>NC_092376.1:55860429-65860429 GCF_030028105.1 Mobula birostris | reverse complement strand
TAATTATAGACCAGTGAGCCTTACGTCTGTGGTGGGAACGCTGTTGGAAAAGATTCTTAGAGATAGGATCTCTGGGCATTTAGAGGATCATGGTCTGATCTGGGACAGTCAGCATGGCTTTGTGAAGGGCAGATCGTGTCTAACAAGCCTGATAAGAGTTCTTTGAGGAGGTGACCAGGCATATAGATGAGGGTAGTGCATTGGATGTGATCTATATGGAGTTTAGTAAGGCATTTGACAAGGTTCAGAAAGTCAGAAGGCATGGGATCCAGGGAAGTTTGGCCAGGTGGATTCAGAATTGGCTTGCCTGCAGAAGGCAGAGGGTGGTAGTGGAGGGACTACATTCAGATTGGAGGATTGTGACTAGTGGTGTCCCACAAGGATCTGTTCTGGAACCTCTACTTTTTGTGATTTTTATTAACAACTTGGATGTGGGAGTAGAAGGGTGGGTTGGCAAGTTTGCAGATGACACAAAGGTTGGTGGTGTTGTAGATAGTGTAGAGGATTGTCAAAGATTGCAGAGAGTCATTGATAGGTTGCAGAAGTGGGCTGAGAAGTGGCAGATGGAGTTCAACCCGGAGAAGTGTGAGGTGGTACACTTTGGAAGGACAAATTCCAAGGCAGAGTACAAAGTAAATGGCAGGATACTTGGTAGTGTGGAGGAGCAGAAGGATCTGGGGGTACATGTCCACAGATCCCTGAAAGTTGCCTCACAGGTGGATAGGGTAGTTAAGAAAGCTTATGGGGTCTTAGCTTTTGTAAGTCGAGGGATAGAGTTTAAGAGTCGCGATGTAATGATGCAGCTCTATAAAACTCTGGTTAGGCCACACTTGGAGTACTCTAACAACAGGAATTCTGCAGATGCTGGAACTTCAAGCAACACACATCAAAGTTGCTGGTGAACGCAGCAGGCCAGGCAGCATCTCTAGGAAGAGGTGCTGCCTGGCCTGCTGCGTTCACCAGCAACTTTGATGTGTGTTGCTTGGAGTACTCCGTCCAATTCTGGTCGCCTCACTATAGGAAGGATGTGGAAGCATTGGAAAGGGTACAGAGGAGATTTACCAGGATGCTGCCTGGTTTAGAAAGTATGCATTATGATCAGAGATTAAAGGAACTAGGGCTTTACTCTTTGGAGAGAAGGAGGATGAGAGGAGACATGATAGAGATGTACAAGATAATAAGAGGATTAGATAGAGTGGATAGCCAGCACCTCTTCCCCAGGGCACCACTGCTCAATACAAGAGGACATGGCTTTAAGGTAAGTGGTGGGAAGTTCAAGGGGGATATTAGAGGAAGGTTTTTTACTGAGAGTGGTTCGTGCGTAGAATGCACTGTCTGAGTCACTGGTGGAGGCAGATACACTAGTGAAGTTTAAGAGACTAGTAGACAGGTATATGGAGGAATTTAAGGTGGGGGCTTATATAGGAGGCAGGGTTTGAGGGTCGGCACAACATTGTGGGCCGAAGGGCCTGTACTGTGTTGTACTATTCTATGTTCTATGTTAATACGGTAGTGGCAATTCTATTTGGCCGGTAAGGACCTTTGCACAAGCCACGCTATCCATCGCCGATGCCTTCACTCGTGAAAAATCTTTCCTCACCATGCCCAGTATCTCTGGGAGGAACTTAATCCCAAAGCCCCACCAGCTTCTTCTGCAGAAAACAAAAATGGTCTCCCCACTATCCCGCGCAGGCGTAATGACATCACTGTCTCCACTTAAAAGCACAGACAACTATTCTAACATTATCCGGATGGATGCCTAAGTACACTTTCAACGATAATGAGTAAGATTCAACGGTTACCTGGTTACATTCTCCCCTGCATTCAAGTAATCGTCCTCGATTGTTCGCTCACCACAAGGGTACTTTTAACCTCCTTAACTGCTTCTCTAAAGAGAACTGAACTGAGACTAGCCAGTATCTCCGACACTGCTGCCGGACTTATGGAGGCCTCATCAAGGACTGACCTTGGTTCGCAATGCGAGTCATCCAGCATTTACTCGTTTACTCCTGCGGGGTGCTGCCACAGGAGGGCTACCGACCTCCGCCCCTGCATTAGCAGTCGTCGGCTCCCCAGTCTCAGTTCCAGAAGGTGTCATATTTTTGGAAGATATGCTGTCTAGGCTAGGGTCAAGACTCTGTGCACCCTGTTCTGACATATCTTCTACCACTATCACACCATTCTCTGAATCCTCAGAATCTGATTCATGCCCCAGGGGTGAACTGGCCTGAGTTATTGGAGTTTGCAGTCTCCTTCGGGTAGCTGGAGTGGCATGGCTCTCACAGGGTCTGATGTCTACCCTGTTCACCCTCTTGCTAGGCCCACCCTCCAAAGGTTCCACTGTGTAGGTGTTGCCCAGTACCTCTACCACCCGGTAGACGGTTGAGTTCCAAGCATCCAGGATCTTATTACGGCCCAATGGTCTGTTCCTCAAGTAAACCAGCACATCTACGTCAACTTTGGGACAGTACACTTTGTCCTCCTGCCAGGCAATGTGTTCTGCTGCCTTCTGTTCCGAGTATTCTTTTGCTCTGGCATGCACATCCCTCAGTCGGCTCTCGTGTACAGCTAGCCAGTTATGTTTCTGGTCCACTGTCTGTTCTTGCTCCAGCAGAGCATCCACGGGCAAGTGGGGATCCACCCCAAACAACAGATAATAAGGTGAATACCCGGTGGTGGCGTGAGATGTCGCATTATATGGATACACCAACTCGGGTAGATATTCTGGCCATCTGCGCTTCTTTTCTGGAGGCAACGTACTCAACAAATCATGCATCGTCCTGTTGAAATGCTCACACTGCGCATTGCCAGTAGGATGATGAGGTGTGGTACGACTTTTCTTTACCCCGTATAGTTTGCAAAGCTCCGCTATGACCTCACTTTCGAAGTTACGGTCCTGGTCAGAATGCAATCTCTCAGGAACACCGTACTTCATGAACCATTCCCTCAAGGAAACCTTGCTGTGGTATCTGCCTTTTGATCCTGAGTTGGAAATGCTTGGGTGAATTTAGTGAAAACATCTGTGACCACTAAGACATTCTCACACCGATCACTTGCCGGCTCCAACACAGTGAAATCTACTGCTACAACTTCAAGCAGCTTAGAAGCCAGAAATGAGTTCATTGGGGGATGGATCCTAGGCTGTGCATCTTAGTTAGCACACAACGTGGACAATTTTTGACCCACCATGCCACATCCTTGTGAATGCCCACCCAAAAACATCGGCTTCTCAACAACTGCAGACTACGTTCTATGCCTTGATGGCCCATAGAGTCATATACATACTCGAACACTTTGCTCCTCAAGCTGATAGGTACCAGAAGCTGGTAACACTCTCCAAGCTTCCCATCCTCAACTATCTTATACATTAACCCTTTACGCTCCCCGATACTGTCCCAGTGCTTTAACAGAGACAAAACAGGCTTAGGCAGAGTTTTATGCCTCTGGCCACTCAGCTTTCTTTCCTGATCCCATCAGTCTCTTAAGACACTTAACAGAGGGTCTTGCTGCTGAAAAGTATGCAAGTCCCACTGGGAGGGTTGGAGTATTCCCTTGCATCGGACCACTTACATCACTAGTACCAGCTTCCCAGGCTCGAATTTGCTTAACCCTACAGCTGTTAAGACCAGCGGTAACTAGTGCCCGGTCAAGAGCAGTGCCGCGATTAATCAAACTACAGATTGCCACAGACCCATCAAACTCTGCATCCTCTGAGACAGGCTCAGGCTCCCCTGCAAATGGCTGCCTAGAGAGTGCATCAGCCATGGTATTGCTCCGAACCGGACGATACTGGACATCGAAGTCAAACGCTGATAGCTCTGAGATCCATCTCTGCTCCACTGCTCCCAACTTGGCAGTTTTCAAGTGGGATAGGGGGTTATTGTCAGTGATTACAGTGAATTTGGAACCCAACAAGTATCCACGAAACTTCTCTACTACAACCCACTTAAGAGCTAGCAGCTCCAATTTCATGCTGCCATAATTCCTATCATTCTTTTCGGCATTCCTTTATCGCTGGCTTGCAAATATGATAACCCTCTTTGCCTCTCCCTGCTGTTTGTATAACACAGCTCCTAGCCCATGATTGCTGGCATCGGTCTCCACTATAAAGGGCTGGGAGAAATCAGCAAAGCCAAGGATGGGGGAGCTGGTCAGTTTCTCTTTGACCAAGTCAAAGGCAGTTTAACATTCTTCGGTCCAAGACTGTTTTAGCAGCCAGTTTGTTTTACTTGGACTCCCTACGTTAGTACACAAATTCACTACATCATGCAGTGGACCTGCAATCTTTGAGAATCTCTGAATGAATCGTCGATAATAACTGCAAAAGTCAAGAAACCATCTTAAGTCCTTAACTGTAGATGGTACTGGCCGCTGCTGAACAGCTGAGACCTCCTCAGGATCGGTGCCTGTCCCCTTGGCTGATCTCTGGTGTCCGAAGAACTTGACTTCTGACTGCAGAAAATGACACTTCTCCAATTTTACCTTCAGACCAGTCTCCTTGAGGCACTTAAGCACGGTGTCGAGCCTCTCCAAGTGTTCCTGCAAAGTCTGTGAATACACCAAAATATCATCCAAGTACGCAAGCATGATTTGGAAGACTAAGTAATTCATGGTTGCCTGCATGAGCCTTTGCAAAGTCGCCGGTCCATTGCAGACCTCAAATCGCATGTGAAGATATTCATACAGACCAAACGGGGTCGAAAAAGCAGTCTTATGCCTATCACACTCCTCTACCGCCACTTGGTGGTAACCACTTGTGAGGTCTATTGTCGAGAAAAACTGTGCTCCCCGCAGGGCACCAAAACTCTCATCAATACGCGGGAGTGGGAATGCGTCCTTTCCGGTCTTAAGGCTGATTTATACTTGTGTGTCAACTCAATGTCGTAACCTACACAATTGGCTTACACGCGTTGTGAGCATTTATACTTGTGTGTTGGTGCGTCTGTGTCACTCTGCAATTCGCGTACATCACGCATGCGCACACATCTGCCCGTGCAAGGCTTCATGGCCATGGTAGTCTTTCTCGGGGTAAACAAGAAGCGAGCGTCTTTTTTCGTAATAGCAAAATGTGTCCTCCATAATTTTGGAGGTCTGTAAAGCTTTATGGAAAGTATTGCAGCCAGAGTTCCTTCCCTGCCCTTCAGTCGCCCAATGGGAAGCTGTTGTAGCGTAGGAGGAAATGTGATGCTACCAGGCGGACCAATCACAGGTGTTGCGGTCTGCGTTGCCGCGGCACATAGTTACATTTTGGGAGAGGTACGTGTCAGGCTACGGTGTAGGGATCAGCATAGGCACTGCGTAGGGTTCGCGGCTACGCCGTACCTATGGCATCGAGTTGACGCAGAAGTATAAATCAGCCTTTAAGATTCAGTCTCCAATAATCTACACACAGTCTTATGCTACCATCTGCCTTCTGGACCAACACCACAGGTGAGGCATACGCACTATTGCTCTCCTGAATCACACCTTTCTTCAATAACTTTGAGATGTGCTCTTTCACTTCATTGTACTGATTTGGCGGAACGCAACGGTATGGCTGTGAAACAGGCTCGTCATCAATTAACTAAATTTCATGCTTGACCTTGTCAGTGTACCCAAGGTCTCTCTCTTCAACTGCAAAGATATCCAGGTACTTAACCAGTAAAGCTCTTAGTTGAGCTCGTTGTCCTTTACTACCCCCAATATCAAGCTTGTCTAGAATTGACTTTAATTTGTGATTATTACACTCCTCCTTTACACCCACTGTTACATGATCAATGCCAGCTGAGATCTGCTGAAATCTTACTGCACATTGTTGATCACTATCCACGCACTCCACCTTTGACAGGATACCCAGCCGGCTCCTAGGTGCGAGCCATACATCCTCTCAAGAGAGGTTTAAAATCTGTACTGGCACTATACGATTACCAGAGTCAATAAGCGTAGGAATGACTACAATACCTCCTGGTAATGGGGTGTTAAACGGCTCAAGTAACATTTTATGGTCACTACCAGCATGGCCAGTGGCCTTACTTGCCGCAATGGTGACTACAGATCCAGCAGGTATGTGCTCAGTATCTTTTCCCAATACTCGGACTGCGGCTTTCTTTTCAGTAGTGTGCATCTGCACTTTCTGGACAACATCTCTCCAATCAGAATCCAGCTTCCCTTCTAGGGTTGTGTCAAACTCTGCGTAGACAAGTTGCCTACACTGGCTGATAATGTTCATGACTACAATACATGAGATAGGTGGTTCGGTGTTAACAGGAACCCTGACTACTAGAAAGCCACAATTTGGTATATTCGTGCCCATTGCTTGAAACTCTAGCTCTAGATACCCATGGTAAGGCATATCAAAATCACTTGCAGCTGTTAGCCTAAGCCAACCAGCAGTGGACAACATATCCTCGTCCTCTCCATTCAAGTGTTCTCAAAAGAACTGCTCGGTGAGGGTGCTTACTTGACTACCTGTGTCCAACGGACAGCGACACCTGATATTTCAAGCTCAACAATTGGATATGTTCCTGAGGCGCATTGCAGCAACTGGTCACGGGATAGCTGTACGTTATCTGTATCTATGAGGTCCGCAAATTGCTCAACTCCCAATCTCTTGAGGGCGGGAGGATGCAGACTCCACTTCCCTTGCACCCTGCTTCCGTGGGCAATTCTTGGCCAAATGCCCTCCCACCTGACACTTGAAACATATTGGTAGCCCATCTTCTGTGAACCTAGGCCGTAACTTATGTCTACTGCTAGTAGCGCGTGTAAAATCCCTCTGCACAGTGAGATCTTTCACTGCTTGAGTCAATTCACAAAGTGCTTTGCCCTGCTCTGCAACCACTTTAAGGACGTCATCTAGTGTGACAGACTCAGATTCCCGAGCTTTAAGAATCGAGCATTGTGCCTGGCCACTGCTACACTTTGACTTTCCAGACTTTGTATTTCCCAGGGGCTATGCTACAAGCCACAGACGAGCCTCCTCTCGCACTTTTATCATTGAGGACTCGGTGGTCCGCACAAACCTGTGGAGCTCCCTTCTGAGGGAAAGATCCCTGATCCCCTCTATAAATTGATCTCTTACCACTCTTAGTGCTGGGGTGCACTACGCTTGTCTCTAAAAGCTTCCCTGAGATAGGTGAACAAGTCATCAGCCCGGTCTTCCTCAGCATCACTGCACATACGTGCTTCCTCTAAGGCTGCACCCCTGAGCAGGGACATAACCAAGTCATACTGATCCTGGTGAGACTGATTTCTACTATGAAGTGCACGTTGTACTTCAGTAAAGTTATCAACATACCTCCCATCTTTCTCAATGCCCCCCATAAATGGAACAACGTGTCTTTCCCTTGGGACATATACATAGGACCTTCTGCTTAATTTATCTATGGTTGCCATGGCTTCATCATATCTACTATGCAATTCCCTAATTTGTTCATTCAAATCAAGTTCAACTGGTGTGTCCTCTGAGTGTAACATAGTAAAAGCTCAAGTCTTCAAAGTTTTCACAACAAGCTTGCAAAAGGAGTTGCCGCCGTCCTTTGCTGCAAACACGATGGCTTCATGGCCTGCAGTTCCCTGGATCCACGTCTCTGTTTTGTGCCCTGATGTCAGTCGCTGACGTCCCAGCCCATTCCCGAGGCTCTACCGTGCTCTCCACGAGGCAACAGGCGCTCTCTCCTTACGCCCAACGGGAACAGCGGTCCTGGTCTTCACCACTACCATATTAGGTATTGTATATTACACTGCATACAACAATCAGAGACCCTCTAAACTGGCCTGGAATTAGCCCCACTCCTGGTACCAAATTTTGTAGCCTGGGGAAAGGTACACACTCAGGATAACAAATTTTTTTTGGGGTTTTAATTCCTTTATCTGTTTTAGATGTTTTAGTGCCAGAAGAGGGTCTCAAAACAAAACGAACGAATTTACAACCAGTTCGTGCCATTACAATCTTAGTTTAACTTTTGATCCACACCCTTGTATATTGACAAATTGCGCATGCAGTATAGTGTTACGTAACCAGCAACAATGAATATTAATCAAGACTGGTTTTATAAAAACAACCGGACATTTATTAAACACGTATAAATGATAAGGAAAAAAAAACAAAGGAAAACTTTAACCGGAGGTTAAACAGGTATGCAGCCGTTCATCGACTCCACTCGGCTCTGGTTCTTAAAGCGTTAAATGTGAAAACAGTTCTTAAAGCCATACAGTCAGATATAGTTCTTAAAGCGATAACTTCGAATGTCCAACAGTTTTATACATTCAATTGGGAGAGACTTCTCTGGAGTAGGATTTCTTCACCGACGCACCTTTACTGCCGGTTTTGTCCACAGGATTCCTGATGCCGAAAATAAACAGTTTAAATTGACTGACCTTAAATTCCTTTTAGAGAGAGAGAGCCTTTGTGCATGAACTCACTGCGCTATTGCAAGAGTTATCTCAATGCAGGTTCTCTTCAACGAAGACTCAATAAGGTCGATCCTTTATTAAACTGCCAACCGATGCCGACTTCTCTCGATCCTTCACTTCGATGAATTCTTCAATCTCCCTTCAAAACTGTCGGAATTGAGTAAATTGGCACTTCCAGCCACAAATTTCCAGTTCAAATACAATATCTTGTAAGAGAACGCACCTTCCGTTCTAAAAATGAAACTGCGTCACAAAAACAAACACGCAACAGAAACGGAGGCACAACACGTTCTACCTGGAAATCTACAAACTCAAAAACCTACTGCGTCACCTGAGTCGACCCTTATATAGTCACGGGGCACATGTCATCACGTGACCTCACATCGGAGGGAAAATCACATCAGGTGACCTCCAAAAGACTATTACATCATTTTCACAAAAAAAACAGATCTCCTTAAGCATGTAACAATAGAGATACATAAAGAAAACTGCACAAAACTAATACGGTAGTGGCAATTCTACTTGGCCAGTGAGGAACTTTGAACAAGCCACGGTCTCCAGTGCCAATGCCTTCACTGGTGAAATTCTTTCCTCACCATGCCCAGTATCTCTGGGAGGAACTTAATCCCAAAGCCCCACCAGCTTCTGCAGAAAACAAAAATAGTCTCCCCACATTCCTGCGCGTGCCTAATGACATCACTGTCAACACTTAAAGGCACAGACAACTATTCTAGCATTATCCGGATGGATGCCTAAGTACACTTTTAACGATAATGAATAAGATTCAGCGGTCACCTGGTTACATACAGTTCATAACAGTTGAGGAAAAGCATCCATAGTAAAATCATATAAAATTAGTTACCACCCCACCCTCCCACTACCCAACTCCAAGCCAACTTTACGATATATAGAAAAGTTGATCAGAACTTTTATCACCACAGAGCCGTATTTATAAAAAGAGGGTATATTGCCTACTACCTGAGCTATAATATGCTTACATGTAAAAAAAATGTAAGTCTTAACCGAAAGAAGCTGGAAGTAAGGGATTTAAATGCAAAAAAAAGGAGGGATGAACCCTTAATCTAAATGGGAATTATGAAAATACTCAAGAAAAGGTCCCCACACCTTTTCGATCTTTATATCCGAATTAAAAAGTGAATAATGAAACTTTTCAAGGTCTAAGCAGGACATAATGTCTCTGAGCCATTGAGTATGAGTGGGTGGGGCAACATCTCTCCACTTAAGAAGGACTGCACATCTGGCCAAAAGAGAGGTAAAAGACAATGTACGACGTTTAGTCGGACTCAGATACGTGTCAACTTCTTCCGAGGTGCCGAAAAGAGCAATCAGAGGGTTAATTTCCAAATAGCAATTAAGTATATGGGATAAAGTTAAAACGACCTCTCTCCAGATTTTCTCCAAGCTAGGACATCACTTAAATATCACACCTCCTTTGTCTATTGTCTATTGAAATTAGCTTATTGTTTAAGATCCTACTCTACTAGTTTAACAACTTGTACTTTGTTGCCGTTGTCTTCTCTATATTTCCTAAAATTGGTGCCAATCTTTAAATCCTATTGTATACATCTGGTTTCATAAAAATATTGCAGACAGTGAAAATTAATATTCCAAAATACAAAGCACTATGGATGCAATTTTCTACTCTTAATCGGAGCTGGATTTTCTCACTGCACTATATTACCTCCTCTGTGGATCCTGCACACTGATCTAATCCTCCTTTTATGAGTTTATTTTCTTTTTCCAACATCTGTTCTGCATCAGCAGCTACTTGCTCAGAAATAGTTATTATCCCTATGATGTGGATGATGCCGTGGATAATCCAGAAATGTGAGTACTGGTCAAGCAAATTGTTCTAACTGATATAAAGTCAAGCATCTCGAAAGTTGATTTGGCCATATCCATCCATTTCAGGGTTCAGTTTTCCTTTCAGGATGGTTAATTGGTTTAAGGTTTTGGGAGGGGTATCACTTTGCCACAGTGCACCCAGATTTTGTCCTCTTACACCAAAATATTGCTACAGGTGGTTTATTTCTTGTCAGTAGTTAGGTGAAGATAACTGACTTGCCTCTTGTATAGAGGAAGATGAATTACATGATCAGAACAATGTTTCTGTCCTTAACTAGTTTGAGTGGATAAACTAACCTTGATTCTATTCTCTTACCTATCCTTTGTTGAGAAGCTCCATGAAAGATTTTGTTTCTCAAGTTTTGTACCATGTAATCCTAGTGTCTCTGGGATCTGTATTAGATTATTCCCAATTTCCCATCTATATATAGCTCTGGTGCCATCCCATAGATAGAACTACTTTCAACATTTTGGCTAATCATACTTCTATCAATTCATTACTACCTCATTAGTTTTCTCTTATTGTTAGATGAGGAAGTCATGACTTATTCAGTACTGAATGCAAATATTTGCAGCACTGTTTTCATCTTTAGCCTCCTTTACATGCCTATGCATTTGCTTGCTTCTTTTCCACCAACTCATCCTCAATGTTTTAAAATTCACCTCTTGGATTAAATGTTCATTCCTTCCTCCAGTAATTCAATGATCTTTTTGCTTCCCTCAGAACCTGATCGATTCAATCTTGGAAATTGCTCCTTAGTGTACCACAATAGAGTGCCACAACATCTAATAACTTTCCTTTCGTAATAAAAATAATTACTACTTTCACTGTCTTTACGAAAAATGGCTAAGATAAATCAATAAGTGAATTCAAGGTTAAGCAGGTTATTTCTGTGATTGGCTTTTCATAATGTGACTCTGCTCAATTCAGTTCTTTTGAACACTACTAATTAGATCTCTATATATCATCTTTGGCAAAAAATAAACTTTGAAGGTGCTCAAAGCAATTAAAGTTTATCAAATCCATGATCACATTTCCCACCAGTGGGAAGAGGAAACTCATACATTGAAATCATGACCATTTTTGAGAAATAAGACAAGCCCAACAATGGTAACTACGGAGGGCTTTACTTGTTGTCTGCCACGGGGAAAATCATCATCAGTTCTCTTGTTAACTATCTCACCTCAGGGTCTAAAGAGCTGTATCCTTAATCATAGTGTCGATTCCATCTATCTCAAAGCAAAATGGATAGGTTCTTCTTTGATAAATGTACTCCAAGATGGAACAACTCTAAGATAAATGTAGATTGCAGCAAGTCATTCTATGTGCCTGCCTTCAACCTCAACAAAGCCTCCAGCTTCATTAATTTGAGGGACTAGGGAGCACCTCTTCAAGTTCTTGAACTTGATTCATGCTAACATGCAAGCTATAGTACCAACCAATCTTGGTGAAGAAAGTGTCAAACAAGCCTTTGCCATACCCCAGTACTATTCCAAATGTTCCTTTCTGCAATGCTATGTCTGGTTTCCAACAAACATCTCCGTGAATTTGTTAGCGGTGAGGTGCAGCATATAAGATATTGCTCAACTTAAGGTGACTATGTTCAAGAGTCAAAGTCACTGAAAACGAAGTAGTTGAGCTACAGTATGAACATAAGAAATAGGAGCAGGCGTAGGCCATCTGGCCTGTCAAGCCTGCTCAACCATTCAATAAGATCATGGCTGATCTGGCCACGGACTCATCTCCACCTATCTGCCTTTTCCCCATAACCCTTAATTCCCCTACTATGCCGAAGTCTATCCAACCTTGTCTTAAATATATTTAATGAGGTAGCATCCACTGCTTCATTGGGCAGAGAATTCCATAGATTCACCGCTGTCTGGAAAAAGCAGTTCCTCCTCATCTCCGTCCTAAATCTATTCTCCCAAATCTTCTGCCTATGTCCCCTAGTTGTAGTCTCACATATGAGTGGAAGCAACTTTCTTGCCTCTATCTTATCTATCCCTTTCATAATTTTATATGTTTCTATAAGATCTCCTCTCATTCTTCTGAATTCCAGAAGATGACTCTTGTATTTATGCATTCATGGAAGCTTTACTACAGAACGTCATTTTTGTTCACCAGGGTTTATGAGGGGATGGGTCTTAAACTCAACATTCTCCACTCTGTGGTTTTCAGTACACTGTCCTTCACCAATAAAAATTGATGATGAAACCCAGGAAAATATGCACCTCTTCCTATATCAATGATATTTTTTCCCACAACATTCAATATGCTAGCACAACCTTGTTGAGGGAAAAGGGTATTTGTACATCAAGACTTAAGACCTGGTCTGAAACCAATGGTATGCAGGGCATCAGTGATCCCTAACCGGATATATGCTGCTTAGACAATGGCTACCTACAGCAGACATCTCAAACCACTGGAAAAATGCTGCCTCTGCAAAATCCTCAATTCTCTGGAGGGATAACACAACCAACAGCACAGATCAACACCTCTAACACTGTCACTCTATTGGTTTTGGTGAGTTACCCATATAAATTTTTCAGTCCTGAAAACACTCATGAAACAGACCCTCATTTATAAACTCTTATCTTGAGAAGAAATTATCCAGTGCACAAAGCTCAAAGCTTCTTTCAAGAATTGCAACTTCCCCACCAACATTTAACCCATGGCCACTCAAACCAGAGGAGGAGTATTTGTGATGGTGTTGAGAACCACAAAGGAATGCATCAGGAATACATTATGCGTGCTTCAGTGATAAAATAGTTGTGCCCTATTACATGTTTCTCACCCACTTGCTCCAAACTGTGGAAGTGTCTATGGTTCCATAATGTCCTCATCAGCCACCTCAGAAACCACAAAACCAGTCTGGAAGCAAGTTATCTCTTTTTCTGAGAAACTAAGAAGGAGATGATATTCATTTCAAATGAGTATCGGCTCCATCAGTTTTATGCAGGGTTGGAAGAGAAATCCTCCCTACTTGGCTGTCCTTCTACCTGCATACAGGCAGAGGCTAAAGAGTAAAGTTCTAGAGATAAGGACAACAAAGAGGTGGTCATGGGAGGCAGAGGAGCGGCTACAGGATTGCTTTGAGACAGTCGACTGGCCGTGTTCAAGGTCTCAACTGTGGATCTGAATGAATACACCATGGCGGTCATGGACTTTATTAAAATAGTTGTAGGTGAGTGTGTCCCCACCAAATCATTCAGAGTCTTCCCCAACCAGAAGCCCTGGCTGAATCATGAGATCTGCAATTTGCTGAAGGTCAGGTCAAAGAAATGCCAGTCCGGTGACCAAGGAAGTTGCAAGGGGTCCAGGTACCATCTCTGGAAAGCCACCTCATGGGCAAAGAGGCAATTTCAGACTAAACTTGAATCAATGAAGAATGCTCAACAGTTGTGGCAGGGCTTGAATGCTATCAACCCTTCCAGGGCTTCTCTTCCAGATGAGCTCAATGCCTTTTATGCTCGCTTTGACTAACAAAACACGGAAGAACCATCACAAACTCCCACAACCCCCGATGCTTTGAAAATCATCTGGTGCAGATGGGGTACCTGGCCAAGAACTAAAGACCTGTGCTGATCAACTGGCTGGAGTGTGCTCTGAGATCTTTAACCTCTCGATTTGGCAGACTGAAATACCCGCCTGCTTCAAGCAGACTTTAATTATACTGGTGCCTGAGAAAACCATGGTAACCTGCCTCAATGACTATCATCCAGTAGCACTTATATCCACGGTGATAAAACGTCAGAGAAGCAACTCCAATTTCCCTAGCAGAGCAACAAGTCCACAGCAGATGTCATCTCTTTGACTCCTTACTCATCTGGACAGCAAAGATGCATACGTCAGGATGCTCTTTGTTGACTACAGCTCGGTATTCAACACCATCATTCCCTCAAAACTAATCAATACGCTTAAGAACTTGGCGTCAATACCTTCCTGTGCATTGGATTCTCAATTTCCTCACTTGCAGACCCCAATCAGTTTGGATTGGCAACAACATCTCATTCACTATCTCCGCCAATACACGTGCACTACAAGGCTGTGCTTTACACTTGTAACTGTGCGGTTAAGCAGAGCTCCAATACAATATTCAAATTTGCTGGTGACACTATTCTCACTGGCTGAGTCAAAGGTGGTGATGTTTCAGCATATAGGAGAGTGATTGAAAACTTAGCTAGGTGGTGCTACGACAACAACCTCTTACTCAATGTCAGTTAGACCAAGGAGCAGATTATGGACTTCTGGTGGAGGAAACTAGAGGACCATGAGCCAGACCTCATTGGAGGATCAGAAGTGGTGAGGGTTACCAACTTTAAATTCTTCAGTATTATCAATTTAGGGGACCTGTCCTGGATCCCGCCTGTAAAAGCAATTACAAAGAAAGTACAGCAGCGCCTCTACTTTGCAAAGATTCGGCATGCCGTCAAAGAGTTCCCCTCCCCTCCATTGAGCACATTTACAAGAAGCGTTATCGCAGGAAAGCAGTATCCATTATCAGGGAGCCCCCAGCACCCAGGTTATGCTCTCTTCTTGCTGCTACCATCAGGAAAAAGCTACAGGAGCCTTAGGACTTACACCACCAGGTTCAGAAACAGTCATTACACTTCAGCCATCGGGCTCTTGAAGCAAAGGGAATAACTTTACTCATCTTCACTTGCTCCATTATTAAAATGTTCCCACAACCTATGCAGTTATTTTCAAGGACTTTTCATCTCATGTTCTTGACCTTTATTGCTTATTTATTCATTATTATTATTATTTCATACTTTTTGTATTTGCACAGTTTATTGGATTTTGCACCCTGGTTGAACAGCCAATCTGATGCAGTCTTTCATTGATATTATTATGGTTATTATTCTGTTATGTATTCATAAAGTATACCTGCAAGAAAATGTATCTCAGAGTTGTATATGATGTGTTGTGTAATCAGTATGTACAAGTCCCAATGAAAGCATGTGCAATACTTGATCTGCTATTAGGAAATGAGACAGGGCAGGTGACAGAGGTTTGAATAGGAGAACACTTTCCATCTAGTGATCATAACATCATTAGTTTCAAAGTAAATATGCAAAAAGATAGGTCTGGTCCTCAGGCTGTGAATTGGAATTGGAGAAAGGCCAATTTTGGTGGTATCAGAAAGGATCTGGCAAGTGTGGATTGAGACATGCTGTTTTCTGGCAAAAGTGTACTTGCTAAGAGGGAGACTTTCAAAAGCGAAGTTCTGAAAGTACAGAGCCTATATGTGCCTATTAGAATAAAAGATAAAGGTAACAGGTGTTGGGAACCTTGTTTTTCAATAGATATTAAGGTCCTGGTTAAGAAAAAAATGGTGCATAGCAGGTAGGAATAAATAAGGTGCTTAAGGAGTATAAGAAATACAAGCGAACACTTCAGAAAGAAATCAGGAGGGCTAAAAGAAGGCATGAGGTTGCCCTTGCAGACAAGGTGAAGGAGAATCCTAAAAGATTCTACAGATATGTTAATAGCAAAAGGATTGCAAGAAACACATTTGGTCCTCTGGAAGGTCAGAATGGTAATCCATGTGTGGAGCCAAAACAGATGAGGAGATCTTAATTTTTTTTCTTTTGCTTCTGCATTTACTCAGGAGACAGACACAGTCGATAGAAGTGAGGCAAAGAGGCATCAACTTCATGGACCCTATACAGATTACAGAGGAGGAGGTGTTTGCTGTCCTGAGGCCAATTATGGTGGATAAATCCCCATGGTCTGGCAAGGAGTTCCCTCGGACCCTGTGGGAGACAAACGCAGAAATTGCAGGGGCCCTAGCAGAGGTATTTAAATCATTCTTCGTGACAGGTAATGTACCAGAGGATTGGAGGATAGCCAATCCAATGTTGTTCCACTGCTCAAGAAAGGCTCTAAAAATAAACCAGAAAATTATAGGCCAGTACTGACATCAGTAGTGGGAAAGTTATTGGAAGGTATTCTGAGGGACCAGACATGGATAGACACGGACTGATTAAGGATAGTTTTTAACGTGGCATCACAGGTAGTTAGGGTCATAAAGAAAACTTTTGGAACGTTGGTCTTCATAAATCAAAGCACTGAGAACAGGAGAAGGGATGTTCAGTTCAAGTTGTATAAGACAGTGTGAGGCCTAATTTGGAATATTGTGTGCAATTTTGGTCACCTACCTACAGGGAAGATGTAAATAAGGTTGAAAGAGAACAGAGAAAATTTACAAGAATGTTACCAGCTATAATTACAGCTATGAGGATCCCTGCAGCCCCCAGTAACCCTGTGATCTCCGTCTCAGAGGTTGACATCAGATTGTCTTTCAAGAGCGTGAACCCTCACAAGGTGACAGGCCCCAATAGAGTACCTGGTAGGACTCCGAAAACCTCTGCCAGCCAACTGGCCAGTGTGTTCAAAGGCATTTTCAATCTCTCGTTGCTACAGTCAGAAGATCCTAACTGCTTCAAAAGGGCAACAATCATACTAATGCCCAGGAAGAGCACGGCGAACTGCTTGAATGACTTTCATCCGGCAGAATTCACATCTATGATGATAAAGTGCTTTGACAGGTTGGTTATGGCTAGAATCAGCTCTTGTCTCAGCAAGGACCTGGACCCACTGCAATTTGCCTATCACTACAATAGGTCTACAGTGGATGCAATCTCTTTGGCTCTTCCTGCAGACTTGGACCACCAATTAATACTTCTGTCAGGATGCAGTTTATTGACTTCAGCTCAACGTTTAACACAATCTTTCCTACAGTTCTGATCAAAAAGCTCCAAAACCTGAGCCTTTGTACTTCCTTCTGAAACAGGATCCTTGACTTTCTCACCAGAAGACCACAGTCCATGTGGATCGAAAATAACATCTGCACCTTGCTGATAATCAACACTGACTCAACTCAAGGATGTGTGCTTAGCCCACTCCAATACATCCATGACTGTGTAGCTATGCATAACTCAAATGCCATCTATGAATTTGCTGACGACACAACTATTGCTGGCAGAATATCAGATGGTGACAAGAAGGCTTGCAGAGGTGAACAGATCAGCTAATTGAGAGGTGTCGCAGCAACAACCTGGCACTCAATGTCAGTAAGACCAAAGAACCAATTGTGGACTTCAGAAAGAGTAAGACAAGGAAACACATACCAGTCCTCATAGAGGATTCAGAAGTGAAAGAGTAAGCAATTTCAAGTTTCTGGGTATCAACATCTCTAAGGATCTATCCTAGGCCCAACATATCAATGAAATTCCAAAGAAGGCAAGACAGTGGCTATATTTTATCAGGATCTTGAGGAGATTTAGTATGTTACCAAAGGCACTTGCAAATTTCTACAGACATACTGTGGAAAGTATTCTATCTGGCTGCATCACCATCTGGCATGGTGAGATTGGGGGAGGGGGGAGGGGTTGCTACTGCACAGGATGGAGGTAAGTTGCAAAACATTGTGAACTCAGTCAGCTCCATCGTGGGCATTAGCCTCCGTAGCATCTGGGACATCCTCAAGGAGCGATGCCTTAAAAAGGCGGCACCTATCATTAATGATCCCCATCACCAGAACATGCTCTCTTTTCATTCTACCATCAGGGAAGAGGCATAGGTGCCCGAAGGCACACATTCAGTGATTCAGGACCAGCTCCTTCCCCTCTGCCATCAGATTTCGGAATGGAAATTGAACCCATGGACACTATTTACAACTTTTTTTGCACTACTTATTTAACTATTTTATATATCACTTATATATTAGTGACTCACAGTTTTACTTATTATGTATTTCAATATATACTGCTGCCACATAACAACAAATTTCACGACATGCTGGTGATATTAAACTTGATTCTGATACTGATATACCATAACAGAAGCAAGCTTACCTGTTATGGTATATCAGTATCAGAATCAAGCTTAACATCACCAGCATGTTGTGAAATTTGCAGGAAAAAAATTCCCTTAACGTCTTGAAATATCAGATTCCTTTAGTTCCCAGGTCTCAAAAATAATTGGAGATATCTTTTTGAAGAGCATTTATACAAATATGGTGGATTATGTTTAATTAGGGCACTGCTTATTTGGGAGAACTCCTATAGAATAAAAACAGATGGATTCCCATCGTTTATTTGGGGCAAAATGCTGCTTTATTGAGACAGGAGACTTTTGCTGAACATTTTCTAACTAGTGTCAGTTGCGCATATGTAATGTAGCTATTGTTTGTGCTCAAAAAGCAGAGATTTTTGTCATTGATAATAGATGAGTAATAAACAGTAAGACAATTCAGAAATGTTTTGTTCACTGCGGTTTGAAGCATTCAGGCTTGCAGATGCCAGAAATGGTTGGGAGTGAAAATGAAATGATTTCTCTACTTCAACAAGTACAAAGAATTTGAAGGTATCAACAATCATCTTTAATGCTATAATGAAAATGAAGGTTTGGAAAATGCAATCATCAAAAGCACTGTTTGAAGGCAGTGTATTATATGCACTAGGTGTCTGCGCTGATTTTGTTCACTTACAGACAATCAAAAGACACCAGCGTATTCTGAATGAATTCCTCCATCAATAACTATTAGGAATTAATACACAATTTTATAGTACTGTAGTAGTTTTGGTCCTGTTCTAATTTGTTCTGCATTTCATTTAAATACATAATTTGTTACTCAGTTAAATGGTAGTTTACCTTTTCTCTTCCTTTTTAACTATTTCTATGAAATTGTGGCAGCTGCTTAATTGGGCCAAAATATATTGTTCCGGATGTGTCCCAATTAACTGAAATCCACTGTAGAACTTTATGACTGATTGGTTTCCCTATTTAACAAAGTATTCTGTGGAGCAGGAATTTGACATTGACTGCAAGTGCTAATTGTATATGACAGTATTTAACAGCTGGTTATAGTTGTCTTCTATGATGCAGTTCTGTTTGAGTAAATGGCACAAGTTAGTGAATTATTAGTTAAGACTTAAATAATTGAATTAAAAATTATTAATCGAGTTAATTTCACGTTAACCACATCAGCTGGGCAAATTGTGTATTTTCTTAAAAAATTAAAAAGCATAGAATACTTTCCTATGCAATGATTCTTTAAAATTGTCTCAGAATGTGGGTGTCAGTGCATACTGCAGCATTTTATGTCAATCCATAATCACGTTCAGGAAGCTGGTGGTTCCATGACTTTGATTCAGAGATGATGAAAGATAGGTTTCCAAGCCAGAGTCAGAGGTGACTGTGATAGAACTTGATTGACAGTGATGTTGCTCCTAAGGCCTTTGTTCTCCTAGCTTAAAGGTCACATATTGGAATTCTAATCACTAATCCTAGGAAGGTAATGGGGAAATTTAGTGATGTTGAAGTTTTTGAATGTTATATGCAGATGTTTAAGACTTTATTTTAATAGAGATGGTCATTGCCTGGGGCTTGTGTGGCAATTATCATTTCTTGCTGCAAGTAAGGATAGGGCACTTTGTTTTCTGAAAAGCTGCAAATGAAAGTGAAAGCTATGCATTCAAGAGGATTTGAGTTGTTGCAGCACATTCTGTTGATGGTTTGCAATCACTCTGGAAGTATGTGGAGAGATGATGGAAAACCCTCAAGCAAGTTGTTTTTGTTTTGGATGGTGTAAAATTTCATTAGCGTTGTTGAACCTAAAAATATCTAGATACATGGTCATTATTTCATCACATTTCTCATGTATCTCTAAGATGTTGGAAATAAAGTTAAGGAGTCAAATTTGAAATTTAAAATTTAAGTGAGAAAACTGGGCTACGTGGTGATCACGAATCTTCTAGATTGTTGTTCCGGTGAAAGAACTCCAGCACACATGTCTGATTTAGGCTTATGTCACTCCAGATGCATTAGTATTGTTAATTTCTAACTGTCAGCTTCTAATTTCAGCTTGAGAACAATTAGGAATGGACAATATTGCCAGTGATGTTCTCATTCTGTGAATAAATAAAAATATAGACCTAAAACCCTGTGTTGCAATTTGAATTAAAATTAGATCCTTACATTCATGCTTTCATTGGCATAGGGGAGACAGATTTATATATGGCACCAGAGAGCAAATGCAGCAGAATCAGAATCAGGTTTTATTTCACTGGCATATGACATGAAATATGCTGCTTTGCAGCAGCAGTACATTGCAATATTTAAAAACTAAAGTTAAAAAGTATTGCAAAAAGAGAACAAAAAAAAAGAAAAAACATGTACATTGTCCATTCAGAAATCTAATTGCGGAGGTGAAGAAGCTGTTCAAAAAAACATTGAGTGTGTGCCTTCAGGCTCCTGTACCACCTCCTTGACAGCAGCAATGAGTAGAGGGCATGTCCTGAGTGATGGGGGTCCTTAAAGATGGATGCCGTCTTTTTAAGGCATCGCCTTTTGAAAACTGTCCTCGATGCTGGGGAGGCCAATGCCCATGATGGAGCTGGCTGAGTTTGCAACTTTCCGCATAATTTTCCGATCCTGTGCAGTGGCTCCTCCATACCAGATGGTGATGCAACCAGTTAGAATTCTCTCCACTGTTCATCTGTAGAAATTTGCAAGAGTCTTTGGTGACATAACAAGTCTTCTCAAACTCCAGATGAAACGTAGCCGCTGTCATGCCTTCTTTGTAATTACATTAATATGGTGGGCCCTGGATAGATCTTCAGAGACGTTGACACCCAGGAACTTGAAACTGCTCACCCTTTCCACTGCTAAGCATGCATTCTTGAGTGCACAGCATGAGTGTAAGAGTTGTGATACTATTTGTATAAATTGTTGGTTTGGCTGTACTTGTATTCTGTGCGAATTCTGCTTGCCACAGTATAGGAAGGATATGATTAAGTTAGGAGATACAGAAAAGGTTTACAGGAATGTTGCCTGGAATGGACAACTTGACTTTTTCCTACATAAACTTTATGAAAGTTTGTAAAATTGAGAGGCATAGAAAGGATAGATAATTAGTCTTTTTCCCTAGGGTAGGGGACTCTAAAACTAGAGGACATGTATTTAAAGTAAGAGGGGATCGATTAAAAGGGTATCTGAGGGACAAGTTTTACCACACAGAGATCAGTGGTTACATGGAATGAGCTGCCAGAGGAGGTAGTAGAGGTAGACAGAATTACAATTTTTTAAAAGACATTTGGGCATCACATGGATGGTAAAGGTTTGGAGAAATACTGGTCAAACACAGGCATTGGGAATCATCTAGGTAGGTACCTTGGTTGGCATAGATGAGCTGCGCTGAAGTTGGGTTTCTGTGCTGTATAATTCTGATAGAACATGAATCATAAGATGAGTCACTCACTGCAAGATACCTAATGTGCTCTTGTGACTGGTCCAATTAAGTTTCTAATCACAATTTCCAGGATGATAATAAGAAATTTGGCAAATCTCTGAATGTCAAATGAAGGTAGTTAGACTTTCTTTTGATAGAAATGATCCTTGCCTCATGCTTATGTGACTCATCATTTATTGCTGCATGTAAGGATAGTGTTTCAGGATGTGAGAGCTACAAATGGTAGTGAAAACTGTGCATTTATCAGCAAATATCCCCACTTCTAACTTTAGGTCGGAACTGCAATTTATATGGCATGTTCTTTCTTTCTGGTTCTCCCCAGAATCTTGGACAAAGAAACAATGACCAGGTACATAGGAAGTCCTACCTGCTGGCTTTTTTTTCTAGATGGAATTTATTTTTCTTCTTTTAAAAACTCAAGTCCAACCACATTAATAAAAAAGCAACTCTTCTTTTATGAAATGTAACATCCTATTAAATTACCAAACAACGCTTCTTGTAATTAACAAAACCTGCCAACATCCAACTTGCAATTTCTCTATCAGTGCTGGCTGGCAACAAAAAACAATTCCAGACTATTGAGCTTACATTTTTGTGAATAAGTAACATACACCACTTATTTTGCGCCTCTGTATAATATGCCTGAAATCAGGGCAATAAGTCAATAGCAACAGAAGCGTGAAGTAAATTTGTTATCAATGTACATATACCACCATATACTCCTTTGAGATAATTTTCAGAAGGGCATTCACAGTAGATACAAAGAATCACAATATAAGTAATGAAATACTACACACAAAGACGGACAAACAAACAATGTGTAAAAGATGACCAACAGTGAAAGTACAAAATAATAACAATAAAGTTATAAATAATATTGAGAATGATTCAAAGTGAGTCCACAGGTTGTGGAATCAGTTCAGTTTTGAATTAAGTTAAGTTATCCATGTTGGTTCAGGAACCTGATCGTTGAGGGGTAATAACTATTTCTGAACTTGGTGTGGGACCTGAGGCCACTGTCCCTCTTTTTCGGTGGCAGCAAGAGAAAATGAGCATGGCCTGAATAGTGGGGGCCCTTGATGAAGGATGCTGCTTTCTTGTGGTAGCACTCCTTGTAGAGGTGCTCAAATGTGGGGACAGCCATGATAGACTGGGCTGTATCCACTACTTTTTGTAGGCTTTTCTATTTTTGGGCATTGATGTTTCCATACCAAGCCATGATGCAACCAGTCAGGGATACTCTCCACTGTGCATGTATAGAAGTTCATCAAATTTAGATAACATGGCAAATCTGTGCAACCTTCTAAGAAACTAGATGCACTGCCATGCCTTCTTTATAATGACACTTAAATGCTGATCCCAGGACAAATCCTCTGAAATGATAACACCAATGAATTTAAAGTTACTGACCTCTCCACCTCCAATTCCCTGATGCCGACTGGCTCATGGACCTCCAGTGGTCGTTAGTCAACTCTTTGATTTTGCTGATATTGAGAGGTTGTTGTTGTAGCACCATTCAGCCAACAGTGGTGTTGTCAGCAGACTTAAATATGGGATTAGAGCTGTACTTAGCCTCACAGTTATAAGAATAAAGCAGTGCACCTGTGTTGATGGTGATTGTGGAGGAGATGTTAATGCTAATCCGAACTGACTGTGGTCTGCAGTTGCAGAAATCGATGATCCAGATGCATTAGGAAGTTTCGAAGCCCAAGTCTTGGAGCTCATTGATTAGTTATGAGGGAATGATTGTGGACTGCAGAGTTGTAGTCAATTAAGGGCGTCCTGATGTATGAACCTTTACCATCCAGATGTTCCAGAGTTGACTGAAGCAGTCAATGTAATAGCATCTGCTATCGACCTGTCGTGACCATATACAAATTGGAGTGGGTCCAAGTCACTCAGGTAGAAGTAGATTATGTTTCATCACCAACCTCTCAAAGCACTTCAGCTTAGTGAATGTAAGTGCTACTAAACAATAGTCATTGAGGCAGGTTACCACATTCTTCTTGGGCACTGGTATGATCAAAGCAACTGGGTACCTCAGACTGTCGAAGTGAGAGCTTAAAGGTGCCACTTCACATGTGAGACAGCTTTCCAGAAGTCATACCTGAGCCTCTTGTACTTTCCTTGGTTGCCAGGCTTGAAGGCAGCAGATTGCAGCTCCCTTGACTCATCCAGGGCTTTTAGTTGGGGAAGTCACCGAATGACTTTATGGGGACACACTCATCCACGGGTGTCTTTATAAAGTCCATGACAAGCGTGGCATATTCATTCAGATCCTCTGAGTCCTTGAACATAGCCCAGTCCCACCAGCTTGAAGCAATCACATAGCTGCTTCTCTGCTTCTTGTAACCTCCTCTTTGTTGCCCTTACCTTTGGTGCCTTGCTCTTTAGACTCTGCCGGTATGGTGGTAGGAAGAAGGCCACCCAGATGATCAGATTTCCCAAAAAATAGTCTAGGAATGGAATGGTAGGCATTCTGTAATGTAGCAGTGGTCAACTGTGTTGGGATGCCTGGAGCTGCAGGTGATATGATGATGATAATTGGGCAGAGATTTCTTCAAGCAAGCATGATTGAAGTCCCCAGCAAGGATGTGAAAGGCATTGAGTAGCCTGTTCCTTGTTTGCTAATCATGGCATTCAATACATCAAGGGCTTACTTAACATCTGCCTATGGGGGTATGTGAACTGTAGTCAGTATCAAGGTGGAGAACTCACTTGGTAAGTAGAATAGTCGGCACTTAATCATTAGATATTCTAAGTTGAGAGAAAAAGAGTGCCACAAGACATCTACATCCAAGCACCATGAAGAGTTTATCATGAAACACAGTCCCGCACGTCTGGCCTTATTTAAATGTTCTGCAATTCGATCCACCTGGTAGATTAAGAATTACTATATCTGGTGTGTCTGGAGTGAGCCATGTCTCACTGAAACAGAGAATACAGCAATCCCTCATTTCACTCTGATTCAGCAACCTTGCTCTTAGGTCCTCTGTTTTGTTCTTCAGTGACTATACACATCAGCGAACAAGATGCTGGGGAGTGGTAGTTTCATGTCCTGATGCTTTAGTCTGGCTTGAAGTCCACTCTTCCAGCGATGGCAACCTTTGTCCGCTTCAAGATGCCGTACCTGCATTCCTGAGAGTCAAGTTTGCAGAGTCCTTCGGAATACTGTAAGATCACTACTTCGTTTAGACTGTACAAAAGCATGTTTCTTAAAGGGAAATTACAGGCTGCAGATTGCAGTGATAGTAGTTTTATACTGTCTACAGTTCTAAACTCTGTATGCTGTCAAATTGGGGTGTAGCATGTCAGTCCAAAGTAGCACATGTCCTTTCTCTTCATAAATAGGCTGCCCAGCCTCTGACTGGTTTTCATTCATGAGCTTTTCTGATAGCTGGACGATCTGGTCCTTCTAACCACTGCTGCCTGATTATTTTTTTGTAACTTGACTGCATTTGTATTGGATGATTTCTGTTCAATAAACACAGACTTATGGACGTAGCTCAGCACATCACAGAAACCAGCCTCCCCTATGAGTCTGTGCGGTTGTATTCTGTGTTCTTGCTGCATCAGGAAAGCAGCCAACATAATCAAAGACTCCACCCTGGACATTCTCTCTCCTCCCCCTTCTGTCATACAAATATCTGAAAACATGAACCACCAGGCTCAAGGACAGCTCCGACCTGGCTGTTATCGAATGACTTCCCAGAATGACAAGTTGGACCGTTGATCTCACAATCTAACTCACTATGATCATGCTTTGTTTACCTGCACTGCACTTTATTCTGCATTGTTATTGTTTTACCTTGTTCAACCTCAATGTACTGTTTAATGATCTGATCTTTATGAACAGAATGCAAGAGAAGCTTTTCACATCTGACAAGAATAAACCAATTCCAATTACTTCTGGAGGAACTCAGCAGGTCAGGCAGCATCTATGGAAATGAATAAACAGTTGAATCTCTGGCCCAAAATGTCAACTGTTCCATAGATGCTGCCTGACCTGCTGAGTTCCTCCAGTATATTTTGTGTGTTTCTCTGAATTTCCACCATCCGCAAATCTTTGGTGTTTAAACGGTAATGCCCTTTTCTCACTGTTACCATCAGGTAGGAGGTACAGAAGCCTGAAGGCACACACTCAGTGATTCAGGAACAGCTTCTTCCCCTCTGCCATCCGATTCCTAAATGGACATTGAACCCGTGAACAGTACCTCACTTTTTAAAGTATATTATTTCTGCTTTTTGCACAAATTTTAATCTATTCAATATACATATACTGTAGTCTATTTATTTATTCTTTTTCTTTATTATGTATTGCATTGAACTGCTGCTGCTAAGTAAACAAATTTCACAACACATGCTGGTGATAATAAACCTGATTCTGATTCATGACAGTGTATAGAGAATGGTGTATCTACAACAAATAAGTAAAGAGGGAAAAGGTTCAGTATATTTTTCCTCTGCTTGTTTTTTTTTATAACCTGCCTCCTTCAGAACTCAGCTGATTTAGATGCCACGAAGCTAAGGCAGAGTGGTAGGCGAAAATCGATTCCTTTTCCTTTGACTAGATCCCAAATGATTGTATTTTGTTCTTTAAGTGAAACTGTGTTAATTGAATATCAAATGTGCAAATATTGTTGATGCAAAAAAAATTAATAAATATCTAATTTTCAATTTTCTAACTCTGTGCTTGTTTTAAAGTTGTTATATTTTCTATAATTCGTTGTAGAACATGACAGTACAAATTTTATTAAAGGGGGTTGATTTTCTACTTTAGAAGAATATTTAAGTGGTTTATCGTTATTACCTGAAGTTTCACCTCTGTGATATAATTCAGTGGAAGCACCTTCCAATAAGCCGGTGTCATGGTCTTTAGGTCGAACTGCACAAATCTCAATCAAGTTCCTGTTCAACAGACATAAAGCACCGTAAGATGACTAAAAAGTTTAGGAAGAAAACCAAATCAATTGCTCCATGAATATTTAATTAATAATAAAAAATGAAGTTGCATCCTTTGAAAAAGGCTATATTTTCCAAAACATTCAACGAATAGTAGAATGCAACAGCACAGATTGGGACCATTGGCTCATCAAGTCTGTCCCACCTCAATATATGAGGAATCAAGTTCATCTTAAGCCACTAACCCCTTCCTGTGAACAGTGATTGTTTAATTTGAACACTTATACACACAGTGGCCAGTTTATTAGGTACCTCCTGTACCTAATAAAGTGGTTACTGAGTGTATGATTGTGGTCGTTTGCTGCTATAGCCCATCCTCTTCAAGGTTCAAAGTGCTGTGCATTCAGAGATGTTCTTCTGCACACCACTTTTGTAATACATGGTTATTTGAGTTATTGTCACCTTCGTGTCAGCTAGAACCAGTCTGACAATTCTCCTCTGACCTCTCTCATTTAGAAGGCATTTTTGCCCACAGGGCTGCCGCTCGTTGGCTATTTTTTTGTCTCTGATTTTCACACCTTGCTCAGTAAACTCTAGACTGGTGTATGAAAATCCCAGGAGATCTGTAGTTTCTGACATGCTCAAACCACCCTGTCCGGCACCAACAATCATATGGTCAAAGTCACATAGATCACATTTTTCTTCCCCATTCTGTTGTTTGGCCTGAACAACAACTGAACTTCTTGACCATGTCTGCTTTTTTTCTTGCATGGAGTTGGCTGATTAGATATTTATGTATGTTGTACAGATAGATCCAATAAAGTGGCCACTGAGGATGCAGTTCTCTTTTGGGTACCACAAATTAATCTGCTTTCAGCTTCACTGCTGATCAGCTTCACTATATTTTCTTAATCTTTCCACCAGCAGGAATAGTTTCTCTCTATCTCCTGTCTAAACCACTCATGACTTTAAAAACTTCTATGAGATATCTACTTAATCAATTCTGAAACAAGGAGAACCACATCATTATCACCATTCCATCCATATAACTGAAATTGTCTCTTCTGCACCCTTTGTAAGGTGTTTACATTTTTCCCTTATAGTACGGTGGCCAGAACTGGACAAAAACTGTACATTTTAAAAGTTCATTTATTCAATACTATGATTTATAAAGCACAAGTCCTGCATGCATATATATAGCTACTCCTCAATTTTTCTACCAAAGCATAACATTTAACAAGTTCTGCATTTAAATTATAATCAACAAAGAGTTCAAAAATTAAATATATATATTCTTAGCAGTATTGTTTGGCCCTTGTTTTGTGCATTTTTCATCAATTCTACTGTATTTCTTTGTATTTACTGTGACTGCCCGCAAGAAAATGAATCTCAGGGTAGTATATGGTGATATATGTACTTTGATAACAAATTTACTTTGAACTTGGAACTTTAACTTTGATCCTTAAGTTCACAGAAATACTTTAAGCTAGTTTAAGGCATATTAATGAAATTTTAGCTAGTAATTACTACAGTAATGATATCAAAGCTTTAAAAAGATTATGGTCTAAAAATGGATACACCAAGCATAAGGAGTTAGTATATTAATCTATATTATCTACTTTAGATAAGGTGAGAGAAATTTAAGCAAAACACAAGTGTTACCTGCATCTATTCAGGTCACTGATCTGACAATCAAACAATTGACTCAAAATTTCTAGATTTTCCTCTTCAACCTTCTGAACAGCTTGTTCTATATTAGCAATTTCCATACTGTATTGTTTTAGCTCCATAACCAAAAAGAAAGCAAATTAAATTAATAAACATCAATAAATTTACTGAAAGTTCTTTTAATACTATGTTACTAAACTAATTCATTCTGACCTAGATAATACAGAGTTCAATTTATTTCCCTGGAAAATCTGTATTAATTGATACTGAGAACTATCATTTGGAAGATTACACATCATGTAGTTTTTTATGTTTAGAAAAACTGGTATATGGAAAGAATTTCTAACAGCAAACTTTAATCCTTTTCATGTTTTCTTAGAAACAATTCATTCAGATTTTTCTCTTGGAAAACACCATAACAGCATACCCACATCTAACTATCAATTTGTTGTCAAACTCCCTCATGATTTTAAAAAGAGAATCCTACCCAAATATTCTCAAAGTAATAAAAATTTAAAGATCTGCAATATCAAATGTGAACAAATTAATTGATTAAAATGTTCTCAAAATCATTTGTTCATTAATTTTCTAGTTTTTTTTAAACAGTTGTATTTTAAATGAAGCTCTCAACCTCTTACAAAAACATGTGTAGATGATATTTTTGCATGAATAGTTGTTGTCAGATGCTGCAACTTAATTTGCACATTTTATACCATCCAATCACTGTCATTTGGGCTAGTCAATTCAAAGAATGCTTCTCCCTGTGTTGCATGGTCCCTTGTTTCAAAGCTATTTAGGAAAATAGTGGAGCTGAAATCTCATGCTAATTTTCGAGACAAATTTGAAAGTAAATAAACCCTTTCATTTTCTTCTGTGTGTTAAGGATCAAGGTAATACAGCACTGAAACAGACCCTTTGATTCAACTTGTTTATGCTTACCAAGGCGCCCACCTAAACTAGGTGCATTTGCCCATATTTGGCTGGATCCCTTTAAACCTTTTGGGACAGCATTGTAGAGTAGCAATTAGCATAACTCTTTACAGCACTAGAGATAGGGGTTTAATTTCCGCCACTGTCTGTAAGGAGTTAAGTTCTTCCCGTGACCATGTGGGTTTCATCTAGGTGCTCTGATTTCCTCCAGGTGATCTGGTTTATTTCCACTGTTGGAAACCACTGTTGTTTTTTAGTAATACTTTTTATAGGATTTATTTTTTTAACAAACTCATGTATTTTTCTCACACACTGGCAGAAAGTGGGATAGTCATTTATCAACCTTCTCATTTTTCATTGGCTAAGTATTAGCACATTACCCACATGATGTAATTGTTTAATTATGTAGCCCATTAATTCATTCCTGTCAAAGGATTTCTTTTATCTTATCTATAAAAGTGAGAATTTTCCAGAAATGCCATCCTTTCTTTCTTTTATTCTTTTATTCCTTTGTCTTTTCCCCCATAACATCAATTCCCCTAAGCATTGTTTCTCAGCTCTTTATTTAGTTTGCTTAGTATTTGATTGTTCATTTATACCCTAAAATAAACTGAAATCTTGGAATTAAGACTCCTCACCATTCTGGACACCAGGAAGAATCCTGAAGATCAGAAATTAAATGGAGATCCAACACCACATTCCAAAGACGTATGGATTAGTAAGGGTTAGTAAATTGTGGGCATTCAATTTTGGTGTCAGTAGCATGGTGGCACTTATGGGTTGTCCCCAGCACATATTTGGACTGTGATTGTTGATGCAAAAGAAGCATTTCACATATACTTCGATGTACATGCGACAAATAAATCTAATCTTTATCCATATAATTATTCAAATGAATCTTGATTCTTGTTATTGTACCTGCCTTTCTTAAGAACATGAAACAGTACAACACAGATAAGACCCTTCAACCCACAATGCCTAGGCTGAGCACAATCCCAGATTAAAACTAATCTCTTCAATTTCACGGCACATGCTGGTGATAATACACCTAATTCTGATTCTGTACATGATCGATATCCTTCCATTCTCTGCATAGATATGCTTGTCAAAAAGATTTCCAAATGCATGTTGTTTGTGATATGTAAATGACTTGTATGAAAACGTAGATGAGTGGGTTAGTAAGCTTGAGTGCTCAGTAGAGGGTGCAGATGATTTTTGCTGGTAGGGGAGGGGGGATCATTGCTTTGCTGCTACTTACGTGTGGATGGAGGGAGCTGAGGGGGGATTTGAGGTTCTAGCATTTAACTGTCATTCATTCTTTGGGGTACTCTGTTTTTGTGGATGGTTGCGAAGAAAAGAATTTCAGGATATATATTGTATACATTTCTCTGACATTAAATGTACCTTTGAAACCTTTGAACACAACGTTTGGTTGTGTTGTGGACAGTGTTGAGCACTGTCAAAGGATATAACAAAATATAGATTAATTACAGTTATCAGCAGAGAAATGGCAGATGCAATTTAATCCATGCAAGGGTGAGTTGTTACACTTTGGGAGGTCTAATGGATGGGGAAATGGTAGGACCCTTAACAATATTCATGTACAGAGGGGGCTTGAAGTCCAAACTCATAGCTTACTGTAAGTGGCAATTGCAAGTAGATGTGTAGTAAACAAGGCATATGAGTAAAGATCAGAGCAAAGATTAGCTTTATTTTTCACAAGTAAATTGAAACATGCAGTAAAATGCATCATTTTGCGTCAACAACCAACATATATAAAAAAAGGATCAGCCATGATTGAATGGCGGAGCAGACTGGATGGGCCAGATGGCCTAATTCTGCTCCTATGTCTTATGGTCTTATGTTAAGATGATTATGCTGGGAGTAGTCTGTAAGTGGCGGCACACCACTGGCGCACACATAACATGCCCACAACTTACTAACTCTAACTGTATGTCTTTGGAATGTGGGAGGAAACCAGAGCACCCAGAAGAAACCCCAAATCTCATGTGGAGGATGTAGAACTGAACTTCAGTTGGTGATCACTGGCACCGTAAAAGCATTGCATTAACCACTAAGCTACCATGCCATCCATCTGGCATACTTGCCTTCATTGGTTGAGGCACTGAGTACAAGTGTCAGGAAGTAATGTTGCAGCCATAGGACACATTGGCTAGGCTGCAGTTGGAGTTTTGTGTGCAGTTTCCAGTCATCCCATTGCAGGAAGGAGGCTTTGGAAGGTGAAAGAAGAGATTGATCTGGATGCTGCTAGGATTACAGAGTACTAGCTATAAGGTTGGACAAATCTGAGTTGCTTTCTCTGGAGTACTGGAGGCTGAAGGGAAATCTGAATGAAGTTATAAGATCATGAGAGGCATGTACAGGGCAGACAGTCAGAATCTTTTCCCCAGGATAGAAATATCAAGTATTAGAGAATGTACATTTAAGTGGAGAGAGAGGGAATGTTCAAACAGAATCTATTGGGCAGGTTTATTTTCTTCCATATAAAGTGGTAGGTACCCGGAAAAGTCTGCCAGGTGATAATGATGAAAGCAGCTACAACAATGGCATTTAAGAGACTGTTACGATAGTCACATGAATATGCAGAGAATGGAGCCGAGGAGAATTATTTTAATTCAGCGTCATGTTTGGTGCAGATATTGTGGACTGAGGGCCTGTTTTTAGGCAGTACTGCAGGAGTACCCTCACCAGAAAGACTGCAGCTGTCCAAGGTGTAAGGAGATTTAGGGATAAACAATAAACCTTTGCTTTACCAGCAACACCCGGAGTTTGAAAAATAAATATACATTTCCTCGGAAGGGCAATCAATTAAAAATTAACACTAAAACAGAGGTATTAAGAGAGATGGTTAAACATTGTTAAAGGGTCAAATTTTAAGGAAATTAAAGTAGTGCTTTAGCAGAGGGAGACTTGGAGCTTAGCTGACTGAAGGCACAACAAAAAGGCAAAATGGCATGAATGTTTCAATGCTGCAAAACTATCCAAGTGCCTAACACCCAAGGATCCTTCCTGTTTACAGCCAAGGATGGAGGAGAGCTTATCAACAATGGACAGGCAGTCAGTACCTATTGGAAATTTTATCTGAAAGGAGCAAAGTGCAAGGGCTCTTGACTCCATCCCACAGAACACTAGACAGTCTTATTTTCAGCTCAAATTGACAAGAAGTTGAAAAGGCTACATGACAACCAAGAAAGAACAAGCCTCAGAAGCAGAGACAGTGGCTTGCAACAGTCATTTTTATATCACTCGCTCAAAAACTGATGCCTACTTTGTTATTTAAAGGAATGGGGATTCTCCCAGAACTGTTGCGGGGGAGTTACAAGATGGTGTATGTCCTCAGTAGATCTCTTTTCTCTTGGCAATTGCTTGCACCCTCTTCTCTCCCTTGCTGTTGACCACATGAAACACCATAACCTTCTTCCTTGACAAATTACTTTTAATTCTTCTGATCTGCTACCCACCTTAACCTCTTTAAGTCATCTTGACAGAACCTGCCTCTCAATTTCCTGATCATATCTCCTGTTGTCTCTCCCACCTTTACCTAATCCCAAACTCCTCTTAACAGAAAGCTGCCTAACTAATTTTCTCTCTAAGGTTCAATCTCTGCAACTGCAGGACCTTTTGGTTAACGTATCTTTACAATAAGGTTTAAAGTGAATACCTAGTTCCATCATGCAGAATTCCAACAAATATACTTCTATTAGCATTTATTATTTATTCAATATTATGTCTGGATAGCAGATTGGCTATTATCCAACTGATCTCTGCTCCAAACTAGTTTTGGTGTGAGGATCAATATACAATAAATACCATGTTATTAAGAAAATGGTTATGTGTGAAACAATTTAAATAAATGAATATAAATAATAAGTCAATTTAGTGCCAATAGAATGGAAAATAGAGCTTTATACTGTATAACCATTAGTAAACTTCCATAATTCTGACTACCTAAATGAGGGATTATGATTTACGAAGAGGTGTCAAGGTGGAGATATGCCTCTACCAATGGAGGTGTAAGGCACTCCTTCCCTCCACTAGCCTGTAGGTCACCCTTGGGCAAAGTGTAGCACCCATTTGGCTCCTCCCGATCAGGGTCACATGAAGCCATGGGAGCAGGTGGTGGATGGTCATATGAGCAACTGGTACATACACAGGTCCTGGTTATGCATCCACTGATACCAGGCAGACAACCTCTGAAGAATATTGATAACGGTTGGGTCACCCATCTTGTAAAGACACTGCCTAGAAGAAGGCAATGGTAAACTACTTCTCCAGAAAAACTTGACAAGAGCAATTCATGGTCAAGACCACGATCATACCACATGGCACATAGTGACGATGACGATAATTATTTACAAAACAACTGTAAACAGGTAGGTATATGAGACTACCTAGAGAAACAACTGTTGGGACCAAGATAATTGACTCCTGACAAACACAGCTCTTCATTTGTGTGCTCTTTGAGATTTTCCATGCGCTCAATGTACCAGTGCTCTTGATCAGCATTCAAGAAATGAAACAGAATTTAGAAAGCAGATTATCGCTTGATTGGCACTGCTCTCAACATTTTCATTAAAGGGGCAATCATTGCACAAGAGATCAGTTTGTATTCAATGATTTTACATTTGCCATTGGAACATTCAACCTAAGGCAAGTAATATGCAGTAGGATAAATCCAGCCACGTTTTTTATACCTCTTTCTTTAGCCATTCATTTTCTTTCACTTCTTGTCGATTGTGTCTTCCCAAACAACTTATTGCTTTCTATGTAAAAATATTAAAGAATTACATATATAGTACTGAAGCATCTATAATGTAATATAAAACAAAGTTCTATATTACTACTTTAAACAGCAGGAGAAAAAACAGTTACTGCCAAAATTTTAAAAATAGAGACAGCATGAAGCAAAACATCAAGGCTTCATTGTGTTGGGACATTGCAGGCAATTCCAAAGGAAGTTACTGGAATGAGTCGGATTCTTGAACCCAACCATTGTCTGGTGAGTAAGCTTTATACTGCAAGTAGACCTCAGGCAGTATATCCTGAGCTCCAGCTCTGGGATACCCTGAGCAATTTTAATACCCAGTATAAAAGGACTTTAATAGTTTTTAAAATGTCTTTAATAGTAAAAGGAATTTAAAACATATAACACATTAGGGTAATTTAAAATTATTTAAATCATTGAAATTAAAAAAGCAAAACAAAACATTAATACACCAAGAAATACAGAAAGCTTTTGCCATTATCCACATTTATTTTCTTCTCCTATATAATGGTTCAAGAAATTTTACTATCCAACCATAGAAGCCTCAGGAAATTATGGTGTATGTTAAATATACTAATTTTAATGGCATACCAAAATTTATCCTTCCACTAAAATCATAGTTTAGGAGGGTTGCCTATAGCTCAGTATTGCATGGGATTTCCCATAAGGGAATCTTCATGCAATATCTGTTGGGGCTGCAGTAGAGCAGAAAATACACGAGACAGCCACAGCCCCTTAGAAAGGAATGAGTAGATATTGACACATCATGTGTTGATGCCTGGAACTGGAGCTATGGATAAGACAGGTAAGGATTCAACCAACACCACTGTTTTCTTGGATCTTGGGACCATGTCTGGCTACTCAGATCTGATATTCCTTTTGGAGAGGATACTCAGGTACCAAATGTGGTCACACCTGTATCCTAAACACAAAAAAATACGCAGATGCTGGAAATCCAAAGCAACACACACAAAATACTGGAGAAACTCAGCAGGGCAGGCAGCATCTATGGAAAAAGAGAAAACAGTCAATGTTTTGGGCCGAGACCCTTCATCAGGACTTTTAAGTAAGGACAGAAGTCAGAATAAGGAGGTGGAGGGAAGGGTGGAAGAAGTACAAGGTGGCAGGTGATGGGTGAAACTGGGAGAGGGAGAGGGGGTGAAATGAAGATTGGTGAAAGAGATTCAGGGCTGGAGAAGGGGAATCTGATAGAAGAGGACAGAAGATCATGGAAGAAAGTGAAAGGGGAGGAGCATCAGAGGGAGGCGATTGGCAGGTAAGAAGAGAAGGTGTGAGAGGGAATAAGAATTGGGAATGGTGAAAGGGGGGCAATTATCAGAGTTCGAGAAAGCAGTGTTCATTCATACAATCAGGTTCGAGGCTACCCAGATGGAATACAAGGTGTGGCTCCTCCGACCTGACCGTGGCCTCATCCTGGCTGTACAGGCAGCCATGGACTGATATGTCAGAATAGGAATTGGAAGTAGAATTGAAATGGGTGGCCACGGGAAAATCTGGCTTTTTCTAGTGAATGGAGCTTGGAGAGGGGGTCTCCCAATTTACGTCAGGTCTCACCGATATACAAGATGCCACACCAGGAGCACCAGACACATTATATGACCCCCAACAGACTCACAGAGTAGCCTCACCTGGAAGGACTGTCTGGGGCTCTGAATGGTGGTGAGGGAGGAGGTGTAGGGGCAGGTGTGGCACTTGTTCCGCTTGCAAGGATAAGTGCCCGGAGGGAGATCAGTGGGGAGTCACATAGGGAATGATCCCTGCAGAAAGCGGGAAGTTGGAGGGAGGGAAAAATGTGCTTGATGGTGGGATCCCGTTGGAGATGGTGGAAGCTACGAAGAACTACGTGCTGGATGCTGAGGCTTGTTGGGTGGTAGGTGAGGACAGGAACCCTATGCCTAGGGTGGTGGCAGGAAGATGGGGTGAGGGCAGATGTATACCAAATGCAAGTGATGCGGGTGAGGGCACTGTTGATGCTGGAGAAAGGGAAGCCTCTTTCTTTGAAGAAGGAGGTAATCTCAGTTGTTCTGTGATGAAAAGCCTCATCCTGAGAGCAGATGCAGTTGAGACAGAAGAACTGAGAAAATGGTATGTCATTTTTAAGAGTGAGAGGTTGGGAATTGGTATAGTCCAGATAGCTGTGAGAGTCAGTGGGTTTATAAAAGATGTCAGTAGATAGACTGTCTGCAGAGATGGAGACAGAGAGATCAAGGAAGGGGAGAGAGGTGTCAGAAATGGACAAAGTAAATTTGAGGCTAGGGTGATTGAAGGCAAAATTGATTAAATTGATGACCTCAGCATGGCTACAGGAAGCCACGCCCATGCTGTTGTCAATATAGCGTAGGAAGTGTTGGGGAGCTTTGCCTGTGTAGGCTTGGAACGTGAACTGTTCCATGTAGCAGACAAAAAGGCAGCCATTGCTGGAACCCATGTGAGTGTCCTACACCACCACTCCCTTCCATCTGGCGGAACTGGTCCTCACTCTGAACAATTTCTTCTTTAGCTCCACCCACTTCCTTCAAACCCAACATGTAGCCATAGGCACTGTAAAGATGCACACAGTGGTGTCAATCTTCCTGATTTAAGGAAATGGGAAATGTTTGTTGTCTGAAATAAGTGATAACAGCTAAGTGTAGTGCCTTTGTGACCTTCTGTTATATTGTGGGTCTTTGTGTAATTTTTCCCTTTAGAACAGCATGTTCTCGGTCTTCATTTGTATGTTGAAATACAGTGTTGGCAATCTTACTGCTGACCCTTGTTTAAAAATAATGGTCATTGAACATTTCTGGGACTTGTATTTGCGAAGGTTAGTAATGAGTGATGGATTGAAAGAGTTGGAAGATTAAAAAGTCATTGTACAATGATTCCATTATGTAAGAATGATACCTCATTATAGAAACAATAGTCTATAAATTAATGTTGAACATGGTCCTAGAATAGAGTCAAAGTTATACAAGTTGAGGAAATTTGGAATCCATAGTTGGAGCAAGGTGCCTCTTGTAAATGGAAGAATGTCATACTAGCGACAAAATTGGGTGACTTTAGAGAAGAAAGGATAAAACTGAGCAAGTAATAGAGACTTCTGTGAAGACTAGGGAAAAACATGCTCTTTCAGGTTTCATTCTTAAATAAAATCCTTCTTGATTTTAAACATTATTTTTACAGCTTTCTTGGAGGCTGATATAGGCATAATAATACCCATTTTAGACTTTTCCTAGCATCCTAGATGAAAACCAAACAATTGTAACAGCCTAACCACAGCCTACAATGGACCCATTTTATGCATAATAATTATGTACAAATCTTACAAATTCTAATCTTCCAGCTTAAGTAAAGGCCAGATAACATTAAGGTAGCAAATTCCTGAATATTGTGTCCTGTTCATTTTCACCATTACTATCAAATTTTAAAAATTATTTTTTTTTCAGTTGGGTAACTGCAATTATCGTGGCAAAAGAGAAACAATTATCAATTAAACATTTCAGTCACCTGTGTAGCGATTGCCTTTTTTTCATCCATTTGCTTCTTTGCTAATTTATCTGTTTCTTCTTTTGCCCTTTCCAAGGTTCTAGAAAAGTGATCTATTAAGACAGACAAGAAGAAAATAAAACTGGAAAAAGAGTAACAGCTGCCCCAATTATTTCAGGAAAATTAGCAGCACAATTAATGTTAAAGCAGAAAGCTAAATAGATCCCATATCGCAGTCCCTTGACATCCTGAATTGGCAAATGTCACCGTGAGTAACAAATGCTGCAATTATCTTTCAAGCATTAAGATTTCAGAAATGACAACTGAAATGTCTCTCCATCTCTCATCATTTACCATCCTTATGCATGAAAAGTGATTTGCTAGTCTAGATTCTTTCTTGGGGTAACTCCTATTTGTAAAATCACACATTATCTAAAGTCAAATCTTTAAGAATAAAACTGCAACATGGAAACATAAACTAATATTCACTTGGCAAATTGTAGCAAAGAGGGAAAGAGTGAAATATTAAACAGGACCTACACAGCAATAGGAAGCATTAACAGTTTACGTCTCTATAAGCACAGAAAAACTCTATTGATCTGGCTTACTTGGGATATTGGTGGTGCCAGAGTAGCAAACTTTCTGGACAGTTAGATCTTATTCATAGCGGTTAGTGTAACCCTATTCCTGCACGAGCGACCCAGGTTCAATTTTGCTGCTGCCTGGAAGGAGTTTATACATTGTTCCAGGGACCATGTGGGTTTCCTCCAGGTGCTCTGGTTTTCTCCCACATGTGAACGTATGGATTAGTAGGTTAATTGGTCACAAGGTGTAATTGGATAGTGAGTGCTCATTGGGCCAGAAGGGCCTGTTACTTTGCTGTTTTTGCTGTATCTTTGTAATAAATAAAAATTAATAATCCAACAATCTTTAATCATTTTCTTTTGAAAAAAATGTTACAGAGTAGAATGATAAATGTTCCAATGAACCTAGCACATTTAAGACAATCATGGGAAAATATTCTGGCAAATTCCAAAGGAGGGCAAGTAATAGAACCAAGTAAGTTTCAAGAGAGAATGGCAAATAGATCCAATGAGTTTCATAAAAGCACACAAGCCACAAGTGGAAAGTGAGTGTGGAAACATTACCTGCTGAACTGGATTCCAAATCAGAATTTCTTAATAGCCATGCTGAATTATCTATATTTTATTGTTGATAGATTATCAGGCCTGGATGAAATATATGCTAAGCTATTAAAAGATGGAAGGAAGAAAATTGTGAAGGCTCTAATCATCATATTTTCACCTCCTCTTCAGCTATTGGAAAGGTGCAAGAAGACTGGAGGATTGCTTATACTGTGTCATTAAAATAATGTGAAATTATAAGCCAGTTAATTTAACTTCATTTATGATAAATTACTACCTTCCATCTCACTGAAACTTTTGGCCATCTCAAGGAGTTCATTTTCCCGAAATTCAATAATTTTGCCATGTTCAACACTTCCAACATTTTTGTATTCTAGCCAATGCTCTTTCACTTCTGTCACATTCAGGATATCTTGCTCCACATTGGCTATGCAGGTCTGCATGTCTACTCCAAACAGAAAAATTCATACAACATTGATAAGAATTTTAAACATGTTTAGTACATAATATGCATTAATAATTGACCTCGATTATGGCAAAGGTTTTCTCAAGCTGTTGTCCCAATTTTCATTTAGGATGCCTATTTCATAAGAACTATAAAACTTAATTGACATAGTTGTTGAAGAAAGTGCAAAAATGGGTCTATCTATCAATTGCAAAAAGACAGAATGTATGGTGATATCCAAAAAGAAGGAGAAATCCTATCTGCAGGCTGAGAATAAACGGGGAAGATATAAAACAAGTACAGAACTTTTGCTACTTAGGAAGCTGGGTGACATCAGATGGCAGGTGCGACATGGACATCAAAAGAAGAATAGGGATGGCAAAAGACACCTTTACTAACCAATACTAAACTAGGCATGACAACCTGCCTCAGAGTACTGAAGTGTTACGTTTATCCAGTTATGATATATGGCTCAGAATGTTGGACAATATCTAGGAACATGAGGAAATGAATTGAAGCAGCAGAGATGTGGTTTTTGAGGAGGATGCAAAGATTATCATGGACGAAACAAATATCTAATGAGGATGTCATGAACAGAGCAAACACAAAAAGAGAAATAATGTATGAGATCATGAAAAGGCAACGTAACTTCATTGGACATGTGATTAGGAAAGAGGAGTTAGAATGCACGGTAATTATGGGTAAGATTGAAGGGAAGAAAGCAAGAGGAAGACAAAGACAAATGATGATGGAGACAGCAGCCAGAGAACTGGAAATGAATACCAATGAATTGATCCACTTGACTCGAAACAGGAATGTGTGGGCCATGGCAGTCAAAGCTCAAACTGGGCACGGCACCTGATGATGATGATAAGGATGATTTCATTAGGACATGTCTTCATAACACCTATCCTCATATGATAAGCCTTGATGAAGTGCTTCGCGAGGTTGGTCTTGAAGCATATCAACTCCTGCCTGAGAAGTGACCCACTGTAAATCTGCTCCATTTTGCCTACCGTCATAACAGGTCAATAGCAGATGCCATTTCATTGGCTCTTTGCTCAGCTCCAAAACACCTGGCCAATGAGTATGCATATGTCAGGATGTTCTTCATTGATAAAAGCTTCAGCACTCAACACTATCATCCTCTCAAAACTCATTAAGCTCATAAACCTGGGCCTTGGTACATCCCCGAGCAAATGGATCCTCAATTTCTTCACTGGCAGACCCCAGTTAGTATGAATTAGCAACAACATCTTCTCCACACTCACCATCAGCATAGGTGCACATCATGTCTATGTGCTTAGCCCTGTTTACTTACTTTATACCTACTATATGATTACGTGGCTAAATACAGCTCCAATGCTGTATTTAAGTTTGCTGATGACACCACTGTTGTTGGCCAAATCAAAAATGGTGACAAGTCAGCACACAGGAAGGCGATTGAAAATCTGGTTGAGTGGTGTCACAACAACGTCTCACTCAACGTCAGCAAGACCAAAGAGCTGAGGATGAAGAAGCTGGAGGTTCATAATTAGGAGAATAGAGGTGGAGAGAGTCAGTAGCTTTAAGTTCTTTGACATTAACATATCAGAGGATCTGTCCTGGAGCCAGCACCTAAATGTCATCACAAGGAAGGCACAGTAGCACCTCCAGATCCTTAGAGGTTTATGCAGATTCATCATGTTAACAATAAACTTTTACAAACTTCTATAGATGTACACTGACTCTAATCCATTATCCAACTGATCTGCAGTCCTTACTGTTTGGCTCATGGAGTGCTGTTTCTCACGCTCCCTCTATCACACCTGGATCCTGGTTTCACAGTTCCATACCGTTTCAGGTCAATGATCCTCAGCAGAATGGAAAAGTGGGAAAACAGGTGTATTACTTGAAAAGTGAAAGGGCGGAGGAAACAAAGGTAATGTCTCTGATAGCATGTTTTAATTGCAGTCTTGTGAAGCAGAAGTTCACTTGCCCTTATCTAATCTAGTGGAATGTATTCAGAGCTTTTGATTTGGCTTCATTTACACACACACCCCATTTCAACTCACCTGTATGCAGGTAGATGTTTAAAAAAACTTGACTAAGTATGAATATTAATACCTTGCACTTGCTGTTCATTTTGTCTAATTAGCTCAAAATTTTCTTTCATGGCCTGTTCTACTTGTTCAGTGTTGATTAACTCCTTGTGTTCCAATTCTTTCTCTTGTTCTTTGGCCAATTTAAATAAACTTTTGATGTGTTCCTTTTGTTCCTTCTTTAACTGTTCATTCTTAAGGAAGTCAGAAAAATTATAATAGATCAGCATTAGTACAGCACACACAAATGAAATGCATTTTCTTTCACTATAATTAATTATTGCTTAATTGTATCAAACATAAATAACATCACTCCAAAATAAATTTTAAGTTCATTTACAAGAATAACCTCTCCATCACAGAAAGAGTAAAAGCAAGTTTAGGAATAACATAGCAAATATTCGTGCGGTGTGGCGCAGTTAGATTGGATACAAACTGATGCCATTTAGTTACCCACAAGACAACTGTAAATCTGAAAAATACTAAGTTGTAAAAGAATATACGAATTATACATCAATGATTAATGTTTCTTTGTGTTGCACAGGCATTTGGTGCCATGAAAAAAGCCTCAATTGATAGATAGCATCTTTGACAGTGCAGTACTCTCTCAGTGATGTACAGTAAGAATTCTGTGCTCATTTCTGGGCTGAGATTTGGTCCCATAAGTGATTCATGAGTGAGAGGTCTGAGAACGAGGTCACACTTGCAAGTAAACATAATTAGGTGCAATGTAAGGGGAAAACTAGTGATAATCTCAGCTGTTCCCCATTTATAAATTTAAGCCAAATCAAAGAATGCCAGTTGTAAAAGCTTACATTTCTATCTATACTATTCATGCACGGATGTGAGCTTGGCAGTACGGTACATAAATTCTAATATTACTTTATAATATCTCACTGTAAACAATAGCTACAAGCTACAATATCTAATGAAGCTGCAGCTGATAACTAAATCAAATTATGCATACACTAGTGTCATAATATTTCCAATCTAAGGAACACATTTTTTTAAAAACTTGTGACTTACCTGCTCTCTATATCGTGCATTAATTTCTTCAAGTTGTTTTAATTCATTTGTGAATCTTTCAATAGCTGTCTCCTTTACCTGAAATCTGAGTGCAACATTAAAATTTAACAAACCAATAGTTATTGATCAATACTTATCTTTCCTACGGTAGCATTGGCATTAAAATATTAAAGATAGCTAATGTTACAATAATCACCATGGAATTTTGTAAAAGATCTTTATCTGGTCTCATTTACAAGAACAAGTTCCAGAAAAATGCTAAATATCATATTAAAAATCTTGAATTTTTAATATTTCACTATTTATATGCAATGCTATGCCCAGTTAAAGCAGCAAAAAAGGAAGATCAGATAATTTGGAAATAATTTACAATCAACACTGGAACACCTCAAGGATGTATGCTTAGCCCAATGCTCTACTCTTTCTACACCCACAACTGTGTGGCTAGGAACAGCTCAAATATCATCTATAAATTTGCCAATGACACAACAATTGTTGGCACAATTTCAGATGATGAGGAAGCAAACAGGAGTGAGATAGATCAGGTGGTTGAGTGCTATTACAGCAACAACCTTGCATTCAATATCAGTAAAACCAAGGCATTAATTGTGAACTTCAGGAATGGGAAGTTGAGGAAACACACACTCGTCCTCATTGAGGGATCAGCAGTGGAAAAGGTGAGCAATTTTAAGTTCCTGGGTGTCAACATCTCTGAAGATCTATCCTGGGCCCAAGATATTGATGCAATTGCAAAGAAGACACAATAGCAGCTATATCTCATTAGAAGTTTTTGGAGACTTAGTATGACACCAAAGACTCTGACAAATTTCTATAGGTTACCGTGGAGAGCATTCTACCTGGTTACATTATCATCTAGTATGGAGGGGCCACTGCACAGGATTGGAAAAAGCTAAAGTAAGTTGTAAACTCAGCCAATCCATCATGGGCACTAGCCTCCCTAGCACTGAAGACACCTTCAAAAGCGATGCCTCAAAAAGGTACCATGTATCATTAAGACCCCCATCATCCAGGACATGCCATCTTCTTATTGCTACCATCAACGAGGAGGTACAGGAGCCTGAAGACAAACACTCAATGTTTCAGCACCAGCTTCTTCCCCACCGCCATCAGATCTCTGAATGGAATTTAACTTATGAATATTATCTCACTTTTTTTGCTCTCTTTTTGCACTACTTATTTAATTAAATTTTTAACATATATTTCTTATTATAATTTATAGCATTTTTATTATGTATTGCAATGTACTGCTGCCGCAAGATAATAAATTTCATATTTGCCACTTTCCTATTTACACTCAGTCTTCAATGTGATTGGTTAAGGCAAGAAACAATTTATTGCCCCATTTACCCATGATCCAAAGTCCCTATAAGAGGTGTAGCCCTAAAATGACTTTCCTGTTAAAGAAAAATTCAAGTTCAGGGATCCTAAAAATTGCCTTTGAGCAAGTACCATCATGTTAATTTATTATTGAGATCAAAATTCGGCTCAGTGAATCATAGTGTATATAATGGATTGTTGACATAAAATGACCTGGCATTTTTATTAAAACTTAAATATGACAAGGTCTCAAGTGAAAGCCAGGTATTCCTCTAGGAATGGATAACATAGAACATAGAACATAGAATAGTACAGCACAGTACAGGCCCTTCAGCCCACAATGTTGTGCCGATCCTCAAACCCTGCCTCCCATATAAGCCCCCAGCTTAAATTCCTCCATATATCTGTCTAGTAGTCTCTTAAACTTCACTACTGTATCTGCCTCCACCACTGACTCAGGCAGTGCATTCCACGCACCAACCACTCTCTGAGTAAAAAACCTTCTTCTAATATCTCCCTTGAACTTCCCACCCCTTACCTTAAAGCCATGTCCTCTTGTATTGAGCAGTGGTGCCCTGGGGAAGAGGCACTGGCTATCCACTCTATCTATTCCTCTTATTATCTTGTACACCTCTATAATGTCTCCTCTCATCCTCCTTCTCTCCAAAGAGTAAAGCCCTAGCTCCCTTAATCTCTGATCAAGGACACTTTTGTCAGTCTTCTACTTTAAATGTAACGGGGCTTTCACAATTATTTCTTTGTATTAAACAGTTGATATTTACAGCAGCCAGGGCTGATACATACCTGGATTTATCATCCTGTAGAATACATGCTAGCCAAGAAAATAAAATTCTGTCTTTAGCGTCTTTCTTAAAATGTTTCTTCTAGCAACACAATCTTATTCAGTTGGGTGTCACAGATAATATAATTGAGCTTTTTACTGCATCTATATCCATAAAGTTAGGATGTGCACAATTGTAAACTTTTCAGATTCTTAAACTTTCTGATCAAATGTACAGAGAAACAGATTTTTAAAAAAAAATTCTCCCAAACAGCATTTATTCAGACTACAAAAACTGATATTATTAGAACACAGAACAGTACAGCACAGCAACAGGCCATTTGGCCCACAATGCTGTGCAAACCAGCTAAAAGCAAATCAAAAACACTCAAAACCTAATCCCTACACCATATCCCTCCATCTTCCTTACATCCATGTGCCTATCTAAATGTCTCTTAAAAGCCTCTAATGTATTTGCCTCTACCACCATACCAGGCAATGCATTCCGAGCATCCATGACTCTCTGAATAAAAAAAACTTAACTCTCATATCTCCTTTGAACCTACCCACTCTCATCTTTGATGCATACCTTCTGGTATTTGACAATTCAATCCTGGAAAACAGATAAGAAAAAACCTGCAGATGCTGGAAATCCAAGCAACACACACAAAATGCTAGAGCAACTCAACAGAGAATCTGATATGTATCTGATATCTGTATGGGTCCTAGCCATGCCTGCCTTTTTGTTGGCTTTGTGGAACAATCTATGTTCCGTGCCTATTCTGGTATCTGTCCCCCACTTTTCCTTCGCTACATCGACGACTGCATTGGCGCTGCTTCCTGCACGCATGCAGAGCTCGTTGACTTTATTAACTTTGCCTCCAACTTTCACCCTGCCCTCAAGTTTACCTGGTCCATTTCCGACACCTCCCTCCCCTTTCTAGACCTTGCTGTCTCTGTCTCTGGAGACAGCTTATCCACTGATGTCTACTATAAGCCTACTGACTCTCACAGCTATCTGGACTATTCCTCTTCTCACCCTGTCTCTTGCAAAAATGCCATCCCCTTCTCGCAATTCCTCCGTCTCTGCCACATCTGCTCTCAGGATGAGGTTTTTCATTCTAGGACGAGGGAGATGTCCTCCTTTTTTAAAGAAAGGGGCTTCCCTTCCTCCACTATCAACTCTGCTCTTAAACGCATCTCCCCCATTTCACGTACATCTGCTCTCACTCCATCCTCCCGCCACCCCACTAGGAATAGGGTTCCCCTGGTCCTCACCTACCACTCCACCAGCCTCCGGGTCCAACATATTATTCTCTGTAACTTCCGCCACCTCCAACGGGATTCCACCACTAAGCACATCTTTCCCTCCACCCCCCCCGCTTTCCGCAGGGATCGCTCCCTACACGACTCCCTTGTCCATTCGTCCCCCCCATCCCTCCCCACTGATCTCCCTCCTGGCACTTATTCTTCTAAGCGGAACAAGTGCTACACATGCCCTTACACTTCCTCCCTTACCACCATTCAGGGCCCCAAACAGTCCTTCCAGGTGAGGCGACACTTCACCTGTGAGTCGGCTGGGGTGATATACTGCGTCCGGTGCTCCCGATCTGGCCTTTTATATATTGGCAAGACCCGATGCAGACTGGGAGACCGCTTTGCTGAACACCTACGCTCTGTCTGCCAGAGAAAGCAGGATCTCCCAGTGGCCACACATTTTAATTCCACATCCCATTCCCATTCTGACATGTCTATCCACGGCCTCCTCTACTGTCAAGATGAAGCCACACTCAGGTTGGAGGAACAACACCTTATATTCCGTCTGGGTAGCCTCCAACCTGATGGCATGAACATCGACTTCTCTAACTTCCGCTAATGCCCCACCTCCCCCTCGTACCCCATCTGTTACTTACTTTTATACACACATTCTTTTCTCTCACTCTCCTTTTTCTCCCTCTGTCCCTCTGAATATACCCCTTGCCCATCCTCTGGGTTCCCCCCCCAACTTGTCTTTCCTCCCGGACCTCCTGTCCCATGATCCTCTCGTATCCCCTTTTGCCAATCACCTGTCCAGCTCTTGGCTCCATCCCTCCCCCTCCTGTCTTCTCCTATCATTTTGGATCACCCCCTCCCCCTCCCACTTTCAAATTTCTTACTCACTCTTCCTTCAGTTAGTCCTGACGAAGGGTCTCAGCCTGAAACGTTGACTGTACCTCTTCCTAGAGATGCTGCCTGGCCTGCTGCGTTCACCAGCAACTTTGATGTGTGTTGCTTGAATTTCCAGCATCTGCAGAATTCCTGTTGTTAGAGAATCTGATAGGAGAGGACAAAAGGTCATAGAAGAAAGAAAAGGTAATGCCCCCCTCTCCTTCACCATTTCCCTCTCTCACCTTATCTCCTTACCTACCCATCACCACCCTCTTATGCTCCTCCTCCTTTTTTTCCTTACGTGGCCTTCTGTCCTCTTCTATCAGATTCCCCTTTCTCCAGCCCTGTATCTCTTTCACAACTGAACATCCCAGCTCCTTACTTCAGCCTTCTCCCTCTATGGTTTCACCTAATACCTCAAAGCACACAAATTGCTGGAGGAACTCAGCAGGCCAGGCAGCATCTATGGAAACAAGTATAGTCGACATTTTGGGCCGAGACCCTTCTGCGTGTTTGTGATTCACCTATCACCTTCTGTTTCTTCTCCCCTCCCACCACCTTCTTACCTTGACTCCTCATCCTTTTATCTCCAGTCCTGATGAAGAGTCTCGGCCTGAAATGTCAACTGTACTTTTTTCCACTAATGTTGCCTAGCCTGCTGAGTTCCTCCAGCATTTTGTGTATGTTGCCTGGAAAACAGATACTCTCTGTCCACTCTTATCTATGCCTCTCATAATCTTGTAAACCTCTAACAGATCTCCCCTCAGCCTCCAGCACTCCAAAGACAACAACAGAGAAATCTAGCCTCTCATGATAGCACAAGCCCTCTAAACCGACAGCATTCTGGTGGACCTCTTCTGCATGATGTGGGAGCTGGTGGACCCCACTGTGATTCCTGGTGACCACATCTGCAGCAAGTGTTGGTTGTTCGAGGAACTCAGGCTAAAAGTTGATGACCTGGAATCTGAGCTTCAAACGCTGAGGCACATCAGGGAGGGGGAGAGTTCCTGGATTCCCTGTTTCAGGAGGTAGTCACACCCTTTAGATTAGCTGCCTCAAATTCGGTCTGTGCCCAGGGACAAGAGGGTGTGACTGCGAGTGAGGCGGTAGTGGGATCCAAGAGACAGTGCTCGAGGAACCTCAGCCCGTGAGCCTGTCAACAGGTCTGAGATTCTTGCTTCCTGTGTGGATGAGAGTGGGGGCTGTAGGAAGGATGAGCAACCTAACTGTGGCACTGTAGTTCAGGGAGCCATTCAAGAGGGGGGAGAATGTAGTTGTAATTGGGGATTGTATCGTCAGGGGAATAGACAGAGTTCTCTGTTGCGAGGATAGAGTGTCCCGAAGGCTGTGTGGCCTGGCTGGTGCCCAGGTTTCAGACATTTTACCTGACCTGCAGAGGAATTTGCAGTGGGAGGGGCAAGATCCAATTGTCGTGTACCAACGACATAGGTAAAACGAGGAAACAGGTTCTGCTGAGGGAAATGAGCAGCTAGGTACTAAATTAAAAGGCAGAACCAAAAAGTTGGTAACCTCTGGATTACTACTTGAGCCACATGCAAATTAGCACAGAATCAAGAAGATTAGAGAGTTAAGTACGTGGTTCAAGGAGGGAGCTGTACCAGTGGGACGGGCTCCACCTGAAACCATGATGGGACCTGAATCCTGGCGAATCGCTTAACTAGGGCTGTGGATAGGGCTTTAAACTAAATAGTGGGGGGGGGGGGGTTCAACAGATTGGAGAAGTATGGATAAAGTAAAAGAGAAAAATGTGGATAAAGATAAAGAAAAAGCAAAAGATAAAAAAGCGAAAAGTAAGAGTGGAGTAAAGAAAAGTCAAGTACAAAAGAGAAAAAGATTACAAATTTTAAAAGCACAATGAGTGTAAGGGCACTTTATCTGCATGCCCGTAGAATTCTAAATAAGGTCAATGAACTTGTGGCACAAATCAATACAAAGGGGTATGATTTAGTGGGCATTACAGAAACCTGATTACAGGGTGGAGAGGATTGGGAATTAAATATCCAAGGATATCAGGTAATATGGAAGGATAGGCAGGAAGGTAAGGGAGGTGGGGTAGTGCTCTTAATTTAGAATGAAATCAGGGTTATAGTGAGACACGATATAAGATCTAAGGAGCAGAATGTTGAATCCATCTGGGTAGAGATTAGGAATAGTAAAGGGAAAAAAATCACTGGTGGGAGTTGTCTATCGCCCACTGAATAATAACATTACAGTGGTACAGGCAATAAACAGAAACATCTGAGGCATGTAAGAATGGAACAGCAGTTATTGTGGGGGACTTTAACTTGCACATAGATTCAGTGAATCAAATTGATCGAGGCAGTCTTGAGGAGGACTTCATAGAATGCATCCATGATGGCTTTCTTGAACAACATGTCACTGAACCTACAAGGGAATGTGCTATCTTAGATCTGGTCCTGTGCAATGAGACAGGTAAAATTAGTGATTCTTGTATTTAGGGATCCTCTTGGAAAGAGTGATGACAGTATGACTGAGCTGCTCATACAAATGGAGGGTGCAATAGTCCAATCTAAAACCAGTGCACTAAGCCTAAACAATGGAGACCAGTGTAGACTGGGAACACAGGCTATATGGTGGAACGGTTGAGGAACAGTGGAAGACTTTCAAAGAGATTTTTCACAGTGCTCAACAAAAGTATATTCCAGTTAAAAGCAAGGTAAGTAAGGGTGGGGAGAACCAGCTTTGGATAACTAAGGAAATAAAGTAAAGTGCGTACAAAGTTGCCAAGAGTAGTGGCAAATTGGAAGATTGGGAAGACTTTAAAAAGCACCAAAGAACCACAAAACGAGCAATAAAGAGAAGATAGATTATGAAAATAAACTAGCACAAAATATAAAAACGGATATGAAGTGGAAAAGGGTGGCTAAGGTGAACGTTGGTCCCTTGGAGGGCAAGAAGGGGGAATTGATATTGGATAATGAGGAAATAGCCAAGGCTTTGAATGACTATTTTGCGTCGGTCTTCACGGTGGAGGACACGTCCAACATGCCAAAAAGAGATGCTATGAATGTGATGGGAGGTGAGGACCTTGATACAATAGCTATCACTAAAGAGGTAGTGCTGAGCAAACTTGAGGTCCTGAAGATAGACAAGTCCTCTGGCCCTGATGGAATGCATCCTAGGGTACTGAAAGAAATGGCAAAAGTTATAGTAGAGGATTTGCTGATAACCTACTAAAATTCTCTGGACTCTGGGCAGGTTCTGGCGGATTGGAAGATGGTGAATGTCACGCCACTGTTCAAAAAAGCATGTAGGCAAAAGGCAGATAACTATAGGCCAGTTAGTTTAACATCTGTAGATGAGAAAATGCTTGAAGCTATCATTAAAGAAGAAATAGCAAGGCATCTGGAAAGAAGTGAATCCATCAGGCAAATGCAGCTTGGATTCAGCAAAGGCAGGTCCTGTTTGACAAACTTACTGGAGTTCTTTGAGGATATAATGAGCGCAGTGCGTAGATGGGAACAGATGGATGTTATTTACTTGGATTTCCAGAAAGCGTTCGATAAGGTGCCGCAATAAAGAGTTATCCATAAGATAAGGATGCATAGAGTTGGGGGTGATGTACTAGCATGGATAGCGGATTGGTTAACTAACAGAAAGCAGGGAGTTGAGATACATGGGTGTTACTCTGGTTGGCAATTAGTGATGAGCAGTGTGCCACAGGGGTCTGTGCTGGGGACGCAACTGTTCACGACATACATGAAAGATCTGGAAAAGGGGACTGAGTGTAGTGTATCTAAGTTTGCTGATGATACTAAATAGTGTGGAAAAGAAAACTGTGCAGAAGATAAGGAGAGTCTGCAGAGAGAAATAGATAGGTTAAGTGACAGAGCAAGGATCTGGCAGATGGAATACGTTGTTGGTAAATGTGAGGTCATCCACTTTGGAAGGAAAAATGGAAGAGCAGATTATTATTTAAATGGTAACAAATTGCAGCATGCTGCTGTGCAGAGAGAATTGGGAGTGCTTGTGCATGAATCACAAAAGGTTGGTTTGTAGGTGCAGCAGGCTATCAAGGTGGCAAATGGGACGTTGGCCTTCATTGCTAGAGGGATCGAATTTAAGAGCAGGGAGGTTATGCTGCAACTGTACAGGGTACTGGTGAGATCACACCTAGAGTACTGCATGCAGTTCTGGTCTCCTCACTTGAGGAAGGATATACTGGCTTTGGAGGCGGTGCAGAGGAGTTTTTCCAGGTTGATTCAGAGATGAGGGGTTAGAGGGTTAGACTAAGGAGAGATTGAGTCGTCTAGGACTGTACTCACTGGAATTCAGAAGAATGAGAGGAGATCTTATTGTAAGATATAAAATTATGAAAGCAGTAGATAAGATAGAGGCAGGAACGTTGTTTCCACTGATAAGTGAGACTAGAACTAGGGGGCATAACCTCAAGATTAGGGGGAGTAGATTTAGGATGGAGATGAGGGGAAATTGCTTTTCCCAGAGGGTGGTGGATCTGTAGAATTCCCCGCCCAATGAAGCACTGGAGGCTACCCCAGTAAATATATTTACGACAAGGTTGGATAGATTTTTGCATAGTAGGGGAATTAAGGTTTATGGAGAAAAGGCAGGTAGGTGAAGATGAATCCATGGCCAGATCAGCCATGATCTTAGTGAATGGAGGAGCAGGCTCAACGGGCCAGATGGCCTACTCGTGCTCCAATTTCTTATGTTCTGCACCCTCTCCAAAGCCTTAACATCCCTTCTATAGTGGGGTGACCAGAAATGTACACAATACTTTCAATGTGGCTTAACCAGAGTTTTATGAAGTTGCAACATAACCTCCTGACTTTTGAACAATGCTTTGATGAATAAAAGGAAGCATTCCATAAACCTTCTTAATTACATTATCGAACTTCATAGCTACTTTCAAGAAGCTACAAACTTTGATCTTAAGGTCTCTCAGCTCAGCAACACTATTAAGGATCACACCCTTAACAGTGTACTGTCTCCTTGCATTTGCCGTACCGAAGTGCAACATCTCACATTTATGTGGGTTAAATTCCATCCGCCATTTCTCAGCCCATATCTGCAAATGATCTATATCGTACTGTATTCTTTGCCAGTCTTCTACACTATCCACAACTCCACTAACCTTAGTATCATCCTCAAGTTTACTAACGCACCCATCTACATTTTCATCCAAGTTATTTATATACATCACAAATAGCAGAGGTTTCAGCACAGATCCCTGCAGAACACCATTAATTACAGACCTCCAGCTCAAATAAGCCCCTTCAACCACTACCCTCTGTCTTCTATGCACAAGCCTGTTCTGAATCCAAACAGCCAATTCGTCGTGGGCCCCTTTGACTGACTGAAATCCTTCAAACATACTATTCTGTAATGTAGTTTTACTTTTACTTCCTCACAGAACATTGACATCATTATCTAGGCCAGCAGTTATTGTGCATACTCAGTTACTCCTGAACTGAAGATACAATCAAGAATCAAACACATTGCTGTGTCTAGAGTAATATTTTAGCTAAATTTACCTTCCTGAATTACATTAGAGTACAAGCTGAGTTATTAATCACAATCTTTGACTTTTTTTGGACACTATTTTTGATACAAGCTTTCTAACATTAGCTTTCCTTAATTCCCTTGCTCGCTGGTGAGATTTGAACTTTGATCTGAATTGAAGGTTCATAACTCTGGTCCAGTAACTTAATGACTACCACACAATACCAGCTGTCTTCCACATCAAGGTTCTGATATCAAGGTAATGTTGTGGTATAAACATGTTGCACTGTAAGTCATATTCTACCAAAGCTAATTAGTTATTCAGTGACTGTATGACCTGCGATTACTGCAATTGTAATTCAGTTTCTTTTCCATTGTAAGCAATTTTCAGACAACATCTCAAACACCAATTAAAATTTGTATTCTTTGGCAGTGCTGCCATTTCCAGTGCTTTGTTTTAGAAAATAGCTCTCCATCCTAATCAGGAGTGGAAATATTGGGGTGGAGGTTGGAGGGGAGGCATTAAATCACTTTTTCAATTACCTGATATGACAAATGTTTAAGAATACTGTAAATGGTCCATTTTGATCACCACTTGGAATGTCACAGAAAGTAATGGTATGGCATTTCCTTTCAAAGCCACATATTCTTGCAGAAGAGCTACTTGTCATAACATTAAGAACATGTTCTCCTAAAAGGGACTAGCCTCAGGATAACCTTGAATATCTCTTGGCCTAGAATGCCCAACTGCAGACTACCAAATTTTGACATGGCTAGAAACAGAACTGCCTGAGTGTTTTGACAAGTTACATCAATGGCACAGACAAACTGGCAGTAGTAGAAAGATGATTACAAGCTTTTCTAAAACAGTGCAGCAAGTTTGTGCCCTGCAAAACCAATGCCATTCCACAGTATTTTACCAATCCTACTGTAAAACTTGGCACAGCTCCTTAGTAGAATAACAATGGCAACTGACTGAGAACGGATATGTTAAGTACTGGGTATTTGGTTGGGTGCAGTATTACCCAAGAGATGCTGCATCATGGTCAGATTACCTTGTGGTGAAAATGTAACAGCCATTGCTAGACAGACTAGACTAAATTCTGCACAAATCACTGCCGCATTGTCACTTGACTTCATATTCCACAGCACTGGAATCGGATTTCTTTGCAGACTTCTCGATGTACTATGCATTTCATTTGTGAATACATAATCAAATTTTCTGTAGCTGAAGCACTGTATAGCATTGTCTTCCACGGCTGGCAATGGAGCTATTCCCTGACCTCTATCTTGAATGTTGTTGTTGTTGTTTTGTATGGCAGGTGTTTTTCTCTTCACACTTCTGATTGGTTTTTGTCAATATGATGAAGTGTTATCTGGTAGGGGCAGATGTGGGTGTCCATTTAGGAGCTGTGGGTTTGGTGGGTTTGGATCAATCTTCATTTGGCATCTTGTCCACAGCCATTCCAACATGAGTGGCCTTGAGATGACATTGCCCAATGGAGTCCTTGAAGCATGCAAGCCTCCGTAAGATGACAACATGTTGATCCTCCAATAAATCTCTACCACCTATGCTCTGTTTCACCATATACAGATCTCACCTCTATTATCCTCAAAATTATGTATAAAAGTCAGTATGCAGGATGATATTTCTGAATGAGAAACCATGGAACATTTTGCTTTAATTTAAACAGGTTTTGCATCTGCTGAACAAATCATAGTGCATGGTCTCTAAATTAAAGATCAAGGGACAATTTTCTGATGGGAAGGGGAGAGTAGGAGAGGGAGCTGCACTGTGTCATCACTTTAAAACCAGAAGGTGGCAATGGTGAGGGATATGTGCTAGTTCTGACCTTAGCAGAAGGCTTCCCAACTTAACCTTTTTATGTATATGATATAAAGGTTCCCTCATTCCAGTCCTGGCTCCTACTGACCTCAGTGTTGTGCCATCTTGTAAGAGGGAATTATGTCAGTAACCATCTTGCAGCTTGCTTAGATGATATGGCTTCATAACTGAATAGATGGCAGCATATGCAAACTGTGAGTGATGGATGTGAGGCTTGAGGTGATAGTAAATGAGGATGTGATGACATAGAAATGACAGAAATTGTTGATTGGTGAACTTTGTAGGTTATGGTAAATTGAAAAGTGACTGTAACTAAGATTACAAATGGTAGAATATGGCATGTGCAGATCTATTTACTGACTTTCTGTTCTGCATCTAGTTCTAGGCACAGTGACCACCAGGTTTATTTGGTCCTCAGTGGACAGAGTGTGTTTAATTTTTTTTAAATATGTATATTACGAATATTTAGAATGAAAACTGAAAAAAATCACATACTTTTGATTTTATGTATTAATTGAAAGGAATAATGAAATACAGTACAAAGAAAATCTTTCACATTTCGTAAACATTTTCTCAACTGTCTTTAATAAAGATCCATTGTCTATAAATGCTATCCAGATTAATTTCACACCCAGATGAAAGACATGTTTTAATCCTCATTAGATCATCCAAATGTTCCACTTCTGGTCTGTTTCTGGATTTACATTTAATTAAATTCATTAGACTGAATTCATATTCACAGTCAGCACCAGAAACTTGAAGAATTGAGAGTTCTTCAACTTAGTCTTTTCTAAGCAAGTAGTTCAACACATCAGTGAACATCTTAATTGAAGCAATCTCAGAAATGACAAATTTGAAATCACAGTATTGCTGTCATATTTCTTAACAGTAGGTGCGTATATTTTGTCCATCGTACAATATTCTCTTTTTCAAATTCAAAATTAGTTGTGTTTGCAATTGCAACAGGAATAAAAACTTGCCACTCTCTGAACTCACCATCAGGAAATCTATTACCCAAGTGATTATACACACGTTGAATGAATACCATTAATCTCTTCAAGCGTAACATTTGCCTGTCTGACATAAACATCGCCATCTTTTGAACATCGAAATTTTTGTTGATTTATAAAAAAAGTTGTATCACTATTGTTGGTGCAGTAACATGCAGCAAATTTCAAAATATCCACAAACACAATCCTATGGGAAATTTCATTTTCTGGTCGAAACAAAATTTTCTGTCATATTTTCATCTGCAATTAATGTATAGAAAGTAGATTTCTGTAATCTTCCATTATCTGCTTCTGAAGCACAAAGCTGATGAATTCAACAAATACCATGGTTCTTGCTGCATAACTCTCTGGCATATTTACATACTTTACCAAGTGCATGATTTTCTAGCAAGGAATGCACAGAACCATTAATTTTAATTGCTAAGATAATGTTATCGATTACCACTTTGACCATATTAGAGTTAGACTTCTTTGGTGCAACTGTTTCACTCTTGCTTCACGCTTTTTTGGAGTTTCAGTTAACATGCTCAGAACTCCACATTTCTTCTGGTTGCATAATTTGGCAACTGCAGCTATATAAATTCTCCGGTTAAGATGCTGCTTTAAGTAATCTAACTTCAATTCTTCCCATCTTCTTCCACTACTGAACTCCATCCCAACTTCCGCTTCCGCACAAAAAGTGCAAACAACATCGCCAGTATCTTGAATTTAAAAAAAAACTCCCATTTTTATTTTTTGTTTTTGATGCGAAGTTCAGTATCTACGAGTTGTAAAAGCAATTCTACCTTAAATTTTATACAAGCTTTGTTCTTCAAAGCATTTAACTCTTCTTCTGCTTTTCTTTGCAACATCCTTAGGATACTAATAATCATTGTTATTTGAGAAAAACACAAATAATAATAATTATTATTTGAGAATACGAAATAATTATTTGAAAAATGTAACAAGTCAAAAAATTTATAATTTTAATAAAATAACCACGAGCATGCAAACAATTCTATAGAAATGAATTTTTACTGTATTTTGATCCAACAATTTATTTAAAAATTCTTATTAGATTATGATTTTTTTGAAAGATTACTTACCAAAAAATTTAGAGTATAGAATTCTTTAAATCAAACACAAACCACAACTCACAAGTAAATGATGCCAGGCAGTCAAAACAACTGACAGGAACAATGGCAAAAGTTGAATGTTTTGAGCAGATGGCAGTTCATTAAAAATGAGCTACTGACTTCCATTCTGTGTTTATTGTTACAATTTGTAACAGTGTTGTAACTTGAAACACTGACAATGTAAGTACATTGAACCTCTAAAATGTTTCAAAGTAAAGGTTGTGGTACATATATTATTTAGAAAATGTATGGATTGTATTCACCAACACTGAATTAATTGCAGGGTATTTCACAATTATATTAGCATTATTTCAAAATTACCTTAACATTATATAAAAGAAAATTCCAACTGGACAGCAACAAAAGCCATGTACATGGGAGCATTTCAGTTACCGTGTGGCTGCACACGTTAGAGGGAACAGTGCTAGGTATAGAATCCAAATTCCTTGGGAGGTCCATATATCATAATCTCTTGAGAAATGATGGCAAACTATACTCCATGATGCATCTCTTCTTTAAAAGGGGTAACTAATTGCTACAGAGTTGATTTTAGAACCATAGTTAGCTTTGACCAATATGAATTATTGAGCAATTTACAAGAGAACTAAAAATTCTAGTTGTGATCAGCTGCAAAAAGTGTGTAAGAAAATAGTTGAGTAGTTATTACCATGCCGATTTCTAAATTTCACCCATTGTCTATGAGATTGCTACAGAAGAATAGTCTTATAGTGCCAAGAGAAAGCTTAGGGAAAGTTCCTTCTGTTACTCTCCAGGCAATTTATGCACTTCTGCTGGTTCTATGGGTTTTCATAAACTGCATGGGGAATATATCCATCAAATGTGTCAAGTGTGTAACCATAATGAGGGTCACACTGGTCTGTACCAAACTCCCCAGGAGCATTTCAGAAGCGTCCATACAAAGTTCACCTTACACCTCTTATGTTCAGAGATGTCAAAAACTGACAAACTATTATTTTGCAAAATAAGAGCAGCATATTTGGAAATTCCTTCATTTTCCCACAATGCATCCAAGTTCCAATCTAGCATAATCTAGATGTAAATATACTTTTCTTCATGGTGATGGATCCAAAAACTAGAATAACATTCCCAAACACTCTGTGTACCTTCAGCTCAAACTGCAATGCGATGGTTTAACGCAGTGGCTCATCACCATGCTGCTTCTGTTCTGTTAACCAGAAGACTTCCAAATTTTATCTATGCAGTGACTTTAAATAGAGCAGAATTGCACCATGGGTTATTATGAATAATTGTACATTATGTCTACTAAAGTCTCAAGGTGAAAAACTTAGAAGTGAAAATTAATTTGTACAGTTCAGTTGCTAATGCTATTTCTAACATTTTCATTTGACAGATTGTCTCATCTACACAATATATTCAGCATGATAGAATATGTTAGAACAGACCAAACAAATTTAGTGCATGGTAAGAACAAACATAGAAATGTGAAGAGTATATTTCCAACAAAGGATGTCTCAAATTGAGTTGTGAGTAACTTGATGCATACATACCGAAATCCCAGAAAAGCTTCTGCCAAGTTCATTTTATCTTCACTACCTCCTCTTTTGCCTTTCTTTTTTTTCTTTGCCATTTTCACTTCAAGATGATCAGTGCTGCAAAACATTTTCAAAGTAATAATGTTAATTGAAGAACAACTTTGACAAGTCATATGTGGCATAAGCTTGTGTCATTCAAAAGGCTGATGCAGGAACAGTCAACTACAATGGCTAGATACATTAGTAATTGTTAATCATTTGATTCACTAGAAATATTTATTGAAATGATCGGTTCCCCAACAGAAAACTGACTGGAATGCAAAAAGAAAGAGAAATAAGAGAAGGGTACCTAATACAAGACTTGTATATTGCATCTCTTAACCACTTTTATCCACACCACCATACAAAATGCAAAACTTTTCTTCTACAATCATTGGATTTCAACATTCAGTCATAGTAGCACACTTCCTTCCACCTCCTTCTGTTGCTACTGTAACAATATCTTTTACTCTTCTCACCACAACTTTGAACGTTGAGTATATTATTCAACCTTGGCATGCAATGTCCTGAATATGCATATTAAGCTAAAGGTTGCCTGTCATATTAACCAAAATATGAAGGAGCAGAAGGAGAAAAAAAAGAATCATTTACAAAATACTCCTTTGGAATGTTGTAGCAAAAAAAAAGTGATGAAATATTAAGGGGGAAGTAATTCAGGGTTGATTGAATAAGCCTGCTTATCTTTCTGGCTGAATAATTTCATTGTGCATCTAAAAATAATATTACATTAAACCTTTAACAGTAGTTTTGGAAGAGCACAGATTACCAAACCCAATGGGATACGAATAATACGTCTTATTGGTGTCAATAATATTTGCTCCTGGAAAAGCAAACAATGTGGTGCCCAATGCACTACAAAAGTAGTACAGGCTTACCCCGCCATCCGAAGGTAGAGCGCTCCTATGAAACGGTTCGTAAGCCGGAATGTCGTAAAGTGAAGAAGCAATTACCATTTATTTATATGGGAAAAATTTGTGAGCATTTACAGACTCAAAAAATAACCTACCAAATCATGCCAAATAACACATAAAACCTAAAATAACAGTAACATATAGTAAAAGCAGGAATGATATGATAAATACACAGCCTATATAAAGTAGAAATACTTTTCTACAATCATTGCCGCACTGTCCACCATAGTGAAAATCTCACGCAAGAGCTCTCGGCAGAAATACGGCGCAGGCGCTCTCAGCAGAAACACTCTCTCCAGTAACCTTTAAGCTATGAAGCTGCCAAATCATACCAAATAACACATAAAAATACACAGCCTATATAAAGTAGAAATAATGTATGTACAATGTAGTATCACTTACCGGAATCGGGAAGAGAGCACCGAGCACACTGATGATGGTGTGTTAGGCTGAGTCGTCGGAGGTTGGGGTGGTGCAGTGGTCCCCAACCTCGGGGCCGCCAACCAATACCAATCTGCGAAGCATACAGTGGTGCAGAAGTAGCCGGGACGCACCCAGCACATCTTTAAGGAAAAAGCCGAAATAAACAAGCTAATTAATTAGGTGCCGCCCGGCACGTAAATGTCGGCCCAGATCAGAGGCGATGCAATCGGCAATTGCCTCTGATCTGGGCCGACATTTATGTGCCAGGCGACACCTAATTGATTAACTTGTTTATTTCCACTTTTTTTCTTAAAGATGTACTGGGTGCGTCATGGCTACCGCTGCACCACTGCATGCATTGCAGCAATGTATCGGTCCGCGGCCTGGAGGTTGGGACCACTGGGGTGGTGAGACACTGAGGTGTCATCTCATCGTCGTCTGTTTCCATCAGGGCAGGCAGGTCATCTTCTTCTATCTCTGTCTACCTCGATGTCGAAGGTCGAGGTTCGTCATCTGCTGCGGAAGGCTTGAAAAATGACAGTATGCTTGACTGCTTAGCCTTGCACATTTTTCTATCATACAGTTCTTTGTAAGCACTCAAACCATCTTGCAAATATGCCCTAAACCTACGTACCCTTTCAAAATTAAAGTTGAACTTTTCTGCAATTATTGCAGCGAAAATCTCACGCAGTTGCTTCACGTTCAGTTCCTGGACGACTTCACTTTCGGTCCGTTCGCTACTGCATTCAGTTTCGATTGTTATCCTTTCCTCTTCCATTTGCATCTGCTCTTCATCTATCAGTTCTTGGTCATGGATGCAAAAGCCTCTTCAACATCATCTTCGTCAACTTCCACAAGCCAAACTCACTTTGTCCTTACTTCGTTCACCACGATCGAAACACTTAATTATGTCTAGTTTTACACTAAGTGTAACACCCTTACGAGCTCTTTTAGGATTTTCCGATACATTAGAACTCATCTTGCAAATGGATGCACAAAATAAATCGACATAAAGCACAGATGCTCACAGATACGTGTTTAAGTAATGCCGGCTAGAATGCAGTTCCTTGGGAGGAGCTTGGCTGCTCGGGGCACACGCTGCCTTTTTTCGTGCGCTGCCTTTTTCGTAACAGTGAAAACACCTTCTGTTAGTGAAAACAGGTAACTAATGTAGGTCTTTCGTAACAGTGAGGTGTCGTAAAGCAAACGTTCGAAAAACAGGGGACACCTGTACTTTCAGTACATTTAATACACAGAAGATTCTTGCAGCTCATTATTTTTTAATTCACCAAAAGAATTACTAGGTACAAGGGTAACATTGAGGTTTGCTTAATTGATTTAAATATCCTAGCCTAAGAATTTCCTCGTACTGCTAATTAGTCAATATCAGAGATCTTACTGCATGAAATTAAATATTTAACAAGTTAATTTATTTAACAAATACTTCTTGAACAATGTTTCAACAATTGTAGTAAATCCCAGCTAACCAAAAGAAAAACGCTGCAGTCTATCTCATTGTTTTGGACTCAAAATTTCTGAATTATATCTACACCCTCATTAACTGAGGTTCTCAACAATACTTAGTTCAAGAAATTTGGAAAAATGATTTAGAATGAGATTCTCTATTAGCTGGATCTATCTGACAGTTCATACTTGTACTCAAATTCAGGCCCAATCATACCAGTACACTACCGATGTAAATCGATTAACAGGACATCATATCGAATACCAAAGTCCCACAGAAAACGATAAGCCATAGTCAGATTATTTACTTTTAGTAATACTGGATGACAAATTCAGGCTAAGGCACTGGAAGAATTCAAATGCTCTTTTTCAAATATTGTTTGCATTTGACAGTACATGCAAAGTCTTCTGCTACTCACAAACAAAAGCAGGGCTCTTACCACTTTAATTTTTGAATTAATTGGTCATATTTTTTTTTATTAGTTCAATGGAAAAAAAAGTCATCAAAACTGCAGTCTTCCCAAGAGCAACAAGGCTGTAGCTGTAATGCATCAGAGTCATAAAAATATGGAAAATATGCAACAGGTTACTTACCCAATTTGTCTGTGCCAGTTTAAGAAAAATCCACCCAACCTCATCCCATCTTCCATGGACCAGCAGCTCAGACAAAGGTTCAAAGGTCAAAAGGTCCAATTTAATGTCGGAGAAATGTATACAATATACATCCTGAAATGCTTTTTCTTTGCAAACATCCACGAAAACAGAGAAGTGCCAAAGTCCCCCCCAGCAACCTCCCCCCGTGCAGAAACGGCAGCGAGCAACAATCCCCCTTCCCCCCACTGGCAAAAAAAAACAAGCATTGGCACTGTGGTAACTTCTACTTTGAAAAAGGACCACTACACAACTGCATGCCGAAAGAACAATTTTATCTGGGATAAAATCAATATTTACATAGAGGCTTTCACTGAACTGTACTGCATAGCAGAGAAGCTTACACATGCACACCAGAGAAAAACGGAAGTAAAATCCCCTCAACCCTGGAACCAACCTCTCTTTACAAACAGCTTCCCCTAGTGGGAGTATTGCTATATTACCATTATCCTAATTAGTATTAACTTATTTTTACAATGCTCACATTACAACACTTCTCCGCCTTTAAATTCCAACATTTCCCAAATGTAAAAAGAACTGGGAAAGAAAAACAGTGTTGTCATTAGCTTGCGTACCCCTGAAACTTATACTGGTGTCTCAGCAACAGTTTACCAATAAAAAACACCTGAAAAAGTGGCAGAGTAAACATTCAGTCTAACACAAAAAAAAACTGTCCAGTCAAATATTCAGTCTGTCAGGAGGTTTGTGAGCATGCTGTGATCTACGCACTACCCCCGGTGACCCAGCAGGCACCGCTGGTGAGGGGGTTTTGGGTGGATTTGGTGTTGGGGGCAAGAGAGGGGTCTGTGTGTCTGTGTGAAAATGCCCATCCTCTTCAGCGGACCCCAACCCCTCTGCCAGCGTTTCTCTCTCTGACAAAGTCACTGGTGGACATGCTCCCATAGCAGTCTGTCTCACCATTGGAAACTCCGTGGAACTGTCTGCCTCTGAGCCTGTATCATGACGGAGGCGCACATGGTCCTGATATCTGCGGAAAACACGTCTGTCAGTCAGCTTAACAACATAGGAGACTGGACCACTCTGCTTAAGAATAACCCCAGGTAGCCATTGCTGATTGTTGTTACTGCTGAAGTTTCTCACACAGACATTGTCATCTGGTTTTAACTGTCTCTCTCGCGCATGTTGATCATGTCCCTCCTTCTGCTTTTCCTGCTTTCTCTCCACTTTTGCCTTCGTGCCTGGGCGCAGCAAGTCCAATCTTGACTTGGGTCTACGCCCCATCAGCATCTCTGCTGGAATACGTACAGTCGTAGTCTGTGACGCGAGGCGGTAATTAAACAGGAAACGTGAAAGCTGAGTGCTAAGAGAGTCCCCTGTCATCCGCTTCAGGCCTTTCTTCACTGTTTGAACAGCCCACTCAGCCAAACCATTTGAGGCTGGGTGGAAAGGGGCCGTCCGAATGTGATGAATGCCATTCTGCTGCATGAACTGACTGAACAGCTCACTGGTGAACGTCGAGCCATTATCAGTGACCAGAGTGTCAGGCAACCCCTTGGACCGCAAACACTTGCCTGAATTTGTGCATAGTTGAGTGGGCTGTGATGTTGCTCATGATATCCATTTGGAGTGTGCATCCACCATTACAAGAAACATCTGCCCCATAAAAGAACCAGCAAAGTCCAAATGTAGCCTAGACCAGGGGTGGTCTGGCCACTCCCATGGGTCCAAAGGAGCTGGTGATGTCATGTTCTGATTGGTCTGACATTGCGTGCATTATTTTATCTTGTTCTCCAGATCCTGATCCATTCTTGGCCACCAGACGTAGGATCTTGCAAGGCTTTTCATCCGAGACACCCCTGGATGAGTCTCATGAATTTCCTCCACAATCTGTGAACGGCTAGGGGAGGCACAATGACCCTCGCCCCCCAGAAAATGCAGCCATCCTGCAAACTCAGTTCTGTCTTGCATTTGGCATAAGGCCTCAGTTCCTTTCCTTCCACGACACTGGGCCAACCTTGTAAAAGGAAAGACTTGACTTGGGACAGGACTGGGTCCCTCGCTGTTCACTGCTTGATCTGGGTTGCCTTTACAGGTGTCTCTGACAGCCTCTCCAATGAAAACACAGTCTCTGGAGGCACATATGTAGTAGCAGGTGTCTCAGGTAAAGGTAATTGACTCAGCGCATTGGCGTTTGCATTATCCTTACCCGCTCTGTACACTATAGTGTACTGGTAGGCTGACGATGTAAGAGCCCAACGCTGTATCCTGGCTGAGGCTAGCGGTGGGATGCATCTAGTCTCACTGAACAGGCTCATCAGTGGTTTATGGTCCGTATAAATTGTAAATACGCGTCCATAGAGATACTGATGAAAGCGTTTGACCACAAAAACAATGGTCGGACCTTCTTTGTCTAGCTGTGAATATCCCTTCTCAGCAGATGTCAGGGTACGTGAAGCAAAACCTATAGACTTCTCTGAATGGTTCTCCATTACATGTGAGAGAACTGCCCCGACTCCACAGGGCGAGGCATCGCATGCAAGGGTGATCTCCTTGTCTGAGTCATAGTGAAAAAGCAACTTCGCTGAGTGGAGGAGTTCTTTCACTTCCTTGAAAGCTTCCTCCTGCTCTTCACTCCACTGCCACTTAGTGTCACTGTGAAGCAGCTTGTACAGTGGGGCCAAAACCTTTGAGAGGTCAGGAAGAAACTTGCCATAATAATTCACAATGCCCAAAAATGATCCGAGTTCAGTGACACTCTTGGGGCTTGGGGCCTCCTTAATAGCTCTCACTTTGTCCTCCACAGGGCAAAGCCCCTCAGCTGTGATCTAGTGCCCCAGGTAGGTCACACTCAGTGCCAGAAACACACATTTGCCGCATTTCAATTGCAGCCCTGTGTCTGAGAGCCTCTTCAGCACCCGTTCTAAATTAGCCAGATGCTCCACCTCCGTGGCCCCCGTGATCAAAATATCATCAAGATACACTGCTACGTGTGGAATCCCCTGCAGTAAAGTGTCCATTGTCCTTTGGAAAATGGTGGGGTTAGACGCCACTCCAAACACCAGGCGATTGTATTTGAATAATCCCTTGAGTGTTGATTGTGACGTACTCCTTTGAATCCTCATTGAGCAGCAGCTGTTGATAGGCGTGGCTCATGTCCAGCTTTGTGAACAGCTTACCCCCTGACAGGGTCGTACACAGGTTATCCACCCGTGGCAATGGATACTCCTCCAGCTTAGAGACCTGATTCACCGTAAGTTTATAGTCCCCACATATCCCTGTTGTTTTGTCTGCCTTCAGAACTGGAACAATGGGAGCCCTCCACCTTGAAAACTGGACGGGCTCAATGATGCCCAGTCCCTGTAAACGTTCCAGCTCCTCCTCAACTTTGCCTTTCATGGCATAGGACACCGACCTGGGCTTAAAAAAACATGGTGTGGCCTCAGGGTCGACATGGAGTTTCACTGTCACACCCTTCAGTGTGCTCAGCTCATCCCTGAAAATGTCACTGTACCGCTGCAGAATGTCCTCCGTCGTGTATGCATACTTAATTTCATGCCAGTTGAGCCAGATTTTGCGAAGCCAATCACAGCCCAAAAGACTGGGCCCCCTGCCCTTAGCTATCACCAGCCTGGTATCAGCCTTCTGACCCCTGGCTGAAATGTCCACATGTAACACCCCTAAATGAGGTATGGGCTGCCCCGTGTAGGTCCTGAGTTTGAGCTTTGACCCTCTGATGGGAGGCAGGTTGGACCCCCATGTCCTCCTGTAGGTTTCCTCACTGATGACCAATGCAGTAGCCCCTGAATCAATCTCAAACTTAATGTCCTTCCCCCTGACAGTGACTGTGGCATAATATGGTTCAGGTGGTTCCTCATCCATTTCCTCTCCAAACATGTTGTAGGCACACGCTGCCGCTTTGTCTGCTTCTTCTAAATGGTGTGTGGCTGCCTGAGCCTGTTGAGCTTTCCCCTGGCCAAGCTTAACCTTACCCTTTGAACTCCTCCGCTTTTTAGCTAAGTGTCCCTTTTTGCTACAAGCATGGCAGACAGTGTCTTTGAATTTGCAATTATTTGCATAGTGCATCCCTCCACACCGGAAACATTCCACCCGCTTTGCCTGTTTACCAGTCTCCCTCCTGACGTGGTGCACTGCCGCCAACTGCGACCCTCAATGTTCTTTCTGGATATCCTTGGCATTATTAGCAGCCACCTCCATGCCTTGGTAAATCTCTAGGGCTTTCTTGAAAGTCAACGGTGGGGTTTCCCCCAGCAGGTGGCATTGTATGGCGTCAATATTAATGCTGCATACCAATCTGTCACAGAGCATGTCATCTAACACTGCCCTGAAATCACAATGTTCCGACAGCTGTTGAAACTTGGCCACAAAATTGGCCACAGGCTGACCTGGCTTCCTAAAATGGCTGTGAAACTTAAACCGCTGGACTATCACAGTAGGTTTCGGATTGTCGCAGGCCAGGCAGCATCTCTAGGAAGAGGTACAGTCGACGTTTCAGGCCGAGTCCCTTCGTCAGGACTAACGAAGGGTCCTGACGAAGGGTCTCGGCCTGAAACATCGACTGTACCTCTTCCTAGAGATGCTGCCTGGCCTGCTGCGTTCACCAGCAACTTTGATGTGCGTTGCTTGAATTTCCAGCATCTGTAGAATTCCTGTTGTTAGATTTTGGATTGTGGTGGTTCCCCACGAGCTTCACCAGTTCGTCATATGGAATGTCCCCCGGTTCCACGGTGTGCCTAAGTTCCTTATCAACTTGTAAGTCTTTGTCCCACACACACTCAGGAGAATAGAGCGCTTCTTAGCCTCCTCTGTAATTCTATTAGCACAGAAAAAGCGTCTCAACCTTTCCCCGTACTCCGGCCAGTCCTCGTTCTCCTCCACAAATTCACCGATAGTCCCAAACGTAGCCGTCTGAATGCGAGGCTCCTCATCCTCCACACAGCTCCTGTTCAGACACCAGCGCCCTTTGCCTCTCGTCCCCGCACAGCTCCTCTCCAGACACCGGCGCCCTTTGCCCCTCGTCCTCGCTCAGCTCCTGTTCAGACACCGGTGCCCTTTGCCTCTCGTCCCTAAGCTGCTCCTGTTCAGACACCGGTGCCCTTTGCCTCTCATCCCTGAGCTGCTCCTGTTCAGACACCGGCGCCCTTTGCCTCTCGTCCCCGCACAGCTCCTGTTCAGACACCGGCGCCCTTTGCCTCTTGTCCCCGCACAGCTCCTGTTCAGACACGGGTGCCCTATGCCTCTCGTCCCCGCACAGCTCCTGTTCAGACACGGGCGCCCTTTGCCTCTTGTCCCCGCTCAGCTCCTGTTCAGACACCGGCGCCCTTTGCCTCTCGTCCCTGAGCTGCTCCTGTTCAGACACCGGCGCCCTTTGCCTCTCGTCCCTGAGCTGCTCCTGTTCAGACACCGGCTCTCTTTGCCTCTCATCCCCCGCACAGCTCCTGTTCAGACACCGGCGCCCTTTGCCTCTCGTCCCTGAGCTGCTCCTGTTCAGATACCGGCGCCCTTTGCCTCTCGTCCCTGAGCTGTTCCTGTTCAGACACCGGCGCCCTTCGCCTCTCGTCCCCGCACGCAGCTCCTGTTCAGACACCGGCGCCCTTTGCCTCTCGTCCCTGAGCTACTCCTGTTCAGACACCGGTGCCCTTTGCCTCTCATCCCCCGCACAGCTCCTGTTCAGACACCGGCACCCTTTGCCTCTCGTCACCCCACACAGCTCCTGTTCAGACACCGGCGCCCTTTGTCTCTCATCCCTGAGCTGCTCCTGTTCAGACACCAGCGCCCTTTGCCCCTCGTCCCCGCACAGCTCCTGTTCAGACACCGGCGCCCTTTGCCTCTCGTCCCTGAGCTGCTCCTGTTCAGACACCGGCGCCCTTTGCCTCTCATCCCTGAGCTGCTCCTGTTCAGACACCGGCGCCCTTTGCCTCTCGTCCCCGCACAGCTCCTGTTCAGACACCGGCGCCCTTTGCCTCTCGTTCCCCCGCACAGCTCATGTTCAGACACCGGTGCCCTTTGCCTCTCGTTCCTGAGCTGCTCCTGTTCAGACACCGGTGCCCTTTGCCTCTTGTCCCCGCACAGCTCCTGTTCAGACACGGGCGCCCTTTGCCTCTCGTCCCCGCACAGCTCCTGTTCAGACACGGGCGCCCTTTGCCTCTCGTCCCCACACAGCTCCTGTTCAGACACGGGCGCCCTTTGCTTCTCGTCCCCACTCAGCTCCTGTTCAGACACCGGCGCCCGTTGCCTCTCGTCCCTGAGCTGCTCCTGTTCAGACACCGGCGCCCTTTGCCTCTCATCCCTGAGCTACTCCTGTTCAGACACCGGCGCCCTTTGCCTCTTGTCCCTGAGCTGCTCCTGTTCAGACACCGGTGCCCTTTGCCTCTCGTCCCTGAGCTGTTCCTGTTCAGACACCGGCACCCTTCACCTCTTGTCCCCACACGCAGCTCCTGTTCAGACACCGGCGCCCTTTGCCTCTCGTCCCTGAGCTGCTCCTGTTCAGACACCGGTGCCCTTTGCCTCTCATCCCCCGCACAGCTCCTGTTCAGACACCGGCACCCTTTGCCTCTCGTCATCCCACACAGCTCCTGTTCAGACACCGGCGCCCTTTGCCTCTCGTCCTCGCACAGCTCCTGTTCAGACGCCGGCGCCCTTTGCCTCTCATCCCCGCACAGCTCCTGTTCAGACACCGGCGCCCTTTGCTTCTCGTCCCCGCACAGCTCCTGTTCAGACACCAGCGCCCTTTGCCTCTTGTCCCCCACACAGCTCCTGTTCAGACACCGGCGCCCATCGCCTCTCGTCCCCGCACACAGCTCCTGTTCAGACACCGGTGCCCTTTGCCTCTCGTCCCTGCACAGCTGCCATTCAGACACCGGCATCCTTTGCCTCTCGTCCCTGCGCTGCTCCCCCTCGGCACTGCTGTTCATACATAGCCGCCAACCCTCTAGCACACTGTAGCCTAGCTAAAGCTAACAACAAAAATGAAAACGGGACGATACATCCAAAAAAACCAGTTCACCTCGTCGCCAAAAATATGTGGTAACTTCTACTTTGAAAAAGGACCACTCGACAACTTCATGCCTAAAGAACAATTTTATCTGGGACGGCAAAACCGATATTTACCTACAGAGGCTTTCACTGAACCGTACTGCATAGCAGAGAAACTATACACATGCACACTGGACAAGAAAACGGAAGTAACCCCCCCCCACCAATCCCGGAACCAGCCCCTCTTTACAAACAGCTTCCCCTCATGGGAGTATTGCTATATTACCGTTATCATAATTAGTATTAACTTATTTTTATAATGCTCTCATTACAACAGGCAACGTGACCAAGTACTCATACATGAGCAAAGCAATAGCAAAGACACAGACTTGCAGTTACCCCAAAGACTTCGCGTTACGCCCGACATACTGCAGATTCTCTCGCTCCCAAATAAGGGAGAAAACGATGTCTCCATTTTCTCAGTGAGCAGGGAGACATAACAAACAACTCGCTGGTTTGCAATGTTAAAAAAGTTGAAATGTAATTAAGTCTTTCTACCTTTTCAGACATCTGTCCTCCTGTAGTCTTTGCCCCACCAAATAGAACATTTGCTATGCCTCTTGAACCAGCTTAGCAATGTTTTTTTCTCAGCTGTAAATTAACTTTGAACACCACTCTGAAGTTCCTTTCTAATACTATCATTTATATCCTTCCAATTATTTTATACTCCCTTGCAAAGCTGCACCTTCCCAAATATTTTGCTTCTTATGTTTTGTAACTTCAAATCATTAAACTAATTCAAAGGAAGACACTGGAGTCCAAAATATGAGTCTAACTTCATGGTTTACTTTAAGCGAGTTGCACCTGTATCACATGGTGGCATGATAACGTATACAATTCATGTATTTATACGTATAGCTCATAATGAACTATTTAAACGAACAAAAATACATACACAGATTACTCAAATATTAAATACACAACACTCCTCCCTGCTTAGCTATAAACTCCATAGAGAATAGACAATGCATCTCAACTATACAGAGTATACTATATAATTCAACTACAAAATAATCTGCAGATGCTGGGATCAAAGCAACACTCACAGCACACTGGAGGAACTCAGCAGGTTGGGCAGCATCAGTGGAAACGATGAGTCAATGTTTCACGTCGACTCATCGTCTCCACTGATGCTGCCCACCCTGCTGAGTTCCTCCAGCGTGCTGTGAGTGTTGCTATATAATTCAACTATTATACACAGGCATCCACAGCATTGTGAAATTTAAATTACCCCATTCAGGCCTAAAGATTTAATCGCTGTGGAGGATTTCTTACTATTGTGGGATAATGCCTTTCCTGACAAGAGAGATCACTCTACTTGGCAGGTGAGATTTGTGGCTGTGAAACAATCTCTGATGCCTCCTCCATAGTGGTTGTAGGAGTTGACCCTGAGACTGCAGGAAGTGGTTCTGACAACTCTGGACACCTTTCTTCTCCCTCCTTTTTCTTCTTCTAGTTTGTGCATCTTGATCTTGGGAAGGTGCACTTAGCTCACTGGAACATTCTATTATTAATCCTTCTATTGCTCCCTTTACTATCTGATCTAGCCTTGTGGTTTTCTCATCCACAATATCATCTGACAAATCCTCTGTTTTTGTATCTCCATTGACTCCTTTCTTTTTTGCCTTCCATTCATCCAGCTGGGCTTTGGTCTTTGCATCTACTTTTACCAGCAGCTTTTTTGTCTCCCAGTTGAAGTTCATTCACTAACCTTAATGCACACAGAGTAGATTCTGGTTCTTTAAACTTACAAAAGATGAATGCTTGCAACCTTCCTGTAACTCTTTGAACTCTCCTCCAGCTTAAAACAAAGGCATTTTTTGTAAGTAACTGCCTGATTACTGCATCAGACGCTTTCTCAGAAACGATGTCTACAAGAAGGGTTGTAGTCGGACCACTGCTTTTGTTGTTTTCACAATTCCTCTGAGCAACATGACTCTTCCTTGGTCCAATTTGTTTTCCAAACAGAGACACAGAGGTTGGCACCACCACTTGATTCTCCTCTGTTGGGCAAAGGTTCATGGTGTTCAGCATGGAGACCGTTGTAGCATCATCCATCCAGTACCTTTCATAATTCACTTTCAGTTAACTTTATTGTAGGGGATGTGGCATGCAAGTTGTGGATGGACCTTCAATCAAATTGTAGTTGTCTCAGCCAATCACATCCCAGCAACTCTGGCCCTGCTGTTTGTACCACATACAAGCTCAATGTGGCTTGTTGGTTGTTGTATTTCACTGTCACAAATCTCATTCCCACAGGAGTAATCTTTTCTCCAGTATAAGCTCTTAGTTAGATATCTACTGGCTTCGGCTTAGTATCTTTGAAATACCATTCATACTAATTTTGTGGAATGACTGAAACAGCTGAACCAATGTCCAATTCCTTTTTAATTAATTTGCCATTCACTTCTGGCATAAGACATAATGCTCGTCTGTTGTTAGTTTTCACATTTTAAATCTCATGGCTACACAGTCCTGTGTCACTCTCATCATTATCAGATTTTTCATCAACAGCATGCAGATTAGTACTTTTTGAAAATGCAAATTGACTTTTTACCCTTTTCTCTTCTCTGTGCTGTCCACTTATTTTTGTCTGTCTAACCTACTCCTTGGTATGTGTCCTACTTTGTTGAATTTTCTGCAAGCTTCACCCTTAAATCTGCATTGATCCCCTGCCACAACGGTAACGTAACTTGGTTGGCTAGGCCAGTTTCTATTTAGACCTTGCGATTTTATTCACGCTCACTTTCACTCCTGACTGCAACTCAATTGCATCTGTCTGTGATTTCAAATGCTCTTCTAAGTATGAGTTGTGCTTCAGTGAGGATCTATTTTTAAATATCTTCGTATAAGATTCTGCAAACTAAACAAACTCTCAGTGCATCTTTTAGCCCATACTGAACTGACAATGCTCAATCTCTTCAATTCAGCTATGTAAACTGAAGTGGACTTACTTTCTTTTTGATCCTACTTATGAAACCTAAGGCATTTTGCAATCAACAATGGTTTCAGTTCTAAATGTTCCTCCATTACTTTGACAATATCAGTGAAACTCATTTCTGCTGATTTGGTTAGAGAAGTCAAACTTCGAAGCAAACTGTATGCCTTTAAACCTAACACGCTCAGCAAAATTACTACTTGTTTCTCATTGGCTATTTCATTTATTTCAAAATAATGTTCAATTTGCTCAGTACATAAAATCCAGTTATCTGTTGTATAATCAGAAGTGTCCATCTTTCTGATACTGCCAGCCATTTCTGCCCTTTTTAAAAATGATTATTATCACCCAGTACTTAATCGTTATGAACCCATAAATGTTTCTGTTTTCTGTCATTTTTTAACCGGACTATCTATGCACATGCTGCACTGCATTTTTAAAAATTTGATTGTTCTTTATTTTGCTTCAGTTCGAATATCTTGCTATGCTTCAACAGGTTGGTAGCCATCTCAGATTTGTTTAAAAAATACACCATCACCATTGTAATGTTTTGTAACTTCAAAACATTAAACTAATTCAAAGGAAGATGCCCAAGTCCAAAATGGGCACCTAACTTTGTATCTTATTTTAAGCAAGGCATGCCCATATCATGTGATAGCATGATAACATATGTGAATGTGAATTGCATACAATTCATAATGAATTATTTAAATGAACAAGAATGCTTAATCAACCTATTTTATACACACACACACACACACACACACACAAAGATTACTCAAATAATACAAATATTAGAGTCGTAGAAAAGTACAGCATAGAAACAGACCTTTCGACCCATCTAGTCCATGCTGAACCATTTAAACTGCCTACTCCCATTGACCTGCATAGGGACCATATCCCTCCACACCCTTAGCATCCATGTACTTATCCAAACTTCTCTTAAATGTTGAAATCGAGCTTATATGCACCACTTACGCTGGCAGCTCATTCCAAACTCTCATGACCCTCTGAGTGAAAAAGTTTCCCCTCATTTTCTCCTTAAACTTTTCATCTTTCACCTATTAACCCATGACCTCTAGTTGAGGTTCAACCCAACCTCAGTGGAAAAAGCCTACTTGTTATACCTTTATACCCTCATTAATTTGTATACCTCTATCAAATTGCCCCTCAGTCTTCTGTGTTCCAAGGAATAAAGTCCTAATCTTTCCTTATAACTCAGGTCCTCCAGTCCTGGCAATATCCTTGTAAATTTTCTCAGTACTCTTTCAACCTTATTTACATCTTTTCTGTAGGTAGGTGACCAAAACTGCATTGAATACTCCAGATTAGGGCTCACCAACATCTTGTAAAACTTCAACATAACATCCCATTTCCTGTACTCGATATTTTGGTTTATAAAGACTAATGTGCTAAAAGCTTTCTTTACAACCTTATCTACTTGTGACACCTTCTACGTTCTATCGTTCATTGTGTAAGATGTACCCTGGTTGGTACAACTGAAGTACAACACCTCGCACTTGTCTGCATTAAATTCCATCTGCCATTTTCAGCCCATTTTTCTAGATGGCCTGGATCCTGCTGCAAGCTCTGACAATCTTCCTCACTGTTCATTACACCGCTAATCTTGATGTCATCTGCAAACATGCTGATTTAGACCATTAATATAGATGGCAAACAAGAACAAACCTAGCACCGATCCCTGTGGCACTCCACTAGTCACAGGCCTCCAGTCAGAGGGGCAACCATCTACCACCACTCTTTGGCTTCTCTTACCAAGCAAATGTATAAACCAATTTCTGTACTTGCTTCCCAGAGAGTTCGAGGGCACACCATGTCAGGCCCTGGGCTGTATCCACCAGAGGACAGCAAACAACTGCTCCTCTATAATCTGTATACAATCCATGAAGTTGATGCTGCTTTGCCTCACTTTTATACTCTGTGTGTCCATCTACCATGTTAATACAGATGCAAAAAGATCCATTTAAGATCTCCTCATCTCTTTTGGCTCCACGCATGGATTATGATTCTGATCTTCCAGAGGACCAATTTTGAACCTTGCAATCCTGTTGCTCCTAACATACCTTTAGGATTCTCCTTCACCTTGCCTGCCAGGGCAACTTCACGACTTCTTTTAGCCCCCCTGACTTCTTAACAACACCACACTTCTGTGGTTTAAACCCCATCCGCTGCTTTTCTGCCAGCTATTTCCATGAAATCAAACATCATGACTCCTACATTTAAATCTAACTTGGGGAGGGCTATTAAAATGTAACAAGTACCAACGATTTGTGGGATCTCACTACTGACAGTCTTGCTGTCCCAAGAACCTCATCAACTCTTGCCCTATGCTTCCTGACACCCACACAGATTTGGATCAGTTTCTAACGCTGGGGGTGAACCATCAGCTTCAATAGCATAAAATGCTAAAACAAAAGCGACATTCGTGAATGCGGATAAGGGGGCAAATACAAGATGCACCGAACCAGCGATCCGCAGAGCCCAGCGACACCATAACTTGAAATTAACTGAGTCAGGGACACAACTGTCACCGGCCGACCAACCTGTCCAATCTTCATTTTGCCAGCCGGGAACATCAGCCTTCCATCCTGCTCACTCCGATTCGCGGGTGCCGGCTGTCACCCCAGCGCTCTGTTTATTTGGAGCAGTGAACGATGCGGTAACCAGGGGCAAAACAAGGCGCAATCTGATTGGTCGAACAGTCGCGTCCCAAAACATCCGCTCAATGCCGCCGACAGCGGCTCCTGGCGGCAGAACTCCAAGTTCTCCTTTTTTGGACCGACCGAGCGTGAGGATCGGAAACGTGAGAGAAGTAATTAACTTTCAGCAGGCGTCTAGTTTAGTTTCATTGCTGGAAGAATCACACAGCCTTTAACAAATAAGGACACTGTAGATTGATAGTGAGTTCATGAATCATTTGGGAATTGTTGGGCACACCTCTCTATTAACCGCATTTTTACATAGGTAATGTAATTACCTGATTAATTATAGTTATATATATGTTGGTTGTCCGTCGTACCCAACAATGGCACGAGACCTGTGCCGGAGAGTTTTTAAAGTGTAAAAGCGGTTGTGCTGGGGCAGTTCCACTCCTTCAGCCTCGGTAGACCGAACTGGGGTCTTCCTTGTTGCAGGAGATGACCATGACTCCTTCTGTGCCTTGTGACTTTCGCTGTCCACAGAGGCTGAAGAACTGCCTTGCTGGCCTTTGGATTTCACAGTTGCTTTCTTTTGCCCAGTCCCGCCGGAGGCTAGGGCAGGCATGTCCCTATCTCACCGGGTATGAGGTCCGCCAGCTACCATCAAATACCAGTAGTTTAGCCCGCTTATTGAAGTGATGTACGGCGTTATGGCCGTTGTCTCATGCAAACAGCTACTTCAAAGTTCAAAATAAATTTATGTCCAAAGTGCATGTGTGTCACCATATACAACCCTGGGGTTTATTTTCTTGCGGGTATATTCAATAAATCTAATAACCATAAAGTGAGTCCATAGGTAGTGGGAACATTTCAGTGATGGGGTGAGTGAAGTTGGGTGAAGTTATCCCCTTTGGTTCAAGAGCCTGATGGCTGAGGTGTGATGGCTGTTTCAGAACCTGGTGGTGTGAGTCCTGAGGCTCCTGTACCATCTTCCTGATGGCACCAGTGAGAAGAGAACATGGTCTGGGTGTTGGGGGCCCCTGATGATGGATGCTGCTTTCTTGCGATGATGCTCAGTGTAGATATGTTCAATGGTGGAGAGGGTTTTAGCTGTGATGGACTGCGCTGTATCCACTACTTTTTGTAGGATTTTCCATTCAAGGGCATTGGTGTTTCTATACCAGGCTGTGACGCAGGCAGTCAAAATACTCTCCACTGCACATCTATAGAAGTTTGTCAAAGTTTTAGATCTCATGCCAAATGTTTACAAACTCCTAAGGAAGTAGAAGTGTTGCCATGCTTTCTTCACAGTTGCACCTACATGCTGAGCCCAGGACAGGTCCTCTGAATTAATAACACAGAGGAACTTAGAGCTGTTGACCCTTTTCACATCTGATCCTCTGATGAGGACTGCCTCATGGGCCAATAGTTTCCTCTTCCTGAAGACAATAATCAGCTTCTTGCTCTTGCTGACTCAGGCAGGAGTTGATATGCTTCATCACCAACCTCTCAAAACACTTCATCACTGTAGATGTGAAAGCTGCTGGACAACCGCCATTGAGGCACATTACCACATCTTTCTTAGGCACCGGTATAGTTAAAGCCTGCTTAAAGCAGGTGGGTACCTCAGGCTGCTAAAGATCTCAGTGAACACTCCAGCTAGTTGATCAGCACAGGTCCTCAGTTCTCGGCCAGGTACCCCGCCATTGGTTCACCACCCCTGAAGGCTGCCCACATGTCATCCGTAGATACTGAAATCACAGGGTCATTGGGTGCTGTGGGAGTTCATTATGGTTCTTCCATGTTTTGATAGTCAAAGCGAGAGTTGAACTCATCCGGAAGTTAAACCCTGTTGTCTATGTTGCTTGATTTAACTTTATAAGGAGTGATAGTATTCAAGCCCTGCCATAACTGTCGAGCATCCTTCATTGATTCAGATTTGGTCTGGAAGTGCCACTTGGCCTGTGAGATGACTTTCCAGTGAGCATACCTGGACCTCTTGTAACTTTCTTGGTCACCAGACTTGTATGCCTCTGACCTGGCCCTCAGCAGATTTTGGATCTCATGGTTCATCCAGGACTTCTGATTGGGGAAGACTGAATGATGTTGTGGAAACACACTCACCTAGAAATGTTCTGTTAAAGTCCATGACAACCTTGGTGTATTCATTCAGATCCACATTTGAGTCCTTATACAAGGCCCAGTCCGCCGACTTGAAGCAATTCCGAAGCCGCTGCTCTGCCTCCTGTGACCACCTCTTTGTTGTCCTTATCTCTGGAGCTTTGTTTTTTAGCCTCTGCCTGTATGCAGGTTGGAAAAGGACAGCCAAGTGCTCAGATTTACCGAAATGTGGTCTGGGTGTGGTACTCAGAGCCACTGGTGAGAGCTGAGTGTCTGATGGGGCCCAAAGGACAGGACAAGCCTCTTCACTGGAGGTGCTACCCATCCCTGGACACCTCAGATGCCATATTTAAATAGTACATATAAACGTACTGGTTCCAATTAACCAGAGTTTGGCCCAATCAAGAGGCTAACCCAAGCTGAATTTTCATGGCAATATTTAAAAAGGCATTAAGAATATACCATTTAACTGAATAATGAATTATGTATTTCAATTAATATACAGAACAAATTAAAACAGTACCAGTACTACTAAAAAGTACTCTAAAACTGTGTATTGATTCCTAATAGTTATGGAATGGAATTCATCTTATGTACACTGCCCCGTTCTTTTGATTGATTATAAATAAATAAATTCAGCACAGACACCTAGTGCAGATAATGGACTGCCTTCATTTGCCTTCCTGCATGAGGCAATGTGAAGTAATCCACCAATAAATTTCCTGGCATCAGTAGGGTAATTTTTTCAGTTAGTCTCAATTTTTTTTGTGGCATCTTGGTAATATTTTAAAAGTGAAATAAGAAGCTCACTGCCTTTTGAAGCAGCATCCATCACCCCAAATAGCTAACATAGCGCAAGCACATGCAACTGATGCCATTTAAAAAATCTTCACTCCAAGCACGATGTAGTGTCTAATGGCCCCATAGCACATGCAACTGATACTAGTTAGAAACCGTTCTGCAATAGTCTGCTGTCCTAGTTAAGCAGCATTGTGGTCCCAAATAAACAAAGGAAATCCTGATGAAGGATCTCAGCCTGAAACGTCGACTGTTTACTCTTTTCCATAGATACTGCCTGGCCTGCTGGGTTCCTCCAGCGTTTTGTATGTGTTGCTAAGGGAATCCTGACTCTTCTCTTCAATTTTTTTTGTTCTTTAAGAGTTGTTCGAAATAAGCAGCTGCCCTAATTAACTCTGAATCTCTGAATTTACGTGCTACCAGTAAGCAGCCTTTGTCTTACACTTGTTCATCACACATATCTGCTGATGGCAAGCTCATCAATGAATTTCCCTGCTGCTTCGTGATCAGCAGATACTCTATCACCACATATTGCCACATATTTTTAAACATTTAATGCCATGCCTTTTCTTAAATTTTTGCAACCAACCCGCTGAATATTCACAATTAGCTTCCATTTTCAGTTCACTGTGATAAATCTGTGCTTGTTTCATGATCAGCATACTGTTAAACGGCATACGTTCACTCTGATGCAGATGAATCCTCTCTTTCAATGCAAGAACAAGATCTTCATTTTTCACTTTATGCAGTGTTTTTCTATTTTTCATTAACTTCTGTTGGTTATGTAGGTGAGGTCACTTCTCAGAACTGTCTGTGGTGCGCAGAGATGTGCGTATTGCCAGGGAACCTTCATAGCATCTTCTGGAATTGCCCTCGTGTGACGTCATGATGTCAGCGCTCAAAGAAATTTCGGATTTTGGAATTTTGTATAAGGGGTACTTGATCTATTCAACCTGTATAATAAATATAAATAAATAAATATTATATGCACATATACATATATACACACACACATATATGTGTATACAAATATACATACATATGTGTGTGTGTGTGTATATATAAAATATTTACATACAGGTTGAGTAGGTTCTTGTATTGAAAGAGTGGCATTAGAGTAAACATATGCTGCTTGAGACTATGTTGATCATGAAACAAGCAAACAAGACACAACATTGTGTACAAGAAGCTGCGATTTCTTTCGCTGATAGTTGGAAAATAATCAGGAAGACAATTCAGAACTATCTTGCTCTCTGCGGTTTCATGGATTGAGGCTTGGAGATGCCAGAAATTGCTGGGAGTGAAACTGAAATGATTTCTCCACAATGAAGAATTTGAAGGTATCATCAATCATCTTGAATGAAGATTTGGAGAATGCAGTTGTTGAAAGCATTGTATTAAAGCAGTCCATTATCTGCACTAGGTGTCTGTGCCCATTGTGTTAATTTACAGTCAAAAGAAGGTGACATAGATGAATTCCTCTGTCAATAACTGTTAGGAACTAATACACAGTTTTATAGTACTGCATTAATATTGTTAGTGTTCTAATTTGTTCTGTATTTCATTTAAATACATAATTTGTTAGTTTGCCTTTTTTATACCTTTTTAACTATTTTCATGAAACTTTGGCCAATTGTGGCAGCTGCTTAATTGAACCAAAATGCACTTGTCCTGATGCATTGTTTTACACTGCTGCCACAAAGCGACAAATTTCATGACATATGCTAGTGATATTAAACCTGATTCTGATTCTAGGGGCACTTGGAGTGAACTTTATAAACACTGTTGTTCTCTCAGCAATTCAACAAACAAAACAGAAATTGTCCCCAATGAAATATAGAGACAGACTAACACATTGGCTTTGGTTCCCCCTGCAACTTTCATTTCTTAGGACTGGCCCTCTGTTTGACTGGAGCAACACAAAATCTGCAGGAGGAACTCAACAGGTCAAGAAGCACTGGAGGGAGGAAACCCTGCATCAGTCTTGAGTGGAGAGGTAAGATGGCCAGCACAGAGGTGAAGGAGGGGGCAAGGAAGGAATATGAGGCAATTGGTGGATAGAGAATAAATGACAGGTGATGTTAGTGAGGGGAGCTGAGTTTGGGGTGTGAAGTTGAGATATTAAGCGATGGAGCAAGATGGGGAAGGGGAGTGTGAAGATGGGAGACAGCTACTGGAAGGAGATTAGAAAAAGCCCGCCAGAGCTGGAACAATAAGCAATAGAAGTGAGAATGGGAACAATTAGAGGAGAAGGGAGAAGTAACCAACTGTTGGAACCTTATTGGATTGGGAGAGTAGGGAAGCTGTTTGTGAAGTAGGTGGATGGATAGAGCCAGGGTGGGTGGGGGAAGGGGACAAAGATGTTCCTCATCTTTGTTCTGGGGAGGCAGTGGGGGAAGTTGAGAAGGGGACAAAGTGTGAAGATTGGAGAATCAGAAGGAGAAATGAGAGGGGTCGGGGAGGAAGAAGTGTTAATGTGGGGTACCTAAAACTGGTAAACTGCATTCATTCCATAGGGTTGTAGTCAACTCGGGCACAATATAAGGTAATGCACTTTCAGTTTGCATTGGGCTTCATCCTAGCAGTAGAGAAGGTCAAGGATGGCTCCCAAAGTGGCCTCCTCAGCAACAGTGTAGACTCCGCAACTCTTTTGCAGAACACCTATGCTCAGCTCACAATGGTCATTCTGAGTTCCGAGTCCTAATTTTTGTATCTTTTGCTATCATACGAGGGGTGATTGATAAGTTCGTGGCCTAAGGTAGAAGGAGTCAATTTTAGAAAACCTAGCACATTTATTTTTCAGCATAGTCCCCTCCTACATTTACACACTTAGTCCAGCAGTCGTGGAGCATACGGATCTTGGACCTCCAGAAAGTGTCCACAGCACGGGTGATTGATAAGTTCACGGCCTAAGGTAGAAGGAGCTGAGTTATACAGCTGTCATTACATGCACATGCAGTTCAACTCTTTGAGTGATTATGCAGAAAATTTGAAGTTAAGAACTCATCTCCTTCTACCTTAGGCCACAAACTTATCAATTACCCCTGCTGTGGTCACTTCCTGGAGGTCCAAAATCGGTATGCTCCACGACTGCTGGACCAAGTGTGTAAATGTACGAGGGAACTATGTTGAAAAATAAATGTGCTAGGTTTTCTAAAATTGACTCCTTCTACCTTAGGCCAGTAACTTATCAATCACCCCTTGTATATACAAAATGGTGCATGCAAAAAGCAAGTTCTTTGTGCAAAGGGCCTACAGGAACCTTTTATTGCTACAGCCCATTGCTACTGGCAGGAAAATACGTTAAAGATTCCTGCAAGCGTAAGAGTGTTGTATATGATTTCCTGCACTTTGGGGACGCATGTATTATAGACGTATGTGCAAGCTTTCTCCACCCATCAGAGTTTGTTGAAGGTGATCTAGATGAAGTCTTCTCTCCTTAAGTATGGAATCTGTGTAATCCTGCAACCATTCCTGTTCACATCCAAACTTTGGTTTACAGATATATGAAGCAGATGCCTGTCAGTTTATTTAGAGCTATAGAAAAATACAGCACAGGAACAGGCCCTTCAGCCCATGTAATTCATGCCAAATCATTTAAATTGCCTATTCCCATCAACGTGGACCTGGACCATAACACTCCATAACCCTACCATCTATATATCTATCCAAAATTCTCTTGGACTTGAGCTTACATGCATCACTTGGACTGGCAGCTCATTCCAGACTCTCATAACCCTTGAATGAAGAAGTTTCCCCTCATTTTCCTCTTAAACTTTTGACCTTTCATCCTTAGTCCATGACCTCTAGTTGTAGTCCCACCCAACCTCAGTGGAAAACACCTACTTGTATTTACCCTATCTATACCCCTTATAATTTTGTATACCTCTATCAAATCTCTCCTCAATCTTCTACGTTCCAAGGAATAAAGTCCTAACCTATTCAATCTTCCCTTATAACTCAGGTTCTAAGGCAACAGCCTTATAAATGTTCTCTTTCAATCTTTTTTCATCCTGTCTGAAGGTGAGCGACCAAAATTGCACACAATATTGCATATTAGGCCTCACCAATGTCTTATACAACTTCAATGTAACATCCCACCTCGTGTACTCAGTACTTTGATTTATGAAGGCTTTCTTTATGACCCTATCTACCTGTGTCACCACGATCAATGAATTATGGATCTATATTCACAGATCCCTTTGTTCTAACACACTCCTCAGTATCCTGCCGTTCACTGTATAATACCTATCCTGTTTAATCCTACTGAAATGCAACACCTTGCACTTGTCTGCATTGAATTCCATCTGCCATTTTTCAGCTCAATTTAACAGCTGGTCCAGATCCAGCTGCAAGCTCTGATAGTCTTTCTCGTCCACTACACTCCCAAACTTGGTGTCATCCTCAAATTTGCTCATCCAGTTAACCACATTATCAACCAGATCATTGATATAGATTACAAATAAAAATGGACCCAACACCAGTCCCTGTGACTCCCAACTAGTCAAAGACCTTTAGTCAGGGAGGCAACCATCTACTACCACTCTCTGGCTGCTCCCACAAAGCCAATGTCTAATCCAATTTACCACCTCATCTTGAATGCCAAGCGACTGAACCTTCCTGATGAACCTCCCATGCGGGACCTTGTCAAATACCTTGTTAAAGTCCATTGTACACAACATCCACTGCCTTGTATTCATCAAATTTCCTGGTAACTTCCTTGAAAAACTCTAATAAGATTGATTAGGCATTACCTACCATGTTGACTATTCTTAATCAGTCTACGTCTATCCAAATACTCATATATCTGGTCCCTTGGAATACCTTCCAATTACTTTTCCCATTACCGATGTCACGCTCACCGGCCTATAATTTGCTGGTTTATTTTCAGAGCCTTTTTTAAGCAGTGGAACAGCAATAGCTATCCTCCAATCCTCTAGTACCTCCCCTGTCGCTAAGGATTATTTAAGTATCTCTGCTAGGAACCCTGCAATTTCTGCACTTGCCTCCCACAGGGACCAAGGAAATACCTTGTCAGGTCCTGTGGATTTATCCACCCTATTTTGCCTTATGATAGCAAATACCTCCTTCTCTGTAATCTGTATAGAGTCCATAACATTGTTGCTGCTTTGTCTCACTTCTATAGACTCGGTGTCCATCTCCGTGAAGGTCTCTACCATCTCTTTTGGCTGCATGCATGGATTACCATTCCGATCTTCTGTAGGACCAATTTCGTCCCGTGCAATCTTTTTGCTCTTGACATATTTGAGAAATCCACTAGGATTCTCCTTCTCCTTGTCCTGCTAGGGCAACCTTATACCTTCTTTTAGCCCTTATAGTTTCTTTCTTAATTGTTCTCTTCTATTTCTTATACTCCATAAGTACATACCTCATTTGTTTTTACTTGCCTTTACTTGCTATGCACCTCCTTTTTCTCAATAGCTTTTGAAAACCAAGGTTCCCTAGCAACACACACAAAATGCTGGAGGAACTCAGCAGGCCAGGCAGCATCTATGGAAAAAAGTACAGTCGACGTTTTGGGCCAAAACCCTTCTCCTCTGTATGGGTCCCTCCTTCCTTGGAAGAGAGCCCAATGATCCAAAAATCTGACACCCTCCCTTCTATATCAACTCCTTAGCCATGTGTAAAACTATATGCTGTTCCTATTTCTGGCCTCACCAGCATGTGGCACAGGTAAGGATCCTGAGGTCATAAACCTGGAGGTCCTGTCCTTTAACTTATCCTGATTGCTGATTGGTTGTTTCTCAAAACACCGAACTGCCGTGAATCAATGCCTTATGTACTCAAACAGTGAACCTGAGTTCTAAGTTGGAATTATTTTAATGGAATTTGCAAAACTATGGATTTCTTTCAATTTACATTTAAGTGTGGCATTTATGGCAGCAATTTCCAGTAAACAGCCTTCCTTTATTCTTTAAAAACAGAATGGAGAATTAATGAAGACAGTTCATAATGACGCCAAGGATAATAAATAATACGAAAATTGAATCATGAGAAAATGCAAAATAAATTTTAAAATATTCTCAAAGATGGTATTATTTTAAAGATAATTAATTTTGATACAGTTAATTAGATGATTAACTTTTAATTTATTTTGCCCACTTGTCTCTAGTCTACTGACAGTCATTTGATACTAGTTGGTGCCTGATGTCAATGGACTGCTGAGAGGGCATGTGTATTTATTCAAGAGAGTTCTAATTCAGTTACAGTATTTTTAAAAAATATGCTTGGGGAATTATTTGCAAACAAAAAAAATGTATGTGAAATAAAAGCTAAAAATAGCATTTTGTCCATTGTTTTTTAAAAAGGCCTGCTATTAATTTTTAAGCATTTGCTCTTGTGTTAGGGGAAAATTATAATGCTTGCTAGGAAGCATCTCCCCTGAAACTGGAGTTGACACAATAACATTCAAACTCTTAGTGTTGTAGGCTCTACGATAGTTATCCGATTAATTGAACAGTTGGTAAATTTTGCTGTTGAGGGCTGCCGTGTAGACTGACTGTTTACTTGACCATCTATCATGCATTGTGATTACAGTAGCTTTCCATGAATGAGTAGCATTACACCTGTGAGCACTTCATGTGGATGAGAAGTAAATGATTTAAGACTTCATTGTGCTGCTCAGGTATAAATCTTGTTTTTCATTTTAGGAAAATAAACTTTGAAAAAGTATTAAATGAAACACAAATAAACCAAAGTTCAGTAGATTTTTACCAAAAGCTAACTGTAATTTATGTAAAATTTGGCACAATTATTTCAAATTTTTACTTGGTTTCTAGTCTCAAAACACCAACGCTAATTACATCCAACTCAGAGAAGAGGAGTGCACAAATTCTTCACTTGGCTTAAAATAGACTAAGGTTATTCTTTCACAATATTTCCTTATAGGTGAGTACTGGCTTATCAGCTACTGAAAGAATGAATGTTGTATATGCAAAGTCTGTGTGACTAGGTTTTGTCAGAAGGGCTGGTAGGGCTCTATTGAAGAATCAAAAAATCTACATTATTAATATTTCTTGTAATAGTGTTTTTATAATGTGAAAAGCTTGGCCTCTGGTATATAATGATTGAATGTTGCTACTTTGCTTCCTTGTTGAGAGAGAGTCCAAGGTTGATACTAAAACATGACTTGCATTTAAAATCTGTAAATGATAATCAAACAGAGCAGAGGAGTCAATATTAGGAAAACATTATGATATGCATCACGACGCCGTGCTTTGTACCTCTGACCTCATTCATGTGATGTGCGTGATTTGAAGTTTTATATTTGATTTTGCATCAAAGTTGAAAATCTTCTGGGAAAAATCTGAAATAATGAATTAAGTCAGTAATGGAACTCATCCTTGTATGTAAATGTGAGCATAATGAAATCAAAACTTTGCTTTGTTTTAAAGCTTTTGTCAGATGACAAATTGCATCCCTGTTTGAGAAGGTAGGATGGCAAAGGACAGGAAACTGTAGACCGGTTAACCTGACCTCGGTGGATAATAAGAACTTAGAGTCCATTTTTAAAGATGAAATTTTGAATCAGTAGGAAGTAAATGATTCAATAGGGCAACAACAGCACACTTTCAGCACAGTCTTGTCTGATTCATCTGTTAGAAATCTTGAGGAGGTAATAAGCAGGTTAGACAATGGAGAGTGGGTGGATGTTATTCACTTAGATTTTTAGAAGGCATTTGACAAGGTGCCAGGTGTGAAGCTGTTAAACAAGGTAAGAGTCCACAGTATTAGAGGCAAGGTACTAGTCCGGATAGAAGATTGGCTGCCTGGTGGAGGTCAGAGAATGAGGATAAAGGAGACATTTTTAGATAGCTGCCAGCTTCTAGAGGATTTCTACAAGGGTTAGTATTGGGATCACAATTCCATACTGTATGTATTAATGATCTGGATGAAGGCACTGATGGTATTGTGGCAAGTTTGCAGACAATAGCAAGATAGGTGGACATACAGATAGTGTTGTAGAGAAGGAGTCTGCAGTAGGATTTCGGCAGGTCAGGAGAGTGGGCAATGAGGTAGCAGAAGGAAATGTGGGATTATGTATTTTGGTAGGAAGAGTAAAGGTGTAAACTATTTCTTAAATAGGGGGCGAAATCAGAAATCAGAAATCAGAAGTGCAAGGAGACTTGAGAGTCCACTTAAAGTTAACTTGCTGGTTAAACGAATAGAAAAGAAGGCAAACACAATGTTAGCATTGGTTTTGAGAGAACCACAATATAAAATCAAGGGTGCTCTGCTGAGGTATTGTAAGGCATTGGTCAGATCATATCTGAAGATGGTCCGGAGGATGTTCACAAGAATGACCAATGGAATGAAAGGCTAGGTGTATGATGAACACTTGAAACCTCTGGGCTATACTCGATGAAGTTCAGAAGGATGAGGAGGGGTCCCATTGATATCAACTGTATACTGATAGAGGAGGCATGAAGAGGATGTTTCCAAGATTAGGATAGTCTTGGATCTGAGGGCATCGTCTTGGAATAAAATGATATCCCTTTTTACATTAAGATGAGGAGAATTTTTTGAACTAATGGATGGTGAATCTATGGAATTCGTTGCTATAGAGGACTTTTGGAGGCTAAGACATAGGGTGTACTTAAGGCTTAGATGCATAGGTTCTTGATTGTAAGGGAATTAAAGGTTATGGGGAGAAGGTAGGAGAATGGTGGAGTAGTCTTGATGGGTCTAATTTTGCTTCCATAATTTTTGGTTCTGTGATCACAGTATTTTTATTCCTGGGCTTTCATATATTTTAAATTAATAACATCTTGTTATGAAGTTTAATTACTTTTTTCTTTGAACATTGTTTCTAGCTTTACTTTTGTTTACATTTTGGGAGAGAAATTGCAAAAGACCATAAGATACAAGAGCGGAATTAGGCCATTTGGCCCCATTGAGTCTGTTCTGCCATTTCATCATGGCTGATCTAGTTTTCCTCTCAGCCTCAATCTCCTGCTTTCTCCCTGTATCCTCCAAGCAATATCCAAAGTAATATACCTGTTGTTGAGGGGGATAGCCACAGGGGTACTCTGCACTGGCTCCTTAACCCCTTTCCCCTTCCTGACACTCAGTCAGTTTCCTGTGTCCTGCACCTTTGGTGTAACTGTCTCTTAATACATCCTATGTACCACTGCTTCAGCCTCCTAAATGATCCAGAGTCCATCCAGTTCCAGTTCCAGCTCCTACTCCTTAAAAGCACACACAAAATGCTGGAGGAACTCAGCAGGCCAGGCAGCATCCATCCTGCCGAAGGGTTTTTTCCATTGACGCTGCCTGACCTGCTGAGTTCCTCCAGCATTTTGTGTGTGTTGCTCAAATTTCCAGAATCTGCTGATTTTCTCGTTTCCTCTTGTTTTCTTTTGTTTCCAACTCCTTAGCGTGCAGTCAGTACTGCTGTTCATAGACTTCAGTTCAGCATTCAACACAATCATTCCTCAGAAACTGATTGGAAAGCTGAGCCTACTGGGCCTGAACACCTCCCTCTGCAACTGGATCCTGGACTTCCTGGCTGGGAGACCTCAGTCAGTCCGGATCGGAAGCAGCATCTCCAACACCATCACACTGAGCACGGGGCCCCCCCAGGGCTGTGTGCTCAGTCCACTGCTGTTCACTCTGCTGACCCATGACTGTACTGCAACACACAGCTTGACCCACATCATTAAGTTTGCCGATGACACGACCGTGGTGGGTCTCATCAGCAAGAACGATGAGTCAGCATACAGAGAGGAGGTGCAGCAGCTCATGGACTGGTGCAGAGCCAACAACCTGTCTCTGAATGTGAACAAAACAAAAGAGATGGTTGTTGACTTCAGGAGGACATGGAGCAACCACTCTCCGCTGAACATCGATGACTCCTCCATAGAGATCGTTAAGAGCACCAAATTTCTTGGTATCCACCTGGCGGAGAATCTCACCTGGTCCATCAACACCAGCTCCATAGCAAAGAAAGCCCAGCAGCATTTCTACTTTCTGCGAGGGCTGAGAAAAGTCTATCTCCCACCCCCCCCATTCTTACCACATTCTACAGAGGTTGTATTGAGAGCATCCTGAGCAGCTGCATCACTGCCTGGTTCGGAAATTGCACCATCTCGAATCGCAAGACCCTGCAGCGGATAGTGAGGTCAGCTGAGAAGATCATCGGGGTCTCTCTTCCCGCCATTACAGACATTTACACCACACGCTGCATCCGTAAAGCAAACAGCATTATGAAGGACCCCACGTACCCCTCATACAAACTCTTCTCCCTCCTACCATCTGGCAAAAGGCACCAAAGTATTCGGGCTCTCACGACCAGACTATGTAATAGTTTCTTCCCCCAAGTCATCAGACTCCTCAAGACCCAGAGCCTGGACTGACACCAACCTACTGCCCTCTACTGTGCCTATTGTCTTGTTTATTATTTATTGTAATGCCTGCACTGTTTTGTGCACTTTATGCAGTCCTGGGTAGGTCAGTAGTCCAGTGTAGTTTTGTGTTGTTTTACATAGTTCAGTGTAGTTTTTGTATTGTTCATGTAACACCATGATCCTGAAAAATGTTGTCTCATTTTTATTGTGTACTGTACCAGCAGTTATGGTCGAAATGACAATAAAAAGTGACTTGACTTGACTTGATTTGGAAGGATATAACAAGCGAATAATAGATATAGGTAGATGAAGAGAGGGAAAAAAAGAAAAAAAACACAAATGGAACAAGATGTGCTGAGGGGTGTGTGAAGATGCAAGACAGCGGCTGGAGGGAGCAGGGACACAAAGTGCCACCAGTGCTAGATTTGGATAAGTAAAGATGAATATGGGAATCATTAGGGGTGAGGTGAGTAACAGTCAGTACCACAATGATGGTGAGGGAACCTGTGTGTAAAATAGGTGGATGGAACCAGGAGGGGGGAAGAGGAGAAGAGGGATGGGGAGAAAAGGGTTACCCGAAATTGGCAAACTCAATATTCATGTAGATTACCCAGGAAGAATATAAACCGTTGTTCCTCCAGTTTGTGTCTTGCTTCATCCTAGCAGTAGAAAAAGGCCAAGGATGGATGGATCAGTGTGGGAATGGGAAAGGGTCTTGAAATAGTCTACACTGGAAGCTCAAGATGGCCAGTAAGAACCGGACTGGAAATTATATTCTATTACTTAACTTAGAAAATTGAAAATAAAATGATCTAATCATATTTTTGTTAGCAGTTCTTAACATTAAGCTTGTGCACGTTACTATTTAAAATATTTATGCTATTTATGTTCTCAGGGCTAACCGGATTGATTACCATGTAATATGAGATAAACAGATTTCTAAGATAACTAAATCTTTACCAAACCAGTTTTTCTAGTTTCTAGTATTCACTGAACTATTTCTTTAATGTGATTCTCGTTCGAATATCTTTTTGTCTGACCCAGCCTATCTGGTATAACATAGTTAATTTAGACAGTTTACAGAAGTAGTGTGTAGATTCATGTGTGTCCATGGGTTTTGAACATCCACAATACATTAAAAATTAAACACTTTGTTTATGTGTACAGTACATACAAGTAAACATAAAGTAGCATCTTCTCAATAAGTCTCAAAACTACATATATATAGTATTCCTCCTTTTTGCATTCTTAACATTCCTTCAGCTCACATAAGTCACACCCTGAATACCAGAGATATAGATTATTTTGAAACAACAAGCATCTTTACAGTGTGCTTACATTCTTTATTAAATGGAAGAATATTCAAATATAACAAGAATAATTTTGTATTTAAGTATTCATTGCAATGTTTGTAGGTTATGGGAGAAAACTAGTGTCACTCTGCATGAGATGAAGTATATTTTGTACAGGGCTCCTGTGCTTTTGCAAGTATTAGCTTATTTGCAAAATAGATTTTTCTTCCAGCATACCTGTGATAGGGCATGTTGTGCTAGGCCTGTATTGTGCAACTTACCTAGGTGCCAAAGAGGAGCCAGAATCAGTGATCAGACAGAACTCAACCAAATCCTGTATCTAAAAAATGAACATAATAAACTGTTGGAGGAATTCAGTGGCTCAGGCAGCATTGGAAGGGGAAGCACAAAATAATCTGCAGATGCTGGGGTCAAAGCAACACTCACAACACGCTGGAGGAACTCAGCAGGTCGGGCAGCATCTGTGGAAAAGATCGATCGACGTTTCGGGCCGGAACCCTTCGTCAGGACTGTAGAGGGAAGGGGCAGAGGCCCTATAAAGAAGGTGGGGGGAGGGTGGGAAGGAGGAGGCTGGTCAGTTCCAGGTAAGAAACCAGTAAGGGGAAAGATAAAGGGGTGGGGGAAGGGAGGCAGGGAGGTGCTAGGCAGGAAAGGTGAAGAAAGAACAGGGGAAAACAATGGGTAATAGAAGGAGGCGGAACCAAGAGGGAGGTGGTAGGCAGCTGGGGGAGGGGGCAGAGTGACATAGGGATAGGGGAAGGGAGGAGGAGGAAATTGGAAGGGGAAAATGGAAGTTGATGTTTGGGTTGAGACTTCATCTGGACAATAATTTCCCAGTCTCACCCTCTAAAGAACCAATGTTTACTTTAGCCACTCTCTTTTTAATACTTTAGAAATGCTTACTCTCTTTTTTTATATTTATTTATTGTTTACTCTTAAAACGTTTTTTTCACCTTTATTATCTTTTTCATCATCCTCTTTGACCAGCTCCACCTTTGAAAATGCCCTGGTCCTAGATTCCGCCAAGGTTTACTTCAACACTGATCTTGGAGCTTATTTTCTCACTTGATCAATTTCAAAGGTATTACTTTATCCAGAAAAATTGCAAATATATAATAAAGAGCCTTTGTATGTCACCATCCTTAGTTTTGGCTATGCTGTTTATTTCACATTACACTAATTTACTAATTTTTTTAGCTTGTTTTCAGAAGGATTCCATCCCCTCAGTGAACAGTGGCAGCAGAGATTTCAACTGTGGCCTTTCTCCATGGAGTATTTGTGACAGCAACACCAAACATCAAGCTGTGACTAGAGTGAGGATGTGCAAACCTCAGATGTTGCTACATGCTGATATTCTCTCTGCTGATATTCTCACTGTTGAAAAGGATGTGACTGGACATGTTGCTGTGGAATGTCTCTTTCAGCTGGACTGTATTATAGCTTCTGTCTCATGGAAAAAAATTGTGGAGAAGAACGCCTACGATCATTAGTTAATCAGACAGAATGTCTAGACAGCGTGTCCTCCAGGCTCTGCTGCAAGACAAGATAGTGGATCCTGCTGGGTGAACCCAAGCACATTGTCAAATTATCTGTCATGAGACCTTATTGTAGGGCAATGTAATTGGTAGAAACGTATAGAATCCACAACTACCAACATTGAGTTGGGATTCACTTTAAGAGGCGGATCTGATGTGATGAGGTAATTGCATAAAGGACATTTAGCGCATTTTGTGTTCAATAAATCAGTTACTAGGGATTTTCTGAAACATAAAGTGCCTCCTCCATTTTATTTGTGAAACCCTACATTATCACCGTCAACATAAAGGGCTTTGTGGTTAGAAGAACACTCCCTGGTAGATTGCTTGTGCACCCCGTGGTCTCATTGTCAATTCACACTGACCTCGCGGTGGATGTGTTGGGGATGAGGCTGTCATCTATCTCCTTCAGTAATGCAGATTTGCCAAAAGAGTCTTGAAAGAAATGCAGGGGTTTATTTTGAAATTCATCTTGAACAAGTGCATACACGGGACCCTGTGGCCTAGGGACATACACTGAGACAGACCTCAAATTCTGCTTGAAGAGTATCAATTTAATAAAAAAAATCCTTCTAATCTCCCAAAAACTTCTAGTTCAAGGAGCTGTTCATGATATGTTGTTGTGGACTAGCATGCTTCATGTTCCAAGTTTTCATGCTGAGGGGGTTATACTGAAGTGATTATTTTTAAGATTCTGTTGTTTTTAAATTTAAGTCCACCTGCTCATATTCTTTCAACATTACCTTTTTTTCTAATTCTACCTACATTGTTGGGATCCATATGGACTGGAACAATAGGGAATTTCTGTCTCATTTCCAGGCTTCTCACTAACTTTGCAGAGATATGCTTAGCCCTGTGAAGGAAATGCAGCATTTGGGAGTTGTGATTGCAGCTCCCAGAAGTATCTATTCCCTTAACTTTATTGGCTCCTACCCTTACTACATTCCTGACTGCTCCCACAGCTTGAATGGCCCCATGTACCACAATGCTATGGGCATTTAATTCAGCTGAATTCATCTCACCCATACGGTTGGCACGAACCTCAAGTGTAAAGGCTGAATCACCTTCACCACTATCATCTGAGTCCCTTTACCTGCTTCACTATTGGTCAAATCCTGACACAAACCACTAATTACTAATTTAGGTGGTATAACTGCCTCTTGGAAGAAGTATACAGGCAATTTTGTCACTGTGATACATCGTAAGGTCAGAAACTTGGACACTGATACTTCAACTCTGAACCAAAGATTCTCAGGCTGCAGTAATTTACAAGAGCAGCTGCTGCCAATGAAAGTGTTCTTTGGCATTTTTCATCTCCTACGGCCCTGTTTTATAATTCCAACTCAACACTGTGTCTCTTTCGCTTTCAGCAGATTTTAACTTCTAGGGGTCCTGGTCTAGAGGATTTCTGGGAGAAGGTCAGAATTGTTAGAGAACTTGTCAGTCATATGATCTTACAGTTAAGGATGGGGTTACCAATAGTCCTGCAGTATATCTGAAAGCTCGGCCGGGGGCCGTGATCGAGTGATCGGCGACTTAGGCCGGCTCCCCCATCGGACTTAGTCTAGTGAGGAGGGTGTGAGGACACGCAGCAGGACTGAAAAAAACAAGGCCTGACAAAGGGCGGATGAGCTCCTTGTGAGCCAACGGCCATCTTCCGTGGAAGACATTAAAGCCTCACCACATATCTATGAATCATATGCTATGCACCTAGTTAGAAGAGACATGATGGACTTGGGCGCTGCACCATGTGCCTGGACCTGCCCAAGGCCTCCGCCTAAAGCAAGGCCGAGCTCGAAGAAGCGGCCGCAGCTGGAGGCCGACACGGCCTTGGCTCGAGTTTGGCGGGGTGGCATCGGGCGGCGCCAAGGCAGCCAGCGAGAATAAACTGGAGGAGAGGCTGTACTCGATGCTGTCACAAGATCGAAGAAGATGGAGGTGCATAGTCACCAACCCCAGATTCGGGACGGCACTCACTGACTGACTGACTGATATCTGAAAGAAAAATTCTCTGTACTATATTACCTTAATATGTAACTAGGTGACCGTCAGATCTTATTCAGCATCGTTAAAAGTGTACTTAGGCAGCCATCTGTGTAATGCTAGAATAGTTGTCTGTGCCTTTAAGGGAGATGGTGATGTCATTACACATGCACGGGATAGTGGGGAGACCATATTGCTTTCTGCTGAAGACGTGGTAGGGCATTGGAATTGGGTTCCTCCCAGAGTGTGCTGGGCATGGTGAGGAAAGGTGAGCATTAATTGACAATATCCACGTGAATTCGTTTATGCTCGTTGGCAGATCGAGAATATCAGTAATTTGACATGCTTTACATGTGGATGCTTTAGATTTCCACAAGTGAAGGAATCAACGCTGGGTAGCGTGGCTTATACCAAGTTCCTCATCATCCAAGTAGGTCAGTCTTCCTGTAATTTAACTACCAGGCAATACCTTGTAAAAGTTGTGCCAAAGTGTACCTTTTGTCTAACTTTATTGTATCGGGACTGATTGTGCATGTAACCGCGTAGCGTGAATGTTTCGTCTCTGGTCGGAAATTCAGCATGTGTGTATGTCTTAGATGAGATGTATTCGCTTACATTTTTTGCTGTTATGTATCAGGTGCAGGGTGGGTGAGATTCTAATGTTGTTTGTATTGTGTTCCTTCAGTATTGCCACTACCGTATTAGTACTGTATTAGTACTGTATTAGTTCTGATATTTTTTATACTGCATACACAATTCTGTTCATACACAAGGGTGTGAATCGGAAGATAAACTGAGATTGTAATGGCAAGAACTGGTTGTAAATTCCTTTGTTTTGTTTTGCAACCCACTTCTGGCACTTAAACATCTAGAACAGATAAAGGAATTAAAACCCAAAAATGTCTTTGTTGTCTTGAGTGTGTACTTTTCCCCAGGCTACAAAATCTGGTACCAGGAGTGAGGTTAATTCCAAGCCAGTTGAGAGGGTCTCTGATTGTTGTATGCAGTGTAATATACAGTACCTAATACGGTAGTGGTGAAGACAGGACTGAGTTCCCATCGGGCAGAAGGAGAGAGCGTGGTAGAGCCTCATGGAGAGCGCGGTGGAGCCTCGGGACTGGGCCGGGACGTCAGCAACTGACGTCAGGACGCAGAGCGGGGACGTGGACCCAGGGAACTGCGGGCTGTGAAGCCATTGCATTTGCAGCAAAGGACAGCAGCAGCTTCTTTTTGCAGGCTTGTTGTGTGAACTTTAAAGACTTGAGGTTTTACTATGTCACGCTCAGAGGACATACCAGTTGAACTTGATTTGAATGAACAAACTAGGGAATTGCGTAGAAAGTATGATGAAGCCATGGCAACCATTGACAAATTAAACAAAAGATCCTATGTATATGTCCTAAGGGAAAGACTCATTGTTCCATTTACTGGGGATGTTGAGAAAGATGGGAGGTCTGTTGATGACTTTATTGAAGAAGTACAACGTGCACTTCATAGTAGAAATCAGTCTCACCAGGATCAGTATGACTTGGTTATGTCCCTGCTCAGGGGTGCAGCCTTAGAGGAAGCACGTATGTGCAGTGATGCTGAGGAAGACCGGGCTGATGTCTTGTTCACCTATCTCAGGGAAGCTTTTAGAGACAAGCGTAGTGCACCCCAGCTGTGGCATAACTTCTACAGTCACAAACAGCATGAGGGTGAAGACGTAAGAAAGTTTTCACATGCCCTAGCCCAAGCTCTTAACTTGATACTGAAGTACTTCCCCGATACCATGACCGATAAGAGGGTGGTGCTAAGAGATCAATTTATAGAGGGGATCAGGGATCCTTTCCTCAGAAGGGAGCTCCACAGATTCGTGCGGGACCACCCTGAGTCCTTAGTGATAGAAGTGCGAGAGGAGGCTCGTCTGTGGCTCGTAGAAGAACCCCTGGGAAATACAAAGTCTGGAAAGTCGAAGCGTAGCAGTGGCCAGGCGCAGCGCTCGATTCTTAAAGCTCGGGAATCTGAGTCTGTCACACTAGATGACGTCCTTAAAGTGGTCGCAGAGCAGGGCAAAGCACTTTGTGAATTGACTCAAGCAGTGAAAGATCGCACTGTGCAGAGGGATTTTACACGCGCTACTAGTGGCAGATGCAATTTACAGCCTAGGTTCACAGAAGATTGGCAACCAATATGTTTCAAGTGTCAGGTGGGAGAGCATTTGGCCAAGGATTGCCCACAGAAGCAGGGTGCAAGGGAAGTGGAGCCTGCATCCTCCTCCCCGCAAGAGGTTGGGAGTCGGGCAATTCGGCAGAACCTCATAGATACGGATAATGTACAGCTACCCTGTGACCAGTTGCTGCAACGCGCCATAGGAACATGTCCAGTTGTTGAGCTTGAAATATCAGGTGTTGCTATCCGTTGTCTGTTGGACACAGGTAGTCAGGTAAGCACCCTGACCAAATAGTTCTTTTGAGAACACTTGAATGGAGAAGATAAGGGTATGTTCTCCACTGCTGGCTGGCTTAGGCTAGCAGCTGCAAATGGTCTTGATATTCCTTACCTTGGGTATCGGGAGCTAGAAGTTCAAGCAATGGGCATGAAGATACCAAATTGTGGCTTTCTCATAGTCAGGGATCCTGTTAGCACTGAACCCCCTATCCCATGTATTGTAGGCATGAACATTATCAGCCAGTGTAAGCAACTTGTCTATGCAGTGTTTGACTTTGATGTCCAGTATCGTCCGGGTCGGAGCGATACCGTAGCTGATGCACTCTCTAGCAGCCATTTGCAGAGGAGCTTGAGCCTGTCTCAGAGGATGCAGAGTTTGATGGGGCTGTGGCGATCGGTAGTTTGATCAATCGCGGCCCTGCCCTTGACCCGGCACCGGTTACCGCTGGTCTTAACAGCTGCAGGGTTAAGCAGATTTGAGCCTGGGAAGCTGGTACTAGTGAGGTAAGTGGTCCGATGGAAGGGAACGCTCCAACCCTCCCAGGTTATTCTAATGGGGACTTGTGTACTTTTCAGCAGCAAGGCCCTGTGTTAGGTGTCCAAAGAGGCTTATGGGATCAGAAAAGGAAGCTGAGTGGCCAGGAGCGTAAAACTCTGCCTAAGCCTCTGTTAAGGCACTGGGACAGTATCAGGGAGCGTAAACGGTTACTGTATAGGCTAGTTGAGGATGAGAAGCTTGGGGAGTGTTACCAGCTTCTGGTACCTATGAGCTTGAGGAGCAAAGTGTTAGAGTATGTACATGACTCTATGGGTCATCGAGGCATAGAATGTGTTCTGCAGTTGTTGAGGAGTCGATGTTTTTGGGTGGGCATACACGAGGGTGTGGCACGGTGGGTCAAAAATTGTCCATGTTGTGTACTAACTAAGATGCCACAGCCTAGGATCCGCCCCCCCCCCCCCCCGCCATGAAGTCATTTCTGGCTTCTAGGCCACTTGAAGTTTTAGCAGTAGATTTCACCGTGTTGGAGCCGGCAACTAACGGGCGTGAGAATATCAGTGGTCACGAACATTTTCACTAAACTCACCAAGCATTTCCGACTCGGGATCAAAAGGCGGATACCACAGCAAGGTTTCCTTGAGGGAATGGTTCATGAAGTACGGTGTTCCTGAGAGATTGCATTCTGACCAGGACCGTAACTTCGAAAGTGAGGTCATAGCAGAGCTTTGCAAACTATACGGGGTAAAGAAAAGTCGTACCACACCTCATCATCCTACTGGCAATGCGCAGTGCGAGCGTTTCAACAGGACGATGCATGATTTGTTGCGTACGTTGCCTCCAGAAAAGAAGCACAGTTGGCCAGAACATCTACCCTAGCTGGTGTATGTATATAATGGGACACCTCACACAACCACCAGGTATTCACCTTACTATCTGTTGTTTGGGGTGGATCCCCACTTGCCCGTGGATGCTCTGCTGGGGCAAGAACAGACGATGGACCAGAAACATGACTGGCCAGCTGAGGGATGTGCATGCCAGAGCAAAAGAATACTCTGAACAGAAGGTGGCAGGACGCATTGCCTGGCGGGAGGACAAAGTGTACTGTCCCGAAGTTGACGTAGATGTGCTGGTTTACTTGAGGAACAGACCATTAGGCCATAATGAGATCCCGGATGCTTGGAACTCCACTGTCTACAGGGTGGTAGAGGTGTTGGGTAACACATGCACAGTGGAACCTTTGGAGGGTGGGCCTAGCAAGAGTGTGAACAGGGTAGACATCAGGCCCTGTGAGAACCATCCCACTCCAGCTAACCGAAGAAGACTGCAGACTCCAGTAACTCAGGCCAACTCACCTCTGGGGCATGAATCAGATTCTGAGGAATCAGAGAATGGTGTGATATTGGTAGAAGATATGTCAGAACAGGGGGTACAGAGTCTTGACCCTAGCCTAGACAGCATATCTTCCGAAAATATGACACCTTCTGGAACTGAGACGGGAGAGCCGACAACGGCTAATGCAGGGGCAGAGGTCGGTAGCCCTCTTGTAGCAGCACCCTGCAGGAGTAAACAAGTAAATGCTGGACAGCACCTTAACCCACATCACGAACCAAGGTCAGTCCTTGATGAGGTCTCCATAAGTCCAGCAGCAGTGTCGGATATACTGGGTAGTCTCAGTTCAGTTCTCTTTAGAGAAACAGTTAAGGAGGTTAAAAGTACTCTTGTAGTGAGCGAGCAATCGAGGACGATTACTTGAATGCAGGGGAGAATGTAACCGGGTGACCGTCGGATCTTATTCAGCATCGTTAAAAGTGTACTTAGGCAGCCATCCGGGTAATGCTCGAATAGTTGCCTGTGCCTTTAAGGGAGATGGTGATGTCATTACGCATAACTACCAGGCAATACCTTGTAAAAGTTGTGCCAAAGTGTACCTTTTGTCGAACTTTATTGTATCGGGACTGATTGTGCATGTAACCGCGTAGCGTAAATGTTTCATCTCTGTTCGGAAGTTCAGCACGTGTGTACGTCTTAGATGAGATGTATTCACTTACATTTTTCGCTGTTATGTATCAGATGCAGGGTGGGTGAGATTCTAATGTTGTTTGTATTGTGTTCCTTGAGGATTGCCAGTACCGTATTAGTTCTGGTATTTCTTATACTGCATACTCAATTCTGTTCATACACAAGGGTGTGAATAGGAAGTTAAACTGAGATTGTAACGGCAAGAACTGGTTGTAAATTCGTTCGTTTTGTTTCGCGACCCTCTTCTGGCACTTAAATCTCTAAAACAGATAAAGGAATTAAAACCTGAAAAAGTCCTTGTTGTCCTGAGTGTGTACTTTCCCGCAGCCAACATATGGGATATAAATTTTCTTGTAAAGCTTGAAGAAACCGTAATACAGTGGCTGGGAATTAGTCAGCAAGTTATAGAACAGCACAGAAACAGGTCCTTTGGCCCATCTACTCCATGCCGAACTATTAATCTGCCGCTGGCAGCTCGTTCCACCCTCACCACCTCCTGAATGAAGGAGTTTCCTCTCATGTTCTCTTAAACATTTAAGATGGCACCTAAATGTTATTTATTTTTAAGGTGAGGTTTGGACAGTTTGAGCACGGGCCAGATTGAAAAGGTCAGACTGCCGGGGCCAGAGGTGAGGGATGGGCCAGTTCAGCTCGCTGCTCCGAGAGGTCACCTGTCACTCTGCTGAACTGAGGCTGCGACTAATGGGCTCCTGAACTGGCTGCAGTGATGACTGGCTTCGTGTCTGTGGACTCACCTTCATGAATTTTACTTCCAATGCTACTTGCTTACTTTTATTGTTTACAGGATTTGTTTTATTTTCTGCACATTGGGTGATTGAGGGCCTTTTTTAATGGTTTCTTTGTCCTGTGGCTGCCTATAAGGAGATGAATCTCAGGGTTGTATATACATACCTTCATAATTTATTGAGATTCAGCGCCAAATATGCCCTCCGGGTCCTTTGAGCCACACCACCCAGCAATCCCCAATTTCATCCCACCCTAATCAAAGGGCAATTTACAATGACCAATCCGTACATCTTCAGACAATTTACAATGACCAATAGGTACATCTTTGGACCGTGGGAGGAAATCAGAGAACCTGAGGGAAACTAATGCAGTCACGAGAAGAGCGTACAAACACCTTACGGGCAGCGGTGGGAAGTGAACTCAGGTTGCTGATCCAGTAAAGGGTTGTACCGCCCCAAAGATATAAATGTACTTTGAACTTCAAATATTTCACTTTTCACCCTTAATCCATGAGCTCTGGTTTTAGTCTCTTCAAGCTGATTTGAAAAAGCCTGCTTACGTTTACCTTATCTAGACCGCTCATAATTTTGTATACCTCTATCAGATCTCCCCTCTTTCTCCTATGCTCTCGGGACTAAAGTCCTAATCTATTCAAGCTTTCCCTATAGCCAACACCCTCAAGTCCCGGCAAAATCCTTGTAAATTTTCTCTTCACTCTTTCAATCTTAGTGATATCTTTTCTGTAGGTAGGAGAAGAGAACTGCACACAATTAGGCCTCACCAACATCTTATACAACTTCAGTATAACATCCCAACTCCTGTACTCAATCACAAACAGGAGAATATCTGCAGATGCTGGAAACCCAAGCAACACATACAAAATTCTAGAGGAACTCAGCAGGCCAGGCAGCATCTATAGAAAAAAGTACAGTCGATGATTCGGGCCAAGACCTTTCTTCAGGACTGGACAAAAAAAGATGAGGAGTAGATTTAAAAAGGGGGGTGGAGGGGAGAGAGGAACCTAAGGTGATAGGTGAAACCAGGAGAGGGAAGGATGAAATAAGGAGCTGGGAAGTTGATTGGTGAAAGAGATACAGGGCTGGACAGGGGAGGACAGAAGGTCATGGAAGAAAGAAAAGGGGGGAGGAGCACCAGAGGGAGGCAATGGCCAGGCAAGGAGATAAGGTGAGAGAGGGAAAAGAGGATGGGGAATGGTGAAGGGGGGGAGGAATGACCAGACATCCCACCTCTCCCGGAGGTTCCGGGAGTCTCCCGCATATTGATAGCAGCTCCCTGATGCCCACAAATTATATACAATATCCCGGAAATTTATTTTTTTTGAGAGGGAGAGTGAGAGCAAGCATCCTGATTGGTCTCTCTTTGTGCTAAGTAAACCTATTAGTTTGCTCTGTGGGCGGGCTTTACAGTCAACCTCTGTCTCTCCATCAGTTCAGTTTAGTGTCCTGCACCGCCATGGCAGAGTGTTTCAAAAAAAGAAAATATAAAATGCACTTCACCCCAGACTACACTAAAGTGTACCCCTGCCTAATAGGGGTCAAAAATAATGACAGTGTTGTTCGCTGCACTGTTTGCAACAGTGACTTTTCTATTGCCCATGTGGCTTAAATGACTGTATAAGACATGTTGAGGTGAGTTCAACAGGTGTTATTTGTTTATTAGCATAGCTAACGTTATTTAAACTAGCTGGCTAGCTGCTAAGGAGCTCCTCTATTGATGTCCTACGTGATGAGGCCAAATTCCCTGTAGACATGCTTAAAGTTGTAATAGAATAAAAATCGACTCCATGATAATACAGGTGTCCCCCGCTTTTCGAACGTTCGCTTTACAAAACCTCACTGCTACGAAAGACCTACATTAGTACCCTGGTTTCGCTTTCAGAAGGTGTTTTCACTGTTACGAGGAAAGGCAGAGCGCGGTAAAAAATCAGCACGCAATAAAAGGCAGCGCGTGCCCCGAGCAGCCGCTCTCCCCCGAATTCGGAAAGGCATTGCTTTAACACGTTGCATTGAGCAGCCATTAGTAAGATGAGTTCTAAGGTGTCGGAAAAGCCTGAAAGAGCTTGTAAGGGTGTTACACCTAGCGTAAAACTAGACATAATTAAGCGTTTTGATTGTGGTGAACGAAGCAAGGATAAAGTGAGTTTGGCTTGTGGAAGTTGACAAAGATGATGTTGAAGAGATTTTGGCATCCCATGACCAAGATCTGATAGATGAAGAGCTGATGCAATTGGAAGAGGAAAGGATAACAATCGAAACCGAATGCAGAAAGTGAAGCAACTGCGTGAGATTTTCGCTGCAATGATAAAGTATGACTTTAATTTTGAAAGGGTACGTAGGTTTAGGGGATATTTGCAGGATGGTTTGAATGCTTACAAACAACTGTATGATAGAAAAATGTGTGAGGCTCAGCAGTCAAGCGAGCCTTCCACATCAGCCACAACAGACGATGAACCTCGACCTTCGACATCGAGGCAGGCAGTCATAGGAGAAGATGAGCTGCCTGCCCTGATCGACGATGAGATGACACCCCCGTGTCCCACCACCCCAACACCCGGGCCCCGGACAGATACTGTACCGACTCACGAAGAACGCAGCGGTAGCCGGGATGCACACAGCACATCTTTAAGAAAAAAGCCGAAATAAACATGCTAATTAACTAGGTGCCACCTAGCATGTAATTGTCGGCCCAGATCAGAGGCGATGCAATCGGCAATCGCCTCTGATCTGCTCCGACATTTACGTGCCGGGCAGCACCTAATTAATTAGCATGCTTATTTCGGCTTTTTTCTTAAAAAATGTGCTGTGTGCCTCCCGGCTACCCCTGCGTGCTTCGCGGCAATGTAACAGTCAGCGGCCCAGAGGGTAGGGGCCACTGCACCACCCAGCCTGCAACGACTCAGTCTAACACACGATCATCAGTGTGCTCGGCGCTGTTTTCCCAATTCCGGTAAGTGATACTACACTGTACATACATTATTTCAACTTTATATAGGCTGTGTATTTTTACGTGCTATCTGGTAGATTTGGCAGTTTCATAGTTTAAAGGTTACTGGAGAGCGCGTTTATGCCAACAGCGCTTGCGTGAGGTTTTCTGCTGAGAGCGCTTGCGTGAGATTTTCGCTACGGAGATCTGTGCAGGCAATCGTTGTAGAGAAGTATTTCTACTTTATATAGGCTGTGTATTTATCATATCATTCCTGCTTTTACTATATGTTACTGTTATTTTAGGTTTTATGTGTTATTTGGCATGATTTGGTAGGTTATTTTTGGGTCTGTGAATGCTCACAAAATTTTCCCATATAAATAAATGGTAATTGCTTCTTCGCTTTACGACATTTCGGCTTATGAACCGTTTCATAGGAACGCTGTACCCTCGGATGGCGGGGGAGACCTGTATAATATAATATAACTACATATTTTAATGTCACATTTTCTGCATATACCCAACTTGGTTTACAGTTTAGACAAAATCTCTAAACGAAGTATTACATAAGACAATATAATAATGATACACCTTACGCTTTTATTTCTCTTAGGGACCACAACATATTAGGGAGGCTAATCGCAGGGAAGGCTGCTCAGGTATTTCACAGTTCTTTTCAGCAGAAAAGCAAAGTCTGACAGAGAAGGTCACTGGAGCTGAGGTGTACTTTACATCTTTCATCGTTGAGCATAACCTGCCATTCCAGGTGTGTAAGCACACAGGCAAGCTATTCAGGAAAATGTTTCCTGATTCAGAAATAGCACAAAACTATGCCTGCTCATCACCCAAGACAGCAGCTATTGTGACCATGGCACTGGAACCTGAATGTTCAGGGGATATGTACAAGTTCATCCAGACAGAAAAAAGGCCATGCAGTATTTTGGTTGATGAAAGCAACGATATCATGTGTGAGAAGGAATGTGCCATTTTAGCCTATACTATAATGAAACACAGGATAAGGTAACAGTTGGATTTGTAGACACGCCAGTGTGCAATGATGACAAAGCTGAAAATATATTCAACTGCATTGCATCATCCATGCATGACAAAGGCCTTGAATGGTCTAATTGTGTAGGATTTAGCAGTGACAACTGCAATGTAATGATTGGCAAAAACAACTCTGTCTTATCAAGAGTGAAAGCACAGGCCTCTCATATTTACAGCGTTGGCTCTTCAAATCATCTGGTCAACACTTGTGCCAAAATTGCTGCTAAGGAGCTCTCAATGTCACCTGAAGAACTGCTCATTGACATCTACTACTACTTTGAGAAAAGTTCCAAACGAAGAGAAGACCTAAAACAGTTTCAAGAGTTCTGCGATGTTGCCCAGCAGAGAATACAAAAGCATTGTCCTACACGCTGGCTCTCTTTAGGAAAAGGTTTGGACCATCTGCTCCACCAATGGCCAGCCTTTATTTCATATTTTGAGTCAAAGAGTGAGAATCAGAAGTCATCTCATATTCAGAAGAGGCTGAAAGACCCCCAAATGAAAATATACACATGCTTTCCCCATAATGTCACACAATGTTTTGACAAATTCAATTTGATTTTTCAAAACAAGGCACCTATCCTCTCTGTGTAGAAGAGCACCTGTCTGACATAGCAAGCAGATTTATTGAGCCAAAGGTATTGAGAGAGCAGAACATTCAGGAGGTAGATGTGAGCAACCCTGATATTCACCGCCCAGATGAAGAGTTTTTTATTGGGTATCTGGCAAGGAGGCAGTTGCTAAGCGAGGAAGCACAGGAGATCCCCCCCCTACAAAACAAAGCAGTTCTTCAAAGATGCCAGAGCATTCTATGTCAGATGCTTTCAAAAAATCTTGGAGATGTTCCCAATGAGAGACCAAATCTTGAAAAATCTGTCAGTGGTCAATACAGAGAGCCAAGATGAGGTGAATCCAGAGCAGATTTTGACTTTGGCAGAGAGATTCCCAAATGTGATCAAGGCAAATGCAAGAGAACAGCTCCACTTGAAAGTCCTGGATTATTTTCTCAACTAACATTGAAGGACTGGTACCAAACTACAAAAGTTTGCCAGTTGATGAGTTCTGGGGGGAAGCTGTCCAAAGTAAGATCTGTGAGCACAGGGCTGTTGAGATTCAAAGAGCTCCATCAGTTGATGAAGCTGCTTTTGGTGCTGCCAAATTCTAATTGTGATGTAGAAAGGGCATTCAGCATGGTACATCACATTAAGACAGAATTCAGAAGTCAGCTGTCTCATAAAACACTTGCGAATCTGATGTCTTGCAAAATTAACAAATTCATTGACACAGACTGCTATGAGGTTGAGACTTCCAGCAAAATGTTCAAATCTGCCAAGCAAGCCACATCACAGTACAAGGAAAGTTTGCAAAGGAAATAGAAAAGCTATTTGCATTAGCATTTAGCTATCAGCATTGAGACTGCCAACAAAATACTCAACAAGGAATATATAGTTATATATATATGTGTGTGTGTGTATAAATAGTTTCAGTTCAAATAAATTGTTGTGTTCTTTCATAATCAAATGTCCTGTATACGTGCACCCTTGGAGGTTGACCGGGGGGGGGGGGGGTGCGCGGGATATGGGGTTGCGGGGGGCAAGGGTGCTACCTCCCTGATATGAGTTTTTGCAGGGTGGGATGTCTGGGGATGCATTATCAAAAGTTTGAGAAATCAATACTCATGCCATCAGTTTGGAGGCTACTCAGACTGAATACAAGGTGTTGTTCCTCCAACCTGAGTGTGGCCTCATCACAACAGTAGAGGAGGCCATGGGTTGACATATCGGAATGGGAATGGGAAGTGGAATTAAAACAGGTGGCCACTGGGAGATCCCATTTGTGCCGGATGGAGTGTAAATGCTCGGCGAAGTGATCTCCTAATCTACGTTGGGTCTCACCGATATACAGGAGGCCACACTGGGAGCACCAAACACAGTATATGACCCCAACAGACTCACAGGTGAAGTGTCGCCTCACCAGTAAGGACTGTTTGGGGCCCTGAATGGAAGCGAGGGAGGAAAGAGAAGGTATAGTACTTCTTCCACTTGCAAAGATAAGTGGCAGAAGGGAGATCAGTGGGAAGGGACAAATGGACAAGGTAGTCACGTAGGGAGCAATCCCTGTGGAAAGCAGATGGTGGTGGGGGGGGGAGGAGGGAAAGATGTGTTTGGTGGTGGAATCTAGTTGGAGGTGGCGGAAGTTTCAGAGAATTATGTGCTGGACGCAGAGGGTGGTGGGGTGGTAGGTGAGTACAAGAGGAGCCCTATCCCTTATAGGGTGGTGGGAGGATGGGTGAGAGCAGGCGTGCATGAAATGGAGGAGATGCAGTTGAGGGCAGCATTGATGATGGAGGAATGGAAGCCCCTTTCTTTGAAAAAGGAGGACATTTCCTTCATTTTGGAACAAAAAGCCTCATCCTGAGAGCAGATCTGGTGGAGACAGAGGAACTGAGAGGAGGGTAAAACGTTTTTACAAGTAACAGGGTGGGAGGAGGTATAGTTCAGGTAGCTGTGAGAGTCTGTGGGTTTATAATAGACAACAGTAGATAAGCTATCTCCAGAGACAGAAACAGTGAGATCGAGGAAGGCGAGAGAAGTGTCGGAACTGGATCAGATAAATTTGAGGGCAAGGTGGTAGTTGGAAGCAAAGTTAATGAATTCGACGAGGTCCACATGAGCGCAGGAAGCAGCACCATTGCAGTTGTCGATGTAGTGTAGGAAAGGTTGGGGAGGGACACCAGTGGAAGCTTGGAACATAGACAGTTCCATGTAGCCGACAAAAAGGCAGGCATAGCTGGGACCTGTGCAAGTGCCCATGGCTACACTTTTAATTTGAAGGAAGTGGGAGGAGCCAAAAGAGAAATTATTTCAAGTGAGAATAAGTTTGCTAGATGGAGGAGAGTGGAGGCGGAGGGGAACTAGTAGAATCTGGTGTCCAGAAAGAAATGGAAAGCTTTGAGGTCTTCCTGGTGGGGGAAATGGAGGTGTATAGGGACTGGACATCTATTGTAAAAATAAGATGATGGAGGCTAGGGAACTTGAAGTAATTGAAAAGATCCAGAGTGTGTGGGTAGGAAGGGACCAAACTAGGGGGAATAAAATTGAGTTGAAGTATGTGGATATGAGTTCAGTGGAGCAGGAATAAACTGAAACAATGGGTCTACCTAGACAAACAGGTTTGTGGATCTTGGGTAGAAGGTCAAAACAGGAGATGTAGGATGTGGGAACTATGAGGTTGGTGGCAGTGGATGGGATATCCCCAGAGTTAATAAGGTCAGTAATGTTATGGGAGATAATGGCCTGATGCTCCTTAGTGGAGGGATCCTGTTTGAGGGGTAAGTAAGAGGAAGTGTCTGAGAATTGTCACTGGGCCTCAGCAAGATAGAGGTAAGTCTGCCAGACTACTACAGAACCACCTTTATCTGTGGGTTTGAATACTTAGATTATGAAGCACAGTGTACCAAAAGCTCTCTTTCCAACCCTATCCACCAGTGATGCCACTTTCAAGGAATTATGGATCTGTGTTCCCAGATCCCTCTGTTCTACTACTTACCGGTTAAGTCCTACCCTGGTTTGACCTCCCAAAGAGCAATACCTCACACTTGTCTGCATTAAATTCCATCTGCCATTTTTCAGCCTATTTTTAGAGTTGGTCCAGTTTATGCTGCAAGCTTTGATAACCTTCCTCACTGTCCACTACGTAACACACCCACCATCCAATCTTGGAGTCATGCACAAATTTGCTAATCTAGTTTACCACATTATCATCCTGATTTGTTGATATATTGCAAACAACCAACAATGGACCCTACACTGATCCCTAAGGGATACCACTAGTTACAGGCAACCATCAACTAGCACTGTCTGGCTTCTCCCGCGAGGTCAATATTTAATCCAGTTTACTATGTCATCCTGAATGACAAGCAACTGAACCTTCTTGACCAAGTTCCTATGCGGGACCTTGTCAAAGGCTTTGCTAAAGTCCATGTAGACAACATCCACTGCCTTGCCTTCATCAACTTTCCTGGTAGCTGCCTCAAAAAGCTCTATAAGATTGTATAGACCTGACCTACCACATACAAAGCCATGTTGACTATCCCTAACCAATCCCTGTCTGTTGAAATAATTTTACACTTGGGGCATCAGGGTAGCTTCGCAGTTAGTGCAACACTATTATAACTTAGGACGATACGGAGTTTGGAGTTCAATTCTGGTGCCATTCTGTAAGGAGTCTTTGTATGTCTTCTCCACGGAATGCGTGGGTTCCCCCTCAGATGCTCTAGTTTCCTCCTACAATCAAAAAACGTGTGGGTGATTGGTCATTGTAAATTGTCCTTTGATTCGGTCAGGGTTGCTGGGACTGCTGGGGCAGCATGGCTCGAAGGACAGGAATGAACTACTCTGTGCTGTATTGCTAAATAAATAAATACAAACATATCCAGTCCCTTAGAATTCTGTACAATAACTTACTCACTACTGTTATCAGGCTCACCAGCCTTGGTGCTGTGGAGAGAGGAATAAATGTCCATGAGAGAGCGAGCAAACTCAACCTGACCCTCACCTCCATACCCGACACTCGGGCTTCCAGTCTATCTGTGCTGGCATTTAAATTGTCCAAGTACCGGGCAGTGCCACATTCTAGGACCTGGATCCTGGCACCCTGATATGCTTGGGCTGCCCAGCTTGATGCTGTTCTCAATCTCACCAAATTGGCTCGGCGCTTGGAGCGACCTAACCTTGCACCTGGGCTAGGTGGACGGGCATCGAAACTCTTCCGCATCGACTCCTCTCCAAATCACTCACTCCATCTCCAGCAGCAATAAAAGCTCTGTCTGCGAAGCCGGCAGCTTGAACCCATTGCGCCTCACAATGCCCCAGCACGGCTCATCTCCTGAACCAGCCTCACCGCCGCCTTCCTCCTCGTTGTCTGCAGGGATAGCTCACCACAATTTTCTTCAGAAAAAAAAATTATAAGTAATGTTTTTAGTTAAATCTATGAAAAAATGGCTGTAGTGTTTGGAATGGTGATTCCTAAGAAGTTAATCCTGCAAATATAGAAAATGGACTCTGTGCCTATGTATCATCTGTGGCTGAGAGAATTGGCAAATACTTTACATTTGGAGAGACTGAGACTATGTAATGAGGACGGGGGGACATCTTTAAAAGGATATGGGGCCCTGTTACTGGACTTTCTCACGGGGTGAGGACCGAGGTTTTTTGGTGCAGTGCACCTCTGCTGTGTATGTTTACTTTTGCCTTTATATTTTTCTCCCTTTTGCTGCTCAATATTTAATCTGATTTTGTTATGGTTGTGGTTTTTGTGGATGTGATGTATTTTTTTTTGTTTTTTTGTTTGTCTGTTTGTAATAAATTTTAAAAAATATCTCTTGCCTTATGATTTACCAGAAAGCTGTGGTACATCTTTGGAAGTGGCATCTTAAACCAGAATTACAAATGGAGACATATTCACATTTAGATCCAGTGTAACATATTGTATGTGCCACTATCGCACTATCACATACAGTAAATGTGGTACTAGTGGATAAATATTCACCAGATACAACAATGGGGTACAATACTGTAGGTATACATTTGTAATTGTATGATATTGAGATAGTGTATTGCTGGGTACTAGTCTGTGTTGGATCTGGAGACGATATTGTCCAGAAGGTTCTTTGGGAGTGAAGAATGGAATGTAAATCATGGGATTGCAGTTGTGTCTTTTTTCTTTTTTCTGTCATTTTCTTTGTCTTTTTTTCAGCCTTATAATTTTTTATATTCTGTCTTTTTTGCCTGATCTTTCTCGTTTTTTTTATGTGGGGAGGGGGTTTTGGGGGTCGATGTGCCAGATCCATTTTGTTTGTTTTTTTGGTGCAGGAGGAGGGATTAGTGGATTGATTATTGTGCTGCCTTTCATTTCTTGTCTTTCTTGTTTTCACGTCTACCCAGAGAAGAAGAATTTCAGAGTTGTATACTTTTATAATAAATGAACCTTTGAATTGAATTGTTTTGTTAGGTGTTCATAACAAAGAAATAACAGTAACCAACTCTCTCTATTGTAAGAACGATGAAAGAGGATAGAGAAAAAAACAAAGAAATCGTGGCTGTTTTATTGTAAAAACTAGATCAAACTAGACAGATAAGGAATTCCTTAAGAATTCCATGACAAGAGAAGCTATGTTTGATTTAAGGAATGGCACAGACTGCAGACAAAGGATCCGCAGAAAATACAGAAACAACTATTCTACAAATTCCTGAAAATCCACTGAACATTTACAAACGGGTGATTATACAAACAAACAAGCAACCATAAAGAAAATTAAAATTTAATCTAGATTCTAATCCAACATTTATCACTGTAAAAGAATGGGGTGCTGCAATATTAAGCACAAATTTGTACTTTGTAGTTGTACCGTCTACACAGTACTGTCCATCATTGTGCACTGCTGGGCATAGTCTGTGAGATCAGACATTCGAGTCAGAGATAAAAAGAAATATCTTCAACCAGAAGATATTGAATGTTTGGAGTTATTTACCCAAGACTTCTTTGGAGGCTCGATGTATGTTGAAGATAGATATTGATAGGTTTTTAAATATTAAGGAATGGGATAGGGGATCAGTGCAGGAAAATGGTGCTGAGTTAACATATGAGCTATTGAATGGCAGAGAAGTACAAGGGTTCAATTGGCCTACTCCTGCTTCTATTTCTTGTACTGATGTTCATACCAGGACACAGAATTTGTGTGTGTGGCTTTGTCATTGGCCCTATCTGCAATTTAAAACAATTCTTTTAAAGAACTGTTGCCGATACAATAGGCCTACAGATTTTGTTTTTGAACTGCAATCCCTGACACTGCTCCCTTACCAGATTTTACTTATTAGAAACCACTACATGTAACTGAACTCAAAGAATTCCCTGATAAAGCTGATAAAGTACTGTGTTTGTTGAGTGTAGACAGGGAGGAAATATCTGCAAATTCCTAATTTGCAAAGTGGGAAATGTTTGAACTCTGAGATAAGACACATTCTCGGGAGATTTTATGTCTACATTTTTTCACATTTGCCCACATAATTATGTGCTGGAAGTATTAAAGCACTTGCTATATAAAAGAGGTTGATTAATAGATGCACATCAGAATTACTGGAGATATACAGTACACTCTGTGGCCACTTTATTAGGTACAGGAGTGGCCACGAGTGTATGTTCGTGGTCGCCTTTTGTAGCAGCCCATCTACTTCAAGCTTTCATGTGTTGTGTGTTCAGAGATGCTGTTCTGCACACCACTGTTGCAATGCATCATTATCTGAGTTACTGTTGACTTCCTGTCAGCTTGAATCTGTCTGGCCATTCTCCTCTGACATCTCTCATTAACAAGGCGTTTTTATCCACAGACTTGCCACTCACAGGATGTTTTTTGTTTTTGCACCATGGTCTGAGACTATCGTGTGTGAAAATTGCAGTATATCAGCAGGTTCTGTCTGGGTCGAGCAATCATTTCACAGTCAAAGTAATTTAGATTGCATTTATTTCCCATTCTGATGTTTGGTCTGAACAACAACTAAGGTGAAGGTCACAGGTGGCTGAGTGACCATCAGGAGGGGGAAAGGGGCAGCCAATGCAGGTTACCCACCCGGCTGTTCCCCTCACTAATAAGTGTACCACTTTGGATACCATAGGGGTGTGGAGATGACCTAGCGGAGGAAAGCCACAGTGGTCAGATCTCTGGTACTGACTCTGCTTCTGACTCTGTGGCTCAGGAGGAGGCGGGAGAGAAAAGGACTGCTGTAATAACAGGGGATTGGTACATTGGTTAGGGGAACAGACAGGAGGTTCTGTGGATGAGAATGTGATTCCTGGATGATAAGATGTTACCCAGGTGCCAGGGTCAGGGACATCTCAAATGGAGTCTGTAGTATTCTTAAGCTGGAGGGTGAGCCGCACGTGGTTGTGGTCCATGCTGGTACCAATGACATAGGTAGGAAGGGAGATGAGGTTCTGCAAATTGAGTTCAGGGGAGTTAGGTGATGTTAAAGAACAGGATCCCTAGGGTTGTGATCTCAGGATTACTACTTATGCTATGTGCTAGTGACGCCAGAATTAGGAAGATAATGCATTTTAACATAAGGTTAAGGAGATCATGCAGGAGGGAGGGCTTCATATGTTTGATTCATTGGGCTCTTTTTCAGGGAAGATGTGACTTGTACAGATGGATGATTTGCACCTGAACTGGAGGGGGATCGATATCCTGTGGGAAGGTTTGCTGGTGTTTCACTGGGAGTTTAAACTGGAACTGCAGGGTTAGATTGCTAGATTGGGAACCAGAGTGCCAGAGCAGCTAGTGAAGTGGTTGTGGGGAAAGACGTTGTGAGCCTACATGCAAAAACAGGAATCGAAAGGCTGAGCTGATGGAAATAATATTCTGAATTGCATCCATTTCAATGCAAGGAGACTGTAGGAATGGGTGGATGAGTTTAGAGCATGGATCAGCATGTGGAATTATGATATTGTAGCCATTAGTGAGACTCGTTGCAGGCGGAGCACGACCGGCAGCTCAATGTTCTGGAGTTTTAGACATGATAGAGCAGGAGGGATTAAAGGGGGAGGGGTGGCATAACTAGTCAGGGAGAATATTACATCAGACTGGAGAGCTCATCCAGTGAGGTTATATGGGTGGAACTGAGAAATAAGAAAGGGACTTGTTACATACACCTGTTAGGGTGCATTCTCCAGTTACCTTATAAGGTAACCATAGCCTTCAGCCAGGAGCAGATGTCATCAGGTGGTTCCTAACCTTCACCGAGTGTTTTGACCCTTAACCACGACACTCTCCAGTTGGTGGGCCAGCAGTGGTGGCCAAATCACTGCCCGTCTGCTCCTGGCTTCCAGCTCCCCTCCTCTCGTCTACTCCAAATCCAACAAAAGGCTCGTACTGCCTCTTCCCCTATCCTATGAGCTGCTTGTTGTTCACTCCTTTTGTCCAGGCCCAGATCTGACAACAACCGCCATGCTGATTTGGCTGAGAAACCTCTGCAGCCGATCTCCACAGGGAACAACCATGCCTGCCATCCCTTGTCTTTACACTCCTGCAGTAACGGCTGGTACTTCAAGGCCTTTCTCTCATGGGCCTCTTCCCATCCCTCCTCCCACGGCACAGTCAGCTCAACCAGAATTATTTTCTTGTCTTCAGTTGACCACAGTACAATGTCCGGGCGTAGGGTTGTGTGCACAACGTCCGGGAACTGCAACCTTCTTCCCACATCGACCCTCATCTCCCAGGACCCGGCCGTTAGCAGCAGATTGGGCTTTGGTTGTTTGGTTATGAAAGGCCTGGCTCCCTCTTTGATGAAGGTGATGGTCTTCCTCAAATCTGTGCCAGCCATCCTCTTCTTGCATCTCTCCCACTTTAGTGTGTCAGCAAGAGCCAGAAGCACCTTATCATGGCGTCACCTATACCGTCCTTGAGTTAGAGCTGTTTTACACCCGGACAGTATATGAGCCAGTGTTCCCTTTTGACCACAGAGCTTACAGTTCGGGTCCTCTCTCATCCCCCATATGTACAGATGTAATGGTGAAGGAAGGGTGTCATACACGGATCGCAAGAGGAAGGAAATACGGAAGGGTTCCAGTCTCCATAACTCTGCCCATGAGATCTTGCGCTTAGGCAGATCCCATTTTGTCCAGGCACCCTGGGACCCTTGTTCCACTGCCTTTGAAATCTGCTTCTCTTCCTCATGGATCCGTACTTCTGCCTGTATCATGTCTCGCTTGTTCCTTATGCTTGTGTTTCCCCACTTCTGGAAGTGAACTGAGCCAAGGCCTTGCCGCCTAACGCAGGGGTTGCCGATGATATCTCGCAGCTTCAGAGAACACACTGCCTCCTCCACAGCTGCGTTGGCTGCCCACTTGCACCCAGATCTGGTTGTAATGCCTGCTTGCTTTACCAAGACATCATTAGGATCTCTCAAGCTTTATAAAGCTCTGCATTTTGCCACCTTGAATTCCTCCACAGCAGGTGACAGGGGAAGCTGCAGTTGCCCAGATCGAATGTAGAGGCCCACTGAAGAGAAGCTTGGGGAAACTCCCAACCATCTCCGCAGGTGCTTGTTGGTTTTCCTCTCGATGCACTCTACGACAGTCATGGGGAACTCATAAAGTGTGAAGAGCCAGAGAAGCCTGGGCAGAATGCCGTATTAGTACAGCCAGGTCTTGAATTTACCGGGAAGTCCGGATTTGTCGATCTTCTTCAGCCATTCATCTGTCTGCTTCACAGCATTGGTGGCATTGGCCCCATCTGTCAGTGACACATTAAGCCACTTCCCCAAGCATTTTATCGGGCTATCTTCGATGGAAGCGATGACCTCACCCTGAACCTGGAGGCTGAACTTGCTAGTAACTTTGTCCTTTCTGATCACCATGCACCTGGACTTCCTGGCCTTGAAGGACATCCTTGCCCAAGTGGCTACATTACCCAGGGTTTCCAATACCCATCTTGCTTGGAGATGTGACACAGTTATTATAGTGATGTTGTCCATGAACCCTCGTAGAGCTGGGGGAACAATGCCTGACTCCAGCGTCGGGCTGCGGGTTACATCTTCTGCTGCTGATAATAGGAGGTTCATTCCATTAATAAATAGGATGGGGAGATGGTGCACCCTGTGGGAATCCCCTTCTGGAGGTCCTGCCAACTAGTTGTGAAATGGGCTGATGTAAATCTGAGTTTGAGTGCTCCTAGGTAGCTGGTGATCATGTCTCAAATAGCCATGGGATGTAGTAGTGGTCGAGGCGTTCACGAGGTCTAACCAGACAACTGTTAGGTCGCCTTTTTTCTGCTTGGGCTCACGGATCAAATGGCTAATCATTGAGGTGTATTCCAGACACCCGGAAAAGCCTGGAATACCGCCTTTCTGGATGGATGTGTTGATATAGCGGTTCTGCATCCTGTAAGAAGTCAGCCTTCTTGCGAGCACAGAAAAGAAAATCTTACATTCCACATCCAGGAGAGAAATTGTCCTAAGCTGGGCAATTGTGGAAGAAACCTCTTCCTTTGGAATAAAGCATCCCTCTGCCAAGTTCCAACTTGATGGAATAGTACCTTTGGCCCAGATCTTTCTCATGACCTTCCACAGCCTCCGAAGAAGCTTTGGGCATTTCTTATACACCTTATAAGGTATGCCGCTTGGGCCTGGGGCAGCTGATGCTTTAGCTTTCCAGATGATGTCCTGGATTTCCTGCCATGTAGGCTCCTTCATATTCAGCTCAATTGATGGATTTTCCGGTCTACGCACAGCCCGACTGGTTCCGAGTCCCTGACCCCTCCGTGGGTTGCTGTGTGCCTCCCGCAGGAATTCCTCTACCTCTGGCTTCGAGCTGGATAGTATTCCAGATTTTTGTTGGCCAAGAAGAGTCCTGGTGAAGCTGAATGGATCTCTCACAAACTGCACTCGCCTTTTCTCTTTCTTCACTCTTTGCTGTCGCAGGTGTTCTGCCCTCCGGAGTTTGCACAGCTTTTCCCGCAGCATACTGGTTAAGTCCTTGATACCTTCTTTTCTGGCTGGTGAGCTGGTTTTAAACCTCTTGTTGAGTGCCTTTAATTCGCCTCTCAAGCGACAAATCTCCGTTTCCCTCCTATTTGGTTGCCGCGGTAACTCCAGCTGGCTTTTCCGCTCCATTGGGCCAAATTGTTCCTTAGCTAGATTGTACACTATGGCTATGAGTGAGTCGATCTTTCTGTTTACTGGACCTGCTAAGGCAGCTTCCAGGATGCCGTCTAGATCATCATCGAACTACATCCAGGCGATGTTGTCTGATGATCTAGGCCATTTGATCCTGTCTTTCCTTGACGAATGGATTGGGGTAGCTGAAGAGGAACTCACTAGGTCTGTTGTTCGGTGCTGAGGCGACTCAAGTGCGGAGAGATCTTCAGCTCTGTGGGGTGCTTCCTGGCTGGAATTCTCCTTCGTCTCACCGGACACTAAGTCTGTGCGCTGCACTTGGGTCACCATTGATCCACATCTAGACTTGCTCTGGTGTATCTTGAGCCCTCTGATGTTTTTGCAGTCTTTCCTGCAATGACATCTTACTGTGAATTCCTCTTCGGTCAGTGTTGTTTGCTTTAGCTTCCTCGTAGTCGTGTTTCCTGTCCTGGCCGTTGCCGGTATGACCGTCCTGTTGAGTCTCTCATTCTCCCCTCCCTCAGGAGACTCTGGGGGTACTGCTCTTCATGTTCAGTCGTAGCTTGAGTGGTGCCCTCTTGCGCGTGCTGCCCACAAGGTTGCTAGACTTGTGAGCCCGTGCCAGTCTTTCCTGGAGGTCAGCTGTCGCTCCAGCGTCACCGACCTTCCTCGGTTGCCATCCAGTCCTTCCTGGAAGCCACTGGTACAAACCAGAAATTACTTGTTACAGACATCAGTTAGGGTGCATTCTCCAGTTACCTTATAAGGTAACCGTAGCCTTCAGCCAGGAGCAGATGTCATCAGGTGGTTCCCAACCTTCACCGAGTGTTTCAACCCTTAACCACAACACTCTCCAGTTGGTGGGCCAGCAGTGGTGGCCAAATCACTGCCTGTCTGCTCCTGGCTTCCAGCTCCCCTCCTCTCGCCTACTCCAAATCCAACAAGAAGCTCGTTCTGCCTCTTCCCCCATCCTACAAGCTGCTTGTTTTTTGCTCCTTCCGTCCAGGCCCAGATCTGACAACAACCGCCATTAACTATGTTAATGGGATTATTTTATAGGTCATCCAATTGCCAATGGAATTTAGAGGAGCAAGATCACAGGTTGTTGGAAGAAATATAAAGTTGTGATAAGTTCAAAGTACATTTATTATCAAAGCATGTATACTCTATGCAGCCCTGAGATTTGTCTCCTTACAGGCAGACACAAAACAAAGAAAAGCAATAGAACCCATTAAAAAAAACTGTCAAACACTCAATGTACAGAAAAAAAACAAGTCGTGCAAATGATAAAAGTAAGCAAATAACATTCAGACAAAATTTCACAAGAATTAGTCCACAGCCACAAAGTCAATCACAGCCGATCCAGGAGCCTGTTAGTTGCAGGCCGCAGCCTCAGTTCACACAAAGATAAGTAAACCTCACTAAGCAGTGAGCTGAACACCCACTGTTCCTCTCCTCTGGCCCCAACACAATGACATTTTTCAATCTGGCCCGTTGCTTAAATCAGGTCGTTCTTCACTCTCGGACCTGGGCCTTACTGCTTTGTTACGCTCTTGGGCACGGGACCCATTGCCTCAATTCGGCCCATGCCTGACCTTTCCAATCTGGCCTGGTTCCTCAGTTGGTCTGTCATTGGCTTGCTCCTCACTTTCAGGCCTGGACCTCACCTCCTCAACCCTGCCATGCCTCAGTTCTGCCACTTTGAATCGGCCCTATCTACTCCAGCATTGGCAATGCTTTGGCTTGTTCCTCGCACTTGGCCTGGGCCCACCACCTCAATTCAGCCCATACATCCCATGCCACAGTGATTCTACACCTTTGAGACTTCAGTTCACACTGCAAAAATGCCAGGACTAAAGCTTCTGGCGGTTCAAAATTTCAACTTCGAAAGGAAAGTTTCAGGCTTTTGATTGCAGTGATTATTTTCTATAAAAATTGTAATTAATAAAGTAGTTGGTAGTTTTGTATGCTACCAGCACATCATCACTGTGCTTTACCAGTGCAATTTAAAATCTTGATAGTAGGTGATTTTAATTTTCCACACATTAACTGGGTGTCCCAGACAGTAACAGGACTCGATGGAATCGAGTTTCTCAAATGTTCCCAGGAAAGTTTTTTCATCAATATATCAAGGTTCCAACTAGAGAGAATGAGATGCTTGATCATAGGGAACGAGACAGGGTAGGTGACAGGAATGTGTGTAAGGGAATACTTTGGAGCTAGTGATCATAATGTCATTAGGTTCAAGTGTCATAAGAATTACCTCTTATAACAATGATCAGTGAGGCACAGAGAGATCTGTATTAAACCAACAAGTGCCTTTATTGTTTAAACTAATAAGTATGTGAATTCATACACTAAATACCTTGTGTGCACACCCGCTAAGTATCCCTCACTCTCCTGGATAGTCAAAGAATAGCAAAAGTATAAGCTGGGCAAAGGAGTCTACACTGGCCAGGCATTCCTCATAGTCCCGATTCGCTCGCCACGTACTTCATGCAGGGTCGCTCATGCTTGTATCTGTGATGGTTATTCTTCGAAGTTATTGCTGCCAGCACACATGAAGCATCCACTTTTATATCCATTCCTTATCAATTCAAATACCACATTCCGGTGTCATTGGCCACAGGTCATGTGTCTGACCTTTGACACCTTATTGGCTCTGCTCCAAGCCAGCATCCATTTATTGCCCTCTTCCCATCCAGTGACAGTGGATAATTTATGCCTCTTTGTTCTCAATCAGCAATGAGCTTGAATCACCCTAGCAGGCACCAACCGCAACATTCACAAACATTGATGAAGCCAAGCATGTCATGCTCACAAAATGGAGAATAGAGTGTCTTCACAAAACGGCAATCTCCATCCCCAAGCATCCAGCAAGAACAAAGAAAATTAGCCTGTTTGCTTCTACTGTCCTTGATTCATTTGAATTTATTAATTTATAGAATGTAGCTCTTTCTGGCCAACGCAACATAATTATTGAGAAAGATAGGTCTGGTCCTCGGCTGAGATTTTTAATTGGACAAAGGGCAACTTTGATGGTATCAGAAAAGATCTGGCAAGTGTGGATTGGGAATGGCTATTTTCTAGCAAAACCATGCTTGGTAAGTGGGAGGCCTCTGAAAGTGAAATTTTGAGAATACAGAGTCTGTATATTCCTCTCAGAAAAAAAAACAAACACAACAGGTTTAGGGAACCTTGATTATTGAGGCTCTGGTTATGAAGAAGGAGGTGCATCACAGGTAAAGGCAGTGGGGAACAAATAAGGTACATAAAGAGTGTAAGAAATGCAAGAGAATACTAAAGAGGGAGATCAGGAGAGCTACGTAAAAAATGACATGAGGTTCCTCTAGCAGACAGGATGCAGAAGAATCCCAAAGGCATCCACAGGTATATTAAAAACAAAAGGATCACAAGGGATCAAGGTGGTCATCTATGATGGAGCCGAAAGAGATGGAGAAGATCTTTATTGGATTTTGTGCATCTTTATTTACATGGGAATGGACATAGAGCCTATAGAACTGAGGCAAAATAGCAGTGAGGTCATGGACCGTAAACGGATTACAGAGGAGAAAGTGCTTGCTGTCTTGAGGCAAATTAGGGTGGATAAATCTCCAGGGCCTGACAAGGGGTTCCCTTGGACTTTGTGGGAGGCTAGTGCACAAATTACAGGGGCCCTGGCACAGGTATTTATAATATCCTTAGCCGTAGGTGAGGTGCTGGAGGATTAGAGGATAGCTAATGTTGTTTGATTGTTTAAGAAAGGCCATGAAATTATAAGCGAGCCTGACATCAGTAGTGGGTAAGTTTTTGGAAGGTATTCTAAGAGAATGGATTTATAAGTATCTGCAAAGACGGGCACTAATTAAGTACATCTGTTTTCAATCCACATTGCATTCTGTGTTCCATATTTATTATGTTTATTATCGTAGCTAGTCTTATAGGTAGGGATGTGGTAAAAATGAAGAAAATATGTTACGTATTCATGCTTATTCTGGTTAGTTTTTAGAACTGGGGACCACTGGGTGGTCATATCTTTTGTCGACCACTTAACTTTGCTTAACTTTGATTAATTACATTTGAAATAGTTTAATTCTATTTAACTCTGATTCAGTTTGCTTAAGTACATTTAGTTTACTTGCTGTGGTTTCATAAGTTTCATCACTTCACACTGTATGTTTGCTAGTTGCTAATAAAGCATCGAATAAAGTCCTTCAATATTTGGAACATCATTACTGGATGGATTGGAGAGCACATCACACAAGGATAGCAATTTCTGGGGGTCGCCGGCAACAGCAATTGGCCGCTACATTCTGCAAACAAAAGATTTCAACAGTTACACCAAATGAACATCAACATTCGGACATGTCTGCAGAATTAGAGGCGCCTCTGTTAGGAACAGCTTGTGGCAAGTAACAACCTTTAGTTGGTTCATGCTGTTTGTTTGGGGCTGGAACAGAGTTTGGAATGGTTATCATTGTAGTGTGATGTTTTCACAAGAGTTCACTGAAGTGTAATGTTTTCCCTAGAGTTCGGCACTTGGTTCTGTTGAAATGGAGAAATATTTTGATTGCCAACATCTGAATTGAATGCTTTTGTTTTGTCTAATTCGCGGACTTAGAGGATAACATAAGTCAAGCTGAAAGCAGTGACCTTGATGTTAGTGCTCAAAGAGAAATTAAACTTATTGGGAAAGCTTTGTCGAGTAGAATTGAAAGTGTTCAAAAGGAATATAATAAAATTGTTAAGAAGATTAATGATTTAATACTGTTAATTAGAAGTATTTAGCAAGAAAAATAAAATGTCTTACGAGTGAAGTCTCATTTGGACAGTTTGAAAAATCCTTGTGAAGATGCTGCTAAGCAACATAACGTGTTGTTGTCTTTAATTCCTATCTCAGAGCAAGATAAGCAAACCAAAAGCTTTGTGAATATTCAGAATCTTATTAATGCAGTTACAGCTGAGGCTGAACAATGGCTGCAATAAATATATGTTTGATTTGCTGGAATAAATGAAAGTATTTATCAAGCCACAGACTTTGACTATATATAAAGCTGATGCTTTTCAGGGCGATGTACACCCTGAAGACAGTGCATCTTACGTGCGTGCAGCAGGTTCTATTGCTAGCAGAGAGTTCAGTACATGTGATACCTCCTTGGCATGCAATAGAATGGTGACTGATTTAGCTGAATTATGCACAAGGCAACAAATATTGTGGGATAAACATGTGTTGGAAGAAAAGGCAGAACAACTGCAGAGAAAGATGGAGCAGTTTAAGTTGCAGGAAGAAATTACAGCCAAGATGGCCAAAGCAAAAGTACTGAAGGCTTCAAATGCTGTGGGTGCTAAAGGTGCTCTAGCAGGATAGTTCTATGGTGAGAGTTTCTACATTGACGTGGCAAAGAGAAAATCCAAGATACTTGATGTCAATGTGTATACATCTGTTCCTCAAATGTCTATGAGCCATGAGTTTGGAGCCCAAGGGGTAGTTCTGGGTGTTCACTCTGCACCAGCCTGCACTAGGGAGGCACTCTGAACCAATGCCATATCCAATAGCACAAGGTGCTACTGAGACACGTACTTCAGATAAGTCTTTGTTGGTAGGTCTTCCTTGCCAGTCCCAAAACAAAGGTCGACGGACAACCTCCCCTCTTGCCCAAACATCAGGTAATATGACGGGTACCCAGTAGCTTCATTTTGTGTACAGTTGCAGCAGTGGACCAGATGTCCAATATGTTGACTCCACTTGATCGTCTTGTTTATCTCCAAGGTTCTGAGCATGTCTAGCAAGGCCCGATTAAACCTCTCGGGCTGCGGGTGATAAGGAGTGGTCCTCGACTTCTTGACTCTGAGCATGCTCAGTAACTCATGGATGAGCCTACTCTTGAAGTCCCGTCTCTGATCACTATGTAGCCACCTGGGAGGGCCATAATAATGAAATACTTCTCCCATAACACTGTGGCCACTGTGAACGCCTTCTGATCCTTGGTAGGGAAAGCCTGTGCATATCTGGTGTAGTGGTCCGTGATGACTAAGACACTCGCCATGTTGCTGGCATCTGATTCTATTGATGAGAAAACCAAAAACACCAGGTTTATGGTGCCCTGAACTCTGCAAGTGGGACAATGGAGCTGACCTCATCGGCAGCGTCTTCCTCCGTATACATTGAATGCATGACCTGCAGTACTCTTCGACCTCTGTCTTCATTCGGGGCTAGTAGAACTGATCTCTGTACAATCCATAGGTTTTGTTAACCCCCAAATGTCCAGAATCATCATGAAGTGACTTCAACACGATCATCTGATACCTTTCAGGCAGAACCAGCTGGGACTGCCGAGGCCAGTTCGGAGGCAACGTGACCTGGTATAGGATCTGGTTCCTCAACTCCAATCTGGGCCATTCTCTCAGTAATTGACACACCACACCATGTTTCATCCTCTCCGCTTGGGCCAGGTCTCCCTTCTCAACCACTGACCAAATGGTATCGGCGCCTGGGTCATCTCGCTGAGCAGCTGCCACTTCCCTAGGGCTCAATTTCAGCAACTGGTTTATCTTCAGAGCAGTCAGGTTACAGTAAACTTGGGGTATGGCGTCATCAGAAGCTCCCAATTGATCTACTGCTTGATCCTGCCCTTGCTTTCCCTCTGCCTTCACCACGATGGCAAACTGGCACATGGCTTTCACTCCCGGGGCAGTAACGCTCTCCCACTCTTTGTCCCTGTCCAGCCCTTCATGCACACGTCAGGACAAAGCATCAATGTTCCTGCTTCCTGGCCGGTACTTCAGGCCGAAATCATAGGCAGACAACACCGCCAACCACCAATGGCCTGTGGCATCCAACTTCGCTGAGGTCAGGATATAAGTGAGGGGATTTTTGTTCATCCTCACCTCAAACTTGGCACCATATAGGTAGTCACTCAACGTATTTACCACAACCCATTTCAATGCCAGGAACTCCAACTTGTGCGTGGGATAGTTTTTCTCAGAGGGGGCCAGACTCTGGCTGACAAACAAACAGGTTTCAACCCGGTGTCCTGACCCTGATACAGGACACCCCCTAAGCCCTCTCTGCTGGCATCCCTATGCAGTATATACGGCAAATGGGGGTCTGCAAAAGCCAGCACAGCCACTTTTGTCAACAGCTCCTTCAGTGACTGAAAGGCCTCTTCACATTTCTATCCCACCTCGCTCCAAGAGGCTCCAAAGTTAATCTTTACCATCCTCTCCTTTTGTCCTCCTCCCTTTCTTCCCCAAGGTGAAGAACCACCACCTCCTACGGGATCCCACCACTAAGCACATCTTTCCCTCTACCCCCTCTGCTTTCTGCAAGGATCGCTCCCTACACGACTCCCTTGTCCATTCGTCCCCCCCCCAATCCCTTCCCACTGATCTCCCTCCTGGCACTTATCCTTGTAAGCGGAACAAGTGCTACAGATGCCCTCACACTTCCTCCCTTACCACCATTCAGGGCCCCAGACAGTCCTTCCAGGTGAAGCAACACTTCACCTGTGAGTCGGCTGGGGTGATATACTGCGTCCGGTGCTCCCAATGTGGCCTTCTATATATTGGCGAGACCCAACGCAGACTGGGAGATCGTTTTGCTGAACACCTACGCTCTGTCCGCCAGAGAAAGCAGGATCTCCCAGTGGCCACACATTTTAATTCAACGTCCCATTTCCATTCTGACATGTCTATCCATGGCCTCCTCTACTGTCAAGATGAAGTCACACTCAGGTTGGAGGAACAACACCTTATATTCCGTCTGGGTAGCCTCCAACCTGATGGCATGAACATTGACTTCTCTAACTTCCGCTAATGCCCCACCTCCCCCTCGTACCCCATCCGTTATTTATATACACACATTCTTTCTCTCACTCTCCTTTTTCTCCCTCTGTCCCTCTGACTATACCCCTTGCCCATCCTCTGGGTTTTCCCCCCCTTCCCCCTTTTCCTTCTCCCTGGGCCTCCTGTCCCATAATCCTCTCATATCCCTTTTGCCAATCACCTGTCCAGCTCTTGGCTCCATCCCTCCCCCTCCTGTCTTCTCCTATCATTTTGGATCTCCCCTTCCCCCTCCCACTTTTAAATCTCTTACTAGCTCTTTCTTCAGTTAGTCCTGACGATGGGTCTCGGCCTGAAACATCGACTGTACCTCTTCCTAGAGATGCTGCCTGGCCTGCTGCATTCACCAGCAACTTTGATGTGTGTTGCTTGAATTTCCAGCATCTGCAGAATTCCTCGTGTATTGTAATCACTTTATTGGACAATAGTGTGACACAGGCTTGAACACACAACCCACTGGATCAATGCTCAGGGCAATCACACAGCATCCAACAAAATCGATCCCAGATGATACCCCGACAGTAAAATACTGTGGTTCCGTTGGCTGCGTAAGTCTAGGGAAGACAATCTCTAGCACCGCCAGACGTGTGAGATGAAGGAGCGAGCCCACTCCAAACCCCTGCTTGTGTGAATGTTGCGTGATTCGTTACCCTGTTACAAATAAGTACCATGAAATGAGGGGGAAGCTCATTGAAACCATTTGAATGTTGAAAGGCCTAGACAGAGTAGATATGGAAGGAATGTTTCCCATGGTAGGGGAGTCTAGAACAAGAGAGCACAGCCTCAGGATAGAGGGGCGTCCATTCAAAACAGAGATGCGGAGAAATTCCTCTAGCCAGAGGGTGATGAATTTGTGGAATTTGTCACCACGTGCAGCTGTGGAGGCCAGGTCACTGGGTGTATTTAAGGCAGAAATTGATAGGTTCTTGATTGGATATGGCGGCAAAGGTTACGGGGAGACGGGGAGAAGGCAGGAAATGGGGTTGAGGAGGAGAAAAAGAAGATTAAGTGTCAGAGCAGACTCAATGGGCCAAATGGCCTAATCCTGCTCCTGTGTTTTATGGTCTTATAACAGACAGTACGCCACATACAGTTAAAAGGTTTAGCTTTATAATTCTTAATTTGACTAAAGGATTGGTAAAGAAAGAACAAAACAAGAAAAGGGCCCATTTTAATGAAACAGTCTAATGTGCACAAGTTGGAGCTCACGGTTTCTTGTCGCCGATCTTCCTTCAATCTCACCCCGGGCTTTGTCAAATCACAGCCCCGCTCCGAGTCGAATCCTACGACCTCTTCTCTCCGGTGTCTTCTTCCTTCTTCTCTCCTTAACAAAAGCCCCAAACTCTACCTTGGTGTCCCTCCCCAGGGAAACGTCCTGTTAATCCAGCCATCCTAACTGGATGGCACACAATTCTCCCATCTTTTAACTTCGACAGTAACCCAAAACAAGCAGCTCGCACGGAACAGCACAAATGAAATACAGAACAGCATAACAGTAAAAAATATGAACCAGAGCATTACATGCATTTATTATGTTTATTATGGTAGCTAGTCACTTGGTGAAAGTGAAGAGAATTAGTTATGTATTCATGCTTATTCTGGTTAGTTTTTAGAACTGGGAACCGTCGGGTGTCATATCTTTTGTTGACCACTTAATTTTGATTAATTACATTTGAAATTGCTTAACTCAACTTAACTTCAATGAAGTCTGCTTAAGTATGTTTAATATCACTAGTTTTAGTTTCATAAGTTTCATCGCTGCAAGATTTTATGTTTTTCTAGTTGCGAATAAAGGATCCAATACATTTCTTTAACTTTTTTGAGCATTATTATTGGATTAAATCGGAGGGTGCGCCATACAAGGTGACTACCCATGTGGTCGCAGCAGCGACAATAGTTTGTTCAGCTGCTACAAAGGCTCTGTGTCTGGTAGGTCATGGCTAACCAATCTTATAGAGTTTTCTGACGAGGTTACCAGGAATATTGATGAAGCACAGGTAGTGGATGTTGTCTACATGGACCTTAGAAGGGCTTTTGACAGGGTTCAGCATGAGAGGTTGGTCAAGAAGGTTCAGTCACTTGGCATTCAGGATGAAGTAATAAATTGGATTTGACGTTGGCTTTGTGGAAGTAGCCAGAGAGTGGTAGTAGATGGTTGTCTCTTTGGCTGGATGCCTGTGACTGGTGGTGTGATTCAGGGATTGGTGCTGGATCCATTGTTGATTGTCATCTATATCAGTGATCTAGATGATAATACGGTAAACTGGATCAGCAAATTTGCTGATGACACCAAGATTGGTGTTGTAATGGAGCAGAAGGGCAGTGACTTGGCCACCACTGCCAGCCTGCCGACTGGAGAGTGTAGTGGTCAAGGGTGGAACATTCTATGAAGGTTGGGCACCACCTGATGTCATCTGCTCTTGGCCAAAGGCTACTGTTACCTCGTTGGGTAACTGAAGAGAGTACCCTTGTGTATGATGCAAGCAAACAAGGACGTTGGTGGGACTTGAGGATCTGAGTTACAGGGAAATGTTGAATAGGTTAGGACTGTATTCCCTAGAGCATTGGGGAATAAGAGAAGATTTGATAGAGGCTTACAAAATGATGAGGGGAGTAGATAGCATAAGTGCAAGCAGGCTTTTCCACTGAGGTTGGGTGAGACAAGAAATAGAGGTCATGGGTTAAGGGTGAAAGGTGAAATGTTTAAGGGGAACATGAAGGGTAACTTCATTCAGAGGATGATGAGAGTGTGGAATGAGCAGCTAGCACAAGTGGTGGATGTGGATTTAATTTCAAAATTTAAGGGAAGTTTAGATATACACATGGACGGGGGAGGTATGGTGGGACCTCCTGTACCACTAAAGTGGCCACTGAGTTTACGTTTGTGGTCTTCTGCTGCTGTGGTCCATCCACCTCAAAGTTCAACTTGTGCACGTAGAGTTTGTCTTCTGCACACCACTCTTGTAATGTGTGATTGTTTAGTTTACTTGTCACCTTCCTGTCAGCTTGAACCAGTCTGGCCATTCTGATGCTGCCACGTGATTGGCTGATTAGATATTTGCATTGCGAGCAGGTATGCAAGTGTATCTGATGAAGCAGTCACTGAATGTAGGGTTCCAGTTGCAGAAAAAATGCAGTGCACACAGACAATAATGTGCATGGGCCATGCTGAGGTAGATTGTGATGCCAAGAGTTCATCTTTAAAGTACTAGTGGTCCACTCAAGAGTAACTGTGGGGGTCCTTATCCCAAATTCAGTATTGATTTCCTCATGATGCAGGTGATAGATAAGACCAGGCAAAGGGGAAGGTGTGGGTGGGAGTGAGAAATTTGGAGGGGGGGGGTGGTATGGGCAGAAGAGATAAAGGGATGAAGAAGAAGGAAACTAATAGGATTGGACAGTGGACCATGGAAGAAAGGGAAGGAGGAGGGGAAACAGAGGAAGGTGATAGCCAGGTGAGAAGAACAGGAAAGGATAAGTAAATAACAAGAATGTATCACCAGCCTGCTTATACTCCTTCCTGTCCCCTGCCCACCACCTTATTCTGGCTGCTTCACTTTCTTTTTCAGTCCTAATGAAGGGTCTTGGCCCAAAATGCTGACTGTTTATTCCCCTCCAGAGAAGCTCCATAGAAGTTTGAGTTTTGTGTTTGTTGCTCAAGATTTCCAACATCTGCAGAATCCCTTGTGCTTATGATTCTCCACTGTCATTCTGCTAATTGGCAAATACTTCTGACAGTCTCCTTAAATGAATGGAAATCAGTGTTTTCCAAGAGACTGAGACTGATAGCTCTTTTTGCTTTTCTCCACTTTGGTTACCTCATTGAAATTGATCATATTATGGTTATTATTAGGTAAATTATGAGGCTATTAATCAGCTCATTACTAAATCTAATATGGCCTGCATTTTTTTTTTGCTTTTACATATAGGAATAAATGTGGGGAATACAGAGGTGATGAAGAAACAAATTCCATAATGAAACCCACACATATTATGTAAGATTTTGCATGTCTTTGTAAAGTAAAGCTTATACTTCTGAAGAATACATTGGCATTGCATGTACCAACAAGTAGTATAGCAGAGGGATAATCACAGATTTCACATTACTAAGTAGGCCTTTCATCTCTTTGTTTGTTCTGCAATGTACAGCAACTCATTAAGTCTCTATTCCAGTAGGATAAAATTTCTCTGTCAAAACATGGGGGTGGAGTATGTCTACTTCTTTAAACAAACAACATAAATTGTGCAGAGAGGCTAAGTCATAAACATAATATACAGTTATAGTTTTTGATCAGTAACATAAATTAGCACGTGAAACTTGTGTAGTTAAAATGAAAAAGAACTAAATGGTGGAAATTTTAAATAAAATGAAAAGTGTACAGTCAGCATTCTCTGGAGGGAGAAATAGAGTTACCATTTCAAGTTAATGACCTTCTTGAGACCCATTGCCATTTGAGGTTAAACCTCAAACATTCTCCTGCCTGTTCAACATAAATTGTGCAGGATAAGAAACTTGAAGACAATTGGTTTAAAATCATAAAATAATTTGTGCCTCACCACATAACAGTGAACTGTAATCCAGAGCCCCAAAAACAAGAGAGCAGAATTTGCCTTGGTTATTCTAATTTAGTTTTCTTTTTGGAGTATGGTGGGCTTTGTAAAGAACATCGGAGACCCTCAGGCTTTCTTTCCTTCCTTTACTTTACTGTATTTGTTACAAACCCTCCCACATCCTCATGAGCATCCCCTAATTTTGTGGGAAAGCTTGTTGCATGTTCAGGGTATTAAGCATTGGGAAGTTTTCTCCAACTTCATTGTTTCATCCAATGGCTTCAATGCCATCTCCATTTACTTCAGGCTGAAGTCAACAGCAGGTTATGCAATGAAAGCTGGGGAGTAAGAACCTTCTGCTCTTCATGTGGGCATTATTGGGAATGTTTCCTTCTTGTACTGGCTCCTGTGTTTTACATTCCTAATCCTATTAAAATCAAGGCTTAATTGTTAACAAATATATCTAGATCAGATAAGAAGGTAGAAAGTATGATTCAGAAGCACCATTAATTAAAGAACAAAATATTATAATGATGGTACGTTCAACCATTATGACATGGTCGAATTTCACTTCAAAAATAATTTTTCTAACTTGAGCCAATTATTAATGGATAAAAGTTGTTCCATCCGGCTGTTTGTTACTTTAAAGACTTTGGAACCCATAATCTAATGGAGATGCACTCAAATGTGCAAGGAAATAATCTCCAATCCTCCTATAAATCACAAGATAAAAATAATAATAGGTGCAAGAATGTTAAGGATGCTTCTCAAGATGTTTTTCAAATTTTCTAACCTGATTTTGTGATGGTGTTGACTCTTGCTGAGGATCATTTTCATGGTAAATTCTCAGCCTCTTACTTAACAATACAAGCTCTGTCCTTGGTTCTTAACCTGGTTTGTGGCAAACACTGAAGGAGTCATCATTTCTCATCAGAGGAAGAGAAAGCTGAAGGGCCTTGGGTACTTCTTGGTATGAAAAAATGATGTGCATTTGTCAGTCCAAGTAGGTTAAGAAATGAAGGATAACATGTTACCAAAATCATCACTCATGCAAAAAATAAAGAAATCATTTTGGAGATTCCTTTGCATGGATAAAAGCAACAAAACCATTGATGAAGCAGAATAAATTGGGACATTACTTCCACTGGTCAAATGATCTAGAAATGCTCATTTCATTCAGTGTTAAATGTACATTATATTTTTATTTGCAGGATTGGGAATCAAATTTTATAGCCTCTAAGAGCTGCCATGGAGTTCACAATGAGGAATTAACCTGTGCATTTTGACAACGGCGTAGGCTGCATGTTAATGTGCTGCAAGCTTGAATGATTGCATTACCCAACCAATACTAATAATAGTGTGTTTGCCTGAATTCTTCAGTACAAGACTAATGTCACAAGAATGGTTCGCATGGCTTAAGGCCAGCCTGAACTTCAGACTGAATTGTGAATTGTGGCTGAAAGAAATGTTAACAGAACTTCAAATGATACTGACCTCGGATCTGTGAAGAACCTCAATGTGATAGAGATCGTAGTCCATGGTTTCTTGATGTCACAAGTGAGGCCTTAAGTCAGCAGGAATCTAATTAGCCCTCCAGACAGTCATGGGAGTTGATAGACAAATAGCCCTGGAAGTCAATACAAAGAATCAAGCCACAAAGACAAGAATGCGGTGCTGAAAGATGTTCAATGAGCTCAACTGATTGACTGCACCTTCAAACACCATTATCTTAGAACAGTATTATTGTTCTCATTACAATTCATTACAATTTTCCCACTTATTAATCTCAATGAAATAGGAGTCACGTCTAATTTTTATATATCCCAAGAAGCATTAATCTCAATGAAATAGGAGTCACGTCTAATTTTTATATATCCCAAGAAGCACTCTTCAATGGTGTAAGTCTCACGTCCATCTCTTGTTGCTTGCACACAATGTAAACTACTTGACCATGACAGCTGTGCCATCAATCACATTGCATGACAATCAGTAATAAACTTTCTCATGCAGGACAAAGTGGTGCAAAAACAACTAATGAGAACACAATAGATTTTTTGGCCCTAAGGGGGAAACGGAGCTTGTCTTTACTGGAAGGATCATTCCAATGCCATATAGAAGGTAGCAGTATTCTCATATCTACTCCTCCTTTTTGCATTTCATTTTGGTTTCAGCCCATAATGTCTTCAACTTACAAGCCATCAATGGTGTAAGCACTCACATCTTACTTTCCCACACTTTCACCTCCACTCATCTTTCTACTTCCCTGATTAAACTATACTCTTGTGCCATTCACATTGATTGCACAATGCGCCATCTACAAATTGCACTTGCACTTAATTACCATGGTACTGACAGCACCTCCAAAACAGGCAACTAACCAACTGGAAGGACTATCCACAGGTCTATGGGAACAACAGCACTTACAAGTATCTCTCCAAGTTACATACCATCCTCGACTGGAAATTTCTGCAGGTCCTTCATTATTGTTGTATTTGAATCTTGGAACTCCCTATTCAATAGCGTTATGAGAGTACCTTTGCAGAGGAACTGCACCCTACCATCGTCTTCTTGAGGGTAATTAATGATGGGCAATAAATGTTTCTTGCCAATAACACTAAAATCAATAAGTTTTATTTATTGTTCAAGAGCTTGTGCCTACATCAATGTGACATACAACATGACCATATGGTCACAGAGTAATACAGCAAGGAAACAGGTTCTTTCACCCAACTTGTCCATTTTGACCATGGTACCCACCAAGCTAAGCCCAATTGCCAGTGTTTGGCCTATATCCCTCTATACCCCTTGTATCCAGGTAAGTATCCAAAAGTATTTAAAATACGGTATTGTTATTGTATTTTCTTCAACCACTTCCATTGGCGGCTCTTTCCACATGTACATATGAATAGGTTGTCTCTCAGGTCTCGTTTAAATATTTCACATCTAATCATAAACCTATGCCCTCTACTTTTTAGTTCACTTTCCCTAAAAAAAAAGACAATGTGCATTCACCCTATTCATGCTCCTCATAATTTTAAACACCTCTATGTGATCGCCCCTCAAACTTCCATGTTCCATGGGATGAAGTGCTGGTCTGCCAAAAATCTCCCTATTACCCAGGTGCTGGGCAGCATCCTCCTCAATCTCTTCACTCTTCCTATATCATTGCCACAAATATTCAGACAACATCTTGGAACTCTAAGGTCATCTAAAATAGTGAAGTTTTGCCAACATTGACTTTTGATGACGAGAAAATCTGCAGTTGCTGGAAATCTAAGTCATACACATGTCCGTGTTCACATCCAAACATCTGTGAAGGGGAATTAACAGTCAACCTTTCAGATTCTACAGATATGTTAAGAGCAAAAGGATTGCAAGGGACACATTTGGTCCTCTGGAAGATCAGAATGGTAATCTATGTGTGGAGCCAAAAGAGATGGGGGGGATCTTAAATGTATTTTTTGTATCTGTATTTACTCAGGAGATGGACACAGTCTATAGAAATTAGGCAAAGCAGCAGCGAGTTCATGCATCCTGTACAGATTACAGAAGAGGAGGTGTTTGCTGTCTTGAGACAAACTAGTGTGGATAAATCCCCAGGGTCTGACAAGGTGTTCCTTCAGACCCTGTGGGAGGCAAGTGCAGAAATTGCAGGGGCCCTATCAAAGATATTTAAATTATCCTTATGGATAGGTGAGGTACCAGAGGATTAGATGATAGCTAATGTTGTTCTGCTGTTTAAGAAAGACTCTAAAAACAAACCAGGAAATTATAGATTGGTGAGCTTGACATCAGTAGTAGGAAAGTTACTGGAAGGATTTCTAAGGGATCAGACATAAGAGTATTTGGATAGACATAGACTGATTAGGGATAGTCAACATGGTTTTGTATGTGGTAAGTTGTGTCTAACCAATCTTATAGAGTTTTTCTAGGAAGGTTCCAGGAAGGTGGATGAAGACAAGGCGTTGGATGTTGTCTACATGGACCAGGTCCTGCATGAGAGGTAGGTCAGGAAGGTTCAATCGCTTGACAATCAAGCTGAGCTGGTAAACTGGATTAGACATTGGCTTTGTGGGAGAAGCCAGAGAGTGGCAGTAGATAATTTCCTTTCTGACTGGAGGCCTGTGACTAATGGAATATTGTAGGGATCAGTGCTGGGTCCATTCTTGTTTGTCATTTACTTCAACAAGCTGGATGATAATGTGGTTAACTGTATCAGCAAATTTGTGGATGTCATGAAGATTGGGGGGTGTAGTGAACAGCAGAGAATACTGTCAGAACTTGCAGGGGGATCTGGACTAGCTGAAAAAATAGACTGAGAAATGGCAGATGGAATTTAATACAACCAAGTGCGAGGTGTTGCATTCTGGTAGGACCAACCAGGGTAGGTCTTACACAATGAGTATCAGGGCACTGAGGAGTATGGTGGAACAAAAGCATCTGCGAACACAAGTCCATACTTCATTAAAAGTGGCGTCACAGATAGGTAGGGTTGTAAAGAAAGCTCTTGGCACATTGGCCTTCATAAATCAAAGTATTGAGTACAAGAGATGGGATGTTATGTTGAAGTTGGAAAAGACATTGCAAAGCCTTATGTGGAGTATTGTATGCTGATTTAGTCACCTACCTACAAGAAAGATATAAATTAGGTTGAAAGAGTACATGGAAAATTTACAAGGATGTTGCTGGGGATGGAGGGCCTGAGTTATAAGGAAAAATTTAATAGGTTAGGACTTTATTTCTTGGAATGTAGAAGACTGAGAGTAGATTTGATAAAGGTATACAAAATTATGAGGAGTATAGATAGGGTAAGTGCAAGCAGGTTTTTTTTTCCCACTGAGGTTGGAAAGGACAACAGGATTTCATGGGTTAAGGTTGAAAGGTGAAAAGTTTAAGGGGAACATGAGGGGAAACTTCTTCTCTCAGAGGTTCGGGAGAGTGTGGAAAAAGCTATCAGCACCAGTGGTGCATCCAAGATAGATTTCAATGTTTGAAAGAAGTTTGGATAGGTACATGGTGGGAGGGGTGTGGAGGGCTTTGGTCTGGGGTGCAGGTCGATGGAACTAGATATTTTAAATGGTTCGGCACGGACTAGATGGACCGAAGGTCCTGTCCCTCTGCTGTACTTTTCTATGACTCGATGACTCTATCAGAGAGTTGGGATGCAAAACCACTTAGTGCAGCTTCAGTCGGAAATCATCCGGTTCCGCGTCAAAGAAGCGCATCTGCAAATCTGTATTGTTTCACATTCCTGGAACAGTTGGTGTATAAAGGTTTACTTTGAAAGCTGACATCAGCAGAGAACCCATTTCCGGATTCCATTTCTTTGTTTGCACACGGCCTTGCCCAGTTTCGGTATATCACAGGAATGCTACGCGTTTCTTATTCTACAGGGCGGAAACTTTAGGTTGCTAGCACTGGACTACTGCACGAGAACAGTTTGTTTAAAGGACCGTCTTGATTAGCTCAATGTATAATACCTCGCACGCTGACTCTAAGGAAGGGTGGCACTTGTGACTGAGACCAGTTTAAAAATTCCTGTCGGATTACTGGAATCTGCAGCAGTACAGTATAGACGAAGTGCGTGCTGGTGAGTCCGTCTTTGCATATCTCTTCCTCGGAACGGTAGTAATGTTGAAAGTTGTGCGGAATAATGTTGTTCGGAAGGAAGCATACAGGCTTAGGGATAAACAGAAACAGGAATCATAAAATGCCAAAGCTAAGTCTGCTTTGTGATTTGCCATTTAAAAATTAAGGGTGAGTGATACATGTATGTTGTCTTTTCGATATCGAATTCTTCAGAATCGCAGTTTCCAGGAAGCCACAGCAAAATAAATGACGTTTTATGCTTTTAGATACACAAAGAAAAACTCCTTTCCAGAGGTACAGTGTATTAACTTTGCTTCTAGGTACCATTCCCGTATTGCACGTTGTCTGTACATTAGAAGAGAACATTTTCTGTGAATCTGGCTGCGTTTTAATTTTATATTGAAACGGAATCTTCATGGTCTATTATTTTCCAGTGTGTTATTTTGACAGCAGAAGACAGTTTATCAAACATGCCCGTTTTCAAAACATTTATTTAACTCGTGAAAATGAACAAATCAAACCAACAGATGCGTTGACGTAGCTTGCTGATAACATTTCTCTCTAAAGAAATTGTAAGTTTTGATTACAGGTCCTATCCCAGGCTCCGAGCCTATTAACTCTGCATTGGTTGATTACGATCCGGGGCGGGATGTTAGAATGTTGCAATTTTTCATATATAAATTAAGTTTAAGTGAATATACTGGAATATTTGAACCTATTACAGTTTTGTTTTGCAGAATCTTGCATCATTGTCTTGGCCAGCATTTGCTGCCTGTAAGATAACCGTTCTTGAGAAGGTGGCGATGAGCTGCTTTGAACTACTACAGCCCCCCCTTGTGAAAACACTTCCATCGTGCCGTTGAGGAGGATTTATTGGATTTAGACCCAGCACTAATGAAGGTTTGGTGATATTCAGTACTCTTAGTCTGGTACATGACTTGGAAGCAATCCTGCAAGTGGTGGCGTTCCTGCGGGCTTGCTGTACAGTACTTGACTTGTGATTATGGGTTCGGGAGACACCGTTGAACCAGTCTAGACAAATGACTACAATGCTTTTGTAGATAGTACACACTAACTGTACTGTGTACCCAACACCAGGGGAAATGAAAGTTGTTTTAGTTGGTGAAGTACCAATCAAGCAGGTTGCTTTGACCTGAATGCTGTCAAAAATATTTTGAGAGTTGTTAGAGCAAGTGAAGAATATTCTGTCATACTCCTTAACTTTTGGCTTGGAAAGGCTTTTGAATAACCAAAGGTGAGTCAGAATAACTAATCCCTGACTTCCTGTCATATTCATAGTATTTATGAGGCTGGCATGATTGAGTTAGGGGTCAGTAGGAGCTGTGTGACAATGGAGAACTTGACAAAGCTGATGTCAAGAACAGGTGGTTAGATCATCTTGTTGGAAAATGCCTTTATCAAGCTGTAAATGGGCATAGACTGGACTGGTTAATTTGTTGAGTTGTTCAATTATATTTACAATGTTAACCATTAGCAAACATCTCCACCTTTCCCTTGCAATGAAAGGAAGTTCATTAATGAAGCAACACAAGAAGGTTGGGCCTGAGACAGTGCCTTAAGAAATTTAACATCTTAGGACTGGATGATTGATCCCCAACAAACACAACAATTCTGCTTTCTGCAAAGTTTGACTCCAAATATGGGAGTATTTTCTCATTTTTGTGCATTGACTTAGACTTATAGGGCTTTGATGTCAAAGAGAGTAATTTCTACCTCCTGCCTGGAATTGTGTTCTGTGGTTTCCTGGCTCTTCACTATAATCCCTACACCAGTATCAGTAATTTCACAGCTGTTTGTGACATCTCATTCAAATAATGTTGTGGAGAAGCAGTGATTTATGTTTGTATGTTAAAGAAAATGTACTTTGAAATGGACCTTTGCTTTTGGATATGACAGCACTGTTTTTATACTGGAGTTAAGATTTTATTGTCATGGACCTGGGGGGTTTGGGCCAGGCGTAGCTTTCCATGAATGGTGTGATTGGTATGGGAGGTGTTAAGATTCACAGAATGGGATCACATTACTTGTTTTGCGTGTATCTGTGATATTGGTTATTTCTGATTGCAGTTTTGCATTGGGATCACATTACTTGTTTTGCGTGTATCTGTGATATTGGTTATTTCTGATTGCAGTTTTGCATTGCTCTGAGTACAATTTATTTCAGGAAAGTGTGCTAGATTTCTTTTTGAATAATGCCTTAGAATGTGGACATGAGAAAGATCTTTTTTCTTAAATATTTAGGCATAATTTAAGAGAGGAGAAAATCTAAAGTTTGATGGGTTTAGTGATGTGGAATTCATGTGCTCTGTTTTGTTCTTTTGCTGAATATAGCCATGACCTAATTTTATTCAACTAATAAAAAATACACTTTAACTTTAAAAACTTAGTTAATTATTGTTCTACAGTTATGGGATTACCAGCTTCGCTAGAAAAATATTCTTAGGGTATCCTTATTCGTAATTTTTAATGTCATATTTGGTTCTATAGATTTGATTTTACATCTCGGTTTTGAGGCAACTAAAAATTAGAGTATACTTAATTCATTTTTTATATGCTGATACGTAGTCTGTGTTAGGAGGTAAATTAAAATACTTTACCTTCCTATAGCAATTTTGTAGTATTTTTAAAAATGTGATTTAATATAAAATATTGTACAATCTTATAGCACAAAAATAGCTATAAGATTGTACAATATTTTATATTAAATCACATGACAGCATATAGTTAACTGTTCTCTCTGATAACTGATTTTTTAATGTGAAGTTGTATGATTGTAAGTAATCCAGTCTTTCACTTATAACCAGTTAAATTAAAGTACTTTAGACTTTGCTGTTTGTATGTTAAGACGGCTGGCAAATTTTAGTTTAACTTTATATCACATGTTCTGACTATGACTAACTGACATTCTATGACATTACAGTAAAGTGAATCAGTTGTTCACATTGGGGTGGAAACTAGATTTGCAACTGGCTATGAATTGTGCAAAACTAGTTGAACCTGATTTGACATTATCAACACTCTTTTCCAGGAACATTTTAAACTAATGTCAGGTCTTTTAGAATTTTTGGAATGATCTCTTGAATCATATGAAATGTATTTCAAAAAATTACATTTTTATCTTTTTAAGATTTAATTAGTTTTATAACCAATCTGTTGATAGCATTTTATTGGATGTAATGACCCCAATTAGCATCTTGGGGGGGGGGGAACATTCTAACTTGCATAAGTGAAAATATTTGAACTATAGTTCCTCAAATCTTTTACAGGATTGTGTAATATGTATTTCAAATACTGGTAGTTTAAATTTTATCCTTGAAACTGAAGTATATTTAATGACTAATTTAGTGTTTGGTGAAAGTACAATGAATGTGAATTTGTGTTACTTAACACCTAACTGATTTAAATTTGAACACAAATATTTACTGAGGAATCACATTGCACATAGTTTGAATAGCCTTATGAGTTACCCATTTCTCCATAATCAAAGGATGTTTTTAACAATCCAACATTCAAAACATAAATTTGTTTATAAGATTTGGGACACAGTAAGTGGTAGAAATAAATGTAGTGGCAGATCTCAAAGCTCTTTGCACTTTAAAGGACATTTGGAAGTGTTAATATTTTTCATGAAGAGAACATGACATCAAGCTTATTATTATATTCTTTTTTGTTAGGCGTGGCTCAGTTGGTTGCATTCTTGTCTCTGAGTTGAATGACAAGTCTTATTCGAGTCTGTATCTGTGTTGACCCTTTGGAACAGTGTGAGAGATAATGGACCAATGTCAAAGGTGCTGCTTTCCTGTCATTACACAAAACTGAGGTCCTACCTGCTCTCTGAGGGGAAGAGTAAATTCCAGGGATTATTTTCTGGAGCCAGAGGATTTTCTCAAATGTTTTCCCCAATGTGTAGTAGCCAATCAACATCACAGTAGATTATAGTCATCGTCCATGTACCATTTTAAACACAATAATATGCATAAAATGTCAGTCATGCAAAGCCCTGTTACATGTAAAACAGTTAGGGATGTCCTATGATTGTGAAAAACTCTAGATAACTGCGTGTCTTTCAATAAATAGCTTTTTCTAGCAGGCTACTGCAGATGGTTGAAATCAAAAATACCAAACAAGTTGAAGTGTCGATGAAAAAGAAAATGAGCTATGCCAAATAGCCACGCCTGGTGATTTTTAAAAATACTTATGAAATGTTGTGGTAACACTTTCTTTCCTTGGATGGTGCCTGACTGATGATTTCCAGCATTTTGTTTTATTGCAAATAATCTTTGGCATTAACAAAGCCTTGCTCACTAATGCTTCACAGGTATTGAAGGCACTAAGTTGAAGTAAAACCTATATCAAAATGTTCATGTTTAGAATGTTTCAAATACATAGACAATCTGAGTGAGCTGACAAACATAACCATCAAGTCTAATGCTTGTCCCAGAGACTGAAGTTTAAATTTTATAGGATTCTTGTTTTTATTTTGTTACTAAATAAAACATTTTGGATAGTATTTATCACCTACATGATTTACTTATTTACAAGTGTATACTTGTGGCAAGTGAACTGTTGAGATGTAATTGGGTGATTTGTTGTCAAGTTTTGACCTAGTTGGTCATAACGTTACCCAGAAGGGAACGCATGATAGTCAACTCCTTTATGTTTCTTTTTTCCTTTTTTCCTAGCCTCAGTCTATTAAGACTTGGGCATCCTCAACATGTGGTTATTAGAATAACTTATTGATTTATTTTTAAGATGCACAGTCAGTATATGCTATCTCTTCAATGCGTCAACAAATCTTTTGACAATAACGGAAAGAGGGGTATTCTAACATAAAGGTCTCAAAATCTCGTATAAAACACATGCTCTACCAGACAGCAGCATTTCCTTTTCTCAAATATGCTTCTGAAATATAGACTACTCACAACTTTTTAAGCATTTGGAAACAGTGTCAAAATGCAATATGAAAGAGAGCTGATCATGTGAAGTTATACCTTGATTGGAAAAAGTACTAAAAATTTGTCAACGATTAGTTCAAGATTTTGAATACACAGAATCCTGGTTAAGGGATATGGAAGTAACACTTTAAGTTATAAGAAACATCTGCGTGCTTTGATAGGAAAGCTGTGGTTTTGATGAAAAGATAATCTATCCAGGCTAAATAATTCCTTCACCTCCACTCATGTATAACTTTAATGACTTTAGATTGTTACTGGAAGCCATGTATTTCTAGCATTCTTGCACAGTTTATTCCATGGATACATTATTGGCCCTCTCTTCCTGATCAGATCCATTTGTAATTTGCCTTTTATCAGCTGGAGGAGGAGTCTGAAAGCCCATCTTGTACGTCGATGAAATTCAACTAATTTGATCCACAGTCATAGGCACCTGTCATCAAACTTTTGTGGTATTTTCAATACCTTTAGATGGGATGTATACAGTGATGTTGCTGGGACTTGAGGACCTGAGTTATAGGGAAAAGTGGAAGAGGTTGGACTTTATTCCCTAGAACGTAGAACGTTGAGGGGAGATTTGATAGAGGTATACAAAATTATGAGGGGTATTGATAGGGTAAGGGCAAGCAGGCTTCTCCACTGAGGTTAGGTGAGATTACAACTAGAAGTCATGGGTTAAAGGTGAAAGGTGAAATGTTTAAGGGGAACATGAGGGAGAATTTCTTCACTCAGAAGGTGGTGACAGTGTGGAGCAAGCTGCCAGTGCAAGTGATTGATATGGGGTTGATTTCAACATTTAAGAGAAATTTTGATATAAATTTAGGGTGAGAGGGGTATGGACGGCTATTGTCTAGGTACAGGTCGATGGGACTAGGCAGATTAATGGCTGGACACGGACTAAATGAGCCAAAGGGCAAGTTTCTGTGCTGTAGTGTTTTGTGACTCTATGAATAAAGCAAATAATCTATTTCATTTTCTGTAGTTTTCAGAAGAGGAGGGAGGAAAAAAGATTACATCAACTTACCGATGAAGCTGGAAAAATAAACAACTGTTTTTCAAAAATTTTAATTTTAATAGTTTTGAGACCAGCAAATTTGTCAAAAAATCTTTGACTGACAGCCAGACAGCTTTGTCATAAATTTAACTCCAGGTTTTGATTCCATTCCTTTTTCATGTCACCAGCTCAGTTTAAGTCAAGCCAAGTAAAATCTAAGAGATTCAGTATGTGCAAGTCCAAATGAATTGCAAAACATTACATAATGTTCATTCGAAGACTGATTGCTTTTATCTCTGTCTCTACCTTATCCCCAGTTTGATGAAAACCCTCATCAATAGTTTATTTCCTCATAGGTTTAATTCTACAAATGTCTTTGATATTGTTTATGCTTTTCCAATTTCCATAAATGTTATAGTCCAAAACTCAGACTGGGGTTGATAATTTACCCATTTTTTTTTATTTGTTTAGGCTAGCTTCTTTATGCTTTGCAACTATGACCCCTCTCCCCCCAACTGCCAATCAAATTACATTCCAATTCCCAAAGCTGGATTTTTAAATTTTACAAATCCTCTTCGCCTGACCAAAACTTTAAGCTCCAATATCCATATATTCCAATAATCTTTAATCTTGTGATGTAAGAGTTATGAATGCATTCCTCCATGCCTTTAGAAACATAGAAAATAGGTGCAGGAGTAGGCCATTCGGCCCTTCGAGCCTGCACCGCCATTCAGTATGATCATGGCTGATCATCCAACTCAGAACCCTGTACCAGCCTTCCCTCCATACCCCCTGATCCCCATAGCCACAAGGGCCATATCTAACTCCCTCTTAAATATAGCCAATGAACTGGCCTCAACTGTTTCCTGTGGCAGAGAATTCCACAGATTCACCACTCTCTGTGTGAACAAGTTTTTCCTCATCTCGGTCCTAAAAGGCTTCCCCTTTATCCTCAAACTGTGACCCCTCGTTCTGGACTTCCCCAACATTGGGAACAATCGTCCTGCATCTAGCCTGTCCAATTCCTTTAGGATTTTATACGTTTCAATCAGATCCCCCCTCAATCTTCTAAATTCCAACGAGTATAAGCCTATTCCATCCAGTCTTTCATCATATGAAAGTCCTGCCATCCCAGGAATCAATCTGGTGAACCTTCTTTGTACTCCCTCTATGGCAAGGATGTCTTTCCTCAGATTAGGGGACCAAAACTGCACACAATACTCCAGGTGTGGTCTCACCAAGGCCTTGTACAACTGTAGTAGTACCTCCCTGCTCCTGTACTCGAATCCTCTTGCTATAAATGCCAGCATACCATTCGCCTTTTTCACCGCCTGCTGTACCTGCATGCCCACTTTCAATGTCTGGTGTATAATGACACCCAGGTCTTGTTGCACCTCCCCTTTTCCTAATCGGCCACCATTCAGATAATAATCTGTTTTCCTGTTTTTGCCACCAAAGTGGATAACTTCACATTTATCCACATTAAATTGCATCTGCCATGAATTTGCCCACTCACCTAACCTATCCAAGTCACCCTGCATCCTCTTAGCATCCTCCTCACAGCTAACACTGCCGCCCAGCTTCGTGTCATCCGCAAACTTGGAGATGCTGCATTTAATTCCCTCATCCAAGTCATTAATATATATTGTAAACAACTGGGGCCCCAGCACTGAGCCTTGCGGTACCCCACTAGTCACTGCCTACCATTCTGAAAAGGTCCCGTTTATTCCCACTCTTTGCTTCCTGTCTGCCAACCAACTCTCTATCCACATCAATATCTTACCCCCAATACTGTGTGCTTTAAGTTTGCACACTAATCTCCTGTGTGGGACCTTGTCAAAAGCCTTTTGAAAATCCAAATATACCACATCCACTGGTTCTCCCCTATCCACTCTACTAATTACATCCTCAAAAAAATTTTATGAGGTTCGTCAGACATGATTTTCCTTTCACAAATCCATGCTGACTTTGTCCAATGATTTCACCGCTTTCCAAATGTGCTGTTATCACATCTTTGATAACTGACTCTAGCAGTTTCCCCACCACCGATGTTAGGCTGACCGGTCTATAATTCCCTGGTTTCTCTCTCCCTCCTTTTTTAAAAAGTGGGGTTACATTAGCCACCCTCCAATCCTCAGGAACTAGTCCAGAACCTAAAGAGTTTTGAAAAATTATCACTAATGCATCCACTATTTCTTGGGCTACTTCCTTAAGCACTCTGGGATGCAAACCATCTGGCCCTGGGGATTTATCCGCCTTTAATCCCTTCAATTTACCCAACACCACTTCCCTACTAACATGTATTTCCCTCAGTTCCTTCATCTCACTGGACCGTCTGTCCCCTACTATTTCCGGAAGATTATTTATGTCCTCCTTAGTGAAGACAGAACCAAAGTAATTATTCAATTGGTCTGCCATGTCCTTGCTCCCCATAATCAATTCACCTGTTTCTGTCTGTAGGGGACCTACATTTGTCTTAACCAATCTTTTTCTTTTCACATATCTATAAAAGCTTTTACAGTCAGTTTTTATGTTCCCTGCCAGTTTTCTCTCATAATCTTTTTTCCCCTTCCTAATTAAGCCCTTCGTCCTCCTCTGCTGAACTCTGAATTTCTCCCAGTCCTCAGGTGAGCCACTTTTTCTGGCTAATTTGTATGCTTCTTCTTTGGAATTGATACTATCCCTAATTTCCCTTGTCAGCCACGGGTGCACTACCTTCCTTGATTTATTCTTTTGCCAAACTGGGATGAACAATTGTTGTAGTTCATCCCTGCGATCTTTAAATGCTTGCCATTGCATATCCACCGTCAACCCTTTAAGTGTCATTTGCCAGGGGCAGAACATTACTTAAAACAGACCCAGTATGCCCATGTGCTGGGCTTCCCATCTTCAAAACTTTCCTGGGTGGAGTAGACAGATATGAATTACAACTAGTTACTAGAAACAGTGGAATGGGATTGCTCTGAGAATCAGGATAGACTTGTTGAGTTAAATGACCTCCACGTCATGAGAGGTAGAAAAATAGAGTCATTACTTTTTTAAAGTAAGCTTTTGATTTACTTTTCCAATTCCACTGCCAAGGACTGGAGATTGTTCTTAACATTTTTAAGGGCATGATACTCCTTGTAAGGCATGAAAATTTTATTTGCTCCTCAACCTAGCCTGAATGACATCTCAAGCTATTCCTCTCTGTGTCTTAAGCATTTATCAGTTGTTTAAATTTGGGAATCTTTTCTGTAAATAGTGTATCTTGGAATTAATGTTAGGGTTTTGTGCTCCTGCGAGATCAATGTTCAAATACTCTTAGTATCTTGTAATTGTAATGCTCTTCGCTTGGCTCTGCAATTTACCTTAACCCAGCCAGACCATTTGAGCAGTTTGGCAATACATTAATGTTCTACAACTTATTCTGCTGCATTTTGTTTTGCTACATAGTTAATGCATATTTTGAAATCAGCCTAAGCCAGAGACAATGCTTTGCTAGCTGTAAAATAATTTAGCAGCAATTTAATCAGAACAACATGCTCTGATCTATGTGAGGGTTGTGCCAATGCAAAGGGTCTTGCGTGCTGAAGATAGTTTCCTTCATTCTCCAGGTTCTGACCAGGACATGTGACCAAATTGAGTGCAAACCTAAGAGATCAATGGTGAGCATGGAAGCTCTCAACTGCCAGTACAATTAAAATAATTTTTTTTTATTCACAAGGATGGGTTTCCATCTGACTGAATTGGTTTGGCAGTTCCAGCGAGATTCACATTTTATCCAACATAAATTGTCAGAGCAAACTCAATTACATTCAAGAGAAGTTCTTCAACTCTCGATATAAAATTGAACTATGAATATTTTTTCATTGTTTAAAGCATAATATTGCTTCTATCTGAATGTACTTGATTACACATTTGCCAGTAACCAATTGTTTTCTACTTGTGATCTATTTTCTTTTAAAAAGATGCTGATTCAGGTGTTTCAGTGCGTTAATGTACAAACCAATTAAACATGCTGCAGCTGACGAGTGCATCATATGTACAATTTGTTAAAACTTGTAAAAAAAAGCTAGAAATATTATTATAACATTGACAGTAGCCATGCTGAAGCTAGCTCACAGAGCAATTCCATTCCTCCATCATTTTTTTTTTTCTCTCAGCAAGGACCTGGACCCATTGCAATTTGCCTATCGCCACAATAGATCAACGGCAGACTCAATCCCAATGGCTCTCCACACGGCTTTAGATCACCTGGACAACACAAACACCTATGTCAGGATGCTGTTCACCGACTATAGCTCAGCATTTAATACCAGCATTCCCACAATCCTGATTGAGAAGTTGCAGAACCTGGGCCTCTATACCTCCCTCTGCAATTGGATCCTCGAATTCCTAACTGGAAGACCACTGTCTGCGTGGATTGGTGATATCATATCCTCCTCGCTGACGATCAACACTGGTGCACCTCAGGGGTGTGTGCTTAGCCCACTGTTCTACTCTCTATATACCCATGACTGTGTGGCTAGGCATAGCTCAAATGCCATCTGTAAATTTGCTAATGATACAACCATTGTTGGTAGAATCTCACGTGTGACGAAAGGGTGTACAGGAGTGAGATATGCCAACTAGTGGAATGGTGCCGCAGCAACAACCTGGCACTCAACGTCAGTAAGACAAAAGAGCTGATTGTGGACTTCGGGAAGGGTAAGATGAAGGAACACATACCAATCCTCATAGAGGGATCAGAAATGGAGAGAGTCAATAGCTCCAAGTTCCTCCGTCAAAATCTCTGAGGATCTAACCTGGTCCCAACATACCAATGTAGTTATAAAGAGGGCAAGACTGTGGCTCTGCTTTATTTGGAGTTTGAAGAGATTTGGCATGTGAACAAATACATTCAAAAACTTCTATAGTTGTACAATGGAGAGCATTCTGTGGAAAGAAGAATGTTTTAGAACAAAAGTACTTGTAACTATTGAAATGGATCAGTAACTGGATAAATAAATTGTTCACTTTCATAGCTATATATAGGAGGAACTCTTTCAACAGAACAAGTATTGAAATGTACCTGAACCTGCAAAATTGCAATTGAAAGAATCTTGCATATAATATTTTACATTATTAGCTCATTTTTGCGTGTGATGGTACCACAGTGCTGAATGTATACTTTAGGAAAGGAATAACAGTTAATAAAGAAAAAGTGAGGAACTAGTTAAGAAGAGCACAGGAATTCAAGTATTTTATTAAATATTATGGGGTTTAAAAGCCTTTCTGCCATGATTGACTCATCTTTTATTTAAAAAAACCGGGTTCCTTAGTTGCAGTTTTAATTTTAAATTGTCTTCAATAAGGTTATTGTAAATGGTTTGGATTATTGGAACATATTGAAGCTAAGAATGTTTCCAATGGACTTTGGTACAAATTCATTTGAAGTTAGAAGTGGTTTTGGAATCAGATTTTTCATAACAGATGACATTCAAGACTGGGATCTAAAAAAAAAACCAAATTAAAAATACTTTGTCTTACAAAGGGACATTATAACATACTTAACTGTTTCCTCCAAAGTAAATGAGGGAAGGCTGCTGTAAAATAAGAAGAAACCATTTCAATATGCACACCTGGCAAACCAGAGTGTGGGTTGCGGAGGGGTGAGGGAGTTTATGGGGGCTGCACTTTTTTTTTGCTTGCTTGCGTGCATGCACGCACATACAGATCTGTGCAAAAGTCTTGGGCATATATATATATATATATAGCTCAGATGACTAAGGATTTTACTGAGTATTATATTTGTCAACGTGGAGCAGAGAGTTTGTAAATCTGGGATCAAAGAATGTTGGGAATGGTGAGGGTGAAGTGCAGCAGGAGGGGTGTTGGACAGCTGGCAGAGAAGGAGTGCCAAGGACAGGGCGGCCCGGGTGCAGACATACCCAGTGCTGAGACACCAAGCAAGGTCATTTGATTCCAAACAATAGGTTTATTGATCATTACAGAATGCATCTTTGGTGCTTCCCATTCCCTCCCCTCTCCCTTCCCCTTTTCCCAACTATGATTCCCCTCTCCCTGTTCACTTCCCACTTGCAGTCCACAATATCATCACTCACATGTCATGAAACTTGTTTTTCTTTGTGGTAGCATACAGTGCAATATGTAAAATTTTACAATGGTACCATGCAAAAGTCTTAGGCACCCTAGTCTTAGGCATGGTAGCACAGTGGTTAGCACAATGCTTTGCAGTACAGGTGACCCAGGTTCAATTCCTGCCACTGCCTGTACAGAGTTTGTACTTTCTTCCCATCCCAGTGCTGGCTTCCTCCCATCAAAGATGTACTGGTTGGTAGGCTAGTTGGTCACATGATTAGGCAAGGATTCGATTGGGAAATCTGCTGGCTGGCGTGGCTTGAGGAGCCTACTCTGCACTGTATGTTAATGAATAAATATTTGCCTAAACTTTTGCACAGTGCTGTGCAGAATGGTACAGGCCCTTCTTGCCCAATGGGCCCACACCATCAGTTGTTCCCTCTAAGGTGTGCATTCGTGTGTGTATACATCTTTTGCTACTAGCACACAAAGGAATTTAAACTGCGGACAAAAGGTTGTCACCCTCTCCCTCATTGGCATGTTAAGTATACTTCACAGTCATACTCACTCACATTTCCTTTTCTGGTTTGTGGTGCAAACAGTATTAACATCATGGAGTTTATGATGATTTGCCTGCAGATTTTAGAGCTGGCTTATTTGTACTGTTTTTATTGAAGAAATTATTCAGTGTGCACATGTCGTTGTCATTGGGCAAAAAATTACACAGCACAAGATTTTTGTGCAGACTGATCATTACAAATTAGAGGGAACATTGTGCACCCACCCAGTTACACCCATGTGACCAATTTAACTACTAACCCATATTAAACTGGGATTTGGACCACAGAACTGTTTCAGGCAGAAGAATGACATTAACTGGTACAACTTATTGTAAATATGTAACATTTTAGAACCATCTTGTTTGTAGTGGTGATGTAAAGTGATGGAGTCCTTTCCATAATTTTGCTACTAAGAGTGAGATCTCAACTTCAACTTCGATAGTGAGACTATTGAGAACAGGAATTAAATACAGGTGATTTGCATGTTATGGCCATTTAGGTAATGGGAATTTGCCCTGATAAAATTCACTGTCAGGATTTATGTGAAATAAAAAATTTAAAAAACATGGCTCGTGTTTCTGGATGCACACATAGATGATGTGTTATGATGAATCATGATACAGATTTTTTTCTCTGAGATTGCAATTCTCCTGTAATGCAGAGGTTGTTTGTGTAATTGTGATAATACTCAGTCAAAAAGTGGGAGATCTGCATCTGAATGGGGATTAACCACTTGATTGTAGTTTCAAAGAATTACTGGTAAATATGAATGGGAAGGGTATCTTTTAAGTACCAAATAGATGCCTCATTTACTGGTTGTTGTAGCTGTGCATTTTTAGTATAAACTCAAAAATGTCTCTGCTTTGTCAGCTATGACCTCATTTAGTTTAGAGTCAATATTCATGAATGAAAGATGTCCAACTAGCTTGTTTTTTTTCCCCCTCTGGTATCTGGTCTGATTGCAGTAAGGGATGGGTGAAAATGGGACATGAGAGTGAGACTGTGAGCATCTGCACATATAATACAAACAATAGGTTCTTCCCACAGTCTAGTCAACTGACCTGTGGAAGACACCTTTTGAACAATTGAGGAAGTGGATGATGGAGGTCTTGGTGTTTTTACGCCAAGTTAAAAATACTAATTATAAGTTGCATGTATTCATTGTCTGGTTAACATTAATGCTTTGTATGGTTACGCAAATGACCATACATTCACTGTAGATCAATTTTTATAATGTTATCAGCAATGACATGTGTTTAGGCCTTTAAAAATAAAGAACTTTTTCTTCTGGAATTTGAAGTTCGGTAATAATATCATTGAAATACACCTTCCCTGTTTCATGAATATTGGCTTGAAATATTTTGCTTGATATCCTCAGATACATAGGGTATAATTAAGTGACGAGATGTCCCTAGACATTCCAGATATTATTGGATTTGCCTTGCATCGAGTTCAATGCAACTACATCTGAATTTTAATTTGAGATCTGTAATACTATCCCATTGTTTCAGAGTCACTATTCATATCTTCTTTAAGCTAAACAAATTCAGTTTGAGCTTTCTTTAATGTCTTCTGTTTTGAACACCGTTGACAACTTGCAGGAAGATCTCAATGACCATGGGTGGATTTCTTCCATCAGTAGTTTGCAAAGATCCGCTCTCTGTTGTCATCAATAAATCTATGATTCTCCATGAAGGATTACACAAGGTGGTATTGAATAAGACAGTGATGGAGACTGCAGCAGCATGTAAAGGAAGGGAGGAAAAAATGAACAGAGCAGCTCTATCCCTCCTTGGTATCCCCACTTCACCACCTATCTGTACGTAAGTTTCAGTGGTCCCTGTTTACTGGGACAAGATTTGCAGTCAAAGGCTCTACTTTAAATGACACTCATCAAGATGACATTTTAAAAATATCTGCAGAGGAAGAATGAACATGAAGCATTAAGAATTAGGAGAAACAATGACTCTTTCAGCTTTTTGCACCTATCCTGCCATTCAGTAAGACCATGAATGATATTTTATGTCAATGCCAGTGTTATTATCCTATACTACACCACATTCTTAATACCCAGGCAAACTACTGTACTTCAAGGTTGGCAAGAAGAGAGGGTGGTTGTTTCTTAGATTATTCAGTACTTAAACAGTTATTGAATTCATGCTCTCTGCATTATTGACTTGTAATCATATGCCTATTTATTGCAAGTCTTATACAAACTTTAACCATGCTCTGATTATTCTTAATGACTAAGTTACAAGTATATAAAAGAAAAGGTCAGATGATATCCCAAACAAAACTTTGATTAGGTCCAGGGACAAACCATATTTTGTGGGCTTCCATGGTTTTACCTTACGTGAATATGCAAAAGAGAACACTTACTGCTTGGCTTGGCTGCTTTAAATTCTACTTGAAACATAAACCATAAGGATGTTATCAAATTAATTTGGAAACTGGCCCATTGTTTATTTGCATTTATTTTCCATCATCCTGCTTCCTCTTTTTTTTAGTAACGCATTTATTTCCATACTGGAGTATGAAAATAAGCAGCAAAATTGACTGTCAACCAGAAATATTAAATCCTTGAAATTGTAGAGTATGAAGTGACATTTGTGACAAAAAGATGAAATCTGGAAGTTTCAGATCGATAGTTGCATTTGTCATTTTTAAACTGTGAAGGAGGAAGTCAGTACATGAATAGACAGACTGTTTTGATTATGGTAAACAGATATATCTGGATTTCGGTTCCTGTGAAATAAGCATATACACAGTATTGCACAAAAACTTCGGCACATGTAAAAAGGAATTCTGTAAAGCTAAGATGCTTTCAAAAATAACCAAGTTTTTAAATATAGAAAAATTACTATAAAGAGCAATAAACAGTAAAAAACCTAAATCAAATCAATGTTAGGTGTGACCACCTCTTGCCTTTAAAACTGCAACAATTCTCTTAGGTACACTGTTGTGTAGTTTTATAAGAAAATTGGCTGATGGTTGTTCCAAGCATCTTTGAGAACTTGCCACAGTTCTTCTGCATACTTTGGCTGCCTAACTTGTTTCTGTCTCTCCAGCTAATCCCAGACAGTCTCGCTGATGTTGATCGGAGCTCTGTGGAAGCCATACCATCTGAAACCATATAAAATAAAATCTAGGGTGCCTAAGACTTCCCCACAGTACTGTAAATGCCAGAAAGTTAGGAATAAGTACTTATCATCAAGAATGTTGGTAGGATTACACATTGATAATATAATAGTTGAGGCACTGTTGAGATTCAAAGTTCCCTCCCCTTTGTTAATATCAGAGCAAGTTTTGAAGATGAAATGAGTTAGGCAGCACAGAACTTTGGCTTGAATTTTTACTTCATCTTTCTAAGGCAACCACTAGGAGCTGGTGCACTGAAGTGTTCGCGATTAATGTTCTGCCTATTTCTGCATTTTCTCTCACTTTTCTGAATTCTAGGCCTGGATCTATCAACTTTCAAAGATCACGCCAAAAGCAGACGTGGCATGTATCATGATTCTGTTTATTTTGAGCATCAAGGTAGCTAAACTGAAATGAGATAATGAGCAGATGTTAGTGACATTAGGTACAAGCTAAATAATGGTTATTTCATTGGGGCTAACTCCCCTGATCAGATTTGTATCTCAGATCTTTCATTTTCTCTGATGTGACCAGACAAAATCATCCAAAGTCTGCTTAGATTTTTGTGCTCAAGTTTCTAAATGGATTCCAAAATTTCTTAACTTGGGTGAGAAGTCATGAACTGGTGATTTAGTATCAACATTGATATGCTACTGGTGTGAAGCCTACAGATCACACATACTTTAACATTAGTTTGCTGGTTGATTTTGCAATTTTATAAACCTTTTCTAATATTATCCGTTGCTCCTTTTGTTAAGATTATCTTTCCTAATGAGACCATACTTTCCATTGAAAAATCAAATCACTGAAAAGAATGAAACTGATGTTTCATTTACCATCAGAATCGGTTTATTATTACTGACATATGTCATGAATGTGTTTGTTTTGTGGCAACAGTGCACTGCAAGTCATAAAAATTACTAAGTTATGAAAAATAAATAGTGCAAAAACAAATATTGAGGTTTTGCTCATGGGCTCTAATTTCCCAATTATCTTATCCAATTCACTATCATACCTCTATTTAAGTTTATGATCCCAGTTTGATTTGAATTTGGTGCTTTCAAAATTTATATGGAATTCAGTTTAGTATGTGCCTATTCTTGATAATTTAAGTATAAATGCCGGCCCACCAACTGGAGAGTTGAGGGTTAAGTGTCGAAACACTCTGTGAAGGTTGGGAACCACCTGATGACATCTGCTCCCAGCTGAAGGCTACAGTTACCTTATAAGGTATCTGGAGAATGCACACTAACAGGTGTATGTAACAAGTAACATTAACGTCATATGCACATGACCTGATCTAATATAGCCTACTCACAATATTCTATAATCATAACATAGAACATAGAATAGTACAGCACATTACAGGCCCTTTGGCCCACAATGTTGTGCCAACCCTCAAACCCTGCCTCCCATATAAGCCCCCTCCTTAGATTCCTCCACATACCGGTCTAGTAGTCTCTTAAACTTCACTAGTGTATCTGCCTCCACCACTGACTCAGGCAGTGCATTCCATGCACCAACCACTCTCTGAGTAAAAAAACCTTCCTCTAATATCCCCCTTGAACTTCCCACCCCTTACCTTAAAGCCATGTCCTCTTGTATTGAGCAGTGGTGCCCTGGGGAAGAGGTGCTGGCTATCCAGTCTATCTATTCCTCTTATTATCTTGTACACCTCTATCATGTCTCCTCTCATCCTCCTTCTCTCCAAAGAGTAAAGGCCTAGCTCCCTTAATCTCTGATCATAATGCATACTTTCTAAACCAGGCAGCATCCTGGTAAATCTCCTCTGTACCGTTTCCAGTGCTTCCACATCCTTCCTATAGTGAGGTGACCAGAACTGGACACAGCACTCCAAGTGTGGCCTGACCAGAGTTTTATAGAGCTGCATCATTACATCGCGACTCTTAAACTCTATCCCTCGACTTACAAAAGCTAAGACCCCATAAGCTTTCTTAACTACCCTATCCACCTGTGAGGCAACTTTCAGGGATCTGTGGACATGTACCCCGAGATCCCTCTGCTCCTCCACACTATTTACTTTGTACTCTGCCTTGGAGTTTGTCCTTCCAAAGTGTACCACCTCACACTTCTCCAGGTTGAACTCCATCTGCCACTTCTCAGCCCACTTCTGCATCCTATCAATGTCTCTCTGCAATCTTTGACAATCCTGTACACTATCTACAACACCACCAACCTTTGTGTCGTCTGCAAACTTGCCAGCCCACCCTTCTACCCCCACATCCAGGTCATTAATAAAAATCACGAAAAGTAGAGGTCCCAGAACAGATCCTTGTGGGACACCACTAGTCACAATCCTCCAATCTGAATGTACTCCCTCCACCACCACCCTCTGCCTTCTGCAGGCAAGCCAATTCTGAATCCACCTGGCCAAACTTCCCTAGATCCCATGCCTTCTAACATTCTGAATAAGCCTACCATGTGGAACCTTGTCAAATGCCTTACTAAGATCCATATAGATCACATCCACTGCACTACCCTCATCTATATGCTTGGTCACCTCCTCAAAGAACTCAGACCTTTTCTGACCTTCTCTCAGAACTTTTCACCCTCAAGATCTTCTTTGCCAATTTTACTTCAGCATTCCATAGGAAGATGGAATCCTTCATCATTATTGAATTTTCATGGCAATCCTCTATTTTGATTATCTCTGTGGTGCAAGGGTTCCCCACCTTTTTTTAAATGCCATAGGCCTCTACCATTAACCAAGGGGTGTGGACCCCTGCTCTGGTGGTATTAACTACTGTTAAAGAGGGAAAGTGATTATCATCAGTACATTCTGACTTTGTTATCCTTACTTCCACCTTCAATGATACAGTTTTATTTTCTTCTGAGCTAAATTCCTTTCAAACGCTTATCTTAACATTGTTCTGATTAACACGACTTCCCCTCTTTCTTTCCTACTTAGTCAAAATATCAAATACTGTGACCATCCCACCTTTGATCAGCTATCACCCATGTCTGTAAAACCATTTTCATTTGTCTCTACTTATGGCATGAAATCACTTTGTATCTACTTATCTCCGTAATCTTGTTACAAATGCTTTATGTATTCTAATAAGGAGGTTTTAGTTTAAAATTGTTACTATTTTTACTACTTTGATCATATTTGCTATTACTAACATCTTTATCTCTTCCTGTTGAACTCTGTTATCACCCATGTGGCTGCATATTTTTTTAATGGTTTAAATGCCTCTCATCTGAAGCCAAAACCTGTGCACCTCCCTCAAACTTTAAATCTATGCTGAGAGGCATTTTTTCTTTGTTCCACTTCACTCTTACTTTGGTGTACACCAATCCAATAAAGTCAAGGAACAATACCTCTTCATCATCTGACTGGGTATATTACATCAAGACCCAACACTGAATTTAACAATTCAAGATTACGGGCTTTTCCAGTTTGTGTCAGAAGTGGCCAATTATATCAAAAAGTCATCAGATGTTGACTGAACTAGCCATATCTTTTGGGCTTTTTGCAACTGCAGTCTGTCTACCTCATTTTTCCTGCATGTTTTTCTTTAAGCTGATGTGAAGATGGGTGAGCGGGGGTGTCAATCCAGAGAGAATTGATAGTTGGAGTCAATTACAAAGGTTTATGCCTTTGTGCGCGCATGGTTAAACATTGCATGGGAGACTATTCATGAAAAGGTAGAAGTGTGGGAGATGGTTTTTTTGATGATGGAATGTTGGAGAGCAGTGAGGCTGCAAGGGGTAATTAAGCACCCACCTTCCAAGTTCTTATTTGGAGATTGTATTGGGAAGAAGAGAAAAAGGGAGAAGAAATCAATGGCATCAAATAGGTGAGGGGTGTGGTGGCATTGTCGCTAAGTCCATATCTGGAACTCAAGGTTCAACAATGCAACATAACAGCCTTTTTCCTATTGCCTGGAGCACAAACTAATCTGAAAACCCCTAATTCTACTTCAAACTATATTTTCCTCAAATTGCACTGATGTCATATTTATTTTATTGTGTTATTGAAGTTGCATGTAACTTATTAAAGGTATTTCAATAAGTTATATGTAACTTAAATAACACAATAAAATAACGAATTTGCAGAGTTTATTCAAGTTATGAACAAGTTGTCATATAGCTTAGTTTACATTAACTTCTGTAATGAAGCCAATGGGCCTTCAATGCACATTAACAATGCTCTCCTTTTTTGTCATGAATTCCCATCTCCCCCTCCCCTCCCCTGCCCCAATAAATCCACTTCATAATTTGCATATGGAAACTTAGGAATTCTGAGCTAGGAGAAAAAGTCATTGAGTTGTGAAGCAGAATCATTTGACCTAGGTTAATTCTGCTTGCTAGCATTGTTAAGTAAAACATCATCTCGTGCCACATTTAGCAGAAAGGCTGCCAGTACATAAAATCTAAGCTTTAAGTGAAATAATTGTCTTGATCTGATTTAATGTTATCCAGCCTTATGACTGCTAAAGTAGGAGGATTTTTTTCCCAAGATTAACCTAACTTAATCAACTTTAACTTTTGCATATGGAGTGCTTGATGTAGATTGTCTTGATTATATTAATACAATTTATTAAATGTTGTGGTATTTTCACATGCATGTAATCCTTTCCATGTGACATTCATGACATTTATGCATTTCTTGCAAATAATAACTTGCCATTTCCTTACAAAACAAAAGCTTTATTTTTTTAATACTACTTCGGCAGCTTTTATTGTGATGGACACTTGTTAAAGACACCTGCTGTCAGCATTTCTGAAATGGCTTTGGTGTTTTTCAACAATGGAGAGAGGGGGGTAAAATACTGACTCCTGATCATACTCCAGTGTTGTTTTTGCTGCAAAATTTCTGCATGTTGACATTGTGAGAATGGGATTTGATTGTAAACTGTAAGTGCTGACTTGATAGTTGATATAGGAAGAATGCTCCTGTCACCTTTTAGAATGATACTTGGTGAGAACAGAGTCAGACTGGTGGGGAAAAATGTGTCTACGTATATGGTTTGGGGCAAGATTCTTGTGGGTTTTCTTGCTTAATACTCTATTGTTTCCCAATTTCATTCTTCGCTAGTTTAACAATGCATTTTTTAAAGAGCAAAAATTAAGGGAATTCTATTGCATGACTTTGGGCACAGTCATTGTTGTAGATAATTGGATTTTTTAATTGAAATTATTCCATTCAGATAGCAAACATCCTTCTTGAAGTTTATACACCTGTTAAAATTATAGACACTCCTTGTTTTACAATGATTATTTAAATCAAGCCTTCATGAAGATGGCAGAATTTCAACTCCTTTAGCCTCCTAAAGATTATAAATACTTAAGCTGTACTAATTAACAGGCACACACCACATCACAGGACAGCGGCCTATAAAACTAGGCTGCTTTGCAAAGCATAATCCTGCAGGAAATCTTGCTTTTACAGCAAGCTATGCTGATTACCAAATTATTCCAAGGGAAGCTATAGTAACCACTGAATTACAGTATATAATGTATCTGTAATAGGATTTCTTGGAGAGTGAAAATATAATCACATAAATCTCATAAACTTTTGTTTGATAGCTTTTTTGTGTATAATAATGTGGCAGGGATGTTTTCTGTCATTTACTGCATTAAAAATGTAGTTTTAGAGAGAGAGATTGTTCCTTTTATCTATGTTTTATACTTTGAAAAGTTTGATTTTACTTTGAATTGATCTTTGGGCAAGAACTTAAGTGTTTGAAAGAACTTTATGGGTGTAATTTATGAAATATTTTGATTACTCATCAAAGATTACATTGTCTCCTCCTAAATTGTCAACAAGTTGTTTAAATATTTACACAATTAAAATGCCCGGCAATTTAAATTCCACAAATGTTTGCAGTTAAATAAGTCTGTGGCCAGATTGAATTTTATTCAATCTGTAAAACTTCACAGGAATATTCTAGTAATAGTTAACTTGTATCATAACCTTCTACTTGGACTGCTGACCATCATCAGGACTGAATAGAAACATTCCCTCACTCATGTAAACAGGAACCGTTTTCCATCATTTCTATACCAAAGCTGAGTGCATTACTGAGAAATTTTGGCTCTGCATTAATGTTAACTAGTGTTTTCTGGAAACTAGAAGAGAAACAATAAGGAATTTTATTTTGCCTAGTCCTACAAGGTTGAAATACATTATTGACTGAGATCAAGGGCTGAGACTTGGTTGGAAATCAAAAAAGTGGCGAGATCAGTGTGGAGTCCTTCATTCAGTGTGTGCATTCGGGTTAGTCAGTGGTGTGTTGAAGTTGTTGATGAAATGATGATGGGGATAGTGACAAAATGATTAAAATGCATATGATATCTAGTGGAGTTCCTGTTCAACACTGTACTATGAGGATCAAATTATCCCAGAAATTAACAACAGTATCTGTGTGCATTGCAACGGAAATGATGTAATGTGATGTGTATCTGATGTTGATATTGTGTCATATGCACCAAGTGTAATTGGTCAGGAAATGGCATGAAATAGCTCAGGGCACGGTCATCACTTGCATTTCACTCAGTAATTGGTATATTTTCAATCGGGCAACACAAAACTAAACAGCATCTTGTAAATCCAACTTATAAACTTTAAAATCATTTGAGCATCCAATTTCTCATCCAGGCAGTGTACAATGTGCTTCCAAGCCCATCAAACCAGCACACATGGGGCAAGGCAGAGTCATCTGCGTGCCCACTGTTCTCCAAGCAAGGAACCCTGGAGCACATCCTCAGCGGCTGTGCAAGGGCACTTGGTGAGGGACGGTACAGGTGGAGGCATGATCAGGTCCTGAAGACCATCACTGAAGCCGTCAGCGCGGGAGTTGAGTGGGCGAAGCGGTCCCGACCCTCCAAGCAGGCCATTGCCTTTGTCAGAGCTGGGGAGCAGCCAATACCTGCCAAAAGAACACCTGCAGGCATTCTGACCTCTGCAAGGGACTGGCAGCTGTTGGTGGACCTCGAAGGGCAGCTGAAGTTTCCCAACCATATCGCAGCCACCACCCTGCGACCAGACATTGTCCTAGTGTCTGAGTCTATTAAGCAAGTGGTGCTGCTGGAGCTGACGGTCCCATGGGAAGATAGCTTGGAAGAGGCCTTTGAAGGGAAGCTCTCCGAGTACGCAGGACTGGTCAGCAACTGTCAGCAGGCTGGATGGAGAGCGAGGTGTCTCCCAGTGGAGGTTGGTTGTAGGGGATTCGTAGCCCGTTCTTTAGTTAGAGCCTTCAGCATTTTGGGCATCGAGGGAGAGAGGAAGAGGAGAGCCATCCGCAGTACCACCGATGCGGCAGAGAGGGCCTCAAGATGGCTGTGGCTCAAAAGAGGGGAGCCATGGAGTCACAAGTAGCTAGCCATCTGGACACAAGCTGGGGTCTGATCAGCCCCGGCTGGGTCACTGGAGGAGGTTGTATGATGTTGAAAGACCCGAAACACCCGATGATTCCAGGAACATCACTGAAGATGTGTCCAGAAGCATCAGTAGATGTATGTACACAGGGAATGATCTTTCATCAGAACTTGATGCATTTTCAAACATTTTTGCATCTTAAGAAGTGCAGACTCTTAAAGTGGGTTGGGAAGGGAAGAAAGTTTAAAATAAAATCAAGAGATGAAATTGCATAGTAGATAATTGAGCAAGTAAAAAGGAAAATGGTATGCGGGAACAATGGCACTGAACAACTGGACATTGAAAATGCTAACTTCCCAAAAAAAGAGGGTGGTATAATGTTGAACTTCGTGTTGATTCCAGTCAAAAGGGAGATGCAATTGCTCAAGTTCTTGTTAAGTTTACTGAGTCATTGTAGGAGAGTAGGTCTGAATGACGTAGAGGACCAAATTGGAAAACAAAGCCCAGATGAAGGATGAGACAGATGTTCCAAAACCAACTGTTCAATATTGAATAAGTGGCATTATGAGCAGCTTTCATCTGAAATCAGACATGAAAAGTTTGGGTGTCCTTAGAAACCCCAATTCCAATAACGATACAATCAGGCTGAGATGGTCAGCCTCCAGCTGTCATTTTCCTTTGTGCGAAGCATGAATCCTTCCAGTGGAGATGCTTTTCCCATGCTTTCAACTGAATTTAATGCTTCCTGCTGCCATGCCAGTGAATCATGTTTTGTTGTTAAAGCTGGTAACTTGTGACTCACCTCACTAATTCAGCATGTATGCATGTTGCTTAATTGCCTGCAACTACCTGTAAATAGATGTGGCAGAGCCTTGATCTGTTGGTTTTAGAATGGCCTGGTTCTGTCTATTGCAAAGTCCTCACGTGGATTGGTGTATAAGTAGTACTTTAGTAGCTTTACCAAGTTGGCACATTGCCATCGAGTCGGCTTAGTGCAGCTCCTAGTATGCTTTTCTAGATTCAGCTGCAGGTGGTCCTCATGTCTGAAGATACTGTGGACTGAAGGATTTGGTAGAAGATTGCAGATTGTGGTTCATATCAATTCTGGTTCTGTTGGTATACCTCTGTGCCTATTTTAAATACTATTTTACAACTACTAAATCTATTCCCAATCTTTCCCATTCACACATTGATAATGTTACCCAACACATACAACGTCTTCATCTCCAATACCACTTGGACCGTAGGGCAGTTACTGTCCCACTGTTGTCACAAATAGTGTCAAAACAGGTTGTATGTACAGTGGGTTCTGGTTAATTGGGACATATCGGGGCCAGTACCTTTTTTGCCCAATTAAGCGGCTGTCCCAATTAGCCGAAGTTCCATTGGAATAGTTAAAAAGTTATAAAAAAGGCTAACTACTGTTTCAGTGTGTTATGTATTCTTGTAGATTTTGACCCTTATGCTTGCTGTCATGTTTCCTGTGTGCTGTGTACTGAACATAATGTGAGAGGGCATTTTAGATAGATGACGTACAGGCAAAATAAACAGTGCATGTTTGTTCCTCACCTCTCGGTCTCTTGGGTGTGTTATTCACAGCCCCCTGCATTCCCAGAACCAGAAACATAACAACTAGCGATGAGGTGACAATTTCTCATGCAATATTTATTGTTTTGTTCCCTTCGGCAAGAAATGTCAGTGCGCAGTGCTGGTGGTATAATGTGTGTGAGTGAAAAGAAAACAGCCGCAGCAAGTGTGGTGAGTGAAGAATCCAAAGCGAACGCGACAGTCAAATAAAACATAAGAGAAGGGGGAGAGGGACGGATAAGACTAGTTAACTTTTCTGAATTGTAATTGTGTTTGAAAAATGGCGACAATGTTTAGAAGTATGGGGTCGTATGACAAAACGATGGAGCAGTGGAGTTCATATACTGAAAAATTTGAATATTTTGCACTGGCAAATCAAATTTCAGATAATATTCATGCTCCAACTTTTCTGACTGTGATGGTTACAGAAACATTTAATTTATTACACAGTCCAGTGCAACCTGCTAAGTCTGTCGATCAGCCAGATGAGGACAGAATTTCTTAAAAGGAATCAAGAGGAAGTTGATTCTATTTCACATTTTGTGGCGATACTGAAGCAATTGTCCGAACTGATTTTGGGCAGTTGCTGAATGACATGTTACGTAATAGACTCGTATATGGCCTGCAGAGTGAGGCAATTCAAAAACATTTGCTAACGTTTCAGAAGAAAGACTAACATTACTGAAGGCAATTGAGATTAATACATCTACGGAAATAGTAGCTAAAGAAGCAGAGCTACTAAGTGCAATTTCCCAAGTTCATAAAGTTTCTACTGATTTTAAGAATAAGATGCCTATTGGCAAACAATGTTACCATTGTGTCAAAACTGGGCATTCTTCAAAAAAATGCTGGTATAAGGATTTAGATTGCCCAGTTTGTATTGGATGTGCCTGTAAAAGTGAAAAGACACTGTCTATCCAGAACACTGTAATAAAGAAGAATGATGTTTGGAAAAATGAAATATGAACAAGATGGAGCATAATGAAGATGGACTTAGTGACTCCCACTCTGGTTGAAGAAGCTTTGCATGTTTTATCTGTTTCAGAACACAAAGACGATTATTGGTTGACCCTGCAGTTGGATTGGGCCACAGTGAGGATGCACGTGGACTGGGATCTGCAGTATTGCTAGTGTCAGAGATAGTTCACAAGGAGAGATAACAGCATTTTACACTAGAAGGGGAAGGTTGACTTCAAAGACTTGTACTGTTGAGGTTGTTCCAGTGAGGAGAGCAATGGAGATTAATGAACAAATAAACGCCCACTGTACATTGTTAAAGGTAGTTACCCAATGGTTCTGGACCCTGTGGCTGAAGCTGCTCAAACTCAACTGGCACGTTGATTGATAGGAGCACTGGTCTTCAAGAGGTATTGAAGAAAGATGCAGAAGTATTTGATGGAAAACCAGGAACCACTGTTAAGCCCAACAAAACACTCAAATGCCTCAGGCCATATTCCCTCAAACCGAAGGTAAAGGATGAATTGGAAAAACTGGTCCAGAATCAGGTATTGGAACCAGTGTGTGCAAGTAAATGAGCAACTCTAGTGATTCCTGCCTTAAAAAGGATGGGTCTTTTTGGCTTTGTGGAGACTTCAAAGTGACCATTAAACCAATTCTTACAGCTGAGCAATATCCTCCTCCCCTCATTGTTGGTCTTTTCGCAGGATTGGCCAGAGGACAGGCATTTAGCATGATTGACTTGTGTCTAACATACTTACAGATTCACGTGGAACCACAGTCACAGGAACTGTTGACAATAGTGAGGAACGTTCAGCTACCAAAGGCTTCTGTTTGGTATCCCCTCGGCTTCTGCACTTATTCAGTAAGTGATGGACCAGATCCTGAGGGGTTTGACAGAGGAACAATGCTATTTGGATGACTTGCTCATTACTGGGAAAACTGGGCGTGAACTCCTACAAAACTTGGATGCTGTACTACAAGGACTCAAGCAATGTGGGCTAAGGGTCTGGGCGGACAAGTGTGAGCTCTATCAACCTTTGATTAAAGGAACATCGCTACTTGACTTCAATCTTTCATCCACATGTAGGCTTTTCTAACCTGGCTGCTAGTCAAATGCAATGTTGGGCTTTGTTTCAATCTGCACATCGGTACAATATAAAGTACAGGAGGTCCGAGCACCATTGAAATGCTAGTACACTATCCAGAATTCCCTTAGTTGTTACAACTCCTGGGCCATCCCCGAAAAAGATCTTTTACTTCAAGGAAGCATATACAGCTCTAATTAATTGTGGTGCAAGTCCAGAAGCACACGTGTACTGACCCTGTTTGAATTAAAGGATGTTGCCTGGATTGGGGAACATGCCTTATGAGAATAGTTTGAGTGAATTTGGCCTTTTCCCCTTAGAGGGACGGAGGATGAGAGGTGACCTGATAGAGGTGTATAAGATGATGAGAGGCATTGATTGTCTGGATGGTCAGAGGCTTTTTCCCAGGGCTGAAATAGCTAACACGAGAGGGCATAGTTTTAAGGTGCTTGGAAGTAGGTACACAGGAGATGTCAGGAGCAAGTTTTTTACGTGGAGGGTAGTGAGTGCGTGGAATGGGCTGCCGGCAATGGTGGTGAGGTGGATACGATGGGATCTTTTAAGACACTCCTGGAGAGGTACATGGAGCTTAGAAAAATAGAGGGTTATGGGTAACCCTAGGTAATTTCTAAAGTAAGTACATGCTTGGCACAGCATGTTGGGTCAAAGGGCCTGTATTGTGCTGTAAGTTTTCTATGTCTCTATGTAAAGTGGTAACTCACGAATTGAAAGGAGAGCCAACCATAGAACTGAAACCTTACCAATCTCGGTGGGAAGAGGTCGCATTCCAAGCTGGATGTTTCCAACTGGATTACTGTGTTGTCATTCCTCCATCACTAAGAAGCCAGAGTTGGAGTATTGTGTGCAGTTTTGGTCTCCAAATTTGAGGAAGGACATTCTTGCTATTGAGGGAGTGCAACGTAGGTTTACAAGGTTAATTCCCGGCATGGCGGGACTGTCATATGTTGAAAGATTGGAGCGACTGGGCTCGTATACACTTGAATTTAGAAGGATGAGAGGGGATCTGGTTGAAACATATAAGATTATTAAGAGATTGGACACCCTGGAGGCAGGAAGCATGTTCCCACTGATGGGTGAGTCCAGAACCAGAGGCCACAGTTTAAGAATAAGGGGTAGGCCATTTAGAACGCAGTTGAGGAAAAACTTTTTCACCCAGAGACTGGTGGATATGTTGAATGCTCTGCCCCAGATGGCAGTGGAGGCCAAGTCTCTGGATGCTTTCAAGAAAGAGATGGATAGAGCTCTTAAAGATAGCGGAATCAAAGGTTATGGGGATAAGGAAGGAACTGGATACTGATTATGGATGATCAGCGATGGTCACAGTGAATGGTGGTGCTGGCTCGAAGGGCCGAATGGCCTACTCCTGCACCTATTGTCTATTGTCTATGAGAGCTTGATGAGCTACGTGCAGAACACTGGCATAGTGCACGCGAAAGTAATCTCACGCAACTATTTCTGGTCACCATTTCTGGATGTAACCATTGAAGAGAAGGCCAAAGCATGCCCACATTGTCAGCGAGTGAGAAATGTTCCTCAGCTTATTCCTTTGCATCCATGAGAATGGCCTGAAGAACCATGCAGAGGATTCGCGTAGATTCTGCAGGACCTGTAGAAGGGCACACGTTCTAGTTGTAGGGGACGCACACAGCAAATGGCCCAATATTGCCATCGCGAAGTGCACTACATCTGAGAATTGCACTGAGGTGCTACGTTCCATCTTTATCCGTTTTGGGCTTCCTCAATAGGTTGTAAGTGACAATGGCCCATAGCTCCTGTCTGAAGAGTTTAAGGCATTGATGGAAGCAAATGGTATTCAGCACATCAAGTCAGCACCATATCATCCAGCCACCAGCGGCCTTGCTGAACGATTCATACAGACACCGAAGCCCTCAAGACTTCAGTGGAAGGTGGAACCCTCAACCAGTGTCTCAGTACTTTCTTGCGGACAAACCACAACGCAGCTCATGCCACCACCAAAATGGCTCCAGCCAATGCACTGTTAAAAGACAGCTTCACATCCAGCTTATCCTGCTTTGACCCCAAAACACAGAACAGATTGTACTAAATGAATAGAAAAGCCAAGCAAAGTGTCAAAGTGAAGTACAAAGTTTCACAGCAGGAGAGAGAGTAATTGCCTGGAACTATATCTCTGGAACAAAGTGGATACCTGTGATAGTGGTGGCACAAGCTGTCGTACAGAGTGAAAACTAGCAGTACAACATCCAGAGGAGGCATGTTGATCAGCTGTTGCCCTCTTCTCGAGGCTACTGAAAACCAACACACTCAAATTTCTGGAGGCAAGGGTTTGGCTGGAAACGTTGACTATACTTCTTTCCAAACATGCTGCCTGGCCTGCTGAGTTCCTCCAGTATTTTGTGTGTGTTGCTCGGATTTCTAGCATCTGCAGATTTTCTCTTGTTTACAAACTGACTGATCCAGTCTTAGCTGTAGAGATGGAATGGGATTCTGAGACAATGACTGCAGAATCTCTAGTAAAATCAAATGACACAGTCAGTGCGCCCCCATCACCTGTGCTTTCTGAGGTGTCACCTACTGAGAATGCAGTTCCCAAGCCAAGATCTAGACATACAGTACCAAGAGATAAACTGGCTTTGGTGTCACCCCCATGTTGCTGGTACTCTCACAGGCACAGTCGGTCTCCAGACAGATTGAATTTCTAGTTTGCTGACTAAACCTCAGCACATGGGGTAGAATAACCTAGGAAAACCTGGAATGGATGCAATCTAGTAAAATGTTTGTTGCATTAGTATATATATGTCTTTTAAATAAGCAGACCAAAACCGAAAGCATTAATCGGAATGAGATCTTTTCAAAGTCCTGTATATTCTTAGCAAGAAGACTTATTCTTCTTCTGCACACACCCACCCCAGCTTTGCAAAAAGGAAAATATTCAATTGTCACCTAATTGCAAGGTGTACCTGAATATTAAATGTTTCCTGTAAGAGGACACCAAGTCCCTCTCAACACTAACATTTAATAGAAACATAGAAACATAGGAAATAGGTGCAGGAGTAGGCCCTTCGGCCCTTCGAGCCTGCACCGCCATTACAGTATTATCATGGCTGATCATCCAACTCAGAACCCTGTACCTGCCTTCTCTCCATACCCCCTGATCCCCATAGCCACAAGGGCCATATCAAACTCCCTCTTAAATATAGCCATTGAACTGGCCTCAACTGTTTCCTGTGGCAGAGAATTCCACAGATTCACCACTCTCTGTGTGAAGAAGTTTTTCCTCATCTTGGTCCTAAAAGGCTTCCCCTTTATCCTCAAACTGTGGCCCCTCGTTCTGGACTTGCCCAACATCGGGAACACTCTTCCTGCATCTAGCCTGTCCAATCCCTTTAGTATTTTATACGTTTCAATAAGATCCCCCCTCAATCTTCTAAATTCCAACGAGTATAAGCCTAGTCCATCCAGTCTTTCATCATATGAAAGTCCTGCCATCCCAGGAATCAATCTGGTGAACCTTCTTTGTACTCCCTCTATGGCAAGAATGTCTTTCCTCAGATTAGGGGACCAAAACTGCATACAATACTCCAGGTGTGGTCTCACCAAGGCCTTGTACAACTGCAGTAGTACCTCTCTGCTCCTGTACTCAAATCCTCTTGCTGTGAATGCCAGCATTCCATTCGCCTTTTTCACCGCCTGCTGTACCTGCATGCCCACTTTCAATGACTGGTGTATAATGACACCCAGGTCTTGTTGCACCTCCCCTTTTCCTAATCGGCCACTATTCAGATAATAATCTGTTTTGCTGTTTTTGCCACCAAAGTGGATAACCTCACATTTATCCACATTAAATTGCATCTGCCATGAATTTGCCCACTCACCTAACCTATCCAAGTCACCCTGCATCCTCTTAGCATCCTCCTCACAGCTAACACTGCCGCCCAGCTTCGTATTATCCGCAAACTTGGAGATGCTGCATTTAATTCCCTCATCTAAGTCATTAATATATATCGTAAACAACTGGGGTCCCAGCACTGAGCCTTGCGGTACCCCACTAGTCACTGCCTACCATTCTGAAAGGGTCCTGTTTATTTCCACTCTTTGCTTCCTGTCTGCCAACCAATTCTCTATCCACATGAATAGCATACCCTCAATACCGTGTGCTTTAAGTTTGCACACTAATCTCCTGTGTGAGACTTTGTCAAAAGCCTTTTGAAAATCCAAATATACCACATTCATTGGTTCTCCCCTATCCATTCTACTAGTTACATCCTCAAAAAATTCTATGAGATTCGTCAGACATGATTTTCCTTTCACAAATCCATGCCGACTTTGTCCGATGATTTCACCGCTTTCCAAATATGCTGTTATCACATCTTTGATAACTGACTGTGGCAGTTTCCCCACCACCGATGTTAGGCTAACCGGTCTATAATTCCCGGATTTCTCTCTCCCTTCTTTTTCAAAAAGCAGGGTTACATTAGCCACCCTCCAATCCTCAGGAACTAGTCCAGAATCTAAAGAGTTTTGAAAAATTATCACTAATGCATCCAGTATTTCTTGGGCTACTTCCTTAAGCACTCTGGGATGCAGACCATCTGGCCCTGGGGATTTATCTGCCTTTAATCCCTTCAATTTACCTAACACCACTTCCCTACTAACATGTATTTCCCTCAGTTCCTCCATCTCACGAGACCCTCTGTCCCCTACTATTTCTGGAAGATTATTTATGTCCTCCTTAGTGAAGACAGAACCAAAGCAGTTATTCAATTGGTCTGCCATATCCTTGTTCCCCATAATCAATTCACCTGTTTCTGTCTGTAAGGGACCTACATTTGTCTTAACCAATCTTTTTCTTTTCACATATCTATAAAAGCTTTTACAGTCAGTTTTTATGTTCCTTGCCAGTTTTCTCTCATAATCTTTTTTTCCCTTTCCTAATTAAGCCATTTGTCCTCCTCTGCTGAACTCTGAATTTCTCCCAGTCCTCAGGTGAGCTAATAATGTTACACAATTAAAAAATAACTACTTTTCTACTCCTATCAAAGTAGACATTCTCACTATTCCCCTTCATTTACATATCTGCCAATATTTCATCGATTCACTTAACGTGTCTATAAGCCTGTGTCTTTTTCTGCTTTGCACTTAATTTAATATAGTCCAGACAGTGATGATCCATCCTGAGCTTAGCAATGCAGCAAAGTTCTTCAGTAAACTAGTAGGAGTGGGCTGAGATTGGTGAGTGGCCAGAGGTAGCTCCTTGTAGATATGCAAATAACTTCTAATTAAAGAAGATGGTAGGTAACCGCGGTTATGGCAGTGACCACCAACAGGACCCCAGAGAATCTGTCCATAGCTTGTCAATTGCAAAGGCCCCAGTATTAATCCTGGACACTAATATTTGTACTACTTTTCCTCCCTGTTAACCTACCTTCTAACTATGTCAATATATTGCCATTATCTCCAAGGCACATAGTTTGTACTTCGATCTTTTTAATGTGCTACCTTATCCTATAACAATCCAAATACAGTATACTACAACCACTGGTTCCACTTTATATAGCTAGTTACATTGTCAAGTATTTTGAACAAACTCTTAGTGCAATTTTCCTTTATCTGAATTAAGTTTGGCTCAACCTAATACCATTGTGATTTTTTTCTAAGTATTCTGTTATTTTTAATAATCATTGCTTTTTCAGTTTGCTTTCAATTCATCAGAATTTAGGACATTTTGGAAAATAGCCAGCACTATCCACTTTCTAGGCCACTGCCTTGAGAACTATAGCATGCAGAGAGTGGGGTTCAATGACTTTGTCCATCCTTAGTTTACTCAGTACTTTTTCCTCTATTGATACTTATTGATACTCTATTGATTCCTCTTTCTCTTACCCTTTTGATTACTTAGTGATTTTATTACAATTTAATTTTGTTACACTTCACTTTATCTGTGAAGATGATACAATATTCTCCTTTAACGACACAATGGAATTGCTGGTGGCAATTTATATGACGTGAGAAAAATAATCAGGAGCTTTATTGGTCCCAGAACCTCTCAGTTTCCCTGTTTGCTGAGTTACTGGAGATTGTTCCTGCATTTTATTATTTTGGGAGGAGACATTTTAGTTCTTTTTGGAGGAAGTTCATGCTACAATGGCTTTCCTGGGGTGCCATTGATTTCTTCCTTCTGGGAATCAATAGACCAGCCAGTAAGCTACAGATTGGGTTTTACTGGAGAGGTTTGTGGTTGTTCACAGGTTTGGAATTCTCTCATATGTGCAAGGTCTGAATCTTTGGCTGCTCCACACTGATGGTTTTCATGACTACACTTCAACCAAGGACTTGTTGCAGACTCTTAGTGTAGTTAAGGTGTATTCTCAGCACTTGTGCAGGAGAATCTGCTGTCTCTGTCAGCAAAATTTATGCCAGGACAGTCCTACACAGGAAGACAACCTCATTGATAAGAATGGTTCAAGAGGCAAGAGAGATTACAATTTTTAATTTAATTGTTTAATTTTTTTCTTAATTGGCAGTATTCCTTAGCATATTTTAAAGCTAAATTATTTAAAAAATATTAGGTACAGGTTGACCTTCACTAATCCATCACCACTGGGACCTAAAGAGTGCCAGATTAGTGAAAATGCTGAATTTACAGAAGGATTACATTAAGCATAATCAATGCCGGATTATCGAAGGGACCGGATTACAGGTAGTCAGATTAGTGAAGGTCGATCTGTACTTTGAATTATTTTTTTACTTTCAGTAGTTTTTTAACTGTTTTCGAATGCTGCAGATATTTGCCATGCAGTTGTATTCAGGTTTTGACAACTTTGACATTGGCTTATCTCAATTTTAATATTTGAATGTTTCTACCATAGCTCATCAGGTGTCACCAGGATCCAAAGGAGGAACAAGATTTCAATTAACATCCATACCAGGTAAGCATGGGTATTTGGTGTGATTTCCTACATTGAGTCCTGTCTGTGAAGATTTCTACTTCCTTTTACCCCCATGTTTATTGCTTGGACTTCGTGATAGCCACAGTTGACTGGGTCTTTGAGTTATTTACTTGGTTGTTTTATTTAGATAATTGCATGTGGGACCGAGAGAATTAAATTGGTAATTTAAATTGGACAAATAATTAAGTAGTTATTTTTTAAAAAATCAACGATTTATTTAGTTAAGTATGGTAGGAATATTATGAAATTTACAGTACATTGTTGAATTTTCTTTTGGGAAAATATCTTTGAACTTCAATTTAAATGAGTAACTTTTAGATCATTAAAACACTTGTCTAATTGGTAACACCTGTACTGTTTCTGTTTCAGAGTCTGTTGAATGTTATCTGGAACATCCAGGTACAGGTTGCACAGAAGAAACTGCATCATTGTGAACTTGTGCCTGAAGCAATAAAAAAAGGAAGAAGTTATTTTTGCATATGATTTTTGATGTTCAAGAAAACGAAGTAGAATAACATTACCTTGTAAAGATTTAGAAACTATCCTGTCACCTGCAGTTTACAGAGGGCCAAGCTACAATATTAGTAGAGAAATGTAAAAGAATCAAGACCTCTCTTCAATGCCATAGAATCTATAACGGAAATAAAATTTGAAATTTTACATTTACCAAGTAATCTGATCGAGCTGGAAAGATGATTGATCTAAGTCACCTAACGGAGGAAGAGCAGGCAAAAATCTTGAGGGTGCTGCAAAGAGATGCAGAGTTGAGAAAAGTGGAAGAAACAAGAATACGGTAAGATCTTTTAAATGTACATTTGCTTACTGATATATTGATTTATGAAATATATGAAATAACATTTAATAGGAACATGTATCAGGTTTGTGGACTTCATGGTGTTCAGAGGAAAAAGGTGCAATCTGAAGTATTTTTGAAAAGTTTGTTAAGGGTCTACATTCACAGAAAGCAGTGGGAGTTTAAGTTTAAAGTCTGATATAGTTTTTTTTTAACTTAATAAAACTGCAGACAAAGGAAATTTGCAATAGTGATTGAAATATTGAAGCTTCTCACAAGTTAGGCAGCATCATTGGGGAAAGGAACAGAGTTAAATGATCTTTTGACAGTTTTATGGCCTTCGGTTTTGTTTTCTCAATGGCTGAAAGAAGGAGATGTAGATTTATAGGAGTGACAAAAAGCTGAGCTGTATGATGTAGAACAACTATGACCCCAATACTCAGGCTCCATTTCTTTTAAATTGTGATTTGTTAATCTCAAAGAATGTTGTATTCAATTCAGATTACACTTGGATTTAAACCATGTTTGATCCAGGCTCTGCAGGAACCTTCAGATCACTTTCAATTAACAAACAGAAGAGCAGAAAGCCAGAAGCTGTGTCTCAATCCTGTGGAGTGTTCGGGGGCGGGGGGGCAGTGGCACAGGTGGGGGAATGACGCATTATCAATAACTCCAAAAGCCTGGAAGTAGAGTAAATACTGAAAGGCTTTTATTAGCAGTAAAATGTGATCTCCACCATGCTGGGTATCTGCCCCTGGACTGAGAGGAGGAGCAATGGCACAATCGCCTTTATTCAGGGGTCCGTGGGAGGAGCCGCAGGAGCAGTCAGCAGAGGGGCGTGTCCAGACAGGTAACCCAGTTACAACATGGATGTGTATGTGTGTGTGTGTATATATATATAGTTTACCACATTCACCCCTTTTTTGAAAGAGTCCTGCGGGGTGAAGTGACTGACAATATTTACAACAAGTATATTTACAGGTTAAGTCTATCAGGCGGTCGAGTCCGTCGCTGTGATCTACGTAGCACCAGTGGTGATTGCATCGGCGACGGCGGTTGTGCTGGCTCCGGCCTGACGTGAGGTGTCAGTACGTTAGGCATCAGTAATCCCTCGTGTGTGTGCGTCGTGCCCGGTATGGGAATGTCGTGTGGTGTCTGTGTAGGGCTTGGAGTGCGCGGTGTCTCGTAAGTACATACATCGGTGGGTACAGGGTTAATAGTCACCATGGAGTGTTCAGGGTAGGGGCCCGGAGCTGCTGCGGGCGCCAGGTCGCGGATGGAGACCGTGTCCTCCCGCCCATCAGGTAAAACCACATAGGCATACTGGGGGTTCACATGAAGTAAGTGAACCCTCTCGACCATCGGGGAGTATTTATTGCTCCTCACACGTTTCCAGAGCAGCACTGGCCCCGGGGACGTCAGCCAAGTTGGTAGGGTGGTCCCAGTGGTCGACTTTCTGGGAAAAGAAAGGACCCGCTCATGAGGGGCGGCATTGGTGGCCGTGCATAACAGGGAGTGGATGGAGTGGAGTGCCTCGGGAAGGACCTCCTGCCAGCGGAAGACCGGCAGTCTCTTTGACCTGAGGGCTAAGAGTGTGGCCTTCCATACCGTGGCACTCACCTTCTCCACCTGTCCATTCCCCCGGGGATTATAGCTCGTGGTCCTACTGGTTGCAATACCCCTAGCCAGTAGATATTGGCGCAGCTCGTCACTCATAAATGAGAACCCTCTGTCACTGTGGATATAGCATGGGTATCCGAACAGAGTGAAGAGCTTGCGCAGGACTTTTATAACTGACATGGTAGTGGTATCGGAGCAGGGGATGGCAAAGGGGAACCGCGAGTACTCGCGTCGATAACGTTAAGAAAGTACACATTGTGGTCAGTGGAGGGAAGGGGGCCCTTAAAGTCAACACTCAGTCGCTCAAAGGGGCGTGTGGCCTTGATTAGTTGTGCCTTTTCGGGTCGGTAGAAGTGCGGTTTGCACTCTGCACAGACTTGGCAGTCCCTGATCAGCACCCTGATCTCCTCAAGGGAGTAAGGCAGGTTCCGGGCTTTCACGAAGTGGAAAAGTGGGGTGACCCCCGGGTGGCAAAGATCTACATGTAGGGCGTATAGCTGGTCGATCTGCGCACTAGCGCACGTTCCCCGGGATAGGGCATCGGAGGGCTCGTTGAGCTTCCCAGGCCTGTGCATGATGTCATAGTTGTAGGTGGAGAGTTCGATTCTCCACCTCAGAATTTTATCATTTTTGATTTTGCCCCGCTGTTGATTATTAAACATGAATGCGACTGAGCGCTGGTCGGTCAGCAGGGTGAACTTTTTGCTGGTGGGATAGCGCCTCCAGTGCCTAATAGCTTCCACTATGGCCTGGGCCTCTTTCTCCACCGCGGAGGCCGAATTTCAGGGCCTTGAAGGGTACGGGAGAAGAACGCCACTGGTCTTCCCGCCTGGTTGAGGGTAGCAGCCAGTGCGAAGTCGGAGGCGTCACTCCCTACTTGGAAGGGAATGGCCTCATCCACCGCATGCATTGCTGCTTTGGCAATGTCCTCTTTAATGCAGCTGAAGGCCGCGCGGACCTCGGCTGGGAGGGAGAATGTGGTGGACTTGACCAGGGGGCGGGCCTTGTCTGCATAGTTAGAGACCCGTTGGGCGTGATATGAAAAGAAGCCCAGGCACCTTTTGAGGGCTCTGAGGGTGTTGGGAAGAGGGAGTTCCAACAGGGGGCTTATACGGTCGGGGTCAGGACCAATGACTCCATTCTCCACGACACACCCAAGGATAGCAAGTCGGGTGGTTCCAAACACACACTTGTCCTTGTTATAGGTGAGATTGAAAGCTTTGGCTGCTTGGAAAAATTTTTGGAGGTTGTTGTCGTGATCCTGCTGGTCGTGACCGCAGATGGTGATGTTATCCAGATATGGGAACGTGGTTTTCAGTTGGCACTGGTCCACCATCCGGTCCATTTCCCTCTGGAAGACAGATACACCATTCGTGACACCGAAGGGGACGTGCAGGAATTGATAAAGCCTGCCGTCTGCCTCGAAGGTGGTGTAAGGGCGGTCCTCCAGGCGGATGGGGAGCTGATGGTAAGCGGATTTTAGGTCTATGGTCAAGTACACCTTGTACTGTGCTATCTGATTGACCATATCCGTGATGCTGGGTAGAGGGTACGCGTCGAGCTGCGTGAACCTATTGATGGTCTGGCTATAGTCCATGACCATCCTATTCTTCTCCCCGTTCTGAACAACCACCACCTGCGCCCTCCAAGGACTTGTGCTTGCCTCAGTGACCCCCTCCCTGAGCAGCCGCTGCACCTCCGACTTAATGAAGGCTCTGTTCCCCGCGCTGTACCTCCTGCTTTTAGTTGCCACAGGTTTACGGTCGGGGGTCAGGTTGGCGAACAGCGGTGGGGGAGGGATCTTGAGGGTAGAGAGGCAGCAAGTGGGGTCAGTAGTGCGGCTGTTGGCATGGTGTTGGGTGGGATCTGCGGGTCGGTGTGTGTGTGTGGTCAGTAGCGGGGTGTGTGACATATTCCTACAAAACTGAGGATTTCCGACAGTGATTGGTGGAAGGGGCCCGTCATACCCCATTGTCGCACTTTTCAGGTGGCTCTGGAAGTCGAGCCCCAATAGCACAGGGACACACAAGTTGAGGCATGACCAGTAACGTAAAGTCTCGATATTCTGTGCCCTACACCACTAGTGTAGCTACACAACCCCCCTGGATGTCTGTTGTGTGCGACCCGGAAGCCATGGCGACCCTCTGACTTACCGGTCGTATTGCGAGTCCGCAATGCTGCACCGTCTGGGTGGATAAAACTCTCCATGCTGCCCGTGTCAAACAGGCAGCTTGTCCTGTGCCCCTCCACCAGGATGTCCATCATTGACCTTGCGAGCTGGTGGGGAGCGCTTTGGTCGAGGGTCCAGGAGGTGAGAGTTGAGTCGCTGTCTTGGTCCAGCGCGATGGGTTGCCTTGTGAGCACCCGTGGTTCATAGGCAGTGGGAGGTGGTGCCGACCAAGATGGTCGCCCTTGTGTCTTGCACGTGGTGGTGGCGTGCAGGCAAGATGGTGACCCCCATGCCTTGCACGCGGCGCAGCTTGATCCCACTCGTGGTTTGGACTTACGGCCTTGGCGAAGTAGCCCTTCTTTCCGCAGCTGGAGCAGGTAGCTTCTCGGGCCGGGCAGCGTTTCCGGGGGTGCTTCTTGAGTCCACAGAAGTAGCACTTTGTGAACTCGCGACTGGCAGCAGCCGAGGTCGATTCGCCGGCGGGTTGCAGGTTCTGCGGTGTCCACGAGGCCATCGGGGGATACTAGCTGGCAGATGGTAGTTGAGACTAGGTGAGGGGGAAGGTGGGTGTGTGGGGGAGGGATGATGAAATAAAAAGCTAGGATGGGGGAAGAAACAAAGGGCTGAAGAAAAGGGAACCTGACAGGAGAGGAAATCCCGTTTCTTATTCTCAGCCAGCAGCATTTTATGCCGTAGCATTTTGAATGCTCATCTAAAAACTACATAAATGCTGAGAGAGAATCTATCACTCCCACCTTGGGAAATGAGTTTCAGACTCCAGCAACTCTGAATGAAACAAAAATCCTTGCCCTATGTAAAACTTCAATCCCTTCATGTGAATGCTGGCAAATCCATTGGCCTGTTCTGCCGCATGTTCTCTTCTGAAGGAAAAGCAGGGATTTAGGGACTTTGTTAGTGCTGTGGTGAGGAGGGAACTGTGTAATATGAAATGTGTCATCCTTGTTGCCTATGGTGATCGCGGTGCTAGGAAGTGGAAATAGGATGCAAAGATTGACCTTGATTAGCAGAGCAGTCTAGTTATGGATGTAAGCCTGAAGATTTGTCCACAGAAATGTTCATAGCTCTATAACAACCTACTTTGTAAATCTTAATGTCAAGGTGTTTCTCCTCAGAAATGTAAAAATGGGAATACAGGCCCTGCCTCTGTGATTTGTATCTCCCAAGCTCTCCCATGAGACTGTCATGTAAGCATCCATGGTGGAAGTAATTAAAATATTAAGATGGCAATAGTTAAGATGAAAGACAAGCCTCTGCGGTCCTTGAGAATAGACTTTAGATTAATTTGTCACTCTTTTAACATGTCCTGTAACAGGCTGGCTTTTAAACGTGATGGAAATGCTCACCCTGTTGTTTCTGATTTCTAGTGTATCTTTTTTTTTTTGCTTTTATAATTTCAACTGGAAAATATTAAAACTGTTGCACGAGTGTGTATCCTATTCCAAGAATATATCAGCTGAACCACAGTGATTCCCGACTGGCGTACCGGGACAAATTGCAGAAGGATTTAAACAACGGGAAAACCATTATTACTGTCATTTATTCTAGAAATAATTGACTATTCATGAACATAACAAGGCCATGTGATCTTTATCTTGGTTATCATGTCTAATATTGTGCAGCATCCCAGAACTTAGTTTCTGTGATCCTCTTAAATCTATGTAGTAAAAATAGAATTTGTCTCGTTTGCTGCTGAAGAGAAGTCATTGTTCTGCTCTGTTGCTCTTCTACTGGTTATTGGATTAACTATACTCTCTTTTGAAGCTTGCTTAGATTTCTTTACCACCTTGTATCTATCCTGAGGTTAAGTTTTTGGTTGCATTTTAACTTAAGGAAAAGACTGGGCACTGGACCACTATTTTGAAAGCAGTCATGTGATCATTATAAATTATGCATGGACTGGCTGTTTATATATAGAATTTTACCCTCATTAATTTGATTTAAAAATGTTCAAATGACAGTGAACAATAGGAATGATTGTAGTGTAAGTTATGAATTAGTTCTTCTTTGACGTTTGCTGACCATATGAACTACAGCAGACATGAGATCAGAATTAACACATTATCTTCTCATGATGCAATTAAGTTTAAACAAGGTTGAAAAAATATTGGACAATACCTAATTGAATCTAAGTTAATAACATTTTCTCTTTAATTCCTGTGGTGCAGCATAAACTAGGTTGTGTATGATAGCAGGGTAACACTTGTCATGTGCATTAAATGTATAATTTAGTGATGTGTGCATGCGGCCTTCAACTTCCCGAGAAGACTTCAGTGGGACTGAATTTCAGAAACTGTACTTCCTTGCATTTCTATCCCTTTACTTTCTAGTCTTCCTTTTCCCACTGTCTGCTATTCCATCTCCTGTGTTAATTCAAACTGTGCATCCTAACTGTTACTGTTGGGAAGGAGGTACAGAAGCCTGAAGGCACACACTCAGTGATTTAGGAACAGTTTCTTCTCCTCTGCCATCCAATTTGTAAATAAACATTGAAACCATGACCACTACCATTTCTGTTTTTTTTGGCACCACTAATTTAAATGTAACAATTTAATAGACAAATTTCATGTAACTCAAATCTTTTTCCTCTCTATATTTATTTATCATGCATTTCATTGTACTGCTGCTGTAAAGAAAAATATTCTTGACAATCTGTTTCTGAAGTTCTGGAGTTACTAGGGCTGAGACTTGAGAATAACTAATTGGGAAATGCTGAAAACAAACTAACCTTTGCCATCTCACCTTGGTAGTCTTTCACTGTTAGGCCGGAAGACTTTGTGTCAACACCATTCAGCATTTGTTTAATATCTGAGCCAACATCCATGTTAGTTTTCTAATCAGAAACTTCCAGGAGATTTGTCAAACGCGATGATACTGTGGGCAGCAAGGTAACATGGTGCAATGCTTCACAGCGCTGGCTGTAAAATCAGAGTTCGATTCCCACCGTTGATGGTAAGGAGTTGGTATACTTTCACAATAACTCTGGGTTTCCTCAAGATGCTCCTATTCCCTCCCACATTCCAAAGAAATATGACTAGGGTTAGTGAGTTGTGGGTATGCTATGTTGTCACCAGAAATGTGGCGGCACCTGTGGAATCCCCAACACAATCCTTTCCAATTTGATACAAACAATGTGTTTATCTGTATGTTTCGATGTACATGTAACAAATAAAGCAAATATTTATCTTTTTGATTTCATACTATAAATTTAGATTGATTAGATTTAGATACAATCCTATTTTTATTTGTGTCTTGTTACCATTTCCTTAACGTTCTTTCATTTACTCCAGTTCTGATGGAAGGCCAACTGGTCGGTAGTTTCTACCTCCTTTCATAAATGGTTGAGTTGTTTTTAATACCTGGCCCATCAGTTTAATGCCTATCATAGCTAGTGTAACTAGAGTGGCTGTATTCATTTTGAAAAGAATCAGTGATCACTATTTAAAAAGTTTTAAGTGAAAAGAAGTAGGTGCCTTTTAATGTTTTCATATATAAGACATGATTTGCAAAAGGTAAATGTGGTAGTGGGATTAGCATAGGGGTTGTGGTCAAGGAGCTGGATATCTTCACTACTGTTCCCTCTAAGGTGTGTGGGTGTGTGGCCACACAGTAACCGAAATTCTCCCTCGCACATAGTTTTGTTACCGCGCAGCTGGTATTTACTTTTAGATGATGTTTAATATAATTTTGAAATCTATGTTAATATAATTGTTATATATCCTATAATTATGATAATGAATAAAATCCATAAATTCTCTAAATAATAAAGGTATCCCAACCTTTGAAACATTTTACAGCACCACTGCATTCACAATGTCGGTGTTTCAAGTTACAATACTCTTACTAATTATAACAAATGGATGTCAATACCGTCGCTCATTGTTAATAAATGTTGTGTTGGGGAGCCCACAGGTGTTGCCACATTTTTAGCCTTCTAAAACACCACTGCTGTCTAGTTAAAACATTTTGTCTTTTGTTACTGTGTCCGTCGTTTGTTTTGGCTGCCTGACGTTATTTACTTGTGTTGTGAGTTGTGGTTTGTATTTGATGTGAAAAATTCTAATATCCTGACTTTTTTGGTAAGTATGTGGTTTTTCAGTTTTCATTCTAGATATTCGTAGAATGCATATTACAAAAAAAACCATTTACAGTGCTGCACAGTTTTCAGGCCAGTGCAAAGGTCGGTTCATGCAGCTGTTTTAAATAAATAAATAAATAAATGAGAGGGAACATTGGGCTTGACTATAGTTTTGGCTTTCATATTTTTCTAAGCTTTGCTTACATTGCCTTAAGTAGAGGGGATTGGCAGTTTCAGAAAATTGCTGACATCTGATGTCAGTCTATCTGGTCTATATTACTTGCATTCTCTTTCTTAGAATATGGGATATCATAGAAAACCGTTCAGAATCAAACCATTATTTCAGCAGCCACCACCTAAAGCTACTTTGTAGGCCACCCAGTCTAAAGGATTTATTAGCTTCCCTTAAATTTTCTGCTTACTAATTGATTACTTTATATCCTTCTTTGTCATATGGCCCATCAATTCACCTCAATTTCCATGAAACCCTTTGTGCAACTTCACGACCGGAGAAAGAAAAGATTATTATTCTAGCTACTTCCTTTTATTTGCTTTTTCTTCTATCAAGTATTTTATCACTGCTTACTTAATCTTTCCTCTGGCTCTTTACTTTTGTTCTCAAGAGGAGAATTATTTTTCTCTTAGCACATTTTGATTCTTCCTCCAGTGCAAAACTTATTGATGTGAAATGTTTTCTCAGTTTTGCTCTCCTAAGTGAGTAAGCTCAGCATTTTCTGTTGAGATTAATTATGAAATTCTTTTAAAAAACCTGTATATGCTGGGAATCTGAAATTTAAAAAAAAAAGGAAAACTGTAAACTTGAAGGGTCAAAAACATTAATTGTTAATTGTTTTTCTTTCCTGCATGCTGCATGACCTGGTCATTTTGTTTCCAGCATTATTGCTTTAATGTTTTTGGAGATAATTTGGAAAATGGTTTGGTTGAATTGCTCTCCGATCTTGGCAATTTACTTGCAAATGTTTTGTCACTATATGAGAAGACATCATCAATGCGCTGTTAATTGTTTTTTATGAATTTATTTTATGTAACTTCAGAATGCCCATGTCTCATCAAAATTAATTATTTCTTGTTTGATGTTTTCTAGTCAATTGCAAGTTAATAATGAAATTCAACGTAAGAATATGACTGGTGAGTGGTTTTATAAAGCCAAGGCAAGGAGGCACAAAGATACACTACATGGAGCTGAGCTAATTGCAGCATCAATGCGGAGAAAGAAACCCAAGACGATCTGTAAGCTTTCTTGATTACTTTTATATTCTTCAACCAATTTCCCATTCATTGACTATGAACAAACCTGGTGTAAAAGAAGTTTGAACAAAGCATAATCATGCCCACAATGCCTTGCCCATTTATGAATTCTGAAATATTCTTCTTAAATATTTTGAGTTAACCTACCTACTGGTTACATTTTCCCCTGAAATAAGATTATTTTTGAATTTTGCAGTGGTATACATGTATTAAAGTCTACTTCTTGGAATATCCAGTTGTAAGAATTTATTATGTAAATTTTATAAGATTATGCTTCAGATATTTTAATGCTAGAATCCATTATAAATGATCTGTGTTTGGATTAATAATAGAAAAAGAAAAAGTTGAACTTGTTCCATTTAATAATGTGGCCACTGTCCACGTTTTGAAATTGTGTGCCTTGTATAGCTCTGTTCTGCTTGATAGAGCCTTTTGAAACTGCATCTATGGGTAAAACTGTTTTATATCACACCCGCGGAAACCAGTGAATTATAGGTGGCCTACAAGAAATAAATGTGGATATCTAGGTTAAAAGTAAATTCAGTTTAATGAACGAGTGTCACCAGTATCTCTCATCTGTGGTTAGAAAGAAAATAGTGTGTCTGGTTTCAGATAATCTATCTGAAATATTTAATCTGTTTCTCTTTTTACTGATATTCATCATTTTTTTGTTTTTAATTTAAATTTTCAGTATATGATATTTTTTCAATTGTTATTGTATTTCACTGAATACATGCTATCTCTGTTCACAGACGAACGTCTCCAGACAAGGGAAGCCAAAGAGAACTCTACCAATTTTTCAAAAAATGCCACGGGTGATATTTTTATACCACCTGAGCTTTCTTTACTCTTAGAAGAGCCTAAGAATAGGTAATGTTTATAACTGGATGTAAACTACTTTAGTCAGAGCTGCTAGAGCAGTTCAGTCAGAGAGACAGACAGTGGCTATTCTTCAGTATTTCTATCTTTTATTTCACTCCTCTTTCTTTATCAAGCAGATGTTTCCAGCGAGGGGCAAATTTTTGAAAAGGTGAACTTTAAAATGTTATCAAACAACATGAATCTTGATTGAATACAGCATGTGTTGAGATTTATGCATTCGTGGTCAATTCAATATATATTTTTTAAAAATCTGTTTATTTATATGATGTGTGAATTGCTAGCAAGGCAAACATACCTTGCCTCTCCTTATTGTCTATATTGATTGTGAGCCACCTGATTAAATTGAAGCACTTTTCGGCAAGAACACTTCTATAGTGTTATCATAAAGAGAGGCCCAAGATTTGGATATAGTGATGCTAAAGAAATGAAGAGATATTTTCAGTTCAAGAGGATTATGTGGCCTGAAATGAAATTTATATGCACCTTTTACCCTCTCCTTTGAGGTTGTTAAAATATAGTCCCCAGAGGTGCTGAAAAAGTAACAACAAACTGGTAACCTAACCACTTAAAATGAAATTATCGTGATGGTTTCACATCTGTTCAGTTTTCTGTGCATCTTCAAACATCCTTCATAAATTCTCTGGAACCAACCAAACCACCACAATTGTTTGAAAACTTATTGAAACAGGTATTTCTACTTGAGTCAAATGGTTGCCATTAGCAGTAAGGAATACTGTGTTTGATTAAGTTGTTTTATAATATTTTGGGGGAAAGAAATTGTTAACTGGAAATTCTAAAATATCTGGAGCTAAATTCTGCAAATCTAAACAAAAGTAAAAGACATTGCACTGCCTATGCCATGAGCACTTACTTCCAAACAATAATTTTCCACACCTGCTGTTTCAATGAATGAATAAGGAAAAATGACACATTGTGCTATATGTATGATATCAGATGAGGCCCCATGTGCCACCTAGCACTAAGCAGGGTTGCCAACTTTCTCACTCCCAAATAAGGGACGAAAGTAGCAGTCAAATATGGGACACTTGTGTTTACCCCGAGAAAGACAACCATGACTATGAAGCCTTGCGCGGGCACCTGTGTGTGCATGCGTGACGTGCGCATGCATATACGTGCCAGTTTTTTTTTTACAAATCAGTTTTGGTGATTCTGTTCAGTGAAACTACACTGTACATACATTATTTCTACTTTATATAGGCTGTGTATTTATCATATCATTCCTGCTTTTACTATATGTTAGTGTTATTTTAGGTTTTATGTGTTATTTGGTATGAATTGGTAGGTTATTTTTTTGGGTCTGGGAACGCTCAAAAATTTTTCCCATATAAATTAACAGTAATTGCTTCTTTGCTTTACGCCATTTTGGCATGAAAGGTTTCATAGGAACGCTCTACCTTAGTGGGGGAAATACGGGACAAGGGCGATCCTGTATGGGACAAACCAATTTAGCCCAATATACGGGATGTCCCGGCTAATACGGGACAGTTGGCAACCCTAGCACGAAGGGTTCAGAGGATGATATCAGGTGGTTTCCAGGGCCCCTGTTGGTTGCTACAATGCTGTAAAGTTCCACACCTTGCATGTAATATGGTGTTTGATTTTGTTTGTGGTAAATCATTGATATGCAATTACTTATTGATCATAAACCAACTAACTTCTAACTAAGTTAACAATCTTTTAAGGGCTGCCTGTTGATATATCTATGAATTTTGTGGGCATGTCACATTGTATCATTGTACCTGATGGAAAGCAATTGATTAGTGTAGAAAATAATTGAATGCACTAGATTGCATAACTAGATGCTTTTATTCCTTTTTTAAAAAAGATATTTGAGGCTGTAAGTTTTTTTGTATTCATGGTACACTAACTGTTGCTGCTCCTGAAGCACGGTAATAGGAACATAGAATTGGGGGGCCAGAGATGTCAATGAAACTGTATATGAGCAGAGATGAGCAACTTGGGTGGGGGATAGAAATAAAAATGATAATGTAAATGGTGTGCTAAGTTGTGCAAGAATGTAATAAATCAAATGGTGTTAGTTTTAATGCAGAGTTAAGTTTCGTACACTGCTTTTTGGAGGTGCATGAACTTTCCTTTTCTACTTTCAGTGCAACATCACATAAAGAAAACTCAACTCAGCGGCAACAACAGATGACAAAGAAGAACCCCCCTTCACTGGGAAAGGTATGTTTCATAGTGGCTCAGACTCAGTTATATTAAATATATTGCTTCTCAGTGGCAGGTAATGCACTTGATATGTGATGTGACCGTTGAGCTTGTGACAATAGTGGCAATCATGATAAATTATAGTCATGTCGATATTTCAAATGTTCTGTGAAATATGCATTTCAGAATGCTTTAGTACTCAGATTTGCTTGGACTAATCTCCATCCCAGAAAGAAATACCTTTTTTTTTCACTTTTTTGCTACAGGTCTGCATGGGTTGCCTCAGCTTAGAGAGTCTGTCCTAAAACTGCTAGTCATTTGATCTGTAGAAGGGAAAATGGGAGGGAAACTTGTACATTCAAATAACTTAGTACTTGAATGAGTTTGTTGAAGGAACTCATAGTACATGATCTGTAAGTATTTCACTGCTTAAATCTGTAAAGCATTACTTTTAAGAAAATGAGGGTGATCGTATAAAGGTGTATAAAATGATGGGGGGGGGCGAGCATAAATGGGGTGAATAGGAACTTCAGGGGGTAACATTTTCACCCAGAAGGTGGTCAGTATATGGAATAAACTAACAGAGGAACTATTTGTGGCAGGTACATTAACAACATTTATATGCTTGGACAAGTTGATGAATGAGAACTTGTGGGGACATAAGCTAAACTTAAGCCACTGCGACTAGTTTGGATGGGAATCTTGGTTGGTATGGATCAATTGGATCTGTTTTGCAGCAATGTGACTATATACTATATAATTATGCAGATGTAGAATAGCAATCCATTTGTATTATAGAACCAGGAAATGGAGATGTATGTATTTGTAGAATGATTAACGTTGATACAAAAGGATAAATTCAGATAATATGATAAAGGTAGCCAAAAAGTAAATTTGGTTAATTAATAATAGACAATAAGGAGATGGTAGTTGAATTGAAAAGGGAGTTTGCATTAGTCTTTGGTCCCAATGACTTGTTTCCCTGAAGTGAACAGAGAATACTAGAATTCTGATGCAATTAATGCTGATTGTCCCTTGCAAACCGATCAGAAGCTGACCTAGGTTCACTTTTGTTTCAGGTGCAGCCCGTGAATGTATCAAATCTTTTCAGATTTGAACATAATGATGCAACAGGTGATCCATATTAGGATGTGAACCCCACTTTTTTTTAAAAAAAAGCCAATTCTAAACTTGGTAGGGAGGAAGATTGTCTAAATGGGAATAAACAGACTTTCTCTTGTGAAGGTCAAGGTATTGGGCCAGATTAAGCTCTGCTTGGTTTGCACCTTATGAGCTCCCTGCATCAATCTGCAGCTGCACTGAGCTTCTCTGGCCACAGTGGGTACTGCCTGAAGGCCTTCCACCTTTCCCACAAGCCTTTCGAAACAGAGAGAATTATAAACAGTCAAATAAAAGCTATAAACAAACAGTGAACCAATTTCTGTTGATCAGACCTGTGGCACTTGAGTGCCCCCATATTGGGTTCGTGGCTGAAGCAAAGTTTTCAGACTGCTTAGTTCTTGATGCACTGCTGTTGTTGTCACCTTGGCTCTTCCATAATGAACATTAGGGCACAGGTGCCAGCTAGGCCTTGTGCACACACTGTCTTAATGGTCTTTTCAAATCGCCCACATTTGAAGAGTTGGGAAATGATTTGTGGGATTAAAAGGTTGTTTAAATAGTAATTTAAAAGTGCAAGGAAAAATCGCAATTAAAGCAATCTAAGCTTCTTTTTGAAATGAAGGTTGATGACATGATGGTCTCATGGAAGTGAGAGGCCTGATATGAAGTATAGCCAGCCTTCAACTGCAGCTAGTTCCATCTCATCTCTCAGTATAGGTAAACATTGTATGTGGGGTTGGAGGGGATATATATTTATTGGTTAAGTTCTGTTAGGACACACATTTTGAAAAGCAAAAGCCATATTTTCCTAATAATCAACAGCATTTAACTTGATGATACTAGATATACTTTTCATTCAGAAAACTTAGAAATCTTTTGTACAATTTTGTTATATTAGCTCAGTTTTTTTTTAAACTTAAGAGGGAGAATTATTCCATATTCCAGAATGTTTTTACATGAATTTAATTTTGCTGTGTTATAGGTTCAAGTTTTGAACTTTGCAATGCAAACTACTTTGAGACTTCATTGAAGGATCTCTCCACTGTTAGACACATGAGATGCATGTCGGTGCCTGCATGCCTTGCATTAGACGAAAAACAAAGTTGCTCTGTATTTGTCCTTGCTATTACAGTGCCGCGTAAAAGATTCAGCCCCTAGCCTTTTGTTCACGTAAATGAGTATTACAACCAGGGATTTTTGATCAATTTAACTGGGAGTTTTTATTTGTGAATCACATGCTGTTTCTTCACAGTAGAACCCAAAAACACAAAAATTGTAAAATGTGAAAAACTAAAAATTCAATAACGGACATGTCAGTAGTTCAAAAGTATTCACCACCCCCCTCACCCCTGCTCATTACTTAGTTGTACAGCCTCTCACAGCCATTACAGTCTTTTTGGCTAAGTCTCTATTAGCTTCCTACAACATGATGGGCAAATCTTGCTCCATTCCTCCTTTCAAAATTGCTGAAGCTGTGCCAGGTTAGTTGGGGAGTGGCAGTGGACAGAAATCTTGAGGTTTTGCCAGAGATGTTCAGTCAGGTTACAGTCAGGACTCTGGATCACTCAATGACATCAATTTTCTTGATCTGAAGCCACTCCATGCTTAGTCTGGCAGTATGCTTTGAGACGTCGTTCTGCTGAAAGACAAACCTCCTCCCCAGTTTAAGCTTTCTGGCAGAGGCTAGCAGGTTTTTAAAATCCAGGATCTCTGTATTTAGCAGCATTCATCTTCCCATCAATCCTGACTAGATTTCCAGTCCCTTCTACGGAAAAACATCTCAATAGCATGATGCTACCTCCACCATACTGTACAGTAGGGATGGTGTTACCTGGTGGATGCTCAGTATTAGATTTATACCACATTTACCGCTTTTTAAAAAAAAAGAATATCCTTGCTCATAAAGGGTTTGTAAAGCATCACTTAGAAGATATTGTAAATATGTGGAAGAAGGTCTTGTGTTTGGATAGATTAGAGTGGAACTTTTTGGCCTCAACAGTGAGCAATACACGTGGTGTAAATCTAATACTGCGCATGTTTTTTCCTGTTTCTTTTCAAAGTGAAACCTTTCCTGAAGAATTGAAAAATGGTGTTTGTATGGGATTCTCAATAAGCAAATTTCCATAACAACTCTGAATTTGTGTTGCCTTGATTACACTTTGAAGCATTTCTCGTATATTTTCTAATAGTATTTAATGAATCATTGTCATAATTTGGAACAATTATTTTTTAGCAGAGAGAAAATCCATTCAACAAATCATTCTCGTCAACTGATTATCCAAATGAACAAGAGAGGCCGCCACTATCTATTGGAAATCAGTCAGCACTGGTGACATCAATGCAGGGTAATTATAAATAAATTGTTTAGATAAGTAATCCTTCTGTAGAGATAATTTTAATTTTATTGTTAAGATAGAAGAAGCATTTGTGCGGTAGGAAGTAGTTCTTAAATTCAGTTGTCTTAGTTCAGTTTTGTGGATTTATTGGTGAAATATTCCATGACTGTTCAATGTCAACGTTTATTGATGAGTGAAATCCCAGTCTTGGCTATCAGGTAGAAATAACACAGATGTGTACTGCATTTATGCTGTCACCGATTACAGCATCTTGAACTAAATGTGATCACTTTATGCAATGCAAACCACTAAGTTTTCTGGTTTGTCACTGGAGTCACAGTTTTGTTGTTCAAGTTCTTTTATGGAGATTTTAAGGAATTTGATGTTGAAAGTTGTCCTCTGTTGCATACATTACCATTCTATAGGGTGAGCATTATGGTTGACAGCATCAAAGTTAGAAAATTGAGTGCAATGGTCATCTGCTCCTAAACTGTGCATTTTGTGCATGTGCCAGGAAAGTATTTATTACACTTTTTAACTTGGTTCAGCTGTAATTATTTACAAATCCTATTCAAAAGCATCCAGTAAAGATGGTTATATTATTGTATAATGGGTTAACTGTGTGATAATTTAATTTCATTTCTACTATTTATATTTCAGTGTAAGTGATATCTTGAATAGCATATTTTGCACCATCCAGGGTACAGTACTGAAAGAGGTGGTTGAAGATATTATGGAGGCATTAGTAATGATCTTTCAAAGATCAGTTGATTTTGGCATGGTTGTGAAGGAATGGAAAATAGGCCAATTAGTCTGATCTCAGTGGTTGGGATGTTGGAATCGATTGTTAAGGATGTTGTTTCAGGGTACTTGGAGGCACATGGTAAAATAGGCTGTAATCAGCATGATTTCCTCAAGGGAAAATCTTGCCTGACAGATATGTTAGAATTCTTTGAAGAAACAACAGGATAGACAAAGGAGAATCAGTTGATGTTATATACTTGGATTTTCAGAAGGCCTACACATGGAGCAGCTTAACAAGTAAAGAGCCCACGCTATTACAGGAAATATTCTAGCATGGATAGAGCATTGGCTGATTGACAGGAGGCAAAGAGCAGGAATAGAGGCAGCCTTTTCTGGTTTGCTCCCCGTGACTAGCGGTGTTCAATGCGGTCTATGTTGGGACTGTTTTTTTACATCACATCGATGATTTGGATGACAGAATTGATGGCTTTGTGGCCAGCTTTGCAAACGATATGAAGACAGGTGGAGGAGCAGGTAGTTTTGAGGAAGTAGAGAGACTGAAGAAGCTCTTGGATAGATTAGGAGAATAGGCAAAGAAGTGGCAGATGGAATACAGTGCTGGGAAGTATATATTCATGCACTTTGGAAGAAGAAATAAAGGAGTAGACTATTTTCTAAATGGAGAGAAATTTAAAACTCTGAGGTGCATAGGGACTTGGGAGTCCTTGTGCAGCCTAAAAGTTAATTTGTAGATTGAGTTGGTGGTGAGGGAGGCAAATGCAATGTTAACATTCATTTCAAGAGGGCTAGAATATGAAAGCAAGGATGTAATGTTGAGGCTTTAGAAAGCACCTGAGAGTATTGTGAGCAGGTTTAATCCCTTATCTAAGAAAGGATGTGCTGAAATTGGAGAGGGTTCAAATGACGTTCACAAAAATGATTTGGGATTGAGACGCTTGTTATGTGAGCAACACTTGATGGCTCTGGAATTCTGAAGAATGAGGGGTGACCTCATTGAATCCTATCAAATGTTGAAAGGCTGCAGTAACATGAATGTGGAGCGGATGTTTCCTATGGTGGGGGAGTCTAAAGCCAGAGGGGACAGCCTCAGAATAAAAGGATGTCCTTTTAGAATGGAGATGAAGAGAAATTTCTTTAGCCAGAAGGTGGTGGATCTATGGAATTCTTTGCCACAGGTGGCTGTAGGGGCCGAGTCATTAGGTATATTTAAGGCAGAGGTAGATAGATTCTTGATTAGCCAGGGCATGAAGGGATATGGGGAGAAGGCAGGGGACTGGGGATGAGGGAGAAAATGATGAAATGGAGCAGACTCGATAGGCCAAATAACCTAATTCTGCTCTTGTATCTTATGGTCTTGTGCTACACAACACAAAATGATAAATCATAGCCTGAATTTACATTGAATCTTTTGGCGCTATGCGGCTGATGGTTCTCTGTTCTGTATAAATCCAGCTGAGAGCATTTACAGTTTGTTTTTTTACAGAGGAAATATTTTGACTATCATGTATAGCAACCCATAATAGGTCATGAATTGATCAAAACACTATATTTAATAATTTTGAGTTTACAGATATTGACAGTTTTTTTATTGAAAATATAAGAATGTCTGTTGTATTTCCAATTAGCTATGTTCGTACATTTTAGTTCGGTTTATTTCACTCCAGATCTTTCAACCAATGGAGTAATCTTTCCAATTTGCAAATGTGTTTGTGTGTATAAGTCAATAGCTCAATGCAATCTGTGTTTGTGTCATTACACCATAAAGTGGCCCTGATGTGGAGACTTGTGCAGGTGAAGGTCAGTACGGAAGTCTGAAGTAGTTGTCAGTGATTCAGAGCTGCTCTCCAGGCTGAATGGCTTCCTCGGTGAAAAGTGACTTGAACTGATGTGAATTTTAAAAAAATCCACAAAGAAGTTAAAGTAATAGAAAGAAGGTCTAAGTGAGTTTTGAAAAACAAAGTAAGTTGTGATTATTCTGAGGGAATCTTTGTTATGTTTGCTCAGCTCTCAATCTCCCTTGATAGCACTCCTGGGGGAATATTAGAAATCTCCACTACAGTGATCATTAGATCTTTGTTGGGAGCTTTATTTCAGATAGTAGGCTTAGTGCTTTGTCACTAACCCAAATTTGGGACCATTATGAAACCTGTAACCTTTAAAACGAAATAGAAGTTTTTTAAATTCGTGTATAGTAATTGAAATGTACCCTATCAAAAATGCTGATGTTTCTTAATTTTTGGTGCAGAACTGCACTCATCTAATGAAAACAATCTATTGATAAATGGAATACTTTCCATTAAACGAACCACAATAATTAATCGTAAATCAGGTAGAAAGAGTTAAACATAAAATACAGGTGCTTCTTAACTAAACTTATCCCGTAGACTCAGAGGGATATCTCATCATTGTCATAATCTGACAGACAGCCAAAAATACATGATCATCAAGATCTACAGTAAACTTACTCAGAGTCAAAAATTCTTGACTGTCATTCAAGCAGTTACAGTAGGACATGTCTACTGTGGAATTGCCCGTGGTGGAATACACATTTCAATTATTCATAGTTAGTGAGAGTGGTGGCAGTATGGGTGTATCTTGAACTTTATGCTGGAAACTTTAGACTATTTGCTATTTGGAATGGTGGTGTTTCTCTTTTAATTCACTTTACTTACCACCTTTAAAACAGATAAAAGGGATTCATAACTTGATTGGTTTATTATCCAGTTTTAATTCTCCAGTTTTTGCTCGTTACAAGAAACCCCCTTCCCCTTCCAATACATGCAAATTGAGTGGGAAGTGACTTTCACAAACCTGGTTGGTTCATTGAATTTAGTTGCTCAGCCTCCAGCGTAACACTGGATTCTACTGAGAACAAGGAAACTAGAGCACCTTTATATCACTGACTTTGTAAGAAACAGGTACAGCATCTATCTCTCAAGGATCCTTTGCAGAAGCATTTGATGTTGATAGACCCATGTTATCTACTGTTCATTCTCGTCTGTTTCCTCATCAATGGAGCATATGGCAAGTATCTATGGAATTGGCTGTGGCTTTGTGGTGCTTTCTTTGAATTGGAATGTCTCAACATTTGTTATCTTCAGCTAGTTTCAAATCACAATTAATTAATTTATTGAACCTAAACGTTCCCAAGCGTTGTGAAATATTTTATCTAATTTCATTTTCATGTCCACATGTGTACAAAATAATGGTTTAATACATATTTTTCATCTATACCCTGAACTTCAGATTGTGTTAGGGCAGTGACTTTTAAACAAAAGTATAGCATTTGCAACATATGCCTTTAATCAAACATATATAGGTTTCCCCCGCCATCCGAAGGTAAAGCGTTCTTATGAAACGGTTCATAAGCTGGAATGTCGTAAAGCAAAGAAGCAATTACCATTTATTTATATGGGAAACATTTGTGAGCATTCACAGACCCAAAAAATGATCTACCAAATCATGCCAAATAACACATAAAACCTAAAATAACAGTAACATACAGTAAAAGCAGGAATGATATGATAAATACACAGCCTATATAAAGTAGAAATACTTTTCTACAATCATTGACGCACTGTTCTCTGAAGCGAAAATCTCACGCAAGCGCTCTCGGCAGAAACACTCTCTCCAGTAACCTTTAAGCTATGAAGCTGCCAAATCATACCAAGTAACACATAAAAATACACAGCCTATATAAAGTAGAAATAATGTATGTACAGTGTTGTATCACTTACCGGAATCGGGAAATCAGCACTGAGCACACTGATGATGTGTTAGGCTGAGTCGTCGGAGGTTGGGGTGGTGCAGTAGTCCTCAACCTCCAGGCCGCCGACCGATACCAATCAGCGAAGAATGCAGCGGTAGCCAGGACGTACTCAGCACATCTTTAAGAAAAAAGTCGAAATAAACAAGCTAATTAATTAGGTGCCGCCTGGCACGTAAATGTCAGCCTAGATCAGAGGCGACACAATCGGCAATTGCCTCTGATGTGGGCCGATATTTACATGCCGGGCGGCACCTAATTAATTAGCTTGTTTATTGCGGCTTTTTTTCTTAAAGATGTGCTGGGTGCGTCTCGGCTACCGCAGCATTCTCCACGGCAATGTATCGGTCCGTGGCCCGGGGGCTGCGGTGGTGTGACACTGGGGTGTCATCTCATTGTTGTCTGTTTCCATCAGGGCAAGCAAGTCATCTTCTTCTATGTCTGCCTGCCTCGATGTCGAAGGTCGAGGTTCGTCATCTGCTGTGGCTGATGTGGAAGGCTTGAAAAACGACAGTATGCTTGACTGCTTAGCCTCGCGCATTTTTCTATCATATAGTTCTTTGTAAGCACTCAAACCATCCTGCAAATATGCCCTAAACCTATGTACCCTTTCAAAATTAAAGTCGTACTTTTCTGCAATAATTGTTGTCAATTGCAGCGAAACTCTCACGCAGTTGCTTCACGTTCAGTTCCTGGATGACTTCACTTTTGGTCCGTTCGCTACTGCATTCGGTTTCGATTGTTATCCTTTCCTCTTCCAATTGCATCAGCTTTTCATCTATCAGTTCTTGGTCATGGGATGCCAAACTCACTTTGTCCTTACTTCGTTCACCATGATCGAAATGCTTAATTATGTCTAGTTTTACGCTAAGTGTAACACCCTTACAAGTGCTTTTAGGCTTTTCCGATACCTTAGAACTCATCTTGCTAACGGCTGCTCACAAGCACTTGTTTAAGCAATGCTGGCTAGAATGCAGTTCCGGGGGAGGAGCTTGGCTGCTTGGGGCACGTGCTGCCTTTTATCGCCGCTGCGTTTTTACGTAACAGTGAAAACACCTTCTGTTAGCGAAAACAGGTAACTAATGTAGGTCTTTCGTAACGGCGTGGTTTTGTAAAGCAAACGTTCGAAAAGCGGGGGACACCTGTATTCTTACCAGCATATCAACAAACAAATTTGGCCCAAAATGTCTAGGTTGAAGTGAGTCATGTTTTGAGCATAAGGCCAATATTCTTGTCCCTTCCACTGCACATTATCACTTAGTGTGTTTTTAAAATTATCAAGCAGCATGTGGGACTAGAATAGCATGAACAAAAATAATTTAGATTCATTCACTCACACGGTCATTTTACTTGGCTAATTATCAAGAAAGTACATTCACCAAATTCTCTAAAATGTTTTTTGCTTTCAAATAATTGGTGATTCATGAAAAGCTTTTTACAAACTTTGGACAATGTTGAAGAGCTAAAACTGGCTTATACTTTTTAATCATTGACTTGCAGGACTATCCATCCTGCATTTGATTACAAACATTTTCATAATGGTGCCTGTGTGCCTTAGGTAATCATTTATTTTATTAATGAAGTAAGATACATTTTACTCACAGTTACGTTCTGGCAAATTGTACTTCGATTAATAAAAAATAGTCTGTAAAGTTTTCTGATTAGACATGAGACACCTCCACAACCTTCTGCTTGTGCTCTTACCCATTCAAAATAAAATTTGCTGCACCGTGGTTTGATGGGTTTGAATTTAGAACAATAAGTGATCTTCATTCAAGTGTGATTTGTGAAAGCTCTTAAGTGTACTAGGTAGTACAGTGTTAATAATCTTTTCCTTTCTCTATTCAGTCTTGTACCTGTCTTTTGTGTTCTGTTGGGCTGTTTGCTTATTTCCTCCTCTCTCCCTGCTTCTTCCTCCATCTGCCTCTCTGATTATGTGCTTGTGCATCTTTTCTTATTTACTTTAGAGGCAATTTTATCTTCCTTTGTTTTTTCTCTTCCTTTGAGTTCCTGTTATCTTTTTGGATTTTACTCCGCATCCTATTCACCTTTCTAACGAAGGTAGAAACCACAGGTGCACGTCTTTACAATCCAAGTTCATCAATATTGTGAACATTTAAAATATTTTATTCATGACTAAAATTAGTACACAATTAAGGAACTCATTATTCTGATGCCTGGTTTATAATGTTAGAAATTATAGCCGAAGGTACTTTCACAAATTATTCATCTGGGTAAGCTCCAGCCATCTGTAACCTATCAGGTGTGGTTTCACTGGGACCAACAGAAGGATGAAGAACAAATGTTCGGTGTGAAAGTATTTACTATTTTAATAATGTATTTTCTTTAGAGATACAGCAGGCTAACAGGCCCTTCCGGCCAAACAAGTCTCTGCTGCCCAATTACATCCACGTAACAAATTAACCTACTAACCAGTATGTCTTTGGAACGTGGGAGAAAACTGCGGCACCCAGAGGAAACGCATGTGGTCAGGGGGAGTACATACAGCAGTTGGAATTGAACCTGGATCGCTGGCACTGTAAAGTGTTGTGCTAATTGCTATACTAGTGTATCACCCATTATTCACTTAACTAATCCACAATGCAAATTTATCAGGTGATGTTTGCTTAGCTGCATAATACCATTGCAAATCATATTGGCTTTGAGCAATACATTTTGTGTAGCATTACAAGTGTCCCCCGCTTTCCGAACATTCTCTTTACGACATTTCGCTTTTACGAAAGACCTACATTAGCACCTGTTTTTGTTAACTGAAAGAGGATTTTCTCTTTACGAGAAAAGACGCCCGTTTTAAACTTGTGTTTTCCCCGAAAAAGACTACCATGACCATGAAGCCTTACGCGGGCAGGTGTGTGCGCATGAGTGACATGTGAATGTGTGTATGTGTGCATGCGTATCGTGCGTGTACGTGCAAATGTGTGACGTGCACATGCGTGTGCGTACTCATTTTTTTTTGACAAATTGATTTTGGCTGAAACTTCCCGATTCTGTTAAGTGAAACTACACTGTACATACATTATTTCTACTTTATATAGGCTGTGTATTTATCATATCATTTCTGCTTTTACTATATGTTAGTGTTATTTTAGGTTTTATGTGCTATTTGATATGATTTGGTAGGTTATTTTTTAGGTCTCGGAAAGCTCAAAAAATTTTCCCATATAAATTAATGGTAATTGCTTCTTTGCTTTACGCCATTTCGGCTTACAAATAGTTTCATAGGAACACTCTACATTCGGATAGCGGGGGAAACCTGTATTGTTAAGCATAAATTATTTCAAGTCTTGGATGTTATTATCACACCATGCTAATAATGAGAAAATTAATTAAAAATGTCTTTATTGTTTTATGTCAACATGACTGGTTGCTGGAAATGGAAAATGTCCCTTTTGTCCAAATCAATAGATTAGTGATGTATTCAAGTTGATCTACCTGTTGGTGTGCATGCTTCTCTTTAGTGATTATTTTTCAATCAAGCAACAACAAAGATATTTTTCTAGTTTAATTTATCCACACCAGTACTATGATTGTGGATGGAGTAATTCAGCATGGAAACAACCCTTCTGGCACAACTTGTCCAACAGTGTATATTTGTAGACCTTTGTTGCTGCAAAAAATAAATTACATTTATTATTCCAGCTGTAATACCTGTGCACAGTGGACTGATAGGCTAAACTGATTGTCAGTAGTGTCTTGTCCTGGCCAAGTGCAATCCATGAAAATTGTTTGTATTCTAAATTTCTGATGCAATTAAAGCAAGATAAATCAAATACAGATCAATTGTTAACTTCTCCAGCTGGTTATTTATGAAAATTTTGCAGCAATGAAAACCAACTAGGAATTTAATTATCTTGATGCTCTGTTTGCTGAATTAAGTTAATGATGTTTAAGGAACACACTTCCTAGAAATTTATTTATGTGGTTTCAGTGTCCTGGTTTGCAGTTTTGATGAGTTATAATCCCAACATTATAGCCTTGCTTCTCATTACTTGTAACATTAATTCACAAAGGTCCATGTGAACTAATTCTGTGTTACCATTCACGCACGTGTCTTTAGGAGGAGTGGATGGCGTGTTTCAGCACTGATTTCTTGCAAAAATCTGAGCATTGCTCAAGTATGTGGTGATTGCAAGTTGTGCCCCAAAGACTCAGCCAGGAGATGCTTTCTGCACTTGGCTTCTATTGTCTTTCTCACAATGTCCTTTCCTTCTGCACAGCAGATGGAGAAAGAGGGAAGAAAAAAAGGAACTGCAGGAATCCCTCTAGATTTTCCATCAATCCATATGGTTCATATGAGGATGTCAATTTACTGAATATGGTCATAGTTTGAGTATCTCCATGCTGCAGGAGCTGAGAAACTTTCCACTTGGGGCAACATCCCATGTGAAAGTTACATTGCACCATAGCAATCTCATATCCCATTATAAGAGACTGACATTAGATGGCTCTCTCACTTATGCAATAGAGACTGAAACCACAGCTGTCATATACTGTATCATGGATGGTTAACAATAATTTTTCTGGATTTGGACACGTGCTGGGAAGGGATGGTGCCTAGGTTCTATATAAGCACTTGCATAAGATTAGAGCTGGATTTCCCTTGACATTTTACATGGACACTTAGGGCAGATATGATGATGTCCAAGTACCTGATGTATCAGCTTCAGCTTTGGGTTTCTCACCATAATCCATTGGATTAGAACTTGCTCTCCAGAGTGTTCCAGCTACTCTTGTTGTGACTGAGCTGCAAATCTGCAGTCTCAGATGACTCCTAATGTATATATCTTGCCTGAAGGTCATCCTCTACTGTGTACAGAGTGTCGGTATAGGAGGTAGTGGCAGTGGCTGTGACTGTCACTGTTCGGTTGAATAACTGGTTGTCGTATTTTTTTGCCTCAGTGCTAGAGATCAGGGTGTTTGGGGCCTTTGGATAACTGAAAAATGAAGGCAAGAGTTTTATTTTAAGGGGAAATAGGGAAATGAATCGATGAAAGTTGGGGGAATAGAATGTGCAAGGGTGGTACAGATATGAACATATTTCATTTAGTGTGACCACTGCATTGAAGCTGACAGCAGTCTCCGTCACAGATGGTCTGGTAATCACAAGCAAACTCTCCACCATGCCACCTAAAAAAAGAATAATTTTGTAATCATGGTTTTAAAAAAATGATTGAAAGTAATCTGTAATGGAAAAGAGATTTTTTTTAAAAAACATGCTAGTCCTTGCTCATTTGTGCAATCTCTTTTATATTTTCATTGATTTTGTTGATTAAGAAAAATGTCTTTAGACAAGGCTTTCTCTCTTAAGTGGTATGGTTAATTTAATTAAGGTGTCTCAATATACATAACCATTCAAGTAAATGGAATTTTAAAAGAACAAACTACTTACGTTCAATATAACTTTACCAATTTTCTAATTAACTTGATTGAAATGTGTTATATTGCTTTGCACAAACACCTAAATTTGAACATTACACGTTAGGAATTCTGATTAAAACTAATATTTGTTATCAAGTAGAAACTATAATTCTCTTTAATTGTATAATTTAGTTTCTTTACATCATTTTAAAATCTGTTTCAATTTTGGGCTGTATAAATGTTCTGCATTTTTTGTGTAAATGATTAAATTATAATCTTTATATACAATTATTATATTATAACTATTTTATAAAACAATTCTTTCCTGGTTAGTTTCTATTACTGTAGTCTCCTTATTGCAGTTACCTTTATCCTTGCCCTTGTATACCCTTGTTTTTCTTCCAGAGAGTTTATCTCACCCAAAGGATAATGTGTCCAGATTACATTTTCCCACAAATGAACATTCCCCTGCAGAGAATAATTCAGAAATGCGACCTGTGCCAAAGCCTAGAACTATTTCTTCAAAGTTGCAAGTCCCCAGTGACAACCTGAGTGATGCATCAGGATCTAAAAATTGGAATGGTTTATATAACAACTCTTCAACTCCCAAAAGCATTTTGAAACGTAGTCCAAGTTCAAGCTCCAATGATTCTGAAATCTTGCGGATTGGTGTCCAAGATTCAAGAAACAAGGTTCCTGCTTCTCAAACCATTCCGGAAGGAACTACAGTGTCAAATGAAGCTATGGCAAATGAAGAATCTCTTGCAAGCAATAATCTTGAAAAATTAAAACATGTTCGATTCTCAACAAATGTAGATGAGAAAAGAATATCTCAAACACAAGAACATTATGATGCCAATGAACTTTCCAAAATAGGTGAAGATAGTTTCCTAGACACTGATTACATGGAAGAAATGAACGAAGAGGATACAGCTGGTATGGACTTTATGGAGGAAAATGAAACTCTACCAGAAGATAGTGGGTTTTCTGATTTACGTCATCTACCACTTGAGTTACAAACAGACTTAATGCAGCTGAATCAAGAGTTTAATTCTATGTCGAACACAGACTTTCAATCCATCCAAGCAACAGATTCCAATCCAGAGAATTATTCAGATAGTTACTTACCACATTCAAGTTCTAGTAAGCTAACAAACCAAATCCATGAACTGGACACAGGTGAGATGCTAATGGAAAAGAAATCTAGTCGAAGATCGAATTCTCCATCAAATCCCTCTCATTACAGTATTGGTAAGAAACCTATTAAAGAAACTATTGCCAATCATTCCTAAATCTACCGGTATGATTAGATATTTGATTAAATCTGCTCAAACTTCAAAAACTTGTAACTTTACTGATGTCTTGTAGGAAATTATTGGAAACATTAGGAAAATGTTAATTCAAATTAAAGAAAAGGACAGTTACAATTTATTTCCAACACCATTATATTCTCCGAATCATCCTTTCTATGATGATAACCTGCATGCGTGCTTTTATCTTTTGTATCATTATTTCAGTTCTTCATTCTGCAATCAATCACATTTGTAAATTGATCACCACATTTGTTTTTGAAAATGGTGTGCCTAAAGCATGAGACAAATGAAGTAACAGTTGGGTGTATATATATTTTAAAAAATGCTGCCTTGAAAATTTATCCCGGAAAATAATATCAACATGCATTTGTTTTGGAGATTCATTGTTATCATTTTTAGCACTTGGGATAAATTTCTAGGTATGTAACTCTTATCTAGAAGCATAAGTTTGGAATTTTGGGAAGAAGTGTCTTCAAACAAAATCAAACTCTTTGTCTTGCTAAGGTCTAGACGAATCCCAGGTTTTGCATGAAGAATGCATCTTGTCCATATTTTTCTTGAAATTCAAGGGTCTTACAAGCAACAGAACTGCAGTAATTGATGAATCAAGTTACCCAACCTGGGAAAAAAATTAATTCCAGACTTAAATGAGGGTTACAGTTTTATGCATTCTTTTCATACGGTTTTCTGTGTTTGTGTGATGCTGTTCCCTCTTTCATACTTCAGTTTTAAATTCTCCCATTAGTCATGAGCAACAAGTTTTTAGTGATGACTATGATCCCTTTGCTTAGAAAGATTTTCTGGTTGGTAAATGCTGCCAGAGTATCGTTAGTACAATTATGTGCAAATGTAGCCACATGGTTATGTCAATGAATTAGTGCCTTGCAAGACAAAGAAATCTTCTTTGATTACATCTGGGGATAACTTGCTTTCCTGTTTCTTATTGAACTGAACATCTATCTATGCTGAAGTTTAAGTACAAGTCCTTTAAATCATATACTTTTTACAGATTGGGAAGTTATTATAGTTGGTAATGTTATTTGTCTTTATAAATGTATTGGTACTGCATAATAATGTTGCCAACTAATTTTTGCCTATTTTATGATCTGTTTTATCTAAAATGTTGCTTATGATGTGATAAAAGTTTACAAGGAGAATTCAAATAAGGAAATCGCTTTGCTTTTGCCAGAATCAACTTCAGGGATGTCTTTATTGATAAAATTTGAGAAGTTCCATGATATCTTTAAGTAACAATTATATAAGAAATTGCATATTAGCCATAACTAGTCAAATATCTAGCAATCTGCAGAATAAAATTGTAGAAGCTTTTAATTTAAAACAAAATTAGTAAATGCCAAAAGCATTCGAAATGTCAGGCAGCGTCTGTGGAGGGAGAAACTGGAAATGGCCCTTCCTCAGAACTAAAAGAATGAGGAAAGTTGCAAAAAGTGGGAGGAGTGAATAGAATAACGAGAATGATTGTGATAGCTGTACCGACGTTGTGCAGATAACTATCTAGTATGAGGGCTGCAATAAACCCAGAGTGAAGACAATTCACTACTCTTCAACTTTTTGTTGAAACATTCATATTGCCAAAGGTAGAGGTCAGAATAATGCAAGCTTAAGGAACAAAACTTTATCTTTTGGCTGGGCACATCACAGTCCCGGGGACCTCTATGGAATTCAATAGTATCAGGTAACCAGTTTTTTTTTAAAAAAACAACATCTCTTCACAGATGTTGCTAGATGGTGTTTTTTTTTATATTTATATAAGTTGGACTCTGACTTCCAGGAGTTCAAGTAATTGATAAATTGACAACTGGCCTGCATCCTACCAGATATTCCTTCTGTCCTCTCCACCCTTAACCTTTTATTAACACTGAGATATGCCATGAAATCTAAAGCATCATTGACCCAAAATATTGACTATTTCTCCCTCTAGGGATGCTGCCTGACCAACTGAGTGCTTCTGGCATTTTTGAGTTTTGTCTAAACCTCGGTCATGTGCTCAAGTTAGTTTTAATTGCTGTGGTCAATATTCTGCCCTGTCCCTGTTGTAGAATGGCCCTTTTGTCAGTAATAAAGAAAAGATCTTGAGGCAGGGGCGGGTAAATTGTACCCTCTCATCCTCTTCAAATAGTTTAAAAGCTTTGACATGGCTGATCTCAATAGCCCCCATCAGCTCTTCTACAATGTCTTCCAACTTAGTGGGTCCATGCTTGTTCCAGAAAACTGTGCATTTCTACTTTGCTGTAATTTTGCCTGATTTTTCTTTTAACCTTGCTTATTTTACCTTGAAAACCTAGCACAAGCACTTGTTAATTCCCAGACTTGTTGCAACACTTAGTTGACCTCTTGTTCCACTGTTGTAATTTGACATTTACCAAAATATTGGTGCCTATACCTTTTGGGCCCCTATGTCCTCTATCTACAGATCTACATTAGCTCCTTTTTGAGTAACTCCTCAACTTTTTAAAATTTTCACCCTCTTTTTAAAATGCCTCTTTATTACCTTATTTGGCCTACACCCAATACAGCTATGCTATTCTAGCTCTGGCCCTTTGATCATCTCTGAATTTAAACTCTTTTACCATTGCCATAAATAATCAGATTGCCATTTTCAATTGTTGATTGACAATGTCACTGTGAAACAACGCAATGCTTTGCTTCATTTAAGATGTATAGTTGAAATGTTTTCATGATCAATTAGCTGATATCAAAGATTCATTGCTTAGAATGTATATATAGTCTATTTTTAAAAAAGAGCATGAGCTTCTTTGTAATGCTTTAATTGTGAATTAATCTTGTATTTTGTTTAGAACCATCTAAGAAGAGGGTGTTGACAACATTAACAGATAAATATTTATTGTTTGTGCTTCTACAATACTGTCAAAAGGCTTAGGCACCCTAGATTTTTAAAATAAAAAATTTGATTTGGATGCTTATTTTCTGTCTTCAGCAATAATGTCAGTAGAAGAGAAGAAATTTTACATTTCCAAACATTAATTTTCTAAAAAAATTAAATGCTAGAGAATTTTTTGTATTTCGTTAAAGAAAGTAACATATTAAGTAATAAATCAATTTCAAACAAAAATTTGATTACTTTGTTGCCCAGTGCATGACTAAACAATGATAACAACCAGGTCCTAATGATCAATGACATAATGACCTGAATAAACTAAACAGATTGACTAAAACAGAAACAGATGTAGAAGGAATCAAATTAAAAGGTGAGGGTGTGGCAGATGTGGTAGTTTAACCTTCAAATCATCAATTCTTACACCATGGCAAGAGTGAACATAGCAATAAGACACAAGTTGGCCATTCTGGATCAGCAAGGTCTCTCCCAACCTGAAATTTTGCAACAGACAGGAGATTCAAGATGTGCTGACCAAGCTCTTCAGAAGAAGTACTAAGAAACGGGCAAGATTGCAGTTGGTGGTTGAAGCACAGTGGTTAGCCATGGAAACCGAGTGCAGTGGACAAGAGATGCACAAACTGATGTCCCTTCTAAACTGGGAGAGGTGCAGCACTGCTATCAGCTCTGAGCTCACTGAAACCCAAGCACACCCCTCTGCAGTCCGGAGAAGTCTTGTTAGAAGTGATTTTCATGGAAGAGTTGCTGACAGAAAGCAATTCCTCTAAGGTGGAAACAAAGCCAAGGGATTTACTTATGAATAAAAACACAAGGTCTGAGGTGCTGAACAATGGCAGCAAGTGCTCTGAACCAACGAGTTAAAGATTGAAGTTTTTGTCTCCAACAGAAGGCATTTTGTCCATAGAAGAGCTGGTGAGCGCTACATGGATGAGTATCTGCAGCCAACAATGAAGCACAGCAGAGGTTCCCTGTAGGTTTGGGGCTGCATTTTTACAAAAGGAATTGGTGATCTGGTCAGGATTAATGGAATCCTCAATGCTGGGAAGTACAAGCAAATTCTCATCCATCATGCAGTGCCATCAGGGAGGTGTCTGATTGGCCTCAATATCATTCTGCTGCAAGTCAATGACCCCGAACACATGGCCAAGGTCATAAAGAACTACCTTCAGTGAAAAGAACAAGGACTTCTGCAACAGATGGTTTGGCTTCCTCAGAGTCCAGATCTCAACATTATTGAGGCTTTCTGGGATTACCTGGAGACAGAAGCAAGCAAGATTGCCAATGTCTGCAGAGGAATTGTGGCAAGTTCTCCAAGATGTTCAGAGCAAACTACCAGCAGATTTTGTTATAAAGTTGCACAAATTCTACCTAAGAAAATTGATGCAGTTTTGAAAGCAAAGGGTGGTCACGCCAGATATTGATTTGATATAGTTTTTTTTTACTGTTTACTGCTCCTTATAGTCAGTTTTTTGATATTTAGAAACTTTCCATTTCATTATTTTTGAAAGCATCTTTGCTTTACATTTTTTTTACATGTGCCTAAGACTTTTGCACACTACTGTATTTGCATCTTAAAGACAGTAATTCATTTAACAGTTAAGTTGTGCATGTATTGAATGTTCATCGGGCAATAGCAACCTTTTTGCTTCTGTGACTCAGTATTCCAGCAGTTGAAATCTACACATATGAAACAGTATTTATCCTTCTATTTGTCTCATTGCAGATGAACAGATTCCTCACACTGACTTTGCGTCCTCCCGGGTGTCTGATCAGCAGCCTCCAGAAATATTCCAAGGTAAGAGGGTTAATTTTGCAGTGCCTCCCACCAAGACTGCATCAACAGAACAACGACTTAAAGCTCATTATTCAAAGTCTCATATGCCTGAAAAATATACCAGTGAACATACAAAGGCAACTGATGAATCTATATCAAAGGTGTTGGATTGGTTTAACAGGAGTGAAGTAACACCATCTGTAACATTAGAAGAAGAGAAAAGTCCATCTGAAACAATGGTAGTAGACAACCTTAAACCTTTAAAAACTGTACTTCCAGAGCCAGATGCAGAGTTTACACATAATGAATCAACTTTGTTTACAGAAGAACCCCAATTGTTGCCAAATGTAAATCTTGAAACTGAGAAAGAAGAAAATGATATCCAGTTACAAAAAGTTCAGACTCCCATAAAAAAGAACATTTTTGATAAATCTGCAATCCAGGAATCAATGCTTTTGGAGGAGAAAAGTCAAACTGGAACAAAAGTTGTTCCTGACATTACTTATCCAGTATCTCCAATTTTGAACTACCATTCCAATGATAAGCAGCAGTTCTTGAACCACAGGCAAAATAAAGAATCAGAACAAGAACCATTGACTTTAAAACCTTTCACAGAGGAAAGAGGATTCGTCACAAAAGAAATTACAGGTGAAGAATCTGAAAACACTGAATCAACTTCAGAGGATATTGACATTTTACCTGTTGCAACTATTGAAAATACTCCACAACAGTCCAAATCAAGTTTGGAGAAAACAAAGTTTGCCACTGAAGAAAGTAAAACGCTGGCAACTATTGGAAACAAAGATGAAAAGGATATACCTTCCACTGTTGAAGTATCTTCACCAAAAGACAAGACTTCTTACCAGAAAAATGCTTTTGCAAGTGCAGTGTTTGGAAGGTCATCCAAGAAAGAGGATGTGATTGATACTTGTTCAATTGATTACAGATTGGCAGCATTAGAAAATGAAGGAAATAATCCCATTGAAACTAAGCCCTCTACATTTCTCAGCAATGAAGTAGTTCATGAGTTGGATCAGAACAAAACAAAGGAAGAACGAACTAATGTTGAATTGGACCAACAAAATTTAAGTGGAAATAAAAAAGAACAAATAGCTGCCATAGGTGAGGAAAAAGAAATACAAAGACAAAAGCAAGTTGAAAATAAACCTGTGATTGGGGAAGTTTCAGCAGAGGACATGGCTTTTAGCAAAATTGAAACGATGAAGCCATCCAGCAAACAGGACAAGCAATACAGCAATACTTCACAGTGGAATAGAAATGTTGATGTACCAGACGTGGAGCAAGCGTCAAGCAAAGAAGAAAATAAAACTGAGATGAACCTCCATTTGGAGGCAAATGATACAAATACAACTCCTGAAGGAGGTAAACCTTTCACTATAATTTCAATCAAGAAAAGAATATATGACACATCAGATGGTTCTTTTAATAAAACACATTTCACAGACTTAAAAAAATTTTGGGATAAAGGAGCTAATAGTTATAATAGTGATGATGTTCAGTCAACATTGACTAAAACACCGAGTCACAAATATCAGAGTGCACAAATGGTAAGGAGAACTGAGGCAGGTTTTCCAGTAGATCCACAGCCTCTGACAACACAGAATTCCAAACATAATCAGAAAATTACTCAACCTTCTAACTATGAATTTCCTCATGAACTGACAGAAAATGAATATACAAATCCTCAGAGCAATAATGGGCCAACTATTAAAGAAATAATGCTAAAACTTAAACAAAATCAAACTGAAGGAGTAAAGAAACAACTAAACACCAAATATCTCCCCAAGGTTCTTCCCACAGTACCCAAACAAGTTCAAGACAAACTTAAAGAAACATCCAATTCACCAATTGAAGATGGGCTTTCCCCTACTTCTAGTATATCTCAGGATCATTCCTCTGAGGTAGGGGAAGAAATTGAAGAAAGTAACGTTTATCAACCAAAATCAAATATTGGATTGCAAAAACCACTTCTGAAAAAGGATGAAAGTGAAGTATTAACTGACAAAGAACTGAATGAAGTTGAAGGAGTTATCCCAACAAAGGATCACTCCTTCATGCTCACGGATGACAAATTAGTTGATGGACAAGACATTTCTAATCTAATCAAGAATAATGATGAGGAAACTATTCCAGGAAAAAGAGGGGACAACAGAATCCAGAACACTCAAAAATCATTTGGTCTATCTTACCAGGATGAAAAATTACCAATGAGACAAACTTCTGATGCTGTGAGCGATAATGAAGAAAATCTTACTTTGTTTGCAGGAGGTTCCAGGGCCATAGAGGAAAATGACATCTCTCAGGAGAAACTTAATAATTTTGACTTGCCATCTAGCGCAATCCAATCAAATCTGAACACTGATGTATCTTTCAAAGAGGAAATATCGCCTATTAAGTGTGATGAAGGCCCTATGTATAATGAAGACTCAGAAATAAATTTGGATAAAAATAAGGAAGATTTTGAATCACAAGATGAATTTGGACCTAGGTTGAATCTTCCATCTGGAATAACTAGATCAAGCACCTTCAAGGAAAGTGATAATGATTCAGACGAAATACCCACCAAGATCCTCAGAACCAAAAATCCTCATGATGTTGAGCAGGAAGCTAACAATATGTTTTCAAGTCATTCAGTGGAAAATAACCAGTTGAATGTGCAAACCAGAGGTTCACTCAGTGAGCAACAGCATTTATTTTTATTGGCATGATGGGTTGTTCTCTCTCTTTCTTAATTGATCTGTTAACATTTTCTATTTGCTTATCTTGGATGTAGCTGATCTTAAATTTCCACCAATCATCTTTGAATTTTGTAGATTTTGGATTTGCTAAGGGTGCTCTCTATGTTTAAGTGACTCGGAAAAGAAATACTTCAGTTCCATCTTGGGTTAATTTCAGAATGGGATAAATGTTTCTTGTTTAATTGCCTATTAATTTACCAAAATAAAATCACCTATTTTTCTTCATGGTAGCATGATGGGAGAATAAAGAATTGCCGTGATTCTTAAGAATGAACTTTCCACAATTGTTGCAAGTTGGATGATATCATGGGTGATTTAGTTATAGTATAATTCCTTCTTGGTCAAAAAATTATATTTTCAAGCCCTTGTGAAAGTAGAATGACACTTTACTACTGATGGGAGATCTTGAGTGAGGTTATAAAGATGAGTTCAATTTATCTGCTTTCTCAATGCTATAAATTTAAAACATTCACAAGCCTTTACCATGGGACCATTAAATAATGCAAGTACCATGTTCATACAGTGCCTTGAAAGTGCAATTCTTTTCTGTTGATTAAGTTTAACTCTGCCTTACCTAAGCAGCGTGACTGTGGCTTCATATTTTTTTCCACTTTTTCATGATGGACTGTGTTGTAGCATGGATGAAATCACTGGAGAGACAGAGTCACTGGTGGATACAAAGCAGCTTCTTTATTCCACACAACAAGCAGGCATCATACGGACAGAGATGCTTTCAGTAGAAAGGTCTGCTAGCCCAATGTGGGCTCTATTTATATGCTAAACACAAAAGGCAATCGCTACTTACGATATCATAGACAATGCTTCCTTTTGAAGCTACATACAAAACAATCACACCTTCTGACTTCATCCTTTCCCCCCGACGCCAACATGTCTGGGTTGGTACTCACAGCCTTTAGGAGTTCAAGTCAAATCCACAATACATTTCTTTGGTATTTTACGTGTTAACATAGAGGACAATTAATATTTATAAAATATAGATAATACTGTCTTTGAAACTACCTGTAAACTTCACACTTCCATTCGCAGCCTCTGGGTAGTATCCCAATATTCACAGCTTTTAGGAAATGCATTGTTTTGAACTCAATCCACAGTACTTTGTCAAACAGAAGACTGGTGGCCAGAGTCACTTAAGTGTAAATGAATCATCTACCCAAAAACTCACTCTAACAGTCCCTCCTCTTGGACCTCCTGGACAAAAAATTAAATTTGTACCAGGAAAGGCCAACCTAGGAGGATCTGCTCAAATAGGGCAGCAAAAATGCCCTGTCTCAAAACTCCCCCCCCCCCCCCCCGATTTTATGTACCTTGATATCTATCCCAGCATTCCCTAATCGCTACCTACCAAATGTTAAGCAGAGAGGCTGTTGCAAGTCTTCAGGAATGCGGCTCCTTTCGTGTGCCTGTCGGCTGTTTCCCTGCAGGCTGACTGCAGCTTAATCACATTCCTTTGTCTTCAGCCCTTTATCCTCTGGTCACTGAAACTCTCCTTCTAGGAGCACCCACAGGCTTTCTCATCGATGTACAGGAAGGGGTTGGGGTGGCCTCTATGTAAACATCTGCAAGGACCTCTCCCCAGTGGCACCCTCTTCCGAACTGTCCGGTTGATCACTGGCCCAACTGCTGAAAAGGGTCCAGCTCCTCAGACTCGGGGTGACTGCTTCCAGATGCTGTGTGCAGTCTGAAATGGAACTTGCCGTCTCTGCTTTAACTCAAAAATCCCTCCCTGTCTATTTCCCAATAAATTTCTATACTATGCTATAAAATTAATCATCTACCATCAGCAACCAGCCTTCTTTACAGAGTACCATCATCATCATCATCACACTTTAGCAGGCTATTCGTGGTTTTCCAACACGTTCTCATTGTCTACTGCCACGCTGTCAGCGTTTTCTGCCTTTGTGTTCCCTCCGGGTATGTTTTTATCAGCTGTGGCCAGGACTGCCATGGCCAGCTGGTGTTCCTCTCTTAGGTTTTCTGTAATTACATGGTTACTGGGTACATTTGGTTCCCTGCTCTGTCTGTGGGAGCAACAAGAGGGTGAGTCGTATGCTTTAATCTGGGTTCAGTGTTTCCACCGGCAGCCTCGCCGAATCTGTACACAGACACACGTATCATTGGTTAAGAGTACCGTCTATGGTCCTATCCACCTGGGGGCAAACCCCGGCCTTTCCGGCAGCACCTCCACTATAACTTGGTTGCCGGGCTGTGAAAGGACTAGCCTCTTTCCCCCTGGCTCTCTCTGATCGTGATTCGCTGTTGTTGTTTCACTTGGTCCTTCAATACTTTAAGTTGGTTACAAAGTCTTTCACATATTGGGTCATTCTATCCCTGTAAGCCCCAGGCTCCCTGCAATCCATAATTACCCCATAAGGGAGTCACATAGCTTGCCCCGTCAATAATTCGTAGGGGCTGAGACCCAGTTCGGGGCTGTGCGCAATTTCATCAGGATTCTTAGTAATACATCAACCCATGTCTTTCCTGTCTCAGCTATAGTTTTGGCTAACGCATTTTTGATTGTTCAATTCATCCTTTCTACCATCCCTGAACTCTGGGGGTGGTAGGGTACGTGGAACCATTGTCGAATCCCTAGCAGTCGGCACATTTCCTTCATCACTTTCCCTGTGAAATGTGCTCCCTGATCCGAATCCACCTGAACTGGGGTTCCCCACCTTGGGACGATTTCCTGAACTAGGATCCATGCAGCGGTGCGGGTGGTGCAGTCCCTTGTTGGGAAAGCCTCTACCCACCGGGTGAAGTGATCGATAATTACTATTCAGTAGCTTTTCCCCCTGCTTTTTGGCAGGGGCCCTGTGAAGTCTTTCTGGATGTCTTCCCAGGGTCCCCTCGGCCGAGGCTGGTTTGCCAGTTGTAGCTTACCAGGTTATGCTGGGCACAAATGATACAACGGTGGCAGAATTTCTCAACCTCCCCGCCCATCCCTGGCCTCCACCAGTCCTGCCGGAGGGTTGTGATCATGCTCTGCCTTCCCTGATGCATCACCCCATGATATAACTTTAGTAGTATCTGTCTAATACAGGGTGGGGCTGCCGCGACTCTTTTCTCCCCGTGTGTTCAGCACCCATCTTGTCTCTTGTCCCTCCTTTGCTCCTTTTCTCCTCCATTTTTCCTTCTCTTCTGCCTCTACCTCTTCATATAATTTTACTAAGCTGGCTTCTGTCGTTTCCTCCTGCACACTTTGAATTTCAATTGCCTCTTGTTCCTCTGCTGCCTTATTCGTCATAATTTCTGCTCTCAGAGGAACTAGGAAAAATTGATGTTCTGGAGTGGCTGCAGTCTCTCTGAGTATCCCCTGGTGTTTTTGTTCCTTCACTATACCCTGAACAGCAGTCAATGTGTCAGTTTGTATAGGGTCCTGCTTAGGGGGTTCATACAGACCCTCCTCTATTTTAACTAGGTTTATCTTTACTCGACCACAATCTTGCTTGTGTGTAGCCCACACTGCTGGGAACTGCTGACAAGGTAACCCATAGACCCCATCCAGGCTGCAGTCTCTGATGATTGGGGCAGCTGCGACTATGCTAGGCAGATTGTGTATACTGTTGGTTGTATGCGTTCGCTGCCCTTGACTCGTCCATATTATTTCTCCCTTTCCAGAATCTATAACAGCTCCTGCTTCCCTTATGATACTAAGATAGGTGGAGTTGTGGATAATGAAGTAGGGTTTCAAAGCTTGCAGAGAGATTTAGGCCAGTTAGAAGAGTGGGCTGAAAGATGGCAGATGGAGTTTAATGCTGATAAATGTGAGGTGCTACATTTTGGTAGGACCAATAAAATAGGACATACATGGTAAATGGTAGGGCATTGAAGAATGCAGTAGAACAGAGGGATCTAGGAATAATGGTGCATAGTTCCCTGAAGGTAGAATCTCATGTAGATAGGGTGGTGAAGAAAGATTTTGGTATGCTGGCCTAAATCAGAGCACTGAGTATAGGAGTTGGGATGTTATGTTGAAATTATACAAGGCATTGGTAAGGCCAAATTTGGAGTATTGTGTACAGTTCTGGTCACCGAATTATAGGAAAGATATCAATAAAATTGAGAAGGTACAGAGAAGATTTCCTAGAATGTTACCTGGCTTTCATCTCCTAAGTTACAGAGAAAGGTTGAACAAGTTGGGTCTTTATTCTTTGGATCATAGAACGTTGAGGGGGGACTTGATCGAGGTATTTAAAATTATGAGGGGGATAGATAGAGTTGACGTGGATAGGCTTTTTCCATTGAGAGTGGGGGAGATTCAAACAAGAGGACATGAGTTCAGAGTTAAAGGGCAAAAGTTTAGGGGTAACATGAAGGGGAACTTCTTTACTCAGCGTGGTGGCTGTGTGGAACGAGCTTCCAGCAGAAGTGGTTGAGGCAGGTTCGATGTTGTCATTTAAAGTTAAATTGGATAGCTATATGGACAGGAAAAATGGCGGTTATGTGCTGAGTGCAAGTTGGTGGGACTAGGTGAGAGTACGAGTTCGGCACAGACTAGAAGGGCCAAGATGGGCTGTTTCCGTGCTGTAATTGTTATATTGTTATATGGCTGTCTATTCCAAGGATCATGCCTCATTATTTGGACATACCCAGAAATGCACTGGAAGCTGCACGCTAGTATTTGCGACTTGCTTCTTTCTGCTTTTACTGTTTTCCCTCCTACACCCCTGATATAACTGGCCTGTCTGGTTGTTGGTAAGGGTAAGTCTGTTATCGATACCGATGCCCCTGTGTCCTTCACCAGCGCTGGCAGTGAAGCCCGCTGCCACATCTTTTTCTTCCTTAAGAGGCGCTGTTACTAACTCTTTTATCTGATCAACAGTCAGACTGGTTGCTGATGGGGTAAGTGACTGGGTGTCTGCCGTGACCTTCAACTGGGTTTTCCCCCTCCCTTTTGTACACTGTCTCCAGCCATGTCCCGATAGGCCACAGCTGTAGCATATCAACTCCGTCACTGGTCCGGCAGTCCTTTGCTAGGTGCCCTGGCTGCCCGCAAGCAAAACAAACCCTCTGGCACATTACAGCAGCTGCATCCACTATACCCACTTTACGATTTCTCTTGCCTTTTCTTTGGTGTATCTCACTGGCCCACAAAACTATCGCAGAGTAGTTGGACCCCACCGTTATGCCTAAATCTAAAACTTCCTGGTGGGCTGAGCTCAGGCCTTCCTTCAGCATTTTTAGGAAGACTGGGTCGTCCCTCCCTGGATTATCTAACCCTGAATACTTCTCATATGCTCGATATTTACGTTCTGCATAATCCATGGCTGTCTCGTCAGCCCTCTGAGTCACTGCCATTATCGTTCACCAGCTACTCTCGCCTCCCCCCAGCCACTGCCTCACTTCCCCTTCAAAAGAGCGATATCTTTCTTCATTACTGGCGCACCTGGTAGTTGCCCGTGTACCATCCCGCATCCCCTGGGCCATTCTGTCCCACATATTCCTCGGGCACTTCGCTTTCACTAACGTGTGTATATCTTTAGGGTGCATCTGGTGAATTTCAACCATTTCCTCGAGCTTGCGCTAGAATTCTGAATTCCCACAGGCGACTTCAAGTGAGGGCAACTCAGACAAGATGCTTTGTTTCTCTCTGGGGGGTGAAGGGCTTATGAATAGTCGTAATCAAGGTCAAGGGCAGGCTCGGGTCATCAGGGTTCTCAACCTGACCTTGCCTGACCTCAATAGGTGCAATTCCAGTAGATCTATCTGGTAAACCCTCTCCCTGAAATATCTCCATACTAATTCCCACACTACGCAAAATATTAAAGACGGGTAGCAGTTAAACAGTACATACTTAAAACCCCGGAGTATGTATTCCACAATCTGCCAATTTTGAGTACCTGAATTCGTGATGCCTGCTGTATTCCTCTGCATCACACTTGCAAACGCATACACTAAACTGCAGCTCCCCGAACGAGTAAACACGCCTCCACTCTGGTGTCTCGAATCGTACTGTCGACTACCACCTTTCACAGCTCGTGGTCCAAGTTAACACGTAAAGATTCCTCACTTACATAAACACACATGCACACGCACACACTACTTTTATATCTACCAGTTCAGCTTTCCGTGTTCGTGATACCTCGTGTTCCCGTGCACCACCGACCGAACAGATCCAACTGTGAATGTTATTTTAGAAAAATACTTCCCAGCTTAGACTGCTAGGAACACTGGCCACACGACGGGTCACGAAGTATCCCACTCCTGACACCAAATGTTGTGGCGTGGATGAAATCACCGGAGAGACAGAGTCACTGGTAGATACAAAGCAGCTTCTTTATTTGACACAAGGTACAGCAGGCATCTTACAGACGGAGACGCTTTCCGCAAGAAAGGTCTGCTAGCCCAATGTGGGCTCGATATTCATATGCTAAACACAAAAGGCAATCGCTATAGACAATGCTTCCTTTTGAAGCTACATACAAAACATCACACCTTCTGACTTCATCCTTTCCTCCTGATGCCAACATGTCTGGGTTGGTACTCACAGCCTTTAGGAGAGCAAGTCAAATCCACAATACATTTCTTTGGTATTTTACGAGTTAACATAGAGGACAATCAGCGTTTGGGTAGTATCCTGATATTCACAGTTTTTAGGAAATGCATTGTTGTGAACTCAATCCACAGTACTTTGTCAAACAGAAGACTGGTGGCCAGAGTCATTTAAGTGTAAATGAATCATCTACCCAAAAACTCACTCTAACAGACTGTCTGGAGCTCCGAAGTATGTTCAGTGACTTTGAGATGGCTTTGTACCCTTCCCCAGATTAATGCTTCTCTATTGTCATTTTCCTGACTTGTCTTGAATGTTCTTGTGACTTCATTTTGGTTTGGTTTGTTAAAAATCTGCCATACTGTTGGGGCTTAGAAAGGGAGAGGGGTTATTTATTCTTACGAATTCATTAAAAACAGGTGATTCTCTAATTTTCTACATCAACAAATTGTGTGAGTTGGTAAGATAATATACAGTAATTTACTTAAGGAAAATTAGCATAATATGGAAAAGCTTCCACTAATTAGGTCTAGAAGTTAAATTGCACTGTGCTGGTTTTATCCAGCATTATGCAATTAACAATTATTTCCTCCACTCTCCATACCCTCCACACCCCCCCCCCCCACATGACACACAATAACCAGTTTAGATTATTTATGTAACTTGGAAAATTTGGCTAAATGCTTCCTGTCACAAGTCACACTCTTATCCATCTACCCCCTGTTTATATTGTACTTGCACAAGGGATGTACAGATTCTAGCTTTGCTATACTTGCAGCCGTGGCTCTAGGTGTCAGATTCAAGATCTCTTGCATTTTGGTCCATGTGGAGAAGTATCAGCATCTTTTCTCCCAAGCTGATACTTACTCACCTTCCAAATTTACTTGCAAAGCAAATATGGAAAGTTACAATATGTGCATGTAGAAACAGAATTAATTCTGACCTGATCTGTATTCTGTTCTCTTAAGAGAATATAATGAGGTCTCATGGGGATCTTTCACTAAGCATTTCATTTATTCAAAAGAAATCTAAGAATGCTATCTGGATCCCAGAGCCATGTCTATACTTGCTAAAGCACAAAACTACCAAAGATCATAGATTCCAATTGTAAACTGGATTGGCTTCAGTATGATTTGGATCTCTTTAGGTATCAGGCATATAGGTCTTAATAGTTTTTGAGAATAGTGTTCTAGGAGCCATTCAGTTGCCAAAGCAGTTGCTTCAGAGTCAATAGCATTTTAATTGATCTACCAGGGCCCTGGGTTCCAGATTGATGACATGTTTTATTACAAATTCCTCCATGGATGCAAAAATAAATTGATACTTAAACAATAACCATAAAGTAAATTTTTAAACACGGTACTTTCAACCTGTCAATATTTTAAACATTTTCCTTTGTAACAGGTGACGATGAAATAACTCATGTGGCTAGGAGAAGAAATTCACAAACAAAGGACACTTACAAAAGTCTGGAGGATCTCAATGCCATTGACTCAAGTAAGAACTTTGTATATGAATTATTTACATCTGGTAATCACATTTTCAACACTTCATCGTTAAACAAAGCTTTCTTTTAACATTAGTTGCAAAAAAAGTTTCTCTAATAAACTAATTTATGTTGTCACATAAAGCAAAATTATTATACATTTTATAACTGGGTATCTCAACTCCGTACCTTAGCAAAATTATACAAGTTACTCGTCAGATTTTGGCTGACCTACCTCTTTGTTTTTCACGAGCTGACTTTTAAAACAAATTTAGTAATTTTAAATTAATATTTTGTGAAATGTTTACTCTAAAATTGTTAGTATATGTTGTACCTAGAAATTGCTTACTTCAAAAAGACATTTCCCTTTTAATGCACATGAATAGTTATTGTACTTGGTGAAAGTTGTGAAGATGGAAAGGTTTCTAAATTTTGATTTTATGACCAAAGGTAACTAAAGAATATGATACTAACCTGGCTGTTGTGATTTATTTATTTATTTTGCTTAAACTACCTGTTTGACTCCGTAATGATATGCAAGCAGTATTGTATTTGTTTCACAGTGCCAAGTACATTGGATTCAAAGAACAAAGAAATTGTCCTCAGTGCTGATGATGGTAAATATATTTTTAATGAAGTTTAAATATCAGGCTTGTGCTGCTGCACTGAATTAACAAGTAAGTTATAGAATGACACATTATGTTCTGTGGTTGGGTTAGGTTCTTTGGATCTTTTTTTTGATCTTGCCACTCCTCTTTCTTTCCCCCCATGTCATTAGACTATTGAGCAATCTCTTTTGCAACTATGATGAGTAATCATTCTGAGAGGGCACTGATACATAAACAGAGCAATTGCCTGATTTTAATAGCAGCAGCTGTGCAGAAGAGCATTGTAACTCGGCTGGGTACAGTTGATTTGTCCTCCCTAGACACACAGATACATAAGTATAAAGTTCTGTTTTGTTGGTTGTTGCTCACATTGAACTCCTTATGGAGTTGAGTGAGGGAGCACAGACAGAGTCGTGAAAATCCCCTTCTTGTGTTGGGAATGTACATGGATGTACTATGCTGTATTGAACTTTGAATAAGGTGTGTTTTCCCCATGCATTTCAGTACAGGGAAATGGTCGGAAGGAACTTCAATAAGTATTAGTTAATTTAGATTTATGACAGTGTTTTGAGCACTGTACCATTGCTTTTGGAGATCAGAATTAATGATTCTTTCACAGTCTGGTAGTGTAGTGATACGGCTTTTAGCTTGTCAGTGGCTCTATTTCTTACAACACAAGGCTCTATTGCTGCAAAAGGAGAAGTTTACTTTCTTCTAAATTCTTCATTTCTTCTTAATTTCCAGCATCCCTTTCATGATCCCTTTTCTGTTTTCTTTCTGCTATTCTCCGTGCCGCCTCCTTTGACTCTTCATCTCCTTTTTTTTCATCTGCCTATACCCTCTGGGGGAGAAAAAGTCTGATTTACAGTGCTATGATAAAATACATGTTACCATTAATATTTTGCCAGTGATCAGTTAATTATTGTGCAAAAGCTGTTAAACTGCAAATAAGTGTAGAGAGAAACAGATTAATTGTTTTGGATCAGTAACCTTTCACTAACTTGAGATAACGATCCAGATTTTGCTAGGAAATGAGAGCAACTTTGAAATTTCCGCAGCAACACAAATTCTGAACTTGCAGTTGGCTTTTCAATGCTTTGTTGCTGCATTCTGAAACTGGGTTTTCATGGATTCTAGCGTGGAAGTGGAAAGTTTTAGTAAGTTTTCAAGGCATGCTCAAGCAGGCCAGCTTTTCCACTCATTTCAAAGGAGTGGAGTGCCTGTGAAAGACCAAAGGAAGTGCTTGGTTTAGAGCAGGGGTTCCCAACTTGGAGTTCACAGACCCCCTACATAATGGCATTGGTCCATGGCATAAAAAACGTTGGGAACACCTGGTTTTAGAGTATTATCATTTGTTTAGTAAAATATTTGAAACATTTTCTTTTTAATAACCTTGTGAATGCTTAGATTTTTGATGGCTTGGAATTCAACTTGGCCAGTTGTCCCCTTTTCTAGCTATTTTGTGGGTAGGACTTGTTCTGTCCTCCCTTAAACACTCTCTCACAGCCTGCACCTGCTGATAGTTTAAATAGTCCTTTTACTACTGAAGATCTCACAATGATGGCTAAAATCAGCTGCTTTCCATACATTTCCACTGGAGAAACTGAGGTAGTTCAACTTTTTCCTCAGAAGTTGAAACAAGTGAAACTGCCTCTCACTGGAGTACACTGAGTGCCATTAACTCTTCCTTTCTCCAAAGATGCTGCATAAGTTTTTACACCTCTTGTATTTTTATTGCCAATTGTAGCAATCTGCCAAAAAAAACCTTAACTAGTTTTCTTAATGCATGTAAAATGTTTTTTTTAATTGAACATGTATTAGAATTCAATTACCCTGCTTCAAATTCGAGGAAAACTACCTTAAAATAGACTTTACACGTGTAATCTTTTAAGATTTTCAGATACATGTAGATCATTACATGTAAGTTATAAAAATTTACAAATATCAAGTTAAATATATGTTAGAAAGAGGTTTTTAATGAGACCAGGGCTTTGTCATTGATGTGGAGCGAGAGATGATTCAAAGGAGGTCAGATTTGGAGAAACATAAATCATTTGTTTGCAAGAATGGAAAAATCAGCAGGATTATCAAGAATACTACCATGGGGCTGTTGTTATAGTTTGGAAATACACTCACTAATGAGATTTATTATGTGCTAGAAATTGTACATTATGAAGTTACTTCCTATTGCTTCACAGAATATAAAAAAAAATTGCACGATGTGTTTGTACTTGCTGTTTAGTTTCCAACATTCCAGTTTCTCCAGAGAACACACCTTTGCAGTCAAAAAAGTTGAAGAGGTTGAGCCAGTCAGTACCTGCACTTGCTGAGGTAAGGCAAACATGAAGAGCTACCTTTATTGAGTCATTTGGTATTCATAACTCCTATCCGCAGTCTTTATCCCACACTGAAATAGGCTTTAGTTTAGTGAGATAGGGCAAACTAAATTTGGATCATGTTCATTCACTTCAGTGATGACCAAGATCTGCACCCACTTCCTCCCCTTACACACATGGCTGTAAGCTCCATTCTTTAACCATGCAAGAGTTCCTGTTGTGGTTTCCTACTGATACTTTACAAATTAAATTTCTGATTCACAGTGCTAATGAAGTCCTGACATTAACTGTGGCTTACAAGATTCCTCAACTGGATTTGGCCCCCATCACAATTTCTTTTCAGTGCCAATGTCACTTATTTGCATTTAATTCCCAGAGTTGACTGCTTTTTTTTTGCCTTCACCTCATTATACTTGTAACCATATCAGTACAGAACAGAAATTATTTCAATATTTACACAAAGAGCAAGGTCTAACAGGAACTTATTTGCATGAATAATGAATTTTAAGGTATATTTTTGAATGGATATTGAAATTTGAAACCAAAGTGGAAACTTGGCATTTTCCTTTCTTTTTTTAGTGGGCAGGGGCTTTTATGGTTTCACGTAACGTAATGGTTTCTCAATTCAATAAGTTACTTGCTTATAGACATTTTCTAAACACTCCTCAAATACCTTAGAACCCACAAGTCTTAAAGTTATTCTTGTGTGTGCAAAGACAGTAGTAATCAGTTTATATAGGGCAGAGTAAAGTTACTAAAGGTTTTGTCTTGTAGCTGCAGTGACAATTTAAGAAATTTATTACATGCTGGCAATGTAATAAGTGCAGTTGCTTTTGGAACATTTTCTAAAGAGATTTAATGAATGTGTAATTATGCTTCAGCCAATAATTGTGATTATGTTCTTTTATTTCCTATGAGAATATTAGAATCAATGTAATCAAATGAATTAATGATTTGCTGAAATATGTCAATGACTTGGATAATGCAATTTATGGCTTTGTGGCAGTGGCAAAGTTTGCGAATGATACAGATAGATAGATAGTTTTGAGGCAGTAAAAAGGCTACAGAAGGACCTAGACAGATTAGGAGAATGGGCAAAGAAGTGGCAGATGGAATACAGCGTTGGGAAATGATCATGCACTTTGGTAGAAGAAATAACATAAATGGAGAGAAAGTTAAAAAATCTGAGGTGCAAAAGGGACTTGGGAGTCCTTGTGCAGTATTCCCTAAAGGTTAATTTGCAGGTTGAGTCGGCAATGTTCACATTCATTTCAAGAGGACTAGAATATAAAAGGAAGGGTGTAATGTTGAAGTTTTATAAAACACTGGTGAAGCCTCACTTGGAATGAGTTTTGCGCCCTTTATCTAAGAAAGGATGTGCTGAAACTGGAGAGGGTTCAAAGGAGGTTCACGAAAATTATTCCAGGATTGAACAGCTTGTCGTGTGAGTGTTTGATGGCTCTGTGCTTGTACTCACTGGAATTCAGAAGAATGAGGGATGACCTTATTGAAACCTATCAACTGTTGAAAGTCCTTGATAGAGTGGATGTGGAGAGGATGTTTCCGAGTCTAGGACCAGAGGACACTGCCTTAGAATAGAGGGGTGTTTTTTTAAGACTGGATATGAGGAATTTCTTCAGCCAGACAGTGGTGAATCTGTGGAATTTGTAGCCATAAGGAGCTGTGGAGGTCAAGTCATTGGCTATATTTAAGGCAGTGTTTGATAGATTCTTGATTAGTCAGGGCATGAAGGGATATGGGGAGAAGGCAGGAGATTGAGGCTGAGAGGGAAAATGGATAAGCTTTGGAGAAATGGCTGAGTAGACTCAATGGGACAATGGCCTAATTCTGCTCCTATATCTTTTGGTCTATAACAAATACTACAAAATTATTTTTATTATTGTTCTACCTCAGGACTAAATGCACCTGCTGTGGATTTCTGTTTCATCAGTGGTTTTGGCTATTGGTGAGAAAGCAATAATGCTTGCATGTGAAGTAAAACTAGTGTTTCACATAAGAGCTGTTTAACAAATTACAAAGCTGGCCAGTGGTGTAGTGGCATCTGCACTGGACTTCGAGCCACGTGGTGTGGGGTTTGAATCCGGCCAGCTCCTTGCTCGCCATCTGTGGGGTTGAGTGTCAAGCTAGCAACGTGGCCTCATTTTTAAAAAAAACAGATAAAATGCTCAAGAAATAGCAAGGTTGATGCCCGATGCACCACAAAGCACAGAGGGGAACAACAGCTACAAATTACTGACGAGATTACTTCAAATAGTATATATTAGCAGTCATTATTTTAAACTGTTTGTATATAATTGTGGTTTACCTGCTAAATCTGAAGTCAGAAGTCAATGGGTGAAACTTTTATTTCTGGATATTCCTAGAAAGGCAGACAATAGGGAAGGTAAGGTAATCAGTAAGAAATTAATCCTATAGAAAGAATACCATTGAGAATAACATTTTGTGTTAAAGCAATAACTGAACCTTTTTCATGGTCTTCTAAAATGTTACCCTTGAGCTTACCAGGTATCCAGTATTAAACTTCTAGAGCACATTACTTTACAAAAGTATTGAAATGCAACTGATCAGATTATTTACTATGGAATTCCTTAGAATGGTGATGCAGACTCAATGTCGGAAAGGAGCTACCAGATGAACAAGTATGGAACAATCACAGGCTCTCTAACAAACATTAGCAGCTCACCTGGCATGACATCCAGATCCTCTGTATGTATTCCATCATAATGCTTTTACTAATTAACTTTTCACTGATCAGGAAATTGAGCAGAAATATTCAACCAATCTCATCCTCGCTTCCACCCAGCTTTTAAATGTTTCAGATTAGTGGTTACAGGATAGCTGTTTCCCACGAGTAACCTGCTTTTACTAGTTATGCACTAAAGCTGTGTGTGTGAATGATCAACTTGTTCGCAGCAATGGAATTTTTAAGTTAAACTTAAAATGCCAGACCTGTGATGTAGCTATTCCTTTGATTACCACCCTTGTTTGCTTTCTGCTTAGCACCTACCATTATTCATTGCAATAATATATCATGATACTCGCACATATTTCACTATTTTTCATATCTGTGCACTAATATGGCATAAATTTGCTGTGTTATGCATACAGCTTATTTGTAGCATTGTTCACTAACCATGCAGAACTTAAGTGCCATGTTTCCTGGCAAAGATCTACATAGAAAAAAGTAATGTGGAACTAGATGTCAAATACAGGTTTGAGAAGTTAAAGTTTAGAATGACAGACCATTTAAATATAATTGTCGCATCTGAGGGTTGGTAAGATTTGTCATTAGATAGAGGTAAGACTGTTCCAATTGCAGAAAATGTCTCTACCTTTCTCCCTCTTGCAGAATGGTTTTATCCTTGAATACAATTGCTACTTGTACTTTGTTCAAAATTGCTATTTTCTTATTATTCAGTATTTCTCAAATAATTCCAAAGAAAAACAAATTTGAAGATGTTTGAGGGAAAACAAAGAACAACAAGAAAACCCACATTTTGTATTGCTAAATGAACAATTGATGAATAATCTGTGAGACTGTATTTGGTCAATCTGTATAACTATTTTCTTGTTTTATTATATAGCCCTTTACTTAATTGTCAACTATTTTAATGCTAACAGGTTAGTGGAAGTATAATGAGCATCTACAGCAGTGACTTTGGAAATATTGATGTCAGAGGGAAAATTCAATTTTCATTGGATTACGTAGACAAGTTGAAGGAATTCCATATATTTGTTGTACGTTGTTCAGACCTGGCTGCTGCTGATGAGAAGAAAAATCGATCTGATCCGTTAGTATTCTTCTCTTAAAATATTAATTCTTTTTAACATTTAAATGTGGTATCAGTGTTCTTCTGGTGATGGTCTATAGAATGAATCCTGTGTACAGTATAGTTTAGTCAGACTTGCATAGGTCTGAAATGTGATCCTCAATGCCCTTATTCAGGATGGAAAACTAAGTGATTGGAATGTATATGATTATTGGAAGTTTTTCCTCTAAATTGTTGCCACTCGTCAAAGGCTGTACGTGATCATTTCCACCAGTTTGTTTACAGACTTCTTCAAATCAAGATTTCTAAATATCAAACTGTTCCTTAAAATTATTGATGTATTTTTAAGTCACATTATTATAAACAATAGCTTTCTTCTAGAATGGGACAATTGTTTTCGGTTCAAGTATCATTGGACTTGTAGTGCTAATCTGAAAGAGATTAATCTGTGTCAGGTAAATGTTAAAATCAGTGTGGTAAAAATAATATATATTCCATATGTTTTTTTTAAAAAGTCAAATGACTCCTAACAAATGTCTTATAAGATTACGTGCCAAATTAAAGTTAATAATGCCATAAGACATGGGAGCAGTATTAGGCTATTCAGCCCAGTGAACCAGCTCCACCATTTAAACATGGCTGATTTTCTTTTTCCCTTTCAACCTCATTATCTTGCCTTCTTCCCATAACCTTTGATATCCATACCAATCAAGAATCTATCAACCTCTGCTTTGATACCCAATGAGTTGGCCCCCATGGTTATCTGTGGCAATGAATTCCACAGATTCAACATCATCTGGCTAAAGAAATTCCTCCTCATCTCTGTTCTAAAGGGACATCCTTCTATTCCGAAGCGGTGCCCCCCCCCCCCCCAGTCCTAGACTCTCCCACTACTGGAAACACACTCTGTACGTTCACTATCCAGACCTTTCAGTATTTGGTAGATTTCAATGAGATTTCTCGCTCAATATTTTAAACTCCTGTGAGTACAAGCCCAGAGCCATTAAGAAATCATGTTGACCCTTTCATCTCCAAGATCATTCTCATAAACATCCTCTGGAACCTCTACAATGCCAGCAGATTCTCCTTTAGATATAGTGGCCGAAACTCCTCAATATTCCAGATTTGGCCTGACCAATGCCTTGTAAGGTCTCAGCATTACGTCCTTGCTTCTATATACTACTACTTTCAAAAGGAATGACGACATTGCATTTGCATTCCTTACTACCAACTCAACTTGCAAGTTAATCTACAGGACTCCCAAGTCACCTTGCACCTCTGAATTCTGAATTCTGCCCCATTTAGAAAATAGTCTATACTTTTATGCTTTCTACCAAAGTGTATGACCATATAGTTCCTTGTATTGTATTCATTTGCCATTTCTTTGCCCGTTCTCCCAACCAGTCCAAGTCCCTCTGCAAGCTCCATGTTTCCTCAACACCACCTGCCCCTCCACTAGTCTTTGTATCGTCCACAACCTTGGCCAGAAATCGTCAATTCCTTCATTCAGGTTATTGACACATAATGTTAAAGTAGTAGACCCAATGTTGACATTTGTGGAACATTGCTAGTCACTAGCAGCCAACCAGAAAAGGTCCTCTTATTCCTACTCTTTGTCTTCTGCCAGTCAGACAATCTTTTGTCCAAGCTAATACTTTATTTGTAAAACAATGAGCTCCTGCTATGTTTAGCAACCTTTTGTGTTGCACATTGTCAAAGGCCTTCTGAAAATGCAAATTACCAACATCCACTAACTCTCCTTTGTCTATCCTGCTTGTTACTTCCTCAAAGAATTCCAACAGATTTGTCAGGCAAGATCTCCCTCTAAAAAAAACCATGCTAACTTTGGCCTATTATCATATGTTTCCAAGTATCCCAAGTCCTTAATAATAGGCTCCAATATCATACCAACTACTGATGACAGGCTAACTAGCCTACAATTTTCTGTCTTTTTCAAACACCCCCCCCCCACAAAGAGTGGAGTGATATTTGCAATTTTCCAATACTTTGCAACCATTCCAGACTAGTGATTCTTTAAAAATTACTACTAATGATTCCACGATTTCTTCAGAGACCTCTTTCAGAATCCTAGGGTGCAAGGCATTCAGTTTAGTTAACTTGTCCCCCTTCAGACCTTTCAACATCCCAAGCACCTTTTTCTTAATAATAGCAACTTCACTCACTTGCAACCACCTTTCCCCCCCCCCCCCACCCCAGACTCATTCAAATTTTGGCATGTCGTTGATGTCTTTCACAGTAAAGGCTGAATAAAAATACTAGTTTAGTTTGTTGGCCATTTCTTTGTTATCCATTACTGTTCTCCAAATTCATTTTCCAGTGGTACATTGTCCACTCTTATCTTATTCTTCATGTACCTGAAGAAAATTTTTGTCATCTTTTATATTATTGGCTGGCTTATATTCATTTCATCTTTTCTCCTTTATTGAACATTTAAAAAATTTATCTTCTGTTTTTTAAAGCTTCCCAATCCTCTAGTTTCCCACTAATATTTGCTATATTATATGTCCCCTCTTTAGCTTTTCTGCTGTCTTTGAATTTCCTTGTCAGCCACGGTTGCCCCGTTCTCACTTTACAATACTAATACTTCGGGGTAAAATAATCCAGTGCCTTCTGAATTGCTCCCAGGAATTCCAGTCATTGTTCTGCCATCATCCCTGCTAAGGTCCTCTGCCAGTCATTTTGGCCCATTCCTCTCCCATGCCTCTGTAATTACCTTTAGTCTACTGTGATACCAATACACCTGATTTTAGCTCTCCTTTAAAACTGCAGGATGAATTCTAACACTTTATGATCACTGCCTGTCTGTCTGTATCTTGTTTTACGGCAGTTGGTATCCAGCTTAACACACACACACACACACACACACACACACACACACACACACACACACACACACACACACACACACACACACACACACACACACACACACACCCCGCCTTAAAAATGCTAAAAATACCTGGACTTCTGCTCTCTCACCCATGCCCAGCAACCCTTTTAATGTGAATTCCTGCATCCCCAACTCCCTTAATTTATTTCTCATCATCTCTCTCTGTATCCCATACTTCCTGCAACTCAGAACTACATGTTCTACTGACTCCTCTTCCTGACATTCCTCACACAATCCTGTCTGCTGTTTCCCTATCATTTTCAATGTTTTGTTTAATGCACAATGCCCCAGCCTTAACCTAGTCCACACAATTTCCTCTCTTCTGTTTCCATTACCTACCCTAGTAACTGCAACACTCTTTTGTATTTGATATAAATGCCTCCCTTTCCCCTCCCTGTCCCATCTTTCTTGCCACATTCGGTTGACTTTTTCCCAGATTACACACTTAACCTCTGCTTTACTGATACTAATGTGCATTTCCACATTTTCTTTCTTTAATGCCCTCTTTGCCAACTCATCCACCCTCTCATTCACCTTCACCCCTACATGTGCTGGAACCCATAGAAATTTTACCTGACCTCCCTGATTTGCAATCCTTGTAACTAACTGAAGGACTTCATAAAGTACATCTTGCCGACTGTTTGTGTGAAAAGACCTTAAACTTGCTAGAACTGAGGATGAATCTGAACATATCAATGCTTTGACTTGTCTGGCTTTCTGCACCCATTGCAACGCAACCAATACTGCCAGCATCTCCACTGTAAACACTCCTAACTTATTAGATGTTCTTCTGCTGATTCCAATTTCTCTTGCTGGTATGACTACCCCAAACCCTGTCACTCCTGTTGCAGGCTCCTTCGCACCATCCGTATAAATGTGAGTATAATCACTATACTTTTCCATCACATGACAGTTAAATGCATTTACCAAATCTGTTTTATATCTTTCTTTCCTTTTTACCTCTAACAAATGCCAGTCTATGTCAGGCCATACAAGCTTCCATGGAGCTACAACCGGATAAACTACTGAAGGACTTATCCTCAGATCAAATACTCCACATTCTTTCACGATATCATTCCCTACCTGACTAAAGGTATCCCTCTGAAACCTCCCATTTTCCCAGCACTCCTGCAACACTCCTTTAGTAGGGTGAGAATCATTGTGCCCCTGCAAGTTAGCCCAGTAGTTTGCCATCAGTTGCATCCTTCTTAGTTCCAAAGGCATTATTCCCATTTCTACCTGTAGGGCTGACACTGGTGACGTTTCAAAAGCCCCACTGCACACTCTCAAGGCCTGAGCCTGAATCACATCCAGTTTCCTTATAAGAGACCTAGCTGCTGATCCATATACTATATTTCCATAATCCAATACAGATCTTACTAACGCCACATACATTCTCTTCAAAGCTGAACAACTTGCTCCCCATTCCCTACCAGTCAAACATCTCATCACATTTATTACTTTTTTACATTTCTCCTCAACTTTCCTGATATGGTCTGCCCATGTTAATCGTGAATCAAATATAACTCCCAGAAATTTAAATGATGCAACCCTTTCTAATTCAACCCCATACATCCTTAACTTCTTCCCTACCTCAACTCTTTTCCTGTTAAAAAATACAGTTTGAGTTTTGTCTACTGAAAATCTACATCCCCAATCATAACCCCACTCCACCACTTCATCAATTGCTTCTTGTAGTTTCCTGATTATATGGTCCATGTTCCTGCCTCTTTTCCACAAGGCCCCATCACCCGCAAACAGTGACCTACCTATATCCACTGGTACCTTTGTGAAGACATCATTGATCATAATCATGAAAAGTAATGGGCTAATCACACTACCTTGAGGTGTGCCATTTTCCACTATGTACTGTTTTGATAATTCTGATCCAATCCGAACTTGAATTTTTCTACCAAACAAAAAATCTTTAATCCAATTTAAAAACTCTCCCACCAACCCCCATCTTGTGCAGTTTAATTAATAATCCTTCCTTCCACATCATATCATAGGCTTTTTCAATGTCAAAGAACACTGCCACTACTGACTCTCTATTTGCCTGGGCCTTCCTTATTTCAGTCTCTAACATAATCACTGAGTCCATGGAATTCCTTCCCTTTCTAAAACCACTCTGATAACTTGCCAGCATTCCCCTTTTCTCAAGCTCATATGATAACCTTTCTGTTATCATCCTTTCCATTATCTTACATATACTTGATGTTAATGCAATTGGTCTGTAGCTAGTGGGTTTTGACAGATCCTTGCCAGGCTTCCTTATTGGAATTACTACTGCTTCTTTCCATGCACTTGGTGATCTTCCCTCCTCCCACACTCGGTTATAAAAATGCAGCAACTTCAAGAGCGCTCCTTCTCCTAGATTTTTTAGCATCACAGAGCATATCAGATCTTTCCCTGGGGAGGTTGGTCTCGATCTCTTTATTGCTCTCACCATTTCTGCTAATGTAAATGGATCATCAATTATATCATCTGTTCCTTCCCTGCTGCTTAACACACCTGGGTGTTGGCTCATTATTCTTTCCCTTCTTCTCCCTTCTTCAGGCAAATTTTCTGAACTGTGTATCAGTACAAATGACTTGGCCATGACCTCAGCCTTATCCCTGCTGGAGACTGCAGTTTCCTCCTCAGATATCATTACTGGATATTCCCATTCCCTTCTATCTCCTCCCATCCTCTTAATCATTCCCCATATCTCTCCCACAGGTGTTGTTCTTCCTACCTTGTCGCAAAAACTCCTCCGACTTGCCCTTTTAGCTTGACGTATAGTTCTTCTCACCACTGCCTGTGCTTTCTTATATTGAACCAAATGCTGCATATTATGGGTTCTTTTAACTAGCCTGAATGCTCTATTTCTGTTTTTTACAGCCTGGCAACATCCCTCTGTCCACCATGGTACCAGTTTTCTATTCATCCTATTTTTACTCCTAGGTATAGATCCTTCTGCTGCCATGATAATTGCTGAAGTCACCTGACTGTTTAATTCATCTACATTTCCAGAAATATCAATCTTTGTCAACCCTTCTTCACTCAACTTCTGGAACTTACCCCAATCAGCTTTTTCAAACACCCACTTTGGGGTTCCGCCACCTGGTCTTACTTCAACTCTTTCACCCACTGAACACAAAACTGGGTAGTGATCACTGCCTACTGTTGAAGCAGTCCAAACTCCCCAGTTACTAATGCCAGCCAAGGTATTAGACACTAACGTAATATCTAACACTGACTCAGTTCCTGTTGTTATATCTATCCTTGTGCCGCTACCATCATACATACACACCAAATCCCTTTTTTCCATCAAATCTTCAATTACCTTTCCATTTGGATCTGTAATCTGATCCCCCCATATTGTGCTATGAGCATTGAAATCTGCACACCACACTACTTTGTCTGTTTTGTCCTTGTATCTTTAATAGGCTGTCCAAATCTAACATTTTACATGGATTGTAGTAGTTAATTATAACCACTCCCTTCCCGTCTCTCCCACACTTCCACCACTATGTATTCTTGATCATCTCCTTTTTCCAGTCCCCGATATGGTATACCTTGCTTGATTAACATAGCACAACCCCTTCCTCCCCCTAGATTTCTATCTTTCCTTATCATTGTATACCCATATACCACAAAGTCTAAAGTTGGTTTCAACCAAGTTTCCTGAATACACACTACATCCGGTTTTACAACCATTTCTTTAATAAAGTGCTTGAATTCCTGGCTATTGGCCAGTAAGCTCCTTGCATTCCATTGTAAAAGAATTACCATAATTAGTATTAACCAACACATGAGACTTCCTGGCTTGACTGATTACTGAGGTTCTCCCTCACTTCCTCCCATGTCAGTCCTACTAACCCTAAATGGTTTACTGCTGCTTTTACCACCAGCTGAATTTTGTCACTTTTTGACTTTACCTCAGCAGTACTGTTAATCACTCCTGCAATGAATGTTACTAGAGCCTTTTTGTCTACATAAATCCTGTCATTTGTTCTTTGTTGCATCTCTCGTATCCCTATTGCTCCCTGTTCATTAGGAACATTATTCTGTTCTCTTGACATTCTTACAGCTTCTGCATAAGTGATCTTTCTTTTCACTCTTATTTCTTGAATTTTAGTTTCCCGTCTCACAACTGCACACCCACTATATGCAATATTATGAGCTCCTCCACAATTGCAGCATTTTGGTTGAACTCCTGTTCCGCACTTTCCATATTCATGATCACCCCCACATCTAGCACATCTCCTCTGCCTTTTACAGTTTTTAGCCACGTGTCCAAACCTTTGACAATTACAGCAACTCAGTGGCTTTGGCACATACACCCTTACTGGGTAACTCATGAAACCCAGGAACACCTTCCTTGGCACTCTTTCTTCTTCAAATTCAATCAATACTGATTCACTTTCCTTTTTCACTCCCTCCTTTGTTGTTTTCAGTCTTTGAACATTCATTACTTTCCCTCCTTTGATATTCCTCTTTATCTCCTCCATATTTATACTCATTGGTATCCCTGTGATCAGTCCTTTACAACCACTGTTTTGTGCTCCCACCCTCCCAGTGTATTCCACCTTGCATTTTCCTATCTCTTTTAGCTTGAGTGCTTTCTCAAGTTGTTCCTCATTCACACATCTTACCAATAAGTTGCCATCATTAAGGACTTTTGCAAATACTATTTCCCCTATCTTATTTGTCAGAGTTGTTGTTAGCACAAACGGGTTAATTTTCTTCATATGTCCCTGAGCCTTCTCATTAAACCTAATTATGACAACACCTCCTCTCTGAGCTTGTTCATCTTCCTCACTTTCAGAGCTTTCTCCACTATCATTTCTTATTCTTTTATTCCCTTTGTCTTGGTTTTTATTCATCCGACCCCTCACTACCTCCTCATTCCCTTTATTTTTCCCTTCACAATAATCCACCTCTCCCCAGCTGCCTACCTCTGGTCCCAAGTCTCTATCCCTCTCCTTCTCCACTTTCTTTCCCTCAACCCCGCCTCTTATCTTGTCCGCCATTACCGGACCCACACGACCCCCTCCCAGCAATTTCCGTTCCTTCCCCACTCTCTTTCCCTCAACAGGTTCCAAAACACACTCACGCATCAAGCAAAACACAGACGGCTTCCAGTCAAGCCTGGCAGATGTTGCCATGATCCGATGGGTCATCCCCTTCTCCCCGCCCCCCAGCAGTATCCAAAGGGATATACTTGTTGCTGAGGGGAATGGCCACAGGGGTGCCCTGCACTGACTTAATCCCCTTGCCTCTCTTGGTAATCACCCATTTACTGTCCGAAGCCTGTACTCTGGGTGTGAGATCAAAAGTCTCTTCTATAATATTTTCAGCTTCCTGAATGATCCTGAGCCCTCGAAATTCCCAATCAATTCCGCTGACTCTGTTATCCCCAATTACATCTATATTTCTCTCTTCTCCCCCCCCCCCGCCCCCCTTGAATGGCTCCTTGAACAATAGTGTCACGCTTAGGTTTTCCTCCTTCTACAGTCACCACAGTTACACAGACAGGAAGCAGCAATCTCAGACCTGTTGGACAAACTTGAGTGTCTCCTCCAGCACTACCTCTTGGATCTTCTTCCCCTGCCTCATTCTCAATCATGCTCTTTTGTCCTTGACCACAAACTGAATTTGAGGCAGTTAGTCTAAGGATTGTGATTGTTCCTGAAACAGCATCCACTTAACTCTTCTCCTTCCCTAACGTGGCAGTCTTTGAAACTCAGATTTCATGCCATCAACTTTGAGCCTGATTCCTCAAGCAATTGCTACGGATATGATCACAGTGGAGCACAATAGAGTCCACCAGCTCTCACAAACAGCTAGAACACATCACTTGATCCTGCATCTCTACACCTTTTACTTAGTTTTAATTTGGTGTTTTTTTCATTTATTTGCTATGTTGTTATTTAAGTCCCAACCACAAGCCCACTAAGCAGTTGGTCTGCCTGAGTAACTTGATGAAGAAAGGTTAAGAATCTTCTTTGGTCCTCACCAACATCCCTTTCTAATACTGGGCCAGTCCTACAATCCCCTCCGCTTGAGCTTATCTTTTTTTTATTGGGAGCTGATGTCAAGTTAGTCAAAAAGCCAGTCAACAAGACTTGCTGTTTTAAATCCTTCCTGCTCTCACTCTCACTCTCCTGTAAAGTGGAAATTTGCCTGCAACGAGACAAGTTTGGAAAATCTTATTACCTGATAGATTCTTTAATACTTTGAAGTGAGTTTGAAGTTATTTTTAGTGAGGTACTGGAGGTACACTCTTTCTTGAAGAGAAGTTTGTTTCTGCTTCAGGAACTGCTATGTTGATCCTTGGGATGAATTGTCCAAAGGATGGTAAAAGAAGGTTACTTGCCTGAAAAGGAGGTTTTAAAAAAATATATATTTCAATGCTCTGGAAAAGAGCAGAATAATTGGAATTAAATTCATTGGATAACCAATTAGCAAAGAAATCTGTGTTAGACAAAATGGCTTCCTTCGATCCTGTATAATACTTTAATGCTATACAGAGGCATTAAGTATAAGGCATGGATAACCATTATACACAGGTCTGTGGGCTCCAAGAAGATCCTAATTGACCTTCATTTTTTATGAAGAAAAGTCAATGAAAGGACTACCCGGAAATACTGACAGAATTTCTATGCAAAGGTGACTAATTTTAAATTAAGCACTGTAAGTAAAGAATGAATACATAATTCATTCAGCAATTTAAAAAGCAGGTGGATTTTGGTTACTTTTGATTTGTGAAATTAAAGGAGAATGGACAAAAGTATAGTTGATATCAAACTAGGAGAGACAATGATTACTGATCATGAAACTAAAATTAATAAAATATAAAAATATATAAACTGAATGCAATTGCAATACTTTATGGGAGAATTAAAAAGTGGCAATATTCCAAGAATGTGTTGAAATATGCACAATGCATGTATTCTAACAACACAGTAGACTAGAGATTCATTAATTTCTACTGTCGTTGGCAACTAATGTAGAGTAGTAATCAACATTCAATGCAAATACGAGGGGTGATTGATAAGTTTGTGGCCTAAGGTAGAAAGAGTCAATTTTAGAAAACCTAGCACATTTATTTTTCAACATAGTCCCCTCCTACATGTACACACTTAGTCCAGCGGTCGTGGAGCATACGGATCCCTTCTTTGTAGAAGTGGTCCACAGCAGGGGTGATTGATCAGTTCGTGGTCTAAGGTAGAAGGAGATGAGTTATGAACTTCAAACTTTCTGCATTATCACTCAAAGAGTCGAACTGCACGTGCATATAACGAGAGCGTCTTGGACCTCCAGGTGGTCCACAGTAAGGGTGATTGGTAAGTTCGTGGCCTAAGGTAGAAGGAGATGCGTTATACATCTCTCGTTACATGCACGTGCAGGTCAACTCTTTGAGTGAAAATGCAGAAAGTTTGGAGTTAATAACTCATCTCTGTCTATCTTAGGCCACAAACTTATCAATCACCTCTGCTGTGGACCACTTCTGGAGGTCCAAGACACCAACTTCTACAATGAAGGGATCCGTATGCTCCACGACGACTGGACTAAGTGTGTAAATGTAGGAAAGATAAATGTGCTAGGTTTTCTAAGATTGACTCTGTCTACCTTATCAACTTATCAATCACTAATAGGTGTATTTAAATACTACAGGAATAGAAAAGGAAAAAAATATATTGAGTATAGAATGAATGAGCTACAAACTCAGACTGGTAAACGATACATTAAAGAATGGAGTGGGGATATTTTAGTAAAAATATGGGCATCAGGCAAAAATACCAAGTGTCAAATAATTGGATGCAAAATCAATGAAACTAGATGGATTAAATGTAATGGGTTAAGTGGCATCCTCTAACTATGGCTCTACGTTAAAGAATGAGAAAAGCGAAAATGCAAACTCAAGCAGTTCAGAAAGAAAATCACAGAACTCTACTATTCATTCTTACCTCATCAATAGTCTCTGGTTCTTTTAGATACGTGAAAAGCTACCTGCTTCCAGATAAAGTTAAGTTGGGAAAGAAGAAAACAACAGTGAAGAAGAAAACTTTGAGTCCAGTCTACAATGAAATACTGAGAGTAAGGGGTTTGGGCATCATTTTTCTTAACCTTGTTTAGCTATAGAAATACTAAGTGAAATATTATAAACATTAATAATGGTAATTACATTTTCATCTTTGAAAGTATTAGTGCTCTTGTAAACCTCAAGAATTACATTACAAATATGTTACTACTGCTATATCATAGACAAATTTCAAAGTATTGATAGTTGTGACGCAACTCCGAAGTAGTCTGTATGTTTTTAGGTGATGTTGCACATCCACCAGAGTAATGCTGGATCTTGGAATTAAAATTTAACACTGCTTTCATCAGCAGGATTTGTATTCCTTTGAATTTTGGAAGTTAGAGAAGTAGTTAAATTCTGGTGACGCTAAGAAACTGGGATTACAGGAAAATTAACTGGATGAGCAAGCAATTGTTTCAGCCTATTTTGCAAGTTGGTTAGAGAGAGCGCTGTGGATCTTGTTGCAATTACAGAATTTTTGGTAAGCCTGAACCTGAGGTGCTATATTAAGCATTAATTTCCCTGACTTCACTTCCTAGAAAGCAGCACCAAGCAATGTAAATGCGAACAAAGTTTTGTTCCCTAATGGGCTCAATCCATTTTATGCTCTCTTTGACTGACGGAACATGGGGGCAGCTACATAAACTCACACAGCCACTGAAAACCCTGTGATCTCAGTCTCTGAGGCCAATGTGAGAGCACCCTTCAGAAGGGTGAATCCATGGAAAGCATTCCTGGCCCAGATGGCACACCTGGCCGATTACTGAAGAAATGTGCTTGTTAACTGGCTTGAGTGTTTACTCACGTCTTTAGCCTCACACTTCAGCAGTCTGAGGTACCCACCTGCTGCAAATAGACATGGCAACCTGCCTCAATGACTATCATCCAGCAGCACCTGCATCCACTGTGATGAAATGCTCGAAGAAGTTGGTTGAGAAGCATATCTACTTCTGCCGGAGGAGTAACTTGGATCTGCTCCAATTTCCCTACCATCCCAACAGGTCAAAGGCAGATGTCATTTCATTGGCCCTTCACTTTGCTCTGGAACACCTGGACAGTGAAGATGCGTACATCAGTTTGTCCTTCATTGACTATAGCCTGGTATTCAACACCATCCTCTCCATGAACACTCGTCACTGAATTCCAAGTCCTGGACCGCAGTACCTTACTCTACAACTGGATCCTCGACATCCTCACTGGCGACCCTAGTAAATATGGATTGGCACCAACATCTCCACAATCACCATCAGCACAGGTGCACCACAAGACCATATAATTAGCTCCCTTCTTTATGAACTTTATACCTATTATTGTGTGGTAAAATATAGCTCCAATCCAATAATGTTTGTTGATTACAGCATTGTTGTTGGCCAAATCAAAGGTGGTAATGAATCAGCATACAGGAGGGAGATTGAAAATCTGATTGAATGGTGCTACAACAACAACCTCCCAACGTCACCAAAATCAAACAGCAGATGATCAACTACAGGAAGAAGAAGCCGGAGGTCCACGAGCCAGTCCTCATTAGGGGATTGGAGGTGGAGAGGGTTGCTAGCTTGTAGTCACTTGGCATTATCAAAGGATCGGTCCTGGGACCAGCACATAAGTGCAATCACAAATAGGGCACAACAGTGCCTCAACTTAGAAGTCTGCATGGATTTGGCATGTTGCCAACAACTTTGACAAACTTCTATAGATGCACAGTGGAGAGTATTCTAACTGGTTGCATCATGACCTGGTATGAAAACACCGATGCCCAGGAATGCAATATTCTATAGCAAGTGGTGGATATAGCCTAGTCCTTCACAGGCAAAGCACATTTACATGGTACACTGCCACAGGAAAGTAGCACCCATCGTCAAAGATCCTCACCCGTCTAAGCCATGCTCTCTTCTCACTACAACCATTGGGCAGGAGTTACTGAAGTCTTATTTGCAAACTCTTTGGTTATTTGTTCAAAGTTAAAAGTTACTTAAAAGTAACTATATTATCAAAGTACATATGTCACCATGTACAACCCTGAGATTAATTTTCTTTTGGGAAATCACAGGAATGTAATAGAATCAATGAAAGACTGCACCCAACAAGATGGACAACAACCAATGTGCAAAAAAAAACAACTGTGCAAGTACAAAAAGAAGGGGGGGGGGGAGAAAATAATAATAGTAATCAATAAATAAGCAACACACATAAAAATGCTGGTGAAAGCAGCAGGCCAGGCAGCATCTCTAGGAAGAGGTACAGTTGATGTTTCGGGCCGAGACCCTTCGTCAGTACTAACTGAAAGAAGAGATAGTAAGAGATTTGAAAGTGGGAGGGGGAGGGTGATATCCAAAATCAGCCTCCGGGTCCAACATATAATTTTCCGTAACTTTCGCCACCTCCAATGGGATCCCACCACTTTCCCTCCCCCCCCTTTCTGCTTTCTGCAAGGATCGCTCCCTACGTGACTCCTTTGTCCATTCGTCCCCCCCCCCATCCCTTCCCACCAATCTCTCTCCCAGCACTTATCCTTGTGCTATACATGTCCTTACACTTCCTCCCTCACCACCATTCAGGGCCCCAGACAGTCCTTCCAGGTGAGGCGACACTTCACCTGTGAGTTGTCTGGGGTTATATACTGCGTCCGGTGCTCTCAATGCGGCCTTCTATATATTGGCGAGACCCGACGCAGGCTGGGAGACCATTTCGCTGAACACCTACGCTCTGTCCGCCAGAGAAAGTAGGATCTCCCAGTGCCACACCTTTTAATTCCACATCCCATTCCCATTCTGATATGTCTATCCACGGCCTCCTCTACTGTCGAGATGAAGCCACACTCAGGTTGGAAGAACAACACCTTGTATTCCTTCTGGGTAGCCTCCAACCTGATGGCATGAACATTGACTTCTCTAACTTCTGTTAATACCCCACCTCCCCTTCGTACCCCATCCCTTATTTATTTATCATTGTTATTTTTTTTCTTTTCCCCTTTTTTTTCTCTTTTTTTTCTCCCTCTGTCCCTCTCACTATACTCCTTGCCCATCCTCTGGGCTTCCCCCCCCTTTCTTTCTCCCTAGGCCTCCCATCCCATGATCCACTCCCTTCTCCAGCCTCGTATCCCTTTCGTCAATCAACTTTCCAGCTCTTAGCTCCATCCCTCCTCCTCCTGTCTTCTCCTATCATTTTGGATCTCCCCCTCCCCCTCCCACTTTCAAATCCCTTACTCACTCTTCTTTCAGTTAGTCCTGACGAAGGGTTTCGGCCCAAAACATCGACTGTACCTCTTCCTATAGATGCTACCCGGCCTGCTGCGTTCACCAGCATTTTTTATGTGGGTTGCTTGAATTTCCAGCATCTGCAGATTTCCTCGTGTTTGCGGAAATAAATAAGCAACAAGGATTGAGAACATGAGATGAAGAATCCTTGAAGGTGGGTCCATAGGTTGTGGCAATACTTCAGTGATTGGGCAAGTGAAGTTATCCCCTCAAGAGCTTGATGGTTGAGGGGTAATAACTGTTCCTGTACCTGGTGGTGTGAGTCCTGAGGCTCCTGTACCACCTTTCTGATGGGAGCAGTGAGAAGGGAGCATGACCTGAATGATAGGATCTTGGTGATGGACGCTACTTTCATGTGAGAGGGCTCCATACAGATGTGGTAGGGTGGGATGTATTAGTTATTTGTAATTTCTATTGTGTTTCGTAACATTCCTGTAAAATGCCTGCAAAAATGTTCCTCAAGGTAGTATAACATAACATGTACATAGTTTGATAATAAATTTATTTTGAACTTTGAAAGGAATGATATTTGTTCTGAGATTGTGGTGTAGCCAAAGTTCACTCTTTTGATTTGTAGGATGTCATGTGGAAAAATTAAGGCAGGAAAGAACCATATACGTTGAATCATTGGACATAATCTCATTGAAACGCTTAAAAATTCTGAAGTGTGCTTGGTGCTGAGATGCTGTTCCTTTTGCAAAGCATTCTCAGGAGTTAGAGCTATCTGTCTTAGACTCCGACCACAATCAGATAGATCATCAATCTTTGGAATGCTCTACCGCACAGAACCGTGGCTGTTTGGCCAGTTAGCTTATTCAAAACTAAGGCCGGAGACTGTGGAAGATAATAAAGGAATCCAGGTCAGGAAGATGATATAAAAATTAATTTCTGATCTTATTGAATCTCAGAATAGGCTTGATTAATCATAAGACCAGTTATACTGTTTTTGTGTTTCTGTACTGTAGCATCAGGTTGGAGATCCGAGAGCCAAAGGGCATAATCTGAGATACTTTAAATTTGCATTCTTTTGATGTGAAATCAAGTAGCTGTCTTTGAGAAAGCAAAATTCTATGATTGTGGGAACCTCATTATAAACAAAAATGTAGTGAGTACCCAAAAGATCAGATAACAGCTGTGAAAGGAGAAACATTTCAAATCAATGAAATTTCATCAGAATATTGAAATGAAAGGGCAGCTTTTTCTTCAATGATACTACACAACCTACATCCTCAATTTTTAAGTGATTTTCTCATGAGTGATTGTGGCGCTATCACCCACAGAAGGACATTAAATTAGCTGAATATTTTGCAAAGCTACAGTGTCAAGATATACGAAACAAAACAAGGTACATAACTGAAGATACCAGTTTAATAATGAACTAAAAATATGGTGGACCAGAGTTCAGAGACAATGTTTTACATTCCAAGTTACACATGCCAAACTTACAGACTTCGCTACATACAAATGAACTTCCATAATTATATTAATAAAAATTCAAAACTTTCATGCCATTCATTACAGTACTGTGGAGGTATGGTTACCATACAGAGCAATTTGTATTTTTTTCAACCTGTATGATCAACTTACGGATGTCTGTAAACATGGAACCTGTTTGTAGTCCAGTTTTTGTTTGATGTTCTGTGCTTTTGCAGGCAAATTATGTTGAGTTGAAGATGGATGTTACTTGTGCTCACATACAAAGTGTGTTGGAAGGGATTATGGCATTATAATTTTGAATGGAGGAGATTTGCCCTGAGTTATTTTCATTAACTTCCTATATGTCTGTTTCTCACTGAGGAAAACAAAGATGATGAGATGAAGAAGGCTAAGAAAAGATCATTTTACTGCTACGTATCCAGAAATCCAGCATAAATTGTATCATGAAATCTAAAAAGATACAAGGAGTTTTTAAAATTCATAACTGCAAATAATTGGTCCTCATGTTATTGTTTTTATCTAGAAACGTAATAACCCATGGAGCACAGTATTTGCTGTGACTCTTTCTGAATGCATGATTATTATTTTTTAAAGTTGCAGTTAATGTAGTATTTTCTGTTTAACAAATTTGAGCCACACTGATACAAATTAATTGGCACTAAACATGCGAGGGTTTTAAGAATATTTGATGTATATTTTCATAATTGTTTAGTGGTTAACAAGTGTCTAAGAATAAACTGCTGATAAGTGATAAAACTACTGACAATAAATGTTTATTTTTATTTGTTTCCATTCTAACTGTGTTCTGCATCTCTTGTGTTACAGTATAAAGTTGAAAAGAATATCCTGCTGGCTCAGACCCTGAACCTTTCTGTTTGGCACAATGACACATTTGGACGAAATGATTTTCTGGGTGAAGTAGAAATAGAACTGGAAAAGTGGGATTGGAGTAACAAGCAAATGGAATGGTACAACCTGAAACCAAAGGTAATTTATAGTAAAATAATTTAAAATATACAAGACAATTGAAAACAATGCACTTTTGTAAAGTTAAATATTAATTCAGAATGCTTAAAATATTGGTCACTTTCAATTTTAAAAACTATTTTCCAGTTATGTAACTTTTATCAGAAATAGAAACTCAGTTACATAAGCGCGTTATTGATACAAAGTAAAGTAAATAATATTCTATCACTCAATTAATAAAGCATTTAATGTAACCCATCACAGGCTGGCCCTGGGCTACGAACACTTGATTATGGACATCCCTACATATCAATGAGCTCCCATAATATTTTAAAATTCATAAGCCTGACATGCGTTCACGCCTACAAAGAGTAGAACTAGTTTCTCTTTCCCCTGGTATTAATTTACATACTTCCAAGCACCTTAAAACTATGCCCCCTCGTGTTGAATGCCTTGGAGGACAGCCTTCTGAGTATTCAGCATTTCATGGGAGCAAAAGAAGGGGGGACTGAAAGGTAAAGCAGATTTGCCAGAGGATCTCAAAGGAGGAGTGAATGGATTCTTGCCAGGAGAGTACATCTCCAAGGTATTTATTGGAGGTCACTCCCAGAGCTCCTGTTTCCTGATGAACATCATAACCAGAGAATAAAGCTTTTAAACCAACAGTGACAGAGATCTGTCGACTTCTACAGGCAGAACTGCAGCCATGCTGTAGAGGTATTTTTTACTATCACCCTGAACTTAGCCAGTGGATTATTTCAAGCAGTGATGATTAAATTAACTCTTCACAACAGAGCGCAAGAGTTGTGATGTCATGTTACAATAGGATAAGATGTTGTTGAGACTGAACCTTGAATATTTTGTGCAGTACTGGTTGCCATTCATGCAGCACAGAGCGTCACTGGAAGTCATTCCTGCCTGTGGCCATCAAACTTTACAACTCCTCCCTTGGAGGGTCAGACACCCTGAGCCAATAGGCTGGTCCTGGACTTATTTCATAATTTACTGCAATAATTTACATATTACTATTTAACTATTTATGGTTCTATTACTATTTATTATTTATGGTGCAACTGTAACGAAAACCAGTTTCCCCCGGGATCAATAAAGTATGACTGTGACATTCTATAGGAAGGATGTAAGTAAGCTAGAGAGATGCAGGAAAGATTCAGCATGCTGTTACTAGGACTTGAGGAGAGAATGGATAGGCTGGGACTGTTTCCCTGAAGTAAAGAAGGCTGAGTGGTGACCTTGTAGAGATTTATTAAATTGCGATGGGCATTGTGAAGGTGGATGGTCGCAGTCTCTCTCCCAAGGCAGGAGTGTCTAAAACTAGAGGGGAAAGATTTGAAGTTGACCTAAGGAAGATTCTAATGCAAAGGGTGGTGGGTATATGGAGTGAGTCATCAGAGTAATCAGAATCAGGTTTAAATGGTTAAAAGTAACAATGGTACAGTTAATGCCAAAAAGACAGTTGAACAGGTTCATAGATAAGAAAAGTTTAGAATGATGTTTGCTCAGTGTAGGCAAATAGGACAATGGGACTCCCAATATGCATCCTCCCTTAAAGTGGGTGTAAGATGAAATGCTTGGCATGCGCAAGATCAGCCTTTTTTTGCTGTGATTATAACTCTATGACCCTGTCCATAGATTACTGCATTAGCGTCATCTTTAATCTCCAATCAAGTATATGGGGCTTCATCTCCTTTGGCATGTGGAAAACTGCCAAAGCAATCATGTTGGAATTATTGTCCTCACCACACAAACTCTCCATCATTGAAATGGAGTGTGAGATTTACAAGTGACCTTGCCAACTCTACGCCTGCTGCTGAAAACTACGTACATGCCTCTATATTTTCAGCCCCCAGTAGAAGTGCTCCAGCTAAGTGCTTGCCTCTGCAAGTTTTATCAGTCTTGCAGATAGAAGGCAGTGTCCTTGCTCTCAATCATTGAAACACACCTCACTTTTACTGGAATCAATTAATTCCACCTGGCGTTGGTGTGCAATTTTGAATCAGTCTTTCAGTACTTACATAGGATATCCATTTTCACAGTTCTATTTAAGAATTCCTGGAGTTTGGCCCAGGACAATGAGAAAAAAGTTCAATTACATGGGCTCCAAGTTATGAATGATGTGAAGACCTGATTTACAGAAATCTGTCCATGCAACTACTCCATTACAATATAAGCTGTAATAATAAAATATTACATGATACAGTATTCATTAATGACTGGATACAGTATATGTTCCATTAATTTAAATATTGATACTGTTAGGGATGTTATTCAATAAAATGAAACATTATAAGTAGTGTATGTAGAGCAATACAATATGGGTTGTTATGGAAAATAGACTACAGACTTGCAAAGGTAGTGGCTTACATACATTTCTTGTGAATGTAACCTTTCTGTGAACTGGAGACTGCCTGTATGTCCAAACGTCAGACAAGCAAGCAGACACTGTGGAAGGAATTACAGGCTTGAGAGAGGTATTGGAAAGCCAGTTGGTTGTTGTCATTAATTTTATGTGGTCAAATGGCACAGATTAGCTGAATTACAGAGTCACGTTGCCAAACAGAAGCTTGGAAAATGGGAACACGGGTTGGCAGTTTGGTCCCTTCAGCTTGTTCTCCCATTCTGTATAATCATATAATTTTTAGTAATCCAAACCAGCTATATGACTCCTGGTTTTCTCTCTGCCTATTTCATATTAGCTATGCTGTAATCAATTAGAACTATTTCAAAGTCTGAAGTATGCTGGAAAATAACCACCAATGCATCTACTATTTCTTGAGACATTTCCTTAAATTCTCTGGGATGCAAACTATCAGATCTTGGAGTATTCAGTTTTCCTAACACTATTTCTTGACTGATGTAGATTTAACTTAATCTCTTCAAAATGTTGGGGAACTATTTATACCCCCTTTGTAAATATAAAACCGAAGTATGTGTTTACTGTTCCCTGTAAATGTCTTGCTTCCAAATAAAGGCTGTCTACATTTTCTTCACTGATTGTTTTCAGTCAGTTTTTTGATTTTCTGCAAGCTTTCTCTAATACCGTATTTTCCAAAGAATGCTAATAAAGTAAAACACTGTAACAAAGAAAAGGAATGAACCCTTGAGGGACTTTTGGGGTAATTTCAGAACTGGGAAGGAAAGCATGACAAGATGTGCTCTAGGAGTGATAGGATAGATGACTAGAGTCTTATCTGCTTCAGCTTCATGATAGGGAAGCAACGAGATGCAGATAGATGAGTCATTGTGTACATGCAGAATCACGTTGAGATTAGATAACTAGCTGTTTTGAACATAGCTTTCTAAGTTTATAAAACACAATTCTGTACTTTTGTTACGTTTCCTCATTAAGTAAGCTACTGCAGGACTTTTTAGAAGAGTACTTTGATCAATAGATTCTTATATATGTTGTACATAGGTTTTGCTATGTCATGGCAACAATATTATTTCAAATATTTTGACCAAATGATCCTCTTGTTCATAATTCTTTGCAGACAGTTACGTCTTACACAAGTGATAACAAAGGTACCCTAAGAGTGGCTTTCCGTTATATTCCACAGGGATACAAAGGTATTTTATCCTTCATATCTGATAATTTACAGTTATTTTCATTTGCATCAATATACTTACTGATGTTTTTGGCCACAGGGAAAAGAACAGGTGAAGTTCAGATTTGGGTGAAGGAAGCCACTAATTTACCGCAAATTAGGGCACATCGCTTGGATCCATTTGTGAAATGGTAATAAGGTTGTTCTTGTATTATACATACAATTATTACAAAGCTTTTCCATCTATTACTTTATTTTACAAAGAATGATTATAATTGTATATATGAGATTTATTTCCAAGGAGCTTGAATTTGTGCTAATAACAAACCAAGAAAATTTTTGCCATTGACGAGAAGGAAATAATCATCTCTGAAGTGGTACTTAGTTTATCTTGGGCACATTCAAAGTGATTGCTCTCATGCAACAGTGGGAATCTTAACAGATTGGCTGAACTGCCTATGATATGAAAATATTAGCAGACAAACTAGGAAAAAGCCCATCTTATAATTAACTATTTTCACTTACATTTTTCAGACCGCAAAAAAATTAGAACATTATAATGCAGAGGTGGTAGAAAGCAATTGGGGAAAAAAAGAATTAAGTTTCCTGCTAGTAAAAATTGAATTAGCATTTTTATGTGTAACCCTCAGGTTCTGTGGACTGTGTAAGTCTAAGGAAGACAATCTCTGGCCTTGGCAAATGTGTGAAATTGAGGTGCAAAACCCCACTGTTTGTGTGGATGCTGCGTGATTTGTTACCCTGTTACAAATCAGTACCATGAAATAACAGACAATACACCATATGCAATTAAAAGATTTAGCTTTATAATTCTTAATTTGACTAATGGGTTAGTAAAGTAAAGCAAAAAGAAAAGGGCCCATTTAAATGCAACAGTCTAATGTGCACAAGTTGGCACTCACAGTTTCCCTTTCATCAATCCTCCATCGAGTTCCCCAAGCTTTGTCAACTCCGGGCCCCACACCAAGTCCACTCCTTTTGAGTGTCTACTACGGCCTCTCCTTTCTGGCATTTCCTCTCTCCATGTCCCGCCAGATAGAAGCCCCAGATCACCTCGGTGTCAGGCACACAGCACAAAAACACAATCCCCTCATTGGACAGCTCATATTCCAAAGCACCCGTTATCTCTAACCATAACCCAAACATTGCTTCTACAGAAAGACCATTACATTCGCAGTGAAACCTTTCCCAGGGTGTTACATGTGTTAAAATGCATTATATTTAGAAATAATGAGGGAATTGCAGAGCACTTAGTTTTTTGGTATTTAACAGTTTGATGCATCATAATTGTTATTTTAGAAAAATAAATAGTGAATAAAGACTGCAATTTTGGAACTGCCATACCCTGTTGCTAGTATTTCTGAGGGCAAATGCACTCATTATGTAGGAAGTTGCTAATGTCTTTCCATAAAATCTAGGCTACAATTGATTCTTAACTGGCTGAGAGCAGGTTCCCAAGGTTAACCAAGCATCATTGCATTTATGTACTTCATAATTTTTGTAATTTTTGAGTGCATATGCCAAAGGCAATTCCTTTTTGAGAGTAGACCAATATGTCTGGGTTTGGACAAACACTTTAATTTAATCAAATTGATTTTTCCTCTCTACAAGTTTCATTCTTCCAGACACGAGCAAAAAAAGCCGTCAGAAGACTCGGGTTGTAAAGAAAAGCAGAAATCCCAGTTTCAATCACACTATGGTCTATGATGGTTTTGGGCCTGAAGACCTCAAAGATGCATGTGTTGAACTTTCAGTCTGGGACCATGATAAACTGGTAAATCATTTCCTTGGAGGACTAAGGATTGGCCTTGGCACAGGTAATGGCTTCTAAGATGTTAAGTCGTTTGAATTTCACCATTATCTACTGCAACTATCATAATTATTCTGTTATCACTTTTAGCTGCCTTCAGTTGTAGGCCTTGTTAAATGTACAAATCAGGGATTTCAATTTGTAATTTGTTTTAAAGAGTTTGGAGTAGTGGTGGAGAATTCATTTGAAATTAGATTGGTATAGATAAGAGTTTCAAACAACATAATTTCACTGTAAATTGTAAGAGGATATGGGGATTAACAGTGCTGTAGGAATGTAGTTTATCATGTTACAAGGAAAGACAAATAACTGATGTTTTTTGTAATCTCTAATATATTGTGTGTTTATAAGCTGAGGTTGAAATCTCTATTCTTTCTTTATTGACCACTTCTGTTATTGGACAGGTAAAAGCTATGGACTGGCAGTAGACTGGATGGATTCTACAGAAGAGGAAAAACTAATTTGGAATAAAATGATCACTCATCCAAATGTATGGGTAGAGAATGTGCTTCCTTTGAGAATGCTAATGCTCAGCAAAAGCACCACAAACTGAACTCAAATACTAAATACAAATTCTTTCAAATCTGGGAGAGGTCTTTTTACAAATCAGTATCACAAAATATTTTTGTGGCCCAACACCAGATATGATAATATGGGGAAAGTGTTTTTGATGATAACTTGCATTGGACTGAAAATCCTATGTTCACTTGTAAGAAAAGCTACATGTTGCTATAATAAAATACATTTTACAAAGCTGCGGTATTATCATTCAGTGCCATTAACATTTAGGTGATTACAATAAACTTATTTCATTCCAATGTTGGTTCATTATTGATGTTGCAATATTTTAGCTTGTAAAAGCTTACCATTATTTTGTTTATGTACTGTATGAAGATGTTCCAATATAATAGAAATTATGCAATAATTTGTTCATTTTGTAATACTTAAAACAGTGAGTACAATATGTGCTTGTCACTTTATATGTCTGTTTATCACTGCTAACCAAAGATTAACTTCCACCCGAATGTCTTTCTAATTGGTGAGATTTTTTTTCAAAGTTGGGCAAATGTCAATGACAAATAAAAGATTTTCAATGTTTTTGCTCATGTATGGTTGGCACTGTAACACTACAGACAAGCATATTCATAATAAAGACTCAAGCTACCAATGAGTTTTTCTCTTAATAATTTACTTGGGGTTGAGGTAAAGATGCATGGCTGGTTTAGCAGGTTTACTCCACCTACATTGTGGAAGAGCAGTTTGGCAAATTTTCATTTTGTGATCAAAGTCAAAATCACGTTTAATGTCATATCATTTTTATGCAGTGTGATTTTGCATAGAGGTTGGTTTGGCACATGTTGTTTCTGTGCTCTGTTTTGCTCTTTGTATGCGTCAGTTGGAGGTGGATACTCCCATTGGAAGAATTGTTTATGGATACATTTTGACAACCTTGCAACCTAAAGAATAATGCATGGCAGGATGGCGTTGAGCTCTGAATTCTGTCAGCCAGATTATGTATGGCTCAGGAAGCACTGGATTGGATTATCATCTCCGATGCTATTTTCACTCTGCAATTTTATTTCTTAAATGATTTATTTCCAATATTTGGCTCACTTTGGTGTTTCTGATTTTCTATTACAGTATGTCATTGCCAATTAACTTGAACATTCATCTATTGTTGTTCCCCTTTATAGTTTCAGTGGGAGAAATCAGAATGTCCCATACCAGAAATTCATTTCACTAACCTTATCAATCAATGTTAAAGTGTCAACAGGTTTTCATTTTGACTAATATCTGCTATCCATAAAATCATAGCTCCAGAATAATCCCTAATATATGCACCTTATTATTTTCTATACCTCCTATAAAATCACCTTTCTATGTGTAAAGGGCAAATATACCTCAATCTATCCAGTTTCCTCTTGTAACTCAAAACTGATGACATAAACTAGATTGGAATTTATTAACCCAGTGAGGAAATTGGCACTTGCAGCATTTATTTTCAGTGTATACGCATGTATAGTTCGCCATAGAAATCAGAAAACTGCTGTCAAGATTGCCCTACTTCTCCATAAGGTTTTTGGCACAGGTTCCTTGAGGTGAGATTTGGCAATAAAAAAGTTTAGAATGGGGCCACTCAAGGATGTGATTTTTTTTCTTTACAACAAATTAACTCAAGCCTGCTCTATACTTCTGCGTCAAATCTATGCGGTAGGGTGATGTGCACCTCCCCAAAAAAGAAACTCGTGCGGCGACACAGACCGCAATAACTACGATTGGTCTGCTTGGTAGCATCGCATTTCCAGTTGCTTTTCTCCGCCATGTCTGTACACTGATGTGAAATAAATGGTTGGAGACGATGAACCAAATCATCAAATCTACCTGCTGACATCCGAAAATATTTGAAATGCATTTCCTCGTCCATGTCTCTCACGAAAAAACTCAACACAGTGGCATAGAAACCCCACCGCCAACTAGCGTTTTGGCCATGAATTGCAGAGCGACACAGGCACAACTACGCATGCTAGCTACAGCGTAGAGCTACACATAAGTATAAATCAGGCTTTAAAAGCAAGCAGTGAACTTTCTAGTAATGAAATTTATTTTTAAGAGTATAGAATATATTTCCTTTAAATTTTAATTCTGATGCAGATATCACCATTTACTTAAAAAATTTGTTATGTTGAAAATCTGCTGTCCATAGGCTGTATTTCACTAGTGACAATTTCTTGTTGAAGTCTCGTGCATCAGAAAGTTATTTGCAAGCCCATGCTGGAACCTCTGGTGTTTTTCCTGGTGTGGGATGTTTACCTATTGATATCATTTCTTAGATCAATGGGGGAAAAATCAGCTCTTGAAAGTGCAAACGGACAAACCTCACAGTCTCAGCAAAGTGAATTTAAAAAATCCCCATTGAGTTATTGATTTTTTTTTCTCTTTGCCCACAGTTTCTGAAAGGCATATCTTTCTGAGCTCCACCTTTAGCCACAAGCATCACTCATGAAGAGAATGATCTCTCTCAGTGCAAGACATATAGAGATCACTTGCCCCTTGGTCAACCACGCCTTATTGTCCCTTCAGGTCACTATTACATGGGAGTTAATATTTTAAAAAGACAAAATTATGGTTCACTCAATTTTACAAAAGTGATGAAAGTAGCACCCATTTAGTGCACCAAAAAAACTGAATTTATAAATTTCTAGTTTATAAATACGGTAAAGCTTCATTAGTCTGACAAGAGTTTTTCAATAGCTACAAATTAAAAGACTTCTCTGGTGTAGCTGGGTGTGTGGATATACTGGGAGGTGAGCATTAGACTCTGAACTTTCACATCAGGCATTTTCCCAAGAGCTTGGATGGACAGTTGCAAAGATCTACTGGCCTTCCGGCTGCAGTGCCATTGTTTCAACATCAATTTGACTGATAGTGTGGAGGATTGTTTTTGGCTACAATGTTTTATTAATCAGCTGGTAAGTTGGGAGCGATAATATAAAGTTATGCATTTTAGAAGGTCAATTATGACCAGGACGTAAGTGGTAAGGAGCTCTGGTGACAGGGGAACTAATGGGGCACATTGTCATCCCCAAAAGTGACAGTACACATATATAATGTATTGAAGGAATTACATGAAATACTTCTGTTCATCAACTATGACGCAATATAAGAACAGGGATGTCATGTGACAGCCATATGAAACATTGGTTGGGCCCCACCTTGTGGTGTTCTGATTTCCATGCATTAGAAAGGATGTGATTGTGTTAGAAAGGGTGCAGAGGAGACTCCACCGCATATCTGAATCTCTTGCATTTATCCCGAGCATATTAAACCTTAAGAAATAGGAGAGCAGAATTAGGACATTCAGCCCATTGGTCTGCTCCAGCATTTGATCATGGCTGATCCAGTTCCCTCTCAATCCCATTCTGCAGCATTTTCCCCTTAACCTTTCACACCCTGACTTATCAAGAATCTATCAACCTCCACCTTAAGTACACTCAATTACCTAGTCTCCATAACTACATATGGCAACAGAGTCCACAGATTCATGACACTGTAGCTAGAAAAATTCCTCCTCATCTCCATTCTAAATGGATGTCCCACTCTTCTGAGGTTGTGCCCTCTAGACTTTCCCACTACAGGAAACATCCTCTCCATCTCCATTCTATCTAGGCCTTTCAACATTCAATAGGTTTGAATGAGATCCCCCCACATAGGAAAACCCTTTCAATCCCTGAGTCATTTTTATGAATATCCTTTGAACCCTCTCTAATGACAGCACATCCTTTCTTAGATAAAGGGCCTAAAACTGCTCACAATACTCCAAGTAAGGTCTCACCAGTACCTTATAAAGACTCAGCATTACATCCTTGTTTTAATATTCCAGTCCCCTCAAAATGAATGCTAACATTGCTTTTGCCTGCCTCACCTTCGACTCAACCTGCAAGTTAACCTTTAGTGAATCCTGTACGAGGACTTCGAAGTACCATTGCACCTTAGAATTCCCTCCCCATTTAGAAAATAGTCTATGCCTTTACTCCTTCTACCAAAGTGCATGACCATACATTTTCCTACACTTCTTTACCCATTCTCCTAATCTAAGTCCTTCTGCAGCCCCCCTGTTTCCTTAACACTACCTGCCCCTCCACCTATCTTCATACCGTCCACAAACTTGGCCTTAAAGCCAAAAATTCTGTCATCCAAATCACTGACATACAATGTATAAAGAAATGGCTCTAATACTGATCCCTGTGGAACATTACTAGTCACCAGCAGCCAATCGGAAAAGGCTCCCTTTATTCCCTCTCTTTACCTCGTGCCAATCAGCCAATGCTCTATCCATGCTAGTCACTTTCCTGTAAAACCATGGCTCTGATCTTGCTAAGCAGTCTCAAGTGTGGTACCTTGTCAAAGACCTTTTGCAAATCCAAGTACACAACATCCACTGATTCCCTGTTGTCTATCCTGCCTGTTATTTCCTCAGAGATATTCCAACAGATTTAGCAGGCAAGATTTTCCCTTAAGGAAACCTTGCTGACTATGGCCTATTTTATTGTGTGCCTCCAAGTACCCTGAAACCTCATGATTAACAATCGAATCCAATGTCTTCCCAACTATTGAGGTCAGGCTAACTGGCCTACAATTTCCTTTCTTCTCCCGCCCTCCATTCTTGAAGAGTTAAGTGACATTTCCAATTTTCCAGTTCTCCAGAATCATGCCAAGGTATGAATTCCATAACCTCCAGCAAAGTTAAATCTTGCAACACTGGGACAGCAGAGTTTTGCTTCCAGATGAGCTTAATGCCTTCTATGCTTGCTTTGACCACCAAAACAGAGAGGAACCATCACGCACAATTGATTCCAACATCTTCCCTCTACTTCCTGAAGAGACTGAGGTCCTTTGAAGTATGCAAGCCTCTCTTTCACATGTGCTACCAGTCTGCTGTCACCAACAAAACCTTCTATGTGGTGGTGTGCTGGGGCAATGACATCAACATGGGTGATGCCAACAGGCTCAATAAACTGATTAGAAAGGCTGGCTCTGTTACAGGAGTCAAACTGGACACACTGAAGGCTTAGTAGAACAAAGAACCGTCCAAGAAATCCCGGTAACTCTGGACAATGTTTTTCCCCCTCTGCATTCCACTCTGGCTGAAAAGGAGAGCACTTTCGGTAATAATCTAAGACAACTGTGCTGTTCCAAAGTGCGCTACATGAGGTCATTCTTACCCTTGGCCATTAGGCACTATGATGAGTCAATTTATAGCTAGGGAAGAGATGTTAGACTGTTATCAGTCAGTCAGTGGGTGCCATCTCGAATTCGGGGTTGGCAGCTATGCACCTCCATCTTCTTCGATCTTGCGACAGCACCGAGTACAGCATCTCCTCCAGTTTGTTCTCGCAGCCGCCTTGGCACTGCCCGCCGCCGCCCTCGCTGAACTCGAGCCTGAGGCCGTGTTGGCCTCCAACTGTGGCTGCTTGTTCAAACTCAGCCCTTCCTTAGGCAGAGGCCTTGGGCAGGGTCCAGGCACACGGTGCAGTGCCCAAGTTCATCATATCTTTTCTAACTAGGTGCGTAACATATGATTCGTAGATACGTGGTGAGGCTTTAATGTCTTCCACGGAAGATGGCCGTTGGCTCACAAGGAGCTCATCCGCCCTTTGTCAGGCCTTGTTTTTTTCAGTCCTGCTGCGTGTCCTCACACCCTCCTCACCAGACTAAGTCTGGTGGGGGAGCCGGCCCAAGTTGCCGACCACTCGACCATGGCCCCCGGCCGAGCTTTCAGATATACTGCAGGACTATTGGTAACCCCATCCTTAACTGTAAGATCATATGTCTGGCAAATTCTCTGACAATTCTGACCTTCTCCCAGAAATCCTCTAGACCAGGACCCCTAGAAGTTAAAATCTGCTGAAAGCGAAAGAGACACAGTGTTGAGTTGGAATTATAAAACAGGGCCGTAGGAGATGAAAAATGCCAGAGAACACTTTCATTGGCAGCAGCTGCTCTTGAACTTAAGATCTCTCTGCTCAGCAACACTATTAAGGATCTTGTGCTTAACAGTGTACTGTCTCCTTGCATTTACCCTACCAAGGAGCAACATTTCACATTTATCTGAGTTAAACTCTATCTGCTATTTTTCTGTCCATATCTGCAATTGATGTATATTGTACTGTATTCTTTGCCAGTCTTCTACACTAGCCACATGTTCCTCTAATCATCCACAAACTTACAAACCCACCCATTTACATTTTCATCCAGGTCATTCATATACATCACAAGCAGCATCGGTCCCAGCACAGATCCATGTGGAACACCACTAATTACAGACCTCCAGCTTGAATAAGTCCCTTTGACCACAGCCCTCTCTTCTGAATCCAAACAGCCTATTTGCTGTTGTTCCCATCCACCTTAATCTTTTGGATTCGCCTCCCATGAGGGACTTTGTCAAATACCTTATAAGAATCCATGTAGACAACATCCACTGACCTGCCTTCAACAATCTCTCTCATCACCTTGTCAAAGAACTCAATCAAGTTGGTAAGATACGACCTGCCCTGCAGAACTAATGGCCCTAATTAGGCCATTAGTTTCCAAATGCTCTTATACCTATTCCTATGAATTTTCTCCAGCAATTTTTCCCCACAAGTGATATGAGACTCACCAGTCTATAGTTCCCAGGATTTTCCCATATTCCCTTCTTAAATGGAGGTACAGCATTAGCCACTCGCTAGTCCTCTGGGACCTCACCTGCACCTAGAGACGACACAAAGATACCGATCAAGGCCCTAGCAGTCTCGTCTCTTGCCTCCTTCAGTAACCTGGGATAAATTCTATTAGGCCCTGGGGACTTATCCACCTTAATATTCTCACCCCTTTTACCTCCTTCTCCATCTTTTCTAAAACTTCAAAAGCCTGGTACATTAGTCACCTATTCCTGTCCGTCTCTCAACCAAGTGTCTGTAATGGCCACAATATTGTAGTTCCATCTACTGATCCATGCTCTTAAGTTTATCACCTTTACCCATAATACTGCTAGCATTAAAATACACACACTTCAAACTATCCAACCCATCACACCTGTTATTTCGATTTGGCCTGAATGATCCTTTACTTACTAGCCTGACGCCCCACTTCCCAGCTTCCTGCAAAACCAGTTTAAACCCTCCAAAGTAGCATTTGCAAACTTCCAGGCCAAGATATTGGTTTCCTTCTAGTTCAGGTGTAACTTGTCCCTCTTGTACAGGTCATCCCTTCCCCAGAAAAGGTTCCAATGGTCCAAGAACTTAAAATTCAGGGAGATGTCCCCCTGCACCATCTCCTCAGCCACACATTCATCCATGCTGTCATCCTATTCCTACCTGCCCTAGCCCATGGCAGCCTGAGCAATCTGGAGATTACTACCTTGGAGGTCTTTCTCTTCAGCCTCTTTCCTAACTCTATATATTTACTACGTAGGACCTCTTTCCCTTTTCTACGTATGTCCTTGGTGCCAATGTGCGCCATGACTCCTGGCTGTTCATTCTCTCCTTGAAAATATCCAGCAGTCTCTCTGAGTGAGGTGTCACAGTCATTTGCGATGTTAGGCTTTGCCTTGAAGGAAGTAATGGCTTACAACCTGTCAGAGTTGACGTGCATCCAAATTAGTCTCTAACTTCAATTGGAATTCTTTTTTTTTTGCTCTTAAAATGGCCTTCTGTTGGTCGTACCTAGACTTCTGTATAGTTCTGTATCACTGGTCTTGAAAGCCAGTGATCTAGCTCTCAGCAGACTACGAATCTGCTGGTTTGGGTATGTTCACTCATCCACATAAGTCTTGATAAAGTCACTGACAACTGTGGCATAGTCATTCAGATCCGAAAACGAATATTGTCCAGTCCACCAATTTAAACCAATCCTGTAAGTTCTCCTCCAGCTCCCTTAACCATACCTTCTTGGTCTTCACCACTGGCGCTGGGGTCTTCCTTGCCTGCACACTGGAAGACGTACAACCAGGTGATTGGACTTTCCAAGATGCAGTTGTGAGATGGCATAGTAAACGTTTTTGATGGTGGTATATCAGTGGTTGGCACCCTGGTTCCAAAGCTGAAACTTTGGTGATGCAGCATCAGCTCTATCCATTAAGTTTTGAGAAGAAGGAAAACATTTCAGAGGCATGTGTGCAGAAAACATCATCATTCAAAAAAATAAAACAGACAGAGAAACTCTGAACTCACATTTTGCTAAAGTATTCAGCTGCAAAGATGTTAGCAATATGCCAGTAAGTGTAGAGAAAAACAAGGTTGTTTTAAGTGACTTAGAGATCTAGAAAGTGAAGTCCTGGCTTCAGCTGAAAAGGCTGAAAGTTAATAAATCTCTGGAGTCAGACAACATGTATCCAAGGGTACTTAAAAGAGGTCTGTGATTATATATACTTTACAAACACCTAACATATATTTTTCAAAAGTCAGTAAAGACTGGTGAAATGCCCAAGGACTGGAAATGGGCTAACATTTTCCTGGTATTTAAGAAGGGTGATTGCACTGACCCTGGTAACTATAGACCAGTAAGTTTAACGTGTATCATAGGTAAGATAATGGAACTACTAATAAAGAATGAGATGGAAAAGCAGTTGATAAGAACAGGCATGTTAGCAGAAAGCCAGCATGGGTTCAGAAAGGGGAAATCATATTTTACTAATATGCTGGAGTTCTATGAAGAGGCAAATAAAATTTATGATAACAATAGAGCAGTTGATGTCACTTACTTGAACTTCCAGAAGGCATTTGACAAGGTAGCTAAGAAGAGGTTAACAATCAAAGCACAGGAGGTAGGGATTCACGGTAAGGCATGCAAATGGGTGCAGAACTGGCTAAAAAACAGAAAACAATGAGTTACAGAGAGAGGATCATTTTCACACTTAGAAGATGTTAAAAGTGGGGTTCCACAGGGATCAGATATGGGGCTGCTGCTGTTTCTAATTTACATTAATGATTTGGATAAGCACATAACAAGTAATCTAGTAAAGTTTGCAGATGACACAAAATTAGAGGGGTGGGCTGATAACATAAAGGTAGCAGAATGAATGCAGTTAGATCCAAACAATATCCAGATGTGGGCAGATAAATGGCAGATGAAACCTAATGTAAGTAAATGCAAAATATTCCATATAGGAAGTAGAAATATTATATATTAATATACAATGGGGGGGGGTCTTGCATTAGAAGTTGCACTGTATGAGAAGGATTTAGGCATTCTGGTAGACTCAGCACTCTCAACATTTAGACAATGCACAGAAGCAATTAGGAAGGCTAATAGAAGGTTGGGCTATATTATGTGCTCAGTGGAGTTCAAGTCTAGAGAAGTTCTCCTTAAGCTGTATAATGTGTTTGTGAGGCCACATCTTGAGTACTGGGTACAATTTTGGTCTCCATATTTTATGAGGGAGATGAAGGCATTGGAGACAGTTCAGAAAAGAGTGACTGGACTTACTACAGGTCTGCAGGGTATGAACTATGAAGAAAGATTTCTAGTCTAAGTAAATGTAGAATGAGAGGAGACATGATAGAAATATTCAAAATCATTAAGGGTATAAGTAAGCTGCTACTTTAAAATTAATCCATCATCAAGGACATGGGGCCATAGGTGGAGACTGGTTAAAGAGAGATTTCAGACTAACATCAGGAAGCATTTCTTTACACAACGAGTTTGACACATGGAGCAAACTACCTAGTTGTGTAGTATCTAAGAGACTTTCAAATCTAAACTCAACAGTTATTTCAGCAGAATACATGAATAAGAATCTGGCAAGCTTTGTTAGGCCGAATGGCCTGTTCTTGTGAAAAACTTTCTAATTTTCTAAAGAAGTCCTTGCAGATGAGGAAACACCTCACCTGCAAATCTGTTGGCTTGTCTACTGTTTCTGGTGCTTCTGATTGCAGCTTTCTCTACATTAGGGAGACCTGGCATAGACTGGGTGACCACTTTGTTGAGCACCTTTGTTCCATCCACAAAACAGATTTCCTGGTGGCCACAATTTAACTCCAATCCCCATTCACACTCTGTCATGTCAGTCCATGGCCTCCTCTACTGACCAGATGAGGCGACTCTCAGATTGGAAGAGCAACACCACATATTGCATTTGGGTAGCCTCCAGCCTGATGACATAAATATCAATTTCTCCATCTTCTGGTAATTTTTCCCCTTTCCCCTTCTTCAGTTTCCCACCCTGGCCCTATTCTTACCTCTTCTCTTCTTCTCACCTGCCTATCACCACCCCCTGGTGCCCCCTCCTCATTCAGTTTCTCCCATGGTTAACTCTGCTCTCCTATCCCTAACCCTCTTCTTCTTCACCGTTTTACCTTTCCCACCTATCAGCTCCTAGCTTTTTACATCATTCCCCTCCCCCACCTTCTTATTCTGCTGTCTTTCTGTTTCTCTAATATCAGTGGTAGAAACTTCACCTTTCCATGCAAAATTTACAAATCAGGTCAATCTCTCAAAGTTTACTTATGTTTTTCCTATAAATAGTCTTTCTTTGAGCAGGTGGGACTCGCCAACCTTGGACGCAGTCCACCTAGGAGAAGGAAAACTCTAATTTTAAATTTCCATTGCCTTGCGGTCATATCCACACATGGCAAAGGCTTCAGGAGTAAACCCTGAGGAAGAAATCTAGAGCTGGGATCCCTAAGGCAGTTTGATGTTGTTTACAACTTCACTCTGGCAACCTCTGTAACAATACTAGTGCCAAGCTGTATCAGCGCTTGCCCTTCCCTTGGACTATATCAGTGATGTGGAGAGGGGGAACCCACTGCCAGTTCTTCAAATCTTCCTGCCCAGGCTTCCACCCTAGAGAGGACACTGTCCACCAGAGGTGCAAACCCATGATCCCCTGGGATCAATGGCTGCCTACTACTACTTTCCCTCCTTTTCCAATCCTGATGAAGGGTCTTGGCCTGAAACGGCAACTTTTTATTCATCTCCATAGATGCTGCCTGATCGGCTAGGTTCCTCCAGCATTTTGTGTGTGTTGCAGAGGAACTGGCAATGAGTCAGTATTGAAAGCTGTGGTGACCCATTTTGGTGGAGTGAAGAAGATGAATTACAAAATGGATTTGAAGCTGTATGCAGGCACCCTGCTGGGAGCTGTCCCCATTTATGGGCTGTGTTGAGCTTTACTGCGACTCAGTACACATTGTCACAGCAGTGTCAGGTACTGGGTAATGAGAAGCCAGGGCAGCATGAAGACACAAGAAACTGTAAATATTGGTATCTAAAGCAAAAAAGAAACAAAGTGCTGGAGGAATTCAGCAGGTCAGGCAGCATCAGTGGAGGGGAATGGATGTTGACATTTTGGAAGGAGACCTTCATCTAGACAGAAAGATGCAGGGGAAATAGTATGGAGGTGAGGAGAAGTAATGAAACAAAATTCAAAGAACATTTATTATCAAAAGTCCTATGCAGTATACAACCCTGAGATTCGTCTTCCCCCAGGCAGCCACGAAGCAAAGAAAACCATGGAATCTGTTCAAAGAAAACATCAAACACCTAACATCCAGAAAAAGAACAAATCGCGCAAACTGCAAAAAAAAAACAAGTATATAACACACAAAATATTAAACATCAAACCCCAGAGTCCTTGAAACAGATTAGGAATGTGCAGTGTAGTTCAATTCAGTTCAATTTAGCGCTGTGTGTTTCGTTGACTGCAGGCTGCAGAACCAGTCCACATCGAAATGCCCCGATCAAAACTGTGCAAATTAGCAATATAAAAATGGAGTAACCAAAAACACATAACACATAAATTGCAGAGTCCCCTAAAGACAAGTTCAATCCACAAACTGCGCCGATCAAACCTTTCCAAGACCCAAGACTCCTGTACCTTCCTCTGGCGAGCGAGAGGGGGAGAGAGTCTGGTCAAACCCAGGCAGACGACTAAACACCTGTTTGACTTCCGCTCTCATCCTCGTTGATTTCAAACTTGCTTGACGCTTTAATCAGTGAGTAACAGAGCTGATCGTGGGTTCAAGCTCTGCAATTAGGCCACATACTCTGCTCTCAACCATTCTGAATTCCCTTGGAGATGACAAAAGTTGCAGATCACTCAGTCAGCCCAAAAACACATCATCAAAATGTATTTTTGAGCTGACAAGTGTTAGATCGATCAGGGCGAGAATGGGTGATGGATTGGCCGGGGGGGGGGGAGGAGCTGTGGGAAGAGTTGAAACAGTGTAATAGGCTGGGAGGTGATTGGAAGCAATAAAGAGCAGCAGATGATGGACTTTAATGAGAAAGGAGAGCACGGAACAAATAAGGGAGGTGAGGTGGGCAGATGGGAATAGTGGGGGTTGGAGGAAACTCAGTGGGAGAACTGTGTTGGTGGTAGGCAGATGGCGTGGGTGGAGGAGGGGAAAGAAACAGGATTATGGGAAATATTGGGAGTATGGGTGGTTTTAGAACTGAGTGGATTAGGAGAAAAGGGACCTAATCTTTGGATGTGCACTAAGAGCACCTTCATTGCACAAAATATTGGGTAAAGTTTGTGCCATTCCTTTTCCTTTCCTGGACCACTAATCCTACACCAATCCCATTTTAATCTTCCCACCTTCCCAAAAACTCCTTCCAAATTCTGCCACTTAACTATGGACAATTTATAATTGTCCATTAGCCTCCCAAACTGCATGTTTTAGGGAGGTAGTAGGAAACTAGAACCTGGGAGAAGTCAACAGAGAACATCTGAGGTCAGGATTTAACCCAGGTCATTGGGCCGAGATGAGTAGACTAGCTGTGCCACATCTAGTCTGATATTTAATATCTTTTTGGGAGCAGCTATAAAATAACACAATATCTATCAATTTCACATCCATCTTTGCATTGCATTTGTAAGGTAATATGATTTTAGGTAACATTATTTAGATATGTTACAGATTATGTTGGTGTTTGAGAAATATTAATAGAAAACATTACATTTAGTACCTATTGTTTGCCTTTTACATAAGTGCATGCTTTTCTGGAAGTTGGAGTGATGGTACCAGCACTTGTACACAATTTGTCAATTTCAAAACCTTCACTATCAACTGCCACCCTGCACTCAATTTCACTTGGTTGATCTGACACTTTTTCTTTTCTGGATCTCTATCTCCACCTATGGAGATAGACTTGTCATTGACCTCATCTATAAACCCACCAGCTCCCACAGTTACCTCAACGATACCTCCTCCAGCCTGACTCCAGTAAGAATGTCATCCCTTTTTCTCAGTCTCCACTGCATCAGATTTCAAGATGAGACATTCTGCTTCTACAACATCCTCCTTCTTCGGTTTCACCCCTCCAGCCTTAGCATCCAACACATCTCTTTCCCCATTTGACAGTTTCAAAACTATTCCACCAGTCACATCTTCCACTATTTCCCTCCCTTTCTGCTTTCCTCAGGACTCTTCTCATCACTCCCAATCCACCTTCCCCATCCCCTGGCAACTACAGATGGGGTAACACCAGTCTCTTTACCACCAATCAGGAAACAAAACACTTCTTCCAATTGAGGCAGAAGTTCACTTGCACCTCTTCCAACCTGGTCTACTCCATTGGGTGCTCGTGATGTGGCTTCTCCTACATTGGTAATATCAAGTGTTCAATAGATGACTTTTACAGATCACCTGTGCTCTGTACAATGGGCATTTTGAGCTTCCAGACATGTGTCATTTTAACTCTCTTTCTTACTCCCACACTGATCTCTCCCATCTTTGCCTTCTCCATTGTTAAAGATAGGCCAAACATAAATTTATAAGACAATACACGTCCTATTTGGGAAGCTCGCGTTTTCACCTATCACCTACCACCCTCTGTCCCAACAAGTACAGCAGGCAGTGAAGAAAGCAAATAGCACGCTGGCCTTCATAACAAGGGGAATTGAGTATAAGAGCAAAGAGGTCCTTCTGCAGTTGTACAAGGCCCTGGTGAGATGTAGTGTGTGCAGTTTTGGTCTCCAAATTTGAGGAAGGACATTCTTGCTATTGAGGGAGTGCAGCGTAGGTTCACAAGGTTAATTCCAGGGATGGCAGGACTGTCAGATGTTGAAAGACTGGAGCGACTGGGCTTGTATACTCTGGAATTTAGAAGGCTGAGAGGGGATATTATTGAAACATATAAGATTATTAAGGGATTGGACATACTGGAGGCAGGAAGCATGTTGCCACTGATGGGTGAGTCCAGAACCAGAGGCCACAGTTTAAGAATAAGGGGTAGGCCATTTAGAACAGAGTTGAGGAAAAACTTTTTCAACCAGAGAGTGGTGGATATATGGAATGCTCTGCCCCAGAAAGCTGTGGAGGCCAAGTCTCTGGATGCTTTCAAGAAAGAGATGGATAGAGCTCGTAAAGATAGCAGAATCAAAGGTTATGGGGATAAGGCAGGAACTGGACACTGATTGTGGATGATCAGCCACAATCACAGTGAATGGCGGTGCTGGCTTGAAGGGCCGAATGGCCTACTCCTACACATATTGTCTATTGTCTATAACACACCCTCTGCTTCCATCTTCCCATTATCCTGTTCCCATTTTGCTCCATGCTTTACTTCCTAGTCTAGATACTAGTAATATACTAACAATCTTCCCAGTCCTCATGCAGGGTCTTGACCAGAAACATTGACATACACCGCTCATCTCCAAAGATGCTACTTGACCAGTGAGTTCTTCCAGGTTTTTGTTTTTGTTCTGACATAACTAGTTGTTAACTCCATTCCTTCTTTGTATTAAAGACAGCATAAAAATATTTTAATTTATGTACTATGCAACTTGAAACTTGTTTAGAATCAACAGGAAGATATTCACACACACACACGTGTATATAAAATGCAAGATGTTTATCACTTTGCCTGTGTAGGTTGCATTAATGTGCTGTTGTGAGTGGAGCCAGAGGAAATGCAGAAGGATACTTTTTAAACAGAATGAAGAATATGAAGAATTCTTTTAACTTTTCATTTCATAACCAACCAGCAGGAAGAAAATGGTACTGGTTACTCAAAATATTTAATTTTCCAGATTGAATCCATATTCAACCTGGAAATGTGAACAATCAATTATTTTAATGTTCTTAATAAGTTGCATCAACTTATGTTGTTCAAACCTATACAAGTAACATTGGAATTACTGATACAAACAAAGAAAAAGACATATCAACTAGGCATTTTACATCTTTTGGCCATTGAGTTCCAGCATCTTTGCCTTAGTTGTTGGCATTTTTCTTAAATCTTGGCTGACAGAGTATTGAAAAGATTTCAATATTATTATTTACCCATATTATTTGTGGACATTACTACATTATAAATTAAATCTTCCAATATTTGCTTGTATTAACAGAACAGAAGTTAAAACTGCGATATAAAATCTTTTACTCCAAGTTTCAGAACATGCACCAGTGCCATATTTAGTTCCATATTTTATTTTTAAATAGATACAATTACTTTTAAGACTGCCTGTGGAAAATCACCTTCAGAAAAATAAATGATCTTTATTTCGGTAATAACATTATGGAAAGTTTTCATCTTAATTCAAAGTCATAGACATGGATGCAATAATCATTTAATCCAATGTCGGTGGTTAATTTTAAACCTGTCTCGTTGATGGCTCGAATAATTGGAGCAAGCCAGTAACATTAGAGAAAAAAAATAAGGAATGAATGACAGTAATTTTTATAACACTGGTAGCTCCCTTGTTAACAATTCAACATCAATTGGTTTGGTAAAGATTTAATTGAGACTGAATAGGAAGCAAGGGATAGGGACTGTATCATGTTGACAAACGGGATCTGCAGAACAAGTCTCCCCCTTAGCTAAAGAGAAACTCAACATGAATATCACATTACAACAGAAATGTTTGTTTTACTAAATTTATTATATTACAAATTTAGAAATTTATTTTTCCATTACAGCAAGGAAACCAGCATTGCTTCTTTGAATTTTGTACTAACAATGCAGGCTTTGGTTCACAATCAAATTTTATTATATTACATGTTCATCTTTTGTGGATAGCAGAACATAGAAGTTCCTTACTTTTTCTCTGATATAGCATTTAGTCGCCTTGAAACCATGGAGTATAAAAGATTCTTTCTCGTCTTTTGATAAGAATTTAACTGATTGTACTGTTATTACTCAAATCATTAAAATTTATTAAACACCGGGTGAGAACTGATTAATGCATGATAATATGCTGTCAAATATTCAAGTTAAATATTTTCCTCCTTTAATGTTCAGAATCTATGTGGGATGGAGGAAGTTCAAGCATTTTCATGTAAATTGCATAGTGCTTGGAACTTAGGAAGAATCCAAAGAGAGCCTGAAGGATTATCACATAGCTTAGTTTTCTCTTAAATGGCTGACAAAGAGCAATCCAGAATCTTATTATGTTTCCTTTTTCTGGCATAGGGCTTGTATTGTACCTGGAACAAAAACAAAATGGATTAAGAAAAAAGCTACTGAATACTTGTACATTTTAATTTAGAGAAGAAAAATATTCCTAAGTCTGGTTCAACAAATAATATAAATACAGGGAAGCCCAATCTTCTGCAGATAGGAGCTAAAGAAGTGAACAAAAATGTTGCAACATCTGCCAAATGCTAGTCCCAGTGTCTATGTAAATACTTAAATATAGTCTCTTCTAGTTTGTCTCCTCCACCTCCAGACCAAGAGGCAAGTTACTTTCAAGCTTTTCTCAGGTCATGAAGATAGCTCCTGTTCTTTCCTGCTCTTTTACAAGCATAATACATTCTTGCATTTTATCAAATAATGGTTATTTTGTTTGGTTATTATGTCATGGTTGGCTTAAATAGTGCTTATATTAGCCTTCATATAATTAAACTTTTGCTTATTTACTCAGCATATTTCCTGACTACTTTGACTAGTGGCATATTCTCAGACAATGGGATATACTTTCAAGATCAGGAGCCAGTCATTTAAAATGGAGGTACATTGAATTTTTTTTCATAGTGGCTGGTGAAGTTTTGGAATTTTCGCTCCAGAAAGTTGTGGAGGCTAGTAAAAATAATTATTTATTAAAAGTATTAATTACAAATAATTAAAGTGGAGAGATTTTTTTTGAAAAATCGGGACCAATGGCTGTGGGAATCTGGCACAATCAGGAAAGAGCTGAGGCCAGTATAGATCAGTTATGATCATATTGAATAGTAAAAGCAGGCTTGAAGGGCCAGATGATCATTCCTGCTTCCATTTCCTTCTGGGCTTTTGATTTGTGAATGCTTGAGTTCACACTTGCTTATTATTTTCTATAGTCTGGAAAACCATATTTGAATTACAATGGAACTCCAATTTACAGAGGAACAAACAGTCCTGCACCAGAGAAATACCATAGGACTGCAAAAAAAAAAAAAAAAAAAAAAAAAAAAAAAAGAAAATCCAGCTTTAAAGAGGCGATTTTGCTGATTTTCTTGTTTCCAGGGAAATCCTACTTGGATGATAAACCATCCTGAGATCATCCAGCAACAGAAGAAGGAACCTCAATTTCTATATAGTGAGTTGGGAGGGGGTGGTCAAAGATACCTTAATTTGATTCAACTATATAGGATAGTCATAGTCATACTTTATTGGTCCCGGGGGAAATTGGTTTTCGTTACAGTTGCACCATAAATAATAAATAGTAATAAAACCATAAATAGTTAAATAGTAATATGTAAGTTATGCCAGGAAATTATGAAATAAGTCCAGGACCAGCCTATTGGCTCAGCATATCTGACCCTCCAAGGGAGGAGTTGTAAAGTTTGATGGCCACAGGCAGGAATGACTTCCTATGACGCTCTGTGTTGCATCTCGGTGGAATGAGTCTCTGGCTGAATGAACTCCTGTGCCCACCCAGTACATTATGTAGTGGATGGGAGACATTGTCCAAGATGGCATGCAACTTAGACAGCATCCTCTTTTCAGACACCACTGTGAGATAGTCCAGTTCCATCCCCACAACATCACTGGCCTTATGAATGAGTTTGTTGCTTCTGTTGGTGTCTGCTACCCTCAGCCTGCTGCCCCAGCACACAACAGCAAACACGATAGCACTCGCCGCCACAGACTTGTAGAACATACTCAGCATCGTCCGGCAGATGTTAAAGGACCTCAGTCTCCTCAGGAAATAGAGACGGCTCTGACCCTTCTTGTAGACAGCCTCAGTGTTCTTAGACCAGTCCAGTTTATTGTCAATTCGTATCCCCAGGTATTTGTAAGCCTTCACCATGTCCACACTGACACCCTGGATGGAAACAGGGGTCACCGGTACCTTAGCTCTCCTCAGGTCTACCACCAGCTCCTTAGTCTTTTTCACATTAAGCTGCAGATAATTCTGCTCACACCATGTGACAAAGTTTCCTACCGTAACCCTGTACTCAGCCTCATCTCCCTTGCTGATGCATCCAACTATGGCAGAGTCATCCGAAAACTTCTGAAGATGACAAGACTCTGTGCAGTAGTTGAAGTCTGAGGTGTAAATGGTGAAGAGAAAGGGAGAAAGACAGTCCCCTGTGGAGCCCCAGTGCTGCTGATCACTCTGTCAGACACACAGTGTTGCAAGCACACGTACTGTGGTCTGCCAGTCAGGTAATCAAGAATCCGTGATACCAGGGAAGCATCCACCTGCATCGCTGTCAACTTCTCCCCCAGCAGAGCAGGGCGGATGGTGTGGAATGCACTGGAGAAGTCAAAAACATGACTCTCACAGTGCTCGCTGGCTTGTCCAGGTGGGCTTAGACACGGTTCAGCAGGTAGATGACGGCATCCTCAATTCCTAGTCGGGGCTGGTAGGCGAACTGGAGGGGATCTAAGTGTGGCCTGACCATAGGCTGGAGCAGCTCCAGGACAAGTCTCTCCAGGGTCTTCATGATGTGGGAGGTCAATGCCACCGGATGTTGTACAAACGAAACATGAAGCATGTTTCTTTTCCATAATGAAATGTTTGAAATGCTTATTTGCAATATAGCAGGTTAATTTTGACATTGGACTGAAAAATATTGTAACCAAACACATCCTTTGCATGTAGGCAGAGGAGGTAACTACAGAATCAAATCAGTTATTACAAAAAGAAAGGTTTTATAATGGTATGGTGTCCTTACCTTGTTGCAAGTCCAGCGTTTATCGGCAAGGCCAAGAGAACAGGATATAAGCCTCCACCAAGAGATGCTACTAATCCTCCTCTAACTAGAGCACAGGTGGGACAGTTTAGATCACCTAAACAAATAAATTAGTAACCGTCTCAACTTAAAATTGCAAAATAAGGTGGTTTACAGCAACTATCTGGGCATTATTTTGAAGCAGTTGCTCAACTGATGCAGGCAATATATATCATTATTTAATTGATGCCCCCTGTCCCCATTCCCATGGTTGCTAGTCTTCTCCTTTGTTTCCTTCCTTTATCCACCCCTCTTAGCCCACACAAAAAAAATGAAACACTGTAGTAAGGGAAATCTGTAACATAGTGCACATGTGTATATTGGTTAGAAATGGCAGTTTCTTCCTTTAGCCAAAGCACAAACATGAATCAAAATTATATTCGTACAAGACTGATAAAAATACCCTCTGTACTAAAAATAGGAATATTATTTCAGAAAAAGTTGATTTTGAAAATATCTTTTAGTATTTTTAAATACACAACAGTCTTTACTAACCTGAAAGCAAAGGTTTTGATACAACAGCATTATACCCAGCTACGGTTGACAGGAATGGTAGGATTGCCATAGGCAAACTAGACGCAAAACGAGCCTGCGCAACATTGAGAGCTCTTCGAAAGAAACTGTTGGTAATTAAACCAGCAAGTGCTGAATTTAACCCAAGGTAGAAAGGTCCATAGACAAAAAGTGTTCTGCAGATGAGGGAAAAAGAATAAATCTTTTTTACATTTACAAGTTTCAACTATGAAAAAAGTCAAAATGTATCACGACTCACATTAATGGCTAATATTTCTGAGAAAATAGGTAAGTTGGTTTATTATTGTCACATGTACCAATGTACAATGAAAAACCTGTCTTGCATACTGTTTATATAAATTAATTCATTACCAAAAGTTCTTTTCAGATATCCAGTATAAAGAGTAAGAGAGAGGCAAAAGTGATAGCAAAATAGCACTAGCGAGGTAGTAATGGATGACAAAGAAATGGCAGACAAACTTAATAAGAATTTTGTGTCGGTCTTCACTGTGGAAGACACCAGCAGTATGAAAATTGAGAGTGTCAGGGGCTGAAATGAGTGTAGTTGACATAACTAAGATGATGTTTGGAAAGCTGAAAGTAGATAATTCACCAAGACCAGATGAACTACATCCCAGTGTTCTGAAAGAAGTAGCTGAAGAAATTGTAGAGTCATTAGTAGTGATCTTCCAAGAATCACTAGATTCCTGAGTGGATCCGGATGACTGGAAAATTGTAAATGTCACTCCACTCTTTATAAAGGGAGTAAGGGAAAAGACAGGAAGTTACAGGCCAATAAGCCTGAATTCAGAGGCTGGTAAGATGTTGGGAGTCCATTATTAAGTATGAGGTTTTGGGTACTTGAAGGCACATGATAAAACTGGCCAAAGTGAACATGGTTTCCTTAAGCGGAAATCTTTCCTGACAAATCTGTTTGAATTATTTGAGGAAATAACAGGCAGAGCAGACAATAGAGAGTCAGTGGATGTCAGAAGGCCTTTGACAAGATACCACATATGAGGCTGCTTAACAAAATTAGAGCTCATGGGATTACAGGAAAGATATTAGCATGGATAAATAACTGAGTGACTGGCAGGAGGGCAACAGTAGGAATAAAGAGGGCCTTTTCTGGTTGGCTGATGGTGTTCCTCAGGGGACAGTTTTGGGACTGCTTCTTTTCATGTTAGTTGCCCATGATTTAGATGATCATGGAATTAACGCCTTTGTAGCCAAGTTTGCAGACAATATGAAGGTAGTTATAGAGGCAGGCAGAGTTAAGGAAATGGAGTCTGCAGAGGACAGATGAGGAGAATGGGCAAAGTAGTGGCTGATGGAATGTACTATAGGAAAGTGTATGGTCATGCACTCTGGTAGAAGGAATAAAGGCGTAGCCTATTTTCTAAATGGAAAGAAAATTCATAAATCAGAAGTGCAAAGGAACTCAGGAGCGCAGGATTCCCTAAAAGTTAACTTGCAGGTTGAGTCGGTGGCAAGGAAAGTAAATGCAATGTTAGCATTCATTTTGAAAGGACTAGAATATAAAAATCAAGGATGCAATGCTGAGGCTTTGTAAGGCATTGGTTGGACCACACTTACCGTATTATGAGCAGTTTTGGGCTCCTTATCTAAGAAAAGGATGTGCTGACATCCAAAGAAGGTTCATATAAAGAGCATTTGATGGCCCTGGCATTATACAAATGTTTGTATTTGTTGAAGTTTAGAAGAATGAGGGGGGAATCTCATTGCAACCTATCAAATACTGAAAGGCCTAGATGGAGTGGACGAGGCGATGATGTCCCTTCTAGCTGGAGAGTCTAGGACCAGGGGACACAGCTTCAGAAGAGGGCATCTCTTCATAACAGATGAGGAGAAATTTCTTTGGCAGAGGTTAGTGAATTTGTGGAATTCATTATCACAGATGACTGTGGAGGCCAACTCATTTGGTATATTTAGGTGCTGATTGATAGATCCATGATTAGTAAAGGTATCAAATGTTACAGGGAGAAGGCAAGAGAATGGGGCCAAGAAGGAAAATAAATTAGCCATGATGGAATGGCAAATCAGATTTGATGGGCTGAACAGCCTAATTTTGTTCCAATGTCATTTATTACAACAGTGCTTTTTGGTAATACAAGGTAAACTAACAAGAGTGTAGAATAAAGGGTTACAGTTAAAGAGAAGGTGCAGTGCAGGTAGACAACAAGGTGCAAGGTAATAATAAGGACATTTGTGAAGTCAAGAGACCATCTTATTGTACTAGGGAACCATTCAATAGTCTTCTAACAGTGGGATTGTAGCTGCACTTGAGCCTGGTGGTGTGGTTTTGTATATTTTGTATATTCTGCCCGGTGAGAGGTGGGAGAAGAGTTAACGTGCAGGGCGGGTGGAAATCTTTGATTATGCTGGCTGCTTCAGCGAAGCAGCGAAAAGTCCATGAACTGGAGGCTGGTTTCCATAATGTGTTGAGCTGTGTCCACAATTCTCTGTCATATCTAGCATTCATGGGCAGAGAAATTGCCATGCCATCTTGAAAGGTGCTTTTTTAGATAAAAAATGGTGTGGGTCAAAGTAGACATGCCAAATATCTAACCTTCCGAGCAAGCAGAGGCACTGGTTAGCTTTCTTGGCATGATGTCTACGTGGTTGGACTGTGACAGACTACTAGTGACTCCTAGGAACTTTAAGTTCTCAAACTTCTCCACCTCAGCATTGTTGATGTGACAGGAGCATGTGCATTAACCACTCCCTACTTCTGAAGTCAACGACCAGCTCTTTTGCTGACATTGAGGGGAAGATTGTTGTCATTACATCATGCCACAAGGCTCTTTATCTCCTTCATAAAATCTAAATAATTGTTATTTGAGATATGGTCTACTATGGTGGTATCATCTACTAACTTGTGGGAGTTAGAGCTAAATCTGGGCACACAGTCGTAAGTGTACAGTGAGTAGAATAAAGGGTCCAGGATGTAGTCTTGCAGGGCACCAGTGTTGAGGATAGCTGTGGTGGGTGCAGGTGTGGGGTTGCTGTCTATCCTTATGGCTTGAGGTCTGTTGGTCAGGAAGCCAAGGATCCAGATGATTTAAGGAACACTAGAAGTAACCACATCACAATTTGGAATGCACATAGAAAGAAATGGTTTGGCGACAAAGGCAAATTCAAGGAAAGGCTTAGAAGAGAGTTCAATTAAAAAATAATGTTGTAAGGCATGACAAGTGATATTCTAGATCTTCTGGTTTAAAGGAAACAAGACTAAGTAATGACTGTATATAACGTTAACAAATGGCAAACTGCTCCAGGAAGAAATAGTGAGTAAGAATGGATAACAATGTTAGAGTAGTATATTAAATTACTGAACTGGAGGTTTCAAAGACTTACTCCCACATATACCTATTTGGAGTCATAGAGCACGACAGCACAGAAACAGACCCTTTGGCCCATCTAGTCTGTGCCAAACTATTATTCTGCCTAGTTCCACCCATCTGCATCATTGCCCTCTATACCTCTTCCATCCATATAATTCTTCATACTCTTTCACCTTGTCTATTATGGAAACCTCATGCCTTCTTTCAGCTCTCCTGATTTCCTTAAGTCTTCTCTTCCATTTCTTAAACTCAAGTACTTTATTTGTTCTTTGCTGTCTTTACCTGCTATGCACCTTTTTCTAGGGCCTCAATGTCTCTTGAAAACCAAAGTTCCCTAACCCTGTTAGCCTTGCCTTCTATTCTAAGAGGAATATATAAACTCAGCATTCTCAAAATTTCAATTTGGAACGACTCCCACTTACCAATCATGGTTCTCCCAGAAAAATCCTAATCCACACCTGCCAGATCCCTTCTGAAGCCATCAAAATTAGCCTTTCTCCAATTTAGAGTCTCAACCGAGGACCAGACCTATCCTTCTCCATAGTTATCTTGAAACTGATGGAATTATGATCACCAGATCTAAAGTGTTCCTCTACAGATACTTCTGCTACCTGCCCTGTCTTGTTTCTAATAGGAGATCCAATGTTGCGCTCTCTCTGTTGGGACCTCTATATATTGATTAAGGAAACTTTCCTAAGCACATTTGCCAAGCTCTATACCATCCATCCCTTTCATTGTATGGGATACCCAGTTAATGTGTGGAAAGTTAAAATCACCTGCTGTCAGGTCATTTTTCTTGCAGCCATCTAAATGCTGCTGATTATTGGGTGGTCTATAGTATAATCTAATATGTCATCCCTTTATAACCCCAGATCCACTCATACAACCTCAGTAGATGAGCCCGCCAGTCTGAGCACTGTTGTGGCATTTTCTCTGACTAGAAATGTAACCCCTCCCCTTTTAAAGCCCAATTCAGTTTCTGTTACTGATTTTAAGCCATGAAGATAGAAGTACCTTCCTATTTCTTTTTGGCACTATTTATTTTTATTGTATTATGTCTTGCATTGTACCGCAGCTATGAAACAAGTGATAATAAACCTGATTATGATTCAAAAATAGATGTGAATTGACTTTATTGGGGAAACTACAGAACAATAGGTGAAACTGATTCTATATCAGTTCTATTAAGTTCAAAGCAAATTTATTTTCAAAGTATATATATGTCACCATATACAATCTTGAGATTAATTTTCTTGCAGGCATTCTTAATAGATTCAAGAACCATAATAGAATCAATGAAAGGTTGCACCAGTGTACAATAGGCAATCCGTGCCAATACAAAAAGAAAATAATAAGAATATTGAGAACATGAGATGAAGAGACCTTGTAAGTGAGTCCATAGGTTGTGAGAGTAGTTCTGTGCAGTTCTGTTAAGGGGTGGTCCCTGCCAACATAGAGTTCAGAGAAGTCATTGAATGCCACATTATTTTAAAAAAGTGGATTGTTATCCTTATCTCCATTAAATAAATTGTTACAAATGAAGTTTACTTTGTTGCCTTCATTTTCACATTTAGGTTCAACCATTTCTGTAATATATTCTTTCAGCCAACTTGCTTGTCTAAATCAACTATTTTTTTTCCCCAGATGTTATTCAAGAACTTTAATTGCTTGAACTCCAATGCACCCTATTCTCGTCATATATGGGAGATACGTTCCGAAGTTGATGCATTATGTGAATAATTATTTAAATAGAGAAAATAGGGATGCATTCCAGAGGGCTTCCTAAATATGTTTTATCTGTAATTTATTCACATTTTCATACCAATACAACACAAAAGCAGTACTGCAAGACAAAATTTGTATTATATATCATCAATTTAAGGTAATATTCAATGTAATAAATCACAGAAAGTTAACATCCGAGGGTGTACAGCACTCACCAACAATGGTAGGTATGTTCGCTCCGGAAGATAAGTGATTGTTGTGGTGTCGGGCAGCTTTACATGGATAAGGTGGATGGTTATGGTCGTCAGGATCATATCAAGCACAGCAAGGGGTGAAGGAAGACCCACAGAACTCTTAGAACTGCCGGCAGAAGGTGTTACCGATTTGAATAAAGTGGTGAGGGTTGTTTGCTTGGCAGCATTTTGTTTTAAATTTGCTTGTAGGGAAGAAGGTGGGTCCATGTCCATCGCCATTTGTGCCAAGCGTCCTGACTTCCACCATTCCCTCACCGTTGGTAAACTCCCGGGATTTTCAAAATCATCTGTTGCTTACAGCATCTGAGAGATAGTTCGCGGTTAAAAAAAATACGCATGCCTTTGAATGTGGATTACACCTTGGTAGAGTGGTTGAATCAGCGATGTTGTGTTAAGCGGCAGGAAACGCACTGTTATGTTAGGATGAATGCTGTCCAAATGTTTAGGATGGGCTGGCGCATTGTCAAGCAACAAAAGAACTTTAAAGGCAAGATTCTGTTCCCAGCAGCAGCGTCCCAGAGCTGTGTTACCTTCAGCTGATGCTGCGCTGTTTATAATTTCCGACTTTTTTTCCAAGTGTTAAAGCCGTTCTCTGCTGCTCGGCTGACGGCCCAGGTCATGATATCGGATGCTTAGGAGGCATAGTTAAATATTTCAAGCGCAAAATCACTGCACCGTAGGTAAAACCAACAGAAGTTTAAGATCGCGCATCCACACCTTGCCAAAACCAATGCGAGAGCGGCGGGAGAGAGATTGTGAGGCGTGCACACCTGACCTGTATTGGCGGGAAGGCAGTGCTTCTTGTCCCAACAGTGAGACTGTGAAGCGTGCGCACGTGGCTTGTATTGGCGGGAAGGCAGTACTCCTCGCATAACTGTGAATTTTGAACGCATATAACGAGACGTTGGTAGAAATAGGTTCCTCGCATAACTGTGAATCCACATCGCCTGAAGACGCATATAACGAGGATAGGGTGTATATAATTTAATTAAGTCCAAAAGATTATTGAATTCCGTCTGTTAATTTTCACTTAATATAACTCTGTTAAATATAAGTATTCTCTTTCAGAATAAAATCTGGATAAAAAGTTTCTTGCAAATGTCCAGCAGTTTAGCCAACATCAGTATAAACAGACCTAACATATATCATAACTGATCAGTCTTCTACTGAAATTCAAGTTTCATTGAGTTGTGCATTTATTATCAAAACTGGTTATTAATATATCGATGTATATTTGTGGTTGGCTATCTTCTAAAGAATTTCTTCATATGGCTTGTGCAGTGCAGAATAAATTTGGTGCAAGGACCTCCCTATACACTAGATAATGGAATGCTTTCACTGAAAGAACAATTAGGTGACGTGAGAAGCTGAGAGGTCATTGGTGAAGAGGTAAAATGCTGAAGAAGGAATTCGATAGGAGGGGACAACAAACCATAACTAAAGGGAAAGAGGTGCAGAATCAGAGGAAAGTAAAGGTGACGGGCAGATCCCCCGAGGACAGGTAAGGGGAGAGTTACTAGAAGTCGGAGAAATCAATCTTAATGCCTTCAGGTTGGAGACTACCATGGCACTATATGAGATGTTGCTCCCCCAAAAGTTCAAAGTTCAAAGTAAATTTATGGTCAAAGTACATATATGTCACTACTCTGAGATTCAGTTTGTTGTAGTAGAACAAAAACATGAAATAGAATCAATGAAAAACTACAAAGACTAACAATCAAAGTGCAAAAGATGATAAAATGTGTAAATACAAAGAAAAAATAAGTCAGTAAATAAAGAAGCTACAGGGGGTTGTAAATTTAGTCAGCTCCATCTTGAGTACTGGCCTACTAAGTACCCAGGACATCTTCAAGGAGCGGTGTCTCAGAAAGACAGTGTCCATTATTAAGGACCTCCAAGACCCAAGGCATGTCCTTTTCTCAGTTACCATCAGGTAGGAGGTACAAGGCACACACTCAGCCATTCAGGAACAGCTTCTTCTCCTTTGTCACCTGATTCCTAAATGGACATTGAACCCTTGGGCACTACCTCACTTTTTTTTTAAAAAAAAAATATATAGTATTTCTGCTTTTTGCACGATTTTAGTCTATTTAATACAATATACATATACTGTACAAAGAATACTGAAGATTTACTTATTATTTTATTTTTTCTTCAATTTTATGTATTGCGTTGAACTGCTGCTACTAAGTTAACAAGTTTCATGTCACATGCCAGTGATAATAAACCCAATTCTTAATATGATAAATAAATAATACAGAGAACATGAGTTGTCGAGTCCTTGAAAGTGAGTTCATAGGTTGTGGAATCAGTTCAGCGTTGAGGTGAGTAAAGGTATCCACATAGGTTCAGAGGCCTGGAGGTTAAAGGATAATAACTATTCCTGAATCTGGTGGTGTGGGACTCAATGCTCCTTCCCAATGGCAGCAGCAAGAACACAGCATGGCCTGGATAGTGGGGTCCTTGATGACCCGCGCTCACCCCATCATCTCACTGCTGTAATAGAGTCCCCTGTCCTCACCTACCACACCATCAGTCTCTGCAACGAACACATTCTCCTCTGTAACTTCTGCTATTTCCAAAGGGACCCTACCACTAAACCTGACTTTAAACCCCGCCCCCCATTTTCTGCAGGGATCGCTCCCTCCACGATTTCCTTTTCCATTTGTCCAGCAGTCTAAGTGCTGCACCTGCCCATACACCTCCTCTCTCATCTCCATTCGGGGCCCCAAACAGTTCTTCCAGGTGAGGCAACACTTCACCTGCGAATCTGCTGGGGTCATTTATTGTGTCCAGTGCTCCCAATGCAGCTTCCTCTACACTGGTGAGACATGTCGTAAATTGAAGCAGTCCCCCATCGAGCTCCTCTTGTACCATCTGCCACAAGCAGTACTTCCTGGTGGCCAAACATTTTAATTCCAATTTCCATTCCGATGTGTTGATCCACGGCCTCAGGACCTTTCCAGTCCTGATGAAGTGTCTTGGTCTGAAATGCTGTTTATTCCTCTGCATAAATGCTGCCCGACTTATTGCGTTCCTCCAGCTTTTTATGTGTGTTGCTCACCTGGAAGGACTGTCCAGTGGAGCTACCATGAAATAAATTGCTTCTGGGGTGTCAACAATTAGCAGAAACTAACTGATAAATCATCTGTGGAAGGAGCATCATTAGTCTGAAGTTTGTCACTTTATGAACTTCTTCTCATGGCAATGAATACACAAAAAGCTTTTCCACATTGTGTTTGAGGAATGGGTATGGGCAAGTTGTGGCTGGAGATCTACGGACTGTACCAGGATTTGGCTTTGCTGCTTCTTTCAGGCTTGTTTGAATTCTCTTCATCTATAGGGAGAACATTATGTAGGCTGAATCAGGACATAACTAACTTTCTTTTATTAAGGTACAAGAGTCAAATGTTACTGGAATAGTCAATGTACACTCAGTGGCCACTTTATTAAGTACACCTGCTCATTAATTTAAATATCCAAACACACAATCATGTGGCAGCGACTCAATGCATAAAAACATACAGACATGGTCAAGAGATTCAATTGCTGTTCAGACCAAACCTCAGAATGTGGAAGAAATGTGACGTAAGCAACTCTGACCATAGAATGATTTTTGGTGCCAGATGGCATGGTTTGAGTATCTCAGAAATTGCTGATGTCCTGAGGCTTTTACACAGTCTCTAGAGCTTACAGAGAATGTTGCAAAAGAAAAAAAAAAATCCAGTGAGTGGCAGTTCTGTGTGCGAAAATGCCTTGTTACTGAGAGGGGTCAGAAGAGAATGGCCAGACTGGTTCAAGTTGACGGGAAGGCGACAATAACTCAAACAATCATGCGTAGAGTGCAGAAGGTCATCTCTTAACGCATATGTTGCGGCTTGGAGTGGATAGGCTACAGCAGCAGAGGTTTATGAACATACCTCCTGTACCTAATAAAGTAACCATTGAGTGCATACTAATTCTTAATTACCCTTGGAACTTGTTGGAAAGCTACATTATTGAACTAGATAACGGGGTGATCCGTTGGGGCACCCTTTGAGAGAAGGGTAGTGCAGTCTGATGTGACCAGAATGAACATTAAATTTCCCTGAATGCTATTGGTATCGCTTTGCTTTGGAAATTGACAAAGAAAACCTCAGTTTATTAAAGAAGAATAATGCGTAGCAAGGCAAATATAGCTCCTCCTCGTTTAACAGATGACACTTCTGATGGCATCATTTCTGGTTGATCTACCACCCTTGTGCCTCTCGTTGTCATTCTGGAGACATGCAGTCCTTTCATCTCTTCTGCTGTTTATTCTTTGTCTCTGATCTTGGAGACATGCATTTCTCTGCTCCTTTGTCTCTTCCTCTCTGCTCCTCCTGTAGCTGTTTTTGTCATTCTGGAGACATGCAGCCCTTTCATCCTCCGTCTCTTCATCTCTTCTGCTGTTTGTTTTTTGTCTCCAATCCTGGAGACATGCATTTCTCAGCTCCTTTTCTCCTCTCTCCACCTCCTGTGCCTGTTTGTGTCATTCTGGAGACGTGCAACCCTTTCATCCCCCATCTCTTCATCTCTTCTGCTGTTTGTTCTTTGTCTCTGATCCTGGAGACTTGCATTTCTCAGCTCCTTTGTCTCTTATCTCTCCTCCTTCTATGCCAGTTGTTGTCATTTTGGAGATGTGCATGCCTCTCCTCCTCTGTCTCTTCTTCTCTCATCTTTTTTGTCCTGACTGTTTGATCCTGGAGTCGTGCAGCCCTGGCCTCATCCGATTTTTGTTCTCTCCCTCTCCTTGCCGCTTCCCGACAACATTTAGTGTCATCTCTTGACCATAATGTCCCCCTTCTCTTTCCACGCGGCATAATTAGGCTGTCCATTTTTTTTTACCCTAATGCTTGATAGAAAATACGAAGCAGTAACACCAAAGCCTCCAGGATGCTACTTTTTCTTGATGATGTGGTTGGCACTCTCCTAAATGGATGTGATAGCCCTGCTCTTTTGCTGTGGTTGGTGTCGCTGCTGTGAGCATTGTGAGGCGCTGCTGAGGCTGGCCGTGTGCATGCATCATGGCGTCACGTCGCGGTTTCCAGTAAAGCTGGAATCGGCTCGGGTTGTGGAAAGCGGGGTCTGTTGATTGACGAGTGAGCAATTTTATATGAATATATAACCTTGAACTTTGCAAGCATTCTGTAAGTTAGCGCATTTTAAATCAATTTAGTCAAAAAAAAAGCCGCTGTAATGCACCATTTGGGCTAATTGGAGGTTACAAACAGACAAACAGAGCATGAGAATTTTAGTAGTAGATAGATGTCTGCAGACCGGTGAAGATACTCCCACAGTACCATTGGATGGAAAGGTCCAGGAGAGAGGAGTGGTAAAGTCCAGATAGTTGCTGTCTCGTCGGCAGTTAACAATGAAAAGATCCAGAGCAGGCAGCAGAGCAGGATGTACAGGAAGAGAAGCAGGGTTGAAGATGGCAGAAGGGGTCATCAGTGCCCGCTGGAGAGTCCTTGCCAAAGAAGTACGTATGGAGAAGGAATGAAGAGGTCATTGTCATGGCTGAACTTACTGAGGTGTGGGTGCAGGGAGACAAAGGTGAGGCCCTTACTGAGGACAGAAAGTTCTGCCTCAGAGAGGGGAAGGTCCAAGGGAAAAAGAGGTTTGGTAGTGTCTGAGCAGAGGAGAGGGTTGGGGTTCTCAGGGAAGGTGGGGTGGGAGGAAGATGGAGTCTCCGAGGACCCAAGATCTGATAGTGGGACCTGAGAAACATGGGACTGCAGAGTGGTAGTAGGGGAAGGGGAGACATGGGATCCAGCGGTAGCACGTAAAGACCCGATTTGGAGGTGCTGTCGGTCAAGATCCAGGCTGGAGTCAGAGTTGGAGGTTATGGATAGGCACTTTGAAAGTGACCAGAGTTGCTAGAACCCGCATTCAATGGAGTCCAGGTTCTGAATCTGCTCGGGATTGTTAGAACCAATGAGGTTGGCAGCAGGGGTTGTGGTCTGGGAACATCTGTGCCAGCTGGCATTGGAGATGGCAGGTTCTGTAGTCTGCTGACAGGCGATCTTCCAATCCTTGTTGGATGTGAGAAAGGCAAAGAACCAATTGGAAAGCTTATTTGTTCTTTTAAAACCGGTTGGAAGTCTCTTAACATTACTTTTGAAAGCGATCGCCTGGAACACAGTTTCACTTCAATGTATTTGAGCACACTGCTGTTTCGGAATTATAGAACAGCACAGGCCAAAGAAAAAGTGGTAGCTGAAAATGCACAGGAGATCCAGCAACCTGTGGATTACTACAACTTGTAAGGTTTCTTAAGTTGTTAAGACCATCTGTAGTCAAATTCTCAAGGGATTACACCATCATGAGCTGAAGATCAAGGACACAAGGCCAGTTAACACCACCATAGCATAGGAGTTAGTGCAACGCTATTATAGCTCTGTATGTCTTCCCCGAGGAATGTGTGCGTTTTCTCCAGGTGCTCTGGTTTTCTCCCATATTCCAAAGATGTATCTGATAGGTTAACTAGTCATTGTACATTGTCCTCTGATTGGGTTAGGGTTAAATCGGCACTGTCAAAGGTTGCTGGGTGGCGTGGCTCAAAGGGCCGGGAGGGCCTATTCAGTGCTGCATCTCTAAAAAATAAATTCCCTGTTAACAAGGTGTAATAAAGACTGTGAAAGCAGTGTCTTTACTCCACCCCACAGCACTAACTAGTTTAATCTTGTCACTCTAAGGTGTGGACAAGAGCTGAAAAGATCACATGTCAGCTGGAAATCAAACAGACCCCAGGAGCAGATAATATTCTTGCTGAGGCTTCAAGCATACAACTATAGCCTCATCTATCACATCTGGGAGGAGGATATGCCACATATCTCAGAAGCAATAATTGCGATTTTCTTTTCCTTCAGGAAAGGAAACAAATGTGTTAATTACAGAGAGGTCTACTTGCTATCTGTTGCAGAAAAATTGATTTCAAGGATTATTCCATGAATTACAGTAGATATGATCCTTGCAAGCAAGGCCACCAAGTAAAATGGAGAGAGCAGCATCAACATAACCTTTTTCAATGTAACATAGAAAATAGGTGCAGGAGTAGGCCATTCGGCCCTTCGAGCCTGCACCGCCATTCCGTATGATCATGGCTGATCATCCAATTCAGAACCCTGTACCTGCCTTTTCTCCATACCCCCTGATCCCTTTAGCCACAAGGGCCAGAGAATTCCACAGATTCACCACTCTCTGTGTGAAGAAGTTTTTCCTCATCTCAGTCCTAAAAGGCTTCCCCTTTACCCTTAAACAGTGACCCCTCGTTCTGGACTTCCCCAACATCGGGAACAATCTTCCTGCATCTAGCCTGTCCAATCCCTTTAGAATTTCATACGTTTCAATAAGATCAATAAGATAACAGAAGCCTTTGTCTTTTAAAGGGAAAGGATGAGAATTTTTCTCAAATTTGACTACTCTTAGTGGGAAGTAGTTCAACACCTGTTGCTTCAGTTCTAGAAACAAGGTCACGTCAATCTCAGTCATTGAACTATAGTTCATAAGCAATGCTTGCACTTGTGCATACTGCTGCCAAGCCCAAGTCATTATTGACTCATTGTCTGCTGCAGAGCGAATGAGCAAAATGAAGTTCTACCACCAACTTGGCTGCTGCCCTGATGATAAAGCTTCACAGTCACCAAAAAACATGGACCAATTTCCATACTTTTGTAGGTATTTTTCAGCAAAAACAGAAAAAGGAAGCTGATGCACTTTTCTACGACTCTTAGAAGATAGACAATAGATGCAGGAGTAGGTCATCTGGTCCTTCGAGCCAGCACTGCCATTCACTGTGATCATGGCTGATCATCCACAATCACTACCCCGTTCCTGCCTTCTCCCCGTATCCCTTGACTCTGCTATCTTTAAGAGCACTATCTAACTCTTTCTTGAAAGCATCCAGAGAATTGGCCTCCACTGCCTTCTGAGGCAGAGCATTCCACAGATCCACAACTCTCTGGGTGAAAAAGTTTTCCCTCAATTCCGTTCTAAATGGCCTACCCCTTATTCTCAAATTGTGGCCTCTGGTTCTGGACTTGCCCAACATCGGGAACATGTTTCCTGCCTCTAGCGTGTCCAATCCCTTAATAATCTTATACATTTCAATCAGATCCCCTCTCATCCTTCTAAATTCCAGTGTATACAAGCCCAGTCATTCCAATCTTTCAATATATGACAGTCCCGCCATCCCGGGAATTAACCTCTTGAACCTCCGCTGCACTCCCTCAATAGCAAGAATATCCTTCCTCAAATTTGGAGACCAAAACTGCACACAATACTCCAGGCGTGATCCCAGCAGGGCCCTGTACAACTGCAGAAGGACCTCTTTGTTCTTATACTCAACTCTCCTTGTTATGAAGGAAAACATGCCATTAGCTTCCTTCACTGCCTATTGTACCTGCATGCTTACTTTCAGTGACTGATGAACAAGGACACCAAGATCTCGTTGTACTTCCCCTTTTCCTAACTGGACACCATTCAAATAGTAATCTGCCTTCCTGTTCTTGTCACCAAAGTGGATAACCTCATATTTATCCACATTAAACTGCATCTGCCATGCATCTGCAACCACTCTCCCAACCTGTCGTAGTCACCCTGCATTCTCATAACATCCTCCTCACATTTCACACTGCCACCCAGCTTTGTGTCATCTGCAAATTTGCTAATGTTACTTTTAATCCCTTCATCTAAATCATTAATGTATATTGTAAATAGCTGCGGTCCCAGCACCGACCCTTGTGGTACCCCACTAGTTGAAAGCACTTGAAATCCACATCCACATCATGAATTTTTTAGAACGTGGTGAGATTTTTCCGCCACGTTTTCAGGCAGAAAGATCACCTTTTCTGAGGAAGAATCCCCCCCGCAAAAGCATTTTAATCTTTTTACTATGTAAGTCAGTTCCTCTCCAAATCTGTCTCTGTATATGGTTCTTTAAATGATCTGTAGATTTATACTCACAAGTCTATCTATTCCTCTACGATTTCCCAAATGTTATCACTTAATACAGTGGTTCCCAAAGTGGGCGATATCGTCCCCTACCCAACAGGCGGTGGGAAGCGTTCAGTAGCAATGGCGGGGGGAGAGGGTGGAACTGAGGGATTGCAGACTTAATTTAAGAAATGAATTACTTATTTTAAGCATTTGATTCTCATAATTAATTACTTTATTGATCCCAAAGAAAATTAGTGTCACAGTAGCATTACAGATATAAATATATAAATATTAGAAGAGAAATAAGAAATAAAAAAAGTTACCTCAAACTGTCTGGGGGGTGGAGGCGCGGTCATTCATCCCTGGCTACAGGTTATTGACTCATTATAGAGCCTAATGCAGTGGTCCCCAACCACCGGGCCGCAAAGCATGTGCTATCGGGCCGCGAGGAAACGATATGATTTGCAATATGAAACGATATGAGTCAGCTGTACCTTTCCTTATTCTGTCACGCCCACAGTTGAACTTGAATGCACACGAGGTCATTACACACGTGCCATCCATATCAGCGCGGGAAGATCAACTCCTCGACTTGCAAATGATGGCGGGCTGAAAAGTATGCTTGACATAACATCTTTATACTTCATACTTTATTGTCGCCAAACAATTGGTACTAGAGCGTACAATCATCACAGCGATATTTGATTCTGTGCTTCACATTCCCTGGATTACAAATATTAAATATTAAAAAATAGTTAAAATTAGTAAATATTAAAAATTTAAATTATATATCATAAATAGAAAATAGAAAAATGGGAAGTAAGGTAGTGCAAAAAAACCGAGAGGCATGTCCGGATATTTGGAGGGTACGGCCCAGATCTGGGTCAGGATCCATTCAGCAGTCTTATCACAGGTGGAAAGAAGCTGTTCCCAAATCTGGCCGTACGAGTCTTCAAGCTCCTGAACCTTCTCCCGGAGGGAAGAGGGACAAAAAGTGTGTTGGTTGGGTGGGTCATGTCCTTGATTGTCCTGGCAGCACTGCTCCGACAGCGTGCAGTGTAAAGTGAGTCCATGGACAGAAGATTGGTTTGTTCACGATCTTCTGCAGCTTTTCGGTCTTGGACAGACAACTTCCATACGAGGTTGTGATGCACCCTAGAAGAATGCTTTCTACAGTGCATCTATAAAAATTAGTGAGGGTTTTAGGGGACAGGCCAAATTTCTTTAGTTTTCTCAGGAAATAAAGGCTCTGCCGGCATTTTGGATCAAAGTCAAGACTAAGTGACCTGAGATAGCCACGAAAGCACTGAAAACATCGCTTCCATTTCCAACATATCTCTGCGAAGCGGGGTTTTCTGCAGTGAATGCAACGAAAACTAAATTGCGGAATAGACTGGACATAAGGAACCCCCTTCGAGTATCGCTGTCTCCCATCAGCCCTCGATGGGACCATCTTGTTGTAGGGAAACAAGCCCAGTGCTCCCACCGATTCAGCGATATTGGTGTGTTGCAATGATTTTATATGTTCATACGGGGAAAATATGTGCTGTGTGTTTAATATCCAAACGTTACTTAAAATGTTATGATGCTATAGACTTAATGACTTATCACTATATTCATGCGAGGAAAATATGTGCTGTGTGTTTAACATTAAATTCGTTAAGATAAACCCTTTTAGAAACGAAATTGAGTGTATTAGACACTTATAACTGACTTATAGCTGACTTATCACCTATACTCCGGTCATGATTAACACTCCACCCCCCCCCCCCCCCCCCCCCGGGGTTGCCAACTATCCCATATTAGCCGGACATCCCGTATATTGGGCCAAATTGGTTTGTCCCATACGGGATTGCCCTTGTCCCGTATTTCCCCCGCTAAGGTAGAGCGTTCCTATGAAACCTTTCGTGCCGAAATGGCGTAAAGCAAAGAAGCAATTACCATTAATTTATATGGGAAAAATTTTGAGCGTTCCCAGACCCAAAAAATAACCTACCTAATCATACCAAATAACACATAAAACCTAAAATAACACTAACATATAGCAAAAACAGGAATAATATGATAAATACACAGCCTATATAAAGTAGAAATAATGTATGTAGCGTAGCTTCACTGAACAGAATCGCAAAAAATGATTTGTAGAAAAAAAAAATCGGCACGTACACGCATGCGCACACAGGTGCCCGTACAAGGCTTCATGGTCATGGTAGTCTTTCCTCGGGGTAAACACAAGTGTCCCGTATTTGACTGCTACTCTTGTCTGTTGGCAACCCTACCCACCACCCCTCCTCCCCCCCGCCCAAGTCGGCCGGTCCGCAAGAATATTGTCAATACTAAACCGGTCCGCGGTGCAAAAAAGGTTCGGGACCCCTGGCCTACTGGCCATGGGCAAGAATGACCTCATATAGTCATAGTCATACTTATACTTTATTGATCCTGGGGGAAAATGGTTTTCGTTACAGTTGCACCATAAATAATAAATAGTAATAGAACCATAAATAGTAATATGTAAATTATGCCAGTAAATTATGAAATAAGTCCAGGACCAGCCTATTGGCTCAGGGTGTCTGACCCTCCAAGGAAGGAGTTGTAAAGTTTGATGGCCACAGGCAGGAATGACTTCCTATGACGCTCTGTGCTGCATCTCAGTGGAATGAGTCTCTGGCTGAATGTACTCCTGTGCCCACCCAGTACATTATGTAGTGGATGGGAGACATTGTGGCATGCAACTTAGACAGCATCCTCTTTTCAGACACCACCGTGAGAGAGTCCAGTTCCATCCCTACAACATCACTGGCCTTACGAATGAGTTTGTTGATTCTGTTGGTGTCTGCCACCCTCAGCCTGCTGCCCCAGCATGCAAAGCAAACATGATAGCACTGGCCACCACAGACTCGTAGAACATCCTCAGCATCGTCTGGCAGATTTTAAAGGGCCTCAGTCTCCTCAGGAAATAGAGACGGCTCTGACCCTTCTTGCAGACAGCCTCAATGTTCTTAGACCAGTCCAGTTTATTGTCAATTCGTATCCCCAGGTATTTGTAGTCCTCCACCATGTCCACACTGACCCCCTGGATGGAAACAGGGGTTACCGGTACCTTAGCTCTCCTCAGGTCTACCACCAGCTCCTTAGTATTTTTCACATTAAGCTGCAGATAATTCTGCTCAAGCCATGTGACAAAGTTTCCTACCGTAACCCTGTACTCAGCCTCATCTCCCTTGCTGATGCATCCAACTATGGCAGAATCATCCGAAAACTTCTGAAGATGACAAGACTCTGTGCAGTAGTTGAAGTCCGAGGTGTAAATGGTGAAGAGAAAGGGAGACAAAACAGTCCCCTGTGGAGCCCCAATGCTGCTGATCACTCTGTCGGACACACAGTGTTGCAAGCACACGTACCGTGCTCTGCCAGTCAGGTAATCAAGAATCCATGATACCAGGGAAGCATCCACCTGCAACGCTGTCAGCTTCTCCCCCAGCAGAACAGGGCGGATGGTGTTGAACGCACTGCAGAAGTCAAAAAACATGACCCTCACAGTGCTCGCTGGCTTGTCCAGGTGGGTGTAGACATGGTTCAGCAGGTAGCCGATATAGTGCTCTTTGGAGCAGTAGTTACTTTAGTCTATTACTAAAAATGATCCTCGGTTCAGTCAAGGTGACATGCAGAGGGCTGGAAGCATTTTCCAGAATTGCCAGGATTTTCCATAGGGTTCTTTGTTCTACCACAGCCTTCAGTATGTCTAGTTTGATTCCTATAACAGAACCAGCCTTTCTAATCAGTTTATTGAGCCTGTTGGCATCACCCATATTGATGTCATTGCCCCAGCACACCACTGCATAGAAGACTGTACTGGCGACAACAGACTGGTAGAACTTGCGAAGGAGAGGCCTGCGTACTCCAAAGAACCTTAGTCTCCTCAGGAAGTAGAGGCGACTCTGGCCCTTCTTGTACACAGCCTTTGTGTTGATTACAATGATCGTGTAATCACCTCATCTCTTGCTAATCCAGCGCTCTCTTAGACTTTAATTGAAGCGCATTTATAGTTGTTGAAAAGCAATCTGAAACTTCTGTATTTGGCACTTCATGAGAAATCTGGACTGAAGAAATAAGTGTTATTTCTGGGCCCAGCCTACTCATTATTGCCGTTCACTAATGTAGTACAGAGTTTGCAAGTACAATTCCTATATTCTAATTACACAGTGATGCAGTTCCTGTGAATTAGGGTATGGTGTTTAACGGGATATAGATCAGAATCTTTCAAGTGGCCTTGATCACATTTCTTTAGCCCATGGCCCAACTTAGATATATCTGCCCCAGTTTATCTACCTTCAGGCAGAGTCAGGTTTTGCCTGAACTATGATGATGTCATAACTTACGCCTTTAATGATCACAGCATTTAATGTTGGACTTAAACGATAGTTATCATTCCATAACAAAAATGGCAGAAGCAGACCAAACAAAAAAATGTAGACATTTCCCCTGTTGTGTGAAAATGCTGTTCAAAGGTGAGTAGATGAAACGACTGAGAATGTGGAAGATACTTGGGATCTGTGCAGCACACTTTGGACAATACAATCTGCTCTGCAGTTGAATGAGACAGCTTTGCCAGGCAATGAACCTCCGCAGCTTGGTTCGCTTCATAAAATATAAAAGCATGAGCTAAGAGTTGATATTAGTAAGGGGACTCAAAAGATACAAAGGGGGAGCCATTATTTCGGGCAATTTTTCATAGGACATTCCGATCACCAACATTCTTGCTTGTGTAACAGATGGGGCATCATCAATGAAAGCATGCCACCACGAGGTTACTACTTCCTCAAAAAATGTTGTTCCTAACGTATTTACCATTCACTGTATAATTCACAGACAACATCTTGTTGCAAAAAACCCAAGTCATCAGTTGCACAAATCATTAAATACTGTTATCACAGTGGTGAATAAAATCAAGTCCCATGTTCTCAATTCTTGACCATTTTGAGAGCTTCATACTGAGAATGATGTACAGTCTGAATAGAAGTCAGATGGCTTTCAAGGAAACCTGTGATAAAATTCTTTGATGACTCGATTGCTTCATTCAGTAATCAAGAATATTAGGCATGACATTGCTTATTTGTCAAAATTATTTAGCAACATTTAATGGTCAATCTTCAATTGTAAGGAAATTATCTGAATCTTATCAAAGTTAAATCAGTCATCTCCACATCTCTGTCGAAGTTAATAAATCCATTCCTGAACACTTGTAATGAGAAATTAATAGGAAGGATGGAGGAAGAACTGATCGCACTACAAAATGTGCTGAAGCTGAGGTTCAAAAAAAAAATCATATCAAGACTTTTGGTTGTAGAAAGAAATCTCTGAAAGCTATCTTGTACTGTGGAAAAAGGTTAAGCTGTTCTTTCTTGCCTTTCCAACATCATATTTAGTGGGGTGCAGTTTCAGTGCAGTCAGCCAACTTCTTTTAAAGCAACGAAACAGACTGCAAATTACTGAATGTGGGGATCTGAGACACCTTCTGAGTGACATTCAGCCTGATATTTAAAAGCTGATATCACTGCACCAAGCCCATCCATTTCATTGAAAGGTGAAAAAGCAATGAAGTAGGACTATTAATGTATGCTCTAAAATTGTTGATGAATGTTTATTACTTTAATTAAAGAATCTTATTTATAGCTTTAAATATACTTGAATAATTTTTGCAATTACTTGTCATTACTTAAAATTTGCAGCTATTTTCTTTCACTGCGCATTGTAAATAAAATGTTTAAAGTTTTTATGTAATGACCAGAAAGGTGGGTGGGTGGTTGGTCTGTGAGCCAAGGGGATCAAGGGGATGGTAACGCAGAAAATTTGGGAATCACTGATTTAATGTATATTCTTTCTCACTTGTCTACACATCACAAATACATTGCCTGAAATTTAAGGTTAATTTACATTTGCCACATTTGACAAAAATAACCATTTATATTATCAAATGCAAATTCTACAGAAAAACATAGGGAGCCTGATTAAGTTTGATGCTATGGAAAATGACCTATTATTAAACCCAGTAAAACTGAACTACAACCAGCCATACACTTTTAAGAGAAAAGATGCTCTGTTTTCTTTCACTGAGTCAGATCTGTTACTTCTCCTTATAAAATACTTGTTTTTACTTTTCTGACTTGTCTGAATAGTGGTAATTGGTTAAAATGCTTATTATAAAACACAACTTTGAATAGGATGAAACTACCAATTTTTGATGCAGCATTTACTTAAATAAAGCATTCAAATAAAAAGAGAATGTCTTTGAAATTCTTTATTGTACTGCCAAATTTTTTGGAAGAGAAGCTGAGATACAGAAAGGAGTTATCTATCTATCATCCCTTGAATTTGCTTATCTGGTGTAAAGATGAGAAAAGCTCTCTGGAGAAACTACAGAAATCTCTCATATATGGCCCACCATCACTGGCACCAATTGGTAAAATGTCCAAGGAAAAATTATTCAACTACATTTTAGGAATGAATGCAATCAAAGATTTCATACTAGATCAGAGGAAGAGCAATTCATGTAGGTGGAGTGGAGGCTTCAGCATTGAGACTTACACACTGCTGCCCAGGAAAGGAATAACATTTTAGTACAAAGAAAGGCTAGTTAAGGTCTCCTTCCCCAAACAAAAAGATTATTCAAGTCACAAGCCACAAATATACTATTAGAAAAGGTGCATCAACCACCCTCTTATATTAAAACATTTAACAGCTTTATACTGAGGCAATTGTTATTACTTTACATCACTCACCGTTAAATATCTTCGTGGATAGGGATAGGAATTAGACTCACCTATCTAATTCTGGAAGGCGCTCAAACCGTTCAAGGAGCATTTCCATCACATTTGAGCTGGGATTCTTATTTTGATGATCTTGTGTAAACAACGCACCACTCTTTGCCATTTTCGTCGCCTACAATTATTTATGACAAAATTAGAAAAGCATCTTTATCTATTCAAAATGGCGTCAAATTACAAAGCATTCCGAATATGCAAACAATTGTACAAACATATAGGGCGAATAGCAACATATTCATCAAATATATCCAAATAGCGAAAGTTTCATCAATTAGTACCATCAAAATATCATTTGTAAAATACCTGAGTAAGATCCTCTAACCTCGACTGTGAAGAAGTAGCCATTTGCCGAAGAACTTCACTGTTGTTTGATATCAAAACAAAGGATAAAGTCCCTGAACACCTTTGCTTACCATTAACCCAACACCCTGGGCGCAGACATATTGATCACCTGACCGATATACTTTCTCCTTTCACTCCCGCCTTCTCGAGGAAAGACAACGGAAGACCCGCCCCTTTCCGCACCTCCAATTGGTTGATCCTGCGGCCCCTGACATTCCTGGCGCTTGAATGGTGGGTTCAAATGCCACTCAGCGGCGGCGCAAGCTTTTTCCGTTGCCGAGGAAATTGTGCAACCGCTGCGCGAGAATTGGGTGAAAACCGGAGGCAGGGGGAAGGCGGACCCCGTGGTGGGTACGGGAAGGACGGGGAGCCGGCAAAGCCCGTTGTACACGCTTTGGCCGATTTATTAAAGTAGTATTTTTTTACTGAGAGGTGCGTTTAACATCATTCAATGTATTATACCTATTTAAACTGAAGGGAAAATATAATCATGAATAAACATACACGGCAGGTGTCGCACTGCCTATATTTTGGCCCTTGAGTACGAAGGTGGTGTTAAACCTGCACCCGTTGAACCGGGACCTCAAAACACCTGATCCGAACTGGAATCTATCTCCCCCCTCCTCTCACCTTCGCGTGTATTACTTTTGAATATATTACCTGTTATAATCTTCGATGGGGATTGGCCTTCGTTATTTGTAGAATAATTCCTAAATAGGATTCATTGCCGAGAGTTACTTCCGATTTTCTAGCGTTTTAGGATAGTAGTAATCATTTGTGAAGATTGTTATCTTGTTTCCAGCCCTTTATGTATTTTGGAAATATTTCTTGATTGTTTGATTCATTTTTAAAACGTCTTCCAAACAGTTACACAGGATGGTGGGCAAAGTCGCCAGGAACAGCTCCGTCCAGGAATGAGAAATTGATGCGAAAAGAATACAAGATGTATCACTTTGGATATTGGGGTACTTAGCGCGGGCTGGTTCGAGTCGCTCTTTCCTCCAGTAAATCTTCACTCCTGGCCCTGTGTCTCAGCGCTTCACACCCGCCTGCAAACCGTAACAAGTTGTTAAACGAAGTACTTTCTCTTGTCTGGAAAGGAATTACATTGTGTGCATAATCTTTGAACATATCGATTTGGATGTTAAACAAATATTGCGAAGACTATCTTTCTCTTTAGGAAAACGAAGTGCGAAATCCTGCTGAGTTTGGACTGGAATGAATTATCATAATATAAGCACCTGGAAATTGTTTCTATCAAATTTTTAAATAGTGTCTCTTTGAAGTTTTGGTCGGGATTTTCTGGATGTATGTATGTGTGTGTGTTTGAGAGGCGTGTTTCGATTAATTAGTACATGGTCATTGGGCTTTCGTTACGAAGTTGGTTTAACTATGACGGTGATGTGACTGCAATTTGATGGGAGTGAGAAGAGGAAAAAACGAACTGTGTTGGGTCTCAGCATCTCGAGAAGTGGAGAAAATTAGTGTCAATAAAAAGACTAACTCCGCACTCCGAGGGGGGAAAATGCCAGTGAATAAACAAGGTGAGTTACGTTTAATGTCACAGTGATTCGTGTGCGTTAAACTTCCAAGTTTCGTGACTCTTGTGATCGCCAATATGTGTAATGCAATCACTTTAATCCCGATTGGGGAAAGGCCGCAGACGGCAGCTCGTCAGAATCCTCTGTCGTGGGCCAGTCTTTCAAGTTATCCCAGGTGTAGTCCGTTTCTCCTTCCTCTCCCAGGGTTGAGGTCTTTGGAACTTCTATTGGCATTTCTGCCCCATGCCCAATTCTCTTTGCACAGCTTAGTTTGGGGCCGTCCATGGCAGAGTGATCGAGCTTCATAATAAAGAAATAGACTCAACCCAATAATTGCTTAAAATATGAAGTTCCATAGCAGGGTTCTTCAACTGAAAAGGAAATTTTGCTTAAGATACCGATTGCTAATTTCCAATTAAACTATTAAATTCACAGTATTGCACAGAATGATCTTACTGTTTGTGTTCTGTTAGCACTGAGAGCTTTTATTTTCTTTGTTTATCTAATGTACACTAAGAAAAAACAATAAAGGTTCTCCCAAGTTAAAGAATTTAATTACACATCTGTATGCTTAAAAACTTGTATACAGTGTTTCAATTTTGCAGGGTTTGGATAGGTATGCCAGTAAACTGTTCATTGCTTCATAGTCTGATCAAAATAACCAGTTGCTTTTAAAAGCCTAAATGTTGATGAGTTTCTGGGTTTGTGTCCATGCTTTTGAACAATATGGGTGTTCTTTATATAGATATAATGGAATATTTTAGAATCACCTTTTTATTTTGAATTCAGTAAGTTACCTATCTACAGTATCATGCTTGAATTGCGGCTGCTGAGTACTAATGTATGTACAATAACCAATCTAAAAAATTGAACAGCCCACTGAGTTGAAGCAAGTTATTGAACACAAGTGGTGCCCCACTGCATGTATGACACCAGTTCTTATGCCTTTTTTAAAAAAAGTATACTGTTTACATCTCCCAGGGTTTAGCATCTTCTAGAATTTCAGTTATCTAATTTTTACTCTTCATTCACCACATTTTTTGCAGCTAATGACAAAATCCAATTTGTATTGTCACCCGAGTTCCCAATATCACTTTCTCTCTACAACTGTCCTTGGCTCATCGTCCAAGTGAGGTTTGACTGGACCACACAAAATATTCTTGTCATTAACTGAATATTCACAATATTCCAAAATTGTCCTGCGTTGAAACAGTTTTCTTGTCTGAGGTATACCTTTTACTTTTACCTTCACCTTCACCTGACTGACTGACTGACTTCCCTTGTTCCTTGTGAAATTTCCAGATCTCTTGTACCAGAACTCCATTTTGAATTTCTCCATTTTTGTTTCTGATGTGAAATGTGACGTATACGAAGACATTTCTGCCTATCTTGCCCTTCAAAGGGAACTGGATAAAAATATCTGGTGGGAGAATTATTTGCAGTGCAAATAATTGTGGAGAAAAGGCACATGGATGGAATTAGAGAGAGATCTGGTAGTGAGCCAATGTAGAGATAATGGGGTGAATGGCCTCCATATTTACTGTAATTATTCTAGATTCTTCTGCAAGACTCTACTTGAATCCTTTCAATTCAACTTTCTCAATGCATGGTACAGAAGCAGACTTAAAGTTGCTGTTGGTCTCTTGAGATTATTTCACAAATATATCAATTCTTCCTTGTCCTTCTCAACTTGTCTGCAGTTTATTTCATAGTTTGAGCATCACTCTCATCAAACTCCTTATATTGTCAGAAAGTAAATGGGATAATAGTTGTGATTCCTTACTTTCCTTACTAGTTTTAAAGCCAGAGTCTTAAACCTTGTAATGGTGTCTTTTCAAGTGAGTGTCCCACTAGCTTTGATTTGTCCTTGGCTTTTTCTCATTTTTGTATATCCTGCTAAGGGCTGCTGGGATAAACTAGGGAAGCAGAAGATGCTGATCCTTAGATTGGTGTCAGAAAGGATATTGGAGAGGGTTTGAGAGACAGAGTCTAACTTCATTGAAGTATTGACAAGGCTGGATAGGCAGGTATGGACTTCATCAAGGGCTTTTTACAAGCTCCCACATAGTGGGATGGGGTTCTTGATTACGTTAGGTGCTTTCTGAAGCGACAAGAGCTGTAGCCAGCGTGAATGAAGGGGGAGAGGGGCTGGTTTGTGTGATGGAATAGACTGAATACCCAAATCTCTACAATTTCTTGTATTAGTCAGAGCAGCTGCTGTGCCAAGCTGTGATTTATCTGGATAGGATGTGTTCTATGGTGCATCTGTAAAAATTGGTGAGTCATCAGGGATATGCTGAGTTGCTTTAGACCTCTGAGGAAATAAGTCTCGGTGTGATTTTTTGGTCATAATGGCCTTGTGGCTAGATCAAGGCGCATTGGTGATATTTACACTTCAGAACTTGATGCTCTTAACCAAATCCAACTTGGCACCATTGATACAGTCGGGTGTGAACTCCACCCACCTTCTTGAAGTCGATGACCAGCTCCTTCATTTTGCTAACATTGAGGAAGAAGTTGCCTTCATACCATGGCACTAGGCAAATTGAGTTATTGCAGAATCTGGTCACTGAGTGTCATGAGTTTAAAGCAATCCATTAGACTCTAAGAAAAGTAATTTTATTTTACTGCATTTTTATACAATATTAGCTGGTCATATGGAATCTGTGGAAGAGAAACATTTAATATTTAAAGTCAATATTTTTCATCAGATATTGTTTAAATTTAATATGCACACACCTGGATTGCTTTAACAGTTGCTGAGATGTAGGTTTACTAGCTGTCATTGAGATGGCTTTGACTTGAATAAATGTAGAAGAATACTTGAACCTTATTAAAAAAAACCTGTAAAACACAAATACATTTGTACATCCATATCAATGCAATCATGAAGGAAATAAGCTTGTAATTGTCCTTTTTTTCCCTTGGGTACTTTCCATTGCAATCAATGGGCCTCCTGAGCTTGCATAGGGTTAATTTAGTTAATTGGGCTGATTTCTCAGTTTAAGTGGTGGAAAATCTGTTGAGGATTGGATTCCATGAGTCTAGGGAGAATGCAGGTGCCCCACAGTCAAGAATCAGCTGAATGGAAATTCAGGACTTTCATCTTTAGTTATTAGACACTTGTTTCAAGCTGAACTTGTGTTTGAAATCAGTTCAGTTTGATGTTTCATATTCATAATTTTAAATTGGAGCAAACTAGGAGGGGAGGTATATGAAGTAATTTTTATTAAATGAGTGGCAGAGGATAGTCGTGATGAGGATTGGTGTCTAGATAGTGAAAAGGGATTTTCAAAGCAGCCGAGAAGCATAAATAGCTTAGGATATTAAAAGTAGTTTTCAAAGTCTGCAAGTTACCTTGAAATTAAATGTGAAGCAGGTGAATAAAGATGATCATCAATTTAATTGCCACCATTCTTCCTTTGTGAAATGTCACCAAGATTTTTTTTGCTGCAAAGGAAAGAGGTTGAAATTTGGAACTGAAGTTTTCAGTGATTGGGATAGTGGTAATCTGTTAAGTTGTTGCAAGTTTGCTTTGAGTATCTTTAGAAGTTTATAATGGGAAGGATTTTGCAACCTGGATGATACTGGGAGATATTGCATCTTTAGTCCTTGCACTGGAAGATGCAAGTGTAGTGGATAAATAAACCAAGGCATCACAATGAAATGCAGTGTTTCAAAAAGCAGAGGAAGAGGGGATGAGAAGATGAGGTTTCTTTTGAATGATAAAGATGTAAGATGGAAGTTGAAATAGTAAGGGGGAAAAAAGTGAGCCTGATCATGGCACTGAGAAGTAGGCAATCAGCACAGAAATGGGCCCTTTGGTTGATCCTGTCCATGGTGATTATCAAGTATCCCACTGCTATTCCATTTATCAGTAATTGGTCCATAACCTATGCCTGAAATAAGATTTGTAAAGATTTATGAGCTTCAGGTAAAACAATTTCTCATTTCAATCCTGGATCGTCATTGCCTTATTTTTAGATTGCATCTCTGGGTCCAAGACAGCCCAGTTATGGGAAACATCACCTGACTCGATCTTATCTAGCTCAGTTGAAAAGTTAAGTGTTTCAATGAGCTCCATAAAACTTGAGTAAAGATACAAACTGCTTGAGCACCACACATGACAAACTCACCAGCCCATGAATTTAATGTATTTTCATTGCACTCTGCAAGTATAGCTAGACATTTACATGAATATTCAGCCATGCTCTCACCAAAGCCCAATATAAATGGAGGGACTCATTTTCTTTGATAGTAAAGCTAAAATAGCATTTAAGACCATAAGACATGGGAGCAAAATTAGGCTATTCGACCCATCAAGTCTGTTCCACTGTTCCATCATGACTGATCCTGGATCCCACTCAACTCCATACACCTTACTTCTTGCCATATACTTTGATCCCCTGACTGATCAGGAAACTATCAACTTCCACTTTAAATATACCCACGGCCTCCACCGCAGTCTGGCAGAACATTCCAGATCCACTACCTGCTGCCTTACCTCTGTTCTAAAAGGTCGTCCCTCAATTTTGAGTTTGTGCCCTCTAGTTCTGGATATACCCAACATCGGAAACATCCTCTCCACATCCACCCTACCTAGTCCTTTCAACATTCGGTAGGTTTCAATGAGATGCCCCCTGCATTCTTCTAAATTTCAGTGAGTACAGGCCCAAAACTACCAAATGCTCCTCATGTTAACCCCTTCATTCCTGGAATAATCCTTGTGATTCTCTTCAATGACAATATATCCTTTGAGATATGGGGCCCAAAACTGTTGACTATATTTCATGTGACCTGACTTGTGGCTTATAAAGGCTTAGCATTATCTCCTTGCTTTTATATTCTATTCCCCTTGAAATAAATGCTAGTATTACATTTGCTGCCTTTATCATAGACTCAACCTGTAAGTTAACCTTCTGGGAGTCTTGCACGAGGACTCCTAAGTCCCTCTGCATCTCTGATGTTAGAACCTTCTCCCCATTTAGATAATAGTTTGCAGTATTATTCCTTTTACCAAAATGCATCATCATACATTTCCCAACACTTCCACCTGCCATTTTTTGCTCATTCTTCCAATTTGTCTAAGTCCTGCTGCATTGCATTGCTTCCTCAACACTACCTACCCCTCCACCTGTCTTTGTATCATCCATAAACTTTGCCACAAAGCCATCAATTCCATTATCGAAATCTTTGACAAACAATGTGAAAGGTAATGGTCCCAATACTGACCCCTGAGGAACACCACTAGTCACTGGCAGCCAACCAGAAAATGCCCCGTTTATTCTTCCTCACTGCCTCTTGGCTGTCAGCCATTCCTCTATCCATGCTAGTATCTTTTCTGAATGGCATAGGATTTAAACAGCCTCGTGTAGCACCTTATCAAGTGCCTTCTGAAAATCCAAGTAAATTGCATCCACTGCCTGTCCTTTGTCCACTCTGCTCGTTACTTCCTCAAAGAACTCTTAACAGATTTGTCAGGCAAGATTTCCCTTTGCAGAAACCATGTTAACTTTGACTTAACATTTGTCTCCAAGGACCCCAAAACCTCATCCTTAATAATATACTCCAACACTTTCTCAACCACTGTTGGGCTAACTGGCCTATAATTTCCTTTCTTTTGCCTTCCTGCCTTCAAGAGTGGAGTGATATTTGCAATCTTCTAGTCCTCCAGGACCATGCCAGAACTGAGTGATCCTTGAAAGATCATGACTGATGCCTCTTATCTCTTCAGCAACCTCTTCAGGACTCTAGGATGCAGTTTATCTGGTCCAGGTGACTTATCCACCTTAAGACTTTTCAGTTTGCCTAGCACTTTTTCCTTTGTAGAAGCAATGACACTCACTCCTGTTTCCTGACACTCATGGACCTCTGGCTCACTGCACTCCACAGGGAAGACTGGTACAAAGTACCCATTAGGTTCATCTGCCATTTCTTTGTCTCCCATTACTACCTCACCAGCATCATTTTGCAGTGGTCCAATATCAACTCTCACCTTTTTACTCCTTATATAACTGAAAAAACTTTTAGTATCCTGGTTTATATTATTGCTAGTTTGCCCTCATATTTCGTCTTTTCCCTTGTAGCTTTTTTTTAGTTGCCTTTTGTTGATTTTTAAAGCTTACCAATCATCCAACTTCCCACTCACCTTTGCTGCCTTGTATGTCCTTTCATATGTGTTCCAAACTGTTGTACTGGCTAGTTAACTTCAAGAAATTTGTGTCCAAGGACACATTTTCCGTCCGAAAAATAAACTTTTAAATCTCATTAAAAACACGTTCTTCCAATTTTACTGAGTTCCATCTGCTGTTCCCTCTCTGAACTATTTAACTTGCATTTACTTACCCTGATGTGTCTTAGCATCCTCTTGCAGTTTACATTCCTATTAACTTTTATACCATCGGTGGAGGTTTCACTTGATCCCTCCAATTTGTTGATCTTCTAGAAATTCAAGGTTTTGCATAAATTAATACTGTTTTGTCTGCAAAAAGACCAATCATGTTGATTGGTCAACAAAAAAAAGAGACCATGTTTCTGCAGTAGCTGCAAGCTGCTTTCGTACAATGTTCTGTATGCAAGTGAGTTGAACAGAGATTTATATTTCATAGCACCAAGGTACGTACTTGTATACTGCAAATGCATTAAAAATGAAAAGTGCTGAAAATGCACAGCAGGCCAAGTAACATCTGTAGAGACATTATAAAAGTTGATGCAGCAGTATTATGCCAGGTCTTTGACCTGAAGTGTTAACTGTTCCCTTTTCCATTAATGGTACCTGATCCAAGTATTTCAGAATTGTTTTTCTCATGCAAAGATGGAATCAAAAATATTGTTTTTCCAAGCTGCAGATGTTTTGTTTTAATACAATTAGAATGAATACGTGAGTTCTGGTTTACAAAAAACTTGTCCTACCAGTTCAAAAATGCGTTATGGTAGTGTTAATCTACCAGTGCCAAATTATTACTTTATATTGTGTCAGTTTTTGTTCTTCTGCTCTTACTTTGAATTTTATCTTCATACTTCTGACAAAGGAGAAATTAAAAGCACGTTTGATTTCAAGTTCACATTTATAACACTTCCAGAGATATTTGTTAATTCGAGACTATTGAGAATGTAAATCTTCCAATCTAGCTTAAGTATTTTATAAGTATTATTTACCAAATATTTTGTGTAGAAATCAATTGTCACATACTGATAATCTTGGCAACATATAGCGGATTAGATGTCTTTGTTGAGAATAGATGGTTTGTCAGAATCGATTGTCCATCAGAACAATATATTCTTGGCATTTCCTAATTTTGTTTCAGGTTTATAAAGATAGTGTTTCAGAAGGAAAGAATGCAGGGAACCTAAGTTAAAAGGAAAATTTGGAGCCACTCAGTACAACTGAGTAGAGAACTGAAAAGTTAAAAGTATCAGAAATGGGACGCCATCATAAGATGAAATGATTAGCTGTGGCATATAAGCTTGTGAAATTATGACATAGTGGATGAGTTACTATCAGAAACTTGTAGCACTGTTCGTGTTTAATATTAATGAAGTAATCTGGAATTTAAAAAAAAATGCTTGTCACAGTGACATTAATCATGAAGCAGCTTCATTGTCATAAATCTACCCATTTCAATGGATAGAAATTCATCTCTGAGTTAAAAGTCTATTATGTGACTTCAGACTTGTATTTTATTTTTAATTGCTGTAATCTGTTGGGTCATTTGGTTACATCAAAACTGCTACATTAAAACATAACCAATCTCTTGGGCACCAGTTTCAGGCATGGGAAGATATTCACAGCACAGTTAACTTTTAAAAATTTACCTAATAAATACCTGGAAATTAGTGTTTAAATTGGAAGATCTGTCTCTTGGACCAATCAGGTAACAGCTAGTTATACCCCTGAGTCATGTGTTTCATTTAATGTCCTAGGATCTCCCTTTCCAGTTACCAGGTTCCTCTATATTGTAGAAGCATTAGTGTTGCAAGGTCCCAAAGTATAATCTGCCAACAATGTTTGCTACATGCTGAGTTCTAGATAAACTCCATTCTCAGCAACCTACCTGTTATAGATGCATCAGTAAGTTGCCAATATTGGGAGGAATGACTGTTGCCCTGTTCTCATGAGGAATTTTTCCACCAGTTTCCCACCATATTCAGTTTTGTAGGATGCTATTGCCATTATGTTAAATAAAAATAGATTCTGAACAGATTCAGCTCGGCATCCATGAGATGATGCAGACAATTTGTAGCAGTATTGAAAGGATTAGCATGGCCCTTTATACCATTGATTATTAAACCAGGGCACTAACTGTGGTAATTTAAGAACACTCCTGCAAATGCACATTTTCTCTGCAATCTCAGTTTAAAACTTTGACAAACTTCTATAGATATGTAGTGGAGAGTATATTGACTGGCTGTATCACAGCCTGGTATGGAAACATCAATGTCCTTGAACAGAAAATACTACAAAAAATAGTGTATATAGTCCAGTCCATCATGGCTAAAAGGCTTGCCTCCATTGAGCACATCTACACAAAGAATTGTTGCAGGAAAGCAGCAGTCATCATCAGGAACCCCCACCTCCCAACTGCTGCCATCAGGAAGAAGGTACAGGAGCCTCAGGACCCACACCACCAGGCTCAGGAGCCATCAGGCTCTGGAACCAAAGGGGATAACTTCACTCTACTTCACCTGCTCCATCACTGAAATGTTTCCTCAACCTATGTACTCCCTTTCAAAGACTCTTTGTCTCATGTCCTTGATATTTATTGTTTGTTTATTTCTTATTTTTTTGTTTTTGACAGTTTGTTGTCTTTTGCACACTGGTTGAACACCCACGTTGGTGCGGTCATTCATTGATTCTGTTATGGATTTATTGAGTATGCCTGCAAGAAAATTAATCTCAGCTGTGTATGGTGATATATTTGTACTTTATACTACTTAATTTGTACATAGAACAGTATAGTACAGGCCCTTTGGCTCAAAATGTGCCGACCATTTAAGCTACTCCAAGATCAATCTAACCATTTACTCATAGCCCTCCATTTTTCAGATGTCCTTCATGTATCTACCTCTATCACCAGCCCTGGCAGCATATACCCCACACCTACCATTCTGTATACATTTTTTTAAAAAATCCTAACTCTGACAACCATCCTATACTGTACTCTCCAAACATCTTGTAATTAGCCATTTCTATCCTGGAAAAAATACCCTGGCTGCCCACTATGCCTCTCATCATCTTGCAACATCTATCAAGTCATCTCTCATCCTCTCCAAAGACAAAAACCCAACATTGCTTAGCCTATACTCATAAAACTGTTTAAAAATACAGTGTCAACTCGGTTTAGCAGCAAAAATGACATAGAATATATAGAGTTATGTGGTTACTATTCATTGGAATAGTCCTGGTGAATCTAAGTGTGAATGGTGCAAGGTAATTAAACACTAAAGAGGAGCTCTCCAAGATTGTGATGGAATTAGGCATGTGAATGTCAACATTTACACCCTTCAGCACTGGTACTGAATGGATAATATATCTTTGGCATCCTTCAAAATTTGATTTGTTACACTTTATTATTAATCTAGCCATACTTCTCACATACCGATTTACCCAGGTATGATCTGAATGCAGAAAGCAAGGCAAGCTCAATTTAGGTAATTATCATCCATTTGTCTACAAACTTTTAGCAAAGAGGAAGATTCTATTGATGGTGCCCTCAAGTAGCGCTTGCCAATTATTTGATAATCAATTCTGTTTGCATTTAGCCAGGAACACTTAATTTCAATTATCACTGTCACTGGAAGGCTTAATTTCAATTGTCATTGTCACCTTGATGCAAACATCAGCCAGATACAAATGTTGAGTCTATATCCTTGACATTGAGGAGGTTTTGACTTAATGTGACATTGTGGATTCCAAGAGAAATATGGCCAGTGTAAATTGGAATAGAAACTTTATACTGGCTGGAGTTTTTAGTTTTTAAAAAAGAGAGGATGATTGTTGATGGAGATCAATCTTTGTTAAACCCAGGGCATTACTGTAAGTGTTCCTTCTCCAAACCATCATTTGGATTACAGAAAACCTTCCTTTCATTGCATTTGTTGAAACACTTGGTAATGATTAGACAACATTCAGTTTAATTTTACATTTCCCCAGAAAAAGAATCAATCAAATACTGCTTGAAGAAAGATCTGGGCAACATTTGACAGGCTGAAAGCAATAATTAACATTTAGACTACAAGTGCCAGTCAATAACCATCTCTAGTCAAGAGTGTAATAGAAAAAAAAACATCCTGATAACATTCAAGAAGCTTGATGAAATCCAGGACAAAGTAATCTGCTTGACTGGCATTCCATTAATCATCTTAAACATATGGACCCTTTGTTACAAGTGCATCAAGACTCCAGTGTATTTTGTAAATGGTACACACGACAGTTACTTTCCGGTTCCTCAACGGCACATCCTAAATTGGCGCAAAGGGTTGTAGATGCAAAGGAATATTGTCACCTTGAAGGAATATTGTTCACCTAACTTGCACAGCATTGTGAGGCAGAGATGTATTCCGCTTCAGGACCAGAATTCTGGAATTCTTGTCTCAATTAAACTGCAGAACTATATTCATCAGAAGGATGAGTGGTTCAAGATAGTGGCCTGCTACCAGATTTGTGTCTAAAAATGCACTGGTTCCTTTAGTATTTTGTTATTTAAATATTTTAGTCTCAATTTGCTGCTTCTAAGTATCTATCTGTTGTCCAATCTTCCTAATGTCAGTAATGCAGGAATTGCTAGGACTTCATTTCAAAGTCCGAAGGTTGTGGATTCAATTCATCACAATAAAACAAGCTTAAGCAAACCAAGAGGGTGTACGCTGTGTTGACATGTAAAATTGAGGAGCAGTATGTTCTCAGAAGATGTAAATTATCTCATTACTGTTTATGTTTAGAGAGAATTACTTTTGGAAAGCCTATATTTGTATTTGAGATGCAAGTTCAGATGAAAAGGCATTTATAACAGGAAAATTTCACTGACAGCATGAAATATTTTGAGGTACAGAAGCAGTTCTTATTGAGAGTTCAAATTTCAGATTCTTGTACTTTAATCTGTATAGTTTTTTTGATGGGATTAACTTGAAATGTTAACAACATATATAAACAGTGTTTTCAGCAGAGGTATTCCTCTTCTGGATCAGTTCCTTAATCTCAGAATTCTAGCACCTATTTTATTATGTTTTTTATTCCTTAATTTCATTGTTACTAAATTGAGCTGTGAATATCTTTATTCTGAGAGTGAAGAACCCCAGTTTATCTGGAATTTGACACTTGCTGTGAGAATGTTTAAATAAAAAGTTGCATTGGTTGCTGGCTTAAAAGAAAAAATACTTAAGAAAATAAGTGCGGAATATTCCAATATTGGGTTACTTTCTAGCTGTTCACCTTTGCAGAAAAGATTGTGGTTTAGTTACATTGTGTTGGATCTGTAGACAAGTTGTGATCGATTAGAGATCATAGGTTGAAATACCAGTACATGAGTAAATTTATTGTGTTTATTCCACAAATCTTCAAACTCATTTTTTTTTCTTCTGCATTTTAGACACCCAACGAGCTTTACTGCTTCTTGAGGACTACTGCTCAAAACTGAAGAAACCAGAGGAAAAGCAACTGAAGAATGCAGTTGAAAAAGTTATAAATATCTTTAAAAGTGGCCTATTTCAAGCACTACTAGGTAGGTGTCAAGATATGAACCATTGTCTTTATTTAGATGGTGTAGAAACGATCTGATTCGACCTAAGTGTTATTTTCCTGATAACGTTCTGTTTCACCATTTGCTAAGGATTTGTATTGAGAATATTTTAAGCAGTGAAAGAAAACTTGCATTACAAACCTAGTGATGCTATTAAAATACAAGGTAGATATTAAGTAAGCTCAGATTTAGAAATACTGCATTGCTATTGATAGACATGAATAATATAAATGTTGATTAGAAAAGGAAAATGTGACTTAAAGTTGCGTGGGAAGTATGCTTCATCTTTCATTTTTCTTCTGTAACTCAGATCATTCTGGGTTACGATCATCATATTTATATGAGAGGTTGGATGTAGCAATGACTTACTAGGCACAGCCTGAAAAATATTAGTTGGGTAGGTTTTTATACAGAGCTGACTAATTTTAAATCTTGCAAAGCAAGCCAATGTGTATCCCCTTTTCCTGTTTGCAGTTGTGACTTATTAGTATTGAATCATATTTTGGTGTTCATTGTGAAGAAATGTATTTGAAGAGCATGAGCTTGGTCCTGGCACAAAGCTGGGCAGTGGTACTTGTCCTCTTTTGCACTTGTGAGACAGCTTATGACACTGGAAATCGAATAGCCAATTTTTACAAACCTATTACCAAGATAAACAAACAGCCTCCTCTCTTAGCCTTGTACCCCAATAACGGAGAATTTAATAAACTGTGTGTATTGTTTGATAGCTCTGGGTCTGTACTCTTTGGAATTTAGAAGGATGAGGGGGGGATCTCATTGAAACCTTTTGAATGTTGAAAGGCCTAGATATGGTAGATGTGGAAAGGATGTTTCCCATGGTGGAGGAGTCTAGGACAAGAGGGCACAGCTTCAGGATAGAGGGGCATCCATTTAAAACAGATGCGAAGAAATTTCTTTAGCCAGAGGGTAGTGAACTTGTGGAATGTATTACTACAGGCAGCTGTGGAAGCCAGGTCGTTGGGTGTATTTAAGGCAGAGCTTGATAGGTTCATGATTGGACATGGCATCAAAGATTATGGAGAGAAGGTTGGGGAATGGAGCTGAGGGGGATTTAAAAAATAAAAAAAAAAAAAAAAAAAAAAAACATCAGCCATGATTAAGTGGCTAAGTAGACTCTGGGCCAAATTGCCTAATTCTGCTTCTATGAATTATGGTCTGATGATACATTAGACTCCTGCATACAACACTTTATTCCAACCTTATAGCAAGTTTTCCAGACTAACAAAAGAAAAGGTTCCAAGGATGTTCTCAAAGCCTCGTTTGGTGAGGGGGGGGGGGGGAGGAGTACTTTTTCCTTTGACTCCTGGTTCTGAGCCACTCAAAATGTGCTAAGAGAATTTAAAATGGCTTTGAGGACCTGGAGTACATTTGTTAATATGCAGAAACTTGGCATAAGCAGTATAAGGAATTAGCACCACCCAAGGAGCCCTGTTAAGCATCTGCTGCCTCACTTATGGCAGAGTTTGCGGGTCTCACATTGACGTCATCATGCACCTCAATTCACAAAACTACACTGGAAGCAAGTAAACTTTGATTCCAAGAGACTACCTAAAATGACATCTGGAATGTAACTGAACATTCTTGTGCCATTAATTTGCGTTGAAGGTATTTTTCTGCCTTTAACACAAAAATTCTACAATTTAAATTAAATAATATAGTAGATAACAAAATAATTTTGTGTTTAACAATTCCACGGAAAAGAATAACCTTGAGTGTTATGGCAACATTAAAAAATGTATTTGATGTAAAAATAGAAAATAGTAGAAATGTTTAGCAGGGCGGACTACATCTGTGGAAAGAGTAACAGTTAACATTAAGTCAAAGATCACTTCCACTGGTGAGCCTGTTATTTGTAGTAGGGGTTCTATTAGAGAAGATTATTAGGGATAGTATTTGTTCCTATTTGGAAAAGCATGGGCATTAGGGATAAATGGGACTTCGTAAAGGGCAACCCTTGGGATGTAATTTTTTTGAGGAGTGACTGAGAAGATGAGGGTAGGAAAATGGATATTGTCTACATGGATTTCCAAGTTCAAAGTAAATTTTTTATCAAAATGCATATATATGTCACCATATATTGCCCTGAGATTCATTTTCTAGCAGCATACCCAATAAATCCATAATAAAATAATAACTGTAGTAGAATCAATAAAAGCCCACACCAACTTGGGTGGTTAGCTAGTTTGCATAAGACAAACTTTTCAAATACAGACAAAAACAAAATAATAACAATAAGCAATGAAGAGACCTTGAAAGTGAGTCCATAGGTTGTATAAACATTTCAGTGATGGAGCAAGAGAAGTAGAGTGAAGTTATCCCCTTTGGTTCAAGAACCTGATGGTTGAGGGGTAATAACTATTCCTGGATCTGGTGGTGTGAGTCCTGAGGCTCCTGTACCATCTTCCTGATGGGAGCAGTGAGAAGAAAACATGTGTTTGGTGGTGGGGATCCCTGATAATAGATGCTGCTTTCCTGTGACAATGCTTTGTGTAGGTGTGCTCAATGGTGGAGAGGGCTTTACTCATGACAGACTGGGCCATGTCCATTACCTTTGGAGGATTTTTTGTTAAAGGATATTGATGTTACTGTACTAGGGTGTGATGCAACCAGTCAATATACTCTCCGCTACACATCTACAGAAGTTTGTCAAAGTTGTAGAATCTTCACGAACCCCTAAGAAGTAAGGATTTGCTTCGTAGTTGCACTTACATGTTGGGCCCAGGGATGACACAGGACTTGAAAGTTGCTGACCCTCTCCAACTCTCCTCATCTGATGAGGACTGGCTCATGGACCTCTGGTTTCCTCTTCCTGAAGTCAATAATCAGCTTCTTGGTCTTGCTGACATTGAGTAAGTGGCGTTATGGCACTGCTCAGCCAGATATTCAATCTCCCTCCTATAAGCTGATTCATTACCACCTTTGATTCAGCCTACGACAGAGGAGTCATTAGCAAACACTGATATGGCATTGGAGGTGTGCGTAGCCATACAGTCATAAGTGTAAAGTGCGTAAAGCAGTGAGCTAAGCATAGAACCTTGTGCAGCTGTGCTGATGGAGATGATGGAGGAGATGTTGTTGCCAATCTGAACTGACTGAGGCCTGCAAGTGAAGAAATCAAGGATCCAATTGCATAAGGGGGTATTGAGGCTAAGGTCTTGATTAGTTTTGAGGGGATGATTGTATTGAATGCTGAGCTGTAGTCATTAAAGAGCATCCTGATGTATGCATCTTTGCTGTCCAGATGTTTACTGTATTCAAAAAAGATCCTCATGGTAGGCTGATCCAGAAGATTAAGAAACATGGGATCCATGTTTAACTTGATCGATTGGATTCATTGACTTGGAGACAGGTTTGTGGTGGAGGGTTGTTATTCTGACTGGAGGTTTGTGATGAGTAGAGTTCTGCAGGAATTAGTGCTGGGACCTGGGTTTATGACTTTATATAAATGATTTGGATGAGATGTTGTGGTCAGATTATTACATTTACAAATGTCAGAAGAATTAATGGTGTTGTGGAAAGAGAGCAAGGTTGTCAAGGGATGCTGTATGATATAGATGAGTTGAAAATATGAGCAGAGAAATGACAGATGTAGTTCCTTCTGGACAAATGCAGTGTACTGCTGCTGCAAAGCAACAAATTTCACAACATATGGTAGTGATGTTAAACTTGATTCTGATTTAGAAGCCCAAATGTAAGAGGCAAGTATACAATAAATGGTAGGACCCTTTAGCATTGATGTACAAAGGGATTTTGGGAAATGCCTATAGCTCCCTGAAGGTTGAAACACTAGTAGTGAGGGTAGTAAAGGCATATAGTATATCTGCCTTCACTGGTTTGTGGTGTTGAGAATGAAGTTGTGAAGTAATATTGCATCTGTATTGTGTACAATTCTGGTCTTTGCATTGCAGGAAGGATGTGGTTTTGGAAAGGGTGCAGAAGAGATTCACCAGAATGTTGCGTGGATTGAAGAGTATTAACTGTAAGGAGAGGTTGGTCAAACTTGGATTTTTTTTTTTCCTCTGGAGCGTTAGAGGTTGAGATGTGACTTGAAAGAATTACATACAACTTGAGAGCTTTGGATTAGGTAGTCAGTCTGTTTCCCAGGGTAGAAATGCCAAATACAAGAGGACATTGTTTTAAGATGAGAGGGGGAAAATTTTAAATGAGATCTACAAAGCATTTTTTAAAAATCGTAATAGGTGCCTAGAAAGTACCACAGGGGTAAAAGCAGATTTAGGAGACATTTGGACAGACACATGAGCAGGAAAGGAATGGAGGGATATAGAGAATGTATAGTCAGATGTCATACTGCAGCTGTACAAAGCATTGTTTAAGCTGCCCTGGGACTATTTACTGTTTTGGTTGGCACATTTATTTGAATTGTGCATACTTTGCACAATTTTGTTTTGCACCCTTCACTATATTTATTGTATTGTTTATTATTACTGGTACGTTATTTGCTCTGTGAGCATGCAGGCAAAGAATTTCATTGCACCTGGTGTATGTGACAATAACCTAAGCTGAATCTGATCTTAATCACGCTACAGGAAGAATGTGGTAGTGTTAGAAAGAGTAGAAGAGTTTCATCAGGGTGCTGCCTGGAATGCAGGGCTTCAGTTACAAGGAAAGATTGAATTTACTTGGTTTGTTTGCATTGGAGTGTCGGCGGTTGAGGGCTGACCAATAAGCTTATTAAATACATAGCTAGGATAGATTGAGAGTTCTTTTCCTAGGTCAGACGAGCATCAGATGAATTTGGGGGGCACAAGTTTAAGATGAGAGGGGAAAAATTTTTAAAGGTATTTGAGGGGCAAGTATTTCCACATTGAGGGTGATGGATTTCTGGAATAAACCAGCAGAGGACATGGTAGAGGCAGGTATAATCTGAATGTTCAAAAGACATTTAGACAGGAACTTGGGCAGGAAAGGAGTAGAGGGATGTAGGCAAATGAAAATAGTGTAGTTGGATAAGATGGACTGAAGTGCTAGTTTGTGTTGTGTAGTTCTATGACTTCGTTTCATCTATATTCTATAACTATCTGTTGGTTTTATCTGTTCATCCTGAACTTAAATGTCATTTAAGTATACAGACTATCTTTGACATGTAGGCTTTAAAATATTTTTGGTATTAATCTGACAGTTTTTTATTCCTTGGTGAGTCAAAAGTAATTAACATAAATAATCTGTAGCTAATTTATTCATTTTTCTGATTTTGTTTCAAATTGTGAAGGGAACTATTTGCACCAGCTGGCCTTAAAACAGTTTTGTTCTTTGCAGCATGGAGAAAGAAAGAACTGCATTGTAAAACCAAGCTGGACCTTTTGGAGTGTTGACATGAGCTGTATTAAGCACAACACATGACTCATTACCTTCTGTGAAGCTTATGGACAGCTCCAGTTTCTGAATTTATATATTCAACTTCCCATCTACTCTATTGCTATCTGAACAATAGCTTTAATGCTTGCAGCAGAAGTGCTGTAGATACTGGAAATTCAAAATAAAAGCAGATAATGCGAAGCAGATCATCAGTATTATTGAGGAGAGAAACAAGATTTCTCTTGAATTAAGGATCCTTCATCAGAACTAGAAAAGACCATAAGACCAGAATTAGGCTATTTGGCCCATCGAGTCTGCTCCATCATCCCATCAGTGATTTATTTTCCTTCTCAACCACATTCTCTGGCCTTCTCCCTGTAACTTTTGACACCCTTACTAATCAAGAACCTATCAACCTCTCTGTGGTATGGATGTACATAATAAAGAACTTCAGTACCTAATGTGCAATGTGGGAGGTTCACCCAGAAATGGAAATAATGTTGGTGAAAGGGACACAGACATGCTCTTGGTAGGCTGGAGGTCAGGAGTAAAATGTGGTTGAGTGGAAGCCATGACTGTAGTATTCTGTAAATAAAATAGTTCCAGAGTTTGTACCTATGCAAGTTTGTCAATGTTAAAGAACTAACATAACATAGTTTCAGAAGAGGGATACACCCTCAATGCATGGTGTCAGAAGTTGGCATAGAGTCTAAATACGAAGCGTAGCTGAATACCTCAATAAGAAAGAACCAGTAGTTCCAATGGAGAGAAGCTGCTGCCCAGGGATGCCAATCAGATGGTTCACTTCTGCTCAGCGATAGAACACAAAAACAGACACAAGGGTCGCTAGTCCCTGTACCCCAGAAATACACCTGAGTGGTGCGGCGGATGTATGTGCTATGCATGACCTGATCTGAAAGCGTCATGTTGACTCATAACAGATCATGTTCACGGTGGAACAGCTTAGTCAAGGATGGAGTGATCAGCACAAATGGACAAATTATACTTCCACTACCCTTAGAAGTAAGTAGAGCTGGAGGTGCGGAGGAAAAAATGAAAGCATCTATCTTTCTACACAAAATTGGCAAAAATGCTTTGGATGTCCACAACAACTTACAATTTGATGTGACAGCCTTGATATTTGACATTCTAATGACAAAATTTGAGGAGTATTTAGTCCCCGGTTAAAAATGTCATGTTTGAGAGATACAAGTTCTCCTGTGACCAGAAACAGTGTCTGCCTTGACTAAGACTTAGCTGAGCTTCACACACTGAGTAAGTCCTGTGAGTTTGGAGATCTGAGAGACTCACTAATCAGAGACAAAATAGTCAGCAGAATCCAACATAATGGGCTTAGAGAAAGCCTGCTTTGTGAAAAAGATTCATCACTAAAGTAGGCTTATGAATATGTGTAGGGCAGTGGAGACCACACAAGCACTAGCTAAAGAGCTGCACAGGGCAGAAACAACAGTGCAAAGCAACCACAAACCAAAGAGAAAGCCACAAACGGTAAATGCAGCAAATGTGGAGGTAGACACATCTCAAAGAAGTATCCAGCTTATGGAAAGTCCTGTAATAATTGTGGGGAGAAGAATTGTTTTGCAAGATGTTGCAAAGCTGGGACTACCAAGAGAAAGGTGCACATGGTTGCTGAGGAAATGGAAGAAGTCTTTGTGGATCCCCTACAGACTGCTGGCACTGGTAAAACAGATTGGATCATTCCAGTGACTGTGAATGAGATAGTAATTCCATTCAAGCTTGATGCCAGAGCCCAGGTGAATCTGTTGTGTGTGGATGATTACAAGATGGTCAAAGTAAAGGGCAAGATTTACCCAGTGGAATTAAAAGTGACTAGCTATACTGGAAAGAACGTTCTAGTAAAAGAAGGCAGTATGATGACCTTTAATCACAAGGGGCAGCATCTGAAGGCACAGCTACTAATGGTAGATAAGAGAGTACAGCTATTATTAGGTCTGACTGCATGTGAAAGGCTCAACTTGGTGAAAAGAGTTTTTGTAGTGAATTTACGGTCCAAAGGTGACCAGACAATGCTCAATAAAGAGTATGCAGATGTCTTTGGGAGCTGAAGCCATGACTGTAATATTCTGTAAATAAAATCATTCTAGCGCTTTTACCCACGCAAGTTTGTATATGTTAGAGAACAAACTTAATACTCCCCTTTAAATATACCCAATGACTTGGTCGCCACAGCTGTTTGTGGCAATGAATTCCACAGACTCAGCACCCTCTGGCTAAAGAAATTTCCCCTCATTTCTGTTCTAAAGGGACGTCCTTGAACAATGGCTATGCTCTCTGGTGCTAGGATTCCCCACCAATGTACATTTCAAAGTATATTTAATATCAGTATGTATACAGTGTACATCCTGAAATTCATCTTTTTCACAGACATCAATGAAACAAAGAAACATCGTAGAACAATAGAAATCTCAAAGCCCCAAAGTAACCCCCGTCCCTGCAAAAACATTGACCCGTGTCAGCAGGAGCAGTGACCCTGCAACCATGCAAGCTATGGTTCCCACTCTATCTAGGCCTTTGAGTATTCAATAGGTTTCATTGAGATCCTGGTGTTCTTCTAAACTTGTGAGAACAAGCCCACAGTCATTAAATGCTCTTCATACATTAACCCTTTCTTTCCTGGGATAATTGTGGACTTTTGGACCCTTTAAAATGCCAGGACATCCTTTTTTTGGATAAAGGGCTCAAGTGTGGTCTGACTAATGCTTTATAAAGCCTCAATATTATTATCCTTTTATATACAAATCTTATTGAAATGAATGCTGAGATTGCATTTGCCTTCCTTACTATTGAATCAAACTGCAAGTTAACCTTTAGAGAATCCTGCATGAGGGCTCCTGTGTCCCTTTGCACCACTGATTACTGAACTTGCTCCCTGTTTAGAAAATAGTCTACATCTTTATTCCTTCTATCAAAGGGTCATTTACTCTTGCAGTTTCTTAACTCTACCCACATGGATTCTACATTTTCTAAACCTATGGCCCTTCTTTACAAGGATTTGATTTCATTTTTTACAATTGAGCCACCCCACCCTCTCTGCCCACCTGTCTGTCCTTCCAATACAATGTGTATTCTTGTATGTTAAGCTCCCAGCTGTGATAGTCTTTTAGCCACAACACAGTGATGTCTGCCACTTTCCAACCGCACTACAAGATTATCTACTTTATTCTGTATACTCCATGCATTCAAATATAACACTTATGGTCCTGTATTCATTACACTTTTCAATTTTGCTCCCATGTTACTGGAAGTTAAATTCTTACTCCTTTTTAAACTTTTTGTCTTTTTCTTTATTCTGGAGCCTCTCGTAACTTCTCCTGAATTCTTTTTCCCTTTTACTTTATCCTTACTTTCCCAAACTTTTGAACCCACCCCTCTGCTATTTAGTTTAAAGCTCTATCTACAGTCCTAGTTAAACGTATTACCAGGACCCTGGTCCCAGCATGGTTCAGGTGGAACCTGTCCTATCAGAACAGCTCCTTCCATACCTAATACTGGTACCAATAATGCACAAATTCAGATTCACTTATCTCCCACCAATCTTTGAGCCATGTATTTAGCTCTCTGATCCTATTAGCCCTTTGCCAATTTGCATGTAGCTCAGTTAACAATTCAGATTATTACTTTTTTGGTTCTGCATTTTAATTTAGCCACTAGCTACTTAAATTCCCTCAGCGGAACCTTTCTCCTTGTTCTTCCTATGTTGTTGGTATGCACATGGGCCACAACAACTGGATCTTTCTCTTCCCACTCCACATTCTTCTGCAGGTCAGATGAGATGTCCTAAATCTGGTCACCATGGAAGCAATACAGACTTTGGGATTCTTGATCCTTGCGACAGAAAATTGCCTATTCTCCATACTATCCTACCCCTGAACCAAACTGCATTTCTCTTCTCTCCCCACTCTTGAATGGATGCCTGAACTACAGTACCATAGTTCGGTTGTTCATCCTTCCTACCACTCATCTGCACAGGGAGCGATAATCTCAGAACCTGTTGGACAAGTCCATTGCATTATTTGAGGATATAACAATTGGAGTGAATACAGGGGAATCTAAGTCTGGTATATTTGGATTTTTAAAAGGCTTTTGATAAAGTGCCATATAAAAATGACTGCATAAGATAAAATCATGTGGGATTGGGTGTGATTTTATTGGCATGCAAAGAGAAATAACCAATTAAAGAACAATTGCGATAAAAATGGTATTTTCATATGGGCAATTAGTAGCCACTGAGGTGTCACATGGATCAGTGCTGGGACTTCAACTACTGATGATCTATGTATATTGATTAGATGGAAAAAAAACCTCCTGTGGCCAAATCTACTAATGACATATTGATAATTAGGTTGGTAAGTTGATATTGATTCTGATTAATTGGGCCATCAGATAATCGGGGAAACCATTTAGAACAAAAACTAAATTGATACAATAGCTGTGTTTCCCTTCATTTATTTGGGACACTATGCTGCTTAATTGGGGCAAGAGACTGTTGCCAAACAGGTTCTAACTGTCATCAGACACATACACTTGCATGGCCTTTGGACACCACACTGTGCTTAGAGTATTTAGTTTTTAAACTGTCAGTTGGTGTGTTTGTGTTCAAACAGCAGTGATTTTTGTCACTGATAGTTGGTGAGAAATAAGCTGTAAGACAACTTGGAACTGTTTTGCTCAACACAGTTTTAAGCATTCAGGCTTGGAGATGCCAGAATGGCTAGGAGTGAAAATGAAACAATTTCACTACTTCAACAATTTAGGGATTATGAAGAAAATTTGAAGGTATTGTGTTACAGCAAGCTGAAACAACCAATGCCTATTAGCCAGCTGACAGCCAGTCCCAGCCTTTCACTCGTTGATAGTTGTACCAATCAAATACCCTAAATGTTCTTTGGGTAAACCATTTAAATAGTCATGCGTTGTGATGAACAGGTGAGCTTTGAGTTTGAGATTTGGTAGTTGTTTGGTTTTATTGAATAAAGAAGTATTTCAAGTTCCAGGTTTGTCCTGTCTTCTGTCTTCAGGTCTCATCAGTAGTTATAGGTGAGCAAACGCAATGAATTGGCAACAAGGTGCTCTATTATACTGACTTTGCAATTTCAGCAGAAGACTGATGAGCAATGCTGGCAAAATGCCTCATCGCCAGATCTCACCAACAGGTACAAAGACCTCGCCTGGCTGGCGGTGAGGGGGGCCCTCCCAGTCAGATCCCTCCTGTACGCCCGGAACAGTTCCTCCACACCCCACTGCCCACGGGAGGACTGTGATGGGGTGGAGTCAGTGGCTCACCTCTTTGCACACTGTGGGTTCGCAAAGAAGGTGTGGAAGAGAATGGAAGGGACAGTACTAAGATTCATGCCCAGCAGCTGCGTTACCGAGGACTCCATGATCTACGGGCTGTTCCCGGGGACGCACACGGAGACCAACATCCGGTGCTGCTGGCAGATCATCAATTCGGTGAAAGACGCTCTTTGGTCGGCCCGAAACTTGATGCTCTGCCAGCTGACGGAGATGTCCGTGACTGAATGCTGCCGACTGGCACACTCTCGTCTGCAGGAGTACGTTCTGAGGGATGCACTCAAACTTGGTGCAGCCACCGCGAAGGCCCGGTGGGGAAGGACCACAGTTTAACGTTCATCACCCGTAGGAGGGGGAGAGGTTGGGTGGGGAGGAGACCTACCCTCATCAGCGGTGTGGACAGATAATCAACATGGTGCCCAAGGAGTGGGTGGAATTGTTAATTTGGGAAAGTATTAGAGCCATTGCCTGCCTTTATTGTTGAAAAATTTTGATTGTTAATAAGTCTTAACACTTGACCAAGAGTTGAGAATAAACGCATGATTTACTGTAAACATCTTTCATTTGTAAATGAACAGAGTCAACGCAAAATTTTATTGTTAATAACTGTATTGAATAAGGACTCACAGTCAACGAATGGTTTTCTTTTTCTGTATGTAATTATTTTTATTTTGTAATATTTCTGAATAAAGTATTTTTGGAAAAAAAAACAGCAACAGCTCAATTTGAGGCTGCCCTGCTGATGTTAATTGACACCTTGACCAGTAGGTATTAGTGAGTCCAATGATGGTGCTATCAAACACTGAACAGAACTCGTGTGAGACAGTTGTTATGTTAATTACTGATTATAGTTCAATGTTACTTCTGGAGGTACATTTGAATCATGGTTTAAATATTACAAAGATGTACTCTGGGTCAAGTTCGCCAGTAAAGATGACAGGTGGAAGATAAGCCTTTGTTCTGAAAATTGAGTACTGCTGAACATGAGTGTTCATTCAACTTCATACTGTTTGAGAACCCACATGACCTATTGTTTGATGGAACTGTAGTCTGGAGAGCAGTCATTTCTCTTTTTTGTTTGCTACCAATGCCTAAGATTTGTTAAACATGATGCAGGTGACTTAATCACATATGTTATATTGTTGTCTTTTGCAAATGTGAGAAGTTCAAGCTGAATAACATGACTATCATAGTTTCAAATATCTGATTTTTATATTTGGGGTCTTCAGGAACCTAGTGATGCAGTCATTCGCAAACAGGTCCTGGCCAAACTGGTGCAAGACCCTGATATCACTTCACAAGCTGTCACTCAACAATGTCGGTGTTTGATCAACCTGAAACATGATTCCAACTTGCTCCATGAAGCTTCCAGTGGCTTATACGTCACTCAGGTCTCCAAGTGGCCAAACACAGCAAGTTGGAACTGTGGTACCCATTACCAGTATTGGCAGTTCTTCCTGCAAAATTGAACAATTTCTTGAACTTCTGGTAATTGTCCCCCTACCCCACTTCACTATTCCCATTCCTGTCTCCCCCTTGAACTTCGAATCCTTACCAGCCTATCACCTCCCTCTGGTGCTCCTGTCCCTTCCCTTTTTCTGTGGTCTACTCTCATCAGCTTCCTCCTCCTCCAGCCTTTTATCTTTCACTAATCAACTTGGAAGCTCTTTACTCCCTCCCCCTCCTCTCTCTTCTCTCTCTCTCCCCCCCCCCCCCCCCCCCCCCACTGGTGGTTCTTCCTCCCTTCCCCCACCTTTTTACTCTGACTTCTCAACTTTTTTTCCAGTCCAGATGAAGGGTCTTGGTCGGAAACATTGACTGTTTACTCTTTTTCATAGATGCTGCCTGGCCTGCTGAGTTCCTCCAGCATTTTGTGTGTGTTGCTTGGATTTCCAGCATCTGCAGATTTTCTCATGTTTGTGGTTCAGCTTTGTGTACTGGCTGGACATCGATGAAGGTATCACATTCTTGTACAAGCAATGCAGTCAGTGCTCTTTGGCAGCAAAGAATCAGAGTATAGTAGATCCACAACTATGACTTCAGGCTACCAGACCTTGGAGTAGAGTACGTATTGACTTATAAGAATACAAGAACATAAGAAATAGGAGCAGGAGTAGACCATCTGGCCCATTGAGCCATTCAATAACACTGTGGCTGATATGGCTATGAACTCATCTCCACCTACCTGCCTTTTCCCCATAACCCTTAATTCCTTTAATATGCAAAAAGCTATCCATCCTTCTCTTAAGTATGTTTATGGAGATACCCTCCACTGCTTCATTGGGCAGAGAATTCCACAGATTCACCACCCTCTGGGGAAAAGCAATTTCTCCTCATCTCTGTCCTAATTCCACTCCCCTGAATCTTGAGGCTATACACCCTAATTCTAGTCTCACCTACCAGTGGAAACAACTTCCCTGCCTGTATTTTATCTATCCCTTTCATATTTTATGTTTCTATAAGATTTCCTCTCATTCTTCTGAATTGTAGTGAGTACAGTCCCAGATGACTCAATCTCTCCTCATAGTCTAACCCCCTTATCTCTGGAATCAAACTGGTGAACCTCCTGTGCACTGCCTTCAAAGCCAGTATATCCTCCAAGTAAGCAGACCAGAACTGCACGGGCTACTCCAGTTGCAGCCTCACCAGTGCCCTGTACAGTTGCAGCATAACCTCCCTGTTCTTAAATTCAATCCCTCTAGCAATGAAGACCACATTCCATTTGTCGTCTTGGTAGCCTGCCGCACCTGCAAACCAACCTTTTGTGGTTGATGCACAAGCACTCCCAAGTCGCTCTGCACAGCAACATGCTGCAATTTTTTTACCATTTAAATAATAATTGTCCTTGTCGATGCCTATTCCAAATGGCTAAGTATTATTGATGAAGTCAACAATGACGGAGGCTACCATTCAACAACTGCTGCAGATCTTTGGCCACTTTATGATGCCAGGAACAAGTGTTTCTGACAATAGCACTCAATTCAGTTTACAGCAATTTGCTGAATTCCGCCAAAACAGCTGAATTATTCACGTCGCTGATCCCTATATCATCAACAGTCCAACGGCCAAGTAGAGGGGTTTGTGGATACCTTTAAACAGTCACTTCTGAAATTAAGAGGAGAAGGTACAATGGCAGAGGTTCTCAACACATTTCTGTTGACATCTTGAATTACACCACATCCAGGCCTCAAGGGGAGGTCACCAGCTGAAGTGTTTTTGGGAAGAAAACTGCATACAGTTTTGCAATGCTGCTGCAGTCCAACATGTAAGACAGCAGATGGGCAGGTACATAAAGGCGGCCACACAGACTTTTGTCAACAGGTGAAGTCATTAAAGCCCAGACTTGCAGCGTGCATCAGACAGTATAGCAAAGGGCAAGATCCCTGGGTACCAGGTCAGATTGGAAAACTAATGGGGAAAGTGCTCTATGAAGTTATCAAAGATGGACATCGCTGGTGTCACCACATCAACCATTTGCAACCATGTGTTCTCAAAAGGACAACAAGTTCATCAGGCAGGTCATCAAACAAAGATCTGGACTTTCATCTTCTCCTGGAAAGGTTCAATTCACCCTGACTGAACCAACCATCGGTGCCACCACAGCTACAAGCAACATTGTTGCAAAGTGATATACTGCAACCACTAAGAAGGACTGATCACCAGCTTGATCCAGTTGTTCCAATCCAAATCAACTCTTGGCTCAAATCCAACAGGTAGTCATCTTCAAGAGGGAGGTGTTATGGTGACCTGAAACAACCAACACCTATTGGTCAGCTGACAACCAATCCCAGGCTGACTTGCACTAATTGGTTGTTCCAATCAATGTTTTGAATGTTCTTTAGTTAAACCATTTAAATAGTTGTGCTTTGGCACATACAGTTGAGTCTTGAATTTGAGATTTCATAGTTGAATGACTGTACTGAATAAAGGAGTATTTTCAGTTCTGACTTTGTCCTATCTCCTACTTCAGGTCTCAACAGTAATTATAGATGAGTGAACATAACATATCGACAATCATCTTGAATGTTATGATGAAAATAAAGATTTGGAGGGTGCAGTCATTTAAAGCATTTTATGAAGGCAGTCCATTATCTGCATTTGGTGTTTGTGCTGATTTTGTTCACTTACAATCAATCAAATGGACACAGCAGATGAATTCTTCCATTGATAAGTATTAGGAACTAATACAGTTTTATAGTGCTGTAGAGGTATTGGTAGTGTTCTAACGTATTTAAATGAAATACAGAACAAATAAGTTGTTACTCAGTTAAATTGTAGTTTGTTTTTTTTTAATGTCTTTTAAATATTTTCATGAAACTTTGGCAAATTGGGCAGCTGCTTAAATAGGCCAAAATGTATTGGTCCTGATGTGTCCCAATTAACTGGAATCCACTGCATATACAAGTTAAGAGGGCAGGAAGTTGGCAGATGATGTATAATGTTGGAAAAGGTGACGTTTTCCACTTTTAAAAGAAGAATGCAACTTCATTGGACTAAAACAACAATGTTCTGGTGCAAAGAGACCTGATACCCAAAAGATACAATACAAAAAGTTTGAGTGGAGGTGCAGCAAATAATTAGGAAGGCTGCTAGAATGTTGATATTTATTATAAGGAGTGTGAAGCATGAATGGTATGGGAGTTTTGATGTAACTTTACAGGGTACCAGTGTGATTGCACCTGGAGTAAATTGGGAAACTACTAAAAATATGAAGCAATAAAAACTACAGGTACTTGAAATCTGGAGTAACACACAATACTGGAAGGGCTTATGAGGAAAGGTAGCGTCTTTGGAGGGAAATGGACCGTTGGTGCTGAGATCCTTTGCAGGACTGGAGAGAAAGAAGGAAGATAGCAATCACATGTATATGGTTGTGGAGACATGGAGTAAGAGATGGTGGATTACAGTTTATCCAGGTGAGGGAAATGCTAGGTGATGGTGACAAAGTTGAAGAAGAAGGAATCTGATAGGTGACAACAGTAGACCATGGAATAAAAGGAAGGATATGAAGGAGCCCAGAGGGAGGAATGTGGGCAGATCGAAAGGACAGGGAAAGATGAGGTGATGGGGCTTGTGAGATAAGGGCAAACAATGGTGGGATAGGTATAGAGGGGAAAGGATACTGGAAGTTAGAGAAATATAAGTTACCTGGATTTAGGATGTATGACTAGTCAGGACACACTTGAAGTATTATCAACAGTTTTGAGTCCCATATCTCAGAAAGGATGTGTTGTCTTTAGAGAGAGTCCAGAGGAGGTTCACAAGGATGAGTTCAGGAATGAAGTGGTTTACACATGAGGAGCGTTTGGCAGCTTTGGGCCTGTACTCACTGGAATTTAGAAGAATGGGGGGGCGGGGGTTGGTTCTCAATGAAACCTACCGAATGTTGAAAGGACTAGATAGGGTGGATATGGGGAGGATGTTTCCTGTGGTGGGGGTGTCGTGAACTAGAAGGCGCAGCCTCAAAATTGAGGGGCGACCTTTCAGAACAGAAGTAAGGAGGAGTTTTTTTTAGCCAGAGAGTGGTGGATCTGGAATGCTCTGCCTTCGACTGAAGTGGAGGCCAAGTCCGTGGGTATATTTAAGATGGAAGTTGATAATATCCTGATTGGTGAAGGCATCAAAGGATATGGTGAGAAGGGAGGTGTATGGGGTTGAGTGGGATCTGGGATCAGCCATGATGGAATGGCACAGCAGATTCAATGGACTGAATGGCCTAATTCTGCTCCTATGTTTTATGGTCTAATTGACTGAATAGAGTTAAATCTATATGCAGTTACTGAGGAATGGTAAAAAAAAATAAAAAAAAACAATAAAAATGGAAAATGCCTGAAACACTCTGTCGGGTAGCACCCATGAAAGAGGAACAATTAATATTTAAGGCCAAAAACCATTTGTCAGATATTGTGCTAAAGCTAAATATCTAAATTACTGTGTAATTGCTAAAGAGAACTGACTGGAGTTTGGGAGCTACAATCTAATGTAGATTGTGCAAGGTATGGTTAAATTTGGAGTGATGTCTTCAGTCCTCAGAACTTGGCTGAAGGCACCTAAACAATTAGTAGTGGTTGACAGATTGGAATTATTTACTTATGAGAAGACTTGAGTTGGTAACATGTTAAAGGAATCCAAGGATTGGATATACCTTGAGAAGATAAGTAGACATCTGTTAGTTCACAAACTGTCAAAGCAATGATGTTCATTCAAGTTTTAAGGAAGAATATTATGCCAATATGGAGTTAATGATGAGAAGATAATTGGGAATGTTGGTTTGATATTTGAGTGGAATTTGGTGCTGCAATTGGTTGGATCTGTGGTTTTTGTAATTTGTATTTTCTTGTGTTACTGGACAAATAAGTTAAATGTACTCAGTGCTATAATGGATCTCGTAGCATTATTTTTAGGTGGATTGTATAGTAACTTATATAAAGAAAATATTGTGTGATGCGTAATATTGTAAATTCAACCAAATTACAATCTTTGGGTCCTCTATCAGAATTCAGAAAAACTGTTTGTATTTAGAGTATTCTGAAACAAACTTGGTGATTTCAAATAGAAAGACCAATCTGATGTGCCTTTATCATCAGTCCTTCCCCTCACATTTCTCAGGGGCTGAACGTGGTCTCCTACTTGGACTCATGTAAATTGAAAAATATTCATGTATTTTCTATCCATTGCAAACAACTAACAAGAGATTATATCTTGGATTTATTTGGACGTAATTAAACTCCACCAAATGTGACACTGAAAATGTGATGTTTACTTAATAGATGCTGCACAGATGTAGCATTTTTCTAATGTGGATAATGCATATTAATCCTAATATTTTACAATTGAGATAGATTAAATTACTGGACATGAGTCATGTACGATTACCCTGTCCAAGTAAAAACCATTATTGAAATTGAAATAATAATTCAATTGATTTAACTGTCACACATTAGTAGAAAACAACTTTCCTCTGTTCATTAGTCTACACAGTTTTTATTTCAGTTCCTTAAAGTAAATAAAACAAATAAAACTGAATCTCTAAATTTCAGAGCTAAGAAAATCTGAATCCATATAAAAACAATAAACTTTATTGGCAGAAACATTTACCTTAGTCCAAAATAATTTTGATGGATTATTTAAAATTTATTGATCCCAAATAATAATCAGAGAACCCAATAAGGGCAGGCCTCATTCATGCAAAGCTTGTATCAACTGCATGGACAATTTCCTTGATATTCATCCCAAAATGGTAGCTTTAAATATGGTATATTGTAGTGTAGTGACCACACTGCGTTCTTTCTCTAAAATTCAATCACAATGAAGTGTCTGCTTGTATTGTGGGCTTAATGCTACTGCCCAGTGAAGTATTTCTAGGCAAATGTTTTTGTAAAAGTCTGAAAGTTGGCTGTTAAAAAATTTAATATTTTATATAGGGTTAGAATAGTAATTTGTGGCTTTGAAGAAGTTAGGTAGAGATGTCCCACCATCAAAACAAAATAACCCTTTACATGGTAATCTGTTAGTGGAAATGTATCGTTCCTTCAGCAATTTAAAAAAAATTAAATCCATTTGGGGATTTCAAAGCTGAATTGTGACATTAAAAATAAACAAACTGTGTTCATTTTGTGAAATCTATTGCTTGAACTGTGATTTTTAAAATCCGCTTGAGGTTTCAGTTTGGAATTAATATCTTTGCAAATACCAATCAATCATCTTATCTGCTTACATTTAATAAAGATTAATCTGAATGACATTTTGGGCATTCAAACAGAATTATGCATTTAACCTTTGATTAGTTTGAAATCAATTGGGATAATTTTACTAGGCAAAAATCAGGTATAATTAAACCTCCAAATATTTCTCAAACAGAATTTAAAGATGCTAGATGCCAAGGTTATGCCCAGCTGATCAAAGCTAAGACAAGCTGAGTATAGTGAGATCTAGTGAAGAAATTGCACAGGATGATTTAAAAATCAAACAGCTTTCTATATGAGGGGGTTTATATTTTTTAAAATGAAAACTGCCAGTGCCAAAAATAAAATTATTAACTTGGATTTATCTCATGCACTGATATCCATAGGCTACAACAGTTAATCTTGGTCAAATGCTGCTTTAAGGTTAAGGGCAGCTTGTAGACCAACCTATATCTATGTTTACAATTTAAACATTAGAAAGCTAAAAATTAAGAGCATTTTGGACTCATGAAGATTGGTAACAGCATTTTCTTGGAATATTTTTCAGGCATGATTAACTAAATTCTTTAAGAAAAATTAAATAGTTTCCTGGGTAAGATGAATTGAAGATTTGTTGATAGGATCAGATTGCCATTTTTTCAATGTGTAGCAGAGCAGACTTGAGATGAGTAATCTACATCTGCTCTGAATGTAACAGATGTTATATGTACAGTATGTGAGTATTTTGAGAAGACTTCTCTTTTGTAAATCCTTATTGCAATGATTAAAAGAGAACACCATACATTTAGATTTAATAAAGATGTTCCAAGTTTCAAACTATATTAAATGCTCTATCCAAAATGTAATGTTGGCATTTTATTCTATTTTATGGGTATTGGTTTATTGTTATCACACATCAAGATACAGTGAGGAGCATGTCTGTGACAAGCAGCATATGTGAATACTGGCTACAAGTCTCTGCTCTTAGCCTTGTTCTGATTCAAGGCTTGGTTAATGATGTGGTCATTTCCCACCATTTTTGTTACCTATATCCTGTTTGTCCCTTGACCTCTTATTCTCTCTGGCCGGAAAAATCTGGAAGCTAAATACTGCTTAATTTATTTCTCTACTTCCAAAGGTAGTCAGAACCTCAGGCATGTGTGCTTAGCTCATCACTAATCAACTTGGACAGAAAAGAAATTGATTAAAAATTCCATCCCAATGTACCACGTGACACCAATGGGTGAGACGAGGTTCTGTAGATGCTGGAAAACTTGAGCAGTACACACAATTCTCCTGCATTTTACATGTGGTGCCAATGGGTTGTGGATTGAGTTTTTCATTAGTCCATTAAGCAAGAGGAAATCCTCAAGTATCTCTTTGAAACAAGCACTAATAAGCCTCTTTGCATTTAAGACAGAATGGTTATTAACAAAGATTAACTGGTCTATGCATGAGTAATGAAGATGTGCCAGGATGAATGGTTGTGTCCCTAAAAGCATTTGAAAATTGGTAAATACTGCTTGAGTATAAATGCTTCAGCATTTTTTTCAGAATGCTGATAAGCTTGTATATTCCCCATAAAAACATGTTTCGCTAATAGTAGAATATTTACAGATTGAACAGTTCATGAAATTGGAAGTGACAAACATGAGGAACATGCTCCAAGCAAAGGGAAGGCTATATCAATAAAATTGTTATAATATGTTATAAATGAGGAAAGCTCAAAACTTTCTGGCAATTTGTAGTAAGCTTACTGAAAGGACTGTGACCATCCTCCTGGCTAATAGAAAATAAAACTGAAGACTTCAGAGCAAGATTACAGTACCAGAGAGACATCAGGGACTGCAATGTACTTTGCTTCACAGAGACATTGCCCCTCCCCCCAGCATTCCAGACACAGCACTTCAGCCCAAGGACTTCACCTTCCATTAAGTGGACTGAACAGCATCAATTGAAGGCAGAGGTGGTATCCTTTACTTCATGATTAACACATTGTGCTGGTTCTGTCTCAGTCTGGCTCTCCCGACCTAGGATATTTACTGGTCAAGAGTTGTCAGCCAAGAGAGTTTTCCACCACCATTTTGGTTGCAATGGCCAACTGGCCAATGCCAGACTGGCACTGGAGGAGGTGAGCACCTTGAACAGTAATTATGACACAGAGCATCCTAATACCTTCCTGATCATTGCGGGGACTTCAGCCAAACAACTTTGGAAAAAGTCTCTGACCAACTGCCACCACCATCTCATCCGTGAAACCAGAGGAGCCATCACACGTGCCCACTGTTACACCACCATCAAGAAGGCTTACCATGCTATCCCACATCTGCACTATCGCAAGTCTGAACACCTGAATGCACTTCTACTCCTGGCACATGGGCAGAGATTCAGGACTGCAGCACTAGTCCAACAAACTGTCCAACAAGTGGTTGTTGGGGAGTGGTACAACAAATAGTGCAGATGATTGGCTTGGATGTTTTTCTTGTGATCGTAAGACCTATTTGGAAATTGGTAATGTAGAATGCTGCAAGTATAGTTCATTGGTAAGACTGACAGGGGAGCTGCGTAGCCTTAGTTGTTTTGTGGATCAGGCCCTCATGTCACGACATCACCTGCTGCGGCTGCCCATGGGAGGAAGCAGTGTGACAGAGAGCAAAAGAGTGACGGGCAGGCTGGAGTCCATGCTGGGTTGTTCGCTGGCCCTCCTATCAATGCTTCTCTCAGTGGAAGAAAAGGTGGATTGTGTTCATCTGCAGCTGCACTAGCGTGTGATGAGGAACTGCTGGGAACTTGTTCTTGCAGAAACATGGCTCCAGGACATCATCATATGCACTGTCAGTCTACTGGCCATACCACTCAGGGACTTGGGCTGGTTTTTTTTTGTGACTTTTTCTGCTTTTGTAACTATGTTCTGAGCTGTGTGTGACTGTTGGTACTGTTTTGCACCGTGGCCATGGAGGAATGCCATTCTGTTTGCCTGTATATATTTGTATGGTTGAATGACAATTAAGGCTGATTTATACTTGTGCATATGGGCTACACTGTAGGCCTGATTTATACTTTTGCACGCTGTAGCGAGCATGCATGGTTCTGTCTGCGTCGCTCTGCAATTCACTGCCAAAATGCTAGTTGGCGGTGGGGTTTCTATGCCACTGTGTTGAGTTTCTTCGTAAGAGACATGGACGAGGAAATGCATTTCAAATATTTTCGGATGTCGGCAGGTAGATTTGACGATTTGGTTCATCGTCTATTTCGCATCAGTGTACAGGCATGGTGGAGAAAAGCAACCGGAAATGCATATGAGGAAATGCGATGCTACCAAGCGGACCAATCACAGTTACTGCGGTCTGCGTCACCGCGACACGTGAGTTACATTTTCGGGGAGGTGCATGTCACCCTACGGTGTAGGGTATGCGATACCTACGGCGTATATTTGACGCACAAGTATAGATCAGCCTTTAAATTTGAACAGTAGTGAGGACTGCAGGAGAGGCGGAAGAGCACATACAGAACTGCTTCAAGTCGGGACTAGATCATGTTCAGTGATTCATCTTTATATCTGAATGAATATGCTACAGTTGTCACTAACTTCATCAAGACCTGTGAATGAGTGTGTGCCTTTGAGAACATACTGGACCCAAACAGGAAGCCATGGATGAACCATGAGATTTGCAGTCTGTTGAGGACTAGATTTGTGGTGATCAAGATCTAGAACTCTACAAGGAGTCCAGGTACAATCTACAGAAGGCCATTTTAAAACAGAAAAGCAATTCTGATTGATGTTAGAGATGGAATTGGTTGCACAACAGCTCTGCCAGAGTCTTCAGGCCATTACTTTCTGTGAGGTGAAATGTAACATCATAAAAATGTAGAAGGATTTTGGCCATAAATGTTGACTGTTTACTCTTCTCCATTGATGCTGCATGACCTGCCAAGTTCCTCCAGCATTTTGTGTGTGTTGCTTTGGATTTCCAGCATCTGCAGACTTTTTAATATTTGTCATAAATGTCTGTGATGCTTCGTTGAGCCAAATAAATGCCCTTTATGCATGCTTTGAAAAGAAGAATAAAACTATACCCGTGCAAAGCCCTGTGGTATCTGTCGACCCTTAGATATCTGTTTTGGAGGATGATATCTTTCAAGAGGGTGAGTCCTTGCAAAGGCATCAGGCCCCATTGGTGTAACTGGTAGGGCACTGCAAACCTGTGCCAACTGGCTGGAGTGTTGGAGGGTGTCTTCAATCTCTCTCTGCTGTAGCTGGAGGTTCCCTTCAAAAGGACATCAATTATGCCAGTGCCCAAGAAGAGCAGGGTGAATCGGCTCCATAACTGTTTCCCAGTCGCACTTGCAGCTACTATGAGAAAGTACTTTGAGAGGTTAATCACAGCTAGAATAAATTCCTGCCCAAGCGAGGGCCTGGACCTGGTGCAATTTGCGGAATGGATGCAATTTCACTGGCTCTTAACTTGGCCTTGGACCACCTGACCAACAGCAGTACTTATGTCAGGCTGTTGTTTATTTGATTACAGATCAGCATTCAACACTGGCAATCCCTCAGTACTAATCAGTAATTCAAAACCTGGCAAACCATCATTAAAGATGCCCACCATCCGCCTTCTCATTATTACCATCAGAGAGGAGATACTGAACCCTGAAGACACATACTCTACATTTCAAGAACAGCTCCTTCCCCTCCGACTTCAGATTTCTGAGTGGGCAGTGAATCCATGAAAACTACCTCACTGTTTTGCTCTACTTTTTCACTATATTTGTTTTTATATGATTATAATTTGTAGTATATTTTATGTATTGCACTGTAGTGCTGCAAAACAACATATTGCATGACAGAAGTCAATGAAAATAAACCTGATTGATTCTGATCACTCATTTCCATTGTATCTTTTCAGTTTACAAGGTAAATTTGAAAGCTTAATAAATTTGAGGTGACTGTTCAATTATTGCCACAGTTTTGTCTCTGTAGTTAAGAACTGTTGATTTAAATCATTCTGCAGGACAAGAATAATTTGTGATTGATTTCCTATGATGATCCACCTTGAGCTCATCTCACTGCTATCTTGGCAGTTCTTATGCAAAATGCAAGGTGATTGTGATTTATTTGCCTCAAAGCTTTAGGTAATCTGTACGTTTTTTAAAACATCACTGCACCTCCCTGCTCATCACAAATTAATTCTTAATCCTCAGATTATTTTAATCCTTTCATTCTGTAGCTTCCCTCTTCTAGCAACATACTGTATCCAATTTTGTCTTGGCTCAGGAGCCATCTCCCAAACTTGAGCATGGCTTCAATCGAGCTTGTAATGATCAGCTAAGCTCTCTGAAATGTGTGTTTGTTGATGTTGTCAAGTACAAAGAAATAGAAATATTATCACGCAGTACAATATTTAACTGCAATCTGCAATAAACATTATATTGGAAATCAATAATCAATAGTTAAACATACTTTACGTATATGGTTTCAATTCCGAAGATTTTTTGGGTTTAATCAATTCATTCTAGCAAGTCCCATTATATCAAATTTTCTTTTTCAACCTTCCATGATGGATCAAGCTTACTTTGATTGGAAAACCAAAGGTATAATATCTTTTTGCGATTTATTCTTGGATAACTGTTTTATGTCTTTTGATCAACTCTCTAATAAATATAACTTACCCAGATCTCACTTTTTTAGATATTTACAGATTAGAAACTTTTTAATTACTGTCTCTCCTAATTTTCCACACCCATATCCAATGGACACTTTGGAAAAAATCTTAGACTTAAATCTTTCTCAGAAAGGTGTAATAGCAATTGTATATAATATAATTATGAATTTATGTCCTGATGCCTCTAATAAAATTAAAGCTGACTGGGAAAGAGAACTTGAGATGAATATACCGACTGAAAAATGGGAAAAAATTCTTCAGTTGGTGAATTCATCCTCTGTATGTGCTAAGCATAGGTTGATACAGTTTAAAGTAGTTCACAGGGCTCATATGTCCAAAGATAAACTATCTCGTTATTACTCATATTAATCCAATATGTGACAGATGCCAGTCTGAGATTGCTTCTCTAACTCACATGTTTTGGTCATGTCCCTTGTTGGAGAAATATTGGAAAGATATTTTTGATATTATTTCAACGGTGCTAAATATAGACTTACAACCTCATCCAATTACTGCTATCTTTGGACTATCAATGATAGACTCAAATAATTTAGCCTCTTCATCACGAAGGATGATTGCATTTCTTACTTTAATAGCTAGAAGGTCCATTTTGTTGAATTGGAAAGAGATCAACCCTCCTACAGTAGTTCATTGGTTTTCACAAACTATGGTGTGTCTGAATCTGGAAAAAATTAGAAGTGCAGTTTATGACCCTTCTATTAAGTTCGAAAAAATTTGGAGGCCATTTATTCAGCATTTTCATTTGATGTAATTTGATCATTTCCAAACTTGTTTTATTTCTCTGTACTGTTGTTGGAGGGGAATGGAATCGTCGACGCTGAGGTTTTCTTCTTTTCCATTTTTAAGTTGTTAGTTTTGCCCAAGTCTTTTAGTTTAGTTTAGTTGTTTTTTTTTCTTTTGGGATGGGTTTTTTTTTTCTCTTTTTCTTTTTTTTTGTTTTATATTATCCGTGATTAGTTCTACATGTATGGGAGTTCTGGTAATTTCCACTACTTGGTTTTGCAATTACTCTTTTTTTAAATGTAACAATACATCTCATATTATCTGTATTATTGCTATGTTTTGTTTCTATATTTTGAAATTAATAAAAAGATTGAAAAAGAAAGGAAATCAATAACTTGCCACACGCAGATCTCAAAGCTTGTCAGTTTTATCTATGATGCTTCCAAGATATAATGCACAGACATGTCAGGAACTTAAACACGTACAATGCAGGAGTTGTCTGGATCACATTTCCTCCTAAATAATTACTGCAGATGTAAGCTATAGATAGTTGTCTCTTGTGTGAAAGCAGCAATAAATGTGAGGCCTTCTTCAGTGGAAATTAAAGGGATTTAGAAAGGTTACAACTCTGGAATGCCCTAAAGGACCTGGCTGAATGAAAGCTTGCCCATTGTTTCAGCACTTATTGAGGATCCCTTCAGCCAGTAATGTATCATAAAACTGTTGAGATCCTGGTCACCTGTACCTGTCAACTGTTGTCAAATCCAACCACACTACTCTCACACTCTTAAAAAAAATCTCAACTGTGCCTCTTTCTCCCTATAGTCTTGGCCTTTGATTTTGGAGATTGTAATGAAGGCTCGCTATGCACTGCAAGTTTTCCAGGCGAATATTTTCAAGCCATGAAATTTACAAAAGAGGAGTGGGCCTTTTGGCCTCACTTATTCTCCATCAGTGCTTTGTTCCAAGCCAGTGACCCTGTTTTAGAATCAGAATCAGGTTGAATATCACTGGTAAATGTGAAATATGCAGTTTTGCAGCAGCAGTACATTGCAAAACATAATAAAAACTGTAAATTACACTAAGAAATAAATGTATTTAATAAGTAGTGCAAAAAGAGAGCCAAAAAGTAAGGTAGTGTAAATGGGTTCATTGGCCATTCAGAAATCTGATGGCAGTGGAGAAGGAGCTATTCTTAAAATGTAGAGTTTGTGCCTCCAGCCTCCTGGTGTGCCTCCTGCCTCCTTGATGGTAGAAATAAGAAGATGAGGGGCTGGGAGCCCTTAATGACAGATGCCACCATTTTGAGGCATCGCTTTTTGAAGATGTCCCTAATGACGGGGAGGCCAGTGTCTATGATGGATCTCGCCTGCTTTGCAAGTTTCTGCAACTTTTTCCGATCCTGCGCAGTAACTCCTCCATACCAGACAGTAATGCAAGCAGTTATAATGCTCTGCATGGTACAAATGTAGAAATTTGAGCGTGTCTTTGGTCACATACAAAGTCACCTCAAACTCTTAATGAAATAAAGCTATTGTTGTACCACCTTTGTGATTGTATCAAGGTTGGGCCCAGGATAGATCTTCAGAGATGTTGACACACAAGAATATGAAACTGCTCATCCTTTCCACTGCTGATCCATCAATGAGGACTAGTGTGTATTCCCTTGACTTCCCCTTCCTGAAGTCCATGATCAGTTCCTTGGTTTTGCTGACATTGAGTGCAAGGTGGTTGCTGTGTCTCCAGTCAACTAGCTGATCTATCTCCGTCGTACGTGCCTCCTCATCACCATCTGAAACTCTATCAGCCATAGTTGTCATTGGCAAATTTATAGATGGCATTTGAGCTCTGCCTAGCCACATAGTCATGGGTGTAGAGAGAGTATCGCAGTGAGCTAAGTGCGCGTCCTTGAGTTGCGACAGTGTTGATTGTCAGCGAGGAGGAGATATTATTTCCGATCTGCACTGCTTGTGGTATTCCGATGAGAAAATAAAGGATCCAGTTGCAGAGGGAGGTACAGAGGCCCATGTTTTGTAACTTGTTAATTAGAAGTGAAGGTATGATTGCTTTGACACTGACTTGTAGTCAATAAACCATAGCCTGATGTGGAAATTGCTGTTATCTAGCTGATCCAATGCTGAGTGGAGAGCCAGTGAGACTCTATCTGCTGTAGACCTGTTGTGGTGATAGGCCAATTGCAATGGTCCCAGTTTCTTGCTTAAGTTCTAGCCATGACCAACCTTTGAAAGCAGCTCATTACAGTAGATGTAAATGCTACTGGGCAATAGTCATTGATGCAACTCACTCTGCTCTTGGGCACTGGTATGAGTGTCCTCCTTTTGAAACAGGTGGGAACCTCCAACTCTAGCAGTGAGTGAAGATGTCTTTGAATACTTCTGCCAGTTGGTTGGCATAGGTTTTCAGTGCCCTACTAGGTACATCATCAGGGTCTGATGCCTTGTGAGGGTTCATCTTCATTAAAGATGTTCTGATGTCTGCTCCAAGACAGAGACAACAGTGTCACCAGATGCTGCAGAGATTCTCACAGGTATAGTTTTGTTCTCCCTTTCTAAGTGTGCATAAAAGGTGTTGTGCTCATCTGGGAGTGAAGCATCACCACCATTCAGGAAGTAATGGCCTCCAAATCCTGTCAGAGCTGATGTGCATCAATTCTGTCTCTAGCCTCATTTGGAATTGGTTTTTTGCTCTTAAAATAGCCCTTCAGAGGTTGTACCTGGGTTTCTTGTATATTTCTGGATCACCGGTCCTCACTGGTGCTGCAGTCTGTAATCTTCGCCTATACATCAGGAGTAGAAGTACAGCCAGGTGATTGGATTTTCCAAAGTATCGGTGTGGGATGGCATAATAAGCATTCTTGATGGTGGTATAATAGTGGTGAAATGTGTTGTCTCCTCTGGTTCCACAGGTGATATGTTGGTGGTAGTTGTTCAGAGACTTCTTCAAGTTGGCCTGGTTGAAATCCCCCACAGTGATAGTGTGCACTGTTTCATGACTGCCTATTATGGGACTCAGCTCCTCCAGTGCCTGTCCGACATTGGTCTGAGGTGAAATGTACACCACTACCAGGATGATAGCGGAAAACTTCCTTGGCAGATAAAATGGATGACACTTGACTACTAGATGTTCCAGGTTAGGTGAGCAGGACTAAGATGGAACCACCACGTTTGCACACCATAATGAGTTAATTATAAATTATACTGCACCTCCTCTGCCTTTAAAAGACTGAGCTGTCCTGTTTTTGCAGAGAATTGTGAAGCCATCAAATTGCAGTGCTGTGTCTGAAATGGTGGGGTTTAACCATGATTACGGTCAGTCAGCTCTGGTGATTTGGCTCTTTTAATTCTAATCTTGTTGCTGTCACTACTTTATTGTGGAACTTAACAAAGCTGGGGAAACTTTCTTAAAGCAGCCAGTGGATGACCCCCAATTCCTTCATCTCCAGGGTTACTTTTGGGCCTATTGTTGTCCTTTCCACTTCTTAGTCACCGCCCCCTCAGATGTTATCCATTGCTCACTGAATTAAATGATTTTCAGCCACGTCTTATGTCCTAAGGTGGAAGCATGCTTATTAATAGATTTTGGTTATGGATTAGATGCTTTCGGATATTAGTAAAGCAATGCCAATTAATACATGAGAAGAGACATGCCAACTAATGATCTGCTTTATTCCTGTCAAATTTATATAGAGTAATGTTGATCAGTGTTATGTATTTGAAAACTGTTAGTTATTCATTATTTAATCTATATTATTCATGGGAATTTCATTCGGGATTTCCATTCATAACAGCTATATAGGGATTTCCATTCATAACAACTATATAATTAATCCATCTGTTTTATGACTGGAGTAGCACCTAAGTGCCCCTTTTATATGGAAAAAAGTATCTTAATTGTTTCTATTGATGTTTGCTTTATGTTGTTGAACACTCCTGAATGTGAATATGTTTGGACTCAATTGTCCGTCATAAAATATTACTGCACAGGGTAAGAATTAATGACGTTGAGGATAATTTTTTGGGATGGCTGGCAACTGACTAACAGAAAGCAGAGTTAGCAAGGTGTAGAAAAGCAGACCAAGAAATCCAGTAAGGAATTTGAAAGAAGCAGCCCAAAGACTGATGAAAATGCTGAACTCTAATAAGAAAAATAAAAATGATACAAATATTTAAGGCTACATGGAAGATGAAGTGAACAGATCAAGAATGTGCTGATGGATTCAGTTTTTTTGTGGAAGGTCAGAAAGAGGAAAAAGTGGGGTAAAATGCTTGCATGGACTGATTAGACCAAATAGCCTTGTTGCTGTGTCCTTTATGTAATTGAATAATGTTTAAATGGAGTGAGAATACAGAATTTTGTTGTGCAGAGGGATTTTGTTGTTCTCATTGATGAAACACGGAGCTAGCATAAAGCTACAGCAAATAATTTGGAAGACAAATTGAATGTTAGACTTTATTAAGAAGTCAAATATCTTAATTCTATTTACAACCTATAATGACAATTTGGCCTAGAGGACAAATGTAATTGATGCAAAATAAGTAGGATTGTGAGTAGGAAAAAGGATGTAAAGGGCTGTGAACAAGAACATTATAGAGGAGATCATAGTATGGAAAATTGTGGGGGCATCCACTTTAGTGTTCAACTGGAAAATCTGAGTTTTATTTTAAAATTGTGACAGATTTGGGACATTGTAATGTACAAGAGGACCTAAATGTTCGTATGTGCAAGCTACTTCTTGGTGTGGTTCGTAAGCATGAGCAGCAACAATTAGGAAGGCAAACATTTTTATCACAACAGAATTTAATTGGAAGAATAAAGATATCGGACGCAATTTTAAAAGGCCTTTGTCAAGTCAAATGGAGTGAACAAGCAGTTTTAGTCAACTTATACTTGCAATAAAAACACACTAGTAGTTTCCTAGGTTTTGTTGGGTTTACCATATGCAAGACATTGAGTAAACTAGGTCTAATGCTTAAGATTTTAGAGTTGTTAGGGATTATTCTGGAGTTCTGGAATTACTTGAATATAGCAGATACGAATTCAAATGGGAACCATTCTTCAGGAAATAAAATATGTTCACAATTTAACTTTCACAAGCATGAGAAAACCTGCAGATGCTGGAAATCCAAGGTAAAACAAATAAAATTCAGTAGGACATTTCGACATGTCAGTCCATGTCCTCCTCTACTAAGGCGATGACGACACTCACCTTGTATTACATCTGGGTAGCCTCAACCTGATGGCATGAACATCGATTTCTCAAACTTCTTTTAATTGTCCCCCTTCACCATTCCCCATTCCTGTTTCCCTCTCTCTTATCTCCTTACCTGCCCATCACCTCCCTCTGGTGCTCCTCTTCCTTTCTTTTCTTCCATGATCTTCTACGCTCTCCTATCAGATACCCCACTACCAGCCCTTTATCTCATTTGCCAATCAACTTCTCAGCTTTTTACTTCACCCACTTTTCCTCTCCTGGTTTCACCTATCACCTCCCACCTTGTTCTCCTTCCTCCCCTCCCCCCCCCCCATCTTGCTCTGACTTCTCATCTTTTTTTCCATCCTGATGAAGGGTCTCGGCCTGAAATGTTGACTGTTTATTCATTTCCATAAATGCTGTCTGAACTGCTAAGTTCCTCCAGTATTTTGTGTGTTTTGCCCACAATTTAACTTTAACTGATATCTCAAGGTTACTGAAACTAATGCAGGACATTCTGTTTCTGTCCCTTTGAAACTACGCAGGGGAAAATAAAAGATGAATGTTTATGATAATTAGTAATCATTGAAAAGTTAAGAATGTGATAATGGAAATAGTGAAAGTACTAAGTAACTATCTCCTGTATTAGGACATTGTTAAAAGATATATCCCTGTCACTTAATGCACAATGCAGATGAGCTTTGCTTTGTCTGATTAACAGTTTGGCTTGTTGTATGTTCATGGAACTAACCCTCAACACTATTAAAAAAGGTGTCTAGTGTTTGTGCTTAGAAGCTTTCAGAAGACACACTAGTATTGAGTATTCAAGGAGGTTCTGCTTGTTGGGATGTGCATCCATTATAAATGTACAATTCAGTAAAAATTCTATGTTCAAGATCTTAATGTTAAGGTGGTTATAATCATTGAATCGTCAGTTAACCATTTATTATTATCCTTGTCTTCAAAAAGTATAAAGCATCATGGGAGATGAATGAGATTAGACTCTCTCATACTCTCTCCCCTGGAGGTTTCCTATGTGAATAATAACTTTTATATTTCCCGGTTAGTATCTGTGCACCTCAGTTTAGTCAGTCACAATGGAGGTGCAAGAGGAAATTCTGGATGCAGTGAATGTGTTTCCCGTGGCAGAGGAGTCTAAATCTAGGGATCATAGTCTTGAAGTAAGCAGTATATCATTTAGGACTGAAAATTCTTCATTCAGAGGTTGGTAAAGCTTTGGAATTCTCTACCCCAGAGAGCTGTGGAGAATCAGTCTTTTCTGGGGTCAACATATTGATGCAATTACAATAGAAGAGGTAAGAAAAGACTGAAAATAGAAGAGTTTGAGGAGATTTGGTATGTCACCAAAGACCTTTTGTAAATTTCTATAGATGTACAGGTTTCCCCCACCATCCGAAGGTAGAGCGTTCCTATGAAGCGGTTCGTAAGCCTGTATGTCGTAAAGCGAAGAAGCAATTACCATTTATTTATATGGGAAAATTTTGTGAGCGTTCGCGGACCCAAAAATAACCTACCAAATCATGCCAAATAACACTTACAACCTAAAATAACAGTAACATATAGTAAAAGCAGGAATGATATGATAAATACACAGCCTATATAAATTAGAAATACTTCTCTACGACGATTGCCTGCACAGATCTCCGTAGCGAAAACCTCACGCAAGCGCTCTTGGCAGAAAATCTCATGCAAGTGCTGTTGGCATAAACGTGCTCTCCAGTAACCTTTAAGCTATGAAGCTGCCAAATCTACCAAATAACACGTAAAAATACACAGCCTATATAAAGTAGAAATAATGTATGTACAGTGTAGTATCACTTACCGGAATTGGGAAAACAGCGCCTAGCACACTGATGATGGTGTGTTAGACTTGTCGGAGTTTGGGTGGTGCAGCGGCCCCCACCCTCCGGGCCGCCAACCCGATACATTGCTGCGAAGAACGCAGCAGTAGCTGGGAGGCACACAGCACATCTTTAAGAAAAAAGCCAAAATAAACAAGCTAATTAATTAGGTGCTGCCCGGCATGTAATTGTCGGCCCAGATCAGTGCCGATTGCTGATTGCATCGCCTCTGATCTGGGCCGACAATTACGTGTCGTCGGCACCTAATTAATTAGCATGTTTATTTCAGCTTTTTTCATAAAGATATGCAATGTGCCTCCCGGCCACTGCTGCATTCTCCGCGAATTAGTACAGTATCTGTCCGGGGCCCGGGGGTTGGGGTGGTGGGACACGGGGGTGTCATCTCATCGTCGATCAAGGCAGGCAGCTCATCTTCTCCTATGACTGCCCGCCTCGATGTCGAAGGTCGAGGTTCGTCGTCTGCTGTGGCTGATGTGGAAGGCTTGCTTGACTGCTGAGCCTCGCGCATTTTTCTATCACACAGTTCTTTGTAAGCACTCAAACCATCCTGCAAATATCCCCTAAACCGACGTACCCTTTCAAAATTAAAGCTGTACTCTATCATCGCAGCGAAAATCTCACGCAGTTGCTTAACCTTTGCTACTGCATTTGGTTTTGATTGTTATCCTTTCCTCTTCCAATTGCATCAGCTCTTCATCTATCAGATCTTGGTCATGGGATACTAAAGCCTCTTCAACATCACCTTCGTCAACTTCCACAAGCCAAACTCACTTTGTCCTTGCTTCGTTCACCACGATTGAAATGCTTAATTATGTCTAGTTTTATGCGAAGTGTAACACCCTTACGAGCTCTTTCAGGCTTTTCCGACACCTTAGAACTCATCTTGCTAACGGCTGCTCAATGCAACATGTTTAAGCAATGCCGTTCCGAATCCGGGGGAGAGCGGCTGCTCGGGGTGCGCGCTGCCTTTTATCACGTGCTGATTTTTTTGTGCGCTGATTTTTTTATCGCGCGCTGCCTTTCTTCGTAACAGTGAAAACACCTTCCGAAAGCGAAAACAGGGTACTAATGTAGGTCTTTCGTAACAGTGAGGTTTCGTAAAGTGGATGTTCGAAAAGCGGGGGACACCTGTATAGTGGAAATCATTCTCACTGATGGCATCACAGGATCACAAGAGGCTGCAAAATGTTGTAGACTGAGCCAGCTCCATCATGGACATAACTGTTCCTACCATCAAGAACATCTTCAAGCGGTGTTATCCATTATTAAGGATCCTCAGCATCCAGGACATGCCTTCTTCAATTTACTGCAATCAGGAAGGAGGTACAGGAGCCCAAAAACCCACACTCAGTGATTTAGAAATGGCTTCCTTCCCCATGAATCCTACCTCATTATTCCTTTTTTGACATTTTTTATTTTGTCAGTTATAGTAATTTTATGTCTTTGCATGGTACAGCTGCCACAAAATAATACATTTCACATTATATAAAACATTGATAATAAACCTGATTCTGATTTTATCTCATGCAGGGATGGGAGTTGAGGTGGATTAGCCCTGACCTCAGTGAATGGCTGCATAGATTATATAAAATAATGAAGTCATGCTGCAGTTGTCCAGAACTATGAGACTAATCACGGAGTACTGGGTGCAGTTATGATATTTATGTAACCAATTTTTAAAGATGCACCTTTGCTTGGTATGGCCATTGCTCTGACTCAGACTGCAAGATATTACTTTGTGAATTGAGCCCAATCTATCATACAAACCAACCTCCCCTCTACTGACAAGCACACACAGAATGTTTGATGAACTCAGTAAGTCAGGCAGCATCTATGGAAGGGAATAAACTGTTGATATTTCAAGCTGTGTGTGTGTTCAAGATTTTTAGCATCTGCAGAAATTCTTGTATTTATGGTAGTCTCCACTGACTATACCTGTATTTCCTGCTGGCTTGGGAAAGTAGCCAAGTAATCAAGGACCAATCCCTCTCCTGTAATTTTCTATCCTTTCCTGTCATTCAAAAGATACAAAAGTTTGAGAGCATAAGCCATCAGATTCTAGAACAACTACGATCCCCACTGTTACCAAACTCTTTCATGGGTTAAATGATGAATTCTTGATCTCCTGATCTACTTCGTCATAGAACTTGTACTTTATTTGTTTCCCTACACTGCACCCTACCTGAAGCTGCAACATTATATTCTGCATTTTGTTCTGTTTTAATTGCTTTGGTGAAATTATATATGGTGCAATCTGTCTGAATGGCATTAAAGCAGCAACATTTCACTTATTCAGTATATGTAATGATAATACACCAATACCAATTTAATTATACACCAATGCCAGTTCGAATTGAGGAGGGGTGGGAATCCAGTATGAGATAAAAAACTACAAAAGCTCTACAGGTGAGGTGGTATCTCTGCAGGGGGTGGGTGAAAGTGTTAAAGTTCAGGTCTAAGACCCTTAATTAATTCTTATGCTACCTGAACTGCTGGAGGTCTTTTGTTTTTAGATTTATATCATCAGTGCTTTTTTGCTGATTCTTGATAACTAGGGAGCATAGTTTCAGAATAAGGAGTTGGCCTTTATGACAGATATGAACTTTATTCTCTGAAGGGTGTCAATATTTGGAACTTTTACCCCTCAATGCTGCGGAGGCGCAGTGAATAGCAACCTCAGCACTGGGTATGTTCAGAATTTTTTGATTATTGGGATTAGACAGCAGACTGAAAAGGCTAATTTGGCCTTTTGCTGCTCCAACTGCAGTGTTGCAGCATTGCATTTATTCAGATGGGGTGACATCTAGTGCTGATGTTGTGTAAATACAAACAAATTGATCCTATAATAGCATATTTTTTAAAATTCTCATTGTTAGGATGGATGTTTTTTGAAACATACACGTACTTGCTTATCCTAAAACCACCAAGTGTCCTTCATCTGTAAATCTCAAGTAGGTAGTTAGGTTAAGGATATCTACAAACAGCCAATGATGTCCTTTCTGATGTTATTTAAATCCAATAGCAGTTACAATATGGTAGCCTGAGAAGTAGGGAATAATGAGTTATTTGTTGGATTAAACTATATAGAAATACTTGTGGGCAAGAATAGGGGAAAACAACATGTGAGGTTTTTAAGTTTTTATCTTGAGACAGACTCAAGGCGGAATAGGAGTAAAGTTTCCCCAGGACAGACTTGCTTTTCCCTCCATCCTGTACCCTATATTCCCTAGTTTCATCAGAGGATACTATGGCTTATCTGATCTTCTCTGTTCTTTAATCCTTGCTAGTTGGAATATGTGAGAAGTTGACAGTGAAATGCCATCTATAAATTTGCTGATGATAAAACCATTGCTGGCAGAATCTCAGATGAAGACAAAAGGATGTATAGGAGGGAGATATAGCTGCTAGTTGAGTGGTGTCACGGCAACAACCTTGTACTTAATGTCAGTATGACAAAAAACTGATTGTGGACTAAAGGAAGCATATGATGAGGGAACACACGCCGGTCCTCATAGAGGCATCAGAAGTGGAGAGAGTGAGCAATTTCAAATTCTTGGGTGTTAATATCTCTGAGGATCTAAGCTGGTCCCAACATATCAATGCAGTGGCTATATTTCATTGAAAGTTTGAGGAGATTTCATATGTCACCGTAAACACTCGCAAATTTCTACAGATGTACAGTGGAGAGCATACTAATTGGCTGCATCACCCTTCTGGTGTGGAGAGTCTATTGCATGGGATTGAAGTAAGCTGCAGAGAGTTGCAAAATTAGCTCCAATGCACTAGCCTCCATTGTATCCAAGAAGTCTTCAAGGAGTGTTGCCTCAAAAAGGTGGCATCCATCATTAAGGACCCCAACCACACAGGACATGCCCTCTTCTCATTGTTACCATCTGGATGGAGGTACAGAAGCCTGAAGTCACACACTCAATGATTCAACAATGGCTTCTTCCTCTCTACCATCTGATTTCTGAATGGACATTGAACCCATGAACACTACCTCACTTCTTTTTAATCTTTGCTTTTGCTTGTTTAATTTAACTGTTTAATAAATAAATTCATACATACATACACATACACATTTTAATTCAGTTTTTTTTCTATATTATGTATTACATTGTGCTGCTGCTGCAAAGTTAGCAAGATTCATGACATATTCCGGTGATATTAAACCTGATTTTGATTCTGAAATGTAAATAAGGTCAGTACATCCAATACTTCAGTTCTATGCTAAGACCAGTTTTGGTATTCCAGCACCTGGTCATAGTTCATAGAATCTTGGTTTAAGTAGTTCATGGCCATTCTGTATAGTCTATTTTCCCATCTGGGTATCAGGTGTTATCTCTGGAAAGTCTTCCCTTGGGCGAAGTGGAGATTCTGGACTAGACTGGAATCAATGAGGGATGCTTGACAGCTGTGGCAGGGTTTGAATGCCATAACCTCCTACAAAATTAAATCTTGCGATATAGGATACAGCAAAGCTTTGCTTCCAGATGAACTCAATGCCTTCTGTACTCACTTTGACCACCTGAACAGGGAGAAACTATCACACACCCCCATGTCTCCCAATGATCCTTTGGTCTCAGTATCTGAAGATGACATGCGGGCTACCTTCAAAAGAGTGAATCCAAAGAAAGCATCCAGTCTGGACAGAGTACCTGACCGAGTACTGAAGACCTGTGGTAACCAGCTGGCTGGTGTATTCACAGATTCTTCAATCTCGCTCTGGCAGTGTGTGGTACCCACCCACTTCAAGCAGGCTTCAATCTCCCAATGGCACTTACATCCACAGTGATGGTGTGTTTTGAGAGGCTGGCGTTGAAGCACATCTGCTTCTGTTTGCATGGTGATCTGGATCTGTTCTAATTTGCCTACGGAAGCAACAGATTTACAGCAGATAATATCTTTTTGGCTCTTCCCACTTTGGAACATCTGGACAGCAAAGATGCTTACATCAGATGCTCTTTCTTGATTACAGCTCGGCATTTAACACCATCATCCCCTCAAAATTAATCAGTAAACTCCAAGACCTGGGCCTCAATACCACCTTGCGCATTTGGATCCTGGATTTCCTCATTTGTAGACCCCAGTCAGTTCGGATTGGCAAAAACATCTCCTTTGCAATTTCCATCAGCGCAGGAGCAGTGCAGGGATGTGTACTTAGCCCTCTGCTCTATTCACTTCACACCTATGATTGCATGGATAAGTACAACTTCAACACCATATACAAGTTTGCTGATGACACCACTGTTGTGGGCTGTATTAAAAGGAATGATGAATCAATATATAGGAGGGAGATTGAAAATTTGGCTGAATGGTGTAATAACCTCTCACTCAATGTCAATAAGACCAAGGAACTAATTGTAGACTTCAAGAGAGGGAAACCAGAGGTCCATGAGCTGGTAATCATTGGAGGATCAGAGGTGGAGAGGGTCAGTAATTTTAAATTCCTGGGTGACACTGTCTCAGAGAACCTGTCTTGGACCCATCATATCAATATTATTGTGAAGAAAGCATGACAGCGCCTGTACTTCCTCAGAAGTCTGCGAAGGTTTAGTAAGTCATCAAAATGTAAATTGTATACAAGCAATACCAAGAAACTGGATCAGCCGTACCTGTTTTTTTTTTAGCTACAATACTTGATGCGCTCAATCTATTGTGGTGAAAACTGTGATTATATTTGGGTGAAATCACACTAACTACCAAATTTTACTGGACGCTTCCATTTTCAATCTACATTGGAATTAGCATTTTCTATGTTAATTTCCGATTTCTAGATGCTATATAATCAAAGTTCAAATTCAGAGTAAATGTATTATCAGTGCATATATGTTACCAAATACTACCTTGAGATTCATTTTCTTGTACACATTCACAGGTAAAAAAAAAATAGAATTTACGAAAAGCTATATATAAACAATGACTGACAATCAACCAATGTGCAGAAAAAGAAAAACTGGATATTTTAACAATTTTTGTTTTTATTTAAGACTTGCAGCATTTGCAAGAATTCATTTTGTAGTCAGCATTATTTTACCTGACCTTCTGCTGGCATTAGTCACATCTAATGATGTCACTGGTTGTACACTGTATGTTTCTATTTGTACTGATATAATTTAGAACTGAAAGCCCCACACCTCAATTCATGACCTACGAGTATAGCTTTTCTTGTTATTGAAAGGGTCTCTCTGTTGATATTGGATGACCTGTACAGGTCTGAACAGGTGAGAAGACAGCTGAAGCGTCTCAACCCAAGCAAGGCTGCAGGACCGGATGGTGTCAGTACCAGGGTGCTCAAAGCCTGTGCCCCTCAGCTATGTGGAGTGCTTCGCCATGTATTCAACATGAGCCTGAGGCTCTGGAAGGTTCCTGTGCTGTGGAAGACGTCCTGCCTCGTCCCTGTGCCAAAGACGCCGCGCCCCAGTGGCCTCAATGACTACAGACCGGTGGCATTGACCTCCCACGTCATGAAGACCCTGGAGAGACTTGTTCTGGAGCTGCTCCGGCCTATGGTCAGGCCACACTTAGATCCCCTCCAGTTCGCCTACCAGCCCCGACTAAGAGTTGAGGATGCCATCGTCTACCTGCTGAACCGTGTCTACCCCCACCTGGACAAGCGAGCGAGCACTGTGAGGGTCATGTTTTGTGACTTCTCCAGTGCATTCAACACCATCCACCCTGCTCTGCTGGGGGAGAAGCTGACGGCGATGCAGGTGGATGCTTCCCTGGTATCATGGATTCTTGATTACCTGACTGGCAGACTACAATACGTGTGCTTGCAACACTGTGTGTCCGTCAGAGTGATCAGCAGCACTGGGGCTCCACAGGGGACTGTCTTGTCTCCCTTTCTCTTCACCATTTACACCTCGGACTTCAACTACTGCACAGAATCTTGTCATCTTCAGAAGTTTTCGGGTGACTCTGCCATAGTTGGATGCATCAGCAAGGGAGATGAGGCTGAGTACAGGGCTACGGTAGGAAACTTTGTCACATGGTGTGAGCAGAATTATCTTCAGCTTAATGTGAAAAAGACTAAGGAGCTGGTGGTAGACCTGAGGAGAGCTAAGGTACTGGTGACCCCTGTTTCCATCCAGGGGGTCAGTGTGGACATGGTGGAGGATTACAAATACCTGGGATACGAATTGACAATAAACTGGACTGGTCTAAGAACACTGAGGCTGTCTGCAAGAAGAGTCAGAGCCGTCTCTATTTCCTGAGGAGACTGAGGTCCTTTAACATCTGCCGGACGATGCTGAGGATGTTCTATGAGTCTGTGGTGGCCAGTGCTATCATGTTTGCTGTTGTGTGCTGGGGCAGCAGGTTGAGGGTAGCAGACACTAACAGAGTCAACAAACTCATTCGTAAGGCCAGTGATGTTGTGGGGATGGAACTGGACTCGTCCACGGTGGTGTCTGAAAAGAGGATGCTGTCTAAGTTGCATGCCATCTTGGTCAATGTCTCCCATCCACTACATAATGTACTGGGTGGCACAGGAGTACATTCAGCCAGAGACTCATTCCTCCGAGATGCAGCACAGAGCGTCATAGGAAGTCATTCCTGCCTGTGGCCATCAAACTTTACAACTCCTCCCTTGGAGGGTCAGACACCCTGAGCCAATAGGCTGGTCCTGGACTTATTTCATAATTTACTGGCATAATTTACATATTACTATTTAACTATTTATTACTATTTTTCTGTTACTATTCTATTACTATTTATTATTTCCATGACTATTACTATTTACTATTTACTAATAATAGTATTACTATTACTATTTCTATTACTATTTATTATTTATGGTGCAACTGTAATGAAAACCAATTTCCCCCGGGATCGGTAAAGTATGACTATGACTACCTGATTGGGAATCTTCAGAACTGATTGCAGTTGACGTGGACAGCTTCCAACATTTGCCAAATGTGATTTCTCCAGCATTTAGTTACTGAAATATGTATTCAATGGTGGCCTCAGAAGTAAGAAATCTGGGAATATTCCCTTATCTGAAGCATCATTATGGGCATAGTTTGCCACTTAGAGTGGATAGGGTCCTTGGTGTTGAGTACAGTGTGCTCAAAAAAGTTTTTCCATACAATATTTAGTTATATTATATTTTACCTTAGTTCTCTCTAAGATAGATTTTGTTGCCTTCCCCCTCATCTGTTCTCACCTATCTCCTACCAGCTTGAACTTCTTTCCTTCTCCCCACCTTCTTATTCTGGCTTCTGCCCTCTTCTTTTCCAGTCCTGATGAAGAGCCTAGGCCAAGAACATTGACTGTTTATTCCTCTTAATAGATGCTGTCTGGCTTGCTGAATTCCTCCAACATTTTGTGTTTTGTTGTGTGCATTAGTCTGGGGTTTACTGCAGTGATTATCATCATGTGCTGCATACTGTACAACTTTGCAATTGAAGACATCCAGTGCCAAAAGAAATGTAGCAAAGTTCAAGGTACTTATATGCCACCATATTCAACACGGAGATTCATTTTCTTGCAGGCATTCTCAGTAAATCCACAATCGAATAATAACCATAATAAAATCAATGAAAGAATGCTCCAACTTGGGTGTTCAACCAGTGTGCAAAAGACAATGAACCGTGCAAATACAAAAAAAATAAAAATAATAAATAAATAAGCAATAAATACCATGAGCATGAGATAAAGAGCCATTGAAAATGAGTCCATAAGTTGTGGGAACATTTCAGTGATGGAGCAAGTGAACTTGAGTGAAGTTATCCCCTTTGATTCAAAAGTCTGATGGTCGAGGGATGATAACTGTTCCAGAACCTGGTGGTGTAAGTCCTGAAGCTCCTGTACCACCTTCCTGATTGCAGTAGCGAGAAGAGAGCGTGACCTGGGTGGTGGGTGTCCCTGATGATGGACGTTGCTTTCCTGCGACAAAGCTCCATGCAGATGTGCTGAATGGGGGGAGGGCTTTATCCATGATGAACGGGGCCATATCTACTACTTTTTGTATGATTTTAAAAGAAGACTTAGTGGAAACTTAACCTACTAACATGTATCTAACATGTCCATGAATAGAGGAAACTGGAGAACCTGGTGGAAGTAACCCATGCATTCCATACAGATAACACCTGAGGTCAGGTTTGAACTTTGGTCTCTGATGTTGTGAGGCAGCAGCTCTGCTAGCTACATCATTGTGTTACCTTTCATAATTGTGCAAGGCCCATTCTTGTGCTTGTTTCTGGATGTAATTCCTTTAAGCACTATTTGTCACTTTGTTTGGCTATTTTTACATTTTTTATTTGTGATGGACCAAATTTATATACTGCTAAATGCAACTAATTTTTCAGCACATTCCTAACTAATAGGGGGAATCCTAACACCTATACTAATTAAAAGTGCCCTTATTAACAATTTTGCCAAGGGATTGGTTTAGAGGCTGGATCTTTATGTTTAATGGAGGTGAGAAAGTGATTTGTAATAGTCTGTGTTTCCAATTATAAGCCACTTTAAACTTGTGAGAGAAGCAAAATATTTGAGGGCTGATTTTCAAAGGAATTTATCAGAAGGAAATGACTTGCTACCAATATTGTATAAGCCATGCCTGGTTTGCTCTTAATATGGCAATGAAGAATAGAGTGTCTCTAAATAGTACTAAAAAACTTCAGTAACCTTGAAGACTGCAGCAGGTCAAAGGCAGATTCTCATAACATTGCAAAGATAATTGCAAATAATTGCATATTGCCAGTGATGTATGTACCAAGAATAAAGAGGAACCTGAATCCTCTCCTTTGCTAATTGTCAGTACCAAGAACCAAATAAATAACATAGAAAGCATTTTTATATATTTAATCAATGGCAAAACAATGCAACTGTCGACTATTTGCTTGAGTTTAAACACTTAATATCTGTCCTGCCTTTGCTTTGTGATTCTGAGTAGTTGAAACAAGTTCATAATATTTCCAAACCTAAATTATATTGTGTAGTATGCATAAAGATTGTGCTACATGATGAAATTTCTAGGCCATTAAGTTTTAATTGGTAGATGTAACAATACTGTTCTCCAAGATCTCATTGGATACATCAATTTGTCTCCATGCATGTATTAATGATATTGAAGAGGAAATGGTTGTATTTTCCATTGTTAGGAAGTACAGTAATTTGTACATTCCAGCAAGAATTTGCAAGGGGCAAGAGAAGGCAATGCGGATAAAATTCAGTTTGAAGAGATTTGGTGTAGTCCATTTTGGATTTCAGGATGGTAAATAGGAATGTTAGTATAGAGCTGACTCACTCTTTGTGATGCATTTAGAATACTTTTGTCTAATTTTTGGCAACATTTGAAAATTACAGTAATCTGGAGTGATGCTTGATAAATAGTCAAACTCCAAAGACATGTTGCACTGATTAAGCTATGAACTGATTAATGTGTGAATGTACTAATGGAGAAACATTTCTATTGCTTATAACTGACCTTAATGTTATTTGTGAAGTAACTTTTATTCTTGAAGGGGTGTCTAGCTGCTCAGATGACATTTCACTTTTTTATGAAATGGTAACCTAACGTTATTATTATAGGGAACAAGGAAATGGCAGATGAGCTGAATAGGTACTTTGGATCTATCTTCCTAGGGAAGACACAAACAATCTCCCAGATGTAATAGTGGCCAGAGGACCTAGGGTAACAGAGGAACTGAAGGAAATTTGCATCAGGCAGAAAATGGTGTTGAGTAAACAGATGGGACTGCAGGCTGATAAATTCCCAGAGCCTGATGGTCTGCATCCCAGGGTACTTAAGGAGGTGGCTCTAGAAATCGTGGACACATTGGTAATCATTTTCCAATGTTCTATAGATTTAGGATCAGTTCATGTGGACTGGAGGGTAGCTAATGTTATCTCACTTTTTAAGAAAGGAGGGAGAGAGAAAACAGGCATTTATAGACCAGTTAGTCTGACATCAGTGGTGGGGAAAATGCTGGAGTCAATTATAAAAGATGAAATAGTGGCATATTTGGATAGCAGTAGCAGGATAGGTCCGAGTCAGCATGGATTTACGAAGGGGAAATCATGCTTGACTAACCTTCTGGAATTTTTTGCGGATGGGACTATGAAAATGGACATGGGAAAGCCAGTGGATGTAGTGTACCTGGACTTTCAGGAAGCCTTTGATAAGGTCCCACATAGGAGGTTAGTGGGCAAAATTAGAGCACATGGTATTGGGGGTAGGGTACTGACATGGATAGAATATTGGTTGGCAGACAGGAAACAAAGAGTAGGGATTAACGGGTCCTTTTCAGAATGGCAGGCAGTGACTAGTGGGGTACTGCAAGGCTCGGTGCTGAGACCGCAGCTGTTTACAATATATATTAATGATTTAGATGAGGGAATTAAAAGTAACATTAGCAAATTTGCAGATGACACAAAGCTGGGTGGCAGTGTGAAATATGAGGAGGATGTTATGAGAATGCAGGGTGACTTGGACAGGTTGGGTGAGTGGGCAGATGCAGTTTAATATGGATAAGTGTGAGGTTATCCACTTTGGTGGCAAGAACAGGAAGGCAGATTACTATCTGAATGGTGTAAAGTTAGGAAAAGGGGAAGTACAAGGAGATCTGGGTGGCCTTGCTCATCAATCACTGAAAGTAAGCTTACAGGTACAGCAGGCAGTGAAGAAAGCTAATGGCATGTTGGCCTTCATAACAAGGGGAGTTGAGTATAGGAGCAAAGAGGTCCTTCTGCAGTTGTACAAGGCCCTGGTGAGATCCCACCTGGAGTATTGTGTGCAGTTTTGGTTTCCAAATTTGAGGAAGGACATTCTTGCTATGGAGGGAGTGCAGCGTAGGTTCACTGGGTTAATTTCTGGGATGGCAGGACTGTCATATGTTGAAAGATTGGAGCGACTGGGCTTGTATGCACTGGAATTTAGGATGAGAGGGAATCTGATTGAAATGTATAAGATTATTAAGGGATTGGACACGCTAGAGGCAGGAAACATGTTCCCGATGTTGGGGGCGTCCAGAGCCAGGGGCCACAGTTTAAGAATAAGGGGTAGGCCATTTAGAATGGAGTTGAGGAAAAACTCTTTTACACAGAGGGTTGTGGATCTGTGGAATGCTCTGCTTCAGAAGGCAGTGGAAGCCAATTCTCTGGATTTTTTCGAGAAAGAGTTAGATAGAGCTCTTAAAGATAGCGGAGTCAAGGGATATGGGGAGAAGGCAGAAACAGGGTACTGATTGTGGATGATCAGCCATGATCACAGTGAATGGTGGTGCTGGCTGAAAGGGCCGAATGGCCTACTCCTGCACATATTGTCTATTGTGTATTTGTTACCTGCTGAGTAAATTTGATCAGTGGTGCAATTATCTGTCTCAATACTGGTTCATGTAATTGCACAAAATTTGGGAAAACAGTGCACGCTGTGATTTTGTGATTTCTTGCATCACAATTATGAAAGCTAGTCTACAAAAACTATCCATTGTTGCTAATGTGGCCATTTACTGCATACATTTTAATTAATTAGGTTAGATGTCCTGTCCCTGGGTAGCTGCGTGAGTATTGAGGAATGTTTTGTATTGGTTGTGTGATTTTCTGTGGCAGGTGGCTGTAAAAGAGACAGCTGTTAGAGGATGAGTACTCAGCATTTTCTGCTGTGAAGTAATATGGAACAAAAATAGGTCCTGTAAAAGAATATTAGCTCATGAACTATATTTTGCAGTCAACAGTTGGATTTGTTTAGATGGATTCAACTGTTACTGAATTTCATTTTCAAAACATTGCAGGTTGTTTTTACTTGTCATTAATGGATACTTGAGACAGTAGACTATTTTTGTCATTTAACCCCATCATTCAAAATTATTATACACATACTGGACTGAAAATACTATGCAGATTTTTTTCCTAATTGTTCATTTAAAATAGAAATATTGGAGAAGGCAGAAAGAGCAACTTAAAAGGATGTTATTAAAACTACTAGATTATTCAGTCAAACTCCAATAATTCAATACAATCAGGATTCAGTCCTGAAGATAGGCCTCAGCCCAAAACGTCAACTATTTACAACTTTTTGTAGATGCTGCCTGACCTGCTGAGTTCCTCCTGCATTTTGTGTGTATTGCTTCGGATTTCCAGCATCTGCAGATTTTTTTGTGTTTGATAATCAGGATTTTCCTGTCCAATTATTAAATTTATTGGTACTGTTGGATATTATTCAAAATTGATGCCAGAACACATTTTTTAATCTTTACTTTTACATAATACACAATATTATACATTTCTGAGTGAACATTTTAAACACTTCTTTTAAATTTACCTTGTTCAGAGGGTGTGGAAGGAAATGGAAACGAGCCCTTGCGAGTGGAATGGACTGTGGCAAGTATCACCTGGTGATTTTGGAATGGTTGGGTAGTCGATTATCAAAATTTTACTGTGCTTTTTAAGAAATAGTGAACAGGTTGATTTTTTTCTAGTCAAGAGATGATATAGAATTGTCTGATGGAGATCTTTAATGTCACAAAATGATTTGATAAGGTAGGCAGAAAATGTTTTACTTTGTGGAAGCCATCAACATCAATAAAATAGGAATTCAAGTGAAACTTCTTTACCAGAAAGTGTTATACTCTTAACCACAGGGAGTGGTTAAAGATGCAAAAAAAAGGTGGCAATAAAGGGGTGTTCCATAAATATGTGAGACTGAAAGAAACAGCAGATTATATTAATAGGATCAGATGAAAAGATAGAGCATGGCAATGCAGAACATTTTTGCAGGGAGAACCAGAATGACAAACTAAACCATAAGATCAATTTAAGTGAACACAAAAGTCTCAAATTTCATGATTTCCTCCCATTCTGGAATCTGAAGCCTATACTCTGTCTTTAATGGTATTTTGTGTAGATGTTGTCACTTGTCTTGCTCCCAACATTTAATGGATACTCTGTGACTCTGATTATTTGCCACTCAACTTGAAATAATGATGGCGCTGTTTGCAAGAAACGTGGTGCAGGTAAGAATGTAGAACACACAAATAATGATGAGGTTATTAGGCCCATTATATGTGTGCTGATTGTTGGCCTATCATCAAATGGTCTAGGTTAGGCAATTCTCTACACATCACTTAATTAATCAAAGTTTGAATTTTATTGTCTCTGTGCGAATATCAATGTAATTATGTTGACTCCAGGCCAACCCTTAAAACATGAATTCTACTGTTCCCTCTGTACCAATATTCACTCAGACCACTTCTTCAATTTATAACACTAAAATAGGAGATCTCCCATTGACCAAATGCTTGATCCTTCTCCCAGCACCTGGGGCCTTCTCTGTGATGGTTATTCTCCGGTGTTCTTGCTGTTTTGTATTCAAATCCTTTCATTCTTGTACTCTTTTCCTATCAGTAAAAATGCTGGTTTTCCATCTTGTTGGCTTTGGCTTATCTGGCTAATGCGCAATGTTCCCTCTAATTTTTGATTATAGCTGCACAGACCAAACATTGCTCTGAGCAGGAAATTTTTACATGGCCTGAAAGCTGTGTGGCACTTTAACTGCTTTTTTTGTAATCCTGTTTTGCATTCTATGTACACTTAGAATGAAAGTTGAAAAATCGTAAACTTTTAATTTATTTATTAATTGAAAGGTATAATGAAATAATGGTACAAAGAAAATCTTTCACATTTTGTAAGCTTTTTCTTGTCTTGTCTTTATTACAAATCTATTGTCTATAAACACTGTCTAGATTAATTTAACATACAGATGGAAGACACGTCTTAATTTGCATTAGATCATCCAAATATTCCACTTCTAGTCTGTTTTTGGATTTACATTTGATTGAATTCCTAAGACCGAATACACGTATACAGTCAGCACTAGAAACTTGAAATGTTCCAATGATGTCAACATGAATTGACGGTCCTTCAAATTGTTCTTTTCTAAGCACATAGTTCAACATACTATATCAGTCAATTTCTTAATCGAAACAGCATTAACTTTTTCAGAAATGGAAATTTTGAAATCTCAGTACTTCTGCGATATTTTTGAGATGACGATTTTGTCGTAGTTCGCAATAGTAGCTGAGTATTTTTTTGTGAGCGTTTAGTGAGCTGGCAGTTTGCTAACAATGAAATATCGACTTCCATTCTGTGTTTTTTGTCACAATTTACAACAGTGTTGTAACTTGAAACACTGGCAATGCAAATAGGCTAAGCCGGAGAATGTGTTCAAGTAAAGGTTGTGGCCTCTTTATTATTTAGAAAATTTATGAATTATATTCATCAACACATAATTACAGGGTATTTCCCAATTATATTAACATAGATTTCTAAATTATGTTCCCATAATTTCAAAATTATATTAACATTATATAAAAGAAATTTCCAGCTGTAAGGCAACAAAGGCTATGTATGTAGAAGCATTTCAGTTACTGCGGGGCCATATACCTGCGCAGCTTAAGGGGAACACTAGTATTACCTTCCCATTGGCTCTAATCAACAGCATCATTTTATTGCTCTTCTCGCAATTAACAATTTGTAATTAATGCCTCTTTGTTCTGAATCAGAGCAGACCAGCCATTTGCTAGACTCTGGTTACTCAGGTCAGACACAGGCTCCCCTATTCAAAAGCCTGCACATTCTATCTTTCCAAGAACACCTCACAAATAATTTCTTATTTGGAAATTATCTCTAGTTCAGCATATTATTAGGAGCATTATTTTGTCCAGTTTAAAGCATTTTAATAGAGCTATTCCTGAGCAAAACCAGTTCATATGACAGCTCACAAAATCAGGTTGCAGAGCAACTTCACAAAATGGTGACCTCCATTCCTACAAATGCATGGCAAGAACAAAGATATTTGGTTTGCCTACGTCTACTGTCCTTGACTCATTTGAGTTTAATATTTTCTCCCATATTTTAATTCCTTCATAGCCAACACTGACCATGATGCCAGTTTAAGCTGCACATCTCCCTGCACCTGGTCTATATCCCTCTATTCCCTGACTGTTCACATGTATGTCCAAATACCTCTTAAATGTTGTTAGCATTTCTGATTCCACTACTTTACTTGGCAGTGTGTTCCAGACACCCTCCCTTCTCTGTGTGTAAAACAAAAACAGGCTGCATAAATCTCCTTTAATCTTTCCTCTCACTATAAAGTTATGCCCTGTAGTATTTGATATTTCTACTCTGGGAGGAAAACAACTACTTATTTACCTTATCTATGACTTTTGTAGCTAGTATACTACTAATCATGTTACCCCTCAGCCCTGGAGACTCTAGTTTGTCCACTCTTTCCTTAGAATTAATACTTTCTAATCCAGATAATATCCTGATGGACCTATTCTGCACCCTCTCTAAAACCACTAATTTCTTCCTTTGATGTTCTGACTAGGACTGCACACAGTGCTCCATATGTGACATAACCGATGTTTTATGTAGCCGTACATGACTTCCCAATTTTATTCTCAACGCTCCCACTGATGAAGGTGAGTATGTCATATACCAGCCAACCTTCTTGCCTTGCCAATTTCAGAGACTTGCTCCTCAACATTCCTTTGTGCATCAATACTTTCTGCCACTTACTAATTCTTTGCTCTTACATTTGACCTCCCAAGTTACAATACCTCACACTTTTCTGGATTAAGCTCCATCTGCCATTTTTCTGCTCATATTTCCAAATGGCCTGTGTTCTGCCATATCCTTTGACAATATTCCTCACTACACATAAGTCTGCCAATTTTCAAATTATCTGCGAATTTACTAATCGGTCCCATACTTTAATGCATGGGGACAATGGTGATTTAATAAGTTGCTGTTGAAGAGACAGTTCTGAAATACATTAAAACTCTTTTGGAAATTCCTGAAGAGTGTTAATTTCTGCAACACACACAAAGTGCTGGAGGAACTCAGCAAGTCATGTTGCATGTATGGAGAATTATAAATCGTTAATGTTTTGGACTCAGACCCTTCATCAGGATGTCAACCACTCCTTGGAGGCCTGAGGGTCAAATTAGTAGTCCGGAATCTGCATTTCTTTAAATCTCTGCAAATCCACTGGGGTATGCAATGTCTGCACGTCTGCACCCAAATGGGCCAGAAAGTGGGTCTGCTGGAGGCTGAAGAATACAGACTGTCTTGGGGTTAGAGGACTGTGTATGGGTGTGAGTGTGAGGAAGAAATGGGGCTTATTTGGCTGTTGTTTTGTTGCTTGTTGTGTTCTGATTTTTGTATTGTGTTGTTCTTCTGAGCATTGTGGGCACGTTATGTTGATGCCAGAATGAGTGGTGAAACTTGTGGGCTGCCCACAGCAAGCCCTTGGATATAGTGGTTGTCAACACAAATGACACATTTCACTATATGTTTCTGTATACACATGATAAATGATCTTGAAACCTGATATGCTGCCTAGCCTACTGATTTTCTCTAGCAACATTGGGGGGGGGGGTTGTTTAAAATTTCCAGCACTGCAGAATCTCTTGTGTTGATTTCTGTGCTCCATTCTGCTCCCCAAGCCCTTGTTTTCCTTTTGCTCACCAGATTCCTTAGCGTGCTGGATTAACATGTTGTGGAATGCTTTTAGGATCAAATTCTTAAAGACGAGAAAGCTGCTGGGCTGCAAAAGAGGAGAACTTGAAGTGTAAAGGATGTGCTCAAGTCACTGAAAGAGGCTGGACACTTGGAAGCTATCAGTTGCAACCCTAGTTTTTTTAAGTTCTTTTTTTTATTGCAATAATCTAGATTATTTGATTAGATCAGGCTGGCAGAATCATTTCAGTAGAATAAATTCTTGTGATCTCTTCATTGTTATTGGTAGTGCCATGGGTATCACAGGTCTAGCACTTAGGAGAAATTACTTGGATTTTCTTATGTTTTACAACTATAAACTTTTTGATTCTTTTGGATCGGAATGAAACTCAATTTACACCTTCTCCAGCATCAATTTTAAACTTTGTCATGATAATGTTGTCATCTCACCACCAGCTATTTTGTTGCTTCTGTAATTTAAATGAACTTGATTCAGAATTACTTATTCATGTTAATTTGAATTTTATACTGTGTTTATACAACTTCAAATGATATTTATGTTTCAATTTCTTGTGTATTGATGTCAATTATGGTGCACACTTCTACACCAAAACAACTTAGATGAAAATTTGCAAGATGTTTAGAATGTTTGTTCTCTGCCAGACCACAGAAATTTTCTTCTCAAATATAGCCATGGGTATCCGTTAGCAGAATTAGAAAGCAGCTGTTCGTGGGAGTGTTTTAGCTTAAGACACCATGTGATTGGAGCTTTCAGAAATATTCTTCATACATTCAGTGTGTCACAGATAGGAACAATTGTAACCTGTATGATTTTCTTAATGATTTTCTGTACCCAAGGTTCTATGGAGACAAAGGAAGTTTTGGTTCACTGTAAGTTGTTTATTTTTTTTTATTTTCAGGCCATACTTCAAGTGTATATTTTTATTGTTGAATTTAAGATTTCAGAAGGAAGTATGTGATTTACTAGCACGGAACAGTACCTTACTTTGTATTCTCTGACATTTATGTATTGATATCACATCAGATTAAAGTTTTCACCCCCAAGTGTACCTTTTATTTATAGTAACTGCATAACAATTAGCACTCTTTCCTGGTAATATAGCAGTAGATGTTCAGAACTACTGAATTGCTGTTACTATTATCAGATTAAATCAAAACCACTGGAATCATCGAGATCAGAGTTGAATAAGTGCATTGGGTGTGGAGCTGAGGAGAAAATCCGTTAGGATGATTTGATTCAAAGCACAAGTGCCTGGAGTTTGAGATTCCATTGTGATTTTGCACTATTAAAATCTAATTGTTCTTAGAGTGATCAGCGGTGGCTGCTCCCTGGACAACACGGTCTTATTTTTCAGCATCTTTTCAAAAGGATCATTATAGGTAGAACGACTTTCATTATGTGAGTCTAATACAATTTAAACTGGTTAGTCCTTGATGAAAATTCTGAAATAAACATCGTGACCTGAAAATAGTTACCACTGCATTTAGAACTCAGAGAAACAAATTTTCTGTTATGTAGTACAGCAGTATTCAATCAAATCATCAGGACAGCAACTGCTTAAAACTAAGGACGTGTCAAGACAAAATTAGCTGACAAAGCCTGAACAGATCAAAAGTACATCAATTCAATTTTAACTAGCAGTGAAGAACAAGTAACAAAAAAGCAAGCTAATCTTTTTCCTCAAGTTACCAAACTCGAACTGGCAAATAGCAGGAAGCAAGTTAAATCAAAACATTAATCAAAGAAGAGCAGACATCTGCAGATGATAGTAATCTGAAATAAAAAAGCAAAAGTGGTGAAAAAACTCAGCCAGAGAGCACCTACAGAAAATGAAAGTTAATTTTAAGGCTAATAATTTTGCCTCTAAACTGTGAGAAAATATTGAACAGCACAAAAGAAAGTGGTGGAGTGAGGAATGGGAAAGAATGAAATAAAAGGTCTGTGTAGGAGAATAAAATTGATTCATTTTAGTGGTTGGAACAAGGAAACAGGTGAAGGATATGTGATATCTCTCAATATAATTTAATTAATTGAGCCACCGCTCAGTGAGGCTTTTGTGATCTGTGACCTAGTTCTAAATCCAATGTGCTGAACTCCTCAATGCCTCTGCCGGTCTCAGATTTAAAATTAGCAGCTAACTCCAATTGATAACGATTTTCGGAACGGAGCTATAGATATTTAGGTCTTTTGTATGAAGAAGCATTTCTTAATTCATGAAAAACCAGGCTTTATCATTAAGGTTATTTTCTCTAGTTGTTATCTCCTTAACTAACAATAATATCTCTCTATTTATCCTGTCAGTTTCCTGCAATATTTTGAAAAATAACACAAGATGACATAATACTCAGTATTTTAATTAAGCACCTTATATCTCTACAAATTAAGTCAATTTACTTCAGTTCATAATGAGTGCTAAGAATTTAATTTTTTTCAGTTTAAGCAGAATCTTGGGCTTTATTTATACATTGATTGATGTTGTTAAGCTGCAATAAAACTGAAGTGATATTTTAGTTTCAGGACTCTTAGTGAAGCCAACAGGAAGGTAAAAGGTGATGAAAGTTATTTATGCTTTTTCTTGAGAGTCAATGGCATAGCAGATAATCATTTAAGATGCAAGCGTATGTGGGAATTTATATTGCAAAGAATCACTGATCTTTCTAGGCATTGCACAGTTAACTGATTACTAATTTGCTATTTTTGTTCATGATGTATGAACAGTTATCCCTACAATTTGACCCCTGTTATTTCCATTTAAGAAGTGCACCTTTGAATCAAATGCACTAGTGACCTTATGATCTCCTGATGAACCTGAAGGATTAAGTGAACTTAACTTTCAGGAATGCAGGTACAGCACCTGGAAGTGATGGGATGGCAGCCATCACTGCAGAAAGTGAGGTTGCTGGTGGGAGAGACACTTTAGGCCAGACTGAAGTGAGGGAGAACATGACCACTGCCTCTTTGGCATCCTTGTGGCCAATGTCAATCACTGGAGAGCAAGTAGTACTGCTCATTTGCGACGGATCGGCAATACCATCTCCTCCACACTCACAATCAGCATGGATACACCACAAGGCTATGTGGTTAACCTCTTGCTCTACTTGCTTACACTTATAATTGTGATTGTGTGGCTAAGTACAGCTCCAATGTTGTATTACTGGTGACACCGGTGTTGTTGGCGGAATCAAAGGTGTGACAAATTGGCATATAGGAGGGAAATTGAAAAACTGGTTAAATAGTGCCAAGACACCAACCTCTAATTCAATGTCAGCAAAATGGATCTCAAGAGAGTGAGTTTGTTAAATGCCTAAGAGATAGCTTTTTAGAGCAGTTTGTCATTGAGCCTGCTATGGGATCAAATATAGTGGATTGTATGTTATGAAATGAACCGGAGGTGATTAGAGAGTTTAAGGTAAAAGAACCCGTAGGAACCAGTGATCACAATATGATTGTGTTTAACTTGAAATTCGAGAGGGAGAAAGTAAAGTCTGATGTAGCAGTATTTCAGTGGAGTAAGGGAAATTACAGTGGTACGAGAGGGGAGTTGGTCAAAGTAAATTGGAAGGAGATGCTGGCAGGGATGTCAGCAGAGCAGCAATGGCATGCGTTTCTAGGAAAAATGAGGAATGTACAGGATGGATGAATATTCCAAAAATGAAGAAATACTCAAATGGTAAAATAGTACAACCGTGGCTGACAAGGGAAGTCAAAGCTATTGTAAAAGCAAAAGAAAGGGCATACAGCAAGGCAAAAACAAGGCAAGGGAAGAAAGAGGATTGGGAAGTTTTAAAAAACCTACAGAGAACAATTTAAAAAAATCATTAGAAGGAAAAAGATGAAATATGAAAGCAAGCTAGCAAATAATATCAAACTGGATAGTAAAACTTTTTACAAGTATATTAAAAATAAAAGAGAAATGAGAGTGGATATAGAACCGCTAGAAAATGAAGCAGGAGAAATAATAATGGGGGACAAGGAGAAGGCTGATGAACTAAGTGAGTATTTTGCGTCAGTCTTCACTGTGGAAGACACTAGCAGCATGCCAGATATTGTAGTGTGTGAAGGAAGAGAAGTGAGAACAGTTACTATTACAAGAGAGAAGGTGCTCAAAAAGCTGAAAGGCCTAAAGGTACATAAGTCACTCAGACCAGAGGAATTGCACCCTAGGGTTCTGAAAGTGGTAGTGTTAGAGGTTGTGGTGGCATTGGAAATGATCTTTCAAATATCATTGGACTCTGGTATGGTGCCAGAGGACCGGAAAATTGTAAATGTTACTCCACTCTTTAAGAAAGGAGGAAGGCAGCAGAAAAGAAATTATAGACCAGTTAGCCTGACCTCAGTGGTTGAGAAGATGTTAGAGTCAATTGTTAAGGATGAAGTGATGGAGTACTTGGTGACACAGGACAAGATAGTACAAAGTCAGCATGGTTTCCTTCAGGGAAAATCCTGCCTGACGAACCTGTTGGAATCCTTTGAGGAGATTACCAGTAGGATAGATAAAGGGATGCAGTGGATGTTGTATATTTGGGCTTTCAGAAGGCCTTTGGCAAGGTGCCACACATGAGGCTGCTTATCAAGTTAAGAGCCCATGGTATTACAGGAAAGTTACCAACATGGTTAGATCATTGGCTGATTGGTAGGAGGCAGTGAGTGGGAATAAAAGGATTCTTTTCTGGTTGTCTGCCAGTGACTAGTGGTGTTCCGCAGGTTCAGTGTTGGGACCACTTCTTTTTACACTGTATATAAATGATTTAGATGATGGAATAGATGGATTTGTTGCCAAGTTTGCAGATGATACGAAGATTGGTAGAGGGGCAGGTAGTGTTGAGGAAACAGGTAGGATGCAGAAGGACTTAGACAGATTAGGAGAATGGACAAGAAAGTGGCAAATGAAATACAATGTTGGAAAATAGATGGTCATGCACTTTGGTAGTGGAAATAAATGTGTGAACTATTTTCTAAACGGGTAAAAAATCCAGGAATCTGCGATGCAGAGGGACTTGGGAGTCCTTGTGCAAAGTACCCTGAAGGTTAACTTGCCCGTTCACTTGGTGGTGAGGAAGGCTCATGCCATGTTAGCATTCATTTCAAGAGGTCCAGAATACAATAGCAAGGATGTGATGCTGAGGCTTTATGAGGCACTGGTGAGGACTCATCTTGAGTATTGTGAGCAGTTTTGGGCCCAAGATCTTAAAAAAGATGTGCTTGCATTGGAGAGGGTCTAGAGGAGGTTCACAAGGATAATTTCAGGAATGAAAGGGTTATCATACGAGGAACGTTTGATGGCTCTGAGTCTGTACTTGCTGGAATTGAGAAGGATGAGGGGGATCTCATTGAAACCTTTCGAATGTTGAAAGGCCTTCACAGAGTAGATGTAAAAAGGATGTTTCCCATGGCGGGAGAGTCTAGACAAGAGGGCACAGCCTCAGAATTGAGGGGCACCCTTTCAAAACAGAAATGCGGAGAAATTTCTTTAGCCAAAGAATTGTGAATTTCAGCTATGAAGGCCGGGTCGTTGGGTATATTTAAGGCAGAGGTTGATAGGTTCTTGATTGGACATGGTATCAAAGGTTATGGGGAGAAGGCTGGGAACTGGGGTTGCGGAGGAGATTAAAAAAAAGGATCAGCCATGATTGAATGGCGGAGCAGACTCAAAAGGCCAGATGGCCTAATTCTGCTCCTGTGTCTTATGGTCTAAAAGCAAAAATCTGATTATTGACTACAGGAGGAAGAAGTAGAGGCCATAAGGGCATTTGAGGTGGAGAGAGTCAGTAGCTTTAAATTCATTTGTGTTAACATATCAGAAGTTCTGTCTTGGGACCAACACACAAGTGTCATCATGGAGAAGGCACCACAGCATCTCTACTTTTTCAGAAGTTTGTGTAGCTGTTACATAAAAGCTTTGAGAAACTTCTATAGATGTACAGTGGAGAGTATCCTAATTGGTTGTATGGCTGCCTAGTATGGAAACCCCACTGCTCAGGAATGGAAAAGGATACAGAAGGTGGTGGATGCAGCCCAGTCCATCACAGGGAAAGACCTCCCCACCACTAGGTTTAGGAACAGTTATTACCCTACAACCATCAGGCTTCTGAGTCGGTGTGCATAACTTAAATCAACAGTAACCAGAACTGATTCTACAATGTGCAGACTCACTTTCAAGGACACTTTACAACTTGTGCTCTCAACGTTATTATTTTATTTGCACTGTTCGCCTTCTTTTGCACATGGTTGTTTGTTGGGTCTTTGTTTATGTATAGTCTTTTTGCAAAATTTTATTGTATTTCTTTTTTTCCCTGTAAGTGCCTGCAAGTAAATGAATCCCAGTGTAGTATAAGGTAACATATGCATACAGTACTTTGATGATGAAGTTACTTTGAACCGAACCACATTAGTTAAAGGCATTATAAATGGCTATCACTCCTTACCCATAAAATATGTGTTTTACATGACCATTACTGTATATACTTAAGAGTAAATCAGATTTGTGTATCAACAGTTGCATTTATATCTGATTAAGTAATGATGTTGTGGAGGTTCTGCCACCCTCCAATAGCAGGAAGAACAATGTAGTGCTGTTGTTCAAGGGTGGCTTAGAAGAGAATAGCCCTCCCCTTAAAAATTAGTGTGGTCATCTGTGTGTGGAACCAAAGAAAACAAATGAGATTTTTTTAATAAATGTATCTCTTTGATTTTTGCTGTGGAAGCAATTTGGAAGTTAAGGATATGGGGGCAATGAGTGACATTGTCTTGGACCACATATCAATTAGCAGGGAGGAGGAATTGGGGACCTTAAAGTGCATTAAAGTTGTCAAGGTCTGTTGCATTCCTCGACTTTGCAGGAAGCTAGAGAAGAAATTGTGGAGACTATTGCAGAGATATTTGCTTCATCTCTTACCACAGATGAGGTTCTGGAGGACTGGAGAGTGGGTAAAGTGGTACCATTGTCTTAAAAGAGTGATGGAAACATTCCAGGAAACCACGGGTAGTGAGTCTGACATCAGCGGTGAGTAAGTTGCTGGTGGGATTCTGAGGGACAGGATCTACCAATATTTAGTGAGGCAAGGTCTGATTTGGTACAGTGAGCACAGCGTTGTGAATGGGAAGTTGAGTCAATCAAATTCTTGGAGTTTTTCAAAGAGGTTAATCTGTTCTGGGACCCCTACTCTTTGTGATTTTTATAAATGACCTGGATGAGGAAGTGGAGGGATGGCTTAGTAAATTTGCTGATGACACAAAGGTTGGGGGTTCTATGGATAGTGTGGAGGGCTGTCAGAGGTTACAGTGGGACGTTGATAGGATGCAAAACTGGGCTGAGAAGTGGCAGATGGAGTTCAACCCGGATAAGTGTGAGGTGGTTCATTTTGGTAGGTCAAATATGATGGCAGAATATAGCATTAATGGTAAGACTCTTGGCAGTGTGGAGGATCAGAGGGAGCTTGGGGTCCAAATCCATAGGACACTCAAAGCTGCTACGCAGGTTGGCTCTGTGGTTAAGAAGGCATACGGTGCATTGGTCTTCATCAGTCGTGGGATTGAGTTAAGAGCTGAGAGGTAGTGTTGCAGCTATGTAGGACGCTGGTCAGATCCACTTGGAGTACTGTGCTCAGTTCTGGTCACCTCACTACAGGAAGGACGTGGAAACCATAGAAAGGGTGCAGAGGAGATTTACAAGGATGTTGCCTGGATTGGGGAGCATGCTTTATGAGAATAGATTGAGTGAACTCGGCCTTTTCTCCTTGGAGCGACGGAGGATGAGAGGTGACTTGATAGAGGTGTACAAGATAATGAGAGGCGTTGATCGTGTTGATAGTCAGAGGCTTTTCCCCAGGGCTAAAATGGCTAGCACAAGAGGGCATAGTTTTAAGGTGCTTGGAAGTAGGTACAGAGGAGATGTCAGGGGTAAGTTTTTTACACAGAGAGTGGTGAGTGCGTGGAATGGGCTGCCGGTGACGGTGGTGGAGGCGGAAACGATAGGGTCTTTTAAGAGACTCCTGGATGGCTACATGGAGCTTAGAAAAATAGAGGGCTATGGGTAAAGCCTAGGTAGTTCTAAGTTAGGGACATGTTCGGCACAGCTTTGTGGGCCAAAGGGCCTGTATTGTGCTGTAGGTTTTCTATGTTTCTATGTAATCAAAAGGACAGATGAGGGTAGGGAAATGGATGTTGTCCATATGGACTTTAGCAAGGCCTTTGACAAGGTCCCTCATGGCAGGCTAGTCTGGAAGGTTAGATCACAAGGCATCGGGGGGAGGTAGTGGATAAGATTCAAAATTGGTTCAGTGGTAGGAAGCTGAGGTTAATAGTTGGGTTGTTCTGTTGTTCCTCAGACTGGAGGCCTATGCCACAAATTTTACTGTTGAGATCTTTGTTGCTTGTAGAAACACATGTAAAATGCTGGAGGAACTCAGGTTTGGATATAAATGTATAAGGTAGTGTTGAAAATTATGAAAAATTACAGGGCCATCTTACTTAGCTGATTATGTGGGCTAAGTATTGGCCAATGGTTTTGAATCTAGTTAAGTGTAAGGTATTGCATTTTAGGAGATCAATCCAGGGTAGGACTTGTACAGCGAATGGTAGTGCCCTGGGTAATGCTGAGGGACAAAGGGACCTAAGAGTGTGAGTGGATAATTTGCTGAAAACAGCGTCAAATGTAGATAGCGTGGTGAGGAAGGTGTTTAGCATGTTGACCTTCATCATTTAGAGCATTGAGTATAGGAGTTGGGAAGTTAGAAGAATGAGGAATTATCTTATTGAATGTTCTGAGCGAACATGACAGGGTAGATGTTCGAAGTAAATTTAGATGTTTTCACCAGTAGAATCATGAATAAAAGACAAAAAATAAGTCATTTATTTGAAGTTGAAGGAAATAGAAATTTCTTCTTGCAGAGATTAATGATTCTCTGAAATGTTCTGCCCAGAGATTTGTGTAAGTCAACACATTAGAAATATTTAAAGTGGAGGTAGATAAGGTTTACAAATCTGGAGAACTTGGTATGGGGAGTTGAGCTCTGTGACATATCAGCTATGATCAGATTGAATGGCCTGGGTAGGCTTGAGGACCCACTTGACTACTCCTGTTCCAATTTTCTTGTATGTTCTCTGCACCTGTAACAGTTAGTTGAAACTTGAGTTCTTTTACTCTCTGATTTATTGAACTACATACAAGAATGTGATCCCCTGGTTGCCAACACTTCTGTCCCTCCTTGCAACCTGCAATGCAGAGTTATGGGATGACTTAAAAACTCATATAGTACACTCTAAACAGAAGTGCATGGGATCTGCATGTATCAATTCTAAGATTATGTACATCAAGATGAGCATGTAATTAACCAATAGGCAAACATTATTATTTCTTAACTAATCCTAGATGGTACCCAATCTTAATAAAACATCCCTTTGTTGCTATTAATCAATATCATAATCCTCCAAAGTTCACTTCTGCTCATTAGTCTGTTATATCAGTAGCCATGTTTTCTCTAGAGACCTCTACTTTCCACAAACCTATTATTCCTCCCTCTATTCTTAGACATGTTTGTTGCATTCCGAACAAGCCTGCAGCTTCCTTTATGTCTAGCATCTTGTAGTTGTCCGTAGTCTACCCATTTGGAGCCAAGGCAACCAAGTCTTTCCTATATTTCTCCATCTACATTGTCTTGCATGATATATTTGTAGACTGACCTACAGCAGTGTTCCCCAACCATCGAGCCGCAAAACATGTGCTACCGGGCTGCGAGGAAACGATATGAGTCAGCTGCACCTTTCCTCATTCTCTGTCACGCGCTGTTGAACTTGAACATAGGGTTGCCAACTGTCCTGTATTTGCCAGGACATCCCGTATATTGTGCTAAATTGGTTTGTCCCATACGGGACCGCCCTTGTCCTGTATTTCCCCCACTAAGGTAGAACGTTCCTATGAAACCTTTTGTGCCGAAATGGCGTAAAGCGAAGAAGCAATTACCATTAATTTATATGGGAAAAATTTTTGAGTGTTCCCAGACCCAAAAAATAACCTACCAAATAACACATAGAACTGAAAATAACACTAACGTATTGTAAAAGCAGAAATGATTTGATAAATACACAGCCTATATAAAGAAGAAATAATGTATGTACAATATAGTCGGAAAGATTAAGCCAAAACTGATTTGTGGGAAAAAAAATAGGCATGTACGTGCATGCGCACATCACATATGCACACACAGATGCCTGTGCAAGGCTTCATGGTCATAGTAGTCTACCCTGGGGTAAACACAAGGGTCCCGGGATTTGACTGCTACTTTTGTCCCTTATTTGGGAATGAGAAAGTTGGCAACCCTAACTGTAAGAGACTTGTTGAGGTGAGTTTAACCCTACTTGAACAGCCCGCACCCCCCCCCCCCCCACCGGTCGGCCGGTCCGCAAGAATATTGTCAATATTAAACCGGTCCGTGGTGCAAAAAAGGTTGGGGACCCCTGACCTACAGCATCGATATGGCATGGATGCTTCTGCAGTCTGTCCTCAGATCATAAATGTCTGACTTATAAATACCCCTGCATACAAATGGCTCCAATAATAATTTAAAATTTAAAAATATGAATTAAATGTATAGGTTAATTGCTATGAAAAGCAAAATTCTCTCCACTTCTAGTAATGGCTATTTCTTATCAGACTTACGTAATACTAGACAATAGGGTGACCTGTTGGGACACCCTCTGAGAGAAGGGTAGTGCAGTCTGATGTGACCAGAATGAACATTAAATTTGCCTGAATGCTTTTGGTATTGCTTTGCTTTGGAAACTGAAGTAGAAAACCTCAGTTTATTAAGGAACGACACGTAAGAAAGCAAATATAGCTGCTCCTCATTTAACGAAGTACACTTTTGATGGCACCATTTCTGACTTATCTGCCACCCTTGTGCCTCTCGTTGTCATTCTGGAGACGTGCAGTCCTTTCATCCCCCGTCTCTTCAGCTCTTCTGCTGTTTGTTGTTTGTCTCTGATACTGGAGACGCGCTTGCCTCTCCTCCTCCGTCTCTTCTTCTCTCATCTTTTTTTGTCCTGACTCTTTGATCCTGGAGTCGTGCGGCCCTGGCCTCATCCGATTCTTGTTCTCTCCCTCTCCTTGCCACTTCCCGCCGACGTTTGAAGTTATCTCTTGACCATAATGTCCCCCTTCCCTTTCTACGCGGCATAATTAGGCTGACCATTTTTTTTACCCTAATGCTGGATAGAAGACATGAAGCACTAACACCAAAGGACGCTGATTATTCTTGATGATGTGGTTAGCGCTCTCCTAAATGGATGTGATATAGTCACCGCTGTCCTTTGACTGCAGCAAAGGGTTTTATGGGTGTCTCGAAGTACGTCATTACAATAAGATTTAATTATCTCTTATTGATGGGTGGCAGTTAGATCTGTCCCAATCCTGCACATGCTGATGGTGATTAGCAGAATGTGACTCCTTAAAATAGAGCTGCCCTGCCCTTTTGCTCCGGTAGATGTCGCTGCTGAGGCTGGCCGTGCGCGTGTGTTGGGCTGTCGCATCCCAATTTCCATGATGACCGATCAGGTCTTGGGTGAAAGCCAGTCTGTTGATTTTTGGTGAATGAGCAATTTTATACGAATATATAACCCTGAACTTTGCCTGCATTCTGTAAGTTAGCGCATTTTAATTCAATTTTGCCAAAAAAAGTGCCGCTGTAATGCACTGTTTATGCTAATTGGAGGTCAAAAACAGACAAACAGAGAGACAGAGCATGAGAATTTTAGTAGTATATAGATTTGAAATCATTCATCGCAATACTGTGGAGGTATAGTTACCATATGGAGTGTTTTTTGTTTTGGTATTCTCTGACCTGTGGACAAAGTTGACTTAGGGTGTTTATAAAGACTAACAAACTTTATACAAATATTCCTAAAAATCCTGTGACTTTGTTATCTTCAAGAGAACATTCCAGTGGTCTGTTAGTTAGTTAGTTGTATTGCCAAATCTAATAACCTAATTACACAAACCAAGTCAAAATTGCTTAATAGAAAAGGAATTTTATTACAACATGCTCTATACCAGTTGTAATAATGTTCTAAATGTCATATTCTGTATCTCTAAGATTTTCTCCTTTGGCATTAATGTGTCAGATTTATTTTATGGGCAGCCCTGCTGTTTCATAATTGTCAGTACTGGTTCTAATTTTATTTTTGGATAGATTTAATTTATTGGATTCCATGGTAGGATTCAAGATCATGTCTGGATTATTAGTCCCTGTATGTCAGCCTGTTTGCACAAATCCCTGATGGCTGATATAATCTGATATAATGTGGAATTGATAAAATGTAAGCAATTCGGGAAAATAATTATTTTTCTAGAATTTGTCAAATTTATATATTTTTTGGATCTTTAGCCTCTGAAGCAATTAATAACCAGAATGTTTTTGAATTGTAAGACAATAGAGAAAAATCTGTTTTTCTCCATGTGGTTCAATAAAGAGTGCTTTATTTCTTGCTTTTAGATATCCAAGAGTTCTATGAGGTAACATTACTCAATGCCCACACCAGTTTTGAACAGAAGACTGCTGAAGTTAATCAAGTAGTAGAACAATGGAAAGAAACAAATTCACCTTTGGCAAATACCCAAAAGAAAACTTCAGAGGTAAGGCAATTTAACAAGCTTATTGAACTTTTCAATAGCAAAATGTGCTCAAAATGTCCTTCAGATCATTATATGAAACTCTGTATCCTTTGACTGAAATGTGGATTATTGCATGTGTGAGTTGTGTTTTCTGGAGAAATTATTATCTGTGCTGTTGTCAGCTGCATCATTATTAATATAAATGTCTTGACATACTTTCCTTTATAAAACAAATAGCCTCTCAGTTATATAAATACATTTTTAAAGTTTAATTTGACTGTTGGAAGAAATAGTTTAATTGTACTATCAACAAATGAGAAAATCTGCAGATGCTTGAAATACAAAGCAGCGCACACAAAATGCTGGAAGAACTCAGCAGGCCAGGCAACATCTATGGAAAAAAGTACAGTCGACTTTTCGGGATGAAAACCTTTGGCAGGAAGGATGGGAGAAAAAAAGTTGAGGAGTAGATTTAAATAGTGGGGGGAGGGAGAGAGAAAAACATGTGATGGGTGAAACCTAAATGGGGAAGGATGAAGTAAAGAGCTGGGAGTTCATTGGTGAAAAAGATACAGGGCTGGAGAAGGGGGAGTTTGATAGAAGAGGACAGAGGCCATGGAAGAAAGAAAAGTGGGAAGGAGCACCAGAGGGAGGCAATGGGCAGGCAAAGAGATAAGATGAGAGAGGGAAAGGGGATGGGGAATGTTGAAGAGGGGGGCATTACTGCAAGTTCGAGAAATCGATGTCCCTGCCATCAGGTTGGAAGCTGCCCAGGTGGAATATAAGGTGTTGTTCCTCCAACCTAAGTGTGGCCTCATCATGACAGTGGACGAGCCCATGGATAGACATATTGGAATTGTATCATCACTTGGCTATTTTGGCTAAATTCTGCTTCTTGGCCTATTTGCAAAATAGTCCATGCCTTGTGCATGTGAAATATATTTTTAAATCCCTGTTTACTTTGTTTCTCCAGTGTCTAATCATATTTATTCTTCTAACAGTTTTAATGCCTATCATTCACTGCACACTCAACGCATACTTTGTTTCAATAAATGGGATATTGCGACTATGTTTCTTATCTTTGGGAGGTGTGTTGCTTGCTGCATTGAATTAGTGTAATCTTCCTGATGGAGATGCTCTTTCAGGCTGGAAATGGCTAGATCTAGTGACTGAGGAGGATCAGTACACTCTGTGACATGGAGAGAAACTTGCAACTGTTGGTGTTTCCATTTCTCTGTTGCCTTGGTATCTCTATTTCAGAAAATTCTATCTTTAAAAGCTATGACCTATTTGCAATCTTTGGCTTACTCTCTAAATCTCTCATTTTAAGATGCAAATTAAAACCTATGGCTTTCGATATCCTGCCCCCAAATTTCCTAATCTGTCAAATTTAGTTTGGTAATTCTCCCACGAAATACCTGTTGGATACTGATGTTTTTGATCTAATTTTCTGGCAAGCCACTACATACCTTGCATGAAAGGTGCTTCCTGCAATTCTTAGAAAGGCAATCTTCTCATTGTGAGCCTTTTTCTCCAGTTGAAGGCACATATCTAATGTATGTTCACCCTTGCAAAACAACACACCCTTTTGGCTAATGAGATCATTTCACTTCCATTAGTTCCAGGTTCAGTTTTAGCTTTATTTCTCACAGTGGTTACAGTAAAGGCAAAGCTGCTTCCTTTGGCCTTTGAGCAAAATTATGTCTTAGTTTTATTTACACCTTTGCTTATTGCTAATAATGGAGTGCCCTGTATATTCCCAAACACCAGATGTGAACAATCTTTACTTACCTTTCAATAAAATCAAGAATGTTAATTAAAGTAATTTTACAGTTGTTCCTTTCTTGCAGTTCACAGACCACCGTTCTCCATTTATCCCTAAGCATATAGGGTAATTTCTTTACAGCAATCGACGTATCAGGAGGCATGTCCGACTCAACCATGTGCTGCAGTTTTTCCATGGCATTGCGACAGTCTCTAAGAAAAAGACTAGTCTTAAAGAGCTTTCATGTCTTCAGGTTTGGTAGGTACCCAACAAAGAGCCTTTTGCATGTAGGTGGGTGCAATTTTCTGTTCAAAACTGGAATGTTCGTGTAGTAAAGCCTTTGCCTTTAGATATCCTTTTTTAGGGTCAACATGCTGGCAACTTCTGACAAGTTCTTTAGGGCAACCTCTGGTGAACTGTTTGAGGAAATAGAGGCAGTCACTTTAGCTGCCAGTCTTGCCTTCAACACTGTTTTTGAAAGCCCTCATGAATGCATGATATTGCAATAGATCTCCATCGAAGATTTAAATCTCTTTTAGGCAAAGATGAAATGCATTGCTGTTGTACCAATAGCAATTGCAAGTTGCACAACTCGAGAAAGTAACATGCGTATATTGAAGCATGGAATTGACGCCAATGATCCTGCAGTTGCGGCTTGCAAAAGATAAATTAAATCTAAAGCTGAGGCTAATCTAATCGAAAGTTTTCAAAAGGAGTATGAAACAAATAAGAACAAAATTAAAGGTTTAATATCATCAGTTAATGATCTTATGAAAATTAAAGAAAATGCCTTATAAGTGCAATCTTGTCTTGAGGATTTGACTAATCTCTGAAGCTGTTGCTGAGCAACATTATATGCTAATCTCATACTTCCCAAGCTTGAGCAAGGAAGATAAAATGGATGTTTTTTCCAACCATTGACGGCTATAGTGTATTCATAGGGAATGTGCAACAATGGTTGAACCAAACATGTTACATTGAAGCATACGTTGCTGCAACAAGTGAAAATATCTCACACTCCATCAGCCAATGTTTCTCAATTTCCAAGATGAACAATCTTGTAGTGATTAAAAATACTAACAGAACTAAGTTAGCTATATCGTGATCTTAGCATTCAAATCAACATAACTAAGTGTTCCAATTAGCAATATAACTTAGCGATACAAAGCGTAATTAGAGGTCAAACTAAATTAGCATTCCATTTAGCGAGGTTAGCGTATTTAAGCGGTCAACAAAAAAAAATCATTCCCCGTAGCTCACTTCCTGTGGCTAACAACTAAATAACAAAGTGTGAATACATAACTATACTCATTTGTTTCTACCATGTCCCAACTTATTTGACAGATTACTAAAATAAATGCACCACAAAATACAATACAGTCAGAAAATAGATACATAGTACCCACAGACCAAAAAATAGATACATGGCTCCTATAGTAGCCAAGGTTTGGATGCCATCATATGCGTACAGTGTATGTATGTTCTTAATATGTTGAAGTTCAGCCAGATCTTTAAACTTCCTTTATTTAGGATGTGGAATTTCTTTAGACCATTCATCAGTCTTTTCCAGTTTAGGTGGTTGATAGAAAACCATCGGCTTCTTTTCATGGGTTCCATCTTTAGTCCTGCATGTCTTCAATTCCTTGGTCTTATTGGAGCAAGCTGTGATATTCCTCCCAATCCTATTCTTTCATCATCTTCACTTGAGTCATTAGAGCTTGCTGTAGAGTCCATGTCATGTCCATGCAGTAATTCCTTGGAGTCCAGATGGTGGCGCTGTCTCAGAGGACTGTCCAATTTACAGAATGTTTCCCAAGAGGGAGCATCACTGGCAGGATTGCTCAGTTGAGGTCCCTGCTGGGCTTCCTGATGCTTCTTCGGTTTACTTCAAAGCTCTGTATGATGCACTCCGTACTTTTCACTTGTGTAGTTTATACAAAAATTTGCTCTTAACCATATTATTTCTGTAGATTATCATGTTTCCTTTTTTTCCCAATTGCTCGGTTCACTTCTTCACTTGGTCAATTAACACACACATTTGATTCTCAAGCTGACCATCTTTAACTCACACATTCCAGATTTTTCTTTTCCTTCAGGCATTCTCTGGATCTTATCATGTGCCTTCTTATAGACTCAACATTTATGGTATATTTCATCTTGATTTTTTTTATTAATCTGATCAAATTGAAATGTTTTATTTTTTCAGGTAAGAACTCAAACCTTCAGTCAGCTGTTCACACGTAACTGGAGATTCAGCTCCCCCTTTTTCTTTAGTAGGTTTCACAACTTTGGCCATTGTCCTAATTCAGTCATGTGCAACAATTAATTTGTGCATATGCTTTATCCTTTGGACTGTGATTGAAATACCATTGGATTATGTCAAAATATTATTGGATTGCAATAGAAATATCGTAGGATTGCAATGGGAATTACCTTTTTAGGATTATAATTCAATTATTAATTTAGGATTGCAATTGAGATAATGTGAGATGGCAATTGAAATTTGGCAGGATTGCTGTCAGAGTTTGGCAGAATTGCAATTGCTTTTTTTTGGGTTTGCAAATAACATTTTATTTCCTCATTGGATTGCAATCTAAATGTTTTTTTAAAGCACTAGTTTACAATCGTAATATTTCTCAGGTACTGTGTAGTATATTGGGTATGATGTTAATTTCAGTGCTGAACTGACTTTTCCAACGTAATAACGTATAATAGTCATCCTTCACTCTTAAACTTCCACTAGATGGTGTATTGAAGCAAGAAGTAATAATCATTCAGGTGGTTAGAAAATTAAGGAGGGACTTTTACCTCCTTTTTAAATATGTGTACCAAAAGTTCCCACTTCTGGGATTCTCACGAGTCCTTAAATCTTGGCAGTGATCTGCTGACTACACCAAAATTGTTGAATACTGATGTTTTTGATCTGAGGTTCTTCAGAAGTTCAGAATGAGGCATAAAACTTGTTGCTTCTGTTCATTTATTAAGCTTTACAAGAACAAAGAAGACAAAGATCTGTTGGTGTGGTCTTGCATTGTTTGTATTTTGGTTATTGGATTTATTGAGTATGCCCACAAGAAAATGAATCTTGTAAATGGTGGTGTGTGTATATATATATTTACTTCAATAATAAATTTACTTTGAACTTTGAAAAGCAAAAAAAGTGAGAGAAAATGTATTAATATATTATCATGAATAGAAATGATTGTATATTACATTTTTGTTATGGTTGCTTTTAACAGCAATTACTGGCACAAGATTTAGAATAGTTTCTGATTCAGATGAAAAAATCCAGTAATTATCTTTATATTTACCTTTAAAAACCATTTTGTGCAGGATTTGCAAGGGCAACCTTACTGAAATAATGATGAAAGGAACAGTTGAAGCAATAACGCAGCAGTTAGTGTAACGGTGTTACAGTGCCATCAACCAAGGTTCAATTCTGTAAGGAGTTTGTACATTCTCCTTGTGACCGTTTGAGTGTCTTCCAGGTGATCTCGTTTTCTTCCACATTCCATAAGTGTACTGATTGGTAGGTTAATTGGCCACATGGGTGTAAATAGGGTGGCACCAGCTCATTGGGTTAGAAAGACTTATTAACATGTTCTATCTCCAAATAAAAAAATAAATGTAGGTTTCTAGTATCAAGGTGGAAATAACATCTCCACCTTGCTGGTGATTAACACTGTGACACCTCAAGAATATGTGCTTAGCCTATTGCTCTACCCTTCATACCCATGGCTGTGTGGCTAGGTACAGCTCAAATGTGATCTATAAATTTGCTATGACGCAACTGTTCTTGGCAGAATTTCAGATGGTGACGAGAAAGTGTACAAAAGCGAGATAGATCAGCTGGGTGAGTGATGTCACAGCAATAACCTTGCACTCAACGTCAGTAAGACTCAAAAAATTAATTGTGGACCTCAGAAACGGTAAGATGAGGGTACACACACCAGTCCTTATCAAAGGCCCAGTAGCGGAAAGGATGAGCAGTTTTAAGTTCCTAGGTGTCAACATCTCTGATGATCTATTCTGGGCCCAGCTTATCGATGTAGTTACAAAGAAGGCATGACAGCAGCTATATTTCATAAGGAGTTTGAGGACATTTGGTATGTCACCAGAGACGGTCACAAATTTCTTCAGATGTACTGTGGAGAACATTTTAACTGGTTGCATCACAGTCCGGTATGGGGAAGTGGCTACTGCACAGGATTTAAATAAGCTGCAGAAAGTTGTGAACTCAGTTCCATCTTGGGCACGTTAGAGGTTTGATACCTCAAAAAGGCGGCATCCATCTTAAGGACCCCCATCACCCAGGATGTGTAGCTTCTTTGTTGCTACCATCAGGGAGGTGGGACAGAGCCGGAAGGCACACACTCAATGATTCATGAATAACTTCTTCCCCTCTGCCATCAGATTTCTGAATAGCCATTGAACCCATGAACACTACCTCACAACTTTTTTTCTCTTTTTGCACTATTTATTTAATTTACCTTTTTAAAAATATATACTTACTGTAATTTACAGTTTTTATTATGTATTGCAATGTACTGCTGCCGCATAACAACAGATTTTATGACGTATGTCAGTAATATTAAACCTGATTCTGAGTCTGGTATCTTTGCCATGTTTGTGGCATTGTGTATCTTTTCAATGCAGCCACCAGATGGAGCTATAAGCAGTAGCAATATATGCTGATCAGGAATTGTTATATTTTTAAATCCATTTATTTACAGAAACAGACGTTTTGGTCCACTTGACCCTACTGATCATCAACCACTCATTTACACTAATCTCAGTTTAGTCTTCCCATATTCCCTTTAACTGTCCCTTTCGGCTACATGATAGCCAAGCAACCTGCATACCTTTGAGGTGTGTGTGTGTATGTGTGTGTGTGGCGGGGGGGGGGATGAGGGCCAGAGAATGTGGACTAAATCCATGCTTTTCCCAGGGAGAATGTGCAAACTGCACACGCAAAGGATCAGCAATTGAATCTAGACTGACAGAGTTGTGAGATATCAGTTCTGCTTACTGTTCCACTCCAAATTCTTCCATTGTAACAATCTACTCTTGTTTATAATTACAGCATAACCCAATATTTTCATCAGTAGTCCATCTAAAGTCAACCTGAGACTAAGAACTTCACAATGTTGGCCTTTATTACATGAGGATTTGAGTATTAGAGAGATCATGATCCAATTTTATATAGCCTTATTGAGACCACATATGGAAGATTTGATATGATCTCCCCTTCTAAGGAAGAAAATATCTGGGATTGAGAGGATGCAGCAAAGATTGTTATTCTTCAGATTAATTATTTGTTTTTTTCTATGAGTTTAAGCAGATTGCATTTAGAAAAGTGAGGGTTTTATCATTGAAATAAATACAATTATTCTTATGCAGCATGTCAGAGTAAGTGCAGTGATGATATTTCTCTAGGCTGGGGACCTGGAATCAAAAATGACACTCTCAAAATAATCAGGAAATAATTCAAAACAAAGGGAAGAAGAACTTTCTTTATCCAACTGATAGTGAACCTTTGGAATTCTCGACCCAAATGGGTTGTAGAAAATCAGTTTCTTAGTTTATTCAACACTGAAGTGAATAGACTTTTAGATATAGCACAGCAGAGCAATATGGATGGGGTTCAGTGCAGGAAAGTGGAACTGAAATTCAGTTTCCGTGGTGTACATCAAGTACAGTCCAGGTGGATGGCAGAGCACATGACGGAAATTGAATACCCTACTCTTTTTTTTTGTAATTTTAGGTTATCTGTGAGAAAGATTTGGAGGCTTGTCATTAGGTATCAATTTTCAATTGGTAGGAAAACAAATGGGTCATTAATTTCATGCTTATTGTACATACAATAGAGCTTTCTGAATAATTCAAGATTGCTTAAAACTCATCGACTATTAGTAATCTTTTCCAAAAATGTTAAATTAAGTAACCAAATTAAATGACTTGATTGGGTGGATGAAATATTCTTATATGAGGCATGTAAACAAAAGAGGGAGACAGTACAGAGACAGGGCCTTTAGACCCCACTGAGTCTGTGCTGATTATCAAACATACATTTATGCTAATTCTCTGAATCATCTTCCTGCATTCCATCAACTTTCCCTGGATTCTACCATTTACTTACACCCAAGGGGCAATTTACAGAACTGGAGCACCCTGGGGAAGCCCACATAATTGCAGGGGAAGTGTGCAAGCCCCACATAGGCAGGATTGATCCCAGGTTTCTGGATCTGTGTGACAGTCCTTTTAAGGAACTTTATTTTGAACATCCTGAATGAGCTGCCCCTCAGTCATCATGCTCAAGAAAAATCCAAAAACTTATCACTTTGTTAAGTTGTAATTTAGATCTCTATCCCTTTGACAGATGTAACTTTCCAAGGTTGTTTTTGTGTGCAACTGATGAAATCTGATGAAGACAATCCTTTCTTGCTTTCTTCATCTAACTATTGCAGAATGACATGATTTTTTTTGTGTGACTTTTGTGTGTTGTTTGAGTTCTAAACATCACAGACAGCAAACCCACTACCATCACAGGCATATATAGATGATATCTTGGCATTATCTCAAAATCAGATAAACAATGAGGATTCAGATAAACAGAAGAATATAGGCTGGTGAAATGAGCAGACAAAAATGTGATGAATTCAAATGGGACATGACATGCATAAAATGAATAAAAAGACTCAGTATAAATTAAATGGTACAGTTTTAAAGAATGCAAATGTACACAGTTTTTGAAAACTGTGCATTTAAAAATTGTAATGCAAAAGCAAGGAAGGTTCATTGATCTTCATCTAAAATACTGGCCAGGCTTCAGCTGGGTATATTGTAGTCAGTTTGGCCACCACTTTAATATTGTTCCTGAGGAAGTTGGAGAAGAGATGCATATGAATGATACTAAGGACTACTGGTCTTTCATTATCTGGAAAAGCTGGTCTTGTTTTCTAGAGCGTGGAAAATTAAAGGGAGATATGGCAAATATTCAATATCATGCAGCATTTGAAAAAGAGAAATAGAAATCAGAAGTAATGGAACTTTGGAAATGATGAACAAAAAAACCAGGTAGCACTGTTTGGATTGCTTTTCTTAAAAATATATATAATAGCTTGAATGGTACATTGATACCTTCTGCTTATATGACTTTATATGTGCAAGTTCGAGACAACATGCAAAATAAAGTCACAAAAAGCCAAGGTGGCTGACTGGCCTCGTACAGTGTGAATAAGGCAAAACAAAAAGATGTATATAAATTAACATTTTGCAATACATTACAATGCTAGGTCAGGCACTGGAAAAGGGAAACTTGAAAATCACCAATAAATTAGTTATTTGAATGCTGTTTGATCTGTTTTTAGATTTGCTGCAACAGTAGAAGAAAATTAAAAAAATGAAATTGCACAACTGGATGAGGACTTTTAAGAGTGTATACAGGGACACTGTTCATGTCAAAGTGAGGTCATAAACTGGGAGATTAAAAAGTAGAATAGCATTTGAGGACTTTTAGAGCAAATGGTTTGATGCAGAATGGTATATCCCCACAAGGTGGAAAGCAAGGTCACCCAAAACTGAAGTTCCTTGGATGACTAAAGATAAAGAAAATATAACAGGAAAAGGAAGCTTATAATTAAAGTCAATCTAATGATACATTAGAGAACCAAGCTGAATAAAGAAAGTGTAGAAGCAAGCTGAAAAAGAAATAAGAGTCTGAGTTTACGTGATAATATATTTGCAGTTATAATAAGAGGGACCTGAAATTTATTTTAAAATTAATGGTGAAAAGAAGCAGATGAAAGATGCAAAAGAAATTTATTAGTCCTTAAGCTTTTGCCTATCTGAGTAAAATTATCTCGTGTGTATAAACTGCATCAGTTCTATCTTTGTGAATCTCTGTGTCCAAAACAATTCCCTCAAGATCATTCTAATGATCTATGCTTCACTGCCTTTAAGTGCAGAGACCTTGAACAGTATCTAATATGGCACTTGTGGTTTTACCAAAACTCTGCAGTCTTGACAACTTTTCTTTATATTTGTACTCTAATTACTTGTGAAAAGGCCAACATATTATTTAACTCCTTTGTTTCATGAACCAGCTACAAATGTTCAAATTTTAAAAAAACTCTTTTTATTAATTATTATTGAAAATCAACAACAGAGAAAAATACATCAAAATAATCAAGATAACATATCCATATGTAGAGTAAAAGTTCAACTATCAACCAGGCTAAACAGTATATCAATAATAATCAAAAAACAAAGATTAAAGCTTTTTTTATGGAAAATAGGAAAGAAGGAAAAAGAGAACCCCTGCTAACTAAAACAGAGAAAAACCCCTAATAACTAAAAAAAAAACCCATTTGGAGCACAAACCCAGAGCTATGCGCCATACAAGCTCCCATAAAAAAAAGACATCAAACTGCCGACCAAATTTATATAACCAAGCATCAGAAAAGTACCATCTTAATTAACTCAAGTCAAATGGTAATAACGGGCAAAAGAGCCCCACCTTTTCTCAAAGTCAAATTTAGGATCAAAAGTTCGACTTCTAATTTTTTCCAAACTAAGACATAACGTCACCTGAGAGAACCATTGTATCAAAGTGGGAGCAGAGGCATCTTTCCATTTTAATAAAATAGCCCTTCTAGCCAATAATGTGACAAATGCAATTACATATTGGTCAGATATAGAAATACCGTGAATATGTTGAGGAATTATACCAAACAAAACTGTCAATTTATTAGGTTGTAAATTAGTTCTTAAAGCTTTAGAGATTATAGAAAAAATAGATTTCCAAAATTGTTTCAATACAGAACACGACCAAAACATATGTGTCAATGTAGCTATCTCAGTTTTGCATCTATCACACTGATTATTTGCATTAGGAAAAATTTTTGACAATCTCTCCTTCGTCAAATAATAACGATGTACAATTTTAAATTGAATTAGAGAATGACTGGCACAAATTGAAGAAGAGTTAACCAGTTTCAAAATTTGCAACCAGTCCTCTGTTATCAAGGTCATATTAAGCTCTCTTTCCCAATCTTGCTTGATCTTAAGTAAAGGATAATTGTCGTGTTGTAATAGTAAATTATAAATTTTCCCAATAAAGCCTTTCACTAAAGGGTTCATTTTTAAAATAATATCTAACAAGTCAGAATCTTGTATATATGGAAAATTACTTACATATTCTTGTAAAAAATGTCTGACCTGAAGATATTGCAAATGTTCAAAAATTTCTGTTCTTCCTATGAAAATTATCTCACATTTTCCTATACAATAATATAGATTGTATAGTTTTACAATAATATGGGGTGGCACGGTGGCGCCGTGGTCAACACAATGTTTTATAGTACCAGAGATCTTTACTCAATGTCAGCAAGACCAAGGAGCTGATTATTGACTTCCAGAGGAGGAAACCAGAGGTCCATGATCCAGTCCTCATCAGGGGCTTAGAGGGGGAGAGGGTCAGCAACTTAAAATTCCTCATTGTTATCATTTCAGAGGACCTGTCCTGGGCCCAGCATGTAAGCACAATTATGAAGAAAGCAGAGTAGCGCCTCTCCTTCCTTTGGAGTTTGCAAAGATTTGGCAAGACATTGAAAACTTTGACAAATTTCTATGGATGTGTGGTGGAGAGTACTGTATATTGACTGGCTGCAATACAGCTTGGTATGAAAACACCAATGCCCTTGAATGAAAAAATTCGACAAAAAGTAGTAGATACGACTTAGTTCATCACGAGTAAAGCCCTCCGCCCATTGAGTATATCTACATGAAGCATTGTCGAAGGAAAGCAGGATCCGCACCACCCAGGTCATGCTATCTTCATGTTGGTGCCATCAGGAAGAAGGTACAGGAGCCTCAGGACTCACATCACCAGGTTCAGGAACAGTTATTACCCTGCAATCATCGGGCTCTTGAACTAGAGGGATAACTTCACTCACCCCATCGCTAAACTGTACTCACAACTTATGGACTCAATTTAAAGGACTCTTCATCTCATGTTCTCAATAATTATTGTTTATTTATTTATTATTATTTATTTTTTTCTTTCTTTTTGTATTTGCACAGTTTGTTGTCTTTTCCATACTGGTTGTCTGCCCTGTTGGTGTGGTCTTTCAATGGTTCTATTATGATTATTATTCTATTATGGATTTATTGTGTATGCCCACAAAAAATAGATCTTAGGGTTTTATATGGTGACATATACGTATTTTGACCTTTGACTCAGATTAATTTCTTGCCACAGTCTGTGAGGAGTTTGTATGTTCTCCCTGTGACCACTTGGGTTTCCTCCACTTTCTCCGGTTTCCTCCCACAGTCCCACAATGCACCAGTTGCTAGGTTAATTGATCATTGTAAAATGTCCCGTAATTAGGCTAGGGTTAAATTGGGGGTTACTGGGAGGCATGGCTTGAAGAGCCAGGAGGGCCTATTCCGCACTGTATCTCAATAAAGAAAAAATAGCACTAATTTGTCCAGTCAATTAACCTGTCTAGAAGCTTTTGTAGACTCTGTGTTCTCTTTACATATCACAGTGCTACCTTCACTCATACTGCAAAGTTAGATATTCACCTTTTTTAAAAATCTAAACTAAATTCTGGGTGGCTAATGGCCCCTTACTGATTCTCATCTCACCTTACTAGTCACAGCTTGATAACCTGAAAATAACTCTTTATTCCTTGCTTCTGTTTACTATATAAATCGTAAAATCAAATTTTAGACTGTATCTTTTTCATTGGCTAACCAAACCCCTCTCTCCCTCCCTGCTGCATCAGTTTTGTGCTCAGTTTTGAGTTCTATTGGGATGTCATGGCCCTGGAATGGGCACTATAGTTTACAGGTATGGTATCAGAAAAAAATATTGCATGTTATATAGAGAAATTATAAGTATTATAAGGCACTGGCGTGGAGGACTATGAACGACATGAAGGAAATCTGGAAGTGGAACCTGACCAGAGGGCTTAAAAAGAGGATTTTCATAGCAGTCACGGATGCAAGATGTGGACACTCACCAAGATGATGTGAAAGTCTCTAGATGGTTGCTATACACGAATGCTCCAGATGGCTCTTGACGTGAGTTGGCAACAGCACATGACGAACGTCGAGCTCTATAAGAACCTACCGATGCTCTCCACTAAAACTGAGGCGAGAAGACTGCAACTAGCGGGGCACTGTCTACACCACCCCGAGCTACCTGCCAGTCTAGTCATCTTATGGGAGCCCAAGCACAGGAGGATGAACCTTGGGCGCCCTCCCAAGACTATGGTCAACACGCTCCTAGAAGACAGCGGCGCGGCTAATGTAGATGAACTGAACACACTGATGAGGGAGAGGGAGAAGTGGAGAGTCGATCATCGTGCCTGACCCCCTAGGCCTGAGTCGATGTAGTAGTAATAGTAATTACCTTTGTAATGCAGAAGACAAAGATGAGATAGAGTAGATGTGTTTAAAATAATGAAGGCTTTTATTAATACAAATAAGGAGATTTTTTTCCAAAGGCGGAACAGGTGGTAGAGAATATTGTTAATATGACTTTCAACATAGTGAGTTGTCATAATCTGGAAAGCACTGTCTGAGATTGTGGCGGAGGCTGATTGATTAGTAACCATCTAAAACAAATTGGGAAAATGGTGTAAAAGGGAATGTTTGCATGGATACAGATAACAATAGGGGAAAGGGACAACATAGATAATTTTTGAAGCCCTGGCACAGGCATGTTGAACCAAATATTCACCTGAGCAGTCTAAGTTTAAGATTTCTAGGATATGTGGAGCTAGGGGACTGCTGAAGATACATCTTGGCTAATGAGAAATACTTTAAGGGCATGAGCTGTAAATCTTTCAGCTATCACAGAGGCAATAAATTACTTAATTTCTGGCTTCACCTTTGAAGACGATACTCAACTGACAAAATTAATATTAAAACTGTTAACGTTAGATGAAGACATTGTTTCCCAAACAGATTTGGGAACTGAACCATAAAATATTCAATTCAGGATTCTCAAAAAAACATGGGCAAGTGCCGTGGTTGCACATTATCTACATGTTTTATACTAGACTTGGGAATGGCTTTCCTTGGAATAATCTTGGATAGTATTTTGCAAAATTTATTTGATCAGGAAACAATAAAAGGTCCGCTGAGTCATACTGTTGTCAGTTTCCAGTACATGATGAAAATTAGGTAGCTGAAAATAGATGAAGGAAATAGGAATTTCATGGCTGGATATGCAAAATTAGTGTTACATTAAAAAATCTTGTAAATGGGGAATTACAAACTGATTGAAGATTTTACTGAAAATTTGCAGAATAATGTTTCAAATCAAAAAAGATTCGAATTCATTGACGGGAGAAAAACCATCAATGAGAAATCTGAGTCAACTGAAATGTATTAAAACAGGCTTTCATAAAGCTGTAAAATACAGAGATATGATAACATATTGTACTTGTATCTTTTGAAACCAAGGAGTTACTTTTGAGAATGTGTCGTGCCACTGATCCGGAGAAGATAGTTACAGCTCAACTGACTTGGTAACTATCAATTTGTAACCTTTGGTAAACGCCTTCATTTTGAGGTGACTCATCCATGGTGTTTCAGTCCTTCCTTCTTGCAGAGGAGTTCTGACATTTGCTTAGCACCAATGGCTGACAACACAACTGAACTCATTAGTACCAGTATGTTAGAAAATTATTAGTGCAATCCACAACTTTTTTTTTATAATCTTATATAAAACTTTGACTTCCTTTCTTCAGTATGCTGATTTTCCAGAAATGATTTTTCTATTTTGCATTCGGTACATGGAGCGTAGAAAAATAGAGGACTATGGGTAACCCTAGGTAATTTCTAAAGTACGGCAGTGTTCAGCACAGCATTGTGGGCTGAAGGCCCTGTATTGTGCTGTATAGGTTTACGATGTTTCTATGAATTTGAATTTTCAACTTCAAGTTTATTATCAGTTAATCATATACAGGTATACAGCTAAGTAAAACATCGATCTTTTAGGGGCAAGATGCAAAACACAGCATGTATAGTCACACAGCACATATAGTTACATAAAAACATAGATAGAAACATAGAAAGTAGGTGCAGGAGTAGGCCATTCGGCCTTTCGAGCCTGCACCGCCATTCAGTACGATCATGGCTGATCATCCAACTCAGAACCCTATACCTGCCTTCTCTCCATACCCTCGATCCCTTTAGCCACAAGGGCCTTATCTAACTCCCTCTTAAATATAGCCAATGAACTGGCCTCAACTGTTTCCTGTGGCAGAGAATTCCACAGATTCACCACTCTCTGTGTGAAGAAGTTTTTCCTCATCTCGGTCCTAAAAGGCTTCCCCTTTATCCTCAAACTGTGACCCCTTGTTCTGGACTTCCCCAACATCGGGAACAATCTTCCTGCATCTAGCAGGTCGAATCCCTTTAGGATCTTATACGTTTCAATCAGATCCCCCCTCAATCTTCTAAATTCCAACGAGTACAAGCCCAGTTCATCCAGTCTTTCTTCATATGAAAGTCCTGCCATCCCAGGAATCAATCTAGTGAATCTTCTTTGTATCCCCTCTATGGCAAGAATGTCTTTCCTCAGATTAGGGGACCAAAACTGCACACAATACTCCAGGTGTGGTCTCACCAAGGCCTTGTACAACTGCAGTAGTACTTCCCTGCTCCTGCACTTGAATCCTCTTGCTATGAATGCCAGCATACCATTCGCCTTTTTCACCGCCTGCTGTACCTGCATGCCCACTTTCAATGACTGTTGTATAATGACACCCAGGTCTCGTTGCACCTCCCCTTTTCCTAATCGGCCACCATTCAGATAATAATCTGTTTTCCTGTTCTTGCCACCAAAGTGGATAACCTCACATTTATCCACATTAAATTTCATCTGCCATGAATTTGCCCACTGGCCTAACCTATCCAAGTCACCCTGCATCCTCTTAGCATCCTCCTCACAGCTAACACTGCCGCCCAGCTTCGTGTCATCCGCAAACTTGTAGATGCTGCATTTAATTCCCTCGTCTAAATCATTAATATATATTGTAAACAACTGGGGTCCCAGCACTGAGCCTTGTGGTACCCCACTAGTCACTGCCTACCATTCTGAAAAGGTCCCGTTTATTCCCACTCTTTGCTTCCTGTCTGCCAACCAATTCTCTATCCAGGGTTGGGGTGGTGGGACACAGGGGTGTCATCTCATCGTCGATCAGGGCAGGCAGCTCATCTTCTCCTATGACTGCCCGCCTCGATGTCGAAGGTCGAGGTTCGTCGTCTGCTGTGGCTGATGTGGAAGGCTGGCTTGACTTCTGAGCCTCTCGCATTTTTCTGTCATACCGTTGTTTGTAAGCACTCAAACCATCCTGCAAATATTCCCTAAACCTACGTACCCTTTCAAAATTAAAGTTGTACTTTATCATTGCAGCAAAAATCTCACACAGTTGCTTCACTTTCGCGACTGCATTTGGTTTTGATTGTTATTCTTTCCTCTTCCAATTGCATCAGCTCTTCATCTATCAGTTCTTGGTCATGGGATGCCAAAACCTCTTCGACATCATCTTCGTCAGCTTCCACAAGCCAAACTCACTTTGTCCTTGCTTTGTTCACCAAGATCGAAACGCTTAATTATGTCTAGTTTTAAGCTAAGTGTAACACCCTTACTCTTTCAGGCTTTTCCGACACCTTAGAACTCATCTTGCTAACGGCTGCTCAATGCAATGTGTTTAAGCAATGCCGTTCCGAATCCGGGTGAGAGCGGCTGCTCGGGGTGCACACTGCCTTTTATCACGCGCTGATTTTTTCGTGCGCTGATTTTTTATCGCGCGCTGCCTTTCTTCGTAACAGTGAAAACACCTTCTGCAAGCGAAAACAGGGTACTAATGTAGGTCTTTCGTAACAGTAAGGTTTCGTAAAGCGAACGTTTGAAAAGTGGGGGCACCTGTATTACTGGCACTACAATAATAAACAACCAATAGTGTAAATATGTGAAACAACAGCAGTAAAAGATGAAAAGTGACCTTTGCAGGATGAGAGTGTGTCTGTGAGTTGGGGTGGTGAGGGAATGGTGACAGGGCATTCAGACAGGGTGCACATATGTGCAGGGTGGCAGCAGGATGTTAAGAAGTTTAACAGCCTGGGAGAAGAAGCTGTTAACCAGCCTGACAGTTTTGGTTCTTGTGCTGTGGTACTTTCTGCTGGTTGGCAGGAGATCAAAGAGATTATGGGAAGGATGGGAGGGATCTTTTATAATGCATATACAGCGCTTCTGTTATGTCCTGAATGGGGAGAGGCAAGAGACCCCAATGATGTTTATAGCAGTCCTATCTGTTGCAGGGCCTTGCGATCCAATGCATTGCAATTCCCATACCAGACAGTGATGCAACTTGTAAGGACAATGTTGAGGTGCTCTGGTAGAATGTATGAGAATGTAGGAGTGGAGTCTTGTTTGCCTCATCATTCTCCCCAGGAAGTAGAGGTGCTGCTGTGCTCCCTTGTCTGAAGAGGTGGTGTTGAGGGGCCAGGTGAGATCATCAGTAATGTGCATGCCAAGCAACTTGGTGCTCCTGACTTTCCATGGAAGAGCCATAGATGTGCAGTAGGTAGTGGTCAGCCTGCACCTTCCTGAAGTCCTCAGTGATCTCTTTAGCCTTGTCCACATTGAGACTCAGGTTGTTGTGCCTACACCAGTCCACAAGCTGCTCTGCTTCCTCTGGGTTTGCTTTTTCATCATTGTTCCTGATGAGGACAACCTCTGTTGTGTCATCAGTGAACTTAATGATGTGGTTAGAACTAGATTTGGCAGGACAGTTGTGCATTGCAGTATGAAGGTTTTGTCAAGGTTAAATATCAACATAATTAACCGTAATAACTGCTATAGTAAATTGTATCTGACTTTTTTTATTCATGCATTACTTTGGGGATCTGGACTGTGTTGGCAAGATCAGCATTTATTGAATTGAATAGCTTGCTCTGCCATTTCAGAGGGCTCAAACACGTTGGTGGGTCTGGAGTCATAAATAGGCAAACATAAAAAGATGGCAGAAAAGATGGGTTTTTATGACAATCCTGTAGTTCTGTAGTCATTATTATTTGAAATTCCATTTTTGCCATGGTAGAGGATTGACTTGGGTCTTTGGATGTGTTATGTACCTTGTAACTGGGTTGCCAAACCAGCAGAAATGGACCAGTTAGTTGGAGTCTGGATTACTGGAACTAAGAAAGTTTTATTAAAGAAATAAGTAACACAGTACTCTAATCGTAAGGATATGAATGCAACAGATTAGCAATGATAAAACACACATGTACACAGAACTAGGGTAATAGGAATCAAACAAGCTCTATCGCAGTCTAGGGGTAAAATGATCAATCTCAAGTGACGCAGAGTTCAGTTCAGCTTAGGACAGTTCGCAGTAATCGCTGTTGTGCCTTTGGAGAGAGAGAGAGAGGATGATATGCAAATTCTGATTCAAACAGACCTTTGTTCTTTGCAGTTAGCTTTCGGGCGAACCCTTTTATGTCTTCTGTGGTCACTGACTGTGACCTCTCTGTTCCGGATACGACCGTTCTTCCGCAGTGAACCCGGCACCCAGGCAAGGGCGGACACACACACCAGGTTCCCGCCGATCGTCCCTTTTCACTCTGTGCGTCTATGGTCAGTTCCCGCGATCAGACCTCCAAACTCCCACCAACTTTGGGGGCACACCGCACTTCCAGGGTCTCGTTATCTCATGATCTCGTGGTGTGTCGTGCCTTAGCAAACCTGTTCTTTTTATCCCCCTGCTGGGGTATCGCCTGTCCATCAAACTTCAAACAGTTCAGGTTCAAAGCAACCGGTCTGTCAATACTCTTAATTGTGTTTCTTTTCCGTTACCTCTCTCTCCTCTCTCATTAACATTTTGAACGCTTCTCCATTGTCTCCCTTATGTCTCTCATCAGCATCAATCTTCTGATAACTTGGTTTTTCATCACAGATGTATTTCAGATGTTTAGAAATACGATTCAGTATTAATGAAATACACTAATTTGTAATTTTAGAGAACAATGTGTCAATATGTCAATGAGAAAAGGAAGTTTGGAGATTAAGTGGCTTTTTGAGATTGAATATAAAGCGGGTGAGGGGCATGCACTAATATCGCAATGAATGATTAACTTTATTATCTATCCTGTGTCAGTTACAGTAAAATTTATACTGTCATGTCATTATCACAATTATAGAGCCAGGTAGACTAATCCATATTGTTTACTAGCCAGAAAACTGTTCAGACATATTAGTGACCTTCTATTTCTATACTCAGTGTGCCTGTTGCTGGAAGTTACATGCTACATTTGAGACCCTTTGAACCATTATTCTGCATTTTTTCAGCAATGTCTTCAATTAGTTTATTATTCATTTATAATATTTAAAAATATATAACAATACTAAAGTATTTAATTTTGCATATCCAACTGTGACATTCTTATTTCCTTGCTTTTATGTTCTAGCCCTTTCAAAGTGAACGGTAACATCGCAATTGCCTTCCTTGCCGCTGATTTTAACCTGCAAATTAACCTTTAGGGAATCCTGCACAAGGACTCTCCAGTCCCTTTGCACCTCTGATCTTTCAATTTCCTCTCCATTTAGAAAATAGTCTACCATTTTATTTCTTTATCACAGTGCATGACCATACACTTCCTGACACTGTATTCCATCTGCCACTTTTTTGCTCATTCTCCTAACCCGTGCAAGTCCTTCTCTAGCCTCTCTATTTCTTCAAAGCTACCTGCCCCTCCATCTATCTTTGTATCATCCACAAACTTGGCCACAACACCATCAATTTCATCATCTAGATTGTTGACAAATAACATAAACAGAAGCGGTCCTGACATAGGCCCCTGTGAAGTACCACTATTCACTGGCTACCAACCACAAAAGGCTCTCTTTATTTCCATTCTTTGCCTCCTGCCAATTAGCCAATGCTCTATCCATGCTAATATCTTTCCTGTAATATCATGAGCTCTGAACTTGTTACCTTGTCAAAGGCCTTCTGTCTGAAAATCCAAGTACACAACATCCACCAATTCACCTTTGTCTCTCCTGCTTGTTACTCTTCAAAGAATTCCAACAGATTTGTTAGGCTAGATTTTCCCTTAAGGAAACCATGCTGAGCATGACTTTTTTATCATGTGCCTCCAAGTACCCCAAAACCATATTCTTAACAATCAGCTCCAATATCTTCCTAACCACTGAGATCAGATTAACTGGCCTAACTTCCTTCCTTCTTGACAAGTGGAGTTACACTTGCAATTTTCCATTCTTCCATAACCATGCCATAAGCAATTAATTCTTGAAAGATCATTTCTAATGCCTCCACAATCTCTTCAGCCACCTCTTTCAGAACCCTGGGGTGTAAATGATCTGGTTTAGGTGACATATCTACCTTCAGACCTTTCAGTTTCCCAGAACCTTCTCCCGAGTAATTGCAACTTCACATACTTCTACCCCCTGACACTTTCAAACTTCTGGCATACTGCTAGTATTTTCCACAGTGAAAACTGATGCAAAATACTTATTTAGTTCATCTGCCATTTCCTTGTTTCCAATTACTACCTTTCCAGCATAATTTTCCAGGTGTCTGATATCGACTCTTGCATCTCTTCCACACGGCATATATATGAAAAAATTTTTGGTATCCTTTAATATTATTTGCTAGCCTACCCTCAGATTCAAATTTCTGATGAAGGATCTCAGCCCGAAACGTCAACTGTCTGGCCTGTTGAATTCCTGCAGCATTTTGTGTGTGTTACTTAAATTTCCAGCATCTGCAGATTTTCACTAATTTGTGATTGGATTAACCTCATATTCCATCTTTTCCTTCTTCATGACTTTTTAGTTGCCTTTTTTTTTGGTTTTTAAAAGCTTCTCAATCCTCTAACTTCCCACTAATTTTTGCTCTATTATATTCCCTCTCTTTGGCTTTTACGTTGGCTTTGGCTTCTCTTGTCAGCTACGGTTGTGACATCCTGCCTTTAGAATACTTCTTCCTGTTTGTGATGAGTATATTCTGCGCCTTCTGAATTGCCCCTAGAAATTCCTGCCTGTGCTGCTCTTCCATCATCCCTGCTAGTCGTCTTTTCCAATCAATTTTGGCCAGCTCCTCTCTCATGCCTCTGTAATTTCCTTTACTGTAATACTGATACATCTGACTTCAACTTCTTCTCAAATTGCAGGCTGATTTCAATCATATTATGATCACTTGTAGCTGTGGGTTCTGTTATCTTAAGCTCTATAATGAATTCTGGTTCATTGCACAACACCCAATCCAGAGTAGCTGATCCCCTATTGGTCTCAACCATGAGCTGCTCGAAAAATCCATCTCAATGGTGTCCCCTCTTTTGATCTAGCACCAACCTGATTTTGCCAATCTACCAGCATATTGAAATTCCCCCTGACCTATAACATTATCCTTTTTACATGCATTTTCTTTTTCCCCATTGTAATTTGTAGATCACATCTTTACTACTGTTTGGGGGTCTGTATATAACTCCCATCAGGGTCTTCTTACCCTTAGATTTTTTTAGTTCTGCCCACAGCAATTCAATATCTTCCAATCCTGTGTCACCTCTTTCTAATGATTTGTTTTCATTTTTTAAACCAACAGAGCCATGCCACCCCCCCTGCCTACCTGTCCGCCCTTTTGATACAATGTGTAGCCTTGGACGTTAAGCTCTCAGCAATAGAGCTTCTTTAATTATTGGAATGTCTTAAGCCCATTTTCCAGTTCTCTATTTACAGGAAGTACAGCAGAATTGCCATGAAAACTCTTATTTTTGCAGGCAAAAGTGACCACTGGACATTATAGATCATAAACACAAGAGATTCTGCAGATGCTGTAAATCCAGAGCAATATACACAAATTGTTAGAGGAACTCAGCAGGTCAGGCAGCATATACGGAAATGAATAAACAGACCAAGATCCTTCTTCGGGACTGACGTTCTAGATCAGTGCTTCTGAAACTTTTTTGGGTTACTACCCCTTGGCTCCCAGACCACATCCCCAATGCTCTCCTCTCCCTTTCCAGCCATTACATACAAGCTATAAATAATTTTATTTTATAATGCACAGTGAAAGAAAATAGAAAATGCAAATTCAAAGCAGTGACTAATAATTGCAAAAATATTCAAATCTATTTAAAGCTACAAATAATATTATTTCTTTATTTGGTTACAGTAAAATAAATATCAACAATTTTAAAGCATACATTAGTAGTCCATCTATTCACTACTTCATTGCTTATTCATCTTTCAATGAAATGGATGGAATTGGTACAGTGATATCAGCTTCTCAACTTCAGGCTGAATGCCACTCAGAAATCTCAGATTCCCACATTCAGTAATTTGCACTCTGTTTCATTGCTTTGCAAGACGTTGGGCGACAGCACTGAAATTGCGTTCCACAAAATATGATGTTATAAAGGTATAAAGAACATCTTAGCCTTTTTCCACAATGCTGTATAACATTTAGAGATTTCTTTCTGCAACCAAAAGTCTAGATATGATTTTTTTTTGTAGCAAGATCAGTTCTTCCTCCATCCTTCCCATTAATTCCTCATTAAAAGTGTTCAGAAATGGATTTATTACCCAATGTGGAATTTGAATGGAGAGAAGATCCTGAAAATCTCTGATATGTCTTTACCCAGTTCACCCAGATGAGCACAGTATACTTTAAGATCAATATCTGGTATTCTTTCACTACGAACTCAGAGAGGCTCCAAAATTGGAAAAGGTCATGGCAGCCAATGTTGCACTTAAATAGGGTTGACTTGGACAGAAATGTGGAGATGACTGATTTGACTTTGAGATTCACAATTTCCTTGCAATTGTTGATTGATTTCATTAAACTTTGCGAATAATTCTGTCAAATAAGCAATGTCATGCCGATTATTCTTGAGTTGATTATTGAATCAACTCAAGAATTTGAGTCTTCAAAGAATTTCATCACAGTTTTGAAAGGCATCTCAGCCAGTTTCCTTTTGACAAAGATGTTGCAACAAGATGGTGTCTTTGAATTACACAGTGAATGGTAAATATGTTCGGTGCAGCTTTTTTCAAGGAAGTAATAACCCCACGGTGGTGCCCCATGTGTTGTACAAGCAAGAATGTCAGTGAGTAGAATGTCTTTCTCCTCAAAATTGGTCAACATCCTGAAATATTAACTCCACTCACCTTCATATGTTTTGAATCCATTTGTAAATAACTATTGACCTATGTTTTCATCTTTATGAAATGAACATAATGAAAAAGCGATGATTTGTTGCTTAGCAAAGTTGATTCGTTCAACTGCAAAACAAATTCTGTTGTCCTAAATATGTTGCACAATGTGTCTTCCACATTCTCAAGCATTTCATCTAATTGTCTTTGAACAGAGTGGAATTGCTTTAATTATTTGGTCTGGTGACCTATGCAAAACCATACTTGGAACCTCCCGTACTGCTGGCTAAATCAGTTCTCTATTTGTATGGGGCTTTCCAGATTTAGCATTGAAAATTTTGTATGAAACAGGCAGACCATCACTTTTTGTTGCGAAATACTGGCAAACATGTTTGTGTTTTCAATTTCTGAAATTTTTTACGAAGTGACTGAAAATAAGCCAAGTTGTTGTTTGCATTATCAGGGGGTATTATCTGCAAATGTTCAAGGAGTCTGGACAGTTTTTATTGCCTCATTTGAAAAAACATTTTCACACAACAGACATATTGGCTGCTGTTCACTGCTTGGTGTTAGTATAAATCTTTATTTCAGATAAGACTATGAGATATAGGAACAGAACAAGGCCATTTGGCCCATCGAGCCTGCTTCACCATTTCATCGTGGCTGATCCAAGTTTCTTCTCAGCCCCAATTTCCTGCCTCCTCCCCGTATCCCTTCATGCCTTGACCAATCAAGAATCTGTCAACCTCTGCCTTAAATATACATAAAGACTTGGCCTCTACAGCTGCCTGTGGCAAAGAATTCCACAGATTCACCACCCTCTTGCTAAAGAAATTCCTCCTCATCTCCATTCTAAAAGGATACCCCTCCATGCTGAGGCTGTGTCTTCTGGTCTTAGACTCTCTCACCATAGGAAACATCTTCTCCACATACACTCTATCAAAGCCTTTCACCATTTGATAGGTTTCAATGAGGTCACCCCTCATTCTTGTGAATTCTGGTGAATACAGGCCAAGAGCCATCAGATGCTCTTTATATAACAAGCCTTTCAATCCTGGAATCATTTTTGTGAACCTTCTTTGAACCCTCTCCAGTTGCAGCACATACTTTCTAAGATGAAGGACCCAAACCTCATCACAATACTCCAAGTGCCATTTCTTTGCCAATTTTCCTAATCTGTCTAAGTCCTTCTGTAGCGCCTCTACTTCCTCAAGACTACTTGCTTCTTCACCTACCTTCATATTGTCTGCAAATTTTGCAACAAAGCCATCAATTCCATCATCCAAATCATTGACATGTAACATAAAAAGAATCAATCCCAATACAGAACACCACTAGTCACTGGCAGCCAGTCAGAAAAGGCTCCCTTTATTTCCACTCTTTGCCTCCTGAATATCAGCCACTGCTTTATCCATGCGAGAATCTTTCCTGTAATATCATGGGCTCGGAGGGGCTTGTTAAGCAGCTTCAAGTGTGGCACCTTGTCAAAGGCCTTCTGAAAATCCAAGTACACAACATTAACCGTTTCTCCTTTGTCTATCCTGCTTTTTACTTCTTCAAAGAATTTCAACAAATTTGGCAGGCAAGATTTTCCTTGAGGAAAGTATGCCTAGTTTATCATGTGCCTCAAAGTACACTGAGACCTCATCCTTAATAATCGGCTCCATGATCTTCCCAACCACTGAGGTCAGACTAACTGGCCTATAGTTTCCATTCTTCTGCCTCTCTCCCTTCTTGAAGAGTGGAGTGACATTTGCAATTTTCTGGAACCATTCCAGAGTCTAGTGATTCGTGAAAGATCATTACTCATGCCCTCATGATCTCTTCAGCCACCTGTTTCAGAATTCTAGAGTGCATAGCATTTGGTCCAGGTGAATTATCTACCTTCAGACCTTTCAGTTTCCCAAGAACCTTTTCTCTAGTTATGGTAACTTCAGGCACTTCATACCCCATGACACCTGGAACTCCCACCAAACTGCTAGTGTCTTCCACAGTGAAGACTAATGCCAAATACTTATTCAGTTCATCCGCTATTTCATTGTCCCCATTACCATCTGTCCAGCATTGATTTTTAGCAGTCCAATATCCACTCTTGCCTCTCTTTTACACTTTATGTTTCTGAAGAAGCTTGTGGTATCCTCTTTAATATTATTGGCTAGCTTACATTCGTATTCCATCTGTACCTTCTTAGTGACTTTTTTAGTTGCCTTCTTTTGGTTTTTAAAAGCTTCCCAATCCTCTAACTTCCTACTAATCTTTGCTCTGTTATATGCCTTGTCTTTGACTTTTATGTTAGCTTTGACTTCTCTTGTTAGCCATGGTTGTGTCATTTTTCCTTCAGACTCTTTCTCTTTGGGGTATATATGTATATCCTGTGCCTAATAAATTGCTTCCAGAAATTCCAGCAATTGCTACTCTGCCATCATTTCTGCCAGTGTTCTTTTCCAATCAGTTCCGGCCAACTCCTCTCTCCTGCCTCTGTAATTCCCTTTACTCCACTGTAATACTGATACATCTGATTTTAGCTTCTGCTCAAATTTCAGGGTGAATTCTATCATATTATGATCATTTTCCCCTAAGCGTTCTTTTACATAGAATAAAAAACCTACAGCACAATACAGCCCCTTTGGCCCACAATGCTGTACCGAACATGTACTTACTTTAGAAATTACCTAAGATTACACATAAGCACGCTAATCAATTCTGGTTCATCGCACAACACCCAATCCAGAATCGTTGATCTTCTAGTGGGCTCAACCACGAGCTGCTCTAAAAGGCTATCTCATAGGCATTCTAGAAATTCTTCCTCTTGTGATCCAGCAGCAACCTGATTTTCTCAATCTACCTGCATATTGAAGTGCCCATGACTATTATAACATTTCCCTTTTGACATACATTTTCTATCTAATTTGTAAGCAACATCCTTACCACTGTTTGGTGGTCTAGTTCCACTCCCTTCAGGGTTTTTTTGCCCTTGCAGCTCCTTAGCTCTATCCACAATGATATACCACACTATATTGCCTTTGCTTTTTTGTTTGGCCTGCTTCTATTTTCCTTATGGATAAGCACCATGGTCAATTAGCTACTGTTTAAGTCCAACCCTAAGTGCTGCAATCAATAAAGGGGGAAGTTATGACATCATAATCATTCAGGCAAAACCTTACGCTCTGCCTGAAAGTACATAAAGTGGGTCATTGGTTGGGACATGGGCTAGAGAAATTCTGCCAAGACCATTTAGAGAGGGCAGATTCTGAGTTTACCCCTTTGAAAGTCACACTGTAATTCACAGTAATTGCATCACTGTGTGATTAGAGTATGGGAATTGTACTAGATACCTACTGTATTACAGTAGTGAATGGCAATAATTCACGGGCCGAGCCTGTAAATAACATGATTTGTTCAGTCCAGATTTCTTGTGATATGTCAAATACAGAAGTGTCACATTGCCTTTCAACAACTGTAATGTGTTTCAAGCAAGCCAAGTGAATGGGGGTTAGAAAGAGATAAGGTAATTACATGAGCATTGTCATCATTTATGAGGCACTGAGGATCAAATGCTTATAATAAGTAATTCATTTCTTAAATTAAGCTTGTAATCACTCAGCTGCCCCCCCTTGCTACAGAGTGCTCCACTCCACCCCCCCCTTTATCTTTATAGAAACTCCCAATGGCACCGGGGGGGGGGGGTGGGGGCGCGATATCACCCCCTTTGCGAATCTGGATGAAGTCCAGCTGTAGATTATAGACTGCAGGAATTTTCACTCAAAACAGCTCTGTGAAACTACCTCATCTTGTAGTCAATCATTAATAAAACTGCAATTTTTCCCCCCTGTACGAAATGTCAAGTTCTTGTGTGTGAATTATGCATACTGTGTGACAGATTTTTACAACCCAATGTGGTAATACTGGTATTAAATCAGCATTGTATCTGGATAGCAATGTCTGCCTATCCTGTATACTTACAGTATATATATGTGTGACAGAGATGGTATTCTACTACCTATTTGCTGAATAACACAAGTTGCTGTAAACCTGTTTGCTGACGATAAATAATCAAAATAGGGGATGCATCTGCACCTTAGCTGCCGAATTAAATCGTGCTACCAAGCTAAATTTAATCTCCAAGGTGTCTTGTTATGAATCAACTAGATAATGTTGATCCATGTAAGTTAATTACCGCATCAAAAAGCAGAATTTCTACTGAAGATGTTAAACATAAAGAATTTAGAATTTTTCACTTTGAACAGTTATGGAATAAGCTGTCCAAAATCACTATTACATCAGAAAACATAAATATTTTCAAGAAATAATAGTGTACATTTTTGGAGAGGTGATAAGGTGATTAAGTGAGACCTGATCTCAAGGAAAGTGTGAGATTCTAGAACCCAAACAAATGTTCTTCTGTCTTGTTTGTATATAGATAGGTGAATTGAGATTCACATCCAGCATTGTGTGTGGGTGAGTGCATATCAAATATTTGCTACTTAAGACAATGGAGTGAAGTCATGTCTTCTACAACAATATTTTGGAACATTGCCAGGACAAATTATTCATTTTATTTCACTTCTATTTCAGAAAAATTGTTAAACATCCATACCGGGAAATTTTTCTGATGGCTCTCCATTTACTAAGGGTGTGTGATTTAAAAGGCCACTTGTAAATTTATACTTTTGCAGTCTTTAGCTGAATGCTCTGAAGCTATCTGCTAATGCGGATGTCTGTTGCCTTTGACCACTGTAATTTTAATGAGGCATGCTGCCATTTCTGAATCATTTCCATTTAATCATATGTGCATTTGCGATATTTCTGTATAAGCTGTAGCTATCGTTGTCAAACCAGGAATATCTAGATTCTTTAAAGAAGAGAGGAATAAACAATTGAGAATGCAAATCCTTTCTTCTATGTGTACTGAATTGAAATATATCTGGCAGCTAAGTCTTTCTAAGGCAACACTGATGTACCTGTCCTCCTGTAGGGAGAGCTGTCACCGTGCATATTTGCCAGGATTAGTCTGTCTTAAAAATTGTGTTTTTTATCACTGAGTTCACTCAACTTCACTCACCCCAGCACTGAGCTGTTCCACAACCTGTAGACTCACTTTCAAGAACTGGTCATCTGATGTTCTCGATATTTATTGCGTATTTATTTATTATTATTATTTCTTTCTTTTATTTGCACAGTTTGTTGTCTTTTGCACACTGGTTATATGCCCTGTTAGTGCAGTCTTTCATTGATTCTACTCTGGTTGTTGGATTTATTGAGTATGCCTGCAAGAGAATGAATTTCAGGGTTGAATATGGTGACAGACAGTATATATACTTTAACAATAAATTTACTTTGAACTTTGAGTTTCCTGGATACTGTTTTATTCCAGGCAAATGTTCTAAACCACGTTTCAGATGATCTCTGCTGAAGGCAAATGGCCTTTGTCTGCTCTCCCTTTAGTGTTGATCATTGACTGAGCAGTTGCTCTACCCCACCCCACCTTCTCCATACAACAGATGATTATCTGCACTCCTAGAACCTTTGGTCTCCTTTCAGACACTGGACCTCTGCAAAAATTGCTAGAGCTATCACTTCATGAATTCACAACTCAGTGTGTAAAGGAATACATACCAAAGAGGTCATTATGGGTGTTGCACAACTGGAAACCATGGATGAACTAAGGGATCCTCTCCCTACTGAATTCCTGGTCTGTGGTGTTCAAATTGGGTTATTCTGACCTATACAGGAAATATAGGTGTGACCTTTGCTAAATTATCAGGGATCCCAAGAGACAATACTAGTCCGGAATCGAGTTCCAGACCAGCTGTCAATTGTGGCAGGGTTTGCACGCTGTAAAGTTCAAAGCGAATTTATTATCAAAGTACATATATGCCATCATAATTTATTATCAAAGTACATATATGCCATCATATACTATCCTGAGATTCATTTTCAGGGCATTCACAGTAAATACAAAGAAACACAATAAAATCAATGAACACTGCACCAATTGTGCAAATGCAAAAAGAAAAAAAATGAAATAATAATAATAAAAAATAAGTGATAAAGATTGAGAACATGAGTAGTTGGGTTCTCAAAGGTGAGTCAATAGGTTCTGGAATTAATTCAGTATTTGGGTGAGTGAAGTTATCCACTTTGGTTCAGGAGTCTGATGTTGGGGGGGTGGCGGTGTATCTTCTTTATGATGCAGCAGCAAGAAGAGAGCATGGCCTTGATGGTGAGGGTCCTTGATGATGGATGCTGCTTTATGGGTGCCACTTCCTGTGACAGTGCTCCCTGTAGATGTGCTCAGTAGCAGGGTGGGCTTTACCTGTGGTGGATTGATCTCTGCCCATTACTTTTTGTAGGCTTTTCCATTCAGGGGCATTGGTGATTCCATTCTAGGCTGTGATGCAGTCAGGATACTCTCCACCATGGATTTATAGAAGTTTGAGAAGGTTTTACAGATGACATGCAGAATTGTTGCAGACTTCCAAGAAAGTAAGGGTGTTGCTGTGCTGTCTTTGACTCAGAACAGATCTTCTGAAATGATAATGCCAAGGAATTTAAAGTTGCTAACCCTCTTCATCTCTGATCCCCTGGTGAGGACTGGCTCATGGACTCCCTTTGTCATCCTTACTAGTCAATAATTAGCTCTCTGCTTATTATAGCCTCGTGGTGCACCTATGCTGACGGTGATTTTGCAAGAGACATTGTTGTCAATCCAAACTAACGGGGGTCTGCAAGTGAGAAAATTCAGGATCCAGTTGCACAAGGAGGTATTGAGGTCCAGGTTTTGGAGCTTATTGGTTAGTTTTGAGGGGTTACTAGTGTTGAATGCAGAGCTGTAGTCAATGAAGAACATCTTGATGTATGTATCTTCACTGTCCAGATGTTCCAAGGTTGAGTGAAGAGCCAGTGAAGTGGCATTTGTTGTTGATTGGTTGTGACGGTAAGCAAATTGGAGAAAATCCAAGTTACTCCGTAGGCAGGAGTTGATATGTTTCATTACCAACCTCTCAAAGTACTTCATCACAGTGGATGAAAGTGCTACTGGATAATAATCATTGAGACAGGATACCAGGTTTTTCTTGGGCACCGGTATGATTGATCAAACCAGCGGGTATAACTTCAGTTAACTTCACTCGTCCCATCACTGAACTGTTCTGACAACCTATGGACTTTTCATCTCATGTTCTCAATATTTATTGCTTATTTATTCATTATAATTTTGTTTTTTTTTTGTATTTGCACAGTTTGTTGTCTCTTGCATGTTCGTTGTTTACCAGTCCTGTTGAGTACAGTTTTCCATGGATACTATTATGTTTCTTGGATTTACTCTGTATGCCTACAAGAAAATGAATCTAAGGGTTGAATATAGTGATACATGCTTGGTTTTGTTTTGTTGGAGGTGATTCTATTCAAGCCCCGCCACAGCTGTCAAGTATCCTTCTTTGGTTCAAGTTTGGTCCGCAATTGCCACTTTATATCTGACATGGTTTTCTGGAGGTCATTCCTGAACCTCTTGTGCTGTCATTGGTCTAGGCCTGAATGCCACCGACTTGCCCCTCAGCAGATTGCGGAGCACCCGGTTCATCCAGGGCATCTGGTTGGGGAAGACTCTGAATGATTTTATGGGGACACACTTGTCCTTGAGTGTTCATGAGTAACTTATAGAATGAAGTTGGGCAGTGTTATTGACAATTTTGCATCCATCCCATGAGCTTAATGCACTTTATGCACATTTTGAACAGAAGGGCATTGAAGTGACACCACTCAGCCCATAAACCTCATATGCACCTGTGTCTACAGTCACCAATATAAATGTTAGATCAGTGTTCTGAAGTGTGAACCCATGGAAAGCATCTGGAGATGGAGTCACTGGCTGTGCCTTCAGATTCTTTCATGATCAACTGTTCAGAGTGTTTACATACATTTTAACTTGTCTATACCTCCAATCTGAGATTCCCACCTGCTTTAAGAAGATCACTATCATCCTGGTGATAAAGAACATTAGGGTAATGTGTCTTCTCTAGTGACTATAGCCGTTGGCTCTAAAATCCAGCTTTGGGAGGCTGGTTATGGTGTAAATCATCTCCAGCATCTCAGACAAAATTGACCCACTACAATTTACCTGCATTCTCTGTAGCAATCTACAGAGTAAAAACACCATTGTTTAATGATTACAGCTCGACCTTTAATACTATAATTCTAAGTAGATTCCATCTTCAAACTCCTAGACCTATGTCTGAACACCTCCCCTTACAAATGGATCCTTGACTTTCTGGCTTGTAGACTGCAATCAGTAAAGGTGCAGCTACAATTTTTCCACAGTAATCTTCAATTCCAGTGCCCTAAGACTGTATCCCTTACTTTACTCTCCAGACACTCACGACTGTGAAGCCAAATTCCATTCCAGCTCCATTTATAAACTTGCAGATGATCCACCATAGTGAATCAGATCTCATTGCTGAGGCTGCAGACAAGGAAGAGAGTAAAGGTCTAGTAGCATGGTGTCGTCAAAACATTGACATTTCCTTTAACATGATCAAAACTAAAGAATTGGTCATTGACATCAGGAAGCAGAGTGGAGCACATGGCCCTGAATGCATCAATGGTGTTGAGTTGGAGATAGAACATAGAAGATGGAACAGTACAGCACAGAAACAGGCACTCCAGTCCATGACGTTATGCCAAATTAATTAAATTATTAATTAAATGTCAAACTAAACTAATCCATTCTACCTACACTATGTTTATATCCCTCCATTTGCTGCACATTCTTGTGCCTGTCTAGGTGACTCTTCAACACACCTCTGTCATATTCACCACCCATGGTAATGCATTCTAGACACCCACCACTCTCTGTATGATTTGAAAAAAACTTGACCCACTCATCTTCTTTGAACATGCCACCTCTCACCTTAAATAAATGTTCTCTAATATTGGTACTTTAACCTTAGGGCAAAGTTATTGGCTATCTGCTCTTTCTATGACTCTTAATCTTGTAAACCTCAAAAAGATGGTTCCTTACTTCACTGCTTCAGAAAGAACAAGCCAAGTTTATTCAACCTCTTCTGAGAGCAGATGCCCTCTAGTACAGGCACCATCCCGGTAAAACTTTTCCGCATTCTCTCTAAAACTTCACCATCCTTCCCATAATCGGGCAACCAGAATTGAATGCAATACGGTACTCCTGATATGGCCCACTTAGAGTTTTATAAAGCTGTAACGTAACTAATTGACTCTTGAACTCATTTCCTCAACTAATAAAGGCAAACATGCCATGTGCCGTCTTTACCACATTATCACCTTGGACAGCCACTTTAAGGGGACTATGGACTTTGACAACCATATACGTCTGTACATAAACCCTGTTAAGGTCTCTTTACATTTGACTTCCCAAAGTGCAACACCTCACAGTTGTTAGGATTAAACTCCATCTGCTATTTATCCACCCATATCTGCAACTGATCTGTATCCCACTGTGGCAATCTCCTATACTGTCCACAATTCCATCAACCATTGTATTGTCTGCAAACTTACTAACCTACCAATCTAGATTTTCATCTGTACCATTTATATTTATTACTAACAGCTGAGATTCCAGTATAAATCACTACCATGGGCCTCTATCTGGAATAAATCCCATCGATCACTACCTTCTGTCTTTTATGGACATGCCAATTCTGAATCCAAATAACTAATTTGCTGTGGATGCCATGCATTTTGATCTTCTGGATGACCTACTATGAGACACACTGTCAAACATCTTACTAAACTACATGTAGACAACACCCACAACTCTACCTTCATCAACACACACAAAATGCTGGAGGAACTCAGCAGGTCAGGCAGCACCTATGGAAATGAATAAACAGTTGATGTTTTGGGCCAAGACCTTCTTCAGGACTGGAAGGGAAGGGGGAAGATGACAGACAAAAAAAGTGGGGGGAGGGGAAGGAGGATTGCTAGAAGGTGATATGTGAAGCTAGGTGGGTAGGAAAGGTAAAGAGGAAGGAATCTGATCGGAGAGTGGACTACAGGAGGAAGGAAAGGAGGAGGAAACACAGGGGGAGGTGATAGGCAGGAAAGGCAGATGAGCTCAGGGTATGGATCAACATATGGAATTGTCATATTCTAGCCAATAGTGAGACTTGATTGCAGAAGGGGCAGGACTGGCATCTCAGTATTCCAGGTTTCCGCTGTTTTAGATGTGGCAGAACAGGAGGGATTAAAGGGGGAGGGTTGGTGTTACTAATCAGGGAGAATGTCACCGCAGTCCTCAGTCAGCAGTTAAGTTTTATGGGTGGAACTGAGGAATGAGAAAGGTGAGACCACATTAATGGGTCCATATTATAGACCACCCAACAGTCCACAGGATTTTGTGGAACAATTTGCAGAGAGATTGCAGACTTTTCCAAGGAACATAAGGTTGTTATTGTAGGTGATTTTAATTTACCATATATTGACTGGAACTCTCATACTGTAAAAGGACTAGATGGAATAGAGTTTGTCAAACGTGTTCAGGAAAGACTAGTCAAGTCAAGTCAAGTGAAGTCACTTTTTATTGTCATTTCAACCATAACTGCTGGTACAGAACATAGTAAAAATGAGACGTTTCTATGTAAGAAAAAACACGGAAACTACACTAGACTACAGACCTATCCAGGACTGCATAAAGTGCACAAAACAGTGCAGGCACTACAATAAATAATAATAAATAATAAACAAGATAGTAGGCACAGTAGAGGGTATAGTAGGTTGGTGTCAAGCCAGACTTTGGGTATTGAGGAGTCTGATGGCTTGGGGGAAGAAACTGTTGCATAGTTACATAGTCTGGTCATGGTCATAGTCTATTTAATCAGTACATAGAAGTCCCAACAAATAAGTGTGCAATACTTGATCTGCTATTAGGGAATGAAACTGGGCAGGTGACAGAAGTTGGTGTAGGGAAACACTTTGCATCTAGTGATCATAATGCCATTAGTTTCAGAGTAAAATGGAAAAAGACAGGTCTGGTCCATTGGTCGAGATTCTAAATTGGAGGAAAGCCAATTTAGATGGTATCCAAAAGGATCTGAAAAGTGTGGATTGGGGCAGGCTGCTGTCTGGCAAAGGTGTACTTGGTAAGTGGGAGGCCTTCAAAAATGAAACTTAAAGAGCACAAAGCTTGTATGTTTCTGTCAGAATAAAAGGTAAAGATAAGAGGTTTATGGAACCTTGGTTTTCAAAAGATATAGAGGCCCTGGTTAAGAAAAAAAAGGAGGTGCGTAGCAGATATAGGAAGGTAGGTACTTACTGAGTGTAAGATATGCAAGAGAACATTTAAGAAAGAAATCAGGAGGCTGAAAAGAAGGCATGAGGTTGCCCTAGCAGACAAGGTGACGGGGAATCCCAAAGCATTCTACAGAAATGTTAAGAGCAAAAGGATTGCAAGAAGACAAAATTAGTCCTCTGGAAGATCAGAAGAGTAATCTATGAATGGAGTCAAAAGAGATGAGAGAGATTTCAAATGGATTGTCTTTGCATCTGTATTTACTCAGGGGATGGACACAGAGTCTATAGAAGTGAGGCAAAGTAGCAGTGAGGTCATGGATCCAATACTGATTACGGAGGAGGAAATTCGGGTGGATAAATCCCCAGTGCCTGCCAAGGTGTTCCTTTGTACCCTGTGGAAGGCAAGTGCAGAAGTTGCAGGGTCCTTAGCAGAGATATTTTAATCATCTTTAGCGACAAGTGAGGTATTGGAGGATTGGAGGATAGCTAATGTTGTTCTGCTGTTTAATAAAGACTCTGAAAATAGACCTGGAAATTATAGGCTGGTGGGCCAGATTATCAGTCATGGGAAAGTTATTGGAAGGTATTCTAGGGGACTGGATATACTGTATGATTACTTGGATAGAAATGGACTGATTAAGGAGAGTCAACCTTTGTTTTGTGTATGAAAAGTCATGTCTATCCAGTCTTAAAGTTACCAAGTAAGTTGATGAAGGCAAGACAGTGGATGTTGTCTACATGGACTTTAGCAAGGCATTTGACAAGGTCCCACGTGGGAGCTTGGTCAAGAAGGTTCAGTCACTCAGCACTCAAGATGAGGTAGTAAATTGGATTAGGCATTGGCTTTGTGGGAGAAGCCAGAGAGTGGTGGTAGATGGTTGCCTCTCTGACTTGAGGCCTGTGAGTAGTGGAGTGCCACAGGGATCAGTGCTGAGTCCATTGTTGTTTGTCATCTACTGTATTTCAGTGATGTGGATGATCATGTGGTTAACTGGATCAACAAATTTGTGGATGACACCAAGATTGGGGGTGCAGTGGACAGTGAAGAAAACGATCAAACCTTGCAGTGGGATCTGGATCAGCTGGAAAAATAGAAGATGGAATTTAATGCAGACAAGTTCAAGCTTTTGCACTTTGGTAGGACAACCAGGGTAGGTCTTACACAGTGAGCATTAGGGCATTGAGGAGTGTGGTAGAACATAGGGATCGAGCATACAAGTCCATAATTCATTGAAAGTGGTGGCATAGGTTGTAAAGACAGTTTTTTGGCACATTGGCCTTCATAAATCAAAGTACTGAGTACAGGAGATGGGATGTTATGTTGAAGTTGTACAAGGGGGTGGTGTGGCGTACTTTGGAATATTGTGTGCAGTTTTGGTCACCTACCAACAGGGAAGATGAAACTATGTTGAAAGAGTACAAGGAAATTTTACAAGTATGTTTTTGGGACTGGAGGACCTGTGTTCTAAGGGAAATTGAATAGGTTTGGACTTTATTCCTTGAAGCGTAGAAGACTGAGGGGAGATTTGATAGAGGTATACAAAATTATTAGGGGTATAGATAGGGTAAATGCAAGCAGGCTTTTCCTCACTGAGAATGAGTGGGATGACTATTAGAGGTCATGGGTTTGGGTGAATGCTGAAAAGTAAGGGAAACAGGAGGGAAACTTCTTCACTTAATTCAATGTTTAAGAGATGTTTGGATAGGTACATGGATGATAGGGGTATGGAGAGTTATGGTCCCAGTGTAGGTCAGTTGGAGTAGGCAGATTAAATGGTTTGGCATGAACTAGATGGGCCGAAGGGCCTGTTGCTGTGCTGTATTTTTCTATGATTCTGAGAGGGGAGGGTTTTGTTGTCCAGGGAAGGTAGGGTGGGAGGACAATGGTGGTTCCAAGCACCCAAGAGGTGATGGTGGAGCCTGAGAGACCATGGTTGGAGAGTGGTGGTGGGGGAAGGAGAGGCAGGGGGCCCAACAGCTGTATCACAGCTGTAGGAAAGGAATTCGCAATTGAGGGATTCTGTACTGAGTCAGTGTGGATGGAAGTCAGAAACAGGAAGTGAGCAAGCCTCTGTAGGAAGTCTTTTATAGACTCTACTCCCTCCATCCCCACCCACACCCACACCCATCCACCCAATGGAGGTTGAGGAACAGATCAGGAGGTTGGTTTTGGAATTCTGCAAACTAACGGGGTTGTTGTCATGGAGTGCTCCAACTTCTCAAGCATCGCAGCACCGCCTTCTTGGCCGTTGGATCTTGTAGTTAATCTCATCTGCCCAGTCCGCTGGAATTGGCTTCGCATGCTGGGGTATGCATACCCCTATCTCACTGGGATTGGAGGTTCCCGGCTACTCTCACCTGATTTAGCCCACCTGTTGAAGGGGTGTGACCACTGTCGCATGCGAACAGTTACTTGGAGTCACAGGTGAGAGCTGGGTGTCAGGTGGAGACCAAAGGTGGATGAGCTGCCCCTGGGCGGAGCACAAGAAGCCCATTACTAGAGGTGCTATCCCTGCCTGGACACCCCATACACTGGGTCACTTATATACATCACAAACAGCTGAGATCCCAGTACTGATCCCTGCGGAACATCACTAATCACAGTCTTCCAGCCAGAAGAAATCCCTTCAACCACCACCATCTGTCTTCTATGAGCAAGCTAGTTCTGAATCTAAATGGCCAATTACTGAACCCATGAATTCTAATCTTCTGATGAACCTCTCATGAGGGACCTTGTCAAGCGCCTTAGTAAAATCCATTAGACAACATCCATAACTCTACCTTCATCAATCACCCTTGTAACCTCATCAAAAAAAAAAAATCCTCAATCAAGTTAGTAAGACTTAACTTGTCCCACATAAGGCTATGCTGGCTCTTCCAAATTAGGCTTTGGGTTTTCCAAACGCTTATAAATCCTATCCCTAAGAATTGTCTCCAATAACTTCCCCGCCACTGACATGACACTTGTCAGTCTATAGTTTCCAGGATTATCCCTGGTTCCTTTCTTGAAAGAATGGAACAACATTAGCTGCTTGCCAGTTCTCCAGGAACTCACCTGTGGCTCAAGAGGATACAAAGATATTAGAAAAGGCCCCAGCAAACTCTTTACTTCTCTCAATAACTTGGAGTAGATCCCATCAGGCCCTGAAGACTCATTCACCCTAAGAGACCCAACACTACCTTCCCCTTTATTTCAAAATGCCCTAGCATATGAATACTCTTGGCACTGACCTCCCTATCCTTTATTGTCCTTCTCCTTGGCAAATACTGATGTAAAGTACTGATTAAGGACCTCAACCACATCCATTTCATCCAAGCAAATGTTCCCCCTCTATCTTTGAATGGTCCTTCCCTCTCCCTAGTTATCCTCTTGCTCCTGATGGATATATAGAATACCTTCAGATTCTTTTTAATCCTACTTGCCATGGATTTTTCATGGCACCTCCTGGATTTCCTAATTCCCTTCTTGAGTTCTTTTCTGGCATCTTTAAAATTCTCCAGGGCTCTGTTTGTTTTTGGCTTCCTAATCTTCACATGCATTTTCTTTTTCTTCTTGAGTAAATTGATCGCTTCCCTCTACATCCAAAGTTCTCTTGCTTGCCGTTCTTGTCCATCTTCTGACTGGAACATACCTGTCCCATATTCTGTGCAGTTGGTATTTAAACACCCTCCATGTCAGATGTGGACTTGCCCAAAAACAGCTGCCCCCAATTGAATTTCCCAAGTTCTTACCTATTGCTCTCATAATGGAGGGTAAAATGGAGGAGGAGGAGATGGCGGCACGACACAGCTTGCAGCGGCCACTCCGGTGAATGATATTTGTTATCTGTCAAGTAGGGTGCCGTGCACAATCCTGATTTGATTGAGACAGACGTGAGAGCTTGGAGGAACATCTGGTGAAACTTCTGAAATGCCTGTTTCGCTGCCGTTGCTACTGTGTGATCCAGAATCTCCGGAGGGGAAGGCCCTGAGTCCTCGGCTTTGCTTGTTGCTCGGTGGCCGGGGCAGGGTCAAAGCACTCGGCAGAGATGGTGCTTAGTGCTCGGAGTCGGAGGGCTGGTCGAAGGCTCGAAGTTTTCGGACGGACTCAGGGTCGGCTGTGGTCGGGTCCAATACATCAGCAAGTTTGCGGAGCTGGAGGTTCATGGCAGGGAGAGTTTCTCCCTTCTACCGTCTGCGTAAGATGATGGGGCTATCGGGACTTGAGACTTTTTATTACCGTGCCCATGGTCTGCTCTTTATTAAATTACGGTATTGCTTTGCACTGTTGTAACTATATGTTACAATTATGTGGTTTTGTCAGTTTTAGTCTTGGCTTGTCCTGTGTTTCTGTGATATCTTTCTGGAGCAACATTGTATCATGTTTTTAATGCAGTCATTTCTAAATTACAATAAACGAGGACTGAGTGTCCTCATAATCTAACTAATTCGCATTGCTTCAGTTTAATACTCTCTCACAAGGTCTATGCTTATCCTTATCTGCAGCTATCTTTAAACTTAAGGAATTGTGGACACTGTTCCCTAACTGCTCATCTATTGAAAGGTCAGTCACCTGCCTAGGCTGATTACCCAACACAGGTCCAATACAGTCCCTCCTCTTGTTGGAGTATCTACATATTGATTTAAGAAACTCTCCCAGATGCACCCTACACATTCTGCCCCATCTAAACCAATGGAAAATTCCAGTTTATAGTTAGGAAGTTGAAGTCCCCCATGACAACAAACCTATTGTTTTACATAAAGTGCAAAAGAGAGGTGAGAGTGAATATCAGACCACTGGAAAACGATGCTGGAGAGGTAGTGATGGGGGACAAGGAAATGATGGATGAACTGAATAAGTATTTGGCATCAGTCTTCACTGTGGAAGACATTAGCAGTGTGGTGGAAGTTCCAGGTGTTAGGGGTCATGAAATGTGTGGAGTTACCATAACTAGGGAGAAGATTCTTGGGAAGATGAAGGATCTGAAGGTAGATAAGTCACCTGGACCAGATGGTGTACAGCCCAGGGTTCTGAAGGAGGTGGCTGAAGAGATTGTGGAGGCATTAATAATGATCTTTCAAAAATCATTAGATCCTGGAATGGTTCCAGAAGACTGGAAAATTACAAATGACACTCCACTCTTTAAGGAGGGAGAGAGGCAGAAGAAAGGAAATTATAGGCCAGTAAGTCTAACCTCAGTGGTTGGGATGATATTGGAATCGATTTTTAAGGATGTGGTTTTGGGGTGCTTGGAGGCACATGATAAAATAGGCTGTAGTCACTAATTTGTTGAAATGCTTTGAAGAAATAACAAGCAGGATAGATAAAGGAAAGTGAGTTTGATATTGTGTATTTGGATTTTCAGAAGACCTTTGATAAGGTGCCACACATGCGTCTGTTTAACAAGCTACAAGCCCATGGTATTACAGGGAAGATTCTAGCATGGATAAAGCAGTGGCTGACTGGCAAAAGGCAAAGAGGGAGCCTTTTTTGGTTGGCTGCTGGTGACTAGTGGCGTTTCACAGGTGTCTGTGTTGGGACTGATTCTTTTTACGTTATAAGTCAATGATTTGGATGATAGAATTGATAGCTTTGTTGCAAGGTTTTCAGACAATATGAAGATAAGTGGAGGAGCAGGTAGTTTTGAGGAAGTAGAGAGGCTACAGAAGGACCTAGACAGATGAGAAAAATGGACAAAGATGAAATACAGTGGACAAAGGGACAAAATGGACAAAGATGGCAGATGGAATACAGTGCTGGGATGTGTACAGTCATTCACTTTGGTATAAGAAATGAAAGGTTGACTATTTTCTAAATCGAGAGAAAATACAAAAAACTGAGAGGTAAAGGGACTTTGGAGATCCTGTACAGGATTCCATAAAAGTTAAATTGCAAGTTGAGTCTGTGGTGAGGAAGGCAAATGCAGTGTTGACATTCATTTAAAGGGGACTAGAATATAAAAGCAAGGATATAATGTTGAAACTTTATAAAGCACTGGTGAGGCCTCACTTGGAATATTTTGAGCAGTTTTGAGCCCCTTATTTTAGAAAGGATGTGCAGAAATTAGAGAGGGTTCAAAGGAGGTTCACGAAAATGATTCCATGTTTGAACAGCTTGATATATGAAGAGCATTTGGTGGCTCTGGGCCTGTATTAATTGGAATTCAGAAGAATGATGAATGACCTCATTGAAACCTATCGAATGGTGAAAGACCTCGATAGAGTGGACGTGGAGGATATGTTTCCTATGGTGGGAGAGTCTAAGACCAGAAGATACAGCCTCAGAATAGAGCGGCACCCTTTTAGGATAGAGGTGAGGAGGAATTTCTTTAGCCAGACAGTGGTGAAACTTTGGAATTTGTTGCCACTGGCAGCTGTGGAGGCCAAGTCTGTATGTACTGTATATTTAAGGCAGAGGCTGATAGATTCTTGATTGGTCAGGGCATGAAGAGATACGAGGAGATGGCAAGGGCTTGGAGCTAAGAAAAAAAATGGATCAGCCATGATGAAATGACAGAGCAGACTCAATGGGCCAAATGGCCTAATACTTCTCCCATGTCTTATGGTTTTATGGTTTTGACACCTTTCCTTCATCTGCTTGCATATCTGTTCCTTGATGTCCCAGTAGCCATTGGTAGGTCTGTAATATAATCCCATCAGAGTGAACGAATCTTTCCTATTTTTGATTTTGACCCATGTATACTCAGTGAACAAGCCTTTCATTTTGTCTTCTGTGTGCAGCTGTGACCTTGTTCCTGATTAACAGTGAAAATTGCACCCTCCCCACCTTTTACCACTTCTTTTATCTTCTTTAAAACATTGAAACCCTGGGACGTTAAGCGTCCATTCCTGTCCCTCTCTCAACCAAGTCTCTGCAGTCTCTGCAACGACCACAACATCAACACAACATTCTATGTACTTATCGATGCTTTAAGTTCATCACCTTTAGGGAACAGTTGCTGAGGATTCTGGATTAGTTTGTCCTATTGTGTTCAGGAAATGATGGTAGGGTGAAGGAACCATGATATAACCATGATAACAAGAGATGTAGAAAGTCTAGTCAAGAGGAAGAAAATTTACTTAAGGTTTAGGAAGCAAGGATCAGACAGGGCTCTGGAAAGTTACAAGATAGCCAGGAAGAAGCTGAAGAATGGACTGAGGAAAACTAGGAGGTATGAGAAGCCCTTGGCAATTAGGATTAAGGAGAATCCCAAGGCAATTTACACATATGTGAAAATCAGGATGGCCAGAGTTCAAGGTAAAACCAATCCAGGATAGTTGAGTAAACATGTGCCTGGAGTTGGAGAGGTTGGCAGAGTTCCTCAATTAATACTTGTCTGCAGAATCTACCAGTGAGAGGGACCTTGATGTTTATGAGGACAGCGTAAAACAGGCTGATATTCTTAAACATGTTGATGTTAAGAAAGAGGATGTGATAGAAGTTTTGAAAACATGAGGGTAGATAAGACCCTGGGTCCAGCTCAGATATACCCTAGGTTATTAAGGGAGTCGAGGGAAGAGATTGGTCTGCCTTTTGTGAATATCTTTGTGTCCTTACTGACCATAAGAGTAGCACCAAATGATTGGAGGGTGTCAAATGTTACTCCTTTGTTCAAGAAAGGGAATAGGGATAATCCTGGGAATTGTAGACCCATGTGTCTTACTGTAGTGGTGGGCAAATTATTAGAGAGGATTCTTAGATACAGGATTTACAAGTATAAGAAGGATGTGGAAGCTTTAGAGAGGTTTCAAAGAAGATTTACCAATATGCTGCCTGGATTAGAGGGCATAGCTTATGAAGATAGTTTGAGCAAACTAGAACTTTTCTCTTTGGAGTGAAGGAGGTTGAGAGGTTACTTGATAGAGGTGTACAAGTTGTAAGAGACAGATTTAGTGGATAACCAGGGTCTTTTTCCCAAGGGCAGAAATCGCTAAGACGTAATGTAAATATTTTTACTCCTTATGTATGTGAGAGATGTAAGAAATAAAGTCAATTCAATTCAATTCAATGCAATTCAAGGGGGTATAATTTTAAGGTGATTGGAGAGATGTTTAAAGAGTGGGTATGTCAGTGGTGGGTGTTTGGAATGCCCTTGCCAGTGGTGGTGGTAGAGGCAGATACATTAGGGGCATTTAAGAAAACTCTTAGATAGGAACATAAATGAAAGAAAAATATAATCTGATCTTTCACCTCTGTCAACAACCTGGGGTATATACCATTCGGGAGTTATCCATTTTAATACTCTTCATGAGATCCAACTCTATATGTTTTCTGTATCTCAAACTGCCCTGATCTATTAGCATACTCTGCACTGATTTCCCTATCATCCAGTGCTTTCTTGGTAAATATGGATATGAAGTACACATTTTGGACCTCTCCTACATCACCTGTCTCTAAGCACATACTCTGTCCTTTATCCTTGAGTGATCCTACCCTGTCTCTAGTTACACAAACACGAGGAAATCTGCAGATGCTGGAATTTCAAGCAACACACACAAAAATTGCTGGTGAACGCAGCAGGCCAGGCAGCATCTATAGAGAGAGGTACAGTCAATGTTTCGGGCCGAGACCCTTTGTCAGGACTAACTGAAAGAAGAGATAGTAAGAAATTTGAAAGGAGGAGGGGGAGACCCGAAATGATACGAGAAGACAGGAGGGGGAGGGATGGAGCTAAGAGCTGGAAAGTTGGTTGGCAAAAGGGATACGAGGCTGGAGAAGGGAGACGATCATGGGACGGGAGGCCTAGGGAGAAAGAAAGGGGGAGGGGAGCCCAGAGGATGGGCAAGGAGTTATGGTGAGAGAGACAGAGGGAGAAAAAAAGAAAGAGAATTTTAAAATAATGATATATAAATAAATAAGGGATGGGGTACGAAGGGGAGGTGGGGCATTAACGGAAGTTAGAGAAGTCAATGTTCATGCCATCAGGTTGGAGGCTACCCAGACAGAATATAAGCTGTTGTTCCTCCAACCTGAGTGTGGCTTCATCTTGACAGTAGAGGAGGCCGTGGATAGACATATGAGAATGGGAATGAGATGTAGAATTAAAATGTGTGGCCACTGGGAGATCCTCCAACGTGATCCTGCCACTAAGTACATCTTTCCCTCCCTCCCCTTTCTGCTTTCCGACTCGAATCCCTTGTCCATTCGTCCCCCCCATCCCTTCCCACCGATCTCCCTCCCGGCACTTATCCTTGTAAGCGGAACAAGTGCTACACATGCCCTTACACTTCCTCCCTCACTTCCATTCAGGGCCTCAGATAGTCCTTCCAGGTGAGGCGGCACTTTACCTGTGAGTCAGCTGGGGTGATATACTGCGTCCGGTGCTCTCAATGTGGCCTTCTATGTATTGGCGAGAACCGACGCAGGCTGGGAGACCGTTTCGCTGAACACCTATGCTCTGTCATAGAAAGCAGGACCTCCCAGTGACCACACATTTTAATTCCACATCCCATTCCCATTCTGATATGTCTATCCACGGCCTCCTCTACTGTCAAGATGAAGCCACACTCAGGTTGGAGGAACAACACCTTATATTCCATCTGGGCAGCCTCCAACCTGATGGCATGAACATTGTCTTCCCTAACTTTTGTTAATCTCTCTCTCTCTCTCTCTCTCTCTCTCTCTCTCTCTCTCTCTCCTTTTTCTCCCTCTGTCTCTCTCACCATACTCCTTGCCCATTCTCTGGGCTTCCCCCCTCCCTCTTTCTTTCTCCCTAAGTCTCCCATCCCATGATCCTCTCCTTTCTCCAGCCTTGTATTCCTTTTGCCAGTCAACTTTCCAGCTCTTAGCTCCATCCCTCCCCCTCCTGTCTTCTCCTATCATTTCGGATCTCCCCCTCCCCCTCCCACTTTCAAATCTCTTACTATCTCTTCTTTCAGTTAGTCCTGACGAAGGGTCTCGGCCTGAAATGTCGACTGTACCTCTTCCTGTAGATGTGCCTGGCCTGCTGCATTCACCATCAATTTTTGTGTGTGTTGCTGTCTCTAGTGATCTTCTTTTTCTTTATGCATAGAAAGCTTTAGGATTCTCTTTAATCATGCTTGTAAAGGATTTTTCATGGGCCCTCTTGGCTCTTCAAATTCCCTTCTTAAGTTCTTTTCTAGCTTCTTCCTTGAGGGCTCCACTTGATTTTAGCTTTCTGTACTTTTCATATGCTTCCTTTTACTTCTTAACTAAATTCACCAGCTTTCCTGACGTCCAAAGTTCGATTATCTTGTCATCCTTGATTTTGTTTCCATTACAGGGATTTACCCCTTAGTAATAATGTTCAGGTAAGCACAGAGAGAATCTGTGTTTACTGAAAAGTACCTTTATTGGCTCAGTTCACAAGCATGTGAATTCACAAACCAATTAATTGTGTGGACAGCCACTAAGATTCCCTGACCATCCATGACCAGTCAATTTATAGCAAAGATAATCCCTGGGAAAGGAGTCTACAGTGACCAGGTGTTCCTTATGGTCCTGATCTAATCTCCACATGGTTGGTGTGGGGTTATTTACTTCAGCGATCTGCAATGGTTGGTCTCAGAAGAGTTCTCGCTCCTTTGCATTCAAAGCCTCTCATTTTTATAGTCTTCTTCATCAGTTCAAATGTTGCGCTTCAATCTCTTTGCTTTGAGATCACCTGACTGACCTTGGGTCACCTTCTTATTGGATGTGGTCCAGGACTAAAACCAGTATTATTCTATGGCCTTTGTTCTCAGCCTCATGCCTTCTGTTCTTTTCATTTCTGACTGGTTCAAACCAATTAAACTAGGTGACCCAGACACTGAACATAAATGGATTGCAATTTGCTCCTCTTGCAAGCCTATCACTTTACATAATAAATAACTATTTGTCTAAGAATGGTCTCAGGTTTAACAGGTTATTAGCAGAAAACTCCTTGTGTCCACATTCCATTGCTCTGATTAAATTATCACAAAGCAAAAAATAGGTTCAAACAGTTCACAAAATGGAGGGTGCAAGGACAGTCTCACAAAATGGCTGCCTCCATTCCTGATCACAGATTGTCATTCCTTCTGGCCAATACTTCTTACCAGAACATATCTCTTCTTTACTCTGTGCAATTGATCTTTAAATACACTCCACATGTCAGATGTGGACTAACTCAAATGCAGTCATTCTCAATTAACTTTGCCTATATAATTGTAACGTTCAGGTCTATCGGCTCCTGTTTATCTAGGGGAAACCCCATCCGCCTGCCAAACCGTGTCTCACGGTTGCATCATTGCTCTGTAATGCCACCTGGTACAAACTCACACATCAAATATCAGACAGCACACAATGTACGATTTACAAATTACACTTTATAAATCTTACTGGAACGGTGTAATTAATAGAGATACAATATAAAAGGGAAAGTAAAAGGCGCCAGACTTATCAGAGTTCAACCACTTCGTGCACAACTGTTGGAGCTCAATTAACAGGGTCCTCTTTCCACCACGCAATCCCCTCCGACCCCCTCGACTCGCCGCTCGGGACCAGCCACAGTGGTCGACCAGAGCACGTCCAGCACGTCTGTCCTCTTTGGATCTCCTCCCGAAAGCCCACAAAACCACACGGTTCCCAGCCATATGAGACAGAATATCACCCACAAAAAGAATAACATGGACGCTCAGTGGTTCGTCCCTCTCTTATCAATAATATAACCCCAAACAAACAGGGAAAGAGAGAACTCCTTACATTGCAGTTATTATTACAGAAAAGCCATTTTTATTATGACATAACAAAGAAGCCATTTTATTAGCCTTAGCAGTAACATAAAAGAAGAAACCCCTTACACTGTCCCCCCCACCAAATAAAGTCATCTCCTCATGACATTAAAGGAGTTCACCAATCCTCCTTGCAAAACACAAAACCCAACCCAGGTGCATAAAGCAGTGACATAACTTCCCAGGGCAGTAGAGATCACAGCCTGTTCTCCCAGCGCTACATAGGTCAACCTCTCCAGGGTGGGGGGGGGGGTTCCTGCTTCTCTGAGACCTCCGTACCTCCTCTGGCGACCCTTCCAGCTCAGACACCACTGGAGACACCCCGGGTCTACCTGTCGAACCCTCGCCCGCTCCCTCACTGGGAGCCCTCGTCAACTTGGAGCCCTCCGTCTCGGGTTCTGGTTCCACCCTCTCTCCCTCCAAGGCCGGGTGTATCCCAGGCTGCCCCCCAACACCCTCCCTCCTCTCACCTAACTCAGTGGGGGAAGGGTCAGGAGCCTCTTCTTCCGGTACTGGGGAATTAACGACCGGAAACAGGTGCCACACATCGGAATTGTCGTCTTCCAAGTCAGTATCCCTTTCCGAGGCTGGGCCTGGCCCCGTCTCTTTAACGGTGGGCTCTTCCCTCGTCCCGCGCCTCCACAGTGTCCTCGTACTAGGCGTAAACTCCAACTTGGGCTCTTGGTCTACCTGCACCTCTTGACCCAGGGACAATAGGTGGTTCTGAATGAGTACCTTGACAGGCCCCTTCCCATCCTCTGGTCTCACCCGGTAAACAGGTAGGTTCAGCATCTGGCTCACTACCACATAGGGGGTGGCCACCCAATGATCCGCTAACTTGTACTTACCAGGTAGTCCTAAATTTCGTATGAGGACCTGGTCTCCCGGCATAAGTTGGACGAACTTCACTTTCTGATTATACCTCCTCTTATTCCCTTGATTTTGCTTGGTGGCCGCCGCCTCAGCCAACTCGTACGCCCTTTTCAACTCTCTCCTCATATCGGACACATACTTCAGATAGGGCTTCAAAGGTAATTCACCTGCTTCAGTCCCGAAACAAAGGTCAATGGGCAACCTTGCTTCCTGCCCAAACATCAGATAATAAGGCGAGTATCCTGTAGCGTCATTGTGGGTACAATTGTAACAATGAACTAAATGCCCGATGTGCTGACTCCACTTACTCTTGTGACTGATCTTCAGTGTCCCGAGCATGTCCAACAGGGTCCGGTTAAACCTCTCGGGCTGAGGATCACCCTGCGTGTGGTAGGGCGTGGTCCTGGATTTCTCGACCCCAAAGGCATCCAGTAATTCATGGATAAGCCTGCTCTCGAGGTCCCGTCTCTGATCACTATGTATCCGTTTGGGGAGGCCATAATGAACAAAATTCCTCTCTCATAACACCTTCGCCACTGTAGTCGCTTTCTGGTCCTTAGTGGGAAACGCCTGAGCATAGTGATCTGTGATGACTAAGACATTCGTGGTGTTGCTGGTGTCTGGCTCAATAGACAGCAAGTCCATACACACCAGGTCCATGGGTCCCGCACTCTGCAAGTGGGACAAAGGAGCCGCCTGCGTAGGCAGGGTCTTCCTCCGGATGCAGCGACTGCATGTCTTACAGTATTCTTCAACCTCCCCCCTCATCTGGGGTCAGTAAAACCGGTCCTTGAGTAATCCATAGGTCTTTTCCACACCCAAATGCCCGGAATCATCATGTAGTGACTTGAGCACAGTCTTCCGATACTTCTCAAGCATGTCCAGCTGGCAACGCCGGGGGTGACGTGACCCGGTATAAGATTTGGTTCTTCAGCTTCAACCGAGCTCACTCCTTCAGTAGTAAGGGCACTGAGGCGTGTTTCGCTTTCTCCGCCTGAGCCATATCTCCCTTTTTAGCCGCGTACCAGGTACAGGTGGTCCCTGTTTTCCGAACGTTCGCTTTATGACACCTCGCTATTACGAAAGACCAACATTAGTTACCTACTTTCACTAACAGAAGATGTTTTCACTGTTACGAAAAAAGGCAGCACGTGCCCGAACAGCCAAGCTCCTCCCCCGGAACTGCATCCTAGCCAGCATTGCTTAAACATGTGCTTTATCTCGATTTATTTTGTGCATCCGTTAGTAAGATGAGTTCTAAGGTATCGGAAAAGCCTAAAAGAGCTCATAAGTGTGTTACACTTAGCGTAAAACTAGATGCAATTAAGCATTTTGATCATGGTGAACGAAGTAAGGATATTGTCCGCGCACTGAGCTTGCCTGCGTCCACCATTCGCACTACTTATACGCAGAGAGAGAGAATCCTGAAAGCTGCCGATGTTACTGTTGGTTCTGCTTGTAGCAAAGTGGTCTCTCTTAGTCGGCATCCAATAATGGATAAAATGGAAAGTCTATTGCTTGAGTGGATTGATGGGTGTACAAAGCGTGGTGTTCCGATAAGTTTTCTTATACTTAAGGAGAAATCAGTCAGTATTTTTAATAACTGAAACAGAAAGCACTGGACGATGGTGATGAAAGTGTTGTGAAAGTGGAACTTAAAGGTAGTCATGGGTGGTTTGATCGGTTTCTGAGGCGAGGGTAGCTTCATAGTTTAAGCAGTGGTCCCCAACCTCCGGGCCGTGGACCAATACATTGCCGCGAAGGATGCAGTGATGTAGCAGTAGTCGGAACACACCCAGCACATCTTTAAGAAAAAAGCCAAATTAAGCAAGCTAATTAATTAGGTGCCACCTGGCACGTAAATGTCGGCCCAGATCAGAGGCAATTGCCGATTGCGTCAGGTGGTTATTTGTATCAGCAAGTGTTTAACTGTGACGAAACTGCAATTTATTGGAGTCTTTCCAATTCAGGTAAGTGAAACTACACTGTACATACATTATTTCTACTTTATATGTTATTTTTATGTGTTATTTGGTATGATTTGGCAGCTTCATAGCTTAAAGGTTACCGGAGAGAGTGTTTCTGCTGAGAGCGCTTGTGCCGTGTTTCTACCGCAAGCGCTTTTGCCTAGAGCGCTTTTGCCTAGAGCGCTTTCACGAGATTTTCGCTGCTCTAGACAGTGCTGCAGAAAAGTATTATATAGGCTGTATTATATTTACTTTATATAGGCTGTGTATTTATCATATCATTCCTGCTTTTACTATATGTTACTGTTATTTTAGGTGTTATGTGTTATTTGGCATGATTTTGTAGGTTTTTTTGGGTCTGGGAACGCTCAGAAATTTTTCCCATGTTAATAAATGGTAATTACTTATTCACTTTACGACATTCTGGCTTACGAACCGTTTCATAGGAACGCTCTACCTTCGGATAACAGGGAAACCTGTAGTGCCAATGCCTGGGTCATCTTGCTGAGCCGCCCCCACTTCATCGGGGCTCAACTCTGGCAACTGCTTGTTCTTCAGAGCAGTCAAATTACAGTAAACAGTGGGTAGCGCATCATCGTCAACCCCCAATTGATCCACTGCCTGATCCGGCCCCCTCGGGTCTTCAGCTTTAGCATCGCTCGCAAATTGACACATGGCCTTCACTCCCGGGGCGGGGATGCTCTCTCACTCCTCGTCCGTGCCCAATCCCTCATGCGCCTGACGAGATAAAGCGTCTGCATCGATGTCCCAGCTCCCTGGCTGGTACTTCAGGCTGAACTCATAGGCAGACAAGGCCGCCATCCACCAATGCCCTGTAGCGTCCAGTTTCTCCGAGGTCAGAATATAAGTGAGGGGATTGTTGTCCGTTCTCACCTCAAACTTGGCCCTGTATAGATAGTCACTCAACTTGTCCACCACCGCCCATTTCAGCGCCAGAAACTCCAACTTGTGAGTGGGATAGTTACTCTCTGACAGCAACAAACTTCGGCTGACAAACGCCACTGGCCTCAATCCGTTGCCCTGCTCCTGGTACAGGACAGCCCGCAGCCCCTGTCGGCTGGCATCAGTGTGTAGCACATACGGCTTCTGGGAGTTGACAAAAGCCAACACTGGGGCCTGTGTCAGTGCCCTTTTCAGCAATTGGAATGCCTCCTCACATTGAGCATCCCACCTCGGTCCAAAGGGCTCCGACGGGTTCAGATATCCTCCTGCCTCCTGCCCTCAGTCTCCCTTCCTTTCTCCCCCCGGGGGGGGGAGTGGATAGCCACACAAAAGCTGGTTCAATAGGTGACTAATTTTAGCATATTCTTTCATGAATTGCCGATAATACCCACAGAACCCCAAAAACAAATGCAGGGCGCTCACAGTTTGGGGTTTTGGCCAGGTAGTCACTGCGCCTATCTTAGCCGGATCAGTAGCCACTCCATTTCGCGAGATTATGTGTCCGACATAACCACAGACATCTTGCAGAACTGGCATTTGTCCAGGGAAAGTTTCAACCCTTCCTCCTTCAGCCGGCTTAACACCTTCAGCAGCCGCTCCTCATGTTCTTCCAAAGTAGATCCAAACACTATCAAGTCATCCAGATACACCAATACCTTGAGCAAGTTCATATCCCCCACTGTCCTCTCCATGACCCTCTGGAAGGTGGCTGGGGCCCCTGATATGCCTTGGGGCATTCGTTCGAACTGAAAGGATCCCAGGGGACAGATGAAGGCCGTCTTCTCTTTATCAGCCCCCACTCATCGGAATCTGGTGATACCCACTCCGCAAATCCAATACACTAAACCACTGGGCACCACTCAAACAGACAAATGCGTCTTCAACCCTCGGGACCGTATACTGGTCAGGGACAGTGCACTGGTTCAGGGTCCTGTAGTCCACGCACATGCATACCTTCCCATTTTTCTTCCTAGCCACTACGATGGGGGACGCATAGGGGCTCCGGGACTGTGCGATAATCCCCTCATCCTTCAACTGGCGTATTTGGTGCTGCACATCTTCCACGTCAGCCAGGGCCAGGCGCCGCGGCCTTTCTCTAAACGGGGTGTCATTTGTCACCCAGATAGTGTGACGAGTGCTCTTGGAACAACCCATATCAAACTCGCCCTGAGAAAAGACATCCCCTAGCTTCAACATCTTCTCCACCAGCCTTCTCTTACACTCTGGCAGCACAGGGGAGTCCTCAAAATTAAAGATCTCCTTGGTCAGCCATCCTCTTTTCTCCAATAGTTTTCCTCCAGTGGGCCTCACGGGGGCGCTAGACATAACCATCACCAGGAACAAGTGCGCAGGGGGCATCCCGTGCTTAAAGGTGATCTCCCTCTCCATTGTGTTCCTTACCAGCACCCCAGCTGGGAACCGGACTCCCCTTCAAGGTCTTCCGGGGTGTCTATTAACATAGCCTCGCCTGCCGGTACTCCAGGGAATCTGGGGGTCCCCAACACTAGTGCCACCTCCCCTGGCCATATCACTTTAGGCCTCGCCTCCCCCGGGACACTGACTGTCGCTGGCAATTCCAACGTCATGACGTTAGCACTCGTATGTACCAACACCCAGCTGGATTCCACTTCTTTACTGCACCTTCTAGCTATCAGTTCTACCTTGCCGATAGCTTTAGTCAGACTCAACCATCGCACTGGCACTTCTTCTGAAGTGCGGAAATCCACCCCACTTAACATGCACGCATGATTAACCAGTACATCCTTGGACTCACACCAGCTTACAATGAACAAAGCAAACATTTTCTCTCAACCATTACCCACAGTGCAACACTGTCCTCTTGACAATAAAGGTCCATGATTAGGCCTGGGAAATCATAGACAAGTTACATTGCAGGAGCCAAAATCATTGTTTTTCTCTGTATCTTGTTGTATGTCACAAGAATTAACCAATGATCAATTTTGCAGAAAAAGATTCTCAGAACCAACACCATGGAGTGTTCAGAGCTCTGCTTTTGGACAAAATGCAGGCCTACTATATTTCACCCAACACAATGAGTGATGTGTGGATTTTGAAAAGTAAGGATTTTTTTTTCTTACTTATTAGTCCAGTTCATGCTCAGGCAGATGCATTCTAGCATGATCAAAATGTCTGCTGAGGAACTACTAGGAATCTGAAAAATGTCAGAGTTCCAAGATGAAATCTTGATGTCAATACTATCTTCAAGAAAAGGGACAAACCTGACTATTGAGAATGTTCTCCCTGTTACTAGTCACAGGGAAGAACATCAAGACATCAAGAGTGGCAAGAGTTGATTTCTGAATTGCAGTATGAATTCTGTCCATCCAGAGACACGATGAATATGATTTTCACCATGTGATAAGTCATGAAAATGTAGGGAGCAGCATCAACCACCATGTGTAACCTGTTTTTGACTTCACTGAAGTCTTTGACCCTGTGAATCAAAAGTGCCTTTGTGGCATTCTTTTCAAATTTAGCTACCTGCAAAACATCTCTATCATGTTGAGAATCTATCATTTGAGCTCTGGCCAGTGACCAATCTAGATGTCAGAAGTTGGTAAAGAGGGAGTTTCACCCAGGTCCACTGCTTGAGTAGAAAAAGGCACCGCCGGATCATGCAGCTTATTTGAGCTCTGACCAACCGCCAATCTGGACATCAGAAATTTGTGAGAGGGGATTTCACTAAGGTCACTGCCCGAGTAGAAAAAAGCAGCTAGTGATCATGGCTGTTTATTTGAGCTGTGACCGGCGATCAATCTGGACATCAGAAGTTTGCGAGGAGGGGATTTCACTCAGGTCCATTGCCTGAGTCGAAAAAGATGACGGTACTTCATTTGAGCTCTGAGCAGCGACCAATCGGCATTTCAGATTGATTAGCAAGAGCAAATTAAAGGAAGGCACAGCGGCCATCGTCTGAGTGGACAGAGTCAGAGTGGTGAGGCTTTAGCTCTTTGGGGCTTTAGCAAAGAGAGGCTTTAGTCAGAAAAAGCAAAAATGAAAAGCTCCAGGTAAATTTTTTTCTCTTCTCTTCTTTGCATCTGCTCAGATTTCAATCTTATAGAGTTTTTTGAGAAAGTTACCAGAAAAGTAGATGAAGGCAAGGTAGTGGATGCTGTCTACTTGGATGTTAGTAAGGCACTTGACAAGGTCCCACATGAAAAGTTGGTCAAGAAGGTTCAATCACTCAGTATTCAGGATGAGGTAGTAAATTGGATTAGACATCCACTTTTTGGGAGAAACCAGAGAGTGGTAGTAGAGGGTTGCCACTCAGACTGGAGGCCTATGACTAGTGGTGTGCTGCAGGGATCGGTGCTGGATCCTTTGTTGTTTGTCATCTATATCAATGATCTGGATGATAATGTGGTTAACTGGATCTGCAAATATGCGGATGACACCAAGATTGGCAAATTTGTGGATGGTACCAAGGTGGGGTGTAGTAGGGAGAAAGGAAGGCTGTCATGGCTTGCAGAGATATCTGCATCCACTGGAAAAATGGGCTGAAAAGTGGCAGATGAAATTTAATGCAGACAAGTGCAAGGTTTTGCACTTCAGTTCAGTAGGAGCAACAGGGTAGGCCTTGCACAGTGAATGGTAGGGCACTGAAGAGTGTGCTAGAACAAAGGGATCTGCAGATACAGGTCCATAATTCATTGAAAGTGGCATCACAGGTAGATAGGATTGTAAAGAAAGCTTTTGGCATATTAGCCTTCATAAATCAATTTACTGAGTACAGGAGATGGGATGTTGTGTTGAAGTTATATTAGACATTGGTGAGGCCTAATTTGGAGTATTCTGTGCAGTTTTGGTCACCTACCTACAGATGTAAACAAGGTTGAAAGATACAGAGAAAGTTTACAAGGATGTTGCCTGGTCTGGAGAACCTGAGTTATAAGGAAATATTGAATAGGTTAAGACTGTATACTTTCGAATGTAGAAGATTGAGAGGAGTTTTGATAGAGGTATACAAAATTATGAGGGTTATAGATAGGGTAAATGCAAACAGGCTTTTTCCACTGAGGTTGGGTGGGACTACAACCAGAGGTCATGGTTTAAGGGGAATACGAGGGGAAATTTCTTCACTCAGAGAGTCATGAGAGTGTGGAATGAGCTGCCAGCACAATTGGTGCATGAGAGCTAGATTTCAACGTTTAAGGGAAGTTTAGATAGGTACATGGACAAGAAGGTTATGGAGGGCTATCTTCCTGGTGCAGCTCAATGGGAATAGGCAGTTTAAATAGTTTCAGCATGGATTAGATGGGCTGAAGGGCCTGTTTCTGTGCTGTACTTCTCTATGACTCTATGTGTTGCATCATGATGGCATGTTAACATGTGTAATGTTAACTGACAGATCCACAACTGATCTAATCTCAGTATACAGTGGCATCAGATGAAACTCTGCCATTATTGACAAGACTGTTTCTAAATCTTTATCATCATATGCTGGACCTCACCTCAAACGTGCTTCCCACTGTAGTGGAGCCAATCTACAGGAATAACATTAAACTGTTCAATCTGTGATGGCTTTACTCCACACAACTGTTTACTCCACACAACAGCATTGCTGTTTGCAGATGACACTTGTATATGTGCATAGTTGGAGGCTGAACTTCAAGATGTCGTTAACTGGTTCACTGAAGCAGGCAAGAAAATGAGTCTTACACTAAACAAAGCAAACATTTTCTCTCAACCACTACCCACAGTGCAACACTGTCCTCTTGACAATAAAGGTCCATGATGAGGCCTGGGAAATCATGGACAAATTACATCTCAGGAGCCAATTTTGATTGAAGGCAAACACTGCTGATGAAATTCGGCATCATGTTCAGTGTTCTAGTTTTGCCTTTGGCAACCTGAAGGAACCTGTATCTTGGACAGTAATGATCACTAACCTCATGCATATTTCTGAAATATGGATTGCCTAACTCAAACTCCTGCAAGTATACCACTCATCTGTCTGTACAAAGTCCTGCAGATCTATTTGCAAGATAGAGGTCCAATCAGCGGCAGGAGCAGAGCACCGTGACGAGGTTTCTTGCAGATCAGCGATGCTTGTTTATAAGGAGAATTTCATGGGTGTTTGGACACTGTGGGGGCCCAATCAGCATCGGGAGGAGAGCACAGCGACAAGGTTTCTTGCAGATCAGCAATGCTTGTTTAGAAGGAGAACTTCACGGGCGTTTGGACATTCTGGAGGTACAATCAGTGTCAGGAGCAGAGCACAGCGGTGAGGTTTCTCATAGGTCAGCTATGCTTGTTTAAAAGGAGAGCTTCGCGGGGGTTCAGACATTCCAGAGGCCCACTCAGCAAGGGGAGCAGAGCACAACGAATTAAATATAAGTATAGAAGGGACAAGCGGGGTGGCCATTGTTGGGAGTAGGCCAGTGGTGAGAGTGGGGGTGCTGGGCTTTGGCTCAGAAGAGGCGTTGACTCTGGGTAAGTTTCTGTTAAGGTTCCATTTTTTTTCTCTCTCTTACTGTGCCTAGTGTACTAAATGGCCATTGTGTGTTCTTCATGTTCGATGTTGGAGTCCTGGGAGGTTGTGAATCTTCTAGGTACCTACATTTGTGTGAAGTGCATCCAGATGCAGCTCCTTGAAGACTGTATTAGAGATCTGGAGCAGCAGGTGGATGATCTTTGGCTTATACAGGAGAATGAGGAGATAATCAATCAAAGATACAAGGATGTTGTCACCCCGAAGTTGCAGGAGGCGAGTAACTGGGTGACTGTCAGGAGAAATGGAAATGTGAATAGGCAGTTAGCACAAAACACCCCTGTGGCCATTCCCCTCAAAAATAAGTATACCGTTTTGGATACTGTTGTGGGAGATCTCCCAGGGGAATGTCATGGAGACCAGGTTACTGGCACTGAACATGGGTCCGTGGTGCAGAAGGTAAAGAGGGAGAAGAGGAGAGCGGTAGCGATAGGGGACTCAATAATCAGAGGAACGGACAGGAGATTCTGTAGATGTGAACAGGACACCCGGATGGTATGTTGCCTTCCAGGTACCAGGGTCAATGACATCTCGGATCCCGTCCACAGCATTTTAGAGAGGGAGGGAGAGCAGTCAGATGTCTTGGTATATATTGATGCATAATGACATAGGAAAGAAAAGCAGTGAGGTCCTGAAGAGAGAACTGAGAGAACTTAGAGAGCTAGGCAGGAAGCTAAGAAGCAAGACCTCCAGGAGAGTAATTTCTGGATTACTGCTTGTCCCATGTGCTAGTGAGGGTAGAAACAGGATGATCTGGCATGGCTAAGAAGCTGGTGCAGGGGACAGGGCTTCAGATTCTTGGATCATTGGGATCTTTTCTGGGGGAGGTATGACCTGTATAAAAGGGACAGGTTGCACCTGAGCTGAGGGAGACCAATATTCTCACGGGCAGGTTTGTTTGAGCTGTTGGGGAGGGTTTAAACTAATTTGGCAGAGGTGTGGGAACCAGAATGAAGGGACTCAGGGTAGGATGGATGGTAAAAAAGTAAGATAGCGTGTAGTCAGACTGTCAGGAAGGGCAGGCAGATGATAGGACAAACTTGCAGCCAGCGGAGTGAGTATCAGTGCATTAGGGATACAAAATCAAAAAGGGTTAGCAAATACAACACTCAAAAGTGTTGTATCTCAGTGCAGGGAGTATAAGAAATAAGGTGAATGGTCTTATTGCACTATTATAGATGGTCAAGTATGATGTTGTGGCCATCACTGAATCATGGCTGAAGAATAGTTGTAGTTGGGAGCTGAATGTCCAAGGTTACACATTGCATCAGAGGGATAGGAAGGTCGGCAGAGAGGATGGTGTGGTTCTGCTGGTAAAGAATGGTATCAAATCAGTAGAAAGATGTGATACAGGATCAGAAGATGTTGAATCCTTGTGGGTTGAGTTAAGAAACTGTAGGGGTAAAAGGATCCTGATGGCAGTTATATACAGGCCTCCCAACAGTTGCTGGGATGAGGACCACAGATTACAACAGGAAATAGAAAAGACGTGTCAAAAGGACAACATTATGATAGTCATGGGAGATTTTAACATGCAGGTCGATTGGGAAAATCAGGTTGATAATGGATCTCAAGAGAGTGAGTTTGTTGAATGTCTATGAGATGGCTTTTTAGAGCAGTTTATCATTGAGCCTACTAGGGGGTCACCTATATTGGGTTAGGTGTTAGGTAATGAATCAGTGGCGATTAGGGAGCTTAAGGTAAAAGAGCCCTTAGGAGCCAGTTATCAGAATATGATTGAGTTCAACTTGAAAATTGATAGGGAGAAAGTGAAGTCTGACGTAGCAGTATTTTAGTGGAGTAAAGGAAACTACCGTGGTATGAGAGAGGAGAAGGCCCAAGTAAATTAGAAGGAGCTGCTGGCAAGGATGACAGCAGAGCAGCAGTGGTGTGAGTTTCTGGGAAAAATGAGGAAGGTATAGGAGAGATGTATTCCAAAGACAAAGAAATACTCAAATGACCAAATAGTATCTTAGAAGGGAAGTCAAGGCTAATGTAAAAACAGAAGAGAGGGCATACGACAAAGCAAAACATAGCAGGATGATGGAGGGTTGGGAAGCTTTTAAAAACCTACAGAGCAGCTAAAAGAATCATTAGAAGGAATAAGATAAAATATGAAAGCAAGCTAGCAAACATTACCAAAGAGGATAGTAAAAGCTTTTTCAAGTATGTATAAGATAAAAGAGAGATGAGAGTGGATATAGGATTGATAGAAAATGAGACTGGAGGAATAATAAGGAGATGGCAGATGAACAAAATGAATATTTTGTATCAGTTATCACTGTGGAAGACACTAGCTGTGTGCCAGATGTTCTAGGGTGTGAGGGAAGAGAAGTGAGTGCAGTTACTATTACAAAGGAGAAGGTGCTCAAAAAGCTGAAAGACTTAAGGGTACATAGTCTCCCAGACCAGATGAACTGCACCAAGGGTTCTGAAAGAGGTTGTGTTCGAAATTGTGAAGGCATTAGCAAAGATCTTTCAAAAATCATTTGACTGTCATGGTGCCAGAGGACTGGACAATTGCAAATGTCACTCCACTCTTTTAAGAAAGGAGGAAGGCAGCAGAAAGGAAATTATAGACTGGTTAGCCTGACCTCAGTGGTTAGGAATAAGTCAATTATTGAGGATGAAGTTATGGAGTACTTGGTGACACAGGACAAGATAGGACAAAGTCAGCGTGGTTTCCTTAAGGGAAATCTTGCCTGATGAACCTGTTGGAATTTTTTGAGCAGATTACAAGTAGGATAGGTAAAGGGGTTGCAGTGGATATTGTATATTTGGACTTTCAGAAGGCCTTTGACAAGGTGCCATACATGAGTCTGCTTACCAAGTTAGGAGCCCATGATATTACAGGAATGTTACTAACATGGTTAGGGCATTGGCTGATTGGTAGGAGGCTTCAAGTGGGAATAAAAGTATCCTGTCTGATTGGCTGCTAGTGACTAGCGGTCTTCCGCCGGGGTCTGTGTTGGGACCACTTCTTTTTACATTGTATATCAATGATTTGGATGATGGAATAGATGGTTTTGTTACTAAGTTTGCAGATGATACGAAGATTGGTAGAGGGGCAGATAATGTTGAGGAAACAAGTAGGCTGCAGAAGAACTTAAACAGTTAGGAGAATGGGCAAGAAAGTAGCAAATGAAATACAACTTTGGGGAATGCATGGTCATGTACTTTGGTAGATGATATAAATGTACAGGCTATTTTCTAAACGGGGAGAAAATCCAAAAATCTGAGATGCAAAGGGACTTGGGATTCCTTGTGCAGAACACCCTAAAGGTTAACTTGCAGGTTGAGTTGGTGGTGAGGATGGCAAATACAATATTAGCATTCATTTCGAGAGGTCTTGAGTACAAGAACATGGATGTGACCTGGGGCTTTGTAAGGCACTGGTGAGGCCTCACCTTGAGTATTGTGAACGGTTTTGGGCTCCTCATTCCAGAATAGATTTGCTGGCATTGGAGAGGGTCCAGAGGAGGTTCACAAGGATGATTCTGAGAACAAAAGGGTTATCATACGAGAAAAGTTTAATGGCTCTGGTTCTGTACTTGCTGGAATTTAGAAGAATGAAGGGGGATCTCATTGAAACCTTCCAAATGTTGAAAGGTCTAGGCAGAGGAGATGTGGAAAGTATGTTTCCCAAGGTGGGGGAATCTAGGACAGGAGGGCAGAGCCTCAGAGAAAGGAGCATCCATTTAAAACAGAAATGCAGAGAAATTCCTTTAGCCAGAGGGTGGTGAATTTGAGGAATTTGTTACCACAGGCAGCTGTGGAGGCTAGATGATTGGGTGTATTTAATGTCGAACTTTGTAGGTTCTTGATTGGACATAGCATCAAAAATTATGGGGCAAGGACCAGGGAGTGGGGCTGAGGAGGGGAAAAAAGGATCAGCCATGATTGAGTGGCGGAGCAAACTAGATGGGCCAAATGGCCTAATTCTGCTCCTATGTCTTATAAGTGATAAAATGTTAGCTTCCTGTGAGGCCAGTTTTCCCTGCATTCAGGCCTTAATTGCACTCAGTTGGCTTTATGAGTCAGGCTGCATGCCTGGCTTAGACTTATTTTGAGGAAGGCATCATCAGGTGGACAAAGCAAAATATTCAAGGATGTTCTCAAAGTCCCTTTCATTTATAATAATTTATAATATTTCCATCATTGTCCAGGAATCCTTGATTCATGATGCTCAAAATGCAGAAGGAGCAATTAGGTTGGCATTGAGAGCCTTATTCACAGGGGCCCAGCATAAGTGATGGAAAGGGTGCGCCAGCTCCTGAAAAACAAGCATCTCCTATTCTGGATGTGTCATAGTCTGCAGATCCTACATCAGCCTTATCAACCACCTCAGAACCCACAGAAAAGTAGTACAAGCACTTTTGATCCTGATATTGCTTTAAGAAGAATAGGCAATACAGCTTTGTTTTAGCTGCCTACACAGCAGAATTGAAACCATTTCTATAACATCTAAAAGATTCCCTGCTCCATCAGCAAGTCAGTACAAGTGGTTCATTTTGCTATGATGAATATCAGTTATTGATTCACAATTAACTCATTTGCTCATATTGATTTTTACAGCTGCATGGATGATTTATTTATTCCAGACAATCATCAATTGTAGTTCTTTCAGGGTAAGTGCAAAAGCAACTGGACCTCTAACTAGTCACGCCTCAATAAATAATGCATAATATAAAAAACATAAAAAACATATTCCTCAACTAAGCAAATGCTTGGATTCTCTCTTTGAGTTCTGAAGATTTGGTATGGATCCAAATGTCTTTAGTTACTGAATTGGTGTGAATTTTCTTTCTACATCTGATTTTCAATTGATGCCTTATCTAACGCTAATAAAACTAACGCTAATAAAATGAAGGGCAGAAATAAACATTTAGAGTAAATGATAGTTACACAGCTCCGTGCCATTTAATAAACATGCCTGGTGACCTGTATAATTCCTGCATAAATCTATATTCTTGATGGTGGAATGAAAATTATCTTAATGATTGGCATGCAAAGATCAGCTTCTACAGTTTGCCACCTTTAAGTACATTCTATAAGTAAGAGACCATTGCAGAGTGTGTATTTCTTCTAAATTTTCGAATCATCTATTCTATATTTCCCAAGGAAAGTCTGATACTAAAATAATTGAAATAAAGTATTTGAATTAACCATCGTGATGAATACTAGTGACAAAGTAAACTTAACATCTGTGTGCTTGTGGTAAACCATGTATATATGTTGTAACTCGGTTACCTGTCTGGACACACCCCTCTGCTGACTGCCCCTGTGGCTCCTCCCACAGAGTCCTGTATAAAGGTGTTCGCCTTGCCCCTCACCCTCAGTCCGGGGGCAGACACTCACTGTGGAAGTCGAATTGTACAGTGAATAAAAGCCTTTCAGTATTTTACCAAACCTCAGTCTTTTGGAGTAATTGAAGGTGCTTCAATTTTATTCGCCGTACGTTTTAAAACATGGAACAGTCCCTGAGACCAGAAAAATTAGACCTCAATCCGCAAACACCTGAAGCTGGAAACGCTTTCGAACTCTGGCTGGCCTGCTTCAAAGCGTATCTAGAGGAGATTAAAGCGACCGACCCCGTAGCGAAGCGCAGAGTTCTACTCTCCAGGGTCAGTCCACGGGTCTATTCGCTGATCAGAGACCAGCCGAACTACGACAGCGCAATGAACGCACTCAAAAGACAATACCTGCGGCTGATAAACAGCGTCTATGCTCAGCACCGTTTAGTGACATGGCAACAACGCCCTGGGGAATCGAGTGCTGAGTTCGTCCAGGCCCTACGGACGCTCCTGCGAGCCTGCAATTGCCAGGAGCTGACGGCGGCGCAGCATGCAGAACTCCTAGTGAGAGACGCCTTCGTCACGGGGACCAGGTCAGTGTACGTGCGCCAGCGGCTGCTGGAAAAAGCCAATCTTACCCTAAGTTCGGCGATGGAGCTGGCTGATACGTTGGAGGCCACTCTGCATAACTCCGAGGCTCTCCAGGCACGCGATCCCCCGATGGCCTCGTGGGTGCCGCAGACCCTGCAACCTGCCGGTGAATCGACGTCGGCTGCCGCCAGTTGTGAGTCCGCGAAGTGCTACTTCTGTGGACTGGAGAAGCACCCCCGGAAACGCTGCCCGGCCCGACAAGCTACCTGCTCCAGCTGCGGAAAAAAGGGCCACTTCGCCAAGGTCTGTAAGTCAAAACCGCGAGCGAGATCGAGCAGCGCCGCGTGCGAGATGTGGGGGTCGCCATCTTCCCTGCACGCCACCACTACGTGCGAGACATGGGGGCGGCTATCTTGGTCGACGCCACTTCCCACCGCCTACGACCAATGGGTGCTCACAGGTACCCCACCACGCCGGACCAAGACAGCGACCCCACCCTGGCTTCCGTGACCCTCGACCAAAGCGCTCCCCACCAGCTCGCAAGGTCAATGATGGACATCCTGGTGGAGGGGCACAGGACAAGCTGCCTGTTTGACACAGGCAGCACGGAGAGTTTTATCCACCTGGCCACGGTGCAGCATTGTGGACTCATGATACGGCGGGTAAGTCGGAGGGTCACCATGGCCTCCAGGTCGCATACAACAGACATCCGGGGGGGTTGTGTAGCGACACTAGTGGTGCAGGGCACAGAATATTGGGACTTTACGTTACGGTCTTGCCTCAACTGTGTGCCCCTGTGCTGTTGGGGTTGGACTTCCAGAGCCACCTGAAAAGCGTGACAATGAAGTATGATGGGCCCCTCCCACCAATTACTGTCATAAATCCCCTGTTTTGTAGAGATATGTCACGTACCCCGCTACTGACCACACACACACACCGACCCGCACATCCCACCCAACATCATGCCAACTGCCACACTACCGACACCACTTGCAGCCTCTCCACCCTCAGGATCCCTCCCCCACTGCTGTTCGCCAACCTGACCCCTGACTGTAAACCTGTTGCAACTAAAAGCAGGAGGTACAGTGCGGGGGATAGAGCTTTCATTAAGTCGGAGGTGCAGCGGCTGCTCAGGGAGGGGGTCATTGAGGCAAGCACAAGTCCTTGGAGGGCGCAGGTGGTGGTTGTTTGGAACGGGGAGAAGAATAGGATGGTCGTGGACTATAGCCAGACCATCAATAGGTTCACGCAGCTCGACGCGTATCCTCTACCCCGCATCGCGGATATGGTCAATCAGATAGCACAGTACAAGGTGTACTCGACCATAGACCTAAAATCCGCTTACCATCAGCTCCCCATCCGCCGGGAGGACCACCCTTACACTGCCTTCGAGGCGGACGGCAGGCTTTATCAATTCCTGCGCGTCCCCTTTGGTGTCACGAATGGTGTATCTGTCTTCCAGAGGGCAATGGACTGGATGGTGGACCAGTTTCAACTGAAGGCCACGTTCCCATATCTGGATAACATCACCATCTGCGGTCACGACCAGCAGGATCACGACAACAACCTCCAAAAATTTCTCCAAGCGGCCAAATCTTTCAACCTCACCTATAACAGGGACAAGTGTGTATTTGGGACCACCCGACTTGCTATCCTTGGGTGTGTCGTGGAGAATGGAGTCATTGGCCCTGACCCCGACCGTATGCGCCCCTTGTTGGAACTCCCTCTTCCCAATACCCTCAGAGCCCTCAAAAGGTGCCTGGGCTTCTTTTCATATCACGCCCAATGGGTCTCTAACTATGCAGACAAGGCCCGCCCCCTGGTCAAGTCCACCACATTATCCCTCTCTGCCGAGGCCCACGCGGCCTTCAACCGCATAAAAGGGGACATTGCCAAAGCAGCAATGCATGCGGTGGATGAGGCCATTCCCTTCCAAGTAGAGAGTGACGCCTCCGACTTTGCGCTGGCTGCTACCCTCAACCAGGCAGGAAGACCAGTGGCGTTCTTCTCCCGTACCCTTCAAGGCCCTGAAATTCGGCACTCTGCGGTAGAGAAAGAGGCCCAGGCCATAGTGGAAGCTATAAGGCACTGGAGGCACTATCTTGCCGGCAAAAGGTTCACCCTGCTAACTGACCAGCGCTCAGTCGCATTCATGTTTAATAATCAGCAGCGGAGCAAAATCAAAAATGATAAAATTCTGAGGTGGAGAATCGAACTCTCCACCTACAACTATGACATCATGTACAGGCCTGGGAAGCTCAACGAGCCCTCCGATGCCCTATCCCAGGGAACATGCGCCAACGCGCAGATCGACCGGCTATACGCCCTACATGTAGACCTTTGCCACCCGGGAGTCACCCGGCTTTTCCACTTCGTGAAAGCCCGGAACCTGCCTTACTCCCTTGAGGAGATCAGGATGATGACCAGGGACTGCCAAGTCTGCGCAGAGTGCAAACTGCACTTCTACCGACCCGAAAAAGCACCACTCATCAAGGCCACCCGCCCCTTTGAGCGACTGAGTGTTGACTTTAAGGGCCCCCTTCCCTCCATCGACTGCAATGTGTACTTTCTTAACGTAATTGATGAGTACTCACGGTTCCCCTTCGCCATCCCCTGCCCCGACACCACTACCACGTCAGTTATAAAAGCCCTGCACAAGCTCTTCACTCTGTTCGGATACCCATGCTATATCCACAGTGACAGAGGGTCCTCGTTTATGAGTGACGAGCTGCGCCAATATCTACTGGCTAGGGGAATTGCAACCAGTAGGACCACGAGCTATAATCCCCGGAGGAATGGACAGGTAGAGAAGGAGAATGGCACAGTGTGGAAAGCCACACTCTTAGACCTCAGGTCAAAGGGACTGCTGGTCTCCCGCTGGCAGGAGGTCCTTCCCGAGGCACTCCACTCCATCCGCTCCCTGTTACGCACAGCCACCAATGCCACCCCTCATGACCGGCTCTTTTCTTTTCCCAGAAAATCAACCACTGGAACCACCCTACCATCTTGGCTGACGTCCCCGGGGCCAGTGCTGCTCCGGAAACATGCGAGGAGCAATAAATACTCCCCGATAGTCGAGAGGGTTCACTTACTTCATGCGAACCCCCAGTATGCCTACGTGGTTTTACCTGATGGGCGGGAGGACACGGTCTCCATCCGCGATCTGGCGCCCGCAGGAGCTCCGGGCCCCTACCCTGAACACTCCATGGTGACTATTGACTCCGTACCCACCAATGTATGTACCTATGAGACACCGTGCACCCCAAACCCTATACAGACACCACACGACACTCCCATACCAGGTGTGACGCACACGCACGAAGGATTACCGACGCCTAACATGCTGGCACCTGAAGTCAGGCCGGAGCCAGCACAACCGCCATCGCCGGTGCAATCACCGCCGGTGCTACGTAGATCACAGTGACGGACTCGACTGCCTGATAGACTTAACCTGTAAATATACTTCTTGTAAATATTGTCAGTTATTTCACCCCGCGGGACTCTTTTTAAAAAAAAGGAGGGGTGAATGTGGTAAACCATGTATATATGTTGTAACTCGGTTACCGGTCTGGACACACCCCTCTGCTGACTGCCCCTGTGGCTCCTCCCACAGAATCCTGTATAAAGGTGTTCGCCTTGCCCCTCCCCCTCAGTCCGGGGGCAGACACTCACTGTGGAGGTCGTATTGTACAGCGAATAAAAGCCTTTCAGTATTTTACCAAACCTCAGTCTTTTGGAGTAATTGAAGGTGCTTCAGTGCTACTGTTTGCTAAGCATTTTGTTGTTTTGGTGCATCTTAACTAAGCTTACTACTGCAATGACATTGTGCTCATCCTGAGGTATAGCTGAGTGGCTAGTATGTTGCTTCTTTATAATAAACAAAATGATATACGTCTGTATTTGGTGACTTCCCTGGAAATGCTTGCTGATAACTCTAATGTTTTGGCATATAATCTAGGTTTTCTTGCTATGATGCACAAAGATATTGTGAAGAGTAGAAATATGTGAACCAGCAAAAGGACAGCACTTTCCACTGCCAGTGAAACTGTTGGTAAACAGATAAACAGAGTGCATATCTCTTGTGACTGCAAATGCTGTTAAAGCTATCAGATCCATGTTAACATTGGTAATGCACTCCTTCTAGGCAACAGTACACCTTTTGATTGTAGCAGTATATTCTGGGTTGCATTGAAAAACAACAAGTTTTTGACCAAGTTAAAAAATACATGTATAACATGTATTATAAAATTTACTTGTGTTCTCCCTTTGAGACGGGCTTGTAACAATATCAAATGTCCAAGTGACGTCCTGTCTGTTCATGTGAATTACAATCTACTTCTCGTGATAGTAAGCAGAGCTATGAGGGACATAAACTTTAGATTCGCTGTGCCTATGCCTATTTAACAAACCTGTTCCATTATCTTTCTAAGTAGAAATATCTAGCTAGCACAGTGGTGTGAGTTGGTTCCTGGGTAGAAATGATGTTTTTCAAGCTCCTCCTATGCAAGGCAAAAGATGAATCCTTCCATGCTCCTTGGCAAATTTTGCATTTTGCGGCCATGTGCTCTTTGGCAGTACTATTTCATGCCTCTCCCACCAGGAAGTTAGCCCACTCAGTCTTCAAAATCCATGCCAGCTTCCAACACAATAATCCAGGCAGGTCCAATTTCTTACTTATTTTCCAATAACCCTGCATCTTATTTTCACCCATTATCCCCTCTCATTCTTTCACCATTTATCTATTCTGAGGTAATTAGCCTGGCAGCCCACCCTTTTGGGATGTTATAGAGTCCTGGCGTATCTTTCAAAGAGAGAATGTGCAAATTCTACACAGATGGTAATTGAAGTTGAGATAAACTGGGTCACTGGAGTTGTGAAGCAGCAGCACTAACTGCTGTGCTACAATACTCCCCTTTGTATGCAGGTGTAATGACCAGAGTTGTTCTTCCTTCTCCTCAGAAGAATTGTGCTTTTTTTTGGCATGTGCCTACGTGCATGCGAGTCTGTGCGTGCGCGCTGCATGTGCGTGCGGCACGTCTATGCGTGTGCGTCTGCGTGTGCATCCGTGCGTCCATGATGATATCTTTTTCATGGCTTTTAGAAGGTGCGTGGTGAGAGAGAGAGAGAGAGAGAGAGAGAGACTGTGTGGCGAGCCGCTCCTCACACAGACATTTTCACAGTATTTTTCCCTTTTTATTTTATGAGGTCGAGTTGCGATCTTGACACTCAACCCAGCACGGATGGAAGGCGTACTCGGGAGCGGACCCGACTGGTTTCGAACCTGGGAACCTCCACTCCCGGGTCCGGCGCTGATGTCGTTGCGCCACCAGCCGGCCCAAGAAGAATTCTGCTTTTTGTATTGGGTGGAAGGTAATGGGGAATTGCAGGTTGACAGAACTTTTCTAAACATCTGCAATGATCAAGTCAAAGTCATGTGATGGTGCTGTGAAATGTGTTAGCATAGAGACAGATAAAAATGTTCATTTCTGTAAGTGAAAATACTGGAATACCATTTGAGCTGGCTGTTACCACCCAATTTATGCTAATTTATTCAAGAAGGGGATCCTCTTTAATTAAATAGTCCAGTGCTTCCACACTGCATTTTGTTAAAATGTAGTCATCATCAATAAAAGAGACGACATGATCCCTTCCAGTGCCTATCTTTCACCAATTTGTATGCTGAGTTGCTAACAATAGTGTTGTGTGTAATATAGTGCTCTTTTAATGTTTCAGATCTTGATGTGAACTAGCAGTGGAAAGTATTAGCTGGTAGAGTAAATTGAAAAATAATTTTTGGGATCTGAACAGAATGCTGTTTAAGGAAGCATAATTCAAGTATTATCACATCCAAAATTGCATTAACATAAATAAGTAGGGGCTAACCATATTGCACGGTATTCATGTTCTAAAATAGGAGTAATTCAGTTTTCAGGCATGGAATACAGGCTGTAAAAAATGGAGCACTGTGTTTTTTTGTAGTTCACAAAGGTGTACAAGTGATAATTTTAAATTGAAACTCATTTTGACTTAGTGAATCGATTTTTGGGCATTGTAATCTCAGTAAGTAAAGTTGAAAAAGGTTGTCGCATAAGCATGTATTGTAAAACTTCTCTGTGTTCTCCCTTTCAGGCAGGCTTGTAACAATGAGAAAGTACAGTTAATTACCAAACTAAAACATTTGAGTATTATGAAAACAACACAGAATATAAAACATTACAGCACAATGACCCTTTGGCCTATGATGTTGTGCAGACCTTTTATCTTACTCTTAAGATCAATCTAACCATTCCATCCTACATAGCTTTCCATTTTTCTATCATTTATGTGCCTATCTAAGAGATTCTTAGATGCCCCTAAAATATCTGCCTCTGCTATCACCTCTAGCAGGCTGTTCCATGCACCCACCACTCTCTATGTAAAGCACTGACTTCTGACATCTCCCCTATTCTTTCCCCCAGTCACCTTCAAGCTATACCCAACAACACACACAAGATGCTGGAGGAACTCAACAGGCCAGACAGCATCAATGGAAAAGTATAAACAGTCAATGTTTTGGGTCGAGATAGGTCTTGGCCCAAAACATCGACTGTGAACTCTTTTCCTGCCTGGCCTGCTGAGCTCCTGTAGCATTTTGTCTGTGTTGCTTGGATTTTCAGCATCTGCAGATATTCTCTTGTTTAAAATTATGCCCCCTTGTATTAGTCATTTCTGCGCTGGGAAAAAGTCTCTAGCTGTCCACTCTATCTCTGCCTCATATCATCTAGTATACTTCTATCAAATAACTTTTCATCCTCCTTCGAGTCCATGAGCCAGGACCCCAAATTTGGGCCACCGGTACCATCTGCGGAGTAATTCTTATAGTGATTTTTGGCAAGGTATATACCCCTAGTGCTAGAAAATATGTGATAGCATTTCAGTAGTGGTAACTTTCTGTGAGGGGGACTGGGAGTTGCACCTCCATACTGCTAGAGTCAGTTATCAAAGATGTGATAACAGCACATTTGGAAAGTGGTGAAATCATCGGACAAAGTCAGCATGGATTTGTGAAAGGAAAATCATGTCTGACGAATCTCATAGAATTTTTTGAGGACGTAACTAGTAGAGTGGATAGGGGAGAACCAGTGGATGTGGTATATTCGGATTTTCAAAAGGCTTTTGACAAGGTCCCACACAGGAGATTAGCGTGCAAACTTAAAGCACACGGTATTGGGGGTAAGGTATTGATGTGGATAGAGAATTGGTTGGCAGACAGGAAGCAAAGAGTGGGAATAAACGGGACCTTTTCAGAATAGCGGGCAATAACTAGTGGGGTACCGCAAGGCTCAGTGCTGGGACCCCAGCTGTTTACAATATATATTAATGACTTGGATGAGGGAATTAAATGCAGCATCTCCAAGTTTGCGGATGACATGAAGCTGGGGGGCAGTGTTAGCTGTGAGGAGGATGCAGGGTGACTTGGATAGGTTAGGTGAGTGGGCAAATTCATGGCAGATGCAATTTAATGTGGATAAATGTGAGGTTATCCACTTTGGTGGCAAAAACAGGAAAACAGATTATTATCTGAATGGTGGCCGATTAGGAAAAGGAGAGGTGCAACGAGACCTGGGTGTCATTATACACCAGTCATTGAAAGTGGGCATGCAGGTACAGCAGGCGGTGAAAAAGGCGAATGGTATGCTGGCATTCATAGCAAGAGGATTTGAGTACAGGAGCAGGGAGGTACTACTGCAGTTGTACAAGGCCTTGGTGAGACCACACCTGGAGTATTGTGTGCAGTTTTGGTCCCCTGATCTGAGGAAAGGCATCCTTGCCATAGAGGGAGTACAAAGAAGGTTCACCAGATTGATTCCTGGGATGGCAGGACTTTCATATGATGAAAGGCTGGATTGACTAGGCTTATACTCGTTGGAATTTAGAAGATTGAGGGGGGATCTTATTGAAACGTATAAAATCCTAAAGGGATTGGACAGGCTAGATGCAGAAAGATTGTTCCCGATTTTGGGGAAGTCCAGAACGAGGGGTCACAGTTTGAGGATAAAGGGAAAGCCTTTTAGGACCGAGATGAGGAAAAACTTCTTCACACAGAGAGTGGTGAATCTGTGGAATTCTCTGCCACAGGAAACAGTTGAGGCCAGTTCACTGGCTATATTTAAGAGGGAGTTAGATATGGCCCCTGTGGCTAAAGGGATCGGGGGTATGGAGGGAAGGCTGGTACAGGGTTCTGAGTTGGATGATCAGCCATGATCATACTGAATGGCGGTGCAGGCTCGAAGGGCCAAATGGCCTACTCCTGCACCTATTTTCTATGTTTCTATGTTTCTATAAGAACTATGATCCCATGGTGCTTTGCCTATAATAAGATGAATTATGCTAGGTACCTGTCCCATTACTTTGCTCAGATGATGAACCTCCCAGAGAAGAATCCTTCTGTGTATGAGGCCTTCAAGACAGGCCAATTCTCCGTGCAGCTGTCAAGTAACAACCCCTTTGGGCAGATCCTTGTAGACCAGGCTATTGAAGCCACAGTGAACAAAGACACACAGACTCCTGGAGGCACATCACAGTTCAGCCTGAATGCTGGAGCTATCAAGCGTTACTACATAACAGCTGAGCACTGCATTGCATTCCTGGGACAGTTAAGGGAGATGGTGCAAGACAACAAATCAGAGCTTTGTCATGCGGAGCTACAGTGGTCAAGAATCCATAAAGATGAGGAAGCAGTTTCAGCCGTGGTTAGCCTCATACATGAATGGGTCAACCCATTTGCAAAGAAGCGGGACTTCATTAGCATCTCTACAGCAAAGGCAGCCCCCAAGGATATTGCCTCTGACCTGAAGGCATATCAGATTGGTGAGCAATGTTATGCAACCTTCAAGGATGAGAGACTAGAGGAAGGCCAACCAGCCAAGAAACTCCATGACCCAATGAAAACCAACAAGCTGAAAACATTCAGTGATATGTGTAAGAAGAGAGAAGTGAAATCAAATGGGAAAGCTACTTTAGCCACAACCTTGCAGGGAAATGTAGCAGTAGAAGAGCAACTCCCAGGAAACTGTGCTACAGTGGTTGATGGAATGAACTTGGTCCAAAGAGTGAAAGGTGATCAAGTTACTTTCAGAGATATTGCCACAACTAATCTGGATATTGCTCTGAGGGAAGGCAGAGTCAGAGTAGCAGATTAGATGTTGTGTTTGACACATACAAGGAGAACTCTATCAAGAATAGTGAAATATCTCTATGGGGTGAAGCGATTGGTCATGAGTTGCAAGATATCACAGGCACACAGATGGTGAGGCAGTGGAGGAGCTTCCTGACCAAAGTCAGTAACAAAAATAGTTTCATTAGCTTCATTGTCCATGAATGGAGGAAGGCAGAGTACAGAGCAAAGCTACAGGAGAAGATTCTGTATGCAACTGTGATTGACAAATGTTACAGAATCACATCTCAAGACAGTGAGGAGGCGTCAGTTCTTCAGTGTCAACAAGAAGAAGCAGATGGCCGCCTACTTCTCCATGCTGCCCATGCCACAAGAGAGGGATACCAATCTGTAGTGATCTGCTCAGAAGACACAGGTGTCTTTATAATGTCTTTAGCATTTTGTGACAAGATTGAGGCCCCACTGTTCCAGAAGTGTGGCACTAGAACCCATACAAGGCTCGTAGACATCAGGACGGTTGCTGCCACTGTTGGCATAGAGGTTTGTAGGGCCCTCATCGGGTTGCACACATATACAGGATGTGACATTGTAGGCGCTTTTGTAGGCAAAGGGAAGACAAGTGCCCTAAAACTTCTGACCAGCAACAGGGAAACTCAGGACACATTCTTAGAGTTGGGTCGGGAATGGGACATTTCCCCAGAACTGATGGACAAACTGGGGGCATTTGCATGTCTCCTGTAGGTCCCAAAAGCATCGACCACCAAGGTCAATGAGCTCAGTTATCACCTTTTCTGTGCCAAAAAAGGTGAAATCGAAAGTCATCAGCTCCCACCATGCAGGGACTGCTTAACAAAACATGCACAGCGAACCAACAACTACCAGGCTGGTATATGGAGAAGATGTTTGGAGAAGGACCCACAAGTGCCAAGCCCTGTTGGCAGAGGATGGAAGATGGAGAGAGAAGAGGAAGCTGAACAGTTGGTGGTGCACTGGATGGAAGGCCAGCCAGCACCTGCTGCCGTCCTGCATCTACTGGCTTGTAACTGTCCAAAAAAATGTTCACTCCCAAGATATATGTGTGTTACAAATGGCCTCAGGTGTACTGACATGTGTGGATTGGCAGGCTGTGAGAACCAGGCATCCACCTCAGAGAGTGTGGACAGTTCAGATGAAGATGTGGAAGACGTGGAAGATTTGAAAAATTATTATGATTATTAATAGGTTTTGAAAGTATGGAAAACAAAATATGGAAAGCAGTCTTTGATTAAATATATTCATTTTACAGCCAAATGGGGCCTAGGTTATAGCCGTGTGGAACCCCACATTTGAATTATTGTACTGTAATTCTGTATACTCTGACAAAAGCTTAAGATTGTTTTGATTTGATATAACAATATGGAAAATATCATGACATTGATAAGACTCCAGAAATCTCTCCATATGAGGTTTTTTACCTTGGTGGGGGGGGGGTAGAGTAACATTTTCTGCTGTACTGATGTTAATATGGAATATATACAAAAAGTGATTACTTATTTGAGGTAATAAAGCTACCACTGGTGCAATGCTATCACAAATTTTCTAATTCTAGAGATGTATACCTTGCCAAAAATCATTATGAGCATTATTCCCCTCAGATGGTACCAACCAACCCTACTGGCTCACGGACTATTCACTCCAAGGAGAAAAGTCCTAGGTCGTTCACCTGTCTTCATAAGACATGTCCTCTAGTCCAAGCAGCATCCTGGTAAATCTTCTCTGTACCATCTGTAAAGCTTCTACATCCTGTAGCGAGGCAACCAAAACTGAATATAATATTCCAAGTGTGGTTTAAGCAGGGTTTTATAGAGCTGCAACATTACCTTGTGGCTCTTGAACTCAAACCCCGACTAATGAAGCTAACAGACCGTACTCCTTCTTAACAACCCTATCAACTTGTGCGGCAACTTTGAGGGATCGATGGACTTGGAGCCCAAGATTCCTTTGTTCCCTTCATGCTTTTTTGGGTTGAACTCCATCTGCCACTTGTCAGCCAAGCTCTGTATCCTGTCAATGCCCCAGTGCAGCCTACAACTTTCCACATGATCCACATCTTCACTAACCTTGTGTTATCTGCAAACTTATACTAACCCACCCTTCCACTTCCTCATTCAAGTCACTTATAAAAATCACCGAGCGTAGGGGTCCCAGGACAGATTCCTGTGGAACAGCACTAGTCATTGACCTCCATGCAGAATATACTCCATCTACTACCAGTCTCTGATTTCTATAGGCAGGCCAATTCTGTATTTGCACAGTTGAGTTTCACTGGATCCCATGCCTCATGACTTTCTGAATGAGCCTACCATGGGGCACCGTTATCAATCAGACCCATGAGGCATGGCCTGCCCCTCACAAACTCATGCTGACTATCTCTAATCAGATTTTGCTTCTCCAAATACTCATAAGTCCTGACTTTAAGAACCTTCTCCAATAATTTGCCCATTCCTGATGTAAGACTCACTAGTCTATAATTCCCAGATTTATCCCTATTCCCTTTCTTGAACAAAGGAATTACATTTGCCACCTTCCAATCATCTGGTACTACCCCTATAGTCAGTGAGGATGCAGATATTTGCCAAAGGCACAGCAATCTCTTCCCTTGCTCTCCATAGTAATCTGATGTATGTCATATCTGGCCCCAGGGACCTATCTATCCTAATGTTTTTCAAAAGTTCTAGCGTATCCTCTTTCTAAACGTCAGCAAGTTCAAGCATATCAGCCTGTTTAATGCTGTCCTCATAAATGTTAAGGTCCCTCTCACTGGTGAATACTGAAGCAACATATTCATTAAGGACCTACCCTACCTTCTCTGACTCCTGGCACATGTTTCCTCACCTATCCCTGACTGGTCCTTTCCTCACTCTGGCCATCCTCCTGTTCTTCATATCAGTGTAGAATGCCATAGGGTTTTCTTTCATCCTACTCGCCAAGGCCTTTTCATGCCCTCTCCTAGCTCCCTTGTGCATTCTTCAGCTCCTCCTTGCTGCCTTGTAACTCTCTAGAGCCCTGTCTGATCCTTGCTTCCTAACTCTTCTTTCTTCCTCTTGACTAGATGTTGCACATCTCTTGTAGTTCTTTCACCCTACCTTAATTTCCCTGATTCAATGAGACAAATCTATCCAGAATCCTAGCAACCTCCACATTTTTGTTGTGCATTTCCATGAGTACATCTGTTTCCAATTTATGCTGCTTAGTTCCTGTCTAATAGCATTACAATTCCCCCTCCCCAATTAAATACTTACACATACTCCTATCCCTCTCCAGGGTTGTAGTAAAGTTCAGGAAGTTGTGGTCACTGTTTCCAAAATGCTGTCCCACTGAAAGAGATCTTACAGCTGATCTTGTTCACTGCCTCATGCTGGCAAACATTAAGCAGGTGTACCTAAAACACACTGTATAAGAAAAAGGAGTGAGAATTTCAAAAAGCACGTGCCTAAGAAAATAACATAATTTTATGCCAAGAGGTAAAGGCGAACATGCAAGCTGTCATGTTTTCTCCTATTTCAATTATTTTCTCTGCTGCTTGGCCAATTTATTGTTTTTGTCAGAGTCATACAGCTTGGAAATGGACCCTTCGGCTCACTGAATATGAAGCACACACTAATCCCATTTTAAATTCTGCTGCTAACTAATTTGCTCTCAGCTTCTTTCCATGTTTATGCATCTGGTTTTTCATATTTTTTCGTGCTCTCTGTATCTTATTTTTCTTCCTTGGTCTGTTTATCTAACCACTTTTTATTTTGCTCTCTCTGCTTGCTATTCCTGTCAACAAGATTTGAAGAAATTTGCAGCAGATGCAATCAACATTGATGACTCTATCACCTCTGAAGAGTGTAAAAATAATCTGTTACTGAATTTGAAGAGCTGAATTGAAATGATATGTTATCTGTATGTAGAGTTGAAAGAAGGTTGGACAAGAAACTATTATGCATTGAAACTACATTAGAGTTGCATTCTGTTGTAGACCTGTGCCAGTATTGAGCAAAGCCAAATGGGAGTGACGCCTTTGATGTAAGGTCACAACCAGAACCATAGGCTATTTCTTTACCTCTATAGATGCTGCTTGATTGACCGCGTTTCTCCACAGATTTTATTTTTACACTTATTTACTATACCCCTGACTACTTCTGGTATTTTGCTGTATATCAATTGGCGTAAAGCATACTGAGGTGCCCCAAGGATTTGAGTTGAGTCTTTCTTATTTTCATCAGTTATACACTCTAGTACGGTCAGTGATACAGTACGGCATTTTGTAGGTGTTGCCTTTTGGATGAAAGGTTCAACTACTCATTTATTGACCATAAAGTAATCTATAGGAAGTACTTGAAAAACAGTAAATTGTATTAACTCCACAATTTCCCATAATCAACTCTTTTAAAGCAAAATATTTATTGCCATTTGTGGTATTTTATGTTTGACGTTTAATTTGCCTGCATAAAAGTTAATTGCCTGTGAAACCATAGAACTTAAGATAATAAATGAATACAAGTTCAAATGTTCATATATTAAATTACAAAGTCTAGATATCTAGTGCAATTGAATGATATTCTACAAGCTGTTCTATTGAGTAGCAGGAAGTTACATGAACTTGTACTTTCTAATTGCCTGTTTTTTTGCCAAGTAAAGTGAAAGATAAATTGGCCATATGTCAGCTATTAAAGCTGTTGCATATCTTGCTGTTGCACAGGAAGAGTGTGGTGTTCTTGGGAGAAGATTGATTGTTTGTAGTCTCAAGAAGCAGCGTGCGGTCCAGATTCCTTTAGAAAGGGGCAAAAATAATTTTTAAAATTAAAATTAATTAGCTGACTTTGGTCTTTGTACATGATAACTAAATAACTAAATAGTTGCCATGTTCTGTCCTTAACTTCTGTTGCTTCAGCTGATTCTGACTTAGTACAGCGTTCTAGGGAATTTACAACTAACAACAGGGAATTTAAATTTATCTTTATATCTGAAGTAAGGAGAAAGAATGATCATTGATGCTTGTTACTTTAGAATGTTATTATTGACTGTGATGATTACTAGGTTGAATAGTTGTGTAGGTGAGGTACTAAAGAATTGTTGCACAACATTGTTTTGGGGGTCTCACTAACCTGAAAGACTATTTTTGGGCCCATCCCATTGACTCTGATGTGTAATGTTGTCTGTAGCGTGATGTGTTATTTAGTCTTTAACTGTCTAAGATGCATCTGTTAGCTTACAAACCTTAAAACTTTCTACAATAATAATGCTCAGTAAATTTTTTTATTAAATAAAGTGGGATCCTAAATAGGAGTCTGAGACTTGAAATGCTACTTCTATTTCTCTTTCCCCAGATGTTGCCTATACTGCAGAAATATCTCCTTCATTTGTAGTATTTAATTGTAATTAAATAATAACCTGTCAACAGCTATTTTGCAAAAGTGGCATGTTCAGGAATTAGTGGATGCATTTAGAATATTCCAGACCATTTAGCTATATATCTAATAACTTCTGATGACTACAGTGTGTTTCTTATCTCCAAATAGTTATCAGCCATATATTGATAATGAAAAACTCTTAATTGTCAAGCAGAAGCCTAGCACCTCTCTGCAAACAGGAAAACACATTAGAGCTAGTCAAGAAAAGCTCAGCAGGTTAAGCAGTACTGGTAGAAAGTGAATAGCGTTAACGTTTCGGGTTGAAGACCCACCATCAGAACTGAGAAATTAAAAATATCTGGTTAATTATAAGACAATTTTGCTGATAGAGTGAGGGCATGGTTGCTCAAATGACCCTGGTGTTATGCTATTAGAGATATTCCTTTTGCTTTTGTTTACCAGATAGTGTTGTCAACATTGGGATCATCTGGATGATCCTAGTTCCAATTTATCAGAGTATTTCCTTTGTCACATCCACCATATCCCTAACTGCAACTTGAAACTAAATTGTTTTCTCATTCTCAGGTCTGGTCAGAGATCCTCGACCTGAAAAAGTAATTTACTTCTATTTCCGCGAGATGCTGCTTAACCCGCTGAGTTTTCCGGCACTTATTGTCAATAATCAGTGGTCCCTTGCCCTTTTGTCAATGATTTGTGAATTTAAAGGATTAGGTTCAGAAAATATAATCTGTAAATTGTAAACCTGTGATGGGTGGGGATGTGGAGGAGAGATGTAAGAGACTGCTAGTGGAGAGATTGGATGTGTATTTGCATTTTATATCAAAATTCTTGAAGCTTTGGTGGCTTGATTAGGAAATACAGTTCTTATTTACAGCCAAGAGCTAAGTAAATTAATTAATTTAATTAAAGTTCAATACAAGGTTTGTGGGTGTGGTGGTAGAAAATTTGTATTTTTTAGTGACTAAAGTTTAATTTGATTTATAATCAGGGAATGTTTTTAAATCAGTGATCAAGGTTAATCTTATAGTTTTTCGAGGAAGTTACCAGGAAAGCTGATGAAGGCAAGACAATGAATGTTGTCTACATGGATTTTAGCAAGGCATTTTACAAGGTCGCGTAAGGTTATGTGAGGTTAGTCAAGAAGGTTCAGTTGCTTGGCATTCAAGATAAGGTAGTAAATTTGTTGGATGTTGGCTTTATGGGAGAACCTAGAATGTGGTAGTAGATGGTTCCCTCTCTGACTAGAGGCCTTTGTCTAGTGGAATGTGGCAGGGACTGGTGCTGGGGTCATTGTTGTTGACGATCTGGATGATGATGTGGTTAACTGGATTAGCAAATTTGTGGATGACATCAAGATTGGGGATGTAGTGAACAGCGAGGAAGAATACCATACCTTGTAGTGGGATCTGGACCAGCTGGACAAATGGGCTGAAAAATGGAAGATGGAATTTAATGTAGACAAGTGCAAGCTTTTGCACTTCGGTAGGACCAACCAGGGTAGGTCTTACACAGTAAACATTAGGGTACTGAAGAGTGCGGTAGAACTTAGGGATCTGGGAATCCAAGTTCATAATTCATTGAAAGTGGTGGCATGATTAGATAGGGTTGTAGAAACAGCTTTTGGCACATTGGCCTTCATATATCTATATCAAGGTATTGAGTACAGGAGATGAGATGTTATGTTGAAGTTGTTCAAGATGTTGGTGATGCCTAATTTGGAGTATTGTGTGCAATTTTGGTCATCTACCTACAAGAAAGACGAAAATATGTTGAAAGAGTACAGAGAAACTTTACAAGGATGTTTCTGGGACTGGAGGACCTGAGTTCTAAGGGAGGTTTGAATAGGTTTGGACTTTATTCCTTGGAATGTAGAAGACTGAGGGGAGATTTGATAGAGGTATACAAAATTATGATGGGTATAGATTGGGTAAATGCAAGCAGGCTTTTTCCACTGAGATTGGGTAGGACGACAACTAGAGGTCATGGGTTAAGGGTGAAAGCTGAAAAGTAAGGGGAACATGAGGGAAACTTCTTCATGTAGAGGGTCGTGAGAGTGTGGAGCAAGCTGTCAGCACAGATGGTGCATGCGAGCTGGAATTCAGTGTTTAAGAGAAGTTTGGATAGGTACGTAGATGATAGGGGTATGAAGGGTTATAGTCCCAGTGCAGGTCGATCAGAGTAGGCAGATTAAATGTTTTGGCATGAACTAGATGGGCTGATCGGTCTGTTTCTGTGCTGTATTTTTCTATGATTCTGGGAAGGGAGGGTTGTGTTGTTCAGGGAAGGTGAGGTGGTAGGAAGATGGTGGTTCCAAGAACCCAAAAGGTGATGGTGGAGCCTGAGAGACCTTGGGTTGGAGAGTGGTGGTGGGGGGAGGAGAGCCTGGGGTCCCAGTGACTGTATCACAGCTGTAGGAAAGGAAGATGCAGTGGAGGGATATTCTACTGAGTCAATGTGGGTAGAAGTCAGAAACAGGAAGTGAGCAATCACACTGTAGGAAGTCTTTTATAGATTTTTATAAAAAGTATTTTATAAGACTCTTATAAACTCTTTATGGTTGAATGCGGCAGGGATTGGTGCTGAGTTCATTATTGTTTGTCATTTATGTCAACGATCTGGATGATAATGTGGTTAACTGGATCAGCAAATACGTGGATGACACCAAAATTGCGGGTGTAGTGGACAGCGAGGAAGGCTATCATGGCTTGCAGTGGGATCTGGACCAGAAGGAAAAATGGGATGACAAATGGAAGATGGAATTTAATGCAGACATGTGCGAGGTGTTGCACTTAAGTTGGACCAACCAGGGTATGTCTTATTGTGTTGTATGGTCACCTACCTACAAGAAATATGTAAATAAGGTTGATAGAGTATAGAGGAATTTTACGAAGATGTTGCTGGGTCTGGAGTTTATAAGGAAGGATTGAATAAGTTAGGGATTTATTCCTTAGAATGTAGAAGATTGAGAGGAAATCTGATGGAAGTATACAAAATTAAGAGGAGTATAGATAGGGTAAGTACAAGCAAGCTTTTTCCACTGAGATAGTGTGGTACTACAATTGAAGGTCATGGGTTAAGGTTGTGAGGTGAAAAATTTAAGGAGAACACGAGAGGAAACATCTTCACTCAGAAGGTTGTGAGTGTGGAACGAGCTGCCAGCTCAAGTGGTGCATGTAAGCTTGATTTCAACATTTAAGAGAAGCTTGGATAGGTATATGAATGGTAGGGGTATGAAAGGCTATGATCAGTGCAAGTTGATGAATAGGCAGTTTAAATGGCTTGAGACAGATTAGATGGGCAGAAAGGCCTCTTTCTGTGGTGTACTTTACTATGACTCTGACTCTAAGATGCCGGGCAAAAAGCTTGACAATCTTGGCAGTTTCTGAGACACTCAAACCATCCCATCTGGCACCAACAATCATTCTACCTTCAAAGTCACTTCGATCACATTTCTTCCCCATTCTGATCTTGATCATGTCTGCATGCTTCTATGCATTGAGTTGCTGCCAATGTTTGGCTGATTAGATAATGACCACTGCCCGTGGCATTGACATCATGAAGTGCTTTGAATGGCTGGTAATTGCACATATCAAAAACTCCATTCCTGCCACGTGACACTCAGCAAAATTCTAATCATCAGAACCACTCTACGAGAGATACCATAGCATCTTTCATGCATCTGTCCCTCATAGATGTGGAAAACATTTATGCTGTTCTTGGATTTTATTTTGGATTCAACACAGACCTTGGTGAATATTCTCCTATTTCTCAGTCTAAATACACCACTGTGCAACTGGGTGTTGGACTTCCTAACCAACAGATCTCAGGCAGTCAGGGTGCATAACCGCTCCTCCCTCTCAATCATCATCACCATGGGTGCCTCTGAGGGCTGTGTGCTGAGCCCACTGCTGTACACTCTGCTCACACATGACTGTATGGCCTGAGCTATTACATTGTAAAGTTTGCCGATGACACAACAGTGGTGGGGCTCATCACCAAGTGGTGAGATGGCCTACAGAGAGAAGGTGGAAGAGCTTGACGTCTGGTGCCAGGCAACTAACTTGTTCCTCAATGTCAACAAGATAAAAAAGATGGTAATCAACTTCAGGAGAACTCACACCACTCACACCCCTCTTTATATGGACAACTAACTTGTTCCTCAATGTCAACAAGATAAAAAAGATGGTAATCAACTTCAGGAGAACTCACACCACTCACACCCCTCTTTATATCGGCGGCACAGCAGTGGAAACTGCAAGTGGTTTGAAACTCCTGGGAGTACACATCTCGCAGAACCTCTCATGGTTCGAGAACACATCCTACACAATCAAGAAAGCTCATCAATGCCTCTACCTTCTGAGGAGGCTGAAACTATGCACATCTATACTGTATGCACATCTCATATGCTGCATCACTGCATGGTACAGAAACTGCATTGTGATGGAGAGGAAGATTCTACAACGGGTAGTGACAACTGTCCAGTGGATCATTGACACCAGCCTATCTGCCATCAAAAAATTATATATAGCAAGGTGCTGGAAAAGGACCAGTAATATCATGAAGGACCAAAATCACCCTGCTCATGGACTGTTTATCCCACTCTCATCATGGAGAAGGCAATGTAATATCAAACTTAAAAACAGTTACTTTCCCCAAGCAGTAAGGCTGATCAACGCTTCCCTCTGCTAGCCCACCCGACCACTTTATCACTTCCTGTCAGTCACCTTCTATACAGGCACTCCTATGCTTAACGTCACTTTAAGGACGTTCAATCAATCTACGTCTATAAGCTGTAATATGTATTAATATTTATTGTGTTTTTATTATTGTGTTCTGTATGTTATTTTGTTTTACTTTGTGCTGCATAAGATCCAGAGTAACGATTATTTCATTCTCCTTTACACTTGTGTATTGGAAGTGACATCAAGCAATCCTGAATTTGCATTAATGTGCAGGTGCACAGGTGTACTTAATAAAATGGCCACTGAGTGCATCTTCTTTTGCAGGGTTCCAATATCCTCATACAATATAGGCTTTCATCTGTATCTTTGTCATTGACAAAATTAGATACATTACATTTCAGTTCCTCGCCCAAGTCATTAACATAAATAGTAATTAATTGGGATTCCAGCATTTTCCCAATGACGTATATGAGGCTAACTAGTTTATAATATCCTGTTTTCTCTCTCCTTTCTTGAACATCTATCTGCTTTCTTCTATTGCACTCTGTTAAAAACTTTCCAGACTTAAGGGAACTTAGGAAGATCAAAACCAAGTAGGTCTCATTGTCTATAGGACCTTTGTTTATTTTATATACTTGTAGGAGCCAAACAATCCAGGTGCTGATGAATGCCCAAGCCTTGTCTGCAGCTGTCCTTGATGCTGGTGGGTTGACCTCTGGCCACCTGCTGGTATGGTCCGCCATGGTAAGAAGGTGCCTGAAACTGTGGGGGGGGGGGGCGGAGGGGGGAAGAGGACCAACAAGGTCCACATTGACTGTCACTTAGGGTCCTCAAAAGATGCCAATAGCACCTGAACTTGACAGTTAATTTTTGTCCACTGGCACTCCACACAAGCTGCAGTTCAATCATGTACAATACATGCTTTCTAAGACCATGCCACACAAATTTTAGTGCAACGAATTTCTCTAAGGCCTTCCAGCCTGGATGCGAGAGGCCATGTATGAAGTCAAAAACAGTCCGCTTCCAGTTAACAGGCACTTTGGGGCAAGAGCAACAGCTGAGACATTGCACTGGAGAGAAATCCCAGTTTTCCTGAACTTAATGTCAGCCAATCGCAGGCCCTGGACTACTGTTCAGTAAACTTGGACCTCTGGGTCAGTGGCTTGGTCGGCTGCCATGCAGGCATAGTCAACCCCTAGGTTAACAACCGGCCCAGAGAGGCAAACAGACACGGTATTATTTTTCCCTTGATATGTTGTATATCAGTTGTGAATTCTGATATATAGATAAGTTGGTGTTGCTACCGTGCAGACCAAGAGTCTGATATTTTGGCCATTGTATGCACGAGAGCTTTGTGGTCAACGAATGCTGTGAAATGATGAACCTCTAGAAGAAAACAAAAATGACGGACAGCCAGAGGGAGACCAAGAAGCTCACAATCAAAAGTGCTGTATTTACTTTCGGGGAAAGGAGCTGCTGGCTGAAGAGTGTGTGTGGCTGCCACACGCCTCCGATCAACTGTTTGTGCACAGCACCCACAGCATAGTCTGAAGCATCAGTAGTAATGACTATAGGTGTGTTGGGGAGCGGGTGCACCAGAAGGGCTGTGTTGGAAAGAGCTTGTTTGATATCATCAGATACCCAGGTCAAGCAGGTAATTAGGGGTATTGTCTTTAAGCGCACTATACAGGGAAAGCATAAGTTCAGCAGCTCGCAGAACGAAGCGGTGATAGAAATTCACCATACCTAAAAACTTTTGAGGTTTTTTAGTGGGTCAGGGTGGTGGGAAATCCATAATAGCGGCTACACTTGTTGGGAGTGGTTTTGCAACTTCTGCAGAGATATAATGGCTGAGAAAGATAATGGTTAACAACCCAAACTGGAATTTAGCAGGGTTAATAATCACTCCTCGTTGGCTTAACTGCTTGAAAAGTGTGCGGAAATGAGAGACGTGTTCGGACAGGTATGTCATCCGGGTAAACAGAGTCCATCAGCCATTGAAAAGCCGGTGCTGCATTTTTCTACCCAAATGCCATGCACAGATGGCTTTTGCTAAGATGGCGGCGTGTATGGCGGACGTGTTGTGAACTCCATTCCAACTATATTGCTACTTCCTGCAATTTCCTTCGCATTTTTTGTTAAAGTGCGTATCTGATCGTCACATCAGATATGATAGACTGACTCTTCTGAAATTTGGGAAGATGGCATTTACCCACCACGTGCTGCCTTTCCTACACTGGGAACCTCTGCTTACCTGATCCATGGGAAGCTCATTTATTACACCCCTGCTACATTGGAAGTGGTGCCGGAGGTGAGGGTGAAGGGCTGGCGTCCTGGTGACGTTGAGATGGCATGCTAATCGGCCACTGCTTCCTAGCATACTCCTGGCTAATGTTCAGTCCCTGGACAATAAGTTGTGCGAACTGAGAGCCAGAATCTCCTATCAGTGGGAAACAAAGGAATGTAACATTTTGTGCCTTGTGGAAACCTGGCTGACAGAGGAGATACTGGATCATGCCATCGAGCCCCCTGGGTTATCCCTGTTCCAGATGGACAGGTCAAAAAACCTCTCTGGGAAGAGCAAAGGAGGTGCAGTATGCTTCATGTTAAATAATGCTTGGTGCGACCCCTGGAATGTGAATGCCGTCAAATCCTTTTGTTTCCCGGATCTGGAGTATCTAGTGCTGCTGTGTTGGCCTTTCTGGCTGCCTTGGGAGTTCACAGCTGTTATTATCACAGATTTGTATATTCCACCACAGGCTGATACTGACCTGGCTCTCACAGAACTGTACGATACCATCAGCACCCTAGAGACTGTACATCCACAGGCTGCCTTCATTGTCGCCAGTGACTTTACAGTCTCTCTGAAGTTTTGTCAACACATCCAGGTAAACATACGGGGAGATAGTATACTCAACCACTGCTACTCTCCCTTCCACAACGTTTTCAAAGCGGTTCTCCGTCCGCTGTTTGGTTTCCTTAAGGGAAAATCTTGCCTGACAAATCTGTTAGAATTCTTTGAAGAAATAACAAGCAGGATTAACAATGGAGAATTGGTGGATATTATGTACTTGGATTTTCAGAAGGCCTTTGACAAGATGTCACATTAAGAATCCATGGTATTTCAGGAAAGATACTAGCATGGATAAACATTGGCTGATTGGCTGGTGGCAAAGAGTGGTAATAAAAGGAGGCTTTTCTGCTTTGCTGCTGGTGACTTGCAATGTTCCACAGGGGTCTGTGTTGGGACTGCTTCTTTTATGTTATATGTCAATGACTTGGATGTTGGAATTGAGACTTTGTGGCCAAGTTTGTTGACGATATGAAGATAGGTGGAGGGACAGGTAGTTTTGAGGAAGTAGTGAAACTACAAAAGGAGGTAGAAGTGGCAGATGGAATACTGTGACGGTGAAAGGCACGGTCATGCACTTCGGTAGAAGAAATAAAAGGGTATACTATTTTCTAAAATGGAGAGAAAATTCAAAAATCTGAGGTGCAAAGGGACTTGAGAGTCCTTGTGCAGTATTCTCTGAAGGTTAATTTTCATGTTGAATAGGCAGTAAGGAAGGCAAATGCGATACTGACCTTCTTATCTAGAGGAGTAGAAAATAAAAGGATGATGTAATGTTATGGCTTTATAACACGCTCGTGAGGCCACATTGAGTTTTGTGACACACATCAAAGTTGCTGGTGAATGCAGCAGGCCAGGCAGCATCTGTAGGAAGAGGTGCAGTCGACGTTTCAGGCCGAGACCCTTCGTCAGGACTAACTGAAGGAAGAGTGAGTAAGGGATTTGAAAGTTGGAGGGGGAGGGGGAGATCCAAAATGATAGGAGAAGACAGGAGGGGGAGGGATAGAGCCAAGAGCTGGACAGGTGATAGGCAAAAGGGGATACGAGAGGATCATGGGACAGGAGGTCCGGGAAGAAAGACGGGGAGGGGGGACCCAGAGGATGGGCAAGAGGTATATTCAGAGGGACAGAGGGAGAAAAAGGAGAGTGAGAGAAAGAATGTGTGCATAAAAATAAGTAACAGATGGGGTACGAGGGGGAGGTGGGGCCTTAGCAGAAGTTAGAGAAGTCGATGTTCATGCCATCAGGTTGGAGGCTACCCAGATGGAATATAAGGTGTTGTTCCTCCAACCTGAGTGTGGCTTCATCTTTACAGTAGAGGAGGCCGTGGATAGACATGTTAGAATGGGAATGGGATGTGGAATTAAAATGTGTGGCCACTGGGAGATCCTGCTTTCTCTGGCGGACAGAGCGTAGATGTTCAGCAAAGCGGTCTTCCAGTCTGCGTCGGGTCTCGCCAATATATAAAAGGCCACATCAGGAGCACTGGACGCAGTATATCACCCCAGTTGACTCACAGGTGAAGTGTTGCCTCACCTGGAAGGACTGTTTGGGGCCCTGAATGGTGGTAAGGGAGGAAGTGTAAGGGCATGTGTAGCACTTGTTCTGCTTACACGGATAAGTGCCAGGAGGGAGATCAGTGGGGAGGGATGGGGGGACGAATGGACAAGGGAGTTGTGTAGGGAGTGATCCCTGCGGAATGCAGGGGGGCGGAGGGAAAGATGTGCTTAGTGGTGGGATCCCGTTGGAGGTGGTGGAAGTTACGGAGAATAATATGTTGGACCCGGAGGCTGGTGGGGTGGTAGGTGAGGACCAGGGGAACCCTATTCCTAGTGGGGTGGTGGGAGGATGGAGTTTGAGCAGATGTACGTGAAATGAGGAAGATGCGTTTAAGAGCAGAGTCTTGTCCATTCGTCCCTCCCATCCCTGATGAAATGGCAGAGCAGACTCGATGGGTCAAATAGCCAAATCCTGTTCCTGTATCTTATGGACTTATGTTCTAAGTGCTCCATCATTTTTGTACAGTAATTTAATCATCATGGAATTGGTGGTAAAATATTTTTTCAGGAATAAATAAATTGGCAGCATTTATTCAGGAATGGTTAACAATCAGAACACAATTGAAATAAATCTGGCAACACACATCAAAGTTGCTGGTGAATGCAGCAGGCCAGGCAGCATCTGTAGGAAGAGGTGCAGTCGACGTTTCAGGCCGAGACCCTTCGTCAGGACTAACTGAAGGAAGAGTGAGTAAGGGAATAAATCTGAATCATTTTGGGTTTCCCAGCTGTCACTGCTGAACTAATACAAGTGTCAGAGTTTGACATTCAACTATTTACAGATTGCAATCTGTACCAATGATTCGATGACAAAATGGAATATAATGTATCTAAGCTTGTGTACTGCACAAAATTACTTGAGAATTTTGAGATTACATGAGAGATTTAAATTGCTGAAACAATTAAGCAAAGACACAGCTGAATAAATACTGGCGGAAAAATTTGAAGTTATTTGCTACAACAGGATAACCAGAAAGGTAGATTATGTTTTTCAAGGTCTCTTCATCTAAAGAAATATATATTTGCATTAAAGACTAGATAATAAAGCTTCAAAAAGCTTATCTTTGGAAAGACTGTGCAGTCTAGCCATATGTTCATGACAATTTAGAAGAATGGGAGGTAATCTCATCGAAAAATAATATTCTTATACTGTACTTTTGAAGTCATATCAGGAAAAGTATGCACAGTTTTTTGTCTCTTCTAAAGACAAAGATTGGCTTTATTTGTCACATGTAAATCAAGGCATACAGTTGTGAATGAAAGGAGATGCATCGCTCGCGTCAAGTCAGATCAGTAAAGATTGTGCTGGGGCAGCCTGCAAGTGTCGCCATGCTTTCGGCACCAACACATGGTAGCATGCCGACAGCTCACTAACCTTCACCCTAATCGTACATTTCTGGAATATGGGAGGAAGCCGGAGGAAACCCATATAATCACAGGGGAGAGCATGCAAGCTCCAAATATACAGTGGCAGGATCATCTGCTATTACAGATCTTCACCACCCCTCATCAAGCAGCATTCAAAGCCATTCAGTTTCTCTTGGTCTCCACCTAATCACAACATGCCTATTGTTCTCTGCATCACTCCCTTCTTTCAGCATCTTAAAACAAACCATTTATAAAGCTTGGCACATGCTAAATCCGAGCTGTAACTATAGCAACACACTCCTAATAACTACTACTTTGTTATCTGTGTATACTACAAGTAACATTAACAATGTTGGCTGTCATGGTTCAACCCATCTCTATAGCAACAGTACATAATGTTAGGCTTCACAATCTGAAAAAGACCATGATAAAAAAAAAACAGACCTCAACTAATTAAAGTTTTAGGAAGTTTATCTGCAAAGTATTGTAAAGAAAATAATGAAGCATCTTTTTTTTCTCCATTGTGCAGGATCTCATATGTAATTAGGAATAATATATAACTTTTTCATTTGTATAACAAACTTATACAGTAAATTCTATTCCAACTTAAATTTACAGCTGTTCTGAAAATAGTGACCTTTACCACCAAGGAGAAGGACATGAAAACACAGACCTAACCAGTTCTCCTCTACCACCACTCTCCTCCATCTAGCAGAATTAGTCCCTACTCTTAACAACTTCTCCTTTGGCTCCTCCCCCTTCCTCCAAACAAAAGGTGTAGCCATGGGCACCCGTATGGGTCCCAGCTATGCCTGCCTTTTTGTTGGCTTTGTGGAACAGTCCATGTTCCAAGCCTATACTGGTATCCGTCCTCCACTTTTCCTTTGCTACATCGACGACTACATTGGCGCTGCTTCCTGCACACATGCTGAGCTTGTTGACTTCATTAACTTTGCCTCCAAGTTCCACCCTGCCCTCAAATTTACCTGGCCCATTCCCGACACTTCCCTCCCCTTTCTTGATCTTTCTGTCTCTATCTCTGGAGACAGATTATCTACTGATGTCTACTATAAGCCCACGGACTCTCACAGCTACCTGGACTATTCCTCTTCCCACCCATCTCTTGCAAAAATGCCATACCTTTCTGGCAATTCCTCTGTCTCTGCCGCATCTGCTCTCAGGATAAGCCTTTCATTCCAGGACGAAGGACATGTCTTCCTTTTTTAAAGAAAGGGGCTTCCCTTCCTCCACCATCAACTCTGCTCTCAAACGCATCTCTCCCATTTCACGCACATCTGCTCTCACCCCATCCTCCCGCCACCTCACTAGGGATAGGGTTCCCCTTGTCCTCACCTACCACCCCACCAGCCACCGGGTCCAACATATTATTCTCTGTAACTTCCGCCACCTCCAACGGGATCCCACCACCAAGCACATCTTTCCTCCCCCCATCTTCTGCTTTCCACAGGGATCGCTCCCTACGCGACTCCCTTGTCCATTCGTTCCCCTCCATCCCTTCCCACTGATCTCCCTCCCGGCACTTATCCTTGTAAGCGGAACAAGTGCTACACGTGCCATTACACTTCCTCCCTCACCACCATTCAGGGCCCCAGACAGTCCTTCCAGGTGAGGCGACACTTCACCTCTGAGTCGGCTGGGGTGATATACTGCATCCGGTGCCCATGGTGCAACCTTCTATATATTGTTGAGACCCAATGCAGACTGGGAGACCGTTTTGCTGAATACCTACGCTCTGTCCACCAGAGAAAGCAGGCTCTCCCAGTGGCCACACATTTTAATTCCACATCCCGTTCCCATTCTGATATGTCTATACACAGCCTCCTGTACTGTCAAGATGAAGCCACGCTCAGGTTGGAGGAAAACACTTTATATTCCGTCTGGGTAGCCTCTAACCTGATGGCATGAACATTGACTTCTCAAACTTTCGCTAATGCCCCACCTCCCCCTCATACCCCATCCGTTATTTATTTATATACACACATTCTTTTTCTCTCTCTCCTTTTTCTCCCTCTGTTCCCCTCACTATACCCCTTGCCCATCCTCTGGGCTTTCTCCCCCTCCCCCCTTTTCTTTCTCCCTGGGCCTCGTGTCCCGTGATCCTCTCATATCCCTTTTGCCAAACAAATGTCCAGCTCTTGGCTCCATCCCTCCCCCTCCTGTCTTCTCCAATCATTTCGGATCTTCCCCTCCCCCTCCCACTTTCAAATCTCTTAATAGCTCTTCTCTCAGTTAGTCCTGACGAAGGGTCTTGGCCCGAAATGTTGACTGTACCTCTTCCTAGAGATGCTGCCTGGCCTGCTGCATTGACTTCTCTAACTTCCATTATTGCTCCTCTTACCCCATCCCTTATTTATTTATTTATTTATTTATTTACCTACCTTTTCTTCCCTCTCTCTCTGTCCCTCTCACAGTAACTCCTTGCCTGCTCTCCATCTTCCTCTGGTGCTCTCCTCCCCCTTTCTTTCTCCCTAGGCCTCCCATCCCATGATCCTCTTCCTTCTCCAGCCGAGTATCCCTTTTGCCAGCTCTTAGTGTCATCCCTCCCCCCCGTCTTCTCCTATCGTTTTGGATCTCCCCCTCCCCCTCCCACTTTCAAATCTCTTACTATCTCTTCTTTCCGTTGGACCTGACGAAGGGTCTTGGCCCAAAATGTCAACTGTACTTCTTCCTATAGATGCTGCCTGGCCTGCTACGTTCCACCAGTATTTTGTGTGTGTTGCTTAAAACACCATTACTTCCAGGTTCCCTTGCAAGTCATACACCATTCTTTCTTAAACATATATTATCCTACCCCATCAAAATGGACTCTAAATACTTAAAATCCTTAGTCATAGTAACATAGAAGACACTTCATTGAATGGATTGCTTTTAGGAAGGTGGTGGAGCTGCCTTTTTGTAACTGGTTTGCCAACAATGTGCAGATTGTGAAAAATGAATTAAAATAACTAAAATTAATTAGCAATTTCATTCTTACTTTCTTGCAGTAGTGGATATTCTTGTTTTACTAAAGGTACTTATTTTGAGGAGCTACAAAATCAAGGACTTAACTTGGATGCACAAAATAGTTTGGTAGAAAAAAGAGATGTTCTCTAGACTCTGATTTATATTTATTGCTTAATAAATATCAGAAAGAAATAATATGGTCTTGATATCATTGCAGTTTCTGAGCACAAATTGGCTGCCATACTTCCACACTGAAAGCTGTAAATAGACTTACTTTTTCCAGGAATTCCTGAATACACTTGTCATAAGAAAGGACTTTGTGATATAGTTAAAATTGTAATGTAGAGAATCAGAATCAGAGTCACTGATTCCATTGTGGTTATTATTCTATTATGGATTTATAGAGTATGCCTGCAAGAAAATAAACCTCAGGATTGTATATGATGATATGCACTTTGACAATAAATTTACTTTGAACTTTGGAATGCGCAGTATAGAGCATTCTAACATCCTGCAGTGCTGAATGGAATGGAAAGTGCACCTCTGCAGACAGGAAAGTTCTACAACGGATAGTCAAAACTGCTCAATGCATTACTGACACCAGCATACCTGCCATTAAGGACATATATACAGCAAGGTGCTGGAAAAGGGCCAGCAAGTTCAAGAAGGCTCATAGCCACCCAGTTTCCCCCACTCCCATCAGGGAGGAGGCTATGTAGAATCCACGCCAGGACCACCAAATTCAAAATCAGTTACTTTCCCAAGCAGTAAGGCAGATCAACACCTCCACCCATTAACCCACTCCTCCACACCCCCATTACCACAACTTTAACACTTCCTGTCAGAGTTATCTTTTGTTTTTTTTTGTGCTGCATCAGATCTGGAGTAATGATTATATCATTCTCCTTTTACACTTGTGTACTGGAAATGATATTCAATAATCCTGAATCTTGAACAAACTTGAAAGTAACATCAAGAGTGACCTGAGTTGCCTGAACGACACAGCTGCCAAAGTGGTTCTACAGCAGGAGGCAAGTGAATCAATACCAAAACCTGCTTGACCTTGTCATCATTATCCTACACATTGAAGATATGTCTGCATGTGGGCATATAGATAGAAATAGCTGGTGATTACACTCATGGAGTAGAAGTTCCAACATCATATCAAGACCAATCTCCACTGACACTGATATATGTGATGGTACCATATAGTAAATGGGAAGACTCAAAGTAGAACTGTCATCTCAAAACTGGGAGTTCGTGAAGTATAAGCCAACAAAAGCAGCAAAATAGTATTCCACTACGATCATTAATTTCATGCTCATGCATGATATTCACTCTACTGTTGCAATAAACCCTAGGGATGAATCTTAGTTTGACAAGGAGTGCAGAATGACTCTCCTTTTGTGTAGTAGTGGAATTAAAGGTTATGGGGAAAAGGCAGGTAGGTGGAGATAATTCCATGGCCAGATCAGCCATGATCTTATTGAATGGTGAAGCAGGCTCGAAGGGCCAGATGGCCTACTCCTGCTCCCATTTCTTGTGTTTGGAGTAACATCTAATATGGTTAAAAAGAAGTTGTCCACTTAAAAAACCTGCAACATGAGGCTATGTGTATTCTCAATAGCAAACCCAGTAGACAGCCCTAAACCATTCTACATGCAGTGCCATATCTAGTCATGTTTTCTGATAAATGGTCAAACAACCACCAGGGAAAGGTTGTTCCAAGAGCATCCTCATACATGGCAAGGATGGGGCCAAATATGTGAGAACCAAGGATGAGGCTGAAGTGCCAAGTGGATAATCCATCTGTTTTCTTCAGACACCACCAAAACATAAACTAGTTTTCAGCCAGGTAAATTCAGTTGAAGAGATACCAAGAAAGGCTGGTATGCACCCAAAACACATTAAAGTTCTGGTGCTACTGAAGGCTAAAAATAATTTCAAGTAAGTACATGAGATTTGATCACCAGGTGTGTCACCAAGCAAGCTATTAGCATCAGCAACTTGAACTTGCACAAGATTCACTGCTGAACAATCTGTATTTCAAGAAGATTCAACAGCACACACATCCAATTCTGTTTGATAAGGTAGCTGAAGATGATTATCCAATGACACCGGCCTGTGGACTGCTGCAGCAATCGCAATTCAGCCTGCACTAAGTACCTCTAGCTTGTTTGCTGACCATGTGAACTAAACAGTGTTTGAAACAAACGAGACTTGAAGCTCATTTTGGTAGAAGACATCATCACTTAATTATATATGAAAGTGCTCATAACTTTGAGTAGAACTGTAAGCAACTAACTAAAGGAAAGTGGAAAAATATCAGTTTTAAATAGATTCTGGAAATAAAAGAAGACTGCGTGTCTTCATAATCTAAATTGACTTCTGAGATGCTGCAAGATAATGAAAGGCTGGTTTTGTTAAAAATGATTGGGATACTATTTCTTCAAAATTATGAATGACAGCAGTTTTTTTTTTACTTTAATATCATTACATTGCACAGAGTTTTAAAGTTGAATTCTTCATGGATAGTTCATTCAAGGAGTTGCCCACATCACAGCTTAGGTGGGATCAGACAAAAGCTGTTTGGGTGATCATCAGACAGACTAGGAGTACCAGGCAGAGTTTTGAAGAATGAGTGAGATTTTGTTGAAGCACTCAGAGTTCTTCAAATGTGTGTAAGTAAGAAGCAGAGATATGTTTTCTCTGGCTGAGATGTCAGGATTAGAGGACATCATTTCAGAAAAAAATGAAGCAGGCAATTTAGGACTGAATTGAGAAATTTTTTTACATAAATGGTTTGAACCTGTGAAATTCTCTACCCCAGAGGATGGCGAGACCTTTGTAATTTCTAATACATAAAATAGAGATTGATTAAGGGAATTGAGAGATATGGGGATAGTGGTAGAAAATGGCGCTGTGATAGAAGATCAGCTAAAATCTTTATGAACAGAAGGCAAGCTTGAAGATTCAAATAGCCTATCCTTGCTCATGCTTATTCTGGCAAGAGAGAATTATTCCATGTTAATTATAATTGATACAGGTATTCCTGGGTAATTAATGGATTCCATTTTTACAGATGTCTGCATGTGGATTTTGTCTATAAGTTGAAATCACTCAATATGGTTACAAAACCTCCACACTGTTGTAATGGATGATGTCATAAGAACATAAGAGTGATAATAAAGAACTATTATTTAACATGGAGAGAGAGAAAAGTTGTACTGTTCATAGGGATGAAAGTATGTACATATATTGAACTTCTGAATTTAATACTATTATAGGAGCTTGTTCATATGTAGAGGTATCAATTAGTAGGGGTTTTGAAACCCAGGAATGGCCTGTGCTAAGATTATCTTGATTTCCTCCATCCAGATTGTGCGGATGGAGAGGGACCGATATACTAAATAAAGTAGATGAGCTTAGAGTGCAATTAGAAAATGGCAGGGATGAACACAGTGGGCATCACAGATTCGTGGTTGAAAGAGATCACACCCAGGGCCTAACCATCCAAGGATATTCATCAAAAAGACAGACAGATGAACAGAGGGGGTGGAATGGCTGTACTGGTTGAAAATGAAATCTAATCCTTAGCAAGAAGTGATATAGGATCAGAAGATATAGAATGTTTCTGAGTAGAGTTCAAAAACTGCAAAGTTAAAAAGATCCCAATGGGAATTGTACCTAGACTTCTGAATAATAGTCAGGATGTCAGATAGTTATAGTCATACTTTATTCATCCCGGGGGAAATTGGTTTTCATTACAGTTGCACCATAAATAATTAAATAGTAATAAAACCATAAATAGTTAAATAGTAAAATGTAAATTATGCCAGGAAATAAGTCCAGGACCAGCCTATTGGCTCAGGGTGTCTGACCCTCCAAGGGAGGAGTTGTAAAGTTTGATGGCCACAGGCAGGAATGACTTCCTATGACGCTCTGTGTTGCATCTCAGTGGAATGAGTCTCTGGCTGAATGTACTCCTGTGCCCAACCAGTACATTATGTAGTGGATGGGAGACATTGTCCAAGATGGCATGCAACTTGGACAGCATCCACTTTTCAGACACCACCGTCAGAGAGTCCAGTTCCATCCCCACAACATCACTGGTCTTACAAATGAGTTTGTTGATTCTGTTGGTGTCTGCCACCCTCAGCCTGCTGCCCCAGCACACAACAGCAAACATGATCGCACTGGCCACCACAGACTCGTAGAACATCCTCAGCATCGTCCGGCAGATGTTAAAGGACCTCAGTCTCCTCAGGAGATAGAGACGGCTCTGACCCTTCTTGTAGACAGCCTCAGTGTTCTTTGACCAGTCCAGTTTATTGTCAATTCGTATCCCCAGGTATTTGTAATCCTCCACCATGTCCACACTGACCCCCTGGTTGGAAACAGGGGTCACTAGTATCTTAGCTCTCCTCAAGTCTACCACCAGCTCCTTAGTCTTTTTCACATTAAGCTGCAGATAATTCTGCTCACATCAAGTTTCCTACCGTAGCCCTGTACTCAGCCTCATCTCCCTTGTTGATGCATCCATCTATGGCAGAGTCATCAGAAAACTTCTGAAGATGACAAGACTCTGTGCAGTAGTTGAAGTCCGAGGTGTAAATGGTGAAGAGGAAGGGAGACAAGACAGTCCCCTGTGGAGCCCCAGTGCTGCTGATCACTCTGTCAGACACACAGTGTTGCAAGCACACGTACTGTGGTCTGCCAGTCAGGTAATCAAGAATCCATGACACCAGGAAAGCATCCACCTGCATCGCTGTCAGCTTCTCCCCCAGCAGAGCAGGGCGGATGGTGTTGAATACACTGGAGAAGTCAATAAACATGACCCTCACAGCGCTCGCTGGCTTGTCCAGGTGGACGTAGACACGGTTCAGCAGGTAGACGATGGCATCCTCAACTCCTAGTTGGGGCTGGTAGGCGAACTGGAGGGGATCTAAGTGTGGCCCGACCATAGGCCGCAGCAACTCCAGAACAAGTCTCTCCAGTGTCTTCATGATGTGGGAGGTCAATGCCACCGGTCTGTAGTCATTGAGGCCGCTGGGGCGCGGCGTGTTCGGCACAAGGACGAGGCAGGACGTCTTCCACCACACAGGAACCCTCCGGAGCCTCAGGCTCAGGTTGAAGACATGGCGAAGTACTCCACATAGCTGAGGGGCACAGACTTTGAGCACCCTAGTACTGACACCATCTGGTCCTGCAGCCTTGCTTGGGTTGAGACATTTGAGCTGTCTTCTCACCTGTTCAGCTGTGAAGCTCACCGTGGTGGTTTCGTGTGGGGAAGGGGTATAGTCATGAGAGAAGGGTGGGGGACTGTGAGGAAGGGTAGGAGGGGAGAGTGGAATATGTGTTGGTTGGGGGCCGACAACAGATGACTCATGTGGGGGATGGGCAGGGGCCACAATGTCAAATCTGTTAAAGAACAGGTTAAGTTCATTGGTCCTGTCCACACTGCCTTCAGCTCCTCTGTTGCTAGTTTGCCGGAACCTAGTGATGGTTCTCATCCCACTCCAGACCTCTCTCATGTTGTTCTGCTGGAGTTTCCACTCAAGCTTCCTCCTGTACCTGTCCTTAGCTTCCCTGATCCTGGCTTTTAGGCCCCTCTGTATCGCCCTCAGCTCCTCCCTATTTCCACCTCTAAACACCCTCTTTTTAACGTTCAGGATGTCTTTAATGTCCTTTGTTACCCATGGCTTGTTATTTCAATAACAAAGAACAATTCTTGTCAGAACATTACAGTCCACACAGAAGTTGGTGTGATCAGTGATGCACTCTGTGAGCCCATCAATATCCTCTACATGTGGCTCACAGAGTGCCTGACAGTCTGTCACCTCAAAACAGCCCTGGAGTGCCTCATAAGCCTCCACCGACCATTTCCTCACTGTCCTCGAGGTTGCAGATTTACTCTTAGCACGTAGCAGGGTTTTAGATGCACCAGGTTGTGATCTGACCTTCCCAATGGGGGTAGAGGAGAGGATCTGTATGCATCCTTAGCGTTAGTGTCCATTAAATCCAGAGTCCTCTCCCTTCTGGTTGTACAGCTCACATACTGCGTGAAGTTGGGCAGTGTGGGCAGTGTTCTAGCCATGGTAACATGGTTGAACTCACCCGAGATGGTAATGAGGGCACTCAGGTGCTGGGTTTGTAAACTGGCTTTGACGGAGTAAATGATGTTACACGCCGACGTCGGGTTGGCAGAGGGAGGGATGTATACAACAACCACAATTGCATGCGAGATTTCCCTTGGCAAATAATATGACTGGAGTCCAACAGCAAAAAGTTCAATATCTGGGCTACAAACACATTCCTTGATTGTAATATGACCAGGATTGCACCATCTGTTGTTGACCAGAACCGCAAGCTCACCTCCTTTACGCTTACTGCTCTCAGTGCAATTCCAGTCAGCTCGAACGGTCTGGAAGCCCTCTATGGAAATGCTTTGATCGGGTATGTCCTCGTGCAGATATAAACTAAATCAGGAGATAAAAAAGACATGCAAGAAAGACAGCGTTACAGTGGTCATGAGGGACTTCAAAATGTGAGTAGATTGGGAAAATCAGGTTGACACTAGATTCCAAGAGAAGTAATTTGTAGAATACTTATGAAATGGCTTTTTAGAGCAGTTTTTGGTTGAGCCCACCAGGAAAAGCCGATTCTGGATTTGGTGTTCTGCAATGAAACAGATTTAATTAAGGAGTTTTTGGTAAAGGAGCCCTTAAGAGGTAGTGTTCATAATATGATAAAATTCACCTTGCATTTTGAGAGGGAGAAGCTAAAATCGGATGTATTAGTATTACAGTTGACTAAAGGTAACTACAGAGGCATGAGAGTGGAGCTGGCCAAAATTGATTACAAGGGAACCGTAGTACGGATAAGATTAGAGCAGCAAAGGCAGAAGTTTCAAGGAATAATATAGGAGAGCAGGATCATTTCATCCCAAAGAACAAACATTCTAAAGGGCAGATGAGGTAACTAAGGCTGACAAGGGAAGCCAAAGACAGCATAGAAGCAAAAGAGAGGGCATAAAATATTGCAAAAACTAGCAGGAAGCTTGAGGATTTGGAAGCTTTAAGACCCAACAGAAGACAACTAAAAAGCAGTAAAGTGAGAAAAGATGAAACATGAAGCTAAGCTGGCTAATAATGTAAAAGAGGATACCAAAAAAAATCAGATATATAAAGAGTGAAAATTAGACAAGAGTGGATATCAGACTGCTGGAAAATGATCCTGGAGTGCTTGTAATGGAGAACAAGGAATGGCTGATAGACTGAATTAATATTTTGTGTCTGCTGTGATGGATATTCACTGTTCTAGGCTATGGGGCTTTTCTTTTTTGCCAAGCTCAGCTTTCTAAATATAACAACTGACAATTATAAAGATCAAAGTGTTGTTTTTGAGTTGTGTTATACTTCCAATCATATTCTTTGTTTAGCTTCTTGCCGCAAAGAAGAGCCAGTTTTCAATTTTTAATGTAATTGCAAGCAGTAATCAGTTTGAATTTAAAAGAACAGCTTTGTAAACAAGCACTGTCTATAGCACAGACTTTCTGGCCCCAGAGCACCTTGGCTAACTGCTCAAAAGTTGTAGTATAAGACAATGGGTTGTTTAATTTGGTTTGCTTCAAAACTGACAATGCTGGATAAGTTGTTTAGTTCAATGAAGCTTGCAGAACATATTGATACTATCACTTTGCATATCAAATAACTGATCTGTTAATTGTTGGAAGGTTTATATATTTGAGATTGTCAGCTTGACAGCATTAATCATAGGTACCTGGGAACTCCTTCTTCAGAAGGTTTTAGACCATTTGTGTTAAAAGATATCTGAAAAGATATCGTGTGTGTGTGTGAAGTCACCCAAGTGGCAGAGAAACAGTATAAATATAGGGAGCAGTCCAGGCTTATTAGGAATGGTCCAGAAACATCAAAAATAATGACAGAAGCCCAGGGTGAACTAGAATCCATTTGCTTTTGATTTCTGTGACAGACAATTCATTTGTCTATGTCTACTTACCTGTGTTTTGGAAATCTTTTGTGTTTTATAAATAGCTTGTAATTTGGAAGTCTTTTATAAGATAGAAGTCTTCTGTGAGTTTTAAATGTGTTTGAACATGTCTGAATTTAAATGTGTATCACTGAAAATAAATGAACTGTGTTTAAATTACTTTGTTAGCTGGAAGTATCTCTTCCTTGGTAGGGAGTTGGATCCACTACTCTAATAGTGGATATTCACAGCTAAACTTGTCATGGTTGATAAACAGGGAAGTGGACTAGCTTTTGAAGATTGGGTAGTTACAACATAATCTGCTTTAGTTTGAGCACCTGTAGCTATCGGTGAGAGCTTAAGGTCTTTGCTTGAGTTCAGAAACTCGCAGTCTGCCAACCCAATACCATCACACTGTCTTCACTGTTGAAGACAAAGGCAACATGCCAAAAATTTGAAGAAGTCAGGGAGCAGAAATGAGTGTAGTCATTATTACTAAGGAGGAGTGCTGGGAGGCTGAAAGATTTGAAGATGGATAAATCACCTGCACCCTAGGATTCTGAAAGAGGTAGCTGAAGACATTGTTGAGGCAGTAGCAATGATCTTTCAAGAATCACTAGAATCAGGTTGGGTTGCTATTGTCACCCCACACTTTAAGGGAGGGAGACAAAGAAAAGAAATTATAAAGCAGTTAGCCTGACTTCAGTGGTTGGTAAGATTTTAGGGTCTATGATTAAGAATGAGTTACAGGGTACTTGGAAGCACAGGATAAATTGAACTGAAGTCAGCATGGTTTCCTTAAGGGGAGATCTTGCCTGATAAATCTGTTAGAATTCTTTGAAGAAGTACAGACAATATCGACAAGGAAGAGTCAGATGGAGTTGGTGGTAAGGAAGGCATATACAGTATTAGCATTCATTCTGAGAAAAGTAGAATATAAAACAAGGAAGTAATGCTGAGGCTTTATGAGACAGCAGTCAGATCAGATTTGGAGTACTGAATGCAGTTTTGGGCCCATATTGGGATTTGCTGGCATTGGAGACGTTTGAGAGGATGTTTACGAGAATGATCCCAGAGATGAAAGAGTTAAAATACGAGGAGCATTTGATGGCTCTGAGGCTGTACTCATTGCCATTTAGAAGGATTGGAAGGCGGTGGGGGGGGGGGTTAATTTTATTGAAACGTACCAAATATTGAAAGGCCAGTATGGACTGGACATGGAGAGATGACCTCAGTAGTGGAAGAGTTGCAGACCAGAATGCATAGGATTGGGATGAAAGGATATTCCTTTAGAACAGAGCTATGCAGGATTTTTTTTTTTTGTGAAGGAATCCCTTAAAGTTGCATGTTCAGTCTGTGGCAAGGAAGGCAAATACAATATTAACATTCATTTTAAGAACACAAAAATATTAAAGCTAGGATGTAATGCTGATGCGAATGGAGTATGGTGAGCATTTTTTGGCCCCTTGTCTAAGAAAAATTTGCTGGCATTGGAGAGGGTCCAGAGGAGCTTCACGAAAATTCTTCTGGGAACAAATGGGTGAATGTATGCTGAGTGTTTGATGACCTTGGGCTTATACTCGCTGGAGTTTAGAAGAATGGAACCTATTGAATATTAAAAATCTAGATAGCATGGACGTGGAGAGGATTTTTCCTATAGCAGGGGAGTATAGGACCAGAGGGTACCACCTAAGAATCGAAGGTTGTCTCTTTAGAACAGAGATGAGAAGGAATTTCTTTAGCCAGAGTATGGTGGATCTGTGGAACCCATTGCCATTGACTGCTGTAGAGGCCAAGTCATTGTGTATATTTGAAGCAGCAGTTGATAGGTTCTTGATTAGTTAGGGTGTCAATGGTTATTGGTTGCGAGGGAGTAGTAAATAAGCCATGATCAAATGGCGGAGCAAACTCAGTGGGCTGAATGGTTTAATACTCTTGTGTCTTACACGTGTTGGAACAGTCTCTGAACATTCAAAGAAAGAGTGCAGATTGGAAGTATTTCTGTGTTAGAAAAACTTTTTATGATTTTGCAGAAACAATTCTTTGCATTGCAGTCAGTGATGTTTCAGGTGATGTTTTCTTATGTCAAGAGTTTATTGAGCTCAGCACCCTCATGATCTTTTGTCCTTATTTACGTCAGTGACGTTACAGCACTCAAACAAAGTTGTGTGGATACACCCATTGTTTGGTGTTGAAACTGCCCTTAGTGTCCTTCATGAGATTAAATAGTTAGAAAATCCCGAGAGTCTAATGCATGTGCAGAAACAAAGTCAAAATCGGAATCAGATTTATTATCACTAATTTATATGACGAAAAGTGTTTCTTTGTGGCAGCAGCAGAGCGAAGACATAAAATACTGTAAATTACACGATAAATAAATAGTGCAGAAAGAAAGAAATAATGTGATAGTATTCATGGGTTCATGGATTAATCGGAAATCTGATGGCAGAGGTGAAGAAGCTGTTTTTGAATTGTGGAGTGTGGGTCTTCAGGCTTTGTACCACCTCCTGATGGTAATAATGTGAAGATTGCATACCCAGATGGTGAGGGTTCTTAGTGATGGTTGCAGCCTTCTTGAGGCACTGCCTCTTGAAGATGTCCTTGATGGTAGGGAAGGTTGTGCCTATAATGAATATGGAGAGTCTACAATGCTTTGCAGCCTCTTGCAATCCTGCACATTGGAAGCTCCATAATGGGCCCTGATGCAGCTAGCCAGAATGCTCTCCATTGTACCTTTAGAGAAAATTGTAAGTCTTTGGTGACATATTAAATTTTCTGAAAGTCCGAACAAAGTAATACCACTTGCAAGCCTTCTTCATGATTGCATAAAAGTGTTGGGCCCAGGATAAATCCTGTGAGTTGTTGACACTCAGGAATTTGAAACTTGGAGGGAGGAGAAGATGGCGGTGCAACGCAGCGTGTGCGGCCACTCCAAATTGATATCGTATTTGTGAAGTAGGATGCCGTGCGCAATCCTGATTTGATGGAGACAGCCGTGAGAAGCACGGAGGAACATCTGGAGGAACTTCTGAAATGCCTGCTTCGCTGCTGCTGCTACTGTGCAATCGAGAATCTCTGGAGGGGAAGGCCCCAAATCCTCGGCTTTGCCTATTGCCTGTTGCCGGGGTCGGGGTCGAAGCGCTCAGCAGAAATGGTGCTCGGTGCTCGGTGTCAGAGAGCTGGTCGGAGGCTCAAAGTTTTTGGACGGACTCGGAGTCAGACTGTGGTCGGATGATTCCAGGATGCTGCATCGGCAAGTTTGCGGCACTGGAAGCTCATGGCAGGAAGAGTTTTCTTCCTTCAACCGTCTGTGTGAGATGATGGGACTTTCGAGAGACTTTGAGACTTTTTTTACCGTGCCCATGGTCTGTTCTTCTATCAAATTACAGTATTGCTTGCACTGTTGTAACTATATGTTATAATTATGTGGTTTTTGTCAGTTTTTTTAGTCTTGGTTTGTCTTGTGTTTCTGTGATATCATTCTGGAGGAACAAATTGTATCACTTCTTAATGCATGCATTACTAAATGACAATAAAAGAGGACTGCGTGTCCTCATAATCTAATCTAATCTAATTTAGTATTCTTTACACAACTGACCCCTTATTGACATGTTCACCTGACTTCCCCTTCCTGAAGCCCACAGTCAATTCCTTGGTCTTGCAGACAATGAATATGAGGTTGTTGTTGCAACACCACTCAACCAGCTGATCTACCTCACTCCTGTATAGCTCCTCATCACCATCTGCAATTGTACCAACAGCATTTGCAACTGGTAAATTTATGGAATGTATAAACATCAGTGCAGAGGCTATCATGTTGGGATTGATTAGCTGTTGAAACTAATCAGGGCCAACAAATACCAAATATTCTTCAATATAGTGCTCTAATTATGTTGTTATTGGACATTTTAGGTTAGCTGATGTAATTCCATAAGTACAGACAAATTTACAATAGTTCTTGCTGCTAGGGGGATAGAACACAGCATGGTGGTAGACATTTCCATTTTGCAATAAAAATCAGATGAAAAAACAATAAAAGATTAGGGTTAATAGAACAAGTTTCAGGACTCATCAGAATATTTTGAAAAATGTTAAGTAAATAGTGCTTTGAATACATCCTGCCATGTGCAGTGTCTCTTAATTGATTAGATTCAGTATCTACTACACTGGTCAAATTGCCGCCTTATTTAAGTTGCTTTAGAACTCCATGAGGTATCAGAAGATTCGGTTGGAAATTTTTGTGTAAAGAAAGTATATTATGCATTGACATTTGGATATGTGACACATTGCCCATAACAGTGCTACCTCTTCCTATAGATGCTGTCTGGCCTGCTGCGCTCATCAGTATTTTTTATGTGTGTTGCTCCATATTGGATGGTGTTTTGGTTCGATATATACATTAAAAAAGATTGCATTCACCCCCCAACCCCCTGCCCATCCCTCTACCTCCTGTTAACAACCTTGTTCCTCAGATTTGGATGTTCCATGTTAACCACAATACAACTAAAGTTGTTTTCCTCATGTCATTAATAGGGGCCAACTCACAGTATGTATTCCCAATCCTGTCATTTCACCTGCTCTCGCATTTCTACTCAGTATTGTTTCCACAATCTTCCAGTGATAACATCTAGCATTTATAAAGCACCATTATTATAGAAATAGACCCCAAGTGACTTCACAGAAACATTATAGAGCAAATATATGACATCAAGCTATGAAAGGCATATTAACCACAGAGGGGGAGCAATGAGAGAGGGCTTTACTGAACTCCCTTTGAAGGGAAGATTTAAGTTTCTTCAGGATAGGCATCCCTGGAAGAGACTTCACAGTGTAGTAGTCCAATCACAAACAAGAGAAAATTTGCATTGGGCTATTCATGCTATATATACTATAGAATATATCTCAGAAGTTTGAGAATTTCTTCTCTGAGCCATTCTGCTTATTGGTGTACCTTAAAATCTACCTCTGGCAAATCTATTGGTCTTTTGGTTAACACAAACAAGAGAAAATCTGTAGGTGCTGGAAATTCAAGCAACACACACAAAATGCTGGAGGAATTCAGCAGGCCAGACAACATCTATGGACCTCTGATGATGGGCCTCAGCCCAAAACATCGACTATTTACTCTTTTCCATAAATGCTGCCTGGCCTGCTGAGTCCCTCCAATTGCTTCGATTTCCAGCATCTACAGATTTTCTCTTGTTTGTGTTAACTAAAAGACCAATAGATTTGCCAGAGGTAGATTTTAAGGAACACCAATAAGCAGAATGGCTCAGAGAAGAAATTCTCAAACTTCTGAGATATATCATATAGTATATATAACATGAATAGCCCAATGCCTAAAGCGTTGCAATATTACAGAGTTCAGAAATGAAAGAACACAGATTTCTTTGAAGTTTTGGAGGATTAGAGGATGTATCAAACATACACAAGTTTAAGGCCATAGATTCTTTGAATAAGTGGGCAATTTTAAAATTGATGCATTGGTGTATGAGCAACCAATATTAATCAGTGAACATGCACACCAGGTTGAGTGCCAGGTAGAATATAAATAGTATGGTTTTGAAGTTCAAGTGCTCTCATTCCTATTTACTTTTATTGGGCTTTTCACTGCTTTTAATCCAACCCCAACCAAAGCTTTAGCATCTATTCTTTCATCTCCTGACATGACCATGCTAACTGAATTTATATACTTGGCAAATGTGCAGGCTTTTCTGCAGTCATTGATTTGGATATTTTTCAACAAAGTAAAATTAAAATCAATACTTATTTCTGTGATAATTACCTTTGATTTATTAATAGCAGCATGAATATTTTGAGTTGCTTTCTGTAGCTTTAAAAGCAATTCATTTAACAGCTTATTTGGAGCTCAGTTTCTTTATTTTTTTAAGTCTCCACCTCGTGCTCTTTAAATCATTATGTTATCAGTAGGAGTACACAAAGCTTTCTCTTCAGTTGTATTGCGATAGATCAACAGACTTCATTGCCACAGTAACTGCGAATCAAGGATATTTAAATCCTCTGCAACAAAACTGGAATTGTCAATTGCACTTGATTTCATTTATAGCTTTCAGTCAATGTGTGGTTATTTACTAATAGTATTTTCCTCTTTTAGTTACTAAAATCAAGAGCAATACAGTTTCATACAGACACAGAAGACAGAGGCATCTCTACCTTGCTGAAGCTCCTGTGTTTGGTCTGTACTATATGTAGCCAGGAAGCTGGTCACTGTTCCATATGATCTTTGCCTACTGCAATGTTTTTTGCATGTTACTGCGCAGTGAGAACCAAGGTTAAGGTAAGGACTAGATCAAAGCCATTGTGCAGTTGGAGACATGTAAACAAGCTGGAAACCATCAGTGTCTGCCTTTCACAGTTTATTAGAAGCAGGAGTGTGCTGCTAGACAAACAGGTGGTGCAACTCGTGTGGTGCTGACCGTTCTATGCTACTGTATTTATCGGTCAGGTTTTTGCAGTTGGACTAGCCTCATTTTAACCAGTCCTTTTAACTATTTGGTACCCTCTTGTGTGTTTTTATGTGCTGTACGAGTGTCGATGAATAAAAGATCAGACAGAGATGAGGCAGGGAAGGCCAGAGCTTACAGTTAACATGATTTGTGGTGGAAGCTTGCATAAAATAGCTTTGTATTTTGTGTTAGACTTTGCAGTCATACCTAATCATGGTCACATTGTATTTTTACATATAATTTACTGAACTGATATAATCAATGAATTAGAAATAAATTATATAGAATTAAACTGCAATTGAAATGTATGGCCTAAATGAATTACTGTCAAGATTATTAGTTTATTAATTGATTAAATGGAAGCTTAGCCTTGATGTCAATTCTGTGGTATGTGATGTGCCAGAGTCAGGTTGCTGATTTAATATGAATGGAATTAATTTATAAATTAATAGATTCTGAAACTTCAGTATAAGTTGTAGTTTGTCTAGAATATTTGAAAATGATTATTATAAATATTATTGACATCTCCATAAGATTAAAACCAGAAGCAGATGCCAGGTTAGGTTTTATAGTTTCGATACAATGTGGTATCTACCCTCATACAAAAAATGTTATGCTTAAAAGTGACAATGTTGCTATGACAATTAACCATCAGGCACCAAATACAGATCTTTATAATAAATACTTAGGGTGATAAGATTTCCATTCTCTCTTGTGATTGGATTGTTTATATGAATATCAGTAATGGGATTGTATTTGCAAGAATGCTGTTTGATGACATTCTGGACTATGTTTAAATAAAATATTATTGCAGAAGGTTTGCTGTAATGGCATTGAAAATCAATCACAGTATAGTTTGTTAAATAAATATGGCTTTATTATTGGTAGTTACCTACAGTCACTATAAATAACTGAAAATCATATTTTCCAATTTGCCAATGCTGCTCTTTTTCATTGTCATGGAAACAATCTATCTTATTTGCATGCTTCTCACAACTGTGTACATAAAACTGTGGCTGGATAAGTAAAATGTACCAGGATTCATCTGTTTAGTATATACTTGTATCATTAAAAACATTGACAATTAATAATGAAAAAATAGAGATTCATTTAAAAATATGTAAAACAATGTCTCTTTTAAGATATCCTGTCGAAAAATAACTTATAATCATAGATTTAGTGTTTGCCAGCTAAAATATATTGTCCTTAAATGCAATTAACATGAACGTTCCTTATTTAGAAAAAACAACAAAGTTTAGAAATTCCTTTGCATGTGAGTAATTTCATATGTTATAGTATAGAAAGAGAAAAGCAATTTATCGTTCATACAAACATTACCAAATTCTGCTATCGTGTGTACATAAGTATGCCAAGGCTTCTGGGCACACAGTAGTGTTGTCCAGCTGTATACATCAGATACTTGATGTCCAGTTGTCACATCACAGAATGCTTATGTGGAAAAAAAAGCTACAAGGGTCTTGATTGCTGCAGTGAGTATAAACAGGTTTAAACAGTGACCAGCATGTTAAAAGATATACTCTACTGTGATCTACCATCTGGGAAGTTGCCAGTGAGGCTGGGTCATAGAAGCTTTACCAACAATCCAGATATCTTACACTTTACAGGCGAGACAGCCTATCTTTGTTGTTGAGGTGAAGAGAGCTAAAACCTTGGCTTGGATGCCCACATTTAATGGAGCAATTTCATCAGGAGATTAACATGCATTGTATCCTCTTCCATCTCTGATTCACTGTAGTAAAACCTGCCACTGTAGTAAAACCAGTATTACCTGTAGTAAAAACTGCCACACCATTTTAAGAGGAGGTTCCCATTAAAATTACCACTTTAAGAGCTACCACCATTGTGGAAGTGTCTGCTTTAAAGTTCATGCTACTTTAAAAGTAAAGAACAGTTGTTGCAGCAATTGTGCCACTGGCATGGAATCTGCTATTGCTATACTTGTGATGCATGGATATTGTGTGAGAAAGAAAACCATTCCCTTGTGGTTGTGAATGACATACAAGGTGGGTATTCTGCACTTGTTAAATGTACAATAATTTATTGCTGCCTACGTTTGCCTCTGATCTACAAAGAAACATCATACTTGTGCAGATCTTCAGAATAGAAGTTGGACAGATCCTCAACGAGAAGTTACTGTAGGGCACCTGCGCTTTCTGTTTTGTTAATGGCATCGTGGGGCAAAGGCAGAACAAAATGAAGTTCTTTGGATGGCTTTTCAGAGTTGTCAAAAGTTTTGAATTTTACTGACATTCAGAAAGATTTAAATGTATTAAATGATTCAAATTATTAACATTTAAATTATAGATGAAAACATAAAACTTTAAATCTTAAAAAATTAAAACATATTGAAAACTATAAATAATCTCAAACAATCAAAAGTAGCTTAGGGACACTTACCAAGCACCTCTGGCAAGGGAAAGCCAGTGTAGATTGTTGTCTAGCTGTGGAGTTGCTTCAGTTTTGCCTTCCTATGTTTCCCTGTATGAAATACTGAAAAATCTGATCCCGAAGGAAACATACCCAAGGATTTATTGGGAATCTCTACTGGACTCTGAACTATTTACGTAACAATTCGTAGTGTGGTTATGAATTTTGACAGACATCAAAGCCGGCCAGTTAGCTAAAGGTTCATTTACAGTGAGTTGCTGTATTCTATGCTAAAAGAGATAATTGGATGAAAAAGTAGTAAATATGTATACTTATTTTCACATGGATCACTAAATGAAATGCTAAATCCTATGATAAAATTCAGAAAGTTATTATTAAACATAATCATCTAAAACATTGCCAATTTTCCAGTAAAATTACATAATATTTGCTCACTTAATGTGTCTGTTGTATTGTGGTAAAGTTCTTGACTGTGAAAGATATAGCCAGTAGTCGGGCCCGTGAGGTGTATTTATTCTTATGTTTAATAAGCCTGCAACAGAAATTGAAGATAATATTTCATTTAGTCATAAAAGTGACATTACACTGAAAACTCTGATGGTAACATTTCCATGAAGACCTATAAATGTTGAACAGAAGTATCAATAAGATTCTTATAACATAAATAGCCTAAATAAGAAACAGAGAAAGGAAATTATTTTGGCACTAAAATGAGAAGTAATGTTATACTTGAGATCAGTTACTTACACCTGTGAAAAATAAATAAAAGTAGTGAAGCAGGTGTAAATATTGTCAATAGTCAGAATCCATGTAAATCTAGTTAAAAAGGCTAATCTTTTAGCTAATTTAATTTATTTTAAAATTAACTAATAGTACTTTTTAGCAATGGAATTACCAAGATACCTAAATGGGCAGCATACAAAATGCTCAGATTTGGGAATGAATCCTATGAATGTGGATAATTATGGATATAGTTAAATGCTCTCCTATTTTTGCTTTTTTTCACCCAGAGCTAACCAATCTGAGTAAATTGAATTTAAGTTGAGTCATAGCCTCTCAAATAGTCTTGTACCAAGAGTTTTTATATGACTAGCCCAATTAAGTTCCAGATTAGTGGCTATTTCTAGGAATTTTATGATGGGGATTCATTAGTAATAATGTATTTGGATATTATAGGGAGATACTCATTGCCTGGCATTTGTTTGGCACAAATGTTTCTTTATATCTATCAGTCTCAAGTTGAATGTTGTTCAGGTCTTATTGTGTGAGGGTGAATTCGGTTTCATTATTTGAAAATTTGGGAATAGAAGTGAATGTTGCAAAATTATCAATAAACATATTTCTTTTTGACATGATAGACTTAAGGTTATTCAAAGAGATTAGGTTTGCTAGGACCACCAGCTGAGTCCTAGAGGTATGATAATTGCCTCCATCCATCAGGGTCATCTTCTTTGTAACGGATAGTATTACAATATTGAATGTTGCCTTCTGATTCCCCATTCTGTCAATTTTACTAGATTTCTTTGACACCAAACTCAGTCAAGTGCTATCTTCTTCCCTTATACATTCAGTTACACAGGCCCTCTGGAATCTAGCCTTGAGAATATTGTGGAAATATGAATATTAAGTAAGAATCCTGATTCATAGAGGCATTTGGAGAAATGAATAATGGGGCATGAGGCATGGGTGGTGTCTGAAACTTCTGGTGCAATTAGTGGAATGTGGCATTCAGAAAGATCAATGACATTGATCTTCTTTGGATGCTGCATTCTTGGGGCTTCTCTCCTGCCCTTGATCACTGCAGTTGTTTTATTCCACAGTATTTACAGCAGTTTCTGAGTTTTGCAGTGACCAATCAACAAAGAAGGATTCATTAGAAAGGGTGAATAAAAATAGTGCAAGTGCACGTGAGCAGCCATTCTTTTAAGTTTGCCTGTCTTTAGAGTGGCTTTGGCTCATCAGGCTTGGGCATGGTAAAGTATCAAAAGACTTTTTCTTTTTGTTTTTATTTCTTCATTCCTCCTCTATTAAGCCATAGTAGTCTGCTGAGAACGGCTCCAGGGGAGTATTTTGTACTGTGTGTGGGATGTAGAAATTGGGGGAGATGTCCTGTCTCCTGGATAAACACATCCGCACCAGGTGCATCAAGCTGCAGCTCCTCCGAGAACATATTAAGAAACTGGAGCTGTGCCTCGATGACCTTTTGACTCATACGGGAGAATGAGGAGGTGATATATAGGAGCTACAGGGAGGCAGTCATCCCTTGGTGGTAGGAGACAGGTAACTGGGCGACTGTCAGAAGAAGGAAGGGAAATGTATCACCAGTGCAGAGTATACCTGTGGCCATTCCCCTCAGTAATAGGTATTCAATTTTAGATACTGTTGAGGGAGAAGACCTACAGGGGGGAGCCTCAGTGACTGGGTCTCTAGCATTGAGTCTGGTTCTGTGGCTCAGAAGAGTAGAAAGGTAAACATGACTGCAGGTTTGATAGGAGATTCCATAATCAAAGGAACAGAAACGAGATTCTGTGGCCACAATAGAGACACATGGTTGGTACATTGCCTCCTTGATGCCAGAGTTAGGGATGTCTCAAATTGTGTCCATGGCATTCTCAAGGGTGAGGGTGAACAGCCAGAAGTCTTGGTGCATATTGGCACCAATTGACATAGGTAGACAAGATGAGGAGGTCCTGAAGAGATATTTTAGGGACTTTTAGGTAGAAAGCTGAAAAACAGGACCTCTAGGATAGTAATCTCTAGATTGCTGCCTGTGCCATGTGCAAGTGAGGGTAAGAATAGGATGATTTAGCAGGTGAATGTGGGGCTGAGGAACTGTTGCAGGGGCAGGGATTCAGGTGGAAATTGATGGTTTCCTGATTGGTCAGGCATCAAAGGATATGCTGAGAAGGCAGGTGTATGTGGTTGAATGAGATCTGGGATCAGCCATGATGGAATGGTGGAGTAAACTTGATGGGCTGAATGGCCTAATTCTGCTACTATTTCATATGGTCTTATGGTCTTATGATGGAAGTTCAGAGTTTTGGGGTCAGAATGTGTAAAGTTGCCATTAATAGGGAGAGAATGCTTGAGAAACTGAAAGGTCCAAAGGGAGATAAGTCACCTGGACCAGATGGTATATACCCCAGTGATCTGAAAGAGGCTGAAGAGACTGTGGAGGCATTAGTAATGATCTTTCAAGAATCACTAGATTCTGCAGTGGTTCCAGATGACTGGAAAATTGCAAATGTCACTCCACTCTTCAAGAGGGAGCAAGGCAGAAGAAAGGTAATTATAGGCCAATTAGTCTGACCTCAGTAGTTGGGAAGATGTTGGAATCGATGGTTAAAGATATGGTTTCAGGGTACTTAGAGGCACATGATAAAATAGGCTGTAGTTGGCATGGTTTCCACAGGGGAAAATCTTGTCTGACAAATCTGTTGGAATTCTTTAAAGAAATAACAAGCAGGATAGATCAGTTGATGTTGTGTACTTGGATTTTCAGAAAATCTTTGACAAAGTGTCACACATGAGGTTGCTTAAGAAATTAAGAGGCCATGGTATTACAGGAAAGATGCTAGCATGGATAGAGCATTGCCTGATTGGCAGGAGGCAAAGAGTGGGAATAAAGGGAGCCTTTTATGGTTGGCTGCCTGTGACTAGTGGTGTTCCATAGGGGTCCGTGTTGGGATGGCTTTTTTTGTTTTATGTCAATGATTTGGATAATGGAATTGATGGCTTTGTTGCAAAGCTTGTGGACGATACAAAAATAGGTGGAGGGGCAGATAGTTTTGAGGAAGTAGAGAGGCTGCCGAAGGATTTGACAGATGACAAGAATGGACAAAGAAGTGGCAAATGGAATACAGTGTCAATAAGTGTATGATCTTGCACTTTGGTAGAAGAAATAAAAGAGTAGACTATTTTCTAAATGGAGAGTAACCGTAAATCTGAGGTGCAAATGGACTTGGGCGTCCTTGTGTAGGATTTCCTAAAGGTTAATTTGCAGGTTGAGTCAGTGGCGAAGAAAGCATATGCGATGTTGGAAATTATATCTAGAGGATTAGAATATAAAAGCAAAGGTGTAATGTTGATGCTTCATAAAGTACTGGTGAGGCCTCACTTGGAGTATTGTGAGCAGTTTTGGGCCCCTTATCTTAGAAAGGCTGTGCTGACACTGCAGAGGGTTCAAAGAGGTTCATTAAAATGATTCCAGGATTGAAGGGCTTGTCATATGAAGAGTGCTTGATGGTTCTGGGCCTGTTCTCACTGGAATTTAGAAGAATGAAGGGTGACCCAATTGAAACCTATAGAATGGTGAAAGACTTGATAGAGTGGATGTGGAGAGGATGTTACCTATGGTGGGAGAGTCAAGGACACAGCCTCAGAATAATGGGTTGTCATTTTAGAATGGAGATGAGGAGAATTTATTTAGCCAGAGGGTGGTGAATCTTTGGAATTGATTGCCACAGGCAGCTGTGGAGGTCAAGTCTTTATGAATATTAAGGCAGGTGTTGATTGATTCTTGATTGGTCAAGGCATGAAGGGATACAGGAGAAGGCAGGAGATTGGGGCTGAGAGGAAAAAAAGGATCAGCCATGATGAAATGGCAGAGAAGACTCGATGGGCCAAATGGCCTAATTCTGCTCCTTTATCTTATAGACTTATGGTCTAATGTTCACAGTATTTGTCTTGAATGCCTCATACTTCTATGTTGAAACAGGATATCTCTCCTTCTCTCTGCTTCCTCTAGCGAGATCTCCAGAACACCACCAAGAAACTGTGAAACTTGCTCTGTCTTGTGTTTTGTTATTGATTCAGCTGATGTATGGCTACATTAATCTATGACTGTGGGTACCTAAATACCAAGCATCACTAAATACTGAAATTCCATCTGTGCCCAGTGTTGTGAAAGATGGGCTGGTGCCTGTTGCGACACATGTTATAAACACCCATGAGCTCATGTCAAACAAGCAATGGTCCTCATGGAGCCATGGGAACAAAATTCTGTCTGATAGTTCACTGAACATACTGTTAGTAATTTTGTGAAGTGGTTATCTGCATTTCTTTCTAACAAGCACCAAAATAGTGCTTACTGGAAAGTGACAAGGGTGCTCCTCCTTGGTGTGGTGCTGCCAATATGCCATTACCTTTAGGATCTACCTTAAAGCCAATTGTACTGGAGATGTGACTCTCATCCATCTCCTCCTGGAATATGAGTTCCCCAAGAAGGTACATAGAAGATTATGCAGTGGTCTTTACTGGAGTTTTATAGTTCAATACCATCTGCATCATGACCAGCAGACATCCTGCTGGAGGAACTCAGGTAGTCATGCAACATCTATGGAGGAAATTGGAATTGGTTTGTTGGTATGTGCCAAGGCACCGTGAAAAGCTTGTCTTGCATACAGTTCATACGAGTCCATTCATTGCACAGTGCATTTGGTAGTACAAGGTAAAACAATAACAGAATGCAGAATAAAGCGTAACAGCTATTGAGAAAATGTAGTGGAGGTAGAAAATAAGGTGCAGGGTCACTTTGGGTAAATTGTGAGATCAAGAGTCAAGATCTTATTGTAATAAGGGAGTCATTCAATAGTCTTATAAATAATAGAAGCTGATCTTGAACATGTGGTTTTCAGGCTTTTGTATATTCTGGGAAGGGAGGACGAAGAGGGAATATCCAGGGTGGATGGTGTCTTTGATGTTTTGGGTTGAAATCTTTCATCTGGACTGGTAAAGATGCCGCCTGATCTAATGAGTTATTTGAACATTTTGTTTGTTGCTGCATTTTATAATTTTTTTTGAATGTCACATGATATTATAACCAATTTCTTCATAAAGTTAGTAATTTTAAAGGAACTGTGTCATAAAAGACCCTAGCCAGTTTGAAGATAGTATGAGAAATGAAGTCCCCATGATTCAAATGAGAATCTGGGGACCAGAAACCGGGTGTGGAAGGGCCACCAGTGAGTTGGAATGGAGCACAGGAACAGGCAAGTCAGAGTGGATGAGTTGAAGGGGGTAGAGCAAACATTAGTTATTGAGCCTGATGTCAAACCATCATGAGTTCGAGACAGTTGAATAGCAGATCATTGGTGATTTACTGGTATGGGAAAAGCCCACGGTTCAGAATCAGAATCAGGTTTATTATCACCAGCATGTGTTGTGAAATTTGTTAACTTAGCAGCAGCAATTCAATGCAATACGTAATATAGAAGAAAATCAATCAATCAATTACAGTATGTGTATATTGAATAGATTAAAAATCGTGCAAAAACAGAAATAACATATATTTAAAAAGTGAGGTAGTGTTCAAGAGTTCAATGTCCATTCAAGAATCGGATGGCAGAGGGGAAGAAGCTGTTCCTGAATTGCTGAGAGTGTGCCTTCAGGCTTCTGTACCTCCTACTTGATGGTAACAATGATAAAAGGGCATGCCCTGGGTGCTGGAGGTCCTTAATAATGGACATTCCTTGAAGATGTCTTGGGTACTTTGTAGGCTAGTACCCAAGATGGAACTAACTAAATTTACAACCCTTTGCAGCTTCTTTTGGTCCTGTGCAGTAACCCCTCCATACCGGACAGTGATGCAGCCTGTCAGAATGCTCTCCACGGTACATCTACAAGGATGTTGCCTGGATTGGGGAGCATACCTATGAGAATAGGTTAAGTGAACTTGGCCTTTTCTCCTTGGAGCAATGAGGGATGAGAGATGACCTGATAGAGGTGTATAAGATGATGAGAGGCATTGATCGTGTGGCTAGTCGGAGGCTTTTTCCCAGGGCTGAAATGGCTAACACGAAAGGGCACAGTTTTAAGGTGCTTGGAAGTAGGTACAGAGGAGATGTCAGGGGTAAGTTCTTTTATGCAGAGAGTGGTGAGTGCATGGAATGGGCTGCCGGCAGTGGTGCTGGAGGCAGATACAATAGGGTCTTTTAAGAGACTCTTGGATAGGTACATGGAGCTTAGAAAAATAGAGGGCTATGTGTAACTCTAGGTAATTTCTAAAGTGAGTACCTGTTCGGCACAGCTTTGTGGGCCAAGGGGCCTCTATTGTGCTGTAGGTTTTCTATGTTCTATGTTCTATAAAAGTTTTTGAATGTATTTGTTGACATAACAAATCTCTTCAAACTGCTAATGAAGTATAGTCACTGTCTTGCCTCCTTTATAACTGCATTGATATGTTGGGAATAGATTAAATCCTCAGAGATCCAGACACCCAGGAACTTGAAACTGTTCACTTTCTCCACTTCTGATCCCTCTATGAAGATTGGTATGTGTTCCTTCGTCTTCCCCTTCCCGAAATCCACAATCAGCTCTTTCGTCTTACTGACGTTGAGTGCCAGGTTGTTGCTGCAACATTTCACTAGTTGGCATATCTTGCTCCTGTATGCCCTCTCGTCACCATCTGAGATTCTATCAACAATGGTTGTATCATCAGCAAATTTATAGATGGTATTTGAGCTATTCCTAGCCACATAGTCATGGGTATAGAGAAAGTAGACACCCTGAAGTGCACCAGTGTTGATCGTCAGTGAGGAGGAGATGTTATCACCAATCCATACAGATTGTAGTCTTCTGGTTAAGAAATCAAAGATCCAATTGCAGAGGGAGGTGCAGAGGCCCAGGTTCTGTAATTTCTCAATCAAGATTGTGGGAATGATGGTATTAAATGCTGAGCTGTAGTTTGCAGCCCTGCTAGAATTGCATTCTATTATTCTGCTATTCTGGACTTTCTATCAAAGTATTTAAACTCAATTTCATATTTCTCCATATTATGGTCCATTTGCCATTCTCTTTTTTTAATTACTTGCCTAATCAGTCTTTATCACTTTGCCAACTCTTGGCCTAATCCACACAATTTACTTTGCTATCTGACTTTCTATAATCAGCAATCTTCATTGTAGCTTCATCAGCAACGGATGTTTGCTGGAGTACTTTTACCAGAAGGCTAGTAACAGTTCAAAGTGGTTCATCATCACCTATTAAAGGGCAGCTGGAAAAAGGCAAAAGGTAGTCCCAGAAATACCTATAACCTTAAACCTTAAAAGTTTACATTAGCTCTCTTGTTCATCTTCGATTTAGGTCATAAATAGCTACTGCTCCAACATTGAACCTGTGTTCTATCTGAAAATGACTAATTTGTTCCTTTTCTTTGTTTATTGGCTGTTAACAATCCTTCATCTAAATTAGTTTTCTCTATCTTGTAAGACTTAATATCATGCAAGTTGTATGATTCATTACTGAATTCCTTTTGAAAATAAAAAAATGTATTCATTACTCCATATGAAGCTTCAGGAAACATTGAAAATTGATCAAATCTGATTTCCTGTTAACCTGCATTGATTTTGTTCAAATAAATTGTGATTTTGAACTTCCTCATAATGTTTAACTATAGAATTGATTATCATCTCTGTTTTCACTGAATTTCTTTTCTTGAACAGCAGATTTTCATATGGAACTGTCCACTGGAACTTCTGTAAACCCAGAGAATTCTTAAAAAAACAAAACCAAAGATCTCAAATCATTTTTTAGGCTCAGGATATGAGTCACTAATTTCAGGGATTTGTCAACTTTCAGTCCCCATAGTTAGTCATAGGCCTCATCCAATTTAATAGTCTCCTAAATAGCTAACAATTAAAACTCTTAACTTGTAGAAAGGGCAATTGTAATGAGACAATCTCTAAAATCTAAATTTTTAGTCAGTCTTGTTATTATTACTGTTATATTTATACATATTTGAGGGTGCACCCAATTTAACAATTGGGTTCTAGACATATTATTTGGAGAATACATGAAATACTAAAGGTATTTTTTTAGTCTTTGTAAAAGCTGTGAAGTTATATGATATCAGACAAATGAGTTTATATTGAAACTCTTCATTCAAAATTTATTTTCCGGGTAGACCAACTGATACAAGTTACTAATTCAACAAATCCAATGGATGGAATTAAACAATATGAATTAAAATGACTATTCTGAAAATACATTTGGAATCCATTAACTGACGCTGTTAAACGTAAGATGCCAATGCTTGTCCTTTGGTAAATAAAAGCACAAAATACTTAGAGGGAGAAAGTTGATGGTAAAGATAAAAAAATATACTTTTCAGATTAGAAGATGGTTTGCAAGACATACAAGAGGGAGTTGAGAAAAGGTATTTTTTCTACAGAGAGAGGTGATAATCTGAAGCACTGCTAGTCAGGGTAGTCAAAGCAGTTATTAAAGACTTTCAAAAGTGAATAACAAAGGGACTTGATAGAAAATAATGAAGTGCCTGTGGGAATGACAGGATTCTTATATCAAGATCCAGCATAATCTGATGGTTGTTGTCCTTCTGTACTGAGACAGATCTGTGAGCCATTTTTTTTTGTACAGTATTGAAAAAAGTGCCAATAGTGTTTCTTTGACTGAAATTCTACTTACATTTTGAGGTTACGATCACTGATGAAGAACTGTCGGGAATGTGTGCTGCGGATATAGGAGGGTCACACTTAGCTAAGAATTTTTTTGTTGAATACTTAGTTTTGTAGTTGTGTAACCTGGGGAGACTTGATGAAGTATCTGTTGAGTTTGAAGTGTTACTGAATATTTAGTGTCTTGGTTTTTATAACTTAGGGTGGCTAAAATGAGGACTTGTCCAGCTTAGACAAGTCTAATATTTATCTAATATTTGGTCAAATATTTTACTGTTTGTCTGTAAATAAATGGTTAATGTGCTTATTCATAATCAGTGTCTTCTGTCCCACTTAGCAAAATCTTGAACCTGCTTCCCCATAACATGGTTCTCACACTCTTTTAAGATCACCTGGACCCTAGTTCCTGGAGTCTGTTTAGCTGTTTCCTGAGCTTCTGAGGTCACTGGAAAATTCATTATAATATGATATGACATTAAAAGAAATGAATTTGAAGAGTTTAGGGGTAATAGATTGACATCCAATAGTCTATAATCTATACAAATTTGGTGTGATCAAAGTTTTAATTGTAACTGATTATGGCAGTTCTTGTTTATTGTTCCTAATTAGCATGGAAGGAGCAACTCAGGAATACCAAATGTCTCTGAAGTGTGCTCAGTAAAAAATTGTACAGGTCAGTATTCTGACCTATCCAATTAACTGATGTGATATAAATTTTTCTCATTTAATTTCTTGCTTCACTGTGGTCTTGCGCCAACCTGCCTCATGTTGCTCCTGTTCATCTCTTTTTGTTTTTAGCTGATTTGTCAATGATCTAACCCTTGCTGTAAACTGCTGATGTTTTTTTTAAGCAAAATGCATCCAGGATGTGAGCAAAGCAGTCAAGTTTATTTTTATCATCCATCCCAAGCTTTGCCCTCGGAAGTAGTTATGGATCTTTGCTTTGGACTTGTGCAGTTGTAGTTATGATGTTTTTGTAAGTGCCATTTGATTGAATTTTTTTTGCTTTTGTGATTAAATCATGGAAGCATGGTCATTCTTCGAGAACCACATAGTTTGGGAAATTTGACCTGGTGTTTCTGGAAATGTGGCATGCTAGTGCATGCCAGACATTTGGTGTGTAGGACGTGTGCAGTATGAGACATCATTCATTATGCAACAGTCATTTGAGAGGTGCCAGATGCAACTGAGTCACATTTTTTTGATTTAAAGAAAATATTTGCCACTCACAGAGACCCACTTTCACTACAGTAGTGTTACTTAAAGGGATTCTTAGATACTTGACACTGACATTTCTGGTCCACTCTAAAAAGCACTGCAGAGTTACTAGGGAATCTGGAAGTGGCTATAAGTTTGCATAGCAACTTTAAGTGAGGTTCATTGTCATTACCTTTTTTTCATGGCCCTCGTGCATTAATTAGTGTTTTAGAAGGCATTGAAGGCTGGGTAGGTGTGGCCAGAGATCTAGAAGGAAGAGGGGTTGAAGAGTTTGTGCCCATAAATCTGCGTAGCTATATTTTTCCGAGAGTCATGCTTTCTATTTACACTCTATGAAGAGACATCTATTCCCAGATTAAGGTTTTCTAAATCAGTTATCACGGAGTTCTGTGATCTTTTGGTTGGTGAGTTCTCTGCAGGCTCCTTTGCCTGATAAGATCTGTCTGTAGAAATCAAGGTCATTGTCACCTTAAATTTCCTAAACTTCGCATCATTCTAGGCAGTGTACCTAACTTGTGCTAATAAAACCATGAGGCATAGGAACAGACTTAGGCCATTCGATCCTTTGAGTCTGCTCCACCATTCCATGGTGCCTCATTTATTATCCCTCTCAACCCTATTCTCCTGCCTTCTCCCTATAACCTTTGATGCCCTTACTTTTGCATCAGTCTTCACTGTGGAAGACACCAGCAGTGTGCCAGATGTTGTAGTGTGGGAAGGAAGAGAAGTGGGTGCAGTTACTATTACAAGGGAGAAGGTGCTCAAAAGTTGAAAGACCTAAAAGTACATAAGTTACCTGGACCAGATGAACTGCAGCCGGGAATTCTGAAGGAGGTAGCATTAGCGATTATAGAGGCATTAGAAACGATCTTTCAAAAGTAATTGGACTCTGGCATGGTGCCAGAGGACTGGAAAAGTGAAAATGTCACTACACTCTTTAAAAAAGGAGGAAGGCAGCAGAAAGGAAATTATAGACCAGTTATCCTGATCTCAGTGGTTGGGAAAATGTTAGCGTCAATTTATAAGGATGAGGTGATGGAGCACTTGGTGACATAGGACAAGATAGGACAAAATAAGCATGGTTTCCTTAAGCAAAAATCCTGCCTTACAACCTGTTGGAATTCTTTGAGGAGATTCCAAGTAGGATAGATAAAGGGGATGTAGTGGATGTTATATATTTGGACTTTCAGAAGGCCTTTGACAAGATGCCACACATGAGGCTGCTTACCAAGTTAAGAGCCCATGTATGCAGAAAAGTTACTAACATGGTTAGAACATTGGCAGCGAATGGAAGAAGGCAGCGAGTGGGAATAAAATATCCTTGCCTGGTTGGCTGCCAGTGGCTAATGGTGTTCCACAGGGGTCGGTTTCGGGACCACTTCTTTTTATGCTGTATATAAATGATTTAGATGATGAAATACACATCAAAGTTGCTGGTGAACGCAGCAGGCCAGGCAGCATCTCTAGGAAGAGGTACAGTCGACGTTTCAGGCCGAGACGAAGGGTCTTGGCCTGAAACGTCGACTGTACCTCTTCCTAGAGATGCTGCCTGGCCTGCTGCGTTCACCAGCAACTTTGATGTGTGTTGCTTGAATTTCCAGCATCTGCAGAATTCCTGTTGTTTGTAGATGATGAAATAGATGGTTTTGTTGCCACGTTTGCAGATGATACAAATATTGGTGGAGGGGTAGGTAATATTGAGGAAACAGGTAGGTTCCAGAAGGACTTAGATAGATTAGGAGAATGGGCAAGAAAGTGGCAAATGAAATTGCATGTTGGAAAATGCATGGTCATGCACTTTGGTAGTAGAAATAAATGTGCGGACTATTTTCCAAACGGGGAGAAAATCCAAAAATCTGAGATGCAAAGGGACTTGGGAGGCCTTGTGCAGAACATCCTAAAGATTAACTTGTAGGTTGAGTCGGTGGTGAGGAAGGCAAATGCAATGTTAGCATTCATTTCAAGAGGTGTAGAATACAAGAGCAGGGATGTGATGATGAGGCTTTATAAGGCACTGGTGAGGCCTCGCCTTGAGTATTGTGTACAGTTTTGGGTTCTTCATCTTAGAAGAGATGTGCTGGCATTGGAGAGGGTCCAGAGGAGGTTCACAAGGATTAGTCCAGAAATGAAAGGGTTATCATAATGTTTGATGGCTCCGGGTCTCTACTCGCTGGAACTTAGAAGGATGAGGGGTTCTCATTGAAACCTTTCAAATGTTGAAAGGCTTAGACAGAGTAGATGTGGAAAGGATGTTTTCCTTGATGGGGGAGTCTAGGACAAGAGGGCACAGGCTCAGGATAGAGTGGCGTCCATTCAAAACAGAGATTTGGAGAAATGTCTTTAGCCAGATTTGTTGTCACATACAGCTGTGGAGGCCAGTCATTAGGTGTATTTAAGGTAGAGATTGATAGGTTCTTGATTGGACATGGTATCAAAGGTTATGGGGGAGAAGGCTGGGAAATGGAGTTGAGGAGGAGAAAAAAATAGGATCAGCCATGATTAAATGGCGGAGCAGCCTTGGTGGCCGAATGACCTAATTCTGCTCCTATGTCTTCTGGTCTAATCAAGAACCCATCAACCTCTGCTTTAAATATGCCCTCCACATATGTCTGTGGCAATGAATTCCACAGATTCTCCACCCTCTTGCTTAAGAAATTCCTTTTCATCTCTGTTCTAGAAGGGACGTTTTTCTATTCTGAGATTGTGTCTTCTGGTCCTATATGCCCCTGCTACAGGGAACATCCTCTCCATGTCCACTCTGTCTAGGCCTTTTAATATTTAATAAGTTTCAATAAGATCCCCACTCATTCTTCTAAACTCCAGCGAATACAGGCTCAAGGTAATCAAATGCTCATCCTACGTCCGTCTTTTAATTCCTGGAATCATTTTTGTGAACCTGCTCTGGACTCTCTCCAATGCCAGCACATATTTCTTAGATAAAAGGTCCAAAACTGCTCACAGTATTCCACATATGTCAGCATTATGTCTTACTTTTATATTCTAGTATTCTCAAAATTAATGCTTATGTTACATTTGCCTTCCTTGTCACTAACTCAGCCTGCAAGTTGACCTTTTGGGAATCCTGCACAAGGACTCCAAAGTCCTCTTGCATCTCTGATTTCTGAATATTCTCCCCATTTAAAAAATGGTCTACACCATTATTCTTTCTTCCGAAGTGCATGACCATACTCTTCCTTACACAAAATTTCATCTGTCACATCTTTGCCCATTCTTCTAATCTGTCTAAGTCTGTCTGCAGACTCCCTGCTTCCTTAAAACTACCTGCCTCTCCACCTATCTTGGAATCTTATCTTATTTAGCATCCTCGTGTGGCATTTTGTCAAAGGCCTTCCGAAAATTCAAGTAAATGACATCCAATAACTTTCCTTTGTCTATCCTGCCTGTTCTTTCCTGAAAGAAATCTAACAAATTTGTCAGGCAAGATTTCTCCTTAAGACTTTGACCTATTTTATCATGTACCTCCAAGTACTCTGAAATCTCACCTTTAATAATGGATTCCAACAGCTTCCCAACTACTGAAGTCAGGTTAACTAGCCTATAATTTCCTTTCTATTGCTTCTCTCCCTTCTAAAGGATAGAGTGACATTTGCAATTTTCCAGTCCTCTGGAACCATTCCAGAATCTAGTGATTCTTTAAAGATTATTACTAATGCCTCAACAATCTCTTCAGCTACCTCATTTAAAACCCTGGGATGTAGTCCTTCTGGTCCAGGTGAACTTCACTCACTTCGGCCCCTTGACAGTCTCAAATTTCTGACATACTGCTGGTGTCTTCCATAGCGAAGACTGATGCAATTTATTAGATTTGTCCGTCACTTCTTTGTCCCTCATTACTACCTTCCCAGCATCATTTTATAGCAGACTGTTATCTGTTTCCACCTCTCTTTAACTTTATATATCTGAAAAGCCTTTTGGTATCCTCCTTTGTGTTACTGGCTAGCTTATGCTCATACTTCAAATTTCCTCTCCTTATTGTTTTTTAGTTGCTTTCTACTGGTAATTAAAAGCTCCCCCATTTGTTAGATTCTAATGTTTTTGATCCACGGTTCTTCAAAAGTCAGCAATGAGACATAAAACTTGTTGCTCACTATTATTTATTAAGCACCAAGAAGACAAAGGTTTTGGAAAGTAGAGTAGTGAGAAGGAAGATGATGGCAAAGAAAAGAGAGAACCAACATGCTCTGTTTTTCTTATACCAGTTTGCTGATCCATTGAGTTTCTCTAGATAACTGACATTCCATTCATAGAGCTTAATTAGGAAAGGGAAAAAGGATTATGAGAGAAAGCTGGCAGGGAACATAAAAACTGACTGTAAAAGCTTTTATAGATATGTGAAAAGAAAAAGATTGGTTAAGACAAATGTAGGTCCCTTACAGTCAGAAAAAGGTGAATTGATCATGGGGAACAAGGACATGGCAAACCAATTGAATAACTACTTTGGTTCTGTCTTCACTAAGGAGGACATAAATAATCTTCCGGAAATAGTAGGGGACTGAAGGTCTAGTGAGATGGAGGAACTGAGGGAAATACATGTTAATAGGGAAGTGGTGTTAGGTAAATTGAAGGGATTAAAGGCAGATAAATCCCCAGGGCCAGATAGTCTGCAGCGCAAAGTGCTTAAGGAAGTAGCCCAAGAAATAGTGGATGCATTAGAGATAATTTTTCAAAACTCTTTAGATTCTGGATTAGTTCCTGAGGATTGGAGGGTGGCTAATGTAACACCGCTTTTTAAAAAAGGAGGGAGAGAGAAACCAGGGAATTATAGACCGGTTAGCTTGACATCGGTGGTGGGGAAAACGCTGGAGTCAGTTATCAAAGATATGATAACAGCACATTTGGAAAGCGGTGAAATCATCGGACAAAGTCAGCATGGATTTGTGAAAGGGAAATCATGTCTGACGAATCTCATAGAATTTTTTGAGGATGTAACTAGTAGAATGGATAGGGGAGAACCAGTGGATGTGGTATATTTGGATTTTCAAAAGGCCTTTGACAAGGTCCCACACAGGAGATTAGTGTGCAAACTTAAAGCACACAGTTTTGAGGGTAAGGTATTGATGTGGATAGAGAATTGGTTGGCAGACAGGAAGCAAAGAATGGGAATAAACGGGACCTTTTCAGAATGGCAGGCGGTGACTAGTGGGGGACCGCAAGGCTCAGTGCTGGGACCCCAGTTGTTTACAATATATATCAATAAATTAGATGAGGGAACTAAATGCAGCATCTCCAAGTTTGCGGATGACACGAAGCTGGGCGGCAGTGTTAGCTGTGAGGAGGATGCTAAGAAGATGCAGGGTGACTTAGATAGGTTAGGTGAGTGGGCAAGTTCATGGCAGATGCAATTTTATGTGGATAAATGTGAGGTTATCCACTTTGGTGGCAAGAACAGGAAAACAGATTATTATCTGAGTGGTGGCCGATTAGGAAAAGGGTGTCCTGGGTGTCATCGTACACCAGTCATTGAAAGTGGGCATGCAGATACAGTAGGCGGTGAAAAAGGCGAATGGTATGGTGGCCTTCATAGCAAGAGGATATGAGTACAAGAGCAGGGAGGTACTACTGCAGTTGTACAAGGCCTTGGTGAGACCACACCTGGAGCATTGTGTGCAGTTTTGGTCCCCTAATCTGAGGAAAGACATTCTTGCCATAGAGGGAGTACAAGGAAGGTTCACCAGATTGATTCCTGGGATGGCAGGACTTTCATATGATGAAAGACTGGATCGGCTAGGGTTATACTCTCTGGAATTTAGAAGATTGAGGGGGGATCTGATTGAAACGTATAAAATGCTAAAGGGATTGGATAGGCTAGATGCAGGAAGATTGTTCCCGATGTTGGGGAAGCCCAGAACGAGGGGTCACAGTTTGAGGATAAAGGGGAAGCCTTTTAGGACCGAGATGAGGAAAAACCTCTTCACACAGAGAGTGGTGAATCTGTGGAATTCTCTGCCACAGGAAACAGTTGAGGTCAGTTCATTGGCTATATTTAAGAGGGAGTTAGATATGGCCCTTGTGGCTAAAGGGATCAGGGTGGTATGGAAAGAAGGCAGGTACAGGGTTCTGAGTTGGATGATCAGCCATGGTTGTACTGAATGGCGGTGCAGGCTCGAAGGGCTGAATGGCCTACTCCTTCACCTATTTTCTATGTTTCTATATTTGTAGGTCAGAGTTAACCACCCAGATAGCCTCTATTCAAATAATGCGATATCCACAAAGCTTTCAGTATAGGGAGTAGGCAGTTTAATTGTTTAGCATGGTCTTGATAGGTTGAAGGGCATGTTTCTGTGCTGTAGTTTTCTACTGCATATAGAAAAATTGTAACCACTATGGAACTCACTGAACAGCTGCATACACTTAGGTAATTATATACAAATACAAACAATCATAAGAAAGTTAAACTACAAAGAAAATAGCACATATAGTGTAATCCAACAGTCTCTGATTCTGAATCACACATTTAGAATCATTACATCTGAAAATTCAGAGGCAGGAAAATGTGGTATCTATAGTAATACATTCAAAATTCTGGAAAAACTCAATAGGTCAGGCAGTGTCTATGGAATAGCTTGTGGTATTTATGTTAAGAATAAAATAATTTATAAAATTACCTAAGTTATGGAGATATTAGAAGGCTGTTCATTGGATTATGTCATTGTTAGGTAGATTGGTTTCTAATTAGGCACATTTACATGAGTGTGAACTGTTCTATTAATGATCACCCTTATAAAAGTAAAAAAGTTGTAAAATATGACTCATAATATTGAATAACCCCAGCTTCCTAGACTTGAATGAATGCAATCAAAGAAATCCCTTGAATCAGATTGGTGTATGTTTATCGATGAATATAATCAGCTAAGTCCGTTATGTCTTCAGACTTGTCAGGTATATAAGTACAACTCTCTGCCTATAACTGCACATGTTCTCCACTTAACTACTAAGAGAAGATTTTTACACATGGCGACTTTTGAAGTGTGTGGAATATATTGACACAACCCAACAGCCAGAGGCATTAAAAGCATCAGCAAATTCTTGTGATACCTGCAAATATACATTATGAGTAATCTCAATTGGCATATTGTGAGTATGGAAAATTGGTAAAAATATAACAACAACATTATTAGAATATATTTCATAATGTCCATTTGAAGTCCCCTGGCTGGTTAGTGATTTGCTTTCTGTAGCTGAGCAGCGTAGGCACTAAGTCAAAGGTTTCTAGCACATTAACCACAGTGACTGTTGTCCTCGTTGAGTACCACTTTAGTTTGCTTGCAGTGGCTAATGTGTATCCACCTATTTTTAGCTTCTACTTTCACTGCCGAGTTAGTAATTAAAAACACTAGATAAGGACCTTAATATCAAGCTCCCAGAGGTTCCTTATATGGTTTCTTAATCAGGAACCACTCTCCAGGAATCAGGGTTTGTTTTCCTTCTGTTAGATCACTTCAGGAGGCAGAAACCTGTTGAGAAGCAGACTGTACAGCTTGGGTTAATTTCATGAAATAGTTAACTAAATTGTCTTCCATTATACGAGGGGTGCTTGATAAGTTTGTGGCCTAAGGTAAAAGGAAATGAGTTATACAGCTCTCGTTACATGCACATGCAGTTCAACTGTTTGAGTGATTATGCAGAAAGTTTGCAGTTAATAACTCATCAGGGGTGATTGATAAGTTTGTAGCCTAAGATAGAAGGAGGTGAGTTATTAACTCCAAACTTTCTGCATAATCACTCAAAGAGTTGACCTGCATGTGCACGTAACGAGAGCTGTATAACTTTCTGGAGGTCCAAGATCCGTATGCTAAATGACCACTGGACTAAGTGTGTAAATGTAGGAGGGGGCTATGTTGAAAAATAAATGTGCTAGGTTTTCTAAAATTGATTCCTTCTACCTTAGGCCACAAACTTATCGATCACCCCTTGTACGTATACCTGCCTTTCTGAGATGAAATGCTCCGAGCAGTGACATAGAATGCTCCATTACTACTTCAAATAGATTTAATTTAGTTTACTTGTTTGGGGTTGCTCTGATACTACATAAGACCACAGGAAGAGTTGTAGACAATGGTAAGTGTTCTTCATGAAACGTGGTCAGTCACTCTTGAATGTTTCATTCATTCACTCAACTTGTCCTGATGACTCTGGATGATGTGCGCAATGAAAGGACCATTCAATGTTCATCAGTCCTTATAACCCCTGACAAACATTCTCAGTGAAATGTGTTCTTTGGTAAGAGTCGATGTGACATGGCAACCCCTATCTAGGAATATAATCCTTGATTAGAGTTTGTTCTGTGTGTGAGGCAGTGGCTTTTCTTGCTGGAATAACTTCCACCCATGTTCAAAGGTTTCAAAGGTACTTTTAATGTCAGGGAAATGTATACTATATATATCTGAAATTCTTTTTCTTTGCAACCATCCACGAAAACAGAGGAGCGCCCCAAAGAATGAATGACAGTTAAATGTTAGAATCTCAAAGCTCTCTCTTTCCATGCATAAGCAGCAGCAAGCAATGATCCCCCCTCCCCTACCAGTAAAAACAACATCGGCACCCCCCACCAAAAACTCAAGCGTGCAGCAGAGCATCAATAAAGACACAAGCTTGCAGTAATCCAAACACTACTTGTTCACCCAGTAATTCGACATACCATAGGCTCTCTCTCTCACCCTAATAAGGGAAAAAGAGGTGTCTCTCTTTCACTTATCAACTACTACCAGTATGTCTTGAGTATCTTTGACACTAGGCAAAACAAGTGTAAAAATGGACCAGGTGGGGTAGAGGCACTTAATTGTTGGTAGCTTTTCCAATGCTCCAGGATGCATTTTTATTGGCATGTCATGCATCTTTCAAATGTTTGTGGAGTTTGTGCCCAGAACTTTGAATTCCACCACCTTTGGGAGAATCTGTTGATCATTCTTTCCACTCCAATGTGCCCTAGGGAGATAAAGAAGCAACTTAGTTGGAGCAACGAGACTGACTAGTATCATGCCTCCATTGCTCCATCACTGTTTGACCTCCCAGCATTCTCCATCCGGAACCACTTTTCCTGGTTAAAGTATTGAGCTTGCTTCTCTCGAATATCTTGTATGTTCTTCTGTGATACAGAGTCCAACTTTATTTCCATAACTTGAATTGTTGGATTAATTCACATTTTCTTGGTATTTCTTTTAATATATGACTTTTTTTTACTTCTTTTACTTCTTTTATCTCTTTTTCCCTTTCCTGTGCTGCCTTTTTTGCAATTTCATCTGCAAATGCATTTCTACAGCTTTCTATTGTAGTCATTTTGGAATGGCTTTTACATTTGAATAGTCACTTCTGACGGCAATTGTATGATAATCATGAATTTTTGTACTGGTTGGCCTGTCTTGATTGGGGTTCCTTCAGCAGTAAGAAATCCCCTTTGTCTCCATAAGTGTCCAAAATCATGATCAACTCCAAAAGCATATCGAGAATCAGTGGTAGATATTTGCTGTTCTTCCTTCTGCCACCTTACAGGCTTCAATCAGAGCTCTCAGTTCTGCTGGTTGTGCAGAGGTACCAAGAGCCATGTGTCCTGTTGCCAGCACCTCAGTTTCAGAAACAATTGCCTATTCAGCCATTCAAATTTGTCTCTCAAATGCTGAGGAGCCATCGGTGTACAGAGTCAGATCTGGATTGTAATAACTTGCATCATCATGCCCTGTTGTTATTCTTGCACTGTTATGTCTAACATGTCCAACTATAACAGTGCAGCCCCATTCACTGGAAATGCTCACTGAATGATGATATGAGGTGCCTCAAGAGCAGTAGACCACTTGGAGCTCTGAGCAGCAGTTATTTGAAAGGGTCTATTCATAGTAAAGTGTGTACTGAGTGTGGACTTGATCACGCATAATGGTAGAAAGAGCCATGACTGCTAAATAAGTTGCCTGCCCTACTCGTAAACACGAAACCCATCGTAATGTTACCAGATAAGTAACATTATCTAGGTTACTTATTTACTGTCAATTTGCCACTGATATTTAGGGTAGCAGTGAATGTCCTTCATTTCTGGCAGTGTTCAGAGCTTTTTTCATCATGTCAGTCATTTCCATTATCCAAGTTGGTAGAGTAATCATCAACAGGACACTTTTGGTTTCCATGTTGTTGAGTTAAAACTGCCATCATGTAGCCATGTTTCTTGTGGACATATTGAGTAAAATGGTTTACCTGTATTAAGGATTCCTAATACAGGTGCAAATTGTTGCCTTTAAAGTTTGAAACACTTTCAGTTCTTCATTAAGAGTCCCAGGGTGGTCTGAGCGCCTACTATCCTTCAGCACATTATTGAGTGTTTGACTAGTTTCAGCATACGAATTGACCCGTACCTTGCTGTAGTTACACAAACCAGAAATGATCAGAGTTGCTGGACTTTTATTGGTGGCTTTGCTGACTTAATGGCCTTTGCACAATCCTCAGTGATTTCCCTCTTATCTTGGGAAATTTTCTGTCCCAAGTAAATCACTTCTTGTTGCAATTGTGCCTTGTCTAGATTTGCCTTGTGACCCTTGGAGGATAGATAATTAAGCAAATAAAGTATATCGTGTTCATCCTGGTCTGCAGCTTTGGATGCAATAAGGGCATCATCTATACTGTATATTGTATGATAGTTGAATCAATGGCTGCTAAGTCCATGAGATGTTGTTTCAAAGCCTTGTGATAGACAGTGGGACTGTTGTGGAGCCCTTGTCCACTGGTATTGTTAACAATAAGCTGTGAAAGCCAACCAAGGTTGACATTTAGACATCAGAGCTACGGACCAGAACTCTTTGGCAATATCATCTATAAACCACTTGTGTGATGGCTTCAAGGCACTGAAAATGGTTGATGGATCTGCTACTGGACAGGTTAACTTGTCAATACATTCATCAGCAACCCAGTAATCCTCTGTCAGTCTCCAGGTACCATTCACTTTCTTAACAGGCCAGACTGGACTGTTTGACTGTGAGTTTTAAGAAGAATCTCTTGCTCTTCCAGCTGGTTAACAATAAGTAAAATACCTTCTATAGTTGTTCTGCTCAGAGGATGCTGCTTAGTACAAGGTGGTATCTTACAGTAAACCTAACAGGATTAATTTCTGCCAGGCCACAGTCACTTTTATCTTTCGATCATATGGGATGATTAGTTAATTCTGACTTGACCAATGGCATGAAATTCCAAATAACTTTACCCTCCGTGAACTCAGGGGTAGAGTTTAAAGTTAACGAGACATCCATTCCAAGTAGAGTTTGCAAGACACCTCCTACCCAGAATTATATTTCTCGTAGGTGAGGACCAAGTTGTAGCTCCACTAGTTTGCTTTTAGTTAGTGTAGTTCTCTGTTTCCGTGCACCATATGCACATGTACAGATATTAGTCAATGGTATTTTGCACTTTTGAGCAATAGATTTGGTTATATATATCAGTTCAGCTCCTGTATGCAATAAGAATTCAGCATATCAATTTTCTGCCAATAATTCAACATACAGGCTATCTAATTTTTTCTCTATCAAGGCAATAGAGTGGATGTGGTTAGGATGTTTCCTATGATGGGAGAGTCTAAGACCAGAGGGCACAGCCTCAGAATAGAGGGGCATCCTTTTAGAACAGAGATAAGGAGGAATTTCTTTAGTCAGAGAGTGGTAAATCTGTGGAATCGATTGCCACAGGCAGCTGTGGAAGCCAAGGCTGTATGCATATTTAAGGTAGCGGTTGATAGATTCTTGATTGGTCAGAACATGAAGGAGTATGGGGAGAAGGCAGGAGGTTGGGCTGAGAGAAAAAATGGATCAGCCATGATGAAATGTCGGAGCAGACTCGATGGGCCAAATGTCCTATTTCTGTTCCTATATGTTATGGTCTTACTGTCTTATCACTGTAATGCTCACTTGAGTTGCTAGAGGCCAGTGTAGAGTCCATGTCATGTCCATGCTGTAATTCCTCGGATGGTGGTGCAGTTTCGAATGACTGTCTAACATAGGACATTTTTCCCTAGAAGAGGCATCACTGGCAGGGATGTCCACTTGATGTTCCTTTCTATATTATATGCCCTTTCTTTTGCTTTCATGCCACCTTAGACTTCCCTTAGCAGCCACGGTTGTGTCATCCTCTCCTCAGAATACTTCTTCATCTTTGTGATGTAACTATCCTGCGATTTCTGAATTGTTCTCAGAAACGACAGCCATTGCTGTTCTGCTGTCATCCCTGCTGGTTATCCATTTCCAGTCAACTAATTACAACTGCTCTCTCATGCTTCTGTAATTCCTTTTACTCCACTGTAATACTGATACATCTGATTTTAGTGGCCCCCTCTCAAATGAGGGGGTGAATTCTAACATATTATGATCACTGCCTGCTAAGGGTTTCTTTACTCCCTGATCCAATCTGGTCTGTTATGCAATACACAATCAAGAATTGCCTCTTCTCTAGTGGGTTGAACTGCTCTAAGAAGCCATCTTGTAGGCATTCTACAAATTCCACCTGATTTTCCCAAACTACCTGCATATTGAAATTCCCCATGACTATTATAACATTGCCCTTTTTATATGCCTTTTCTATTTCCCTTTGTAATTTATACCCCACATCCCGGCTACTGCTCAGAGACCTGTATATAACTCCCATCAGGATCTTTTTACCCTTACATTTTTGGAACTCTACCCACAAAGATTCTACATGGTCGGATCCTATGTCTCTTTCTAATGATTTGATTTGTTTTTTACCCACAGAGCCAACCCATCTCATATGTCTATACCTGTCCTTTCTATATAATGTGTATCCTTAGATGTTAAACTCCCAACTGAGCCATGACTCAGTGATGGCCACAATGTCATACCTGCCAATCTCTAACTGCACTGCAAGATCATCTCCCTTATTCCTTATATTGTGTGCATTCAAATATAACACCTTCAGTCTTGTATTCATTACCCTTTTTGAATTTCCCCCCATGTTGCATTTCAGCTCATCCTATTACTAATCCCTGTATACTCCAGTCGGACTCATAGAATAGTGGTATTCTCTTTAAGCATCAGAAAATTTGCATGAAATGCAGGGACTCAGGGATGGGACCATTGTTATATGCATCTATATTAACAATTTGGATAGTAAGCTTGCAGGTGATACTAAAATAATTGATGTCATTGACAGTGAAGAATGTTATCTTGAACAACAGTGAGATCTTCAGCAGCTTGGTAAGTGGGGCGAGGAGTAGCAAACTGAGTTTATTGTAGATAAGTGACAGGTGTTGGATTTTGAAAGATAAGCTGAAGGTAGAACTTCTGCATTAAATAGTAGGACCTAGGGGAATGTTGTAGAAGAGAGGGATATTGGAATTCACGTGGGTGGTTCCCTGAATGTGGTATCTTTGGTATACAGGGTGGTGAGCAAGCCTTTTGGCATGTAGGCCTTCATCAGTCAGGGCACTGAGTGTGGAGGATGGAAAGTTAGGTTGTATAGGATGCTGGAGTATCATGTTCGGTTTTGGTTACACTGCCATATGAAAGATATTATTAAACTGGAAAGAGTGCAGAAAATATTTACAAGGCATTTCAGGACTCAACAGACTCAGTTATAGGGAGAGATTGCGTAGGCTAGGAACATTTTCCTTGGAGCATTGGTACATGAGGGCTGATCTTATAGAGGTGTATAAAATCATGACAGGCATAGTAAAAGTGAATGCACAGTCTTTTCCTGGGGTTAGGGTATTAAGAACTTTAGGGCATAGGTTTAAGATGAGAGAGAAAAAGATTTAATAGAAACTCAACAGGCAACATTTTTACTTAGAAGGTATTACATAGATGGAATGAGGAAGTACTTGAGGTAGGTACAATAACAACTTAAAAAACAATTAGACTGGTAAATGGATAGGAAATATTTAGAGGGATATGGGCCAAATGCAGGGCAATGGGTTAGCTTAGATGGGCATTTGGTAAACGTAGACCAGTTGGTTTGAAAGAACTGTTTCCATGCTGTGTGACTCAATGCTTTAATCATTTGTTGAAAATTCATTTCATGTGAGATCATGAGAAAAAATCCTCCAGGTCAATTACATCTATCCAGGAATTTTGTATTTTTATTATTATAATTTTATTCTGTGCTCACTGACATAGTTTAGCCACTGTTTTGCACAGAAGAATAACCTTGAAAGATAGTCTGTTTCTCCTCCCATTCATTAGTTATATCTCCATAATAGTTGAGATGATAATTTACTATATCATTCTCTTTTGATTTTCATTTCTCTTACTCATCCTCACTCTCCTTTAATCCTTGACTCTTTGTGTATATATTATAAACATTAATTTCATTTGTTTTAAGTGCATCAAAACATTACAGTGAAATGTATCATTTGCATCAAATCAAATCAGCGTGATTTGTGCTACGAGCAGCCTGCAAGTGAAATCAAGCTTCCGGCACCAATGTTGCATGCCCACAACTCATTAACCCTAATCATATGTCTTTGGAATGTGGGAGGATAGCAGAGCACCTGGAGGAAACCCAAGCAGTTATGGGGAGAACATATAACTCCTTACAGACAGTGGTGGGAATTGAACTCCAGTCCTACAACTGGTGCTATAATAGCATTATGCTAACTGCTGTATGATATATATTATGAACTGATGAGAATGTGCTAACAATTTATTTATCCTCCCTTACAGTTGTTAAAATATGTAGAAGCAAGGCAGGCTCTATCTCATTTAGATCCCATCATGGGGAACTCATCTTTTCCTTTATCTGAGGCACAGACATTCTTTTAGTTTTCCAGACAGTTGATATGTCAAGATAAATATGGATTCTTTCCTAGATGTACAGATGCAGGCACACAATTCTATTTTTACAATCCAAAGAGATAGGGCTGATATTATTATTGGCAGCAATTCAGGGTTGATTGTTCAGTAATCCTGTTCATGTCTATTTTAAATTTAGCCAGAACAAACTCAAGCTGTATCTTAAGCAACGCACACAAAATGCTGGAACAACTCAACAGGTCACGCAGAAACTATGGAAATGAATAAACAGTCGACGCTTCATGCTGAGACTGGAAAGGAAGAGGGAAGATGCCAGAATATAAAGGTGGGGGAAGTGGAAAGAGGATAGTGAGGAGGTGATAGGTGAAGCCAGGTGGGTGGGAAAGGTAAAAGGCTGGTGAGGAAGGAATCTGATAGGAGAGAAAGGGAAGAAGGAGGTACACCAGGGAGAAGTGAGAAGAGATAAAAGGCAAGAGAAGGAAATAGAAGAGGGAAGGGGCAGGGAAACTTTTTGACAGGAAGAAGAAATTGATGTTTATGCCATCGGGTTGGAGGCTATCCAGACAGAATATGAGGTGTTGTTTGTCAGAATGGGAATGGGAATAGGAATTAACATGGTTGGTGACATTTTCATCAGTTCATAATATATATCATACAGCAGTTAGCATAATGCTATTATAGCACCAGTTGTAGGACTGGAGTTCAATTCCCACCACTGTCTGTAAGGAGTTATATGTTCTCCCCATAACTGCTTGGGTTTCCTCCAGGTGCTCTGCTATCCTCCCACATTCCAAAGACATATGATTAGGGTTAATGAATTCCACTTTTGGCTGATGGAGCGGAGGTGCTCGACAAAGTAGTCCCCTAATTTATGACAAATCTCATCAATGTAGAGGAGGCTGCATCAGGAGCACTGGATATAATAGATGACCCCAACAGATTCACAGGTGAAGTATTACCTCACCTGGAAGGACTGTTTAGGGCCCTGAATGGAGGTGAGGGAAGAGGTGAATGGGCAGATGTAGCAATTTGGCTGCTTTCAGGGATAAGTGTCATGAGGGAGATTAGTAGGGAGGGATGAATGGACAAGAGAATCATGGAGGGAGTGATCTGTGCGGGAAGCAGAGATAAAGAAAAGGAAAGAGGTTAAGATCGATTTGGTGATATCATCCCTTTGGAGATAGTGGAAGTTGCAGAGTATGATGTGTTAGATGCAGAGGCTCATGGAGCAGTAGGCTAGAACAAGAGAAACTATCCCTGTTAAGGCGGCAGGAGATATGGTGAGCATGGGTGTCTAGAAAATGGAGGTGCAGCTGGTGAGAGATGCATCTATGGTGGAGGAAGGAAAACCCTATTCTTTGAAGAAGGAGGACATCTCTGATGTCCTGGAAAGGAAAGCCTCATCTAGGGAACAGATGTAACAGGGACAAAGGAACTGAGAAGAGCATTGTTACAGGAGTCAGGGTGGGAAGAGTTTGAGGCAAAACAGCCATGGGAATCAGTAGGTTTACAAAAGGTAACAATAGACTGTTTATCTCCAGAGACAGAAATAGAGAGATCAAGAAAGGGGAAGGAGGTGTCAGAAAAAGACCAAGTGAACTTAAGTACAGGGTGGTCATTGGAGGCCAAGTTGATGAAATTAATGAGTTCAGCATGGGTGCATGATGCAGCACTAGTGAAGTTGTATATATAGTGAAGGAGGACTTGGGGAGTATTACCAGGGAAGGCTTGGAACATGGACTATTCTACATAGCCAACAAAAAGGCAGGTATAACTTGGGCCGATAGGTGTGCCATGGCTACCCCTTGAGTCTGGAGAAAGTATGAGTACCCAAAGGAGAAATTGTTGAGGGTGAAGACCAGTTCTGTCTGGAGAAAGTGTGAGGAGCTAATGTAGAGAAATTGGGATGAGGCTGTATCTTTATGTTTCTTATATTTCATTTTATTTCAACTAAATCTTTACTGTCTTACAGTCATCTCATATCCTAATTTAGAGTAGGGAAACAGGTGTACCCTGGAAATGTATTATCCTTCTCAGAAGTCCCTTGGGATCAAATATAATGTACTTTCACACTTTTGTTTGGATTCTGAGTAGTTAATGGTTCCTATATAGTGACTGAGACACTTACACAGAAGGGACAGGTGGTGGCTGAAGGAATAAGCAGGTGGGCTATTTGTGAGGTGGTCAGTAGTCAGAGAATTCAGGTAGGTGTGGATGATGCTTTGAATGCATCCTTGAACCTTTAATCTGCTCACATGGGAATCTCTTCTTATGGTAGTGATCAGAATAGTGTCTCTTCTGTAAGTATTGTGTTGGATATGTAAATCACATGGACTGTGCAACATAGAAGTCAATCCTGGAATACTGGCTTGCGAGGGGACACTGGAGACATTTGCAGAGGCAGTATACTATTTCCCATCATACTGGCAGTGTATATGTATATACATTTGGATTAAGCATTTTGTTTCACACAAGCAAGATAACACTTGAGGGAAATCAGGAGGGCTAAAAGAAGACAAGAGGTCGCTAGAGCAGACCAGGTGATGGAGAATTCCAAGGGTATATACAGATATGTTAAAAATAAAATGATAGCAAGAGACCAAATTAGTCCTCTTGAACATCTGTGTGGTCATCTATGAATGGAACCAAAAGAGATGGGGGATATCTTAAATATTTTTTGTATTTGTACTTACTCGGGAGATGGACACAGAGACTATAGAAGTGAGACAAAACAGCAGTGAGGTTATGGACCATATACAGATTACAGAGGAGAAGGTGCTTTCTGTCTTGAGGCAAATTAGGGTGGATAAATCCCCAGGGTCTGACAAAGTGATTCCTCAGATGTAGTGGGAGGCTAGTGCAGAAATTGCAGGAGTCTTACCAGAGGGACTACTTAAACGTCTGTGGCCACGCGTGAGGTGCTGGAGTATTGGGGGATAGCTAATGTTCTTCTGTTGTTTAAGAATGGCTCTCAGAATAAGCTGGTATATTATAGGCTGGTGAGCCTGATGTCAGTAATGGGTAAATTATTGGATTGCATTCTAAGGGGCCAGATATATAAGTATTGGAATAAACAGAGACTGCTTAGGGATTGTAAGCAGGGCTTTGTGCTTGAAAGTCATGTCTAACTAATCTTACAGAGGTTTTTGAGGAGGTCACGAGGAAAGTTGATGAAGGAAAGGTAGTGGATATAGTCTTCAAGGCCTTTAACAAGGTCCTTCTTGGTCAAGAAGTTTCAGTCGCTTGGCTTCAGAAGGAGGTAGTAAATTTAAATTGGATTTGTGGAAGAATTCAGAGAGTGGTAGTAGATGGTTGCCTGTGAATAGTGGTGTGATGCAGGGATAAGTGCTGGGTCCATTGTTGTTTGTCATCTATATCAGTGACCTAGATGACAATGTGGCAAACTGGCTGTGACAGAGAATGCTCGGTAAAGGCATCCTTTATAAACAAAACACACACACACACACACACACACTCACTCCTACCTTTGCAACTGAGTGTGTCCACTACAGTATCTTCCCCCAGTATATTTTTTTTAATGTATTCCATAGGGTTAGCTGTAGTCTTATAATGTATTCTATAGGGTTGGCTTTGTAGTGCCTTTCCCACCATACATGGTGGAATATTCCATTTCTTTTGTAATGAGAACGTGTAAATGTGTAAAAGTAGGGGACCGTGCGCAATTCTGATTTGATGGAGACGGATGTGAAAGTATGGAGGAACATCTGAAAAACTTCTGAAATGCCCGCTTCGCTGCCGCTGCTATTGTGTGGTAACCGGAATCTCCGGAGTAGAAGGCCCTGAAATCCTCGGCTTTGCTTGTTTCAGCGGCCGGGGCTAGGTCGAAGGCTCTCGGCAGGGGATGGCGCTTGGGAGGCTGTATCTGGGGGGGCTGGTCAGAGGCTCAAAGTTTTTGGATGGATGGACTCAGTGTTGGCTGTGGTTGGCTGCTTCCAAGGCATCGGCAAGTTGATGGTGCCTGGAGGTTTATGGCAGGGAGTTTCGCCCTTTTGCCACCTGCTATTGGGAGTCGATCGACTTGGGGACTTTTGAGACTTTTTTTACTGTGCCCATGATTTGTTCTTCATCAAATTATGGTATTGCTTTGCACTGCTGTAACTATATGTTATAATTATGTGGTTCTGTCAGTGTTAGTCTTTGGTTTGTCCTGTTTTCTGTGATATCACTCCGGAGAAACATTGTATCATTTCTTAATGCATGTATGCATTTCTAAATGACAATAAAAGAGTGTTCTCATAATGTAATCTAAATGTTGTATGTATGATTGTAACTACATTATGATGTGTTTCATATTCTAATTCATGTGTAATTTTAAGTTAACTTTGTTAGTGATTGAAGATGCTATATCCTGGTGTTGATTTAAAAGAGCTCTTCAATCTCAGTGGAAGAGAGAGATCGAGCTGCCTGGAGTTCACACTGGGTAAAAATAGTATGGAGCTATATATTGTGTTTTCTGGTACGTGCATATCACTTTGTAAATATTGGCAATTTCCTTTTAGTTGTTTTCACTAATTTTTTATAAGTTTGATTTCTGATACACCTAATAACCATGCTTGCACTTAAGTGCTAATCAACACCAGCCATTTTTTTCTTCAGTCAAAACCCATGTGTCTAACACTGGTTCAACAAGTTTGTGGATGACATCAAGATTGGGGGTGTAGTGGACAGCGAGGAAAGCTTGCAGAGGGATCTGGACCAGTTGGTAAAATGGGCTAAAAAATGGCAAATGGGAGTTATTACAGACAAGTGTGAGGTGTTGCACTTTGGGAGGACAAACCAGTAAGTGGTAGGGCATTGAGGAGTACAGCAGAACAGAGGGATCTGGGAATTCAGATCCATTATTCCTTGAAAGTGGCATCACAGGTAGATAGGGTCATATAGAAAGTTTTTGGCATGATGGCCTTCGTAAATCAAAGTATTGACTATGGAAGTTGGAATGTTATGTTGAAGTTGTATAAGACATTGGTAATGACTAATTTGGAGTATTGTGTGAAGTTCTTGTCACCTACCTACAAGTATGGTATCAATAAGATTTAAAAAATGCTGTAAATCTACAAAGATGTTGCCAGAACTTGAGGACCTGAGTAATGAGGAAAGATTGAATAGCATAAGACTTAATTCCCTGGAGCAGAGGAGAATGGGGGGATATTTGATAAGAGTTATTTAAAATTATGAGTGGAATAGATCGGGTAAACACTAGCAGGCTTTTTCCATCAAGTTTGGGTGAGACTATGGGTCTTAGGTTAGGGGTGAAAGCGAAATGTTTAAGGGGAACATGAAGGACTACTTCTCCATTCAGATTGTGCTTAGTGTATAGAATAAATTACCAGCAAAAGTGGTGATGTGGGTCTGATTTCAATATTTAAGAGCGGTTTGGAGAACTGTGGAGGGCTATGGTCCAGGTGCAGGTCAATGGAGCTAGGCAGAGTAATAGTTTGACATGGTCTAAATGGTCCAAAGAGACTTTTACTCTATGACTCTTAAGCAATCAGTGTGAGTGATGGAAATAACATAAAATGATGTGGTTAAATCATAATTAGTTACACTACTTCTTAAATGATGAAAATAAACTTGATAATCCATGGCTATTGACATTTTACTACCACATGAGCCAAACAATAACCAAGAAGGAAGGAAAAGGATTAAGGTACTGAGGCTATTTAATTATATGCTAAATAATAAACAGATTGTTCAGAATGTGTATAAAGTAAAGCTTCTTTGGGGTCTTTTATACAGTACCAGTCTTATACCATTTATACCATTATGTATCAGCAAGGACAATGTATATAACTAGAGATCCAGAAATATCTTAAGCTTTATTTAAAAATTTGTAGCAAATTCACCAGGAAAAAGGACCTTGGCAATTGTGGGGACGATTTACAGTGGACTGAAATGCTTGAGCATATAGACATTAAAAAAGAGGATGTGCTGGAGCTTTTGAAAAGCATTAAATTAGATAAGTCGCTGGGACTGGATGAGATATACCCCACGCTACTGTGGGAAGCAAGGGAGGAGATTGCTGAGCTTCTGGCAATGATCTTTGCGTCATCAATAGGGACGGGAGAAGTACTGGAGGATTGGAGGGTTGCAAATGTTGTTCCCTTGTTCAAGAAAGGGAGTAGGGATAACCCAGGAAATTATAGACCACTGAGTCTTAATTCAGTGGTAGGCAAGTTATTGGAGAAGATCCTGAGAGGCAGGATTTATGAACATTTGGAGAGACATAATCTGATTAGGGATAGTCAACATGGTTTTTTCAAGGGCAAGTCGTGCCTTGTGAGCCTGATTGAATTCTTTGAGGTTGTAACAAAACACATTGATGAAGGTAGGGTAGTGGATGTAATGTGTATGGATTTCAGTAAGGAATTTAATTCAGAAAGTAAGGAGGCATGGGATCCAAGGAGACCTTGCTTTGTGGATCCAGAATTGGTTTGCCCACAGAAAACAAAGGGTGGTTGTAGATGGTTCATATTCTGCATGGAGGATGGTGACCAGTGGTGTTCCACAGGGATCTGTTCTGGGACCCCTTCTCTTTGTGATTTTTATAAATAACCTGGGTGAAGAAGTAGAAAGGTGGGTTAGTAAGTTTGCTGATGACACAAAGATTGGAGGTGTTGTGGATAGTCTGGTGGGTTGTCAGAGGTTATAGCAAAACATTGATAGGATGCAGAACTGGGCTGACAAGTTCAACCCAGATAAGTGTGGAGTGGTTAATTTTGGTAGGTTAAATTTGAAGACAGAAGTAGTCTTAATCATAACACTCTTGGCAGCTTGGAGGATCAGAAAGATCTTAGGGTCCATGTCCATAAGACACTCAAAGCTGCTGCGCAGTTTGACAGTGTTATTAAGAAGGCATATGGTGTGTTGGGCTTTCATCAACCATGGGATTAAGTTCAAGAGCTGTGAGGTATTGTTACAGCTATATAAGACCTTAGTCAGACCCCACCTGGAATACTGTGTTCAGTTCTGGTCACCTCACCACAGGAATAATGTGGATACTATAGAAAGAGTGCCAAGGAGATTTACAAGGATGTTGCCTGGATTGGAGAACATGTCTTACAAGAATAGGTTAAGTTGACTTGGCCTTTTCTCCTTGGATCGATGAAGGATGAGAGGTGACCTGATAGAGGTGTGTAAGATAATGAGAGGCATTGATCATGTGGATAGCCAGAGCCCTTTTCCCAGTGCTGAAATGGCTAACACAGGGGCGCATTATTTTAAGGTGCTTGGAAGTAAGTACAGAGGGGATGTCAGGGTAAGTTTTTCACACAGAGAGTGATGGGTGCGTGAAATGCACTGCTGGCAATGGTGGTGGAGGCAGATACAATAGGGTATTTTAAGAACTCTTAGAGAGGTACATGGAGCTTAGAAAAATAGAGGGCTATGCGGCAGGGTAATTCTAGGCAGTTTCTAGAGTAGGTTACATGATCAACACAACGTTGTGGGCCGAAGGGCCAGTAATGTGCTGTAGATTTCTATGTGCTATGTATGAAGGTAGAAAGGATGTGATAAAGTTTGTACTTCATCGTAGATAATTTATATTAATTTCCTTGTATGTACAAGATACTGTCAATATAGATTTGGCTGAATATAATAAAAGGATGTTGGTGCAAATTGACAGATATGTGGTTTCCTACACTTGTGCAGGCCCCACGTATCATAAAGTTTCATCTGCTTGTGACAGGCATACAGTGTTTGTACTGGAGGTTTTTCATACAACAGAATAGTGGGCCACTTTATTTTTCAACTCCATCTGTCTGTTTGAAATTACCATATTTCAAACATCAAATTAGAGATTATGATAAAATGGTTATTGGAGTTTGAATTTTTTGAAAATTAAGTGAAAAATAATTGGTGAATTAATAGCATTTGTACTTTTACAAAATTGTACAAGTCTAACAAAGATTGATCAAAACTGTTACCGCTGTTCTTTCTCCACATGATCTGCCTGACCTGCTGAGTATTTCCAGCATTTTTTGTTTATACTTTTGTATTGTAGAAACTGAAATATTTTGTATTTATATACATTTATGGGCTATGGTTTATATAGCCTAGATGATATCAAAGGAGGTGTTGAACAAACATTTGGATTTTCTTTATGAATTTTAAAGAAAGCAATAGATGGTTATGCATTTTATTAAGTTTGACGCTTTATCTAATCTGTGAACTCTGATGTGTATGGAGTAATATTTCCATGCAGAACACAACCATAAGTATATATGTATTAAAGGAACTTCTTAATCCTTTTTTTATTGTAGCCAGTTGGGACAGAACAAGACACAATACTGTCAAGAGGGGAGGAAGAAACTGACGAACCAGAAGGAGAACCGCAAACAAAATTGCATGAACAATGGGAACGTTTTGAGGTATGTGCAATATTTGTTCTTGTTTCATTGATGAGTTTCACTGAATCAAATCAACAATGTCTTCAAATGCTGAACACAGGCTTTTTTTTGAAACTTATAACAAGAGTTCAGCCCCAGCTGTTTGGTTTGAGGAACGTGCATTATTGAAGTTATACAAAGCAGATAAAATGATATTTCTCCCATCTGATATTGTGACAAATCTTTTGTATAAGGCAGAGCCACTGATAAAGGAAAAGTGGAGTCAATCCACTTGGTCAATGCTGGTGTTGCTAATCTTGTTAATATTTTGAAAGATATAGATTAATTAACAGTTATTGTAGGTTTGGAAAAGATAGTTTGTGCCTGACTAACTTGACTGAGTTTTTGAGAAAGTAAGAAGAAGTGTTGGCAATGATCACACTATTGGTGATGGCATAAGATGATAATTTCAATTCAAATCTGCCTCAGCTGCAGTGTTGATGATTATTTTAATAATTTAAATTATATTGCCTAGGTAGGGCAAAACACTAATTGCTTTTATTATATATATATTGATATATATCAATGATGTACAGTTTAATGTGAAGCATGACTGATAAATTAGCAGATTATACAAAAATTGGGCATGCTGTTGATAAGATAGAAGGAAGCTGTATGAAGAGAAATATCAAAAGTGAGATGGCAGAAGGATGCAAATATTGTGCGACAATGCTATTGTATAGGGAATCCAATTATAAGAGAAGATACAACAACTATATAGGATACAGAGAAATGTCAAAGATTATAAGATCTCTGGAGTTCATGGCCACAAAGCTCATGGGGCAGGTAGAAAATGTGGTTCAGAAAGCATATGATACAGTTTTTGTTGGTTGAGGTTTAGAATATAAGAGTAGGGTTGCCATCCTAGAAATGTATAGAAAACTGAGTACTTTATACTGCTATTCAAAGTTCAAAGTAAATTTATTATCAAAGTACATATGTGTCACCGTATACACCATTTTCTTGTGGGCATATTCAATAAATCCATAATAGAATCAGTGAAAGACCACACCAGCTTGGCTATTCAACCAGCATGCAAAAGACACCAACCTACACAAATGCAAAAAGAAAGAAATAATAATAATAAATAAACAGCAATAAATATCAAGAACATAAGATGAAGAGTCCTTGACAACGAGCCCATAGATTGTGGGAACATTTTAGTTATGGGGCAAGTGAAGTTGAGTGAAGTTATCCCCTTTGGTTCAAGAGCCTGATGGTTGAGGGACAGTAACTGTTTCTGAATCTGGTGGTATGAGTCCTAAGTCTCCTGTACCTTCTTCCTGATGGCAGCAGTGAGAAGAGATCATGACCTGGCTGGTGGGGGGGGGGGGGGGGGGGCGCGGTCTCTGATGATGGATGCTACTTTCCTGAAACAATGCTCCAATGTAGATATGTTCAATGATGGGGAGGGCTTTACCCATGATGGACTGGGCCGTATCCACTACCGCTTGTAGGATTTTCTGTTCAAGGGCATTGACGATTCCATGCCAGGCTCTGATGCAGCCAGTCGATATACTTTCCACCACACATATATATAGAAGTTTGTCAGAATTGTAGATGTGAAGCTGAGTCTTTGAAAACTCCTAAGGAAGTAGAGACACTGCTGTGCTTTCTTCATAATTGCACTTATGTGCTGGGCCCAGGATAGGTCCTTTGAAATTATAATACCAAGGAATTTAAAGATGCTAACCTTCTCCTCTTCTGAGGAGGACTGGCTCATGGACCTCTGATTTCACCCTCTTGAAGGTAATAATTATCTTCTCGTCTTGCTAACATTGAGAGGGGTTGTTGTTGCAGCACCACTCAGCCATATTTTCAATCTCCTTCTTATATGCTGATTTATCACCACCTTTGATTTGGACTAAAACAGTAGTGTCGCCGGTAAGCATGAATATGGCTTTGGGGCTGTGCTTAGTCACACAGTCATAAGTGTAAGGTGAGTAGAGCAGGGGGTTAAGCACACAGCCTTGTGATGCACCTGTGCAGATGGAGATTGTGGAGGAGATGTTGTTGTTAATCTGAAGTGACTGGCTTCTGCAAGTGAGAAAATCGAGGATCAACTGATTATACTGTTAAGGGTTATCCCAGTAGAGTTTTATCGTACACAGAACATGGAGGGAGGGCTATGCTCCCAGTGCAGGTCGATGGAAGTAGGCAGTTTAAATGGTTTTGGCACGGACTAGATGGGCCAAAAGGCTTGTTTCTGTGCTGTACTTCTTTATGACTCTATGATTCTAAAAGTGACCTAATCACTGCAGCAAAGGAAATATATAATCACACTAGTTAATTTACTCAGGAAGTTTATAAAGACATTTCTGTGACTGAATAATTTATCTAGAAAGATATAGTAGGTTTTATTGCGAAGAGAATTGTGGTTGAAATCGAATGAAGGAACCAATCTGGACAGGGCAATTAGGAAGGGCCTCTGTCTTACAGCAGAAGATCAATAAGCGTGAGGATGCATTGAAGTTACTTGGTATATGGAATAGAAAATTTTGGCAGCCCAAACGCGTGATAGATGCAGAAACACTAAGTGCAACAAAAATACATTTGATGAAAATTTGAGATGTGATAATCCTTAGGACTACCATTCAATAGCAAGGAAAGGGACAGCTCCACAGATCTTTTTTCAGCAAATGTGTACAAAATACATAGTGTGGAAGCTTTTTATGCTGAATATTTCTATAGTTTATTGATATGTAGCTTTACTTTTTGGAATTATTTGTATATTCTTTTAAAGTCTGAACTATAAAATTAACTATGTTTAGCTCAAATTGATATTCTTACTCAATGAGTTTAAAGTAAAAAACATGAAAAAATATCTTTACATGCTTTATTTTGTGGAAATACTAAAGTACATTTTATTTTATAAAGTCATCATCAGCCAAATGTGGCTTATCCAAGGTTAAAAACTAAAATGCTAGGAATACTTGGCAGATTGAGGTGCTCACCCTTTGAATATTGGCTTCTTGTTTACATGCAGAGGCATCATTGGTAATTTTGATTCTGGTACCTACTGATGTAAAAATATTGTTTAGTATATTTTGCTGGATTGCAATTGAGAGCAAGTATCTCTGGTAATTAAAAATCTAGTATCTCCATAAAATATTTTCTAAATGTTTTGTGCTACTTGTCAGTTCAACAAGCAACTGTTGGGAGAACTCTGTGGGTCCAGCAGCATCTGTAGGGTGAATGGAACTGTCAGCATTTCAGATCGAAATCTGGCATCATGGTTAAACTGTGACTGAAAGAACTTCAGAGGTGAAGTGAGAGGAAGAGTACTTTGGGAATGTGCAGCATCACAGGGTTTGACTAATGCTGAAATCAGTAGATACAGAGGGAAGATCATTGGCTGGATTCATTGTCTGTTTGTAGCCAGTTATTTCATCCCAGGATGTTACTGAAGAACTTGGGGAACAATTCCCAACTCAAATGTTTTGAGCATTCTATCAATGGCTTTCATTTCTTTCAAAGAATAGATTTAGTGGTGCTTGCTGCTGATTGCACAAATTTCAATAAAAGGTACGTTGGCAGAGGGAGCGATCTAAAAATGATACACTAGGCTAGATTCTGAAATGAGAGTGTTCTGCTGTCATGGGTGGCTAAAGATCTATATTCTTTGAGGTTTAGAAGAACTAATTGATCTGTTTGAAACACTCAGGATCTTCAGAGGCATGACAGTCTAGATGCCAAGATACAGTGCGTTGAAAAAGTATTCAGTCCCCAACCCTTTGTTCTTGTAAATGAATATTACAACCAGGGATTTTGATCAATTTAACTGAGAATTTTTATTTGTGAATCTCATGTTCTTCTTTTTTCCGCAATAGAGCCCAACAGGGAAAATTGTAAAGCATGAAAAACTAAAAATTCAAAACTGAAATGTCTGCAGTTCAAAATATTCACCCCCCTTTGATCACTACTTGGTTGAACCACCTCTTGCAGCTATTACAGCCAGAGGTCTTTTTGAATAAATGTCTATTAGCTTTGCACAACATAATAGAGCAAGATTTTCCCACTCCTCCTTTCAAAATTGCTCAAGTTGTGCCAAGTTAGTTGGGGAGTGATAGTAGACAGCAATCTTGAGGTTTTGCAGATATGCTCGATTGGGTTTAGGTCAGGACTCTGACTGGACCACTCAAGGATATCCATTTTCTTCATTTGAATCCACTCCATGGTTGCTCTGGCAGTGCACTTTAAGTCATTGTCCTACTGAAAGACAAACTTCTGCCCCAGTGTATGTCTTCTGGCAGAGGCTAGCAGGTTTTTATCTCTCTGTGTTTCACAGCATTCATCTTCCCATCAATCCTGACCATATTTCCAGTCTCTGTTCCTGAAAAGCATCCCCATAGCATGGTCAAATGTTGAATGAAACTATCGGGTATATCCTGGCACTAACCAAATCTCTCCAGGTCTTGCATTCGCAGGTGCAGGAGGCCCACTGGGAAGGAGAGGAACTGGAAAATGAACATCGAGTTTGCCCATTAGACTTTGTTCTCATAAAGAACCATCTTAGAAAGAAGCTTGAGCCTCACTGGAAAGGACCCCACCAAGTGTTACTGACCACTCCGACGGCAGTCAAGCCACAAGGACTTCCGAAATGGACATATCTAGGACACGTCAAACGTGTGCATTCATGACTAAGCTATTACTGTCTATACTTGTAATCTTAAGCACTTGTATTGAAGTAACCAAGCCAAATACCTCCCTGTCGCTTTGCTATAGTTATGTCGGGAAAACTAACTCATCTGCATGCTGAGTGTGTGCAGCGATTCTTCCCCATGGGCTGATAGGGATTCCCTTAATAGCCATTCCACTGAACAGCAGTGAACAACTGTCAGTCTGGGCCTTTTCTAATGCCACTCAGGTTAGTGAGGCCGAAACTTGCACCAGTGATGTGACTGGAGACTGTGGATGCCACTGCTTTAATGGTTGGTACATTTGTTACCCCCCACCTCCCGGAAAAAGCCATCTGATGGAGAGAACAGACATTATGGCACTCCATCATTGTCAGATCTGACCAACCAGCAAAATACTATCTGCTACTGTAATTTCAAAGGTAAGGGGACTTACTTTCTGGGCAATAACACTTGTGCTATTTATACAATGGCCAAACCACCACGCCCCCTGAACAGAGCTCAATGACTTTGTGGGGAAAGGGCCTACTTGTGGTTCCCAGGAGAGACAGCTAGCCGATGGGACACCCAACAAGAGAGCAGAAATTGGATGGGATGCTGTTTCCTGTCCTACCTTGTACCACATATGTGAATGCTGAAAACCCTGGTCCAGCACCTGTCCCTCCTGTGGCAAAAGCAAGGAATCTCACAACCAGAGCATTTCTGGATGATAGCTTTCCCTTTCTACGGGGCGGCCCGCAATTCAAAGGAAAACATCAACCTGGCCGCAGTTTTGGTGGAGGTGGCCAATATTACCACAAGGGCCATGGATGGTGTCCAGGATCAGGTGAGGACCATAATTGCCGAAATGATGGCACTACGACAGATGGTTTTGCAGAACTGAATGGCCCTTGATTTTGTTCTGGCTGAAAAAGGAGATGCATGTGCCGTTATAGGACAAGAGTGCTGCACCTTCATCCCAGATGAATCAGAAAACATTACCTCTCTCTCAGTTCACATTCAAAAGGAGGTAAATAAAATACAGAAAATTAGGGCCAACCTACATGGCTTTAGCTCAAGAGGGGGATTGTGGCCTTTCAGTGGCATCTTCGTAGGATGGAGCGGTATACTGCTACATTATGCTATCATCATTGCAGGAGTACTCATACTTATTGCACTTTGCTGATGTGTATGGCCCCTTGTCAGCTGGTGCTTTTGCCCTACACCCACAGGGATATTTATATGAAGAGTCCCACTAGAAGAAAGGGGACCTCAGAGAGACTGAGGTGCAAGTGATGAGGACAGAGACTATGATGATGCAGAAAGCCATTCGGCTAATCCAAAGGGTTTCTATCCACCCTTCTTACACAAATATGAAAATTAAGATGTACAACTACCCCAACATTGATGATCCTAGTTGTCATGGAATGACAAAAGGAGAGAATGAGGAATTATATGCTGAATTAAAAGGGCTAAAACCTAACTGACTTATTGGCAGCTTGACAAGTTGTCCTGTGAGAATAATATATGAACAAAGAAATCTTTATTGCATGAGAAACTGTACTGTGCACCCTTATCAGAGTATGTATGTGATGAGGAATGTTTTTAACAGCAGGCCAGACCGTACTCAGGGGCTCAACTGGCTGAAGATTTTCCCAAGCTTGGAGAACAGGGACTCTGTTTTGCCAACTGAAAACGCAAGCTTGCTAATAAACACTATGTACTCTTAAGTAAACTGTATTTAACAGTTATTCTCTGGGTCTGAACCTAAAGGCCTCTGGTGGAGAGGCAGATCAACACTACCAACACCATACTTTACAGTCAGTGGCGGCGCCAGAGGTTTTTTCTTGCTGGTGCTACAGTGGGGCTGAATTATTCAGTGATGGTGCTGAGAGATGTACTGTATGGTAATAGGTATTCGCAAGACCAGACGCATGGCGTTCAAAAGTCAGTTTCAAACATTATGTACCTACTATAAATGCCTCTGTTGATTCACAAGCAATAGCAATTTATAGATCTAATATAGAAATGAACTGTGACAGTGTTAACAGCATCAGAGACAACCCGGGCTACACAGAGCATAAACAAACAAACCAACAGAGCATCCGACCCACAGCGCACAACGTGAATCACGCACCAATCCTGCAATCAGCGTCAAATACGTGCTTTTCAACTGAAATACATAACACTAACCCACAATATCCACTGCTATTCGCATTACATAGACAGACAATGCCAAAAGATACACCATTATTAAAGTCAATCAAGGCAAACAACAAAGGCTTTACCAGGAGTTGGACAAATCATACTCTGACCATGCAATGCCTCAGTTAATTCAGCTATTGAATTTAAAACAAAAATCAACAGAATCACCGCTTGGAATTCTAAGCAAAACCAGTAGGCTTAATAGCAGTAAATGTAATATTTTGGGATTTGCAGGAAACATAAGGACTATGGGGTATCCACCACAAAATAATAATAATAATCAGCATTAGTCTTGGCCCAAATTTTTAAAAAATTAACTGTACTCACCATCGATGTTTTCAGGGAAGCACAATCCATCTGTTGTTGTGATTGGTGGCGAAAGCATCAATGATTTTCTGGATGTCAAGTGCTTTGGTCCTCCGGCTGTTTATGGCCAACAGGAACAAGATGCTGTTTCGTGCATCGCCACTGCTATTCCTTAGGTAGTTTTTGAGGCGTCTGAGGCAAGAGAAACTCCGTTCACATGAGGTAGATGTAACAGGCAGAGTCAGTGATATGCAGATCAGTTTGTATAAGTCTATAAATGCATCATGGTAGGGTCTCATTAGAGGTAGAAATTCCACTGTGTCATTCACTGTCGGTCCTTGCTTTTGTTTTGTTTCCAGCAGATGGCGAACCTGATGTAGCTCTGCAGTCAGGTTCACTTCAGTCACTCCATAGTATTGGGCCATTGGCCAAAGACAGTTCTTGTCTGGGAAGAATTTGTGTTTGGGACTCAGTGCTGAGACTCCAGTCAGAACACCCCCAGTTTCAACTGAGAACCGTCTTTTCATTTCAGTCAGAAGTCTACCTATAACCAGATAGAAACAGTGCTTGCGAAGGTCATCAGAGGATGTGACCACTGTGCGTTCAGTTTGGACCTCAACAGCAAAATCATGTAGGTGGGATGGCTGGGCCTGTCTCCTTTCATGTGGTCTGCTCTGTATACCGGCCTTGAAGCACAGGTCCTTAGCTCTTGCCTGAATTTCACTCCATGATTCCTCTCCCCGTTTTGCTGAGAGTGCATCGATAACAGACTGAGCCAAGTCTACAGTGGATGAAAGCTCCAAACTGGGAGATTGTAGCAGGTCTGACATGAACTTGGTGACTCGAACTAAATCCTCAAACAGAGTGAGAAGTAAAGCAAGCTGCTCGTCAATCAGTCCATTTACAGCTGTGGCCTCCGTGCATTTGGTTGACCCATAATATCCTGTAGTATAGCTAGAATGGCAGGGAATGATTTCCTTATAGCCCACAAAGCTGTATACTGCCATGCCCAGCGTGTTTCTGACAATTTCTTCAACTCCACGGGCGGTGCTGTTGATTCCAGTTCTCTCTGTTTCTTCATGAAAAGTTCATGGGGAACAAAGTTTGAAAAGAAGTTGTAAAGTAGCTGCACAGTTTCAAAAAACTCACCCGCTTGTTGTACATTGCTCACAACATCCAATAAAACAAGGTTAAGTCTGTGAGCATGGCAGTGTATATATAATGCCTGCAGGACCACTTTCCTGAACCTCTCTTGTATCCTGTTATTGCACCCAGACATCACTGCCATCCCGTCATAACACTGACCTATACACGCGTTCTTTTCAATAACACACAGGGCGAGTGTCTGTTCAATGCTTTTAAGAAGCGACTCTGCGTCCAATCCTTCTGCTGGAGTGAGGTGCAAGAATTCTTCAAGCACTGTTCCGTTATTCAAATACCGCACCACCGCTGAATTTACTCCTTTTTACGAAAGTCTTTACTTTCATCCACCATGATGGCAAAATATTCAGCCTCCTTGATTTCTGCACTTATTTGACGTCTGACCATATCTGCCATAATACCCATAATTTCATTTTGGATATCGTGATGGGTGTTTTTAGCATTTCCAGGATTGTCCTCTATTTTTTTAGCTAGAGTCTTATCACACTGTCCAATTACAATGAGCAACTCAACAAAGTTTCCCCTATTGCCAGATCCATCATCCTCCTGGTGTCCTCGCTGGGCAATGCCTTGGCACGCAGCATGGTGTAGAGACTCAACCGCTGCTCTCATATACTCATGATTTTCTTGGACAATCTTTGCATGTCCTTTATCAAGCATTTTTCCCAATCTTGAACCGTCTTGCTTTCTCAATCTGAATTCAGCCCCTGCCTCCATAGCAAACTTATAAGCTGCACTTACATGGTGGGTTTTAAAAGCTGTTGTAGCTTTCCGCCAGTTGCGGTAACCGGTGACAGTGAAGGTAGACTCAGAATGGAACCCATGTCCTCCACACAGGAAATGCCTGCTTGCGAAGCAGAACGTAGTATCCTTCGTGATCAAATAGTCCAGCTAGTCAAACCAGCCACAAATAAAACTCCTTTGCTGATTGCCAAACCGTTGTGAGCAGCAAAGGGTACTTTTTCAATGCTAGCCGACGGGGTCCTTCCTCAGGCTGCTGGCTAACATCACTAACAGAATTCCCACTAGCACTAAGAGCAGCTTCATCCATGTTCTCTTCCAAATCCTGCTCTATTTCTTATTCCTCTACTTTGCCTTCACACTCCTTCAATGAACTGCTGTCGTCTTCATCCCCACTTCCTTCTTTCTGCATGTCGCTTTCAATTAAGACAGGCTCAAGCTGAGACACCACTGATTCCTCTGGATGAGGTCATTTTTCACTAAAAATCGATCCATTTTTCATGCCGGCTAAAATAATGCACGTGCCAGGCCCACGCTAGCTTGTAAAAGCACAATGAGTGTGTGTGTGGCATCCGTTAGTCTCGCGAGACCATGGATCTGCGCCTGGATGTCAATCTCTCGCGTGAGTGAGAATGAGTGACATCACCACCTTAAGTAATTTTAGATCAGCTTAACTGATCTGAGGATAGCAACGGCAAGACATCGGCAACGAATGAATAAGCAGAAGTGTAGAGTGGACTAATTTCAGTTAGTTTCTTGGTGGTGCTACGGTGGTGCTATTGTAATTTCTGGTGGTGCTATAGCACCAGCTACCACCACCTTAGCGCCGCCCCTGTTTATAGTAGGGATAGTGTTACCTGACTGATGCGCAGTATTAGATTTCTATCACGCATACCGTTTAGTGTTGAAGCCAGGAAGTTCCACTTTAGTCTTATCCGACCACAAGATCTTCTTCCACATCTTTACAGCATCTTCTAAGTGATGCTTTGCAAAGTCTTACAGGCAAGGATATGATTTTTTTTAGCCATGGCTTCTTCCTTGCCACTCTTCCATAAATAACTTTTTGTGCAAAGGTCTTAGAGATTGTGGAGTCATAAACTTCATCTCCAGTTGCAGCCACTGACTTCTGCAGCTTACTCAGAGTGACTGTTGTTGTCACAGTGGCCTCTCTTACCAGTGCAATTCTTCTTCAGTGACTAAGTTGAGAGAGGTGGCCTGACCTTGGCACCATGGCTGTGGTTTCACATTTTTTCCACTTTTTCATGATGGACTTCACTGAGCTCTGAGGTATGTTCAGAACCTTTGAGATGGTTTTTTACCCTTCCTCATGTTTGTGCTTCTCTATTATCATTTCTCTAACTTGTCTTGAATGCCCTTTTGTCTTCAATTTGGTTTGGTCTGTTGGCAGTCTACCATACTGATGGACCTTATAGAGAGAGAGGGGCAATTTACAATATTCTTATGAATTCATTGAAAGCAGATGATCCTCCAATTTTCTGCATCGACATATTGCTTTTGAGGAAAGTTAGCATAGTAATTACAAAGGTAATGAATACTTTTTCAGCCTTTCAGTTTTGGTGTTTAATTTTTAGTAAGTGGTTGACAAGTTTTGGAATTTTTCTTTTGATTTGACATGAAGCACAATGTTTTGTAGATTAGCTAAAAAAATCCTACAATATATTTTAAATTTAGAAATCTACTTCAGTAAAAAAGTGATTGATTTGCAAGAAAAATTACTGTGTGATTTGAAAGAAATTTGAAAATGATGGAATAACACATTATATTCTGTCTGGGTAGCCTCCAACATGATGGCGTGGACATCAATTTCTTGAACTTACGGTAATACTCCCCACCCCCTTCACCATTCCCCATCTCCTTTTCCCTCTCTCACATTATCTCCTTGCCTGCCCATCACCTCCCTCTAGTGCTCTCTGCCCCTTTCCTTTCTTCCACTGCCTTCTGTCCTCTCCTATTAGGTTTCCTCTTCTCCAGACCTGTATCTCTTTCACCAATCTATTTCACAGCTCTTTACTTCACACCTCCCCCTCCAGGTTTCACCTATCACCCTGTGTTTCTCCCTCCCTTCCCTCTATTTTTTAATTTTGTTCCTCATCTTTTGTTCTCCAGTCCTGATGAAGGGTCTCAGACCGAAACGTCGACTGTACACTTTACTATAGATGCTGCCTGGCCTGCTGAGTTCCTCCAGCATTTTGTGTGTGTTGTTTGGATTTCCAGCACCTGCAGATTTTCTCTTGTGTGTGGCTGGTCTTCTAATGTGTTTGCTGTTGCTCTGGTGATATGGGCTGTGTCCATGCAATGCTATCAAAGAAGACTTGGTGAGTTTCTGAAAAAAATCTTACACTTTGCAACAAATTACATAGGTGGTAGAGATACAGGTGAAGTTCTAATCAATTGGTTATTTTGTCCTTTTTGGAACTGCATTTATCCAGGCAAGAATAAATGTAACACAATGTAAGGCAAGTAACACTGCTGATGTACCGTGCAGATGGTGACAAGAATTACATTGTGAGGAAATGAATAATTTTCTATAGCATACACAAATGCACCCTGACCTGCATTTGTGACCACTCTATTCATGTGATTGGTGCAATTATCTTTTTAGTCAGAGTAGAAATTTGATTACTGTTTTGGAGTTTCATGAAAGATGGTTAGAAGGTAGAACATTGAACAGTACAGCACAGTATTAACACTTTGGCCCATGATGTTGTGCCGACCTAGATAAACCTATTCTATAATCAATTTAACCTTTCCCTCCTAAACAATCCATAACTCTCTATTTTCCTTGCAACTATGTGCTTATCGAAGAATATTTCAAATATCCCTGTGGTATCAACTTCTACCACAATCCCTTGCAGAGTATTCCAGGCACTCATCACTCTGTGTAAAAAAAACTTTTCCTCCACTTTGGATGTTCTCTGGTGTTGGCCATTGCCACTGTAGGATAAAGGTGCTGACTGTCCACTCTATAAATGCCTCTCATAATTTTATTCTTCTGTCAAGTCACCTCTCACCCTCCATTGCTCTAAAGAGAGAAGCCCTAGCTCCTTCAACTTTTCATCATTGGTTTTACGCACATGTTCTTTAATCGAGACAGCATCTTTGTAAATCTCCTCTGTACCTTCTCTAAAGCTTCTGCATCCTTCCTGTAATGAGTTGACCAGAACTGAACAGGAGTATGATCTAATCAGAGATTTATAGAGCTGCAACTTACTTCATGGCTCTTGAACTAATGAAGGTCAGCCCAGCATATATTTTCTTAATCACCCTATCAACTTGGGCATCATTTTGAGGGATCAATGGACTTGGACCTCAACATGAACAGTTCCTTCACAGTGCTAAAAATCCTGCCATTAACCTTGTGCTCCACCTTCAAGTTTGATATTTCAAAGTGTATTACTTCACATTTTTCTGGATTGAACTCCATCTCCCACTTCTCTGCTCAACACCACATCCTGTCTATAGCCTATTGTAACCTATGACAACCTTCTACAGTATCTACAACAGCTCCAACCTTCATGTCTTCTGCAAACTTACTAGCTTACCAAGTCTTTCCACTTCCTAACTACTACCCTACTTCCTCATCTAAGTCATTTATAAATATCACAAAGAGCAGGGTTCTCAGAACAGATCACTACAGAATACCACTGGTCACTACCTCCAGGCGGGTTGTGCTCCATGTACGCCCACCTTCTGCCTTCTGTGGGCAAACCAATCCAGAATCCTTGCAGTCAAATTTCCATGGATCCCAAGCTTCATGACTTTCTGGATGAGCCTACCATGAAGAACCTTGTATATCTTAGTCAGTACTGCTGTGTGCATGTTCAGAAGAAGGTATCTCTGAGAGCACATTCTAGATATATGCACTTTACATGTACTGATTATATACTCCATTATAACAGAAACCACCGATTGCCTCATCCTTAAAAAACTTAACTTCATTTTTGTGTTCCAAATGTATTTAATGTTTCCTTTCATTTTGCTGATTTCTTTGGAAAGAAATCCTTAATTTAATTTAGAGGATGTGGGTTGTAAATACTGGGATAGTAAATACTGGAGCACATTAGAATTACTGGTGTAATTCTAATGTGCTCCAAAGCCAACTGTAGCATAAATTATGAATTTTACTGTGTTTGAAAGGAAATTATTCCTTCCATAAAGGCAACTCATGGCAGGTAAAATAAGCATTGAAAAGATTGCAAATGCAAAAGCTAAACTGACCTGAAAATTGCACAAAAATGCAATTAGCATCTAAGAGTTAGAAGACAATGTATGTATTGTTATAAAGAAATACTTTTTTTATATAGTGTGTCCATCCTGACATTAGGACATGCCACAGTGTCATGGGCAGTGAAATACATTTGAATTTTAATCCTGGTTGTAATCAAGAATGTAGATGGAACAATTTGTATACAACAATATCCCCCATTCAAAAATATTATAACAGCCAGATAGCTTGTTTATAGTAATGATAATTAAGGATAAGTATAGGCCATGCTACCCAGTACTCTCCTCTCCTCATCAAAACACTGCCTATGGATCCTACATATGATTTTTAAATCCACTGGAGAGAGCAGATGATTAACATCTTATCTGAAAGATTGAATTACCAAAAGTACAACAGTTCTTCAAGTGCATTGATGTGATAGCCTGAATTTTTAATTTCAAGTCTGTGAAGTGGAAATTGCTGTCCAAGCTTCACCAGAAATTTTTGAGCTGTGCTCCAATGACCAAGTCCTGCTGTATTCCAGGAGCAGTGCAGTTGCTTCCTGAATTCCTCAGTGCCTACAATATGGAATCTGCCTGGTGGACCTGGTACAGACACAACAAACCTTTTCCTTTGTTTGGAAAGAATAGCTGTAAGATAGAAGTGGAAGTGTCAAATAATTTATAATCCTTTTAAATTAAGTATAATGTTATCAAAGTATGTAAGCAGTATATCCACAAACCTGCCTGTCCAGGTAGACCCATTGTCTCAGCTTACTCCTGCCCCACCGAACTCATTTCTGCATACATCGACACTCTTTTGTCCCCCCTTGTTCAATCCCTTCCTACCTATGTTCGTGATACTTCTTATGCTCTGAAATTTTTTGACGATTTTAAGTTCCCTGGCCCCCACCGCTTTATTTTCACCATGGATGTTCAGTCTCTTTATACTTCCATCCCCCATCAGGAAGGTCTCAAAGCTCTCTGCTTCTTTTTGGATTCCAGACCTAACCAGTTCCCCTCTACCAGCACTCTCCTCCGTCTAGAGGAATTAATCCTTAATCTTAATGATTTCTCCTTTGGCTCCTCCCACTTCCTCCAAACTAAAGGTGTAGCCATGGGCACCCGTATGGGTCCCAGCTATGCCTGCCTTTTTGTTAGCTTTGTGGAACAATCCATGTTCCAAGCCTATACTGGTATCTGTCCCCCACTTTGCCTTCGCTACATCGACGACTGCATTGGTGCTGCTTCCTGCACACATGCTGAGCTCGTTGACTTTATTAACTTTGCCTCCAACTTTCACCCTGCCCTCAAGTTTATCTGGTCCATTTCCGACACCTCCCTCCCCTTTCTGGATCTTTCTGTCTCTGGAGACAGCTTATCTATTGATGTCTACTATAAGCCTACGAACTCTCACAGTTACCTGGACTATTCTTCTTCTCACCCTGTCTTTTGCAAAAATGCCATCCCCTTCTCGTAATTCCTCCGTCTCCGCCGCATCTGCTCTCAGGATGAGGCTTTTCATTCTAGGACGAGGGAGATGTCTTCCTTTTTTAAAGAAAGGGGCTTCCCTTCCTCCACTATCAACTCTGCTCTTAAATGCATCTCCCCCATTTCACGTACATCTGCTCTCACTCCATCCTCCCGCCACCCCACTAGGAATAGGGTTCCCCTGGTCCTCACCTACCACCCCACCAGCCTCCGGGTCCAACATATTATTCTCCGTAACTTCCGCCACCTCCAACGGGATCCCACCACTAAGCACATCTTTCCCTCCCCCGCCCTCTCTGCATTCCGCAGGGATCGCTCCCTACGCGACTCCCTTGTCCATTCGTCCCCCCCATCCCTCCCCACTGATCTCCCTCCTGGCACTTATCCGTGTAAGCGGGACAAGTGCTACACATGCCCTTACACTTCCTCCCTTACCACCATTCAGGGCCCCAAACAGTCCTTCCAGGTGAGGCAACACTTCACCTGTGAGTCGACTGGGGTGATATACTGCGTCCGGTGTGGCCTTTTATATATTGTCGAGGCCCGACGCAGACTGGGAGACTGCTTTGCTGCACACCTGCTCTCTGTCCGCCGGGGAGGGCAGGATCTCCCAGTGGCCTCCTCTACTGTAAAGATGAAGCCACACTCAGCTTGGAGGAACAACACCTTATATTCCGTCTGGGTAGCCTCCAACCTGATGGCATGAACATCGACTTCTCTAACTTCCGCTAGGCCCCACCTCCCCCTCGTACCCCATCTGTTACTTATCTTTATACTCACATTCTTTCTCTCACTCTCCTTTTTCTCCCTCTGTCCCTCTGAATACACCTTGCCCATCCTCTGGGTCCCCCCCCCCACCCTTGTCTTTCTTCCCGGACCTCCTGTCCCATGATCCTCTCGTATCCCTTTTGCCTATCACCTGTCCAGCTCTTCGCTCCATCCCTCCCCCTCCTGTCTTCTCCTATCATTTTGGATCTCCCCCTCCCCCTCCAACTTTCAAATCCCTTACTCACTCTTCCTTCAGTTAGTCCTGACGAAGGGTCTCGGCCTGAAACGTTGACTGCACCTCTTCCTAGAGATGCTGCCTGGCCTGCTGCGTTCACCAGCAACTTTTATGTGTGTTACTTCACCTGTGAGTCGGCTGGGGTGATATACTGTGTCCGGTGCTCCCGATGCGGCCTTCTATATATTGGCGAGACCTGACGCAGGCTGGGAGACCATTTTGCTGAACACCTACACTCTGCCCACCAGAGAAAGCAGGATTTCCCAGTGGCCCCACATTTTAATTCCACGTCCCATTCCCATTCTGATATGTCTATCCATGGCCTCCTCTACTATAAAGATGAAGCCACACTCAGGTTGGAGGAACAACACCTTATATTCCGCCTGGGGGTAGCCTCCAACCTGATGGCATGAACATTGACTTCTCTAACTTCCGTTAATGCCCCACCTCCCCTTCGTACCCCATCCATTATTTATTTATTATTATTATTATATATACATTTTTTCTCTCTCTTTTTCTCCCTCTGTCCCTCTCACTATACTCCTTGCCCATCCTCTGGGCTTCCCCCCTCCCCCTTTCTTTCTTCCTGGGCCTCCCGTCCCATGATCCTCTCTCTTCTCCAGCCTCATATCCCCTTTGCCAATCAACTTTCCAGCTCTTAGCTCCATCCCTCCCCCTCCTGTTTTCTCCTATCATTCCAGATCTCCCCCTCCCCCTCCCACTTTCAAATCTCTTACTATCTCTTCTTTCAGTTAGTCCTGATGAAGGGTCTCAGCCCGAATTGTCAACTGTACCTCTTCCTATAGATGCTGCCTGGCCTGCTGCGTTCACCGGCAACCTTTATGTGTGTTACAACCTGAAGACTTGTTTTCTCCACAGACAGCCACAAAACAAAGAAAACTATGGAGCCCATTAACCTCCCCCCCACGTGAAAAAAACAAATCACTCAAATGGCAAAAGAGTGAACAAAAAGCAGGGAATATAAAACACAAAATCAGAAGAGTCCAGGCATGTTCAGTTCAGCTCAGTGTTCATTATCTGCAGGCTGGCCCAGTTCAAAATCACCCAAAAGGAGCTACCAGAAACACATCATAATGTGAACTATCAGAGTCCAGTCCACAAATCATGTGAATAAACCTTGCCCAAGACTCAGGACTCCATCGAGGCGGAGAGAGAGAGACCATTCAAACACAGGGATCCTCCTTTGGGAGCAGCAAACGAGAGGGAGAGAATGACTGTCACATGCAGACACCATTCTCTGGCATCAGTGAGCAAAAGGCTGGTACATGGCGCTGAACATCCGCTTGCCATCCGCACTCACCTCGATGATTTCAATCTTCCTCAAGTACTTTAATCAATGAGATAAGTGAGAAATGGGATCGATCATTGGTTTGCACCCCACGTCTCCGGACTTCTTGACCTTGAGGCTGCGCACTTCACTTGAAACCCCCTCAGAGACAGCAAAACACCAGATTGCTCAATCTGAGACACACAACCAAAATATCGATCACAGGTTCCAGAAGTAGCAGAACCACATTTGAAAGATAAACAAAACGGAAAAAAAGTGAAAGAAATAGATTTGTGAACTATCTGGAGGATGTTGCCCCTGGTTGCATTGTTTGCTGGTGGCATCTTCTTCTGGACTGAACATCAGGGGATCTGCAAGATTATTACAAACTTTTTCCATATGGCAGCAATGTACACTGGTAGGTTCAGCAGTAGTAACAAGCCTCATCAATACCCTCTGGGAAATGGTCTACTGTTAGTTAAGGATACATTATTTAAAATTTACTTATTACTCACTTGTTGGCTACTTATTAGATATGAGTGGTCTTTGTTGACTTGCCTTGACCGTGGTCTTGAAATTGAACGGTGTAACACTGTGCTTTCGGATGGTATCTGATTAAGTTTTTGTGAAAAATTTCTTGCTGCCTCCGTAAAGCAGACAGCATAATTAAAGGCTCTACCCACCCCAGATACTGTATTCTCTCTTCCCCCTTCTTCCACTGGGTAGAAGATACATTTTTCCATTGGGTAAAAGCATGAATCACCAGGCTCAAAGACAGCTTCTACCTTGCTGTAAGAAAATTCTTAAATGGTTCCCTAATTTATAAAATGAACTTTTGAGCTAACAGTACATCTCATTAGAATCTTGCACTTTATTGGTTATCTGCACTGTGCATGCTCTGTAGTTGTTACACATTATTCTAGCAACACACATCAAAGTTGCTGGTGAACGCAGCAGGCCAGGCAGCATCTCTAGGAAGAGGTGCAGTCGACGTTTCAGGCCGAGACCCTTCGTCAGGACACATTATTCTACATTGTTACTGTTTTACCTTGTTCTATTTCAAGTCACTGTGTGATAATTTGATCTGTATGAACAGTATGCAAGGCAAGCTTTTCACCGTATCTTGGTATATGTGACAGTAATAAACTAATACCATTATCAATACCTGAGGAGCTAACACATGGAGGTCTTCACACTTGCATGATGCAATCCAACAACATGCAGCCAACATCTGTATGCCACTTCAAATATTCTCAATTGTAAATGCAAATTCTGTTCTGGCAGTTGGCCAAACTTGCAGATGGTTTCTTAGAGTCTATGACAGGCTTGGCACTGGGAACTTGATTCAGATATATTCTTTTGAAGGAAGATACTTTTGGATCTACTTTTGGTCTCAATCTCACTTGTCCCAATGGAGTGATCACGTCCTTCCCCATATAGATCTCGCAACATGGCATCCACCCTAAAGATTTCCAATCCTCCTCCCCCTTCAATGATTATGAAGTCTCAATGATCGATTCCATTGTCATTTTATTCCTTTGCTGTGGAAATGATTCAGTTCCAACCACCTATTTAACTCTTGGTTCAGCCAACAACAGTGATGTCATCAGCAGACTTAAATATGCATTGCAGTTATGCTTAGCTGCACAATAATATACTGTATAAATGTGAGTTGAGCAGGGGGCTAATCACACAGCCTTGTGGTGCACCTGTACTGATGGTGATTGAGAAGAAGATGTTGTCAATCCTATGATTGGGAAAATCGAGGATCGAGTTGCACAGGGAGGAATTAAGACCTAGGTCTAGGAGCTTAGTTTCAAGGAAATGTCATATAGAGAGCAATATAATGTAATCGATTTGTAATCCAGGGAGCGGGAAGCGCAGAATCAAATATCGCTGTGCTGATTGTATGTTCTAGTATCAATTGTTTAGTGACAATAAAATATAAAGTATAAGTATAATCATACAGGGCACAAAAAGTTTACAGCATACGCAATCTCGCTGTTTCTCCAGTCTGCATTGGAGCACCTAAACAACCACAGAATATAGGCCAGGCTACTATTTATTGATTAGAGCTCAGCATTCAATGCTATCATCCCCCTCAGTACCAATCACCAAGTTTCAAAACCTGAACCTCTGTACCTCCCTTCGTAACTGGATCCTTGATTTCCTCATTGGGAGACCACAGTTTGTGCGGATTGGTGATAACATCTCCTCCTCGCTGATAATCAACACAGGTTCATCTCAAGAATGAATGCTTAGCCCACTGCTCTACACTCAATACAGTCATGACTATGTGCGCAGTTGTAAGATCATTTCTGAATTTGCTGACAATACCACTGTTGTTAGTAGATACCCAGATGGCAATGAGGATGCATACAGGAGTGAGGTTGGCTGGTTGATTGGCTCCATCAAGGAGCTGGTTGAGTTTATAAGTTCATCAACCTCCCCAATATTGAGGACATCTTCAAGAAAGTGGCATCCATCTCGAAGGACCCTCACAATCCAGAACATGTCTTCTTCTTGTTGCTATTACAGGGAGAAATTATAGGAGCCTGAATACCCACACTCAGTGATGTAGAAACAGCTTCTTCCCCTCTACCATCTGATTTCTTTTGCACTATATATTTATTTTTGTAACTTATAGTAACTTTATGTCTTTGCACTGTACTGCTGCCACAAAACAACAAATTTCATGTCATATAAGTTAGAGTCATAGGTTACTACAGCACAGAAACAGGCCCTTTAGCTCATCTACTCTGTGCCAAATTATTATTCTGCTTAGTCCCATTGACCTGCAACCACACCATCGTCCTCCATAACCCTCCCATCTATGTTCTTATCCAAACTTCAAAGTTCGAAGTAAATTTACTATCAAAGTACATACTGTATCTCACCATATTCAACCCTGAGATTCATTTCATTGTGGGCATTCACAGAAAATACAAAGAAACACATTAGTATCAATGAAAAAGTCCATACAAAACAAAACAAAAACAGGCAAACAATGTGCAAAAGACAGCAAATCGTGTAAATACAAAATATTTAAAAATGAAATAATAATAATAAATAAATAATATTGAGAACATGAGTTGTAGAGTCCTTGAAAATAAGTCCATAGGTTGTGGAATCAGCTCAGTGTTAGTGTGAATGAAGTTATCCACTCTAGGTCAGGAACCTGATGGTTGAGGGTAATAACTGTTCCTGAACCTGGTTGTGTGGAGCCTAAGGCCTTGGTACCTCCTTTTTGAATGCAGCAGTGAAAAGAGTATCGCCTGAAAGGTTTTGATGCTGGGTGCTGCTTTCCTGTGATAACATTCCTTATAGGTGTGCTCGATGGTGGGAGGGCTTTACCTGTGATGGACCTTCTGAAAACACTACTTTTTGTAGGCTTTTTCATTTAAGAGGTTTGATGTTTCCATACCAGGCTGTGATGCAACCACTCAGTATACTCTCTACCATGAATCTATAGAAGTTTTGCAAAGTTTTGGATGGCATACTGTATCTTCACAAACTTCTAAGAAAGTAGAGCTGTTATTGTGTGTTCCTTGCTGGACCAAGGACAGGTCCTCTGAAATGATAATGCCAAGGAATTTAAAGTTACTGACCCTTTTCACCTCAGATCCCTTGATGAGAACTGGCTCATGGACCTCTGGTTTCCTCATCCTGTAGTCAATAATCATGTCTTTGATTTTGCTGACGTTGATGAGAGGTTGTGGTTGTGGCACCATTCAGTTACATTTTCAATCTCCCTCCTATGTGCTGACTCATCACCACCTTTGATTTGGCCAACAACAGTGTCATTGTCAGCAAACTTAAAGATGGCATTATTACTGTGCTTAGCCTCACAAGTATAAAACAAGTAGAAAGGGGGCTAAGCACACAACCTTGTGGTGCTTCTGTGCTGATGGTGTTTGTGGAGGAGATATTGTTGCCAATCTGAATTGCCTGGGGTTTGCAAATGAGGAAATTGAGTATACATTTGCACAATGGAGTATTGAGGCCTGTGTCTTGGATCTTATTGATTAGTTTTGAGGGGATGATGGTGTTGAATGCAGAGCTGCAGTCAATCAAGAGCATTCTAGTGTATCTATCTTTACTGTCCACATGTTTCAGGATTGAGTGATGGCATTTGCTCTAGACCTGTTGTGTTGGTAGGCAGTTTGGAGAGGAGCCTTAGAAACTGAAATCACAGGTTTGTTGGAGGCTATGGATGTTCATGATGGTGCCCCCATGTTGGACAAAGCAAGCATAAAAGGCATTGCGCTTATCTTGGAGAGAAACCTTGTTGTCACATATGTCCAATCACACACAAGAGAAAATCTGCAGATGCTGGAAATCCAAGCAACATACACAAAATGCTGCAGGAAATTAGTAGACCAGGCAGCATCTATGGAAAAGAGTATAGTAAACATTTTGGGCCAAGACCCTTCAGCAGGACTGGAAAAAAAAAGATGAAAAATCAGAGTTAGAAGGTGAATGGAGGAGAAGGAGAAACACAGGGTGATAGGTGAAACCGGGAGTGTGGAGGGGTGAAGTAAAGAGCTGGGAAATTGATTGGTGAAGGAGATACAGAATTGGAGAAGGGAGAATCTAATAGGAGAGGGCAGAAGGCCATGGCAGAAAGAAAAAGAGGAGAAACACCAGAGGGAGGTTATGGGCAGGCAAGAAGATAAGGTGAAAGATGGAAAAGACGATGGGGAATGGTGGATTGGTGGGGGGAGGCATTACTGGAAGTTCGAGAAGTAGATGTTCATGCCATCAGGTTGGAGGCTTCCCAGCTGGACTCTCTTTATGGCCCTATCTACCTATGATGCAAACAACAAAGAATTATGGACTTGTATTCCCAGGTCCTTCTGTTTTACCTCACTCCTCAGTGCCCTATCATCCACTGTGCATGTCTTACCCTGGTTGTTCTCCCAAGGTGCAACACCTCACATTTGCCTATGTAAAATTCCATCTTCCCTTTTTCAACCCATTGTTCCAATTGGTTCTTATCCCTCCGCAAGCTTTGATAGCCTTCCTCTCAGTCCACTATGCCCTAAGTGTTAGTGTCATCTGCAAATTTGCTGATCTAGTTTCCCACTTATCATCCAGATTGTTGATATAGATGGCAAACAGCATCAGACCAAGCAACATTCCCTGTGTTACACCTCTAGTCACAGGCTTACAATCAGAGAGGCAACTATCTACTACCACTCCTCGTGCTTGACCTGCAAAGCCAATATTGAATCCAGTTTACTACAAAATCCTGAATGCCAAGTGACTGAAACTTCTTGACCAACCTCTCAAGGCCTTGATAAAATCAGGAAGAGATGATTACTTAAAAGATCATTTTGATCTTCTTGATTAGCAGAACAAGCATGAGGGGCCAAGCAATGAGTTCTTATTTTTTTTTATGTAAATTGAATGTTAATGTATGTCGAGATGGAGAATGTGGAAAGAAGTTTGCAGGTTTCTAGACCTGTTAGATATTTCTAGTGTAATAAATGGATGTAAAACAGACAGGTGAGATCTGGCAATGGATAGCCAAGCTAACTACTTGACAAAAAGCCTTTAACCTTTTGAGTTGAGTTAGAAGACCTTTGTCTAAACTTGCAGAGTTGTTTATTTATTAGAATTTCAAAAGTATTATTTCTAATCCATCTTAGATTTATTGTAATTTGATTACTTTTCCCCAGAGTAATTGCAAGATGGATAAATAATATAACCTAAGTATATAGAAAAGAGGCAATATTGATTCAGCATAATGCCCCTTTTACATTTATTACATGACACTGTGATTTCAGCTGTAATTTGCATGGTGGTTCCATTTTTATAATAAATGTATATTACATTGGGATATTTATTGTGTCTTTTCCATTATTTGGAATTCCTCATTTGTGCGCAAGGGACAACTTTATGGAGATAAGCTAACATTACAGATTGATTCAACTTTTTTTACAATGAGTTATTTTCATAGCTGATGTGCATTTCTGACACACACCAAGTCAAATTGGGATTTATCTTATCTTAGAGTATTAGAAACAGAAAAACTATGGCAATCCTTCTTTTTGACATTTGGGCCCCCAATTATAACTGGTAATGAGAAGGACTAAAGATTATTCTGCAAAAGAGAATGGAGATGTTAGTATCTTGGTTGTCATCATGTATTTGTGGGATGTTCCAAGAATTCCCATATAGACTACTTTGCCAATTATGTTTGAAATCCCCTTCTTTTTGTCTTCCTGTGGGCATATTGAAAGAAAATCGAAGATGGAAATACCTTGTATGTCAATTATATCTCTTTCTGGGCCTGCATCAGCTGTGGGGAGAAGCCCACTTACAGTCGTGAAAGGAACTTCTGAAAATCCTTGAAAATCAAAGTGAAGTCATAATTCTTTGTTGTGCTAGAAAATGGAGCATTTGTCAAGTGAATATCCTATCTCAATAAAGGCCAATGACATTTTGACTTTTATGGAAAGGAGAATTGCATTTAAAGTTTGGCGTACTTGTACGTTTGGTGATACACACAGTTGAAAAGCAAATATGCAGGCTAAAATCTCTAATTTTGACCACAATTAATTTGTATGAATGCATACAATATAGCTAAGTCTCCATGCTCTTTGTAGTTACTTATCAATCTACCTGATTTCATCTTTGTTCATAAGACTAACTTTATCCTTAAACAACAGGTATCATTTTCATGCAACTTCACTTTTCGTTTTCTTTAATTGGTGTTAGCTTTTCATATTTGTCCCTTATCACTGGAAAGTATTGTGAATTGGTTGCTTGTGGAAGCACTAAAGACAGTCTCATTCCATTATTACAGACATTCATTTTACACTCAAATTAACAATATTTATGCTTCCTTGCTGTATCTTCCCCAGCTTTTCTTTATAATGCCAGAGAAAGAGCAGGAGGCAGAGATTCGGAGTGAGGAAAATTGTGTGAGGTTTGAAGAAATTGTATGGAAGTGTATTGGAGGATTGTATAAAGCAGAAGCTATTGTATCTAAATTATCAAAACTGTATGTATGTCAATTTCCACTGCTATCTTTATTCATCTTACTTATTTATATTCTGTTATCTTTGTTTAGAAATATCATTATGAAGATGAGGATTCATTGCCAAATGATTTTAGCTTACCACATCTAACCAATGATGTCAAAGGTCCCGAGCTTGTTCATGTTTCTGAGAAGAATTTATCGCAGATTGAAAACATCCTTGGATATGTATCACATTCTCATATTTCTCCATTAAAGGTTAGTTCACCTATAATTAGTATATATTTAAGAATCAGCAATAATAAATGATGTCATCATGCAAAAACTACTTAATATGTGTGGAATTCTTTGGTCAGTCATAAATATTGTCAAAACAAATTGAACATTTGCTTGTCTCTGCCAATTTGTTTACAAAGTCATGAGGTTACTATAGCAATAAAATATGGATTGGAATGAGTTAACTTGTAACGAAGAATGTTGCTGTATTATATGTAATTCACCTTTTTCATATAGATAAACTATGCATTATTAATTTTACTGTTTAATTTGGCTACTCTTTATTTTCCAATGATGCTTTACCTTTTTAAAAAAAATTCACATCAATGACGTTCTGGTAATCTGCTACTCTCTGATGTCCAAGATTACAGTAACCACCCATTATCTAACAGATGTAATCTACATTTTACATGTTGTTTTAAAGATCAGAAGTATACTTTGCATCACTATCTATGGCATCTTTTACACTTAGGCAGCTGGGGAATGGAAAAACTGCAGCACTGCTGATTAAAATTAAAGTGCTGCTGTGCCTGAGAGAGACGAGTGTAAATTGAAATAATTAACACTATATTTTGCAGAGTGAGGGGGCTGGAACAAGAACAGAAAAAATATTTTAATTATTTTTCAGAGAAAATAGATGAGTAAGTTTTATAGTTAAACCATTAAAATAAAACAGAAGTTAAAAGTAATATTAATTTGATATTACTTTGTGTTCTGGAAAAGTGCAAATTAACTTGCATTAAGCAGAATGCTGTATGCACTTTGCCTTACTCAACCCCAATAGCTAACAGCTTGACAGAATGTTGGAGATTAATGAGTATTACTTATTATTTAAATTTATTTCATACACAAAAAAATTAAATTACCTAGAAATTCAAATTAAATAATTTGAAGAGAACAATATTAGAAACTGCTAAATAATTAAATTTGAATTATATAGTGTTTCAACTGTCAGTAATAGGTAATAGCCATTTTGTTCTGTCATTAGCTTTTTACTAATTATTATTACACTCCTGAAGTGCAGTGCAAACTGTTCAAATTTAATTCCATGATGTGGTGACACTAGGAAGATGCTGAACCAATATGAGTTACTCTACAGTTCTTTTGTGTAACTTGCATTAACATAATTAAAAACACCCTCATATTTACACATGCAATGTAATTATAGTACAGTACAATTTTATTTTTAGTTTTGGTTTGGTGCTGTAGTTGGGCTTGTTGATTAGAGAGAGTAACATTTTATGTGGTCATTGATGAATACCAAGCTTAAGTTTTTAAGAGTTGTGGATTGTATAGGAATATGGAAATTACCTTTGGTGAAGAGTTTAATGAGGACAAAATAAAAGCAGAAGAGTGACCAAGAATGATGCCAGAATAACACACAGCAGATATATTGGAGAAAGTAGTGCCTCAAAAATGCTCATTCATGCTCATATAGCTAGAAGATTGACTAGCTAACAGGAATCAAAATGTAGGCACAAATTTTTCTTTTTCTGGTTGCCAGGACATAATGCAATGCTGTTCAGTACAGGGCCTCAATTTTTTTTTACTAACACCAATGATATGGTGGCTAAATTTGTTGATAGCACAAAAACTGGTTAGAATGTAAGTTATGGTGAGGACTTAAGGAGGCTATAAAGTGATATAGCCAGGTTAACTCAGTATAATTCTGTGGAATTCTTTGCTGTAGGCAGTTGTGGAAGCTAAGTCTTTATGTATATTTAAGGCAGAGGTTGATAGATTCTTGATTGGTCAGGGCATGAAGGGACACAGGGAGAGGCAGGAGATTGGGGCTGAGAAGAAATTTGATCAAGCATAATGAAATGATGGAGCAGACTTGATGGGCCAAATGCCCTTATTCTGCCCCTATATAATATGGTCTTGGTCTTATAATGTGCTGAAATGTGAAATCACCAGAATGTAATGAAAAATAAGATACAAATGGTGAGAGATTATAAAGCTCTGATTTATATAGGGAACTGAATGTCCTAGCGCATCATTTACAAAAGGCAAATACGTAGGCACAACAAGTTACTAAAATAATTCTATTTTCTATTGCTAGTGGAATTTACTGCAACATTAGTAAAGTTATGTATTCTTATATAGAGCATTGTAGAAACAACAATAATGTGGGTCCCCAAATCTAAGAGAAGATGTTGACTCTATTGGGGGCAATTTAAAAATGATTTCAAAGCTAACTTCTGAAGTGTCAGGTTGTATTATGATGAAAAGTTAGACAGGTCAAGTTTGTATTATCCAGAGTTCAGATAAATGAAACAGTCTTGATTGAAACAAAAGATTCTGTTGCATTTCAACAGCATCGATGTGTTTCCTATTGTGGGAGAACCAAGAGCCGGATGGTTATTGTTTAAAAGTAAGGTGTCACCTATTGAAGACAAAAATGATATAACTCTCAGTTATATTTACAGCTATCTTTTTCAAAAGTTTGTGTGAGCAAAGATTTTAAGCATCCTGAAGAGAGGCAAATATACCTTTGATAAACAAAGGAATGAAATGTTGTCATGGGTAGATGGAATTGAGAAGTTGTGAGTACAATTAAAATAGCCATGATCGTATTAAATGGAGGGTCAAGCTCAAGGATTTAAGTAGCCTACTCCTACTCCTAATTCATATGTTATCAGAAGTTTACCAGTATTCATGGTACTTGGTGCTAATTTGATATTGCACTTGAATGTTTCTAAATTCCTGTATCACAGACATTCTTGAAGTTTCATGTGTCCTCTACTTCCATATTAAAGCTGGTCAGGTAGAATTTTCACATATCAAGAATTGTGGTTGGTTTCCTTTTCTCTTGGAAAGAGGGAAAAAATAAATGCTATTTCAAATTTTGGAATACTAAATTCCTAAAAGCATAAACTATAGGAAGAAGGATGGAATCCACTTCTGGTAAGTATTACTTAGGTGGCGTGCAAAATGTGGGATTTTAATGTGTGGGGGGATATAGCTAAGGTGCCTAAGAGTTTTGCACAGTACTGTATTTGTCAATGTGGAGCGGAGTGCGAGTTTGTATATCTGGCAGAGCCAAAGGATGTTGGGAATGGCAAAGGTGGAATGCCACGGGAGGGATGTGGGACAGGTGGCAGAGTAGGAGTGCCAGGAGCAGGGGGTGGTGTGGTTGCAGACACACCCAGCCCTGAGACACCAAGCAAGGTCATTTGACTCCAGGCAACCAGTTTATTGATAATTACAGAATGTCTCTGTGGTGCTTGCTGCTCCCTTCCCGCCTCCCAAACCACGATTCCCCTCTCCCTACCCCGTTCCTGCTCTTAGTCCACAATATCAGAATCAGGTTTGTCATCACTCACGTGTCATGAAATCTGTCTTTTTTATGGCAGCAGTGCAGTGCAATATATAAAATTATATATAAAATAATATAATACCCTAGCTATATAAATGTGCCTAAGAGTTTTTGCAAGGTACTGTATGTCGTGAGAATTATTTTTGAAAGGGACAAAAAGAGTAAAGGATCTAAATTGGGTTAAATTACGTTTCAATCCAAAAAGTTGGCACAAAGGGTCAGCCTTTTAGAAGCCGAAATGAGAAATCTCATAGTCAGAAGATAGCAAGTCTTTACCCAACCTCAAAGAATTACAGATGCCCAGTCGTTACGTATGGATATGGCTCAGTCTGATGAATATTTGGATGCTGTAAATTAAAGAACATGAGATTAGATGGGAAAGTGAATTTGAGGCAAAGAATGTGCTATTGTCACATAGAAAGGTGGGAAAGGTGGGAAAGATACTAGTGGGAGTTCAGGGCCCGTGAGCCTATGGTACACAAGATGGCATGTGGCATGCAGTGCCACCCCTTTGATTCTTTAAACTCTACCCATAACAAAGGTTACTCAGTGATTATCTTCACTGCCAAGTAATGCTGTAGATGATTTGTTTACAATCTGAGAGCAGTGAGAATTTTGTACAGGAAAAATCTCACGCCAACTTGGTGCCACCTAGACAACATGATGTTGGGTGACACATATTGAAACCCTTGCATCACATCAGTACACAACAATATTTAGTGCACTCATCAGTATTTGTCTAGTAAACGATTGGGCCAGTTGAGATTAGCTTCACTCTGCTTATATTTTTAATTTGTTATTTGTAAGTGATCACTGGATATTTACTGAAAATAATGATAAAGACTGTATGTAGTTTAGAACTTCCATGAATATGCATGTGAGTCATTGTTTTCAGTAATGAACTTGGTCACGTCCAATTATAGGAGTAGACTTACTGATGAAACTAGTGCAACATGCATAGCTCTCAAATCAACCAAATACATTGTCATAGTCATAGTCATACTTTATTGATCCCAGGGGAAATTGGTTTTCGTTACAGTTGCACCATAAATAATAAATAGTAATAACCATAAATAGTTAAATAGTAATATGTAAATTATGCCAGTAAATTATGAAATAAGTCCTGGACCAGCCTATTGGCTCAGGGTGTCTGACCCTCCAAGGGAGGAGTTGTAAAGTCTGATGGCCACAGGCAGGAATGACTTCCTATGACGCTCTGTGTTGCATCTCGGTGGAATGAGTCTCTGGCTGAATGTACTCCTGTGCCCACCCAGTACGTTATGTAGTGGATGGGAGACATTGACCAAGATGGCATGCAACTTAGACAGCATCCCCTTTTCAGACACCACCGTCAGAGAGTCCAGTTCCATCCCCACAACATCACTGGCCTCACGAATGTGTTTGTTGATTCTGTTGGTGTCTGCTATCCTCAGCCTGCTGCCCCAGCACACAACAGCAAACATGATCGCACTGGCCACCACAGACTCGTAGAACATCCTCGGCATTGTCCGGCAGATGTTAAAGGACCTCAGTCTCCTCAGGAAATAGAGACAGCTCTGACCCTTCTTGTAGACAGCCTCAGTGTTCTTTGACGAGTCCAGTTTATTGTCAATTCGTATCCCCAGGTAATTGTAATCCTCCACCATGTCCACACTGATCCCCTGGATGGAAACAGGGATCACCGGTACCCCTAAAATCTTTGGCATTGTTAGTGCAGCAACAAAAGTCTGACTGAGAGTAATCTACATTTATTTTCCTTTCCTTGATCTTCTAGGAATATGCACCAAATCATATAACTTCATGTTCTCATTTCTTACCCTATCTGAAGTACAATAGCAATACTATTTAGAAATAATATATTTTAAAATGGTCTGTTTGAAAGATTGAAATTAATAAGTATTGAATGAGTTTTCTAAAGTGCTTCATTTATTTTGGTCTCTCTCTGTTATAATTTTATGAATAATAAAACAATGAATACATGTAAATAAGCAACAGGGCTCATCCTTTTTCATTAAAAAGTTGATTATTATTGTTATGATTCATTAATTGATGATAATCTCTGCTCAGAATTACCATGGGATGAGAGATTTTTAAAAAAAAGATTATTGCCAATTTGATCACACACTCTCATAAAGATTCACCACCCTTGGACTATATTAGTTATTTCTGCTGTTTGATATGCTCCTGGGTTCTTAAAATCCTTGACCCTAGATAGTGACTGGACATTGAAAATGACTTACTTCCATTCTGTATTTGTGGGTAATGAAGTGACTGAAGTGATCAGTGCAGGAAACCTATGCACTTATTGATGGTGCAAGGGTGAGCTAGTATCCTCCTTCTGATTTTTATACAAGGTTTCTCTGTGTTCCTGATACATGAACGTGAAATTCTCAATATCATCCTGAATACTCTTTTTCCACTTGGTTATGGGCGAAGGATTTCCAAAAGTTAATGAGCAAGTGGCATATTTTTCAAGGAAGCTTTGAGTGAATCCTTCCATCCTTTTCTCTTTCCACTTGGAAATTTCTTCCCAGGACAGCTCAGAATTAAATATTTGATTTAGGAACCTGGTGTGAGACATCAAAATAAAGAGGCTTGCCCAATGAAGTTGACTGAATGTTACCAGGTCCTTAACATTATGGATGTTGGCCTCAGAGGGTATACTGACATTGGCTCACTTATCCTTCCAGTGAATTTGGACAGTTCTACAGGGACAGCATTTGTGACTTTTAGTTGTCTGTTGTAGATTGTCTAGATTGGGTGAACCAAATTGGTAAGGGTGCTGAGGAAGAGGATTTCTTGGAATGTATGCGGGATGGTTTTTTGATCCAACATGTCGAGGAACCAACTGGAGAGCAGGCTATTCTAGACTGGGTATTGAGCAATGAGGAAGGGTTAATTAGCAATCTTGTCGTGAGAGGCCCCTTGGTTAAGAGTGACCATAATATGGTGGAATTCTTTATTAAGATGGAGAGTGACATAGTTAATTCAGAAACAAAGGTTCTGAACTTAAAGAAGGGTAACTTTGAAGGTATGAGACGTGAATTAGCTAAGATAGACTGGCAAATGACACTTAAAGGGTTGACGGTGGATATGCAATGGAAAGCATTTAAAGATCGCATGGATAACTACAACAATTGTTCATCCCAGTTTGGCAAAAGAATAAATCAAGGAAGGTAGTGCACCCGTGGCTGACAAGGGAAATTAGGGATAGTATCAATTCCAAAGAAGAAGCATACAAATTAGCCAGAAAAAGTGGATCACCTGAGGACTGGGAGAAATTCAGGATCCAGCAGAGGAGGACAAAGGGCTTAATTAGGAAGGGGAAAAAAGATTATGAGAGAAAGCTGGCAGGGATCATAAAAACTGACTGTAAAAGCTTTTATAGATATGTGAAAAGAAAAAGATTGGTTAAGACAAGTGTAGGTCCCCTACAGACAGAAACAGGTGAATTGATTATGGGGAGCAAGGACATGGCAGACCAATTGAATAATTACTTTGGTTCTGTCTTCACTAAGGAGGACATAAATAATCTTCCGGAAATAGTAGGGGACAGAGGGTCCAGTGAGTTGGAGGAACTGAGGGAAATACATGTTAGTAGGGAAGTGGCGTTAGGTAAATTGAAGGGATTAAAGGCAGATAAATCCCCAGGGCCAGATGGTCTGCATCCCAGAGTGCTTAAGGAAGTAGCCCAAGAAATAGTGGATGCATTAGAGATAATTTTTCAAAACTCTTTAGATTCTGGACTAGTTCCTGAGGATTGGAGGGTGGCTAATGTAACCCCACTTTTTAAAAAAGGAGGGAGAGAGAAACCGGGGAATTATAGACCGGTTAGCCTGACATCGGTGGTGGGGAAAATGCTGGTGTCAGTTATCAAAGATGTGATAACAGCACATTTGGAAAGCGGTGAAATCATCGGACAAAGTCAGCATGGATTTGTGAAAGGGAAATCATGTCTGACGAATCTCATAGAATTTTTTGAGGATGTAACTAGTAGAGTGGATAGGGGAGAACCAGTGGATGTGGTATATTTGGATTTTCAAAAGGCTTTTGACAAGGTCCCACACAGGAGATTAGTGTGCAAACTTAAAGCACACTATTGAGGGTAAGGTATTGATGTGGATAGAGAATTGGTTGGCAGACAGGAAGCAAAGAGTGGGAATAAACGGGACCTTTTCAGAATGGCAGGCAGTGACTAGTGGGGTACCGCAAAGCTCAGTGCTGGGACCCCAGTTGTTTACAATATATATTAATGACTTGGATGAGGGAATTAAATGCAGCATCTCCAAGTTTGCGGATGACACGAAGCTGGGCGGCAGTGTTAGCTGTGAGGAGGATGCAGGGTGACTTGGATAGGTTAGGTGAGTGGGCAAATTCATGGCAGATGCAATTTAACGTGGATAAATGTGAGGTTATCCACTTTGGTGGCAAAAAACAGGAAAACAGATTATTATCTGAATGGTGGCCGATTAGGAAAAGGGGAGGTGCAACAAGACCTGGGTGTCATTATACACCAGTCATTGAAAGTGGGCATGCAGGTACAGCAAGCGGTGAAAAAGGCGAATGGTATGCTGGCATTCATAGCAAGAGGATTCGAGTACAGGAGCAGGGAGGTACTACTGCAGTTGTACGAGGCCTTGGTGAGACCACACCTGGAGTATTGTGTGCAGTTTTGGTCCCCTAATCTGAGGAAAGACATCCTTGCCATAGAGGAAATACAAAGAAGGTTCACCAGATTGATTCCTGGGATGGCAGGACTTTCATATGATGAAAGACTGGATCGACTAGGCTTATACTCATTGGAATTTAGAAGATTGAAGGGGGATCTTATTGAAACATGTAAAATCCTAAAGGGATTGGACAGGCTAGATGCAGGAAGGTTGTTCCCGATGTTGGGCAAGTCCAGAACGAGGGGTCACAGTTTGAGGATAAAGGGGAAGCCTTTTAGAACCGAGACTAGGAAAAACTTCTTCACACAGAGAGTGGTGAATCTGTGGAATTCTGTGCCACAGGAAACAGTTGAGGCTAGTTCATTGGCTATATTTAAGAGGGAGTTAGATATGGCCCTTGTGGCTAAAGGGATCAGGGGGTATGGAGGGAAGGCTGGTACTAGGTTCTGAGTTGGATGATCAGCCATGATTGTACTGAATGGTGGTGCATGCAGGTGCGTGCTAAGCAATAGCAAGGACACAGACCAAAGTTACCCCAGAGGCCTCACATTTCATCCAAATTTGACAACCCACAGGTTCTCTCTTTGCCTGGCAAGGGAGAGGGAGGTGTCCCCCATTTTCACAGCGAGCGGGAGACATAACAACAACCAGCTGGTTTACAAATGAGACCCACTTTCACATATGTAAGAATTATAATTCTAGAGAGTAGTGTATAGAAATAGACCCTTTGTCCCACTGAGTGCGTGCTGACCAGCAGCCACCCATTCATACTCGTCCCACATATTTATTCTCCCCATATTCCTATGAATTCTACCACTCACCGACTCTATGTACTAGAGACAATTTTGCAGTGGCCATTTAACCAGTTAACCCAGATGTCTTTGGAATATTGGAGAAAACAAGCACTGAGAAGAAATCTACATAGCTATGGGAATAATGTACAAACTTCATACACAAGTAGTGCTTAAGTCAGGACTGAACCGGAGTTTCTTGCGTGGTGAGACAGCACTTAATAGTCATAGTCATAGTCATAGTCATACTTTATTGATCCCGGGGGGAAATTGATTTTCATTACAGTTGCACCATAAATAATTAAATAGTAATAAAACCATAAATAGTTAAATAGTAATATGTAAATTATACCAGGAAATTAGTCCAGGACCAGCCTATTGTCTCAGGGTGTCTGACCCTCCAAGGGAGGAGTTGTAAAGTTTGATGGCCACAGGCAGGAATGACTTCCTATGACGCTCTGTGTTGCATCTCGGTGGAATGAGTCTCTGGCTGTATGTACTCCTGTGCCCAGCCAGTACATTATGTAGTGGATGGGAGATATTGTCCAAAATGGCATGCAACTTGGACAGCATCCTCTTTTCAGACACCACCGTCAGAGAGTCCAGTTCCATCCCCACAACATCACTGGCCTTACGAATGAGTTTGTTGATTCTGTTGGTGTCTGCTACCCTCAGCCTGCTGCCCCAGCACACAACAGCAAACATGATCGCACTGGCCACCACAGACTCGTAGAACATCCTCAGCATCGTCCGGCAGATGTTAAAGGACCTTAGTCTCCTCAGGAAATAGAGACGGCTCTGACACTTCTTGCAGACAGCCTCAGTGTTCTTTGACGAGTCCAGTTTATTGTCAATTCATATCCCCAGGTATTTCTAATCCCCTACCATGTCCAGACTGACCCCCTGGATGGAAACAGGGGTCGCCAGTACCTTAGCTCTCCTCAGGTCTAACACCAGCTCCTTAGTCTTTTTCACATTAAGCTGCAGATAATTCTGCTCACACCATGTGACGAAGTTTCCTACTGTAACCCTGTACTCAGCCTCATCTCCCTTGCTGATGCATCCAACTATGGCAGAGTCATCAGAAAACTTCTGAAGATGACAAAACTCTGTGCAGTAGTTGAAGTCCGAGGTGTAAACGGTGAAGAGAAAGTGAGACAAGACAGTCCCCTGTGGAGCCCCAGTGCTGCTGATCACTCTGTCGGACACACAGTGTTGCAAGCACACGTACTGTGGTCTGCCAGTCAGGTAATCAAGAATTCATGACACCAGGAAAGCATCCACCTGCATCGCTGTCAGCTTCTCCCCCAGCAGAGCAGGGCGGATGGTGTTGAATGCACTGGAGAAGTCAAAAAACATGACCCTCACAGTGCTCGCTGGCTTGTCCAGGTGGGCATAGACACGGTTCAGCAGGTAGACGATGGCATCCTCAACTCTTAGTCGGGGCTGGTAGGCGAACTGGAGGGGACCTAAGTGTGGCTGACCATAGGCCAGAGCAGCTCCAGAACAAGTCTTTCCAGTGTCTTCATGATGTGGGAGGTCAATGCCACCGGTCTGTAGTCATTGAGGCCGCTGGGGCACGGCATCTTCGGCACAGGGACGAGGCAGGACATCTTCCACAGCACAGGAACCCTCTGGAGCCTCAGGCTCAGGTTGAAGACATGGCGAAGTACTCCACATAGCTGAGGGGCACAGGCTTTGAGCACCCTGGTACTGACACCATCCAGTCCTGCGGCCTTGCTTGGGTTGAGACGTTTCAGCTGTCTTCTCATCTGTTCAGCTGTGAATCCCACCGTGGTGGTTTCGTGTGGGGAAGGGGTATAGTCATGAGAGCAGGGTGGGGGACTGTGAGGAGGGGTAGGAGGGGAGAGTGTAATATGTGTTGGTTGGGGGCTGACAACAGATGACTCATGTGGGGGTGGGCAGGGGCCACAATGTCAAATCTGTTAAAGAACAGGTTAAGTTCGTTGGCCCTGTCCACACTGCCTTCAGCTCCTCTGTTGCTAGTTTGCCGGAACCCATTGATGGTCCTCATCTACTCCAGACCTCTCTCATGTTGTTCCTGCTGGAGTTTCCACTCAAGCTTCCTCCTGTACCTGTCTTTAGCTCCCTGATCCTGGCTTTCAGGTCCCTCTGTATTGCCCTCAGCTCCTCCCTATTTCCATCTCTAAACGCCCTCTTTTTAGCATTCAGGATGTCCTTAATGTCCTTTGTTACCCATGGCTTGTTATTTCAATAACAAAGGACAGTTCTTGTCGGAACATTGCAGTCCACACAGAAGTTGATGAAATCAGTGATGCACTTTGTGAGCCCATCAATATCCTCTCCATGTTGCTCACAGAGTGACTGCCAGTCTGTCACATCAAAACAACCCTGGAGCGCCTCATAAGCCTCCTCCAACCATTTCCTCATTGTCCTCGAGGTTACAGGTTTACTCTTCACCAGAGGCACATAGCAGGGTTTTAGATGCACCAGGTTGTGATCTGACCTTCCCAATGGGGGGAGGGGAGAGGAGCTGTATGCATCCTTAACGTTAGCGTACATCAAATCCAGAGTCCTCTCCCCTCTGGTTGTACAGCTCACATACTAACTGTGCCACTGCTATTTGTCGCATAAAGCAGCCTGACTGTAGAGGTTTGGGTTACTTTGTTCTGGAGTGTAGTTGTCATGGGCTGAATAGTTTCCCTGTAATTTTGTAGATTAGCTCTTCTCTGCTGTAGTTAGGGAAAAAATATTCCACTGTGACAAGAAGGATTGAAGAAATCTTTGGGACAATGATGCAGCCTTTTTTGTCATGTCATCACTGAATTATGGACTATTGGTCAGGATCATGTTTTGCGTATGCTGTCTGAAGCAGATGTAAGATGATGATGAACTACTGTTCATGGGAAAATCAAGTTGGTGTTGGATCGCAAGAGAGGGAATTTGTTGAATGCCTACAAGATGGCTTTTAGAGCAGCTTGAGCTTGAGCCTACTGAGGGATTGGATGTTCCGTAATAATCCAGATGTTATTAGGGAGCTTAAGGTAAAGGAACCCTTAGAAGACAGTGATCATAATGTGATTGAATTCATACTTAATTTGAGAGGGAGAAGCATAACTCAAATGCATCAGTATCACAATGGAATAAAAGGGAATTACGGAAGTATGAGAGAGGAGCTTACCCAGGTGGATTGGAGGGAGCCACTGATGGGGATGATGGCAGAGCTGAGGTGCCTTAAGTTTCTGGGAATAGTTCACAAGGTGCAGGGTAGATAAGTCCTACATAAGAAGTTGTTCTCAAATGGCAGGGGTAGGCAACCATTGTTGACAAGGGAAGTTAAGGACTGCGTAAAAGCCAAGGAAAGGGTAGCAAAAGTGAGTGGGAAGTTTTTAAAATCCAACAAAAGGCAACTAAAATGCCATAAGAAGGGAAAAGGTGAATATCAGGGCAAACTAGCCAACAATATAAAGCAGGATACTAGAAGTTTTTTCAGTTATATAAAGAGTGAAAGGGAGGTGAAAGTTGATATTGGACTTCTGGAGAATTATGCTGGTGATGTAGCAATGGGGGACAAAGAAATGGCAGACGAACTTAATAAGTACTTTGCATCAGTGGAAGACATTAGCAGTGTGCTAGAGGTCTGTGAGTGTCAGGGAGTAGGAGTGAGTACCATTGCTATTACAAAGGAAAAAGTGCTAGGCAAACTCAAAGGTGGATAAATCACCTGCACCAGATGGACTACATCCCAGGGCTCTGAAGGAGGTTGCTGAAGAGATGGCAGATGTATTGTTTATGATCTTCCCCAAGAATCAGCTAATTCTGGCATGGTTCCAGAAGACTGGAAAATTGCAAATGTCTCTCCACTCTTTAAAAAGGGAGGAAGGCAAAATAAGGGAAATTATAGGCCAGTTAGCCTATTCTCAGTGGTTGGGAAAGTATTGGATTTGATTATTAATGATGAGGTTTCGTGGTACTTGGAGACTAATGATAAAATAAGTCAAAGTCAGCATGGTTTCTGTTAAGAGAAATCTTGCCTGACAAATCTGTTAGAGTTCTTCAAGGAAGTAACAAGCAGAGTGGACAAAGAGGAGGTGAATGTCATTTACTTGGATTTTCAGAAGGCATTTGATAAAGTGCCACTCATGAGGCTGCTTAACAAGATAAAGTCCCATGGCATTACAGGCAAGATACTGGCAGAGATAGAGGAATAGCTGACAAGCAGGAGGCAGTGAGTGGGAATAAAGGGGGCCTTTTCTGGTTGGCTGACTAATGATGTTCCTCAGTGAGTCAGTATTGGGACGGCTACTTTTCACATTGTTTGTCAATGACTTAGATAATGAAATTGATGTCCTTATGGCAAAGTTTACAGATGATATGAAGGTAGAGTTAGGTAGTGCTAAGGAAGCAATGCAATTGAAGAAGGACTTAGACAAATTGGAAGAATGGGCGAAAAAGTGGTAGATGGAATACAGTGTTGGGAAATGTGTGATAATGCATTTAAGTAAAGGGAACAAAAGTGCAGACTATTATCTAATTAGGGAGAAAATCCAAATATCAAAGGTGCAAGGGGACTTAGGAGTCCTAGAGCAAGACTCCCAGAAGGTTAATTTACAGGTGGAGTCTATGGTAAAGAAGGCAAGGGGAATAGAATATAAAAACAAGAAGATAATGTTGAGGCTTTATAAGGCATTAGTCAAGCTGCACTTGGAGTACTGTCAACAGTTTTCAGCCCCATATCTCAGGAAGGATGTGTTGTCATTGGAGAGAATCCAGAGGAGGTTTACAAGGATGATTCTGGGAATAAAGGAGTTAACATATGAGGAGTGTTTGATTGCTTTGGGCCTGTACTCATTAGAAATTAGAAGGGATCTCATTGAAACCTACTGAATGTTGAAAGGACCGGATAAGGTGGATGTGGAGAGGAGGTTTCCTATGGTGGGGGGTGTCCAGAACTAGAGGGCATAGCCTCAAAATTGAGGGGCGACCCTTTAGAACAGAGGTAAAGAGAAACTTTTTCGGCCAGAGAGAAATGAATCTTTGGAATGCTTTGCCATTGACAGCTGTAGAGGCCAAGACCATGGGTATACTTAAAGTGAAAATTGATCATTTTCTGATAGATCAGGGCATCAAAGGTTACGGCGAGAAGGCAAGTTGTATGGGGTTGAATGGGATCCGGGATCAGCCATGATGGAATGGCAGAGCAGACTTGATGGATTGAATGGCCTGATTTTACTCCTATGTCTTATGGTCTGATGGTCTTATGGTTTTTTTTTGGTATAATTCATGTATTCATGGAAACCAGAATAAACATAGCTTTCAAGAATACTGAAAATATTTACATTCCAAATCATTTAAATCCATTCCAAACTGTTATAGACACACTCAAGCAATTAGTTTTTGTTTTACTAACAAGAAATTTAAAGACGAGGAACAAATGCTACCACAAATTAGACTTAAGCATTCACATGTGAATGCAGTCTGTGTGGACCAGAAGTAACATCTCTTCCTCATTGACAATCAATACATGAATACCCCAGGGATGCATCCTTAGCCCACTCGTCTACTCGCTCTTCAATCATGAATATGTGGCTAGGCACAGCTGAAATGACACCTATAGATCATCTGGTTGAGTGATGTCGCAACAACGACCTTACACTCAGTGTTGGTAACTCCAAGGAATTGACTGTGACCTTCAGGAAGTGGAAGTTGGAAGAACACACACCGGTCCTAATTAGGTGGTCCACAGAGGAAACGGTGAGCTGCTTTAAGATCCTGGGCCTCAAGACCTCAGAGTATCTATTCTGGGTCAAAGATATTGATGCAATCATGAAGAAGGCATGTCAGCAGCAATACTTTATTAGGAGTTTGAGGAGATTAGCTATGTTACCAAAGGCTCCAACAAGTTTCTACTCATGTGCTGTAGAGAGCATCTGGTATGGAGGTATCAATGCTTAGGACTGAAAAAAGCTGCAGAGGGTTGTAGACTCAGCCATCTCCATCATGGGCACTAGCCTCCCCACTACTGAGGGCATTTTCAAAAGGCTTTGCCTCATGAAGGTGGCATCCATTTTGAAGGACTCTCACCATCCAGGACATGCCCTTTTCTCATTACTACCATCAGCATGAGTTACAGGAGCCTGAAGATGTGCATTCTATGTTTTGGGGACAGCTTCATCTCCACCATCAGATTTTTGAATGTCCCATGAACCCATGAACAACACTTCACTATTTTATTTTCTTTTTGCATTGTTTATTTTTTAAATATATTTCTTATTGTAACTTAGAGTAATTTTTACGTATTGCACTGTACTACTGCTACAAAACAATAAACATCATGGCAGTGTATGTAGTGATAATAAACTTGATGCTGATTCTCTCCTGAAGTTGGTGACAGTTTTGCAGGGAAATACTGACAGTTACATGCAAAGCTGTTAGCACTTCCTTCTAAAATCTGGCCATATCTTTGTAATTTCAACTTCTGTCAGCACAAAAGCCAGACGAACATAAGGAGTGAGTTCATGTTATGCTGCAGATCAGAAGAAAGTGCCTCGCCGGGTATATATTATTTCAGTCACAAAACAGTTACAGTGGTATAACAAATGACTCAAGTCAAAGCTTTTGTGGAGTACATAAGGGATTGTATAGGAAACACACACAAATTGCTGGAGGAACTCAGCAGGCCAGGCAACATCTATAGAAAAAGCACAGTCGCCGTTTCAGGCCAAGACTCTTCGGCAGGACTGGAGAAAAAAAGATGAAGAGTAGATTTCTTTCACCTTCACCAGTCCCCATCCCGTTTTCCCTCTGTCACCTTAATTCCTTGCCTGCCCATCGCCTCCCTCTGGTGCTCCAGCCCCCTTTCTTTCATGGCCTTCTGTTCTCTCCTGTTGGATTCCCCCTTCTCCAGCCCTGTCTCTTTAACCCATCAACTTCCCAGCTCTTTACTTCATCCCTCACTCTTCCTGTTTTCAGCTATCACCTTGTGTTTCTTTCTCCCCTTCCCCACCTTTTAAATCTACCCCTCATTATTTTTTCTCTCTAGTCTCGGCCCGAAATGCTGATTGCACTTTTTTCTATAGATGCTGCCTAGCCTGCTGAGTTCCTCCAGCATTTTGTGTGTGTTGCTTGAATTTTCAGCATCTGCAGAATTTCTTTTGTTAGGGATTGTATAAACCATTTTAGCTTTTTGTTATGTAAATCTGTGTGTGTGAGTTAAATGTAAACACATGTACAACCTTGTTATCAAATGCACCTTCTGTCAATGGAGGTTTATGTTGTCATTGTAATTTGCTCGTTCATATTGATAATAAAAATTTGCCTTGGAAAGCGGCCAGTGCGTGAGTGGGCCAGTGAAGGAGTGGAGCTTTGAGGCTTTGACTCGAGAGATTCTGGCAGTTTTGGCAGTTGGTCTGTGCAATCAAGTCAATCAAGATTTGAATAGATCAGCAGAAAACCGTTGATTAGACAATCAAGATTTGAATAGCTCAGACTCAGCAGAAAGCAGCTGATTGGGCAGTCGAAGTCAGGTGACCAAACATTTTGGAAAGCTAAAACAGATAAATAGAGGGATAGCTCAAGCGAAGCCGCCAGTGCGTGAGTGGGCCAGTGAAGGAGTGGAGCTTTGAGGCTTTGACTCGAGAGGCTTCGAAGTGAAGAGGCGGAGGACAAGCTTGCTCGCAATTAGTCTTTACAATGCCTCCTGAGACGGTGATGTGCCTCTCATGTGAGATGTGGCAGTCTTGAGGGAACTCCCCTCTCCCGCAGAGTCACATCTGCCAGAAGTGCATACGGCTGGGCGATCTGGAAGACCGTGCAAGGAATCTGGAGCAGCAGCTCAATGACCTTCGACTCATAAGGGAGAATGAGGCAGTCATAGATGAGAGCTACCGGGCTGTCGGAAGCAGGTCGTTGGGTGACAGTCAGAGGGGGGAAAGCAAAGGTGAGCAGACAGGTAGGGCAGAGCACCCCTGTAGCCATTCCCCTGAATAATAAGTTTACCGTCCTGGATACTTTTGGCGGGGATGACCGACCAGGTGTGAGCCACGGTGGCAGGGCCTCCAGCACTGAGTCTGACCCTGTGGTGCAGAAGGGTGGGACGGAGAAGAGGAGAGCTGTCGTCATTGGAGACTCTATAGTCAGGGGAGCAGACAGGAGATTTTGTGGACGTGAGAAGGACTCCCGCATGGTTTGTTGCCTCCCGGATGCCAGGGTCCGGGACGTCTCTGATCGGGTGCACGACATCCTGGTACGAGAGAGAAAGCAACCAGAAGTCGTGATACATGTTGGGACCAACGACATAGGCAGGAAGAAGGATGAGGTCCTGAAGTGTGAGTTTCGGGAACTAGGCAGAAGGCTGAAGAACAGGACCTCAAGGGTGGCGTTCTCAGGATTGCTACCAGTGCTACGTGACAGTGATGGTAAGAATGGGAGGAGATGGCAGTTGAATGCGTGGCTGAGGAGTTGGTGCAGGGAGCAGGGTTTTAGATTTTTGGATCATTGGGATCTCTTCTGGGGAAGGTGGGACCTGTATAGATTGGATGGGTTGCACCTGAACTCGAGGGGGAGGGATATCCTTGCAGGTAGGTTTGCTAGCGTGGTTCGGGAGGGTTTAAACTAATTTGCAAGGGGGATGGGACCCAGAGCGATAGAGCAGTGAAAGAAGTGCATGGAGTAAAGCCAGATCTAACATATAGAGAGGCTTTGCAGAAAGAGAAGCAGAATAAACAGTGTAAAGACAGTAAGGTAGAAGGGCTGAAATGTGTGTACCTCAATGCAAGAAGCATCAGGAACAAAGGTGATGAACTGAGAGCTTGGATACATACATGGAATTATGATGTAGTGGCCATTACAGAGACTTGGCTGGCACCAAGGCAGGAATGGATTCTCAATATTCCTGGATTTCAGTGCTTTAAAAGGGATAGGGAGGGTGGAAAAAGGGGAGGAGGGTTGCCATTACTGGTCAGGGATACTATTACAGCTACAGAAAGGGTGGGTAGTGTAGCAGGATCCTCTTTTCAGTCAATATGGGTGGAAGTCAGGAACAGGAAGGGAGCAGTTACTCTATTGGGGGTATTCTATAGGCCCCCTGGTAGCAGCAGAGATACAAAGGAGCAGATTGGGAGGCAGATTTTGGAAAGGTGCAAAAATAACAGGGTTGTTATCATGGGTGACTTTAACTTCCCTAGTATTGATTGGCACCTGATTAGTTCCAAGGGTTTAGATGGGGCAGAGTTTGTTAAGTGTGTCCAGGACGGATTCCTGTCACAGTATGTGGACAGGCCGACCGGAAGAATGCCATACTAGATCTAGTACTAGGTAATGAACTGGGTCAGGTCACAGATCTCTCAGTGGGTGAGCATCTGGGGGTCAGTGACCACTGCTCCCTGGCCTTTAGCATTATGATGGAAAAGGATAGAATCAGAGAGGACAGGAAAATTTTTAATTGGGGAAAGGCAAATTATGAGGCTATAAGGCTAGAACTTGCGGGTGTGAATTGGGATGATGTTTTTGCAGGGAAATGTACTATGGACATGTGGTCGAAGTTTAGAGATCTCTTGCGGGATGTTAGGGATAAATTTGTCCCGGTGAGGAAGATAAAGAATGGTAGGGTGAAGGAACCATGGGTGACAAGTGAGGTGGAAAATCTAGTCAGGAGGAAGAAGGCAGCATACATGAGGTTTAGGAAGCAAGGATCAGTTGGGTCTATTGAGGAATATAGGGAAGCAAGAAAGAAGCTTAAGAAGGGGCTGAGAAGAGCAAGAAGGGGGCATGAGAAGGCCTTGGCAAGTAGGGTTAAGGAAAACCCCAAGGCATTCTTCAATTATGTGAAGAAAAAAAGGATGACAGGAGTGAAGATAGGACCGATTAGACATAAAGGTGGGAAGATGTGCCTGGAGGCTGTGGAAGTGAGTGAGGTCCTCAATGAATACTTCTCTCCGGTATTCACCAATGAGAGGGAACTTGATGATGGTGAGGACAATATGAGTGAGGTTGATGTTCTGGAGCATGTTGATATTAAGGGAGAGGAGGTGTTGGAGTTGTTAAAATACATTAGTACAGATAAGTCCCTGGGGCCTGACGGAATATTCCCCAGGCTGCTCCACGAGGCGAGAGAAGAGATTGCTGAGCCTCTGGCTAGGATCTTTATGTCCTTGTTGTCCACGGAATGGTACCGGAGGACTGGAGGGAGGCGAATGTTGTCCCCTTGTTCAAAACAGGTAGTAGGGATAGTCCGGGTAATTATAGACCAGTGAGTCTTACGTCTGTGGTGGGAAAGCTGTTGGAAAAGATTCTTAGAGATAGGATCTATAGGCATTTAGAGAATCATGGTCTGATCAGGGACAGTCAGCATGGCTTTGTGAAGGGCAGATCGTGTCTAACAAGCCTGATAGAGTTCTTTGAGGAGGTGACCAGGCATATAGATGAGGGTAGTGTAGTGGATGTGATCTATATGGATTTTAGTAAGGCATTTGACAAGGTTCCACACGGTAGGCTTATTCAGAAAGTTAGAAGGCATGGGATCCAGGGTAGTTTGGCCAGGTGGATTCAGAATTGGCTTGCCTGCAGAAGGCAGAGGGTGGTGCTGGAGGGAGTACATTCAGATTGGAGGATTGTGACTAGTGGTGTCCCACAAGGATCTGTTCTGGGACCTCTACTTTCTGTGATTTTTATTAACGACCTGGATGTGGGGGTAGAAGGGTGGGTTGGCAAGTTTGTAGACAACACAAAGGTTGGTGGTGTTGTAGATAGTGTAGAGGATTGTGAAAGATTGCAGAGAGACATTGATAGGATGCAGAAGTGGGCTGAGAAGTGGCAGATGGAGTTCAACCCAGAGAAGTGTGAGGTGGTACACTTTGGAAGGACAAACTCCAAGGCAGAGTACAAAGTAAATGGCAGGATACTTGGTAGTGTGGAGGAGCAGAGGGATCTCGGGGCACATGTCCACAGATCCCTGAAAGTTGCCTCACAGGTGGATAGGGTAGTTAAGAAAGCTTATGGGGTGTTAGCTTTCATAAGTCGGGGGATAGAGTTTAAGAGTCGCGATGTAATGATGCAGCTCTATAAAACTCTGGTTAGGCCACACTTGGAGTACTGTGTTCAGTTCTGGTCACCTCACTATAGGAAGGATGTGGAAGCATTGGAAAGGGTACAGAGGAGATTTACCAGGATGCTGCCTGGTTTAGAAAGTATGCATAATGATCAGAGATTAAGGGAGCTAGGGCTTTACTCTTTGGAGAGAAGGAGGATGAGAGGAGACATGATAGAGGTGTACAAGATAATAAGAGGAATAGATAGAGTGGATAGCCAGCGCCCCTTCCCCAGGGCACCACTGCTCAGTACAAGAGGACATGGCTTTAAGGTAAGGGGTGGGAAGTTCAAGGGGGATATTAGAGGAAGGTTTTTTACTCAGAGAGTGGTTGGTGCGTGGAATGCACTGTCAGTGTCAGTGGTGGAGGCAGATACACTAGTGAAGTTTAAGAGACTACTAGACAGGTATATGGAGGAATTTAAGGAGGGGGCTTATATGGGATGCAGGGTTTGAGGGTTGGCACAACATTGTGGGCTGAAGGGCCTGTACTGTGCTGTACTATTCTATGTTCTATGTTGCAGGAAACTGCTCTTTTCCATATAACTTTACCTTTTAATTTCCCATATAATTACAACATCTTACATGTACTTATGTAAGTACAAAGTATACACCTTATGTACTGTACCTTTTGTAAGTTCAAGTACAACAAATCCTCTTCACCACCTTTATCTATTCAACTATTTATAGTCTTAGTAAATTCTAATAGAATCTCAGATCAGATATCCCGTACTTAATGCATTTGGGCAGAATCACCGTAAGTTGATTATCTTCTTAGTTATCCTTTCCTTAGTCTTTTCTTAGCACTACTTTTCATTGGTGGTAGATGAAGCAGGAGGATTAGGGTATTGTAATGATTGATTAATTGGGAGTGGATGTTAGTGGGTGTCAAGAAATGGTACACATCTTGATTTTGTGTATTAATAGCCCTGAATGGTGATGGACATTATAAAACCACATGACATAGGAGCAGAAAAGCAGAATTAGGGCATTTGCCCATTGAGTCTGCTCCGCCATTTCATCAGTCTGGACAGCATCCCAGGGCAGGTACTCAGAATGTGTGCAGCACATCTGGCTGGTGTGTTTGCAGATATTTTTAATCTCTCCCTCTCCTAGTATAGAGTGCCTTCTTGCTTCAAAACTTCCATCATTGTACCTGTACCTAAAAAGACCAAGGTAACATGTCTGAACAACTGACATCCTGTCACACTCGAACCTGCTAATTAAATTTGCAGATGCTGCTATATTGATTGGCCTTATCTCAATAACAAGGCAGCCTACAAAGAAGAAGTAATCACCCTGACACAGTGGTGTCAAGAAAACAACCTCTCCCTCAATGATGCAAAAACAAAGGAGCTGGTTGTGGACTACAGGAGGAATGGAGACAGGCTCATCCCTATTGACATCAATGGATCTGGGGTTGAATGGGTGACCAGCTTTAAGTTCCTCAGTATACATATTACCTAGGACCTCTCTTGGTTTGTACGTAGCAGCTGTGTGGTGAAAAAAGCACAGCAGCGCCTCTTTCACCTCAGATGGTTGAAGAAGTTCGGCATGAGTCCTCAAATCTTAAGGACTTTTTACAGGGGCCCAACTGAGAGCATCCTGTCTGGCTGTATCACTGCCTGGTATGGGAACTGTACTTCCCTCAATCGCAGGACTCTGTAGAGAGTGGTGTGGACAGCCCAGCACATCTGTGGATCTGAACTTCCCACTATTCAGGACATTTACACTGTCAGGTGCATAAGAAGGGCCCGAAAGATCATAGGGGACCCGACTCACCCCAACCACAAACTGTTCCAGCTGCTACCATTTGGGAAATGGTACTGCAGTATTAAAACCAGGACCAGCAGGCTCCAGGACAGCTTCTTCCATCAACCCATCTGATTAATTTACACTGACACAATTGTATTTCTAAGCTATATTGATTGTTCTGTTGTATATCTAAATGTACATACTATTTATTATAAATTACTATAATTTGTACATTGTATATTCAGATGGAGATGTAACATAAAGATATTTACTCATGTATGTGAAGGATGTAAGAAGTTAAGTCAATTCAGTTCAATGCTGATTTATTATCTCTGTCAACCCCATTCTCCTGCTTTCTGCATGTAACCTTTGATGCCCTTACTAATCAAGTACCTATCAACCTCCATTCTAAATATACTCAATGACTTGGCCTCCACAGCCATCTGCGGCAATAAAATTGACAGATTTACCACCCGCTGACTAAAGAAATTCCTCCTCATCTCTGTTTTAAAAGGATGTTCTAATATTCTGAGGTGCTGTTCTCTGATCCTAGAATCCCCTACTATAGGAAACATCGTCTCCATGTCCACTCAATCTAGGCCTTTCAGTATTCGCTAGGTTTTAATGAGATTCCTGCTCATTATTTTAAACTTAAGTGACTAAAGGCCCAGAACTATCAAACGTTCCTCGTATGTGAACCTTTCATTCTCATGGACTTCCTCTAGATCCTCTCCAGTACCAGTACATCCTTTCTTAAATAAGGGGCCTAAAACTGCTCACAATACTCAAATGTAGTCTGAGTAATGCATTATAAAGCCTCAAAATTACATCCTTGCTTTTATATTCTAGTCCTCTCGAAATGAATGACAACATTGCATTTGCCTTCCTTCCACCAATTCAAGCAGCAAGTTAACCTTTTGAGAATCCTGCACAAGGACTCCCAAGTCCCTTTGCAATTCTGATTTCTGAATTTGCTCCCATTTAGAAAATAGTCTGTGCCTTTATTACTTCGACCAAAGTGCATAACCCTACACCTCACTACACTATATTGAATTTACCACTTCAAATTTCTGCTTTCTTAATACTATCTGCCCTTCCACCTATCTTTGAATTGTCCTCAAAATTTCCCAAAAAGCCATCAATTCCATCATCCAGATCATTAACATATAATGTGAAATGTAATGGTCCCAATACCGACCTCTGCAGAAAGCGCCAATCATCGGCAGTCAACCATAAAAGGCCACCTTTATTCCTATTAATTCCCTCTTGCAAGTCAGCCAATCTTATATCCATGCTAGTATTTTTACTGTAATATCATGGGTTCTTACCTTATTAAACAGCCTCATGTGCAGCACTTTGTCAAAGGCCTTCTGCAAATTCAAGTAAACAACATCCATTGACTCTCCTTTGACTATCCTGTCTAATATTTCCTCAAAGAATTCCAACAAATTTGTCAGGCAAGATTTCCCCTGACTTTGGCCTATTTGATCATGTGCCTCCGAGTACCCTGAAACCTCATCCTTAATAATAGACTCCAATATCTTCTCAACCACTGAGGTCAGGCTAACTGGCCTATAATTTCCTTTCTTTTGCTTCCCTCCATTCTTAAAGAGTGGAGTGACATTGACAATTTCTCAGTCCTCTGGAACCTTTCCAGAATCTGGTGTTTCTTGAAAGATCACCAGTACTGCCTCCATAATCTCTTCAGCAACCTCTTTTGGAACTCTGGGGTGTATTCCATCAGGTCCATTGACTTATATACCTTCAGACCTTCCAGCTTCCCAAGCACCTTCTTAGTAATAGCAACTACACTCATTGCTGACCCCTGACACTCTCGAATTTCAGGCATACTGCTGGTGTCACTGCTTTGTGACTGACGCAAAATTTAGTTCATCCACCATTTTTTTTGTCCTCCGTTACTACGTCTGCAGCATCATTTTCTAGTAATAAAATGTCCATTCTTGCCTCTCTTTACTCTTTATGTATCTGAAAAACTTCTGGTATCCTCTTTTATATCATGAGCCAGCTTACCTTTTCTCTACTTAGTGCTTTTTTAGTTGCCGTCTTTTGGTTTTTAACCAACATCTGGAGCTCTTGTTCTAGTCTTGTGCTTTGTAAGGTAGAGTGGCAATTATATTGATTTTAATTTTTCTGACTTGTATTTTAAGAGAACTGAGTAAGTAAGTTCTGTTTTTCTCATATGATATTCTTTGGCTTGCAAGAGAAATAATATTTTCATCCCTTTATTGTTTACATTGAAAACCTTACTGGTTTTGGCATTCTATTTTTATTGTATGGAATTTTTGAAGATTTGAGGATTATGTTTCTCAATTTGATGTATTTTTGGAAATGTGGTTGTCTTAGTTCTACCTCTTGTGCATCTGTTTCAATGATATCTTAACTAAGAACAATACAGTGCAAAGCAAATCACTGCTGATTCTTTCAAGATTTTCAGAACTCTCAATTTTTAAGCTAGTATGTAGAACTAACTTTGTTTGCAGTTCATGAATATCATTCACCCAGTTTCAATTAAAATTACCCTGCAGTTCCAGTACCAGCAACCTGGTTTCAACACCCCATGTCTGTAAGGAGTTTGTACGTTCTCCCTGTGGCCATATGAGTTTCCTCCTGGTGCTCTAGTTTCGTCCCACAATCCAACGATGTACTGGTTGATAGGTAAATTTGTCATTATAGTTGTCTTGTGACTAGGTGAGTGTTAAATGAGGGGTTGCTGGGTGACATGGCGGGAAGGGCCTATTTTGCACTGTACCTCAAATAAAAATAAAAGTAAGCATTATATTCAGAGTACTTTCTTAATTTTACTATAATCTTGTTTTATGATCTTATTCCTAGTTTCTTGAATGACTCAACTGCAATGTAGTCATTTCTGCCCACTGAAGTAAGAGTCTGTAAGTGATGATTATTATAACATCACTTGTCTTTTGTGTTTTATTTTTAAAACCGTGTGGTAAAGGTTGCCATGCATCAACCTGCCTAGACTAGGAAAATTGCAGTAAAAAAATGGCAGTTCAGGTCAGATAGTTGACCTCAGATATTTTACATTTGTTTTTGGTTAGAAATATTTGAAGAAAAGCATATATTTGATTATTATTGTATTATTAAAGCATTATTGGATAGACCCTTTTTAATGATATCTGAACAATATATTGATCTTTAGGAATGAACTGGTAAATTCATTTTATTCTTTAGTTTGATTTGACAAAATACTTGTTCTATTTTTCTTGCACCTGAGCCAAACAAAGTAGATTCACTAAGTTTAGCTCCCAGGCAGATGAGTTTATTGTTAAACATGGGAAAGAGAAACAGAAATAAGCCCTTTCATCAGGTGAAGGCTTTTATGATCAAGGCTTTTGATCTGAAGCATCAATTCTGTTCCTCTTTCCAGATGCTTCCTAATCAGCTGAGAGTTTCTAACATTATGTTTTTAATTTGCATTTCTTGTGTCTGCATTTTAAAACAAATCTATTTATTATTAAGACTACCCAACAATCTATCATAGAGCTTAGACAAAATCACTTTCAATACAAATAGTGCTACTGCGCCAATGTGCTTTAAACTTATCACTTGATAAGGTATTAGTTTAAGTTCATTTAATTTGATGTTTGAGAGGATGCATAAGCAAATATTTGAGAATATAATTTTCAATTTATTATTTGCTTTTTATACCAGTGAAATGCCCATGGTTTTACTTGGATCTGATATAGAAATGTTTGTGAACATTTCTTTTTTAAAAATAATTTTTTTTATTAGTTTCTACAATGCAACAACAAAAAACAGTTAAAAAAAGAGGTTTATACAGTGCAAAACAAACATATCAAATGTACAGTTCATAACAGTTAAGGAAAAGCACCCTTAGTAGAATCGTATAAAGTTAGTTACCACCCCCTCCTCCCACTACCCAACTCCAAGCCAACCTTATGATATATAGAAAAGTTGATCAGAACTTTTATCACCACAGAGCTGTATTTATAAAAAGAAGATATATTGCCTACCACCGGAGCTATAATGTGTTTACACATCATAAAAAAAACGTAATTCTTAACTGAAAGAAGCTGGAAGTAAGGGATTTAAATGCAAAAGAAAAAAAGGAGGGATAAACCCTTAATCTAAGTGGGAATTATGAAAATATTCAAGAAAAGGTCCCCACACCTTTTGGAACTTTATGTCTGAATTAAGAAGTGAATAATGAATCTTTTCATCATCTAAGCAGGGCATTATGTCTCTGAGCCATTGAGCATGAGTGGGTGGGGCAACATCTTTCCACTTAAGAAGGACTGCACGTCTGGCCAAAAGAGAGGCAAAAGACAATGTACGATGTTTAGTCGGACTCGGGTGCGTGTCAACTTCTCCCGAGGTGCCGAAAAGAGCAATCAGAGGGTTAGGTTCTAAATAGCAATTAAGTATATGGGATAAAGTTGAAAAGACATCTCTCCAGAATTTCTCCAAGCTAGAACAAGCCCAGTACGTATGAATAAGGGAAACCTCGCCCCCTTTACACTTGTCGTACCAGGGACTAATATCAGGATAGAACCACGATAATTTAGTTTTAGACATATGAGCCCTGTGTACAACCTTGAACTGTAAAAGGCAGTGGCGAGCACATAAAGAAGTTGAATTAACTGACTGAAGAATTGAATCCCAAATCTCGTCAGACAGAGGAAAATTTAAATCATGCTCCCAGGCAGTTTTAATTTTGTCAAAGAGGGCTCGCCTCAAAATCGCTAACATATCTTGAATAGTGGATATTAAACCTTTACCCAGTGGGTTCATCTGAAGAAACAAGTCCACAATATTTTTATCGGGTACCTCAGGAAAGTTTGGTATTAAAGGGTTGATGAAATGTCTAATTTGGAGATATCTGAAGAAATGAATGTTGGGTAGGTTGAACTTTACAGACAGTTGTTCAAAAGTTGCAAAGTGATTGTCTATGAAAAGATCTTCAAAGCACCTAATGCCCTTTCTGTGCCAGTCTTGCAATGTGAAATCCTGCCGAGAAGGCTGAAAAAGATGATTATGTAGAATAGGACTAGAGAGAGAGAAACCGTGAAGACCATTATATTTTCTGAACTGAGCCCATATTCTCAGAGTGTGTCTGATGACAGGATTAACAATTGATTTAGGCAGATGGCAAGGAAGTGCAGATCCAAGAACTGCAGGAATGGAGAAATTCTTATAAGAGTTCAACTCCGTTGCCACCTGTATTGGGCAGTTAGACTGATTATATAAGTAAGACCAAAAGATAAGACAACATATGTTGACTGCCCAGTAATATAAATGAAAATTGGGCAAGGCCATACCCTTTTAGGTTTTTGAAGGTGAGTCTTATTTAGTCTGGGACGTTTTCCCTTCCATAAATAGGACAAAATAATAGAATCTAACGAGTCAAAAATCTTTAGAAGTAAAAATTGGTAAAGATTGAAATAAGTATAAAAATTTAGGAAGGATATACATTTCAACAACATTAATCCCACCTATCAGAGACATAGACAGGGGTGACCACTGTACTAGATTCTGTTTTATATTGTTTAAAAGATTAGTGAAATTTTCTCCAAAAAGACACTTATAATTCCTTGTTACTGTAGTGGCAAGGTAAGTAAATTGATTATTTACTACTTTAAAAGGGAGGTTATGAAATTCTAATATTTGTGCTTCTCTGTTTATTGGAAAGAGTTTGCTCTTATGTAAATTAAGTTTGTATCCGGAAAGCTGGCTAAATTTGTTAAGAAGTGAAAACATTGGGGATAAGGAGGTAGTCAGATTTGATATAAAAAGTAAAAGATCATCAGCATAAAGAGAGGCTTTGTGATCAACAACCCCCTCCCCCCCCCCAATCCCCATCAATTCAGCACAGCTACGAAACGCAATTGCCAATGGTTCTATGTCTAGATCAAAAAGTAAGGGACTTAAAGGGCACCCTTGCCAGGTGCCACATTTAAGGTTGAAAGGTTGGGATTGCTCAGAGTTGGTCAAGACAGAAGCAGTGGGGTGTGAATATAAAAATTTAATCCATGTAATAAAACTTCGTCCAAAATCAAATTTTTCTAAAACGGCAAAAAGATACCACTCCACATGATCAAACGCTTTCTCAGCATCTAGAAAGATGACATATTCAGGAATCCCAGCTGAAGGTGAGTATAAGATATTAAATAGACACCATATATTAAAAAAAGGGAGACGATTTTTAATAAAACCGGTTTGGTCTTCAGAAATAATTAAGAGCAGAATGTTCTCCAATCGTGGGCCAAAACTTTAGCCAAAATTTTAACATCAACATTTAGCAAAGAAATCGGCCTATACGAAGAACACTCTGATGGATCTTTGCCTTTTTTCGCTAAAAGAATGTACATGCCTCGTTAAATGATGCTGGCAACTTGTTTAAACAAGTCGGATAAAACTAAAATTAGTTGAGGCGAAAGAAGTGAGGAAAATGATTTATAAAATTCTACAGAGAGCCCATCAAGTCCAGGAGATTTACCAGAAATACAGAAATAGCTGAGGACATTTCCTCTAATGATAATGGCTCATTCAGTTTTGCTTTGAGATCAGGAGAAAGCGTAGGAATATTTAAACTATTTAAAAATGCTCGACAGAAATATTATCATTTAAAGATTCAGAAGACATTTCTTATCACCTTCTAATAACTTGAAGTATTTCGGAACATTTTAATAATCTAAGCATTACTTTTCCCCAAAATTAATAAAATGAATGTTATGCCCACATTGCTGCTCAAGTATTTTTTTTGTTTTAAATGCCCTAATTCTGTAGGAAGGAATGAAATGTACTCGTTGTTACTAAACTATTTCATATTTTGTTATTAAATCTTACAACAATAGATTATTCTTACATATTGTAAATTGGTTGCTTAGGGACCCAATTTAAATTGTAGCACCGAGCACACTAACCAGCAACATTGGCTTGCTTCTCTGCTTTTAGAATTTTGTTCTATTGAAATCAAGTTATGAATTTTGGGCATCATGCTTTGTCTTACTCCTAAAATTAGCTTGGACACTTCAAGTAAGAAATTACTGTAGTACATTGGAGTGATATTTGCAGCAAACACACAGAATGATACAATTCCCCATGCAGTGTATGGATTTTTTGCTATATTATGGGTGTATTTGGACTTTGTTTCAGGAGCAATCCTTGTTGGTCACTCTAGGATAACTAGCTATTATATTCCATTGCCTTTTCTAATTTTCTCCTTTTCCATCCTTGTCAGGAAACGTTGACTCGGTTGTATGGCACAGTAAATATTTATACGGCTATTTGTCCAGATAAATACATGAATCATTTCTGGAAACTCAATTTTGCATTGAACGTTTAATAAAATAACTTAGAGATTGGGCTAATACAATAAAAACAGCAAATGTAGAAAGCACTCAGCAGACCATGCAGCATCTGTAGAAAGAGAAACAAAGTTAACATTTTAGATCAAATACCTTCCTCAAAATTGGAAAAGTGAGAAAATTAATTAGATTTAAATTATAGAGAGGTTTGGGAAGGTAAGATAGCACAAAGGGAATGCCTTTGACATGGGGAGACTGGAGTTGCTCAGGGAATGTTGATATTTACAGAGCAGCACAGATAAAATACTGGAGGAATTCAGCAGGCTAGGCGCCATCTATGGAGTGAAATAAACAGTTGACATTTCAGGCGGTCACCTTTCATCAGGACTGGAAAGGAAGGGGGAAGAAGCCTTATTTAAAAAAAAATGGAGGGAGGGGAAGGAGTACGAGCCAGCAGGTGATAAATGAGACCAGGTGAGGAGGAAAGTCTCAGAAGGGGTTGAAGTGAGAAGCTGGGAGTTGGTAGGTGGAAGAAGAAGGAATCTGATGGGAGAGAACACTAGGAAGGGAAAGAGGAGGGGCACCAGAAGGAAGTGATGGGCAGGTAAGGAGAAGAAAATGGGTGAGGGAAGCCAGAATGGAAAAAGAGAGAATGTGGTTGGGCAGGGGGTAGAAATTACCAGAAATTAGAGAAATCAATGTTCAAACCACCAGGTTGAAGGCTGCCCAGATGGAATATGAGGTGTTCCTCCTCCAACCTGTGAGTGGCCTGATTGTGACAGTAGAAAGGGCCATGGATCAACATATGAGAATGAGAAGTAGATTTAAAATGGGTGGCCACCGGAAATCCCGCCTTTTGTGGCAGATGGAGCAAAGGTATTTATAGTGATATTTACAATGTCTTGTCCTTGCAGAGATATTCTCTTTATCCTGCCTACCTGCATCTAACTTCCCCATAACTTAAAAGTAATTAGTTTTCTCACTTTCCAATTCTGATAAGTGGTCTTCGGCATAAAACTTGAGGGTTGTTTCTGTTTACACTTATGCTACTTAATCTGCTGAGTATTTTAAGTATTTCTTGTTTTTATTTCAGCTTTCCTTAAACATTCAGCTAACTTGCTTGAAGTATGTTGTGTTATAAAGCAGTATTTTTGGATAAGTGATTTCATAAATTCTAATATTAATGGAGTTGTTTGTAATTTGCAGTTTATACAAATAAATTTTCTGGGATTTCCATCTTAAACTGAATCACTGGACTATAGGCCAGTTTATTCATAGTTCATGAGAGGCATATTCATTTGAATTGGGAGATTCAAGTCATGTTTACTGATTTATGAAAGAGATTATATTGTACAAAGTTAAAGTATGGAACAGTTAGTCTCTTATTGCTCCTGTATAACAATTACGTCTGTTGGATAGCAGAAAAGCCATCCCCTGACAGGGAGATCTGCTAATAACTAGCTTTTGTATTGACCAGCTCCAGGATATAGTAAAATGGGATTGGTTTATTAGGTCAGGGTTGAACTTGGTAAATATTTTGCAAATCCCTCCATTTAAAAGTAGAGTACAGGCTCCTAGTAATATTAGATGGGGCTCATTTGGTCATAATTCTTTGGCTGGATCTGCTCACAGGAAGGATTTTACTTCTCTCCTCAAGCATACTGGAATTTACTTGATTTTTGTTGCAACATTTGTTTACTTGTATTGTTCTAATTTCAACCTGATTTGCTTTACTATAAAGATCTTTCTGATTAAGTTTAAATGTTTTGAATCATTTGAAATTTTAACCATGGGTGAGTCTGATCTGCATGTGTACTTTTGCTGTCTGAACATCAATGTGGAGATTATTATTGAGTACTCAATAGCCCTGACAATCACCCCCTCTATCACTTTACTGATGATTTAGTGCAGACTGATAAAGAGGTATTGAGCAGGATTTGAATTCTTTTGAATTTTGTGGAGAAGGCCAAACCTATGCAAATTTTAACCTTGGCAGGTGTATCCCAGGGGTAAGACTAGTTCAGATCCATAAGCCTTTGATATTCTTAAGGTCCTATTTTCCACATGGTGATCTAATGTTTTATAAATAGAGTGAATTAAATTGAGTAAAGACTGATTTCTGTGATGGTATGCACTTACATCTATGAAATAACTCAGTAATATGAATGGTGTTCATATTGCTGTTGCATTTTCAAAATTTTGTGGTGCTTTATTGCCTATATATATCAGTTGGAAGAAATGTCTTAGTTTGTATGGAATGGGTTAACATCCTTAATTGAATGTTGGCTGTGCATTTTTCTTTTGGGTTCTGGAGCTCTGCCATTGTACCTATTAGCACTTTCAGAGCTAAGCCTGTATTAATATTCTTAATAAAATATGAATAATGAACTAAGGTAAGGTATAATTACAGCCTTTAAGTTTATTTTCCACTTGTACTATCACTGTTGAAAGAGACCATTTATTCTAGTTGATGTGCTTCTATTTCCCAGCATTTATTGGAGTGTCAGTGATTTCATTCTTAATCACGTTGTTTTTCGTGTCAATGCTCTCCTATTAGCATAACCTCCTTTGTATAATCAACACAAGCCGTTTTCTCAATGTGGTGGCACATCCATGATGTATATTGTATGTAACACACATTCATACAAAGTTTTAAGTTAGGTCTATTTGTTGCAAACAATTACTGCAACTGAATTCAGTGTTACCGTATCAATTCATAGTCACTATATGGGTAAGACAATCATGTGTTAAACATTTGTAGCCCTTTGCTACATAGGGGGAAATTGATCAGAGGTTTATGTGAAGCTTCAAATGATGCTTTATATGCTGCAACTGAAAGTCAAAAGTATTACACATAATATGTTTAGGAGATGCTACTGAGTATCAGATAATGTTTTTGTGTTATGACATCGCTCTTGCCTCTGGTTATTAGGTTAATCCCTGTGATGTACAAGCCCAGCTGCTTGACTTGACTGACATGGAAGAACAGCAATATGATCAGGAGTTTGAAGATGCTGTGAACTTTAAAGAAGGCACTGAATCCCTCCAGGTCAGTTTCAACTTTGGCCAGTGAACCCATTAAAAAAAATGCCTGAACTCTTCCAGTTGTTGAGACTATTTTCAAATAGGCTGGCCTCAGGCCTAGTCACTTAATAAACAGTAAATCCTTTCTAAAGTAGTAGTAACGTAGGCATTTTTTCTTGAAGCTGTAGTAATAAATTCACAGCATGTTTTTGTTTCATGCTTGTGAGGTCATAGTTTAAAGTAAATCTCCTTGCTTAACTTTAACATCCTCGAGTCTTAAATCATCAATAATAACATGATAACACTAAATCTAATAGTTGGAACTTACTGGTAAAAAGGGCAAAATAAAGAACATATATTTTGAATGATATCCAAGAGTAAGTTATAGTCATTGTCAGTTTTTTGAAACATAGTCACTGCAGGAAACGTAGTAATCATGTTATGCATTATCATGATCCAGAAAATATATTGAGGTTACTGAGCAAACAATCTGTTTAAATTATATTTTTGAGAAGTAAATATTGGAGTGATGCCTCCAGCTCTTCTTCCAATTGTACCTTAGGATCTTGCATATCCATGACAGAGCAAGTTTGGTTTGATGGCTCCTTTGAAAGACTGGGTCAAGCTAGTGGTGATTAGGCAGAGAATACATGTGGTGGCAAGAGTAATGTGCTAACAGTAACTCTAATCTTCTAATGTCTTCACTTAAGAAAATCAAATATTGGAAAAGAATTTTTTTCTTTAAAAAGAAACCTACCTTCATAGAGGCATTGGAAGGAAGAAACTAACTTTATATCCTTGGAGGATATTGACAACGAGCAGTTAAGAGATGAAAAAAATTAATGGGGTAAAGTAAGTCTCCAGAAATGAAAGGTGAAATTTCTGCTGGCAATTGTATAGGTACGACTGGAACAAAGTAAGGACAATCCACATAAGTAGAGTTTGGATGATTAGAATGGGAGGAAGGTCCTTTCATCAAATATGTCAAATTCTACAGAGAGGTCAAGAATGATGGAGATCACATAATGTACTAGGTTATAGTTAGGAATCCTGTTTTTTATGATTGTGGCTAAAACAGTTTTGTTCCTATATGAAAGGGAGAAATTTGATTATTGGCATTTGATGAAAGTACAACAAACCTAATTTTTTTATCATTAAGTAGAAAATACAAATAAATCACACAAAATAGTATATAGCAAGTCACAATGATTTCAAGGCTCATAATTCTTAGTCACTACTTGATTGTTGCTGTTGTTGGAAGAATTCCAATTCACTCATGAAACCACCCCTGGGCCCCAGGCACTGATCATGATCTTGGTTTGGGTAAAGTCCAATGAAACAGGGAAAGGCCACCCAATATTTTCACAAGCTTCACAAGGCAGAGAGACCCAGAAAAAAAGTGGAATATTAAGATTCCTTTGAGAGCCAAATTAGACTTGATTTACTGAATTGTCTCTTTCCATATCATGAGAGATATAAATATATAAGTTCAAGGATGTGCTCAAAACCTCCTTGGAAAAAATGCAATATCTCCACAGAGTCCTTGGGAATCTCTGGCTCATGACAGCTTAAAGTGGAGTAGGTGAATGTGGAATGGTATTGAGAACCTCAGATCCATGCATTTACCAGTTCATAGAAATCCTGTATAATTAGTGGTGGGAGATAGAACACCTTACAACTAACCAACTGCCTGCACATCAGCTATCACCTCCTCCGTTTATGGAAGATTCTATGGTTCCTATGAGCTTCATAAAAATAATTGAAAGTAAAGTATTCATTCCAAGGTGTGCCTTCAGGGAAGAGAATTTTAGTATTAGTTGCATTTTAGAGTAAAAGATGAAAGGGAAATACAAATATCTTGGCAATTCTATGCATCCCATGATTAACATTTACCTTGATGTCTTTTCATTACAAGTGGAGCTAATGACATTTCATTTTTGTTAACTCTTGAGGTGAAACATTTTCATGCTCACAGTATGTTAAAAAAATAGGTAACACTCACTTACCTCCCTGTTTAGCACATTATTTGTACTGTATATAGATTGCTTATAATATACATTTACCTTTAGTAATAGAAATACCATGATTTTTTGTCTTGATCCATCCTTGTTTTTGTCTCCAAAGCAAATTTGTGTGCATATATGTGATCCTCAGTAAAACTGGTTTTCAGATTGTAGACTCTTTCCCAGGAATAGGCAAATCAAAAACAAATTTATTAAGCTATTCAATTCTTTATCATTAATTCTTAGGATAGAAGTAAGTTGCTTGGCAGTGCTGAATTGTACATTGCTTTAAGGAGTTTTGACAAGAAAATCAGAAGTAGAAGTTAATGAACATTTAATCGGGAGAACATTCCTATTTTTTTTCATCATCTGAAAATTGGTGATGAATCCTACGTTCACAATAGGTCATACAATGTGACTGCCTCCATTGGTCAGAGTAAACCGTGGATACTGCATTCTAGCTGTCTAGATATGTAAGCCCGGGCAGTACAATATGGAGAGCATGCTGTTGTCTATGTAGCAAGCTCTCCCTCTCCACACATCTGATGAACCCAAAGGAACAGCAGAGACCGATACAGTTTGGTACCAGCAGTGTTGCAGGGGTTACCAGTCAGCATTGAACTCATATAGGACAGCCTTAGGGACTCCAGCTCTGGACTATTCCCTCAGGATTTACTCCCGAATCCTTCCCCATGAGTGGGTATAGCCACAAGGCAACAGAGGTTTGAGATTAGAGTTTTCCTTCTCCTAGATGAGCTGTCAACCATGGCTAATCACCTCTCACCCCATCTGCCCAAAGCCTCTGGTTTTAAGGTGCCAGTAACCCACCTTTGCTTGGTTTTCAGAGGCTATCTGAGGCATATGCCATTGAGAGCATTTAATAGGTAGTGGGAGCTTGTCTCATTGCTACCTCCCGCCCCCCCCGGCTATAACAACCTTAACGAACCAGGCCATACAATAGTGTTTTTCATAGATGCATACATATGTTTATAAATAAATATCTTGAAAAAATGTCTGTCATATATGAAAACTACATATCAATCAGACACATTAAAACACTGTTCATCTGCTTATGGGAAACTCTGATGTCCTATTCTTTATTTTTTGTAATTCAGATTTTTATTATTATTTATTCTTATTTAACGAAGCAGCACAGCATATCATAGAGCAGATACAGTACAGCATATTTATTGATATATTGAAAAATGATAAGTGTTCCACCAGTGAATCCATAAGTATTGCAGACCATAAGATAGCAATGTTTAAGAGGCATTTAGACAGACATATGAACAGGCAGGGAATTGAGTGATGTTAGCCACGACCTGGCAGATGTGCAGATTAAGTTGTATCATGTTATGGGCCAAAAGGCCTTTTTCTGTGCCATATTGTTCTATATTTTATTAACATTTTCACAATATCTTTACGTTATGACAGAGTCACAGCTCTGGAGTATGTCATCAGTTTCTGTACCGAGAACAGTCTGTTATATATCTGTTCATATTGAAATCATATTTACCAGAATGATGGCTGGTTTGGCTGTTAATTGGTTGGTGTTTCTGCACATAGAAACCATAGAAAAACTACAGCACAGAAACAGGCCTTTTGGCCCTTCTTGGCTGTGCCAAACCATTTTCTGCCTAGTCCCACTGACCTGCACACGGACCATATCCCTCCATACACCTCCCATCCATGTATCTGTCCAATTTATTCTTAAATGTTAAAAAAGAACCCACATTTACCACCTCGTCAGGCAGCTCATTCCATACTCCCACCACTCTCTGTGTGAAGAAGCCCCCCCTAATGTTCCCTTTAAACTTTTCCCCCCTCACCCTTAATCCATGTCCTCTAGTTTTTTTCTCCCCTTGCCTCAGTGGAAAAAGTCTGCTTGCATTCACTCTATCTATACCCATCATAATTTTATATACCTCTATCAAATCTGCCCTCATTCTTCTACGCTCCAGGGAATAAAGTCCTAACCTATTCAACCTTTCTCTGTAACTGAGATTCTCAAGTCCCGGCAACATCCTTGTAAACCTTCTCTGCACTCTTTCAACCTTATTTATATCCTTCCTGTAATTTGGTGAACAAAACTGAACACAATACTCCAGATTCGGCCTCACCAATGCCTTATACAACCTCATCATAACATTCCAGCTCTTATACTCAATACTTTGATTAATAAAGGCCAATGTACCAAAAGCTCTCTTTACGACCCTATCTACCTGTCATGCCACTTTTAGGGAATTTTGTATCTATATTCCCAGATCCCTCTGTTCTACTGCACTCCTCAGTGCCTTACCATTAACCCTGTATGTTCTACCTTGGTTTGTCCCTCCAACGTGCAATACCTCACACTTGTCCGTATTAAACTCTATCTGCCATTTTTCAGCCCATTTTTCCAGCTGGTCCAAGTCCCTCTGCAGGGTCTGAAAACCTTCCTCGCTGTCTACTACACCTCCAATCTTTGTATCATTAGCAAATTTGCTGATCCAATTTACCACATTATCTTCCAGATCATTGATATAGATGACAAATAACAGTGGACCCAGCACTGATCCCTGTGGCTCACCACTAGTCACAGGCCTCCACTCAGAGAAGCAATTCTCTACTACCACTCTTTGGCTTCTTCCATTGAGCCAATGTCTAATCCAATTTACCACCTCTCCATGTATACCTAGCGACTGAATTTTCCTAACTAACCTCCCATGCGGGACCTTGTCAAAGGCCTTACTGAGGTCCATGTAGACAATATCCACTGCCTTCTCTTCATCCACTTTCCTGGTAACCTCCTGGGAAAAACTCCAATAGATTGGTCAAACGTGACCTACCACGCACAAAGCCATGTTGACGCTCCCTAATAAGTCCCTGTCTATCCAAATGCTTGTAGATTCTGTCTCTTAGTACTCCCTCCAATAACTTACCTACTACCGATGTTAAACTTACCGGCCTATAATTTCCCGGATTACTTTTCGATCCTTTTTTAAACAACGGAACAAAGTGAGCCACTCTCCAATCCTCTGGCAGCTCACCTGCAGACAGCGACATTTTAAATATTTCTGCCAGGGCCCCTGCAATTCAACACTAGTCTCCTTCAAGGACCGAGGGAACACCCTGTCAGGCCCCAGGGATTTATCCACTTTAATTTTCCTCAAGACAGCAAGCACCTCCTCCTTTTCAATCTGTACAGTCTCCATGATCTCACTACTCGTTTCCCTTAATTCCATAGACTTCATGCCAGTTTCTTTAGTAAATACAGACGCAAAAACCTATTTAAGATCTCCCCCATTTCCTTTGGTTCTGCACATAGCCGACCACTCTGATCTTCAAGAGGACCAATTTTATCCCTTAGAATCCTTTTTCTCTTAATATACCTGTAAAAACTCTTTGGATTATCCTTCACTTTGACTGCCAAGGCAACCTCATGTCTTCTTTTAGCCCTCCTGATTTCTTTCTTAAGTATTTTCTTGCACTTCTTATACTCCTCAAGCACCTTATTTACTCCCTGTTTCCTATACATGTCATACAACTCCCTCTTCTTCTTTATCAGATTTGCAACATCCCTTGAGAACCAAGGTTCCTTATTCCTATTCACTTTGCCTTTAATCCTGACAGGAACATACAAACTCTGCACTCTCAAAATTTCTCCTTTGAAGGCTTCCCACCTACCGATCACATCTTTGCCAGAGAATAACCTGTCCCAATCCACGCTTTGTAGATCCTTTCTCATTTCTTCAAATTTGGCCTTCTTCCAGTTCAGAACCTCAACCCTAGGACCAGATCTATCCTTGTCCATCCTTGTACATTAAACAACATACATGGGGAAAGGTAATCTAGAGTGAGATAATGATGGATTCAAAATTAAATTTGAATAGCAGATAAGCATTCTGGTTGGAAGTGTAGTCTGATGCAGTTTCTATAAAGTTTGAAACACTTTGTAGCCAGTCCTTAGTTACATTTGGCTTCTGAATCGCCAGAAACAGTGAAATGATGGCCAGCTAATTTATTTGAAGTGCATGAAATTTCACACAGGACATAGCTATAACAGGCACTATTTATTAGTAACTAGTTTGATTTACTCTGGTCTATGGATGGGCCTAGTACTCAGCAAGTCCTATACTGAATTCAGGCAGAATGTCATTGGCATCCAAACAATCTCACTGAAACCCAGTTCTGCAATGAACAATGATGGTCTTTCTGTTTTCAGGGGGAGAGGTGCCTCTGAACTGTGTTTAGCACAAAAATGACAGTGTAATCTTTAGGTGGTATGTAGATCCTTTTTGTTGTTTTTTGTTTCATCACAGTGTTGTTTTGTGCTGGTAGATAAGATGTTTTAGAGTATTTTCACTAGCTGCATCAATGACCGTTTTTAGGTTGGGAGGTTGGCTGCTTCCCAGCTGCACAGAGAAACAATAGTCATTGGAGAAGGAAAATGGAACATTATGCGCTTCATTTTAAATGTGATAATCTAATCCTCAAGTTTTGGATTCTGTTTCCAATATTTTTTTCCTTCTCGCATACATCTTGTTTAAAGAAACTGCAGACAAGCAGTTATCAAAGGAGATGTAAGCTTGCTGCAAAAGTACCTCATTCTTGTCCTCTGTTGATAGGATGTAGATGCACCTAGGCTAACTTAAGGATTTCCAGAACAAAAAAACAATTGGAAAAGGGCCAAGTGCAACATGAGTACCTCAATACTTGATGGCAATAATTCTTTGTCTTGTTTATGAAGCTGTGGATAAATTGTTGTGCGGATTGTGTTAAAGATGCTGGCCTCTATCTGGTGTGTCAAAAAATTAGGCCGAAGATTTGTGAATAATGCCAGAAAGAAAAATATATCATTGGTAAGATTCATAATTTCACAGTAGAATATGTTCTAATATCGAAAAATAGGGAATTTGAACAGTAACTATCCACAGGAAAGGTTATTGTTGATAGATGATATATAACAGTTTAGTTATAACGAATTGTGGTATGGAATGTTTTAATTTGTAACAAAGGAGATTAATTAGAATGCATTATTGCTTATAACATTTTCTGAAATTAGAAAAAAATTAAGTATCTGGATTTTTAATTTACTCGTGGTTATATTGTTTGTAGTACCTGTTGCTACTTTGTTGATCTCAGAAAGTATGAGCTAATTTTTAGAATGCATTTGTTTCACAAGGTTAAGTCATCATAATGTTTTCTAGTTTCCACTCTGTTTTAAGTGCTTCTATGCAAGAATATTTCTTGCGATAATTTATTTTACTAATGTACAATCTACTGCAAAACATCAGATTTTTATATATTTCACTTTATAAACACAAGATCTTTCAGCACCAATAGGTGATCTGCTGCAGAATGATCTTTTCCTTAGAGTGTTTTATTAGGAAAATGTGCTGCAGAGAAGGATTTGTAAATAGAAAGGGAAAAATAAGTTAAGAAAAATTCATTGCATAAACTTTATCTATCAAGATTTGTACTTCACACAACCTTGATCTAGATAATTTTTGTTTTCAAATTATTGCAATATTGTCAGGCTTTTAAACAAAACAATCCAGTCACATTAACTTATCAAAATCAAAATAATGATGCATATATTTAATTCGAGCAAATCTGAAAACCCTTAATTGTTCAATTTCTGAGTTGTTATATGGAACAGAGAAATTGCTGTGGTTAAAGGGAAGTAAAGACAAAATACAGAGTAGATGGAAGGAGAGAGTACATGACATGGTGGTGTAAGGGAAAAAAGGTTGATTTCTGCCTTAGAGGTGAAATGCGCTTGAGTTGAAAGTTGACCTTTTGCAACACATTTTATAAAGCCATATATCTGCCCTAGTAGTCTTTGACGGAGTGCTACTTTGAAAGGTTTCCAGGTGCATTTAAAAGCAGTTCAATGGGTTTAATTAAACATAATGTAATTAAAACATTAAAACAAAATTAAATAAACTGACTCATACACTTAGCTTTTACCTCGTAGTTGGTGACCCCATTCAAATGATGATTAATACCATGATACATTTTCTTGCCAAGGGAAAATTTAATGCAAACATAAGAGCAAAGAGCCATTCTTTTGACTAATTTGAAAAATTAGTTATTTTTGGGAGGTTGATTGTAACAAAACAATTGCCATTCAACTATCAGGATGCAAGAGTAGGCATTTTCTCAGTTAAAAAAAACAGTAGAAATAGAAAGTCTGTAAGGGAAGTGAAATGCAGGAAGGCGCCTGAAGGTGTCTGCAGACTTGTAGAATAGATGTATAATTTGTGGTAGTTCAATGTTGGTAAGTGTAAAATGACATATTTTGTGTGAAAAATAAGATATATTTTCAGAAAGTCTTTGTCTAAATGGGATAGAAGAATAGAATGATCTAAAAACCTGTACCATTTAATGTGGCATTGGAATTTATTAACCCTATAGAAAGCCAGCCATTGGATTCATTTTCAGAACATATTTGAAAGGTAGCAAGATTATGATAATCTTATTTAGAATCATGGTTAAGCCACTCCTGGAATACTTGTGTAACCAGGTGACCACTGGATCTTATTCAGTATTGTTAAAAGTGTACTTAGACATCCATCTGGGTAATGCTAGAATAGTTGTCTATGCCTTTAAGGGAGACAGTGATGTTATTACGCACGCGCAGGATAGTGGGGAGATCATTTTGCTTTCTACGGAAGACGTGGTATGGCGTTGGAACTGGATTCTTCCCAGTGTGTGCTGGGCATGGTGAGGAAAGATTTTCTCGAGTGAGTGACTCAACGCTGGATCGCGTGGCTTGGGCAAAGTTCCTCACCATCCAAGTAGGATTGCCACTACCATATTTGTACCATATTATTTCTGGTATTTTTATACTGCATATGCAATTCTGTCCATAAACAAGGGTGTGAATTGGAAGTTAAAATGAGATTGTAACGGCAAGAACTGTTTGTAAATTCGTTCATTTTGTTTCGCGACCCTCTACTGGCACTTAAACATCGAAAACCGATAAAGGAATTAAAACCCGAAAAAGTCTTTGTTGTCCTGAGTGTGTACTTTTTCCCCAGGCTACAAAATCTGGTACCAGGAGTGGGGCTAATTCCAAGCCAGTTGAGAGGGTCTCTGATTGTTGTATGCGGTGTAATATACAGTACCTAATACGGTAGTGGTGAAGACAGAACTGAGTTCCCGTCGGGCAGAAGGATAGAGCGCGGTAGAGCCTCGTGGAAAGCACGCTGGAGCCTCGGGAACGGGCTAGGATGTCAGCGACTGACGTCAGGACGCAGAGCGGTGACGTGGACTTTGGGAACTGCGGGCTGTGAAGGCAGCGCGTTTGCAGCAAAGGACGGCGGCAGCTCCCTTTTGCAGGCTTGTTGTGTGAACTTTAATGACTTGAGGTTTTACTATGTCACGCTCAGAGGACACACCAGTTGAACTTGATTTGAATGAACAAATTCGGGAATTGTGTAGTAGGTATGCTGAAGCCATGGCAACCATTGATAAATTAAGCAAAAGGTCCTATGTATATGTCCTAAGGGAAAGACACATTGTTCCATTTACGGAGGATGTTGAGAAAGATGGGAGGTCTGTTGATGACTTTATTGAAGAAGTACAATGTGCACTTAATAGTAGAAATCAGTCTGGCCAGGATCAGTATGACTTGGTTATGTCCCTGCTCAGGGGTGCAGCCTTAGAGGAAGCACGTATGCGCAGTGATGCTGAGGAAGACCGGGCTGATGACTTGTTCACCTATCTCAGGAAAAGTTTTTAGAGACAAGCATAGTGCACCCCAACTGTGGCATAGCTTCTACAGTCGCAAACAGCGTGAGGGTGAAGATGTAAGAGAGTTTTCACATGCCCTAGCCCAAGCTCTTAACTTGGTACTGAAGCACTTCCCCGATGCCATGACCAATAAGAGGGTGGTGCTAAGACATCAATTTATAGAGGGGATCAGGGATCTTTCCTGCAGAAGGGAGCTCCACAGATTTGTGCGGTCCACCCTGAGTCCTCAGTGATAGGAGTGAAGGAGGAGGCTCGTCTGTGGCTTGTAGAAGAGCCCCTGGGAAATACAAAGTCTGGAAAGTCAAAGTGTAACAGTAGCCAGGCACAATGCTCGATTCTTAAAGCTCGGGAGTCTGAGTCTGTCACACTAGATGACGTCTTTAAAGTGGTCGCAGAGCAGGGCAAAGCACTTTGTGAATTGACTCAAGCAGTGAAAGATCTCACTGTACAGAGGGATTTTACACGCGCTACTAGTGGCAGACGTAATTTACGGCCTAGGTTCACAGAAGATGGGCAACCAATATGTTTCAAGTGTCAGGTGGGAGGGCATTTGGCCAAGAATTGCCCACGGAAGTGGGGTGCAAGGGAAGTGGAGTCTGCATCCTCCTCCCCTCAAGAGGTGTGGCGTAACCTCATCAATACAGATAATGTACAGCTACCCTGTGACCAGTTGTTGCAACGCGCTGTAGGGACATGTCCAGTTGTGGAGCTTGAAATATCAGGTGTCGCTGTCCGTTGTCTGTTGGACACAGGTAGTCAGGTAAGCACCCTGACTGAGCAGTTCTTTTGAGAACACTTGAATGGAGAAAATAAGGGTATGTTGTCCACTGCTGGCTGGCTTAGGCTCGCAGCTGCCAACGGTCTTGATATTCCTTATCTTGGGTATCGAGAGCTAGAAGTTCAAGCAATGGGCATGAAGATAGCAAATTGTGGTTTTCTATTAGTCAGGGATCCTGTTAGCACTGAACCCCCTATCCTATGTATTGTAGGCATGAACATTATCAGCCAGTGTAAGCAACTTGTCTATGCAGTGTTTGACTTTGATGTCCCATATCGTCGGGGTAGGAGCGATACCGTGGCTGATGCACCTCTAGGCAGCCATTTGCAGGGGAGCCTGAGCCTGTCTCAGAGGATGCGAAGTTTGGGGAGTCTGTGGCGATTGGTAGTTTGATCAATCGCGGCACTGCCCTTGACCTGGCACTGGTTACTAATGGTCTTAACAGCTGTAGGGTTAAGCAGATTCGAGCCTGGGAAGCTGGTACTAGTGAGGTAAGTGGTCCGACGGAAGAGAACACTCCAACCCTCCCAGGTTATTCTAATGGGGACTTGCGTACTTTTCAACAGCAAGACCCTGTGTTAGGTGTCCTAAGAGACTTATGGGATCAGAAAAGGAAGATGAGTGGCCAGGAGTGTAAAACTCTTCCTAAGCCTGTTTTGTCTCTGTTAAGGCACTGGGACAGTATCAGGGAGCGTAACGGGTTACTGTATAGGCTAGTTGAGGATGAAAAGCTTGGGGAGTGTTACCAGCTTCTGGTACCTATCAGCTTGAGGAGCAAAGTGTTAGAGTATGTACATGATTCTATGGGCCATCAAGGCATAGAATGTACTCTGCAGTTGTTGAGAAGTCGATGTTTTTGGGTGGGCTTACATGAGGATGTGGCACGGTGGGTCAAAAATTGTCCACGTTATGTACTAACTAAGATGCACAGCCTAGGATCTGCACACCCCCCCATGAAGTCTTTCTGGCTTCTAGGCCGCTTGAAGTTGTAGCGGTAGATTTCACTGTGTTGGAGCCGGCAAGTGACTGGCGTGAGAATGTCTTAGTGGTCACAGATGTTTTCACCAAATTTACCCAAGCATTTCCGACTCGGGATCAAAAGGCGGATACCACAGCAAGGTTTCCTTGAGGGAATGGTTCATGAAGTACGGTGTTCCTGAGAGATTGCATTCTGACCAGGACCATAACTTCGAAAGTGAGGTCATAGCGGAGCTTTGCAAACTATACGGGGTAAAGAAAAGTCGTACCACACCTCATCATCCTACTGGCAATGCGCAGTGTGAGCATTTCAACAGGACGATGCATGATTTGTTGCATATGTTGCCTCCAGAAAAGAAGCGCAGATGGCCAGAATATCTACCCGAGTTGGTGTATCCATATAATGCGACATCTCACGCCACCACCGGGTATTCACCTTATTATCAGTTGTTTGGGGTGGATCCCCACTTGCTCGTGGATGCTCTGCTGGAGCAAGAACAGACAGTGGACCAGAAACATAACTGGCTAGCTGTACACGAGAGCCGACTGAGGGATGTGCATGCCAGAGCAAAAGAATACTCTGAACAGAAGGCAGCAGAACGCATTGCCTGGCAGGAGGACAAAGTGTACTGTCCCAAAGTTGACGTAGATGTGCTGGTTTACTTGAGGAACAGACCATTAGGCCGTAATAAGATCCTGGATGCTTGGAACTCAACCGTCTACAGGGTGGTAGAGGTACTGGGTAACACCTACATGGTGGAACCTTGGGAGGGTGGGCCTAGCAAGAGGGTGAACAGGGTAGACATCAGGCCCTGTGAGAACCATCCCACTCCAACTACCCGAAGGAGACTGCAGACTCCAGTAACTCAGGCCAGCTCACCTCTGGGGCATGAATCAGATTCTGAGGATTCAGAGAATGGTGTGATAGTGGTAGAAGATATGTCAGAACAGGGTGTACAGAGTCTTGACCCTAGCCTAGACAGCATATCTTCCGAAAATATGACACCTTCTGGAACTGAGACGGGAGAGCCGACAACGGCTAATGCAGGGGCAGAGGTCAGTAGCCCTCTTGTAGCAGCACCCCGCAGGAGTAAACAAGTAAATGCTGGACAGCACCCTAACCCACATCACGAACCGAGGTCAGTCCTTGATGAGGTCTCCATAAGTCCAGCAGCAGTGTCGGATATACTGGGTAGTCTCAGTTCAGTTCTCTTTAGAGAAGCAGTTAAGGAAGTTAAAAGTACCCTTGTAGTGAGCGAGTAATCGAGGACGATTACTTGAATGCAGGGGAGAATGTAACCGGGTGACCATTGGATCTTATTCAGTATTGTTAAAAGTGTACTTAGACATCCATCTGGGTAATGCTAGAATAGTTGTCTCTGCCTTTAAGGGAGACAGTTATGTCATTACGCACATGCGGGATAGTGGGGAGACCATTTTGCTTTCTGTGGAAGTCGTGGTAGGGTGTTGGAATTGGGTTCTTCCCAGTGTGTGCTGGGCATGGTGAGGAAAGATTTTCTCGAGTGAATGACTCAACGCTGGATCGCGTGGCTTGGGCAAAGTTCCTCACCATCCAAGTAGGATTGCCACTACCATATTTGTACCATATTAATTCTGGTATTTTTATACTGCGTACGCAATTCCGTCCATACACAAGGGTGTGAATCGGAAGTTAAAATGAGATTGTAACGGCAAGAGCTGTTTGTAAATTCGTTCATTTTGTTTCGCGACCCTCTACTGGCACTTAAGCGTTGAAAACCGATAAAGGAATTAAAACCCGAAAAAGTCTTTGTTGTCCTGAGTGTGTACTTTTTCCCCAGGCTACACTTGTCATACCTGAAACAATCCACCTCAGGCAACATCCTGGTGAAACCTTTCTGCACCTGAGTGTAAAACCCTTCCCAAAGTATGATGATTTCCACAAATTACTTCAGTTGAGGCCAAACCAATCTCTTATAATATTGCACCATTATCTTCCCTGCTTCAGTATGACATGCCTTTTGATGTAGCTGGATTTTCATGAAGAAAATAACAAATATACATTTCTTAGTCATAGTCATAGTCATACTTTATTGATCCCGGGGGAAACTGGATTTTTGTTACAGTTGCTCCATAAATAATAAATAATAATATAACCATAAATAGTTAAATAGTAATATGTAAATTATGCCAGGAAATAAGTCCAGGACCAGCCTATTGGCTCAGGGTGTCTGACCCTCCAAGGGCGGAGTTGTAAAGTTTGATGGCCACAGGCAGGAATGACTTCCTATGACGCTCTGTGTTGCATCTCGGTGGAATGAGTCTCTGGCTGAATGTACTCCTGTGCCCAACCAGTACATTATGTAGTGGATCGGAGACATTGTCCAAGATGGCATGCAACTTAGACAGCATCCTCTTTTCAGACACCACCGTCAGAGAGTCCAGTTCCATCCCCACAACATCAATGGCCTTACGAATGAGTTTGTTGATTCTGTTGGTGTCTGCTACCCTCAGCCTGCTGCCCCAGCACACAACAGCAAACATGATCGCACTGGCCACCACAGACTCGTAGAACATCCTCGGCATTGTCCGGCAGATGTTAAAGGACCTCAGTCTCCTCAGGAAATAGAGACGGCTCTGACTCTTCTTGTAGACAGCCTCAGTGTTCTTTGACCAGTCCAGTTTATTGTCAATTCGTATCCCCAGGTATTTGTAATCCCCCACCATGTCCACACTGACCCCCTGGATGGAAACAGGGGTCGCCAGTACCTTAGCTCTCCTCGGGTCTACCACCAGCTCCTTAGTCTTTTTCACATTAAGCTGCAGATAATTCTGCTCACACCATGTGACAGTTTCCTACCGTAGCCCTGTACTCAGCCTCATCTCCCTTGCTGATGCATCCAACTATGGCAGAGTCATCAAAAAACTTCTGAAGACGACAAGACTCTGTGCAGTAGTTGAAGTCCGAGGTGCAAATAGTCAAGAGAAAGTGAGATAAGACAGTCCCCTGTGGAGCCCCAGTGCTGCTGATCACTCTGTCGGACACACAGTGTTGCAAGCACAGGTACTGTGGTCTGCCAGTCAGGTAATCAAGAATCAATGACACCAGAAAAGCATCCACCTGCATCGCTGTCAGCTTCTCCCCCAGCAGAGCAGGGCGGGTGGTGTTGAACGTACTGGAGAAGTCAAAAAGCATGATCCTCACAGTGCTCGCTGGCTTGTCCAGGTGGGCGTAGACACGGTTCAGCAGGTAGACGATGGCATCCTCAACTCCTAGTCGGAGCTGGTAGGCAAACTGGAGGAGATCTAGGTGTGGCCTGACCACAGGCCGGAGCAGCTCCAGCTCTCTAGTGTCTTCATGATGTGGGAGGTCAATGCCACCGGTCTGTAGTCATTGAGGCCGCTGGGGCGCGGCATCTTCGGCACAGGGACGAGGCAGGACGTCTTCCACAGCACAGGAACCCTCTGTAGCCTCAGGCTCAGGTTGAATACATGGCGAAGTACTCCACATAGCTGAGGGGCACAGGCTCTGAGCACCCTGTGTACTGACACCATCTGGTCTTGCAGCCTTGCTTGGGTTGAGACGTTTCAGCTGTCTTCTCACCTGTTCAGCTGTGAAGCCCACTGCGGTGGTTTCGTGTGGGGAAGGGGTATAGTCTTGAGAGCAGGGTGGGGGACTGTGAGGAGGGGTAGGAGGGGAGAGTGGAATATGTGTTGGTTGGGGGCAGACAACAGATGACTCGTGGGGGATGGGCAGGAGCCACAATGTCAAATCTGTTAAAGAACAGGTTAAGTTTGTTGGCCTTGTCCACACTGCCTTCAGCTCCTCTGTTGCTAGTTTGCCAGAGCCCTAGTGATGGTCCTCATCCCCCTCCAGACCTCTCTCATGTTGTTCTGCTGGTGTTTCCACTCAAGCTTTCTCCTGTACCTGTCTTTAGCCTCCTTGATCCTGGCTTTCAGGTCCCTCTGTATTGCCCTCAGCTCCTCCCTATTTCCATCTCTAAACACCCTCCTTTTAGCATTCAGGATGTCCTTAATGTCCTTTGTTACCCATATCTTGTTATTTGAATAACAAAGGACAGTTCTTGTCGGACCATTGCAGTCCACACAGAAGTTGATGTAATCAGTGATGCACTCTGTGAGCCCATCAATATCCTCTCCATGTGGCTCACAGGGTACCTGCCAGTCTGTCACCTCAAAACAACCCTGGAGCACCTCATAAGCCTCCTCCGACCATTTTCTTACTGTCCTCGAGGTTGCAGGTTTACTCTTCACCAGAGGCACGTAGCAGGGTTTTAGATGCACTAGGTTGTGATCTGACCTTCCCAGTGGGGGGAAGGGAGAGGAGCTGTACGCATCCTTAACGTTAGCGTACATCAAATCCAGAGTCCTCTCCCCTCTGGTTGTACAGCTCACATACTGCATGAAGTTGGGCAGTGTTCTAGCCATGGTAACATGGTTGAAGTCACTCGGGATGGTAATGAGGGCACTCGGGTGCTGGGTTTGTAATCTGGCTGTGACGGTGTAAATGATGTTATAGGCCGATGTCGGGTTGGCAGAGGGAGGGATGTACACAACAACCACAATTGCATGCGAGGTTTCCCTTGGCAAATAATATGGCTGGAGTCCAAGGGCAAAAAGTTCAATATACGGGCTACAAACACGTTCCTTGATCGTAATATGCCCAGGATTGCACCATCTGTTGTTTATCAGAACCGCAAGCCCACCTCCTTTACACTTACCACTCTCAGTGCAATTCCAGTCAGCTCGAACGGTCTGGAAGCCCTCTATGGAAACGCTTTGATCGGGTATGTCCTCGTGCAGCCACGTTTCAGTAAAACACATGACACTGCTCTCCCGAAATGTTCTCTGACTCCTGACAAGCACTGTCAATTCGTCCATTTTTTTCCCCAGCGATCTCACATTTCCCATGATGAGAGAGGGGAGACACAGCTTATAACTTCTCTTCTCCATAAGCCTCTGTTGTCTCAACCCAGTCCTCTTCCCTCGCCTTTTTGATCTTCCTCTGCATCCTCTGTGTGTTTTCCTCCAGACTTCAGCCGGGATGTCCGCTGCTCTTTTCGCTAAACCGGCCATCATGAGCGCAATCAGTTTTGTCCCTGGAATAAACAATGCGACCATCCTGCTGCCACGCTAACGAGATGTGTCCGAATGTAACTATTTCCAGCGCTAAAAAAACAAATAAAACTCTCTCCACCAGCATGTTAGAGAGGGTGCAGCTTCAACGTGTTACTGTGAGAAAAAAATACAACAAATAACCTAAGTTAAAAAGTTTAAAAAGTAGGAAACTAAAGGGAGCAACTGTAACCGGCTGCATGCACAACCAGCGCATGCGCATTTGGAAATTTTGCAGCATCTGTAGAATCTCTTGTGTTTGTGGTTGTGTATATATACATTTATGTTTTAAATATTTTCCAAGATCATAACGATAATGTCTATGCAGTCAAGCTTACAGTGCCTTAAATTTCTTTGATACTGTATCATTGCATCATCATTTAAGAGTCTTTGCAGATTTAATTGGGCATCAGCACATCATTTGTATGGGTGATGATTTATGCTGTCTCCAGGCATACTTGTAACTTATTTTTTAGTCCACAGGAACCAAATAAATAGAGAGAAACTTGATAAAACAATTAAATTATGTGTAGTTGTGTGCACTAATCACCAGCCCTGCCCTGATGAATAAAATATTTTTTGCTGGGCAGATGAACATTATACTCTAGATGTTTATTTGTATTCTAGTACTTTAGGTCTTAATAGTTGCATTATGTTGTTGTATATTATTTGTCTGTTCCCTACCGAGCACTCAGTTCTCCTTCATTTTTTTTAACTTTTCAAATATTTTCAAAGATCGTAACAATATGAATATTGGAAAAGAGCAAAATGAAATCCTACTGAGAAGCAATTTAGATATGTATTGAGAGGAAATGTTATGGGCTAATTCGGTTAGTACTGGAAAATGAACGTAGTGATCATGATGCGTCTTTAACCTAGCACATTGGATCTGGTGTAGACAACAAATGGAATTAATACCTTCTTACCATTTTAATCATTTCTGAATCCATCTGCACTATCTTGGCTATTGATTGCCTTAGTGAATCAGCCCAAAAATCTGTTTTATCAATAGATAACACCTATTCAAAGTGAGCCTGCAGCATTTAAAAGGTGGATACATAGTGGCTGTAGGTGTAGGTCATTGAAGATGATTGTACAGAGGTACAGTGCAATACTTGTGTGAGTATCATAGAAAGATCAATGACTGCAGCAGCATGATCAGGATCAGTGAGAACACCAAACCCAACAACTGAACCCCTAGTCTCCACCACTCCATTTATCTGTACCACTGCTCACTGCATTGCACTACTCATTGATTGATCACCTGCCAGCATTCTCTATCAATCAGGACTGGGAACTAATATTCATTATCACCACTATTTGTGCTACTACTGAGTCCAGATGAAGGGTCTTGGACTGAAAAGTCGACTGTTCATTTCCTTTCATAGATGCTGCCTAAACTGCTGAGTTCCTTCAACATTTTGTGTATGTTGCTACTTTTCCAGCAACTTTACATGGCATGTACATACTGCCAAGAATTCAATTATTGTAGCTACTGCACCTAAACTCAATGTGCAATAACCAAAAGCTGCAAATTGCCAGGCAACAGTGGAAGAGCAAAAGAGCAAAGACAAAAGTGCATTATTATTGGACTCTTAGAACCACCACCTTGGATATTTGCATTATGTATAGTTTACCTTAGAAAGAATCACTAGAGGGTCCTGTAAGAATGTTGGATGCTGGGGTAACCCAGGTGCTAACGCAAGTAAGGGGACAGGGGTGCACATGAGTACAAATATAATGAATTTAGATCAAGATTTTGTTGGGGGCAACTTCATAGAAAGGCGATCTGTACTTACAATGAAATATTTGGTGTTTGGCAGGCCTGTTAGAATTATGTGTCCCATATCAAATTACATGCAGGAATTTAGCATCATCTTGCACAGAATTTTATGCAGGTTTAGCAGGTGTCCTTTTCAGAGTGGAATGTAGCTAACACAATCATCGCACCCTTTATAAACCTAAATTCCCCAGGTTTCAGTATTGCAGTGGAATCATATACTTCTTTCACACGTCTTCACTTTGCTGCTAATATAAAATGCCAACATGGTATTGAATGCATTCCTGCAATCTGCACTCTAATGCATTGCCATTATTGCTGAAGAGGTACACTGGGTGACCACAAATCTGCCTCCATCTGCTTGCATTCATATTCTTATTGGTCATTCTGTCAGTTGCCAGTGTTAAGCAATCAGATCATACTACTACCATTAATGCAGGAAGCTTCAAACTGAATGCAGGTCTTCCTGGTGCAAATTTGCTCATATTTTTCCCAAAACTGTCAAAGTCCTAAAAGCCAGCAGCCTTTTTTTAATTTCTGGTGCAGCCATTGGGATCTTCTACTAAGGAGCAGTAGAATACTTAAAGATTATACTGTGTTGCTACTAGTTGGCATTATTTGCATGTGATCTTTTTCAGATACCTTTGCTGGGATGAAGTCATTTGCACAGATGGTCTAAAAGCTTTTTAAGCTAATTTGGCAGGGGACGGGAATGGGAGTGATAGGGCTGAAAATGGGACAGTTGCCTCGTCTTCTGAGACTGTGAGGAAGGACAGGCAGATGACAGGGCAAAATTGCAATCAGTCAGATGAGTTGAAGTGTAACATGGGACAAAATCAAAAAGGCTGATGAATGCAGGACTGAAGGTGTTATATCTGAATGCATGCTGTACATGGAATAAGGCAGATGATGCTGTTGCACATTTAAGGATTGGCAGGTATGACGTTGTGTACATCATTGAGTCGTGGCTGAAAGAAGTTCATAGTTAGGAGCTGAACATCCAAGGATACATATTGTATTGAAAGAGCAGGCAGGTAGGTAGAAGGGGTAGGGTGGCTCTGTTGGTATAAAATGAAATGAAATACTTAGAAAGAGGTGATTTAGGATCAGAGATGTAGAATCCTTGTGGGTAAAGAAACTGCGAGGGTAAAAAGACCTTGATGGAAGTTATATACAGGCCTCTGAACAGTAGCCAGGATGTGGAATACAAATTACAATAAGAGACAGAAGATAGAAAAGGCCTGTAATAAGGGAAATGTTACGATAGTCATGGGGGGATGTCAATATGCAGGGAGATTGGAAAAATCAGGTTGATACTGGATGCCAAGAGAGAGAATTTGTAGAATGCCTATGAGTTTGTTTGAGCCCACTTGGGGAATGACAATTCTGAATTGGGTGGTGTGTAATGAACCAGAATTGATTCGAGACCTTAAGGCAAATGAACCTTTAGGAGGCAGTGAGGTATGATAGAATTCACCCTCCAGTTTGAGAGGATTAAGATGAAGCCAGAAGTATCAGTATTACAATGAAATAAAGGGAATTACAGAGGCATGATAGAAAGCTAGCCAAAGTTGATTGGAAGGGGACACTATCAAGGATCATGGCTGAACAATAATGGCTGGTGTTTCTGGGGGCAATTTGGAAGATGCAGGATAGATACATTCTAAAGATGAAGAAAAATTCTAAAGAGAGCATGAGGCAACCATGGCTGACAAGGGAAGTTAAAGGCATCATAAAAGCAAAAGAGAGGGCATATAATATAGCAAAAATTAGTGGGAAGTTAGTGGATTGGGAAACTTTTAAAAACATCAGAAGGCAACTAAATAGCCATAAAGAGATAAAAGATGAAAGATGAAATATGAAGATAAGCTAGCGAAATACATCAAAGAGGATACTAAAAGTTTTTTCAGATATATGAAGAGTAAAACAGAGGTGAGACTAGATATCAGACCACTGGGAGTTGATGCTGGAGCGAGAGTAAAAGCCGACAAAGTAATGGCAGATGAACTTAATGGTTCCAATTTAATGGTTTGCGGGTATTTGGAGGCACATGATTAAGTGGGCCAACTTTAGTATGGTTTCCTTAAAGAGAAATCTTGCCTGACAAATCTGTTGGAATACATTTAGAAAATAACAGAGAGGATGGATGAAGGAGATTCAGTGGATGTTAATTACTTGGATTTTCAAAAGGCCTTTGACAAGGTGCCACACATGAGGCTGCTTAATCAGATAGGAGCCCAGGGTTATATAGGAAAGATACTAGCATGGACAGAAAATTGGCTGACTGGCAGTAGGCAAAGAGTGGGAATAAAGGGGGTCTATTCTGACTGTTTTGTGGTGATTACTGGTGTTCTGCAGGGGTCAGTATTAGGACAGCTTCTTTCACATTATATGTCAACGATTTGGATGACTGAATTGATGGCTTTGTGGCCAAGTTAGTAGATGATAAGAAGAAAGGTGGAGGAGCAGGTGAGGAATAAATCAAAACTCTTAAATGGTAAAAAGAAATGTCATGTTAGATATAGATGCCATCTGGGGAAGACATGAATATATCGTGATATTCTTTTCAATTGATTGCAGTTCTAATCAATCACAGCAAGTCCAACCCATTCATTTGTTAAAGTCAAAGCTGACTTTATTGTCATTTACACAAATACAAGTATGCATAGGTGCAATGAAAAACTTGCTTGCAGCAGTATCACGGGTACATGGCATTAGAGACACAACATTCACAAGAAATACATAAACGATACAAAATTATGCAAAAAAAATATATCACATTAACACTTGAACTTGTGGCTCGGCCAGTAGAATTTCAGTCATGATTATTCACTAATATTTTTAAAATCAATAACAAACCTTGTAATCAAGCCAGATATATCCACTGTAATCAAAGGATAAAGGCCCTTATCTATACTGACATAAGCTCTTATGGTACTAATTTACTCTGGTGTCATTGGTGAGTGACGAGCTAAAACCTCATTGCAGAGCTAAAACCTCCTAAAACAGAGGTCCCATTTTCATTTATTTCTTGCTGGTTAAAATGCCATCACAATGGATTTGCACAGAGAGAGGACTCAAACTTTCTTTCCGATCAAAACAACATGACCCACAAAAAATACATATACATTCATGTACAGAGACAAAACATACCTAACCACAGTGTACGTACTGAATCCTGAAAAGCTTGGATAAGGTGGACTTGGAGAGAGTCTTTCCATTTGTGGGGAAATCTAGGATCTTAAGGCACAGGCTCAGAATAACGAGATGCCCCTTTGAAACTGAGATAAGGAGGAAATTCTTCAGTCAGACTGTGGCAAATTTGTTTTCACAGATTATGGTGAAGGCCAGGTCATTCCATGTATTTAAGGCAGAAATTGATAGATTCGTGATTGTTAAAGGGGTTAAGTATTACAGGGGGAAGGCAAAAGATTAGAGTTAACAAAACATTAGCCATGACTAAATGGTATTTTTTGATGGAATATTGGCTGCTTATGTTTAGTTTTCTCTCCACAATCAGATTCAACACTGTAGTGATAATGAAGAATACCAGCTAAGGCAGCTTCAGAAAAGTGCATTCAGAACTTACGTGTGTGTTTTTACTCAGAGATAAACATTACTGGATAGAATGTTTTTAGTTCTTTGAGTGAAAGTTCAAATTTATTGTCATGGGCTTATATACCTAAGGCATAAATACCATGAAAATTAGAGTTTTTAGATTTAAAAATAACATCACATTTATCCCTCTCATCAGGTGAAACATTGGCTTTAACTCATTTGAGCTATTCGAAGGATAGACATTGATAGATATCCTGTTTCATGAATCTCTTGTGAAATGTTTAACTTAATCAATATTAATTAATAGTGTAATGTGATACAATTCGATGCTTACTTTGGCCACAATTAAACAATAGCATACATAAAATATTGATGGTATTTAATTATTTAATATGTCATAGGCAGGTTCATATTGCTATTCTGTTGTATAGGTAATACAACAAAGTTGTATTTTTAGACAAACTATATTTTATAAACTATAATTTTGATAATTACATTTAATGTGAAATAATATTTGGAAATAATTGTATGACCTTATACAGTATTTACCTCGATAAAATGTAAGTAGAAATTTGAAGAAAACATTACATTATTCTTATGACATTGCAGAAAGGGCAACAATTCTATCTTTTATTTTGGATATTTTTTTAGCAAATCAGGAAATGATATTAATTGAAAGCACACTTAACGGAAAACATTCATGGCTCAATTGTTTATCTAGTTTCATTTACATGGTTTATTACTATTGTCACAGTAACAAGCACAAGACTTGTCTTGCATACTGTTCATAAAGTACAGAGAGGCCATGGAGGGAAGACTGTTTCTTTTTGCGTGAAAAGCTGAACTGTGTCCATAGCTCTTTGCATTTTCTTGCAGTCTCAATCAAAGCAGTTACTATACCAAGCTGTTATGCATCCTGATAGAATGCTTTCTGTGATGTATCAATAATAATTGGTAAGGGCCGACAGGGACATGCCAAATTTATTCAGCTTCCGGAGGAAACAGAGGCATTGATGATTTTTCTTGGTTGTACCAGCACAGGCTATTGTTAATGTTCACTTTGAGGAAGCTAAGCTCTCAACCCACTCAAACTCAGTACCATTGATGAATAAAGGAACATGTGCCCCACTCCTTTCCTGAAGTCAATGATCTGGTCTTTTATTTGCTGATACTGAGGGAAAGGTTGTTTTCCTTACACCATGTTAGTAACCTCTCTATCTCCTTCCTGTATGTTGACTCATCATTTTTGAGATACAGCGCACTATTTAAAACAATTTAGTTTCAGAGATACAGCACAGTGACCATTCTTCTGGCCCCACATGCCTACACTGCCCAATTAGCTACTCCATCATGGGTGATTTATTCTTTCTCTCAACCCCATTCTCCTGCCTTCTCCCCATTACCATTGACACCCTTACTAATCAAGAACCTATCAAACTCTGCTCTAAGTATTTCCAATGACTTGGCCTCCACAGCCATCTGTGGCAATAAATTCCACAGATTCAACATCCTCTGGCTAAAGAAATTCTTCCTTATTCTGTTCTCAAGTGATGTCCTTTTTTTTTTCCTGAGGTTGTCTCCGTTGGTCCTAGACTTCCTCATTGTAGGAAACTTCCTCTTCACATCCACTCTATTTAGACTACTGGTTGCCAAACATTTTTGGGTTACTGCCCCATTGGCTTCCTGACCACATACCCAGTGCCCCTCTCTTTTCAGCCAATATATAAGAGCTATAAAGAATTTTGATTTATGATGCACAGTGAAAGAAAATAAGAACTACAAATTCAAAGCAGTGACAAATAATTGCAAGAATTATTCAAATCTATTTAATGCAATAAGTACAATTATTTCTTTAATAATTGACATCAAAATTGATTCTCCTCAACAGTTTTGATGAAATTAGTAGTCCAAATATTCACTTCTTCATTGTTTTTTTTTTCATTTTTCAATGAGATAGATGGGCTTGGTGCAGTGATATCAGCTTCTCAACATCAGGCTTAATGTCACTCAGCGGGAGTCTTGGATTCCCATGTTCAGTAACTTGCAGTTTGTTTTGTTGCTTTTGAAGAAGGTGGATGACTACAATGAAACCGTGCTCCACTAAATATGTTGGAAAGGCATTATAGATCATCTTGACCTTTTCCCGCAGTGCAGGATAGCATTCAGAGATTTCTTTCTAGTGCCAAAAGTACTGATATAATTTTTTTGAACTTCAACTTCAGCTCAATTTCATTTCATAGCAAGATCAGCTCTTCCTCCATCCTTATTATTAATTCCTCCATCCTTATTATTAATTCCTCATTAGAAGTGTTCAGGAATGTATTTATTAGCCAATTTGGAATTTAGATGGAGAGCAGATCCTGAAATCTCCCTGACATTAATTTAAGCAGCTCATCCAGTGTCCAGTATACATGAAGATCATCATCTGGTATTCCTTCTTTCCCTTCCAACTTCGAAAGGCTCAAAAGTTGGAAAAGGTCAATCTTACACTTAAATAAGGTTAAATTGGACAGACATGTGGAGATGACTGATTTGACTTTGATAAGATTCGCATCATTTCCTTGCAATTGAAGATAGATTTCATTAAACTTTGTGAATAATTCTGACAAATAATCAATATCATGCTAAATATTCTTGAGTTAATTACCAAATCAACTCAAGCATTTGAGTCTTGAAAAGGTTTTATCACAGTTTCAAAAAGCTCATGAAAGCATCTCAGGCAGTTTTCTTTCAAGAGCCACCTGATTTCAGTGTGCAACTAGATGATGCCAGCAACCAACGTCAACATTTTTTCAGACAGCTGACAAAACTACTATATTACTTTAGTAGATATTCTTCTTCTGAACTGAGATCGCTTCAGTCTTCAGCCTGTAATTTCCCTTTTAAGGATGCTCTTTTGAACTGACTAAATAACCTGGCGCTTTTGCAGTCTCCTGGGGGATACAGAGGACAAGACTTCTGAGAGTGCAGTTATGGCCAGGGTGGCCTTTGCTGAGGGTGGATGCTGCATTGATGTCTGATTGCAGTAGGTGAACCTGAGGGTAGCTCCATTACTCCATGCCGCTTAAAGCATCGAGCAAAATTAAAATCATTGAGGAGGAGAGCAGGAAGTTAAAACAGGTGAACAGGTGCCTATGTTTGACTGGTCTCATTCTCTTCTCACTACTTCTGTTGGGCAGGTGGTGCAGGAGTCTTGGGTCTCATGCCTCCAGATTCAGGAGCAGTTCTTGCGTTGCAGGATTCAGGCTCCTGCTTGTGGTTCACTCGTCTCAGTGCTGAACTGGCTCCGCAGCTGTGGACTCACTTTCTGAGACCCTGCAGTTTATGTTCCATGTGTTTTTGTTTGTTTTTACACTACTTGTGTGACTTACTCAAGGCATCAAGGCTGAGGGCAAAGGGCGAACTAGTGTTCAGCTCACTAATCCACGAGGTTTACTCACTTCCGTGCTGAACTGACTCTGCAGTTGTGGCCAGCAACCATCCACACTTGCCTCAGGCTGAACTGGCTAAGTGGCCATGGACTCACTTTTGGGGATTCTGCAGTTAATGTTCTGTGTGTTATCTGTTTATTATTGTTTGCATGATTTGTTTTTTTCTTCGCACATTGGTTGTTTGATAGTCTTTGCTGTGTGAAGTTTTTTTAATAGGTTATATTGTGTTTCTTTATTTTATGACTGCCTACAAGAAGACAAATTTCAAGGTTGTATGTGGTATACATACTTTGATAATAAATGTACTTTGAGCTTTGAACTTTGAAAATCATTCTCAATACAATGCTAAGTATTTGAGAATTGAGAGCAAGGCACTTGATTTTATTTACCACTGTGATAACAGTATGTAATGATTTGTGCAACCGATGACTTACGTTTTTTTGTGACAAGATGTTGCTGGTGAATTACACAGTGAATGGTAATTCTGAAGAAAGTAGTAACTCTACGGTGGAGGCCTGTCATTGATGCTGCCTCATCTGTTGCACAAGTAAGAATGTTGAGGAGCCAAATGTTCTTTACTTAGGAAAAATTGCTCAACAACCTGAAATATTGACTCCCACTTCAAATCATATCTGATTTTAATCCCCTTGCAAATAACAAATCTTGAACCATGAGATATCCGGGAGACTTCCAGCCTCCCTGATGGCCACATCTGCGCCAGGTGCATTGAGCTGCAGCTCTTTAGAAACCGTGTTAGGGAACTGGAGCTGCAGCTCAATGACCTTCAGCTTGTTAGGGAAAGAGAGGAGGTGATCGATAGGAGCTACAGGCAGGTAGTCACACTGCGGCCACAGGAGACCGATTAGGAGGGTGACTGTCAGGAGAGAGAAGGGAGAGCATCAGGTAGTGGAGAGCAGTCCTCTGGCCATTCCCCTTAACAATAAGTACTCCATTTTGAGTACTGTTGGGAGGGTGGGGGGAATGACATACCCGGGGGAAGCAACAGTGGCCGTGCATCTGGCACTGAGTCTGGCCCTGTGGCTCAGAAGGGTAGGGAATGGAAGACGATGGCAGCAGTGATGGGGGACTCTATAGTTAGGGGGACAGATAGGTGACTCTGTTTGTGTGAAAAAGAAACATGGATGGTAGCTTGCCTCCCAGGTTCCGGGGTTCGTGATGTTTCTGAATGCATCCACAATATCCTGAAATGGGAGGGTGAACAGCCAGAGGTTGTGGTACATATTGGTACCAATGACATAAGTAGAAAAAGGGAGGAGGTCCTGAAGGCAGATTACAGGGAGTTGGGAAGGAAGCTGAGAAACAGGACCTAAAGGATAATAATCTCAGGATTGCATAGGAATAGTATGAGGTGGTGGATAAATGCATGGCTGAAGGGTTGGAACAGGGGAGAGGGATTCATATTTCTGGATCATTGGGACCTCTTCTGGAGCAGGTGTGACCTGCACAAAAAGGACAGATTGCACTTGAATCCGAGGGGGCCAATATCCTGGCAGGGAGGTTTGCTAATGCTATTGGTGAGGGTTTAAGTTAGATTTGCAAAGGGGTGGGAACAAAGTGGAAAGGCGGAGGATGGGGAGGTTGGTGCACAAGTAGAGACCACTTGTAGAGAGTTTGTGAGAGAGGGTAGGCAGGTATCAGAGCAAAGATGCACTCAATCTGATGGTTTGAGATCAGTCTATTTTAATGCAAGGAGTATCATGAACAAGGTGGATGAATTTAGAGCGTGGATCAGTACATTCAACTATGATGTTATAGTTATTGCAGAGACTTGGATGTCTCAGGGGCAAGGAATGGCTGCTGAGGCTTTGGATGTTTCAAAAGGGACAGGGAGGGAGGTAAAAGAGGTGGGGGCATGGCATCGCTAATCAGAGAGTGTCACGGCTGCAGAAAAGGAGGAAGTAATGGAGGGATTATCTAGTGAGTCGTAAACACAAAATAATCTGCAGATGCTGTGATCAAAGCAACACTTACAGTATGCTGGATGAACTCAGCAGGTCAGGCAGCATCAGTGGAAATGATGAGTCGACGTTTCGGGCCGGGACCCTTCGTCAGGACTGAAGAATGAAGGAGGTGGAAGGATTTGAAGAATGCTTGTAGGTTCAGTTGAAAGACCAGTAATTTGAAAGACAAAGGAGTGGGGGAGGGGAAGCATTGACGTCACAGGCAGGAAAACAATGGGTAGTAGAAGAAGGAGGCAGAACCATGAGGGAGGTGATAGGCAGCTGGGGGAGGGGGCAGAGTGAAATAGGGATAGAGGAAGGGAGGGGGAGGGAATTACCGGAAGTTGGAGAATTCTATGTTCATACCAAGGGGCTGGAGACTACCTAGACGGTATATGAGGTGTTGCTCCTCCAACCTGAGTTTAGCCTCATTATGGAAGTAGAGGAGGCCATGTATGGATATATCTGAATGGGAATGGGAAGCAGAGTTGAAGTGGGTGGCTACTGTGAGATCCTGTCTGTTGTGGCGGATGGAGGGGAGGTGCTCGACGAAGCGGTCCCCCAATCTGCGTCGAGTTTCACCGATGCAGAGGACGCCGCACCAGGAGCACTGGATGCAATAGATGACCCCAACAGACTCACAAGTGAAGTGTTGTCTCACTTCGAAGGACTGTTTGGGGCCCTGAATGGTGGCAAGAGAGGAGGTGTAGGGACAGGTGTAGCACTTACGCTTACAGGGATAAGTGCCGGGTGGGAGATCTGTGGGGATGGATGTGTGGGTAAGGGAGTCGCGGAGGGACCGATCCCTGCAGAAAGTGGAGAGGGATGGAGAGGGAAAGATGTGCTTAGTGGTGGGGTCCTGTTGAAGGTGGCAGAAGTTGTGGAGGATAATGTGCTGGATCTGGAGGCTGGTGGGGTGGTAGGTAAGGACAAGGGGAGCTCTGTCCCTGTTGTGGTTGCGGGAGGATGGGGTGAGGACCGAAGTGCGGGAAATGGAGGAGGTGCGGGTGAGGGCATCATTGATGATGGTAGAAGGGAAGCCACGATCCTTAAAGAAAGAGGACATTTGAGACGTCCTGGAACAGAAAGCCTCATCCTCGGAGCAGATGCGGTGGAGACGGAGGAACTGGGAATAGAGAATGGCATTTTTACATGTGGCAGGGTGGGAAGGGGTATAGTCGAGGTAGTTATGAGAGTCAGTGGGCTTGTAGAAGATGTCAGTGGACAGTCTGTCTCCAGAGATGGAGACCGAGACATCGAGAAAGGGAGACAACATTGGTGCTGCTTCCTGTACCCATGCTGAGCTCGTCAATTTCATCGACTTTACTTCAAAATTCCACCCAGCCCTCAAATTCACTTGGTCTATCTCGGACACTTCTCTCCCCTTTCTTACTTAATGAATACTTTGTTTCAGTTTTCACCAGGGAAAAGGACCTTGGCAATTGTGGGGATAACTTAAAGTGGACTGAAATGCTTGAGCATATAGACATTAAGAAAGAGGATGTGCTGGAGCTTTTGAAAAGCATTAAGTTAGATATGTTGCCGGGACCGGACGAGATATACCCCAGGCGACTGTGGGAAGCGAGGAAGGAGATTACTTAGCCTATGACATCATCAATAGGGACGAGAGAAGTACTGGAGGATTGGAGGGTTGCAAATGTTGTTCCCTTGTTCAAGAAAGGGAGTAGCAATAACTCAGGAAATGAAAGACAAGTGAGTCTTACTTCAGTACTGAGCAAATTGTTGGAGAAGCTCCTGAGAAGCAGGATTTATGAGCATTTGGAGAGACATAATCTGATTAGGGATAGTCAGCATGGTTTTTTCAAAGGCAGGTCATGCCTTATGAGCCTGATTGAATTCTTCGAGAATGTAACAAAACACATTGATGAAGATAGAGCAGTGGATGTAGTATATAAGGATTTCAGTACGGCATTTGATAAGATTCCCAATGCAAGGCTCATTCAGAAAGTAAGGAGGCATGGGATCCAATGAGACCTTGATTGGCTTGCCCAGAGCAGGCAAAGGGCGGCTGTAGGTGGTTGGTATTCTGCATGGAGGTCGGTGTCCAGTGGTGTTCTGCAAGGATTCGTTCTGGGACCCCTTCTCTTTGCGATTTTTATAAATGACCTGGATGAAGAAGTAGAAGGGTGGGTTAGTAACTTTGCTGATGACACCAAGGTTGGAGGTTTGTCAGAGGTTACAGTGGGATATCGATAGGATGCAGAACTGGGCTGAGAAGTGGCAGATGGAGTTCAACCCAAATGAGTGTGAAGTGGTTCATTTTGGTAGGCCAAGTCTGAAGACAGAATATAGTGTTAAATGTAAGACTCTTGGCAGTGTGGTGGATCAGAGAGATCATGGGGTCCGTGTCCATAGGACACTCAATGCTACTGCGCAGGTTGATAGTGTTGTTGAGAAGACATATGGTGTGTTGACATTCATCAACCATGGGATTGAGTTCAAAAGCTGTGAGGTAATGTTATAGCTATATAGAACCGTGGTCAGACCTCACTTGGAGTACTGTGTTCAGTTCTGGTCACCTCACTACAGGAAAGATGTGGATACTATAGAAAGGGTGCAGAGGAGATTGGTAAGGATGTTGCCTGGATTGGAGAGTGTGCTTTATGAGAATAGATTGAGTAAACTTGGCCTTTCCTCCTTGGATCGATGGAGGATGAGAGGTGACCTGATAGAGATGTATAAGATGATGAGAGGCATTGTTCGTGTGGATAGCCAGAGGATTTTTCCCAGGGCTGAAATGGCTCATGTGAGGGCGTATAGTTTTCCGGTGCTTGGAAGTAGGTACAGAGGGGATGTCAGGGGTAACTTTTTCACACAGAGAGTGGTGGGTGCATGGAATATACTGCTGGTGATAGTGGTGGAGGTGAATAAAATAGGATCTTTTAAGAAACTCTTAGATAGGTACATGGAGTTTAGAAAAATAGAAGGCTATGTAGTAGAGTAATTCTAGACAGTTTCTAGAATGGGTTACATGGTTGGCACAACATCGTGGGCTGAAGGGTCTGTAACGTGCTGTAGATATCTATGTTTCTTTCATCTTTTATGAAGCGAACATTACCAAGATGGAAAGATTCATTGCCTAGTAATGTTGACTCATCTGACTACAGAGCAAATTATGTTGTCCAAAGTATGTCGTAGAATGTGTCTTTGACACTCAGACATTTCAACTATTCATCTTTGAACAGAGTTGTCATTCAGAGGAATTCGTTTAATTATTTGGCCTCACGACTTATGCTAAACCGTACCCAGGACCTCTTTTACTGCTGGCAGAATCTTTCCTTCTCCATTTGGATGGGGCATTCCAGATTTAGCAGTGAGCAATGAAATGTTGTATGAAGTATGCAAACCATCACTGTTTTCTTGAAGTGCTGGCAAACATGTTTTGATGAATTTTCCATTTCTGAAGGTTTACATGAAATGACTGAAAATAAGCAAAGTTCTTGTTTGCTTTATCAGAGTGTATGCTCTTCAAATGTTCAAGTACTGCACCTAGATGGTTTCATTGCCTCATTTGAAAAACCTTGCCCTCATTTCAGCCGGTTAAATCATCTGTCAAAGCTCTTTCTGCTGTCTGACAGAGAATAAAGCATGAGGCACCAACGAGGAGTTAAATCAGCAATTGTCTAACAATGATGAAAATCAACTTGTGATGGTGAACTAGAATGTCCAAGAACTCTTCATCTAGCCTGAGTGAGGATACTGGTGTCATCAAGGGGGTTTTGTTCATACATTTCAGTGGCAGGTGAGATATCCTTTCATGAGGTTAATCTCTTTAAAAGCTGTCGATCCAGATAGAACTTGTAGATAGGTTCTGAAATCATGCGGCAGTCAACTGGCCACTGTCTTTGCTGACATCTTCAACCTCTCACTTCAACAGTCCACTGTCCCTTTTTGCTTCAAAAAAATCTCCCAACATTCCACTCTCCAGGAAAAGTAAAATGTCTTGTTTCAGTGGCTACCAAGCTGTAACTTCAAGCTTAATTAAGTGATTTGAAAGATTGTAACAGCCCACATTCATGCTAGTCTCTCAGACAATCCAGACCCCTTGCAATTTGTATATAGGAAAAATAGGTTTATGGAGAATGCTATCTTGCTTGCATTACATTTTGACGTGGATCTCCGCGACCATAAGAATACCTATGTCAGGATGCTATTCTTTGTCTGTAGCTGACCCTTCAGTGACATAATACCAAATAACCTCATCTTCCTGGACCTTGACCTGTGGGACCCCATCTGAAACAACAATGATGAAACGGAGTACAGGAATAGGATTGTGAACCTTGGGTTATGGTTTGTTTGGGTCAAAACCTTGACTGTGTATTCCACTCCATAAATGCTGCCTGACTTGCTGAGTTCCTTCAGCATCTTTTGTGTGTCGCTCAAGATTTCTAGCATCTGCATAATCTCTCATATTTATGAAAAGGCTTCAGACTTCAGCAATGAGATGAACTTGGTGGTGAAATAATTGGATAAGCTCTTGATGAATTCTTATTATAGTCATAGGAATTGGTGAGGATGGATATGAACAGATTAAACCTGAATCTAAATCTGAAATCTAAAACTGAACTTTCATATGGAAAAAAATAGGCAAATAAAATATATCAACCATGAGTTAATTGAATGACAGAAATGGATCAAGAAATCAAATTATTTATTACTCAATATAAAATACTAAATTTTTCTTTAGTTAATTCTGTTAAGGTAAATATTGATTGTATTTCTCATATATACTTGCAGGAAGTAGTCACTCAGTATATCATTAATGTGCAGTTTTGTGGCTTTAGTTCCGATTCCATCTAATTTACTTGTACCTTTTCTAACTTCCTCTGTACTGTTATATTATTCCATTTTTCTGGATATCCTTTTGCCTTTCGTACGATTCTTTAAAATGTATTTCTGTAATCTATTCTTTTCCTTCTTGTAAGGTTTTCATATATGTGTTTGTAAGTTTGCATCTTGGTTGCTTAATTTAACTTTAGTTTGTTAGTTTTCCAATATGACTCTTTTAACAGTGCTCCAATAAAGAGTTGATGAATAATCTTCCATCAATTGCTATCTTCCAGTTTTTCCATTGTTTCACTGATTGATATACCTGATCCTTGGATTTGGTGAGTGCATACAGTTTCTAGGTTTTTAGTACAACATTGCCACCATGTGGTTCAAAATTGTCTATTCTTGTCAATGTAGTTATTTTTTGCCCATATTGCCAGTCTATTAAATTTGAAAATAATGGAGGCTATTTGTAATCTATTTAATATCTGGCCGTGCAGCAGTGAACTGTGGGAAATGGAATTCTTATTCTTGTATGTTGAACCCAGAAAACAAGCATGAATGTACAGATGTCTCTTGCTTTTCGAACGTTCGCTTTATGAAACCTCACTGTTATGAAAGACCTACATTAGTTACCTGTTTTCGCTAACAGAAGATGTTTTCACTGTTACAAAGAAAGGCAGTGCGCGAAAAAAAGCGCGCAAAAAAAAGCAGCGCGCGATAAAAAGTGGCGCGCGCCCCAAGCAGCCGCTCTCCCCGGATTCGGAACTGCATTCTCGCCGGCATTGCTTAAACACGTGCCTGTGAGCAGCTGTTAGCAAGAAAAGGTATCGGAAAAGCCTAAAAGAGCTCGTAAGGGTGCTACACTTAGCGTAAAACTAGACATAATTAAGCGTTTTGATCGTGGTGAATGAAGTAAGGACAAAGTGAGTTTGGCTTGTGGAAGTTGACGAAGATGATGTTGAAGAGGTTTTGGCATCCCATGACCAAGAACTGATAGATGAAGAGCTGATGCAATTGGGAGAGGAAAGGATAACAATCGAAACCGAATTCAGTAGCAAAAGTGAATTCGTCCAGGAACTGCACGTGAGGCAACTGTGTGAGATTTTCGCTGCAATGATAAAATACGACTTTAATTTTGAGAGGGTACGTCGGCTTAGGGCATATTTGCAGGATGGTTTGAGTCCTTACAAAGAACTGTATGATCTAACAATGCGCGAGGCAAAACAGTCAAGCAAGCCTTCCACATCAGCCACAGCAGACGACGAACCTCGACCTTCGCCATCAAGGCAGACAGACATAGAAGAAGATGACCTGCCTGCCCTAATGGAAACAGATGACGATGAGATGACACCCCAGTGTCCCACCACCCCAATCCCAGGCCACAGGCAGATACCAATTCACGGAGAATGCAGCGTGAGCCAGGAGGCACACAGCACATCTTTAAGAAAAAAAGCCGAAATAAGCAAGCTAATTAATTAGGTGCCACCCGGCACGTAAATGTCGGCCCAGATCAGAGGCGATTGCCGATTGCGTCGCCTCTGATCTGGGCTGACATTTACGTGCCAGGTGGCACCTAATTAATTAGCTTGTTTTTTTCAGCTTTTTTCTTAAAGATGTACTGTGTGCCTCCCGGTTACCACTGTACTCCTGCATGCTTCACAGATCGGTATCGGTCGGCGGCCCGGAGGGTGGGGGCCACTGCACCACCCCAATCTCCGACGACTCAGCCTAACACACCATCAGTGTGCTCGGCTAGCTGTCTTCCCGATTCCGGTAAGTGATACTACACTGTACATATATTATTTCTACTTTATATCGGCTGTGTATTTTTACGTGTTATTTGGTATCATTTGGCAGCTTCCTAGCTTAAAGGTTACTAGAGAGTGCTTGCGCCGTGTTTTTGCCGAGAGTGCTTGCGTGCGATTTCTGCTACGGAGAACAGTGCAGGCAATGATTGTGGAAAAGTATTTCTACTTTATATGAGCTGTGTATTTATCATATCATTCCTGCTTTTACTATATGCTACTGTTATTTTCGGTTTTATGTGTTATTTGGCATGATTTGGTAGGTTATTTTTGGGTCTGCGAACACTCACAAAATTTTCCCATATAAAAAAATAATTGCTTCTTCGCTTTACGACATTCCGGTTTACGAACCGTTTCATAGGAACGCTCTAGCTTCGGATGGCGGGGGAAACCTGTACTACATAGATAGGTAGGGCAGAGGCTTTTGCTACTTGTATCAAACAGCAATGGATTTCATTGATTTGTTCTGGATCTGAGGAGTAATTAATATTTGAAGTTATTGGTGTGCTCAGTTGTGTAGTTATTAGTTTTCTAAACCAATTATATTTATCTTTATGTTTATAAAAATGTGAGTTATTGTTTTGATATTCATGACTGTTCTTCAGTCTGGAAAGGCCTTCAGTCCATTACCAACTACAAAAAGAAGGTATCGTCCTGCTCCGATGTCCCCTCTCCTCCCAAACAGTTTAAAAGAGCTCTGTTGAGGATTTGACTCATAGATCCCACTTCAAAGACTCCCTCTAATGCCCATTCAAACAGACATACTTTGTTGTCAAGGAAGAGGAGGTGAGAAAATTGGTAGGAAGCAAAGTATCAAGAAGGCTGCTGGGCCTCATTCTGTTTCCCTTGCCATCCTTAAACACTGTGCTAACTAGTTGTCTGCAGTCTTCACAAAAATTTGTTATTATTCCAGTCCTCATAAAAGTCAAAGATCACTGGAAACAATGACAACAGGCCAGTTGCACTCACATCAGTCATAAGGAAAACTTTTAAATGGCTAGTCATTTCTCAAATCCATAACTCAACATTTTCTAGATCTGCTGCAGTTCGCATACAGAGCTGTATGTGGTGAATAAAGTTGAACTTAGTTGCTCCAATGTAAATGTCAAGAAAGATTTATTAGGGAACACAGTATTATTGCATTGAGATTACAGAATCTTCTGGTTATGCTATCAAGTGTCTCACTGAATGTCAGCATTTACTTTAGGCAAATACAAAAAGGAGGTCAACTTTCTCACTGACTTTATCTGGTGCCACGTTTTATAGTTGATAGTTCCTCAAGTACACAAGTACACTTCCTGTTGGAAGTTACTGTGCTCTGCTTCTAATTAGTGATGTGTCAGAATTCATCATTTACAAGCAAAAGGATAAAAGAGCAGAACTCAGGAAATGCTTAATGTGAATTATAAGTTTCTGTCCAAGATCATCACCAATGGAGTCAAGACCATTTTAGGGCCTGAGTCAGATTTGTGCAGGCCTGGCAAGAAGATCACTGACAATCTTGAACTACACTGGAATACAAACGCCTACATGCAGGGCACTGGGGAGGGCAGTTGCTTCAGCTTGGACCAGAAAACAGAATATTGCAGATCTATAAGTAAATTAATAATGTAAGAATCTGGAGAAGTAGCCAGTCAGTTCTCTCAAGCTACTTTGCAATTTAATAAGATTAGGACTGATCGAACTGTGGCCTTAACATACAGGGTAGACATGCTCTCCAAAATGGGGTTTGGGTAGTAAATATCCAACCCTTGTAGTAGAGTCATAATTAACAAGTGGGAAGTGCAAAGATTCCTTATCAAATCTGGAGAAAGACAAGGCAGTGGTTTCACCTTTGTCTTGTTTGTATATTGTATTGGGCCTTCTGCCAAAGCTATCTGGAATGATGTGGATAAAATAGGGGGTGAGGATTCCAGGCAGCTGAACCTCTTAGGTCATGCAAAATATTGCCATCCTCAGTTTGGATCCACAGATTGATGAGCACCTGCAATTAGTTCATATTACCTCAAAGGCCATAGTAAGTTGCTGTAAAACTGAGGCCATTTTTTTGGAAACTTGTCCTTTTTTGCCCCTGTCGCCAAACCTGATTACTTTAATTAGCAATAGTTAGAGGAGGGAATGAAATGTAAGGTTTCCAAGTTTATTGAAAATAGGTGGAAGGGCATATTGTGATGAGAACATTGTGGTTCTGCAATGGGATAGATTTAGCAACTGCAGCTTCATACTGTATGACAAAGTATGTATATGGCCATGTACTTTTCTAAAAGAAATCAAAAGATGAATTATTAGTTAAAAGGAAAGAAACTGAAAGCAATTGAAGTTCAGAAGGAAGTAGATATTCTAGTGCATGAATCACAGAAGTTAGCAGACAGCGCCAACACATTGTTAAGAGGCACTTTGGCCTTTATTGTGATGCAGATGAGAATAAGAAGGTTTTGTTACAGTTGTACAGGATTTTGGTGAGGCCTCACCTTGAGTACTTTGTTCCGCTTATCTCAGAGAATATAGTAGCATTAGAGGTTGTCCAAAGGTGATTCCTGGGATGAGAATGTCGTTGTATCAAGGAGGTCAGACAGTTTAGAATGTCTTCCTTAGAGTTTATAAAAATGAGGGGTGATATTTTTCAAACATAAGAGATTCATGGGAGCTCGACAAGGTAGATATTGTGATGTTTTCACTAGTGCGTAAGTCACAAACAAGGCAACATTGCTATAAATGAGGGGCTTGCAACTTAAAACTGAAATGTATTGAGATTTCTTCCTTAGACTAGGGTAGTGAATCTTTAGAATTCTCCATTTCCAAGTGTCTTAGAGGCCAGATCATTAGATAGCTAAGATGGAAGTGAATAAGTACTTGAGGCTTATGGGAAACTAGCACTAAAAAGAAGTTGAAGCCAGCATAGATCAGCAATAATCATGTTGAATGACAGGGTAGGTTTGAGAAGCCTGGTGGCTTACTTCTGTTCCTATTTTCTAGTGTTGTTGTAAAGGTGCTGAGAATGTGGCTCTGAGGAGCTGCACTAAGAACTTGGTAGCGTGCATAGTCAAGGCAAAGCAGAAACCAGGATTATAGGAGAGGTGTTGTCTCTTGATTCTGGAAAAGAACTTGGTGATCACATGTTGCTGCATGTGGTACAGGTATGTCCCAAACACCTATCCTGTGCCATCTGAGCCATTTTCCATTTTATTTGGAGCGCAACAAAAATTTTGGATCGCAGAGAAATAATATATAAATCTCCAGAGACAATGGATAATAATGTTATACAATGTGGCTATTGTCATGATGGCTGTCTTTGTGGTGCTTACTTCATGATGTGAAGAAGCCTGCAAACATCAATTAAGACAACACATTTGCTGAAGTTTTGTTAGTCCCTCGTGTTGTGAAAGGTGGGTCTGGACATGTTACCATGGAATACTTAACTATTTGGATGAGACGCACCACGTGCCCCTTGTAGAAAAAAAACTTACATAGGGTATCATCTTTGATAATGTCACCCACATAGTGCTCTTATGGCCCTGTGTGAGAAGGAGATGATGTATCCTACGGGATGATTCCCTTTGTAAAGTGCCATAGTCATTTAAAAGAATACCTCATCACTAAAGCATGCAAAAGTACATGATTGATAATGAGGTGGACCTTCCTTATAAGATCCAATGTCCATGGCTGGAGTCTCAGTGCCACTTTGCATTGCCATTGATGTAACTAGGAAGTGGCTGAGATTGTTATCCATCTACTTTTAAAAGGACTGATAAGATTTGTTAGTCATTGAAATCTTTTTCAAAGTTAATCTAAAATAGCTGTTACAAAGGACGATGTTATGTACAGGTAGTCCCCAAAGGCACATGCTGGAGCTGGAAGATTACTAACTCAATGAAGGATCTGCTTTGGTATTCCTGTCTTGCTGGTCTTCCAATACAAAGAGCTTTCATACTGAAGTTTAGAGACTGGAACATTTCCAAAGCCAGGACTATGTGCTGAGGGACACATGAAGTTTGGTGCAGCCATCATAAAGGCTTTGCTGCAAAGGTTACAATTTAAGACCCATCTGGCATAACACACTTGCACACTGAGAGGCTGGAACCTGTGTTAAAAACCTCTTGGACTTGTGTACATGAAGGAGAAAATAACATCATGCTGATAAAATGTAAATAACGTAAGTATGATATATTATAAATATATTGCATTATACTTAGACTTTCTGATTTTATGAATAAAATACATTTTTAGAAATAAGAATAAGTGCCAATGTTGTAGTGATTATCTAAAACTCAATCAATCATTCTGGGTATTCAAACAGTGAAGGTACTAAGCTGAGAACTGACAAATGAAGGATGATAATTTTCAGCAAATTGCATGTAGTCTAGACAGAATCCACTTCAGCATTCTTCCTATCGTAATGCACTGCTCTATTTGAAAATTGCTTGTTGTGTAATGAATCTTATTGTTGTCATTTCCTGTGCTATTAAATCCTCTTTTGCTTTCAAAACTCCTCAGTGAACTCTAACATACTTTGTCCTATAATTGAGCAAGCTTTGCTTCCCTAAGGTTTTCTTCAATGCATAACTGTTTCAAAATGTTTTATCTTCCTCAGTGAGTAAACTGATCAAAAATGTTGTGCTTTTTTTGTAAATTAAGTTTTTAAAGTGAGAAGGGAGCGTTATTTGATTCTTTGCAAGCTCATATATATAATCGACTACTTGTACCTTCCTCTAACCTCTAAAACAATAGCATCCTTTAGTACCTTCATTTTACTGCCATAAGGTGCTTAAGGTTGACCTAGCTATCAAATTTCTAAACAGCAAAGTTACTTCCAGCCAAGCTGACTTGGTGAAGTCCTTCTTATAAACTTTTAGGGTTCAGTGTCTAACTTGGAAGAGCTGTTCTATAGAGTAGTCAAGTAACAGATTGACAATGGCATATTCACAGAATCATATGGACTCTTTCACCACAATCCCCGAGTATGTTTTTGTCCCAGTGGCAAGTTAGAACCATGAGAACCATGAGGTATATATGTGGGAGGGAATAGCTCTTGGAGTCTTCAGTGTGAAGATCTCAGGGCATAGTCATAGTCATACTTTATTGATCCTGAGGGAAATTGGTTTTCGTTACAGTTGCAACATAAATAATTAAATAGTAATAAAACCATAAATAGTTAAATAGTAATATGTAGATTATGCCAGGAAATGTCCAGGACCAGCCTATTGGTTCTGGGTGTCTGACCCTCCAAGGGAGAAGTTGTAAAGTTTGATGGCCACAGGCAGGAATGACTTCCTATGATGCTCTGTGTTGTATCTCGGTGGAATGAGTCTCTGGCTGAATGTACTCCTGTGCCCAACCAGTCCATTATGTAGTGGATGGGAGACATTGTCCAAGATGGCATGCAACTTGGACAGCATCCTCTTTTCAGGCACCACCATCAGAGACGCATCAGGTTCAATGTTCAAAGTTCAAAGTAAATTTATTATCAAAGTACATACATGTCATCATATACTACTCTGAGATTCATTTTCTTGCAGGTATTCACAGTAGAACAAAGAAATACAATAGAATCAATGAAAAACTGTACACTAACAAAGACTGAAAAGCAACCAATGTGCAAAAGAAGACATTGGTTGAACGTGGAGAAAGAAAACACCTCCTGATTATTATCACCAGTTGATGAGTCATCTCTCCTTCATGTTAAATGAGGAAGCCATACTGAAAGTGACAAGGAGATGGAATGTACCCAGGGTGCAGGGGTTAAATGCCAATCACCAACAGTGGCACTTCCACTGATCAAACTGGCTGAGTACTAAAGGAAACACTAGGGACTACAGATACTGGAATCTGGAGCAGCAAACAAAATGCTGGAGGAACTCAGTGAGCTGGACAGCATGTGTGGAGGGAATTGGTTGTCAGTGTTTTGGATCATGGCCTTTTGTCTGGATCGAAAAATAGAGGAGAACTAACTAATATAAAGAGGCAACGGGAAGGGGTTGAGCAAGTGAGCAAAAGGTGGATCCATATGAGGAGGGGTGATTGACTGATGGAAGTCATAGTCATACTTTATTAATCCCGGGGGAAATTGGTTTTCGTTACAGTTGCTCCATAAATAATAAATAGTAATAGAACCATAAATAGTTAAATAGTAATATGTAAATTATGCCAGTAAATTATGAAATAAGTCCAAGACCAGCCTATTGGCACAGGATGTCTGACCCTCCAAGGGAGGAGTTGTAAAGTTTGATGGCCACAGGCAGGAATGACTTCCTATGACGCTCAGTGCTGCATCTCGGTGGAATGAGTCTCTAGCTGAATGTACTCCTGTGCCCACCCAGTACATTATGTAGTGGATGGGAGACATTGACCAAGATGGCATGCAACTTGGACAGCATCCTCTTTTCAGACACCACCATGAAAGAGTCCAGTTCCATCCCCACAACATCACTGGCCTTACGAATGAGTTTGTTGATTCTGTTGGTGTCTGCCACCCTCAACCTGCTGCCCCAGCACACAACAGCAAACATGATAGCACTGGCCACCACAGACTCGTAGAACATCCTCAGAATCGGTGGACATGTACCCCCAGATCCCTCTGCTCCTCCACACTACCAAGTATCCTGCCATTTACTTTGTACTCTGCCTTGGAGTTTGTCCTTCCAAAGTGTACCACCTCACACTTCTCCGGGTTGAACTCCATCTGCCACTTCTCAGCCCACTTCTGCATCCTATCAATGTCTCTCTCTGCAATCTTTGACAATCCTCTACACTGTCTACAACACCACCAACCTTTGTGTCATCTGCAAACTTGCCAACCTACCCTTCTACCCCCACATCCAGGTCGTTAATAAAAATCACGAAAAGTAGAGGTCCCAGAACAGATCCTTTGGGACACCACTAGTCACAATCTTCCAGTCTGAATGTACTCCCTCCACCGTGACCCTCTGCCTTCTGCAGGAAAGCCAATTCTGAATCCACCAGGCCGAACTTCCCTACTTCTTCAACCATCTACCTAAGGCAATGCACTTCACCACAGTAGCATTAGTAGAAATGACCCTGCATGGTTTTTGTGGAGATAAAATTTTGTCTTCACATTGGTGATGCCCTCCATCGTATTGTAAGGTACTAAATTTATACTGAAGGGATAGATTCAAAACAAATCAAAAAGAACTTTCAAAAGGTGCAGTGGACTGTCAGCCACAGCAGAAATATACTCTATCTTTATAATCAGGTATTCCCCCTGGATCAATGAAGAGTGCAGAGGGGCATGTTGGGAGTAGCACTTGTTATATTTAAGATTTATGTTGCCAACCTTAATTAAGCCATTTCAGTGTACTGTAGGCATGCCGCAGAGCTGAGAATATCAAACACCAAATAGAACCAAATGATCTCAAAGCCATCAGATCAGATTGAAGCTCTGTAACCTTGTCACACCCTGTCATGAATGGTGGACAGTTAAGGGAGAAGTTTCTATGTCAATATGCATTAAAGAAAAAGCTTTCTACTGTTAGCAGTCATGCAAATCTTTGCACCCTATGGTTGAGGTTATGGGGGCTGGAGATCAATCATTCCAGCCACACAATATCATTGCATGGGATCCTTTGGAGAGGCTTCATGGGCCCAACCATTTTCAGCTAATTCATCAATGACCTTCCCTCTAAAGTATACATTTTGCTGTCAACTGTATAATTATTGGATGAACTCGGTGAGGCTACCAAAGACATATTTGATGTTTTTGGGTCACAACCCTGCTTCAAGACTGAGTGTGAAGAGGAAAGATGGCCAGTATAACGAGGTGAAAAGGAGATGTGAGACAGGGGCTGGCAGGTAATAGTTGGAACTGAATGAGGAAAGAGATGAATGAGAGTTGGAGCTGGGAGGAGGGATTTGGGAGACAGCAGCTGGTACATTTTAGATAGACAGTGATAAGTAGAGAGGGAAAATTGGTTTATTATTGTCTCATGCAACTCACTACAGTGAAAATTATATTTTGTATCCCATCCATACAGATAATTTCTTTACAACAGTGTATTGAGGTCACACAAGGTTAAACAATAACAGAATGTAGAATAAATTCAAAATATTCTGCAGATGCTGGAAAGAGAGTAACACACACAAAATGCTGAAGGAATTCAGCAGGTCACGCAGGATCCATGGAAAGGAATAAACAGTCAATGTTTCGAAGCAAGACCTTCATCAGCACTGTAGGATAAATTGTTACAGCTATAGAGGAAGTGCAGAGCAGGTGCAGTGCCTTAATTGGGTAAATTGTGTGATCAGGAGTCCATTGTATCATACTCGGGACCGTACAATAGTCTTATAACCCCACATGGAATTAGGTTGAAGATAGTGGAGGAAGCCATTGATACTGGAAGGTAACAAGTGAAAACACATGAGGCTGAAGATACTGAAACCTTGATAAGTAAGAAGATGAAAAGTGAATGGGCACTGTCAATGATTCCATACTCACTTGGCTGATGGTTGACCGATAATGAGTTGAATTGGATTTATCCTGCTCTTCTTGAATCAGGCCTAGCTGGCCAGTTTTTCACATCGTTGAATGTCATAACTACACTAAAAGCCTGGCTTCACATAAGGTTATTTCTAGAGTGTAGGCCTTAGTACCACTGAGAGGATGTTATCAGGCCCATGGACTTTGCTATATCCAATGCCATTTCTTGATATATGAGTGAATTGATTGAGTAAAGTCTGGCTTCTGTGATGGTGGTGATCTCAGAAGAGCTGAGATGGATTATATATTTTGCACTTCTAACAGAATATAGTGTGAATGCTTCAGCCTTTTCTTTACCACTGATGTGCAAACACAGAAACATAGACAAAGACTCCAAGATGATCTCGGGGCGCCTCCACCTCCTGTTGACAGTTTAATTATTCAATGCTATTTAGAAGCAATCATGACAGGATTAGTTATCTTTACTTTGATCCTGTGGCTTTGAGTTTGCTTAGCTCTGTTTACTGCTAGTTAGCATATGTCTTCACCTGTGTACTAGCTTCGCTACATTGATGCCTTATTTTTATACTCTTCACTAAACCAGAACTAGTCTTCTAATTTGATAGGAATGGCAGAATATATTATTTCAAACTGTGATGGTGCAGAATTTAAATGACCTCTCCTGTGTCTATTTATTAGTGTTTTTAGACTGCTGTTTGTTCCTAGTTTTCTTTTCTTGATGTAAGAAGAGGAAATATATTTTGGAATGGAAATGAGTTTTTAGGGCTAAACAATTGTAAAATTAGTTCAGGTTTTAATTATATTGTTAAATAATAGTAGACTAAAAATTATTAATGATCCAAAGAAAATGTTTTATCTTGAGTTTTGAATGGTTCAGTGAAATATGCTTTCCGTTAATAATTTTAATACAATTCAAAACTCTCATTGTATACAAGTAACCCTGTTATCTTCTCTTCTATCATTTTACCTCAGATATTCCTCCAATTGTGGCTTTTTGTACTTCACCATTTTATTTCATCCATCACGATGACCATATTACCCATTATCAGATAACTTGGTTGCACTTCTATGATGAGTTGTGGAAAGGGAAAAGAAACAAGGAGCCAAAAAAATGTCTTGGAATTTCTAAACCTTATCCTCACAATGCTCTCAGGAAAAGGGTTGCAATAAAGCTGGAGGAGGGTGGAAGGTTAATTGTATACACATGGAAGCCTTTCTTTCTTAAATGCATATAGGAAATGGTATTTTGCTAAATAGAAATATGATTAAAACCAGAAAGTAAGTGTTGCTGGAAACAAATTGTTTGCCCGAGCAAGCATTCAGTGAATGAAAAGCAGATGGCGATTTCCTTTTGCTGTGCTTTATTGCACAAACATTTTCTGAGCCATGTTATTAATAAAAGTATTGACAATTAATATGTTAATTTAGAACTTATCATCATTATCTAAACATAAGCTTTGGTCATCCATTTTCTTGCACTGCTAGGTACTTTCATGCCAAACCTGTTCAGAAATAGGACAGTTATTTATCATGTGTCAAAATGTTAAGGTACTTCAAATACATCTTCAATCAAAGTACAGTACTGAAGCTTTTTGTCAAGCATTTTCTGTGTTTGCAAATAGGACAGCATGTTAATTTTTCTATTTAAAGTGAATGACTGGGTATTAAGGGTCGACCAATGCAAAACTAATGCACACGGACGGCATGGCAACATAGCTATTCAGTTTAATATTCAAAGCTCTGTTAATTTTTAGAAAATGTGACCTAATATTTTCATTATGATGTTTTGAGATTAATTTGAACAATCCATAGAAATAAGGATGAATTAATTTTATACATATGGTTAATAAAGCAAATGCATTTGCTTTTTGAACGAAGCACAAAAGAGTGGTATTAATATGCTTATATTTAAGATGTTAATGTTGTTTTCCACAACTACTTTGTGTTTATCTATCTCAGGAGACAGCTTATCCATCAATGTCTATTTAAAACCCACGGAATCTCACAGCTACCTGGACTATACCTTCTCCCACCCTGTTACTTGTAAAAACACCATCCCCTCCTCTCACTTCTTCCATCTCCACTGCATCTACTCACAGGATGAGGCTTTTCATTCTAGAACAAAGGAGGTGTTCTCCTTTTTCAAAAAAAGGGGCTTCCCTTTTTCCACCATCAACGCTGCCCTCAACTGCACCTTTTGCATTTCATGCACGCCTGCTCTCACCCCATCCTCCTGCCATTCTACTAGGGATAGGGTTCCTCTTATCCTCACCTACCTCCCCACCAGCCTCAGTGTCCAACACATAATTCTCCAAAACTTCTACCATCTCTAACGAGATCCCACCACCAAGTATATCTTTCCCTCTCACCCACTTTCGCTCCCTACGCAGCTCCCTTGTCCATTCGTCCCTCCCCACTGATCTCCATCCTGGTACTTATCCTTGCAAGCAGAACAAGTGCTACACCTGCCCTTCCACCTCCTCTCTCACTACCATTCAGGGCCCTAAACAGTCCTTTCAGGTGAGGCGACACCACCTATGAGTCTGTTGGGGTCATATACTGTGTACGGTGCTCCCATGTGGCCGCCTGTCTATTGGTGAGACCCGATGCAGATTGGGAGACCGCTGATCTGAACACTTATGCTCCATCTGCTAAAAAAAGCAGCATCTCCCAGTGGCCACCCATTTTAATTTCACTTCCCATTCCCATTCTGATATGTCCATCCATGGCCTCCTCCACTGACGTGATGAAGCAACATTTAAATTGGAGGAACAACACCTTATACGCCATTTGGGTAGCCTCCAACCTGGTGGCATGAACATTGATTTCTCAAACTTCCAGTGATGACCCCCACCCCTCCTTCTTCACCATTTCCCATCCCCTTTTCCCTCTCTCACCTTATCTCCTTGTCCACCCATCACCTCCATTTGGTGCCCCTCCCCACTTTTCTTTCTTCCATGGCCTTCTGTGTCTTTTACCAATCAACTTCCAAGTTCTTTACTTCATCATTCCCCCTCCAGGTTTCACCTATCACTTTGTGTTTCTCCCTTCTGTCCCCCCACCTTTTAAGTCTACTCCTCTGCTGTTTTTCTCCAGTTCTGCCAAAGGGTTTCGGCCTGAAACGTTGACTGTACTCTTTTCCATAGATGCTGCCTGACCTGCTGAGTTCCTCCAGCATTGTGTGTGTATTGCTGTAGTAAACAAGCAGTTTATTAGCTTTTTCCACAAATCAGTAATCACGACCTTTGACTAGCAACCCATCTCTTGCATCTATGAAAGTGAAGATAAAAATAGAGGCAAAGAGAAACAAAGGCTAGCATTTTACTTTTAAGCAGAAAGCTGGATGGGCATGTGTTTGCTATGTTGAGAATGTAGGCTCAGAAAGTGCATTTGCTCCCAATAAAAATGGCAAAGCAGTGGAGCATTTTATGAAGCTGGCAAAGATTACAACACACACAAAATGCTGGAGGAATGCACAAGTCAGGCAGCATCTGTGGAGGGGAATAAGCAGTTAACATTTTGGGCCAAGACTATTCATCTGAATTCTAAAGGAAGGGGGCAGTCACGAGAATAAGAAGGTGTGGGGAGGGGAAGGAATACAGGCTGGCAGATGAGGTGGAAGGTGGGTGAGTGAGGGAGGGAGGATAAAGTAAGAAGCTTGGAAATGATAGGTAGAAGACCTAAAGGACTGAAGAAGAAATCTAATAGAAGCGGATATTTGACCATGGAAGAAAGGAAAAATGGATGGGAATCAGAGGGAGGTGGTCCTCACCTGTCCATCACCCCTCTCTGGTTGCCTTCCTCCTTCCATTTCTTTATGGTTTCCTCACCTGCCACACGTTCCTCTGTTTCTTCTCATATTTCCCTTTCTTCCATGGTCTCCTTACCTACGCATCACCTTTCACAGATTAGCTTCAATAGTTTACCCCTTTCTTTCACAGGTTTTGCTGGTTGTTGGGTGGTGGGTGGTAATCTCAGGTCACAACAATAGCTGTCTTGAAGAGTGGGTCCTCCCATTGTGCATTGAGCAGCGGCGCCTTTTGACTATTCATCAATGAAACTAGAATAGGCCACTCATTATGCAATTCTTAATTAATCAAAGCTTGCACTTTATTGCCTCTGCACAAACAGCAACATAACTATGTTGAGCCAACAACTTAAAATATGAATTCTACTCTTCCCTCTGTACCAGTGCCCACTGAGACTACTTCTCCATTTGTAACACTGAAATAGAGATCTCCCATTGGACAGACAATCGATCCTTTCTTCTCCCGACCCCTTGCATGGGGGTTCTTCCTTGCGATGGTTAGTCTCCAGAGTTCTTGCCCCTTTCATTTTGAAGTTCCTAACTCTTGCAGTCTTCCTCCTCGGTTCAAATGTTGCACTTCATTCTTGTTGGCTCAGGGTCATTAGACTGACCTGTAACAGATTTCCATTGGATGTAGTCCAAGGGCTACACAACTTTTTATTTTATAACTCTGATTCAAACCAATCAAATTGGGCTACGCAGACATTGCGAGATAATGAGATTACTACTGCAAACCTGCTATTGTACACAACATGCAGCTTATCTGAGAATGATCTCAAGTTTAGCAGATCAATAGCAGAAACTCATTGTGTCCACACTCAGTTGCTGTGATTAAGTTGTACCAGAGCAAGAATCAGCTTATCAAATGGTTCACAAAATTAAGTTAATAGAGCAGCTGTACAAAATGGCAGCCTCCATGCCTTCAAGCACATGGCAGGAACAAAGATAATTGGTTTGTCCATTTCCACTTTCTTGATTCAATCAAGTTCGATATTTTCTTCCATATTTTAACTCCCTCATGGTCAACAGATCCCATTCCTCAGAGTCAGCAGATTTGCAATTTAGTGGTTTTGTCACTCTCTTCCATTTCAAATATATATTGGACATTATTTTTATTTCAGAGCCATATATGCAGCATAATTATGCTACTGTCTGTGCCTTTATAATTTGCAAACTCATGATGGAGGTACTTCCACTGTACACCTCGGGGTCCATGAACAATAAGAACAATAGCAAGAATATAATTCAAGTTGATGATGCAGCAGCTGGAAAGGCACCCTATAACTGTGTCTTCTCCTTCAGGCACCATTTCAGAAACTGTGCAGCTGGTGCAGCTTATGCAAGGAGAGACTTGAAGGCTGAAATCAGGCATAAGGAAAAGGAACGACATTGTAGTAGCTCTCCAGAAGATGGCTGCACGCAATACTGTCCTGAAGGAATCAGCTGAAAATGATAATAGGAATATATTGAGGTGAAGACTGGTGAGGATACACAGTGAAATATTCGGTGTGTTATCCAGCTTGCTAGACTAGTAAATTATGACCAGAAACATGGAGGAGTCCATCTCTCAGGTCTTATAAGAGATCTTGTGGAGCCATGAGAGATTGAAGATATTTTGCCACTCTGAGTCAACCTTCGTGGATACTTCAGCAGCGCAGTGGCTAATGATTTCCACAGAGACAAAATAAAACAGAGGCCATTGATATTTTCATGCCATCTTAGAGTCTCAAGCAGATTCCATTAATATTCTGCTCAACCTGAGTGAGCATTAGGTCAGACTTTAGTGTGAGTAAATAGATGTCCTTCAAAAGCAGAAATGTTTCACTGCACTACATTGTAGTCATCAGGCAAAATATCTGTTTTGAAGAAAATATTCTGATGGTTGGCAGTAATGTGGTGGTAGTTGTGGTAAATTTATTTGAGTTATAGCAGAGAGACGCATAATTGTCTGTCTGGTACCACTGCAGAACTTGGAAGCCCTCTCCTCTCTTGACAGGACTTCCTTTGCTCTAAGTTCTCGAGTAATGCCTAGTTGTCCAATCACTTGGCATCCCAGACAGTAGCTACTCCTTTTTAAAATGTACAATTTGGAAAGCAACATGCACAAAATGCTGGAGGAACTCAGCAGGTCGGGCAGCATCATGGAAATGAATAAACAGTTGACGTTTCAGGCAGAGACCCTTCTTCAGGACTGGAAAGGAAGGCGGAAGATGCCAGAGTAAGGAGGTGAGGGGGAGGAGTAGGAGGCTAGCTGGAAGGTGATAGGTAAAGCTAGGTTGGTGGGAAATGTCAGGAACTGGAGAATGAGTTTTATAGGAGAGGAGAGTTTGACAGGAGAAAAGGAAAGAAGAGAGGACCTAAGGCAAATTAAAGGCAGGTGAAAAGAGGTAAAAGGTCAGAGTGGGCAAAAGCAATAGGGGGGCGGGTAGTGTTGGAGTTTACCAGAAGGAAAAGTTGATATTCATTCATCAGGTTGGAGGGTATTCAGACGGAATATGAGGTATTGCTCCTCCACCCTGAGGGTGGCCTTATCTTGGCACAAGCAGAGGTCATAGACTGATATGTCAGAATGGGAATTTGAATTAAAATGTTTGGCCACAGGGAAGTCCTGCTGGTGGCGGATGGTGCAGAGGTGCTCAATGAAGCGGCCTCCCAATTTATAATGGTCTCACCAATGTAGAGGAGGCTTCACTGAGAGCACCAGACAACCCCAGTAGATTCACAAGGTGAAATGTTGCCTTATCTGGAAGGACTGCCTGGGGGCTCGGAATGGAGGTGAAGGAGAAGGTGATAATTCGGAAGCTCTCCAAGGTAAAAGCTTATCCTGGGTACCCTGCTTGTACCTTTCCTCCCTTGCAAACGAAAAAAATGAAGCATTTCAACAACTGTGCAGCATCTCCAAGCAGAAAAGTGAGAGTTAGTAGTCAGAAAGAAATTAACGTGGAATTGAGCACAACTGAGAAGCACTGCAGTTTTACTAATGTATTAATTGTTTGATTAATTTATTATTTTGTAAAAGTTATCCTGAAAGAAGTACTACTGCTATGTTGAATAAAGTATTTTTATTTTAAATTTAGGTTTTATATGTAGCAATGAATATTTTCAAATTAGTGAGTTGTGAAAAATTTTGAAAAATAGTGAATGGATATACTCAATGTAGATGAACTATTACATAGTATAGTATATCTCTATTTTAAACAAGCTATATATTTTATCCCTCCTGATGCTAAAGTAGACTATAAGTCAACAACATGTGTGTGCTAATGTGGTGGTAAGATCATCTTTAGTTTAGGAAGTTTGCATATGAATAGCAGAATGTTATTATGGTCATGGTAAAGCAGTAAGCAGCCTTCATTACTACTGAAACAGGATGCATCCATTCATAGAGATGGTACGCTATGGTACATTCCAGTTCACAGAGCCCAAATCATTGGATAACCATGTGAGGCTCTGCATTAGGGTTAGAAATCAAATCTTCAGAATCAGTAGTCATAAGTCACCACTGTGGACTCACTCCTAAAAGTCCCATCAACCGGGTCTTTTCCTTTAGGAATAGTCAGGTTTTCGACTGTCACTGATGGAAGTACACTTGTACTGGAGGAATTATTAAGAGTGTCCCTGAAAGAGCTTTCAGGTGCTTCACAATTCTGAAATGTAAGTCTATAATTTGAATAGTCATTCTAATATAAAATAGGCGTATTACAGAAAGAGTCCTTTTGGCCTGTTGAGTCTGTTCTAAATGTACACAGCAATCCACTATCTGTCCCCTCCCACTGATTTTTTTGCTTTTATATATTTACCCAGATCTCTACAACTGAATCTTATCTTACTTTCCCACAAGTAGTATACTTTCAGACCCTAATCATTCACTGCATAGAAAAGTTTTACCTTCAGGCACTTTTTGTTCTTTGTCAATGATGTTTATTTTATCTCACCTTACCTTGGTTTTGACTCTTTCATCACTGACAATAGCTTGTCTCGTGCCTGCTCTTTCAAAAGTGTTTCTGATTTGAAATACCTCTACCAGATCCTTTGCAACCTCATCTGCTTCAAGAAGAACAACTATAACTTCTTCAGACCACCCACATCATTGAATCATTTCTAGTAAATCTCATATAATGTTTGCTGGGAATTTATCCAGTATGTCTAGAACTATCCCAAATAGTAATATTCCAAGCTATCCAAAACTCAAAGTACATTTATTATCTAAGTATGTATACATTATACAACCTAGAGATTCGTCTCCTTACAGGCAGCCACATGACCAAGAAACTCAAAAGAACCCATAAAAAAAAGACTGTCAAACACCCAATGTGCGGAGAGGGAAAAAAAAGTGCAAACAATAAAAGTAAGCAAATGGCATTCAGATCGAAAGTGAGTCCACTGCCATTAAGACCAGTGTAGCCGGAGCAGACCATAGCCTCAGTTCGGTGCAGAGCCGAGTTAAAGTCGCAGAGCAGTAAGCGGAACTGGCCCTATCCTCACCTCTGGTCCCGGCACTCTGCCTTTTCAATCCGGCCCTGCGTTTAACTTGACCAAACATTGTGTTGTTCCTCGCTGTAGGACTCAGGCCCTGTCGATTCGATATGCTTTGGGCCTGGACACCACCTCCACGTTACGGCCTGTGCGTAGCTTTTTCAAAACAGCCTGGCACTTAGATCAATCAAACCCCCTCAGGTTTTTCCATGCTCTTGGTTTTGATGGACAGGCTTCACCTCTGCTCGCCTCAGCGCTGTCTTGCACCTGCTTGCTTCGACCCTCAATTCTGTCTTGCCTCTCAGTTGTTTGTGGTGATCATCTACCAGGAAAACTGTTGTTAATAAAGTATTTAGTTGTATGTTTTGGTTGCTGTTGATAAGTAGTTGCTGGACTTCACTAGTGCCATCTTAAACTAGAAACTAAGAATGGACATGAATTTGTGGCACTGAGTATGTCATGACAATGAGGATATCAGGTAGTCCCTGACAGCAGACTGAAAAAAAGGGTTTCCTTGTATGCCAAATGCCAGTCAGCTCTTCCACTGGAACATGCTTTGGATGTTGTTTGAACTGGCCCACACTTATCTTTTCCATCCTCTCTCAATGATGTACTCCTGTTGCTCCTCCTTTTGCTTGAGGCTGCCAAAAAAAAGATTTTTCCAACTGCTTGTTAGATTGTGCAGTAAGCAAATAAGTGGAAGACTTTGTTTTGTGTGTTCTGTGGGTGCCCCGAGAGTATACAGAGAGGTGAATTTCCTTTTGAAGATACCAGTAATAGTCTTAAGCAAGTTCCTTGTGCTGCTGTGGCTTTCATTATTTTATCAGTCAGCTTCTGAGACATTCATAAAAAGGAAACAGAAAGCAAGAAACTACTAACAATTGCCATAGAAAAATTGTTAGAAGGCATTATTAAAGACGTTCCAGCAAGGCACATAGAAAATTCAAGGTATTGGGCAAAGTCAGCGTGTCAGAATCAGAATCATGTTTATTATCATTGACGTATGTCGTGGAATTTCCTGCTTTTTTTCTGACAGCAGTTCAGGGCAAGATTTAAAAAATTGCTATGTCAATAAAAATACATACAAACATACACCCACACAGCCATATGCACAAAATAAACACATAGATGGATAAACAAATAGAGAGAGATAAATTGATCAATCAGGCAAGCAAGCAAGCAAGAGAGGTATTGTGAGGTAGAGCTCGTGGTTTCATGAACCATAGAGGAATCTGATGGCAAAGAGGATGAATCTGTTTCGAAAATGTTGTGTGTGAATCTTCAGGCTCCTGTACTTCCTCCCTAAACGTAGTAATGAGAAGAGGCCTTGCTCCAGTTGGTGAAGGTCCTTAATGATGGATGCCATTTTCTTTTGTTTTATGAAAGGAAAATCATGTTTGACCTATTTCTGGAGTCCTTTAGAGAAGTAACTTGCTATAGAAAAATGAGAACATCTACTATACTTAGATTTCTGGAAGACATTTGATAAAGCTCTGCATTAAAGGTTATTGCTGAAAATAAAAGATTAATTATTGGTATTGTTGAAGAATAGCTGGTAACAGGAGTAGGCATAAAGAAGTCTTCTTCAAGTTGGTAACGTGTGTTTTAATGAGACTGGTAATTTTTACAATTTATATAAATGATTTGGATGAAGGAGCTAAGTATATGGGTGTTTAAAGTTCTGCAGAGGACATAAAGAACTATATAGATACAGATAAATTAAGTGAGTGGACGAAGATTTATAAATAGAATGTAATGTTGGAATGTGTAAAATCATGCATGTTAGCAATAAAAATAAATAACTATTGTTGGATTCGACGGTTTAATTCTAATTGTCATTTTCTTTGTATTTTAATAATTAATTATCTGCTTGCATTTTAAGTAGTTTTATGTGCATAAGTTTGATATGCCTCTAATGGCTATACGAAGTATAATTTTGAAAGCTTCTTAGCATCTTTGCACTTATATAATTGAATAGGTGTTTTCTCATTGGTTAATTTTTACTGCAATTATGAACAAGTATTTTCTAATTGGTTGTCTCTTATCTACATATTTGAATGGAATTTCTCTTTTCTTGGGTATAAAAGTAGTTGTTTTTTAATGTTAGGCACCATCTTTAGTCTGGCTCTTCTTCAAGTGGTAAGACCCCTGTTCCTTCTGGCAGCAATTGGCATAATCAGGAAAGATATTACTAAGTTTTGAACTTGTTACACTTGAGGACAGGAAGTGGGGTTTTTAGCATGCAACAAAAGGGATAAGTCCTTCCAGGTGAGGCGACACTTCACCTGTGAGTCGGCTGGTGTGATATACTGCGTCCGGTGCTCCTGGTGCGGCCTTCTATATATTGGCGAGACCTGATGCAGACTGGGAGACCGTTTACTGAACACCTACGCTCTGCCCGCCAGAGAAAGCAGGATCTCCCAGTGGCCACACGTTTTAATTCCGTGTCCCATTCCCATTCTGATATGTCCATCCATGGCCTCCTCTACTGTCAAGATGAAGCCACACTCAGGTTGGAGGAACAACACCTTATATTCCATCAGGGTAGCCTCCAACCTGATGACTTGAACATTGACTTCTCTAACTTCTGTTAATACCCCTCCTCCCCTTCTTACCCCATCCCCTATTTATTTATTTATCTATCTATTTATTTATTATTATTTTTTCCCCTTTCTTTCTCCCTAGGCCTCCCGTCCCATGATCTTCTCCCTTCTCCACCCTTGTATCCCTTTTGCCAATCAACTTTCCAGCTCTTAGCTCCATCCCCCTCCCTCCTGTCTTCTCCTATCATTTTGGATCTCCCCCTCCCCCTCCCACTTTCAAATCTCTTACTATCTCTTCTTTCAGTTAGTCCTGATGAAGGGTCTCGGTGCAAAACATCGACTGTACCTCTTTCTACAGATGCTGCCTGGCCTGTTGCGTTCCACCAGCATTTTGTGTGTGTTCCTCATATATTCCTCTTTTTTCTGAGAGAAAAATGGATTCTGACTTAGAGCATTGAATGGGAGTTAGGATTGAGGATTCTTCTGTGTTGCTATTTTTAAAATACAGATCTCTGAACAGAAACCCGATATAGAGCCACGTGCAAAATCAGGAGTGTGTGCACTAAATATGCAAGCCCATAGAGCATCAAAAATTAAATTCGTACCAGCAGTGGAGCACTGACAAAAAGATAAAAAATTTGTACAAGCCAGTAAAATGTGTGAGAAAACTTAAGTTCTTGCAGACTTGAGGAGCATGGGGAAAAAGAATTAAATTCAGATTGCAGGATAACCTGTTAAAATTTCAGCTGCAAACTATTACTATTTCAAGACTGCAGTCAAAGTAAAAGAAAGTACGTATAAATTAAGATCGAATCAAAATATTGATCAAAGTTGTAAACCAATGGAGAACTCTTACCTGAATAAAGCATCTCAGTTCGATAGGATAAATGAAGAAGTCGGAACAAAAATACCAATAATATGGTAGGTTTGATCGAATGTGTGAATAACTGAAAGAATTAATGGGATGAGTAAACATAAGAATATAAGAAATAAGAGTAGGAGTAGGCCATCTGGCCCATAGAGTCTGCTCTATTATTCAGTAAGATCATGGCTGATCTGGCCATGGACTCATCTCCACCTGCCTGCCTTTCCCTATAACCCTTAATTCCCCTACTGTGAAAAAATCTATCCAACCTTCATAGTCATAGTCATACTTTATTGATCCCGGGGAAATTGGTTTTCGTTACAGTTGCGCCATAAATAATAGATAGTAATTAAACCATACATAGTTAAATAGTATTATGTAAATTATGCCAGGAAATAAGTCCAGGACCAGCCTATTGACTCAGGGTGTTCGACCCTCCAAGGGAGGAGTTGTGAAGTTTGATGGCCACAGACAGGAATGACTTCCTATGATGCTCTGTGTTGCATCTCAGTGGAATGAGTCTCTGGCTGAATGTACTCCTGTGCCCACCGAGTACATTATGTAGTGGATGGGAGATATTGTCCAAGACGGCATGCAACTTGGACAGCATCCTCTTTTCAGACACCACTGTGAGATAGTCCAGTTCCATCCCCACAACATCACTGGCCTTACGAATGAGTTTGTTGATTCTGTTGGTGTCTGCTACCCTCAGCCTGCTGCCCCAGCACACAACAGCAAACATGATAGCACTGGCAACCTTGTCTTAAATATATTTACTGAGGTAGCACTGCTACTTCATTGGCCAGAGAATTCTACAGATTCACCACTCTCTGGGAAAATCAGTTCCTCCTCATCTCCATCCTAAATCTACTCCCCTGAATCTTGAGGCTATGCCCCCTAGTTCTAGTCTCACGTATTGGTGGAAACAACTTTCCTGCTTCTATCTTATCTATCCCTTTCATAATTTTATGTTTCTATAGGAACTCCTCTCATTCTTCTGAATTGCAGCAAGTACATTCCAAGGCAACTCAATCTCCCCTTGTAGTCTAACCCCCTTATCTCTGAAATCAACCTGGTAATCCTCCTCTGCACTGCTTCCAAAACCAGTATATCCTTCTTGAAGTAAGGAGACCAGGACTGCACACAGTACTCAGGTGTGGCCTCAACAGTACCATATACAGTTGCAGTATAACCTCCTTGCTCTTAAACTCAATCCCTCTAGTAATGAAGACCAACATTCCATTTGCCTCCTTGATAGCCTGCTGCACCTGCAAACCAACCACTCCCAAGTCCCCCTGCACAGCAGCATTTTGCGTGGTTTTACTATTTAAATAATAATCTGCTCTTTCATTTTTCCTTCCAAAGTGAATGGCCTCACTTTTACCAACATTGTACTCCATCTGCCAGACCCTTGACCACTCACTTAACCTATATATATATCTCTTTGTAGACTCTCTGTGTCTTTTGTGGAATTTGCTTTTGCACTCAATTTTGTATCATCAGCAAACTTAGATGCAGTACACTCGGTCCCCTCTTCCAGATCGTTAATGTACAATATATCGTGAACAGTTACAGGCCCAGCACCGCTCACCACTGATGGCAACCAGAGTAACACCAATGATCCCAACTCTCTGCTTTCTATTCATTAAGCAATCCTCTATCCATGCTAATACTTTTACTAATAAAGTCTTTTGCTAATTGAAAGAAACATGGACGTTGCACGAAACTACAAAAACAGCATGATAGGGACAGTAAAAAGTCTAAAGAGTGAAATTTTGCATTATCCGAATGATTGAAACAACAACATGGTAATTCACTTGAAGTCACACACACAAACTGCTGGATGAACTTGCGTTTGTGTGTCTTGCTCTGGATTTCCAGCATATGAAGAATATCTTGTTATGTTGTGCTAGTGATGTGACTGCTGGCACCCAGGCAAACACCTGCTTCTGAAGCTCCACCCTGGGAAACATTGAACAGTCTTCTTATACAGTGTCACCAGCCGAACTCTGGGGAATTTAGCCTAACAGTCCTCCAAGACCTCGACACCATCTGAACTCTGAAGAAATACAGGATTGATTCTGCAGTGACCCCTTGCGATTCAAGTGCGGATGACAAAGATGAAACAATAAGATTGACAGCTATGTTGCTTGCTCCAATAAAGATCAAGGGAGTGAAGACGCACAAAAATGAAGATAAAACCATTGCTAATCAATGTATTGACAAACTAGTGGCAGATTCATCAACTATTGCTCAACTATTCAACAATCTATTGAAGGACAGTGCATACGCCGATGACTGAGTGACTCTTAATGAAGAGCAACTGCAAGCATTTTAAACCTTAATGGTGGCATTGTGTGCTGCACCTAACTTAAGACTCAATGAGACAGGTAAATTATTTACCTGTAATTTAATGAGAAGCACATGATCGCATTCTTCACTCAAAAGCATGGAGAGCAATAGCGTTCTGTTGGTTATTTGTCTGTCTAAGATCTGATTCTATACACTGATGGCTCCTCAAAGGTTAAAAGGAAATCAAATGGTTGTTTCTAGAACTGAAACGTTGGTATTAGGAAGCATGGCTGCTGTTATCTCTGTGCAACAGGCAGAACTAAAAGCTTTGATTGAAGCCTGTAAGTTGGCAGAAGTAAGATCAGCTAATATATACACTGATTCTCAATATGTTTTTGGAAACTTATAGAGACAAAAAAAAAATTCTTACGGCTGTGGAAACCCCAGTCAAGAATATCCAACTAGTACAAAAACTTACAGGTGTCATGTTACTGCCGTCAAAATTTGTTGTATTAAAATGTAAAAGTTACTCTAAAATGACTACAATGGAAAGCTGTGGAAGCGCATTCGCAGATGAAATTGCGAAAATGACAGCATGGAAAGAAATAAGAGAAGTAAAGGAATTACTAAAAACATATGTGGTGAATCTAAAACTGGAATTAAGGAAACAAAGTTGATCACTGTATCAGAGAGGAACATATAAGATATTAAAGAGATGCAGGCTCAGTGCTCTCCACAGGAAAAGTGGTTAGACATTGGTGGGAAGTTCAACAGTGATGGAGTATGGAGATATGGCAATAGCCATAAACTGGTAGCCCCAAGTTCATTCTTCCTTATCTGGTGCAACAAATAGAGTCTCTAGGACATATTGGAGTGCAAAAGATTATCTACAGATTCTCCCAGTGGTAGTGGAATCCACAGTTCAGGGCACAAGCTCGACAAACGTTTGAAAGATGCCTGACGTGCCAGAAAACGAATTCTGGACCAGCAGAAAAGCTACTGCAATTAAATGTTACTGTCTCACTTGGTCCATTTTTACATTTACAAGTCAACTACATTTCTTTATCAAAGTGCCAAGGATACTCAGACATACTTGTAATAGTGGTCAAGTTTTCAAGATACGGTGGAAGCTATTCCAGCAAGGAAAGGTACTGCCACTCACACAGCAAAAACTCTGATCAAAGCCTATATTCCAGGATGGCAATTGCCGTGTCACATTGACTGTGACCAAGGAACACATTTCACTGGGAGATTTTGTCAGGAATTATACGGACTGAGGAGCATTAAATAGTCCACATTCCCTAGAGTCATCAGAGCAAGTTAAGTGAATGAATGGAACGTCATACAATGACTAAGTATCATAAGAAGGCGCTGGCCTACAGCTCTTCTTATGATCTTGTGTAGTTTCTAAGCAAACCCAACCAAGACAACTAAACTAAGCCTATCCGAGGCAGTAACAGGGCATTCTATCTCACTGCTGGGAGCCTTCAATCTTAGAGGGACTGACATACCCACTATTGCAGACAGTTTAGTTAGCTGTTGTGTGAAATTAACCCAAGCTGTACAGTCTGCTTCTCACCAGGTTTCTGATCCAACAGAAGGAGGACACACCCTGATTCCTGGGGAATGGGTCCTGATTAAGAAGCTGCATTAGGAACCACTAGGAACTTGATGGGAAGGCCCCTATCAAGTGTTGTTAATTACTAACTTGGTGGTGACAGTAGAAGGTAAAAAAAAGTGGACACATGGCAGCCACTGCAAGCACGCTAAAGAGGTACCAGACAAGAACAACAAGAACTATGGTTAATATGCTAATAACCTCTTGGCCTATTGCCTACATTGATGGGCTGCAATGAGCAAATCACTAACCAGAGCAAAGACTTCAAGCAAGTCAACAGCTACTGGACGTTATGAAGTTAATTCCAAAAATTATTTGTTGTTATTATATATTTGCCAATTTTCCCACTCATAATCTGTCAGTTAAATTGAGTCATAATGTATTATTGCCAATTAGAAATATTACAATTCAAGTAATAAGAAATGGTTAAGTTCATGGAACAATATGTACTTTATGTGCAGAAATAGAACCTACCCCTCTTTCTCGTAATTGATTAGAATCTTGTTTTTTAGGGTATGTTTTTCCTGCCGTGAAACATACACACACCTTACCTTTACTACCTGAGTCTAGGAGTTAGTGAGGCATTTCAGAAACAGATCATTTTGCGTCAATTTTATTTCCATTTTATAGTTTTGCAGGGAGTATAAGGGAGATTAAAAATGTTGCTACAGTCTTAGAAAGAGTAAGCAAAGACTCTTACTTTGTCGAAGCCTTGGGAAAGATAACAACAGAAGTGGATGCTGTGCATAAGATAGTCCTTCAAAATTGTAGGGTATTAGATTTTCTCTTAGCAGTTAAGCGGGGGAACATGTACAGTTATAGGCCTGGAGTCCTCTTTTGTTGTTCCTTTTCACGCCTTGTGGCGCATTCGGTGGCAACCTTACTATTTCTTTAGCATTTTTGTCTGTGTTCTGTGAAGCTAGGTTGCTAGCTCAATGCTTAATGCAGCACATGTGGAAATCATGCAAGGAGGTGGTTGGATTCGAAGCTGGGACTACTTGCCAGTGCGGTTGCCACTACACCGCTGGCCGGCTATAGGCAAGGAGTGTCAAACTTACATATCTGACAAATCTGAAGGTATAAAGTAATTTGGCTGATCATGTTCATAAGGAAACAGCTAAAATACATCAACCTGATGGATGGAATTTCATTGATTGTATTCAATTAAGTCTCAGTAGCTGGGATTACTCAATACTAAATGCTATAATATTTATATTAATATGCCTTATTATTTTATACTTGTTTAAAGGTGATTATTAACACAGTAATTCAAACTTGTGTAAGTGTACTTACTAATCTGCCTAACCCTGACATAATTTTATGAATTCTTAGAACATATAGCCTTTGATATTTCATAACTTAGGTAGTTGTTTTTGGATAATTTAATATGTGACGTAGATACCGCAAGTTTTTCTACTTCTGAAATTTCAGATGTAATGTTTCTAAGTGAGTGATTTAGAATCAAATAAGGAATTGTTGGATCTGATTGTTTAATTTTAATTGTCATTTTCTTTGCAGTTTAACAATTAATTACCTCCTTGTACTTTAAGTAGCCTTTATATGCATTACAGTTTGATTTGCCTCTAGTGGCTATTCAAAGTATAATTCTGGAAGCTTCTTCTGTTCTTTGTACTTCATTAAGTCAATAAGTGTTTTCTCATTGGTTATATTTTACTACAGTATTGAATAAGTATTTTTTATTTGGTTGCTTCTTATCTACAGATTTAAATGGAATCTCTCTTATCTCTGGGTATAAAAGTAGCTGTTTTATGCTAGGCGCCATCTCTAACTTCTCTCTTATTCAAGTAGTAAGACTCTTTGTCCCTGTTTGTGTCAATGTCCCTCTGTTCTATCAACTCCTAATAAATAAAATAATTGTGAAGCAACAAATTTTATGCCTTGTTCCTGATTTTGAAAAGAACCTTGGACTTTAACACCAGAATCCAACACTATTATGAGGTGGTGATAGATTGGGAAGCTTGGTGATTTAAAGGAATCTGTGTATTCTAGTTCATGATTTTTTAAAGGCTTAAATGCAGAAACAACAACATGCAGCAGAAATGATCAGAATATTATGTTTCAAACTTGAACCAGCTGAATTATATGAAAATTTGTTCAGTTCAAATTAATACAAAAGTGATATAATAACTAACCATATTTTTTTAAAAAAACTGAATTGATATAAAATTAGTCACCGTTTTTTCATTCAATACAGAAGATTACCTACAATGGTCGATGTAATTTCAACTTCAAGTTTATTGTCATTCAACTGTACACATGTATGCAGCTAAGCAATGCAACGTTCATCAGGGATCAAGATGCAAAACACAGTACATATATCATATACAGCACATAAAATAATATTAGCATAATAGTAAGAGATTTAAAAAGTATTCTGTAAATGTACAAACTGGCATGAAGTGCCTATATTACATAGAGTTAAATATACAACAGTATTATTGCTACTAGTGCTGTCATAAATAATGTGTACCTTGTGGTAACAGGGAACTCAGAAGTCTCTCAGGTTGGGGGAAGAAGGTTCTTACCCATCCTATCATTTCTTATCCTAATGCTATGGTATCTTCTGCCTGATGGTAAGAGATCAATAAGATTGTGGGATGGATGGGAGAGGTTCTTGACAATGATGAGGGCTGTGCAAACACAGCGCTTCTAGGGTATGTCCTAGATTATGGGGGTGGGTGGGTGGGTGGGAAAGGACCCCAGTGATACTCGCGGCAGTCCTCACGATACGTTGCAGGATCTTGTGGTCAGATGCCTTGCAATTCACATACCAGACAGTGATAGAGCTGGTCAGGACACATTTGATGGTGCTCTGGTAGAATGTTACCTTGCTTGTCTCAATCCCCTCAGGAAGTGGTGGCGCTGTTGTGCTTTGTTGATGAAAGGGGTGGTGTAGAGGAATTAGGAGAGATCATCCATGATGTGCATTGCATTCCAAGAAACTTAGTGCTCCTGACTCTGTCCATGGATGAACCATTGATGTGCATTAGGAATGGTCAGCCTGCACCTTCCTGAATTCCACAATCATCTCTTTAGTCTTGTCCACTTTGAGACTCAAGTTGTGTATTCAGCAGACCACAAGCTATTCTATCTCTTCATTGCATGTCGAATCTTCATTGCTGCTGCTGAATCAACCACTGTTGTGTTCTATAGAACTTAATGATGAGGTTAAAGCTGGATCTAGTAGTAGAATTGTGCATCAGTGGAATGAACAGGAGCCCTGGGAGTCACTTGTGCTCAGCATGATGGAACTTGACATGTTGCCACCAACACTGACTGCCTTGAGTTTTCTCCGACAGGAAGTCCAAGATCCAGCTACAAAAGGAAATGCTGAGATCCAACAAGAACAGCTTACCCATCAGCTTCTGAGGAATGATCATATTAAATGTTGAACTGAAGTCAATAAACAGCATTCAGAGGCATGAGACACCATTCTCCAGATGGGACAGGATTAAGTAAAGGGCAGAGTTATTACATCATCAGTGGACCAATTTGGCCGATATGCAAACTGGTAGGGGTCCAATGTAGTGGGAAGGCAGAATTTAATGCAGTTTGCCTTCTCACTACTCAAAGCATTTCGTTATTAGTTGAGGTCAGTTACACTGGATGATATTTGTCAAAGCAGGTTACTTTTGGCTTCTTGAACACTGGGATGATGGTAGTAGCTTTGAATCCTGTAGGAACAATGGTCTGTTCCAGAGAGATGTTAAAGACATATGTGAAAACATCTTCTACCTGAGCTCCGCAGTCTCGCTGCACCTGACAGATATGTTGTCAGGCACCACAGTTTTGTGTGGGTTGACCCTGACTAGGGTCTTCCTCATTTAATTAATGTACCCTTCTTCAAGCCTCAGAACTATGACTAATGCGGAAAACCTTTTAATTTGCGATTGTAGTAATTTATTTGAACAACAAATGTTGAATTGGGTGGGGCATGAATGGTGCTGAAGAATGCCTCAATGGATTTTATGTGTGACAGGTGCTGCTGCAGTTGCAGCACTGGTTACTGCTCTGGCACTCAAGGAAATAGTGTCTCAATTTATTATAAAGGTTTATTATAAAATTCACTGTAATTAATAATATGACTGACATTACTGGCCCTCTGATAATTTTTATGCTTGTTTAGATGAAGCTCTTTTGACTATTTTGACTTTTCTCAGATCCCCCAATTATTAGCTGCTTTGTTTCAGTTTGCACTAGATCCTAGCTGATTGTCATAGTCACTCAATATCTGGCCAGATTGCATCCTTACGTACAGTATAACAAATACTACACCTTATTGCATTGTAGTCTGAAATCCTTTCAGAACATCTGATAATGATAATTTGATGTCTCAGAAGCTCCCCTCAGTTTTTGAGTAGGTTGCATTTGCTTGAAAAGATCAAACTGACAGTTGCTGTAGGCATTTACATGATCAATCATTTCTTCTCAGGTATCTGCACAGGAAAATAAGGTCAATATGATCAAATTCTACAGTAGCAGATATTGCAATAAATTATATTACAACATTTAACCCTGCTCCTAAACCTTGAGCTGGGAGCACATGTCCAATAGTTGTGAACACGGCTATCAACAATTCTATTTGTTGTCATTGTTACGTACTTCTGGGTTTGCTTATTTCCCCGCTCCCCAGATCTAAATAGGATCTCAGCTAGGAACATTAGAGACTGCAGATACTGGGATGTGGAGCAACAAACTGTATGTTGGAGGAATTTAATAGGTTACAGATACAGGGTTTTGATCCAAATTTTCCACAATTTCTTTCCTCTCATCGATGCTGTTTAACAAGCTGAGTTCTTTTAGCAGATTGTTTGTTGCTTGGGATCTTTATTAAATTCATTTAACCCAGCCAGGATATCAACTTGGACGTTCTCAGAATGAAAGGTGCCTCTTTCATTAGCTTGTGCATCCAGTCTAGAAGTGGTGGTCATTATATTAATTGACTTTGAATTCCAGGACCTGAACAGTGCATTTTTTTCTATATGCATCCTAACTTATCAAAATTAGTTCACTCATTATTCAAAGGCTCAGAAATTCAGCTTTAGAATACACAATTGTGCTGAACTCTGGCTTACCAAATTTAAGTGTTTGCCTGTTAGGAATAGGAATTTGAATTAGATTAATTTATTATTGTCTCATGTATTGAGGTACAGTGAAAAGCTTGTCTTGTACATAAGTCAAGCTGATCAATTAATTACGTAGTATGTTGAGGCAGTATAAGGTAAAATTAACAGAGTGGAGAATGAAGTGTTACAGTTACAGAGAAAGTGCAATGCAGGTAGATGATAAGGTACAAGGTAATGAGGTGGATTATGAGGTGAAGTGTCCATCTTATTGTGCTAAGAAACTGTTAAATAGTCTCAGAACAGTTGGGTAGAAGCCATTCTTGAGTTTTCATGTTTTTTTATCTTCTGCCCGATGGCAGGGGGGTGAAGAGAGAATGTCTGGAATGGGTGGGCTCTCTGATTATGTAGCACCGATTGTGAGGACCAAGAAGGCATAGTCAAAGGAGGCACAGGAATGCTTACAAGACTGCTTTGAATGAGTAGACTGGACGATATTCAGGGATTCATCTTTGAGTCTGAATGAATATGCCACAGTTGTCACCAACTTCTTCAAGGTCTATGTGGATGAGTGTTTGCTTTTGAGAACATACTTGGCAAATCCAAACCAAAAGCCATGGGTGAATGAGGAGATTCTTAGTATGCTGAGGGCTAGATCTGTGGCATTCAAGACCAGTGATCCAGAAGTATATAAGCAATCCAGATACGACTACAGAAAGCTGTTTTAAGAATGAAAAACAATTCCAATTAAGGTTAGAGACAGAACTGGATGCACATCAGCTCTGCCAGGGTTTGCAGCCCATTACTTCCTACAAAGTGAAACCTAATATTATGACTGACTGTGATGCTTCATTCCCAGATGAACTTTACACCTTTTATACACACGTTGAAAGGGAGGATAAAACTACACCTAAGTGAATCTATGCAGCATCTGGTAACTCTGTACTCTCTGTCTCAGAGGTTGTTGTCAGAACATCTTTCAAGAGGGCGAACCCTCACAAGGTATCAGGCCATGATGGTATACTTGATAGGTCTTTGAAAACTTGTGCCAACCAGCTGATGGAAGATCTTCAATCTTTTAATACAGCTGATGGAGGTTCCTACCTGCTTTAGATGGGTGACAATCATGCCAGTGCCCATGAAGAACAGGGTGATCTGCCACAATGACTATCACCCAGTGGCACTCACATCCATTGTGATGAAGTGCTTTGAAAGATTGGATATGGGTAGAATCAACTCCTGCCCAATCAAGGACCTAGACCCACTGAAATTTTCCTATCCCACAATAGGTCTACAGCAGATGCATTCTCACTGGCTCTCCAGCCGGTCTTGAGTTACATGGACAACAGTAATACCTACCTCAGGCTGCTGTATATTGATTACAGCTCAGCATTCAATACAATCGTACCCTCAGTTTTAATCAATAAACACCAAAACTTGGGTACCTGTATCTCTGTCTGCAACTGGATCCTTGACATTCTCACTGGGAGACCAAAGTCTCAGAAATAACATTTTCTTCTCACTGACAATCAATAATGGTGCATCTTTAGCCCCCTGCTCTACTCTTTCTATATCCACGATTGTGTGGCTAGGCACAGCTCAAATGGCATCTATAAATTTTCCATTGACACAACTTATTGCTGGCAGAATTTCAAATGGTGATGAGCATGCATACAGCAGTGAGATAGAAGATAGATCAGCTGGTTGAGAGGTATAGCAGCAACAACCTTGCACTCAACGTAAGTAAGACCAAGGAATTGATTGTGGACTTCTGGAAGGGGAAGCTGATGGAACATACACCAGTCTTCAATAAAGGATCAGCAGTGGAAAGGGTAAGTAGTTTCAAGATCCTGGGTTTCAACATCCTAGGCCCAACATATTTATGCAATTACAAAGAATGCGTGACAGTGGCTATGTTTCATTAGGAGTTTGGGGGAAATTCTTATGCCACTAAAGGCACTCACAGATATCTACAGATGTTATAACCTCTTGAAGCACTTCATGATTAAGAAGGCAAATGCAATATTAGCATTTATTTAAAGGGGACTAGAATATAATAGCAAGGATGTGATGCTGAGGCTTTATAAGGCACTGGTCAGACTACATTTGGAATATTGTGAGCAGTTTTATTTAGATTATGAGGACACTCAGTCCTCGTTTATTGTCATTTAGAAATGCATGCATTAAGAAATGATACAATGTTCCTCCAGTATGATATCACAGAAACACAGGACAGACCAAGACTAAAACTGACAAAAACCACATAATTATAATGTATAGTTACAACAGTGCAAAGCATTACCATAATTTGATAAAGAGCAGACCATGGCCACAGTAAAAAAAAAAGTCTCAAAGTCCCAATAGCCCATCATCTCACGCAGACGGTAGAAGGGAGAAATTCTCCCTGCCATGAACCTCCAGCGCTGCAAACTTGCCGATGCAGCACCCTGGAAGCACCCGACCACAGCCGACTCTGAGTCCATCCGAAAACTTCGAGCCTCCGACTAGCCCTCCGACACCGAGCACTATCCCTGCCGAGCGCTTCGATCCTGCCCCGGCCGCCAAGCAACAAGCAAAGCCGAGGACTTGGGGCCTTCCCCTCCCAAGATTCAGGATCACATAGTAGCAGCGGCAGCGAAGCAGGCATCTCAGAAGTTTCTCCAGATGTTCCTCCGTGCTCTCATGTCTGTCTCCATCAAATCAGGATTGTGCACGGCACCCTACTTGACAGATAACAGATATTCATCACTGAAGTGGCCACTGAGCACTGCGCCACACCACCATCTTCTCCTCCAGAAGGAGGAGTGCTATATCTATGAAAGGATGTGCTGGCATTGGAGAGGGTCAGAGGAGGTTTACAAGAATGACCCCAGGAACGAAAGGATTAAATTATGAGGAGCATTTGATGGCTTTGGGCCTGTACTTGCTGGGGTTTAGAAGAATGAGGGGAAGGACCTCATTGAATCCTTTTGAATATTGAAAGGCCTGGCTAGAATGCACATGGAGAAGATACGTTTTCAGTCTTGGCATGTCTAGGACCAAGAAGTGTAGTCTCAGAATAAAAGGACATGTATTTAGAACAGAGGTAAGGAAGAATTTCTTTAGTCAGAAGATGGTGAATCTGTGGAATTCATTGCCATGGACGGCTGTGGAGTCCAAGTCATTGGGCTTCTTTAAAACGGAGGTTGATAGCTTCTTGATTAATAAGTACATCAAAGGTTACAGGGAGAAGGCTGGAGAATAAGGTTGAGTAGGAAAATATATCAGCCATGAATGAATGGCAGAGCAGACACAATGGCTGAATAGCTTTATTCTGCTCAATACTTATGGTCTTATGGACATACCAATCCCTTTCTGTTCAAAACATGCATAGAAAGTGTTGAGCTAATTGGAAAGAGATGTGTTGTTGTTACTGATGCTATCCGACTTTGTTCTGTAGCCTGTCATAGCATGTATACTCTGCTGCAACTGATGGATGGTCTGGGACTTGATTTTGGACTGGTGTAAGACAGTAAAACATAGGAGCAGAATTAGGCCATTTAGTCCATCAAGTGCTTTGCCATTCCATCATGGCTGATCCCGGATCCCACTCAACCCCATATACCTACCCTCTCGCCGTATCCTTTGATGCTCTGACCGATCAAGAAATGATCAACTTCTACCTTAAATATATGCATGGGCTTGGCCTCCACCGCAGTCTGTGGCAGAGCGTTCCACAGAATTACTACTCTCTGGCTAAAAAAAATTCCTTCTTAACTGTATTCTAAAGGATCACCCCTCAATTTTGAGGCTATATCCTCTAGTTCTGGATATCCCCACCGTAGGAAACATCCTCTCGACATCCACACTATCTAGTCCTTTCAACATTCTGTAGGTTTCAATGAGATCCCCACGCAGTCTTCTAAATTCCAGTGAGTACTGGCTCAAAGCTGCCAACGCTCCTCATATAATAACCTCTTCATTCCCAGAATTATCCTCGTGAACCTTCTCTGGAGTCTCTCCAATGACAACACATCCTTTCTGAGATATGGGCCCAAAACTTTTGATAATACTCCAAGTGCAGCCTGACTAGAGTCTTATAAAGGCTCAGTATTATCTCCTTGCTATTCCCCTTGAAATAAATGCCAACATTGCATTTGCCTTCTTTACTACAGACTCAACATGTTAAGTTAACCTTTTGGGAGTCTTGCACGAGGACTCCTAAGTACTTTGCACCTTCGATGTTTGAAACTCCTCCCCATTTAGATAATAGTCTGCACTATTGTTTCTTTTACCAAAATGCATTATCATACATTTCCCAACACTGTTCCATCTGCCACTTTTTTGCCCATTCTTTCAATCTGTCTTAAGTCCTGCTGCAATTACATTGCTTTCTCAGCACTACCTATCCCTCCACCTATCATAAGAACATAAAAAGCAACGAAGAACCACTAAGCAAGCAATAAAGGAAGGGAATCTAGAGTATGAAAATAAGCTAGTGCAAAATATAAAAATGGATAGTAAAAGTTTTTAGAATTATATAAAATGGAAGAGGGTGGCTAAAGTGAATGTAGGTGGCTTGGAGGATAAGAAGAGGAAATTGACATTGAGTAATAAGAAAATGGCAGAGGCTTTGAATGACTTTTGTGTCGGTCTTCACGGTGGAGGATACGTCTAACATGTCAAAGAGAGATGTTAATGGATGTGATGGGAGGTGAGGACCTTGATACAATAGCTATCAGTAAAGAGGTAGTGCTGAGCAAACTGTGGGCCTGAAGATAGACAAATTCCCTGGTCCTGATAGAATGCAACCCAGGGTACAGAAAGAAATAGCAGAAGTTATAGTAGAGGCTTTGGTGATAATTTACCAAAATCCTCTGGACTCTGGGCAGGTCCCAGCAGATTAGAAGACAGTGAATGCCACACCACTGTTCAAAAAAGAATGTATACAAAAGCCAGGTAACTATAGGCCAGTTAGTTTAACATCTGTAGTTGGGAAAATGCTTGAAGTTATCATTAAGGAAGAAATAACAAGGCATCTGGAAAGAAATGGAACCATCAGGCAGATACAGCATGGATTTGGCAAAGGCAGGTCCTATCTGACAAACTTACTGGAGCTCTTTGAGGATATAATGAGCACAGTGGATAGAAAAGAACAGATGGACATTATTTACTTGGATTTCCAGAAGGCGTTCAATAAGGTGCCACATAAAAGACTTACCATGAGATAATGATACACAGAGTTGGGGGTAGTGTATTAGCTTGGATAGAGGATTGGTTAACTAATAGAAAGCAGAGAGTTGGGATACATGGGTGTTACTCTGGTTGGCAATCAGTGGTGAGTTGTGTGCTGCAGGGGTCGGTTCACGATATACATTAATGATCTGGAAGAGGGGACCGAGTGTAGTGTATCTAAGTTTGCTGATGATACTAAATTAAGTGGAAAAGTAAATTCTGCAGAAGCTTTGGAGAGTCTGCAGAGAGATATAGATAGATTAAGTGAGTGGGCAAGGGTCTGGCAAATGGAGTACGATATTGGTAAATGCGAGGTCATTCACTTTGGAAGGAAAAATGAAAGAGCAGATTATTATTTAAATGGTAAAAAATTGCAGCATGCTGCTGTGCAGAGGGACTTGGGAGTGTTTGTTCATGAATCACAAAAGGTTGGTTTGCAGCTGCAGCAGGCTATCAAGAAGGCAAATGGAATGTTGGCCTTCATTGCTCGAGGGATTGAATTTAAGAGCAGGGAGGTTATGCTATAACTGTACAGGGCACTGGTGAGGCCGTAGCTGGAGTACTAGGTGCAGTCTGGTCTCCTTACTTCAAGAGGGATATACTGGCTTTGGAGGCGGTGCAAAGGAGGTTCCCAGGTTGATTCCAGAGATGAGGAGAATTAGACTATGAGGGGAGATTGAGTCGTACTTTCTGGAATTCAGAAGAATGAGAGGAAATATTATGGAAACATATAAAATTATGAAAGGGATGGGTAAGATGGAGGCAGGAAAGTTGTTTCCACTGGTGGTTGAAACTAGAACCAGGGGACATGGCCTCAAGATTTGGGTGGAGATGAGGAGGAACTGCTTTTCCCAGAGAGTGGTGAATCTGTGGATTCTCTGCCCGATGAAGTAGTGGTGGCTACCTCAGTAAATATGCTTAAGACAAGGTTGGATAGATTTTTGCATAGTAGGGGAATTAAAGGTTATGGGGAAAAGGCAGGCAGGTGGAGATGAGTCCATGGCCAGATCAACCATGATCTTATTGAATGGTGCAGCAGCCTCAATAGATACTCTACTCCTGTTCCTATTTCTTATGTTCAATCTTCATATCATCCACAAACTTTGCCACAAAGCCTTCAATTCCATTATCTAAATCAGTGACAAATAATGTGAAAAGCAGCGGTCCTGATACTGACTCCCCGAGGAACACCACTAGCCATTGGCAGCCAACCAGAAAAGGCCCCTTTTATTCCCACTTGCTGATTCCTGCCTGTCTTCCATTCCAATATTCATGCCAGTATCCTTCCTGTAATGTCTCTTGGCATCTCTGATAGCTTTACAGAGGTTATGTCTCCATTTTTTGTACTTGTCAGAGTCACCTGATTTCAACATGATTGTGCTAGACTTTAATAGGGAGTGGACCTCCCAATTCGTTTATGACTTCCAATTTAGGAACCCTGATTGTCCTTTTTGTTGCACAGTTCTCAACTCAATTCCATTCATGGAGGTGACCTACTCACCTTTACTGGAGGCTGAGACTTTGAATATGAAGAAGAGAACCTCATCTACTTCTTCAGACTAGTACTGTGTGACTTTCTGTACTGGTTTATCCCATCTTAGCTTTGTTTTGAATACAGTGAGAAGGAGCATAGCCAGGTGGTCTGATTTACTGAAGCATTGACATGGGATGGCCCTGTAGGTATCTTTGAGTCTATCTTGTAATAGTGGTGGTGTATTCCGGTGGTGAAAAAGTAATGTGAAACTCTTTCCTCATTTTTACCTCTTTTTTTTAAACTAGTTCATCATTAACATGCTGAACTGATCTTATTGCTAATCCATTAAATGCAAGATAATGTGCAGTTGTAACCAATTGCCTGAGTCATCTTCTTGTTAGAAATTTGGCACTAGGAACTTCAGAAGTCCAAGTAGAGTAAAGGTTAGTTTCAACTTTGAAGTCTTCATTAAAACTGACACATTCTTAGTAACTATACTCTATCTATCTAATAAGAATGTGCATTTACCATGATAATTTTTCCTAAAATCAGACACACAGGATACTTGCGTCTTTAACTTTTTTTTTTGGCTAGGGTTATAGGTTGAGAAAGGCAACTGCTAGATTCTTGTGATACTCTTAATGTTGATAGCATTCCTTTCATCCTGCAATTGCCAAATTCTCCATCTTAGGTGGGGAAAAAGGAATGAATAAATGATTTTTTTAAAATTGAGTAATATCAAATCCACATTATAACACGTATTTCTCGAGATAGGTATATCACCATCTATTTTTACTTCCATTTAGTTTATCAGCACTTTTAAAGTTAGCCAAACTAACTTGGGGGTAAGGTATTGATGTGGATAGAGAATTGGTAAAGGTGCTGAGGAAGAGGATTTCTTGGAATGTATGCGGGATGGTTTTTTGAACCAACATGTCGAGGAACCAACTAGAGAGCAGGCTATTCTGGACTGGGTTTTGAGCAATGAGGAAGGGTTAATTAGCAAACTTGTCGTGAGAGGCCCCTTGGGTAAGAGTGACCATAATATGGTGGAATTCTTCATTAAGATGGAGAGTGACATAGTTAATTCAGAAACAAAGGTTCTGAACTTAAAGAGGGGTAACTTTGAAGGTATGAGACGTGAATTAACTAAGATAGACTGGCAAATGACACTTAAAGGATTGACGGTGGATATGCAATGGCAAGCATTTAAAAGTTGCATGGATGAACTACAACAATTGTTCATCCCAGTTTGGCAAAAGAATAAATCAAGGAAGTTAGTGCACCCGTGGCTGACAAGAGAAATTAGGGATAGTATCAATTCCAAAGAAGAAGCATACAAATTACCCAGAAAAAATGGCTCACCTGAGGACTGGGAGAAATTCAGAGTTCAGCAGAGGACAAAGGGCTTAATTAGGAAGGGGAAAAAAGATTATGAGAGAAAACTGGCAGGGAACATAAAAACTGACTGTAAAAGCTTTTATAGATATGTAAAAAGGAAAAGACTGGTAAAGACAAATGTAGGTCCCCTACAGACAGAAACAGGTGAATTGATTATGGGGAGCAAGGACATGGCAGACCAATTGAATAATTACTTTGGTTCTGTCTTCACTAAGGAGGACATAAATAATCTTCCAGAAGTAGTAGGGGACGGAGGGTCCAGTGAGATGGAGGAACTGAGCGAAATACATGTTAGTAGGGAAGTGGTGTTAGGTAAATTGAAGGGATTGAAGGCAGATAAATCCCCAGGGCCAGATGGTCTGCATCCCAGAGTGCTTAAGGAAGTAGCCCAAGAAATAGTGGATGCATTAGTGATAATTTTTCAAAACTCGTTAGATTCTGGACTAGTTCCTGAGGATTGGAGGGTGGCTAATGTAACCCCACTTTTTAAAAAAGGAAGGAGAGAGAAACCGGGAAATTATAGACCGGTTAGCCTAACGTCGGTGGTGGGGAAACTGCTGGAGTCAGTTATCAAAGATGTGATAACAGCACATTTGGAAAGCGGTGAAATCTTTGGACAAAGTCAGCATGGATTTGTGAAAGGAAAATCATGTCTGACGAATCTCATAGAATTTTTTGAGGATGTAACTAGTAGAGTGGATAGGGGAGAACCAGTGGATGTGGTATATTTGGATTTTCAAAAGGCTTTTGACAAGGTCCCACACAGGAGATTAGTGTGCAAACTTAAAGCACACGGTATTGGGGGTAAGGTATTGATGTGGATAGAGAATTGGTTGGCAGACAGGAAGCAAAGAGTGGAATAAACGGGACCTTTTCAGAATGGCAGGCGTTGACTAGTGGGGTACCGCAAGGTTCAGTGCTGGGACCCCAGTTGTTTACAATATATATTAATGACTTGGATGAGGGAATTAAATGCAGCATCTCCAAGTTTGCGGATGACACGAAGCTGGGTGGCAGTGTTAGCTGTGAGGAGGATGCTAAGAGGATGCAGAGTGACTTGGATAGGTTCAGTGAGTGGGCAAATTCATGGCAGATGCAATTCAATGTGGATAAATGTGAAGTTATCCACTTTGGTGGCAAAAATAGGAAAACAGATTATTATCTGAATGGTGGCCGATTGGGAAAAGGGGAGGTGCAACGAGATCTGGGTGTCATTATACACCAGTCATTGAAAGTGGGCATGCAGGTACAGCAGGCGGTGAAAAAGACGAATGGTATGCTGGCATTTATAGCGAGAGGATTCAAGTACAGGAGCAGGGATGTACTACTGCAGTTGTACAAGGCCTTGGTGAGACCACACCTGGAGTATTGTGTGCAGTTTTGGTCCCCTAATCTGAGGAAAGACATCCTTGCCATAGAGGGAGTACAAAGAAGGTTCACCAGATTGATTCCTGGGATGGCAGGACTTTCATATGAAGAAAGACTGGATGAACTAGGCTTGTACTCATTGGAATTTAGAAGATTGAGGGGGGATCTGATTGAAACGTATAAAATCCTAAAGGGATTGGACAGGCTAGATGCAGGAAGATTGTTCCCGATGTTGGACAAGTCCAGAACAAGGGGTCACAGTTTGAGGATAAAGGGGAAGCCTTTTAGGACCGAGATTAGGAAAAACTTCTTCACACAGAGAATGGTGAATCTGTGGAATTCTCTGCCACAGGAAACAGTTGAGGTCAGTTCATTGGCTATATTTAAGAGGGAGTTAGATATGGCCCTTGTGGCTACGGGGATCAGGGGGTATGGAGGGAAGGCTGGGGCGGGGTTCTGAGTTGGATGATCAGCCATGATCATAATAAATGGCGGTGCAGGCTCGAAGGTCCGAATGGCCTACTCCTGCACCTATTTTCTATGTTTCTATAACAGGATTCTCTTCATACAACTGGCTATTTATTAATTTGTTTGTGATCTAAGCCTATCCTAAGTACTTCTGAATTCCTGTGGTTGTTCTGGTGAAGATACTCCTTTAGTAACTTTGAGTAGAGATTTCCAGGACTTTGATTCAGTGCTATGAAGGATTGGTGATATACACCTAGTGGCCACTTTATTAGGTACACTGGTACACCTGTTTGTTATTGCACATATCTAATAACCAATTATCTGGCAGCGCCTCAATCCATAAAATCATACAGAACTGATCAAGAGGTTCAGTTGTTTATTTTCAGACCAAGCATCAGAATGGGAGGAAATGTGATTTGTGACTTTGCCCATGGAATGATTGTTGGTGCCAGGTGGGATGGTTTGAGTATCTCAGAAACTGCTGATCTCCTGGGATTTTCTTGCACAACTTATGGTATATTTTGTAGATGGTACAACCTGCAGCCATAATGCACCAAAAGATTCCCAGATTCAAAAATTCAGTGTTCATTTATCATCAAATTATGTATGCAGTCTACAACCCTGAGATTCGTCTTCCCACAGAGAGCCATGAAACGAAGTATCACCGTGGAACCTGTTTAAAGAAAACATTAAACACCCAACACGTAAATAAAAAGATCAAATTGCGCAATGGCAGAAATTGAGCAAATAATACACAGAATATTGAGCATCAAACAGTAGAATCCTTGAAGCAGCCTAGGAATGTTCAGTTTAGTTCAGTTCCGTTCAATTTAGCACTGTGTTGTTTGATGACTGCAGGCAGCAGAGCCAGTCTACCCCAATCAAATCATGGAAAATAGCAATAGAAAAGAGTAACCAGAAACACATATAACAGGAACTGCCAAGTCCCCTAAAAATTACTCCAATCCACAAACCGTGCTGATCAAACCTTTCCCAAAACCCATGACTTCTGCACCTTCTTCCAGCAGCAGCGAGTGAGAGAGAACAAACAAATAGAATGGTGCCAATCAATTATGCTTTGTCCTGGATGGTGCCAAACTTCTTGAGAGTTCTTGTGCCACCATTTAAGTGCTCCTTTTCTAATTGTCCTTGAGAAGATGGTGGTGAACTGCTTCCTTGAACCGCTGAGCCATTGAGGTATGGAATACACACAATGCCATTTGGGATAGAGTTCTATGATTTTGATCCAGTGACAGTGAAATAACAGCAATACACTTCCAATACATAGGATGGTATGTTCTATTGAAGGCAACTTTCTGATTGTGATGTTCCCATGACTGTGCTGTTCTTGTTCTTCTAACTGGTGGAGGTCATGCGTTTGGATGATGCTTCAATGGGAGATAGGTGGGTAGGGGAAAAGAGATATGTCATATAAGATGAAGCTAGGCTTGCTGCAGAGATAAGCTATAAACAAACTCATCCAGTAAATGGGTTGAATCCATCAGTTAAGCCAAGGAGGAGTTCTGCTCCAAACTTGAATAAATTCTGATCCACATCCTGAAAGAAGAGGGTGACCTCAACACCAGCCTGAATAGGATGTAACCTTCTGTCAAAAAAATAAGTGACACGGAAGGAGCAAAGAAGGCAAGCTCCAATGGAGTTCTCAGAAGTTGACAAACATACTTGGAGCACACCTTAACATAACAAATTCCAAGTTTTGTCAGACATGGTTCAAACATTGACATCAGCAAAACTGCTGCATTTTGTCAGCAAAGCACTGCAAAGATATCCATATCACATGTAAATACTTATGTATGCAAAGACATACACAGGTGGCAAAAAGGCAAAACTAGTAGAGATGCTGCCTCGCAGCGCAGGAAGCCTGGGTTTAGTCCTGTCCTGGGGTGTTATGTGTTATTTACTTATTTTGTGACTGTGTGGGTTTCCTACAAGTGGTCTAATTTCCTCTCATATCCTAAAGATGAGTGGGTCAGCAGATTAACTGGCTATTGCAAATTGCCCCTAGTGTGCAGATGAATGGTGGAATCTGAGGGGGAATTGATAAAAGGGGCAGAATGAGATTAATGGTTGATGGTTGATACAAACTTGATGGGCTGAAGCGCCTGTTTCTATGCTGTATCTCTCAATGATTCTTACGCTGTGATCCATGTTGTGGCAGACTCTGGTGTCTGCTAGACTGTTGCTTTACCTGATCTATTATGTCTAGCAATCTTGATGTAGAACTTCATAGCATCAACAAAAACACTGACGTGGATCAATGTTAGTCTTTCTAACAACAACAACTGGTTCTTAGACAGCCCTTACAAAAAACGTGTCAGCTTCCTGTCACAGGAGATACAGGATGTTAGCAGCCCCTGGGCTGCTCTGAATTCTGCCATAATTAGCATTTGTGAAAATATTCCAGGCTTCTCTAACTAGAAGATCTAGGCTTAATTCAGCAAAAATGACCTAAAGATCAAGGAGCTAAAAAAAAACAACTGCAAACATATGGCTTTCCAGATTTGGAAGACTCAACTTTCATCGAAGGGATGGGAACAACTCAATAGACAACTGAAAGCAGACGATCAGCAGAATTTTTTACTTTTATTATTGTTACACCAGAGAAAACATTAGCTGAAACTGAAGCATGTCGTTTACAGTATTTAGAGATACCAGAAAACAATCATTGATCTTATGATTTTCTACTTTTGGAACTATTCACGGGTTCCATGTTGAAGATAACATACTTCATGAAATATCTAGTGGATTCCAGTTAATAGGGAGAAATTGAGACCATTACATTTTGGCCCAATTAAGCGGCTACACTAATTAGCAAGTTTCATGAAAATAGTTAAAAAGACAAACTGAGTAACGCATTATATATTTAAATGGAATACAGAACAAATTAAAACACTAACAATACTACACTAGTACCATAGAACTGTGTATTAGTTCCTAATACTTATTGATGGAGGAGTTAATTTGGGTTGCGTTCTTTTGACTGTAAATGAACAAATTCAGTGCAAACACCTAGTTCAGATAATGGACTGCCTTCATACAATGCTGTCAACGATTGCATCCTCAAAATATTCATTTTCAATGTAGCATTCAAGATGATTGTCGACACCTTCAAATTGTTCATAGTTCTTGACTTGTTGAAGTAGTGAAATTGTTTCATTTTCACTGCCCCATTTAAGAGGTGTAGTGTCCCAAATAAACAAAGGGAACCCTGGCTATTTTCTGCATTTATTTTTGTTCATTAGTCGTTGTCCAAAATAAGCTGCGCTGATTAACCGATGGCCCAATTAACTGGAATCCACTGTATCTCAGATCAAAAATATACACCTAAATTGCTCCAATTAGTTAGATAATCTCAGATCATTGCAACAAATCAGCAGATTTAATGGCTGTATTAGAACACTGCTTCATGTTAGTCATGTTAAAAAAAAGAATCCATAGTGCAAATCTATTTTTAATATAGTCTTATTAATCAAGCGCAGAAACTGGTAGAAAAACCAGGTTGAATTAACTCTATAGCTATATCAAAATTCCCATTTGAAATTAGAAGTACATTTTGAAAATTCATTTGCTACTTTAAACAAAAGGACTGTTGAAGGTTAATGTAATCTAGTTGCATTTTTGCTGCATTTGCTTTTGATTGGTGCAAAAATCATTTTATGTTTAATGACTAATCTACCTTCAGGTAAACATGATTCTTTGCATCAAGATTGATGTGGTATTGTCCACTTCTATAACTGGCTGAACAGTGCATTGATTGCTTATGCCTAAAGCAAGGATGCTGTCAAGGTGCGCTGTGTGTTGAATCATTGGTCGACAAAGAGCTATCAGACATGAGATAATGCTCTGTGGCTCTACTGCTTTCCACGATGCACTGCTTTAACTGTAGCAGAGGTAGTGAAGGGTAGGTGAAGGAACTCTGATTTAACCTATCCAAGATTTTTCTCCAGCCAGACTGAAAACTGATTGTGGAAGTATGACCACTTACTTAAATATGCATCACTGCTGCAGGGGTCTAGATGACTTTGAAGCTGCAAGAACCATGTCAGTGACTGTGAGGGACCTTCAGTGCTCCTGTGGCTGGTGGCATGAACCACAAGAATATTACTATGGTACTGAAGCTCTGCCAAGTTCAGAAGTTGCCATCGTCCGAAATCGGGCCAAGTTACCTAAACTGCAGGATGCTGCTCTGAGAAGCCCCAGCAATAGCATATCTAGGCTGAGGAGTATTGACTATGACTGGTGGTCTGAATGTACTTGTCCTTCTCACAGTAGTTGGTATGAACAGGTACAGGTAAATATTATTGTTATTTTATTTTTCTTTGTAGGTCATATTGATAATTTGCAGTATATTTCATAATTTTATTTTAATAGAATATTACAGGAAGGATTGTGTTTTATAGAATGAAAAATATTATTGAATTTCTGTTGCATGTAGAAAGTAGATTCTGTACAATACTGGATGATGACAATATTTTTGGCAAGTTTTGAATTCAGGTTCTGTGTAACTGATACAATGAAGAAGTTTGTAGAGGTTATGTTAAATTTGGATTAACACAATTCCTAATCAGAGTTTAAGGAAATAACTGCATTCCCTATTTTTGAAGTTCTCTTCATACCATTTTTATGGATGACGGAAAGTCATCAATCATTGACTTGCTTAAGTATATTTATAAATGTTGTTTTCGACTAGTTGTTATAATACTTGGTTGATTTGTGCTAATTTTGTGCAGCCTCCTAAATATGTTATTCCATTATGAAAGAAATTAAAGAATCATTAGTGCAAGTCATCCTGAGAGCTCTTATGTTTAAGTCTGCCTTTATTCTCCAAAAGTAATAGAGGGCCAATATATTTATTACTCCAATATACTGTATATGCAAAACATCATACTCAACTAATTTCATCTTAAAATTACCGAATTCTTGCTGATTCAAAGTAGATGTTCTGAAGCTTTAAAGATATTTTAGTTAAAATAGGTTTTCAGGGCAAGCATAAAGGGATGATAGCTAGGCAGCTACCTATTGACTTTAGTATTCCAAAAAAACTAAAACAAAGGAAGTGAGAACTAAACTGTTGTTTTACTTTCATGTAAGGCAGATACCATTCTCTTTTGATATCTTTTATACATCTTTTGCAGTTAAAATTGTACTTGACATTAAAATTATTGACACATCTGCACATTATGACCATTCAGACCAGTACATTGTAATCATGTCTCACGAATTACTGCAAAAGGTTGCAATCAATTATGGTACTAAAAATAAATATGCATCAGAATTAAAAGCATCTGTTAATAATTTTGGGTTTGAACACAGTTTGGTTGAAAGTGAAATCAATCATCCCATTTAATTCCAAAGATTTTCATTATCACTAATTTATCATTAAACAAAATTCCATTACTATTCATTTATTTTACGATTTTAAAAGCAATAAATTGATTTGAAGATCATAATGTCCTGCTTAATTCTTTAAATTGCATTGAAAAGTACTTCACAAAGCTAAATTATACATTTTTAATATTTCTGATGCAGTGAAAATAGTACAGAATTAAGTTTCTAATTTAACACCTGAAGAATAATGGGACAGAATTCAGTTACCTATTTGTTACACCCTCCAACTGCACTTCATCCCCATCCCTACAATGCTTGCTACCGACTTCTAAAAATATATAGTGCTTAAGTCAGATGATCTTTCTGACAGGAAATTGGAGAAAGCCAGCCCCGATATCTTAACAGAGAGGCCCTGCTGCGTGACAGGGCCATTCCTGCAGTAATAGGATCATGTAATCAGGCTAAACAAAGCCCTGTCCATTAAAATTATGAAACAAGTTGCAGCCAGCGTAGGTTTGCTTCTTGATTTAGCATGAACATTCAAAGCTCAGCCCCTCTGAATGACTCAGCTATACAGAAACAGTTAGAACAAGAAACTTTTAAAATGTTTTAACACCCAAAATATCTGACACACTTAAATGCAACAACTTTAAAAGCTTGAATTAACTAAGATTTAATATGATCAAGACAGCATATAAATTGCTTCCATCTTCATCAATCGTTGTTGATACATTTTTTGCACAAAATCCAGCATATGTTATATCTGAACAGCTATTGGTGTTTTTCTTGCAAATAGTAATGAAATGTCAATAAATTTCCTGTTTTACATCTTCTATTGCTTTATTTGCTAACAATATTAAAGTAATGAATTGACTGTAATTTATATCAGCAATCAGTTGTCTGCATATGTTAATAATCTCCAAAAAATGCTTGGTATGGCTCATCCATTGCCAGCTTGCTTCATACATCATTACAATCTCAGTGGCATAGCCTTTTGAGTCCAATATCTGTCACATGAAGATGGGGCCAGAATAAATCATTGCCTTAAAAAAAATCTGAATGATCTTTGGTAGTCAGCTCCCAAGGCTTAAGCACCGTGCTGTTAAAGCATGGTGAAATCTTCTAGATTTTTGACATTCAAAAGACATTGAAAATGTTTACATTTGATCTTTGTTTATGTTTTAAAGTCATAAGTTTTATGCCTTAAATGCTTTCTAGATTGAGGCAAATAAATATTACAAGTAAGTCACCCACTTTTTTGATACTGAGTCTGACATGAAACAAGCTGTTGATTACAAACTTATAAATAAATACAAGCAATTAAAAAAGGCTTTGGGTAACTTAGGAACAACTTCACCTTTTGTACACTTTTCTTACCCTTCAAATAAATTGTGTTGCCCTTCCTTGCGCAGTTTGTTTGGGGCAGATTGCAGAGCTCCATCACTAGATTTAATGAGGAATGAAATATATAGTCATTAGCAAGTTCAGGGCTTTTTAATTTGTGAGTATCTCAAACATGATATTACTTAATGTCTGGAATGACCGGAATGTCATTGATTAATATGGACCAAAATTTATTATTTATAATGCACTTCTAATAATTACTTCAACTTAATACAAAGTTGCTTTATATATTGATTAGTGGTAAATTTAAATGTTACTAAGTTTTGAAGTATATGATATACAAAAGTAAGTGATTATTGAAACATGCTTTGTAAATGGCCATTTCTTTCGATGATTTGCTGTGATCTTTTCTGTCGTTCTGCTTTCATGGAAATTCCTACAAGCAAAGAATGTTCTTTGCAATTTGAAATCTCCATTGTTGAATCTCTACTGGAATTTTAGTATTACTTTGTTTCACTAGTTAATCATGATCAAAGTAATCTGATGGAAACATGGAAAAGTGCGAGGAAGAGTGTCAATTTTGCCGTTAGAGCCTGCTTTTCCTCTCAGTACTTTTATAAGACCATAAGACATAGGAACAGAAGTAGGTCATTCAGCCCATCACATCTGTTCTGCCATTCTATCATGGCTGATTTAATCTCAACCCCATTCTCCTACCTTCTCCCCATACCCTTTGACATCTTCACGAATCAAAAATTTATCAACCTCCGCTTTAAATATACCCAATGACGTAGACTGCTGAAATGCCCGTGGCACTGAATGTCACCGATTCACCACCCTCTGGCTAAAGAAATTCCTCCACATCTCTGTTCTAAATGGATGTCCTTCTATTCTGAGGCTATGCCCTCTGTTTGTAAACTCACAGACTAGAGGAAACATCTTCTCCATGTCCACCTTATCTAGGCCTTTCAATATTCGACAGGTTTCAATGAGATTCCCCCATCATTCTGGGGGATCCTTGCTGCTGACCTCAATGGCTCTAACGATCCAGAGCAGATTCAAAACCTGGACTCCACAGCTATCAATACTGGTTCCAACAACCTCAGACACCTCCAAAGTGCCGATTGCGCAACCTCCAACTTCAACTTGTGCAGTTTTGGTCTCCAAATTCGAGGAAGGACATTCTTGCTATTGAGGGAGTGCAGCGTAGGTTCACAAGGTTAATTCCCGGGATGGCGGGACTGTCATATGTTGAAAGATTGGAGCAACTGGGCTTGTATACTCTGGAATTTAGAAGGCTGAGAGGGGATCTTATTGAAACATATAAGATTATTAAGGGATTGGACACACTGGAGGCAGGAAGCATGTTCCCGCTGATGGGTGAGTCCAGAACCAGAGGCCACAGTTTTAAGAATAAGGGGTAGGTCATTTAGAAAGGAGTTGAGGAAAAACTTTTTCACCCAGAGAGTGGCGGATATATGGAATGCTCTGCCCCAGAAGGCTGTGGAGGCCAAGTCTCTGGGTGCTTTCAAGAAAGAGATGGATAGAGCTCTTAAAGATAGTGAAATCAAAGGTTATGGGGATAAGGCAGGAACTGGATACTGACTGTGGATGATCAGCCATGATCACAGTGAATGGCGGTGCTGGCTCGAAGGGCCGAATGGCCTACTCCTACACCTATTGTCTATTGTCTATTAACGATTAACTCCAGCCTTGACCTCCAGGCCAGGTCTTCACGCACTGCTGCTGGAACCCCCGTGTCCCCTTCTTCCACCACCACCCTGCAATCCCGTCTCTCTCAGGTCCCACCGCTAGCTGTTGGGCCCTTGAAAACTCCATCTTCCTCTCACCCCACCATTCCTGAACACCCCAAACCTCCCTTCTCCTCAGACACAACCAACCCTCTTCCCCCTTCCAATCCCAGCTCTCATCCATGCTGGGTCTTCACTATCCCCTCTGACCCACAGGTTCTCTGGCCCACATCATCTTATTTTTACTATTGATGTCCAGTCCCTATACACCTCCATCCCCCACCAGGAAGGCCTCAAAGCTCTCCATTTTTTTTCTGGACACCAAACCTCCTGCACTTTTCCTATGGTACATCAACAACTGCATTGATGCTACTTTCTGCACCCATTCTGAACTCAATTGACTTCATCCACTTTGTCTTCAACTTCCACTCTGCCCTCAAATTTATCTGGTCCATTTCTGGCACCTCTGTCGTCTTTCTCAATCTCACTGTCTCTATCTCTGGAGACAGCTTATCACTGATGTCTATTATAAACCCATGGACTCTCACAACTATCTGAACTATACCTCTTCCTTCCCTGTCACTCACTTGTAAAAACACCATCCCCTACTCTCAATTCCTCTGCCTCCAGCACATCTGCTCTCAGCATGAGGCTTTTCATTCTAGAACAAAGGAGATGTCCTCCTTTTTCAAAGACAGGGGCTTCCCTTCCTCCACTGCATGACTCCCTTGTCCATTCGTCCCTGCCCACTGATCTCCCTCCTGGCACTTATCCTTGCAAGTGGAACAAGTGCTACACCTGCTCCTACACCTTCTCCCTCACTACCATTCAGGGTCCTAAACAGTCCTTCCAGGTGAGAAAACACTTCACCTGTGAGTCTGTTGGGGTCATATACTATGTCCAGTGCTCCCAGTGTGGCCTCCTGTAGATCAGTGAGAACCGATGTAGATTGGGAAACTGCTTTGCTGTGCACCCACACTCCATCTGCCAGAAAAAGCGGGGTCTCTCAGTGGCCAGCCATTTTAATTCCACTTCCCATTCCAACATGTCTATCTATGGCCTTCTCTACTGTCGTGATGAGACCACACTTGGGTTGGATGAACAATACCTTATATTCCGTCTGGGTAGCCTCCGACCTGATGGCATGAACATCGATTTCTCGAACCTCCGGTAGTGCCCCCCACCCACCCTCCTCTCCTTCACCATTTCCCACTCCCTTTTCCCTCTCTCACATTATCTCCTTGCCCACCCATCACCTCTGTCTGGTGCTCCTTCCTGCTTTTCTTTCTTCCATGGACCTTCTGTTTCTTTCACCAGTCAACTTTCCAGCTCTTTACTTCGTCTCTCCCCCATCAGGTTTCACCTATCACTTTGTGTTTTTCTCTCTCCCCTCTCCCTATCTTTTAAATCTACCTCTCAGCTTTTTTTTTCCTCCAGTCCTGCTAAAGGGTCTTGGCCTGAAACGTCAACTGTACTTTCTTCCATAGATGCTGCCTGGCCTGCTGAGTTCCTCCAGCATTTTGTGTGTGTTACTTGGATTTCCAGCATCTGCAGATTTACTCTTGTTTCTTCTCATATGTTAACTTTTTCATCCCTGGAATCATTATCTTGAACCTCCTCTGGACTCTCTACAGCAGCGGTCCCCAACCACCGGGCCGCGGACCGGTACTGGGCCGCAAGGAAGCAATATGATTTGGCGATATGAGTCAGCTGCACCTTTTCCCATTCCCTGTCATGGCCACTGTTGAGCCATTACGCATGCGAGGTCATTACCCGCGCGCCGTCCATGTCAGCGCGGGAAGGAGATCAACTCCTCGAGCTTGCAAATGACAGTGGGCTGGAAATTTTGTTTGACATAACATCTCTGCTGGCATTCTGCATCAAAGTCAAGGCTAAAAATCCTGAGATAGCCACGAAAGCACTGAAAACGTTGCTTCCATTTCCAACATATCTCTGCAATGAATGCAACGAAAACTAAATTGCGGAATAGACTGGACATAAGGAACCCCCTTCGAGTATCGCTGTCTCCCGTCACCCTTCGACGGGACTGTGTTGTTGCGGGAAAACAAGACCAGGGCTCCCACTGATTCAGTGATATTGGTGTGTTGCAATGATTTTATATGTTCGTACGGGAAAATATGTGCTGCGTGTTTAATATCTAAGCGTTACTTAAAATGTTATAATGCTATTGACTTATATAACCATATAACAATTACAGCATGGAAACAGGCCACCATCTCTCCCCTTCTAGTCCGTGCCGAACGCTACTCTCACCTAGTCCCACCGACCTGCACTCAACCCATAACCTTCCATTCCTTTCATATCCATATACCTATCCAATTTAACTTTAAGTGGTAATATCGAACCTGCCTCTACCACTTCTACTGGAAGTTCGTTCAACACTTACTTCAAGCTCCCCTGTCCTCCCCTGATAATTGACTTATCACTATATTCATGCGAGGAAAATATGCGCTGTGTGTTTAATATTAAATTCGTTAGATAAACCTTCTTAAAAAGGAAATTGACTGTATTAGCCACTTATCATCGATATTCCAGTCGTGATTAACACCTCCCTATCCCCCCCCCCCCACCCCGGACAGAATCTCCAAGAACGATTTGTAGAAAAAAACCGTACACGCATGCGCGAGTCACGCATGCGCACTGGTTCCCGCGCAAGGCTTCATGGTCATTGTAGTCTTTCTCAGGGTAAACCAGCGTATTTGACTGCTATTCTTGTCCGTCGGCAACCCTACCACCACCACCACCACCACTACCACTTTTCCCTCCCAAGTCGGCCGGTCCGCAAGAATATTGTCAATATGAAACCGGTCCATAGTGCGAAAAAGGTTGGGGACCCCTGCTGTACAGTGCCAGCACATCTTTCCTTTGATAAGGGTCCCAAATCTGCTCACAACACTCTGAGTGCAGTCTGATCAATACATAATATACCTCAGCATTATATCCTTGCTTTTATATTCTAGGCCTCTCAAAATGAATACTAACATCGTATTTGTCTTCCTTACCACCAGCTCAACCTCCAAGTTCATCTTTCGGGAATCCCGTGCAAGGACTCCCAAGTCCCCTTGCACCTTCGACTTTTGAATTTTCTCCTTGCTTAGAAAATAGTGCATGCCTTTATTCCTTCTACTAAAGTGCATGACTATACACTTTCCTACTCTATATTCCATCTGCCACTTCTTTGCCCAGTCTTCTAATTAGTCAAAGTCCTTCTGCAGATTCCCTGCTTCCTCAACACTACCTGCCTCACAAACTATCTTCATATCATCATCAAACATGGCCACAAAACCATCAATTTTGTCATCCAAATGATTGAATTTATGTGAAAAGCAGCGGCCCCAACACCAACCCCTGTTGATTACCACTACTCACCAGCAGCCAATGAGAAAAGGCTTCTGTTATTCCCACTCTGTCTCCTGCCGGTCAGCCAATCTCTCATCCATGTTAGTACCTTTCCTGTTATACCATGGGTGCTTATATTGTTAAGCAGCCTCATGTGTGGTACCTTGTCAAAAGCCTTCTGAAAATCCAAGTAAACAACATCCACTGAATCTGCTTTTTCTATCCTGCCTATTATTTAGACTCATAGTCATAGAGAAGTACAGTTCAGAAACAGACCCTTCAGCCCATCTAGTCCATGCCGATCCATTTATACTGCTTAGTCCTGCACCCAGACCAGAGTCATCCATACCTTTACTATCCATGTACCTATCTAAAACTTACCTTAAACATTGAAATTGAGCTCGCATGCACCACTTGAGCTGGCCGCTCATTCCACGCTCTCACAACCCTCTGAGTGAAGAAGTTTCCTCTCATGTTCCCCTTAAACTTTTCACCTTTCACCCTTAACCCATGACCTGTCGTTGTAGTCTCACCCAACCTCAGTGGAAAAAGCCTGCTTGCATTTATCCTATCAATACCCCTTGTAATTTTGTATACCTCTATCAAATCTCCCCTCAATCTTCTATATTTCATGGAATAAAGTCCTCACCTATTCAATTTTCGCATATAACTCAGGTCCTCAAGTTTCAGCAACATCCTTATAAATATTCTCTGTACTCATTCAACCTTATTTATATCTTTCCTGTAGGAAGGTGACCAAAACTGCACAGAATACCCGAAATTAAACCTTACCAATGTCTTCAACATAACATTCCTATCTCCTGTACTTCATAAATTTGATTTATGAAGGCCAAAGTGCCAATAACTTTATTTATAATCCTAAATACCAGTGTCACCACTTCCAATGAAATATGGACCTGTATTCCGAGATCTCTTTGTTCTACCACACTTCTTAGTGCTCTACCTTTCTCTGTGTAAGACCTACCCTGATTGGTCCTACTGAAGTGCAAAACCTCACACTTGTCTGTATTAAATTCCATCTGCTATTTTTCAGCCCATTTTCCCTGCTGGTCAAAATCTCACTGCAAGCTCTGATAGTCTTCTTGCTGTCCAGTACACCCCCAATCTAGGTGTCATCTGCAAATTTGCTGATCTATTTAACCACATTATCATCCATATCATTGATATAGTGAACACCGATGCTGGCACCCAGCACCGATCCCTGTGGCACTCTACTAGTCACAAGCCTCCAGTCAAAGAGGCAACCATCTACTACTACTCTCTGGCTTCTCCCACAATGCCAATGTTTAATCCAATTTACTTCCTCATCTTTAATGTCAAACAACTGAACCTTCCTGACCAACCAACCATGCGGGACTATGTCAAATGCCTTGCTGAAGTCCGTGTCAACAACATCCACTCCCTTGCCTTCATTGACTTTCCTGGTAACTTCCTTGAAAAACTCTATAAGATTGGTTAGACATGACCTAACATGCACAAAGTATTGCTGACTATCCCTAATCAGTCTCTGTCTATCTAAATACTCATATATCCGATCCTTTAGAATACCTTCCCACCATTGATGTCAGGTTCACCAGCATATAATTTCCTGGTTTACTTTTAGAGCCTTTCTTAAGCAGCGGAAGAACATTAGCTATCTTTCAATCCTTTGGTACCTCACCAGTCACTCAAGATGATTTAAATATCTCTGCTGGGGCACCTGCAATTTCTGCTCTTGTCTCTCACTGGATTCAAGGGAACACCTTGTCAGGCCCTGGGGATTTGCTTCAAGACAGCAAACACCTCCCCCTCTGTAATCTGTATAGGGTCAATGAGCTCACTGCTGCTTTGCCTCACTTCTAAAGACTCGGCATCTGTCTTCTGAGTAAACCCAGATGCAAAAAATCCATTTAAGATCTCCCCCATCTCTTGGATCCACGCTGCACAGGTCTTCAGCGGTTTGATAGAGGCACGACTGCGCAAGCTTGTGGACATCAGCCAGTTAGAACAACGAGAAGTGTTTAAAAGGAGACTGCTTTATAGAGCGGGAAACAGAGTAGGGGGGCTTTGGTTCAACGGGGCTTCGGCGATAATGGGTCGAGGCGAGGTAGGTTGCCTGTGTAGAATAGACAGGAAGTATGTGTGTGAGGCCAGTGTTCTATGCTCGGTGTCAGATGTGGGAAGTCCTGAAGACTCCCAGCCTCCCGAACGGCCACATCTGCACCAGGTGTGTCGAGCTGCAGCTCCTTAGTGAACTGGAGATGCAGCTCGATGACCTTCATCCGATCAGGGAAAGTGAGGAGGTGATAGAGAGGAGCTATAGGCTGGTAGTCACACTGGGGCCTCGGGAGACAGATAAGTGAGTAACAGTCAGAAGAGAGAAGGGCAGGAATCAGACTCTAGAAAGTACCCCTGTGGCTGTCCCCCTTAACAAAAGGTACTCCTGCTTGAGTACTGTTGGGGGGTCGGCCTACCTGGGGGAAGCAACAGTGGCTGTGCATCAGTCTGGCCTAGTGGCTCAGAAGGGTAGGGAAAGGAAGAGGATGGCAGCAGTGATAGGGGACTCTTTTGTTAGGGGGTCAGACAGGCGAATCTATGGATGCAGGAAAGTAACACGGATGGTAGTTTGCCTCTCAGGTGCCAGGGTCTGGGATGTTTCTGATCGCGTCCACAATATCTTGAAGTGGAAGGGGAACAGCCGGAGGTCGTGGTACATATTGGTGCCAATGACATAGATAGGAAAAGGGAGAAGGTCCTGAAAGCAGACTACAGGGAGTTAGGAAGGAAGTTGAGAAGCAGGACCACAAAGGTAGTAATCTTGGGATTACTGCCTGTGCCACATGACAGTGAGTATAGGAATAAATGAGGTGGAGGATAAATGCATGGCTGAGATAGTGGAGCAGGGGCAGGGATTCAGATTTAGAAACATAGAAAACCTACAGCACAATACAGGCCTTTCGGCCCACAAAGCTGTGCCGAATATGTCCTTACCTTAGTAATTACCTAGGGTTACCCATAGCCCTCTATTTTTCTAAGCTCCATGTACCTGTCCAGGAGTCTCTTAAAAGCCCCTATCATATCCGCGTCCTCCACCGTTGCCAGCAGCCCATTCCATGCACTCACTACTCTCTGCATAAAAAAGTTACTCCTGACATCTTCTCTGTACCTACTTCCAAGCACCTTAAAACTGTGCCCTCTCATGTTAGCCACTTCAGCTCTGGGAAAAAGCCTCTGACTATCCACACGATCAATGCCTCTCATCATCTTATACACCTCTATCAGGTTACCTCTCATCCTCCATCGCTCCAAGGAAGAAAGGCTGAGTTCACTCAACCTATTCTCATTAGGCATGCTCCCCAATCCAGGCAACATCCTTGTAAGTCTCCTCTGCACCCTTTATATGATTTCCACATCCTTCCTGTAGTGAGGTGACCAGAACTGAGCACAGTACTCCAGGTGGTGTCTGACCAGGGTCCTATATAGCTGCAGCATTACCTCTCGGCTCCTAAACTCAATCCCACGATTGATGAAGGCCAATGCACCTTATGCCTTCTGAACCATAGAGTCAATCTGCGCAGCAGCTTTGAGTGTCCTATGGACTCAGACCCCAAGATCCCTCTGATCCTCCACACTGCCAAGAGTCTTACTATTAATACTATATTCTGTCATCATATTTGATCTACCAAAGTGAACCACCTCACACTTATCAGGGTTGAACTCCATCTGCCACCTCTCAGCCCAGTTTTGCATCCTATCAATGTCCCGCTATAACTTCTGACAGCCCTCCACACTATCCACAACACCCCCAAACTTAGTGTCATCAGAAAATTTACTAACCCATCCCTCCAGTCCTTTATCCAGGTCATTTATAAAAATCACAAAGAGTAGGGGTCCCACAGCAGATCCCTGAGGCACACCACTGCTGACTGACCTCCATGCACGATATGACCCGTCTACAACCACTCTTTGCCTTCTCTGCGGAAGCCAGTTCTGGATCCATAAAGCAATGTTCCCTTGGATCCCATGCCTCCTTACTTTCTCAATAAGCCTTGCATGGGGTACCTTGTCAAATGCCTTGCTGAAATCCATATACACTACATCTACTGTTCTACCTTCATCAATGTGTTTAGTCACAACCTCGAAAAATTCAATTAGGCTCGTAAAGTATGACCTGCCTTTGACAAATCCATGCTGACTATTCCTAATCATATTATACCTCTCCAAATGTTCATAAATCCTGCCTCTCAGGATCTTCTCCATCAACTTACCAACCACTAAAGTAAGACTCACTGGTCTGTAATTTCCTGGGCTATCTCTACTCCCTTTCTTGAATAACGGAACAACATCCACAACCCTCCAGTCCTTCGGAACCTCTCCCGTCCCCATTGATGATGCAAAGATCATCGCCAGAGGCTCAGCAATCTCTTCCTTTGCCTCCCACAGTAGCTTGGGGTACATCTCGTCTGGTCCCGGTGACTAATCCAAATTGATGCTTTCCTAAAGCTTCAGCACATCCTCTTTCTTAATATCTACATGCTCAAGCTTTTCAGTCTGCTATAAGTCATCCCTACAATCGCCAAGATCCTTTTCCATAGCGAAGTACTCATTAAGTACCTCTGCTGTCTCCTCTGGTTCCATACAAACTTTTCCACTGTCACACTTGATTGGTCCTATTCTCTCACACCTTATCCTCTTGCTCTTCACATACTTGTAAAATGCCTTGGGGTTTTCCTTAATCCTGTGCACCAAGGCCTTCTCATGGCCGGTTCTGGCTCTCCTAATTTCTTTCTTAAGCTCCTTCCTGCTAGCCTTATAGTCTTCTAGATTCATATCATTACCTAGTTTTTTTGAACCTTTCGTAAGCTCTTCTTTTCTTCTTGACTAGATTTATAACAGCCTTTGTACACCATGGTTCCTGTACCCTACCATCCTTTCCCTGTCTCATTGGACCATACCTATGCAGAACTCCCCACAAGCATCCCCTGAACATTTGCCACTTTTCTTCCGTATATTTCCCTGAGAACATCTATTCCCAATTTATGCTTCCGAGTTCCTGCCTGATAGCCTCATATTTCCCCTTACTCCAAATAAATGCTTTCCTAACTTGTCTGCTCCTATCCCTCTCCAATGCTATGGTAAAGGAGTTAGAAGTGTGATCTCTAAATCCAAAATGCTCTCCCACTGAGAGATCTGACACCTGATCAGGTTCATTTCCCAACACCAGATGAAGTACAGCCTCTCTTCTTGTAGGCTTATCTACATATTGTGTCAAGAAACCTTCTTAAACACATCTAACAAACTCCACCCCATCTAAACCCCTTGCCCTAGGGATATGCCAATCGATATTTGGGAAATTAAAATCTCCCACCACGACAACCCTGTTATTATTACACCTTTCCAGAATCTGTCTCCCTATCTGCTCCACGAAGTCCCTGTTACTATTGAGTGGTCTATAATAAACAGCTAGTAGGGCTATTGACCCCTTCCTGTTCCTAACTTCCACCCACAGAGACTCCATAGACAATCCCTCCATGTCTTCCTCCATTTCTGTAGCTGTGACACTATCTCTGATCAAAAGTGTCACGCCCCCACCTCTTTTGCCTCTCTCCCTGTCCTTTCTGAAACATCTAAAGCCTGGCACTCGGTCTGAGCGCGTTCCTTCTCTATCACCAGCCTATCCTCCCTCTTGCACTGTCTCCAAGCTTTCTCTATTTGTGAGCCAACTGTCTGTTCCTCCGTCTCATCAGTTCGGTTCCCACCCCCCAGCAATCCTAGTTTAAACTGTCCCCGATGGCCTTAGCAAACCTCCCTGCCAGGATATTGGTCCCCCTGGGATTCAAGTGTAACCTGTCCATTTGTATAAGTCACTCCTGCCCCAAAAGAGGTCCCAGTGATCCAGAAATCTGAATCCCTGCCCCTGCTCCAATCCCTCAGCCACGCATTTATCCTCCACCTTACTCTATGCCTATGCTTATTTCTGGTGATGGAGAAGGGAAGTACTCAGACCGATGGTTTGAGATGTGTCTATTTTAATGCAAGGAATATTATGAACAAAGCGGGTGAGCTTAGAGCGTGGATTAGTACTTGGAGCTATGGTGTTGTGGCCATTACTGAGACTTGGATGGCTCAGGGGCAGGAATGATTACTTAGGGTGCCAGGCTTTAGATGTTTCCGAAAGGACAGGGAGGGAGGCAAAAGAGGTGGGGGTGTGGCACTGCTGATCAGAGGTAGTGTCATAGCTCCAGAAAAGGAGGAAGTCATGGAGGGATTGTTTACAGAGTCTTTGTGGGTGGAAGTTAGGAACAGGAAGGGGTCAATAACTGTACTGGGTGTTTTTTATAGACCACCCAATAGTAACAAGGACAACGACGAGCAGATATGGAGACAGATTCTGGAATGGTGAGTGTGTGGAATGGGCTGCCGGCGACGGTGGTGAAGGTGGATACGATAGGGTCTTTTAAGAGACTCCTGGATAGGTACATGGAGCTTAGGAAAATAGAGGGCTATGGGTAACCCTAGATAATTTCTAAGGTAAGGGCATGTTTGACATAGCTTTGTGGGCCGAAGGGCCTGTATTGTGCTGTAAGTTTTCTACGTTTCTATGTTTATAAGATAGTTAAAAAGGCTTATGGAATGCTTACTTTTACTAGTCAAGGCATTGAGTTCAAAAGTCAAGAGGTTATATTGAAACTTTATAAAACTCTGGTTAAGAGTATTGCATACAGTTCTGGTTCTTGTTATTGAGTCTTTGGAGAGGGTGCAGAAAAGGCTTACCAGAATGCTGCCTGGTTTAGAGGGCATATGCTATCACAAGAGGCCAGATAAACTTGGGTTGTTTTCTTTGGAGTGCTGGAGGCTGAGGAAAGGTCTGATAGAGATTTATAAGGTTATATGATTATGAGAGTGGACAGAGAGCATCTGTTTCCCAGGTTTGAAATCTCAAATACCAGGGTAGATGCATTGAATGTGAGTCATACTGATACATCTAACTTTATCTTCTTCCTCTTAAACTGCAGGGTGAATTCTATCATATTTATGATCACTGTCTCATAAGGGTTACTTTATCTTATGCTCCCTAATCAAATCTGGTTCATTACACACTATCCAGAATTATCTTTCTCCTAGTGGGCTGAATCACAAGCTGTTCTGAAAAACCATTTTGTAGGTAAGTATATGAAATATTGCAGGCATATTTGAATAATATTGTAAATGTATTGTTTAATTAAGTATTCCTTGGTTGTTTACATAATTCATTATGGGTTATATGTACATGAATGTTATATGGCATCACGCCACCATATCTTTTGTGAGTGCCTCACTAAAGAAAAACTAGGTGGACCATTGTCCCAAATCCTGTGTTTTTTTTTCATTAGTTTCTATCATTACAAAACATACTAATAGGCATCCTACAAATTCCCTTTCTTGAAATAAAGCACCAACCCAATTTACCCAATCTACCTGCATGTTGAAATCCTCCATGACTATTATAAATTGCCCATTTTACATGCCTTTTCTATCTTCTGATGTAATTTGTACCCCGCATCCTGATCACTTTTCAGAGGCCTGTATGTAACTTCCATCAGGGTCTGTTTACCCTTATGGTTTCTTAACTCTACCCACAAGGATTCTACGTCTTCTAATCATGTCACCTCTTTCTAAGGATTTGATTTCAGTTTTTTACCAACAGAGCCACCCACCCCTTGTGCCTACCTGCTTATCCTATTAATACAATGTGTACCCTTGGATGGTAAACTCCTAACTATGATCTTTCAACTATGACTCAGTGATGCTCATAACATCATACTTGCCATCTCCAACTGCACTATAAGATCATCTACCTATACACAGTGTGCATTCAAATATAACACTGTAAGCACTATTTTCATTCACCCTTTTCAATTTTTCTCCCATGATACAACTGATTCCACTGACTGCAATTTTGTCCTATCCTCTGCCTGTCCTTCATCACAGTCTTACTGTACGCCACATCTATTTGAATACCAACTGCCCCATCCTCAGTCTTATTACTCCAGTTCCCATCCCCCTGCCAAATTAGTTAAAACCCAGATCTATTTGAATACCAACTGTCCCATTCCCAGTCTTATTACTCCAGTTCCCATCCCCCTGCCAAGTTAGTTTAAATCCACTCGAACAGCTCTAACAAACCTGGCTGCATGGATATAGGTAACCCCTGAGTTTAGGTGTAACCTGGCCTTTTTCTTTTGACAATTCATACAGTACTGCACAACTATATATAGCTGGGGTGCCTAAGACTTTTGCACAGTACAGTATATTATGTTCTTTCAGTTACTAAATATAACTCAATACTACTGAGCTATACAATGCTAAGTACTTTTATTTCTGTTTCCAAGCACCTTCCTATTTTAACCAATATACAATAATGAGCCCTAGCTCCATCTGTATAGCTCTCCCTCTCTCTTCATCTCTTTCCATCTCTCTCCATCTCTCTCCCTCTCTCTCTCGCCCCCTCTCTCCCCTCTCTCTTTCTCCCCCTCCCCTCTCTCTTTCCCCCTCTCTCCCCCTCAATCTTTATAGCTGAGATCCTTCATCTCATTATCAAATTCCTGCTCTTGCATGATACAGTATGTGTTGATGTCGCAAAATCTATCTGCTCCAATATATTCAGTGACATGGCCGCCATACCTTCTATACTGAAGGATTCAACTAGTTCAACACCAAGTTAGAGAAGTCTCCTCATCTCATGCTAGATTAGCTGCCAATATCCAGAAACTCTAGGTCATTATAGTGTCCTCTTGAAAGGTCTCAGCCTGAAACATCAACTGTTTGTTTCTCTCTGTGCCTTGGTTTCCTCCCATGTCCCAAAAATGCTGGTAATTTAATTGGTTCCTATAATTTACCACTTACTATAAGTTGGAGGCGAAACAAATCACTGGGAAGTTCATTGGCATGTGTGGGAGAAAGTTAGTTAGAAGGATACAGGGGAAAATGAGAAGAAAATTTGGATTATGGAACTTTTCTCTTGGGAGCCAGAATGGGTCACATGGGCTGAATGGCCACTTTCTATGTTTTAAGTAGACAATAAGCTTCTCTAGTCTTCTCAGAAGATTAAATGTTTCAATGAAATATCTCATTCTTCTAAGTTCTGAAAGAATGTGGACCCATTTGACCCAGTCTTCGCTCATATGACTCAGAAATCAGTAGTGAACCTTCACTGAATTCCTCTCAGGTTAGAGGACCAAAACTGCATGAAATATTCCAAGTGCAGTCTCATCAAGACCAAGTGTAATTGTAGCCTGTACTCGAGACATCTTGCAAAGAAGGCCAACATAGGAGGATCCTATCAGGGAATCAGAGGTGGAGAGTGTCAGCAATGTTAAATTCCATGGTGTTATAATTTCAGAGGATCTGTCCTGGGCCCAGTAGGTAAGTGCAATTCTGAAGAAAGCACATCAGTTTCCTCTCCTTCCTTAGAAGTTTGTGGGGATTTGGCATGACAGCTAAAACTTTGACAAACTTCTATAGATGCATGGTGTAGAGTATATTGACTGGTTGCATCACAACCTGGTATGGAAACACCAATGCCCTTAAGTGGATAATACTGTAAAAAAATAGTGAACATGGCCCAATCATCATGGATAAAGCCCTGCTCAACATTGAGCATTTCTACGCTGTTGCAGAAAAGCAGCATCCATCATCAAGGGCCTACGCCACCCAGGCCATGCTCTCCTCTTGCTGATGCCATTGGGAAGCATTTACAACTGTTTCCACAACCCATGGACTCACTTTCAAAGACTCTTCATCTCATGTTCTTGATATTTATTCGTTATTTGTTTATTATATTTTTTCTCTTTTGTATTGGGCGTCTTTTCCATGTTGGTTGTTTGTCCGTCATGTTAGGTGCGGTCTTTCATTGGTGTTTATTGGATTCACTGTGTACGACCGCAAAAAAAATATCAGAGTTGTATATGGTAACATATATATATATATACACACTTTGATAATATATTTGCTTTGAACTTTGAACATACAATTTGCTTTCTGAACTACTTGCTGCACCAATATGTTTGCTTTCAGTGGCTATTTTACAAGAACACCCATATCTGTTTGTACTTCAGCATGTCCAAATCTGTCACTGTTTAAATGATATGTGACCTCTCCATTTTTCTATCAAAATGGATAACTTAACATTGATGTATGTTATACATTCTTTCTGGAATTCTTATTTGTTGCATTTAATTCTCCTATTGCCTTGGATAGTAATATCAAATGCTGGACTTGTGATCTAATTCCTTTCAAAGCATTATAGAGTACAAGGAATAATTTATCATATATATAGCCAGGATGACGATTGAAAGAAATATTCGATTCTTTATCTCGTTCTGGCAAACTTTTGAAATAGTATGACGCAGACCTTTCTCTGTCCTGAGATTGCCACTTGTCTCAGTTCGGAAATATCTTGTTTCTTCACAAAAGGCCTCTTGTTTAGTCCTCAATAGGAAACTATCCCTATAAGCTACCAGCTTATTGGTGAGGTCCAAGCCAGTGTGGGATCTCTTTTACTGCTGTATGGACTGTGACTGGCTGTATGGACAAAACAACTTTAATAGCGGGTACTGTTCAATCGCTACTCTCACCAACTGTCAAACATAGTCTTTAAATTGAATATTTGTGAATAATACACTGAGAAAATATTGAAAACATTTAAACCGATTTATTTGAATCAAACAAAAATTGAGAATGTCATTTCACTTAAATATATTAAGTGTGGTTTGACCACACTTAGAGTATTGTGTATAGGTCAGGTTGCCTCATTATAGGAAGGATGTGGGAGCTTTAGAGAAGGTGCAGAGGAGATTTACCAGGATGTTGCCTGAATTAGAGAACAGGTCTTCTGAGGAGAGGTTGGGAAAGCTGGGACTTTTGTTCTTGGAGCGCAGGGGGAGGAGAAGCAACTTGATGGAGATATACAGATGCTGGAAATCCAGAGCAACACACACAAGATGCTAGAGGAGCCCAGCAGGTCTATGGAAATGCATAAACATTTGATTTTTCGGGCTGAGACTCTTCATCAGGACTGGAAAACCAGGGGAAGAAGTCAGGATAAGAAGCTGGGGGGAGAGGAAGGAGTACAAGCTGGCAGATGATAGGTGAGATTAGGTGAGAAGCCACTTCTTGATATCTCTGTCTCCATCTCTATATACACTGTCAACTGATATCTTTTTTAAACTTAATGACTCCCACAGCTATCTTGACTATACCTCTTCCTACCCAGTTTGCTCTAAAAATGCCATCCCCTTTTCTCACTTCCTTTGTCTATGCCACATATGTTCTGAGGATGAAGCATTCCTTTCCAGAACATCAGAGATGTCCTCCTACTTCAAAGAACAGGTTTTCCCTTCCTCTACCATTGATGCTGCTCTCACCTACATCTTCCATTTCCCTGACATCAACCCTTGCCCCATCTTCCCACTTCCACAACAGGTACAGAGTTCCTCTTGTCCTCATATACCACCCCTTGAGCCTCTGTATCCAGTACATCATTGTCCTCAACTTCTACCATCTTCAACAGGATCCTACCACTATAAACATCTTTACCTCCCTCCCCCCCCCCACTCTTTGCTTTCTGCTGGGATTGCTCCCTCCATGATTCCCTTGTCCATTTCTCCCTCCCCACTAATCACCCTCCTGGCATTTAACTCCGCAAGCAGAATTGCTACATCTGCTCATTCACCTCTTTGCTCACCTCCATTCAGATCCCAAAATGCCCCTTCTAGATGAGGAAACACTTCAGTTGCAAATCTTTTGGGATTGTCTACTGTATCCACTGCTCTCGATGCACCTCCTCAATATTGAAGAGACCTGACTTAGATTAGTGGACCGCTTTGTTGAGCACCTTTGCTTCTTCTACAAAAAGTAGGATTTACGGTGGCCAACAATTTCAATTTGAATTCCCATTCTGACGTGTCAGTCCATAGCCTCCTCTACTGCCTCAATGAGGCCACTCTAGGATGGAGGAGCAACATCTCATATTCTGTCTGGGTAGCCTCCAACCTGATGGTATTAACATCAATATCTCTTAACTTCTGTTAATTTTTTTCCCTCCTCCTTTCCTTTTCCTAAATTCTGTCTCCCACTCTGGCTTCCTCTTACCTCTTCTCTTCTCCTCACCTGCCTATCACTTTGCTCTGGTGACCCTCCTCCTTCACTTTCTTCTATGGTCTACTCTCCTCTCGTATTAGATTCCCTCTTCTTCAACCCTTTAGCTTTTTTACCAATTACACCCTAGCTTCTAACTTCATCTCCTTCCCCCACTCACCTGGCTTCACCTATCACCTTCTAGCTTGTACTCATTCCTCTCCCTCCACCTTATTCTGGCTTCTTCCCCCTTCCTTTACAGTCCTGATGAAGGATCTCAGCTGAAAATGTTTACTCATTGTCATAGATACTGCCCGAACTGCTAAGTTCCATCGGCATTTTGTGTGTGTTGCTAATAAATTGAGGGCATGAGCTATAGCGTCCTTGAAAATGAGTCCATGGATTGTGAAATCATTTTGGTGTTGAGGTGAATAAAGTTATCCATGCTGGTTCAGGAGCCTGATGGTTGAAGGATAATAACTGTTTCTGAACCTGGTGGTGTGGGACCTAAGGCTCCTGTACCTCCTTCCCAATGGCATCAATGAGAAGACAGGATAGTCTGGATGGTGGGTGTTCTTGATGATTGATCCTGTTTTCTTGTGATAACACTCATTGTAGATGTGCTCAATAATAGGATATGTTTTTCCTGTGATGGATTGGGCTGTATCCAATACTTTTTGAAGGCTTTTCTGTTCATGGGCATTGGTGTTTTCATATCAGTCCGTGATGCAACCAGACAGGATGCGCTCCACTGTGCATCTATAGAAGTTTGTCAAAGTTTTAGGTGACATGCCGAATCTATGTAAGAGAGTACAGGTGATACGATGCCTTCATTGTAATAGCACTTAAGTACTGTTCCCAGGACAGATCCTCTGAAATGAAAATACTAAAGAATTTAAACTTCCTGACCCTTTGCACCTCTGATCCCTTGATGAGGTCTGGCTCATGGACACCCAGTTTCTTCTTCCTATAGTCAATAATCAGCTCTTTTTGTTATGTTTTGTACCTTCTAAACATTAAATTAATTCAAAGAAATACACATATCATGTGGTAGCCTCGCTTAAAGACGAAGCCAGACATGCATTTAATTAACGTATTTTTAAAATAACCTCTAATTAATTATTTAAACAAACAAGAATAATCATATGTATATATACACACACACAAGACAATTCAAATATCATTGAAATATCAAATGCACAACACTTTTATTTTGCTAACGTTGAGTTAGGGGTTGTTGTGGCACCAGCCAGATTTTCAATCTCCCTGCTATAGGCCGATTCATTACCATCTTTGACTTGGTCAACAACAGTGGTGTAGTCTGCAAACTTAAATATGGTATTGTAGCTGTACTTAGATTCACAGTCATAAGTATTAAGTGAGTAGAGCAAGAGGCTAAGCACATGGCCTTGTGGTTCGCCTGTGCTTTGCTTTTTCCCAGGGCAGCACTGTTAAAACCAGAGGACACCCTTTTAAGGTGGCTGGAAGAAAGTTTAGGGGAGATGCCAGAGATAGTTTTTTTCACACAGATTGTGGTAAGTGCCTGAAATGCAGTGCTGGGGTTGGCAGTAGAGGCTGATATATGAGGGACATAGATGGAAGGCAAATTGAGGGCTATGAGCTGTTTAGGAGAGTAGGGTTAGATTGATAGTGGAATAGATTAAACGGTCAGCACAGCAATGAAGGCTGAAGGGCCTGTATTGTGTGGTGCTGTTCTAATTCAGTAGACCTGCTGAACATGCGTTAAAATACTCTGACATGGTGGTCAATAACTTCAGAGCTGGCAAATCAGTAGATATTTGCTGTGCCTTTATAGAGATCATTAAGACATGTTCTGTAACTGTTGCTGTATTAAGCAGAGGGCTGTGCTGCTGCCTTTGCTCATGAATTGTTCAGTTATGAGCATATCCCCCAACAGAAGTATAGGGATCTGAATGTAAGATTTCCCTTAGGAGCTTTATGAAACCTTATGGATTCATTTGCTTTCTGAACATTAATTACATAAATGCAATTCATTTACTAATGAAATTTGGTATTAGTAGTGATATCTTCAAAAATTTGATCTCTTTACATGTAGACTCATATATTGAATCTTTCAATTTGCAGTCAACTGAATACATTTATCAGCAACATACCATTCAAAGGGTGTAAGATTAGCATGTACCCAGAAATCAATGAGCTAAAATTATAACACATTTATCAGATACCAACATCAGAAGACTAATTAGAATGAACATTTCTCCTCAACATCAAAGGAATATTTTATAAATAAATTGTGGTGATAGGATGGGGTATCACCTTCCCAAACACAGAAGTCCATTTGTTAAAATGCTAATTCTGGATTTTTTAAACATTCATGGGATTTAGGCATTGTTAATTAAATCATCCATCTTACTGGATTTCCACAGCACATTTGGAGAACATACTCCTACTAAAAGGAGTAGAATGCTGGAAAAACTCAGTGGCCCAATGGGTGAAGCAGCATCTGTGGAAGCAAATGGTACAAGTCAACATCTTGATTTGATATCCTGAATCAGGTCTGAGATGGAAGGAGAAATCACTAGGTGGAGTTGAGAGTTGGGTAATGGGTTGTGGTGTGTGATAAGTGGAATCACATGGAACCTGATTTCATCTGTCCATTATCTCTTCCCCATCTAATTTCATCTATCCCTCACCAGCTCAGGCCCATAAAACTTTTGCCTTCACAAATGCTGCTTGACCTGCCGAGTTCTTCCAGCATTCTATTATGTTTTTTTCTAGATTTGAGCGTCAGTAGCTTCTTTGGTCAATTTCCTCCCACAGTTCTATTTTGTAGGGCACTCCAAATGTTTAACTCAGTAATGACTTAAGTATAACTGGTAAAATTTATTTTTATTTTATTTAATCCTTTTATTTTAATCAGCACTTTTCTGCTTTAAAATTAATTGCCTTAACATAAATGTTTCAGTAAATTATTTATTTTTAATTTTTATATTTATGCTTTTATATGTAGCCCCCTGGCAAGTCTCAGGGTCGCTCGACTCGCTGTCGTCTAGGGAAACAGCCCTCGGTCCCGCCAAACTGGGTAAATAAGTTTGTGTGGATGCTGTGTAATGTACCCCACACCGCCAAATACACCAGACAATACACCAGACAATACACCATATACGATTAAATGAATTACAGTTTTTAGATATTACTGGAACTAGATAATTAACAGAGATAAAATATAGAAGGAAATTAAAAGGCGCCACACTTATCAAAGTTCAATCTCTTCGTGCACAAACAGTTGGAGCTCTAGTAATGATCCTCTCTTCACCATTCGATCTCCTCTGACCACCTCGACCTGCCGCCTGGGACCACCCACAGTGGTCAACCAGACGCTCCACACGAGTCGGTCTCCGTCTCCTCTCCTCGCCGAAGACCCTGGACCTCAGACTCCTGCTTGGGGTCCGACCCCGTTAGCCAGCTCATAGCACCTTGTCCATTCTCTCTCCCTCTGTCACGCCTTCTCCTCAAGAACCCGCGCATCACAATAACTTACAGACACACAGAAAGAATAACACCTATCCCAATTGATTCGTTCACTCTTTCATCGATAACATAATCCAAACAAACTGCTAGCAGGAGGACTTTCTCAGCAGTTAGCATAACAAAGAAGCCATTTCAATTATAACATAACAAAGAAGCCATTTTAATTAGCCTGTGCAGTAACGTAGAAGAAGAAACTCCTTACATATATTTACGATTTTAAAGCTTTTATTATTTAAATGTTATGCAAATATTTTATCAATGCTGAAGATGTGCAAGTTGTTCGCTGCATTTGCTAGGTTAACAGAGCAGTGCTTTTCAAAGTCCTAAGGTGATACAGAAATGAAAGTTTTAAAATATGATTTAATTAATTTCTTCAGACAATTTAGATGCAATCTAGATAAATGATTTAACCTTTATTATTCAACAAAAAAGAGAACTAGTTGATGTTATAATTTTATTTGACTTATTTTGAGTAGAAATAGGTATCCACCTAACTGTAACAAATGGGTTGAAAATTAAATCTTATATCTCTCTGTAAGTTTGTGAACTCTTCTTTATACTGACTTCCATTTACCTATTTTTTTCCAGTGAATCTATCAAATTGAAGAAAACCGAACCTCTTGATTTATTAATTGCAATCTACTCCTTAGTAGCTTAACTCCAAGTGATTTCACAGCACTAACTGAAGCCACTGACTGTTCTTCAGGGTTTTTATTTGCCAGAATCCGAATTTCTAATATGATAACTTGTTTATAATTTAATAATGTTTTAAATCTATAATTACATTTCAAGGCTTCATGTTGGAAACTAAAGTCTAATATTGAAGATTAATTGTTAAATTACAATTCACATTAACACAGTATTATTTCTATTTTTGACTGCTCATTCTGGTTCAGAAATTGGGGCACATTTTGCCTTAAGTTTGAAATGCCAAAGTTAAATTTGGGATAAGATTATTTTAAAGTCACATGAATCTTGAAATGCGCTCTGTGTGGTATTTTAATTGTTGCATACGCAGCTGTAGTTTTTGTTTTGGTAGTTCTACATGTAACACATTTGAGACATAAATATGAACAGAAGAAAGTCGGCTGTTCCAATGCAGCAGGCGTCTTCAGGTAGATCATGTAAAAACCCTACAATCTATTTTTATAGATTACTGTCGGGATCCAAACAACACAAACACATTTATGCTTTATTATTAATTATCTTAGCATAAATGTTAAATGTTAAAACTAAATTCTTTAATTTTAACATTTTTATGTTTTGTATTTATGATTTTTAAAGCTTTTATTATTTAAGCATTATGAAAATAGTTTATCAGTGCTATTTGGAAACAGGCAAAGCATTCAACCTGTCAGAAAATGGTCAGGTGACAAGATGGAGCAGAATGTTAGTTTTTGCTGCAAGTGGCCTAAACACTCCTTATAGTCTGCATTTTATGTAAATTGGCTGCAGCAACAATGTCATGAAGATTTAACACTTACATGGAGTAAGTGTAATTGTCTTTCTACCATGAGGTGAATATGATTGTGGACCATATCCAGAGATATCTTATCCATTATTGAAGACTCACATATCTAGACCCTTTAACTTCATTCAGAGTTTTGTTGTTTCTGATGAGTAATTGATTCCTGTTAGACAGGCTATACACAGAAATGGTGATTTTGAAATATTATTTGAAAAATGAATTTTCAAATATCATTCTTGCATTGGCCTAAAAAATAGCTTGCCCAGTTTTGGCACATCTGGAGTTGCTGGTATCTAAACTGGAGATGTCATTGTCACATTCAAATATGACATTCAGATTGTCATCATCTGATCTATTCAGTTTTAGTCTGATAGTATTTTTGTTGCTATTTGATACACCAGTATGGCTTCCTAAGCCATTTCAAACCTGGAAGAAGTGGCATGATTCCTTCACTAAAAAAGAGTGAACCAGATTTCTTTTCTCTGTGGAGATCCAGTGGCTCATGAATTACCATTGTTGATTATCAAGAAGAACAGAATCAGAAATTCATACCTGGAAAATAACATATTTGTTGAAACAGATGCCAATGCAGTGACGAAAAGATAGTTTTATTTCTTATGACATGTTTTTCAATGTGGTTGTGGCATCACAGTAGTGTTTTGCTGGAAATGGAATGGGAAAAGCTTAGCTGAGTCAGTTTTTATTATTTAAAGGAACAACAATAATCAGACAGCTACAGAGAGCGCTTATAAGTAGATTAAGTATATTACTGTAACTGAATGTTATTTTACTGTACCATAAAGTTACATTTATTTCTTAATAATCTTTAATAGAATTATAGAATTATGTAGCACAAAAGCAGGGCAGTTGAATTGTTGTATCAATCTGGTTCTATATTCTGGTCCTGCAAATACATTGTTTTACCACTTGTATTGATCATGAGTCCATTAACTGTCCTCTTGGTCAACTAACATGTCAGACAAAAGACCAGTCAGCTCAATTACACTTGCAGGCTCTTTATTAATGCTTTTACTGAGCTTAAACATTTTCACAACTTAGTACAATTTTTTTTGTGCAACTGCATCATGCATTCGGACCCAGATAGTGTTTAATCTGGTGAAACGAGTCAGCTTCACTCTGAGGACAAACTGGTTTTCTGTAATATTTGAGTACGGAGTTTTTTTTTGCAACAGTTGGTCTCAAATTATTTCTACTTATACCTTCAGTAGTCTCATCTAATCTGCCAGAATATTTACTGGATGCTCTTTCTAGGCTCTTGTAATTCAGTGATCATCCATCAAAGAACTGAACAAATGTGGCTACATCTGCTTCATAGTTCCCTTTGCAGTGTCCTGGTTTAGAGTTCTTTCAGAGGTGACCCTCAGCATGTGACATTAGTTCAATCAACGGTCTGCTTTTGCATCTCTTCTTCTAACTGACTATTAACTGTAATTAAGTTGGATTCCTTCTAGAAGTTTATTTATTGGCCTCATGGCTACAAATGTCAGTATTGAAACTTATTTATTATAAGATGTATATATAAAATAATTAGTTAAATAAATAAAAGGATTCCAAAAAAAAGAGAAAAATTAGTGTTCATGGGTTCATTGTCCATTCAGCAAGCTGATGGTGGAGGGGAAGGACTTTCTTGAAAATTGAGTGTGTGTTTTCAGGCTCCTGTAACTCCTCCTTGATGGTAGCAATGAGAAGACAGCATGTCCAGAGTGATGTGGTCCTTGATGATGGATGCCGCCTTTTGAGGCATCATCTTTTAAAAGTGTCCTGGTTGCTGGAGAGGCTAGTGCCCATGATGTAGCTGGCTGAGTTTACGGCTTCCTGGAACTTTTTCTGATTCTGTGCAGTGGCCCCTCTCTCTAAGCAGTGATACAACCAGTTAGAATGCTCTCCATGGTATATCGTAGAAATCTGCAAGAGTCTTTGGTGATTTACCAAGCCTCCTCAAACTTCTAATGAAATATAACCACTGTTGTGCCTTCTTTATATTTTGCATCAATATGTTTGGCAAAGGATAGATCTTCAGAGACATTAACACCCAGAATCTTGAAACTGCTCACCTTTTCCACTGATGGTCCTTCAATAAAGACTGGTGTGTGTTCACTCAACTCCCCATTCTTGAAGTCCATAATCATTTCCTCGGTCTTACTGATGTTGAGTGCAAGGTGTGGCTGAGACACCAATCAACCACCTGATCAATCTCACTCCTGTACCCCACCTCATCACCTTCTGAAATTCTGCCAATGATAGTTGTTTCCTTGACAAAATTATAGATGGCATCTGAGCTGCCTAGTCACGCATTCAAAGGTGTAGAGAGAGTAAAACAGTGGGCTATGTACACATCCTTGAGGTGCACCAGTGTTGATTGTGAGGAGGAGATTTTATTTCTGATCTGCACTGACTATGGTCTCGTGGACAGGAAGTCAATGATCCAGTTACAGAAGGAAGTACAGAGGCCCAAATTTTAGAATTTGTTGATTAAAACTGAGGGTATAACTGTGCTGAATGCTGAGCTGTAATCAATAAACAGCAACCTGATGTTGGTATTGCTATTTCTTTCTGCATCAAAGCTCCTTCATCTGTTGGTGAGCATTTTCTGTTTTTATTTTCAGAATTATGCTTTGATGCTTTTTAAATCTAAAAATATCTTTATCATATAACTATTTCTATGACATTCTCTTGCTTAAGTGACTTTGTGAAAATAGGACTCTTATTTGTGTCAGCATGTGCAAGTGCCATTCTATAGGCGTGAAGCCAAGAAATCTTCACTGCATTTGTGAGGGGCTGCTGCTTTGTTCAAAGTGTTGTCTTCCAGATGTGCTGTTAGACTTCTTGTAGATGTAAAATATTAATTACTGTTTCAAAAACTAATAGGGTATTGCATTCTGTATTCTGGTCAATGTTACATCCTCTATATACAGCATTAATATAATCTGGTCATTATCACTTTGCTGTTTAAGGAAGCTTAAGATGTGATAATTGATCATTGTATTTCCTACATTAACCGAAGAGTGCTTTTAGATGTCCTAACATGCTACAGAAATTAATGTTTTAAGATGATTTAATTAATTTCTTCAAGCAATTTAGACACAATGTAGATAAATGATTTAACTTTTATTATTCAACAAAAAAATGAGCTAGCCAATGCTATAATTTTCTTCAAGTCTTATTTTTTTAGTAGAAATGGGTATCCACCTGCCTGTAACAAATGGGTCAAAAATTAGATCAATTTAACTCTTTTGTCTACTGACTTCTTTTTACTGATTTTTTTTTAATGGAATCCAGCAAATTTAAGAAAACCAAACCTCTTGATTTATTGATTGCATTCAACTCCTTAGTGTTTGCTGTTGGGCTAATAATTCCAAGTGATTTCACAGCATTAACTGAAGCCATTATATATTTTTTTTGGTGATTTATTTTTTATTGAAGTTCATCATCAAACAAACATTTTCATAAGATGTATTTCAGATATTGTACCTATATATCATATAATCATATTTTGCCACAAATCTCCACATAATATTTATCTGAGGTATACACCTATAGAAAAGAGAGGAAAGGAAGAACAAGCAAAAGGAGAAAACTATGTACAAGTAGGGAGTGATTTTTTTTACAACATATTCATTGATTTGTGAGAAAAAAATCAGGCCTGTGAGGTGTTATGTAGTTGAATCATTTTTCCCAGTTCTTCAGACATTTTGGTTTTATTTGTTTCATAGATTTATAAAGTGCCAGAACCTGAATTTTGAATATGATAACCTCTTTATAATTTAATAACATTTTAAATCTTTAATTGCATTTCAAGGCTTCATGTTAGAAACTGAAGTCTAATATTCAGGATTAATTGTTAAATCACAATTCAGATTAATACAGTAATATTTCTAATTTTGACTGCTGATTCTGGTTAAGAAATTGGGGCACATTTTGCCTTAAATTTGAAATGTCAAAGTTTAACTTGAGATTAGATTTTTTTTTAAAGTCACATGAATGTTGACATGTGTTCTGTTATTTTTAATGGTTGCATACTGAGTTGTTAGTTCTACTTGTAACATATTTGAAACATAAATATGAACAAAAGAAAGCCAGCTGTGCTGATGCGTTTGTCTTCTTCAGGTGGACCATGTGAAAGCCCCATGGTCTATTTTAATCGATTACTGTCTGGGGATCCAAATAATACAGACAAGACTCCCCAGAAGAAAAAAAATGAAAATCTGTCCTAAAGAGTTATTCTGAAAGGAAATATTTCTCAATGGAGTCTTGCAGTTTACAGTAATATAGAGCCTATATTCACCAACTGTGATCTACAATTTCCATAAGATAACTTTGTGCTTTTTCTGTACAAATAGCACCGAAATTTCACATCTTGACTGGGTACATTTTATTTGCGTAATTGTTATTAGATTACAGTCCAACTATATATGGATGACAAGAGCTGCCACTATGTGTCCATCACAATTTCTTTTCCCATGTTACTACTCTGTCCCTCAAGCCATTACCTGAAATCGAACTCAACAGTTTGCCACCCTGATGATGTAACAGATTTTGATTTGTATTTTGACATGAGTAATTCAACATACAATTAAAATTTCTATTAAATCATAGGGCCCACATAGTTAAATCAATAGATAGATTTCTGAAACAACATAAAATAATTATACACAGCTAAAGTTAAAATATTTTGTTGTTTTATTTTTAATATATTTTCCTAGTTATTTTAATGTAGTTTTCATAAATACTATATGCAACAACATTAATTTGCTTTATTTTCAAGAGTGGGAACATTGAAAGAACAAGCAATGTGGCTGGATACAAACACATAACTGGCAAATGGGTTTGATTTTATTTTTGTTTACATGCAGGCAAGCCCCATTCCTATTATTGTCAATACAGAAGCACTGGATTCCGTCCCCTATGTAAGTACAGCTCTTCAAATATTAGAAGTTTTATATCAACTGTATGTGATAAAAAATGGAGTATGCACTCGAAATTAACACTAATATATATTTTACCAATAGTTACTTTCTTAAATATAGTATTGCTTAGGGCTGTTGATTATTAATAAAACTTTGATAATCCAGCATGTTTGAAAATTCTGACAGCTCAGCTTACTCATGTGTTCAAATGTGAAGTAGGCTCCAGAATGCAAGCAGGATGTGTGGCCGTAGCCAGGGGTCTGGTGTCCTGACTGTGGGGCAGAGTAGGGCTTCCTAATTGTAGGCCAGGACAAGGGGTCCCTACCATGAACCAGGGCCAAGGGGTTCGACTCTGGGCAGGGGCCAGTGAACCAGACAGTGGGGCAGAGCTGGGGCTTCTAGACTTCAGAATGGAATGAGACTGTGGAATGTAGATAGGTCCTAGGGCCCAGACTATGGGGTGGTGCCTTGGGTCTGTACAGTTGAGCATAGTAGGTAGTCCAGACCCTAGGTTGCATTCAGTGCCAGGGGTTTGTACTGTGGGCTGCAGTTGGGACCAAGTGTCTGGACAATGAGCTGGAGCTAGGTTTTTAAAATCCAATCATTGTTTTAATCTAGGAATTGTTGGAAGATGTTAAAAACCATTGTTTTGGTACCAAGCTAAATGTATAATTGGACAGGAATCCTGTCCCATCACTAATTTTATCTGCTTTTTGAAGTAGCATGAGTGTATTGAGTTATTTCTTTTGATTTATTGTTCAAGAGTCTAATATTTTTACTGTTTTGGAATATGGCTAGATTGTCAGACACAAAAGACAAAGGCATACTTATGTTGCTAATGCCTTGCCAGTCTTTAACCAACTGCTTATACTCTAAACTCATTGACACCTAGGCCTATTGAGATTTTTGTGCAACTGGAGGCCTCTAAGTGACTGAGAGTGTTAGGAGGAACAGGGTCTCATTCTTAGCTAGGGACTTGATGAGTTATGTTAGCTGGGTAGTTGGGTTAGTGTCAGAAAATTAAATTTATGATAGGGATTTAGAGATAGGGTTAGGGAGTGTTTGGGAGAATGGTCTGAGGGATCTTGAATTAGTCTGATGGAAAGCTAGTGGCCCATCAGGAAACATTAAGGGACGTAAACTTCTCCCAAACCTCATCAGCAGAGCAATGTGCAAAATTAATCTGCAGTGATATTTTGAACCTCTCAGGTTTAAGAAATAGCAATTCTTCAGCGTGCTTCTCCGTCTGCTATTTAAGAGCAACACACAAACTGTGTTTGTTGCCCTCACTGATCTCCATGACTTCCTGTGATCTTATTCAACATTATGTATTTTGACTGCTTTTCCATGAAGGTTAGAGTCATTGGGAGTTTCTTCTTAGCTTCCTAACTATAGGGACCTTTCTCAGCTGCTACTGCTACTCTCTATGATATGAGTTTGAAAATCCTTGCTTCATTGGAGAGATCATCCCTACTTCATACTCAAGGAGAGAGGCCACATCTGCCCTTTCTTCAGTTGACAGGAGCAGGGAGAATGAGCATGGGCATTTGCCTGCTTTGCAGGCTTCTTTGGTGTCCAACCATTCATAAATTGCACTCATTTCCATACATACATGTCTTTGGCAAGTTCCTGCCAGAAAAGCTGGCTTGGCGCATAGAACTTGCTTTATGTAAGCATTGTCCTTCATTAAGACTCTGTCTATCCAATCACTCAAGCCTCTTGGAAGCATTCTTCCACCTGCCTCCACCAAGTCCTTCATTTATCATTCATTTATTCAGTAATAATCCTTTGCTGTAGCTATAAGAGTGTTTTTACATTGTATATTTTGCTTCATGGTGGTAAAGGAAGTCTGCAACAATTGCATCACATGATATGAACAGCAAAAATTTGCAAAATAGCAATGGAAATGTTGTACCAAAACTACAGTATGTCATCATCTGACCAGATCCACAATAATGTTGCAACATTAATGACCATAACACGTATGTGCAAAATTAAGGCAATCAGTTCATTGAGTCTGCTCTGCCATTCGATCATGGCTCTTTCAACCACATAATCTTGCCTTCTCCCTGTAATTTTTTGATGTCCTTACTAAACAAGAAACTATCGAACTCTGCTTTAAATATATGCAATGATTTGGCTTCCACAACCGTCTGTGACAATGTTATCCACACATTTGCCAGCCTCTGGCTATAGCAATTCCTCCTCATCACTGTCCTAAAGAGACATGTATTCTGAGGCAGTGCCCTCTGATCCTAGACTCTTCCACTATTTGGAGATATCCTCTCTACATCCACCGTATCGAGGCCTTTCAATGTTTGACAATTTTCAATGTGATTCTCCCCTCATTCTTTTAACTCCAACGAATACAGGGCCAGAGCTTACAGGCGCCTCTCATATGTTACCCCTTTCATACCAGGGTCATTCTCATAAAACTCTTGCAGACCTCTCAATGTCAGCACATCTTTTTTTAAATAAGGGGCTCAAAATTGAACGCAATACTCTCAATTATGGTCTGACCAATGTCTTATAAAGCCACAGCATGACATCTGTGTTTTGATATTCAGGTCCTCCAGAAATAAACACTAACACTGCATTTACCTTCCTTATCACTGACTCAGCCTGCAAGGTAACCTTCAGGAAATCCTGCATTAGGACTCACAAGTATCTTTGCACCACTATTTAAGAATTTGCTCCTTGTTTAGAAAAAAGTCTACTCCTTTATTTCTTTTACCAAAGTACCTGATCATACACCTCCCTACACTGTATTCCATCTGCCATTTCTTTGTCTATTCTCCCAATCTATCCAAATGCATTTACAGACTCACTGCTTCCTCAACACCACCTGCCCCTCCACCTATTTCTGTATCAATGCAAACTTGGCCACAAAATTATCAACTCTATCATCCAGATCATTAACATATTATGTCAAAAGTACCGGACCCAACACTGACTTATGCGGAATACCACTAGCCACCAGCAGCAATCAGAAAAGACCCCTATCTAGAAATGATTTTTAGGCTAGTTTGTCTCTTTGGAGAATATTTAAGATGTTGAGAGTAATTTCCCTCTCTCTGACTCTGCCAAACCATTTGGTGTATTGTCAAGTGATTTCATGAAGGTAAGATCTATATAAGGTTGCCATTACATTGTCATTTTGAAGCTTAAAGAATTCTGTAAATTTTAGGAAAATACATTTATGCGATTTCCTTTCAGTCTTCATACCTGCATCCTACCCAGTTCAGCTGATGCTGCATGCTTTCAAAAGCACTCATCCTGCAAAATTCCCTAAGGCTTCCCAAAATTATTTGCAAGCCATTTATGAGGAGGATATTTTGAATTGCTAGAACTGAAATGTCAGTAATATCTGTCACAGATGTGACATTTACCTTATAGTCAATCATTAGAGCAGACATATTAAACACTTATTCATCGCTTGCCTTGACAGGCATTAGATCTAAAAATGCTCCTTTATTTGCTTAAATGCACCAGCTAGAATCATCACTCGATTGTGAATTTTTCTTTCTTAACCATATAAGTATTGCACCAAAAAACTCAAAATGTCACAAATACTATTTATTCCCAGAGGTAAATGTTAATATAAGCTAACATAGGGAAATTGTATTTTTCTGATTCTGTTAAGTAATATTCAACTCAAACATACTGGAAATAGAATTTGTTTATTATTGTTTTATGTCCCGAGATACAATGAAAAACTTGTTTTGCATTCTGTTTACATAGATCAAATCATTCCACAATGCATTGAGATAGTACCCGGTAAAATAAAAACAGAATGCACGATAAACTGCAGCAGTTACAGAAAAATGCAGTGCAGATGTACAATAAGATGTCAGGTCATACAAGGTAAATTTTGAGGTCATGAATCGATCTGACATACTAATGAACCATTCAAATGGTTCCGTTTATTATCAGAGAATGTATACAGTATACAACCTGAAATACTTGTCTTCATAGACATCAACGAAAAACAGAAAACCCCCAAAAGAATGAACAACAGAAAAATGTTAGAACTCCATAGTCCCCTCTCCCCACCTCCTCGCTGAAGCAGCAACAAGCATCAACTCCTCCTCAATACGCCTTCCCAAGGCACTGTCAGTCTACCACAGGGGTCGGCAACCTTCTTGCCTCTGTGGGCTGGATCGCGTATTAATGAGCAGATGGTGGGCCAGATAAGTGTCATAAGCTGTGTACATACACCTATTGATGCTTCTGGACACACCTTCAGTGATGTTCCTGGAATCATTGGGTGCTTCAGGTCTTTCAACATCATACAACCTCCTCCAGGTGACCCAGCCGAGGCTGATCAGATCCCAGCTTGTGTCCAGATGGCTAGCTACTTGTGACTCCATGGCTCCCCTCTTTTGAGCCACAGCCACCTTGAGGCCCTCTCTGCTGCATCAGTGGTACTGCGGATGGCTCTCCTCTTCCTCTCTCCCTCGATGCTCAAAATGCTGAATGCTCTAACTAAAGAACGGGCTACGAATCCCCTACAACCAACCTCCACTGGGAGACACCTCGATCTCCATCCAGCCTGCTGACAGTTGCTGACCAGTCCTGTGTACTTGGAGAGCTTCCTTTCAAAGGCCTCCTCCAAGCTATCTTCCCATGGGACTGTCAGCTCCAGCAGCACCACTTGCTTAGTAGACTCAGACACTAGGACAATGTCTGGTGGCAGGGTGGTGGCTGCGATATGGTTGGGGAACTTCAGCTGCCCTTCGAGGTCCACCAACAGCTGCCAGTCCCTTGCAGAGGTCAGAATGCCTGCAGATGTTCTTTTGGCAGGTATTGGCTGCTCCCCAGCTTTGACAAAGGCAATGGTCTGCTTGGAGGGTCGGGACCGCTTTGCCCACTCAACTCCTTCGCTGACGGCTTCAGCGATGGTCTTCAGGACCTGAATATGCCTCCACCTGTACCGTCTCTCACCAAGTGCCCTTGCGCAGCCGCTGAGGATGTGCTCCAGGGTTCCTCGCTTGGAGCACAGTGGGCACGCAGATGGCTCTGCCTTGCCCCATGTCTGCAGGTTTGATGGGCTTGGAAGCACATCGTACACTCCTGGATGAGAAATTGGATGCGGTGACGTTCGGCTTTCCAAAGATCAGCCCAGGTCACTTTCCTCTCAACCGCATTCTCCCATCTTGTCCAAGCTCCCTGTTGCTTCATTCCCACCGCCTTGCAGGCTCTCATCTCCTCCACTACTGCTCTCACCTCCCCCTGAACTAGACGATGCCTTTCCTTCCCTCTGGTGTCCATTTGGGGAGTTGGAAAGGATCCTAGCCCAGCTCGGCCTCGTGTGACCACTCACACCAGCCTCCTGTGACGCAGCCTCGCCTCTGCCTCCTGAACAGCTTTCTCTGCCCTCCACTTCCTGCCAGTACTTACTTGGATCCCTGCTCTAGCCACCTTCGGGTCACTTGAGTCCCTATACTGTAGCACTTCTCTGGCTCTTGTTACCTTGAATAAAAAAACTTAAAATATGGGAATTATCCATAAAATACATCTAGTTATGTTTTGCCTCAAATTAATGAATAACGCATGCTAGAAAATCATTTGTGCTTTACCAAGGATGCCAATTAGTAATCAAAGAACTCAGTTTAGTTGCAATTTATTTCAATCAAGGCATCTTATGAATCTATAAAAATGTCTGCTCCAGTAACCGTGTCCTTCATAGGAATTAATTGAATAAACTCTTCAAAAATTTGAAAATTTGAGGTCACTCCTCGCACAAACACTGCAAGCTGAGCAGTGTCTCTCAAGTCTGTGCTTTCATGAAGCACAATTGAAAAAAAAATGCAAACCGTTGCAGGCATCCCTGAAACAACTTTTCTTCATTTCTTCAACTTGCCGTGTGATCGTTCTTGCTGACAGGCTGATAGATGCAAATAAAGATTTCTTTTCAGGACAAACAATATCCACCACTGTCAGTAAACATTCTTTGACAAACTCTCTATCTGTAAAAGGCTTCATTGTAACTGCAATACGTTTTGAGACTTCGTAGCTGGCATGGGTATTTCCTTCATTTTCACTGCTTTTCTTGGCAAAAGATTATGTTTGTTTTCCGAAACTAGCCTTCATTCGCTCAACTTCATCTTTCCTTGCTTGCCCTGTAAACTTGTTAAAATTTCCACTATGGTGAATCTCTTAATGTCGCCTGATACTTGCCACCTTCTTCACAGCAGCATTTTCTAGGCGAATGAGACAAACTGGTTTCCCAGCTTGCTCGATGAAGAAGTAATCTAGTGTCCAAGTGTCTTGGAAGTTTCAGCACTCAGTGTCTACCTTCCTGCGTTTTGCATTCATTGCCATTGGAATTTTTTTCTTCAATTTTACTTTGAAACGCGAGTTATTCAACAAGTATCGTAGCACATGTAAATGTCTCGATATTTAGCGTGGATTTCTTGTTAAAACACAGTGACGCTGTTTCTGTTTACAAATTTGAACGATCCCATCTGAAAACCTGCGTGTGCATGGAGAGTATCTAATACATACTAATAAGGTAGTCTGCCTTCCCGTCGTTCGTATATACCAGTGTTTGGTCTGGAACAAAACGGAACCTGAGACCAGTGTAACAAGACGCCATGCATGTCCATCAACGTGGTCACGTGAAACACTCAGATTAAGGAAAAATCGCTCGCGGGCTGGATAAGTATAGTATCCCGATATTTGCTCGCGGGCTGGTCAAAATACCTTCACGGGCCGGATCTGGCCTGCGGGCCGTAGGTTGCTTACTCCTGGTCTACCATGACCATCTGCTTTGAGGTTTCTGACAAAGTGACCTCAAAGCAGATGGTCATGGTAGACCAGGGGTAAGCAACCTCAGGCCTCAGTGATGATGACATGATGAAGTCAGCGAACTTGGAGTCGCTCATTTACAGGGCCACACCCTAGGGGCACCATCTTCCAAGCTGCGCCTAAAAAATGTCGGAAAATGGTCAGGTGACAAGCTCCAGGAATGGGAGCTCCTCTGCTGTGAAAAAAAACACAGTTTGTGTGCCATTTGCCGATCAGGACTTCAGTAGAACCCAAACAACCTTGAAAGTGAAAAAAAGAGACATGAAATGAAATGAATTTAAGTTGTTTCCACAGATGAGCTCGAAGAGGCACCCACTTGGCGCCATCTTAACTACGTCCATTAGTCTTCTAACATTGTAAAAGCTATCCTTAAGCCTGGTGGTCTGTGCTCTCAGGCTTTTGCCGGATGATAGAGGGAGAAGAGAGAATGAACAAGGTGGGTGAGGTCTGTGATTATGCTGGCAGCTTTTCTAAGGTACAGGAAGTATTGATAGAATCCATGGAAGGGAGGCTGGTTTCCATGACTGGGTCCTGACGAAGGGTCTCGGCCCGAAACGTCGACTGTACCTCTTCCTAGAGATGCTGCCTGGCCTGCTGTGTTCTCCAGCAACTTTGATGTGTGTTGCTTGAATTTCCAGCATCTGCAGAATTCCTCATGATTGCATTCTATACTAAGCCAGGTTGTTTCAGAAAGGATGCTAATTATGGTACATTGACAAAAATTGGTTAATAGGGACATTTCAGATTTCTTTAGCCTGAGGAAATGGAGGGGCTTTCTTGGCCAAGATATGTACATTGTTGGAACAAGACAGGTTGTTGGTTGGATCGGAACAAGCTATTTGGTGATTTTCATTCCTAAGAACTTGTAGCTCTCAACTGCAGTACCATTGATGAAGACAGAAGCATGTACCACCCCCCCCCACCACCTTCCACCTCTGTGAGGTCTATGACCAGCTCTTTTGTTTTGCTAATATTTAGGGAAAGGTTGTTGTTTAGGGAAACCTGACACCATAATTCTATGCTCTCTATCTCCTTTCTGGAAAATATATCCAACATGAAAAGGTTTGGGATGAAGAAAAGTTGCAGACATGAGGTTAATAAATATACTCTACCCCAGGAATTATTAAATTCTAAATTATTCATAAAATGAACCTTGAATAAATGATAAATGATGTGTGTGCTTATCCCCTTAGCTTTTTTGCATTTAACCAATGGCAGATTGACTCTTAAATGTTATATAACATGGTCAGTATAAGCACCTGTTCTTTCACATAAATAAAAGTATGGCATCTGACTGGCAAATGAAAGTTGAAGTTGGCAAGCAATTAAAGTTCCCTGACTTCATCGCCTCATCATCACTGAGACCTGACGTAGTTGTTTTGTCAGAAACCTCAAAGTAGGTTATCATGGTAGAAGTGACAGTGCCTTGGGAAAACTGTATTGAGGAAGAATTGAGCGTTAGAAGGCCAAATACCAGGAGCCGGTAGAAGGGTGCCAGAGACAGGGGTATAGGGCACATTGTGAGCCACAGAGGTGAGGTGTAGAGATCTTGCTGGCTGCTTGCTCTGCAGAACCTACCCCATACATAGCATTATGGCAGCTGCAAAGAGACGAGCCATCTGGACCATCACAGAGGCTGCTGAGCATTCCTCCAGATGGCTATAGATCAAGAGGTGTGACTCATGGAACAAAGTTGCTGGGACACAAACTGAGGCCTCAACAACCCTGGCTGGGTTGTCTGGGTGAGGGTGTCTGATGTTGAAAGACCCGCAACATCCGATGACTTCAGGTTTCCTCACTGATGATGTGGCCCAGCATATCCTAGGAGGTATCTCAGCATCAGGAAGTAAAGATGGATAGTAAATGTGGTCTGGCCAGTGATGCTTACGTTCTGAGAATGAACAAGTGAAACAAAACAATGGTCATGGTTAAATTTAATATGACACAGAACAAACAATAGTGTGAAATGTTGACTGAGGAAAGATTGTCTCTGAATGCTGATTAAAGGAGCATGAAAACTAAAACAAATACATTGCATTATAGAATTACAAATGACATTTTATTATAGAAACTCAGCCGTTGCTATGTTTATCATGCACACAGATTATGCAACCAATGCAACTGGGATGACTTTTAATATAACATCGCAGGATCCTCTTATACGCTGGCTTTCAAGCATTCTTTCATGTGACCCTCTTTAATCAAATGGCTCACTTTGCGATCTAATAATAATAGCAAGCTAACAATAAGACTAATTATAGATACAATCGTACCACTTTGACTCATAAAAAAAGTGTTAAAAGAAAACATTTCACTATTATGTTCCTCCCTGTGAGGGGGATGTTTATAGGGAGGTAGCATAATTACTTCTCCGGTCTCTAGACCTACATTAACTCCTTCCAAACCCACCCCAACCCAAAGCTCCCCAGGTGTATTTCCTTCTTGTTATTTGCAATATTTCAGCCTCACACTATTGGCCCTGGTTTGATCCATTTTAGCATCTTATATTTATAAATCCCATGACCTACTGAAAAGGTATGACTTCACTTTGAAAGCTCCAATTAATCAGGTATTATTTTGATGTTAATATTGAGATCTAAATTTCATCTAGATTTATTAGATTAATCTAGATACATCTAGATTTCATATTTTTTATTAAATTAACCTTCTGATAATACCATGATAAATTATCTAAAGAAGTCACATGAAGAGTGGACAAGCACAGTGAAGTGGATGGGACATGCATAGCATTCTGTCTGTCACTATCCACAGCAGCTGAAACCCCCTCTAGAGCCTATCTTGGAAATTCATGACAAAAGGCAGAAATACAGAGTTAAGAGTCATTTTGCAAAATGAATTGAAGGGTAGCTACTAAGGAGAAACTAGAAGCCCTGTCATTAGCACAAGATTCTGCAGAAGTAGGAAATCTAAAGCGATACACAGAAAATGCTGGTGGAACTTAGCAGGTCAGGCAGCATCCATGGAGAGGAATAAACAGGACTTAAGGGAAGGGGTAAGAACCCAGAATAAGAAGATAAGGGGAAGGAAAGGAGTACAAGCTGGTAGATCATAGGTGAGACCAGGTGAAAAGCCCAATTGCTTTTTCTAGATCTAGCGTATAAATTCAGTGATAAACAAGAATTGTTGCACTGAGCATAATGAATCTATAGTTGGTCTGCCTGCTACAAGGCAAGTATGAATTGCTAGTTCTGCCCCATGTACCAATGCACTGGCATTTTGGAGGTGCAGATTGTTCAGTCGAGCAATTATGAATCTAGGGAATGAGGAAGGGGACCAGGAGGAGAAATATATACCACCACAATCTCTAACATTGTGGCCTGGCATATTCTTCACTCTACCGTTACTATCTAGCCCGAAGGTTAATTCATTTTCATTGAGATTCTGGACTAGTTCCTGAGGATTGGAGGATGGCTAATGTAACCCCACATTTTAAAAAGGGAGGGAGAGAGGAACCGGTGAATTATAGACCGGTTAGCCTAACATCGGTGGTGGGGAAAATGCTAGAGTCAGTTATCAAAGATGTGATAACAGCACATTTGGAAAGCAGTGAAATCATCAGACAAAGTCAGCATGGATTTGTGAAAGGAAAATCATGTCTGACGAATCTCATAGAATTTTTTGAGGATGTGACTAGTGAGTGGATAGGGGAGAACCAGTGGATGTGGTATATTTGGATTTTCAAAAGGCTTTTGACAAGGTCCCACACAGGAGATTAGTGTGCAAACTTAAAGCACACGGTATTGGGGGTAAGGTATTGATGTGGATAGAGAATTGGTTGGCAGACAGGAAGCAAAAAGTGGAATAAACGGGACCTTTTCAGAATGGCAGGTAGTGACTAGTGGGGTACCGCAAGGCTCAGTGTTGGGATCCCAGTTGTTTACAATATATATTAATGACTTAGATGAGGGAATTAAATGCAGCATCTCCAAGTTTGCAGATGACACGAAGCTGGGCAGCAGTGTTAGCTGTGAGGAGGATGCTAAGAGGATGCAGAGTGACTTGGATAGGTTAGGTGAGTGGGCAAATTCATGGCAGATGCAATTTAATGTGGATAAATGTGAGGTTATCCACTTTTGTGGCAAAAACAGGAAAACAGATTATTATCTGAATGGTGGCCGATTAGGAAAAGGGGAGGTGCAACGAGACCTGGGTGTCATTATACACCAGTCATTGAAAGTGGGCATGCAGGTACAGCAGGTGGTGAAAAAGCCGAATGGTATGCTGGCATTCATAGCAAGAGGATTCGAGTACAGAGCAGGGAGGTACTACTGCAGTTGTACAAGGCCTTGGTGAGACCACACCTGGAGTATTGTGTGCAGTTTTGGTCCCCTAATCTGAGGAAAGACATCCTTGCCATAGACAGAGTACAAAGAAGGTTCACCAGATTGATTCCTGGGATGGCAGGACTTTCATATGATGAAAGACTGGATCAACTAGGCTTATACTCATTGGAATTTAGAAGATTGAGGGGGGATCTTATTGATACGTATAAAATCCTAAAGGGATTGGACAGGCTAGATGCAGGAAGATTGTTCCCGATGTTGGACAAGTCCAGAACGAGAGGTCACAGTTTGAGGATAAAGGGGAAGCCTTTTAGGACTGAGATGAGGAAAAACTTCTTCACACAGAGAGTGGTGAATCTGTGGAATTCTCTGCCACAGGAAACAGTTGAGGCCAGTTCATTGGCTATATTTAAGAGGGAGTTAGATATGGCCCTTGTGGCTAAAGGGATCAGGGGGTATGGAGGGAAGGCTGGTACAAGGTTTTGAGTTTGATGATCAGCCATGATCATACTGAATGGCGGTGCAGGCTCGAAGGGCTGAATGGCCTACTCCTGCACCTATTATCTATGTTTCTATGTTTCAAACATCTGCTGTAGCTAAAAAAAGAGATGTCAGTCCTGTGAAACTGCAACACAAAACTCTATGCATGCTGAATGACAAAAAAAGCATGCAATAGAAAGATTTAATAATTTCATAACCAAAGGATCAGACAAGGAATTGTATCCTACCACATTTAATTATCAATATTAGGTCCACTAGGTAGCTAATGTGAAAATGACACTCTTAAGAATATGCCTGTGTTTAATGATAAAAATTATGCTTTCAAAGTATTATTATTGTTATGTATTACATTTGTTATTATAACTTATGTTTAGAAACTTAGATAATTCAATATGTAAGTTTTTATAATAACCTTGTCATATCTGCTGCTTAATATTCCTTCAAAAAATCAGCTCATGTTTTTCACTTAAATTAAATTTTGCAATGAGCGCTCTATCTTCTGCATTGAATTAATGATAATGGCCTTAGGTTTATTTTTCTGTTTATGTGAATAACATGAAATACGGCTGAGAGGATCTCTAAATAGGTCATACCCAGATAGGAGAAAAGGTGTGGAGGTGGTATGAATACAGCAACACAGCCACAGTTCTGCTATTTATTTGATTTATTTGTTTACTGGCCCTTGAGAGCTGGTGGTAAATTTGTGGAAGGTATTTTCACAATGCTATTGTATAGTGAGTACCAGTGATTTCCATTCACCTATTTTTCACAGAAAAGTTCACAGGTTTGGGAGATGCAGTCAGAAGCAGCTTGGGAGTAATTACAGTGTATTTTTGATTCTACCTGTGTAGCAATGGTGAAAGGCAGTGGAGGGAATGAATGGCTAGGATGGTGGATTTGGTGCTAAACCAGAGGACTGCTTTGCCTTTGGTGATGTCAAACCTCTTAAGTGTTGTTGAAGTTATATTCACCCACGCAAATGCAGAGGATCCATGTGCCCTGAAGCTGGTGCTAAGATGGTTAGGAGATGAGTCACTCTTCATGAGGGTACCTAACTTCTGGCCTGCCTTTGTAATTGCAGTATTTATATTACTGTTTCTGAGAGACACTAAGAGAGTGGTCCTGGTGGGAAGTAGAAAGGGGAGGGGTTGAGGGGAAAACTTAGCTGGTGGAGAGATCATGTTGGAACTGGTAGGTGGTGAAAGATAAAATGCTGAACTTTTTTCTCTCTGGGCACAGGGTGGGGTGGGGGATAGAGGAGAGCAGAGGTGCAGGAAATGAAGGAGGATATTTCAGAAGTACTAGAATATAAAGCCTTAAAATGAAAACAAATGTAGCGTAGATGGAAAAACTGAGACAAGGGGATACTGTCCTTTAGGAGACAGGGTAGGAGAGGTGGAGGTGAGATAATTTGTGGGAATCTGTAGATTTGTTTAACAGAGACTGAACAAGGTGGGGAATTGGAAGTTGTCAAAATGATAGAGGGCGTGGGACGTCTTCTGGATATATGTTGCAAGGGACTAAACAAGGGGGGACAAAATCGAACCAAGGTATGAAGAGTTAAGTTTGCTAGGGAAAGAGCAGGCAGAAACAATGGTATCTCAGGACAGTCATGTTTGTAAATTTTAGGAAGTGGGCAGTGTGGGATTTGGGCACTATCAGGTTGGAGGCTGTGGAGGGAGACCTTTTGATGTGATGATATCTGCAATGGTTCAGTAAACAGTGGACTGATGATTATTAGTGGGGTCCCATTCCAGTGGAGATATGACGAGGTTTTTATGTAGATTGGACATCTATGGTAAAGATGAAGTGATTTCTAAGGCATATGTAATTGCCATTTATTGGCTTATGCTTGAATGTTGTACTGGCCTTGCTGAATATAAGAGTGGACTACTTTGTTTACCAAAGAAATGTAAATGAAATTTAATATTGCACAATTGTCAGTGAACATCCCCTCTTCTGACTTAATGAAGGAAGGAAATTCACTGATGAAGCAATTCAAGGTGGTATATCACTGCCTTGCTGAACTTCTATTTGAGTATTTGAATCAACAGGAAAAAGACTATGGACCATATGCTGGTAAGTAGGATTAGTATAAGTGAGTCTTTGATTGTCAGGATGGACAGGATGAGCCAAAGTGCCCTATATGACCCTGTGACTCCTGTTTTGATATCCTTAGGCTTGACAACACCACCATCTCCCATTTTGTGAGGTATGATTCCATACAATGAGAATGTTTTCCTCTAGGTGTCCACTAGCTTTACGAGGGCTTCCCAGGATATACCAGCTTTAGTAAAGCTTCCTTGATGCTACAGTACATATGATCAAAACACTACCTTGCTGTTGTTTTCATAACACCTCTGCAATTCAGCTTAGCTGCATATTTGTGCTAGCCTGTGATGAGGTCTGGAGAATAGTGATCTTGTTGAAAGCTAGCTAGGTGTAGGCAAGCAAATTATTGGACAACAGATACCACTTGATTTCCCTGTTAATAATACATTAAATCAGATTTATTGTCTTTCTGCTTTTGGTAGCGCGAACACATTTGGGCAGTCTACTGCAATGTTGAGTAGATGCTGTGCTTGTAATTACGTTTTTGAACAGTTTGACAAGAATGATTAAAAGTCAGTGCTCACTTGGAATCCCTGGTGTTACAGACCACAAACTAAGCCAGAAACCTTGGTGTTGTGATGGACTCTGACTTAAATATTAACTCACTTTAAGCCAATTACAAAGTCAGCCTACTACCATCTTAAAATATAGCAAGAGTTCAAGGGTTTATGTCTCAGAAAGATATAGAAAACCTCATCCATGCATTTATTTTTAGTAGGCTTGATTACTGTAATGGTGTTTTCACAGGTCTCTGTAAAAAATCCCTCAGACTGCGGCAGCTCATTCAGTATGTTGCTGCTAGAGTCCTCACTAAGACCAAGAAAGTAGAGCACATCGCTCCAGTTCTCAGATCACTACACTGGCTTCCCGTCCATCAGAGGATTGGCCTTAAAATATTGCTACTGGTTTACTAAGCGCTGAACGGCCTAGGGCCAAAATACATCTCCGATCTCCTTCTGCATTATGAACCTTTCCCGAGCTCTTAGGTCATCTGGGGTGGGTCTGCTTAACATCCCCAGGGTTGAAACTAAACATGGTGAAGCAGCTTTTAGTTACTATGCTCCACATATGTGGAATAACCTTCCAGAGGATTTGAAGTCTGCTCTAACTTAAAGCTCTTTTAAATCAAGGCTTAAAACTTTTTTTTAGCTGTAGCTTTTAATTAGAATCTCCTGCACTGTAACTTCTTTTTTCATATCTATTTTTGTGTGATTTTATTTCTTATATATTGTCTGAAATTTGATGTTTAATTTGTATATCTTGTTCTATGTAAAGCACTTTGAATTGCCTTGTGTTTGAAAAGTGCTACACAAATAAACTTGCTTGCTTGCAAGAAGTGTGGTATCTGAGGCAAATGCTGAGTTGGCTATACAGTTGGCTATATATCTTCAACTAAGTCTTTAGCACTTACATGCTGGGCATCATTCTCCCTCTTCAGAATGGGTTTTTGCAGCCTCATCCTTCTGTTGCCTGTTTCATTGCCCAGTTAGATCCATATGAAGTACATAAAATAATTATCAAAATCATATATAAAGGTATTTTAATTTTTCTATCAGTTTTTTTCTTTACATGCAAAGATGAGGTGAAAATGGCATTCAGGCAGTATTTGATCTAGTGTGATATTAAGGAGCACAATGAACAATAAGGGGGAATCTCTCCAAAGTTTAATGTCAATGATAGGTTTAGTCCTCTGAAGCTGGTTTTCTGGGAACCTGTTGATGACATAACGTTGCTGGTTGTGCCTTTAACCACCATAGTCCACACGATTGGCATCTCCAAAATCTATATTTTTTTATATCTATGACTTTTAACCCCACTACATTGACTAATTTTTGAGTCATATTAATACTTGTTTCTTCAGCTTCACTAACCCAGTGATGCACTTGGTTAGTGTGTTGCTAATACTAGAGCTGTTAAGGGCTGTCACAGCATTCCTGAGGCAAGTTCTCAGGTTGCAACTCTCGAGACCTTCTTACCATGTTGTCTCACTGGGTATCTGTCACTGTGGAGAGATTCGCTCATCCAGCCTTCCGTGTCCACATAGTAAGTGCAAGTGTGTATGGAATGCAAGTGGCAACTGTGGGCAGTAAACTGGTTCCAGGACAATTTATCAACAGTAGTTTGGATACCTTTTCCTAAACTTGAGAAAAGTATGTGAGTAGTTGTTTTTAAGAATTTGGGAGAGGTATATTATAAAATGTAAGTGCCATTCAGATATTGTTTGACCTCAATTTCTCAAAGCTCAAGATGATTTGAATGCAGGTCAGTTCTTGAACAAATTGTCTGTTTTCAATTAATGCTAATTTCTGACTTAGATTTTTTTGGTATTCAGGTCAATGGAACAGAAATAGAATATGAATTTGAAGAAATCACATTGGAACGAGTGAGTTAAAATGTTCTCTTTTATATATGCTTATAGTCTGAACAGTTTGGAATATGGCTTTCATTCAACTTAAAATGCTAGCTGATTGTTTTTGCAATTCATGGAAGTAATTGAGTTATGATAGTTACATTTGATATTTTTATTTTTAAGAAATTATTAAGGTTTCACATACCTTTCACAGAGCGTACTGACATTAATAATTGTTAGTGCAGAAGCAGAGAGCTATTTGGAACTCCACATCAGATTAAATTTATAAGCAGAATTCTTTTGATAAATTAATGTTGTAGTTTGGTTATTTTTGATCATTTATTCTATTTGTCAAAAATGTGAAATGGGAACTGACTAATAACATCTCCCTAATTGTGTTTTTATTACCTTAAATGACTGTTTCTAAGATTGAACCAAAGTCTCAACTCTTTGGAAGATTTTTTTCATTCTGTAGCAATACTCTACAAAGTAACTAGAAACACATTTTAATCATTTATAATGAAACTTAGTGATTATTATTAACATTCAAAAGAATTATTAAATAATGTGATAAAATATTGAATTAGAACAGAAAATGTAAGCATTGCAGATCTTCCAGACAATTGTGTTGGCAACATAATAAAATTTAATACAGCTATTGTCAAAGACAAATGATTGGAAAAAACTGCCACTTTTGAGATGAGAATGAAACTGGGGGGGGGGTATAATATGAAATAATTGATATAAAAAGGGTTTAAATAATTAATGGTCAGACTTATAAAGGTAATACAGTTCAGAGAAAATACATTCCATAAAATCATGAACGTGTGGGTGAATGATAATAGAAGAGTAAAACTGAAAGTGAACATTTAAAAGGGTTATACAAAGAAAATTTGAAAACACTTAATAATCCACCAGAGAATGAAAGGGGAGTTAGTAATTTTTCAAGGAACATATTTTACAAGTATGTTATCAAAGAATGATGAGGATAGGGATAGAGACAATAAGGATGCCTGTGATAAACTCACAGAAATGACAGTGCAATCAGGAATATGGAAGAATTATTTTGCCTCAACATCACCAGAAAGTTACCAGACATTAAAATAATATTAACATAATATTTAAGACTATTATAAAACTAATCAAAATCAGTGGATAAAATGGATGGGTTTCGTATGGAGGAATATATCATATTATATTTTATTTTATGTGATGTACCTAGCACTTATTGACCATTCTTAATTTGCATTCAGAAGGTGGTTGTGAGCCACCAGCTTGATCTGACACAGTGTATATGCCAAGGTATGCCACAGAATATTTTGGTAAGGAATTCCAGGATTTAGACCCAACAATGAAGGGATAGCAATATATTTCCAAGCAGATAAATTATATGGCTTGAGGAGGGAAGGGATGGGGTATGGGCAGACTGGGAAGTTTGGTTCCCATGTGCTTGCTATTCTTTCCAATACTAGAGCTCATAGCTTTGGGAAGTAGATTCTGAAGAAACATTGGTAAGGAGAAGAGCAAGAGTGCAAATGCAAATGCAGATCAATGAAAAGAGAAGTCTGAATCTTGGAGAAAAGGTGAGCAGTGGGGAAGAGGCTAGAACAGAGAGATCCATAATTCATAGCAAAGCCTGTTGAAAGTTATAGAATGGGATAAAGAGCTGCTATAAAAGTAGAACAAGCCTATGGAGTATACTCATTTTTATGAGTTCTTCTGATGACTGAATATTCTTTCATCATTTAGAAAATACTAGATCAACACCAGTTGGTTCACATTTGTCTTTCAGTGGAGGAAGTCTATCATCCTTACCTGGTCTGGCCTGCATGTGATTCCAGGTCCAGTGCATGTGGTTGATGCTCAAATGCACTCTGAAATGGTCTTTGCGTGCTACTCACTTGTATCACTGCTGTTACTATGTTCAGTAAGAGAAATATTAGAGCTGAATGGAGTAAACTCAGATTAAGTCCATTTTTAAGATTAGTTCATTTACCACATGCGCATTGAAGCATTGAAGTATGCAGTGAAATGTTTTGTTTGAGTCAGGTCATATCAGTGAGGACTCTGCAAGTAAACCTCGTGCTTTCAGTGTCAGCATAGCATGCCTACAACTCACACGTTTGGAATGTGGGAGGAAATCAGAGCACCCAGAGGAAGCCCATGAGGTCGCAGGGCGAATGTATAAACTCCTTACAGGCAGCAACAGGAATTGAACTCCTATTGGAGATCACTGGCACTGTAATACAATGCACTAACCATTATGCAACCGATTGACCTATTGGCATTGACTTCTTAGCCCAGTTGACCTTGTGAAGTATTCCTCACAAACATCTGGGTAATGACATCTAAATAAGGAGAGTTATCCAATAGACCTTACGTAATTGTATGCACAGCATTATATGTTGCAGGCAATCTACCAGCCTCCTCCGTTATAATCTCTGGATTGGTTTTGTCCTCCTAGCTGTACAGACCCCTACAGAGTTGGTGAAACAGTGATAAACAGGTAGAAGAGAGTTAGTATGTAGTCTTCAACATTGACCAGATCCAATGAACTCTCATGGCATCAGGTCAAACAGAAACAAGAAAACTGTCATTTCAATATAACCTACAATCGTCCTCAGTTGATGAATCAGTGCTCCTCCATTATAAAAGAACAGCAAAAATAGCAAAGGTACAAGATGTACTCTGTGCAGGGGAATTCACTGTTGACCACTAGGAGTGGCTTTGTAGCATTACCATGGTCTGAGCTGGCTGAATCCTAAAGGAGATGGCTGCCAGACTAGATAGGCAATAGGAAGTGAGTGAACCAACACAAAGGATAAAAATATTTGGCTTAATCCTAATCAGTCCTAAAGACAGACTAGTGGCAGATATATCTGTCTATGATAGCAATGTTGAAGTGATTACCACGTAGCTCTTTCTTCATATCAATAATGCATATAGCACTACAAACTTGCTAAATAGTGATCAGCTCTGGCAGGCTCCAGCAATTAAGTTCTAAAGACACAAATGAGGTACTTGCAATCATAGTCAGGCAGAAAAGGCAAATAGTGCCATCGTGCCTTTCTCTTCAGATTCTTCAACATCACAGAAGCCAGTCTACAGCAAATCCAATTCCCTCCACATGTTATCAATAAACAGCTATAGGCACTGGATACGGTGAAACCTATGAAGGTTTACACCTCAAAAATGTCTGTGGCTAACCAAGCAGTTCCAGTACAATTATAACACTGGCATTTACTTGACAATATGGAACAGGTATATGCTGTTTATAAACAAAACAGGAAATATCCAATCTAACACAGTTATTAGCAAAGAGACAGAAGCTCTCTCTGACGGTGTTATCAGAGACACTCATTCATAAATAGCCAACTCACAATGCCACACTTGTGTTTTTCCAGGGCCTCTAGGGTCCAAGTTCTAGTCCAAAAGTTGACTAAAGAGGTGTGCAATCTAACAGAGAGTGAGTCTTAGTCACTTTTCTTGTGATTACAAGACCAACGTGGAATGCTGCAAGTTTGATTCACTGATTTATTGGCGGATGGCAATTGTGGACAGCGGTGAACCTGCCTGGCCTCAGTCGTAGCAAGGACAAGTCCTCAAGCCGCGGTGTCGCTTGTTTACAGCCACCCAGGAGAAGGGCGTTGGAGTTGGTACTGCCTACCAGTGTTCGCTCAGCAGAAGACTAGCTATACTGTGTTCAATTGCAGATTTCTGCAACATTCATGGTCTCAGGGTTTTGGACTATATTTTTTTGGGTGACTGTATTTCATTGATACCTTATATGTGCTTTCTATCTTATTTGCTTGCTATCTCATATGTGCTATATGTGCCTTGCATTGTGTGTGACTGGCAATACTGTGCTTTGCACCTTGTCCCTGGAGTAACACTGTTTTGTTTGGCTGTAGTCATAGGTATTCATGTATGGTTGAATGACAATAAACTTGAACTTGAACTTGAATTGCAGTGGTGAGGTAAGAATGATTGGAATGATCTTATCTATAAAATGCATTGCAGTTACTTGACTTATACATAATGGTAGCACCATCCAAAGCAGTAACTTGTCCAACCAAGAAGTACTACGAGGGTAGCTAGCACATGGGAACACCAGATGGAAGCACATGGTTTCCCTCCAAATTTCACACCATACTGACTTGGAAGCATATCACTGTTCTTGCATCATTGCTCCTTTTAAACTCTGAAATTCCCTATCCAATAACAAGTAAGTGTGCTTTCAGCTGAATTACCCTATTCTTAAGAATTCTTCAGATGGTGTTGGTTCATGAAAAAACTCATCATAGCCCTCTGAAGGACAGTTAGGGATGGGTAGTAATTGCTGGTCTTGCCACTGATGTCCACATGCTGAAACTAAATAATATAAAATTGTGTCCACCAATGGATGGATTAATGACTTTGGTGGATGTATATGCAAAAAAGATAATGAAGCCAAGAATAGATATAGGGTTGATAATGTTATTTTAGAGCACTGAAATTTATGAATATAGAGAATAGAATTGTTTGAAATCCTGATATTCAGAGAGTTAACAGTGAAAGAACGTTATTGTTTTCCTCCAGTGTATATTCTAGAAATTAACCTTATGCCAGCAAGTAATGTAAACCAAGATTAGCATGCAATAAATCAAGAAATGATTCTCTGCAAGACACTAAATATGATGTTATATAGCAGGAAGTGAAACTATTGATTAAAACATAGTATAGCTGGACAGCTGTGGAATAATGCAAGTTTAATACCACAAAGTAATAGAAGAGTATAGTACACAACTGTGTTAATTGCCACAAAGGGGTCAACAAGAAAGAGAAAAATTCATCATGATCCCATTCATAAAGGTTGAAGAAGCTTTTATTGTTTACACAGATTTCATGGGGCTCAAGCACATTCCAGCTCACTCTATAATCCATATCAGTTAGAGGTTACATTTGGCAAATTGCAAGCTTTTAGTCTCTGTTTCTGTAATAAATAAATCATACTGGAGATCACTTGGCTGCATTTTATTTATTTCTGATTTCTTCATTGCCTGAATAAAGTAAGCTAAAGTAAGATTATGTCACCACTGAATTTCTAACTGTACAAAAAATTACTACCACTATAGAAATATAGTGAATAGGTTCCAAGAAGAAAGATTTTGATTATAGTGCATTTGTGTAACTGCCTCAAAAATATAGTGACCTTTTCTATATGATTTCCAGTGTCACTTTGGATATTTTTGAGACTGGTTAATGTGATCTTACTCTTAACGAAAGGCTGCTGCAGCAAATCTGTCTTTTCAGATTCTACCACATCTGAAGATGTTATTCCTTTCATATATAGATAAAATGCTTATTGTTTTATTTTGTTTTGATTATTTTATGGTGTAATTTCAGCTGGGAGATTTTATGAACAGATAATCTTACTTTGCTTTCACTGAGCCATTCTTAAAGTGGCCTATTACAAGTTAATTATAATGCTTATCAAATGTGCAAAGCTGTAAAAAGTACAATCAAAATAAATTTTCTAAACAACACAGCAAGTCCAGTTGTTTTGATTTACCTAGATGACTGAGATTCTCCTTAAACAATCAAAATAAAACTGAATGAACAACTGATTAACTTACTCTAATGTTTTGAAATTAAGAACTGGAACCTGGAAAACAAATGTAGCACCATTTTATAGCAGTTTATTTTCCTGAGCCGGTCTTGGGTACCGTGTATAGCAATTGGTGGGATATTCTGAGATAGGTTGTTGCCAACATAGTAATCAGGATTATTTAAGTCAAGATGTCTCTATGAAAACCGCAAACTATAAATGTTGCATGTGTAGTTGTAATTCAGACATATGAGTAAAATATTTTGGGATCATGTACATAATTGGTCAATGTACATTTCAGTGTACCTAATAAAAGTAGCAGTAAAAAGACATATATAATAGATTTTGTAAGTAATTGATTTATAATATCAGCTTATTGAGTAGAGTATTTCACACATCATTACTGTCTCTGATTTACAATCAGTTTAAGTCAGTAAATTTACAATTAAAACAAACTTCAGAGTGATACTGGGACTGGAACATAGAACATTGCAACACAGTACAGCCCTTTGGCCCATGATGTTGTGCCAAATGTTTAACCTTCTCAATCTAACCCTTACCTCCTACATAACCCTCCATTTTTTTTATCATTCATATGCCGATCTAAGAGTTCCTTTAATGCCTCTAATGTATCTGCCTCTACACCATCCCTGTAAGGCTTTCCACACACTCACCACTCTCTGTGTAAAGAACTTACCTCTAACATCACCCCATGTACTATCCTCCAATCACCTTAAAATTATGCCCCCTTTTATTAGCCATTTCTGTTCTGGGGAAAAATGTCTCTGGCTGTCCACTGTATTTTTGCCTCTTATCATCTCTTCATCAGGTCACCTCTCATCCTCCTTCACTCCAAAGAGAAAAGCCTTAACTCGTTCAACCTATGAAATATACCTCTAGTTCCAGCAGTATCCTCTGCACCCTTTCTAAAGCTTCCACATCCTTCCTATAATGATGCAACTAGAACTGATACAATATTCCAAGTGTGGTTTACCCAGGGTTTTATAGAGCTGCAACATTACCTCGTGGCTCTTGAACTCAATTCCCCAACTAAAGAAGGCAAACACATGTTATGCCTTCTTAACAGCTCTATGAACTTGTGCCAAAAATTACAATATTTGTTAAATAGACTGGTGACCAAAATGATAAAAGATAAACATGAAGAATAATATATAGGTTAAAAAATGGGCAACAAGTGTAGACATAAATCCTGTTGAAATGCTTAACAATTAAATTAAAGAAGACCTGCTGAATTAAATGCAGAATTATGAGTGGATGAGCTAAATTAACCAATTTGTTTTTCAGATTATTAATTTGCCTTGAAATTTTGTGACCACATTTAAACATACTTGAATTCTTATAATTGTTTGATTGGATTTACATATTGATTAAATTGTTATGAGTATATTTATTAATAGTTGTAAGAAATGTATTTCTGAAGACTATTCAATTTAGTGCTTTTGAATATTTATTGCGTAGGATTAATTCTAGTCATGTTTAAATTTTATAGTTTATATGTTATTTCTATGAGATTATAATAGTTAATGCTAAAGAGTGTCAGATAAATCAGCAACAGAAGAATCACATCAGGATCTCAGTATCTTGTAATAAGTCAATGTTACAACCAAAAATAGAATCAATAAATTATAACACAGATTTGTCCAAATGTATGTTAAGTCTATTTGTTGATTAAAAATAATGGAAACTTAAGTCAGCTGCTGAATTGTTAAGTTTTTGGGAGCAGTCTGAAAATGTTACTCAGTCATGTCAAATTCCCATAATCATATTCCATTTTCTTTCCTCCTGAGAACTCTTTCAATTGCTGTGACCTCTTCTTCACATTTGTTAAAGCAAAACTGAATTATTTTGGTTATATTGGGCTTACTACTTTGATGCCAATACATTAATTGTAAGCAGTAGAGACTGTACAATTGAAACTCATTTTATGTTGACCCCTTAAGTTTCCTATTACCCTGATTAGCATGCAGTCACAAGACAGCTATTACAGAGCATTCACCATATCTTCTCCTTCCTGAATTCACAGTTTGCTTTTGGAGCATGTACCCTTGTTACAGACTGACTTTCCCCTCAGACTTTTGTCAGTTTATCCGATTAAATTCAATTCACCCATTTCCTTTACTGACAGGGTAATTCTGGCCTGGGATTCAGTATTGCAGGAGGCACAGATAATCCTCACATTGGAGATGACCCTGGGATATTTATTACTAAAATTATACCCAGTGGAGCAGCAGCTCAGGATGGACGGCTCAGGTAAACTGCATGCATTATTAGATTTTCCATCTTTGTTCCTTCATTAATGCAGAAAACCATATATCTTGAAAATAAAATAGAATTTGCATAGTACAAATGGTGGACCAGATGAGGGATAGTTACAGTGGCAGAGTAGGAGGAGTGCAGGTATCTTGGAGAATTGATCTTTGTAGATAGAGTACATTAAGTTTAAAAAGTGGTCATAGAACTTAATGTTCAACATAGGCTTTTTGTCAAGTTGAAGAGAAATTAGATCATTTGAATGCTACAGGATTTCGGCCAATGAAAAGAATAACACAATGAAGAATTAAGAACCTAACTGCCTATTGTATGGCCTCAACAGTTTTCCTTCCAAGTCACTGGTACATCTGACCTACTGATTTCTTCAGAAATCCACACACGTGTGATGGAGTTCAGCAAAGGATAATTGGTGGTTCAGTAATTAAGGGGAGGATGGATGGCATCCTTTCTCAATAGAATTGAGGGGCTCAAGTGATACTTTGCCTAGGTGAGGGGCATTGGACATTATCTTAAAAGGGGAGGTTCTGGCTGTTCTGGGCAGCAATGTAGGAATGTGGGAAAATGTAGACAAGTGGTGATGTTCTAAGAATATAAATTAAGAATTAAAATGTCAAAAAATGCAACTTCTATGGTAACGATTATCTGCAAATTAGCACATATTTAATGCACTAAGGAAGTGAGATTTAAATAGTGCTGTGATAAAGTGTGTTCCGTTACTTAAGATATTTGGGTTGTAAAGTTAAAGGTGTGTGATTATAAATGTCATGTGCTGTATTTATTATCCATTTTGAATTATCAGAGAATTTTAATGTGGGTTTGATTAAGTTACTGCATTTGAATTGCAGCAGTATTTGAGTTGGTTAGCTAGTGACTTCCAGGAATCTGACTGTGCACCAGTGAAAATATGTTTAATTCCATAGCTGGATGGTATCTGACTTCACGATGAACTTGTAGGATGTGGTTCTTTTGATCTTGGTCCTCTAGCTGATAGTTATGGGTTTGGTAAATAAACAAAAACTGATTTGCTTGAGTTGCAGCAATATATTTTGTAGAAGGTTCACAAAGTAAACGTTTTGTAAGTGAATGTTTAATATTGTCTAGAGGACCAGTTTGTCACAGGTGTTTTTAAGTTTCTTGAATTTCTTTATAGCTGTACTCAACCAGGCAAGTCAAGAATATGCTGTAACATAACACTCCTGACTTCTACATAGTCGACAGCAGAAGAAGTTTTTAGAGTGAATAGTTTATATCTGGTTACATCTTAATGTGTACTTTCAGTTTAGTTTCAGGTTAATTGTAATCCATAAGCTATTAATGACTAAAAATTTGGTAATATTGAATGTTAATGTGAAGTGTTTAGATTTTTGCTTGTAAGTGTTGCACAAATATTATCTGTCACTTATTATCCCAGGCCTAATTTAGCCAAGTAATGTTGCGTATGGGCATGGACTGCACCATTATTTGAGGAAGTGTGAATGAACTTGAAGACTATGCAGTCATCAGCAAACATGTTCACTTATGAACTAGGAATGAAAAAAGAATAGGGATTAAACAGGTGATATGGTGGTTGGGCCAATGACACCGGAGACACAAAGTTAGAAAATAATATAAACTAGGCTGCAAAAGCTTTTTCAGATATATAAAGGGGAAAAGAGAGGCAAGAGTGGACATCGGACTGCTAGAAAAAAGTAGTGGATGCACCAATCTTCACTGTGGAAGACACCAGCAGGTTGTCAGACATTTGAGGTGTTAGGGGGCAGAAGTGAATTTAGTAGGTATTATTGAAGAGAAGGTGCTTGGGAAGCTGAAAGATATGAAGGCAGATAAGTCACCTGGATCAGGTGAACTACACCCCAGATTTCTGAAAGAGGTAGTTGAAGAAATTGTGAGGGTATTAGTAGTGATTTTTCAAGAATCACTAGATTCTGGAATATTTAAGGAATGTCACTCCATTCTTTAACAAAGGACAGAGGAAAAGTACTGGAAATTATAGGCCAGTTAGCCTGACTTCAGTGGATGGCAATATGTTACTAAGGATAAGGCTTCAGTGTACTTGGAGGCACATGATAAGTGGAAGTAAGTATAGTTTGCTTAGGGGATAATATTGCCTAACAAATCTGTTGGAATTCTTTGAGGAAATAACAGCTGGATAAACAAAGAAGAGTCAGTAGATGTTGATTATTTGGATTTTCAGGAGGTCTTTGACAAGGTATTGCACACGAAGCTGCAAAACTAGATGAAGAGCTCATGGTACTACAGGAAAGATACTAGCATGTACAAAAGTTGGTTGACTGGCAGAATGCAAAGGATAGGGATAAATCCAGAGATTTCTACCCTTGAGGTCCTGCTTTTCAGCTTTCCACCCAACTACGTATAGTCTCTCTTCAGGACCTCATCCCTTTTCTTACTTAGGTTGTTGGCACCGATATGTACTATGACATCCGGCCATTCACCCTCTCTCTTGAAAATGCTTTGGATCTGATCTGAGATATTCCTGACCCTGGCACCTGGGAGGCAACATACCATCTGGGTGTCTTTTTCACATCTACAGAATCTCCTGTCTGCTTCTCTAACTATGGATTCCCCATCACTACTGCACTCCTATTGTCCCCCTTCCCTTTGGAGGATGTTTCAACTAGCGGTAGAGACTAAGACCAGAGGGCACACCCTCAGAATTGAAGGACATCCCTTTACAAAAGAGATGAGAAGGAATTTTTTTAGCCGGATGGTGGTGAATCTGTTGAATTCATTGCCACAGAGGCCTGTGAAAGCCAAATCATTGGTCATATTTAAAGTTGAAGTTGATAGGTTCTTGATTGCTATGAGCTTCAAAGGTTATAGGAAGAAGACAAGAGAATGGGCTTGAGAGGCATGACGTCTCATGGAGCAGACTCAATGAGCCGAATGTCCAAATTCCGCTCCTACGTTCTATGTCTTTTGGTATAAGATTGCCGTTGAAATCTGGAGCAACAAACAATCTGAAGGAGAAACTCAACAGGTTAGAACCCAGAGCAACACAGGAACAGGCCCTTTAACCCATAATATTGTGCCAAACCAATTAAATTAGTTATTAAATGCCCAACTAAATTAATCTCTTCTGCTTACACAATGGCTATATCCTTCCATTTTCCTCACAAGCATGTGCCCACCTAAACATCTCCTAAAAATCCCTATGCATCTGCCTCTACCTCCAACAGGCACCCACCAGATGCTGTTTGTCTACTCTATCTATAACTCTCATAATCTCATAAAGCTCTATCAGATCTCCTCAGCCTCTGCCTCTCTAGAGAAAACAACCCAAATTGTTTTGACCATCCTCTCTTTCTAGCACATGCCCTCTAATCCAGGCAGCATCCAGGCAAACCTCTTCTGCACCTTCTCCATGCTATATCACAAAATAAATAAAATAAACTCCATCTGTTATTTGTTCACCCATATCTGCAATTGATCTATGTCTTGCAGTATTCTTTGCCAGTCTTCTCTGCTGTTCACAACACCATCAATCTTGGTATCACCTACAAACTTGCTAACCCACTCATCAACATTTTCATCCAGGTTATTTATATACATCACAAACAGCAGAGGTCCCAGAACAGATCCCTGTGGAAATCCATTAATCATAGACCTCCAGCTAGAATGTTCCTTTGACCACCACATTTTGTCTTCTATGGGTAAGCCAGTTTCTGAATCTAAATAGGCATTTAAACATGGATTCCATGCATCTTAATCTTCTGGATGAGCCTCCCTTGAAAGACATTGTGAAATGCTTTACTAAGATCTATGTCGACAAGATCCACAGCCCTGCCTTCGTCAATCATTCTTGGCACCTCAATAAAAAACACAATCAAGTTAGTAAGACACAATTTGCCCTACACAAAGTCATGCTAGTTCTCCCTTATTAGGCCATGGTTTTACAAATACTTATAAATCCTATCCCTAAATATTCTCTCCAATAACTTCTCAACCACTGTCAAGAAACTCACCAGCCTATAGTTTCCAGGATTATCCCTGGTTCCGTTCTTGTGTAATGGAACATTAGCTACCCATCAATCCTCTAGGCTTTCACCTGTAGTTGGAGACGACACAAAGATATTGGTCAAGGCCCCAAAATCTCTTCTCTTACCTCTCTCAATAACCTGGGGTACAGTATATCCTATCAGGCCTTGGTGACTTATCCACCTTAATGCTTCTAAGAGATCCAAAACTACCTCCTCCTTTACTTCAAAATGCCCAGCATATTAATATGCTCTGCACTGATTTCCTTATCCTCCACGTCAATTCCTTGGTAAATACATTAAGGACTTCACCCACATCCTCTGCATCCAAGCAAATGTTTTCCCCTTTATCCTTGAGTGGCCCCACCATCTCTCTGGTTATACTCTTGCTGTTGATGTATGTATAGAATGCCTTTGGATTCTCTTTAATCTGATTTGCGAAAGACTTTCATTGGACTCTTGATTTCTTTTCTGGCATCTTTATAATCCTCAAGTGCTCTGTTTGATTCTTGCTTCCTGACTTTTTCTTCTTAACTAAATTCATCACCTCTCTGGACATCCAAGGTTCTCTTACCCAACCATCCTTGCCCTTCCTTCTGACTGGAATATTCCGGTCCTGTACTCTGTGTAGTTGGTCTTTAAATACCCTCCACATGTTGGATGTGGACTAGCTCAAAAACAATTCTTCCCAATTAACTCTCCCTACTTCCTACCTAATGCTCTCATAATTTTCCCTGCTCCAATTTAAATCTCCCCCAAGATCCTTACTTATCCCTTTCTACAGCTATCTTAAAACTTAAGACATTGTGGTCACTATTCCCTAACTGCTCACCCACTGAAAGGTCGGTCAACTGACCAGGCACTACGCAGCACCAGGTCCAGTATAGCCCTTCCTCTTATTGGACTATCTACATATTGATTTTAGCAATACATAGCTATCCTGGATGTACCTATCAATTTCTGCGCCATCTGGGATCCCAACCAGACTATTGGTTCCCCTAAGTTTATGTGTAATCCATCTCCCTTGTACAGGTCACCCTGCCCCAGAAAAGATTCCAATGATGCAAGAACCTGAAACTTTGACACTGCACCAGTTCCTTGGCCACTCATTCATCTGTACTATCATCCTATTCCTTACTTGATTTGCACATGACAATCACTGGAAGTAATCTTGAAAGTCCTGTTTTTCAGCTTCTTTCCTAACTCTATATACTCATTGTGCAGGACCTCTTCTCCATTTCTACCAATGCCATTTGTTCCAATGTGCACTATGACCTCTGGTTGCTCACCCTCCCCCATAAGAATCTCCTTATCTAGGGCAGTGTACTGACCTAAATGAGTGCTAAACTCAAAATTTCAGAGAAAGCACAAGTAAGAACAGGTAGGTTCTGTTGTCTGCAAATCCTTAGTCCTTAATTCAGTGTAGACAGGAGGGTAGGTAAGACAATGAAAAGCACTGTCCTAGATAAGTGTGAGACAGTGCATTGTTAAGGGCAACAGTATTGATGAGCAGAGGGATCTTGGGGTCCAAGTTCATAGCTCCCTGAAAGTGACTATAGAGTTGGTGGGATGGTTAAGAAGGCATATGGCATGCTTGTGTTTATTAGTCAAGGCACTGAGTTCAAAAGTCGAGAAGTCATGTTGTGGCTTTATAAAACTCTAGTTAGTCTGTATCAGGAGTAGTTCATACAGTACAGCACACACAAAATGCTGGAAGAATTCAGCATCCACTGTATGTAAATGAATATATAGTTGATGTTTCAGTCCAAGACCCTTCATCAGGACTGGAAAGGAAAGGGGAAGATGCCAGAACAAAAAGGTAGGGGGAAGTAAAGAAGAACTAGCTAGAAAGCTGATAGGTGAAGCCATGTGAGTGGGAAAGGTAAAGGGCTGGAGAAGAAGGAATCTAATAGGAGAGGAGAGTGGACCATGGGAGAAATGGAAGAAGGAGGGACACTAGGGGAGGTAAGGAGAAGAGTGGGAGGCCAGAGTAGGGAATTGAAGAAGAGAGAAGGGGGAGGGAAAATAAATTACTTGAAGGAGAAATTGATATTATTGCCTACAGTTCTGGTCACCTCATTGTAGGAAGGATGTCAAGGCTTTGGAGAGGGGACAGAAGAGATTTACCAGGATGCTGCCTGGATCAGAGGGTATGTGCTATAATGAGAGGTTTGGACAAATTTGGGTTGTTTTCTCAAGTGTGGTGCATGCTGAGGGGAGATCTGATAGAGGTTTATAAGATTTTGAGAGGCATATAGTAGGCAGATAATATCTTTTTCCAATGGTTGAAATACCTAATACCAGAGGGCATACATTTAAGGTAAGATGCAGTAATTTTAAGGGAGATATGAGGGGCAAGTTTTTTTTCACAGGAGTGGTGGGTGCCTGGAACGTGCTGCCCAGGGCGGTGGTAGAGGCAAATACACTAAGACTTTAAAGGGATGTTTAGATAAGCACATGAATGTGAGGAAAATGGTTGAATATGGTCAATTCAAAAGATTCAAAGTACATTTATTAAAGTGTGTATGTTATACACAGTCCTAAGATTCATCTTCCGCACAGATGGCCACAATACAACAAAGACCATGGAACCCATTCAAAGAAGAAGATCCACCCCATGCGCAAAAAAACAGATCGCGCAAATGGCAACGGGAACATCAATCAATTACCCTCCACCATGCACAAAAAACTAATTGTGCAAAAGGCAACAGGAAAGAATGTGTGAAAAAAAATATAAAACACAAAAACAAAAGAGTCAATATTCAGTTCAGCTCAGTGTTCATTATCTGCAGACCTCCCCGGTTCAAAGTTGCCCAAAATAGCAGCAGAAAAAGGAGTGACCAGAAGCATATTAAAATGTGAACTACAGTCCAATCCACAAACTGCAGACCTAGAACTTTGGTACCATCCTCCAACAGCATTGAGGGAGAGAGAGACCATTCGAATGCAGAGACTTTCCCTCAGGATCAGCGAGTGTGTGAAAGGGAGAGAGAGAGACCATCACACACAGACTCCTTTCTCTGGCAGCAGTGAGTTGGAGGCTGGTAGATGGCTCTGAACACTTACTTGTCTCCGCACTTGCCTCGATATTTTCAATCTTCCTTGATGCTTTAATCAGCGAGATTGGTGAGAAATGGAGTCAATCACGGTCTAGTGCCCCATCTCTAAGCTTCTTGGCCTCAAGGCCGCTCGCTTCACAGAACCTTGTCAGAGATGGCCAAGTGCCAGATTGCTCAATCGGCCTGAAAACACACCATTAAACTGTATATTACAGTTTCGTGGACCATTTGGAGGATGTTGCCCGTGGTAGCATTGTTTACTGGCACCATCTTCTTCCAGTTACTAAATGTGTAGGCAGAAGGGACTACCTTAATTGACCATTTGGTTGCTAATTTAATTGGTTCAGCATGACATTGTGGGCTGAAGGGCCTGTTCCTGTGCTGTATTTTTCTATGTTCTATGTTCTATTTACCCAGCCTCTTCTTACCGAGCTTTTTATACCTTTGGCTCGAACTTCTTAAGCTTAAGTTCTTCAAAACAAATGGTACCAAATGACTCAGTAACCTTATCCTCCACCTGTTCTTGCCGAAGCTTGTTGGGTCAAAGCATCCGACTCTAACCCTGGCCCACTCACACAATGGCTGCTCCCACAATGAGTTAAGTAGCATCTGTGAAAAGAGAGGAGTTATTGACTCCCCCAAACATCTGTCATAACACTTCTCACCCGCTTCATCCATCTTTGACCCCTTCATCTCCTGGCTTTCACTGCTTTCCTAATTTTTCCCATTCTCACTTCCTTTATTCATCATAGTCTAGTGCTTGTAGCCCTTTGTGTAATACACATAAAATGCTGGAGGAACTCAGCAGGCCAGCCAGCATCTATGGAAAAGGGTGAACAGTTGACACTTCAGGCTGGGACCCTTTGTGCTCCTCTTTGTTACCCTTCAGCGGTTATCTCCCATCTTCACACTACCCCTCTGCCCACCTTATGGTAAAGGGTGAACAGTTGACACTTCAGGCTGGGATCCTTCAGCCCTTTGTGTTCCTCTTTGTCGCCCTTCAGCGGTTATCTCCCATCTTCACACTACCCCTCTGCCCACATTATTCTGTTGCTTTTTTTTCCCATTTTTTCCCTCTTTCCTCTCTTTGTTAATCTCTATGTATTTTTCATCTGTCACACTAGCACCACTCTGCTACCTGGTACCCCTGCTTGTCATCTTACATCTGTTCTCAATCCAACAAATACCTCAGATTCTTTACTTGCTACTCCCCTTCTCTTTATATTGGCCATCTTGCCTCTCCACTCTCAATCCAGGTGCAGGTTTCATCCCAAAACGTTACTCATTTCTTTCCTCCCACAGATGCTGCTCGACCTGCTGATTTGCTCCAGCAAATAGCTTGATGGGCCTTGAGGATTTCCTACAGAAATGTCCCAGGACTGAGATGACTGGTTTCCAAAAACTACATTAATCTTTTGTGCTGGGGATGCCTGCAGCTATTGGAAAGTCTTCCTACTCCAATTATCATTGCTTTCAATTTTTCAAGAGCTCCTTGATGCAATACTACTTAAATATTGTTAGAGATGAGCTTTATTGTCCTTATTTAAAGACTGCTGTAAAGATTGGGTATAAGTGAATCTCAGTGAAATTATGTTCAGCATTTGAAATATAAGACGTAGCTAAACCTAGTGCACAATTTTCAATATGCCAGTCAGAATGTTGTCAGGAACACACCATGATATTTTCAGTATGCTCAGCCATTTCTTGTTCATGAGCAGGAAATCAAAGGTTGACTTCTGTCCTGGTGCAGACCTTAAGAGGAGATCAAGATGTATATACTATACTGTAGAGCAGGGGTTTCCAACCGTTTTTGTGCCAAGGACCCCTACTATTAACTGAGGGGTCTGTGGACCCCAGTTTGAGAACTGATGCTGTAGAGGAAAGACGAATGTTGAGGATGTGGATTAATTAGGTATACTGAAGGCTGAGATGGTTTCTTTGGCTAAGGAGAGAGTCAGGACATAAGAGATCAGGAAGAAATGCGGAATTTAATTGAAATATCAGAACGGCATTTTCTTTTAGAACGCAGAACAGATTGAAAGGACCATGTGGCCTACGGATTCTTCCATCCAAAGGCTCAGTTTGTTTCCATAGGAGGATTTTACAGATGCCCTTGCTAAATCTTCTGTAGTTCTCTTAGTTTGAGAATCATATCTTTATATTGAAAAATTGTATGTGAATATCCTCTATGCATGAAAGGTCAGCGGGTGAATGAGGGAATTACAGACCAGTTAGCTGACTATATATTGTTGAGAAATACTCAAGTTATATAAGTGTAATTCATTTATATTTATATTTTTATAGTGATAGGAATATATAGGTATAATGAATGGTAAGAGGAGTAAGTTATCTGGCTCTTTGAGCCAGTTCCGCTATTCACTGAGATCGTGGTTAATCTTTTACCTGATTTTCATTGTCCTGCATTATCTCAATGTTCTTTAATATCCAAAAATATTATAGACCTCTGTTCTGAATAAGATATGTCTGAGCTTCCAAACTCTCCAAGGTAAAAAAAACATCAGAAATTTCTCCTATTCTTAATCCTAAATAGCCTTCTCCCTTTTCTGTGTCTGTGGCCCTGGATCTGGAACACTTAACCAGGGGAAACCTCTTCCTTATATTCAGCCTGTCAAGTACTTTAAGAATTTTGTAAGTTTCAATTAAATCTCTTCTCATTCTTCTGAACTCTGGAGAATACTGTCCTTATCTACTCAATGTCACCTTGTATGGGAAACCATCCATCCATGGACCTTTTTTCTTTGAATTTATTTAAATCTTACATCCGTCCCACAATGTGAGAGAGTAAAAATCTTTGTATCAGTATGAATTAATGTCTGATGGCCTGGTGGAAGAAGCTGTCCCAGAACCTGGTGGTCCTGGCTTTAATGCTGCAGTACCATTTCCCAGAAGGTAGCAGCTGGAACGCTTTGTGGTTTGGGTGACTCGGGTCTCCAATGATCCCCTGGGCCCTTTTTATGCACCTGTCTTTGTAAATGTCCTGAACAGTGGGAAGTTCACATCTACAGATGCACTGGGCTGTCCGCACCACTCTGCAGAGTCCTGTGATTGAGGGAGTTACAGTTCCCATACCAGGTAGTGATGCAGCCAGTCAGGATGCTCTCAATTGTACCCCTGTAGAACGTCCTTAGGATTTGGGGACCCATCCCAAACTTCTTCAATCGTCTGAGGTGAACGAGGCACCGTTGTGCTTTTTTCACCACAGAGCCGATATGCACAGACCACATTAGATCCTCAATGATGTGTACACTGAGGAACTTAAAGCTGTCATCCCCAGATCTGTTGATGTCGATAGGGGTTAGCCTGAGGGGGAGGTTGTTCTCGTGACACCACTGTATCAGGGTGGTGACTTTAGTATTGTGTACAAAATTGGATACTTGACATTTCATCCCCTCAGCCAAGTTGTTGATACTGACCGTGATTAGCTGTGGTCTAAGCATGAGTCTGCCAGTTTGAGAAGAACCTGTCTAGCCCTTTTTTCTTTTGCTTTCAGTCTGAAAAGCAATTCTCAATCCAGATCCGTGTGTTACCCATAATTTCATCTATTCTAAACTTTCTGAACAACTCCTCAGTGGGACCTTGTCTAAAGCCTTTTAAAAAATTCAAATACACATCTACATGACCCCATCATCGCTTCATTAAAACATATCTCAAAGAATTCCAACAGATTAGTCAAACACAATTTATCTCTGATTCTGTTCAATGCTATTGTTCGATTATGGCTTTTGAAGTGCTTATTATTGTATACTTCATTATAGATTCCAGCATTGTCCCTGCTATTGATATTTGGCAAAACAGCCTTTAGTCCATAACTTCATCTGTCCCTCTTTCAAGTATTTGTGTCATATTTGCTCCCCTCTAGTTTACCAAAGTAATAACTTTCAGTTGATCAGAGTGAGCTCGCATGGACAGTATGTTGAGGCTGATGGACACAATTGAATTTTTCAAGAAGGTGATTATTATTTGCATATTTGCACTTGGTGAGTGCGTGGAATGACCTGCCGGCGATGGTGGTGGAGGCGGATACGATAGGGTCTTTTAAGAGACTCCTGGATAGGTACATGGAGCTTAGAAAAATGGAGGGCTATGGGTAACCTTACGTAATTTCTAAGTAAGTACATGTTTGGCACAGCATTGTGGGCCAAAGGGCCTGTATTGTGCTGTAGGTTTTCTATGTTTCTATGTTTCTATTTATATTTCAGTGGACTTTTGGTGTGATTTGATAAAGTGTCTTACATTAAGCTGTTAGCCAATATTGATAGCTTTGGAAACAAAGGCAAGCTATTGAAATAGGTCAGAAAATGGCTGGGCAGCAGGAAACAAACAGTAAGGATAAAAAGCAGGTCATCAAATTAGTAGGACGTGACTCATGGTGTCTGACAATGATTTCCTTTGGAACTATGCTGTTTTCATTTAAGGTTAGACTCATAACATAGTAGTGGGAACCTTAAAACTGGGTGAAGAGAAGCTTCTTCTGTTGGCTGAGTATTGAAGATTTGGGAGCAAAGTCAAAAAATTATAGTCAGTAGTTTTAGGAGTGAAATGAGAAACAACTCCACATAGTGAATAGTGGTTACTTTGGATTCCTCCTTGAGAACTGTTTATCTGTTCTGTTACTAATTTTAATGACTGAAAATTACAGATCTCTAATAATCAGGTTCAAAGGGTTAAGTGGCTTATTCCTTTTCCTATGTTCTTTTATCAATGTTCAGTAAATGTGCCTTGCTTTCTTTTAAGACAAATTAAATGTAATTTATTCTCAAAGAACTGAGTGTCCAAATTTTATATGGTGTCTTCTTCCTTTTTTGTTTCTAAACCTTTGTTTTTTGGGCCTTTGTTGCAAGGGGGATACTACATGCAAGTAGATAATTTTTAATGTAAACTTACCAGGTCTTAGTTAGAAGGTGCACTTTTAACTTCCTATCTGAGAAATGATATACCTACATTAAAGGCAATTCAGATAAGATTCACTCAGTTGGTTCCAAAAATGTGGGGGGGTGGTTTGGGGGGCTGACCAATGGAGCAAGTCCGAGCAAATGGGGCCTATATTATTTGGGGTTTAGAAAACTGACTTATGAACTTACTGAAACATATAATATTCTAAAGTAAATAAACAGAATCAGAATCAGGTTTAATGTCACTGGCATATGTTGTGAAATTTGTTGTTATGTTTCAGCAATACATAATAAGACCATTGTTACTGTAAATTACAATTAGTATCCATATATTAAAATTTAATGCTGAGAGGGTGTGTCCCTTGTTGGGGATATCTAGAACATGAAGCACAGCTTGAAAACAAGGAGTAACCTTTTAAGATTGACATAAGAAATAATTTCTTCTTTCATTGAGTTATAAATTTTTGGAATTTTCTGCCACAGAGAGCTGCAGAGGCAATGTTATTGCGTATATTCAAGTGGAGATTAACAGATACATTATCTGAAAAATAATGGAGCAAGGAGGTATGAAGAGAAACAGGGATTGAAATATTGAAGCATAAATAAACCAGCTATGGCCTTATTGAATGGTGGAAAATGTATGAGTGGCTGATTGACTAGTTCTATGTGATATGTTAATAGCTAGCCTCTCCTTGACAAAAAATGTGTTTTTGTTTGTTTAATTGTGTTCATCTTCATTCAATTCCAAGAACACAAATATACTGTAAGTGAATGAGATTACAACTGAAGAAATAAATAATTTTATATGAAAATTATTTTTTTATTCTTGTTTAGAGTCAATGACTGCATTCTGCGGGTAAACGAAATTGACGTCTCTGAAGTATCTCACTGTAGAGCTGTAGAGGCATTGAAAGATGCTGGCTCAATTGTACGACTGTATGTGCGCAGGAGGCGGCCTGTTTTGGAAACTATCGCAGAAATAAAACTTATAAAAGGACCAAAAGGTATATTTGACAAACTGAAAACAAATACTGGAAGTATACAATAGACACTGGCCCCTTGTAATTTAAATGTTTTGAATGGTTTAAACTTAATCTATTGATATTGCTAGGTATGATATTGACACGTCTGTATCCCAAATGTTACTTTTAAAAGTATTACTGGTATTTTAGAGACAATTTTTATTAGAGATTCAAATACAAGATGTAATTCTTTTCAGGTCATGGGTCTAAATGAAATGTGTGACCTAGAAATTACCTATTCATCTGGCTGTGTGCTTTATTGCTATTTTATATAGCATGTTTATCCATAAATATGAGTTTATCTACCACTGTAATACAAAATATACTTCATATTTTGAAAACAATTGATCAGTAACTTAATATTTCTCATGCATTGGTGATAATGTTAAAAATATTGATTTTTTAATAAGCACTGATTTTCAAAATGATGAAGATTTTTAGTAACATACCTTATGAAATATTGAAACAATTGGTTATTATGCTTTAGAATATGATGCAAATGTTAGTACCTTGTACTTTGTCAAATCTTAATATGGTAATACAATCCTTAGATCTATATTAAGTGCCCTAACACATAGAGTTTAGAGGAATTATGATTTTTAATATTGCATTCTTAAGTTAGAAAACTGAAGTTCAATCTGAATACAGAATAAAATGCCTCCATTATGCAGTAGGAAACCTCAGTCTGAATACAGAGCAGAATATCTCTAGTATGCATAAAAATATCTGTGGGAACAAATTTCATCAGTTATATTAGCTTTGTGAAGTATAACTTGCGTGCAATTGTACATTGGCACAATAATACAGATCCTGGAGATTTCCATTCTTCTTTTAAAAACTTATGATCTGTACGCAGATAGCAAGTAGCCCTGTTGTCTTTTAAGTAGAAGATTGCCCATTAGAATAAAGTGCCACAAAATAAACTGATTAGTAAGTTAAAGTGAGTGTAGTCAGAAGTGAATAAACCAAATGAACAGCTCACTGTCTGGGGATCTATTCCAAATGTAGAATGTAGGAAGTTGGCTTTGACAAGAATAAGTACAAGACCATTCATATTCACATTGATGATTCAACCTTTGAAATTGGAAATATAATTTATATAAGATAATGGAATTTTGATAAGAAAAATACAATAATTCCATAGAAAAGTCACTAAGTGTGTTACTTTATTCCTGGAAGGAAGGAATAAAGTTGGAAAAATGCGGAGAGCTTTTGCAAATTTGAATTGAACATTGATTGGACCACACTTGGATGACAATTATAGTTCTGGTAGGCAAATTATGCAAAAGTTAAAGAGCACTAGTAAGTTAGTATTTTTTTAAAGTTTTTCAAGAGTGAACCTGAAATTGCAAAGTTCTACATATGAAGTAATGAGGGATAAACTGGCAGGGATGGATGGCACCCCTTTGTTCTCAAGATTAGAGCTAATAAGAGGTCAGATGAACTAAAAAGTAGTCTTTGAAGTTATAAAGGGTTTTGGTAGAATTGGGACAGAGGGGTAGAATTTTGTCTTCAGTTTCTCAGTATGGTAGTAGCTAAACATTTAGAGATTCAGTTCTTTAAACTTCATTGCAATAGCCTTCATATAAATACATAAAATGCAGTAAGTTGGATAAGTGCTCTGAATACTTATCAAGTTTACCAGAAAAGGTTTTGTTCACTCAGGTAAGTGTATTTTCAGTAGCTTAATAAGTCACAAATACAGTTATTGAGATCTGGCATTTTTAGCTTTATCATTATTATTAATTCTAGATGTATATCAATTTTCTTACACTATTGAATTAGTAATTTAAGAAAGTTATCTGTTCACCTGTATGAACATAAATATCATCTCCTTTTGATTCACTCTTTTTTAGTAGAGTTTAGTGAAAAAATCCATCAGAACTTCTTACTGACAACTTAAGCATTAAGATTTCTTCAACCAATTGAAATCCAAACTTTGTATGAATTGTGAAAATTGTGGTTGCAGATATTATAGCTTCGGAGAAAGTTGAATAAGAAAGAACAAAATTCTAATTTTTAAGTATGTGCCTTTAGGCCCTGGCTTCTCAGTCCTTCCCTAACCTTAGCAATTTGTTTAGGTTCTATTGCAATGTGCAAATATGTTGTGCCTTATTTGATGCCATGTGAACTGTAAACCACACACACAACATCATCAATTTTGGCGGTTTCCATTTCCAAAGCATGCTGCATTCTGATCCTACATACAGTGCAGTTTTTGGTGTGTATTTTAATGCTTTGTTTAACATGTTGAGTTCTTTGTAAACTTCAACTGACTAAAACTCAACCAGTCAAATCTCACCAGTCTATTGCCTTATGGTTACTGAATTACACAGGGCCCTATTTCTTAAGCATACACAGTTTCAATTTTTTTCTTTAGATTTCAACTTCTGATTGCAATGTTTCAGCTGTGTTTCAGCCTTAAACAATCTAGTTTATCTTTTGAAAAAACTAGCTTTACTTTTGTTCTCTCCTTCTACTAACATCTCTCCTTAAGTCCATCACAAAATATACTGGACCATCTATCACAGCCACATGATTACATGAGTCAAGTTCAGGTTTATTGTTGGAGTCATGCATATACAGGGTATGGTTTTCATGAAAATTAACCTTTTTTGCAGCAGTACAGTCCATTACAAACGTAACAAACATAAGTTAATATGAACTTAAATGATCATAAATCAATGATAACTTAAATGACAAATTTTTTGTTCCTTTCCAACCCTTATGACACCTTGAGTGACAACCTTGCCATTTCTTTAGCATTTTTGTCTGTTTTTTATGAGACTGAGTTACTAGCTCGAAGCTCAACCCAGCACAGATGGAAAGCATGCAAGATGCCGACTGGATTTGAACCCAGGACCACTTGCCTTGAAGTCCGGTGCAAATGCCACTATGCCACTGGCGGGCTAAATGACAAATTAACATAATGATATTAGTCTAAGTTGAAGTCCTTGAAGAAATTAGCAATTGGAAAGGCTATTCAAAAGTTGTAAAGCAATGACAAAACCCCTATTAAAGTACTAAACTATAGGGAGAAAGTCCTTCTGGTATGAATTTATGCCCTCATCTTTCTCATTAGGGAAGATGAGCACATGTCAGGGGGTCTCAAAGTTATTATAATCGTGACCATCTTAAAAAAAGGAGTTAAATCCATTTGTTGTAATTACACTGCTTGCTGTCATGTTGTGGCAAGGATACTTCTCTTCTCAGTACTCCAGAGTCATAAAGTGGATTCCACATAACAAAAGGATTGAAGAACATGATAGTTAGCATTGAACAAATTCAAGAAAAAAATCAAGGAACAGCATTAATCTTTGCACAAGATATTAATGCATGTGATACATTATCCACCTGGCTGGATTATGGAGGACCTTTTACAAGTGTATCTTTCCTCAGTATTGTGTCAATGTTCTTCAACTTCTCTATAACATGAAAACTATGATGCTAAGCGTGGATTCACCACAGACTCAATCCTAATGCTTTCTGGAGTCATAATAAAGTCCTGACTGTCTTCCCAATTGTTAATAGTAAAATGCTTTGCCTCCAATTAAGTTCCCAGACCGACTGGTTTATCTGCAGGAAGAGTAAGAAACTGCTCAAATTTGGTCACTTCCACTGCAGAATCACGAGCGCAGGTGCATCATAATGCTGTGTGCTTTGCTCCTTGCTCTACTCACTTTATACTTATGACTGTGAGACTAAGCATAGTCATAAAAATATTTGCCATATTTAAGCTTGCCGACAGCACTACAGTTGTTAGCAGAATTAAAGGTGGTGACAAATCAGCATATAGGAGGGAGATTGAAACTGGCTGAGTGGTGCCACAACAACAATGTCAGCAAGACCATGATGATGATTATTGACTTCAGGAGGAGGGAAGCGGAGGTCATTCATCGGGGGATCGGATTAGAGAAAGTCAGTAATTTGAAATTCCTTGGTGTTATCATTTTAAACGGTTTGCCCTGGGTCCAGCACTTAAGTGCCATTAAAAAGAAAGCATGGCAGCACCTCTACTTTCTCCAGAGTTTGCGAAGATTCAGTATATAATCTGAAACCTTGACAAACTTCTATAGATGTGCGGTGGAGAGTTTATTGACTGGTTGCATCATAGCCCTTGTATGAAAAAGCCAACAAAGAAGTGGATATGGCCCGGTCTATCACGGGTAAATCCCTCCCCACCGTTGAGAACATCTATACAGAGTACTGTCGCAGGAAAGCAGCATCTATCATGGAGGAACCACACATCCAGGCCATGCTCTCTTCTCTCTGCTGCCACCAGGAAGAAGGTACAGGAGCCTCGGGACCTGCATCACCAGGTTCAGGATGACTTATCACACTCGGCGATCAGACTCTTGACCAGAGGGGATAACTTCACTTGCCCCATCACTGAACTGTTCCCACAACCTATAGACTCACTTTCAAGGACTCTCTTTTTCACATTCTCAATACATTGTTTGTTTATTTATGTATTTATTCATTATTATTTTATAATTATTATTCATATCATTTTGTTGTTGGCCAAAACCAAGGTGATGATGAATCCGCATATAGGAGGGAGATTGAAACTCTGGACGAGTGGTGCTGCACAGCAAGATCAAGATTGGTGGGAGGGCCCAGCCCTACACAACATTTTATGTGCTAAAGATCAAAGAAAATTCAGGACAATTCAAACAAATCTGTATTTACAATGCCTTCTTTGAGCTACGTATGTGACAATTTCAAATGTCTGGATTTTTCCACCATCACACCCAAAATAAGTGTTAACTATTGTTGTATCCATGTAGTGGGATGTTGTTTGGATTCATGCATATGTAGTCAAACAGTTAAGTACCTGTTTTCTGTTCTGTCTGGTCTGCATTTTAAAGGTAATCTTCAATTCATATTTGAATCTGAAAGTTGCTCGCTGGAGTCAATATTTTGCTGTAAGTCCTATACTCAAAAATTGCTCTAACAGTCCCTCCTCTTGGCCCTCCTGGACAAAATAAACTTGTACCAGGAAAAGCCAACCTTAAGGAGGATCTACTCAAATAGGACAGCAGAAATGCTCTGCTTTAGAACCCTTCCAATTACTCTATGTGCACCTACATTTACCCTGTCATCCCTAGTATCTACCTACAACATTGCTAAGCAGAAAAGTTGTTCCAGAAATTTGAGCAATAGTCTTTAGAAATGCAGCCTGTTAGCTCTTTCCCTGCTGGCTGATTGCAGCTTAATCGCATTCCTTCTCTTCATCCCTTCATTCTCTGGTAACTAAAATTCTCTCTTTCCAGGGGGACCAGCAAGATAAATACATCAGGGATATATGCATATCAATGCATATTCGAATCGGGGTTACTTGCTGAAGTCAATATTTAGCTCTATGTTCTAAACCCAAAAATTGCTCTAACAATTATTATTTCATTTTTTCTCTTTAGTTTTGTATTTGCACTGTTTGTTGTTTTGTTTTTCCACATTGGTTGTTGTTCATCTTGTTGGGTGCGGTCTTTCATTGATTCTATTATATTTTTTCTTGTATTTACTGTGATTGCCCACAAGAAAATGAATCTCAGGGTTTATATGGTGACATATATATCCTTTGATAATAAATTTACTTTGAACTCCTCTCGAAATTTTTGAACTTTAAACCAACATCACCTCAAATTTAGTTATTATGTGTATGTCTGTATGCTTTATAGTACTTGGTGGCCTAGTTCCATCTCATCACTGATTCCATTAAAGAAGCAGATAAGGGAATAAGCAATAGGATAATCATATGGAAGGCAAGATCCTTAATAACCAACCTGCCACATTGCTCCCATATCACTGCCCCAAACAATTAAGATCCATGACAGACTCTGGCCAATGAAGATCACTTCCCAAATCTTGCAGACATCAGCAATAGAAGTTACACTACTTTCAATGCAACAGCATAACCATCTGAAGGAAAGAATATTTGAAAACCAGGACCTTAAATTTAGCACCAACTGCATAACCTTCTGAACAGTAGTGATTTTCCACCCTCATGTTTGCATCAATGTCATGAAGAACCTATAGCAGGCACTGCAATGTATCAACAATATCTCCACAAGATTCTCTAAATCCATTAGCAGGTTAGATGGACCAACATCAGTATCCACTCTGAGGACAGTAACATCAATATCAAGGCTCTGATCAAACTCAGCCAATTATCTGCAAGCTTGATTACACATTCCTGTTCTAAACTTTGTCAAATGAAGCAATTTACAGAAGAATAGTAAAATACAGTTCAATGGTATAATATATGACATGAAAAAATTGCAACATCATCACTGACTTATGGGAAAACCTGGGCTTAAGATTGCTCAAACTGACAAAGAACTACATGGGAAGGCACTCGGCACTGTGAGCCTTTGAGCCTCTCTTATAGGAGCATGTAGGGGCTATCAGGAAACAGCAGGAGCAGCTGCATTCCACTCATACACCTCTTCAGACCTCATTTACCCCACCTGTGGCAGAGTCTGCCAATCCTAATTTGGCCTCATCAGAACCTACAGCACCTAAATGGAAACAAGTCATGCAGGGGCAGGAGGAGGAGGAGGAGAAGAGGAAGAGGAAGAAATAGTGGAAGAAGAGGAAGTAGTGGAAGAAGAAGAAGAAGTAGTAGTAGTGGAAGAAGAAGAAGAAGAAGATATAGTAGTGGAAGAAGAGGAAGATATAGTAGTAGTGGAAGAAGAAGAAGAAGATATAGTAGTAGTGGAAGAAGAAGAAGAAGTAGTAGTAGCGGAAGAAGAAGAAGAAGAGGAAGATATAGTAGTACTGGAAGAAGAAGAAGTAGTGGAAGAAGAAGGGAAGAAGAGGGCAAAGGAGAGGAAGAGGAAGGGGAGGAGGAGGAAGAAGAGGAACGAGAGGAGGAAGAAGAGGGAAGATTAACAATAGAACATTTAAACATATTAATTTTTCTAATTTTGGTTATAAAATTATTTTTCTTGGTTATAAAATTTACTCTAGTTCTGCCTCCACCCTTTTCGAACCTCTATAAAAGTAACAATTCTCCAAGCTCTTGCATCATGATTCAACATCTGATTTTCTGTTCTCTTTATCCATTCTGCATTTTTCCCTCCTGTCTTTAAAGAAGATGTTACAGTTGCCATCTAAGTGTTTCCTGCATTGAGGAGTTCCTTCATGTAAATATTCCATTTTGTGATCATCGTACCAAACAACATGCTAATTTGACCACAAACATGAGAAAATCTGCAGATGCTGGAAATTCAAGCAACACACACAAAAAATGCTGGTGAACGTAGCAGGCCAGGCAACATCTATAGGAAGAAGTACAGTCAACGTTTCGGCCGAGACCCTTCGTCAGGACTAACTGAAAGAAGACTTACTATTTCTTCTTTCAGTTAGTCCTGACGAAGGGTCTCGGCCCGAAACGTTGACTTAACTTCTTCCTATAGATATTGCCTGGCCTGCTGCGTTCACCAGCATTTTTTGTGTGCGTTGCTAATTTGACCTTTCCCTCACAACATCACAGTAATCTACATTTCTTTCAAATATGTTGGAAACAAAATTTCTGGATTTACAAAAGCCAAAAGAAGAAAATTTTGATATGGTCAAGGCAGAATATGAATTTTAAGTGCATAGTGAAGAAATCAAACAAAATTGTATGGAGAGCTAAGATATTGTTGAAAGAAATATCTGGACACTGTGTTAATGTAATAATATATTAAATACTATTATATATATTAAATTGTCTGTTCAATTTCAATAGCTAAATGACCTGCTTCCATTCTGTATCTCTCTATAAATCTATAATTGGTCATTCAGTTAATAACCTAGTGGAACTCTACCTGTTCTCATAAATGCAACTTGACCTGTTGAGTATCCCCGGTATAACTAGTTCCATTTGGAGTTCAATGATAAGTCTTGGAGGGATACAGCATGGAAATAGACCTTTCAGCCTTCTGACACTATGCAGACCATCAACAACCCATTTGCACTAATTTTATATGAATCCCATTTTATACTCACATTCTCATCCATTCTGCTAGATTATACCACTCACCTACACACATGAGACAGTTTACAGTGGCCAATTGACTTATCAAATTGCATAATTATTTTTTTGAGGAAACTGCAGCAACTGAAAGGAATTCCATACAATCACAGGAGAACGTGCAAACTTCACGCATACAGCACCCAAATCAGGTTAAACCTAGGCGTTTTCTGCTGTTAGACAGTAACTTTACTAGCTGCACCACTGTGCTGCCCAATCTGCTATAAATTAATTTTTTAGTAACCCTCAGGTATCGACAAAGACTTTGAAAAATTATTATAATGTACTTAGAGAAACTACATAAATTAACTGAATTTTATTTGTTAAGTGGTATCTCTTTTTATATACTAGGATTAGGATTTAGTATTGCTGGTGGCGTGGGTAACCAGCACATCCCTGGTGATAACAGTATATATGTCACAAAAGTAATTGATGGAGGAGCTGCACAGAGAGATGGAACATTGCAAATTGGTGACAGGCTTCTTATGGTAAGAAACCTTGCATTTTATAGTCTGTTATAATTCTTTAAACTTTGTGTAGAATTACATTTTTCACTTTGTGTTCCAAACATAGTAATAATAGAAGGCCTTAGGGTTTTATTTTTATTGTTTTCTTCCTTCTGTAAGATTCAGGTGCTTGTTAAAAGGTGAAATAACTTACATTTATAAAATTCATTCATTCTTCAAGAATTACTAAATAATTTCACAGTCAAATCAGCTGCCTGTAGGCACACAGTATCACACAATTGCAAAGGAACAAATAAAAAATAAATATTTTTGTACTGTTGGCTGAGTTAGAATTTTTTTTTTGCAGTTTGCAGTATTATTCCATGATTGTTCTCAATTTTCAATAATTTGCATAACTAGTCAAAATGATAGTGCTGGTTAGATATACAAGATCCCATAACTGAGTATTCCCTGTATTGAAACAATGTCCGCAAATGCACCTCTTGATATTCAGTGGATGTTGTTGCAGAACAGCAATTTCGCTAAACTATTTTCCTCGCCAAAACAAGTTTTACAGTGCCTCTCCTCTCACCTATGACTAGAATTAGCATTGTCTTTATGATTCAGTACTACATTTTGTCTTCTGTTTGCCCATTAATCTATTTAGTAAGGATCTGAATGTGGGAAGTATTCCAGCAAATTATTTCCAATTAATGTGAAATATAAACTGTAGTTTAATTATATTGCATATATAGTTTTATAATTTTATTTGTTAGTATCTTTTTGTAAATTTAGCACAGCATAAACACAATATCAAACACAAGTTGCATATACAAATTGAAAGTACAATTAATGTGATAATATACATTTTTATTGTATTTTTAAAAATGGTTATTATTATTGTAAGGTGAATAATTACAGTTTGGAAGAGATAGCACATGAAGAGGCTGTAACAATACTGAAAAATACATCCGATGTGGTCTACCTTAAAGTTGGAAAACCCACTACTGCTTACATAAGTGACCCTTATGGACCTCCTGATATCCCACACTGTAAGTAAATGTTTTCTTTATCATTTTAAATTAAAAACTTAGAGTTTTCACTTTATTTATATTTAACAATTGGAAGTAGTAATTTTGACCCTTGCAGCTATGATTTGCTATCTTTTTACAGAGTTCTTGTTACAAAGATACTTTATCACATGTTAAGATGTAATAATTGAAGCTACATGTTGAAAATACATAATTCCAAGATTTTCAAAGAATATTAATTGCTTTAATTTTCTATTATTTTGTAATTTAAAAAGTAGGTAGTGGTGAAATCAAATAATATTTCTTACAGCGTAATAGGAACATACAAAACACAGTCCAAAATTGGTAATTTTGCCTTTCATGCATAGACTACCATTCAATAAAACCATTGCTGATTCTGAACATTAAGTTCCCTTTCCTAAAATCCCATATTACTCAATTCAATGACCAAGACATGCCTTGTATATAGTGCAGCTTGAAGCATCCGTAGTCTCAGAAAATTTATTAAATTATAAAATAATAAAGAATTATTTTCTATTTCAATACTTATATGGCCACTTTTTTTCTTGAGAGTAGGTCTTCTGTCCCTCCCGTCCATTTCTTTTTTGAATCCTGTGTTGCTCAATAAAATCCTATCCCAAGGCAATTGTACTTTTTCTTGTGTATTGAGAACAAAATGCATTGTACTCTAGGCAATTGTGGCAATGTTTCCTTATAATTTAGGCCAACTGGTGGCGTAGTGGCATCAGCGCCGGACTTCGGAGCGAAGGCTCCCTTATTTGGATTGCATAGCCTCTGATCTGGGCTGACAATTACGTGCTAGGTGGCACCTAATTAATTAGCATGTTTATTTCGGCTTTTTTCTTAAAGATGTGCTGTGTGCCTCCCAGCTACCGCTGCGTTCTTCGCGGATCGGTACAGTATCTGTCCAGGGCCCAGGTGTTGGGGTGGTGGGACACGGGGTGACATATCATCGTCGATCAGGGCAGGCAGCTCATCTTCTCCTATGACTGCCCGCCTCGATGTCGAAGGTCGAGGTTCGTCGTCTGCTGTGGCTGATGTGGAAGGCTTGCTTGACTGCTGAGCCTCGCGCATTCTTCTATCATACAGTTGTTTGTAAGCACTCAAATCATCCTGCAAATATCCCCTAAACCTACGTATGCTTTCAAAATTAAAGTCGTACTTTATCATTGCAGCGAAAATCTCACGCAGTTGCTTCACTTTCTGCATTCGGTTGCATTCGGTTTCGGTTGTTATCCTTTCCTCTTCCAATTGCATCAGCTCTTCATCTATCAGTTCTTGGTCATGGGATGCCAAAAGCTCTTCAACATCATCTACGTCAACTCCCACAAGCCAAACTCACTTTGTCCTTGCTTCGTTCACCACGATCGAAACGCTTAATTATATCTAGTTTTATGCTAAGTGTAACACCCTTACTCTTTCAGACTTTTCCAACACCTTAGAACTCATCTTGCTAATGGCTGCTCAATGCTATGTGTTAAAGCAATGCTGTTCCGAATCCGGGGGAGAGTGGCTGCTCGGGGTGTGCGCTGCCTTTCTTCGTAACAGTGAAAACACCTTCTGAAAGCGAAAACAGGGTACTAATGTAGGTCTTTCATAACAGTGAGGTTTCGTAAAGCGAACGTTCGAAAAGCGGGGGACACCTGTATATTTAATTTAAACCTCCTAATCTCTTAATAACTGAACATGAAAAAGATTCAAAAAAAAGTTTTCACCCCCTACACTTAAAAAAAACAAAACAAAACAAAACAGAAACTGGGCTGCCATATTTCTTCGGTTGAAATCATTATTTGTCATTAACTCCGCTCCTCTATACACAAAAAAAGTTATTAAAAAGGATTCGGAAAAGGTCAACTTACGTCATATGAAAATGTTGAATAAATGGCCTCCAAGTTTCTTTAAATTTAACTGAAGGATCAGTGGTACCACTCCTAATTTTTTCCAAATTTAAACATGTTATAGTTTGGGAAAACCATTGAAATGTAGTAGGGGGATTAGAATCTTTCCATTTAAATAAAATGGATTTTCTAGCTATTAATGTAACAAATGCAATCAAAGGACAGGCTGAAGGGGATGAGTAAATAAAGTCTATAATTAGTAATCCAAAAATTGCAGTAATAGGTTGTAAATCAATATGTAAAACTACTGAAATAATACCAAAAATGTCTTTCCAATATTTTTCCAAAAGAGGGCAAGACCAGAACATATACTTCAAGGAAGCTACCTCAGGATTACATTTGTCACAGACAGGATTTATATGACGATAAAAACGAGCTAATTTATCCTTATACATATGGGCCCTATGAACCACCTTAAATTGTATCAAAGCGTGTCTAGCACACATTGAAGAAGTGTTAACTAGTTGGAAAATTTTCTCCCATTTCTCTAGGGGGAAAGATACCTGAAGTTCTCTTTCCCATTCATTCTTAATTTTATCAGACATACCTAAACGTATTTTCGTAATTAAATCATAAACAATTGCTATTAAACTCTTCTGATAGGGGCTTAAACCTAAAAAAAAATTCTGTAATTTTAATTTGATGTGATATCGGAAAAGTAGGTAAAATAACCTTCAAAAAGTTTCTAATCTGTAAATATCTGAAAAAAATGTGACCACGGCAAATTATATTTATTAGGCAACTGTTCAAAGGAGATGAGACAATTATCCATGAATAAATCACGAAAACATATTATTCCCTTCGTTTTCCATAAAAGAAAAGTTTGATCAGTTTTCGATGGTTGGACTTAAAAATTGCATATAATAAGACTTGATAGAATAAATTTATTCAATCCAAAAAAATTTATGAAATTGAAACTGTATTCATATTGTATGTTTAAATATTGGATTATTCAGTTTAGTAAGTGCAAAGGGAAGTGAAGCCCCAAAAATAGAAGCCAATGAGAACCCCTGTACAGACTAACGCTCAAGGTTCACCCATTGTGGACATTGAATTTCATCCAAATCTTGTGTCCAGAACGTTAGGTATCGAATATTAATTGCCCAATAATAGGATCTAAAGTTCAGCAATGCCAAACCACCATCCTTTCTTGATTTCTGTAAATATTTCTTACTTAATCTAGGATTTTTATTCTGCCATATATATGAAGAAATTTTAGAATCAGTAATATCAAAAAAGGATTTAGAGATGAAGATTGGTACCGCCTGAAATAGGTACAGAAATTTAAGTAAAATAAGCATCTTAATAGCATTGATTCGACCAATCAATGATAGGGACAATGGGGACCATTTAGTAAGCAGTTGTTTAACATGATCAATTAAGGGTAAAAAGTTAACTTTATATAGATCCTTATGCTTCTTAGTAATTTTAACACCCAAATAAGTAAAATAATCAGTAACCAGTCTAAATGGTGATTGTCTGTAGATTGGAACTTGCATGCTTAATGGAAAAAGCTCACTCTTATTAAGATTCAATTTATAACCAGAAAACTACAAAACTGAGCAAGTAATAATATTACTGCAGGAATGGATTTCTCTGGATTAGAGATATATAGTAACAGGTCATCTGCATATAATGATACCTTATGCATCTCATTCCCATGAATAATGCCAAATATATTGGGTGAATCATGAAGAGCGATTGCCAAGGGTTCCATGGCAATATCAAATAGTAAAGGACTTAAAGGACAGCCCTGTCTAGTACCTTGAAAAAGCCGAAAGAAGGGGGATCTCTGATTATTAGTAAGTACAGAAACCAAAGGTATATGATATATCAATTTAATCCAAGATATGAATTTTGGGCTAAAATTAAATTTCTCAATGATGTTAAGTAAATACTCCCATTCAATTCTATCAAACGCTTTCTAAGCATCAAATGAAATAAAGCATTCTGGAGTTTTAGATGAAGAAGTATATACGATGTTGGTCAACGTCCTAACATTAAAATACGAATAATGGTTTTTAACAAATCCTGTCTGGTCATCAGAAACAATTTGTGGCAATACATTTTCCAATCTAATTGCTAATATTTTAGAAAAAAATTTGGAGTCCACATTTAACAAAGATATAGGTCTATATGAGGCACATTCAGTGGAGTCTTTATCTTTTTTAGGAATTAAAGAAATAGATATTTCATAAAAAGATTGTGGTAATTTACCTACAAATAAGGCGTCCTTAAAAATTCTACATAACCAAGGAGAAAGTAGACTGGAAAAAGATTTTTAAAATTGTACTGTATACCCATCCAGGCCGGGTGCTTTAACAGAATTCATCAAAGAAATTGCTTTCTTTATTTCTTCTTCTGTAATAGGTGCATCTAATGTTAAACATACATTAAGTGGTAATTTTCAGAATATTCGATTTTCTTAAAAATTCATGCATTATGGTAGAATCATCAGGAAATTCTGATTGGTATAAAGAGGTATAGAATTCTTGAAAAGATTTATTAATTTCATCGTGATCAACCGGCAAAGTACCATCCCCTTTATGAACTTTAATAATCTGACATTTAGCCGAAGCAGCTTTCAATTGGTTGGCCAGTAATTTACCCGATTTATCACTATGTATATAAAATTGACTCTTAGATTTAAGTAATTGATTTTCAATTGGGATGTTAATAACAAACGGTTGCATCTGAAGTTCAACTCTCTTTTTATAAAGCTCCAAATTAGGAGCAACAGAGTATTTTTTATCAATCTCTTTAATCTTATCAACCAATATACGTATTTCATTATTAATTCATTTTTAAAATCCAGCAGAATATGAAATAATTTGCCCATGGATATGTGCTTTAAAAATGTCCTATAATATCCCACTAGAAATTTCTTCTGTAAAATTAGTTGAGAACAAAAAGGCAATCTGTTCTTTAATAAAGTTAACAAAATTTAAGTCCTGAAGAAGAGTAGAATTGAACCGCCACTGTCTAGCACTGAAAGTTACATCAGTTAATTTGATTGATAGTTTCAGGGGCGAATGATCAGAGATAGCAATTGCATTGTACTCACTGGCTGTAACAGATGAAACTAATCGAGACTCAATGGAAAAAGTAGTCAGTTTTGGAGTAATTATGATATACGTGAGAAAAGAATGCAAATTCTTTATCACTTAGATATAAAAACCTCCAAACTTCTAAAATTCCGGAGTCAACTAAAAAGGAATTAATAAACATAGTGGATTTGTTTGGAAGTACCTGACTGGGCATAGACCTGTCCATCGAAGGATTCAGGCAACAGTTAAAATCTGCACCCATTATCAACATATATTCATTTAAATTAGGAAGAGATGCAAATAAATGCATAAAGAATTCAGGATAATTGGTATTTGGTGCTTAGATATTAACCATAACAACTTTTTGGTTATGAAGTAAACTAGTAATTAACAGAAATCTACCATTCGGGTCTGAAGTTGTTTCATAGTGAACAAATGAAATCGAGGAATCTACAAGAATAGAAACTCCTTTCACCTTATCCTGTGAATTAGAGTGAAGTTGATTAACTTTCAAAAACCTAAAATATGCTGATTATCCTCCTTCCTTACATGAGTCTCTAGGCAAAGATAATCTGAGCATTCAATCTATGAAAAACTTTAAAAACCTTCTTCCATTTAATCAGATGATTCAAACCATTCGTATTCCATGAAACAAAGTTAATAATATTATCCATTGTACTTGAATAAACCATATGGTGTGTAAAGGGTTAACCTTACTGCATAGGAAACTCATGAATCAGGAAGAGGGAAAAAGGTTTAAAGAGGAACCAGAAGTTACGACAATTCAGACATATTTGTAGTTTTGGATCAGCCCAGATGGAAAAATCAAACTAAAAATAATCCCACCCACCCACCCACCCACCCAAAAAAGCCCGAAAACTGGCCAATAGACAGCCAGAAAGCTATCTAGACATTTCCCTACCCCCATCTCTCTTGAAGGCAAGTCTCCTATGAAAAAGTAATTCAAAACACCACTCACAGTCAAAACATTGAGAAGAGAATGCCATAACAAACACCAAACAAATGTTTAAAAAAACAGCCATTTGCAAAACATTTTAAGAGCAAGATCTTGTAAAGTGAATCAAAATACAATCTTATTAATATTTCAAGAAAAAAACAATCACCAAATCAGATTCTTAATTATTTTCAAAAACAAACAATTGAAAATAATAGATTAAAATATTAAAGGGATAGAAAGAAAAAGGAACTTTAACATAAAAGCACAATAAATATCCATACTCCAAAACAAAGTATGAGCATTATCAAACCAAAGGCAAAATTGTTCAAACTTCAAAAGTCCAAATCTATGAACTGGTTATTAATTTATAAACAAATTAATATGTGACGAAGGCCCGTCACTGACTACGGACGGCACATGGTGCAGTCGGTAAAACACTCATCCCCAGCAGTAATAGTGACTGGGTCTGAAACAGAGCTGCTGCATGGAACTGTCTCATATATGCACAGGTGTGCTGATGGTAGAGGATACCATCTTTAATTGGATAACTGAGCTAATTAGCTTTTGGTTGGTTTAGGGGGAGGGGCTTAGCAGTTATAAGCCTCAAGTTACCAAGGCTTTGGGGTTAGTTTTTCTTTTGTGTGTAGTCTGAGGGTTGCTCGATATATATATTGTTTTTTTTCTGTTTTTGTCTTGTTTTGAGGTAAATAAAAGCACCTCAATCGAGTTTTGCGACTCAAGCCATCTTGTTATTTTTCTTAAACAATTGATCCACAGTTTTTGTGACATAATACAGACATGAAAAAACAGTAAATTTATTAGACAGATGAGATTGAACGTTGATCCTCAAGGAATTGATGAGTTTCATCCATGTATTTAAACCATTTACATGATTTATCAGGCAGAACAACCCTTAGGCAAGCTGGAAATAGCAGAACTGTTTGGAACTTCCTTTAATAGAGTTCGGACATCACCAGTTTATAAGTCAAATGAATGCAAACATGAAGAAACAGCAAATTTATTGGACATCTGAGCTCAGACTTTGATCCTCAAGAAATTGATATGCTTCGTTCACGGATTTAAACCATTTACGCGATTCATCAGGCAGAACAACCCTTAGGCGAGCTGGAAATAGCAGAGTTGGTCGGAAATTTCTTTGATATAATTCAGACATCACCGGTTTAAAAAGCGATCTTTCTTGCATTACCTCAGGACTGTAATGTTCAACTATATGAAACATGCACAATAACCCCTTTCCGATGAGCAATTCGAATCAAATGCTCCTTAGTATGCACGTAATGAAATTGGAGTATCACAGGTCAGGGTTTCAACTCCTTAAGGGGTTTAACTCTTAAAGACCGGTGAGTGCAATCGGGTATAGGGGGAGAAGCAAAAACATCAGAACAGAACACCTCCATTAAAAATTGAGAAAAAAATTTAGTAAGGTCACCGCTCTCAACGTTGTCACTGAGTCCTATTATTCTCAAATTCTGTCTCTGACTATGACTCTCCAAGTCAATAGTCTTAACTTTATACTGTTCCAATGTTTGAGTGGTCAAAGTTAATTTCTTTTCCAATAGATAGAACCTGTGATCTCTCTGTCTCCCAGCTTCAACGAGTTCGTAAATTTGTTGTTGTTTTTCGCTCTCCCGCTTAAGTACTGCCAGTCTACCTTCGATCTCCTTTAACAATACTTCCAAAGTAGCAAATCTTTTGTCTAATTTATCATCCAGGAGCTTTGAGTTAGCCGCCAAAGTAAGTTGAGACTGTTTAGGCTGTTCAAAAACACCTTCTTTCTTTCCATTTCCATTACCGGCTTTCTTGCCTTCAGCTAATGCCTTTTTTCCTCTGGTAGTCATTTCCATCAATTAAAAATCAAAATTCAAGTATAGAAAAAGTGTTATAAGCACGTTGATATAAATAGTAAAAGGGTGGTAAAAGGATTGAAAAATGAACAGAGCAAAGCCAAAATGCGACCTATTCCATCTATCACCCCAAGAGAGATCCCTGTTGCTGCAAAACCACTAGTATATCTTGCTCCAGTAAGCCTTTTCATCACCATCTGAGATTCTACCAACGTGGTAGTATCATCAGCAAATTTATAGATGGAATTTGAACAATGCCTAACCACACAATCATGGGTGTAGAGAGAGTAGAACAGTGAGCTAAGCACACATCCCTGAGGTGTGCCAGTGTTGATTGTCAGTGAGGTGGAGATGTTATTTCTAATCTGGCAAACATGAGGAATTCTGCAGATGCTGGAAATTCAAGCAACACACATCAAAGTTGCTGGCGAATGCAGCAGGCCAGGCAGCATCTCTAGGAAGAAGTACAGTCTACATTTCGAGCTGAAACCCTTCGTCAGGACTAACTGAAAGAAGAGCTAGTAAGAGATTTGAAAGTTTCAAATCTCTTACTAGCTGTTCTTTCAGTTACTCCTGATGAAGGGTCTCGGCCCGAAACGTCGACTGTACCTCTTCCTAGAGATGCTGCCTGGCCTGCTGCGTTCACCAGCAACTTTGATGTGTGTTGCTTATTTCTAATCTGCACGGATTGTGGTCTTCCAATTCGGAAGTCGAGGATCCAGTTGCAGAAAGATGTACAGAGGCCTAGGTTCTGTAGCTTTTTGATCAGGACTGTAGGAAGGACGCTATTAAATGCAGAGCTATAGTCAATAAGCAGCATCTAGCCATAGATATTTGCATTGTCCAGGTGATCCAAGGCCGCGTGGAGTGCCATTGACATCACATTGAGATTGTAGACCTATTGTGGCAATAGGACAATTGCTGTGAGTCCAGGTCTTTCCTGAGACAGATGTTGATTCTAGCAATGACCAACATCTCAAAGTATTTCATCACTGTAAGTGGAAGTGCTGCTGGACAACAGTTTTTCCTAAAACGTTAGAACTTTTGAGCTGAGAACGGTTCGTAGCAGCCACATCCTGTCCTGTGATATTTTGCCTTATCTGAGGTACAGGTGTTATCAACATGGCTAATGAATGTCATTTGACTCCAATGTTTTGATGGTAAATTTATTGGGTCTTCCAAATAGAGCTTTTCCTCAAAAATCAGAATGGCTGGAAGTTCGTTTCACACCATATTTTAAAGGTTAAACTTGGAACAGTTTACTAGCAAAGGTAACTAATTTATAATGGGGTGATGAGACAAATCCCTCAGTCCTTTCCTTGCCATTGGCAAGGAGGTACTGTGCCTTTATTCAGCACAAGTGCTTTCGCACAGACAGATTGTGGGCATCCAGCTAAATGCAACTACATCTAGAATTCTCAACTTTTTTTCCCTTGATTTCATGATCCTGTTAAGATTATTTCCTGATATAGCCTGTTGTCCTGGAAAGAATGGAAGGAATGAGTAGGTGTTTAATTGTTAGACTTTGCTTGTGAAATTGAAATATGGGTTACCTTTAGAGTGGCGTTATTGTCACATGTGAAAGCCAGTTATGTGATCTTCTGCATGCACTGATGAGAGCAATATGAATCTCCTGTGAAAGGGACTGCCAGATTCCTTAAGTAATTCAGCAAGGTTAGTGAAGCTCTTCCGACCGATCAGAAATAATTGAACAGCTGTCAGGGTATTGTGGCTCTTTCTTTCCATTCAAGTTATTCATATTAAATTGTAAGTAGGTGAGAAAATATAATCATTGCTGGGACTTCATTATTAACAGTCTACCGTTCTAAAAAAAAAGTTCTGATTCTTATTCCATCCTTAAACCAGTGATTTATCCTTATATTCTAATATGTCATCACTAAATTTGTAAATCTGTATTTTCTTCTCACCTTTTGTGTGATACCTTATCATAATGTTTTTTTTGAAAAATGATTATCTGACAACTTGTTTTGTTGACTGCTAACTTATATAGATTTGTAAATGCTGTTACCTCAGTCTTAAAGATTATTGCAATATTTATTTCTCATGATGCAGTAATACATCTACTTTTGACAATATTAAGTCCACTCTCCTTTAGACTTCTAGAACTATTTCAGAATTTAGTGAATTTTGAAAGAGTCACTAACATTACACAATTTTTGCAGTATCTCTTTAAAAATTAGATCCAATGGATGGTTAGCTTATAGTGCCTGTACTTTTCCTTTAACTATATTAACTACTCTTCATGTTGCTACTGGATCCTTAGTTTCTCTATTATTTCCATTATACATATTATGTGTTATAGAGAACTTTATTTAAGACATCTATTTCTTTAATTTCTTTTAATACTTCTGCTCTTTACCTCTTCTGTATTTCCGCTGCACTTTTAATTAAATTGGCTGTCAAAAACCTTTAAAAATTCCTGAAATTTACTCTCTTTTCTATCTTCTATTTTATTATTTTTTAGTCATTCAGTGCTGGTTTTTAGAACTCTCCCAGTCTTCAGGCATTTTACTCCTCAATGCAATATTATAAGACCGCAAACTCGAGAAAATCTGCAGATGCTGGAAATTCAAGCAACACACACAAAATGTCGGTGGAACGCTGCCTGACCTGCTGGGTTCCACCAGCATTTTGTGTGTGTTGCAATATTATAAGATGTTTCTTTCAACCTAAACTATTCTTCAGCTCCTAAGCTGCACACTGAAGAAGCACTTTACTCATTGACGCAAGAGATTCTGCATATGCTGGAAATCTTGTGTCATTATGTTAGTCCAGATTTCTTTACTATTCTTTCTGCCAATGTGAATAATTTCACTACTGTGTATTAAACTTCATCTGCCATTTTTTCTGCCAAATTGGGACTAACTGCTTCATATTGTTACACTTCTCATGATTTATTACACATTCACAGATTTGGAATGTTACTTTGAGCACCCATATCTAAGTACTTAATGTAAAAATGATTCCAACATTGACCCTGATTTGAAAACAAAACATTTATCACAGCCTTTTTCCTGCCTTTAAATTAGTATCTGTCCTCTTTCTTTCATTACATAGGTCCCAACACCATTCTTTTAGGTGAGATCTTATCAAATGTTTTCTGAAAATCTATGTTCTAACATTTGATCATTCAGAAGGCAGAAATTTACATTTATTTTACAGATTCAGAGAAATGAGCTGAAGTAAAGTAAAGTTTAATGTATCAGAGATGGAAAAGAGATAAAACTTTCAAAGACTTTGGAAAATCAAAGGAAAGATGAAGATAGGTGTAACATGGAGAATGATGGAGGAATTCAGCGGAATATGACGGCGTATGGAGGAAAATGGACAATTGAGTTGACACCCTTCATAAGGATTGGAAAGAAAGAGGGGAGATAGTCAATATAAATGGGAGGCATAAGAGTGGCAGATGATAGGTGGATCCAGCTGAGGGGCATGAATTGGGGGGGGGAGTGGGAATGATGGGTGGAACTGATAAAGAGCTGAAGAAGGTAGAATCTGATAGGAAAGGGCAGTGGACCATGGAATAAAGAGAAACAGGTAAGGAGAGGAGCCAGTGGAAAGAATATGTGGTTAAGAGGCAGATCAAGAAGGCAGAGGAAAGACAAGAGGTGATGTAATGGGTCCAGAGATATAAGGGAAGAAGGAACCGGGGGAGAGTTGTTACTGGAAGCTAGAGAAATCAGCATTTATGCTGCGTGGGTGGAGACTATATGGGTGAAACATAAAATGCTGTCCTCTTATTTGCATTTAGTCTCAACCTAGCAATATCTGAGGCCATAGACAATCATGTCGGTGTGGGAATAGAAAGTGGAATTTTTAAATGGCTGACCACTAGGAGATCCTGGCTGGTTCAGCAGATGGAATGAAGGTGCTTGATAAAGCAAGCCCCCAGTTTGTATCTAGTCTCACTGATGTAGAGGAGACAACACTGAATGCAATAAATGACATCAGTGGATTCACTTCTGAAGGTCTGCCTCATCTAAAAGGAGCTTAGGGCCCTGAATGGTTGTGAGGATAGAGATGTAGTGGCAGGTGTAACAGTTAGCACAGTTACAGGGATAAGTGCCCGGAGGGGTGTCAGTGGGGAGGGATGAGCAGTCAAGGCAGTCACAAAGGTAGTGATCTCTGCAGAAAGCAGTGAGGAGAGGTGGTGGGGGTCGGAGGAAGATAGGCCTGCTGGTAGGATTCCACTGGAGATGGCAAAGGTTCTGGAGAATGATATGCTGGATGCTTAGGCATGTAGTGTATTAGGTGAGGACTAGGAGACCTATCCCTGTTATGTCTGGGCGAGTGGGGCAAGATATGGGAAATGGAAGAGATTGAGGGCTGCATCAATGGTACTAGGGGAAGGAATGCTCTGTTTTTGGTAAGGAGAACATTTCTGATGTCTTGAAGTGGAAAACCTCGTCACGAGAACAGATGTGGTGGGAAATAAAGGAACTGAAGTAAAGGAACCTCTAACCTGACACTCATCATCTTGCTCCACTACTCCACGACCTTTTCATTTCTGTCCATAGATGCTGCTGCTGAGTTCCTCCAACACCTAGTATGTGGCTCTAGATTCTAGCATCTACAGTCTCTTGTGTATTCATGAACATAGGTGTTAATGTATGAGAACATTGCAGGAGATGGGTGAGGTCCTCAATGACTATCTCTCCTCTCTTTTTACTGTGAGGAAAAGTTCCTAGGGGTACAAGTATTTGGTTCCTTGAAAGGGTGTCACACGTGAAAATGGTGAAGGGTTTTTGGCATGCTGACCTTCATCAGTCAGGGCATTGAGTACAGAAGTTGGTATGTTAAGTTGCAGTTGTATAAGACACCGGTGAAGCCATATTTGGAATATTGTGTTTGGCTTTGGTTGCCCTGCTATAGGAAACACCCAAATAAGTTGAACCAAGTGCTGGGTAGATTCATGAAGATGTTGCGAGGTCTTGGAGGACTGAGTTACAGAGAGAGAGAGATTGAGCAGGTTAAGAATTTATTTATTGGGGCATAGGAGAATGTGGGGTAATTTTATGGAGTGGTATAAAATCATGAGGGGCATCGAATGTACACAGTTTTTTTCCCAGGGCTGGGGAATCAAACACTAGAGGATATAGGTTTAAGGTGTGAATGGAGTGATTTAATAGGAAGCTGAGGGGCATTTTTCTTTACCTAGAGTTTGGTCCGTATGTAAAATGAACTGCCAAAGGAATTTGTCGAGGCAAGTACATTTACAACATTTAGAAAACTTGGACAGGCACATGGAGAGCAATGGTGTGGAGAGATATGAGCCAAACATGGGGAAATGGGACAAGTTTAGACGGGGACCTTGGTCAGCATGAATCATTTGAGCAAAGAACCAGTTTTCATGCTCTATGACAAATAAAAGAATTATCCGATTCTTTTGTTAAATTTCCTAAACAGATGTTAGCACAGAGGTCTGATAACAGGCAGAGATATTGCAAACGAAAACAATTGGAAGGTGAAGATTGACTAAATAGAGCAGTTCAAAGTTGAAATTACATTTATCATTATGTCGCCATTTACTACCTTGAGATTCATTTTCTGGCAGACATTCATATTCAAACAAAGAAATACAATAGAATCAGTGAAAAACTACACACAGAGATTGACAAGCAACAAATGTGCGAAAGAAGACAAATTTAAAAAAAACGAAATAAGCTCCCTGCAGAACATCACCATATATCACCTACACCATCATGATTGTTTACTGAAAGATCAATACACTCTATAGTGCACACAAACTGTGTAGAATATTTGCACTTTAAACTGGAATTCTGCTGAAGCTTTATTTTTCCAATGTCAAGACTTTTAATGAGGGAATTGAGCCCCAAACTGTCAAAATTTATTATCCGTTACCTTTTAAATTGTGTCAGACTTTCCAAAATTAACCCAAGGGAGGCACTACTACTGTTATTCAGGTCAAAAAGAAGGGCATGTATTTCAACAATTATTTTCTTAAAAGAGAGCTAGGACTTTGTATTTCTCTTATTGTTCAACTTTGGAAAATGTATAAATATTCAAAGTATTTCATATTTAATTTACTAAAAATTCGAGTTCACCATTTTTTCAGTTTGTTATAAAGGTGTTGTATGTAATTTTTTGACCCACAAAAAATTACTGATCAAAATGTGCTGATAGAAATCTGAGGCATTTTTGTCTGACACCGTACTTCCATGGGCTTGGCTCTGCTGTAGATCCATTGGTTAATATCGTATGCCATTGTGAATCAAGTTTAAGATGCGGATGATCTTTTGTGAGCTGCTGAATCTGAGGAGAATGTTCCATAGTTTCTTCCAAAAGTCTTTCCTGAAATAGAGAAAGGCCATGTTTAGTGGCTGGTTTTGCTTCCTGCATTTTTCTTGGAGTTGCTGCATGGTGAGATCGTGTCCCCTGTATCACTGACAGGACAGAATCCTCACTGTGATTCTCAGAGCAGCTGTTTGGCCACTAGGTGGAGATAGCTGGAGGAGGACAGAAAAAAAATCTTTTGTAGTTACCAAAATTGGATTTGGTGCCTTTTTTAAAATATAGTTTTTAATTACATTTCTGAAGTTCTCAGGAACACTTGCTTCTTACCAGATGCGGGCAGTGAGATTGGAGATTAGTAACTAGGCTCTTCTCTGCTGGAGTTGTAGGATATCAGAAGCTAAATTCTAAGCAATTGTTGATACTTTCACTGAAGAGTATGAGAAGATGGGCGTTAAACTCAACAGCAGCAAGGCAAATGTCTCTTACCAACCTGCCCCGACTACTCTACACTTCCATCTAACAATACAGTCTCGTAGTAAGACTAAAAAAATGTGGACCATGTCCCAGATCTCAAAAGCCAACTGTCAGTGAAAGCTGACTTTAGTGATGAAATTCCCCACTGCTTTCAGTGTGTTAGCACAACCTTTGGTTAATTGAAGAGAAGGGAATTTGGAGATCAAAATCTCAGATCTGCCATAAAACTCAAAAGACTACTGGGGAGAGTGATCACTGACCTCCTATATGCTTCTGAGGTTTGGACAATCTATAGTGGGCATCTCAAGCACTGTGAAAATACCACTAATGCCAAATTGAAGAATTACATGCACAACATAATATTTGATGTAAAACTTGTGTATGTCTTTGTGAGGCTTTCTGTAATTATTTTAGCTCTTTTAATGACAACGTGGCAAGGAAATCGTGGAGCGGCATTTGAACCCATCTTTGATGATAGGTAAACCAAAGTTCTTACTTCTTGTAACAGATGCATTAATGTGGATGTGACCTGCTTTCTATACTCAAGGGCCAATATAATAGAATGTTACATGGAAACACTGCTCTCTCTCTATGAATTGCAATGAGTAAGTTATCTGCAGTCCATGATTTGAGGACTGTTAAAGTATAATGGCCAGTGATTAGATCTGCTGATATAATCCTCTTAGTGATATTTGGAACCATTTGTTGCTCTTTGAAACTACCTTATTTACGCTGTGCACTACTCACATCCTGGCCTGGGTAATGTTTTTTTTCTGCTAAAGTAGTATTCTGCAATTTCTTTGCTATCGGACTAAAGCTTCCTGTCAGCAGCAAGCTGTCTGTCATTACCACTGACCACTGAGAAGATTCCAATTGTCCCTTTACAAATTCCCTGCTGACAACTCAGTCCTAACTGCTGCTTTCTTCAATGGTGAGGTCCTGAGAAATGGCAGCACCATGACTGTTTAAAGGCCACTGTATGTGTGTGTACATGAGGGGCTGGGGAGAGATCAACTCTGCATGGTTGCGGCAAATGGAGGGAAGGTTTTGTTTAAGGAATGGTGACAGTTGAAGAAAACTTAAGGAATAGTGAAATAATTGAAAAAAACTTAAACAGCCAGATCAACTATGATTCATGCCTTAATCGTCAGTTACCATTTTTAAAAAAAGTATGCTGGAAGTTTTTAAAAGCTTTTTTTGAAAGAGGTTATAATCTTGAGCAGTTGCAAACCAGTTACAGTTATTTAACCAAATATTATTTTTTTAAAAAGATTATAAATAGCCTAAAATCATTGCGATTGACAACAGTTTCTCAGTTTTCAGATGAATGGAGTTCTGTTCTATGACTGGTTTAACCTGGTGCAGGTTTTTCAGGTAGATTTCTCCTCTTAGGATGGGGAATTCTGCACCTTCACAAGTCTTCATTTCTAATTTGGTACATACCATATATACCATGTTCAAAAATACTATATGCCCTTCATTTGCTGTATGCTTTTTTCAAATTTTTGTAGGCTATTCTCCTCCAATAGAGGATCACATCTTTTCCTCGTCTGTGAATAATGATACATTGGATCACAAGACATCACTGCCACAAATCACATCAGGAAGATATTCTCCTCTTCCAAACTATATGCTTGAAGAAGAAGAAGAAGAAGAAGATGAAGAGGAAGAAGAAGAAGAAGTAGACATCAGCAGGTAATTTCTAATTTACCATTGGTTTTTGCATATTTTTATTTTGGATCTAATTTATGAATATTTTATAAATTTATTCCAAACAAATGTTAACAGTTGTGCGAAAGAGCACAAAACCTGGAACTTGCATAAGTAGTGGTTTTACTTCAATACATCTTCTTTGTGAGAAGTTCTTCACTTAGGTCTTTCTTGTTCTTGACGTATTTAGCAAGCTCTGTAGGTTGAATATTTGGTTGCCCATTCATGCTCATTTTCATGCATTTTCTATGTTTAAAAACGTGTGTTGCTTAGATAAAATAAAAAATCTACCATTTTTGATCATCAACCTGAAATATGAACTCTTCTTTTGTAACAGATGCTGCCTGACCTATAGAGTAATTCCAGCATTATAAGGTTTTATTTCAGATATCCAGCACCAATACTTTTTTGAATATCAATTGCCATTTTGTGAATATAACTTAAGTGTTCAATTTATGGGTCACCTACATGAGGATTGGTTTTCAATCTTGATGTGGTTATAATCTGCAGTTTAGCCATCTTGTAATAATATAGTCTGCATTTTGTTATCAAAATATTACATAGAATACTATTCTAAATAACTTGAAAATTACAGCAGCATTATTGATAAAAACTTAAATGCAATTGTAATGTAGCTTTTTTTTAATCATTCAAAGGATGTGGACTTTGTAGGCTGAACTAGGATTTAATTGCCCATCTCTATCTACCCTTGAAAAGATGGCAGAAAGCTGTTTTCTTGAACCGCTGCAGTCCTTGAGGTGTGGATATACCCACAATACTGTTAGAGAGAATTTCAGTGACTCAGTGAAATACAATGATGTACCATTGGTTCCAGTCAAATAGACCATTGTTTAATCAGGACAGCTGCTTATTTAGGACAACTCTTAAAGAACAAATGCAAATAGGGAAAATAACTGGGATCTCCTTCATTTATTTGGGATGCTATGTCACTTATTGGGGCAGGACACTGTTGCCAAACATTTTCTAACTAGCGTCAGTTGTGTGCACATCATGTGGCAGTTAGACACCATGTTGTGCTTAGAGTGAACAGTTTTTAAATAGCGTCACTTGCGTATTTGTACTCAAAAAGCAGAGATTTTTGTTTCTGATAGTTGGCGAATAATAAACAGTAAGACAATTCAGAACTGGTTTTGCTCACTGCAGTTTCAAACATTGAGGATTGTCAGATGTCAGAAATGGCCAAGAATGAGAATGAAATGATTTAACTACTTCAACAAGTTAGGAACCACAAAACATTTTAAGATATTGGCAATCATCTTGAAAGCTGCAATTGAAACGAAGATTTTGAGGATGCAGTCATTGAAAGCACTAGTTGAAAGTAGTCTGTTACCTGCACTAAGTGTCTGTGCTCATTTTATTCACGTACAGTCAATCGAAAGAACATATAAGGTACACTGAAGGTACCGAAGGTAAGGTACCTCCATCAAAAATAGAAATTAATAAACAGTTTTATAGTACTGTAGTAGTTTTGGTAGTAGTCTAATTTATTCTGTATTTAATTTACATCCATAATTTATTATTCAATTAAGCGGTAGGTTGTAGTTTCAATACCTTTTTAACTATTTCCATGAAACTTCGACTCAATGGAGTAGCCGCTTAATTAGCCAAAATGTCCCAATGTGTCCTAATTAACCAGGATCCAGTATATTTCCAAGTCAGAATGGTGTTCTGGCTTGCAGGACAACTTCCAAGAGGTGGTGTTCCCATGATTTTGTTGTCATTGTCCTTCCAGCTGGTAGAGGTTGTGGGTTTGGAAGGTGTTTTCCAAGGAGTCTTGGTGAGTGGCTACGGTGCATCCTGTAGATGGTGTAAACTGTTGCTACTGTGCATTGGTGGTGAAGGTTCGATTGGCTGAGCATTGGTTGTGGGTGAGGTTCCTATCAAGTGAGCTACTGTTCTCCTGACTTGAGCCTGTGCCTTTGCAGATTTTTAATAGCCTTTATATAATTTGGTCAAAAGAAGATAGGAAAGGTGAAAAGTTCTAATGAGGGTAGATGTCCTTGAGAAGTAAAAAATAGAAACTACTTGTTTACAGTTAAGATAATCATTCTGAAGCTTCTGGGCATATTTTCTAAATCATAAAATTTGAGAGATGAAAAATAAAGAGAAGGAAATAACATGGTGTATAAGCAAGGTATAGTGGTAATATTGGCCAAACTCCAATTACCCCCACAATTGTTTGGAATAATGTTAAAATGAAAGGAATGAGTGGCCAAAGGAGACCAAGACTCAATGAAAAATTGTTCAAGGAACTATGATCACTGTATCAAATGATGTAGTTATTGTTGGAGAAGGACAAATAACCATTCAAAATATAATTTCTTCATTTGAGGAGTGCTAATTTTAATAAAATGTGAAAGGATTCCAATGTAAATGGAAGGAAATTTGGTTGTTAAGTCTACAAAAGGACTTCACAGGCAGGATCTTTCAAGCTAAGCTTATCTGACAAGAAACAGCACAGGAGAAACAACATCCTGTGTTCCCTGGATAATAAAATATAAAAAACTGGGTATACAAGATTTGTCAGGTAAATAATTCAGGTGAATATAAGAAGTGAGAGATAGGTTGAAAATGAAAATAAGACACACAAAGGCAGAATATAAGAGCATGACAGCAGTTAACATAAAAGTGAATTCAATAGTTTTCTGTGGACATGAAAATGGTAAACAGTTAGCAAGATCAAGGACCAATAAGATGACCTATGCATCTGGATAACAACACACACAAAATGCTGAAGGAACTCAGCAGGCCAGGCAGCATCTATGGAAGAGAGTGCAGTCGACACCTTGGGCCATGACCCTTCAGCAGGACTCATACATGGGTATGATAGAAATATTTTTTTAAATGTTTCATTCTTCAGCAAGGAGTAAAGCATTGTTAAAATTACAGTGGAAAGGGAGATAATGGAGGGGTGAATATTGGTTAGGAGGAGGTACTATAAAGATTGAAAGTAAATAGGTTACTTTAATCCAAATGGATCCATCCTAGATTGTTAATGAAAATATAAGTGAGGAACATTGAAAGGTTTGCCATAATTTATTATTGTTAGAGGCAGGAAAAAAGCCAGAAGACTAGACAATGGCAAATACAACACCCTTGTTCATAAAGTTTGTCAGGACGTGTGGCAACTACAGATCAGTCAATTTCACCTTATTATAGAGGAAACTTTCAGAAACAGTAATTAGGAAAGAAAATATTAGGCTGTTGTGAAAATTTGTTAATAAAATAGAACCAGTATGAATTTGGAAGATCTTCGATTAATCTGATTGATTTTTTTGATCAGTTAACTGAATGAATAAATGTTGTCTGCCAGCTATCTGAGTTAATTCCTGACTTCTAGAGCTGCGTGTGAGGATTTTGCATGCCTTCCCTGTGACTGAGTAGGTTTCCGTGTTCCTATTTCCTCACACATCCCAGATATGCAGATTGGTATGGACACTGTTGTGTACATGTGTGGTAGAATCCGTATGGAGTAGAGAAGAACAAAATATGGGATTAATTAGGATTAATATATTGATGGTTGATTGTCAATATGGACTCAGTAGGTCAAAGGGCTGATTCTGTGCTGTATAACAATGACCTTATTATGGTTTTCGAAGTAAAACTTCAAAATTTAGATATTATTTCAGCAAAATAAACCTTCAGGAGGACTATAATACACTGCAAGAGCTAATTAAGTGCAGAAACAAGAGGCCATTTAACTTTAATGAAGTAAAATTTTGGAAGAAAGACCAAATTGAAATTTTCTGGAGAGTCGCAAGGAGCAGAAGTTGTATGCATTTGACAAAAACCATGGTAGATGACAGGTATGTTGAGAATAGGGTTACTGATGCATATTGGAATGGACTTCATAGATAGAAGTGTACTGTGTGAAAGCATGGAGATTATGTTTTTAATACTGATCAGGCTGCAGATGAATGATTGCATAGGGCTTTTCTCATAACCTAAATGGAGGCTTAGCTCCAGTCACCATTAACTTATACATGGCATCATTCAAAACAAAAACTACCGTTGCATTAATATCTGTAAAACTAAGATCCTCAATGAACTTGTCCTGCCTACTAGTTCATTATGAACACTAGTTCATAACTAGATCCTGAAGAACAGAGACAACTTCCTATAACTTGGAGTCACTTCTCAATAAAAGCTGATATTGGTGATGAAATTCATTATTGACTCAAGTGCCCCGGCAAAGTTGTTGGCTGTATGAGGGAAATAATATTTGTAGGCCTTTGACAAGGTCCCGCATGGGACGTTAGTTAGGAAAATTCAGTCGCTAGGTATACATGGAGAGGTGGTAAATTGGATTAGACATTGGCTCAATGGAAGAAGCCAAAGAGTGGTAGTAGAGAATTGCTTCTCTGAGTGGAGGCCTGTGACTAGTGGTGTGCCACAGGGATCAGTGCTGGATCCATTGTTATTTGTCATCTATATCAATGATCTGGATGATAATGTGGTAAATTGGATCAGCAAATTTGCTGATGATACAAAGATTGGAGATGTAGTAGACAGTGAGGAAGGTTTTCAGAGCCTGCAGAGGGACTTGGACCAGCTGGAAAAATGGGCTGAAAAATGGCAGATGGAGATTAATACAGACAAGTGTGAGGTATTGCACGTTGGAAGGACAAACCAAGGTAGAACATACAGGGTTAATGGTAAGGCACTGAGGAGTGCAGTGGAACAGAGGGATCTGGGAATACAGATACAAAATTCCCTAAAAGTGGCGTCACAGGTAGATAGGGTCGTAAAGAGAGCTTTTGGTACATTGGCCTTTATTAATCAAAGTATTGAGTATAAGAGCTGGAATGTTATGATGAGGTTGTATAAGGCATTGGTGAGGCCGAATCTGGAGTATTGTGTTCAGTTTTGTTCACCAAATTACAGGAAGGATATAAATAAGGTTGAAGGAGTGCAGAGAAGGTTTACAAGGATGTTGCCAGGTCTTGAGAAACTCAGTTACAGAGAAAGGTTGAATAGGTTAGGACTTTATTCCCTGGAGCGTAGAAGAACGAGGGGAGATTTGATAGAGGTATATAAAGTTATGATGGGTATAGATAGAGTGAATGCAAGCAGGCTTTTTCCACTGAGGCAAGGGGAGAAAAAAACCAGAGGACATGGGTTAAGGGTGAGGGGGGAAAAGATTAAAGGGAACATTAGGGGGGGCTTCTTCACACAGGGAGTGGTGGGAGTATGGAATGAGCTGCCAGAGGTGGTAAATGCAGGTTCTTTTTTAACATTTAAGAATAAATTGGACAGATACATGGATGGGAGGTGTATGGAAGGATATGGTCTGTGTGCAGGTCAGTGGGACTAGGCAGAAGATGGTTCGGCACAGCCTAGAAGGGCCAAAAGGCCTGTTTCTGTGCTGTAGTTTCTATGGTTTCTATGGTTCTATAATACGTCGAACCAAGTACAATGCTATGGTCTAACTGGCAGGAATGATCCCTACCTTCCTGCATGCATGTGAGTCATGGAGTACATGCAATAAGCACTTCAAAACACCGGATTCTTTGTACCAATAATATTTTTCATAAAATCCACCCAATAATTTGGCATGAAATTCTCTTCCAATCAATATCTCTACCTTAAAGCCCAGTTGCACTCAGCTGGTTCTGAAGGGCAGGGCATGTCTTTCATACACCAGACACCAAACTCTTCAAAAAGCCACACTATTCCAAGCTCCTTCACAACAAGGGATTATTAGTTGGACAGAGAAACTGATTCAAAAATGTTATAAGAAAAAATGAAATAGGAGCAGGAGTAGGCCATCTGGCCCACGGAGCCTGCTCCGTCATTCACTAACATTACAGGTGATCTGGCCGTGGACTCAACTCCATCTACTTCCCATAACTTTAATTTCCCTACTATGCAAAAATCAATCTAAATGTATCTAATGAAGTAGCCTCTACTGCTTCCCTGGGCAGAGAATTCCACAGATTCATTATATTATAGGAAGAACAGTTTCTCCTCATTTCCATCGTAAATCTATTCCCCTGAATCTTAAGGCTGTGCCACCTAGTTTGATTCTCACTCGCCAGTGGAAATCACTTTTCTGCCTCTGTCAATCCCTTTTACAATTTAATATGCTTCAATTAGATCCCATCTCACTGCTCTGAATTCCACTGAGTACAGTTCCATGTGACTCAATCTCTCCTCATAAGCTCACCCCCCTCATCTCCAGAATCAACTCAGTGAACCTCCAGTGAGCCTCCAAAACCAACATTGTACTCCATCTGTCAGATCCTTGCCCATTCACTGATTCTATTTATATCTATCTGCAGACTCCACACATCCTTTGCACAATTAGCTTTTCTGCACGATTAACTGTCATCACCAAATTTAAATAAGCAACACTCAGTCCCCTATTCCAAATCATTAATATATATTGTGAACATTTGCGGGCCCAATACCGACTCCTATAGCACTCCATTCACCACTGACTGCCAACCAGAGAAGTAACTATTTATCCCAATTATCTGTCCTCTATTGGCTAACCAATCCTCTGTCCATGTTAATACATTAGCCCCAACTCCATGCAGCCTTCTCTAATGGATGACTTTTATCCGGCACCTTATTGAATGCTTTCTGGAATTCTAAGTAAACAACACCCATCTGCGCTTATTACATCCTCAACAAACTCCAGTAAATTTGTCAAGCAGGACCTGTCCTTCATGAGTCCATGCGGTGTCTGTCTGATGGAACCACTCTATCCAGATATCTTACTATTTCTTCCTTAATGATGGCTTCAATTATTTTCCCGATCACAGACCTTAAGCTAACTGGGTTATAGTTACCCATGTTTTGCCTACATCTTTTTATAAACAGTGTCATGGCACTCGCTGTCTTCTAGTCCACCAGGACATGCCTGAGTCCAGAGAATACCATATGATAGGAAGGATATGCATGTCCTGTAGGTGGTACAGAAAAAATTAACTGGAATAGCTTCAGGGAAAAAAAGTATTACAATGATATGGTTAGACTTCAGAAATTGGGGTTACTCTACATCAAGCGTAGAGGATTGTGAGGAGACAGACACAAGAGACTGCAGATTCTGGAATCCGGAGCAACGAACAATCTGCTGGAAAGTGCTGATGCAGGGTTTTGATCTAAAGGGCTAAATGGCTTCCTATGTCATAATGATTTCACAAAGTAGGTCAGCTTTTGGATATTATTAAAATAGGTGTTGTTGTAGATAGTGTAGAAGGTTATGAAAAATTACAGGGGGATCTTGACCACCTGGCTATGTACGGCTTTCAATTTAGATAAATGTAAGTTAATTCATTTTGAGAGATCAAGCCAAGGTAGGACTTAAAGAGTGAATTCTAGGTCATTGAGAGTGTCCTGGAACAGAGGGATCTAGGAGTGCAAGTGCATAGTTTGCTGAAAGTCATAAAAAGGCATTTTTGCAGGCTGGCCTTCATCAACCAGGACATTGAGTATTGGGGTCAGGAAGTTATGTTGCAGTTACAATATATAAATGTTGGTGAGGATGCACTTGGAGTATTGTGTGAAGTTTTGGTCACCATATTATAGGGAAGATGTTGCTAAACTAGAAAAGGTGAAGAAAACATCTACCAGGATGTTGCCTAGACTTGGGAGCCTGAGTTGTATGGAGAGGTTGTGTAGACTAAAACTCTAGTCTCTGAACATAGGAGATTGAGCATTGACCTGATAGAGTTATAAAAGATCATGAGGGGCACAGATGGGGTGAGAGTACATAGTCTTTTTCCTTGGAGTGGGCACTAAAAACAAGAGGGCATAGGTTTAAGATCAGAGGTGAGAGATTTAAAAGGGACCTAAGGTCCAAATTCTTCGTGCATAGAGATATGCATATTTGTAATGAGCTACCAGAAGTAGCCAAGGCAAGGGGTATCTTTTTGGGCTACCCGGAGAAATCAGCATTACCAGAACATTGCCCTCGCATTAGACGAAGGACTGACTTTGACAGCACAAAACTACTGTGCCGTGCCAGTGGCCTTTGAGACTACCTGGTAAAGGAAGCTATTGAAATAAAACTAGAGGAAAAGAATTTTAACGAAGACGAAGGTCTCGCTCTAAGAAAGAACTGGAATTCAATTGTAAACAAGGTGGGAGAACAGAAATCTGTTTGGATGAGGACTAGCCAACCAGGAGGGACGGAATACAGCAGTATCAATACCGCCAGAATAGACATGCCCAGGCATCATCCCTAAAGAAGTTGGCAGAGTTTGTAATTGAAACATAGATACCTGTATCCAGCTTGGAGCCCGAGAAGAGTTTGTTTGTCACTCCATATTATTATGTATGTATATTACAGGACCAATTAAATACTCATTTAAATGATTTGATTACTCACAATTTATTAGACATATCATATTGTTCCAAGTAATTAACAATTGTTGTTCCTGATATTGGGTTTAATTATCTGTTGTAATGGGACAACAGCATTTGGGACAGAAGCAACATAATATACCTTTAACTGCTATGGTATTACAGATAGTTTCTGATTAAATGCACAAATGCCTATTTGTTCTCAGAAATACACACGCTGTTGTAATTCTCACTGACAGACATAGCATTGAAACAACATTGCATTACATTAACTTTGTTTTTCTTGACCATTAATTTCACACCAAACCAAGCAGCAAAATGTAGAAATGATGATTTTAGGACTAAGTGAACTTTCTGAGGTTAAAAAATATATTTTACAGAAATTCAACCCAATTCCTTCAGAAGATAGTGTGTTTTTGTTTGCTTTTTCAGTCTCTCTCTTTTATCTCCCTAAATCCAGTCTGTATTTATCAATGTTTATTTTAATTTCTGCATATTGCTTAAATTGCATTTGTTTTCCATGCTTTAAATTAACTGTTCTAAGGTATTGTTTGAACTCAATTACTAAATTAATTAAGAACAGAAATGTCTACATCTGATTAATTTCATCAGTGGTGCAGTGATTTATGCACACAGTCAATAGACTAGGATAACATTGCCTAGTGAATTCAGCAGTTAAATGAAAATCAAAAACTGCAAATACTGAAAGTAATACATACAAAATGCTGGAGGAACTCTGCAGGTTAGACAGCAGCTATGGAAAAGAGTAAACTGTCGAAGTTTTGGGCTGAGCCCCTTCATCAGGACTGGAAAAAAGAGATGAGAAGTCAGTGTAAGAAGGTGGGGAGAGGGGGTGAAGAAGTACAAGGTAGTAGGTGACAGGTGAAACCAGGAGAGAGGGAGGAGTAAAGTAAAGAGCTGGAAAGTCTATCGGTGAAAGTGATAAGGGACTGGAGAAGGGGGAGTCTGATAGCAGAGGACAGAAGGCCATGGAAAAAAGGGAAGGGGGAAGAGCACCAGAGGGAGGTGATGGACAGATAAGGAGATAAGGTGAGAGAGGGAAATGGGAATCAGGAAGGGTGAAGGGTGGGGGGGGGGGCAATTACCAGAAGTTCAAGAAATTGGCGTTGATGCCACCAGGTTGGAAACTACCTAGATGGAGTATAAGGTGTTGCTCCTCCAATCTGATTGTGGCCTCATTGTGACAGTAGAAGAGGCCATGGACTGACATGTCAGAACAGGAATTAGAATCAAAATGGGTGGCCAACGGGATATCTCGCTTTTTCTGGCAGAGGGAGTGTAGTGCTTGATGAAGTGGTCTCCCAAACTACATCGGGTCTCACTGATCTATAGGAGGCCACACCGGGAGCACCGGTCACAGTACATGATCCCAACAGACTCACATGTGAAGTGTTGCCTCAGCTGGAAGGACTGTTTGGGGCTCTCAGTGGTAGTGAGGGAGGAGGTGTAGGGGCAGGGTAGCACTTGTTCTGCTTGCAAGGATAAGTACCGGGAGAGAGATCAGTGGGGAGGGATGAATGGACAATGGAGTTGTATAGGGAGCAATCCCCGCAGAAAGCAGAAAGTGGGAGTGAGGGAAAGGTGTGCTTGGTTGTGGGATTTCATTGGAGATGGCGGAAATTATGGAGAATCATGTACTGGATGCGGAGGCTGATGGGATGGCAGGTGAGGACAAGAGGAAACCTATCCCTGGTGGGGACAGGTGGATGGAATAAAGGCAGACGTGTGTGAAATGGAAGAGATGAGGGTGAGGGCAGTGTTGATGATGGAGGAAGGGAAGCCCCTTTCTTCAAAGGAGAATACCTCATTAGTTCTGGAATGAAAAGCCTCATCCTGAGGCAGATGCATCTTCCCACCCTGTCACTTGTAAAAATGCCATCGCCTTCTCTCAATTCCTCCATTTCTGCCACATTTGCTCTCAGGATGAAACTATGTGTCAAGGGTATGTATAAATAGGGAGAGGTGAACAAAATCTGGATATAAAAAAAAATGACAATTTCTCAAATAGGGTTTTTAGCACTAGCAAAAATGCTGAGGAAAAGTCAAACGGTATCAAATTTGCTGTATGGCTGTAAAAGAATCGGAAATGGATGCAATTTTTTACTCCTTCAAGTTAAATCTATTTCCCTCACCTAATAGTCAGTGCCTTAGTCGCAGTGTGATAATTTTAACTGTTTTATTGTTCCAGGAGCATTAGCGGTGCTATGAGTACCTAATTGGGTTCAAAGTACCACAGTGTGTAATGGCAGTGGCAGGAAATGTACAGGATGTTTGAACCAAATGCAGAGCAGCAGAGGCAATTTAGTGGTGAACGAATACTTTAATAATAAACTGCAAGATAACAAGCCATGAAAAGTCACAAAACAAGGGAGAATGAATACTTAACACAACAATGCAATTAGGTAACTGAAGGCTAGGAGCAACTGACTGAGGCTGGCTGGTTCGGTAAGTGAACAAGGACTGTGGAAGAGAGCTGGGTTTAAATAGGCTACAGGTGATGAGTTGAAAATGAGTGCCAGGTGATTCCTGTCAGCTGGGTGGAGACTGGGAGGTGCCTGGCTGTGCAGGCCTGACAGGACATCCACTACTACGGTACAACATCCAGCAGGCCAGGACGATATGGATGGGTTTGGTGGAACTCCATGATGAGCGATAGATCCAAGGTGAAACTGGATGGCAGCCTGGGCCTCTCCTCTGAGCCATACCCTTCCTAATCGACCAGATACTGTACATCACTTCTGCAGTGATGTGAATACGTCAACCAACAAACCATGAACACTGGACCACCTTCCAGCTTCCTCGGTTCCGGAGATACAGGCTTAGGTGGATTGAGTGGTCCATGGACAACGGGCTTGATGCAGGACACGTTCAATGTTCAAAGTATATTTAATATCAAAGTATATATATATATAAAACATAAACAACAAAAAACACAGTAGGATCAATGAAACACTGCACCCAACAGGATGGACAGCAGCCTGGGTGCAAAACCACAAATTGTGCAAATACAAAAAGAAGGAGGAAAAAAATAAGAAATAATAATAAGAAATAAGCAATAAATATCGATAACGTAAGAGGAAGAGTCCTTGAAGGTGAGTCCATAGGTTGTGGGAACAGTTCAGTATAGGACAAGTGAAGTTGAGTGGAGTCATCCCTTCTGGTTCAAGATCCTGATGGTTGAGGGGTTGTAGCTGTTCCTGAACCTGGTGGTGTGAGTCCTGAGGTTCCTGTACCTTCTTCCTGATGGCAGCAGCAAGAAGAAAGCTTGACCTGATTGTGGGGGTCTTTGATGATCGATGCTGCTTTCCTGAAGCAGCGCTCTGTATGGATGTGCTTAATGATGAGGAGAGCTTTACCCATGATGGACTAGGTTGTATCCACTACCTTTTTTCCTACAAGGACATTGGTGTTGCACTACCAGGCCATGATCAATCAGTCAATATATTCTCCACCACATATTTATAGCAGTTTGTCAAAATTTTAGGTGACTTGCTGAACTAAGTTCTAAGAAAGTAGAGGTGCTGCTTGCATGGAAGGTAGGTGTGCTCCTGAGGCACAGTGGCAGCTGGGGTTGGTAAGTAACTGGGTTGATGCAAAGGGACTGATGAACCAGGGTGAGAGATAGTTGGAGTTGATGTTTAGCAGCAGATCACAGATGGACATCCAGGCACGGTCCTCTGGTCAGAGTAGTCTGGCAGGGTTGTGACTGGACATGCACCTGAGTGTTCTTAGAACCAGGTCAGTAGGAGATCGTGAAGTTGAATTGTTTGAAGAAGTTCCAGTGAGCCTGACATGGATTGATTTGATGGGTTTGTTAAATGGATATGAGGTTCTGCTGGTCAGTCCAGATCAGGAAGCATTCAGGTTTTTCCATCAAAAAATGTCTCCATTCCTTCAAGGCCCATTTAATGGAGAGTAAGTCTTTGTCTTCTACTCCACAACAGTGTGGTGTAGATATGAACTTGCATGAGATGAAGACACAAGGGTGTGTCTCCCCATCCAGTCCTTTCTGGGTGAGGATGGTCACAGAGCCCACAACAAGCTGTGTCCATCTCTACCACAAGTGATCTGGATGGGTTCAGATGACGGAGAATAGGAATGGTGGTGAAGAATCTCTTGAGCTTCTTGAAAGTGTGGTATGCGACAGCTCAAGAAGTGCTGTAGCTGTTTGACAGAGGACAGTCAGGGCCATTCAACAACACACGCACTTCCTCTGGGTCCAGGAATAAGATGATAGTACAGATGAGTGAGTTGTTGAGGGAGTGGTACAAAGGGCAAGGTTTAAAATTTCTGGATCATTAGGATCTCTTCTGGCAACCTGTACGAAAGTATAGGTTACACTTGAACCTGAGGGAGACCAATATCCTTATAGGAAAGTTTGTTAAAGCTGTTGGGGAGGGTTTAAAACAATTTGGCAAAGGAATGGGAACTGGAGTGATAGGGCTTGAGATGGGGCAATTGCTGCACAAGTTGATACATTGTGTAGGAAGGACAGGCAGATGATAGGGCAAAATTGCAGTCAGTGGGATGACTTGAAGTGTAATATGGGGGAAAATAATTGAAAAGGGTAATGAATACAACCTGAAGGTGTTGTACTTGAATGCATACAGTATACAGTATAAGGGAGATGATCATGTAGCACAATTAAAGACTGTCAGGTATGATGTCATGAGCACCACTGCTTCATGACTGAAAGAAAATCATAGTTGAGAGCTTAACATCCAATGATACACCTTGTATTGAAAGAACAGGCATGCAGGCAGAGGGTTGGGTAGCTCTGTTGTTAAAAAATTGCATCATATCCTTAGAAGTGACATAGGATCAACAAATGTAGAATCCTTGTAGGTAGAGTTATGAAAGTGCAAGACCCTGATAGGAGTTATATACAGGCCCCTGGACAGTAGCAATAATGTGGGATATAAATTACAATGTGAGCTAGCAAAGATATGTAATAACAATATTATGATAGACATGGGGATTATCAATATGCAGGTAGACTGGGAAAATCAGGTGGTGCTGGATCTCAGGAGAGTAAATTTGCAGAATATCTATGAGATGGCTTTTTTGAGCAGCTTGTGGTTGAGCCTATTAGGGGAAGAGCAATTCTGGATCCGGTGTTCTATGGTTTGGGAGATTAAGGTAAAGGAGCCCTTGGGAGGCAGTGATCATAATATGATAGGATGCACTCCACAGTTTGAGAGGGAGAATCTAAAGTCAGATGTATCGGTATTACAGTGGAGCAAAAGAAGTTACAGATGCATCAGAGACGAGCTAGCCAAAGTTGATTGGAAGAGGACACAAAGGATAATGGCAGAACAGCAATGGCTGGAGTTACTAGGGGTAATTTGGAAGGCACAGGATAGATAGATTCAAGAGATGAAGAAGTATTCTAAAGGGAGGATGAGGCAGTTGTGGCTGACAAGGGAAGTTTAGACAACATAAAAGCAAAAGAAAGGGCATATAATATAGCGAAAACTAGTGGAACGTTGGAAGATGGTGAAGCCTTAAAAATCAACAAAAGTGAATTAGAAAAACCATAATGGGAGCAAAGATGAAATATGAAGGTCAGCTAACCAAAAGTATAAAAGTGGATGCCAAAAATTTGTTTCAAATATATATAGATGGGAAAAGAGAGGCAAGAGTGGATATCAGATTGCTGGAAAATGATGTTCGAGAGGAGAAAGTGCCTGGGAGGCTGAAATGTCTGAAGGTAAATAAGTCATCTGGACCAGATAGACTACATCGCACGGTTCTGAAAGGGGAAGCAGAAGAGATTGTGGAGGAATTAGTAATGATCAAGAATCACTAGATTCTGAAATAGTTCCGGGGACTGGGAAATTGCACTCCACTCTTTAAGAAGGAGGGAAGCGGAAGAAAGGAAATTATAGATCAGTTAGCCTGACCTCAGTGGATGGGAAGATGTCCATTATTAAGGATGAGATTCCGGTGGTACTTAGAGGCACATGATAAAGTCAGCATGGTTTCCTTAAGGGGAAAAAATCTTGCTTGACATATCTTTTGGAATTATTTGAGGATTAACAGTCAAGGAGAGTCAATGGATGTTGTTCACTTGGATATTCAGAAGACTTCTGGCAATGTGCCGCACATGAAGCTGCTTAACAAAATAAAGGCCTATGAAATTACAGGAAAGATACTAGCAAGGATAGAATATTGGCTGACTGGCAGAAGGCAAAGAGTGGGAATTAAGGGGGCCTCTCCTGGTTGGCTGTCCATGACCAATGGCGTTCTATAGCAGCTGGTAATACAACTGCTTCTTTTCACGTTATATGTAGATGATTAGAATGACTGAATTGGTGGCTTTATGGCTAAGTTTGCAGATGATACAAAGATAGGTGGAGGGGCAAGTAGTTTTGAGGAAGCAGGGAATTTGTAGAAAGACTTAGACAGATTGGGAATATAAGCAAAGAAATGGCAAATGGAATATTGCGGAGGATTTTGGCCAACTCGCTTGGGTAAGTACCTTTGCGAGTCTATAGAATTGCGTGTTGTATTGCTTAATGCCTACAGCAGCAGAGAATCGTGGTGCTGCCCGTTAGCCTACTGCTGTAAACTCAGGACTACGTGGTACTGCCCTCTAGCCTACTGCTGTACACCATGAGGCTATGTGACTTAATTGTGGAAGAAAATTCAGAATAAAGAGTTAAAATATCTGAGTTTTTAACACCCTGCACTTTCCTTTAATTAGAATATGCCTAGTGCTGATCTTATTGCATAACACAGCAGCGTAAACAAGTTGGAAACAGTGAAGACCATAAATTGTAGGGAGAACCCTCTGGGCTGTCAAGTTTCTGACAGTTAACAGTGTGTATCGTTTTCCTTCACCTGTCTGGTACTAACATATAAAACGAATTATACTTTTGTACTTTAATGACGTACTAGATTAAGGATTTAATGAACCTTCTTTATATCATGAGAGATCATAAGTAAAGACTCACTATTCGGCTGGGTTCTCAGCATGCTTGCAATAATCTATCTTAGTTTCGAGGATGTTGTAACAACCTGTCTATGTGTGTTGTGGACAGAAAAGGGACTGCCTCTGGCATTTTCGTGGGAATTGATAAGATGCACAGGATTGACTTCTTTGATGTTGACTGATGTAATTGATTTTCTGCGTGCATGCATAAAAAAGGCAGTGACTATTTTCTGGAAACTCGCCTTACTGCAGCCAGTCAGCACACTTTCCACCACACATCTATTGAAGCTGACAGGAAGGTGACAGTAACTCAGATAACCATGCGCTACCACAGGGGTGTGCAGAAAAGCATTTCTGAATGCACAACATGTTGAAACTTGAAGTAGATGAGCTACAGCAGCAGAAGAGTACACCTGGTTTTCCTCCCGTACTGAGAGTAAATTGTAGCACTTTTGACTCGATCCTATCTATAATGAATAGATTTAGTGTTAATCTTAATTACCTTAACAAAAAAATCAATGCTATATTATTTGTTGATTTCTTGACTATATTTCTTCCTTCCCTGTCTCCTGTAAAAATGTCATTCCCTTTTCTCAGTTCCTCTGTCTCTGTCACATCTGTTCCCAGGCTGAGGCTTTCCTTTCCAGAACATCAGACATGCCCTCCTTCTTCAAAGAATGGTGATTCCCTCTTGATACTTAACTCTGCAAGCAGAAGAAGTGCTACACCTGCCCATTCACCTCCTCCCTAACCTCCATTCACAGCCCCGAAACACGCCTTCTAGCTGAGGCAACACTTTGCATCTGATGCTCCCAATGTGGCCTGCTGTACATTGACGAGACCCCACATAGATCAGTGGACTGCTTTGTCAAGCACTTCCACTTCATCGGCAAAAAGCAGAATTTCCCGATGGCTAGCCACTTTAATTCCAAACCCCATTCCTATTCTGGCATGTTTGTCCTTGGCCTCCTCTACTGCCATCATAAGGCCATTCTCATGTTGGAGGAGCAACACCTTATATTCCGTCCAGGTAGCCTCCAACCTAATGGCAGTCACGAATATTGATTTCTCTAACTTCGGTAACTTTTCACCTTCCCTATTCTTACATTTCACGCTCTGGCTCCCTAGTTCCCTCTTCTCCTCACTTCTTCATCATGTCCCCCTGGTGCCCCTCCTCCTTCTCTTTCTCTCATGATCCACTCTTCCCTCATATCAGATCCCTCCTTCTCCAGCCTTTACCTTTTTCACCTATCACCTCCCAGCTTCTTGTTTCATCCCTCCCCTTCCCACCTGTCTTCACTTATCACCTAGCTTGTACACCTTAACCTCCCCCTTCTTTCTTATTCTGACTTCTTCCCCTTTCTTTCCAGTCCTGATGAAGGATGTCGGCCTGTAACGCCAACTGTTTATTCCTTTCTATAGTTGCAGCCTGACCTGCTGAGTTCCTCCAGTTTTTTTGCGTGTTGCTCTATGTTATTTGTAATTTCAATGAAACGCGAGGACTGTGAAGTCCTCGGATATACAGTATATCTGAATTATAAATGCTTATGTTGCATCACTTATTATCTCTTATGTATCTGTAATTTTATGTTCCTTTTAATGCAATATGGAGAGATAATTCAGCAAATAAGGATTCATTACTATATTATGCCAGTGGTTGCTGATACCTTCATAGGTATCAAGTATGGCAATATTGAGATTATGGTTTTGGATTAATGTACGTTAACAATTTGTCTAGCAGTGTCAGGTGGTAAAACTGAGTGCCCTCAAAGAATAGCACTAAGAAAAAATTACAATGATTGTCTTAAAGCTGAAACTGGACACAATATTTCTCTTCAGGCAAGGAAAGCAGTCACCCTTGCTTGGCCTGACCTATATGGTATTGGCTTATTTTTGTGGATGACTCATCTTAGACATTCAGATCAAGGACATTTTTGTCACTCCAGTGCTGAGGAATGAAAGATGCCAGTACATGTATTCTTTTAATGTGCAGATGGCACTAAAAAGCTATTCAATTCTGTAAGTAATTGTTAAAAGGCAGAACAGTATTCCAGAATGGCAAGGAGTAAAGAATATATATAAAGCAGTCTACTCAGTACATTTTCTGAAAAAACATATTATTTGAAGAGACTGAAACATTGAAGTTTTTGGATTATTGTTATCATATTAATTGATTAACTGTTGAGCATACCCCCTCTGCTTATTTCCATCTAAGGTGGACCAATTCTATTCTGAAAAATAAAGGACTTTAAACATTTGCTGTTCAAAGATTTTACTATGATTAGCACCTGATTTGTCAAATATTTCCTTAAGAAGTAAGTCAACAGAAGTTTTCAAAACATGTATGCTATTTTCAAAGGCCACATTTACTGAAATGTGATTCTTTGTACAAAATACTTAGTTTTCTGGAACTCCTGAGATGTAAGAGCTGAAATCTGGTAAGTACTTTTTAAAATGCCATATCTATTTGCAGTAAGTTTAAAGGCAAATATAACAGGATCAACACATAAGTGAGCTGGACAAACTCAGTGGGTCAGCAGCATCTATGTAGGGAAGTGGAGAGTTGACATTTCAGGTTGAGTCCCTTCATCATGATTCACTATAAGAAGATGGTGTAATTGGTGTATGCATAGTCATGCTCCTAGTCACTGCAGTGAATCCTTGAATACCCAGATTCAGTATTAACCATGAAATAGTAATGAAATCTGAAACTTGACTCTGGGAAATGAGCAGGCAGTGCTACCCTCTGGCACTCTGGACCAACGAGTCAAAAAGACTTACCCCTATCATTCCCTACAAAACTGGAGTTGGAAGCGCATTTTATAAGTCTATAATTAGCGGGTAGGATTAAGCTTCGTTGCTACGGTTGAGCAAATAACCAGAATTTGTTTCCTAGACTCCTGTGTGAACAAATGGTAAGACAATGATTTAAAGAGCTGTTTGAACCAATTTATCCATAACCCTATCATAACTTAGACAACTCAACGTCTTGATTTACAATAAAGTCAATTTTAGAATAGGACCACGTAGTTGTGGAAGGAGGGGGCAAAGCTTGCTGTAGACATGATAAACCTTCTCATAGCAGATAAAATTTGGGTTCCCAGTTAAATATTGGACCAGAACATATTTTCAACTCATCTGTGGGTCTCAGCCTATGCTACCTGGTAGCTCTCTCCATTGTCTGTTATAGTGTGGATATAGCAACTCCTGGTTCCTTAAGGTTGTTATATCTGGAAGGGGTGGGAGTGTGCGGATAAGCACCCACCACCTATTAAATGCTCCCAATAGCATGCACCTCAGATTGCCTCTGACAACCAAGTCCAGCTCCTGGCCTTGATGTATAGCTTAGCTACGCGCAGGTGTCCAACCTGGTGAGACGAAGGAGGTGCCAGGCCCAGAGTCACCCCATAGTGCCCGGAGCCTCCAAGTGTTGCAAACTAATCCCTCTAACATCAAGTCCAACAGGAGGCAGATCAAATGGCCTGCAGCTAACATGACTTCACTGTGGAAGCAGTTTGATGAAGATGTCAACCAAATTCTGGAGGCAACGGCGAAGGGAGGGGTCGATAGGAAGCTACAAGCCATGACAACAATCATTGTCCCAGTGGAGGTTAGTTGTAGGGGATTCACAGCCCGTTCCTTAGCTAGAGCCTTCAGCAATTTGGGCATCGAGGGAGAGAGGAAGAGGAGAGCCATCCGCAGTACCACTGATGTGGCAGGGAGGGCCCTAAGATGGCTGTGGCTCAAAAGAGGGGAGCCATGGAGTCATAAGTAGCTAGCCATCTGGACACAAGCTGGGGTCTGATCAGCCCCGGCTGGGTCACCTGGAGGAGGGTGTATGATGTTGAAAGACCCGAAACACCCGATGATTCCAGGAACATCACTGAAGGTGTGTTCAGAAGCATCAGTAGATGTATGTACACAGGCATCGTCTTTTGAAGATGTCCTCGATGCTGTGGAGGATGGTTCAGGAGGAGGTGAGACCAGTAGTGGAGGAGACGAGGACCTGCAAGGTGGTGGGAATGAAGCAACAGGGAGCTTGGACAAGATGAGAGAATGTGGTTGAGAGGAAGGTGACCTGGGCTGAGCTTTGGAAAGTGAAACCACACTGCATCCAATTTCTCATCCAGGCAGCGTACGATGTGCTTCCGAGCCCATCAAACCTGCACATATCGGGCAAGGCAGAGTCATCGGCGTGCCCACTGTGCTCCAAGCGAGGAACCCTGGAGCGCATCCTCAGTGGCTGCGTAAGGGCACTTGGTGAGGGACGATACAGGTGGAGACATGATCAGGTCCTGAAGACCATCACTGAAGCCGTCAGTGCAGGAGTTGAGTGGGCGAAGCGGTCCCGACCCTCCAAGCAGACCATTGCCTTTGTCAGAGCTGGGGAGCAGCCAATACCCACCAAAAGAACATCTGTAGACATCCTGACCTCTGCAAAGGACTGGCAGCTGTTGGTGGACCTCGAACGGCAGCTGAAATTCCCCAACCATATTGCAGCCACCACTCTGCGACCAGACGTTGTCCTTGTGTCTGAGTCTACTAAGCAAGTAGTGCTGCTGGAGCTGACAGTTCCATAGGAAGATCGCTTGGAAGAGGCCTTTGAAAGGAAGCTCTCCAAGTACACAGGACTGGTCAGCAACTGTCAGCAAGCTGGATGGAGAGTGAGGTGTCTCCCAGTGGAGTTTGGATGTAGGAGATTCGCAGCCTGTTCTTTAGCCAGAGCCTTCAGCAATTTGGGCATCGAGGGAGGGAGGAAGAGGAGAGCCATCCTCAGTACCACTGATGCGGCAGAGAAGGCCTCAAGATGGCTGTGGCTCAAAAGAGGGGAGCCATGGAGTCATAAGTAGCTAGCCATCTGGACACAAGCTGGGGTCTGATCAGCCCTGGCTGGGTCACTGGAGGAGGTTGTATGATGTTGAAAGACCCAAAACACCCGATGATTCCAGGAACATCACTGATGATGTGTCCAGAAGCATCAGTAGATGTATGTACACAGCTACTAAGCACAGTGGGAAAGGGCAAACACACACAAAATGCTGGAGGAACTCAGCAGGCCAGGCAGCATCTATGGAAAAGAATCCAGTCGATGTTTCGGGCTGAGACCCTTCAGCAAGTCTGGAGAAAAAAACCTGAGGAGTAGATTTAGAAGGTGGGTGGAGGGGACAGAGAAACACAAGATGATAGGGGGGGGGATGAAGTGAAGAGCTGGGAAATTGATTGGTGAAAGAGACAGAAGACAGTGGAAGAAAGAAAAGCGGGGAAGAGCACCAGAGGGAGGTGATGGGTGGGCAAGGAGATAAGGTGAGAGAGGGAAAAAAGGATGGGAAATGGTGAAGGAGTGGGAGGGAGGTGTTGGTGGCATTACTGGAACTTGGAACAATTTCTCAAAATTCTGGTAATTTCCCCCAACCCCCTCTCCCTTCACCATTTTCTACCCCCCTTTCCTGCAGCAGAATATTTAGATCCTGCACCCAAACATTTAGATCCTGGATTGGCCTTTACATCTACCTGAGGACCCACCAACAGACAATCCCTTTGGAGAACATCATACCTGAATTGAGAGATTGCAAAGGAAGAAAGGAGCGAATTATGTATGATATACAGTTACCTTCATATTTTGATCTTTCTTCCCAAAAGAAAACAATTATTGCACAATCTTTTGTGTTTGTTTTCTTTCTGAGTGTGCTTCCTCTCTTTTCACATTTTGCGTTAATTATACTATTTCTGACTGGTGGCATTTTCAGGAAGAAATTACTTTGAACTTTTGAATGATTAAATCGATTTAAAATGTAGGTCGGTTTTTAATTATAAATAGGATAGTGAGTAGAATTTGGTTCCTAATTACCAAGTTAAAAAAGTTGTAATTCTATTATGGTAAATTAGGTCAATCAGCAACATGTTTATGTTTATAAATTGTAAGCTTATTCTAGTTCATTGAAGTTGGAACAGTGCATTTTACCAACCTATGAGCTAATTATTTGTAAATTTTATTCTTCACTTATATGCTCTTACAAAACAAAAATATTTACCAACTACAAGTCTTTAAACTAAGTATTCTGTGAATAGTGTTGAACAACTTTAGAAATTGATTTTGCTATTGATGCAGTGGATTGGATCTGCTTTGGTAGTTCATTGATCCTTTATTATTGCTGTTTATTCTAGAGGGACTAAATACAAAAAAAGCTCTGTTAGTTGCATCCACTGCCTTTGCCAATATGTAAGTTCCACCGAAAATCAGCTACAGGTGGCCCCTGTTTTCGAAACGTTTGCTTAACGTTTGTTTTGTTAAGGGAACTCGAGGTAAAGGAGCCATTAGGAGGTAGTGACCATAATATGATAAGTTTTAATCTACAATTTGAGACAGGGAAGGGAAGATAGCAAGTGTCAGTATTACAGTTGAACAAAGGGGACTATGGACACATGAAGGAGGAGCTGGCAAAAGTTGACTGGAAAGATACCCTAGCAGGGATGACAGTGGAACAACAATGGCAGGTATTTCTGGGAATATTACAGAAGGCGCAGGATCAGTTCATTCCAAAGAGGAAGAAAGGTTCTAAGGGGAATAAGGGGCAACCATGGATGACAAGGGAAGTCAAGGACAGTATAACAATAAAAGAGAGGAAGTACAACATAGCAAGAATGAGTGGGAAGCCAGAGGATTGGGAGACTTTTCAGGAGCAATAGAAGATAACTAAAAAGGCAATACGGGGGGGAAAAGATGAGGTACGAAGTTAAGCTAGCCAAAAATATAAAGGAAGAGAGTAAAAGCTTCTATAGGTATGTGAAGAGGAAAAAATTGGTGAAGTCCAAAGTTGGGCTCTTGAAGACAGAAACGGGTGAAAGTATTATGGGGAACAAGAAAATGGCAGACGAGCTGAACAGGTACTTTGGATCTGTCTTCACTAGGCAAGACACAAACAATCTCCCAGATGTAATAGTGGCCAGAGGACCTAGGGTAACAGAGGAACTGAAGGAAATTCGCATTAGGCAGAAAATGGTTTTGGATAAGCTGATGGGACTGAAGGCTGATAAATCCCCAGGGCCCGATGGTCTGCATCCCAGGATACTTAAGGAGGTGGCTCTAGAAATTGTGGACACATTGGTAATCATTTTCCAATGTTCTATAGATTTAGGATCAGTTCCTGTGGATTGGAGGGTAGCTAATGTTGTCCCACTTTTTAAGAAAGGAGGGAGAGAGAAAACAGGCAATTATAGACCAGTTAGTCTGACATCAGTGGTGGGGAAGATGCTGGAATCAATTATAAAAGATGTAATAGCAGCATATTTGGATAGCAGTGGCAGGATAGGTCCAAGTCAGCATGGATTTACGAAGGGGAAATCATGCTTGACTAATCTTCTGGAATTTTTTGAGAATGTGACTATGAAAATGGACATGGGAAAGCCAGTGGATATAGTGTACCTGGACTTTCAGAAAGCTTTTGATAAGGTCCCACATAGGAGGTTAGTGTGCAAAATTAGAGCAAGTGGTATTGGGGGTAGGGTACTGACATGGATAGAAAATTGGCGGCAGACAGGAAACAAACAGTATGGATTAATGGGTCCTTTTCAGAATGGCAGGCAGTGACTAGTGGGGTACGGCAAGGCTCGGTGCTGGGACCACAGCTACTTACAATATACATTAATGATTTAGATGAAGGGATTAAAAGTAACATTAGCAAATTACAGATGACACAAAGCTGGGTGGCAGTGTGAAATGTCAGGAGGAAGTTATGAGAATGCAGGGTGATTTGGACAGGTTGGGTGAGTGGGCAGGTGCATGGCAGATGCAGTTTAATGTGGATCAATGTGAGGTTATCCACTTTGGTGGTAAGAACAGGATGGCAGATTACTATTTGAATGGTGTCAAGTTAGGAAAAGGGGAAGTACAACGAGATCTAGGTGTTCATCAGTCACTGAAAGTAAGCATGCAGGTACAGCAGGCAGTGAAGAAAGCTAATGGCATGCTGGCCTTCATAACAAGAGGAATTGAGTATAGGAGCAAAGAGGTCCTTCTGCAGCTGTTCAGGGCCCTGGTGAGACCACACCTGGAATATTGTGTACAATTTTGGTCTCCAAATTTGAGGAAGGACATTCTTGCTATTGAGGGGGTGCAGCGTAGGTTCACGGGGTTAATTCCCAGGATGGCGGGACTGTCATATGTTGAAAGATTGGAGCGACTGGGGTTGTATACACTGGAATTTAGAAGGATGAGAGGGGATCTAATTGAAACATATAAGATTATTAAGGGATAGGACACGCTGGAGGCAGGAAGCATCTTCCCAATGTTGGGGGAGTCCAGAATCACAGGCCACAGTTTAAGAATAAGGGGTAGACAATTTGGAACAGATTTGAGGAAAAGCTTTTTCACACAGAGGGTTGTGGTTCTGTGAAATGCTCTGCCTCAGAAGGCAGTGGAGGCCAATTCTCTGGATTCTTTCAAAAAAGAGTTAGATAGAGCTCTTAAAGATAGCGGAGTGAAGGGATATGAGGAGAAGGCAGGAAAAGGGTTTTGATTGTGGATGATCAGCCATGATCACAGTGAATGCTGGTGCTGGCTCGAGGGGCTGAATGGCCTATTCCTGCACCTATTGTCTATTGTCTATTACCTCGCTATTACGAAAGACCTACATTAGTTACCTGTTTTTGCTAACAGAAGGTGTTTTCACTGTTACGATAAAAGGCAGCGCGTGCCCGAATAGCGAAGCTCCTCCCCCGGAACTGCATTCTAGCCGGCATTGCTTAAACACGTGCTTTATCTCGATTTATTTTGTGCATCCGTTAGCAAAATGAGTTCTAAGGTATCGGAAAAGCCTAAAAGAGCTCGAAAGGGTGTTACACTTAGCGTAAAACTAGACATAATTAAGCGTTTCGATCGTGGTGAATAAAGTGAGGACATTGTCTGCGCGTTGAACTTGTCTGCGTCCACCATTCGCACTGTTTATACGCAGAGAGAAAGAATTTTGAAAGCTGCTGATGTTACTGTTGGTTCTGCTTGTAGCAAAGTGGTCTCTCTTAGTCAGCATTCAATAATGGATAAAATGGAAAGTCTATTGCTTGAGTGGATTGATGGGTGTACAAAGCATGGTGTTCCGTTAAGTTTTCTTAGATTTAAGGAGAAATCAGTCAGTCTTTTTAATAAGCTAAAACGTAAAGCACTAGACGATGGTGATGAAAGTGTTGCGAAAGTGGAATTTAAAGGTAGTCATGGGTGGTTTGATCGGTTTCTGAGGTGAGGGCCGCTTCATAGTTTAAGCAGTGGTCCCCAACCTCCGGGCCACGAAGAATGCAGTGGTGCAGCGGTAGTCGGATGCACCCAGCTCATCTTTAAGAAAAAAGCCAAAATAAACAAGCTAATTAATTAGGTGCCACCCCGCACGTAAATGTCGGCCCAGATCAGAAGCGATTGCTGATTGCGTCAGGTGGTTATTCGTATAAGCAAGTCTTTAACTGTGACGAAACTGCAATTTATTGGAGTCTTCCCGATTCCGATAAGTGAAACTACACTGTACATACATTATTTCTACTTTATATAGGCTGTGTATTTTTGTGTTATTTGGTGTGATTTGGCAGCTTCATAGCTTAAAGCTTACTGGAGAGAGTGTTTCTGCCTAGAGTGTTTCCGCCGAGAGTGTTTCCGCGAGATTTTCACTGTGCTAGACAGTACTGCAGAAAAGTATTTATATAGGCTGTGTATTTATCATATCATTCCTGGTTTTACTATATGTTACTGCTATTTTAGGTTTTATGTGTTATTTGGCTTGATTTAGTAGGTTATTTTTTGGGTCTGGGAACGTTCAAAAATTTTTCCCATATTAATAAATGGTAATTGCTTATTCACTTTATTCCGGCTTACGAACCGTTTCATAGGAACGCTCTACCTTCGGATAGCGGGGAAAACCTGTATACTGTTACTGACATTCACTTTCATCGTTTTCTAATTAGACCTATGCCTTACTTATTTTCCTTCTGAATTTAAACTTTTGAACTAAGCTCATTAATATCAGAATCAGATTTGTTATGACTAACATTTGGTGAGAAATTTGTAGTTTTGCAGCAGCAGTACGGTGCAAAGAAATAAAAATTTGAGTTATAAAAAAAAGTGCAAAACAGAAAAGAATAGTGATGATTCAGAAATCTGATGATGGAGATGAAGAAGCTGCTCCTAAATCAGCTGAGTATGTGTCTTCTGCTTCCTGTCCCTCCTCCCTGATGTTAATAATGAGAAGAGGGATAGTGTGGGTCCTTCATGATGGATGCTGCCTTCTTCAGCCTTGATCTCGAGGATGTCATTGATGGCATTGATGGTGGGGAGGGTTGTGCCGTGATGGAGGTGGATTAGTCTACAACACTTTGCAGCCTTTTGCGATCCCGAGCTTCATCACAGACTGCAGTACAACCCATCAGAATAATTTTTATTGTACATCTATAAGAAATTTGTAATTAATCTTTGGTGACATATCCAATGTCCTCAAATTCCTCATGAAGTAGAGCTGCTAGTGTGCTTTTTTCATGATTGCATTGATGTGTTAGGTCCAAGATAGATCCTTAGAGATGTTGATGCCTAGGAACTTAAAGCTGTTCAGGTTTTCTGCTGCCGACTCCTCAATAAGGACTGGGGTGTTCTCCCAACTTCCCCTTCCTGAAGTCCACAATCAGTTCCTTGTTCTTGCTAGTGTTGAGTTCAAGGTTGTTGTTGTGACAGCACTTAACCAACCAGTTTAACTTTCTCCTGTTAGCCTCCTCATCACCTTTTGAGATTGTACGAACAACTGTTGTCCCATTGGCACGTTTATTGATGGCACTTGAGCTGTGCTTAACCAGACAGTCATGACTGTGGAGAGAGTAGAGCACTGGGCTAAGCATGTATTGTTGAAGAATGTCGATGTTGACAGTGAGGATGAGATATTATTATTTCTCCGTATTGACTGTGGTCTCCCAGTAAAGAAATTGATGATCCAGTTGCAGAGGGTGGTACAGAGGCCCAGTGTGTTAATAACAATCCCACATTGGGACAATCCCCACAATGCTAAAAATCATTGATGTTTCCCAACTCTTTGAAGTCATTTAGATTGACAAATGAAAAATTCAATATTCCATCATGGTTTGGTGAGTATTCCTTTTGGGGGAAGACATATAATATGCCTTACCATACATAAAGGAGTAATTGCTAGTTTAGGAATACTGCTTTATTAGTCATGAGTTTATTGGTCTTACTAAGAAGTTGGAAATGGATGCAAATGAAGTAGTCATGATCTTGATAAAGGAACATCAGGAATCAGTTTGAAAACACTGTTGATTCATTTTTGCAATGATTATTGAAAGGTAATACTTTTCAGGAAATCTGTCTACCATGTCTTGCAGGTACCAGACTTCCAAATTAATGAGCATGCATTAGGACATTGCATTTAAAATGCTCCTTTGGATAAAACACCATGATTTCAAAGTACACTATTGAGAGAAGAGGACCAATTTAGTAAAGAAAATTTTGCTGATTGGGTAAAATTCATTTTTTTCTGGTGGAAACCTGACTATAAACTTGCAATAAAAGTTCCTATGAGTTAAATGGCCTCCTGCTGACAGTAACAAAAGTATGATGACCGTTAATAATCCATATTACTGTTGACTTTAGAGATGGTGGTTATGCAATTTATGGTGCTGCTTATTTTAGTTGTAATCAGCTGTGCTTACTTAACCCCACAGACTAGCATTGGTTAATGTTACCTATCTAGATCAATTAAAATGCTAGATGGTTTGAATAAATGGTCACATCTATCATTAAAGCATCAGAGTATCTTATGTAGGCACTGCTTTGAATTAGCATTGAAATAAATAGGATCTCTGATCCTAAACCAGAGCTGTGTTCTCAGAATAAGGTGAGTGAATTCCACGATGACCAGGATGACCAGGCTTTGCTGCTGGGCTGCATCATGAATTCTGACAACAGAACCGAGTGACAGATGTGGGAGTGGGTTGATGTAAGCCTGAGATGTATTTCTTCTGGAATGGCTGAACTCCAGCTGCTTGTTTGAGAACTGCCAGCCACTGCTGCAGTGAAGCAGCTCATATACTTCTCTCCTAACAGTAATTCTCATTATAAACAGTACAACAGAGGGTCCATTAGCATTTATTGTGGTTGCTCAACAGAATCACATTAACATTGAGCTATTGTCTTTCTCAGATAGTTTTCATCAATACAATGCAAGGCACTTACGGTATTACAGGAAAGACATGGATAGAAGATTGGCTGACTGGGCAGCCAGCAAAGTGAGGGAATAAATGGGGCCTTTACTGGTTGGCTGCCGGTGATGAGTGGTGTCTCATAGGGATCGATGTTGGATTGCTTCTTTTCATGTTATATGCCGGTGATTTGGATGATGAAATTTATGACTTCATGGCCAAGTTTGTGGATGTTTGTGGAAAGGCATATAGTGTTGAGGAACCAGGGAATCTGCAGAAGGACTTAGACAGATTAGGAGAATAGACAAAGAAGTGGCAGATGGAAAATACTGTAGGGAAGTGTACGGTCATGCACTTTGGTAGAAATGTAAACTATTTTCTAAACGGGATGAAATTAAAAAATTGGTGGTGAAAAGGGACTTCAGATCCTTGTGCAAGATTCCCTGGTTTAATCAGTGGTAAGGAAGGCAAATGAAATGTTAGCATTCATTTTGAGAGAACAAGAATATAAAAGCAAGGATGTAATGCTCAGGGTTTACATAACAATGGTCAGACCACACTTGAAGTATTGTGCACAATTTTGGCCGTTATCTAAGAAAGGAGATGCTGGGATTGAAGAGGGTCTAAAGGAGGTTTGTGAGAATGATCCTGGGAATGACAGGGTTAATGTATGAGGAGTAATGATGGCTCTGGACCATAAAGTAGGCGATTCAATATATCGTGGGTAAAGGTGATGAACTTAGAGTGTGAATCAATACGTGGAACAATGATATTGTGGCCATTACAATGACATGGTTGAGAGAGGGACAGGAAAGTATGCTTAATATTCCAGGGTTTCAAAGTTTTAGTAAAGATAGAGAGGGAGGTAAAAGAGTGGGGGTGGGAGTTGCACTATTATTCAGGGACAATGTCACAGCTGCACCCAGAGGATGTCATAACGGGAGCGCTGAAGGCGGACTCAGATGCAAGACACAGGCACTGAAGTACAAGGAACAGGACTAGGTTTGTCAAGAAAGCAAGGGAAGTGGGGAAGAAATGACGCTGGACATGACACAGGCCCTGGATGAGACTAGGATACAGGGCCTGGGCTAGGACTTGACTAGGAAAGCGGAACCAGGATAAGGAACTAGAAACCAGGAGCCTGGGCTGGGACTCTGAGCCAGAGACTGGACAGGGACCCAGAACCTGGGTCTTGACTTGGGCTCAGACCCCAGAACTAGACGAGAACATGACGTGGCTACAGGACTAGACTTGGCTTGGGTTCTTTGAGGCTGAGGTATGGACTCAAAGCCAGAGACTGGGCAAGGACCCAGATCCTGGGTCTTGACTTGGGCTCAGACTCCAGAACTAGGTGAAGACATGACGTGGCTGCAGGACTGGTTGAGGCTTGGTTTCCTGGGTAGGATGAGGTACTCCTGGGCTGGGCGAGAACACGAAGCCTTGACTTGGTCTTGGCGGAACAGGAGCACAGACCCTTGGTCTTGGCAGAACAGGAACACAGAGCTTTGGTCTTGGCAGAACAGGAGCACAAAGACATGGAACACAGAGTCAGGACCCCTCCTTGGGAACAGGACTTGGGGCCGGGGCTCTGCACAGAGTCAGGACCCCTCCTAAGGAACAAGACGTAGGGCCGGAACTCATACACAGAATACTGAGAGACAGTTCTCCACTCAAGGTAGTGGCAAACAGCCGGACCTACCGAGCGAAGGCGCGAACACAGAGACAGTTCCCGACTCAAGGTAGCGGCAAACGGCCGGACCTACCTAGCGAAGGCGCGGACACAGAGACAGTTCCCGACTCAAGGAAGCGGCAAACGGCCGGACCTACCTAGCGAAGGCGCGGACACAGAGACAGTTCCCGACTCAAGGAAGCGGCAAACGGCCGGACCTACCTAGCGAAGGCGCGGACACAGAGACAGTTCCCGACTCAAGGAAGCGGCAAACGGCCGGACCTACCTAGCGAAGGCGCGGACACAGAGACAGTTCCCAACTCAAGGTAGCGGCAAACGGCCGGACCTACCTAGCGTAGGCATGGACACAGAGACGGTTTCCAACACAAGGTAGCGGCAAATGGCCGGACCTACCATGTGAAGGAGTGGACACAGAGACAGTTCCTTCTCTAGACACAGCAAGGCTCCGGTCTTGCTCCAGCAATAGAACTTGACAGTGATACAGGCGAGGACTCAGGCAAGGTTGCAGGCAAGGCTTCAGGCAAAGGCTTCCGAAGGAAGGGGAAGGGAACAGTCCAGCAAATGAAGCTGAACCAAGGAGCTATTTATGTAGCCAGCCCAAAATGTGAATCAGGTGCCTCAATTCGAGCACCCAACAGACCAAGGGAAAACCAGAAAACCTGGAATAAAGAACGATGGACCAGACCGTGAACCAGAATGCGGACTTCACGGACCGGACCATGACAGAGGGGGCATAATAGAGGGCTCGTCCTCTGAGTCTATATGGGTAGAACTCAGAAATAGGAGGGGAGAAATCACTGATGGGATTGTACTTACAGACTCCCTAGAAGCCATTTGGGAAATTGAGGAACAGATACACAGGCAGATTAAGAAAAGGTGTAAAAACAACCAGGTCATTGTCATGGGGGACTTTAACTTCCCTGATATAAATTGGGACCTTCTGAGTGCAAAAGGTTTAGATGGGGCAGAATTTGTTAGGTGCTTCAAGGGAGCTTTCTTAATTCAATCTGTAAATAGTCCAACAAGAGGAGGAGCTGTACTGGGTCTGGTGTTTGGTAATAAGCCTGGCCAGCTGACTGACCTTTCAGTGGGTGAGCAGTTAAGAAACAGTGACCACAACTCCTTAAATTTTAAGATAGCTATTGATATGGATAAGTATGGACCTTGCGGGAGAGTATTAAATTGGAGTAGGGCAAATTATGAGACTAATATGCAGGAACTAGTTAATTGAGAACACTTTTTTTTTGGGCAAGTCCACATCTGACATGTGGAGGATTTTTAAAGCCCAACTGCATAGAGTGCAGGACAGGCATGTTCCAGTCAGAAGGAAGAACAAGAATGACAAGGTAAGAGAACATTGGATGTTGAGAGAGGTGATGAATTGGACAAAGAAGCTTAGAAAGCTAGAATCAAACCATTGCGGTTATAAAGAAGCCAGTAAGTAACTCAAGAAATGAATGACGAAAGCCAGGAGGGGCCATAAAATTCCTTGGTAAGTAGTATTAAAGGTAATTCCCTTGCATGCTATGATACATCAAGAGCAAAAGGAGAAGTAAGGAGATGGTAGGTGGAATATTTGATTGGATGCTGAGAGTATGGATAAGGTCCTTAATGAATTCTTTACATCTGTATTTACCAAGGAGAAGGGCATCAAGGATAGGAGATCAGTGTCGAGTATATTAATATGCTCGGACATTTTGAGGTAAAGGAAGAGGTAGTGTTGGGTCTCTTAAAGAGCATCAAAGTGGATAAATTCCTAGGACTTGATGGGATATTGGGAGAGGTTACTGAAGGAGACAAAGAATAAGATTGCTGAGGCCCTTGACCAATATCTTTGTGCCCTCTTTAGCTAGAGTCTTGGAGGACTGACAGGTAGCTGATGTTGTTCCATTATTCAAGAAGGGAAGTAGGGATTATCCTGCAAATTATAGACTGGTGAGTCTTACATCGGTGATAGGGATGTTATAGGAGAGAACTCTTTGGGATAAGATTTATGAACATTTGGAAAGCCATGGCCTGATTAGGGGGAGCTAGCATGGCTTAATGTGGGAGAAAGTGCAGAGGAGGTAGACAATAAAGTGCAAGTCCATAACAAGGTAGATTGGGAAGTCAAGAGTCCTTCTTCTTGTATAGTATTATAACATCTTGCTAGAATCTGTCCTTGAGCCTTGTTGTATGTGATTTCAGGCTTTTGTATCTTCTGTCTGATGGGAAAAGAGGGAATGTCTGGGGTGAATGGACCTTTAATTATATTGGATGATTTAATGGAGCAGCAAGAAGAGTAGCCAGATGTCCATGAAGTTTCGGTAATGTACTAATTTCAGTAATGTGCAGAGTTGTGTTCACAACTCCCTTCAGTTTATTGTGATGACAGGCAGAGCAGTTACCATATCAAGCCATGAAGCATCTGGATAGAAGGTGAATGAAATCTGGAATTCACAGAAGAAGAAGGAGGGGGAAAATGATTGGTTGAATGACTTAATTCAGTGCTGTTCTAGATGAATGCAGTTTCAACAACTTTCAAAAAATTCAGCACCTTTTTTTTCATTGAGGCCAAATACATCAATATGTATTTCCTCCATATCAGCACGCTGGAATTTGATTGTGTTCAGTTGCAGAATAGATTCATCACCTGACATCACTTCAGGGTCTTTTGCTTCATCTCTTGTTGTTGACGATCTTGACAACATGGATATTTCTGACTTTATTTCCTTTGCATACTAAATACCTCTTTGGACTGTAGACTTGAATTAATTAAATGGTGCTTCAGTTCCATGTCTGATACTTGATCACTAATCTTACAAGCTTAACTTTTTAGCAATCATAATTTGTGTACTTTAACATGAGTCATTGCTTCAATTGCTTTGTCTTTACTTTCCCTGAGTAGGATCTTACATCTTTGAAATTCCTATCCATGCTGGTTCACCTCTCAGAGTATGTTCATTGACCTACTTCAGGAATACAGTTTATCTTGCTGGGTTACATTATCTTGATGATTTTTTCCCCATGAGATATAAATTTGCACTCATGCTTCTATTTCCAGTTGTTCAGAATTCATACTTTTCTGCTATGTCAAATGGCTGTAAGATAGAGTAACATTCTAACATCCATTGCATCATCAAATGTGTGATCTTTAATTTTTTCGTGGAGCTTTTAAGTTAATAAGTGTGCAGTGCATTTCAGAGTTGAGTTTTGTGAATAAAACTTCTATCTTTTGTTCCTAGCTGCAGCATTAAGTGCAGCAACCTCAACACTTTTCCCACCTGAACAAATTCATGATAATGAAAAGCAATTCTGTCCTCCCTCGATCTGTCCCTCTCAGTCCAGAATTTATCCAGAATTTGATAATGGATTGATTGGTTCTTTAGTTCAATTAAGTGTGACTGCGGAAGCTATCCATCAAAGATTTTAGCAAAAGAAGAGTTATGAGATAAAGGGGTTGAAAATAAGCTTTTAGAGCCATGATTTGGATATTACTTCTTGTCTCTGCAGGGAGCCCAGAAAATTTGTGTTGCACAGAGGATCCTGTGGATTAGGCTTTAACATCGTTGGGGGTGAAGATGGTGAAGGGATATTTATCTCATTCATCCTGACAGGTGGACCTGCAGACCTTAGTGGAGAGCTGCAAAGAGGTGACCAAATTCTATCAGTAAGTCATTTTTATTTGTACAAGTTAAACTGAACTATAATAGTTTGGCCATGCTGATCCTAATCAATAATATGTGCAGCTTATCCATTGAGACCAAGATATGTGTGTTGATATGGTATGACTAAAGAAAGAGCTTGGACCTAAAAAATGAATACTGTCCAACACCACGCACAGTAATGCCAATGCTGATGAGAAAGGAGGCAATGAAAAATTGGGTATTTTGTTAACCATTAGGAACCAAATGGGTTGAGATTGCTTTGCTTTCGCTTCAGTTCCATAAGCTCTAAACTGATAAATAATGACTCTATTACATCCTATGTTAATGTAGCAGTTATGTACCATGAATACACTATACACCCTGCAAGGATTTGATGAATCCTGCGGCTCCGTGGAATTAATGAACCCTTAGGTGGAGACATATAAAGGACATAGTACTAAAGGAAAGAAAATAAGCTACAGAGGACAGTAGGAGGAGCTAAGAAGGGGAGGAGATGGGGGACATTATTTACCAAAGAAATTCACAGGACCAGATAGATCAGTTGCTTGAGAGGTTCTAGAATCCTGTCCTTTTGCTTGGTTACCTCCTCCATGTTAGAAATTCAAAGTAACAATCCAAATTTTACATTTCCAAATCTTACATTTTTCTGAATTCATTTCCATTATCCACTTTCTGACCAATTGCCTTGACCTTCTATATCAGGGGTTACCAACCTGGGATCCATGGACCTTTTGCTGAATGGTATTGACATAAAGAAGGTTGTGAACCCCCGTTCTATATCTTTTTATCTCCTTGCCAACCACGTGCCCAGTTTTTGTGACAACTGCAAACTTCATCTGTAAGCCAAAAGCATTAACAACAGAAAACATGAGATTGAGTGCTGAGCTGTGTGAAACCCCACAGATATTAGTTCTCCAGCCACAAAAATACCCATCAGCTATTGCCCTCTACTGTCTGCCACTGAACCAATTCTGGCTCTAATTTTGAATCTAGTTTACTGCTTTCCCTTGGATCCCACATGTTTTTACTTTTTTTTGGTCCAGTTTGACATCTGATTGAAATCTATGTCAAGTACATTAAAAGCACTGCCATCATTGACCTTTTATGGTAACTCCTCAAAAATTTCAGTTTAGTTAGACATGACTTTTCTTAAAAAAATCCATATTGACTATTCTTGATTCATCTATATCTTTTTAAAAGAAGATTTACAATATATTGACTCTCATAATTAAGACCATCACTGAAGTAAAACTAACCTTGTCCAGAATTAATTGGTTTATCCTTTCCTCCCATTTCAAACAATTGTCTGTCCTCCAATCTCAACTAAAGGTACCTAAGTCAGATTTTTATGTATTGACTACAGTTCCAACACTATAATTCCAAGCAAACTCATCATCAGACTCCAGATCCTGGGAGTCAAGCCTCCTCCAGGACTGGATCCTTGACTTCCTGATTAATATCAGAAAGAATAAGCAACAATACCTCTGCCAAGATTATTCTAAACACTGGTCCTCCACAAAGCTGTGCCCTCAGCTCACTACTCTACTCTCTAAACACTCATGACTATGTGTCCAGATTCTATTTTAATTCAATCTACAAGTTTGCAGATGATACCACCATAGTGGGCTATATCTCAAATAATGATGTTAGGCTAAGGAAGGTGATAGAGAGCTTGGTTACCTTGTATTAACACAATAACCTTTCCCTCAATCTCAATAAAATAAAATAGCTGGTCATTGCGTTCTGGAAGGGAGGCGGTGCATATGCTCTTGTCTATATCAATGGTGTTGAAGTTGAGAAGGTTGAGAGTTTAAGGTTTCTAGGAGTGAATATCATCAACGGCCTGCTCTGGTCCAACCGCATAGTAGCCTAGAGAGATCACTAACATCTCTATTTCCTCAAGAGGCAAAAGAAATTTGACATGTCCCTGTCGACCCTTATACCAATTTTGTCAATACACCACAGAAAACATCCTGTCTGGATGCATAATGTTTTGGTATGACACTGGTCTGTAAATGACCACAAGAAAATGAATAGACTTGTGCATAAATCCCTCTCAGCACATCATTCAAACCAACCTCCTTTCCATGGACTCTGTCTATACTTCTTGCTGTCTCAGTAAAGCAACCAACATAATCCAGGTACCCACCCACCCCGCACATTCTCTCTTCTCCCTTCTCCCAAAGGGCAGAAGATACAAAATTCTAAAAGCACGTATCATCAGGCTTGACAGCTTCTACCCAGCTGTTATAAGGCTATTAACTAGTTCTCTTGTATGATAAGGCTCTTGACCTCACAATCTACCTTGTTATGATCTTGCATCTTATTTGTTTACCTGTACTGCATTTTCTCTGTAGCTGTCACACTTTATTCTGCATCGTCAATGTTTTACATTGTTCTAACTTAATGCACTGTGCAATTGTCTGATCTGTATGAACAGTATGCAAGAAAAGATTTTCCCTGTATCTTAGAGACAACAACAAACCAATTCCAATTTCCACTTACTAGTATAGACATGGAGTATTGAAACATGACTTTCATAGTCTCTGCACATTTCTTCCTTTATTTTTAATAGCCTGGGATATAGGTCATCACCATCTGATGCTTTACTCACTTTCAAAAATACTAAACTTCCTCCTTACCTATAATACAAACATTATCCCTCTCTACTGTAAAGACGACTGCAAAGTATTCAATAAGTATCTTATCCACATCCTCTACTTCCACAAATACATGGACGTTCCTAACAGGCTATATTATTTCCCTAGTTGTTGCTGCACTCAAATGTGCTCATAAGTTATCATTGAATCTTCTTTGACTTTATATTTCAATCCTTCTTTTGCCTTTTTGATGTTTTATAAAAATCCCTTTTACTTTCATCCATACACTTCATATTCTTCTTGACTTCTTGCAGTATTCATTTCTTGATCTCTAACTTTCATTTTTCTGTTTTGATGTATCCTACCTACCATGGTTATTATAATTCATAAGGTTCTAAACTGTCCTGTCCTGCCAGGCCTGCCCGTTGCTTTGTGGAAACATATTGAGAGGGAATCCAACAGGCCCCTATATTCAGCGAATCATCCTTCATACCATCTTACACTCTTAATTGGATTCTGCCCTTAGATGTATCTTCCCTTCTTTTTTCAGCATTCCAAAGGGACTCTTCCCTCTGTGACCCTGATCTACTCTTCCATTTTCATCAATTGCTTCCCACTTTGAACACTTTCCATGCAATCACAGGAGATGCAACATCAGCCCTTTTAACTTTTCCCACCAAGCAGTCCTTCTAGGTGAATTAGCAATTAACTGATATTCACTTCAATGTGGTGTATTGTACTTTGTGCTTACAATGTGGATTCCTCGACCCTGAAGAAATATGTGAAGATTGGTTGACTGATTTACTGAATTTCTGCTTACCCATTCCAGTCCTTCTCTGATCTTTTTATCTTCAGTCTCTTTCATTTCTCTAACAATGTCTAGTTTAAGTTTGAGAACCAATATCACATTTTCCATTTGGGCACACTGAAGCCTTACAACTCAAGACTGAAATTGTCAATTGCAGGTAACCACCAATTTTCTCTCTCTCGAGTAATGTGGCTGTAACTTCCTGTTTTGATTTATATCTTTTTTCTCTTTTTATCCTTCATGTCATTGTTTTTAAGTAATTGTTTCTTGGCCAGCCTTGTTCTGAAGCTTGTTGCAGATGAACTCTCTCTTCCCCACCCACTACCATCACCCTACCCTTCTCCTCTCTGCAAGTTAAGATGCATTTGTTTTCTCAATTTTCCAATTATGATGTAGAGTCCTTGACCTGAAACATTGACTTTCCTTTCCTCCCCATGGATGTTACTTGATTGTTAAATGCTTCCAGTAATTTTCTGTTTTAGTTTTGAATCTAGAATTGCCTTTTTTCCTGTTTGACTTTCTGGAATATAGCTTAGGAATTCTGTGCTCTAATGCCATTTATACTTGTTGTATCTAGTTAATATTTCAGTGATTCATATAACCTTTTCTATTGACAGGAGAAGGGACAAAAGTGGGTTACTGCCATTTTAAAAGCAGTTGTTTTGGGGTAGATGAGGCTCGTCAGCCGTGGTTGCCAACTCATCTAGGAGAAGGAAAACTCTGATGTCAAACTTCAGCTCTCTTGTAGCTATACCCACTCATGGGGAAGGCTTTGAGAGTAAACCCTAAGGGAAAAATCTGGAGCTGGACAGATCTACATTGTGTTCAATGTTGACTGGCAACTCTTGCAAAGCTGCTGGTACCAAACTGTATCGGTCTCTGCTGTTATTTTGGGTTGATCAGATGTGCAGCAAGGGGGAGTTAGCTATATGGGCTACAGCTTGTTCTCCATATTGTACTGCCCAGGCTCTGCATCTCTAGACAGCTAGGACGCAATATTCATGGCCAACTCAGCCGACAGAAGCCTCAGCAGTGGCATGTAATTAATATTACCCCACACTCTTCCAGATTGCCTGACTATTACTTCCCCTGTATTTCTGCAATTGTTGGATATTTGCTTGCAAACTTGCTCATCAATTTTCCTTTAAATATATGGACAACTATAATTTTCTCAACAGTGCATCCATTTTACACTTTTTCTCAACCTTTTTGGCTTCATTTGATGCTTCTTCTAAAATAACAGCCTTTTTCACAGCTATAACATTTCATGAACCAGGATAGCCATTCTTCCCCTGCTTTTTTCTACCTCTCTATTTCATCTGACAAACCCTGTAACTATAAACATTGAACTGACAGTCCTACTCTGTAAGCCATATTTTTCATAATTGCTCAAGTGGATGTAGTATATTCTGAATTTAGAAAGCTTTGATCAAGTTGGATCCATGAGGTTTGTTTAACAGGGTTAGAGTATGTAGAATGGAGATACATGGAAACTGAGGACTGAGAAAGCTTCAAAGGCAGATACACAAGTCTATCACAAGTTGGATCAACATTCGATCTGCTGGAGGAACTCAGATGAGCAGCATCTGTGGTGGAAATGAATTCTTGTTTCAGGACAATCACTGCATCAAAACTGGTCCTGACGAAGGGTCTCAGCCTGAAACATCGACTGTACCTCTTCCTAAAGATGCTGCCTGGCCTGCTGCATTCACCAGCAACTTTTATGTGTGTTGCTTGAAATTCCAGCATCTGCAGATTTCCTCGAGTTTGCATCAGGACTGGTGTAGTGTTTCCAGCTTGATTCAGGGTCCCAATCTGAAATGTTGTTACATACCTTGTGACTGTCTTATGAGGATGATATAATGGTCTTGTGGAGGTCACATGATGTAATTTTCCTGCCGATGTGAGGTCACGTGATGACATGTTCTCACCAGGTATATAAGGGCAGACCCCTGGTGTGACGCAGTTAGTTTTTCCAGTTGAGTTTTAAGTTTAGTTCGTCAGATACTCTGTTATGCTGCATATTCGTCTTATGACGCAGTTTCGTTTTAAAGTGGAGTTCTACTTTCTATTGTAAGTAGCATTGGAGAGTGAAGACCTTACCAAAGTACAGGAATTTGCAGAGTCAAGTAAAGCTGATATCGTTTGGCGGTTTTGGAGAAGATCGACCTTTATTGAATCTTCATTCAAGAAACAGGGACCTGCATGAGATAACCTCTGCTACAGTAGGAAAGGTTGTGCAGTGTCTATTCTCCAGAGGAAAAGGTCAGTTCCTTTAAACCGTTTTATTTCCATCGTTGTGAATCCTGCAGATAAGGCAGGTTCCGGCTGGGATCAGCAGTAACGTCACGTCTTCGAGGAATTCTTTACTTCAGGAAAGTCTCTCCTAATTGACTGTATGAATCTCTTGGACTTTCAAATTCACCATTCTAAGAACTGTGTTCGAAGTTACCACTTTAAGAACCGTTTTCACATTTACCCTTTTAAGAACTGTTCCAGAGTTGCCGTATAGCAGTTAACTTCCAGTTAAGTTAGTCCTTTAAATACATTTCACTATTTTTGAGCAGAGTTTAATAAATGTTTGTTTGTTTTCATAAAACCTGACTCAATTGATAGTCATTGTTGCCAGTCACGTGACAAATGGTGACAACTCCTTTTTACCCCATGGATGCTGCTTGACACTCTGACTTCCTCTGCAATGCTTTTTGTTGCTCCATGTTCCAGCATTTTGTGTCTGGTTTCGACAAGTTGACTGGCTATGTTTAGTGGGAGACCACACAGCTTAGGTTCTGACTAGTCATAGTCTATATCAACAATTTGGCTGAGAGAATCAAGTGCCTTATTTCCATGTTTGCCAATGTCATACGCCAGATTGCATTAAGGATAATAAGGAGGATACAAAGAGAATGTAGTCAAGATAAATGAGTGTGTAAGAACATGGCAGATGGAACATAATATTGAAAAATATTAGGTCATTTATTTTTGTGCACCAAACAAAAGAGCAGAGTTTTTTTGGACAGTGACAGATTGGAAAATGTTGATGTCCTTGTACATAAGTCATTGAAAGCCAAAATGAAGGTAGCACAAGCAGTTAGGAGGAAATAGTATATTGGCTTTTATTACAAAAGGATTTGAGTTCAAGAGTAAAGAATATTGAAGTTACTTATGACTTCGGTTAGTCCTTGTCATGAAATTGTGAGCGGATTTGGTCTTCTTAGTGAATAAAGTAGGTACTGACCATAGAGGGAGTGCAGAAAATGTTCACTAGATAGATAGATCGATATACTTTATTGATCCCGAGGGAAATTGGGTTTCGTTACAGCCGCACCAACCAAGAATAGAGCGTAAATATAGCAATACAAAAACCACAAACAATCAATTAACAAAATGCAAACTATGCCAGATGGAAAATAAGTCCAGGACCAGTCTATTGGCTCAGGGTGTCTGACCTTCCACGGGAGGAGCTGCCAGTTCGATGCCCACAGGCAGGAACGACCTCCTGTGCCGCCCAGTGTTGTACCTCAGAGGAATATGGCCGAAGTCCAACAGTAAAAAGCTCAATATCCGGTCTACAAACATTTTCCTCGATCGTAAAATGACCCGGATTGCATCATCCGTTGTTAACCAGAACAGTAAGCACCCAACTCCTTTACGCTTACCGCTCTCAGTACACTTCCGGTCAGCCAGAACGGTCTGGACGCCGTCCATGGAGAAGTTTTAATTGGGTATGTCCCCAGTGAAACACATAGCACTGCACTCCTGAAATGTTCTCTGACGCCTGGCTAGCGCCGTGAACTCGTCCATTTAATTACCCACCGAACTCCTCTTCTCCATAAGTCGCTGTTGTCTCGACCCGGTCCTCTTTCCTCGACTTTGTGATCCCCCTCTGCATCCGCTGTGTGTTTTCCTCCAGATTTCAGCAGAGGTGTCCGCCGTTCTGCCCGCTAAACTGGCCGGCATAAGCGCGAACAGCTGGTCCCTGGAATACACAATGCGACCTTGCTTCTGTCCCACGTGTTAGGATGTAACTATTTCCAGCACTAAAAACCCAAATAAAACTCTCTCTACCAGCACGTTAGAGAGGGTGCAGCTTCGACGTGTTACCGTGAAAAACAAATACAAAAAATAACGTAAATTAAAAAGTAAGAAGAAGAAAGTGAGAATATTGATCAGAACGGCTGTACCAGGCTGCATGCACGACCGGCGCATGCGCACATTAGAGTTTAATAATGTCTATTGAAAAGGTTCAATAGCTTTCAGGGTTGACAGTTTTCCATTTGGTGAAAGATTTAGTAGACTGGGACTGTATTCTTTAGAGTTTAGAAGATTAACTTCAAAGTTCAAAGTAAATTTATTATCAAAGTACATACTAAGAGCTAGCTGGTGGCGTAGTTGCATCAGTGCCGACTTCGGAGCGAAGGCTCCTGAGTTCGAATCCAACTGGCTCCCTTGCATGCTTTCCATCCATGCTGGGCTGAGCATCGAGCTAGCAACTCGGCCTCATAAAAATAAGAATGCCTGCTTAAAAAATGCCGTCAAAAAAGACGGCGTCCGGATGACTCCATTGGGAGTTAAGGGCTTTCTTCTTCTTCTTCTACATACTAAGAGGAAATCTCAACAAAACTCTACTAACTTCTACAAAATCATTCAAGGGATTTGTAGGCTAGGTACAGAGGGGATGTTTCTCCTGACTGAGGATTTTATAACCAGTGAGTGCAGAATACAGGGTTGACACGTAGATATTTTCACTTGGAAAGAGGTGAACATTCAGAATGCTGTACCTCCATCGGGCTTCAAGGAAGCTGGATTTGTTGTTACAGGTAAGATGCTAGCATAGATGGATTGGCTGACTGGTGGGGTCATGGAGTGGGAATAAAGGGGGCCTTTTCTGGTGGCTTCTCATGACTAGTGGTGTTTCACAGGGGTCAGTATTAGAACCACTACTTTTCACATTATATGCCAATGATTTGGATGACAGAATTGATGGTTTTGTGGCCAAGTTTGCTGATAATACAAGGATAGGTGGAGGGGCAGGTGGTGTTGATGAAGCATGGAGTCTGCAGAAGGACTTAAACAGATTAGGAGAATGGACAAAAGAAGTGGCAGATGGAATCATGGCTTGGCTTCGCGAACGAAGGTTTAGGAAGGGGGCTGCCCACGTTCTCTGCAGGCTCACTGATGGCTGACGAGGCCAATACGGGACAGGCAGGCCTGGCCACAGGAGAGTGGTCGGGGAGGATGGTCGTACACGTGGGCGTGTCCTTCGGCCTGTACAATGGTATTTTAGGTGGAGTGCAGTGTGCGCGGTACTGGCCCCACCTTTTACAGCTGGGGTTCATCTGCCATAGCCTAGCAAGCTGGGACGGTGACAGCGAGGTCCTCGGGTCATAGGATTTACGTCGGAGTGTCCTTCTCCTACGTGGATGACCTGACAAGGCTAATGAGCCCCACCTGCCTGGGTTTGGATTCAGAGTTGTCCTTCTCTTAAGCTGGCTGCAAACCAAGGCTAATGAGCCCAGCCTACCCATCCAGTTTAACCGCTGGACACTCAGTCGCGCCATAACGTAGCAAGCTCAGTGAAAACGGGGGGCACCGACGAGAAGGTGTTGCTACGGATGCAGTAATGTAGGAGAAGCCATTTGCAGTGGCCACCTGCCTGGCAGACCGGACAGTGACCACGCGGCGATCACTACACCGGGAAAGGAGAGGTGATGTTCACTTTCCCTGGGTGAGCAGGACGTCAGGCCCAGACCTCACCTGCCCCCCTGCAGATGGAATAAAATGTTGGAAAGTGTATGGTCATGAACTTTGGTAGAAAGAGTAAAAGCATAAACGATTTTCCAAATGAGAAACAAACTCAGAAATCAGAGGTACAAAGGGACATGGAAGTCCTTGTGCAGGATTCCCTAAAGCTTAACTTGCAGGTTTAGTTGGTGGTAAGGAAGGCAAATATAATGTTAGCATTTATTTCGAGAGTACTCAAAAAGCAAAGATATAATGCAGAGCAACACACACAAAATGCTAGAGGAACTCCCCAGGCCAGGCAGCATCCATGGAAAAGAGTACAGTTGACATTTCGGTCCTGATGAAGGGTCTTGGCCCAAAACATTGACTGTACTCTTTTCCACAGATGTTGCCTGGCCTGCTGAGTTCCTCCAGAGTTGATTAGATTTTCAGCAGCTGCAGATTTTTTCTCAAATGATTTTCTCTTGTTTGTGGTGTAAAGCTGAGGCTTTATAAGGCAATGGTTAGACTGCATGGATTATTGTGAGCAGTTTTGAGTCCTGTATCTAAGGAATAAATTCACCACCCTCTGGCTAAAGAAATTCCTCTTCATCTCTGTTCTAAAGGGACATCCTTCTACTCTGAGGGTGGTGCCCTTTGATCCTAGACTCTCCCAGTAGAGGAAATTCATTGTCACAGGCAGCTGGGTAGGCCAAGTCATTGGTATATTTAAAATGGAGGTTGATAGGTTCTTCATTAGTAAGGGCGTCAAAGGTTATGGGGAGAAGACAGGAGAAGGGGGTTGAGAGGGATAACAGATCAGCCATGATTGAATCACAGAGCTGACTTGATAGCTAAATGACTTAATTCTACTCCTATGTCTTATGGTAATATGATTGAATGTGACTTTAAATTTAAATTATTTTTATAAGAATACTAATAGTTGCCAGATGAGGGCAGCACTCATTCATGCATGAATATCCAAGCCTCGTACTGTTTAGATACTTTTTTCTGCATCTGTCACAAATTCTTAGCAGTTACATTGACAATAAATATTTGCATTTGCATACCAATTTAAATATAGGAAAGTATGCTGGGGTTTGTCACATGATTTCAGTTGATATTAATTTCTTCTTGTTTCAGAACAGTATAGCACAGGAACAGGCACTTTAGCCCACACTGTCCATGCCTCACTGCAAAATTCAGAAAAAAATGATAAAAAAGTTAGTCAGAGATAGATTTCAAACTGATCTTAGCGAATATGTAGGTGAAGGAAAGGATGCTATTAGAGAAAGGTTTCCAGCGCTAAGGACATCAACAAATGAAGACACAGTTATCAAGAGTGGAGTGACTTAAATGTAAAATGCATTACAGGCCAGAGTTATGCAGTAGTGTTCTGGAAGGATATCATCTGGAGAAGGTTGTAGAGGTTTATGCTGGTATTGATGAAAATATATTGAACAGGAAGTGTTGGCAGTATGTGACCTGGTGTGAACTTAAACATTACTGGGGAATGGTAGGTGTCAGGCCATCCAAGAAAACTTGCAACAAACAATACACACGAAATTCTGGAGGAACTCAGCATTTTATGTGTGCGGCTTGGATTTCCAGCATCTGCAGATTTTCTCTTGTTTGTGACAAGACTTGCAACAGTTAAGTTTGTAAGTCAAAAGGATGCATTTATTTGGCAGCTGGACTTAAGCATTATGAGGAATAGATGATATTACAAGGGCATTTAGTATCCCTCAGATCTCAACATGGAATTCAGCGTTTTCAAATAAATGGCTTTTCCAGTTTGTATCTGTTCTGTTGAGCAGTTTTCTATCAGCCCCCACCATCAGCTCCCAGGTCCTTAAAACCTCCGTCTTCCCCCACCCCACCTTCCCTGAACACCCCAACCCTCCTCTCTCCTCTGGTATCACTGACTCTCTTCCTCCCTCTTATCCCATCTCTAGTCCTTGCCATGTCTTCACCATTCCCTCTGACATTTCCCTCTCTGAGGCAGAAGGTTCTGTCCTCAGTAAGGGCTTCACCTTTGTCCCCTTTACCTGCACCTCAATGAGTTCCACACCCGCCATGACACGAGCTTTCTTCCATTGCCTCCATCTCCAAGCCAACTTCTTGTTGCAAGGATTCCACACCACTCGCTGATGACCGCTTCTCCCATCTTCAACTTTCCTCTGCTTCTTAGACACCCTGCTCTGGTACTCTGCTTGCCCTGGATCTTTTCATTTCAAATTGCTGATGAGACATCAACCATCTCGACTTCAGCACTCCTCTCTCCTCAGCTCCTCGAACCTTACCCCATCTGAACGCACTGCCCTCCACTCTCTGCACACCAATCCCAGACTTACCATCAAACCTGCAGACAAAGGGGGTGCTGCTGTAGTGTGTCACACTGACCTCTACCTTGCTGAGGCCAGGTGGCAACTCTCAGACACCTCCTCATACCTACCCCTCGAAGAGGACTCCACTCTAGACCATCAGAAAACTACCTCTGACACCATGACTGAACTCATCCACTCTGGAGAACTCCCATCCACTGCCACCAATCTCATAGTTGCCCTACCCCATCATCAGCGCAGGGTGTGGAATCCTCGCCAAAGAAGTGGGCTTGGAGATGGAGGCAATGGAAGAAAACTCAGTGTCATGGCTGGTGTGGATCTCACTTCTACCTCCTACCCAAAATGCACAAACTTGATTGTCCGGGTAGGTCCATTGTCTCTGCCTGCTCCTGCCCCACTGAACTCATGTTCTCATATCTTAATTCCATTCTATACCCCTTGGTTCAGCCCCTTCCCACCTACATCCATGACACTTTTCAATCCCTTGATCTTCTCAGTATCTTTCAATTCCTTGGCCCTGATTGCCTCATCTTCACCATGATGTTCAGTCCCTATACACCTCTATCCCCCATCATGAAGGCCTCAAAGCTCTCCACTTCTTTCTTGACAAAAAAACCAACCAATCCCCCTCCACCACAATGTTCCTCCGTCTGACAGAATTGGTCCTCACTCTGAGAAAATTTTCCATCAGCTTCTCCCACTTTTTCCAAACTAGAGGGGTAGCCATAAGCACTCGCATGGGCTCCAGCTATGCCCGCTTGTTCACTGGTTCGTTGGCTACACAGAACAGTCCAGGCTCGACGCCTTCCCTAGTTTTGATCCCTGAATCTTCCTCCGCTACATTGACAGCTGCATTGGCACTGCTTCATACACCCATGCTGAGTTAGTTAATTTTATCAATTTCGCCTCTAGCTTACATCCTCCCCTTAAATTCACCTGAGATCTGTACCCATCCTCCCAATTCTCAATCTCTGTATTTCCATTTGTGGAGACAAATGGTCAACCAACATCTTTTATAAACCTACTGATTCGCATGGTTGTCTCCATTATACCTCTTCCCACCCTACCTACTTTAAAAATGTTATTCTCTTTTCTCAGTTTCTCCACCTCTGCTGCATCTGTTCCCAGGAACAGAGATGTCCTCTTTCTTTAAAGAATGGGAATTCCCTCCCTCCACTATTAATGCTGCCCTCACCGGCATCTCCTCCATTTCCTGTACATCCACACTCACCCCATCTTCCTGCTGTCTTAATAAAGATTTAATTCCTCTTGTAGAGATTGAATTCCTCTTGTCCTTATCTACTACCCCATCAGCCTACTCATCCAACACATTATCCTCCACAACTTCTGCCATCTCCAAAAGAATCCTACCACTAAACACTTTACCTCCCCACCCCTTCACTTTCTGCAGGGATTGCACCCTCCAAAACTCCCTTGTCCATTCATCCTTCCCCACTAATCTTCCCAGCATTTATCCCTGCAAATGGTCTAAGTGCTACACTTTATACTTTATACTTTATTGTCGCCAAACAATTGATACTAGAATGTACAATCATCACAGCGATATTTGGTTCTGCGCTTCCCGCTCCCTGGATTACAAATATTAAATATTAAAAATAGTAAAAATTAGTAAATATTAAAAAATTAAATTATAAATCACAAATAGAAAATATAAAAAATGGAAAGTAAGGTAGTGCAAAAAAACTGAGAGGCAGGTCAGGATATTTGGAGGGTACAGCCCAGATCTGGGTCAGGATCCGTTCAGCAGTCTTATCACAGTTGGAAAGAAGCTGTTCCCAAATCTGGCCGTACGAGTCTTCAAGCTCCTGAACCTTCTGCTGGAGGGAAGAGGGACGAAAAGTGTGTTGGCTGGGTGGGTCGTGTCCTTGATTATCCTGGCAGCACTGCTCCGACAGCGTGCGGTGTAAACTGAGTCCAAGGATGGAAGATTGGTTTGTGTGATGTGCTGTGCCGTGTTCACAATCTTCTGCGGCTTCTTTCGGTCTTGGACAGGACAACTTCCATACCAGGTTGTGATGCACCCTAGAAGAATACTTTCTACGGTGCGTCTATAAAAATTAGTAAGGGTTTTAGGGGACAGGCCAAATTTCTTTAGTTTTCTCAGGAAGTAAAGGTGCTGGTGGGCCTTCTTGGCAGTGAACTCTGCTTGGTTGGACCAAGTCAGGTCATTTGTGATATTGACCCCGAGGAACTTAAAGCTTTTGACCTGTTCTACCTGCGCACCACTGATGTAAATTGGGTCATGCGGTCCGCTACTCCTTCTGAAGTCAGCAACCAATTCCTTCGTCTTGCTGACGTTAAGGGATAAATTATTGTCTTCGCACCATGCCACCAGGTTCTTAATTTCCTCTCTGTACTCAAACTCGTCATTACCCGAGATACGACCTACAATTGTTGTGTCATCAGCAAGCTTATATATTGAGTTTGATGGAAACTTGGCTACACAATCATGGGTGTACAGTGAGTACAGCAGGGGCCTGAGTACACAGCCTTGTGGGGCACCGGTGCTCAGAGTGATTGTAGAGGAGGGCTTGTCCCCTATTTTTACAGCCTGGGTCCTGTCTGTGAGGAAGTTGAAAATCCAGCTGCAGATCTGAGTGTTAAGGCCCAGGTTCTGGAGCTTAGGAATCAGTTTATTTGGAATGATGGTATTAAAGGCAGAGCTGTAGTTAATGAAAAGGAGCCTTACGTATGCGTCTTTATTCTCCAGGTGTTGTAAGGAGGAATGTAGGGCCAGAGACATGGCATCTGCCATTGACCTGTTGCTCCGGTAGGCAAATTGCAAAGCATGGAGGTTGACCGGTAGGCTGTGGTTGATGTGTGCCATAACCAATCTCTCGAAGCACTTCATAGCAATTGATATCAGAGCCACAGGTCGATAGTTATTCGGGCATGCCACCTTGCTCTTCTTCGGCACTGGGATTATCGTTGCCTTCTTAAAACATGAGGGGATCTTAGACTGAAGCAAGGAGCAGTTGAAGATGTCAGCAAACATTCCAGCTAGCTCGCTTGCACAGACCCGGAGAACCCGTCCTGGGACGCCATCTGAGCCCATCGCCTTCCTTGGATTTATCTTCAGGAAGGCCCTTCTAACGTCCTCCTCGGTGACGATGAATCTCGATGCCACCAGATCCAGTTCATCTGGAGGGAGCAAGACGCTCCTCTTCTGTTCGAATCTTGTGTAGAATATATTACGTTCATCAGGAAGAGAAGCGCCACAGTTATTGATATTCCCAGCATTTTCTTTGCGCCCAGTGATCTCACTTAGACCCTGCCATAGTCTACTGGCATCTCCCTGGTTAGCCTGGGCTTCCAACTTCGCTCGATATTGCCTCTTGGCGCCCTTAATGGCTTTCCAGAGTTCACGCCTGGATTCCGTGTAGTGACTGGTATCCCCGGACCTAAAACCCGCAGCTCTAGACTTTAAAAGGGACTTGACCTCATAACTCATGCAAGGTTTCCGGTTAGGGAATACCCGGATCGTCTTGCGAGACACACAGTCCTCTGTGCATTTCCAAATAAAGTCCGTGACAGCTGAGGCATACTCATCGAGGTTAGCTGCCGAGTCCTTGAATACTAACCAGTCCACCGATTCAAAGCAGTCACGGAGGACCTCATCTGTTTCCTCCATCCAACGCGACACTACTTGCTCATACACCTTCTCCCTTACGTCCATTCAGGCCTCCTCTACACAGGTGAGACCTGTCGTAAATTGGGGGACTGCTTTGTTGAGCACCTCCGCACCACTCACTGCAAACGGGACATCCCAGCGACCAAACATTTTAATTCCGATTCCTATTCCGATTCCGATATGTCGGTCCATGGCCTCCTCTTGTGCCAAGATGAGGGCCACCCTTAGAGTGGAGGACCTCTATTCTGCATTCTGACCTTTTACCTCTTCTCACCCACCTATTGCTTCCCCCAGGTCCCCTCCTTTTCCCCTTTCTCCTATTGTCCACTGTCCTCTCCCCTTTCTCTAGTCTGGCCTTTCTCACCAACCTGGTGTTTCTTTTTACCTTCCTTTTACTTTTTATCTTTTACCTTGCAGCTAACTTCCTTCCCTCCCCCCACCCCTTTTTATTCTGGCATCTTTCCCCTTCCTTCTCAGTCCTGAAGAAGGATCTCGGCCCGAAATGTCATTTATTTATTTCCATTGATGCTGCCTGACCTGCTGAGTACCTCCAGCATTTTGTGTGTGTTGCTTCTATCTGTAATATTACTTTTGTTTATCTCTCCGAATCATTTGTTGATCTACTGAGTATTTTTGGCACACATTTATTTCAGATTTCCCACAGCAACAGTATCTCACAGCTCCAGTGTTAATTTTTATCTCCCTCCTCTGATCTCAGTCATTTCCTTTGACTTACATTTCCTACAGATCGATCAGTTTGATCAATACCTCTTCACACTCGGTCTCAGCCAGCATCACCATTACTTGTATTATTCTATCTCTCTTGGTTTCCACTCTATCAAGACATTCTGTTTGTTTTTCTTTCACCTGTTTTCTGTATTTTAAGGGTATTTGATTTCTAAGCTTCCCAATTCTGATGATAACTCTGTTTATCTCTCTACATGTTGAGTATTTCCTGTATCTTTGTTGCAAAGATGGATGTTTAGATTTATTTATTTAGAGATACAGCATAGTAACAGGTTTTTTCAACCCAGCGATTCCACGTTGCCCAATTACACGTAACCAGTTAATCTACTAACTCATACACCTTTGGAATATAAACTTACCAACTCCTTAAGAGCCAGTGGTGGAATTGAACCCATAGTCAGAAACTTAGTGCAGTCACATAGAATACCAAAGATGTAGAAGAGATACAGATGGTGTAAACTTCTCATTCTAAGTGGTCAGATTTCAAATGTGAGCCACTCTGTTTCTTTTCTTGGTCTGCTACATGTTTCTAATAGAAACTTCACAAACAATATCTTTCAACTAAACATTAACTTTCTGGACTCAACCTTAGTTCCCCTTTTTATGGAACAGCATATGTTAGTAATGAGATCCTGCTTTTGCAATTTTCATTTCCTGAAGGCCCTACCTTTCTTTACTTTTCACGTCCCATTCCTTTATGCTTTATATGGTCTTTCCTTTTGTTTTAGTCTTTATATTCCCTCTTTTCCTTTTCACATCCTATTAGATCGAAACTTGTTACCTCTTTAAGTATTCCAGTTCCGATGAAAGGTCATCAATCTAAGATGTTTTTCTATGCTTTTCTGTCCACAGGTGCTGACTTGAACTACTGGCTATTTTATTCATATTCTGTTTTGTTTTAATCCTTAATTGGTTTCTCTTTTCCTCTTTTCTCTGCAGTTATTAACATTTTCAGCAAATATCAAATAGGGGCAAAGCTGAACTTCTGCCTATTTTGCTTGTATCTTCTTTTCTTTCAATGTAGGCTAAACATTAAGCTTGGGAAACATGTGTGTTTAAAAGGGGTACTGGAATCCGAGTGCAGTGAGTTTAAAGGGAGTGTGGGAAGAAAGGCAGGCGATTTTAAAAGGAATATGAGGAAGGGGACCTCAATGTGTTTAAAAGGAATTTGTAAAATTCTGATGAGCCATCTTATTAATCTCCACAATCATTTCTTGATCTGCTGAATATTTTTTGGAACTCTTTTATTTCAGGTTCCAGTAGCAGCTCACAACTCCAACAATATTTTCTAATCTCTCCTCTGATCTTATTCATTTCCTTCTACTTATATTTCCTACAGGTAGACCTATTGTGATCAACTGTCTTCACACCCTGTCAGCATCAGCTGGCCAGCATCACAATTACTTAGAAATGGAACTGGAATTGCTTTGTTATTGTCGCTGGTATTGAGATATAGTGAATAGCCTGTCTTGCAAGCTGGGTTTATGCAGATCAATTTAGTGCACAGTGCATTGAGGTAGATTGTTAGAGATAGAGAATTTAGATTTAAAGGCAAGGAAGATTATAATAGAAGTATGAGTGGATATGTAGATTCAGCTTGCAACGAGTCACCCCACTCTGGCAACATCTCGTATCTTTTAATTACTCTTTGTTTCCACCCTGTCAAGATATTCCATTTATTCTTTCCACTTGTCTATACAAATTAAGAATGATTGATATTAAGATTTCCCAGTTCTTTTTTTTCTCTATATGCTGAGTATTTCCAGCATCGTTATTGCAAAGGTTGGATGTAAGAAAGCTGTGTGATGGAAATGATAGCGTTAGAAGCAGAGTCAGATAGAAATTATCAGGTTGAAACTCTGCCTTTATCCTTGGTCTTCTACACTTTTCTAATAGAACTGAACAGAATTTACACAATGTATTTCAGTTAACTGTTAACTTTCTAGATTTAACTTAATTACTAAATGCTACTCCCATAGAACCATAGAACCATAGAAACAGGCCCTTTGGCCCTTCTTGGCTGTGCCGAACCATTTTCTGCCTAGTCCCACTGACCTGCACACGGACCATATCCCTCCATACACCTCCCATCCATGTATCTGTCCAATTTATTCTTAAATGTTAAAAAAGAACCTGCATTTACCACCTCGTCTGGCAGCTCATTCCATACTCCCACCACTCTCTGTGTGAAGAAGCCCCCCCCAATGTTCCCTTTAAACTTTTCCCCCCTCACCCTTAACCCATGTCCTCTGGTTTTTTTCTCCCCTTGCCTCAGTGGAAAAAGCCTGCTTGCATTCACTCTATCTATACCCATCATAATCTTATATACCTCTATCAAATCTCCCCTCATTCTTCTACGCTCCAGGGAATAAACTCCTAACCTATTCAACCTTTCTCTGTAACTGAGTTTCTCAAGTCCCGGCAACATCCTTGTAAACCTTCTCTGCACTCTTTCAACCTTATTTATATCCTTCCTGTAATTTGGTGACCAAAACTGAACACAATACTCCAGATTCGGCCTCACCAATGCCTTATACAACCTCATCATAACATTCCAGCTCTTATACTCAATACTTCGATTAATAAAGGCCAATGTACCAAAAGCTCTCTTTACGACCCTATCTACCTGTGACACCACTTTTAGGGAATTTTGTATCTGTATTCCCAGATCCCTCTGTTCCACTGCACTCCTCAGTGCCTTACCATTAACCCTGTATGTTCTACGTTGGTTTGTCCTTCCAACGTGCAATACCTCACACTTGTCAGTATTAAACGCCATCTGCCATTTTTCAGCCCATTTTTCCAGCTGGTCCAAGTCCCTCTGCAGGCTCTGAAAACCTTCCTCACTGTCTACTACACCTCCAATCTCTGTATCATCAGCAAACTTGCTGATCCAATTTACCACATTATCATCCAGATCATTGATATAGATGACAAATAACAATGGACCCAGCACTGATCCCTGTGGCACACCACTAGTCACAGGCCTCCACTCAGAGAAGCAATTCTCTACCACCACTCTCTGGCTTCTTCCATCGAGCCAATGTCTAATCCAATTTACCACCTCTCCGTGTATACCTAGCGACTGAATTTTCCTAACTAATCTCCCATGCGGGACCTTGTCAAAGGCCTTACTGAAGTCCATGTAGACAATATCCACTGCCTTCCCCTCATCCACTTTCCTGGTAACCTCCTCGAAAAACTCCAACAGATTGGTCAAACATGACCTACCACGAACAAAGCCATGTTGACTCTCCCTAATAAGCCCCTGTCTATCCAAATGCTTGTAGATTCTGTCTCTTAGTACTCCCTCCAATAACTTACCTACTACTGACGTTAAACTCACCGGCCTATAATTTCCCGGATTACTTTTCGATCCTTTTTTAAACAACGGAACAACATGAGCCACTCTCCAATCCTCCGGCACTTCACCGGTAGACAGTGACATTTTAAATATTTCTGCCACGGCTCCCGCAATTTCAACACTAGTCTCCTTCAAGGTCCGAGGGAACACTCTGTCAGGTCCCGGGGATTTATCCACTTTAATTTTCCTCAAGGCAGCAAGCACCTCCTCCTTTTCAAACTGTACAGTTTCCATGGTCTCACTACTTGATTCCCTCAATTCCATAGATTTCATGCCAGCTTCCTTAGTAAATACAGACACAAAAAACCTATTTAAGATCTCCCCCATTTCCTTTGGTTCCGCACAAAGCCGACCACTCTGATCTTCAAGAGGACCAATTTTATCCCTTACAATCCTTTTGCTCTTAATATACTTGTAAAAGCTCTTTGGATTATCCTTCACTTTGACTGCCAAGGCAACCTCATGTCTTCTTTTAGCCCTCCTGATTTCTTTCTTAAGTACTCTCTTGCACTTCTTATACTCCTCAAGCACCTGATTTACCCCCTGTTTCCTATACATTTCATACAATTCCCTCTTCTTCTTTATCAGAGTTGCAATATCCCTTGAGAACCAAGGTTCCTTATTCCTATTCAATTTGCCTTTAATCCTGACAGGAACATACAAACTCTGCACTCTCAAAATTTTCCCTTTGAAGGTTTCCCACCTACCAATCACATCTTTGCCAGAGAACAACCTGTCCCAATCCACGCTTTTTAGATCCTTTCTCATTTCTTCAAATTTGGCCTTCTTCCAGTTCAGAACCTCAACCCTAGGACCAGATCTATCCTTGTCCATGATCAAGTTGAAACTAATGGTGTTATGATCACTGGAACCAAAGTGCTCCCCTACACACACTTCCGTCACTTGTCCTAATTCGTTTCCTAACAGGAGATCCAATATTGCATCCCCTCTAGTTGGTCCCTCTATATATTGAATTAGAAAACTTTCCTGAACACATTTTACAAACTCTAAATCAGCCAGACTCCTAACAGTATGGGAGTCCCAATCAATATATGGAAAATTAAAATCCCCTACCACCACAACTTTATGTTTCCTGCAGTTGCCTGCTATCTCTCTGCAGATTTACTGTTCCAATTCTCGTTGACTATTGGGTGGTCTGTAATACAATCCCACTAATGTGGCCATACCTTTCCTGTTTCTCAGCTCCACCCATAAGGACTCAGTAGACAAGCCCTCTAATCTGTCCTGCCTGAGCACTGCTGTAATATTTTCCCTAACAAGCAATGCTACTCCCCCACCTTTCATTCCTCTGCCTCGATCACATCTGAAACATCGGAACCCTGGAATATTAAGCTGCCAGTCCTGCCCCTCCTGTAGCCAAGTTTCACTAATTGCTACAACATCATAATTCCACGTGTCAATCCATGCCCTCAACTCATCCGCCTTCCCCGCAATACTCCTAGCGTTGAAATATATACACCTCAGAAGATTTTTACCACCACTCACAACCTTTCTATCAGCGGATTTGCTTAAACTTTCAACATCATTTATTTTCACCCCAGCCACACTGTCAGCTCTGGCACTCTGGTTCCCATCACCCAGCAAATCTAGTTTAAAGCCTCCCCAATAGCACTAACAAACCTCCCTGAAAGGATATTGGTCCCCCTGTGGTTCAAGTGTAACCTGTCTCTCTTGTATAGGTCCCACCTGTCCCAGAAGAGGTCCCAATGATCCTGAAATCTGAAACCGTGCCCCCTACACCAGTTCCTCAGCCACTTGTTCCTCCTCCAGAGCATCCTATTCCTACCCTCACTGGCACCTAGCACAGGTAGCAATCCTGAGATTACCACCCTTGAAGTCCTGCTTTTCAACTTCCTACCAAGCTCTCTATACTCACTGTCCAGGACCTCCTCACTCTTCCTTGCTATGTCATTGGTACCGATGTGCACCACGACATCTGGCTGATCACCCTCCCACTTTAGAATGTCATGCAATCGATCAGAGACATCCTTGACCCTGGCACCCGGGAGGCAACAAACCATCTTGGATTCTCTGTCACGACCACAGAACCTTCTATCTGCACCTCTAACTATCGAGTCCCCTATCACTACCGCTCTCCTCTTTCTCCCCTCTCTCTTCTGCACTGCAGAGCCAGACTCAGTGCCAGAGATCCGGCTACTGCAGCTAGTCCCAGGTAAGTCATCCCCCCCCCAACAGTATCCAATGCAGTATACTTGTTGTTGAGGTGAATGGCCACAGGGGAACCCTGCTCTGCCTGCCCTTTCCTCTTCCCTCGCCTGACAGTGACCCAATTTCCTGTCCTCTGCTCCTTTGGCGTAACTACCTCCCTGTAGCTACGATCTATAATCTCCTCATTCTCCCAAATGATCTGCAGGTCATCCAGCTCCTGCTCCAGTTCCCTAACGCGGTTTGTCAGGAGCTGCAACTGGATGCACTTCCCATTTTTTTTTTGGATGGCTTTTGTTGGTAATGACCAACAATGTTTGCAACTTTCCGCTATTAAGTGCCAGTGGTAGCATAGAGGGAGGCACAGTAGCACAGCAGTTAGCTCATCACCTTACAGGGCCAGCAATTACCAATCAGAGTTCAATTCAAGCCGCTACCAGTAAGCAGTTTGTATGTTCTCTCTGTGACCACGTGGGTTTCCTCCAGGTGCGCCAGTGTCCTCTCACAGTCCAAAAACATATAATAAGGGTTCGTGAGTTGTGGGCATGCTATGTTGCCACCAGAAGCATGGCGACACTTGCAGGCTGCCCCCAGCAGAATCTGATTTGATGCAAATGACACATTTCACTGTATATTTTGAAAGCTAATTTTTCTTTCTTTTTTTCCAATCATTGGAAACAGAACTTAGTGAGTTTTAAGGGATCATGAGAAATGGGACCCTATTTTGTTTAAAAGGAATGTAGAAATAAGGCTGATATGAGCTTAAAGGCATCATGGGAGACAGAACTAAGTGTGTTTAAATGGAGCACCAGAAACAGGGCTGAAGTCAGTTTAAAGAGAGAACAGAATCTGGTGTGCCAGGTGCCAAACTATCTGGATATCCAAACAAATGGATACTAGATTATTGGTGCTTTACTGAATACCCAACAGCCAGTATTACCTCACAAGTTCTTAGAAATAAAGACCAAGGATAAATCTCTATTCCCACAATTTGGATAAGATAGTTGTAGATGAGGATAGGATAACACAAGAAAAGAATAATTCCAATTGTATGAATGTTAAAAGGCTAGTTTAAATTTATTTCCCAAGCCCTAATTTTCTTTGAAAAGATGGAAGGAATGGCCATTATCTTTAACTTTTTTGCAGTCCATCTAGCAAAGATATTCACATAAACTTGTTAGGTCGAGAACTTCAGGATTTTGATCAGCAGATTTTCATGTCATGATGGGAGGGGAAATTAATGATGGATTGTTAGTCGGTGGCTTCTCTTTCCCTTCTAGATGCTGCCCATAATACTATTATAGACATGGTTGAGGGTATATGTGGTGGGTGGATTGAAAATCACCTTTATGTTTGGTAATGTCAAGCTTTTAGAGTATTGTTACATCTGTGCCTAGCCAAGTAGGTGGAGAGTTGTCCACGTGATTGGTATAGAAGAACATAAAAAATAGCAGGACAACATTAAAGTTTTCAATAATCATGCCTTAATCTAATTGGTCTCTGCTGCAATTTTCTTATAGAAACATAGAAAATAGGTGCAGGAGTAGGCCATTCGGCCCTTCGAGCCTGCACCGCCATTCAGTATGATCATGGCTGATCATCCAACTCAGAACCCTGTACCTGCCTTCTCTCCATACCCCCTGATCCCTTTAGCCACAAGGGCCATATCTAACTCCCTCTTAAATATAGCCAATGAACTGTTTCCTGTGGCAGAGAATTCCACAGATTCACCACTCTCTGTGTGAAGAAGTTTTTCCCCATCTCGGTCTTAAAGGCTTCCCCTTTATCCTTTATTCTGGACTTCCCCAACATCAGGAACAATCTTCCTGCATCTAGCCTGTCCAATCCCTTTAGAATTTTATATGTTTCAATAAGATCCCCCCTCAATCTTCTAAATTCCAGCGAGTATAAGCCTAGTCGATCCAGTCTTTCATCATATGAAAGTCCTGCCATCCCAGGAATCAATCTGGTGAACCTTCTTTGTACTCCCTCTATGGCAAGAATGTCTTTCCTCAGATTAGGGGACCAAAACTGCACACAGTGCTCCAGGTGTGGTCTCACCAAGGCCTTGTACAACTGCAGTAGTACCTCCCTGCTCCTGTACTCGAATCCTTTTGCTATGAATGCCAGCATACCATTCACCTTTTTCACTGCCTGCTGTACCTGCATGCCCACTTTCAATGACTGGTGTATAATGACACCCAGGTCTCGTTGCACCTCTCCTTTTCCTAATCAGCCACCATTCAGATAATAATCTGTTTTCCTGTTTTTGCCACCAAAGTGGATAACCTCACATTTATCCACATTAAATTGCATCTGCCATGAATTTGCCTACTTACTTAACCTATCCAAGTCACCCTGCATCCTCTTAGCATCCTCCTCATAGCTAACACTGCCGCCCAGCTTCGTGTCATCTGCAAACTTGGAGATGCTGCATTTAATTCCCTCATCTAAGTCATTAATATATATTGTAAACAACTGGGGTCCCAGCACTGAGCCTTGCGGTACCCCACTAGTCACTGCCTGCCATTCTGAAAAGGTCCTGTTTATTCTCACTCTTTGCTTCCTGTCTGCCAACCAATTCTCTATCCACATCAATACCATACCCCCAATACCATGTGCTTTAAGTCTGCACACTAATTTCCTGTGTGGGACCTTGTCAAAAGCCTTTTGAAAATCCAAATATACCACATCCACTGGTTCTCCCCTATCCACTCTACTAGTTACATCCTCAAAAAATTCAATGAGATTCGTCAGACATGATTTTCCTTTCACAAATCCATGCTGACTTTGTCTGATGATTTCACCGCTTTCCAAATGTGCTGTTATAACATCTTTGATAACTGACTCTAGCATTTTCCCCACCACCGATGTTAGGCTAACTGGTCTATAGTTCCCCGGTTTCTCTCTCCCTCCTTTTTTAAAAAGTGGGGTTACATTAGCCACCCTCCAATCCTCAGGAACTAGTCCAGAATCTAAAGAGTTTTGAAAAATTATCACTAACGCATCCACTATTTCTTGGGCTACTTCCTTAAGCACTCTGGGATGCAGACCATCTGGTCCTGGGGATTTATATGCCTTTAATCCCTTCAATTTACCTAACACCACTTCCCTACTAACATGTATTTCCCTCAGTTCCTCCGTCTGACTGGACCCTCGGTCCCCTACTATTTCCAGAAGATTATTTATGTCCTACTTAGTGAAGACAGAACTAAAGTAGTTATTCAATTGGTCTGCCATGTCCTTGTTCCCCATGATCAATTCACCTGTCTCTGACTGTATATCTATATCTATTCTCTATAACCCTCACCTGTCAACTGACTCTCTATCTCTCCTTCTGAACTCCAACATCTTCATAAAAGAACTAGTTTATCTAGGAATCAACTGAGTTAACTTTCTCAGATGTGCCTGTTATGCAAAAATATACTTCCTTAAATAAGGAGGCCAAATCCTGAAATAAGGAGGCAATTCTCCAATTGTGGCCTCACCGTTACCTTATATTACTGGTGGATAACCTCGCTTCTTCTATAGTAGTGCATCTGCATTTAAATGTTATTGTATATTTCTCTTCTAGCTATCAAAACAGATAATCTAATTATCCTTCATTTGCCAAATACAGTGGATTCTGGTTGATTGGGATACAGCAAGACCAGAATATTTTGGCCCAATTAAGAGGCTGTCCCAATTAGCCAAAGTTTTATGGAAATAGATAAAAAGGTATAGAAGAGACAAACTGAGGAAATTATGTATTTAAATGAAATCCAGAAAACATTAGTACTATAAAACTGTGTATTAGTTCCTAATAGTTATCAATGGAATAATTCATCCAGTGTGCCTAATGAACAAAATCAACACAGACACATAGTGCAGATAATGGACTGCCTTCATACAATGCTGTCGATGATTACATCCTCCAAATCTTCATTTTCATTGTAACGTTCAAGATGATTCTGAATACCTTTAAATTCTTCATAGTTCCTAATTTGTTGAAGTAGTAAAATTATTTCATTTTCACTCTGGGTCATTTCTGCCATTTCCAAACCAGAATACTTGAAACCATAGTGAGCAGAACAGTTCTGAATTGCCTTACTGTTTATTTCTTGCCAACTATCAGAGACAAAAATATTCAAAACCCGGAATCCAGCAACGACCATGGACACCTTCACAGCGATTGCGCAACCACCAACTGCGACGCCAGCCTTGAACTCCAGGCCGGGTCTTCAAGTGCTGCTGTTGTGACTCCCGTCTCCCCTTCCCCCACCACCACTCCGCAGCCCCGTCTTCCTCAGATCCCACCGTCAGCTCCTGGGCCCTCAGGGACTCCATCTTCCTCTCACCCCAACCATCCCCTCTCCATTGACACCCCCAGCCTCCCCTCTCCCCCCTCTGATCCCAGCTCTCATCCATGCCGGGTCTTTACCATCCCCTCCGACCTTCAACTGTCGGAGGCAGAATGCTCTGTTCTCAGTAAGGGCCTCACCTTTGTCCCCCTTCGCCCACACCTCAGTGAGTTCCGTGTTCGCCACGATGCGGAACTTTTCTTCCGCCGTCTCCGTCTCCGAGCCTACTTCTTCGGCAAGGACTCTTCCACTCCCACCGATGACCCCTTCTCCCGTTTTCAACCCTCCTCTTCTTCATGGACACCCCGCTCTGGTCTTCTGCCTGCTCTGGATCTCTTTATCGCTAACTGCCGACGGGACATCAACCGTCTCGACTTTACCGCACCTTGTTCCCATTCCAACCTCACTCCTTCGGAACGCTCTGCTCTCCACTCCCTCCGCACTAATCCTAACCTTATTATTAAACCCGCCGATAAGGGGGGTGCTGTTGTAGTCTGGCGTACTGACCTCTACCTTGCCGAGGCACAGCGACAACTCGCGGATACCTCTTCTTATTTACCCCTCGATCGCGACCCCACTAAGGAGCACCAGGCCATTGTCTCCCACACCATCACCGACTTTATCCGCTCAGGGGATCTCCCATCCACTGCTACCAACCTTATAGTTCCCACACCCAGCACTTCCCGTTTCTACCTCCTACCCAAGATCCACAAACCTGCCTGTTCTGGCCGACCTATTGTTTCAGCTTGCTCCTGCCCCACCGAACTCATTTCTGCATACCTCGATACTGTTTTATCACCCCTTGTTCAATCCCTTCCGACCTATGTTCGTGACACTTCTCACGCTCTTAAACTTTTCGATGATTTTAAGTTCCCTGGCCCCCACCGCTTTATTTTCACCATGGATGTCCAGTCCTTATATACTTCCATCCCCCATCAGGAAGGTCTCAAAGCTTGACGCTTCTTTTTGGATTCCAGACCTAATCAGTTTCCCTCTACCACCACTCTGCTCCGTCTAGCGGAATTAGTCCTTACTCTTAATAATTTCTCCTTTGGCTCCTCCCACTTCCTCCAAACTAAAGGTGTAGCTATGGGCACCCGTATGGGTCCTAGCTATGCCTGCCTTTTTGTTGGGTTTGTGGAACAATCTATGTTCCGTGCCTATTCTGGTATCTGTCCCCCACTTTTCCTTCGCTACATCAACGACTGCATTGGCACTGCTTCCTGCAAGCATGCAGAACTCGTTGACTTTATTAACTTTGCCTCCAACTTTCACCCTGCCCTCAAGTTTACCTGGTCCATTTCCGACACCTCCCTCCCCTTTCTAGACCTTTCTGTCTCTGTCTCTGGAGACAGCTTATCCACTGATGTCTACTATAAGCCTACTGACTCTCACAGCTATCTGGACTATTCCTCTACTCACCCTGTCTCTTGCAAAAACGCCATCCCCTTCTCGCAATTCCTCCGTCTCTGCCACATCTGCTCTCAGGATGAGGCTTTTCATTCTAGGATGAGGGAGATGACTTCCTTTTTTAAAGAAAGGGGCTTCCCTTCCTCCACTATCAACTCTGCTCTTAAACGCATCTCCCCGATTTCACGTATATCTGCTCTCACTCCATTCTCCCGCCACCCCACTAGGAATAGGGTTCCCCTGGTCCTCACCTACCACCCCACCAGCCTCCGGGTCCAACATATTATTCTCCGTAACTTCCGCAACCTCCAACGGGATCCCACCACTAAGCACATCTTTCCCTCCCCCCCCCTCTGCATTCCGCAGGGATCGCTCCCTACACAACTCCCTTGTCCATTCGTCCCCCCCATCCCTCCCCACTGATCTCCCTCCTGGCACTTATCCGTGTAAGCGGAACAAGTGCTACACATGCCCTTACACTTCCTCCCTTACCAACATTCAGGGCCTCAAACAGTCCTTCCAGGTGAGGCAACACTTCACCTGTGAGTCGACTGGGGTGATATACTGCGTCCGGTGCTCCCGATGTGGCCTTTTATATATTGGCGAGACCCGACGCAGACTGGGAGACCGCTTTGCTGAACATCTACGCTCTGTCCGCCAGAGAAAGCAGGATCTCCCAGTGGCCACACATTTTAATTCCACATCCCATTCCCATTCTGACATGTCTATCCACGGCCTCCTCTACTGTAAAGATGAAGCCACACTCAGGTTGGAGGAACAACACCTTATATTCCGTCTGGGTAGCCTCCAACCTGATGGCATGAACATCGACTTCTCTAACTTCCGCTAATGCCCCACCTCCCCCTCGTAACCCATCTGTTACTTATTTTTATGCACACATTCTTTCTCTCACTCTCCTTTTTCTCCTTCTGTCCCTCTGAATATACCTCTTGCCCATCCTCTGGGTCCCCCCCCCCCACCGTCTTTCTTCCCGGACCTCCTGTCCCATGATCCTCTCGTATCCCCTTTTGCCTATCACCTGTCCAGCTCTTGGCTCTATCCCTCCCCCTCCTGTCTTCTCCTATCATTTTGGATCTCCCCCTCCCCCTCCAACTTTCAAATCCCTTACTCACTCTTCCTTCAGTTAGTCCTGACGAAGGGTCTGGGCCTGAAACATCGACTGCACCTCTTCCTACAGATGCTGCCTGGCCTGCTGCGTTCACCAGCAACTTTGATGTGTGTTGCTTGAATTTCCAGCATCTGCAGAATTCCTGTTGTTTGAGAGACAAAAATAACTGGTTTTGAAGACATGCACACACAACTGACGCAATTTAAAAATGTTTTGCTCTAAGGATGGTGTAGCATCTAATGTTCACACAAGTGCACACGACTGACGCTAGTTAGAACCTATTCAAAATAGTCTCCTGCCTCAATTAAGCAGTATAGTGTCCCAAATAAATAAAGGGAATCTCAGCAATTTTCTCAATTGTTTTTTGTTCTTAAGGGTCGTCCTAAATAAGCAGCTGACCTGATTAACCAATAGTTAAACAATTAATTGCTATCCTCTGTATTGGTCCAATTACTTGATCTATTTCTTATAGATTCTTTACATATTCTCAATATGTTCCCCCACCCATTTTTGACTACCACTGTATACATTGAGCCCTTTCATCTAGTTCATTAATATACAATCACTTAATTTCGTACTACCGTACACCTGCACTTTAATGCAAATATCTAATCAGCCAAACATGTGGCAGCAACTCAGTGCATTAAAGCATGTATACATGGTCAAGAGGTTCAGTTGTTATTCAGATCAAACATCAGCACAGGGAAGGAATATGATCAATGTGACTTTAACCATGGAATGATTATTGATATCAGACAAGGTGTTTTGAATATCTCAGATCTCAACTGCTGATCTCCTGGGATTTTCATGCACAACATTCTCTAGAGTTCAGAGGGAATGGTGTGAAAAATCTCAAACATCCAGTGAGCAGCAGTTCTGTGGATGAAAATGCCTTGTTAATAAGAGAGGCCAGAGGAGAATGGCCAGACTGGATCAAGCTGTCAGGAAGGTGACAGTAACTCAAATAACCATGTGTTACAACAGTGGTGTGCAGAAGAGCATCTCTGAATGCACAACACATCAAACTTTAAAGCGCATGAGCTACAGGAGCAAAAGACCACAAACATACACTCAGTGGCCACTTTATGAGGTACAGGAAGTACCTAGTAAAATGACCACTGAGTGTCGGTTGTAAATATATGAAGGTCAGCATTGATCCCTCAGACACTATGCACGTTGCAACTTTCAGACTTTGTTTTTATATGTTAGCCAATCCTAATTCCCAGCAACCGCTTATCGTTTCCCCATTCCATCAACTTTTATCTTGTGCAACTTTACTTTTCATTTGATACTTTATTGAATGCCTAATAAAAATCAAAATGCAGACTGGTAACAAATGGGTTCTAATCTTCTATTGATTTTGTCTGTAAGTTGGAAAGTACACAAGAATCAAATGGCAAAAGCACATGAAACTGATAAGAAAGAACAGTTACTAAAAGCAGACAGAACAAGCATTCAGCTATACATAGGAGTGAATATATTGGACTTTTGAATTTAGTAATGTTATGCCCTGTACGTTACATCTGCTAGTTTCCCTTTGTCTACCCTGAGTGACACATGGTGAATGAACACTTTCAATAAATCTTGTATTATGATGTTCTATGTGCCCTTCTATACTTTCCTAATAATAGATAGTAATATTTTCCAATTAAAAAGTAGATGTCATTTGAGTTTTTTTTTAGTTCTTCTTCGTGCCTTGTGGCGCATTGGGTGGCAACCTTGTCATTCCTTTAGCATTTGTCTGTTTTCTATGAGATCGAGTTGTTAGCTCGACTCAACTCAGCACGGATGGAAAGCCTGCAAGGAGCTGACCGGATTCGAACTGGACCGCTTGCATTGAAGTGCACTGTGGATGCCACTACACCACCAGCCAGCTCATAGATTCAGGCTAACTGATCAATAGTAATAGTTTCCTTCCTTCTGTCACCTAACAAAAAAAGCAACTCGCTAATCCATCCTGCCTATTTAAACTCTAGTATTTCACAATACATGTATTTTTCATCCCAACGAGAACCAATTAATTTTCTGAGAGAAGGGGGAAATAAGATATACTTCCAGGACAATTATGGGGATAAAGTATCTGACAAGCTCCTTGCTAATTGCTTAAAGCAAAAGGAACTATTCCTATTCTATCTTGCTCCATCACTATTGCTCTTGTTGCTTAAACCCACCTGTCTTTCATCCATGATTCCCCTGTTGATTCTTCATGTCTGCATACTCCCTTATTGTCAAACTACTTCTACTCCTGATAAAGGGTCATTGATTTGTAATGTACTTTAAGGTAGGGTTGAGACCTGTACCTAATTGGCGATAATCTTCAGAAAGATTCTCTTGCACGTCATGGTAATTCTAAGCAGAGATGAACGTTGAATTGTACCTTTGCACCTTTAATTTCTATTAATAATCATGAACGGATTATGATTATACATAATCATAATTATGGTCTTTTTTTTAAGGAAAAGAAATGAGTTCTGTTGCTTAAGTTCAGGCAGCAACTCTGGAAAGGAATAAATAGTCCACATTTCAGGACTCATGATGAAAGGTCTCAGCCTGAAATGTTGACGATTTATTCCTTTTCCTAGATGCTGCCTGGCCTGCTGAGTTCCTCCAGTATTTTCTATGTGTTACTCTGGATTTCCAGCATCTACAAAATTTCTTGTGCTTTTGAAATAAGCGAAACATTTTATAAAACTTGTTCAAAAATTAATATTAAAATGAATAGTCACTCCTACTTTTCATGTTATATGTTAATAATCTGGATGATGGAATTGATGGCTTTGTGGCCAGTTTTGCAGACAATTCATAAAGATAGGTAGAGGCACAAGTAGTATTGAGGAATCAGGGACTCTGCAGAAAGACTTGGATAGATTAAGGGAATAGGCAAAGAAATGACAGACGGATTACAGTTCAGGGAAGCAAATACACTTTGCTAAAAGGGATGAAGGCATAGATTATTTTCTAAATGGGGAGCAAATCAGAGGTGCAAAGGGACTTGTGCAGGATCCCTAAAGGTTAACTTGCTGGTTGAATAATAGTAATTATTATTATTAATAATTTTGTGACATTTGGAAGATATTGTCTCTCTTTCATCTAAACTTTAAAGAGTATAGTTACAGTCTCCCAGTGTGTCCTCATACAGGAAACCTGCCATCCTTGGAACCACACATTGCTGTCTATCCAATAAATTCAAGAAAGTCTCAATCCCAAGTGCTCTACCTATATTAACAATCCAGTGTACGATTACATCAAAACTAATCTTAAAATACAAATACATCATATTCCCCTGTTCTCATTTATCTACTCAACTAGTGAAATTCTCAAAACAAAATCAGACTAATTTTCCCTTCATTAATCTAAATGGCCTCTGGCAGGTCAATCCTATTGTATATTTTAAAGCTACCCTGTTATTATGTCCTTCAGTTCCCCTCCTGCCGAGCAGGACAGTGGTTTCCTGCTTTTTCTCTCCCCATTTTTTAAATAATGGGGTCACATTGCTATCCTCCAATTCACAGGAATGATTCCACAATTTACCAAATCCTTCATTGCTAAACAAACCTCCTATAAAATTCCAGGTGTTGATCATCAAGTTCTTGATATTTTTCAGCTTCTAAGCTTACCAATTTGTATAATCTTTAGACAAATAGTGACTTAATTCAGTCTTTCAATCTCATTAGACCTTGATTCTCTGATATAACCAGCAGGTTTTGTATGTTTTCTTCCATGAAGACAGATGCAAATTATTCAATTTGTCTTTAATGTCCTTTATAAATTCTATTGCACCTATCTGTAAAGGGGCCACATTTGTCCTTGTTAGTCTTTTCCTTGTTATGTACTTACAAAAGCTTTAGAAGCCTACTTTGAAGTTTTTTACCGAATTACTCTTGCATTTCATCTAGTTTTGCTTCATCAAATTCTTGGTCTTTCTTGGTTGAGAGCTAAGGTGTAAAATATTCTCAGTTTTTAGGTGTATTGCTATTCCATACAACTTTATATGTCTGCTTTTGATTTAATAGTAACTTTAATTTCTCTGGTAAAACACTTTTCCTTTTGGGTTGTTTGCCATAAAGCATTCATTTTTTCAACTTATGCACTAGGTGTTTTAAACACTAAACAATATCCATCCCTAACATGTCTTTCAATGTATTTCCAATCAAGTATACCCATCCTACTTCTATAACATCAGTTTTTTTGTTGCAATGTAGTCCCTAATTTCATATTACTTTCAAACTCATTTTTTTGTTAAGAGAGGTGGACAGGGTGAAAGGGGGGAGAGTAAAGATCCAGAAACAGGAACAAGGGAAAATTTGGAAGTCCTGCCTGAAGAAAAAGTGCTAAGGATTGCAGGAGAACGAGTGAGATGGTGTGAAGAGGGAAAGATGGCAAGAAATGTGAGATGGAGACAGTGATAATGAAATGGAGAAAAGGAATGAGAGAGCCTCAGTAGGGAGAGATGTACAGAAGGAAAAGTACAGCAGACTCAAAGGGTCTTGCTCTGAAACGTTGACTGTACTTTTTTCCATAGATGCTGCCTGGCCCATTGAGTTCCTCCAGCATTTTGTGTTTGTAGCTTAGATTTCCAGCATCTTTTGCTTGCAGCAGGCTGATATCTCCCAGAAATGGAGTTTGGATTCTGCTCCTTGGATTAAAAGCTGGAGCTCAGTTTGATTTGCAGTATGCACTCCGGCCACTGACATGAGACAACACTTTAATTCCATTGAGTCTTTGTCACCCCTTTCCCATTATTTTTACCTCTGCCCCTGCCTCCTCATCTTCAGTGCTCCTTTTGAAACCCATTCTTCTTGAGCCTCAAATTTGCTTGATGTTGAGTCCTAAATTCTTCATCACTCTTCTTCCAGCATCATTCTCACCTACTGCTAACTCTGAATACTGTAACCTCATCCACTCTTCTAGTCCCACCAACTCGCCCTCTCTCTTTATCCACTCCCTATAATTATGCTCTATCACTTCTTGCTGCTCACCCCACTCACTGTCTTTAGCCCCCTCATTCCTCCTTTCTTTCCCTACCCTTTCCAATTCACTTACCCTGTTCTTGCATCACAACTCCCCTTTTATTTCCCTGCTCCCTCTTCTCCAGCCTCCCCACTCATCTTACTGTTTTCCACTCTACCTGCCCTCTTACTTTATTGCCCTCACTATACATCGCACTCTTCTAACCTCTTCCTCATTCCTTCCACGACACTCTTTGCTCACTTCCCCTTCCTCTCAAAAACAACAGCATTTTCATTTTGTTTTGCAGTGTGATTTAAAGTACAATTTAATCATTTTTTAATATTCACACAGTTCATTATGATTTTAATCACTTGACAGCCAAATTTGTGTTATAATTTTAGTAATATTGTAATATTGAAATGTTGATAATCAACATAGCAACTGGAAAGCAGATTTCCATTAATAAACTGTTCACTGCTCTGTATTTCTGTGATTGCATTTCTTTTTGCATAATTTTGTTTGATTTTGATATTTGCTATTTGAATACAAGTTGTATTTCTTCAGTGTTGGTAGGATTTTTAAGAGTTTGAAAAGCCTTGTATAGTAATTGTGCCCTTAAAATATTCATGGCTATATGCACTGCTATTGGCATTCAGTTTTAAATCAGCTGCAAACATAGGAATCAAGTTAATATACAGGTAAATTCACTTATTTTGTTACCTTATGCTCAGGTAAATGGCAGAGATCTTCGTGTTGCAACACATGAACAGGCTGCAGCAGCTCTTAAAGGAGCCGGCCAGGTTGTGAATATGATTGTTCAGTACAAGCCTGAAGGTGAGTACTCTAACTTGAACTTGAATGTTTTTAATGCTTGATATTTGTTTGATGAGCATAATAAATTGACTTTTAGTTAAATTTTGGTCAGATGTAACATTATTACTAAGATTCTAGGGAAAAAATATGTAAGTCAACAACATAAAAGAAAAGACGTACAAGGATTAAATAACTTTGACAATCCAAAGCTATCTGACAATCAATGGGATGCATTAATTTTCCTTTTCTGATGTATTATCCATTAAGATGACTTTAAAGAAAAGAATGTATTTTGTATATTTAATTTCTTAATCAAAATATTGGGTACAGCATCATTTATGCACTAGAGAGTACCTTCTTCTGCAGGAATACAGAGATACCTGAACTGCTGCGAAGAAGATTGTCGGAGAGACTCCATGTCCCTCAGAGTACCTAGAATAGATAATATTTGGAATTAATGTAATTCTATTACCCAAATTGCATTGTAAATAACTCCGTTGCTGGGAGTTATGCTTGACTTCAGTAAATGTACATCTTCTGAGGTCCTTCAGGGCAATATTCACAAGAGAGCTGCAAAATGCTGAAGAAATGTCTTTGATACAGGCATAACAAACGCCCAACACCATACCATTAAATAAATGGGGTATAATCTACCAGGTGCAGATACAACTTTAATTGTATATCCTTCTGCCCAAGTTACGCTCCAGTTTCAATTCCATTCTCTTGCTTCTCTAACAGTGTCTTCAAGTTTTTAATTAAATTGGTGTATAGGTTACTGCGTATAACGGTAGTGTAGTGGAAAAAAATGTATGGTAACATGAAGAAATAAAATTCTCAGTACTGGAATGAATTGGTTCTAGGGTATGGTGTGAAATTTAAAAAGAAGAACACCTATTTTTTGGACCTGCTGCCAAGTTCACAGCACTGTTACAAATAATTTGACACTAATTGGCTGCCACATTTGAAGATCATAACATAGCAAATGTGCAAACTGGAAAGGCACATGAATGGAGCAGTAGGTACACTTGTAGAATTTAAGTAGGTGTGTTATTAATGAAAATTTGCCCATTAATATATAATTAATAATATATTAAACCTGGATAGGTTGATGGAGGAAATTTCCATTGCTGTTAACAATATTAACGAGACCATCAATTATGATCTGATGTGCAAAATAATTCGTTTTCAAAAGATGTGATTGTAAATTATAGTCATTGGATTACTATGACAAGAGACAATATTGACTTTTACTCTATTTATATAAATTATTATTGCATTCTCAATATTGGTTTTAATGCCACTCAGGCAATTTAATGAGATGGTGATCACCCTAGTCTAAATATGAGAAGTAATTTAGTTGGATTTTGTCAGTTCTTAGATCCTGGAACTATGAGATAAGTACAGTCTCAGCTGAAGCCATACTCACTGAAGTGATGAACTTCTGCAGTACATTTAAGCTCTGTCGATATAATGAGCTAGAACCATTCCTCCTATAAAACAACTAAAAATACTAGGCAAACCAAGCCCTAGTGGTTGACTTAAATTTCTGTAAAATGGCATAGGATGAGATTAGATTAGCTTTATTTGTCACATCCACATTGAAACATTGAAGCATACATTGAAATGTGTTGTTTGCGTCAAATTATATCAGCAAGGATTGTGCTGGGGGCAGACTACAAATGTTGCCATGCTTCCAGCACCAATATAGCATGCCCACAATTTACTAATCCTAATCCATACATTTTTGGAATATGATAGATACAAGAGCACCCAGTAATGTATAGACACAAAGCCTGGACTGAAATTTAGTGCTGTTCTGGATTTGAAAATGGGGGCCAAAGAATAAATTTGAGGGAATTTAAATTGCCTATTACTTATCCTTTTTCTTGTGCAGTCGTTTGTCTCTGTTGAAATGAATGGACACACTATTCCTGGAAATTGTTTGCAGGCAGATTTCTGAAAAACTATTTTTAGAATCTGAGCTAATTTTAAATAGAGAATTCAGATATAAGCAAAAGTGTACTGAACCACTCCAGTCATTTCATATTTCACATTTAAATGATCTCTTATTTGTCTCTAAAGCAGAAAAAAATTATTAGTAGGAATGGAGCATTTTAAGGCATTTATTTAATAACATTTCAAGCAAAGAAGTATTTTATATTTTCAAGTTCCTTGCTGTCTTCTGTTTAATTGCTTATTTTCCACATAGTGGAAGTTATATGTTGCTGGCATATTTTAATGATTGATTATAACTACTTTATAAAAGCACCAATTTTTAACTGGACATTGTACTAATTGTTGATGTTTCAGAAATAAGGTTTAATTGATTGCTTGTACTTATGTTATCTTTGGCGATACTCCATTAGGAGCATCGGAAGTATCGTGTAATTATGGATATATTTTGCAATTGGTCTTTTTTCCAAATAAATGTTAATTTGTAAAAAAAGTTCTAAGTATTAAAAATCTTTAATCTTGTTATGGAACAATAATTAAAATGGCACTCCCACTGCCTTCATTTGAAAGCTAAATTATATATTTTCCACATGCACAACTGCAACTGTATTAACTGTTTATCCTTGGAATCAAAATTAACATTGTGGAATAATTCAGCTTTTATTTATTACTTTAGTCAGATGATCTCATTTATAGCTATTAACTCAATTCTAGGGATAATTACACAGTAACATAGAATACAGGAGTGCAGCCTAGAGTAGGTAGCTTAAAAGTGGACAGAGGCCTTATTACAGGAGACGGCAAAGAAAACAGGAGGGAAAGGAATAGTTACAAGTTTAACAGTGAAGGAAATGAGTGTAGACAGAGTGTGAACATAGACAATGGGACCTTCAATGCCAGCCCTTCCTCGGTAGGCTTGATCCCCTGCTTAAGGACACTCCAGGAGCTTCCCTGAGCAGGGGATTCCCACTCTGTGCTGATATCAGCCTTGTACTGCCTCAGGAAAGCCCCTATGAAACACAGAGTTTTCCTCAGGGCTGAAGAGTGAGGAAAAGCATGGGAAGGAATTAAGGTTTGAGGTGGGAAAGAAAATGTTTGGAAAGTGAGGATCAGAGCCTCAAAGGGGGAAGGGTGCCTGGTCCAGGGAAGGGAATGAAGGGTGTCATGAAGCAAAGTGTGAAAGATATGCAAGGTTGAAGGAAAGCAGTCTGAGAGAAGAACATGAAGTTCAGGGCCTAAAACATCACAACCCTTGGGACAGCTCTAATAGTAATTGAGATGAATGTTGCTTCCCTATTGATCAAAACTCTGATGCTTTGATAATGGCTTTGGTACTCTCAATGAAGCATGATAGACCTCAGAGATTTAGGAATAAGATAATGGGTACATCATTTTTTTTTTGGAAGAGTAAACACTATTTTCATAGGATGAGATTTGCCATCAAGAACAAGATAGTCTAGCGTTTTATCAAATGCCTCTATGATCTTATAGCCTTCCAACTCCAATTCCCATGAACAGAGCAGCTTCAGTGATCAACACACATCCTAATCATGGAGAACTTCTTTACTGCTCTTGCATAATCTGTGAATCACATATCAAAAGAAGACAAACTAATCCTCCTATTTGACTTCAGTGCCAGGATTGAAAAGGATACAGTTCACTGCCAAGACATGACTGCCAAGAAGTGAACAGAGAAAATTAAGTCTGATGAAGCCTTCCTGCTGAAATGTGCTTGGAACACCATCTTGTCATAACAAAACAAACATGATGTATCATTAGAGAAACAACAGAGTAATCCTTAATCCATGCTTTAGCATTTGTAAGTAATTTCATTGTCCAAGTAAAAGACCACATGTGTCGTCATTTGTACCAGTGTGTGTTCAATTGGCTACTGACTACTCCTTCTGTTAATTTAATCAGCCAGGCCCAAAAAAAAACAGTAATAGCAACAAACACGAGGAATTCTGCAGATGCTGGAAATTCAAGCAACACACATCAAAGTTGCTGGTGAACGCAGCAGGCCAGGCAGCATCTCTAGGAAGAGGTACAGTCGACGTTTCAGGCCGAGACCCTTCGTCAGGACTAACTGAAGGAAGAGTTAGTAAGTCTGGCCTGGCCTGCTGCGTTCACCAGCAACTTTGATGTGTGTTGCAGTAATAGCAACAAATTATCTTCTTAGACACCACCCCACCTGATAATTCCTTATAAATAAGTGCTACAGATTTTCCACTTTATTTGACCTGCCTTAATACCCACCATACTTATCATATAGAAAGAAACTCTTGGATTCTCTACCATAATACATCAAGACTACTTTGAAAAGAACAACTAGGATATCTTGAATCTAACTAAATACAAACACCTGGAGTTCTAAGATTAGAAAATCATAGAAAAGATTAGAAAATGCTGTAAGGGAGGAAAACAATTCTACTGGCACCTGAAGGCCAAGGCCCAACAGAAAATATACAACCTAAGGAAAAGATGGTGGGTTGAAAGTGCACTAGAAATCCAGAAATCCACCACAGCCATGACATGCAGATTTCTTCACGCTACCTTCAATCCAAGCACCCATGGTCCCTCCATGCTAGGATCAAAGAAAGAGATGTACTTATTACATACAGAATTAGAGCCTTCTGGAAGGAACTTAAAAGAGCTCCTTGATTATGGTCGTGACATGAGCATTCTTGACATCATTCCACAGCAAACAATCCAATGACCCTTGAGGAACAACCAATGTGCCTCAAAAAAAGTGAGGCCTTCAGAACAGACTACGTGTCTGCTGAAATGTTACCAGTTGGAGGAGAAGAACTGCAGTCATAATTTCACATCCTTGTTTCCTAGATCTTGGAAGAGGAGGACCTGGTAAGGTCACAATTGTGACCATAATCAGGATAGGTGAACTACATGGATGATTATCACCAGGCTCCTCTTCAAGCCCCCTATCTCAGGATCTAATCATCAGGTCCATGAATCATAGTATAGATTCTGTGTCTATTTAGAGACACAATGGACATAAACTGGGTTGTGCATCAACTCCAAGTGAAATGTTGGGGGCATCATCAACCAGTATACACGAGCTCTTTTGATGTCATAAACACCTACTTTATCAATCAAATGAGGCATGACGCCCATCTTCACTGAGATCAGGTCTATTGTGAAACATCCTTCTCAAATTTGACTGCCTATGAAAACTTGACTCCATCTTACCTCTAAGCAACACAACAAAAATGTGGAGGAACTCAGCAGGTCAGGCAGCATCTAGAGTGAGGAATAACAGTCAACGTTTCAGGCTGTGACCCTCCATCAGGACTTCTGCATTATAATAGAATGCAAGCCATGAGTTTAACTGCTGAGTCCATAACAGACCCTATTCTCAGTGCAGATTGCTTCCAAGAAAGCTTAGCAGTCCCAAAACTTCCTCTGTCTTCTCTGCTGCAAAGCTGCAACTCCTCTCCAACAAGTTTCCTGCTGAAGCGGGGCCAGTGTACAAGACAAATGGGAAATTGTTCAATGCTTGTCATTTAGCAAATGATACTTGTATATTTGAACTATCAGAGGCTTAATCCCAGTCACTATTGGCTTTTTCACTGAAGCATTCATCAGGATATTCTTTGCATAAAACAAAAAGATTCTACAGTTGCTGGAAATCTAGACCAGAACACACATAATGCTGGAGGAACTCAGCAGGTCAGGCAGCATCTGTGGAAAGGAATAACAATCGATGTTTCGGGCTGAGACCCTTCATCAGGATCGAAAAGAAGGGGGCAAAAGCCAGAATAAGAAGGACGGGGAGAGAAAGGAGCACAAACTAGTGGGTGATAGATGAAACCAAGTGAGGGGAAGTTGGGTGAGTGGAGAAGGGGTTTGATGTGAGAAGCTGGGAGGTGAAAGGTGGAAAAGGTAAAGGGCTGAACAAGAAAGGGTTTGATAGGAGAGGAGAATGGACCATGGGAGAAAGCAAAAGGAAGGGTACCAGAAATAAGTGATAGGCAGGTGAGGAGAAGAGAAGGGGTGAAAGGGGAGACAGAATGGGGAATGGAAAAAGTCAGAGGGGAGAAACTACCAGAAGTTGGAGAAATTGATGTTCATGATATCAGCTTGGAGGCTACCGAGACAGAATGTTACTCTCCAACCTGAGAGTAGCATAATTGTGGCAGTAGAGGAGGCCATATAGGAGGTTTCATCAAGTACCTTCGCTCTATCTGCCACAACAGCCAGAGTTCTACTTCCCATTCTTATTCTGACATGTCAATCCATACCTTCCTCTACTGCAACAATGATGCCCCTCCTCCTTCCCTTTCTCCCATGGTGCACTCACCTCTCCACTTCGCTTATTATATCCTCACAGAACTCCAATAAGTTGTCAAACAGGACATGTCCTTCATGAATCCATGCCGTGTCTGCTTGATGCAACCCTCCTATCCAGGTGTCTCAATATTTCTTACTCAATGATTTCTTGAAAAAGTATAACTGCCACTGACTCATGGGAATCCTTGGCCCCTATAATCCAAAAAAGGAGAAGGCGCATCTGGGATAGGATGTGTCCATTCACCAGGATAACACAGAAACCCAACATTAAGGACAAAAGTAGTGCATCACTTTCCAAACTACAGATTTACCTTACTAGATACCTGTGCCTCTGCTTACAGGTGTCACATTGGACTGATCAGCCATTCATTAGCTAAAATGGAATGGAAGTAAGTCATTCTCAATCCTGAGGGACTGCCTCATAAGAAGAATGCAGAGAAAATAGAGCAGTACAAAAATAAACATGTTGCTATACAGAGTAATCTATGGCAACAGTAATAGTTTTCTCCTGTTTTTTTTCTGGCTATGTCCATAAGAAATGTTTATGAATAAGTTTTAATCACCAAGCTTGTTACTCATTCCACAAGTCTACTATACTTTCTAAGTTGAATCAGATAACTCCCTATAAATAATACATTAATTCTTCCTAATATTTTGTACAATGAAAACTATAGCATTTTCTAATCATTGGTTGTAGTGTTTTGCAATATTTGTCTTTGACTTTATAATGATTTAATCAGAAGCAATAGCATTATGAAAAAAACTACAATTCATGCATCAATGTAGCTCCCACTTGAACTCAATATCCCCCTTTGACTATTACTCTCAGGCACATCTGATACTATGATGGTATTTCTAAGGAATTATACAATGATCACACCACCACACGATGGTGTACCTGGTAAGGTACAGAAATGTTTGCCAACCAACTAACTGGAGTGTTCAAGGACATCTTTAACCTCTCACTGCTGCAGTTGGAGGTCTTCATTGGCTTTAAAAAGGCATCTATCGTACCAGTGAGCAAGGTGAGTTGCCTTGGTGACTAGCGCTTGGAAGCACTCACATTTACTGTGATAAAGTCCTTTGAGAGGTCGGTCATGGCAAGAGCTAGCTCTTGCCTGAGCAAGGATCTGAACCCACTGCAATTTGCTTACTGTCACAATAGGACTGCAACAGATGTAATTTCACTGGCTCTCCACTTGGCATTGGATCACCTGGACAACAGCACGGTGCTGTTATTAATCACGAATGAGGCCTCCATCGGTCAGGGCTGATCATGGATGTTGTATTCTCACTGTCTAGATTTGCAAGCCAGGTCAATACAATATGGAGAGCAAGCTGTTGCCCATGTAGCAAGCTCCCCCTCTCCACACACCTGATGAATCCAAAGGAACGGCAGAGACTGAAACAGTTTGACTCTAGCAGTGTTGCAGCAGTTGCCTGTCAGTGTTGAACTCAACATAGGGCTGCCTTGGGGGCTCTAGTTCCAGATTTTACATTTCGGGTTTATTCCTGAAGCCTTCCTCATGAGTATGTATAGCCGCAAAGCAGCAGAGGTTTGAGATCAGAATTTTCCTTCTCCTAGATGAGCTGCCAACCATGGCTAATGAGCCCCATCTGCCTGAAGCGACTGGTTTTAAGGCACCACTAGCCTGCCTTCATTGGAACTGTTCTCCTGTCAGTTGAAACGGTTTTGGCAGGCTCAGTAGCTAAACCACATGTGAAAACAAGGAGCTAGACTTGGTTGTCTGATGCTATTTGACTCACATGCCATTGGAAGCATTTAATAGGTACTGGGAGCTTGTCCCCACTACCACTCCCGGCTATAAGAACTTTATTGATTATAACTCAGCATCTGATACCATCATCCCTTCAGTAGTACTCAGCAAGTTTCAAAACCTGAACCCCTGTACCTCCCTCTGCAACTGGATTCTTGACTTCCTCATTTGGAGACCACGGTCAGTGTGGATCTGTAATAATATGTCTTCCTCACTGATAATCAACACAGACATACCTTAAGGATGCATTCTTAGTCTGCTGTTCTATCCTCTGTACACTCATGATTGTGTGGCTAGGACACCTCAAGCACCATCTACGTTTGCAAATGACACCACTATTGTTTGGAGAATCTCAAACAACAATGAAGAGACATATAGGAATGAGAAGGACGGGTTGATTGAGCAGTGTCACAACAACAGCCTTGCACTCAGCATCAGCAATATCAAGGAATTGATTATGGACTTCAGGAAGGAGAAGTTTGAGAACACATACCAGTCTACTTTAAGGACTCAGCAGTGGAAACGGTGAGCAGCCTCAAATTCCTGCGCATCAGCATTTCAGAGGGTCTATTTCAGGCCCAATACATTGATGCAATGATGAAGAAGGCATGCCAGAGGCTACACTTCATTTGGATTTTGAGGAGACTCTAGCAAATTTTTACGATGTGCAATGGAGAACGTTCTGAGTGGTTGCGTCATTGTCCAGTATGGAGTTTCCAATGCACAGGATCACAAGAGGCTGCAGAAGGTCGTAGGCTCAGCCAGCTGCATCATTGACACAGCCATCCATCAATGTGTCAAGAAGGCAGCATCCATCAGTAAGGACCTTCACCATCTGTGACATGTCCTCTTCTCATTACGAGCATCAGAGATGAGGTATCGGTGCCTAAAGACCGACACTCAATGTTTTAGGATTAGCTTCTTCCTCTCTGCCAGAAGATTTCCAAGTATTACCTCGCTATTCATCTTTTGCACTAATTGATTGGTTTTTCAACTGTAATTTATAGTAATGTTTAGTGTCTTGCACTGTACTGCTGCCACAAAACAACAAATTTCATGACGTATGCCAATGATAATAAACCTGATTCAGATTCTGATTCAATGGGGTATAAAATCCAACCCAATAAATGATCATGTGCTGTTAAATGTTAAATTTGAGTCTCAGTATCTTGGCAAGCTGATATACCTGTAAGACTTATACATTGACTTGCTTGATGAATCTTTCCTTTTATTCCTTTACTAAAATGGGTCTCAGCTTAAAGAATTAAATGTCAGCACCACACACAAAATGCTGGAGGAACTCAGCACGTGAGGCAGCATCTGTGGAAAAGAGTAAACAGCCAATGTCTTGGCCCGAGATCCTTTATCACGTCTGGAAAAAAAAATAGATGAGTTTAGAGCCAAAAGCTGGGGGAGGGAAGGAAGAATTACAAGTTGGTAGGTGATAGGTGAAAGTGGGAGAGGGAGAGGGGGTGAATTAAACAGCTGGGAAGGTGAAAGGTGAAAGAGAAAAAGGGCTGGAGAAGGGGGAATCTGAGAGGAGAGAGGAGAAGACCATGGAAGAAAGGGAAGGGTGAGAAGCACCAGAGGGAGGTGATGGGCAGGTAAATGGATAAGGTGAGAGAGGGAATTGGGAATAGGGAATAGTGAAGGTGGAGGGGGGAGCATTACTGGAAGTTCGAGAAATTGATGTTCATGCCTTCAGGTTGGAGGCTAACCAGACAGAATATAAGGTGTTGCTCCTAAAACCTGAGTGTGGCCTCATCATGGCAGCAGAAGCAGTAGATTGACGTAGATTGGGAGTTTGCCTTGCTGAGCAAAATGGGATCTCCTGGTGGCCACCCATTTCAATTCTACTTCCCATCCCCATTCAGATATTTCAGTCCATGACTTCCTCTACTGCTGCGAGTTGTAGGAAACAGCATTTGAGATTAATAAAGCCTTTTGAGGCTTTTAAGAAAGCTCCTTAGTTCTGCTTACATGTGTTCTATAGTTGTTTTACAAAATCTGCAGTACAGTATAAAATCTTGTAACAGCAGAATTCAGTAGATTAACAGGAAAAAAATTAAGAAAGTTACAGCAAAATGACCTTGCCTCGGTCTCTTTCTCATATCCGGTGAGCATTTTTGCAGTTTCTAAACCCTGTCTCGGGTAGCTTACAAAGAGAATCTCAACTGTTTCTGTTTGCCTAAAGAACAGGTCTATTCTGATTCACTTTGAATGCACTACTTTTGTAGATGTCTTCAAATATCTTTTTTCAAAATACTTGTAAATGGTGTTGGATGCAGATCCATTGCTAACTTTCAAAAATGAATTGAATAAGTGATCAAACTTGCAGAACAATAGAGAAAAAGAAGGGGTCAAAATAGATACACTTTCTAAGATCTAGGACAGAGTTGTATTTCTTATTTCTAGGCAATATAGGTCTATGGTTTAGCATATTCAAGACCTCATTATATATCATATGCAGTGAATATTTTACTAATTTGCCTTGATATTATGAACACAAAAAAGGAGAAAATGGCTGAAACAGCCTATAATATTAATCATAAAGAAATATATCTACAAACCTTCTGTAAATGTTAGTTGATATTTCATCATGAAGTTTCTCCCACTGAAAATCTTGTCATGATCTCAGAATCAGATAAGGAGCATGCCAATTTTTTGTTCATAAAATACATTTGAGTGATTTTGGGACTCTTTGAAATAAGCACACTTTATGAGGCACACATTAGGCCTATATTAAACATCTTTCTGTACTGAAGTATCTAAGTTACTAACATGATAATACGAAAGGAATTTAAATTGTAACTTTATTCAGTAACTTTACTAGAACTTAAATTTAAATCAGAATTTATTTAGTCTATTATACTTCACTGATTTAGTATGCTGACTTACGTAAAATTTTATTCCTGATTTTCAAAATGCATTTATTATTCGTGGTTTATCTCTTAATTGCAATATCCTCTGCTCAATAATAGGAAGGTACTAATTTTCTATTTTCTAAGCCACTTTAATTCACTTTAGGGAGGAATTCATTCTTTAGTCCTATTATTTGGTGTGGTAAGATGTCACTCACTTAGTCTGCCTTTATCCTAACTATAAATTAGTAAATTAACAACTGTTTAGTCATTTTCAATTAACCAAACTTCTCATTTATTAAAAAATATACATGTCATTATATATGCTAAATTGCAGGTTTCTTCCTCAGTTGTCATTTTTATTGTTTGGACTATCGTTATTTCCATTTATCATATAACATCTTAATATAACATTTTATTGTTGTATTTTTCTTTTGGAATAACATGTGTTGGTAGTCTGTAAAATAACCCTAATGGAAATTTCAACTATAATATTTTCTAATTAAGGGATTTTTGCATCAGTATATTTTCACCAAATTCAGTGGACAATTTTGTAGAATTATAGGTGAGGCCCCAGTTCTGTGAAGAACTATAGATAGATAAAGAGAGTGAGAGTGAAAGGAGAGAGAGAGGGAGAGAGAGAGAAAGAGAAAAACACACTAGTTTTCAGTTGCTCATTCCACTGTTTTATACTCTGTATTGCTTATGGGCGTGTCACCGAGAATCAGGTAATTTTCATACAGCATATACAAACTATTGGACCTGAAGTGCATAAATAAGTTTTTCTTCATAAATCAGTAGTGAGCTCAATTGGTGTGGCGCTGACTGGAAGTATAGCCTTTATTTCAGCTCTGATGTGCTTCTTTAACCAGTGTTCCTACTTTAACAATAAAATCATCTCTAAGAGATTTAATGATTGCCATTGACTTTGAAAATACCATCAGAAGTAATTATTCACCATAAATCATTAACTATTGTTAAGACCTATCTTTAAGAAAGGTGATTATATTATATGCATGCATTTATTTACATGATATTGTTAAGGTTTAATATTAACCTAATTAATGTCGTATGTGGCAAGAACATATTTTGAATCCTGACTAAAATGTTCATTGAATAATTCAATAAAAGAATGACAGAATATAGAGGAGATTGTTCCATCCTTGTTTATTGTGCATCAAAATACTCAGGGCCAGTAGTTAATATATGTGTTAAATATTTACATATTTATGAATGGGAGCCATGCGTGACAACAAAAATCTTGCACAGCATGTTGCTGTGACATGACAGATCACCATATGTCCTGGTTATAAAAACAGCTGAATAAATATTTGACACCTGCCTAAACTACACTCACAGGCTTAGTATTTTAAGGTTATTTTAGTTTTTTTTCACTATCACATTTGATATAGGCAGCCAGCCTCTTTAGTTAAGAGAGTAAATGGTAGAGTTCCATTATTTGAATCTTTGGGGAGCTACTTACTTAAATTTAGTTGACAGTTTCAGGATAGAACATATACCTTCAAGTATTTTTCATGTAGTTGTAAAATAAGGTACGACAAGGAGTTTCCAGAGAAATTAGCCATTTGTTGTGAAGCATTGCTTTCAGAGATTTCAGAATAATTTAGTATTATTCCAGATTTGTTCGTGAAAATTTGTTTTATAATGTCTAAACTTCTTCGGCTAGCACTCAGGGAAAACCAGATTGTAAAATCACAACTGATTTGAAATTGAATCCATTAGGATTCTGTACAAAATTTAACAGTATACTGGAACAATAAAAACAGCTTTTAACAAATAACTGTAGGAGGTTGTTCTTGTTTTCATTCATACTTTGAATCTACAACAACTAATGATTTCTGCCCTGTTGTTATTTAGTAGAACTGTATGAATGTAGGTATTGTGAAGGCTTGATTGTGCATCAATACTGTGATCCTTATTTTCAACACCTTAGCAAATATTTATGTATATCCAGGGATTGTATCAAGCTAAATATAAGACTATAACCTACAAAGCTATGTAGCAACCTTAGTCATTAGTCTTCAGAAAAAAGGTATAAAATAAAAGATGGGAAATTAGCAGAAATTGGTGATTTGGCCTTTCTGAATGATTCAGACTGAGCTGTGCTGCCTCTCAGAAATAGATTACATGATACTTACAATGGTAATGTATGTGATGACGGGAAATGGCATTGCTTTAAACTTGCAGGTAGCTTTGGGAAAATTGTTGAAACAAGTTAAAAGTAGGTGAAGGGAGATCCAAAAAGATCAATTTTAAAATATATTGTTCCTTTGCTTAGCACACAGTATGCTTTCCCTGGAATAAAAGTACAAATAAAATCTGCGCTAGAGGAGGTTATTATTAAGTTATGTGCAGAGAGGTGTATAATTAACAGCGTTTCTGGGCCAGAAATGTGGTGTAAATACAAATGAGATGCCCCAATATTTGTCTGCACAGTTCTTCCCAGCCTAGAGACTTCCATTGTAGCAAGCTTAATGGAAGAGACATTAGTACGTCAGAGTGGTGCAGCAATTCATAAAGCATGTGCTGCCAGTCCAAGGTTGCAGGCCTAAGCCCCCACCCAACCACAACCTTTACAGGCAACCTCCCTGCATTGAACTGTGACAGGATAGGGCAAGGATTCATGCCAGGTTCTTAGTGTTTGTCAGTATAACAGTGCACAACAGAGGGGAGGCAGAGGTTTACACAAAATTTGCAACACTGAGTGGGATGCCTTTTGTAAACTAAAACTGAGGCCACACTGTGCCTGTGAGTGCTCAGTCTGAGAGATCAAGAATGCTGAAGTGAACTAATGCTTTTTTAGGTAGTATCTGAGTACAAACGTGTTTGGCTTTAATGTATGGATCTATTTTTTAAAACACATTGACTCCCCTTAGCGCTAATGATTGACTGATAACTTACCCATGTACATTGATCTGTTGTTCTGCACATGTGCATTCTGCCTCCTTCTCCCTCTCCCTCTCCCTCTCCCTCTCGTGAATATACCAGTTAACCTCACCTCCGCGTGCGTACTTTGATTTAATTGATATGTAGTTGCACAGAATCAACATTGGCTCCAAAAATGAAGTAGACTGAAAAAGTTTCAGCAGTTTTATTCAATGGATTTGTAATAAAAGACTTAAAACTTCCATCAGAATATGTTGAAAAATTTTGTTAAAAATCCCGTTATGTATTTAAGCACTCATGTTGCTGGATGAGTCATACAATAGCTGAAGTGAGTTATTTAGTTTTCATCCTGAGGATTTCCTCAAATATTTAGCACCATAATGGAGTCTATTCATTTTGAAAAAGATAGGTAGTAGTCTTTAAGTGTTATAGTAGATGGAACTGCCACTGCATTGCAGTACCACTCCAGCTGCCGCCTACTGCAGAGCCTTGGAATGACATTATAACAGGAAGGTAGTTTTCTCATTGATGAGGTGGCTCAGCAAGCCAATTAAACTTTGCAGGCTATTGACCATATTAAAAAAACTTTCTAATTATAATTTAATTAGATCAATTGATGGAAACGGTTTAGAAAACCATGTTGTGTATTTGGAAGCTATTTTACTAGTTTATTGCATCTGCTCTTTAGTTAACCTTGACTGAATTTTCTCCTTAATTGTGTCATGATGTATTAATAGTGACTGTTGGACAGGACTATGTGATAAAGGAATGTGAACAAATGTGCCAGGGCTTGTATCTTTGTTCTTCAAAATCCTTTTAGTCATTTGTCACTCTGTCAGTGGTGTAAGTAATTCAGTTAACTCTTCAAATACCAAGATTCCATTCCCTGCTTATCTTAAGTTATAGAGTTAACATTTCAGTTCAGTTCAAATTTTTCACAATGTCTTTTTACATAAAGATATGTTAGTTTTTTTTTCATATAAATTGACATGTATGCTGATATTTAATTATATAAATCTGTGCCAGAATGATTCATGCCAGATGTAATTTTATCATTGGGTTACATACCATAGGAAATTATGTCTCTTCCAGGTTCTTGATTTCTACAGCTCAAGGTAATTCATTCTAGGATCAAAATGGCTGATTTAAATATTCTGAGAAGGGCTGAGAAGGACTGATAAGGAAAGTGGTTTGAAACTACGTCTTCTTGCTGGTGGATCTAAAACTAAAGACTGGAATTTCAGGATAAAAGGTCAATCAGTTAAATCTGACAGGAGGCAATTTTTTTTACAGATACTTTTCATTCTAAGGAATTATTGCAGAGGGCGTAGATGCGGGAATTGATACAAGGTTGACATTGATAGATCTCGAACAAGAGAATTTGGGATTACAAGGGAATTTAAGATTACAGGAATCTGATAGGGAAGTAAAGTTGTACAAGGAGGTACTGAGGCCTTTACAACGTGAAACACTTGATTCTGCAGCTAAATTAAAAGTTCAAAATAAATAGCTCTATTCTGTTAAAGTTAATTGTTAATCATTTCCAAACAAACAGGAGAAAAGAAACAGGAGGAATCCATTCTACCTCCTAACTACTTCATTATTTATTAAGGTTATGGTTGATTCTATGCCACAAATCTACACATACCACTACAAATAAGCATTTCCTTGTCTGTAAAGACTTTGCAGAGCATTACTTAGAAGATACTATAAATATGTGGATGAAGGTCTTGTGGTTTGATGAAACTAAAGTGGAACATTTTTGCCTCAACACTGAGCAGTAGGTGTGGCGTAAATTTAATACTGTGTATCAGCCTGGTAATACCATCCCTACTGTAAAGTATGGTGGAGGTGGATCATGATATGGGGACACATTTCAGCAACAGGAACTGGAAATCTGCTCAGGATTAATAGGGAGATGAATGCTGCTAAACAGCGAGAGATCCTGGATAAAAACCTGCTAGCCTCTGCCAGAATGCTTAAGCTAGGGAAGAAGATCATCTTTCAGCAGAACAACAACCCAAAGCACAGAACCAAAGCAGCCATGGAATGGCTTCAAATGAGGAAAATTAATGCTCTTGAGTGGCCCAGTCAGAGTTCCGACTTTAACGCCTTTGAACATCTGCTGTCCACCACCAATTAACCTGGCATAGCTTGAGCAATTTTGAATGGAGGAATGGGCAAATCATGCACCATCACATTGTGCAAAGCTAATAGAGACTTTTCCAAAAAGACTACTGGTTGTAATAACTGTGAGAAGTGGTTCAACTTAGTGCTGAGCAAAGGGGGATGAATACTTTTGAACTGCTGACATTTCAGTGTCTGAATTTTTAGATTTTCATGTTTTACTGTTTTCCCTACTTTGGGTTTAAACAAAAGGAGCATGTGATTCACAAATAAAAATACTCAAATTGATCAAAATCTTGGCTGTAATCATTATTTGTGTGAACAAAGGATTGGGTTTATCAAGGTACTGTATAGTAATTGGCAGGACCATTAGGAGCAATATTGTACAGAGGTATCTTGGGATACTAGTCCATAACTCTTTGAATGTGGTAAAGAATGTATATGATATAGTCACTAAGTTGGTTGGGGCATTGAGCATCAAGGTTTGGCAAGTTATATTGCATCAGTAGAAAACTTTTGTTAAGCTATACCCCCTTTAGATATAGTGTGCAGTTCTGATCACCACATTACAGGAAAGATGTGGATGCTTTGTAGAATGTGTAGAAGAGGTTCACCTAGATTAAAAAGTATTTGCTGTCAGGAGAACATAGGTAAATTTAATTTCTCTGGAATAAGAGAGTTATGCCTTACATAAGTTCATATACTTCTATCACGGAGTGGTGAAGGCTGAGGGCCGACTGATGGAAGCATATAAAAATATAAAAGGCATAGATATGTTAGACAATCAAAGTCTCTTTCCCAGGGTGGAAATGTGAAATACCAGAAGTCGTGACTTTAAGGTGAGAAAGGTAAAGTTTAAAGGAGATTTACGAGGCAAGTTGTTTTACACAAAGTAGTGGGTGTTTGGAACGTACTGTCAAGGAGTGGTGGAAGCAGATATAAATACAAAGCTTAAGCAGCAATTAGACAGGTAGGGAATGTGCAGGCAGATGGGATTAGTTTGAATATTTAGAATAATATGGCACAATGGCCCACATTGACATTGTGGGCCTTAGGGCCTTGAGATGCTCTGTACTGTTCTATAAGTTAAAGTATGGGATGTGGCTGAGGTTCTGAATAAGTACTTCTCATCTGTATTTACCTAGAAGAAAGATGTGGAAGTTGGTGAGTTCAGTGAGAGGGTACTAAGATAATCTTGAGCAGGTCAGTATTTGAAAGGAGCTTATGTTAGATGTGTGACATGTAAGGTTTGATAATTTTCCAGGAACAGATGAGATCTATCCCAGTGCAGCATGGAAATACGGAAGGGAGGTGATATTTGGGATCCTGATGGAAATTTATGCATCTTTGTTAACCCCAGATGGGGTGCCAAAAGACTGGAGGAACTCTCGTGTTGTTCCTCTTTTTGGGATTGCCTCCAAGGATAAGCCAGGTAATTACAGGCTGGGGAGCCGTATGTCATTGATAGAGAAATTATTGTAAGGGATAGGATTGATGTTCATTTGGAATGGTGCCAGCTAATGAGGAGAAGCCAGTGTGGCTTTTTAGTGGGTTGTTTACTCATTGTCCCCTTCATTAGGGACACTTGCACATCTGCTTGTTAATGTAAATTTCTAATCGGTCAATCATGTGGTAGCAACTAAATGCATAAAAGCATGCAGACATGGGTAAGGGGTTCAGAGTTCAAACCTAACATCAGAATGGGGGAAGAAATGTGCTCTAAGTGACTGAACACAGAATGATTGTTGGTGCCGGAGGTGGCAGTGTGAGTATCCCAGAGAGTGCTAACGTTTTTGTAATTTTCATGCACAACAATCAGAGTTTACAGAAAATGGTGCAGAAAACAAAAATCATCGGTGACCTGCAGTTCTGTGGGTTTAAATGCCTTGTTAATGGGTGAGGTCAGAGGAGAAAGGCCAGACTAGTTAAAGCTGACAGGAAGGTGACTGTAACTCAAACTGGTGATGTAGGACAGTAAATGTTGTCTGTATGGACTTTACTAAGGCATTTGACAATGTCCCATGTAGTAAGTTACTGCAGAAGGTTATGGCACATGGGATCCTAAACAAGCTGACTAATTGGATCTATGCAATGCACACGAAATGCTGGAGGAACTCAGCAGGCCAGGCATCATCTATGGAAAAGAATCAAGTTGATGTTTCAAGCTGAGACCCTTCAGCAGGACTGGAGAAAAAAAAGATGAGTAGATTTAAAAGGTGGGGGGAGGGGAGGGAGAAACACCAGGTGATAGGTGAAACTGGGAGGGGGAGGGGTGAAGTAAAGAGCTGGGAAGTTGATTGGTGAAATAGATACAGGGCTGGAATGGGGGGGTATCTAATAGGAGAGGACAGAAGCCATGGAAGAAAGAAAAGGGGGAGTGGTGTCAGAGGGAGGCAATGGGCAAGCAAGGAGATAAGGTGAGAGAGGGAAAAGGGGATGGAAGTGGTGAAGGGGGGGGGGGGGTCATTATCAGAATTTTGCGAAATCAATGTTCATGCCATCAGGTTAGAGGCTACCAGACAGGATATAAGGTGTTGTTCCTCCAGCCTGAGTGTGACCTCATCACGACATTACAGGAGGCCATAAATTAACATACAGTACTCTACTGTCACGATGAGGTAGGGCAGTACATGTCTAATGGATTTTACTAAGGCATTTGACAACATCCCACATAGTAAGTTACTACAGAAGGTTACGGCACATGGGATCCAAGGTGAGCTGACTAATTGGATCTTAAACCTACTTGGTGATAGAAGGGAGAGTGAAGGATGTTTTCTGATTGGAAGTCTATGATCACTGATGTATCACAGGGTTCCCTATTATTCTGGATATACAGTATATTGACGGATGTTAATGCAGAAGTTATGATTTGTAAGTTGATATGAAAGTTGTGACAGATAGCAAGGAAAGTTTTCTCAGACAACAGCAGAATACATTGTAGATCAGATCGAAATTTTGATAAGAATTTTGGCAGATGGAATTTAATCCCATCAGCTATGGTGGTGAAAAAGGTCCTGGATGAGGTTGTGATGCAGAAAATACAGAGGAGATTCACCAGGATGTTGTCTAGATTGAAGGGTTTTAGTTATAATGAGAGATTGGGAAAGACTGTCTTTATTTTCTGTGGAGTGAATGAGACTGAGGGGTGACCTGATAGAAGTGCAATATATGCAACTATAAGAGGCATGGATAAGGTAGATAGTCATAGTCATTTATTCATAGTAGAGTTATCAGAAACAAGTGGGCATAGATTTTTGGTGAAAGTTTTAAAGAAAAATTGATAAATATATAACAATTTTAAAAAGTAGTGAGCTATGTGATGAGACTACACATAAAATTAAGATGTTTGCTGGCCTGGGTTAGCATCAGTGGCATCAGCAGTTGGTCTGCCACCTGTCCTCCGGGGAAGGAGAGATAAGGAACAATGGAGCAGCATCTGGAGATGTGTAATGAAGGGACGGGAGAGAGAGCTGTCTGGAGCGGCTCCCCCTTTGAACCCTGAACTGTTTGAAGTGATGGACAGGCGATAACCCAGTAGGGGGATAAAAAGGGACAGGTTCGCTAAGGCAGGGACACACACGACACCCGAGTTAACGAGACCCTGGAAGCGGTGCGCCTCTCACAAGTCGGTGGAAAGTACCGGACCTTAAACGCACAGGGTGGAAAGGTACGATCAGCGGGAACCCGATGTGTGTCCACCCTCGCTTGGGTGCCGGGTTCACTGCAGAGGATCGACCGCATCTGGAGGAGGGGTCACAGTCGGTGACCTCAGGTGACATCACAAAGGACCCGCCCGGAAAGCTGCTTGTGAGCAATATCGCCGGTCTGTGAGTGGAAGCCATTTTTGAATGATCAGTCGTTCCCGTTCTCTCTCTCTCTCTCCCCCCACGTTGTCCATTGCCATGGCCACGATTACTGCGAACTGAACTAAATTGGACTGAACTTTGTGTCACTTTGAAATTGGTCATTTACCCCTAGACAACGATAGAGCTTGATTGATGCTGTTATCTTAATTCTGTGCACATGTGTGTTTATCATTGCTGAACGGTTGCATTTATTATCCTTTCGATTACTGTGTTGCTTGTTTCTTTAATAAAACTCCCTTAGTTCTAGTAATCCAGACTCCAACTGAGTGATCCATTTCTGCTGGTTTGGCAACCCAGTTACGGGGTACGTAACAGCTACAATAGTGTTCATGGGTTCAATGACCATTCAGAAATCTGATGGCAGAGGGGAAGAAGCTGTTCCTGAATTGTTAAGTGTTTTTAGTTGTGGAGTATAATCAGGACATATTAAAAACGGTGCAAAATGTAGGTTTAACTTTCATCTGATAACCAAATGATGCTGGGCATGCTGCAGTAGCATGCTTGACATTGCTCAGTTAGGAAAGAGTCGTAAACAGAATTGCAGGAATTAACAGAAGCAGGTCTGAACAAAAACCTTCTCCAGTCTTGTATCCCTTTTGCCAATCAACCTTCCAGCTCTTAGCTCCATCCCACCCCCTCCTGTCTTCTCCTATCATTTTGGATCTTCCCCCTCCCCTCCCCCTCCCACTTTCAAATCTCTTACTATCTCTTCTTTCAGTTAGTCCTGATGAAGGGTCTCGGTCCGAAACATCGACTGTACCTCTTCCTATAGATGCTGCCTGGCCTGCTGCATTCACCAGTATTTTTTGTGTGTGTTCCTTAAAGGATTAGGAAGTTTTATACAGAAGAGAATATTAGATTCAGATGAGGGTCTGGATTTATTACTATTTTGCAGATAAGCTACTTAGCTCATTTTGAAGATACTCGCTGTAATTCTGACCTTCTCCCTGGATGTCCTGGTCTCATCACAATGGCAAAGCAAGCATTAGAGAATTGGTTTTCCTACACCCCTGGCTGATTCAGCTTTCCACATCAGTTCAAAGTTCAAAGTACACTTATTATCAAAGTACTTACAGTATATGACAGCATATACAACCCTGAGATTTATTTTCTTGTGGCCATACTCAATAACTCTATCGAATAATAACCATAATAGAACCAATGAAAGACCACCTAATCTGGGTGTTCAACTAGAGTGCAGAAGATAACAAACACTGCAATACAAAAAGAAAGAAATAATAATAATAATAAATAAATAAGCAATATATATTGAGAACATGCAATGAAAATTCCTTGAAAGTGAGTCCATTGGTTGTGGGAACATTTCAATGCTGGGGTGAGTGAAGTTATCCCCTTTGGTTCAGGAGCCTGATGGTTGAGGGGTAATTACTGTTCCTGAACCTGGTGGCATGAGTCTTGAGGTTTCTATACCTTCTTCCTGATGGCAGCAGCAAGAAGGGAGCATATATAATGGGTGGTGGGAGTCCCTGATGATAGATGCTGCTTTCCTGGATAGCATTTAACATAGATGTACTCAATGATTGGGACAGCTTTACCCGTATTGGACTGGGCCATATTTACAACTTCTTGTTGGATTTTCCGTTCAAGGGCATTGGTGTTTCCATACAAGGCCGTGATGCCAGTCAATATACTCTCCACCACACATCTTTAGAAGCTTGTCAAAGTTTTTGATGTCATGCTGAATCTCCATCAACTCCTAAGGAAGTAGAGGTGCTGCTGTGCTTTCTTTGTAATTGCACTTGCGTGCTGGGCCCAGGACAGCTCCTCCAAAATAACAACACTGAGGAATTTAAAGTTGTTGACCCTCTCCACCTCTGATCCTCTGATGAGGACTGGTCCATGGATTTCCAGTTTCTTTCTCTTGAAGTCAATAGTCAGCTCCTTAGCCTTGCTATCACTGAGTAAGAGATTGTTGTTATGGCACCACATCAGTCTATCCTAAGTTAGGCAAACTCTACCAGCATATACTCCAGCCACGTCTAGTAAACCTGTCCTTCATGCTTGGCAGCAACTTCTGAAATTGAAATATGTGTAGTTAATATTTGTGACACTGAGAAGTTATTGTAAAAATTATGCACATTAGACGTCTTAAATCCCCACAGCATGAATCAGTGAACAGCATCAATTTCTAATCTTTGCACTTTCATGTCATTTTAAAAGTAAGCATTAAAGTGGAATGTGTGAACAATGTTTAGATTTTTTGTTAATTATGAAAGGAAATTCATGCACGTATGAACTCAGAGGCCAATGTCAGAACATCTTTCAAGAGTGTGAACCCTTGTAAGGCATCAAGCCCTGATGGTATACCTGGTAGGGCTCTGAAAAACTATGCCAACCAACTAGCCGGAGTGTTCTGTGACATCTTCTATCACTCACTAGTGACTCTTGAAAGATTATTACTAATCCCTCCCCAATCTCTTCAGCTACTTTTATCAGAGCACTGGGTTGTAGTCTATCTGCTATGTGACTTATCTACCTTCAGACCGTTCAGCATCCCATGCACCTTCTCCTTAGTAATTGCAATTACCCACATTTCTACCCCCTGAACTCCAATTTCTGGCATACTAGTATCCTCCTCAGTGAAGACTGAAGCAAAATACTTAATTACGTTTGTCCTGATGAAGGATCTCAGCTTGAAGTGTCAGCTGTTTACTCTATCATTGAAGCTGCTTGGCTTGCTGAGTTCTCCTAGCACTTTATCTGTATTGTGGAAATTATGTTTGTCTGCCATTTCTTTGTCCCCTATTACTACCTCTCCAGCTATATTTTCCAGTGGTCCAATATCCACTCTCACCTCTCTTTAACTCTTTATAATCTGGAAAAAAAAACTGGTATCCTCTTTTGTATTATGGGTTAGTTTACCTTCATATTTCAAATTTTCTCTCCTTATGGCTTTTTAGTTGCCTTATGTTGGTTTTTAAAAGCCTCCCATCCTCTAACTTGCCACTAATTGTTGCTATCTTATATGCCCTTTGTTTTGTTTTTATACTGTCTTTGACTTCCTTTGTCAGCCATAGTTGCCTCATCCTCTCTTCTTCATCTTAGGGATGTACTGTATCTGTCCTGAACCTTCCAAATTGCCCCCAGAATTTCTAGCCATTGCTGTTCTGCTGCCATCCCCGCAAGTGTCCCCTCTCTCGTGCCTCTTTAATTCCCTTTACTCCACTGTAATGCTGATACATTTGGCTTAGTCTTCTCCCTCTCAAATTGCAGGGTAAATTCCATCATATTATGAATACTGATTCCTTTACTAGAAGCTCTCTATTCAAATCTGGTTCAGTACTCAACACCCAATCCAGAACTGCCTTTCCTCTAATGGGGTCAAATCACAAGCTGCTCAAAAAAAACATCTTGTAGATATTCTGCAAAGTCCCTGTCTTGGGATCCAGCACCAATCTACATACATATTGAAATTTCTCATTGCCCTTTTTACATACCTTTTCTTTCTCCTGTAATAATTTGTATCCCACATCCTGGCTACTGTTTAGAGGCCTGTATATATCTCCCAACAGGGTCTTCTACCCTTGTAGTTTCTTAATTCTACCCACAAGGCTTCTATGTTTTCCACTCCTATGTCATCTCTTTCTAAAGATTTGATTACATCTTTTGCTAACAGAGCCACCCCAACTCCTTGAGCTATCTGACTGTCCTTTCAATACAATGTGTATTCTTGGATCTTCTTTCATTCACGACTCAGTGATGCCTGCCATGTCGTACTTGCCAACTCTAATTGCTCTACAAGATCATCTACTTTATTCTGTATACTGTGTGCATTCAAATATAACACCTTCAGTCAGGTATTCTTCACCCTTTTCAATTCTGCTGTCAAGTTACACTTCAATCCATCCCACTGACGGCAATTTTGCCCTATCATCTGCCATTCCTTCCTTGCAGTCTCACAACACACTGCATCTACTTGTATTCTAACTGCCCCACCTTCAGCCCTATCAATCTGGCTCACATCCTTCTGTCAAATTAGTTTACACCCTCACCAATAGCTCTAGCAAACCTGCCTGCAAGGATGTTGGTCGCCCTCAAGTTCAGGTCTAAACCATTCCCTTTGTACAATTCATACCTTCCCCAGAGATCCCAATAATCCAAAAATCTGAAACCCTGTCTCCTGCACCAATTCCTTATTAAAGATGAGAAAGGAATGTATCCAGAATTATTAGATATTAAAGAGCAAATGTTGAGCTGCTAGAGGAACAGATTGGTAGATGGATTCAAGTGGGAAGGGAAGGGTGGTGATAGCAATAAGACTGGAAGGTCATAGCTAGAACCAATAAAGGGGCACAGATGCTGAAATCTGATTACAAAGGAGGGTGATAGGTGGTGATGATTGTCTCTTCTTTAATATTAAATAAGCTATCGCAAATTAAATTTTGGTGCTATATTGTAAGATTTGTGGATCAGGAAGCTTTAAACTGGGTGGCCTTAAAATGTTTCAGCCACCTCAAGATAATATCATGACTACTGAGAATAACTTGAGGGCCACAAAGAGTGTAATAAATGGACATGAGCAAATGCATTCAGAAAAGGGCTCTCTTCCCAAATAATTAATAAGGATGCTTGGAGAGGCCTATATTTGTATAACTTTTATCTAATTGCAGTGCTCTTCCAAATGTAACACCCCTAGGCACATTGGTAATGGTTTGAGGTCATCCACTCGGGACATTTATTGTCATTCAGAAGGCCTAATTGGCAGTCTTGAGGCAGAGAGATTTAGTGCTGTTAAGAATGATTGGAAAGTGCATGGTAATGGCTTGAGCAGTTGAATGCTGAGTGACTCAGAGACGATGTGGTGATTGTTTGATGTTTATACTTATCATTCTTCGTGCTACTGAGCAACGAGGGCACAGTTAATGGATTTTGAAGAGGCAAGTAATAAAGAATGACTTGAAGGAAGCCAAGCTGTTAGTGGAAGGAATAAAATATAATGCAGTGACAACATAGGATTATCACAAAGTCTGGCTAATAAGTTTGCTTTAATACTAATGCAGCACAAATAAGGAGGAGGAATTCTGCTGAGGATTGTTAACCATGAAGTGGAAAGGAGTGCAATATAAGACATATCCTACCTTGCAGTATATAGATAATTAAGGGAATCAAGAGTATTGGAATTGTGCAGAAAGTGGTGTTGACACAATCGTGAATAGCAGAGCAGGCATAAGTACCTGGATGGTATATTTTGGCTTCTATTTCTTATGCTGTTATGCCCATTACTTTGGCCTAGTAGGATCTAAAGTACTGACCATATCATCTTTAATTTGACTACATATAAGATCCAGTGTAACAATACCACTGACATTTTCACCAGATGATCAAAATTTTAGGCAGAGTCATATGCTGGTTTAAATCAAGTAAGGCAACACCAAGGTTTATAGGGTCTTCCTTTTTCAGCTGAGAATTCCCCTCCACACAGCAGAGAGGTCACTGAAATGTGTCTATTCCCATTTCATTTCTCACATTTCTGTTCTCATCCTATTTCTTTAGGTCCAGTACTAATAAAGCATTCCCAATTAGTAAGTTTTGTAAGTCCAGAACCTAATCAAAAGAAAAATACAGGAGCCAGGATATGTTTTGTCTACTTGTTTTTTTTTCTGTTTTTTATTAGTGAGGCACTCCCATATAATGTGATGGCATAATAATGTATGCCATTCAGGTACTTCTTACATATAACCCGTAATGAATTATGTAAACATACAAGGGATGCTTAACAATGATATTTATAATATTCACAAATAAGAGAAAATCTGCAGATGCTGGAAATCCAAGCAACACAAAATGCTGGAGGAACCCAGCAGGCTGTAGGTTTTCAGCCCGAAACCTACTGTACTCTTTTCCTAGATGCTGCCTGGCCTCCTGAGTTCCTCCAGCATTTTGTAAATTTATAATATTACTCAAATATTATTGAAATCTCCTCCTCCCTGCTTAGCTATAAACTGCAATTCAATATAGAATGTATCTCAACTTAAATATGTAATGTATTATTCACTGTTTATCTTACCATTAAATGTGTTAATACACACACAATACCATAGTACACTATAATACTACAACTACTATATAGACATCCACAACATAGTAAATTTTAAATTCTTTCATTCAGGCCTAAAGATTTAATCACTGTGGAGAATTTCTATTCTTGTGGGATAATGTCTTTCCTGACCCAGGAAGGAGTGGGTCTCTCTGCTTGGCAGGTACTACTTGTGGCTGTGAAACAACCTCAGGATCAGGGGCCTCAGTGGTTGTTGTAGAAGTTGACTCTGGGACTGCTGGAAGTGGACACCTATGCAGACCTTTCTTCTCCAACAATTGACTCTACTTTCCTCATCTGATCGATGTGTTGTCTTCAGGCGACATCAGATACACTCTTGCTGTGTGGGCGAGTGATCCAGTTCTGTCTTTAATCTTTTCAAGTACACACTTTTGATCATCTTTGTAGTTCTTTGCCAGGACTGCTTGTCCAGGAATGTAACATCAAAACCCTCTGTTTGTGGAGCCTGCAATTTGACTCAGCTGTTTGTCCTGTATATTCCTTCTCAGACTGGGTTTGAGAAGATTCAAGTGTGAGCACAAGGGACAACCAGAAACAGCATAGCTGATGAGTGGTTTGTTGTGGAGTATGCTGCACTGTGATATACAAAGAGGAAATTGGAGAGCTTCCGATTCAGTGTTAGTGTAGTGTGTTCTGCTGACATTGCTTGCAGTGTATTCTTTAGACTCTGGACAAACCTTTCCACAAAGCCATTTGTAGCTGGGTGGTATGGTGCAGCTGTAACAAGCCTTATTCCATTCATTTTCAGGAATGAATGAAACTGTTTCACCACAAACCGTGGTTGGGAACTCTTCTGGCCACTTTGTAGCTGCATCCACTACTACCGAGAATTTTGTGGCCATGAATAGTCAGGCACAATCACCATGAATCCCCTACCAGGGCGATGCAAGCCTTTTCCGGGGTAGAGATTTTATTAACATCTTCTGGATGTGTTAGCAACCTAAACAGTGCATGGCAAACAGCTCGATCTGCTAATCTATCCCAGGCCAATAGACAAAGCTTCAAGCCAATGCTTTTATCTTGATCAGGCCTAGATGAATAACATGTAGCTCCTCTCAGCTTGGATCGTACAACAGTCAATCTACATGTAAGGCAACCCCAGTCACGTGCAAGTTCATCTCCGTGCTGGTAAAACTGCCAGGAAGTGGAAGTACTGCTGCGTATTTCAGTCATCTTGGGTTGCCATGTAGACCTGAAACAGTATGGGGTCTTTTCTGGTTTCCCTTTGGATCATCTCTGCCATATTAGGGAGACTTTCAGTTTGTACTAGGGAGAATATATCAAGAGGAAAGTCCTCTTTTGTCAATTTTCAAGTTTTTTCTAAGGGTAAATGGTACAATCTATCAACATTTCCATGAATAGTTGTTCTTGAATTTGATCTTGTACTGTGTCCTCCAAGAAACAGAGCTCATCTTTGCACTTATGCTGCTACTGTTCTGGAACACCCTTCTGTGGATTGAAAATGGGTACTAGTGGCTGATGATCAGTAACAAGGGCAACTGTCTCCCATACTGCTAGTAGTTGAAATGGTTTACACCCCAAACCAGACTCAGGGCCACTCTTGTCATTTGTATGTAATTTTTCTCTGCAGCAGTTAGTGAATGTGATGCAAAGGCATCACTCGTAATATGTAACATGACTGCATCTAAACCATAAGGTGAAGCATCACATGAAAGATTCACTGGATGAAATAGATCATAATGTGTGAGTACAGTGTCTAATGTCACCATTTCCTTTGCCTTTTGGAAAGCCACTTCACACTACCTTGTCCATTGCTATTTCTTCCCGATCTGTAGTAATGAGTGGGTTTGGCATGAACTTGTTATAGTAATTGACAACTTCTCTTATGGTCCGTAACTGGACATGTTCTTTGGCCTTAAGGCATCCACCAAGGCTTGAATTTTTTGCGCACACTTGTGTAATTCCTGTATGTCAATAATGATACATAGTTTAAAGAATTCATACTTGCGTATCATGCTCTGAGTTCATAATCTTCCAATCTTTTTAACACCGTCTTGAGATTCTGGAGATGTTCCTTGTCATTCTCACCAGTACCAATGATGTCATCCAGGTAATACTGAGTACGTGGGCAGCTTTGTGGCACCTGATCCATAGCTTTCTGCCAGAGTGCAGGTGCAGATGCCACTCCAAAAATAAGCTTTTTATAGTAATAAAGCCCTTTGTGAGGGTTGATGGCGAGAAACACTTTGGACTCCTCTTCCAATACCATCTGTAGGTAGGCCTCAGTTAAGTCCACTTTGCTAAAGTGTTTCCCTCCGGAAAGGTTTGTAAAGATATCCTCTATCTTGGACAGAGGGTTTTGATCTATTTTCAGTACTGGGTTGATGGTGACCTTAAAATCACCACAGATCCTCATAGATAGACCCATCTTTTTAGCTACTGGGACCACTGGAAAGAATTCCTTCGGCCTCCATGTGATCTAGCTCACTGGCTACTTTATAAAGGACTAGATGGGCTTTGTAAAACCTGGTGTGGCATTTTCATTTAACACTTTTTTAACCTTGATATGTTTGAGTTTTCCCATACCATTCTTGAACACTGAGTTATCATTCAGTACCTTTCACTTTCAGTTGACTCTACTACAGGGAATGTGGCATGCAAATGGTGGATGGACTGCCAATCAAATTGTACTTGTTCCAGACAATCACAGTGCCACAATGTTGAACCTATTGTTTTTGCCACATGTAAGCCCTATGTCACTTGTTTATTGTTTTATTTTACTGTTACGAGTGTCTATCTCACAGGAATGATCTCTTCTCCAGTATAAGTTCTTAGTTGGTTATCTGCAGTGTCTTTGAAACACGGTTTCAACTAATTTTGTGGAATGACTGAAACAGCCGAGCCAGTGTCCAATTCCATTTTAATTGATTTGCCATTCTCTTCAGGTGTAAGTTTTACTGTTTGTCTCTTGTTAGTTTTCACATTGTAAATCTCAAGACTACCCAACACGCTCATCGTTATCAGATTTTTCATCAACAGCATGCAGATTAGTGTTCTTATTGAAACTGAAACTTGACTTAATGTTTTTCTTTTTCCTGTACAGTCCATTTATTTTTGTCTTCCTAATATGTTCTTTGTATGTGTCCTACTTTGTTGCATTTTCTGCAAGTTTTACCTTTAAACCTTGTGTATGTGAGCCCCTGCAAGAACAGTAACACAGTTTGTTCGGACAGGCTGGTTTCTGTTCAGATGGTGCAGTTTTGATCATGCTCAGTTTCATTCCTGACTGTACTTCAGTTGCATCTTGCTGCTGTTTCCATTGATGCAGCAATTTCAACTGCTCATTTAAATGTGAATTGTGCTTCAGTTAGGAGCCTTTTTTAAATGCTTTCTTGTAAGATTTCATAAACTAAATGATCTCTCAGTGCATCATTAAACTGATCAGTGAACTGCCAATGCTCGGACAATTTCTTCAATTCAGCCATGTAAGTGAAATGGACTTCCCTTTCTTTTGATTCCACTTATGAAACCTAAAGCATTCTACAATCATCAATGACTTTGGTTCTAACTGTTCTTGTATAATGTTCATGATATCAGCGAAGCTCAGTGTGGCTTGTTTGGCTGGAGCAGATTCTAAGCACTTCTAAGCAAACTATGCTTTTTCTCCCATTGCACTCAGCAACACTGGCATTCATTTTTCATCAGCTATTTCACTTGCTTCAAGATACTGTTCAATTTATTCAGTATACTGTACATCATCCAGTCATCTGTTGCACCATGGACAGTTTTCTGCTGTGCTATCTTTCCAGTCTAGCCAAACGTTTCTGCTCTTTTCTTTATTTATTATTATTGTCACCCGGTATTCAGTATTTATGAACCCATGGCCATACTTGTTTGTAAATTTCATCTATTTTTTGCCATTTCTTTTAACTAAGATGTTCCTCGCCCCTTCCAAAGAAAAACATGCTGTGCCTCAACAGGTAGGTAGTCGGCAAGGGTATGTTTTAACACTTCCTCGTCATCACTGTTGTGTTTTGTAACTCCAGAAACTGGTTGAAAGAAAAACACAGAGGCTGGGATTTGTTTTGTCTACTTAATATTTCGTCACTTTTTTTTAGTGAGGCTTTCATATATGACATGGAGTAATGATGTATGCCATTCATTTACAACCCTTAATGAATTATGTAATCCGCTAGCTTCCACATTCAACAGTTAAGCTTTGGCATTTCCATCAATAAATTAATGGCACTGCCAAATGTACCTTCCTCTCCCATAACCTCTCAGAGAGAGTCTGATGCACTCCCCCATTTCTATAATGCCTATTTCCCTTTCCACACCATTTTTCCACACAATTACAAGAGTTGCCAAAATTTAATTTTTACTTCTGCCCTTCCCTCCATTCATGGGCCCATATTCTCTTCCTAGTTAATTTGCTTGTACTTCCTTCAGTTTAATACACTGTATGCAGTTCTCCAAATGCAGTCACTCTACACTGGGGAAACTAAAAGCAGTTTGGCTGACCAGTTGATGAAGTAACTTATTGCAGTCCATAAGCATGATACTGTGCATTGAGTCTCAGCATTTTCATTTTCTAACTATAACACTGAGCTCTTTGTCCTGGGCCTTCTACAGATAGCAAGACATAATTTAAGCTTGAAAAGAGATATAACCTTGGAATAAATTTCAGCTTTCTAGAATCCATACTGAGTTCAGAAATTTCATTTTATAAATTTTGCTTCCCTTACTTATACATCCAAACTCAGTTTTTATTCACTTACTGGTACTATTATCACCATTTTTTTTTATCTTGCATGAAGGACTTACTTTATGCACTATATTGTGTCTGGAGGTCCGTGAAGGGTGGAGTTCCGCAGGGATCTATTCGGGGGACTCCGCGCTTTGGGATTTTCATAAATGACTTATATGAGAAAGTAGAATGATGGGTTAGTAAGTTTTCAGATGACATGTAGATACAAGTATGAAATATAGAAGTTTGTCATAGGTTGTAACAGGACATTGAATTGAATTGACTTTATTTCTTACATCCTTTACATACATGAGGAGTAAAAATCTTCAGGATTGAAGGACGTCCATTTAGAACTAAGATGTGGAGAAATTACTTTAGTCAGAGGGTGGTAAATCTGTGGAATATTGGTTGTATTTAAGGCAGAGATAGATAGGTTCTCAATTAGCCAGGGCATCAAAACGTATGGAGTGAAGGCAGGGGAGTGGGAATGACTGGAAGAATTGGATCAGCCCATGATTGAATGGTGGAGCAGACTCGATGGACCAGATGGCATGCTTCTGCTCCTATATCTTATGGTCTTATGGCTGCCGATGACTAGTTGTGTTCTGGAGGGGTCAGTGTTGGGACCACTTCTCTTTATGTTATATGTTAATGACTTGGATGACAGAATTGATGGCTTTGTGGCCAAGTTTGCGAATGATACGAAGGCAGTTGGAGGGGCAGGTAGTATTGAGGAAGCAGAAAAGCTACAAAAGGACTTAGACAGATGAGGAGAATGGGCAAAGAAGTGACAGATGGAATATAATGTGGTAAGTCATGCACATTGGTAGAAGAAATAAAAGGGATGGACTATTTTCTAAATGGAGAAGGCATTCAAAAATCTGAGGTGAAAAAGGGACTTGGGAGTCCTCGTGCAGGAATCCCTAAAGGTTAATTTGCGGATTGAGTCCAAGGTGAGGAAGGCAAATGCAGTGTTAGCATTCATTTTAAGAGGACTAGAATATAAAAGCAATATGTAATATTGAAGCTTTATTAGGCAGTAGTAAGGCCTCACTTGAAGTACTGTGAGCAGTTTTGGGCCCCTTATTTAAGAAAGGATATGCTGACTTTGGAAGGGATTAATGGGAATGATTCCAGGAATGAAAGTGTTACAATTTCTGGGCCGATTGATGGCTGTGGGCCTATACTCACTGAAATTCAGAAGAATGAGCGGTGATCTCGTTGAAACCTCTCAAATGTTGAAAGGCATTGCTAATAGAATGGATGTAGCGAGGATGTTTCCTATAGTGGGTGTGTCTAGGATTAGAAGGCACATCCTCAGAATAGAGGGACATTTAGAACATAGGTGAATCTCTGGAATTCATTGCCATAGGCAGCTGTGGAGGCCAAGTAATTGGTTATATTTAAGGCAAAGGTTCTTGATAAGTCAAGACATGAAGTGTTACAGAGAGAAGGCAGGAGATTGGGGCTGAGAGGGAAATGGATCAGCCATGATGAAATGGTGAAGCAGACTTGATAGGCCAAATGGCCTAATTCTGCTCCTGTATCTTATCATTGGAGGAAAGTATAGGAGAGATGTTAGAGGTGGTAGTATTTTTTTTTACAGAGAATGATTAGTGCATGGAGACATTAGTACAGGACCTAACCTGGTCCCAACATATTGATGCAGTTATAAAGAAGACAAGACAGTGACTATACTTCATTAGGAGTTTGAAGAAATTTGGTACGTCAACAAATACACTCAAAAACTTCGGTAGATGTACCGTGGAGAGCATTCTGACGGGTTGAGTCACTGTCTGGTATGGAGGGGCTACTGCACAGGACCGAAAGAAGCTGCAGAGCGTTATAAGTTTAGTTGGCTCCATCTTGGGTACTAGCCTACAAAGTACCCAGGACATCTGTAAGGAGTGGTGTCTCAGAAAGGCAGTGTCCATTATTAAGGACCTCCAGCACCCAGGGCATGCCCTTTTCTCACTGTTACCATCAGGTAGGAGGTACAGAAGCCTAAAGGCACACACTCACCGATTCAGGAACAACTTCTTCCCCTCTGCCATCCGATTCCTAAATGGACATTGAGCCTTTGAACACTACCTCACTTTTTAAATATATGTTATTTCTGTTTTTTGCATGATTTTTAATCTATTCAATATAAGTATACTGTAATTGATTTATTTATTTATTTATTTATTTATTTTTCTCTTCTATATTATGTATTGCATTGAACTGCTGCTGCTAAGTTTATTTCACAACACAAGCCGGTGATAAGAAATCTGATTTTGATTCTGATTCTGATTCTGATTCATTAGTGACATATGGTATTAGAGACTCTCAGATAGCCACATAAATGAAAGAAAATGGAGGGCTATGTAGGAGAGAAAGGTTGACATGACATTGTGGGCTGAAGGGCCTGTACTGTACTGTGCTGTACTGTCCTATATTCTATGTAATAAGCTCACATGATGCAATATTGAATTTTGCTTTTATGCAAATAATGATGGACATGCTAGAGTGGCATCCTTCATACTTTTCGTTCTTTTTTTCAGCATTTCCCATGTGTAGACCTTCCTGTTTGTTCTCTTTATCTGTCCCTTCTTTCTCTGTGTACTAAACCTTGTTTCATGTCTAGCATTTTCATTTCCAAAGAAAGGTCATCCACTTGAAATATTGACTCAGTTACACACACAAAATGCTGGAGGAGCACAGCACATCAGGCAGCATCTATGGAAATGAATAAACCTTCAACGTTTCAGGCCGAGACCCTTCTTCAGGACTGAATTTTTTTGACTCGGTTTCCCTTTCCTGACCTGCTAATGATTTCCATCATTTTCTGCTTTGTTCTAAACACAGTCTCTAGATTTATCTGACACCTACAGTAGTTTCAATAAAAATTGTTTGAATTTGATTGAAAGTACTCTAGCCACAGTGGAAACCAAATCAACTACCAGGGAGATGGATTTTGTAGCTTATTTGTAACAGGACCTGTTTGCCAGGCTTCTCTAAGCCAACAAAATTCTGTTTGGTACCGCCCATTTGCTAAAGCCTTCTCTTAACCTCATATTGTTGATCAGTCTTTCGGCAGCAAAAGAAGGATCTCTGTGACACTCCATCCAATATAGTCATTTTCATGCCACTTTATTTTTACCAATTGCAATATAAATAACTTAAATAACAGGGACAGAAGGGGAAGAAAAGGAACAGGGAGAAGAGGAGAAAAACAAAAACAAGAAGCATTTTATGATCACATTTTAGCAGTATGTTGGACAAAATATCTGATTACAGTAGCAGTAAATGCAATCTCTCTTTACTAAATGCTGACAGTTACGGATCTCATTGTCTCCTCAACCTTTTCGGGCAGCTGATTGATGCAACACTGAATCAGATGTTGTCTTGGTTTTAAAGGCAGTCAATCTCATTTCATTTCTGGAATTCAGTCCTGGCAAAGCCCAAACTAGGCATTAGTGACCAGGTTGTTGTTGTTGTTCCTTTCCGTGCTTTGTGGCATATCGGGCGGCAACCTTGCTGTTTGCTTAGAATTTGTCTGTTGCTTACGAGGTCAAGTTGATAGCTCAATGCTCAATCCAGCATGGATGGAACGTGTGCAAGGAGCCGGCCAGATTCAAACCTAGGACCACTCACTTCAAAGTCTGGTGCAGATGCCACTTCACCACTGGCCAGCTATTATTGGGAAGTAAATTACTGTATGATTGTACTTTCAATCATAACCTCTGCTGATGAGCCAGAATAGACTGACTGGAAAATATCCAGATCAAATCAGGTTTATCCATTTTTTTGTAAACAGGACGCAGCTGGACCATTTTCTGCAATGTTGATAGATGCTAGCATTGCAAATATACTAGAAAACCTTGACAAGAAGCACAGCTGGTTTTGCAGTACAAGTTGTCAGAACCACAGATGGTATGTTGTCTGCTCCCTGTGCTCGCAACCATTGTTAGCTAGCTTCTGTCTTGATGGGCACCAGGAAGGAGCCCAGATGGACCATCCAGTCAGCATTTCTGGCTGAATGTGCTTGTGATTGCATTAGCCTTATCCTTAGTACTCATTTGTAGTTGCACACCACTCCTGAGGAAATGGGTTGTCCTTAGAGCTTCCTCTTCCCATTAGCTGATTAGCTGCCCAGTGAAATTTACAATTAATTGTGCTAGAGTGCAGAGTTTTGTTCTAATCTATGGTTGGTTTCTTGGTATCAAATACTCTGCTAATTCTCTCCATAAATTTGCTAATGGAATAGGAAAAATAGGCTCCAAGTTAGGCACTGTCCACTGCAAAGTTGGTAATGAACTTCTGAATGGTCATTAACATACCTTTAAGGTGTACTGGCAATGCTGTCATTGCATAATTATCTGCCTTCATTCATTGATTGTCCTATTTAAACCCTCATCTGATCCTGGCACTACATGCATAGCCTTAACCTTTGGGAGCTGGATGCTAAGTTGCTCTTTCTCGTTATCTCAGCTGCAATGCTCAATGTCTCTTAAAATGCAACTTCAAAACCTCAGCTGAGTTCTATATTAGCTATTGACTGCAGGTACTGAATAACAGTCTTCATTTCGTCTTTCTTCCTGCTTCTTTATCATCGTCTTACCAAGTGTATTATGAAAAAGACTGAAATGGGGAGAGGATTTATGGAAAGTAAAAAAAAAAGCATGTTTACAAAACCAATTGCGCTGATTGTGCCGTGAGAATAGGGAACTGGCACAGAAGATGACACGAGTCCAGCATCAATCAGCTATGATTATATTGAATGATGCGGCAGGCACAAGAGGACAAGTGGTCTACTCCTGTTCTTATTTTCTTATGGCCTTATGATTAGGAGATAGAATGCAAGGAGGAAGATTAATTATGAGAATATCACTACCTTCTTCTTGTCACTAACCACTATTGTGACAATAGATGCACCAATTATGGCTCTTTTACCACAAATAGTTGTGATTTATGTTGAGCAATTAATCAGCTAACAGGAGGAGAGGGAGGCTTTATGAACCCATCCTCAGTGGGGACAGGGTCCAGCTTGAAAGTGTTAAAAACAAAACTTTATGATTCACATACATATTCAGCCGGAAGGGCCAAGTGGATGATCCATCTTGGCTTTCTCCTGGGTTTCCCCGCTATCACAATGTCAGTCTAGTCCAATATAAGTTATTTATGTGATGTCAGGAAATGATAGAATGTCCCAGTAACTGCAAAAACATAATGACTAGATGACATTGTGACTATGGCACCATAGATTTGCCCCCCAGAGTTGACTGTGCATCTTTCTAAATTGTTCAGTAGAGTTACACACAAATATCTATCTGACAGGGTGAAAAATTGCTTAGTGGGTTATCGGTCTAACTCCATGATAGTAAGGTGATACGACTGCACCTTCATAGATGATTTGCTGGCATACGGTGCTACCTGGATGAGCATATAATTTTTCAAGTCCAACTCTTGGTTTGGCAGATTGTTGGTGGGTAAATGATAGAGGTGAGGTCCATTGAGCATCAGAAGAAACAGCATTCATTAAGTGATCAAGTTAGAGTGTGGACTGTACTCTGGGAGTGTTTGAGAAGTGACCAGTAATGGCTTGGGCAGCTAAATCCTGAATGACTCACAGTAGGGTCAACGATGATATGACCGGCAAATTTTGCATACTGAATGATATCACAGTTTTATTGCTTTACTGTCTTCAAGTGTACATTCTTAAGTACTCACCAGTACAGCAATATATCATAATTATGCACAGACACGTGCATTAGGCACCAAACAGCAACTAATTTGGCTCCTGTTATGCCCCATGGAGCCACATAGTCCAGTAAAGTAGATTTTACATGAGTAAATAGTATCCTGAAAGGTGACATGCTGTTTACCCAGACCTTCCAATGATTCAGAGTCAGTACCTCAGTGACAGTGATTTGATGCGAGTTTAATTGAACAATTATTATTGCAGCCATGTTACTGCATGTTACATCAACCTGCAATCTGCATCCAAAACAGTCAGGTTGACAGCAGTATGCCTTCAAGAGTTCCTAGAAAATCCATCAATCTGCTGATCTAGTTCTGCTTTCTTTTGTTGTGAAGGATTTTTTATTTTTAATAAATGACACTTTTCTGCCAGCAAGAATTGGGCATGATATAATTTACACTTAAGCTCAGTACTTTCTTTGAAAACTACTAGTAGAAGAACTAAAGTCATCAGCTTCCAAAACTCTGTGATTTCTTTTTTATTGGCTTTTATTGGAACCACTGTACAAAAGATATGTCCATATCCCAGTTTAATCTTGAACAATAAATGATTAATACATGCTAAAATAAAGTTATTTTATAGAAATAATTGTATTTGCAGGTTTCTATTTGCAACTATTTAAATGAATTTGTTATTATTTAACTTGTTAATTTATTAAGACGTCTATATTTGCATGTACTCGTCAGATACCAATTACTGTAATTTACTTATGAAGTGGGAAGCAATTGCTGTCTTGTCAATCAGAAACTTTAATAAATTAGTTGAGCATGGTAGTACTGTACTCAACCAAAAGAAATGTAGAAATAGGAAATAAAAATTAACTCTGTCAATAGACCATATGGAAGCAAAAACAAATTTTAAATCTGATCCAAAAGATAAAGGTGCATTGGATACACGGTATCGTGCTAGTTTGGATCCTAACTTGGCTTGCTTACAGAAGACAGAAAGTAGTGCTAGAAAGACATAATTCCGGCTGAAGGTTCATGATCAGTGATGTTCCTCAGGGATCGGTAGATTGGTAGGTTAGTAAGTCTGCAGGCAGCACAAAGATTGGTGGAGCTGGAAACACTGTTGAGGACTCTCAAAGCAAAATTTAGATCGGTTACAGATATGGGTGGAGAAGATGGAAGATGAAGTTTAATATAAGCTAGAATAAGGTACTTTGGGAGGTCAACAGGAAGGGGAAAGTTAACAATTAATGGCTGGACCATTAACATCATTGACATACAAAGAGATCTTGAGATCTTAGGCTACGTCCATACTACGCTGGATAATTTTGAAAACGAAGCTTTTTCTTTTCGTTTTGACCCTCCATCCACACTGAACTGGCGTTTTCATCCCCTGAAAATGGAGATTTTTGAAAACACTCTCCAGAGTATGTAAATTTGAAAATGATTGTTTTGCATTGTAGTGTGTACGGGGTAAATGGAGAGATTTTAAAACGTTGTCATAACAACACCACAACAACAATGTTTTTTCTGCTTCTGCTTGGGACTGCGCAAGCACTGCCGAATGGCTGTTCTTGGTTCTTGGTTCTTGATCCTCCAAAATATTCCGCATGGAATTTAAACTGGAGGTGGCTTTCAAGCAGGTCCCTTGGTTTCTCTGTTTGCATCCTCTGTTCTTCTGCCTGTACCCTCCGGTCTCCCAGTCTGCAGTGGTCATACCCTCGATCTCCTGTACCCCAGGGTCTCCAAGCCAGCACTGTCGCTGACTGCCCACCGCTGTTATAACGGGCAGTCGGTGTGAACGGTGTGAGAGTTAAATTGTAAAGTGAGCTTTTTTTGACTAGATCCCCTAAATTGATTTGATTGAGTCTATCTTTAAAAATATTAATGTCAGAAATACTGTACAGGTCTGGCGGCAGAAGATTCCACTCACTTGTTGATCTTGGGTAGAGGACGGCTTCATGCGTGTGCTGTTTACTTCATTGTCTACGTTAATAGTTTGTTTGGAATTAAACATCTGCACTGCTTTGCTGACTTTGTAGTCGTTTATAACTCACAGAAACAGCTCGACCTCATTGTCTGTCTAAACGGAGAAGTCCAGTCTGATTTTTCCAGCGGAGGTTTTCTTTGTATTCCTCGAAGACATTGTTGAAAACTTTCTTTCGCTGTTGTTGTTGGTACTCTAGCCTTATTCTAAGGAAATAGCACAACGCCGCCATGGAAACATAAATATTATACCGTTTCCTCTTCGCTTGTTTTCTGTAGATGTGTCTCCGTATGCCCAGTAGGAGTAGATTCGCCCAAATATCCGTTTTGGTGTGGACAGAAAACACAAAATAATCTGCGGATGCTGTGATCAAAGCAACACTTTTAGTACACTGGATCACTCAGCGTACTAAAAGTGTTACCTTGGTGTGGACAGAGATATCTTGAAAAACGCCTTGTGTGGACACCTGTCGTTTTTACTTGAAACCGGCGTTTTCAAAATTATCTGGCATAGTGTGGACGTAGCCTAAGTCTGTAGTTCCCTGAAATTGGCAATGCATGTAGATAAGGTGTAATGCTTAACTTCCTTGATTGGAACATTAAGTATAAGAGTAAAGATGTAATGTTACAGCTAAGTAAAACTTCCGTTAGGCCTTGCTTCATATTCTAGTCCACTTAAAATGAATGCTAACATTGCATTTGCTTTCCCCACCACCGACTCAACCTGCAAGTTAACATTTGGGGAATCCTGCATGAGGACTCCCAAGCAACACACACAAAATGCTGGAGGAATTGAGTTCTTTTAGAACTGTGTGTGTCTGCCTTGGATTTCCAGCATCTGCAGATTTTCTCTTGTTTGTGCGAGCATTCCTAAGTCTCATTACACCTTTAATTTTTGAATTCTCTCCCCATTTAGCAATAGTCTTTGCCTTTATTCCTTCCACCACCAAAATGCATAACCATACACTTCCCTACACTATATATTGCCTGGATTGGGAGGCACGCCTTATAAAAATAGGTTGAGTGAACTTGGCCTTTTCTCCTTGGAGCGACAGAGGATGAGAGGTGACCTGATAGAGGTGTATAAGACGATGAGAGGCATTGATCGTGTGGATAGTCAGAGGCTTTTTCCCAGGGCTGAAATGACTAGCACAAGAGGGCGGAGTTTTAACGTGCTTGGAAGTAGGTACAGAGGAGATGTCAGGGATAAGTTTTTTACGCAGAGAGTGGTGAGTGCATGGAATGAGCTGCCGGCGACGGTGGTGGAGGCGGATACGATAGGGTCTTTTAAGAGACTCCTGGATAGGTACATGGAGCTTAGAAAAATAGAGGGCTATGGGTAACCCTAGGTAAGTCTAAGGTAAGGACATGTTAGGTACAGCTTTGTGGGCCGAAGGGCCTGTATTATGCTGTAGGTTTTCTATGTTTCTGTATTTCATCTGCCACTGTTTTGCCCATTATCCCAGTCCATCTAAATCCTTCTGCAGACTCCCTGCTTCCTCAATATTACCTCCCGCTCCACCTATCTTTTTGTATCGCTGTAAATTTGGCCACAAAGCCGTCAATTCTGTCATCCAAATCAAAAGAAGCAGTTCATAACACTGACCCCAGTGGAACACCACTAGTTACTGGCAGCCTGCCAGAAAAGGCCCCCTTTATTCCCATGCTTTGCCTCCTGCTAGTGAGCTAATCTTCAATCCATGCTCGTATTTTTCTTGTAATATCATGGGTATATGCAGGGAATGCAAGGGTATGGATCATGTACAAACATAAGACAAATAATTTAATTCAGTATCATGGTCAGCACAGATATAATGGACTGATGGCATGTTCATGTCCTGTACTGTTCTATTCTATGCTATACTGTATAAATATTTCACCAGTGCTCTGTTTAACTGCCCATTGAAATATTCTTTCTTTTCGATTCTGCTCTGATCAATCCCATGACTTCAGCAACTTCATTCTATTTTTTCTTGCTTTTGACCTATCTGTTATCTGAGCCTAACATAATCTTGCCCTTCTATCCACATCTATTTTTGGCCTTTACATACAATGTTCATCCAAGGCTCCACCTCAATTTTATAATCTCTAATGACCTCTTTGTTCTCAAATACTCAATTGACAACTATGTTCCAGCGAAACACTGTCTTGTCACATGAGCTATTACATCTCCCCTATTTCCCTCACAATCCCATTACTCTTTCCTTAGTCAAACATTAATTTCACCTGACATTCCTACTGCTTTTGTCAATGGCCCTCAATCGACCTTGAGTATTACTGGTGACAAAGCAAGCTATTCCCATTTCACTGTTTTAATGTCTTTCTGTTCAAGAAATAAGATAGTGTCCTCTACTTCAAAAAAACCTCCATTGGTCCATTGTCAAACAAGCATTGGCCTATCTAAATTCATTAAATAAAAAGAATGCATTGAGTGGATGTCCTCTAAATTGTCAATATGATTTCTAGATTATGAAATTTATTAACAAGAAAAGCAAATACTAATTGTGTGAAAATGTGGAATGTTGCATTTCAAAGAAATCATATGTGTAGACACTGTACACTGTTCTGTTTTTTTATGGTATTATTGAAGGGTTGAAGGGGGGCATTGATAAAATGAAGAACTGGATATCTCTGTTTAAGGGCTATATGGAAGAGGAAAGGTGAGAGTTCTTTAAATCTGCAGACATTATGAACAGTGTTGTTTCCTCTTCAGTAGGTAGATTATTGCTGTGTTGTTACTAGATAAGGAACTAAAAGCTATATGGCTATTTCCCTGAGTTTCCAGGACTATAGAATTTTCTTTTCATTGAATGGGAGATGTTAATGAACTGAGATGATGGTTTAAAAAAAAGCCCAGGTACGGGTAGGCAATGTTATGGAAAGTTTCCAGAATATTTTTAATCTATATAATTTAATAGTGTGATAAATTTTATAATTTAATATCACCTGATAGTGGAGGATAATCATCACACATAAGGATAACCAGGGCTCCCATGTATGCAAATATCCAAACTGTGCAGATTCTCAATGTGTGAAATGGTGTGGGAAAGACTGTGAATCATAAAATGGAAGTGTTATGACAGGTAGGTGTGCAAGTAGTCCCACATTGTACAATATCTTCCCATACTTGAAAGCTATCTGCATGCCATATAGAATGTCTATTTTCCCATAATATCAGCAGGGGTTGAGGATCCCTGAAGCCATTACTCATTTAAAACAAATAACTGGAAAAATCTTCACAAAATTTACTCTGAAGGCCTGGAAATGGGTTGTGGAGTACAGTATGTGCTGAAGATTTAGAGTAAAGACTCAACTTCCCCATACTGTCTGGTGGGCGAATGGATAGAGCTACTTTCATTTCTAGGTCCTTTCCCCATCTGTTGGTCCAATGGATGGAGCTACTTTCTCTTCTAGGTCCATTCCATGTGAGGCCTGGGGGCCAAATTAATTAAAGGAAGTACCCTACTAGCACAGATTCAAACCAAAGTGTTTTTTGTTGTAGCTTAACACTTTGGAAGAATCCTTTGACATGGAGTGTGTGTGTCATTCCTTTTAAACAGGAAAACTTACCTCTCTAGTTGGGTTTGACAAGAATGCTTTAACTTTTTATACACATCTCTTTCCCAAAGTTAGCCAGCATTTTTATAAAGCTATAATTAAAGGCACCACTACAGTATAAGATCAACCTTTCTCACTATGATTCTACTTTTGCAGATTACAAATGTATTTACTCACAATAATGAGATTCATGTGCCTGCCATGACAATACAAGCTTTTCAATGTAAGATTGAATGTTAAAAAAGAGTTTTCCGAATGTTCAGAAGTTTAAATGTTGCCTTTGGTTGCATTAGTTGCTGAAAACCCACTCTTGCAAAGATAAATAGATTAGATTGACAATAAGGGCTTGACTACATTTACACACTTCTAGATATTTTGTGTTGCCTTTAATATGTAAAGTAGATAGTGTCAGGCCCTCACCAATTGAAACCTCCAGTAATTTATCCTCTAATAGTGTCAGCTGTATGGTCTCATTGTCTGCAGGTGCAAAAGGATCACAAATCCCAAGCCTTTATTTCAATGGATCAGATCAAAGGGAAGGTATTTTTGAACTTTTGGCCTACTAACTTTAGATAAGATGATATTAGTATGATTTGGAGAATGAGATTAATATGTTTTCCATTATCAACTTATGACTAAAGCAATAAAATGCTAGCTTGGCAAGCCATTGTAAACCCCAAAATCCCACACCAAACAAAATGAGTTTTATGTCAATGGCTACAAACACGTATTACTGTTAATGCACTTTGCTTAATATTTTCCTCAGGGCAGCCATTGCTCTTCAGATCGTGAAATCAGATTGGTGGTTCAACCCCAATTTCTTCACACATAACAACAAAGATATGAAAATTGAGGGTTTTTGCTTTCATAAAATTAACAATTTTATTTACTTAATAAAGAATGTCATTCGAGATCTGGAGACAATTACTTCAATGAAGCAATGCATTGCTTGAGCTTCCATTATTTTAGCCACTATTCCTGAATGTCTGCCTATCATTGCATCTGCTAAGTGCACGTTTCAATGCAATAGTACTCATGCAGAACCTGAAAAATCTCACCACAAACTAAGCTTTGTGGCAGTTATTCAGAGGTAAATAAATCTTTATGAAAGGCCCCTTCAAACTGCAGCACAATGTCAGCTGAGTCCTCTAATCTGTATTGCAAACCAACCTGATATTCTCATGTTCTCTATCAAGTGGGATTAAATGCCTTCTGCAATGTCACTAATGCTATCTGAGGTAGGATCATTTGACAAAGGAATGTCATTGTCTTGTCAGTTGTTTCACCTGAAACTGAACATTTATTTTTTAATGAAGACATTATTAAATCTTTGACTACTGCTAATGGTGATTTGAATTTGGCATTCTGATGAGCCTGAAGAGATAATGCATGTCACACACCATCATTTGTTACTTTTGTAATATTTACAGGTTTTTTTTTGTTGAGATGCTGCTTCATCTTGCTTCCATTGAAAAAATAACACTCACTTTTCTTTCAAGTTTTTGAATTAAGTTTTAAGGTAGCACATCCTTTTGAATAGTTTTAAAGTATTAATCACGTTATACACAAACAGATGTTTGGGGTTTTTCTCTTGCTGGGTAGAATAAACCAATTCTTTATATTCAGAATTATATCTTCCGTTGAAGAACAAGTGATTCCAATCTTTTCCAGCCTTTCTTCTTTTTCATTACATAGCCACCACATGCTTCCTTGCTTCTACATGTTCCAACACTTTAACTGTTGGAACATGTAGAAGTGAAGAAGCAAGATGAAGCAGCATAGTACATTTAGGCCAGGTGACTTATCTGCTTTCAGATCATTCAGCTTCCCAAGCACCTTCTCCATAATAATTGCAACTACACTCATTTCTTCCCCCTGACCCTGAATTTCTGGTATATTGCTAATGTCTTCCACAGTGAAGACTGATGCAAAATACATATTAAGTTCATCCACCATTTCTTTGTTCCTCACTGTTATCACTCCAGTATCATTTTACAATGGTCGAATATCCACCCTTTCCTCTCAGTCTATCTGAAAAATCTTTTGGTATCCGTATTGATTTTTTTTGGTTAACTTACCTTCGTATTTCATCATATCTCTCCATATGGTTCTTTTAGTTGCCTTCTGTTGATTTTTTTAAATCTTCCCGATCCTCTAACTTCCCACTAACTTTTGCTATATTATATGCCTTCTCTTCAGCTTTTATCCTGTCTTTGACTTTTCTTGTCACCCAAAGTCTCCTCATTTCCCTTTAGAATACTTATATATCTTTAAAGAAAACCGTGTATGAAAATAATTTTAAGTAAACACCAGAAGTGCAGCTACAATAAATCAGAATGGAATTGTAGTGAGACTTAAAGTCACTACAGTTTAAAAGGACTGGGGTAACACTTGAATCCAAGTCATTGAGAGCTATCGTACAGATGCAGCCAGAAAATGGGAAGGCAAATGGTATGTTGACTTTTAATGCAAGAGGATTTGGAAAAATTTAAATAAGCTGCTTCAATGATATAGAGTCTTGGTGAAATTGCATCAAGAATATTGTCTACAGTATTCTTGAGGACAGAATCCCTTGATTGAAATAGCAGGAATGCAGCAGGACTTCACAGGATTGATTCCTGGGATTTGTGCGTTTATTAAATGAGGAGACATTAAGCCTATATTCTCTTGACGAGAAGTGACCTCCTTGAAGTGTACAAATTTATTAGAGGTTTTGACAGGCAAGGCGTGTGGTTGTTTTTCTAGGTCAGGGTGACTTGAACGTGAAGGTCACAGGTTCAGATTAAGTTACTGTCCATTCAAGACAAAAATGAGAAGAGAAGGAAGTCCTTAACCAGATGGGAATCAATCTTTAGACTTCTCTAGAAAAAAAGAGGGCTGATACAGACTATATTGAGGGCAATGATTGATACATTATCAGACATTAAAGGAAATCAAGGTTAATACAGGAAAATGGCACTGAAATGTAATCAGTGGCATAGCAGGCATGAGAGCTGAATGAGGGTTCTTATTTTCATTTAAAACCTTATACCTTCAAAATTGTAGTTCTTCTATAATATTCCACCAAAGCTTTAGCATTAGGTTATAGGAGCATAGGATACTATTGGACAATTGGAATTCATTCAGCCTGTCATATCCAGATGGACCAATATGAGTCTATTAAGGTTGTTCATGCTTCCAACTTCATTAATATAAGCCTGACCTTTAGTGTTGTGTTGTATTTTAATATGACCAACCTTTTCCTGTCTTTATCAGCTGAGGCATAAGATATATGTATACCCCATGCCTTTTAACTACCTTCAGGGATCTCTGGACATGATTACCAAGATCAGTAATATACTGTATATCACTTCAAAAGCCCTCTCCACATCCAAATTATGTTTTATTTATAATTTCCCTTAGTTGTGATAAAAGGATGTTAAACCCATATGTTTCTTCATCCACAGATTCTGCCTGAGCTGATGATTATTTTAAACAACTTTCCTGTACTTTATCACACTTTTTTCACCGAAAGTAGTCAACATTTGATTGCCACGGAATAGTAGATTATATTTTTTAATACATTGGGATAGGAAACCTAAAATTATGAAGGAGTTATAGCTATAAATAATTTCTGTCCTCAATAATTTGATTGCTAGAATTTATATACTTTATACATTTTTTAGAATTATGTATTTTTTTCCTGTTACTGAATAATTGTATCCTATTATTCAAGTGTTGGACTTGTAAGTGACAGGAGAGCTGCTTTGTTCATACTAAAACAAACATTTCAAGCTTAGTTCTTTTTTTCATTGAGCATTACAAATGAACCAGAAAATTCTGCCATGTTATAATTATTTCTTTCCCAGCATGACCTGACTTGATTATTGTTAAAGTAATTAAAATAGATTGAACACATTAATGATGCTCCCAAATTGCTAACCATATTCATGGGTGCCACAATAGCATAGTGGTTAGTGTGGTGCTATTACAGATGGGGGTGCTAGAGTTCAGTGTTCAAGTCCAATGCTGTCTATAAGGAATCTGTACATTCTTCCCTGGAATATGTGGGTTTTCTCCAGGTGTTCAGGTTTCCTCCCATGGTCCAAAGGGGTTAATTGATCATTGCAATTTAGGAGTTTGGAAGCATTTTGTGACACTTTCTGTGAACTGAAGATTGATGCTGTTTTAATATCCAATTTTCAGTGGTTCTGGGATAATGAAGTACTGGGGCTGGAGGTGATACGACAAAAAAAAAGGTCATTTGTGCTTTGCAGAGCTATCCTGAATATCTTCTGGTCATTCAGCAAAGAAGGGTCTGGGTTCTCACCGTTCTTGTAATATTATGATAGGCTGTTTGTGGCCCTAGCATTTAACAATGTGTCCCTCACCTGTGGAGTACGTTTGTGGTTTGCCACCTTAGGGCAAGTTTAGTCTTTGTACCATTGCTGGTGCGAAGACTGAATTTTCACAAAATTGGTTGATGCAACATTAAGGCAGATCACATTTGTGAGTGAGGAAATGTTTGGAGTAGACCAATTATTGTGTTCCCTTCCTGATAACACCAACCTGAACTGGGAATATATTGTCATTTATTTTCATCCTTGCTGGCCTCAGATCCTGGAACTTCTTATCCACCTGCATATGTGAGTACTTACTCAGGAACTGCAGCAGTTTAAGAAGGTAGCCCATTACCACTTTTCAAGGTAGCCCATTACTACTTTTCAATTAGTAATGGATGATAAATACTGACCTTGCCAGTTATAATTGCATCCCGGAGTTTTAACAAAAATAAACTGTGAAAGGATGTTCAGCCTATCAAGTCTTTTCCATTTTTTGAATTAGATTATTGCTATTTATAATTCAACTTCATTCCGTATATGTTGATATCCTTACCTACCAAAAATTTACATTTCAGTCCTAAACATTTCAATTGAGCTAGCATCCACAAGCAAGTTCCAAATTTCTTCTATCCTTTACATGAAAAGCATTTTCCAATTTAACTTTTAAATAGTCCAGTTCTACCTCCAGGATTAGGCTGTCGAGAAAAGGAAACCCATTGCCTGCATATGTGTGATCAATGAAACATCAGTCTCAAACCACTGCTTTGGTAAGTGGCTTCTGTTTAGAAATGAATATTAAGCATTAAAGATGAGCATTCATATACCAAGAAGAATGAAAAGCCAGAATGCACTTTAAAGCACTGAAGTAATTTTGAAATGCAATGGCTGTTATATTGAAAAAATAGGACGGTCTATCTATAGGTCAAGCTCACAAGCACTGAGATAAATATCCTTATAAATTTGTCTTGGTAGAATTTTCTGAGAAGTAAATTTAGTTAGGATACCAAGAGCAATTTCCTCCTAAATCAAGTTAATATTTTATAACCATCTGAGAAGGCAGAGCAAGGCTGAATTTATAATCTCATCTCAATGCAAGACTTCAAATATGTTCATATTATGTCAAGAGCCATTCATACTTGGGTTCCCATGATCTTTTATACATATCATTTCAGCCAAATGCTTCCCACCTCCATATGGACCTCTCCTCTAAGACTATTAGTTTTCCTTGTCTGTACCAGCTAGAAAGGGCCCTTTAATTGATCTGATTCACTATATTTAGCTTACTTGTACTTAGGCAGTCCTTCAGGATCAAGTGTATCTTGCTTCCTCTCCTGTTCTGTGAGGATGAACTGATGTGGATGAAAGGTCTAATGTGCAATATACTGTATGTACTCTGCCATTCTGTGAAAAGCTCTTACATTAATTTCATTGAGATTTTGGTGCATCTTGACTTGCTGAAAACTTCTTGCCATGACTGATCTCAGAGTAGAGTCCCTGTTTTAGGCATCTAATATCAGGCATGCAAGTAATGTGACACACCTATCAGAGCTGACATAACAAAGGTTAACACTGGTGCACTTATTTTACCAATGGATTTGGAATCATTGCTAATAATTATTTGGTGCTTTAAGGACTTTGTTGAACTCATCCAAACAAGTACTCAATCACACTTTGGATTTTTGCCTCATGGATAGTGTAAAAGGTTTGGTGTACCAGGAATTAAGTAATTCATTTCAGGTACCAAGCCTCAAATTGCTATGATAGCCCTAGCTACTCCAGTTGAGTTTCTGGTCAATGGTGACTCCCTGGACTTTGATGGTGGGGGTGGAATGCCATTTAACATCGAGGCTAGTTAGTTCAATTCTCTCTTGCTGGAATGGTCAATGCTAATCATTTTTGTGTTGCAAGTGTTGCTTGCCTTTGATCAGTCCATGCCTGTGCATGCCGTCTTCAGCTTGCTGTATGAAGACAACGATTGATTCATTGGCTGAAGGGATTACAAATTGAATTGAACACTGCAATTGTTAATAAATATGCACAATTCTGACTTTATAATGGAAGGAAGGACATTGGTGAAGCAGCTGGTTAGGCACAAAACACTGCCCTAAGGAATTCCTACAGTGATATACGAGGACTAACAAGATTGTTCTCTGGCAAATACAATAATCATTGTGTGTATTGGAGGGTTTTTCCTTTGATGCTCATTGACTTCAGTTTTATCAAGGTAAACTTATAACACACTTAGTCAAGGACATTCATTCTCACCTCCCTCTGGTGCTTTAAGGTTCCTGGTGAACTGTTTATACCAAGGCTATGAATCAGAATCAGAATCAGCTTTAATATCACTGGCGTATGATGTGAAATGTGTTATTTTGCACCAGTAACATATTGCAATACATACTAATAAAAGTAACTATAAATTACAGTAAAAAATATAAATTAAATTAAATAAGTAGTGCAAAAAGAGAGGGAAAAATAGTGAGGTAGTATTCGTGGATTAATTGTCCATTCAGAAATCTGATGGCGGAGGAGAAGAAGCAGTTCCTGAAATGTTGAGCATGTGTTTTCAGGCTTCTATAAGTCTTTGTTGATGTTGGCAATGAGAAGCTCATGGCTGAGTGGTCCTGGGTTATTGATGAGTGTATGCCAATTGATTGCATTTTCAACAATGGCTTTCACCACTTTGCTGGTAATTGAGAGTAGATTAATCAATTGGTAATTAGCCAGATTGGATTTGCCTTGCATTTAATGAGTGGTACATACCTGGATGATTTTCCACATTGTTGCATTGTTACCAATGTTGTAACTATACTTGAACAGTTATACTAGAGTTGCTGCTGGTTCAGGAGTGCATGCCTTCAGCACTATAATTGGGGTGTCATCTGATTCCATAACATCAGTGCCCTCAGTCAGTTCTTGGGAGCTTCTGTTATGCAATGGGTGCTAATTGGCCTTTGTTTATAACAGATGCTTAGTATAAGACACATGTGTTCATACATCTCAGTGAACAAGTCGGTGATGGCATGGTGCTCTTACTGTTCACATATGGATGTACTGTCTATTGGACCATACTCAGTGATGAAGGTTGGAATAACTTTGGTTCAGGAGTGGTAACAACAAAGGTTGAATGGTTTCCTATTAAGCCAATTCTGTAAATTGGCTTCAGTTCAGTGGAGAGCAATTAATTTGAAACTGGGCTCACATAGCTTCATGTAGCATATCACAATTGAAGCGTACTTCTTGGGACAGCCAATTTTAAGGGGAATCTCTATAGTCCTATATAACTGAGGGGGTTGAGAGGCTTGTGAGGTTAAACAAAGCCTACTACATTAGTTGATGCAGTTCCCTGTGATTTTTCTGGAGACATCACACAGTAAAGATCTTGTCTATTGTACCTCCTGATGGATGGAAGTTGAACTGTGACATGTGAAGGATAATATTTTCAATGACAGCATGAAATCCATTGTTAGTGCTTCAATCATGTAATTCTTAGGTAAGGATGATCATAGTTATGACATCACTTTCAGAGGAGATCCATGGAGGTCCACATAAAATCATAGGGCCAGACATCACAGCCATCAGGATTGAGGGAAGGGCAGCAAGTGGCCTAGGAAAGAGCCAGGAGATATAGGGTGGTGATGTTGGGGTAGTAGGACGGAGGGGTTATTTGTTAATGTACAAAGCAAAGGCAATCAATGATATGCACCATTGGTAGTAAATGTTCAGTGCAGCTATTTTAAGTTACACCAACTGGTACCAAATTAAATACTTAATGTGAAAGAACTAGATATATATAAAAATATTGAAGATATCTCAAAAGAAAAATATGTTTTTTTGGATTTAAAGCATCAAATATTTAACACTGTGAATAGTTGGGTTGTATAAAGTGTAAATGTATTTCTAGGACTTTGCAGTACTGAATCAAATCATATTCAGTAAAGATACAGTTGCTGTAGTTCCTCCTATCCTTCTTGTTGAGTTGACTAATTGGCTAAGCACAGAGTGATTCTTGGGAGGCAATGGAGGAGTCCATTATCTGAATTACTCCATCAGTGATTAGTTGTGAGTATTTAATTCTCCACTTGTAAATTACAGGCAATTTTTTATTCTTCCCAAACGGATTGATTCTTTTTAATTACCAGGATCGACCAGTATTTGGATAGATATGGTGTGATTAGCAGAGAGTCCACATAGTTTCTCCCTGTCCTCAAATTTACCTGGTCCATTTCCGACACCTTCCTCCCCCTTCTTGATCTTTCTGTCTCTATCTCTGGCGACAGCTTATCTACTGATGTCTACTATAAGCCTACGGACTCTCACAGCTACCTGGACTATTCTTTTTCCCACCATGCCTCTTGCAAAAATACCATCCCCTTCTCGCAATTCCTCCATCTCCGCCGCATCTGCTCTCAGGATGAGGCCTTTCATTCCAGGATGAAGGAGATGTCTTCCTTTTTTAAAGAAAGGGGCTTCCCTTCCTCCACCATCAACTCTGCTCTCAAAGGCATCTCTCCCATTTCACGCACATCTGCTCTCACCCCATCCTCCCGCCACCCCACTAGGAATAGGGTTCCCCTTGTCCTCACCTACCACCCCACCAGTCTCTGGGTCTAATATATAATTCTCCATAACTTCCATCACCTCCAATGGTATCCCACCACCAAGCACGTCTTTCACTCCCCCCCCCCTTCTGCCTTCCGCAGGGATCGCTCCCTATGTGACTCCCTTGTCCATTCGTCCCCCCCATCCCTTCCCACTGATCTCCCTCCCAGCACTTATCCTTGTAAGCGGAACAAGTGCTACCCACACCCTTACACTTCCTCCCTCACCACCATTCAGAGCTCCAGACAGTCCTTCCAGGTGAGGCAACACTTCACCTGTGAGTCGGCTGGGGTGATATACTGCGTCTGGTGCTCCCGGTGCGGCCTTCTATATATTGGCGAGATCCGACGCAGACTGGGAGACCATTTCGCTATCAGCCAGAGAAAGCAGGATCTCCTAGTGGCCACACATTTTAATTCTACGTCCCATTCCCATTCTGATATGTCTATCCACGGCCTCCTCTACTGTCAAGATAAAGCCACACTCAGGTTGGAGGAACAACACCTTATATTCTGTCTGGGTAGCCTCCAACATGATGGCATGAACATTGACTTCTCTAACTTCCATTAATGCCCCTCCTCCCCTTCTTACCCCATCCTGTATTATTTATTTACTTACTTACTTACTTACCTACTTACTTATTTATTCCTTGTTTTTCTCTCTCTTTTTTTCTCTCCCTGTCCTTCTCACTATAATTCCTTGCCTGCACTCCATCTTCCTTTGGCGCCCCCTCGCCCTTTCTTTCTCACTAGGCCTCCCATCCCATGATCCTCTCCCTTCTCCAGCCTTGTATCCCTTTTGCCAATCAACTTTCCAGCTCTTAGCTCTATCCCTCCCCCTCCTGTCTTCTCCTATCATTTCAGATCTCCCCCTCCCCCTCCCACTTTCAAATCTCTTACTATATCTTCTTTCAGTTAGTCCTGACGAACTGTCTCAGTCCGAAACGTCGACTGTGCTTCTTCCTACGGATGCTGTCTGGCCTGCTGCATTCCACCAGCATTTTGTGTGTGTTGCCATAGTATTGTGTATGTAAAGTTGTGCTTGACAAATCTTTTAGATAACATTTACTGCAGTGGATGTTGTATATTTGAACTTTAGCAAGACTTTTGATAAGGTCCCACAAGTCTGGGTAGTAGTTAGGTCCCAGGGAGAGCTAGTTAAATTCATTCAAAATTGGCTCAGGGGTAGGAAGCAGAGGGTGGTGGTAGAAGGTTGTTTCTTGTTAAGGAGATCAGTTACTATTGGTGTGCCACAAGGGTCAGTGTTGGGACCCTTGTTATTCGTTACTTCTGTAAATGACGTGGATGTGAATGCACTAGAGTTGATCAGTAATTTTGTGGATGACACAAATTTAGGAGGTTATTGCAGTTTACAGGAGGATTTTGATCAGTTAGGGAAGTCGATCAAAAAATGGCATATAGACTGCAATACAGTAAAGTGTGAAACGATGCATCTTTGAAAATTCAAACCAACACAGGACTTAAATTTTAGGCCACTGTGGAGTGTAATGGAATAGGGGGAACCTAGGGATACCTAAACTGGAGAGGGACTAATATCCTAGTGAGAAGGTTTGCTAGCGCATCGCAAAGGGATTTAAACTAGAGTTGCAGGGGGATGGGAACCAGAGTGCCAGACCAGATAGTAGAGTGGTTGTGGAGACAGACGTTTTTAAGACCTCAGACCAAGCCAGGAAGCGAAAGATAGAGCATGGTGGTACTAATGTTCTAAGCTGCATATATTTCATGGTAAAAGGTATTGAAGAAAGGCAGATGAACTCAGGGCATGGATCAACACATGGAGTTATGGTATTGTAGCCATTAGTGAGACTTGGTTGCAGGATGGGCAAGACTGGCAGCTCAGTATTCCGGGCTTCCTTTGTTTTAGACTGAATAGAGTGAGAAGGATTAAAGGGGGAGGGGTGGCATTACCAGTCAGGGAAAATGTCATGCAATTGCTCAGTCAGGACAGACTGGAGAACTCATCCAGTGAGGCTTTATTGGTGGAACAGTGGAATAAGAAAGGTATGACCATGCTAATAGGGCTATATTATTGACCGCCCAAAAGTCCATGGAATTTAGAGGAACAAATTTTTAGCGGGATCACAGACTGTTGCAAGAAACATAAAGTTGTTATAGTAGCTGACTTTAACTTTCTACATATCAACTTGGACTCCCATACTGTAAAAGCACTAGATGGGATAGAGTTTGTCAAACGTGTTCAGGAAAATTTCTTTAATTAGTACATAGAAGTCCTAATGAGAAAATGTTTAATACTTGATCTACTATTAAGGAATGAGACAGGGCAAGTGACAGAAGTCTATGTAAGGGAACACTTTGCATCCAGTGATCATAATGCCATGAGCTCCTAGGTAATTATGGAAGAGGATAGGTCTGGTCCTCAGATTGAGATTCTAAATTGAAGAAAGGCCAATTTTGATGGCATCAGAAAGAATCAAGCAAGTGTGGAGTGGGAAAGGCTGTTTTCTTGCAATGGTGTATTTGGTAAGTAGGAGGCCTTCAAAAGTGAAATTTTGAGAGTACAAAGCTTGACTGTGGCTGTCAGAATAAAAGGCAAGGATAACAGATTTGGGGAAATATTGAGCCCTTGCTTAAGATTTTTTTTAAAAAGGAGGCACATAGCAGGTATAGGCAGGTAGTAACAAATGAGGTACTTAACAGTATAAGAAATGCAAAAGAATGTTTAAAAAAGAAATCAGGAGGGATAAAGGAAGGCATAAGGTTGCTTTACCAGACAAGGTGAAGGAGAATCTTCAAGGCTTCTACAGATATGTTAATAGAACATAGAATAGTACAGCACAGTACAGGCCCTTCAGCCCATAATGTTGTGCCGACCCTCAAACCCTGCCTCCCATATAAGCCCCCACCTTAAATTCCTCCATATACCTGTCTAGTAGTCTCTTGAACTTCATTAGTGTATCTGCCTCTGCCACTGACTCAGGCAGTGCATTCCACACACCAACCACTCTCTGAGTAAAAAAACCTTCCTCTAATATCCCTCTTGAACTTCCCACCCCTTACATTAAAGCCATGTCCTCTTGTATTGAGCAGTGGTGCCCTGGGGAAGAGGCGCTGGCTATCCACTCTATCTATTCCTCTTATTATCTTGTACACCTCTATCATGTCTCCTCTCATCCTCCTTCTCTCCAAAGAGTAAAGCCCTAGCTCCCTTAATCTCTGATCATAATGCATGCTCTGTAAACCAGGCAGCATCCTGGTAAATCTCCTCTGTACCCTTTCCAATGCTTCCACATCCTTCCTATAGTGAGGCGACCAGAACTGGACACAATACTCTAAATGTGGCCTAACCAGAGTTTCATAGAGCTGCATCATTACATCGCGACTCTTAAACTCTACCCCTCGACTTATGAAAGCTAACACCCCATAAGCTTTCTTAACTACCCTATCCACCTGTGAGGCAACTTTCAGGGATCTGTGGACATGTACCCTCAGATCCCTCTGCTCCTCCACACTACCAAGTATCCTGCCATTTACTTTGTACTCTGCCTTGGAGTTTGTTCTTCCAAAGTGTACCACCTCACACTTCTCCAGGTTGAACTCCACCTGCCACTTCTCATCCCACTTCTGCATCCTATCAATGTCTCTCTGCAATCTTTCACAATCCTCTACACTATCTACAACACTACCAACCTTTGTGTCGTCTGCAAACTTGCCAACCCACGCTTCTACCCCCACATCCAGGTTGTTAATAAAAGTCACGAAAAGTAGAGGTTCCAGAACAGATCCTTGTGGGACACCACTAGTCACAATCCTCCAATCTGAATGTACTCCCCCCACCACCACCCTCCGCCTTCTGCAGGCAAGCCAATTCTGAATCCACCTGGCCAAACTTCCCTGGATCCCATGCGTTCTGACTTTCTGAATAAGCCTACCATGTGGAACCTTGTCAAATGCCTTACTAAAATCCATATAGATCACATCCACTGCACTACCCGCATCTATATGCCTGGTCACCTCCTCAAAGAACTCTGTCCGGCTTGTTAGACACGATCTGCCCTTCACAAAGCCATGCTGACTGTCCTTGATCAGACCATGATTCTCTAAATGCCCAGAGATCCTATCTCTAAGAATCTTTTCCAACAGCTCCCACCACAGACGTAAGGCTCGCTAGTCTATAATTACCCGGACTATCCCTACTATCTTTTTTGAACAAGGGGACAATATTCGCCTCCCTCCAATCCTCCAGTACCATTCCCGTGGACAGCGAGGACATAAAGATCCTAGCCAGAGGCTCAGCAATCTCTTCCCTTGCCTCAAGGAGCAGCCTGGGGAATATTCCGTCAGGCCCCGGGGACTTATCCGTCCTAATGTATTTTAACAACTCCAACACCTCCTCTCCCTTAATATCAACATGCTCCAGAACATCAACCTCACTCATTGGTGAATACCAAAGAGAAGTATTCATTGAGGACCTCGCTCACTTCCACAGCCTCCAGGCACATCTTCCCACCTTTATCTCTAATCGGTCCTACCTTCACTCCTGTCATCCTTTTTTTCTTCACATAATTGAAGAATGGCTTGGGGTTTTCCTTTACCCTACTCACCAAGGCTTTCTCATGCCCCCTTCTTGCTCTTCTCAGCCCCTTCTTAAGCTCCTTTCTTGCTTCCCTATATTCCTCAATAGACCCATCTGATCCTTGCTTCCTGAACCTCATGTATGCTGCCTTCTTCCACCTGACTAGATTTTCCACCTCACTAGTTACCCATGGTTCCTTCACCCTACCATTCTTTATCTTCCTCACTGGGACAAATGTATCCCTAACATCCTGCAAGAGATCTCTAAACATCGACCACATGTCCATAGTACATTTCCCTGCAAAAACATCATCCCAATTCACAACTGCAAGTTCTAGCCTTTTTGCCTCATAATTTGTCTTTCCCCAATTAAAAATTTTCCTGTCCTCTCTGATTCTATCCTTTTCCATGATAATGCTAAAGGCCAGGGAGTGGTGGTCACTGTCCCCCAGATGCTCACCCACTGAGAGATCTGTGACCTGACCCGGTTAATTACCTAGTACTAGATGTAGTATGGCATTCCCCCTAGTCGGCCTGTCCACATACTGTGACAGGAATCCATCCTGGACACGCTTAACAAACTCTGCCCCACCTAAACCCTTGGAACTAATCAGGTGCCAATCAATATTAGGGAAGTTAAAGTCACCCATGATAACAACCCTGTTATTTTTGCACCCTTCCAAAATCTGCCTCCCAATCTGCGCCTCTGTATCTCTGCTGCTACCAGGGGGCCTATAGAATACGCTCCATAGAGTAACTGCTCCCTTCCTGTTCCTGACTTCCGCCTATACTGGCTCAAAAGAGTGTCCTGCTATATTACCCACCCTTTCTGTATCTGTAATAGTATCCCTGACCAGTAATGCCGCCCCTCCTCCCCTTTTTCCGCCCTCTCTATCCCTTTTAAAGCACTGAAATCCAGGAATATTGAGAATCCATTCCTGCCCTGGTGCCAGCCAAGTCTCTGTAATGGCCACTAAGAGCAAAAGGATTGCAAGGGACAAAACTGGTCTTCTGGAAGATCAGATTGGTAATCTAAGCATGGACCAAAAGAGATGGGGGAGACCTTAAAATAATTGTTTGTATCTGCATTTACTTGAAAGATGGACAAAGTGTCTAAAGAGGTGAAGTAAAGCAGCAGTGAACAGAGCAGGAGATATTTGCTATCTTGAAGCAAATCAAGGTGGACAAATCCCCAGGGCTTTACAAGGTGTTCCTTTGGACCCTGTGGGAGGCAAGTGCAGAAATTTCAGGGATCCGAGCAGAGATATTTAAATCATCCACAGTGATAAGTGAGGTGCCGGAGGATGGGAGAATAGCTAATTGTTGTTCCGCTGTTTTAGAAAGGCTCTAAGAGTAAACCAGGAAGTTACAGGCTGGTAAGCCTGACATCAGTAGTGGAAAGTAATTGGAAGGTATTCCAAGAGATCAGATATATGAGTATTTGGATAGGGAGGGATTGATTAGGGATAGTCAACATGGCTTTGTGCATGGTAGGTCATGTCTAACCAATCTCATAGAGTTTTTCAAGGAAGTTACCAGGAAAGTTGATGAAGTTTGGCAGTCGATGTTGTCTACATAGACTTCACCAAGGCATTTGACAAGGCCCCACATGTTAGGTTGGTCAAGAATGTTCAGTCACTTGGCATTCAAGATGAGCTAGTAAATTGGATTAGACATTGGCTTTGCGGGAGAAGCCAGGGAATGGTGGTAGATGGTTGCCTGTCTGTGATTGGAGGCCTGTAGCTAATGCAGTGCCATAGGGATCACTGCTGGGTCCATTGTAGTTTGTCATTTTTATCAACAATCTGGACAATAATGTGGTTAACTTGAGCAGCAAATTTGCAGATGACGCCAAGGTTGGGGGTGTAGTGGTTCAAGAGGAATACCATCAAAACTTGCTGCAGGATCTGGACCAGCTGAAAAATGGCAGATGGAATTTAATGTAATCTAGTGTGAAGTGTTGCATATTGGAAGGACTAACCAGAGTAGGTGTTACACAGTGAGCGGTCGGACACTGAGGAGTGCAGTAGAACAAAGGGGATCTGGGAATATACTCCATAATTCATTGAAAGTAGTGTCATAGGTAGATAGGTTCATAAAGAAAGCTTTTGATACATTGGCCTTCATATATCAAAGTACTGAGTACAGGAGATGGGATGCTATGTTAAAATTGTATAAGACATTGATGAGGCCTAATTTGGAGTATTGTGTGCAGTTTTGGTCACCTACCCACAGGAAAGATGCAAATAAGATTGAAAGAGTACAAAGAAAATTTACAAGGATGTTGCTGAGACTGGAGAACCTGAGTTATAAAGAAAGATTGAATAGGTTAGAACTTTATTCCCTAGAACATAGAAGATTGAGGGGAGATTTTATAGAAGTATACAAAATTTTGAGGGGTATAGATAGAGTAAATGCAAGCAGAATTTTTCCACCGAGGTTGGGTGAGACTACAACTATAAGTAATGGGTTATGGGTGAAGGATGAAATATTTAAGGGGATCATGAAACTTCTTCACTCAGGGGGTGGTGAGAGTGCGGGACAAGCTGCCAGCACAAGTTGTGGATGTGATTTCAATTTCAAAGTTTAAGAGAAGTTTGGATAGGTAATTGAGTAGTATGCTTATGGAGGGTATGGTATAGGTGCAAGCTGATGGGACCAGGTAGTTTAAATGGTTTGCTACGGACTCAATCAGTTGAAGGACCTATTTCTGTGCTGTGGTTTTCTATGACTCTGAGTCAAAGCGTACGTTTCATTGAAAGTGGCAAAACAAGTAGGCGGGTTGATGAAAAAGCAATTTAGCATGCTGGCCTTCATCAGTCAGGGCATTGAGTATAGGAGTTGGGGCATTATGTTTCAATTGTATAAGTCTTTAGTGAGGCTTCACTTGGACTATTGTGTATGAATTTGGTTACTCTGTTATAAGAAAGATGTGGTTAAACTCGAAAGAGTGCAGAAAATATTTACAATGATTATGCCATAATTAGAGCGTCTGAGTTATAGGGAGAAGTTTGTTAGGCTAGGTCTTTTATCATTGCAGCACAGGAGAATGAAGAGTGATTTTATGGAGGTTTAAAATCATGAGGAGCATAGATAATGTAGATGGGAGCAGTCTTTTTTCCAGGGTTGGGGAGTCCAAAACTAAGGGGCATAGATTTTTGGTGAGATTTAAAAGGATTAAAAAGGGACATGAAAGGCGATTGTACACACAAAGGGCCGTGAAAATATGGAATGAGTTGGCAGAGGAAGTGATTGAGTGGGTACAAAGGTATCATTTCAGAAGCATTTTGATAGGTACATGCAATGGCAGGCTTAGGAGGATATAGGCTGAACACAGGAAATTGGGACCAGATGGGTTTTTGGATAGCATGGTCTTGGATGGCCTGTATCCATGCTGTATTGTTCTTTGACTCTTGCTACTTCTTCTGGATTTGAACCTAAAGGATAGAGATTGAATATATTAAGTAAATACCCAGTTTAAGCACCTGTCAACAGCTTTAATTGGACCACCCCCAGATTCCAGTTTTGGTGGGGAAAGATATAGCCAATTGACATGGTTCTGCTTCAACTTCTCTTCTCTACTCCTTCATTCACATATCTACCGTGAAGAACCCATGGACTTCACAATCAAACCAATACTTCCAGTCAAGATGGCGCCAGCAAACAATGATTGCTTGGGCGATATCTTCCAGATAGAAAATCTCTCCAATTACTTCACTTTTCTACGCCTTCTGCTTGTTCTTTTTATTTTGTTTGTGTTATGATGATTGTTGGAGCCTGTAATGTACAGTTTGGAACTTGATCGAAGGATCCAGTGTTATGCTGTGTCTGGAGAGCTGCCTTGTGGAGATTAGAGATGGGGGGGGGGGGGGAGGCGCCACAAAGGACCGAGAACACAAACTGACTTGTGAAAAAGACGAGAGACGAGTTTTGGGGTCATGTACAACTCCAAATCAAAGCAGCGAGGAAGATTGAATTATCAAAGTTAATGCGGAGGGGGTCAACAATGGCACCCAATGGAGGCCACTGGTGCAACGACAACAGCCAGATTGGAGTGCTTGGACCTGGGTCAGTAGTATTCAGATCCGGGTCAGCAGTCACTCTTTACGGAAGGACTGAGTTCAAGTGGCTGCTCTCCTCATATGCAGACCAAAAGATGCATCTAATAATCTGAGATTGATGTGATTATTGGACTGTATATTGATTTCCTTCAATTTTTCAGTGTTTTCTTTCTTGAGGCCGATTGGCGGGTTGGTGATCTGCTAACTTTTTGTGTGGGGGGAGGGTTGGGGGATTTGATACTATTGTTGCTGTTCTTTTCTGCAAGTGAGGGTGTCAGGGATTGTTATTGTTGATGTTTTTCTGAGAGTGAGGGGGTTTGGGGATTGTTATTGTCACTGTTTTTTTCTGCAGGGAGGGGTGGGTTATTTAGCTGTCTGTGAATTTTGTTTCTTTTTCATGCCCAGGAGGGGTGTGGAGTTGATATGTTTTCTTTCAACACCCCTGGTCTTTCTGTATTTCATGGCTATCTGGAGAAGACAAATATCAGAGCTGTATTGTGCATGCAGAATTTGACAATAAAATAAACCTTTGAAATATTTTCTTGTCTTCTCTTTTCCTCAGGTAGAGTCATAGCTTGAGTGCATTCTGAAACCTGTTCCATAAATTTCTCAAGTTATTAATCCTCTTTCTCATCCTTCATGAACTTCTCCAAAATATAGCTATTTGTGTTATTTTTTGTGTCATACTGCCTGTTTTTTTTTTCTTTTCTTCTCATCAATTTTTGTCCTAATTAACTCTCTGTGGAACACCTCAGAATTTACGTACTTCTAGCCCAGCGGTGGTCTATTAATTTAAGTTATTTTCTTGTTGAAGTCCTTCTGCCTTTTTACCATTTAATTCTAAAAGCTTCCTGGAAACATCTAAAGCTTTAACTTTAGTCCTACCATCCTTTTTATTATAGCCTGTCTAATAAAATGAGCTGAGAGATTCTGTTTGTATGAAGGATGGTGGTTTATCAGAGTTTTACCTTATTTGGTTATTGCCTGTCTCTAGAGTAGCCAGAAATTGCTTTAAAGAAACATCATTATGGGTTAGCAAAATAAAAACTCACAATTTTCCAATTAAGAATGATTATTCACATATGTACTTTATAATTCCAAAGTTTCAGAGTTTAGGCTAAATGGCACAATAGAAAGAAAAGAACTGAAGAAAATATTTTTGATGGAAATAAACAAGGTCATCAGCTTGGAAATGTCAACTTTGTTTCCGATGCAATTTATGAAAAACTGTCAGGCTGAAAAATATATCCATTGAGACTGCCCCTTAAACTATTTTTATTCTTTTAAATGCATTTTTAATGTTTCCTATTTGAGTGTTTGTGACAGTCAGTTAGTCGGGGAGCTGGGACTCACTAGCTGTCAAAACCACTCTGGGAGTCCCTGTGCTCCATTATGGCACACTAGGCTCAGCTTGTCAATGTAAGGTTGCAGCCAGAACCATGTTGGAAGAAACAGTGTGGTCCAAGTGCAGGTGATAAATGACCTTAGGACTGCTGAAAGTTCTATCCTTACAAAATGATGCACTGTCACAGGTTAAGTAGTTAAATAGTTCCCGATTCTCACATTTCACTAACACATCAACACAGAAGTGAAAAATATTACATGCTTCTATATATCCAGATGTCTTTGTATCCTGCCAGTGGAGATGTATCCATAGTGTCCTGAGAAGCAGTTATAAAACATATTGACCGGAATCTTTGTTGAATTTGGGAAATCTGGTGGAAGGTTGAATGTCCAGCAGAATGGCAATTGCAGTACTACACCATGTGGAGTTTCTGTCCATAGTTGGCCTAACTGTTGGGATGGATCTTTGAATGGGTAGCCTGCTTAAGAAGGTGAAAGCACATTAGAGAATACACGGAAGAACAAGAAATATGGCACTCGAAGAGATGAGAGAAGTCAGTACTATGGGTAGAGTTTTGTTTTTGGGGAAGGGGCGTAACTGGTAATTGAGAAAGATTTCATTTGTAGCGAGTCGAGGCAAACATGGGGGCAGATGCTAGTTGAGGGAACGGGACAGGTGTGGTGAAAAGATACATACTGTGTGTGGTCAGGGATGGGGTGCAGATAGATTGTAGTGAGGTTTGTTGTTAATAATGCTGGCTCAGAAGCAGAACAGTAAATATACATGTATCATGCTTTCTACTGTTCTCACCTGCTTTCAGCTACAAAATTTCCTGAAGTCTGGAAAATCCATCTGCCCGTGGCTAAAAATAGAATGACTGTTAAAGTGATGCTAGGCAGTCTTGTTATAATATTTAAATGAATCCACTTCCTTTGATCAAATTGGCCATCTGCCTCTGTTAAAAATGGATGTGGGTGGATTTGATTGCTGTTCCAGATATTTTGAACTTTAATTTCTGAAATAACCCCAACCCACCTATTTTTGAGTGCTAATATGAAGCCCATTGTCAACTCAGTCATAAAAAATATGTGCTAAAGCAGAAGGGCAAAGTACATAAGGTATTAAAAAGTGGAAATATATTTCATCTTAATAAGGGTATCACTAATGTAACATTCCCATAATAAAAGACACCACTGCTTTGAGACCTGTCTTGCTGGTATTGTTTCCAGCCAGATTAGTAATAAACCTTGCTTCCTCATTAAAGGGATCTGCTACAATGCTGAAGTAACCATAGTTTAATTACACAACGTAACAGCAGTTATCACAAGTATCTTAGTATTTAATGTTTTTATTCTCATAATGACTATTTAGCATTATAGAAATATGCTCAGCACTGTTTGTAGATGAACTGAACAGAGAGTGAAATGTCAGAATGATGTTCTGGAAATTCTGCAACAGATGCATATTAATTTTTTCCATTCTATATGCAATGCTCCTTTTGGTGCAAAGTAGCACAGAAAGATCACACTACAGAGGGAAGTCATTCAGCCCATTGAGTCTATGCTAGATCAATGCAAGGGGAATTCAGCTTCTCCCATGACCCCATATTTAGCTTCTCTTGCTTGCTGATGTGGGTTAAATATACCCCTGTAATGATCTCCCAGCAAGGTGGCAAGGTAGAAGGCTCACTACTAGTCACTTTGAAGGAAAATGAGTTTGAGGGAAGTTTTGAATGCAACTTTCCAAATGAAGTAAATGGAGGAAACCTAGGCTCCATTTCTCTGCTGTTTCTTTTTTCCCTGGACTTGACATACGTTAAATATTCAAATCACTAATCAATGGACCTGGATGTGGTCAGTAGCACCTATTCTTGCTATAGTATCACTAACCTATGAGCTCAGATTAAATGTTTGTCCCAGCTGGTTTTGTAGATTTGGATCTTCCATTTGTCTGTCAGCTTGCTAACCTTCTCATGATTCCCATTTCTCTTTTCTAGTGGGTAGCTTGGCCACAGCTCCAAGAACAAACTCTTATACCTGTTAGAGGGGAGTAGAAATTCCAGGGCACACATTTTAATTAGTTACAAAATAAGCATGTGACATAGAATATCAGAAACCTACTGGCTGTGAATGGAGTAGCAGCGTTTTTATAGTTGCTCCTACTCTACTTAATTTACTGTTTCCAACTTGTTTTGAAAACTTATTTTTAAACGCAATATTGTTTTATGATGAGGGGTGCCAAAACTACTAAAAAAGAAGAGGACCCTCCTGTAACTTTGGAATCTATTATGGAGACACTTCGGAAGCATAAAAATGAACTTTCGGAGGAGTTTCAGCTGAAATTCCAGCAACTCAGCGCTGAATTTAAACGAATGGATGTAAAGTTGGATTCTATTCAATAAGTGAACATGATAAACGGATAAAAGAGAATGAAGACATTGACGATGTTGGATGGGAAGTTTGATGACCTGGAAAAGATCTGCGATAAACAGCCAAAGGTTAATGAAAAATTAAGATTATCAACTTAGAAAATAGAAGTAGAAGAAATAGTTTATGAATTCTGGGTTTTAAAGAGTTAATGGTAGGCAGTCAGCCTTCGGAATTTTTTGCAAACCTTTAGGCTAACTTATTTCTGAATATTTTAAAATCTCCACCTGAAATAGACCGAGCTCATAGGTCACCAGTACCAAGACCTCCTCCAGGAGAATGATCCCGTTCAGTGATGATTTGTCTTCACGACTTTCAAACAAAGGAACTTTTAATTCATGAATCTCGTTGGAAAGATATGATTGATTATGAAGGACAGAAAATCAGAATGGTGGAGGATTTTTCACCCGAGGTGTTGAATGAACACTTCAAGTTTAAAAAGGTTATGTCAGATTTGTATTATAAAGGTTTTAAACCCTCTCTTCGTTACCCCGCTCATCTTAGAATCATTTTGAAAAATGGCTCTCAGAAATGGTTCCATTCGACTCAAGAGTTGCAGGATTTTTTAATTTCTGAATCAGTATCAGTAGTTTAACTGTTCAGTAATTCCCTACATAAATCTATGTTGCGTCTGCCTGATGGATCCTTTTTTTTAGAATCAGCAATCTAATTGTTCATTACTTTCTTTTATGAACAATTGTTTCTTTTTAACTTTTGGTAAACCTCCGTATCAAATTTTTTTGTACTTTTATTTTTTTGCTTAGAAAATTAAGGATTTAACATCAGTAAGTTTTCATTGCGTTAATACTTTTCAAATTAATATGTTCTGAATTTTCTTAGTTCTTTTTGATATTTTATACCTTTTTTCATGAAGTTTTTTAAATAAGTTTAATTTTGCTCTGTTTTTTGTTGTGTCTTGTTGGAAGGCAGTTAGCCTTGAAAAATTTTTGGAGCTCAGCCACTAGATTGTTTTGGGAGGGTAATGTTGGTAGGTTTAGCTGTCCACTGCCCTTTGGTCGACTTTCTCTCTTTGGGTGGGTTTCTTCTTTTCCATCAGCTGTTTGGTTCTCTTAGCTTCATTTGTTGCTTGGTTACTTTACCTTAAAGCTCATTGTTTGGATTTAATATACATTCCAGCGGTTTTTATTCTAACTTCTCTTCTAAGCAATATTTAAAATGGATCATACTATTAATTAACTTAGTTTTAATGTGAAAGGATTAAACTATCCTGTGAAACATAATAAATGTTTAATTATATTAAGAAATTGAATGTCTCAACTTTTTTTACAAGAAAAACATGTTCGTAAATGTGCCAATTTATGTCCTTTCAGCCATTGGAAGGGCTTATTTTTTCATTCCTCCTTTCAGGCTAAGGCTAGAGTAGTTCGATTCTTATAGACAATTCAGTTTCTTTCATTCAACATAGTGTCTGATACCAATGGGCATTTTGTTATAGTGTCAGGGAAATTAGATAATAAATTAATAGTTTTTGCTAATTTGTATGCCCTGAATATAGATGACCTAGGTTTTTTTGAACACTTTTTTTTGCTTTTACCAGATTTAAGTCTGTATTCTCTGGTTTTAGGAGGAGACTTCAACTATTGTTTAGACCCTGTTTTAGATCGCTCATCTTTTAAACGATTGACATTTAGTAGATCTGCCTCCTTTATCCAGTCTTTTCTAATGAAATGTAATATTGTTGATGTTTGCTGCTTTTTGCATCCAACAGATAAAGAGTACTCATTTTTTCTCACGTTCATCATACGTATTCCAGGATTGATTTTTTTTTGTTGATAGTTAATTGATCCCATTGGTTCAATCCTGTGAATATAAAGAAATTGCTGTTTTAGATCATGCTCCTGTGTGTTTATCTTTAAATCTTCCGGGTGTAAACAGATTCTGTTGTTTTTATCCAACTCTGTTATTTGATAAGGATTTTTTTTGATTTTTGGAGAGACAAGTTACTCTTTTTTTTGAAGAGGGTACACTAGAAGAGACTTCTAGTTTTATTTTTTGGGATGCTTTTAAGGTTATATTAGAGGACAAATGATTTCTTTTACCGCAAGTGTTAAGTAAAAGCTAATAAGGAGAGAATTGAATTAGCCAATCAGCTGAAACAATTAGACCAAAAATATGCTTTGGCTCCAGATCCTGTTTTATATAAAAGGTGTGTTGAAATTAAAACTAAATATGATCTGCTTTTAACTTATCCAATTGCAACTCAACTTTTAAAAGATAAAGGTCAGTTTTATGTTCATGGAGATAAACCAGGTAAACTATTGGCTAACGAATCTTTATAATTAAATGCCAGATTAAAGAAATTTGTAAAGCTAGTGGTGATAAAATATCTGATCATTTGGAAATAAACGATACTTTTAGAGAATTCTATTCTAAACTTTATAGTTCTGATCCTCCTAAAGATAATACTGTAATGAATAATTTCTTAGATTGATTAAACATTCCTACACTTTCTGATGATAATCAAAAATTGCTGGATCAACCCATTTCTTATGAGGAAATTGCTGAGGTTGTTCATTCTTTGCACTCGGGGAAGGTTCCAGGTCCTGATGGATTTTCTGGAGAGTTTTATAAGGCTTTTTCCTCTTTGCTTATACCTCATTTATATTCAGTCCTTTTGGACTCTTTTAAATTAGTTACGTTACCACAATCTTTTTATGAAACCTCTATCTCACTTATTCTTAAAAAGAATAAGGATCCAACTGAATGTTCTTTTTATTAACCAATTTCCTTAATGTTGATACTAAAATTTTATCTAAACTTTTGGCTGGTAGGATTGAAAATATTTTGCCATCTATTATTTCTGATGATCAGACTGGATTTATCAAAAATCAATACTCCCACTTTAATATTCGTCGTTTATTGAATGTTATTTATTTTCCTTCTAAAGAGATAGCAGAATGTGTGATATCCTTAGATGCTGAGAAAGCCTTTGATCAGGTTGAATGGAATTATTTATTTAAAACTTTAGAAAAATTTAACTTTGGGCCCGATTTTATTCAATGGATTAAAATACTTTATCTATCTCCCTCCACTCAGGTTCTTACTAACTCTCAGAATTCTAAATCATTTAAACTTCAACGTGGAACTAGACAAGGTTGTCCTTTGGGTCCTTTGCTTTTTGATTTGGTCTTAGAACCTTTAACTATTGCTTTCCGGGAATCTAATGATATCACTGGTATTTTAAGGAGGGGAATTACTCACAAAGTTTCGCTTTATGCTGATGACCATTTTCTCTACATTTCTAATGTGGAGTCTTCTTTACCTTCCATTCTTTCTTTACTCTCCTGCTTTAGTCAGTTTTCAGGATATAAACTTAACTTTCATAAGAGTAAACTTTTCCCTTTGAATAATTTAGTGTTAGTTAATACTAACCTTCCTTTTAAAATTGTAAGAAATCAATTACTTATTTGGGCGTAACAATTACCAGGAATTATAAATTCCTTTTTAAAGAATTTTTTTACACTTTTGAATTATGTTAAGAAGGCATTATAAAGTTGGTCATCCCTCCCTTTATCATTGATTGGCTGAATTAATTCTATTAAAATGAATATTTTGCATAAATTTTTATATTTTTTCTGGCCATGCTTGTTTTTATTCCTAAATCCTTTTTTGATTCTCTGGATTCTATTATATCTTCTTATATATGGAAAACTAAAATTTCTCAATTAAATAAAGTTCATCTTCAAAAAGCTAAAAAGAATGAAGGTTTAGCCTTACCCAATTTTAGGTTTTAGGTATCAATATACGGAATCTTACATTTTGGTTATTTTATATTAATCAGGAGGACTGTCCGGTCTGGACTACTTTAGAAGCTAATTCTGTTAATAAATTTTCTATCATTTCTCTTCTCGGATCCTCATTTCCTTTATCTTTAAGTAATTTAACTGATAACTTTGTAGTTAAACACACTTTGAGGATTTGGGTACAATTTAGAAAATATTTTGGTTTTTTGAGTTTTTCACTTTCAAGTTCCATTATTTCTAACTTTTTTTTAAACCATCTATGACTGCTGTAATTTTTAAAGAGTGGAATACATTGGGTATTAAATATTTTCAGGATTTGTTTGTTGGAGATAGTCTCCCTTCATTTGAACAACTGTCAGCTAAGTATAGCCTCCCCAAAACCCATTTTTTTTGATATTTACAAATCAGAGACTTTTTGCGTTTTCAAGTACATACATTTCCTAAAAGTCCAGTTAAGAATTTACTTGATACAATTTTTAATTTGAAACCCTTCCATAACGGATCTATATCTAATATTTATGGTATGTTGTTGGGAATGAGAAATATTCCTTTAGACAAAATTAAAAATCTATGGAAACAAGATTTACAGATTCCAATTTCTGAGGATATTTGGAATGTAATTTTTAAATTGGTTAATCCCTCATCATTATGTGCCCATCATTCCCTTCTACCATTTAAAGTGGTTCGTAGGGCCCACACATCTAAAGATAAGCTGTCTCATTTTTCTTTATTTATTTATGAATCTTTTTATTGATTTGAAAGAAGCATAAATATAATCAAGAGGAGAATTATATATATCAGTAAAAATATAAACTGAGATTAAGATAGACATTGTCAAAATCATAGATATTGTTAAACTAGTATAAAATATATAATAAAAAAATGAAAATAGCAGTTCTCTTATCAGTTTATGAAGAGAAAAGAAAAAACATTGGGTTTTAAATGAAGAGAAAAAAACTACTACACTATAGAAAGAAAAGGAACTGGGCAGTCCATTTTGAGGATACGAGCAAAATAAAAAGACAGAAAGACTTCCTGATCAAATCTAAAACTTCAAAAAAAAAGATGGAAAGAGTAATAAATCAAATTAAATGAAAATATTGAATAAAAGGTTGCCAGATTTGCTCAAATTTAAAGGATGTATCAAATGTCCGACTTCTTATTTTCTATAAACTTAAACAGGACATAATGGAGGAGAGCCAAAGCTGTCTCATTTCTATGTGGCTATATCTCCCTATTGCGATAGATGTAACAATGGAGAAGCTTCACTAATTCATATGTTTTGGACTTGTCCGAGTCTTGAAAATTATTGGAAGGAAGTATTCCAAACCTTTTCAGTGCTTTTTAAAGTAAATTTTAAACCTAATCCTTTGACTGCGTTATTTGGTATTGTTGGAGGAAATGATATTATTTTGGAGACACATGATTTGCACATTTTGGCCTTTATTTCTCTTATAGCCAGGAGGGCGTTGTTGCTTAAGTGGAAAGATGCCACTCTGCCTACTTATACTCTTTGGTTAAATGATGTTATGTCGTGCTTTAATTTAGAGAAGATTCACTGTTCAATTTCTGAACCTAGACAAAATTTTTTAACCTTCTGGGGACCTTTTTTGAATTAGTTTCAAAATCTTTGATTTGCTATTAAGCACAGATGTTAGCTAATAATATATTTTACTATATGATAAGGATTTTTCTCCTTTTCTTTTTTTTTAACCAAACAGCTTTTTTTCTGGTCGTGGGTTTAGATTATTTTGTATAATAAAATTATCTCTTTTCAATATTATGTTTAAATCTAATTTATATGGATATGGGGTAATGAGACTATATTTGTGATTCCAATATATTGTAATCGATATATATTATATATCCTACTGTACCCTGTATTCTTTTATGGAAGAAATCAGTAAAATATTGAAAAAGAAAAAGAATATCAATTACGTTACTGGAACATTTAGGTTGAAAGCAATTAATAGTTCTTTAAATCCTCTGTTTAAAATTTAATTCTGAGCAAAGAAAGAAAATGTTTATAAAGCACTTTTCCTATATAGAGGATCTCCCAAAACACTATTTCACAGACAGGAATAAGACAAATAACCAAATAAACTTCTTCAGTGTTGTTGGCTAATAAATACATGTTGTACAATTTTTGTCTTATAATACCCTTAAGTCCTTCAAACACCTGAAAATGCAGGTGATGAAGGATATCTTTGGAAGAGTGGAATGGAATTCATGACCAAAAATATCTGGCGAAATTTCCGGACTGACATGCTTTGGCTTAGAAATGGTTATAATCACATTCCCTAATTTTCTTTTGCATAGCATTGGGGAAAATGCAAACCAAAAGAATTTCTATGCCTTGTTTCGTTTCTCTGAAGTGAATGCTAAAATAAATGCATTCCATGCTTTGTTTTATTCTCTGAATAGGCATCTCTAATCATTTCACAGCTTCATCTTCCTAGTTGATCTCTATTTATTGCCATTAAGTCTTCTAAGATAAACAAACCAACAAATAATTTCATTACTTCTCAAAACATGCACAATATGTAATTTTGCTCTTTAAAATCAGTCCTGTTATTTTCTTTGTTTTTGCTTAAGGAAGTTCTTGTCGTCCATGTCTAACTTATTATTAGCATGAAGCTATTGTACCATAAATTACATAACTTAGTTACAGTTCAACCTTTTTACCTTTATAATTCACACGATACTCATGCAGAAATAACTTTATATTTAATATCTTACTTTTACAATTTTAGTGTATTAAGTAAGATTTAGATAGACTCAGTACCTGCGATTATTTTTAAAATAAATGTATTCAAAAGTCCAATTTATGAAATTGATTCTACTTATTTAAACACCAGTCATTTAGAATTTTATGGAACATAGTTTTCTGTTGTTTCATTTGCAAACTCTTAAATCAAGTAAATGGGGGCTGGAAGTTGAACTGCAAATGAAAGTATGAACCAAATTTACTTTGCATGGATCCTGCACCATTTTGTTTTGTAAATATTGAGCTATTTATACACACACACACACACACACATACCAGGCTTTCAAGGCACCAAATACATTTGCTTAGAAATTCATTCCCAGTCCACAGCTCTAAATGATCATTTTTGCATGCTCTGCTCTGAACCTAAAAATTGAAATCGTTGGAATAAATTTTGAAAGCAGAGTTCACGCACTGTCACTACGATGCAGCATGTTTAGTTCTTCTGCTAGCAGTTATTTTCTCTATTGGCAATACTTAATTACAGGCAATTTAGTGGGTGACATATGTCTGTAGAAACAAAACTGTGCTGCCATAGTGTCCCTGTCACTTAAATTGATTGGATTCAGTCACTGTTAGAGGTCAAAGTGCAGCTTGGAAATTATTGCACAGCCAAATAAGTGAGAACTCTATTTTATGATTGCGGATCCTCATATCTTTATGAAGGAAGTGGACAACTACAGGCCAATTCTCCATATTAAAATGCCCTGGCACCCCAGAGCTTGATGAGGTGTCAGTTGCAGAAGGTTGCTGAACGGATCAGTATCCAGAATGACACTTCATTAGTCTGGCCACAAAATCTTTAATAAATCCAGTCAGCCAGTTGAAGTCAGTGGAAACTTGTCCTCCTCCTCTTTCTCCTAGACAGGCAGCAAGCAGCAGTCAGCAGCAAGCACTATGCTGTCTTAAAAGCAAAACAATGCAGATAGAAATTAAGTTTTTGATCCCCTCTGGAGTGAAACACTGTACATCCCTTAAGTAACCCAAACTGTGCAATTTAATCTTAACAGTCTCAGGTGCAATTTTCACTAAACTCCTAGTTGCTCCCTGGCTGTGTTTGCAATTAAGCTATTCAGTATGAGCTAGAACATGGATAAGTCAAGAGTTGAGGATGGAGAAGGCCATCCAGTCGGTTCTGGGAGATAAAATATGGCAGACACAATAGCCTCCACAAGATAAAAATACCACGTTACACGGTGTTGACCATCATTATTTTCTGTACGTTCGGAGAATGACTGCTTTTGTGATTCGTAAACAGCCGTGCGTACAGAGCAAAACATGAGTGCTGTCCAACATTCTCTGAACCCAAAGCAATCCATGCTCCTGGTAGATGCATGTTCTTGTGCCATCTACTGCCTTCGGCTGAAGAAGGTTGATGAATTCCCAACCCCTTGCCGATAAAACTGATGTCTTATTTGCCATATGTGCATATATGACTTAAGTCAGCTGCCATGACCCTGAGGCTGAGAAAATGAGAGTAGCACTGTCCGTCACCTATGGACAGAGCAGTGTAAACCTGGATGCAAGGTTTGAGCTCTTCCCACAGAAGCTAAGGGACGTTTCTGTCAGCTCTCGGGTGCTTTTACTCATACATCTGGAAGTAGGAATATGACTCCTAAAGACTTTTGGAGTAAGACAGAGCTCATGTAACCTTCCTTCGCTGAGCTCCTTAGAAAATTGTTTATTAGTCACCCATATTCAAAATGGAATTGTTGTGACTGACTGAACTGAACCATATGGAGGTTGTAAATAGGAGATATAAAAGATTGTTATTCTCACAGCAGATTTTCTGGAGAGAGAACATCTCTCTCTCTTTCTCTTAACACAATGTGTTATGCTTTTATAATGGGTGACTTCAATCTACATGTAGATTGGGTGAACCAAATTGGTAAAGGTGCTGAGGAAGAGGATTTCTTGGAATGTATGCGGGATGGTTTTTTGAACCAACATGTCGAGGAACCAACTAGAGAGCAGGCTATTCTAGACTGGGTTTTGAGCAATGAGGAAGGGTTAATTAGCAATCTTGTCGTGAGAGGCCCCTTGGGTAAGAGTGACCATAATATGGTGGAATTCTTCATTAAGATGGAGAGTGACATAGTTAATTCAGAAACAAAGGTTCTGAACTTAAAGAGGGGTAACTTTGAAGGTATGAGACGTGAATTAGCTAAGATAGACTGGCAAATGACACTTAAAGGATTGACGGTGGATATGCAATGGCAAGCATTTAAAGATTGCATGGATGAACTACAACAATTGTTCATCCCAGTTTGGCAAAAGAATAAATCAAGGAAGGTAGTGCACCCGTGGCTGACAAGAGAAATTAGGGATAGTATCAATTCCAAAGAAGAAGCATACAAATTAGCCAGAGAAAGTGGCTCACCTGAGGACTGGGAGAAATTCAGAGTTCAGCAGAGGAGGACAAAGGGCTTAATTAGGAAGGGGAAAAAAGATTATGAGAGAAAACTGGCTGGGAACATAAAAACTGACTGTAAAAGCTTTTATAGATATGTAAAAAGGAAAAGACTGGTAAAGACAAATGTAGGTCCCCTACAGACAGAAACAGGTGAATTGATTATGGGGAACAAGGACATGGCAGACCAATTGAATAATTACTTTGGTTCTGTCTTCACTAAGGAGGACATAAATAATCTTCCAGAAATAGTAGGGGACAGAGGGTCCAGTGAGATGGAGGAACTGAGCGAAATACATGTTAGTAGGGAAGTGGTGTTAGGTAAATTGAAGGGATTAAAGGCAGATAAATCCCCAGGGCCAGATGGTCTGCATCCCAGAGTGCTTAAGGAAGTAGCCCAAGAAATAGTGGATGCATTAGTGATAATTTTTCAAAACTCATTAGATTCTGGACTAGTTCCTGAGGATTGGAGGGTGGCTAATGTAACCCCACTTTTTAAAAAAGGAAGGAGAGAGAAACCGGGGAATTATAGACCGGTTAGCCTAACATCGGTGGTGGGGAAACTGCTGGAGTCAGTTATCAAAGATGTGATAACAGCACATTTGGAAAGCGGTGAAATCATCGGACAAAGTCAGCATGGATTTGTGAAAGGAAAATCATGTCTGACGAATCTCATAGAATTTTTTGAGGATGTAACTAGTAGAGTGGATAGGGGAGAACCAGTGGATGTGGTATATTTGGATTTTCAAAAGGCTTTTGACAAGGTCCCACACAGGAGATTAGTGTGCAAACTTAAAGCACATGGTATTGGGGGTAAGGTATTGATGTGGATAGAGAATTGGTTAGCAGACAGGAAGCAAAGAGTGGGAATAAACGGGACCTTTTCAGAATGGCAGGCAGTGACTAGTGGGGTACCGCAAGGCTCAGTGCTGGGACCCCAGTTGTTTACAATATATATTAATGACTTGGATGAGGGAATTAAATGCAGCATCTCCAAGTTTGCGGATGACACGAAGCTGGGCGGCAGTGTTAGCTGTGAGAAGGATGCTAAGAGGATGCAGGGTGACTTGGATAGGTTGGGTGAGTGGCAAATTCATGGCAGATGCAATTTAATGTGGATAAATGTGAAGTTCTCCACTTTGGTGGCAAAAATAGGAAAACAGATTATTATCTGAATGGTGGCCGATTAGGAAAAGGGAAGGTGCAACGAGACCTGGGTGTTATTTGTTACGTACCCCGTAACTGGGTTGCCAAACCAGCAGAAATGGATCACTCAGTTGGAGTCTGGACTACTAGAACTAAGAAAGTTTTATTAAAGAAACAAGCAACACAGTACTCTAATCAAAAGGATAATAAATGCAACAGTTCAGCAATGATAAACACACATGTACACAGATTTAAGATAACAGGATCAATCAAGCTCTATCGTCGTCTAGGGGTAAATGACCAGATTCAAAGTGACGCAAAGTTCAGTTCAATTGAATTCAGTTGAGTTCGCAGTAATCACTGCCTTGGGAGATGGACAGTGTGGGGGAAGGAGAGAGAGAGCAAAACGAATGAATATTCAAACGGCTTCCACACAGACCTTCGATATTCTTCGCAGTCAGCTTTCGGGCAAGCCCTTTGTGATGTCTTCTGAGGTCACCGAGCGTGACCCGTCCGTTTCCAGATGCGATCGTTTCTCTGTGGTGAACGTGGCACCCAGGCAAGGGTGGACACACACCAGGTTCCCGCTGATCGAGCCTTTCCACCCTGTGCGTCTATGGCTTGGTCCCGCGAATAGCCTTCCAAAACTTCCCACCAACTTGTGGGAGACGCACCGCTTCCAGGGTCTCGTTACCTCGGGGTGTCATGTGTGTCTGCCTTAGCGAACCTGTCCCTTTTTATCCCCCTGCTGGGGTACCACCTGTCCATCACTTCAAACAGTTCAGGGTTCAAAGGGGGAGCCGATCTTGATAGCTCTCCTTCCGTTAAACTCTCCCGTCCCTTCATTAACATTTCCAAATGCTGCTCCATTGTTTTCCTTATCTCTCTTTCTCCTGAAGACAGGTGACAGACCAACTGCTGATCCCACTGGTGCCAGCACAGGCCAGCTAACATCTTAATCTATGTGTATTCTCGTCACACATTATACACCAGTCATTGAAAGTGGGCATGCAGGTACAGCAGGCGGTGAAAAAGGCGAATGGTATGCTGGCATTTATAGCGAGAGGATTCGAGTACAGAAGCAGGGAGGTACTACTGCAGTTGTACAAGGCCTTGGTGAGACCACACCTGGAGTATTGTGTGCAGTTTTGGTCCCCTAATCTGAGGAAAGACATCCTTGCCATAGAGGGAGTACAAAGAAGGTTCACCAGATTGATTCCTGGGATGGCAGGACTTTCATATGAAGAAAGACTGGATGAACTAGGCTTGTACTCGTTGGAATTTAGAAGATTGAGGGGGGATCTGATTGAAACGTATAAAATCCTAAAGGGATTGGACAGGCTAGATGCAGGAAGATTGTTCCCGATGTTGGGGAAGTCCAGAACGAGGGGTCACAGTTTGAGGATAGAGGGGAAAGCCTTTTAGGACTGAGATTAGGAAGAACTTCTTCACACAGAGAGTGGTGAATCTGTGGAATTCTCTGCCACAGGAAACAGTTGAGGCCAGTTCATTGGCTATATTTAAGAGGGAGTTAGATATGGCCCTTGTGGCTACGGGGGTCAGGGGGTATGGAGGGAAGGCTGGTGCAGGGTTCTGAGTTGGATGATCAGCCATGATCATAATAAATGGCGGTGCAGGCTCGAAGGGCCGAATGGCCTACTCCTGCACCTATTTTCTATGTTTCTATGTTTTTAAATACAAAGATAACTATAAACAATTAACTACAGTTTCAATAGCTGTAATCACCTATTTAACTTAAACAGCTTTGAATATCCAGCTTTGCATATCCAGTCCAAACTCTAGACACCCAAAATACACTCCTCCTGTTAGTGTTGAGGGATGGCTCTCTGGATGTAAAACTAGCCAGAATTTTAAGTGACAAAGTAGGCATTCCCTGAACTCTGCATTAAGTGGCAGGGATATGCCTTTAACACTGTGCTAATACAGGAGAACACCACTTAATACCTTACCTGTTTTCATTCTGAAGTTTGCAATGGAGATACAAGAGAGATCGCAGGTGCTGGAAGTCTGAAGCTACACACACACACACACACACACACACATACACACACACACACACACACTCACACACACAGTGTTGGAGGAACTCTGCAGTTCAGGTGCATCTATGGAGGGAACTAGGTAGTTGATGTTCCAGGCCAAGACTCTACACCAGAACAGGACAGAAGGAAGTTAAAAGTCAGAAATCAGAAATGGTGGGCAAAGGGAGAAGATCACTAGTTGGTGGATGATAGGTAAACACTGCCAGCTTGTGCTCCTCCCCCCTCCACCCTTTTATTCTGATTTCAGCCCTCTGACTTTCCCGCCCCCACACTTATCTAAAGTTTGTTGCCAAAGAGCTCATATCTCTCAAGATCTGCAGTTCAAAAAGACGGTTGCTTTCTCGAGGTGGAATTAATACTGAAAGCTTACACAATTCGCAGAAAAGATTTGAAGCCTCTTGCAAGCTCTTCTGATCTAAGTACTCTATAATCAATCTCCACTCCACTGAGTGTTGAGTCTATTGAGAACTCTTTTAATTGTATCCTTCAATATTTTCAGACTTGTTTTCCATTCTGGTTGTTATTTTATTCTTGCTACATGCAGTACAGTATATTTATCTAAATTAAATCATATCTACCTTGTGGCATATTTTGACCAGATATCTACCACCCACAGTACCGCATTTTATTGAAAACTACTGTCTTCAGGGGAAGAGGAGAAGCAGAAAAATAAGCAGGCAGAAAATAACTGGATTTTCACTGAACATTTCTCATTTTACCTGAGCTGTTGGTTCCTAGCTGTTATTTGCTAAGTCAACTGATTTGATGCTTTGGACATTCAGTACTGTTCCAGTAATGAAAGGAAAATAATGAAGGATTTCCACTCATGATGATTATCCTGTGACCTCAACTGACAGTGCATCAGTGAGAACTTAGTATCTAGGGGGACTGTAGCAATTCTGTAGACATTTACCATAAAAGCTTCCTCTGGTTTTAGAGTAACAAATCAATGTTTAGGGAGGGAAAGCCGTTTGTAAAAATGAGTATTTAAATACATGAATAGTAATGATCCTTGATATCTTTTATGGAGTTATTGATTCATGTTGAAATTACTGCCACTACTGCCTTGTCTCGTAAAAGGCTAATCTGGGCAGTTAAGCTATGAAACTTATTGACTTTGATGTTTTCATCTCATTGAAATTATTAATATTTAGATAAAGTCATTTAGTGGAGACTGAAGGATCTGAAGCCCTGGAAAGCTACAAATTCAATAGCAGTTTTAATCCTTGCTTACACATTCATAACCCTGCTGATTTGGAGACATTTTAGTATCAGTGTTTTGCCTCTGAAAATAGTCAGTAGTAAATATTTATCTGAATCTTTTCTATGGACCAAAACTGAAGCCAGACAGATGTTCAAAATGTTCAAAATTACATTTGATTCAAGGGCCAAAATGATATTTAAAGAAATAATATGTTCTATTTATATAGTGAATGAAATACCTCCTCTAGTGCTTTTAACAACCCTACTGAGGAGGATGATTCATTAAGAGTGTTTTGTACAAGAAGCTTTACATTCTATCCCCAGGTCTGAACTTCCCCTGCTGTTCAATAAGATCCATTTGCCTACTTTCCATTCCACACCCACATTCCTTAAATATGCCATTTTCAGCCTTGAATGTACTTAATGATATTAGGCATCCACAGGACTTTTCAGTAGAAAATTACAAAGGATTATTATCTTAGCAAATAAATTACCCTAATCCAAGATATAAATGGCTGACCCATTATTCTAAGGATATGCTGCTTCTTAATGTTTATGCTGCCAGTCCATTTCAGATGCTTTAATGCTTCAATGAGAACACTTCTAAACTCCGGTGACTATTGTGAAAAGAAAACATATCTTTTCTTTTTGTACAGAGAACCCAATAACTGTAGTACTGCACAATAAATGAAAAACAAAAATTGTGAATGCTAAAACCTGGATATAAAAGCAGAAAATGGAGGCTTTGAAGCATCTGTTGAAAGAAAAAAAGGAACTACCATTTCAGGTCAAACATCATTTGTCAGAATCGGGAAGGGGAAAAAACAAAGTTCAAAGTACATTCACTATTAAAGTACATACGTGTCACCATATAAAAGCCTAAAATTCATTTTCTTGTGGGCATTCACATTAAATAACAAGAAACACGATAGAACCAATGAAAAACCACACAAATCAAGACAAACAACAAGATGTGCAAAAGTCAAGAAACCGTGCAAATACTGTAAAAAAAAATAAATAAACAATAAATATTGGTAACATGAGATGAAGAGTCTTTGAATGTGTGTCCATAGGTTGTGGGAACAGTTCCATGTTGAGGTGAGTGAAGTTATCCCTTCTGGTTTAAGAGCTTGATGGTTGAGGAGTAATAACTGTTCCTGAACCTAGAGATCCTGAAGTTCCTGTACCCCCCCCCCCACTTCCTGACAGCAGCGGTGAAAAGAGAGCATGGCCTGAATATAGGAGATCCTTGATGATGGATACTGCTTTCCTGTGACAATGCTCCTTATAGATGTGTTCAATGGTGGGGAGGGCTTTACCCGTGATGGACTCGGCTGTATCCACTACTTTTGTAGTTTTTTATCCGAACAAGAGCATTAGTGTTCCCATGCCAGGCTGTGATGCAACCAGCCAGTATATTCTCTGCTGCACATCTATAGAAGTTTGATAAAGTTTTAGATGCCAAATACTGGCCGTGGGTTCACCCTCCTGAAATATACTGTTACCTCAGCCTCAGAGACTGAAATCACAGGGTTGTCAGGGTGTGTGGGAATTCATGGTGGTTCCTCCATGTTTTGTCAGTGAAAGTGAGCATAACAGGCATTGAGCTCATCTGGGAGCAATTTTTTTTTGTTACATACTTCACTTGGTTTTATTTTGTAGGAAGTGATAGCACTCAAGACCTGCCACAGCAGTTAAGCATCTTTCTGTGATTTCATTTTGGTCCGAATTGCCACTTCACATGTGAGATGGCTTTCTGGAGGTCATACTTAGACCTCTTGGACTCTGCCCCTTGTGACTGGATCCCACATTTTGTCTTCTCTTCATCTGACCTGAACGCCACTGATCTGGCCCTTAGCATTTTGCCGGAACCCACCTTTGCCTGGGTTCCGGCAAACTGGCAACAGAGGAGCGGAAGGCAGTGTGGACAGGGCCAATGAACTTAACCTGTTCTTTAACAGATTTGACAGTGTGGCCTCTGCCCATCCCCCACATGAGCCATTTGTTGTCGGCCCCCAACCAACACATATTCCACTCTCCCCTCCTACTCCTCCTCACAGTCCTCCACCCTGCTCTCATGACTATACCCCTTCCCCAGATGAAACCACCATGGTGGGCTTCACAGCTCTACAGGTGAGAAGACAGCTAAAACGTCTCAACCCAAGCATGGCTGCAGGACCGGATGGTGTCAGTACCAGGGTGCTCAAAGCCTGTGCCCCTCAGCTATGTGGAGTACGTCGCCATGTATTCAACATGAGCCTGAGGCTCCAGAGGGTTCCTGTACTGTGGAAGACGTCCTGCCTCGTCCCTGTGCCGAAGACGCCGCACCCCAGCGGCCTCAATGACTACAGACTGGTGGCATTGACCTCCCACATCATGAAGACCCTGGAGAGACTTGTTGTGGAACTGCTCTGGCCTATGGTCAGGCCACACTTAGATCCCCTCCAGTTCGCCTACCAGCCCCGACTAGGAGTTGAGGATGCCATCATCTTCCTGCTGACCCGTGTCTACGCCCACCTGGACAAGCCAGCGAGCACTGTGAGGGTCATGTTTTTTGACTTCTCCAGTGCGTTCAACACCATCTGCCCTGCTCTGCTGGGGGAGAAGCTGACAGCGATGCAAATGGATGCTTCCCTGGTATCATGGATTCTTGATTACCTGACTGGCAGACCACAGTACGTGTGCTTGCAACACTGTGTGTCCGACAGAGTGATCAGCAGCACTGGGGCTCCACAGGGGACTGTCTTGTCTCCCTTTCTCTTCACCGTTTACACCTCGGACTTCAACTACTGCACAGAGTCTTGTCATCTTCAGAAGTTTTCTGATGACTCTGCCATAGTTGGATGCATCAGCAAGGGAGATGAGGCTGAGTACAGGGCTATGGTAGGAAACTTTGTCGCATGGTGTGAGCAGAATTATCTGCAGCTTAATGTGAAAAAGACTAAGGAGCTGGTGGTAGACCTGAGGAGAGTTAAGGTACTGGTGACCCCTGTTTCCATCCAGGGGGTCAGTGTGGACATGGTGGAGGATTACAAATACCTGGGGATATGAATTCACAATAAACTGGACTGGTCAAAGAACACTGAGGCTGTCTACAAGAAGGGTCAGAGCCGTCTCTATTTCCTGAGGAGACTGAGGTCCTTTAACATCTGCCGGACGATGCTGAGGATGTTCTATGAGTCTGTGGTGGCCAGTGCTATCATGTTTGCTGTTGTGTGCTGGGGCAGCAGGCTGAGGGTGGCAGACACCAACAGAATCAACAAACTCATTCATAAGGCCAGTGATGTTGTGGGGATGGAACTGGACTTTCTCACGGTGGTGTCTGAAAAGAGGATGCTGTCTAAGTTGCATGCCATCTTGGTCAATGTCTCCCATCCACTACATAATGTACTGGTTGGGCACAGGAGTACATTCAGCCAGAGACTCATTCCACCGAAATGCAGCACTGAACGTTATAGGAAGTCATTCCTGCCTGTGGCCATCAAACTTTACAACTCCTCCCTTGGAGGGTCAGACATCCTGAGCCAATAGGCTGGTCCTGGACTTATTTCATAATTTACTGGCATAATTTACATATTACTATTTAACTATTTATGGTTCTATTACTATTTGTTATTTATGGAGCAACTGTAATGAAAACCAATTTCCCCTGGGAATAATAAAGTATGACTATGACTATGACTAGTAGATTGCAGATCTCTTGGTTCATCCAAGGATTCTAATTGGGGAACATTCTAAATGATTTTGCAGGGATATACTCGTGCACATCTGACTTTATAAAGTCCATGACAGCTGCGGTGTATTCGTTCATAAACTCTGATGAGCCCTTGCACATGGCCCATTCTTCACTTTGATCTTGCCAAAGCTTGTACAACTGCTTATGACTAAACATTCTTACGCATGAGTGGCACCCTCCTTGGAATAAAAACTAACAAATCGATTTCTTTCCAGCTGTTTACCATAGCTGCATCTCTGGTTTCTCTATCTGAGATCCTTGCACATGAAGCATTCTGCACAGGAGGAGAAGACAGAGTGAGATTCAATCACAAGGGGTGGGGGCAGATAGGTGATACTTTAACCTTAAACGTAACTTCAAGGTCTTATGTTGCCTCCTTAGTAATATAGAAGTTACTCAATTAAAATTAAAAAATAATGCAAATGCTGGAAATCTCCAGCCTTGCTTGAAATGTTAATTTCCTTCTTCTTTCCGCAGACACTGCCTGACCTGCTAAGAGTGTTCAGCGTTTGCTGTTTTTATTTTAAAGTAGTAATCTCTGAATTGCTCCCAATACCATGTATTAGTGAGAGCAGGAAGACAGTGATGTTCAAGATGAATATATGGCTGAACAGATAGTATAGAAGAGTGGGATTTAGATTCTTGTGGCATTGACACCAGTTCTGGGGAATGTGGGACCTATATAAGCTGAAAGGGTTACCCCTGGGCAAGATGAGGTCTGGTATACTATTTCTGGTCCTCACTAATGCAGTTGTGGAAGGTGTAAATTAATATGGCAGAGTCAGACAATGTGTGCCAGAATGAACAGTTAAAGTTCAAAGCTCAAAGTAAAATCTTTTATCAGAGTACATACGTGTCACTACATACAACCCTGAGATTCTTCTTCCTGTGGGCATACTTAGCTGTGGAACAGTAGCTGTGAGCAGGATCAATGAACAAACACTGCAAATACAAATATAAATAAATAGCAATTAATAATGAAAGCATGAAATGACAAGATAAAGAGTCCTTAAAGTGAGACAATTGGTCGTGGGAATACCAGAAATCGAGTGAGTGTAGTTATCCCCTTTTGTTCAGGATCCTGATGGTTGAGAGGTAGTAGCTGTTCTTAAACATGGTGGTGCAAGTCCTGAGGCACTTGTACCTTCTACCGATGGCAGCAGCGAGAAAAGAGCATGGCCTGGGTGATGAGGATCTTTGTTGATGGATGCTGCTTTTCTACAGGAACATTTCATGTGGATGTGCTCAATGGTGGGGGCAGGGGGTTTACCTGTGATGAACTGGGCCAGATTCACTATGAGAGCAGCAAGGATGAATCTGAAAGGCATAGAAATAGCAACAGAGGATAGTCTCTGCTCATATGGAAGTATGAGGAGGTGATAAGAGCTACCGGGTTGCAGGCGGTAAGTAGCTTAGTGACTGTCAGGAGAGGGGAAGAGAAATTTGCTGACACTGCTCTGTGGCTCAGAAAAGAAGAAGGAGAAGAGGAGTGCAGTAGTGTAGGGGATTTCATAGTTAGAGGAGCAGAAGCAGATTATGTGGACGTGAAAGAGACACTTAGATGATATGTTATAGTTGGCTGAAGTGCACATGGCAAACAAAATAGCAGATCAGATGATAGACATGGAATTCCAGAAGTAGTGGCCACAATGATGGTACATATAATCTTCCAAAGACCTCAGCTATATAAAGATTGAATGTTTGCCGATCTGATAAACCAATTCAAAAGGAGCAGGAAGCACCATACAGGTAACTGTCTGCCTAATCTAATATCTATTATTGGAAGGTCATAACTGATCAAGCGGAGATAGCATGGTCTTAATGAAGGAGAAATTTTGTCTGACAAAATTATGAGAATTCTTTGAGTTCCTCTAAACTTAGAGCGGATTTTCAAATATGTTTGACAAGACCGGTACGAAAAGTTACTTCGCTGGATAAGAACTCCTGGTATTGGAAATAATAACATGGATGGGAGATTGGCTAACTAAAAGAGTCAGTAGGGATAAGCAAGCCACTTTGGTGTTGGTAGCCCATAACCAATGTTAGACTACAGCTGTTTACAGTGGATATTAATAGTGTGGTGAAAGGAACCAAATGAACTGTAATCAAAACCTGGATGATACAAAGGTAGAGAAAAAGGCAAAAGATAAAGAGGATGAAAACAGTTTTTCAGCAAGATAAATTAAGTGAGGGAGCAAAATCTTGGTAAATAGAGCATAATTGGTAGTCATCTTTGAAGAAAGAATATTTAAGACAGGTGACTATTTAAATGTGGAATGAATGCAAAAAGCTGCAGCACAAAGTATTTGGAGATTCTGGTACATGAAACACAGAAATAATAATGGTGCAACAAGTTATCAGGAAGGCTAATAGAATACCGACTTTTATTTCAAAAGGGCTGGCATGGAAATAAATTTTACCAACAGGACCACGCCTTGAATATGTTTACAATTGTGATTCCGTTAGTTATGCAAAGGTAGATTATCATCGGTGGCATTTCAGGGAAGGTTCACAAGGATGATCCCGACCATGAAGTCCTTATGAGGAAGGACTGAGTGGTTTGTGTCTGAACTCGTTAGAATTTAGGAAACTAGGAGGTAATCTAAATGACACGTATATTTTAAGGTTAAGATAGTAAAGGCTATAAGGAACTTTCCCCTCTTTTGAAGAATAGCCTCAGAATTAAAAGGCATCTATTAGACATAGCTAAGGAAAAATTTCTGCTCTCAAGCGATCATAACTCTTCTGGAAATGATTGCCTCAAGCATTTTGGTGGCTAAATTGAAAATATTCAAAGATAACACAAGTGGAAAATCAGTGAGGGAAATGGAATGTAATGAGGATAGAGCAGGAAAGTGAACTTGAGGAAAGTTAAATCAGCAGTGATCTTATTGAAAGATAGGGGCAGGGCTGAAGAACTGAATGAACAATTCCTTTTTCTGTTTCATGGTCTTCCAGTTTAATGCACAAAAAAACATTTGCTACTTTCCCACCATATAAGAAATGTTTTGTTATTCTAATTTTGTTACTAAAGCAAATAACCACATTATTTTCCCTCATTATATTCCATCTGCCACTAACCTGCCTACTCACTCCACCTGTTTATGTTCTTATTTAGATTCTTTCCTTCCTCCTCTCCACTTACTTTCCTACCTTTTAATTTTTATCAACACTTAAATGCAATATTATTTGTCTTTTAACATAAGCCATTAATATAAATTGTGATTGCTGACAGCCTAATATCGACTTACTTATACTCAGCAAAGAACAGCTAAACAGTCTGAAAAAGATCCAACCATTTCTACCTTGATTTCTGCCCTTCAACCAGTCTCCTGTCCATGACAAAATATTACTTGTATTAGATGAGCTCTAATTTGAGGGAATAGCCGTTTATGTTTCTCTTAGAAAATCCTTATGAAAATTTATATCTACCACTAATGAAATTAATGTTAGAAATATTAAGTTACTAGTTAATAGATAGTCAAACATGATTTTCCCTTCATAAAACTGTGTTTACTCTCCTCACTGCTGTAACTTTGGTGGTGCCAGCTCGCTGACTTTCCAAACTATTGGATGCTATTTATATTAATCCCCAAGCACACATAGCTTTTGGAGAGGGTTTAAATTAATTTGGCAAGGGGATGGGAAGCTTGGTGATGGGGCTGAGAATACGGCTGTTGGTTTACAAGCAGAGGCAGTATGTAGTGAGACTGTCAGGGAGGACAGGCAGATGATAGGGCAAAATTGCAGTCGACAGGATGAGTTGCAGTGTAGAAGGGCGACGAAATTGAAAAGGGTGTTGGGTACAGGATTGAAGGTATTGTATTTGAATACACACAGAATAATGAATAAAGTAGATGATCGTGTCGTGCAATTAGAAATTGGCAGGTATGATGTAAGCATCACTGAGTCATGGCTGAAAGAAGATTATAGTTGTGACCTTAACATCCAAGGATACACATTGTATCAAAAGGACAGGCAGGTAGGCAGAGGGGCTGATGTGGTTCTCTTGGTAAAAAATGAAATCAAATCCTTAGAAAGAGCTGACATACAATCGGAAGATTTAGTATCCTTGTGGGTAGAGTTAAGAAATTGCAAGGGTGAAAAGACCTTGATGGCAGTTATATACAGGCCATCAAACAGTAGCCAGAATGCTGGCTACAATTATAACAGGAGATAATAAAGGCTTGTAAAAAGGGCAATGTTACAATAGTCATGGGCACTCTAATATGTAGGTAGATAAGGAACATCAGTTTGGTGCTGGATCCCAAGAGAGAGAACTTGTAGAATGCCTATAAGATGGCTTTTCAGACTAGTTTGTGGTTGAGCCCTCAAGCAGATCAGCTGCTCTGGATTGGGTGTTGTGTAATGAACCAGATTTGATTAGGGAGTTGAAGATAAAGGAACTCTTAGGAGGCAGTGGTCACAGTGTGATAGAATTCAGCCTGCAATTTGAGAGGGAGAAGCTAAAGTCAAATGTATTTCATTGGAGTAAAGGGAATTACAGAGAAATGAAAGAGGAGCTGACCAAAATCAACTGAAAGGGGACACTAGCAAGAATGACAGCAGAAAAGCAATGACTGGAATTCCTGGGAGCAATTTGGAAGGTGCAGGATAGGTATATCCCAAAGAAGTATTCTAAAGACAGAGTAACCAACTGTCAAGTCATGTCAGGTCAAGTCAAGTCAAGTTTATTTATAAAGCACATTTAAAAACAACCCATGTTGACCAAAGTGCTGTACAAACCATAACAGGTAGCTAAAATCACAAATACAAGAAACACAAATATAAACAACAAGGCATACAGCTTATAGGCACAAAATAAACAACACATGAGCCTAGACACAAGCCAACAATCAGCCACATCAGGAAGATTCAAACGCTAGTGAATAAAGGTAAGTTTTGAGCCTGGACTTAAAAGAGTCAATGGAGGGGGCAGATCTGATAGGGAGGGGAACTGTGGCTGACAAGGGAAGTCAAAACCAACATAAAAGCAAAAGAGAAGGCATATAATAGAGCAAAAATTAGTGGGAAGTTAGAGAATTTGGAAATTTTTAAAAACCAACAGAATGCAAGTAAAAAAAACCCATAAAGGATGAAAAGATAAAATACAAAGGTAAGCTACACAACAGTATCAAAGAGGATATCAAGAAGTTTTTTTTCCCCCAGAGTGAAAGGGAGGCAAGAGTAGACATAGGATTGCTAGGTAATTATGCTGGGAGGTAGTAACAGGGAGCAAGGAAATGGCGGATTAACTGAATAAGTAACTTGCTTCAATCTTCACTATGGAAGACACTAGCAGTATGCCAGAAGTTTGAGGGGGGAAGAAGTGAGTGTTGTTGCTGTTACTAGGCAGAAGGTGCTTCCAGAACTCAAAAGTATGAAGGTAGATAAGTCACCTGGACCAGATGGATTACACCTCAGGGTTCTGAAAGAGATAGCTGAAGAGATTGCGGAGGCACTAGTAATGATATTTCAAGAATCATTTGATTATGGAATGGATCCAGAGAACTGGAAAATGACAAATTTCACTCCACTCTTCAAGAAGGGGGGAAGGCAGAAGAAAAGAAATTATTGGCCGGATAGCCTGACCTCAATGGTTGGGAAATGTTGGAGTCAATTGTTAAGGATGAGGTTTTGGGGTACTTGGAGGCACATGGTAAAATAGGCCAAAGTCAGCATCATTTCCTTAAGGGGAAATCTTGTCTAACAAATCTGTTAGAATTCTTTGAAGAAATTTAGATCTAAAATTTTTTCCAAAGTATCCATTGGATATGAGTGTGGAAAATTAGGAGAAGCAGTAATTAAAAATTTCTAATCTGTAGGTATCTAAAAAAGTGAGATCTGGGTAAATTATATTTATTAGGAAGTTGATCAAAAGACATGAAACAATTATCCAAAAATAAATCACAAAAACATACTATACCTTTGGTTTTCCAATCAAAGTAAGCTTGATCCATGGTGGAAGGTTGAAAAAGGAAATTAGATATAATAGAACTTGCTAAAATAAATTGATTGAACCCAAAAAATTTTCGGAATTGAAACCATATACGTAAAGTATGCTTAACTATTGGATTATTCATTTGTTTATACAATTTAGAAGAAATAAAAGGAAGCGAAGTTCCTAAAACCGAACCCAAAGAAGACCCTTGTAATGAATTACATTCAAGATTTACCCAATGTGGATTTAAAGATACATCCAAATCTCGTAACCAAAATTTTAAGTATCAAATATTAATTGCCCAATAATAAAATCTCTCTCCGAAAAGTGTTGTAGCAATTATTTATAACATAATTATGAATTTATGTCCTGATGTTTCTAATAAAATTAAAACTGATTGGGAAAGAGAACATAAGATTATTATACCGATCGAAAAATGGGAAAATATTCTTCAGTTGGTTAATTCATCCTCTATATGTGCTAAACATGTGTTGATACAGTTTAAAGTAGTGCACAGGGCTCATATGTCCAAAGATAAACTATCTTGTTATTATTCTTATATTAATTCTATATGTGATAGATGTCATTCCGAGAAAGCTTCTTTAACTCACATGTTTTGGTCATGTCCTTTGTTGGAAAAGTATTGGAAAGATATTTTTGATATTATTTCAACGGTTTTGAATACAGACTTACAACCTCACCCAATTTTTGGATTACCAATGATAGACCCAAATCATTTAACCTCTTCAGCTCGTCGGATGATTGCATTCTTAGTTTAATGGCTAGAAGATCCATTTTGCTGAATTGGAAAGAGATTAACCCTCCTACTGTATTTCACTGGTTTTCACAAACTATGTTGTGTTTGAATTTGGATAAAATTAGAAGTGTGATTTATGACCCTTCCATTAAATTTGAAAAAAATTGGAGGCCATTTATTCAGCATTTTCTTATGATGTAATTTGACCATTTCCAAACTTATTTTACTTCTCTGTAGTGTTGGTTGAGAGGAATGGAGTTGTCGACACTAAAGTTTTCTTCTCTTCCATTTTTACGTTGTTAAAATTGCCCAAGTCTTTTTAGTTTAGTTGACTAATTCTGTTTAGATTAGTTTTTTTAGGGGTGGGGTTTGTTTTTTTTTCTTTTTCATGATTTTTCTCTAGTTAGTTTTTTTTTGTCCTGTATTATTCATTGTTATCCTACATGATTGGGAGTTTTGTCAATTTATACTATTTGGTTTTATAATTACTCATCTTAAGTATAACAATGTATTTCCAGCAATTTTGTATTATTGCTATGTTATGTTTATATTTTATGAAACTAATAAAAAGATTGAAAAAGAAAGAAAGAATTCTTTGAAGAAATAACAAGCAGGGTAGACAAAAGAGAATCAATTAATATTATGTACTTAGATTTCCAGAAAGCATTTGACAAGTTGCCACATATGGGGCTACTTAACAAGTAGTACAGGAATGATACTAACATGGATAGAGCATTGTCTTATTGGCAGGAAGCAAAGAGTGGGAGGAGTAAAGGAGGCATTTTCTGTTTGGATGCTGGGGACTAGTTGTGCTTCATAGAGTTCGGCGTTGCATCCACTACTTTCACATTATATGTAATATGATCTGGATGATGAAATTGACGGTTTTGTGGCCAAGTTTGCAGACGATATGAAGATTGGTGGAGGCACAGGTAGTACTGAGGAAGCAGAGAGGCTGTAGAAGGACTTGGACAGATTGGGAGAATGGGCAAAGAAGTGGCAAGTAGAATACAGTGTTGAAAAGTGTATGGTCATGCATTTTAGTAGAAGGAACAAAAGCATAGACTATTTTCTAAATGGGGAGAAAATTCAAAAATCAGAGGTGCAAAGGGACTTGGGCATCCTTATGCAGGATTCCCTAAAAGTAATTTGCAGGTTGGGTTGGTGGTGAGGAAAGCAACTCCAATACAAGCATTCATTTTGAAAGGACTAGAATATAAAAGCAAGGATGTAATGCTGCAAGTTTTTAAGGCACTGGTGAGGCCTCACTTAGAGTATTGTGAGCAGATTTGGACCTCTTACTTAGGAAAGGATGTGTTGACATTGGAGAGGGTTCAAAGCAGGTTCACAAGAACAATTCTAGGAATTAAATGCTTATTATATGAAGAGCGATTGATGGCTATTGGCCTTTACTCGCTGGAAATTAGAAGAGTGAGGGGGGATTTCTTTGAAATCTGTCAAATATTGAAAGGCCTAGATGGAGTGGATGTGGAGAGGATGTTTCCTATTTCACATAATCTATTCTCTCATAGCTTTGTCAGTAATTTTGCTTAACTTCATCAAATCTTTAGTCTCCAAAAACATTTATAGTCACTTCAGTTTGGTCACTGAATTAGTATATTTAAATTATCCTATAGTTATCTATGAAGGCAATACATCTTTGATTTTTCTTACATTTACATAGGATCATAAAATATACAAGCATTTGGAAAAAAAGCAAGAAGCGCAGGTTGAGCCATAACTCATATTTTATTTGCGTTTACCCATGGTTAGTGGGTTTTAATATCATTTTCAAAGTTCAAAGTAAACTTCTTCTTTCTACATATATACAGTATGTTACCTTATACTACCTTGAGATACATTTTTTACAGGCACTTACCAGATAAAGGAAATACAATAGAATTTTAAGAAGAACTATATATAAAAGGCAAAAACTGACAAAGACTGGTGTGCAAGAAGCAAAAAACTAATCAAAATAGTACTGAGAACATGAGTTGTAAAGGGTTCTTGAAAGTGAGTCTGTAGATCATAGGATCAGTTCAGAGTAATGGTGAATGAAGTTATCCTATAATTTTCTTTGAACACTACTGCCAAGATATTGCATTGCTTGGCACTTTTTTCAGTAATATATTAAAAAAAAAAGATAATATTATTTTCAGGACTGGTCAACAGCTTTGGGAATTCAGCCAGTTACTTTGGAACCTAAACTTAAACTACACTTGCATTCCCATGTGATTTCTGTTTCTGGGGCACTCAGAATGATGGTATTTCTTATTAGGCACCCATTTGGAGTCTGGCTGAGCAACCACATATTGCCAATCAGGCTCACAAGGCAAACCTGATCTTCACAAAGCCAGGCTGACAAGCCCTAATCAGACTACACTTCTCTGAATGCTCGTAAATCCTGTTTTTAAGAATCTTCTGCAATAATCTCAATGTAGAAATTTCCACACATGAAGCCCTGTGTTTTAGCTTCCTTCCTAGCTCCCTATATTTGCTGTTCAGGACCTCATCCCTTTTCCTAGCTGTTGTTTTAATTGGATAGAGAAATATCATTTGGAATAAAGACCGGTTTGGCTTTCTTTCATCCATTATGATCAACTAGACGCTGAGGTGATAATCAATGGATGGAATACAGAAATAGAACGATGAAATTTAGCGATACTGCACAGAGTTGGCCCTTCTGGCCCTTTGAGCAGCATCACCCCAGCAACCCCCAACAACCCCCATTTAACGTTAACCTAATCATCGGACAACTTACAATGATCAATTAACCTAGCTGGTACGTCTTGGATTGTGGGGGTAAACTGGAGTACCCAGGGAAAACCCACACATTCCACAGGGAGGACAGACAGACTCCTTACAGAGGATGCCAGGATTAGATTCCAAACTCCAACGCCCCAAGATATAATAGCTGCTACGCTATTGTGGTGCCCAAAATGAGGAACAAGAAATAATTGTTTTTATATAAATTCATTCATGAAATGCAGCAGACTGGAAGGTCAGCATTTAATTGCCGTTGAAAGGCATTGGGAGATTGCCTAATGCCTCTTGACCCACCATGGTGCTTGCATTGTTAGTCTACTTCCCATGGCCAGCTGCCATTCATCTTTGGTCTAAATGTACATGACTTTATCTTCAGCTCCAGCAACACTCAAGATGCTCAATATCATGGTGAAAGAACTGGTCTACACGATTCACCAGAGGTTAGTGGGGAATATGTGCCTTGGTGTTTAGCATGTGAGTGTCTGTGATTCCATAAATGATTGCTATTCTTGCCCTTCTGATGAAGGCAAGGCTTTATCAGATGCAGTTGAAAAACCATTTAGGTGGGTATATAGCTCAGTGTTATGGAAATGTTCAAAGTTGCAACCAAGCAGGCTGGTTCTTGCACCATGATATTGAGCTGGAGCTGAAGATCTCTATAATTGATAACAGTAATATGAGGGAGCAAAGTTGTGCAAACTGCTTAATTCACATATGTGATGAACACATGATGTTGGCTGCATTGTCATAACTCATCTAAGCTAGAATGGCCTAAAGTAGCCGTAAACTAGAATTGGCAAAGTTAAGTGCCTATTTTGTGCAGTGCTGGTGTACACACTTGACACATTCTACAGTATTCAAAGTTCAAAACTTCAACGTTCAAGGTAAATTTATTATCAAAATACATAAATGTCACCATATACTACTCTGAGATCCATTTTCTTGCGGGCATTCACAGTAAATCCAAAGAACGCAATGGAATTAATGAAAAACTGCACACAACAAAAATGGACAACCAATGTGCAAAAGACAACAAACTATGCAAATATAAAAAAGAGAAATAATAATAATAACACATGAAATGGTCATTAGAAGTAAACATTCATAATGTGCGAATATTATCGAGTAACAGAATTTGAGGCTGACATGAGAGCAAACGAGGATAAACTTTATAGTGCAATATCCCTTCATGCAAGTAAATGCATAACAAATAGCAGATCAGCATGAATGATAGTAAAAAAATATATAATCCCTATAGACATGTTAAACCAAATCAGAATCAGTTTGAATATCACCGGCATATGTTGTGTAATTCGTTAGCTTTATGGCAGCACAACAATGATAAATAAATACAGGGGAAAAACTGAATTACATACACACGTCTATTAAATAGTTACGTTAAAATAAGTAGTGCAGAAAAAAAACAGAAAATAAAAAGTAGTGAGGTATTGTTCATGGGTTCAATATCCATTTAGAAATCAAATAAAACATGCAGTAGCACAAGAGCTAGAAAGAAACCAACCTAAAGACCACAACAATACTCTACAGGAAAATAATGAAGACGCCACTTCCCGAATTACTTCAACAACTGCTCTAACGCCTGATGGTAAAAGCAACTGTAGAATGCTGACGATGAAGCTGAGCTTACAGATAAAATTATCCTAACATTTAACACCACACTGACAAAATACATGAGCACTGACCCATCAAAAAGACCCTATGTACCAAAACAAAACACATTACCAAAATGTGCAAAAATTGTTAATACTCTCAACAATATTATATTACCGCAATATCTAGGAAAACTTGAAATATTTGAAGAATTACACACAATAATATACTGCACGGCATTAACAGCAGTGCAGTGCAATGGCACTCATAAATGGAAACCTTAAACTGAGTAATGAAATGAGAATGCCAAAATGGCAGAAAAGATTAAGAAATAAGTTTGAAACCCTAAGAGCAGAAATAGCCTGCCTAATAGAGTATAAAATGGATAACCTGAGCAAGAAAGTTAAGTGAAAAGCTGAGGAAATACTAAGGAAGCATAAGCTCCACCCAAGATATGATCGACCTAACAAAAGTATCGTAGAATTTATAGATACACTAAAACAAAAGCTTGGTGCATAGAAAGCCAGAATAAATAGATATATTGAATGTGCCAGATGAAGGAAACAGATTTATCAGTTCAGATTCAATGATAAAGGTTTATACAGGACATTGAAACTAAATTTGATGCAGTAAAATTTCATTGACAGAGTTACCAATAAACACAGAGATAATGAACTTTAGGTCTAATATCTTGTCAAACTTTGAGTGTTTGCACAATCAAGGAACAAGCTAGATTAAGGACGAACAAGAAACACAAATTGAAGAAATGCAATTGAAGAAGTGCAAACTCCTGAAATTACAACGGATATGCTAAAAAAATAACCACAACTGGAAAAGTTCTGGCAGTGATAATATCCATAATTATTGGTATAAAATTTACTTGCCTTCATCTGTACCTATTAATATTTAACAACAATTTTCTCAAAAATCCTGAAAATGTGCCCAAATTTTTGACAGAAGGTAAAACATACCTCTTACCTAAAAGGAGAAATCACAAATGACCTATTGAAAAATCATCCCATTACTTGTTTACAAACTATATTGACCTTCAAGCATCTCACAACTAATGACTGCTCACTAACATAACCGCAATATACTTACAGAAGATCAGAAAAGATGTCATAAGGGTATGAAATGATGTAAAAAAACAGCTGAAGATAGATCCTGTAACTCTAAATCAAGTCCAGCGGAAAAGTAGAAATCTTTGTTGTTGTTATATTGTCTTCCAAAAAGCATTTAATTCTGTCCTATACTCACGGTTAACAGAAATTCTTAATATATATAAACTACACACTTGACTTGTGAAATTCCTGTAGCATCTGATAAAACATTGGCGTATTATAATCATCCTATCCATTAACAACCAAAAAAGAACAACCTATATTATCAAAATAAACTGGCATTTTCCAGAGTGACTCTCTAAGATCATTATGGTTTTGTCAAGCTTTAAATCTGCTCTCTGATTTACTGAATAGGATGAAAATAGGGTGTCAAATCAGAAACAACCAAATTGATTATACTTTGACACACCTTCTATACATGGACGATTTGAAATTATATTCTCCTTCGTCAGTAAAGCTGAGGCAATTAATTCAAATAGTAGAATGATTTTCTAAAGACAAACATGAACTTTAGCATTGATAATTGCACATAATTAAACTTAAATAAAGGTGCAATAGAGCTAGTAGAATATAAAACAGAGCTGCAGGATACAATACAGCTGATGGACGAATATGAAATATATAGGTATCTGGAATATCAACATGCAAAGTAAATAGATCATAGTGTGATAAAGGGAAAACTTTTGACAGAATTTATTTTAAGGCTTAAGAAAATCTGCCAAACAGAGCTCAATAGTAAAAATATAACAAAGGCAATAAACACTTTCACTATACCCATAATAATGTATTCTTTTGGCCTAATATCTTGCTCTGAAACTGATCTGGAAAATTTAGAAAGAGATAGTAATATCCTGATAGTAATATCTACAACTGGTATCATCCCAAAGTCACTACACAATAGCATTAAACTATTAGGCCTACACAGTAATATTTCTGTAAATCTTATGAAAGCCACAGTACAAAACACCACTAGAATAGTCCGAAAGTCCCTAGCAATTGAGAAATGAACATGCTCATACCTCAGGTTTTACCAGCTTGAGCTGAGAATAAAAAATTAAAATACAACAACAATAAATAAACAAACAAGCAAGCAAGCAAGCAATAAATATTGAGAACATGAGTGGTGGAGTCCTTAAAAGTTAGTCCATGGATTGTGGAATCAGTTCATCGTTGGCATGAGTGAGGTTTTCCTCTCTGGTTCAAGAGCCTGATGGTTGAGGGTAACAACTGTTCCAGAACCTGTTGGTGTGTGACTCTTGTTCCTCATTCCTAATGGCAGCAGAGTGATGGACTGGATGGTGGGGTCCTTGATGTTGAATACTGCCCTCCTGCAACAGCGCTTCTTAAAAATGTGCTAAATGGTGGGGAGGACTTTACCTGTGATGGACTGAGCCATTTCCACTACTTCTTGTAGGCCTTTCTCTTCAAGGGCATTGGTATTCCTATACCAGGCCATGACGCAACCACCACACATCTATACAAGTTTGTCAAAGTTTTAGATGACATGCTGAATCTTCACAAACTTAGAAAGTAGAGGTACTGCAGTAACTTTTTGGAATAGCACTTATGTACTGGACCCAGGACAAATCCTCTGAAACAATAACGTTGAAGAGTTTAAAGTTGACCCTCTCCACCTCTGATCCTTTGATGAGGACCTACTCATGGACTTCCAGTTTCCTCCTCCTGTAATCAATAATTAACCCTTTGGTTCTGCTGATATTGAGTGAGAATCTGCTGATTTGTTGCCACCTTTGATTCGTCCAGCAACATTTGTGTCATCAGAAAACTTAAATCTGGCATTGGAGCTGTACTTAACCTCACAGTCATAAGTATAAAGTGAGTTGAGCATGGAGCCAGGCACACAGCCATGTAGTGCTCTTGTAGTGATAGTGGTTGTGGAGAAAACGTTACCAATCCAAACTGACTGGTTTGCAAGTGAGGAAATTGAGGATCCAGTTGCACAAGGAAGTATTGAGGCTATGGTCTTGGAGCTCATTGATTGGTTTTGATTGGATGATTGTGTTGATTGCAGAGTTGTAGTCAATGAAGAATATCTAATGTATGTATTTTCACTGTTCATACGTTCCAGAGTTAAGGAAAGTATTGTGCAATATACTGCAAATAATACACATTAAAAATTTGAAATAAGATTGAAACCACATTGGCATTTATAGCAGTATTAGTAGTAACAAAACATGGCTGAGTATTTAACTATAGCAATTAATTAGTCATTTTATCTAACCCACTAATAGCCTCCTGGGCATCCTCTTTTGACAAGCAAGAAGCTTCCAATTTAATTTTGCTGAAATGGGAATTGCATTGACTCCTTCAAAACTAAATTCATTTTAATTTTTCACATCTGTATTTTGTTGGAGGCACAGAGAATGAGATTAAATACACCTGTGGTTCTGTGCATCATCAAAATAATATTAAAGTATAATTCAGCTGCACAAGTAAAATTAAATATTGTACCAGTCATTTGATTTTCTATTTGAGTCTGTCATTGTTTATTATTGGCATCTAGATTGTTTACTTTTTAAATCTAGTTTACCATTTCTGTAAAGAAAGAACAGTTACTGCACAAGAACACATTATTATGAATCCTGGAAATCTGAAAAAAACAGCAAATATTGGAATATAGAAGGTCAGGAAGGCCTACTAATGTGTAGTATTTCATATCAATGTGCTTTCATCAGCATGCCATTAATGTTTAGGTTTAAATGTCGAATAGCCTTTGCTATGGAAAGTGAATAGAAGATATGTGAAGTGCATATGTGTCAATACAATATTAAAATGAAACTAATTGTGCCACTCCAGTGGTTTCAGAATCAGAAAGTGCTCTTTATTAGATAACTGATTCTGGTTTCCATGACAAAATGTTTTTCTTCCTGTAGAAAATACAGCTTATATTTGGAAAGCTTTTTGAAGCCTTGATGCTATTTATTGTGTAATTCATAAGCTATGTATTACCATGGTCATACAGATGCTGTTGTCATTATTGCTACATGATTGAAGTAGAGTCAAGGATTTATTTTAATAGCACGATCAAGATGAGTACTGTGTAATCATCTGAGAATGACTGAAAGTGTGAGTGATAGAATTTTGGGTTTCTGATATCAATGTTGCATGTGAATACCCTATTCATTCTTTGACTTAAAATTACAATATGATATTTATTATTCGAAAATATCTGAGCATTTAAGCAGAAATTTCGAGAACCTGTAATCAATTTCTGCACATGGCTGAAACGCCTCTGGAAAATTAGTGCATGCTAAAGAACAGAATATTTCAGGGCATATACAACCAAAGTTCTCCTGAAAACACAGGTAATTTCATGTTTATATAAGGCAGTAGCTAGATTTAACCCCAGAATTTATTGTACTGTGCTGGTTTTCTTTCATCTACTTCAAGTCCATTTATACAAATTAAGTGACAATAATGCAGAGCTGAAATTATGGGAGTCTGATCATTTTCCATAAGGTAGAACATGTTTGCTACAGTAAGGTAAGCACTTGTGGCAAATACAGAATTTTTATTCATGTAGATCTGTGAGTAACTGTAACAGGCAGATGACACTCATTTAGAAAATGTAAGGAGAAAGAATTTATGACAATATGTTTAATTGTTCATGAGAATCAAGCAACATTAAGAAAAACAAAATAACAGCAATTTGACGACCACCATTCCTATTTTAATGGATGTTTTTGGATAAGGTGTACGCAAGGATTCTGAAATCAATTGACGTCCCTTTTAGAAACAGGGAAATGCTTATTTGTCCGTTTGTATATTTCTGCGCAATAATTGTGATAAGCAAACTTATATGTCTATAAAGCTAATTTGTAATGGTAAGTTGTGGTGTTTTGACTTTCTAAAATAATCTTTTGGTTATAGGTTTAAGTAAAATAATCAACAGTTCTAATTAAAGTAGTAAAAATGGGATTATTGCACCAGCTTTAGATAATTCGAGCACTTGAAAAAATGTATTTGTAAGTAGTTTGATTATATTGATATATATTGAATTATATTGCATTGATATATATTATTGCATTCTTTGTACTCGCCTGTTCATAGCAAATATACTTTGCAAATGCATTTCTATGTGATTTACAATTACTTATGATACCCTATTGATTGGATAATCTGTTCACATGTTTACTTTGGCAAATGTAACCAATTTTCAATGCTTATATACATGCAAGCAAAACAAATTACAGTGCAATGCCAGAGGAAGACAGCCTGTATATGAACACAAATTAGTTTGTTTGTAAGCTTACATTGATTTTGACTTTGCATACGTTAGCAATTTTATATTGCTGATTTATTTCTAGTATGCATAGATGACTAATGGCAAAATAATTGAGCTTGTAATAGAAAATGCATTTCATTAGATTATAGGGCATAGAAAAGGAATGAGAGCTAGAGCAGAATAAAGAATGCCAAAAAGAGGTAATTAGTTAAGATCAGTTAACTTTTGCCATTTGTTTTATTTGTACAACTAAAATATGCTGGTATTATCTTAATGGTAAGATTTCTCCCTTAATTCAATACCCTTTAATAGCATTTCAAATACTGAATCCAAATTTGTCTACTTTTGGAAAATTCAGAATTGATTTACCTAAAATCCGAAACTTAATTTGGATTTTCAGGCAATACTTGACCCTTTCTAAGTTTTGCACTAGCAATGCAACATTTCCTGGATCTCTGTCCCATTTTTATAAAACATTCAATATCACTGATTCTAGAAGTTAATTGGGAATGATTGTTGCTTAACAATTTCATTTTAATTCTTGTAGCATTATTCTACCTTTGGTCAGGAAATATAATGATGACATAGCTAATTTATGTGTTTCTATAGTAGCTATGAGTGGATAGTCAAAGCCACCCATTTTTCTACTATCAGTAACTATATTTACACAAACCTTTTTTTGAACAGTATATTATCACCTTCCTTCCTGTATCATCCAGACCATTCCCTGAACACACACTCCATTACCTACCACACCTCCCTCCCCCCTTCTCCTTCCATCAACATCTCTGGCCAGCAAAGCTTACAGCATTCACCTTTTGAGTTGAGTCAATTAGTACAGAATCCCTTCCATATTTTATGCCAAGACAATTGTTAGTGTATAAAATCTCTTATAGTTATAAAAATAATATTAGTAATGAAGATGTATATAATGGAGAGCACTGTAAAATCTCAGGCCTATTATAAAGAATGAGCTAACAGCAATTTGTTTTTTTTATTATTTATGGTGGTAATGGGAAAATGACATCCTGTACAAAAAATGTGGTTTCCAAGGTGATGTGAATCAGAAGTTAGCTGGAGCTGTGAGTGGAAATATCTTGCTTATGTAGGATTAGTGAAGACTTCAGCTGGAAAGATAGGGAAAACTGCTGATAAGCATGTGTATTCAGAATAATTCTGTAGAACTACAAAATACTATAAAAATACTCAATTTGTAATGTAAATATTTTTTTTATTATTACGTCTCTAACCATCTAGGCATTTGGCTGTTGTAGTTGTTCTATGGCAGTGGCACAAAATAGATGAGAGCAAATCATCATCTCACTTACACCTCCTCCTGATCTTATTTTCCTTTAATCACACAAACAGGGATGAACAGGACCAAGAAGGGATATAAGCCTAGACACAAGAAAATCTGCAGGTGCTGGAAATCCAAAGCAACACACAAAAGTCTGAAGGAATTCAGCAGGCCAGGCAGCACCTAAGGAAAAGAGTAAACTGTCGATGTTTCAGGCCGTGATCTTTTATCAGGACTCAGGAATGCCTGATGAAGGGTCCTCATGAAGGGATGCTGCCTGGCCTGCTGAGTTAACTGCAGCATTTTGTAGGGATATAAGCATAATTATTTAAGCAGAAAGGTTTTAATGATCTCTGTAATGGACCAGAATGCAAAATAGGTCAATGTGAGAATGATGATTCACTGTGCTTTAAGATTGATTGCATGATTTGAAGTGTACAGAGAGTGCAGGATAGGAGCTTGATCTGAAGAGCATTGGGATAGTCAGATTTCGGTTTCCTAAGAATATTGATCAGAATTTGACATTGAATGGCAGAAGCAGCTTTAGAGATAATTAGAACTAGACAATTAAGTATGAAAAAGAGTATATTAAGTATACAAAAGAGTACATAAAGTTAGCAGCTCAGCTCAGGACTGAGTCAGGCACTCAAGATTGTAAACAATTTGGTTCAGCCAGGTACAATGATGGAGAGGGAGATAACATGAGCAACAAGGAAATCATAGGAGCTGAAGACAAAAGGGCAAGAATAAGCTCTGATATTGGTGACAGTTCTGTAGGAAACCACTGCTTGTCTTCCCTCCAATGTTTAGTGAGTCATTGACTTCTATGTCTGGGCACTGCAATACAGAATTCGGAAATGCACTGGATGCTTTTGCTCTGCCACTTTCACTCACATTGAGTCCATTCCCCACCTAAAAAAAAGGGACCCATTCTTCTGAGTGGCATTGTCGAGCTCCATTATAAAGGTAAATTTGGATTAAGACTCCTATTTTTCTATATTTCACTTTATATTTACATTTCTAATTAGTTTATAGTAATTAGTGTTAAATAAGTTTATTAATTTTATGGTTTTGAATCATTTTATAAATTATTCAATTTCACTAAAACTTTTTTGAAATGTCGCTGAGTATAAGAAATATTTAAAATCACTGAAGCAATGGTGAGTTGTCATAGACCATTCCAGGAGTTCCAGTTCTCAGGTTCTACCACCTGAATCCTGGTTGTCACTCACAACTTACTGCACCTTATACAGCAGGTCAAATACATAAATAGAACAATGGTCGTATGGACAAAGGTTTGTCATTTTAATTGGGCTCTTTGTATGTTTGGCAGATCCTGTAGCATTTTATAACCTGTATATTTCCTGTAGAGTTCCAGGAAAAGTAAACATGGGTTTGAGATTGACAAATACATCCAAATTCTTTGTTGGGGAAGGGGTAATTGAAAACGAGCTGCTCATTTACAAGGATGGCAGAGGAGAATGTACGGACAGTCTGTGAAAGAGGACAGCGATGACAATTATTTTCACTAGTTCAGTAGAGAGAGACAGATTATGACGGAATCAGATGTACATAGGATGTATTCAGGGAGTTGCGAAGGACAGTTGAGCAGTACGTAGTTGAGTGGAAATTGCATTAAATTCTCGTAGAAAAGAGGAGAGGGTATAATTTGAGCAGGAAATTAGACAAGGGGAATTAGACAAGGGTTGATTGTAATGGGGAGGAGACAGTAGCTCACTTCTTTGTGGATTGTGGGTTTGCAAAGAGGGTGTGGAGAAAGATAAAAGGGCCTGTGTCATGGTTCATCATGGAAGGAGAAGGGACAAAAACCAGAAGATGTTAGAAGTTTTCTCAGGAGAGAGAAACAGAGTTAACAGCTCAGGTTGATGAATTTTTTTGACTTCCAGAAGATCAAGGTTTTAGTCTACTACTCTAATGACAGACTATTCTCAAGAGCAATAGTTCATCAACTACACTTGGTACAGTGTGAAAAAGGATAAAGCTGAATGTATTAGAATCAGGCAGCTCTATCTTTGAGGGCATTTGAAGTGATCCAAGTTTGGTTAGTGATCACTGGTAACATTATTGATGGGTTTTGACTGCAGGCCATCTGACTGGGAAATACAATTAAACAGACAGTGTACAAGACTGGTATTTATTATTCCAGGATACTTAACTTTTCAAAGAGATAAAATGTAAAAAGAGGTGGCAAAACTCTGATGTTAAAAATGGTATAAAGGAAAAAGAGAGGAAGGATATTGGTCCAGAACCCCAAAATTAAGAAGTAAAATAAGTTAAAGCAGAGCTAAAGAACAGGATACAAACAAGGTGGGAATTTTATATAAGCCTCCAAACAATCATGGCAATATAGGACAGTATAAATCAAAACATTTAAGGTTTAGGAAGTAAGTTCAATATCATATAGGACTTTGATATACATAAAATATGTGCAGATTTATATTGAACAGCAATAGAGTAGAGGACAAATTAATGAAATATATAACAGAGCGTTTTATAGGTTATTAGAGTGAGGGAACAGGCTACTTTAAATCTAGTTAAAACTGGGCGTTAGTTGATATTCTGATACTTACTGGGTCTTTAGGGAGTATAGATCATAATATGACAGGTTTTATATTAAAGAGGGCATGTGGCCAAGTAGTTAAGGCATTGGACTAGCGACCTGAAGGTCGTGAGTTCGAGCCCTAGCTGAGGCAACGTGTTGTGTCCCTGAGCAAGGCACTTAATCACACATTGCTCTGTGACAACACTGGTGCCAAGCTGTATGGGTCCTAATGCCCTTCCCTTGGACAACATTGGTGTCGTAGAGAGGGGAGACTTGCAGCATGGGCAACTGCTGGTCTTCCATATAACCTTGCCCAGGCCTGCGCCCTGGAGAGTGAAGACTTTCCAGGCGCAGATCCATGGTCTCGCAAGACTAACGGATGCCTTAATTAAATTTATATTAAAAAAATAAAGTGATTTTGTTCAATCTAAGATCATGGTGTGAAATTTGAATAAATCAAATTCTGAAGGCAAAAGGTGTGAATCCACTACAGTGGATTGGGAAATTGCATTACAGGAAATGACAGGAAACAAGCAATGGCTAAAGAATTTATACAAAGTTTGCAAATAATTTATTACCCTTAAAGAGGGAGCAGACTAGAAAGTGGCCCATTTGTGGCTGTTAAGAGTAGTTGAAGGTAGCATTAGATCAGAAGAGATTTATATACTGTTGCAAACAATGTGATATACTTCGAATATTTCCATATTCAATAAAGGAAAAGAGGACAAGGACATTGATAAGAAAATGGAAAGTTGAAAATAAATGTAGGCTAGCCAGAAACATAAAAGCTATGCTACAAGAGATTCCATGGATACAAAAAAAGTAAAATAAAATATTTATATTAACTGTTGGTCTCTTACAGACTGAAGGAGAAATTATATTGGAGAATAAGGATATGGAAGACAAATATTTTATGTCTGAATTCATGGCAGAAGACCAGAAACTTCCTGGAATTAATGGAGCACTACAAGTTAATAGTGGATGAGGACTTAAAAGAAATTAACATCAGTAAATAGTTAGTATTTTAGACTATTTAATGGAACTGAAAATTGATAATTTGCATAGACCTAATGACCTGGAGATTTGAAGGAGCTGCTATGATAATTGTTAGATTAGTTGTTATCTTCCAAATTATCATAGAGTTCAGAATGGTTTCCACAGAGTGGGAGATAGAAAGTGGTACCACAGATTAGCTGGACTGACACCAATTATATGGTAAATGCAGGAAACTCTTCTTAAAAAGCTGGCAACAGGGTATCAAGAAAATAATAATAGTATTGGCAACCAACATGGATTTTTAAAAAGAAAAAATGTTTGACAAATCTTTTTAAGGTTTTTGAGGTTGAAACCAACATAATAGGTTGGATGGAAGAAACTTTCATGCTGGATTTGGACTTTCTCAAGTACTTCAGTCAGATGCACCACGGTAGCGCAGTGGTTAGCAGGACGCAATTACAACTCGGGGCGTCGGAGTTCGGAGTTCATTCTGTCACCCTTTGTATGTCCTCCCCGTGGAATGTGTGAGTTTTCTATGGATCCTTCCGTTTCCTTCCGTAGTCAAAAGACGTACTGGGCAGCTAATTGGTCATTGGAAATTATCCCATGGTTAGGTTAGGGTTAAATCAGGGTTGGTAGGGGTTGCGGGAAGAGCCTATTCAGCCCTGTATTTCTAAGCAAAATCAATAAATAGATGCTACACATACAATTACTAAGCAAAAATAGTGCCTGTTTACCAGTGTACATTGATATTTGCTTAATAGATAGAAGACAAAAATAGGAATAAGTGGGTCAGATTGGGTTTGAAAGGTAGTGCACACAAAGTTCATGGGGCACCAGCTATTCATAGTTTGGATAAGAGATCAAAAAGCTGACAATACAAAATAAGTGACAATGTGTGCTGTGAGTGTGAAGACAATACAGAAAGGCTTCATCTTCAGTGAATAACAGAAATATGGCAAATATGGCATTGTGGGCATCACTGAGACGTGGCTAAAAGAAAATCATAGCTGGGAGCTTAACATTCAAGGATACACATTTTATGAAAGGACAGGTAGGTAGGCAGAGGGGGTGAGGTAGTTTTGTTGGTAAAAAATGAAATCAAATCCTTATAAAGAGGTGACATAGGATCAGAAGATGTAGAATCTTTGTGAGTAGAGGTAAGAAACTGCAAGGGTAAAAAGACCGTAATGGGAGTTATATGCAGGCCAGGATGTGGGGTACAAATTACAATGGGTGATAGAAAAGATGTGTAAAAAAGTAATTATACAATAGTCATGCAGGATTCCAATATATAGGTTGATAGTGAAAATCAAGTTGGTGTTGGATCCCAAGAGAAGGAATTTTAGATTGCCTACAAGGGCCTTCCTGAAGATAAATCCAAGGAAGGCGACCGGCCCAGATGGCATCCCGGGATGAGTTCTCCGGGCCTGTGCAAGTGAGCTAGCTGGAGTGTTTGCTCCCTCGTGTTTTAAGAAGGCAACGATAATCCCAGTGCCGAAGAAGAGCAAGGTGGCATGCCTGAATGATTATTGACCTGTGGCTCTGACATCAATTGCTATGAAGTGTTTCGAGAGATTGGTTATGGCACACATCAACCACAGCCTACCGGTCAAACTCGATGCTTTGCAATTCGCCTACCGGAGCAACAGGTCAATGGCAGATTCCATCTCTCTGGCCCTGCATTCCTCCTTAGAACACCTGGAGAATAAAGACGCATACGTAAGGCTCCTTTTCATTGACTACAGCTCTGCCTTTAACACCATCATTCCAAATAAACTGATTCCTAAGCTCCGGAACCTGGGCCTTAGCACTCAGATCTGCAGCTGGATCTTCAACTTCCTCACAGACAGGACTCAGGCTGTAAAAATAGGGGACAAGCTCTCCTCTACAATCACTCTGAGCACCGGTGCCCCACAAGGCTGTGTACTCAGCTCCCTGCTGTACTCACTGTACACCCGTGATTGTGTAGCCAAGTTTCCATCAAACTCAATATATAAGTTTGCTGATGACACAACAATTGTAGGCCGTATCTCGAGTAATGATGAGTTTGAGTACAGAGAGGAAATTAAGAACCTGCTGGCATGGTGCGAAGACAATAACCTATCCTTCAACGTCAGCAAGACAAAGGAATTGGTTGTTAACTTCAGAAGGAGTAGCGGATCGCACGACCCAATTTACGTCAGTGGTGCGCAAGTGGAACAGATCAAAAGCTTTAAGTTCCTCAGGGTCAATATCACAAATGACCTGACTTGGTCCAACCAAGCAGAGTTCACTGCCAAGAAGGCCCACCAGCGCCTTTACTTCCTGAGAAAACTAAAGAAATTTGGCTTGTCCCCTAAAACTCTCACTAATTTTTATAGATGCACCGTAGAAAGCATTCTTCTAGGGTGCATCACAACCTGGTGTGGAAATTGTCCCGTCCAAGACCGAAAGAAGCTGCAGAAGATCATGGACACGGCGCAGCACATCACACAAACCAATCTTCCATCCATGGACTCACTTTACACCACACATTGTCGGAGCAGTGCTGCCAGGATAATCAAGGACACGACCCACCCAGCCAACAGACTTTTTGTCCCTCTTCCCTCTGGGAGAAGGTTCAGGAGCTTGAAGACTCATATGGCCAGATTTGGGAACAGCTTTTTTCCAACAGTGATAAGGCTGCTGAACGGATCCTGACCCGGATCTGGGCCGTACTCTCCAAATACCCAGACCTGCCTCTCAGTTTTTTTGTACTACCTTACTTCCCATTTTTCTATTTTCTATTTATGATTTATAATTTAAATTTTTAATATTTACTAATTTTTACTATTTTAATATTTTTAATATTTAATATTTGTAATCCAGGGAGTGTGAAGCATAGAATCAAATATCACTGTGATGGTTGTACGTTCTAGCACCAATTGTTTGGCGACAATAAAGTATAAAGTATAAAGATAGCTCTTTACAGCAGCTTGTGGTTGAGCCCACTAGGGGAAAGGGTATTCTAGATTGAGTGTTGTGTAATGAACCAGGTTTGATTAGGGGGCTTAAGGTAAAGGGGGCAGTGATTATAATATGACAGAGTTTACGCTGCAGTTTGAGAGAGGGAAAATAAAGTCAGATGTACCAGTATTACGGTGGAGTTATAGAGGCATGAGACAACACCTGCCCAAAGTTGATTGGAAGGGGACACTAGCAGATATGATGACAGGGCAGCAATGGCTGGAGTTTCTGGGAGAAATTTGGAAGGTGCAGGATAAATACATCCCAAAGTAGAAGAAGTATTCTAAAGGCAGGATGATACAGCCACGGCTGACAAGGGAAATCAAAGCCAGCATAAAAGCAAAAGAGAGGGCATATAATAGAGCAAAGATTAGTAGGAAATTAGAGAATTGGGAAGCTTTTAAAATTCCACAGAAAGTAACTAAAAAAGCTATAAGGAGAGCAAAATTAAATATGCAGGCAGGCTAGGTAGTAATTTGAAAAAGGATACCAGAAGTTTTTTCAGATATATAAAGAGTAAAAAAAGAGGTGAGAATGGATATTGGACCACTGGAAAATGGCGTTGGGCCGGTAATAATTGGAGACAAAGAAATGGCAGATGAACAGAATAGGGCAAATGCATTGTTAGTATTCATGTTGGGATTGCTGGAATATAAGAGCAAGGAAGTGATGTTGAGGCTTTATAAGGCTTTGGTCAGACTTCAGTTGGAGCATTTATTTAAGAAGGGATATGTTGGCATTGGGGATGATCCAGAGGAGGTTCATGAGCAAATTTCCCTGTATTTTTTTTACAGCTCTAAAGAGGAAGTTTTTTCATGGCCTGAAAACTGTGCAGCACTTTAAACCTTTTTTTTTTGTAATATGCATACTATGAAAAGTCCAGCAGTGCGGCCGCAAAGGCTACGTGCACAGGAGCATTTCGGTTACAGTGCAACCATGCACCTGTGCAGCTTAGGGGGAACAGTATTTATGAGAATTATTCTAGGAATGAAAGGGTTATAAAAAATAAGGGGGGATCGAATATTGAAAGGCCCAGATAGAGTGGATGTGGAGAGGATGTTTCCTATAGTGGGTGAGTCTAGGATCAGAGTGCACTGCCTTAGAATAGAAGGATGTCCTTTGTAGAACAGAGTTGAGGAAGGATTTCTTTAGCCAGAGGGAAGGGGATCTGTAGAGTTCATAGCCACAGATGGCTGTGGGGGCCAAGTCATTAAGTATATTTAAATCTAAGTTGATAGGTTCTTCATTAGTCAGAGTGTCAAAGGTTACAGGGAGAAGGCAGGAGAATGGGGTTGAGAGGAATAATAATTCAGCTAAGATGGAATGGCGGAACAGACTCTGTGGGGCAAATGGCCTAATCATGCCACTATGTCTTATGGCCTTATGGCTTTAACTATTCTAAAGGAAGGATGCAACAACCATGGCTAACAAGGGAGGCCAAAGACAACATTAAATCAAACGAGAAGGTGTATAATATAGCAAAAATTATTGGGAAACTAGAGGATTGGGAAGCTTTTAAAAAGTGACAGAAGGCAACTAAAAAGCAATAACGAGAGAAAAGATGAAATATGGAGGTACCCTAGAAATTAATATAAAAGAGGATACCAAAAGTCTTTATTTGCATATATAGTGTAAAAGTGTGGAAAATTACATTGGAGCAGTAGTAATGGGGAATAAAGAAATGATGGATGAACTTTCTAAGTATTTTTCATCAGGATTTACAGGGAAAGACACCAGCAGTATGCTAGAAGTTTAAGTGTCAGGGTGCAGAAATGAGTGTAGTTGCTATTATGAAGGAGAAGGTGCTTGGTTCACTGAAAGGTCTGAAGATAGATGAGGCATGTGGACCAGATGACTACACCCAGGTTTCTGAAAGAAGTAGCTGAAGAAATTGTGGATTTGTTAGCAGTAATCTTCAAAGAATCACTAGATCCTGAAATGGTTCCAGAGGACTGGAAATTTGAAAATGTCACTCCTCTCTTTAAGAAGGGAGAGGCACAAGACAAGATATTATAGGTCATCTGGCCTGACTTAAGTGATTCGTAAGATTTTTGCATCTATTATTAAGGATGAGGTTTCAGGGTACTTGAAAGCAAATGATATAATAGGCCAAATTCAACGTGGTTTCCTCACGGAGAAATCTTGCCTAACAAATCCGTTGGAATTCATTGAGGAAATAACAGGCAGGATAGATGAAGGAGAGTCAGTGGATATTGTTTACTTAGATTTTCAGAAGGCCTTTGACAAGGTACAGCACATGAGGCTGCAAATCAAGATAAGAGCCTATGGTATTATAGGAAAGATACTAGCATGGATAGAACGCAAACACGAGGAAATCTGCAGATGCTGGAATTTCAAGCAACACACATCAAAGTTGCTGGTGAACACAGCAGGCCAGTCAGCATCTCTAGGAAGAGGTACAGTCGGTGTTTTGGGTCGAGACCCTTCATCAGGACGGACGAAGGGTCTCGGCCCGAAACGACAACTGTACCTCTTCCTAGAGATGATGACCGGCCTGCTGTGTTCACCAGCAACTTTGATGTGTGTAACATGGATAGAAGATTGTCTGACTGGCAAGGTGCAAAGAGTGGTAATAAAGGGGCATTTTCTAGTTAGCTGCCGATGACAAGTGGTGTTCTGCAGAAGTTGGTGTTGGGATCACATCTTTCCATATTACATGTCAATGATTTTAGAATGATGGAGTTGATGGCTTTGTGGCCAAGTTTACAGATGGTACAAAAATAGGTGCAGGGGGAGGTAGTGTTGAGGAAGCAGGGAATCTGCAGAAGGGCTTAGAGAAATTTAGGAGAATGGACAAGGAAGTGACAAATGGAATACAGTGTAAGGAAGTGTATGGTCATGTACTTCGGTAGAAGGAATAAAGGCATAGACTATTTTCTAAACGAGGAGCAAATTTAGAAAACAGAGGTGCAAATGTACTTGGAAGTCCTCGTGCAGGATCCCTTAAGCGTTAACTTGCAGGTTAAGTTGGTGGCAAGGAAGGCAAATGCAACATTGACATTCATTTTGAGAGGATTAGAATATAAAAGCAAAGAGTAATTCTGAGTATTTAAAAGGCATTGGTCAGGCCGAACTTGGAGTATTGTGAGCTGTTTTGGACCCCTTATCTAAGAAATCATCTGCTGGTTTTGGAGAGGGTCCAGAGAAGGTTCACGAGAATGATTCAGGGAGTGTAAAGGTAAATGTGTGGGGTGTGTTTCATTGCTTGAGGAGTTCAGAAGAATCTCATTGAAAACTACTGAATATTGAAAGGCCTAGATAAATTAGACGTGGAGAAGATGTTCTCTATAATAGGGGAGTCTAGAACCAGAGGGCACAGCTTCAGAGTAGAAGGACATCCCTTTAGAATAGAGATAAGGAGGAATTTGTTTTGCCAGAGGATGATGAATTTGTGGAATACATTACCACAGGCAGCTTGGAGGCCAAGCCATTGGTTATATTTAAAGCGGAGGTTGATAGGTTCTTGATCAATAAGGGCATCAATGTTTATTAAGAGAGAATGGGGTTGAGAGGGATAATAATGGCAGAGCATACATGATGGACTGAGTGGCCAAATTCTGCTCTCATGTCTTATGGTCATATATGCCAACAGGCCTTGGGGACTTATCCACCTCAATGCTTTTCAGAATTAACAACTACATCCTCCTGAATCTCAAAACGTCCCAGCATATTATTATGCCCCACTCTGTTTTCACTATCCTTCAATTTTATCTCCTCTGTAAATACCAACACAAAGTTCTCATTTTGTACCTGTGACATCTGATTTGACACCAAGCATAAATTCCCTCCTTTATCACTAAGTGGACCTACCCTCTCCTTAGTTTCTTTCTTATGTAAGTATAAACCTCTTTTCACAATGTACCAGAATGAACTAATGGAGAACATTTTGAATGGCATTTCAAAATTACACTGATAGTGCCTCAGCAAATAGTGACACTTTAAACAATCAGAGACAGGTTTATTATCACTGTCTTAAATGATAGGAAATTTGTTTTCTTGTGGCAGCGGTACAGTGCAAAGACACAATGCTACTATAAATTACAAAATAATTAAATAGTGCAAAAAAAAGAATAACAAGATAGTGTTCATGATTCATGGATCTTTGAGAAATCTGATGACAGACTGTGGGTCTTCAAGCTCCCTTATGTTAGTGGTGAAAAGTGGCATGCCCAGATGGTGAGGGTCCTTAGTGATGGATGCCACCTTCTTGAGATACCACATCTTGAAAATGTCCTTGATAGCGGGGACAGTTGTGTATATGATGCAACTGGCTGAGTCTACAAGGCTCTGCAGCCTTGTGCAATCCTGTGCGTTGGAGCCTCCATACCAGGCAATGATGCAATAGTCAGAATGTTCTCTGCTGTACATCGATAGAAGTTTGCAAGGATCTTCGGCGGACATACAAGAGGTACTTATATACTTTATACTTCATGTGATGCTAACATACTTCGACAAGTATGCTTTTCCACCCTTCATCTGAGGGTCCTGTCCACACGTTGATGATGATATTCCTAATCGATGCAAGGCTGTCAGAGATTTTCCTGTCTGGTACAGCACAAGTTTGGTGTAGATGGATCACCTGTCCCAGAACATACTTGATTTGTTTGAAGAAGGCCTTGTACAAGGATCCATCCGCAGGGACCCCCATCATCCAGGTCATGCTCTCTTCTCGCTGTTACCATCGGGAAGAAGGTACAGGAGCCTCAGGACCTGCACAACCAGGTTCAGGAACAGTTATTAGCCCTCACCGTCAGGCTCTTGAACCAGAGGGAATAACTTTACTGAACTTCACTTGCCCCATCACTGAACTGTTCCTACTGAACTGGATTCACTTTCAAGGAATCCTCATCTCATGTTCTCAATATGTATTGCTTTTTTATTACTATTATTTCTTCTCTTTTTCTCTTTTTTTTGTAATCGCACAGTTTGCTGATTTTTTTTTGCACATTGGTTGTTGTTTGCCCGTTGAGTGAGGTCTTTCTTTGATTTTACTGTTTTTCTTGTACTTACTATGATGGCCTGAAAGAAAATGAATTTCAAACTGTATAAAGTGATGTATATGTACTTTGATGATAAATTTACTTTGAACTTAGTAATTCGCATTCAACAGCAATGAGGGTCTCCAGTTCCTGATGTCTTCCTGCTCTCTCTTCTTGTAAATGAGGCCAATAATATTCTTTTTCATTGATTCTGATAGGCTGCCAGCCAGCAGCTCAGTGTTGTGGGCTCTGTGGCACTCAGCTGTCCATTTTGCTGAGCAAATACAACGCAACCGGTAAATTGTCACACCTGTTAGTTTTATTCACTTCAACTAAACAGAATCTGGCAGCTCTTCCACAGTTAGTGGTTGGTCCAGACTCTTCTACTTGCTGTTATCAAAGACCTCCATGTAAGAGTTCCAAGAAGCAATGAAGTCTGTGGCCTTTCTATCATCCAGGCCAGCATAGAAGGATTTGCTGATCTTCAGCATGCCTGTATATCAGGATGTTACTGAGCCAATCTCTTCTTTAACTCTGCAGATCACAGAGTTTGTTGGAATAATCCTGAGCACATCTCATACTGCTTCACGGAACAGACTCTGGATTGGAAGACAATCTTGGAGGATTCTGAGGCACTGGCAAGGCTTGCGTGCTTTTCAACTCTTGGAGCTCCACCCTCACATTCAACTCCTCAACTGCAGAACGAGAAGTTTCTATTCAATTCAATTCAAGTTTAATTTTCATTCAACCATACATGATTACCCATGAATACAGCCAAAAAAAACAGCATTACTCCAGAGCCAAAGTACAAAGCACAGTACCAATAGTCATAAAGCACAAATAAGATATCAGGGAAATACAGTCACACAAAAAAATATAGTCCAAGACACTGAGTCCATAAATGGTACAGAAATCTGCAGTCAAACACAATACTTATTGTCGGAACACTGGGGATAACACTGACTTCAGCTTGTATGCTGTGCCACACTGACTCCAATGCCTTTATCCTGGGTGGCTATAAACAGTTGAGTCCTGGTTCTCACTACAGTCGATGCCACGCAGCTCCCCTACTGTCTGCTCCTGCTGTCCACCAATAAATCAGTGAATTGGACTTGGAGCATTCCACATTAACAATGTCCAACAGGGTCTTGCAATCATAAGAAAATGACTGGGGCCATCACTCGCTATTAGACTGCACTCTGCCTGCATGCTCCGACTCCTCCAATGCCGATGCAGGCAGTAGCACGATTCACACTGAGTCCAGCTCCTCAGTTTCTCCGCCAATGAGCAACTCGCTGATGGGGTAGATCTACAGTTCTTTAAGTTCTTAATGTCAAGCAAGGTCTTGCAATTATATAAAAACACATTTAAAAAAGATGAAAACACCTTTGGTTAACCCCGTAGAAGCTGCTACAATCAAACATGCTGCCATCTTACCGGAATTTTTTTCTGGAGTTAACACAATTCCCTCTGACTCTCTATTACTTTCTGAATCCTTTGAAGATAAACAATCTTTTGATGTTCTCGTTGGTTGCTTTCTACCAGTGCAAGCAAACGTAGAACATCTTGCAGGAATTGCAGAAAAGAACATGATGGATTCAGTGATTAATTTCCTGTGTTCACTGTCAAAACCATCAAATCTGATCACTGAGATCTCACTTGGCTGGCAGTGAGTGTGCCCTCCCTGTCAGATCCTTCATACACCAGCAATGATACCTCACTCCCAGCACATGCTCCCCCTGATTTGGTTGTGATGAGGATGAGGTGATTGCTGACCTCACTGCGCTCTGCAGATTTGCAAACAAGATGTACAAAAGGATACAAGGACCCTTATTGAGGTTCATCTCAAGCAGTTGCATTGCAGAGAGATTGCTGATCCAATGATACATATCTGGACAAGCCTCAAGTGTCTCTAGACAATGATCAACTCAGTGAAAGACGAACTTCTGTCTGCTTGAAACTTATTGGTCTTCTGGTACAACAGTATGTTTCTAGGGAATACTGCCATCCGGCACATACTGGGGTTCTGGAGAATGTGCTGAGGGATGCACGGAAGCTTAGTACAGCTGATGCAAAGGCTTTGTGGAGGAATGCTGTCTAAGGTCCTGTCACCACTGCACACTGAATGGCTGGAACATGTGGAAGAGCCTCTCAAACGCTTGCAGTGTGTATTGTTGAAAGAAGCAACAAGAGTGCCAATGGGCTTTGTGTAGAGAGTATACTAACAGTACAAAGGTATACTGGTAGATTTGATAATACTCTGAATGTATAGACTGGATGACAATATGAATGCAAAGAAAGCCATGCAGCTTTTTTGTATTTCTTGTATGTATTTTTATGCATAAAGTCTATTTGTGAAATTGTAAAAAAAAAATCACACATTGCATAATTTCTAGTATAAAGTGTGTGAATGAAAATCACAGAGTAATTGTACCAGGATATGCTTTTATAGTCCCCACCTGTGCCATGCTATGTTAGTGGGTGTTATTTTGGCTTATTGGGTTTTTAGCTCATTCAGTTATACTGTAGGTCAATTTTTTATTGATATATTAAGGGTAAAATGGTTATTGCCACTTACGGATATTGGAATTATTTCTACAAATTATTGCTCCTCAATACTTTCAAATCTGTTTGTAAAATAGAAATTAGAAGTATTGGTCGCATTTCCCCTCTTTTAGTGTTGATGTATGATGATATTTGGTTCTGATGTGAGAACAGCTGTCCAGCACTTAAATGATAGTCACGTGCAATTGAACTTAAAATTACAGGATCAATAAGCAGTGAAGATATAAAATTGAGTTTTGTGTTAATAATGACTGTCCCACTGTAAACAGAACTAAAATATCACTAACTTTTCCTTCAGTTAGTCCTGACGAAGGGTCTCGGCCTGAAATGTCGACTGTACCTCTTCCTAGAGATGTTGCCTGGCCTGCTGCGTTCACCAGCAACTTTGATGTGTGTTGCTTGAATTTCCAGCATCTGCAGAATTCCTGTTGTTTGCGTTTTAAAATAGATTTGGTTTAATTACGCTAAGTGTAGCATTTTTCTGACATTTTACAAAGACCACAATATATCTGAGGTAAAATTTCTTTAGAAATAGTTGTTCTGAGTAACATTAATCCAATACTCAAATCTGATATTTAGTTTATTCATTATTCATTAGTTTTCAGAAAATAAATGTGTTCTCCAAGGAAATAATAATTGATTTAGTTCAAAGTTAAAAGTTAATTTATTATCAAAGTACATACATGTCACCATATACAACCCTGCGATTCATTTTCTTGTGGGCATACTCAGTAAATCCAGGAACCATAACAGAATCAGTGAAAGACCACACCCAGCAGGATGTACAATGTGTGAAAGACAACAAACTGCAAATACAAACTTAAGTAAAAATGTAAGTAATGTTTTAGGAACATTTTACCAGTATAAAATTAGCTCATGAAACTTATCTATTTGACAGAGAAAGATTTCAATTGCTTGCTGGATTCTAGATCCTTACAATTGCACGAATTTTGAAAGTCTGCGGGGTATTTTATTGGTTGTATTTGCCAAACCCAGTCCTGTTCACAATCAAACTTTCCAGCAGGGGTCACTGGATAATGAGGAACAGCAGGAGACAGACTGATGTTTTTCTTTCCTGTGCCAGTACATTGTAATTAATTATAATGCCCTCATTGTCAATCTGGCTACTAATAACAATTAAGTATACGATCTGAGGAGTGAACTTGAAGTTGCACCATTCCGTTTCTTCTATTACTGTACCTGTTCTATTTCCTTAAAAATTGTCCTCTAATTTAACTCAATTTCCCCAGATTATTTTACTACTTCCAGACACCGTGAGAGTAGCAAATTAGGGGACTAATTAAAATAAAATTTCTTTTCTTCTTTCTTGAAAAGGTACCAATGAAGTTAGTAAAATAATCCATAACTGTTTCAGAAAACTGCACGTTATATCACTGCTTTGATGTTGATAATTGTTTCCTTTTTATTTTATCTGTATTTCGGAAGACTTCCTTTAAAATATTGTGGCAATTCTTTCTTAATTTGAACTTGAATTTTGTGTAAAATAAATCCAAAGAATGAAAATTTTCTATCACTGTGTATGTTGGCAGCAGCTCCAAATAATAAAGGCATTTTGAAAAACATTGTATTATAATTCACTTTTTCAGTCTTATAGCAGTAAAAAAAATAAACTTACGCATTTCCAAGTCATAGGTGCGCTTCGGATACACACAGTATAAAATAATACCTACTGTTGTTTTCTTTTGTACATGTTTTTAAAATGTCCTTATTCATTCTTCTTCCGACCTCAGAATCTTAGAAACCTGTAAACAAATGAATTAAAATGGAACATGCTAACTACCAGGTAGAGTGGGGGGAATAGAGGGGGGTAGCAGTGGAAATACAGAGTTAAATATATGAAAAAAATAATTAATAAAACTTGTTCTCTTGAATAAAGATTTGCAAAAAGCCCTCTGGTGAACATAATGGAGAAAATTGAATCTAATAATGATTACCATCTGCAGTAAAAAGCTGCTGTCAGCATTTAAAGACATTTGTTGTTTGATGATATGAGGTATTAAACCATTCCATCATGTGCCATCATAGACTGCAGTGATAGGATGAGTTGAAATAACAGAAAACACAACTTGGTCAAATGACTCTGGGTTTGACTGCACATTTTTAATGGGTCATTCCTTCTTGAGCTCTACTGCTGCTGCCGTGACAGGATAGCCCTGATTCCTTGTTATTCCTAGGAAGATTTGAACACAATTGGAAAGGTACTGTTGTTTTCAGGTGGGATTTTGATTTTTTTAAAGAGATACCTATGGAATAATAACATAATGCTGATTTTAGGCGCTAGTTTAAAATATTTCTACTGAGATTAACTGAATGGATGTTTATAGAAATCTATTTCAATGCATTTGGTTTCCCTGGTGATTTCTCTCAGTTGGCTGTCGAGGTTATCCTGCTGTGGAAAATGTGTATATGGTTTGCAATGTAATTTGGTATTTGTGATTTGAAGGACTTATTGTTATTTGTTCCTGCTTTCCTAACTCTTTCCTTGATAAGTGATTGTATTATAATTATATTTAGAAAAAGAAACATAGACCTTTGAAGATCCCTTTGGTGGATCAAACATTGAAATGAAATAACACAATGAATGCTGTTTACTCTTTAAGTGCAAAGAGCTGTGCGATCATATTTGTTAAGACAGAATTTTCATGTGTAATGTTGAATCACTCTGATACAGATTGCAGGGATTGTGCAGGCAGATATATATAACTATCAGCAGATATACTGGGTTCTGACTGTCTTGTTTATTCCCTATATCCTGACAATATACAAAGTTATTTTACAACATAATAGCTAGGAATCAATATTTCTGAAAGTAATCATCGGCCCCTGCGTATATTTAATTTGCATTGTGATTAATAATTCTACTTTAATTATTGGTATAAAAATTGTGTGGTAATAAATCACTTTAAATGCCAATGAGAACATATATATCAGTAGTAAACCTCTTTAAATTGTTTATAATATTTTGCACTCTAAATACTATACAACCTTTTCTGTGTCTAAAAGCATCTTCCACAGACCTGCAGAATTGTAATGTAAAATGCCTAACGATGTTTTAGAAGAAGCCTAATATATAATCCTGAATGCAACCACTAATATATTGAAAAGATGTCGCTGGTTGATAAAGTCACTTAACTTTGCAACTGCAACCTCTCTATTGTAGATCTATATGAATCTGTTAACATTAAGACCACATGAATTAAAACTGGCTTTATAGATTTCTCTGGAAATGCATTGTTTAATCAAAAGGTGAAATTCATGAATTCCCGGGAACAGTTTGAACTGCATTGTTTCCTGTTGTGGATGGCCTTGTGCATTATGGGGGGGAGGGGTAATGATGGGAAGCAGTGGAAATATGTGTTGTTATTTTATAGCCAATAAACCCAATATTGAATGAGCTATAGAAAAATAAAATCTGAAATATTTTTATTTGTTTTTTTTTATCCTTACTCCATCTTGCCTATTAAGAATACAGCCGGTTTGAGGCAAAAATCCATGACTTGCGGGAACAGATGCTAAATCACAGTATGAGTTCAGGGTCTGGCTCCCTAAGAACCAACCAGAAACGCTCACTATATGTAAGGTAAGGTCATTACTTTATCATTTATTCAATTAGGTGCTGCTTATTCCAGTGCATTAAGTATATTGTATATATTTATACTTAAACGGAAATTGGATTATAATTGAAAATTGGCACTGTGTCAACATAGACCGAGCCGCACATACTTAATACAGCCAAAATTAGAACCATGAACTTGGCATGCCACATAGACTAATCAGCTGTGAGCTTGGGCATCAGTCATAGCCCAGCCTATATTTGGAAGGTGGCCAAGATCCTCAGCTAAGTTAGGGGTGTCAGTAAGAACAATTTGGGGTGAAACAAGCAGTGAGCAGCAGCAATCATTGAATGTAATGAAAAGCCTGCCTAAACTCCATAATAAAACATGTAAGTGTAGTTCAAACTTACGTTCCATCAATATCTCTTAATTTTCACTTCTGTCTAGTGAGGACCTAAAGCAATTGACAGCAGTGTACATGTTGTAGGAGCATACGTAAGTAAGGTACATGCCTGTACGTATGCATCACTTGCATAGAAGAAGTGCACTAATATGATATTTCCTATTGAAAACTTAAACGCCCATTTTGCATGTGGGAAATTAGGTATTATAATCCCAATCCTATGCCAATCTGTTATAAAGAAGAATTTCAATCATGCTTAGACAGTGATTGGCAAACCATATATAAGATTACTATTTTGATTGATGAAACAGCGACCCTTTTATGCGATTTGGGGCTAGATAGTCACCTTTGGTTCTTCACCATAGAATGTGTAGTGATAATAAAAATCTTTGCCTTCATTACTACATCTAACATGGCTCTAACTGCCAGCTCAACCAAAAGTCCAAAGTTTATGTCAGTGAATTTTTATGGCAAATTATTAGAGAAGCATATAAGCATATGCAAAGTTGAAAACAATGTTAATCACTAAATCTTAGCACCTTTACATTCAGTGAAATATTTGTATATATGCAGATTTTCTATAATTAGTTCCACCACTGGGTGAGAGGTGCCATAGATCCTCTTGTTACTCATTTCTTTCTGTTGGCTGTGAATTCTGTTAAGTATAATCAGCCTGCACTTCTTGGCAGGTTTGAATGTGCAATGTATCCTTCAGTTCAAAATCTGTGCTTTATGAAAAACAAACCTTTGTCTAAGCTGTTGAAGGGAGAACAAATTACAGAAGTGCTGTTTGTCTCTTCCTTCATGGTGTTTTTGCATATCTGGTCTTCTACCTTTGTGTGAAAATTAATTAGTCATTTTCGAATATGAATTTGTGTGGTCCATAGAATAATAATAGCCATGTAATGAAAGAATATCACACATATCAATAAATGCATAGTACAATGAGTTATAACCTTTCATCAGCCAAGATGCTCAGGTATTTGTTAAAAAATGAGTTAATTCTACATAATGTAAAAATTGTGTGAGTATTCATGATGAAAAATATCAGTGAGTCATTGGATTTTGTACCTGGAGTAGTAAGTTGTATCGTGAATGTTGGTAGAGGCAGTAAGAAAATTGTTTGTCTCCCTTAATCATTCAGAAATATCAAAGGGAAAATGGCAAGACTGGAGGAAAATAAATTTAATAATATTGAAACTGTGAATAAATAATAAGCCAGTATTTGGGTGTGATGATTTCAGTTTATTCTTAAAGCCATTTGTCATTTTTTAAAATTTTCTTTAAAGTATAGGGTTTTTTGTGAGCTCATTTCTTTGCCACAGTTACTCTTTGTTCTGTGTTTATATGAGGTGCAGAAAGAAACTATCAAGGTAGCATCAGACACAAGAGCCTTAGTCTTTCCCTACTGCTTCACACATGCCAACTATGATTTTTTTTGTGGTTGTATTTGGTGGCTCAGACCAAGCTTTTCACTGAAATATGCTTCAACAATGTGTGCTAATGTAAATGTATTTCTGCTGCTCCTGACTAATGCAGTATTCTGGCTAGGACAACATTTTTTTGTGTAAGAGTATGCAATGACCATAATCATTTCCAGGAGCAGCAATAGAATGGCTCAGGTTCACCTTAAGATGTACAGGGTGGAAATGGATAAAATAAAGGGCAGAAAGAAGTGAGAATCGATGATTAAGAGAGGGAAATTGAAGTATTTGAAAAGAAAGAAGGAAAAATGAAGGTGGCAATGAATGTGGCTAAAGGTATGATAGCAATGAAGAGGAAATGATGAATATTAATTGAAAGAAAGGAGAAAAATAAGTGCAAAATCTGGGAGCAAAGCTTGAAGGCAACTATATAGTTAGACATGATGCTTAGAGTTCCAGAGGACTATGATAGCTAACATTAACTGACAGGGAGTACAAAGAAAATGTTAGCATATGATACAGCGAGGACATAGTGGTGCTCCTTTAAACATAAGAAATAAATAGGAGCTGAATGAACAGGGGAAATTGGAGGGAGGACAAAGATGCCATTTTGGTCTGAAGGAAAAACAACCACACTATTCTGATTTAAATGAAGTTGGACACAAGAAAATTCAAAGAAGAAAAATGGTCAATATATAGTGGAAGGGCTTTAAGGGGATAAAAAAATACTTACAAAAGAAGTGGGAGCTGGATTGCATGGTGTCTCTTTGAACTATGTGTACTGTATAATGTACCTCTGTATTAAGGTGAGAGTTGGATTTGAGAATGTGGAACTTTTCAAGAAGTACTGGTTCATTTCTTTGTTGAATATTCAAATATCATTTCATTGTTCCTTACTTTTGATTTAAATACCTATGTGTTGTGACCTATTGAAATGCAAATAATTAACCTATTTCTAATGCAAAAATTGTCAATTCTCCTGCGAAGCCCAGCCTTTAAATCCCTCGAAGTATTCACCAAGGGTTTGATTTCCTGTGTTAGCCTGTCATGACTTTTTTTGCAACCTGAATGTAAAAAACAGTGGATACATTACATTACTGAAGTCACTGAGACTATTTTGACTTACAATCATGGTGTTTTCGCTAAATTTCTGTTAACAGTTTTTACACGTGTAATTATTGATTTATCTGTTGCTCATGGATGATAATGTTTACATATTGCTTCATGACTAATATATCTTGTAATTCCTCTTTCATCTGATTAAACTGAAAATATAATTAAATATCCACTTTAGTGCTCTTAGTGTGTAGTAAACGAAATATATGTCTAGAAAATTTAGAGTAAACCTAATCTGAATCTCTCACTGACATCACATTATAGAGAATCAAAATTAAATCAGTGGATAAAATATATTAATGCTATTATGTTAAATTTACCTGAAACATTACCAAGTGTTTTGGAACTTTTAGTGCTTTATTTCAGAATGCTTTCGTGCAATTTGGGTACATGTAAAATTAATCCTAGATGATGGCAAGTTTCATTACTTCAGTGTGACGTGGGAACTATGAATACGATTAACTGTCTTGAATTTGTCACATCTCAAAGAACTGTCAATTGAAGCATTCTCAAAGATACAGTGAACTATTGTGAGTGTGGCATCACTTGAAATATACTTCAATTGAGTCTAATATGTGATTTCATTGAATTAGAATATAAAGAAATTAACTCCACTTTTTCAAAAAGGAGGGAGACTGCAGTTAATTTAATGCCCATCAGGGGGAAAATGTTAGAAACAATTTTTATAGATATAGTATCAGGGCACTTAAACAATACTTAGTAATCAGGCAAAGTCAACATGGTTTTATAAAAGGGAAATCATGTTTGACCAATTTAATGGAGTTCTTTGAAGAACTATCATGTGCTTTAGATAAAGAAGAAACAGTGAATATACTACATTTAGATTTCCAGTGTGCTAATTGTGAAGTGCCACATCAAAAGTTATTGCAGAAAATAAGAATTCATAGTGTAGGAGGTAAAACGTTGGCATGGATGGAAGATACATTGGCTAACAAGAAACACAATAATGACATGGGTCTTTATCCGGTTGACAAGATGCAAAGGAAGTGTGCCACCAGGATCGATGCTGGATCAAAAAAGGAGATTAAAACCATAGATTGTATCACAACTAGGCACAGAGAAAAATAAATATAAATAAAATAAGTGTTTTACTTATATTTATTTTTCTCTGTGCCTAGTTGTGATACAATCTATGGTTTTAATCTCCTTTTTTGATTATTGTGATTAGTTCCTGTCAGTGACTTCAAAATTTGTTCTTTCTGGATCCAATATCTAATATGGCACACATGTGCATATTTTTTGAAACTATGATCTCTACTTTTAAGCTTTAAGAGCTTTGAGAACACTTCATGTAGGTCTCTTAGTCTTACTATGTCAGATTAAGCGTTATCAGTTTATCGTGGATGCTTTTTGCCTTTTTATTTGGGATAGAATAGCTCAAGGAGTTTGAGTAGCAAGGGGAATAAATATCAGCTACTGGTGAGGGAATGCGACCTGTGATAAGGTCTGTTGCCATGCCTTCAGGAGAGAGAAATTTTCCCCCTTTCTACTTCAGAGCAGCGGTTCATTGACACTCCTGAGGCTGACAAACCTTGCAGTCTATCCAAATCCAATACATACATCTTGGCACTTCAAGGGAACAGTTTTTGTTTTGCACATCATCATATTTTCTAAGAGCATCTACAGAGAAATTTCTGAGAAATTTGTTCCTGGTTTATACTACTTTCAGATCTCTTTTTAATGTTTAAAAGATAAAACAAACAAAAAAGAACATAATCTTATTTTAGAGCTCCTTTTCCACTGGAATAAGCTTCAGACTAATCAGTTTGAAGTTGTGATTCTAAAGCAGGAAGGTCTTCTATTGGATTAGCTAACTCAATGATAACTCTATATGGTGAGTTTATAATGAAACCTCTTGAGGAAGGATGCTCCTGTCTGTTTTGGATACAGCATGTTACATTTAAATTACAACCAAAGTTCACTTGTTGGAAACTCCACAGGAATTAAAAGTGAATCCAAAATATTGTATTCAGTGTTTAATCTTTAATTTTGGTCATGATAGTAAGTAAGAATTACCTTAGTCTGTCTCAGATGGGATCAGAAAATTGTTGCCTACTCCCCGACCATGAGTCATTGGTTGGCCTTAGAGAAAGGTGAGAGCTTAAGGTTGGTATACCTTCTATCAGATATCATGTTCTTGTTATGAGTATTTCTGTTTTTCAAGGAGAGCAGAAAATGGTAAATGATATACCTTAACAAGAAAGTATTCAGTGTTTCACATAAATTAGTTCGGTATGGCTATTAAGTGTGTGATGGCAGGTGCACACAATTACTTCAAAATTCATTGTGCTAATTATGCTGTGTAGTAGCACTGATACCTCTTAAATCTATCTTATGCTCAGTACTATTGACTAAAGATGATTTTTTAAAATTCTAAATGGGAAGAGTTGTCAAAAAAATCTCTTAGGATTCAGAGTAAAATTAAGGACCCATAAATAACATTTTAAAATACTGATATATTACTGAATAAGATATAATTACTACGTTTCGGAGACGGTTAGACAGTCATATAAATAGCCAAGGCATAGAATGATACACTCCTACTTTGGGCAAGTAGGATTAGTATAGATGGACAAAATGGGCAGCGCAGATTGGTGGGTCAAAGGGCCAATCACTCTATTAAGCACAATGACTCTCAACTTTACTATTTGGGTAATACACCCATGGCCAAATATAGATTCTGTTTGAGCAATCAACCATCAACTACAAGGACGTTATTAGGACAATCAAGTAAAGTCAACTTGTTTTCAAGAAAAGAATTATATTTGACAAATGTAATAAAGCTCTTTAAGGCTATCACTGGAAGAACGAATAAAGTAACATTACAAATAGTATATTGACATTTCCAGAAGGTATTCTTTAACGTGCAACATAAAACATTATTATAGAAGCACGAGATCATGGCATTGGATGGAGGATTGGAGAAAAGAAAACAGTTGGGAAAACTGTATCATTTTCAAGTTGATAAGCTTTCATCAGTGGAGTGTTACAGACCTCAACTATTTGCTTTCTATATCAATGACTTAGAAGAAGGGATTGGGATATTGTAACCAAATTTGCTATGCTACCAAGATAGCTGGGAAAGTCATAAAGAAGAACTAAAAAATGTGCAAAGGCTGTAGATATGTTAGGTGAGTGGAATAAGGATGGGAGATCAATTGCAATGTGGATAAATGTAAAGCTATCACTTTTGCAGGAAGAATAGAAAGAATAATATTGTTCAAATGGAGATAAGCTACAGAATGCTTTTGAAGGGAGACATTCCTGAACATGAAACAGAAAACCAACTGAAAAAGTGTAAATGGAATATGGACCTCTATTGCAAAGCAGATGGAGTATAAAATTAGCTAAAGCTTGCATTTGGCTTTGGTCTCTTTATTCTTGGAGGCATATACTTGTCCTATCAGCAGTTCAGGAAAGCATCACATGGTTGATTCTCAGGATGAAGAGAACCTTTACTCACTGAAGTTTAGAAAAATGAGAAGTGATCTCCATTGAAACAAAATTCTGAGAGAGTTTAACAAAGTACACCAAGAATGTTTCACTTTTAGTGGTATCTGGAATCAGAGGAACTAATTTCAGAATAAGGAATTTATTCTCATAAAGAATCATGAACTTTTGGATTTCTCTATCCCAGAAAACTGTAGGCGCTGAAACTTAAATATATTCAGAGCTCTGAAGGCTGAATTATTCAATCTGTTCAAGGCTGAGAAAGATGTTTGATCTCTAGAGGAGTTAAAGATTCAGAACAGTTAGGCAACTGATGCTAAGGCCAAGCACAGATCAACCTTGGTCTTAATGAATGGTGAAACAAACTTGAGGTGTTATTTCTTATGTTCTTACTGCAGTACTGGAAACATAATGCCTTTCCTTTCTGAACAATAATAGCACAGCTGTCTACTGCTAATAGGCCTTCACAGCCCTCTGCCTTACTGATACTCTACTGACATAAACAAAATAATACAGAATACCTGCCACTCTTGTCATTACCACAATGCGATTTTTGCCTGACAACGTCTCATCATTCATTAGCCTCATCCTCAGAAGGTGCTGCCTTATTTCATTAAAGCAATAATGATAATGCTGTATTTTTAGCTTCAATTGGTTTCCATCGAATATAATGTAACCCTCTTACGATGGCTCGTAACATATTAGGCTTGTTTGCTATCTCTAGCTAACAGCCATGTGACTCAGCAATGCATGGGTAAATGGTGAGATGGCCATTCTCAACAGGCAACACACGTCTAGGGTCAGTATGATTTGGGTTCAACACAAACAGGAAAGTTGGAATGTCCGTTGAGGGAATGAAAGTTTTGTTGAATGCTTTATAAATACTGCTCCATGCAAAAGTTATCATTCACTTGGAAATAGCGGAAGTTACACTGGCAGAAACTTAAATTGGAAGTATATTTACAAATATTACAACTTCAACAAACAGTTAACAGAAAAAGGGTCCATTACAGTTAAACTAATCTATAATGTGCACATAAAAGTTGGAGCTCATTGTTGAGTAGTCGGGTGCTTTGCTGTAATTACTCATGCTGCCGAACCCACATTCTGCGTGCAGTTCTGTGGCATCCCACTAGACACCCGACTGGCTGACACAACATTCTTAAACTGATCAAATGACTTCTTAATAGAAACTAAAATACTGGACTGTAAGATCTGATAAACAGAACACATTGCATTTTACAGAAGGCCTGCAAAAAATAAAATACCCAACAGTGTAATTGTAGTAATACAATAATAAATGCCCTTAATTGGGGTATTACAATAATTCCAGGGATCATTTGACTTTTTTTAAGTGGTATTTTCTTCATGGACACTCAGCTATGCCCCACTCACAACCTTGCCCCCGTCCACCCTAGCTCCATCTGCTCACTCACATAAATATGCATTGACTAAAATGTGTCTTCAAATGCAGAGTGCTTGATTTGAGAATAAACAAATATAAGTCAGGATCCACAGTGTTTAGTAAAGCATAGTTTTTGATACGGAAACAGAAAATGCTGGAAACACTCAGCAGGCCTGAGAGGCATGTGTAGAAAGGGAAAAAGAGTGAATGTTTAAGACTGATGACCTTTCAAGTTCTGGTGAATAGTTCCCAACCTGAACAATTAGCTTAACTGTTTCCTTTCTGCAGAAGTTGTCTGACCTGCTGAGTGTTTCCAGGCATAGCTAAGTGTGTACTACAAAGTGAAATTCTACTATTGTAACTCTCAACATGGTCCTGAAATATTCATCAGTAAATGCTAACTAAATACTAAGTGGATACTTTATTCCACCTAGGTTACATTTATTTAGCCATGCCTTGACTTACAATATTTGGCTGGATCAAGTAAAGTCTGTAAATTTCTGCTGTTCATGGCTAAAACTGTTCATTATCTGTAAGTGGAGATTACTCCAATGTTTTTCTCCCATCCTTTCCCATGCTACCCCAGCCATGTGCCCAACCATATTAAACCACGTACCTACCCTCTCCATCAATATGCCTAAGTGTGGGAAGCTCAATGACTACTTTATCACTAAATTGATATCATCACTTCAGCTTCCTCTGTTAATTTACAGAACCTGGATTACCTGAAGATTGGCATCCCAATAGAACCCTAAACATATCCTAATCTAATTTCCCTCTATTTCTCTTTCCTACATGAACCATTCTTCTTTATTGGACCTGTCTCTTGATCCCATAGACTCATTTTCATCAGGCTGTTCATCATCCAACTTGTGTCCCTGATCCCGGTGCTAACTGTTGTTGCTAATATTACTGTCCCTTCCATTCTCACTAAACTATTCCCCCAACACCAGTCTATCTTTTCTAGTGAAATCCCCTGAACATTCTGTGACCTTCCAGAACTGCGTTTATCTTTCCTGTAGCTCCATGTTCAAATTTCTTCACCAGGTTCTTATCTCTGCTATAGCAGATAAACAGAATTTTTCCAAAATCTCTAATTATTTCAGACACATTAGTAAACTATCTTTACATACTTCTTTCTGTAGTCTTTAACTTGGTTGATGAAAGAATCCTCCTCTAATGTCTCTATATAATTCTTCTAGGTGGGATAGCATTGACTTGGTCCCATTTATAGCCAGCTAACCACTCTAGCCTCCATTCCAGCTTCATTCTGATATGCTGCTGGTGCAACATCCATTCTGGGAACTAGGGGAATGTTCTACATCTAATCCCCTGTCTTTGAGCCCTGGCAAAAACTTCTTTTCATGACCACCATGAGAACCTCTCCCTTGTCATCGATTAAATCGTCTATTCATATTCTCAGCAATTTATTTGAATGTGAGACAGGTTTCCAATGATTCAATCGCCAAGTTCTCCCACTTTCATCTTTATAACATGACTGCTTCGGCATACTTGTATTTGTAGCCCTCATCTGTGTTTTTATTACTTTTGGATTAGGAAGGGTTCAAACTAGATTTGCAAGGGGGTAGGAACCAAAGTAAGGAGGCAGAGGATGGGGCAGTTGGTGCACAAGTAGAGACAGCTTGTCGGAAGTTTGTTGGGAGAGATTGGCAGACGTTAGAGCAAAGATGCACTCAGTCCGATGGTTTGAGATGTGTCTATTTTAATCCAAGAAGTATCATAAACAAGGCGGATGAATTTAGAGTGTGAATCAATACGTAGAACCGTGACGTTGTGGCCATTACGGAGACTTGGATATCTCAGGAGCAGGAATAGCTGCTGAGTGTGCTAGGCTTTATGTGTTTCAAAAAAGACAGGGAGGGAGGCAAGAGAAGTGGGGGCGTGGCATTGCTAATCAGGGACAGTGTCACGACTGCAGAAAAGGAGGAAGTCATGGAGGGATTATCTACTGAATTGGTGTGGGTGGAAGTCAGAAACAGGAAGGGAACTATAACTCTAGTGGGTATTTTTTTATAGATTCCCCAATAATAGTAACAGGGCCATTGAGGAGCAGATGGGGAGGCAGATTCTGGAACAATGCAATAATAATAGGGTTGTTGTGATGGGAGATTTTAACTTTCCTAATATTGATGGGCATCTCCTTAGAGCAAGGGGTTTAGATAGGGTGGAGTTTGTTAGGTATTTTCAGGAAGGTTTCCTGACACAATATGTAGATAAGACAACTAGAGAAGAGGCTGTACTTGATCTGGTATTGGGAAATGAACCTGGTCAGGTGTCAGATCTCTCGGTGGGTGAGTATTTTGGAGGTAGTGATCACAGCTTTATCTCCTTTACCATAGCTCTGGAGAGGGATAGAAGCAGACAATCTGGGAAAACATTTAATTGGGGTAGGGGGAAACATGATGCTATTAGGCAGGAACTTGGAAGCATAAATTGGGAGCAGATGTTCTCAGGAAAATGCACGGCAGAAATGTTCATGGAACATTTGCATGGTATTCTGCATAGGTATGTTCCAATGAGATAGGGAAAGGATGGTAGGGTAAAAGAACTATGGAGTACAAAGGACAGAGTAAATCGAACTAAGAAGAAAAGAAAAGCTTACGAAAGGTTCAAGAAACTAGGTACTGATAGAGTTCTAGAAGATTACAAGGTTGCCAGGAAGGAGCTCAAGAATGAAATTAAGAGAGCTAGAAAGGACCATGAGAAGGCCTTGGTGAGCAGGAATAAGGAAAACCCAAGGTATTCTACAAGTATCTGAAGAGCTAGAAGATGAGCCGTGTGAGACTAGGACCAATCAGGTGTAATAGTGGAAACGTGTACATGGAGTTGGAGGAGGTAACAGAGGTACTTAATGAATACTTTGCTTCAGTATTCACCAGGAAAAAAGACCTTGGCAAATGTGGGGATGTCTTACAGTGGACTGAAACGCTTGAACATACAGACATTAAGAAAAAAGATGTGCTGGAGCTTTTGCAAACCATTAATTTAGATAAGTCACCGGGACTGGACGAGGTATACCCCAGACTACTGTGGGAAGCAAGGGAGGAGAGTGCTGAGCCTTTGACGATGATCTTTGCATCATCAATAGGGATGAGAGAAGTACCTGAGGATTGGAGTGTTGCAAATGTTGTTCCCTTGTTCAAGAAAGGAAGTAGAGTTAACTCATGAAATTATAGACCAATGAGTTTTACTTCAGTAGTGGGCAAGTTGTTGGAGAAGATCCTGAGAGGCAGGATTTATGAGCATTTGGAGAGTCGTAATCTGATTAGGGATAGTCAGCATGGCTTCATTACGAGTAAATCATGCCTTACAAGTCTGATTGAATTCTTTGAAAATGTAACAAACCACATTGATGAAGATAGAGCAGTGGATGTAATGTATATGGATTTCAGTAAGGCATTTGATAAGATTCCCCATGCAAGGCTCATTCAGAAAGTAATGAGGTATGGGATCCAAGGAGACCTTGCTTTGTGCATCCAGAATTGGCTTGCCCACAGAAGGCAAAGGGTGGTTCTAGATGGTTCATATTCTGCTTGGAGGTTGCTGACCAGTGGTGTTCTGCAGGGATCTGTTCTGGGACCCCTCCTCTTTGTGATTGTTATAAATGACCTGGATGAGGAAGTAGACGGGTAGATTAGTAAGTCTTCTGAAGGCACAAAAGTTGGGGTTGTTTTGGATATTCTGGAGGGTTGTCAGAGGTTACAGCAGGACATCAGTAGGATGCAGAACTGGGCTGTGAAGTGGCAGATAGAGTTCAACCCAGATAAGTATGAAGTGGTGCATTTTGGTAGGTCAAATTTGAAGGCAGAATATAACATTAATGGTAAGACTCTTGACAGAGAGTGGAGAATCAGAGAGATCTTGGGGTCTGTGTCCATAGGTCTCTTAGGCCTGAGTCGAAGTAGTAGTAGTAGTGTCCATAGGACACTGAAAACTGCTGCGCAGATTGACAGTGTTGTTAAGAAGGCATATGGTGTGTTGGCATTCATGAACCGTGGGAGTGAGTTCAAGAGCCATGAGGTAATGTTACAGCTATATAAGACCTTGGACAGACCTCACTTTGAATACTGTGTTCAGTTCTGGTCACCTCACTACAGGAAGAATGTAGATACTATAGAAAGAGTACAGTGGAAATTTACAAGGATGCTGCCTGGATTGGAGAGTGTGCCTTATGAGAATAGGTTGAGTGAACTTGGCCTTTTCTCCTTGGAGCGACGCTGGATGAGAGGTGACCTGAGAGAGGTGTATAAGATGATGAGAGGCATTGATCATGTGGATAGCCAGAGGATTTTTCCCAAGGCGGAAATGGCTAACACGAGGGGGTATATTTTTAAGGTGCTTGGAAGTAGGTACAGAGGAGATGTCAGGGCTAAGTTTTTCCACACAGAGAGTGTTGGGTGCATGGAATGCACTGCCAATAAAGTGGTGGAGGCAGACACAATAGGGTCTTTTAAGAAACTCTTAGATAAGGATATAGTGCTTAGAGGGCTATGTGGTAGGGAAATTCTAGGCAGTTTCTGGAGTAGGTTACGTGGTTGACACATCATTGTGGGCTGAAAGGCCTGTAATGTGCTGTAGATTTCTATGTTCTATGTTCCACGTTCAGTTATTCTAGTGTACTGCTGACTGATTGCTTATCTCTCACCCTGCATAAAACTGCACTTGGTTAAAGTTGTAATTTGTGAATCCGATTTCACAAATTCTGTTCACTCTTTATCTCTGTGCTTGCTAATTTATCCTGGCTCCTCAGCTGGCAATTTCTTAATTTTAAACATACTTTTTTTCAGTTTCCTCTGCAACCTCCTACAGCTGACTAATACTTCAGCCAGTTCTAGTCTTCTGCACATGCCCAGTTTGAATTGATTCATCACTGATGGATATGTCTGCACCTGTCCTCAACTTAAAAATTCTTTATCATTCTTTCTTTAAGACTCACTGTAATCTAACTCTTTGACTAAGCATTTGTTCATCTGTCTTAATAGCTTCTTATAAAACATGACGGCTGGTAACGCGTTTGAGATATTGTACAATGCCAAAGATGTGGTATACAGCAGAATCTAGGCCAACAGATATTAAATGATGCACTCCAAAATGTGTTAATTTGTCACTGTACATTACACTACTTGTACATTAAGTAGTGTCTGAGATGCCAGACAATGAGCACTTTTCAATTGGCCTTGCCCAATTTTTCTCCTTGTGCTGCAAATACACTGAGTTGCAGGGAGAGTTTGGATTGTAAGAGGGAGTGGTGAGGTAGAGGCCATTTATGATTGGTCTGTATGGTCTTTTCAGGTCAAGCGATTAGGATATTGGGGGAAGGGGTGGTGATTGTAGTTCGGGGATTAGGAGGATATGTGGGAGGAGATGGGTCAGACGGATGTCAAATGCCTCGACCAGTGAATTTTGTACCACTGAGGAAAGTAGAAGCTCTGAAGGAAAGCTATTAAATAAACAACTTTACACAGACCCACCTGAAGTGGATTCATGGGGCCACAGTAAGATCTGAGATTCAAGAAGTGGCACTGTGGAAAACTCTTTGGGGCTGAGAATGGCCTGTGACAAGTTTCCATCAGAATCATTTCTCTCAACAATACTCTAAATGGGGAGTTATGTTGTGTTGTTCACAGCCAACAGCTGACATGACTCAAGAAAAGATTGATCGTGGTAATTCAACCAAAGAAAATTTGTTCAGTCTTATGGTGCTTCCAAGTTGTCAGTCTGTGCACTTGTTAGCTATTGTACTTCATGTGTTCATCCAGGTATATTTTAAATGTGATTAGGGTTTCTGTTCCCCTCCCCCCCACTTTTGAGGGAACATAAGAACATACCATTAAAATATAAGGAGTATGAAGAGGAGCATGCTATCCAGCCCTTTGGACCAGCTGCACCATTCATTAAGATCATGGTTGCTCCTATACATCAGTGGCAATGTCCAGCCCTATCCCATAGCCTTTGATTCTCATAAAGTCCCGAAATACACTCAGTGGCTACTTTATTAGGTACACCTGTACACCTGCTTGTTAATACAAATATCTAATCAGCCAATCATGTGGCAGCAACTTCATGCATAAAAATATGCAGACATGGTCAAGAGGCTCAGTTGTCATTCAGAGCAAATCTCAGAATGGGGAAAATACGTGATCTCAATTACTTTGACCACAGAATGTTTGTTGGTTCCAATCAGGGTGGTTTGAGTATCTCCAAAACTGCTAACCTGCTGGGATTTTCATCTAGTGTTTACAGAAAATACTGTGGGAAATAAAAAGTTCTGTGGGAAAAAACACCTTGTTAATCAAGAAGGTCAGAGGAGAATAGCCAGACCAGTGCAATCTAACAGGTAGGCAACAGTAACTCAAATAACCACTCGTTACATAAATGGTGTGCAGAAAAGCATCTCTGAATGCACAGCATGTCAAACGATGAAGTGGATGGGCTACAGCAGCAGAAGACCATGAACATACAGTCAGTGTCCACTTTATTAGTTGCAGGAGGTACCTCATAACATGGTCACTGAATGTAGAGTATATTATCCTTTATTTTCAATAAGCACAACAAAGAACCTGCATAGCCTATCAAGGTAGAGAATTCCAAAGATTCACCACTATCTGAATGAAATTTCTCCTCATTCCAGTCCTTAACAGCCTAGCATCATTTCTGAGACCATGATGCTTGGTCCTGGATTCCTATTAGATAAAAACTTTCTCTCTGCACCTAAAGTATCTATCCTTTAGGAACTTTGTATGTTTTGATTAGATCATTCCTTCATCTTCTGAACTCCTTGGAAAAAAATACAGTCCCTGTCTATTTGGACCCTTGTCATATAGCAAAACCACCATCTCTGAACCAGTTGACTAAATCTTCCCTTCATTTCCTCTATGGCAAGTACATACTTTCTTGGAAAGGAAAATAAAACTGCATTCCTGGTGCATTCTCACTTAGACTCTTCACAATTGGAATAAGGCCTCCTTACTTCTGCAGTCCTCCACAGCCATGGATCAACACAATGATGTTGTGTGGAGGCTTGTGTGCTTCAAGGAGTCCATCAGGTGATGCCAACTCAGGGCCACCCTTGTCAGAACAGCTAGGGATGAGATGCCAGACGAGGGTCGGTCCAACAGCTGCACCCAGATGGACATACTTGTGTCTGCCCTTCCTGGGCCACACTTCAATTAGAAGTGTGAATGCCATATGAAACAACAACAAGAACTCCTACAATCAACCCTCCACTTGCCCTCATAATCACTTGTTACACCTACATGTTGACCTTCAGTAACTTTAGTACAAAAGCATCCATGTAAGTAATTTTCAACATTAACATTACTTGATCTCTTATCATTTAACAACCACTCTGCTCTTCTGCTTTATGTACCAAAATAGGTGACATAACATTTTCCATATCATATTTCTTACACTCACCCAGATTATATGTATTCCCCTGAAAACACTTTACATCCTTTTGCATCATTACAATCCCTCATAGTTCACTGTTGTTAGAGAACTTGGAAATATGAAATTTTTCTTCTCAGTGAAATTTCCGCTATATGCTCCGAACAGCTGGGGCCTAAGTGATGATCTCAGCTAGTCAGAACTTGCCAACCTGAGACAAATCAGCTTATTCCTACACTTGGCTTTCTTTCCAATATTCAATTCTCAATCTATGTTGATAGGTTTTCCCCAATTCCATGTGTTCTAACCTCATTAAGCGCCCTTCACCCTCTTTGAAATCCTGTCAAGATCCAAGTACCCCCAATCAACTGGTTAACCCTTTTCAATTCTACTAATCATATCCTCTAACAGTGCCATAAGATTAATGAATCATGATTTTCCTTTCATAAATCCATGTTGATCTGCTGAAGCCTATTATTTTTAATGTTTTGTTAGTTCATCCATAAAGACTCCAGCATTTTCCCTACTACTAACATTAGCCCTACAATTCTCTCTCCCTCTTTTTTTTCAAACAGTTATATTTGCTCTACCCTCAATCTACAGGAACTATTCCTGAATCTACAGAACATGAAATATGATAAGCAAAGCATCTATTTTTCTAAGCCCACCTTTTCAAGACACGGGCACTAGAAATTTATCAAGTCTGCTCCATTATTTGATCATAGCTGATTTACGTTCCCTCTCAAAACCATTCTCCGAGCGTCTTCCTGTAAACTTTGCTGCCATTACTAATCAACAACCTCCACTTAAAATATACTCAATGACTTGGCTTCCACAGCTGTCTATGGTAATGAATTTTTGTCACACAGATTTGTCACACACTGGTTAAAGAAGTTCTTCATTGTGTTCTAAAAGGACTTCTTTCAATTTTGAGGCTGTGCCCTCTAATCCTAGATTCTCCCACTATTGAAAACATCCTCTCCAGTTACATGCTGTCTTGGCTTTTCAATATTCGGTAGGTTTCAATGGGATCCCCACTCATTCTTCTAAATTCCAGTGAGTACAGGCCCAGAGTCTACAAACTCTCCTCATTCATTAAACCTTTCATTCCTGGGTTTATTTTGGTAAACCTCCTCTGGACGCTCTCCAATGCCAGCACATTCTTTCTTAGATACGAGGCCCAACTCTGCTCAAAAGACTCCAAATGTGGTCTGAGCAATGCCTTATAAAGTCTCAGATATACCCGGTTGTTTTTATACTCTAGTCCTCTTGAAATGAATGCTAACATTGCATTTCATAGTCATAGTCATACTTTATTGATCCCGGGGGAAATTGGTTTTCGTTACCGTTGCACCGTAAATAATAAATAGTAATAGAACCATAAATAGTTAAATAGTAATATGTAAATTATGCCAGTAAATTATGAAATAAGTCCAGGACCAGCCTATTGGCTCAGGGTGTCTGACCCTCCAAGGGAGGAGTTGTAAAGTTTGATGGCCACAGGCAGGAATGACTTCCTATGACGCTCAGTGCTGCATCTCGGTGGAATGAGTCTCTGGCTAAATGTACTCCTGTGCCAACCCAGTATTTGCCTTCCTTATGACTGACTCAAACTGCAAGTTAACATTTAGGGAATCCTGGAAGAGGTCGCCCAAGTTCCTTTGCACCTCGATTTTTTGAATCTTCTTCCCATTTAGAAAATAGTCTATACTTTTAGTCTTTCTACCAAAGTGCATCACCATACATATCCCTACATTGAAGTCCATCTGCCACTTCTTTGTCCATTCTCCTAATCTATTCAAGTCCTCTTGGCACTCTCTACTTCCTCAACACTACCTGCCCTTCCATCAGTCTTTGTATCATCCATAAACATGGCCTCAAAGCCATCAATTCCATCATCCAGATCATATAACATACAATGTGAAAGGTACTGGATGCAACACTGACCCTTGTGGAACACCACTGGTCACCAGCAGCCAACCAGAAATTACTTCCTTTCTTCCTCCCCCTCTTTGCCTTCTGCTAGTCAGCCAATCTTCTTCCCATGCTAGTATCTTTCCTGCAATTCTAAGCGCTCTTGTTTAACAGCCTCATGTGCAGCACCTTGTCAAAGGCCTTCCAAAATTCCAAGTAAACAACATCCACTGACTCTCCTTTGTCTATCCTGCTTGTTATTTCCTCAAAGGATTCCAACAGATTTGTCAGATTTTCGCCTATTTAATCGAAGTACCTTGAAACACCTTCCGTTGTAATGAACTCTAACATTTTGCCAGCCATTAAAGTCAGGATAACTGGCCTATAATTTCCTTTCTTCTGCCTCACTCACTTCTTAAAGAGTGGAGCGACATTTGTGATATTCCTGTCCTCTGGAACCATTCCAGAATCTAATGATTTTTGAAAGATCACTACTAATGTCTCCACAATTTCTTCAAGTACCTCTTTCAGAACCTGGGCTGTAGTCCACCTGGTCCAGGTGACTTATCTACCTTTAGACCTTTCAGCTTTCCAAGCACCTTCTCCTTGGCAATTTTACTCACTGCTGCCCCTTGATAATCTCGAATTTCTTGCTATGCTGCTGATATTTTCCACAGTGAAGACTGATACAAAGTATTTATTCAGTTTGTCCGCCATTTATTACTACCTCTTCAGCATCATTTTCCAGTGATCTGATGTCCAATCTTGTCTCTCATTTACTCAGTATAAAACTTTTCATTCTCAGTATATTATTGGGTAGCTTATTTTTGTGTTTCATCTTTTCTGTCCTTATTGCTTTTTTAGTTACCTTCAGTTGGTTTTTAAAAGGTTTGCAATCCTCTAGCTTCCCATTAATTTTTGCTATATTATATGCCTCTCTTTTGCTTTTACGCTACCTTTGACTTTCCTTGTCAGCTACAATTGCCTCATCCTCCCTTTAAAATGCTTCTTCTTTGGAATGAACTTATCTTGTATCATTCAAATTACTCCTAAGAATTCCAGCCATTGCTGCTCTACCATCATGCCTGCTAGTGTCCCCTTCCAATCAACTTTGCCAGTTCCTCTGTCATGTATCTTACTCAATTATGATACTGATACATCAGATTGAAGCTTCAAACTGTATGGGGAATTCTATCATATTATGATGACAATAATCTCCGAAGGGTTCCTTTACTTTAGGCTCCCTAATCAAATCTCGTTCATTACACAATGCCAAGTACAGAATCACTTTTTCTCCTAGTGGGTTCAACAACAAGCTGCTTTAAAAAATCATCTCATAGGCATTCTACAAACTCCTTTGCTTGGGATCCAGCACTAACCTGATTTTCCTAGTCTATCTACATATTGAACCCCCCATGATGATCGTAACACTTCCCTTACTACATGTCTTTTCTATCTCCCATTGTAATTTGTACTCCACATTCTTGCTACTGTTCAGAAGCCTGTACAGTGTCTGTGAAAGTATTCACCCCAAGCCTTTGTTCACATGAATGTGTAATACAACCAGGGATCTTGATCAATTTAAAGGATAATTTCTATTCATGAATCACATACTCCTTTTTTCGCAGTAGAACTCAAAAAAGGGAAAAATTTAAGTATGAAAAACATAAAATGTAAAAACTGAACTGTCAGCATTTCAAAAGTATTCATCCCCCTTTACCTGGTATTTAGTTGAAGCACCTCTCGCAGCTATTACAGCCAAAGGTCCTTTTGAGTAAGTTTCTAATAGCTTTGCACAACAAGATTTTCCCATTCTTCCTTGCAAAATTGCTCTAGCTGTGCTAGGTTAGTTGGAGAGTGACAGGGTATAACAATCTTGAGGTCTTGCCAGAGATGTTCAATCAGGATAAGGTCAGGACTCTGACTGAGCCATTCAAACACATCAATTTTCTTCATTTGATGCCATTCCATGGTTGCTCTGTCAGTGTGCTTTGGGTCTCTATCCTGCTGAAAGATGAACTTTCTCCCCAGTTTAAGCTTTCTGGTAGAGGCCATCAAGCTTTTATCCAGAATCTGTCTGTACTGCAGTATTCATCTTCCCATCAACCCTGACCAGATTTCCAGCCCAGCAGCTGAAAAGCATCCCCATAGCATGATGCTACCTCTACTATATTTTACAGTAGGAATGGTATTACATGGCTGATGTGCAGCATTAGATTTATGCCACATGTATCACTTGGTGTTGAGGTCATAAATTCCAGTTTAGTCTCATCCGACCACTACACCTTCTTCCACATCTTTACAGTATCTTCAAAGTGAAACTTTGCAAAGTCTTTACGGGCAGGGGTATGCTTTTCTTTTAGCTAGGGCTTCATCCTTGCCACCCTTCCATAAATAATATTTTGTGCAAGGCCTTCGAGACTGTAGAGCCATGAACTTCAGCTCAAGTTGTGGCCACTGACCTCTGCAGCTCACTCAGTGACTGTTGGTGTCACATAGCCTCTATGTAAGTGCTTAATCTGCTGACTAATCTTGGGGGGCGGGGTTGCCTAACCTAGGCAGTGTGGCTGTGGTATCAGATTTTCTCCACTTTTTTGTGATGGACACTCTGAGCTCTGAGGTATTTTCAGTGCCTTTGAGATGGTCTTGTACCCTTCGTCAGATTTGTGCTTCTCTATTATCATTTCCCTGACTTGTCTTGAATGCTCTTTTGTCTTCATTTTGGTTTGGTCTGTTGAAAATCTACCATACTTTTGGACCTTACAGAGAGGGGGTGTGTATTTATTCTTATGGATTCATTGAAAACAGATGATCCTTTAATTTTCTACATCAACAAATTGGGTGGGTTGGTAAAGTAATACTGTATATCACACCTGACAGAAGCTAGCATAGTAATTACAAAGGGGATCAATATTTTTTCAGCCTCACAATTTTGGTTTTTAAATTTTAGTAAATTATTGACAGATTTTGGAATTTTTCTTTTGATTTGAAATGATGAACAATGGAGATTAGCTTTAAAAATCCTACTTAAATATATTTTAAATTTAGAAAATGTGAAAATTGTTGTGTGGCTGAATGCTTTTTCAAGGCATTGTATAAAACTCCCATCAGGGTATTTTTACCCTTTTAGTTTTGCAGCTCTATCCACGAGCATTCTAGATCCTATGTCAGTTCTATCTAAGAGTTTGACTTAATTTTTTACCAGCCAAGTCTGCTTACCTGTCTGCTTCTCCAATATAATGTATATACATATTCACATGTTAAGCTTGCAGCTGTGATCTTTGTTCAACGCGACTCTGTGATGCCCATAATGTCATACCTGCTAATCTCTAGTTGCGCTATAAGAAAATCTATTTTATTCAATATACTATGTGCATTCAAGTTTACACCTTCAGTCCTGTTTTCAGCACTATTCTTATTAATTTTGTTTCCATGTTGCTTGAAATTAAATTCTTATCCCCTTCTAAGCTTTTTGTCCTTTTTTTTTTATTTTGAATAGTTCTGTTACCTCTCCTGCATCTTCCTTCCCTTGTACTTTATCCATATTTTCCAAGCTGCTGAACCCACCCTACTCCTATTAAATTTAAAGGCTATCCATAGCCCATGGCAATTTTCCTGACCCAGGTTCCAGCATGGTTCATATGGAGCCCACCCCATCGGAACAGTTGTCTCCTTCCCCAATACTGATGCAAGGGTCCTACAAATTCAAACCCAGAGCTTCTACACCAATCCTTGAGCTATGCATTTAACTCCGGTCTTATTAACCCTGTGCTAATTTGCACATGACTTGGATAATGATTCAGAGATTTATTATCTGTTTGGTGTTGTGTTTTAATTTAGTCCCAAACTGCTCAAATTCCATCAGCTGATCTCTTTCCTTGTTCTTCGTGGACTATGACAACTGTATCGTTCTGTCATGTTCCTGACTGACAGGAGCAGGTTTCGGCACTCTGCTGCTGCTGTCGTTTTAAGACTCAGATGGCCAGTTATCGCCTGCCGCATTCCTTCATGGAAAGTCTGTACTTAAAGGCCTTGTGCTGAGCACTCAGTACTCAATCGTAGGAGTTCCATTTCTAGTACGACTGTTTGTGATTTTGCTTTTGGGTTTTGTTTGTGTCATCCTGTTTATTTCAAGTCTAAGTTAATTCTAGACCTTATTCTGCATGTGGGTTCACCACCATCCATAGCTCTCTCATTCCCCCACCCCCCAATCCAAATTTCTCTACAGGTCAAATGAATCCAGGCACCAAGCAGACAATGGATCCTTGTGACAGAGTATTCTGCCTATTGCCCTGCTATTAGGAATCGCAATGGGATCCACAAGCTCCCACGTCATGCAGCCTGAACACGTCACCTGATCCTGTAACCCTACTTTATTTAATTAGTTGTAATTTGGTATCTTTTAATTAGTTACCATATTTAAATAACCATAACTGTTCTTACCTGCTACTTGCCTGTTCCTCTTTGCTGAAACCTTTTGAGCCAGAGCTTCATTTCCCTACTCTATCCCTGTCCACTCCAACAATAGCTGCTTTTTCTGTAAAGACAGGTGCAAAGTAATCATTCAATTCTTCTGCCATTTTCTTATTCCCTACTATACGTATATCCAGCTGTCTGTAGGGAGATGGATGTATACTAGTATAACTGACATCTGATTCCTCGATTCCCTTTTAAAATTTTCATTGAAATGGTTTGATTGATGTTGGAGTTGGAATAACATAATTGGACTGTGATACTTTAATATTTATGATCTTTGCAATGAGTGGTCTTCACACCCCTGAAAATTCAGGAATTGAAACATCAAGAGATGGGAGCACTGCAGCTTTTAGACAACCTTCTTTAAATCCCCTAGCTGCTCATTGACCATGGTCTGTTGAGGTATATGGATGAACTTAACTATAACAACTCATGCACCATTACTCTGTGATTAGGAACTGAATGGAATAACAGCTTAGTTGATCTGTTAGAAAGGACTCCAATGGTCTGAGTGAATAAACCCTCATTCCTCAGGAATTCTTCAACCAAATAAAATTTAATGTTTTAATTAAAAAGAAGATGAAATATGCTTTTCAGGTCATTAACACAAGATGAATTAAACACTTTTTTTGTGCAAGCAAGCCTTTCAATCCCTGCAGTATCCATTTTATGCGGTTGCCATAGTAACATATGTCTTTAAGAGGAGTACAGTCTGTTTTCAGAAAAGTGTGTAACCTGATTATAGAAATGTGAAAACAGTTTTCTAGAACCATTGCCTTTGTCTTTCCTATCAATTATAGCTTTCAAAGAAGAACCACAAAAAGTATAATTCCCGAATAAAACAATTAATGTTTTTTAAAACTGTAAACCATTTATTAAATCTGTCTCAGGTTTGTTATCACTGATGTATGTTGTGAAATTAGTTTTGTAGTGGCAGTACAATGCAAGACCTGAAAATTACTATAAGTTACAAAAAATAAATAGTGCAAAAGATGAATAATATGATTGTGATAATGGGCTCATGGACTGTTCAGAAACCTAATGCTGAAGGGGAAGAAGATATTCTTAAAATGTTGAGTGTGGTTCTTCAGTTTCCTGTACCTCCTCCTTAATGGTAGTAATGAAAAGAGGGCATGTCCCAAATGGTGTGGGTCTTTAGTGATGCATGTCACCTTTTTGAGGCACTATTTTATATGTGCATATTTAAAATCTATATGTATACATTTATATTTTATTATATTTCAATGTGCACCTATTTTATAGCATCAGGAGATCATGAACTCCTTTACTTGTCTCCAAATGTTAAATCAAAACATCTTTTGAGAATGTGTGAAACATGAAAATAGGCAAGAATAAAGTAGAAGATTAGAAAATGTGGACAAGGTTGCTCAAAGTTTATAATATATTGCCATAAATTTAGTAAAGACCACAGTTATCTAGGTTATACATGCTTTTTTAAAAAAATTCTTAGGCATCTCTTTAAAGTGCCATACTAATGTAGGTCAAAGCTAATGACGGTTGCTCCTAAGTCGATGAATTCTTATGTCTCTGCCATCAGAAACACACTAATTTCTGAGCAGCTAGTGTCCCCAGTGTAAGGGCTGTACAATGTTCAACCCCTCAGCTAGTGAACTTGTCTCGTCCAGACCTGCATGCAGCAAAACCTAAGCAGTCAGACATGGGCTGATGAGTAGCAAATGATACTTGCACCACAGAAGTGCCAGGCATTGATTACTTTCAAGAACAGAGTTTAACCAGCTGATCCTCATATTCAATTAGATTGCACTTTCCATGTAAATGTCCTCCCCCCCCCCCGCCCCACATCATGATCCAGTGTATTACCATTGTCTAAAAACTCAACTAGATCATATGGATAAATAGCAATATACATTCTGCTGGTGGAATTCAATGTTTTAGCAGCATCTGTGAGAGAAAAGGAATAGTCAAAACCCTGAATCAGGACTAATTGACCTACTGAGTTCTTCCAGCAGATTGTTTGTTACTCCAGGTTCCAGCATCTGCAGCCTCTTAGGTTTACAGAGATAAATACTCTGGCAACAAAAGGAGATATTGTCTGCTGAGTTTTTAGCCCCCGACTATTATTTATTGTTTGGCACCCATGCATTGCCTTCACTGTTGATTTATTGTGGCTGTATTATGTGCCTTGTGCAAATTACATTGTGGTAACTTTTCCCTACGGCTGTAAGATCACCTCAGAATTGTGACTTCTAGCACCAAGAGTGAGGAAGGCAGCAGAAGCATGAAAGTATTACAAACTGCATATCCACTTCCATGCTGCGCACTATTCTAATGCGAAAGGACATCACTGTTCTTCATCAACACTGATTCTAACTCCTGAAGTTCCTAATGTAACTGCATTGTATATGCATCTTGTACACAATAACTGCAGCAATTCAAGTTGCCTCACTGCCTGTTTGTCAAAGGCAAGCAGGAATGGACACCACATACTGGCCTTGTCAGCAATTAAATGAATACGAAAAAAGAATTGACCGATTGCTCATTGGGATTTCTTCTTAAGTGCTGAGTTTGATGATACTCTTCTGAGTCACCTATGATTGGATACTGCTCAAGAGTCACTAGGCATGTTTTAAGGTCTCTCAGTAAGTGGCTAACCACACTGATGAACTGAATGCCATTCCAATTCTTAAACATTCTTTAGTAATCCCAGGATTCCTTCATCCCTACTTATCACATTGACACCACAGTATGTGCAGAAAGGAGCCAAGAAAGGGAACAATTGTCCATACATTTTGGATGGTGTCATCAGTGCAAAGTTAATATAATTAAAATGGACCTTGTCATCTCTCATGCATTTGTGAGTAGCTAACTGTAAAATCCTCTATATGTATGTATATATAGAGTGTGGAAGGAGCCTGATCTAAATCAGTTGATAGGTTGGTTTCTTTAATATCCAGTGGTAAGATATAGTAGCACGTCCTATTCCAGCAATGCGGCAACTATCTGCCAGAATGTAATACAATACCCTCCTAACATAGCAATGCTCAAACTTATCAAATAAATTTAGTGGTGATGTCTGCTGCAAGCTGGATCTCTCTTCTAACACATCCTCTGCCCCCATACACCCCAAAACCAACCCTTCAGTTGTAGCTGCTGAAATCAGAGGAGAAGCAGCTTTTACCTCTCTCTTCTGAGACTCACTTTATGACATTCCCCATTATGAATCCAAAGGTAATGAGCATAAACAGGTCATCTGCTGATGTGGCTATAGAGATGCAAAGTGCATTTGGCAAGTTAGCATGGGCAAAGGTTAGTGAAAAATTGCAAAGATCATTAACTTCGTCCAAATTTCAAGAAATCTTTCTCCAAGGTTTGCTATACCACTTCTCAAGAGAATTTCCATAACACAAGGCTTCAGTGTGTCACTCAAGAGCACAACTGTCAAAACTGCAGTATTTCTTGCTGGAATCATCTGTCAAAGCTCCATCACAACTGGCACTGTGCTCACTTTACATTCACTGGTGAGTTCCAGGAAGCTCATAAATCAGAATCCAACAATGTTAATTCCACTATGAACTTTGCAACCCACCTCTCTGAAGGGGCACACGGAATGCCAGAGGAACTCAACGGGCCAGGCAGCATCTGTGGAAAAGAGTAAACAGCTGACTCACTCTTCCTTCAGTTAGTCCTGACGAAGGGTCTCGGCATGAAACGTCGACTGCACCTCTTCCTACAGATGCTGCCTGGCCTGCTGCGTTCACCAGCAACTTTGATGTGTGTTGCTGACATTTCGGGCCAAAACCCTTTGTCAGAAAAAGATGAGAAGTCTTTTAAGGGGGTTTTACAAAGATGGTATAAATGTGTAATTGCATTGGATTTCTAATGTGCAGTCACATTGAATGAATTAAACACACACCTGATCTCAAATTCACCCATAGTTTCCACCAGTGGAGATCAGTAATCAAACACAGGCAATGATTGCTAAAAGAAACCTAGAAACATGAGATTTTATTTTAAACCAGTATAATCTGGAATGCACATCCTGAAAAAGGTAATGAAATATTCTTAAGAAAATAATAATATTGTTAACAAAATTTGATAAACATTTGCAAGGAAATTTTTATTTGACAATATGGAAAGAGCAGATCTATGGGATTTTGTGGATAGGTTTTTCTAAATTATTGACAGGGATGCAAAGGGTCAAATGGCATCTTTCTCTTTCTCTGCTGCATCATTCTACAATTCTGTGATAAAAGATTGCAGCCATCACATATTGAGGCCAAGTTCTATTTGAGCAGAATATTTTTGTTTTGCTTTTTCAGTGAGTACTGATTTAATGAAAACTTGTTTGGTAATGTGTTTTTTTGTGAAAGGGTGTGTATACATTTTGTTATAATAGCTTTGAGGCTAAACTGAGAGAAGTTTAACTTCAATGGAGGAATGAAACTCATAAACTAAATGCCCTAAAACATCAGTTAAAGTAGCAGAAAAAAAGAATTTTGGAGAAATGTATTATATTTAATAAAAACATCCAATAGAGTAATTTTAATACTTGCACAATTTACTTAAGCCTTATGTTTTTGTCAGTAAAAACATATTGTAAAGTATTTTGTTACAGGAATCTGAAGAGCATCTCTTTTCTACTTATACTTTTCATATTATCCATTGATTTTAAGTAGATTTTTTTGAGTAGATACATATACTGGTTTCTTTGAATATAATTTGTTTAATATTGATCAAAATAAATAAGAATTTGTTTTCAAAACCTTGAATCTTTTAATGTTTTATAAACTGCATCAGATATTTCAGTGAGCAATTTACCAAATGAACAAGAAACTGAAGGAATACAGCTCATGACAAAACACTTGGCTGTATTGTGAGGGAACAGATTTGGAAGATCATACCCATACACCTAATGAAATTAAAATTTCTTCTGCCTGATTATTATCCAGAAATGCAATGTCATCAACCTTATAATCTTCTGATTAGTAATCATAAACTATAAAGTTTATATCTTTGACTTGATTGATGACAAGGACTGAATCAAATCAAAAACATCTATACCTCTGAAACCTCCTGGGTTTCTTGACTGTCCAGGTCTAGGGAAGGCAACCTCCGATTGCCAAACTCATGAGATTGTGGCACTCTCCCACCGCAAACCCCTGTTAGTGTGGATGCTGTGTAATTTGTTACCCTGTTACAAATTAGTGCTACGAAATAACAGACAGTACATGGCATACGATTAAAAGATTATATTTATGAATCCGAATTTGACTAAAGGGTTAGTAAAGAAAAGAACAAAAAAAAGAAAAAGGCCCATTTTAATGAAACTGACAAATGTGCACAAGTTGGCGCTCAAAGCTTTTCCATAGTCACCAATCCTCAATCTCTTCTCTCCTGCGTCTTCCCTCTTCATCCCCCTCAAACAAAAGCCCCAAGTCCAACCTTAGTGTCCCTCACCAGAGAAACCTCCATTTAATTCGACCATGCTAAATGGACAGCACACATTTCTTCTCTTCTCTTATCTTCAACAATAACCAGACAAGCTGAAAACAGAACAGACTGCTCTTACAGAGCTGCTAAATGAAATACATACAGCATAACAGTAAAAATATGAACCAGGGCATTAAACCTCTCTAAGAAAATTTGTGTTGTTGTTGCACTTTCCACAAAAATATCCAGAACAATTAGTTAGTAAACAATTAAGATCACTCTGTATTAAATATGTAACTCATATTCGGAATCAGAACCAAAATCAGATTATATATCACTGGCATATGTCATGGAATATGCTGTCTTGTGGGAGCTCTACAGTACAATAAAAAAAGTATAAATTACAATAAGAAATACTGTGTGTGAGTATATATACATATGTGTGTGTATGTAAAATTAAATAAGTAGTGCAGAAAGACTGTAAATAAAGAAAAAAAATTAGTTTGGTAATGTACATGGCTTCATTGTCCATTCAGAAATCTGATGGTGGTGGGAAAGAAGCTGCTCCTAAAACATTAAGTGTGTGTCTTCAAGCTCCTGTTCCTCCTCCTTGATGGTAGCAATCAGAAGAGGACATGTTCTGGGTGATGGGGGCCTTACTGATGGATGACACCTTTTACATGGATGACATTTTGAAGATGTCCTTGACGCTGGGGAGGCAAATCCCCATGATGGAGCTGGCTGAGTTTGCCGTTTTCTGCAGCTTTTTCTAATCCTGTACAGTGGCCTTTCCATATTGGACACTGATGCAACTGGTACATCTGTAGACATTTGCAAGAGTCATACCAAGTCTCCTCAAACTCCTAATGAAATATAGCTGCTGTTGTGCCTTCTTTGTAATTGCATCATACGTTGGGCCCAGAATAGATCCTTAGAGATGTTGACACCCAGGAACTTGAAACTGCTCATGCTTTCCACTGCTGGTCTCTCAATAAGGACTGGTGTGTGTTCCCTCGACTTCTCCTTCCTGAAGTCCACAATCAATTCCTTGACCTTACCAATGTTGAGTGCAAGCTTGTTGTTGCAATACCACTCAACCAGTTGATCTATCTCACTCCTGTATGCCTCCTCATCACCATCTGAATTGGTGCCTACAGTAATTGTGTCTTGGGAAATTTATAGATGACATTTGATCTGCGCCTAGTTTCACAGTCATGGGCAAATACAGCAGTGGGCTAAGCATGCATTCTAGAGGTATAGCAGTATTGATTGTCAGTGAAGAGGAGATGTTATTTCTGATCTGCACTGAGAATGACTGTGGAAGTCAAGGATCCAGTTGCAGAGGAAGATATTGAGGCCCAGATTTTGGAGCTTGTTGGTTAGTACTGAGGAGATGATGGTGTTGAATGCTAAACTGTAATCAATAGAGAGAAGCCTTACATAGGTACTGTCGTTGACCAGATGATCATTGTTCCCTCTAAGGTGTGCATGTGTGCGCGCATGTACACCTTTTACTACTAACACACAAAGGAAATGAAACTACGCACAAAAGGTTAACACCCTCTACCTTGTTGGCACATAAAGTATATTTCACAATTGTAAAAAATCACATTTCCTTTTCCAGTTTCTGATGTGGACGGTGCTGACAACGTGGACTTTAGAATTAGCTTATTTATACTGTTTTTATTGAAGAAATTATTGATTCATGATGTCAAATACCAAAGGAGCAAAGGGAGTGAAACACAAAAGAACTGCTAGTTCATTTAAAGCAGAATAGCTGAATGAAACAGTAAATACCGCTACACTGAAAGCTCACGAGGTCAGGAACGTGAAGCTATGAGAAATATTTATGTACAATACAGAAACTAGTGTCACTTGTGTGTATTATTGTGAAGCAAAAGTTGCTGGAGAATTTGCAAGTTGTAAAAAAGTGGAGTGATATTTGGAAACTTTACTTTTTAAAGCATCATTTAGCAAGCAAATCAAACTTGGATGGTGTACGAAAGCTCCAGTAAGAAAATACTTCATTACCGCTATAGGCCTGCTTGTATGTCTTTTGAGAGTGCAGATGAAGAAGAGCAAAAATGATCAAACCCAGAGGAAGTCAAAGTTCTTTTTGACAGTGTTTTGCTAGTTCTTAAAATGAATACCTCTATATGTAAAATTCAATGCGCACATATTGTTGTCACTGGGCAAAAAAAAAACGCACAGCACACTGGTCATTACAAATTAGTGGTAACATTGCAGGTGATCCAATGCCCAATGGAGAGTCAGTGAGATTGCATCTGCTGTTGACCTATTGTGGCGATAGGCAAGTTGAAACGGGTGCAGGGTCTCTGTGTTCTTTATATTAAAAGATTAATTCCCCTAAAATAAACAATATTTTTTAATGGGAAATGGATGTATTTTACTCTTTAAAATGTTTTAAGGAGTTCTGCATTTGGTTGTATGTTGGTTTAATTCATGGAAATAGTGAAAATTTAGTTTCTGTGTAATATTTCACAAAAGAATGTTATAATTTAATCTTTCACGGCATTCACTGCTTTCCTGAGAACAGTAATGCTATTGCCATGTTTACATATTGAGCACAAATTATAAATAGTAACCAAAAAATGTGTTTGTTTCTTAACTTGTAAAATTAGCTAGAATCATTAATTACAGACTCTTGCTAATGAGTAATTCATTTGAACATAAAATTATCCTAAATGTTCATTTATATAGAAAGTAACTGAGAATCCAAATAAAAGAAAGTAATCATCCTCTTGTTAATCATTATAATAAATGTTGTTGCTGTTTACTGAAAAAAATCAAACGCTTACTGAAATTGTAATTGTTTTACTTCTTTAGATGATTTTTTAAATTAGGGGAATAGAACTGGAGCTACAATAAGCTGAAAAGCATTGCTAAGCTGGATAATAATGGACTGAACTGCATGTCAAGTATTTATATAAGTTCAAATGAAACGTAAATAAGCTAACAAGTGACTGGTAAACTGCATTGAAGTTTTTTGCTTCAGATATTAAAATATAAATGATTTGTTAGCTTGCGGCAAGGGGAAAAATATTTTGTCACCTGCTGTGCCAACAAGTCACTTGAATCTTGCCTGCCTTTCTACAAATACAAAATAAAAATGACCGAGGCTGAGAAATAAGCAAGTATATGTTTTTTGTTTGAAATATGTTGCCTTGCAAATCTTTGTGGGTATCCTTTCAAAATGGTGTAACTATCACAAAATGCTATAAACTCAGATTTATTGATTATAGAGCAGGAGACTTGCCAACTTCATTCTGACTACTCAATAAAATGATTTCCATGTGCAGTCAGTACTGTTGATTAGATATGCACATCGTTAGAGTATTAATAACATAACTTGCCAGAACCAGTTAAAGTTAGCTGTCTAAGCTTAAAACTAGTTCTGCCTCCTTCCTTTTCAGTCCTGATGAAGGATCTTGGCCCAAACGTTGACTGTTCATTTTACTCCATAGATGCTACCTGACCACTTCTGGAATTATGTGGGTATTGTTCAAAATTTACAGCATTTGCAAATTTTCCTGTGTCTCTGTTAAAATTAGTGTGTAGCTGCTAGAGTCGTGGTCAGCGCAGAAATTGGAAACCATTGAAGTCCTGGGAGAAAGTGGAATTGAAGAAGGGAGAGAGCGTGATCCCAAATTTTCTGATGCTGCTTTGGAAGCATTGATGCAGAAGGTTGAAAGGAGAGATGAGATCCTAAATCTGTCAGAGAAGGGAGACCCTCCAGCTACAAGCTGAAAAGGCAGTTGGAATATTTAGATGTAAAGTCAATGCTTGGTGTTTATTGTCAATAACCTAAATGTAATGTTGCGAACAATTCATTGACTCCATACACAAGTCAAGGTGAGTGAATGCATTTTGAAACACCATATTCTATGAACTATATGGTGAGCCAGGCAACAGAAAACTGCAGGAGCTGCAATACCTGCTGTATTTTTACCCAAACTTCTTCCATGAGAAGCAGTAATTCACTTATACCACCAATTTACTCTTTTGCATTGTGTTCTTCTGTGATAGAGAAAGTATGTACTGATTGTATGACTATTTTGTAGAACATTTTTGTTTAGCTCTTGATGGTGATTCTTAGCAACTATGGTATTTTCCCATCTCTGTAATTCTCCTTCCCACACCAACTCCATCATCAAGGACCTAACCATCCAGGCCTTGCTCTCTTCTTGCGGCTGCCGTCAGGGAAAAGGTATAGGAGCCCAAGGACCCATACCACCAGGTTCATGAATAGTTATTACGCCTCAACTATCAGGCTTTTGAACCAGAGGAGTTAACTTCACTTAACTTCACTTGCCCCATCACTGAATTTTTCCCACAACCTATGGATTCACTTTTAAGGACTCTTCACCACATATTCTTAATATTTATTTCTTATATCTGTATCTTCTTCTTCAAATTATTATCATCATTTCTTTGTTTGTTTTGTAATTGCACGGCTTGTTTTCTTTTGCGCCTTGATTGTCTGTTGTGTTGGGGGCAGTTTTTCATTGATTCTATTGATTTTCTTGTATTTACAGTGAATACCTGCAAGAAAACGAATCTCAGGGTTGTATATGGTGACACATATGCACTTTGATAATAACGTTACATCATAATTTTGAAATTTGAATGTTTGCCTTTTACACCTTTCCAATGATGCCAGCATAAGCTTGAGGAGCGACACCACATCTTCTGACTTGTCACAGATTTAACACTGAACTCAACAATTTCAGACAACCAGCCTTTCCTTGTTATATCTGAGCTGCCCAATTCTGTTGAAGGGCCTTCAAACTGAAATGTTAGTTCTGGTTCTTACCACATAGGTACTTCTATACTGTACCTTCTTCGTCTTCTTCTGCTGCTGCTGACTTTTAATGGCAGTTGGCAGTCCAACTTGAAGGTGCATTACCACTACTAACTCGACTGGAGTGTGTTGTAGAGGGTTGGGAAATAAAATCCCGACTAGTTCTTCATCAAATGAAAACTAAGTAATCCCAAAAAGCCCTATAGATTGTAAATAACGAAAGATAATATTGTGAATTAAATTAAAGTCACTTCTATAGCCGAGTAAAGTTTTTGAATGAAAACTATCAACCCTTAAAGTAGTAGTGCAGCCTGCATTTGCTTTTTTTCAACCTGATATGCTTCACATTGTAAAAGAATGTATTCAACTGTTTCATAATGATGACAACACCTGCACAGTCCAAAGTGATATTTTCCAACAAGATATAAGGAATAATTAAGCATACTATGTCCAATTCTGTCTAATCAATATAATTCCTTCTCTTCTTGTTTTAATGCCGTCTCCCATCAATGAAGCAGTTTTATGTACTCTGTAAAGGTGTCTCCCTTTATGCCCATTATCCCAAAAGTTTTGTCATAATCCCTTAATTCTTAGTCCCACAAACCCCTTAGCTTCTGATTTGCTAACTGGAAGGTCTATATCCACAGTTGAATTTTTAACAGTTTTTTTTAGCTAAACAATCATCTGGCTCATTCCCATCCACACCTCTATGTTCAGGGACTCATAAGAAGAGACATGTAAACTAATACTTTGAAAATGAAATGAAGTTTGAAGAACTTACAGCAGTAAATCTGGCCTACTGCTAGAATGAAGTGTTTTAAGACTAGTCAAAACTGAAAAAGAATTTGAACAAATTACAACTTTGCAAGGACAAATTTCCTCCACGCACTGTCAGCTCAAAACGATGGCAACCACTTCTACTGTATATACTGATAAATAATTAATAAGAGGTTTCTTTATTGTTACCTGTAATTCAGGCACAAAACAGCCATATTGGTATGGTATTGGTATCCCCATTGAATTATCTTTTAATTCATCAGTAAAGATGGTTAGCATATCACAATAATTTTCCTTAACATATTGATCCTTGGACTTCATTAAATCATCCAACCTAATGAGTATTTGCAGCACCCTTATTACTTCAGATTTCCAGCAAATTAAGTGTTTTGCTTCTTCATTTTTTATCCTTCAGTTCCAGTGGCTTGTTTCCTTCCCATCCCTGTTTTCATTCATTTCCTTGAGGCAGATCGTCTATGATTTGCAACTGTTGACCATTGTTCTGTTTTAATATCCACAATTATGCTCTTTGTTCTCTCTACACTCCCACTCTCCACTTCATTGCAATTGAAATATGCTTCATTTGCAATTTTCCTCTGTTCTAACAAAAAGTAATTAACATGAAATATTCGTTGTTTCTCTCTCCACAGATACTCTCTGAATTGCTCAGTATTTCCAGTATTCTTCCTGTTTAATCGCCTTCTCACATCCTACTTTAGCCCCATCCCATAATCTTTGATTGTTTACAAGCTACAGATGGTATAAGATAATGCTGGCATCTCATTGTTCCTTATATTATAGGTGAGGGTCATTTCTGATCAGGAAACAGCATGAAGCAAGCACTGAAGTTCTGTGGTTACCAACATGGTGGTAATGGTAGGAACTCTTTATCCCACAAAACTGCTGTTCCATCTCAGTGGCTCAAATGTTAAATACTGAAGTCTTGTGACACTCCACAATGCTGAGCAAACCTATCTAATAACCCCCAATATTACAGACCTGATCAATAGACCCATCATGTCTGTTTGTGTATGGCCATTGGCTTTGTGATGTTTCTGCTATTGTACCAATAATTCCAGCAGTGGTTTGATTCAGTGATCAACTACCCCTTAAGAGACTGAAGCATGACATCAGTCATCTCACTTCAGGAAGTGCATTATATTCACAATATTGCTCATTCACTGCACACTTTGCACATCCCTACAGGTGCAATTTGAAAATCTCTCAGCAGGACAAGTATAGCTTTCAAGCAGTACCACTTACTTTTATGAGATTGTGAAATTCTGGTCCTTGAACAATACATCTTATTCATGCTTGCATTTAGTGAAAATCCTTAATTATTACTGAATTGAGTAGCCCTTCTTCACCCAGTTTCCTGATCTAAAGTGGCACTCCACAATCAGTATTTCTCACTGTACAGATGCTTCTTGGCCTAATGAGTACTTGCAGCAGCTTTGGTTTTTCTTTTGGATTCCCAGCAATTGTAGTGTTTTGCTTCCCCATTTTGTAACCTTTCGAGGCAGTTGAGAGCTTGTCACAGCAATCCTGCTGACTGGCTCATTGTTGCAATGCAAGGAATATTGTGTTGTTATGTACTTTCCTGCTAGATATCTGGAAGTTGAACCTGACCAGAGGTCTTAAAAAGAGGATTTTCATAGCAGTCATAGAGTCCATTCTTACGTACGGATGCGAGACGTGGACACTCACCAAGACGAAGCAGAAGTCTCTAGATGGTTGCTATACACGAATGCTCCGGATGGCTCTTGATGTGAGTTGGCAACAGCACATGATGAACATCGAGCTCTATAACAACCTACCGATGCTCTCCACTAAAATTGAGGTGAGAAGACTGCAACTAGCAGGGCACTGTCTACGCCACCCCGAGCTACCTGCCAGCCTAGTCATCATATGGGAGCCAAAGCACGGGAGGGTGAACCCTGGGTGCCCTCCCAAGACTATGGTCAACACGCTCCTAGAAGACAGCGGCGCGGCTAATGTAGATGAACTGAACACACTGATGAGGGAGAGGAAGAAGTGGAGAGTCCGTCATCGTGCCTGACGCTGGCGCCCTAGGCCTGAGTCGACGTAGTAGTAGTAGTAGTAGTGCTAGGTATCAGTGAGGTTTATTAAGCGTAAGAAAACATTATTTTATCATATTTTTCCTTATGACCTTGAAGGAGGGCATTCACCCCCTTGAATCTATTCTGGCTCTTAGCACAACCTTCTCTATCTCACATACCCATATTCCACTACTTACTAGGGGTAAATGTGCAGTAGCCAATTAACCTTACAACCAGCATAAGTGTAGTGCCAGACAACAAGTCTAACTACTCTTGCTGATAGAATCAATCCCATAGAAAATTATGGCCCATTACTTTTAATGAAAGCTTGGAAGAGCTGTAAAGTACTAATTAGTTTATTAATAGGTTGCAACATCATCTATTGGACTTCACTTCCTGCTGCATTTTTGAAGTTGTACTCCAACTACTTTTCTAGGTTTAATAGAACATAGAACAGTACAGCACAGTACAGGCCCTTCAACCCACAATGTTATGCCGACCCTTAAACCCTGCCTCCCATATAAACCCCCACCTTAAATTCCTCCATATGCCTGTTATAGTTAATGGCTCAGACCTCTTTCTCTAAGTACTCTGAAGTAAAGCCAGGGATCAAACAGAGGACCCTTCAGACCAGATCAGCAGTACTTGTGTTTCTTCTGAATCCAAACTGGCTTTCAAACAAGATTTCCTTGGTGATGTATGAAATGTGGTGATTTAGGAATGTCGAGATTTAGTGATCTCCAGTGGAGATTGATTGAAGCGTCATCAATCTCCAGTGATGCTAGTGAACTCAGCCACTGTGCAGCCCCTCATCCCTCATACATACTGTACCTGTCCAAGAGTTTCACTCTACCTAGTTCATCCGTCAGCTAGAGCTTTTGACCAGGTTGAGGCTATGATTATACATTAATACCAACTGGAAACCAAAAGTGAGTTCAAAGGTATGATACAGAATTGCCCTGAAATGTCATTATTAGTTAAAGTCATGTACAACAGAGAAGCAGCAATCATTTAATGAACTTATGCTGAACGCTGTCTTGGCTTTGCTGCCAAGGAAGTTGTGAGTGGAACTAAAAGCACTTCTAATCTGGCTGGATAGCAAACCAGTCTGTGGTGTCATTTGTTTTAGTCATAGTCATAGTCATAGTCACACTTTATTGATCCCGAGGGAAATTGGTTTTCGTTACAGATGCACCATAAATAATAAATAGTAATAGAACCATAAATAGTTAAATAATAATATGTAAATTATGCCAGTAAATTATGAAATAAGTCCAGGACCAGCCTATTGGCTCAGGGTGTCTGACCCTCCAAGGGAGGAGTTGTAAAGTTTGATGGCCACAGGCAGGAATGACTTCCTATGACGCTCTGTGCTGCATCTCAGTGGAATGAGTATCTGGCTGAATGTACTCCCGTGCCCACCCAGTACATTATGTAGTGGATGAGAGACATTGACCAAGGTGGCATGCAACTTAGACAGCATCCTCTTTTCAGGCACCACCGTGAGAGGGTCCAGTTCCATCCCCACAACATCACTGGCCTTACGAATGAGTTTGTTGGTTCTGTTGGTGTCTGCTACTCTCAGCCTGCTGCCCCAGCACACAACAGCAAACATGATAGCACTGGCCACCTCAGACTCATAGAACATCCTGAGCATCATCCGGCAGATGTTAAAGGACCTCAGTCTCCTCAGGAAATAGAGACGGCTCTGACCCTTCTTGTAGACAGCTTCAGTGTTCTTTGACGAGTCCAGTTTATTGTCAATTCGTATCCCCAGGTATTTGTAATCCTCCACCATGTCCACACTGACCCCCTGGATGGAAATAGGGGTCACCGGTACCTTAGCTCTCCTCAGGTCTACCACCAGCTCCTTAGTCTTTTTCACATTAAGCTGCAGATAATTCTGCTGACACCATGTGACAAAGTTTCCTACCATAGCCCTGTACTCAGCTTCATCTCCCTTGCTGATGCATCCAACTATGGCAGAGTCATCTGAAAACTTCTGAAGATGACAAGACTCTGTGCAGTAGTTGAAGTTCGAGGTGTAAATGGTGAAGAGAAAGGAAGACAAGACAGTCCCCTGTGGAGCCCCAGTGCTGCTGATCACTCTGTCGGACACACAGTGTTGCAAGCACACGTACTGTGGTCTGCCAGTCAGGTAATCAGGAATCCATGATACCAGGGAAGCATCCACCTGCATCGCCGTCAGCTTCTCCCCAGCAGAGCAGGGTGGATGGTGTTGAACGCACTGGAGAAATCAAAAGACATGACCCTCACAGTGCTCACTGGCTTGTCCAGGTGGGCGTAGACATGGTTCAGCAGGTAGACAATGGCATCCTCAACTCCTAGTCGGGGCTGGTAGGCGAATTGGAGGGGATCTAAGTGTGGCCTGACCATAGGCCGGAGCAGCTCCAGAACAAGTCTCTCCAGGGTCTTCATGATGTGGGAGGTCAATGCCACCGGTCTGTAGTCATTGAGGCCGTGGCGTCTTCGGCACAGGGACGAGGCAGGACATCTTCCATAGTACAGGAACCCTCTGGAGCCTCAGGCTCAGGTTGAATACATGGCGAAGTACTCCACATAGCTGAGGGGCACAGGCTTTGAGCACCCTGGTACTGTCACCATCCGGTCCTGCAGCCTTGCTTGGGTTGAGACGTTTCAGCAGTCTTCTCACTTGTTCAGCTGTGAAGCCCACCATGGTGGTTTCGTGTGGGGAAGGGGTATAGTCATGACAGCAGGGTGGGGGACTGTGAGGAGGGGTAGGAGGGTAGATTGGAATATGTGTTGGTTGGGGGCCGATCACAGATGGCTCAGGTGGGGGATGGGCAGGGGCCACAATGTCAACTCTGTTAAAGAACAGGTTAAGTTCATTGGCCCTGTCCACAGTGCCTTCAACTCCTCTGTTGCTAGTTTGCCAGAACCCAGTGATGGTCCTCATCCCCCTCCAGACCTCTCTCATGTTGTTCTGCTGGAGTTTCCACTCAAGCTTCCTCCTGTACCTGCCTTTAGCCTCCCTGATCCTGGTTTTTAGGTCCCTCTGTATTGCCCTCAGCTCCTCCCTATTTCCATCTCTAAACGCCCTCTTTTTAGTGTTCAGGATGTCCTTAATGTCCTTTGTCACCCATGGCTTGTTATTGAATAACAAAGGACAGTTCTTGTCAGAACATTGTGCCACGCTATCCGCTATGCTACCATAGCCCCCAGCGCCACATTACCATGGCATCCAATGATAGCATTACTGTGTCCTGAGAGACATCAGACAGAATGGTAGAGAGTCCTAATCTTCAATCTTCATCTTCCTCCTTAGTCCTCTGCTCATCATTAGCCCCACTCCAGCTCTTCTTGCTCCATTTATTTCTCCTCTTCTGAGGAGAGGACATATTTTTAATTGATATGCAGTCCAAACAAAATATAAAATAGTAAGGCTTTTTAAGCTGTATCTTCAATGATATGGTGCCATGGATTTATGCAAGTTTGAGCCTACTAAAATGCTTGGTAGAGGTGTTGTCATTAGAAATATTGGATTGGACTGATGTGTTTACATGTTCTCCCAGCTGTCTATAGCTTAGTGGCCCCTTAACTCAACAGTCGCAATCTAGTTATTGAGGCACTGCCTTTTCTGGTGCCTCTCTTGCATGATGTCTCCCTCCTGTTCTTAGAAACTTTTGCCTCAATGGAGAAGATAACGAGTGTAGTTCTGTTTCAGTGGATAACCTCCCAGTGGAAATTTGAACACTGTATGCAAATGGTGGTGCAAATATGATATTGCTGCATGGGAGAGAATGGCACACTTATCGGTGCACAGCAAGGGAAATCCACAAAACTGGATGATGCACCAAGTAAAACAATGCTGATCCCATTTTAGCCCTTAATTCACAATGTAACATGATCATCTTTTAAAGGTGTTTTCAGGCAACTTTGTATTTCTGTGCAGATGAATATTATGGCCATTAGGAGCATACAGTGCCACCATTTAGTACATATATCTTCCAAACTATACTTGAAGTTCATTTTCTAGTTATTTGTTGCAGATGTAAAGAAGCAAGCTTTGCTGTGTAGATATTTCGGAAGATATGTGTGTTAGAGATGAAATTGAGCCTAATGGAGTGTATTTCTCGGATTCCAAAATATACAGTACACTTGCACTTTCCTGCTGCACTATGTAGTGGGCATTAGAGGTTGGTATGTGCACCTAGCAGCAGGAGCAGCTTACAGACCATGGCACCACACACTAATCTGACATTAGAGCTACCATTTTGTAACTCCATCTCAGGCTACAATACTCTTTAGATTTACACCCCAACCCTGCCTTGAAAGGAGAAGAACTACTTAGAGGCTCAATGTTGGATTTTTTTGTTCTGACTTTTACTGTAACTCTGTATAATTAAATCTTATTAAATCTTTTAATCTGCAACATAATGTGATCTGGGAAACGTATATGTATTTTTTTAGTAGATTAAAGGCTTGCATATGAGGCAGTTGCTTTCAGACCTTTGTAGTCAGCTAGAGCAGCTACTTGGCACTCGTCATAGCTGAAAGCTACACAAAAACTATATAAAGCAGGACTAGTAGCAAGAATGTAGAGGAACGAGGGAGGAGCGATGGACTTTGAGCAGGAGCAGGGGAAGGAGTCCATGGGAAACTATGTCTGTAGAAGCTCTTTAGGGAGCAGATATGTTATGGAATTGATTGCAGAATGCTGTGCCAGTCCAAAAACTGTTTTTGCACACTAACGTCCAGAACCATGACAACAGCAGTTGGAGATAATACAAAATAAGATGACAGCAGTGCAAGTTTTTGCTGCAGCACTCAGATCTACATCACTAGTGTTCAGCCACCATGTGATGCCATAACAACTGCTTATTGTGAAATGGACGAGGTTATTAGTTCCATTATTGAATGGACCCACTCCAAATTTTATTAAGTTATAATTCAAAATAAACACAATTCCCTAAAGAGTAAAGTTGTGGCTCATAATGTAAATTAAAGGAAGTATTAAGAGGAGAAGCTTATTAAGTTGCCAGGAGGAGTACACTGAGACCCCACAGAGCACTGATTCATTGCAGCACTCTTAGTCCTCCAGTTTAGTCATTGGTATATGCCTCCCCACAGCCAACACACTTACTCCTACCCCACCACCACCAGGGCAAGGGCTTTCCCACCATAGGCACTCCTGTAGCAATAAAATGGTGATCTCTTCTCACCGTTGCTCGGTATGAGGTAATTACTGAGACTATTAGTAAGGCTGCCTCTGGGGCTAGCAGTAAGATGTGAAGCTACAAGCTCCACTCTGACCAGCAGTGAATGCAGGTCATTGCTGAGGGCAGCCAACTACAGTCCTTGGTGTTGATTGATTGCCCACACACCCACAGTCTCCATCATTTCTTCATGCTAGATGTGGTGAAAATTCCTGACTTCCCCCCAGGCCATTAGGCTTCTGAACTCCCTGCCACATTCAAAGTGTCAGAGGTTAATCTGTTCCAATACAATATTTAATATTAATGTACTTTCAGTTGTTACTTATGTGTGATCCATCTGTAGATTTCATCCTTACCTTCATAGGTTATTGTGTGTTATGTGTACCACTGTGCTTTACACTCAGGCTGGGAGAATCATAGTCTTGTTTTTATATACATTATATCAGGGGTCCCTTTTTTGCACTGCGGACCGGTTTAATATTGACAATATTCTTGTGGACCGGCCGACCGGAGTGGGGGGGGTGTTCAAGTAGGGTTAAACTCACCTCAACATGGCTTTTACAGTTAGGGTTGCCAACTTTCTCACTCCCAAATAAGGGACAAAAGTATCAGTCAAATCCCGGAACACCTTACCCCAGGAAAAACTACCACGACCATGAAGCCTTGCACGGGCACCTGTGTGCACATGCATGACGTGCGCATGCACGTACGTGCCGGTTTTTTTCCCCACAAGTCGGTTTTGCCTTCATCTTCCTGACTATACTGTACATACATTATTTCTACTTTATATAGGCTGTGTATTTATCATATCATTCCTGCTTTTACTATATGTTAGTGTTATTTATTTTCAGTTTTATGTATCATTTGGTATGATTTGTTAGGCTATTTTTTGGGTCTGGGAACGCTCAGAAATTTTTCCCATATAAATTAATGGTAATTGCTTCTTCGCTTCACGCCATTTCGGCACGAAAGGTTTCATAGGAACGCTCTACCTTAGCGGGGGAAATACGGGACAAACCAATTTAGCCCAGTATACGGGATGTCCCGGCAAATACGGGACAGTTGGCAACCCTATGTTCAAGTTCAACAGCGAGTGACAGGGAATGAGGAAAGGTGCAGCTGACTCATATCGTTTCCTCACGGCCCGGTAGCATATGCTTTGCGGCCCGGTGGTTGGGGACCGCTGCATTATATAATTATGTAGGTTAGATACATGTACATAGTTAAATGACAATAAACATGACTTGACTTGACTTGCCTTTGTTTAGCTGCATGGTTCTCCCCAACTAGATCAAACTCCAGGCTGTGAAGAAAATTAGGTACTGTTTTTAGAAGACTGAGGTGACATCTTTGAACCATCTATTACCAGAAATTTGATCACTTTGTGCTTTTTGCCCCATTGCTATATGTATGGAAATCTATTTCTTTTTGGATTCCAGAATGAATGACAAAATTCTAGAAATCTGAGCTGCAGATCTTATCATAAACTCTGCTTTCTTTGGTGATGAATTTTCCTGTTATTTGTATGTGTAGTTTTCAGAGTTCTCTGTTCGGAAGGATGCTATTGCTCAAACGTTGAGAATAAGTAGTGTAGAGATTAATAGCTTTAGGATACTTGGGAAATCAAAGTATGCTGCAGGAAAATAGAGTTGAAGTAAAAGATCAAAAGTGATGTTGCAAATAACACAGCCTTCGGAAATGGCCTCCACAATTTTGTCCGTGGTCATTAAGGTTGCCTTTAGTCCCAAGTTGTTAAATATTGCTGTTATTCCCAGATAGAGAAAAGGGACATCAAACTAGGATGACTCATTTCCATTATAATTCCTGGACATCTGACCTACAAAGATCAAGTCCAAGGGAGTAAAGAATCAATACACAGAACTTAATAGTCAACAAAAAGAAATGTTGACTCCTTGCACACTTCAGAAATAAGCCACAACTTAATTTGCAGACATCTTCTCAGTAGGGAGGAAACAAATTCCTAAAATTTAAATGAAACTTATTTAAATGTATTAAAATAAGTAAATGGTAGCATGAGATGCCCAGTTTTCCCGTTACAGTATTTTCTTGATCATGACATCCAATGTAAGAGGATTCAATTTAGGGCCAGTCCTGAGCCAAGACATTTCTGATTGGACATTGAATTGCATAGCGATAGTATTTTAAATTCTATGCATTCAAAAGTTGATTTTACCTGACGTAGATGATGATAACAAACATTTACAGGTCAAATCACACCAGCTGTGAAATTGGACAGGATACTTCTAGCCAGAATTTAAATCAGTACATATGATGATTCTCTGGGGCTGCAATGCAACATTTAGATTTGATCATCTAATTGGGCAACTTCCCATGGCTGAGCTGTAGTTCACAGCTGCAATGTGCATCTCCTGTTATTTACCAACAGTACATGTTTCTTACCTTTTTACCTCCGGTCAATTTGATCCTGCAGAGAGAGTCCATGTTTCCAGCTACCAAACAAGTTGATATGAATTGCTTGGTCCACCCAGGTGATTGACAGAGAAATTCCTCCTTCATTGTTGTCCTTTCTTCTCATGATGGTGGAACCTCATAACCATCTTCTTCAACTCCAAATAAGATATAGCTGAGAAATCTATTTTAATCATCTGAGAACTATCTATTTTTGAAAAAAATACTATATTAAACATTCAACCCACTCTTTCCTCAGTAACCCATAAATATACTATTTTCCTGAATCCCTTTTGGGATGTGAGGGGAGCCTGGAGCATCCATGTGAACTCACATCATCTCAGGAGAATGTGAAAACTCCACAAAGACAACACCAGAGGCCTGGATTGAACCCTCCTCACTGGAGCTGTGAGGTAGCAACTGCATGTGCCACTGTGCTGTCCCAAGATCTTCATGAAGCCTGACTTACTGATTAGGGAGGTCATCCACCAAAGCACATACTGGCAGTTATTCTCAGTGTGGAAAGGAAAATTGTTTGCCACCAAATGGCAGGCTGAAAGGTAGAGAAATCCCAGAGATCTATTCAATAGAGCATCCTGGCTATTCTTACCCTGATGAAAAAAAAATTACTTCTCTAGTTACATTCATAATTGCTGGTCAGTGGCTTGGAAAATCTAGCCAAGTAAATTTACATACAAATGCTGAATACTACCCATACTAGCATGATATAAATACAGCTCAATGCTCTGTACATTGTCAAGGACAGATTCACTTGAACTAGCTTGTTGCTTTTCTTGCCACTTAAACAGCTTCAGAATGGACTGCAGGCTCTCCAGACATCTTGCAAATTCTAGAGTGTGTTTGGTTGTCTTTTGAACATTGGTTGTTTTTCCGTCCTGTTGGGTGTGGTCTTTCAGTGATTCTATTGTGTTTCTTGTATTTACTGTGAATGCCCACAAGAAAATGAATCTCAGGGTTGTAGATGGAGACATATGTACTTTCATAATAAATTTGCTTTGAACCTTCAAGTATGTTCCTCTGTCTCAGAGACCGTCCCACTGAGCAACTGCAATGTCATACTTTCCTCCTGCGTCTCGTTAATAGCAGGTTCCCTGTCCTTGCCCTTCTCTTTCTTTCACACACTTCGCTAAAATGATGTTAGTGACTCATCAATTTCAAGGAGTATCTTAATCCTTTCAAAAATACATTATTTGTTTCATTTATTCCTGGGATCATTCCTTTTTCTGATTGAAGCTTTCCTTATCCTTCCTCTCGCAAACCAAGCTATTCATTGAGTGGTATCTTTATGCTAATTTTTCTAGAATTTTGTCATAACTGTTGCTTGCTTCAGCAACATAACACCTTGTTTTAACACCCGTGTTCTGGCCCTACTTGTTTCATGTACCATACTTAAGCATATTCCTGGAAGATTTAATGTACTTGTTTTATCTGCAAACCTCCAACATAATACCACTGCCCTGAATTGCATACTCTGCAAGCTTTAATCATAAACATCTTTGCAGTTAGCATTGTTTGATTTAACTGATCATCATATTTTGTATATTAAAGTGTTACAAGAGCAGAATCAGAATCAGGTTTGATATCACTGGCATACTGTATGTCATGAAATATGTTGTTTTGCAGCAGCAAAAGAGAAAAAAATGTAGAAGTAGTGTCTTCATTGCTGGATATTTTCAGTAGCTGGCTCTACCTGAAAGGATGGGTCATTGAGATAAGGACGTATGCCCTTCTGTGCCTGTTCACCAGTGGGTTCTTCAGTTACCACAACTGAACACAGAGAATGGGGACCAAGCATCTTTTTCTCCAGTCCAGGCGAAGGGTCTCAGCCTGAAATGTTGAATTTTTACACTTCTCTTTAGATGCTGCCTGGCCTGCTGCCGGCATTTTGTGTGTGCTACTTGGATTTTCAGCATCTGCTACTTTCTCATCGTAGAAGTAATGTAGGTAGCTTCACTGTCCATTCAGAAGCTGTTCCTAAAATGTTGAATGTGTGTCTTCAGGCTCTTGTACCTCATCCCTGATGGTAGCACTGAGAAGAGGGCATTTCTTGGATGACAAGGGACCTTAATGACAGATGTCACTTTTTTGAGGCACCATCTTTTGAAAATAGACAATAGACAATAAACAATAGGTGCAGGAGTAGGCCATTTGGCCCTTCGAGCCAGCACTCACTGTGATCATGGCTGATCATCCACAATCAGTATCCAGTTCCTGCCTTATCCCCATAACCTTCGATTCTGCTATCTTTAAGAGCTCTATCCATCTCTTTCTTGAAAGCATCCAGAGACCTGGCCTCTGCAGCCTTCTGGGGCAGAGCATTCCATATATCCACCACTCTCTGGGTGAAAAAGTTTTTCCTCAACTCCTTTCTAAATGGCCTACCCCTTATTCTTAAACTGTGGCTTCTGGTTCTGGACTCACTCATCAGCGGGAACATGCTTCCTGCCTCCAGCGTGTCCAATCCCTTAATAATCTTATATGTTTCAATAAGATCCCCTCTCAGCCTTCTAAATTCCAGAGTATACAAGCCCAGTCGCTCCAATCTTTCAACATATGACAGTCCTGCCATCCCGGGAATTAACCTTGTGAACCTACGCTGCACTCCCTCAATAGCAAGAATGTCCTTCCTCAAATTTGGAGACCAAAACTGCACACAGTACTCCAAGTATAGTCTCACCAGGGCCCTGTACAGCTGGCGAAGGACCTCTTTGCTCTTATACTCAATTCCCCTTGTTATGAAGGCCAGCATGCCATTAGCTTTCTGTACTGCCTGCTGTACTTGCATGCTTGCTTTCAGTGACTGATGTACAGGAACACCTAGATTTCATTGTACTTCCCCTTTTCCTAACTTGACTCCATTTAGATAATAATCTTCCTTCCTGTTCTTACCACCAAAGTGGATAACCTCACATTTATCCACATTAAACTGCATCTGCCATGCATCTGACCACTCACCCAGTCTGTCCAAGTCACCCTGCATTCTCATAACATCCTCCTCACATTTCACACTGCCACCCAGCTTTGTGTCATTGGCAAATTTGCTAATGTTACTTTTAATTCCCTCATCTAAATCATTAATATATATTGTAAACAGCTGCAGTCCCAGCACTGAACCCTGCGGTACCCCACTGGTCACCGCCTGCCATTCCGAAAGGGAACCGTTAATCACTACTCTTTGTTTTCTGTCAGCCAGCCAATTTTCAATCCATGTCAGTACTCTGCCCCCAATACCATGTGCCCTAATGTCCTCGATGCTGGGGTGGCTAGTGCTGATGATGGAGCTGGCTGAGTTTGCAACATTCTGCAGCTTTTTCCAATTGTGTGCAGTAGTCCCTCCATACCAGATGGTGATGCAACCAGTCAGAATGCTCTCCACAGTACATCAGGAGAAATTTGCAAGGATCTTTGATGACATACCAAGTCTCCTCAAACTCCTAAAGAAATAGACTGCTGTCATGCCTGTTTTGTAATCGTGTTAATACATTCAACCCAGGATAGATCTTCAAAGCTGTTGACATCCAGGAACTTGAAACCGCTCACCCTTTCCACTGCTGATCCCATGTTCCATGTAGAAAAGATATTGAAATAGTAAAACACATCAGAAATAATTTCTGGTGGACATCTGTCTAAAATACTTCACTAGTTTTTTTAAAGTTGGTATTACAAAAAAAGCCTACCTTGACCCCATGGATAAGTAGGTTTTTGAACTGTCACATTTTCTAATGCTGTACTCACCTAAATTTAAAATACTGCAAGAAGACCTTTAACCCACATCCCTGTGCTGAGTTTGAAATCTCCCTAGAGGCTAAGGTTGTACAGGCTCAGTTTCTTTGCCACAGTACCTTTCCCTTTAATGTCTCCTGTTCTGCCACTAGAAATGCAACAGAGAGTTCACCAAATGAAGCACCTATTTAAACTTTAATAACGATCAAATTATACTTTGATTTACCAACGTTGCTGCCTTCTTTTAAACACAGACTGCCTCGGACTGCACACAAGCTCCATTAAGTACTCAGGCCTATCTTGAGTGAACAAGAATGTTTTCCACTGGTTATTGTGTTGTGGCTTATAGGAAGAATCCTTGGTAGTAACTGGTGTTGGAAGAAGAACGCATAGCTATTTCATCTGAGGGTATCTTCATTGCTGGATATTTTCAGTAGTTGGCACCACCTGAAAGGATGGGTTATTAGGATAAGGGCATATACCCTCCTGTACCTGTTCACCAGTGGCACTTCAATTACAACAGCCGAGCACAGAGAATTGGGGACCAAACCGATATCAGCATCAAATGTGTTGGTTCTCCAAGTGATGAGACATTGTTGCCGATTTGTCTAGAGGCTGCTTTGCTAGGCAAACCAAGCAGATGCTGAAACTTTATGTGTTATATACCTCACAACCTTTTCGGTGCCGGAGGAAGAGTAGCAAGCAATTCTGAAGCCTGGGAGCCATGAGGCATTCACTGGAAAAGAGAAGAACCAACAAGTGCATTTGGCAAGTGGTGCAGTTCAGCATCCAAACCCTCAACTCCCTGTTCAAGAGATGTTGGTCACATGGGTAAGAAACTCAGTGGCAGAAAGACTGAAGGCAGAACCAGGGACTCCATTGCAAACAAAGAGACTCTCTCCATACATAAGTTATTAGTAGCAGCATTAAACATCAATAATCTAACAGCAAAGGCACATTAACACATAATATTCTATTACATCCTGCTCTGCATGTCCACCTGTATATTTCTCTGGCGACTGTGGTTTCATCCAGGTTTTCATATTCCTCCCACATTTCAAAACTTTGCTTGCTGTTAGGTTAATTGGCTACTGGAATTACGCCCAGTGTGGTTGGGTAAAAGGTTAATCAGGAGATTGCTAGAGCAGAGAATGATTTGCAGAAAAGTAAGTAGGGGAATAAGATGGATAGGATTGCTCAGTAAACAGCATAGTCGCAATGGGACAAATAGCTTCCTTCTACAAAGTATTTGTTTAATTAATTCTAAACTCTAATCAAGATATAGAATCAGAATCACTTTTTGATATCAGTTCCATTCTGCAGTTCTAATGTCTGAAATCCTGAATCCTTTTGCTGGTGCTTTATGTTTATAAAGGCTCAGTGTTGTAACCATTCCAGCTGAGAGCAATAATATTGATCATTTTCACTTTTAGTGAACAAGGAGATGCATTGAGGGGCTAACATTTCAAGAAAAATAATCAGTCATTCAGTGATAAGAAATCCCTCAGAAGACATAATTTGAGGTTCATTCTAATCTGTTGCACCAATAGACTATTTCAAGATGGAGAACCATGCAGAATGATACCGTATCAGTGGCAGAACCAATGTTTCATTCAGCTAGCAAAACTTAAACCTTATTAATATTCAACAGTTTCTTGAATATTTTCACTAATAGTCTGTCCTGTTACTTTCAATCCTTTGTATAAGAGGTGTCCCAGAGAAGAGGTAAAGTCAGGCCAATGCTTAGTCTCACCAAGTGACCTCCCTCATTTTTGACTCTTGTTGGATTCAGAAATTGCTTTGCTACTTATTGTTACAGTAGAGCAAACAGAAGATAAGTAGTGTTTAATTGTAATCAACCTTATATCAGAGGTAATGTACAGTTACTGCCAGTAAACTGGCATCCACAACAAGGCTAACTATTTCACAGCCATGTGGTCTGCTGCAATGATGTTGTAAATGTTAAGATGTATGTATAACTCAGTTTATTATAGCAATTTGCACATTGGTCAGAAATACATGCACTTAGCTGCATTTTCTGGCAAGGCAGGGCATGTGGCAATGCAATAATGCTTTAACAACTAAGATTTGGTAAAATTCAGTTCCTAAGCTTAGGTCCTAGTGGCACAAGGGCCCAGAATTCTGTGCTTAGAGAGAAGCAGTCAGTTGGCCATTAACCTTCCAAGTTGATTGAAGCTTACTTAGAGCGAACAGGTCCGGGAACCACCATTCCACTGAGGCGAGTTAAGCACCATCTGCTTGCAGTCCCCTTGCACAGCAAAAAGTCTTGTCATAGTGCATTGTGGTGCATAGGTTGAGCCTTGTGGTGCAGTTGATAGGGTATCAACTGTAAAGTCATTGAACTTTTTCCAGCATTACATGCAGGTATTTGGAATTATTCCCCTGTTCCACTCAAAATGCCTTATCCTTTGTGAAGTGCATGATAGCTTCAGGCTGTGAATGTTACTAATTGCATGGCTAATGAGTGCAACTAATAAATTGCACAGAGAGCAAATGTGGCATGCATAAATCATTTTTATGAATGGGCAACACAGAGTTGATGTGTTTTCTTCATTTCATTGAGGAGTACAGACTTGTGTTGCATCTTGACATCTGTGCCCATTTCCAGCAAAGACCCAATTTAACCCCCTAGTGACTTTAAGCCAAATTCAATGTACTTCATTACTACTTAATAGGTTTCTCACAGGGAGAAATAATGTTGTCCATAGTTTAAAACTGAGTCGTGGGCCTCTTCATGGGGAGATTGCTATTTTGTACATCTTGTAGGTTAACTATGTGCTAAGTTCCTGGGTTAAAATTGACATGAGAAAATAATAAGAACTTCTTGACTGGTAAAATAGTAGGGTGTTGAGTAGTAGTAGTAAATAATTAATTACCTGGTCATCGTCCTCCTATCATAATACATTGAATTAAATAGTTAAGGCATCGTAACACATAAAAAGTGCTAGAGGAACCCAGCAGGCCAGGCAGCATTTTGTGTGTGATACTCTAAATTTTAAGCATCTGCAGAATCTCTTGTATTTATAATTCAGTCATTGTTTTGTTTCAATAATTTGATGTACACTTAAGAATTCACTCCACCTTTACCCCACATATCACATTGTTAGAATGTTTCAAAGTTCATCAGAAATTTATGATAATGTACTTATCAACTGCAAATTTTATCCTTCTAAGCACAATGTTCTTAAAAGTCTTCCTGGCAGCTATGTTTCTATGTATAAATAAATATATTTTTGTTTCTGTTACATTTACATTAATATCCTGGCACTATACTGAGTTGTAGCTTTGATTTAATGGTTATTTGAGCTTGCATGAAATATTTTGCTGGAACTATGCAATACTTCTCAAATGAGTTGATGTGGATACAACACTGAACTTCTCATTTTGGTGAAATATTATGCTTTGAAAATTAATGAAGAATTGCCTTTGTGAAAGAGATGAAATAGAGCTTGAAGGGTTGTGCATCATTATAATATGGCATCATTTTGAATGTGGAACTGTATAGCACAGGATCAACTCATGACTGTGCCAACAATGATGGTAATTTAATATAATTCCATCGGCCTGCACATGGTCTGTAATCCTTAAATTCCCTGCCTGTTCGTGTGTATGTCTAAGTCCTTTTTGAACATTGCTCTCTTACCTGTTTCCATCACTGCTTGGTAGTGCATACTGAGCGCATACCAATTTGTCAAAGAAACCTGTCTCACAAAGCTCCTTTAAAATTTCCTCCCCTCACCTTAAATCATTCTTTCTACCATTTCACATCTCCACCCTACGAAAAGACTAACTACCCCATCTATGTATTTCAATTTTATATTTCTGGCATTTCACCTCAGCCTCTGATATTCCAGGGAAAACAAGCCACGTATGTCCAACTACTTCTTAGAGCTACACGCGCAAAATGCTGGTGGAACACAGCAGGCCAGACAGCATCCATAGGAAGAAGCACAGTAGACATCTCGGCCCGAAACGTCGACTGTGCTTCTTCCTATGGATGCAGTCTGGCCTGTTGCGTTCCACCAGCATTTTGTGTGTGTTGCTTGGATTTCCAGCATCTGCAGATTTCCTCGTGTTTGACTTCTTAGAGCTAATAGTCCAATCCAGACAACAACTTGGTGAACCTCTTTTGCACCCATTTGAAAGCTCCCACATCCTTCCTGTAATGTGATGACTAGAACTGCACACAGTACTCAAAGGATAGACCAACACAAGTTTGATACAGCTGAAACATGTCTTTCCAACTTTTATACTTAGTCTTCCAACTGACAAAGGCAATTATTCTGTATGCCTTCATTACCACCTTATCTATTTATGTTACTATTTTCAGAGAACTATGTATTTGCGCCTCAAGATTCCTCTGTGCATCAACATTCCTACAACCTAACCATTTACTGTATAATTTTGACTTATTTGACCTCCCAAAGTGCAACACCTCACTTGTCTTGATTAAACTGCATCTGCCAGTTCTCTGCCCATATTTCCAACTGATCTATTTTCTGCTGTGTCCTGTGACAACTTTCCTTACCATTCACAACTCTGCCAATTTTTGTATCATCTGCAAATTTACCAATCAGCCTACCTATCTTTCTGTAAAATCATTTATGTATGTTACAGATGTCCTAGTTCTAATCCCTGTGGAACACCAGGAGGAAATGCATTACTAAAGCCCATGTATACAATATCCACTGTCCTATCCTCAATCACCTTCATCACCTCCTGAAAAAAACACAAGTTTGTAGACATGACTTGCCCCACACAAACCTGTGTTGAAGCACTCCAAAACTGCTACCCCAAGTCATTTCATTTTCTGGCATTTCCTGGTGACAATTCCACCTGGCACAATTTCCACCCAATTTTTCTCTCCCTTCTGTGTTTCTTTTCCCACCTCCTCCCCTATATCTACCAACTTCACATTCCCTTTCTCTTAACTATTCTTTTTGCTCAGTTCCTTGTATTTACTCACCTTCACTTACATCACATGTTCTTTCCTACCCCTTCCCCCACCCTTTCATCCCTTTCTCTCTTTGCTGTTCTCATGTTTCTGTGTCCTTTTCCTGCTTTCTCCTTTCATTTTTACTCTCTTATTTTGGTCCAATTATTCTGCTCTTGCCCAACTCTGCTCAAACTATATCAATTGTGGAGGTAAATATAAAGACAAAACATTCATTAAAATTTTTTAAAATTGTATATAATGTCACAAGAGATCATCCAGATCATTTATGAAACAGTTGTACTAATGCGATCTTGAAATATTTTAGAATATAAAACATGATACATAGAGCATTACAGCACAGCACAGGCTTTTCAGACAATGTTGTTGTTCCAACCTTTTAACTTACCTTAAGATCAATCTAACCCTTCCCTCCTACATAACCCTCCATCTTTTATCATCCAGGTGCCAGGGATTTATAGACCTGCAACATGACTTCACGGCTTTTGAACTCAATTCCCTGACTAATGAAGGCCAACACACCATACACCTTTCTAACAACCCTATCAACTTGTGCAGCAACTTTCCATGATTTGTGGGTGTGAACCCCAAGATCCCTATGTTCCTCCACCGCTGGCAAGAATCCTGCCATTAACCCCGTATACAGCCTTCAAATTTGACTTTCCAAACTGAATCACTTAACACTTTTCTGGCTTGATCTCCATCTGCTGCTTCTCATTTCTGCTCTGCATCCTATCAATGTCCCTCCACACAATGCACAATTATAGAACATAGAACAGTACAGCACAGTAAAGGCCCTTCGGCCCACAATGTTGTGCCGACCCTTAAACCCTGCCTCCCATATAACCCTCCACCTTAAATTCCTCCATATACCTGTCTAGTAGTCTCTTAAACTTCACCGGTGTATCTGCCTCCACCACTGACTCAGGCAGTGCATTCCACGCACCGACCACTCTCTGAGTAAAAAACCTTCCTCTAATATCCCCCTTGAACTTCCCACCCCTTACCTTAAACCCATGTCTTCTTGTATTGAACAGTGGTGCCCTGGGGAAGAGGCGCTGGCTATCCACTCTATCTATTCCTCTTATTATCTTGTACACCTCTATCATGTCTCCTCTCATCCTCCTTCTCTCCAGAGAGTAAAACCCCACTTCCTTTAATCTCTGATCATAATGCATACTCTCTAAACCAGGCAGTATCCTGGTAAATCTCCTCTGTACCCTTTCCGATGCTTCCACATCCTTCCTATAGTGAGGCGACCAGAACTGGACACAATACTCCAAGTGTGGCCTAACCAGAGTTTTATAGAGCTGCATCATTACCCCACGACTCTTAAACTCTGTCCCTCAACTTATGAAAGCTAACACTCCTTAAGCTTTCTTAACTACCCTATCTACCTGTGAGGCAACTTTCAGGGAACTGTGGACATGTAACCCCAGATCCCTCTGCTCCTCCACACTTCCAAGTATCCTGCCAGTTACTTTGTACTTTGCCTTGGAGTTTGTCCTTCCAAAGTGTACTACCTCACACTTCTCCGGGTTGAACTCTACCTGCCACTTCTCAGCCCACTTCTGCATCCTATCAATGTCTCTCTGCAATCTTTGACAATCCTCTACACTATCTACAACACCACCAACCTTTGTGTCATTTGCAAACTTGCCAACCCAACCTTCTACCCCCACATCCAGGTCATTGATAAAAATCATGAAAGTTTAGAGGCATCCGCTAGTCTTGCGAGACCATGGATCTGCGCCTGTTAAGTCATCACTCTCCAGGGTGCAGGCCTGGGCAAGGTTGTATGGAAGACCAGCAGTTACCCATGCTGCAAGTCTCCCCTCTCCACAACACCAATGTTGTCCAAGGGAAGGGCATTAGGACCCAAACAGCTTGGCACCAATGTTGTCACAGAGCAGTGTGTGATTAAGTGCCTTGCTCAAGGACACAACACATTCCCTTGGCTGGGGCTCAAATTCACGACCTTCAAGTCGCTAGTCCAATGCCTTAACCACTTGGCCACGTGCCCACACCATGAAAAGTAGAGGTCCCAGAACCGATCCTTGTGGGACACCACTAGTCACAACCCTCCAATCCGAATGTACTCCCTCCACCACGACCCTCTGCCTTCTGCAGGCAAACCAATTCTGAATCCACCTGTCCAAACTTCCCTGGATCCCATGCCTTTTGACTTTCTGAGTAAGCCTACCGTGTGAAACCTTGCCAAAGGCCTTACTAAAATCCATGTAGATCACATCCACTGCACTACCCTCTTCTATATGCCTGGTCACCCCCTCAAAGAACTCTATCAGGCTTGTTAGACACGATCTGCCCTTCACAAAGTCATGCTGGCTGTCCCTGATCAGACCATGATTCTCTAAATGCACACAGATCCTATCTCTAAGAATCTTTTCCAACAGCTTTCCCACCACAGACATAAGGCTCACTGGTCTATAATTACCTGGACTAGCCCTACTGCCTTTTTTGAACAAAGGGACAACATTTGCCTCCCTCCAATCCTCCGGTACCGTTCCTGTGGACAATGAGGACATAAAGATCCTAGCCAGAGGCTCAGCAATCTCATCCCTCGCCTTGTGGAGCAGCCTGCGTAATATTCCATCAGGCCCCGGGGACTTATCTGTCCTAATGTATTTTAACTACTCCAACACCTCCTGTCCCTTAATATCAACATGCTTCAGAACATCAACCTCACTCATATTGTCCTCACCATCATCAAGTTCTCTCTCATTGGTGAATACCGAAGAGAAGTATTCATTAAGGACCTCGTTCACTTCCACAGCCTCCAGGCACATCTTCCCACCTTTATCTCTAATCAGTCCTACCTTCACTCCTGTCATCCTTTTGTTCTTCACGTAATTGAAGAATGCCTTTGGATTTTCCTTTACCCTACTCGCCAATGCCTTCTCATGCCCCCTTCTTGCTCTCCTCAGCCCCTTCTTAAGTTTCTTTCTTGCTACCCTATATTCTTCAATAGACCTATCTGATCCTTGCTTCCTAAACCTCATGTATGCTGCCTTCTTCCACCTGACTAGATTCTCCACATCACTTGTCACCCATGGTTCCTTCACCTTACCATTCTTTATCTTCCTCACCGGGACAAATGTATCCCTAACATCCTGCAAGAGATCTCTAAACGTCAACCACATGTTCATAGTACACTTCCCTGCAAAAACATCATCCCAATTCACACCCGCAAGTTCTAGCCTTATAGCCTCATAATTTGCCCTTCCCCAATTAAAAATTTTCCTGTCCTCTCTGATTCTATCCTTTTCCATGATAATGGTAAAGGCCAGGGAGCAGTGGTCACTGTCCCCCAGATTCTCACCCACTGAGAGATCTGTGACCTGACTCGGTTCGTTACCTAATACTAGATCTAGTATGGCATTCCCCCTAGTCGGCCTATCAACATACTGTGACAGGAATCTGTCCTGGATACACTTAACAAACTCTGCCCCGTCTCAACCATTGGAACTAATCAGGTGCCAATCAATATTGGTGAAGTTAAAGTCACCCATGATAACAACCTCGTTATTTTTGCACCTTTCCAAAATCTGCCTTCCAATCAGCTCCTTGGTATCTCTGCTGCTACCAGGGGGCCTATAGAATACCCTCAATAGAGTAACTGCTCCCTTCCTGTTCCTGACTTCTACCCAGACTGACTCAAAAGAGGATCCTGCTACATTACCCACCCTTTCTGTAGCTGTAATAGTATCCCTAACCAGTATTGCCACCCCTCCTCCCCTTTTCCCCCCTCTCTATCCCTTTCAAAGCACTGAAATCCAGGAATATTGAGAATCCATTCCTGCCCTGGTGCCAGCCAAGTCTCTGTAATAGCCACTACATCATAATTCCATGTCTGTATCCAAGTTCTCAGTTCATCACCTTTGTTCCTGATGCTTCTTGCATTGAAGTACATGCACGTTAGCCCTTCTACCTTACTACCTTTACACTCTTTATTCTTTTTCTCTTTTCTCAAAGCCTCTTTATATGTTAGATCAGGCTTTACTGCATGTACTATACTTGTGGATCTCTCATGACCTTTATTCTCCTCCACCTCACTATCTGCTCTAACACTCTGGTTCCCCTCCCCCTGCAAACCTAGTTTAAATCCCCTGGAGCAGCACTAGCAAACTTTCCCGCAAGAATGTTAGTCCCCCTCCAGTTCAGGTGCAACCCGTCCCATTGGAACAGGTCCCACCTTCCCTGGAACAAGGCCTAATTGTCCAGAAACATGAAGCCCTCCCTCATGCACCAACTCCTTAGCCAACCTTCATGTCATCTGAAAACTTAATAACCCACCCTTCCACTTCCTCATCTAACTCATTTATAAAAATCACGAAGAGCAGCTACTACCACCCTCTGCCTTCTATGGGCAAGCCATTTCTGTATCCAAACAGCCATGCTTCCTTGGATCCCAAGCCTTCTGATTTTCTGAATGAGCCTACCATAGGGAACCTCATTAAATGCCTTACTAAAATCCATATACACACTTCTACTGCTCTACCTTCATCCATGTGCTTTGTCACATCCTCAAAGAATTCAATCAGGCTCATAAGGGAAGAGCTGCTCCTCACAAAGCCATGCTGACTATCCCTAATCAGATTATGCTTTGCCAAATACAGTGGATTGCAGTTAATTGGGCCATCAGTTATTTTGGACAACTCTTAAGGAACAGAAACAAAATCTTTAAGATAGCTGGGATTCCTTTTGTTTATTTGGGACACTATGCTCCTTAATTGAGCAGTAGACTGTTGCCAAATGGCTTTTAATTCATATCAGTCAAATGTACTTGCATGGCTATTAGACACTACGCTGTGCTTTGAGCAATCAGTTTTAAATAGCGTCAGCTGCATGTGTTTGTGTTCAAAACTCAGGATTTTTTTGTCACTGATATTTGGTGAGAAATAAGCAGTAAGACAATTCAGAACTATTTTACTCACTATGGTTTCAAGCATTCAGGCTTGGAGATGTCAGAAATAGTCGAGAGTGTAAATGAAATGATTTCACTATTTCAACAAGTTAGGAGCTATAAGGAATTTAAAAATATTGAGAATCATCTTGAATGTTACAATGGAAATGAAGATTTGGAAATGCCATTTTCTAAACCATTGTATGAAGGAAGTCTATTATCTGCACGAGGTGTGCATGCTGATTTTGTTAATTTATAGTCAATTAAAAGGACATGGCAGATGAATGAAGAAGAAGAAAAAGAAGAAAGCCCTTAACTCTGAGTGGAGTCATCGGAACACTGTCATGACAGCCTTTTTTTAGCAGTCTTTCTTATTTTTACAAGGCCAAGTTGCTAGCTTGATGCTCAACCCAGCATGGATAGAAAGCATTCAAGGGAGCCGATTGGATTCGAACTCAGGAGCCTTCGCTCCAAAGTCCAGCGCTGATGTCACTACACCACCAGCCAGCTATGGCAGGTGAATTCTTCCATCAATGATTGCTAGGAAACAATACATAGTTTTATAATACTATAGAGGTATTTATAGTGTTCTAATTTGTTCTACATTTCATTTAAATTCATAATTTATTACTCAGTTAAACAGTAGTTTGTCTTTTTAACATGAAACATCAGCGAATTGAGGCAGCCGCTTAATTAGGCCAAAAGGTACTGGTCTCGACGTGTCCCAATTAACTAGAATCCACTGTACTCACACATCCTGTCTCTAAGAATCCTCTCCAATACTTTGCCCACTGCTAAAGTAAGATTCACTGGTCCATAATCCCCAGGGTTTTCCCTAATCCCTTTCTTGAACAAAATAATAACATTTGCCACCCTCCAATCATCTAGTACTACTTCTGTGGCCAGTGAGGATGCAAGGATCAATGTGAAAGGTGCAGCAATCTCTTTCTTCACCTCCCATAGTAACCTGCTTGCAATGACTGAAGCCCGCCGAAAAGTTCTGAAAAGACCAGCTTACTTTTTACATTTTGTGCTAGCTGACAGCAAAACGAGCAACTCATTGTGAGGAGTGAAGCCCGCTGAAAAGTTTCTGTAAAACTCTAATGCCACATTTTTGCATGCCATGATACTATAGACTAACAATCTCATGAAATTTTATTTAAAAGCATTTTGGAAGTATTGAAAATTAAAACTTTGAAGAATTTGATTTTGTTTTGATCCTGGTTAGTAGAATTGCTCCAAATTTTGGATCCTTGTAGGGCAGCATGAAAGCACAGTGGTTAGCGTAACGCTTTACAGCAGTAGCTCTAAGATTGTGGTTCAATTCCTGCTACTGTCTGCATTTGCACATTCTCCCCATGATCATGTGGATTTCCTCCAGATGCTCTGGACTCCTTTCACATTCCAAAAATTAGGGTAAGTAAGTTTTGGGCATGCTAGTTTAGCGTCGAAAGCATGGCGACACTTGCGGACTGTGTTGGTTGTTGATGTAAACGATGCATTTCACTGTATGTTTCAATGCACATGTGACAAGTGAAGCTAATCTTTAATTTTTAAATGAGATGTCACAAATATATAGCTCATCATTTCCATTTCACTATGAGGCCATGTAGATGTCAATCATATCAGCAAATGAAAGAAAAATTTATGATTTATTGCAAAAGGGGTAAGTTTTTATAAATCAAGAATGTTCTCTGCATTGAATTTCACATCTGATGTTTCATATTGTTGCACTTCTATTGGGTATTCAATTGTAAACATAAAAATTCAGAATCAAATGGAATTTATGCTAAAGTGTTTTGTTTTATATTTACATATATATATTTACCTATACATATACATTTTATATCTAACTATAAATGTCCAATATATAGTGCAGCCTCAATAAAACATACATCATATATCACAGTTTTGTGTGTACCATGGAAATGATCATGTCCCACAATACAGAAATTGAATTGAATGTGAGCTTCAGTTATAATGTAGGTAATTTATAAAATGAGTGTAAAGGCTGCCACCTGATACACACATTACATTGATGTAACACCATATCTTTGAAAAAATGTGTTCTTTCCTTGTAACCTTCAGCTGCAGAGTATAAATGCACAGCTGATTAATTCATTGCTGCAGAGCTGAAATGAATTTACTAAATTTATTTCCTTTCTTCACTGAAAGGGTAACTTTGAGTTGTCAAATAAATCAATCAGATTTAATCAAGAAATAAAAGAAGCTTTGGATTGTATACGTTGCATTATCAAAATGCTATGCCTTTTAAAATGCTGATCTCAAGGCATCATTTGCACTTAAATATTTTAATCCCACAATCCACAAAATTTATTCATCCAATTTACAAACACCCTGGACAGTAGGAAGCTTGGCAAATCACACATAGTAGAAAATTCATAGGTTGTACACATTTGTCCAACCCAAGGTCATGAATGGGATGTGTTGGTGGGGATCTGCATCAGGCAAGCAGGTGTTTGGTTCCAGCATCTGCAGGTTTTCTCTTTTCTCTTGAAGTCAGTTTTAAAATATAAACATGAAGTCTAAACTATGTAATGGGACACTTTATATATTAAAAAAAAACATTCTCAATATTTTCCTAATCTCTACATTCATATTCACAGACCAATACCTCTCAGCATTACAAGATTTTTCCATCATGGTCTGTGGATATACCCTGTCCAATCAGCACCTATGCAACAGATCATGTCAGTTTGAAGTTCAACAACAAAAAACATAATATGAAGATTTTAAGGATATTATTTTACCTTACAAATGTCCTTTAATGACCTTTTTTGAATATGCAATTTCATGTCACTCTCTTCTCATTTACTTATTGAAGCAAACTAAGCCTTTGTGTTTAATCATCGGGACTCTATTTCATATTGCTAACTCCTTAAAGAAAATAGTTGTTCTTTTTACCTCAGCTCCAAGATGTTATTGCAAGATTTCCTCAATATTCTTTTTTTTTGTAATTTATTTTTTATTGACGTTCATCATCAAACAAACATTTCCATAAGATGTATTTCAGATATTGTACATATATATTATATAATATTCGCCACAAATCTCCACATAATATTTATTTGAGGTATACACCTATAGAAAAGAGAGGAAAGAAAGAACAAGCAAAAGGAGAAAACTATGTACAAGTAGGGAGTGATCTTTTTTTTACAACATATTCATTGATTTGTGAGAATAAAATCAGGCCAATGAGGTGTTATGTAGTTGAACCATTTTTCCCCAGTATGAATCAAATCGTTCCAATTTAGGATTAACAGATGCTGTTATCTTCTCCATTTTGTAAATGTCCATTGAAATTTACATCCATGCGTTTAAAGTTGGATTCTCCTGTGATAACTATTTTCTGGTAAGAGTCTTTTTACCAGCCACCAGCAGTATATTCATTAAATATTTATCTCTTTTCAACCATATCTGAGGTACATACCCAAAATATATGGTCTTACTTTCTGAGGATATTTCACATTTAAAAATGTCTTGTAGGGCATTAGGTATCCCACTCCAATAGTCTTTGATAATGGGGCAATCCCAGAAAATATGATAATAGTTTGCATTTTGATTTCCACAATTTCTCCAACAAACAAGGAGGTTACTATCATAATGGGATTTCTGAGAGGGTGTAATAAAATATCTTATCAAGTTTTTCCACCCGAACTCCCTCCATTTCTGTGAACTGGTACACTTCCATTGATACCTCCATATTATTGTCCATTCTTCCTTAGATATAATCATCCCTCCCTCCTTCTCCCATTTTGTTTTAATGTATGAAGTCAAATGTGTTTTAAGATTTGACAAACCCTTATACTGTACACGCTTGAAATGATTCTCCTACTGTTATCTGAATTATATGCTTTTCTAAATAGCTCTATCAAACATGTACTTGCCTTGGTTACATTTTTAACCCTCCTTTTAACATACTGCTGCATCTGTAGATACCAATAAAAGTCTTGTTTTTCTAATAAGTGTTTCTCTTTAAGTATTTCGAAACTGAACAGTGTTCCTTCTTTCATTATATTGCAAAGAACTGTTATTCCTTTAGCTGTTCCGTCCTTAAATCTAGCATCCAGTTTATTTGGCGTAAAGTCCGAGTCATATGCACACCATTTAAGAATTGCAATATATCCCTCTAGTTTTTATTCCTTTATAATAATTTTCCATATTTTAAGAGTCCATATCACCCATGGATTATCAATAGTATTTATATACCTTTGTAGGTTGTTATCAACCAAAATTGCCTGTATGGGGATGGGAAGTATCGCCTCCTCAATGTTTTTCCATAGAGTATCATATGCTGGATTGCACCAGCATATCACAGCTCTCAACTGTGCTGCAAAATAGTAATCTCAATGAGGAGGTAGGCCCCATCCCCCCTTTTCCTTGGCTAATTGCAAAGATTTGAGAGGAACTCTAGGCCTTTTACCTTGCCATATATATCTTGATAACATTTTCATCCATTCATTGAATTGGTTCTGATTAATCTCTATTGGTAGGGTCTGAAAGAGATATAATAGTCTGGGCAATATATTAATTTTAATAGATTCAATCCTTGAACTGAGACTAAAAAAAAGGTCTAGTTATATCTTCCATCTTGTTATATCTTCCTTAATTTTTTGTATGTAGGCTTATAATTGCATTCTGATAATTTTGCCAAATCTTTTGGCATAATGATGCCCAAATATTTGAAAGGTTCTGTTTGCTATGCCCAGGGATATCTACTTTCAATTTCTCTTGGTGGACTATAGTTATTTGATAGTAATCGGGTTTTATCTGTGTTGGTCTTGTATCCTGATAATTGACCATATTGTTCAAAGGATTCCATCAACTTAGGTAAAGAGTATGTTAGTTGCCCTAGATAGATCAAAATTTCATCTGCGTAACAGGCCAATTTATGCTCTGTCCCTTTAATAGTAATTCCCCTGATATCTTCATTTTGTCTGATGTATTGAGCTAATAGTTCTAGATATAATGCGAAGAGTAGCGGTGACCATGCACAACCCTGTCTCGTGCCCCTTTCTAGGGTAAAACTATTTGATAAATATCCATTTATTTTAATCCTAGCAGTAGGGTTGTCATATAATGCCTGTATAGTTTTAATAATTGTGTCATGGAAACCAAATCTATGTAAAAATCTGTAAAGAAAATTTCAATTAACTGAATCAAATGCCTTTTCAGCGTCCACGCTTATCACTATTGGTTCGATTTTATTTTTTTGTATATTATCCATAATGTGAAGTGTCCTTCATATATTGTCTTGTGTCTGGCGTTATTGTATAAAACCTGTCTGATCCTTATGTATCAGTATGGGTAGAAATTCTTCTAATCGTTTGGCCATGATGGAGGTAAATAATCTATAATCTACATTAAGAATGGATATTGGTCAAAATGACCCACATTCCATTTTATCCTTGCCTTCTTTCGGTATAGCTGAGATTATTGCTTCCTTCCAGCTGGGTGGCATTTGTACCTTTTTCAGAGCCCAGCTCAGTGTGGGGAACAAGACAGGAATTAACTCATTTTTAAATTCTTTGTACCACTCTGCCGTATACCCATCTGATCCTGGTGACTTGCTTAATTTAAGCCAACTAATTGCAGCTTTTAGTTCAAATTCAGTTATGTCAGCAGTCATCGTTCTATTTTGTTCTTCGCTTAAAGTGGGTAACTCTAGAGAATTCAGGAAAGTGTCAATTTGGGTTATGCTTCCAATGTAATCCAGTACAACCTGTTCATGGTCGAGTGGTCGACGACTAAACCGGCTCACCCACCAGACTCAGTCTGGTGAGGAAGGTGTGAGGACACCCAGCAGGGCTGAAAAACAAGACCTGACAAAGGGCGGATGAGCTCCTTGTGAGCCAACGGCCATCTTCCATGGAAGAGATTAAAGCCTCACCACATATCTCCCTCTTACGAATCGTATGCTATGCACTTAGTTAAAAGAGACATGCGTTGTGCAGATGACCCTGGGCCCCTTGCGAGCGACACTGCTGTACATAGCCACAAGGAAGAGGAAAACGACCTTGGGAATTGTAGGTCTGTTGGGAATGAAGGCGGCACACCAAATCCGAAAGGCATGTGGCACTGGCTAATGATAGACTGAAAACTAGGGGAAGTATCTTACGGATAGGGACATGGAATGTTCGAACAATGTATCAGACGGGGAAGCTTGACAATGCAATTCTTAAGATATCTTAATGAAGCTGGATATTATGGGAGTAAGCGAAGTCCGTTGGACCAAGGCTGGAACAGTTGACAAGAATGACTTTGTGATGATATACTCTGGAGGAGAGAGCCATGCCAATGGCGTTGGAATTATTATGAAGAAGAAAATGTACAATGCAATGGATGGGTTTAGGCCCATATCTGATAGAGTCATAATGGTAAAATTAAAAGGAAAGCCTTTCGATGTTACGATAATCCAAGTGTATGCACCAACAGGTGAGCATGAGGATGAAGAGGTGGAGCGGTTTTATGAGGACGTAGAATCTGTTTTAAAAAATGCAAAGAGCTCTGATGTACTTTTCATTATGGGAGATCTGAATGCTAGAGTAGGCAATGTGAAATACAAGGATATCATTGGTCAGTATGGCTTAGATGGGAGAAATGAAAGCGGGGGAAGATTTATACAAATTTGTGAACAGTATGAGCTGATGGTAGCAAACACATGGGTCAAGTTGCCCAAACAAAAATTATACACTTGGAAGAAGCCTGGGGATACTGGAAGGAGACAAATTGACTATATTGCAGTGAGGAAACGCTTCAGGAGAAGTATTAGGATGGCCAAGACTTATCCAGGTGCCGATATAGACTCGGATCATAACCCAGTGGTTGTTAGGGTGAAGATTGCACTAAGGACAATGATTAAGGCTGCAACTAAGAAAGCCAGGCTGGATATGGACTTACTGAAGAAGGGTGAGTATAGTGAAAGATTTTCTGCAGCGGTACAAAATAGGTTTAAAGGACTGAGAGTAGAAGACATGGAGCAGACACCAGATAACATGTGGTCAAACCTGAAGGACCATATGCAAATGGAAGCTGAAGAATATCTCCCTAAAAGAAGGTGCATAGCTAAATAAGCAACACACATTAAAGTTGCTGGTGAACGCAGCAGGCCAGGCAGCATCTCTAGGAAGAGGTGCAGTCGACGTTTCAGGCCGAGACCCTTCGTCAGGACGGAAGAGTGAGTAAGGGATTTGAAAGTTGGAGGGGGAGGGGGAGATCCAAAATGATAGGAGAAGACAGGAGGGGGACGGATGGAGCCAAGAGCTGGACAGGTGATTGGCAAAAGGGGATACGAGAGGATCATGGGACAGGAGGTCCGGGAAGAAAGACAAGGGGGGGGGACCCAGAGGATGGGCAAGAGGTATATTCAGAGGGACAGAGGGAGAAAAAGGAGAGTGAGAGAAAGAATGTGTGCATAAAAATAAGTAACAGAAGGGGTACGAGGGGGAGGTGGGGCCTAGCGGAAGTTAGAGAAGTCGATGTTCATGCCATCAGGTTGGAGGCTACCCAGACGGAATATAAGGTGTTGTTCCTCCAACCTGAGTGTGGCTTCATCTTTACAGTAGAGGAGGCCGTGGATAGACATGTCAGAATGGGAATGGGATGTGGAATTAAAATGTGTGGCCACTGGGAGACCCTGCTTTCTCTGGCAGACAGAGCGTAGACGTTCAGCAAAGCGGTCTCCCAGTCTGCGTCGGGTCTCGCCAATATATAAAAGGCCACATCGGGAGCACCAGACGCAATATATCACCCCAGTCGACTCACAGGTGAAGTGTTGCCTCACCTGGAAGGACTGTTTGGGGCCCTGAATGGTGGTAAGGGAGGAAGTGTAAGGGCATGTGTAGCACTTGTTCCGCTTACACGGATAAGTGCCAGGAGGGAGATCAGTGGGGAGGGATGGGGGGAGGGAGCGAATGGACAAGGGAGTTGTGTAGGGAGCGATCCCTGCGGAATGCAGAGGGGGGGGAAGGAAAGATGTGCTTAGTGGTGGGATCCTGTTGGAGGTGGCGGAAGTTACGGAGAATAATATGTTGGACCTGGAGGCTGGTGGAGTGGTAGGTGAGGACCAGGGGAACCCTATTCCTAGTGGGGTGGCGGGAGGATGGAGTGAGAGCAGAGGTACGTGAAATGGAGGAGATGCGTTTAAGAGCAAAGTTGATAGTGGAGGAAGGGAAGCCCCTTTCTTTAAAAAATGAAGACATCTCCCTCGTCCTAAAATGAAAAGCCTCATCCTGAGAGCAGATGCAGTGGAAACGGAGGAATTGCGAGAAGGGGATGGCGTTTTTGCAAGAGACAGGGTGAGAAGAGGAATAGTCCAGATATAGAGGCATAGCTAAACAAGCCTGGATGATGGATCACATTCTGAAGCTCATGGAAGAGAGAAGGAAGCACAAGAAGGACACATCTAAGTACAAGGAATCGGACCAACAAATAAGAGCAGAATGTGCAAAAGCTAAAGAACAATGGTTTATCAAACAGTATGAAAAGATAGAGACCATGGACATGTTGCATCATTCAAGGGATATGCACTGGGAGATTGCAGAGATGACCAACAGGAACAAGAAACAATCAAGGACTGGCATTATTCAAGACAGGGACGGGAACATACTCTTTGAGAATGACAAGGTGGAAAGTAGATGGATGGAATACATTAGGGAATTGTACTATGATGATAGCAATGATCAGATGAGTGAGAAGAACGCGGAAGGTCCAGAAATTTTGGTAGCGGAAGTAAGAGCAGCTATTGGAAAGTTAAAAACTGGTAAAGCTTGTGGTGTAGATCGTATTACAGCTGAAATGTTGAAATGCCTTGGCGACTCGGAGGTTGAGGAGATCATGAGGCTTTGCAATACAATCTACTCAACAGGAAAGTGGCCAACAGATTTTGTGGTGTCAGAGTTTGTCATGATCCCAAAGAAAAGTAAGAGCGTGAAATGCTCTGACTTTAGAAATATGAGTCTTATAAGTCATGCCTAAAACATCTTGTTATTAATACTTCTAAGCAGAATAAAAAGGACCGTTCTTAATGAAATTAATGAGTGCCAGAGCGGATTTATACCGGGTAACGGAACCCGTGAAGGGATTTTCAATTTGCGAATGATTGTGGAACGAGGTCTAGAGAAAAAAGATATTTACATATGCTTCCTGGGTTACAAAAAAGCTTTTGACCGAGTCAATCATGAACAGCTGGTCAATTGCCTGAACTCATTGGTGCTGGATGGGAAAGATGTTCGACTGATTGCGAGTCTGTACCGGCAAATTAGGAAATTAAGAACCTGGTGGCATGGTGTGAAGACAATAACCTAACCCTCAACGTCAGCACGACGAAGGAATTGGTTGTTGACTTCAGAAGGAGTAGCGGACCGCACGACCCAATTTACATCGGTGGTGCACAAGTGGAAGAGGTCAAAAGCTTTAAGTTCCTCGGGGTCAATATCACAAATGACCTGACTTGGTCCAACCAAGCAGAGTTCACTGCCAAAAAGGCCCACCAGCGCCTTTACTTCCTGAGAAAACTAAAGAAATTTGGCTTGTCCCCTAAAACTCTCACTAATTTTTATAGATGCACCGTAGAAAGCATTCTTCTAGGCTGCATCACAACCTGATATGGAAGTTGTCCTGTCCAAGACCGAAAGAAGCTGCAGAAGATCGTGAACACAGTGCAGCACATCACACAAACCAATCTTCTGTCCGTGGACTCACTTTACACCGCACGCTGTTGGAGCAGTTCTGCCAGGATAATCAAGGACACCACCCACCCAGCCAACAGACTTTTTGTCCCTCTTCCCTCCAGGCGAAGGTTCAGAAGCTTGAAGACTTGTACGGCCAGATTTGGGCCAGCTTCTTTCCAACTGTGATAAGACTGCTGAACGGATCCTGACTCGAATCTGGGCCGTACCTTCCAAATATCTGGACCTGCCTCTCGGTTTTTTTGCACGACCTTACTTCCCATTTTTCTATTTTCTATTTATGATTTATAATTTAAATTTTTAATATTTACTAATTTTTACTACTTTTAAATATTTTTAATATTTTTAATTTTTGTAATCCAGTGATTGTGAAGCACAGAATCAAATATCGCTGCGATGATTGTACGTTCTAGTACCAATTGTTCGGCAACAATAAAGTATAAAGTATCAGAAGGCAGTAATAAGAACTAGTGGTGGGAATTCACCGGAAGTTGAGATCCAAAAAAGGGTTCGCCAGGGCTGCATTATCTCCCCTTTATCACTTAACATTTACTTAGAGGTAATCTTCAGGGTGTTGAACGATGAAGCTGGTGTCCAAATTGGTGGAGTGACGGTGAACAACTTGAGGTATGTGGATGATTCAGTGTTGTTAGCCGAGACTGAGGACGAGTTACTCAGAATAGTAGAGAAGATAAATGCTGAAGATGAACGATTTGGAATGAAAATAAATGCTGCAAAGACCAAGGTGATGGTAGTGTCGTGGAAGAAAGAAGTCCCCAAAATTAGTATCAAAATTAACGGCGTAGGCATAGAGCAAGTCAAGAAGTTTGTGTACTTGGGACAGATGGTCACAGAGGATGGGAAATGTGATACAGAAATTAGACGAAGAATTGAGATTGCAAGATCAACGTTCTGGAGTCTGAGTGACGTGCTATGTGGCAAGAGGTTAGACTTTGGGCTGCATTGTAGAATTTGGAAATGCTATGTCTGTCGCAGTCTGTTGTATGGAGTCGAATCGTGGACCTTATGCAAGGAAGTGCAACGATGACTGGAGGCATTTGAAATGTGGTGTTTAAGCAGAATGCAGAAAATTAGATGGGTGATGAAGATCAGTACTATGGAAGTGTTGAAGACAGCGAGAAGAGAGAAGGGAGTTGCTGAAGAATGTGCAGAAAAGGAAGCTGAAATATGCCGGGCATTTGTTAAGAGGTGATGGACTGCAGAAATTGTTATTGGAAGAGATGATAGAAGGAAAGAGGGAAAGAGGAAGGCAGCGAACTACTTGGTACAATAATGTGAGGCAATGGACTGGGTTGAGTTATGCTGAGGCCAGAAATAGAGCGCAAGATCGAAGAAGATGGAGGTGCATAGCCGCCAACCCCGGATTCGGGACGGCACCCACTGACTGACTGACTAACTCCCCCTGGAACTTTGGAATATAGAGTTTTGTAAAACACTTCAAAAGCTTCTTGAATTTCACTTAGCCTATTTTTTATCAATTTTGTTCTTGGACCCCTAATTCTATGAATTGTATGTTTTGCTATCTTTTTCTTCAGTTTCCACATCAGTATTTTCATAGACTTAGACCCACTTTCATAATGTCTCTATTTCAGAAACATTAAATTTTTCCTGATTTCTTGCATAGCCAAACTATTAATTTCATTCCTAATTTTTTAAATTTCCTCTAATGTATCCTGTGCCAAATTCAATTTGTTTTTTTCTAGTTCCTTCAGCCTATTTTGTAATTCCTGTAATGTTTTATTCCTTATTTTTTTCTTATATAAAGATATCGCTATAATTTCCCCTCTTAAGACAGCCTTCAGAGTATCCCATAGAATGGGAGGCGAAACCTCTCCCCCCATTGAATTCTAAGTAAAGACCAATTTCTTTTTTAATTTGTTCCTTAAGTAGGGATCACTGAGTAGACTTGAATTTAATTTCCAAATCGTATTCTTTGGTTGTAGGTCAAAATCAACAGATAAATATATAGGTGCATAGTCACTTAAATCTATTGTCCCAATTCCACAGGCGTTTATTTTGTCTTTGTCTTTTCCAAATGTTATGAAATAGTCAGTTCTTGTATATACAGAATGTAGGGGGGGGGGCGCAGAATAATGAGTGTAATCCCTTCTGTCAGGGAAAAGGTCTCTCCCTATATCAATTAAACCAACATCCTCAAAAAATGTATTTACTCTCTTATCTAAGGATTTTGTTTCATAGGTTTTTCTATTGGAAGAGTCTGACTTTGATTGTAATTGTAAATTTAAGTCTGCCTCACGTATCAGGAGACCTTCTGTTTCCATTACCATACTATCAGTAATTTTCTGAAAGAAACTAGTATCACTTCCCGGGGGTGTATATATATTCAATAGAGTAACTGAATTTCCATCTTTATTCCCCCTTACCGGAATATATCTGCCCTCCTTATCTCCCATTTCGAATACTTTTTCAAAATTTAGCTTGCTTGAAATAAGAATAGCAACTCCTCTGCTATATCCTGATTTATATGAGGAGAAAAACAAATTAGTGAAGCCCATTCTCTTTAGTTTTCCATGCTCATTATCACTTCAGTGAGTTTCCTGTAAATATACTACATGGGCTTGTTCTTTTCTCATTTTGGATAGAATTTTACTGTGTTTGATTGGATTTAACAGCCCATTGATATTAAAAGAAATGAATTTTACTTTGTCCTTAGCCATGTGTATTTATCTGTCAATATATCATTGAAATTAGCAAAATAAAACAATCGATCTACTCCCTGAACAAATAAGAACCAGGAAATGTGAATAATATAAAAACGGCAGCGGAGGTGTGATTCCAAGGCTGAAGTCTCTAGTAGATGACCCTGGGTTGAGCCAGAGGAAATGTCTAGCCATGGGGGATAGCCCCTCCTACCTGTGAGCTGAGGACCCCCATTGCAGTACAGTACCCATAAAAGTAAGTAAGCAAGTCTATGTCCATTACACAGAAAAGATTTCCCTGTGTATTCCGCCCATATATATATTCTCATTTAGGTGGGGAAAAAGGAGTAAATGAATTTAAAAAATTGAGTAATATACAATCCACATTATAATAAATATTTCTTGAAATAGGTATAGCACTGTCTATTTTTGCTTCTGTTTATCTTATCAACACTTTTAAAGTTAGCCAAACCTTATAGTCCTTCTGGAGGGGGTGAGGGCTGTCTTCAGAAAACTCACAGTCTCTTCCTGATATTCTCTCACCCTCCTCCCGTCCCCTGTTTTCTCGGTTCTCTTACTATTTGTCTAGCAGATCGGGATAACTGCTCAGCCAGGCTTTCCCTCAGTTTGATCACGCTGACAGGCAGCCCTCTGTTCCTCATGTCTGTAGTCGCCTCTTCCACTGTCTGATACAGTTCCATACCATCTTCATAAAACACCCGCAGTTTAGCAGGGTACGGAGTTTGAAATCTAATCTTTCCTTGTTTTAATTTTCACTTTACTACAGAGTATTCTCTATGTTTCTGCAGGACCGCCGGGGGGGGGGGGGGGGGGGTAATCTTGATCGGAATATATTAATTTCCCATCCAAAAACATCCTCTGCTTACCCCAGGCCCTTCGTGGAATCTCCGCCTTGGTATTGTATCAAAGGAACCTAATTACTATTGAGCATGGCTGATCTTCTCTGTCTCCAGTAGGCCTCAGGATGAGTGCACGCTGTGCCCTCTCAATTTCAAGCTCCATAGTGGAGGGAATCTAGCGTGTCCCACAGCAACTTTCCCACAAACTCCATCATAGACAAACCCTCCGCTCCTTCGGGAACATTGTATATCCTAATATTTTTCCGTCGTCATCTTCCCTCCTGGTCAATCAGTGTACTTTCTTGTTGATTTAATATTTTTATTGTCTTACCTAGTATCCGTTCCACGTTTTACACGCGATCTTCCACCTTCTCAATTCGAGTCTCTGCCACCACTATTTTTTGATTGACATTGGCGAGCTCTGACTTGATATCATTGAGTTGCTGTTTTATATCTTTTTGGAATCCCCGTACCTCTTCCAGAATTTTTATCATATTTGCCACTTCGCCTGAACGAGGCCCATCGTCAGCCTCGCTAGCACGCGTTCGGGTAGGAGAGCTGTGCGTTGCACCTCTCTCGTCCGTAGGCTCCGCAGTGATGCTTTTTTTAAATCTTTTTCCCCATTCTTATCCCCCTTATCAATTCAGATATTTTTGAAAGATCTTATATCTGATGGATTAACGGGGCAAAATATGCGTTTTTCCGGAGGAGCTATTGATTTAAGCTGCCATTCTGGACGATGACATCACTGGAACTGCCAGTTCCTCAATATTCTCATGCCATTCTGCCTATACTTAATAATGACAGTGATGTTTTCTTTCATTTTTCATTAACCTGATGCATTAATATTGTTTTTGGATTTGTAAAACCAACTCTTTTAGGTCGATCATGTTCTAATAGCAAAGACAATCTACTGATCAGAACCCTTATTTGAAGGGAGATAAATCCCTTGATGGTACCCATGAATGCGCACAATACGCTTGCAACCTTTGGAAGCCTTTTCCTCTTTTTTCTCTGTGCTTCTGTTTTTATAATCCAATATTTAACTGAGAGATTTTCAGTCTGCCTAATAAACCATCAACATTGCAATCTCCAGTTTTAGCATCTCTTCATGAAAAAGTCTTCACTGTACTTAATGGGGAGTATTTTTCAAATGTCAAGTCAAACTTGTAAGGTGATTCTGAGAATTATGATTATGTTTCATCTAAAACAAGATAACGTGTATTTGCAGTCAGTTGAGCTTGCAATTATAGAATGTGCCAGAAAGATTTTAGTGATGTGGAGCTTTCCTTTATTGAATCAGTTGGTGTCAGACTGTGGAAGAATTCTAGTTTCCACTGGTAATAATGTCTTCATGTTGACTAACTTGCCAATTAATTGAATTGACTTTATTTCTTATATCCTTCATATACATGAGGAGTAAAAATCTTTACATTACGTCTCCATCTAAATGTGCAATGCACAATTTATAGTAATTTGTAATAAATAGGACATACAACAGAACAACCAATATAACATAGAAATACAATTGTATCAGTGTGAATTAATCAGTCTGATAGCCTGGTGGAAAAAGCTGTCCCGGAGCCTGTTGGTTCTGGCTTTAATGCTGCGGTACTGTTTCCCGGATGGTAGCAGCTGGAATAGTCTGTGGTTGGGGTGACTCGGATCTCCAATGATCCTCCAGGCCCTTTTCACACACCTGTCTCTGTAAATGTCCTGAATAGTGGGAAGTTCACATCTACAGTTGTGCTGGGCTGTCCGCACCACTCTCTGCAGAGTCCTGCGACTGAGGGAAGTACAGTTCCCATACCAGGCAGTGATTCAGCCAGCCAGGATGCTCTCAATTGTGCCCCTGTAGAAAGTTCTTAGGATTTGAGGACTCATGCCAAACTTCTTCAACCGTCTGAGGTGAAAGAGGCGCTGTTGTGCCTTTTTCCACCACACAGCCAGTGTGTACAGACCACTTGAGATCCTCAGTGATGTGTATGCCAAGTAACTTAAAGCTGTTTTCGCTCTCAACCCCAGATCCACTGATGTCAATAGAGGTAAGCCTGTCTCCATTCCTCCTGTAGTCCACAACCAGTTCCTTTATTTTTGCAACATTGAGAGAGAGGTTGTTTTCTTGATACCACTGTGTCAGGTGATGACTTCTTCTCTGTAGACTTCTTGTTTAAAATTAGGCCAATCAATGTGGTATCGTTGGCGAATTTAATTAACAGATTGTATCTGTGGGTGGCAACACAATCATGGGTATACAGAGAGTAAAGGAGGGGGCTTAGGACACAGCCCTGAGGGGCTCCTGTGTTGAAGGTCAGAGGGGCAAAGGTGAGGGAGCCCACTCTTACCACCTGCTGGTGATCTGACAGGAAGTCGAGGATCCAGCTGCACAAGGCAAGGTGAAGGTCGAGGTCTTTGAGCTTCTTGTCAAGTCTGGAGGGAATTATGGTGTTGAATGCTGAACTGTAGTCCAAAGACAGTATTCTCACATAAGCATCCCTCTTCTCCAGGTGCGTAAGGACGATGTGTAGAGCTGTGGCTATTGTGTCATCTGTTGATCGGTTGTACAGTAGGTGAATTATATTGAATGAAAGATTTTCACAAAAAGTGAACTACAAAATAAGGGCTCTAATTTTAAACTAAATTTGTAAAGACATTGGTGCAATCACTAAAGCAGCAGAAATATCATACAAATTTAAAATAAAAATATACTTTATTTTAAAAAGAATAGAATTATGAAAATTATCAAGCAGGTAAAATTAATCATATATAATCAGTAGTTTGTATTATTCATTTTTAGAATCTGGCCAACACTGTAGTTACCCTTGAGAAGCTGGTGGTGAGCTGACTTCTTGACTTGCTTCAGTCCTTCTGAAGTTCAAGTTCAAGTTTATGGTCGTTCAATTGTACGCGTGTATACCAGCAAACAAAACAATGTTCCTTCGGACCAAGGATCCCCATACAGGACATATACTGGAAGGCTTTGATCAACAGGCTTTAGCAGGAACAGGCAGAGGATAAGGGTGCCTCTGAGTCATTTGTTATCATTTATTTTTGATTGTAGAACATAGGCTTGAGAAGTTGGAGACAAATATATAATTGTCTCAGTGAGAAGAGGTTGAGTAAGTGACCTAACTAAGTGTGAAACTCAAAAGATTTCAGAGGGAAGGCACAGGTAAGAGCAGGTAAATATATTTATTTATCTGTCTGTTTATTGACATACAACTCAAAATAGGCTCTTCCAACCCTTTAAGTCACATGCCCAGCAATATCCTGATTTAGCCTAATAATGGGACAATTTATAATGACCAATTAATTTACCAACCAATACGTATTTGGACTGTGGGAAGAAACTGTCGCACTTGGAGGAAATCCACACAGTCGTGGGGAGAACGTACAAACTCCTTACAGACAGTAGCATGAGTTGAACCCAGGTCACTGGTACTGTAAAATGTTGTGCGAACCACTATTCTACTGTCGCTCAACACTAATTCTTAATTCAGTGTAGACAGGAAGGTGGAGGAATGTTCCTCCTATAAAATGTGGGAATTTAGAGTCCCTGGCAGTCTCCTTGATGATTATATCTGCGGGAAGTGCACCTGAATTCAATTCCTGACTGACAAGGTCAAGGAAATGGAGCTGGAGCTGGAGCTGGTTATACTCAGGACCATCTGGGAGGCTGAAAACCTCATAGATGAAACATCTACTGAGTTGGTCAGGCCTTGAGTGCAAGCTTCAGATAGTACATGTATGGCCATCCAGAGTAGTGAGGTCAGTGCAAGATTCTTCTGTGACCTTTCCACAGCAACAAAAATACCCTTTGGATACTGCTGGGGGGATGACTTATCAGGGCATAACTGCAGCAGCCAGGCCAGTGGCTCTGTTGCCAGCTCTGAGACTCAACAGGAAAGGGCGAGGTCAGGCAGAGCAATAGTTATAGGAGAGTTGATAATTATGGGAACAGTCAGGAGATTCTGTGGCCACAACAGAGAAGACAAGATGGTGTGTTGCCTCCCAGGTGCTAGGGTTCAGGATGTCTCAGAGCAGCTGCAGAATATTCTCAAGAGGGAGGGAGAGCAGCTGACATCGTGGTGCACATTGGCACCAATGACATAGGTAAAAAGGAGGAAGAGGTCCTGTACAGTGAGTATAGGGAATTAGAAAATAAGCAAAAGAGCAGGACATCCAAGGGAGTAGTCTCTGGATTACTCCCAGTGCTACATGTGAATCAAGTCAGGAATGGAGTTAGTACAAATGAGTGAGTGGCTGAGGAATTGGTGCTGGGGGTAGGGCTTCAGGTTCTTGGATCATTGGAACCTCTACTAGGGCAGGGATGACCTGTACAAGAGGAACTGGAGTGGAACCAGTATCCTGGCTGGCAGGTTTGCTCGGGAGGTGATGCACTATCAATTACTCCAAAAGACTGGAAGTAGAGTAAGTACTGAAAGGCTTTTATTAAGAGTAAAATGGATCCATGTCCATGCTGTATGTCTGTCCTGGACTGAGGGAGGAGCAGTGACACAATCGCCTTTATTCAGGAGTCTGTGGGAGGAGCCACAGGAGCAGTCAGCAGAGGGGTGTGTCCAGACAGGTAACCCAGTAACAACCTATATATATGGTTTACCACACTCATCCCTCCTTTTTTAAAAAAAGAGAGTCCTGCGGGGTGAAGTGACTGACAATATTTAAAACAAGTATATTTACAGGTCAAGTTTATCAGGCAGTCGAGTCCGTCGCTGTGATCTACGTAGCACCAGTGGTAATTGCACCGGTGACGGTGGTTGTGCTGGCTGTGGCCTGACTGGAGATGCCAGCAGGTTAGGCGTCGGTAATCCCTCGTGCGTGTGCGTCACGCCCGGTATGGGAGTGTTGTGTGGTGTCTGTGTAGGGCTTGGAGTGTGCGGTGTCTCGTGGGTATATATATCGGTGGGTACAGGGTTTTAATAGTCACCATGAAGTGTTCAGGGTAGGGGCCTGGTGCTCCTGCGGGCGCCAGGTCGCGGATGGAGACTGTGTCCTCCCACCCATCAGATGAAACCACATAGGCATACTGGGGGTTTGCATGAAGTAAGTGAACCCACTCGACCATCGGGGAGTATTTATTGCTCCTCGCATGTTTCCAGAGCAGCACTGGCCCCGGGGACGTCAGCCAAGTTGGTAGGGTGGTGCCAGTGGTCGACTTCCTGGGAAAAGAAAAGAGTCGCTCATGAGGGGTGGCATTGGTGGCTGTGCATAACAGGGAGCGATGGAGTGCAGTGCCTCGGGAAGGACCTCCTGCCAGTGGGAGACCAGCAGTCCCTTTGACCTGAGGGCTAAGAGTGTGGCTTTCCACACCGTGCCATTCTCCTTCTCCACCTGTTCATTTCCCCGGGGATTATAGCTCGTGGTCCTACTGGTTGCAATTCCCCTAGCCAGTAGGTATTGGCGCAGCTCGTCACACATAAACGAGGACCCTCTGTCACTGGGGATATAGCATGGGTATCCGAACAGAGTGAAGAGCTTGCACAGGGCTTTTATAACTGACACGGTGGTGGTATCGGGGCAGGGGACGGCGAAGGGGAACCGTGAGTACTCGTCGATAACGTTAAGAAAGTACACATTGTGGTCAGTGGAGGGAAGGAGACCCTTAAAGTCGACACTCAGTCGCTCAAAGGGGCGGGTGACCTTGATTAGTTGTGCCTTTTCGGGTCGGTAGAAATGCGGTTTGCACTGTGCGCAGACTTGGCAGTCCCTGGTCATCGTCCTGATCTCCTCAAGGGAGTAAGGCAGGTTCCGGGCTTTCACGAAGTGGAAAAGCCGGGTGACCCCCAGGTGGCAAAGATCTGCATGAAGGGCGTATAGTCAGTCGATCTGCGCGCTGGCGCACGTTTCCCGAGATAGGGCATCAGAGGACTCGTTGAGCTTCCCAGGCCTGTACATGATCTCATAGTTGTAGGTGGAGAGTTCGAATCTCCACCTCAGAATTTTATCATTTTTGAATTTGCCCCGGTGCTGGTTGCTAAACATGAATGTGACTGAGCACTGGTCAGTCAGCAGGGTAAACTTTTTGCCAGTGAGATAGTGCCTCCAGTGCCTAACAGCTTCCACTATGGCCTGGGTTTCTTTCTGCACCGCGGAGTGCCGAATTTCAGGGCCTTGAAGGGTACGGGAGAAGAACGCCACCGGTCTTCCTGCCTGGTTGAGGGTAGCAGCCAGCGCGAAATTGGAGGCGTCATTCTCTACTTGGAAGGGAATGGCCTCGTCCACCGCATGCATTGCTGCTTTGGCAATGTCCCCTTTTATGCGGCTGAAGGCCGCGCAGGCCTCAGCTGAGAGGGGAAATGTGGTGGACTTGACCAGGGGGCAGGCCTTGTCTACGTAGTTAAAGACCCATTGGGTGTAATATGAAAAGAAGCCCAGGCACCTTTTGAGGGCTCTGAGGGTGTTGGGAAGAGGGAGTTCCAACAGGGGGTGCATATGGTCGGGGTCAGGGCCAATGACTCTGTTCTCCACGACACACCCAAGGATAGCAAGTCGGGTGGTTCCGAACACACACTTGTCCTTGTTATAGGTGAGATTGAAAGCTTTGGTCGCTTGGAGAAATTTTCGGAAGTTGTTGTCGGTCGTGACCGCAGATGGTGACATTATCCAGATATAGGAATGTGTCCTTCAGTTGGCACTGGTCCGCCATCTGGTCCATTTCCCTCTGGAAGACAGATACACGATTCTTGACACTGAAGGGGATGCGCAGGAAGTGATAAAGCCTACCGTCGGCCTCGAAGGCGGTGTAATGGCAGTCCTCCCGGCAGATGGGGAGCTGATGGTAAGCGGATTTTAGGTCTATGGTCGAGTACACCTTATACTGTGCTCTCTGATTGACCATATCCTCGATGCAGGGTAGAGGGTACGCGTCGAGCTGTGGTAACCTATTGATGGTCTGGCTATAGTCCACGACCATCCTGTTTTTCTCCCCGTGCCGAACAACGACCACCTGGGCCCTCCAAGGACTTGTGCTTGCTTCAATGACCCCCTCCCTGAGCAGCCACTGCACCTCCGACTTAATGAAAGCTCTGTCCCCGCGCTGTACCTCCTGCTTTTAGTTGCCACAGGTTTACAGTCAGGGGTCAGGTTGGCGAACAGCAGTGGGGGAGGGATCTTGAGGGTGGAGAGGCCGCAAGTGGTGTCCGTAGTGCGGCTGTTGGCATGGTGTTGGGTGGGATGTGCGGGTCGGTGTGTGTGTGTGTGGTCAGTAGCGGGGTGTGTGACATATTCCTACAAAACTGGGAATTTACGACAGTGATTGGTGGGAGGGGCCTGTCATACTCCATTGTCATGCTTGTCAGGTGACTCTGGAAGTCAAGTCCCAATAGCACAGGGACACACAGTTGAGGCATGACCAGTAATGTAAAGTCTCGATATTCTGTGCCCTGCACCACTAGCGTCACTACACAACCCCCCTGGATGTCTGTTGTGTGCAACCCGGAAGCCATGGCGACCCTCTGGCTTACTGGCCGTGTCGCGAGTCCGCAATGCTGCACCGTGTCCGGGTGGATAAAACTCTCCGTGCTGCCTGTGTCAAACAAGCAGCTTGTCCTACGCCCCTCCACCAGGATGTCCGTCATTGACCTTGCGAGCTGGTGGGGAGTGCTTTGGTCGAGGGTCACGGACGCCAGAGTTGAGTCACTGTCTTGTTCTGGCGCGGTGGGGTGCCTGGTGAGCACTCATGGGTCGTAGGCAGTGCAAGGTGACACCGACCAAGATGGCCATCCCCATGTCTCGCACACGGCGCTGCTCGATCCCGCTCACGGTTTGGACCTACAGGCCTTGGCGAAGTGGCCCTTCTTTCCGCAGCTGGAGCAGGTAGCTTCTCGGGCTGGGCAGCGTTTCCAGGGTTTCTTCTCGAGTCTGCAGAAGTAGCACTTTGCGGACTCGCGACTGGCAGCAGCCATGGGTGATTCACCGGCGGGTTGCACAGTCTACGGCGCCCACGAGGCCGTCAGGAGATCAGGTGCCTGGAGAGCGTCAGAGTTGTGCAGAGCGGCCTCCAGCGTGTCGGCCAGCTCAATCGCCGAACGTAAGCTAAGATTGGTGTGTTCCAGCAGCCGCTGGCGCACATACACTGACCTGGTCCCCATGATGAAGGTGTCTCTTACTAGGAGCTCCACATGCTGTTCGGCCATCAGCCCCCAGCAATTGCAGGCCCGCATGAGTGTCTGTAGGGCCCGGACGAACTCAGCGCTTGACTCTGCAGGCCACCGCTGCCATGTTGCTAAGCGATGTCGTGCATAGACAGTGTTTACCAGTCACAGGTATTGTCTTCTGAGGGCATTCATCACGCCGTCGTAGCTCGGCTGGTCTCTAATCATTGAGAAGACCCATGGACTGACCCTGGAGAAGAGAACTCTGCGCTTCGCGGTGGACTTGGTCACTTCAATCTCCTCCAGGTATGATTCGAAGCAGGCTAGCCAGAGTTTGAAAGCGTTTCCGGCTTCAGGTGTTTGCTGGTTGAGGTCTAACTTGTGGGTCTCAGGACGTATTCCATGCCTTAAAATTACTGTTAATAAAATTGATGCACTCCAAAATTACTCCAAAAGACTGGAAGTAGAGTAAATACTGAAAGGCTTTTATTAACAGTAAAATGGATCCACGTCCATGCTGTATGTCTGTCCTGGACTGAGGGAGGAGCAGTGACACAATCGCCTTTATTCAGGGATCTGTGGGAGGAGCCACAGGAGCAGTCAGCAGAGGGGCATGTCCAGGCATGTGCAGACAGGTAACCCGGTTACAACCTATATACATGGTTTACCACAGGAGGATTTAAACGTATGGCAGGGGGATGGGAAGCAGAGCACCAGGTCAGAAAGTGGAGGGATACAGACAAAGGTAGATGTCAGGGCTAGTAAAAACAGGTAGGAGCAAAGTAATAGATATAAAAGGACAAATAGTTTGAAGTGTGTGTATTTTAAGGCTAGGAGTATTATGGGTAAAGGTGAGGTGGATCAGTACATGGAACTATAATGTTGTGGGTGTTACAGTGACTTGTTTGAGAGAGGGGCAAGAATAGGTGCTTAATATCCCAGAGTTTCAATGTTTTAGAAATGATAGGGAGTGAGGTAGAAAAGTGGGGAGGGGAAAGTTTCACTGCTGATGAGGGACAATATCACAGCTGCATTCAGAGGGGATATAATGGAGGGCTTGTCCACTGAGTCTATATGGGTAGAACTCAAAAATAGGAAGGGCACTATCACACTAATGGGATTGTTCTACAGGCCCCGCAATAACCACCAGGACATAGAGAAACGGATATGCAGGCAGATTGAGGAAAGGTGTAAAACAATAGGGTTATTGTCATGGGGGGAGTTCAATTTTCCTGTTATAAATTGGGACCTTCTGACTGCAAGAAGTTTAGATGGAGCAGAATTTGTTAGGTGCATCCAGGAGGTTTTCTTAATTCAATATGTAGATAGCTCAACAAGAGGAGGGGCTGTAAATCATAAACATAAGAGATTGTGCTGGAAATTCAGAGCAACACACACAAAATGCAGGAGGAACTCAGCAGGACAGGGAGAATCTATGGAAATAAATTAACGGTGAATTTTTGGGCCAAGATCTTTCATCAGGACTGGAAGAGAAGGGGTATTACTGGACCTGGTGTTGGGTAATGAGCCTGGCCAGGTGATCAACTTTTCAGTGGGTGAATAGTTAGGGAACAGTGGCCACAACTCCTTAAGTCTTACGATAGCTGTAGATGAGGATAAGTATGAAATTTGCCGCAGAGCATTAAACTGGAACAGAGCAAATTATGAGTGCATTAGGGAGAAACTAAGCTCAGCTGTTTTTGGGCAAGGTCATATCTGACATGTGGAGAGTGTTTAAGGACCAGCTCTGCAGAATATAGGACAGGTATGCTCCAGTCAGCAGGAAAGACAAGAATGGCGAGGTAAGAGAATCATGGATGTCGAGAGAGGTGATGAATTTAGTCAAGAAGAAAAAGGAAACGTATGTAAAGCTTAGGAAGCAAGAATCAAGTTCCTTGAGGATTATAAAGAAGTCAGAAAAGAACTCACGAATTAGGACAGCCAGGAATGGACATTAAAAGTCCCAGGCAAGTAGGATTTAAGAGAATCCCAAAGCATTCTATACATACATCAAGAGCAAAAGATAACTAGGCAGAGGATGGGACCACTCATAGGAAAAGGGAAGAACATTTGCTTGGCTGCAGAGGATGTACGTGAGGTCCTTAATGAGTACTTTACATAAGTATTTGCAAGGAAAAGGATGTGGTGGATAGTGCCAAGCGTATTAATATGCTAGGACATTTTAAGATAAAGGAGAAGGTCATGTTGGGGCTCTTTAAAGAGCATCAAGGTGGATAAGTCTCCAGGGCCTGGCGGGATATACCCAGGTTATTGAGACAGGCAAGACAAGAAATTGCTGAGGCCTCAGGCAAGGTCCCAGAGGACTGACAAGTAGCTAATGTTGTTCCATTACTCAAGATGGGAGCCAGAGTTAATCCTGGAAACTGTAAACCAGTATGTCTTATATCAGTGGTAGGGAAGTTACTGGAGAAAATTCTTAGGGATAGGATTTATTAGCATTTGGAGAGCCATGGCCTAATTAGGGAGAGCCAGCACAGCTTTGTGCGGGGCAAGACATGTCTTTTTAACTTGATTGAGCCTGACGAGGTGACAAAAGTAATTGTTGAAGGTAGAGCTGTGGACGTTGTTTACATGGATTTTAGTAAGGCGTTTGACAAGATCCTTCACGGGATCCATGGTGACTTGGCTGTATGGATTCAGAACTGGCTTGTCCATAGAAGAGAAGGGTAGTGGTCAAAGTGACTTATTCTAGCTGGAGGTCTGTATTCAGTGATGTACCGGGTTTGTGTTATATATAAATTACCTGGATGAAAATGTAGATGGCTGTGTTAGTAAGTTTGCAGATGAAATGAAGATTGGTGTAGGTATGGACAGAGTAGACTACTGGCAAAGAATACAGTGCAGTATAGATCAGTTACAGATATGAACGGAGAAATGGCAGCTGGAGATTACCTCAGACAAACATGAAGTCTTGCACACCGGTTAATTAAGTGGAAAGAGGCAGTACACAGTTAGATGCAAGACATTAACAATGTTGATGAACAGAGGGATCTGGATTCCAAGTTCATAGCTCCCTGAAAGTGACTACACAGATTAATAGGGTGGTTAAGAAGGCATCTCTTATGGCTAGGAGGGCGATCTTGCTTAAATGGAAGGAGGTTGCCCCCCCCCCACACACACACACACACACATGGTTATGCGATGTTATGTCATGTTTAAATTTAGAGAAGATTCATTGTTCGATTTCTGATTCTAATCAAGATTTTCAAATGCTATGGGGACCCTTTTTGAACTATTTTGAAGATATTTGAATTGTTATTGTTATTAAAATATAGATCTGGGCTTTTATTATAAAACACTATATGGTAAAGTACTCTTTTTTTTCCTTTTGTTTTTTTACCAACCAGCCTTGTCTTGGTAGTGGGTGTAGATGTCTAGGTAGTGGGTGTAGATTTTTTTTAATAATATAATTAACCATATTATTGTATTCCATAATTCAATTTATTTTATTTGATTGATTATGAATATGGGATACTGTGATTGTATCAGTGTGATTTATATATACCTGTAGTGCATTTTGTGCTACCTTATTTTGATTTATAATAAGTATCCTTATGAATTCTCTATTTGTATATATGAAATTTAATAAAAATATTGGAAAAAGAAAGAAAGAAGGCATATGGCATGCTTGCCTTTATTATTTAAGGCACTGAGTTCAAAAGTCAGGAAGTTAAGTTGCAGCTTAATAAAGCTCTAGGCTACATCTGAAGTATTGCATCCAGTTCTGGTTGCCCCACTACAGGAAGGATGTTGAGGGCTTGGCAGAGGTTTACCAGGATGTTGCCTGGATGTGCTACAACAAGAAGTTGGACAAACTTGGGTTGTTTTCTCTGGAGCAGCAGAGGCTGAGGGGAGACCTGATCAAGGTTTATAAGATTATGAGAGGCAGAGAGAGGGTAGACAGGCAATATTTTTCCCAGGGGTGAAATGTCTAATACCAGAGGGCATGCACTTAAGGTGAGAGAGGGTTATTTCAAAGGAGGTGTGAGTGGTAAGCAACAGGAATTCTGCAGATGCTGGAAATTCAAGCAACACACATCAAAGTTGCTGGTGAACGCAGCAGGCCAAGCAGCATCTGTAGGAAGAGGGGCAGTGACGTTTCAGGCTGAGACCCTTCGTCAGGACTTCGTGAGGGGTAAGATTTTTTTAGGTGCCTGGAATATGCAGCGTGGGGTGGTAGTAGAGGGAGATACATTAGAGACGCTTAAGAGATGATTATTAGATAGGTACATGAATGTGAGGAAAATGGAAAGTTATGGACATTGTGTAGGTAGAAGGAATTAGTTAGGTTGCCCATTTGATTACTAATTTAATGGGATCGGTACAATATTGTGGACCAAAGGGCCTTTTCCTATGCTATGTTGTTCTATGTTCTGTGTTGTCCTGTATATCTACCAGTCTTGCTCTTTTTGGCAGTAGAGGTTGCAATTTAGGAGATAATGTCAGAGTTCTCACGACAAGTAACAACCGTGCATATCATTAGTTGTTAAACATTAGAGTCCTATGTGCAAGTTTTTTTTAACAAAATAAACTGTATTCACAATAAAAAATTATTTACAAGATTAACCTGTTCAATACCTTCACATTCTTCACAGACATTGTCAATACTTCCCATACTGTTTAAAAACTGCTGCCACTCATGTGACACTCTGGGATTTCATATTAAATAAATACTACCATAATTGAGGGGCATCCTCCTGTAGTGCAAGTGTTAAAGAGAGAGAAAGTTTGGGTGGGGTAGTTGAGGAACAAATCAAGCAGGCTGATTTCTCCCAGATTGGGCTGAACAACTTTAAATTATTGGCGTTACACTGATTCAGCTGAATGCAGAGTTCTCCATCACACTTCTACTTGTGCCGTGCAGTTGGTGGAAAGTCCTTGGGATGACAAAAGGTGAGTCACTCACTGCGGGATACCTGGCCATAGACAAGTTTTTATAGCAATTATACAGATGTGGCTGCCCCATTTGAGTTTCTGGTCATTGATAATTCCCATTATAGTGATGCTGGAGAACTCAGCAATGGTAATGCCATTAAATGATACCAATCAATGTCAATCAAAGCAAATTAAGGCTAAGAAATAAGACTTTCTTGTGTTAATGGATATCATTGCCTGCAGCTTTAAATATGTGAACATTGCTTGCCACTTCACACTGAATGTGTTCACATCTTGCTACGTGCAAGCATATGCAGTTTCATTTGCTGAGGATCTGTCACTTCTGACCTTATGAAGGAAATAAATGAAACAAATGAAAATAGTTGGGCTTAGTGGGGATTGCAGGGGAACGTGAGATAAATCATCTATTTGTCACTTCTTGTTGAACATGCTTGTGAAAGCTTCAGCCTTTTCTTTACCACTCACATGCTAGGATCCTGATATTTTTTGAGGATGACAATGTTCCTTGTCTTTTCCTTCTATCATCTGTTTAATTGTCCACTGACATTGATGACTTGACATGTTAGGACTGTAGAGATTTGACCCCATTGGTTATGAGATTGCTCAGCTCTATCTACTACATGCTGATTTTAGATATGCAGTTCTGTATTGTCTCTTTACTGCTGACCTTAGCAAGTCCCTTTGTTTAGACCAGAGAATTTGTTAAACAAATATTTTGTCAATTATTATTAACAGTTTCATAAAGGTATCATATGTTTAGGGTGTTTTCAACAATTCATTGACCTCTACTCAGTATTTGGAACCTACAATAGCACACCCTGTGGAACACCATTGTATATTTGTAGCATGCTGTTTGGGAGTAAGTGGTAACATTTCAGGATAAATAGTCAATTAGAACAGAGATGGGGAAAAACATACTTTATGCCGATGGTTATGAATCTTTGAAATTCTATACCACACAACGCTGCGACTGCTCAGTTGTTGATTATTTTAAGGCTAAGCTTCACAGATTTTACAAGCTAAGACAATCAGGAACATAATAGTTCCCTATTTTGACAGTTCTGCAGAGGCTATAAAGAAAACTCCTGTTATTGAGGTGTTGTTCTTAAAGATAATTTCTTGACATAGTTATTTGCTAGGTCCTCTTAGCATGCTTTTGTTCCTTGGAGAACATTTTTGTCCCTGTGGCACATTCCTAAGTATCAACAGTACTTGCAAATGGATACCTGATTGTTGTCTATAATAATAGTTTAGTTCAAGTACTATTTAGGTGTGATAAGTGTATTGCTGCTGAAAACAGGACAAGATTTTCTTGCATGCCTTTCTCAATGTGGGTAAAGGAACAATGCAAAAAAGATCAATGCTCTTTCATTGTTATAACAATGATGAAGTTTCAGTGACATGTAACATTAACTGTTTCTCTGTTAAATATCTGACCAGTTCCATGTTTTCAGCATTTTCTGTTTATATTTTAATGAGTTAGGTCAATATCATAATTTGGTGAAAATAATGAAAATTATGTCCAGCGGACAGTTTTTTATTAGTTCTTTGGGGACAGTGAGAAATCAAGCTTCAATATGGCCATTTTAAGATTAGCAGCATCTCCTAAAGGGGACGTTCACTGTTGCTATAGCCAATAGGAAAACTTCTTACTTGAAAATAATGCCTGAATGTGGTCCAGAAGCCACTCGGGTTTGCAGATGCAAGAATGAAGCTCAGGGTACAGATTGTCAACAGTGGTTGAGGGTCGGAATGGAAATTTATTTTGATCTTGCACTTTATCATTTACCTGCACTACACCTTTTTGGTAGCTTTTACTGTTTTTTCTGCATTGAACACCTCCTTAGAACACCTGGAGAATAAAGACGCATACGTAAGGCTCCTTTTCATTGACTACAGCTCTGCCTTTAATACCATCATTCCAAATAAACTGATTCCTAAGATCCGGAACCTGGGCCTTAGCACTCAGATCTGCAGCTGGATCTTCAACTTCCTCACAGACAGGACCCAGGCTGTAAAAATAGGGGACAAGCTCTCCTCTACAATCACTCTGAGCACCGGTGCCCCACAAGGCTGTGTACTCAGCCCCCTGCTGTACTCACTGTACACCCGTGATTGTGTAGCCAAGTTTCCATCAAACTCAATATATAAGTTTGCTGATGACACAACAATTGTAGGCTGTATCTCAGGTAATGATGAGTTTGAGTACAGAGATGAAATTAAGAACCTGGTGGCATGGTGTGAAGACAATAACCTAACCCTCAACGTCAGCATGACGAAGGAATTGGTTGTTGACTTCAGAAGGAGTAGCGGACCGCACGACCCAATTTACATCGGTGGTGCACAAGTGGAAGAGGTCAAAAGCTTTAAGTTCCTCGGGGTCAATATCACAAATGACCTGACTTGGTCCAACCAAGCAGAGTCCACTGCCAAGAAGGCCCATCAGCGCCTTTACTTTCTGAGAAAACTAAAGAAATTTGGCCTGTCCCCTAAAACCCTCACTAATTTTTATAGATGCACTATAGAAAGCATTCTTCTAGGGTGCATCACAACCTGGCATGGAAGTTGTCCTGTCCAAGACCGAAAGAAGCTGCAGAAGATCGTAAACACGGCGCAGCGCATCACACAAACCAATCTTCCGTCCTTGGACTCACTTTACACCGCATGCTGTCGGAGCAGTGCTGCCAGGATAATCAAGGACATGACCCACCCAGCCAACACACTTTTCATCCCTCTTCCCTCTGGGAGAAGGCTCAGGAGCTTGAAGACTCGTACGGCCAGATTTGGGAACAGCTTCTTTCCAACTGTGATAAGACTGCTGAACGGACCCTGACCCGGATCTGGGCCGTACCCTCCAAATATCCGGACCTGCCTCTCGGTTTTTTTGCACTACCTTAATTTCTATTTTTCTATTTTCTATTTATGATTTATAATTTAAATTTTTAATATTTACTATCGATTTGTACTCCAGGGAGCAGGAAATGCAGAATCAAATATCACTGTGATGATTGTACGTTCTAGTATCAATTGTTTGGCGACAATAAAGTATAAAGTATTGTTTTTGTTTTACCTTATTCTAGCTCAATGCACTGTCTAATGGTTTGATCTGTATTATACAAAACAAACTTTTCACTGTATCTTGGTACATGTAACAATAATAAACCAATATCAATAATTTAGGATGAAAGAAGCCCCTTCAGTTTACAATTCCTAAGAAAGAAGTAATTATAAATCTGTATCTGGTGCTCCTGATGTGGCCTCCTCTACATTGGTAAGACCTGACATAGACTGGGGGTCTGCTTTATCGAGCACCTCAGTTCCATCCGCAAAAAGCAGAATTTCCCAGTGGCCAGCCATTTTTATTCCTAACCCATTCCTATTTTGACATGTCAGTCTATGGCCTTCTCATCTTCCACGATGAGGTCACTGTCAGTTTGGAGAAGCAATACCTCATATTCCATCTAGGTAGCCTCCAAAGTGACGGCATGGACATCAATTTCTCTAACTCCTGGTAATTTTACCAGTTCCCCCTTCTCTCTTCTTCATTCTCCACTCTAGCCTCTTACCCTTTCTGCTCACCTGCCTTTCACCTTCCCCTGGTACCCTGGTGCCCCCCCTCCTTCCCTTTCTCCCATAGTCAACTGTTCTCTCTTATCAGATTCCTTCTTCTCCTGCCCTTTGCCTTTTCTACCTCCCAGCTTCTTATTCATCCTCCTCCCCCACCCACCTGGCTTCACCTGTCACCTTCTAGCTTGTCCTTCCCTTCCTTCCCCCCTCCAACCCTCTTATTCTGGCATCTTCCCATTTCCTTTCCAGTCCTGATTAAGGGACTCAGCCTGGTATGTTATTCATTTCCATAGATGCTGCCTGACCTGCTGACTTCCTCCAGCATCTTGTGTGTGTTGCTCTAGTAATCTTAGAGATTGTTATGCCCAGATTTAATAAAGAGAGATAATCCTGAGAATCCCACAATTATTTCTTTGTATGGTGTCAACTTTCTAATCTTTTGTGTTATTCTGTGGCTCTCTCTCTATGTGTATTATATTATGTATATATATACACACACAGAGAAACTGTTTTCTTTGTAATTTAACATTATTTTATGTTTGGTGATAAAAGTTATGCTGAATTTAACATTTAATTTAGGTGAAAGGGGCTCTCAGGGAGAGTGCTAACATTTTCCTTTTCCCTGACATTATGAATCCTTTCTGTGGCTTCTTGCTACAGACTGTCTGTGCTTTCCAACAACTAGGTTTGTTATTTTAGCTGTCTGCCCAGCAAGAAGTGGAGGGAAAAAAATGATGGTGTGGCCTTGCTGATAAGTTCAGGAGATTTTTCATGTCCTTGGATTTGTCATATTCTGTGGATATTTTTGGCTGCCTCCATCCCCTAATGTCCCTGCTATCCTGTATATCCAAGCAGTTCAGAATATTTCAGTCACTTCAGACATATTAACTGAGTTTTGTTGTAAGTCAAACCCTTCTAGGGATAGCTTCAATGACTGAATTTTGTTCATGACCCTGTACGACCATGACAGCAAATCGAATTTACATTTTTGATTTATCTGTTTTACTTAACCCAATATCAAGCAAAGTTTTGATACAATTCCAGCTGTATTTAAATTAATGTCTAATTTTCAATAGTTGGTGTGAGAGGACATGGGTTGAGTTCATTTAAAAAAAATGGACAGTTCTATGGCATCAGTCTGACAGAGTTTTTACATTAAGAGCAACCAAAGCCAGGACTAGAATACATTGCATCTGGAATTTTCTCTTACTTTATCTGGACCTTTTTTCATTTTACGATTCTGATTTATTGTGAAATAGAGCATCTAGTCCATTTCCCATCTCACATGATGGCACTGTTTGTTCGGTCTGATGTCCTCAGTTCTCCAGGTCTGTGGGAGCAGGGTACAGAGAACAACTGAAGGCCTGATTAGACTCTAGGGAGAATGGATAGGGGCTTAATAGGGGGATTAATCATCTGAAAATCATGGGTTAGGATCTCTGGTCCTGTTATGTCGTATTGCACTTCACACTAATATCACAACTCAGTAGAAGAAACAGCCATTCCAAGGAGTATTCAAATGCTATATCAGACTTGAGTGAGTCATTTTTTCACACACAAATACATACTCTTGATGCAGATAAATGGTGGAGATGTCTAATGAGACAACACTAAGTTTTATTAGTTATCAAAAATGAACTTTTTTCTTTTTCATATTTTCTGTACTTTGTCTTCCTACTTCCTTACTTTCCTGTTTCCCTTCTTGCCTTTTCATTTCATTGTCTATTCTTTCTTTCTTTCTTCCTCTGGTTTCTAATTCCTCTCAACTGCATCCATTATGCTTTTACCTTCAGGAAATGTCTAAATATTGTCTTTCATTATGAGAACACTGAATAGTTAGAGGGGAGAGATGTAGCTCAGAAAATGCAGAACACATTTAAAGATGTGATATATTGTTGTCATTTAGAACATTAATGATTGTTTTGATCAGAGATGTGTAAACCACAGTTATGCCAAGCTGTTAAGTACACAAAGGCAAATATGCAAAGAAAGCATCTAGGCAGTGTCACAGGTCTCCACACTAGAGGAAAAAGTAACTTTTCCCAGTCTTGATCAGCAGTGTGTGTCCTCAAGATCTTCAGCCATTGGAGCTTTGCGGCCTGGAGGGAAGGAAGACCAGCTATTTGGAGATCAGTGTCTAATGGTAAGATGGGAATTGTATATTGTTGTTTCCAACCAGAGATTATGAGGCAATGGTGGAAGTGAAAGCCGGAATTGTGTATAGGTTGATTCAGGAGTTATTTCCAGAAGTCAGGAATTTTGAAGTAAGGAGATTAGCACCAGGTTAGATCAGGGGCCTAGAGTTTTGATTTGTGAAGGAGGGAGTTTGTGAGGTGATGGGGAGCCAAAAGATTGAAAGTAAATAATAAAATATTTTAATAGAATACTAGTCTATCACAGCACAATGAATAATGGATGTACTGAGGGTAGTTATCCTTGGTACGGTTCCAAAAGGTTATTTGCATGTGAACAAAAGTGAAAGTATGATCCACAATCAGTATTACCTGGTCAAGCTACCAAAATGATCTGAACTGACTTAAATATGGAAGAAATGTAGCTGGCTGCTGCTTTGCATGATATTATTCAATTAGAAACATAGTTAGATGTCAAGTTAAGATCTATGATTGAATCTTCATTGTGATTTCTTCTGATACAGCTTTTTGTGTTCATAAAATATTTCATGTCTTAAAATCTCATTCATCCACTTTCCCATAAGACCATGCTGTAAAATGTCATAATTTTTAAAAATTAAATATTTTTTGCTAACTAAACTGCAACAGCAATAACATTTCTCTAAAGCTGTTAATAATCTTGACATAAAGTGAAATCTTGTCACTTGAAGGATGAATTTAAACTTGTGAAGCAAGATATAAATTATTACAACACCTGAGGATGATCAAAATTTACTCATACCTGAAGCTTTAGGTAAAGGTCACCATTATCATTCTTAACTTATTTACTGTTGCTGTTGCTTATCTTCCACTTGGAACCAAAGTAAGTTTCTGGGTTATTGAATAGTATAGTAAGACATTAATGTAATTTCATTTGTGGTGTATAGCTTGTCTGTGATGTATGATAATTAAATTGAGATCCAATTGTCTTGATACTTTGGAGCAACAGCATGGCAAAGCTAGTCAAGGTATTGCCTCAAAGCTCCAGCACCTGGATTTGATCCTGACCTCTATTGCTGTCTATATGGATTTTCCATGTTCTCCCAGTAACTCCAGGGTTTTCTTCTAGTTTCTTCCCAAAGACATACAGGTTGTCAGGTTAATTGACCATTGTAAGCGGCCATAGTATATACAGTAGGTGAGTGATAAAATTTTGGCTAGTTGCTGAGAAGGTGACGAGAATAAAAAGGGTGTTTTACAGATGCTACAGATTCAGTGAGCCTACTTCTGTGCCTTTGACCCTATAACTTAGATATTTTTTTTTCTCAGTGCTATTTATTTTTCAATTCATTCCTAGTTCTTAGAACAACATGTAGAGATGTATTTGTTTTGCATTTGCTAACCCTCTTTACAGGGTAGGTCCACCCGATTCTCTGCAACTCCATCTCAAAAGTATTGTTTCACATGCCTCAATGTCGCTGCTGCTTCTCTGCTTTGGTAGTCCACTTTCTTTTTGTCACTTTTAACCTGCACACTTAGTTTTATTTTTGCTACTTTCTAATGGAATTAATAATAACATGATCCCTGAAACATCATTTTCTATAGTCACTTCTATTCTCTGAAGAGGTTACATTTTTCCAATGATTTAATTATGCAGCGACATCATTCAGTTTTACTTAGCAAGTATTGGTGTCAACATATGCAGAAAAAATATTAGGCATATCTACAGCTAGTAGCATGAGAAAGGGTCCAGGGTCAGTGGTGTGTTCTTTGTGAGATGTAGAAACTCTGGGGGATATCCAGTTCCCTGATAACTACATCTGCATGAGATGCATCTAGCTGCAGTTCCTTACAAACTATGTTAGGGAACTGGAGCTTCAGCTGGATGACCTTCAACTCGTGGGGGAGAATAAGGAGGTGCTAGATGAAAACTACAGGGGGTAGTCACCCCTACGTTGCAGAAACAAGAAGCTGGGTGACTGTCAGGAGAGGGAAAGGGAATGGGTAGACAGTGCAGACACTCTTGTGACTGTTCCCCTCAATAGTAAGTATACTGCTTTGGATACTGTTGGGTGGGGGAACAACCTACCAGGGAAGAGCTGCAGTGACCATATCTCTAGCACTGAGTCTGGTTCTGTGGCTCAGAAGGAAAGAGGAAAGAAGAGGAGTGCAATAATGATTGGGGATTCCATAGTCAGAAGAGCACACAGGAGGTTCTGTGGACATGAAAGAGATACCAGGATGGTATTTTGCCTCCCAGGTACCAGGGTCAGGAACATCTCGGATTGGGTCTACAACATTCTAAAGGGGAAAGGTGAACATCCAGAAGTCACAGTACATATTGATGCCAATGACATAGGTAGGAAAAGAGAAGAGGTCCTGAAGAGAGAATATAGGGAATTAGGTAGAAAGCTGAAAAGCAGGGCCTCAAGGGTAGTCATCACTGTATTGTTGCTTGTGCCATGTGCTAGTGAGGGCAAGAATAGATGACTTGACAGATGATTTGGCTGAGAACTTGGTACAGGAGACTTTGCTTCAGATTTCTGGATCATTGAAATTTCTTCTAGGGAAGGTAGGACCTGTACAAAATGATGGGTTACATCTGAACTTGAGGAGGACCAATATCTTTGTGTTCAGTTTTGCTAGAGCTGATGAGGGTTAAAACTCATTTGGCAGGGTGATTGGAAATTGAGTGATAGAGCAGAGGATGGGACAATTAGGATATAAGTAGATGCAATGTATAGTGAGAGTGTGAAGAAGGAGGGAGATGATAAGGGAAAACTGCATCAGTGGAATGAGTTGAAGTATGTCTTTAAACTAAATAGTACCTTCAACAGTTTGACAAAATGAGGATAAGCTAAAAGGAAAGGAGAATGCAGGAGAGATTACGAAAGTCTCCAGAATTAAAAAAAAACAAAACATTTTGAAAGGGATAAAACTTCCAGTAACATAGGGGCAAAATTGAAAAAGATGATGAACACAGGTCTGAATGTATTATATTTGAATGCACACAATATACAGGGGGAGAAAAGGTAGATGATCTTTTAGCACAGTTAGAAATTGCCAAATATGTTGTTGGCATCACTGAGTCGTATCTGAAAGAGGATCACAGTGGGGAGCTTAACATTCAAGGATACACATTGTATCGATAGGACAAGCAGATGAGGCAGAAGGGGTCGGTGGCTCTGATGGTAGAAAATGAAATCAAATCCTTACAAAGAGGTGACATAAGATCTGTAAGTTACTTGTGGGTGGAGTTAAGAAACTACAGGGTAAAAAGACCCTAATGGGAGTTAAATACAGACTTCCAAACAGTGGCCAGGATGTGGGGTACAAATTTCAATAGGAGATAGAAAGACTTATGATAGTCATGGGCAATACTCATGAACCAGATTTGATTAGGGAGCTTAAAGTAAAGGAATCCTTAGGAGATAGTGATCATGATATGATAGGTTTCACCCTGCAGTTTGAAAGGAAGGAACTAAAGTCACATGTATCTGTATTACAGTGGAGTAAGGCAAACTGCAGAGGCATGAGAGAGGAGCTGGTCAAAGTTGATTGGAAGTGGACACTAGCATTGATGATTGCAGAACAGCAATTGCTGGAGTTTCTGGGAGCAATTCAGAGGGTGCAAGATAGATCCATCCCAAAGAAGAAGTATTCTATAGGGTGGGTAAGGGAAGGGAAGTCAAAGACAGCATAAAAGCGAAAGAGAGACCATATACCAAAAATTAGTGGGAAATTGTTGGAGTAGGAAGCTTTTAAAAACCAACAGAAGGCAACTAAAAAAATGCGAGAAAAGATTAGATATGAAGGTAAGCTAGCTAATTATTTAAAAGAGAATACCAAAAGCTGTGAATGAGAGGTGAGAGTGGATACCGGACCGCTGAAGAGGTAGTAATGGAGGACAAAGAAATGGTGGATGAACTTAAGTATTTTGTATTAGTCTTTACTGTGGAAGACACCAGCAGTATGTCAGAAATTCAAGAATGTTGAGAGCAGAAGTGAGTGTAGTTGCTATTACTAAGGAGAGTGTGTCTGGGAAGCTAAAGGTTTAAGGTAGATGGACTACATTACATTTCAGAGTTCTGAAAGAGGTAGTTCAAGAGATAATAGAAGAATTAGTAATGATCTTTCAAGAATCACTAGATTCTGGAATGGTTCCTGACAACTGGAAAATCATGAATGTAACTCCACTCTTCAAGAAGGAAGAGAAGCAAATGACAGGGGATTATAGGGCAGTTATCCTGACTTCAGTGGTTGGCAAGATGTCTATTTTTAAGGATGAGGTTTTAGGGTACTTGGTGGTACGCAATAAAATAGACCAAAGTCTTGAGGGGACATTTTGCCTGACAAATCTGTTGGATTTTTTTGAGGCAATAACAAGCATGGTAGACAAAGGAGAGCCAGTGGATATTGCTTACTTGGATTTTCAGAAGGCCTTTGACAAGGTGCCACACATGAGTCTGCTGAACAAGATAAAAGCCCATAGTATTGCAGGAAAGAAACTAGCGTGGATAGACCAGTTGTCTGGCAGGAGGCAAAGAGTGAAAATAAAGGGGGCCTTTTCTGATTGGTTGCCAGTGGCTAGTGCTGTTCAGCAGCGGTTGGTGTTGGGACTGCTTCTTTTTATGTTATGTGTCAGTGACTTGGATGATGGTATTGATGGCTTTGTAGCCAAGTTTACATAGGTGGAGGAGCAGGTAGCTTTGAGGATTCAGGGAGTCTACAGAAAGACTCAGAGATTAGGAGAATGGGCAAAGAAATGGCAGATGGAATACAATGCAATGATGTGTATAGTCATGAATTTTGGTTGAAGGAATAAAGGTGTGGACTATTTTTGAAACAAGGAACAAATCCAGAAATCAGAGATTCAAAATGGAGTCTTCTGCAGAATTCTCAAAAAGATAATTTTCAGGTAGAGTCAGTGGTAAATACGATGTTAGCATTCATTTTGAGAAGACTAGAATATAAAAGCAAGGATGTAATGCTGAGGCTTTATAAGGCATTGGTCAGATTGGAGTATTGTGAGCAGATATTGACCCCTTATGAGGCAATGGGCTGGCATCGCAGATGGTCCAAAGAAGGTTCACAAGAATTATTCTGTGAATGAAAGAGTTAACATGAGACATGTTTGATGGCTCTGAGCCCGTACTTGTTGGAATTTAGAATAATAAGGTGCGATCTCATTGAAAACTATTGAATATTGAAAGAGCTGATAGAGTAAACGTGGAGAAGATGTTTCCTATAGTGGAACAGTCTCAGACTAGAGGGCACAGCCTCAGAATACAAAGATGTCCCTTTAGAACAGAGATGAGGAGGAATTTCTTTAGCCAGATGTTGGTAAATCTGTGGAATTCATTGCAACAAATGGCTGCGGAGGCCAAGTTATTGGGTATATTTAAAGCAGATGCTGAGAGGTTCTTGATTAGTAAGGGCGTAAAAGGCTACTGGTAGAAGGCAAGAGAATAGGTTGAGTGGGATAATCAATCCTCTATAATAGAATGGTGGAGTAAACTCAATGGGCTAAATGTCCTAATTCTGTTCCTATGTCTTATGCTCTTATGCTCTTTATTTTGAAGGGAAACAATTTTGGTATAGATAATGTTTTAGCTACCTATTAATGAAACTGATTAGATAATCAGCCGGCAACAGTAAATACGTGAACATTCTCAGATATTGTTGTAATTGTATATTTTACTTGGCAAAATGCATTCAGCTGGAATGCCATAGAATGTATCTGAAACCAAAGTTATCTTTTCACTTGATACAAACTCATGACACCTGCCTGGGTAGACCCATCATTAATTGCTTTTACCTAGAGTATGTAGTCATGGGTTTATATACTTCTCAGTAGAGTAAATATTAACATGATAACTGGAACACGTTTAATAATTCAACTTTTCTGTCATTACTCTAGACTCACTGTTAACTCCTTGATCATGTTGTTTGCAACGGCAGCAGTGTAATTTCTGTGAATCACCCACTTTAAGTTGGCACACATTGGGTGTCAAAATGGGGAACATTATATTACCATGATATAAAACAGTGCAGTGTTGTTTGATTGATGTAGCTTGGAAACAGAAGCCACGATTGGTGAAATACACAGCAATGTCTGACTGCATTCAGTGCTTTCTTCTTTGCCCCATCGCCACACCAGGAATTATAGCCAGATTCTGCTAACCATAAAGCAGGACATTATGTCTCCACAGGAGCAAATGGAAAGATTCAAGGAAGAATAAATCACTTTTATATAGAATTAATTCTTTTGATATCCTGTTGATCCTTATTAATATATCATTGCAGCACCCAGCATACTTGCACAAATTTTAAATTAAATACCTCAGCATTCACACTAACTTGAACAATTGTCTCAATATTGGACTGGTTTATCTGATCTAACAACCAACTGCTTGCCGATCTGGCAGCCTCTCACTGCCTAGTTGCAAAATAAGCTGGTTCCTTCACTGTACTGATTGGATCATGCAATATCCCAACCTCCCAGCAACAAAAAACTTTCACTTCCAGCCTCCACCAAGGTTTTATTGCTCACCTGAATCACTTAATGGTTTAAAGCTTCTGGGTGAATGAGACTCCAGGAAGAAATGGCTTTTAGTTCCATTAGAGTTTGTGCAAATTGAGAAATATCAATGATATTAAGGTTTTTTTTTCCACAATTATTCTTCATTAATCTATTTTTGAAATGTCTTTATGCTTTACTCTAATGACGTATGATGTTTTCATCCTATAGTTTATTATTTTACTACTTCCAGAGATCATTTTTCATCAACAGCTGCTATCAACTGGGCAATTAAGTAAATTGATAGATGTAAACCAATTTCCTTCCTGTGCTAAATTTGGCTGTTCTATTATTTAAGTACTCCTTTTTGAGCCTTTGCAATATTTAATGTTGCATTTTCTATGAGCAATTTTCATATTTTGTGGCATATATTAGAAATTCATGTTCCCTCTCATTCAAATAATATTGCTAGCAATAAAATGAACACCTATGATGCTTTTATTTTGGTACATGAAGTAAACATTCACTGTAGATCCAGTGGAATTCCCTGTTACCCCTATGGGTGTTGTTGTGGTAGACATTTGCAATGTGCAACCTTTCATGCTTTCCTACGAAATTGTGCTTCAAGTACAATGCTTGTAACTTCATGCTGCACCCACCCAAATCTGGCGCTCAGATCTCTAGAATAGACAAATGTTTTATTACCAGGGAAGAGTTCTACCCCTAAAGTAAGGTCGTCATACGTGCTTTGTTACAAAACAACATTTTTTTTTCCAATTTGGCATGAACTATGCCATAGGAGAGTGTACTAATATATTACAATCATTAAGTGGAGAAGTAAATTTTCTTTTTGAGGTACATTACATTAGAAGGTTTACTATCATTGTCAACCTTTCAATGAAATAGGCAAGACAGGGGCTATATTTCATTATGAGTTTGAGGAGATTTGGTTTGTCACCTAAAACACTTGAAATTTCTACAGCAACACACAAAATGCTGGTGGAATGCAGCAGGCCAAACAGCATCCATAGGAAGAGGTACAGTCGACGTTTCGGGCCGACACCCTTTGTCAGGACTAACTGAAAGAAGAGATAGTAAGAGATTTGAAAGGGGGAGGGGGAGATCCAAATGATAGGAGAAAACAGGAGGGGGAAGGATAGAGCTAAGAGCTAGCAAGTTGATTGGCAAAAGGGATACAAGGCTGGAGAAGGGAGAGGATCATAGGACGGGAGGCCTAGGGAGAAAGAAAGGGGGAGGGGAGTGCCAGAGGAAGATGGAGAGAAGGCAAGGAGTTATTGTGAGAGGGACAGAGAAAAAAACCCAGGATAAATAAATAAATAAATAAATACGGGATGGGGTAAGGATGGGAGGAGGGGCATTAACGGAAGTTAGAGAAGTCAATGTTCATGCCATCAGGTTGGAGGCTACCCAGACGGAATATAAGATGTTGTTCCTCCAACCTGAGTGTGGCTTCATCTTGACAGTAGAGGAGGCCATGGATAGACATATCAGAATGGGAATGGGACATGGAATTAAAATGTGCGGCCACTGGGAGATCCTGATTTCCCTGGCAGACAGACCGTAGATGTTCAGCGAAACGATCTCCCAGTCTGCGTTGGGTCTCACCAATATATAGAAGGCCGCACTGGGAGCACCAGACACAGTATATCACACCAGCCAATTCACAGGTGAAATGTCGCCTCACCTGGAAGGACTGTCTGGGGCCCTGAATGGTGGTGTACCGTGGAGAGGATTCTGACTGGCTGCATCACCATCTGGTACAGGGGCGGGGCGGGGGGGGGCTATTGCACAGGATCGAAGTAAGCTGTAGAGAATTGTAAAATTAGTCAGCTCCATCATGGGTATTAGCCTCCATAGTATCAAAAACATCTTCAAAGTACGGTGATTCAGAAAGGCAGTGTCCATCATTAATGACCCTCACTACCCAGGACATGACCTCTTCTCATTGTTAAAAAGCAGGAAGGAGGTACAGAAGCCAGAAGGCACACACTCAGGGATTCAGGAACAGTTTCTTTCCCTTTGCCATTCAATTTCTAAATGGACATTGAACCTATGAATACTACCTCACTACATTTATATTTCTGTTTTTGCACTACTTATTTAACTATTTAAAGTACATATATACTTACTGTAATTCAGTTTTTTTCTCTATATTTATCATGTATTGTACTGCTGCTGCAAAGTTAACAAATCCTACAACATATGCTGGTGATATTAAACCTGATTCTGATTCTAATACCGATTTATTGAAGAAGGTGAGAATGGTATTGGCAGGTCAGGTACTGAGCAGTAGGTGGTAATGGAAGATGTTCCACAAATAATTATCATCTAACACTAATTCATGGCAGATACTTGTTGCATAAGATAGTTTATTATTCACAAAATGTGAAACAAAACACTGCATTTGCTGGAAACAAAATTGGAAAATGTTCAAAATCGATACATTTCTCAGTAGTTTCTCATCTCCTCCTGTGCATTCATTCTCAGTAAGTCCATTTTATTATCCAGCAAGCAGGCGTTAACTCTGCAGCCCAGCAGATTAAATGTAAATTTGTCTAAGATTTCAGTGATGCTGTATTTGCGGAGCTTTTGATAACTATAATCCTCGACTAGAAACTTTGAAACACTATCTAAGAATTTAAAGCTAGTACCATTATTGGAAGCCAGGGTAGTCACTGAGTCTCTGCACAATGCCATGATTACATTCATCTTGATATGTGCTGGAAAAGAGCCAAGTAACACCATGAAGGATCCCAACCACCCTGCTCATGGACTATTTGTTCCACTTACATCAGGGAGAAGGGTACATCCATGTCAGGACCACCAAACTCAAAAACAGTTACTTTCCCCAAGCATTAAGGCTGATCAATACCTCCACCACTAACCCACTCTTCAAAACTCTCAATCACCTCTACTTTATTATACTTTATTCTTTATTATCACCAAACAATTGATACTAGAACGTAAATCATCACAGAAATATTTGATTCTGCACTTCGTGCTCCCTGGAGTACAAATCAATAGTAAATATTAAAAATTTAAATTATAAATCATAAATAGAAAATGGAAAGTAAGGTAGTACAAAAAAACCGAGAGGCAGGTCGGGATATTTGGAGGGTACGGCCCAGATCCGGGTCAGGATCCATTCAGTAGTCTTATCACAGTTGGAAAGAAGCTGTTCCCACATCTGGCCATACAAGTCTTCAAGCTCCTGAGCCTTCTCCCAGAGGGAAGAGGGACGAAAAGTGTGTTGGCTGGATGGGTTGTGTCCACAGCACTGCTCCGACAGCGTGTGGCATAAAGTGAGTCCATTATTTCCTGTCAGTCACTTTATGAACATACAATCAATATCTATATCAATATATATGCATATATATTTGTTGTTTAAAAATTATTATTGCTTTCTTTATCTTTTGTGCGTTTTTTGTGCTGCATCAGACCCGGAGTAAGAATTATTTTGTTCTCCCCTACTCATGTGTACAGGAAATTATATTAAAGAACCTTGAATCTTGAATCCTACAGTCAAGTAGTATGAGGAGACTCCTGGCCAATATTGCTATAGTAATAATGGTTAAGCCTATTAGTGCTAGCCATTATTATAGGTTAAAAGCTAATATCATCTAATGTTCACACAATCAAAATTAAATTGAAAACCCAGAAACTACTATTAGAGATGCCATTTTGCAATACTGCTCATTGATGTGACACTGAAATCTTTGTAATGCCATGAACTTCAGGTAATTATCATAAGATATAGAAACAGAATTAAGCCATTTAATCCTTCTCCACCATTCAATCATAGCTGATATATTTTCCCTCTCAACTCCATTCTCCTGCCTTCTCCCCATAACCTTTGATGCCTTTATTAATCAATAACCTATCAACCTCCACCTTAAATATACCCAGTGACTAGGCCTCCATAGCTGTCAAAGACAATCAATTCCTCAACTTCACCACACTCTGATGAAAGAAATTCCTCTTTATTGTTCTGAAGGGACAGCCTTCTATTCTGAGGCGTGACTCTCCCACTATTTGAAACATACTCTTCAAGTCCACTCTATATAGGCCTTGCTATATTTTGTAGGTTTCAATGATATATACCCTCATTTTTCTAAACTCCAGTGAATTCCGCTGTCAAACACTCCTCATTTGTTAGCCCTTTCATTCCAAGGATCATTTCCGTAAACTTCCTCTGGACCATCTCCAATGCCAGCATCTTTAGACTACTGCAGGTGATAAATAATGCAAAATAAGCTCTCTATTCTAGAAAAGTTATTTTCACAAGTGCAGTTAAGTTCTCAAAGAAAAAAATTATGTTCCTGATTTTTACTAAAATAGAATTTTTTTTATCAACACACACAAAATGCTGGAGGAACTCAGCAGGCCAAGCAGCATCTATGGAAAAAAGTACAGTCGACGTTTCAGACCAAAATGTCAACTGTACTTTTTTCCGTAGATGCTGCCTGGCCTACTGAGTTCCTCCAACACTTTGTGTGTGTGTGTTGCTCGGATTTCCAGCATCAGCAGATTTTCTCGTTTGTGATTGTTTTTTGATCTTTATTTGTCTTTTCTGTCTCTCCTTTAATTATGTGTTTATGTCCCATCTTTTCTCTGATTCTAATTTATATTTCCCATATTTTACCACTCAGTTTAGTGTTTCATGGATTCGAGTGAGGAATTTTCCATCCAATTATTTAAAAAAGATTTTTTAGACTATTTACATCTCCTCTTCCCGTTACATATGTTGCCTCGTATCTCCAATTATCTTTTTTTCTTTCTCTCTTCTTCCATAATCTCTTCCTTAGTTCACCATTCACTCACTCTTCTTTTGATCTCTCTTTATTCTGCATCACTCAACTTTTCCTGTTTTTGATTAAATTATCTTTCCCCGATCCTGTCGCTGTCATTTCCCCTTACAATTAATTATGCTTGCTCTTCCGTTGTGCATTCAATATTTCAGTGGTTTTGAGTAATATTGTAAATAAATTACTTAAGCATTCTTGTTCATTTAAATAATTAATTGTGGATTATACATATAAATACGTGAGTTATATATGTCATCGCGCTATCACATAATATGTGCATAACTTGCTTAAAGTAAACTCAAAGTTAGACATAGTCAGAGTCCCGTGCCTTCTTTTGAATTCGTTTAATGTTTTGAAAGTTAAAAAACGTAACACCTTCATATCTTTTATGCTCACTTCACTTATTTGCCATCAGAGATTGTGGCAACATTTCCTAGTGCTTACCTCTGTGATGCTTTCATGGAGTATTGTCACTGAAAAAACATTGCAGATGAATAGGTGTGTATCAGTGTAGCTTCAGTTTAGCAGCTTCTATCTTATCAAAATAAGAAAGAAGTTGCTAAAATAAATTTGTAGCATCTTTTTTCAATCATTTCCTCCTGCATCTACTCTCAGAAATATTGTAAAAAAAAGCAACGTAAGACAAAAATTCAAATAAGCAACACAAGAAGTGACTGCTTCTAGATATTATATTTTGAATTCATCAAATTACGCACACTTGATTTTATTTATTTAGAAGCAGAGTAACAACCTCAAGGCTCATTGAGTCTGCACCACCCAATTACACCCATGCTACCAATTAATCTACTAATCTATGTCTTGGACCTTTGTACCCTGGGATCTCTGTACCTCCCTCTACAATTAGATCCTTGACTTCCTAATCAGAACACCACAATCTGTGCAGGTTCATGATAACATCTCCTCCTCGTTGACAATCAACACTGCTGCACCTCAGGGATGTGTGCCTAGCCCACTGCTCTACTCTCTCCATACCCATGACTGTGTGGCTAGGCATAGCTCAAATACCATCTCTAAATTTGCTGATGATACAACCATTGCTGATAGAATCTTAGATGGAGATGAGAGGGTGTACAGGAGCAAGATATACCAACTAGTGCAGTGGTGTCACAGCAACAACCTAGCACTCAACGTCAGTAAAACAAAAGAGCTGATTGTGAACTTCAGGAAGGGTAGGACGAAGGAACACATACCAATCCTTACCGAGAGGGATCAGAAGTGGAGCGAGCAAGCAGTTTCAAGTTCCTGGGTGTCAAGATCTCTGAGGACCTAACCTGGTCCCAACATATCGATGCAGCTATAAAGAAGGCAAGACAATGACTATACTTTGGAGTTTGAAGAGATCTGGTATGTCAACAAAAGCACTCAAAAACTTCTATAGATGTACCGTGGACAGCATTCTGACAGGCTGCATCACTGTCTGGTAAAGTGGGGGTGGGGGGGGGGGAAGCTATTGCAAAGGACTGAAAGAAGCTACAGAAGGTTGTAAATTTAGTTGGCTCCATCTTGGGTACTAGCCTACAAAGTATCCAGGACATCTTCAAGTGGAGGTGTCTCAGAAAGGCAGTGGCCATTATTAAGGACCTCCAGCACTTGGGGCATGTCCTTTTCTCACAGTTACCATCACAGACATCCCACCTCTCCTGGAAGTTCCAGAAGTCTCCTGCATATCGATAGTGGCTCCCTGATGCCCGGAAATTATATACAATATCCCGGAAATAGATTTTTTTTGAGAGGGAGAGCGAGCATCCTGATTGGTCTCTCTTCGTGCTAAGAGTGGTCCCCAACCACCAGGCCTCGAGGAAATGATATGAGTCAGCTGCACCTTTCCTCATTCCCTGTCACGTACTGTTGAATTTTAACGCACGCAAGGTCATCAGTGGCCCAAGGCGTGCAAAGGAATGGGTCCGTGACCCATTTGTGAATGTCCCCGGTGAATCATCCATGTCAGCACGGGAAAAAGATCAACTCCTCGAGCTTGCAAATGACTGTGGGCTGAAAAGTATGTTTGACATAACATCTCTGCCGGCATTCTGGATCAAAGTCAAGGCTGAATATCCTGAGATAGCCACGAAAGCACTGAAAACGTTGCTTCCATTTCCAACATATTTCTGCGAAGCGGAGTTTTCTGCAATGAATGCAACGAAAACTAAATTGCAGAATAGACTGGACATAAGGAACCCCCTTCAAGTATCGCTGTCTCCCATCACCCCTCGATAGGACCGAGTTGTTGCAGGAAAACAAACCCAGGGCTCCCACTGATTCAGCGATATTGGTGTGTAGCAATGATTTTATATGTTCATACGAGGAAAATATGTGCTGTGTTTAATATCCAAACGTTACTTAAAATGTTATGATGCTATTGACTTATAAGTGACTTATCAGTGGTCCCCACCCTCCAGGCCGCGAAGAATACAGCAGTGGCCGGAATGCACCCAGCACATCTTTAAGAAAAAAGCCGAAATAAACAAGCTAATTAATTAGGTGCCGCCTGGCATGTAAATGTCAGCCCAGATCAGAGGCGATTGCCGATTGTGTCGTCTCTGACCTGGGCCGATAGTTACGTGCCGGGTGGCGCCTAATTAATTAGCTTGTTTATTACGGCTTTTTTGTTAAAGATGTGCTGGGTGCATTCTGGCTACCGCTGCATGCTTCGTGGCCCAGAGGTTTGGGACCACTGTTATGATTGACTTATCACTACGTTCATGCAAGGAAAATATGCGCTGTGTGTTTAATATTAAATTCGTTAGATAACCCCCTCTAGAAACAAAATTGAGTGTATTAGCCACCTACAAGTGACTTACAGTTGACTTAACACCTATATTCCGGTCGTGTTTAACACCCCTCCCCCCCCGCTCGGGTCAATATTAAACCGGTGTGCGGTGCAAAAAAGGTTGGGGATCCCTGATTTAAACTAGCTGGCTAGCTGCCAAGGAACTATGCTATTGATGTCCTATGTGATGAGGCCAAACTCCCTGTAGACTTGCTTAAAGTTGTAATAGAATAAACATGATAATATAATATAAGTACATATTTTAATGTCACATTTTCTGCATATACCTAACTTGGTTTACAGATTACACAAAATCACTAAACAAGGTATTACATACACCCTTTGAGGTCGACGGGAGTGGGGGGGATATGGGGTTGCGGGGGGGGACGTGGGTGCTACCTCCATGAAATGAGTTTTTGCAGGGTGGGATGTCTGCCATCAGGTAGGAGGTACAGAAGCCTGAAGGCACACACTCAGCAATTCAGGAACAGCTTCTTCCTCTCTGCCATCCAATTCCTAAATAGACATTGATCCCATGAACGCTACCTCAAATTTTTAATATATATTATTTCTGTTTTGCATGATTTTTAATCTATTCAATATACATATACTGTAATTGATTGTTTTTTTTATTTTATTTTTTTCCTTCTATATTATGTATTGCATTGAACTGTCGCTGCTAAGATAACAAAGTTCACAACACATGCCAGTGATAATAAATCTGATTCTGATTCTTTGGGATATGGGAGGAAACCCACACAGTCATGGGGAGAATGTACAAACAACAGTAGGAATTGAAGATTAAGCCAAAGATTTAAGGTTCAAGTTGAAATTTCAAGTTTAATTATCATTCAAACATACATGAATATAGCCAAATGAAACAGCGTTTCTCCAGGGCCAGGGTGCAAAACACATTACCAACATCTCGCAGCACAGTGCACATAGCACACAGCACAAATAGTACATATTGTTATGATTTCAGAAAAAAACATGCAGTCACAAAGAGAAAAAAAAATATTATAACCAAGTCCCTGATTGTCCTGGACCAGCTTGTTCTTCTGCCATATGAGCACCAGAAAGCAGCACTGCAGGGGCAGCACCAACATATGGGTATTTCAGACAAAATGATACCTACAGTCTATCAGAACTAATTATTACCACTTTGTCAAAATCTGCTATGATTATGCTACACTTCATTCTCTTGTTTTGTTAATTCAAACTTTGACATCTGGAATAAAATAAGGATAATGGGTTTAAGGAGAACAATGCAAGTTAAATGCCAAACTATTTAATATTAATAAACCTGATTTAAGATCAATAGAATTATTACACTACCAAAGGAAGACACCTAGGCCTTCAAGTTTATGTCAATATCTGGGAGAGCAATCGATTCAGTTCTTTTCTCCATTTTTCCCTATAAACTTGCAGATTAAATTTTCTGTAGTGGATATTCAATTTCCTTTCAGTGACTCTTGTTTCCACAATTCTTGCAGACAATGAATTCTGAATCAAAACCACAACCTCTGTACGAATCTTCTTCTTCCCATTCCCCCACTGTACATTTCTCATTGCTTTGAATCTACATCTTCTCATCCTTAACCTATTCACTAATGGGGATAACCTCTATTTATTTTATGTAAACTTAGCCTTTTACTTTTCTTCCAAATAATCTCTCAAGAAGGAAAACAATCTCAGCTTTTCCAGTCCAATCTTCTTCTAGAAATCCTTCAGCCTGAATGCATTCTTTTAAGTATCTTCTGTACCAGCTCTGGTCCTCCATAACTTTTCTAAAATGTGAGAAGCACTAAGGTGAAGATTTCCTGTAGTACTTTAATTTCACATTTGCCATAATTTCAAATATGGTATCAGTATAAGGGTAACCGAGTAAAACATATGGGCCAGGATTAAACTGAAACCAGCTCAGTGCTGGACTCAGCACCCACAGTGTCCACCCAGCTACATTTAACTTATTTAAATTAAGAGTGTCAAATGTCTTGATTTTGTACACAGAGAGTTGTTCGGCAGTGCAGATTAGTCTGTGTCTTCTGAGACCCCACATCCTTGCCTTATCTTGACACCCTTTTACAAGTTTTGTCTTTCAAAGGTTTTGTAATTACCCTTAAATGTCTCTGATAAAATGATTAAATGCTTTTAAAAACACTTAATTAATAAATTTAATTAAAACCACTTGAGAATGCTTAAAATCAATAAAATAAAATAAAATAATTCAAATGCATAACTGTTTTTTCCTTTCTCCACAATGTCAGTGGAATCCATTTGAATGGGGTCACCATCTGTATAACATTTAAAATTGGCATAAAGAGATTAGCCTAAAGCAAAGTTTATGCACTGTTGTCCTCATCACATCCGTGCACTGTGATTGAGCCCTGGTGGAGCCAGAGGTCAGCTGCACCAGCATCTGGCAACTTAGGTATAATCAAAACTCTGAAATAATCAGTAGCAGTCAGCCAGTTTACTCCAGCACGTACTGTAATTAATGTTTAATTTTGCTTCCCATTGCAATCTTTTCATCTCATAACCACAGTTAATAGAGAAAGGAGATGCAGCTTAGAGTCAGAATGAAATTAAGACAGCAATTCAAAAACTATTAATTCTGAATTTTGTGTTTTGCCATTAGTCATTCATGAATGGAACATACTTCATTTGCATTTCCTGTTGGAGATATGGTATCTAGTAATGGCAAATGTAATATTAGAAAATACATGGAGTAATGTAATTATTCTGGATAAATTGATTTTTTTCGTTATGTTGCTTAGAAACGGGATGTGAGAAAATCCATTTTCATCAATATATAGGTGTTGATAGTGCATAGTATGTGATGTTAGGTTTTTTTACCATAGCTCACAGATATTTCTTGGTGAAATCCCAACCTTCCAGGAGGAGAAAAGACACACTCTACTTCAATTTACCTAAATGCCAGGTTATTGAAGGAGGCAAGAGACAAGATTGCTGGGGCCTTGACTAGTATCTTCATGTCTTCTCTAGCCACAGATGAGGTCCCAGAGGACTGGCAAGTGTACCTTTAGTTAAGAAGGGAATAAGGGAAAATCCTGGGAACTATAGACTAGAGAGTCTCATGACAGTTGTCTCATGAAATTGCTGGAGAAAATTCTTAGGGATAGGATGTATGAGCATCTGGAAAATTCATGTCTAATTAGGGAGAGTCAGCATGGCTTTATGCGGGGCAGGTTGTGTCTTACCAAATTGATTAAGTTTTTTGACAAGGTGACGAGAGAAGTTGATGATGGTAGGGCAGTAGATGTTGTCAACATGGATTTTAGTAAAGCGTTTGACAAAGTCCCTCATGGGAGGCTAATCCAGAAGATTAAGATGCATGGGGTCCACGGCAAATTGACTGTTTTGGATTCAGAACTAGCTTGCACAAAGACAGAGGGTTGCAGTTGAAGGGACTTATTCGAACTGGGGGTCTGTAATTAGTAGAATTACACAGGGATCTTTGATGTATATAAATAACCTGAATGAAAATGTAGATGGGTGGGTTAGTAAGTTTATGAATGAAACCAAGATTGGTAGAGTTGTGGATAGTGGCAAAGAATACAGTGCAATATAGATCAGTTGCAGATATGAGAAGAGAAAGGGCAGATGGAGATTTTGCACGCTGGTAGGACAAATGCAAGAAGACAGTACACTCTTAAGGGCAAGGTCCTTAACAGAGTCAAGAAAATCTCAAGAAGCTGGAAATCCAAGCAACATACTCGAAATGCTGGAGGAACTCAGCAGGCCAGGCAGCATCTACAAAACGGAGTAGTCAACATTTCAGGCTGCAACCCTTCATCAGGACTAGAAAAAAAGATGAGGAATTAGAGCAAGAAGATGGGGGGGGAGGGGGGATTCTTAACAGTGTTGCTGAGCAGAGAGATCTTGGGATCTAAGTTCATAGCTCCTTGAAAGTGGCTACACATGTCAATAAGGTGGATAAAAGGGCTTATGGAATGCTTGCTTTTATTACTCGAGGCATTAAGTTCAAAAGTCAAAAGGCTATGTTGCAACTTCATAAAATCCTGGTTGTAAGAATGTATGTAAGAAAGATGGAACGATATGGGCATCGTGTTAGTAGGAGGGATTAGTGGTTGGGTATTTTTGATTTACGTTTTAGCTAGTTTGGCACAACATTATAGTCCGAGGGACCTGTTCCTGTGCTGTACTGTTCTATGCTCTGTTATTTCCTTATTGTATTCTGTCTTGTAATGACATCAACAACATGTGATTACTCTCTTAACAACAGAAATTTGAATTAAGAAGTTGTGATTTATAAAGTAAGTTATTATGTTCAACAAGGAGAATGTAATATCAGATGTCAGGAAATCTGTGTAATTAAGAGAGACATAGACAGAACATCATCTTTGTTGCCACTGATTTCTGTGTTTGTACTGGTAACCTGCAGCATCTCTGCTGCAGAGGCCTTAAGGACAGGTGAGATCAGCCATGATCATATTGAAATTCAGGCAGGCTTGGAGAACCAGGAGGTCAACTCCTTCTCCTATTTTCTTGTGTGGTTTTTTTTTGAACTGTGTAAGTAAGTTTAAATCTGATGGAAAAAATATAACTCCATCCTTTCATAAAACCAATCTAGAAGTGATCAAATCTACAAGGTGGTACATGGTGACATAGGCATTTCAGGCTTTGATCAGTGGAGTAAATTCAGTAGAGATCTCACTTAAAAATTACATGGATATAAATCTGTGGACTGGAAGCCATGGGCAGAATCTGCATGAGCCCTAAACAGTAGGTAGTGGTCTTACTAAATGTCAGCATTACCAGAAGTAAGACAAGGTGAAGAAAAGCTTACTACAGGATAGAGGAGGGGAGAGAGGCTCCGGCTACAGGCATGTTACTATCTCCAGCAGTCTGAGGAGGCATGCATTAAAACACCTGAAGCAGGTGGTGGCAGAGCTCTGTCATCTTCTGCAAACAGAATTTTAGAGCTTTAACTGCTCTGTTTGAAATAAAAACACATTTTTGTCTTCCTGAGCATCTTAACTTTGGGATTAAGTTCAGGGATCATTGTTTTCAACGAACTACTGCATGCTTGATATCAAGATGCTTCCTACTCAAGGACAGGGTTTTATTTCTTGCCCTTGATAGGAAAACAGCCGGTATCATGGACAAGAAAACAGCAGGTATCATGTCCTGACGAAGGATCTCAACCCAAAACGTTGCCTGTACCTCTTCCTATAGATGCTGCCTGGCCTGCTGCATTCCACCAGCATTTTGTGTGTGTTACTGGTATCATGGGCTTGTGGATTTGCCAAATTAGTGAGTTTTCTGAGCCTCCATGTGGTTTTTGGGTCCCGTTAGAGGTGACACTATGGCATTGTACATAGTGCAGCTGTTTTACTGCTGGGATTCCAGTGCCTCAGGTTCAATTCTGACCTATGTGACAGTTCTCCCTGTGGCCATGTGAATGCTCCCCCTGTGCTCCAGTTTCTCCCACATCCCAAAGTGAGTGGGAACAGTCAGAGTCAGTACCTGGGAAAGAACAGAAAGGGTTTGGAAAGAGTGACAGGCTTCAACAGCCTACAGAAAGTGGGAAGAGAGATAGTAAGTGCCTGTGAGAAAACAGTGTGCCAAGTATATACAGGCACCTTATGAGAAAGTTTGTGGGCCTCAGAGTAATGACACTAATCAGAAAGAGATATATGGCATCTAACTGGTGAGTCGCAAGATATTGCCTTTTTTTTTAAACCCTTGTAGTTTGAGAAAAGTCACTGGTTTAATTATTAGTACAGTATTCAAAGCAAAAAAAGGTCACTAGCATAGTACTCCAAATTATATTAGATAACTAGGTAGTGATCCAAGTACAGTGGATTCTGATCAATTGGACCACTGGTTAGTCAAGGCAGCTGCTTGTTTGGGACAACTCTTAAAGAACAAAAACTAGTCCAGAAAATTGTTGAGATTCCCTTTGTTTATTTAGGACACAACGCCACTTAATTGGGACAGGAGACTATTGCCAAACAGGTTCTAACTAGTGTTGGTCGCGTGCACTTGTGTGGCCGTTAGACACTACACTGTCCTTATAGGTTTTAAATAGTGTCAGTTACATGTTTGTGGTCAAAAAGCAGTGATTTTTGTCACTGATAGTCGGTGAGAAATAAGCAGTACGGCAATTCAGAACTGCTTTGCTCACTGCAGTTTCCAGCATTCAGACTTGGAGATGCCAGAAATAGCTGGGAGTGAATATGAAACAATTTCACTACACCAGCAGGTTAGGCTCTGCAAAAAATTTAAAGGATCCAACAACTGTCTTGACTGTTAGAATAAAAATGAAGATTTGGAGAATGCAATCATTGATAGCATTGTATGAAGGCAATCCATTATCTGCACTAGGTGCTGGCACTGATTTTGTTCATTACCCACACTGGATTAATTCTTCCACTGATAACTATTAGGAACTAATATACAATTTTATAGTACTGTACTACTATTGCTAGTGTTCTAATTTGTTTTGTGTTTCATCTAAGTACATATTTTCTAATCAGTTTGTCTTTTTATACCTTTTTAACTATTTCCATGAGACCACGGTTAATTGGGGCAGCATCTTAATTGGGTCAAAATGTATTGTTCCTGATGTATCCCAGTTAACTGGAATCCACTGTATATGCAAGACAGGTTTGGGCCATTGTACAATGTAAATGCACAGTGGAGAATATCCTGACTGGTTGCATGACATTCTGATATGGAAACCCCACTGCTCAGCAATGGAAAACCCCACAAAAAATGGTGGACACAGCCCTGTCCGTCAGAGGAAAAGCCCTCCCCACCTTTGAGCACATCTACAAGGAACACCAGCACAAGAAAGCAGCATTTTTCTTCAAGGACCTCCACCATCCAGATATGTTCTCTTCTTGGTGCTGCCATCAGAAAGGAGGTACAGGAACCTTAGGTCCCATATCAGCAGATTCAGTAACAGTCATTATCTTTGAACAATCACTCTTCTGAACCAATACGGATAACCTCACTCACCACAACATTGAACTGATTCCACAGCCTATTAACTCACTTTCAAGGACTCTGGAACTCACATTCTCAGTATTATTTATTTATCTATTTATCATTTGTTTTTATTTTGTATTTGCCTGGTTTATCGTCTTTTGCACATTGGTTGTTTGTCAGTCTTTGTGTGTAATTTTCATTGATTTTATTATATTTAACTTTATACTTTGACAATGAAGTTACTTTGAACTCTGGTAGAAAGTGGGAAAAGAGGGACATTTGGAACATCAAAATGGTTTCAGAAAACTGTGTGCAAGCTTAAAGCTTTATTCCACATGCCCCTTGACATCCCCTGCAGGATTTCTCCATGTTTATTCCATCAACTTTCCTTTCCTGGGAGTGAACACATGGGAAAACTCATTCACCTTGGCTGTACTGCAGTCTTCTGTATTTAACATCTCATCCTTTACAATCTTGCAAGGTGCCAGGATCTGAGTAGTGAATATGAAAAATGTTTCTCCTTTTCCTTCCCCCTCCCTCTTATTTCTGTAGCTCTACATCAAAAGTGGGTTTTCAACATCTGAAATGATAAAGCTTCAAGGAATGGTCATATGAGGAGTGAGAGCAAAGAAGTAAGGCCCATTTGAACCATACAAGTACCAAATATTTTCTGCTTTTACTTAGAATGATCAGAATCTGAAGCAATTTATTTCTGTTTTTAGAATGGAACTTTAACTCATCAACAGTTGTACTAGTATATGAGTGTTACAAATATCTAAAAGGTTCTGAAGCTCAGATAGACTTCTATCCATTTAAAATTGCTATTTAATATTCTTGCTATGAATTTAACACATCATTATCACTTTTCACTTTGTAGTTCTGAGGGGAACAAACAATCTGTGTGGTACTTGCATACTGTTAACTCAAGACTGTGTGGCTCACTGCTGAGTGTGTCTATATTGTAAAAAAAAATTTGTCGTGTTACTTCATTATTAGTTGACAGAATGCTCTAGTGTCCAGAAATAAAAGTCCAGCTGAAATCAGTTTTTATTCAAAATTACAAAAAAGAAATGAGGAATATACATGCAGAAAACTATCAGTGTCCAATTATTGAAGATATGTAAAAACAATCAGTTGGGAATGACACCACCAGGGAAACAAAGAGCAGTAAGAAGGAAATTGAACCAATCAATCAATCACAACTTAAGTTATAAAAATGTAGAACTAACTAAAAATCTAGGATTATAGTACTCTCAAAAAGATGAATGCTGGAAGAATTAGAACGTTCAAGATTTAGATTGCTGAATTTTTGTTAGATTGATGTATCAGTATTACACAGACTGGAAAATATAGTCAGAAGAGTGGATCAGTCAGGATCTAAACGAATAGCTGAGCAGGGTCAATGAATGGCAATACCCAACGTTGATGAAATTAATAACTAATAAATAATGGAAGGACATTGTTTATTCAAGATAATGCTTGATATAAATGAACGAGTATTCTTTGTTTAGAAGGGTATTAACAGACAAAAGAATGGAAAATGTGACCAGGCACTCTTAAGTTTAAGAGGAAATATTATGCTACTAATTAAAGTAACTGGAAGTAACAATTATGGTTTACTTAGATTGTCAATTTATCTATGGGCTTAATCCATCAAGGGAGTTTATTGGGGTTATTTTCTGCTCCTGGTTTAATTTACAATACACAGTTATCAGATGTACTGTATATATTTTATTTTTATTTTATTTAGAAATATAGCACAGTCCCTCTGGCCCAACCAGCCAATGTCAACCAGTTACAGCAATATGACCAGATAACATACTAACCCATACATCTTTGGAATGTGGGGGGTTATTGGAGCAGCCAGAAGGAGCCCACATGGCCATCAGAAAATCGTACAAACTCCTTACAAAGAATGGCGAGCTGAACTGCCAGCTTGAAATGAGAACACTTCATGAGCATTATTTCTTTTAACTGAAACATTAGGTTTGCAAGTTTATATTTATCCAAGTTATTTTGTTCCATTTTATATTATATACAGTACATTCTATTCTCCTTTACCCAATTCCTGATGTCAAAAAATATGGAAAGTGGCAACACTGAGTTATAATTGTATTTAATCACTGGTCTCCCATAGTGTTACAGAGTGATGGCCTGATAATTTAGGATCAGTCATAATTCATTTAGTAGTGTCCTCACTGTCAAAAGTTGGGAGGTTGAAGTATACTTACTCAAAAATCATGGCTGAAGCCCTGGTTTGGTAATAGTGCTCAGATATCTCTGCTTGTCTACTAGACAAGATGCTAAACCAAATTCCTGTTTATTCTCTCAGATGCACATATAAGATTCCATGCCATTATTTTGAAGAACAACAGATAAATTGGCCTAGAGCAATATTTATCCATTAATAAATGTGACTCAAACATGGCCTAAGATGATGAAAGATACAGTAATTCATAAGATTGTTTTAAGGTTTGTGTGTAAAGCATGAAAAACCAGTTGAATTACTTTGTCTAAGAAATTTGTTTTGGCATTCCAGAATGTGATGTGTGAGGAGTAGGATAGATTTGGAATGCCATCATCCATAATGCAATGTTCATTTGGAGCATGTGCAGCTGACACTGGGCCATGTTTCCTGCTTTAAAATCATCTTGGTCCTTCACAGTTTTCATAACACTCCATTCATTTCAATTGTACTGTTTAAAATACTAATTATCCTCTTGAAATTTATCTCTGTGGCCTTTTAAATCAAGGAAATGATTGTAGACTTCAGGAGAGGGAAATTAGAGGTCTGTGAGCCAGTACTCATCAGAGGATCAGAGGTGGAGAGGATCAGTAACTTTAAATTCTTGGGTGTCACTATCTCAGAGGACCTGTCCTGGACCCATCATATAAATATAATTGCAAGAAAACACATCAGCACCTCTACTTCCTCAAAAGTTTTGGAGATTTAGCATGTCATCAAAATCTATGGCAAACTTCTATAGATGTGTGATGGAAAGTGTGCTGCATTACGGCCTGGTATAGGAACACCAATGCCTTTGAGTGGAAAATCGTACAAAAGGTGGATTTGGCCCAGTACATCACAGGCAAAACCCTCCCAACTATTGAGTACATCTATACGAAACTTTGCCATAGAAAAGCAGCATCCATCATCAAAGATCTTCACCACCCAAGCCATGCTTTTTTTACTTCACTGCTGCCATCAGGTAGAAGGTACAATTGCCTCAGGACTCACACTACCAGGTTCAAGAATAGTTAATTCCCCTTAACCATCAGGCTCTTGAACAAAAGAGGCTAACTATGCTCATTCTATTTCTGGTGTTCCCACAACCGATGGTCTCACTTTAAGGACTTTATATCTTGTTATTCCATGCTCATTATGTATTGCTGTTTATTTTTATCATTTGCAGAGTTTGTCGTCCATTGATCCTGTTTACAGTTACCGTTCTATAGATTTGCTAGATATGCCCGCAGAAAAAGAATCTCCGGGTTGTATGTGATGACATGTATGTACTCTGATAATAAATTCTACTTTGAAATTTGGACTTTTATAATGAGTTTAATACTCAATAGGAAAAGGAAAGGTTTGTGGCATCCGGAATTTCCGGTTAGCAGACGATTTCCTTCCACGCTGCTCTGACGTATTGGGAAATCGTGTACAAGACAAGTTACAGCAGTGGTTTGCCATTGCCTTCTGCCGGGTGAGTTTTTTTTTCAGAGATCACCAGCTCTTAACCCAGCACGGATGGAGAGTGTGCTATGGCGCCGGCTGGATTTGAACTCGGGACCTCTCGCCCCGAAGTCCAGCGCTGATACCACTATGCCACCAGCCGGCTTTAGTACTCAACAGGGGCTCAATTTGTGGCAGATTCCTATCAGAGCTACTTGGGTGGCATACTATGTCAGTTCTCTAGCAGCTACATATTTGCCATAGGTGCTTTTCTTTTGATATTTCGAGATATGCTGTGTGAACTTAGAGGCAGGGCAGACATGCTTGACAAAAGGGAAAATGGCATATTCATAGATCCTATTCTTCATGTGTACAGAGGAAACCATACTCCTAACTCCAAAAAGAAACAAAGTATCTGGAAGCTAAGATTTTCTACATTTTCTACCTTGTAAACTACTGAACAGACCTTTATCTCTAGTCTCTGAACTGTATTACCCATCGTCATCAAGGTTACTGAAGAATCTGAACCTCGTAGTCTTCATCAATCATAGGGATGAGGAGCAGCAGAAGGTCACTCGGCCACTGAAGCTTTTTAATAAGATCTTGGCTGATCTCACTGTAACTTCATCCCTGTTTTCCTTTCTTTCCACTAATCATGTCCTGCATTACAAACTGGGATATATAGTAAGGACCAGTTACTTTCTGCCTGATCAATAACTGCAGGTCAGAGGACTGAACAGAATATATATTAAAAATCAGAAGAGTAAAGTATTTGAAAGGAAGGGAAAAAAAATAGAGTATGACCAATCAGCTCGGTCCAAAACAGTTTTGAAACTTTTTTGTTAAAGTGTCCTGATGCATGATTTTGACCCAAAATGTTGAAAATTCTTTCCAACCCACGGATGCTGCTCAACCTGCTGTTTCTTCAGCATATTATTGGTTGATCTAGGTTCCAGTATCTGCCATCTCTTATGTATCTGTTCAATTATCATAATAGTTATTAACACACATTTGTCAAAGTGAAAATATATGTATACACAAAACACTCTGCAGATGCTGGGGTCAAAGCAACACTCACAACATGCTGGAGGAACTCAGCAGGTTGGACAGCATCCGTGGAAACGATCAGTCAATGTGGAAACATTGACTGATCGTTTCCACGGATGCCGCCTGACCTGCTGAGTTCCTCCAGCATGTTGTGAGTGAAATTTATATGTATCCTTCCTAAATCAGCTGTACTTTGCTTTTCAGTAAGTTCACTTTTACAACTGTTAACATACATGTCTTGGATTTATTTACTCTCTTTACAATGCATGAATATTTTCGTGCCAGCAGAAGACATTCACATATATTTGTCTTACTGCTCTCTTTCCTGGACAACATCTTTCCTGCGGATGAGGTGTTACAAAAAGACCTCTTGTTAAATAATGCTCTTGCTTAAAACCATCTTGACCAATGACATAAGGTCAATGCCACAGTTTGAATTGCTCTCCAGAATTATTAAACAAGTTCCACTTGAAAGCAAATCAGCTCTGCAACAATGTTAAAACTATGTCAAAGATGTTGTTTCCTTACCTTAAAGGGAGTTCTCTGCCTTAGGCAGCAAATCATTTCCAGTTAATATGAGGTTATGAAAAGCAAAACAGATAGCTTCATCATCAGGAGCTGTGTTTGCAGGGATTTGTTCATGTGCCCAGATGAATCATTAAGTAAAACTAATTGGTTTCATTAGAAATCGTTATTAAAAAGTTATGTTATTAAAGCCTAAATAACTAGTTATATCGGTGCTGGCCTAGGCAGAAAGGTTTAAGTCATGACAGAATCAGTAATTATGTTACGCTATGGGGTAAAGCACTGTGACCCGAGGATTCTGCTAACTGAGGGACGCTTGAGCTATGAGATGATGTGATCTTCCTTAAACCAATCAATGTTTCTGCCTTGCACACTATAACACAGAGACTGTTGTACAGCGTTCGTCACCAGTTCAAAGAATGGAGATTTTGATCCACTACACACTGCCAGACATCTCTGAAGTCTGCTTTTTGACAGTCTGCTCCAATGCAGTTACAGGCAGATACTTCATTAGAGGAGCCTGCCAGTCCACTGAGCCACAAAGACTATGTCTAGTCTGTGCCTCAAAGAAAAAAGGAATGTGCTCCATAGCTCCAGCTGGGAGCGACTTGCTTGTGGCTTTTTCTTGGGTTCATTTTTCATTACATGGATATTCCTAGCAAAATCAACATTTATTGCCTATTTATTTGCAGATAACTGTGAAAGGTAAATGCTCCTTCCTTGATGCAGTTGAACTTCTAAAACAATTTACTTTTATATTTCGTCCTTCATTCCTTGAGATCCATTGAGTCCTTTTAATGGTTTTCTGTTCATTTGGTCCACTTTGTAATATTTTCCCTAGGAATTTCTATAATTGTTCTTCCAACTTTCTATGTGCAAGAAGCAGATATGTGTGCTGAGTGAAGGGATTCATTTTGAATTCCCGTGTGGATCACATGCCAAGTATTAGAGGTGTCCTTTGACAATAATGGGTGCTACAGTAATGTGTCCAATCTAATAAATTTAGTTATTTTTCTTCTCTCATTGCCTTTGGCCAAGGATATAATTAAGTGTAAATACAAAGCAATGTAAGTGATTAGTTTTGGGGGTATTTTATATTAGTAAGTATCAAACCTAAATTTAAACGTCTCTTGTATTCCAGTACTATTTCGATTTAAAATAAGAGTTAAGAAATGACCATCTTATGAAGTTACTGGGCATGTATTATTTTTATACTTTTAAAATAATAAATGATAATAAAAACATTAATATTATACCTGGAAATTAAATAACTATGTGGGCTTAAAATGGCAAATAACTATAGAGTACTAAAATTCAAAATTTTTGAAAATCTTTGAAATATATTTTTCAGAGCTCTATTTGACTATGACAGAACCAAGGACAGTGGTCTTCCAAGTCAAGGTCTTAGCTTCAAATACGGAGAGATTTTGCATGTTATCAACGCTTCTGATGATGAATGGTGGCAGGCACGAAGAGTTACACCGGAAGGAGACAGTGAAGAGATGGGTGTCATACCAAGCAAAAAAAGGTCAATAAATCAAATAACTTATCACCTATTTGCTGAACAACTGAGTTTGAGAGTTTTGAAATAAATGTTCTCTCTTCTTATTTTCTATACCCTGACCATTGATGGTGAAGATTTGCAGTAGGTTCACCTAAAAAAAGGGTTCATGCATTGATTGAACTTTAATTGAGTGACAGTGCAGACAACAGTAATCTACATCTAGTCCCATTATTCAGGATTAATGCTTTAAAAAATTACAGGCCCAGCAGAAATAGTTAAGTTCTCCCCCCCAAAAAATGGTATTTTCACTACATTTTATGTAAAAACAAAGTTTATAAAGCAATGTAACAATAATGACTTATCAAATTTTAGCTGAGGAGCAGAGGTTTTGCATCAATATACAATTTCAACATGCATGTGGGTAAAAATAAATCATAATATGCACCATTTATCAATTTTTATTTCCTGATACAATTGAATATCAGCTTGCCATTTCACCAGAGAGAAATGCGTTGACCATCATTACCAGGGTTTCTCATGGGCATCAGAAACTATTGTATTCCAAATGTGTTGCTGCCATGACACACTCCACTTGGAGCATTACAGAGAAACTGGACCTCTTGTCACAATAGTGATAACTGCTGGCCACTTCAGTAATTGGTCTTTTTAACAATGCACTAAAGGGTACTCTTTCAGGTAAGTTATTTACTTAGCTTCCTCCTTTGAGCTCCACATTGTACTCGTCACCTACCTAATCCCAATCTACCAGCATGCAATCCTCTGAAATGAAGATCCCTACTTCTCAAATTACTCCCAGTCCACACCCACCCCACAACCATCCAAATCTCTACCAGCAACTTTTTACTCTGCACCATCCCAAGAACTGGCAATATCCCAATTTGCACCAACTATATCGATCCATGCGCTCTAAACCATTTGCTCCCCACAGACCAACCCTTGCTGAGCCCATGGCTCTGGGCCATCCTAGCACAACCTCCAAAAACATAACATCTTTTTATGACAAAAATGTGTCATTGACACTTTTTTTAGATTAGATTAGATTATGAGGACATGCAGTCCTCTTTTATTGTCCTTTAGTAACGCATGCGTTAAGAAATGATACAATGTTTTTCTAGAATGATATCACAGAAACACATGACAAACCAACTTAAAAACTGACAAAAACCACATAATTATAACATATAGTTATAACAGTGCAAAGCAATACCGTAATTTGATAAGAACAGACCATGGGCACGGTAAGTCTCAAAGTCTCTCGAAAGTTTCAGGAGGGAGGAGAAGATGGCGTGACGCAGCGCGCGCGGCCATTCCGAATTGATATCGTATCTGTGAAGTAGGATGCCGTGCACAATCCTGATTTGATAGAGACAGACGTGAAGAAGCACGGAGGAACATCTGGAGAAACTTCTGAAATGCTTGCTTTGCTGCTGCTGCTACTGTGCGATCGAGAATCTCCGGAGGGAAGGCCCCAAATCCTCGGCCTTGCCTGTTGCCGGGACCGGGGTCGAAGCGCTCGGCAGAGATGGTGCTCAGTGCATCAGTGTCGGGGAGCTGGTCGGAGGCTCGGAGTTTTCGGATGGACTCGGAGTCGGACTGTGGTCGGATGCTTCCGGGATGCTGCAACAGCAAGTTTGCGGCGCTGGAGGTTTACCGTCTGCATGAGATGATGGGACTTTCGAGAGACTTTGAGAATGTACCGTGCCCATGGTCTGTTCTTTATCAAATTACGGTATTGCTTTGCACTGTTGTAATTATATGTTATAATTATGTGGTTTTTGTCAGTTTTTCAGTCTTGGTTTGTCGTGTTTCTGTGATATCATTCTGGAAAAACATTGTATCATTTCTTAATGCATGCATTACTAAATGACAATAAAAGAGGACTGTGTCTCCTCATAATCTAATCTAAAAAAAAAGTCCCATCATCTCACACAGACGGTAAACCTCCAGCACCACAAATTTGCCAATGCAGCATCTTGGAAGTATCCGACAACAGTCCAAATCCAAGTCAGTCCGAAAACTCCGAGCCTCTGACCAGCTCTCCGACAGCCAGCACCGAGCACCATCTCTGCCGAGTGCTTCGGCCCTGGCAACAGGCAATAGGCAAAGCCGAGGATTTGGGGCCTTCCCCTCTGGAGATTCTCGATCGCACGGTAGCAGCGGCAGCGAAGTGGCCATTTCAGAAGTTTCTCCAGGTGTTCCTTCGCGCTTCTCATGGCTGTCTCCATCAAATCAGGATTGTGCACAGCCCCCTGGTTAACACATGTCGATATCAATTCAGAACGGCCAGGCGCGCTGCGTCATGCCGCCATCTTCTCCTCCCTCCCACTCTACCCATCTATTGCACCCTTGAGAGGACCTGGAAATAGGACATAAAATATATCACAACACAGTACAGGCTCTTTGGCCCATGATGTTGTGCCAACCTTTCAACCTACTCCAAGCTCTATCTCATTATTTAGTCCATGTCCCTATCTAAGAGTCTCTTAAGTGTCCCTAATGTATCTGCTTCTACTACCACCCCGCTAGCAGCCCATTCCACAGCTCTACCATTCTCTTTATATTTTCTTCCAAGCACCTTAAAGTTCTGCCCCCTTATATTAGCCATAAATTTCTGAATTTCCGAACAATGTTCTTTCCTTATGTATACATTTGAACTGGACGAACATCAATACCAACGTTCAATTTCACAACTTGCACTGTGATACTTGTACTCTGAATGGAGTTTGCCAACTGTGGTACAAAAAGTCCTTGTACAGTTAGATTTAGATTATGAGGACACGCAGTCCTCTTTTATTGTCATTTAGTAATGCATGCGTTAAAAAATGATACAATGTTCCTCCAGAATGATATCACAGAAATACAAGACAAACCAAGACTGCAAAACTGACAAAAGCCACATAATTATAACAGTACAAAGTAATACTGTAATTTGATAAAGAACAGACCATGGGCACGGTAAAAAAAAGTCTCAACGTCTCTCGGAAGTCCCATCATCTCACGCAGACGGTAGAAGGAAGAAAAATTCTCTCTGCCATGAGCTTCCAGCGCCACAGACTTGCCGATGCAGCATCCTGGAAGCACCGACCACAGTCCGACTCCGAGTCCGTCCAAAAACTTGGAGCCTCCGACACTGAGCACCATCTCTGCCAAGCGCTTCGACCCCGACCCCGGCCCCGGCAACAGGCAATAGGCAAAGCTGAAGATTTGGGGCCTTCTCCTCTGGAGATTCTCGATCACACAGTAGCAGCGGCAGTGAAGCAGGCATTTCAGAAGTTTCTCCAGATGTTCCTCCGTGCTTCTCACGGCTGTCTCCATCAAATCAGGATTGTGCACGGTACCTACTTAACACATGTCGGTATCATTTCGGAGCAGCCGCATGCGGCCATCTTCTCCTCCCCTCCTAGTTAGAGTTTATGCTTTGGCAAAGTTTTCAGCATTTGATTATGTACAGAAACAAAAAGTAAAGTATTTAATGATTGAGGGTCTAGTTCATCACAGCAACTTGTCCTTCAGAATAATAAAGTAGAAATTAGTGTGAATAACATGGTATTACATAAGTTTCAGTTTAAATGAAGATGAAAACCTATCAAGCCCGGATCTGTACATCTTGCCTGATTTTTCTTTCCCTAGTAAAAGCCAGTTGATCAATCATGCAACAGAGTAACCATTAATAATTGCTATCCCCATCCATCTGAATACCAAGATTTCACTAAGTTCCTATGACCAAGCATAAACCAGCTAGTTAGAAACTTCCTACCTTTCATGAACTTCTGTCTCAATGTCCTCTTCATCATGAAGGCTGATTACATTTCTGCAATGAACCAATTTTGCTGTAACTTGGCCCATCTGTAGCTGAAATCCATGTCCTTAATTTTGCTACTTCTATAATTGCCTGTTCCAGGTTATCCACCCATTTACGATTCTCCAATAACTTGAGAATTCACAACTCTGTTATGACATTTTGCCTCTTTATTTCCATAATTTCCCACCTGACAACCCTAATAGAACAGTACTATTGTGGATCACCAACTTCCTATGCCCACCATTATCATCAGTAATTTAACTGTCAATGCCTGAAACATTTACTCTCTATCATTAAACCTCCGAATTTGTCTGCTACCATAATCTTTATCCAAATATATTGCAAATACCTGATTTCCAAAGGTGAGGTGAGAGTTTCTGTCCTCGATATCAAAGAAGCTTTGGACCAATTAAGTATTCGAGGAGCTCTGGTAAAAATGAAATCAATGGGCATCAAGAGCAAAGCACTCCAAAGGTTGTACAAAGAAGATGTTTGTACTTGTTGGAGGTCAATCATCTCATTTCTAGAACATCATTGTTGAAGTTCCTCAGGTCACCATCTTGGTTCTTCATAAGTAATTCTTCCCCCCCCCCCCCACAGACACACTTTCTATGGCATGATACAGAGGTGGGAATGTTTGCTGATGACACAAACTGGGGCAAAGCAGCCTTCCTCACCCATTCCCCCCAACTACCACCACGACTTAATTGGCATTATGTCCGCCAGACCAAATATTTATTCTCTGCACCATCAGTGCTCAGCAGCTGCAGTTGTTCACTGAGGCTACTCCAAGTGCATCTCTCAAATCTACAGCCTCCACTGCCAAGATGGACAAGGGCAGCAGATATTTGGGAAAACCACCACCTGCAAGATTCCCTCCAATCTCACATCATCCTGATTTAGAAATATGCAATAGTTCCTTCACTGTGGAGGAGGGGCTGGGTTCCATGGTGTGTCGAGCTGTGACTATAATTCTCTGCAGTTTCTTGAGGTAATGGGCAGAGCAGTTGTCATGCCAAGCCGTGATGAATCAGAAAGAATGCTTTCTGTGGTGCATCAATAAAAATTGATGAAGGTCCACAGGGACATACCAAATTTTTTTAGCCTTCTGAAGAAGTAGAGGCAATAATGAGCTTTCTTGGCCATGGCATCTACATGGTTGGATGTAACTACTTACTGAATAACATTGTGGTGGTATCGTCATGGGAATTTCAGTGGTCCCTGAAAATGGCTTACAATTACCTTCTCAATCAATTACCAATGAGCTCCAAATGCAAGGCTCAGACCCCAAAAAAATAAATACAGCAAGAGTCTATTCAAACAAACAGTAAATTGGTGCTGACAGATCCATATCCTGTCCTGTGTACTGGGTTAAAGTGTTTGTTTTTAACTTATCCTTCCTTAAATAAAATCTTCCCAGCCACTATATTACACTAAACTATATCACCAGGCTCTGAGACCTGAGACCTAATACCTCCCTTTGCAACTAGATCCTCAACTTTCTGACCATTAGACCACAAGCAGTAACAATATGCTGTGTCTGCCATGATTACTGTGAACACTGGTGTTCCACAAGGCTGCATCCGCAGTCCTCTACTCTACTTCCTGTGCACTCATAACTGCAAGCCCAGATTCTGCTTTAACTCATCTACAAGTGTGCGGATGATACCACCATAACAGGCCATATCTCAAACAATGATGAACTGGCATACAAGAAGAAGATAGTTTCATGACACAACTTTTCCTTGAATGTTGGCAAAACAAAAGAGATGGTCAATAACTTCAGGAAGATGAGTGGTGAACATGCTCAAGTCTTCATCAGGGTTGCTGAGGTTGAGAGGGCTGAAAACTTCAAGTTTCTAGGAATGAGCTTCACCAATCACGTGGATGCCATGGCTAAGAAAGCCCACCCATGCCTTTACTTCCACAGGAAGCTTAAAAAAATTGGTATGTCCCCGTCAACCCCCAATAGTTGTTATTGATGCACCACAGAAAGCATACTTTCTGATGCATCACAGTTTGGTATGACTACTACCCTGCCATTTCCACAAGAAACTAGAGAATTGTGAAGACATCACAGAAACTAGCCTCCACTCTATGGACTCTGCCTATACATCTCACTGCCTTAATAGAACAGCCAGCATAATCCAAGACCTCACCCACCTATGCATTCTCTCTTCTCCTTTCTCCTACAGGGCTGATGGACCACCAAGCTCATGGACAGCTCTACTTACAATTATAAGACTATTGAATGGTTTCCTAATTTGATAGGTGGACTCTTGACCTCTACCTCTTTATGATATTGCAATTTATTGTCTACCAGCACTGCACTTTCTCTGTAGCTGTTGCACTTTATTGCATTCTGTTGTTGCTTGACTTTGTACAACCTCAAACCATTCTGTAAAGATTTGATCTGTGTGGACAGCTTGCAAGACAAGCTTTTTGCTGTACCTTGACACATGTGAAAATAATGAACCAATTCCAATTCCAATGTTCAGAGGCATATTCCTATGTATATTTTAATTAAGCATTGTTCACATATATGAGAAGCAATTTCAATGTTCTGAATCTGAGATTAATGAAGTACTAATATATCAAAAGTACTTAATAAAACCATTATGTTTCCAGTGCCAGCCAGTGATTTATGCCCAAGATCTGGTTTTTGATACAAAAGGATCTTTAGAAGTCTTTTCACATTCAGCAACAATGGTGGATGTATAAGTTAGGATTCTGAACAAAAAAAAAGCTGAGGCTTGTGGAACTGTGAATGATTTCACTTTTCACAACAGCATGGCTGAGTAGAGAGTAGTTAATTGTTCAGAAATATGCACATTAGGTCATTGCATTGCTGAACAGGTTATATAATAAGTATCCGTGAACAAGGTAGAACATGGTTCTTATCACTCTTTCAATCTGTAGTGATGCTTGTTCTTTGATCTTTGATCTTGTTAGTTTGTTAATGACAAGATATCTTCAGTGTTTTTTTATTTTCTCCTCCTCTTTTGATTTCTGGCCTCTTATCTCTTCTCCTCACCTGCTTATCACCTCCCTCTTGTGAGCCTCTTTCATCCCTTTCACTGATGGTCTACTTTCCTCTCATATTAGATTCCTTCTTCTCCAGCCCTTTACTTTCCCCACCCACCTGGCTTCATCTATCACCTTCAAGCTTGTTCTCCTTCTCTTCCCTTCACCTTTTTATTCTAGCATCTTCCCTCATCCTTTCCAGTCCTGAAGAAGGATCTTGACCTGAAATGTCAACCTTTTATTCATTTCCACAGAAGCTGCCTGACCAGTTGAGTTCCTCCAACATTTTGTGTTTGTTGCTCTGGATGTGCAGCATCTGTGGGTTCTTTTCTGTTTATCTTCAAAGGTTACTGATTCTACTCATCTTGCTCTTTGAAAGTGGCAAGCAATTAGTGCTCTACTCTTTCCCTACAGCACTGCATATGTTTCATCCTTATGTATGTTTTCAATTCTTTTGAAATTTTCCTTTGAATTGATTTTCACCACCATTCAGGCAATGTTTTTCAAATTATCACATCTTGCTATGCGTAGGAGAAAGAATACCCCTACCCCTACCCCTAAATCAAGGAATTTCATAAAAGGAATATTAACACCAACTTAAGGACACCAGTGAAATAGGGAAAGCAATTCTTAACTTCTCACTCTTTAAGTTACTTTAAAACATAAAATAATTTCTTTCTCAAAAAATGTTGTTCCATATTTTATCCTGACACTTCCATGAAATAACCTGGGACAGTTTACATTGACCATGCCTTTTGTCATTTTCAGTAACAGTAATAGCATGACTCATGATTCTTCACATTTTTGTTCTTCCAGCTAAAGGATTCAATGCTGAGAAGGATTCAACAATTCTAGATTTTTCGATAAAATATTCATTATTTCTGATCTTTGAGATTTCCCCAGAGGATCATTATCTTTAGGAAGGTCAAGTGCTCAGAGCATTCTGAATATAACTTTATAAATGATTAAAGTATTTTCTTTGATCATAATCAAATTTACTTGAAATGCCTGACAGTACTTGATTAGCCTTAAAGTTTAATTTACATTATCTGACATGATGACTCTTTATGCTAAGTGATGGGTTAGGGTGTTAAATATCATTTGGCAGATGACGTAAGATTGTAAATTAATTTTTTTAACTATGTAAGAATTGTAACAATCAAGCTACATATTGCATTTGCTGTAAAAGTGATTTCAAAAATGTTATTATATTCTGATTCATCCTTGTGTATCTACAGAGTTGATAGAAAAGAACGATCTAGACTTAAAACCGTGAAATTCAATGCCAACCCTGGAGTGATTGATTCCAAAGCGGTAAGTGAAAATAATAATGATGTGTGGAGTATCCTTTTCTTGTGTACAAAATGAAAAAGTTCCTGAAGCTCATATTATAAACAAATGCGACATGCTTAGAGAAGAGACATTTGGTTTTGGTAAGGTTGAAAGTTCTAAAGAACTACAGTAACATGCATTCATTTTATCTTTATGGTTATCACAATTTATGTACAGAATTGAGTTCACACAGAGCAAACAAAAATATGTATAAATGGTTTTTTATCTTTGGCTGCTTGGAATGCTGTGTGCATGCACATATTTACTGTTCCATGCATTATCAAACCACTTTACAAAGCAAATAAGATTAACATTCATAAACATGTACAATTTGATTTTATTATATTCCAACTGTGAAAACACAGTGCTTACAAGTATATTGTGTGAGGAGTATGGTACTTAAGATTCAATAGACGATCCTTGACAAGGACGATTGGAGGAGTAAAAGTTTTACAAGAGTCTTTGATGAAGATATTCTATCTGACAACTTTGAGTAACCTTGTGGGTGATTAAATTGTGTTGATCAATTGTAAGTCTATGTATGACATAGTATGCTCAAAACTCCTGTTCTGCAAATGCTATGGAGTATTTCAGAAGTTAGATTTTTGTGATGAGGTATGGTTCATCACAGTCTATTGAACTGGCATTAATTAATTGTAGTTAATTATTGAGAATTAGCAAATTATAAATTTGTATTTAAAACCCCCTTAGCCACAGGTGGGGTGCCGAAAGATTGGAGGATAGCTAATGTTGTTCCTTTGTTTAAGAAATGCCCTCAGAATAAGCCACAAATTACAGGGCAGAGAACGTGACATCAGTAGTGATAAGTTATTGGAAGCTATTCTAAGGAAACGAATATATAAGTACTTGTGTAAGTACTTCCACTGATTAGGGACAGTGAACATGTCTTTGTGTGTTGTAGATTATGTCTAAACAACCTTATAGAGTTTGCTGAGGAAAATTGATGGAGGAAAGGCAATGAATGTTGTCTACATAGACTTTAGGAAAGCCTTTGACAAGATCCCACGGCAGGTTGGTCAAGAAGGTTCATTGATTTATTATTAGTGATGAGATAGTAAATTGGATTAGACACTGGCTTCATGTGAGAATTCAGAGAGTGGAAAGAGATAATTGCCTCTCTAATTGGAGGCCTATGTGCTGCAAAGATCAGTGTAGATTTGAATGCTGCTTGTCTTCTATATCAACAATCTAGATGATAATGTTGTAAAGTGGATCAGCACATATGTGGATGACAACAAAATTGGGGATGTAATGGTCAAATGAAGCTTGCAGCAGCATCTGGACCAGCTGGAAAAATGGACTGAAAAGCAGCAGATGGAACTTAATGCAGACAAGTGTGAGGTGCTGCACTTTGAGAGGACCAACTAGGGTAGGTCTTACACAGTGAATGGTAGTATACTGAGGAGGGCAGGAGAATGGAGAAATCTGGAAATACAAATCCATAATTCCTTGAAAATGGAGTCACAGGTAGATAGGGTCATAAAGAAAGTTTTTGACATATTGGCCTTTATAAAGTAGTAGTAAGTTGAAGTTGAATATGATGTTGGTGAGGCCTAATTTTGGAGTATTGTGAACAGTTCTGGTCACCTACCTACAGGAAATATATCAATCAGTTTGAAAGAATACAGAGAAAATTGACAAAGGTTTTGCCAGGACTTGAGGACTTCAGTTATAGGGAAAGGTTAAATAGCTTAGGCCTTTATTCCCTAGAGGGTACAAGAATGAAGGGAGATTTTATTGAAGTACACAAAATTATGAGGGATATAGACAGGGTAATTGGAAGCAGGCTTTTTCCACTGAGGTTAGGTGAGACAAGAACTTTAGGTCATAGGTTAAGGGTGAAATGTGAAATGTTTAAGGGGAACATGAGGGGAAACTTCTTCACTCAGAGGGTGGTGTGAGTGTGGAACAAGCTGCTAACAGAAGTGATTGATGTGTGTTTGATTTCAGCGTTTGAGAGAAATTTGTAAAAGTACATGAATGGGAGGGGGCTATGGTCCGGATGCAGGTCGACAGGACTAAGCAAAATATTAGTTTAGCAGAGACTAGATGGGCTGAAGGGCCTGTTTCTGTGCTGTAGTGTTCTATGACTCTATGTATTAATTTTCATGAGATGAAGGTTAAATGATGTTTTAAAAGATACCCAGTTGCCTCTGAATTGTTTAAATCTTATTTGCTGAGGCCACCAGTTTCACAGGGAAATACCAGGGTCAAACCATTGTAATGGAAGTAAGCAACACACATCAAAGTTGCTGGTGAACGCAACAGGCTAGGCAGCATCTCTAGGAAGAGGTACAATCGACGTTTCAGGCCGAGACCCTTCGTCAGGACTAACCTGTTGTTTGTAATGGAAGTAATTTTTTTTTAAATATGCACCTAGGATTTATTGAGCGATGGACACCATTTCACCTCTTACCATGCTCCAATCCTAATCAGAGTTTACGAGAATTCCCTGGTGTTAGACAAGAAATTTACAATTAGATCCTGGTTTGACAAAGATTCAAAGACCGATTATTTTCAGAGGGGATTGTGAGCCTGTAGATTAGAAGACAGAGAGGAAGTTGTTACCTTTTTCTTGAATTATTTTATTTTAGTTCAATATTTTTAAGTATTTAAAATTAGTTAATGTTTAAATTTACTATTTAAGTTTTAGAAAGATAATACATTTTACATTTTATTCATGTTTAAATGTCTCAAAATGTTAAAGGCATTTTAAAAAAACTTTAAGTAAATTTCAGTTTGACATGAGACACAGTTCCACCTCCATCTTAGTCTTCTATCAAAGACTTTTCTATCCAAATTAAGGGTGCAGTGGGTCAATGAGATCGGCCCTTCACATCCAGACCAACTGAGAGTAGCTGGACAGGATTTCTGATAGCAACCTCAGATAGTACAATTCCAGGAGGATCCAGCCTCCTGAGTATTACATAACATGAAAAGGTATTGCATGTTATGAAATTTAGCATAACTAGTTGCTCCCTCAAAACATTTGCTTATTTTGAGGAAGCAACTAAAAATATAATATTTTAGAAAGTTTAGAAACTTATTACATTATACCCTCTAAGGCAAGGGTTCCCAACCTCGTTAATGGTAGGGGTCTATGGCATAAAAAAGGTTGAGAACCCCTCATCTAAGGGGAAACAGGATGCATTTGATATTCTTTCCATTAACATTTGTTTATTAATTATCTCTTTTTGTTAGTTAAGCACTTAACATTTGGCTTTCTCTAGCCGTTGCAGGAAGATGTAAGCTGCATTCATCTGCATTGGTATGAAAGTCTAAAACTTAGTGAAACTTGGGAACAATTTGTTGTAGGATATTTCAAACATAAGTGCAGACGTACAGTTTTACTTAAACACTAACAAGATTTTGAAATGACTGGAGGAAAAGTTTGGAAAGTAGACAAAGTAAATAAATATTTCATATCAATGTTTTTCCAATCAGTATTTATAATAATGTTCCCCAAATCAACTGCAGGCAGATTGTTTACTTCTTAGTTCTGCCTGGCCTAGTACAATTGAATCAATTACTATTAAATGAAGTGAACTGCATTTAAAAGTACATATTTTTCCTCACAAGCTTTTCTTGCTGGTTTTTAGATTTCTACATTTTTCCTGAAGGTATTGACTGAGAATTTCTACCTCAGATGAAAAGACATGCCAAAATAGGAACAATGTTAGCAACGATGCTAGTTTCATTCTGAGGATTAGGAGTGTAATTTTCATGTACCTGACGTGCAAGGCATTGTTGATATAAAGACCATGATTCCCATCCACCAAGCAGTTAGTGTGTTAACATAGATTAAACATGTGTTACTTCAAGAGTCATGCGCAAAATGTAAAGACAATCAGCAATGATCCACCATGGCTGAGCTCTTAAAGTGATAATATTCAACTGGAACCAGTGCTGAAAATAGTGGGGAAACTTTTGGTGACCTCATATTAATGATTCCACAATGGACATGGGAATTGGTACATTGTCCATTGTTGGGGCAGACTCAGAGAAAGGTTGAAGCAGCTGTGAACCAGCACCAAAGGTGGTCAAAGGATTCTGCTGTGAAATGCTAAGAATGTGCATTGATGATTCCACTGTAGCTTCATTGGTACAACCTTTCTCCTAGCAATGGTGCAGTGAAAATCTTTTAAGGAACCCTTACACATCCCTCCTTCTTTCTACTAAGGCTTGTTCTCTTGGTAGAACTCTACTTGTTTTGTAATTGCATATCCAGACTCCAGTTCACAGCAACAATATGCATTGCACATTGACTGTTGTCATTACTCTGCCAAAAACACTTGTATATTTTGTGTACAGAAGCGCACAATTGAAAGTGCTGTTGGTATTTGTGACTAACTTTACACTATTTTACTACATACTGCTCAGATAAATTTGAGATGTTGTGGTGCCTCTCTAGTTTATTGTTTCAGTGACCATTATTTGATATATATAAGCATATACTGTATATGGGACTGTCACCAGTCCACTTAACTTGGAGGAGTGTCACTGCGGAAATTAACCTTGCAATGAGCTAACATGTATATCAGAACGATTCTTCTTCCAAAATCAGGATGTATTAGAACAATTTGTGTCCTCCATTGCGAATGACAATTGGAAGTAAATCATCAAGTTCCTTCTGCTACAACATTTCTTTCAGAGTCTTTTAAGCTTTCTTTTTTTAACCTACTCCACTACCTGTCTTCCTGTCATCGACAAACTTGGCAATAGGAGCATTGTTGCATTGAGAGATATTGTGAAAAGAAGGGTCCACACATGGATATGTAGTGTGACATTTTCAATTTTTCAGTTTGGAGCGGGCAGCGGAGTGAGAGGATAGCAGAGTCATCGGGCTTTTGCTCAAACGGGGCTTCGGCGAAGAAGAGTCAAGGTGAAGAACTGATTCACAGAGATTCACAGATAACAGCCTTCGACTTCCCCTTCTCCCGTCGTCCTTTTCCGCTAACATGCGTTGCTCTGTCATGGCAGGAGAACTCAGACCCGTGCTGTGCTCCTCCTGTGCCATGTGGGAACTCAGGGAGGCTGAGTGTCTCTGAAGTCCACGTGTGCAGCAAGTGTGTCCAGCTGCAGCTCCTGATAGACCACATGACGACACTGGAGCTGCGCATGGACTCACTTTGGAGCATCCGAGATGCTGAGAATGTTGTGGACAGCACATTTCGTGAGTTGGTCACACCACAGTTTAAAAATCTAAGGAAAGATGGGGAATGGGTGACCAACAGGAAGAGCAGTAGCAGGAAGGTAGTACAGGAGTCTCCTGCTGTCATCTCCCTCCAAAACAGATATACCACTTTGGAGTCTGTTGGGGGAGATGGCTCAGCAGTAGCCAGGATCATGGCACCGTGGGTGGCTCTGCTGCACATGAGGGCAAGAAAAAGAGTGGCAGAGCTGTTGTGGTAGGGGATTCCATGGTAAGGGGAATAGACAGGAGCTTCTGTGGCTGCAAATGGGATTCCCGTATGGTGTGTTGCCTCCCGGGTGCAAGGGTCAGAGATGTCTCGGAGAGGCTGCAGGGCATTCTGAAAGGGGAGGGTGAGCAGCCAGCTGTCGTGGTGCATGTAGGTATTAACGATACAGGAAGAAAGCAGGATGAAGTTCTACAAGCTGAATTTTGGGAGCTAGGAGATAAATTAAAGAGTAGGACCTCAAAGGTAATAATCTCAGGATTATTACCGGTGCCACGTGCCAGCCAGAGTTGGAACAGCAGGATAGCTAGAATGAATATGTGACTTTAGCGGTGGTGCAGGAGGGAGGGTTTCAGATTCTTGGGGCATTGGAACCGCTTCTGGGGAAGGTGGGACCAGTACCATCCGGATGGTCTACATCTGGGCAGGGCCGAGATCAATGCCTTAGGGAGATTGTTTGCTAGTGCTGTTGGGGAGGTTTTAAACTAATATGGCAGGGGGATGGGAACCCACACAGAAAAGAAGAGGGAAGTGATGCAGAGACCAAAGCTAGAGTTAGTGAAGGAAAAAGTAAGAGTAGAGTGCATAGAAGTAAAAAGCAAAAATCGCATAGGTCACTAGATTCGAAAGGGACAATGAGTATAAGGGCACTTTATCTAAATGCCCATAGTATTAAAAACAAGGTTAGTGAACTAGTGGCACAGATCAGTACCAAGGCATATAATTTAGTGGCCATTACAGAAACCTGGTTCAAGGTGGAGATGACTGGGAATGAAATATCCCAGGGTATCAGGTAATACGGAAAGATAAGCAGGAAGGCAAAGGAGGTGGGGTGGCACTCTTAATTAAGGATGAGATCAGGGCGATTGTGAGAGATGATATAAGATCAACGGAGCAGAGTGTTGAGTCCGTCTGGGTAGAGATTAAGAATAGTAAAGGGAAAAAAAATCACTGGTGGGAGTTGCCTATAGGTCACCTAATAAAAATATTGCAGTGGCAGAGGCGATTAACCAAGAAATAACTGAGGCTCGTAAGAACGGAACAGCAGTTGTCATGGGGGATTTTAACTTCCACATAGATTAGGTGAATCAGGTTGGTCAAGGAAGTCTTGAGGAGGACTTCATAGAATGCATTCATGATGGCTTTCTTGAGCAGCATGTTAGTGAACTTACAAGGGAAAATGCTACCTTAGATCTAGTCCTGTGCAATGAGACAGGTAAAATTAACGATCTTGTAGTCAGGGATCCTCTTGGAAAGAGTGATCATAGTATGACTGAATTTCGCATACAGATGGAGGATGAAATAATTAGATCTAAAACTAGTGCATTATGCTTGAACAAGGGAGACTACAACAGGATGAGGGAGGAGTTGGCTAATGTGGATTGGGAGCACAGGCTATTTGGTAGGACAATTGAGGAACAGTGGAATACTTTCAAAGAGGTTTTTCACAGTGCTCAACAAAAGTATATTCCAGTCAAAAGTAATGACAGTAAGTGTGAGGAGAGCCAGCCTTGGATAACTAAGGAACTAGAAGACAGTATCAAATTAAAAGCTCACGTGTACAAAGTTCCAAAGAGTAGTGGGAGACTGGAGGATTGGGAAAGCTTTAAAAAGCAACAAAGAACAACAAAACAAGAAATAAGGAACGGGAAGATAGAGTAATGAAAGTAAATTAGCACAAAATATAAAAACGGATAGCAAAAGTTTTCATAAATATTTCAAGTGGAAGAGGGTGGCTAAAGTCAATGTAGGACCCTTGGAAGATGAGAAGGGGAAATTGATATTGGGTGATAAGGAAATGGCTGAGGCATTGAACTATTATTTTGTGTCAGTCTTCGCATTGGAGGACACGTCTAATATGCCAAAGAATGATGTTATGGACAAAATGGAAGGTGAGGATCTCGATAAAATTACTGTCACTAAAGAGATAGGGATGAGAAGACTAGAGGGCCTGAAGGTAGATAAGTCCCCTCGTCCTGATGGGATGCATCCCAGGGTGCTGAGGGAATTGGCGGAGGTTATAGTAGACACATTGGTAATCATTTACTAAAATTCTCTGGACTCTGGGCAGGTCCCGGCAGATTGGAAGACAGCAAATGTCACGCCACTTATTAAAAAAGGATGTCAGCAAAAGACAGGCGACTATAGGTCAGTTAGCTTAACATCTGTAGTCGGGAAAATGCTTGAAGCTGTCATTAAGGAAGAAATAGTGAAACATTTAGAAAGGAGTAGTTCCATTTGACAGATGCAGCATGGAATCAGAAAGGGCAGGTCCTGTTTGACAAACTTACTGCAGTTCTTTGAGGACATCATGAGTGCAGTGAATAAAGGGGAACAGGTGGATGTCATATACATGGATTTCCAGAAGGCGTTTGATAAGGTGTCGCACAAGAGACCTATAAATAAGATACAGATGCATGGAATTGGAGGAAGTGTAATGGCATGGATAGTGGATTAGTTAACCAATAGAAGGCAGAGAGTTGGTATAAATGGGTGTTTTTCCAGTTGGCAGTCAGTGGTGAGTGGGGTGCTGCAGGGGTTAGTGCTGGGCCCGCAGCTGTTTACCATTTACACTGATGATTTGGAAGCGAGGACTGAGTGTACTCTAGCAAAATTTGCTGATGACACTAAACTGAGTGGAAAAGTAAATTGTACAGAGGATGTGGAGAGTCTGCAGAGGGATATAGATAGGTTAAGTGAGTGGGCCAAGGTTTGGCAGATGAAATACAACGTTGGTAAATGCGAGATCATCCACTTTGGAAGGAATAATAGAACAGCAGATTATTATTTAAATGGTGAAAGATTGCAGCATGTTGTTGTGCAGAGGGACTTGGGAGTGCTTGTGCATGAATCGCAAAAAGTTGGCTTGTGGGTACAACAGGTTATTAAGAAGTCAAACGGAATGTTGGCCTTCATTGCTAGAGGTATTGAATTCAAGAGCAGGGAGGTCATGCTGCAACTATACAGGGTACTGGTGAGGCCGCACCTGGAGTACTGTGTGCAGTTCTGGTCTCTACTTGAGGACAGATATACTGGCTTTGGAGGCAGTGCAGAGGAGGTTCACCAGGTTGATTGCAGGGATGAAGGGGTTAACCTATGAGGAGTGAGTGAGTCGTCTGGGGCTATACTCTCTGGAATTCAGAAGAATGAGAGGAGATCTTATAGAAACATACAAAATTTTGAAAGGGATAGATAAGATAGAAGTAGGAAATTTGTTTCTGTGGATAGGTGAGACTAGAACTAGGGGACATTGCCTCAAGATTCAGGGGAGAAGATTCAGGCCGGAGATGAGGAGAAACTGTTCTTCCCTGAGAGTGGTGAATCTGTGGAATTCTCTGCCCAGGGAAGCAGTTGAGGCTTCTTCACTAAATATATTTAAGATACAGTTAGATAGATTTTTACATAGTAGAGGAATTAAGGGTTATAGGGAAAAGGCAGGTAGATGGAGCAGAGTTTACAGACAGATCAGCCATGATTTTATTGAATGGTGGGGCAGGCTTTTTGGGCCGGATGGCTTACTCCTGCTCCTATTTCTTATGTTCTTATGTTCTTATGTTCTTATTTCTGTTTTTTAAGCGTATCTATCAGCACAGTTATAGAAATGGAAACAGTCCAAAGCAGTCACGATTTTCATTGAGGTAACATTCCACAGATCACTCCAAATTGTATGATTATTAATTATGACAAAAAATTTCCTCATCAAGTTTCAGAACTGACGCTGCTAAACAAGTTACTTTACATGCAGCCAGCCAAGGATCCTGATTATAGTTTTTTGGTCTAGTGTTGCCATGTTTTCCTTCCTCTGGATGTGGAGAAATAGAGGATTTTCATACAACACCATGACTTCCTTGTGTGACGAAAGAGGGCTACAAAAGCACACATAGACTAAGATGTTAACTGTCCTGTGCTAGCACCAGTGGGATCAACGGTTGATCTGCCACCTGTCTTCAGGAGAGAGAGATAAGTAAGACAATGGAGCAGCATTTGGAAATGTTAATGAAGAGACGAGAGAGTTTAACGGAAGGAGACACCGGTCTGAGTATTGTCAAGACCGGCTCCTTTTGAACCCTGAACTGTTTGAAGTGTGATGGACAGGCGATACCCCAGCAGGGGGATAAAAAGGGGCAGGTTCGCAAAGACACCACACACGACACCATGAGGTAACGAGACCCTGGAAGCGGTGCGCCCCCACAAGTTGGTGGGTGTTTTGGAGGGTTAGTCGCGGGACCAGCCATAGACGCACAGGGTGGAAAGATACAGTCAGCGGGAACCTGGTGTGTGTCCGCCCTTGCCTGGGTGCCGGGTTCACCGCTGAAGAACGATCGTGTCTGGAACGGAGAGGTCACAGTCGGTGACCTCAGAAGACATTACAAAGGGCTCGCCCGAAAGCTAACTGCAAGGAATATCGAAGGTCTGTTTGGAATCCGATTTGCATATTCATTCGTTCTCTCTCTCTCTCCAACAGCACGACGGCGGTTACTGCAAACTGAACTAAACTGAACTCTGTCACTTGTGATTGATCATCTTACCCCTAGACTGCGATAGAGCTTGATTGACCCTATTATCCTAGTTCTGTGTACATGTGTGTTTATTCATTGCTAACCTGTTGCATTTATATCCTTACTGTTAGCGTACTGTGTTGCTTATTTCTTTAATAAAACTTTCTTAGTTCCAGTAATCCAGACTCCAACTGAGTGGTCCATTTCTGCTGGTTTGGCAACCCAGTTACGGGGTACGTAACACTTGGAACAGGCATTAAGTTTTACTTACAGGAAAAAAACTGCAGTTGTATAAATACTGCAGCCATGACACACCAGGGGTGGATGGAGTGTACATTTAAGTTGGTGGATAGGGTTTCAATTAAGTGGGTCTTTTTATTTATTGATATTATAATACCTCCAGAGCCTTATTAAAGCTGCTTTCACCAAGGCAAATGGAGAGTATCCCATCATGTTCCTAACATACTTTACAAATAGCTGAAAGGTTTCAAAGAGTCAGGAGGTAAGTCACATGCAATGGTCTCTGACATGCTTCTGATTTAAGTTCTAGTCAATGAACATGAAAAACAGTAATAACTGGAAGCTAGGTGATTGTATACAATTCAAGGTTACTGGGAATTACGTCTGCACTTTCCACTATATAATTACCTTCAATAAACAAGGTTACATTTGAAAAAGATAAAGCACTTTAGATAAAGCATTAAAAATGAGATTTCCTTAACTGTCTTACTGCAAACTACTCTCTTAGTAACTTGGACAAGGAAGTTACCTGCTTGATATAATTAACATTACTCTTAGTATATTTTAAAGTACATGTTGTTTTCTCCATTTGTTTCTCTTTTTGATAATACCACTAGGTTGGGGGTTCCCAACCTGGGGCCATGGCATAAAAACGGTTGGAACCCCTGAAATAGATTAATATGCCACATCCCCAGTGATGTTTTACCAGTCTTTAGCACCATTGATTACTTAAATATACATACGGAATCCTGGCAATGTTCTATTTCCACTGATGGTTCATTCAAAATTGGCTTGGAGGTAGGAAGCAGAAGGTGGTGGTTGAAAGCTGTTTCTTGGAATGGAGGCTGGTGACTACTGGTGTGCTGCAGCAGTCAGTGTTGAGATCTTTGTTGTTCAATACTTATATAAATAATTTTAATGCAACTGAAAAAGGCTTGATCAGTAAGTTTGTGGATGACATAAAGTTATGACGTGATATTGACAATGAAGGAGGTTATTATAAATTACAGGGGCATCTTGATCAGCTGGGATAGTATGTTGAGGAGTAGCAAATGGATTTCAATACAGATTAGTGTGAGCTGATGCAGGTGGGGAAGTCAGACTGGTTTAAGACGTACTATGAATGGTAGAGAACTAGGGTAATGGAACAGAGGAACCTAGGAGTACAAGTGCATGCTGGCTCATTGAAAGTGTTTGAGGTAACTTAAAAATAAAAAATAAGTTTAACAATAAGTCTAACAGAAGGGGGTCATCACTTCCCTGGATATAGGTTGACTCATTATAGAGCCTAATGGCAGAGGGTAGGAATGACCTCATATAGCGCTCTTTGGAACAGCCCAGTTGTCTTGTCTATTACTAAAAGTGCTTCTCTGTTCAGCCAAGGTGACATGCAGAGGGTGAGAAACATTGTCCAGAACTGCCAAGATTTTCCGTAGGGTCCTTTGTTCTACCACAGCTGCTAGTGTGTCCAGTTTGACGCCAATATCAGAGCCAGCCTTTCTAATCAGTCTATTGAGCTTGCTGGCATCACCCATGTTGATGCCATTGTCCCAGCACACCACCATATAGAAGATGGTACTGGTGACAGCAGACTGGTAGAACATGTGAAGGAGAGGTCTCAATCTCCTCAGGAAGTAGAGGCGATTCTGATCCTTCTTGTACACAGCCACTGTGTTGGTGCTCCACTCAAGGCTGTCATCCAGGTGCACCTCCAGGTAGTTATAGGTCCTCACCATCAATAGTAACAGGGAGCAGTGCAGGCGTAGTCTTCCTAAAGTACATCACCATCTCCTTTGTGCTACTGATGTTGAGCTACAGATGATTCAGTTTGCACTATTTGACAAAGTCTTCTACCAGGACCCTGTATTCATCCTCCCATCCTCCCTTTATACACCCAACTATTGCTCAATCATCAGAGAATCTCTGCAGATGGCATGACTCAGTGTTGTATCTAAAGTCCAAGGTATACAGGGTAAACAGGAAGGGAGCCAATACAGGATAGGTACATGAAGGGACAAAGTTTAGAAGGATATGGGCCAAGCACAGAAAATTTAGAGTAGATGGGTGATCACCATCGTCAGTATGAGCTCATTGAGGCAAAGGGCCATACAAATCTATGGTTCTCTCCTAGATAAAAGCCAATTCACTGATAACCTCTATTCTTCTGCAGTTCATGATTTAGGTTGGGCTGCCCTTTAATGTATTTGACTGTTTACAATTCCACGGCAGGATGTAATAAAATCTTAGCATTGTACATCATGCATAGGTTAAAGGATAGTCAATCAACTACAAAATTACATAGAAAACTATGGCTCAATTTTGAGAGATGCGTAAAAGATGTAGTTAATCAAGACCAAATCGTTCTCATGGCTTTTGTTTGTTCCTGCCTGTTTAATAGGTCCCACTGCTTTGTATTTTCCATGAAAATCATGCTCGTGACAAGATAATGCTTTAAAGTAGGTGTATATTTTGTACAAAGGTAGGCATATCATGTTGGGATAAAAGTAAGTAACTAAACATCCAATTCTAAACCTTGTGTAGTCTGGAAGTAAGTGTGACCAAATTAATTGAACTGAAAAGATAATGTGTGAGTAATTTCTTTGACATCAAGGTAGCAACTGATTGATTGCAGCATTGAAGCACCTCAGTATAATCCACCGCATTACTAACTAACAATTCTTGCTTGGTGGAGAAACTTTTGGAGTGAATCACTTACCACAGGACTTCCAGGCTCTGGCATATTGTGGAAAGCAAGATTTTTTTTTTATTTTATTTTTATTGAAGGAATGACACAATACAGAATATATAATGGATTACATTTTCCTCCATTTTGCTTTAGTATCGTACCCCCAAAACAAACCTCCCCCCCCCACCCGCCCTCCCCGAACGTATCATGGCAGCTAATATATTTACAACACAACAATTCACAAATACAAGTACGGACATTTCACAACCGTACCCCCACACTACTTCAATACGACGGCTCACACACATCTGCAACATGTCAGATGATCCAAAATACACTCATATTTACAATTCATCAACCACCCTGTGAGGTAAAGTATAAGTGTGTTAAATGGGAGGCAACTTCCTAAGTACAATCAAATGCCCTCAACTAGTAGGTAATTCCTTAAGACTCCCAAAATATGATAAGAAAGGTCCCCATTTCGAATAGAACTTTTTCACAGACCCCCTCAAAGTGAATTTAATCTTTTCTAATTTCAGAAAAAACATTACATCTTCTAACCAAGCAGCAGCAGTTGGGGGAGTGGCAGATTTCCAAACCAGCAAAATTCTCCTACGGGCCAATAGTGATGTAAATGCAATGATATCCGACTGGCTTGCATTTAAACCCAAATCATCATCTGCCACACCAAATACAGCTATAAGCGGGCAAGGTCTCAGTGTCACCCCCAAAACCTCACTGATAATTTTAAAAACCAGTGCCCAATAGTCATCAAGCAGAGGGCATGACCAAAATGCATGTACTAAACCAGCCGGAGAGAAGGAACACCTGTCACAGCCAGCGTCTGTCCCAGGGTATATGTCTGCCAGTCTGGCTTTACTTAAATGTACCCAGTCTAGCACATGATGATGAGAAATGAACCCCATTCAATACTTTTGCCCAATATTCTTCCGCAAGGTCCATACCGAGGTCGTCCTCCCACCTACTCTTAGTTTTGTTTAGATCTTGAACTCCCAAAGACATCAGCTGAGAGTATAGTTCAGAAATCAGCCCCTTATTGTTAAAGCTAAGAGTGAATTTTACCCATAACATAGCAGGTGGTAGAACAGGAAAAGAGGGAAATTTTTCCTTGACAAAGTGGGGAATCTGCAGGTATTTAAAAAAATGATTATGCAGAAGGCCATACTTGCCACGCAGGTTATCAAAACCATCAGATATGTTATCAGTATACAAATCCTTAATGCACATAAGACCGTTCAAACCCCATTGTCTAAAAGCTGAATCGAATGTGGAGGGAGGAAATAAATGGTTTTTATGAATGGGGCCCAAAACTGAAGCTGATATGAACTTATAGTGGCAGCGAAATTGATTAAAAATTTTGAGGGTGGAGAGCACGACCGGGTTAGATGTGAATTGAGAGGATTTCAATGGTACACCAAAGCTGGGAGAGACGAGGAGTGGCAAGACCGTGACTCAAGCAGGCACCAGATTATATCTGGCCGGTGAGGCCAAAATAATACTTTTTGAATGTTCGATGCCCAGTAATAATGAATAAAGCTGGGAAGACCCATTCCACCTACGTCACGACCTCTTTGAAGAGTGTGCTTATTAACCCTTGGGACTTTATTTTCCCAAATAAAGGAGGTTGTAGCTTGATCGACCGATTTTAAAAAATAACTTAGATAAGAAAACTGGCAAACACTGAAACAAATAGAGAAATCTAGGAAATATTGTCATTTTCACTGACTGAATTCTCCCAGCTATAGTAAGGGGTAAACTGCGCCATCTCTCGAAATCAGCCTTCATTTGGCTAACCTGAGGCCTGTAGTTAGCTTCAAACAGAGATGTAAAAGAGCGAGTAATATGTATTCCTAGGTATACAAAACCATCTTGAGATAAAGGAAAGGGCAAGGATTCCTGTCGGATCTGTAGGGCCATGTTATTAATGGGAAAGCATTTGCTTTTTTGAAAGTTCAGTTTATAACCAGAGAAGGCTCCAAATTGACCTAATAATGACACAATAGCAGGACTACTACCTACAGGGTGGCTAACATAAAGTAAGAGGTCATCAGCATATAGGGAAACACAGTGTTCCATGTCCCCTTTTCTAACACCTTGAAATAATGTAGTTGACTTAAGTGCAATAGAAAGAGGCTCAATTGCAATTGCAAAAAGAAGAGGGGACAGTGGGCAGCCTTGGCGAGTGCCACATGTTAATGGGAAATAGTCAGATCGAAAATAATTTGTCTGTATACACGCTAAAGGCGAGTGGTATAATAGCTTAACCCAAGCTATAAATATTCTGCCAAATCCAAATTTCTCCAAAACACTAAACAAGTATACCCACTCCACTCTATCAAGTGCCTTCTCCGCGTCCAAGGCGATAACAACCTCCGGACTTGGAGAATCACTGGGTGAATAAACCACATCAGCCAGTCGACGGATATTAAAAAAAGAATAGCGATCTTTAATAAAACCTGTTTGATCATCTGAAATTATTTTGGGAAGGGGACGTTCTAAATGACCTGCAAGCATTTTAGCCAAAATTTTCACATCTACATTCAAAAGTGAGATGGGGCGATATGATCCACATTGAGTTGGGTCCTTGTCCTTTTTAAGAAGTAGTGAAATAGCTGCCTGTGAAAGAGAAAGGGGTAAGGAGCCATTCTCCAAAGATTCCTGAAACACTTCTAGAAGGACCGGTGTGAGCTTATCCTTAAATTTCTTATAAAATTCTATTGGATAACCATCAGGACCTGGGGACTTACCACTCTGCATAGCCATAATGGCATTATTAATCTCTTCCTGCCCAAGAGCCCGATCTAGGTTCTCCACCTCCTCTGGTTCAAGAGTTGGTATTTCCAAATTATCTAAAAAATGTTCCATATTTGTTTTATCTGAGGGGAACTCTGAGGCATACAAAGAGGAATAAAAAGTTGCAAAGATGTTATTAATCTCTTTTGGATTGCTTGTCAAGTTCTGATGCCTGTCTCTTACCTGGGGAATAAGTCGTGATGCAGCTTGACGTTTCAACTGATGAGCCATAAGCCGGCTCGCCTTGTCACCATATTCATAATAGAGGCCACGTGTCTTAAGAATTAATTGTTCTGATAAGTTTGTAGATAGAAGATTAAACTTAGCTTGCAAATCAACCCGGCTTTTATATAATTCCGCAGTGGGTGCCTCAGAGTATTTTCTATCCAGGTCCCAAATTGATTTCAATAACACTTGCATTTCCTTCCTACGCTCTTTATTGGCATGTGAAGTATAAGATATTATTTGACCCCTCAAGTAAGCTTTTAAAGTTTCCGAAAGTAAAGAGTACGATATCAACTCAGTTTTGTTAGTCTCGAAGAATGTGTCAATGTTAGCCGATATATAACTACAAAATCTCTCATTAGAAAGCAAAAGGGGGTTAAGTCTCCACAGAGGCCGTTCTCTAACGTTTAAAGGAAAACATAGGTCCAGTTTCACGGGCGAGTGATCAGATATAACTATAGCAGTGTATTCAATTTGTCTAATCATTGGTATCAAGGAATTATCTATAAAGAAATAGTCTAGCCTGGAATAGGAGTGGTGAACATGAGAGAAGAAAGAGAATTGCCTAACTGATGGATTCAAAAATCTCCAAGGATCCATATAACCATTTTGTTGCATAAACATCGAGAAGGCCTTTGCCATACCAGAAAATGTTCCCCTAGGGCAAGACCTATCAAGCAGTGGATCAATAGCACAGTTCAAATCTCCAGAAAAGGTTAGCTTATGTGTATTCAGGTTAGGTATTAATGACAAAACCTTATTTGCAAATTGGACATTGTCCCAATTAGGAGCATAAAGATTTACCAAAATAACAGGTATCTGAAAGAGAGAGCCAGAGACTATAATAAAGCGACCATTAGGGTCACTGATTACATCAGATGGTGTGAACTACATTCTTTTGGTGATTAATATTGCCACCCCCCTGGACCTAATATTAAATCTGGAATGAAAAACCTGACTAATCCATGCTTTACGAAGTCTATTATGGTCCTCCACTGTTAAATGTGTCTCTTGTAGAAATAGTATATCTGCTTTTAATTGTTTCAGATGAGAGAAAATTTTAGCTCTTTTAACCAGACCATTGAGCCCCTTTACATTCCAAGAAATAAACCTCACAGGGTGGCCTCCATCAGCAGCACTCACGTTAACCATATCAAAAGGCGCACAGGGCCTACAATCCAAAACAGTGCAAGGGTATAAGTTGCACACAATAACGCACAATGGAAAGAAAGTCTGATCAATCCGTAACACACAGATGAATAAACTGCCATGGTAATCCCCCAAAACACTCCCCCCACCCCTTTACACAAACAAAAAAACCCAATTAACCCCCGAAACCTAGATCTACCTCCCCAATTGAGGATGATCGCAGGCAGTACCCAACCAAAAACTTCCAAGGCGTTCCCCATACAACCCAAATTTCAATCTAATCTAGGGTGGCTCCCCTCCTTAACATTTACCCTATCACTTATACTACCTTTAATATAACATATAGGCTAAAGATGACACAGGTCAAGCTAAGCATTAAAAACAAAAAAAAACACTGGGCAACTTAAACACCCGAGATATAAATCCCAAATATTTACATTTTGCTGGTTGAAAGTTTTTGTTAATCAGTTTCGGCAGCATAGCAGTTCGACCCGATCGCGTTCCACAAATTAAACTGGAAAAAATGAACAAAGAAGTGGATTGTGAAAATTAACAGTTTGCCTCAGCATGAGGCCCCTTCCATGCTGCATGAATAAGCTTAAAAAAAAGTCATTGCTCTTCTCGTTCTTCTTCTCCCCAGCGTGAATGGTAAAACTCTTCGGCCGCCTCTGGTGTATCGAAATAATGCTTTTTACCTTCATGTATGACCTGGAGCTGGGCAGGATACAAGAGGCCAAACCTGACCCCTTTCCCATAGAGCAGGGATTTCACCTCCTTGAAAGCTGCTCGTTTTCTCCCCAGCTCCGCACTAAAATCTTCACAAAAAAAACACGCGGTGTTCGCGGAAGTACAGCTCCTGCTTCCGTCTGTTGATGATGTGTTGCTTATCTTGAAAGGAGTGAAAGCAAACCAGGAAAGTTCTTGGTCTCGTTTGCTTGGCTCCAGAGACACCGGATGGTTTATGTCCGACTCGGTGAGCACGCGAAAGTACGAGAGGACTTGGGAAAAAATTTGTCCCCAGCACTTCGTCAAAAAACTTGGTCATAAATTTAACAGGGTCCGAACCTTCCAAATTTTCAGGAATGCCGACCACTCTCAAATTGGATCTCCGCGACCGATTTTCGAGGTCATCAAGCTTTCCCTTCAGAAATGCGTTTTCGCTCTGCAACGCTGCAATGGCGGTTTCGGCGCTCACCAGTCGGTCACTAATCATTCAAGCTGTCTTCAACCCCACGAATGCGTTCGTCGTGCGACTCGTAAGAAGACATAATTTGTTCCATGGTAGCAGTCACTGGTGATAAAGCATCTTCAAGTTCTCTTTTTAAGGCAGAATGAACTGCTTGCGTCATGTCAGTAATAAGTACTAAACGAAGCCTCTCCAAGTCATCGGGTAGGGCAGGTCCGGGCCCAGGTCCAGCAGCATGCAACGGCGCCATTACTGTAACATCCGCCCTCTTGCTCGCGGCTTCGCTATCTTTTTCCCCAGTTTTACTTCGAAGGTACATTCTACTTGCCATTTCAATGTCCAGCTATGTCCCGCGTTGTTCACAATGGTAAATATTCAGTTATCTCGAGCATACGGCAAAGATAAACAGGTAGATTTTCAATAAAAATCGGGAGCCACACTCACATGCACCGACTCACTCCATAATTGACCCCGGAAGTCCCCAAAATATTTATAGAACATAGAAATCTACAGCACTTTACCGGCCCTTTGGCCCACAATGTTGTGCCGACCATGTAACCTACTCCAGAAACTGCCTAGAATTACCCTGCCACATAGCCACCTATTTTCTTAAGCTCCATGTACCTATCTAAGGCTCGTCTAAATGAGTTTATTGTGTCCGCCTCCAACACCATTTCTGGCAGTGCATTCCACGCACCCACCACTCTCTGTGTGAAACACCTACCCCTGACATCCCCTCTGTACCTACTTTCAAGCACCTTAAAACTATGCCCCCTCGTGTTAGCCATTTCAGCCTGAAAAAAAAGCCTCTAGCTATTTACATAAACAATATCTCTCATCATCTTATGCACCTCTATCAAGTCACCTCTCACCCTCCATTGTTCCAAGGAGAAAAGGTTAAGTTCACTCAAGCTATTTTCATAAGGCATTCTCTCCAATCCAAGCAACATCCTTGTAAATCTCCTCTGCACTCTTTCTATAGTGAGGTGACCAGAACTGAACACAGTACTCCAAGGTCTTATGTAACTGTAACATTACCTCATGGCTTTTGAACTCTATATCCTATAGTTGATGAATGCCAACACACCATACACCTTCTTAACAACACTGTCAACCTGTGCAGCAGCTTTAAATGTCCTATCCACACAGCCAAGAGTCTTACCATTAATATTATATTCTGCCTTCAAATTTGACCTTCCAAAATGAACCATTTCTCATTTATCTGGGTTAAATTTCATCTGCCACTTCTCAGCCCAGTTCTGCATTCTATCGATATCCCACTGTAACCTCTGACAGCCCTCCACACTATCCACAACACCCCCAACCTTTGTGTCATCAGCAAATTTACTAACCCATCCCTGCATTTCCTCATCCAGGTCATTTATAAAAATCACGAAGAGTAGGGGTCCCAGAACAGATCCCTGAGGCACACCCTTCATCAGTCTGCAGATAGAATATAGAAGAATACGATTAGTGGGGTTTATTGAGAACAAAAGTGTTATGTTTTGTAACTTCAAAAGATTAAATTATTTCAAAGAAACATGGGGAGTCTAAGAAATTCAGGTGTAACTTTGTCTTTACTTTAAACGAGGCACGTACATATCACGTGGTAGCATGATGATGCTTGCAATTCATGCATTTATACCTGTAAACCATAATTAATTATTTAAGTGAACAAGAATGCTTTTTCAACCAATATATATATACAAGATTACTCATATTATTGAAATATAAAATACACAACAAAAAGTGGGATAAAGTGCAGACTCAGAAATTCTATCTGGAAAAGATTATGATAAAAAAACAGCCTGAAGTGCAATGGTGAAGCAAGCACATATGTAGTCAGAATTAGTTGTGGTGCTAGTGACAAAAGAGCATTTCCTTACTCTTTGGGATGCTCAGGCATATGACTTCTCTAAGGAACTCAGGAACTTAAATTTCAAAAAGGATGTGTTATGACAATCATACATTTAGCAGCATACTTCTGATGTTGGGAATCTAAGATTAAGTATAATAAATTCAAGATTGTTTAATGTCATTTCCAGTACACAAGTATAAGGAAGAACAAAATAATTGTTACCCTGGATCTGATGCAGCCCAAAGAAAACACAATAAGATAAAGGACACAATAATTTAAATAACACTATATATACAGTGCTTGGGGAAAGAAACTGATTTTAAGTCTGGTGGTCCTGGCTTTGATGCTATGTAACCTTCTCCCTGATGGGAGTGGAACAAGTAGTCCATGAGCAGGGTGGGTGGGATCCTTCATGATATTGCTAGCCTTTTTCTGACACCTTTCTGTATATATGTCCTTGATGGTGGGTCAGCTAGTGCCAGTGATGCTTTGGGCAGTTTTTGACTACCTGTTGCAAAGCCTTCCTACCACCACAGTGCAGTTTCTTTACCAAGCAGTGATGCAGCATGATAGCATACTCTCTCCTGTTCATCTGAGTATTGATGAGCAAAGTCCAGCTTTCTTCAACCTCCTCAGAAAGTAGAGGCATTGGTGAGCTTTCTTGATTGTGTAGATGTGATCTGGGACCTTGAAAGGTTGTGTGAAGTGTGCACTCCCAGGAGTTTGAAACAGCTTGCAGTTTCCACTGCTGTATCTTCGCTTTACAGCAGTGAATTTTTGGGGCTGGACCAGGTCCAGAGTAACAATTATTTTGTTCTTCTTTAAACTCGCATACTGGAAATGATGTTAAACAATCTTGAATTTACTACATTATGTGTGTTAGTCCTTGATTCCTAGATGTAAAGAAGGTGTGAGTAGTGCAAGTTTTCCTGAGGTCGATAACCATCTCCTTTATCTTGTTGACATTGATGAAGGGGTTATTTCCTGACACCAATCCTCGAATTCCTCCACCTCCTGATAAATTAAGGCCTGAAAACAGTGGTTAGGGACTATAATACTTTGCAAAATTTTAGGCAGAGGTCATAAAATTCTGTAAAATGAAGATGCTTTCAAAACTAATGAAATGAAAAGTTTCTAAATGTCAAAAAAAATTACTATAAGAGCAGTAAACAGTAAAAAAAAACTTATCAAATCAATATTTGGTGTGATTACCCTTTGCTTTTAATACAGCATCAATTTTTTTAGGTACATTGTTGTGTAGATTTAAAAGAAAACCAGCTAGTAGGTTGCTCCAAGCATCTTGGAGAACTTGCCACAGTTCCTCTGCAGACTTTGGGTGTCTTGCTTGCTTCCTTCTCTCCAGGTAATTCCAGACAGCCTCAATAATGTTGAGATCAGGGTTCTGTGGAGGCCATACTATGTGAAACCATACAAAAAATCGAGGGTGCCTCGAGACTTTTGCACAGTACTGTATATCTGCAAGCAGAGTGGTAGAAACTTGAAATTTACTTGCTATTCGTTTTGATCTAAGAGTATAAGATCATTTTCAAGCTGAACAAAAGACTTTTTAAGCAGAAGTGTTGACATAAGATGAAAAGGCCTATTGAGTGATAGAATCAGGCCACATCATTGAATAGCTCGAAGAACGTAGTCTAATTACATTACTTTGTTTCTATGTTCTTTAAAAATAGTGTTCAAACAGTATTCGAGAGCTAATGGGTTCATGTGACAGAATCCATCGGCGATAAACTTCTATGAGGCCTACTTGTAGCTTGTGGAAACTCCATATAGGTTTTGCTATACCAGATATCCTAAGAACTTAGGTGGGGTCAAGCTGGAGGGTTACCACATATGCTGTCATATAGAAAGAACTGAGAGCCAGAGTATCGTTGATTATAGTCATTATGGTTCTGCTGTTCCACAAAGTAATTTCCAAAATAAAACAGTGTTCCATAGCTGAACCACCAGTCAAATGCTTATGAATGGTAATTTTTTTCAATATGACCACATATCTATCATTCTCCCAACTTGTCCTGACCTCTGTCAATTGCTACATATTTGTCACAAACCACACTAAACTGCACTGCCCATATTACAGCAAAGTGCAACAATTGCACCTCAGGACTCTGCAAGTCTGCAGTTTGGCCCACTGCAAATTAAGTGAGAGCAATCTCAATCTCAGCCTTCATAGAATTATATTGGTTCTAATTCATGAAGATTATAATGTTGCAATGGAGCTTATATTGGAATGCAAAGTACATTTTTCGAGATCTTCAGGAATTTATCTCATTCCTTATAAAACTATGTACTGTGAATTTATTAAGGGGGCTGGTATTATCAGTGAATTTGTTGGAGCATGTGGAATTTATGATCTAATATGATCATCAATACCATTGGCATAGGTTTAAAGACACTGTTCAATAACTGGTTCCCAGTGAATTCTATATTTCACAAAGATTGTTGCATCTCTGCTCCAGGCAATTATATGGGTATGTGTTGTTTTCTATCCATGTAATTATAAGAATACTGACTAATGAGATACAGATCTGGTGAGTGCAGAGTGTATTTGTGCAAACTGACCTGTGTTGCATTCCCTTTTTGGTTTTACTGTTCTTCATATAATGAACCGATTTAAATCATTTATATACCAAAAAATACACTGCTTTATGACTACAAGAAAGCAGTCTGAATGGAGTTTTTCTGAAGTAATAACTATCCAAGCAGAAATGACTTACACAAAATAAAAGCTAACTTTTGTCAAAAAAAATAAAATTACAGTATATGATCATGCACTGAAACATGTCGAGATAAAATTGTATGTTTACTAATTCATCATCAATATAATATGATTAATTTTGCATGATTCCTTGATTTGTCCAAGCTATAGTGTGGAAATTTTAGGTTTTGACAAACAGAAAACACAAAGTAAGCATTTATACAGATGCACCCATGGTATCATTAATTTGTATTCTAAAACACCAGAAACAGAGCATTTATATATTTTATAAAGACTAAGAACAGGCACATTGTAATCAACATGTAAATACATATTACTATTTTGATGAACATATTCCAACCTACAAAGGAAGAGTATAAAGCTGTTAAATTGAGTGTGAGGCAGCATAACTTGACAATACCTCCAGTTCTTTTTAAGTTCACAGTACACTGGTATCTATTTTTACAACAGAGTTACAAAATAAGTCAAACCATTGACCAATTATTTTGTGTCAATGTGAAGTTATAAATGAAAGGGGATGTTTGTAGTCTGTTTGAGTTCAGATATCAAGCACTCCTACAATGAAGAAGTGGTATAAGTCAAATCAACCGATTGGATTGCAGTCATTGTCAAATAAAATTAATGCTTTGGAAATTTATATTCAACCATAGCTTCAACTGCAGTATGAGAAAAATGCAAAAGTAAATACTGAAAATTTATATCAGATGGAGTTATTGAAAATTGTAATTGCATCAGAGAAGACCAACACAGTTAACCTGTAAAGGAGGTGGGTAACATATTACAGTTTCTGATTTCCACTTTCAACAGCAAAGATTGTCTCAGCATTGATAATAATGCTTGATAGTTTTGCTATCATTACAACTTTAAATTCCAAGTGAGTAAGAGGGAAGAATTTGATTGGAAATAATGTCAGATATGTGACATAAATTTCTCTGAGAATAAGAGCATTAGAGCATAAAAGATAGCAATTAGACCAAAAAAGTAAGTCTTTATTGACCTTAAATATATTTAATGCTTAACATCCACAAATCTGGAAAGAAAATTTCAAAGATTCATAACCTAAGGAAAGAAATCTTCCTCACCTCCTTCCAAAGGGGAACTCTTTATTTCTGAAAATAAGCCCCCAGTTCTAAATTTCCCCAAAGTAGACCACATTACAATCTCTAATATCAACAATAGTTCAACATCAGTCAGTTTAAAGAGCCAAGATGATGTACAATTATCTTTCACTCTCCCTTTTACAGGCCTGCCTACAAAAATACATCAACGAGTATTTCCTGGATCCAATAATTTAAATGGATTTCTCCAAAACCTGTGTTTTCCTGATGTATCTAATTTAGAGAATACTGACATAAATATTTTTACAGTGAATACTTGAAAATTTGAAAATTGGTCTGTCCTTGACTAAATTTACTTCATAATATTTTTGTACAGAGATGGATATAAATGATTTTGTATTGTTAGTTTCCACAAAAGTGCACATTTTTCATTTTCTGTCAAAATACTTGATTGAAGATTATGTTCAAAAACTTAGGATAAACTGTATACTATATATAAAATGCACACTTTTAGAAAGTCTCATGAATTGATTAAGGAGCATACGAATGGCAGAGCAAAGTGCCAATGACCATTTGGATATTGGCTCATTATATAAAACGTCAGTACTGAAATGTTCCACCTTTTCTCTTTGGACCATCACCCTTTCTCAATGTTTCGCATTTCCCATTGGCTCATTAGTTAACTGTTCCTTTAATTAGACAGGAGGAGGTGTAGAGGTGGAAAGGCATCAGAGTTTAGATATTAAGGAGAGAGAGATTGGATCCAGAGAAGACTGGAAGTTGATGGGGGTAGGGAGTGGAAATGACTGGCAGATTGTTGGAGAGCAAGGAGGCCAGCAGTCACTTGGGTGAGGAATAGAGACAGAAGCTGTTTGGGGTGGGGGGGGGGGGGGAAGGAATAGTCACAGCTATCAAGAAATGAAGAAGAATTAAATAACAGAGTCAGGGATAGAGATCATTCGTGTTTGGGGAGGAAGGCTGCATTGATCAGTGATGTGCAATGTGGAGATGATCCAAAGCTGTAGGTAACTACTTGTAAGTTCTTGATCCAGTGCATTTTAGCCTAGGAAAGCCCAAAGGTGGTGTCCCCAGGACACCGAGACATATGTTATTTAATTGCTTGTATCCTGCAGAAGTGCAAAGATAACTGACAACAGGAAAGACCCAATCAAATTTCCTGTGCGATGCAAGATGAAAAAGACAACTGACTTTAAATCTTGCATTTTTTTTTTGTTTTAAAATGCTCTTTCACTTACTCCTTTAATTCCAAACTACTTTGTGATATTAGAGTTTTGTACTTGCAGTTGAAACCTTGAGACACGGAGAATCATAAGACTGCTGAAGGTCACAGGTGAGGGTAGAAGAATATGAACCATTGGACTTCATAAGAGTACTGCTACTCTAGTTCCTTATAGATTATACAGTTAAATCAGAGTGTTAAATCATTCCTTAAGTGCACTCCGAACTTCTCAGCAATTTTAAATGGTGAGCTGTATATTTGAGGCATTAAAATATGAGGTATGAGGCTTCCATTGATCAGAGTTGACCATGGGTATTGCATCCTACAATGGTGCTAGAAAGTGTGTGAACCCTGTAGAATTTCCTCTATTTCTGCATAAATATGACCTAAAATATGATCAGATCTTCAACCGATGTGCAGGACGGATCAACAGTTACTGGAAGCAGTTGGTTGAAGTTATCTCTGGGAGTCACACCAGTTACTGAAAACAAAGGTTTACATACTATTTCCAACAAATACATGTAATATTGGATCATTTTACTGTATTGTCGCCAAACAATTGATACTAGAGCTTATAATCATCACAGCGATATTTGATTCTGCACTTCGCGCTCCCTGGATTACAAATCGATAGTAAATATTAAAAATTTAAATTATAAATCATAAATAGAAAAACAGAAAGGGAAAGTAAGGTAGTGCAAAAAAAAATGAGAGGCAGGTCCGGATATTTGGAGGGTACGGCCCAGATCCGGGTCAGGATCCATTCAGCAGTCTTATCACAGTTGGAAAGAAGCTGTTCCCAAACCTGGTTGTACAAGTCTTCAAGCTCCTGAGCCTTCTCCCGGAGGGAAGAAGGATGAAAATTGTGTTGGCTGGGTGGGTCGTGTCCTTGTTTATCCTAGCAGCACTGCTCTGACAGTGTGCGGTGTAAAGTGAGTTCAAGGATGGAAGATTGGTTTGTGTGATGTGCTGGGCTGTGTTCACGATCTTCTGCAGCTTCTTCCGGTCTTGGACAGGATAACTTCCATACCAGGTTGTGATGCACCCTAGAAGAATGCTTTCTATGGTGCATCTATAAAAATTACTGAGAGTTTTAGGGGACAGGCCAAATTTCTTTAGCTTTCTCAGGAAGTAAAGGTGCTGGTGGGCCTTCTTGGCAGTGGACTCTGCTTAGTTGGACCAAGTCAGGTCATTTGTGATATTTTTTTTAATAAATAAATGAACAAGTATAATGTTTTTCTGTTGTTTATTTAATTGGGTTCTCTTTATCTAGTTTTAAGTCTATGTGATGATCTGATCACATCTTAAGTCATATTTATGCAGAAATAGAGAAAATTCTATAGGGTTCACGTACTTTCCAGCACCACTGTAGCTATCTAGATATGCAAGCCTGGGCAGTACGATAGGGGGAGCAAGCTGTTGCCCACGTAGCAAGCTCCCCCTCTCCACACATATGCTGAACCCAAAGGAACGGCAGAGACCGATACAGTTTAGTACCAGCAGTGTCGCAGGAGTTGCAGTCAGCACTGAACTCAATGTAGGACTGCCTTTGGGACCCCAGCTCCGGATTTTTTCCTCAGGGCTTACTCCCAAAGACTTCCCTATGAGTGGGTATAATTACAAGGCAGTGGATGTTTGAGATCAGAGTTTTCCTTCTCCTAGGTGAGCTGCCAACCACGGCTGACAAGCCCCATCTGCCCAAAGCGACTGGTTTTAAGGCGCCGGTAACTCACCTTTGCCCCTTCTCTTGGCAGAAGAAACGGTTCCGCCAAGCTAAGCCACACGTGAAGGCCAGGAACTGGACTTGGTGCAGGCCATTGGAAGAATTTAATAGGTAGTGGGAGCTTGTCCCCATTGCCACTCCCGGTTATAACAACCTTAAGTATTAAAATACAATGCTCATATTATGGATGGTTTCAAACATTGAGTGATACCCATTTGGTATCTACCTAGTGAAATTGATTGATGAATACAGTAAAACTTTGATAATCTGGCATGATCTTGGACTAGTAGGTTTTCTGAACTGGCAGATATTTTCTGCATTAATTCCCACCACTCTTTTAATTAGATTTTTATGATGTCATAGAGTGTTATAATAAATTCACCATTAAATTCTCTAAGATACTGTATAGGGAAATGTAGGAACTGGAGCCTTGCTAAGTCTCAAGAAAACACAGAAACCTAGGCACCTGTTGAGTCTTGGTGAGCATGAGAACCTGGACCAATGAATCATGGAGGAGCACGGTAACCCATGAGACTTGGGGGAGTGTGGGAAACATTGCCTGGTGAGCCATGTGCCAAACATTTGGGATTTTTGAATAAGCAAGTAGCAGATTACGTACAACATAGTGCAGACAAGCAAAGGGAAAGGCCATTCAGCCCATGATATTGTGCTAACTGATTGAACATCTAACTAAATTAATCTCTTCAGCCTGCACAACGTGCATATCCCTCCATTTTCCTCACATTCATGTGCTGTTTAAGAGCATTTATTATATCTGCCTCCACCACCAGTGCACTCCAGGCAGCCACCAGCCTCTATGTTTTCAAAAAATCTGCACATTATCTTTGAATTTACCATATCTCACCTTCAATGCATGCCCTCTACTATCAGATATTTTAATTCTGGGAGAAAGTTACCAGCTTTCTACTTTACCTGTGCCTCTCATAGACCTATAAACCTCAACCAGATCTCCTTTCAGTGTTCACCACTCCAGAGAAAACAACCCAAGTTTCTCCAACTTATTCTTATAACACATGCCCTCTAATCCAGTGAGCATCCTGGTCAATCTCTTCTTCACCCTCTCTACAGCCTCCATATGCTTCCTCTAATGGGGTGACCAAAATTAAAAGTAATACTCCTAGATGCAGCCTCACCGGAGTTTTATAAAGGTGCAACGTAATTTTGTGACTTCAGAATTATTGAAGTTTTATTACGTACTTCTACCTAGATGGACCAGGCATGGAACAGTTGTCCGAAGAGCAAAGATTAAAAAAAAATTGCGCTTACAGTTTATAAGAGATCCATCAATTGCTTGCAAGTTCATTGGAGTTTGAAGTAAGCAGAGTTCTTTGCAGTGAACAGGGCTGAATGTTATAAATTTGGGGCTATAATATGTTTAAAATTGGGGTGAGAGCTTTGTTAAAGCTGATTTCATATATGCTTTTCATAGTTGGATATTATGGGATATTAGATGTTTCGCTAGTCTTTGAGGATGACCAGGAGCTAGAACACAGTCCATATACAGGGTCAACACCAGAAGAGGTACAAGAGGTAGCTGGGCTCTGGCTAGAATAACCTATCCACCAACTGTTTTCAACTGACTAAGAGTCACGGTGGCTAGATGCTGTTTTCTACTGAGTTTTTGTTTACCATCCTTATTCTAACCAGAGATCCCCCTCCCTACCCCCGAATCTCTATGCTGTTAATTATTACTTTGTTAAGAATGGAAGTGGTTGGAGATACTTATGAAAGGTAACCATGAGCAGCTCCGGACCTAGATGGTCCAGCTTCAAACTGCACTGTTTATTGTGAGTGGCAGCAACCAGTTATAGACAACTGTGAATGCTTTCAAAATGGAGTTTTCCACTGTATCTTGGTATACATAACAACAATAAACCAATGACCAACTTGTCAGAGCACCAATAGAGCATAGAATAGTACAGCACAGTACAGGTCCTTCGGCCACATTGTTGTGCCAACCCTCAAACCCTGTCTCCCATATCACCCCCCCCCCCCGCTTAAATTCCTCCATATACCTGTCTAGTAGTCTCTTAAATTTCACTAGTGTATCTGTCTCCACCACTGACTCAGGCAGTGTATTCCACGCACTAACCACTCTCTGAGTAAAGAAAAACTTCCTCTAATGTCCCCCTTGAACTTCCCATCCCTTACCTTAAAGCCATGTTCCCTTGTATTGAGCAGTGGTGCCCTGGGGAAGAGGTGTTGGCTATCCACTCTATCTATTCCTCTTAATATCTTGTATACCTCTATCATGTCTCCTCTCATCCTCCCTCTCTCCAAAGAGTAAAGCCCTAGCTCCCTGACTATTGCTATTGTTCTGAGTGGTGGATACAGCTTGGTCCATCACAGTTAAAGCCCACTCCATCATTGAGTATGTCTGCATGGAGCACTGTTGCAGGAAAGCAGCATACATCATCAAGGACCTCCACCATGCAGTCCAAGCTCTCTTCTCACTGCTGCCATCAGGAAGGAGGCAAAAGAGCCTCAGGACCCGCAGCACCAGTTTCAGAAACAGTTATTATCCCTTAACCATTAGGCTCTTGAACCAGAGGGGATAACTTCACTCACCCCATCACGGAACTGTTTCCACAACCTATGGACTCCCTTCTAAGACTCTTTGTTTCATGTTCTCAACTTAATGACTAGTTTTTTTTATTGTTTGCCTTTGCATATTTTTTCTTTTGCACATTGGTTGTTTATCTGTCCTGTTAGATGCAATATCTCATTGATTTTATTGTGTTTCTTGTATTTACTGTGAATGCCTACAAGAAGGTGAATCTTAGGGTTGTATATGGTGACATATATGTATTTTAATAATATATTGAACTTTGAGAGGGTACACCTTCCTGGACTCACTAACGCAACCAATGCACAAGGTATCTTCTGGCTGACAGTTGCCTGAAGAAAAATTGCCAGATAGTCTTGAAAACCTCATAAACTATAGCAACATTGGGATATGGAACAATGATCGAAGCAGTTTTGCTTTGGATGCAAGACTTCGGAGCTCCTATGCATTATTCGTAACCCGAATTGCTTTGGTTAGTGCTGCTTTAGAGATTGTGAGCTCTGTCATTAGTTGTTGCATAGTGGTTGGATTGCAAGTGTTGTTTAGAAGCTGGTCAGCACTTCCATTGCTGAAAGTGATGTCCTACGGGCTCTGCAGAAAGGCCTGTGCAAGACAGGAGCTGCACTCACTCAGGGTTCCAGCAGTACAGGCAATACCACCGGTGCCGGTTCATCAAGAGGGTTCAGGAGGCTTTGTGTGAACCATCTGCAAGCTGTAAGGCATTTGAGGTCAAATAAAATAAGTGGGATGAGAGGAGGAGGATGGATATGATCACTATATAGTCATTATATTAGCCATTTCTTTGCCCCAGCCAAATCTGGGACCAAGTCATTAATGCATCTTTGTGGACATTAATCTCTCTGTGTAACTTCCCAGACAATTCTGTTCATGTGGTTTTCTGGGATTCCAAGCATTCAAATCATTCCTCTGGGTGTCTCTACTCCTTATATCGAAGTTCTGCATTCAGTATCTATGAACTGTTTGCCATTTCTGTTGTGAGTACTCCCTAAGCTGCAAAATTACTTCCAGCAGCGCCTGTTCTCAGTGCCCATTTCATCTTTATAAAGTACGGGCACAGTTCCATGTTTCAGCAGGGGTGAAAGCCTCCTGACCTTACTCATGATCAGTAAGTGTTACGGAAGAAAAGATCTCAATTGGTAGTCCTGAGCAAAAATCTACTGGTGATTCCTTCAGAATGTCCTCTTCCATTGAGAGTTAGTATTGTTTAACAGATAAATTAAAACAACCTGATTCATTCTTGTAGTAGAAGTGGTCAATTATGGCCTGAAATTCACCTTCACCAAATACAGGAAAATCAATTACTGAATGAATCACGATAAATGTTTCCCAATATTAACCCACCTTCTTCCGGCTAACATATTTCTCACTTTCAATGGTGAAGGGGATTCTGTTGCAGATTAACATTTTATTATCAGGTTACTATAACTTTAAAATGTTGCAAGTTACAAATGTCTCTCTTCTACTTACAAATCACGTGCTCATTTATTTTTGTAGGTTGTCATGATGAAATGTGTATCTTTCTCAGTCCTTTGGTTGAATCTCTGATGATATATTGGTGTTTAGTGCAATATTACTTTGTGATTGATCAAAATCCCTACCTCTAACAGTATGCAGGATCTAACCTTGACCTTTCATTGTGTTAATACAGGGAAAAGCAAATACGCAATATATGTACAATGCCCGTCTTAACTTCAGATTTCTCACATACCATCTCTTAAAAATAAAGAAAGAAGGGATAGTTACTCTCTATAGAGTCAAAATATCTTTGAAAGTTATTAGTAATTAATTTCAAGGTAACTGCACTGGCCACCATTCATTTTGAGCAAAACTGACTTGCTGCAGTTTTTGTTCATAGATCTGAAAATTTAGTTCATGGTTAGTTTGAGCTTGTTTTTCGTACATGTACACCATATCATTTAAAATAGTCACATTTGTGAGGACCCTTAGTGGTTTGTTTTTCATCCAATAGTTGAGCAGAAATGTTCTAAGTTTCACCTTTGTATTTAATGAATTGGTTGATCAGCTAGCACTCACATATAAAGGGTGACTAAATAGGGTGAAATACCGATACAATTAAATTATTTTATAACAAAGAGCCAAAGAAGAGTGGAAAAATAGTCTTTGCACAAAGCAGAAAGAAACAAAAACTGAAAAAGTGATAATTACTTAATTGTATTTACCAGAATGTTTACTTCCATTGAGAGTTAGCATTATTTAAAAGACAATTTAAAACACTCTCATTCATTTTTATTGGCAGAATGGTCATTTATGGCCTAAAATTCATCTTCTCTAAGTGCACAAGATAGTCATGTTGCTCATTGTGCATTTTGTATGAATTCTGGTTTCAGAAGAGAAATACTATATGTACTGCAGACACATAGTGACCATTTAGTGCTACCAGTTAAGCATGAATTTCTGGCTGTTATTCTGTGGTACGTGTGGAAATTGGTCTCACTATTTTGAACTTCTGATATGAAATAGATTTTCATTTTAAATGCATATTAGCCATCATACTGGAGCCAAATTACACAGATCTTGGAGAAAACACTTATCTGTTACGTTTCATGTTTTTGATGTGATATTTACTATTAAAATTACATTTCTCATGTATGCTTGCATGAATCCAAAAACTGTTAACAAAACAATGTTTTATTATTTCAGCCGCTTTAACCTCCCTGTCTTGACGCTTCCCCAACAAAGCATGTTTTGTGAATTGTTCATTGCAATATTTCAAGTACCATAATTTAACTTTTTTTTTACATATCTTCATAATGGGCACGATTTAATTATGTGGCTGTATTATTGTTGAGGAATAACCACAAATTATGTGCCTCAAAAATGCATCTACAGTCTTAGTTTCTTCTCCAATCAAAATTTGTAGTCGCTTTGATTGGTTGAATAGAATATGACTTTTATTTAACTATTTTGAGCCAATCTAGATAGTTAGTTATTCATTATTTTTTGCAACAGAACTGATGTAATCCAGAACCATTATTCAAAATTTGCTTTTCATATTTAGTAAAAACTTCCTTGTATTTCCTTTTCTCCCCAATCATTTCTTACCTCCTACTTAAAGATGAGCACTTGAAAATCTGTGCTATCCTAAAAGTAAAATTTTAAGATTGATGAAACAAGGACATCAATGTGGAAGAATACCCAGTGAACTCATCACCAGTACAGTACTTTGCCAGTATCATTTGGCCAAATATAGTATCTTTATTTGTTTATATACAGAAAAATTTGGTTCAGTTGCCAGTACAATATCATCAGGGAATCTCCTGACATTACTCTGAAAAGTGTGAAAATATTAAATCGAGCCCAATGTCTGTTGCTTGTAATGTTCCTTTTTTTAAATTATGTTTTGTTTCTGAACAAATGCTGAATTATGTTCAGATGTAAAAGTGAAGTAAAATAGCAGTGACTATAATGCTTATTAAGTTAATACTCATAAGTAGAAGGATTTCCCTAATCTCTTCTGTGTTTATGAATTGTTATCTGCCTAATGTTAGCATGTATTTGTGCAGAATATTCCCTGTAATCAATATCTGAGCCATCTTTGCTTGAATGGTCATATTATATACCAGCAAATTGTTTTATTTTCTGATAAGCTATCAATTAAATTAACATGACAACTTTAACAAACCCAATGATTTCTAGTATTTAGTGGGAATCAAGTTACTTAGTGCAAGTTTAAGAAGATTAATTTACAGAATAGCAAGCACACTTGCTAAAGCATATTTAAAATTCAAGCACCAATTCAATAAAGCTGTTAAGTTCCAAATGAGCCCAATGCTCTTCTCATGTTGTATCTTGCATCACGGGGAACCATTAGGCATGAAACTAACAGAGTCACTAAAAGCAATCTGATTTCACTTCCCTTTCACTCAATGGAAATTAATATTGAGCAGTTACTATACTGCAATACAAGTATTAATACATAGTGTCAAATTGAAAATCTACTCTAACATTATTTAATATAGAATTTCATGAATAAGTGTGCTTTACCTGCCAGAGGAAAATACCTGCATGCCCACCCTAACATTATGTCCACCCAAATATAAATACAGATAATCACTGACAGCATGGTTATGTTCCCTATATGTTCAGTCTTTGACAAAGTTGTCTCTTAACAGTGTGCATTAATGTGTCATGATAATACCCTATGATTAATATTTTTGCATTGCTTAACTTTAAAAGATACATTAGGAAATTTTGAAGTTTACGTATAATGTATTTAATATTCCAGATTAATTACAAGCCTTTTTAATCAAAACGTTCAGTGGACTCTTGGAGTGGAAATATTTTGCAAAGACCAAAAAGGCTCAAATATACTTAAATAGGGCTCAAATTTTCCAGACTACACCATCCCCAATAAAACTAAAAGTGAGCTTGATCTGAGTTTGATATAAGATGGCTCATATGTATTAAGTCACTTCTATTACTTCCACTTTTACAACCTGTGAGTTTCTCAGCATGAGTATGACAACATTTATTGTAGATGTCCCTGTTTGCCCCATGCCTTTTCTCCTTCACAGTCATTCAATGACAAGCGTAAAAAGAACCTCATCTTTTCACGAAAATTCCCATTCTACAAGAACAAGGACAACAGTGAGCAGGATACCAGTGATCCAGAACGTAAGTAGGCTTAAGAGGCAGCATAGCTAAGAGTGCACTCAGTACAACCACATATATGCACACTCACGCAGAGGTAGGTGAGGCTATACTACTGTGACCAATGTGTGACAGCAATCTGGATCCCATCATTATTTTGTCCCACAAAAGGCAAACTTTTTATAAATGGGTATGAGACTGTGTCCCTTTTTTTAATCAACCTAAGTACATTGTATTTCATAACAAATAGACGTCTGGCCATATACTGGTCAGAATTTCAGATTGTTTGCAATTTTCAGACAATAGGTGCATTATTCTGAAATTTTTCTGTTTTAGCTATCATCCTGCTGCTTTAATAGCATGTTCATCTATTTACCATATTCACAAAATATAAAACCAGATGGTACACCTGAGCAAACACTCTCAATCTATTTGTTGACAGTTCAGAATGAAATACAGTTTGCATTTAGGAACCAAAGGGATACTGTCTTTGAATTATACCATTTTGGTATGTGTTACTTGAAGCAAATTAAAATTCTGAAACAAATATGGTTCTGGCACAATACCACGTGCAGGTGTAAGTGGGCTCCTGATTGGCTTATCTGCATGGTCTGTCATGGTAGTATTCAATTCAAATCCACTGACTTCTTCCTTCCTCTTCTGCGGTTATTCTTCCTGTCTTTGCTTGCTGTCTGGGGACTACTCTGCAGGAGATCCCCGGGTTAGCCGACGATGGTTATGGAACAAAGACTCTGAGTAAGTTCTGAAGAATGACCAGAATAACACGTCACTGTGTAATTACCTTTCTTTTAATTATTATTTGCATAAATCCCCAAGGAGAATCCCAGCATGTAAAAATGGAGCTTAGAAGGAAACCCGATATAAATCGTCAAACGTTTTCAGTTTCTTTGTACTTTTGCATGAGTAATTGAAATTGATGCTCAAATTCTGTCCAGAGTATCTCTTAGAATGTGTTTACTTGTCTTAATGACATTCATTGTTTATATTACATTAATTATTTTGTGCTTGTGCTGCTGGGGTGCACAGCACCATGTACAGTCAACAGTATCCAGAATCCTGCATCGCTCCTCATTCCCTTCTGCACTTTGCAATACCCCCTATCTACCTCCACCTCCTCTTGCCAAATGAAAACTATTACTGCTGCTCTTTTAATTGCTATTTCTCTACCAAAGCTCCTTTATGTTTTAATTATGTACATTTCTGTTATGCAGCATGTATACAATTTCCTTTCCGAAAAATAAATTCCCTTGGCATTGTTTTCTGACATTTTTAAATGGACTTCCTAATATGATTTATTATTATTTCAGAACATGTTACTTCAAATGCCAGTGATAGTGAAAGCAGCTACAGTAAGTTTATTTTGTTTTTGAGTCTTATATTTATTTCCTCCTTACAGGACTCACTGAAAATTTATTATTAGACTGAACAATTTACCACAACACAAATGAATATTGGATGTCAAACCTCTGGTCCACTTTTACTAAATGATGCAATATTTATTTATTCTTTTGATAGCTATGAAATTGTGTAAAGAATTTTTAATTACATTTAAATTCAGATTTAGTCATCAAAACTTTATCTTCCAGAGTTGATTTCTGTTGCACATTTTGTTCATTCAATTCTTTTCTTCTGTAGATAGTCAAACAGCTACTTGTTTTCAAATATTTCAATATAAATAATGTTTTGTTAGAAAAATGAGCACTTTGCAAAGTGTATTCATCTCAAAATATCCATGAGAGATCTTCAATTTATCTTTGTATATAAAGAGATGTACATTTTTTTTTAATTTGTGTGAGTGAGCTTACTATTTTTAAGAATAAAGAACAAAGTACACTTGTGTTTGTCTTCTCTCAGGGGGACCAGAAGACTGCATTCTTTCATATGAACCAGTCATGCAGCAAGAGAGTAAGTCAAACAGAATTATACATTAAAAGCAAAAGTTATTATTGCTCCATCACTGGTTTTTGTGAGTAGGTTGAGCAAGTCACAGTACTTCAGATATATTCTTGTAAAGATGCAGAGGTTAAAAAAGAAATTCAATGCACAGCCATTAATGCTAGTTGGGATCTGGAATCTGATATGAATAATAATTAAATCTCACCATTGGCATGTGAATAATGAGTCTAATAGCTATTTTAGAGAAATAGAAAACAAACAGTAGATTTCATTTGTAATTCTCTGATTTTAATATTTTTGAAGATGTATCATCTCAAATCTTTACTTTTATACTCATTGCCCTCATACAATTCAAATTCTATTTCCCATTTCCATGTTTTTTTCAGTCTCCAAACCTAATTTTACATGTACACATTTACTAGTATATGGATATTTTCTTGGAACGTTTTTCCACTTATGTATTAAATTGTACTTATCCACAATTTTAAATTGTAACCTTTATCTATTAAATATATGTAGTACAGTAATATTAAGAAATAATAACTCAACAAGAATAAAGTGTTTATTAAAATGATGTTAAATGACTTTATGGTAACATCTATTGCTTTGTATATCAGTTAATTACAGTAGACCTGTCATTATTCTGGGTCCAATGAAAGATCGGGTTAATGATGATCTGATATCAGAGTTCCCAGACAAATTTGGCTCATGTGTACCACGTAAGTAATACATCTAATTTAATAATTTGTGATTATAAACTCAGATGTTGACAATTGAATATATTGCTGAATGTGTGGGATTTCAAGTCTCTTGTGTTAAGAAAGATAGTTAACAACATTAGGGTAACTCCTGTGCAGTGCAGATTATTATTCCACAAGTTCTTTTCTACACCTCTTCCTCCACATGGTACTATAATCTTATTTAATTCAGAAGCTACGTGGCGGTGCTGGGAGTAGTCACTGGTTTAACAAAGGATTCATTTGCACTTATCTTTACTTTCATTAATGCCCTGTTTTCATCTTGTATGTTAGAAAGTATGAACTGAATCAGACCATAACAATTTTTTTTATCTCTATCACTGCTGTCAGTAAAGGCTTACAAATCCATACTCAGAAGAAATAACCCTGTAAAACCTCAAGAAAGAGAAAAAGTTTACAACCAACCAAACGCAATTGAGGAATAGGCCTTCTGTCAGATTTCACAAACAATTTCAAATACTTATACAGTAAGCAAGGTTGGGTGCTCAAGGCTGTTGAGTGAGAGAATAATGGGATTTGCAGTGTGTGAATCACTGAAGGACAATGATCTATTTTGTTAGGATGTACAGAAGCAAATAGAAAATTGCAATCTATTGTTAAGACGATTAAATAAGAAGCCTTTTTATTGGGCGGTGTTGCAGATATTGGAAATTTAAAGCATAAACAGAAAATGACAGAGCAATTTAGCAGATCAGTGTTCAAGCAGAGAGAACCAGAGTAGACATTTCAGGTTAATGACTGCATCAGGATTTGGAAAAGTGAGGAAACATGGAATTTAAGCTACAGAAAGTGAGAGGGGGGCCAAGAGAAAGCAGTAAATGCCTGAGACGGGTGAAGACTAAAGCTGTTGAGGCAGTCATTCATTTAAACTAGACACTAGAATACTAGAGCACAGTACAGGCCCTTCAGCCCTAAATGATGTGCCAACCCATATATTCCTTTCAAAAAAAGTACTAAACCTACACTATGCCATAACCCCTCTATTTTTCTTTCATCCATGTGCCTGTCCAAGAGGCTCTTAAATACCCCTAATGTTTTAGCCTCCACCACCATCCCTAGCAAGTCATTCCAGGCACCCACAAACCTCTGTGTAAAAAAAACTTAGCCCTGATGTCCCCCTAAACTTCCCTCCCTTAACTTTGTACATATGCCCTCTGATGTTTGCTATTCATGCCCTGGGAAACAGGTACTGGCTATACAGCCTATCTATGCCTCTCATAATCTTGTAGACCTCTATCAAGTCCCCTCTCATCCTTCTACGCTGCAAAGACAAAAGTCCCAGCTCTGCTAACCTTGCCTCATAAAACTTGTTTTCCAATCCAGGCAACATCCTGGTAACTCTTCTCTGCACTCTCTCCATAGCTTCCACATCCTTCCTATAATGAGGCGACCAGAATTGAACACAATACTCTAAATGTGGTCTCACCAGAGATTTGTAGAGTTGCAACATGACCTCTCTACTCTTGAACTCAATCTCCCTATTAATGAAGCCTAGCATCCCATAGGCCTTCTTAACAATCCTATCAACCTGGGCAGCGACCTTGAGGGATGTATGGATTTGAACCCCCAAGGTCCATCTGTTCATCCACGCTCTTAAGTAACTGGCCATTAACCCTGTACTCAGCCTCCTGGTTTGTCCTTCCAAAATGCATCATGTCACACTTATCCGGATTGAACTCCATCTGCCACTTTGCTGCCCAACTCTGCATCCTGTCTATATCCTCTTGTAACCTTCGACAACCTACAGCTTCATCCACAACTCCTCCATCTTCGTGTCATCTGCAAACTTACTCACCCATCCTTCCGCCTCTTCATTCAGGTCATTTATAAAAATCACAAAGAGCAGGGGTCCCAGGACAGATCCTTGCAGCACTCCACTAATCACTGACCTCCAGGCAGAATACTTTCCTTCCACTACTACCCTCTGCTTTCTTCCTTTAAGCCAATTTTTTATCCAAACAGCCAAGGTTCCACTGATCCCATGCCTCATGACTTTCTGGATGAGTCTCTCATGGGAGACCTTGTAAAATACCTTGCTAAAATCCATGTAGACCACATCTACCGCCCTACCCTCATCAATTTCTTTTGTTACCGCTTCAAAAAACTCATTTAGGCTCGTGAGGCATGACCTTCCCTTCACAAAGCCATGTTGACTGTCCTTGAGTAGACTGTACTTCTCCAAGTACTCGTAGATCCTATTCTTAAGAATCCTTTCCAATAGTTTGCAGACCACTGACGTAAGACTCACTGGTCTATAGTTCCCAGGATTCTCCCTATTACCTTTTTTAAACAAGGGAACTACATTTGCCATTCTCCAATCCTTCAGCACCTCCCCTGCAGCCAAAGAGGATTCAAAGATCATAGCTACTGCTCCAGCGATCTCTTCTCTCACTTTCCACAGCAACCTGGGGTATATCATGTCCGGCCCTGGGGACTTATCAATCTTGATCTTTTTAAGAAGATCCAACACTTCTGCGTTAATCTCCACATTGTCCAGCACATAGGCCTGTTCTATTTCGACCCACCCTTATCAAGGTCCTTTTCACTTGTGAATACTGAAGCAAAGTAGTCATTTAGGACAATTAAACAAATAGAAAAGAGAGAGAAAAAACAAATGAACAAATTGAAACTGAAATATACAGGAACATCTGAAGAGAAATAACAAAATTGGCTACCTGTAATTGATAAATTCAATATTGAGGTGCAAGGGCTGCAAGGCACTTAGATAGAACAAATTTGTATCATTAGAACAATGAAAGTATCTAAAAACAGAAACATCAGTGTGGGAATGAGATGGACATTTAGTAAAATAGGCTGAATAGTTAAGAATCACAGATTTTCCTCCCTTAAAGACAGTGGTCCCCAACCTTCGGGCTGCGGACCGATACCGATCCGCAAAGAATGCAGTGGTGCAGCGGTATCCGGAGCGCACCCAGCACATCTTTAAGAAAAAAGCCGAAATAAACAAGCTAATTAATTAGGTGCCGCCCGGCACGTAAATGTGGGCCCAGATCAGAGGTGATTGCCGATTGCGTCGCCTCTGATCTGGGCCGACATTTATGTGCCGGGCGGCACCTAATTAATTAGCTTGTTTGTTTTGGCTTTTTTCTTAAAGATGTGCTGGGTGCGCTCCGGATACCGCTGCACCACTGCATTCTTCATGGCAATGTATCGGTCCGTGGCCCAGAGGTTGGGGACCACTGCTTAAAGCCATAAACAAACCCATTAAGATTTAAGACAATCTAATACCTTTACCATTTATTCCTACTGACTTAATTTTATTTTCTCGTTGTTATTTTAATTCCTTGTATCATAGTGACGGGGGAAAAGACTCGCTGATACATGAGGTGTGAGCAAAACTGCTGGAGAGTTATCAGACCTATAAGATTTTTTTTGCTGTGACTATGGTACCTCCCTGCATTAACTCCTGGATAGTTTAGGCCTCCCTCCAGGAAAATACACCTATGCTTTGCTTGTTGACTATTACTGGTTAAACTACAGTGTTTATTGTTCCACAAGCTATTCCTTTCTCTTTTTCTGTTTAACCAGCCAAACTATTGTTATTAAAAATAAGACAAAAGCCACAATTGATTGTAATTAGTTTGACAAAGGTAATGTTTTGATTATATTGCATAGATATATCATGTACTATTTTGTTTTAAGCTAAACATAAATCAAGTCATTTTAGAACATATTTATTGTATTTTTTTTCTTATTCCTATTTCTAATTCTTGGAATCTGCTTCTTCAAAGCTTGAGGATTGTTAAATTAAGAAACTGGGAAAAAAAAGCTCTCCTTAAGCAGGGTACCAATTGCCTTAATACAGTGGGAACTCTGAAATACCTGGACTCTTTTTATTCACAGACAATTGAAGTATTAAGAAGGTTATTTATTGGGAATGACCTCTATTTGTTTGACTAATATAATGTTTTTATCCTGAGTCTTGCAGTAATGGTTGCAGTTGCCAACCAAAAACTGAATAATTGCAACTAAAAATGAAAATATATTTGCAGGTCTGCATAATATTTTATCCTTTGGAAGTTTCTGAATACATACCCAGACACTCTCTCTTAACATCAAACGGTTCTTATTCAAACTTTGCATGTTAATACCAATGTCTTATGCAAAATGTCTGTATGCATTTTCCACCATCTAATTACCTAGGACATTTCTATTGATGATTATTTCTTTACTTCCCTGTGGAATCCGTACCATCACCCATCATTTCTTGCTTGACTTTGTGTTGACATTGCCATCTTTGCTCTAATGACTGTGCTTCTGATACCATCTCTCTACCGAGACTAGAAAGACTCAACGGTTATCCCACTTCAAAAGCAATCATTGAGATTTCCAAAGATAGTTTATAATAAATGTTATAGACATTAATTTACAGTACACTTTGAACCAAGTTCTCATAGAAAGTGTGGCTGCTGTGATAAATTTATATAATACTGAAGTCTAAAAATTCCAGAGTAAAAAAAGCCTCTGCTACAATTTGTGCAACATAGTAGCACAGCTGATAGATACATTGCCAAACAGCCCAGGTGACCCAGTTTCAATCCTGACCTTGACTGTTGTCTGTGTGGAGTTTGCATGTTCTCCATGAGACCACTTTCCAAACATTTCCCAAAAAGATTAGGGATTGCTGGTTTAAGTTGAATTGCCCCTAGTGTTTAGGTCAGTGGTCAGAAGATTTAAAAGGACAGAAATCCTGCTTCGGGTTTAATTCAGAGAAGGAAGTCTGAGAATCGGAGCGGGAGTGCGGAGGAAGCCACTTTTGAATTTTTCAGGTTTTCTTCCATTGGCGTTCAGAGGGGCGGGACTGCGCAGGCGTGTGACATCGGGCAGTGAAGCGCGGAAGATTTAAAAGGAACAGAGCCTTATACAGCGGGCAGCATAGTTTGCAGGTGGCAGAGTGAGCCAGGAGCAGAGTGAAGGCTTAAGGGCTTCGGCTCAATGGGCTTAGGCGGAAACGGGCGAGATGAGGAAGGTTTGGTATTCATTTTTTGTTGTTATTTGAGGAGAGGAGCAGTATGAGTGTGAGGGCAGCTTGTTGTTCTCAGTGCCGGATGTGGGAGGTCCTGGAGTCTCCAAGCCTCCAGGACGTCCACATCTGCGCCAGGTGCATCGAGATGCAGCTCCTAAGGGACCGCGTTAGGGAACTGGAGCTGCAGCTCGATGACCTTAGTCTGGTCAGGGAGAGTGAGGAGTTGATAGAGAGGAGTTACAGGCAGGTGGTCACACTGGGGCCACGGGAGGCAGACAAGTGGGTCACGGTTAGGAAGGGTAAGGAAAAGGGTCAGGTACTAGAGAGTACCCCTGTGGCTGTGCCCCTTGACAATAAGTACTCCTGTTTGAGTACTGTTGGGGGGACAGCTTACCTGGGGGAAGCGACAGTGGCCATGCCTCCGGCACAGAGTCCGGCCCTGTAGCTCAGAAGGGTAGGGAAAAGAAGAGGAGGGCAGTAGTAATAGGGGACTCAATAGTAAGGAGGTCAGATAGGCGATTCTGTGGACGCAGTCCGGTGACCCGGATGGTAGTTTGCCTCCCTGGTGCCAGGGTCCGGGATGTTTCTGATCGCGTCCAAGATATCCTGAAGTGGGAGGGTGAGGAGCCAGAGGTCGTGGTACATATAGGTACCAATGTCATAGGTAGGCAAAGGAAAGAGGTCCTGAAAGGAGAATATAGGGAGTTAGGAAGGGAGTTGAGAAAAAGGACTACAAAGGTAATAATCTCGGGATTACTGCCTGTGCCACGCGACAGTGAGAGTAGGAATGCAGTGAGGTAGAGGATAAATGTGTGGCTGAGGGATTGGAGCGCGGGCAGGGATTCAAGTTTTTGTATCATTGGGACCTCTTTTGGCGCAGGTGTGACCTGTACAAAAAGGACGGGTTACACCTGAATCCTAGGGGGACCAATATCCTGGCGGGGAGATTTGCGGGAGTTACTTTGGTGACTTTAAACTAGAATGGTTGAGGGCTGAGAATCAAATTAAAGGGACTAGGAGAGAGGAGGTTAGTTCACAACAGGGGGATGGGAACAAGTGCGGAGAGACAGAGGGGTGTAAAATGAAGGTAGAAGCAAAAACTGGTAAGGTGAAAAGTAAAAGTGGCAGGCAGGCAAATCCAGGGCAAAAATCAAAAAGGGCCACTTTTCAACATAATTGTATAAGGGCTAGGAGTGTTGTAAAAGCAAGCCTGAAGGCTTCGTGTGTCAATGCAAGGAGCATTCGTAACAAGGTGGATGAATTAAAAGTACAGATTGTTATTAATGAATATGATATAGTTGGGATCACAGAGACATGGCTCCAGGGTGACCAAGGATGGGAGCTCAACATTCAGGGATATTCAATATTCAGGAGGGATAGACATGAAAGAAAAGGAGGTGGGGTAGCATTGCTGGTTAGAGAGGAGATTAATGCAATAGAAAGGAAGGACATTAGCCAAGAGGATGTGGAATTGATATGGGTAGAGCTGCATAACACTAAGGGGCAGAAAACACTGGTGGGAGTTGTGTACAGGCCACCTAACAGTAGTAGTGAGGTTGGGGATGGCATTAAACAGGAAATTGGAAATGTGTGCAATAAAGGAACAGCAGTTATAATAATGACTTCAATCTACATATAGATTGGGTGAACCAAATTGATAAGGGTGCTGAGGAAGAGGATTTCTTAGAATGTATGCGGGATGGTTTTTTGAACCAACATGTCGAGGAACCAACTAGAAAGCAGGCTATTCTAGACTGGGTATTGAGCAATGAGGAAGGGTTAATTAGCAATCTTGTCGTGAGAGACCCCTTGGGTAAGAGTGACCATAATATGGTGAAATTCTTCATTAAGATGGAGAGTGACATAGTTAATTCAGAAACAAAGGTTCTGAACTTCACGAAGGGTAACTTTGAAGGTATGAGACGTGAATTAGCTAAGATAGACTGGCAAATGATACTTAAAGGGTTGACGGTGGATATGCAACGGCAAGCATTTAAAGATCACATGGATGAACTACAACAATTGTTCATCCCAGTTTGGCAAAAGAATAAATCAGGGAAGGTAAGTGCACCCATGGCTGACAAGGGAAATTAGGGATAGTATCAATTCCAAAGAAGAAGCATACAAATTAGCCAGAAAAAGTGGCTCACCTGAGGACTGGGAAAAATTCAGAGTCCAGCAGAGGAGGACAAAGGGCTTAATTAGGAAAGGGAAAAAAGATTATGAGAGAAAACTGGCAGGGAACATAAAAACTGACTGTAAAAGCTTTTATAGATATGTGAAAAGAAAAAGATTGGTTAAGACAAATGTAGGTCCCCTACAGACAGAAACAGGTGAATTGATTATGGGGAGCAAGGACATGGCAGACCAACTGAATAACTACTTTGGTTCTGTCTTCACTAAGGAAGACATAAATAATCTTCCAGAAATAGTAGGGGACAGAAGGTCCAGTGAGATGGAGGAACTGAGGGAAATACATGTTAGTAGGGAAGTGGTGTTAGGTAAATTGAAGGGATTAAAGGCAGATAAATCCCCAAGGCCAGATGGTCTGCATCCCAGAGTGCTTAAGGAGGTAGCCCAAGAAATAGTGGATGCATTAGTGATAATTTTTCAAAACTCTTTAGATTCTGGACTAGTTCCTGAGGATTGGAGGGTGGCTAATGTAACCCCGCTTTTTAAAAAAGGAGGGAGAGAGAAACTGGGGAATTATGGACCGGTTAGCCTAACATCGGTGGTGGGGAAACTGCTAGAGTCAGTTATCAAAGATGTGATAACAGCTCATTTGGAAAGCGGTGAAATCATTGGACAAAGTCAGCATGGATTTGTGAAAGGAAAATCATGTCTGACAAATCTCATAGAATTTTTTGAGGATGTAACTAGTAGAGTGGATAGGGGAGAACCAGTGGATGTGGTATATTTGGATTTTCAAAAGGCTTTTGACAAGGTCCCACACAGGAGATTAGTGTGCAAACTTAAAGCACACGGTATTGGGGGTAAGGTATTGATGTGGATAGAGAATTGGTTGGCAGACAGGAAGCAAAGAGTGGGAATAAATGGGACCTTTTCCGAATGGCAGGCAGTGACTAGTGGGGTACCGCAAGGCTCAGTGCTGGGACCCGAGTTGTTTACAATATATATTAATGACTTAGATGAGGGAATTAAATGCAGCATCTCCAAGTTTGTGGATGACATGAAGCTGGGCGGCAGTGTTAGCTGTGAGCAGGATGCTAAGAGGATGCAGGGTGACTTGGATAGGTTAGGTGAGTGGGCAAATTCATGGCAGATACAATTTAATGTGGATAAATGTGAGGTTATCCACTTTGGTGGCAAGAACAGGAAAACAGATTATTATCTGAATGGTGGCCGATTAGGAAAAGGGGAGGTGCAACGAGACCTGGTTGTCATTATACACCAGTCATTGAAAGTGGGCATGCAGGTACAGCAGGCGGTGAAAAAGGCGAATGGTTTGCTGGCATTCATAGCAAGAGGATTCGAGTACAAGAGCAGGGAGGTACTACTGCAGTTGTACAAGGCCTTGGTGAGACCACACCTGGAGTATTGTGTGCAGTTTTGGTCCCCTAATCTGAGGAAAGACATTCTTACCATAGAGGGAGTACAAAGAAGGTTCACCAGATTGATTCCTGGGATGGCAGGACTTTCATATGATGAAAGACTGGATCAACTAGGCTTATACTCATTGGAATTTAGAAGATTGAGGGGGGATCTTATTGAAACATATAAAATCCTAAAGGGATTGGACAGGCTAGATGCAGGAAGATTGTTCCCGATATTGGGGAAGTCCAGAACGAGGGGTCACAGTCTGAGGATAAAGGGGAAGCCTTTTAGGACCGAGATTAGGAAAAACTTCTTCACACAGAGAGTGGTGAATCTGTGGAATTCTCTGCCACAAGAAACAGTTGAGGCCAGTTCATTGGCTATATTTAAGAGGGAGTTAGATATGGTCCTTGTGGCTAAAGGGATCGGGGGTATGGAGGGAAGGCTGATACAGGGTTCTGATCAGCCATGATCATACTGAATAGTGGTGCAGGCCCGAAGGGCCGAATGGCCTACTCCTGCACCTATTTTCTATGTTTCTATTTTTCTATGGTAGAATTTGGGAAGAGTTTATAGAAATGTGGGAGAATAAAATGGGTTAAAGTAGGATTTGTGTAATAGTGGGCATTTGATAGTCAGTGCAGACCCAGTGAACTGACGGGCCTTTTATATGTGGTATCTCTCTGTGATTTTCTGGCAAACGTATGTTAGCAACCAGCACCACACAACATGCACCATGTGGACTGAATCAAACTGGATTTAGCTCAGTGTCCTTGGTCTCTGCTCACCAGCACTTATCTGCATTAGGTGTGAAATGAACTGACTCTCTGCATTCAGTAGGTAGAGGCTTCTGCAACAAGTAGCTTTAAAGCATATTTTGAAGTTGAAAGAAAACTGTTAAAAAACTAATATACAAGTACGTTGTAGGGCAGAAATGCACTGCTTGTCCTAAAATTGTTACAGCTTTCCCATTACATTAGCCCTTTTAATGCCAATAATTAAATACTTAGGAATCACTGTTCTTATGTGCAACAATCTGGGGTAAAGATTTTGTTCTTAGTGTTGTGGGTCCAGTGCACAAATATCTGAAAGATGTGTAACAAAGGCTTATGCTACTGTATACAGAGTTGTAGAGAGCAAGAGCATCATAGAGCACAGAAGCCAGCGCTTTGGCACACACTGACCATGCTGACTACCGATCCATACCAATTGCATTTTTCAGCACTGGGCCCATACAATTTTGTGCCGTGCTTTTTTTTCAAACACGTGATAGTGCCTGTCTCCACAACCCTCTCAGGCAGTGTGTTTCAGATTTTAACCACCCTATGTATGAAAAATTCTTCTTCATATCTCCTCTAAATCTTCTACCCCTTACCTTCAAACAAGTCTTGGTTCTGGACACCTTTACTAACAGGAACAGTTTCTCAGTATATACCAATTTAGTACCCATCATAATTTTGAATACTTCAATCAGCAGCCCCCCAATCCCCTTTACCCTTCTGTTTCATTGAAAACTAACCTTGTCTATACAGTCTCAAACCTAAAAAAAATATAATTCCCATGGCTCAAACGCTCTATCTCAGGTAGCATCCTGCTGAGTCATGTCTTCACCTTTTCCAGTGCAATCACACCCATCCTCTAAATGACAAACAGAGCAGCACAGGTATTCAACTATGGCCTGACTAATATATATTGCACAATATCTTCCCGTTCTTACATTTAAAGCCAAGGCTGATGAAGCTTAGTATCCTATATACTTTCTTAGCCAGCTTTATTTTTAACCTATGTTGTTGCCTTAAGGGATTCCTGGGCATTTACACCAAGGTCCCTCCGTCCCTCAGTTCTCCCTGTGACCCTATCATTCATTAGTTCTCCCAAAATACATCATCTCATATTTTTGCAGAACTAAATTCCATCTGTCATTTCTCTGCGCAGCCTACCAATTCATCAGTTTACAACATGATTATGAGAGCAATGTTTAACAAACATTTATACAGGCACATGGACAAGCAAGGAATGGAGGAATATGGACCATGAGCAGGGAGATGGGATTGGTTGAGATTGGCACAGGCACCGTGGGTTGGAGGGCCTGTTCAGTTTTCTTTCAGTATCAACAACACCACTAACTTTTGTGACACCTGCAAGTGTATTAATACATTTCCTACATCCAGATGGTTAATATCTACAAGAATAGGCAAGCATTCCAATACTGATCCCTATGGTACGCTAGTACTCCACAGGCTTCCAACCATAAGATCAGCCATCTTCCCAATGAATTTTGGATCAGATTAGCCAAATGGCCCTTAATCCCATGGCTCTTACCTTACATTTGAAACACTGTCAAAAGCCTTACTATAGTTGATGTAGTCTATATCAACCACACCACCTTCATTAATGCAGTGTTATTTTTTTTAATCAGTCGAATTATTTAGAAAGGATTTCCTTTCAATATAGCCATGCTGACAATCCTTCATTAATCTTTGACTCTCCAAATCCAGATTAATCTTATACTTCAGAATGTTTTCTCAATAATTTTCCTACCACTGATGTTAGATTTACTGGCCTGTAAATAGCTCTGCTGCTCTTCTTGAATAAAGCCTTTGCTTTGGACTCCAGGCAGATTTTGAGTGGTTGATTAATGAGTGCCATGAGAAATCTTAAAATGTTTCTATCAAGTAATAGCAAAGTCTTTTATCATAAACATACTGAATAGTCTCAGTGAGCAAGTGAGTAAGAAATAGCTGTGAGAATGAAAGTTCAAAGATAATGATAACCAGGGGTTACATATGCTTCTATGTGCTAAAACGCTTGCAAATAGATTTTAATCCTATCAGATTGGTGCTTTTATCTTGATTTAATTTAATAATGATTATCTTTACAATCCAGATAAAATCTAAGTTCTGAACCATACAATATTAAGGAAATACCGTACATAAAACATCATTCACATGATACTCTAGCAATCTCTTCAAACAGATTGGTAGAATTACTGAGTGAGACCATATCAGTGAAGTACAAATTGTTATTCCTCTTTCTGGAGAACTCTCTGACCTTATCCTCGTTATTACCTATCAGCCAGCGAGCCTTGACTGCTGAATCTCTTGGCAAGATTGTGCATTGTGACATAGGATCATCTTGACTGAGAGGGCTATATGGAACCAAGGCCAACAGCTGCAGCCTCTGGGGGAGAATTGCATAGAACTAGTAGAACAGGAAAAAGCACATGGAAGGCAAGTTAAAGGGTTGTATGAGAGTGAGTGTTCAGTGCTATAAATAATTTTGCTCTTGGATTTGATTGAATGTATAAAAATGTTTGGCATATTGATTTATGTGTTTCAATAACATAGAGAAGGGAAGCACTGTTACTGTTGGAATTGGGAAATCTATTCATTTATGATAATGCTTGAGAAGTGGAAATGGCTGGGGAATCAGAATTTATTCCTCATCTAAAGTTGTTACTGAGTGTAGTGAGGAGTCATCCTCCTGTCCAGTTAATAAGCTTGTGGTGAGGGAGTTCTAACTGTTCTGTGAATGAGCAATCACAAAGGAAATGAAAAATGCATCCACAGGGGAGAAAATCGTGTGACTTGGAATTTACCTTCTGGATGTTGGAGTAACCAAACAACAGGTCAACGGTTTTAACATAAGTAATATGCCAGTGTTAGACTGTGGTGAAAGCTCAGGGAGCTGGGGTAGATAGTGCAGTGTGCTGATATCTGTTCATCACAGTTCTTGGACTCCAGGTATCTCTTAGAACCTGCGCCTGACCAACCAGTATCAGGAAAAGATGAGACTATCCCGACTGCATCTTTGAGCCATTCATTGGAGGCAAACACTATTGCTTCTGTTAGCAACCTGAGTAATGATAGCCATATACCTGAAAAAGTAAATACAGAGCAACATTGCACAAATAATTTGAGTAAAGTTGTGTGAGCCAAAGGTCTCATGCATTTGTTAAAAATCCCGACCAAATATTATCAGGAAGTGAAGAAAATGACAGCAATCAGAATCTTTCAAAACCTGATTACATCTACATTTATACGTATGTCTCTAAATATTTCTTAGAAGTATCTTTTATATTGAGAAATAGTTATTTACAACTAGATTTGTATCAACTCACCCTTGACTGCTTTGCATTTCTTCAAGTTTAGATTGCATACTATCGAGGTTTCTGATTCATCAATAAATAATTTTATTTTTATTTTAATTGTCAGGCTAGTATATGTCTCTTTCTGTCTTTTCTCAAATGTAACAAAATTAGTATCCTTGCCATTATATTGTGCAATATATATTCTAATGAAAAATTACAGAATTTCTGATGCCTGAAACAAGTTCTTGATTTTTTTTCCCCTCTGGAGAGTCAGTGTATTTTAATAGGATTATGAGACGTGTAGATAGCATAGACAATAGGAATCTTTTTCCCAGGGTAGAAATGTCAAATATTAGAGGATATACATATAAAGTGAGAGGGAGAAGTTTAAAGGAAATGAGCAGAGTCCTGACGAAGGGTCTTGGCCTGAAACGTCGACTGCACCTCTTCCTAGAGATGCTGCCTGGCCGGCTGCGTTCACCAGCAACTTTGATGTGTGTGGCTTGAATTTCCAGCATCTGCAGAATTTCTGTTGTTTGAGCAGAGCAGGTTTGTTTTTCACAAAATAGTAGGATCCTGGATAAGGCTGCCATGGAAGTTGATGCAATAATGGCATTTAAGTTTATAGATAGACACGTGAATATGCAGGGAGTGTAGAGATATGGATTATGTGCAGGGAAAGAAATTTAATTCAATTCAGCATCATGTTCAATGCAGACATTGTGGGCTAATGGACCTATTCTGAATTCGTACTGTTCTATGCGGTTTTTGATTTATTTGTTTGGGGTACTGTAGTCTGACCAGTATACCATAGGAACTTTTATGGAACTTGATTTTAGGACGGTGCAATTCACCATGAAATAGAATCATGATTGCAGTAACATTGCTGAAGGTTGGAATCTCATGAAAGAAGATCATCAGGCAGATTTACCCTTGTACTTTGCAGCCCTTGGCTGACAAAACGTTCTTATAGAAAATATTGGCAGGATACCTATAATAGAATAAAAACAAAATGGTTAAAATATGTTGCTTTTAGGGGTGAGCTAATGTCTCAAGCTCAAATACTTTTGGGACTAATTTTTGGCAAATCAGAATCAGTGTTACACTTTAATGATGTTGGTTTAATATAAATATTCTAATATAATCAGGTTGCTTACTTAGAAGTGCTCATTAACAGACTGGTATTGTACTTAAATATTCTTTCACTTTATAAGTTAAAAATTTCTAAGGCATAATTTACTGCTAATCAATACGTGGTATGAAGCAGCTACTCCTGTGTGTATTAGGAAGCCCACCATGTTTTGAAAAACTGCTCATTAGTATTCAGTCGTATGGTCTATAAATTTGTTTCAAATTTTCTGTGGTAGATGACTTGATCAAGCTAATTACAAAAATCGTTTCCAGTATTGTTTTGGATTTATACTCCTTATATTCTTTTCAAATGTGGATTTTGATACTAAAATTTGCAGCGTCACATGCAATTATTTATTTACTTTTTATGAGCTTGTCATAGTTGCAACAGTTAAAACAGACATTGATATGGAAGTGAACTGGTAGTCTGCCTTTTGAAGTATTTATTTTCTCTTCATAAACAGACACTACAAGACCAAAACGTGATTATGAAATGGATGGAAGAGACTATCACTTCGTTACTTGTAGAGATCAGATGGAAAAGGATATCCAAGAACACAAATTTATTGAAGCAGGACAATACAATGATAATCTATATGGAACTAGTGTCCAATCTGTAAAATATGTGGCTGAAAGAGTATGTTGTTTACTTTACTTTTTAAGAAAACAATATTCTGGGGTACAAATTCTGATGACAATTTGGGGTTAGGGCAAAAATGAGAGACGTTAACCTTGCTTTTTACAGCAACATCAAGCCCTCCTGAATCAAATGTCCTTTGTTTCAAAGTTAGAACAAAGCCCTATGTTATTTTTTTGCTTTGGGACACAGAATACCAGTGTTTTGCTGATTATAGAAATCACATTTTTTCTCTGAGGTAGGAATATGACTCTATATGTAATCTGAAACACTCTGGACAATTGATTGCTGATTCCAGAATTTTATCCAGACAATATTAAGCAGAAATAAATCAAACAATAATTTGACACCTTTAAACAATTTTCTTTCAAATTGTTCAGAAACATTGTAGCAATCTAGTCAAGGCCAAAACTACAATTAATACTTTTGATTTACAAATCTATGATCCAAAGTACATATTTTTATATTAATTACATTTCGTTCAGTTGACACACATCTTAATTTTGAAGCAAATAGGAACTGATACCAAATACCCATATTAAAGTAGGCAAATTGATTACCTGTTTGATTATTTTTTAACACCAATTAAAATAAGACTTTAAATCTGTAAACTTACAGGGAAGTTGACTTCAGTAATTTACAATACAAAGGGTTCAGCTATTTTTATTATGACTTATAACCACCGAAAACTCTGCTACCTCTCCTTCTTATTCTTCACTGACAAGTCATGGTTTCCTTTATGTAATTATTGTGTACAGTTTTTGTCCATCTTGGGATAGGAGAATGATGAGAGATAGAAATTTCTCATTGCATTGGTGGTAGATGACTTCTGATATTTTTCAGAGTAAGTAAAAGTAGCAAAAATAACAATTATTGATGACATGATAGAAACTTTGTTTATATACTATGTGTCAACAACAATAATAGGTCATAGTTTATAACAATAGCTTAGTGGCATTCATTACACTTGTGATAGTATTTCCCACATAACTACAGTATCTATATTTCCAAATGTATTACTTTGATTCAGCTTGGGATGATGTGAATACCTCAAAGTACAAACCCCATTTCCAGAAAAGTTGGGATATTTTCCAAAATGCAATAAAAACAAAAATCTGTGATATGTTAATTCATGTGAACCTTTATTTAACTGACAAAAATACAAAAAAAAGATTTTCAATTGCTTTACTGACCAACTTAATTGTATTTTGTAAACATACACAAATTTAGAATTTGATGGCTACAACACACTCAACAAAAGTTGGGACAGAGGCATGTTTACTATTGTGTTACATCACCTTTCCTTTTAATAACACTTTTTAATCGTTTTGGAACTGAGGATACTTATTGTAGTAGATTTGCAATTGGAAATTTTGTCCATTCTTGCTTGATATAAGACTTCAGCTGCTCAACAGTCCGTGGTCTCCGTTGTCTGATTCTCCTCTTCATGATGCGCCATACATTTTCAATAGGAGATAGATCTGGACTGGCAGCAGGCCAGTCAAGCACACGTACTCTGTGTCTACAAAGCCACGCTGTTGTAGCCCATGCAGAATGTGGTCCGGCATTGTCCTGCTGAAATAAGCATGGACGTCCCGGGAAGAGACGTTGCCTTGATGGCAACATATGTCTCTCTAAAATCCTAATATACGCCTCAGAGTCAATGGTATCTTCACATACATGCAACTCACCCATGCCATGGGCACTGATGCACCCCCATATCATCACAGTTGCTGGCTTTTGCACCTTTCACTGATAACAATCTGGATGGTCGTTTTCATCTTTGGCACAGAGAACTCGACGCCCGTTTTTTCTGAAAACTAGCTGAAGTGTGGACTCATCTGACCACAGCACATGGTTCCACAGTCTTTTGGTCCATCTGAGATGAGCTCGGGCCCAGAGAACTCGCCAGCATTTCTGCATCGAGTTGATGTATGGCTTCCTCCTTGCGTAATACAGTTTTAAGTTGCATTTCTGGATGCAGCGATGGACTGTGTTGAGTGACAATGGTTTTCGGAAGTACTCCCGAGCCCAGGTGGCTATATTTGTCACAGTAGCATGACGGTTTCTTTGGCAGTGCCGCCTGAGGGCTCGAAGATCACGTGCATTCAACAGTGGTTTCGGACCTTGCCCTTTACACACTGAGATGTCTCTGAATTCTCTGAATCTTTTCATAATATTATGTACTGTAGATGTTGAAAGACCTAAATTCTCTCCAATCTTGCATTGAGAAATGTTCCTTTTGAACTGACTAACAATTCTCCCACGAATTTTGGCACAAAGGGGTGAGCCACGACCCATCCTTGCTTGCAAAGACTGAGCCTTTGATGGACACTACTTTTATACCCAGTCATGATACCTCACCTGCTACCAATTAGCCTGTTTAATGTGGAGTCTTCCAAACCGGTGTTACTTGAATGTTCTGTGCACTTTTCAATCTTATTTTAACACTGTCCCAACTTTTGTTGAGTGTGTTGCAGCCATCAATTTCTAAATTTGTGTGTATTTACAAAATACAATTAAGTTGGTCAGTAAAACTATTGAAAATCTTTTCTTTCTACTTTTGTCAGTTAAATAAAGGTTCACGTGAATTAACATATCACAGACAACAGGAATTCTGCAGATGCTGGAAATTCGAGCAACACACATCAAAGTTGCTGGTGAACGCAGAGGCCAGGCAGCATCTCTAGGAAGATGTACAGTCGACGTTTCAGGCCAAGACCCTTCGTCAGGACTAACTGAAGGAAGAGTGAGTAAGGGATTTGAAAGTTGGAGGGGGAGGGGGAGATCCAAAATGATAGGAGAAGACAGGAGGGGGAGGGATGGAGCCAAGAGCTGGACAGGTGATTGGCAAAGAGGATATGAGAGGATCATGGGACAGGAGGCCCAGGGAGAAAGACAAGGGGGCGGGGGAACCCAGAGAATGGGCAAGGGGTATAGTCAGAGGGACAGAGGGAAAAAAAGGAGAGTGAGAGAAAGAAAGAATGTGTGTATAAAAATAAATAATAAATAGGGTACGAGGGGGAGGTGGTGCATTAGCGGAAGTTAGAGAAGTCAATGTTCATGCCATTAGGTTGGAGGCTACCCAGACGGGATATAAGGTGTTGTTCCTCCAACCCGAGTATGGTTTCATCTTTACAGTAGAGGTGGCCGTGGATAGACATGTCAGAATGAGAATGGGATGTGGAATTAAAATGTGTGGCCACTGGGAGATCCTGCTTTCTCTGGCGGACAGAGCGTAGGGGTTCAGCAAAGCGGTCTCCCAGTCTGCGTCGGGTCTCGCCAATATATAGAAGGCCACATCGGGAGCACCGGACACAGTATATCACCCCAGCCGACTCACAGGTGAAGTGTTGCCTCACCTGGAAGGACTGTCTGGGGCCCTGAATGGTGGTAAGGGAGGAAGTGTAAGGGCATGTGTAGCACTTGTTCTGCTTACAAGGATAAGTGCCAGGAGGGAGATCAGTGGGGAGGGATGGGGGGGAACGAATGGACAAGGGAGTCGCGTAGGGAGCGATCCCTGCGGAAAGCCGGGGGGGGGGGGGGGAGGGAAAGATGTGCTTAGTGGTCGGATCCCGTTGGAGGTGGCAGAAGTTACGGAGAATAATATGTTGGACCCAGAGGCTGGTGGGGTGGTAGGTGAGGACCAGGGGAACCCTATTCCTAGTGGGGTGGCGGGAGGATGGAGTGAGAGCAGATGTGTGTGAAATGGGGGAGATGCGTTTGAGAGCAGAGTTGATGGTGGAGGAAGGGAAGCCACTTTCTTTAAAAAAGGAGGACATCTCCTTCATCCTGGAATGAAAGCCTCATCCTGAGAGCAGATGCGGCAGAGACGAAGGAATTGCGAGAAGGGGATGGCATTTTTGCAAGAGACAGGGTGAGAAGAGGAATAATGCAGATAGCTGTGAGAGTCAGTAGGCTTATAGTAGACATCCGTGGATAAGCTGTCTCTGGAGATAGAGACAGAAAGATCTAGAAAGGGGAGGGAGGTGTCGGAAATGGACCAGGTAAACAAGGGCAGGGTGAAAGTTGGAGGCAAAGTTAATAAAGTCAACGAGCTCAGCATGTGTGCAGGAAGCAGCGCCAATGTAGTCGTCGATGTAGGGAAGGAAAAGTGGGGGACAGATACCAGAATAGTTACGGAACATAAAGCCAACAAAAAGACAGGCATAGCGTGGACCCATTCGGGTGCCAATAGCTACACCTTTAGTTTCAAGGAAGTGGGAGGAGCTGAAGGAGAAATTATTAAGAGCTCGTTGACTTTATTAACTTTGCTTCCAACTTTTTAAAGAAAGGGGCTTCCCTTCCTCCACCATCAACTCTGCTCTCAAACGCATCTCCCCCCTTTCACGCTCATCTGTTCTCACTCCATCTTCCCAGCACCCCACTAGGAATAGGGTTCCCCGGTCCTCACCTACCACCCCACCAGCCTCCGGGTCCAACATATTATTCTCTGTAACTTCTGCCACCTCCAACGGGATCCCACCACTAAGCACATCTTTCCCTCCCCCCCCCCCCGCTTTCCGCAGGGATCACTCCCCTGTCCATTCGTCCCCCCCATCCCTCCCCACTGATCTCCCTCCTGGCACTTATCCATGTAAGCGGAACAAGTGCTACACATGCCCTTACACTTCCTCCCTTACCACCATTCAGGGCCCCAGACAGTCCTTCCAGATGAGGTGACACTTCACCTGTGAGTCGGCTGGGGTGATATACTGCGTCTGGTGCTCCTGATGTAGCCTTCTATATATTGGCGAGACCCGATGCAGGCTGGGAGACCGCTTTGCTGAACACCTCATCTCTGTCCGCCAGAGAAAGCAGGACCTCCCAGTGGCCACACATTTTAATTCCACATCCCATTCCCATTCTGACATGTCTATCCACGGCCTCCTCTACTGTAAAGATGAAACCACACTCAGGTTGGAGGAACAACACCCTATATTCCGTCTGGGTAGCCTCCAACCTGATGGCATGAACATTGACTTCTCTAACTTCTGCTAATGCCCCACCTCCCCCTCGTACCCCATTCGTTATTTGTTTTTATACACACATTCTTTCTTTCTCTTGCTCTCCTTTTTCTCCCTCTGTCCCTCTGACTACACCCCTTGTCCATCCTCTGGGTTCCCCCCCCACCTTGTCTTTCTCCCTGTCCCATGATCCTCTCATATCCCTTTTGCGTATCACCTGTCCAGCTCTTGGCTCCATCCCTCCCCCTCCTGCCTTCTCCTAAAATTTTGGATCTCCCCCTCCCCCTCCCACTTTCAAATCTCTTACTAACTCTTCCTTCAGTTAGTCCTGATGAAGGGTCTTGGCCTGAAACGTCGACTGTACCTCTTCCTAGAGATGCTGCCTGGCCTGCTGCGTTCACCAGCAACTTCGATGTGTGCGGCTTAACATAGCACAGATTTATGTCTTTATTGCATTTTGGAAAATATCCCAACTTTTCTGGAAATGGGGTTTGTAAGTTTGATTAACTAGAACTTACAGAACCCAAGACAGGGGAACTGGAGCTGGGGTTTACAGGAAAGTATATATATCCGCTCAACTGAGCAGATTGAAGAGTTGCTTTAGTCCGAACCAAAAAGCATAACAGCATTTAATATAATATGAATCCAGGAAGGAAACTGAATAGAGAGAAAAAAAATCTAAGAGTAGTAAAAGAGGCAGAATAAAATTTTAAGTATTTTTATCTCTCCTACAGTAATTAAAATCTGAACAAATGACACCCCACATCTGTAAAATTTCATCTCATTAACCTTGAGCTTGTTTGGAAATGCTTATTAATAATCATGCAAATAAAAATATATTTATTCAGGAATGGACAAGCCCTAGTTTTTTTCTCATCAGCTTATTGGGAATATAGACTGAAATTTATCGAAATTGTGGTGATGCTTTTGGTGCCAATGAAAATCATGGCTTTTCCACTCCAGTACAACTTCTGGATTATGGCATTTAACTGTAACTGTAAACTAGTGAATTTACACTTAAGTTACAGGAAGCACTGTTAAACCCGCTGTCATTTCTACACTGAAATACAAAATGGTGGTTTTAGCTTCAAAGATCAGAAATAAGGTCCAGTAAACAATCCTTTTAATAAAACTATACACAAGTAGGCTCACTTAATGGCCTTTGAATTAGACGTCAAACTGCTTTAGGGTAGCAGACTCTTACTTCCAAGTCAGGTTGTTCATGTATGACACTAGAGAATTGACTCCAGAGTGCTACACTGTTTACTAGATAAATGTTTGAAAGATGGAGAGATTGATAGTTATGGGAACTGGCAGAGAAGAGAAGTTGAGGCCAGCATCGATCACGCATGATCATGTTGAATGATGGGCCTGGTAACCTACTCCTGCTCCTTGTTTTCTTTCATTAGAAGTGGTTATGATTTATATAAGATGTTAAACTGGGGTTTTGTTGCTATGTTAAGCAGTTGTAAAATATCAAAGAAATATTTTGACAATTAGGAGAATTCTCTGTATGTCCTGGCTGAAACTTATTCTTCAATCAATATTACTAAAACAAATTTTCTGCTCACAATCATTCTGCTGTTTCTGAGGACTTGCTGACGCATCTCCTACGTAACTACAGTATCTATACTTCTAAGTGATACAGCTTGGGACGATGAAATATGCCAGTCTTTTTCATGAATGATTTTAGATATATCTGAAAATTATTGTGCATGTTAGTCTTCTGCGGTTCTCACTTTGGAAAGATATAGGGATTTTATAGTTAAAAGATTCAATTTCAATTCTTTTAATTTAGTGAGTATGGAAGCTTTTTCTGCTCTAAGAATGATGAACTGTTTCCTTGTTTCTCTTAGGGCAAACATTGCATACTTGATGTTTCAGGAAATGCCATAAAACGTTTACAAATTGCTCAACTTTATCCCATTGCTATTTTCATCAAGCCCACATCTGTGGATTCATTACTGTGAGTATTTTTTCAATGAAATTTGAGTGCCTAAGGACCAGGTAGTTTCTGTGTTCTGCTGACCACGGGCTTGTTTTCACCTATTTATTCACACTATACAGTAGTACTCAAGATCCAATTTGAATTAGTTCACCATACCCGATCTTAATACCAATCAAACTCAAGTGTTTTTAGATCTAAGAATGTAACAACTTCACACATAAATACCATTCATGCTTCCAGTTTCCCCTCATTAGGTAATTATGATGTGTACAAAGGTCTCAATGCTGGGAGTGGGAAGACGGGTTAAATCATCAAATGTATTCACCCCATTAAACTCACTGTTTTATAGTGGCAGGGTTTGTGGCATTTGAATTGATGGGAAACTTACTTAAATGTATAAATTAGGTTCCCATAATGCAACTATAAGCATGGTTTAAAACACTGGACTAGTTTTCCAGAAACTGAAAAACCAGGCAGTGAAAGAGAGACAGTCAAACAAGACTTCATTCACCTCCTGCTGATCTCTGATTTTCACCTCTACTCCTTTTATCTTCAGATCACCCTCCCTGTAGACCAACCTTGCCAAAATGCACCTTTTTGGTCTCAGCTGCTGGATGCCATCAAATTTGATATGATTTCCTTGGCAATCCTCTGGTTGTTCTGGGCCTGTCTCACATTAGCTATTTATATTAATATTGGGTCTAATGATTGCTCACAGACTGGATACCCCTTACGGTGATTAGGATGAATCTATTTGCTGAAGGTCTGCATGTAATTCTTTATCAAACAGTATGTAATCTGTTGATTGATGGTTAAGGATGTGAGGTCATTGAGAACAGGAAAGGTGAATATATAAATTCCTGAGTTAGGTCACATATGCATGTTCTGCAATGAGTAATTGAAAGAAAAACAATATTTTATGGTCTCTTGCAATACCTACAATTTTGTGGTCCATCTTACCATGATGAAAATCCCACTTTGACTTCTGCATCAGAATTTCAAAATTATAGGAGCTGCAAGAAGCAAATAGTGAATAAACACATTTCAGTCCCAGCCATCTGACAAGTAAAACATGCCTGCTGTTGCTTGTTCCCTGCAGCAGAATGAACGATGGATCTGTTTAGCAGTCTGCAAAACAGCAAGATTTTTCCTTACCACTGCTCAGCCCTGAAGCAAGTGGTCCTCTCACTTGTTGAAAATTAATGTCACTTAAGTTTTGAATTGGTGCAGTGTACTCTTGAATAACATTAACACACTGTTCAATCTGCTCAAAATTAAATAGAGGAAATTTGTTTCATATATTATATTTCCAAATAAGATCATGTTTTTAAAAAATCACACAATGTGGCTGAAAAACTCTTCTGTCTATATGTTGTCTCATTATTTTAAAGAATCTTTTTCAGTCCAGGTCTCACAATCCATGGAAACAGCTTGCCTCTTGTATGAGTGAAAATGGCTTCAGGCTGCTAATGCTGAATGCAAACAAGTATCTCTCAATATACAAGAACGCATCCCAGTTGAAGTCTTTGCTTAAAGAGTTCTAGTGGTAGTGGTGATGCTCAGGAACATCACGGATCATTTATTTTATAATTAAATCTGGGATTTTACAGATTTAACAGATGTAACAATTAAGCAAAAATTTGGATTTCTGTTTTTATGCTCACGTATTACCACATCTTTAGTTTGCTTTAAATTTCTCAGATGTGTGCACAGATATTGTTTACCTGCATATTCTTCTTAATTCAATATTTAAAATATTATTTTCTGTTTGAAGATAACCAGTGTTATGATTGGATATCTGCTGCATCAAATACAAAAATCCTTATATAGCATTGAAAGTAGCCAATTTAAAATGTCCCATTACTAAATATTTCTTTTTAATCTTTTAAATGTTTGCATAATTATAATTCTAAATCCATCCCAAATTGGACTTTAATTTTCCTACTCATGCTATTTTTGGAAAGGAGAAATGGGTTATAAATAGCTATAAATCCAGTTGTAGAGCACTTATTTAAATCTTTCACAGTTGAATCAGAGCGTAAGATTATGATTGACTTAATTCTACTAAACCTTCTTTAACCTAACATCAGTCGCAGAGAAAATGCTAGTGTCTGTTCTCCTTAAAGTCATATATTCATAGACCAAAGCAGCACAGATACAGGCATTTCATCCCAGCAAGTCCATGCTAGCCAGGTGCCTACCCAGTGAGTTCCAATTTCATTTGTTTGGTCCATACCCTCTAAGCCAGCGGTCCCCAACCACCGGGCCACGGATCGGTACCTAGCTGCAAAGCATATGCTCCCGGGCCGTGAGGAAACGATATGAGTCAGCTGCACCTTTCCTCATTCCCTGTCACGCACTGTTGAACTTGTGTACTGGATGGGCACAGGAGTACGTTCAGCCAGAGACTCATTCCTCCAAGATGCAGCACAGAGCGTCATAGAAGTCATTCCTGCCTGTGGCCATCAAACTTTACAACTCCTCCCTTGGAGGGTCAGACACCCTGTGCCAATAGGCTGGTCCTGGACTTATTTCATAATTTACTGGCATAATTTACATATTACTATTTAACTATTTATGGTTCTATTACTATTTATTATTTATGGTGCAACTGTAATGAAAACCAATTTCCCCTGGGATTAATAAAGTATGACTATGACTATGATTATGACTATGACTATGACTATATGAACATAGGGTTGACAACTATCCCGTATTTGCCGGGACATCCCATATATTGGGCTAAATTGGTTTGTCCCATACGGGACCGCCCTTGTCCCGTATTTCCCCCGCTAAGGTAGAGCATTCCTATGAAACCTTTCGTGCTGGAATGGCATAAGGCGAAGAAGCAATTACCATTAATTTATATGGGAAAAAAATTTTCAGCGTTCCCAGACCCAAAAAATAACCTACCAAATCATACCAAATAACTCATAAAACCTAAAATAACTCTAACATATAGTAAAAGCAGGAATGATATGATAAATACACAGCCTATATAAAGTAGAAATAATGTATGTTCGGTGTAGTCGGGAAGATTAAGCCAAAACCGATTTGTGGAAAAAAAAATTGGCGCGTATGCGCACGTCACACATGCGCACACAGGTGCCCGCGCAAGGCTTCATGGTCATGGTAGTCTTTCTCAGAGTAAACACAAAGTGTCGCGTCAACACACACAAAAAGTGCTGGTGAACGCAGCAGGCCAGGCAGCAGCTATAGGAAGAGGTACAATTGACGTTCAGGCCAGGACCCTTCATCAGGATTTGACTGCTGCTTTTGTCCCTTATTTGGGAGTGAGAAAGTTGGCAACCCTAACTGTAAAAGACATGTTGAGGTGAGTTTAACCCTACTTGAACACCCCCCCCCCCACCGATCAGCTGGTCCGCAAGAATATTATCAATATTAAACCGGTCCGCGGTGCAAAAAAGGTTGGGGACCCCCGCTCTAAGCCCCACTGCTGCATATACCTATCCAAATATTTCTCAAGTGATACTGTTGTACCTGCCTAAATCAAGTCCTTTGGCACCCTCTGCATGGAAAAGTTGCCCCTGGGTCCCTTCTGAATCTTTCCATTCTCACCCCAAATCTATGATGCCCTGACCCTAAGGGAAAGACTGTTACAGTCCACCTTATCTATGCCTCTCATAATTTTAAACATTTCTATAAAAATCACCGACCATTCTCCCCCATTCCAAGGAATAAAGTCTTAACCTGGTCAACATCTCCCTCTAGCTCAGGTCCTCTGGTCCTGGCAACACTCGTGGAGATCTTTTCTACATTCTTTCCAATTTAACCACATTGTTCCTATAACAGGGTGACGAAAAGTGTACGAAGTACTCCAAGTGTGGCCTCACCAACTACATCTACAACTACAGCAGAATCTCCAACTCCTATATCTAATGTCCTGACTGATGAAGGCCAGCACACTAAAAATCTTTTTTTACCAACTTAACAATGTGACCCTGCTTTCAACAAACTTGCTGCATGAGTTCTCTCTGTCCCATTACACTCCCTAGAGCCCTTCCATTCAGAGTATAAGTCCAGTGCACTAGTTTGCCTTTTCCAAAATGCAATACCTCACACTTTCCTGTATTGAAATTGATTTGTCACTCCTCAACCCACTTCCCTAACTGATCAAAGCCCCCCTGTAATCTATGATGACCTTCTTCACTATCATCATCTCCTAATTTTGTGTCATCCACAAACTTACTAATCCAGCCTTGTGCATCCACATCCAAATCATTTGTTATAAATAATGAGTAACAAGGGTTCGAACACTGACCCCTACAGCATACCAATGTTTACCAGTCTTCATTACGAGAAACTGTCTTCTACCACCACCTTCTGCTTCCTGCCTTGAAGCTAAGTTTGAATCCACCTAATGACCTCTCTCTCTGGATTCCATGGGACCTCACTTTCCTGACCAGCTGACCATGCGGGACCATATTGAAGACCTTGCACTAATCCAAATAGACACAACTTTCCACACCCCAAAGCCATGCTCCTCCTACTAATCCACTGACCATCCAAATGCTAGTAGATCCTGTCCCTCAGAATTTCCTTCGTTAACGTACCTACTACTGCTGTCAAGCTGACGGACTTGTAGTTCCCTTGCTTGTCCTTGCTACACTTCTTAAACAATTGAACAAAATAAGCCACCTTCCAGTCTTCAGGAACTTCACTAGTGGCTAATGGTGAATCAAATATCTCTGCAAGGACCTCCAAGATTTCTTCCCTAGCCTCCCCCTGAAGTCTGACGATGCACTTAGTTAAGCCTGAGACATTAGCCACCTTAATGCACTGTAAGGCTGCTAATACCTCCTCACTGATAATACGAATATCATCCAAAACATCTCCACTTGTTTCCTCAGTAAACACAAAGGAGAAATATTCATTAAAAATACCACCCATCTCCTGTAGCTCAAGATATACACAGCACTGCTGATCTCTCCCTGGTCACCATTTTAGTCTTGAGGCAGCTATAGAACTTTGGAATTTTCCTTAACCTTACCTGCCAGATCCATCTCGTAACCTCTCTTTGTCCTCCTGGTTTTCCTCTTAAGAGTATCCTTAATCTTTTCATCAAGGGATTCGCTCAATCTGAACCTTCTAAATCTAATGAATGCTTCTTTATCTTGATCAAATTCTCAGTATCTGTCATCAGTCAAAAGTCCCTATACTTGCCCTTCACCGTAACAGAATCATGCTGCTCCTGGACTCTTAATATCATCTTCTTAAAAGCCTCCCAATTACCATTCATTTCTTTTCCTTTCAAACAGACTCATCCAATTAATCTTTGCTAGGTCCTGCCTAATTCCCCCAAAGTTAGCTGTGCTTCAGTTTGGAATCCTGACCTGTGCACCTGTCTAATTCTTTTCGATCTTAAAACAAATAGAATTATGATCATTGGAGCCAAAGTTCGCCCTGACTGACAAGTTCAGTTATTTGCCCTGCCTTGTTCCCTCAGAGAAAGTCCAGTATTACACCCTCCTGAGATGGGTCTTCTATATATTGACTCAAGAAATGTTCTTGGACTCTCCTCACATATTTCATCCCATCCAGGCCTTATCACTCTGGGTAGTCTGGTCATTACTAGTCAAATTAAAATCTCCTGCAGATGAGGTCATTTGCTCTTTTGCTTCTCTTCCTCTCTCTGTAGATTCTCTTTTCAAATGATAATTCCTTATGTATAATATTAACGCAGGCCAAAGTGGGTAGCGGGAAGGGTCAGAGGAGTGTTGTTGACCTATCTTTTGTATGAGATGCTAAGACAAATTTGCCTTTTCAGATAAACTTGAAAATAAATTTAACAAGACGGACAATTTTCACCCCACTTTCATTATCCCATCTCCTTTCTCCACTCCTTCTTCATTTAACTGTAATGATCTGTTAGCAGAGATGCTAAATATTTTATAGTTCTCAAGCAGATATTGTCCACGTTTATGCAGCCGTAAGTAGGTCCAAGGGTTGAGCTATTCTAAAGTTCTTTATGAAAGAAAGTCTTTTCCAGGGTTTTCTGGGCCTAATTAAAAGCAAAATAGCTTCCACCAAATGTGTGACAGGTGGGGAAAGAGTAAGAGGGGGAGGAACCAAAGCTGGGTACAGTATCATAGTTGTTGTCACACCAGCAGACTATACATTTGAATAATACTGAAAGATTGTGTTAAGAATCCCATACTTTGTTCACTTTGTCAACAGTTTTTCAGCAATGCCTTCAGTGATCAGTGTTGTTTGATTATGTACACTAACTTTCTGACATCACTTGATTGAAAGTTGATTTATCATGAGTGAAACATGGCACAAACCATTTCTAGGTTATTTCAAATCACTCCAGAAATTCAACAAGGCGCTTCCTGGGGTAGTTCACCTTTTCTACCTAGTTTTTATTACAAGCAAAATCAGAAAAATAAGTCAACAAGAGGAAAAAATAAGTAAAACTATGAACAATCGAAAAAATGCTGAGAGAAGTTGAGGAAGCAATTAGACAAAAAGATGTTTCAGATGTAAAGATTAGTCCCTTTTCCCTCGCACTGGATTTAAAGACTGTAATGACTGTTCTTTGTAATCTTGTACACCCCCATTAGCTTCGAAAGAATGAAAGTGTCAAAATCATGTTAAGAACAGTGTCCCATAGTAGTTTGCATGAGACTTCCTTGCCATATGTGTCATGGTCCAGATCGGGGTCCCTTTAAATTTACCTTGTTTATGTTACGATCCGGACCGTTGATTCCCTGTTTTCCCGTGTCCCTCGACTTTGGTGATTAGAGGCAATTAACGCTCGGCAGTCTCCGGCTTTCAGCCGTTCGGCGCGGGAGCATCTGCAAAGTCATCTAAGGTATGGTGTGCCGGTGTCATCTGGCCAGAGCAAGCCTAGTCTTTGCCGAAGCGAGTGCTGGTAATTCGCCTCTCCTCACCGGAGTAACCCTGTCCAGTTACCTCGCCAAAGCGAGCCTGCAAAGTTTCCTCACCGAGGTGGGTCCATCAGCTAACCCGCCAGAGGGAATCAGAACCGCTGTCTACTGTTCCCAGGCCGAGTTGAGAGCTCGCCACTACCCGGAGGCTCCAAGTCAAGTCCTGGCTCCGGGGGCATTCAAGCATCAAGTCAAGTCCTGGTCCTGGCGACATTCAAGCAGCAAGTCAAGTCCTGGCTCTGGCGGCTTCCCAGTTCTGTCAAGGCCTGGCCCTGGCAGTTTCCCAGTTCTGAGTCAAGTCCTGGCCCTGGCGGTCTGTGATTCCTGTCCTACCCCCTTGTCTGAATCCCTTCTCTGCCCCTCTCGCCTCTAGCCCTCGTCTGCAACCCTCGCCTGCACTTCGGTCTAGTTCTATCGCCGGAGCTAGATAGGTACTGTCTGGTGTGCTTTCATGTTGTTCTTGTCTTGTCCTCACCTCCATGGGGTAGGTCTGGCCGTCTTGCCGTTGCCCTGCGTGGGGACATGTCTTGTCTTGTCTGGTCCTCGCCTCCGTGGGATAAGTCTGGCCGTCTTGCCGTTGCCCCGCGGGAGGTCATGAGTCCCAGCCCTATGTCCTGTACCCAAGGAGGGGTCCCGGCTCTCTGTCCTGTGTGTGAGTCCCAGCCCTATGCCCTGAACCCAAGGAGGGGTCCCAACTCTGTGTTCTGTGTATGTGTCTATGGTTCCAGGTACCTGCTCTCCTGAGACCGAGGCTCTGTCTTCCATGTTCCTCCTCTCCCTACCCCATGTCATGTCCATGCTTGGTTCTGGGGTCCGAGCCCGAGGCAAGACCCAGGTACTGGGTCCTTTCCCAGTCTCAGGCTCAGAGTCCATACCCTAGCCTCTTCATGTCTCCTCTAGTTCTGGGAGCCGATTCCGAGTCCAAGCCCAGACCCTTGGTCCCAGCCTAGTCGTAGTCCTGAGTCCTTGTCCAGTTTGCTACTCCTGCTCCTGCCTAGTTCTCCTGGTATCAAACAATAAACTAAATCTAAGTAACCTCACAAGATGTGTCTTGCATTTGGGTCCACCCTTGCTCCCAATGCCCCCGCCATTGTGACAATATGTCCTCGACAGGCAAAGTGGCAAAATGAGTGAGGGAATGAAGACTACAGAATAGTTCCAGATTACATGAATGTTCTTTCTTTAATATAGAAAATGAATAGTTGAGGAAAATCAGTTCTGATTCTGAAAAGAAGACCCATCATAGCACAAGGGGTATTCTATAACAGTGGTCTTAAATTCCATTTCAAAACTGATGATAATTTGCTTGGAAATTCTTCTGCACAGGAAGATCAGCATGCAACAGATGATGAAAATACTGTAGAATATCCAGACCCCAGAGAACTCATTTTGCTCAATTAACTGGAATTTCAGTTCGTCAAAGCTCTTTTAAGAGCTGATATGGAGACTATTGCTGCTACGTGTTACCATCTGGTGTAAACAATTTGTCTCTTTTTATCTGAATTTATTCCTTCATTTTTCCTGATAATGATAAAATGTGTTTTTTTTCTGAGGTTTATTCCTATTTTGACTAGGCAGTTGTCTTTTTCTAAGACACTAACAGGCTCTCATTTATTAATCTCAATATAAACAGCTGGCACAGATGTAATGAGCTGCATCATTTCCTTCTGAATCATATTTTTATGATTTCATTTTACAAAATCCCGAACATCTGTTGTATCGTATTATGTGGTCTCACATGTGGTACTTAGAAACACAGTCATTACCACTATGAAAGTTGACTTTATATATTCTTGGTCTTTACACACAGTTAATCAGATCTTCTACATTTTTACTTTTCTGAATTCTTATAAACTTTGTTGAAGTTCCGGAAGACTGGAGGGTGGCTAATGTTGTTCTATTGTTCATGAAAGGTAGCAAGGATAACCTAGGGCTGTACAGGTCCATGAACCTGACTTAAGTTGCAGGTAATATATTGGGGGGAATTCTGAGAGACAAGATCTACCATCACTGGATAGTCAAGGTCTGATCAAGAATAGGCAGTATGTTTTTGTGCATGGGAGGTCATGTCTGTTTTTTCAGAGATACCTAAGGAGACAGATGAAGATAGGATAGTGGATATTGTCTACATGGACCTTAGTAAAGCCTTTGTATGAAAGGCTAATCAGGAAGGTTAGGTCACATGGGATTCAGGGGTAGCTAGTGATATGGATTCATAACTGACTCAATGTATAGGAAACAGAGGGTGATGGTTAAAGGTAGATTCTCCATTCAGAGACCTATGACTAGTGGGGTTCCCCAGCAGTCAGTGTTGGAACTTCCGTTATTATTAGGTGTGTAAATGATTTGGCACGATTAGCAAGTTTTCTGATGATATTAGGGGATCTTATTGATGGTGAAGCAAGGCACAATGAACTGCAAAGATATCTTGATCAGTAAGGGAGATAGGTTGAGGAATGGCAAATGGATTTCAGCTTGGATAACTGTGAGGTGATGCATCTTGGATATTCAAACCAGGGTAAGATTGACATAGTGAATTGCAGAGCACTGATGTGTATTGTGGAACAGAGCACCCCGGGAGTATAGGCACACAGTTTGCTGAAAGTGGTTGCACAAGTAGATGGGGTAGTGAAGAAGGCATTTAGGATGCTGGCTTCATCAGTCAAGGCATCCATTTTACAAGCAGGGACGTAACGTTGCATTTGTATTGTTACTGAGGTAACGTTTAGAGTATTGGGTACAGTTTTGGTCATCCTGTTTTAGGAAAGACATTGCCAAGCTGGGGAGGATGCAGAAGAGAATTACAAGGTTGCTAACTGAAATAGAGAGTCTGGGTTATAGGGAAAAGTTGGCCACACTGGATCTTTCTTTCTTGGAGCGTAGGTCATAGGAATTTATAAAATCATGAGGAGTATAGATAGGTTGGATGGTCATGCTCTTTTCTCCCAGGGCTGGTGATTCCAAAACTGAAGGGCACAGATACAACAAAGAGGGAAGAGATTTAAGAGACTTGAGAGACAACTTCTTTAAACAGAGGGCATTGAGTGACTGGGATGACTGCCAAGGAAATGGTTGAGGGGGGTACAATTGCAACATGTAAGAGGTATTTGGACAGGTATATGGAAGGGAAGAACTAGAGTTATGGGCCAAATGTGGGAAGCTATGACTAGTGGGGAAGATATTGCTGTCAGCATGGGCCAGTTGGAACAAAGGACCTGTTTTCCATGCCGTATTACTCTATGACTTTTCTAGAGTAGCCAATTCTTGACAAAGACTTAATAAGTATTGTACAAAATGTAATGCATACTTTTTTATATATATATATATATATATATACAGGGAAATGAATAAACGCCTGACAGAAGAGCAAGGCAAAAAGACATTTGAAAGAGCTTTAAAACTAGAACAGGAATTTGGAGAACATTTTACAGGTACTGTATGTATCCAAATTTACAGATTACCAGGTTGCACAGAATCTCTTAAGAAATGTTACCACTCTATCTTATATGTGCATAATATGTAGTTGTTTTAGAAGAAAGAACAGAAAATGAAGGAAATGGTGAACATCTTGGACAGCATCTATGGGGAGAGAAATGGTTAACAGGTTCTTGTTGATAATCTTCATCAGAACTAGAAAACTAAGTAAACAAGTGAGTTTTAAATTAAATGGAACATGGTTGGAGAGAACACCAGGAATGCTTGTTTTGAATTGTAACAAGCATTCATCACCCTCCCTTAGGCTTCTGTCACCTGGACAATGTTGCTATCCACCATAGTTTTGTACTTGCATTTTGTCTCCACCCCATCCACTCTCTTCAACCTAGAGTACTTTGTTTTATCAAGAAATTCCTCCTCATCTCTGTTCTAAGTTGATGCTCCACTATTCTGAGACTGTGCCCTCTGGTCCTAGACTATCCCAATATAGGGAACATCCTCTCCACCTCTACTCTATCTAGACCTTTCAGTATTCAAAAAGTTTCAATGAGATTCCTGTCATTCTTTAATACTCCCGCATGTACAGGCCCTGAATCATCAAAAGTTCCTCATATTTTGATCTTTTCATTCCTGGATCATTCTCATGAACCTCCTCTGGCCCTCTCCAATGCCAGCATATTCTTTCGTAGATAAGGGTCCCAAAACTTCTTATAGTAGTCCAAGTGCAGTCTGATCAATGCAAGTTAACATTTAGGGAATTCTGCTCAAGGACTCCCAAGTCCCTCTTCATCTCTGATTTATGAATGGAAATTCTGATTTCTAATTGGAAAATAGTCTACACCTTTATTCCTTCTACCCAAGTGCAGGACCACACATTTCACTACAGAATATTCCATCTGCCCATCGTCCTATTCTGTCCAAATCCTTCTGTAGACACCCTGCTTCCTCAACACTATCCAGCCCTCCACCTATCTTTTTATCATTTGCAAACTTGTCCACAAAGCCATAAATTCCATCATCTGGATCTTTGACATATAACATGAAAAGAAGCAGTTCCAAAACCGACCCCTGTTAAACACCACTAGTCACTGGAAGCTTGTAATACTATGGGTTTTTATCTTGTTTAGCAGTCTCATGTTCGGCTCCTTCTCAAAGGCCTTCTGAAAATGCAAGTAAACAACATCTACCAACATTTCTTTGTCTATCCTGCCTGTTATTTCCTCCAAGAATTCCACAGATTTGTCAGTCAAGATTTCCCCTTAAGGAAGTCATGCTACTTTGGCTTAATTTATCATGTGTCTCCAAGTACTCTGAAACCACATCCTTAATAAAGGACTCCAACAATTTCCCAGCCACTGCATTCAGGCTAACTGGCCTATAATTTCTTGGCTTTTGCCTCCCCCCGCCCTCCACTTCTTAAAGAGTGAAGTGACATGTCCTCCAGAACCATATTCCAGAATCTTGTGAATCAAATGCCTCCACAATCTCTTCAGATATCTCTTCCAGAACCCTGGGGTGTAGCTTATCTGGTCCAGCTGACTAATCTACCTTAAGACCTTTCAGCATTTCAAGCACCTTCTCCTTAGTATTAGCAACTAAACTCACTTCTTCCCCTGACACTTTCAAATTTCTGACATACTGATGATGTCTTCCAAAGTTAAGACTGACAAAAAATATTAATTGAGATTGTCTACCATTTCTTTGTCCCCCATTGCTTCCAATCCAGTGTAATTTTCCAGTGGTCCGATATTCACTTTTGCCTCTCTATTACTTTTTACATATCTGAAAAGAATCTTTGGTCTCCTGTTTTATATTATTGGCTAACTTACCTTCATATCTCATATTTTCTTTCTTATTGCTTTTGTAGTTGCCTTCTGTGTTTTTCAAAAGCTTTCCAATCCTCTAACTTCCCTCTAGTTCTTGGCAGATTATATGCTCTCTCTTTTGTTTTTATGCTGCCTTTGATTTCTCTTTGGGTCATCCTGTCTTTAGAATATTTTTTCTTCTTTGGGATGTATCTATCCAGCAACCTCCAGCTTTTTTGGTGAAACTCCAGGCACTGTTCCTCTGCTGTCATCCCTGCTAGTGTCCCCTTCCAATCAATTTTGGCCAGCTCCTTGCTCATGCCTCTGTAATTCCCTTTACTCCACTATAATACTGCTACATCTGATTTTAGCTTCTCCCTCTCAAACTGCAAGCTGAATTCTATCACATTATGATGACTGCCTCCGAACAGTACCTTTACCTTAAGCTCCCTAATCGAATTTAGTTTATTACACAACACCCAATTCAGAATTGCCTTTTCCCTAGTGGGCTCAACTAGAAACTACTCTAAAAAGCCATCTCATAGGCATACTACAAATATTCTCTTTTGGGATCCAGTATCAACCTGATTTTCCCAATCCACCCGTATTTTGAAATTCCTCATGATGATTGTTCAATTGACCTGGGTTCAATTCCCACCACTGACTGTAAGGAGTTTGTACTTTCTCTCTGTGACTGCGTGGGTTTCCTCTGGGTGCTCCAGTTTCCTCCCACGTTGCAAAGACATACCAGTTGATAGGCTAATTGGTTATTTTAAATTGTGCCATCATTATGTTAGGGTTAAATCAGAGTTGCTGGGTGACGTGGTTGGAAGGGCCTATTCCGCGTTTTGTCTCAATAATAGTTTAAAAAAACAACACCTTCAGTCCCGTATTCATCACCCTTTTAAATTTTGCCCCCATGTTACACTTCATCTCATCCGAAAGACTTCCATTTTGCCCCATCATCTGCCTATCCTTCTTCACAGTCTCACTACACATTGAATCTACTTGTCTAAGTTTTTTTACTAATATTTAAACAGTAAAAGAGAGGCGAGAATAGATATCAGACTAATGGACTCCTAATTAAGAAAGCATGTGCTGACATCGGAGAGAGTTCAGAGGAAGTTCACGAAAATGATTCCAGGAATGAAAGGTTATCGTATGAGGAGTGTTGGATTGTTCTGGGCCCATATTCACTGCAATTTAGAGGAATGAGTGAGGGAATCTCATTGAAACCTATCAAATGTTGAAAGGCCTAGATAGAGTGGATGTGGAGAGGATGTTTCCTATAGTGAGGGAGTCTAGGACCGGATGGCAAAGCCTCAGAACAAAGGGGTGTTCTTTTAAAACAGAGATGAGGGGGGGAATTCCTTTAGCCAGAGGGTGGTGAATCTGTGGAATTCACTGCCACAAGTGGCTGTGAAGGCTAGGTATTTAAGGCAGAGCTTGATAGGTTCTTGATTAGTCAGTGCATGAAAAGTTATGTGGAGAAGGCAGGAGAATGGAGTTGAGAGGGAAATGGATCAGCCATGATGAAATAGCAGAGAAGACTTGATAGGCTGAATGGCCTAATTCTGCTCCTATCTCTAATGATTTTATGATATAGCAACTGCCCCAGCCTCAACCCTATCACTCCAGTTCCCATTCCCCTACCAAATTAGGTTGTGCTCCCCAACAAATCTAGCAAAACTTCCCACAAGGATATTGGTCCCCCTTGGGTTCAGCTGTAACCCCTCCTTTTTATACAAGTTATACCTTCCCCAGAAGAGATCTCAATGATCCAGTAATGTGAAACCCTGCCCTCTTCACCAATTGCTTAGCAAAACACTCATCTGCCAAATCATCCTATTCTTAACCTCACTGGCTGTGGTATGGCACATTATACAAGCATCAATCCAGAGATTACTACCCTTGAGTTCCTACCTTTCCACTTTTACCTAACTCCCTGTATTCTCTCTTCAGGACCTTGTCTCTATTCCTACCAATGTCGTTGATACCAATATGTACCACAACTTTTGGTTTTCACACCCCCCTCCCTTTAGAATGATGTAGACCTGATCTAAGGCATCCCTGACCCTGGCATCTGAGAGACAATAAACCATCTGGGATTCTCTTTCACATACATGGAATCTCAACGTCTACTCCTTTAGCTATAGAATCCCCTATCACTACTGCACTCCTCTTCTTTCCCCTCCCTTCTGAGTCACTGAGCCAGACTCAGTTCCAGAAACTCAATTACAATGGCTTCCCCCGATAGTATCCAAAGTGGTATAATTATTATAGATGTAGTTATGAGGGAGACTAGAGGTCTTCCAGACTTCCCTGATCTCATACGAAGGACAAATCGCTATCTCTGGACCCATTCTCACTGCACTAGTTATGTACTAATCAAAATTAAAAATCCAAAGTCAATGTATTATCAAAATACATATATCTCACCATATTACAACCCTGAGATTCGTTTTCCTGCAGTCATATACAGTAAATCCAAGAAACACAATAGAATCAATAAAAAATCGTACCCAGTGGGACAGGCAAACAACCAATGTGCAAGAAGCAACAAAATGTGCAAATGCAAAAGAGATAATAATAATAAATATGGAGAACATGAGATGAAGAGTCCTTGAAAGTGAGTGCAGAAGTTATGGAATAGTGCAGTGATGGGGGGGCAAGTGAAGTTGAGTGGTCATCTCCCCTGGTTCAAGAGCCTGATGGTTGAGGGGTAATAATATTCTTAAATCTGGTGGTGTGGGTCCTGAGGCTTATGCACCTTCTTCCTAATGGCTGCAGTGAGAAGAGAACATGGTTTGGGTAGTGGGGATCTTTGATGATGGATGCTGCTTTCCTACAAGAGCACTTCGTATAGATGTGCTCATTGGTGGGAAGGGCTTTACCTATGATGGACTTGGCCATATCCACTACTTTTGTAGGATTTTCCATTTAAGGGCATTGCTGTTTCCATACCAATGTACTAATTGCTTGCTATCAATAAACAAAGAATGAAAGAAACTTACTTAAAGCCTCCACCTTTGCTTGCCTAAGCCTGTTGAGGCAAGCCTGCCTACTCCAGCACTGACCCACTTACTGAATTAAAGAACTAATTCAATTAAATGCCTAATTAAACTAATTACATTTGCCTATTCAATGCCCATATCCCTCTATTCTCTGGACATTCATTTGCAATCCAGGAGCCTCTTCAATGTTTCTATCATATTTATCTCCACTGTAATCCATGGCAGTGAATTCCAGGCACCGACCACTCTTTGTAAAAAAAAGATCTCTTTTCTGAACTTATCTCCTCTCATTTTAAATGCATGTCCTCTGGTATTAGATATTTAATTAGACATTTTAAAGATACCAGCTCTCTATCTATACCACTCAATCTGAGAAACTTCCATCAGGTCTCCCATTCAGCCTCCATTGCTCCAGAGAAAACAAGTTTGTCTAACCTCTCCTTATAGTATATACCTCTATATACTATATAGTATATAGTACTCTCTCCAAAGTGCCCACAACTTCCTCTAATGGGGCTACCAGAACTGCATGCAGTACTCCAGATGCAACCTAACTAGAGTTTTATAAAGCTACGTTATAACTTCCTGACTCTTGAACTCAGTACCTCGACTAATAAAGAAAAGCATGTCATACACTTGCTTTACCACGCTATCAATTTATACAGCAGTGCAGTCTTACTGAAGGAAGGTTTATTTTGGCTTGCGGGGAATGTAACAAGTTTTGTAGCATAAATAAAATAGGACTTGTCTGAATTTCTTGGACATTCCACTGCTCTGAGATGTCAGATAGAATTTCTGGTCAGTTATTTTGTTGTAGTATGGAATGTAGTGACTTGCATCTCATTTTTGTGTTTCAGCTATACTCACACACTTTAAATGTGGTTTCTTGCATTTGCAGTAATTTGGGATCACCTAGAATCCTGAAAGGCATTTATAAATGTAACTCCTTCTTCTTCTTCTCTTAATATTTAAAAATATATATTGATGCATGATACTTTAAGATAAATAATTCCAAGACTTTTTTAATTAAACACTGAAACTTAAGGTTGCTTGAGACCGAACTGAATGAGGTCTCACTCTCAAGCCATTGATGACTATTTCTCTTTATACAATTTCTGCTGATGGCCACTCATCAGGATAACATTAATAGTTGAAGAATGAACCAGTCTTGATGTACATGTAGAAAGTCAAACATTAAGAAAAACTATCAAGGTAACAGAATAAATATTAATTCTTTTTTATTTAAATCCACAGCAATAGTACAAGGAGAAAATTTGGAAGAAATTTACGATCAATGCAAACTAACTATTGAGGAATATTCAGGCCCATTCATTTGGGTTCCATCCAAGGAGAAATTGTGAATCAGCCACAGATGTGAAGCTGATGAAAACACCTGTTCAGATTTTGACATTTTATTTAATTTTAATTACATTTTCATCTCAATCCGTGTGCATAATCATGAATGCATTTTTGAGTTAGAAACTCAACAGGATGTTTCTGCGAAGTTAGGAACTGCGTTAACAGGTGGAAGTGGTGTGGATGGGGGAAAGAGCATGCAAAAAGCAGGCAAGTCAAGGTTTGGCAAAAAGCATGGGACTCTAAGAAATCATGGATGATCCTACAGCATTAGCATATCCAAGCCATAAGTGTATTAAATTCTTGCATAGGAGGTTTCACTCTTATTGTAATTAAATAGGCAAAGCAGGGACTCTTGTACTTAGTTTTATTCTCTGACAGCTTTACAACATACATGAGCCTCTCTGCACTTATGATTGCTATGCTGCGATTTTGTAACTATGCAGATAGAATTCATCACATCATTTTATAAAAACACTTTTTTGCCAAGATGGAACCTAATAAAGATGAATTTGCATCTTTAAAATCCAAATTAAAAGTATGCTCGGATTTAACACATTTTAGAATGTGTCTCATTTGGCGGCTGGTTAAAATCAAAGGAAGCTTCAGAAATTACAATATACATTTTAATATTTTTATTCAATAGTTATTGAAATAATTTATAGTAAAGAATATATATTGCTGTAAATTGAATATATTTCATGACAAATCCAGCATTGACTGGCGGTATAATTATGTAGAAATATAGGAAGGAGAGCAATTGATGATTAGTTTTATGGAGTGGGGTCTATATGAAAAACAACTGATTTGTGAATAACAGTAAATTCACTGCCATCTCCAAGTGTTGCCAGTGAAAATTCACTTTTTTTCTTTCCCTTGCGTATTAAGCATGCAGCTTGGAATTTTATCCTCTAATTAGTCAATGTTAAGTTGTGTGCTCTGCATTATAATAACTGTGGCTAAGTACAATCAAAGAAAGGTCAGTGAGATTTCCTACATAGCCATAGCTATGTTTTATTATTTTTAGTTTAATCCAATTCATTATTTTGTACTTGGTTCAGTGCTTTATGGCTGTTTATACTTAGAAGCTGCTATTGCAATTTTTCAAAATTTACCCCTTTTCTTTTTTGTTAAGCTAGAATTTCATTTTCTGTACTGAGTGAATTGTACTGTACAGACTGATGTATTTAAAGTGCACTGTTTGATTATGCTTGTCTTGTACTGGTTTGATCATGATTAAATACAGTTTTAGCCTATAGTACAAATTTAAAATACTCCATTCCCATTACAGGTGCAATAAGCAGAGAATTTTAAACTCTGAATATTCTTGTGTGTTTTACTATCTCCCTTTATTTGACCTTTAGTGTGCACTCAAGCATTCTCAGGATGGTTACTGGGAGAATATGGGTGGGATGGTTTGGGGGCTAGGAAGGGTAATTGGGTATTAATTGGGTATGGAATAAACAAACTGACCCATCAGTGAAGCCATCAATTCAATTTGACCAGCTACTTGTGGAAAATTATTTAATTATTTGCCCATTATGTTAGAATTCTCAGGAGTTAAGCTTACAGCATTTGGTTACTATGGATTTTGACTTTACGCTCCCATGGAGTACCAACTATATATGTGAAGCATATTACCCTGAAATCCTCAAAGCTACAAATTTACTCCCTCTGTAGTTTATTTTTATTTTTAGATCTAATATAGTTTTCTCTCATTGCTAAGAATTTGCAAAATAGCTTGTATATTTGACCTTCATCTCTTAGACTATATGGAATGACCAAGATGCCGTTGTCCCCTTTTCTGATCTTAAATGAATTTATTTAAGGAGGGAAGAGTGTTCTTGAAGAATGGGTTTGATTGTAGTGGATATCTCCTAGATCCTATATATTTTTACAAAGAGTAAAATTGTATGCCTCTACATTTTTTAAAGCCCAAATAAAAGTACTCCAAATATTCCATTGTGTCAAGATCTGGGAACATGAAAGGGTTTAAACCCTCTAGTCTTATCATAATTAAATACAGAAAATAACCAGAGGAATTTAATGTTTTTGCACATATTGTAATTTCATGTTCAAAAATAATACAACCAGAAGTTTAACGAGAGGGACAGTCTTTGTTTCAAAACTTGCAGACTTCTTTCGGAAGCTACATCTCCTTATGTAGTTGGATGAAACTGAAGACGATGTTCCACTGCTGGATCATGCTTATAGTTGCCTGTATAGAGGATATTACAATATGGATTAACTACCTACTGATTGCACATATCAATTCCATCCATTCCATTTGTGTAAAGGAATAAAAAATTTAGTTGTATATTTAACAATATAAATAAGTATTCATGCTTGTTTATAACTTTGAAAATTAAATTACCGTTTATTGCACAAACACACAATCTTGTACAAATTGCGATTTCTTGTGTTCAGTGTTTTTAAAATTGCATATTGGCCGCACTATTTCACAATGAACCTGCAAAATCTTAGTTCAATAAAGACACTTCTCCGCACCCTGTTAAATGCATATTCAGTTCTGATGGCTGCAGTGTGGTACTACTTGCTGTCTGCCTGCCTTTCCTATTATAAGTGTGTCAGAAGGGGAGTCGCTTAATAATCTGAAGATTCCCTGGATGAATTTTATGGAGAAAATTGTTTAAATTTATTTGAAAACTGTGTCACAATATATTGGTTCTTTCTCTGAATTTCATCACCACCAATAATTGTTTTCTGATGCACATGTTTGTTAGAGAATAAAATCCAAAGCTCTTAAATAACTCAGGTTGATACAAAATAGCCTAAAGATAACACTCACTGTTACTAATGGAATAGAAACATTAGCATTCCAGAAATAAACTTAAAATTCTTCCAGCGAAATCAAAAACAAAGTACTGCAGAAATATATTTAATACAAATGTAATGCTAGTGGATTTTAAACTATTCATTAATAGCTCTCATGGTTGTCCATCAAAAAGAAGGTTCATGCTAATTAAATCATTCAGATTTATTTCAAACAATATTATTTTACCTTATTTCAACATAAATAATATTGAATCTTTCAGCATGGCTTAAATAAAAATTGTTTCTGCATAATCCTCAATAATAAGGTGCAATATATTCAATGCAACTTTATCTCATGGTTTAGCCACTACCAATGTTGAAACGAAAATAGATTTAAAAATTTGTCATTCATGTCCCTCAAAGATTTGTGCAATTTGTGTGAAAGCTTGAGTATGAATGACACAATGTACTGTTTGTGGTACTGTAAATAAATACAGCAGCTAAATTTTCTAGTGCCACTATCTTCATTTCTGTAATATATTTAATTTATACTAGAAGGACCATCAAGCAATACTGTTATTGATTTACCAATATGGTCAAAAAAACAAAGCTTCCTTGTTAAATGAGTTAAATGGGAACATTGGTTTGATTCTAAACCACTCCATCCAGTAAGAATAATTTGAAGAATAGAAATTTTAAAAGATGGGACATTTGGCCCATCCTGCCAAATCCTGAATGAACAAAAAAAGAGCTATTTATAGTTTAGTCCCATCATCCATCTCTTAGTTCTGGGTCTCATGGGTTACAGCTCTTTAAGTGCTCATCCAATTGCCTCTTAAATGTGATGAGGGCTTCTTTCCGCATCTGACTTTCACAGAGTGAAACCTGAATCCCATCCACTTCACATTATTTCATAATCTCTGGAGCAAAACCTAGCAGATGCTAGTCATATCTTCCTTTCCGCTGTTCTGATGAAAGATCTTAAATCCGAAAAACTCACTCTGTTTCTCTACCCACTGACCAGAGAGCTTTCAGCACTCTCCTTTTATACTCCCTACAGTCTTTGTTCCAGGAAAATAGTCTAGTCATCATTACTAAGAACGATAATGTTTTAAGCATGTACAACATCCCATTAAAATTTATGTCTAGTTCTGTCCTTCTTGTTGCATTATGGCCAAACTAGACCAAGCAGACAGTTGTGGATCAACTACTGTTTTACAGTTTAAGCATAGCTTCACTTCTTTTACTCATTGTCTCAGCAAATAAAGGCAACAATCATACAAGCTTTCTAACATTCTTAGAGTAGCAGGAGTAGGCCATTCACCCTACTTATCTGCTTCACCACTCAATAAGATCTTGGCTGATCTTCGATTCCAAATATTATTCTCTTATTCTATCTCCATTTCCCTTGATTACTCTCGTATCCAGAAATCTCTCCATCTGTCCTGAATGTAATCAAAGCACGGGCACCACAGCCCTCCAGGATAGAAAACTCTGTATATTCACCACCATTGGTTGAAGAAATTTCTCCTCAGTTCAGTTGAAAGGGGTCTAGCCCTTATTTTGAGACCATGACCCCATAAATTCCCAAGCCACAGAAACAACTTACTTGTATCTACCCACACAAACCTTTTACCTGCATGCCCTTCTTGATTATGGGGTTTGTGAAGAAGCACCCTGAGACCTATCTGTTCTTTTGCATTTCTCTTCATCCTATCATTTTTCACGTATTGTCATGACTTGTTGCTATCTCACACCCTCCTCCCTCCTACCCTACATTCTGAGTAAAATGCAGTGAAGTATGCTTTCAATCAGAGTGATCAGATTTTTCATTCTATAAAATGATCGGTCTTTCATTTTTTTTGCATTGGACTGAACTTTGCAGTCAGCAGGGTAGGAATCACATGCTGTTACCAGCAAAGAAAAGTGCCCATAGGTTCTACCCACCTCTGTAACAATAACTTTTATATGGATTCTAGAACGGCGATGGAAGCAGACACAAAAATTGCATTGAAGAGGCATTTACACAGGCATGTGAACACACAAAAAATGGAGTGATACAGATCATGTGCAGGCAGATAGGTTTAGTTTAATTTTGCATCATTAGTCAGTGTGACATCAGGGACCAAAGAAGCTGTTACTGTGCTGTAAATTTATGTTCTAAGGAAACATCCATATCCAGTTTTGGTCACTGCCATGCTTTAGTTCAAAAGGAATTTCTGGCCAGCCACAGTCATCATAACATTGGGATGGCTGACCAGCCAATGACACTAAAGAATTCCCACAGAATATTTAGTTAATATGTCAAATGTATAAAAGAGTGAAATATAAAAATCCGAGAATATTTTGAGTAAAATAGAAGCTCATAAACAAGAATAGTTAAGTAATATTCAAATAAAAAGGCCAGGATTCTGTTGCAAAGGGGGACTAATTCTGAATGGAAATGCCTTTATTTACTTGTTTGAGTGAAAGAGACTCTGGAACATTCGCACATACATTAGCAAATGTGGTAGCCCAAACTCACTGACAGATTTGCAATCCCAACTGTCAGTTTGCTTGCAATTGAACTCCATTTTGCAGAGATTCCTCAGCATTGGCGAATGGATTCCGTACCTGATTACAAACTTGTAATGCTGTGCAGTAAGTACAATATGGCTGATTTCAATGAACACAGAACATAGAAATCTACAGCACATTACAGGCCCTTCAGCCCACAATGTTGTGCCAACCATGTAACCTATGCCCCCTGGTGTTAGCCATTTCAGCCCCGGCTAGTGTGGTGGTTTCTCGTTTCTCACAAACGACAAGGAGATGCAGAAAATTCTTCAAGAAGTTTTAAACTTTAATTTGCAAATCAAAGCTGAGACAGCCAGTGAGATAGTCGCTGATTGTCCGCCGATCCTTGTACATCGCATTTTTATAGCAATTCTCCTATCTTAGCTACATTACCATCGATATATCCGCTCTTGACTTTCCATTATTGTTTTACTCTCCAACTTAATTATGTCCTAGTTTACATTTTAGACCATATGTCTTCTCATCCCTAACCACAGTTATCCCTTAATTAGTCTTGCATCAACATACTGCCATATATTTCATCATCTTACCCGCCACCATTATCTTTCTACTTGATTTAATTCTAGTTCTCTCATGAATTAATAGTGAACAGGTCAAAAGTCATGGCTACATAGTGAATACCTTCTAATGAGCTAACAGTGGTTACATAGTAAATATTGTAGAAAATACAATGTGTGCATTTGAGTAAATACTGTAATAGTGTAGAAAATACATTGTGTACATTTATATTTTCCAGTACTAGCCACACGATCAATGCCCCTCATCATCTTATACACATCTATCTGGTCATCTTTCATCCTCCATCTCTCCAAGGAGAAAAGGCCAAGTCACTCAGTCTATTTTCATAAGGCATGCTCTCTGATCCAAGCAACATCTTTGTAAATTTCCTCTGCTTCTTTCTATAGTATCCACATCCTTCCTGTAGTGAGGTGACCAGAACTGAACTGGGGGTCTGACCAAGGTCCTATACAGCTGTAATATTACCTCACAGCTCTTGAACTCGATCCCATGGCGATGAATGCCAATACACCGTACGCCTTCTTAACAACACTGTCAACCCAAGCAACAGCTTTGATTGTCCTAAGGACACAGACCCCAAGATCGCTCTGATATTCCACACTACCAAATGTCTTACCATTAATATTATATTCTGTCTTCAAATTTGACCCACCAAAATAAACCACATCACCCTTATCTGGGCTGAACTCCATCTGCCACTTCTCAGCCCAGTTCTGCATCCTATTAATGTCCCACTGTAACCTCTGACAGCCCTCCAGACTATCCACAACACCCCCAACCTTTGTGTCATCAGCAAACTTACTAACCCACCCTTCTACTTCATCCAGATTATTTATAAAAATCACAAAGAGAAAGGGTCCCAGAACTGATCCCTGTGGAACACCACTGGTCACCAACCTCCATGGAGAATATGAACCATCTACAACCACCCTTTGCCTTCTGTGGGCAGGCCAATTCTAGAAACACAAAGCAAGCTCTCCTTGGATCCCATGCCTCCTTACTTTCTGAATGAGTCTTGCATGGGGAACCTTATCAAATGCCTTACTAAAATCCATATATATTACATCCACTGCTCTACCTTCATCAATGTGTTTTGTTACATCCTCAAAGAATTCACTCAGGTTCTTAAGGCATGACCTGCCCTTGACAAAGCCATACTGACTATCCTTAATCAGATTCTCTCTCCAAATACTCATAAATCCTGCTTCTCAGGCTCTTCTCTAACAACCTGCTCACTACTGAAGTAAGACTCACTGGTCTACAATGAGGACTGCAAGCAGTAAAGCAAAGGGGAAGGAAAGTTATTTTATTTCAAACAACCTTGTTTCAATTGTATATTTTAATTACTTATAAATTAAATGCCATCAACTAATTTTATTTTGTTTTTATTTTTAAACAACTCTAAATGTCAGAAACTTTCAGTGACATCTAAGGCCTTTTACAGCTTTGACAGCTGGCAGAACTGACCTGTTATATTTTATATTGATTGCATCACCACCTAATATGGAGGCTCAAATGCACAAGATTTCAGGAGGTTGCAGCCGGTTGTAGAATCAGCCCATCCCATCACAGACACAGCCCTTGCACCATCGAGGACAACTTCAAAAGACAGTGTCTCAAAAAGGTGGTATTTATCCAGGACATTACTGCCTTTGGGAAAGAGGTTCAAGAGCTGGAAGACAACACTTAACATTAAGAATATATTCTTCTGTCATTGGGTTTCTGAATGGTCCATGAAGCAATGAAGACTACCTCATTATTCTTCCTTTTTCACCATTCATTTGTGTTTGTAATTTAGAGTAATTTTTATGTTGTGCAATGTACTCGTGCTGCAAATCAACAAATTTCTTGACATGTCAAAAATAATAAACCTGATTCTGACTGAGCAACACTCACAAAATGCATGGGGAACTCAGCAGGTCAGGTAGCACCTATGGAAGGACATAAGTAGCCAATATTACAGTCCAAGACCCTTCATCAGGACTGGAAAGGCAGGGGGAGGAAGCGAGAATAAGAACACGAGGGAGGGGAAGGAATGCAAGCTGGCAGAATCTCTTGTGTTTATGATTCTATCTGAAATATTTCTGTGAAGGAATTACAATCTAAACACACAAGTTAATATTCTTAGGGCCAGCAAGTAGTCTAAACGATCATTATGTTTTTAACATCCCATTAAACAGTCATATACAACTTATATAAGGAAGTATTTTACAAGAAGACTAGTTCATAAATAGCTGAATTAATTTGTCAGTTCAATTATGCTTCCGTGATTGGATGGAGAAGGCTGCAGAACCTGTGGAGTCCTGAACCGTAGGCCAAAGAAGAGAGATTTTTATTTTTAATTACACCTGCATAGAAGTTCCAAAGTTTCTATCTATTTCAATACATAATGATCTGAAACATTGATAGCTTGACTGTCATAAATATTACCATATTAAGAATGCTTTTAAACTAAACCTTGCAGACCCCTAGAATATTTAGATATTAGGATCCTATCATACAATTCGAACTCCAATAAATTCTAATTAAGGGAATCATGATGTTTTCAACAACTTTTCACATGCAACTCGTCAAAAATTCCAAAAGTAGTTTAGAAATGTAATGTGTTATATTAATCAAAATTAGTTGTGCTGGTCATGAGCCTATCATGGCAAACCATTTGCACAAGACCCCGGATGCTTCAGATCCACCAGAATATGCATTTATTAGAGTGAAGAGAAATGCTTTGCCCAAGTCAGAAGCCAAGTCCAAGGAATCAGGTGACAGGTCTAGCAGTCAGAGGCCTTTTGAGAGACTGGGAAGATTTGAACCGAGGCAGGTGTACCCAGTTGATCATTAGAGGAAAAAAGCTTGAGGTGAGAAAGGATCCTGTAATCAGGGCCAAGTGCAAGGGTTGAAGAGGGCCAGTCACTAGATGAACCATAGCTAGCTATGGGTTTGTGATGACCAGTGTAGTATTCCTGTGTGATAGAAGTGAGGGAATAGAGATAGGAATTTATTTAACCTCGTTATTGGGAGCTGCTTTACCTATACAATTAGCTAAAGTTGCTAATTTAAATCTATATCCTGTGATTAAGCATTCTTTAGAAATTTAGGAATTCAGGGCTATCACAAAGTTTGGGTGTTCATAATTAGAGGCATCATGAGCTGACAGCACTGGATGATCACATCTCTGGCCATCAGGAAATTTGTGGTTGAGAGAGCTCAGTACTAGGTGGAAACTTGCAGGGTTGAACAACAGAAGGTATGGATAGGAGTTATTGTCATTCACTGGGGAAATTAGATCACATTGTCCCACAGCCAAGGCCTTCCCTCAGAAAATTTGGTTTAATAATATTAATTTTAATAACATTGTTCCATGAGTAATATTGCATGAAGACCAATATCACTTGATTCAAATCTGTTTACACTAGAATGTGCTTCACAAAAGGAAGTTCCTGGTCAGACTACTGGAGTGACGCTTACCATACAAATAAACACACTACACAACAGAATTTCTAGATCTGTGCATCTCGGTCTCTCCACTCTGGATAACTCCAGCCTTATTTTTCAAGCGATGAACGTAATATGTTGAGCAGATCACCAATACTTACCACATCCAACCAGTATTTCACTTTCCTAGGATTTACAGACATTCAGAATTCTGGGACTAGGTGAGCTTTCCAAATGTCAGAGTATTTCTAAAAAGGAAAGTCAAACAAACTTTGAATGTTATGTTGCTGGAAATGGAAACTTTGAAAATACAGGAAATACTCTGCAGGTCAGACATGTGTAATCCTCATACAGAAATCACACAAATGTCTGTTTCAGTTTTAAGGTCCTTTCATCTTTTGGCACTAATACAGTCCATAGAGCCTGCCACATCATTGTTATTTGCTGTCCTGATGAAGGGTTCCGGCCCGAAACGTCAATTCATCGTTTCCACTGATGCTGCCTGACCTGCTGAGTTCCTCCAGCGTGCTGTGAGTATTGTTATTTGCTGCACACTGCACAAAGGAAATGTAGGGAGAGTTACAACTAGACTGGGAAGATAGAGTAGATGGCCAGTACCTTTTATCTGGGGTTGACATGTCTAATATCAGAAGACATCCATTAACAGCGAGGGGGAAAGTTAAAAAAAATGTGTGGGGCAAGTTCATTTTTTTTACCCACAAAGAGTGCTGGATTCCTAGAATGTACTGCCTGTGGTGCTGGTGAGGCAAATATGATAGAGGGATTCAAGAGACACTTAGATAGGCAAATGAAAAATAGGGAATGGAAGGATATAGATATTGTATGATATTATGGAAGGGATTAATTTAACACACACTAAGTGCTGGAGGAACTCAGCAGGAATTAGTTTAGTTGGGCACTTGATTACAAATTTTAAAAGCCTACTCCTGTGCTGTACTCTTCTTTATTCTATCCATAGTAAGATCATCATTTGACAATGAAGATGATTGAGAAAGAGAAGGCAGACAGGCAGAACACAGTCCAACCAAAGTGCTTGGGATTAATTAAAATACTTCATGTGTCAATATTTTTAGCAACTTGCTCATTCCCCTCAGTTGAAAATTAAACTCAAAGATCTCACATTTTCAATGAATGTTTATATATAAATGAAAGGGTTATTGGAATGCAGGGCAAAATTTCAAAACATTTTGATTATGTCAAGCTTAAAGGCTCGTCAAACAATAAGAACAATTCCAACACACAGAAATAAGATAGTGGAATGTTTAGACCAGAGACAGATGGAATTTAATGCAGACAAGTTTGAGGTGATGCATTTTGGCAGAGGGAATGAAAAGAGGCAACACAGGTTTAATGGCACCATCCTAATGAATGCACACATGCCTTGTCCACTTGTTCCTTCCCACTCATCTCCCCCCTGGCATTCATCCCTGTAAGTGTGGCAGATGCTATACCTGTCCCTACAGCTCCTCCCTCACCACTATACAGAGCTCCAAACAGAAATTACCTGAGTCTACCAGGGTCATCAATTGACTCTGGTGCTCCTGAAGCAGCCTACTCTACATCTATATGGCCCGACATAAATTGGGGAAACCACTCTGTTGAGCACCTTAGTCCTGTCTAACGCAAAAGATAAAATTTCCTGATAACTATCCATTTCAATTTGATTTCATATTCCCATTCTGACATATCTGTCCAAGGCCTCCTCCACTGCAAAATGAAGCCAAATTCAAGTTGGAGGAGCAACACCTCGTACTCCGTCTGGGTACCCTTCAACCTGACAGCATGAACATCAATTTCTCTAACTTCCAGTAATTTCTCCTTCCTCCCTCCTTCTCTCTTTTAACATTCCTCGTTCTAGTTAACCTCTCACCCTTCTCCACTCCTCACCTGCCCATTACCTCCCTTTAGTTCCCCTCCTCCCTTCTTTTCCATGGCCAACTGTCCTCTCCTCTTTGATTCCTTCTTCATTACCTTACCTCTTCCATCTATCCCCTTCCAGCTTCTTACTTCATCCTCCTCCATCACCCACCTTCCTCCTTGTCTATCATCTGCCAGCTTGTCCTCCTCCTTCGTTCACTACTTTCTTATTCTGGCTCCTGCCTGCTTACTTTCCTGTCCTGATGAAGAGTCTTGGCCCTGAAATGTTGACTGTTTATTCTCCTCCATAAATGCTGCCTGATTTGTTGAGTTTCTCCAGCATTTTGTGTGTGTTGCTCACAATTCTCAGAATCTTGTGTTTAATATTATTTATATTTTTCATTCATTTTTTACATTATATTTACTGTTGTTCAAGGCATATGGGCATCACTGTCTATGTCAGCATTTATTGTTTGTGTTTAATTCCTTTTAAATTGAGCAGTTTGCTACAAGGACAGTTCATAGTCAACCAAATATTTCTGAATATTCGCCATCAATCAGGTTAAGAACAGCAGATTTCCTCCCTCAAGTCAATAGTGAGCCACACACATCAAAGTTGCTGGTGAACGCAGCAGGCCAGGCAGCATCTGTAGGAAGAGGTACAGTCGACGTTTCAGGCCGAGACCCTTCGTCAGGATTAACTGAAGGAAGAGTGAGTAAGTGATTTGAAAGTTGGAGGGGGAGGGGGAGATCCAAAATGATAGGAGAAGACAGGAGGGGGAGGGATGGAGCCAAGAGCTGGACAGGTGATTGGTAAAAGGGGATACGAGAGGATCATGGGACAGGAGGTCTGGGAAGAAAGACAAGGGGGGGGGAACCCAGAGGATGGGCAAGAGGTATATTCAGAGGGACAGAGGGAGAAAAAGGAGAGTGAGAGAAAGAATGTGTGCATAAAAATGAGTAACAGATGGGATACGAGGGGGAGGTGGGGCCTTAGCGGAAGTTAGAGAAGTCGATGTTCATGCCATCAGGTTGGAGGCTCTCCAGACGGAATATAAGGTGTTGTTCCTCCAACCTGAGTGTGGCTTCATCTTTACAGTAGAGGAGGCCGTGGATGGACATGTCAGAATGGGAATGGGATGTGGAATTAAAATGTGCGGCCACTGGGAGATCCTGCTTTCTCTGGCGGACAGAGCGTAGATGTTCAGCAAAGCGGTCTCCCAGTCTGCGTCGGGTCTCGCCAATATATAAAAGGCCACATCGGGAGCACCGGACACAGTATATCACCCCAGTCAACTCACAGGTGAGGTGTTGCCTCACCTGGAAGGACTGTTTGGGGCCCTGAATGGTGGTAAGGGAGGAAGTGTAAGGGCATGTGTAGCACTTGTTCCGCTTACACGGATAAGCGCCAGGAGGGAGATCAGTGGGGAGGGATGGGGCGGACAAATGGACAAGGGAGTTGTGTAGAGAGCGATCCCTGCGGAATGCAGGGGGGGGGGGTGGAGGGAAAGATGTGCTTAGTGGTGGGATCCCGTTGGAGGTGGCAGAAGTTACGGAGAATAATATGTTGGACCCGGAGACTGGTCATGAACATCGACTTCTCTAACTTCCGCTAAGGCCCCACCTCCCCCTCGTATCCCATCTGTTACTCATTTTTATGCACACATTCTTTCTCTCACTCTCCTTTTTCTCCCTCTGTCCCTCTGAATATACTTCTTGCCCATCCTCTGGGTTCCCCCCACCCTTGTCTTTCTTCCCGGACCTCCTGTCCCATGATCCTCTCGTATCCCCTTTTGCCAATCACCTGTCCAGCTCTTGGCTCCATCCCTCCCCCTCCTGTCTTCTCCTATCATTTTGGATCTCCCCCTCCCCCTCCAACTTCCAAATCCCTTACTCACTCTTCCTTCAGTTAGTCCTGATGAAGGGTCTCGGCCTGAAACGTCGACTGCACCTCTTCCTACAGATGCTGCCTGGCCTGCTGCGTTCACCAGCAACTTTGATGTGTGTTGCTTGAACTTCCAGCATCTGCAGAATTCCTGTTGTTTGCGTTCAATAGTGAGCCAAATGGGTTTGTTAAAACTATTAGCAGATTCATGACTGACATTACTGACAACAATTTTTTATTCCAGATTTATTTCATGAATATAAATGGAAGCAGTGATCGATCAAACAATTGTCTCCAGATGAATGATCCAGCTCACTGACTTTAAAGCCAAGAAAAAACAAATTATCACTGAATTCATTTTTCCTATACTGCTAGATTTCAAGATGCACAACATATCTGATTTTAAATGAATTGAACCATGTGCTTTGGCTGAGCATTGATTTTTTTAAAATTCCATTCTGTAGTGAAGAGATATTCTTAGCTAATAATGCTCCAGAAACCCTCTTCTCATACTTAAATTTTTTTTTAATTTATATTTATTTCTATTAATTAACCGGATAAAACTGTTTACCTTACCTATATGATTATATGAACTATGAACAAAATATTAATATTTAAATCTTTATTCCCTTTCAGTGAAAGTAAACACAGATTTGTTTAGGTTCTTTCTATTTCTAAAGCTCTGTATGAAAAGTAGGCATTTTACCAAATCAAAAGTGGCTGTTTTGTTTTCCCATTTACAAACTTAATTGATCTCAATTTTATTTGTGATTTGTGAGCACATATTTTAGTGCAATTTGCACCAGTGGATAAATTGATAAAATGCTGAGACTATAAACAGTGGGCATGTGATAATACCAATGCTCATCCAATACCACAATAGTACACCGCCCAACCCAGAGATGAAAGTGATTATAATTTAACATATTATATTACGAAAGCTCATTGGATCGAAGGAAAAATAGCACATTTTCTATCATTCTATTATTCAGTGTATCACTCCTTAATTTACTGGAGGTATCTTAAAATAAAATAAACAAAATTTATTAAAAAGAATAACATACAGAATCAGAGAGACAGAGCGTCAGAGAGTTGTTAAAGTTTCCTCCAATTTGCCTTCTGTACTCACTTGCTCCATTTGTTCTAGATTTGCTTCCTTGTGTGTCTCCAGATAAAATTCTGCAGAGAACAGGATGACTCATTACTCCCTGGTTGGAATATTATGGAGGATGCTCAAATAAACGTCAACTATCATAACTTGACCTTTTTCAGCAGAACATTCAAAACATTCTCTGCCTTTCGAGAGTTCAGTGGAAAATGAGTTGATGCTTTCTGGTGACTGAACTGACAGGACCTTGACAATCTCCTGAGGTTGTTCTTTATGACAGTGCCCCCTCAGTCTATAATTACAAGTTTACCTCTGAACATCAGATGATCTCAAGCACCTAGTTTATTTAACAGTTGAAACACGTCCTGAGAACCTGCTCAACCCCACATTGTGTACCTTTCAACGCTGTCTGAACCACTCACTTCAGCCACTACATCAGATCATATTGTCAGGTAGTGTTCTTGATTTTCCGTGTTGGTGGCTGAGAAACTGCATTATGCCTTAAAATTTTGTTGGTTACCTCAAACTCAGTATCCTGGGTATTCCTGTATCCAGGAGATCAGCTCAGCCAAGTGTACGGTCTTTGAGCAGGTCTCCTGGAAAGTACCAAATCTTTTCATTGCGGAATGTGGCTGTACAATCTTCATCAGCAGGGCCCATGAACACTACAAATAAAATGCCCTCTGATATATAAAAAAAATCTGTTAAGCAAATAATTCCATTTAAAAAATACCATAAGGCTCTTCCCGCTCATAGTTGCAAGGAAAGAACCAGTAACTGTTGACTGTTTCATTACTTAATGTATTACAGTTTGAAGTATTTATTGTTTGTGTAATTTGCTGCCCTTGCAGCTTTTAAAATATAATAGCATCAGTACTTCACTCTATTTATCTTGCATTGTTAGCTCAATAAACTGCGCTGTTTCAATTTCACTCTCTGTATTCTTTAGATAAGTCACCTACGTGGAAATCCAGTGATGTTGGCAGTTTGACTGTTTCCCAACGCGTAGGATCTCATGAATAATACGTTTCTGATGTCCTAAATGGGAAAGTACCCAACTTGGTTTCAAGTATGGACTTCCACACCTCTGACACTGTCTCTCTTCCTGGACACTGGAAGATAGTCAATAAGCCAAAGTAATGTTTTATTTAAAAAAGTACATACTGAGAGAGGATCTTTATTTTTTCTGCGATAACAGCCAAACAAGCAACTTTTACAAATTGTTTAATACCCACAATGCAATAACATATGTAGAGCATGTGGTCACATGGCACAATTCTTTAATGGGTATACATCCCTTAGTATAGTGGATTCCGGTTAATTGGGACACATTGGGACCAATACATCTTGGCCCAATTAAGTGGCAGCCCAATTAGCCAGTTTCATAGAAATACTTTTACTTTATTGTCGCCAAACAATTGATACTAGAGCGTACAATCATCACAGCGATATCTGATTCTGCGCTTCACGCTCCCTGGAGTACAAATTGATAGTAAATATTAAAATTTTAAATTATTTATCATAAATAGAAAATAGAAAAGGGAAAGTAAGGTAGTGCAAAAAAACCGAGAGGCAGGTCCGGATATTTGGAGGGTACGGCCCAGATCCGGGTCAGGATCCGTTCAGCAGTCTTATCACAGTTGGAAAGAAGCTGTTCCCAAATCTGGCCGGACGAGTCCTCAAGCTCCTGAGCCTTCTCCCGGAGGGAAGAGGGACGAAAAGTGTGTTGGCTGGGTGGGTCGTGTCCTTGATTATCCTGGCAGCACTGCTCCGACAGCATGCAGTGTAAAGTGAGTCCAAGGATGGAAGATTGGTTTGTGTGATGTGCTGGGCTGTGTTCACGATCTTCTGCAGCTTCTTCTGGTCTTGCACAGGACAACTTCTATACTAGGTTGTGATGCACCCTAGAAGAATGCTTTCTATAGTGCATCTATAAAAATTAGTGAGTGTTTTAGGGGACAGGCCAAATTTCTTTAGCTTTCTCAGGAAGTAAAGGCGCTGGTGGGCCTTCTTGGCAGTGGATTCTGCTTGGTTGTACCGTCAGGTCATTTGCGACACTGACCCCGAGGAACTTAAAGCTTTTGATCTGTTCCACTTGCGCACCACCAATGTAAATGGGGTCGTGCAGTCCGCTACTCCTTCTGAAGTCAACAACCAATTTCTTCGTCTTGCTGATGTTGAGGGATAGGTTATTGTCTTCGCACCATTCCAACAGGTTCTTAATTTCCTCTCTGTACTCAAATTCATCATTACCCGAGATACGGCCTACAATTGTGGTGTCATCAGCAAACTTATCTATTGAGTTCAACGGAAACTTGGCTACACAATCATGGATGTACAGTGAGTATAGCGGGGGGCTGAGTACACAGCTTTGTGGGGCACCGGTGCTCAGAGTGATTGTAGAGGAGAACTTGTCCCCTATTTTTACAGCCTGGGTCCTGTCTGTGAGGAAGTTGAAGATCCAGCTGCAGATCTGAGTGCTAAGGCCCAGGTTCCAGAGCTTAGGAATCAGCTTTTTTGGAATGATGGTATTAAAGGCAGAACTGTAATCAATGAAAAGGAGCCTTACATATGCGTCTTTATTCTCCAGGTACTCTAAGGAGGAATGTAGGGTCAGAGAGATGGCATCTGCCGTTGACCTGTTGCTCCGGTAGGCGAATTGCAAAGCATCGAATTCCAGCTAGCTCGCTTGCACAGGCCCAGAGAACCCGTCCTGGGATGCAATCTGGGCCCGTCGCCTTCCTTGGATTTATCTTAGGAAGGCCCTTCTAACGTCCTCCTCGGTGACGATGAATCTCGATGCCACCAGGTCCAGTTCATCCGGAGGGAGTGAGATGCTCCTCTTCTGTTCGAATCTTGCGTAGAATACGTTAAATTCATCAGGAAGAGAAGCGCCACAGTTATTGGTATTCCCAGCCTTTTCTTTGTGCCAGTGATCTCATTTAGATCCTGCCATAGTCTACCGGCATCCCTCTGGTTAGCCTGGGCTTCCAACTTGGCTCGATATTACCTTTTGGCACCCTTAATGGCTTTCTGGAGTTCACGCCTGGTATCCCTGGACCTAAAAACCGCAGCTCTAGCCTTCAAAAGGGATCTGAACTCATAATTCATCCAAGGTTTCCAGTTAGGGAATACCCGGATCGTCTTGCGAGACACACAGTTCTCTCTGCATTTCCACATAAAGTCCACGACAGCTGAGGCATACTCATCGAGGTTAGCTGCCGAGTCCTTGAATACTAACCAGTCCACCGATTCAAAGCAGTCACGGAGGACCTCATCTGTTTCCTCCGTCCAACGCGACACCACTTTTGACACAGTGACCTCCCACTTCAGTTTCTGTTTGTAAGCCAGGAGGAGGAGTATGGCCTGATGGTCCGATTTTCCAAAGTGAGGTCGTGGGATGGAACAGTAGGTATCCTTGACTGCTGTGTAGCAGTGGTCAAGTATATTCGGGCCTCTAGTGGGGCAGGAGACATGTTGGTATAACTTTGGCAGCGCCTTTCTGAGGTTGGCCTGGTTAAAGTCCCCGGATGTAATGAGCAAAGCCTCCGGATACCTGGTCTCAAGTTCACTGATGTTGGCATACAGTATGTTCAGAGCACACTCCACGTCCACCTGGGGGGGAATGTAGACCGCTGTCAGTATGACAGAGGTGCATTCCCGTGGCAGATAGTAGGGACGACACTTCACTGACAGGTGTTCCAGGTCCGGGCTGCGGGAGCTTGTCAGTGCCACTGTGTCCGAGCACCACGCAGTGTTGATCAGAAGGCAGACACCACCTCCCCTCGTCTTGCCCGAAGACACCGTACGGTCCATCCGATGGATCGAAAATCCCTCTGGTCAGATGGCACAATCGGGGGTGGCAGGGAAGAGCCAGGTCTCAGTGAAACAGAATGCACAGCAGTTCTGCATCTCCCTGCAGTAGGTGAATCTCCCTTTAAGATCATCCACCTTGTTCTCTATGGCTTGCACATTAGCTAGTAGGATGGTGGGCATAGGGACCCCGAAGCCCCTCAGCTTCAATCTGACCAGCAGCCCAGCTCTTTTCCCACGCTTCCTCAGTAAATCGTGCATCTTTCCAGATTTCCATTGACGTAATGTGTTGTTGGCAGCTCTTTGAGGTTGGTGGACACATCCCACGGGGATTGATCGGTGGGTCACGTCGTCGGGTGCTCCGGATCAGGCCGAGTAACGAGGGAGGCTCCGCTGCCACTTCCAGCTGCCGGGGGCCTGGGCTGTCGATTGGGTTGGGCCCCGAAGCTGACACTTAATCCCAGAGGTCCGGGCTCCTGGCTGAAACAAGTCCATGAGCTAAGACACGGTTTTTAAATAGTTAAAAAGATGAAAAAGACAAACTACCATTTAACTGAGTAAAAGTTATGTATTTAAATGAAATATAGAATAAGTTAGAAAACTACCAATACTACTACAGTGCTAAACAACTGTGTATTAGTTCCTAATAGTTATCGACTGAGAAATTTATCCAGTGTATGCTGCTGTGTTCTTTTAATTGACTGTAAATGAACAAAATCAGTGCAGACACAGTGCAGATAGATGTTGTGGCAGCTTGGAAAGAGTCTGGATTTATTTTAATCAAAATAAAAAGCTAAATATGAATCAGTCAGCCCAAATGAATAGCACAATAACACAAGCACATGCGACTGACGCTATTTTAAAACTGCCCGCTCTAAGCACGGTATATTGTCTAATGGCCACACAGGTACACACAAACGATGCTAGTTAGAAACTGTTCAGCCACAGCCTCCTGTCTCAGTTAAGCAGCAGAGTGTCCCAAGTAAATGAAAAGAATCCCGGCTACTTTCTCCATTAGGTTTTGTACTTCTTGTCCCAAGTAAAGAGCTGCCCTGATTAACTGATGGCCCAGTTAGCCAGAATCCACTGCATGCATAATAAGTGACTCCAAAGTTAACCCAGTGGTGGTATCAAAGGAGCAATGAGTATTTTACAGTTTGAGTGGGGCACTGTGGGACTCGGTAGTTAACCCAGTGGTACTATCAAAGGAGCAACGTATGTTTTACTGTTGAACAACTGTTTGAGTGGGGTTCTGTGGGACTCAGTAACCTGCCCATTACTTTTCGTGATATATAGCTTAGTCTTAAAGATAAGACAATGAATAAGACTTTTGCAATGATACAAAAATTGGCCATTTGGTTGAAGGAAGTCAAAGATGCAGGTGGATATCAATGGTCTCATTAGAGGGGATGAAAAGAATCAAATGGAAACCAGACCGGTTTAGTGTGAGGGCAAAAAAATAACCCAAAGTGACCCAAATGTTCCTGGACTCCTCATTTGCCACAGTCACAAGAAGCCTTCCTGCTGAACCGAATCTGAGCTGGAGCAAGACTCCAGAATAAACACCCCCTCAAAGTGGGTGGCATTCCTGTAACTCCCTGGTCACGAGGAATGCTGAAAATCCAAAGTTCCAGATCCAAAAATCTAAAAATCCAAATCCTTCCCTGCCTACCAGATCATAGCTCAAAGGTTTGATGTTTTATTGCCAGATGACACCCTTCATTGAAGCTTTACTTCTGCTAAGTAAAGAAGGTAGACATCAGCCAGAAAATCTCTTTAATATGTGAAAGGCATTCATAAATAAATGACCTACTAAGTTTTGACATAGTTAAACTGACTGGGTCTGGTATTCAACCAGATAGCAAAGACACGACGAGGTGCAATCCTCTATCAATAACCAATTCCTGGAGTTTTATCTCTCTCTCTCTCTCCCATCTATCTATCTGTGTAGTGTGAATGTGTAAAGATTTCATTAAAATCAGTGCTTTCCATTCAGGAACACCATGCTTTACCAGTCCAGCATGGAATTTCTCCCATAACTTCACCACATTAACTACTGTTACAGTGAAGTATCACAGGCCTAAAACATTAACTCTGTTTCTCTTCCCACAATTGCTGCCCGACTGGCTGAGTATTCTCAGTATCTTCTGTTTTATTTCAGGATTCCAACATCTGCCTTTATTTTCCAATTTTTATACATACTCCTCTATCCTTTCTGTAGGTTCCAGATTCCAGCCAGGTTATCGTACTAAGGTCCTTGAAAAATTCTTTGTAATGCAGCTCCATGCTGTGTCTTCCCTCAAGTTTATGCCTTGGGATAACAAAGTAAATTTTTCCTTCAGCTGTTTCATGGCACAATGTTTCATGATCTCTTAGCTGTCTAAATGTAACTGACGTATATTTTCTGATGACCATTCAACCTTGCCCCTGTGCAATAACTGCCAATGCATTAAGGCATATCCTAGGAGCCCAACTTTATGTACACAATGCCCCTCAGATATCTTATAAATGGTCCTAAACCTATGGTATAGCAGTATTGGTGTAATATGCCTCCAAAGTTAATTCTCTGACTGTAATGGAGTGAATTACAGATACAAGAAAACAATGAGCTAATGCCACAATGAAGTGGAAACAATCCCCTGCACTAAGCTGTGAATTAGGAGAGACACCAAACAAAATTGTGCTCTGGAGCCAGGGGTGTCCAAGAATTATTTGCGGACCTAAAGAACACTTCTGAGCTTCCTGGCCCACCGGGGAAACCTTGAGAGCTATTAATGTCATAAAGGGTTTTCTGCAGGGCTAGACCTTCAACTGTCTGAGGCAGAACACTCTGTCCTCAGTAAGGGCCTCATCTTTGTCCCCCTTCGCCCACACCACAGCGAGTTCCGCGATCGCCATGATGCGGAACACTTCTTCCACCGTCTCCGTCTCCGAGCCTACTTCTTCGGCAAGGACTCTTCCACCCGCACCGATGACCCCTTCTCCCGTCTTCAACCCTCCTCCTCTTCATGGACAGCCCGCTCTGGTCTTCTGCCTGCTCTGGATCTCTTTATTGCTAACTGCTGACGGGACATCAACCGTCTCAACCTCATCGCACCTTGTTCCCATTCCAACCTTACTCCTTCGGAACTCTCTGCTCTCCACTTCCTCCGCACTAATCCTAACTTTATTATTAAACCCGCCGATAAGGGGGGTGCTGTTGTAGTCTGGCGTACTGACCTCTACCTTGCCGAGGCACAGCGACAACTCGCAGATACCTCCTCTTATTTACCCCTCGATCGTGACTCCACTAAGGAGCACCAGGCCATTGTCTCCCACACTATCACCGACTTTATCCACTCAGGGGATCTCCCATCCACTGCTACCAACCTTATAGTTCCCGCACCTCACACTTCCTGTTTCTACCTCCTATCCCAGATCCACAAACCTGCCTGTCCTGGCAGACCTATTGTCTCCGCTTGCTCCTGCCCCACCAAACTCGTTTCTGCATACCTCGACAGGGTTTTATCCCCCTTGTTCAATCCCTTCCTACCTATGTTCGTGACACTTCTCACGCTCTTAAACTTTGATGATTTTAAGTTCCCTGGCCCCCACCACTTTATTTTCACCATGGATGTCCAGTCCCTATATACTTCCATCCCCCATCAGGAAGATCTCAAAGCTCTCTGCTACTTTTTGGATTCTAGACCTAATCAGTTCCCCTCTACCACCACTTTGCTCCGTCTAGCGGAATTAGTCCTCACGCTTAATAATTTCTCCTTTGGCTCCTCCCACGTCCTCTAAACTAAAGGTGCAGCTATGGGCACCCGTATGGGTCCTAGCTATGCCTGTCTTTTGTTGGCTTTGTGGAACAATCTATGTTCCAAACCTACTCTGGTATCTGTCCCCCACTTTTCCTTCGCTACATCGACGACTGCATTGGCGCTGCTTCCTGCACGCATGCTGAGCTCGTTGACTTCATTAACTTTGCCTCCAACTTTCACCCTGCCCTCAAGTTTACCTGGTCCATTTCCAACACCTCCCTCCCCTTTCTAGATCTTTCTGTCTCTATCTCTGGAGACAGCTTATCTACTGATGTCTACTATAAGCCTACTGACTCTCACAGCTATCTGAACTATTCCTCTTCTCACCCTGTCTCTTGCAAAAATGCCATCCCCTCCTCGCAATTCCTCTGTCTCTGCCGCATCTGCTCTCAGGATGAGGCTTTTCATTCCAGGATGAGGGAGATGTCCTCCTTTTTTAAAGAAAGTGGCTTCCCTTCCTCCATCATCAACTCTGCTCTCAAACGCATCTCCTCCATTTCACACACATCTGCTCTCACTCCATCCTCCCGTCACCCCACTAGGAATAGGGTTCCCCTGGTCTTCACCTACCACCCCACCAGCCTCTGGGTCCAACATATTATTCTCCGTAACTTCCGCCACCTCCAACGGGATCCCACCACTAAGCACATCTTTCCCTCCCGTCCCCCTCTGCTTTCCACAGGGATTGCTCCCTACACGACTCCCTTGTCCATTCGTCCGCCCCATCCCTCCCCACTGATCTCCCTCCTGGCACTTATCCTTATAAGCGGAACAAGTGCTACACATGCCCCTACACTTCCTCCCTTACCACCATTCAGGGCCCCAGACAGTCCTTCCAGGTGAGGCGACACTTCACCTGTGAGTCGGCTGTGGTGATATACTGCGTCCGGTGCTCCCGATGTGGCCTTTTATATATTGGCGAGACCCAACACAGACTGGGAGATCGTTTTGCTGAACACCCACGCTCTGTCCGCCAGAGAAAGCAGGATCTCCCAGTGGCCGCACATTTTAATTCCACATCCCATTCCCATTCTGATATGCCTATCCACGGCCTCCTCTACTTTAAAGATGAAGCCACACTCAGGTTGGAGGAACAACACCTTATATTCCGTCTGGGTAGCCTCCAACCTGATGGCATGAACATTGACTTCTCAAACTTCTGCTAATGCCCCACATCTCCCTCTTACCCCATCTGTTATTTATTTATATACACACATTCTTTCTCTCTCTCTCCTTTTTCTCCCTCTGTCCCTCTGACTAAACCCCTTGCCCATCCTCTGGGATTTTCCCCCCTCCCCCTTTTCCTTCTCCCTGGGCCTCCTGTCCCATGATCCTCTCATATTCCTTTTGCCAATCACCTGTCCAGCTCTTGGCTCCATCCCTCCCCCTCCTGTCTTCTCCTATCATTTTGGATCTCCCCCTCCCCCTCCCACTTTCAAATCTCTTATTAGCTCTTCCTTTAGTTAGTCCTGATGAAGGGTCTCGGCCTGAAACGTCGACTGTACCTCTTCCTAGAGATGCTGCCTGGCCTGCTGCGTTCTCCAGCAACTTTGATGTGTGCTCTGTTGGGCTAGTTTGAGTTTGCTGACTGGTTCCTATAACTAATCTGTCTGGCTTGCATATTCTTCCAGCAGAAGGAAAGCTGCTGATGAAGAAATCTAGAGCCGTCAGCAAACATTAAAAGGTCTGTAGACAATTCCATATACCAAAAGAATTATTCTTTTGGAAATAAGAAGTGCCCACATTTGCACTTGTGGGTAGCAATGAATGATATCAGAGGAAAAGAAATAATAAAATGGAAAATATAGTGAGTGAAACTGTAATGTTCTGCAGTGCTGTGACTAATTTGTCAAGGGGAAGGACACTAAATTTCTTGTGCTAGCAAATAATACACCAGTGACTCACATCTACACAGTTACTTGCCTGCTGTTTGTTGGCCATTGCACCAATGTACCACAACCACATCTGGCAAATGGTTGTAAGCTCAGGCACCATTAAAAGAAAATGATAGGTATGATCTAACATGGAAAAAGGGCAGCACAGTCATAGTTGCATCTTCCAATGAAACAATTAAGCTGTGGTCACAGCTCAGGTAATTGTTAACGATCCTTTGACTTTTAGCAGAAGAAAAACTTTTCTGGATGTTTTGACTGCTTTTATCTCTTCCTCGACAATACTAAAGTTAGATTACTAATTGAGGGGCCATAAACAAAATATTGGAGGAGTTGGAAAATGTTCTGAAAATCAGTTGCTTAGTCCTCACTTGGTCTTGCTGAAGAAGAGGAGGCCACATCAAGAGCACTGAATGTAGTGGACAAATTGAGGGGTGCGCACATGAATTGTTTCCTCACCCAGAAGGCCTGTTTGCATCTCGAGATAGTGAAAGCGAAGCAGGTGTAATGGCAAGCTCTAGACCTGCTACTGTTGCAGGGAGATGTTTCAGAGAGAGAGGGGTGGGTGGATCAGGGCGAAGGGACCAGGAAGTCACAGAGAGAGTTGCTCCTGTGGTTTACAGAAAGGGGTGGGGAGGGGAAAATGTGACTGGTGATGAGATCCCAGTTCAGATTGCGGAAATGATGAAAAAGTTCCGAATGCAGAGGCTGGTATGGTGAAAAGTGAGAAGCAAAGGATTTCACTGGTGCTGTTTCCTGTATTCACGCAGAATTCATCAACTTTATCACCTTCCCATGATCTTCCACCCTGTCCACTTGAACAACTGCTAACACTTCTATCCCTTTTCTGGGTCTTTCTCATTCACAAGAGAAAAATTACTGACATTTACTGTCTCACTGACTCCCTGGACTAAGTGAGCAAATGAGAACTAATATCGGGTGAGAATAGTAGCAAACAAGTGTTTGCGTCCTCAGATCTCTCCACTAACTTACAGTTTGTAGAATGTATCAAGTGCTTTCCCACTAGTTCCAAACAACGAGGGTGCAGTGGAGTTTTGAATGGGAACTTAGAGTCGGAACATTTATGAGAAATGATTGGACAAACAATGATTACAGCTGCCAAGCTCCTTCACCTTATTTTTATGTCTGTGGAAATTATAGAAAATAGACACCTGACAACAAAAATTTGATTTCCACCCCAATGAGATGCAAAATTATCCAACCACATTCAAATTCAAGTTTAATTGTCAGTCAAGCATACACAGGAGTACAACCAAATGAAACAGCACTCCTCTAGGGCCAGGGTGTAAAACGCAGTGACAACAATCACACACAGCACTCAGCACATATAGCACATAAAATTATGATAGTGGGAAAATATGCAGTTACAAAAAACATCTTAAAAAAATAATAAGATAGCCCAAGTACCTGAGTGTCATGACCTGTAAATTGATAGTGCATGAATGTTGTCCTGGAGCCACGTTTCTGTAAGAACAAGCTGCAGCAGTTTCCCATCTCACGCAGATGGGTGCCGCAGATGTACCCAATCCAGCTTGTCTTCCCAGGAGCAAACACAGTGGAGAGGCCAGCCCCCAACCAGTATGGAATGCAGCAACACACAGCCAGTTCTGGTGTCTCTTTTGCCGGCAGCAGCAACAAGCGACCTCAGGGCATGAAAGCCTTGTCCGTTCAACAACGCACAAGATGCCGACTCTCAGGATACTGACTCTCCAGCCATTGGACATTCCAGATACAGGTGTATTTTTACTACAATCAATTGAAACCCCTGACTGCACACAGGTGATCTCCATTTAACTAATTACATGACTTCTAAAACCAATTGGCTGCACACCTGATGATTTGGTGTGTCATATTAAAGGGGGTGAATACGTATGCAATCAATTATTCTGTGTTTTATAGTTGTAATTAATTTAGATCACTTTGTAGAGATCTGTTTTCACTTTGACATGAAAGAGTCTTTTTCTGTTGATCAATGTCAAAAAAGTCAAATTATATCCACTGTGATTCAATGTTGTAAAACAATCTGGCCCAGCCCTTAACTCTCTGTCTAAACATTGGGTTCAGCTGCTTCAAGCAGTGATCTGAACCAACCCCTACTATGCCTTGGGCCTCGACACCCTGACATTTTCAGTCTGGTCCGGGGTTTAAATCTATGTCCAAGGAACAGGTTCTGCTGCTTGGAAATGTTGGGCTTCGCCGCCTTGATTTGGCCTGTAAATCTCCATCCGAACATCATGTTCGGTAGCGTCGACGCACTCTGGAGCCTGGACCGCACAGCTTCAATTCAGCCTGTGCCCAACCTTTCACGCACTTATACACCATCGGCAACAGGCCCACTGCCTCGCCTTGCCTCAGGAATACCAGTTGCTTCCGAGTCCAAAGGGAAGTTACAGACTATTACTTGCGATGATTGGTTGCTGGAAAAAAAAAGCATCATTAACCAAGTATTTAGTTGCTTTCCTTCTTTCATGAGCCACCAAGCAGAAGTTGCTGAGTTTCATCAGCACCATCTTAAAGCTTACTTCCTCTGTTTGGCAAATTATAGTGCTCTGTAGTTTTAGTCCTATTGTTAAGTTTTAATAATTGATTAAATTATGCTCTTGATCAGTCCTCCACATTAGTTAAAGTGCTTGCATGATTTTCCATTGATTACCATTGATTATTTGGTTGATTAGCCTTATCAAATATTGTTCTGAAGATTAGGTCTTTCCAATTTTTATTTCTTCCTATGAGTTAGAGAGATTAATCCTAACAAAGGATATTTTGTCTTAATCATAACTTTTGTCAGTCAATTCAATGTTTAAAATTAATGGATAAAACATAATTTGTGAAGTTTTAGTGATATGTCAATACTTTTTTTCACATTTAATTTAGATTGAATGCTAGGAACATAAAACATGAGTTGTTTCAGTATATAAAGTTACAGCATATAGCTTTTTAAAATCCTATAATATGATTGAATAACTCTCATATAAGGTCAGTGAATAATTTCCCCCCTCACTTTAAATGCATGCCTTCCAAAAGTAAACATTTCAATCCAAGGATAAAGATATCAGCTTGTCTACCCTACCTATACCTCTCATAATCTTATAAACTTCCCTGAGGATCATAACCTTGCTGTCGAGGAGAAGATTATAAGTTCTAGCAATCCCGAGAGCGGTGCCTTCGGAGTTTAACCATCTAGTGCTTAGTTCCTGGTAGGGTTCCCGATGGAGATAATGTCAAGGGGGAGTTCCAGACGAAAAGCAGTCCAACCAGGACCTCATCAGTGGAGCAGCCGGAAGATGATGACACTTCACAATGGAAGCAAAAGCAGAGGAAGGCTGCAGCAGTGAAGATTCCCCAGTCCTCTTGTATTCTATGCCAAAAGATGACCCCTATTTGTCAAGGACTGTGTGGTGGCTGCCCTGCATCAGCCTCCTCACATTAAACAAATTCATGCACAGGCATTGTCCATAAAGGAAATCTACCCTAACATCCCAGTTGAATATTTGGACCTAAGATTGGCCTCTATAGCCACCTGAGGACCCATGAATAGGCAACCCCTTAGGAGAACATCATACCCAACTTGAGTTATTGCACTACTACTGTAAACTTCTATCAGGTCTCCCCACAGCCTCTGTCGATGCAGAAAAAAACAATATAGGTTTGTCCAACGTCTTCTTGTGGCACATGCCCTCCAATCCAGGCTGCATCCTGCTAATCCTCTTCCACAACCTCTCTGGACCCTCCCTATCCTTCCAACTCTGATGATGACCAGAATTAAATGCAATACTCCAGATGCAGCCTAACCTGGGTTTTTTGAAGCTACAACGTAACTTCTTGAACTCAATGCCTCAATTAATGTAGCCAAGTGTTGCATACGCTTTCTTTACCATGCTTCAACTTGTGCAGCCACTTTCAGAGAGCTATGACCTTGGAGCCCAAGGTCCCTCTGTACATCAATGCTCTTAAGGGTCTTGCCATTAACTGGACTTCCCATTTACATTTAATCTCTCAAAGTGTAACTTCTCACACTTGCCTGGATTAAACTCCATCTACCATGTTTCTGTTCATAGCAGCAACTGATCTCTGTCTTGCTGTATCCTTTGGTAGTCTTTTGTACTAATCACAACACCTCCAATCTTTGTGTCAGCTGCAAGCTTACTAAGCAACATCACACCATCTAAGTTTTCATCCAAATTATTTATATGGGTATCTCTATCCATAAACTCATTGAATTCTTCTTTTCTGTTAATGTTTCAAATTCTTAATCCATGTCATGATATTTCCATCTCCAAGTGATCTAAGTCCAATTGCACTTTATCCACTGGTTCTGCTCCATCAGCCACACCCTCAAAAAACTCCAGTAGATTAGTCATTTACAATTACATTTCATAAATCCACACCAACTCTGCCTAGTCTACTATTTTTCTCGAGGAGCTCTATTCTTATATCCTTCATTATAGATTCTAGCATCTTCTCTATTACAAATGCTAGGCTAATAGGCCAGTCATCCTCTGGTTTTCTCTCTACTCAAAAGATTTTCTTTTGATTTCTCTTATTGTAAATTAAAATGATTTCTGTTTACCATCTCTCTTCATAACCTAGAGGCCAAGGATAATTATTAATTTGTTCTCCCCCGTGTAGTTCTTTTCCAAAAATTTTTCATCTAATCAACCGAATATCAAAGTAACAAATAGTATAATTAGCAGATTAATACAAGTTTTCAATCAAGCTATTTAATTTGTCAATCTTTAACCTTCAAAACCATTATGGGTAGAACCTAATCAAGTAAATAATTTGTGATTTTTTAGCATGATGTTGCAGTTATGCAACTGTTTAACTTGGAAACCTTGCATTAATTTATCTTTTGTCATATGTATTTATCCACAGACATGTGTGGAGGCACAATACTGTGCCCTTTTAAACCACCACCGGTTGAAGCATACCAAAAACTAAAAATCTCAATATATCAGAAAGCATCTGTGAAGAAAAAAACAAAGTTAGCCTTTTAGATCAATGACTCTTCATTGAAGTTAAATTGATTTCCTGTTTTTTGATCAACTAATAAACATAAGAGGTCTGAAACATACACTCTGGTATTAAATGCTGATACATGCATTTGTGTGTGTGTGTGTGTGTGTGTGTGTGTGTGTGTGTGAGACATGCATTATTTGTGAGTGTGTGTGAGACATGCATTATTTGTGAGTGTGTGAGACATGCATTATTTGTGAGTGTGTGTGAGACATGCATTATTTGTGAGTGTGTGTGAGAGAGAGAGAGAGATGGTGCTTCATCTCAATGAAATATCATAAACTCAACGTTATTTCATTTCCACCATCATCCCACTACCTACTATTAACCAGGTCTTGTCACCCTACATTAAACTCCAGAAGCCTGCAGCACAGAAAGCAGCATATTAAGGAATTCTTAACCTGACAGTCCTTAAATTTAAAAGCATCTTTAATGGAAACTTATTAAGCTTCAGGCATAATATGTAAGATGGATATTCCCAATAAAAACTGGAATAATAATTCACAATTATTGAGTAGATCACAGCTGTTATGTTTTGTAACTCCAAAACAGAAAAGCTAATTAAAAGAAAAATAAGGGAGCCGGGAATGTGAGTCTAATTTTATTTTTACTTTAAACAAGGAGCGCACATATGATATTGCAGCATGACGACGTACGCCATTCGTGTACTATTACATATAACCTGTAATGAAGTATTTAAGCAAACAAGTAAAGCTTAATCAAATAATGTGTTTACAAAATTACTCAAATATTACTAAAAAATTAAATACACAACACTCCTTCCTGCTTAGCTATAAACTCCAAATCAACATCGAATGCATCTCAATTTATATATCTATCTATCTATCTATCTATATATCTATATACACTCCAATTAGATCCCCCCTCAATCTTCTAAATTCCAGAGAGTATAAGCCTAGTCAATCCAGTCTTTTATCATATGAAAGTCCTGCCATCCCAGAGATCAATCTAGTGAACCTTCTTTGTACTCCTTCTATGGTAAGAATGTCTTTCCTCAGATTAGGGGACCAAAACTGCACACAATACTCCAGGTGTGGTCTCACCAAGGCCTTGTACAACTGCAGTAGTACCTCCCTGTTCCTGTACTCGAATCCTCTTGCTATGAATGCCAGCATACCATTCGCCCTTTTCACCGCCTGCTGTACCTGCATGCCCACTTTCAATGACTGGTGTACAATGACACTCAGGTCTCGTTGCACCTCCCCTTTTCCTAATCGGCCACCATTCAGATAATAATCTGTTTTCCTGTTCTTGCCACCAAAGTCGATAACCCCACATTTAACCACATTAAAATGCATCTGCCATGAATTTGCCCACTCACCTAACCTATCCAAGTCACCCTGCATTCTCTTAGCATCCTCCTCACAGCCAACACTGCTGCCCAGCTTCATGTCATCCGCAAACTTGGAGATGCTGCATTTAATTCCCTCATGTAAGTCATTAATATATATTGTAAACAACTGGGGTCCCAGCACTGAGCCTTGTGGTACCCCACTAGTCACTGCCTGCCATTCTGAAAAGGTCCTGTTTATTCCTACTCTTTGCTTCCTGTCTGCCAACCAATTCTCTATCCACATCAATATCATACCCCTAATACCATGTGCTTTAAGTTTGCACACTAATCTCCTGTGTGGGGCCTTGTCAAAAGCTTTTTGAAAATCCAAATATACCACATCCACCGGTTCTCCCCTATTCACTCTACAAGTTACATCCTCAAAAATTTCTATGCAGACCATCTGGCCCTGGGGATTTATCTGCCTTCAATCCCTTCAATTTACCTAACACCACTTCCCTACTAACATGTACTTCCCTCAGTTCCTCCATCTCACTGGACCCTCTGTCCCCTAATATTTCCAGAAGATTATTTATGTCCTCCTTAGTGAAGACAGAACCAAAGTAGTTATTCAATTGGTCTGCCATGTCCTTGTTCCCCATGATCAATTCACCTGTTTCTGACTGTAAGGGACCTACATTTGTCTTAACCAATCTTTTTCTTTTCACATATCTATAAAAGCTTTTATAGTCAGTTTTTATGTTCCCTGCCAGCTTTCTCTCATAATCTTTTTTCCCTTTCCTAATTAGCCCTTTGTCCTCCTCTGCTGGACTCTGAATTTCTCCCAGTCCTCAGGTGTGCCACTTTTTCTGGCTAATTTGTATGTTTCTTCTTTGGAATTGATACTATCCCTAATTTCCCTTGTCAGCCACGGGTGCACTATCTTCCCTGGTTTATTCTTTTGCCAAACTGGGATGAACAATTGTTGTAGTTCATCCATGAAATCTTTAAATGCTTGCCATTGCATATCCACCATCAACCCTTTAAGTATCATTTGCCAGTCTATCTTAGCTAATTCACGTCTCAGACCTTCAAATTTACCCTTCTTTAAGTTCAGAACCTTTGTTTCTGAATTAACTATATCACTCTCCATCTTAATGAAGAATTCCACCATATTATGGTCATTCTTACCCAAGGGGCCTCGCACGACAAGATTGCTAACTAACCCTTCTTCATTGCTCAATACCCAGTCCAGAATGGCCTGCTCTCTAGTTGGTTCCTCAACATGTTGGTTCAGAAAACTATCCTGCATAGATTCCAAGAAATCCTCTTCCTCAGCACCCTTACCAATTTGGTTCACCCAATCTATATGTAGATTGAAGTCACCCATTATAACTGCTGTTCTTTTATTGCATGCATTTCTAATTTCCTGTTTAATGCCATCCCCAACCTCACTACTACTGTTAGGTGGCCCGTACACAACTCCCACCAGCGTTTTCTGCCCCTTAGTGTTATGCAGCTCTACCCATATCGATTCCACATCCTCCAGGTTAATGTCCTTCCTTTCTATTGCATTAATCTCCTCTCTAGCCAGCCATGCCACCCGACCTCCTTTTCTTTCATGTCTATCCCTCCTGAATATTGAATATCCCTGAATGTTGAGCTCCCATCCTTGGTCACCCTGGAACCATGTCTCTGTGATCCCAACTATATCATATTCATTAATAACTATCTGCAGATTCAATTCATCCACCTTGTTATGAATGCTCCTTGAATTGACTCACAAAGCCTCCAGGCTTGCTTTTACAACACTCTTAGCCCTTATACAATTATGTTGAAAAGTGGCCCTTTTTGATTTTTGCCCTGGATTTGCCGGCCTGCCACCTTTACTTTTCACCTTACTACTTTTTGCTTCTACCCTCATTTTATACCCCTCTGTCTCACTGCACTTCTTCCCATCCCCCTGCCACATTAGTTGAAATCCTCCTGAACAACAGTAGCAAACACTCCCCCAAGGACATTGGTTCCAGTCCAGCCCAGGTGCAGACCGTCCTGTTTGTACCGGTCCCACCTCCTCCAGAACTGGTTCCAATGCCCCAGAAATTTGAATTCCTCCCCCTTGCACCATTTTTCAAGCCATGTATTCATCTGAAATATCCTCCTATTTCTACTCTGACTAGCACGTGGCACTGGTAGTAATCCAGAGATTATTACCTTTGTGGGCCTACTTTTTAGTTTATCTCCTAACTCCCTAAATTCACCTTGTAGGACTTCATCCCGTTTTTTACCTATATCGTTGGTACCTATGTGCACCACGACCACTGGCTGTTCACCCTCCCACTCCAGAATGTCCTGCACCCGCTCAGAGACATTCTTGACTCTTGCACCAGGGAGGCAACATACCCTCCTGGAGTCTCGTTTGCAGCCGCAGAAACGCCTACCTATTCCCCTTAAAATCGAATCCCCTATCGCTATAACACTCCCACTCCTTTTCCACTCCTTTTCCTTCCGTCCTGTGCCGCAGAGCCACACATGGTGCCATGAACTCGGCTGCTGCTGCCTTCCCCGATGAGACATCTCCCCCAACAGTATCCAAAGCAGTATATCTGTTTAGGAGGGAGATGATCTCAGAGGACTCCTGCACTACCTGCCTACTGCTACTTTGTCTAGTAGCCACCCATTCCCTTTCTGCCTGTGTAGCTTTTACCTGCGGTGTGGCCAACTCACGACTTTCTCAGCATCGCGGATGCTCCAGTGTGAATCCAGTCGCAGCTCCAGCTGCTCAATTCAGTGTGCCAGGAGCTGTAGTTGGACACATTTCCTGCACACATAGTCGTCAGGGACACTGGAAGTATCCCTGATTTCCCACATGCTGCAGGAGGAACAAACCACGGGGCCGATCTCAGCTGCCATGACCTACCCAATACGTTACAGCCTCGCCGCCTTCCTTGCTTCAAATAAAATACCGCTGTAGACCGTTCTCGTTTTAAAGGAACTTACCCGGCCTTATCTCACTCGTCTTCAGCCTCTGCTCACCGAAGCCTCTCGAGACAAAGCCTTCCTACTCTGTCTCCCACTACTCCGTTGCCCGCTACAACGTCACCCGCTCCATCAAACTGCTCTCTTTTAAATACTCCCACTGCCTCACGGACTGACTTAAACGCACTTGTGCAGTCCTGTCCCAATCAACCGCTGAGAAAAATGGCCGACTTCCACAAACTGCTCTCTTTTAAATACTCCCGCTGCCTCACAGACTGACTTACACGCGTTTGCATAGTCCTGTCCCGATTGTTCTTTATTTTTTTTTACGATGGGTTCTTTTGGGTTTCTTGCTTTGTGGCTGCATGCAAGCAAGCAAATCTCAAGGTTTTGTAATTTATATATTCTTTGATAATAAATATACTTTGAAAATTGAAACTTTTATAATTTGTGATTACAGTGCCTGATGTCACAATTTCCTTTCCCTTTTGGAAATCCACCTTACACTGCTTGGTCCGTTACCATTTCTTCCCGATCTGTAGTAATGAGTTCAAGGGGTGCAGCACAATAGCCAGGTTTGGCAGGAACCTGTTATAGTAATTGACAAATCCTGAAAAGAATCACAACTGTTACACATCCTCTGGCAGCCACCACTGCTTGAATTTTCTCAGCACACTTGTGTAATTCTTGTGCATTGATGGGCGGTGATGCCTGGTTTAAAGAATTCACACTTGTTATGTTGTACTCAGAGCTCTAATCGTTTTAACATGGTCTTGAAATTTTGGAAGTGGTGCTTGTCATCCTCACTGGTAAAGATAATGTCCTTCTATAAGTGTACTGTGGAGAGCATTCTGACTGGCTGTATGATTGTCTGGTATGGGGGGGCAGGCTACTGCACAAGGTCGAAGTAAGTTGCAGATCTGGTAAAATTAGTCAGCTCCATCATGGGTACTGGCCTCTGGAGTATCCAAGACTTCAAGGAGTAGTGCCTTAGGAAGGTGGTGTCCAACATTAAGCATCCCCACCACCCAGGACATGCCCTCTTTTCATTGCTACCATTGGGAATGAGGTACAGAAGCCCAAAGACACACACTCAGTGATCCAGTAACAGCTTCTTCACTTCTGCCATCTAAATGGATATTGAACCAATGAACACTACCTCACTACTTCTCTACTATTTTTGCATTACTTATTTTAACATAACCATTTAATAGACATATATATATTTACTGTAATTCAGTTTTTTCTCTATAGTTATTTATCATGTATTTCATTGCACTACCTTTTACTCTTACAAGTGCAGTACATTTATTTTTGTCTGCCCTACATGGTCTTTGTACAGAATATGTCCTACTTCATTGAATTTTCTTCAAATTTCACCTTTAATCCTGAATTGGTATGGTATATGTGAGCCCTTGCCACAGCAGTAACACATTTTTTTCAGCCAGGCCAGTTTCTGTTTAGACGCCGCAATTTTATCCGCGCTCACTTTCATTCCTGACTGCAACACATCTGTGTCTCTGTGTGCTATTTCCATTGATACAGCTATTTCAACTGCTCTTTTAAATGTAAGTTCTGCTTCAGTTACGAACCACTTTTGAATGCTTTCTTGTAAGATTCCACAAATTAAATGATCTCCCAGTACATTACTATGCCTATTACTGAATCGACAATACTCAATCTCTTTAATTCAGCCATATACACTGAAATGGACTCCCCTTCCCTTTGATTCCACTTATGAAACATAAAGTGTTCTGCAATCAACAGTGGGTTTGGTTCTAAATGTTCTGTATTGCTTTCATGATATCACTAAAGCACAATTCAGCTGGTTTGGTTGGAGCAGTCAGACTTCTAAGCGAACTGTATGATTTCCCACCTATTTCACTCAGCAAAGCTGGTATTTGTTTTTCATTGGTTATTCTATTTGCTTTAAAATATTGCTCAATTTGCTCAGTATACAAAATCCAGTTATCTCTTGTGCAATTTAATGTGTCTATCTTTCAGGCACAGGCAGCCACTGCTGCAGTTTTTACTTATGATTATTATCACCCAGTACTCACTGTTTATGAGCCTGTAAATTTGTCTGTTTTTGGCTTTTTTTTAACTCAATTGTCTCAGTCTCCTTTTCTGGAGAAGCATGTGCTGCACTTTTTTACTTGACCATTTTTCACTGCACTTTAAAAAAAAAATCATACTTCTTGTTGCACTTCAACAGGTATGTAGTTGTCTCATGTTCATTCAAATTTTCCTCATCACCACTGTTGTATTTTGTAACTCCACAACAGAAAAAAATATTGAAAGGAAAACAAGGGAGCCGGCAATGCCATTCTAACTTCATTTTTACTTTAAACTAGATGCATACCTGTACATGTGATTTGGTGGCATGATAATGTACTGTATATCATTCACGTACTATTTCATACAATCCATAATGAATTATTTAAACAAAGAATACTTAATCAAACCATATATTTACAATATTACTCAAATATTACTGAAATATAAATAAACAACAGCTATTTGGATGCAGGCAAACCACAGTGGGGAAAGTGCCAGAGCAGGTGTTAGGTCCGCTGTAATATGTGGCAAGCTGGAAGTAGTTAAACACTTGGGGTTTCTTGTGATAATTCCCTCATTAAATCTGAGGGAGCAATAAGCATTACAGCCAAGAATGAGGCCAGTGGAAAGCAAAGTATCAGAGGAATAATTTTAATGATGTGCCTATTTTAAGGGAAGATTAAGTAAGAGTAAAGCTGGATAATATCGAGAAGAAATTAGATCCTTTTGAAGATTGTTTTGGACTTTGATTTATTGCAGTTAAACAAAAAAATACCTTGACTGCCAAAAGTCCCAAATTAAAGTGAAGACTGGTTAGGGTAACAAATATATTATAGACAGAAGAGGCATTAACTAGGAATGGTGGCCAGTATTCCCTTTGAGAATCCTAGTCATAACATACCCTAGAAAGCAAAGATTTCTTTTCTCTTTCAGTTTTAAAGCATAAGGAATTATCCTGAAGGAGATACTGTACATCTGTTGGACTGATGTCTATTGGAGGACTAAATTCCCAAGTGGATCCCTAAAACTGTTTGTCTCAAAAACTAAGAAACAACCAGAAGCATACTTGATACCAGAAACAATAATAATTACCTCTTCAAATTATTTGATGAGGTAAATACATTCAGCATTGAATTGTAGGCAATGGAAATAGCTTTATTAAAATTTCAGCTGTACTGTATTGCAAAGCTTTCCATAAGAGACTACCAAAAAAGGTTTTGATTCAGAACTTAGTGTCAAATTTGCCAGTTGATGCAGTAATACACTTGTCAATGGGCGACAAATAATGCTGAATGGAAATCATTCCAATAGTTACAGTAATTTCCAGGAGAAATCCACATGAGGCCCATCCCAATCAGCTGGCATTGACACTAAAATGACCAAAATCATGAAAAGCAGTCAGGTTAAGGTGGCCTTAAAATGCTCACTTTTAGTGCTGTAAGTTACTAGAATTCTCTTCTACTTTTCCAAGTCTGCTAATATGAGGTAAGAAGTCCAAAGTCTCAGCTAGTAGAATGCTGATGAAATGTAATGGTATATATCTTTTAAAATGAATGTTAATATTAATATACATCATAACAGGAATGCAAAGGATGCACTTTTTTGACCTGTACTTGTTTCTGATTACTCTGTGTCTTCACAGGTTGATCATAAGCTAGGCTCTGATAATCCATTCGCAAGCAAGAGAAAATCTGCAGATGCTGGATATCCAAGCAATGCACATGAAATGCTGGAGGAATGCTGCTAGATCTACTCCTCACCTTTTTTTCTCCAGTCCTGCGAAGGGTCTCGACCCAAACCGTTGACTGTACTTTATTCCATAGATGCTGCCTGACCTACTGAGTTCCTCCAGCATTTTGTGTGTGTTGCTCTGATAATCCATTAATGAATTTTTCAGAAATCCCAATGGCCTAGAATCTCACTCATCAGGTATTGACTCATCTGCTCCTTTCCACTCACTGGGGCACCAGTTCCCATGTTGGGCTGGTAATGACACACATCAAAAACTCCATTCCTGCTACAATGCACACTCACCAATATGCTTACCGACAGAACTGTTTGACAACAGATGCCATAGCATCTATCGTGCACCTAGCCCTGACACACCTAGAAAATAAGAACACTTCTGTCAGAATGCTTTCTGGATTTCAGTTCAACGCTATTGTCACACAGACTTGGTGAACTAATTCCTACTTCTCAAACTAAATCCACACTGTGTAACTGGGTATTGGATTTCCTAACAAACAGACCTCAGTTAGCCAAGATGCACAATCACGCCTCCCTCTCTATCATCCTCAACACAGGTGACGCCGGGGCTGTGTGCTGAGCTCATTGCTGTACAGTCTGCTCACACATGACTGCATGGCCGAACACCCGAGTAATCAGATTGTCAAGTTTGGAGATGACACTACAGTGGTAGGGTTCATCTCCGGTGATGAAGAGGTAGAAGAGGTCAAGGCCTGGTTCCAGGCAAATAATCTCTTCCTCAATATCAACAAGACAAAGGAGATGGTTATAGATTTCAGGAGAACTCGCACCACTCACACACTCTTGACATCTGCGACACAGCAGTGGAAGCTGGAAGCAATTTCAACTTCCTGAGGGTGAACATTTCACACAACTTCTCATGGTCCCAGAACACAGTCAGAAAAGCTCATCAGTGCCTCTGAGGACTTTCTGAGGGGGCTGAAGAGAGCACATCCATACTCACCTCATTCTACAGATACATCGTAACAAGCTACATCACTGCTTTGTACGGAAACTGCACTGCGGTGGCAGAAAGGCTCTACAATGGGTAGTCAAAACTGCCCAATGCATCACCAGCACAAGCGTACCCACCATCAAGGACATATGTACAGAAAGGAGCCAGGAGCGGGCCAGTAACTTCGTGAAGGATCCCATCCACCCTGCTCATGAACTGTTTACCCCACTCCCATCAGGGAGGAGGCCACGTAGCATCCATGCCAGGTCCACCAGACTCAAAAACAGTTAGTTTCCTCAAGCAGTAAGACTGATCAACATCTCCACCCAGTAACGCATCCCTCCATATCCCCAACCACCACTACTTGTTATTTCCTGTCAGTCACCTTCCTGTGCCTAGCATCACTTTATGGATATACAATCAATCTATATATATATAAGCTGCATCATGTATTTATATTTATTGTATACTTTATTATTATTATTATTATTATTATTATTATTACGTTCTTTATCTTCTGTGTTTTTTTGTGCTGCATCAGATCTGGAGTAATGATTATTTCATTCTCCTTTACACCTGGGTATAAGAAATGACATTAAACAATCTTGAACCTTGAATCTCTTTCACTCACCAGGTCACCAGTTCCCAATGACCCTTCCACTTACCAGTACTGTAACCCTTTTCTGCCTTCCCTTCCACTCACTGTGGCTCTGATTCCCACATTCCCTTCCATTCACTATAGGCTCCGTTCCCGCACTCCCTTCAGATTTGCCTGGTTCTCTTTGCGCTGCTCCCTTTAAATTTACTGGATTCAGTAGAAAATATTATTCTGTTTTGTAAAATAAAAGAGAAATAAAGTATTTTTAAAAATCCAGTAGTCCAGAGAATTTGCTCACCTTGCATTACTAAATTGTGCAGAGTGCCAGATTTTTGACGCTTTACAGTTCATTCAGTAGAGATGCAATTATACTTAGGACACTTGTGTACTTTTGTGTTCATACTGTAACTATATCTTTAAAAACTGAGTGTATCTTGCGGTATAACTCTAATATCTTAATAATTTAATCCAGAGCGATAGAGGTACTTAAGATTTGCAAGTTTGCTATATATAACCAGGAACTCAATGACACTGCTGATGAATATGTGGGCAATATAACGACACTTCCAAAAAGGTGCAATTCCCAAACCATTTCAGATCTGTAGCTATAGGATTGTTAACTGAACTGGCTGATGAGAGGTCATGCAGAACAATTTGACACAGTTGACTGAATATTTAATAGAACACATAGAATGACTAATAATGCGACAATGCCATTTATGAACAAGACTGTTTCAACTAGAGCATGATTCCCAGTTGTGGGCCTCAATAAAATCAAAGACAAAGACAAAGGAGTTTGTACTGTAACTTAAAATCAAACCAGATCTGCTCAGAGACTAAGCATGGGGGTGAGGATTGACACTATATGACACGCTCCTCAATAACAGAGGTCTAAGTCAAAGAAAGTATGTTCAAGTTTTTATTGAGAAACCAGCATGCTGAACAATCCTGTAACGATAAAAAGTAATGAAACTAAAACAAGTGATATATCCACCATTGTCCCTGTACCTAAAAAGATCAAGGTAATACATCTGAACGACTAGCGTCCTGTCGCACTCACCTCAATAATAAGCAAATGTTTTGAGAGGCTGGTCAAGGATTACATCTGCAGCTTGCTACCACCCACACTGGACCCCTTACAATTCACCTACCGACTCAACCGATGGACAGATGACACAATAGCCTCAGCTCTACACACCGTCCTAGCACATCTGGAAAAGAAGGATGCTTATGCGAGAATGCTGTTCTTGGACTACAGTTCAGCATTCAACACCATTATGCCCTCCAGGCTCGACAAGAACCTCAGAGACCTCAGCCTTCACTTTGCCTAGTATAGCTGGATCATGAACTTCCTGTCAAATTTTCGGCTGGTGGTAAGAGTGGGCTCCCTCACCTCTGTAACCCTCTGACCTTCAACACTGGTGCCCCTCAGAGCTGTGTACTAAACCCCCTCCTTTACTTTCTGTATACCCTTGACTGTGTCGCCACCCACAGCTCCAATCTGCTAATAAGATTTGCTGGCGATAGTACACTGATTGGCATAATCTCAAATAATAATGAGGCAGCCTACAGAGAAGAAGTCATCATCCTGACACAGTGGTGTCAAGAAAGCAACCTCTCCCTCAATGTCACAACAACAAAGGAGCTGGTTATGGGCTACAGGAGGAATGGAGACAGGCTAACCCCTATTGATCTGGGGTTGAGAGGGTGAACAGCTTTAAGTTCCTTTGCATACACATCACCGAGGATCTCACGTGGTCGGCACGTACCAGCTGCGTGATGATAAAGGCACAGCAGTGCCTCTTTCACCTCAGATGGTTAAAGAAGTTTGGTATGGGCCCCCAAGTCCTAAGAACTTTCTACAGCTGCACAACTGAGAGCATCCTGACTGGCTGGATCACTGCCTGGTACGGGAACTGTACTTCCCTCAATCACAGGACTCTGCAGATAGTGGTGTGGACAGCCCCGCGCATCTGTAGATGTGAACTTCCCACTATCCAGGACACTTACAAAGACGGGTGTGTAAAAAGGGCCCAAAGGATCATTGGGGACCCGAGTCACCCCAACTACAAACTGTTACAGCTGTTACCATCCAAGAAACGGTACTGCAGCATAAAAGCCAGGGTCAACAGCTTCTTCCACCAGGCCATCAGACTAATGCATTCATGCTGATACAAGTGTATTTCTATGTTATACTGACTGTCTTGTTTTACATACTGTTTATTGTAAATTACTATAAATTGGTCGTTGCACATTTAGACAAAAACATAACAAGGTTTCTTACTCCTCATGTATATGAAGGATATAAGTAATAAAGTCAAGTCAAGTCAATTCAATAACAAAATAAGCAGTCTATGCATATTTAAGCATATTTAAACGGTCGTGGTCTACAAAAAAAATTATTCCCCTGGCTTACCCCCTGCTCTAACTAGACTCAACTGAACTAAAGACAAAGCATGAATACGTGACTATAGTCTTTGCTTCTACCACACCTCAACCCACATGACAAATTACTCATAATAACTCCGCAACACAAAATACAGTGTCCCACTTGGTGGCGCAATAATATCAGCACCGGACTCCGGAGCAAAGGTTCCCAAGTTCAAACACAAGTCGGGTTGAGCGTCGGGCTAGCAACTCAGCCTCGTAAAAACAAGAATAGTTTGCTACGGAAACACCGTCATGACGGTGCCCCGATAGCTCCACTGCCGAGTTAAGGGCTACTCTTCTACAAAATACAGTGCAAACAGACATAAAGTAAGTACATGACTCCCAGAGACCTGTGCTCAAAACCACCTACTGCCTTTATTATCTCTGAGATTGAGGATGAGATTTTGTGCATGCTGTTCTCAGCCAGTAAATGCAGTGCATTTTGCAAGATGGCAAGTCTAAAGTTGCTTTTGTCCTAGATGTCATTGGACTTTTGAGCTATTGGAGCTGCACTCATCCATGTATTCCGTAGTAGTCCTGACTTGTGCCTTGTAGGTGATGAAACCACTTTTAGAAGTCACGAAGTGGATTAGCTGCATGAAATCAAGACTCTGACCTGCCTTTATAGCTGGTGAATCTGTGGAATTCATTGCCACAGATTACTGTGGAGGCCGAGCCATTTGGGTATGATTACAGAAGAGGCTGACAGGTTCTTGACTACTGATTTATACTTGTGCGTACGGGCTAATCCATAGCCTACGCAAGTGGCCTATGCCGTTGTGAGCATTTATACTTGTGTGTTGGTGTGTCTGCATCGCTCTGCAATTCTCCGCCAAAACACTAGTTGGCCGTGGGGTTTCAATGCCACTGTGTTGAGTTTCTTCCTGTACTTCAGACAATGGCGATTGAAACTGATCGCATCATGTTAGAGTTGGAGCTCATGTTGAGCTAAGAACGCTCAACTCACGTTCTTCTTCTCTCTTCTCTCTCAATTCTGAAATGGCAGAGAGAACAAGCAACCGGAAATGCGTAGGAGGAAATACGATGCTAGCAAGCGGACCAATCACAGTTGTTGTGGTCTGCGTCACCATGATGCGTAGTTACATTTTGTGAGAGGTGTGCGTTAGGCTACTGCGTAGGGTTCGACGTAGAGTACAGTGTAGGATACGCGGCTACGCCGTACCTACGGCATACATTTGACGCAGAAGTATAAATTGGGCTTAAGGGCATCAAAAGTTAATGGGGAGAAGGCAGGGGAATGGGGTTGAGAGGGAAAATGTATCAGCCATAATCAGATGATGGAGCAGATTCGATGAGTCAGATGGACGAATTCTGTTCCTAAATCTTACAGCACCTGTTCAGTTTCTGCCGCATGGTGGATATTCATGCTGGATATCTTTGTAGCCTTTCTGTCCCCACTTATCAGCCTGCAGCCTCTATCTCCATCTTCACCCTGACCCTGCCCCATCTTGCTCCATCTGCGTTTTTGTTTTTCCTTGTCAGCTTACACCTGCCTCTGTCTGCCAACTTCACCTCTCCTCCATCTGGTTCTTTCTGTCCATCATCTTCCATCCCTCCTGACTAGCCCCTGTCTTACCCTTCACCCTCTCCTCTTCATATCAGCTGTCTTCACTCTCAGTCCTGGTGCAGGGCATTGAACCAAAGCATAAACATTTTCTCTTCCCCCATAGATGTTGCTAAGCCCTATGGGGTCCTACAGCACCTTGGATTTTTTTTGCTCCAATTTCTAGCATCTGAAGTCCCTTGTGTTTCCTTGGAAATGTTACTACTCAAACTGTTGCTGGGGTTGAAGCCATTCATCAGTTTCTCAAAATGCTGATAAGCCCAGGGTGTTCTTGCCTTTGCGTAATAATGATCAAAACATCACACAGAATGACATTCCCTTAAGGGGACATGAAACTAACTGACTCATAGAGAATTTACATCATAAAACCATAAGACATAGGAGCAGAATTAGTCTGTTTGACACATCGAGTCTGCTTTGCCACTCCATCATGGCTGATATATTATGCTTCTCAATCTCATTCTCCTGCCTTCTCCCCATAATCTTTGATGCCCTAATTAATCAAGAACCTATCAACTTCTGCTCTAAATATATCCAATGTCTGGTCTCCACGGCCATCTGTGGCAATGAGTTCCTCAGATTCACCATCCTCTGGATAAAGAAATTCCTTCTCATCTCTATTCTAAAGGAATGTCCTTCTATTCTAAGGCTGTCCCATCTGGTTCTAGTCTCTCCCACTATTGGAAACGTTTCTGTGTCCAATCTGCCTAGGCCTTTCAAATTTTGCAGATTTCAATGAGATCCCCCTCATTCTAAACTCCAGCAAGTACAGTCCCAGAGTTATCGAATGCTCCATATACATTAACCCTTTCATTCCCTGGATCATTCTCATAGACTTCCTCTTCACCCTCTCCAATTCCAGCATATCCTTTCTCAGATATGAGACCCAAAACTACTCACAATATTCCAAATATAGTCTGGCCAAGCTTTATAAAGCCTCATCATTACATCCTAACTTTTTATATTCTAATCCTCTTGAAATGAATGTTAACATTGCTTTTGCTTTCTTAATACTTACTCAGCTTGCAAGGTAACCTTTAGGGAATCCTGCACTAAGACTCCCAATTCCCTTGGTACCTCTGATTTCTGAATTCGCTTCCCATTTTAAAATAGTTATTCTTTTTAACAGAGTGCATGACTGAACACTTCTCTATACTGTATTCCATCTGCCATTCCTTTGCCTATTCACCTAATCTTTCCAGAATCTGTTTCTTCATATTCTCTGCCCCTCACCCTCTACCTTCGTATTGTCCGCAAAGCTGGCCACAAAGCTATCGATTCTGTCAACCAGATTATTAACATATAACGTGAAAAGTAGTAGATCCAATGGTGACCCCTGAGTAACACAACTGTTCACAGGCAGTCAACCACAGAAGCTCCCTTTTACTCTTTGTCTTCTGTAAGGATTTGAGAAGGAACCAATTTCACAGATTTATAGCAAAATGGATAAAATAAAGGTGGCAAAGTCAAGCAGATGGAGTTCCTTCAATGAAACTGCCATTGGTGTGATTGTTATATTATAAAATGAAGGTTCAGGGCATACTTTTGCTACTTGTCAGGAAGCCGCAGACAAGATCAATCTGTGCACACCTGGGAATGGAGTCTTCCAAGCCATCATCAGGTTAAATTCTGATTGAAATCCTCTGGATTTAAAAGGGACCGGATATGTGGGTAATATTTAAAGTTAAAGGTCACCTTTCAAGGAAATATTCCACATCATTGAGGCCAGAGCTCTCCATCTCAATCCCTTTCTCAGGTGAATAAGATCCTGTGTATAATCCGCGCAGTGAAAAGCAAGTCGGAGACAGAGTTGGGGAGAAATAGATACGAGCTGAAACTCCTGTTACCATTCAGGGTCACAACTGTGTAAGTAGAGAGGATGTACTAGTGCATGACGTCCCCAGTGTTTGCGAGTCCCAGGCAATGCTTCAGGCATTGCCGATCCTGGGGTTGGAGGACCATCGATCTGTGTGGGTAGGGGAGGGGTGGGTGGTGGGAAGCGGATTTGTTTTGCTGTTGTTGCTTGTTGTACGTTGGCTGCTTACTGTTCTCCGAACATTGTGGACACGCTTATGTTGGGACTGGGATACTGTGTGTGGCATCCCATAGTCATAGTCATAGTCATAGTCATACTTTATTGATCCCAGGGGAAATTGGTTTTCGTTACAGTTGCACCATAAATAATTAAATAGTAATATGTAAATTATGCCAGGAAATAAGTCCAGGACCGGCCTATTGGCTCAGGGTGTCTGACCCTCCAAGGGAGGAGTTGTAAAGTTTGATGGCCACAGGCTGGAATGACTTCCTATGATGCTCTGTGTTGCATCTCGATGGAATGAGTCTCTGGCTGAATGTTATCCTGTGCCCAACCAGTACATTATATAGTGGATGGGAGACATTGACCAAGATGGCATGCAACTTGGACAGCATACTCTTTTCAGTCACCACCGTCAGAGAGTCCCTTTCCATCCCCACAACATCACTGGCCTTACAAATGAGTTTGCTGATTCTGTTGGTGTCTGCTACCCTCAGCCTGCTGCCCCTTGTGGGCTGCTCCCAGCACATCCTCAGATTGTGTTGGTTGCTAACACAAAGGGCATGTTTTAGTTTACATTTAAATTACACGTGATTGATAGTTAGCTCTAATCTAAATCTAATGCTATTTTCTGGTATTTGTATTACATAAAGCTTGTGAATCTTACATTATTTACATTATTAGTGATGCTTAATTTACATAATCTCATTTGTAACCTTTAGCCTGTCTTAATTTTTTTTTAATAGCATTGTAGCATTGTACTGCTCTGCGAGCCTTGGTTTGATTTACCTTTCTTGGACACATTCAGCTGGACTCAATATATGAGTGTAAGTAATGGGTAGCTATAATGGGGTGCAAACGTTACTCCTATAATAAGACTATAAGACCATAAGATATAGGAGCAGAATTAGGCCATCTGGCCCATCCAGTCAGCTCCACTATTCAATCATGGCTGATCCTTTTTTCCCTTCCTCAGCCTTCTCCACGTAGCCTTTGATGTCATGTCCAAACAAGAACCTATCAACCTCTACCTTATCATACCTGACGATCTGTAAAAGTGCAACAAGATCATCCACCTTATTTTGTTATACTCCATTTATTGACATACAACACTTTGAGTACTGTAGCTGATACCCTCCTTGATTCTGCGTCCCTAATGCACTGATTCTCACCATGCTTGCTGCAAATATCATCTGCCTTCCCTTCCTGACAGACTGACTGCACGCTACCTTTACATTTTTCCCATCCATCCTATCCTGAGTCCCTTCACTCCAGTTCCCACCGCCCTGCCAAATTAGTTTAAACCGTCCCCAACAGCTCTAACAAAGCTGTTCACGAGAATATTGGTTTCCATCGGGTTCAGGTGCAACCCGTCCCTTTTGTACAGGTCATATCTCCCCCAGAAGAGACCCTAATGATCCAAGAACCTGAAGCCCTGGCCCCTGCATCAGCTTCTCAGCCATGCATTTATCTGCCAAATCACCCTGTTTCTACTCTAATTGTCATTGGCTCAGGTAGCAATCCAGAAATTACTCAGAAGTTTCTCAGATTTCTGCCTAGCTCTCTAAATTCTCTCTTCAGGACCTCTTTTCTTTTGCTTTCCTATGTCATTGGTACCAATATGTACCAACACATCTAGCTGCTCTCCCTCCCCCTCCAAAATGCTGTAATGCTGCACAAGGCACACACTACATATTGTAGAGGATTTACAATGCAAGACTTAAGAAAAAGCTCCTGTTATAATTTTTGGGGTTACTCGATTTCTGACATGCCCAGCTAGCAAACATTACATTTTTTGGTCACGGACCATAAACTGATAGAAGCAAAATTTGAACCAGTCATTCATTCTGATGATGTTACCTACACAGCAGCAATGATGACCCATCCTGTTATCACGTACGAACCATGATCAGCTGCAAATGTTGTTGGTGATGATTTTCCAGTAAGAGTTGAAGGCATTACCAGGTCACCTGTGCAATCTCAACTGATCTCATCTTGATGGTATTTGTTATTAGAAATGTTCAATAAAATTGTCTAACATGAGGTAGAGAGCAAATTTATTATTATATTAAGCAAGCTCTTTAGTACGTGTCTGTGACTGATATTTCCAGTTAGGAGTTTGAAATTAGTTCTGAAATTATATTTATTTTTCCCTATTGCCTGTAGTCGGCTTTTGCTTGGCAGCATTCGTTTATTCCATGTAGAGATCAAAAGCTGCTGTCTTAATTTGTTTTTTCAATGGATTTTTATGAAGTGTAATAAGATATTGTCTGTCAAACAACAGTAACTTAAAATTATGAACTTACAAACCTCAAAGGAATTTAGTAATAAACTTGACTATAAAATGCCATTATCCTCCATCAAACCATCTCCAGGGTCAGAAAATATTGAATCACATTTCCAATAGCCCTTCAACAAACACTTTACCAACTCCGAATTTATAGATAAAAGGAATCTCTACTGAAATACCTCAGTATCTATTCCATCCATTCACCTAGTGTGCACAATGTACTTAAATCTACAGTATATTCAATATCTAATCTTATTCCTTAAAGCTACAATACTGTATTTGTTCATTTGGGCCCTTGCTTTGGATGTTCTCTCAAATGCCGTATAGAAAACTGATAGCCACTCCTGTAGGTGGTCTCAAACTGAATGTTTAGAAGTTGTAGGAGCTATGTATCTATTTTTTTGTCTGTCTGAACTGTATTTTGAATTGCGCATTTACTATGGGAAATTTGTTACATGGGTTGGGACATGGTAGACATGACGAGTATAGTTACGCATTCATGCTTTGTCTTCCGTCAGTTTTAGTCCAGTTAGAGCAGGGGTTAGGTCGGGGGAATGATTTTTTTTTTGTGGAGCACTTGGCTTAGTACATTTAGAACTGCTGATGTTTAAACATGCAAATATTGCTTGTTTCATTGTTTTTTTCTCGTTCCGAAGCAGTTTGTTTTGTTGGCTTCTTAATAAAATATTGAAGGTATGTCCTTTGACTTTGCAGAAAGTGTCATACAGTGTCAACTCCACCCTGCCCACCAACCCCCACCGCCCCAACAACACCCCCCGCCCTGTGTTAACGTGCCATTTGCATTCTTTTGTGATATTTGCACAACTGATTCAAATTCTTTGAAGGTACATGAGAAATATTAAACAGCAGAAGCAGGACACAATACACAGACAGGGTTAAATGATTCCATATCCAATGTATCTGCTGCTTCCCGTGATGAGCAAGTAAACAACTAAAGCTGAAAAATGGCTCTAAGGATACCGCTCATGGCAACTTAAAGCTTGTTTTATTTCCAGCTCTGGAGCAGTACACAAAGCAATAGCGGAACTCCGTAGGCCGTTAGCGTTCTGGATGATGCTCCTCCTTTTCAGCATCCAAAGTCTCTTTTGTCTCCTCTTCATTTCTAGCTAGCCTCTGATCTAATGAAGGACCAAGCCTGAAATTATAAGTCTGTTTTACTGGCAGTTTAGGGAGCATTTGTGAGAAAATATCAATTAATATTTGAGGTGAATGGCACACCATTAGTAATTTTGATGAAATATTCTCAAGCTGAAATGTTAACTCATATTTTAAAATAATTTAAAGTTTAGTCATCTTATTTCCAGGAAAAGATCAATCTTTCATGCATGTAATTTTTTATTGATATTGCTTCCATCTGGTTGTATTTCCAGCAATAAAACACAAATAATACGTATATGGCAAAATTTGAACTCTTGAAGTTTCTATATATGAAAAAAGTACATATCCCTGCATGAATGATGGCAAACACAAACACAGCCGGAATTTTCTATCTACACCATGCATGCCCCTAAAGGATGTTGGCATGAGTAAACATTAATATTTCATTTTTAATGTCTACGGTAATATTGGTAAATACTGTAAAACAGAATGTCATTCACAAAACAAAAGTTTGGGCTGGATAAAACTCTAGTTAAATTCTACATTGTATCCATTTCATATCCTGGTTAAAATTTAATAGGGACTAAAGTGAATACAACCCAAAAGTGGACACGAGGTTCCTTATTGATCTTCTGCCCTTTGACCTCATCTGTGCAAGTATGAACTTCATGATTTCAGCATCCAGCCTGTTTGTTTCAATAATGGCTACAATCCTGGAAGTAGCTAACATGAGTTCAAGGTAACTTATAATGCTGAAAGCCTGCCTCTACCTATTGAAAAGAAGGCGATTAAGGCTGCAGTAAGTAGTGATAGCCGGAGTAGGGATTATTGTGATGTCTAAAGGCATTACATTGCAGAATGCAAGCTCCACAACTTTCCTATATGCCCAGGAGGTCTTGATAGAAGAGCTGGCGAGGAGGAGAGGTACAGAAATTCAGAAGAGCTTCCGGATATGCCCAGAAGTTAGGAGACAACATGGTTTCGGGGCTTGAAATCGGGATTCCAACTCAGATTTCCTCAGTGCAGAGCAGCAAGAAAATCAAAGGTCTCACATACAGAGTCATGGTCAGCAAACTTATCCTCAGATGTCACTAAATAACCTGTATCACATATTGTTCATTTCTCACATCACCATCACTCACCTGCAATCTCCATCAATCAGAATTTGGCCTGAACATTCTGATGTTTCAAAACACCCTCACACATTTTCCACTTCAGAATCTGAATCAGGTTTAACATCACTGACATATGCCGTGAAATTTGTTGTCTTTATGGCATCAGTACAATGCAATACATAATAATAGGGAAAAAAGCTGAATTACAGCAACTACATACAGATATATATTAAGTAAGGAGCGCAAAAGTAGAAATTAAAAATTAGTGAGTAAGGTTCCTGGGTTCAATGCCCATTCAGAAATCGGATGGCAGAGGGCAAGAAGCTGTTCCTGAATCTTTGGCTGTATGCCTTCACATTTCTCCACCTCCTCCCTGATAGTAGCAATGAGAACAAGACATGAACTGGTTGATGGGGATCCTTAATGATGGATGTTGCCTTTTTGAGGCATCGCTCCTTGAAAATGTCCTGAATACTACAGAGGCTAGTGCCCATGATGGAGCTAAGTTTACAACTCTCTGCAGTTTATTTCGATCCTGTGCAGTAGCCCCCCCCCCCACATACAAGACTGCGATGCAACCAGTTAGAACACTCTCCATGGTACATTTGTAGAAATTTTCAAGGGTCTTTGGTGACATACCAAATCTCTTCAAACTCCTAATGAAAAATAGGCACTTCTTTATAGCTTCATCAATATGGTGGGTCCACGTTAGTTCCTCAGAGATATTGACACCCAAGGACTAGAAATTGCTCACCCTTTCCACTTCTGATCCCGCTATGAGGACTGGTGTATATTTCCCCTATTTACCCTTTATGAAGTCCACAATCAGTTCTTTGGTCTTACTGATGTTGAGTGCGAAATCGTTGCTGCAGCACCACTCAACCAGCTGATATATTTCACTCTTGTACACCCTCTCACCACTATCTGAAACTCTGCGAGCAATAGTTGTATCACCAGCAAATTTATAGATGACAATAGAGCTGTACCTGGCCACACACTCATGGGTGTAGACAGAGTAGAGCATAGGGCTAAGCACACATCCCTGAAGTGTACCAGTGTTTTTTTGTCAGTGAAGTGGAAATGTTATTTCCGGTCTGTGGAGATTGCAGTCTACCAGTTAGGAAGCTGAGGATACAATTGCAGAGAGAGACACAGACGCCCAGGTTCTGGAGCTTTTTGATCAGAACTGTAGGAATGATTGTGTTAAATGCTGAGCTATAGTCAATAAACAGCATCCTGCAAGTCCTGTCACCAAAATCTCAGATTTCACACATTGCTGACTTTTCAACAATGAAAAGCACCTCACAAAGGCACACTGCCTGTCACTCACCACACAGCTCCCTCTGCCTTGCAGGAAAATGTGACATCCTCACTAAATGAATGGCAGCTCACTGATGGGGAAAAGACATTGATGCAGTTCCATACCCCCTGAAGAACGGGTTTTTGAAATCATTAGATCAGCCACTGCAGAGTTTACGACTAACAGTGGAGCTCAAGCTAATTCCACCTCCTTTCATTTCAACCTCTTTGCAAAATATACATATTGTTAAGCTTCAAAAGAATGGTTTTACACACAGCCACTAGTCATGGCTATGGTCCTCTGGAGTTTCTCACTTTAACTAATAATCCAGAGGCCTGTGCGAGCAATTTAAAGACATGGGTTGGAATTATACTGTATCATGGAAAATGGGGAGATTAAACACAATTAATTCAGTAATCTGGAATTTAAAAGATTTTTGATACAGGTGACTATGAAACTAACAAACTGTTATAAAGCTCTTCTCATTCACAAATGTGCTTCAAGTGAAGAAATTTGCCAGCCTTGATATATCAGCTATGAATACTTCTAGACCTATAGCAGTGCAGTTGATTCACAACTATCCTCAGAAGTGATGAAGTAAATTACTCAAGTGTAGTAAAAAGTATGTTGAAAACAATAACATTTCAGTTGAATGTACTGCTATTTCTCTGGATGAGGAAGATGGAAATAACTTCCCCTGTCATAAGACAAGAATCCCTTGTTTATCCTCCTCCTAAACGGAATAGACTCATGAATGGATCTGATTACTCAAAACTGAGTACCCATGACACCAACAACAATAACAGAATTGCATTCCATCACAACCTGTAACCCCATTCACAAGACATCCACTATTGCACCAAAGTAACTAAAGCCAGGAGGCATCCTGATTCAGTGAGGAGTATGGTGAACAGGAAGCAACACAGGATAAACGTATCAGTAAATTGGATGCTATTCCAGCAGAATCCTGTTATGTGAAGGTTATGAACAGTGGTGCACAATTAATTATCTAACTGAAGAAGGAAGCACCAAGAACATTCTTATCTTCAATGTTGGCGGATCCCAATATATAAAATATGGAACATAGGACTGTCTGCTCCTTGCTCCCATCCCTGTCCAAGGCTATGGTAAAGGTCAGGGAGTTGTGGTCACCATCTCCAAAATGCTCACCCACCAAGAGATCTGTCACCTGACCAGGTTCATTGCCTAAAATCAAATCCAGTATGGTCTCTCTTCTGATCGACCTGTCTACATAACGTGTCAGGAATCCATCCTGGACATACCTAATAAATTCCAATCCCTCTACACTTTTTGCACTAAGAAAGGTGCCAAGCAATATTAGGGAAGTAGAGGTCACCCATGACAACAACCCTGTTATTTTTGCACATTTCCAAAATCTGTCTCCAGATCTAATTCTCATTGTCCTTGTTGCGTGGGGGGTGAGGAAGGGGAAGTTTATAAAATACTCCCAACAGGGTGATTACTGCTCTCCTGTTTCTGACTTCCACCCACACTGACTCAGTAGACAATCCCTCCACAACAACCTCCCTTTCTGTAGCTGTAATACTACCTCTGATTAGTAAAGCAACTCCCCCACCTCCTTTACCTCCCAGCCTGTTCCTTTTCAGACATCTAAACTCTTGTACATCCAGCAGCCATTTCTGCCCTTGCAACAGCCAAATCTCTGTAACGGCCACAACATCAAAGTTCCACACGCCGACCCATGCTCTAGGTTCATCATCCTTGTTCATGAGACTTTTTGCATTAACAGAGACACATTTCAAACCATCCAACTGACTGTATTTTTGCCCTGTCCACTATCTCTCCACAGTCTCTCTACACACTGCATCTACCTTTACACCAAATGATCCAATCTTTGACCTATCATTCAGCTTTCTATCCTCCTGCCAACCAAATTTAAACCCTCCACAAGAGCTCCTGGAAACCTGCCTGCAAGGATAATGATCCCCTCAAGTTCGGGTGTATCCAACCCATTTTGCACAGGCCATACGTTTTTTTTAATTTTTAAATTGAGGTACAGCGTGGAATAGGCCTTTGCAGCATTTCGAGCCACACCACTCAGTATCCTTTGATTTAATCCTAGACTAATTGCAGGGCAATTTACAATAACCAATTAAACTACCAATTGCTACGTCTTTGGACTATGGGAGGAAACCGGAGCACCCGGAGGAAACTCACGCAGTCACAGGGAGAAAATACAAACTCCTTACAGGCAGTGGCAGAAATTTAACCCAGTCGCCTGCATTGCAATGTGTTGTACTAACCACTACATTACTATGCCACCACAGGTATAATCTGCCCGTTTTGTACAGGTCATAACCGGAAGAGATCGAATTGATCTAGAAATCTGAAATCCTGCACTCTGCATCAATTCCTCAGCCATGCATTCATCTGCCAAATCATCCTATTCTTCCCTCCACTGGCACATCACACAGGCAGCAATCCAGAGATGTCCATCTTGAGGTCCTGATTTTCAGCTATCTGCCCAGTTCCTTATATTCTCTCTTCAGGACATCATCCTTTTTTGTATCTTTGTCATTGATACCAATATGTACCACAACCTCTGACTGCTCACATTCCACCCCACCCCCACCACTTAAGAATGCTGTGGACCCAATCTGAGACAACCCAGACCCTGGCATCTGGAAGGCAATATACCATTCTAGTGTTTCTTTCACATCCACAGAATCACCCGTCTGTTGCCCTCACTATTAAAGTCCCTATCACAGCTACTCTCCTCGTCTTCCTCCTTTCCTTCTGAGCCGCAAAGTCCGACTCAGTGTCAGACACCTGGCTGATGTGTGATGGTATTGGGTTTGCTAACCGCTAAGTTCTAAACTCAGATGAAGACCTTAAGCCCTGTCCGATATAAATAGCCATGGCTATCCTCACTAAAGGGAGGTTATAATCTTCAAAGACTTGTTTATTCTCCACAGTGATTTAGTTGCCAATACCCACGATTTAAGCAGTGGAACCCCTCCTTAACAAGAAGAAGATACTTCTAACTAACAAAGTAGTTCAAACTCAGTTCTTTTATTTCCAGTGGCACACATTTAAATCCAAGCAACATTTCTTAAAACTTATTTAAAACTCACAGAGGATTTCTACCTTATAAAAGTCTTCCAAATTACAAACCATTTCTAAAACACAAAATATTCCAAATTGTATGTATAATTCCTAAGAGCAAAAAAGATATTCCAATTATGCAGATAAACTCAAACGAATGTTGCAGAAATCAAAGGCAGAGGAATGAACTCTAGTTCATCCCATGCTTCTTTCATGATTCTTGATGTTCCTTGCCCCATTTCTAATAAGCCTGCACTGCCAACTACATCTATACAGTTTTTTTTCCCACACGGGTGACTTCAAATACACGATTTTTTTTTGAATACCTTTTCACACAAATGTTTTAAAAGCCTCTTGGAGACAGAGATTCCAGGAACTCACAATTAATGTCGTGAAGCTAACTTCCCTGGGTACATCAACCTTCCAGCTTATTAATAGATCAGTCCTTGCCGTCATCCAAATAAAGACCACCCCAACCCCACCAGTACATCGATGAGAGGGTCTGAGAGACTAATCTTTAAGATTCTGACAGCACGTGGTGTGTGGACTGTTGCCTGTGATCCTGATGTATGTATCTTGAGGGTGCCCCTGACCAGAGAGTAGCCACTGATAGCCACTGCAGAGTTTTAACTATTAAGAGAATGAAGAGGAGAAGACAAAGAATGTGATAACACTGCAATTGGCCATCTGGGAAGGAGGCAACAGGCATGTGAATGACAAAGCTGAATTTTAAAGACTGTTGGTCAAATTTCTGGAACAATCCTTGCTTAGAGTGTTGTAGGTAGCCATTAGGGTTAACAGTGTAGATGTCAATGAACACAGGGATACGATAGGAAATTAGAGAAAGGGGTCCAAAATACAGGGCATTTTTGCTACCCTATTTGATTGGGTCCTCATGAAACCGGGCCTTTCTTGGAACAATTTTATTTTTGCCCAGGAAGGCCAAAGTTTTACCTCTTTATCTTTCTGTTATAAGTAAGATTCTCCTAAATTCCATTTTGGATTGTTATTGACTTACTTATATTAATGTTTCTTGGTGGATGCATCTTGTCTACATCTACCTTTTCAATTCCTGTCATAGTTTTAAAGACCTCAAGGATTTTCCCAAACTTTTCAGTCTTTTCTAATGCAAAGAATCTTCCTGCATTTATATCATTCTCATACCTCGTCAGTGTCTCCATATACTTCTTTAACAGAGATCAAAACTGTTCAAAATACTCTTAGTATTGTCTAACCAAGGTTATACTAATCCAAAAAGACACAGAAAGGTAGAATTTGAAAGATTTAAAATGAATTTTACTCTAATACCTAATGTTTCTGCTGTATTTATTTAACTTTGTTTTGTCCGGAGTTTGGTTCTAAAAATAAGATAATGTCTTCGATCGGCACATTTCTTTGTTTTGGTCTTTATTTTGTACAATATTGCAAAGACTGGACAGTGACCTTGCACTATATTTTTAACAGAAGATAGTTGCCATAATAATTGACAACAATTGAAACACATTCCCTAATCGGTACATAAAAATGAATTGCCTCCTTAACAAAAGTCGTCAGTTGCTGGAAAATACCAATTGCATCAAAGCTGAATTGAAACCATGTCTAGGGCCAGTAAATTCAGGATATAATTAAACTGAAAAAGAAATAAAGTTAAGTTATTTACCTGAAGAATGACAAGTAAAATTTCCATAAAATGTATTGTAGAAAAGAGGCACAGCTTTAGAAAATAGCTAGATAGATACTTTATTGATCCCAAAGGACATTACAGTGTCACAGTAGCGTTACAAGTGCATAGAAATGCAAACATACAAATATTAGAAAAGAACTAAGAAAGAAAAAGTATGTTACCTCAAACAGTCTAACAGGAGGGGATCATCACATCCCCAGCTATAGAGCCTAATGGCTGAAGGTAAGAATGACCTCATATTGCGCTTTTTGGAGCAGTGCAGTTGTCTTAGTCTATTACTAAAAGTGCTCCTTTGTTTAGCCAAGGTGGCATACAAAGGGTGAGAAACATTGTCCAGAATTGCCAGAATTTTCCATAGGGTCCTTTGTTCTACCACAGCCTCCAGTGTGTCCAGTTTGACTCTTATAACAGAGCCAGCCTTTCTAATTGGTTTATTGAATCTGTTGGCATCACCCGTGTTGATGCCATTGCCCCAGCACGCTACTGCATAGAAGTTTGTACTGGTGACAACAGACTGGTAGAACATGTGAAGGGGAGGCCTGCATGCTCCAAAGGACCTCAGTCTCCTCAGAAAGTAGAGGAGACTCCGGCCCGTCTTGTACACAGCATCTGTGTTGGTGCTCCACTCAAGTCTGTCATCGAGGTGTACCCCAAGGTATTTGTAGGTCCTCACTACATCCACGTGCTCACCAGCAAAAGTAACGAGGAGCAGTTCAGGCTTGGTCTTCCTAAAGTCCATCACCATTTCCTTTGTCTTGCTGATGTTGAGTTGCAGATGATTCAGCTTGCAAAGTTTAAAGAAAACAAATGCCCAGCAGCTAATGGTAACACATACAGAATGCTGGAAGAACTCAGTAGCTGGCATCCCTGGAAAGGAATAGAGAGTCAGCATCTTGGGTTAGAAACATAGAAACATAGAAAACCTACAGCACAATACAGGCCCTTCAGCCCACAGTGCTGTGCCGAACATGTACTTATTTAGAAATTACCTAAGGTTACACATAGCCCTCTATTTTTCTAAGCTCCATGTACCTATCCAGGAGTCTCTTAAAAGACCCCATCGTATCTGCCTCCACTACCGTCACCGGCAGCCCATTCCACACACTTACCACTCTCTGCGTAAAAAACTTATCCCTGACATCTCCTCTATACCTACTTCCAAGCACCTTAGAGATCCTTCATCAGTCCAGGCTGATTGTTTATTCCTTTCCATGGATGCTACTTGATCTGCTGAGTTCCTCCAGGATTTTGTATGTGTTACCCTGGATTTACAGCATCTGCAGGATCTCTTGTGTACAGAGGCTAATATTTACCTTTGTTAAAAATTACACCGTGGGTTGAAAATGACATTGAAGGAAATGAGTGGAGTCAAGTCACTAGATATTGAAAAAAGACCAATGATTGAGTTGAATCTCATATGTTGACATTCTGAAGTGCTTAGAAGAGAGCGAGTACCCCAGTACATTATTATTAATGATAACTGATTTATTAACAATTGGAAGATAACATTAGCTGACATTTGAGAGGAGTGCTTAATCAACAAATGAGGGGAAAGCAGATTAGATTAGATCAGATTAGAGTAGATTAGATTATGAGGACACTCAGTCCTTGTTTATTGTCACTTAGAAATGCATGCATTAGAAAATGATACAATGTTCCTCCAATATAATATCACAGAAACACAGGACAGACCAAGACTAAAACTGACAATAACCACATAATTATAACATATAGTTACAACAGTGCAAAGCAATACCGTAATTTGATAAAGAGCAGACCATGGGCACGGTAAAAAAAAGTCTCAAAGTCCCGATAGCCCCAACATCTCACGCAGACGGTAGAAGGGAGAAACTCTCCCTGCCATGAGCTTCCAGCACCACAAACTTACCGATGTAGCATCCTGGAAGCACCCAACCACAGTCCGAATCTGAGTCCATCTGAAAACTTCGAGCCTCCGACCAGCCCTCCAACTCCGAGCACCATGCACCATCTCTGCAGAGCGCTTTGACCCCGGCCCCGGCTGCCAAGCAACAGGCAAAGCTGAGGATTCGGGGCCTTCCTCTCCGGAGATTTTGGATCACACAGTAGCGGCAGCAGCGAAGCAGGCATTTCAGAAGTTTCACCAGATGTTCCTCCATGCTCTCACGTCTGCCTCCATCAAATCAGAATTGTGCACGGCCTCCTACTTGACAGATAACAAATATCATCACCGGAGAGGCCATGCGCGCTGCGTCGCGCCATCATCTTCTCCTCCTGCCATCTTTGGGTAATCAGATTTACACAGAAATTAGGTGATTTATCACAGGAAATGCAAGTAAGAATTCATCAAGAGAGACATGTTTGCATATTTAATAGTAAACAAGGATGGCAGAAAGTTTGGATTCCGAAGACTTTCTAATATAATAAAATTAAACCTTATTGTGTTCAAAATTAAAGGTTCAAAGTTAAAAGTACACTTATTATCAAGTATGTATATACTATACACAACTTTGAGATTCAACTTCTTGCAGACAGTAACAAAACAAAGAAATGCAATAGAATCCATTTAAAAAACCCACACAACAAAGACCATCCAACACCCAAAGTGCGAAAGAAAGAACAAATAGTGCAAACAAATTGTAAACAAATAACATACAAAACGTGAACTGCAGGGTCCCTGAACACGAGTCTACAGCCATGGGGTCAGTCCAGTGCTGCAGCCGGTCCAGGATCCCGATGGTTGCAGGCTGCCACAGCAATGGAGCCAGTTCAGTGCTGAGGCGAGTAAACCTGACAGAGTAGTAAGCTGAACACCAGTTTGTCCCTTGTCTTCAGCCCTGACACCTTGGTCTTTTTAATCTGGCTCGGCGCTTAAATCAGCTGAACATTAGTTTCTTTCTCACTCTTGGTCCTGGGTCCCACCACTTCAATCCAACCCCAAGTCTTCTCCAGCAATGGCCAAACATCAGTTTGTTTTTAATCTTATCGTCTTATACGGACTGGTACAAAGAGATTTTTGCTGGTAATTGAGCAGCAACACTATTCCATACTGGCTGCACAACAGCACAAGAACATAAAGAAATAGGAGCAGGAGCAGGCTACTCAGCCCTCATGTCAGCTTAGCATTTAATATAAATGCTAGAGTCCATCTCTTCTGTGTTAGTTCTCCACGGCTCTTAATTCCGCCATCTTTTAAAAAGGTGTCTAATTCCTCTTTAAGTACCCCCCAAATATGCTGCTTTCCAAAGGACCTACATAGAACAGTACAACACATGAAAAGGGCCATCAGTTCATGATATTGTGCTGAACTAATGAAGCTAATAATGCCTAATTCCTTCTGACTGATCATGGTCCATATTAATAATAATAATAATAACAATAAGTATTTTATTGATCACGAGTAGGAAATTATTTCTTTACAGCAGCAACATTTACAAACACATTTGGCAATAATAATAAATATAATAATAACTAATAAAAAGTACAGAATAATATTATACAATAATAATTTACCAGTGTGCAATACTGTGCAATAATAATGTACGAAATAATAAAACGGAGACCATTGTACTATGATGTGTGTTCTCCTGTCACACAGAGATGAACTGCTGTATATGCATATTCTATTTGGTAGGAAAGAGCTGCATGAGTCTGTTTGAAAAGGTGCTCTGCTGCTCATTCCATAGGTCATGAAGAGGATGTGCTTGATTGTCCAAGGTGGATAACAGTTTGTTTAAAGACCTCCTCTCCACCACTAATTCAAAAGAGTCTGGGTTATTCTCTGCATTTTCATATGCCTAAGAGACTCTTAAACACTTCTATCCTGGCAGCTCATTCTAGGCACCCACCACAGTCTTTGTAAAAAAAAATTGCCCCACACATCTCCTTTAAACTTTTCCATGCTCACTGTCAACGCATGCCCTCTAGTATTAGACATGTTAACCTGGGAAGAAGATACAAGTCGTCAGCTCTATGCTTCTCATAATCTTATAAATTTTTATCAGGTCTCCTCTCATCCTCTGCTGCTCCAGAGAAAACAACCTTAGTTTGTCCAACCGCTCTATATTGCACATACCCTCTACACCCTGTCCATAGTCTCCACATCCTTCCTGTAATGGGGTGATCGGGATTAAGTGTAGTAAATCAGATGAGGTCAAGTCAGTATTTTAGAAAGCTGCAACAATACTGAAGTTTGGGCTTCGATTTTCAACATGTCAGTGGAATACTAACAATAAATTTGAAGCAGAAAATGAACCAGAAGAAAGTGGGGGGAAATCAGACCCAGCCAGCTCTATTTCTCCCCTTTCTATTTGCCTATCCCAATTTCAAGTAAACTTGGAGGTGTCTGGTAGCATTTACATCCTGGACACATTGTAGACTATTTTACAGCTGTAAATTTTTCTAAAGGTACTCAGTATTATTATGCAAATAAACCTGAAACCCATTTTTGCACCTGCAAGGCTCCTTAAAGAATATTAAGATAAATTATCAGTCATCTTGTTTTGATTATATTATTTAATTTAAAAATATTGACCGGAACAAGAGTCTTAACTGCATGATTTTATGTATGGGATGAATGCCCTGTTATGTATTTAATACTTCAGTAATATTTAATTAATCTTGCATATCTATTGATTGATTAAGCATTCTTGTTCATTTAAATGTCATGACAGATTATATGTATAAATAAGTGAATTATATACGTCATCACACTACCACGTGTTATATGCACGCCTCGCTTAAAGTAAGCTCAAAGTTAGTCTCACAATTCAGACTCCTGTGTCTTCCTTTTAATTAGTTTAATGTTTTGAAATTACAAAACATAACATTGCCGAAGATACATTTCTTAAAAGAACAGGAGATGGTTATCAACCTGTTGAAGTGCAGCAAGACATTCGAACTAATAAAAACACTGCGAGGAATGGCAAATGAAAACACAACCCAGTACATGCAAAGATGGTCGGGTTTAAAAAAATGCTGGAAACAGAAAAATCACAGGTTCATAAAGAGTGAATACTAGATGATATTAGTCATAAAAAAAGCCGAAAGGGGTGCTATGTCAGAGAAATAAATGCATTTGATTACATAAAAGATAACTGTAATGTGTATACTCAGTTAATTGAACAATATTTTGAAGCAAATGATATAGCCAATGAGAAATGAGTACTAATGTTGCTGAATGCAATGGGTTTAGGGGCATACAGTTGTCTTCAAAGTTTGACTGCTCCAACCAAACAGCAGAAATGAGCTTTGCTGATAATCTCAAAGAAATGCAGGAGCACTTAGAACCAAGGCCATTGTTGATTAAAATACACTTCAGGTTTCATAAGTGGAATCTTTTAAAGGGGAGTCCATTTCAGTATAAGTGGCTGAATTGAAGAGATTGTCTGAGCATTGTCAATTTGCTAATGGGCTGAATGATACACTGAGAGATCATCTAGTTTGTGGAATCTTACAAGAAAGCATTCAAAAATGGTTCTTAACTGAAGCACAGCTTACATTTAAAAGAGCAGTTGAAGTTGCTGTATCAATGGAAATAGCAGACAAAGATGCAATTGAGATGCAGTCAGAAATGAAAGTGAGTGTGAAAACAATCGCAGTGGGTAACGAAACCAGCACTGCCAAACAAATTGTGTTACCTTTGTGGCAGTGGCCTATGTACACCAAACAAATGCCAGCTTACACTTGCAGAAAATGCAACAAAATAGGATGCATACAAAGAGCATGTCAGGCAGATAAAAATAAATGGCCTGCTCAGTAAAGAGAAAAAGCCAAAAGTCAAGTTGCAGTTTCAAAAAGACCACTAATCTACACACTTTGATGAAATCTGATAATGATGGAGTGACACCGGACTGTGTAGTCTTGAGATCTAGTGTGAAAACTAACACTAGACAAGGAATATGTCTTATAGTAGAAGTTAATGGCAAATTAATTAACATGGAATTGAACACTGTCTCATCTGTTTCTGTCATTCCACAAAATGAGTTTGAATGGCATTTCAAAGATACTAAATTGAAGCCTGCAGATATCCAACTAAGAACTTACACTGGAGAAATTATGACTTCTGCAGGAATAACATTCATGACAGTGAAGTATATCAACCAACAAGCCACATTGAGCTTGCATGTAGTAAAAACAGGAGGACCAGCACTGTGGGGACATGAGTGGCTGAGACAAATACAACTTGCTTGAAGATCCGTTCACAATTTACATGTCATATTCCCTGCAATGAAGCCAAGTGAAAGTGAATTAGGGAAGGTACTAGATGGTGCCACAACTGTCTCCATGCCAAGCACCAAGAACTGTTGCCCAACAGAGGAAAAACAGGTGTTCCACTTTGTGCCTTTGGTTGGAGAGCATATTGGACCCAGGAAGGACCATGTTGCTCAGTGGAAGTGTGAAAGTGACAACAGTAGTGGATCAACTACAACTGTTTTTGTACCTGCAAAAGCCTCTGATGTATTAATCAGACAGTTACTTGTGAAATGTGGCTTGGTTTTAAGTTGGAAGAAAGTTCAAGGAGCTTCAGAAAAATTGCAAGCATTCAACTTTTGTGAGTATAAAGAACCAGAAGCTGTCTTGTGTGTGTTAAGGTTATTGCATGATCTTCAAGTGGGAGACAAAAAAAAGGAGTCAATGAGTCAATGGAGATATGAAAACAGAGGATTCATCAGAGGATGAGGATAAGGAAACCAAGAAAAGAGAACGGATCACAAAGGGAGCAACAGAAGGATTAATAAGCGAATACTCCAGTGAACTAAATGCACCTTCCCAAGATCAAGATGCACATCCCAGAAAGAAGGAAAAGAAAGTTGAGGAAGTTGAGAAAGACAAAAATTTAAAAAGGAGGGAAGAAATAGAGAGAAAGAATGGGAGTGAGAAAGAGAAAGACGTGAAAGAAAGAAGGAACATGAGAAAGAAAAAGGGAGAGAAAGAAACCAAGGCCAGGAGAGAAGCAAAGCCTGAAGTAGGTCCAATGCGAGAAACTGAGAAAAGGACAAGAAAGGTGGCAACACTGTCAAAACCACTTCCTGCAGTCTCAGTTAACTCCTACAATCATCTTGGAGGAGACCTCAAATCCTGAGGTTGTTTCACAGCCAGAAATCTCATCGGCCAAGCAGTGATCCCTCTTGTCAGGAAAGACATTACCCTACAAGAGTAAGAAATCTTCCACAGTGATTAAATCTTTAGACCTGAAAGAGACTATTTAAAATTTGCTATGTTGTAGATGTCTGTATATAGTAGTTATATGGTATACTATGTATATAGTTGATATGCATCCTCTACTGATTTGAAGTTTATAGCTAAGACGGAGGAGTAACTTACAGGTTATAAGTGAAAATACCTGAATTGCATATGACAGCATGCTACCATGAGATAGATGTGCGCCTCACTTCAAGTAAATTCAAAGTTAGACTCACACTTCAGACTCCTGTGTCTTCCTTTGAATTAGTTTAATGCTTTAGAAATTACAAAACATCATATACCGCATATACGTAATTCCAAAATCCAAAAACCTCTGAAATCCAAAACTTTTTTGACCACTGACATGACAACACAAATGGAAAATTCCACTAAGCACTAGAAAGTTTCCCAAGCAATGCGCAGATCTCTGCATGCCACAGACAGGTCTGAAAAGTGACATCACCTATGGAATGAACAGAAGTTAATGAAAAATAGAAAAACACCACATAAAGTGAAAAATGAAGATCTTGATTGTGTATTTAAAGAGTAAATTTGTCAGAATTGAAGAGAAGATATACCGTTTAACAGTATGCTGGCCATGAAACAAGCAAAGATCTATTACAACAAACTGAAAATTGAAAGTATTTGTGAATATTCAGCAGGCCAGTTGCTGAAATTTAAGAAAAGGAGGGGCATTAAATTTTTAAAGTGTCTGCTGATCACGAAGCAGCAGAGAAATTTGCCAAGATTGTCACTGTTAAAAATTTAACAGCAGAATAAGACTCCAGTGCAGATTGTTTTATACTTTACATAAAACCTAAAAATAAGTAAAATCAAATGGTATCAGCATAAATAATTATTCAGTTCAACATTTCAATCAAAGGTCAATGACATCTACAATATACAAAAGGGCTTGTATGCTCTTCTCGTGACTGCAGAGGTTTCCTCCAGAAGCTGTAGTTCACTCCCAGAGTCCAAAGACCTACTGGTTGATAGGTCAATTTTCATTGTAAAAAGACCTTGCAGTATCTCGATAAAATAAAAAAATTAATTTAAGAGCTCTCATGACATTGCACTAAAATATTAAATTAGATTTTTCTGCTTAACCTTCTAAAGCAGTACTTGCTTCTGCAATGTCAAAAGCAAAATTGCTGCTTGCTAAACATAACATTAAGTCTTAAAATTGATCCCAACAGCTTACTGGGATGCTTACAATGGTGCATATTGATTTAATTTTCAATTATTCTGCCCTTTATGTTTTACGCAGGTGTTTGACATTCACCTCTGTCTGTGGCCTTCTTTCAACCTGTCTCAAATTAATGGGTGACCTTGTAGAAGTCCAAACTTGTGTCCTACCAGTCTATGCCATAATTTAGACCATAAGACCATAAGACAAAGGAGCAGAAGTCAGCCATTCGGCCCATCGAGTCTGCTCTGCCATTTTATCATGAGCTGATCCATTCTCCCATTTAGTCCCACTCCCCCGCCTTCTCACCATAACCTTTGATGACCTGGCTACTCAGATACCTATCAATCTCTGCCTTAAGTACACCGAATGACTTGGCCTCCACTGCCGCCCGTGGCAACAAATTCCATAGATTCACCACCCTCTGGCTAAAAACATTTCTTCGCATTTCTGTTTTGAATGGGCGCCCTTCAATCCTTAAGTCATGCCCTCTCGTACTAGACTCCTCCATCACGGGAAACAACTTTGCCACATCCACTCTGTCCATGCCTTTCAACATTTGAAATGTTTCTATGAGGTCTCCCCTCATTCTTCTAAACTCCAAGGAATACAGTTCAAGAGTGGACAAACGTTCCTCATATGTTAACCCTCTCATTCCCAGAATCATTCTAGTGAATCTTCTCTGTACCCTCTCCAACATCAGCACATCCTTTCTTAAATAAGGAGACCAAAACTGCCCACAGTACTCCAAGTTAGGTCTCACCAGCGCCTTATAGAGCCTCAACATCACATCCCCGCTCCTATACTCTATTCCTCTAGAAATGAATGCCAACATTGCATTCGCCTTCTTCACCACTGACTCAACCTGGAGGTTAACCTTAAAGGTATCCTGTACGAGGACTCCCAAGTCCCGTTGCATCTCAGAACTTTGAATTCGCTCCCCATTTAAATAATAGTGTGCCCGTTTATTTCTTCTGCTAAAGTGCATAACCATACACTTTCCAACATTGTATTTCATTTGCCACTTCTTTGCCCATTCTTCCAATCTATCCAAGTCTCTCTGCAGACTCTCTGTTTCCTCAGCAGTACCGGCCCCTCGACCTATCTTTGTATCATCAGCAAACTTAGCCAGAAAGCCATCTATTCCATAATCCAAATTGTTGATGTACAATGTAAAAAGAAGCGGTCTCAACACGGACCCTTGTGGAACACCACTGGTAACTGGCAGTCAAACAGAATAGGATACACAAAATAATCTGCAGATACTGGGGTCAAAGCAACACTCACAACACGCTGGAGGAACTCAGCAGGTCCGGCAGCATCCATGGAAAAGATCGGTCGACGTTTCCACGGATGCTGCCCGACCTGCTGAGTTCCTCCAGCGTGTTGTGAGTGAACCAGAATAGGATCCCTTTATTCCCACTCTCTGTTTCCTGCCAATCAGCCAACACTCTCTCCACGTATGTAACTTTCCCATAATTCCATGGGCTCTTATCTTGTTAAGTAGCCTCATGTGTGGCACCTTGTCAAAGGCCTTCTGAAAATCCAAATATACAAAATCCACTGCATCTCCCTTGTCTAGCCTACTTGTAATTTCCTCAAAGAGTTGTAATAGGTTTGTCAGGCAGGATTTTCCTTGAAGGAATCCATGCTGAGTTCTACCTATCTTGTCATATGCCTTTAGGTACTCCGTAACCTCATCCTCGACAATCAACTCCAACAACTTCCCAACCTCCGAAGTCAAGCTAACAGGTCTATAATTTCCTTTTTGCTTCCTTGCCCCCTTCTTAAATAGCAGAGTGACATTTGCAATCTTCCAGTCCTCCAGAACCATGCCAGAATCTATCGACTTTTGAAAGATCATCGCTAGTGCCTCCGCAATCTCCACAGCTACTTCCTTCAGAACACGAGGGTGCATTCCATCTGGTCCGGGAGATTTATCTACCTTTAGACTATTCAGCTTCCTGAGTACTTTCTCTGTCGTAATTGTGACTGCACACACTTCTCTTCCCTGCCACCCTTGAGTGTCCGGTATACTGCTGATGTCTTCCTCAGTGAAGACTGATACAAAATACTCATTCAGTTCCTCCATCATCTCCTTATCTCCCATTACAATTTCTCCAGCATCACTTTCTATCGGTCCTATATCTACTCTCACCTGTCTTTTACCCTTTATTTACTTGGAAAAGCTTTTAGTATCCTCTTTGATATTATTTGCTAGCTTGCTTTCATAGCTAATCTTTTCCCTCCTAATGACCTTCTTAGTTTCCTTTTGTAAGCTTTTAAAAACTTCCCAATCCTCTGTCTTCACACTAATTTTTGCTTCCTTGTATGCCCTCTCCTTTGCTTTAACTTTGGCTTTGACTTCTCTTGTCAGCCACGGTTGCATCCTTTTCCCATTCAAAAATTTCTTCTTTTTTGGAATACACCTGTCTTGCACCTTCCTCACTTCTTGCATAAACTCCAGCCACTACTGCTCTGCCGTCCTTCCCGCTAGTATCCCTTTCCAGTCAACTTTGGCCAGTTCCTCTCTCATGCCACTATAATTTCCTTTACTCCACTGAAATACCGACACATCAGATTTCGGCTTCTCTTTTTCAAATTTCACAGTGAACTCAATCATGTTATGATCATTGCCTCCTAAGGGTTCCTTCACCTCAATCTCTCTAATCACCTCTGGTTCATTACACAATACCCAATCTAGTACAGCCGATCCCCTAGTGGGCTCAACAACAAGCTGTTCTAAAAAGCCATCTCACAGACATTCTACAAATTCTCTCTCTTGAGATCCAGTCCTGACCTAATTTTCCCAATCCACTCGCATGTTAAAATCCCCCACAATTATCATATCACTGCCCTTCTGACAAGTCTTTTCTATTTCCTGTTGTAATTTGTAGTCCACATCACTGCAGCTGTTTGGAGGCCTATAAATAACTGCCATCAGGGTCCTTTTACCCCTGCGATTTCTTAGCTCAACCCGTAAAGATTCTGCACCTTCCGATCCTATATCACCTCTATAATGATTTAATATCATTTCTTACCAATAAAGCTACACCTTTCCCTCTGCCTACCTTCCTATCCTGCTGATACACCGTGTATCCTTGGATGTTCAGCTCCCAGAGACCTGTATCCTTTAGCCAGGTCTCAGTGATGGCCACAATATCATAACTGCCAATCTGTAGCTGTACGACAAGATCATCCATCTTATTCCTTATGCTGCATGCATTTAAGTACAACACCTTAAGACCAATATTTGGTACCTTTCGCTTTGATTTCACTGCAACTTTATTGCACTGCAACTCATCCCAATGGCTACAAACTTGCCCCATCGCCTGCCTGTCTTTCCTGACATCTTTACTGCTCACTATCTTAGATTTATTTCTGTTTTCCCCTTCCTCCGCTCTATCATTCTGGTTCCCATCCCCTGTCAAATTAGTTTAAACCCTCCCTAACAGTGCTATTAAACTGTTTTGCGCAACTTTCCATTAAGGTTCAAAGTTCAAAGGCAGTGGAGGTTTGAGATCAGAGTTTACCTTCCCCTAGATGTGCTGTCAACCATGGCTGATGAGCCCCACCTGCCCAAAGTGATTGGTTTTAAGATGCCAGTAACCTGTCATTACCCCTTCTCCTGTCAGTAGAAATGGTTCCATGGGCTTAGTAGCTAAGTCACACAGGAAGGCCAGGAGCTGGACTTGGATGTCAGAGGATATTTGAGATGGACGCCAATGGGAGCATTTAATAGACAATGGGTGCTTATTGCCACCACTATCCCCAGCTATAACAACCCTAAGGAACCATTGCAGACTTAAACCATGCTATAATGCACTAAAAGACTCCAAAAATGATACTTGTCTTTCCAGATGACAAACATGATTCTAGATAGAGATCATATCTGCAATTCACTCTGACTACATCAGCTGAGAGACTATTGGTGTCTTTTGAAATTGACTAAGATTGTGTTAGGCATCAGGAAGTAAGAAAAATAAAGATGTAGGAAGAAGGAGAGTGGGTGGAGTGAGTAGATGGCCTTGAAGGCAAGGAGAATGGCAAAACTAATCTCCATTGTGTATGCTGGGTGTGAGTATTGATGCAAGAGGAGGATGTGCATATACTGTAGCTGCTTTAAAGGAGGCAACAATGCATGTATTCATGGTTCATCGAAGGGAAGTGGAAAGTAGCTGTGTGCTTGCTCAGGGAAGATTCAGGCATGTTATTCACCAGAGAACTGAGTGGCAAAGAAGTAATGAGGGAAGGCAGCTACTGTAAGTACCCAAGGCACAAAAAAAAGATGTATGGTTAGCTGATAGAAAGGGTAGGATGCAAGTTACAAGGCATGAGCAGGACCAGGAATAAAATAATTAATGGGCTGAAGTCTAGACATGCTGAAAATTTGGCAAACTGCTTTCTTAAGTAAAGCAATATATTGGCAACCTTGCTGTGGGTTATTATTCAAGCTGATGACTGTATGGATATTTAAGAGATTTTGATTAGAAAGGAAATTTAAATGGCAAAATTGATATCATGTTGGCACTTTCCCATTTGTCAAATTCACTTATACTCTTTATATTTTCATTACTGTGACAAGAACGTATCTGCAAAAGTGTTTAACAGAATCTCAGTGTTCTGACCTCACCCTCCAGCAAGGAATAAAATACAGCTTCATTACATTAACCACATTTCTTTCTGTTCATTTAGTTTTCCCCAACATGGTTTCTCTATCACTTATACCTACAGGATCCAAATATTTTGGCCACATGCTTGAGATTAGCAAGCATCAATTCACAATGTAAAATTTGCTTCCATCCTGCTTCCATCATGAAACATAGTGAGCTGGATTATATTGGAGACACGAGAAAGCTTGCAGCACAGAAAACACAAAACATACTAGAGGAACTCAGAGAGTTAGAGGACAGAAGCCAACTTAAAAGAGTGGGAGAGGAGGTGGAGCAAGAGCTTGTGGTTGAAAAGTGAATCCAGCTGAAGGGTGGAGATAGGCAGGTGGGAAAAGCATTCTTTTCTATTGGCTCCTCACTACTCCTTTCCAGTCCCGATGAAGTGTCTTGCCCCAAAACATTGACTGCCCTTTGCCCTCCATAGATGCTGCCTGAACCACTGAGTTCCTGCAGCTTTTGTGGACAGGATTATACTGTTATTTAGCTGGCGAATTGGTTGGCAGAGAAACACGGTACCCTACAGTGCACAAACAAGAGAAAGTCTGCAGATGCTGGAAATCCAAGCAACGCACACAAAGTGCTGGAGGAACTCAGCAGGCCAGACAGCATCGATGGAAAGAAAGTACAGTTGACGTTGGGGCCGAGAACCATTGGTTCCTCCAGCATTTTCGGTATGTTGCTTGGCTACAGTGCACACATTAATAATACACTTTATTACCATCATAGCAAGTACACCTGGCATTCATACACTACGGTTAGTTGTATGACATCACCAACCATAATTTAAAAGATAAGTTTAACTAAGATTGTGTTATTTTCCTTATTTCTATGAGTCTTTCTACATCTAATTAATGAGCACTTGCTGAATGCATTTTAATAAGTAGACTATCTCTTAATTTTTTGATACTTTGTACATTTATTGAAATCAATCTTCTTGATTAGTAGAGACATTTTTAAAACATAGAGAAACAGGCCTTTAATATTACCAGGTGTCAGAGCTACCAAGGCTGTACTGGGAGCAGGGCTTTGGGATGTGATACTGAGAGGCCTGGATGCCATTCATGGTACACCATACCTGATGGACAGCCATAGAACCAAGACTTCAAGGTCAAGGGAGACAAGCAGTCATGAAACATTACTGCAACTCTTTGTACAATCCAGCCCACTGTTAAACAGCTAAAGGATTGGTGCACTGGGAAAAAACTTTTGCAATATAATATTACATTAGTTGGAAAATGGATGAACAATACGGTGGTTTCTCTCCATCCTTAGACCTACTCCTTGCCACCTTGGGAGAGTGTGCTGCTACAATCTGGATAATTTGAGGAGACTGGTGTCTGTGGGCCTAAATTTTCTCCTTATCCTTTGACTATCAAAAATGATTTATTCTTTATTGCAGGTTTCAGATCAGAGAACAGAAGAAATTTGCATTAATGTAAAAAAAATTAACAAAAGGAATGTTTGTAAGGGAAAAATGTAAGTAACAGATGGTGAGTGAAGAAACTCATATTCACTCATTTAAGATTCTATTTTGCCTAACGTGTATAGTTAATAGCTTTTCACAAAATTTTCTATAGCTAAGGGACCTTGCAAACTTAGCATGATTTATTGGATGCTTTTTGTTCACCAACAAGCAACAGCTCCAGGGAAGCAGCTGTCTAGTTTTGATATTCTTCCTTTGTGCTTCAATTGCTTTGCCAATGCAACTGCTATTTCACTGATAAGCAAACCTATTGTGAATGACTGCTAGACATGCCTTGTCAGATTACAGACACAAACACTGGTCAGCCTTTCCATCACCTCAACAGTAAAAGGAAGAGAACAAAGGGCTTTATAACACATCTGTGTGATTGAGGCTAGAAAATTAAAATTAAAATAAATACCATCACAGGTGAAAATGTTATTGTTGTATGCTAGCTAAAATAGTTTATCTCTATAGCACAATTTTTGATCCTATCAAATTGAAAATTTATTTCCAGAAGGCACTTATTCATATCTCAGATAAGCTGAATGATAGTAGGATGCATTATCCAAGTCTACAGGATTGTAATTCATAGACAAAAAGACCTCAATTATAGATATGAAAGGCTGCCGTTACCCTGCCACTTGCTATAAGATGCTTTAATTTTCTCACTGAGATGAAAATAGCAGAATAACACAGACGTCTGATCATCCTTCAAGAAACTGTCTCGCAACTATTTATGTAGAGATCAGCTACAATTGTTGGAAAACTTCATTAGAAAACAGCAAATCTATTCTCACAAATCAATGAATATGTTGTAAAAAAAAACACTCCCTACTTTTACATAGTTTTCTCCTTTTGCTTGTTCTTTCTTTCCTCTCTTTTCTATAGGTGTTGACCTCAAATAAACATTATGTGGAGATCTGTGGCAAATATGATTATATGATATATATGTACAATATCTGAAATACATCTTATGGAAATGTTTGTTTGATGGTGAACTTCAATAAAAAATAAATTACAAAAAAAAAGAAAACAGTCTATCGAGTAATCTAGAACAGTTTGAAATCTCAATTGCCATCTTTTGAACATCAGCAAATGAGGAATCCCGGCTATATTTGATGCTATTAAAAATGAACTGTTTGAAAAGCTGCAATCTCTACATGATTCCAAACATGTTCGCAGCTCTTTTACTGTTCACCCTGTAGTTTTCTGGAAAGACGTGTATGGCTAACAATGTAATTTCAGCCTGTGGTTATCTTTCATAGAAAGTAGTCTAAACCCAACAACTGCATAAACTCTGAAATTTGATTGAGAATTTATGAAGCAGTGATACACATGAAAAATCTGTCACCTTTGGCACAATGGCAGCATTCTGACTTCTGAGCCTGAAGTTTCTGAACTCAAGATTATGTATTTTCCACCACTGCACTGAACTAAATAGCACCACACTATTATATTCACCATTCTAACAATACTGTAAACTAAGACACAATTGCCCTTTCCAGTGGATATTTTGGGAAAAGAGATACAGAGCTCCAATTACACAAAATTCCAACCTTCTGGAAATCCCTGATGATCAGCATTTATGTCAGCAAGTAATGATAGCCACACACCCTTCACACATGGCTCCAAGGCTCTAGGTCCCACACTTCCTCAGGGTATTGGATTATAATGTAATTACACAATAATATTAAAATGATCAATACAACATTTAGACCTGTTGCAATTATCTTACAGAAGTTAAGGTTGCTATTTTCTTTTCAAGTTGGCACCCATACACGTTTGTGGCATAAGTTTGTCATAAGGCAAAGGGCTAGGAACGGACCCAAGGGCAAGACACAGACACTGAAGTACTAGGGACAGGACTAGGATACAGGGTGAGGGCAAGGAAGTGGACACGAAAACCAGGAACCCGGAACAGGACTGGGCAAGAGAGCTAAGAGCCCGGGCTTGGACCCCGAGCCAGAGACTGGACAAGGACCCAGTACCTGGGTCTTGCCTCTGGCTCGGAGCCCAGAACTAGGCAAGGACGAGGCTTGGCAGGCAGGCAGGACGAGGCTGGAGTCTTCAGGCTTGAGGCTGAGGCTAAAGGCGAGTCTTCAGGCCTGAGGCTAGGCAGGAGGCCGGAGTCTTCAAGCCTGAGGCTAGGCAGGAGGCCGGAGTCTTCAGGCCTGAGGCTAGGCAGGATGCCGGAGTCTTCAGGCCTGAGGCTAGGCAGGAGGCTGGAGGCAGGAGACTTGAGGCGAGGCTTGGCAGGAAGCTGGAGGCAGGAGACACAAGGTGAGGCTGGAGGCTGGAGACAGGAGACTTGAGGTGAGGCGATGAGACGTCAAAAGTTAAAAATGTAGTAGCACAGCTCAGCACATGGAGACATTGCCTTTGGAAGGGAAGGCATGATCGAGTTTTTCTCTTAAGTCAGAAAACAGAAGAATTCAGGGTTCATAAAGCGTGAGCACCCTGGTGATACTAATCATTAAAAATCTCAGAAGTGGCTGGATACATTGGAAAAATCAACAAGTTTGATTACACAACGGGTAATTGACTCATGCACACTGAGCTATTGGAGCAGTGTTTTGAAGCAAATGAAATAGCCAATGAAAAGAGAGTGCCAACTTCGCTGAGTTCATTAGGTTTAAGGCATTACAAAATTGGACTCCTCCAATCAAACATGCAGAAATAAGCATTCTTGCAATTGTAAAACTAATACAGAATCAAAGCTTCAGGTGCTATAAGCAGAGTCATAAAGAAGGGGAGTCCTTTTCAGCATAAGTGACTGAATTGAAGAGACTGAGCATTCTCGGTTCACTAAAGGTCTTAATGATACACTAAGAGATTTTCTTAGTTTGTGGAATCTTAAAAGAAAGCATTCAAAAATGGCTCCTAACTGAAGCACAGCTTACATTCAAATGAGCAGTGAAAACAGCTGTTTCAATGGAAACAGCAGACAGGGATGCAATTGAAGTGCCCTCAGAAATTAAAGTGAGCATGAACAAAATTTACATCGTCTAAACAGAAACTGACCCGGTCAAACAAATTGTGTTGCCGTTGTGGCAGGGGCTCACATACACCAAACAGATGCTGATTTAAAGGTGGAACTTGCAGAAAAAGCAACGAAGTATGACATATACAAAGAGCATGCCGGGCAGACAAAAATAAATGGACTGCACAGGGAAAAGAAAAAGCTAAAAAGTCAAGTTACAGTTTCAAAAAGAGCATTATTCTGCATGCTGTTGATGAAAAATCTGCTAATGATGACAGTGACACAGGATTGTGTAGTCTTAAAATTTACAGTATGAAAATTAACAATAGACAAACAATACTGTATAGTTCACACTAGAAGTGAACGGCAAATTAATCAAAATGGAATTGGATACTGTTTCAGCTGATTCAGTCATTCCACAATATGAGATGGAAGGGCAATTCAAAGATACAAAACTGAAGCCTGCAGATATCCAACTAAAAGAAAAGATGATTCCAGTGGGAATGACATCCATACCAGTGTACTACAACAACCAACAAGCCACGTTGAGCTTGTATGTGGTAAAAACAGAAGAACCAGCATTGTGGGGATGAGATTGGCTGAGACAACTACAACTTGATTGGAGATGCAATCACAGTTTGCATGCCACATTCCCTGCAATGAAGCCAACTGAAGGTGAATTAAGAAAGATACTGGATGATGACACAACTGTCTCTATGCTGAACATTATGAACCGTGACACAATAGAGGACCAACAGGTCTTGGTGCCAACCTCTGTGCCTCTGGTTGGGAAGCACTTTGGACCAAGGAAGGACCGTGCTGCTCAGAGAGAGTGTGAAAGTGATGAAGGCAGTGGTCCGACTACAACAGATTTTGTGGGCAATGTATCTGAGAAAGCTTCTGATACAGTATGTTAATCGGGCAATTACTTGTGAAATGTGGCTATGTCTTAAGCCAGAGAGGGGCGTTCAACAAGCTTCAGAAAAGTTGCAAGCATTCGGCTTTTGTGAGTAAAAGAACCAGAATCAACTCTGTGTGCATTAAGATTATTGCGTGAACTTCAAGTAGGAGACAAAAGCTTCTTGCAAAAGTAGGTGTAAAGACAGCTGGATGAATGGAAGGCCAGAAAGAGAGAAATCAATGGAGATACGAAAACAGAAGGATTTGTCAGGTGATGTTGTGGACGTGGCAACCAAGAGGAATGATCAGATCGTAAAGGGAGCAATAGGAGGGTTAATAAATCCGGTGAACTAAATGCACCTTCCCATGATCAAGATGTGCAAACTAGAAGAAAAAGGAGGGAAGAGACAGAGAAAGAAAGTGAACAAAATCAAGAATTGTGTGAAAGAGAGAAGGAATGTGAGGAAAAGGAAAGGGATCTAAGTAGATCCAGAGAGAAAAGGAGAGAAAGGTGTTGAGGGCTGTCAGAACCACTTCCTAAGGTCACAGAGTCAACACCTGCAACCACCATAGAGGAGACCCAGAACCTGAGATTGTTTTCATGACCGCTAGTCTCACTTGCTAAGCAGAGTGATCCCTTGTCGGGAAAGATGTTATCCCACAGTAATAGGAAAGCTTCCACAGCGATTAAATCTTTCAGCCTGATTGAGACAATTTAAAATTTACAATACTGTGGATGTCTGTATACAGTAGTTGTATTATATAATATACTGTGTATATAGTTGAGATGCATTCTATATTGAGTTGGAGTTTATAGCTAAGCAGGGAGGTTTGTTGTGTATTTAAATTTTCAATAATATTTGAGTAATCTTGTACAGTATATATATTATTTGATTAAGTATTCTTGTTCATTTAAATAATTCTTTATGGGTTATATGTAAAAATATGTTAATTGCATACATCATCATGCTACCATGTGATATGTGAGCACCTCGCTTAAAGTAAACTTGAAGTATAGACCCACATTCTGGTCTCCCCGTGAATTAATTTAATGTTTTGAAGTTACATAGAAACATAGAAACATAGAAAATAGGTGCAGGAGTAGGCCATTCGGCCCTTCGAGCCTGCACCGCCATTTATTATGATCATGGCTGATCATCCAACTCAGAACCCTGTACCAGCCTTCCCTCTATACCCCCTGACCCCCGTAGCCACAAGGGCCATATCTAACTCCCTCTTAAATATAACCAATGAACTGGCCTCAACTGTTTCCTGTGGCAGAGAATTCCACAGATTCACCACTCTCTGTGTGAAGAAGTTTTTCCTAATCTCGGTCCTAAAAGGCTTCCCCTCTATCCTCAAACTGTGGCCCCTCGTTCTGGACTTCCTCAACATCGGGAACAATCTTCTTGCATCTAGCCTGTCCAATCCCTTTAGGATCTTATACATTTCAATCAGATCCCCCCTCAATCTTCTAAATTCCAACGAGTACAAGCCCAGTTCATCCAGTCTTTCTTCATATGAAAGTCCTGCCATCCCAGGAATCAACCTGGTGAACCTTCTTTGTACTCCTTCTATGGCAAGGATGTCTTTCCTCAGATTAGGGGACCAAAACTGCACACAATACTCCAGGTGTGGTCTCACCAAGGCCTTGTACAACTGCAGTAGTACCTCCCTGCTCCTGTACTCGAATCCTCTCGCTATAAATGCCAGCATACCATTCGCCTTTTTCACCGCCTGCTCTACCTGCATGCCCACTTTCAATGACCGGTGTATAATGACACCCAGGTCTCGTTGCACCTCCCCTTTTCCTAATCGGCCACCATTCAGATAATAATCTGTTTTCCTATTTTTGCCACCAAAGTGGATAACTTCACATTTATCCACATTAAATTGCATCTGCCATGAATTTGCCCACTCACCCAACCTATCCAAGTCACCCTGCATCCTCTTAGCATCCTCCTCACAGCTAACACTGCCACCCAGCTTCGTGTCATCCGCAAACTTGGAGATGCTGCATTTAATTCCCTCATCCAAGTCATTAATATATATTGTAAACAACTGGGGTTCCAGCACTGAGCCATGCGGTACCCCACTAGTCACCGCCTGCCATTCTGAAAAGGTCCCGTTTATTCCCACTCTTTGTTTCCTGTCTGCTAACCAATTCTCCACCCACACCAATACCTTACCCCCAATACCGTGTGCTTTAAGTTTGCACACTAATCTCCTGTGTGGGACCTTGTCAAAAGCCTTTTGAAAATCCAAATATACCACATCCACTGGTTCTCCCCTATCCACTCTACTAGTTACATCCTCAAAAAATTCTATGAGATTCGTCAGACATGATTTTCCTTTCACAAATCCATGCTGACTTTGTCCGATCATTTCACCGCTTTCCAAATGTGCTGTTATCACATCCTTGATAACTGACTCCAGCAGTTTCCCCACCACCGACGTTAGGCTAACCGGTCTATAGTTCCCCGGTTTCTCTCTCCCTCCTTTTTTAAAAAGTGGAGTTACATTAGCCACCCTCAAATCCTCAGGAACTAGTCCAGAATCTAACGAGTTTTGAAAAATTATCACTAATGCATCCACTATTTCTTGGGCTACTTCCTTAAGCACTCTAGGATGCAGACCATCTGGCCCTGGGGATTTATCTGCCTTCAATCCCTTCAGTTTACCTAACACCACTTCCCTACTAACATGTATTTCCTCAGTTCCTCCATCTCACTGGACCCTCTGTCCCCTACTATTTCTGGAAGATTATTTATGTCCTCCTTAGTGAAGACAAAACCAAAGTAATTATTCAATTGGTCTGCCATGTCCTTGCTCCCCATAATCAATTCACCTGGTTCTGTCTGCAGGGTACCTACATTTGTCTTTACCAGTCTTTTCCTTTTTACATATCTATAAAAGCTTTTACAGTCTGTTTTTATGTTCCCTGCCGGTTTTCTCTCATAATCTTTTTTCCCCTTCCTAATTAAGCCCTTTGTCCTCCTCTGCTGAACTCTGAATTTCTCCCAGTCCTCAGGTGAGCCACTTTCTCTGGCTAATTTGTATGCTTCTTCTTTGGAATTGATACTATCCCTAATTTCTCTTATCAGCCACGGGTGCACTACCTTCCTTGATTTATTCTTTTGCCAAACTGGGATGAACATTTGTTGTAGTTCATCCATGCAACCTTTAAATGCTTGCCATTGCATATCCACCATCAATCTTTTAAGTGTCATTTGCCAGTCTATCTTAGCTAATTCACGTCTCATACCTTCAAAGTTACCCCACTTTAAGTTCAGAACCTTTGTTTCTGAATTAACTATGTCACTCTCCATCTTAATGAAGAATTCCACCATATTATGGTCACTCTTACCCAAGGGGCCTCTCACGACAAGATTGCTAATTAACCCTTCCTCATTGCTCAAAACCCAGTCCAGAATAGCCTGCTCTCTAGTTGGTTCCTCGACATGTTGGTTCAAAAAACCATCCCGCATACATTCCAAGAAATCCTGTTCCTCAGCACCTTTACCAATTTGGTTCACCCAATCTACATGTAGATTGAAGTCACCCATTATAACTGCTGTTCCTTTATTGCACACATTTCTAATTTCCTGTTTAATACCATCTCCGACCTCACTACTACTGTTAGGTGGCCTGTACACAACTCCCACCAGCGTCTTCTGCCCCTTAGTGTTACGCAGCTCTACCCGTATCAATTCCACGTCTTCCCGATTCCACATCTACAAAACATAACACACAAGAGTAAGTTCTCAAAGGAAAACAGATAACCAGTAAATGCTATCAGCAGTGGAGATAAGGTTAAATAACAAGAACTATCAACAGCTGAGGATCCAGTACAAGGTTGAGTCAATCTATTAAATTGGCTCAAGAAAGTCAGTCTGCCTGAGGAATATTTGTATACAGCAACTACCAAGTAGCCCAAAGATCTATTATTTGACAGTAGCTTTAGTTACCTATAAGTAGAATTAAGAGATCTGAGAATACTTTAAACGGTTATTAGTAATAGTAATAGAGTAATAGTAATTAGTAATAGAGCTCTGATAATATCTGCAGAAGTTATAATACAAAGTTTCAACAGCATGCATGGTTGATGCCTGCTGGCATCATGCTGGACACGCCAGTTATATCAATGCTGATGCAAGCATGCAGCCTTCCATACAGGATAATAATTTCTTATGGCTCACTACTCTCAGGTTTGTTGCTGGTTGATTTCTACTGTCTCTTGAAAGAAACAAGAGCTTAGAGATTTTTGTAGTCCTTCAAATTTGCAAAGTCTATGTGAAGGCTTTTGACAGGTTCTAAAGGAAGCTTCTTTAAGTTAAAGTGCAGACATGTTACTCCAAGATAAGCTTTGTCTGTGAGCCTCTCCTCAGAGCACAGCATGAACAGGCATAGAGGCACACAGAATGGACTGAACTAATAGAAGAGAGAGGAAATGGAGGAAGAACATAAGAAATAGGAGCAGGAGTAGGCCATCTGGCCCATCGAGTCTGCTCTGCCATTCATTAAAATCATGGCTGATCTGGCCATAGATTCATCTCCACCTACCTGCATTTTCCCCATAATCCTTAATTCCCCTACTATGCAAAAATCTATCTAACTGTGCCTTCAATGTATTTAGTGAGTTAGCCTCTACTGCTTCCCTAGACTTATAATTCCCCTGATTCACTTCTCTCTGAGAAAAGCAGTTTCTCCTCATCTCCATCCTAAATCTATTCCCCCAAATCTGGAGAATCACTAAGCTGTGGAAATATTTTTTTCTGCCTCTACCTATCCCTTTCAAAATGTTTATATGTTCCAATAAAATCCCCTCTCATTCTTCTGAATTATAGCAACTCAATCTTTCTCAAAGACAACCCCTTCATCTCCAAAATCAACCTGGTGCACCATCTTCAAAGTCAGAAAATATTTCCTCTAGTAAGGGGACCAAAACTGTACACAGTACTCTAGATGTGATCTCACCAGTTTCCTGTACTTTAGATGTGATCTCACCAGTGTCCTGTACAATTGCAAGCATAACCTTCCTTCTCTTAAATTCAATCTCTCTGGCAAAGAAGGCCAACATTCCAATTACCTTCTTGATAATCTAAACGTCGACTGCACCTCTTCCTACAGATGCTGCTTGGCCTACTGCGTTAACGTTGACTGCACCTCTTCCTACAGATGCTGCTTGGCCTGCTGCATTACGTCGACTGCACCTCTTCCTACAGATGCTGCTTGGCCTGCTGCGTTCACCAGCAACTTTGATGTGTGTTGCTTGAATTTCCAGCATCTGCAGAATTCCTGTTGTTCTTGATAATCTATTTCACTTGCAAACCAACCTATTGTGATTCATGAACAAGCACTTCTAAATCCCTCTGCCCAACAACATACTGCAATCTTTCAGCATGCAAATAATAATCTGATTTTCCTTGACCTTGCATTTACTAATGTTGTACTCCATTTGCAACTCAATTAATCTATCCATATCTTTCTGCAGACCCTCCACACCCTCTGCACAATTTGCTTTTCCAATCAATTTAGTGTTATAAGCAAACTTAGATACATTGCACTCAGACCACTTTTCAATATAATTAATGTATATTGTGAATAGTTGTAGGTACAGCCCTGTCCCTATGGTACTCCACTCATCACTGACATCCGATCTGAGAAGCACACATTTATCCCAACTCTATGCCTTCTGTTGGTTAACCAATCCTCTCAATGTTCTATCCATGCTAATACATTAGCCCCATTATTACCACACGTCCATACATTGCCCATGCATCCTTATGGACAATTCTTTTATGTGGCACCTTATTGGACGTCTTCCAGAAATCCAGTAAACAAAATCCACCTGTCCCCCTGTATCCACTGTGCTCATTATATCCTCAAAGAACTTCAGTAAGTTTGCCAAACATGACTTGTGTCTGGCTGAACCACTTCTATCTAGATGACTCACTATTTCACTCTTAATGATAGTTTCAAGCATTTTCCCAACTACAAATGTTAAGCTATCTGGCCTGTAGTTACTCGCCTTTTTCCTACATCCTAACAGAGTCGTGACATTTGCTGCCTTCCAATCGGTCAGGCCTTGCTCAGACTCCAGAGAATTTTAGTAAAGTATCACAAGCGCATCTACTACAACTTCTGCCATTTCTTTTGGATGCACCCCATCAGAACCAGGGGACTTGTCTACCTTTAAGCCCACTGGTTTACTCATCACTACCTCTTTAGTGACAACAATGGTATCCAAGTGTTCACCTCCCATTGCATTCATAACTTTTTTCTCTGTAATGTTTTTTCTGTCCTCTAATGTAAAGACCGACATAACATAGTCATTCAAAGACTCGACCATATTCACATTGCCAAATATTAATTCCCCCTTCTCACCTTCCAAGGAATTTACATTCACTTTAGCCCCCCCTCCCTTTTCTGTTTTACGACATTTTAAAAAGGTTTTACTCTCTGTTTTTATGTTTTATATTTCATAGTCTATCTTCTATTCCCTTATTGCTTGCTTAGTGGGTTTTTTTGTTGCTTCTTAAAGTTGTCCCAATCTTCCAATTTTCTTCTACTCTTGGTGACTTTGTGTGCATGAGCTTTTAGTTTGATACCTTCTTTTATTTCCTTAGTTATGCAGGACTGGCTCTCTCTGTCCTTAATGCTCTAGCTTTTAACTGGAATATGCTTTTGTTGAGCACAGTGAAAAACCTCTTTCAACATTAACAACAGGAATTTTGCAGATGCTGGAAATTCAAGCAACGCACATCAAAGTTGCTGGTGAACGCAGCAGGCCAGGCAGCATCTCTAGGAAGAGGCACAGTCGACGTTTCAGGTCCTGACGAAGGGTCTTGGCCTGAAAAGTCGACTGTGCCTCTTCCTAGGATGCTGCCTGGCCTGCTGCGTTCACCAGCAACTTTGATGTGTGTTGCTCTTTGAACATTGTTGCTCAACTGGCCAGCCTAAGCTAGCCAGCTCCTTCCTCATCCTATTGTAGTCCCCCTTGTTTCGGCAAAATACACTGGTTTTAGATCAAACTTTTGCACCCTCCAGTTGTATGAGAAATTGAATCATACTGTGACCACTTTTTCCAAGAAGATCTTTAACTACAAGGTTATCGATATTACCCATCTCTTATTTCCCCGTAGGTTTACTGTCATGCTGTTCGAGAAAGCTTTCATAGATGCATTCCATGAAATACTCCTCAAAACTGCCTCAAACAACTTGATTCATCCATTCTACAGTATGTGTCAATTAAGTTTTCCCTCAGTAATAATCATTTCATTTTTACATGCATCAGATATTTCTTAGTTTATTGCCTGTAATGTTATTATTTGGTGCCCTATAGATAACCTCACCAAACTGGATTGGAGGACACTGGCAGGGATGATGGCAGAGCAGAAATGATTGAAGTTTCTGGAAATAGTTCACAAGGCGCAAGATAGGTATGTCCTACAGCAGCGGTCCCCAACCACCAGGCCACGGACCGGTGCCGGGCCGCAAAGCATGTGCTACTGGGCCGCGAGGAAACGATATGATTTGGCGATATGAGTCAGCTGCACCTTTCCTCATTCCCTGTCACGCACTGTTGAGCTTGAACGCACGTGAGGTCATTACCCGTGTGTCATCCATGTCAGCGCGGGAAGGAGATCAACTCCTCGAACTTGCAAATGACGGCGGGCAGAAAAGTATGTTTGACATAATATCTCTGCCGGCATTCTGGATCAAAGTCAAGGCTAAATATCCTGAGATAGCCACGAAAGCACTGAAAACGTTGCTTCCATTTCCAACATATCTCTGCAATGAATGCAACGAAAACTAAATTGCGGAATAGACTGGACACAGGGAACCCCCTTCAAGTATCACTGTCTCCCATCACCCCTCGATGGAACCATCTTGTTGCAGGAAAACAAGCTCAGGGCTCCCACTGATTCAGCGATATTAGTGTGTTGCAATAATTTTATATGTTCATACGGGGAAAATATGTGCTGTGTGTTTAATATCCAAACGTTACTTAAAATGTTATGATGTTATTGACTTATAAGTGACTTATATAACTATATAACAATTACAGCACGGAAACAGGCAATCTCTGCCCTTCTAATCCCTGTCGAACGCTACTCTCACCTAGTCCCACTGACCTGCACTCAGCCCGTAAGCCTCCATTCCTTTCCTATCCATATACCTATCCAATTTTTTTTAAATGATAATATTGAACCTGCCTCTACCACTTCTACTGGAAGTTCGTTCAACACTTCAAGCTCCCCTGATAATTGACTTATCACTATATTCATGTGAGGAAAATATGCGCTGTGTGTTTAATATTAAATTCGTTAGATAAACCCTTTTAGAAATGAAATTGAGTGTATTAGCCACTTATCACCTATATTCCGGTCATGATTAACACCACCCCACCCCTGAACAGAATCGCCAAAACGATTTGCAGAAAAAAAATTGGCACGTACACGCATGCACAGGGCACACATGCACACGGGTTCCCGCACAAGGCTTCATGGTAATTGTAGTCTTTCTCGGGGGTAAGCACAACGTATTTGACTGCTACTCTTGTCCATTGGCAACCCTACCCCTCCCCCCCCCCCGGGGTCGGCCAGTCCGCAAGAATATTGTTAATATTAAAGCAGTCCGCAGTGTGAAAAAGGTTGGGGACCCCTGTCCTACAGAAGAAGTTCTCAAATGGCAGAGGTAGGCAACCATGGCTGACAAGGGAAGTTAAGGACTACAAAAAAGCCAAGGAAAAAGCATAAAATGCAGCAAAATTGAGTGGGAAGTTGGATGATGAGAAGCTCTTAGAATCCAACAAAAGGCAACTAAAAAAGCTATAAGAAGAGAAAAGATGAAATATGAGGGCAAACTAGCAAATAATATAAAGCAGGATACAAACATTTTTTCAGTTATATAAAGAGTAAAAGGGAAATGAGAGTTGATATTGGGCCACTGGAAAATGATGCTGGTGAGGTAGTAATGGGGGATAAAGAAATGGTAGATGAACTTAATAGGTTCTTTGCATCTGCCTTCACTGTAGAAGACACTAGCACCGTGCCAGAAGTCTGTGAGTGTCAGGGAGCAGGAGTGAGCGCCATTGCTATTACAAAGGAAAAAGTGCTAGGCAAACTCAAAGGACTTAAGGTGGATAAATCACCTGGATCAGTCTGACTACATCTCAGAGTCCTGAGAGAGGTTGCTGAAGAGATAGCGGATGCATTGGTCAAGATTTTTCAAGAATCACATGATTCTGGCATGGTCCCGGAGGACTAGAAGATTGCAAATGTCACTGCACTCTTTAAGAAGGGAGGAAGGCAAAAGAAAGGAAACTATAGGCCAGTCAGCCTAACCTCAGTGGTTGGGAAAATTTTGGAGTCTATTAGTAAGGATGAGGTTTCATGGTACTTGGAGACTAATGATAAAATATATCAAAGTCAGCATGGTTTCTGAAAGGGAATTCTTGGCTGACAAATCTACTAGAGCTCCATTATATTAATCTATTAGAGCCCAGCGCATCTGTAGGTGTGAACTTGCCACTATTCAGCACTATCTGTAAAATAGGCCTGAAGGATCACTGGGGACCCGAGTTACCCAACCACAAACTGTTCCAGCTGCTACAATCCAGGAAATGGTACCGAAGCATAAAAGCCAGGACCAACAGGCTCCAGGGCAGCTTCTTCCACCAGGCTATCAGACTGACTAATTCATGCAGATACAATTGTATTTCTCTGTTATATTGACTGTCATGTTGTACATGCTATTTATTATACATAACTATAAAGTGCACATTAAACATTTAGACAGAGACGTAACATAAAGATTTTTACTCTTCATATATATGAAGGATGTAAGAAATAAAGTCAATTCAAATTCTTTGAAGAAGTAACAAGCAGGGTAGACAAAGGAGAGGCAGTGGATGTCATTTACTTGGATCTTCAGAAGGCATTTGATAAGGTGCCACACATGAGGCTGCTTAACAAGAGAAAATCCTATGGCGTTACAGGAAAGATACTGGCATGGAAAGAGGAATAGCTGACAGGCAGGACACAGCGACTGAGAATAAAAGGGGCCTTTTCTGGTTGGCTGCCAGTGACTAGTGGTTTTCTTCAGAGGTCAGTATTGGGAATGCTACTTTTCACATTGTTTGTCAATGGAATTGATGGCTTTGTGGCAAAGTTTGTGAATGATACAAAGATAGTTGGGTGGTAGATAGTGCTGAGGAAGCAATGCAACTGCAGCAGGACTTAGGCAAATTGGAAGACTGGCAAAAAAATGGCAGATGGAATACAGTGTTGGGAAATGTAAGATAATGCATTTTGATAAAAGGAACAATAGTGCAGACTTTTATCTAAATGGGGAGAAGGTTCAAACATCAGAGGTGCTGATGGACTTAGGGTTCGTTGTGCAAGACTCCCAGAAGGTTAATTTACAGGTCGAGTCTGTGGTAAAGAAGGCAAGTGCAATGTTGGCATTCATTTCAAGGGGAACAGAATATAAAAACAAAGAGATAATGCTGAGTTTTATAAGACACTAGTCAGGCTGCACTTGGAGTATTATCAACAGTTCTGGGCCTCATACCTTAGAAAGGATGAGTTGTCATTGGAGACAGTCCAGAGGAGGTTCATGAAGATCATTCTGGGAATGAAGGGGTTAACATATGTGGTGCATTCGGCAGCTTTGGGCCTGTACTCACTGGAATTTAGAAGAATCTGGGGGGTGCTCATTGAAACCCACTGAATGCTGAAAGGACTAGATAGGGTGCATGTGGAGAGGATGTTTCCTATGGTGGGGCATCCAGAACTAGAGGGCACAGCCTCAAAATTGAGGGGCAATCTTTTAGAACAGAGGTAAGGAGCAACTTTTCTAGCCAGGGAGTAGTGAATCTGTGGAATGCTCTGCCACAGACTGCAGTGAAGGCCAAGTCCATGGGTGTACTTAAGGCAGAAGTTGATCGTTTCCTAGTCGGTCAGGGCATCGAAGGATTTGGAGAGAAGGCAGGTGTATGGGGTTGAGTGGGATCTGGGATCAGCCATGATGGAATGATGGAGCTGAATGGCCTAATTCTGCTCCTATGTCTTGTCTTATGGTCTAACCCCTCCCTACTGCTCAACCCACATATTTATCTCAGCTCTACTGCTATTCCTACTTTAACTAGTACATAGCACAGGTATCAGTGAGATCAGTACCCTTGAGTAGAGAAGGAGACAGGGGTTGTAGAAGGAGAGAAGGGGTCAGCAGAAGGTTCTCACACCAAGATATTCAAGGTGAAACATTCCTACCTGAACTGAAGAACAATGCGAGATATTTCTTGAAGCAAATCATGCAAGAGGCTGGAGGAATTCAGCAGGTCAGGCAGTACCTACGAAATACAATAAACAGTCGATGTTTCAGGCCAAGACCCTTCTTCAAGACTGAAAAGGAAGGGGAAAGGTGCCAGAAAAAAGAGATGGGGGAGGGGAAAGAGGAGAAGATAGGAGAAGAGAGTGGACGTAAGGGAAAAGGAAGGAAGAGGGACCCAAGGGAAGTAATAGGCAGGTGAGCAGAAGTAAAAAGTCAGGGTGGGGAATAGAGGAAGGGGTGGGGGAGGGAGGAATTTGTTTACCGGAAGGAGAAATTGATATTCATGCCATCAGGTTGGTAGGTACCCTGACAGAATATAAGGTGTTGCTCTTCCACCCTGAGGGTGGTCTCATCTTCGCACAAGAGGAGGTCATGGGTCGACATGTCAGAACGGGAATGGGAATCAGGATTTAAATGCTTGGCCACTGGGAATTTCCACTTGTGGCGGTTGGTGTGGAGGTGCTCAACAAAGCACTCCCCTAATTTACAACGGGTCTCACTAATGTAGAGGAGGTTGCATCGGGCACACTGGACACATTAGACAACCCCAGCAGATTCGCAGGTGAAGTGTTGCCTCATCTGGAAGGGCTGTTTGGGGCTCTGAATGGAGGTGAATGGGCAGGTGTGGTACTTAGGCCACTTGAAGAGGTGAGTGCCTGGAGGGAGATTAGTGGGCGGGGACAAAGAAATCGTGGAAGGAGTGATTCCTGTGGAAGGTGGAGAGTGAGGTAAGTAAAGATGTTTAGCAGTAGGATCCCTTTGGAGATGGCAGAAGCTATAGAGGTTAATATGTTGAACGCAGAGGCGGAGGTGTGGTAGGTAAGGACAAAAGGGACTCAATCACTATTAAGATGGCGGGAGGATAGAGTAAGCATGGATGTATGCAGATGTTCAGGTGGTCAAACGTTTAGTTCTAATTCCTTTTCTCCTATGGTCTACTCCCCTCTCCTATAAAATTCATTCTTCTCCAGCCCTTGACCTTTCCCACCCACCTAGACTTCCACCTATCGCCTTCCAGCTAGCCTCCTTCCCCTCCCCCTACTTTTTTATTCTGGCATCTTCCCCTTTCCTTTTCAGTCCTGAAGAATGGTCTCAGCCCAAAATGTTGGCTGTTTATTCTTTTCCACAGATGCTGCCTGCCCTTCTGAGTTCCTCCAGCATTTTGTGTGTGCTGCTTTGGATATCCAGCAGCTGCAGACTTCGCATGTTTAAGATATGTTGTGATGTCACCCTCACTGAAATCTACTGCTTGCTCCAGCCACAAAACATTCCTCCCCTAAGTGAGGCAGCCTAACTTCTGTGGTGCTAACCACTCATGATATCATGAAGCCTCCTCCTCCCCTTCGCTCTTTATTTGATTTGTGACTGTTCACAACAGGATTTGGCAGGTCTGCAGAGATTTCATTTGATCTAATCTGCAGGATCATGTAGCTCTGCCTAAAGCATGCTGCTTCTGTCGTTTAGTATGCAGACACTCATATGTTTCAGTTTCATCAGTTTATCACTTCCCATTAGCTCTCCTGTTGTCTTTCTGGCATCTTCTTCCCTGCGCCAGGACTGGGACCCTGTTGGACACTTACAATAGAGTGAGGGCAGATGCATGTGGTCTTAGACGGAGCAATAATAATAAAATATATGAGAATGCCTTCATATGAGTGTATATAATAAACACCTGCTTGATATTACCCCCATTAAGCAATCAAATTAGAATTATACTCTTTGGCATAGTTTTCCGGCCTAATCCTCCTTACACAGCTCTGGCTGTCTCAACAATCAACTAGTTCCACAGCATCCCAACCCTCATAATTTTTATAATGGCTCTGCAATAGGAGGAAAGATGTAGTGTTCCTATACCAAGGCAAGGCCTATCCTTTATGTGTGGAACTATGAGTCTCTTTTAGATACAATTGAGAAATGTATTTAAAATATTGTTCTGGTTATCTTTATTTACCCAGTGAAATGGACTTACAAATGCTCATTTATAAAATAATTGTAACATTAAAACAGCAAAACTTGAAGTATGATGGACATTCAGCGGGAGGAGAAGATGGCGGCGCAATGCAGCGCGCGTGGCCTCTCCAGTGATGATATTTGTTATCTGTCAAATAGGATACCGTGCACAATTCTGATTTGATGGAGGCAGATGTGAGAACACCGAGGAACATCTGATGAAACTTCTGAAATGCCTGCTTTGCTGCCCCCGCTATCGTATGATCCGAAATCTCCAGAGGGGAAGGCCCCAAATCCTTGGCTTTGCCTGTTGCTTGGCGGCTGGAGCCAGGGTCGAAGCACTCGGCAGAGATGGTGCTTGGTGCTCGGTGTCGGAGGGTTGGTTGGAGGTTCGAAGTTCTTGGACGAACTCAGAGTCGGACTGTGGTCGGGTGCTTCCAGGATGTTGCATCGGCAAGTTTGCGGCACTGGAGGTTCATGGCAGGGAGATTTTTTCTTCCTTCTACCATCTGTGTGAGATGATGGTCTATCGGGACTTTGAGACTTTTTTTTACCATGCCCATGGTCTGCTCTTAACAAATTACGGTATTGCTTTGCACTGTTGTAACTATATGTTATAATTATGTGTGGTTTTTGTCAGTTTTAGTCTTGGTTTGTCTGTGTTTCTGTGATATCATACTGGAGGAACACTGTATCATTTTTTAATGCATGCATTTCTAAATGACAATAAACGAGGACTGAGTGTCCTCATAATCTAATCTAATTCACTTTCCAGGGCCTTCAAGCCTTATTGCTAACCTCAGCTTTCTAGCACAGCAGCATGACCTTTCCAAAACATCAGAGTTGTTTGTGACAAAGTTAAGCTTCTAACCAATATTCCCTGCTCAGCTTCATGTTGTAAATAAGAACTAGTCTTCAGTTCTTAATGTAAATTGCGAGCAATAAGTCTGAAGTTGAAAGGACAGCTTTACAAGCAAACAGCACTGTCTACAGAGCACAAGCTGCTGGCTCACACCAGAGGGCTGGCTGCTCAGGAGATATGATTTGCAAAGTGAAGTGACCATGAGACGTTCTCGTATGCATCAGCTAAAAATAAAACAATGGGGTTATGTTAATTGACCTACAGTAAATAGACAACTGCAGCTAAGTAATTTGCATCATTGTGATAGAGATCAAGGAAGGCTCTGTACCAGATGTATTTTGTCACTAGCACATCAAACATGGTTACAGACATAATTGATCAATCAACAGCTGGGAGGTTTGCGTCTCAGAGAGTCAGACCTCGCATCATTAAATTTAGGTGTCTGGGATCTCTGTCTGCAGAGCTGTGGAATTAGGAATTCCCAACCCTTTTTGTGCCATGGACCAATACCATTAAGCAAGGGGTCCATGGACCCCGGGGTGGGAACCACCGTTTTAGACCATCTGTGCAAATTACTTTGTCCCAGCAAAAGGTATCTGAAAAACATCACAAGCAAATAATGTCAGCTAGTAGCAAAACAATATAAATGTTAGAAATCATTGGGGATTGTTAGGTATGGCAAGGAAAATGACAGAAAGATGGGGTGCCAGAAGGAAACCCTAGAATTCATTCCTCAATCTTCGGTTTCTGCAATGCAATGGATTTGTTTAGCTTGTAAGGATTGAACCTGGGTTTGGAAATCCTCTGTGAATTTTAAATGTGTGTTAACTATTTAAATATGCATCATTAGATATAAAATAAACTGTGTTTAAACTACTCTGTTAGCTGGAAGTTTTTCCTCTTTGTTAGGGAGGGGGAACCCACCACTCAAATAATGGGTATTAGCAGCTAGACCTCACTGCAGAGAGTAGACGCAGAAGTAAGCTAGTCTTTGAAGAGTAGGTTTCAATTGGTACATTTAATGTCAGAGAAATATATACAATATACTTCCTGAAATTCTTTTACTTCGCAAACATCCACAAAAACAGAGGAGTGCCCCAAAGAATGAATGACAATTAAATGTTAGAACCCCAAAGACCCCCAGCTCCCCCCTCCCACACACAAGCAGCAGCAAGGCAATGACCCACCCCTCCCCCACCAGCAAAAAAGCATCAGCGCCCTCCACTGAGCATTCAAGCTTGCAGCAAATCATCAATAAAGACACGGATTTGCATTACCCCAAAGACTATTTATTCTCCCGGTATTCGACATACCACAGGCTCTCTCTCTCTCCTTAATAAGGGAAAAAGAGGTGTCCCAATTTCACAGTGAGGGGGAGACATAACAAAACAACTCACTGATTTATGGTGTTAAAAGTCTGTTGCATCGCTTTCTCAGAGAACTGCGCCTCTGGGCACACAGCCAGCAACAAGCCCACTGCTTCCAACCTTCTTCTTCTCCTGTGATGCACCAGTCAGTGGCCACCGCTCTTAAATCAGCCTGCCTCCAGAGCCACCCTGAAGGCACACTAATCTTCCGGTCTGTGCCTTTGGGATATCGAAAAGCGGCCAATCGTGAGGCCCCAAGATCAGGTCCCATTCCCACAAAGAACTGAAGTCAAAGTGTTCCCAAGGGCACTACATCAAATGGGGGTTAAAATCCGTTTTTGAGTTTAGGGCTTTGCATACAGTGAACCCAATACCGTCACAAAAATCGGCAGACTATTGGCATCACTCTAGATACAGAAGTCAGACATCATATCTCTCCTGGTCAATATTGCCATATCCCCATAAGCATCAAAGAACTGCTGTATAAATTGCAGGTACTGCTGCACACTCTGGTCAAGCATTTGGGGATTTCTCTTCAGAATGGTTGAACAACCACTTTTCATAGAAACCAACACTATAGACAGCACACCAAACTCTATCCCATTTACCCTGTCCCAGTTTTGTACCATGCCACAAAATAAGCTGGGCATCCTTGATCTAGTCCTGATGAAGGGTCTCAGCCCGAAACATCGATTGTACCTCTTCTTAGAGATGCTGCCTGGCCTGCTGCGTTCACCAGTAACTTTGATGTGTGATCCTTGATAGGAAGGTGAGATCTTGTTTTCACAAGTACAATGCAGTGGTCAAATGTTGTCATGGATAGAGGCAACAGGTAGATTGGTAAGAAGAAGATATATCCTTCATGTTGGTTTGTTCACTATCTTCCAAATACCCAATCTGGCAACTATTTTCTTCAGGACAAACCAATTCAGTCAGTGCTGATGATAGGTATTGAAGTCTTCCACTCAGTCTACGCTGGTGCTCATTTCAGTCAGGCCAAAAGGATAGTAATAATAAAAAGGTTTCCTTGTCCAGCTTTGATCCGATATCATGAGATTTCATAAGATTTGGAGTTGGTGTTGAGGGCTGCTGGAATTACTCCCTCCCATCTCTATACCATTGCACAGACACCACTGGTGCATCTATCCTGATGGCTGGGGATCATGCACTCAAGCACTGGACGAAACTTTGACATGCTGTCTGTGAGGTTGTTTCTGCAATGATAGCCGCATTAGGTGCTTGCTTGACTAGTATATGGAGTAGTTTTCTAAATTTAGACATCGATCCAGTTTAAAGTTTTTTTATGTCTTAAAGTAACAGTTAAAAATAACTGAGTGGCTTGTTAGGACACTTCACGGGACAATAGATAGTCAATTGGATTGCTACAAAAATGGATAAAATATAAAGCAGATTGGGGAAGAAAAATCAATTTCCGTCCCTGAAGGACATTAGTGACCATTAATAATGGTGAAAACTACCCATTAGTTTCTCATCTCATTGTAGATTCTTCAGCACTGTTTCTTTGTATTTTCAAATAATGACAGTTTGTCATTAAGTAATCTTAATTTCTGTGAGGTACTACGCACACCAGAAATTATTGTCCAACCACTTTGTTCGCAAAATTACTGTGACATCAGACTTTGTCTTTATTGTTTTGTCTAATTCATGTCAGGTTGAATAAATGAATTTTTAGTGAGTCATTGCCACAAAAGACATGCTGATCTGATGTTTAAGGCAGTGTTTTTGTTGTTTTCAAACAAAAGTCCAGGCTTCGCCAAAAACATATTCTACCTGAGCCATTACTTCTTATTATGAAGGCTCTCCTCCTGCTACCATTGTGTCCTACTTACAATGATATTGCTGTGTGGAATTAACTTGATTTGTTATGAAACTTTGAAATGATGTGGATGGAATTTTTAATCGAATATGGTGCAGCCGATTTTGGTTTGACTCATCACAAAGGCAGACAGTACATGCCAAGAAATTAGACACATTTACACATATTTTATGTGTACCTCTTGGTTTAATTATTTAACAGAAAAAAATAGGACCAAACTCTTATATTTTATAGCCTTTGTAAATAAATCACAATGTAAAAAGAGTACATGAAAACAGTGAACTGGTCATTAATTGAGTCAACCCATGCAGAACATGACTTTTTATGTTAAAAAAAATTGCCTGTTATTTTTATTTTAAGAGATCTGTAAAAATCAAGAGAGGTAAGAACTGCAAACTGTCGCTCACAGACCCCCTCCATCTGAGAACTAAATGGTATCACTCTTCGAGCCTGGTCATCTGCCAGTGTTGGGTGGGGGAGAGCAGATCGTTGTCTTCTGGAAAACCAATGCTGCGTTAGTTCTTCTCACCCCAATAACTTCCCTTCATTCTCCCTTAACTTTGCGGGAGCCTCTAGTTTTCTCCAAGCCAGCCTCCACATAACATGGCAACTTCAAACCCAGCAAGCAGTTAACATCTGTTGAACTTACAGGTCAAGTATTAACACTCTTCAAGCAGACCCAAAGCATACCAACGATCTCTGAAAGCAAAGATATTCCATTTTCACAACTTTTTTTGCACTATATACTGCACTGAGTTACCACTCTCAACCTTGAGGTACATAGAGCAGCATGTGATTTTGGTCTGTGTGTGCAGTTCTTCTGTGATTTCCTCACCATGTAAGGACAAATGCCAGACGGCAGGATCACCTTCATTCTCCAAACATAATTACTTCTATTAAACAGTCTTAAAAGATATGATTTAACATGCAGTTTGTCAAAATTCATTTGACTTGCAGCAGGAAAATGCACTTCTCACACGACCTGTCTACCATCCATTAGAATGTGGACAAAACATCTGAAGGAAGAAAGTTCACGTTTCTTTTTTTAAAAGGCTATTTCACACAAATCAATACATCACTGGAGATCCTTCAGCTGATTGAAGTACACCAGTGACCACACGTGCACTGCTATTGTTCATAATCTGTTTCAAGAACAATTGCAGCCAAGGTCAAGATGTCATCCTTTTCTTCATTTCATCCAGCTCTTATGTTGCTACAGCCTCAGGGGGAGGGGCTTATCCTTGAGCACGGCCCAAAATTCTATCGTTTCTGGAAAAGCTACTTCCACAAATAGTCAGTCATTTATTAGATAGAATTACCTAACCCAATAGATAATAAAGAAAACAGGACACAGGAAAATATTGCGTAATATCCTGGTGTATTAAATACCTGAGGCCAATGACAAAATGACCTAGGTGCTGCATCTGAGCACTGCAAACCCGGCAAGTGTGTGAAAGAGGGAGAAACAAAGAGCAAAAAGACGAAGGAAAAGACCAGGAGAATTTTAAAAGAAGCAGAATAAATGCTTACCAAAGTGCAGTCACATCACATTTACTATTTGGAACATAGAAAAGTACCACACTGTACAGATCCAATACACCATACACTTTATTAACTAGCCTATTAACCTAGGGGATCTACGGATGTGGACCCCAAGGTCCTACTTCCTACACTGCTAAAACTTCTACCGTTAACCCTGTGGTTTGCCTTCAAATTTGACCTTCCAAACTGTATCACTTCATACTTTTCCTGACTGAACTCCATCTGCCACTTCTCAGCCCAGCTCTGCATCCTATCAATGTCCCATTGTAACCTACAACAACTTCCACAACAACACCAATCTTCGTGTAATCTGTGAACTTAACTCATCCTTCCAGTATCTCATCCAAGTCATTTATAAAACTCTCAAAGAGCAGGAGTTCCAGAACAGAGTCCTGCAGAACACAACTGGTCACTAACATCCAATTAGATAGAATTTCTTCAGTGAAAATGGAAAACCTGACCATTGTTTCTTGTTACAAGTACCTTTTAGTACTCAAAATAGATCGTACAATTATATTGTGCAGAGGGACCTGGGAGAGCTTATACATGAATCAAAGAAGGTTGGTTTGCAGGCACAGCAGGCTATTAAGAAGGCAAATGGGATGTTGGCTTTCATTGCTAGAGGGATTGAATTTAAGAGCAGGGAGGTTATGCTGCAACTGTACAGGGTATTGAGGCCACATCTGGAATAACTCCATACAGTTCTAGTCTCCTTACTTGAGGAAGGATATACTGGCTTTGGAGGCGGTGTGGAGGAGGTTAACCAGGTTGATTCCAGAGATGAGGGGGTTAGACTAGGAGGAGAGACTGAATTACCTGGGACTGTACTCACTGGAATTCAGAAGAATGAGAGGAGATCTTATAGAAACATATAAAATTATGAAAAGGATAGATAAGAGAGAGGCAGGAAAGTTGTTTCCACTGATAGGTGAGACTAGAACTAGGGAACATAGCCTCAAGATTCAGGGGAGTAGATATAGGACAGAAATGAGGAGGAACTGCTTTTCCCAGAGACTGGCGAATCTATGGAATTCACCAATGAAGCAGTGGAGGCTAATATATTTAAGACAAGGTTGGGTAGATTTTTGCATAGTAGGGGAATTAAAGATTGTGGGGAAAAGGCAGGTAGGTGGAGGTGAGTTCATGGCCAGATTATTGAATGGCGGAACAGGCTTGACAGGTCAGATGACCTACTCCTGCTCCTATTTCTTATGTTCTTATGTACTATTCACATTTCTGAGATGAGTAATATTTGTCTTTTAAGAATTATTAATTGAAAGCAGATTCTGATTAATTTTATTTAAAATGAGGATGATGCCATGAACAACAAAGATACATGTTCCACTCCAAATTGCTAACATATGGACATAGAAATGAATGTATCATCGTTTCTTCAGTGTCACAGCCTAAATTCGGGAACACCGCAAGAGTCCCTTCACCAGAAGCACTGCAAACATTCAAAAGGATAGGTCATCACATTAACCTCAGGGGTTCTAAGGAATGGCCTCACAAGAATGCACAGTCCCTAAATTAATTTTAAAATGCTGTCAACAGGTTTTTCCAGTCATACTTTAATCTTGGTATAATGAGGCTGATGAACATTTAAAAATGATTGAATAGTGTATAAAAAATCTACAACACTAAAATATGTACATCAATATATATTTTCCTGCAGATCAGAAGATACCTACAAGTTGGTTATATTGAAATAATAATGGGAAAACCTGATCATTTCTGGCAGACATGTAGAGTTTGGTATCAGTTAACATTTCAGATTTATTTATTATTATTGCTACTCCAGACCAATAAAAAGTAATTTTTATCACTATATTCCCCCTAGAGCACATTTTAAGGTTTAATGAAATGATCAAGCTAGCTAATAGGGTAATGACATTGGAACAATAAAAACATGTTTTTATTTCAATTTGATGTACTTTTACAGAAGAAACTACAAGAAACACAGAATCCCTGTAAAATAAAAGCCTTGTTATGTTAAAAATAACGTCTCAATAACTGCAAATTCTGCACACGGCAAAATTATCTAATCCATGCTGAAATAAGATGAACTGGAGCACAGAACCCAAGATAATTTCAAGCTGCAACACTCCAGAATAATTTTTAGATATTCATCAATACAAACGAAAATCCTAAGGGATCAGAAGCCACCCCTCATCTCTCAACTGTGTTACAGTGTGAAGCATGTTAAACCTAAAAATGAAAAATACAAAATCAATTTGATATGAGATTGAAGTATTATTATAAAGTGACTTGTATAGCTTACTCAATAATATAAAGTTGGATTTGAATGACCAGTGTAAACTCTGTGATGTACGTAAACTCACCGTAACAGTTCTACATGACAGTCCAGAAAGCAGACTAAAATAATACTCAGAAATTGAGTAGCCACTAATTTTGAAGTATTAAGCTGTTGCACATAAATAATCATGTATTTGTTGAAAAAGAAATGTGAAAAGGAACAAGATTATACCAATAAATCATTCCATAATGGGACATATGCATTTCTAGATGGGATCAGGCTTTGTTGACCATGACTTCAAACAATGGTCTGCACAACACTCAGTCCATGGCATCAGACAGCAGCAACTTACCATGGAAGAACCAGACCTTAGGGTGTGGGTGTGAGCCCTAGACTTCAAAGTTCAAAGTAAATTTTAATATCAAAGCACATATATATCACAATATTCAATCCTGTGGTTCATTAACCTGCGGGCATACTCTGCAAATCTATAGAATAGTAATTGTAACAGGATCAATGAAAGATCAACCAGAGAGAGAATATTGCTCATTCTCAACTGAGATAAATGCCAGAAGGGGGACCATGTGACACTGGGAAGTCAAGGCAGAGGCAACAGTAGATGCCTCTGGCTGACTCAGTTACGGGAATCTTACAGTGGAGAAACCCCATAGATAGTTTTTTTTTCTGCTACAATAATCATCATTTTGACCTGCAGAGCATTGAAAATAATTGCAATGAGCCATTCAGTAACTGAATCAAGGATTCAATTATTCTGAGACGTAACCTGATAAACCACTAAGGGAAGTCTCCTCTCCAAATCCAACCTGTTGAGCAGATGAGGCACAAGAGCATCACCAAAGGTCTTCCTGCAACATTTCACTTATCTCAGTGATGACAGCTGTGGTAACCCTGAGCGTATGAGCTCATTAGAGAAGAACAGGTATAATGTGCAGCTTCAAGGAGTCCTAGGAAATAAACTTCTAGTCAATAGTCACACATCTGCCTCCCATCTTGAAACTTCCAATCCTCCCAGAGTGGCCAAACCAATGCTGAGAGAAGTATTATAAGTGAGGACCTATTGCATGAGCATCTCTGCAGCTAGGTGCTGCTGAAAAACACCTCTGATCATTTAGCAAAGTCTGTCGACTCTGAAAAGTCTGTAGTGAACTTGAACTGCTCAGTCAAGGTTCCCAATACAGAATTTCCCTTCAGTCAATAAAAAAAGCAATGCCCCGACACAGTGTGCTCTTAGTTGTAGTGACACTGTTCCACAATGGTCGTAGGTTCAACTATTGGCTCCAATTTACATTAGGAAAGACAGAAATAGGTGATGAATGCTGTTGATCAGACACTGGGAAATGGTCAGACACAAAATCAGAAGGACCAGGTTATCATAAATGGTCACTAACACAGCCCAGTCTAAAGAAAATTATCCATTGTTAATTGATCCTGTTTCCAAATCTAGGATTTGACAGAGATATCATGTGAATCATTGATCGAAGGATTACAAAAACTATAGAACAAACTGAAGGAAAGGGCAAATGTTACAGCAAGTCCCATAAATTGACTCTTTTTTTAAAAAAAACTGCAGATACTGGAATATCTGAAATAAAAACAGAAAATGCTAGAAAAATTCCACAGCTCAGTTAGCATCTGTGAAGAGAAACAGCATTTCAAGTTACCTTACATCATCACCTCTCATCAGAATAGAAAAAGAGAGAAACTAAATTAGTAAAAGTAGGAGAGAAGATGAAGATGGAGGAGAGCAAAATAAAAGTTGTAATACAATAAAATCTTGTATCTACTAAACAGACAGCTGAGTACCTTTCACTGTGTCATAACATTGTGAAGCTTGGATGTTGCTTTATAGTCTGTTTCCTAGGACAAATCATAGCAGGCAGAATATATAAATGAACAGAAAAGGAAGAAAGGAATGACAAACAAAAATATCAAGTCCTGATACCAACAAAAGGAAAGAAATGGTTATCCGAAGTTGAAGAATTCAGTATTGAGTCCAGCAAGCTCCAACGTGCCCAGATGAAAGATGCGAAGTTGTTCTTTGAACATACATTGGGTTGTTACTACAAGATCTGCTGGGCTTTCTCCGCATTTTCAGTTTTTCTTGTAACACCATCTGATTAAAACAGAGTTACAATGCAGCTTTTGCGGTAGCAAACACTGCTGATCTAGGAACTTCATACTGGGGATAAAATCAATCCCACTACTGATAACATTTATATTCTAACAATTAGGAACAGAATCTGGCCGAAATTGGGAAAATTGCACAAATTGTCCATGCAGTTATTAGACTGTAATAAGAAACAATCTCCCCTTCCCTCACAAAACAACTGTAGATGTTTGTTCAGATGAGTAGAACAAACTTCAACTGGCACTGTTATTTTTAGGGAAGGGGATATAAATGTCATGAGATCTAAGACAGGACAAAGTAAGTTGAGGCCAAAATTGAAGGAACGCAAGATTTTTGGAGAATGATAATATTGGAAGGTGGTGACAAATAATGGAGGTACTCTGTTGTAGAGTCAGCGTCATAGAGCCACACAGCACAGAAACGAACCCTTCAACCCAGCTGCTCCATCACTAGTCATTAATGCAAGAGATGCATTTCACTGTATGTTTTGATGTGTACATAATAAATAAACTTGAATTATGACAACAAAAGTGTCCCAACCAAGCTAGCCCCACTTACCAGCATTTGGTCTATTTAGCCTTCTAAGCCTTCAAAGCCCATGTACTCATCCAACTGTCTTTTAAAAATTGTTATTGTACATGGCTCAACCACTTCCTCTGGCTGCTGATTCCAAAAAGATACCAACCTTCGTGTAAAAAAGTTGCCCTTTCAAGTTCCTCTTAAATCTTTTCCTTCTCACCTTAAACCTACGCTCTCTGGTATTTGATATCCCAAATCTGGGGAGTAAAGTTAAGAGTACATTCACTCTTCCTGTTCCCCTCATTATTTAACACACATCTATAAGATCACCTCTCAGTCTCCTGCACTCTAGGGAATAAAGTCCTAGCTTGCCTAATCTCTCACTACAACTCAGTCCCTCTAGTCCTGGTAGTATCCTCAAAATTTTATTTCTGTACTCTTTCTAGTTTAGTAAGAATTTTTCTATAGTAGGACATCCAAAACTGAACACAGCACTCCAAGAAAGGCCTCACCCATGCCCTCCCAACTTCCATATTAAAAGTATATAAACAATCCCTGTGGAACAAAATTGATAACTGAAATGATTCAAGATGCAGATAAACCATCACCTTTGCAGAACAACTAAGAAACATCCAATTAGTGCAATTTCAGACATTCCACCCTGCAAATACTCATTTCAGGGAGGTAGCACCATCAGTTTGCGGGAGACTTCCGGGAGAGGTGGGATATCTGCAATAGAGTAGCTCCTTAGCAGCTGGCCAGCTAGTTTAAATAATGTTAGCTATGCTAATGAAATGAACGAATGACACCTGTTAAACTCACCTCAACATGTCTTTTACAGTCCTAACCCACCATGGGCAATAGAAAAGTCATTGTTGCAAACAGTGCAGCGAGCAACATTGTCATTATCTTGACCCCTATTAGGCAGGGGTACACTTTAGTGTAGTCTGGGGTGACGTACGTTTTATATTTTTTTGGAACACTCTGCAATGGCGCGCTCTCTCTCTCTCGTGGTTGCTCGCACGCTCTCAAGCACTCTCAATTGCTTTCTCTCTCGCTCGTTCTCTCCCGCTCTCTCTCGCTCTCTTGCCTTCACTTTCGCTCGCGTGCTCTCGCTTGCTTTCTCTTGCGTGCGCGCGCTCTTTCTCGTGGTCACTCTCGCGCTCTCTAGCACTCTCAATTGCTTGCTCTCTCGCTCGCTCTCTCTCGCGCTCTTGCTCGCTTGCCTTCACTTTCGCTCGCGTTCTCTCTCTGGCTTTCTCTTGCGTGCGCGCGCTCTTTCTCGTGGTCACTCTCGCGCTCTCTAGCACTCTCAATTGCTTTCTCTCTCGCTCGCGCGCTCTCTCTCGCTTTCTCTCTCGCTCGTTCTCTCCCGCTCTCTCTCGCTCTCTTGCTCGCTAGCCTTCGCTTTCGCTCGCGTGGTCTCGCTTGCTTTCTCTTGCGTGCGCGCGCTCTTTCTCGTGGTCACTCTCGCGCTCTCTCTTGCTTTTCTCTCGCTCGCTCTCAAAAAAATTGATTTCCGTGATATTGTATATAATTTGCGGGCATCAGGGAGCCACTATTAATATGTGGGAGACTCCCGGAAGTTCCGGGAGAGATGGGATGTCTGCAATTTCCCAACAGTGTTCACATTCGAACATTAAATCTTAGAATGGCTGATATTAATGTATCTCTGGAATGAAGAACCAAAATTATTTTGAAAGGAAATGATAGACCAATAAACCCACTGTTACCTTGATCCCCTATGCTGCTTGATTTTAGAGATATATTCACCTTCATTTCTCTTAAAGTCATCGCTGCTTGGTAGCACCAAACATGTTATTTAGGCGCATAAGGATATTGTATCCTGCCTCTCAAGATCATTCCATTTGGGAAATAGCAAATGTGCATAGAGGGAGTGCAATGAAGATTCACTAGCCTGGATTTAGGGATAGCAGGCTTGCTATATGAGGAGAGATTTAAATAGACTACATTCTCTAGAGTTTAGAAAAATGAGAGAAGATCTTATCAAAACGTACAAATTTTTATAAGGTTTGACAGTTACATGCAGAGAGAATAGGAATGTGAACATAGTTGCAGAATTTCAAGTATGACATTTAGGACTTAGATGAGGAAAAATTACTTCACTCAGAGGGTGAAAAACATTTGGAGTTTTCTGTACTGGAGATTGTAAGTTAAGTCACTGTGTGTCCTCAAAATAATGAACAGTGGGTTTCTGGACACTGGGAGATTTGACAATGATATTAGAAAATGGTGCTGAAGTGATATTCTTGAAGAAAAGTGGTGCAGGTTCAAAGGGCTAAGAAGGTCTAATCCTGCCCCTGTTTTCTTTATGCTCTTATATTCTTTAAGACAATAAAGCAAATGTAGTATTGTCAAGCACAGTCCCTTTTACCTCTGCTTCTAGAGTATGTTAACTAACATTATATTTGGGTGATTATGCAAAGTAATTAATATGAAATAATGCTAAAACATTAAATAAATGTGGTGGAGTTCGGCACATTCTTTCTTAGCTCTTCAACCCTAAAATCATGTTCCACATTAATGGGATGGAAACTTCAACAGTTCCAAGGTTCTAATATGCTTCTGTGAGATGAGGTTCCAGTTTCTGGAGTGCGGGGACTGGCAGCACAAAATTGCCTCTATTTCCATAAAGCGAGACCATTTCAGAATGTGAAATGCTCTGTTCTCAGCAATGGATGCGCATTGGCTCATTGGACTATTACATCCTCCTACCCGCACTGGTGGAGTGAAACAGAGATGTTTTACCTGTGGATATTGGCCACCACATCCCTGTCTTCTACTCCTATCATCCCCATATCTTATCAAATGCCACTGATGACAGTGGAATATCATACCACATTGTTACTAATTTCTTGGATATCCAGCTGCATTTATTCGCATCACCGTGGTAGATAAATAGACACCTTCACAAAGCCACAGCCCTGCTGTCACAAGCTGAAATTCCAATTTCCTACAAAGCCTACATCCTCTCAGTGGTGGTATATCATGGTTGCAATTGGCAGACAGCACAGAAAAGCCATCTGCTGATGAATTTAATTAAAGTGGTGCCAACTGTGGTTGTCGAGCAGAATGGGACAATCATGTAGCTACAAAAGGATATGAAAAAAACTGAGAATAGATTTTATTGACCTAGCAGAAAATTAGTGCTACTTTTCACTCTTGGATTGACTTGCGTTAGGAATAATTGATCTGCATCAATATGCCTAAAATAAAGCAATCTTATAAGTTGAACTGCAATTAAGATATTATATTTGAGGTCAACAGCAATAGGTATAGGAAATATCAGAGCAGTTTCCTTCAGAGGAGACAGTTTATATCTTGCTCATCAGAAGCCAAACTAAATGCTTTAATGAAAATGTTTTTTGTTTGCCTTGAAATCTATTAATAAGATCTATACTGCAGTTTTATTTGAATATTAGGCAATTTCTATAATAACATTAAAATCTTTTAAGAAAATAGATACCAGATTAAGAATGTTACTTTCCATGATGCAATTGATATAAATGTGCCTGTAAATTTGACAGCTTGTTAAATGACTTTCCTAATTACTGTAGTAGATCAGACTAACACCTGTTTCTTCCTTCTTCCTCACTGTCTCACACTTTGGATTACAGGTCACTGCACAGAGCCCTCTGCTAAAAGGCAGATCTTATTCACAGATTCCTGTCTGTCACTTCTGTCTTTATGCTTCATGCATAAGTTCCTACCAGCATTAACTTGTTGTGTGCTGATAATGCCATGAGTATTTGATTACAAAATAGGACAGAATAGACTTGGGTTTATTTAGTATTCTTTCAGCCAATGAGGTTCAGTCACTAATGACCAAGGTTCAGTAATGTTGATTGAGGCATACATGTGGATAAAATAATCTCAACTCTACTTTAAACTAGCAAAGGAATCTTGATGCCTACTGAGACAGTAGACAGAAACTTGACTTAACATTTAATCTGAAAGTTTGCATGTCCAAAAGTGCAGAACTCCTTAAATCCAGCACTGAATTTACATACAAACATCTCTGGAATAGTACTTGAGCTTAGAGCTTTCTGGCCGAGATACAAAGAAACCCCTGATCTATTTCTTATGTTTGCATGTTCAAAACTGATAATATTCAATCGCAAGATAAGACTTACTGAAATTTCAACAAAGATGAGGATTACTCATTTCTGCACTGAACTGAGGCTATGGCCTGCCACTAACAGGCTCCTGAACCAGCTGCAGTGATGACTGGGTTTGTGGCTGTAATCTCACTTTTGCGAACTTTAGTTCTGAATGGTACTGCTGACTTTTTATTGTTTGCATGATTTGTTCCTTTTCTTTTGCACTTTCAGTGCTTGATGGTCTTGCTTTTTTAATGGGTTCTATTGTGTTTCTTTGTTTTGTGGCTGCCAGTCTCAAGGTTGTATATAGTATACATACTTTGATGCTAAATGTACTTTGAACTTTGAACTTTAAAATATGCCAATATATAAAATACAAGATGACAAACGCTTCATTAGTCAGATTAAAGACTGTTTCTGTGATTTTTTTATTTCAAAAAAGGGAAACATTTTGTAGACAGGTGACATTGGAATCTGCATCTCAAAGACATTAATAAGAATATGAAGATGTTTTGTGAAACAAGTGTAAGTTTAATATGTTATGAATATAAGCTATTGATGTAATCTCCTGATGCTATTGGATGTCCAATAATTCCAGTCCTGAGTTTCACAAGGTTCTGACTGACAAAAAACCTCCTTGGGAAGTGGTACTATGCATCCATGGTTCAAGATCCACCTTCTTGTTGGGAGTTAATGCAAGAATGGCAATTGTTTTCAAAAGTTTGATATACAATAGATCAAAAATATAAAAATATTTCAAGGATCAACTTTACTCACCATATATATTTACATGTATTGGACAACTGCTGTGGTGTTTTGGTACTGCATGCAACAAAAATACAGAATAAGAATAATCTAAAAATAAAGTTGGAAGTACAGATATGGAATAAAATGCCCATTAGTACATAAATCCCAGATTATATTTACAGTGTAACATGCATTATAAAAAGTGGTTTAAAGTGTTTGCCCCACTACTATTTTTGAGTGTTACTCTGTATAAAATTGTACCAGTACATTTTTATACTAATAGTACTCAGTTATCATTTGATGTTAATGAAATGTTACAATACAGAAAAAGGCCTTTTGGCCTACCAACTGTACACTGATCATCAAACATCCATTTACACTAATCCCACATTAATTCTGTTTTGCGCATTTTCTGGAGTTAGGGTATATAACAAATATTAAGTTCAACAGCAGCCATTCTTCAGACATGAACGTGGATTTATAGATAAAGTTTAAAATGCAACCCTGAACAATAGTTTTCCTGAAGCTATGGACACCAGTTGTTTGAAAACCAGACAATGCTGATTAATGCAACACACACAAATTGCTGGTGAACGCAGCAGGCCAGACAGCATCCATAGGAAGAAGCACAGTCGACGTTTTGGGCTGGGACCCTTCGTCAGGACTAACTGAAAGAAGAGATAGTAAGATATTTGAAAGTGGGAGGGGGAGAGGGAGATCCAAAATGATAGGAGAAGACAGGAGGGGGAGGGATGGAGCTAAGAGCTGGAAAGTTGATTGGCAAAAGGAATACAAGGCTGGAGAAGGGAAAGGATCATGGGATGGGAGGCCTAGGGAGAAAGAAAGAGGGAGGGGAGTGCCAGAAGAAGATGAAGAGCAGGCAAGGAGTCATTGTGAGAGGGACAGAGAGAAAAGAGAGAGAGAGAGAGAAAGAAAGAAAAAATAATAAACAAACAAACAAAAAAATAATAAGGGATGGGGTAAGAAGGGGAAGAGGGTCGTTAACGGAAGTTAGAGAAGTCAATGTTCATGCCATCAGGTTGGAGGCTACCCAGATGGAATATGAGGTGTTGTTCCTCCAACCTGAGTGTGGCTTCATCTTGACAGTAGAGGAGACCATGGATAGATATATTAGAATGGGAATGGGACGTGGAATTAAAATGTGTGGCCTCTGGGAGATCCTGCTTTCTCTGGTGGACAGAACGTAGGTGTTCAGTGAAACGGTCTCCCAGTCTGGCATGAACATTGACTTCTCTAGCTTCCAATAATGCCCCTCCTCCCCTTCTTACCCCACCCCTTATTTATTTATTTATTTATTTATTTATTATTTTCCCCCTCTTTTTCTCTCTCTTTTTTCTCTCTCTGTCCCTCTCACAATAACTCCCTGCCTGCTCTCCATCTTCCTTTGGTGCTCCCCTCCTCCTTTCTTTCTCCCTGGGCCCCCCATCCCATGATCCTCTCCATTCTGTAGCCTTGTTTCCCTTTTGCCAATCAACTTTCCAGTTCTTAGATTCATCCCTCCCTCTCCTGTCTTCTCCTATCATTTCGGATCTCCCCTCCTCCTCCTACTTTCAAATCTCTTCCTATCTCTTTTTTCAGTTAGTCCTGACGAAGGGTCTCAGCCCGAAACGTTGACTGTGTTTCTTCCTATGGATGCTGTCTGGCCTGCTGCGTTCCACCAGAATTTTGTGTGTGTTGCTTGAATTTTCAGCGTCTGCAGATTTCCTCGTGTTTGCAATGCTGATTAACATTCATTTTGGGTGTCTGCAGGAATGTGAAAAATATATGTAATTCAAAGGAAGCATTATAACTATAGAAATGACCTACTGCCACCTTTGATCTTTAGCATATAAAATGTCCTGTTATGTTGGGTCGAGTAGGCCTCTTCCTTCAAGAGTGTCTCATTTTGTTTAATAAACCACTTCTGTATCCACCAACTTCACTGTCTCTCTGGTGATTTTCTTCACGTTACAGTATTTGGGGGCTTGTCCGGGATACCTTCATAACCCAACATGTGGCCAGCAATCTCAGCATTCTAAGAGGGTGAGTGTAGTTAAAATTAGTACACACACTTGGATCTGTTCGGGTCAGTAACCATGGGAGCATGAGGTATCATGAACACGGCAGAGAGCTGAACTAGTAGATATAGGAGCAGTGTGATGCGTGTTTACGTAAGAGACTAAATATTTACAATATGTGTTAATTTGATGATACAGGGCCACCAGTTGTGAAGGTGGTTACTGACCATTCTAGGCGTGCGTGTTTACTCGTTCGGGGAACTGTGTAGTGGAAGGCGCATTTACAAATATGTTTGGAGGTTTTAACAATATGTCTGTAACCTTGGAATACAAAGAAATACAACAGGTATTACGAGTTCCAGATGCACATAAGAGCAGATTGCAAAGTATATTCTCCGCAGTTTTTAAGTGTATACTGTTTAATTTTTATCCATCATTTATATTTTGCATGATGTGGGAATTAGTGTGGAGATATTTGAGGGAGAGGTTATCCCCAGATATATCCATTGGGATGGCACTGATTGAGGTCAAACAACATCAGGTCGAGAACACTGATGACAAGAGCAAGCCTTTGAACTTGATTATGACCATCCATAACCCCTTCACCTCCAGGGAGAAGCAACTCATTTTTTCAGAGTTGCCCTCACTTAAGGTCATCTGCAGGAATGCAGAATTCTGGAGCAAGCTCAAGGAAATGATTGAAAGATATACATGCTTTGATAAAAGCAAAGTGCCTGAGAAATATGTGGGACAGTATGGCACAGGGGATGCAGGATGGTACATAGGCAACTACTAGGAATGCCAGCAATGAAGAGATGTATCACTTCTTTAAGGGAGATGTGAGACAGCAACTGGGGGGTGTTGAGAGTGACTGGGGAATGATAATGTCAGTGGTTCAGAGAGCTGATGAGCCTGATATGGATTATGCAGAATGTAAATATCAAGTGTATGAGGATATTCAAGATTGGATAACCCAGGGAGGGATGAGCCAGTCTTCCTGAAAATGCTGAAGGAAGGCCTGAGCTCAGCCCACCAGGAAGTTTTAGATTTGGGGATAGCAGTGGGATCAACCTTCTCCGCAATTATCTCACTGGCCTGTGAGATGGACCAGAGGAAGGAGATAAACTAGACTACAGAAAAGGAGAGGTAACATGGACAAGACAGGGACAGGGAACATGTGTGACCCACAGACAGACAGCAGCCCCAAGCAGGGAGGAGAGACAGGGCGATATGTGGGAATCACATCATGAGGGCGCAAGTGTAGGGGCCAAGCAAGGTCAGGAGTTGTTGGAAGTAATGCAGTTGCTTGAGGAGGTACCAGTGATTAAAGCAAAGGCTTATCAGAAAGAGGATAAGTCAGGAGCAGAAAGGAAATGAGTCAGCAGACATCAGTGTGAGGAGGGCAGTGGAACAACAAGAAGCAATAGAAATTACAAGTGTTCAGGAAGCAACTAAATATGCCAAGATAGTAAGATTACATGGAGGTATGACCACTGTAACCAGGGTAACACATTGAGAAATTGAGCAAAGCAGCAACATATTGTGGATCAGAGCAAGCCAGAGAGAGAGAAGATCGTCCACTCACAGCTAGGTAACCAAGTGATGGTAAGGGAGCTGGTTGAAAAGACAGGTTTTACCACCAGGTAGATTGAACCACTGATGGTAGTCTGGATGAATGAAACCTGTGTTGGTGTACAGTCCTGGCAAGGCAGCCAGTGGAACCAATGGACCCAGCTTAGATCATATGACCCACCTTCTTGTCACCCTCACAGAGCAAGAGATCAAGTGAACCCTGTAACAGTGTTGTTGTAGAGAGCCCAAGTGATGAACACCAGCCGGCTGCATCAGACCTGACCACAGCCGATGAAGCAGACCCACAGCAAACGCAAAGGCAGAGGACAATGAGAGAGCATGACAGCAAGCCATGAATAGCATGTCAAAGTAACAGTATTCTGGAATGAAGGCTGGTTGCTGAAGGCAGATGGTTAGTTGTATAGCTCAATATAGAAAAATTTTTGGGAAAAACAGATGGGAAGGGATCCAAGTTACAGCAGAGACATCAGGTTGCACATCTTTGATGGCATGGCAGACCAAGATGCCCTATCAGTGGTTGGGCCAACAATCGACTAGACAGTCGAGAAGGGGGTGCCACTGGGGTGAGGTTCTTGCTGTCGTCCAAATAGAGACCACCCCAGCCCCTCCAGTAGCTCGATGAGAGGGTCTGAGAGACTAGTCATCAAGACTCTGACAATCTTTGGTCATGGCATGGAGTGTGAACTGTTGCCTGTGAGCATGATACATGAAGAGGTAAAGGTAAAGAATGTGTTTAAGGAAGGAAAGGAGGCTACAGGCATGTGACTGATGAAACTGTATCTTAAAGACTTGGTGAAATTTCTGGAACAATATCTGCTGAGAGAGTTGTAGGTAGCCATTAGGGATGATAGTGCAGATGTAGAAGTACATGATAGGTAATTTATAAAGGGGTTCCAAAGTACAGGGCATTTTTGCTGCCCTATTTGATCAGATCCTCCTTAAAGTTTGGCCTTTGTTCCCTGGAACAAATTCAGTTTTGTACAGAAGGGACAAGAGGGACTGCTAGGGTGTAGTTATACTGGACCTGTGGACACCAGTGAACTGAAAACCAGACAATGCTGCAAAGAAGGAAGTGTGTGAAAAAATATATGTAATCCAAAGGAAGCATTGTTTAACTCTAGAATTGCACTGCTGTTTGGCAAATAAAATATACTGTAATATTGAGCTAAACAGGCCTCTTTCATCAAGAGTGCCTCATTTTGTTGAATAAAACACCTCTACATCCACTAGCTACAGTGTCTCTCCGGTGACTTTGTTTGTGTTACAACAAATCCCATTTTGTTTTAGTCTCCCTATATTCTCATCAACCGACCCCAGATTCAACGACTCACCTTTTTAAATTTTTAATTTTGGGCAGATAAAGGCACACTCATCAGCTTGTGCTGGATGCTAAGTGCATTTGTACAAATGGTCAGAGATCTTGAAGCCAAGGAAAATCATTACTGTGCAATTGTCAAAACGTCGTAGGTTACTCTAATAAACTAACAATCTGTGAAATCTTTTGATTGTAGTTACACATCACAGACTAAATTCTTATTAAATTATGAACAACTGACAATAAGTTACAAGTAAGAACCTTCCTTTTAACAATGCCTGGGTGCTTTATACCATCATGTGATCATCAAGTTTATAGAAACATAGAAAACTTACAGCACAATACAGGCCCTTCGGCCCACAATGCGGTGCCGAATATGTCCCAACCTTAGAAATTACTAGACTTACCTTTAGCCCTCTATTTTTCTAAGCTCCATGTACCTATCCAAAAGTCTCTTAAAAGACCCTATCATATCCGCCTCCACCACCCTTGCCGGCAGCCCATTCCACGCACTCACCACTCATTGAGTAAAAAACTTACCCCTGACATCTCCTCTGTACCTACTCCCCAGCAGCTTAAACCTGTGTCCTCTTGTGGCAACCATTTCAGCCCTGGGAAAAAGCCTCTGACTATCCACATGATCAGTTCCTCTCATCATCTTATACACCTCTATCAGGTCACCTCTCATCCTCCGTTGCTCCAAGGAGAAAAGGCCGAGTTCACTCAACCTATTCTCATAAGGCATGCTAGGCAACATCCTTGTAAATCTCCTCTGTACCTTTTCTATGGATTCCACATCCTTTCTGTAGTGAGGTGACCAGAACTGAGCACAGTACTCCAAGTGGGGTCTGACCAGGGTCCTATATAGCTGCAACATTACCTCTCGGCTCCTAAATTCAATTCCACGATTGATGAAGGCCAATATACCGTATGCTTTAAACATCCTATGGACTCGGGCCCCAAGATCCCTCTGATCTTCCACACTGCCAAGAGTCTTACCATTAATACTATATTCTGCCATCATATTTGACCGACCAAAATGAACCGCTTCACACTTATCTGGTTGAGCGCCACCTGCCACTTCTCAGCCCAGTTTTGCGTCCTATCAATGTCCCGCTGTAACCTCTGACAGCCCTCCACACTATCCACAACACCCCCAACCTTTGTGTCATCAGCAAACTTACTAACCCATCCCTCCACTTCCTCATCCAGATCATTTATAAAAGTCACAAAGAGTAAGGGTCCCAGAACAGATCCCTGAGACACTCTACTGGTGACCGAACTCCATGCAGAATATGACCTGTCTGCAACCGCACTTTGCCTTTTCTGGGCAAGCCAGTTCTGGATCCACAAAGCAATGTCCCCTTGGATCCCATGCCTCCTTACTTTCTCAATAAGCTTTGCATGGGGTACTTTTTCAAATGCCTTGCTGAAATCCATATACACTACATCTACTGCTCTTCCTTCATCGATGTGTTTAGTCATATCCTCAAAAAATTCAATCAGGCTCGTAAGGCACGACCTGCCCTTGACAAAGCCATGCTGACTATTCCTAATCATAGTATACCTCTCCAAATGTTCATAAATCCTGCCTCTCAGGATCTTCTCCATCAATTTATCAACCACTGAGGTAAGACTCACTGGTCTAAAATTTCCTGGACTAGCTCTGCTCCCTTTCTTGAATAAAGGAACAACATCCACAACCCTCCAATCCTCCAGAACCTTTCCCGTCGCCATTGATGATGCAAAGATCATCACCAGAGGCTCAGCAATCTCCTCCCTCACCTTCCACAGTAGCCTGGGGTACATCTCATCTGGCCCCGGCAACTTATCCAACGATGCTTTCCAGAAGTTCCAGCACATCTTCTTTCTTAGTATCTACATGCTCAAGCTTTTCAATCTGCTGCAAGTCATCACTACGATCACCAAGATCCTTTTCCATAGTGAATACTGAAGAAAAGTATTGATTAAATACCTCTGCAATTTCCTCCGGTTCCATACACACTTTCTCACTGTCACACTTGATAGGTCCCATTCTTTCATGTCTTATCCTCTTGTTCTTCATGTACTTGTAGAATGCCTTGGGGTTTTCTTTAATCCTGTCCCCCAAGGCCTTCTCATGGCCCCTTCTGGCTCTCCTAATTTCCATCTTAAGCTCCTTCTTATTAGCCGTATAATCTTCTAGATCTCCAACATTACCAAGCTCTTTGAACCTTTTGAAAGCTTTTCTTTTTTTCTTGACTGGATTTATTACAGCCTTTGTACACCACGGTTCCTGTACCCTACCATAACTTCCCTGTCTCATTGGAACATACCTATGCAGAAAACCACACAAATATCCCCTGAACATTTGCCACATTTCTTCCGTACTTTTCCCTGAGAACATCTGTTTACAATTTAAGCTTCCAATTTCCTGTCTGATAGCCTTATAATTCCCCTTACTCCAATTAATTGTTTCCCTAACTTGTCTGTTCCTATCTCTGTCCAATGCTGTTGTAAAGGAGACAGAATTATGATTACTATCTCCAAAATGCTCTCCCACTGTGAGATCTGACACCTGATCAGTTTCATTTCCCAATACCAAATCAAGTACAGCCTCTCCTCTTGTAGGCTTATCTACATATTGTGTCAAGAAACCTTCCTGAACACACCTAACAAACTCCACCCAATCTAAACCCTTTGCTCTAGGGAGGTGCCAATCAATATTTGGGAAAATAAAATCCCCCATCACGACAACTCTGTTATTATTACACCTTTCCAGGATGTGTTTCGCTATCTACTCCTCAATATCCCTATTACTATTGGGTGGCCTATAAAAAACACCTAGTAAAGTTATTGACCCCTTCCTGTTCCTAACCTCCACCCACAGAGACTCCGTAGACAATCCCTCCATGGCGTCCACCTTTTCTGCAGCCGTGACACTATCTCTGATCAACAGTGCCACGCCCCCACCTCTTTTGCCTTCCTCCCTGTCCTTTCTGAAACATCTAAAACCCGGCACTTGAAGTAACCATTCCTGTTCCTGAGCCATCCAAGTCTCTGTAATGGCCACCACATCATAGCTCCAAGTACTAATCCATGCTCTAAGCTCATCTGCTTTGTTCACAACACTCCTTGCGTTAAAATAGACACATCTCAAACCATTGGTCTGAGCGCGTCCTTTCTCTATCACTTGCCTATCCGCCCTCTCGCACTGTCTACAAGCTTTCTCTATTTGTGAGCCAACCACCTCTTCCCCAGTCCCTTCAGTTTGGTTCCCACCACCCCCCCCCAACAATTTTAGTTTAAACTCTCCCCAGTAGCCTTAGCAAACCTCCCCACCAGGGTATTGGTCCCCCTGGGATTCAAGTGCAACCCATCCTTTTTGTACAGGTCACACCTGCCCAAAAGAGGGCCCAATGATCCAGAAATCTGAATCCCTGCCCCCTGCTCCAATCCCTCAGCCATGCATTTATCCTTCACCTCATTCTATTCCTATTCTCACTGTCGCATGGCACAGGCAGTAATCCCAAGATTACTACCTTTGCGGTCCTGCTTCTCAACTTCCTTCCTAACTCCTTGTAGACTTTTTTCAGGACCTCTTTCCTTTTCCTACCTATGTCATTGGTACCAATATGTACCACGACCTCTGGCTATTCTCCCTCTGGCTAGATATCCTGGACGAGATCTGAAATATCCCGCACCCTGGCACCTGGAAGGCAAACTACCATCCGAGTTTCTTTCCTGCATCCACAGAATCGCCTATCTGTCCCCTAACTATAGAGTCCCATATCACTACTGCCTTCCTATTCCTTTCCCTACCCTTCTGAGCCACAGGGACAGACTCTGTGCCAGAGGCGCGGCCACTATTGCTTCCTCCAGGTAGGCTGTTCCCCCCCCCCCCCAACAGTACTCAAACAGGAGTACTTATTGTCAAGGGATACAGCCACAGGGGTACTCTCTAGTACCTGACTCTTCCCCTTCCCCCTCCTGACTGTGACCCACTTGTCTGTCTCCCGTGGCCCCGGTGTGACCTCCTGCCTATAACTCCTTTCTATCATCTCCTCACTCCAGTTCCCTAACTTGGTCCCTTAGGAGCTGCAGCTTGACACACCTGGTGCAGATATGGCCGTCCAGGAGGCTGGGAGACTCCAGGACCTCCCACATCTGACACCAAGCACAGAAAACTGGCCTCACACACATACTTCCTCCTTTCCGCAAATAACACAAGTAAACCTACCTTGCTTCACCTTGTTACCGCCTAAGCCCATTGAACCAAAGCCCTACCACTCTGCTGCCCACTCCAAACACTGCCCGCTGGATATGGCGGTCTTCTTTTTAAACCTTTCGCGCTGTACTGGCTGACGTCACACGCCTACGCAGTCTTGCCTCTCTTTTACCTCGAGTAGTAAAAAACAGCCTTCGCTCCGGAAAACAGCCGTTCACTCGCAGCCTTCTTGCTCCGAGTGTAATAACAGGGGTTCTCAACCTGCTGTCCACTGACCCCTCGGTAATGGTAGGGGTCCATGGTATAAAAAAGGTTGGAAATCCCTGAGTTATAACCTTATATTCATATCCTAACATCATTAATAGATTCCTGGTATAGACTGTACCCAATGACATGAAAACAGAATTAATGACACTTAGGAGAAGGATGGAAGTTATATAAATCAAACCCTATGAAATACTATCCTAACTCTAACACAAAGGGCTGAAGTGTCCCCATTTTGCAATACATTGCGCGTTAGCCATACGACTTTTTGCTGAGCAGTAAGTATATCACTTCCTACAATCTTGCATGACAATTTAATGGCAATAATAATTCAGGGCTCTAAACAGAATCAGGCAATGGACATTTAACCATTTAATGATAGGTAGTAAACCATTTGACTTTGATAATGAGTACAGCTTGTGGTAAATTTATGCCAAATAGAGGAAATGAAGATGGCTCATGGCTATGTAAAGCCATATTTCCAAGAGCAGCTCTTTTCTTAATTAATTTTCTTCGGAAGAAATATCTAGTAATAACTTTATGTGAAGAGAGTACGTAGCAACAGGCATAAAACGCTGCAGGAACTCAGAAGGTCAGGCAGCATCTATGGAAAAGAGTACGCAGTCGACGTTTAGGGCCAAGACGTCAAGTGTTTACTCTTTTCCATGGCTGCTGAGTTACTCCAGCATTTTGTGTGTGTTGCTTTGGATTTCCAGCATCTGCAGACTTTCTCGTGTTTGTAACATGCTGTCCATCTATCATTAGCAATACAGCTATGGTATTTAGAACTTTAGGTCTGGAAAGCTTGAAAAGAATGTTGGTGGCATGATGAGTAAGTTTGAAGATGACACCAAAATTGTTGATATCATGGACAGTAAATATGATTGTCTAAGGTTACAATAGGATAGTGATAAACTGGAGATGTGGGCAAGGAAATGGTTGATCGAAGTTAACTCAGACAAATACAAGTGATGTATTTTGGCAAGTTAACCCAGGTCACAACACGTTAGTGAACATTATGGCCTTGGGGAATGGTATTAAATGGTGAGACATTTGGATACATATTTACTTAGCCAGCTGGTGGTGTAGTGGCATCAGCGCCAGACTTCGGAGCAAAAGCTTCAGAGTTCAAATCCAGCTGTTCCCCTTGCACACTTTCCATCTGTGCTGGGTTGAGTGTCGAGCTAGCAACTCGGCTTCATAAAAACAAGAAAGCCTGCTAAAAAAAAACGCCATCAGGATGGCGTCCCAATGACTCCACTCAGAGTTAAGGGCTTTCTTCTTCTTCTTCTTCACATATTTACTTGAAATGTTAGCACAGGTAGAAAATGGGGAAAAATATTATGGTATGTTTGTCTTCACCTATTAAAACATTGAATATGGAAGAGGGATGTCATGATGCAGTTGTACTTGGATCGGCCACACTTGGAGTATTGCTGCTGCACCATAGGAAATATATGATTAAACTGAGAGGGTGTAGAAAAGAGACACAGGAATGTTGCCTGGATTGGAGGAACTGCATTTTCAGAATGGCTGGAAAGGCAGGGACAGTTTTCTCCAGAGAAAAAAAATAAGCTGAGGAGTGACCTTATAGAATTTTATCAAAATTATGAGAGACATAGGGTAGATATTCAAAGTTTTTCTCTCAGGATAAAGGAATTTAAACTAGAGGGCATAGGTTTAAGATGAGAACATAAAAGTTTAAAAGCAATCTGAGGGGTAAATTTTTCCACACAGATGGTGATGAGTATGTAAGACAAGCTGCAAGAGGTTTTAGAGGCACTTATGATTTCAACATATAAAAGACATTTGGATAGATACAAGGCCAGGAAAGGTTTAGGGATATGGCCAAATGCAGGCCCATGAGAAAGGCAGTGAAGAGAGAAAAGACAAAATACGAAGGTAAGCTAGCCAATAATATAACGGAGGATACTGGAAGTTTTTTTCAGATATTATAGAGAGCAAAAGAGAGACAAATGTGGATTTTGGACCACTAGAAAATAACCCTGGTAAGGTAGTAATAGGGGATAAAGAAATGGTAGATGAACTGAATATGTATTTCACATCAGTGTTCACTGTGGGAGACACCAGCAGTATGCCAGAAATTCCAGAGAGTCAGGGGCAGAAGTGAGTATACTCAATATTACTAAGTAGAAGTTGCTTGGGATGCTGAAAGGACAAAGTTTTGAAGGTAGATAAGTACTTGGGTCAGAAGAACTACATCCTAGGGTTCTGAAAAAGGTTGCTGAAGAAATTATGGAGGCATGAGTAGTGATCATTCAAGAATCACCAGATCCTGGAATGATTCTGGAGGAGCGGAAAGTGGGTGCCAGGTCATTGGATAAATTTAGAGTGGAGGTTCTTGATTAGTAAGGGCATCAAGGGTTACAGGGAGAAAGCTGGAGAATTGGGTTGAGAGGGAAAAATACATGATGAAACGGTGGAGTAGACGCTGCCTGACCTTCTGATTTCCTCCAGAGTTTTATGTCTGTTGCTGAATGGCCTAATTCCATTCCAATGTCATTTTGACTCATGGCCTAATGAGTGTAATTTGCTCAAGCATTTCTACGCAAGCATCAGAAATAGCTGAAGCCATATTATGCTGTTACTTTACTGAATTAATCACTTGTAAGAGTGTCTCAATGTTGCCGCAGCATTTCTAACTACCTATGAAAGTTCTAAATTCAGCTAAGTGCTTTTATTTTCAGAGACTAATACATTACACATTATTTCTTCTGTGAGCTGTTAAAGCAACACTGACCATACTTATTGAAGAAAATTCGTTGATTACTTCCAAAGTCTTAATAAGTCAGCTGCTTTAAAGTGTTAGTGCCATTTTGTCTATGATGAAAATGACATCCAATACCTATAATACTTGGCTTCCAAATAGCTGCTTGTTGCTTTCCTTTTGACTGGCAGTGATGTATATAAAGGAGTGTTATAGAAGTAAACATGGAGGGACTTCCGCCTGCTGCCTAATGGAGTAACACACAATTTGTGTGGCTGTGTTTAATTCTTCCTTTTCCCCAGTTTAAACTCTGAATTTTTAACTTTTATTTGTCGGATCTTAGAGGGGAATAGTTGTCATTATGTCACAAACCTTAAGAAGTGGAAAGCAGCTTTCTGAATCCAGCAATGGAAAGGGAAAAACTTCGAAAGAAAAATCAGAAGATACGTCTGTCTGGGCTGAGCCTTTAGAACATGTGTTGATGGTTCTCGACAAGAAAATAGATAATAACACTTCTGAGATGAAGTCATTTCGACAGAGTTTTCATTTCGTAGAGGAAAGTATTATTTCATTGAATTCTGAACTTAAAGAGTTGAAGGGTCAGACAGCGGATATTTCTGCCCGCTTGGAACAGTCTCAACGCAAGATTATCAATCTGGAAGCAAGATCTCGTCGGAATAACATTTGAATTGTTGGACTGAAGGAAGGATCTGAGAGTGGGGATTTATTGAACTAATCTGCTAATTTGTTTCAATCTCTGTTTCCGGATATTTTACCTCAGCCTTCCGATATTGAAAGAGCGCATAGAATTTTCACTTTGAAATCTCAAGATCTGAATAAACCAAGGTCAGTTTTGGTCGGCTTTCTTCGTTTTAAATTTAAAGATCAAATAATAAAATATACAAGGAAACATGGAGTTTTTAAGTTCAAGGGTTCAGAGATTCGTTTTTATGAAGACTATCAAGACTATCCATGGGAAGTTATGGAACAGCCGTTCAAATTCGTTCCAGATATGAAGATAGCCCATGATAAGGGATTATTCCCATCACTTCGCTATCCAGCCCGATTAAAATTAGTTCCTAAAGATTCAACTCCACTTGTTTTTTTGGATCCCAAAGCGGCATTGGACAATGTTAATTCTATTTTGGAGGTGACCAAGGTATTAGGTATTAAATGGTATTAGGTCTGCTGAATAATTTTCTGAATGAAAACAAGCTTTGAAGATTTCTGATATGTTGAAGATGTCCTTTGATCGATGGGCCCATTTAAAGAAGATGTGAACTTCTTGATTTGACTGATGAATGACTTTTCCGAAATCTGTTTGGTATACTGAGTGAATTAACATAGTGGACAGATTGCTAACTGGTTTGATTATTTGTTTTTATCCTTCCTTTTCTTCATTAACTAAGTGATAGTTTTCATAGTTTATAAAGACTTTTTCTTTTATATATATAGCGAGGAGTGCTTAGTAAGTAGATAATTAGTCTCAGTTTTTCTTCTAAAAACAGTTTTTTTTATTGGGCAGTAAGTCAAAGGGATAATGGCACCAATTTTTCTTCATTAGAGATTACATAGACATTTTTCTTTTTGTTTAGGTTTAATTTTATTGTTTTGATGTCTTTTGGAGATTGTTTTTGAATTCCCCAGTTTATTTTTAATGATTAATCACAAACAGCTTTTTTTGTCCTCTGCAGGGCTTTCTTATTTTAGGGCCGTGTGTTTTTTTTGTAAATGGGGGGGGGGGAGGAATTAAGGAAAACTTTTAAAACCGCTATTTATATTGAGCAGCTCGCAGAGTTCTGTTTGTTTCTTCTTTTTCTATGGGGACGCATTCCGGCCTTTTCTTTTTCTTTGCCAGATTTCTAGCTTTTGGGATGGTGGGAGGATTGGGTGTAGTTTTGAACTATAGGTTTCATTGTAGGATTAATTTCATTTTTTTCTGGGTTTTTTTCTTGTATTTTTTTCCCATTACTGAGTTCCAGAACATGCATGTTTTCTATATGGTTATACTTATCACCGCCGTTTTTGATTAGCCTGCGTTAGTATGCGAGTATTTATGTGTTAAAATAAATTTTATGGTACGTAGTTAAACAGATAGACATTAATAGTTGGAACGTACGTGGCTGGAATCACCCTATTAAGCGAAAGAAGACTTTTTAAATTATTAATCGATTCCAACCTGATATAATTCTTGCCCAAGAAACGCATATTGGAACGGACAATCAAAATAGATTTTTTAAAATTTGGAAGGGCCTTGAATATCATGCCATTTGTCAAACTAAAACAAAGGGAGTATCTATTTTTATTAAATCTAATATTTTATTTATCCAAGAAGACAGTAGGTTGGGAATGCTTGAAGATTCTTTTTTGTTAGGAGAGTTACCTCCCACATTTTATGAAGTTTCTATTTCTTTAATTCTTAAGAAAGATGATGACCCTACTGATTGCGCTTCATATAGACCTATTTCATTATTAAATGTGGATGCTAAAATTCTTTCAAAAATAATGGCTAATCGACTGGAGAATATTCTAGCTAAAATTATTTCTCAGGACCAAACAGGTTTTGTAAAAGGCCGTTATTCCTTCTCTAATTCTCGGAGACTGTTAAATGTTATATACTCATCCTTTTCTAAGACTCCCCAATGTGTTGTTTCTCTTGATGCTGAAAAGGCATTTGATAGAGTTGAATGGAAATACTTATTTAATGTTTTAGAGAAATTCAACCTTGGTACTAATTTTAATAAGTGGATTAGAATGATATATAAAAGCCCTATTGCTACCATTATTGCTAATAATTGCAGATCTCCTTTTGTTCAACTTTCGTAGGGTACGAGACAAGGATATCCGTTAAGTCCCCTGTTATTTAATTTGGTGTTGGAACCCTTGGCCATTGCACTTCATGAAGCTAAAGATATCCATGGAATTTCCATAAATGGGACTATTCATAAGATCTCCTTTGATGCTGATGATCTGTTAGTTTATGTTTCGAATCCTGAAGAATTCATTCCTAGTTTATTGAAATTATTAAATTAGTTTGGAAAGTTTTCAGGATATAAACTAAACCTGTATAAAAGTGAATTATTTCCTTTAAATGGTTCTGCTTCTATATATGATGACATTCCTTTTAAAGTTATGTCTCTTTTAAATATTTAGGTATTATCATCACTAAAAATTACAGTGAACTTTATAGAGCTAATTTGGTTCCTTTAGTGGATTTTATGAAGCAATTATTTTGTAGATGGAATCCACTTACGCTTTCATTAGCTGGCCGAATTCATGCAGTTAAAATGATGATTTTACCAAAATTTTTATATGTATTTCAAATATTCCTATTATATTAACTAAGAAGTTTTTTGATCAGGTTGATTCCATTATTTCATCTTTTGTTTGGAATAATAAAAGACCAAGAATTGGAAAATATCATTTACAAAAATTTAAAAAGGATTGAGGTCTTGCTGTGCCTAATTTAAGAATGTATTAGTGGGCTGTTAATATACGCTATGTGTGTTCTTGGTTATAATGGGCTGATAAAAATGAACGACCACCTTGGGTTGATTTGGAATTGAAAGCTGTGAAACAATTTTACTTAACTTCGTTATTAGGAGCTTCTTTACCTGTACAACTGGCCAAAATTTCTAATCTAAATTTATATCCTATGATTAAGCAGTCATTACGAATTTGGTACTAGTTTCGTAATTTTTTTAATCTCAAAAAATTTAACCTTCTTAGTTTAATTTATCGAAATTATTTATTTAAACCTTCACTAAGTGATCCTACCTTTTTTCTTTGGAGGAATAAAGGTGTCTATTCCTTCATGGATCTGCTCCAAGAAGGCTGATTGATGTCTTTTGAGAAATTAGTAACTAAATACTCTCTTGTACACCCTTTTCTTGCAATATCGTCAGGTCAAACATTTCTTACAAGAATATTTAGGTAATTTTCCATATATACAGGATTCTGACCTGTTAGACATTAGTTTAAAAATGAATCCTTTAGTGAAAGGTTTTATTGGGAAAATTTATAATTTACTATTACAACAGTACCATTATCCTCTACTTAAGATTAAGCAAGATTGGGAAAGAGAGCTTAACATGACCTTGATAACAGAGGATTGGTTGCGAATTTTGAAGTTGGTTCACTCTTCTTCGATTTGTGCCAGTCACTCTTTAATTCAATTTAAAATTGTACATCGTTATTATTTGACAAAGGAGAGACTGTCTAAAATATTTCCTAATGTTGATAGTCAGTGTGATAGATGTAAAACTGAGACAGCTACACTGACACATATGTTTTGGTCATGTTCTGTATTGAAACAGTTTTGGAAATTTATTTTCTTTACAATTTCTAAAGCTTTAAAAATTAATTCACAACCTAATAAATTGACAGTTTTGTTCGGCATAATCCCTCAATATATTCATGGTATTTCTATATCAGACCAACATGTAATTGCATTTGTTACATTATTGGCCAGAAAGACTATTTTGTTAAAATGGAAAGATGCCTCTGCTCCCACTTTGATACAATGGTTCTCTCAGGTGACGTTATGTCTTAGTTTGGAAAAAATTAGAAGTCAAACTTTTGATTCTCGCTTTGACCTTGGGAAAAGGTGGGGTTCTTTTGCCTGCTACTATCATTTGACTTGAGTTAATTAAGATGGTTTCTTTCTGATTCTTGTTTAAATGGATTTGTGTTGGCGGATTGATGTTTTTCTTTTATGGAAATTTATATGGTGTATAGCTCCAGGGTCGTGCTCCCAATGGGTTTTTTTCGTCTGTTTTGTTAGTAGAGTTTTTTTTTTGTTTTAGTTAGTAGGGGTTCTTTTTTCTTCTTTCTTTTTTCTAAAAAAAAAGTTTTAACATTTTATTTTTTCTTATTATTATTGATATACTGTTTAGTTTTGTTAATCAGTTATTTGGTAATTTAATTTCTCATTGTACATATTGACATGTTGACTTGATTACTTTAATGTATTTTTGTTGACCTTGAATAATAATTAATAAAAAAGATTTAAAAATGAAAATGAGAAGTAAACGTGTATGACAGGAGAACATTTGTAGGTTAAGCACACACCTGCTAACAACACTTCTTGTCTCTTCATCCTTCTCTGTATGCTTTGCATTGCTCAGGTAAGGAACACATTTTAAATCATATCCTTTACAGGAATATGTAACAAGGATTCTTTTATATTTCATTTTAAAGACATATAATGTGTACCTAATGGCCCATATCTTCTGCTGTACAGATAGCCATCTGAACTCTCTGGTCTTGTCAAATCTATTCTTACCTGTTCCCCAAAAAAAATTAGAAACCTAGAAACATAGCAAACCTACAGCACAGTACAGGCCCTTTGGCCCGCAAAGCTGTGCTGAATATGTCCTTACTTTAGAAATTATCTAGGGTTACTCATAGCTCTCTAATTTTCTAAGCTCCATGTACCTATCCAAGAGTCTCTTAAAAGACCCTATCATATCTGCCTCCACCACCATCGCTGGCAGCCCGTTCCACACACTCACTACTCTCTGCATTAAAAATAACTTACCCCTGACATCTCCTGTGCACCTACTTCCAAGCACCTTAAAACTGTGCCCTCTCATGTTAGCCACTTCAGCCCTGGGAAAAAGCCTCTGGCTATCCATACGATCAATGCCTCTCCATCATCTTATACACCTCTATTAGGTCATCTCTCATCCTCTATCACTCCAAGGAGAAAAGACTGAGTTGACTCAACCTATTCTCATAAGGCCTCCTCCCCAATCCAGGCAACATCCTCGTAAATTTCTTCTGCACCCTTTCTATAGTTTCCACATTGTTCCTGTATTGAGGTGACCAGAACTGAGCAAAGTACTCCAAGTGGGGCCTGACCAGGGTCCTATATAGCTATAAAGCTGTCTCCTTTAAACTCTTCTCGTTGTTCTAACTGGCTGACGTCCACGCACTTGCGCAGTCATACCTTGATCAAAATCCTGGAGATAAACCAGCTAATTAAACTTAGTGCAGCAAAAAGCCTTTTATACCAAGTCAATATTGTTGCGAGTTTGAAGAGCAGATTTCCTTGTTTAATGTAGGGAAACCTGCAGTTATTTGCACTTCCCCTTTGGATTTCATGAAGTTTGCAATAGTGGAAGGCAGTCAAGAAACCATTGCCAATCAGCTCGGCAAATGCTAGAGACTTTTGCCTTGGAACCTCAGACTTCCACAATTTTCAGAGATCAATGGCAGCAATTCTGCACAAAGTTGGGGATTGTCTAATAACCTATCAACTTTGTAACTGATAAGGTATTCCACTTAAAGATGATTTATCTATTTTGGTGAAAACCTATTATGTTGCTGTTGTATTTTTATTCCTCCAATTTGTATCTGAATGATACTAGAATGCTAGCTGGATCAAAACAGACTACCATAGCAGCAGCAGACCTCTCACACCCAAGGTTTCACTGACTACAAACATCCGAAGGTCTGCTCTCAGATTATTTGCTTGCATACACAAACTACAGACCTTGAGGGAACAGTAGCTTAGTAAAGTAATCCCCATGGAAAAGCACCACCTGGATAGTGATCTTCAAAGGTTCGAAGGTTTATTTATTATCAAAGTATATAACTTTGAAATTCTTCTTCTCCAGTTAACTATGAAACCAAGGAAGAAAAGAAAGACACACAAACATCAACCCCCAAATTCCTCCTCCCTGCACAAAAAAATGAAGAAAAATGTAACTGGTGCATCACGTTCCAAGTTCCCCTGCCACACACAAATAAAACAAGAGAGATTGGGCGAAAAACATAGAATATAAAAAACTATAAGACTGGAAAAAAATTCATACCCAAAGCACAGAAAATCTTGGTAACATTCTTGGGGACAGCAGCAGCCAAAGCAATCCCAGCAGCAATCAAAAAGGCTATCTCCAGTCAAGATGGCACCTGTGTACAACGCTTCCACAGTTGACATCATTCAGATAGGCCAAGAAACTATATATTTCACTTCTTTTATTTCTTTTTCTTCTTGAATGTGATTCTAAAACTGCTGGCGCCTGAGATTTGCAGTTAATTTCATGGCATATTAGCCAAGTAGTATATATGGAATGATTAAATTGTTTGCAGCATTTTTCTCTGGCTGTCAGTGTTATCAATGTTACTCTGGGTTATTCAGAGAATGGAATGGTGGAGAAAATCTCTACAGGTCTGTTACTCTGCTGGATGGTTGTAAGTGGGTGCAGTGGCACACACAACCAGCTCAGCATTAAGAATGTACAATTACCAGCTGTAGAGAGGTTCTGACAGCAGCACCTCAAAGCAAGATTGGCAGTGTAGAACCAGGGTAGGCTTTGCATAGCCTTCGGCAGTGAAGTCTATTTCCTCTTCCAATTTTTTCACCTCATGCTATCTCAGATAACGTAAGTAATATTAATCAGCTTGCATTTTATACCTGTGTCAATCAGCTCGCACTTCTCCTTTGTAAATTGGAAGCAGGGAGCTCCTGTCCAGTGGGTTGCAGAGACTACAGAGGACACCTCCTTTGCAAATTTGGAAAGCCAAGTCCTCAATGAAGCAGCACCTGTTCCTATATCTACTCCCACAAACCGCACCCCCCCCCCCAATTTCACCAAAGAGAAATTGTTTATTGTGCGGTAAACGGTGCCGTGCTAAACATTTGTCGATAAATTCATCCCAAAATGCAATAATGCCTTCTTACTCAAAAAGATTCAAAGCACAGTTATCAAAGAATGTATAAATTGTACACCTTGAAATTTGTCTGTTTACAGGCAGCCACAAAGCAAGAAACTCAAATAACCCAATTTAAAAACACTTAAAAACACTGTGCAGTGAATGAGAGAGAAAAAAAAAAACACATCGTATAAACAATGGAAGCAAGCCAACAGCATCCTGTACCAGACTGAGTCCCAGGTCAGACCCCAGAGCTCGGAGTAGGCCCAAGCCTCGGTCCCCAATTCATCACATCAGTGGGGCAGAAACACACAGCAGCTGGATCATTTCACAGCATTAGCGCCACAGAGAAAGGAATAAACATTCACAGAAGAGCGAGTGAAATCAGCCTGGCTTTTGCCTCTGTACCAGACACCTGGGCTTCCAGTCTATCTGAGCTGATGTTCAAATTGTCCAAGCATCGGGTAGTACCATGGTCCAGGACCTGGATCCTGGGCCACCCAGCCCAAAGCCATTCTCAATCTCACCAAATTGGTGTGGCACTTGGAGTGATTCAACCTCTTACATAGTGGGCTTTGGGGAACTGGCACGGAACCAAACGTAAGGCGCGGGGTATATCACCCAAGATTATTTTGAGTGGCAGGGCAGGCTTAAGTGGCTTACCTCTTCTCCCATTTTCTAATGTTCTATTTGCAGTTCTAACTGGTTGAGTGGTGTCACAGCAACAACCTTGCACTCATCAGTAAGACCAAGGAATTGATTGTGGACTTCAAAAAGGGAAAGTCGAGGGAACGCACAGCAGTCCTCATCGAGGGATCAGAAGTGAAAAGAGTGAGCAGTTTCAGGTTCCTGAGTGTCAGCATCTCTGAGGATCTATCCGAGGCCCAACGTATTGATGCAGTTTCAAATAAGGCACAACAGTGGATATATTTCATTAGGGCTATAAGGCATTGGTGAGGCCGAATCTGGAGTATTGTGTTCAGTTTTGGTCACCAAATTACAGGAAGGATATAAATAAGGTTGAAAGAGTGCAGAGAAGGTTTACAAGGATGTTGCCGGGACTTGAGAAACTCAGTTACAGAGAAAGGTTGAATAGGTTAGGACTTTATTCCCTGGAGCGTAGAAGAATGAGGGGAGATTTGATAGAGGTATATAAAATTATGATGGGTATAGATAGAGTGAATGCAAGCAGGCTTTTTCCACTGAGGCAAGGGGAGAAAAAAACCAGAGGACATGGGTTAAGGGTGAGGGGGGAAAAGTTTAAAGGGAACATTGGGGGGGCTTCTTCACACAGAGAGTGGTGGGAGTATGGAATGAGCTGCCAGACGAGGTGGTAAATGCGGGTTCTTTTTTAACATTTAAGAATAAATTGGACAGATACATGGATGGGAGGTGTATGGAGGGATATGGTCCGTGTGCAGGTCAGTGGGACTAGGTAGAAAATGGTTTGGCACAGCCAAGAAGGGCCAAAAGGCCTGTTTCTGTGCTGTAGTTTTTCTATGGTTTCTATGGCTTTGAGGAGATTTGGTGTGTCACCAAAGACACTCACAAGTTTTGTACAGTCGTACCATAGGAAACATTCTAACTAGTTACATTGCTGTCTGGTATGAAAGGGACACTGCACAGGATCAGAAAAAGTCTCAGAAAGTTGTAAACTCAGCCAGCTCCATCATGGCTACTCGCCACCTCAGCATCCAAGACACCTTCGAAAGGCGATGCCTCAAAAAGGTAGCATCCATCATTAAGGACCCCCATCACCAGGACCTGCTCTCTTCTCAGTGTTACCATCAAGGAAGAGGTACAGGAGCCTGAAGACACACACTCAACATTTCAGAACAGCTTCTTCACCTCCCTTTGAAAAGGACCACAACCTTGTCATGGTTTGAAAGTTTCAGTGACCCAGAGAGCTATGTTGGCTGTAGTCAGGGCTTCATGCTTTGGCTCTTGGTAGTGTCACCCATGCCAAACAGGTCAAAGAGTAGAGGCCAGGCTAAGAGTGGTCCACTGGTCCTCCAGGTTTGGGGTTCAGCTTAGGGCTAACAACCCTGACTGTTCAAACAAAACTGCTATGGAAACAGCGATGAAGAATGTTTCTGTGTGTGACGGTGTTCCTGAGTCTCCACCAGGACTTGCACGGCTGGCAGTATTGAAAACTGAGAGGAAGCCATTGGTATGATGAAGGAAGCCCTGAACACCACCAAGGATGGAGGACCTTCATAACTGCCCTAAACACCAGCGGCATAACGGGCAGTAAGTGAATTCGTTCTTTCCCTCCATCATCAGATTTCTGAATGGATAATGAATCCATGAACATTTCCTCAGCATTTTCCCTCACTTTTTGCATTTTTTATTTGATTTATTTTTATATATACTTATTGTAATTTATATATTACTCTCAGAATGTTGGACACTATTTAGTAACATGGGGAAACAAATTAAGCAGCAGAGATGTGGTTTTTGAGGAGGGTGCAAAGAATATCATGGATGAAATGAATATCTAATGATGATGTCATGAACAGAGCAAACACAAAAAGAGAAATAATGTATGAGATAATGAAAAGGCAACGTAACTTCATTGGACGTGTGATTAGGAAAGAGGAGTTAGAATGCACAGTAATTATAGGAAAGATTGAAGGGAAGAAAGCAAGTGGAAGTCAAAGACAAATGATAATGGAGACAGCAGCCAGAGAACTGGAAATGAATACCAATGAATCGATCCACTTGAGCCGAAACAGGAGCGTGTGGGCCATGGCAGTCAAAGCTCAAACTGGGCACGGCAACTGATGATGATGATGATGATTGTAATTTATATCTTTATTACAATATATTACAATGTCCTGCCGCAGCAAAAAACTTCATGACATATGCCAGTAATATTAATCCTGATTCTGATAACTTCCTTTTTTGTAAATGACAAGCATTGGCCAGTTTATCTTGTTGGATCCCACGCCATGAGTTCATCTAATAATGGATGAACATCACTTATATCATAAAACCCCAATCTGCATATTAGAAAGTGGCCTTCTTTGCCTCTGACAAAAGTCCAGCATATCTGCTTGCAAAATCCGAACTGGCAGAAGGAAAAGGCCAGAACTGCTGCACTGTGAAGTTCTCCATCTGAGGAGGAGATAAAAATTACTGGCTGTATCTTTAAGGAGACTTCAAATGACACTGGTTGCGAGGGATCAAAGTATGAGTTGATACTTGGAAGGCTCTTGTTCATCAAATGTTCTGCAGATTTGTTTAATACTAGAAGATAGGAACAGGAACATTGCAGGAAATAGGATGAGAAGTACGCTGGACAACCAGTTAATCTAGCCTTGCCCTTCATCAAGGTCATGGTCAATCTCTCACGTTAATGCCAATTTCTAGCACTACCCTCATACCCCTAGGTTCCCTTGCTTATACATGAGAATTTTCATGCTGGACATCCAGCAGGAACAACCACTTAGGTCAATTTAGGGAAATAACCTCGGGAACTATCTGGAACATAGAAATATCCATCAGGTAGCATTGGTCTTTTCCAGAATTTAAAACAATAGCCAAAAAGTCCCCAAAATGCCTTGCAGATATTAGGTAACAAAATCTAAGTAAAAATCTTATTTTAACTATCTTCATCCTTACTGTGGCTCACTGGTCAGCAGGAATCTGGGCTCAGGTCATAACACCAGCTTTATACAATCACCTCTGCAGCAGTTCTATCTGGGCAGAAAATCAAGGCAATTCAAGAATATTTCCTCCTTCCTCATTAGAATACTTGTACTTCACTGGAACATGCAGTGAACATTTCCAGACCCTGAAGAATCCAAAAAAAAAAAATCCAGGACATATATAATTAGTTTGCGGAAACTTTTCCTCTGCGCCATATTTCCCAAGCTCAAAGCAGAAGAACACTTATCCTTTCATCTTACCACAGATTTTGCTAAATGTGTAGCCTTTTTGATCTTAACATTCTGATCGAGTTGTGAGAACCTTTTCTCTCAGGAAATGTGCCTTCATTGTATACTTTTGACAAAGCTTAAGGAAGCAATATATCTATCTGCATTTCAAGTGTATCAATAGCACATGATATTTTGGACTCACAATTATTGATTAAATTGAAATTGATATTTATAAATATGAGCAAATAAAAGTCAATCTTCTAATAAAAAACTGAAGAAAGCAGCTAATAAAAAATGCTATTGAGAAACATAACTAAGTAGGCAAATCTGTCAATTGTTTCAATTGTGATTCTAAACTGGAGAAGGGCAGAAAATAAGAGTTCTGAATCAGCAAACAACAAATTACTGTGCATGTAATCCACAGAGGAGGAAGTTAGATGAGCTAAACTATCCTAAAGTATTTGTTTTCCATGTATAGTTCACCCCACCTCCCCACCCAGAAATCTATCGAAGCATTATTTAAATGGGTATGCTTTACATACAGTATAACCTGTACTATACTGGGGACATCTGGAGATGGGTTCAACCCTGGATGATAATGCAAAACAAATGAACATTCAGAAGCATTCACAATTAATCAAACTTATTAAAAATTAATACAATTGAAATAAAACTTGAAAGTACATTTATGTAAATACAAATAATTCAAAAAATATAAATTATATATACTTACACAGGTTCTTGCAGCCATCTCTCCCCTTTATTATTCCAGCTCCTGTTCTAATGAAGTTTAGTTTCAGGAAATAGCTTCTCCAAAGTTGGAGTACGGTCATGAATTTGATGGCAATTATGTGGAAAATTGTCAGTAGCTACGGATGGAACTGTTGACATTTCTTAGCAAGTTTCAGCCCATTGACACAGCCATCTGCTATACATCAGTCTTGGTCGAGAAAGATGAATAACAAGTACATAGTTTGTTCACACTCAAAATTAAGATTATAGACTCTTTTTTATACAACCCCATCAAGCTGAATTGAAAATTGTAGGCAAAAATTTGTTTTTTCCAGTTAACTCAATGATTGTCAAACTGCTGAATGTGTCCCCCTTGCAAGACCAAGCCTGCAGTAATTATTTGGGATTTTGGTGATCCATTGCATGACCAGTAAGTGAATGAACAGTATTTGCTTCATCCTAGACAGAATACTGACATTACATCAATAAATATACTTAACTATAAATCTCTCGAAATCAGCTGCTAATTTAGCTGCATTCACATTTGATTTTATCCTTTTCTACACTATGTAATGCTACTTCAAATATGTAATACACATTTTTAGCCTCAAAAGCAGAAAATTTCATTACATTTTGTTAACAGACTTCTACGTATTTTATACTGATCCTGATAATGGAATTGAAAAAATATCTGAGCAAAATGTGTACGCTAATACTCAATATAAATTGTTGGTTGCTTAGTAACTATTGCTATGCAAACAGGTTGTTAACTCAATATTTAAGCATCCCATTATCTAACAGACCTATTCATTTTTATAAATCTAGTAACCATAAATATCTTGGTCTCGAGAACAAAATAAGTCTACCACAAATCTAATTGCTAGAATAATTCGTTTTGAATATATAGTATGTATATTACATTATTTTTCTTTAGATGAAGTCTGAATGGCAATTAATTAAATGTAATCAAACTAGCAAATATGCTGATACTTCACCATACATTATAGAATTTGTGATATATATTTTTGCAGGCAATTCATCTCACATCACATTAATAGTCCCAGGAATAAGTAAGTAGCAGACAAGGTGGGGGAGATGGAAATTCAAAAAGACAATCACCCCAGGCACCTCTTCTGTTTTCTGAGCAAGAAAAATGCAGAGAGCAGTATTAACCAACATACATGGCCTTTTTTTTTTGGCCTCACAAATGCCTTCTCTCTATCTATTGAAAAGAACTGTGGAGCATCTTTCTTAAATGCGGCCACCCCAGAAACTCTTCTCTATCTCATATCCTCCATATAACTTAAACTATGGACATAATAGACCCAATCTGTTGGCCTGTTCATGGAAAGCAAGACTATATCATTAACCCAAACAGGACACTCTCGATAGTGCTCCTGCAGAAAGTTTTTAAAGTGGGGGCAGGGAGACTTGCATGCCTCAGTCTTGTCAGAAAGTGTAGATGCTGCTGTGCCTTCTTGACTAGTGATGAGGTGTTGTGGGTCCATTAGTTATGTGCACACCAAGGAACTTGATGCTCTTCACACTCTCCACGGCAGAGCTATCGATTTAAAATGGAGAACGATTGCTCTGGACTTCCCTGAAGCCCACAATCATCTCTTTTGTCTTGTCCATGTTGAGACTCAGATTGTTTTTCTCACTCCATTTGACAAGCCTCGCTACCTCTTCTCTGTATGCCGACTCACCATTGTCACTGATGAGGCAAACAACTGTTGATTCATCAGCAAACTTGATGATACGGTTTGAGCTGGATCTGGCAGACAGTCGGTGATAGCTCATGGTGTACCAATCAATATCGGCATACAGGTGTCCCCTGCTTTTTGAACGTTCGCTTTACGTAACCTCACTGTTACGAAAGACCTACATTAGTACCCTGTTTTCGATTTCAGAAGGTGTTTTCACTGTTACGAAAAAAGGCACCGTGCAATAAAGAATCAGCGCGAGATAAAAGGCAGCACACGCCCCGAGCAGCCGCTTTGCCCCGGATTCGGAACGGCATTGCTGAAACACGTTGCATTGAGCAGCCATTAGCAAGATGAGTTCTAAGGTGTCGGAAAAGCCTGAAAGAGCTTGTAAGGGTGTTACACTTAGAGTAAAACTAGACATAATTAAGCGTTTTGAGTTTGGCTTGTGGAAGTTGACGAAGATGATGTTGAAGAGGTTTTGGCATCCCATGACCAAGATCTGATAGATGAAGAGCTGATGCAATTGGAAGAGGAAAGGGTAACAATTGAAACCGAATGCAGAAAGTGAAGAAACTGCGTGAGATTTTCGCTGCAATGATAAAGTACGACTTTAATCTTGAAAGGGTACGTAGGTTTAGGGGTATTTGCTGGATGGTTTGAGTGCTTTCAAACAACTGTATGACAAAAAAATGCGCGAGGCTCAGCAGTCAAGCAAGCCTTCCACATCAGCCACAGCAGACAACGAACCTTGAGCTTCGACATTGAGGCGGGCAGTCATAGGAGAAGATGAGCTGCCTGCCCTGATCGATGATGATATGACACCCCCGTGTCCCACCACCCCAACACCCGGGCCCTGGACAGATACTGTACCGATTCGCGAAGAACGCAGCAGTAGCCGGGAGGCACACAGCACATCTTTAAGAAAAAGGCCGAAATAAACATGCTAATTAATTACATGTCGGTGGCAATGTATCGTGTCGGCAGCCCAGAGGGTAGGGGCCACTGCACCACCCAGCCTGCAATGACTCAGTCTAACACATCATCATCAGTATGCTCGGCGCTGTTTTCCCAATTCCGGTAAGTGATACTTCACTGTACATACATTATTTCTACTTTATATAGGCTGTGTATTTTTACGTGTTATTTGGTAGATTTGGCAGCTTCATAGTTTAAAGGTTACTGGAGAGCGTGTTTATGCCAACAGCGCTTGCGTGAGGTTTTCTGCCAAGAGCACTTGCGTGAGATTTTCGCTACGGAGATCTGTGCAGGCAATCGTTGTAGAGAAGTATTTCTACTTTATATAGGCTGTGTATTTATCATATCATTCCTGCTTTTACTATATGTTACTGTTATTTTAGGTTTTATGTGTCATTTGGCATGATTTGGTAGGCTATTTTTGGGTCTGTGAACGCTCACAAAATTTTCCTGTATAAATAAATGGTAATTGTTTCTTCGCTTTACTACATTTCGGCTTACGAACCGTTTCATAGGAACGCTCTACCTTCGGATGGCGGGGGAAACCTGTATTCCCTACTATCCCTATCTGAGTTATGCTCCTTGGCTTCTTGAGTGTGCTTGAAAGAAATCAGCAATGCTGCCTCTGCAAAATTCTCCAACTCTACTGGCCAAATACAGGAATCATGATACGATTCTCTCTCTCAAGCTAATATTCCTAGCTTAGCAGCATTGAGGCCCTAACTAAAATCATTAAGCAAATGTTCTTCACATGCCTGAATCCCAATTCCCAAGCTAACATTCTGATACAAGCCCCACTACAACTAGAAATTAACAGGCGGAGCAGAGTAAAGGTTGAAAAATGCTCATTAAGTCCTTTTGAATAGAGCGCATCAACATATTGGAATCCCAGGTGCTGGTTCAATTAAATTGGAGGAGCATTTAGATTGGCACTACAATTTTCATCGAGATCACACAGAAGCCCAGCGTAAACCACAGGAGAACATCTCCTTCATAACTACCCAGCTGTTTATCCCATCAAGCAACTCCTTCCCCACCTGTTGCAGAGTCTGAGGATCATCATTAGCCATAACAAGCACTTCAGAACACACAGAACTGGAACAGGGCATCGTTGATCCAGAGGAACAGCCCATGAGAGAAAAAAAGATGACAGAGTTCCGAATCCAACTGAAATTACGTTGACTGGGATGAGTTTAGGTTGGATGTCTCCTTTATACTTGTCAGATTATGCTCTTCATAGTGCTGAGGAATCCACAACTGGCTACCCGAATTCTTGGCAGCGTAAATGACAATACAAGGTCAGACATGGAATCTCACATCATATCTAAAATAAGTAAAATACTCTACAAATCAGACATCAGAAAATTTTTAAAAACTATGCAAAGTGTGGAGGTAAAGTTTAAGATTATTTAAATATTTAGTGCTTTCATATGACAGTGAATACAAACCTTCATTATGCAGGCTACAGAATTCATGTGCCAGCATAGGCAGTGGTTTGCTAAAAGCAACTTCTCTACTTACAATTTAAATTCATTTGGTGGTTGTAAAATGCACTTGATGGTTCTTTCACTCCAGTGTCATCTGCCAGTTAGGAGAAAGTAGTGGTTGATATTGTTTTTATATTTTAACTAATAAACCATTCAATCATAATTTTGGAAGAGTATAGGTAAATATCATCATTGGACTGTAGACTACCAGGCAGAATATGATGTGTCAATATGTGATTGGCCTCTCCTTGGCATTGAAGGCCAAGGACACACGTTGGTGTGGGAGTGGGAAGGTTAATTGAAATGGTTTGCAACTTAGAGTTCCAGATGGCCTTTGCAGACAGAGCACAGGTGCTCAGCAAAACAGTCGCCCAGACTGCGCTTGGTCTCACTGACATACACAAGGCCACCATGAGAGCACCGAATGCAATAGATCAGGTCTCTGCCTCACCTGAAAGGGTTGTTTGGGTCAGTGGGTAGAGGTGATAGAGGAGATGTAAGTACAAGGGTTACACCTCCTACCGTTGTAGCAGAAAGCACCTTGGGAGGGGGAGGAATATGTGGGGAGGATGAGTAAATAAGGGAGTCATATAAAGAGTGGTCAATACAGAAAGCAGAAGGGGTTGGAGAGGTGGCTAGTGGTGTACTCACGTTGCAGCTGGCAAAGAATGGTGTGCTGAGTGTGGAGGCTGGTGGGGTGGAAGTGAACTCCAAGCTCCAATGCACTGAGCTGTAATAGCATTGTGATAACTATTATGCTACTATGGCACTGCTTTGGGTCCCTTATCTAAGAAAAGATGTGCTGGTATTGTAGAGGGTCCAGTGAAGATTCACAAGAATGATTCTGGGAATGAAGGGGTTAATGTCCAGTTAACTTGGCAGGTGACTCAGAAGGTGTCTTAGGCCCCTTTTGGAGGCTTTTTCTTTTGTTCTGGGTTGACCATCCCAGAACAATGGCAGTAGTCCAATAGGCTCCCAGGTTGTGGGAGGACAACCAGGGATGCTACAGAATGAATGGGATGGAGCTGCATTGATTCCATCTACTGGTCAATCTTGAGCTTGAGTGGGCATGTTCGGTGGTTGACCTGCCTCGGCACCAAAGGTCTCCCAGCCAGGGCCATGGCAATGAGCCACTGATCGAGACCCTAAAATGGGATTTTCAATCTTCTGGCCAGTCCAAGATCAAAAAAAATTGCCGCTGCACCAAGGTCAATAGGAAATGCTTTTGGTCTCCCCATGAAAGTGACATAGGGAACACCACTCTGGAGGGAGCTGAATTGGATGTGAGGTTAGCATCATCACAGCCCTCCCTGCGTTGAATGGTCCCAGGAGTTTCCCAACAGCTCAGAACAGAGGACTGATAATGACCAGCCTCTTCACAGTAAATGCAGCATATCCTTAAGGAGGAGATGCTGCATTTACTGTGAAGAGGCTGGTCATTATCCAATGGACACTAGAGACTGAGGCAGCTTTTGCAGAGGCTAAAACAAAGGTTCTCCTCTGCACCTGTCTTTCTTTTTCAATCTTTTTATTAGTTTCATAAAATATAAACATGACATAATAATAGTACAAAGTTATTGGGAATACATTGTTATACTTAACATGAGTAATTATAAAACCAAATAGTACTTAATTGACAAAACTCCCAATCGTATAGGATACCAATGAATAATACAGAGCAATAAAAAATCTAGACAAAAATCATGAAAAAAGAAAACAAATTTTAAAAAATATAACCCCCTCAAAAAAAACTAATCTAAACAGAATTAATCAACTAAACTAAAAAAAAGACCTGGGCTGTTTTAACATCGTAAAAAAAGAGAGAAAGGAAAACCTTAGTGTCGACGACTCCGTTCCTCTCAACCAACAGTACAGAGAAGTAAAATAAGTTTGGAAATGGTCAAATTGCATCATATGAAAATGCTGAATAAATGGCCTCCAAGTTTTTTCAAATTTAATGCAAGGCTCATAAACCGCACTTCTAATTTTTTCCAAATTTAAACACAACATAGTTTGTGAAAACCAGTGAAATATAGTAGGAGGGTTAATCTCTTTGCAATTCAGCAAAATGGATCTTCTAGCCACTAAAGTAAGAAATGCAATCATCTGACGAGCTGAAGAGGTTGAATGATTTGATTCTATCATTGGTAACCCAAAAATAGCAGTAAATGGGTGAGGTTGTAAGTCTATATGCAAAACCATTGAAATAATATCAAAAATATCTTTCCAATATTTTTCCAACAAAGGACATGACCAAAACATGTGAGGTAAAGAAGCTACCTCAGAATGACATCTACCACATATAGGATTTATATAAGGGTAATAATGAGATTGTTTATCTTTGGACATATGAGCCCTGTGTACTACTTTAAACTGTATCAACGCATGTTTAGCACATATAGAAGATGAATTAACTAATTGAAAATTTTTTTCCCATTTTTCAATCGGTATGATAATCTTAAGTTCTCTTTTCCAATGTTTTAATTTTATTAGATACATCAGGACATAAATTCATAATTATATTATAAATAATTGCTACAACACCTTTCTGAGGGAGATTTAAATCTAAAATTTTTTCCAGAATATCCATTGCAAATAAGTGTGGAAAATTAGGAGAAACAGGAATTAAAAAGTTTCTAACCTGTAGGTATCTAAAAAAGTGAGATCTGGGTAAATTATATTTATTAGAAAGTTGATCAAAGGACATAAAACAATTATCCAAAAATAAATCACGAAATCGTACTATACCTTTGATTTTCCAATCAAAGTAAGCTTGATCCATAGTGGAAGGTTGAAAAAGGAAATTAGATATAATACGACTTGTTAAAATAAATTGATTCAACCCAAAAAATTTTTGAAATTGAAGCCATATACTTAAAGTATGCTTAACTATTGGATTATTCATTTGTTTATATAGTTTAGAAAAAATGAAAGGAAGCAAAGTTCCTAAAACCGAACACAAAGAAAACCCTTATAATGAATTACATTCAAGATTTACCCAATGTGGATTTGAAGTTGCATCCAAATTTCGTAACCAAAATTTTAAGTATCGAATATTAATTGCTCAATAATAAAATCTAAAATTCGGGAGCGCTAACAACCCCCCCCCCCAATCTTTTTTAGATTTCTGTAAGTGCCTTTTACCTAGCCTAGGATTTTTGTTCTGCCATATATATGAGGAAATTTTTGAGTCAACATTATCAAAAAAAGATTTTGGAATAAAAATTGGAACCAATTGAAATACATATAGATATTTAGGCAAAATAATCATCTTAATAGCATTAATCCGACCAATAAAAGACAAAGATATTGGTAACCATTTAATAAACAAAAGTTTAATCTGATCAATTAAAGGTAAAAAAAATTAGCTTTAAATAAATCTTCATACTTTTTCGTAATTATAATCCCTAAATATATAAATGAGTCAGTAACCAATTTAAATGGTAAAGATCCATAAATAGGTAGCTGCTTATTTAGGGGAAATAATTCACTCTTATTAAGTTTTAATTTGTAGCCAGAAAAATTACCAAATTGAACCAACAAAGCTAGAATAACAGGAATTGACCTCCAGATTAGAGATATTTAATAACAAATCATGTGCATATAGTGATAATTCATGTATTTCATTCCTGCGGGTAATACCAAAAATATTGGGCAAGTCACGGATAACAATTGCTAAAGGTTCAAGGGTGATATTAAATAGTAAAGGACTAAGAGGGCATCCTTGCCTAGTACTGCGAAATAGACGAAAAAAGGGAGATTTTTGATTATTAGTGCAAACCAAAGCTACCGGGGTATGATATAACGATTTAATCCAAGATATAAATATCAAACTAAAATTAAATTTCTCGAGCACACTAAATAAATGCCATTCAATTCTGTCAAAGACTTTCTTAGCATCTAATGAGATAATATATTCCAGAGTATTAAATGAAGGGGTATAAACAATATTCATTAACCTCCTAATATTAAAAGATGAATAACGGTTTTTAATAAATCCAGTTTGGTCCATAGATATAACTTGAGGTAATACCTTCTCTAACCTAGTTGCTAAAATTTTTGAAAAAATTTTTGAATCTACATTCAAAAGCGATATCGGTCTATATGATGCACAATCCGTAGGATCTTTATTCTTTTTAAGAATTAAGGAAATAGAAGCTTCATAAAACGATTGTGGTAATTTACGTAAACTGATTGCTTCTTTGAATATTCTAGACAACCAAGGAGAGAGAATAGAGGAAAAGGATTTTAAAAATTCCACTGTAAACCCGCCCGGACAAGGAGCTTTACCAGAATTCAATGATGAGATTGCAGTTGTTATTTCTTCCTCTGTAATGGGAGTTTCTAATGATAAACGGTCTTCGGGTGATAATTTCAGAAAAATCAGTTTACTTAAAAAATCATGCATGATATTAAAATCATGAGGAAAATCAGAGTGATATAAAGAGGTATAAAATTCTTGAAAGGTTTTGTTTATCTCATCATGATCAACTGTCAAAGTATCATGGTGTTTACAAATCTTAGTAATTTGACGTTTAACCGAAGCAAATTTCAATTGATTAGCCAGTAGTTTACCGGATTTATCACTATGAATATAAAACTCACTTTTAGTTCTCATTAATTGATCTTTGATCGAGGATGTTAATAGTAAACTATGTTCCAATTGAAGTTCAACTCTCTGTTTATACAGCTCCTTACGAGGAACAATAGTGTATTTTTTTTATCAATTTCTTTAATTTCATCAACCAACAAGAGTATTTCATTCTTAGTACATTTTTTCAAACCATCCGAATAGGAAATAATCTGACCACGGATATAAGCTTTAAAAGCATCCTATACTGTTCCATTGGACAGTATATAGTATTAGTTGAAAAAAAGATAGTATTAGTTGAAAAAAAGAAATCAATCCGTCCCTTCATAAATTTAACAAAGTCCAAGTCTTGAAGCAAAATAGGGTTAATTCACTATTGTCTATTAGTAGAAGAAGTATCCATTAACTTAATAGAAAGTTTCATTGGAGCATGATCTGAAATGGCAATAATGTCATAATTACAATCAATTACAGATGGGATTAATCGAGAGTCAACAAAAAAAAGTCAATTCGAGAATAAGTATGATAAACATGTGAAAAAAATGAGAAATCTTTGTCCTTTGGGTATAGAAATCTCCAAATTTCTGAAATCCCAGAATCAATCATAAAAGAGTTAATAAGAGTAGCCGACTTATTCAGTAAAGCCTGACTACCTATGGATCTGTCCAACATGGGATTTAAAGTCACCGCCCATTATCAACATATACTCATTTAAGTTAGGAAAAGAAGTGAATATGTGCTTTAAAAATTCAGGATAATCCACATTCGGAGCATAAACATTAACCATAGCAACCTTTTTATTAAAAAGTAACCCAGTAATTAGCAAGAATCTACCATTAGGATCTAAGATAATGTTTGGTGAATAAATGTAATTGAGGGATCTATAAAAACTGAAATGCCTTTAACTTTGTCTTGGGAGTTCGAGTGATATGGTTGTTCTGTCCAGAACTTAAAGAAACGTTCATTATCCTCTTTCCTTACATGAGTTTCTTGTGCAAAAATAATACGAGCATTCAGTCTTTGGAATACTTTGAAAATCTTTTTCCATTTTATTGGATGGTTTAAACCATTTGTATTCCAAGAGACAAAATTAATAATGTGAGCCATAATTTAACATTAACCCTTTGGTGTGTAATGGGTTAACCATAATGTGAACTCATGAAATCGGAGGAGGAATACATGATCAGAGAGGAACCGGAAATCCCGACTCTGCAGACATCTTTGTAGTACTAAATCAGTCCCATAGAAAAAATTAATAAAGAAAAAAACTCCCCCCCCCCTCCACCCCTAAGAACCCTGAACTAAGCCAGAGAAGGCTGAAGAAAGAACTAAATAACACTAAGTCTAACCCCATTTCTGCAGCAGGCAACTCCAAAGATATATGTTATATAGATGACCCGCCCAAAAAAAACGATATAGAAAAATTAAATACGATACTACAATAATCTACATAGTATGATTTCTAAAGTACATAAATAAGAAAAAGTTAGTATCAGTATGTATGATTAGTTAATTATAAATAAAAGTGAATAAAATATCGCTTCCAAAAAAGGAAAGGGGATTGTGGGAAGAAGAAACCTAAGACCATGGCGTGCCCAAAAAGAACAAAGGAGATTATGCAAAAAGAAAAACAAACCACTATTTTAATTATACAAAAGCAAAAATAAAGAACATATAACTAAAATTGATCGTCAGATCAAATCGTTAGTGATAATATCCGAAATCAAATAGTTAAATAGAAAATTAACTAAGGAAACGTAACGTTTTCGTGAGAAAAGACTTTTTTAGATAAGTTGTAAAATAATACCTATGGTACTAAGCACAAAACAAAAATCTTGAGCTTATAAAAAACCTTCATCGTATGGTAATAGAAAGTTTATTATTTTTTTTTAAAAAAACAAAAAAGGCTGATACTGAAAGCACAGAACATTAATTAAAGGGCGGTGTCCATATCAGATGGGTAGTTCTCATCCAAAAAGCTTCGAGCAGCAGTTGTGGAATGGAAGGCACGACGAGATCTATCAGGAAGAGAAATTCTTAGGCGTGCAGGGTACAATAATTCCGGTTTAAGATTTTTTTGATAGCATTCCGACATCAGAGGTTTAAAAGTCAATCGCTCTTTCATCACTTCGGGACTGTATAATCTTGAACTATTCTGAAGTAATGCTGTTGATAATTGATCATCCCTTGCCGACGAGCAGCCTGGAGAAGCTGTTCTTTAACATTAATGTAATGGAAACGAAGAATAATTGGTCTCGGTTTTGATTCGGCGGATGCCGGCTTTGGCTGCGATATACGATGGGTGTGGTCGAGCAATGGAGGCTCGTTGGGAAATAGTGAACTGAATGTATCCTTTAAAAGTTGAGCAAAGAATATTGAAGGGTCTCCATCCTCAACATCCTCGGGTAGACCAATTATACATAAGTTCTGTCTTCTCGGTCAATTTTCAAGATCGATGACTTTGGATTTAAAATGTTGTAGTTGTTTAGTGGTCGAAGCTAAATTCTGCTCCAAGTTCTCGACTTTTGAATCTGTCTCCTGAGACTTAATATCCAGTTCTGAGATTTTACCTCGATGTTTTTGTACTTCACAATCCAGGGATTTCAGAGTTTCCGTGATTGATTTTAAGTCTTCATTAAGACTTTGACACTGTTGTTCAAATTTATCAGATAATTTATCAGATAAACTTTCAGACAGGTTTTGACGTTGTTCCTCGGATTTTTGCTCTAAAAACTTCATCATAGCATCATAGGGCAGTTCCGTTTGTTTAGAATCACCTTTTCTTTTCCCTCCGTTCCCATCGGAGTCTTTCCTGTCCTTGATTTTGGATCCTGTACTCATTTCTTTAGATTCCAGAGTTGCAGTTCAAGAAAAAATCAGTAAGATAAAATAATCTTCTGGTGTAAGTAAAGATTGGTTAAGTAAGGGAGATCATAGGTTAAAAAAAAGATAACTGGAGTGGAGTGAAGCCAGAAGCGACCTCACTCCATGAGCGCTCCCTGCAGAATCCCCCTCTGCACCTGTCATAGTTCCACCAGACCCGGACTTGCCTTTCCTGGTGGAGGTCAATGCATCTGACATGGGAGAAGAGGCCATGTTGTCCAACAACCTGCCTCAGACCATAACCTGCATCCCTGTCACTTCTATTAAAGATTTCTTTCTCCCATGGAGGCAAACTTTGACATCAGGAATCAGGAATTGTTGGCTGTTAAACTGACACTGCAGGAGTGGAGTCACATCTATTTGTGGTATGGACCAACTACAGAAGCCTAGCCTACATCTAGGATGCGAAGAGGCTGGATTCCAGGCAGGAACATTGATCCCTATTCATTAATAGGTTCAACTTCCTTATTTCCACCCAGAATCAAAAAATCAAAAACCAGATGACTTCTCTCAACAGCTTGAAGCACCTAATGGGGAAGAGAATTCGTCAACTATCATTCCCAGCTCTAGAGCCCATCTGCTGGAATGCAGGCTTGATAATGCATCAAACCCAAGAGCAACATGCAGCAGACCCTGGTTATGGTCCTCCCGGATGTACTTGTTCCTGAACCTGTTCGTTCAGAGGTACTCAACTGGGAACACACTTCAAATCCAGATCACGCCCTTGAGTTCATCAAGAGACATTATTGGTGGCCAGGCATGACTAAAGATGTCCTGAAATATGTCTTAGTGTGTGATGTCTGTACAGAAAATAAAGAAACTCAAGCACAGCTTTAAGGTCCGGAAATATGTCTTAGTGTGCGATGTCTGCGCAGGAAATAAAGAATCCAGAGCACAGCCTTAAGGTTTGCTTCATCCTCTCTGCATTCCTACTCACTTCAGAGACCACCAAGCTCATGCTACAGCATGTCTTCAGGATTCATGCTTTTCCCCAGGACATTATCTCCAATTGTGGATCCCAGTTTGCCTCTAGATTTTGGAAGGATTTTTGTGAGCTCATTGGGACTTCTGCCAGTCTGACATCGGGGTTCCATCTGCAGACCAATGGGTAAATGGGGAGTGTCAACGAGGACCTAGAGAGAATACTCAGATGTCTACCACGTGGGGTGACAACCTGATCTGGGCAGAGCCTGCACACAACACACTTCAGCAATTGTCTATCAGGATGCCCACTTTTGGACATCTGTATTGTTTGAGGTAAAAGGCAGTACCTCATGGATTGGGAGGGATATGACCCAGAAGAAAGAAACTAGATTCCTTCATGGGAATCCTGGATCCTACCTTGATAGAGGACTTTCACCTGCACCATCCTGATCACCCTGGGCCATTAGGCGCCTGCTATAGCAGGGAGAGTTCTCTCATTGTCCCAAGTGAACAGTGGCAGGTATCCAAGTTTCGGCGCACCAATTCCCTGGAGCGTGGTTAGCTGCCCTTCACCTTTAAGGCTCAGACTGACAATTATTACCTGCCAGATTCCTTCATGGAAAGTCTGTACTTAAAGGCCTTGTGGCTGAGCACTCAGTGCTCAATCATAGGAGTTCCATTTCTAGTACAACTGTTTGTGATTTTTGCCTTTGGATTTCATTTAATATCATCTTGTTTATTCCGAGTCCAAGTCCGAGTTAATTCTAGACCTTACACTGCATTGGGTTCACCACCATCCATAGCTCTCTCATTGCACTTTCACCCCTTACTATAATGGGTTGCATGAAGCAATTATGGATAAAAAGGAATTGACAGAATGAATGAATAAATCTTGTTTCAGCCAAGTGACCAGATTTTCCCACATCATAATTAGACACACATCCTGCCAAACTGTGCATGAAAATATCTGTGTAAAGTACTTTATTTTCTCTTTCTAACAGTTCAAAGTACATTTATTATCAAAGTGTATATTTATTGCACAAACTTGAGATTCATCTCCTAAAAGGCAGCCACGAAACAAAGAAATCCAAAAGAATCCTTAAAAAAAATACCATCGAACACCCAGTGTGCAGAGAGAAAAAACAAATCATGCAAACAATAATTGCAAGCAAATAGTGTTCTGAACTGAAGATTATTAAGCCAGAGTATTAAGCAATTGCCGCATAGGTTTAAAACAAGATCGTCGGTATCAAATCAGAAGTATTGTTTCTCTATTATTCTCTTTTCTAGAAGCATAAGTAAATTTTGACAAACTTGACACAATCCCTGTGAGTTTATAATCTAGGCCAAACCACTGGCCTGAATAGTGATGTGAACATGAACAGATTTAATCCATTCCCAATAGCACAAAACTTTTCCTGATTCATTAATCTCACCTACTGAGCGAGCCGTTGATGAATAAGGAAACTGAGTGTCCCCTGATGTAAATATGAGTTCTTCCTGAGGTTAGGATAAAGCTTTTTGTGGTGTCAGCAAAAAGAAAGCAGAAGTGGATTTGCCCCACCTTGCTTGGGGGTCTGAAACTGACACTAAAATGCCCAACATGAAAGAGTCGCAATTCCTAGCAATGTTATAACCACACATTTTTAAACCAAAAGGTTCAATATGATTAACCTAACATAAAAAATTCAATTCACTTAACAGATCATCTGTCCAAAAATATCAGTTAAAAGCTAATTATGAGTCTGCAGACCACTGTGTCAAAGGTCTGAGCAAAGCCAAACTCAGGCCATCAATCAGTTTTCTTCAACCTGGAAGCATGTCATCAATCTTTCTATCTTTATTAAATTTGTTGGCTTGACATAGGTGACCTTTATGAAGAGTTGCAGTCATTCATGAGCCCTGGAATAAATAATGGTAATTGCTGAGAGATGGCAATTAAATTTTTGTTTGGTATAGTTTTTCAATACAGACCTCTGATTTATAATTTCTGATATGACAACTAGTCCTTGAGTCTTTATCTAAAAATAGAGAATTGATCAGTAATTTTATGTTTCAAGAGAAATAGTGAAATTTGTATTTGTTTGAAAACACAAATTTAAGACCATCTTCTTTATTTGTGAACAGCCAATGCCTGTGGTTAAAAAAAAACATTGATAGACACAATAAAGCAGATTATGGATTATCATAGGGAATCCACATTAAGGTACAGTCTTTGCAACAGTAGAACTCAATGTCTACTAACATTCATCACATAAATAAAGCTGCTATTACAATATCTATTTGCCCATATAACCGTTCTTTCCAGGAAAATACTTGTAGATAATGTACATGCCTCTACCACAACCCTTGGCAGCATGTTCTGTACACCTACCGCTCTATGTAAAAAAACCTACCTCTGACATCCCCCACATACTTTGCTCCAATCACCTTAAAATTATGACTCCTTGTATTAGCCATTTTTTCCCTGAGAAAAAGGTGCTGGTGTCTATTCTATGCCTCTTATCATCGTACATTCCTCTATCAAGTCACCTCTCATCCCCCTATGCTCCAAAGAGAAAAGCCCCAGCTTGCTTAATCTAACCTCATAAGACATGCTCATTAATCCAGGCGGCACTCTGGTAAATCTCCTTGGTACCTTCTCTGAAGCTTCCACATCCTGCCTATAATGAAGAGACCAGAACTGAACACAATACTCCAAGTGTGGTCTAACCAGAGTTTTATAGAGCTGCAACATTACCTGACCAGTGAGGGCCAACTCATCATATCCTACTTAACCACCCTGTCAAATTGTGTGGCAGCTTTGAAGAATGTATGGACCTGGACCCTAAATCTCTCTGTTCCTCCACACTACTAAGAATCCAACCATTATCCTTGTACTCTGCCTTCAAGTTCAACCTTTCAAAGTGTATCACAGCACACTTTTACAGATTAAACTCTATCTGCCACTTCCCAACCCAGTTCTGACTCCTATTGCGGTCCAGTTGTAACTTACAACAATCTTCCACACTATCCACAACACCACCAGCCTTCATAGAAACATTATGGAGCCTGTAAGTATTAATCAAAATAATGCAATCAACCCAAAAGGAAAGAAATGCAATTTGCCTCATTACCAACTCTGATAACCATTGACTGCAATCTGGTGACTGTGAAAGGTATTAAAGTAGTAGAAATTTCAATATAGATCAACCCCACTGGACATAATTTTTTGTTATATTACTGAGTGATATTATGCCAAAGCACAATTACTCCTGGCTCCTTTTTTCATTAACCACATAAAATACGGTGCAAGGATACTTCAAGTTTTTTTAAGAAAATAGTCTATGTTAATAAAGATTTTTTTAAACTTTCAGTTAAAGGAAAAATATAGGACTCTCTCTAAGGTGGTGCAAAAATAGTTAAGTAATTGAACCTAACAAGATTACTTTATTAATTTGGTGAAAAATAATGTTAGAGCAGCTCTGTTAATTGTAGCTTTCTTCCATAGTAACAGCTTCAGGCAAATTCTACACCAAATAACATTATAAACCAGACAGCCGTGACACCATTCTTAAAGGTAAACAACTCTAATTAACAATGATTACTAAAAATCAATGTTAGGGATTATATTATGTTATTCCTTCAAAATAATGAAAAACAAAAGAGAAAATAAAACATCGTAAATAACTACTGCAATTTTGTAGCTTAGCAAAAGTCTTCCATCTATTGGGTCAATGCACTGTGCAATATCAAATTGGCTGTGTTTCTCCCAGAACCTGTTGCTGAACTATGGTGTCCTTGCTCAGTTGGGTTAGTTATTCATCTCCTGCTTTCTCCATATCTTCATGTACTTTCTGTGTTGAAGCTCGATCCTCTGATATGGGATTCATTCTTTCATCATGACTTTGAAGGATCTGAAGTGTGGTATGTGTCATCTCCACTTCATTTCTTGATGTCTTTGTCTGTCCATGTAGACTTTATCCATGTAGAAACTTCTGAAATGCCTGCTTTGCTGCCGCTGCTGCCATGTGAACCGAAATCTCCAGAGGGAAAGGCCCCGAATCCTCAGCTTTGCCTGTTGCTTGGCGGCTGGAGCCGCGGTCAAACCGCTCTGCAGAGATGGTGCCCAATGCTCGGTGTCGGAGGGTTGGTCGGAGGCTCGAAGTTTTCGGACAGGCTCAGAGTCAGACTGTGGTCGGGTGCTTCCAGGATGCTGTATCATACCGGAGGAACATTGTATCATTTTTAGTGCATGCATTTCCAAATGATGATAAATGAGGACTGAGTGTCCTCATAATCATAATAATATCATCATTCTTCTCCAGCTCTGGAGGATGGACAGATCTTCAGCACTTTTCAAAAAGCAGATAGACTCCTGGAAAGGCACATGTGTGAAAGAAAAATGGAGGGCTATGTGGGAGGGAAAGGTTAGATTAATCTTAAAATAGGTTAGAAGGTTGACACAACATTGTGGACCAGAGTTGCTATACTGTTTTACGTCCTACAGTATGTTCTGATATCTGATATTTGATCTTTGTGCTATGTTTAAAAGAACATTTCTTACATTGAAACTAACCCCAAATTAAGCTTTTATCTTTTCATATTATCTCTGTTTAATGCTGTGCTTTGTTACTTTTAAACATGACATTGAAGAACCTTCAACCTGATTTCATAAATTATGTTGCTTTCCTAATTAAGGAAGGATGTTAATGCATTGGAAGCAGTTAAGAAAAGGTTTACATCGAACAGTACAGCACAGACCTGTCAGCTCACCGTGATTGCGCTGATGACAATGCCAACCTCACTTATCCCATCTGCTTACACACTGTCCATATCTCTCTATTCTATATCTGTTCATGTATTTCATATACCTTTTCTTTTGCATCTCTGGAGTTTTGATGTAACGATGATATTTAATGCAATTCTTCAGTAAGAACACAATGGTTTGTACCCACACAATAACAAGTATAGCTCTGTATCTTTCCTTCAGTTCAATGGTTAACTGTACTGTTTGCTTTAGAACATTAGCAAATAATCATCTAAATGTTAGCAATTATTCATAATAATAATTTCTGAATGCAATTTAAGATTAATAATAGCTTTCTATTCTGTATTTGATTTCAATGAAATCATTACTAGATTCAAAGAATCAAATTGAGCTATGTTCTTCATATTTTCAAGTTTGTATTTCCTTTTGTACATGTCCAACTTTTGCACTACAGGACACAGCTTTGCTTCTCTGCACTGCAACGCACAGTGAAACTACACAACAGATCAAGTGCTGTTGCATCTGATCTCCTGTTCCATTGCAGCACTGACAATTGAGCACAGTGAAGTTTCTGCATTATGCTGGAAGCACTTCACATCTGTCGCCTTAACATTACGATAGCACTCAAAGGCCATCAGACCAGTCCTAAGGTGCTGCTACCTCAAGTCAGGCTGGCCCTACCCCACAAAATGGATGCCACAAAAAAGTTCAATGAATTCTGTGAAATTGCATGGTAAGGGTTTGCAAAGTAAATGAGGAAAAGGGTCAGGTCAGCTGAGCTGCAATCATAACATTGACTCCACAAGGGCAAGATTATTGAATTTAGCCTGGAATTTCAGAATTGTAAGAACTATTTGTAATAACTAGCACATCCTTTTCTTCTGTTTATTGATTCACAAATATGGAAATGCTAGCAGGGTGCTAATCCCTAGCTCTTGAGAAAGTTGTTAAATGTATCTGTATGGTTCATACACATTAGTATAAATTGCATTAGGCTGGTATGTACCAATTGGCAACTCTCTTGAAAAGAGAGCAGACTTGGGAAAAGAATGAATTAATCTATGGCATTCACAATATGGGAATGTGTGTAAATAAATGTTTTAAGCTATTAGAAACAATATATGAACAACAAGACTGAAAATGTCAAGGTAGCAGCTAGCAATGACAGCTGTAAAGGAAACAGCGAACCAGTTTCTAAACGGAATAAGCAGTATTTCTCTGTACTGCATTAAGCAATCTGTCATATGACACAAAGTTTGCTCCTTACTCCCTGCTGCAAAAATGTCAGAGATCCCCCTACGACTCTCTACAAAGGTCAAGCTTCTGAAGAGTGACATTCAGATACGAACCAATTTGGATAATATAATAGAAAGACACAAAAGTACTTTTATTTGAGTGATATTTTTATGAAGGGCAGCTTGACCTTTGCCTCTCCAATCTATTTTGGTAAGTCTGCAATCAATCTAAATATATCTTCAGGCATAAGTCATGAAAAAGTAAATATTCCCGCAGTGACATCATTTACCCATGAGGATCTGACAACTCTGAGGAAATATATTTTTATATATGACTTAGATCATAATACACACAGATAGAATAACCTTTCATCCAAGATGGTTCCATGTTCCAGCCATCCTGAGAAGTGGAGCAATGCACAGCTAGCAACTGGGCCTCAGCTGTGTAACTTGAGGCACCGGCCCTGGGTCACCCTGATGGCCTTTTAACAGCTTGTGCTTACTATGATGACTAGAGTAACTTAAGATCAAGGTGAAGACAACTAAAAAATGAAACCTAATAAACTAAAATTGTATTTGTATTCTATATATCTGATACAGATTGATTAAAAACACTAATAGTAATTTAAAATAGCTACATGCACTTAAATTTTCAGAGACCCCTTTCAAAAAGCCTTTGGCTCTATTCTGCCTGACTGATTCCATCTCTAGATCAGTCAAAAGGCAGAACGGGAGGTCGGGTGTGCTGGTATCTGATCTCAGCAGGTTTCTACCTTCCTCATCGCAGAGCTCTGCGGGGAGATGTCTGGAACATTCTGAACCACAAACAGAATACTTCCTGCAGCTCATTTCTGAACCATGGATGAATCCCAACAAAATGAAACAAACTTAAGGCCAATATTGTTTTGTATTCAGGCCTATAAAATCCATACATTGTGAGTATTTTTGCAACTTCATTGGTTTGTCTTGGTGTTGTCCAGACATTTCAGCTTGTTCTCTTTAGTGTCACAGTTAATAAAGGAAATGTCTAAATGTAGAATAAAAAATAGGGCAAATGACACTTCTCTAGTATTACTATTGAAGATCAGCAGTCTGAAGCAGAAAGCAGCTGATTGGGCATTCGGGGTCAGGTGACCAAGCATCTTGAAAAGCTCAAATGGATAAATAGAGGGGTAGCTCAAGCGGAGCAGCCTGTGGAAAGTGGCCAGTGTGAGTCGGCCAGTGAAGGAGTGGAGCTTTGAGGCTTTGACTTGAGAGGCTTTGACGAGAAGAGGCGGAGGACAAGCTTGCTCGCAGTTAGTCTTTACAATGTTCCCTGAGACGGTGATGTGCCTCTCATGTGAGTTGTGGCCGTCTTGGGGGAGCTCCCCTCTCCCGCAGAGTCACATCTGCCAGAAGTGCATATGGCTGGGCGATCTGGAAGACCGTGTAAGGAATCTAGAGCAGGAGCTGGATGACCTTCGACTCATAAGGGAGAATGAGGCAGTCATAGATGAGAGCTACAGGGAGGTAGTCACACCTAGGCTGTCGGAAGCAGGTCGTTGGGTGACAGTCAGAGGGAGCAAAGCGAAGGTGAGCAGACAGGTAGTGCAGAGCACCCCTGTAGCCATCCCCCTGAATAATAAGTTTACCGTCCTGGATACTGTTGGTGGGGACGACTGACCAGGTGTGAGCCACGGTGGCAGGGCCTCCAGCACTAAGTCTGACCCGGTGGTGCAGAAGGGTAGGACGGAGAAGGGGAGAGCTGTCGTCATTGGAGACTCTATAGTCAGGGGAGCAAACAGGAGATTTTGTGGACGTGAGAAGGACACCCGCATAGCTTGTTGCCTCCCGGGTGCCAGGGTCCGGGATGTCTCTGACCGGGAGCACGACATCCTGGTACAAGAGGGAAAGCAACCAGAAGTTGTGATACATGTTGGTACCAATGACATAGGCAGGAAGAGGGATGAGGTCCTGAAGTGTGAGTTTCAGGAACTAGGCAGAAGGCTGAAGAACAGGACCTCAAGGGTGGCGTTCTCAGGATTGCTGCCAGTGCTACGTGACAGTGATGGTAAGAATTGAAGGAGATGGCAGTTGAATGCGTGGCTGAGGAGTTGGTGCAGGGAGCAGGGTTTTACATTTTTGGATTACTGGGATCTCTTCTGGAGAAGGTGAGACCTGTACAGATTGGATGGGTTGCACCTGAACGTGAGAGGGAGCAATATCCTCGCAGGTAGGTTTGCTAGCATGGTTCGGGAGGGTTTAAACTAATTTACAAGGGGGATGGGACCCGGAGCCATAGAGAAATGAAAGAAGTGCATGGAGTAAAGCCAGATCTAACATATAGACAGGCTTTGAGGAAAGAGAAGCAGGATAAACGGTGTAAAGGTAGTGAGGCAGAAGGACTGAAGTGTGTGTACCTCAATGCAAGAAGCATCAGGAACAAAGGTGATGAACTGAGAGTTTTCTGGTGATATCCTTGATATCTTTTGACATCTGATTCGCAAGTTTGTTGGTGCAAGTATTATTGGAAAACATTGTAAAACTCTGTTTTCTAAGTGTTTATTTAAGTGTGCTTTTATTGTGCATCAAGTGTTTATTCAGGTGTTTACTATGCCTTTACTACGCATTACGTGTCTGTTATTGAGTGCGTAGGGGATTACTACGGTACTTTACTATGTAACCATTGATTTACTAGCTAGAATGAAACCTGTGTACTTTTGACATCCTGAGAAAGAAGAATGTAACCAAATCGAGAGATAGAGTGATTGATTTATTAGCTAGAGTGAAACATACAGCGATATGCTAATACAGTTAACCCAGAAGGGGGGCTATAAAGAATGCCGTGTGAAAAAGTTTGGGAGGCATTCAGAGGCTAGCCCACTGACTGTCTCAGCTTTGATTTGCAAATTCTGCATCTCCTTGTCATTTGTAAAACCACGACAAAACTGGTGTAGTCGGGCAGGATTGGGAAGAGACCCGTGGAAGAAGGAAACGGCAGATTGAGGGCGCTTCCCGGTCCCTGGGGGACCTCCACAGCGCTAACAGAATTCAGGGTGCACCCGAACAAAGGTAAGCGCTTTTTAGCGACAATTTGGACTAAGAATTCTGTTGGTTTGTGGGGAGATCTCGGGGACTCAGAAGTGTGAAACAATTGCCGAAGGGTCTCTCCGATTCAAATAATCTGGCAGAATTGAGGGTTAAGAGGAGGCTCGGAGGATTAATCAAGAACACTGCAGTGGGGGGGGGGGTGAGTATGAATAAGGTAACGAGAAGTTAAGTAAGAAAAATTCCACGTGGTGTTGATAAGTCCCTGTGGATACCACTTCGTACAAGACGAAGGTCTGGACAGGCAGGGAAAGAAAGAAAAGAAAGGAAAACCCTCGTGAATACCGCCTTTAGAAAAGTAAGGCTCTGAACAGACGAGGTGCAAAAAGAAAAACCACGACAGTATCAGGACCTAAGGAGCCCGACCTCTCTGTTCAGTCATGTCCAGCTGCAGCTTTTCAACCAATGGGATGGCAAAGGAAAACGTTTTGCCCGTGCCAGTCCTGTCCTGTGCCACGCAGTCACTACCATCATAGATATGGTTGAATGTCTGTGCTTGTATCGGAAACAAGTGAGTCACGCCTCGAGCCTTAAGCAGTTTAATAGTCTCCTGAGAAATTCTGAAGTTTGAAAAGGCTCCTTCTGTCTGTTCAAGAGAAAGCTCCTCTTCCACTTCACACTCTCAGCACTGCACGGAATCATCGCTGCAAGATGGAATGGCTTCAGATTTTGATTTTTTCATCAACCCATTTTTATCTTCCCGTTCTTGTCTTCTTTCATATTTTTCCTCATCATCACCCTTCGCCAATTTGTACTTTTTTTGATTTCGAAGGTTTCACATCGCTCTTATCTGCTGATTGCTGATCTTCTTGTATATCGTTTTCTTTGTATCTTGACTTTTTTTCCGATGTCGTTCTCTCTTCCAAGTGTCTTCTCTTCTCTTTATCTCTCTTATGTTTCTTGTGCTCCTTCGACTTCACGGACTCGGCCTCCATACTGGGTTCCAGGTCCTCGGGCTGGCAGCTGAGTCTAGACGGCATTTCTCACTAGCTTGGTTACATACATGGAATTATGATGTAGTGGCCATTAAAGAGACTTGGCTGGCAACAGGGCAGGAATGGATTCTCAGTACTCCTGGATTTCAGTGCTTTAAAAGGGATAGAGAGGGGGCAAAGGGGGAGGAGGAGTGGCATTACTGGTCAGGGATACTATTACAGCTACAGAAAGGGTGGGTTATGTAGCAGGATCCTCTTTTGAGTCAGTATGGGTGGAAGTCAGGAACAGGAAGAGAGCAGTTACTCTGTTGGGGGTATTCTACAGGCCCCCTGGTAGCAGCAGAGATACAGAGGAGCAGATTGGGAGGCAGATTTTGGAAAGGTGCAAAAATAACAGGGTTGTTATCATGGGTGACTTTAACTTCCCTAATATTGATTGGCACCTGATTAGTTCCAAAGGTTTAGATTGTACAGAGTTTGTTAAGTGTGTCCAGGATGGATTCCTGTCACAGTATGTGGACAGGCCGACCAGGGGGAATGCCATACTAGATCTATTACTAGGTAATGAACCGGGTCAGGTCACAGATCTCTCAGTGGGTGAGCATCTGGGGGACAGTGACCACCACTCCCTGGCCTTTAGCATTATCATGGAAAAGGATAGAATCGGAGAGGACAGGAAAATTTTTAATTGGGGAAGGGCAAATTATGAGGCTATAAGGCTAGAACTTGCGGGTGTGAATTGGGATGATGTTTTTGCAGGGAAATGTACTATGGACATGTGGTCGATATTTAGAGATCTCTTGCAGGATGTTAGGGATAAATTTGTCCCAGTGAGGAAGATGAAGAATGGTAGGGTGAAGGAACCATGGGTGACAAGTGAGGTGGAAAATCTAGTCAGGTGGAAGAAGGCAGCATACATGAGGTTTAGGAAGCAAGGATCAGATGGGTCTATTGAAGAATATAGAGAAGCAAGAAAGGAGCTTAAGAAAGGGCTGAGAAGAGCAAGAAGGGGGCATGAGAAGGCCTTGGCGAGTAGGGTAAAGGAAAACCCCAAGGTATTCTTCAGTTATGTGAAGAACAAAAGGATGACAGCAGTGAAGGTAGGACCGATTAGAGATAAAGGTGGGAAGATGTGCCTGGAGGCTGTGGAAGTGAGAGAGGTCCTCAATGAATACTTCTCCGGTATTCACCAATGAAAGGGAACTTGATGATGGTGAGGACAATATGAGTGAGGTTGATGTTCTTAAGCATGTTGATATTAAGGGAGAGGAGGTGTTGGAGTTGTTAAAACACATTAGGACAGATAAGTCCCCGGATCCTGATGGAATATTCCCCAGGCTGCTCCATGAGGCGAGGGAAGAGATTGCTGAGCTGCTGGCTAGGATCTTTATGTCCTCGTTGTCCACAGGAATGGTACCGGAGGATTAGAGGGATGCGAATGTTGTCCCCTTGTCCAAAAAAGGTAGTAGGGATAGTCCAGGTAATTATAGACCAGTGGGCTTTACGGCTGTGGTGGGAAAGCTGTTGGAAAAGATGCTTAGAGATAGGATCTATGGGCACTTAGAGAATCATGGTCTGATCAGGGACAGTCAGCATGGCTTTGTGAAGGGCAGATCGTGTCTAACAAGCCTGATAGAGTTCTTTGAGGAGGTGACCAGGCATATAGATGAGGGTAGTGCAGTGGATGTGATCTATATGGATTTTAGTAAGGCATTTGACAAGGTTCCACACGGTAGGCTTATTCAGAAAGTCAGAAGGCATGGGATCCAGGAAAGTTTGGCCAGGTGGATTCAGAATTGGCTTGCCTGCAGAAGGCAGAGGGTGGTGGTGGAGGGAGTACATTCAGATTGGAGGATTGTGACTAGTGGTGTCCCACAAGGATCTGTTCTGGGACCTCTACTTTTCGTGATTTTTATTAACGACCTGGATGTGGGGGTAGAAGCGTGGGTTGGCAAGTTTGCAGATGACACAAAGGTTGGTGGTGTTGTAGATAGTGTAGAGGATTGTCGAAGATTGCAGAGAGACATTGATAGGTTGCAGAAGTGGGCTGAGAAGTGGCAGATGGAGTTTAACCTGGAGAAGTGTGAGGTGGTACACTTTGGAAGGACAAACTCCAAGGCAGAGTACAAAGTAAATGGCAGGATACTTGGTAGTGTGGAGGAGCAGAGGGATCTGGGGGTACATGTCCACAGATCCCTGAAAGTTGCCTCACAGGTAGATAGGGTAGTTAAGAAAGCTTATGGGGTGTTAGCTTTCATAAGTCGAGGGGTAGAGTTTAAGAGTCACGATGTAATAATGCAGCTCTATAAAATTCTGGTTAGGTCACACTTGTGTCCAGTTCTGGTCGCCTCACTATAGGAAGGATGTGGAAGCATTGGAAAGGGTACAGAGGAGATTTACCAGGGTGCTGCCTGGTTTAGAAAGTATGCATTATGATCAGAGATTAAGGGAGCTAGGGCTTTACTCTTGGGAGAGGAGGAGGATGAGAGGAGACATGATAGAGGTGTGCAAGATAATAAGAGGAATAGATAGAGTGGATAGCCAGCGCCTCTTCCCCAGGGCACCACTGCTCAATACAAGAGGACATGGCTTTAAGGTAAGGGGTGGGAAGTTCAAGGGGGATATTAGAGGAAAGTTTTTTACTCAGAGAGTGATTGGTGCGTGGAATGCACTGCCTGAGTCAGTGGTGGAGGCAGATACACTCGTGAAGTTTAAGAGACTATTAGACAGGTATATGGAGGAATTTAAGGTGGGGTATTATATGGGAGGCAGGGTTTGAGGATTGGCACAACATTATGGGCCGAAGGGCCTGTAATGTGCTGTACTATTCTATGTTCTATGTTCTATGAATATCCATAACCTGCTTATACACTCAGGATTCCCAGATCACACTTCCACTGCCTGAATCACACTTGAGCTGCTTTGGAGATCCAATGTGTAATGCATGGAGGGGCAAGTCAAGTCAAGTCAAGTTTATTGTCATTTAACTATATACATGTGTGTAACAGATATAACCACATAACTGCCGGTCTCCCATACAACCTTGCCCAGGCCTGCGCCTTGGAAACCTTCCAAGGCACAAATCCATGGTCTCACGAGACTAACGGATGCCTATTAATTAATATAACGATATAATGTATATAAAAACAAGACAATGTTTCTCCGAACCAGGGTGTAAAGCACCGTAGTACACAAAACACACATAACACACGATAACTTATGAAGGTAAGGGTATAATCTACATATGAATTACACATAAATAACAAACTGGTGCATAAATTAAATGTTGTAAAGTAGGGAACAGATTAACCAGTCACACTTCGAATACAAAGCGACAGGGAGTTCAGAAGCCCAGTGGTCTGAGGAAAGAAAATGTTTCCCATCCTGAACATTCTTGTTTTTATGCATCAGAGGTTCCTGCCTGATGGTAGAAAGTCAAAGAGGATGCTGGGTGGCTGGGTAGGCAGGATCCCTAATAATACTAAGGGTCCTGCGTATGCAGCGCTCCTGGTAAATGTCCCCGATGGATGGTAGGGAGACCCCCCCTATGGTCCTCTCAGCTGTTTCTCACAGTCTTTTGTAACTTTGGCCATCTTGTAACTCAAAAGGGATTATAGTGAAAAGGGAAATGGGTTGTGAGACAGAGAATTTGGTGCAAGCATGTCATGGTCTTTAATGTTCTTAACTCCAAGTATCTCTAAAACAACACGGAGGTGGATACGTTACTGAAATCCTCATTACGAAAGTGAGCACTGCAGCTCAAAGACTCTATTATGGCTGCATCAGTAACGAGCAATCCAATAACCTACCCACTGCTCTGTTCTTTTAGAGATAGTTAGGAAACCACGTTAATATTAGATTCATTTGAACTCTGGATATTTCTGGGGTCCATAATTTAGCCAATTACAAGAGTGAACAGTTCCATGCCAGATGGGAGCTGATCAGGTGATAAATTTAAGAATTAGAGAAATCAAATACGTTTAAAAGTAAATATTTCAAACCCAGTTAATGGCACCTTATCATTCACCTTAATCCTGTGACTTAATTTGGCATATTCCGCAGAAGTCTGAGGTGAAGACACAGTATAATTACGGAGACTTGTTAGAGTCATTGAATACAACAGATAAACATTTATCAGGACAGAATGCATGTATGGAAAGAGATACAAGGTCAAGGTTCCAGAATGAAACCTCTTCATCAGAATTCTTTACACAGAAGCTGCTGAACTGCTTGGTGTTTCTAGTAGTTCCTGTTTTTATCTCAGACTTCCAGCATCTTCAGGTTTTGATTTTCATTTTCCACAATTCAATTCTAAACAGTCATTCCCTTTTCTGAGACTATGACTTAGATATATTTTGTTAAAATAGATTAGAAATGCAATTACTTGATCCATTAAAATCTTAATCTTCATAGTTCAAGGTAAAATCAATAATCAAAGTATGTATATGTCACCATTACACTGCCTTTACATTTATTTTCTTGCAGGCCTTTACAGTAAACATAGAAATACAACAGAATCAATGAAAAATTACACACAATCTAAGGAACCAATGTGCAAAAGAAGAAACTGTGCAAATAAATAAACAAAAACTGAGAATATGAGCTGCAGAGTTTATGAAAGTGAGTCCATAGGTTGTGGAATTCATTCAGAGTTGAGGTGAGTGAAGTTATCCACACTGGTTCAGGAACCTGATGGTTGAACTATTCCTAAAGCTGGTGATGTGGGACCTACGGCTCCAGAACTTTCTTCCCAAAGCAGCAGCAAGCAGAGAGCATGGCCCGGATGGTTGCAGCCGTTGAAGATGGATGCTGCTTTCTTGTGGCAGCACTCCATGTAGATGTGCTCAGTGGTGGGGAGAAATAAATCTTGAACATTTAATGGGAAAATGCGCAAACTAAAATTAATGTAATTGTACAAAAGTAGAAGCAGAAGAGTTCTTTAATGAATATCCCCATTTATTCTCCAGACTATGCTGTAATTGGTGTGCAAAAGCTACCTCTTATTAAAAAAATACACCAGCATCTTCAACTATTCTGAAATCAGAAATGGAGTTTAAAAATGTTGTCCTCAATTCCAGGGGATTATCGAAAAAAGGACTCAATATCTGAAAAAGAGCACTGATAAATAAGAGATTTCATTCATTCATTGATACAGCAGGCTATTAGAGCAGACACAATCACTGAAAATTCCCTTAATTGGTCAGTAATGTAACATTACTGCAACTGGATACTGGCCATTAACTATCATAAATCAGGTGCAGTCACACCAATGTCATCTGCTGTTTAGAAAAAGCAAACATCAAGGTCACAAATGCTAACTGGTTCTAAATATTTCTCTATATCGACATAGCCTAGAATATTTCTGCCCATCAGGAAGACCAGAGTTACTTTGCCTGACTTCTTACAATCAGATTTATAGGAGGGCTTGTTTGCTCCATTCTTCTTCCAAATTCTTCCCTTTTTCATAAGCAAACATCTACAACTGTTGATAATTTGGTGTTATTCGATGCTTTAATCAAAGGGAACTATAAGGAGTCAAACTCAAATTATTAAATATGCTATCCAAATTAACTTAAAATTCATATCACATGCTACAGGACATGGAGCATGAGCAAGAGGTGAAAGAGGATGTTTGGGTTGTTGGAACATGCACTTTGGTATTCTATGGGTCAGTGCCAAAATCTCTATTACATATTATATACTTAAATAAAATTGGAGATACTGTTTCAAACTTCACGGTTGATACCAAGTTGGGAGCTGAGTATCACCAAGAAAAGGTGTGAATGGTACAGAAAACTAATAGCTAAATTGTATCTGACAGCACACACAAAATGCTGGAGGAATTCAGCAGGCCAGGTTGCATCTATGGAAAAAAGTACAGTCGGCCATTCAGGCCAAAACCCTTCGGCAGGACTGGAGAAAAAAACCTGAGGAGTAGATTTAAAAGATGCGGGGTGGGGGAGAGAGAACCACAAGGTGATGGGTGAAACCGGGAAGGGGAGGGATGAAGTAAAGAACTGGGAAGTTGGTGAAAGAGATACAGGGCTGGAGAAGGGGGAGTCTGATAGGAGAGGACAGAAGGCCATGAAAGAAAGAAAAGGGATGAGGATCACAGGAGGAAGAAGATGAGCAGACAAGGGGATAGGTGAGAGAGGGTAAAGGGCATGGGGAATGGTGAAGTGGGGGTGGGGGGCATTACCAGAAGTTTGAGAAATCGATGTTCATGCCACCAGATTGGAATATAAGGTGTTGTTCCTCCAACCTAAATGTGGCCACATCACGACAGTGGAGGAAGCCATGGATAGACATATCGGAATGGGAATGGGAAGTGGAATTAAAAGGGGTGGTCACCGGGAGATCACATTTCTGACAGATGGAGTGTAGGAGCTCAGTGAGGCGGCCTCCCAATCTACATTGGGTCTCTCCGATATACAAGAGGCCACACCAGAAGCACCGGAAACAGCATATCAACTCAACAGGCTCATAGGTGAAGATCCAAGCTAAATTGTATGCTGGCCTCAGAAATGGTAAATGAATGTCGAAATAAGTAAGTTTGAGATGGTAACTTCAGTGAATGAACAACTAAGGAATGCAAATATGTTTTAGAAAGTAAAAGTATTAGCAAGGTAGAGGTGAAAAAGCATTTGTGAGTAACACACACAAAATGCTAGAGGAACTAGGACAGGCAGCGTCTATGGACTTTACAGGCCGAAACCCTTCATCAGGACTGGAAAGAAAGAGGACCCCAAAACATCTCCATAGATTCTTGCCTGGCCTGCTGAATTCTTCCACCTTTTTATGTGTGTTGCTCTGGATCTCCAGCATCAGCAGAATCTCTTGCATTAAAGGTCAGTAAATACCCTATTTCTATCTCATCACGTGCAACCTACAGACATAAATGGAGACAGAGGACAAAAGACAAAAGAAAAACATAGCTGGTCCGCTATCACTACAATTCATTTCATTTACTTTAGCAGATTATAACACTGGAACGGAAAAGTCTACAGTCATTACCTGAAGCGGGCAGAATTTATTTTCATTAGCTGAACCTATCAATAAGTACTTCAAACAAGCATTTCTTAATCTAGATCTTGTTATTCAACTTGGATTTTAAAAGTAAGTCAAGCCAACTGTGAATTATACACCCTATGGCAGTCAATTGCTAATTAGATTGCTAAAATTTTATCAGGCTCCCAAAGTATAGTGACATTTTTTAATATATACTCATATATAAAACTCATTAGCCTATCATACTCATGATAGACTGCCACCAATCTTCTGTTCATTAGCGATTTGAGACCAGGCAGCACTGAAAATATCGAACTGAATCAAATCCAATTTTTCTGGAAAATTTAAGCTGTAATGATAAGAAAGAGAGAAAGTGGTGAAGTGAACAGAGGACTTGGTATAAGGATATGTGTTCTTCATGTTCTGACCAGATATACAGCAAAAATATTGACAGATATTCACTCAGCAAGGAACAAAGGAATCGGTGACTGGAGGAAGAGGTCCTGCACAGTGAGTAACAGGAGTTACGGAAGCCACTAAAGAGACGGACCTGTACAGTAGTAATCTCTAGATTACTCTTTGTACCATTTTCTAGTCAGGGCAGAGATAGGATGATAGTACAGATGAATAAGTGGCTGAGAAAGTAGTGTAGCGAGCAGATTTTCAGATTCCTGGATCATTGGTATCTCTTCTGGGTAAGGTATGACCAGTACAAAAAGGATAGGTTATAATCTGAACCTGAAGGGGACAAATATCCTTGTGGGCAAGTTTTCTAGAGCTTTTGGGGAGGGTTTGAGAGGGAGAAGATAAAATTATAGGTATCGTTATTACTGTGGAGTAAAGGGAATTACGGAAGCATGAGAGAGGAGCTGGCCAAAGTTGAATGGAAGAGGACACTAGCAGGGATGAGGCCAGAACAGCAATGGCTGGAGTTTCTGAGGGTAATTCAGAAGGCATAGGATAGATACATCCCAAAGATGAAAAAGTATTCTAAAGGGAGGATGAGGCAACCTTGGCTGACAGGAGAAGTCAGAGACGACATAAAAGGAAAAGAGAGGGCATATAATACAACAGAAATTAGTGGGAAGATAGTATATTGGGAAGCTTCTAAAACCAACAGAGGACAACTAACTAGGGCATATGAAGAGAACAGATGAAAAATGAAGGTAAGCTAGCCAGTAATATCAGAGCTACAAAAAGATTTTCAGATATATAAAGAGAAAATATAGTGGAGAATGGATACTGGAAAATGACGCTGGACAGGTAGTAATGGGAGAAAGAAATAAGTATTTTGTGTCAGTCTTCACTGTGGAACACATTAGCAATATGCCAGAAATTCGAGAGAGTCAGGGGCCAGAAATGAGTGCAGTTGCTATTACTGAGGAGAAGATGCTTGGGAAGCTGAAAGGTCTGAAAGTAGTTAAGTCACCTGGATCAGACGAACTACACCCCAGGGTTCTGAAGGAGATAGCTGAAGGAATTGTGGAGGCTTTAGTAATGATATGTCAAGAATCAATAGATTCTGGAATTGTTCTAGAGGTCTGGAGAATTGCAAATGTCACTCCACTCTTTAAGAAGGGAGGGAGACAGAAGAAAGGAAATTTTAGACCATTTAGCCTAAATTCAGTGGTTGGGAAGATGTTGGATTCCATTATTAAGGATGAAGTTTAGAGGTGCTTGAAGGCACACGATAAACTAAACTGAAGTCAGCATGGCTTCCTTATGGGGAAATCTTGCCTAGCAAATCTGTTGGAATTCTTCGAGAAAATAACAGGCAGGTTAGACAAGGAGAGTCAGTAGATGTTGTTTACTTGGATTTTCAGAACTCCTTTGACAGGTGCCGCACATGAGGCTGCTTATCAAGAAAAGAGCACATGATATTACAAGAAAGACATGAGCAGAGATAGAAGATTGGCTGACAGGCAGGGGGTAAAGAGTGAGAATAAATGCTGGTTGGCTGCCTGTGACTAGTGGTGTTCCACAGAGGTTGGTATTGTGATTGCTTCTTTTCACATTATACATCAACGATTTGGATGATGGAATTGATAGTTTTGTGGCTAAGTTTGCAGATGATACAAAGATAGTTGGAAGAACCTGTAGTGTTCAGGAAGAAGTGAGTCTTGGACAGAATGGGAGAATGGGAAAAGAAATAGCAGATGGAATATAGTGTAGAGAAGTATATGGTCATGCACTTTTGGTAGGAAGAATAAAGGTGTAGACCTGTAGACTATTTCTAGATGGGTGAAAATTTGAAACTCAGAGGTACAAAGGGACTTAGGAGTCCTTGAGCAGGATTCATTAGAGATTAGCTTGCAGGTTGAGTCAGTGGTAAGGAAAGCAAATGCAATTTCAGCAGTCATTTTGAACAGACTAGCATATAAGAGCAAGTATGCAATACTGAGGCTTTATAAGGCATTGGTCAGACCGTACTTGGAGTATTGTAGGCAGTTTTGGGCCCCTTATCTCAGAAAAGATATGCTGGCATTGGAGAGGGTCCAGAGAAGGTTCATGAAAATGTTTCCAGGAATGAAAGGGTTAGCTTATGAGGTGTGTTTGATGGCTCTGGGCCTGTACTCACTGGAGTTTAGAAGAATGAGGGGAGATCTCATTGAAATCTATTGAATATTGAAAGGCTTAGATAGAATGATATGGAGAGGATGTTTCCTATAGTGGATGAGCCTAGGACCGGAGGGCATAGCCCTAGAATAGAGGGGTGTCCATTTAGAACAGAGATGAGAAGGAATTTCTTTAGCCAGAGGGTGGTGAGTCTGTGGAATTCATTGCCACGGAGGGCTGTAGAGGCCAAGTCATTGAGTATATTTAAAGCAGAGTTTGATAATTTCTTGGTTAGTCAGGGTATCAAAGTTGTAGGGAGAAGGCAGGAGAATGGGGTAGAGAGGGATAATAAATCAGCCATGATGAAATGCAGAGCAGACTCGATGGGCCAAGTGGCCTAATTCTGCTCCTATGTCTTATACCCAGCAGTGACGATCATGATGAGTTAGTTGCAGTCACGGACCAGCTATGCGTTCAGGGAAGGGAGGCCCCTACTTTTCAAGAATATCTCTATATTCCAAAACACAACCTTACATGTGATGTGATCCTGATCTGTTGAGAAGGATGCATGCTTAGTGATCCCATAAATTCCCAATCAAAAGAGAAGGGGACTGTGCTCACCTAGAGTACAGGGCATCAGAGATCTCCTGACGCAGCTGTTAGTTACAGCTGCGAAGTATTATCGTGATCCCCTACTACATAGAAACTCATGACCACCAGGACATTAGCAGTCTCTTTCAATGCAGATCATATTTCCTCTGAACTGCAATTGTCTGAAATCCTGTCACGGCCCAAACTTCTTTAGCAAAGATGAATGTCCTAACATCTTGCCCTTCATTGAGGAAATTGTGGGGGTGCTCCCGAAGACCTTTACTGCACATGGTTTCCAACAGAAGCCCCTTCTTTCCCGCCTCCTTTCTCCCCCTGAAGATTATCATACTTTTCATGCCCTCTCCATTTTCCCATTTGCACTGCACTCCTAGAAAGATTATCATCTGAATACACTTGTTCAGCATTAGAAGAGTTCTGCTGAAGATTGAATTTAGCATACAACTCCTCCTTCTTTAAAGCCACTCCCTGTAGAACATAAAACATGTGCAATGACAGGAGCTTCCATTCCCTGACTACATAGCTGGCTGTAATTAACTCATCATAATCATCACTGCCAGGTACCTTACTCCAACCAACACTATATAAATCAATCAATTCCAAACCTGCAAGTAACGTAGGACTGTTTACTCTTTTCCATAGATGCCACTTAGATAGATAGATAGATAGATAGATATACTTTATTGATCCCGAGGGAAGTTGGGTTTCGTTACAGCCGCACCAACCAAGAATAGAGCATAAATATAGCAATACAAAAACCACAAACAATCAAACAACAAAATGCAAACTACGCCAGACGGAAAAAAGTCCAGGACCAGTCTATTGGCTCAGGGTGTCTGACTCTCCACGGCCTGCTGAGCTCCTCCAGAATTTTGTGTGTGTTGCTTGTATTTCCAGCATCTGCAGATTTTCTCTTCTTAGTAATTTATGACTTCTTTAAAGAGAGTAGCTAGTGGGATCTTCTGTTAAATGCTGCGTCGCCCATGTCGCTAAATAGATAATGTTAGGCATTCAGTAATTTTTTTCCCAGGAAACAAATGTCCAATACCAGAGGGAAAGTATTTAAGGTGAGAGGGGGAAAGTTCAAAGCAGGTGTGCATGGCAACTTTTTTAACAAAGGTGTGCATAACAAAATTTATACAGAAATTTAATAAAAACAAACTGAGACTTTATCAAACTTTCTCACATTGATAATAATATCAGAAAGATCTGTTAGCCCAGAATTTGTCCTATTCTTGAGTTCTGAAAGAATGATTTATTGCAGTAAATGGACTGAGATTGCAACAAATTAAACATAAAATGAGGAAAAGCTAATTATATCATGATTTAAATTTTGCAATGAAGGAGCAACGTTGCCAGTATCTGCTACTTATAACTGAACAATGAACGTTTACTGCATTTAGGAATATATTAACCATTTTCCTGTTAATACCAACAGTGGAATTTATCCCAATACATGCTAACACTAATCCTTTAAAGAGTTCAATATTAAGAGAATCATTGTCAGATTTTAAACAACAATGACACTCTAATTTGAAAGGATTTTCCCTGCAGGTACAGCATCATCATTATGCACTGTGTCACATATCATCTCCTGCCTGGGAAGTGAATTGGATCCACTCCAACTTGCCTACTGGAGCAACAGGCCCACAGCAGATACCATCTCACTGGTTCTTCCTTCAATCCTGGAATATCATAGAACATAGAAAATGTACAGCACAATACAGGCCCTTAGGCCCACAAAGTTGTGCCGAACATATTCCTACCTTAGAAATTACTCGGCTTACCTATAGCCCTCTAATTTACTAAGCTCCATGTACCTATCTAAGTGTCTCTTAAAAGACCGTATCGTATCCGCCTCCACCATGGTTGCCGGCAGCCCATTCCACGCACTCACCACTCTCTGAGTAAAAGACTTACCCCTGACATCTCCTCTGTACCTACTCCCTATCACCTTAAACCTGTGTCCTCTTGTGGCAGCCATTTCAGCCCTGGGAAAAAGCCTCTGACTATCCACACAATCAATGCCTCTCATCATCTTATACACCTCTATCAGGTCATCTCTCATCCTCTGTCGCTCCAAGGAGAAAAGGCCGAGTTCACTCAACCTATTCTCATAAGGCATGCTCCTCAATCCAGGCAACATCCTTGTAAATCTCCTCTGCACCCTTTCTATGGCTTCTACATCCTTCCTATAGTGAGGCAACCAGAACTGAGCACCAGTACTCCAAGTGGGGTCTGAACAGGGTCCTATATAGCTGCAACATTACCTCTCGGCTCCTAAATTCAATTCCACAATTGATGAAGGCCAATAAACCGTACGCCTTCTTAACCACAAAGTCAACCTGCACAGTTGCTCTGAGTGTCCTATGGACTCGGACCCCAAGATCCCTCTGATCCTCCACACTGCCAAGAGTCTTACCATTAATATTATATTCTGCCATCATATTTGACCTACCAAAATGTACCACTTCACCCTTATCTGGGTTGAACTCCATCTGCCACGTCTCAGTCCAGTTTTGCATCCTATCAACGTCCCGCTGTAACCTCTGACAGCTCTCCACACAACACCCCCAACATTTGTATCATCAGCAAACTTACTAACCCATCCCTCCACTTCCTCATCCAGGTTGTTTATAAAAATCACAAAGAGTAAGGGTCCCAGAACAGATTCCTGAGGCACCCCACTGGTGACCAACCTCCATGCAGAATATGACCCATCTACAACCACTCTTTGCCTTCTGTGGGCAAGCCAGTTCTGGACCCACAAAACAATGTCCTCTTGGATCCCATGCCTCTTTACTTTCTCAATAAGCCTTACATAGGGTATCTTATCAAATGTCTTGCTGAAATCCGTATACACTACATCTACTGCTCTTCCTTCATCAATGTGTTTAGTCACATCCCCAAAAAATTCAATCAGGCTCGTAAGGCACAACCTGCCCTTGACAAAGCCATGCTGACTACTCCTAATCATATTATGCCTCTCCAAATGCTCATAAATCCTGCCTCTCAGGATCTTCTCAATCAACTTACCAACCACTGAGGTAAGACACACTGGTCTATAATTTCCTGGGCTATCTCTACTCCCTTTCTTGAATAAAGGAACAACATTCACAATCCTCCAATCCTCCGGAACCTCTCCTGTCCCCATTGATAATGGAAAGATCATCGCCAGAGGCTCAGCAATCTCCTCCCTCGCCTCCCACAGTAGTCTGGGATACATCTCATCCGGTCCCAGCTACTTATCCAACTTGATGCTTTCCAAAAGCTCCAGCACATCCTCTTTCTTAATATCTACATTCTCAAGCTTTTCTGACTGCTGAAAGTCATCACTACAATCACCAAGATCCTTTTCCATAGTGAATACTGAAGTAAAGTATTCATTAAGTACATCTGCTATTTCCTCCAGTTCCATACACACTTTCCCACTGTCACACTTGAACCTTGAACTTTGATTCATGGTGCAAATCAATGATGATTGAAAGCTTTTGGCTCCATTTATTCTATTATTGTGACAGTTGCACAACACACACTCTAACAACACAGACAGTCCAAGCAAGTACAGCTGTTTAGATCCCTTGATCTTGCATTTCAATCATGAAGTTACTAAGAATAGACAGGAAGTTATCTGAACAAGGGAATCCTGAAGAACAGATCTGCAAGGCTAGTAACGAGTGAACCAACCCAACAGATAAATCTACCTGTGGCAGATGAGTCTCTCTAGGATGGCATTGGCAGAAGTGATCAATACATACTGGACTCAACACTGAGGATATCTCCCACCACATTGTATTACACTGCAGTCATACTAAATGGGATAGGCTCAGAACAGACCTGGCTGCTCACAAGTGGGCATCCACAGGGCTTTGTGCACCATCAGTACCAGCAAATATTTACTTAGCTTCAGCCTATAATCTAATTGCCCAGTATATCCCTTATTCTAGCATTACCACCAAGCCAAGGGTTTACGACTCCTGCAATAAGGAGTACAGAAGGCCTTGTAGGGAACAACACCAGGCATACTGAAAAATAATATGGTGCTAGCAAAAAAGAACTACAAAAAAATCTGCAAAATACACTGAGCTAAGTGGCCAATGTATTAGATTGAAATTATGTAGTTCAATCACATCTAACTGTGAGTGGTCGTGGATAATTAAACAGCTCCAAAGAATCCCCATTCTCCACTAGGCAGGGCCAGCATGTGAGTGCTAAAGACAAGTCTGAGCATTCACATTTATGTTGACAGAACTGAGAAAGAGCTAATCCATCTTACTTTTGCCTGAGTTCCCTAACCTTACAACAGCCTGCTCTTAGCCAATTCAACCCATTCCATGTGCAAACAAGGAATGGTTGAGAAGTGGATTCAGCAGAGGCTAAGGGACCATGCAACACCACTACTATAGTGCCTAATAGTTATGCTATAGAATTCACTGTTCAGCTGACCAAGCTATTCAAGCAGAGTTGCAACAAAGGCATTACCCAACCATCTGGAAAATTGCCCAGTTAAATTCTGTTTATTAAAAAAAGGACAAATCTATTCCAGTTAATTACAGCCCTTTCAGTTTACTCTAATCATCAGTAAAGTGATGGAAGGTATCATCAAGCAGCATTTAATCACCAATAATCTACTCATCAATTTCCAGTTTGGTTTTCACCGGGTCTACTTGGCTCCAGGACTGATCACAGTTTTGCTCCAAACTTGAGCCAAATGGCTTAATTTCAGAGTTACAGTGAAAGTGATTTAACTTGAGACTCGGGCAGTGTTGACTAGCTGTGGCATGAAGGGGCTCTGATAAAACTGAACTTAGTGGGCATCAAAGGATAGTTAGAGTCTTACTTCGCACATAGGAAGATTGTTGTGGTTGTTGGAGGGCAATCATCCTAGTCCCAAAACACCACTGCGCAAATTTCTCAGAACAAACCATCTTTGGCTGCTTCCTCCTATCACAAGTTCAGAAATGGGGTGCTCGTAAATGAACCAATTCATTAAAGCATACAGTAAGAACTAGGCAACATTAGGCCATGGCTAAGACGTAGCAAGTAATAGTCATATTATCAAACTCTCATGCAATGACTATTTCCACCAAGAGAGAATTCAATCACCAACTCTTTATGTCTAACAGTGTTACCAACACTGACTCCCCCACCATCAGTATCATGAAGTCATCATTAACCAGAAGCTCAACTGAACCAACCAAATACCTTGGTCAGAAGCTCAGTATCCTGCAGCAGGTGATAGCCTGAAACCTTTCCACTATTCACAAAGCAAAGGCAAGAGCGTAATGCAGTATTTTCCACTGGTCTAGATAAGTACAGCACCAACAAGTCTCAAGAAGCAGGGCAAAGTAGTCTGCATGCTTGGCACCCATCAACCACCCTGAACATTTATTCCCTCAACAGGCACATATATCCTCTACTAAATTATTGCAGGGCCACTGGACTAATTGGGGGAGCCTGGAAAAGAGGAAACTTAGCTGGCGTGACGTCTGGGAGTTGGAGGGATCTCGGCTAAGTTTTGTCATCAGAGCCACTTACGACCTCCTACCAACACTCCAGAACCTGAACCAGTGGTGGGGAGAAGACCCTGCTTGCTCTCTTTGTCAAGCACCTGGATCACTAAGGCACATTTTAACAGGATGCACCACGAGCCTCACCCAGGGGCGGTACACTTGGCAGCATAACCAAGTTCTCAGACAGCTGGCATCAATCTTGGAACAGAGGCGAATCACCACAAATGCCCTCCCACAAACATCGGCAGGAAATGTCCACATTACATGATTTGTACCAGCAGGCCAACCTCCAGAGCACCATATAACATCAAAAGATGTAAGCATTCTGCAGGTTGCTCGGGATTGAAAAATGGACGCAGACTTGGAAAAAATGCTTGTGTTTCCCCCAGACATTGCAGCTACAATACTCTGGCCAGACATTGTCCTGTGGTCCACAACAACCAAGCTGGCATATGTTGTGGAATTGACAGTACCATGGGAAGATGGTGTCGAAGAAGCTTATGAGAGGAAAAAGAACTGGCAACTGAAGCTGCCCAGAATGGCTGGAAGACCAAGATTTTCCCTGTAGAAGTGGGATGCAGGGGATTCGTTGCTACATCTACGACCAGTCTATTGAAGAAGATGGGGGTGAGAGGTCATTCCCTCCAACAAGCAATCAAGTCCTTGTCAAATGCAGCAGAAGAAAGCAACAATTGGATTTGGATTAAAAGGAAAGGCAACAACTGGGCTGCAAGATGAAGACAGGAGGGTATGGAACTGAGGGGGGTGTATCTGGGACACCAGGTAGCACCGTTGAGCCCTCTGGAGACATCGTGGGCTTATCAATGAAACGTCAAAGAAGGAGGGTGCCTACCTGATGACCCCGATGACGTACCTACCCTCTCTCCTTGTCACCACTCCAAACCCACTGCCAACATCGAGAGTGCCAACTTACCATAGGGATTGAAACATCAAGTCCTAGTAGCTCTACTAGCTCTACTGCAGTTACTCACCAAGGCTACTCCAACAGCACTTCCTAAATAAGTTCAAGTTTCAAGTTTATCGTTCAAACATACATGAATATAGCTAAAATAAAACAGCATTCCTCTGGGGCCAAGGTACACAACACATTACCAACAACAGACAGCATCCTGTACAAATAGTACAAATACATACTATTTGTACTATTCAAAGCACAAATAGTACGTATAGTTATGATTTCAGAAAAACATGCACTCACAAAGAGAAAAAGATATATAGCCCAAGTACCTGAGTTGTTCTGGTCCAGCTTGTTCTTCCACTGAGTGAACATGGGAAGGTAGCACCGGGCAAATACCAGAAGGCAGCACCGAGCGAGCAGCAGAGGGCAGCACTGAGCGAACATGGCGTGTATGACTTTACCATCAAAAAGGCAAGGGCAGCAGACATATGGAAACACCATCACCTGCAAGTTCCCCTCCAACTTAAAGAGGGGTAACTTTGAAGGTATGAGACGTGAATTAGCCAAGATAGACTGGCAAATGACACTTAAAGGATTGACGGTGGATATGCAATGGCAAACATTTAAAGGTTGCATGGATGAACTACAACAATTGTTCATCCCAGTTTGGCAAAAGAATAAATCAAGGAAGGTAGTGCACCCGTGGCTGACAAGAGAAATTAGGGATAGTATCAATTCCAAAGAAGAAGCATACAAATTAGCCAGAGAAAGTGGCTCACCTGAGGACTGGGAGAAATTCAGAGTTCAGCAGAGGAGGACAAAGGGCTTAATTAGGAAGGGGAAAAAAGATTATGAGAGAAAACTGGCAGGGAACATAAAAACGGACTGTAAAAGCTTTTATAGATGTGTGAAAAGAAGAAGACTGGTAAAGACAAATGTAGGTCCCCTGCAGACAGAAACAGGTGAATTGATTATGGGAAGCAAGGACATGGCAGACCAATTGAATAATTACTTTGGTTCTGTCTTCACTAAGGAAGACATAAATAATCTTCCAGAAATAGTAGGGGACAGAGGGTCCAGTGAGATGGAGGAACTGAGCGAAATACATGTTAGTAGGGAAGTGATGTTAGGTAAATTGAAGGGATTGAAGGCAGATAAATCCCCAGGGCCAGATGGTCTGCATCCTAGAGTGCTTAAGGAAGTAGCCCAAGAAATAGTGGATGCATTAGTGATAATTTTTCAAAACTCGTTAGATTCTGGACTAGTTCCTGAGGATTTGAGGGTGGCTAATGTAACTCCACTTTTTAAAACAGGAGGGAGAGAGAAACCAGGGAATTATAGACCAGTTAGCCTAACGTCGGTGGTGGGGAAACTGCTGGAGTCAGTTATCAAGGATGTGATAACAGCACATTTGGAAAGCGGTGAAATGATCGGACAAAGTCAGCATGGATTTGTGAAAGGAAAATCATGTCTGACGAATCTCATAGAATTTTTTGAGGATGTAACTAGTAGAGTGGATAGGGGAGAACCAGTGGATGTGGTATATTTGGATTTTCAGAAGGCTTTTGACAAGGTCCCACACAGGAGATTAGTGTGCAAACTTAAAGCACACGGTATTGGGGGTAAGGTATTGGTGTGGGTGGAGAATTGGTTAGCAGACAGGAAGCAAAGAGTGGGAATAAACGGGACCTTTTCAGAATGGCAGGCAGTGACTAGTGGGGTACCGCAAGGCTCAGTGCTGGGACCCCAGTTGTTTACAATATATATTAATGACTTGGATGAGGGAATTAAATGCAGCATCTCCAAGTTTGCAGATGACACGAAGCTGGGTGGCAGTGTTAGCTGTGAGGAGGATGCTAAGAGGATGCAGGGTGGCTTGGATAGGTTGGGTGAGTGGGCAAATTCATGGCAGATGCAATTTAATGTGGAAAAATGTGAAGTTATCCACTTTGGTGGCAAAAATAGGAAAACAGATTATTATCTGAATGGTGGCTGATTAGGAAAAGGGGAGGTGCAACGAGACCTGGGTGTCATTATACACCAGTCATTGAAAGTGGGCATGCAGGTACAGCAGGCGGTGAAAAAGGTGAATGGTATGCTGGCATTTATAGCGAGAGGATTCGAGTACAGGAGCAGGGAGGTACTACTGCAGTTGTACAAGGCCTTGGTGAGACCACACCTGGAGTATTGTGTGCAGTTTTGGTCCCCTAATCTGAGGAAAGACATCCTTGCCATGGAGGGAGTGCAAAGAAGGTTCACCAGATTGATTCCTGGGATGGCAGGACTTTCATATGAAGAAAGACTGGATGAACTGGGCTTGTACTCGTTGGAATTTAGAAGATTGAGGGGGGATCTGATTGAAACGTATAAGATCCTAAAGGGATTGGACAGGCTAGATGCAGGAAGATTGTTCCCGATGTTGGGGAAGTCCAGAACAAGGGGCCACAGTTTGAGGATAGAGGGGAAGCCTTTTAGGACCGAGATTAGGAAAAACTTCTTCACACAGAGAGTGGTGAATCTGTGGAATTCTCTGCCACAGGAAACAGTTGAGGCCAGTTCATTGGCTATATTTAAGAGGGAGTTAGATATGGCCCTTGTGGCTACGGGGGTCAGGGGGAATGGAGGGAAGGCTGGGGCGGGGTTCTGAGTTGGATGATCAGCCATGATCATAATAAATGGCGGCGCAGGCTCGAAGGGCCGAATGGCCTACTCCTGCACCTATTTTCTATGTTCCTATGTTTAAAATATAAGCCATCTTGAATCTGAAATATGCTATCAGTTCTTCATGACCATTTGGTCTTCTATTTTTATATCTAACTCACACTCCTAAAGTTCTTGAAATTCTTTTTGTAAACAGGAAGTATTGAGAGTATCTAAACAAATCATTCTGATAGTACACATCAAAGTTGCTGGTGAATACAGCAGGCCAGGCAGCATCTCTAGGAAGAGGTACAGTCGACGTTTCAGGCGGAAACTCTTCGTCAGGACTAACTGAAGGAAGAGTTAGTAAGAGATTTGAAAGTGGGAGGGGGAGGGGGAGGGATGGAGCCAAGAGCTGGACAGTTGATTGGGATATGAGAGGATCCTGGGACTGCTGCGTTCACCAGCAGCTTTGATGTATGTTGCTTGAATTTCCAGCACCTGCAGATTTCCTCATGTTTGTGTTTTTAAAATCATTCTGATGTCTCTTGCTATCTCCATTTTATAATTAAGATCCCTTTTTAGGCAATATGTTCCACATACCTACCTATATCCTATCAATTGTTTTCCTTTGTTGAATTTATGTGTGCATTAATTGCTTTTGACAGTGGGAGAAACTTATGACTTTTACATCTCACTTTTGCAATTAACAAAGAAGCATCTGTACAGCAGCTGAAGTGTCAAGTAAAGATCTCTGAAATTGTTAATTGCTTAAAAACCTCATGTTTTTGAATTTTACACCAAACATGACTGGCTTTTAACTAATCAGATTTTGGTCTTTTATTTCAACCATGGTTTATGGTTTAAATTTAAATGATGATGAATATGTGCTTTACTGCACTATTTCCCCAGTAATGTATTGTCATCTACACCCATTCATCTGCTCTACCGCAAAATGATTGTAGATATTAGTCAACAATACCTTCATCTTGAAATTTATTACTGACTACCTAATTTATATCCAATACCCCATTATCAAATAAAATCTATGAAAAAAAGCACTTACTAACATTTAGAATTTCTTTATTCAGAAAGGCAAATAAAAACATCTGATGCAAACAGTAGTAGTTCCGACAGTGCAGCACTTCCTCAATAAGACAAGATAAGATAGGATAAAACTTTATTTATCCCAAAGGAAATTATTGTTGCCAAATTGTTCAGTCAGAAATATGTACTTTAAAATACAAAACATAAGCAATGAGATACGAAAAAATGTGCATTAAAAAGTAATAGTGCAAAATACAGATATGCCATGAAACCATATGCTTATATGCTTAAGGAGGAGGATTCATAGAATCTTATGGCTACAGGGAGGAAGGATCTCCTGTGGCGTTCAGTGGTGCACCTCAGTGGAATCAGTCTGTCACTAAAAGTGCTCCTCTGTTTGTCATGGAGAGGGTGAGAGGGATTGTCCATAATGTTCTGTAGCTTCTGCAGCATCCTCCTCTTACCCACAACCACCAGGGAATCCAGTTCCACCCCCAGAACAGAACCAGCCTTCCTGATGAGCTTATGGATCTTCTTGGTGTCAGCTGCTCTCACCCTGCTTCCCCAGCGGACTACAGCGTAGAATAGACTGCTGGCCACCACTGAGTCGTAGAACATCTGCAGCATAGCACTGCAGACGTTGAATCACTGGAGCCTCCTCAGGAAGTACAGTCGGCTCTGTCCCTTCCTGTACTGAGCCTCTGTAATTTTAGTCCAGTCCAGTTTATTGTCCAAGTGAGTTCCCAAGTACTTGTAGTCTCGAATGATTTCCACATCCGTTCCCTTGATGGAGATGGGAATGCCAGGTGTTTCCACCTTCCTGAAGTCCACTAACTCCTTTGTCTTTGTGGTGTTAAGGTGATTCAGCCCACACCACTCAACAAGGTTGTACACCACTCTCCTGTACTCAGCCTCCTTACCCCGGCTGATACAGCTCGCAATGCCGAATCATCTGAAAACTTCTGCAGGTGGCAGGACTCTGAGTTGTATCTGAAATCTGAGGTGTAGACAGTGGACAGGAAGGGGGATGGGACAGTCCCCTGAGGTGCTCCTGTGCTGCTAACCAGAGTGTCTGATACACAGCTCTGCGATCTCACATACTGTGGCCATCTGGACAAGTAGTCTGTAATCCAGGACACTAGTAGAGCATCCACCTGCATCTCTGTGAGCTTACTCCGTAGTAAAGCAGATTGTGTGGTGTTAAAAGCACTGGAGAAATCAAAGAACATGATTCTCACAGTGCTGCCTGGCTCATCCAGCTGGGTATAAGCCCATTGAAGTAGGAAGATAGTTGCATCCTCAACTCCAATATGTGGTTGGTAAGCAAACTGCAGGGGCTCCAGAGATGGATTTATGGTGGTCCGGAGGTGCGTCAGGACCAGCCTTTTTAATGACTTCATAACATGTGAGATCACTGCCACTGGTCTGTAGTCACTATAGATAGATTTATCTGTTGATGGGACATGTCTCTTTAAGTACTGGAACCAGGCAGAATGTTTTCCACAGCACAAGGACCCTCAGAAGATTAAGGATGTATTGAAAGGCTGCACCCAGCTGAGTAGCGCACATCTTGAGTACCCTTGGGCTGATGCCGTCCGGGCCCACAGCCTGGCCTGGGTGAAGTCCGCTGAGCTCTCTCCTTACCTGCTCAGCAGTGACAGTCCATGTGACAGTGGTTGTTGGATGTCCGGTGTCCCTGGGGAGAGACAGTGGGTTGGGGGTGAGAGGGGAGGAGCTGGGGGAGTGGGGTGGATGGGTTGTAGAGGGGTAAGTAGAAGCCTCCTCATCAAACCTGTTGAAAAACCAGTTTAACTCGTTAGCCCTGTCCCAGTTCCCTTGAATCACTTGGTCTCTGGTACTTTTTGTAGCCTGTGATTGTTTAACGTTCCTTGTAGATTCCCCTCCAGCTTCCTCCTGTAGTAGTCCTTGCCCTGGACGATCTTCTCCCTCAGTCCCCTCTGAACCAACCTCATCTCCTCCCTATCGCCATCTGAATGCCCTCTTCTTCCTGTTCAGTATGGCTTTGATGTCTTCGGTGACCCAAGGTTTATTGTTTGGGAAACAGCGTACAGTCCCAGCTGGTACAGCATTATCCACACAGAAGCTGATGTTCCCTGCAATGCAGTCTGTCATCCATCAACGGCGTCTCCATATCGACTACAGAGCACATCCCAGTCAGTCCCTGTGAAGCAGACTTGTAGAGCCTCATTGGCTTCCTGTGTCCATTTCCTCACAGGTTGCCGCTGGACTTGAGGCTTATACAAATGCTGAAGGTACACCAGGTTATGATCTGATCTGCCAAGAGGGGGAAGGGTTCGGGCACCATATGCACCTTTAATGTTGCAATAGCAGAGCCAGTGTCTTATTTTCCCTGGTCTGACAGTCCACAAACTATGTGAAGTGACTTACATTTGGAATTTCTTCATTCAGAAAGACAAATTAAAACGCCCAGTGCAAACAATGGTGGTTCTGACAGTGCAGCCCTTCCTCAGTACTGCGGCCAGATAACACCTAGAAGTTATACTCAGATCTTTGACTCAAAAGTGAGAAGGTAATCAACATTTACACGACTTCTGCCAATGCTTGAGCCCTGAGAGAAGCCTGTGAAAATTACTATTGTATGGCATCTCAGTATACATTGATGTAATTGCAATTCACTGATCTTGAAAATGTCCTCAGAGACAGCTGGTGAAAGGAAAGGACGAAGACATGATGTTTTATTGTGGCTTTCATAACCTCATGCTGTCCAATTCTCTTTATAACCAATGAAGTACCTTTGGACGATAGTCAAATTTGTATTGAAATGTGTCATAACATGATGAGGACCAGCTGTCAGCATAATCACTCTTTTGATACTTCTTTTCCAGTGTCTAATATTGTATTCTACAAATCTGTCATGGATCTCTGCGAAATAATTCATTACACCTGCAAATTTCAGTATTCTCTTGAAAATCAGGGCAAAGCAAAAATGTTATTCAAAGTGTAAAGTGTTTGTCATCTTCAAATTCAGTAACAATATTTCTAAGTTGACAGTGCCATTGTCACCTTGACATTAATAAACCCCAATGAAGTTGTTGGAGGAACTCAGCAGGCCAGGCAGCATCAGTGGAAAAGTGTAAGCAGTCAACGTTCCGTGCTGAGAACCTCATCAGGCGTCTTGATGAACGGTCTCGGCCCAAAACACCGACTGTTTACTCTCTTCCGTAGATGCTGCCTGGCCTGCAGAGTTCATCCAGCATTTTGTGTGTGTTGCTCTGGATTTCCAGCATCTGTAGAATTTCTCTTGTTTGTGTCTCCTTATGAAATTGTTTTGGTTTTAACGTATAAGAAATTAAACAGAATTTTTGACCGGTGGTGGGAATGGGTAGCCCACTGATTACTCATTCCCAGCACGGGAAACAAATACTTCCTTTTTGATTTCCTGGACTATCACAGAGAATTTGGTAGTGGACCCAGGAAATTGCAGTAATAATCATAACATCTTCCCATGGATTAATGCAGCCATATAGTGATTGTGTGTTGGCCGCCACTCTTTGCTGAGTTGCAATCACACAGTCCTTCATCATGGAAACTGGCTTTCAGTCCACGAGTCTGTACCAAGCACCAAGTACCCATTTATTCTAACTCTTACATTAATCGCATTTTATTCTCTCTATATTGCCATAAACTCTCTTGAGTTCTACCACTCACCTACACTCTAGAGCAGTGGTCCCCAACCTCCAGGCCGCGGACCGATACATTGCCGCGAAGAATGCAGGGGTGCAGCGGTGGCCAGGACGCACACTGCACATCTTTAAGAAAAAAAGCCGAAATAAACAAGCTAATTAATTAGGTGCCACCCGACACGTAAATGTCGGCCCAGATCAGATCAGCTGCATTCTTCGCGGCAATGTATCGGTCCGCAGCCCGGAGGTTGGGGACCACTGCTCTAGAGGCAGTTATCATTTTACTACACAACCATCATACAACTCCTCATCTGTCTTCAACTCCTTTAACTGGCTGGCTTTCTCTTCCGAGTCCTTGCTCCTGTTTCCAGGATTCTGCTCTCAAGCAGTGGCAGTCTTCCTCTTTGTGACAAAAGTTTCTCAGAGAACCAGTGCTGCATGCTGAATGACCTTTTCTCACCCTACAGTTGTTGCAGTATTCAATGGAGGAGCATAGTTCCAGCCTCACTAGAGCATTGCTGCTCAGTAGAGAGTCGCAGCCGATTTGTGCAGGTGTTCATCCATTTTAATCATTTTGCAATATAAAGCTGCACTGAGCAGACTTGGAGCCATTTTAGTACCTATCAGAGCACTTTAAAGCAACTGAATCCGAAGGCAGTCACCATAGCAACCAAGCTTACAATGTGTTCAGATTTCAGGGAGCCTCACAGAAGCAGAAGCTCTCCTTGACGTACAAACATTATTATCCATACTGGTTTGAAGTGTTTAAAAACACAATAGTCATTGAGATTGTTGGTCAAATTTAGTCCACATGAATTGGAAGAAGTTGTATCTTATATATAAAGGATGTGGGCTACTGATAATTTAAAAGCGTTTACATTGAAGTGCATTCAGATTCCTTCCACTTAATTGATATGCAGTATTGTTATTCTGATTTCAGTGAATTAACGTTTCCACCATTTTAAAGCTCAGCCTTTGGTCAATCAGCTTCACTCCATATGATACAAAGAAACGACTGAGTACACAGGATATAGCAAGAATAATTTGGAGCCATGCTCATAAAGTCGCATAACACAAAAGCAGGCCCCTCAGCCCACTAAATCCATGCAGGCCATCAACCTTAAGTATATTTTAATCTCCCCATATTCTCATCAGCTCTGTCCAGATACCACTACTCACCTATACACTGGGAGAATTTATGGTAAATAATTAACTTAATGGTCTGCACATCTATGGTCATAGGGAAAATGTGCAAACTCTACACAGAGAAGACTGGAGATTAGGATCAAAGCCAGTGAGGCAGCAGTTCCACCAGCTGTGCTATTGTGCCAGTGTTGGTGATTAGGCATTAGCTACACCTCTATTCTGAGCAGTTCCAGGCAGCTACGACACAAAAGTTTGCCCTACAAAGTAGAGAGCTATCCAGAAATCTCCTATGCAAGGAAAGCATGTATAGACAATCATTGCCTCATTATTTTATCCCTGATTATCAATGGAACAGTGAAAGGCATCACTGGTCAGGATGTGATCGGAGGGACAAAAGGCCTGTTTCCATGTTATTTGACTGGATGACTCTATCGATGACAGTGCAATTGAATGTCTCCCACTCACCAGCAACCAGATGCCAGCTTCAGTTCTGCCAGAACCACTCCAGATGCCAGGACACATTTAAACATGGACAAAAGAGCTGACCTCCAAAAGAGAGAAATAAGAAAGAAGTATTTAACTATGTGAAATTGCACAGAATAGAAAAATTGGGAGAATTACAACTGATTGAAACCACAGTAAAGATGTGTTTGTCAGAGGGTAGCTACGCCAGTCCCAGAACATTGCTGCTGGAGTCCCTGACAGTAGTGTCTTGGCCAAAGTCACTTGCACTTATTAATCTGGGGTTCACAATTAACCCCAATCTAGACTGATCATCTAATAAGTAGTGTGTATGTAGTAGTGTAACTTTAGTTCATAATACAGAGTAGATTTCCAGTTGCTGCTTAGGCATTGGCATCCTCATAGCAAACGATGTGCAAGATGTTTGGGAAGTTTAGAATTGAACGGTGAAGAGTTTTTGATGAAGGCAAAGCATGTAGAATGATAAGTAGAAAGCTGACAATTTATCCCCCTGACTCCACTGTGACAGGTAGAAGTATCAGTAAAAGGTCAGAATGTGCAATGCACAAAAAATGATGGAATTATGTTGATGATTTCCCCCAATTGCTTATAATGCACAATTTTGGCCATGACTCCCTGAAAACAGTTGAATTAGTTCAGAGTGCTCAGGCAGGGGATATCTGAGAAAGTTCAGGAATCACGAAAGCTTGCTGTGTAGATGCTCTATAATCAAGCAATTCATCAAGGTTTTGAAAGAGATCACACAAGGTGAAAAATGTTATAACAACCCAGCTTGATTTTATATAATCCAGTGATAAGGCAACTAAAGCAGAAATCCCTTTTCATTCTGGTTCCTGAGTAAGCTGTTATTTCTTTATACTGTAAATTTTTAAGATCTCAGCAAGTTATTAACACGAAGTGCCAATTAAAGATGCTATGTGAATCTAAACCAAAGAGGAAAGATGTGGCAGAGAGATGACAGCCATTAAAGAACTGAGAGAAGTTTCTGAAAGCAATAAATGACAGCAATGACCTTCAATGCAAGTGGAAATGTTGTCATATTGGGTGTAGACAGCATACAGTTGCCTCATCTTAAAGTTCACCCTCATCTTAGAAAGTTTATGGCTAAAAAATAGGAAAGTTTAAAGTTCAAAGTAAATTTATTATCAATGTACATACATATGCCACCATATACAACCCTGAAATTCATTTTCTTCTGGGCATACACAGTAAATGGAAGAAACACAAAAGAATCAATGAAAGACCGTACCCAACAGGATGGACAAACTACCGATCTGCAAAGGACAACAAACTGTAAATACAATAGACAAATAAAATAATAATATTAATAATAAACTAAATAAGCAATAAATATGGTAATGAAGAATCCTTGAAAGTGAGTCCATAGGTTGTGGGAACAGTTCAGCAATGAGGGAAGTGAAGTTGAGTAAAGTTATCCCCTCTGGTTCAAGAGCCTGATGGTTCAGGGGTAATAACTGTTCCTGAACCTGGTGGTTCATTAGGTTGTAGACAACTCAGGAATATAAGGTGCTGTTTGTTGAGTTTGGGTGTGACCTCACACAGGACTGGAGGAGGCTGAGGAGGGCAGGTGGGTCAGCATGGGAATGGGAAGGGAAATAAAATGGCTTGCAACCAGGAGCTCCAGATAGTCATAGAGGACATCTGGATTTTTTAAAAGCTGTTATATTTCAAAGATTTCAAAGGCTTCAAAGGTACATTTAATGTCAGAGAAAGAAATGTTTTATTTCACAGCCTTCTACGAAAACAGAAGAGTGCACCTAAGGAATGGATGACAGTTAAATGTTAGAACCCCAAAGTACCCCCCCCAGCTCCCCTTCATCCCGCACGTAAGTGGCAGCAGGCAACAATTCCCCCTCCCCCCACCGACAAAAAAAGCAACGGCACCCGCCACCAAGCACTCTCGCGTAAGCAAGGCAACAGCAAATACACAGTCTTGCAGTTACTCCAAAGACTACATTGCTCACTCAGCATTCAACATGCTACAGGCTCTCTCTCTCCCTAATAAGGGAGAAAGAGATGTCTCCGTTTCACAGCGAGAGGAGAGACATAACAAACAACTCGCTGATTTACAATGTTAAAAGTCTGTTGTGTTGTTTTTTCTGAGCTCTGTGTCCAAAGATCTCGGGTCTCTGGGCTCACAGCCAGGGCTTTTACATCTCCAATGACACACCGATCTCCTGCAGAGGCACCACTCTCCAATCCCCATCTCCAGAGCCACGAGATCCTGGACCTCCGAAGGCAAGCAGAGCTCTTAGGCCAAGCCCTTGGGGTGCAGAACAACGGCCAGTTACGAAACCCCGAGAGCAGGTCCCATTCCCGCAAAGAACCATAGTCAGTGTGCAACTCCAGGTCAGAGTCTTCAAAAGAACCCTGAACGGGTTTATTTACCAGTCTATACATTAATGCCGCCATGTAGATTGAAATGACTGAACAGTTTTTGCTTAATTTCTGCTGCTCTGTTCTTGCACTGAACATTTGCAGACTTTCTCTGTCTACTTAATAGCACCTCAATAGCAGATGGCATTCACATAAGCAGGACTGGAATGCAATCATGTAAATTTTAATCATTAGTTTTAGCTTGTGCTTATCAAGTCAAAAGATACACATGCAATGCACATTCATACCTTAAGAAATGCACCAAAATGCATTAATGTTGCAACTAATAACTTATTGATATATATTCTATTTACAAAATGAACGTTTGTCAGATAGTTAACCAATCTGCAATCAAATTATTGGGAGTTTATTTATCATTTCTTTAGTATAAAGGCCAGATTTATCTTTTTCAATGTTCTTGTTTTCATGAACAGCATCAGCTTTTTCACTTAGCAATAATTGTGACATCGCAATTGTCAACTTCATCAAACTGCCTTTTCTCAAATGTCAGGTCTAACATAAAAAGTTAACCTGAAAGTTTGCAAAGCAAACATGGATTTCTCATTAACTGAAGGCTAACCTTTTCATCTGTGATGTCCCCAGATTAACGATACAGTCAGTTTCTCAAGGTTGGCCTATAAGTTATCTGAACAATTTTGTTCAGCCACTTCAATCACTTGTAAAGCAAAACTACTTATCAAGGACGGTAATAGTCACTCAAGCTTCAATAAGGGGAAAAGATGCAATAAGGTGTCTACACTTCTGTAACCATGGCTTAGCAGACACAATTTTAGTCAGCAGGCTACATGCCTTTTTCAATATCCAGTAAATAATCTTTAAATGTCCTTATCTCATCTTAAGAACATGTTTTTTCTCCATCTGAGGATTCCTGTGATTGAATTAGATTACTGAATCGAATAAGTGTGCTTGCTAATTATATTCTGTCACCAGTAAACTAGGAAAGGTAGTGAGACTCAGCCATAGATTCCTAATTTCTTTTGTAAGTGGGTAATGCAGAAGAACTGTTGTTATACTCTAGACTCTGCATAAGGTCACCCAGCACCCCACTTAGGAGATAAAGCAGTATTGCAGACCTTTGCTAGGTTGACAGTATCAGGCATATGTGACAAAGTACCACTTGAGAATGAATCTATAGTTAATTAAAATCAATGGAGTCGTACGTCACACAGAAATCCATTTGTCCATTCTGAATAAACCAGTCCTTAATGCCTTCAATTATTCCGGCTTTATAAAACCCTACAATTATTTTCCTATTAAGGTACATATCTGAAGTTGTTATTAAATTTACTTGCACAAACCTTTCAGATAATGCATTTCAGATTACATTTTATAGCATAGAATACTCACCTTTTTTGACTGAAAAGAAGCAAGACTTCTTCTTTTCAGTACTGTCATCTGAAAAGGGAGATGAAGCCTTGGATTATGGTCAAGGCCCCTGTCTGAATGAGCAGCCCTCAAATAGTGCAGCATTCTCTCATTACTGCATTGCAGTACAAAGCTCAAACTTTCTATGCTCCAAGCAAAACACTTCCACTTTCTCTGATCTTCTCAGATAACTGATGCCCCACAGTTCTGATGCAGAAATCACACATTCTGCAAATACCACAGTTTTATTCTATCAAATCCAATCTGGTGAGATACTTAAAGTAACTACCTAATACTGAAATTTCCTTACGGCTTTAAAATTCAGCTCTAATGTATCCACTGTTTATGTGTTGGTAAAGACAATTTGGTCCTAAATTGAAGCCATTTTGCATGTGTATATACGTGGACAGTGAATCATGTCAACCAACATATTGGAGAGAGCATTACTGCGATTGGAGCTCAGGCCTGCAGAAGGAATGCAAAGTTTGCAAACCATGATGTTGTTCAGTCTGCCAAGACGTTTTGGTAGCTTTGCTGAATACACCAATTAAAATTTATTCCTATCTTTGGACTGGTGATCATAAACAACAGCAGAATTTGACCCTTTGAATGAGTGCCCAATCCAAACTATTGACGTACCTCATCTGTGGAGACAACTATTCTAAGACCAACCTCAACCTTTACAAGCTGAGTAGTTGAAGTGGACATAAGGATACAAGATCTAGCTGGAATAAGTCCTCTCAGGTTTAGTCCTGGTTAACAAGAGCATTAAGTTACTTGACTATTATAGTCATCTTTCTATCTCATCAGTTGTGGCTTCATGACCGAGAGACAATTGAAATCTATAGAAATGGTAGTTACAATACATTTGAGTGCATCATCTAATGAAATTTTGCTTTAACAGTTAAGCAGAATCAGAATTATATCTATATGAAAACCACAGTCCCCTAGCAGTATGCAAGTAAAATGGAGCACCTATCCAATGAAATCTTATAAAGTGTAGAGAATGCATTGAAGGTCGACCTGGATTGGAGAACTTCAGTCATGGGATGAAATTGGAAAGCCTGGGCTTTCACGCTTTGAAATAAATCAGGCTGACAAACATCGCCTGAACCTAATAAAGAGGCTACTGAGTGTACGTTCATGGTCTTCTGCAGATGTAGCCCAACCCATCCACTTCAGAGTTTGTGTTGTACGTTCTTCTGCACACCACTGTTGTAATGCATTATTATATTCATATTAAAAATATCTTCCTGATTCACAAAAATACAAAGTTCCAAATAAACTGGTAAATGTATACACATTATATAAAAATTATCTACCAAAGAACTGAAAGAGAGAAGTATATTTTTCTTCGGAAATGTTTCAAGTTTTTTTTGGAACTGAAGCCTACAAGATTTGTTACTCTAATATGTAATGCCAGGTATGCTCAATGGCCACTTTATTAGGTACCTCCTGTAATCAAGTGGCCACTGAATGTATGCCTTCTGCTGGTGTAACTCATCCACTTCAATGTTCAACATGTTGTGTGTTCAGAGATGCCCTCCTGCACACCACTGTTCTAATGTGTGGTTACTTGAGTTACTGTCCCCTTCCTCTGAACATGAACCAGCCTGGTCTCTCCGCTGGCCTATCTCATTAACAAGTCATTTTCACCCACAGAACTGCCACTCACTGGATGTTTCTTTATTATTTTTTGATCCTCTGTAAACACTAGAGACTGGTGTAAGTGAAAATCCCAGGAGATCAGCAGTTTCTGAGATACTCAAACCACCCTGTCTGACACCAACAATCATTCCACAGTCAAAGTCATTGAGGTCACAGGTTTTCCCCATTCTGAACACCATCTGAACCTCTTGACCATATCTGCATGCTTTTATGCATTGAGTTGGTGCCATATGATTGGTTGATTAGATATCTGCAATAATGAGCAGGTGTACCGATGCACCCCATAAAGTGGCCACTGAGAGAAAGACTAAGGTGAAAGGAAAATGTGTTAATGGGGATTTTACACAAAGTGTTATTGATGTCTGGAACATGCTGCTAGAGGCATTAAATAAGCAAGAATAGAGGATCTGGTCCTAATGCAAGCAAGTGGGATAGTCATAGTCATAGTCATACTTTATTGATCCCGGGGGAAATTGGTTTTGGGTGAAGGGTAAAGGGCTGACATGATTAGATTGGGCTGAAGGACTCCTTTCTGTGCAACACAACTATATGACACTATGGAAAGTTCTGCTATTCTGCAAAATGATAATCATCTCATCACTATTTGATCACTGTTTACAGTAAATCCCAGCACAGCTATATACCACTTCCCAGCCTGCCGCTTGTAAAACTGCCATCCCCCTTCTCTCAGTTTCTCTGTCTCTGCCTCATCTGCTCTCAGGATGAGGCTTTTCTTTCCAGAACTACTGAGATGTCCTCCTTCTTCAAAGAAAGGGGTTTCTCTTCTTCCGCCATCAACATTGCCCTCACTCACATCTCTTCCATTTCGCGTTATCTTCCCTCACCCCATCCTCCTACCACCCCAACAGGGATAGGGTTCCTCTTGTCCCCACCTACCACTGTTCTAGCCTACACGTGCAGCACATAATTCTCCATGACTTGCACCATCTCACCATTTCCAATGGGAACCCACCACCAAGCACATCTTTCCCTCCTCTCCACTTTCTACTTTCTATTTTCTGCAGGGATCACTCCTTATGCAATTCCTTTGTCCTCTTGTTCTTCCCCACCAATCTCCCTCCTGGCACTTATCCTTGCAAGTGGAACAAGTGCCACACCTGCCCCTACACCTCCCCCTGGTGTTCCTCCCCTTTCCCTTTATTCCATGATCTCTGTCATCTCCTATCAGATTCCCCTTTCCCCAGCCCTTTATCTCTTTTACCAATCAACTTCACCCCCTCCCCTCCCCTCTCCCAGTTTCACCTCTCACCTCCGACCTTGTATTTCTTCCTCCCCTCACCCCACCTTCTTATTCTGATTTTTTCTCTTCCTTTCCAGTCCTGATGAAGGCTGTCAGCCCAGAACGTCAACTGTTTACTCTTTTCCATAGATGCTGCCTGTCCTGCTAAGTTCCTCCAGCATTTTGTGTGTGTTGCTTTGAAATCCCAGCAAAAGCCAACAGTGACAATGATCAATCATACCAGTCAGTGTTTGAATGTCGTCAGTTCAGGACATCCTGATTAATGGAAGGACCAAAACACTACAGTAGTAGCCAATAGTAACTATGCAGTAATGTGGCCTAAAACAGAACGTCCTGGAAAAAACCTTCTCACCCATGTTGTAATGTGAACAAAATCACCAGCGAGAACCGAAGGGGTGGTTACAGAACTGATTTACTCAACTAAATGAGACTCTCTTGGAGGAAGAGGCCTCCTGACCCAATATTATGTGACATTTTATATGCTAAAGATGAAAGGTAACAGCAGGACAATTCTATAGTTAGAATGCATCTACAGTGCTTCCTTTGAATTACATAACGTTTCCACACCCATCCTTCACACCCACATTTCAGACACCCAGAATGAATGTTAATCTGCATTGCCTGTTTTGTAGTCAAATCCAGTGCACAGCTCCTGGAAAACTAGTGGTCAGGGCTGCACCTTAAATTCAATCTACAATTCACGTTCATGTCTGAAGATTGGTTGCAGGTGAAGTAAATATTTGCTATATACCCTAACTCCAGAGTAAGCCCTATCAATCCAAATGATGGAAAGATACGATTTTTCTATATGCCAACTCCTCCTGAAAGTGATGTGACCATGGTTAAGGTGGCCACGTGTGCTCAGTTTTGGTCAGTTGAATACTACCAGCACTAAAAAGTCAATCAGAAACATCAGTCACTATGGTTTAGAATGAGTAAGATAACCACAGTTGACTATAATAAGATCACTAATGCTGCCTAAGAGTCATTGGGAGACTCATGGCTTGCAAAAGACAGGAATAACTTGAGGGTGAGAACAGACAGAGTCAGTTCAATGTCAGTCAATGGCCATTGAGAAACTTGATCAGTTTCATCTCTCATGAAAATAAGATCTGAGGCTAAGGTGTCCAGAGGACTTTTTAGGCAGGGCCACCTGCTCATTAAATTGATTGAGGCCGGTTGCCTCTCGGAATGATGCTACTGTCACAGCCAGAAAGATTGGCCTTTGATAGGTAGAACTAGCAGCATGGGCAGCAAATGCAGACAGTGGGCTCCACTTAGTAGAAAAATTCCCTTCTTACGTATGCAGACAGACTTTGAGTTTTGCAGTTTATCAGTAATTGCAGCAAGACACTAATGAAATTCTGTCCACTGCTGAGCTGGTAAACGAATTAATAGCCCAGTACATGCTGAGTGCATAGAGTAATTTGTAAATTCATTCATATAACTGAGCAGGCACTGCATCTTTGCAGTGCTCTATCTCAATGCTCCTTGGCAGGAGTCATCCTGTGTGTAACCACTGGCAGATTGCCCCACATGTTGTTAAAAAGCTGTTTTATCCTCCCCAATATCTACACAGAGATCTTTTGCCAATTTTGGCAGGATCATAATTGGAGTAGTTGTGATTAAATGCTTTCAGCCAGCTGGTCAACAATGGAACAGCTTTTTCAAACTTTTTGTATGTAATTTGTTTATTTGTGACAATAAAAAAAAGTCTGGTGCATGCTCAATCCTGGAAGTATTAATTACAGTCTGATTCTCTGGAAGTTTTCCGAATATATGATCCTGCGTCATCCTCTACTTCAAATTTGCTTCAGTTTTCCATAAGCGAATAATTACTACAGACATCACCCCCTATACAAGTATAACAAGTGGGTCGTCATGGTAACGTAGTGGTTAGCACAACACTATTACAGCTTAGGGAGTTCCAGAGTTCAGAATTCAATTCCAATGCCATCTGTAAGGTATTTGCACGTTCTCCCCACGACTGCGTGGGTTTCCTCCGGGTGCACTGCTTTCCTCCCACAGTCCAAAGAAATACCAGTTAGTAGGCAAATTGTCCTATGATTAGACTAGTGCTAAATAGGTGGGTTGCTGGGCAGTGCTGCTCGTTGAACCGGAAGGGCCTATTCCTCAATGCATCTCTAAATATATAAAATAACCACTTCTCTAACTTCCCCTAATCTTCCCCATTACTCTTCTAATAATCCTCAAAGGATTAATCCTCTCAAACAAGTAAAAATATTTATCATTGTTTAAATTTCTTTAATCAATCTCATCCCATTGATAATGGCACTAATAGCACATTTTTCATAACTAGTTTCTCATCACTGACATTGTTGGTGAATCAGATTAGTCTGTGATATTAATGTCCTCTTTTATAAAGAGTCACTCAAATCTACACACTTGACAAATTAAAAACATGGATCTAAAAAGCAATCCTAACGTGTTCCGCATTACAACCTCACATTGATCTTTATTTTTCTTTGCCTCAAAGTACTTGAGAACATCTAATATATCTTATTGTTATTTGCCCCTTCAAACTGCCTGCAGATTTTTAGACTAGTGACATGAATTATGCTCCAAGTCATTACTGTTTTCCTTCCTGTCGTTTAACAACATTTCTCTCTTAATGCACATCCAGGATTAACACTACGTTTTGGCATTGTGACAGAATCTTTTGCTGATACTGCTCTTTGTCCCTTTATGTCTATATTGAAGTTCTTCATAAATGTTCTTTGCACGACATTCTGCAAACCCACACAATTCCACCATCATAGCCACTACCACATATTATTCCCAAATCATTATATATGGCTTCAACCATAAAAAGAAGATATTCTGCTGGAAATCCAAAGCAACACAAACAAAAAGGTTCAAGCTCTCTAACTTTGTATTTAATTGTTCCTGAATTCAACTATTTGTTGTTTAATCCCCACTTTATCCATTGGATCCATATTCTTGTTCCCGGCTTATTTATTTGCTTTCTTTAGAACACCTATCCTTACTATGATGATATCTTTATCTTTCAGTACCAGAATGTTCAAAGTTCGGATGCTCATAGTAAATTTATATTGATAATTTATATTAATAAATTTATTATTGAAGTACATATGTCACTGAGATTTGTTTTCTTGCCAGCATTTACAGCAGATATAAAGAAACATAACAGAATCAATGAGGGGAAAAAACTACACGCAGTGCAAAGGAAGACCAATTGTGCAAATACAAAGGAAGCAAATAATAAATAAGTAAATAAACAAATAAATATTGAGAACATGATTTGTAGAGTCTTTAATAGTGAGTCCATAGGTTGTAGAATCAGTTCAGTGTTGAGGTGAGTGAAGTTATCCACACTGATTCAAAATGAACTTGCTTCTTTCTTTTGCTTTTACTCTTTAAACAATTTTCTCACAACTTATTTCAGCCATGCTTTCTGTTATTATTTCAGAGGTATTCCCAATCTGCTGGCTCAGTCCAGTGTCAAACCAGACTTTCTGCACACTCTGTCATGAGAGTTTGAATCCTTCCTCTGACTTTTACAATATCTTGGTCAGTCAAAAGCTATTTCCTTCAATGTAACCTTCCCTTGCTGAAGAAGTCAGTTGTGTAGGAAAATTATCTCTATCCTGGTGTGCCCATCCTGTACACTCATCCTGAAGTTCTATAATTTACTCTCCTGAATCCAACCATTGGTGGGACTACAACTAGAGGTCATGAGTTAAGGATGAAAGGTGAAAAGTTTAAGGAGAACATGAGAGGAAACTTCTTCACTCAGACTGCCACGAGACTATGGAATGAACTGCCAGCCCAGGTGGTGATTGCAAGTTCTATTTCAATGTTTAGGAAAAGTTTGGTTAGGTAGGGGTATGGAGGCCTACGATCTTGGTGCAGATTCATGGGAACAGGCAGTTTAAATGGTTTGGAGTGGACTAGATAGGCCGAAGATCCTGGTCCTGTGCTGTACTTTTCTATGACTCTGCGACTCCATGACTCTATTTCAAAATATAATCTGAAAGCCATCACTTGCTTTCCTTCTAATCCTTAAATCCCTAATGCTAAACATATTTCCAGCTATGCCACTAATTCTCTGTAATTATGCCCTGCTGTTGCTGATTTCCAGAAGATTCTCTGTCTGTTCAATGATTTCCAACACCCTGGCTGACTAGTCATCAGATAAGGAGTCAAAATATCCAACAAGGTATACAAAATGTTCAATTATACTTCTAGTTTGGGGTTGGCTTTGGGGTTCTGAAGTTACTACTCGCTGTTAATGTTCACTGAGGTTTCTTGTTTCATAGCTGTCCCTGTGAAGGGTATAAATTTCAGGTGTATTCTGTGTAGCCCCCTGGTAAGCCTCAGGCTCACTCAGCTTACTTTCGTCCAGGGGGAGCAGCCTTCGGCCCCACCAAACTGGGTAATCAAGTTTGTGTAGATGCTGTGAGATGTACCCCACCACGCCAAATATCAGACAATACACCATATGCAATTAAATATTAAACTTTATAGATATTACTGGAACTATGTAATTAATAGAGATACAATATAAAAGGAAAGAAAAAGGTGCCAAACTCATCAAAGTTCAGCCACTTCATGCACAACTGTTGGAGCTCAATTAACGGAGTCTTCTTTCCACCATTCGATTCCCTCAGACCTCCTCAATCCACCGCCTGGGACCAACCACTGTGGTCGACCAGACACTCCACATGAGTCTGTCCTCATCTCTTCTCCTCGCCGAAGACCCTGGGGTCTTCCGGCTCGGGGTCCGTTCGGTCACCCAGCTTACAGCATCGCATCTCCTCTCTCTGTTTCCCATCGCGCCTTCTGCCCCAAAGCCTGTGAAAACAATAGCTTACAGACACACAAGAAAGAATAACATCTATCTCAATTGGTTAGCAAATGAATACAATTCTCTCTATCAGTAATTATAACCCTAATAAGCTGCTGTATTGAAGCACTTTCTCAGCAGTTAACGTAACAAAGAGCCATTTTTATTAGCCTTAGCAGTAACATAAAAGAAGAAACCCCTTACAACTGTATACAATCTCCGATGTTAAATTGGACCATCTGAACCATGTAGATGTGAAATCCACCATCCTCACCCTTATGTTCTGTAACTATAAATTATTCGCTTAACAACTGTGATTGACAAGATGCTGGAATCTAGAATCAAGGAAGAAATAGCTGGTCATTTAGAGAAGCAGAATGTAATCAAAGGAAGTCAATATGGTCGATGAGAGATAAATCCTCTTTGACAATTTTGCTCTAGTTCTTTAAGGATATGGCAAGCAGCGTAGATAGATGTGACCCTGTAGATGTAGTGCATTTGGATTTTCAGAAAGCATTTGACAAGTGTACCAGATATTGGTGTAAGTGTGCTCGCATAGGTTGAAGGCAGGTTATCACATAGAAGATGGAGAGTCAGAATAAACCTGTCTTTCTCCGTCTGAAAGTCAGTGCCCCAAGAACATTTCTCTCCCTCATTATTTAGAGAGTCACAAAGTCATAGAGCAGAGTATATCAATCACCCAGAGAAGGGAGCAAAGTGTAAGGTATCTAAGCTTGACTCTGACAGGAAACTAGGTGAGAGGGCAATGTTAGGATCCTGCTACTGGATGTAGATAGGTCGAGTAAGTGAAAACTTGGCAAATGGAAGTTAATGTAATAAAGTGTGTGGTCATGCATTTTGGTGAAAGGAATCTAAAGACTGCAGGTGTCTGGAGGGTAAATGGCATATTGCACTTATTATGAGAGGGTTGGAGTTTAGAAATTGTTATAATTGGCAAGTGAGCTTGTAAGGTTACACCTGTAATCCTGTGCACAAGTTTGGTCCCCTTATTTAAGAAAAGGTCTACTGGCATGGAAGGAAGTCCAAAATTGGTTCACCAGGCTAATTGGAATGCAGCAGGTCAGGCAGCATCAATAGGAAGAGGTACAGTCAACGTTTCGGGTCGTGACCCTTCGTCAGGACTAACTGAAAGAAGCGATAGTAAGAGATTTGAAAGTGGGAGGGGGAGAGGGAGATCAGAAATGATAGGAGAAGACAGGAGGGGGAGGGATGGAGCTAAGAGCTGGAAAGTTAATTGGTAAAAGGGATACAAGGCTGGAGAAGGGAGAGGATCATGGGACGGGAGGCCTAAGGAGAAAGAAAGCAGGAGGGGAGCGCCAGAAGAAGATGGAGAGCAGGCAAGGACTTATAGTGAGAAGGACAGAGGGAGAAAGAAGAGAGAGAGAAAAAAGGGGGGGGGGGGGAAATAAATAAATAAATAAATAAATAGATAAATAAATAAGGGATAGGGTAAGAAGGGGAGGAGGGGCATTAACAGAAGTTAGAGAAGTCAATGTTCATGCCATCAGGTTGGAGGCTACCCAGACAGAATATAAGGTGTTGTTCCTCCAACCTGAGTCTGGCTTCATCTTTACAGTAGAGGAGGCCATGGATAGACATGTCAGAATGGGAATGGGATGTGGAATTAAAATGTGTGGCGACTGGGAGATCCTGCTTTCTCTGGCAGACAGAGCGTAGGTGTTCAGCGAAACGGTCTCCCAGTCTGCGTCGGGTCTCGCCAATATATAGAAGGCCGCACCATGAACACCGGACACAGTATATCATCCCAGCCGACTCACAGGTGAAGTGTCACCTCACCTGGAAGGACTGTCTGGGGCTCTGAATGGTGTTGAGGGAGGAAGTGTAAGGGCATGTGTAGCACTTGTTCCACTTACAAGGATAAGTGCTGGGAAGGAGATCGGTGGGAAGGGATGGGGGGCGTATGAATAGACAAGGGAGTTGCGTAGGGAGTGACCCCTGCAGAAAGCAGGAAGGGGGCGGAGGGAAAGATGTGCTTGGTGGTGGGATCCCGTTGGAGGTGGCAGAAGTTATGGAGAATTATATGTTGCACCCGGAGGCTGGTGGGGTGGTAGGTGAGGACAAGGGGAACCCTATCCCTATTGTGGTGGAGGGAGGATGGGGTGAGAATTCATGATCGAGGGGTAAATAAGAGGAGGTATCCGTGAGTTGTCGCAGTGCCTCGGCAAGGTAGAGGTCAGTATGCCAGACTACAACAGAGCCCCCCTTATCGGCGGGTTTTATGGTAAGGTTAGGATTAGTGCAGAGGGAGTGGAGAGCAGAGCGTTCGGAAGGAGTGAGGTTGGAGTTGGAACAAGGTGTGGTGAAGTTGAGACGATTGATGTCCCGTTGGCAGTTGCCAATAAGGAGATCCAGAGCAGCCAGAAGACCAGAGCGGGGTATCCATGACAAGGAGGAGGGTTGAAGACAGGAGAAGGGGTCATCGGTGGGGGTGGGAGAGTCCTTGCAGAAGAAATGGGTTCGAAGACAGAGCCAAGAGAAGAAGAGTTCAGCGTCAGAGTTTGTGTGTGTTGCTTGAATTTCCAGCATCTGCAGATTTCCTTGTGTTTGCGTTTTTAAATTCACCAGGTTAATTCCTAGGATGAGAGGGTTGTTCTACAGAATTTATACACACAAAATTCTGGAGGAACTCAGCAGGCCAGGCAGCATCTATGGAAGAAAGTACATTTGACGTTTCAGGCCGAAACCCTACGGCACGGCTGGTTTCACAGGGTTTCGGCCTGAAACTTTGACGGTACTCTTTTCCATAGATGCTGCCTGGCCTGCTGAGTTCCTCCAGCATTTTGTGTGTGTTGCTCAGATTTCCAGCATCTGCAGATTTTCTCTTGTTTGTGACCTACAGAAATTAGAAGTATATTCTGGGATTTAGAAGAATGAGGGTGTACTTATAGAAACTTGAGATCCTTAGGCACTTGAAAGGGTCACTATCTCCACAAGTGGAAGAATCTTGAACTAGGGGACATAAGTACAAAGTTAGAGAGCTGTCAGTTAAACTGGAGGTGCACTGGGACTTCTCGCAATGGATGGCAAATCTCTGGAACTCTTTATCCTAGAGCTTTGTGATCTCTGTAGTGGTAGTTAATAGTGTTATTCCTATCCCACTGAATTAGCCACTCCCACACAGGAGGAATTCACATATTGTACAAGCAGCATTATCTAAAAAAGTCAATCAAGTATCCAGCATGCTGCCATGTAGTGTGCTCTGCACTATCCCTCAATAACTAACACAACATGCTGTCAGAAGTGATGAACATCGATGAATTGATGCTACAGACCAAGGATATCCCCAACAAGAAATAATTTATAGTAAGACAGTACTTGTTCACATATATTTATGAAAAATATTCAGATACTTGTCATCCTAAACTGCCTGTGCTAGCTTGTTAACTGTATGCACCATGAGGCTGAGCTCAGAAAGGGCCAGAGTTTCAAGGCAACACCTTTAAGATGCACCCAAACGTAGATACATTGTTATCATCTGTGGACAACTAGCCTGGGGAACTGCACAGAGACACAAACACAACAGAGAAGTCAGAGAAGTCAGTCAAACTCTCAGGGAGAGAAAAGAAGACTTTTGTAGTCCAAATAAATAAAATAATAACTAAACAAACAAACAGGAAAATGGAGCAAGTACCTGCAATACCTACAACTATTTACCTAATAAAGTCCCCTGAGACATTTGATTTCTCTAAACCAGGAGACTTCGAGAGATTTAGGATTGTAAGCAATCTCACCCAGGCTTCAGAAGAGCACAAAGTAAGCACACTGATATACTGGCCACACACATCAAAGTTGCTGGTGAATGCAGCAGGCCAGGCAGCATCTTTAGGAAGAGGTACAGTCGACGTTTCGGGCCGAGACCCTTCATCAGGACTAGGGTCCTGACAAAGTCCTGTGTAGTCCTGACGAAGGGTCTCGGCCCGAAACGTTGACTGTACCTCTTCCTAGAGATGCTGCCTGGCCTGCTGCATTCACTAGCAAATTTGGTGTGTGTTGCTTGAATTTCCAGCATCTGCAGAATTCCTCGTGTTTACACTGGTATACTGCATGGGTGACAAAGCCAATGACATCATGAGTGGATTAAGACTGACAGATGCTCTGAGAAGGAAACACAAGGGAGTGCAGGACAAATTCAAAGAATATTTCACAGGAAAGTGAAAAGTGATATATGAGAAGGCAAGATTCAACTCCAAAAAAACAGGATCCAGATGAAAGTGTAAATGAGATCATTGTATGCCCTGTCAGACAACTGTGCATATGGAAATCTGAGAGATGAGCTAATCAGGACAGGATTCTTCTCAGGCTACCAGATACCAGATTGTCAGAGAGACTTCAGTTGCAGGCAAATCTCACACTAGAGAAAGCTATTACTATAGTCGGACAGAGTGAGAATGTTTGTCAGCAACAGGCAGAACTCAGGCACGATAACCATGCTGAGGTAAAGCTAGAAGCTGAACAAAGAGAAGGGTACAAACAGGTGCAGTCAGAAAGACTATAGTAAAAGGTGACAGTGGAACTCAGCTCAAACAAAAGAGACAAGCAAACGAAGACAGTTAAAATGTCCAGCTGCAGGAGATGTGGCAAGTCTCCATTCCATGTCAAAAAGCTCTGTCCAGCAAGTGATAAAGTGCCACCCATGCAATTGAGTTGGCCATTATAAAAGCTAGTGTCACTCAAAATCAGTTCTTCAGGAGGACAAAGAAGACCACAGAGGAAGAGAGAGTTTTCCTTGGGGCTCTAGATTCAAATAGCTGCCCAAGTGTCTGTTCACAAAACTGGGGAAGGAAATAGGCATTATGCCAAATCCAACACAAAAAATCCTCATGGGGTCTGGGAAACCTAAGCACAGAGGGAAAGGAAGGTTTACTATATCCATCCATAAAAGAGGATGTCTATGTTGTTCAGAATCTCTTCCCCCATCACTACTGGGATGACAGGCCATTGAGAAGCTGAACCTCACGGCAAGGTTGGATTTACTAAACAATATTCAGTGGGAAGGAGAGGGACCCAGAGTTGTTCATAGGCCTGGGGGCACTATAAGAAGAGTACCTTATGCAACTGAGTGCAAGAGTGACACGCTACACTATGACCACAGCGAGGCGTATACCAGTCCCATTGATGATCAAGTCAAACTGAATATGAGAGAATGGAGGCGCTCGACGTCATACCTAGAGTGAATGGACCTATCGACTGGTGTACAGGCATTGTTGCTGTTCCCAAGCCAGATGGCACAGTGAGAATCTGCGTTGATCTAACAAAATTGAATAATGCAGTGAGACAGGAGAAGTTTATTTTGCCCTCCATTGAGCATACATTAGGTATACTGGGTGCAACAAAGTCCTTCACCAAATTAGATGCAAACTCAGGGTTCTGGCAGAAATGTTTAGCTCCTGTGTCACAGAAGCTCACAACCTTTAACACACCATATGGACTCTGTACCTTCAAGAGACTCCCTTTTGGCATCTCATCAGCCCCTGAACTGTCTCAGATGAGGATGAACCAAATTTTGGAGGGACCGGAAGGAGTCATCTGCCACATGGATGATATACTAACTTTTAGAGGTTCAAGTGAGGAACATGATAAAAGAGTGGAAGCTGCCTTGGAGAAGCTGAAACAGGCTGGAATCACCTGAACAAAAGAAATGTGAACTTACAAAGTTGGAGGTGAAGTTCTCAGAGGGAGTGCAACCAGATTGAGATAAACTGGCAGGAGTTTGGAACATGGAACAATGTACGAATGATTGAGATTCGCAGATTACCTGGCATGGTAAACCAGCTGGGAAAGTTCATTCCAGATTTGGCAGAAAAAACAAAAACACTACGTGATCTCCTCTCTCAGAGTAACGTTTGGACCTGGGACACACCACAGGAGAAGTCATTCTCATCACTTAAAGCAGAGCAGATCTCTCCACCAACATTGACATTCTTTGATCCTAACAAAGCAACCAAGGTCTCAGCAGATGCCTCAATCTTTGGCCTTGGAATGTTCATGCAAAACTGCAGTGGTGTATGGAAACCAGCGGCAGAGGCACGGCTTTGTGGGCCAAAGGGCCTGTACTGTGCTGTAAGTTTTCTATGTTTCTATGAGTACTGACTCCTACTGAACAATGATATGCCCAGATCGAAAAGGAGAGGCTGGGTTTCTTGTGACCTCTAGAACATTTCTGCTGCTACTTGTTCAGCACTGAGTTCTTATTTGAAACAGACAACACGCCACTGTTCAGCCTCCTCAGCTCGAAACATCTGTATGACATACTTCCACATCCGTAAAAGTTCAGAAAGAGGCTTATGCGATACTGTTTTGACATTGAACATGTCCCTGGCAAATGTTTCACAACACCAGACATGCAAATGTGAGTGGATGGAAGCTAACTCCACCCTCGTGGAAGATGCCAACATCTACTTGACTCAGGTGTGTGAAAATTTTCCTGTATCACTGAGTAAATGGGACAAAATTAGCACAGAGTTGAAAAAGGACCAAACCTGCAGCAAGGCCAGGCAATACCATAAGCATGAATGGCTGGCTGTTCCAAAAGAAGCTCACAAACTCAGATCTTACTGGTTTGAAAGAGACATTCACCATTCTTGATGGTTTGCTTTTAAAGGGCTCCAGATTTGTCATTAATGCTTCAATGTGCACCAAAATCATCAGTCAAATCCATCGGGGATATCAAGGTATCAAAACATGCTGCCAAAGAGCAAGGCAATCCGTGTGGTGACCTGATCTGAGCACACAGCTGGGAGATTATGAAGGCAATGTGAAGCATGCAGAAAAATGCACAAAAATCATGCTGAACCTCTCCGTCCCACAGAATTCCCAGACTTTCCATGGCAAATTGCAGGCACAAGTATGTTCGAGCTGAAAAGAGCTTCTCACTGGATTGCTACTCACAGAATGTGGAGGTGAAAAGTTGTTCACTACTTTCTCAGCAGCAGTTACACAGCACCTGAAAGCTGTGTTCACTCACCATGGAATACCAGAGACTCTTGTGTCAGGCAACAGTCCACAAATCAGCTGCTCAAAATTCAAAGTCTTTCCTATGGAAATTGAGTTCAAACACCAGACAAGCAGTTCGCAGTACCCCCAGGTAAATGGACAAGCAGAAAGAGCAGTGCAAATACTGAGTCTCCTACTGAAGACAAAAGACCCCTACAACACACTGCTAGCTTATCGCGTCACACCTCTTGCGAATGGCTACAGTCGATCAGAGCTGTCGGGAGCCTGAGACCGAGAACAAGCCTGCCCCTTCTTCCTTCCTTTCTCCAACCTCACTTACCAGACTGAGACAAAGCGAGAAATTTTGAGACAGCACACGTATGATCTCAGACACCGAGCAAAATCTTTGTCGCCACTCAGGAGTGGTGAAGCTGTCTGGGTTTCAGACCAATCCACCAAAGGAACAAAGGATCATGGCAGCATGCACCACCACCGTTTGTGCTCAGAACATCACAAGGTGAAATCGGGCAGAACGGGTGTGAGCTCATGCGCCTTCAAAATCCACGAATGATAGAGAGAGAAATAGAGCGGCCCGATCCTTATGATGAGGACCACTCACATGAGGTGGGCAGATCTGTTCAAGATTCTCCATCCACTCCAACATTTGCAGAAACCCATCCCAGATTGGGTCGGGTATCTGTCCCACCACTGGGATATACTCTGTAGCCTGACAGCTTAGGGCAAGTGACTAAAGAGGCAGAATATTCCCCTCACTTTGCCCAGTGTTCAGGTAGTCTACCTTGACCTCCATTAGATTTAGTGTTTTTTTTAAAAAGAGTTCTAACATTTCACAAAATTAGACTGTTCTAAAAAAAAAAGAAATTGGTGGAAAAAAGAGGAAAAGAGAGAAAGATGCCATTAAAAACAAAAAGAAAGACAGTTATAATAAGGCAATTCTCTTTTATGTTTATTTAATGAGCATAAGTTATATGCTATGGGTAAAGTGAACTGAATTGCTCAATTACAGTGACTATAATTTCAATGCAGTTTTACAGACAAGAAGTACATAACTGTTTTTTTTTCTTTTTTTTCAAGAAGGGGAGATGTAGTGTCAGTTAATAGTGGTATTTCTAAACCACTGAGTTAGCCACCCCCACATGGGAGGAATTCATATATTGTACAAACAGCATTATCAATAAAAATCAGTTGAATATCCTGCAGGCTGCTGTGCTGGTGAGCTCTGCACTATCCCTCAATAACAAACACAACAATCACTATTGGGGACGTTTAAAGAGGACGCAGAAAACCATTTGAAAGATCAGGATATTGAGGGCTAAGAGCAACTAGCACAGAATAGGAGGTGTGGCCTAGTGCAGATCAGACCATTGTTTTGAGTTGTGTGGTAGAGTTGAGGGAGTTGGAGTGTAGCCTACACCTGCTGCTATTTTCTTGTGTTCATGTATTCTACCTGATTCTCATCTCGTGAGAAGCCCCTCTCTCTGTGGTAAGTCAATCAGACCCTCCTCTTCCACGTTACTGCTACAATCCACCTGATACATGAGCAATGCTAAACATCTGGGGAATAGCTCCAGTAACACAGGGACTTTTGTACCCAGGAGTCTCATTACTACATCTTCAAATCACCCCCAAATCCTACCACAACTGTTGTAACGTGAGCATAATAACGTAAGTTAATACTAATTAGGACATGGGGGGCTTTACTTCCAGTGGGCTTTGTATATAGTGTGCCCGCCACGCCGTACATGTTGTGAAAGCCTCTGTATATACATAACAGTTTTGAAGTTCGAGATAAAGTTGTTTCTTGGGCATGAAGTTGTCGAGTGTGCCTTTTTCAAAGTAGAAGTTACTACATATTTTTGGCGATGAGGTGAACTGGTTTTGTGAACATATCGGCACGTTTCTCAAACGGGAGCTTCGTGTTTCAGATGGCTATATTTGGAACTATCAGTGAATTTCTGGAAGGAAACGAGGACTGGCCGGCATATGAGAAAAGGTTGGGACACTTTTTCTGTGCTAATGGAATTACGGAGGAGGCTAAGAAGCGCTCTATTCTCCTGAGTGTGTGTGGGGCGAAGACTTACAAGCTAATAAGGAATTTAGCCATGCCGCGGAAACCGGGGGATATTCCATATGACGCACTGGTCAAGCTCGTGGGGAACCACTACAATCCGAAACCTTTTGTGATAGTCCAACGGTGTAAGTTTCACAGCCGTTTCAGGAAACCAGGTCAGTCTGCGGCCAATTTCGTGGCCGAGCTTCGGCAGCTGTCAGAGCATTGTGATTTCGGAGCGGTGTTGCATGACATGCTCCGTGATCGATTGGTATGCAACATTAATAATGACGGCATACAACGCCGCCTGTTAGGGGAAACCCCACCGTTGACTTTCAAGAAAGCCTTAGAGATTGCCCAAGACATGGAGGTGGCTGCTAATAATGCCAAGGATATCCAGAAAGAACATTGAGGGTCGCAGTTGGCAGCAGTGCACCAAGTCAGGAGGGAGACTGGTAAACAGGCAAAGCGGGTGGAATGTTTCCGGTGTGGAGGGATGCACTATGCAAATAATTGCCAATTCAAAGACACTGTCTGCCATGCTTGTAGCAAAAAGGGACACTTAGCTAAAAAGTGCAGAAGTTCAAAGGGTAAGGTTAAGCCTGGGCAGGGGAAAACTCAACAGGCTCGGGCAGCCACACACCATCTAGAAGCAGCAGACGAAGAGGCAGTATGTGCCTACAACATGTTTGGAGTGGAAATGGATGAGGAACCACCTGAACCATATTATGGCACAGTCACTGTCAGGGGAAAGGACATTAAGTTTGAGATTGATTCAGGGGCTACTGTATTGGTCATCAGTGAGGAAACATACAGGAAATGGGGGTCCAACCTGCCTCCTATTAGACCTTCAAAGCTCAAACTTAGGACCTATACGGGGCAGCCCATACCTCATTTAGGGGTGTTATATGTGGACATTTCAGCCAGGGGTCAGAAGGCTGATACCAGGCTGGTGATAGCTAAGGGCAGGAGGCCCAGTCTTTTGGGTCACGATTGGCTTCGCAAAATCTGGCTAAACTGGCCTGAAATTAAGTATGCATACACGACAGAGGACATTCTGCAGCGGTACAGTGACATTTTCGGGGACGAGCTGAGCACACTGAAGAGTGTGACAGTGAAACTCCATGTCAACCCTAAGGCTACACCACGTTTTTTTCAGCCCAGGTCGGTGCCCTACGCCACGAAAGGCAAAGTCGAGGAGGAGCTGGAACGTTTACAGGAACTGGGCATTATTGAGCCCGTCCAGTTTGCAAGGTGGGCGGCTCCCATTGTTCCAGTTTTGAAGGCAGACAAAACGGTGAGGAAATGTGGGGATTATAAACTGCCGGTGAATCAGGTCTCTAAGCTGGAGGAGTACCCATTGCCACGGGTGGATGACCTGTTTGCAACCCTGTCAGGGGGTACGCTGTTCACAAAGCTGGACATGAGCCACACCTACCAACAGCTGCTGCTTGACGAGGATTCAAAGGAGTACATCACAATTAATACGCACAAGGGATCATTCAAGTGCAATTGCCTGGTGTTTGGAGTGGCATCCAGCCCTGCCATTTTCCAAAGGACAATGGACACTTTGCTGTAGGGGATACCACACGTAGCAGTGTACCTTGATGATATTTTGATCACGGGGGCTACGGAGGCAGAGCATCTGGCTAATTTAGAACGAGTGCTGAAGAGGCTCTCAGACGCAGGACTGTGGTTGAAACGCAGAAAATGTGTGTTCCTGGCATCAAGTGTGACTTACCTGGGACACAAGATCACAGCTGAGGGGCTCTGCCCAGTGGAGGATAAAGTGAGAGCTATTAAGGAAGCCCCAAGCCCTAAGACTATCACAGAACTCAGATCATTTTTGGGCATGGTGAATTATTATGGCAAGTTTCTTCCTGACCTCTCAAGGGTTTAGACCCCACTGTATAAGCTGCTTCACAATGGCACTAAGTGGCAGTGGGGTGAAGAGCAGGAGAAAGCTTTCAAGGAAGTGAAAGAACTCCTCCACTCAGCGAAGTTGCTTGTTTACTATGACTCAGACAAGGAGATCACCCTTGCATGTGATGCCTCGCCCTGTGGAGTCGGGGCAGTTCTCTCACATGTAATGGAGGACCGTTCAGAGAAGCCTATTGGTTTTGCTTCACTTACCCTGACATCTGCTGAGAAGGGATATTCACAGCTAGACAGAGAAGGTCTGGCCATTGTTTTTGCAGTCAAATGCTTTCATCAGTACCTTTATGGACATGTATTTACAATTTATACGGACCATAAACCACTGATAAGCCTGTTCAGTGAGACTAGATGCATCCCACCGCTAGCCTCAGCCAGGATACAGCGTTGGGCTCTTACATTGTCAGCCTACCAGTACACTATAGTGTACAGAGTGGGTGGGGATAATGCAAATACTGATGCACTGAGTCGACTACCTTTACATGAGACACCTGTTACTACATATGTGCCTCCAGAGACTGTGTTTTCATTGGAGAGGCTGTCAGAGACACCTGTAAAGGCAACCCAGATCAAGCAGTGGACAGAGAGGGACCCAGTCCTGTCCCAAGTCAAGATTGGACCTGCTGCACCTGGACGTGAAGGCGAAAGTGGAGAGAAAGCAGGAAAAGCAGAAGGAGGGACATGATCAACATGTGCGAGAGAGACAGTTAAAACCGGATGACAATGTCTATGTGAGAAACAATCAGCAATGGCTGCCTGGGGTTATTCTTAAGCAGAGTGGTCCCGTCTCCAATATTGTTAAGCTGACTGATGGGCGTGTTTTTCGCAGACATCAGGACCATGTGCGCCTGCGTCATGATACAGGCTCAGAGGCAGGCAGTTCCATGCAGTTTCCATTTGTGAGACAGACTACGGTGGAAGCATGTCCACCAGTGACTTTGCCAGAGGGAGAGACGCTGGCTGAGGGGTCGGGGTCCCCTGAAGAGGATGGACATTCTCACACAGACACACAGACCCCTCTCATGCCCCCAACACCAAATCCACCCAAAACACCCTCACCAGCGGTGCCTGCTGGGTCACCAGGGGGTAGTGCGTAGATCACAGCATGCTCACAAACCTCCTGACAGACTGAATCTTTGACTGGACAGTTCTTTTTTGTTGTTGTTAGATTGAATGTTGAATCTGTCATGTTTTCCAGATGTTTTGTATTGATAAACTGTTGCTGAGATACTAGTATAAGGTTTCAGGGGTATGCAGGTTAATAACACCACTGTTTTTATTTCCTAGTTTTTTACATTTGAGGATGTTGGATTTTAAAGGGGAAGAAGTGTTGTAATGTGAGCATTATTAAAAGTAAGTTAATTCTAATTAAGAAATGGGGTGTTTTACTTCCGTTTCTTTTTACTTCTGGTGTGCTTTGTATATAGTGTGCCTGCTATGCCGTATGGGTTGTGAAAGCCTCTGTATATACATAACAGTTTTGAAGTTCGACATAAGGTTGTTTCTCAGGCATGAAGTTGTCGAGTGTGCCTTTTTCAAAGTCGAAGTTACTACAACAACCAACTTCTAGCGCCCCTCCCCAATCCCCTCTAAATACTTATGGTATCCCTGTGCACTGAACTGGTTATGACACAGCAGAATGTAGTTCAACTTTCCAACTCTTCATCATAAAATATTGTCCTTAGTTACACTGTGATCCATGATAGTCATATATCAAAATTGATACCCCTTTTGAGAGTACCCTGTACAGCCATTGGGTCTTTCATAGATACGTGTGCCCTCTTGTAAAAATCAAAACATCTCATAAATACTTCATAAAATTTTAACACAGAACTAAAATTACTCTGAGACTAAATCAATTAAGACTTTAGTGCAAGCTGTCCAGCAATCTACAATCTCCTAAGCATATATTGCCCTATTGAATAAGAAGTCAATAACTGCATCTTGATTAGCATGTTATTATGCTGCTGGTCTTCATGATGATATGAGAACAAGGATTTATGTGATGTTTTGCGGTGGAATAAAATGCAATGTAATGTGATACAGTACAAAACATCAATGAATAATTGTCTCGCCATAGCACATGTCAAATTGCCATTATTTTCTGATCCTCAGAGTGGAAATGCATAGATTATGTCAATAGTTCCTTCAATAACTGCACCGAACTGGCTATTGGGCATTCATCTCTGGCCCGGCCTTGGATCTATTTCCAGCGAAGATGATTCAATTGTTAATGCTCTCTCATTACACGCATTGAAGCTTCATTCTCACTTCAGATTTAGCCAAATTGTGTGTGCTCATGCAATGAAGGACTGTTATGCCTTTAAACATCGATGGGATTAAGGCATATCTGCTTGTTAGTCGAGCCACAAAATATCCTGCAGTAACAGCCGTGGATTCTGCGTGTCCAGAACATCATTCCTCCCTTAAACATGGGGACTTGCTGTGTGCGATTGGCTGCCCACGTCATCAAATTCACTTGGCACAGTATTGTTAAGCCTTGTTAGAAACAGGCAATTTCGGCCGCGTTTCTTGGTGCTGAATGACCTGATGGAAAAAACTGATTTAGTGATGATTGGGATCAGCTGTGAATAAGTCCAAATGATCAAACTATCATCTGGAATTTCGGTAGACCGCGTCCCCTCGTCGGCCTTTTATTTAATGCGCAGGGAACTACAGTATGAGTGGCGGGGTGGTTCAATATACAGTAATCTCTTGCTTCTGAGAGAAGATGCGGGAAATAAAGTATTTTGTTTAAAATCACACATATAAAAATTTCTTTTGGTGAAGTATGAACTTTTGTATTAAGTGAAATTACGTTCCTGTAAAAATCAAGCGATTTGAGGAACCAAAAAATATTGATACAATACGAATAAAATGAATACAGTACTGTTCTTTCGGGTCCACTCAGACAGTACTGTAATTATAACTCCAGCCCACAGGATGATGCTATTTTCAGTGCCGGGATTTTCTCAATGAGCTCGCGAGGCTGTGAGTTTCGTGGGTGGAAATGACATCAGGGTGAATGGAGACGGTGTGAATTTTGTTGAATAGGATTTCACCACTTACTCTAATTAAAATACCAGCCGTAGTTTACTCTCTCCTGACATCACTGTTTATCGAAAATAAATCGTAAAGGTTGCGCGCGGTGATAGAAAGAACATGAAGATGATACGACGTTGTAAAACTTTATTAGAGACGTACAACTTCCGAGCTCTGGACCTGCATCGTTCGTTAGCCGAAAGTCCAAGGATGTATTTAAAACGCAGTGAGTGTAAATTAATGCTGAATGATCCTCGTTCGGCTAACCTCTGAATATTTTCCTTGCGATCTTAATTTATGGAGAAGTACCAAAGTACAATACAGTCAGGAAATGAATAAATTTGGGGTTTTGTTCAGCGAATGAACAAAAAAAACAGACCATGATATCTTTCAGTAACTTTGGCGTGACCAACTCCAGCACTTCTGTCCCAGCAGTGACATGAGCCTGCCTACATTCTCATAAAGTATTGACAGGATTTCTCCTGAATTTGCTCAGCTGCTACATCTGCTACAAAACGTCTTTCCACAGCTGCTGCCTAGCGTACTGAGTGTTTTCAGTACTTGCTGTGTTCATTTCAGATTTCCGGCATTTGCAATACTTTGATTTGCACTCCCACATCCCTTTTACCAGTGGCCAAAATCACTGTGATAATCCCTCCCGCAAATCAACCATCTCTGAACCTGAGACAAACGAATGAAAGGAACTCTCCCCGCCACCGTGCTTGCCTCTTATCACATCCATCGTTTTCCCCCGAAAAAGCAGCAGTTATGTAATAAACTAATGGAATTGTTACAAAAGTGTGTGATGGGTGAACCTGTTAAGCCAGAATGAAATCAGATACTTATGTAACCATCTGTGTACTACCGGCTCTCCTTAATAAGACCATAATGGAGCAGAATTAGGCCATTTGGCCCATCGAGTCTGCTCTACTATTCAATCATGGCTGATCCTTTTTCCCTCCTCAGCCCCACTCCCCGGCCTTCTCCCCGTAACCTTTGAGGCCATGTCCAATCAAGAACCTATAAAGTTCTGCCTTAAATGCATCCAACAACCTGGCCTCCACAGCTGCCTGTGGTAATAAATTCCACAAATTCACCACCCTCTGGCTAAAGAAATTTCTCCGCATCTCTGTTTTAAATGGATACCCCTATATCCTGAGGCTGTGCCCTCTTGTCTTAGGCTCCCCGCCATGGCAAACATCCTTTCCATATCTACTCTGCCTAGCTCTTTCAATGATCTTCCCTCATCCTTCTAAGTTGCAGCAAATACAGACCCAGAGCTATCAAACCTTCCTCTTATGATAACCCTTTCATTCCCAGAATCATCCTCGTGAACCTCCTCTGAACCCTCTCCAATGCCAGCACATCATTTCAAAGATAAGGAGCCCAAAACTGTTCACAATACTCAAGGTGAGGCCTCACCAGTGCCTTATAAAGCCTCAGCATCACATCCCTGCTCTTGTATTCTAGACCTCTTGAAATGAATGCTAACATGGCATTGGCCTTCCTCACCACTGACTCAACCTACAGGGTGCTCTGCACAGAGAATGTCAAGTCCCTCTGCATTGCAGATTCCTGGATTTTCTCCCCATTTAGAAGATAGTCCATACATTTATTTCTACTACGAAAGTGCATGACCATGCATTTTCTAACATTGTATGTCATTTGCTACTTTCTTGCCCAATCTGTCTAAGTCCTTCTGCAGCCTACCTGTTTTCTCAACATTACCGGCCCCTCCACCAAACTTCGTATCATCTGCAAACTTGGCAACAAAGCCATCAGTTCCATCATCTATATTATTGATATACAGCATTAAAAGAAGCGGTCCCAACACCGACCCCTGCGGAACACCACTAGTTACTGGCAGGCAACCAGAAAAGGATCCTTTTATTCCCACTCGCTGCCTCCTAACAATCAGCCAAGGCTCTAACCGTACCAGTAACTTGCCTGTAATACCATGAGATCTTAACTTGGTAAGCAGCCTCATGTCTGGCTCCTTGTCAAAGGCCTTCTGAGTCCAAATATACAATATCCACTGTATCCCCTTCATCTATCCTACATGTAATCTCAAAGAATTCGAACAGGTTCATCAGGAAAGATTTTTCCTTAAAGAAACCATGCTGACTTTGTCCTATCTTGCTGTGTGTCACCAAGCGCTAAATAACCTCATCCTTAACAATTGACTCCAACATCTTCCCAACCACTGAGGTCAGGCTAACTGGTCTATAATTTCCTTTTTGCTGCCTTCCTCCTTTCTTAAGGAGTGGAGTGACATTTGCAAGTTTCCAGTCCTCTAACACCAATGCCAGAGTCCAATATTTTTGAAAGATCATCGCTAATGCCTCCACAATCTGTACTGCAGTCTTTTTCAGAACCCTAGGATACAGTTCATCTGGTCCAGGTGACTTATGTACCGTTCGGTCTTTCAGCTTTTTGAGCACCTTCTCCCTTGTAATAGTAACTGCACTCACTTCTCTTCCTTCACGCCCTTCAACATTGGGCATTCCGCTAGTGGCTTCCACAGTGAAGACTGATGGAAAATACTCACAGTACTCATGCAGAATGCTCATTATGCCCTTTCATTCTCGAAAAGCTGAATACAGTAAATGGGTTTGTTTTGCAAAGAGGAGAAAATCTGCAGATGCAGGAAAACCAAAGAAACACAGACAAAATGCTGGAGAAACTCAGCAGTACAGGCAGCATCAATGAAAAAGAGTAAACAGTTGACATTTCGGGCCAACGCCCTTCATCCTGCCTGGCCTGCCGAATTCCTCCAGCATTTTGTGTGTGCGTTGCAAATGGGTTTGTTTTTTCTTAAACCTTTATGTGAATGAACGTTTTACCGGAAAAGCTATATCTTACTGCTTCACTATGTTCACACAGCACTGTAGTTACATGTGCCTTAAAATGACATGCTTCACATACGCAAGTGCGGCTTTATTGAAGGCTCTGACCTGAGAGTAGGTCTTTTGTCAATTTGCTTGGGAACAACATGCAGCCAGCTGTAAGTGCAGCCCTGATACAGGCTCTGTGGCACACTGTTTACATGCCAGCCATTGACGATGATCTTCGTGTCTTCCTTGGACACATGAATATACCAGAAAATTGGAGGATGGCGAATGTTGTTCTGTTATCCAAGAAAGATAATAGCGATAATCCTGGGAATTACAGACCAGTAAGGATCACATCGCTGCTGGGCAAATTAATGGAGTGGATTCCTAGATTTAGGATTTACAAGCATTTGGAGAAGCATAGTGTTATTAGGAAAAGGAACATGGTTTTTAAAGGGCATGTCATGCCTCGTGAGCCTTATTAAACATAGAAAACATAGGGCACAATACAGGCCCTTAGTTTAAAGTAACATGGACTTACTTTAGAAATTACCTAGGGTTACTCATAGCCCTCTATTTTTCTAAGCTCCATGTACCTATCCAGGAGCCTCTTAAAAGACCCTGTTGTATCTGCCTCCACCACAGTCGCCGGCAGCCCATTCCATGCACTCACCACTCTCTGCTAAAAGAAAAATTACCCCTGACATCTCCTCTGTACCTACTCCCAAGCACCTTAAAACCGTGCCCTCTTGTGTTAGCCATTTCAGCCCTGGGGGAGAAACTTCTGACTATACACATGATCAATGCCTCTCATTATCTTATACACCTCTGGTGGGTCTCCTCTCATCCTCTGTCGCTCCAAGGAGAAAAGGCCAAGTTCGCTCAACCTATTCTCGTAAGGCATGCTCCCCAATCCAGGCAACATCCTTGTAAATTTCCTCTGCACCCTTTCTATAGTTTCCACATGCTTTCTGCAGTGAGGTGACCAGAAATGAGAACTGAGATTTTGAAGAGGTTACAAAACAAATTGATGAAGGTAGAGCAGTGGGAGTGCTCTTTATGGATTTTAGTAAGGCTTTTGACAAAGTTCCCCATGGTAGGCTTATCTAGAAAATCATGAGGCACGGGATGCAGGGAAACTTGGCTGCATGAATTTGGAATTGGCTTCCCACAGAAGGGATAGTAGATGGAGCTTATTCTGCCTGGAGGACAGTGACCAGTGGTGTCCCACAAGAATCTGTACTGGGACCTCCTATACTTTGTGATTATTATAAAAGACATGAACAAGGAAGTGAAAGGCTGCAGATAACACAAATGTTGATAGTGTTGTGGATCATGTGAGAGGTTGTCTTTGGCTACAACTGTTTATAGAAAAGATACAGAGATGGGTGGGGAAATGGCAGATGGAGTTCATTCCAGAAGAGTATGAAGTGATACAGTTTAGAATATCAAACTTGAAGGTGAAGTACAAGGATAGTGGCAGGATTCTTAGCAGTGTGGAGCAACAGAGGGATCTGGAGGTCCGCATCTGTAGATCACTTGCTGTGCAAGTAGATAGAGTGGTTAAGGAGGCCATTGATGTATTGACCTTCATTAGTCTGGGAGCTGAGTTCAAGAGCCAAGAGGTAAAGTTGCAACTTTATAAAGCTTGAGTTAGACTTGAAGTATTGCATTCAGTTCTGGTGATCTCATTATAAGAAGAATGTGAAAGCTTTAGAGAGGGTGCAGAGGAGAGAACATGTCTTATGAGGTTGAGTGAGCTAGGAATTTTATCTTTGGGGCTCTAGAGGTGTATGAGGTCATGAGAGGCTTGATAGAGTGGACAGCTAGTCTTTGGGCAGAGTGGATAATACCAGAGGACATCAGATTAAAGGGAGTGGAGGAAAGTTTAGGGGATTTGTCAGAGGTTGGTATGGTAGGTGTCTGAAGCATATTGCTGGGGTTGATGGTAAAAGGCTGATAGTATAGGGGCATTTAAGAGACTGCTAAGTTGGCCATTCATAACACTATAAGCTATGGGAGCAGAATTAGGCCATTTGGCCCATTGAGTCTGCTCTGCCATTTCATCACAGCTGATCCATTTTTCTTCCAGCCTCAAACTCATGCCTCCCCCCCCCCAACCTCCACCTATCACTTCATGCCCTGACTAATCAAGAATCCATCAGCTGCTGCCTTAAACATACATTAAAAACTTGGTCTCCACAGCTGCCCATGACGAAGAATTCTATAGATTTACCACTCTGGCTAAAGAAATTTCTTCTCATCTCTGTTCTAAAAGGACACCCCTCTATTCTGAGGCTGTGTCCTCTGGTCTTAGACTTTCCCACCATAGGAAACATCCTGTCTATATTCACTCTATCAAGGCCTTTCACTGTTCGATAGCTTTCATTATTCTTCTTCTTCTGAATTCCAGTGAAATCAGGCCCAGAGCCATCAAGCACTCTTCATGTGACGTGCTGTTTAATCCTGGAATCATTTTTATGAACCTCCTTTGAACCCTTTCCAGTTTCAGCACATCCTTTCTCAGATAAGGTGCCCAGAACTGCTCATAATACTCCACCTATCGTCATATCATCTGCAAACTTTGCAACAAAACCATCAATTCCATCATCCAAATCACTGACCTACTGTATAACATAAAAAGAACTAGTCCCGACCTAGACATCTGTGTGAACACCACTGGTCACTGGCAGCCAACCTGAAAAGGCTCCCTTTATTCCCACTCTTTGCCTCCTGCCAATCAGCCACTGCTTTATGCATGCTAGAATCTTTCCTGTATCTTTCATGGGCTCACAGATTGTTCGGCAGCCTCATGTGTGGCACCTTGTCAAAGGCCTTCTGAAAATCCAAGTACGCAACGTCAACCAAATCTTGTTTGTCTATCCTGCTTGTAATTTCTTCAAAGAATTCCAGTAGATTTGTCAGGCAAGATTTTCCCTTGAGAAAACTATGCTGACTATAGCCTGTTTCATCATGTGCCTCCAAGTACCCTGAAACCTCATTCTTAATAATCGACTCAAACATCTTCCCAACACTGAGGTCAGACAATTAGTCTATAATTGCCTTTCTTCTGCCTCTCTCCCTTCTTGAAGAGTTGAGTGACATTTGCAATTTTTCAGTCTTCTGGAACCATTCCAGAACTAGTGATTATTGAAACATTATTACTAATGCCTCCACAATCTCTTCAGTCACCTCATTTAGAACCCTGGGGTGTATATAATATGGTCCAGCTGACTTATCCACCTTCAGACATTTCAGTTTCCCAAGAATCTTCTCCCTATTAAAGGTAACTTCACACACTTCATGACCCGATACCTGGAACTTCCTCCATACTGTTAATGTCTTCCACAGTGAAGCCTGATGCAAAATACTTATTCAGTTCTTCTGCCATTTCCTTGTCCCCCGTTAAGACTTTTCCATCATTGTTTTCCAAAATTTTCCAATTGCCAACTCCTTTCTCATGCCTCTTAATCCGATATCCACTCTTGCCTCGCTTTTACACATTATGTATCTGAAGAAACTTTTGGTATCTTCTTTAATATTATTGGCTAGCTTACTTTCATATTCCATTTTACCTCCTTAATGACCTTTTAGTTGCCTTCTGTTGGTATTTAAAAGCTTCCCAATCCTTTAACTTTCTGCTAATTTTGCTCTATTATAAGTCCTCTCTTTGGCTTTTATGTTGACTTTGACTTCTCTTGTTAGACATGGTTGTGTCATCTAGCCTACAGAATACGGATACTTCTTCCTCTTTAGGATGTATATATCCTGTGCCTTCTGAATTGCTTCCAGAAATTCCAGGCATTTCTGCTCTGCCATCATCCCTGCCAGTGTTCTTTTCCAATCAGTTCTGGCCAAGTCCTCTCTCATGCCTCTGTAATTTCCTTTACTCCATTGTAATACTGATACATCTGACTTTAGCTGCTTCTTCTCAAATATCAGAATGACATCAATCACATTATGATCACTTGCTCCTAAGGGTTCTTTCACGTTAAGCTCTCTAATCATTGGACAACACCCGATCCAAAATAGCTGATCTCCTAGTGGGCTCAACCGTGAGCTGCTCTAAAAAGCCATCTCGTAGGCATTCAAGTAACTCCCTCTTTTGGAATCCCACACCAACCTGATTGTCTCAATCTACCTACATATTGAAATCCCCCATTACGATTGTAACATTGTCCCTGCACAAACAACAGCATTAACTATGTTGACCCCAGGCCAACAATTTAACACATGGATTCTATTGTTAGTGTTGTTCCAATGCTCACTCAGACCACTTTTCCAATTTATAAAACCAAAATAGGACATCTCCCATTGGCCAGGCAATCGATGCTTTCTTCTCCCAGCCCCCTGGCATGGGGGTTCTTCCTTGCAATGGTTCGTTTCCAGAGTTGTTGTGCCTTTTCATTTGAAGCTCCATATCCATTCAGACAATGCACTGGATCAAGGTCATCTGACTGACCTGTATCACCTTCTTATTGACTCTGGTCCAAGTCAGCATCAATTTATTTCCCTCTTCCACAAGTAATTACAACTGGTAATTTATGGCTGTTTGTTCCAAATCAGTTACCAGACCAGTATCCAGCTCAAATCACTCGGCAGACACACACCCCACCATTCACAAACCTGCATGTTATATCATACCAAAGAACACCTCACAAATAACTTTTTATTTGGAAATGATCTCTAATCCAGCAGAGTACCTGGTGCATCATTGTGTCTTTGCTTTCAGCCAAGCAAAATCAGTGTTTTAAAGTAGAGGATGCAGTGCAGCTTCATAAAATGGCAACCTCCATTCCTTCAACCTCATGGCAAGAACAAAGACAATTGGTTTGTCTACTTCCACTGTCCTTGACTCATTCGTGTTCACTGTTTTCTTCCATATTTTATTTCCTTCATGGGCAACAGATAGATAAGCACATGATTGTAAGAAACAAAGGTTTCTGAACTGTGTTGGAGGGAGGAGTTAGATTGAGCATGGAGTAGATTTATATAGGGTGTCACAACATACTATATATGCATAGTAGTACACACTGTACTGTTCTGTGATAACTGGAAGTACCTTAAGTAATAAATGGTTTGTGCACTGAGCAACAAAAGAAACCATTCTGGTCTATGGGTTGGATATTTCATGACCGTGATGTCAGGGACATTAAACATGTACAGGCAACGGAAACTGATTTGTTTTGTCTGTCTGCAGGTTTTTTTGCTGCTACCTCGTCATGTGCTTATGACCCAAAGGTTGATTTATTGTCTCAAGAACAGAGGAGAATGAGTTTTGATACCCATGCTTTAGTCCTGGAGCTGCAAAGTAATGGTGAGAAGAAAGCATTGTACCTTACCATTTCTGAGTTTCACTTTAACCCGCAGTATTTGTCGGAGATTTTATTTTCTTCAGTTGGACTGATTATTAAAATTTTATGCACTGTGATTTTTAGCAATTGTTTGCTTTCTAAGTTAAAGTTTGGTGGTTTCTTTTACTTTCTGTGGAAACATCTTGAAGGGAAAAATGCACCAATACTCTTATTGTACATTCCTCTATCATTTCTAATGTTCTCATTCTTCCTCTAGAATTCTTCCATTCAACTTTATTCTTGTAAAAAATGAGCCTAGGTACTCTGTTGATAACCATTGGTTCTCCCTGACCAAAGTTTATTTTCCCTAATTCCTGAACTTGTCTACAGTTCTGGCCACCGCACTGCAGGATATGATAGCATAAAGAAAGTGCAGAAGAAATTGACCGGGATGTTGGCTGCTGTTGAGGACTGTAGTTATAAGGAGAGATTGTATATGCTGGATCAAATCTCACTGGAATGGAGGAGACTGAGGGTTACTTTATAGAAGTTTTTGAAATTATGAGGGGCATGGATACGCTAGAAAATCAGAATCTTGTTCCCAGGACAGGCAGTCTAGAACAAGCTTAAAGTGATAGGGAAGAAAATTTAAAGGAGATCAGAGGATAGGTTTTGTCCTGAATATCTGGACAAGCTGCTAGAAGAAGTGATGGCAGCAGATACATTCACAGTGTTTAAAAGGCATTTAAAGGTGAAATTTTGAGGGTACAGAATCTTTATGTTCCTGTTAGGTTGAAAGGAAAGGTTAAAAGTTTGAGAGAGCCATGGTTTTCAAGGGATATTGGAAACTTGGTTCGGAAAAGGAGAGAGATCTACAATAAATATAGGCAGCATGGAGTAAATGAGGTGCTCGAGGAATATAAAGAATGTAAAAAGAATCTTAAGAAAGAAATTAGAAAAGCTAAAAGAAGATATGAGGTTGCTTTGGCAAGTAGGGTGAAAATAAATCCAAAGGGTTTCTACAGTTATATTAATAGCAAAAGGACAGTGAGGGATAAAATTGATCCCTTAGAGAATCAGAGTGGACAGCTATGTGTGGAGCCAAAAGAGATGGGGGAGATTCTGAACATTTCTTTTCTTCGGTATTCACTAAGGAGAAGGATATTGAATTGTGTAAGATAAGGGAAACAGGTAGGGAAGTTATGGAAACTATCATGATTAAAGAAGAGGAAGTACTGGTGCTTTTAAGGAATATAAAAGTGGATGAGTCTCTGGGTCCTGACAGGATATTCCCTAGGACCTTGAGGGAAGGTAGTGTGGAAATAGCAGGGGCTCTGACAGAAGTATTTCAAATGTCATTAGAAACGGGAATGGTGCCAGAGGATTGGGGTATTGCTCATGTTGTTCCGTTGTTTAAAAAGGGTTCTAAGAGTAAACCTGGCAATCATCAGCCTGTGAGTTTGATGTCAGTGGTGGAAATTGATGGAAAGTATTCGTAAAGATGATATATATAATTATCTGGATAAACAGGGTCAGCTTAAGAACAGTCAACATGGATTTATGCGTGGAATGTTTTGTTTGACAAATCTTATTGAATTTTTTGAAGAGGTTGCTAGAAAAGTTGACGAGCGTAAAGCGGTGGATGTTGTCTATATGGACTTCAGTAAGGCCTTTGACAAGGTTCCACACGGAAGGTTAGTTAGGAAGGTTCAATCGTTAGGTATTAATATTGAAGTAGTAAAATGGATTCAGCAGTGGCTGGATGGGAGACACCAGAGAGTAGTGGTGGATAACTGTTTGTCAGATTGGAGGCCGGTGACTAGTGGTGCACCTCAGGGATCTGTACTGGGTCCAATGTTGTTTGTCATATACATTAATGATCTGGATGATGGGGTGGTAAATTGGATTAGTAAGTATGCAGATGATACTAAGATAGGTGGAGTTGTGGATAATGAAGTAGGTTCTCAAAGCTTGCAGAGAGATTTAGCCCACTCTTCTAACTGGCCTGAAAGATGGCAGATGGAGTTTAATGCTGATAAATGTGAGGTGCTACATTTTGGTAGGACTGATCAAAATAGGACATACATCGTAAATGGTAGGGCATTGAAGAATGCAGTAGAGCAGAGGGACCTAGGAATGATGGTGCATAGTTCCCTGAAGGTGGAATCTCATGTGGATAGGGTGGTGAAGAAAGCTTTTGGTATGCTGGCCTTTATAAATCAGAGCATTGAGTATAGGGGTTGGGATGTAATGTTGAAATTATACAAGGCATTGGTGAGGCCAAATTTGGAGTATTGTGTACAGTTCTGGTCACCGAATTATAGGAACGATGTCAACAAAATAGAGAGAGTACAGAGAAGATTTACTAGAATGTTACCTGGGTTTCATCTTCTAAGTTCAGAGAAAGGTTGAACAAGTTGGGTCTTTATTCTTTAGAACGTAGAAGGTTGAGGTGGGACTTGATAGAGGTATTTAAAATTATGAGGGGGATAGATAGAGTTGACGTGGAGAGGCTGTTTTGGGAGTGGGGGAGATTCAAACAAGAGGACATGAGTTGAGAGTTAAAGGGCAAAAGTTTAGGGGTAACATGAGGGAGAACTTCTTTACTCAGAGAGTGGTAGCTGTGTGGAACGAGCTTCCAGCAGATGTGGTTGAGGCAGGTTTGATGTTGTCATTTAAAGTTAAATTGGATAGCTATATGGACAGGAAAAGAATGGAGGGTTATGGGCTGAGTGCAGGTCGGTGGGACTAGGTGAGAGTAAGAGCTCGGCACGGACTAGAAGGGTCGAGATGGCCTGTTTCTGTGCTGTAATTGTTATATGGTTATATCTAAGTAGATGTACAAACAAATGGGCCAGTGCAGGCAAATGGGATTATCATGAATGAGATGGGAAAAAAGGTATAATCTAACATTTGTTTTCTCTAACAGTGAGGAGCCATTCTACTATCAGGATTAGACATGATTGTCTGTAAAAATCACTATTTATTTTTACTTCTATCTGCTTTCCACCATATCTTAAAATACCAGTGCCCGACAGGTTTGGATATTGACCTGTTCATTTGTAGAAGCTAATACATACTTGTTCTTGATAATCTGAATAAGGGAATGTTAGCCTGTATGATCTTTGCTCTTGATCATCTCTATACAGGGAAACAATCAATCATTAATTATAATCTCCCTGAACAGCGAAAGCCTTTACTTCAGCTACTGAGGCTGCTGTCAGAAATTCCCTCACTAAATCTGTCTCCTTCATCTCCTTAAAATTCAGCTTTGCTAAAGCTTTAGGTGTCCTTAAAGTTTCTGTTCTGTGATTTAGTGGCACATGAAGTGCATGGAACAGTTATGTGTTGAAAGCATCATCTAAATGCAAATACTCAATGCCTCTAGTCAAGGGTGTGAATTGACTGAATCTTGTATCCATTTATCACATTTTAATTAAGATAATGCAAATGGTAAAGATATGATCAGAGAAGATGATCTGTGCCCCAGGTGTGCACATTTCATTGAAGGATCATTTCAGTTTATTATTCTGCTGTTAATGACGTACTTGTTAAAAAAAATTGTGGATTTCTCTAAAGGCCTGGCTGAGAACCTAGAAGCCCTTGCTATCATGGTGTCCAATTCTACAACAAGCCTGGAAAACTGCATGGAGCCACGCACAGCTAACACAGTTTTGTTTTAGGAAAGCTTTTTGATATGTAATTTTCCCCTTTATTTATGATTCCTGACCAAGTGGAATAGATTTCTAACTTTATCTCTCAGAGTTTTAGAGAGCTGTGATACAAAGGTTCTCATGAAGTGCTGAGGCTCCACATTGCACCAATCACCTACAGAGGCATCGTTAGATGAGATTCTGTCTACTCGCCTGAAGATGTTTCCATTTGAAATGAAAAGCTTGATGAGTAGAGTGGTCATCCCTCAGTCAATACATAATAATGACTCTAAATCTGTTTTGCTTTGTGTCTGTGTGTGTGTAAGTAGGCTGCTGCATTTCCTGTGTTACCCGGAGACAATATGCTCACGGGTAAATTACTGCTGAGTTTGGAACGAGATCTCGTGCGAAACAGTCTTCTGTTTGAGGAACAGAGAGGGAGCAACACACCTGATTTTTTTCCAGGTCAAGCAGTGTCCGTGGAAAGAGACACAGTTAATGTTTCAGCTCAGAGACATTTTGTCAGAACAGGGAAGGAGGTAAACAAGCTAATTCTGTTTCAGAGATGCCCCCCCATCCTGCAGAAAGGTTATTATTATTGTCTATTCAGGGTAGTGCCTTGAGGAGTGCTGTGGAACAGAGAGGTCGAGAACTACAGGTACATGGTTTGCTGGAGGTGGCATCACATGAAGAGAGGGCGGTGAAGAAGTTGTTTGACATGCTAGCCTTGAGCAATCATGCAGAGTATAATAGATGGAACATTGCTGTTGGTGTACAAGACATTAGTGAGGCTGCACTTGCAGTATTGTGTACAATTTTGGTCACCCTGTAATAGGAAGGACTGGGCTGAAAAGAGTGTAAAGAAGATGTGCAAGAATTTTGTCAAGGCTCGAGGGTCTCAGTTATAGGAAGCAGCTGGGCAGGCTAGGACTTCCTGCTTTAGAGCGTAGTGGACTGGTGGGGGATGAGTTTATAGAGGTGTATAAAATCATGAGAAGCATAGGGAAAGGGAACAAAAAAGCAATTCTGGGTTGGGTGTTGTGTAATGGAGATTTGATTAGGGAGCTTAAGGTAAAGGGACATTTAGGAAGCAGATATCATAATATAATAGAATTCACTCTGCAGTTTGAGAGGAAAAAGCTAAAATCAGATGTATTGGTATTGCAGTTGAGTAAAGATAACTACAGAGGCATGAAGGAGGAGTGGCCAAAGTTGATTATAAAGGGACACGAGCAGGGAAGACATAGAGCAGCAATGACTGGAGTTTCTGGGAGTAATTTGGAAAACACAGGACCAGTTCATCGCAAGAAAAAAGTATTCTAAAGGGAAGATAAGGCAACTGTGTCTGACAAGGGAAGTTAAAGACAGCATAAAAGCAGAAGAGAGGGCACACAGTAGAGCAAAAATTAGTGGCAAGTTAGAGGATTTGGAAGCTTTTAAAAACAAACAGGAGGCAACTAAAAAAGCCTTGAGAGAAAAGATGAAATATGAAGGCAAGCCAGCCAATAATATAAAAGAAGATAAGAAATTAATTTTCAGATATAAGGATTAAAAGAGAGCCAAAAGTGGACATCAGACTACTGGAAAATGATGCTGGAGAAATAGTAATGGGGAACAAAGAAATGGCAGACAAACTGAATAATTATTACATGTTAGTCTTCACTGTGGAGGACACCAGAAATTCCAGTGAGTTGAGGCAAAGTGAGTGTAGTCACTATTACTAAGGAGAAGGTGCTGGGCAACAGAAAGGTCTGCTTGTAGATAAGTTCCCTGGACCAGATGAACTATACCCCAGGGTTTTGAAAGAGGTAGCTGAAGAGATTGTGAGGCATTAGTAATGAACGTCAAGAATCACTAGATTCTGGAATATTCCGGAGGACTGGTAAATTAAAAAATGTCAGTCCATGCTTTAAGAAGGGAGGGAGGTAAAAGATATTATAGACCAGTTAGCCTGACTTCAGTGATTAGTAAGATGTTAAGAGTCCATTATTAAGGATGAGGTTTTGGGGTACTTGCAGGCACACAGTAAAATAGGCCAAAGTCAGCATCATTTCCTTAAGCAGAAATCTTGCCTGGCAAATATGCTGGAGTTTTTTGAGGGAATAACAGGCAGGATAGACAAAAGTGAGTCAATGGATGTTCAAAAGGCCTATGTGAGGCAAGATAAGAGCCATGATATTAGAGGAATGATACTGGCATGGATGGAAGATTGGCTGACCGGCAGGAGGCAAAGAGTTGGGAATAAGAGGGGCCCTTTCTGGCTGACATCTGGTGACTGGTAATGTTCCACAGATGTTGCTGTTGGTGCTTTTCTCGTTATATGTTAACGATTTGGATTATGAAATTGATGGCTTTGAAACCAAGTTTACATAGGATACGAAGATAGATGGAGGAGCAAGTAGTATTAAAGAAGTAGGGAGTGAGCAGAAAGCCTTAGACACATTAGGAAAATGTGCAACGTGGTAGAGGAATTCTTAGGTCATAGAGCTTATTAATTAGTTTTGAGAGGATGATAATGTCGATTGCAGAGCTGTAGTCATTGAAGAGCATGGTGATGTATGCATCTTCACTGTCCAGGTGTTCCAGGGCTGAGGAACAAGGCAATGAAATGGCATCTGCTATTAACCTGTTGTGACAGTAGGCAAATTGGAGTGGATCCAAGTTGCTTCTCAGGCAGGAGTTGATACGTTTCATCTAATATGCCAAAGAAGGATGTTATCGACAAAATGGGAGGTGAGGACCTCGATAAAATCACTGTCACTAAAGAGATAGTGATGACCAAACTAGAGGGCCTGAAGGTAGATAAGTCCCCTGGTCCTGATGGGATGCATCCCAGGGTGCTGAGGGAATTGGTGGAGGTTACAGTAGACACGTTGGTAATCATTTACCAAAATTCTCTGAACTCTGGGCAGGTCCCGGGGGATTGGAAGACAGCAAATGTCATGCCACTGTTTAAAAAAGGATGTAGGCAAAAGATGGGCAACTATAGGCCAGTCAGCTTAACATCTGTAGTTGGGAAAATGCTTGAAGCTGTCATTAAGGAAGAAGTAGTGAAAAATTTAGAAAGGAGTGGTTCCATTTGACAGACGCAGCATGGATTCAGAAAGGGCAGGTCCTGTTTGACAAACTTACTGGAGTTCTTTGAGGACAGAATGAGTGCAGTGGATAGAGGGGAACAGGTAGATGTTGTATACTTGGATTTCCAGAATGCATTCGATAAGGTGCTGCATAAGAGACTTATAAATAAGATATGGATGCATGGAGTCGGAGGAAGTGTATTGGCATGGATAGTGGATTGGTTAACCAATAGAAGGCAGGGAGTTAGTATAAATGGGTGTTTCTCCGGTTGGCAGTTAGTGGTGAGTGGGGTGCCGCAGGGGGTCAGTGCTGGGCCCGCAGCTGTTTACCATTTACACTGATGATTTGGAAGAGGGGATTGAGTGTAGCGTAGCAAAATTTGCTGATGACACTAAACTGAGTGGAAAAGTAAATTGTACAGAGGACGTGGAGAGTCTGCAGAGGGATATAGATAGGTAAGTGAGTGGGCCAAGGTCTAGCAGATGGAATACAACATTGGTTAAAGCGAGATCATCCATTTTGGAAGGAATAATAGAAGAGCAGATTATTACTTAAATGGTGAAAGATTGCAGCACGCTGTTGTGCAGAGGGACTTGGGAGTGCTTATGCATGAATCGCAAAAAGTTGGCTTGCAGGTGCAACAGGTTGTTAAGAAGGCAAACGGAATGTTGGCCTTCATTGCTAGAGGAATTGAATTCAAGAGCAGGGAGGTCATTCTGCAACTGTACAGGGTACTGGTGAGGCTGCACCTGAAGTACTGTGTGCAGTTCTGGTCTCCATACTTGAGGAAGGATATATTGGCTTTGGAGGCAGTGCAGAGGAGGTTCACCAGGTTGATTCCGGAGATTAAGGGGTTAACTTATGAGGAGAGATTGAGTCGCCTGGGATTATACTCACTGGAATTCAGAAGAATGAGAGGGGATCTTCTAGAAACATACAAAATTTTGAAAGGGATAGATAAGATAGAAGTAGGAAAGTTGTTTCCATTGGTAGGTGAGACTAGAACTGGGGGACATTGCCTCAAGATTCAGGGGAGTAGATTTCGGACGGAGTTGAGGCTTCTTCGCTAAATATATTTAAGATACAGTTAGATAGATTTTTACATGGTAGGGGAATTAAGGGTTATGGGGAAAAGGCAGGTAGATGGAACTGAGTTTATGGACAGATCAGCCATGATCTTATTGAATGGCAGCGCAGGCTTGATGGGCCGGATGGCCTACTCCTGCTCCTATTTCTTATGATCTTATCACCAATCTTTCAAAGCACTTCATTACGGTAAATGTAAGTGTTCGTGGACACTAGTCATTGAGGCAGGTTGCCTCAGTCTTCTTGGGGACCAATGTAATTGAGCTGCTTGAAGGAAATGGGTATCTCAGATTGCTGAAATGAGAAAATAAAGATATCAGTAAACCCTCCAGCCAGTTGGTTAGCACAGGTCTTCAGTTAAGTGGAGGATGATAGGTTCTTGATTAGTAACGGCATCAAGGGTTAAGGGGGGAAGGCCGAGAATAGGGTCGAGAGGGAAAATAAAGCAGCCATAATCGAATGGTGGAGTAGACCCATTGGGTTGAATGGTCTAATTCTGCTCCTGTGTCTCATGGTTTCTGAAAGAAACTAGAGAGCATAGGTTTAGTATGAGAAGGGAAAAATTAAAAGGGACTTGTGGAGCAACTTCAGATAGATGATGGTGCATATACTGTATGGAACAGGCTGCCATAGACAGTAGTTGAGGCAGGTATAATAACAAAATTATAAAGCCACTTGGGGAGGTACTGTACCTTGATAGGAAATGTTTGGAGAGATTTAGGCTAAACATTGTCAAATGGGCCAGCTTGGGTGTGCACATTGGATGGCATGGACAAGTCAGGCCAAAGGGCCTGATTCCAGGTGTATTGCTCTGTCTAAATCATTATTCTAGTTGGAATTATCTTTAAATTTTCTCTTTTTTTATGATTAGGTTTTTCAAAAGAGCAAGCAGAGGCTATAGTAACAATATTAGCAAATGTAACCAATGCAAATATGGAATCTACATACAGGGATTTGGTAACTAAAGCACAACAGGTAGGTGCATCACGTGTGAGACTGTTTTCTCAAAGCTGATTATTAAAGATGTACTTTTGTAATGTTCAAATGCATTTTGAGTAGTCTGAATGTGACTCAATGTGGTATGTACAAACACTATGGGCAAGGTTGTCTCCTAATATATGAGGAAAATAGATTTAATTAAGATAACTAATGAAAAACAAATCAAGTTGATGTCCCTTTTCCCGTAAATCATTGATAGTAAGGAAACCAGTGCTGAGATAAGAGACTGAGGGCTCAGGGAATAACAATACTAAACCAGTCAGTATGGATTTCTGTAAAAATGTGTTCTGTAGCTATCGATTCCTCTTCATCTCTCTGTGTACTTTTCTTTTATTTGCCATCTACTGAACCAAATTTTGTTTTTTTAATTTCTTGGTTGCTATTTATGTTCTGCCTCTTCCTTGATCTATCTGGAGTTTATGAAGGCAGATGTTCCACTGCTTCTCACTGGATCAGTGATACTGTGGATATAAATAGCCCAATCACCATCATTTGACAGCAGTGTTAATTCTAATCCTGGGTCGAGTGAATACATGACCTAGTTCACCACCTCCATCCTGGCACTGCAAACACATATTTGTTTCTAATGTATAGCAATGTCTACTTACTTAAGTACCAATCTTTCTCCAAAATGGATAAAGAAATGTAAGCATGATTACTGTGGTTTGTTTTTTGCTTTATCATCTCAAAAGAGTCTATTCCTATGGTTGTCACAATTGTAAATATTAAAATATGAAGTTGTATCTTTTGGATCTATCATGTAAGGACACAACTGACTGTAAAGGTTGCACTTAATTAGGTTAATTACCACTGTATATTGTTCCTAGCGTATAAGTGCGCGTTTGAGCCTGGAGGACGTTGATGATTTAATGTAGGAAAGTGTGAGGACATGCATTGTGGTAAAAGGAATCTGAAGGCAATGTGGCACAGTAGCACAGTGGTTAGCACAATGCTCTAAATTACAGACAACCTGGGTTCAATTCCCGCCACTGCCTGAAAGGAGTTTGTACGTTCTCCCCGTGACCACGTGGGTTTCCTCCCACAGTCCAAAGACATACCATTTGGTAGGTTAATTCGTCATTGTAAATTGTCTTCTGCTTAGGCTCGGATTAAATCAGGGGATTGATGGCCAGGACGGTTCGATGAGCCGGAACTATACTGCATCTCAATAAATAAGTCAGTAAATAAATAAATAAATAATGAGTATAAATGAATGTTTGGTGGGCTGAGGGCCTTTTTCAATGCTCAATTCCTAATTGATTATCACAATTTCACCATGTCTCATTTTCTTGGGAAGGTGATGGTGATCCTGTCTCATAGATCGTGATAATTTCTGGGCCAATCTTATCCCCATAATAATTTTTCGTGCATCAGTAATAGCAAAAAAACAGCATTATATGAGATGTGTGGAGAAGGGGAGAGAGATTTCTGATTGATCTTGCTGCAGAAAGATTTGCTGTTTCATTCAGTTTTTTTGGTAAAGGTTTTGAATTACTAAATTACACTTGGCAGCTTGCTTTAGTTTCTGTCTTGCTTACTGCTAACCTTGTTTAGCTTGTTTACAGATACACTAAGCAAAAGTAGTGATGAGTATATTGTTACACTTCAGACCGGAGGTTTGTTTATTGTGGTGAGTCTTTTGTCAGGAGGTGAAGTACAGCAGCAAGACTGTAACGATTAAGTTAATCTAATTGCATCTTTCTTCCTCCCACCTTCTCTCCCCATTCCACATGAATCTTCTTGGTGTTACACTTGAAAATTAGAAATATTCTCATTGGAAATTCATTCTATCTGGCCTTTGAAGTCCTGATCTCAATGTAGTCCTGCTTCTAATCTAGTTAGTTCATGTCAATTTGCTATAAGAAAAGGCATAAAATGAACTTAAATTTGTTTGTGAACAACTCACTACTGGTCTATTGTATGAAAGCAATGCCTCTGATACAGTTGGTTGGCTCACTGACGATGCCAGTGCCCTAAGGATCTCATTCAGTAATATCCCATGCATTGCAAAAATTGGCTTCCAGCTATTTCCACCAGTGACCTGTCATCTGTAGACACCAAAATAATCACGTTTTTTCCATTGCTGACCATTAAGCTTTATTTTGCTTAGTGCCATTTTCATGGGAATGCTGTGAAAGCAATGACAGATCTTTCATTCAATTGGTATAATTTAGTCAACCTTTAATTAAAGCTGTGTTCTATTATGGAACATTTGTATACAGTAAAACTTCATTAATCTGACAAGTGGTGCTGGGTCAGCAGATTTTCTGAACCATCAGATATAATTTTGTCAATATTCCAATAAACTTTGAATTCATTTAACATCAACTTAACTCTTAAATTCACACTAACACAGTGAATGAGGTATGTGCAAGGAAGAGAGCCAGTAAGTTTTCAAAGAAGGGCAGCCAATATAACCAGGGTGAATTTAAAGAGAGCACAGAAACTGTGGCCCTGGCAAGCTCAAGGATGTTGGAGAACTGGGGCCCCCATGAATAGGAATCACAAACGTCTGGAGAGCCTAATGCCAGACCACCAGGGTCTTCCAGTGATGGAACATGTCGAATGATGGGGGAGGGAAATGAGATTTTTGAACATTGGTGGAGCTGACGGCTATAGTCAAAGAATTATGTGAAACTTACCAGTTCATTCACCTCTCAGTCTGCAAAACTGAACATTTGTATGGAATATTTCTTTCTTCCAGGAAATAATGCTGCATCAAATCATGGCCCATTTAGACTCAATAAGAAAGGATATGGTTATTCTTGAGAAAAGTGAATTTTCAAGCCTGAGGATGGAAAATGAGGTATGATGTGACTTCAAATAGTACTGTATCACTAGTATACTACGAATTAGGTGCTAAATAAAATAAGACCAGGGTCTGGAAAGGTTTGCCTGCCTTTGCTTCATAATGCATCCTTACACTACTGGCATTAGGTCTTGATGTGTAACCACAGTGAGTTCCTAAGTTATGGAACTGGCTTCTTTCAACGTTTAAAGGCAGTCCTTGACATCATTTGGATGTGATTCTCCTTTGTGGCTGAATATTTTTTTAAGAGGAGAGAGATAATCAAAATGTCTCTTAGAATCTATGCACTTGATTCGGCTCTTATCAGGAAGAGGACAGTTTATTTTAATTAAATGCGTTTATGATTTTTTATAATGTTTAAATTTTTCCCGTGCTTCTGTTGAGAAGGTTTTAATATTTTGAATGTAGGATTTAAAGAATGTAATAACCAGCAGATTAAAGCTGAGGTATGCCTTTGCCACCCATCAAAGGATTTCTCAGCAGTGTTGCTTGAGGCCTTGTTCAGCTCACTGATATGATCTGATTACATTGGATGGAACTCTATCACTATTCAGAACTTCCCAAATGTCTCCAGGCTGTGCTCAGTCAGTGAACAGGGCCAGATCTGGTCAAGTAGTTGCTGATTGAGATTCCGAGAGATTAGCAGGCAATGGGCCCTGCTCAACAAAATATGGATCATTATTTAAATAAGACATGTGCTTTGATTACTCTTCAAGGAAATGTTCCTTGACGTATTGAAACTTTTTTTTCATTAGAAAATAAAAATTGAATTGGAACACGTGAAACAACAGCTAATGGTAAGTTACTGTTCAACTATTACAAGTACAGACCGTGTTTTTCTGGTTTTGATTGCCAGTGTTCATTTCAATATTGGTTTTATAGGATGAAGTTAAGAAAATCAGAAATGATACAAAACTGGACATGAACTTGGAGAAAAGCAGAATCATGGACTCGGTAATATATTGTTGACACTAATGTTGACTTGTAGCTATTTCATGTTTGTTCGCTGTCATTGCTTAAGAAGTTCCCTTTAATTTAATAGATCATTTTCCCATGTTTTACATGGGGAAAGTGTGGTATTGAGCTTCAACAAAATTGAGAGATGCAACAAAAACTAAAGGAGGAGGAAGTGTCATGTGAGGAAAGAAAAGGAGGCAGGATAGAGGAGGTAAACATTGCTAAAGATTAGCTTTATTTGTCTCACATACATTGAAACATACAGTAATGTGTGCCGTTTGCATCAAATCAAGTTAGTGAGAATTGTGTTGAGCAGCCTGCAAGTGTCACCACGCTTCTGGCACCAAAATGGTGTGCCCATAATATACGAACCCTAGCCTATGTCTGTGGAATGTGTCAGTGGCTATCTTGGATGGTTCTTTTGCAATCACAAGACCCTGTTGGACATTTTTTGCTGTAGGCCTTGTTTGGTGGACAGGCAGCGAGCCAGTCGTGTCACCTTAGTTGTAGTGAGGACTCTTGCTGTACCATGGTGTTGGGGCTCAGTTGGGGGTGGCCTCGTCTGCTGGTGCTGCCCTCCAGTGTTGGATCGGTGGAATTACAGGCTGGTCTGCTGGGAACCATCAATTTGCAGGACCTGTTGCTCAGGGTCTTGGACTAAAAATGTACTTTCTCACGTGACTACATTCTTTTCTTTCCCCCTTCTCGTTATTTTGAATGCCCGTGTACACTTTTGACCCTTGGCCCCAGAGGAAGGCTGTCTCATTCAGCTATGGTTTGAATAACAATTAAAATTGATTTGATTTTGATTTTTGTTTTGAAACCAGAGCACCAAGGGAAGCCCACACTGTCACAAGGAGAACGTACAAACTCCTTGTGGACAGCGGCAGGAATTGGAAGCCAATCTTATAGCAGGTGCTGTAGTAGCATTACTCTAACCACTACACCACTGTGTTGCCCTGTTCTTTCTTGCAGTCTTCCACCTCCATTAAAATGAACCAAGTAACGACTCTAACCCAGCATCCAGATTATCGAATTAATGACAGTTATCAGCTTTCAAAAATTTAAACTTCGTATGGGCATTTAGTTATGCAGGGAAAGCCCAGCAACTGCAAGTTAAGTTGTCATCATCTCTGCAGAGACTTTAGGTGAAAATCAAGTTGCAAATGTGAGAGTAAAGCAATACAAGTTGACAACCTTTCATCAGAACACGGTAAACATAGAAAGCTTTGAGTTGCAGAGGATGATGGGAATGCATATGATGTCATAGAAAAAGAGACTGATGCAAGTAGTTCTGGCTAAGGGAGTGTTGGGGATTTGTTGATCACAGTTGATCACTGTAGAAAGTATAAAAAGATGAATCATAGGAGAAAAGTAAAGGGACAGGAACAGAACATTTAGTCCCTGGAGCCTGTACAATCATTAACTATGATCCTGTATCTCAATACTATATTCATTTTTTTATCCATAACCTATGATGTTTCTTGTGTCTGTTTGCTTAAATGTATGCAGCCTTCTGTGGAAGAAAATATGCAATGTAGCTATTCATCCCATTGCATCCTAACAGAGCAACACCATCCTCTTCTGCTTCCCATTTCCCTGTGATGTGTTCTCTTTCACATACATCAACTCCTTTTTGATTCTTTAGCCACTTACCTACACCACAGGATCCTTTTCAGCAGGAGGGTATCCTGCAGCGTAGGTGGGTGCAAAAGCAGGACCCACAGCAGAAACCCATGTGGTCATGGGGAAAACGTGCAGACTTCACATAAACAGCACTCGGGGTCAGCCTGTGAAACCGAGTCCCTGGAACTGGAAAGGAGCAACATGAACTGATGTACCAGTGTGCCTCACTGCTTTATTCTCGAATCTTTTTGTCCTTGATCACTGGCGATGCCCCAACAAGGTCCAATGTAAGATCGACTAGCAGAATCTGATGCTCTGACTAAACACAGAATAGCTCTTAAAACCCCAAACGCATCCACTAGCCAACCTTTCCAGTTTGTGGTAGAATGGACTAGTTCTGGTGAAAGGTCATCAGTCCACAATGTTAGCTAGTTGTACTGTCTTCACAGATGCTGCCTAACATGATGCATTCTCTTTTATTTCGGATTTCCACTAACTGTAATGTTTTATTTTAATCTATAGTCTCCTTCTACTTTCACCCTCTTCAGACAAGTCTTCATCACCCTCCCTCAGCAACATGTCACTTAATCTATTTTGGCTTCCGCCCTATCGCAGGCATTCACTTTCTTCTCTGGACATCTGCCCCTTCTCTGCAATTCACATACAGTACGTCCAGTTACTAACTTTTCCTGACAAAAGATAATTGACCTGCTGTGTTAATTCTATTTCTCTCTTCAGAGATGTCGCTTGTCACAAGAGCACAAGATAATAAAGAGTAGGCTATCAGGCCTCTCAAACCTGTCCTGCTATATTGTATGATCATGGTCTCTGCGCCAGTTCCCTATAATCTTCAATTTCTCACTCTTTCAAATATTAATTTATCTCTACCTTAAATATACCTAAAGGATCCGGCCTCCAGCACTCTTAGGATGGAAATTATTCCAGAGATTCTCTATCTTTTAAGAGATGAAATTACAACATGTTTTAATTTTAAATGACCAACCCCTTGTTTTGGAGCTATGTTTCCTTGTTCGTGACATCCCACTTAAAAGTGTCCATCAAGCTCCTTTGAAATCATGTATGTTTGAATAAGACCCCTCATTCTTCTATACTCCAAAGAATCTACTGTAGATCCTACTGTCTTCTTTCTTTTGATAGGACAACCCTCTCAACCCAGAGATTAACCTGGTGAATCTTGGCTGCCTCCAAAGCTACTATATTTTTCTTGTCAGTAACGACACTGAAACTTTACACAGTACTTCATGGGTAGTCTCAACAACATGTTGCTCAATTTTATAAAACTTCCCTAATCTTTAACCTATTTGCAATAAAAACCAGATGTCATTTGCCTTCTTAACTACTGATTGGATTTGTCTGCTGACTTCCTGTGATTCATGAACTAGAACATCTGAATCCCTCTGAACCTCACTCGTTTGCAGTCTCTCTCAGTGTAGTTAATAATCTACCTTTTGATTTCCCCCCTTACTGAAGTGTGTGACTTCACATTTTACCACATTAACTCCATTTTACCAGGTTTTCACCCTTCACTCAATTCATCTGTATACTATTGTGGAACCACACTGTCACCATTACAAGGTGGCTTTCAACCTATTTTCATTTGATCAGTAAGCTTGGAAACATTACATTTCATTCCATCCCCAGTAACAAATGCAAATCATGAACAAATAAGGGTCATGAACTGATCACTGGGTACTCCACTATTACATCCCTCCAGCTTGAAAAGGACTTGCTTATTCCAACTGTCTGCTTTCTTCATGACAGCCAGTTTTCAATCTATGCTAACACATTTCCTCCTGCTGACTGTTCTCAGTGTTATTTCAAATCTTCTTTTATATTTCCAGCATCTGGAGTTGACCAATAACAGATGAATGGTTTCGATATTGAATGTGAAAGTATTTTTAAGTGGAGACCATTATATCTCTAATTTCCCCCAAAATATAATAGCAACAACAGTACTATGTCAACTGAGGTCCAGGCTCAAGATTAGCTAAGGGTTCAGTGTTTACAAATCAAAAAGGAGAAAATGTAGAAAATCAAATCTTATACTTATAATAAATATGTATGTGATCCCAAAAAAAACCTACATTATTTAGGCAACAGTTCGATTGATCAGAATATTGCAGAATGATGTAATATTCATGCATACAGTATACTTAAATGATCACAGTACAATGTGAGCAGTTATTTTGGTTGGGCAATATGTGACAGGTCATATTTATATCATGTAACAAAGCTTTAGTGCTTAATAGAGGGTGGAAAATCATTGCTAATTTACAAAGTGGTCTTGCAGGTGTTTTAGAAAGGTATCCAGTTGCCTACCAGTGGAAATATATAATATAACTATTTAACAATTATTTATTTAATTAATAATTATTTAAAAGAATTGATCTAACAAATGTCAGTCTGAAGGTTTTTAATTTGAGGAAAAAGGTATAAATATATCACTCCTATATTCATCTTTTTTCCCTATTAGTTTAGAGAGCAAGAGAAGCAGTTAATGACATCTAGAAATGAATTTACTGAAATGGTAAGTGCTTTTAAGAACATTGCATGAAAGGTTACTCTTTTGAATATAAAATGAGGACATATGTCATAACTTAAAGATTGCTTTAGTGTGAATATGCCACAGTTCTCATAACACCACATACTCATCATTGTGTTCCTTAATTAGGATAGGGAATATTTGCAGCAAATTAAAGCAGGTAGAAAACTTTAGCCTGGTTTAAGCCTGGTTTATACTCTGCGTCAACGCGTCACCGTAAGGTCTGTGTCGCCGCAAACCCCACGCAAAGTCGACGCAGAACCCTACGCGAGAGCCTGTGTTGCTGCGATGCACACCTTTCCCAAAATGTAACTATGCATCGCGGCAACGCAGAACGCAACAGCTGTGATTGGTCCACTTGGTAGCATCGCATTTCCTCCTATGATGCAGTAGCTTCCCATTGGGCGACTGAAGGGCAGGGAAGGAACTCCAGCTGCAATGCTTTCCATAAAGCTTTACAGACCTCCGAAATTATGGAGGACACATTTCGCACGAAAAAAGACGCTTGCGTCTTGTTTACCCCGAGATGAAGCCTTACGTGGGCAGGTAAGTGCGCATGCATGACGTGTGCGAATTGCCAAGCGACGCAGGCACACCAACGCACAAGTATAAATGCTCATAACGTGCGTAGGCCACTTGAGAAGGTTACAGCGTCCAGTTTACGCAGAAGTATAAACCAGGCTTTGGAAACAGAAGGGGAGGGGGAAACGATTATAAAACTATCAAAAAGCAACTATAAAAAATGGAAACACACAAAGACTATGAGAGGAGCTCGGCAGATCAGGCAGCATCTATGGAAATGAATAAACAGTGAACATTTCCTTCCAAGACCCTTCATAAGGTCTCATCAAAACTGAACCCAACTAGAGGTGACAAATCAATTCAATTGGTTGCAGAGCTTTCAGAAAGTATTTTCCACTCCCTAATGTATTCCCCACATGGCAAATGTTCAGAAAATCCCACAGCTACAGACTGATTGTTCATTAAACTCAAAAAAAAGTTTAAACTGTAATCTCTGATATGTAAGGTAATTGTGAATAGGTCAATTGTCCTTGAAAGGTGCAATCTTAAACTTTCAAATACTGAATTGTTGATTTAAAAAATCTTTCATTTTAACTATTACCCATTCTTCCAATATAATCATCTCTTTCCATTTCTCTTACTGCACCCAGTGTGGTTTTTCCATTAAATTTCTTATTTGTTCCTTTCTTCAAGTTCTCAAATGCCATTGGTTAAGGGAACATATTTTATCTTGATTTGGTAGTTGCAATGCACATGAGATCTACCAGTAATATGAAGATGGTGGGATTGATTTCAAATGATAATTATGAACAGGACTACAAATGTTGATTCCCTTGGCCACTGCTGGTTGTTCATTATTTCCTACATATTGAGCACAGCAGAGCTGATAATAGACAAGAGAAAATCCAGCTGCTCTCTGACATTCAATGGAATTGCCGTCACTGAATACCATAGTATCAATATCCAGGATAGTGGTGTGGTGGGGAATGTACCATTGATCAGAAATTGAACTCGAATGGCCATTTAAAATGTAGCAACAACAGGAGATCAGAGCCTGGGAATCCTGCAGTATTTTGCCTCCAAGATCCCCAAAGCACGTCCACCACCTGCAAGTCTCAGGTCAGTGATGGGATACTCTCCACTTTCCTGGATAAATGCAACTTCAATGGCACAAGGAGATTGACACCAAGCACGGCATAGTCACCCATCTGATGGGTACCCACCACAATCAGAATCAGAATCAGGTTTATTATCACCGGCAAGTGTCGTGAAATTTGTTAACTTAGCAGCAGCAGTTCAATGCAGTACATAAGATAGAAGAAAAAATAAAATAATAATAAATAAGTAAATCAATTACAATATATGTATATTGAATAGATTTTAAATCGTGCAAAAAAACAGAAATAATATATATTTAAAAAGTGAAGTAGTGTTCAAGGGTTCAACGTCCATTTGGGAATCAGATAGCGGGGGAAGAAGCCGTTCCTGAATCGCTGAGTGTGTGCCTTCAGGCTTCTGTATCTCCTACTTGATGGTAACAGTGAGAAAAGGGCATGCCCTGGGTGCTGGAGGTCCTTAATAATGGATGCTGCCTTTCTGGGACACCTGAAGGGTACTTTGTAGGCTAGTAACCAAGATGGAGCTGACTAAATTTACAACCCTCTGCAGCTTCTTTTGGTCCTGCGCAGTAGCCCCCCCCACCCCACCCCCCCACCATACCAGACAGTGATGCAGCCTGTCAGAATGCTCTCCATGGTACATCTATACAAGTTTTTGAGTGTATTTGTTGACATACCAAATCTCTTCAAACTCCTAATGAAGTATAGCTGCTGCCTTGCCTTCTTTATAACTGCATCGATATGTTGGCACCAGGTTAGGTCCTCAGACATCTTGACACCTAGGAACTTGAAACTGCTCATTCTCTCCACTTCTGATCCCTCTATGATGACTGGTATGTGTTCCTTTGTGTTACCCTTCCTGAAGTCCACAATCAGCTCTTTCATCTTACTGACGTTGAGTGCTAGGTTGTTGCTGTGACACCACTCCACTAGTTGGTATATCTCGCTCCTGTACACCCTCTCGTCACCACCTGAGATTCTACCAACAATGGTTGTATCATCAGCAAATTTATAGATGGTATTTGAGCTATGCCTAGCCACACAGTCATGGGTATAGAGAGAGTAGAGCAGCAATGGGCCAAGCACACACCCCTGAGGTGTACCAGTGTTGATTGTCAGCAAGGAGGAGATGTTATCACCAATCTGCACAAATTGTGGTCTTCTGGTTAGGAAGTCAATCCAATTGCAGAGGGAGATACAGAGGCCCAGGTTCTGTAACTTCTCAGTTAGAATTGTGGGAACGATGGTATTAAATCCTGAGCTATAGTCGATGAACAGCACCCTGATGTAGGTGTTTGTGTTGTCCAGGTGGTCTAAAGCCATGTGAAAAGCCATTGAGATTGCATCTACCATTGACCTATTGTGGCAATAGGCAAATTACAATGGGTCCAGGTCCTTGCTGAGACAGGGGTTCAGTCTAGTCACAACCAACCTCTCAAAGCATTCATCACTGTCGATGTGAGTGCTACCAGTTGATAGTCATTAAGGCAGCTCACATTATTCTTCTTAGGCACAGGTATAATTATTGCCTTTTTGAAGCAAGTGGGAACTTCTGCCCATAGCAGTGAGAGGTTGAAAATGTCCTTGAATACTCCCGCAAGATGGTTGGCACAAGTTTTCAGAGCCTTACCAGGTACTCTATCGGGAACTTCCACCTTGCGAGGGTTCACTCTAAAACAGCCTAACATCGGGCTTTGAGACAGAGATCACAGGGTCATCAGGTGCAGCAGGGATCTTCGCAACTGTAGTTGTGTTCTCCCTTTCAAAGCGGGCAAAGTAGGCGTTGAGTTCATCTGGTAGTGAAGCATCAGTGCCATTCATGCTGTTGGGTTTTGCTTTGTAGGAAGTAATGTCCTGCAAACCCTGCCAGAGTTGTCATACATCCGATGTCGCCTCCAACCTCGTTCAAAATTGTCTCTTTGCCCTTGAGGTAGCCCACTGCAAATCATACCTGGTTTCCTGATACAGGCCTGGGTTGCCAGACTTGAATGCCACAGATCTAGCCTTCAGCAGACAACATACCTCCTGGTTCAACCATGGCTTTTGGTTTGGGAATGTACAGTAAGTCTTTCTAGGTACGCACTCATCCACACAGGTTTTAATGAAGTCAGTAACAACTGCAGCGTACTCATGCAGGTTCGAAGATGACTACCTGAATACAGTCCAGTGCATCAATTCAAAGCAGTCCAGTAAGCACTCCTGGTCCATACCTCTTGCTCCTCACTACTGGTGCTGCAGTCTTCAGTCTCTGCCTATACTCAGGGGGCAGATGTACAGCTAGGTGATCAGACTTCCCGAAGTGAGGGCACGGTAGGCATTCTTGATGGTGGTGTAGCAATGGTCCAGTGTGTTGTTTCCTCTGGTATTGCAAATGATCTGTTGATGGTAATTGCTTAGTGATTTTATTCAGACTGGCCTGGTTAAAATCCTCCAAAACGATGGTGAAGGCGTTAGGGTGCGCTGTTTCGTGCATGTTGATCCCATTGCTCAGATCATCTAAAACATGATTGACATTGGCCTGAGGTCAAATGTGTACTGCTACCAAAATAACCTCGAAAATCTCTCGCGGTAGGTAAAAAGGACGGCTCTTAACTGCTAGATATTCCAGGTCTGGTAAGCAGAACTGGGACAGCACTGATATATTTGTGCGCCAAGAAGAGTTGATCATGAGGCATACTCCTCCACCTCTGCTTTTGAGAGACTCTATAGATCTATCCTGATGGTGTATAGTAAACCTGTTGATCTGAATCACTGCATCTGGTATAGAAAGGGTTAACCAGGATTCAGTGAAGCAAAGAACACACGCGGTCCTAACATCCCTCTAATTCAGCACCCTAGCTCTCATCTGTCCTTCACTGACACAATAGCAGCAGTTTTCACCATCCATAGGATGTACTGCAGTGAGTCACCAAGACTCCTTAGACTGCCCCTCCTATGATCTCTACCAACTGGAAGGACAGGGCAATAAAAGTATGGGAACACTGCAAGCCATACCTCATACTTACTAGGAAATGTATCAGTGTTCCTTTCATCTGCGCTGGGTTGAAATCCTTGCTCGTTCTGGCATGCTGTCATGGCTCAAGAAATACAGTAATTCAAGAAGGCAGCTTCCGAAGCCTTTTCGAGGGTAATTAGGGATGGGCAATTAAATGCTGGCTCGGCCTACAAAGCCCACAATCCCTTCAGTGAACAGGAAAAAAATGCAATCAGGTCTGTACATGAAATAAAACCTAAGAAGTACATATATTTATTCCAATAAAATAATTAAGAAATCAAAATTATATTTTATTGAGTTGGGGGAGTCTGGAATGTAGAGGGAATTGGACTGGAGGAATGGAAATGAAATGTTAATTATTTTCTTGTTTTAATAAAATTACCAATAAAAGGTAATGAAAATACAAAGAAAATTATAGTTAGTATAATCTAATACTTAATGTGTTTTCTTGTGGGCATACACAATAACAAGAAACACAATAGAATCAATCAGATTGTATGCAACAGGGTGGACAAACAACCAATTTGCTAAAAGCAACAAATTGTGTAAATACAAAAGAGAAAAAAAAAATAATAATATAAATAAGGAGTAAATATTAAGAACCTGAGATAAAGAGTCCTTGAAAACGAATCCATAGGTTTTGGGAACAGTTCAGTGATGGAGCAAGTGAAGATATCCCTTCTGGTTCAAGAGTCTGATGGTATGTGTCCTGAGGCTCCTGTACCTTCTTCCTGATGACAGTAAAGAGGAGAGAACATTACTGGATGGATGGATGTTTTTGATGATTGAGGCTGCTTTCCTGCAATAATGTTCATTGAATTGACTTTATTTCTTACATCCTTCACATACATGAGGACTAAAAATCTTTACATTACGTCTCCGTCTAAATGTGCAATGATTTATAATAAATAGAACAGTCAATGTAACCTAGCAATACACTCAAATCAGCGTGAGTTAATCAGTCTGATGGCCTGGTGGAAGAAGCTGTCCCGGAGCCTGTTGGTCCTGGCTTTTATGCTGCAGTACCGTTTCCTGGATAGTAGCAGCTGAAGCAGTTTGTGGTTGGGGTGACTCGGGTCCCCAATGATCCTTCTGGCCCTTTTTTCACACCTGTCTTTGTAAATGTCCTGAATCTTGGGAAGTTCACAAATACAGATGCACTGGGCTGTCCACACCACTCTCTGCAGAATCCTGCAATTAAGGGAGGTACAGTTCCCATACCAGGCAGTGATGTGTCCAGTCAGAATGCTCTCAATTGTGCCCCTGTAGAAAGTTCTTAGGATTTGGGGGCCCATACCAAACTTCTTCAACTGTCTGAGGTGAAAAAGACGCTGTTGTGCCTTTTTCACCTCACAGCTGATGTGTACAGATCACGTGAGGTCCCCAGTGATGTAGTTGCCGAGGAACTTAAAACTGCTTACCCTCTCAACCCCAAATCCATTGATGTCAATAGCGGTTAGCCCGTCTCCATTCCTCCTGTAGTCCACAATCAGCTCCTTTGTTTTTGCAACACTAAGGGAGAGGTTGTTTTCTCGACACCACTGTGTCAGAGAGATGACAAATTCCCTGTAGGCCACTTCTTTATTGTTTGAGATTAGGCCAATCAATGCAGTGTTGTCTGCAAATTTAATTAGCAGACTAGAGCTAGAGACACAGTCACAGGTATACAGGGAGTAAAGGAGGGGATTTAGTACAGAGCCCTGAAGGACTCCTGTGTTGAGAGTCAGAGGGGTGGAGGCGAGGGAGCCCACTCTTACTACCTGCCGGCAATCTGACAGGAAGTCCGAAATTCAGCTGCACAAGCCAGGGTCAAGGTCGCGGTCTCCGAGCTTCCTGTCAAGCCGGAATGGAATTAAGGTGTTGTATGCTGAACTGTAGTCCAAGAATAGCATTCTCACGTGAGCATCCTTCTTCTCCAGATGTGTAAGGACGGTATGTAGAGCAGCAGCTACTGTATCGTCTGTCGATCAGTTGTATCAGTAGGCAAATTGTAGGAGGTCCAGTTTGGGTAGTAGCAAGCTGCAGACGTAATCCTTGGCCAGCCTCTCAAAGCATTTGCTTATTATTGACGTGAGTGCAATGGGACACCAGTCGTTCAGACATGTTACCTTGGTCTTTTTTGGTACAGGGACAATAGTGGATGATTTGAAGCAGGAGGGCACTCTACATTGGGAGAGGGAGGGATTGAAAATGTCTGTAAACACACCTGCCCGTTGTGCTGTGCACATCCTGAGTACTCGCTCTGGGACGCCGTCTGGTCCCCCAGCCTTGCGACTGTCCACTTGGAAACATCTGCGTACCTCAGCCTCGGAGATGACCAGATTGCAGGCAGTAGCGGTGGCTTTCCTTGGAGGCTCAGAGTTAGCGACATCAAACTGAGCATAAGAGCAATTGAGCTCATCTGGAAGAGAGGCCTGATGTTGGCGGCACCACGATGTTTGGCTTTGAAGTCTGTGATGGTATGAAACTCTCGCCACGTCACATGTGCTATTGGTTGTAGATGTGCTCAATGGTGGGGAGGGCCTTACCTGTGACGGACAAGGCCATAACCACTAGATTTTGTAAGATTTTCCATTCAAGGTCATTAATGTTCCTGTACCAGCCCATGATGCAACTGGTCAACATACTCTCCACCACGCATCTATCGAAGTTTATCAAACTTTTAGATGTCATGCCAAAACTTAGAAATATAGAAAACCTACAGCACAATACAGGCCTTTCGGTCCACAATGCTGTGCCAAACATGTACTTACTTTAGAAATTGCGCAGGGTTACCCATAGCCCTCTGTTTTTCTAAGCTCCTTGTACCTATCCAAGAGTCTGTTAAAAACCCTCTTGTATCCGCCTCCACCACTGTTGCTGTCAGCCTATTCCACGCACTCACTACTCTCTGCATTCAAAAAAAAAACAACCTACCCCTGACATCTCCTCTGTACCTACTTCCAAGAACTTTAAAAATTGCCGTCGCGTTTTAGCCGTTCCAGCCCTGGGAAAAAACCTCTGAGTATCTACACGATCATTGCCTCTCAATCTTCACAAACTGCAGACGAAACAGAGGCGTTGCCGTGCTTTCATTGTAATGGCACATATGAGCTGAGCCTGGGACAGATCCTCAGACATGATAACATTGAGGAATTTAAAGTTGTGGACACTCTCCTACTCTGATCCCACAATGAGGACTGGCTCATGGACCTCCATTTTCCTCCTCCTGTAGTCAATAATCAGCTCTTTGGTCTTGCTAGCATTGAGTGAGACGTTGTTGTTGTGGCATCACTCAGGCAGGTTTTCAATCTCCCTCCTCTATGCTGATTTGCCACCACCTTTGATTCAGTCAATGACAGCAAACTTGTGGCATTGAAGCTGTGCTTAACCTCACAGTCATAAGAATAAAGTGAGTAGGTCAGCAGCCTTGTGCATCTGTGCAAACAGAGACTGTGGAGGAGATGTTGCTGCCAATCCAAACTGACTGGGATCTGCAAGTGAGGAAATCGAAGATCCAATTGCACAGGGCGGTATTGAGGCCAAGTTCTTGGTAGTTATTGATTAGCCTTGAGTCATGATGGTATTGAATGCCAAGCTGTAGTCCATAAAGAGCATCCTGATGTATACGTCTTTGCTATCCAGATGTTCCAAGGTTGAGTGAAGATCCAAGGGCATGGCATCAGCTCTGGACCTGTTGTTCTGATAGGCAAATTGGAACAGATCCAAGTTGCTTCTCTGGCTGGAGGTGATATCTTTCATCTCCAACCTCTCAAAGCACTTCATCACTGTGGATGTAAGTGCTACTGGACAATAGTTATTGGTACATATTACTTTGTTCTACTTGGGCAACCAGATAATTGAAGCCTGCATAAAGCAGGTGGGTACCTCAGACTGCTGAAGTGAGAGGTAATATAGAATCTGCCATTACTAATAGCAGAGGCTCACATGACTACAGGCAATTACCCCGTTAGTCATGTAAACCTCTGCTAATAGCAATGCAGGTAATGACCAAGTAATTGGTTTTCCAATGGTTGCTTACTGTTACCTAGTCCTCCTCAAGGAACAGGGAAATTAATCTCCGTGGAATATAATAGTATTGCAATATGTAGATTGATTTCTGGTGTTTTTTTTGCAGAATTCAGACACTGACCGTGCAATAACTGAAACAAACAAAAAAATTGACACAGATGTGGCTTCACTTAAGACCATGTTGGAATCTCTTAAACTGGAAACAATGAGATATCTTGCAGGTAGGATTATGGAAATGGTTAAATATACGAACTTAAGATGATCCCTATCCTGTATTTCATTTGGGAGAAAGACAGGGGAGAGGATGATAAGAGAGAGATTAAGAGATTAGCTTTAGTTGTCACACGTATATCGAAACTTACAGTGAATTGCATCATTTGCATCAAATCAAATTAGTGTGGATTGTGCTGAGAAGCCTGCAAGTGTCTCCAAGCCGCAGGTGCCATGGTATAATTGTAGCATTTTGGCAAGCAGCCAAAACAGGCACCATCTTGTGTAACTAGCTTGGACAGTTTGTCGGTGTTTTGCTTGCATAGCATATGTGCAATCCTCATTTTTTAACATCAGTAATAATGGCACCACCGATGTTGTCCAAGGGAAGGGCAAGGGCTGATACAGCTTGGCATCGGTGATGTCGCAGGAGTTGCCAGAGCGAGGTTGAAAGCAACGTCGGACTGCCTTAGGGACCCCAGTTCCAGATTTGTCCTCAGGGTTTACTCCCGAAGCCTTTCCCATAAGTGGGTATGGTCGCAAGGCAGCGGAGGTTTGGAATCAGAGCTTTCCCTCTCTTAGATGGACTGCTTTCCCAGGCTAACGAGCTCCATCTACCCGAAGCACTAGTTTTAAGGTGCCAGGACCCACCTTCACTCTGTCAGTAGAAACAGTTCCGCTGGGCTTAGAGGCTTAAGCCACACGAGAACATCAGTAAAGCAAGCCTTTTCAGAGTGATTTTCATTTTTACATATTTCTTGCTGCTGGTATATTCAGGCTCTTGTGAAGCCTAATACTGCACTGCCCAGTTAAGAAAGCACAAACTTTCCTGTAACAATTCTTCAAGTTTTCAGAAATATTTTGCAATTAAACAAATTATATTTAAAGTGATGTGGTTCACTAAAGCTACTTAGATTTTTGAGAGTGCCATCTGATTATTTTATTAACTCATGAGTTCCAGTATAAACTGATATAAACTGATAAATTTCCAGCTGAAAATCAATGAACCAGTATTAACTTTGTGCAAAGATACCTAATTTAGAGTCCGTAATGTTTAATTATAATAGGATTTCTTCAAAATGTGTTGGTGTTTATGCATCGCATTTGCCAAAAGTGTTTACATGTCCTTTCAAATATTTCTGGCTGAGCCATTTGATTGGTTGATCTGTTTGGTGGACTCTGCACTGGGGACACAGAAGTTCTATACATAAAGTTTGTATGGGTTTGTAGTAAATAATGTGATTTTATTTGGTCCTTGGAAACAATATAACTGGGGAAAAGGTACCGCACCTCTAGCAACTCTTTTACAAAAAAAATAATAAACTGCAGGATGCAAATCCAGGGTTGGGACTGCAGCTGTGTCTAACTAAATGTTAAGTAGAATTTACATACGGGTCAGAGCTCACATTTTCTGACAACTCATCCCAAAATATTAATAGTTGAAGCTGCAATCTTCCATCTGTTCCTGTGAATTTGTCCTGGGTGGAAAGGGTGGGTGAAGGTCAGGACAGAGATAAGAAGAATTAATGTTGTGTAGAGCAGGAAATAACAATGCCTATGTGCTATCATATTTACATATAAAAATATTGCCCTTCAACAACAGAATATAAAACAAACATAGAGTCAGTAAAAGGAATGACATTTGTCCAGTGCAGGGCTTGTCCCTGGGCCACTACAAATGTGCCACTGAGACAATTAATTGTATTATAAATTACAATTAGCCATCCATATTGTTGTCCATTTCCTTCAAAACAGTAAGTTTTTTTAAAAATCTTTATCGTATTGCTAAATAATATTTCTGAAAGGTCACCACTGGCACAACATGCCTCACTCCCACTTCTAGACTATAAGGACTACATTTCTAGAATAGTTTGTCTTTTTCTACTTGGAATCCACTATATAATCTCCATTTTCTTGTTTATGGTGAAAGTGAATTTATGAAGAAAACTCTGGTTTTGTTTGGTCCTTCTCTCCAAGAGTGTTTCCCTCAATCATTCCAGCGATTACTTACCATTTCAATTGTCATCATAAGCATTTATAGCATGAAATTGACTCTTCTGAGTCAAACTAGCAAGCACCTGCAATTCTCCTGTTGCTCAGCAGATGCTGTGCAGCTTTTGAGAAATAGAAAATTTCTTTCCCTCTTGCTGGCTAATTACAAGAAAACCATATCACTGAAACAGTCCATTTTTACATGTCCGTGGTCATCGTCCCTGATTATCATTTTTATCTGAAAACAATAAATTGGGAAAACATGCACAAGTAGTTTTGGCTGTGATTATCATTAGTGCTACACTTTATGTGACAGCTTGACGTTGTTGAGTTAAACGATTAAGTGGCAGGCGTATAATACATTATTCCCGAAACTAGAACAATCGCTTTTAGCCCTAGATTGTCTATTTGTCTTTGTCATCCCAATTGATCCAAACATTACAGGTGAATCACTGGCTTTCTGAGAAAGGAGCAACTCCCTTCCTCTGGCTTCCTGGTCAAGCTCCAGGGTTTGTGATGGCCAAAACGTTTTATTTTAAAGGGGGATAAAACAAACTGCTGGGGATATTTATTAGATCAGGCACCAACTGGATGAAGGGGCTAGATCCAAAATGTTGAATGTTCATTTCCCTCCACAGATGCTGCCTGATCCACTGACTTCCTCCAGCAGTTTGTGTTTTGCTCCGGATTCCAGTTTCTGCAGTCTCTTGAACCTAAAGGGGAAAGTGGTTCTAATCTTGTAGTAATGATATAATCATAGAAACATAGAAAATAGGTGCAGGAGTAGGCCATTCGGCCCTTCGAGCCTGCACTGCCATTCAGTATGACCATGGCTGATCATCCAACTCAGAACCCTGTACCTGCCTTCCCTCCATACCCCCGATCCCTTTAGCCACAAGAGCCATATCTAACTCCCTCTTAAATATAGCCAATGAACTGGCCTCAATTGTTTCCTGTGGCAGAGAATTCCACAGATTCACCACTCTCTGTGTGAAGAAGTTTTTTCTAATCTCGGACCCAAAAGGCTTCCCCTTTATCCTCAAACTGTGACCCCTCGTTCTGGACTTCCCCAACATCGGGAACAATCTTCCTGCATCTAGCCTGTCCAATCCCTTTAGGATTTTATACGTTTCAATAAGATCCCCCCTCAATCTTCTAAATTCCAACGAGTATAAGCCTAGTTCATCCAGTCTTTCATCAATCTGGTGAACCTTCTTTGTATTCCCTCTATGGCAAGGATGTCTTTCCTCAGATTAGGGGACCAAAACTGCACACAATACTCCAGGTGTGGTCTCACCAATACCTTGTACAACTGCAGTAGGACCTCCCTGCTCCTGTACTCGAATCCTCTTGCTATGAATGCCAGCATACCATTCGCCTTTTTCACCGCCTGCTGTACCTGCATGCCCACTTTCAATGACTGGTGTATAATGACACCCAGGTCTCGCTGCACCTCCCCTTTTCCTAATTGGCCACCATTCAGATAATAATCTGTTTTCCTGTTCTTGTCACCAAAGTGGATAACCTCACATTTATCCACATTAAATTGCATCTGCCATGAATTTGCCCACTCACCTAACCTATCCAAGTCACCCTGGATCCTCTTAGCATCCTCCTCACAGCTAACACTGCCGCCCAGCGTCGTGTCATCTGCAAACTTGGAGATGCTGCATTTAATTCCCTCATGTAAGTCATTAATATATATTGTAAACAACAGGGGTCCCAGCACTGAGCCTTGCGGTACCCCACTAGTCACTGCCTGCCATTCTGAAAAGGTCCCGTTTATTCCCACTCTTTGCTTCCTGTCTGCCAACCAATTCTCTATCCACATCAATACCTTACCCCCAATACCGTATGCTTTAAGTTTGCACACTAATCTCCTGTGTGGGACCTTGTCAAAAGCCTTTTGAAAATCCAAATATACCACATCCACTGGTTCTCCCCTATCCATTCTACTAGTTACATCCTCAAGAAATTCTATGAGATTCGTCAGACATGATTTTCCTTTCACAAATCCATGCTGACTTTGTCCAATGATTTCACCGCTTTCCAAATGTGCTGTTATCACATCTTTGATAACTGACTCTAGCATTTTCCCCACCACCGATGTTAGGCTAACCGGTCTATAATTCCCTGGTTTCTCTCTCCCTCCTTTTTTAAAAAGTGGGGTTACATTAGCCACCCTCCAATCCTCAGGAACTAGTCCAGAATCTAAAGAGTTTTGAAAAATTATCACTAATGCATCCACTATTTCTTGGGCTTCTTCCTTAAGCGCTCAGGGATGCAGACAATCTGGCCCTGGGGATTTATCTGCCTTTAATCCCTTCAATTTACCTAACACCACTTCCCTACTAACATGTATTTCGCTCAGTTCCTCCATCTCACTGGACCCTCTGTCCCCTACTATTTCTGGAAGATTATTTATGTCCTCCTTAGTGTGAAGACAGAACCAAAGTAGTTATTCAATTGGTCTGCCATGTCCTTGCTCCCCATAATCAATTCACCTGTTTCTGACTGTAAGGGACCTACATTTGTCTTAACCAATCTTTTTCTTTTCACCTATCTATAAAAGCTTTTACAGTCAGTTTTTATGTTCCCTACAATCGCGGTCACACACTACATGTGGGTTATACATTTAACCAGTATCTTGTTGTTTGTCCAGTTTCTATTCTGATACAAGGATTATCCATTAGTAATAATCATCAGTTAGGCACAGAGAGAATCTGTATTTACTGCAAGTACCTTAGTTCACTTAGTTCACAAGCAGCTGAATTTACACAACACAGTTCCTGTATGCACACCTACTGAGTTTCCCTGAGACCTCCATGAACAGTCAAAGAATAGAAAAGTAACACCCAGAAAAGGAGCCTGCATTGGACAGGTGTTCCTCATGTTCCCGATCTAATCGCCACATGTCCAGGGGTACTCCACATCTGCAGTGGTTCGTCTCTGGAGAGTTGTTGCTGATTTATGTTCAAAACCTCTGAACTTATACTCATTCCTTACCATTTCAAATGTCACATTTCAGTCTCATTGGCTGTAGGTCATCTGAATGATCTATATCACCATCTTATTGGCTCTGGTCCAAGCCAGCATCCATTTACTCCCCTATTCCACAATATATTAGTATCCCATGCATTGGTTCAGAACACCAAGTATTAAAACTAAGTAATGTTGTGATAGTTTGACATGCAACTAGAACCTTTTACTACAATCATCAGCATTAGATGGATGAACCAACAGAATAAGCCAGCTATTAAAATAATAAAATGTATTGAATTTTAGTTTACCAATTTGCAATTGCATGTGCGGCCCCACAAATGATGCAGATTTGTAATCTAACCCTTCTCTGTATAAAGGATTTGGCACTGCAGGTTAAAAGGACAAGTTTTGTGCTGTAGTCTACTGGCAATTTAAGAACTTGATTGAAACCGCCAGAGCTCACTTTTTCCAAAATCTTTTACAGCCAGTTAACACAAGTTGCCTCTGTCTTCAGGCATTGAGTGTAAATTCCAGTAAAGTATTAAGCAAGGGTGTGGACTTTGGCCTCCGAACATGCTCAGGCACAGGCAATATCTGCATATTGTAGTTCAGCTACTGACCTTGGGTTAATCTTGGTCCCGAAATGAGGTCACCGTAGGTTCAGATTCTCGTGCAGCAAGTGTGTTGGAAAAGAAACGCAGTATTGTGGTGAACTCCACATGATGCCTGACCTGCATCATCAAATGCTGGAACCTCGAGCACCAAATAGTCAGCTGGAGGAACTCGTGCAACATCAGACCTGCTGCGTGGGGTTTCAATCCTAAACATCGATAATTCCTGTCCACAGATGCTGCATGACAGCTGGGTTCCTCCAGCAGATTGTTTGTTGATGCATATTCCAGGAACTGCAGTCCCTTGTGTCTGCAAGATTGATAACATGTTGGGCAATGGCATATTCTTGTTTAAAACCAAGTTTTCACTAAGAGTGATTCTGTTTTAGACCCATTGATTAATGTAGTGGTTTACTATCACAGAGCAAATGTGAAATGTAAGTTCCTATGGGTAATCAGATTTGTGAGGGTTCCACAATTTCTCACTGATGGAATCAATGACAGTATCAAAGACAGCAAAACATAATATGCTCTAATTTTAGTGAAATTGTTCATCACCCCATCCAACACTGTCACTGTAAGTATGCATTTAAACTTCATCCATCATCCATATCAAATAATATGATTTGGAGTTAAAAGAAAAATGTAAATATACTGAATTGTTTCTTTTTCCTTTATAATTTCTTCAGCATCTGTCTTCACGTGCCTAGCAATAGCCTTGGGATTTTATCGCTTATGGCAAAAATAGAAGATGAGATGTGACCTTCAGCAATGACTCGGAAGAAATTCTTGAAATGGATCCCTTCACAATCATCCTGAAAATTTCCCAATAATACATTAGGATTATTCCTCGATTGGGAGAGAACATCAGAGATCATAATTGTTCAGTTGCAGTAATTTGAGGAGGTATCAATGGAGTATTATTATTATTATTCTTACAGATTATTCCAAAACAGTGTAGTAATAGAGTACAAATCTCTCTCACTGTTAGGACCATAAGATAGCAGAGCAGTATTTGGCCATTTGGCCCATCAAGTCTGCTTCGCCATTCCACCATGGCCAATCCATCATCCCTCTCAAGCCAGTTCTCCTGCCTACTCCCTGCAACCTTTTGATGTCGTGACTAAGCAAGAACCTATCAACCTTCGTCGTAAATATACCCAATGACTAGCATGCACAGTTGTTTCTGACAATTAATTCCACAGATTCCCCACCCTCTGGCTAAAGAGATTTTTCGTCATCCTTATTCAAATTGATGTCTTTCAATCCTGAGGCTGTGACCTCTAGTCCTAGACTTCCCCCACTATAGGAAACATCCTCTCCACATCCACTTTATCCAGACCTTTCATTATTTGATAGGTTTCAAAAACATCCCTCCTCGTTCATCGAAACTCCAACAAGTGGATGCTCAGAGCCATCAAACACTGCTCATGCGCTAAACCTTCCATTCCTGGGATTACTCCCGTGAACCTCTGCTGGACCTTCTCCAATGCAATCACATCTTTTTTTAGATAAGGGATCCAAAACTGCTGACAAGTGCAGTCCAAACAATGCCTTATAAAGCCTAAACATTATATCCTTGCTTCGGTATTTTAGTGCTCTCAAAGTGAATGCTAACATTGCATTTGTCTTTCTTACCACCAACTCAACCTGAAAGGTAACCTCTAGGGAATTTTGCATGAGAACTCCCAATTCCCTCTACACCTCTGATTTTTGAATTTTCTCCCCATTTAGAAAATAGTCTACACCTTTATATCTTGTGACAAAGTGCATGACTATGCACTTCCCTATATTATATTACAATTGCCACTTATGATTTTAAAGTCCTGGGTGAAGTTTTTGCATATTAATAGTACGTTGCCTGATCCAAGTGGGCTTTTGGCACAAGATTGTATTTTTTTGCAGCTTATTTAAGTGCTTATAAATGTGTCGAGCATAGTGGGTGCTTTATTAAGGCTGGATACCTTGGTATTTGTGTATTTTTTATCTTGCACAGCAGTGATGCTGATGCTAGAAATGAAGTGTTTTTTGTATTTTGTTTTGTTTCAAAAGTACTACAAAATAACAAGAATGGATAGGCCAGTATGTAGCAACAGTTGCCATGTAACCATGGAAACAACTACAGCATGGGTTGAAACAACCAGTTACCTTGCTGCAAGGCATTTGTTTACTAAATGGATTTCTAATACTCTTGAGAAATGGCAGGACTTAAACTGTATTCTTCAGAGAATGGACAGTTAAATCAAAGTCAGTAATTTTTGTGGAGAAACTATCATGGTAAATATCTTCTGGAATAATTATTTCAAAGGCTCATTTTATTATCAGAGTATGTATGCAACTCTGATGCATATTCATATCACTGTGGAGAAGATATTTCAGTCATATCACGGAGTCCTGCTGAAGAGTTCCGGCCTGCAACGTTGACTACTCTTTTCCCAGATGCTGCCTGGCGTGCTGAGTTCCTCAGCATTTTGTGTGTGAACATAGAACATTGAAATTTGCAGCACATTACAGGCGTGTCTTGCTCAGATTTCCAGCATCTGCAGATTTTCTCTTGTTAGTTATATAACTATATTTACTTTTGACACCCAAGATAACTGCTGCTTTTGAACATGTTCTTTTAAATATTAAATAAGTCAGGAAAACTAGACACTGAAGAAGAATTAAAGGGAGAGATTGAAGACCACAGTTTCCGGGTCTGCCACTACTTCTATTCATTTGGACACAGTGCAGTGAATGTGCGTAGAATGACCTGTACATGACACAACAGTCCTGGCTAAGATAAGCTGTCGGAACATGTGGACACCCCAAGGCAGGAGCTGACTAAATTGTGTTAATTAGACTCTTTTACAAAAGATAACGCAAGTACACATTTGAATGTTTCCTCACCACCACTATGTTATAATTGAGTGGCAGAAACTACTAATGCCTCCTTTTGCATTTCTGTATTTTCAACTTATTTGTTTGAATGAACTTGTCTCAAGGATCATAATGAAGCTGAATTTCTTTCATGTAATTTATTTCTATTCAACAAGGACCAATGGTAGACAGTTTTACTCAAATTGATCTGAAGGTCTAAAGAGCTCAGGCTAATGAACAAAAGTTATCACAGATCAGCGTTCATCAAAGCTCTTCACTACATCTCCCAAAATCCTTGTGCCTCTGCACCTGCCTCTCATTGTTTGTGATGCTTTCTCTCCTGGGATTTTATTTGCAAAAATAGTGTACTGTATAAAGTGAAGTGTTTCAGAACATGTTCCTTTAAAATGTTCTAAAATTTGCACTGTACCCAATTCAAGAACAAATATTCAACAGGAATTTCCATTCAAATTTGCTGCTGTAAAGTTGGTTACTTAAGTTACCTTGTTGCATAGTTTTGCAGTATTATGGATGAACCCAAGAGCAGCTATGTGCTGTAAGATAGAAGGAAGTAGATTCCATCTCAGTATGTAAACTCTCATAATGAGATTTAGGTCATTGCCATTATACCTATGGAGATGGTCTGTAACACATTCACACATGGTCCTCATTCATTTTCCATTATGTCCTAGGATATAAACACATAATTATGGCTTCAGTTCTCCACTTTGAGGAATAGTGGCTGCTTGCCATAACACATTTGCTAATGTATTCAATCCTAGTTTATCAGCATTGGCGTTGCAGCCAAATTGAGAAACACTGAAGAAATATAGATTTATATTCTGTAAGGCTGTGTGTGTGGCTAGTCACTGCAGCTCCCCACCTTTGAAAACCTAGATGTTATCCTTGTTTGTAACATTCTTCCATTCAAATTAACTTTGATATCTATTGTACTCATGTGCAGTGATAGGATTTTCAATGCTGCGACTGCTGGCTTGCCCTGTTGTGATTGGACATTACAGTTCTACTGTCTTACCACCAGGTGGCTCTACATCACAGGTTTACTAAGTAGTTTTTATATAATAAGCTCAAGAATATCAATGTCATCATATGAGTATTTCAGTATATGAGTGGATTTTATTTCAGGACTAACTTTATTTTCCCTGCCACTTGTTAGTTATACTATGTAGGGTCTATCACTTCTCAATTCAGGCAAGCTGTGGGCCAGGGTTGCACAACATATGACCCACGGGTCACATCCAGTTACCCTGGAGACCAAGGCTGAGTAAACAGATCATCGCAGTGGTCTACTGGCATGCAGTTCACCCTGTTCCTGTGTGGAAAGCTGTGTTGTTTGAGTTAGTTAAATAGAGCAGCCTTGTGCATACTTGATCTCTTTTAGCCAACACATAAACTTGATTGTAGAATTTTTTCTAGTAAGAGTTGAAAGTGATGGAAGCACTCAGAATAAATGGAATCTGTGGACTGAGAAATAGAATTAATACATCAAGTCAATAGCCTTTCCCCTCAGGGTGCCCGACCTGAAAATCTGTTTAGCTCACCCATCAGATACTGCCTGATTTGCCAAGTATTTCAGCCTTTTACTTTTCACCTGCCTATTACTTTCTCCTGGGTCTCCCCCTCCTTCCCTTTCTCCTGTGGTCCACTCTCCTCTCCTATCAGATTCTTTCTTCTCCAGCCCTTGACTTTCCCCACCCACATGATTCACTTATCACTTTCCAGCTAGCCTCTTTCCACTCACCCCGCATTTTTATTCTGGCATCTTCCCCTTTCCTTCTCAGTCCTGATGGAGGGTCTCAGCTCAAAATGTTTATTCATTTCCAAAGATGCTGCCTGGCCTGCTGAGTTCCTCCAGCAATTTGTGTGTGTTACTCAGATTTTTTCTTATTTGGGATCTATTCAGTGGTTTGATTTGGAAACACAAAGATAAAAGTGTTTTTTCTGTGTTCAGACAATTGGTCTGATAAAAGCAAAAAAAAACCTGAATGCCAGTGGTCAGGATCTAAAGTAGTTTTTCTGGAGTCTTATTGCATTATATACACCTTCAATAATACCTGCCCAATATCGGAGCCATAATTCATTTTAAAACTCTTCCTACAAGGTTGCGAACAAGCTTATAAATATATACAGTGGCATTCAAAAGTCTGGGCACCCCAGTCAAAATTTCTGTTATTGTGAATAGCTAAGCAATTAAAAGATGACCTGATTTCCAAAAGGCATACATTAAAGATGACACATTTCTTTAATATTTTAAGCAAGACTACTTTTTTTATTTCCATCTTTTACCGTCTCAAAATAACAAAAAAAAGGAAAAGGGCCCAAAGCAAAGGTTTGGGCAGCCTGCATGGTTTAGTAACTTAGTACTTAGTAACACTCCCTTTGGCAAGTGTCAGAGCTTGTAAACACTTTCCGTAGCCAGCTAAGAGTCTTTCAATTCTTGTTTGGGGGATTTTCACCCATTCTTCCTTGTAAAAAGGCTTCTAATTCTGTGAGATTCTTGGGCCATCCCTTTGAGGTCTATCCACAGATTCTCGATGATGTTCAGGTCGGGGGACTGTGAGGGCCAGGGCAAAACCTTCAGCTTGCACCTCTTGAGTCCATTGTGGATTAGGAGCATTGTGTGTTTCGGATCATTATCCTGTTGTAGAAGCCATCTTCTTTTCATCTTCAGTTTTTACAGATGGTGTGATGTTTGCTTCCAGAATTTGCTGGTATTTAATTGAATTCATTCTTCCCTCTACCAATGAAATATTCCCGTGCCACTGACTGCAACACAAGCCCAAAGCATGATCGATCCACCCCTGTGTTTAACAATTGGAGAGGTGTTCTTTTCATGAAATTCTGCACCCTTTTTTCTCCAAACATACCTTTGCTCATTGTGGCCAAAAAGTTCTACTTTAACTTTATCAGTCCACAGGACTTGTTTCCAAAATCTATCAGGCTTGCTTAGATGTTCCTTTCCAAACTTCTGATGCTGAATTTTGTGGTGAGGATGCAGGAAAGGTTTTCTTCTGATGACTCTTCTATGAAGGTCATACTTGTGCTGGTGTCACTGCACAGTAGAACAGGGCACCACCACTCCAGAGTCTGCTAAATCTTCATGAAGGTCTTTTGCAGTCAAACGGGGGTTTTGAGTTGCCTTTCTAGCAATCCTACAGGCAGTTCTCTCGGAAGGTTTTCTTGGTCTTCCAGACCTCAACTTGACCTCCACCGTTCCTGTTAACTGCCATTTCTTAATTACATTACGAACTGAGGAAACGGCTACCTGAAAACAATTTGCTATCTTCTTATAGCCTTCTCCTGCTTTGTAGGTGTCACTTATTTTAATTTTCAGAGTGCTAGGCAGCTGCTTAGAGAAATCCATAACTGCTGATTGTTGGGACAAGGTTTGAGGAATCAGGCTATTTATAAAGCTTTAAAATTTGCATCACCTGGCCTTTCCTAATGATGACTGTGAACAAGCCATAGCCCTAATAAGCTATTTAAGGTCTGAGACCTTGGTAAAAGTTAACTGAGAGCTCAAATCTCTTGGGGTGCCTAAACTTTTGCATGATGCTCCTTTCCTTTTTTTCACTCTAAAATTGTACAAAATGAAAATAATACACTAATCTTGCTTAAAATGTTGAAAAGAATGTTTCACCTTTAACTTTATGACTTTTGGAGATCAGTTCATCTTCTACTCACTTAACTATTCCCAGTAACAGAAATTTTGACTGGGGTGCCCAAACTTTTGCATGCCACTGTACCTGTTACATAAAAACTATCTACAGATTCTAACAAAGAATTGAAAGTGCTTTTAACACCACACAACCTGCTTTACTACAGAGTAAGCTCACAGAGATGCAGGTGGATGCTCCACTAGTGTGCTGGATTACAGACTACTTGTCCAAATGGCCACAGTATGTGAGACTGCAGAGCTGTGTATCACACTCTGGTTAGCAGCACAGGAGCACCTCAGGGGACTGTCCCATCCCCCTTCCTGTCCACCGTCTACACCTCAGATTTCAGATACAACTCAGAGTCCTGCCACCTGCAGAAGTTTTCAGATGATTCGGTATTGTGAGCTGTATCAGCCGGGGTCAGGAGGCTGAGTACAGGAGAGTGGTGTACAACCTTGTTGAGTGGTGTGGGCTGAATCAACTTAACGCCACTAAGACAAAGGAGTTGGTGGACTTCAGGAAGGTGGAAACACCTGGCATTCCCATCTCCATCAAGGGAACGGATGTGGAAATCATCCGAGACTACAAGTACTTGGGAACTCACTTGGACAATAAACTGGACTGGACTAAAATTACAGAGGCTCAGTACAAGAAGGGACAGAGCTGACTCTACTTCCTGAGGAGGCTCCAGTGATTCAACGTCTGCAGTGCTATGCTGCAGATGTTCTACGACTCAGTGGTGGCCAGCAGTCTATTCTACGCTGTAGTCCGCTGGGGCAGCAGGGTGAGAGCAGCTGACACCAAGAAGATCCATAAGCTCATCAGGAAGGCTGGTTCTGTTCTGGGGGTGGAACTGGATTCCCTGGTGGTTGTGGTTAAGAGGAGGATGCTGCAGAAGCTACAAAACATTATTCATAATCTCTCTCACCCCCTCCATGACATACTGAACAAACAGAGGAGCACATTTAGTAACAGACTGAGTCCACCGAGGTGCACCACTGAATGCCACAGGAGATCCTTCCTCCCCGTGGCTTAAGACTCTACAAATCCTCCTCCTTAAGTATATGGTTTCATTGCACATCTGTTTTTGCACCATTACTTCTTAATGCACATTTTGGATTTGTTTTGTACCTCAATGTTTACATTTTGTATTTTAAAGTATATATTTCTGACTAAGCAACCTTCCTTGCAACAATAATTTCCTTTAAGTTTTATCATATCTTAATGAGGGAAGAACTTTTTTTGGAAACTTTTTAAGCTTTTCATGGAACAGATGCCTATAGTACTCCAATATATAATGGCGCATACACTCAGTAGCCACTTCATTAGTGGCTAAAAGTGGCCACCGGGAGTACATTCTTGGACATCTGCTGCTGTTGCTGGCCATGCACTTCAAGGTTTGATGTGTTGTGCATTCAGAGATGCTTTTCTGCACACCACTGTTATAACACATGGTTACTGCCATCTTTCTGTCAGCGTGAACTAGTCTGGCCATACTCCTCTGACCTCTCTCATTAACAAGTCATTTTCACCCACAGAACTGCCACTCACTGGATGCTTTATTTTTTCATGACATTCTCTGTAAAATTCCCGGATATCAGCGTTTCTAAAGATTGTCAAACACCTCTGTCTGGCACCAACAATCATTCCATGGTCAAAGTCAATTAGATCACATTTCTTCCCTATTCTGAAGTTTGGTCTGAACAACTGAACCTCTTGACCATATCTGCATGCTTTTATGCATTGGGTTGCTGCGACATGATTGGCTGATTAGATATTTACATTAATCAGAAAGTGTACCTACTGAAGTGGCCTCTGAGTGTATTTGGAACAGAAATCCATTAAAGAAAGCAGATCCTAATGAAAAGCTTATCTCTTTTGTAAAATGCATACATTAATACATTTGTCTAATTATGCCGTCAAATAGTAAGAACTCTGGCAACGATTCACTGTTTTAAATAAGGACACAACAGTACTTGTTGTTTGGTAGCATCTTAAGATAACAGGCTGTAAATAAATGTTTTGCCAATGTATGCATATAAAATTATAATTTGGAATTGGTTAAAGTAGAATAGCTTTCACAAGAGCTGCATTAACTCATGATCTGGATTATCAGTTTGAGGAAAAAGTATGCTCCTGCTCCTCAACTGACTAACAGAATAATCATTCATTCAATAGAATATTCTTTTTCAATCCCTCTCTTTATTGTCCCTCACAGACAGCTTTTGGAAACTTGTCTATGTGATTCATTACTAGAAATCTTACCTATGCCAAAAGATTGTAAGATTCTGTCCCACTCCAGATGCACTTGGTTCTGTACTTAAGTGCTTGTCCTGGAGGTGCCAGTGTTGAAATTTGATTCCTTGGTGCTATTTTGAAGAGAAGTGGACAAGAACCAGCCTCAGCAAATGTCAAGGGCTGCTGTGAGACTGCATGCAGAAGCAAGTCCTGGTCAATAGGTGTCACTGTAGAACAGATTAAAAGTTCTGAACTTCCAATTACATATTTAACCTGTTTGTGTAACCTTACCTGTTGCATAATTTTCCTCCGCACCCTCAGCCAGCTGAGTTCAGGAATCAGCCCGAGGTGGCTGTTAAAGCAATCCCTTCTGTCCCAAGCTGTCTGCAGTTAGGGCACAAGGCACCTGCGTCTCTTTCTAAAAATGATAATATTGTGACTATGAAAGCAACACCTTCCTCTTTCAGTTCTCCTCCCAAGACCTCTTCTTCATTCATTCTCCCTTCTCCGTCTCCTCCTCCTCCGTTGCTGCACTTTCATTCTTCGGTCTCCATCCTCCCTGTTGTTTTCTCAACTTACCAATAGAACCTCTACATGAGAACCAACCAGAAACATCCAGCCCAAACAAAATATTTTGAAGATATATTTAAAATTGCAGCATTGAAGTTATGAAGTAAAATATTACAGGGGATATGATCATTAAATTGGTAAAAGTGTAGACTTAGCTATTTTCATAATTGTTACTATATTTTTGCATATATAAATCTGAAATTATGCCATTTATTCTGTATCTAAATTGAAAAGTTAATATTTACCACAATTCACTGTGCTGACTCATTAGTTTCACACATTGATTGTGTAGCCCGACACGGAAATAATACTTCAATTATTTTTAAACTCTAATATAAATTATCCAAGCCATGGTAAAATTCAGAATTTAGTCATTTCTATGAGGTGAAAAATAGGGTGCAATTTAATCCATCCTTTAATCTGGAATTGACGATAACCTCGAGCCTATGGAAGATAACTGGGTGGAAGGCACGTGTTTGCTGGGGCGTTGCTGTCTGTGGTTCAAGCTGCTCCTGTCAGGGATGCATCGCACAAACACGCCTCCACTGCTCAGCATCTGTTTATTCCTTAATGTTTTTCTCCCTTTAAACGGTTCTTCAAAATTTTCTTCCTACAGAAGCAAAAGGAAATGATTCAAGCTGGACATAGATAACATTGTGCAATTTGTAATGATCATTTCTAATAAATAATGGTGAAAAAAGTAAAGACAAAGACCTCATTAACAGATAGAAGAACCTGGAGCAGTTACCAAGCAGGAGTCTCTCGATATATAGTTGACTCCTAATACTTACAAGCCGGCATCATAAAATGATCAGCACAGAGGAGAAGGCCATTGTGTCAATGCTAGCTCTCTACCAAAAAGCAAATTTGTTCCTTTTTGTTTAAAAAAAAGCTATAAAATTCAGAAAACTCTATCCCAAGCAACTCAGCAAAGTCCTTCTCAGATCTGAGGCAGGATCCATTAAGGGGGAGCTGTCCCTCAGGTTATGCAACCAAAGGTTGACTGTCATACTCACATTGTAATATGTATCAAGCAACAACTTGGACATGTCCATCAGCATTCTGTCAAGCAAGTAGATTGCAAGGGTCCAGTGCAAATATATTCAAAGAGAAAGCGGGTGATATGCAAATAGCGATTCAAGAACATCAAGCAGCTTAGAGGACAGAATGAGCAAAAGAAAATCAAATCCACTTTCTGGCAGGCACCAAAGTTCAAAGTACATTTTATCATTAGAGTACATATATGTCACCATATACAACTCTGAGATTAATTGCCTGGAGGGTATACTCAGCAAATCTATAGAATAGCACCTATAACAGGATCAATGAATCAACCAGAGTGCAAGAAGACAAAAACTGCAAATGCAGATATAAATAAATAGCAATAATGAGATAAGGAGTCCTTCAAATAAGATCATTAGTTCTAGTGGTCAAAGTGAGCATAGAAGGCATTGAGCTCATCTGGAAGTGAAGCTCACTCACGTCACTTAATTTAACTTTGTTGGAGGTGAGAGCATTCAAGCCCTGCCACAGCTGCCAAGCATCCCTTGTCTACTCCAGTTTCGTCTGGAGTCTCCACTTCACCTGTGAGGTGGCTTTCTGGAGATCATACCGGCACCTCTTGTAGCTTACTTGATCTCCAGACTTGAGTGTCTCTGATCTGGCCCTCAGCAGGTTTCAGATCTCATGGTTCATCCAGGGCGTGCGTTTTGAGAAGACTCAATGATCTAGTGGGACTCGCCCACCTACAGCTGTTTTAATGAAGTCTGTTACAACCACGGTGTATCCATTAAGATCTCCAGCTGAGTGCTTAAACACCACCCAGTCCACTGACTGAAAGCCATTCCATAATCGCTCCTCTGCCTCCCAAGACCACCTCTTAGTTGTCCTCATCTCTGAAGCCTTGCTCTTTAGCCTCTGCCTGAATGCAGGTAGGAGGAGGACAGCTAAGTGATTCGAGTTACCAAAATGCAGTCCGGGCAAGCAATGGTAGGTATTTCTTATCTTAGTATAGTAGTGATCTGGTGATAATTGGAATTATACCAGGTATTGATACAGCAAAAGATTTAGAGAAACAAGCACTGTGCAGGAGTTGAAATTAACAAAGAGAAGGCATAAGTAAATGAAATAATGGAAATCCTAAAGACGTGATAAATATATGGGAGAGCAAGAGGACAACATAGAGATTGTCACAAACAAAAAGACAACGAAGGCAAAAATAGATGGGAAGAGTGTGGTAGTGTGGTTGGAAGCTCTAGTAACAATAGGCTTTGAGAGAAAAATGGCTCTCACTGGTTGAACTTGTACATCAAATGGTGTGGGTGTTGGAGGTCAATTACCTTAGCCCAAAGCCACTGCTCAAGGATCCCTTAAAGCACTGTCCTAGGCCCAACTATCATCAGCTTCATCATTACTCATTTTCCTTCCATCACAAGTTCAGAACCAGGAAGTCTAGTAATGATCGCACTATTCTCCATTCATTTCACAACTCCTTAACAAATTAAACAATCATGCCTAGAGAATATTCTAGAGAAGACAGGATAAGAGGAGGTATAATCAAGATAGCCATGAAAAATCAGTGGGTTCATAAAAGTTGTCAGTAGACAGTTTGTCTCCAGAGATGAAAACAGAGAGATCAAGAAAGGGGAGGGAGGTAACATAAATGGAACAAGTGGATTTAAGGGCAGGGTAGAAGTTGGAGGCAAAATTGATGAAATTGACAAGCTCAGCATGGGCGCATGAAGCAGCACCAATGCAGGCATCAATGTAGCACAGGAAGAATTGGGGAGCATTAGCAGGGAAGGCTTGGATCATGGACTGTTCTACACAGTCATTGAAAAGGGAAGTGATGCCCATGGATACTCCCTGAGTTTGGAGAAAGCTGGAGATGCCCAATGAGAAATCGTTCAGGGTGAGGACCATTTCTGCTAGATGGCAGAGGGTGGTGTTGGAGTGTTCTTTAGTTGAGAAAGAAATGGAGAGTTTTAAAGCTTACTTGGTAGGGATATAAATGTATAGGGACCAGACATCCATGGTGAAGATGAGGTGGTCAGTTCCAGGGAACTGAAAGTTGCTGAGATGATCAAGAGCATGTGAAGTGTCATAGATGTAAGTGGGAAGGGGCTGAACCACCTACATCGAGGTATGCAGACACGAGTTCAGTGTGGCAGGACAGGAGTTCAGTGTGGCAGGAGCAGGCAGAGACAATGAGCCTACCCTAACAATCAGATTTGTGGTAACAAACATATCAAAGTAGATTGTGAGGTAAACAGCATCTTGGAAGTAAACAAGTTACCAGCCCCAGATGAAACATACAGCAAGCAAGGAAAGAGATAATAGATTCACTAACCACCATTTCCATGAGTGCTGTGGAAAAGGACAGGTGCTGTGTAGGCACGGAAAAGCATAGTACTACATACTGTAGGTGAAGCACAGCCATTGTACCGGTGGATTGCAAGATCTAGAAGAGGTGGGAAGCAGAGAGCTTACCAATCAAATCTGGAATCAAACAAGGCTTGTGGTTTTTTTTTTATTGTGTATTATCATGAGGAAGACATGAACATAAGCGGATTGACAATTCCAAGTAGCAGGACCACTTTAGTCAAAACCTCCCTGCACACGGACGACAGCACTGTACTTTGCTCAGAGCATGGTGGGTCCACAGATGGTTAGTATATGTGTCCAGTTTGAACCAGCCTCAGTGAGTCAGCGTCAATCATAACTTGAGTGAGGCCATGTCCTTTCACAGCAGGCTCAACTCTATGATTACCTGCAGGTGCTGGGAAGTCAGTTTGGAGAAGTTGGGACATGCAGCAAGAATTAGCTGGAGCAGATAACCAAGGTGAAACAAAAGTTTGGAATGTGTTGGAGGTAGGGAATGTAATGCTAGGAGGAACTTGATTATCGGGTGTAAGGTGCTGTCAGTGTCGCTGCACGTGGCACAGGTGAGGCCCAAAACCCACTCCTGCAGCATGGCAGTCATCCAAGCTATCCTCCATTTCATCTGGCGATCCAAAACGGATCTTTTCTGTAGGTAGCTAAGGTACATACCTCCAGAGAAAGGGAGAAGCTTACCAAACTGAACCCGCATTTTGGTGGCCACCCATGTGTGAGGCTGCATCGAGATGGGCCAAATGCCAGGATAAGTGTCACAATGTACTAAATCTGACTCGTGCTCAGGGTTGAAAGGGATGGGCCTGGTCTTGCTGCTGAATATTTCAATCTGCTAGACCATGGCGCACCACTAACCCCTCAAAAATATTTCTGTGAGAAAACAATGGCACCAGTGGTGGAGCAGTTCCAGTGACCAGAGTTCCATCCGGATCTGCAGCCGTCGGTATGGAATTTATACTTTCTCCCTGTGACAGTATGGATTTCTTCCAGCTGCTTCATTTTCCTCCCATTTCCCAAGGCCATGCAGACTGTTCACTGTAAATAGCCCCAGAACTTGGGGAGACTTTGGGAATGTGGGGAGAAAAAAATAAATGTAGGATTAATATAAATCGGTGCTTCGTTGTTGGTACTGACCCAGAGGGATGAAGGCTCACCATGCTTTATGACTCAATATCTCCATGGAAAGTGAGAGGCTGTACCCAGTGCAACAGCCCTTCACACTTTCCTTTTTTTTGTTTTTTGGCGTGTGCCTGCGAGTCTCTGTGTGTGCGTGCGCCTTTGTGCGTGTGCGTCTGCGTGTCCGTGCACGCGTCCATGATAATGTCTTTTTTTTTATGGCTTTTTCAAGGCGTGGAGCACGAGAGAGAGACTGTATGGTGCGCCACTCCTCACACAGACATTTTCGCAGTATTTTTGCTTTATTTTACCAGGTCAAGTTGCGATCTCGACAATCAACCCGGCATGGATGGAAAGCGTACTCGGGAGCGGACCTGACTAGTTTCGAACCTGGGAACCTCCACTCCCGGGTCCGGCACCAATGTCGTTGCGCCACCAACCAGTCCAGCCCTTCACACTTTTCACTGATGGAAGGTTTGGGGATGAAGCGTTATGGATATTGACATTTTGTCAGTGAACCTATTGAATTATTGGTGTAGGCATATCATTATAGATTTTATGGATAAAAACATGAAGTATATTTTTGGAAAAGAAATATAGAGAGGAAAATCAGGACAGGAAAAAGTACAGAGATTTTCAAGGATGTTACCAGTCTGAAATATTTTAGCGACTTTTAAATAAGGTTGCTTTCTCTAAAAGGAGGCGGCTGAGGAGAGATTAAGTTGTGTCAAGTTATAAGGCACCTGGTTAAAGTGAATGGGGAGGATCAGAGGTGGTGCAAGCTACAGTCTCCATCGTGGTCACAGCTCAGTCATAGGTGGTTTCTCTCTTTTTGTTCATGGGGACCGCTTTTGGGACAAAGTGGGGCTGCCCCAGTACATCCTTGGGTGTGTTGGTTGTTAACACAAATGTCACATTTCAGTGTATGTTTCAATGTACATGGGATATATAAACCTGAATCTGAATCTGCTTACACTAAGCAGACAATGTCAGTGGTTCATGGCTTTGGCTCAGGTCACTGCTAAAGAGAACAGAGACAAATTGAGAAGGTATTTCACCCTTAAGCGAAGGTTGCCTGGAACTTGCTTCCCAAAAGGGTGGTAGAGGGAAAAAAAAAACATACTGTGTTAGAAAGTACTTGAAAGCATACTTAAAGTGTCAGAATGAAAAGGCTACAGGCCAACTTGCTCGGCTGAAGAACTCTTTTGACCAGCATGGAAATAGGAGTTAAATAGTCTCTATGATACAAATTCTCATGACGATAATTACGCAGTTCTTCCACATCTGATGAGAATGGAAATGAACAAGGTAACAACAGAAAGAAAGTAACAAAACCATCATTATTCACAATGAACCCAAGCATACAACAAAGGGATGACAACTTTGTCCAGGTGACAGAAATACTTTAGGTCACCCCCATAACTAATTTGCCTAAAAAGGGAGGGGAAAAAAAAATCACAAGAGCGTGCTTGAGTTATGAAAAGCGGAGTATTGCAGTTCCCTTTGCTCTCTCTGCTCCTTAAAATATGTTTACTTGCATTTCCAGTTCAGACATCAACCTGAAACGTAAACTGTCCCTCTCCCTTCCCCCTCACTCCCAACCTCCACCCTCCCTACAGATGGTGCCCAACTTGCCGAGCATCCCCAGCATTTTCTGCTTTTGATTTCAGATTTCCAAGACCTGCAATCTTTTCTTTCTCTGTTCCTCTGTTGGCTGAGGTTCTGCCTAAACCACTCGCCTCCCCATCTCATGACAGCCTCAATTCAGAGGTGGATGGAAGTATTAAATGCTAAAGAGAAGAGAGTGATTGTAGAATATTCTCCGGGTTCACTACTAAAATTAAATGTACTGTGCCAAAATTCAAAATCCAGGATTCTTCAATCACGATGAGTCAATCAACCCACTCACCACAGAACTGCTGGTAATCTTCATCTTCTCCAAACATTGATTCAAATGACAGATTTCAGTGTGGCAGTCATCAAGTTGATGCTCCAACTTCTCTCGCCGTAGACGTTCATACTCCAGTTGTGCCCGCAGTTCCTGCAGTCGTCTGTACAAAGGGAAGTTACATCAACTTATCATTTAAAGTGCTGCTCCACACCCAACATTGTGAAAGTTATGGGATTGTGTTCTGGCACATCCTTAGAATTATGGGAGAAGTAACAGTCAAATTACTTTGCTGAAAAGCCCACAACAACCATGTGAACTGTAAACTCCAAGCAAGCGTTGCTGTGCAATCATGGGCAGAATTATTGATGTCATCTAACACAACACAAAAATTGTCTGAGCCTTATGGAGGAAAGTGATGACAGGAAGAATGGGAAGTGTGGATGAATCTTAAATTCAAGACGCCAACTACAACTGGTCTTAGATCACAAACACAAGAACGTCTGCAGATACTGGAAGTCCAAAGCAACACACACAAAATGCTGTGGGAACTCAGCAAGTCAGGCAGCAGCTGTGGAAATGAACAAACCATTGACGTTTTGGGCCGAGACCCTTCATCAGGACTGGAAAGAAAGGGGGATGATGCCAAAATAAAAAGGTGGGGGGGGGGGGGTGAAGCTCAAAGGTGATAGGTGAATCCAGGTGGATGGGAGGGGTCAAGGGCTGGTGAGCAAGGAATCTGATAGGAGTGTGGATCATAGGAGTAAGGGAAGGAATGGACCCAGGGAGAGGTGATAGGCAAGTGAGAAGAGATGAGCAGAGAGGGGAATAGAAGAAGGGAGGAGGGAAATTTTTACCGTAAGCAGAAATCAATATTCATGCCATTCAGTTGGAGGCTACCCACCCCAAGAATTGCCTCATCTTGGCACATGAGGAGACCGTGGACCAACGTGTCGGAACAGGAATGGGAATTGTAATTAGAGTGTTTTGCCACCAGGAAATTCTGCTTTTGGCGGATGAAGAGGAGGTGCTCAATGAAGCGGTCTCCCAATTTATGACAGGTCTCACCAATGTAGAGGAGGCTGCAGCGGGAGCACAGGATGCAATTGACGACTCCAGCAGATTCACAAGTGAAGTTTTGACTCACCTGGAAGGACTGTTTTGGGCCCTGAATAGAGGTGAGGGAGGAGGTTAATGGGCAGGTGTAGTACTTGGGCTGCTTGTTGGTAGGGAGATTAGTAGGGGGAGGGTGAGTGGACAAGGGAATCGTGGAGGGAGTAATCCCTGTGGAATGTTGGGGAGGGAGGAGGTAAAGATATGTTTGGTGGTTGGATCCCTTTGGTGATGGCGGGAGTTGTGGAGGATGCTGAGGCTGATGGGGTGGTAGGTAAGAACAAGAGGACCTCTATCACTGTTAAGGTGGCGGGAAGATGGGGTGAGCGTGGACGTTCAGAAAATGGAGGAGATACGGGTGAGGGCAGTATCAATAGTGGAGGAAGGGAATCACCATTCTTTGAAGGAGGTCATCCTGAGAACAATGTAGCGGAGACGAAGGAACTGAGAAAAGGGAATAGCATTTTTACAGGAGACAGTGTGGAAAGAGCTATGGTCAAGACAGCTGTGGGAATTGGTAGGTTTATAAAAGAGGTCATAAATCAGTTTAATTACTCACTCTAAGAAAACAAATCAAAATGAACCTTGCTTTGAAAGCAGGGTTAGATTGTAATCTTCCCATAAACCTACGAACAGCATTCTTGCATTATAAATTTATACTTAGGTGAATTTAATTTAGCATTTTAAAAAGTATGGGATTATCTGATGACTAACAAAGTTCTGTCCAACAGAAATGTGATAATAATGTTTCCCCGCTTCTTTACACAACTGTGGTTTGTAGTACTGCCAAATGATATGAACTGGGTCCAGTTTCTGCTAAAGCATTTTTTTTTAATACATTAATGACTAAATGATCTGTCCTTTAACCAAAAAAAATGTTGATTGGGACACTGTCATACCTTCAGCACTTAGGTCACATCAAATGTTAGTTTAAGTTACTTTCAAGAACAGAGGCACCATTTCAACACATTACTATATTTTGGTTTAAAGTTAATCTAGCAAATTACAATTGTCTGCTTTGTTGCCAAAATAACAGTAGCTGACACTTTCTTCCTAAAAATCCTAAAACAAAGGTTTCATTCTTTCCAGAATAATCATTAACCCAATTGCTGCTTAAGATCTACAGTACTTTTGGTTAGATACTGTGGAGAGAAAACCTCACTGCAGGTTTTCCAAAATCCAAAAACTTCCAAAATCCGAAATTTTTTTGAGCACTGACATAGTGTCACAAATGGAAAATTCCACAAGGCACTGGGAAATTCTGAGAAGTGACCTCACATATGCAATGAGCAAAACTTGGGAAAAATAGAAAAACACTGCATAAAGCGAAAACTGAAGCTCTCAATCGTGTATTGAAAAAGTGGTTTCATCAGCTTTGGAGTGAACATATGCTGCTTAACAGTATGCTGATCATGAAACAGGCAAAAATCTATCATAATGAACTGAAATTGAATGTAATTGTGAATATTAAGCAGGCTGATTGCAGAAATTTAAGAGAAAGCATGGCATTAAAGTTTTAAATATTTGTGGTGATAAAGCGTATGCTGATCATGAAGCAGCAGGGAAATTCATTGATGGGTTTGCCAAGATCATTGCTGATAAATCTGATATGCTGTATAGCTGCATCGGTACATATGTGTGATGAACAAGTGTAAGACAAAAACTGTTCACCAGTAGCATATAAATTTAGTGTCAGGAACGATGGCGATGCCAAACAGCCACTGATGTGCACCTGGGCAGCCGAGTAGTGATAGCTTACCTTTCTGATGGTTCAATGTACACATTACTGTTTCATGCACAAAATTACTTAAAACGTTATGTAATGCCCTGGTCCTTATTTTTACTGTTATGCTGTATGTATTTCATTTAGCAGTTCTGTAAAAGCAGTCTGTTCTGTTTTCAGCTTGTTTGGGTTATTGTGAATATAAGAGATGAGGAGAAGTATGTGCCATCCGATTAGGGTGGTCGAATTAAGGGGAGGTTTCTCTGGTGAGGGATACCAAGATTGTGCTTGGGGCTTTTGTTCGAGAGGAGATGAAGAGGGAAGACACAGAAGAGAAGAGGTCATAGGATTCAACCTGGAGCGGGACCGTGATTCAACGAATTCGGGGGCAAGATCGATTGAGAATTGGTGACTATGGAGAAACTTTGAGCCTCAACTTGTGCTACATTTCACTGTTTCATTAAAATGGGCCTTTTTTTGTTCTTTTCTTTACTAACCATTGAGTCAAATTAAGATTCATAAATATAATCTTTTAACTGTATGCAGCATACTCTCTGTTATTTCCTGGCACTAATATCGGAGGTTGCCTTCCCTACACTTACGCAACCAGAATGTGTGTATACACCGTATATGTAATGTAAATGGATTTTGTGCTAAGACTTAGGTCCCATCCCCATGGCATCTCATTACACAGATACAAATATTCCAAAATCAGAAACACTTCCTGCCCCAAGCATTTCATATAAGGGTTGCTCAACTGGTATTAAACTTTCCAAATAGTAATTTCATTGGGCAGTTCAGATCCAGCATGGTTTTCTGGTACTGATGCTGAGTGACATTATCCACTGACAGTGGCAGTTCAGATATTAATAAGTACCTTCCTGCTTCTTTCTTTTCCTTTTGTTGGAGCTGATCCTCTTCCTGCAAACCTCCAAGTTGCCTGTAGTTACTTTTTGCGATTTGCAACAACCGCTCAAATTTCTCAATCTTCTTGTATGCTCTCACTGCATTGATAAACATGAGATATTGACTATTAAAAAGAACAATATTTTTCTAGAGTGTTTTGCTACAGGAATATAAAATGGGACAACACTGGAAAAAGAGCTTAAAATACCAATATTTAAGGAAAATAAATAGAAGAAATTTCATCCTGTGCTTTTAGCACTTCAAGTATAATATACTGAAGGCTACATATTACACTCAGCTACCAAAATTATTTTCTATTAAAAGATAACAGAGCCAGATTCTAACGGCAAAGCTCAAAGAACATACATTAATGTAGCACATTTTCAGTGTATTCTACTAAGGATATGTTTCAATAGGTATATTTAATGTCAGAGAAATGTATACAATATACATCCTGAAATTCTATTTCTTCACAAACATCCACGAAAGCAGAGGAGTGCCCCAAAGAATGAATGAGTTAAAATGTTAGAACCTCACAGCCCGCTCCCCAGTTCCCCCTTCCCATGCAGAAGCAACAGCAACACAACAATCCACTTCCCCCCCACCCAGCAAAAAAGCATCAGCACCTTCCACCTAGCACTCAAGTATCCGACCCTTATAAACTTGATTTTCACTATTGGGATTTATCACTACAGAAAAGAAATGGCACAGTGAAGAGTTCATTAGTGCCACTGTGCATTGTGTGATGCTGTTTCTTCTGCTTGAACCAAAAAAGGGATGTGCATCATGCTGACAGTCAATTCAACACTCTTGTGATACATTAAAATAGAGTTTAATTAACTGAACCAGTACCCACAAACATGGACAGAAGGTGCTAACTGAAAGAACTCAAACTTCATGATGGTTTGGAAGTTTAAATTCAGTTAATTAAACAAGTCTTCAAGGAGAAAATTAAGATGAAAAATGGGACCATGAAGTTGTTGTCAGAGCAACTGATTTTGTTCACCCACTTCAGTATATGATTCAAAACCTCAAACCAAAGTGGATGACTCAGATTCATTCTGAAGTAGCCTTACAAGTTACTCCAGGGCAACTAGAGATGGAAAATCAATGCTAAACTTGCTGGTGATGTCCAAGTCTGAGGAATGAATAAAAATAAACAGGGTGCTCATCACCTGGGTGTTTGCTCTGTGGAGAATTAAACTGGATCTTGCTGGAGCTATTTCAGGGTCTAAAACAAGAAGTGGGTATGAGAAGAAGGTAGAGGAGGATATATAACCTGCAAAAAGTATTTTGTGGCCTTTCTTACAAAGTTGGCCAAAACTGCTTATACACTTCTTTTTCCCCTCCCTGTTCAACTGTCTACCTCTTCAACAGAACTTGGAGAACAACAATCTACCATCTGCGCAGAATGTATCTCCTTCTGTTATTGTTACCATGCACTGTGCAGATTTATCCATTGCATAATGTCAAATACACAAACTTACTTCGAGCTTCCCTTCTCTGAGAAGGACAGTGGTTAATGCTGTCTTGATTATCCGTACTCCGTTCACTACCATGTTGGTCAAAGAAACTGGGATTGTCTTTATTCAGCTCTTCATCTGAGACATTGTCTATGCCTCCTCCCAGGAGCTTAACAGCAGCCAGCTGGGAAAATCTACATTATACAAGTCAAATGGTTAGTTTGTGCTGAATTGGCCTCAAAAGACAGGAGAGAATTTCATGTACCACGCTAAGCTCGTCAAATTTATCAACTTTGCCTCCAACTTCCACCCTGCCCTTTGCCTCCAACTTCCACCATTTCTGACATCTCTTACCCCTTTCTCGATCTCGCTGTCTCCATCTTTGATTGACCAGCATCCTTTATAAACCTACCGATACCCACGGATATCTTAACTATACCTTTCCCCATTTGTCTCCTGAAAAAAATGCTATTCCTTTTCTCAGTTCCCTTGTCTTTGCCTAATCTGTTCCCAGGATGTGGTGGAGACAAAGGAACTGAGAAAAGGCAGTAACATTTGTACAGGTGACAGGGATTAGAGAAGTCCTCCTTAACAGGGATAGAGTTCCTCTTACCCCCACCTACCACCTCCTGAGCCTCCACATCCAACACATCATTCTCTGCAACTTTGCCATCTTTAGCAGGATCCTACCACCAAACCACAGGCAAGAGAAAATCTGCAGATGCCGGAAATCTGAGCAACACACACAAAATGCTGGAGGAACTCAGCAGGCCAGGCAGCATCTGTGGAAAAAAAGTACAGTCAATGTTTCAGGCCAAAACCCTTCAGCAGGATTGGAGGAAAAAAAAAGCTGGGGAGTGGATTTAAAAGGTGGGGGAGGGGATAGAGAACCACCAGGTGAATAGGTGAAACCTGGAGGGGGAGGGATGAATTAAACAGCTGGGGAGTTGATTGGTGAAAGAGACAGAAGGCCGTGGAAGAAAGAAAAAGGGGGAAGGAGTACCAGGGGGAGGTGATGGGTGGCCAAGTAGATGAGGTGAGAGAGGGAAAAAGGGATGGGAAATGGAGAAGGGGGTGGAGGGAAGGGGTTGGAGGGCACTACCGCAAGTTTGAGAAATTGACGTTCATGCCATCAGGTTGGAGGCTTCCCAAATGGAATATAAGGTGTTGTTCCTCCAACCCAAATGTGGCCTCTACACAAAAGTAGAGGAGGTCATGGGTGGACATATCAGAATGGGAATGGGAATTGGAATTAAAATAGGTGGCCACTGGGAGACCCCACTTGTTCTGGTGGACACAGCACAGATGCTCAGCAAAGCGGTCTCCCAATCTACGTCAGGTCTCACCGATGTACAGGAGGTCACACGGGGAGCACCGAACACAGTAAATGACCCCAACAGACTCACAGGTGAAGTGTCACCTCACCTGGAAAGACTGTATAGGGCCCTGGATGATAGTGCAGGAGGTGGTTTAGGGCAGGTGTAGCACTTGTTCTGCTTGCAAAGGTAAGTGCCAGGGAGTGATCAGTGGGTGGGGGGGGGGAGCAAATGGACAAGGGAGTCACAAAGGGAGTGACCCCTGCAGAAAGCAGAAAGTTGGGGGTGGGGGGCAGGTTGGAGGGAAAGATGTACTTGATGGTGGGATCCCGTTGGAGGTGGTGGAAGTTTGGAGAATTATGTGCTGGACACAGAGGCTGGTGTGGTGGTAGGTGACCAGAAAACGTAGCTTTAATTACCCTTTTCCCCCACTCTCAGCTTTCTGCAGGGTTTACTCTCTCTCTGCTTCCCTTGCCCATTCATCTCTCCTCACTAACGTTCCTCCTGGCACATATCCCTTCAAATGACAGAAATGCTAGACCTGCCCATTCACCTCCTCCCTCACCTCCATTCGGGGCCCTAAACAATCCTTCCAGGTGAGGCAACACTTCACCTGAAAATCTGTTGGGGTTGTCTATTGTATCCAGTACTCCTGATGCAGCCTCATGAGACCCAAGGTAAACTGGGGGACTGCTTTGTCGAGCACCTCTGCTCCATCTCCCAAAAATGGAATTTGCTGGTGGCCAATCATTTTAATTCCCATCTCCATTCCTATACCAACATGTTGGTCATGGTCTCCACTCCTACCATGATGAGACCACTCTCCGGGGGGGGGGGGGGAAGAGGAGCAAATATTCCTCATATTCCATTTGGGAGGCTTCCATCTGATGGCATGTATATCAATTTCTCCTTCCGGCATTTTCTTTTCTTTTTTCTCCTCCCCCTTCCCTCTTCTTCTATTCCTCACTCTGGCCTCTTACCTCTCTCAACTGCCCCCTAATGCCCCTCCCTCTTCACTTTCACACTCTCCTCTCCTATCAGTTTCCTTCTGTTCCAGTCCTTTACCTTTCCCATCTACCTGACTTCACCAATCACTTCTAGCTTGTACTCCTTCCCCTCTCCCAGCCCCAGCCTTATAAACTGCCGTCTACCCCTTCCAGTCCTAATGAAATGTCTTGGCATTTGTTTATTCATTTCCACAGATGCTGCCTGACCTGCTGAGCTCCTCCAGCATTTTGTGTGTGTTGCTCTGGATTTCCAGTATCTGCATAATCCCTGTGTTTTAGAGAATTTCATCTGCAGTAAATGTATATCCAAACGCAATATAAATCTGTTATTAGATACACAGTTTTAAAATAAGGACCAAGAACAAATTTAAGGTCAGTAGAACTATAAAATCTGTTTCTAATTTCAGATGGGTCTTTGAAATATTCAGAGATTTTTTTTCACCAAGCTAAACGTTCGGATTCGGGATATTCCTCCTTTTACCTCCAGATCAATTCAATTAACATTTCACAAAACAGTTGCTGGAACAAAAGAAGTTTATTGTGAGTGCTTTTAAATGGATTTTATATTAGAGGGGAATCCATACAGGCTCAACTTGTATCAGAAGACTGGTAGTAAGGGGATGGTTATTTGTTTTACATAAAAACACACACTAATGAGCAGCCCATTCCCTGTGTGTAACCTCAGCTGCTTCTTTTATTGACTGTATCCAGGGTAACAATCTGTTTAGCAGCACACCTTAGCATAAGCACCATGAAGCTAACCACCTGGAGCCCTGCCAAAACTCCCAGTGCAAAATAACAACTCTTAATTATCTTGTCTGCAATGAGCACCTGCCACTGTCAGTGTCTGGAAAGGTCTGCCTGAGAGTGGCTTTCTCCAGGTAGAAAGAGGGAGTGTTTCCCTAGAGACCAGGCGTCATTCCCTGTTCTATTTGGCCATACATTTAAAAATACATCAGGGATCAAGAGCAACGACTTACTGAATGAACACCCCAGTCACTGGGCAGCACAGTGTTGCTGGGTTGCGGAGGAAAGCACAGTGACACAGCTAATAGATTCACTGCCTCACAGCGGCAGAGACTTCCTTTTGACCCTGACACTGGGCACTTTCCGTCTGCAGTTTGAACATCCACTCTGTGGCTGCGTGGGTTTCCTCTGTGTGCTCGTTTCCTCCAACATCTCAAAGGATGCAGGTTGGTAGGGAAATTGTCCCTACTGCATAGGTTGAGTGGGGAAATATGAGGGAGGATGATGAGAACACGGGGAGAATGAAAAAAAAGGAACTAATGTTAGTTTAGTGTAAATGTGTGGTTGATGGCTGGCACAGATTCGGTGGGCCAAAGGACCTGTTTCCATGATCGACATCTCTATGACTACAGGCCAGATCTGGTCTCTGCTGAACATATGATGGGTTATAGTGAAGGCTACAAGCCACTCACATTTCCATTCTCAGCATCATGCTGTTCCCTTAAAATGGCCCTGTTCGGTAAAGCAGAAGTTCCAGTCCCTTAATGTTTCCTGAAAGCACAAGTTTTAACTATTTCTATAACGCCCTCCTTTACGTTATGCAAGAGTCTTATGGTATTAACCAAGGATTTTCAGAGTTACGGTCCACCATCATTTGAAATCCCATTTACAAAGACAGTACTTATACAGTAGCATGCAAAAGTTTGGGCACTCCAGTCAAAATTTCTGTTACTGTGAATAGCTAAATGCGTAAAAGATTACCTGATTTCCAAAAGGCATAAAGTTAAAGATGACACATTTCTTTAATATTTTAAGCAAGATTACTTTTTTTTATTTCCATCTTTTACAGTTTCAAAATAACAAAAAAGGAAAAGTCTGGGCACCCTGCTTGGTCAGTACTTAGTAACACTCCCTTTGGCAAGTATCACAGCTTGTAAACACTTTTTGTAGCCAGCTAAGGGTCTTTCAATTCTTGTTTGGGGGATTTTCGCCCATGCTTCCTTGTAAAAGGCTTCTAGTTCTGTGAGATTCTTGGGCTGTCTTGCATGCACTGCTCTTTTGAGGTCTATCCACAGATTCATGATGATGTTTAGGTCGGGGGACTGTGAGGGCCAGGGTAAAACCTTCAGCTTGCACCTCTTGAGGTAGTCCATTGTGGATGTTGAGGTGTGTTTAGGTTCATTATCCTGTTGTAGAAGCCATCCTCTTTTCATCTTCAGCTTTTTTTTTACAGACGGTGTGATGTTTGCTTCCAGAATTTGCTAGAATTTAATTCAATTCATTCTTCCCGCTACCAATGAAATGTTCCCCGTGCCACTGGCTGCAACAAAAGCCCAAAGCATGATCGATCCACCCCTGTGTTTAACAATTGGAGAGGTGTTCTTTTCATGAAATTCTGCACCCTTTTTTCTCCAAACATATCTTTGCTCATTGCGACCAAAAAGTTCTATTTTAACTTCATCAGTCCAGAGGACTCGCTTCCAAAATGTATCAGACTTCTTTAGATGTTCCTTTGCAAACTTCTGACGCTGAATTTTGTGGTGAGGACGCAGGAAAGGTTTTCTTCTGATGACTCTTCTATGAAGGTCATATTTGTGCAGGTGTCGCTGCACAGTAGAACAGTACACCACCACTCCAGGGTCTGCTAAACCTTCTTGAAGGTCTTTTGCAGTCAAACGGGGGTTTTGATTTGCCTTTCTAGCAATCCTATGAGCAGTTCCCTCCGAAAGTTTTCTTGGTCTTCCAGACCTCAACTTGACCTCCACCGTTCCTGTTAACTGCCATTTCTCAATTACATTATGAACTGAGGAAACAGCTACCTGAAAACGCTTTGCTATCTTCTTATAGGGTTCTCCTGCTTTGTGGGCATAATTTCTTTTAATTTTCAGACTGCTAGGCAGCTGGTTAGAGGATTCCATGGCTGCTGATTGTTGGGACAAGGTTTGAGGAGTCGGGGTATTTATAAAGCTTTGAAATTTGCATCACCTGGCCTTTCCTAACAATGACTGTGAACAAGCCATAGCTGTAACAAGCTAATTAAGGTCTGAGACCTTGGTAGAAGTTATCTGAGAGCTCAAATCTCTTAGGGTGCCCAAACCTTTGCATGGTGCTTCTTCCTTTTTGTTTTCCCCACGCTAAAACTGTACAAAACATTATAATACACTAATCTTGCTTAAAATGTTGAAAAGAATGTTTCATCTTTAACTTTATGACTTTTGGAGATCAGTTCATCTTCTACTCACTTAGCTATTCACAGTAACAGAAATTTTAACCAGGGGTGCCCAAACTTTTGCATGCCACTGTATATAATTTTAATTGATTAGGTATAATTTTTGTATAGTTTTTCCAGATTTTACTTAAGCCACTTCTTACAAATGTTGCCTCTTATGGTGAAAGTTTTTCTGTTAATTTGCAAAAATACTGGTGTAAAACAAAAATATTGAAAGCAGCACACACAAATTGCTGGAGGGACTCAGTACGTCAGACGGCATCTATGGAAATGAATAAACAGTCAACGTATCAGGCAGAGGCCCTTCATCAGGACAAAATTTTGAAATGTGCTTCGTGTGGTTACAAATAATTCCACGCACCATTTGTGAATTTTCTCATTTCCGTTTTAACTACGTAGCAGATTGAGCTTGCACTATAACTACCATCAATGAGGTATGTTAGCAGACTGCAATATACTATATTTCCTTTGAAATTTTGAACATAATAAAATATAACATACTAATAAATCAAACTGACTAAATATCCCATCTATGATATCTTCTGCAATATGGATGCTCCATTAGCAAGTCCAACCACAGCTCCAATTGCTGAACACAGTCAGACAGGAGTTGCAGCTGGACGCACTTCCCTCAGGAATTGTCATCATGGACATTGGAAATGTCCCTCTTCTCTCATATTGTGCAGGAATTATATTCTACTACCCTAATTCCCAGATCCTTCATCACCAGTTCAATATGAAGAGATGATAACATTTACCTGAGCACTACTCATCCTCCACACCAAAACCCATACTTGAATAACATGGTCAGTCCCAAGGTGACCATTCTCAACGTATCTGATGCTCCATTTATATCTACTCTCAGCAACACTGCAGATGTTGCTCATCCCGCTGCTGCCTCCCGGCGGAGCAGATTCAGACTTCTCACAGTCACTCTTTTTGTACCTCACCCTTAACGATCCCACAAGGTCATTTCCCAAATTATTTGTATTTGTACTTACTTACTACATGGCATTTGTTTCTCACTATGTGGTCTCCTCTAATTCGGGGGAATTAAATGCAGAACATCTATACTCATCTGACAAGAGTTAAACTAAACTTCCTGTAACTTCAATTCTCTACACCACTTTACCTCCCCGTTCTTCACATCCTATGTTATTCCAAAGAAGGAACAACCCCTGATCCTTACTTTAGGAACATTACAGCATCCATCCTCCACACCAAGTTCAACAACTACAGCTAAGGATTCTGCTATGGCCATTTACATCTCCTCTAACCCAATTTTTGTTTTTTTACTTCTCCCATTGCCACCTATTTTTGCTTGCACTAACATTTTTCACCTAATTTCTTAGATGGTTTGAAAGACAAGTTAATGAAGCCATCTATGTCAAACTGGAAAAACCCATCCCTGAACAGAGGGCTGGGGTACGACACCACCTATCAGACTTGCAGTGCAGTCCTAGCATCTCTACCCCGGTGTTTCCACAACAGTTCACATCTCCACCATACAAGGATAAGATTAATGACCCTCTCATTACCTCTACGACTCTTAATGACCCTCATGTGATTGGTATACCTTTAAGCAATTCACAGACAACACAGCAAGTCCAGTTGCCTTGATTTACTACTGCTGGATAAACAATGACCTGGATGACTAAGAACCTTCATTGACATCTAATTTCTTCTGCATTCTACCCTTAGTTCTTTCCTCCCTTCTGCACTTCCCCTGCATTTTAAACTTGATGTAAGTTTTGAATTTTTAAACTTTGAGGAAAGGTCACTGACTCTAAACATTAATTGTTTGCTCTATGTTGTCTCTGTACCTTCTGTCCTCATTACCTCTTAGCCACGTCCATCGGTGTCTCTTCAGCATCATTTTTAATATAGTGGTCTCCTCCCATTTCTATAAGCCATTGCAGGCAGCCAAGGTGACCTTGCCCAGCAGCTAAGAATTAGAATTGCAAGTGGCAGTCAGAAATATTTCAGTCCAGCCAATAAGAAAAAAGAAACATTTCAATTGGGTACAGGATTATTTGTTGCTCATGATACTTCCATTATTGCAGCTTTTTCTTGTATATTACATCACTGGTATTCAAATCAACAATAAAGAAACTCATTGTTCATAGCCTGCAGGTGAAAACTCTTCCAGCAAAGTTTTTGGAGAAACTCTGACAGAAGATGAATTTAAAACAAAAAATTGCAGGGTTGCTTTTGCTGCCTGGTAATTATTTTAAGACAGCTGTTTTCACATGCAGCTGAAACCTCCCAATATCCAGCTAAAATATTAAGCAAATACAAATAAAATGGTACTGTCTGTTAACCCCAATTAAACTATTTACTGAACAGCCACGAGTGATTCTATCGTTTACAAAGAGGCCCTGTCATGTATGTAAACCTTATCTGTGTATGGCCTAGCAGAATAGGCACATTTTCCCACCCCACCCCACTACCCATCTTCATCATCCAGCATGCTTTTCTAACGAACCATCCCTATATGATAAACCTGCTGGCTAATACCCCCTCAGCACATGTTCTCAGTAATTCCAAAGCCAGCAAACTGCCTCTGAATATGCATAACTGATACATATTAGTAAGGTCTGTTCATTTAAAAGGACGAACTAAATCTCCTACAGTAGCTCAAATATCCAACTGGATCTTCATCCAGGAATTAAAATTCCTCCTTTGTCCATTTTGTAAATGAATTAATTTATATCTGGTTTAGTATGAATGATTATAGGTTACATGATTGCACCAAAAAATAATAGAAACTGCTTGTTTCAATTTTCTATTACTTACCCGAGGAGAGAATTGTTCTAACAACACCCTCACACACTCAAATGTGTACAGGAATAAGAAATGGCCCATCAGACCCTCAAGTCTACTCTGTCACATAGCCGACAAACAAGAGAAAATTTGCAGTTGCTGGAAATTCAAGCAACACACACAAAATGCTGAAGGAACTCAGCAGGCCAGGCAACATCTATGGAAAAAGAGTACAGTCAATGTTTTGGGCTGAGAACCTTCATGAGTCTTGATGAAGGGTCTTAGCCTGAAACGTCTTCTGTACTCTTTTCCACAGATGCTGCCTGGCCTGCTGAGTTCCTCCAGCATTTTGTGTATGTTGCTTGGATCTGACAAAGCTGATCTGTACCTTTAACTCCATTATTCCACATTCCTCAGTAATTCCACATAAGAAATATCTAAAACTGGCTTGGACCTTCCAAGTAACCCAAAACCTCACAACACACTGGAGGAACTCAGCAGGTCGGGCAGCATCCGTGGAAACGACGTGTCGACGTTTCAGGCCGGAACCCTTCATCGGGACTGTAGAGGGAAGGGGCAGAGGCCCTATAAAGAAGGTGGGGGGGGGAGGGGGGGAAGGAGAAGGCTGGTAGGTTCCAGGTGAAAAACCAGTAAGGGGAAAGATAAAGGGGTGAGGGAGAGGAAGCAGGGAGGTGATGAGGCTAAACTCAGGTTGGAGGAACAACTCTTCATATACCGTCTAGGTAGTCTCCAGCCCCTTGGTATGAACATAGAATTCTCCAACTTCTGGTAATTCCCTCCCCCTCCCTTCCTCTATCCCTATGTCACTCTGCCCCCTCCCCCAGCTGCCTATCACCTCCCTCATGGTTCCTCCTCCTTCTACTACCCATTGTGTTTTCTCCTATTCCTTCTTCACCTTTCCTGCCTATCACCTCCCTGCTTCCCCTCCCCCACCCTTTTATCTATCCCCTTACTGGTTTTTCACCTGGAACCTACCAGCCTTCTCCTTCCCACCCTCCCCCCATCTTCTTTATAGGGCCTCTGCCCCTTCCCTCTACAGTCCTGACGAAGGGTTCCGGCCTGTAACGTCAACTCATCGTTTCCACGGATGCTGCCCAACCTGCTGAGTTCCTCCAGCGTGTTGTGAGTGTTGCTTTGACCTCAGCATCTGCAGAGCATTTTGTGATTACGACCCAACACCTGCAGCCATCTATGTGACGAAATTCTAAATCTTCAGTAACCTGAGATTGTGTTACCTGATTTAATTCCTTAGTAATTTTGTCCTAATGTAAATTAGTTCTTGTTCTTGATGGGCTCACTGGAAGAAATAGTTTTTTTACATATCTACCATTTCAAATTAGTTAACCACTTCAATCATACCAACACCCAATCTTTCAACCAATGGGGAGTGTTAGTTATAAACTGTCATAATACTGGTGGCCCACTTAGATCCCAGATAGTTTTAACCCTGTATACTTTTGAATTTGTACCGTATCCACTCCAGGACCAGTCTATCTTTCCCGAGCTTCAGTGGCTGAAACTACGCATAATGCTGAGTTGGCAGTTGACTAATGGTCAGTACGAGTGAAGGACAACTTCTGTCACTTTTTAATTCTGATAGCATACCTACTTCATGTTTATGGTATCATATTAATTTCTGCATCGGTCAAATACCAGTGAGGGAATTTCTCAGGTTATGGTACAGCAAGTTTATGCGAGAAGCCACACTAGTCCTGAAAATAAGCATTCATGCTGCTGTGGGAAGTAATTCACATTTAACTTGATTGACATCGATCATTAACATACATGTCAAAAAGTTGGTCTGTCTGTTCATCCAAATGGAACAAACATCCAGATTATTCCCACAACAGTAAATTCTGAAATATTTCCCTGTGGGTCCTCTGCAACTGGAAGGAGGCCTTAGATACTTCACTTTCTTACTAGAACTGGCAAACTGTTAAGATGCCCTGATACGCCACACGCTAAGAATATACACATCTGTGCATTAATAATGTACACAAGTCTTGCTTCAGTATTTAGTATAGAATAGTTTAAGCTACAAATAGTAATAAGTCTTTTCTTCTGTTAAGATCGCTCTTAAGAATTAGTAAAGCATGCATTTAGGTAATAAAATGTACGGAGTTCCTTTGAGTTATTTCAGTCAGGCAACGCTAAAAATACCTTGTTCTTACTTTATCATTGTGTCAGTTCCATGGAATGAAATCAAAATAAAAATATTTCAAAATATAAACTTTGTTATTACTCTACTACTTGAACCAAATACTCCTGGCGAGGGAAGAGATTGCTGAGCCTCTGGCTAGGATCTTTATGTCCTCATTGTCCACGGGAACGGTACCAGAGGATTGGAGGGAGGCGAATGTTGTCCCCTTGTCCAAAAAAGGTAGTAGGGATAGTCCAGGTAATTATAGACCAGTGAGCTTTACGTCTGTGGTGGGAAAGCTGTTGGAAAAGATTCTTAGAGATAGGACCTCTGGGCATTTAGAGAATCATGGTCTGATCAGGGACAGTCAGCATGGCTTTGTGAAGGGCAGATCGTGTCTAACAAGCCTGATAGAGTTCTTTGAGGAGGTGACCAGGCATATAGATGAGGGTAGTGCAGTGGATGTGATCTATATGGATTTCAGTAAGGCATTTGACAAGGTTCCACACGGTAGGCTTATTCAGAAAGTCAGAAGGCATGGGATCCAGGGAAGTTTGGCCAAGTGGATTCAGAATTGGCTTGCCTGCAGAAGGCCATGGTGGAGGGAGTACATTCAGATTGGAGGATTGTAACTACTGATATCCCACAAGGATCTGTTCTGGGACCTCTACTTTTCGTGATTTTTATTAACGACCTGGATGTGAGGGTAGAAGGGTGGGTTGGCAAGTTTGCAGACAACACAAAGGTTGGTGGTGTTGTAGATAGTGTAGAGGATTGTCAAAGATTGCAGAGAGACATTGATAGGATGCAGAAGTGCGCTGAGAAGTGGCAGATGGAGTTCAACCTGGAGAAGTGTGAGGTGGTACACTTTGGAAGGACAAACTCCAAGGCAGAGTACAAAGTAAATGGCAGGATACTTGGTAGTGTGGAGGAGCGGAGGGATCTCAGGGTACATGTCCACAGATCCCTGAAAGTTGCCTCACAGGTGAATAGGGTAGTTAAGAAAGCTTATGGGGTGGTAGCTTTCATAAGTCGAGGGATAGAGTTTAAGAGTCGCGATGTAATGATGCAGCTCTATAAAACTGTAGTTAGGCCACACTTGGAGTACTGTGTCCAGTTCTGGTCACCTCACTATAGGAAGGATGTGGAAGCATTGGAAAGGGTACAGAGGAGATTTACCAGGATGCTGCCTGGTTTAGAAAGTATGCATTATGATCAGAGATTAAGGGAGCTAGGGCTTTACTCTTTGGAGAGAAGGAGGATAAGAGGAGACATGATAGAGGTGTACAAGATAATAAGAGGAATAGATAGAATGGATAGCCAGCGCCTCTTCCCCAGGGCAACACTGCTCAATACAAGAGGACATGGCTTTAAGGTAAGGGCTTTAGAGGAAGGTTTTTTTACTCAGAGAGTGGTTGGTGCATGGAATGCACTGCCTGAGTCAGTGGTGGAGGCAGATACACTAGTGAAGTTTAAGAGACTACTAGACAGGTATCTGGAGGAATTTAAAGTGGGGGCTTATATGGGAGGCAGGGTTTGAGGGTCGGCACAACATTGTGGGCCGAAGGGCCTGTACTGTGCTGTACTATTCTATGTTCTATGATATAAGGATAGTGAAAGAATTCATCTCAGAGAATTAAGAATTAACCTACACTACTTCTATCCAAGTAATGCGAGGTGCTGATGATGTCTGTTGAAATGGTAAATTCTTGCTTCTTGGATTCCACCTCCAGTGCTCCAACCAGGACACATACCCCATCTCTGGCTGTGTCCTTAGAATCTACGCAAATCAGCTGGCAAGGGTCTTTAGGGACATTTCTAACCTCTCCTTGCTTCAATCTGAGGTTCCCAGCTGCTTCAAGACAACTACAATTCCGGTACCTAAAAAAAACAAGACAATTACTTCCACCTATTGGCTCTTACACCCACCATCATATTATGCTTCAAGAAGCTGGTCATGACATGCATTAACTGCAACCTCCCACACCCCTCCCATTAAGGTCATGCTCTTTTCTCACTGCTGCCATCAGGAAGGAGGTACAGGAGCCTTAGGTCCCACACCACCAGGTTCAGGAACAGTTATTGCCTTTCAGCCATCATGTCCTGAACCAGTGTGGATAACTTCACTCACCTCAACAATGAACTGCTTCCACAACCCAAGAACTCATATTCAAGGACTCTACAACTCACGTTCTCTGTATTATTTATTTTTTTTAACTATTATTATTTATTTATTTTACAGTTTGCCCTCTTGCACATTGGGTGTTTGTCAGTCTTTGTGTAGTTTTTCATTGATTTTATTGCACTTCTTTGTTCTACTGCAAATGCCTGCAAGAAAATAAATCTCAGGGTAGTATATGGTGACATATACGTACTTTGAAAATAAATTTACTGCGAACTCTGAACCACAACCCACTGCATTTCAACTAATACTGAAACAGGTCTACAGCAGATACCATCTCCTGGACCCCACACTCATCTTTGGTGCATCTGGACTGTAAAGACACATACGTTAGACTGTTGTTTATTAACTACAGCTCCACCTTCAATTCTATAATTCCAAGCAAACTCGTCTCCAAACTCCTGGACCTGGGACTCAATATTTCCCTTTTCAAATGGATCTTTGACTTCCTGACCGACAGACTGTAATTAGTAAGGATAGGCAGTAACACCTCCGCCATGGTTGTTCTCAGCACCGGTATCCCAGAATGCTGTGCCCTCGGCTTCCCACTTGTGACGGACTGCTTTAACTCCATGCACTACTTTGCAGGTATTGTCTCCGTAGTAGACGTATCTCAAATAACAATGAGTTGGAGTACAGGAAGAAGATAGACAGTCTAGTGACGTGGTGTCATGACAGCAGCTTCAATAGCAGCAAAATAAAAGAGCTGGTCATTGGCTTCAGGAGGGATGGCAGGGCACATGCTCCTGTTTACATCAATTATGCTGTTTATGTCTTTTAGGAAACATCTTAAAAGCTATAAAAGAGAACTTAGACAGGGAATACCCAGGCTCGATGCCTCAATACATATAACTTGTTGACTGACTAAATTTAGTGATATGCAAAATTAGAAAGACATGTATGTCTTTGGAGGTCTATAGGGTTAGAGTACCTACAGATATGAAAAATGGCTAGGCCACAGGTGAATTAAAAAGAGCTAGTATCTTAAAAATAATAAATAATATAAGAGAAAGAATGCAATGAGCTGCTCAGACCCCTTTGCCTACCCCTCTATTCAGTACTTTCACTGTTCTTTTATCTCAGCAGCACCTTCCTGCAATAATCACATATTATTCGATACAAAGGATAAAAATAAAATGAATAAGATTGCAAAGTAATGTTTTGATCATTTTCATCTTGCTCCCAAAATTATTTCTGCCTCAGCAACATCCCCAAAGCTCAAAGAGCACACATTCCGAATTAATGTAAAAATTTGCACTTCAACCAACCTCAGCCACCTTCAAGTTACTTCGGTGACAATTTTGTTGAACAGTGGGCAGATTTTAGCCGAATAGACTTTCTTGATCAATTTAGTATTTTGGGTGGCTTGTATCCTCACCAATCAGCACAAAAATAAAGGTTGCAGAACTAAAAGCCCTGTGATAATGATCTTGCAGTAAGCAACAATTGACCAAAATGATTTTTATTGACAACTCATGTTGTTGGACAAAGGATGGAGGCTGACCTTTATGCATGGGTGTGGAGCCTTTATCATCTCGCTCATTGATGTTAATAACTCTGGATTCCACTAGCTGTCGCAGAGCCTCGAGATCTCCTTTGAAAGCACTCACATGAGCTGGAAATGCAAGATCTGAAAATGGTACCAAAAAGGAAAAGGTTACCTGCAAACATGATTTTAAACATTTCAGAAAGTATCACCTTGCCCACTTAGCGATTACCTTTTGGATTTTTTTTCCTCTGAAGAACGTCCACTCTCCTCCTTATCATGTCATGCACACACTTCAGCTACTCCTGCATCCCCAAACTCTTGCCCACTGTTCCAGTACCTCAACACACACTCCCTCTGCTCCTGTTGTGTAACACATGCCTACTGTTAATATCAATCATTCACTTTGCGTACTTTCTTCATCATCTTGGTGATCCCGCTCGTGTTCCACAGCTGCAATATACTGTACTATGTTGTCCTTGTAGAACCTCTTTGCAAGGTCGTTGGGGATTTCACCTTGGTCATTCCTCGCTGTCAATATATGTGTCGTGCTTACTCCTTGACAGATAAGAAACTTAAAGCAGTGCAGATGTCCCTCCATTGCTGCAAGATGAGCTACAATACAAAGGGCAAAGAAAGGTACATTATAACCTTATTGCCTGGAAAATAACACAAATAAATTATTGTAGAAATAATGTTACATGTAATAAAGTATGCAATGATCCTTTGTATTTTAACACCGTAGTTGTTTTTGTTTGGCAAAATTTAACTTGGATTGGTTGTGGCAGAGATTTTCTGAGAAAGCTGATGCGAGTCACTCAGGATTTCTGTCTGCCTTACACAATGAGGAGGAGAAGATGGTGGCACAACGGCAGTGCATGCGGCCACTTCGGTGGTGATGTCTGTTATCTGTCAAGTAGGGGACAGTGCACAATTCTGATCTGATGGAGACAGGTGTGAGAGCACGGAGGAACATCTGGAAAACTTCTGAAATGCCCACTTCGCTGCCACTGCTACTGTGTGGTAACCGGAATCTCTGGAGCAGAAGGCCCGAAATCCTCGGTTTTGCGTGTTTCAGCAGCCGGGGCGAGGTCGAAGGCACTCGGGAGGCTGGTCGGAAGCTCGAAGTTTTTGGATGGATGGACTCAGTGTCGGCTGTGGTCGGCTGCTTCCAAGGCATCAGCAAGTTGACGGTGCCTGGAGGTTTATGGCAGGGAGTTTCTCCCTTTTGCCGCCTGCTATCGGGGACTTGGGAGTCGATCGACTCGGGACTTTGAGACTTCTTTTTTACTGTGCCCATGGTCTGTTCTTCATCAAATTATGGTATTGCTTTGCACTGCTGTAACTATATGTTATAATTATGTGGTTCTGTCAGTGTTAGTCTTTGGTTTGTCCTGTTTTCTGTGATATAACTCCGGAGAAACATTGTATCACATCTTAATGCATGTATGCATTTCTAAATGACAATAAAAGAGGACCGAGTGCTCTCATATCTAATCTAATTCAGATTCTTAGTTTTTTTTCCTCTCTTTGTGCCTTCAGTGGTTTGAACCTCAACAATAGCATTTGTTAGTTCTGACAGGGCCACATTAATGAGGCATTTCCTCCCCAAAAAAAAGTGAGCATGCAGAGTAGACCGATCCTGGTATCAATTGGAAAGCAAAGAAAATCCAATGCCCACATTGACATTTTAAACTTCAACACACTGCTCTTAAACCTCACACAGTTAAATATCTGTTCAGCAGCTCAAAGGACCAGCACCATTTGTAGGGATCATTAACTAGTTATGGCTTAGCTTCTGGTCTGCCAACTATTATGAGCTTTTGGAGAGAATAATCTGATTAGGGATAGTCACTATGGTTTTGTCAAGGGTAGTTCATGCTTTACGAGCCTGACTGAATTCTTTGAGGATGTAACAAAACACATTGATGAAGGTAGAGCAGTGGATGTAGTGCATATGGATTTCAGTACGTCATTTGATAAGGTTCCCCATTCAAGGCTCCTTTAGAAAGTAAGGAGGCATGGGATGCAAGGAGACCTTGCTTTGTGGATCCAGAATTGGCTTGACCACAAAAGGTCAAGGGTGGTTGTAGATGGTTCATATTCTGCATGGAGGATGGTGACCAGTGGTGTTCCACAGGGATCTGTTCTGGGACCCCTTCTCTTTGTGATTTTTATAAATAACCTGGGTGAAGAAGTAGAAGGGTGGGTTAGTAAGTTTGCTGATGACACAAAGGTTGGGGCTGTTGTGGATAGTCCGGAGGATTGTCAGAGTTTACAGTGGGACATCGATAGGATGCAGAACTGGGCTGAGAAGTGGCAGATGGAGTTCAACCCAGATAAGTGTGAAGTGGTTCATTTTGGTAGGTCAAATTTGAAGACAGAATAGAATATTAATAATAAGACACTTGACAGTGTGGAGAATCTGAGAGATTTTGGGGTCCGTGTCCATGGGATATTCAAAACTGCTGCGCAGGTTGACAGTGTTGTTAAGAAAGCTTTTGGCATTCATCGACCATGAGATTGCGTTCAAGAGCTGAGAGGTAATGTTACAGCTATGTAAGGCCTTGGTCAGACCCCACGGAGTACTGTGCTCAGTTCTGGTCACCTTACTACAGGAAAGATGTGGATACTATAGAGAGAGTGCAGAGGAAATTTACAAGGATGTTGGCTGGATTGGAGGGAATAACTTATGAGAACAAGTTGAGTGAACTTGGCCTTCTCTCCTTGGAGTGACAGAGGATGAAAGGTGACCTGATAGAGGTGTAGAAGATGATAAGGGGCATTGACAGTGTGGATAGTCAAAGGCTTTTTCCCAGGGCTGAAATTGCTAACATGAGGGGGCACAGTTTTAAGGTGCTTGGAACCGAGGGGATATCAGGGTAAGTTTTTCCACACAGAGGGTGGGGGGTGCGTGGAATGCACCGCCGGTGACGGTAGTGGAGGCAGATACAATGTTTTTTTACGAGCCTGTTGGATAGGTACATGGAGCTTAGAAAAATAGAGGGCTATGGGCTAGGGAAATTCTAGACAGTTTCTAGAGTAGGTTACATGGTTGGCATAACATTGTGGGCCAAAGGGCCTGTAATGTGCTGTAGATTTCTATGTTCCACCCACACACTACTTTGCAGGTGCTGCACATCAGTACAGCTTAATGCCAAAAGTAACAGGTGTCACATTCCTGTCAATGCCTTGTGCAAATATTGGCAATGATTCATGCAGATCATTACACTACGCCCTGCCAGCCTTCACTTAGAGTTAGTGAGTTCTCCCAGTTATGTTTGAAGCAATCAGGCAATCCAAACAGTGGCTACTGGGTGACAAAAATAGCCTTTATCAATGTTATAAACCCATGAACTTATGTACATGATGAAAGCCATGCCAGCACATGATCTGTCATTAAGTACACCACTGGCAGAGGATGGAGGTCAGGGTGACAGGTGCTGATGATGGTCCAGCGATCCCCGTGGTCAAGGACAGAGGTCAGTGGGCCCAAAGGATGAAGGCGTCTGACTACCCCCCAAGTTCGGTGAGTCCAGGAGTCAGAGGTCAGTGCAGAGTGGGTCCAGAAGCCAAAGGTCAGTCGGCAGGTCAGGAGGCACCTGGATGTCACAATCCAGTGATCCCCGAGATCCTGATGTCACAATCCAGTGATCCCCGAGATCTGCTAAACGTTGTGGGCATGTTATATTGGCACAGGAAGCATGGCAACACTTGCGGGTTGCCCTCACCACATCCTCAGGTGGTGTTGGTTATTTATGCAACCGATGCATTTCACTTACAGTATGTTTTAATGTACATATGACTAATCTAACACTGCAAAATCTGTGTCTGGTTGAACTGCCCGGTGGGCCACTCGAGAATTCAATACAACAGGTATGAAGATTAATGGAGGTCTGGCAGATGCTGTACAGCCTGACCATTATGAAGGCTGGACTGTTCTCATCATGAATACCTTGTTCTGCTCTATTTCAAAACTTGCTCTCAATCCCTTGACTGCCATCTTTCTCACACCTTTTACACTGCTTTTACTTTGATCTTTGTCCTCTTCTGTTCCGGTCCCAGCGCCCCCCATCCTCCTTTTGCTGACAAGAGAAAGACGTGCTCAATGATGACATCAGATGTAGGTGGTGCACACTGGTGGGACGTACTGGCAAATTAATTGAAGCTGCACCTGGCCTGAGCGATTGCTCTGCAAATGTGTGTCCAAAACAGTTAGGCTAATGTGATTTAAGCACGGCTGCATGAGGGTTTGGTCCACTGCTTTACTTTTGAACTTGTGTTGGTCAGTGGATTGTAATAAATCTAATCAGGATCTGTCTGAATTTCCATGCCCCTCCTTACCCCTGCAATGCTGGGGCCAATTGTACTGTACCCTAATCCTAATCTGAATGCTGCAACTTGGCCTCAGCGTCCCAATAGGTCCAGCAATCATCCAATGGACTATAATCAGCCACTGATGTTAAAATTATAAGACAAGTGCAAAGAAGACTTAGAAGCACGCTGCGAGGACTTGAGGGAAAGGCTGGGCAGGCTATATTACCTGGTACATGGGAGACAGAGTGGAGACCTCATAGAGGTGAATAAAATCATAAGGAACCTAGAAAGAGCAATTGCACATAGTTCTCTGTCCCAGGGAACTTGAATCAGAAACTAGAAGGCAAAGGTCTAAGATAAGAAGAGGAAAAACTTAAAAAGGACCTGTGGGCCAACTTCTTCATTCAACGGTAGTGCCTACATGGAATAAGATGCCAGAAAACGAAGTGGAAACAGGTGCAATAACAATATTAATAGGACAAGTATGTGAACAGAAAAGGCTTAGAGGGATATTAGCCAAAGTTACTAATTTATGTTGGTACAGACAAGTGAGGTTGAAGTGTCTTTTTCTTTGCTGTATGACTCTAACAGCAGGAATAAGGGAAAGAGGGGAAAGGCAGAAACTAGACAGATCATTTCTGCCCAAACTGTTCATGAAGGACTCACGAAATGAAAGAGAATTTACAATACCTAGCGTTCCCATTCACTAACAGTCTCACCCCTTACCTTCTTTCACAAAATATAATGCCAAAAGATAAAATCACAACATTCCATTTTGCTACAAAGTTACTTCTTGACTGCTGTAAATTTCCTTAGTCTGGTTTCTCTGTAATTTGCCTCTCGGTTTGTTTACACATTGCTAAGTGGTTGCAACCTGGCTAGTGGAAAGGTCCTGCAGGTGTGGTTGAAATCATTGGTTTGGCTGCGCTGTCAAGAAGCTTTGGAGAATTGTTGCTGTGCATTTTAGATGCGGTCACAGTGCCTTGGTGATGGAGGAAATGAATATGTAGGTTATCAAGCCAGCTATTTTGTTCTATATGGTATCAAGCTTTTTGAGTGCTGCTAGATATTATAATTTCTGACTTGTACATGCCAGTGGTGTACTTAATGACAGTTCAAGTGGAAGAGGGAGATGAATCAATCACCCACAGCATTACTATTCCTTGACCTGTTCTCTTATCCACACCTCCTGTGCAGCTGGTCCAGTTAAATTTCAACTCATTTTCATGCTGGGCTGTAGGATCTGTATCATATCACTGAACATCAAATAGAGAAAGTTGGATTCTCTCAATGGAGATTGTCACAGTCCAACAATGTACCAGAAGGTAGGTTTGTTGGTCATCGGAAATTGTCCCATGATTAGGCTAGGATTAAATCAGGGGATTGCTGGGAGACACAGCCGAAGGGCATATTCCCTGATGTATCTCAATAAAAAGTAAAATTAAAAATGTGCTTTTGACAAAAGCCTTACAGATTAAATTGTAGTCGAATGACTTCATATTTGATTGGCACTTGTGAGAATTGAGCATTTCTTACCAGTGGCAACTACCTATGTCTGAGAGATTAAAGCAGTTGCATACCTGGTAAGTTCCCATCCTGATCCACTTCATTCACATCTGCTCCCCACCTGACCAGAAGTTGCAAGCAGCCCAGCCTTCCATGGAAGGCAGCGTAGTGAACTGCCCTCCAACTGTTTTTATCGGCCGGATTAGTACCCTGAGTATAAACAAATAGAAAAAAAGTTGACTTATAGCTCCGAAATCAGTAAATGCAGACTGTGTGTTGTATGTGTATTCATATCCCAAATTCATGATAAAATAAAATAATATAGGGCTTTCCACTTTGGTCAGTATTCAAATTATCCAATCATTTTAATGTCTCAATGTAAATTTAATTCAGCAATAACAAAAGCAAATAATTTCATCTGTTTTTATTATTATCTCTAAGGTGTAAGTTTGTCTTTCCATTCAGATTTTTGATATTTATTCACTCACAGGATACATTTGTTATCCATCCTTGACTGCAAGCCGACTGAGAGGCTTGCTACTTATCTGTGCATTTAACACCACATTTCACCAAGACCTGGTGAAGGTTTGAAAATGAATAGCCAACAAGATGGGTTTTTAATGATAATCTGTTCCTACCTCATGGTCACCTTTACACTGTTTTCTTTTATGTATAATTATCTCAAATTTATTGATGATAAAATTGAAATTCCCAGCTGGCATGGTGGAATTCAAATTCACATCTCTAGATGAAAGGTACATGCCTCAGGCTACCAGACCACTAATGTAACCATCATGCTACTGCGTTCCCAAAAATTCCCATCCTCCTCTTGAGACATGAATATCAATCAGTCCTGACAGGTAATTACCACACCGCTGCGAAGAAGCGTCTGAAGAGTGTACGAGTGTCCATGTGAAGCAGCCAGGTGCAATGGAGTACAGCCTCTATCATCCTTCACTGTTAAATTTGCACCATTTATTATCAAGGCCTGAGGAGAAAATCACATAGCCAGCTTAGACTGCTTTCATGATAAAACCTGAAATCATCTCAAGACTTCACAAAGCAGATACAATGTTGAGAAACATCACTTCTGGGAGTGAGCCTAACTCAGATTGGTAACAAAAAGTTGCAAGTTAAACTCTTGATGAACATCCTTCAGAATGATAAACCATGATCCAAATCTCAAAAGATGGATTCTGTGGGTATTTGTATGGATTTTCACACTAACCACCATTCATTCTGATAAGATGTATTGATAACTTAATATACGAGTTGCAGTTACCTAGATTTGCCTCCTAGGGAAAAGAACAGAGGGTTACTAAGTCAAGTTTATCAACATCTATATGATCTTCCATATTGCTGTTTATAAACAATGATTAAAGATAAAGGATGCTGCACTATTATGGCCAACAGAGATATTACCTTCATTCCCTCAGTCTGTTGAAATAAAATTTTTGATGTGAAGACTACTGCACTATTTAGTCACCTGTCTCCTCTCTCTAGTACTATAAAATACCAAAATTATTTTAAATATTTATTTTAGAAGAATATAAACAATTGAGATACTTTACCTGCATACAGGCATCACGGCCCCTAATGGCTGCAATGTGGGCTGCAGTCCAGCCCCTGGGAGTTACATTTGTCATATCCGCACCATGCCATAGCAACCAATGCAGGCACTGCAACATATCAAATGAATCATAAATATCCTGCTCCTTTAACTGTGCCAATTTACAAAGATCTGAATAGTTATTACAATTAATTATGAAAAACCAAGGTGGTCGAAGAGAAAATAAAGTATTATTGCAGGACCTTCTATATCATACTGTATCTCAAAGCTTTCACTTTCTTACTCAGCTTCTCAGTGAATGCATTTAACATATGTAACACTAGCTTTTATTTCCACTCTTTAACAACGTTAGGCAGAAACACTGAAAACAGAAGGCACTCAGTAACTGGAAATGAGCAAGATACGTGAGTAAGTACTATTAGTTTATTAGCTTGCTTTTACTGTGAAATACACGGGTAGTAGTAAAACTGACAGCATCTCTGAAGAGTTAAGGTTTATTTCTTCTACAATGACCTAAAATAAGTCTTAAGATGGATAAAAAGAGAAGAAATGAACAGAAGGCAGATGAGACTGAAATATAAGAGTGGTAGTGCTAGGTAGTAATGGAACTGTTAACCTTATTTAGGACAACCTTTAATAAACTCCAAGTCTCTCGCTATTTAGTCACAATCTCTGCACTTTTCTTTTGCTTTCATTTTGATTTTCACATGGCTTTGCTAAAACTTCTGCGTTAGTTTCTTTCTGACCACATTATGTATTTAATATTCCAAGAATATTCGAGAATGAACTAAATGCACTTTCCCAAGATCAAGATGCACAAACTGGGAGAAGAAAGGAGTCCAGAGTTGTCAGAACCACTTCCTGCAGTCTCAGGGTTAACTCCTACAACCACCATGGAGGGGGACCCAGAATCTGAAAGTGACATCCTTTGTCAAGAAAGACATTATCCCACAACAGTAAGAAAGCCTCCACAGCAATTAAATTTTTAGGCCTGAATAGGACCATTTAAAATTTACTATGCTGTGGATGTCTGTATGATATTGTATTTTATGGTCCACTGTGTATATAGTTGAGATGCATGCTATATTAAGTTAGAATTTAAAGCCAAGCAGGGAGGAATGCTGTGTATTTAATACTTCAATAATGTTTGAGTAATCCTGTCTATATATATATATTTTTTTTAGTTTGATTAAGCATTCTTGTTTAAGTATTTCATTATGCATTACATGGATAAATGTGAATTACATACGTCATTCTACCACATGATACATGCATGTGTCACTTAAAGTAAACACACAAAGTTAGCCTCACATTTCAGACTCCCGTATCTTCCTTTGAATTAGTTTAATGTTTTGAAGTTACAAAACATAACAACATGGTACACAGGATTTTACAGGAACACAATGAAGGGGGAGGGGGAAACTGAAAATCAAGGGCATCTGGGTCACTGCAGTTGGAGAAAGATTAAAACAACTTGCTGTCGAGCAGCAGACCATGGAATACTCTTGTACTCTGGGAAACAATCCTGCTCAACAATGCCAGCAGTCATTAACAGCAAAACAATTATTCCCAGGATCTGGCAGCAACTGTCTCCATAACCTGCTTACTTGAACCCAGGAAAATGAGCCCATAACCGTTATAGACAAACTGTTGCTAAGCTGTTATATGGTGGCTCAATTAAAGCCACAGGAGACAGGTGCAGAATTAGACTATTCAGCCCATCTGAATGCTGCGCTACTCAATCATGGCTGATTTATTTTCTCCTCAATGCACCATATTTATCTGCTGATACACTGGCAAATAACATTTCACCTCTAAACTATCAGAGAGTGCTGCCCATTGCAATGGAGTAAATTTGTGAATGGGATCCACTTCGTTAATGCCAGCTCCATTTTTCACCATCAACTCAAGTTCCGCCACATTGCCAGCTTTAACCGCATCATGAATACTGATGAAGCACTTCTTCCTGGCATCTGTTAAACAACATTCGAAAATAAAATTAACGCAATGGCAATTGAGAATAACAACATCATTTCAATATTACTGGCTCCTTAGCACTTATAAAATATAGAGAATAACAATTGCCTCTCATTTCTTTAGAACTTTTCAGGAAGGGTGGACAAGCACCAGAAACAGCTTGAAAATAATTGAGGAATGGTAGAGGATGTAAAGACCAATCATGGATTTTTAACGGTAGTAGTACTGCAACAAGAGATATATTAAGCAACACACACAAAATGCTAGGGGGATTCAGCAAGTCAGGCAGCATCTATGGAGGGGAATAAACAAGCAATGTTTTGGGCTGAGATCACAAGAGGGAAGGGGGCAGAAACCAGAATAAGAAGATGAAGAGGGGGAGGGGGAAGGTAAGGAATAGCAGCTGGCAGGTGATAGGTGAGACCAGGAGAGGGGGTAGATGGGTAGGTGAGGGAGAAGGGATGAATTAAAGTAGCCGGTAGATGATAGGTGAAAGAAGCAAAGAGCTGAAAAAGAAAGAATGTAATAGGAGAGGACAGTGGACCATGAAAGAAAGGGAGGGAGGAGAGGCACGGGGGAGAGGAGATGAAAGGTGACGAGATGAGAAGGAGTGAGAGGGAAAACCAGACAAGGGAATATAAAAAAAGAGAAGGGCAAAGGGCAGAACTTCCCAGAAGTTAGAGGCGACATCAAGGTTGGAGGGAACCCAGACAGAACGTGATGTCTTACTACTCTTACATGAGTAGGGCAGTTGAGAATAGCAACATCATTTCAACATCACTGGTTTCCTTTGCATTTATAAAACATAGATTATTTGTAAAATAATTGACTATTAGATTCCTTCGTCATCAATATTTTAGCTCTTCCACTTATCACCTCCCATCTTCTTACTTCAAACCCCTCTTCCCCCTCACTTGGTTTCACATATCATTTACCTACCAGCTTGCACTCCCTCCCTTCCTCCCCCACCTTCAAATTCTGGCTTCTGTCCCATTCCTTTCCAGTCCTGATGAAGGGTCTAAGCCAAAAACATCAACTGTTTGTTCCCTTCTATAAATGCTGCCTGACTTGCCGAATTTAGCATTTTGCAGCACCTTGTATGTGTTGCTCAGATTTCTAGCATCTGTGGAATCTGGCGTGTAAGAGATATATTAATGTAGAGATCAGGGAAACATTCAGCAGTAAATCCAAATTAAGTGAGATTTTATTAATTTTCACAGAAATAATTGAGGTGGGAGAAAATAAATTAATTCAAGTAACAAATCTATTTAGATTATTGATCAATTTAGCAGTATCCTGGAATGATTAGTTTCAAAAACAACAAACAATATCGTCATGCTTGATTTAGTAAAAAAAAACGAATGAATTGTTAAGTCATCTGCAAGAAACAAGCTGTGAACTGGGTATCCAAGGCTGAATTTGATACATAATTTGAGTTGGAGAAGTAGGGTCAAAAGTCAGAATTACGAAATCCATATCAAAAATAGACAGAGGGGAGTATTCAAATGAGATACAATATTGAACCAGCGTATATCCGAGGGTTGCATAGTGGTGCAGCCCCACCGCTCGATTAATTTTAAATATCGATTAAGATTCGATTAATTTTAAATATCGCATAAATTGCACTCTAAAGCCTATCACGGTTACTGTCGCATTTTAAACTGAAGTTCAGCATCCCATCCTGGAAAATCTCATCAGGACCTTCTGCGCACCAGTCCATTTATTTCTTTCGAGTATACTTTTTGAATTTTCTGTTCTTAAAATACTAATAGCCTGTATAGACCTGAGGAGAGCTAAGGTACCGGTGACCCCTGTTTCCATCTAGGGGGTCAGTGTAACGAAAACCAGTTTCCCCCGTGATCAGTAAAGCATGACTATGACTATTTTCATTGATCCATAACTGCAGCAAGACACAAGACAGGAGCTCAACAAGGGTGTATCATAAACCAAATCTAACATCAAGTCGCAAAGTGAGCAATTAAAAAAGTAACACACCCTAAATCAAACACGCAATTTTTAATGAGGGCGATATTGAGAATCAAGTAATTTCAGACCTCCTTTATCCAAACAAAGACTTAAAGAGATAACTTGTAGAAAAAGCAAGTTGCTTCACCAACACAGCGTCGCGTTACAAATCATAAAACATATTGAGGACACATTCCTTTCAGTCAGTAGCATTAGAGAACGCAACGCCTGTAATTTCCGCTGGATAACTTTACCTAGAGCTGTGCCGGAATCTGCCGGCATTGCTGTACTCAACCCTAAACCAGGCGGAGATGGAGACTTGATTAGCAACAGCATAAACTTCCGGTGTTACCCAGATCAATTACGACAAATAACGCTTTAATTTCCGGAGGAAACAGCCTTTGAATTGTCTTTGGGTATAAAGAGAGATTATACCTTAGAATAGGAGAACATGCTAGTAGTATGGGTTTGCTGGATTGTACTGTAGCTTTTTCGGTAACACTACCGTGGTTTTTTTCGAATGACTTTAGTTGATTTTAGGTTACACAATTCAATGATTCTGATATGTCCGAGAGTCCTTTGGTTCACATATGTTAAGGAAAGTTATCATGATAGGTTAACTATCTTTACTGATGGATTAAAAGATAATTTAACTGAGAATGTTGGTGTGGCTGTTTTTGTGCCTGAATTACAGATAACAATAAAGAAACGTCTTGCTAACCATTTATCAGTATATACAGCAGATTTAGTAGTCATCATTTTGGTTTTTAGAGTGGGTGGAGGAAATTTGTCGTTGCAAAGTTGTAACTTGTTCAAATTCTTTCCCGGTTTTGATTAGTCTTAAAACAGGTCATTCTAGCAGTAGGTCAGATTTACTGCTGGAAGCTCTTCAAACTTTATTTCATATTCAAAGTATTAGTTTACTTGTCTCTTCTTATGGATCCCTACACAAGTTCAGCTGTGGATATAGATCTTCCACTTAGCAAATCAGAAGCTAGGGTGTTGGTGTGGCTAAGAATTAGAGGATTAGATTTGTGGGATAGTGGCATAAGGGGAGACACCTTTACAGAATATATAAAACAGTTGGATTGATGGGAAAAGGGGTGAAACAAGGGAAGGAATTATATTGACATGACTTAGAATTGGACATACTATGCTCAATTATTCCTTGTATTTTGTTGAAACCATCACTCTGGGGTGTGTAGGTTTTGTCATTCTGAAACAGTTGAAGAAATTCTATTACAATGTGGAGCATATAAGGTTGAAAGAAATCAAATGGAGGCTGCACTATTGTCTTTGGGGGTTGATAGTTTTCATTCTAAGTTTTGGAAGTGACCTTAAGGTTTTATTTTCTAACTCTCTACACTCCAGTCCAGTTAGTGGTGGTAATGCACCTTTAAGTTGGACTGCCAACTGCCATTAAAAGTCAGAAGAAGAATGGGAGAACAGGGGGAGCAACATTTTGTTGGCCGACTGTTAGTTTTCCGTGGAGAAGAGCAATAGCAAATCGGAGGTCAGTAAAAGGGAAGGAAAATGTGGGTTCAAGGAGGGGGGAGGAGGAAGAGGGAGTGAGTAAAGTGTTTGAAGGGTATGTGTGATTTTGAAACAAAATAGCAGACCCAATATAAATATATATATATATTTCTACCAAGTTATCTCTCTGCCTCCTCCACTGCAAGGACTATCCAGTTTGTCCCCTACCTGAAATATACCACCCAGGCAAGTCTCCTGTGCACACTCTCCAATGCAATCACATCCTTCTGTAATGCGGTGACACTTTACTCAGGTATTATTGGCCATGAACACATAGATTTAGTTAGTTACTAGCATCTGAAATATATTATGTATTATTTTGGTACTTAAATATGCAAATAATGGGACTCAGATGTGCACAGGGTTTCCATTGAATCAATATCTGTATCCAGCAGTCGATTTTCTGTATAGAAATAATGTTTCTGTGTTAAACTTCAAAATGGTTTGCTGACTAAGACCATGCTCTTCTCTTTGTGCACATGTAAAGAAAATGTGATTGAGGAACAAGTGTGAGTTATCAGAATCCAGTTATTTGGCAATGTCAAGAGGACCGAGAATTGTCAAGTTAGTTGTGGCAGTTTATGGGCTTGTAGTGTTTTCTTATTATTAAGCCATTTACTGAAATGGAGGAAAAAGAGCTGACAAAATTTAAGGAAGAATTGGATATGGACGGTGTATGTGAAAGTGAGAGCAGGCTGGGAATTGGCAACTGATTTTCTTGTGAGCAGGAAGCATCAGCAATGCACATGAAAAGAGATGAAGTAGATGGTGTGAGTAGAACTGAAAGTAACGTTCTGTAGTATCCCACAAAGGGAAAAGCGCAACTGGAACCCGTATTAGTAACAAAGACTACATCTTTTACTTGGAAGAAGTGAATGATATCAAAGGAGAAATGTTCAACATTGGAACAACTTCAACCAGGTAGAGGGTAGTATAAATGGAGCACTAGTTCAGCCTCAAGAAAGAAGCCACTCAAGCTATCTATGTGTGGGATGGAAGTGCAGAGGGATTGAACAACCATGATGAAGGTGAACCAGCTGGGACCAGGGATCTATAAAATTTAAATGTAGTAGGAAAGTATTGTAAATGTAAGTGGGAAGAGGCTGGACCACAGTAGGAAGAGTCAAGATAAGAAGAAATGAGTTTTGTGAACACCAAGGCCATATCCCAACAGAGCAAGTCCTGCTTGTGGATTTTACAAAGGAGGTGATTGTTTGTGATGAGGACTATGAGACTGGGGAACCTGAAGGAAGAAGCACCTGAAGAATTGAGATCACCGACTGCTTGCAAACCCACGGTATGAAAGGTTGTCAAAGAATCGCTGTTCATTTTCTACGAGGTTGAGGCTTCATCACCTTACAACAGTATTTCTGGTTTCAGGGAAGCTTAACATTTGCAAGGAGAGTGGGAAATAAATGGTTTATATCACTTGCAATGAAAGCATTGAGAGACAAAGGGAATAGACCAGATAGATTTGGAATTTTGAGGGATGAAAACATTGAGCAGAGATGAAAAAATCCCTGCAGATGCTGAAATATAAGGCAAAACCAGAAATGATGGAAAAACTCAAGCAGTCAAGCAACACCAGCAACAACATACAGGGCAACTCTATGGTCAGCAAGTACCATGCTCTCCCATCAGGAAGGCAAAGCATGAGTAAATCCACAGACACCTTTGTGACACCAGGGACTTGTATGTAGCGAGGTATAAGAAATTAAGACCATAAGATATTGGAGCAGAATTAGGCCATTTGATCCATCAAGCCTGCTCCACCACTTCATCATGGCTGATTCAATTTTCAACTCAGCTCCAATCTCCTGCCTTCTTCCTGTATCCCTTCATGCCCTGACCAACCAAGAATCTATCAACCTTTACCTTAAATATACATAAAGACTTGAGCTCCACAACTGTCTGTGTCAAAAAATTCCACAAATTCGTCACTCTCTGTCTAAAGAAATTCCTCGTCGCTGAACACCTACGCTCTGTCCACCAGAGAAAGCAGGATCTCCCAGTGGCCACATATTTTAATTCCATATCCCATTCCCATTCTGACATGTCTATCCCTGCCTCCTCTATTGTAAAGATGAAGCCACATTCAGGTTGGAGGAACAACACCTCACATTCTGTCTGGGTAGCCTCCAAACTGAAGGCATGAACATTGACTTATCAAACTTCCGCTAATGCCCCACCTCCCCCTCGTACCCCATTTGTTATCTATTTATTTATATACACACATTCTTTTTCTCTCTCTCCTTTTTCTCCCTCTGTCCCTCTCACTATACCCCTTGCCCATCCTCTGGGCTTTCACCCCCTCCCACTTTTCTTTCTCCCTAGGCCTCCTGTCCCATGACCCTCTCATATCCCTTTTATCAATCAACTGTCCAGCTCTTGTCTCCATCCCTCCCCCTCCTGTCTTCTCCTATCATTTCGGATCTCCCCCTCCCACTTTCAAATCTCTTACTAGCTCTTCTTTCAGTTAGTCCTGACGAAGGATCTCGGCCCGAAACGTCGACTGTACCTCTTCCTAGAGATGCTGCCTGGCCTGCTGCATTCACCAGCAACTTTTATGTGTGTTGCTTGAAATTCCAGCATCTGCAGATTTCCTTGTGTTTGCGTTTTTAAATTCCTCTTCATCTCCGTTCTCTGCCCCTCTATTCTGAGGCTGTGTCCTCTAGTCTTGTACTCTCCCACGGTAGGAAACATCCACTCCACATCCACGCTATCAAGGCCATTCATTAGTTGATAGGTTTCAATGAGGTCACCTCTCAATCTTCTGAATTCCAGTGAATACAGGGCCAGAGCCATGAAACGCTCTTCATTTGACAATTAATTCAATCCTGGACTCATTTTTGTGAACCTCCTTTGAACCTTCTCAAGTTTCAACACATCTTTTCTAAGATAAGAGACCAAAAACTGCTTCCAATACTTCAGATGAAACCTCACTAGTGCTTTATAAAGTCTCAACATTACATCCATGCTTTTATATTCTAGTCTAACATCACATTTGCATTTCTTACCACAGACTCAGCTTGCAAATTAACCTTTAGGAAATCCTGCACAAGGAGTCCCAAGTCCCTTTGCACCTCAGTTTCTTTCCATTTAGAAAATGGTCAATCTTTCATTTCTTCTCCTAAAGTGCATGACCATATACCTCCTGACACTGTAATCCATCTGCCATTCTACTAAACTGTTTAAGTCTTCTTGTGGTCTCTCTACTTCCACAAAACTACCTGCTCCTTCACCTATCTTCATATTGTCTGCAAACTTTGCAACAAAGCTGTCAATTCCATCATCCAAATCATTGACATATAACATTAAAAAATTGGTCCCAACTCAACTAGGGAACACTGCTAGTCAACCAGAAAAGGCTCCTTTTATTCCCAATCTTCACATCCTACTAATCAGCCACTGTTTTATCCATGCTAGAATCTTGGCTGTAATACTATGGACTCACAGCTTGTTAAGCAGCCTCACCTTGTCAACTCCCTCAGAAAATCCAAATACACATCAACTGATTCTCCTTTGTCTATCCTGCTTGTTATTTCTTCAAAGAATTCCAACAGATTTGTCAGGCAGGATTTTCCCTTGAGGGAGCCATGCTGACTATGGCCTATTTTAACATGTGCCTCCAAGCACCAGAAACCTCATCTTTAATAATCAACTCCAACATCTTCCCAACCACTGAGGTCAGACTAACTGGCCTATAGTTTCCTTCTTCCTTTCTCCCTTCTCGAAGAGTGGAGTGACATTTGCAATTTTCCAGTCTTCTGGAACCATTCTAGTATCTAGTGATTCTTGAAAAATCATTACTCAATCCTTCATGATCTCTTCAGCCACCTCTTTCAGAGCTCTGGGGTTTACACCATCTAGTCCAGGTGACTTATCTACTTTCAGACCTTTCAGTTTCCAAAGAACCTTCTCTCTAATAATAATAACTTTACATACTTTATAGCCCCTGACATCTGGATCTTTGTCATTACTGCTAGTGCCTTCCACAATGAAGACTGATGCAAAATACTTGGTCAGTTTGTCTGCCATTTCCTTGCCTCCATTACTACATCTCCAGCATCGTTTCCCACTCTCATTTCTCTTTTACATTTTATGTCTCTGAAGAAACTTTTGGTATCCTCTTTAATATTATTAGCTGGCTTACTATCATATTCCATCTGTACCTTGATGACATTTTTAGTTCCTATATGTTGATTTTTAAATGCTTCCCAATCCTCCAACTTTTTGGTCTATTATATGCCTTCTCTTTGGCTTTTATGTTGGCTTTAACTTCTCTTGGTACCCACTGTTATGCCATCTTGCCTTTAGAATACTTCTTCCTCTTTGGGATGTATATATCCTGTGCCTTCTGAATTGCTTCCAGAAATTTCAACCATTGCTGTTCTACCATCAGCCATGCCAGTGTTCTCTTCCAGTCAATTCTGGCCAATTCCTTTCTCATGCCTCTGTAATTCCCTTTACTCCACTGTAATACTGATACATCCAACTTTAGCTTCTTCTCAAATTGCAGGATGAATTAGATCATATTATGATTACCTTCCCCTAAGGGTTCTTTTACCTTATGCTCTTTAAACAATTGTGGTTCATTGCACAACACCCAATCCAAAATAGCTGATCCCCTAGCGGACTCAACCACGGCCTGCTCTAAAAAGCCATTTCATAGGCATTCTAGAAAGTTCCCCTCCTGGAGTCCAACACCAATCTACCTGCATATTAAAATCCCCTATGACTGTTGTAACATTGCCCTTTCAGCTTGCATTTTCTACCTCCCATTGTAATTTGTAGGCAACATCCTTACTACTGTTTGAGGGTCTGTATACAACTTCCACCACATTTTACCCTTTGCAGTTCCTTAGCTCTATCCACAATGATTCAACACTGTCCGACCCTATGTCACGTCTTTCTAATGATTTGATTTCACTTCTTACCTACAGAGCAATGCAGCCCCCTCTACTTTCCTGCCTATCCTTAACACAATAGGTATCCTTGGACATTAAGCTCCCAGCTGTAATCTTCTTTCAGCCATGATTCAATGATGCCTACATCAGACATGCCAATCTGCAACTGTGCTACAAGTTCATTTACATAATTATATATAATGTACACATTCAAATATAACAGCTTCAGGCCTGTATTCACCGTTTTCAATTTTGTCTGTCTTTTACGTTGCAACTCATCCTGCTGACTGCAGGTTTGCCCTATCAACAGCCTCTCCTCACTACACATTGCCTCTGTTTGTAAACCAGTTACCACATCTTCAGTATTTAAATATACACAGGTCAAGACACTGGTCGCACCATGCTCAACCTTTTGATTCCTGACTTTGTCTGAGGTCCCACCAACATCTGCCTCCACCAGCTGTTCTGGCACTCAGGTTACCATCCCCCTGCAACTCTAGTTTAAACCCCACTGTGCACATTAACAAACCCTCCCACTAGGATATTCGTCCCTCTCCAGTTCAAGTGCAAATCATCCCTTCTGTATAGGTCCCACCTTCCCTGGAAGAGAGCCCAATGATCCAAAAACCTTCTGCCCTCCCTCCTGTACCAACTCCTTATCCATGTACTAAATGCATAATCCTCCTAGTTCTGGCTTCATTAGCACATAGGACGGGTAGTAATCCCGAGATCACAACCCTGGAGGTCCTGCCCTTTAATTTAGCATCTAACTCCCTTAAGTCACTTTGCAAAACCTCGTTACTCGTCCTACCCATGTCATTGGTACATACATGGACTACGACTTCTGGCTTTTCACCCTCCCACTTAAGAATGCCATGGAATCATTCTGAGATATCCTGGAACCTAGCACCCGGGAGGCAACATGCCATCTGGGAATATCGTTCTCACTCGTAGAACCTCCTGTCCATTCTCCTAACAAACAAATACCCTACCACAATAATGTGCCTCTTCTCTCCCTTCCATTCTGAGTCACAGAGCCAGACTCAGTGCCAGAGGACCCCACCACTGCGACTTCCCTCTTTCCTGTGTCAAGCACCTTGGATGTCACTACCCCTCTACATGTCATATCTATCACGCCTTCAGCCTCCTAAATGATCCAGAGTTCACCCACTTCCCATTCCAACTCCTAACACAAACTGTTAGAAGCTGCATCTGAATGCACTTCTCGCAGTTGTAGTTGTCAGGGACTTCCCACATCCTGCGAGAGGAGCAGTCCACTATCCTGCCTGGCATCTCTAGTGTCCTAACTGAGCAGATATAAAGAAGGGAAGGAGAAAAGAATACTTAACCTGGAGCTTTTCTTTGCTTTCTCAGACAAACCCCGAAGAGCTAAAGCCTCAAGATCACCATTCTGACTCTGTCCACTCAGAAGATGTCCGCTGCATTTGCCACTGCCTTCCTTTAATTTGTTCTTGCTAATCAACCCCAAATGAGGATTGGTCGCTGGTCAAAGCTCTTTTTCACTGTAGCGACCCGCTGCTCCCTTCTCGACTCGGGCAGTGGACCTGAGTGAAATCTCCTCCTCTCAAAACTTCTGATGTCCGGATTGGTCGCTGGTCAAAGCTCTTTTGGTATACAAACTATAGCCCATTACAGGTATACCCTGCGTGTCAACAACAGTGACACCTCCATTTCTGATAGGCTGAATACTTTCTATGCACAATTTGACCAATTGAATGATGTGACATTGAGAAAAGGTCCCGCTCTTCCTAAGGTACAGACACCCTGGCCACAGCCGAGATGAGGAGAACCCTAGCCAGGGTAAACCCTCGCCAAGATACAGGATCGGATAACAAACCTGGTCAGGTGCTGAACATAATTTAACTTGCACAAGCAACTGCTGATGCACATATTTACAAAGATGTCAATGTTTAAAATAAGGAATGAAAGCAGGTATGGGATTTACATTTCTGATGAATTGTGGTGCTCTTTCTTCATGCTGTTGAACATTTGCAGGTGACCTTGCATTGAAACTCAACCCTGGCTAGTTATACTGCACATACTGCATGGCTGCATCTTTACATGAACGTTTTCTCTAAAATTTCTTTCACTGGGAAATAAGTGTTGGAGCCGGAGTGGAACTTGCCAGTATCAAGACACAGTGGGCTTAGAACTACAAACTGGGAGTATATTCCCAGGGACTTTGCTCTTTACAGCAAATGAATTGGCATCTTCTTAGAATTCCAACAGAAACTTACTGAAAGCCAAATCATGGACATATATCACTGCATGCACTAAGTTGGTGCCTAAAATTCCCAACCTCTAACATCTGGCCTTATGCGAATTATACATCAGAATGCTCCTCGTCGACTACAATTCAACATTCAATACCATTAAACCCTGAAAACCAATCGAAAAGCTTCAAGATCTAGGCCTCAATATATTCATATGCATTTGGATCCCAGTCAGTTTGGATTGACAACAACATCTCTTCCTCCTCCATAATCTCCATCAGCACAGGTGCACCACAGGGCTCTGTGCTTAGCCCCTTGCTCTGTTTGCTTTACACTTATAACTGTGTGGCTAAGCGCAGCTCCAATGCCATATTCAAGTTTGCTGATGACACACTGTCGTAGGCCAAATCAAAGGTGGTGATAATCAGCATATGGGAGGGAGAATCAATATCTGGCTGAGTGGTGTCATAATAGCAACCTCTCACTCAATGTCAGCAAGACCAAGGAGCTGATTACAGGCTCCAAGAAAAGGAAACCAGAGGTACACGAGGATCAAAGGTGGAAAGGATTAAAAACTTTAAATTCCTAGGTGTTAATATTTTGGAGGAGCAGTCCTGGGCCCTGCATGTAAGTGCAATTACAAAGAAAGCACAGCAACACCCCTACTTCATTAGGAGTTTGCAGAGATATGGCATGACATCTAAAACTCTGAAAAACTCCTATGGATGTGTAGTGGAGAGTATATTGACTGGCCGCATCACGGCTTGGTATGGAAACACCAATGCCTTTGAATGGAAAATCCTACAAAAAGTAGTGGATACAGCCCAATCCATCACGGGTAAAGGCCTCCCCAACACTGAGCACATCAGAATCAAAATCAGAATCAGATTTAATATCACCAGCATATGTCGTGAAATGTGTTAACTTTATAGCAGCAGTAAAATGAAATACATGTTGAATGAATATAGAGAGCAAAACTATATATATATATATCTGGGTGTGTGTGTGTGTCTATTCAGTAGTTAACATAGGTAGTGAAAAAATAACAGTAATAAAAAAAAGTAGTGAGATATAGTTCATGGGTTCAATGTCCATTTAGAAATCGAAAGGCAGAGAGGAAGAAGCTGTTCCTGAATTGTTGAGTGTGTGCCTTCAGGCTTCTGTACCTCCTTCCCGATGGTAACAGTGTAAAGAGGGCAGGTTCTGGGTCATGGGGGTCCTTAATGATAGGTGCCACCTTCCTAAGGCACCACTCCTTGTAGATATCTTGGATACTACGGAGGCTGGTACCCATGATGGAGATGACTAATTTTACAATTTCTCCAACTTATTTTGATCTTGTGCAGTAGCCCCCCTCCATACAAGACAGTGATGCAGCCAGTCAGAATACTCCCCATGGTACATTTGTAGAGGTTTTTGAGTGTTTTAGTTGATAAAACCAATTCTCATCAAACTCCTAATGAAATATAGCCACTGTTTTGCCTTATACCTAGCTGCATCAATATGTTGCATCCAGGTCAGGTCCTCGGAGATATTGACACCCAGGAACTTGAAATTGCTCACTCTCTCCACTTCTGATCCCTCTATGAGGATTGGTTTGTATTCCCTTGTCTTACTCTTTCTGAAGCTCACGATCGGCACTTTGGTCTGGCTGATGTTGAGTGCAAGGTTGCTGCTGTGACACCGCTCAACTAACTGGTATATCTTGCTCCTGTATGCCCTTTCATCACCATCTGAAATTCTGCCAATAATGGTCGTATCATCAGCAAATTTATAGATGTTGTTTGAGCTATGCCTAGCCAGATAGTCATGGGTGTAGAGAGAGTAAAGCAGTGGGCTAAGCACACGTTCCTGTTTTCGATCAGGGGTGTAGGAATGATTGTGTTAAATGCTGAGTTACAGTCAATAAACAGCACCCTGACATAGTTATTTGTCCAGGTGATTCAAGGCTACATGGAGAGCCATTGAGATTGTGTCTGCAGTAGACTTATAGTGGCAATAGGCAAATTGCAATGGGTCCAGGTCCTTCCTGAGGTGTTGATTCTAGTCATGAACAACCTCTCAAAGCATTTAATCGCTGTAGATGTAAGCACTACTGGATGATAGTCATGGAGACAGGTCATACTCCTCTTCTTGTGCACTGGTACAATTGTTGCCCTTTTGAAGCAGGTGGGAACTTCTGAATGCAGCAGTGAGAGATTACAAATATCTTTGAATACTCCTACAAATTGGTTGGCACAGGTTTCCAGGTATCTCATCGGGCCCCGCTGCCTTGCAAGAAAGAGTTTGTCCTCTTGAAAGCAACTTGATGACTGCCTCCGAAACAGATCACTGGGTCATCAGGTGCTGCAGGGGTCCTCATAGCTGTTTGTTTTATTCTCCCTTTCAAAGTGAGCATAAAAGGCATTGAGCTCATCTGGTGATGACGTATCACTGACATTCATGATGTTGGGTTTTGCTTTATAGGAGGTAATGGCCTGCAAACTCTGCCAGAGTTGATGTGCATCTGATGTCACCTCCAACCTCTCCCAGAATTGTTTCTTGGCTCTTGAAATAGCTGTTGCAGGAAAGCAGCATCCATCATCAGGAACCCCTACCACCCAGGGCATGCTTTCTTCTTGCTGCTGCCATCAGGAAGAAGGTCTGAAAGCCTCAGGACTTGCACCACCAGCTTCAGGAACAGTTATGACCCCTCAACCATCAGACTCTTCAACTAAGGGGGATAATTTCACTCAACTGCACTTATCTCATCATTGAAATATTCCCAAAACCAATGGGCTTGTTTTCAAGGACTCTTCATCTCATGTTCTCGATATTTATTAAGCATTACTTCTTCTGTTTGTACTTGCAGTTTGTCTTCTGCACTCTGGCTGAATGCCCTAGTTGGGGGGCAGTCTTTCAATGACTCTGTTATAGTTATTATTCTATAGATATGTTGCGTATGCTCACAAGAGAATGAACCACAGGGTTGTACATGGCGACATATATGTACTTTGATAATAAAATTTACTTTAAACTTTGAAGGCAAGGGGCCACATAGAGAGAGGTGGATATATGGAACAGCTGCTAGGGGACGTGTTACAGATGGGTACAATATTTCAAAGATATTTGGACAGGATCATGGATAAGAAATGTTTAGAGGACTATTAGCCAAAAGCAGGCAAGTGGGCTAGCTCAGGAAAGAAACCTTGTTGGCATGGATGAGTTGGGCAGAAGAGACAGTTTCTATGCTATGTAACACTTCTACTATAAATCAGACTCATTTAAAGTGAATTAGATGAGAAAACCAGGTGGTTGGTTATGAGAACAGACAGGAGTTCTGTGGACAAGAATGAGACGCCAGGATGGTACGTTGCCTTCCAGGTGCCATGGTGAGGGTCATTCTGGATCCAAGTCCATAGCATTCTTAAGTGGGAGGGTGAACAGCCAGAGGTGATGGTCCATGTCAATACCAATGACATAAATAGGAATAGTGACGAGATCCTGCAAATTGAGTTCAGGGAGTTAGTGCTAAGTTAAAGGACTCGACTTCAAGGGTGTGATCTCAGGATTGCTAACTATGCTATGTACTAGACAGGCCAGAGATAGGAAGATAATACAGTTTAACACATGGTGCAGGGGGGATGGCTTCAGATTTTTTGAATCTTTAAGACTCTTCCAGGAAAGGTGTGACCTATTCAGATAGGACGGTTTTGCACCTAAACTGGAGAAAGATCGATATCCTTGTGGGAAGGTTTGCTAGTGCTGCTCATTGGGGTTTAGAGTTACGGGGAATAGTTACCAGAATGCCAGGGCAGATAATGGGGTGGTTGTGGGGAAAGATGTTGTCAAACCTACATAAAAAAATACAGAAATCAAAACGTTGAGTTTTGGACCTTTGATCATAATTCCATTAGTTTCAAAGTAATTACAGAGGGCAGGTCTGGTCCACAGGTTGGGATTCTAAATTAGAGAAAGGCTGATTTTGATGGCATCAGAAAAAGCCTGGCAACTGTGGATTAGGATGGGTTGTTTTCTGGCAACAGTATGCTTGATAAGTGGAAGACCTAATTATGAGAGGTATAGGTGGATAGGGTAAATGCAAGGAGGCTTTTCTCATTTGAGATTTGGTGGGACTAGAACTGGAGGTAGTGTGTCAAGACAGAAAAGGGGACCTTCTTCACTCGGAGGGCAAACAAGCTGCTAGTGGAGTATGAGTTTGATTTCAACATCTGAGAGTTTAGATGGGAGGAGTGTAGAGGGCTAGAACCAATCAGTTCCTTCACTTTTCCCCCTCACCTTGCACTATTGTTTATTTTTGTGCTGATCCAATAACTATACTCATTGTCCATTTTACTCAAGTCGTAGTTACTTAGTGTGGTCTTCTGCTGCTGTAGCCTATGGTTTCACATTCTTCATTCAGTGATGCTCTGTACACCATTGTTGTAAGTTATTTTAGTTAGTTCCCTCATGCTTGAACCAGTCCAACCTCTCATTAACAAGGCACTTTCAGCCACAGAACCATTTAATGTTTTTCCACACCACTCTCCCTAAACTCTCAAGACTGTTCTGCACGAAAATCCCAAATCAGTAGTTTGCGATACACAAACCATCCTATCTGGCACCAACAATCATTCCATCAGTCACTTAGATCACATTTCTTCCCCATTCTGTTGTTTGATCTGAACAGTATCTTAAGTTTTTGCCAAGTCTGCATGCTTTTATCTACTACTCATAAATGAGGTGTGGTGTTCCTAATAAAGTGGCCACCTAATGTGTGTCTGTCATGTTTGTAGCATACTGCTGTGCTTTCATGGTATTTATATGCCAGTAGGTTTCTGACAAATTTCTAAATACAGCTAAGTCAAAAAGAACATGATGCTTGTTCTAAAATACTGATGGTCTTGTAAAGTGCTCCATGAACTAACAGCACTGGATATCATTATTTTAACAGTATATTTGTGCTAAGAATAACTGCAAATTCTCCAGGATGTCAGAGATAGGGAAAATGTTAATGCTAACCAACTTTTTTCAGAATATATTGGATTAAAATGTAACAGATTTTTGGGGATAAGGAAAATTGACAGTAAATAAATATAATGAAAATCTAGAAAATTCTAGGACACTCATTGACAGATTTTCCTCTCAAAGGCTCGTAGAAATGTCACTTTGCTCAAACATTTATAATGAATTAAGTTTGATAAGATTTTTGAAGACATGAGTATTAAAATATTTTAGAAACAAAGATAGCATTAGTATGCCATCAGGTATTGAATACCAGCACTAAAGCCTCTTTGTTCTTAAGCCACATGAACTCAACTTTCAGGCAGGCAATATTTGCTAATATTCTGCAGTCCACTGCAGAATTAAATTGCAGTGTAGACAATTGTACAAGATGTTACCAATTAGGGAAATTGCAGTATATATTCTTTCCAAATTGGTCATTAATGAACAGTTTAACAAATAATTTTCTAATTGTTTGATTTTTAATTCAAATTTACATAAATAAATAGACAAATATTGTGTCCAGCTGGTTTATTTAGTTTAGTACATACAAGGTTAATTCAAATACCGGTAGTTCCAACACTGCATTGTTCATCTTCAGGTGCGCAGGATTAAGTTTTACTATCAAGAGCAATTTGTAATGCAGGAGCCCACATGAAAAAAAACCAAAGTAACTTGTCAGGTAAATATCAATAATTTTATTTCCTTTTCTCAATGGTTCAGATCCTGTAATTTTAACAAATTTCTTAAATGAACCAAAGTATTCATTTTCATTGCACCATAAATATTTAAAACTTAACTTAAACACTGCCTCAACTGTACACAAAACATTTCAAAAATATTTTATTTTATTAGAATTTACATTCTTACAAAAAAGCAACATTTTCATTCCACAAGTGCATTCACACATATGCAGCACTCACACAGTAATGCACACCTGAACTGCACATGCAGTTGAACATACAAATACCAAAATGTATTCAATAGTTAACTTCAACTGAGATCCCTGCCTCAAATAATAAAATATAAAACAAATGGGGAGGGTTTAAATTTGACGATCCTTGAAGATAGAATGAACTATTGCTGTTTTGCATGTTTCCCCAATGATTTTAAATGTTTCAAGAGGTAGTATTACTTCACTATTGTAAGAGACTCTCATATGAATGGATACATCAAATTCAACCATTCTTTTGTCCTCTAATACTGAAGTCTGTTAAGTGAAAAAAATCACTTCATAAAAGACTTAAACAGATTCCACTTTCACATTTGCAGTATCTTTTTCATCCTTCATGTCTGTCAACACACAGCTGCCTTCGGTCTCAGTATTTTTGCAGCTGCTGGCCAGATCTGAAGTCTTGCTATTAACATCCAATTGTTCCTGTTTAATAACTAAATGTAGTGGGTTTTCTAAAGGAGCTTCACTTGGAGATGGAGTTGAATCTGTAAATGAAGCCTAAAGAAAAAGAAGTTTTCATTAGAGTTATAAATTTTATCAAACCTGAAACATTAAAATCAACAGCACCAAAAAACTCCATGGATTTTAAAAATATCTTACAACTGAGGATCTAATCAGGCACAAGACTAGTACAGTATTTGTGTACAATGAGATTAACTTAAATACTATACTCACATTTTTATAATCTTCATAACATGCTGGATGATATGTCTAAAAGGAAATGAGATAGGTATTAGATATTTCAAATGTTTACAAATGTTACTTGGATATAAATGCTACTTGCTTTGCAAAAGTAAGCTTAGTTTGAACTGAGATCATTGACAATGTAACATTCAACATTAGCACTGATGGGCTGGACCTTGTAAACAGCGTAAACCCATCACGGGATCAAACAAGTTCAAGGGTGTGAAATTTACAAAGCCCTTTATTCCCAGAACTGGTTAGTTATTTTACACTTATTTGCATCACATAAATGCTATTCAGATTTTTAAAAAATTGAAATAACATAATAGCCACCCATTAAGCTTTATATTAAACCTAGAAAATGGAGGAAATTTACTTCAAGATGTAATGAGCTACAATAATAACCAAACTTTCTGGTCCAAAAACTGAACCTGAATTGTTATTCCTTCAGGTTTTAACAATTTCCTTTCTTCTCAATTTGATCTTTATTTTCCCTCCTCCAGTACATCTCTGTACTGAACTTCATTAACACAAATTTAACCCACCCGCAAGTTTTTCCTCTCAAATAAAACTTCAAAGATCCAAGGTGCCCAGCTTTCATACTTCTAGCCATGTTTCTATTGGCTGCTACTTTTTCAAAATTATTCCAATAGTTAAGTACTCTGAGGTATCCAATAAATTAAAGCAATAATTTGTAGGATTAACTACCAGAATCAATAAGTTAACTCAACTTACTTTCAAGTGATACTAGGTATGAATGGTTATAACTACTTATTTATTCATGTTATCTGGAAGAAAAATGAAACGCTTACAGTATTATCCACACGAACTGCATTTTTCAGATGCCATTCTTCTTCATCTTCATCCCAATACTGCTCAAAAGCTTCTTGACAAATTTCACAGACCTACAAAAATAGTTTAATAAAGTTGTCAAGTATTTATTTAACTTAGGATTTATAAACACAACTTCAGATCAAGATGTGCTTAAACTTTCAAAGTTCTTCTGATGTTAACTGGGATGGCCTGCAAGAGAACAATTGGCTATGTTCCTACTGAAAGGTTGGATTATTGTCAACATTTTGATTTGTGTAATGAAATATGTTCAGATTATTTTGTTTAATCTGATTTAAACTAAAGGAATCCTAAAAGCACGAAAAAGGAATAATCAGAATCAGCAACTTAGATCTGATGGATTAATACTGCTGTTATAGTAAAAGCGTTATTGGGAAAGCCACATTATGACTGAGTAAATTCAGAGATCTTGAACACCAGGATCAGGTCAAGATATTTACTTTTACAGAAGGCACATTGCCCTGGAGTGATGTAGTCCATGCCACTTCCTTGGTTGTACCTTTATTCATTCCAATGAATCTAGGTCTGCACAGAATTGCATCTATTTGCAATCATGTGCCACCAAATAAACATTACAATTGTTCACTTGTTCTTTCCTGTTTTATATATCTTTTAAATTTAAAATGGTCTCACTGAAGTTGAGAGCTGCAAGACTAAACACAAACAAGATGCCCGCTTTGCCATACACCTGTGTCCTGACCACCTTCAATTTTAATTTCCATACCCACCTGGACCCATTCTTGACCTATGCTCCCATGGTAAAGCTGAACATGAACAAGGACATAATCTCATTTTACCTTGGAAGTCTACGTCCTAAAACACATAAGTACCAAATTTGCCATTTTCAGATGCCCTCCTTTTCCTGATCTACCCAGTTTTTCTTGTACTTCACCAGTCCCCATCATCCAGCCACTCCATTTGCTCATCACTAAAGTTCTCCCACCATGCTCCACATTACGTTATCAAACTATCTGCAGCCCTACCCATCACCTTCCAGCCTGATCCTATTTCCACCCTTCCTTTCATTTGCTCATCACCCCTCACCTAGACTCATCACTTGCCAGCTCTTGCTCCATCCCTTCCCATTTCCTCTTTATACCGGCCATCTTCCCTATATCCCTCAGCCTAGATGAAGGATCTCAACCCAAAACAGTGACTGTCTGTGTTCCTCCACAGATGCTACCTGACTTGTCAAACTTCCTTTCTTTTTAATATATAGGAAGTCTTGCAACTGGTTGTCCACAACCACTTTTATACTGCAAATAATGAACACCCAACAGATCTCCATTAATCTGAGCCAAGATTTTACCTGGCTTGTTTCAGGTCAGCCTAACATTTTTCAGAGAATTAACATAACCAACTTAACTGACGTTTTTGGGACATCACATTTGGCCCAGTATTCAAAATTTTGCCTGCATTTCTTCAGTCATCAGAACAACAAAAATCAAGCAAAATATTGTACTGCACTTAAATTTCATTTTGCTTTTAGTTCAGTTACATTAATAAATGAAAAACCTCAAAAGAAAATATTTGCATCAATGAAATTCACTTTCATACAAGTTAGGAAAGATTTAAGTCTGACATAATTGTCAGTTACATCTTACTACCAATCCTACCTCATGTACTCCAGCAGGTCCAGCAGGAACACTTTGAAATTCCTTTTCCTTTGCAGCTTCTTGTGTTCTCTGTATAACTTCTTCATGGGCCTTCTCAAAGAATTGACTTTTAGCACGTTCTTCCAGGTCAGCAATTTCCTCAAATTCTATCCAGTCCTGTGGATGTAAAAATAATTTTTTCAAAAAACAAATCATCCCGAAATCTCAACTGCTCTCTTCATCCAACCATCCCCCTATAAATTCCTTGAAATTCCAAGTTATTCATTCTCTTCATGGTCGTACCTTGCGCACCACGTTCTTTATTTCAATCTCTATTACCAATACCAGCTATCTGCTCAGTGCCTGGGTGGATCCAATTATCCTCACTACCACAATGCAAGAGCAAATCAACAAATACAAAAAAAAACGTGGAAAGGTTCTGCTTGTTTAACAAACTTACCGTTAAACTGTAGTACCACTTTCTGTACGTTACTTTCTTAGTTACATCCTTTTCCATTCTATTCATACGATAATGCCAGTCCAAATGGTCTGCGTAAACATCAGTCTGTGATGCTGTGAACCGCATTCCACAAGAATAGCACTGAATACCTGTGTATAGGCGACTGATAACACCATCATACCGTCTGTTTTAGGAAGCAAAATAAACAGTGATGTAAAATGAACATTTAAATAGATTTTTAAAGTTCTTTCGAAGATAGCAGAGGCACAAATGCTCAATTCTTTTACATGATATAACTTTAAACCATCACACTCTTCAATAGGATCCACAAAAGCATCTGTTTCACTCCAACCCTGTTTAAACTTGGGCCAGATTATTGAAAGAACTTGTACTTTTCATACAAAGAATCTATTAAAAGTTTGCCTCAAAGCAAAAAATCAGAATGCTCCTATACATAGAAAACATAGAAACATAGAATAATACAGCACGCTACAGGCCCTTCGGTCCACAATGTTGTGCCGTCCCTCAAACCCTGCCTCCCATATAAGCCCCCACCTTAAATTCCTCCATATACCTGTCTAGTAGTCTCTTAAATTTCACTAGTGTATCTGCCTCCACCACTGACTCAGGCAGTGCATTCCATGCACCAACCACTCTGAGTAAAAAAAACCTTCCTCTAATATCCCCCTTGAACTTCCCACCCCTTACCTTAAAGCCATGTCCTCTTGTATTGAGCAGTGGTGCCCTGGGGAAGAGGCGCTAGCTATCCACTCTATCCATTCCTCTTATTATCTTGTATACCTCTATCATGTCTCCTCTCATCCTCCTTCTCTCCAAAGAGTAAAGCCCTAGCTCCCTTAATCTCTGATCATAATGCATACTTTCTAAACCAGGCAGCATCCTGGTAAATCTCCTCTGTACCCTTTCCAATGCTTCCACATCCTTCCTATAGTGAGGTGACCAGAACTGGACACAATACTCCAAGTGTGGCCTAACCAGAGTTTTATAGAGCTGCACCATTACATCGTGACTCTTAAACTCTATCCTTCGACTTATGAAAGCTAACACCCCATAAGCTTTCTTAACTACCCTATCCACCTGTGAGGCAACTTTCAGGGATCTGTGGACATGTACCCCGAGATCCCTCCGCTCCTCCACACTACCAAGTATCCTGCCATTTACTTTGTACTCTGCTTTGGAGTTTGTCCTTCCGAAGTGTACCACCTCACACTTCTCCAGGTTGAACTTTATCTGCCACTTCTCAGCCCACTTCTGCATCCTATCAATGTCTCTCTGCAATCTTTGACAATCCTCTACACTACCTACAACACCACCAACCTTTGTGTCGTCTGCAAACTTGCCAACCCACCCTTCTACCCCCACATCCAGGTCGTTAATAAAAATCACAAAAAGTAGAGGTCCCAGAACAAATCCTTGTGGGACACCACTAGTCACAATCCTTCAATCTGAATGTACTCCCTCCACCACCACCCTCTGCCTTCTGCAGGCAAGCTAATTCTGAATCCACCTGGCCAAACTTCCCTGGATCCCATGCCTTCTGACTTTCTGAATAAGCCTACCGTGTGGAACCTTGTCAAATGCCTTACTAAAATCCATATAGATCACATCCACTGCACTACCCTCATCTATATGCCTGGTCACCTCCTCAAAGAACTCTATCAGGCTTGTTAGACACGATCTGCCCTTCACAAAGCCATGCTGACTGTCCCTGATCAGACCATGATTCTCTAAATGCCTATAGATCCTATCTCTAAGTATCTTTTCCACAGCTTTCCCACCACAGACGTAAAGCTCACTGGTCTATAATTACCCGGACTATCCCTACTACCTTTTTTGAACAAGGGAACAACATTCGCCTCCCTCCAATCCTCCGGTACCATTCCCGTAGACAACGAGGACATAAAGATCCTAGCCAGAGGCTCAGCAATCTCTTCCCTCGCCTCATGGAGCAGCCTGGGGAATATTCCGTCAGGCCCCGGGGACTTATTCATCCTAATGTATTTTAACAACTCCAACACTTCCTCTCCCTTAATATCAACATGCTCCAGAACATCAACCTCACTCATATTGTCCTCACCATCAAGTTCCCTCTCATTGGTGAATACCGAAGAGAAGTATTCATTGAGGACCTTGCTCACTTCCACAGCCTCCAGGCACATCTTCCCACCTTTATCTCTAACCGGTCCTACCTTCACTCCTGTCATCCTTTTTTTCTTCACATAATTGAAGAATGCCTTGGGGTTTTCCTTTACCCTACTCGCCAAGGCCTTCTCATGCCCCCTTCTTGCTCTTCTCAGCCCTTTAAGCTCCTTTCTTGCTTCCCTATATTCAATAGACCCAGCTGATCCTTGCTTTCTAAACCTCATGTATGCTGCCTTCTTCCTCCTGACTAGATTTTCCACCTCACTTGTCACCCATGGTTCCTTCACCCTACCATTCTTTATCTTCCTCACCGGGACAAATTTATCCCTTACATCCTGCAAGAGATCTCTAAACATCGACCACATGTCCATAGTACGTTTCCCTGCAAGAACATCATCCCAATTCACACCCGCAAATTCTAGCCTTATAGCCTCATAATTTGCCTTTCCCAAAATAAAAATTTTCTTGTCCTCTTTGATTCTATCCTTTTCCATGATAATTATAAAGGCCAGGGAGCAGTGGTCACTGTCCCCCAGATGCTCACCCACTGAGAGATCTGCAACCTAACCCGGTTCATTACCTAGTACTAGATCTAGTATGGCATTCCCCCTGGTCGGCCTGTCCACATACTGTGACAAGAATCCATCCTGGACACACTTAACAAATTCTGCCCCATCTAAGCCCTTGGAACTAATCAGGTGCCAATCAATATTTGTCCTATGAAAGTCATAACGAACAAAGGATTACTAGTCAAGTTTATAAAATAATTCAATCCTATGAATATCTTCTTGCAACAGCATTGCATCATTATAAATGTGTGCATTCTCATTAAAAGTCGTGTCTCATGGACGTAATTTTCATGCTAACATAAGGAGCCTGTTCCTATACATTATACCCCATTTCCAAAGACCCTCTCCTAATAGAGTGAAAGCTGAGAACTTTACACTGAACTATACAGTATACAGAAGCAATTAATACCCAAACTACAGTATGGGGAAAAGCTTTAATCAACCTAGTTAGAGCACTGATCAACATCAAGACAGTTTTGAGATTACCTACAGACAAAAAGCAAACGGGACAGCCAAAGTCTGTGGAACTGTAGCAAGTTCTCCCAGATGCCTGTAACAGTCTACCCACTGATTCTTATAAAACTGCATGACAGCTGATGCAGTTTGAAAGGCAAAGGGTGGTCACATCAAATAGATTTAATTCTTTTTTTCTGTTTATTGCTCATTAGTTTTGCTCTTTTCCTCCCTAATACTTAGAAACTTTTCATTTCATTTTTGAAATAATATTCACTTTATTGAATTTTTTTTTTTTTTTACATGCGCCCTAAAACTACTCTGCACATTGGACAATGGGATGGGTATCAATCTTTGTTTATTCAGATAAGAAACTTAAGAAAATGGTTAAATTTTAGATAATATTCTTCAACACGTTCCTCTTTAAAAGGTCAATGATAAGAATGCTTGACGTAAATGACAAGGCCTTTTCTACAAATTCCTTATTGATTTTCATTTTCTACATTTTCCTCTATTGCTTTTAACTTACGGAAATATGAGGCGTTTTCTCTGGAAATCTAATCTAAATCCATTCAATAGTCATAATATTTTAATACATTTACTAGTCAAGAAAACTTTAGTACAAAAATACAAACTGCTAAATGATTCCTTAATATTGTAAATCATGTTTTGATTCAAGTGTCATTTGTGATCCCCCCCCGCCATGTTAATCCAGTAACTAACGCAGCTTTATTCCCTACACCTTTAATTCATTTTAACTAAACTTTATCAGCAATTGAAATTATATTATGTACCTATTGTGGAAGAGTTCTAAAGTTCTATCACTTACTGTTTCTTAATTTGACACCAAAAAGGCCTGTCTCTATTCCTAAATGCCCCATTTAACAGAACAGACTGTGCTCGTTTTCCTTGATCTTTAACCCTAATTTCAGAAAATACCAGATTGCTTGGACTTATTTTTCCAGGTCATTTTATCCATGGGAGTTTAGTGATCACTCCAGCAAACCTATACTTTGACAAAATAATCCCGTAGCTGTTTCCCAGAACTGCTAATAGCACTGAACATTTTTTTTTTAAAGCAGTAGCTACAGCTTCTATCCACTTCTTTCCTAGATTCCTCAATTTTCCTTTTGCCTTTACTTCTGATATCAATGATATTTTCATGACCATACACTGCTTCTAGTTTTATGCTATGCAGAGATTACTTAATGGGCTGCACAATGGTGCAGTGTCAGAGGTCTGGGTTCAACCCTGACTGCATGAGTTATCTGTGTGAAATTTGCACAAATGACCCTGTGCTTCCTTCCACTCCCAAAGGAATACAAGTTAATATAGTGGCCAAGTAACTTAATTAACCTGTACGTGACTGATGTTCTTACTCTGCGTATTGGCTTACAGCAATGCACTTCCTGGTCTTTGGTCATTGTACTTCAATCAAACTAGCTCATTAAAACAAATGCAGGTCTTTACTAATCAACACATTGTATGAAAGTAATTGGAAAGCACTTTCAAGCAGCAATGTACGGATAGTCAAATGCTTGCAGTATTTATTCTATGAAATTACCAGATCCAAAGTTTAAAATCTCATACCTCACAATAAAGCCATTTTAAATGGTGAACACTAAATGGAATAACAGGATGTAAACCTTTCCTAGAACATATTAAAAACATTGCACAATGAAGAAATAAAAGACTTACTTCCTGAAAAAGCTCAATATAGCAAAATCCACAAGTAACAGCCTAGCAATCAGAAACTTTGCTTACGTTAAGAGTTCCTTCCTTCCCTTTCAAAATGCCAGTGAATAAATGAGTGAAATTTACAGGAATCAAACTATAATGGTTGAATCACGGTTTCAATATTAGCTGTCGAGTCTGGCATACATTGCTTTGATCCTTTTGAGAAATCAGATTCTACAGATATTAACATTATAATCAACATCAGTAATTTAGAGAGAAATCACTTACTGTTTCAGCTCCTCAACCTGGAAGTTGGTAAGATCTGGAATGTTTTCCTCATTTTCTTCCTCCTCATCATCTTCAATAGCAGAAGCTTGAGAATCACCCTCTGGAAAAATCAGACTCCAAATTTATTCAATAATTCACAATATTTTGAGTTATTTGCTACTAGTTTAATTTAGGTTTTGCAGGTAAAAACAGTTGTTCAAAAACTCACGTGTGGGCGTGGATTCCACTGGATTTGACTTCAAAATTCCTATAGAAATCAGCTTTGAAACCAGCTCATTCACATCTACTTGTCCCAAATGATTCTCCAAAGGTGCAAAAGATGATCCTATGATTTCATAACAATTACACAATAAGTAATCGCTAACAGAATAGCCTCAGATATTGTTATATTGATGTAACAGTGACAAACCAAAGACCAAGTTTTATCTTACTTGAAGATTAATGCCAAATATTACTGGCCATTTCAAATACAAGGTTTCATGCTATAAAGCTAAAGTTATTCATTTCTCTTACAGAAGAGTTTATTGCAATTAAAATATAAACATTTTCTTCCATCTAGTTACCAAAAGGCAGATTTCAATTCACAAGACTTGAACCAAGACAATTATTTGCACATTAACGGTTGTACAATTTAAATACTTTCTCCAAATTCCTCAACCCCCTTAAAGTTTCTTCCTTGAGTGAAAGTCCATCTTCTGCCTTTCTTAACATGCCTGAACTTACTGATACTCTTAAGACCTGGGCATAAGGCATTCTTCAGATCAGAGGGCATTGAAAATTTGGTAAGCACAAAGGCCAGGTAGAAGAACAAATGTCACTGAGCTGAAGAGTTACAGAATTAGAATCAGTAATTCAATGTAGACAAATGATTTTAAAAGTGTGCCATCAAAAACCACAGGTTAACGTTTATGGAGGGGGAATGCAAGAGGAAATCAGAAGTGTGGATGGGACTGCAACAAATAGCCTCAGGCAGGACAGAGACCTGCAATGATGAACTAAGACAGGCTTGATGACTTGGACACAGAATTGAAAGTGTCAATAAGATGAAATTAATGGGAACTACCTGACATTAAAAATAATGCCAGCATTAAGTTTCTCCACTCTACAAAAAACAGAAACGAAACTGGTTTTCTAGGCATGATTTGATAGGAATAAAATGAGTGAACTGCAGCCTCATCCTGGCAGCTAAAAAGCCAGTCAAATGACTTACAAAAAGTAGTAAAAGGTGCAACAGACAAAATTCTAAAACAATTCCATGGACTAGAGAAAAGCAAAATTGAGATCAAGACTGATTACATCAGGACAAGGTACAAGATTCGGCAGAAATTTGATAATTTCATAGAAAACTGAAGTCACTAATTTACTAGCAGAAAATGTGTTACCTTGCTGTATCTGTGTAACTGGAACAGAAGATTGAGATGGCAAGTATTGTTGCCCTTGACTGAATGAAATCTGACTGCTGGAAAAACTAGTTATGGCATTAACCTACGAAACAAAAGCACATCATGAAAACCAGATTATCAAAAACTTTGAACATCAAGTTTCTGGCATCCTCCCCCTTCTTTTTGAGTGATGAAGGTCTTGACATGAAACCAACTATTTATTAATTTCCGTACATGCTGCCCAACCTCCAAAGATCCACAGGACCTCAGATTTCCAGTATCTGCAGAATCTCACGATTATGAAGTTTCTCTTCAGTTTTTGCACCTCATCTATCTATAGATGCATCATAGGCAGTGGTGCCTTACATATATAAAACATAGCTGTACCAAAATTATGCAACACACATGAAAGTTGCTGGTGAACGCAGCAGGCCAGGCAGCATCTCTAGGAAGAGGTGCAATCGACGTTTCAGGCCGAGACCCTTCGTCAGGACTAACTGAAGGAAGAGTGAGTAAGGGATTTGAAAGTTGGAGGGGGAGGGGGAGATCCAAAATGATAGGAGAAGACAGGAGGGGGAGGGATGGAGCCAAGAGCTGGACAGGTGATAGGTGATAGGCAAAAGGGATACGAGAGGATCATGGGACAGGAGGTCCGGGAAGAAAGACGGGGAGGAGAGAGAGAGACCCAGAGGATGGGCAAGGGATATATTCAGAGGGAGAAAAAGGAGAGTGAGAGAAAGAATGTGTGTATAAAAATAAGTAACAGATGAGGTACGAGGGGGAGGTGGGGCATTAGCGGAAGCTAGACTTTGATGTTCATGCCATCAGGTTGGCTACCCAGACGGAACATAAGGTGTTGTTCCTCCAACCAGAGTGTGGCTTCATCTTTACAGTAAAGGAGGCCGTGGATAGACATGTCAGAATGGGAATGGGATGTGGAATTAAAATGTGTGGTCACTGGGAGATCCTGTCCCATGATCCTCTCGTATCCCTTTTGCCTATCACCTGTCCAGCTCTTGGCTCCATCCCTCCCCCTCCTGTCTTCTCCTATCATTTTGGATCTCCCCCTCCCCCTTTCAAATCCCTTACTCACTCTTCCTTCAGTTAGTCCTGACAAAGGGTCTCGGCCTGAAACGTCGACTGCACCTCTTCCTAGAGATGCTGCCTGGCCTGCTGCATTCACCAGCAACTTTTATGTGTGTTGCTTGAATTTCCAGCATCTGCAGAATTCCTGTTGTTTGTTATACCAAAATCATCCCAGTTACACCAGCTCAAAACTAATCTCACTATACAGACCCAGAAATGTTGCAAGGATCTTCTGACCTACACGTCCCAATACATTTACTCATCCACAAACTAATTGAGCTAAAAATAATTATTTGCCAGTACTCACAGGCTGTTGTTGGCGAGACAGATTTTCAGGTAATGAAGAAAGGTTGTTGTTATAAAAGGTCCCGCATGTTGGTTCATACTGATCATGTGGTCTTTCCACTCGGGGTAATGGTGTCTGACCATCGAAGCAAGGACCAGCTGCTGGCATGTAGGTTGGATTGGCCAAAGTTGTTGCTCCATGTATGCCAGATTCATTAAAAGGAGATCCTTGAGGCATGTTAAATCTGGGTCCAGATTGTCCATCAAGGCCTCTTCCTTGATATTGAGAGCTTGGTGGATGACTGTTAAATAAATGACCGTTTCTAGGATCAGGATGCACTGGAGCCCCGTCAAACTGTGGCCCACGAGAACTTTCAAAATGTGTCCCTGGTTGTGCAGCTATTATGTCAAAACGACTTCCAGTAGGACTATCAAAACGAATGGCAGGTTGCCCTGGATGACCGCCTGAACCATCAAAATGTGCGCCGGGCTGCCCAATCTGTGGGCCATCAAAGCGCATACCACATGGTGCTGCATGACCACCAGGGCCATCAAAACGTGCACCTAGTTGACCTGGACGTGGGCCATCAAAGCGTGCAATTGGTGGCCCTAGGCGTGAACCTGGACCATCGAAGTGCATATGGGGTGGTCCAGATTGTGGACCATCAAAACGCAAGTGTGGCTGCCCTACAAGACCATCAGGGTTATCAAAGCGTATGCACGATTGTCCTGGATGTGGGACATCAAAGTGCATAGCAGGCTGCCCAGGATGTGGATCAAAACGAGGGTGCCCTAGATGACCTCCAGAATTGTCCAACTGTGTGCCTGGCTGTCCTGCAGGCAGCCCAAAGCGTGAGCTTGGCTGGCCTGGATGACGACCTGGATTGTCAAAATGACCAGGATGTGAACCATCAATGCGAGCACCAGGCTGTGGACCCTCAAAGAGAACCCCTGGCTGACCACCTGCATTTTCAAACCGTACCCCAGGCTGCACTATATGTGGACCATTAAAACGCACCCCAGGCTGAACAAGGTGTGGGCTATCAAATCGTGGGCCAAGCTGCCCTGGGCGAGGACCATCAAAACGTGGTCCAGGCTGTCCCATGCGGGGGCCATCAAAATGTGGCCCAAGTTGCCTTGGACGAGTACTTTCAAAACGGAACCCAGAGCGTGGGCCACCAGGACCGTCAAAGCGTACACAGGGTTGACCTACACGCAGGTTACCCGGACATTCAAAGCATGCAGCAGGGTGCCCCCTGTGAGGACCATCAAAACATGCACCAGCCTGTCCATCAAAATGTTTGCCAGGTTGCCCTGGAATGCCCTCAATCCAAAGACCAGAGTGGTCAGGGCTATTATTAACAGGTTGGACAAGTTGCTCCGGGAGATCCTGCAGCCTCATCCTAGATCCAGTAACGTGCATGTCACAGCTTGGAGATCCATCCCTTCCACGAACCCAAGTCCTGTCTGATTCAATGGGTTCATTTCTCATTTTATCCACATTTCTTAGAGGCACAGATTTTCCTGGCCCTGCTCTGTCACTTAGTTCTCTAAATCTCTGTGGAATTTCAGGTACACTGGATCTCATGCGTTGATTTTCAACTAGTCCAGCAGCCCTCAATGGTGCATCATAAGCTGATCTCTCTTCTGAATGACGGTCACGTTGCCTTGGCTCATCTCTTTTGGAATCTGATAAAACAAGTAATGAATTACTTTGAATCAAATTAAAATACAAATCACAGGGCAGGGTGAAACTGAAAAATCTGTCAAAATAAAAACTATATTCAAAATACTTCTACAAACCTAACATTTGTAATATATTTCAAAGGTATCATATTTGTATACTGAGGTAAGATTAACTTCAGTACACAGCTTTGACTATTTAGCATTCATGGTCATTCAAGTGAAAAATTTAAGGAGAAGTGAATCTGTATGTCTGTGCAACTGCAAACCCAACTATAGTTGAAATGAGTGCTACACAAATTGGATTGAAGTTCAGGAATTTCAATGCTCAAATAACAAAATGTACACCAGTTGATATTTGACATTTATAGTCAAATTTACATAGAAATTCCAAACATCTAGTGAACAAGTAGAAGTAGACAGTGGTTAACAACTGGTCTCAAGAATGATATTGTGGAGTGATGATCCTGTAGATATACCGGACCTACCCAGTGACTCAAGTCGGAAAATAAACATGTAAAGATAGAACAGCTCAGCCATAATGTCCACAACCTTACATACTAAACACAAGTCATGCTTACGACACAGAAGAGCCACTGAAATACATACCAAGAGGCGACTTTATCTCCCATGAAATCTGTTGCAAACAGTAAATGTAGTTTAACATGTACCCAAATGTTAGAGTGAAAACCTCAACAGGGAAAACCGTGATATCAGATAGGTTTTTTTAAAAAAACCAAGTGAAAAGATGCCCATTGCTTACTTTAAAATTATTTGCAAGTAAACAGGCACATTGTGACCAAGAACAAGATTATCAATTAAACTTCTCAATTTACCTGGTCTTTCTCTTGGACCAAGTTCTTTGAGATCTCTTTCAGATTGATGTGCTCCTTGCCGCTGATCCTTATGATGTTCGCTCCGTGCCAGTTCTAGCTGTCTCATTCCATGGCTAGAATCGGTTTTGTATCGATCTTCAGGATTTGGTGAATTTCTTTGTTTAGTTGGCAAAGCATCATCTACCTGTTTTTTGCTGTCACGAATGTTACTTTGGTTTCGCTCATCTACTAAAGGACTCATGCGTTGATGTGACGGTGACACACGGTCACAATGTTTGTCATGTGACTGTCTATTATCACCAATAGGAGAATGTCTCACAGTTTTATCACAAGGTTTTCTTCTTTCTGAATGCCTTCCTTCAGTGTGATGCATACTCTCATTTGCTTCTCTTTTTTCCCCAAGTCTCCTTTCCTGAAAAGTGCCTCTTGTGTAGCTGTTCACATTTGGGGACTTGCTTCCTTGATCAGCATCTTCTCTTACATCAAGAGAAAGATCGCTAGATACATCCTTACGGCTCTCTCTCGTTTTCCAACGAGGTTCTGCATCATGCAATTGTTCTGATTGAACCCTGGTTCGTTTTAATTTAGACATATGCTCAAAATAGCTCAGTTCTGCTTCAGATAAAGATCCACCTTTACCTTGAGTTCTAGCTGGAGAATCTCCCTTAATATCAGCTTTAAAACCCCTTGGAGAAACGTGGGATGCTTGCCAATCACCAGACCTATTCTTTTCCTCTTGGTACTGGAACAATTGATTGATTTGATGAGCAACAACAAGAAACTCATCATAACTTATCTCTGCAGCTGCTAGTCGTTGATTTGCCTAAAACCAGTAATAAACTGTATTAGGTGAAAAATCTAGATAAAACATTTAACATATTTAATAAGAATGAAAATGTCGAACTTTGTAATTACTAAGCTTGTCCAATAAAAGATCTCAGTGCAAGTGAATACACTGACATCAGATGAAAAAAAATTAAGGCCATCATGAAGTTACAATTCAATTGTTACGTTTCAGAAACAAGAAAACACCAAGTAGTGCAGATACGTGTTACCAATGAGTACAAGGAATATTCCAATTTCACAGATCCAAATTTTGAGAGCTCCAATTTTTTTTTTTAACTATTCCAAAACCATTTTAAGCAGAAAAGAACTTTTTCTTCATTCACATAAATGCTTCTGCTACAAGTATGTTTTTCCTTTTCCTTTAGTTCAATTTTCATGTGCAAGGGAATTAGTAAATAACAATCTCCAACATAATCTCAATAAATGATACTAATTCTTCATTAATCTACCGCAAAATGCTTCTCAACCCCGCCTCTTAAATTGATTATGCAGAAGAGAAAAAAATCTTTGCCTGATAAAAATAAACATATTTAACTGATTACCAATTGTATTTAATATATTCTTACTTTTTTCAGTAAATCTCTCTTGCTAGCATTTGTCAATTCTTTGGGGATTTGTAAATTTGCATCAACACTCATTCTTTGCTGGCGTGGTGTTCGAGGAGACAGAATTCCTTTACTTCCAGGATAAACTTCCTTCTGATGTGGATATTTTGTATGTACTTGAGTATCCTGTTTTTGCTTCAAGCTAAAATGCAAACGTTTTCATTAGTCTTCATTATCAACCACACTATGTCAAATAGTTTACTGGTTCTAGTTCTAACAGAACTCAGTCTTTGCCCCTCATTGAGCATTTGAAGCCCCCTCTCTGGCACATTCTGTAAAATAGACAAAGATTAATCTGTGAATACCTAGCAATGACAGTTTTAAGCACCTGCTGGCATCAGTATCACCAATATTTTGCACAATCTGGTTCTAGACACAAAATCCCAATTTATGTATAACAACAAAGAACAATCCCAAATCTTGTATCACTACTAAGTAATGGAAGAGTGAAGGTGAAGAGTGTTTAATAGCCTCTGAAGGAAGCTGACTTGTATTTAATTAACAATTCTGGAAAAACACCAAAAAATTGGACATGGGCATTATCTGTGGAACTGAAACACTATCACCTGGGGAGGACAGCTTTATTTCTATTCTACAACATGCAAAGAAAGCACATTATCCTAAATTGTTAAATTTGGAATTAAACCTGGCAACATGCAATCAGCTGCTGTTCTGTCAAGGTGACACCGGACTATAATGGGAAGTGCTGGAAACCAAACATATCACAGTAGGTATAGGTTGAAAAAGTGGACAGGCATACTGCAAATTGAATGAAGCTGCCCTACCCATATAATGATCAATGAATGTGCATTTGGTTTCTCCAACATATAACTGGATGGTAGTAAACAGTAAAAGAGGTACTGCATTTTCTTCAGTTGCATGTGAATATAAAATGAAATCTTAAGCCTGAAGAAAACCCTCAGGTTTTTCTTAAAGGGGAGAAGAGGGAAACATTTATCTCAAGGTAAAATTCATTGAGAATGGCAAAAATCACTAAGGATATTCAGTTCAATGTGGAAGTTAGTGGGGTGGAAGACTGTTCCGGTACTTGGGGGTGAGATCAGATACAGTCAAGGGTTCTATGACAATGAAATAGAAGCCATAATTAAAATAGTCACAGAATCTGGATGGACATTACAGACCGTAGCAATATCTGTAACATTTTTCCAAATCTGGGCAAAACTTCAGTTTAGACAGAGGTGAAAAAAGTATCCTTTGCATATTGTGGAGTTCAGGTCAAAAGTCTGTATTTCAATTTAAACTTTGGAACAAAAGTACAGATCAAAATAAAATTACAGTCCGGGCCTGTGCATTCCACACTTACCTTTTAGCTTCCTCCCACCCAGATTTCCACCTTTTGGCAGATGGAGGGTCATGCCAGTTTTCAACATTTTCCTTTGGTTCAGGGGAGTGTCTGGGGGAATTTCTGTTTTCAGGACGTACAGCTTGTGATTCCTGACCCCTCTCATCTCGTGTCCTCTTGGGCTTCCGTGAATCTCTTGCTTCTGGTTTGGCGTTAGCTTTCTTTCTAAGATCTCGATGTTCCCAGTTACTGCCTTGTTTATACTCATCAGACAAGGGCCTTTTTGCCAGTTTTTCTTTGTCTTGCACTTTGGAAAGCGGTGAAACACTTATACGTCTCCTTTTGGGTGACAGCCTACTTCTCTGTCTTGTTGAACGTGATATAGGTGACCGTGATCTTGGGGACCGTGATCTTGATGATCTTGGATGTGACCTAAAATTAAATCCTCCAGATTTACTATCTCTTTCAATCTCTTTGCCATCCTTTTCATTTCCCAGAATGCCATTGATTGGTCTGTTTCTGTTTACTGAAGGCTTACGTTCAGTTCCTTTATTTTGATCTTCCTCCACCTTTTTCTCAGTACTTTCCCTCCTTTCTTTGGATTCTACTTTGCCATCAGTCTTATCTTGAGAAGACTTTCGCAATCTTGGATCTCTCTTTGCAGCTTCTACTTTTACCTTATCAGTGTCCATTTTTCTAGTATTTTTAACAGGCAACTTATTTTTCACTGGCGAAACCACTTTAGATTTTCCTTCTGACACTTTGGACTCCCTTCTGGCCGATCTGTCATTGACCTTATCTTTGTCTGGTTTTGATACACTGGCCTGATTTCCTGACTTCTCAGAGGATACTCTAGCTGGGCTATTTTTTTTGCTTACATTCTTTTCACATTTCAGTGTTTGCGTTGGCCCTTCCTTCTTAGCAGGATCTCTTGTCTGGTGACTGGGCCTATTTATGCGAGGATCTCTATTTGATGCTTTGGTATCACTGACATGTGCTGCCGGAGATCTTTCTGGTTGAGCCAATTCTTGTTGCAAAGGTCTGACTGCAGCTGGAGTTGGCTTTGCCGACCCCGGTGCAAGCATGGGAGAAACTTTTGTAATTGGTACATGTTGTTTTGAATGTCCAAGGTTTACCATTGAATCAGGAATGGGGTGTTGGGAAGCAAGTGAAGCAATCTGAAATAAAATCAGGCACAATTATGAAAAAAAATAAAAGGAGCATCAACATACGTAACAAACTATGTCTTCAAACTAAAATATGGAATTAAGGAATTGTGTTTTTTATAGTTTCTAAAACAATTTTTCTTAAACCTTTACCAAGGTTGCTTCTAACTATGGAAACTGATGTACTCTAAAAACAGTACTTTAAAATAATTTTAGTTTTTCCTCAAATTTCAGCTGTTTCCACCTCATTAGTTTAGCATGCATTCTTTTATTTCAGCTTCTGTGTCACTGACTCCTATAATGTAGTACTTCAATTATTTTTTAAAAGAGCGCTCAATTTCAAGCAAGGTATTGCACTCAAGATTCAAAATATTCACTGGAACAATTAAGACTACCTTATTGCATAAGAAACTGTCCAGGAAATTGTCAGTTTCTTTTTAACAGTTTATATCACATTAAATGATTCCAACAGAAGCATATGAAAATAGCCTTGTGACAAACTGGTTCTGCCTGTTACATCCAGCAAATATTCTGCACAGGTAATCACTTAAGACAATAAACCTTTCTTCAGATGACTCAAGCATTCCCATCATGATTTTTCACTTGGATTAATCAGACACAAGAAAATTCAACTCTGCAGCCTATTTGAGTCTGCACCAATAAACAACCATTTTCATACTAATTCTATCCTAAACAATTCATCCTCTCCACATTCTCATTAACTACTCCCACACTCCCAAATATTTTACTCATCCATTCTATTGTTGTAATTTACCCAAGAACCCTCATTTTCTAGGACGTGGAAAGAAACTGTGGATTTACTGAAATCCACTCAACCACAGGAAAAATGAAAACTTCAGACATCTGGAGCCAAGATACCTCTACTAGCTACACCACCATTGGCCACACATTTATTTTTTAATTGCTCAACACTTCAAATACAAACATGAATATAACTTTTGACAGCAAGGTAGTTTATGAAGCTGATGTTTTTGAAATGTTGGAGAAATTAACTCTCTTCTGATCAATAGCTGTTTCATTGATCAACAATAGTTATTGAAAATAAAGTAGGGTTCCCTAAAAAAGTTGCTGCTCAGAAAGTGCAGCAAAAGGAAAACCATGTTTTCTGAAAGGAAGAGATTCTTGTAATCTTTGACACCCAAAGACATTTCCCAAGAATTTCAACCACTTATTTCTGTAACAAATGGTCTCAGGTGCAAATCTTTTATGTTGGTTCAGAAAAATATCCCTCAAATTAATATTAATAACCAGAATTTTACTGGGATTTCCAACTGACAGGTTGAGAAAACATGCAATCTTCATGCAAATTCTACACTATCATGCCATATTTGTATCAGTCATGTAATGGCAATGGGACTAGCAACCAAGGTAGCATGCTCAAACTCAACAACAGTAAATTCTGAAAGTCTAGTAATACGCATATTAGGAAAATCCGGCTCATATCCCACTTGTTTTCAAGTTTGGCAGGATCTGAGAAATAATTATTGACTGCCAACTTGACATGATAATATTTGATGTCTTTCTTCATTAAAACTGTTTAGGGCAAACTGCATCTACCTTGGATCTCAAGGTACAGTGCAAAAAAAGGCTTGTGAACCCTTTGCAATTACCTGGTTTCCTGAATACTCAAAATGTGATCTGATCCTCATCTAAGTCACAATACCACACAATTATACTTAGAGTACATTATTTAAACAATCACAGTCTAGGTTGAAAAAAAGTATGAACCACCGGAGGTCTGATGCCTTCTACAAAAGCTATTTGGAGTCAGGTGTTCCAATCAATGAGATGAGAATAGGGGCGTGGGCTGTAGAAGACACACGAAGTCAGGTTACTGACAGAGCCTGCTCTTCAAGATAGATATGTTTATGTGCACCATGCCTTGATCAAAACAACTTTCAGAGGACCTTGGAAGAACTGTAGATATGCATGAAGGTGGAAAAAGGATACAAAAGCATTTCTAAAGACTTGAGTGCTCAAACCACAGTAGGAGAAATTATCTACAAAAGGAAACTACTCTCCCTGGGAGTGGCCGTCCTACAAAGATCACAAGAGCACAACTTGCAATACTGAATGTGAAAAAGAACCCAAGGATAACAGCAGAAGGCCTGCAGAAATCTCTAGAACTTGCTAAAATCTGTTAATGGAAGAACACCAGAAGCAACCACTGCTCTCCAAAAACCATTGCTGCATGTCTCAATGCCAATGACCACCTGGATGTGCCACACTTCTGGGATAATTTCTGTGGACAGATGACACAAATGAACTCCTATGTTTGGAGGAAAAAGTATAAACCATGGTGCAAGCTTGAAATTATTGAGGGAACAAAGAATTCAAAAATTGTATCAAGACATTTTATTGGATAATGTTAGGGTAGTGGGTCTGTCACCTGAAGCTCAATAGAAGTTTGACAATGCAACAAGACAATAATCCAAAAGTAAATCAACAGAATGGTTAAAGAAAATAATGGCCACAGTCCAGACTTTAACCCAATTGAGATGCTGTGGCATGACCTGAAGATGGCTGTTCAAGTATCCAGGAATGTGGATTAACTGAAAGTTTTTTTATGGAGGAACAGTCTAAAATTCCTCATCATTGTGCAAGTCTGATCAGCAGTTACAGGAAACATTTGGTGGAGGTTATTGCTGCTGAAGTAGGTGTCTACCAGTTATTAAATACATACTTTTTCCAGCCTGGACTGTGAATGATTAAGCAATGTGTTGAATGTGTTATTAGTTTATGTATTGCGACTAAGTTTGTAGATGAAGATCAGACCACAGAGTAACACAGAAAACCAGGTAATTGCAAAGGGTTCACAAACCTTTTCTTGCAACTATATACAAAGGGTGACTGGCCTGCTGCTCCAATTATGAGTAATGTATGCTATCCTTATAATACTAACCCCTTTCCAACTTGCAATTACTGATAAAATCCTGCCACATCGCTACAACTATTTGGAAAATACAAGTCATTGTAAGCAGAGAAAGCATTAAAATAGTCCAAGATCTGCTTGAACTGTATAAGTATTTGCCTCATACAGTCAGGGTATCCAGATTTCAGGATGCTTTCTGGTTATCCAATTGATGTACTTAAAAATAAAATGAGGTGAGAGCCAAAATACCCAGCATTGCAAGAACCTGGCATTTGTTTTCCAAAAAACACATCTCAATTTCTCAATACATTAATTGGATAACTAGAAAGCATCTGAAATCCAAATAACTCAGTAAATATAGATGTTTTAAACATCTTCATATTTAGTGAATCAAAATTAAAACTCATTCTCATGATTCATTGACCTGAAATCGTACCTAGAAACGTTGTTTGATCTAGGTATAGCAAGTGTTTATCAGCTCATTTACTAGAATGTTTTGCTCATTTTATCAAGTTATTTTTTAAAACGAAGTTTTAGCAAAATCCAGATTTAATTTTGTGGAACGAAATGCTATACTGTTTGCAAATTATAATAGAAATTTTATCAACACTTAAGGCACAACTCTCAACCATCACACCGTTTTGGGGCAAGGAGATTGGCTCATCATCCAACATTGCCCCTGGGTGAAATCATCCCCTAAGCTAAATGTGCCTTTTGTGGTCTTGATTTTCACCATTCTCATTAAATTCATACTGTGCTTTTCCCAATACACAAGTGAGATGCATGCTAACCCATGATTTAAGAATGGATCTTAGCTGATATGGCAAGATTTATATATTCATATGAATGATGTAGCAGCCTTAAGATATTGCTGACATTGTTGATAGTGAAGCTTACTTGGCCAAATATTAGCCAACAGAAGCAGAGCTGTGACACTGTTACAGCTCGGAGTGTCCCAGAGTTCAATTGCAGCATCACTCTAAGGAGTCGGTACACCCTTCTGTGGCAAGTGTGGGGTTTCTCCAGGTGCTCCAGCTTCCTCTCACAGTCCAAAGATGTACAGGGCATGTTAATTCGGCATTTAAAATTGTCCTGTGATTAGGTTAGAGTTAACCGGGGTTGTAGAGTTGTTACAACTGTATGGCTTAAAGGACCTACTCCATGCTGTATTGCTAAATAGCAATATTACTTTAAGGCCTATTTACACAACTGAACTTGTTTATGTATGACCTGAAGTACTGCCACTGCATTCCCCATGAGCTGGTAGAATGTGTTAACTGCCTTAGTAATGCAAGATAGCTAAATTTCAGACAAGTAATCAATAATTGCATTTAGAAAATATTAACACTGATTTGGCTATGCACACCTCCCGCTAATGAATGCGACACAGAACTAACAATGTTTAAAAGAGATTGTGAAGACTTAGCAATCCCTCAGATCAGTATCAAACCTAAATGCTGTCAACCAATGAAAACTGACATTTCTGCTAAAATCCTAGGTGTTAAAATTCTGGTCCAAGGTTTTTCTATTATATCCCGATTTTCAAGTGTAAAATTCTGTCAACGCGGAAAAGTTAATCTCCACTTACCTTCACTCCCTATGGTTATTTACCACTGAAATGTAATATTTAGTGATTAGTACTTTAACTTACCAGTTGTGCCTTTGTCTGTTCTAATTCCAGTTCCAACTTCTTCTGTTGCAACTCAAGTAACTGCTTTTGTTTTGCTAATAGTTGCTGTCTTATAAACTGCTCTTGCTCCTGTGTTATGTTTTTCTGTGACTCAGCTATGTTTTGTTTGGCTGAGCTAACAGGAGCAACTGTGGAACTTGAGGTGCTGGGTTCTTCAAGCTATAAGCAAGGAAAAATTCAAGTTACGACCAGGGTATTCTACAATTCTCCAAGGAAGCTGGTACAAGAAATGTTGGCAAATAAGAGAAACACCACAACAAACATTTTGCAAATTTTCTTTATTTATGCTCATTAAGTTTAATAGTGCCAAGGACATTAATCCAACTTGAAGTTGACCAACATATGTTATGCTTTCCTTATGAAAGAGGCGAGATTCCTTTAACACTTACCGATCTATTTAAAAACTTGGGATTTACATGAATACTTGAACTGTTCACATTTGGTGGTAAAGGCTTAATAGGCCATGCAGGATCTATTTTGTTGACTTTGACGTCTAAGGCATAAAGTTTCGTCAGTTGAAACATATCATCCCACGTAGAACGCAATTTAAACAAACTTTTTCTAGTGCTCTCATCCACCTAAGAACAAAATAATTATCCAACTTTATGAGTGTTATGGCTTTTATAATCTTACAAACATACCTATCAGAATAAATCACAAAGAATGATTAAGAAAGCTCCATTAAAAGTGAGATTTCTTTTAATGAAGTTTCTGAAGCAGACTCAAGTACTGGGATATTTGTGCAGTTACTTAGCTAATATGGTGTCTGTTGAGTGATTCAATTACTATTTTCAAAACATGCTATTTTTGTGTAAGGTACACAACAATGATCATTCACTGCCTCAACATTCTCCCTCAAAAACAAATCCAACTATACAATTTAAGCACATGCTTCAGAGTCAAAAATATAAATCTTAGTAACTACATTTTTCATTTGGTCACATGAATGCTGAGGACAACACTGCAGTACAAAACTTTCCTATCCATTTGAATAGCATCTATAATCAAATGTAAATTTCAAATTGTGATTTCTGCTGACATCACTCAAAGTGTTATCAGTGAGATGAAAGTTAATTTCTCACCATTTGAATTTCAGTTGCTGGTCACAGAATAATGCCAAATCTGGCAGTGATACATATTAAATTGTGATCTATTTCTGGGACAAAGATCGAAATTGGCTTAAATGTAAAATAAAAACCTCCACTTCCAGTTGTATGAATCAAAAATGTGTCAGCACAAAGAATATTCAACATGAAAAAGCAATTGCATCCAGAGCAAATTCTTAGGAAATGACAATGCCATTTAGTGTATCTGTAGGTTGGATTTGAAAGAGAAGACTCAAAGATCAGGGAATGTGAATTCTTATAGTCAGCCTCAAAAAGGAAAATTCTAGTTCTATTGCTAAAGGAAATTCCTTCTGTTATGGCAGTTAAGTGGCATGAAGAGTACCAAAAATGCAGTAAATTTCAATGCTTTTTGCCTTCTCCACGCCTTTGTGGCATGTCGGGCAGCAACCTTGCCATTTCTTTAGCACGTGTGTCTGTTTTTTTTTAAAAAAGAGGCAGAACTGCTAGCTTGACGCTCAACCCAGCACGGATGGAAAGTGTGCAAGGAGCCAGCCGGATTCAAACCCAGGACCATTCGCCTCGATGTTCAGTGTGGTTGCCACTGCACCACCAGTCAAGCTTTTCAATGAAGTGAAGCCTCTAAAATATAGACACTTAAAACCCGCAAATAATTTTTCAAAAATAATGAAGAGCGCCCTATTCCACACTTATTTGCAGTTAATAATTTAGACAATTTAAGCACAATAATTTTGTTAACACCAGTTTTCTGGTGCATTTATAGTATTAAAAAATGGACATGCCCCCAAAGTACAATTTAAAAATTGAAGTTGTTTTTCCACAAAGGCCATTGATACATTATAATAGAAGCCACATGAAGTTATGCCCTCAAAATATTCAAATTTGTCCTTTTTCCTCTATCAAGCAAAAGCATGAGGCTACCTGCCTATTATTGCACACAAAAAAATGTTTTTTTTGGGGGAGGGGGGGCTCAGAACCTGAAATTCAGAATGCAGTCAGAGAATTGTTTTAAATGAACAAAGATGCATCTCAGACTGTCCATGTTTAAAATCTAATCTTGTATTTCTACATATTCTCTCAAAACTCCCCCTTCAAATTATAGCAAATCCATTTTCATGCCACTGAACCATTTTAAATGCAGCTCAATTCTGAAGTGTACCAATACAATGTAAATCCTGATCTGAGGTTAAACCATACATACATTCCAGCTCCATAAACATACATACCTTTCATCAGCTACTTCAATGCTATCTAGTTACAAAACAGAAGCAAATATATACATATATACACACACACTAGTGACAAAATTATAGGTACCTTTTCAAATACACTAGAAAATGTAACACCTAAGTTTTGAGCAAAGAGTGTGATATAGCTTCCTCCAACATTCTTCACAATGGAATCCATGAGATACATTACTGGAAGTTTCTCTGAAACTGGTGCCTGCAGCAATAGGAAAACTCAGAATATTAGGAAAACAGATAAAGCAACTTTATAAAAAAGTCAATGACATACGAACACAGGAAGGTTCATTTGCAGTTAAGTGTAAACTGTTCCAGAATGCAGCATTTCTAGGATTTGGTTGTTGTCAACACGAAAAGGAATCCTTCAGTCTCAGAACAGTTCCATGGCGTCTGTGAATGCTACATTTACATTCACGTGTACATAGCCCTTTTACTGTTTGCTTCCATGTACGTCGCTTCAAAGATCTTCCATGTTTTCCAATCATCAGAAACATATTGGCGAGGAAATGGAATACAAGCTGCCAGTCATTCTTCAATTACTGCAGCAAAATGCAGTTCCAAGATTAATTATCAGTTATAATTCAGTAACCTAATTATGAATTTATAGAAATGGTTTTACAGACTAATTGCTTGCAAAGCCAGCCATTTTGCCCAAATATTTCTATACATTACACTATGCACTCATTACCAATTCCAAACCAAGAAAGTTTGTTTCTAATATTTTTGGGTGAGTGTTTAACATACCATTTATTCTGTTCACATTTGGGGACTATTCTGAAAGCACTTAACTTTGTCAAACTGCAGCTGAGTGTTTAGGCTATCAATGCCATTCTCAATTGACAAAATGCCAGCTGGTTTTCCTTAGGAACATACCAATGCATGCCAATCACAACCCAGCCAACTACAAGGCAGTAGTCATGGAATAAAGATCCTACTTGATTTTTTTTTAAAAACCAACCTTATCCATTTTCATTGCAGTTATGTCAACTTTAAGACCAGATTTCATGCAACTTTCAACTATGACTATTAAACTGAGCTCAGACCCTGTCTCCCCACCCCCCCATTTACCACTACTATAAATCAATGTTTTAACAAAACCACATTAAGCATGTACATCTGAATTGTGCAAAAAGTATTCTAATATTTAATGTAGAACTCACATTACTCTTGCATATCAGAATCAAACGCAACTCCAGCCTTCCCCACCAAACATCAAAAATCACATGAGAAAATGGACACCAGTACACACCAGGATAACAATGTAAACCTGTGTACTTTGATGACACGTGATGGATATTAATCAGTAGGTAACATTATGCTTGCTAATATTTAGATCTGCTGTGATCAAAGTGGTAGTTGAATTGTCATTTGATGGATGCCAGGTGAAATTTGAACACAGAGCCTGTTTGACTTCAGTTTTCTTGTAAATTTGCCCGCATTAATTAGAAAAACCAAATCCATGTTGACCCATGCTAGCCTACATCCACTCAAGACAACGTACTCTCAATTGCATTGAATTAAGTCACCCTCTGCTTGAAATTCCTTAAAACCTTGTACAGTGCATTACTTCAAGACTAAAGCACCATCCTAATTCACAATTCAAACTTTAGGTTTACACTTTTAGCTGTGCTTTGTATGAGATACAAATACAAAAAGGTAAAGATCTTATTGATTAGTCACTTCTTAAAGATAGGCCTTTAACTCATTATGAAACTTGGTTAGAACAATCTCTATTACACTTAATGGCTAAAATGTGGTTTAACAATGTTGGAGGCAGGCAATTATAATATTCCCAATGTAATAGATATACATAGTACACAAGGATTTGCTTTTGTTTGGGTTTGAACTGAATGTTCCAATTATACTTGAATACAAATTACATATTGAAGGCCATCTTTCATTTAGACAGCCTTCAAATTGCTGACCAATTATTAAACTTTGGACTGAATAAACCTGTACAAATTATGTGCTTAATTGAGGTAGCATCATTTCTATAGCAACATTACTCCAGGAATCAGATACTGTCAAAGTTTATTAGTTCCATAAAGTTCTGGACAACATGCTATGTGAATTATGGGAACTGGTAAGTTGTTCTCAAAGGCAATGACATCCTTATAAGAATTTCAAGTTACAGCCAATAATAGGATTTCAACCTAAATTTTATGCTCCAAATCTTTCCAGAATCTGATCACAGAAAGCTGTATACTATACAAATGGAAAATCTGGAGCTCAAAAAGCAATCATAACTTAATAGCTTTCACGAAATGGAGCTTTCAAAAACTAACACTACTTTCATCAGCTCTTGAACAGGCCATACTTGATTCATGTCCTTCAAGAAATTCATTTATTAAATATCAAGGAAAATAATTTTCATCTTTAACCCTGAAATTCACCAAGCTACTTATTTAAATTGGTTCAATGTTTCATTTGGTGTGGATCTTATCAGATTACTGGAAATCAAATTCTAGTATCACTATTACATTGTAAATTATGATCTGCTCCAATTCTGTCCAACATAAAACATGTAAATTTCAGCAATAATGATGTTCTTCTAACTACCGGGCAAGAAATTATTCATTTACATGGAAGCTGGGCTATTTAGTTTCCACCATCAATGAATAGTTGAGAGGAATAAATAATCAGACGTTCTGGGACCAACAGAGAGCAGCAACATATGAAAGCAAAAAACTTTGGTATCAAAGCTGCAGATACTGGCAATTTTTAGAAATAGTTAAGACACTGACCACCAGTCAACTCAAAAAGCGGAAAATTAGTTAAGAACAAAGGAATAGGAATAGGGCATCTGGCCTGTTGAGCCTGCTCCATCATTAAGATTTAAATTTATTACAAGGGTGAATAAAAAAGATCATTTGTGATCTATGCTGAAGAGCATGGGGGCTGCACTAGTTCTTGCTCCAAGAAGCCATGCTATTCCAATTAACCAGACAGCATTTTCGCATCATCAGGGCTTTAAGCAGCCAAAATTTTACGCTGATAATTTCCAAAAATAAACCAGAGATGGTAGTCAGACCATAGGTATCGAAGTCATTAAATGACGTGTGAAAATGAACACCTGTGTGAGCTGTAGACCTTCAGCACCTACCAATATATCTGCAACAGGGTAAGTAGCAGACATTACTGAATTTTACCCAGCAACATGCTTAATAACGGAGGTCACAAAACTGAATGCTTAACTTGGCCATATTAAGGTGATTTGACTACATTGGATTACAATAGAGCTATACTATTGGTAAGCAGATTGTATATATTTGCTTCAAAAACCTGTGTAGTTATGGAGAAAACTGAAAAACCTTCAACGTTCCTAATGGGCCTTTGATTGCTAATGGTAATTATTCATATGAACACCATCCATGCAACTGTTCAAAGCGGTTTCATTAAGTAATCAAAGCTTGCTTTTTCATCTTACTTTACCAAGTGGAAATTCCACATTCTTAAGTCACAAAGCAGGACTATGAAACAATACAAATTTAAGTTTAGAATTCATCTAATGCGTTGGTGTTATAAAATTGTCCTTAAGGGCGGAACTTAGATGTTTATTACTTTATAGCTTAACAAATCATTTTGAATTCTCCTCAACCACCTAAAGTTAATCTATATACCCCATTTTAAATATCTAATACAATAACTCTTCATTGCTTATTTATGCTTCGTTTTAGGCAGCCCCCAATACTTAAGCTTTCAACATTCAGTTTTGTGATTAGTGTGCCCCTGAATAGAATACCAGTGACTCAAACAGTAATAAAAACCTTGTAAGTCTGAAAGAAATAAGACAAAAGAAAGTATTTCATTTTCTTTATTGGCAATTTTTCATAACCATTTAAACAGGTCACGCCATTAAGAACATTAGATAAAAGATATCACTAGTATCCTTTATTTTTTTTTAAAAAAGGGAAGCATGTTCGGTCTGGCCCAGTTACAGAGAAAACCACCTGCACCCAACCACACATACTTGTTTTCATTTAACTATCTCACTACGTCAGAAATATTAACGCGAACTAAAAAGGCAAGAAATTCGAGCCACTTAACTAAATCTAACGATAAAGACAATTTAAGGAGCTAGCAAAATGCAATCTCTGCGAGGCTATTAATATGTAATCTACACAATCAATAAACTAACACTGGAAATATGGACTTAAAACACGATATATTTAACAGCTAATAAGTAATTTCGTAGCCGACACAGCGGTTCGGGTGCAACAGAACCACTTTAACCAGCCGTCCCTCCCTCCCTCCCCCAGATCGCTGCCCCGAAGCCAGTCACACCCGAGGACACAGGAGAGGGAGGGGAGAGGGCAGGCTCCGGCTAATCGGCGAATGTCGGACCGGACACACGGCAGCTGCCGGATCGAGGAGAAAATAAAGCTCACTCTCGCTGATCTAGCCCGAAATTAAAAAACACATTCGCTTAGGGGGAAAAAACATGGCGGGATGGAAAGCCGCCGACGCCACGGCTGGAAGAGACCGGGCGGAGGCTGAAATCCGCATTACAGTCGGGCCGCCATCTTGATCAACAGCAGCAACAGGGAGGCGAGCCGAGCCGCCAGATGTCTCACCCCTTCTCCTAGCCAGACTTTTTAAAAAAAACTCGGAATTTTCTTCGAAAAAATGTTTTAAATTAAAACAAAACTGATTTAAAAACCTTGAATATTTGTGCTTCGATTAACTTGACGATTTCCGGCGAGTACTTCAGGTTCTCTTCGGCCAAGATGGTGAGGTTGTTGATATGCGGTTTGCTGTTGAAAGTCAGATCTTCTAGCGACGACTGATATTCTTTACAGGCGTCCGCCTTCGCCGCGTCTTCCGCCATCATTGCGTTTTAAATGAAAACTCCTTCCGTTCACTAATACCTCACGGATATAAAAAAAAGCCTCCCCTTAAAAAATACGTATTTACTCTCTAAATGAACACATAGTAAGGAAGTCCTTTCTAAAACCAAGTCAAAACTACAGTTAACTATCCTCAACAGCTCAACACGTCCACTCCTTCCCCTCTCCTAATACAAAATGGCGGCGAGGACAGTTAACTTATTCCAAGCGTCACAATCGGGCGTGATCACAGTCAGAATTCATTGGTTGCTATCGTGACGGGCGTAAACCGGTGTCATTTCATTTGTTGTCTCAATATTATTTGCATAATCATTAAGACGATCCACAAAGTACGACAGCTGATTGGTGCCTGCTCTGGTACACTGCGTCTTGCTGTACTCCTCGGCTCGTGATTCGCTGCTGGTTTGCGCTGGCTGGAACGTGTTCGGACGTCTGTATCATGTGGCCACGTGGATTACCGGAACAAGCTCCAAGTTGCGCACGGCCGCAAGAATGGAGTTCGAACTGATTATCTGCGTTGTTAATTCCGGAAGTCACTGTGTTCTCTTTGTTTATTTTCAAACACTAAATTGATTGTCTTTATTTTTTTTGCAATCACATAATGTATAATATAAATATTATCTCCGAGCGTTCTTTCAATTATCTATCTTTACTTAAAATAACACCAAGGGAAATACAGTAATTGATGTCATACAGGCGTGGTGTCTGGAAAAATATTCCCAAGGACGCAATGCCCTCATTATTACTTGGCTGTGGGATACAGCACCTTTTTTCACTATTATATTTACCAGCCAGCAATTACATATTTTTAGAAAATGGAAAAGATATTCTGTTTGTCAATTCTACAGCAATCCATCTGGTCTCATTCTCTTTGTCTCAATAGACAATAGGTGCAGGAGTAGGCCATTCGGCCCTTCGAGCCAGCACCACCATTCACTGTGATCATGGCTGATCATCCACAACCAGTACCCTGTTCCTGCCTTCTCCCCATATCCCTTGACTCCGCTATCTTTAAGAGCACTATCTAACTCTTTCCTGAAAGCATCCAGAGAATTGGCCTCCACTGCCTACTGAAGCAGAGCATTCCACAGATCCACAACTCTCTGGTTGAGAAAGTTTTTCCTCAACTCTGTTCTAAATGGCCTACCCCTTATTCTTAAACTGTGGCCTCTGGTTCTGGACTCACCCAACATCGGGAACATGTTTCCTGCCTCTAGCGTGTCCTATCCCTTAATAATCTTATATGTTTCAATCAGATCCCTTCTCATCCTTCTAAATCCCAGTGTGTACAAGCCCAGTCGCGCCAATCTTTCGACATAAGACAGTCCCGCCATCCCGGGAATTAACCTCGTGAGCCTACGCTGCACTCCCTCAATAGCAAGAATGTCATTCCTCAAATTTGGAGACCAAACCTGCACACAATACTCCAGGTGTGGTCTCACCAGGGCCCCGTACAGCTGCAGAAGGACCTCTTTGCTCCTATACTCAGCTCCCCTTGTTATGAAATCCAGCATGCCATTAACTTTCTTCACTGCCTGCTGTACCTGCATGCTGACTTTCAGTGACTGATGAACAAGGACACTTAGATCTTGTTGTACTTCCCCTTTTCCTAACTTGACGCCATTCAGATGGTAATCTGCCTTCCTGTTCTTGCCACCAAAGTGGATAACCTCACATTTATCCACATTAAACTGCATCTGCCCATTCACCCAACCTGTCCAAGTCACCCTGCATTCTCATAACATCCTCCTCACATTTCACACTGCCACCCAGATTTGTGTCATCTGCAAATTTGCTAATGTTACTATTAATCCCTTCATCTAAATCATTAATGTATATTGTAAATAGCTGTGGTCCCAGCACCAAGCCTTGTGGTACCCCACTAGTCACTGCCTGCCATTCCGTAAGGAACCCGTTAATCCCTACTCTTTGTTTCCTGTCTGCCAACCAATTTTCTATCCATGTCAGTACCTTACCCCAATACCATGTGCTCCAATTTTGCCCACTAATCTCCTATGTGGCACCTTATCAAAGGCTTTCTGAAAGTCCCACTGTCGTACAATTTCTTTCAGATACTTATCCACCTTCCAATGAACATATAATTGAAATGGCTTTCACCAATATCCCTGACATTGCATTCCTGTATCTAAGTAAATGCAGAGGAGTTTTTGACTCTCTTGTCACTTAAGGTTTTTTTTATGGTCAATCATTTTCATTCCATGTCCTCTTGCCCTCAGCCCATCTGACAGTTGCACTCGTTTTTCTTCTTTATTTATACTCCTAGTGACTACAAATAGTGCTATCAAATCTCCTTACAATCTCCTCCATTAATAACCCCAGATTTTCCAGTTTATCTAATTTTCTCATTCTGGAAATGTTTGTGGCCATCTGCATCTTTCTTTGAATCCTAAACTGGACACAATATTCTTGCAAACAACAGGAATTCTGCAGATGCTGGAAATTCAAGCAACACACATCAAAGTTGCTGGTGAACACAGCAGGCCAGGCAGCATCTGTAGGAAGAGGTGCGGTCGACGTTTCAGGCCGAGACTCTTCGTCAGGACTAACTGAAGGAAGAGTGAGTAAGGGATTTGAAAGTTGGACGGGGAGGGGGAGATCCAAAATGATAGGAGAAGACAGGAGGGGGAGGGATAGAGCCAAGAGCTGGACAGGTGATAGGCAAAAGGGGATACGAGAGGATCATGGGACAGGAGGTCCGGGAAGAAAGACGGTGGGGGGGGGGGGACCCAGAGGATGGGCAAGAGGTATATTCAGAGGGAGAAAAAGGAGAGTGAGAGAAAGAATGTGTGCATAAAAATAAGTAACAGATGGGGTACGAGGGGGAGGTGGGGCCTTAGCGGAAGTTAGAGAAGTCGATGTTCATGCCATCAGGTTGGAGGCTACCCAGACGGAATATAAGGTGTTGTTCCTCCAACCTGAGTGTGGCTTCATCTTTACAGTAGAGGAGGCCGTGGATAGACATGTCAGAATGGGAATGGGATGTGGAATTAAAATGTGTGGCCACTGGGAGATCCTGCTTTCTCTGGCGGACAGAGCGTAGATGTTCAGCAAAGCGGTCTCCCAGTCTGTGTCGGGTCTCGCCAATATATAAAAGGCCACATCGGGAGCACCGGACGCAGTATATCACCCCAGTCAACTCACAGGTGAAGTGTTGCCTCACCTGGAAGGACTGTTTGGGGCCCTGAATGGTGGTAAGGGAGGAAGTGTAAGGGCATGTGTAGCACTTGTTCCGCTTACACGGATAAGTGCCAGGAGGGAGATCAGTGGGGAGGGATGGGGGGGACGAATGGACAAGGGAGTTGCGTAGGGAGCGATCCCTGCGGAATGCAGAGGGGGTGGGAGGGAAAGATGTGCTTAGTGGTGGGATCCCGTTGGAGGTGGCGGAAGTTACGGAGAATAATATGTTGGACCCGGAGGTATGTTGGAAGAACAGACCTACTGACCCAATATTACATCCCATTTTATATGTTAAAGAACACAGGTAACAACAGGACAATTTCTATAGCTACATAATGCTTCCTTTGAGTTGCACATAATTTCAAATGTCTAGATCTTCACACCAACACACCCAAAATGAGTGTTGATCACCTCTGTCAATCCTAGCTGCATCATGTAGATGCGGACATCTCAGGTGAATAGGTGTTTCCTGGTTTGCAATCAACCCCAGTCTGCAGTTTCAGGAAAACTATTGTTCTGAGTTGCATTTTCAACTCAATCTGCAATCCATATTCAATTCTGAAGACTGGATGCTGTTGAAATTAATATTAATATTAGCTATATACCTTAACTCCAGAATACACCCTAACAATTGAGGTTGAGGTTGTTGTTGCAACACCACCCAACCATCTGATCTATCTCACCATTGTATGCCTCCTCGTCACCATCTGATCTATCTCACCACTGGATGCACCTCGTCACCATCTGATCTATCTCACCATTGTATGCCTCCTCGTCACCATCTGATCTATCTCACCACTGGATGCACCTCGTCACCATCTGATCTATCTCACCATTGTATGCCTCCTCGTCACCATCTGATCTATCTCACCATTGTATGCCTCCTCGTCACCATCTGATCTATCTCACTGTTGTATACTTCTTCGTCACCATCTGATCTATCTCACTGTTGTATGCCTCCTCATCACCATCTGATCTATCTCACTGTTGTATGCCTCCTCGTCACCACCTGAGATTTCTCCATGCATAAATATCCCTTTTTTAACTAGACAATCTCCCCCTTCTTACAAACTTTTACCTGCAAATTTTCTTTAAATTACCTTTAATGTTGTTTTCCAGTCTTTTTTTCTTGCATTCCATTTTGCCACTCTAATTCTCATTTCTCGTATTGCCCCTGAACTTGCTGTAAACAGCATGGTTTTCACTTGTGTCAACAACATGGTGTCTGCTATGCACTCTTTTTTTCATACTTTCTATCTTTTCTGTTATCTAGGGAGCTTTGGCTTTAATTTCCAAACCCTTTTTCCCTGTTGAATGTACCAAGACTATAGCTGTATCATCTTCAGTTTAAGCCCTACCATTACTCAATTGCAGTTCTAACTACTAACGTTTAAGTACAATTTATTTAAATAGCTGTTCTCCAATTGATGAATTTTACTTTCTTCCTTTTAGGGCCAGAGGTTTAGCAAAAACTTTCCCATAATAACACTTAAGAAACTCCATACCCTCCTGGCCCTCCTGGTTATCTGCATTAGAAAGTTGGCATTGCTGGATTTAATTAATCTCTGCAAAGTTGCTCCTTAATTTCCTTCCCTCCAGTTGCAGACTACAGAGTACCCTAAACCATGCAGTCACAGCTCTATTTTTCCATAAGTTTATGGATAGATGGATTTTTACTTTATCAAGTTAGGTGATCCTCTCTTTCCAACTCTGCAGTATCCTCTTCCAGCAACATTGTCATTTCCCTTCATTCCTTCTCTTCTCAATCTTTCAGATTACATTGCACCCAGGAATACTTATCCCAACCTTTTATGAGTCAAATCTTGGCTACTGATACAAATTGGTAATCACACATGGTCAGTAGCCATGTTTAATATACTTTAATCCTGTTCTAAATCTTTTTGTACCCTGCCTTATTTGTCTTTCCACGTGCGACATGGTGGTGCAGTGGATCGCCCAATCACTTCACAGAGTCAGTGATCACTGAAGAGGGTTCGATTCCCATTGCTGTCTGTAAGGAGCTTGTATGTTCTCCAAAGCCATGAGTGTTTCCTTTGGGGGGGGGGGGTCCAATTTCTTCCCATGTTTCAAAGAAGTACAGTTATGATTAGGCTTAGTAAGCTGTGGGTATGCAAAGGTAGCGCCAAAGCATGGTGACAATTGTGGGTTGACCCCAGCACATCCTCAGTAATTAACTTTGATGCATTTCATTGCATGTTTCAATGTTTCGATGTTCATGTAACAAAAAAAGCTAATTTTTAATCTTTAATTTTTTTATCCACTCCAGTCAAATCATTCTATGTACTGTCTGGTATTTCTCCAATCATCTTCATGAATTTTCTTCTGGTCATGGAGGATTTAAACATTCAGGTAGATTGGGAAAATCAGGTTGGTGCTGGATCCCAAGAGAAGGAATTTATAGAAGGGCTACGAGATGGCTTTTTAGAGCAGCTTGTGATTGAGCAGACTAGGGGAAAGGCAATTCTGGATTGGGTGTTGTGTAATGAACCAGATTTGATTAGGGAGCATGATGTAAAGGTACCCCCAGGAGGCAGTGATCATAATATGATAGAATTCAACATGCTGTTTGAGAGGGAGAAGCTAAAATCCGATCTATCGGTATTAAAGTTGAATAAAGGTAACTACAGAGGCATGAGAGAGAAGTTGGCCAAAGTTGATTGGATGATGACACGAGCAGGGATGACAATTGGGCAGAAATGGCTGGAATTTCTGCGAGTAATTCAGAAGAAGCAGAATTCATCCAAAAGAAGAAGCATTCTAAAGGGAGGATGAGGCAACTGTGAATGGCTGACAAGGGAAGGATAAGACGGCATAAAACCAAAGTCCTGACGAAGGGTTCCGGCCCGAAACGTTGACTGATCATTTCCACGGATGCTGCCTGACCTGCTAAGTTCCTCCAGTGTGTTGTGAGTGTAACATAAAAACAAAAGAGGGCATACAATTTTGCAAACATTAATGGGAAGCTAGAGGATTGTAAAGCTTTTAAAAACCATAAGAGGAAGGGCACCAGAGGGAGGTGATATGCAAGTGAGGAGAAGAGAAGTTGTGAGAAAGACGCAGAATGGAGAATGATGAAAAGAGAGAAGGGGAAGGGGGGAAATTACTAGAAGCTAGAGAAATCAATGTTCATGTCATCAGATTGAAGGCTATCAGATGGAACATGAGGTATTGCTCCTCCACTCTTACAGGAACCTGGACTGAATGGCCTAATTCTGTTTCCACTTCTTATGGTCTTAAATATCTCTATCAAATCTTCTCATGGTCTTCATACTTAACGAATTCCAATGAATTCTTTACCTCCTCAAATTCCTTCTAAGCATTCTATTATTTTAAACCTTTGTTTTTATTTTGCTTATTTATCTCTCTTGAAAGGGAAATGAATTTCTCAAAAGCCTTTTCCATTCTAAAGAGAATAGTAATTCCAACTTAAACAGCCTTATTCAAAGTTAAACTTCCCTCTGATGATAACATCCAGATAAATCTTATTGAAATATTCTCCTGTGCTAGTACATGATTTCCATAATTTGGTGACCACAACAGTAAGTAGTACTCTGGCAGTATCTTAATTAGTGTTCTAACAGCAACCCTTCTCTTGTTTTTGATGCTTTAGCAACAAAAGAGGATAGTCCAGATGCCTCTTTAATTACCTTATCTATCTCTTCTTTGACCTTCAGGGATCAATGAACATGCACCCCAAATACCTTCTCTTCCTTTACTTTTCTTGGTATCCCAGCATTTACTGTCTCTACCCTTGCCTTCTCTGCCCTTCCCAAATAAATTCTCCAATACTTCTTTGGAGTGAACTCCAGTTGCTATTTTACTGCCCAACTCAACAGTCCACTTTCCCATCCTTTTTCCTTAAGTGCCAAAGTGTCATTAGATCTTACTCGTGAATATACTCAGTGTTTAAACATCTGATTTATGACCACCTGACCAAATAAAATTCATCAGCATTCAATGCTAAATGGTCAACATCCTATCCAGAGACTGGGACTTTTCATTCTTCAATCTCAGTCAGAGAAAACAGATGGTCAAACTTCATCTTGACAAATATTCTAAGGCTTTATGCATTTCAATGGGATCATTACATTCTTCTGACCTCAGGAGGATAGAGACCCAATTTACTCAATTTCTCCTCTTAAAACAGTCTTCTCATTCTAGAAAAGAATCTAGTGAACCTTCTTGACACACTCTCTTCCCTATGTAGGGAGATCAAAACTGATTGCAATCTCACTGGAGGTCCATACAACTACAGCAAGGAATCTTTATTCTTTTACACCTGGCCTCTTATAGTATAGACAACATACCATTTTTCTTTTCAGTTGCTTGTGTCTGTATTTTAGTATTTTTTTCTCTGTCATGTGCAAGGACCTCCAAATATCTTGGGATAAAAGATAAAAAAAAAATCTCTGCTCATCTATTTTTTTCTTTCCAATGCTATAGTTTTTCAAATTCACATTCTGCTCTTTCAACATAGAAGGTCATTTCCCAGTACTGGTACAGATTGTATTTACACGTGCCTGGATGTTGGATTAACTTTATCAACTGATTTATTAATTGTCATCTCATTGAATCCAAGGAAATGTTTGTCTTAAGCAACATTTTAACCCTTGTTGTGTATTTAATATTTCAGTAATATTGTAAACATACTGTTTGATTAAGCATTCCTTGTTTACATAATTCATAATGGTTATATATACAAATTATGTGGACGGCATACAGCATTATGCCGCCATGTCATATGTAAGCGTCTCACTGAAGTAAAACTATATATTAGTGAGTTATCCCCAACTCTATGCTTTTCTTTTAATTAGTTTTATGTTTTGGAGGTACAAAACCTAACAGTGGTATGAGTAAGTTTTAAAATAAACCCAAGATGACTAGCTATCTGTGGGAGCACAGTGGGATGTCTGAATTTTAAAAAAGGCAGAAAACAGATTGAATTCATGGGTTCATAAACAGTTAGTACTGGGTGATAATAATAATAATAATAATAATAATAATAAACAAATAAAAAGCAGAAAGAGCTGGCTCATCGGAAAGATAGATGCATTCAATTGCACAACAGATAACTGGATTTTGTAGACTGAATGAATTGAGCATATTTTGAAGCAAATGAAGTAGCTAATGAGAAACACATGCCAGTTTTGCTGAATGAAATTGGTGGAAGAGCATACAGTTTGTCTAGAAGTTTGACTGCTTCAGCTAAACCAGCTGAAATGAGCACTGCTGGTATTGTGAATGTAATGCAGGAACATTTAGAACTGAAACCATTGTTGATTGCAGACACTTTAGGTTTCATAAGCAGAATCAGAAGGAAGGGAAGACCATTTCAGCTTATGCGGCTGAATTGAAGAAATGGTCTGAAGATTGTCAGTTCAATCTGTATGTGGTAAAAACGGGAGGACCAGCATTGTAGGGATGTGATTAGTTGAGACAACTACAACTTGTTTGGGGACCCGTTCACAATATGCTTGCCATATTCCCTGCAATGAAACCAACTGAAAGTGAATTAAGAAAGGTACGGGATGGTGCCACAACTGTCTCCATGCCAAACACCACGAACTGTTGCCAGACAGAGGGCAAACATGTTTTGGTGCCAACCTCTGTGCCTCTAGTTGGAAAGCATATTGAAGCAAGGAAGGACCACACTGCTCAGAGGAAATGTGAAAGTGACCAAAGCAGTGGTCTGGCTAGAAGAGTTTTTGCAGGGAATATATCTGAGAAAGCTTCTGATATGTTAATCAGGCAGTTACTTGTGAAATGTGGCTTAGTTTTAAACTGGAAGAGAGTTCGAAAAGCCTCAGGAAAGTTGAAAGCATTCGGCTTTTATGAATATAAAGAACCGGAATCAACTGCATGCATTAAGGTTTCTCATGAACTTTTTGTAAAAGTTAACGCAAAGGCCAAAGCCCAGCTGGATGTTTAGAAGGTGAAAAAGAAAAGAGTCAATGGAGACACAAAAACAGAGGATTCATCAGATGATGAGGAACCCAAGAGGAGATATCAGGTCATAAAGGGAGCAATAGAAAGATTATTAAGATAACTCTCCAGTGTCAATTCCCTAGAATCAATGAAAAACTACACACAACAAGATGGACAAACAACCAGTGCGCCATAGACAACAAATTGTGCAAATACAAAAGAAAAAAATAATAATAGCAAATAAATAAGCAATAAATATCAATAACATGAGATGAAGAGTCCTTGAAAATCAGTCTATAGATTGTGGACAGTTCAGTGATGGGGTGAGTGAAGTTATCTCTTCTGGTTAAAGAGCTTGCTGATTGATGGATAATAACTGTTCCTGAAACTGGTGGTGTGGATTCTGATTCTCTTGTACCTTGTTCCTGATGGCGGCAGTGAGAAGAGAGCATGGCCTGGATGATGGGATTCTCTGATTGATGATGGATGCTGCTTTCCTGCACTCCTTTAGATGCGCTCAGTGGTGGGAAGGGCTTTACCCAAGATGGACTAGGCTGTATCCACTACTTTTTGTTGGTTTTTCAGTTCAACAGCTTTGGTGTTTCCACACCAGGTCATGATGTAACCAGTCAGTACACTCTCCGCCGCACATCTATACGAGTTTATCACTGTTTTAGATGACATACTGAATCGTCACAAACCTCTGGGAAAGTAGAGGCATTGCTGTGCTTTCTTTGTAATGGCACTTAAGTGCTGGACCCAGGACGGATCCTCTGAAATGATAACACCAAGGAATTTAAAGTTGCTGACCCTTTCCATGTGTGATCCAGTGACGAGGACATCCATTTCCTCCTCCTGAAGTCAATAATCAGCTCCTTGGTCTTGCTGACATTGAGTGAGAGGTTGTTGTTGTGGCACCACTCAGCCAGATTTTCAATCTTTCTCTAAAATCGAGGATCTAGTTGCACAAGTCAACAACCTTGGCTATAATTTCACCAGTTCTAATGCAAAATAATTCTGAAATAACAGCATTAATATGCTTTTTGTTGTATTAAATCCATAAATTTTTATGTTACTTGTTGATTTCTGGTGAACAATATAACCATGCACCTATGTTTGGTATTTGGTATCTTTGGATCCTTGAATAACTAGTTATAACAATGCAATTTAATGGATAGCTATTGCCATATGCAGTTGTGTAAAATAATCCTAATTGCTTACAATGCACTTTTCTGCAAATTGAATATCTTCAACATATTCTTCCATGGCATATATGCTATTTTATATATAGTTGTAATGTGATCATAATTTACACCTGCTCATTATTCTGTTTATTCATGGGCTGCTCTTCATTGCCGCAAAACATTGTAACATTCTTTCAAATTAGAGTCAAGTTTCTTTCATAAGGCAGTTAAACTCTAATGATCCTCTGAAGTGAATGTATTTTTCAAAGCAGTGATATGCCATTATAAAAAATAGGTTCATATAACAGATGAATTGCAATAGTTCAACGAAATTATTGCAGGTATCATATGGCTGTTCAGTTAGATGTTAGGTCATCAAGAAAGTATTCCCAATAGGCTGCTACAAAACCTCTCATTTAATTTGTGTGATATGCAGTGAAACAGAGTAATCTGCTTATTTTTTGTTCGCTTTTCTAGCATTGAAACTCCAGTCTGTTGCAAAAATATACTGGAACTACCAGGATGTATGACAGTTTGAAATGGTTATGAAGCATCTCAACCTCTGTCTGAGGAGAGAGAGTAGATCCACTCCAATTTGGCTACTGTCACAACAGCAGATGCCATTTTATTAACTCTTCACTCAGCCCTGCAACATCTGGACAGTGAAGATACATACATTAGGATATTCTTCATTTACTACACATCAGCATTCAGCACTATCATCCCCTTGAAACTAATCAATAAGCTCTAAGTCTTAGGCCTTGATACCTCCTTGTGCAACTGGATTCTCAATTTCCTCACAGATCCCAATCAGTTCAGATTGGCAATGACATTTTCTCCACAATCAACATCAACACAGGTGCACCACAAGGCTGTGTGCTTAGCCCCCTGCCCTACTTTATACTTCTGACAGTGAGATTAAAATACAGCTCCAATGCCAAATTCAAGATTGCTGATGACAACACTGTTGTTGGCTGAATCAAAGGAGGAGACAAATTGGCGTAAAGGAAGGAATTCAAAATCTGTTTGAATGGTGCCACCAAAACAACGTCTCACATTCTAGGAGTTTAGAAGTATTGGTGGCGAGGGGGATCTCACTTAAACTTTCCAAACATTGAAAGGCCTAGGAGAGTCTACGTAGTCATGATTGAATGGTGGAGCAATTTGATAGGCCAATTAACAATTCTTCTCCTATGTCTTATGGTCTTATGATCTAATAGTTGTCAGTAAACCCCAATTAAAGGATGCTGGATTTCTGAAAACTGGGCCTCCATGGAATTGTAGACCCCTTCCGCAGTTTTAACATTTATACCACAGAGAGAGATGCAAGAATTGTTGAAGACGGGATAACCAATATTCCCAACCTGGTTAGGTTAGTCTCAAGTATCCAGTCACTGTCTGTTTCTGCTCTCTCTATGTCCCTACAAGCATTATTTGTGAGCGGGGGGTTGTGGATACTGGAGATGACAATGACCGCTGTGGTATCTTAAGGTGTAAATTGAGGTGGTGGGGATTTATGTAAGGGTGTCAGAAGATGCAGCAGAAAAAGGAAGGACAGGAGCAAGCACAGGGGAGCAGGGAGCTAGAGGAGATTGCAGTGTGCCCTTGTGTTGTAGGTAGAAGGCCTGAGGCAGCAATAGCCTGCAGAGGTTAATAAATAAGGGAAATACTGTGGATTAGATGTCTCTGGGGTATTAAAGATTACTGCAGTTTAGGGAGGGTCAGATTAAACTGAGTGTGATATTGAAGGAACAGTGATTAAATGGAAAGTGAAATTAGACTGGATGAGATATTGGAAAGTACTGGGAATGAGGGTAGAATCAAACTGAGATATTCAAGGGTACAGAGAATCAGGAAAGACTGGGAATGATCTTGATAGGAAACTGAAACTGAGGGAAGAGTATGACTTAACTAGGAATGATACTGGGGCATTTAATTGTGATACTAATGGAAATGGAGAACGAAGGGAAAGTGAGATCAGACTAAGTGGAGTCTGTAAGTAAACTGATGGGAAAGGTGGAACTAACCTATCATAAACATTGACAGTACAGAAGAGCCAACTCTAAGAGCTTTAGTAAGAGATTTGGAGCTAAAATAAGGGAGCATGGTGACATCCCATCCTATTTATTCAGGACAATCCTGGCATTCAAATATCCAATCCAAGTTCCATTTAAAACAAATAAGGTGGATGCGCTTGAGGGAGCTGTGTGGTGATCTGTGGAAATGGCAGCAGGGATGGAGACTAAAGGATCTACCATGTGCCATAACCTAGCCTCACATCAGAGTGACAACCAGAATCAAAATCAGGTTCATTATCACTGACATATGTCATACACTTTGTTGTTTTGCTGCAGCAGTACAGTGCAATATACAATAATTTACAATAAGAAATATATTTTGCCTATGTACTGTATATATAAATAAATAAAATTAAGTAAGTAGTGCAAAAAAGAGGGGGATAAAATAGCGAGGTACTGTTCATGCATTCATTGTCCATTCAAAAATCTGATGGCAGAGGAGAAGACGTTGTTCCTAAAATACTGCGTGTGTGTCGTCAGGATCCTGTATCTCGTCCTTGATGGTAGCAATAAAAAGAAGGCATATCCTGGGTGATAGGGCTCCTTAATGATGGTTTACACCTTTTGAGAGGTGTCCAACCTGGCGAGACGAAGGAGGTGCCAGGCCCGGAGTCACCCCATAGTCCCCGGAAACTCCAAGTGTTGCAAACTAATCCCTCTAACATCAAGTCTAACAGGAGGCAGATCAAATGGCCTGCAGCTAACGTGACTTCACTGTGGAAGCAGTTTGATGAAGATGTCAACCAAATTCTGGAGGCAACAGCAAAGGGAGGGGTTGATAGGAGGTTGGTTGTAGGGGATTCGCAGCCCGTTCCTTAGCTAGAGCCTTCAGCAATTTGGGCATTGGGGCAGAGGGGAAGAGGAGAGTCATCCGCAGTACCACTGATGCGGCAGATAGGGCTTCAAGATGGTTGTGGCTCAAAAGAGGGGAGCCATGGAGTTATAGCCATCTTGTCACAAGCTGGGGTCTGATCAGCCCTGGCTGGGTCACCTGGAGGAGGGTGTATGATGTTGAAAGACCCGAAACACCCGATGATTCCAGGAACATCACTGAAGATGTGTCCAGAAGCATCAGTAGATGTATGTACACAGGCATCGTCTTTTGAAGATGTCCTCGATGCTGTGGAGGATGGTGCCCACGATGGAGCTGGCTGAGTTTGCAACATTCTGGTGACATACCAAGTCTCCTCAAACTTCTAATGAAATATAGCCACTGGCATGTTTTCTTCATAATTGCATCAATATGTTGGGACCAGGACAGATCTTCAGAGATGTTGATAATCAAGAACTTGAAACTGCTCACCCTTTCTATTGCTGACGCAGGACATACCCTTTCTCATTGTTACCATCAGGAAGGAGGTACAGAAGCTTGAAGGCACACACTCAACAATTCAGGAACAGCTTCTTCCCCTCTGCCATCAATTCCTAAAAGCTTTTATTATCTGGCCGAGGGCTACGGTTACCTTATAAGGTGACTGGAGAATGCATCCTCAAAGGTGTATGTAACAAGCAAGTCAAAGTATGTATGCAGAATACAAGTTTGAGATTTGTCTTCTTTAGATAGCCATAAAATACAGAAAACCATAGAAGTAGTTGAAAGAAAGACATCAATCCCCCCACATGAAAAGAAAAAGAAACAAAAACTCGCAAATCCCAACCCTCCCCAACCCCTCTATCGCACAAAAACTAATAGATCACCCAAACCTCCAGCCTGCCAATCAGCAATAAGAACAAATCGGCAATGTCCTAAATGGACATTGAACCCAAGAACACTACATCATTTTAAAAAATTATTTCTGTTTCTGTACTGCTTTTGATTTAACTATTTAATATACATAGACACAGCATACAGGTATATGCCCGTGATATTAAACCTGATTCTGATCCATAACTAGTTCAACCCATCACAGAATTACATAGCCTATTGAAGTGGCCTTCCTGAACTGTAATATTGTCAAATGAGTGGGGCCTGGTATCCACATCCATAAAAGATTCCAGTCCTGCACCATGCATCTTTTGGACTGTCAATTTCAATGTTTCTGTACTGTTTAAATGTAACTGCTTCATATGTTATAAATTATATGGAACAATTTGTACAGGAGGTAGTTGATGTGGAAAATGTTAAAGGAGAATTGCACAAATACATATTAGAGTAAATGAAAAACGAGGCACGATGGATGGATTGTAAGTCTGGAAACTGAACTGCATGACTCAGTTTCTTCAGTCACAATGACAATATGAGTCAATTTTACATGAAATAGATGGCATTAGTGATTATTTATAGATAAAATTATGCCAATTGCCATACTGAATCAGAGATTTCCATGGGTAATCCATGCTGGAATACCGGATCTTCTTCTAGCATCTAGAGTTCCTAATGGCATTACAATTCATATGGTATTCATTCTCACACATACTGACACAAACTGAAGCTGAAGCTGTGGCAACTAAGGGACAGTGTTACTGGAACCAGGAGCACACCTTGCTGATTTATTGTTTTTATTTGCAGGCACTTTACTGACATCGGGAGAGCTGACTGGGCAGCTTCGGAATCCACTGCAGAAATCTTCCAAAGTTGACAGAGTATTTAAAAGGACACTGAGTGTTTTCTTTAGCTGGCAGGCTGCTCATTCCTTGCATGCCACTGTAATGATACTGCTGAAAGCATGCATTGATATGGGTATTACTGGCCACTCAGTGAGAACTCAAGAAGACCTTGGCACAGAGGGCAAGGACAAGCACATTATTAAGAGCCAACTTCTAGAGAGGCTTCAGGGGCACCATGTCCTTCCTAGGCCTCTCTGATGAATAATTCTGTTTTAGGTTCAGTTTTATAAGTCCATCATTACTGAAGTATGTGAAATTTTGCAGGAACTATGGTCGTGCACTTTGTCCAGACTGGTCACACCATGGAAGGCAGATCATATTGATTCTTGACTATTTCACTGCAGGATGTTTCCAAAGAGTCGCAATAGATTTCTTTACTACTCACCAGCACCTCAGAATAATCACACTGGTACTGAATTGACAAAGATTTTATTTTATCAACTTGGTGATCTTGATTTGAGGAGACCTAATTTGGCATCAGTGTCGAACATTTTTTTGTTGTGTTAAGAATAAGTGAAATCCAATTTCTAGGCAGTTGAATCTTACCTTTATCCAATGACAAAGCAGATCATTCTGGTCCTGATGTCCCAAAAACTATACTCCAGCATTATATGTCTCAGACTGACAATTCAAATCTCCAAATTTTTGTTGGAATCCCCATCTAGTGGAATTAAATAATGAATTGTGCAGGGAATTTAAGATTACTCAGCCATGGCAATGCTGATGTTTTGAACCATTAGTCAAGTCTCTGTGGTGGGCACGCATACTGAATTTGGTAATCTTATTGAGGTTGTTATAGATTGCCACATTAAGATGAAATTTCTCTACTGCATTAATGTTCATGTACTGATGACTCATTATGACCTGCTGAAGAATGTAGCTTATTGTAAACACAAAATAATCTGCAGATGCTGGGGTCAAAGCAACACTCACAACACGCTGGAGGAACTCAGCAGTTTGGGCAGCATCCGTGGAAACGATCAGTCAACGTTTAGGGCTGGAACCCTTCGTCAGGACTGTAGAGGGATGGGGCAGAGGCCCTATAAAGAAAGTGGGGGGAGGGTGGGAAGGAGAAGGCTGGTAGGTTCCAGGTGAAAAACCAGTAAGGGGAAAGATAAAGGGGTGGGGGAGGGGATAGGCAGGAAAGGTGAAGAAGGAATAGGGGAAAACACAATGGGTAGTAGAAGGAGGCGGAACCGTGAGGGAGGTGATAGGCAGCTGGGGGAGGGGGCAGAGTGACATAGGGATAGGAGAAGGGAGGGGGAGGGAATTACCGGAAGTTGGAGAATTCTACGTTCATACCAAGGGGCTGGAGACTACCTATATGGTATATGAGGTGTTGCTCCTCCAACCTGAGTTTACCCTCATCATGGGAGTAGAGGAGGCCATGTATGGACATATCCGAATGGGAGTGGGAAGCAGAGTTGAAGTGGGTGGCTACTGGGAGATCCTGTCTGTTGTGGCGGACGGAGCAGAAGTGCTCGACGAAGCGGTCCCCCAATCTGCGTCGGGTTTCACCGATGTAGAGGAGGCCGCGCTGGGAGCACCAGATGTAGCTTATGCTATGTAGCTGTAAGGAATGAAGACCACAGTACAGTATTTCAAATACACTGTAATGCTGGTTTTCACGTTGGCTAAGTTCACAGTACAAAGAAGCATACTCATTAATGATGTATCATACCAGTTACTGCTTGGTCAGGAAGCTCCTTCCTGTTTGCTTACATGCTTAATGAAATAATGGCAATGTGCAGACAAAGGAGCTTTGATCTTCAGCTGTTGTTTAATTAGGGTGCGACATTCCTGTGGTAAACCATATATATGTTGTAACCGGGTTAACTGTCTGGACACGCCCCTCTGCTGACTGCCCCTGTGGCTCCTCCCACAGTTCCTGTATAAAGGTGTTTCACCTTGCCCTTCCCCCTCAGTCCGGGGGCAGACACTCACCATGGAGGTCGTATTGTACAGTGAATAAAAGCCTTTCAGTATTTTACCCAACCTCAGTTTTTTGGAGTTATTGAAGGTGCTTCAATTCTATTCGCTGTACATTTTAAAGCATGGAACACGCACTAAGACCCGACAAATTAGACCTCAGTCCGCAAACGCCTGAAGCTGGAAACACTTTCGAACTCTGGCTGGTCTGCTTCGAAGCATACCTAGAGGAGAATAAAGTGACCGACCCCGTAGCGAAGCACAGAGTTCTACTCTCCAGGTTCAATCCACGGGTCTATTCGCTGATCAGAGACCAGCCGAACTACGATGGCGTGATGAGTGCCCTCAAAGGACAATACCTGCGGCCGATAAACAGCGTCTATGTTCGGCACCGCTTAGCAACGCGGCAACAACGGCCCGGGGAATCGAGTGCTGAGTTCGTCCAGGCCCTACGGACGCTCGTGCGAGCCTGCAATTGCCAGGAGCTGACAGCGGCGCAGCATGCAGAACTCCTAGTGAGAGACGCCTTCGTCACGGGGACCAGGTCAGTGTACGTGCGCCAGCGGCTGCTGGAAAAAGCCGATCTTACCTTAAGTTCGGCGATCGAACTGGCCGACACGCTGGAGGCCGCTCTGCATAACTCTGAGGCTGTCCAGGCACGCGATCCCCCGATGGCCTTGTGGGTGCCGCAGACCCTGGAACCCGCCGGCGAATCAACCTCGGCTGCCGCCAGTCGCAAGTCCCCACAACCCGCCGGCGAATCAACCTCGGCTGCCGCCAGTCGCAAGTCCACGAAGTACTACTTCTGCGGACTGGAGGAGCAGCCCAGGAAACGCTGCCCAGCCCAAGAAGCTACCTGCTCCAGCTGTGGAAAGAAGGGCCACTTTGCGAAGGTCTGTAAGTCCAAACTGCGAGCGGGATCTAGCAGCGCTGCGTGCGAAACATGGGGGTCGCCATCTTGCCTGCTGCCATCTTCCCTGCACGCCGCCACCACGTGCAAGACGTAGGGGTGGCCATCTTAGTCGGCACCACCTCCCACCGCTGACGACCAACGGGTGCTCACGGGGCACCCCACCGCGCCGGACCAAGACAGTGATCCAACCCTAGCTTCCGTGACCCTCGACCAAAGCGCTCCCCACCAGCTGGCAAGGTCAATGATGGACATCCTGGTGGAGGGGCGCAGGACAAGCTGCCTGTTTGACACAGGCAGCACGGAGAGTTTTATCCACCCGGACACAGTGCAGTATTGTGGACTCATGATACGGCCGGTAAGTCAGAGGGTCACAATGACCTCCGGGTCACATACAACAAACATCCGGGGGGGTTGTATAGCGATGCTAGTGGTGCAGGGCACAGAATATCGAGACCTTACATTACTGGTCATGCCTCAACTGTGTGCCCCTGTGCTATTGGGGCTCGACTTCCAGAGCCACCTGAAAAGCGTGACAACGAAGTATGATGGGCCCCTCCCACCAATCACTGTCGGAAATCCTCAGTTTTGTAGGAATACGTCACATACCCCACTGCTGACCAGACACACACACCGACCCACACATCCCACCCAACACCATGCCAACAGCCGCACTACTGACACCACCTGCGGCCTCTCCACCCTCAAGATCCCTCCCCCACTGCTGTTCGCCAACCTGACCCCCGACTGTAAACCTGTTGCAACTAAAAGCAGGAGGTACAGCGCGGGGGACAGAGCTTTCATTAAGTCGGAGGTGCAGCGGCTGCTCAGGGAGGGGGTCATTGAGGCGAGCCCAAGTCCTTGGAGGGCCCAGGTGGTCGTTGTTTGGCACGGGGAGAAGAATAGGATGATCGTGGACTATAGCCAGACCATCAATAGGTTCACGCAGCTCGACGCGTAACCTCTACCCCACATTGCGGATATGGTCAATCAGGTAGCACAGTACAAGGTGTACTCGACCATAGACCTAAAATCCGCTTACCATCAGCTCCCCATCTGCCGGGAGGACCGCCCTTACACCGCCTTCGAGGCGGATGGCAGGCTTTATCACTTCCTGCGTGTTCCCTTCGGTGTCACGAATGGTGTATCTGTCTTCCAGAGGGCAATGGATCGGATGGTGGACTGGCACCAACTGAAGGCCACGTTCCCATATCTGGATAACATCACCATCTGTGGTCACGACCGACAGGATCATGACAACAACTTCCAAAATTTTCTCCAAGCGGCCAAAGCTTTCAATCTCACCTATAACAAGGACAAGTGTGTATTCGGGACCACCCGACTTGCTATCCTTGGGGGTGTTGTGGAGAACGGAGTCATTGGCCCTGACCCTGACCGTATGCGCCCCCTGTTGGAACTCCCTCTTCCCAACACCCTCAGAGCCCTCAAAAGGTGCCTGGGCTTCTTTTCATATTATGCCCAATGGGTCTCTAACTATGCAGACAAGGCCCGCCCCCGGTCAAGTCCATCACATTCCCCCTCTCTGCTGAGGCCCATGCAGCCTTCAGCCGCATAAAAGGGGACATTGCCAAAGCAGCAATGCATGTGGTGGATGAGGCCATTCCCTTCCAAGTAGGGAGTGACGCCTCCGACTTTGCGCTGGCTGCTACCCTCAACCAGGCGGGAAGACCAGTGACGTTCTTCTCCCGTACCCTTCAAGGCCGTGAAATTCGGCACTCCGAGGTAGAGAAAGAGGGCCAGGCCATAGTGGAAGCTATTTGGCACTGGAGGCACTATCTTGCCGGCAAAAGGTTCACCCTGCTAACTGACCAGTGCTCAGTCACATTCATGTTTAATAACCAACAGCGGGGCAAAATCAAAAATGATAAAATTCTGAGGTGGAGAATTGAACTCTCCACCTACAACTATGACATCATGTACAGGCCTGGGAAGCTCAACGAGCCCTCCGATGCCCTATCCCGGGGAATGTGCGCCAGTGCGCAGATCGACCGGCTATACGCCCTACATGTAGATCTTTGCCACCCAGGGGTCACCGGGCTTTTCCAATTCGTGAAGGCCCGGAACCTGCCTTACTTCCTTGAGGAGATCAGGACGATGACCAGGGACTGCCAAATCTGCGCAGAGTGCAAACCGCACTTCTACCGACCCGAAAAGGCACAACTCATCAAGGCCACCCGCCCCTTTGAGCGACTGAGTGTTGACGTTAAGGGCCCCCTTCCCTCCACCAACCGCAATGTGTATTTTCTTAACGTTATCGACGAGTACTCGCAGTTCCCCTTCGCCATCCCCTGCCCCGACACCACTACCACGTCAGTTATAAAAGCCCTGCGCAAGCTCTTCACTCTGTTCGGATACCCATGCTATATCCCCAGTGACAGAGGGTCCTCGTTTATGAGTGACGAGCTGCGCCAATATCTACTGGCTAGGGGAATTGCAACCAGTAGGACCACGAGCTATAATCCCCGGGGGAATGGACAGGTGGTGAAGGAGAATGGCATGGTGTGGAAAGCCACACTCTTAGCCCTCAGGTCAAAGGGACTGCCGGTCTCCCGCTGGCAGGAGGTCCTTCCCGAGGCACTCCACTCCATCCACCCCATGTTATGCACGGCCACCAATGCCGCCCCTCATGAGCGACTCTTTTCTTTTCCCAGAAAGTCGACCACTGGAACCACCCTACCAACTTGGCTGATGTCCCCGGGGCCAGTGTGTTCCGGAAACATGCGAGGAGCAATAAATACTCCCCGATGGTTGAGAGGGTTCACTTACTTTATGCGAACCCTCTGTATGCCTATGTGGTTTTACCGGATGGGCGGGAGGACACGGTCTCCATCCGCGACCTGGCGCCCGGAGGAGCACCGGGCCCCTACCCTGAATATACCGATGTATGTACCCACGAGACACCGCGCACTCCAAACCCTACACAGACACTACACGATATTCCCATACCGGGTGCAAGACACATGCACGTGGGATTAACAACGCCTAACGCGCTGGCACCTCAAGTCAGGCCGGAGCCAGCACAACCGCCGTCGCCGATGCAATCACTACCGGTGCTACATAGATCACAGCGACGGACTCAACCACCTGATAGACTTAACCTGTAAATATACTTCTTGTAAATATTGTCAGTCACTTCACCCCGCAGGACTCTTTTAAGAAAAGGAGGGGTGAATGTGGTAAACTATATATATAATATATATATATGTTGTAACTGGGTTAACTGTCTGGACATGCCCCTCTGCTGACTGCCCCTGTGGCTCCTCCCACAGATTCCTGTATAAAGGTGTTTTGCCTTGCCCCCTCCCCCTCAGTCCGGGGGCAGACACTCACCATGGAGGTCCTATTGTACAGCGAATAAAAGCCTTTCAGTATTTTACCCAACCTCAGTCTTTTGGAGTTATTGAAGGTGCTTCAATTTCAAAACTTACATAACGTCTGCTTGGGTGTCATATTATTGTAGCTTTAACTTCCGATACGTATGACAGTATATTGTTTTGTAACCATGGAGTATTCTTATTGCTGTTATCTTTCCGAATACAGATGAGGTTCCTGAGCTGAAAAGGCTGGATATGAAACCTGAGCACTATTATCATTAATGCAATTCTTTGAGATGCAGATTTGCTTACCATTCCTGAAGGTCAATATCAACATCAGCACTGTTTATGGAAAATTTTAATGCTCAGTTTCACAGGAACATGGAAAAATGATTGATTAAGGGGCATTACCTTGCATGAATGTTCAGATACTACTAAAAGGCTCCCTACTACAATAAGATGGGTGCTTAACTTCACAATCTACCTCATTATGCTCTTTCACCTTGTTAACCTGCACTGCACTTTCTCTGCAGCTTTTACACTTTATGGTGCATTGTTATTGTTGTACTTTGTTCTAACTCAATGCATTATATCATGATTTTATCTGTATGAAAAATATGAAGACAAGCTTTTCACTACATCTTGGTATATGTAACAATAATAAACCAATTCCAATTCTAATTTCAAGATATATGTGAACTTGCAGGGGCTAACTGTTTTTATGGTGTTCTTTATTGCAATAAATGTAACCAATTAGAAATAGAATACCTTCCTATTTCAGGGATTGAGTGCTCCTAGTTGAAGCAAGGTTGGATGCAAGATAAGGTTGTTTCTAGAGTAACATACACAAAATATTGGAGGAACCCAGCAGGTCAGGAAACATCAATGGAGCAAAATGAACTGTCAACATTTCTAGCAAAGACCTTCCTAAGGAGTCTCAAGAAGGCTCTTGGCCTGAAACATTGACTGTTCAGTTAAGTCAACCTCAGAAGATGTTATCCTCTTGTATTTATTTCTCATAGCAGCTTTTCTGAATGAATCACCAAAGTTAAAATGAGAATGCGGATGAATCCATGGAATTACAAACAAACTGCATTCATGTTGCTTAGAATTTTCCAGTCAATTGGGAGAGGACAATTGAATTCCAGTAGCTTTAGCTATGTCTGATATCAAGAGCCAAAGTGAAAGACTGGTGTACTCAGCCATTGTGCTACCTTAATCTCTCAAGCACCGCCTCAAGGGTCTTGTGCCTTGAATGAATTGTATTCTTTTGCTGGATTACCGAGAAGTGTATGTAATATTACAAGCCATGACTTCTCACTTTGATTAGGAGATTTCCAGAGGTTCTGATGAGTATGATGATGGAAAGTTGCTTGGCAAACCTTAAACCTGTTTCGCAATGGGAAGAAATATATCGCAGTGTTTGATATTTCAGATTCACCGAATCTTTTTAGATAATTAGCTGGACTGTGACATCAAACTTATCCTAATCAGTTAATCCATGGAAATAACAGAGGAATGCTAAAGAAGATCATCCAATGCAATGCAAAATAATAAATGCGCTGGCTGTTTACGGTCATAGAGTCATTGAATTGCACGATACAGAGGTGGGCCTTTCAGCCAGCAGTGGCCATGTTGACTTTCTATGCTTCGCCTATTTAAATGTCAGTCTAAATACCTCTGAAATGCAGTAATGGTATCTGTTCCAGATAGCAATCATCTCTGTTGGAAAGTCTTCCCCTCAGATCCCCTCTAAAACTCTTCTTTCACCTTAAAACTATGCCCTAACAAGGGAGAAGGATTTTGGCTATGTACAGCTCTTGTAACTTTTCTCCTCAGGCAGGTCACCCCTTAGTCTCCTTCACTCCAGGGAAAACAAACACTCCCTATCCAATTTCTTAGGATGACTGAAGTCCTGTAGTACAAGGAACATCTGGAGATTGTCCTCTGCACTCTCACCAGCGCAATCACATCCTTATAGTGTGGTGACCAGGCCTGAACACGATACACCAAATTAGCCTAAACAATGTTTTATAAAGTTGCAACATAGCCTATGCCTTGACTCTTGTACTCTATGCCCTGATCTATGAAAGCATACATACCATATGCTCTTTTCACCACTCAGACCACCTGGGCTGCCACTTTAAGGGGAGTATGGACTTACACCCCGAGGTCTTTCTATTCATTAACATTCATTTGTGGCCTATCATTTACTCTAGTACCTCCATTTCACTTAACATACATCACTGCGCTTTGCACTCATCAGGATTAAATTCTATCTGCCAATACTCTACCCAATTTACTATCTGATTTACACCTTGCAGTAGCCATCCTATCCACAGCATCACAAATTTTCATGTTGTCTACATACTTACTAAGGGGACCCACTGTTTCTCAAGCTATCCACTTCCTCCTAATATACTTATAGAGTGACTGCAAATTTTCCTTAATATTAACTGTCGAGGTTATTTCATGGCCTCTTTTTGCCTTCAAAATTTCTTTCTCAGGTACATTCCTACACCCACTATATTTCTCGAGGGACTTGTTTGATTGTAGCTGCCGATACGTGTCATATGCTTGCTTTTCATCCTGATTGCTCTTCAGTAATCTTCTTAATTTAAGGTTTCCTAATCTTGCCATCTTTGCTCCTCACCTTTACAAGTAATTCTAGCCTTTAACAGCAATCATAACTCTCTTTTAGATACTCCTGCTTGTCTGATATTGTTTTCCCAACACTGTCAGACAAAGTTCTCATTCTACTTTTATTCTTTCCTTATGTTATTGAATTCATTCTTTCCCCCAATTTTGGAACCCAACCTGAAGACCAACCATATTCCTTCACATAATTACTTTGAAGTTTTTACAGAATTATTTACAGAATAAGCTCTGTTTCCAAGCGCTCTCCAACCAACACTTCCACCACCTAATTTCTTTTGTTAAGGTCAAGTCCAGCCCTATCACTGGTAGGACTAATTACATATTGTCTTAAAAGACTATCTTGGACACACACAGCAAATTCTCCCCATGTAAGACCCATGAACTAAGGTAATCCACTCAAATCTGGGAAAGTTAAAATTCCCCTGTACTATAATGCCATTCCTTTTACGGATTTCTGCAATTTGATTACAAGTCATATATCAGAAGCAAGGTCTACCATTCCTAAGCAAAATACACTGAATGAGGTGAGACTGGTGCAAATTACTGTTATAGATATAACAGAAGTCACATCAATTCAAAATAGCAAAATATGTTAATTTAAAAAGATAATAGATCCTTAGTATGCTTCTATAAACAGGATAGCTTGCTAAGCAAACTCAATTGATGTGATTTCTTCAAAGACAATAAGTTTTCCCAATACAAAAAGATCACAGAGAGCAAGTATGGGTACAAATTATTGAAACAATTGAGAACAGCATGCGACTTGGTTTATATTAAATTGCATTTATGCCATAAGCAGCAATATTGGAAAGCAAAAAAGCTTCAAGACAGAAGTATGTTTAAATGGTCACTAGGCAGTAGATTATTCAGTCTTCATAAGGATACATTTCCGAGTATTATCTGCCCAAATACCACTGATGAAGAATAATGAACTTCAATTTTTTTTTCGGAAGAACTACAAAAAGCTGTTGGGCCAGATGAAATATTTTTAATGAATCACTTAGCAAATAAGCTACCAATGGTTACACTAATTGATTGACATAGGTGGGCAATGATTGGCTAGAACAGAAAGAGATGTTTACCGTGAATGCTTCAAAATCATACTTAAACACACTATTGGAAAATTATTCTGACATGTTTACATGAAATAGATGGCATTAGTAAAGTTACTTCCAAGGGTATATCAGGTTATGATGTAGGTAGCTTTTTCAAGCCAGATGAAAATCAAATATGCTTTGAAGAACTAGCAAGGGGAAAAGTTAAATAATGTATAACAAAATGAAGTTCTAGTGAAGGCAAGGCAGAATGATTGGGAAACACCAACAGTATCGCCAATTATGTGGTGATTATAGTCAATACTGAGTTGGCACTAATAACAAAGAGTCTCCGTTACCAACTTCATAGGATCGATATATAACATAGACCATTACAGCACAGTCCTGCCAAGGAGTTTCGGCTCGAAATGTAGACTGTATTATTTTCCATAGATGCTGCCTGGCCTGCTGAGTTGCCCCAGCGTTTTGGGTATGTCGTTCGGATTTCCAGCATCTGTAGATTTTTTGTTTGTGATTTGACAGTACAGTGATGTGCTGACCTTTTAACCTACTCTAAGATCAATCTAACCCTTCCCTCCCAGATATCCTTCCATTTTTTATTTCATCCATGTGCCTTTCTAGGTGTCCCTTAAATGTCCTGAATGTACTTGCCTCCACCATCACCTCTGAGAGCATGTTCCATGCACCCACCACTCAGTGTAAAAAACTTACCTTTGACGTTCCCCCCTCCCCAGACTTTCCTCCAATCACCTTAAATTGTGTCCCCTTGTATTTGCCATTTCCGCCCTGGGAAAAAGACTTCGGCTGTGTACTTGGTTTATGCCTCTTATCACCTTGTATGCCTGTATCAAGTCACCTCTCATCTTCCTTTACACCAGAGAGGAAAGTCCTAGATTGTTCAACCTATCCTCATAAGACGTGTTCATAATCCAGGCCACATCCTGGTCAATCTCCTCTGTGACCTTTCAAAAGATTCCACATCCTTCCTATAATGAGGTGACCAGAACCAAACACAATATTCTAAGTTTTCTCTAAGTGTGCAGGGTTTAATTGCAACATTATCTTGTGGCTCTTGAACTCAACCCCTTGACCAATGAAGGCTAACATATCATTATGCATTCTTAACCACCCTATCAACTTGCGCGGCAATTTTGAGGAACCTATGGATTCCTCTGTTCCTCCACACTGCTAAGAAGCGTGCTGTTAACCCTGTATTCTGCCTTCCAAAGTGAATCACTTCTCACTTTTCCGGGTTGAACTCCATCAGCCACTTTTCAGTCCAGTTTTGCATCAAGTCAATGTCCCATTATGACCTACGACAACCCTCTGCACTATCCACAACACCGCCTACCTTCGTGTCATCTGCAAACTAACCCACCCTTCCACTTCCTCATCCATGTCATTTACAAAAATCACAAAGAGCAGGGGACCCAAAACAGATCCCTGTGGAGCACCACTGGTCACTGATCTCCAGGTAGAATGTGACTATTCTACAACTACCTTCTATAGGCAAGCCAATTCTGAATCCACATAGCCAAGTTCCCCTGCATCCCATGCCTCCTGACTTTCTGAATGAGCCTGCCATGGGGAACTTTATCAAACACCTTACTAAAAACCAGGTACACCATATCCACTACTCTATTTTCATCATTGCCCATTGTCATATCCCCAAAGAGTTCCATCAGGTTGGTGAGGCACGACCTGCCCCTCATAAAGCCACGCTGACTATCTTTACTCAGATTGTGCTTCTCCAAGTGCTTGTAAATCCCATCTATAATTAATTTTTTCCAATAATTTCCCCACCACTGAAGTAAGATTCACTTGTTGATGGTTACCCCTACTCTCTTTGTTTAACAAAATAAGAACATTTGCCACCTTCCAGTCATATGGAACTGCTCCTGTGGCCTGTGATGACGCAAATGTTATTGCTAAAGGCACAACAATCTCTTTTTCTACATCTCGTCCAGCCCTGGGGACCTTATATGAAGAGTAAACAAGAACAAAATTTTCAGCAAAAAGATTGGTCACATGCATAAAATAAACTGAATATACTTGAAGAAAATCAGGAATATTTTACTCTTGATATACATAAGTGTCTGCTATGAAACACTAAAATGACATAATGGCGTGAAATCATCACTGAAGATATTTCTGATATAATATGCTTCAAGATAGAAATCATTGTCTGTGCAAGTAGTAAAATATACCAGTAACCAGAATTAATGAAGAAGAAAATGTTTACACATTAGATATAGTGTTTAACTGGCTACACAATCTCAATGTGAAGTTCAAGTTTAAATTTATTGTTAACATAGGCATACATACATAAGGTAGAAATTTATTTTTTACAATGGTAGCATGGTGTATTATATGAGGAGGATAGCATAAGTTAACACAAATTTAAATTAACATAATTGTTATATAAATTACAAATGTGCAAAATATCTAACAAAATAAGATAATACACTAGTGTAATATGAAGAGAGAGAAAGAAATAAAAATATAGTGCAAGGTGGTTTTGAGGTTTGCAAGCCAATTCAAAATCTGATGGCATTTGGGGTGCAGAAAGGAGAGCAGCTGTAGTTGAACATTGAGATGTGGATTCTCAGGCTCCTGTACCTCCTCTAAGATGGCAACAAGATGAGGGTATGAAGTTCAAAAGAAACAAATATGCACTTGGACTGAAAGAATTAGCTAACTTTGGGCTTGGGTTAGATGTAGATGGTTTGCAAAGAAAAACCAGAAACAATGAACTGAAAATCATGGAAAAACTCAGTAGGTCAAGCTGCATTTCTGAAGAAACAAATAAAGTTAATATTTTGAGTTGACAACTTCTTGTTAGAACTTGGAAAATTCTGGACTTTAGAACAAGCTGAGAGAGCAGAGAAGGAAGATATATGGGAAGAATGGAGAGAACAAAGAGAAAGGTTTACGTTAGAGTGGAGAGATTGAGCAGAATCAACCATCATATCAACAATAGAGTTCCTAAACATTGTCCCATGACAAACAATACTATCATTGTTAATGAGTTTTGACTAATGTGGTTCACTGAAATAAACCATATTACTGAATAAGATTTATACAAAATAATTTTTAAATGAGTTAGTTTATCAATCAGAGTAACAAACATTGAATTCTCCAGAAAATCTGCTGGTCGGACACCACCAGAATCCTGAGGATGCTAATTACAGGTGTTATGTTGTAATTCCTTTATCATTTCCATACTCAACCATTCTAATTCAGTTCTGAAAAAAAGCCTTTTTAAAATTTAAATCTGTCCCTCCATAAATATTGTCTGATTTTCCAACTATTTCCAATATTTTCTATTTCACTTTAAACTTATTTGTGTTTTAAATCCTTCATCTTCATTCTATCTCTCTAAAGTCTTCCAACCTACAGCCTCTTGAAAACCTGTACAAACCCCATCTCCTTCCCTCATCACTGGCTCATACCTGAGCTCCAAGTTCAGGAATTTCATTTTTAATTCATTCAATCTCAACGCCACCTTTCTGTCCTTTGTTATAGCCCTTTATTTTTTAAAATCTGGAACAAGCTTTTTGCTAACCCTATCAACATCTTCTGTGGTTGGCATTCCTTTTTTTTGTATTCCCTTTTCAAGTGTTTGTGATGCTTTGAAATTTTTTTCTGTTGTGGTTAGTTGAATCAGGCATATTTAAAGACGAATTAGTTTTCTTAAGTCATTTGACACTGGTGGAAATTCAGATTTTGCTTTGTTTTGATTGGATTATTTATGTGCCAGCATTCAATATTTTGTGATGCTTCCTACCAATAACAATTTTTGATGTTCATTGGAGGCCTAAAAATAATAAGCTGCATAAATGAAACAGATCCAGAGTTCAAATTGTAGTCACAAAAGGGTAGGCATTGCTTACAAATTAAATATGGCTGAATGAAAGATTATACCTGCATATCCAGCAGAGTCTTGGAAGATCTCAAGGCAATTAACTCATTTATAAATGTTTACTTTGACAGCTATGGCTAAAGGATTGCCTAACCATCTAATACATAACAGGACTTACTTGTTTTTATTCTACTGGACTTGTTCCAGTGCCTTGCAAATAATACCATCATATAAACAATATCAAAGAGTCAATATGCTGCCAGACCTGCTAATTATTAAACTTTTCCTGTTTTAATATCATAGAGTCGAAACAGGCAAAGTTTAATAATTAGCAGGACAGGCAGCATATCTGGATAAAGAAAACAAAATTAAATTCTAACAGAACAATGTTCAAAAACATGAATCCTTTCTCAGCTCTTTCTGTCAAGCATTTCAGATCCTCTGTTGTGCCCTGCTTTTAAGTTCAGGAAATCTGCGTACTGAGATAAAATTTCAATGTCCTTTTAACATTGAATATTGATTAAATTGAATTAGTGATTACATATAGAATATCATTATCATATTTTAAAAGAGCCAAACTATCTCCCTCAGGATCATTTCCCACATGCAGGCTTGATGTGCTTGAATTAAGTGTGGAAGTTTGTAGTGTCATGCTTCGTAAGGGCATCAAAACCTATCAGCCTCAACCCTCTTCAGAAACCTCTCAGTTCACAGGCTGATTGAGAGGAAACTACTGGCATAATGGTGGAAGCCCGGAACACCACCAGCGATGAAGGACCTTCACTGCTGCCCTAAATGCCAGCGGCGTAACAGACAATAACACACTGGTTGATGGCATTTCAGCTATCCTCAGTGACTCGCCTTTTATTTTGGAGATATTGTCCGTAAGTTGGAAAAGACACAAAAACCAATATGATAACCATGCCTCCACAATATTGTAATGAGTAGCATAAAAATGATATGGAAGAGTAGTGACAAAAAGTGGGGAGAAATAAAACCAGTTCTGCCATTCGTAGGTATGAATGTATGTACGTACATTGTGCATATACTGACCGGTTGCACCGCGGCCTGGTATAGAAACAACAATGGCCTTTGAATGGAAAAGCCTACAAAACGTAGTGGATACAGCCCAGTCCATCACAGGTAAAGCCCTCCCCACCATTGAACACATCTATACTAAAAGCTGTTGCAGACAAGCAGCAACCATCATCAAGGACCTCCATCAACCAGACCAAGCCCTCTTCTTGCTATTGCCATCTGGAAGGAGGTACAGGAGCATCAGTTCCCACACCACCAGGTAGGTCAGGAATAGATATTACCCCAGAAACCATTAGACTCTTGAACCTGAGAAGAAAACTTCACTCACCCCAACAGTAAATTGTTCCCACGATCTATGGACTCATTTTCATTGAATCTTCCATCTCATGTTCTTAATACAAACGTGTATTTATGATTTTTTTTCTTGTTGTATTTGCACAGTTTGTCTTTTGTACACTGGTTGTCCATCTTTAATTGATTCTATTGTGTTTCTTTGTATTTACTGTGAATGCCCTTGAGAAAATGTAGTGCTGTATATGGTGACATATATGTAGTTTGATAATAAATTTACTTTGAACTTATGAATTTAATATTATTGGAACTCAATCTTATGTGGGGCATCCATTAATTGGATGTTCATATTCTAGGGGCTACCTTGGAGACAAATTCCCTTGGGCTCCCTTGCCTTATTTTAAACTACCGTATCCTCACTATAAGGTCACGTATTCCGGTATTGATGTGGACGGAAACACGAGGAATTCTGCAGATGCTGGAAATTCAAGCAACACACACAAAATGCTGGTGGAACGCAGCAGGCCAGGCAGCATCTCTAGGAAGAGGTACAGTTGACGTTTTGGGCTGGGACCTTTCGTCAGGACTAACTGAAAGAAAAGATAGTAAGAGATTTGAAAATGGGAGGGGGAGATCCAAAATGATAGGAGGAGGGATGGAGCTAAGGTCTGGAAAGTTGATTGGCAGAAGGGATACCAGGCTAGAGAAGGGAAAGGATCATGGGACAGGAGGCCTAAGGAGAAAGAAAGTGGGGAGCATCAGAGGAAGATATAGTGAGAGGGACAAAAAAGAGAGAGAAAGAAAGGGGGGAATAAATAAATAAATAAGGGATGGGGTAAGAAGGGGAGGAGGGGCATTAACAGAAATTAGATAAGTCAATGTTCATGCCATCAGACGGAATATCAGGGATGTGGACGGGTTTTCTTTGACCTTGATATCTATTGCAGCTGACTTTTCTACTCACACCTGCTGTCTGGGCTCCATTACTTTGAATTCAATAAAACAATTTGTGATTGTATTTGGAAGTGTGCAACCCTACAAAACCCAGTATTTTCGGAAACGTCACGAAAGCCAGTGATTATATGCATCACATTTTCTGGCTAGAACTATTGATTTACATAATGTCTAGCCCACTTCTCTTCGAAAACCTTGTGGATAGATATAAGCGGAGCGCATGCGCTATCGATTTATGACTACAAATCCCGACAACCATCACGGTTGAATTCCAGCTCCCGTTTCCGTTTCGAAAGAAATTACGTCATTGTTAAAGCTGGGAGAAAGTGGGTGCATTGTGCAATATAGCGTCCTGTGGTGCAGCGCTGGAGATAGAGTCAAAAGCAGGGCATGACTGCTGTACTCTCAGGCATAGTGTAACTACACCTTTCACACAGCAACGAAGAGGGAAAATAAAACCCGAAGCAAGTAAGTTTCTATTTCAAAGTGTTTTTTGTGTTGTGAACGACTTCTTACCTTCATTGGCATGCTTGTGTTTTCTCCCACTTCCAACAGTATTCATGGAAATCAGTCTGAAGTGGTCGTGATTTCTGGACTGATTTCATGTTGGTCATTCGTGTATTTGACATTGTCAGAATTGCTATTGTATTGTTTGATTTTTTTTTAAGTATTTACAGCGTCACGGCTCATTGTATGCAGAAGACTAAAGGCTATTTTTAGTTTCCTAAAGTGCAAATATATGATTTATCGTTAAATATTTTAATACTTTTGGATTTTTAACACTGAAAGTTTAATTTTAACAAAAGTTGTGATTCATTTTGTATCGTGTGCTTGATTTTTTAAAAAAACTGGTTCTAAAAATTACAACTTTTATTTTCCAAAGGGCATTTATGTCATTTTGAATTTGGGGATTGAAAAAAGAAGTGACTAGAGGATTTTCACTCAGTGTTTGGCTCATGCATTGGAAAGGGCACCACTATTTTGTACCGTTCAGATATCCTGAGGGCACAAGGTATAATAATACATCAGTAAAATCTTTTTTTGATGATGCGAGCAAAAAAGTCATTTAAATGAAGAAATGCATTATGTACTTGAAGCAATTTGGTTCAGTTTTTCTTAAATGCTATTCATAGTCGACAAGCTTTTCTAGTGTTCAAGCAGCAGTGTTTTTTTACAAAACTGAATCAATTCAGTAGTATCATAGAATACATTTGAGTCGAATGAGCCTTGTGTATTTTGAGAGGTATGTAATGTTGGGGTTTAACGCAGATGTGCTTTACAAGCTTTTAATATGACTGAATTCAGTAGATTAGATTTCAAGTTATGCATTAATACAATTTTTGTAGCTCCAATATACAACTTTTCAAAACTGATCCAGATAAACTGTATAATATCCAAATAAAATGTAGCAGGTAAGTATTTTACTGTTTACACAGTAGATAATAACTGAAAGCATTGGTTTAGAAATATTCTTATTGAATATTGGGCAGATTTTGCTTAAGATTGTGACTTCAGATCCAAGTACTGGGAAATGGTATCCCACAAATTGAAATATGTGAAATATTTCTACTCAATATAAATGTTTAAGTGTTTTATTTTCACAAACTAGGATTCTAAAATTCTGCAATTTGTATACTTAAAAGTTCAACCATTGAGTTGTTGATAATGAAGCTGAGAGGTAGAGTTGGGGTAATTTAATAAATGTCATTTTGAAAGTGAGCTGCCAAATATGTGGAGTACTGTAAGTGAAAATTGGAGAGTTTGTTTTGAAACAGCAAAATGTAGTATTTGATTTATTTGTGAATAAGTATTGTTACTTTTTGTAACCAAAATTCAAAGATTATTTTGTTGTACTAAAGTTGTAGAGAATGTTTCATGTAAGAGATCAAGCATAAAATCTCTGCTGCAGTTGCCACAGATACTTAGAACTAGTACTGTGAATGTAGTCACTGCAGATAATATCTGGTCATGATTTTGCTGTTGTAACAACAGTAGGAGTAGTTGTGGACTTTGTCATAAAATAGCTCTCAAATACAGTATCAGTAACCTTTGTTCTTTCTGCACAAATCTACAAGTTCTCTCATCTGACATTAGTGCTTACTTGTAACTATTTGAATCTCGATATCCAGAAATTGGTTGTTTAAATCATTTTTGTCATAATTAAGTCTCATTTTCTTTTAAAGATCACTTCAACTGCCAACTCTTGTTATCCTGTCACTTAAATGTAGAGATGCTGGACGCTAAATATTTTGTATAAAATGACTTATCTACTTAAATGTGTTCCAAAAAAAAAAAAATGGATTACTATGCTACTGACATTGGCTACCTTGCTTGACATAAGATTCAACCAAATCTTTTAAGGGCGGAGAAGTCTAGTATGTTTCTATAATAATGATATGTAAATTGTGAATGTAGGCCAATCTTATGTTAAAAATAACTTTGCAGTATGGCTGCTAATTTTTTTAGCTAGAAAGAGCAAGATGTCTGGAACTACCACCTGTAGTCTGAAAGGTCTATACATCCTGAAGTTTATTGTGTGATTCAGACCGTGACTGGGCTTGCGGATGGTGCAGTGCAGGGGTCATGGACTGATTAAGATATTTAGGAAAGCATTGTTCATTTTAAAGGCCATTTCATGAAAAGATCTCAATTTGAAATTTGTTTCCTGTGTCCAGTACATAACTGCCATTACAAAGAAGGCAAGGCAAAGCCTCTTTCTCAAAAGTTTGTGAAAATTTGGCATGTCATCTAAAACTTTGAACTTCTATAGATGTGCAGTGGAGTGTATGCTGTTTGGTTGCATCACAGCCTGTGTAGAAACACCAATGTCCTTGAATGCAAAAGTCTACAGAAAGTAGTGGGTACAGCCCAGTCCATCACAGTGACGTCCTACCCACCATTGAACACATCTACAAGGAGTGCTGTCGCAGGAAAGCAGCGTCCATCTCAAGGACCCCTACCATCCAGCCCATGCACTCTCTTCCCCATTGCCACTGGGAAGGAGGTATAGGAGCCTCGGGTACCACAACACCAAGTTCAGGAACAGTTCAGCCATCAGGCTCTTGAACTAAAGGGGATATCTTCACTCACCCCAACCCTGAATTGATTCCACAACCTATGGACTCACTTTCAAGGACACTATAAGTCATGTTATCGTTACTATCATAATCTTGTTGTTTTCTCTCTTTTTCTTTGTGCACAGTTTTTTGTCTTTTGCACATTGGTTGTTTGTCTTTTTTTTACAGTTTTACATTGATTTTATTGTATTTCCTGTGAATGCCTGTATGAAAACGCTTCTCATGCAGACATATGTACTTTGTTAATAAATTTCCTTTTGAACATTGAATGTCAGTGGTTCAATTAGGAATGTTTGTTTTCAAACAACTTGATTCTTCCTATTTCATAAATGAAAAGTTAGGGAATTTTGTATTAACTGTTTTGTCAGTTTTGTCAAATATAAAATTACTTTTTTCCATTGTGCTTTACTGTTGCCAAATGAAGTAGTTAATAAGATTAAGAACTTTGGAAGTAATGAATAGAAGATTTAGTGGAAAAACATGAAGTGTATGAACTAATTAATTACATTACCAATATGATCTTGGCGGGTTGATTAAAATTAACCGATTATAAAGACAAACACAGTGTTAATGGAAAAAGATCAAACAAACTGAGGTCAGATCTAGTAAATATCTTGTTAGCGAACTGCAAAACTAATCAATTAAAAAGTTTAAAGATAAGCTTTTCAGTATATTTTGAATGGATTATATTTAATCTTTATAGTAATGTAATATTACTACTTTGAGCATCTGGACAGCAAAAATATATCAATTATATGTACTCATTAAAATGAAAGCAGGAATCTTTGGAGGGATGGATTGACATTTTTGCCCTTGTGTTCTTTTAGCAAAGTTACCAATCTGGATTTCTGTAACCTGCAGTGTGTGTTTGAGGTAAAAATCAATGTATTTTTAATGGAAAATAGTTGAAGTACTTTTAAAGTGGGTACAAATGCAGAGCTACAAGAAGGAAGCAAAATCTTGATTAGTTTTGGATAAATCTACAAAGGGCCAACGGAGATATGATGGGCTAATTGGTAGGCCATGCATCTTTTTTTTAGGTTGTTGGATGGTGGTCAATTTTTGTTTCCTCTGACAGACTTGGCTAAGGACTAATTTAACAACCTCAATACATGCACTATCTGCACACTTAATTGCATTAAGCATGTGATGTTTTTGGTTTACTTGGTTCTGCTACTGATTAGATAAACTTGATGCTCCTAATGTGAAATATTAATTGGTAATTGGCTTTCTGTTGTTTTATAGCACTATGCATCCTTGGAACTTATTTAATACAGTATGTTTTGTGCAATTTAACCACTTTTTCTAAAAAAAAACTTTCCTATATACACTTAGTAATGTTCTCTGCCACTTGAATCACTACATTGCTGGATATAATCAACAGTGGTTAAAAGCAACCTGCCTTTTAATACAAAGTAAAATTATACCAATCATTTAAGTACCGTGGTTGCACACACAGCATTGTGCTAATTTGTTATTGGCTGTTTGACTATGCCATTCTATATGGTAAATAGCAGAAATAATACTTTAACTCCCACTTAATGTCCATAAACTGACCTCTGCTGAAGCCAGACATAATATTTTGTCACTGAGAAGTTGCTTGTGGCAATGTAGGTATTGTTTATATGTGATACTGTGCCACTAATCCAATTGGATCTAAATATCTAATTCTTTAGTCTAATGCTTCTTTGAATGATTCAAGTATGAGCTAGCATCTTCTGACATCTACTTGTTGAAATACCTGTTAACTAGGCATCAAAGAGAAACCATACAAATGTTAACCCTAAAAATTCTCTCAGACATTATTCCTTTACCTGCATTTATTTGATCCTTAATTTAAATTTAAGTCAAATGCAGGTAACCACAGATTAGTTCTAAGCTACCTTGCCTGTCAATGATCATAATAAAGCAAGGTATTCAGGCAAAAGACGGCAGATGAATCTATGTTAAAGGTGAACAGATGAGGAAGTTCTTTAGCCAGAATGTGGTGAGTCTGTGGAATTTCATTGCCTCAGCTGACTGTGTAGGCCAGATCATTGGGTGTATTTAAAGTGGAGCTTAATAGGTTCTTGATTAATCAGGGCGTCAAAGGTTACAGGGAGAAGGCAGAGATTGGAGTTGAAATGGGTAATAAGTCAGTCCTGATAGAATGGTGTAGCGTACTTGATTGGCTGAATGGCCTAATTCTGTTCCTGTGTCTTTTGGTCTTGCAAAAGATGGACTAATTGTAATGTAAGCAGAACTGGAATTGCATAATTTTGACCTTGGTGTTAAGTATACAAACTTTAAATCTACTTTCGGAGTTAAATTGTGAAATATGTTTATAGGGCATGATGTTGCATTGCATTTCAACACAAGGAAAAGAGAGAAAGCAATGTTGGGCAGTTTGTGATTTTGTGTTTTTGTTTGAGAGTGATTCATATTGGTGAAGCTGAGATCTTTGTTTCATGATGAACTCCTGATCAGTTGATAGGGACAGTTAATTGTTGGAGCTTTTGCTGATTCAAGGCCAGAAGGAAAGATGACAAATCAGTAGTGTGACTTATCTGTTGTTAAGAACTCTGTCACTTAGTTCAAGATATGTGCCATGTTCATATGTGCTTTGGAACTGTTCGAGGATAAGGCTTAGCCAATTGTATGGCAAAATGATTAAGAAACTTATTCACTGCTCTCAACATTCCTAAAGAGAGCTAAGCCAAGTGGGTGTGACAGTTAGTAGACAACTTCCAAAGGAAAAGTGAGAAACACTAATTTGTTTTACTCCTCTTCTATTAATAGTTACTTTATAACAAGCCACTAGCATATAATCTGTAGCACCAGAGGTCCCAACACTAGATCACTGCTATACTAAAAGGAATTTCTACCATTCCATGCCCAGACTGTATTTTAGGAAATTTGATCATTTGGCTGTTCTACCTGCATGCAGGCAGAGGCTAAAGAACAAGGCTTCAGAGATGAGGGCAAGAAAGAGGTGGTCATGGGAGGCGGAGGAGCCTCTACAGGATTGCTTGGGGCATGTTCAAAGACTTGGAGGATCTGAATGAATATGCCGTGGTTGTCACAGACTTTATACAAACGGTTGTAGGTGAGTGTATTCCCACAAAGCCATTCAGTCTTCAACACCCAGAAACCCTGGATGAATCATGAGATCCACAATCTGCTGAGGGCCAGATCGGTTACATTCAGGTCTGGCGACCAAGAAAGTTACAAGAGTCCAGGTATCTCCGGAAAGTCATGTCATAGGCGAAGTGGCAACTCTGCACACACTTGATCTTAGCCAAAAGACCGAGAAGCAATGGCAATTCTGAACTAAACCCAAATCACTGAAGGATGCTCATCAGCTGTGGCAGGGCTTGAATGGTATTACTTACAAAGTGAAATCAAGCGACATAGGTGGCAACAAGGCTTTGCTTAAGGCCGCCTTTGTTCTCTTTGAACATCAGAATATGGGGGAATCATTTCGAACTCCTGCAACCCCTAATGGCCCTGTGATTTCCATCTCTGAGGCCGAAGTGAGAGCATCTTTTGGGAGGGTGAACCCTCGGAAAGCATCCGGCCCAGTGGGATACTTGGCTGAGTACTAAAGACCTGTGCTGATCAACTGGCTGGAGTGTTGGCTGATATCTTTAAGATCTTGCTTTGGCTGTCTGAGGTACCAGCAGGCTTCAATTATACTGGTGCAAAAGAAGAACATGATTACCTACTTCAATGACTAGCACTTGGATCCACTGAAGTTTTTTGAGAGGCTGGTGATGAAACACATCAACTCTTGCTTGACAAGCAACTTGGATCTGCTCCAATTTGCCTGTTGGCACAAAAGGTCCACGCCAGATGCCATTTCATTGGCCCTTCACCTGGGCAGCAAAGATGCATACATCAGGATGCTCTTTATTGACTATAGCTCAGCATTCAATACTATCATGCCCTCAAAACTAATCAGTAAGCTTCAAGACCTTGGACTCAATACCCCTTTGTGCAATTGAATCTTTTATTACCTTGCTTGCAGACTCCGGTCAGTTTGACATATCCTTCACAATCGCCATCAGCACAGGTGCACCACAAGGCTATCTGTTTAGCCCCTTACTCTTCTCACATTATACTTATGACTTTGTGGTTAAGCACAACTTCAATACCGTATTTAAGGTTGTTATAGCCCATCCACTTCAAGGTTTGATGTGTTGTGTGTTCAGAGATGTTCTTCTGCACACCACTGTTGTAATATGTGGTTATTGGAATTATTGTCGCCTTCCTGTCAGCATAAACCAGTCCTGCCATTCTCATCTTACCACTCACATTAGTGAGGCGTTTTAGCCTACAGAACTGCTGCTCACTGGCTGTTTGTTTTCTTTTGCTTTTTTCGCACCATTCTCGATTTTAAAATTGTATGTGAAAATTCCAGAAAATCAGCAGTTTAAGATACTCAAACCACCCTGTCTGGCTCTAACAATCATTCCACATCAGTCATTTGCATCATATTTCTTCTCTCATTCTGATGTTTGTCCGGAACAACAACTGCACCTCTTGACCATGCATTAAGTTCTGCTCCATGATTGGCTGATTAGATATGAGCATTGATGAGCAGGTACACTTTTATATCCAATAAAATGGCTTCTGAAAATATTGTATAGTTCTTGTATCACACTGTTCATTCTGTTGCTTATCATTAAAAAAGAGCTCCTGCAATATATTCATTTATTTAGACCATAGTAAAGAAGAGCAAATTAGGTGAATCAGCTTAGCAAATATGCTCTGCCATTTATCATGACTGAATTATTTACACTCTCAACCCCATTTTCTTGTCTTCTCCCTTTACTAATCAATAACCTATCAGCCTCCACTTTAAGCATACCTATTTACTTGGCCTCCACAGACATTGGGGCTAAGGAATTCCATGGATTCGGCACCCTCTTGCCAAAGAAATTCCTTCTCAATTCTATTCTGAGATTGTATGCACTGGTCCTAGACTCTCCTGTTATTTGAAGCATACTCTCCATGTCCATTCTATCCAGGCCTTACAATACTCAAGCAACACACATCAAAGTTGCTGGTGAACGCAGCAGGCCAGGCAGCATCTCTAGGAAGAGGTGCAGTCGACGTTTCAGGCCGAGACCCTTCGTCAGGACTAACTGAAGGACGAGTGAGTAAGGGATTTGAAAATTGGAGGGGGAGATCCAAAATGATAGGAGAAGACAGGAGAGGGAGGGATAGAGCCAAGAGCTGGACAGGTGATAGGCAAAAGGGGATACGAGAGGATCATGGGACAGGAGGTCCGGGAAGAAAGACAAGTGGGGGGGGACCCAGAGGATGGGCAAAAGGTATATTCAGAGGGACAGAGGGAGAAAAAGGACAGTGAGAAAGAATGTGTGCATAAAAATAAGTAACAGATGGGGTACGAGGGGGAGGTGGGGCCTTAGCGGAAGTTAGAGAAGCCGATGTTCATGTCATCAGGTTGGGGGCCACCCAGACGGAATATAAGGTGTTGTTCTTCCAACCTGAGTGTGGCTTCATCTTTACAGTAGAGGAGGCCGTGGATAGACATGTCAGAATGGGATGTGGAATTAAAATGTGTGGCCGCTGGGAGATCCTCCTTTCTCTGGCGGACAGAGCGTAGATGTTCAGCAAAGCGGTCTCCCAGTCTGCGTCGGGTCTCGCCAATATATAAAAGGCCACATCGGGAGCACCAGACGCAGTATATCACCCCAGTCGACTCACAGGTGAGGTGTTGCCTCACCTGGAAGGACTGTTTGGGGCCCTGAATGGTGGTAAGGGAGGAAGTGTAAGGGCATGTGTAGCACTTGTTCTGCTTACACGGATAAGTGCCAGGAGGGAGATCAGTGGGGAGGGATGGGGGGGACGAATGGACAAGGGAGTTGCGTAGGGAGCGATCCCTGCGGAATGCAGAGAGAGGGGGGAAGGGAAAGATGTGCTTAGTGGTGGGATCCCGTTGGAGGTGGCGGAAGTTACGGAGAATAATATGTTGGACCCGGAGGCTGGTGGGGTGGTAGGTGAGGACCAGGGAAACCCTATTCCTAGTGGGGTGGCGGGAGGATGGAGTGAGAGCAGATGTACGTGAAATGGGGGAGATGCGTTTAAGAGCAGAGTTGATAGTGGAGGAAGGGAAGCCCCTTTCTTTAAAAAAGGAAGACATCTCCCCCGTCCTAGAATGAAAAGTCCCATCCTGAGAGCAGATGCGGTGGAGACGGAGGAATTGCGAGAAGGGGATGGCGTTTTTGCAAGAGACAGGGTGAGAAGAGGAATAGTCCAGATAGCTGTGAGAGTCAGTAGGCTTATAGTAGACATCAGTGGATAAGCTGTCTCCAGAGACAGAGACAGAAAGATCTAGAAAGGGGAGGGAGGTGTCAGAAATGGACCAGGTAAACTTGAGGGCAGGGTGAAAGTTGGAGGCAAAGTTAATAAAGTCAACGAGTTCTGCATGCGTGCAGGAAGCAGCGCCGATGTAGCGAAGGAAAAGTGGGGGACAGATACCAGAATAGGCACGGAACATAAGATTGTTCCACAAACCCAACAAAAAGGCAGGCATAGCTAGGACCCATACGGGTGCCCGTAGCTACACCTTTAGTTTGGAGGAAGTGGGAGGAGCCAAAGGAGAAATTATTAAGAGTAAGGATTAATTCCGCTAGACGGAGCAGAGTGGTGGTAGAGGGGAACTGATTAGGTCTGGAATCCAAAAAGAAGCGTCAAGCTTTGAGACCTTCCTGATGGGGGATGGAAGTATATAAGAACTGGACATCCATGGTGAAAATAAAGCGGTGGGGGCCAGGGAAATTAAAATCATCGAAAAGTTTTAGAGCGTGAGAAGTGTCACGAACATAGGTTGGAAGGGATTGAACAAGGGGTGATAAAACTGTGTCGAGGTATGCAGAAACTCAGTAAGTTTCAATGAGATACCTCCTCATTCTTCTAAATCTAAGTACAGGCGAGAGCCATCAAACGTTCTTTGTACATTAACCAGGATTTTTTTGTAAATCACCTCTGGACCCTCCTCAGCACATCCTTAAACATAGGGCCCAAAACTGCTCACGATACTTCTCTTTCCCAGTTGTTTCTCTAAAGTCAGTCATTCCCCCCTTCCCCATCGCTTTCTGAATTGTTTTCATGTCTTACAGTTCTGACATAACTGTGATCGGTCTGTCCTGTGATTCTTGTGGAAAGCTGTATTTGGCTAAAATTGGAAAGACCATAGTTGTTGTAACATCCTTCAACCCTCGAAGCTTTGGTAGTATCTCCAAGTTGTAGTGTAATCCTCTGAAAATGCTTATTCTTTGTATTGAATTGAGCTCATTTGATAAGTTTGTAGTTAACTTGAAAAGCTTATGGAGTTTCATCTTTTTACTTTGCCACACCAAATCATTAGCACTGCAGCAAATTCAATTAAACCTATTGCTTCACAGTGTATATGGATTCTTGTAATGAGAGTTTTCCCAAAATTTCTGTGAACCTAGCTTTTAGTACTATTCAAATAGATTGGGTTCTTCCTCTGAAGTTCGAACAGCTGTGTTTAATGTTGGCCTCATTGTTCTGAAAATGCGAAGATGCGGTTGAAGTGACATCTTAACTCAGACCTGTTAGTAGCCAATCTTTTACTGAATGTGGAACATCTCACCTTGCATCAAATTTATTCCATGCTCTAAAGATCTGAAAAGGAGTATAAACTTTGTGATTGCCTTCGTAGGTGCTTCTACAACCATCTTTTTGTTTCTGCATTTCTTTACCATATGCTTCACTTGTTGACTATTGGAGAAATGGGTATATGCCAGCCTTCATTTGCTGCGCTGAACTTTCAGCACTGTAGATTCATAGAAACATACATAGAAAATAGGTGCAGGAGTAGGCCATTCGGCCCTTCGAGCCTGCACTGCCATTTATTATGATCATGGCTGATCATCCAACTCAGAACCCCGCCCCAGCCTTCCCTCCATACCCCCTGACCCCCGTAGCCACAAGGGCCATATCTAACTCCCTCTTAAATATAGCCAATGAACTGGCCTCAACTGTTTCCTGTGGCAGAGAATTCCACAGATTCACCACTCTCTGTGTGAAGAAGTTTTTCCTAATCTCGGTCCTAAAAGGCTTCCCCTCTATCCTCAAACTGTGGCCCCTCGTTCTGGACTTCCCCAACATCGGGAACAATCTTCCTGCATCTAGCCTGTCCAATCCCTTTAGGATCTTATACGTTTCAATCAGATCCCAATCAGATCATGATTATTAAAGAATGCCTTCAAAAAACATTTTGTCAATATTGTTAGCACAAGTGTGGTATATAAATTGTGGAGCCCTAAAGAGAACATCCGTAATTAACACATCTCTTAAGAAAACAGCAGTGGTTAGAGGCAAGAAGGTATCAAGAATCTTTGCATAGATTTTAAAGGTTCCCTATAGATAACAGTGGGCTGTCCAGTGGTGTAGTGGCATCAGCACTGGACTTCGAGGCGGATGGTCCTGAGTTCAAATCCATCCGGGTCCCAAACTGAGCAGCGGCAGTATTTGCGCAGAAGAAAACCCTGGCAGTCTACTTCTGTACCTTGGCGTGAAAACCCTATGGACAGTTACATTATCTATAGTCGCCAAGTCAACAGGAAGGATAATAATAATGGCTGCACATGTCAGAGGTCTGTTGCAGTTTACAATATTTTTTCTGTCTCACCCTGCTTCAGTTCCCTGTTGAATCCCTGTTGAGCTAGTGCTTATTTCCTGACATTTAGAATACACAATAGACACTACTTTTCAATTCCACAAAGTTGCCATAATATTGCTGTTGTTCTGTGCTTTATTAATGTGCATAAGATTCTGAACTTGAAGCAGAATTTTTTTTTAAGTTGAGGCAAATATTGAGAAAACCCTAACCAGTGTTACGGAGTGACTTAATCAGGATACTGTGGTCCAGTCGTTGATGTTATGACTAATGTTAAATGAGCAGACTTACGGATGTAGTAGATATAAGATATGAGCAAGTTGGATGAATTACAGTGAAGATCTTGGCCACTTGGATCCATCATAATTCCATCTATAGTGGAGTGGTAAATTGTTCTGTCAGGGGCACAAAGTATTCATAAATGTCTGATGTTACCCCCTCTGCCTTTATAACAAAGATCATGCTGTTAGTATGCATAGCCTCATGGATATTGGCAGTCATACCTTCTGTGTCAGTGTAGGTCCTTGGATTTCTATAACATTGACTTGCAACAAAATGTTGATGAGTTGTCCAAGTATCAAACTTGCAATAATATCTCTAGTGCAAGGATCTTCCCCATTGCATGGGATTCTATGCTGTAATTTGACCTATTTACTTAACATTAATTATTGTGTTTACAGGCCATTTGCCAAAATTCTTTCTTTTAAGTCAGTTTTTTCTCTGGTACTGTTGAAGAATATGGCCCAGCAAAGGCAAACTCATGATACTGAATTACCATATTAATTGGAATTTGTTCTTTTAGGAACTGATCTACTGACCTGCTGGGTTCCTCCAGTTTGTTGTTTGCTCCTTATTACAGCATTTGCAGTCTGCGTCTCCACTTGTTTTCTAATTTATATTTGATAACAATGTAGATCCAATTTTCATTCTGTTTTGTTTATTCACTATGCTCTAATGTTAATATATTCTTGACTGGTATTTGATGCAACATTAATTGCTGAGAGTTGCTGCTGAATCGTGAATATCCAATACATAAATACAAGATATTGTTGCAGGCTTGCTGAGTTATATACAATGCTGTTGCAGCCCTAATTATAACTCTCCAATGCTCAGCAGCTGATTTTTGCAATAAAGATTAAGGGGATTTGCAAAATGAGAGATAATAAAATGAAATATATACAAGAATGATTTTAAATTTTACTTTGTACCCTGATACCAAATTTATTTGCATTGATTAAGGCATTTGTGGTACCATCAGAAATGACATGTGTGAAGGAAAAATATTAACTCTTGGGTCACTGACAAAATTAAAGCCTCAATAAATAATTGTAGCAGATCTTTAGTTGTAACACCTTTAGACTTCCACAATAATAAATTTACTGATTTAAATAATCATGCTTGTAATTGACAGAGGTGGTAGTCTAATCATCAAACAAATTTTATTTTAGTATTACAGTAACTACTCTGCTATTTTACTTTTTCAGAAAAGCTAAATTCAGGAGTGAAACAAAAATACCATGTTAGCTGGAAATCAGCAAGTCAGAAATATAAGCAAGATAATGTTGAAAATACCTGAGATCTAGCGGTATTCACGGAGGGAAATGAGGTTAACATTGTAGATTAGTGACTCTCCAGGACTGTGAAAGTTGAGAAAGCAGGCATGTTTCTCTCTGCAGAGAAAGGACAGGAATAGAGGGAATGTCTGTAATAGTATAGAACCTGAAATTGATGATGGGAGAGAATAGTATCAGCAAGAAGAGAATCAAGGACCAATTTAATGGTAGTTGGTGGTTTTGCAATTGGAAGGAGGGAGGCAAGGGAGAACAGTTGTTGGGACAGAATTAAGGACCATGGCAGTTGTTGGAAATCTGTAGAAAACATAGAAAATGTACAGCACAATACAGGCCCTTCGGCCCACAGTGCTGTGACAAACAGGTACTTGCTTTAGAAATTACTTAGGGTTACCCACAGCCCTCTATTTTTCTAAGCTCCATGTACCTATCTAGGAGCCTCTTAATGATCCTATCGTATCCACCTCCACCACCGTTGCCGGCAGCCTATTCCATGCCCTCGCTACTCTCTTCGTTTTTTAAAAAAAACTTACCCCGACATCTCCTCTGTACCTACTTCCAAGCACCTTAAAACTGTGCCCCCTCATGCTAGCCATTCAGCCCTGTGAAAAAGCCTCTGACTATCCACATGATCAATGCCTCTCATCATCGTATACACCTCCTATCAGGTCACCTCTCATCCCCCGTCACTCCAAGGAGAAAAGGCCGAGTTGACTCAACCTATTCTCATAAGGCATGCTCCCCAATCCAGGCAACATCCTTGTAAATCTCCTCTGCACCCTTTCTATAGTTTCCACATCGTTCCTGCAGTGAGGTGACCAGAACTGGGCACAGTGCTCCAAGTGGGGCCTGACCAGTGTTCTATATAGCTGTAATATTACCTCTCGGCTGTAAAACTCAATCCCACGATTGATGAAGGCCAATGCACCATGTGCCTTCTGAACCACAGAGTCAACCTGCACAGCAACTTTGAGTGTCCTATGGACTCAGACCCCAAGATCCCTCTGATCCGCCACACTACCAAGAGTCTTACTGTTAATACTATATTCTGCCATCATATTTGATCTACCAAAATGAACCACTTCACACTTATCTGGGTTGAAGTCCATCTGCCACTTTTCAGCCCAGTTTTTGATGGCCCACTGTAACCTCTGACAGTCCCCTACGCTATCCACAAACCCCCAATCTTTGTGTCATCAGCAAATTTACTAACCCATCCCTCCACTTACTCATCAACATCATCTATAAAAATCACGAAGGGGTCCCAGAACAGATCTGTGAGGCGCACCACTGGTCACTGACCTCCATGCAGAATATGACCCTTCTGTGGGCAAGTCAATTGTGGATCCACAAAGCAAGGTCCCCTTGAATCTCATGCTTCCCTACTTTTCTCAATAAGCCTGGCATGGGGTACCTTATCAAATGCCTTGCTGAAATCCATATAAACTACAACTACTACTCTGCCTTCATCAATGTGTTTAGTCACATCCTCAAAAAGTTCAATCAGGCTCGGAAGGCATGACCTGCTTTTGACAAAGCCACGTTGACTATTCCTAATCATATTATGCCTCTCCAAATATTGATAAATCCTGTCTCCCATTATCTTCTCCATCAACTTACTAACCACTAAAGTTAGACTCACTGGTCTATAATTTTCTGAGCTATCTCTACTCCTTTTCTTGAATAAGGGAACAACATCTGCAACCTTCCAATCCTCTGGAACCTTTCCCGTCCCCATTGGTGAAGCAAAGATTGTCAGCAGAGGCTCAGCAATCTCCTCCCTCACCTTCCACAGTAGCCTGGGGTATATCTCCTCTGGTCCCAGTGACTTAACCAACGATGCTTTCCTGAAGCCTCCAGCACATCCTCTTTCTTAAAGTGTGTATGCTCAAGCTTTTCAGTCTGCTGTAAATGCCAAAGTCCTTTTCTGTAGTGAATACTGAAGCAAAGCATTCATCAAGTGCCCCCGCTACCTCTTCCGGTTTCATACACACTTTTCAACTGTCACACTTGATTGGTCCTATTCTCTTATGTCTTATCCTTTTGCTCTTCATTCACATAGTTGTAGAATGTCTTGGGGTTTTCCTTAATCCTGCCTGCCAAGGCCTTCTCATGGCCCCTTCTGGCTCTCCTAATTTCATTCTCAAACTTCTTCCTGCTAGCTTTATAATCTCCTAGATCGCTTTCATAACCTAGTTTTTTGAACCTTTTGTAAGCTTTTCTTCTTGACTAGATTTTCAACAGCCTTTGTGTACCACAGTTCCTGTACCCTACCATCCTTTTCTTGTCTCATTTCAGCGTACCTATGCAGAACACCACTCAACTATCTTCTGAACATTTGCAGCATTTCTGCTGTACATTCCCTGAGAACATCTGTTCCTAATTTATGTTTCCAAGTTATGCTGCCTGATAGCTTCATATTTCCCCTTACTCCAACTAAACGCTTTCCTAACTTGTCTGTTCCTGTCCCCTCCAATGGTATGGTAAAGGAGATAGAATTGTGATAACTCCACCCCATCTAAACGCCTTGCTCAAGGGAGATTCCAGTCAAGATTTGGGAAATTAAAATCTCCCACCACAACAACTCTTATTATTACACCTTTTCAGAATCTGTCTCCCTATCTGCTCCTCGATGTCCCTGTTACTATTGGGTGGTCTATAAAAACACTCAGTAGAGTTATTGACCCCTTCCTGTTTCTAACTTCCACCCACAGAGACTCAGTAGATAATCCCTCCATGACTTCTTCCTTTTATGCAGCCGTGACACTATCTCTGATCAGCAGTGCCATGCCCCACCTCTTTTGCCTCCCTCTCTGTCCTTTCTGAAACATCTAAAGCCTGGCACTCGAAGTAACCATTCCTGCCCCTGAGCCATCCAAGTGTCTGTAATGGCCACATCGTAGCTCCAAATACTGATCCATGCTCTAAGTTCATCCTCTCTGTTGATAATACTCCTTGCATTAAAATAGACACATCTCAAACCATCAGTCTGAGCGCATCCCTTCTCTATCACCTGCCTATCCTCCCTCTCGCACTGTCTACAAGCTTTCTCTGTTTGTGAGCCAACCGCCCTTTCCTCCATTCTGTCCCCCCCCACCCCCCAGCAATTCTAGTTTAAGCTCTCCCCAATAGCCTTAGCAAACCACCCTGCCAGGATTTTGGTCCCCCTGGGATTCAAATGCAACCTGTCCCCTTTGTACAGGTCACGCCTGCCCCAAAAGAGGTCCCAATGATCCAGAAATCTGAATCCCTGCCCCTGCTCCAATCCCTCAGCCATGCATTTATCCTCCACCTCACTCTATTCCTATACTCACTGTCTTGTGACACAGGCAGTAATCCTGAGATTACTAACTTTTGAGGTCCTGCTTCTAACTTCCTTCCTAACTCCCTGTAAGTGTGTTTTCAGGACCTCCTCCCTTACCCTGCCTATGTTGTTGGTACCAATATGTACCACGACCTCTGGCTGTTCTCCTTCCCACTTCAGGATATCGTGGATGCGATCAGAAACATCCCAGACCTTGGCACTTGGGAGACAAACTACCATCCGTGTTTCTTTCCTGCGTCCACAGAATTGTCTGTCTGACCCCTTAATTATGGAGTCCCTTATTACTGCTGCTATCCTCTTCCTTTCCCTACCCTTCTGAGCCACAGGACCAGACTCTGTGCCAGAGGTATGGTCATTGTTGCTTTCCCCCAGGTAGTTATTGTTAACGAGTACTTATTGTTAAGGGAGACAGCTACTGGGGTACTCTCTAGTATCTGACTCTTGCCCTTCCCTCTCCTGACTGTTACACACTTGTGTCTCCTGAGGCCCTGGTGTGACTACTTGCCAATAGCTCCTCTCTATCACCTCCTCACTTCCCCTGACCAGACGAAGGTCATCAAGCTGCATCTCCAGTTCCCTATCCCAGTCTCTACGGAGCTGCAGTTCGACGCAGGTGGTGTAGATTTGGCCGTCTGGGAGGAAAGAAAAATGCTTGGCAAGTCCGGCAGTCAAGTCAGATGGCAGCTGTTATAAGAGAAACTGAGTTTGGCTGGTATTCGAAAGCACAAAAAATTCAGATGCTTAAACTAAAAACATAGAATGTTAGAAAGTCTTTGTAGATCAGGTAGCATTCACAGAGAAAAATGAAGCCATTGCCCAGGCTGATATTCAGTCTCTTTCACCATGAAAGATCATTGATTTGTGATGGAGCTTGATCCCTGAGCACTCCCTGCAGTCCTGGCTCTTGTATCAGGTGCCATCTGTTCTGATGTGAGCTGGGACATGCTGATAGCTAAAATAGCTGGAATTGGTGTTGAACCCCAAGGAGCTAAGCAAATCTTGAAGGAAATGGATTGCCATTGCTTGCGTTTATATTGAAGTTTTATTGCATTTCACTAGATAGTGAGGAAAAAAGATGAAGAATTAAAGTAATGGACATCTGTAAGCTCATGGTCACCCTTGTAGGCTGAATGCAGGTGTTCTGCAGGGCAGACCAGGTCTATGTTTGATTTCTCAAATAGGTGAGAGTGCTTCATGAACATGATGTACAGTAACACAAAATGCTGGAGGAACTCAGCAGGCAAGGCAGAATCTGTGGAAGAGAGTATAGTCAATGTTTCGGGCTGAGATCCTTCATCAGGATTGGGCGGGGGGGCAGAGAGATGGGTCAGAGTAAGAAGGTGGGGGAGGGGAGGAAGAACCACAAGGTGATAGGTGAATGCGGGAGGAGGTTGGAAGGGGTGAAGTAAAGCATACAGCATACTGATTTGCAAGAAGTACAGATGAATTGCTTCACCTGGAAGAAATATTTTAGTGTTTCGGATGGGAGGAGGTAAAGCAGAAGGGAGTTGTGGTGGAAAGAGGGGTTAATGTTGGTGACAATTTGACCGTGAATCCAGGAGTCACAAATGGAACAGTCACTAGAATGCTGGAAGTGCTGAGGAGATGAAGATGTCTTGTGGTAACGTGTTGAGTGGTGGAAATTGCACAAAACTATACATTGAATGTCAGTGAAATAGAAGCTGAGGATGGGGAATTCTCCTTTCTTTATGTAAAAGGAGAAGGGGAAATGAGTGGAAATAGAATAAATGTGCCTTCCATCAGACAATTTCCCTAAAATTTCCCTTTGACGTCCAACAATCAGTCAATAGTGTCATTGCAGGAATTTTCTGGTGTCTGGTCAGGTCACTCATCTGAGTGCTACTGGTACCATTAAGCCCAGTGCTTCCTGTCGCATGGTCGGGTGGTTGGCGGCTAAACCAGCTCCCCCACCAGGCTTGCCTGGTGAGGAGTGTGGCTAGACACCCTGCAGGACGAAAAACAAGACCTGTCAAAAGGCAGATGAACCTTCTCGTATGGTTAATGGCCATCTAGCAAACATGTGCCGTGAAGCGCGGAAAGGGCATCCCTTGCATCGAAGCTTGGTCTGGCCATTCACTGCAACAGAACTTCCTCCAGCCGTCTTGGACCTCACCATGCTGCTGGATCTAGGAGGGGATGTCGAGAGGGTGGGTCGACCTGTGCAACCCCCTACTCACCTAAAATCCACTCATTCACGTGCTGTTACTTTCTGAGGAGTGGGGTGCCACCCTACTAACTGACTGAAAGGAACCATCATCATCCTATGGGGTGGATAGCCTGGGAGAGTGTCATCGCAGGAATTTTCCACTGACTTTAACTGGATACTCGAACACAGGAAAAAAAAATGTAAAAAAAAACCTGTAGCTACTGGAAATCTGAAATCAAACTGGGGGAGGGGGGAGTGGGAACATAAGGCTAGAAAGACTCAGAACAGACAGGACCTATGAAGAGAAAAATGAAATTAACATTTGGGGCAGAAGACCTTTCATGAGAACCAGGAAAGATAAAAAGCAAGTTTTTAAGTTGCAGAGAAGGTGGGGATTGAATCCATAGGAACAAATTTAAGCCAATCGGCCCATCAAGTTTGCTGTGTCATTCAATTGTGGCTAATTTATTATCCCTTTTCAATTTCATTCTCCTGCCTTCTCCCCACAACCTTTGATGCCTTTACTAATCAAGAACCTGTTAACCTCTACTTTAAATATATCCAACAACTTGATCCCCATAGTCATCTGTAGCAATGAAATACACAGATTTACCACCTTCTGGTTAAAGAAATTCCTCATGATCTCTGTTGTAAATTGATACCTTCTGTTGTGAAGCTGTGTCATCTGGTACTAGACTCCCCCACTATAGGAAACATCTTCTTCAGATCCACTCTATCTAGGTCTTTCAATATTCAATAGATTTCAATGAGATTCCCCATCATTCTTCTAAACCCCAATGAGTACAGGCCCAGAGCCATTAAACACTCATCATACCTTTCCATTCCCGGAATCATTCTCATTAACCTCCTCTTTACCCTTTCCAATACGAGCACATTTTTTTTAGATTAGGGGCCAAAAACTCCTCACGATTCTCCAAATGCAATCTGACCAACACCTTATAAAGCCCCAACATTGCATCTTTGCTTTTATATTTGAGTCCTTGAAATGAATGCTAGCAGTGCATTTGCCTTCCTTATCACTGACTCAACTTGCAATCTCCCTAGTACCCTCTCTAAAACTTCCTCATCCTTCCTATAATAAGGCAAACAGAACTGAGCAGAATACTCCCAAGTGTGGTCTAACCAGAGTTGTTTGTAGAGCTGCAACACGACCTTGTGGCTCTTCAGCTCAATCCCCTAACTAATGAAGGCCAACACGCCATACACCTTTTTAACCACCCTTGTGCGGCAGCCTTTGAGGGATCTATGCACATGGACCTGCCATTTACCTTGGGTCTCTGCCTTTAGGTTTGACCTTCCAAAGTCTGTCACTTCACACTTTACTGGATTGAATGCCATGTACCACTTCGCTGCCCAGATCAATGTCCAGTTGTAACCTACAGCAACCTTCTACACACCACCAACCTTCATGTCATCTGCGAACTTACAAACCAATTCATTCACTTCCTCATGCAGTCATTTATTTAAAAATAAATCACAGAGCAAGGTTCTACAACAGATCCCTGTGGAACACCATTGGTCAGAAGTCTCCAGGCAGAATATGCTTCATCTACAACCACCCCCAGCCTTCTGTGGGTACACCAAATTAGAATCCATATTTCCAAGCTTCCCTTGGTCCCGTGCCTTCTGACTTTCTATCATGAGAAACCTTTACGAATGCCTTACTCAAATCAATATACACTGCATCCACTGCTCTACCTTCATCAGTTTGTTTTGTCACCTCCTCGAAGAATTCAGTCAGGCTCGTGAGGCATGACCTGCCCTCTTCAGTGCTATGCTATCCCTAATCGGACTTGGCTACCCCAAACACTTGTCATTCCAGTCTCTAAGAATCCTCGGGTTTCCAACCACTGACGTAAGACTCTTTGTCTATAATTAGCAGGATTACCCATATTACTTTTCTTGAATGAAGGAATATCATTTGCCACCCTTCAATCTTTTGGTACTGCACTTGGGGCCTGTGCAGTAACTTCTTTGCTCATTTCCCTTCGTAACCTTGTATATATCCTCATTTGGCTCTGGGGACTTGTCTATCCTAACGTTTTTCAAAAGTGGCAGCACATCCTTTTACTTAATGTCAATATGTTCCAGCGTATTAGACTTTTGTATGCTCATGTCATATTTGTCAAGGTCCCTCTTGCTGGTGAATACTGAAGCAACGTATTCATTATGGGCATCCCCCTACTACCTCTGACCCCAGGCACTTGTGTCCTCTTTTACCCCTGACCAGTCTTACTCTCACTCTGGCTATTCTCCGATTCTTCACCCATGTGTAGAATGCCTTAGGGTTTTCCTTAATCCTACTCACCAAAGCATTCTCATGTCCACTTCTATGTCTCCTAAGTCCATTGTTAAGCTCCTTCCTGGCTACCTTCTAGCTTTCAAGAATCCTGTCTGATCCTTTCCTCCTAAGCCTGAAGTATGCTTCTTTGTTCATCTTGACTAGATAGTCCACAATTCTTGCAAATCATGGTTCCTTCACCCTATCATTTTTTTTTCCCCTGTCTCAACTGGACAAACCTATCCAGAACCCCATGTATATATTCTCTAAACAACCTCCATGTTTCATAAGACCATGGGACATAGGAGCAGAATTACGCCTCTTGGCCCATTAGGTCTTCTCCGCCATTCGCCAGTGTTCATCACCCTTTGCCATTTTGCCCCCATGTTATACTTCAACTCATTCCACTGACTGCAATTTTGCCTTATCATCTGCCTGTCTTTCTTCAGTTGTCACTACGCACTGCATTGACTTGCATACCAATTTCCCTGAGTACATCTGTTCTCAATTTACATTCCTAAGTTCTTGCATAATAGCATCATAATTCACCCTCCCACCCCCATACCATCTACTATTGCTGTCCATGGTTACAGTAATGGTCAGGGAGTTGTGGTCACTATATCCAAAATGTTCAGGCTATAAACCTGACCAGGTTTATTGCCTAGTCCTGCTTCTAATATGTCCTGTGTTTATATATTGTGGATGGAATTCTTCCTGGACGGTGTCTCCAAACTTTTCTCCAGCAAACCTGCCCACAAGGATATTGGTCCTTCTTGTTCAGATATAACCTGTTCCGTTTGTCCAAGTTATACCTTTCCCAGAAGAGATCCCAGTGGTCCACAAATCTTAAACCTTGCCCCATCCACCAACTCTTCAGCCATGCATTCATCTGCCATATCATCCGATTCCACTTTCACTGTTGCATGGCAAAATCAGCAATCCTGAGATTCCTACTCTTGCTTTCAGCTCTTAACTAGCTCCCTATAGACCTTATTGCTTTTCTTACCTAGGTTTTCCACATCTTGCAAAAAGAACATATCACTGCCCTGAGATCCATTCCTGCTGCTCTAGCTGGGTACTAATAAAGAATGAAAACAGAAACTTTGATATCCTTAATTAATAAAAGCTTATTTAAATCTTAAATTTCAATTGGCCTTTTGTGGAGATGAGATCTAGATTTTCACTAGCTTTTTGTGTGTGCAATTGCTTTTCTTTGTCTTCATCATTAAATAGAAATAGTATTGTTTATTTTGTTTTTTCCTTTATGGATTTCAAAAAGAAGATAGTGCTGCCATTGTACCTAGCTTATTAGTTTCACCATTCAGAGCACCTTGATTTGATCCATTTTCAAGAAATGGTAGCATATTGGTTAGCAAAACATTTCACTGTACCAGCCACCCAGGTTCAATTCCTGCTGCTGTCTGTGAGAAGTTTGTACATTCTCCCTGGTGACCATGTGGACTTCCTTTGGGTGCTGCAGTTGTCTCCACAGACATACTGGTTGATGGGTTAATTGGTCATTTGAAATTGTCTAGTGATGAGGCTAGGATTAAATTGGTTTGCTGGGCAGCACGGCTCGAAAGGCCTATTCTGTGCTGTATCTCAATAAATAAATAATAAATAAAGACTCCATCCCGTGCACCCTCTTCTATAATTTAATTTTTCCAGTTCTGGTTTCATTCTAGGAAGGTTTTACTGTAATCCTTCCAATATGTTTTACTGAATTTTAGTGCTCTTAATTGAAATCTGGATGTCTGCATTTAGATTCTAAGACCCTGAAATAAAAACCTTTGTTCCATTTTCTCAATTAATTCTGTATTTGTTTTATAATCTTAGTGGTTGGTTTTCATATATCTAAACTTTTTGACTGTTTCACGTAGTTTGTATTTTTTTTTTGAACCTATCAGTGATCTCAAATTGAGCTGCATTTCTGACCCTTTATTCCAAATAGTGTATATTCTATTGCAGTTTAATGATCTCTTGATGTCTGGTCAAAAGTAGTGCCTTGAGTACCATCGTGAATGTGTTAGGCAGAGAATACAATTCCCTCCTTAATCGGGTGCCTTCTCTCCCAACCAGTTACTTGTATAAAACTTCAGATTGACAGAGACTCACCATCCACCTTATAAGTCATCTCAAATGAAAACAAATAGGCTAAAGTTGACATGATCTATACTGTTGTCTTTTTCCAGTCAACTGATGTTTGTCCAAGTATTGGTACCTCTTCCCTGATGGACTCTTGTAAATTTAGCATAATCGATATTTATTGACAACTCTAATATGTTTGTCTCTTTCTCATTTGAGTAATGTAACAGGATTTGTAATGTTCTAATTAAAAAGCACAGATATGAATTCCTATACTCTAGAAAATTATGGTTAAAGTTGCTGCAGCTCTTTCACATTTCTTCCAACATAGAATGGAAAGTTTAAGGTATTGCTCCAGTACAAAAAATGGCCTGTTTTAAATTACCACCATTGTTATCACTTATGAAAGCCTCTAAGTATTATATTCCAACCTTGTGTTTTTGGTTTCCCTAATCCAGCTAAACTTCTAGCTGTTTTTCCACTGAATAAATACATGCTCATCTACCCAGCCTGACATGTCTATTTGTTGGATCCATCTTCTAATAGCGCGATTTTTGATCTGTCATATGCTTTCTCTTTTATCAGGTTTTATATCCCTTGCAAGTTTAATTTTAGTTTTTCTCTTTGAATCTCTGTAATTGTTCATTATATTGATCCCCAGTTATTTTTTATTTTCATTACAGATTGGGGGTAGTTGGACAGGCCCAAATTGATGTAGTTTCCTGAAATATTGTAGTTCACTTTTTTAATCGTATCCAAGTGAATCAAAATGACAGCTCTTCCACTGCTCACCTTTTTGCATTAAATAACTGAGAAACTTAATACAGCTGTGCTGTAAATGGATTTTAATATTTGACCTTGAATATGAGTTCCCATACTCTTTTTCTGAAAACAGGTGGTGAATTTATTTAACAAACTATTTTGGCACTTTTACTTTGAATTTATTGAATTTATCTCTTTTCATTTCTTTGCAAAATTGCTGTTTGAATCCATCAGTTATTTTGTTCTTTATACTTGTGTACTGAAAATAGCATTAAACAATTTTGAATTTTCTTCTGATTTTAATAATTTATACAATTTGCCTTAATGTGCTGCTTATTAAGCTCTTGTTTAAATAAAAGCATTGGGCCAGTTAAAGTCCACTTCTACTTTCTCGATACTGAGGTGAATGTTTTAAGCTCCATGGTCTGTTGTAGTTCTCCTCACAGTCTACCTTGTTATCATCTTGTCCCTTATTGTTGACCTGAACTGTATTTTCTCTGTAGCTGTTATACTTTATTCTGAATTGTTTGTGTTTTACCATGTTCTTCCTCAGCACATAGATTAATACAGATTTGATCTGTATTCACTGGTCCTACCTAGATTCCCCCATAATAGTGACAACAAAAGAACAATTCTAATTCCTTAAAAGTAAGAACCAAAAAGGCTGTATCAGTAACTCAAGGTCCAATGCCTTAAGTTTCTGATGCATTGTAAGATGCTTCCTTTCTGTTTTGAGATCCTCAGTGAGGGAGAAATTTTGAAGTTGTATAATTTGCCATATTTATGTATTATGGGCAAAACTGATTTTGAAGTTTTCAAACATTAACCTTTAATTTTACATAATGTACAGCTTTGTCCATGATTTAGTTGGATACTTTAATGATTATACGGGGTTGGAAGTGTGACTGATAAGTAAGTAATTGCAATCAGAGCCAGATTCTCAGTGTATCACCATACAGTGAAAAAGTAAACATCTCTATTTTGAGCAAAATCCTAAGGCCAGCTGCTGCCAACTTGTCTTAGAAGATCTAGTTTCTGAAATTGTTTTGAGCAGAATATTTTGGGCATTGAGGGTGCCTCTGTAATGGTTCAATAATGTTTCATTTTACGTGTGTGTGTGTGTGTGCGCGCGTGCACACGCACACACACCACTCCCCCATCCACCCATCCATCCATCAAGAATTTTGTCTAATGACCAGAAGAATAATGTTTCAACAGTGTTACAGAATGTCAGTGTGTTGAGTGTGTTCACAGAATTCAAATGATGATTTTCATTTAACCAGTTTTGTTTAAAATCACTTCGCATCATTTTCTTCAACTATGCAATTTTGAAGTCATTCTCTCCACTGCTTCAGCCTGATTCAACTTAAGTTATTCACTTGCTGAAAACCTGTGCTTAATTTCAATTTAGTGTCTGTTACCTAACAGCATCATTCGTAGACTAGGTGCCAGTTTGAAAATACGGTAGATTAAGTAGTTTCTAAAGTACCAGTTTCATTCAATATTTAGGCAACATGTTATTATACCCGCATTGTGGATGCCATATACATGTTATAATAAAGTTAATCTGGCTTGGAAGTATTCACTGAGTAATAAATCCAACCTCCGTATTGCCACATCAATCATCCTGTTTAACTTTGTAAAAAGATGTGCTACTTATGAATGCAGTTTGCAATTGAGTATCAGTTATTCAACATACCATGCTGTTTGCTTGAGTCTGTTGTAAAATGCGTTTTGAGTCCACAATCATGAAATATTTTATCTTTATCTACATGGTTTATGCTGAAATAAAATACATTCTGTTTAGCCAGATTTGGGCCACAGCTACAGAAAATACGAGATGAATAAGTGTTATATAGAAATCTATATTTCTATACAACTTTTCAAGTTATTAGACTTCTTTAAACCAGATATCCAGGTATTTGTTATTTCTACCTCTTGATTTCTTTCTGAATTTTGATTTGAGTATGGGAGATTTTTTTGAGTCCAGAGGAGAATGATCCCGGGAGTGAAAGAGTTAAGTTATGGGGAAGCATTTGATGGCACTGGACCTGTACTCAGTAGCATTTAGAAGAATGAGGGGATATCTCATTGAAACCTGTCAAATATTGAAAGGCCTAGATAGGGAAGATGAAAGGCTTTGGGGAAAATGTTTTCTATAGTTGGGAGTTTAGGACCAGAGTGCACAGCCTTACTTTTAAACCAGAGACAAGGAGGAATTTCTTTAGCCAGAGGGTGGTGAATCTAGGAATTCATTGCCACAAATGGCTGTAGAGGCCAAGTCATTGTGTACATTTAAAGCAGGGTAAAATTCTTGATTAGTAAGATTGTCAAAGGTTACCGGGAGAAGGGAGGAGAATGGAATTGCAAGGGATAATAAATCAGCGATGATGGAATAGCAGAGTTAATGCAGTGGCCAGAATGGCTTAATTCTGCTCCTATGTCTTTGGTCTTTTTTAAAATTTTTGTGCTATAATAAAGAATTTTCCTAATATCATTTCTCAAAACAACTGATAAAATAGCAAATGGAAGTGTCTTTACAATAACAAGTATTGAAAATTTCTTTTTACAGAAGGAATGTATTTTTGGAAACTATTTTACGTTTTAAAAACAAAGGTTTATGTGGAATGCTACAAGGTATTTTAGTGGTACACATTCTGATGTGCAGATGATGGCAAATTTAAAAAAAAAAATAAAAATAGAATAAGAAATCAAAGATGTCTACCGCAGAGTTAAAAATATGTGAATAAAAGGTTCATAAATTTAATACCTTTTAATAAACTGAAAATTATAATGGGACACTTTTTTTCTTTGAAAGACGGTATGAATCACTTTAATATGTTTAAAAATGATACTGAAAATTAAGTGACTTTTAAGGTTGTACTTTCAATATCAAGATTTATTACCTATGGTTATCAAATTCTTGAGTTTATTTCCCCACTTCAGTTTACTGAAGCTGGGAACTTTAAGAAACCAGCTGTTGAAATTACCCTTCTGCTCAACTACTTCACTGTCTCATGGAAGGGAATTAAAATTCAATTAGGTCGTTGTTGACTTTGTAACAAAAGCTCTTGTCCTTTTTCAGGTGTGTAAATGAGTATGGAAGATTATGACTACCTATTTAAAATTGTCTTGATTGGAAATGCTGGTGTAGGAAAGACCTGTTTAGTACGAAGATTTACTCAGGTAAGGAAGTTAAGGTCCTGAATATTAAAATTTAAATTGGGATTACTCTGGTAAAGTTAAAGTGGTGCACATTTTGTTGTTTTGATTCAGTCATGTCTGGCTAATATGGGGAGAAATTCTAACCTAAAATGCATGCAATATTTTCAAGCTTGAGCTATAAAATTGAATTTGCAGGAGGGGGGTCACTTAAGTGACATGGTAAGTTCCCAATATTTCTTATCAATTTGCCTTTAAGTCTTTCGTTTTGGCAGGGGCTAATAATTGTGATTTTGGTAGGGGAGAGGATTCTAGTTCAACAATTTCCTTGACCCAAAACTACTATCATCTTTGAGGTAGTCTTTGGATCGATGTGGTTATTAAAACAATAAATGAAGGGGAATGGGATGGTTCTCAGAATTTATCTTTTTGACATTTTATTTAAAGAAGAGAAGGGGCAGACCTGGGTGATGTAGGTCAGATATTACTAACTTGGGTGAGGTGTTTAGGAAAATGTACATCATGGAGCATTATTTTTATGATTCGAACAAAAACATTAGGATTGCAAGTGTAGACTTGCATCTTTTCTACTGATCAGTATGTGTATTTTATATGCATTTCCTTTGCACAATTCAGGATATGTTGAATTTGTAAATTATGCATTTCCTTTGCACCATCTGTGTTAACATCATCAATCTGGTTGTTGTATTGCATTATGTAAAATCTTAAGTGCAGAAGCAGGTCATCCAACTCCGCTTCATATGTTCTACTTCAATTAATCACTTCCCTGTGCTCATCTTGCTACCCTTGGACACTTCAGAACCAGGTTTAATATCACTGGCATATGTTATGAAATTTGTTTTGTGGCAGCAGCACATTGCAATACATAACTACAAATTTAAAAATTAGGTAGTGTTCATAGGTTGGTTCATTGTGCATTCAGAAATCTGATCAAGAGGGGAAGAAGCTGTTCCTAAAAAGTTGAGTCATCAGCTTCCTTTACTACCTCCTTGGTGGTAGTAATGAGATGAGGGCATGTCCTGGGTGATGGGGTCCCCAATGATGGATATGTTATGTATTTGCCTCTATTACATGAGGCAGCAAGTTCCATATTTTAACAATATGTAAGAAATTTCATGAAATAGTTATTGAATTTGATAATACACCTAGTTCTGTTACTGTTTTGACTGTGCATGTGGAAATAGTTCTGCATATCTTGTCCTTTTGAAGCCCTTCTTTGAAGTTATTCATCGGCCTTCCCACTTCTAAGAAAACCCTGCTGAATCATTCCTTGCTTATTACAGTGTTAGGTTTGGTTTCAACCCCAAATATGTATTGTTCTGTTGTCAATATGTCCATATAAAAGAATATAGATAATCAGAATCAGGTTTATTATCACTGACATGTGACGTGAAATTTCTTAACTTAGCAGCAGTTCAATGCAGAAAAAATAAAAAATAAATAAACAAGTAAATCAATTGAATTGTATATTTTAGAAAAAGTGAGTTAGTGTCTAAAGGTTCAATGTCCATTTAGGAATCAGATGGCAGAGGGGAAGAAGCTGTTCCTGAATCGCTGAGTGTGTGCCTTCAGGCTTCTGTACCTCCTACCTGATGGTAACAGTGAGGAAAGGACATGCCCTTGGTGCTGGAAGTCCTTAATAATGGATGCTGCCTTTCTGAGACACTGTGTTCCCGAAAGATGTCCTGGGTACTTTGTAGGCTAGTACTCAAGGTGGAGCTGACTAGATTTACAACCTTCTGCAGCCTCTTTTGGTCTTGTGCAGTAGACCCTCCATACCAGACAGTGATGTAGCCCGTCAGAATGCTCTCCGCGGTACAACTCTAGAAGTTTTTGAGTATTTGTTGACATGCCAAATCTCTTCAAACTCCTAATGAAGTATAGCTGCTATCTTGTCTTCTTTATAACTACAACGATATGTTGGGACCAGGTTAGATCCTCAGACCTTGACACCCAGGAACTTGAAGCTGCTCACTCTGTCTGCTTCTGATCCATCTATGAGGATGTGTTTTATAGTAACCTTGTGTGGGGTTAACAAAGATGTGAGTGAGGTTTAACATTTCTTTGCTTTTCATTTGTATTCTTCCAGAAATGACCGATGCTTATTTTTTTATCTTGCAATCTACCTTTTCAAGCATTCGTGAATGGATGTTGTTAGATTTTTCCTAATTTTGTACTTCATTTGTACAAGCGAGGCAGCCATTGTTGAGAGTAGGTCAGTGGTGAGAGTAGGAGTGTCAGGCTTTGGCTCAAAGGAAGCTTCAGCTCGAAAGAGACATTTGCTGTGGGTAAGTTTCTGTTAACATCTCCTTCCTTTTTCTCTTGCTGTACCGAGTGTAGTAAATGGCACCGAGTTGTGTGTTCAAGTTTGAGATGAAATCTTCATGTTAGAGACCTAGAGTCTCCCTGGGAACTACATTTGCATGAAGTGCATCCAGCTGTAGCTCCGTGAAGACCATGTTGGGGATCTGGAGTTGCAGCTGGATGACCTTTGGCTTGTACAGGAGAGAGAGGAGATAATCGTTCAGAGACACAGGGAAGTAGTCACCCCTTAGTTGCAGGAGGCGAGTAGCTGGGTGACTGTCAGGAGAAATGGAAATGTGAATAGGCAGCTAGCGCAGAGCACCCCTGTGGCCATTCCCCTCAATAATTAATATACCAGTTTGGATACTGTTGTGGAGGATGACCTCCCAGGGGAGTGCCACAGAGACTAGTTTACTGGCTCTGAGCATGGGATTGTGGTGCAGAGGAAAAGGGGGAGAAGAGGGGAATGGTAGTGATAGGGGATTCAATAGTCAGAGGAACAGTCAGGAGGTTCTGTCGACTTGAACGAGACACCCAGATGGTATGTTGCCTCTGAGGTGCCAGGCTCAGGGATGTCTCGGACCGCATACACAACATTTTGGAGAGGGAGGGAGAGCAGTCAGATGTCTTGGTATATATTGGTACTGATGACATAGGAAGGAAAAGCAGAGGTCCTGAAGGGAGAATTAGAGCTAGGCGGAAAGCTGAGGAGCAGCACCTCCAGGGGAGTAATTTCTGGATTGCAGCCTGTGCCATGCGCCAGTGAGGGTAGAAACAGGATGACTTGGCAGATAAATATGTGTCTGATAAGCTGATGCAGGGGGCACGGTTTCAGGTTCTTGGATCATTGGGATCTCTTCTAGGGGAGATATGACCTGTACAGAAGGGGTGGGTTGCACCTGAACCCGAGGGGAACCAATATTCTTGCAGGCAGGTTTGTTAGAGTTGGCTTTTTAGAGCAGTTTGTTATTGAGCCTACTAGGGGATCAGCTATACTGGATAAATATTACGTAATGAACTAGAGGTGATTAGGGAACTTAAGGTAAAAGAATCCGTCGGAGGCAGTGATCACTATATGATTGAGTTCAACTTGAAATTTGATAGGGAGAAAGTAAATTCTGACGTAGCAGTATTACAGTGCAGTAAGGGAAATTGCAGTGGTATGAGAGAGGAGTTGGCCAAAGTAAATTGGAAGAAGATGCTGGCAGGGATGACAGCAAAGCAGCAATGGTGTGAGTTTCTGGGAAAAATGAGGAATGTACAGGATGGATGTATTCCAAAAAGAAAGAGATACTTATGGCAAATGGTACAACTTGGCTGACAAAGGGAGTCAAAGTTAATGTAAAAGCAAAAGAGAGAGCATACAACAAAGCAAAAATTAGCAGTGAGAGGGACACTTGGGAAGCTTTTTGAAAACCTACAGACAGCAACTAAAAGATTCATTAGGAGGGAAAAGATGAAATATGAAAGCAAGCTAGCAAGTAATATTAAAGTGGATAGTACAAGCTTTTTCAAGTATGTAACAAAAAAGAGGGATGAGAGTGGATATAGGACTTAAAAAATTAGGCCGGAGAAATGATAATGAGGGACAAGGAGATGGCGGATGAATTAAATTAGTATTTTGCATCAGTCTTCACTGTGGAAGACAGTAGCAATGTGCCAGGTGTTGAAGGGTATGAGGGAAGAGGAGTGATTGCAGTTACTATTGCAAGGGAGATGGTGCTCAAAAAGCTGAGAGACCTAAAAGTACATAAGTCAAAAGCATCAGATGAACTGTGCCCCAGTGTTCTGAAAGAGGTAGCGGTAGAGATTGTGGAGGCATTAGTAATGATCTTTGAAAAATCATTGGACTCTGGCATGGTGCCAGAGGACTAGAAAATTGAAAATGTCACTGCACTCTTTAAGAAAGGAGGAAGGCAGCAGGAAGGAAATTATAGAGCAGTTAGCCCGACCTCAGTGGTTGGGAAGATACTGGAGTCAATTGCTAAGGATGAGGTTATGGAGTACTTGGTGACACAGGGCATGATGGGACAAAGTTAGTATGTTTTCCTTAAGGGAAGATCTTACTTGGGGAACCTTTTGGAATTCTTTGAGGAGATTACAAGTAGGATGTTGTGTATTTGGACTTTCAGAAGGCCTTTGGCAAGATGCCACACATGAGGGTGCTTACCATGTTAAAAGCCCTTGGTATTACTGGCATGGTTAGAGCATTGGCTGATTGATCGGAGGAAAAAAGGATCAGCCTAATTTTACTCCTATGTCCTTTGTTCTTATAGTCTCATTATTTCCTATATAATCTTCCTTGTTCCTTCTCTCTCACATATTTTTCTCACTCTCTTCTCTGCGATGAGTGATATCAGACCACATTTGGCAATTGTGCATTGAGCAATCTATGTTTACAGTCTGAAGAGATTTCTGTTAAACTTGAGTGCCCGTAGGAGTTATTTTGGACGTAGCTAGCTTACAGCCATGTCCCATTGCACTGATTTTCTTTTTCCTTTTCAGTATTGATTTTTTTTTTTTTTTTTTTTTTTTTTTTGAATGCTGTTTCCCCCACTCCCCCTTCCGGGTACAGTTTTTTAAATTTGTTTTCCTTGTCTGCCGATCCTTTCCTAGCAATATGGCAAATAACTGGCTCCAGGGGCTCTTTTGATAGCATTCTTGAACAATTCCCTGCAGTATAGGATAGTAAATGGGGTAGCAACTTGCTTTCCGAACAAGAGAAAATCTGCAGATGCTGGGAATCAAAGTAACACACGCAAAATGGAGGAACTGAGCAGGCCAGGCAGCATGTATGGAAAAGAGTAAACAGTCAATGTTTCAGGCTGAGACCCTTTGTCAGGACTGACGAAGGGTCTTAGTCTGAAACTTCGACTGTTTACACTTTCTCATAGGAGCTTGCTTTTTTTGTTTTTTTATTTTTTAAACTCTGTCTCAGATCTGAGAGGTCTTCTGTGGAATTAGAGTTTGGAATTGCAATCCAAAGAGAATTGCTGTGGTAAATCTTTTGAACAGTGCACTGGAGCATTGAAGTGGGACTAGTGCTATTTTCAGCTGTTGTGTTGCTCTTTTGAATTCTATATTCATGTTTTTCATTGTACATCAGAATTCAGATCCTCCCCATTTAATCTTTTATTTACTGTATATGTTGCATGGCACTTTACATTATGTGTTTTAAGAATATACACATCACAGCAGTGTGAGCCACTTAAATTAGCTCTGCTTAAAGACTCATTTATCACTTGGTGTGTCAGATTGTAAATGTAGTAAATTCAAAGCCACAAGTGTTTGCTAAACCACAGAGTATATGGCAAGTAATGGCTGAATTGTACTGGACACAGTCCTTTGTCTGCAGTGTCTAGTTGCTCACAGTCCTCTTGTCCATATCCAGAGGGTTGCTCTTGCTGTCTTTCTGCCTGTGAAGTCCCTGCCCCAGAATGACTGGCAGACTTTGACAAAAGGCAAAACTGGCATTGGAGGAGCTTTTAACTGCATTCAGAGAGGACAATTTTAATGTTTGAAAGCCTGACATTATTTCACATTTTGCCAGCCCTATTTCTTCTCTTATACTCTTGTGATTGCTGATGTGATTCCCTCTTCACCATCAAGCAAGAGAAAATCTGCAGATGCTGGAAATCTGAGCAACGCACAAAATGCTGGAGGAACTCAGCAGGCCAGGCGGCATCTATGGAAAAGAGTATAGTCGACGTTTCCGGTCGAGACCCATCATCAGGACTGGAGTCAAAAAAGATAAGGTGTCAAGAGTTAGAAAGGGGGGGGAGGGGAGGAAGAAAGACATGGTGGTAGTTGAAACCGGGAGGGGAGGGGTGAAGTTACAGAGCTGGGAAGTTGATTAGTGAAAGAGACACAGGGCTGGAAAAGGGGTAATCTGATAGGATAGGACACAAGGCCATGGGGGGGGGGAAGGGGAAAGGAGCACTAGAGGGAGGTGATGGGCATGCAAGGAGATGAGGTGAGAGAGGGAAAAGGGAATGGTGAAGGGGGGGACATTACTGGGAGATTGAGAAATCGCAGGTTGGAGGCTACCCTCTTCACCCTTTCTGTTATATCCACCTTGCTTGTATCACAGGAACTATTTGGACATGTCATTCTTTGGCCAAGTTGAATTATCTTTAAATATTCCACATTAATCTTCATTTGCAAATACAAGATTTGCCCCCTCATAATCAGTTTATGAGCTATATTCTATTCCAATATACACTACACAGTCTTACCACCTAACGTGCACTCAATGGCCACATTATTAGGTGCATTATTACATTAATACAAATATCTAATTAGCCAATCATATGGCAACAACTCAAGGCATAAAAAACATGCAGAGAGGGCCAAGATGTTCAGTTGTTTACACCAAATATCAGAATGGGGGAAGAAATGTGATCTAACTGACTTTGACCACAGAATGATTGTTAGTGCCAGACGGGGTGGTTTGAGTATCTTAGAAACTGCTGATTTCCTGGGATGTTCATTAATAACAGTCTCTAGAGTTTACAGAGAATGGTGCAAAAAACTTAAAAACATCCAGTGAGTGGCAGTTCTGTGGACGGAAATGCTTTGTTAATGAGAGGTCAGAGGAGAGTGGCCAGACTGGTTCAAGCCAACAGGAATGTGATAGCAAATCAAGTAACTACACATTGCAACAGTGGTGTATGGCAGAACATCTCTAAATGTACAACATGTCAAACCTTGATGTGAATGGGCAGCAGCAGCAGCACAAGACCACACTGGGTTCCAAGATGTACCTATTAAAGTGGTCACTGAGTGTATACTGGCCTTTCCTTTATCAGTGACTTAAGTGTAAGAGGTTGAAGTCCCAAATTCCTGGCAACATTGGTGCCCTGCTGATTGAAATAAATAATTTAACTATATCCCACCTATGACTCTGTCCTTTTTCCATGTCTGTAATTAAATGTGCTCCATTTCTTGAATAATCATTTCAGGAAGCTCAGAAGACACACCTTTTCAAAATGTTAGAAGTCTTCACAAAAGTCTATATGTTGGACATAAAGTACAAATTCCAATGAACTCAATAAAGTAGATATTTACCCAAGTGCTGTTTTGAGTACAGAACTCCTTTGGGAGTGGGAGATCTGGCTTATGGAATTGGACTTTTCAAAATTTTCCATCAATTTTAAAGGATTTTTCAAGGTGTTAATTACAGAAATGAAAACATCTTCTGGACTTGTGCGATAGAAATTGCAGCAATTTAGTTAAAAATAAGACCAGTCTTCAAAAATAAAGCCATAAGGCCATCACACCTAGTCTTTAGACAAGGGACATTCTGACTCTGTACCATTGTAACCTCATCATAAGACAATAAATAAAAGGTCATCAATAGGCCCTCATTGAAATGTCCATGTCTGGTTTGTGGAAGTATTAGTTTATGCATGGCTCTCAAGAACAGACCTTTGTGTAACTGGGAACTGCCTGTAATTTCCTTACACAGATTTTGGACTTAAAGGCCCCCAAGAAAAACATTCTGCCATATTACCATGTAACTTTTAACTTTGAATGCCTTTTAAATTCAATGTATAATCAGAATTGTACAGCATTAAATGAATAGTAAAGATTTATAATGCAGCTTGAGATAAGTAATTGTTACAACTTTTGTGCCTTCTAAATGATAAATTTTTAATTGCCCATGTTAACATTTGCTTTCACTACTTAACTCCCTGTGCTACATAAATGGCTCAATTCTAAGTGAACATGACAACATTAAAGAAGATGAGCAGGAGTAGGCCATCTGCCCCGTCCAGCTTGCTCTGCCAATCAATAAGATCAGGATTGAAATGGCTGTGGATTCAGCTCCAGCTACCTGCCTTTTCCCCACAGCCCTCAAGTCCACTGTTATGCAAAAATAGATCAGACTGTGTCTTAAAATATATTTAATGAGGTGGCCTCTACTGCTTCTCTGGGCAGAGAATTCCCTCGACTCACTTGTCTCTGGGGGGGAAAAAGCAGTTTCTCCTCATCTCCATCCTCAGTCTATCCCCCTCGAATATTGAGGCTATGTCCCCTGGTTCTGGTCTTACTTACCAGTGGAATTAACTTTACTCTCTTTTAATGCATTTTAGATTTGTGTCCATTTCGAGGATTATACATTTAATTATTTTTAAAAAGATGTTATTCCTTTGGCCCTGTTCCTAACCCCAAATCCAATCTTTAGGCCCGAAATTCAAAAAGCGTGAAATATTACGAATAGTTAGTGTAACCTCTCTCTACCAAGTTTGCACGTACATTTTAGGGTAAGAATTATTTAAATGAGTTGAAGAAAAAGACTTGGGATGCTCCCAATATTATTTGCCCTTCTTAGTTTGGTGTGTCTACTCCTTATGGTAGGAACTTCTGCTCATTTAATAATGAAGATCAGGAAATACTAGACAATGATTCAGTTTATGTCTGGGTTGTCCAATTTTATTGGAAACAGCTTGAAGCATATGTATTTCCTGTTTTGTATCATTTGCTTCTCTGAAAGGAATTACTGTGATCATAAAACCATTCATGTTACTGAGACTGATACTGCTATGTGTTCACAACGATGTCTTAATTTCCTTAGTTTTTTTTCTTTCATTTCTAGCAAGTGCATATGTATTGATGTTTAATCTATGCTAAAAATCTACAATGTGCTCTTTATTTCTTGATTTAGAAGGAAGTATAAATACAGTGTTTCTGTATTCATTTATGGATCCGGAAGAATGGGATCTTTGCCAGTGTTAGGGAGCTGGAATTGGGTGTGATGATCAAATAAGTAACTTGGGGTGGAAAGTCTTAGAAATGGTTCTTATCACCCTTTGCTCTGGGGAAGACTTTATGTTCATTGCAGAAAGCTGGGGGGTGGGGGGGGGAATGTGGAATTTCAAGCCAGGTCTACAGGAGATAAAACAGTGGACTAAAGGAGATTGTCTTTAAGGAGTAGGACCTTAAAAGAATGGGGAGTAGAGATAAAATTTTTAATGATTGTGTCCTTGGGCTGATACTGGAAGAATCTTCAAAGCTGCTGGTGAACGCAGCAGGCCAGGCAGCATCTGTAGGAAGAGGTGCAGTCGACGTTTCAGGCCGAGACCCTTCGTCAGGGTCTCGGCCTGAAACGTCGACTGCACCTCTTCCTACAGATGCTGCCTGGCCTGCTGCGTTCACCAGCAACTTTGATGTGTGTTGCTTGAATTTCCAGCATCTGCAGAATTCCTGTTGTCTGGGAGAATCTTCAATGATTATGATCTGTGAGGATGGATGGGAACTTCTCCATTGAAATAGTACCTAGCAAGGGTGGGAGTTTAGCCAAAAATCAGGGGTTAGAATAGAGAGTGGGATCTTTGCCAGTGCTAGGGGACTGGAATTGGGTGAGATGATCAGACAAGTGGCTCGGGGCGGAAGCAGAGGTCGTAGAGATTGAAGATTGTGAATATAATTGGGTGAAACTAGCAGAACAATTGTTGGAATTGGGTTAGAAGTTGATCTGAGGAGTATTGGAAGGTCATGAGTTGGATGGACATCGATGGGGGTTGGGATCATCAGGGTTGGCAATTAGAGAATGTTGTAGAGATATGAGCTGAAAGACCATTGCTAAGTAATGTCTAGTAAACAGATGATTCAATCCGATGTAGTATTATTAAAACATTGTTGTTCTGAGAGTATCTAATGATAGTTGCTTCTGGCACAAGTTGACCTAAATTTCTCTGCAATATTCCAAAAGCAACATCATCTGGAATGAAATCATTCAAAGTGCAATGATGAAGTAGAATTTGGACACATGGACGAGGTTACTTTGTGTTGAGAATTGCCAGGAAAGTCTTGGAAATGGTTCTTATCACCCTTTACTCTGGGGCAGAGTTGACGTTCATTGCAGAATTTTGGGAAAAAGAATGAAATTTCAAACCAGAGGAAGGATTGCTGCTTGAACTTGCTCGGCCTTCTGGGGAAATTCCCATTCTTTTGGCAGCACTAACTTGGAAGCAAAAGTACTGATGTTCAATAAAAACCACTTCTTATAAGAAATGCTTCCTTTTTTAAAAAATACATTTGTGGTGATTTCCATGCTTTCCTGGCAGCTCTTGCCTATTTGAAATGTACTTTCCCTGGTGCTCTGAAATCATCAGCAGATGCTAGTGAAATGGAACTGAAATTTCTGTTGCTGATTGCCATCATAGAAACATGGAACATAAATTACATAAATTTCCATTTCCCATTGATTTAATCGAGGTGGTAAACTATTTAAAATGGGGCAAGAAATTCTCCCAGTAATTTAGCAGGGGAAACATTGTATTACCAGCTAAATTTCTGGTTATTTTAGTTTTAGAAATGTTTTTATTTCTGGAGTTGACAACCTGTTAAATGACGGCAAGTTCTGCTGAGTTCTGTTACGTCAAGTTTCTCCACAACCCTCCCCCCCCCCCCCCCCACACTACTTGGTCAAGAAAGGAGCCTTGATATGAATAAGGTTGTACGTGGTTATTTCAGAATTCCACTGATGAAGATGAACATAAAATTAATAAATGTGTACTGTTGTTACAGGGTTTGTTTCCACCAGGCCAAGGAGCCACAATTGGAGTTGACTTTATGATTAAAACTATTGATATAAATGGAGAAAAAGTGAAGGTACAGTATTAATGTTCAAACCCCTTTGACTTGTGACAAATTTTATATAGTGGTATTGCATAAGTTGTTTATTTCAGTTTGGTACCTGATATACCATTGATATAATTACATTTATCACTGATGATACATTGTGTTTCAAAGAATATTCATTCTCACTAAAATGAATTATTGGGTGAAATGTTTAAGGATTAAACAGAATAAAAGACTAACTCATAGCTCTTTTTAAATGAGTAATATTTGAACTATCAATCAGATATGAGGAACAGGTTGAGCATAAAATTATGATACTACTTAGTCCAATTGATGGATATTTGGTTTTGCAACATTGGGGTGCCCTGATGGATTTTTAGGAACCAACCCGGAAGCTTTCATATTGACTGTTTAACTGTATGGTTCACTAATCTGGTTTTATTTGCACTCATAAGAGGACCAATTTGGTTTTTGCAGGAATGACAGAGGTGACTCTTTTTTTTTTCCCCCTTCATCATGCAGTCCAGCTTTAATGGTAGCTGGTATTTCCTTTGGCAAGTTCGAGAGCCGCAGGATCTGAGGTTGTTTTTTGTGATGTTAGTTGCAGTTCTGGGAAACGTTTGTTTCTGTATCTATTTTAATTCTCTTGAGTTTCACTATCACTTCTCAGTGGGCCAATTGTGTTTGGTCAGTTCTGTGGGCTTAGAGGACTGTGTACATTGATGCTTCTGGACACATCTTCAGTGATGTTCCTGGAATCATCGGGTGTTTCGGGTCTTCCAACATCATACAACCTCCTCCAGGTGACCCAGCTGGGGCTGATCAGACCCCAGCTTATGTCCAGATGGCTAGCTACCTATGACTCCATGGAAAGTAATAACAAAAATGTTGGTGTACTTTGATGGAACATGGGTCATAAATGGGATGATTCCTAATTTACTGGAATCAGAGAAGAAATGGCAGAAATACATTTTTTTTAGATATTCTTGGCACTTATTCCAAGCAACAAAATATCAAATTTCCAGACACCATATTCAAAGGTTCATTTATTTTCAAAGTATATAACTCTGAAAATCTTCAATTCTCTGGATAACCATGAAACCAAGAAAGAAAAGAAAGGTAGCACGATTATCAACCCCCAAATCCCCCTTCCTGCACAGAAGAAACAAACAAATCTGATCAGGCACGTCAACCCCCAAATTCCTCTTTCCACACAAAAAAAAGAACAAAAATGTATCAGGCACATTGACCTCGAAATCCCTCTTTCCATACAAAGAAACAAACAAACTGGATCAGGCACATCAATCCCAAAATCCCCTTCCCGTGCAAAAAAGGTCAAGAACATCAGGCGAGAAAACACTGCATAGAAAATCTATAAGACTGAAAAAGAGACTCCATAGTCCAAGTTCACATTCAAAATGCAGGAAAAAAAAAGACCTGGGCAACACCCGGGCACAGCAGCAGGCTCCTACCATCTCCAGTACTACAGAGCAACCGATCAAAAGGCAAACGGCTGGCCCTCACCCTCTCATTCGCTTCGATGCTTCAATGTCCCTTGTCGCTTTAATCGGCGAACAGTGGAAGCTTTAAAGGCGAAGTGGAGCCAAACCTCGGCTTGTGCCTTATTCTGTAACCTGCCTGCCACAAGGTTTGCTCATACTGCTACTGCCTCCCAGAGACGCATGATCTCCTAACTTCTGCACTCCACCCCCCCCCGATGTTTCAAGTGCCCTCATCACTTTAATCGAACAATGGAAGCTATAATCGCCGCAATGGGGTCAAACATCGGTTTGTGTCCCATCCTGCCCGCCATGAAGTTTGCTCACGTTGCCTCTGCCTCCCCGAATCCTCTCGGAGACTATGGCGCACTGAAGCACCCAGGTGATTTCCAGACAGCAAAACACAGGGTCCGACAGTTCCAGAATCACATTCAAGATGAGAAAGAAATGTAACAGACATAAAAGAAGTGAAAAAGATGGTTTCGTGATCTATCCAGAAGATGTTGATCAACGGAGCAATTTACACAGGCGCCATCTTGGCTGGAAGTCAGTGTGGTCAATAAAACAGTGAATTACAGGTCCAAGGGGGAAAATTATGGAACTCAACGAGTCAAGCAGCATCTTTGGGAGAAAGGGAACTGTTAATTTTTTTTGGTTGAAATCCTGCATTAGGACTTGCTGTGCTGTGTGTCTCACCGGGTTCCTCTGTTGTTCCTGATTCTGATATTTGCAGTCTCTTGTTTCTCAAATGAGTTCCAGATGCTGTACAAACATCTAAGCAACCATCCAGGAAAAACTGGATGCTGTATGTGGAAAATGACTTGTGGGGTAGAGAGGGGAGAGGTTGTGGACTACAGGAGTGTTAACAGCAAGAGCAAGTAGACTGCAGGGATTTTAGAAGACAGAGAATTTATCTGAGGATTTAAAAAGAAAAAATGTAATACTAGAAATAAATTTTTAAAATATCTATATTTGATAAAAGCCTGAGGAAGAATTATTTTTGAGGAGTCTAAAAGTGGCAGAAGTGGTTCAGAAAGCTCAATTAGGTACATGGCATCCAACCTGAGATATGTAAAATTACGGATGTAGGAAAAAAAATAAGGGGGAGAAAGAGAAAATGAGATATTGTGGCATTAACATAGTGACATAAAATCAATTAGACTAAAGAGGAAAGGCTTCATTTGGTGACCAATTTTACAGCCCATGAGTATGGAGATTACTCTGCAGTCAATCAACTTTAGTGATTGAACAGCTGTTAAGTGACCAAGATTAATATAAAGCAAGTAATTTTTATATAACAATCTATTGCTAACTGCATTTTATTTGGAAAATTAGTGCAGTTTTACTGAGGAAATTTTGTAGTTTGTTTCCTCTGCTGTTTAAATAGACTGTTTGGTATAGGAATATTTTTTCGCTATCCAAATGATTATTAACTATAAATCATGTACCCTGCCGTGCCTCCAATTAATTGGCTGCATGGTCCTGGCAGTAAAACCCCCTGAAAAGGAAGTTTTTCTATTGTAGCAGATGGACACACTGTATGATAGTTGAAATTTGGGAAGATGTGGAACAACCACTTTTGCTTCCATGGATTCTGTATTGGGAGGTGGGGAGATTGGGACATGGACCAGTACAGGCACTTTGGCCCAGGATGTTGTCAATGTTGTGCCAACTATTTAACCTATTCCAAGATCAATCTAACTTCTCCCTCTCACATAGCTATCCATTTTTTATTTCATCCATGTGTCTATCTGAAAGTCTTTTAAATGTCCCCAATGTATCTGAGTCGACTATCACCCTTGACAGTGTGTTCTACGTACCTAGAACTGCATGTGTGTATATATGTAGACATTTCCCCTCCCCCTTTACGTACCTCCAATCACCTTAAAACTATCATAACACTAACACCCACACCCCTGCCAGAACTCAGCATGTTGGGCGGCATCTATGAAAAAGAGTCACTGTTGTGGATCGAAACTGTTCTTCAGGACTGAAAAGGAAAGGGGAAGATGCTAGAATAAAAAAGTAGGGGGGAAGAGGAAGGAGGCTAACTGGAAGGTGATAGGTGAAGCCAGGTGCTTGGGAAAGATCAAGGGCTGGAGAAGAAAACATCTGATAGGAGAGAAGAGTGGAGGAGGGGACCCAGTGGAAGTAATAGGCAGATATGAAGAAATGAAAGGTCAGTAGAGGGGTAGATTTCTTCAGCAGAAGAAGAAATCTATATTCATGCCATCAGGTTGGGGGGGGGGGTGGTACCCAGGTAGAATACAAGGTGTTGCTCCTCCACTGGTGTTGCACAAGAGACTATTGATTGATATGTCAGAACGGGAAATGGGAAACAGAAGTCCTGTGTTTGGCAGATGGAGTGAAGGTGCTCGACACAGAAATCCCCCAATTTATGCTGGGCCTCATCAATGCAGAGGAGGCCTCTACAGACACTAGATAACTCCAGCAGATTCACAGGTGAAGTGTTGCTTCATCTGGAAGGACTGTTTGGGGCCCTGAATGGAGGTGAGGGAGGAGGTGTAGGGCAGACGTGGCACTTGGGGAATAGCATTTTTACAGGAAACAGGGTGGAAAGAGGTAGTCAGGATAACCGTGGAAATCAGTAGGTCTAAAAAAGATGTCATTCGACAGTTTGTCTCTGGAGATGGAGGCAGAGAGATCAGGAAAGGGGAGGGAGGTGTCAGAGATGGACTAAGTGAATCTAAGGGCAGGGTGGAAGATGGTGGCAAAATTGATAAAATTGACTAGTTCACAATGCAGTTGTCACTGTAGTGGAGGAAGAGTTGCAGAGTTGAAGGCTTCGAACATAGGCTGTTCTACATAGCTGATGAAGAGACAGGCATAGCTGGGGCCCATGAGAATGCCCATGGCTACCCCCTGCATTTGGAGAAAGTGGGAGGAGCCAAAGGAAAAATTGTTCAGGGTGAGGGCCATTTCTGCCAGATAGAAGAGGGTGATGGTGGAGGGGATTGGTTGGTCTTATGAAATTATGTCCTGTTGTGTTAGCTATTGCCACCCTTGGGAAAAGATGCAGGTTGTCCACTCTATCTATGCCTCTTGCCATCTTGTACATCTCGATCAAGTCACCTCTCGTATTCCTTCACTCCAAGGGGAAAAGCCCGAGCTCAGTACACTTTTCCACATAAGGCATGTTCTCTAATCCAGACAATACCCTGGTAAATCTTTGATTCCTCTCTGAAGCTTCCACATCCATCCTATAATTTCCCTGGCTAATGAAGGCCAACATACCCTACACTTTCTTCATTACCCTATCAATTTGTGTAACAGCTTTGATGGACCTATGGAAATGGACCTTAATTTCTCTCCACTCCTCCTCACTGCTAAAGATTCTGCCATTAACCTTGTACTTTTCAAGTTCAATCTTACTAAGTGTGTCATATTGCACTTTTCTGGATTGAAATCCATCTGACACTTCTCAGACCAGCTCTGCATCCTATTAATGTCCTATTGTACCCTATGACAACTTTTTTACACTATCCACCAACCCTTCTAAGTTTCATGTCATTTGTAAACTTACCAAACCACTCTTCCATATTTTCATCCAAGTCACTGAAAAAAATCACAAAGAGCAGGGATCCCAGAATAGATCTCTGTGAAACAGCACTAGTCATGAACCTCCTGGGAGAATGCGCTCCATCTACAACCACCTTTGCCTATCGTGGGCAAGCCAATTCTGAATCCATGCAGCCAAGTTTTCTTGGATCTCATGCCTCCTGACATTTTGAAAGAGTTTACTGCAGCAACATGCACATGGGGAACCTTGACGAATGCCTTACTGAAGTCCATATACATCACATCTACTGCTCTTCATCCTTCAGTTTGTTTTGTCAGTTCCACGGACAGGTTGGTGATGCATTACCTCCCCTCATAAAGCTTTATTGGCTAACCCTAATCAGACTGTTTCTCCAAATGTTTGTAATTTCTGTCTCTAAGAATGCTTTTAGTAGTTTGCCCACCATTGATGTAAGCCTCACTGGTGTACAATTCATGTCATATCCCTACTGCCTTTCTAGAACAAAGGAATAACATTTGCCATCCTCCAACAGTCTTTTGGTACTACTCCTGCATCCAATGAGGACATAAAGGTAATCACCGAAGGCTTGATAATTTTATTTTCTTGCTTCCAGTAGTATCCTTGGGGAATATTCCATCCGGGTCCAGGATCTTATCTATCCTGGTGTTTTTTCAGAAGTTCTAGCACATCCTCTTTTTTTGTAATGTTAACATGTTTCAGTATATTAGTCTGTTCTATGCTGACCTCACATTTGTCAAGGTCCCTCTCACTGGTGACTATTGAAGGAAAGTATTAATAAAGGACCTCTCCTACATCTGACTCTAGGCACATGACTCCTCTTTTATCCCTAATCTGTCTTACCTTCACTCTAGTCATCCTCCTGTTCTTCACGCATGTGTAGACCTCCTTGGGGTTTCCTTAATCCTATTAACCAAAGCCTTATCATGTCCCCTTTTAGCTCTCCTAAGCCCCTCCTTAAGCTCCTTCCTGGCTACCTTTAGAGCTCTCAGGAGCTCTGTCTGGTCCTTGCTTCCTTCATTCTTCCTATTGACCAGATGTTCCACTTGTCAACCATATCATCATTTCCCTGCTTCAATGGGACAAACTTATCCAGAACCTCATGCAATTGCTCACTAAACAACTACATTTCCATTGTACTTTTCCCTGAGTCCATGTGGTCCCAATTTATGCTCCCAAGTTCCTACCACTCCCCTAATTGAAAACTTTTCCATACCATCTGCTCCTATCCCTCTTCGAGGTTATGGTAAAGGTCAGGGAGTTGTGGTCACTGCCTCCAAAATGCTCACCCACTGAGTGATTTATCACGTGACCAGCTTCATTGCCTAGTACCAAATCCAGTATGACCTCTCCTCTAACCTGCTTGTCCATGTTTTATGTTAGAAATGGTTCCAGGGCCCACCTAACAAATTTTGCCCCAGCCATGACAGCAACCCTGGACCTTTCCAGTATCAATCTGCTCCTGTGTTTTTGGCTATTTTAGGTGTTTATAGAGTACTGCCAACCCAATTATTGCCCCCTTCCTGTTTCTGGCTTCCACCCACACATTCAATGGGAAATCCCTCTATGCCAACTTCCTTTTCTGTGATACTATCCCTGATTAACAGTGCCACTCCTCTACCTCTTTTACAGGTTTCCCCCGCCATCCGAAGGTAGAGCGTTCCTATGAAACGCTTCGTAAGCCGAAATGTCGTAAAGCGAAGAAGCAATCACCATTTATTTACATGGGAAAATTTTGTGAGCGCTCGCAGACCCAAAAATAACATACCAAATCATGCCAAATAACACATAAAACCTAAAATAACAGTAACATATAGTAAAAGCAGGAATGATATGATAAGTACACAGCCTGTGTAAAGTAGAAATACTTTTCCACAATCATTTCTGAACTGTTTGCCGAAGCGAAAATCTCACGCAAGTGCTGTCGGCAGAAAATCTCACGCAAGTGCTGTTGGCAAGAGCACTGTCTCCAGTAACCTTTAACCTATGAAGCTGCCAAATCATACCAAATAACACGTAAAAATACACAGCCTATATAAAGTAGAAATAATGTATGTACAGTGTAGTATCACTTATGGGAATCGGGAAGACAGCGAGCCCACTGGTGATGGTGTGTCAGACTTGGAGTTTGGGTGGTGCAATGGCCCCCACCCTCTGGGCCGCTAAGCAACACATTGCCGCGAAGAATGCAGGGGTCCAGCGGTAGCCGGGAGGTACACAGCACATCTTTAAGAAAAAAGCCGAAACAAACATGCTAATTAATTAGGTGCCGCCTGTAATTGTCAGCCCAGATCAGTGCCGATTTCCGATTGTGTCGTCTCTGATCTGGGCCGACAATTACGTGTTGGCGGCACCTAATTAATTAGCGTGTTTATTTCGGCTTTTCTCTTAAAGATATGTTGTGTGCCTCCCGGCTACCTTTGTATTCTCTGCAAATTGGTATCTGTCCGTGGCTTGGGGGTTGGGGTGGTGGGACACTGGGGTGTCATCTCGTCGCCTGTTTCCATTAGCGCAGGCAGCTCATCTTCTATCTGTGCCCGCCTCGATGTCGAAGGTCGAGGTTCGTCATCTGCTGTGGCTGATGTGAAAGGCTTGCTTGACTGCTGAGCCTCGCGCATTTTTCTATCACACAGTTCTTTAATAAGGACTCAAACCATCCTGCAAATATCCCCTAAACTGATGTACCCTTTCAAAATTAAAGTCGTACTTTATCATTACTCATTCGGTTTCGATTGTTATCCTTTTTTCTTTCCAATTGCATCAGCTCTTGATCTATCAGATCTTGGTGATGGGATGCCAAAACCTCTTCAACATCATGTTCGTCAGCTTCCACAAGCCAAACTCACGTTGTCCTTACTTCATTCACCACGATCAAAAGGCTTAATTATGTCTAGTTTTACCATAAGTGTAACACCCTTACGAGCTCTTTCAGGCTTTTCCGATACCATAGAACTCATCTTGCAAACGGCTGCTCACGGGCACGTGCTAAAGCAAAGCAGTTCTGAATCCAGGGGAGGGCGGCTGCTCGGGGCGCACACTGCCTTTTATCGCGCACTGATTTTTTTGCGCGCTGATTTTTTATCGCGCGCTGAATTTTTATTTTCGTAATAGTGAAAACACCTTCTGAAAGGGAAAACGGTACTAATGCAGGTCTTTCATAACAGTGAGGTTTCATAAAGCAAACGTTCGAAAAGCGGGGGACACCTGTACTTCATTTCTTGTTTGTCCCTTTTGAAACATCTAACCTCAGGAACATCCAGTTGCCTCTCCTGCCTTGTGACAGTCATGTCTCCATTACGGCCACAACACGTAGTTCCATGTACTGATCCATCCTCTCAGCTTATCACTCTTGTGCCTGATATTTCTTGCATTAAATACATCCAATGACTGCATTTATGCTCTATCCACAGCCTATCCTTCGGCACCATCTCTCTAAATGTTGCATCTACCTTTACATCAGCTGTTCCATCCTCTGACCTATCATTCTTGTTCCTATCCTTCTGCCAAATTAGCGGCTCGAGCAAACCTGCCTGCAAGGACGTTGGTCATCCCTTGAGTTCAGGTGCAACCTATCCCTTTTGTACAAGCCACACCTTCCCCAGAAGAGATCCACAAATCTGAAACGCTGCGCCCTGCACCAGTTCCTCAGTCACATATTTATCTGCTGTCTCATCCTATTCTTACTCTCACTGGCACGTAGAACAGTTGGCAATCCAGAGATTCCTTGAGGCCCTGCTTTCTAGCTTCCTTTATTTATCAGGACCTCATTCCTTTTACTACCTGTAGCGGTTACTTGAAAATAAACCAAAGATGTTCAGAGATTAAACACAGGGCTGAAACAGTATGACACATTCCATATAATGAAATTCTAAAGTTCAAGAGAATGTTTGATCCTTTATTAAGAAATCGGCAAAGACAAACATTTTGTCGCAATAAAAAAACTAACGAAACTAAAACTAGCAATATAACAAAATAAGAAGTCTATGCGTTAGTGGTCAATGGGGGGAAAAAATCCCGTGACCCACTCCCTGGCTTTAAACAGATTAAATGAATTTAGACAAAGCGTGAATACATAACTATACTCCACTTGCTTCTACCACGTTCCAATCCACATGACAAATTACCCATAATAAACATGCAGCACAAAATATGATTCAGACAGAAAATATGGCTCCTACACCCCAAACCCTAATTAGTACACTACTATAATTACAACTACATACCACCAAAACAGAGACATGAAATTTATGGAAATGTCCTCTTGGATTTGATGTACGCTAACGTTAAGGATGCATACAGCTCCTCTCCCCTCCCCCCATTGGGAAGGTCAGATCACAACCTAGTACATCTAAAACCCTGCTATGTGCCTCTGGTGAAGAGTAAACCTGCAACCTCGGACAGTGAGAAAATGGTCAGAGGAGGCTTATGAGGCACTCCAGGGTTGTTTTGAGGTGACAGACTGGCAGGCACCCTGTGAGCCACATGGAGAGGATATTGATGGGCTCACAGAGTGCATCACTGATTACATCAACTTCTGTGTGGACTGCAGTGTTCCGACAAGAACTGTCCTTTGTTATTCAAATAACAAGCCATGGGTAACAAAGGACATTAAGGACATCCTGAATGCTAAAAAGAGGGTGTTTAGAGATGGAAATAGGGAGGAGCTGAGGGCAATGCAGAGGGACCTGAAAGCCAGGATCAGGAAGGCTAAAGACAGGTACAGGAGGAAGCTTGAGTGGAAACTCTAGCAGAACAACATGAGAGAGGTCTGGGGAGGTGGGGATGAGGACCATCACTGGGTTCCAGCAAACTAGCAACAGAGGAGCTGAAGGCAGTGTGGACAGGGCCAACGAACTTAACCTGTTCTTTAACAGATTTGACATTGTGGCCCCTGCCCATCCCCCACATGAGCCATCTGTTGTCGGCCCCCAACCAACACATATTCCACTCTTCCCCCTCCTACCCCTCTTCACAGCCCCCCACCCTGCTGTCATGACTATACCCCTTCCCCACACGAAACCACCATGGTGGGCTTCACAGCTGAACAAGTGAGAAGATAGCTGAAACATCCCAACCCAAGCAAGGCTGTAGGACCGGATGGTGTCAGTACCAGGGTGCTCAAAGCCTGTGCCCCTCAGCTATGTGGAGTACTTCGCCATGTATTCAGCCTGAGCCTGAGGCTCCAGAGGGTTCCTGTACTGTGGAAGACGTCCTGCCTCGTCCCTGTGCCGAAGACGCCACGGCCTCAATGACTACAGACCGGTGGCATTGACCTCCCACATCATGAGGACCCTAGAGAGACTTGTTCTGGAGCTGCTCCGGCCTATGGTCAGACCACACTTAGATCCCCTCCAATTCGCCTACCAGCCCCGACTAGGAGTTGAGGATGCCATTGTCTACCTGCTGAACCGTGTCTACGCCCACCTGGACAAGCCAGTGAGCACTGTGAGGGTCATGTTTTTTGACCTCTCCAGTGCGTTCAACACCATTCGCCCTGCTCTGCTGGGGGAGAAGCTGACAGCGATGCAGGTGGATGCTTCCCTGGTGTCATGGATTCTTGATTACCTGACTGGCAGACCACAGTATGTGTGCTTGCAACACTGTGTGTCCGACAGAGTGATTAGCAGCACTGGGGCTCCACAGGGGACTGTCTTATCTCCCTTTCTCTTCACCATTTACACCTCGGACTTCAACTACTGCACAGAGTCTTGTCATCTCCAGAAGTTTTCTGATGACTCTGCCATAGTTGGATGCATCAGCAAGAGAGATGAGGCTGAGTACAGGGCTATGGTAGGAAACTTTGTCACATGGCGTGAGCAGAATTATCTGCAGCTTAACGTGAAAAAGATTAAGGAGCTGGTGGTAGACCTGAGGAGAGCTAAGGTACTGGTGACCCCTGTTTCTATCCAGGGGGTCAGTGTGGACATGGTGGAGGATTGCAAATACCTGGGGATATGAGTTGACAATAAACTGGACTGGTCAAAGAACACTGAGGCTGTCTACAAGAAGGGTCAGAGCCGTCTCTATTTCCTGAGGAGACTGAGGTCCTTTAACATCTGCTGGACGATGCTGAGGATGTTCTACGAGTCTGTGGTGGCCAGTGCGATCATGTTTGCTGTTGTGTGCTGGGGCAGCAGGCTTGAGGATAGCAGACACCAACAAAATCAACAAACTCATTCGTAAGGCAAGTGATGTTGTGAGGATGGAACTGGACACTCTGACAGTGGTGTCTGAAAAGAAGATGCTGTCCAAGTTGCATGCCATCTTGGACAATGTCTCCCATCCACTACATAATGTACTGGGTGGGCACAGGAGTACATTCAGCCAGAGACTCATTCCACCGAGATGCCACAAAGAGTGTCATAGGAAGTCATTCCTGCCTGTGGCCATCAAACTTTACAACTCCTCCCTTGCAGGGTCAGACACCCTGAGCCAATAGGCTGGTCCTGGACTTATTTCCTGGCATAATTTACATATTGCTATTTAACTATTTATGGTTTTATCACTATTTATTATCTATGGTGCAACTGTAACAAAAACCAATTTCCCCTGGGATCAATAAAGTATGACTATGACCATTTCTTCTTTCTTCTAGTCAAGTTAGGTAACAGTCAAAAAAGCCAGAGTTTACTAGTTCCTGTAGAAGACAGATCTTGGTTGTAGGTCTGTTCAGACACCTGGTCTTGATGCACACCTACTGCACAAATCCTCTTCTTTCTGGAAAGACTTGAATGGCTCCTCCTGTAATCCATGAGTTTTGAGGTGCTGTGTCTTCAACTAAAAGCATAAGGTCTCATGGGAGGAAATTGCAGGTGTAGTAAATACTTCTTGAACCACCGTTTCCAAAACAAGTTGGACATATTTTGTACTTGCTTCCATTCACAACAACCATAGATATTTATCTTTTGGAACTCTGCTGGTGGTAAGGATTGTGAGGTCTTCTGAAGCAACATGCTTGGGTATGAGTGCATTCAAATCATTGGGGCGGAGGATGCTTTAGTAATTGGACGGCCATTGATAAAGGCCTCTACTTTACAAGGGACTGTGCGGAAGCCCTTTTTCATCAAGATTCTGTACCTTCATGGTGGAAATGAGGACCTTTCGAACAGACCTGATCAATCTCTGCCACGTTTCTCCATGATGTGAACCAGCCGTGGGGGTTAAAAATTCACTTAATTCCTTTCTGACGAAGTTCATTGCTGATCCGTGAATGATTCCCACTTCTCAATGACTTCTGTCAACTCGCGCTTAGCTCCAACATTGTTTGTCGCATTATCAGAACGCAGTTCACGGACCTGTCCTTGTCTTGTTATACAGCATCAAAGTGCATTCACAAAGGAATCTGTGTCTAAAGAAGATGCCACTTCAGTGCGAGCAGCTTGTATATCTAGGTGGGTAAATATGACCGCATACCTCTTCACTATACTCCTGCTCTTCACTTCAAAAGGTCCAAAGTAGTTCATTCGTGCACATGTAAATGGAGCTTCATCTGGGGAGACTCCGTCCAGAGGCAGATCTGCCATGCACTGGCATTCTGGAGCTGTGTGCAACCGTTGACAAACAACACACTTGGACAGGATTCTTACAGCTGTACTAGCTCTGGGAATCTAGTATTTTTGGCACAACTAGGATAATGTGGTCACGGCCACCATATCCCATTTCTTTATGTACATGCCTCAGAATGATGGCTGAGATATGAAGATCCTTTGCCAATAGGGTGTTTAGACTCTTCAGACACGGCTGCCTTATTTTAAGCTGTCCACCAAATCTCAAGAGACCATCTACAAGTACTGGATTGAGTTTGAAAATATGACTTTTCCTTTTCACACCTCCTCCCCTTTGCAAACTCAAGAATTCACCTGGAAATCTTTGGTAAAGCCCGATGATTTCCACTTCAGCCTTTCTGAGCTCTTCCACTGAGAGACCATCTCAGCCGATCTGACCTTTTGACTTTCTCAGTCTCTTGCTCCAAAGAATACCCTTGTTGTTCTTCATTCAAGTGAGGTTGAGCAAGAGTGATGCTCAGTTGTCTCCTTTTCTGACTAAGAGACAAGACCAGGTTTTTAAATGAGGAATCCAGGCTGCTGTCTTCTTCAAATGGGTCCAAATTGAGAAGTGATGGATTATATATATTTACGGTGTTCACTTCCTCTTCAATCTGCATGGCATTCATAGTAACACTCTTGACTTCTGGATCATCTAGAACAAACGGGATTCACAGGCCATTCCCTCTTGACGACTATACCCACTGGTACAGATGAAGTGCAATGTTGTATTAATATGATTGTTAATTCATTTTGCTTCCACATAATATCCATAATGCTAATCTGACATCTGTTGTCTGAAACAAGAGTGTTTCACTGCTCTAAGTTAATGCCCCCATGATCTCTTTCAGCTGTTAGATATGACATGCAGTGGGTTCGGAGTGCCTCCTTGGTGAAGGCTGAGAGTAAACACTGTGCCCTACCTCTTGGGTGTCTAACTCATCTTTCAAAGACACTTGAGGAACAAATGAATCAACATTAACATTGCGTGTGGTTTTTCTGTGTCTATCAATATTGGAACTCGTACCATAAGACTGTCCTGCTGGAGCACGTTTAACACTCACCTCACTTGAAGTTTTTTAACTTTGCCCACTTGTGTGGCAATTTTTTCCTGCAACTTAAGCTGCTCCTTCCTTCTCTGTAGTTGTTCCTCTTGCTCTTCCAGAGCATGTTTGTCCTTCATTAATTGTTGCCTTGTTACCAATGCAGCTGAAGCAGCCTCCTTTTTAATGTATGTAGAGGAGGTATAAGATACAGAAGATGCTCTGCCTGCAGCAGAACTTGGAGCACAGACATTTGACACACTGTTGCTTGGTTTTACGTCATCCTGTATATTCTGTGCGTAGTCAAAACATGCCCTGGAATTTGAGAAACATATTCATCTGTTTCAACAACATGACCTTCAATATGACATATTTGGTTCAACCACTGTTTAACATCCACTATGAATGCACTACTAACTCATCCAATGTTTGAAAAACATTCATTATGTTTACCTCGCTCAACCTCAGGAAGTAGTGACAACAGCATGTGATGTTGCTTAGCAACAGCTTCATGGAGACTAGTCCGAGGATAAGATTGCACTTGTAAAGTATTTTCCTTATTTCCCATAAAATCCTTAATTGATGGTATTAAACCTTTAATTTTGTTTATATTTGTTCTATACTATTGAAGACGTTTGATTCTGCCTGCTAAAACCTTTGAAGTAAGTTTAATTTCTCCTTTGACAGTCCTGATATGAGGGTCATTGACATCATTTCTATGCTTTGGTTATTTTCTCCTTATTGTGCCACTCACTATTAACTCTTTATTTGCCCACAGCACTGATGATATTCCAGGTCAATAAATGTAGTCAACAAACAAACTGCCCACGCATCCACAGCACTTAAACCAGACCAAACAAAACAGCCTTCGAATTTAAACATTGGCAACTGGAGTATTTCAGCACTTCAGTAAAACAAAGCGACGAACCCTCGGGCAAACATCAAACGATCGAGTAACGGTCCTTGATAGACAGGCAGTGCTGACCATTCAAAGCTGTGTTCAAACCACAAATGCACAGCATGGATCAACAAAAAGGTCGTTACTTGCCGCAAGCTGCTCTGGCGTCTCGATATTGCCATTCCAATTTTGCCAACAGGTCTGTGGCAATTCTTAGCCGTAGACTGCTGTTCATTTGGTATAACTTTTTTTCTGTTGACAAAATGTACCAATTACTTGGGGAAAAAAAAACCCTGCTAAACCACTCAGACTAAACAGGGGGTGGATATTGTGTGATACACTCCAAATAACAAAGTTCCAAATTTTGAAACTGTACGTTTGATCCTTTATGAAGAAACCAGCAAAATCAAACAACCTTGTAGCTATTTTAAAGAAAAAAAATCTAATGAAACTAGCGCTATAATGAAATAAGTGGTCTGGTAATGACATAATGGTCTAAGTGTTGATGTTAGCATCAACAAAAAGAAATCACCCATGGCCCACTCCTAGTTCTAACCAGAATAAACTAAACTACGTAACTATACTCATTCCACCCATGTGACAGATTACTCATAAAAAGCACGCGGCACAATACAATACCGACAGGAAATAAATACATGGCTCCTACGTTACCTATGTTATTGGTACCAATGTGTGCCAAGGGCTTCTGGCTGCTCACCTTCCTCTGTGGACCCAATCAGAGATGTCCGTGACCCTGGCAACATGCCATCTGAAAGTCTCATTGAAACCTACAAAATAGTGAGAGCCCCAGACAGTGCGGACATGGAGAGTACCTTTCAAGTAGAGGAGGAGGAATTTTTTTTAGCCAGAGGGTGGTGAATGTGTGAAAATTATTGACATAGTTGGTTGTGGAGGCCAAGTTATTGGGTATATTTAAAGCAGAGGTTGATAGGCTTTATTAGTAGGGGTGCCTAAGGTTATGGGGAGAATGCGGGCAAATGGGGTTGAGAGGGAAAATAAATCAGACATATAACTGAATGGCTGAGAAGATTCAGTAGGCTGAATGGCTAATACTCCTCCTATGTCTTATGGTGTTACGAATGTCGATAATGTAGAGGTATCCAAGAAAGACTAGTTTATCAATTAGACAATTCTGAAATTAGTTTGTAACAAAAGTCACTTTGCACTATATAGTATTTAATTGGTTGACCAGGAATTGAAAATGGAATTGATAACTAATTGATATTTAGTTCACAGTTCGAAGTAATTATCAAGTTAGAGTATGGTCAAAAGTAAAAAAGAAATCGCTGATTAGAAAATGTTTTAATGGTAGCTTTGTGTTAAGTCAATCAGTCCCACTGAACATAAGTTTTACACCTTGCAAATTGAATGTATTTCATTTTACAGTACATTAAGTTACCTACTCTCTTGGGAGAAAGGAGAAAATATCTGAGGGAGGTTCATTAGAACATCACATTAAAAACTAGAAGCAGGAGTACATGATGTGGTCTCTTGAGAGTGCTGTGTGATTCAATGAGATCATAGCATATTGAATCTTTAATTCACTATTCTACCTGGACCCTAGTAGCCTTGATTACCCAAAACAGAGTATATTGCTTCCTTGTCCTTGTTCAGCCTCCACTGCTGAGGTAGAGAATTCTAAAGATCTCCAATTCTGAGTGAAGAATTATTTTCTCATCTCTATAGTAATTTGCTAGTCCCTTTATCATGAAATTATCCCAACTAGTTTTAGATAACTCTAATAGAGGTAACATCCCCTCAATATTTACCCCTATGATGTCTCCTTTTGGATTCTTGTATCTTTCAGTAAAAGCACCTTTCCTTGTTAGCTCCAGAGACAGAGGAATATTTAATATTATCCATGAACAAGGTTTGATGTGGCTTCCTTGGGTAGAAATGAGAAGTACCAGAAGTGGGAGTCAGCTATGGAAATGGTGGTGTACAAGCTTCTAATAATAACCCAAGACATTTCAAAAATATATACACACATATACTATAGAGGCATGAAAGAGAAGCTGGCCAAAGTCGAGTGGAAAGGGCACCAGCAGGCATGATAGCAGAGCAGCAATGGCTGGAGCTTCTGGGAGTAATTAAGAAAATGCAGAATAGATACATCCCAAAGATGAAGTATTCTAAAGGGAGGATGAGGCAACTGTGGCTGACAAGGGAAATCAAAGACAGCATAAAAGCAAAAGAGAAGGCATGCAATATATCAATTACTGGGAAGCTAAAGGATTAGGAAGACTTTAAAAATGAACAAAAGGCAGCTTTAAAAAGCCATATGGAGAGAAATGAAATATGGAGGTGAACTGGCCAATAATATGAAAGAGGGTACCAAAGGTTTTTCAGACATATGAAGAGTAGAAGAGAGCTGAGAGTGGATATTGGACCACTGGAAAATTATGCTGGAGAGATAGTAATGGCAGACGAAGAAATGGCAGGTGAAATGAATAAATATTTTGTTTCAGTCTTCACTGTGGAAGACACCAACAGCATGCCAGGGTTTTGAGAGTGACAGGGGAAGAAGTGAGTGTAGTTGCTATTACTAAGAAGATGATGCTTAGGAAGCTGAAAAGTCTGAAGGTAATTAAGTCACCTGGACCAGATTGATTATACCCAGGGTTCTAGGGAGGTAGCTGAAGGCATCTACCATTTAATGGTAGCTGGAGACATTAATAATGATCTTTCAAGAATCACTAGATTCTGGAATGGTTCTTGATGACATGAAAACTGCAAATGTCACTCCACTCTTCAAGAAGGGAGTGAGACAGAAGAAAGGAAATTATAGACCTGTTAGCTGGACTTCAATGGTTGGGAAGATGTTGGAGTCCATTATTAAGGATAAGCTTTCAGGGTACGCGGAGCCACGTGACAAAATAGGCTAAAGTCAGCATAGTTTCTTGAAAAAGGAAATCTTGACTGACAAATCTATTGGAACTCTTTGAGAAAATAACAGGCAGGATAGACAAAGGGGAGTCACTGCGTGTTGTTCATTTAGTTATCAGAAGGTCTTTGACAAGGTGCTGCACATGAAGCTACTAACAAGATGGGAGTTCATGGTATTACAGGAACAATACTATGGTCCTATTGTCTTTATATAATAGAGTGATTGAGAAGTAAAGCACAGAAACCTGTCCTTTGGCCCATCTAGTTCATGCTGAAAACTATTTAAACTGCCTACTTCCAACAACCTGCACCTGGACCATAGTCCTCCATACCCCTACCATCCATATACCTCGCCAAACTTACCTTAAATTTTGAAATCGAGCTCACATGGACCACTTGTGCTGGCTGCTCATTCCACACTCTCACAACCCTCTGAGTGAAGAAGTTCCCCCTCATGTTCCCTTAAACTTCTCACCTTTCACCCTTAAACTATGACCTCTGGTTCTAGTTCCATCCAACATCAGTGGAAAAAGCCTGCATGCATTTATCCTACCTATACCCCTCATAATTTTGTATATCTCTATCAAATCTTCTCAATCTTCTCGATTCTAAAGAATACAGCCCTAACCTACATAATGTGACCTAGCCCATGTCAAATTAGTGCTTTGAAATTAATTGGATTTTTTTGAATAATTCAAATTTTTGTTATTTATTCTTATTTTACAAAGCAGCACAGCATATCACAGAGCAGATACAGTACAGCATATTTACACAGCCATCTCATGACAGGAAAACAAATAAAACTTTGAGACAGAAAGAAGATCTAATTTAAGTTTAAATTAACATACAACCATATTAACATACATCTCGCACTTTCCTCTCACTGTTAATTCTTCCCAACATGTGTTCATATGATGAAATCTTAATCATTTCCTAAGTCCATTCCTTCATAGTGGGACATCTGGGTTTTTTCTAGTTTTGCAATATAATTCTTGCAACTGTGATGAGATCCACCTTTAAAATAGTGAACTTGTCATTGTTTACATTAGGTATCATTGCCCTATCACCCAAGAGACAAAGCCGTGGACACAAGGGCAATGTGGAACCCGACCAATTCCCCAACAGATCAAGAACTTTATACCAAAATGGACGTACTATGGAACACTCCCAATTCATGTGAAAATATGTGTCCACCTCATTTTTACATTTGCAGCATAAATTATTATCAACAATCCCCATTTTGTAGAGTCTAGTTGGTGTCCAATAATATCTGTGTACTATCTTATACTGAATAAATTTCCCTCTCGCTTCCCTAATATGTCTACCAACATTTGATAAAATATTTGACCACTCATTATCTTCAATATCGCTTCCAAGATCCTTCTGCCATACTGCTTTGAGATTGTTACACGATTCACCCACAGAGTGCTTGAACATTTTATAAAACACTGATGCTGTATGAACTTCCTGTGGTAATGTAAAGTATTCAGTTAAAGAGTTACTTTGTGGGTCACCATTCTTAAATATGCTACTAATGCAATGTAAATACAAACGTACATCCAAAAATTCCCTTTATTGGCAAAGTTACATTTACTCTGCAAATCCACATATGACATAAAAATCCCATTCTCATAGGGATCACCTACTGTATTTACACCTTTAATCTTCCATTCTTTCCAGTACACCGTTCTTTTCCCAATGCATATCTGGGGGTTATTCCAGAGCGACGAGTATAACTGGTTTAAATGTGACATTATACAGGCTTTATGAATTGTACTTCACACACTCCTTGAGTAAAATAGTATAGGGTTTAGATTAGTCTTGTTTTCCACATGTTGTGAGAGGATGTTAAGGGGAGAATGTGGTGCAGCCAGGCTCCATTCTACAATTACCCAATCTAAATCAGCATCAGCCCTGTCCCAATGTTTAACTAACTTGGTCATTTCAAAGGATAATTCATATGCCCTAACGTCTGGTAGACTGAGTCCACCCATGTCCCCTGGACATACACATCTTACTCATTTTAATTCTGGGCTGCTTATCCCTTAGAAAATCACTGATAATTTTGTTGTATTGCTTGTAGATCAAATCTGATATATTTAAAGGAAGTATCATAGAAAGATAGTTAAACTGGGGTGCTATGACCATTTTAACTACATTGATTTTATCCCAGAGTGACGGTTGTAATGCCCCCCACTTATCCAGATTTGAATTTAATGGTAAGACTTTTGGCAGCATGGAGGGTCAGAGGGATCTTGGGGTCAGAGTCCATAGAAGGTTGACTCTGTGATTAAGAAGGCAAACAGTGCATTGGGCTTCATCAATTGTGGAATTGAGTTTAAGAGCTGAGAGATAATGCTGCAGCTATATAGGACCCTGTTCAGACCACACTTAGAGTACTGTGCTCAGTTCTGGTCACCTCACTACAGGAAGGATGTGGAAACTATAGAAAAGGTGCAGAGGAGTTTTACAAGGATGTTGCCTGGATTGGGGAGCATGCCTTATGAGAATAGGTTGAGTGAACTTGGCCTTTTCTCCTTGGAGCGATGGAGGATGAGAGGTGACCTGTTAAAGGTGTATAAGATGATGAGAGGCATTGATCGTGTGGATAGTCAGAGTCTTTTTGTCAGGGCTGAAATGGCTAGTACAAGAGGGCACAGTTTTAAGGTGCGTGGAAGTAGGTACAGAGGAGATGTCAGGAGTATGTTTTTTTTCTATGCAGAGAGTGGTGAGTGCATGGAATGTGCTGCCGGCGACTGTGGTGGAGGCAGATACAACAGGGTCTTTTAAGAGGCTCCTGGATAGGTACATGGAACTTAGAAAAATAGAGGGCTATGAGTAACCCTAATTCTTGTCTTGTATCTAACCTAATTCACCACAAAGAATTAGTGTTTTCTTCCTAAAGTAGTATGTAATTGATCACCATAGAAAAAGATTTAATATATGAGGAGTGTTTGGCTTTGGGCCTGTCCTCTGTGGAGTTCAGAAGGATATGGAGGGATCTCATTGAAACATACTGAATACTGATAGGCCTGGATAGAGTTGATGTGGAGAGGATTTTTCCATTAGTACAGGAATCTATGATCCAAGGGCACAGCTTCAGTAAAGGGATATGCCTTTAAAACTAACACGAGTATTTTGTTTAGCCAGAGGGTGGCAAATCTGTGGAATTTCTTTTTGCCACAGAGGGCTGTAGAGGCCAAATCATTGTGTGTGTTTAAGGCAGAGATAGGTCTTTATTTGATAGGGAGTTGAGGGTTGCAGGGAGAGTGTTGTGGAGGAAAAAAAAATTACCGTTATTAAATGGTGGGAGAAGCCTTGATGCGTGGAATGGCCAAATCCTGCTCCTGTATTGTATAGCCTAATTATCCTATGCTGTCAAAAGTCTAGCCCATAACTTCAGTAATAAATAATTTCCCGAATGCATCTTCAATTTTGATACTCGCTTTTCTTTATCAGAAAATCAGCAAAACTTTTAATGGAAAATACAAATCCATTATTTGAGTTGTTTACTAGGTAAAAGGAGATCTGGGAAGGGAAGTTTCATAGCTGGGGATTAATTGAAGATGGTGTGTTCCTCTATCAGCTATTGGAAAATAGTCAGGACAGAGAATGCTAATCACATAGAATGTTGTTTGTAACTTTGCTTGTTTTTTTTGGTAACCATGCTGATCACAAGACTATGGTATGCTTCATTTCATAGATTACATTCTTTTGATAATCTGAAAGCAAACCTTACAAAATAGGACAAAGGACTTTATCGCATAATTTAGGTCTTTTTTGAAAGATACAAAGCCTACGCCAATTTAATTTGTTTTCTAGTTGTTCTAAATCATTGCTATCAATTTGACATTCCAGGTGTCCACTGACTGATGGGTTAAAGTAATCCTGCCTCATCTTTTTGTATAAAGAGATAGACAAAATATCACCCAATACTATTTTGTATGTCTACTGCCAACGAGGATGCTATGTTGAATGCATTTGTGCAATCCTAATCTCCTTTCTAAAGGCATGGGCCTGTAAGACAAATGATTTATAAATGTGGCAGTCTCAGAGAGAGCAGCTAAGAAAATGTAATAAAAAATACCCCTTTGGAATTTGTGCCTTGGACATGTTGATGAGAAAGCCACTGGGTTAGAAATTCTACTGTGTATCACCCTGTTTTTTTTTCCATATCACTATAGCTGAGAATGAATAGCTAAAAATGTTCTCCATGCATGCATACTCCACTTTGGTAATTTGTCACATGGTCTTTTGTGTTTATGGTAAGCTTGTGCACCGAGGTCCCAAGGCATGTAGCAGTGATGTAATTTGTTGTGCAATGCCTGATTGATGTTGCTGCTCCAATATTTGAGCAGAGGCATGGGTTTAGGAATATTTGAATCCAGCAGCAAATTTTATCTGGAGATTAAAGGCTTGTTCTAATGCAAGTGTAAATATATCTATGTGTATATTTATTGAGCTGCTGTCAGATATTTGATCACTAGAAAATATTTTGTAATTTACGTAGTTTCATGACGGTGGTAATGTTTTCCATCTTCTGTGTACACATTTCTAATGGAACTATGACATGTTCCATTATTCATCTACCAATCTAATAAGTATTATCTGAAGCGTCCCAGCTCATTGAGGCATTGGTTTTGACTAAGAAACATCCTTTCAGAATCTCCACCATTTTGGGAGATTGAATTGCAAAATTTGCTTTTGTACAGAACTTTGGTTTGTGCATGATTTTTATGAACCAAGTTTAAAAAGACGAAATTAGTACAAAAAGAATTGGCAAGTAGAACTGAAGTGTACTGTGAAGTGAGTTGAACAGACGATTCTTCAGGGACTTAAAACATGCAGCCTACCAGTCAGATGGAAATTCTTCACTGCCCTACACTAAGGTTAATTGGCTGATCCTTGATAGAGTTATTCTCAACAAATTAACTTTAGTTTTTGGGCATAGATGGTGAAAATGTGAGAGTTATGAATACTCTGTTTCATGTCAAGCAAAATCTGTAGCTTTGGTTCTTTTTTTTAATCAAACTGTCTTCTGCTTGTTGCCAGATGCGGATCATTTTGACTGTAATGAAAACTATCTTAGATTTTTATTTTTAAGAAATGTATTATGATTGAAAAGCTTAAACGTGTCATTGTGGAATATTTTGGTCAAACCTAACAGGCTTGGATTTTGTTAATGCATGGAATTCTTTATTAGACAGTTTAAGCTTTTTCTTCTCTTCAATTTAAAAAAAAATGTGCTTCATGAGTGTTGGGGCCATGCTTGGGTAGTGAGCATTTTTTTCTTCAGCGTTCCAGCATTTTATGTTTTGACACTGACAATTTTCCTCATTTTTGACCATCACCCCCACTCTTCTTCACATGCGCTCACAGTTAGGAATACAACGCCTGGCCTCTGCAAAAATTAAATGAGCACAGTAAAACTAATTCCAAGCAAAATGTGTAGGGATTTTAAAATACCAGGATAGCTATGAGAATGATTATTTCAAAGTAGAATAGGGATTTTAAAATATCAGGATAGCTATGAGAATGATTATTTCAAAGTAGAATAAAGGAATAACAAATTTAGACAGTCTGTTCTGGTGTATTCTTGTTGGTATAAATCCTATTTCCATAGTAATGTACAAAATTATAAAGGAAAGGAGAATTCAGCTCACATGATATTCATTCTGATACAATTGTATGAAGAAAGCTTGTGCTGATTTTTGTTCCTGATCTATAGAAGCCAAATCTTCACTAGCAGTCATTCAGGTTTGGACCAGCATTTATAAAGAACCAAAAATATTCAAGAAACTTGTTAAGACATTTTTCTGGTAGAGATTTCTTTCATAATGTTGACAAAATCCTGCTTTATTTATTTATTTTTTGAGGGTAAACTTCCAGGCAAACTGATGCAATTCATCTGAAACTCTTGCTTACATTGTGTTTTCTGCACAAGAATCCTGTTCACTCCTCCTGATCTGCAATAGCACTTAGTCTTCCGCTTAATTATCCTGGTGATTCAAACTCAACACAACCCCACTTTTTCTTTGCTATCAATGCTCATCATGGGCACTCTTTCTCCAACACTAGCAGCTTCCCCTCTTCTATATTCTGAAATTCCTTTTTATAACCTTCATTATCCTCTCATCTTTAACTTGTCTTTAGTGACCCTAATATCTTGTCATCCGTTCTTGTCTGATTATGCCTCTGAATTGTCTTTAGATATTTATTCAATTTTGAAGGCATTGTATAATTGTAACTTTGTTATAACATGTAGGTAGGGCATTGATTTAAGGTTTTGTGTTGCTGGTTGAGAATGACCTGCTAGAAAAATCAATGTCTCAGAAGCTGAAACACTGGCTATACTAATTGTATATCTGCACATACTTTTGTTTTTGAATGAAATTCTTATGCTGGTGTAGTCAGGCTTGTAGTGTGTGAAATTGTTAAATCAGTATTGCCATCCTGCTGAAGTATACACGTGTAGACCTGTAATTCCCAATCAGGCAAAATTAATTTGGGAATCTTTATTAGCCACAACATGTTTGGTTGTAAGGATGGTAGAAAACAGACAAGAAGAAAACTGCATTCAAGTAAAATGATAATATGGTCTGAAAACAGGAAAATCAACAAGTAAGGGGAGATTCCTGTTGTATTTGCCACGCAGGAGGAAATTGAATTGGCTTCCTGCTTTGAACAACTAAACTAGTATGAGAGCCAAATCTGATAGGGGATAGTAATTTGTTGGGGTATAATCAACTTGTATAAACCTTTCAGTTTTGTGTTGCATGGGTTAGAGTACAAAGACATGCAAGTTGTTCATGGAAAGCTCATTGATCTCCTGTTTTCTGTACCTCAGCTCCAGATTTGGGATACCGCTGGACAAGAGAGGTTTCGATCCATCACTCAGAGCTATTACCGCAGTGCAAATGCCTTAATATTGACCTATGATATTACCTGTGAAGAGTCTTTCCGTTGCCTTCCTGAATGGTTGAGGGAGATTGAGCAGTATGCTAGCAATAAAGTCACCACTGTTTTGGTTGGTAAGTAGAAACTAGTGCTTGAAGTATAAAATTTTTGAGGTAAAAAGTGAGCCTTGTTTCTGTTCTCGAAGTGTGGGTAAAGCTGTGTTCATTAACTCTTTTAGTGTTGAAGTAGTTTTGCCAAAAACTTGGGCTTGATCTTCGGTAGGGAATTCCACAACATGGTGACGTACCGTGTATCTTGGATTCCCACAGAATTGTGTTGTTAGTGCTGGAAATCTCAGGTGAGAAACATAGAAACATAGAAAATAGGTGCAGGAGTAGGCCATTCGGCCCTTCGAGCCTGCAACGCCATTTATTATGATCATGGCTGATCATCCAACTCAGAACATCGCCCCAGCCTTCCCTCCATACCCCCTGACCCCTGTAGCCACAAGGGCCATATCTAACTCCCTCTTAAATATAGCCAATGAACTGGCCTCAACTGTTTCCTGTGGCAGAGAATTCCACAGATTCACCACTCTGTGTGAAGAAGTTTTTCCTAATCTCGGTCCTAAAAGGCTTCCCCTCTATCCTCAAACTGTGACCCCTCGTTCTGGACTTCCCCAACATCGGGAACAATCTTCCTGCATCTAGCCTGTCCAATCCCTTTAGGATCTTATACGTTTCAATCAGATCCCCCCTCAATCTTCTAAATTCCAACGAGTACAAGCCCAGTTCATCCAGTCTTTCTTCATATGAAAGTCCTGCAATCCCAGGAATCAATCTGGTGAACCTTCTTTGTACTCCCTCTACGGCAAGGATGTCTTTCCTCAGATTAGGGGACCAAAACTGCACACAATACTCCAGGTGTGGTCTCACCAAGGCCTTGTACAACTGCAGTAGTACCTCCCTGCTCCTGTACTCGAATCCTCTTTTCTGATGAAGTGAATTGCTCAGGAGCCACTTGAATATCACATAGGCGATTCAAAGTGCATAGGTTTTGGTTAAGTTGTACTGAGTCCAAAAGAATGACAGTTGATTTGTTGTACACATCTTTCTAAGATATCATGGCAGGGTAGACCAACAGAGGCAGTTTCCAATAGAAACAGGGCATAGTCTCTGGAATTTAGAACTGAAATGCAGAGAGATATCTTAATGCTGTGTTGTAGATCTTCAGAATTCCTACCTCCAGAAGGCTGTCATGCTTTCACTCAGCATATTCTGGGTGGGATTGGCAAGGAAGAATTATTGAATATGATCTTAGAGGGAGCAGGATCAAATGATCTATTCCCACTTCTACTTAATATGCTCTTGCATACATTGATAATTGACCACATTAATTACATGCATATTTCATGGTGGAGAGGTTTTTGAATAGCGAGGATTTGCCAAGGATTGGACTATATTGTAAGAGTACCCTTCTATTTGAGTCCTGTGTTGACGTAGCTGTTCTAGTTCAGTTTCTGATCGTTGGTGACACGGTATCATTAAAATAAAAGCATTTTTTTCCTAAAAGTCCAGTTTAAAACTTTGGTGCTTGACTAGCAGATTTTCCAGTATGTGGAATCTGATGATTAACTCTGGGGTACCTCAGATGTGTACTTGGCCCACTACTGTCCTCTCTACACCCGTGACTGTGTGGCTAGACACAGCTGAAATGCCATTTATAAATTTGCCGATAACACAACTATTGTTGGCAGAATCAATTGTTACAACAATTGTTGGCAGGTAGATCAGATTGTTGTAACAGCAAACTTGTACTCAATGTCAATAAGACTAAGGAATTGATTGTGGACTTCAGGAAGAAGTCAAGGGAACATGTACCAATCCTTGTGGTCGAAGATGGCGTCGGCATACATTGGTGACTCTCTGTGGGCTGCAGGAAATTGTACCAGTTTTCCTCGCAAATAAACTCATTTTGAACTATTTTTGCTGCAATCTACAGCATGTAAATTTGATCTTAACAACTGACTACGAAATTACATCAATGATCTGCAGATCTCATGTTCGACGGTTAAGTTCAGAGCAATTAAGTGTGGCGCCTTTAAGGGTCAATGCCATGGCTGAAAACATGGCAGGAGAGGTGGGATTCAAACCAGGCTGAAGATTAGAGGGATAAGGCCTCCTGCACCTAGCATTTTGTTGGTGAATGTACAGTCACTGGAAAATAAGATTGACGATCTTAGGCTGCTGTATCAGAGGCAGATGAGGCAGATCTCAGTTGTTTGTTGCACTGAAATTTAGGTAAATGCAGATACACCGGATGCAGTGATACGATTCACAGAATGGATCAAACCGTGAACTCTGGAAAGGAAAGAGGTGGCAGCCTATGCTTTTTAGTCGATTCTCATTGGTGCACAGACATTAGGTTATGTCAAATTCTTGTTCCCCTGCCTTAGAACAACTAATTAAATGTAGACCATTCTGTTTTCCTTGCGAGTTCTCATCTGTGATCCTGACCGCAGTTTACATACCAGCAGCAGCCGATTATAAGCAAGCACTCACGAAACTGCACGATGTTGTCTGTAACAAGAAACAGCTCATCACAACGCATTTCAAATTATATTTGGTGGCTTTAACCAGCCCTGTTTGAAGAAAACCCTGCCCAATTATCACCAGCACGTAACCTGTTGCATCAGAGGTCCCAACACACTGGACCACTCCTACACTACGATAAGGAATGCCTAATGTTCCTTCCTGAGGCCACATTTTGGCAAGTTGGATGATTTGGCCGTACTCCTACTACCTGTATACAGACAGAGCCTAAAGAGCAAGGCTCCAGAGATCAAGACAATAAAGGGGTGGTCGTGGGAGGCTGAGGAACAGTTACTGGATTGTCTTGAGTCAGTGGTCTGGGCCGTGTTCAAGAACTTGTCTGAGGACCTGAATGACTACACCAAGGTTGTTACAGACCTTCTTAAAACAGCTGTGGTTAAGTGTGTTCCTACGAAATCGTTCACTGTTTTCCCCAATCAGAAGCCTTGGATTCATTGTCACAGGCAGCTGTGGAAGCCGGGCCATTGCGTGTGGACAATCCACTTCAGGGGTGCGTGAAAAGAGCTTTTTAAATCAGGGCAGCGATCGAGGTTTTGAAGGCAGAGTTTCGTGGCAGTTTTTCTGATTTGAGGAGCAATCAATCAGCAAGAAGTGATGTGTTAGAAAGGGCCAATAAGAATAATTCAAGTGCAAGTGGAGCAGCCATTCTTCTGGAATGTACCAGTGTTCTAAATGGCTTTGGCTCATCAAGCTTGGGTGAGGTACGTTGCCTTCTAAGTTCTCTCTGTCATTATTTGTTCATTCCTCATCTTTTAGGGTATAGTAGATTAGTGAGACTGGCTCCAGGGGCAGTGTTCTGTACTCTTTCTGGGATGTGGGAGGTCTGGGAGATTGGAGTTGAGAATCGGGTCCTGAAGTGTGTGAGGTTACCATTACTAGGGAGAAGGTTCTTGGGAAACTGAAAGGTCTTCAGGTAGGTAAGTCACTTGCACCTCAAGTTGTACACTCCCAGGTGCTGAAGGAGGTGGCTGAAGAGATTGTGGAGGCAATAGTAATGATCTTTCAAGAATCACTAGATTCCTAAATGGTTCCAGAAGATTGGAAAATTGCAAATGTCACTCCATTCTTCAAGAAGGGAGAGAGGCAGAAGAGAGGAAAGTATAGGTCAGTTAGTCTGACCTTAGTGGTTGGAAAGATGTTGGAGTTGATTATTAAGGATGAGGTCTCAGGGTACTTTGAGGCACATGGTAAAATAAACTGTTGTCAGCATAGTTTTCTCAAGGGAAAATTTTGCCTGACAAATCTCTTGGAATTCTTTAAAGAAATAACAAGCAGGATAGACAAAGGAGAATCAGTTGATGTTGTGTATTTGGATTTTCAGAAGGCCTTTGACAAGGTGCCACACATGGGGCTACTTAAGCTACAAGCCCATGGTATTACAGGGAAGATTCTAGCATGGATGAAGCAGTGGCTAATTGGTAGGAGGCAAAGTGTGGGAATAAAAGGAACCTTTCTGGTTAGCTGCCAGTGACTAGTGTTCTACAATGGTCTGTGTTGGGACCACTTCTTTTTATGTTGTATGTCTATGATTTGGATAATGGAATTGATAGCTTTATTGCAAAGTTTGCAGACGATTTGAAGATAGTTGGAGGGGCAGGTAACCTTGAGAAAGTAGAGAGGCTACAGAAGGACTTAGACAGATGAGGAGAATAAATTTTACTTTGAACTTTCTCATCGAGGGGTCAGCAGTGGAAAGAGTGAGCAGTTTCAAGATTCCTGGTGTCAACATCTCTGAAGATCTCTCCTGAGCCCAGCATTTTGATGCAGTTACGAAGAAGGCACCTCAGTGGCTGTATTTCATTAGGAGTTTGAGGAGATTTGGTATGTCAGCAAATCTGTGGAGAGCATTCTAACTGGTTGCATTGCATCACCATCTGATGTGGAGGGGCCACTGCACAGGAACAGAAATAGTTGCAGAATTTTGCAAACTCAGCCAGCTCCATTATGGCCACTGTCCTCCCGAGCATCAAGGACAGATTCAAGTGGTGATGCTTCAAAGAGACGGCATCCATTATTAACATGCCCTCTTCTCATTATTGCAACCATCGAGAGGTAAAACAGGATCCTGAAAACAGACACTCAATGTTTTGGGAACAGCTGCTTCTGCTCTGCCATTAAATTTCTGAACGGACGATGAACCAACCCGTGAATGCTGCCTCATTATTTTGCTGTCTTTTTACACTATTCATTTAATTTAACTTTTGCAAATGTTTCTTCTTATAGTATTTTGTATGTATTGCACAGTAGTGCTGCCACAAAATAACAAATTCCATGACATGGATCAGTGATATCAAATATGATTCTGATGTTATTAATAGTCAAACATACTTATTTCATTTTAAAAATATCTGGTGCACAATAATATACACTCAGTGGTCACATTATTAAGTACACCTGTACCTCTTTAATGCAAATATTTTATCAGCCAATCATGTGGCAGCAACTCGTTACATAAAAGCAAGCAGACGTGGTCAAGAGGTTCAGTTGTTTCGACCAAACATCAGAATGGGGAAAGAAGTGTGATCTCAGTGACTTTGGCCATGTAATAATTGTAGCTGCTGATCTGGGATTTTCACGCACAACGGTTTCTGGAGTTTGCAGAGAATCGTGAAAAAACTTTAAAGTATCCAGTGAGTGCCAGTTTTGTGGTCAAAAACACCTTGTTAAGGAGAGAGGTCAGAGGAGAATGGCCAGACTGGTTAAAGCTGACAAGGAGGTGACAGTAGCTCAAATAACCACATGTTCATTACACAGTGGTGTGTAGAAGTGCATAACATGTCAAACCTTGAAGTGGGTGAGCTACAGCAGCAGAAGACCAGAGACACACATGCAGGGTAGAGGAGGTAGCTCATAAAGGGTCCACTGAGTAAATTCACCATTTCCATTGGAAAATTACAAAGGGAAAACGCAGAATCCAGGTTTGGTTTTCAAACCCATGCACATTCCTGACTCTTGGTGGTGTGGATCCCAAACCTGGTTGCAGCTGAATACTGATAAGAATGGCAGTAAAGTTTAGATTCTCATTATTACCAGCAAAAACACTATTTTTGTGTTTATATGCAATTACCATAATAGGCAAGGTTCTGATGATCATTTTGTAATCATGTTGATAGTTAACTTTATCATGATCATAATCTGAATCCACTGACAGTATATTTCTTGCAGGTACGCTTCCTAAGCAGCCATTTTTACCAGGCTTAATCATTATCTACTTTAATTTGTACTCTGACTTAAAGATTTTTGGTTCTGTTTCTAGGTGATGTATCTGAATTTAAAAATAATCAAATACTTTAAATAGCCCCTACTTTCAAAGGAAGCTCATTTTTGTGTAGTCATTACAGTAATGTTAAAAAGCATGCAAACATTTCTTGCTTACATCATAATGCCACAAACAATAAATGTATTTATAAATAATTGTATTTTGCTCTTCACATGATTCATATTGGCCGAGGCATTATTATCCTTTTTCAGTGATGTTATTGGACATTTTGCATCCATCTGAGAAGACACATGTTTCACCTTTCTTAGAGATTGCATGAAAGTTCGATGGTGTTCGGATTCTTAACTCTTGACCTTCTGATGGAATGGCAGCACTGCTCATGCAGCACCAAGACCAATGCTAGCTTTGATGTTCTGACTCTAAATTATACCAATCTCTTATTTTGCAGGCAACAAGATTGATTTAGCAGAGAAACGAGAAGTGTCCAGAGAGAGGGGTGAAGAATTTTCAGAAACTCAGAATATGCATTACCTGGAGACTTCGGCGAAAGAGTCGGACAATGTTGAGAAACTGTTCCTTGACCTTGCGTGCCAGTTGATAGGTGAAGCAAAACAGCACACTCTGGTCAATAATGTAGCATCTCCTTTGCCTGGTGAAGGCAGAACCATCAGCTACTTGAACTGCTGCAACGTTAATTAGGCGTGAACACCAACCATTAAGTTCAGCTGATGTTTTGCAAGGGTATTTTGTAGGTGAAAGAAACCTCTGCATTTCTTACCTATTGACCAAAGCTTGAGGTTATTTTCTGGGTTTCAGCATGGTAGACTGATTTAAAAAAAGCAGACAAATTGGAAAGCTTTTATGCTCCAGATTGCCCAGGTAAAAGTAACAATACAAGATCTAAACATTTAAAAAAATATCTTCAAAACTTTGCTGTGCTTTGAATTAGCTTTACCAGTGCTTACTTGTAGCACAGAACTTGCCATTTTATTGCTGCTTAAACAATGAAGGCTTGTATTAATAGTTAGGAGTAATTTGAAGTATAGAAGGTACAATATTTGGATTTGCTTTTAACTATTCATGGTGCCGTGCTCCACACAATATATCAGCGCTAGACTTTTTAAAAAAAAAAAATTGGATTATCCATCACTGAAAATTTATTTAGGTAGTTAATATAATTGGAAGTAGCCAGTTTTATCATCCCTGCATGTTGTTGCCATTAAGCTCTTTTATTTAGCTCTAAGAAATTTTGCCACTCCTACAAAATTTGGTTTTCATGTGTGTAACTCGTTTTTATTCTCATTCTGCAAATATTACAGTTTGAGCTAATTACAGTTTCACTGAACAGTAGGTGTTGTGTTCCTGTTCTAGTTTAAACCATGAGGTTTGGATCTCAATCTATGTTACATTTTGTTTGAAGGTGATCAGGGAAGATTTTACCCATGGGTTGTGTAGCATAATCATGATTCAAAACTATTAATTCATGCGAATTTTGCTACACATCACAAGATCTTCCCTACATATTATTTAACTATTTCCTCCAATTATTATACAGGCATTTCTGAAGATGACAGCTCCTGCTGGGATACACCATTTACTGATAGTGTTCATCTGCCCAAGGGAACTTAAACATGCATTTCTGTAGACATCAACACATTCTCTCATGGTATGACGACATCATAACTTCCATGCATAGTATTAATATAATCAACATCAATTATGTATTGATTTGGGAAAAGAACTTTAATCCTATTATGTGTTTGCATTTCAAGCTAGAGAACGCTATAGTCAGTAATGGCCTTGTACACAGTTCTTACTGACACAACAAGGATGAAGCATTAGACCTAAAACCTGTGTAGTTTCTTGCAGCCCAGTCTAAGTTATGTTGGCTGATACTTAAACATTAGCCTATTGTAACATACGGAATGTGAAGGAGGCATTAATCATCAATTTTTTTCTGCAGAAAATTCTGGTCATCTTTCAATTAACTACAGTATATTTATACCACAGTCTCCAATTGAAAGTATCATTACGGGGGGAAAAAAGCTGGAAATTTACCCGAAATGAACTAAATTTTTATATTCCACACAGCAGGAATTCAAATAAAAACACTGCAGGTATGCAAATAACAGCAACATATTTATATTAAGTTATAATGAAATTAGGACCACAGCTGATCAATTTTATGGTAGTTCCCGGTTTAGGATACATATTCAAATAATAGAGAAGGCAAATCAATATTTCTCTGAACTTTTTAATCTTAATTCTTAGCAACCACATTATGACATCCGAGTACAGGTCCTTGTGAGTAGTCAATAAGTACTTTCCAATATCTTGCTTGATTATATTTCGTCTTGTAATCCATCAGTTATTGTGTTCCTAAAACTTCATTATCTTGTGATACTTTGAGAACATTTAAAAAATTTTTCTTCACTCTGTTATTACAGTTATGAAATAGCAATTAACCAGGGCTGTTTCAGGAAATTAAATTATTATTTTCTTTGCAATCATTTCCTATGAGCACATAACATGCTTTTTTACATAGTCTCCTTTTCTAAGGTATTAGCACATTAGTAATAATCTTTTTACTCTAGTAAAATAAAATTAAATAATGAGAACATTGCAGAATACTATGGAGCTCTCTAATCACTGTGCATCATTTACTGCCAATGTTGTGAAAACAGTAGCAACATCACCAGTTGTTTTATATGTCTTTGCACTTTACATCAAATTAACAGCCTGGGGTTGTTGATTTATTCCCAAACATTGATCTTTTCTATATTTGAAACAACTTGCTGTGCCATGGGAAAATTCTGAAGTACTTGTTTTTTTTTTGCTTGTGGCACTAGCAGAAGCTACATTCCATTTTGGTTTTTTTCTTCCCATTTTTGAAATGTAGGATGGTGCCATTAGGACCCGCTGATGTAGGGTTGTATTTTCCACACAACATTTAGCTAAAATGTCATTTACTTGATATAATATAACCATGTGAAATACCTTCACAAGCTTTCTACTATATTTTGTATCTAGATGTATTATATGATGAATAAAGGATTGTTTTTATTTAAACTAACACTACTCTTGCAATAGAGCACAACTCTAGAGAGAGCTTGACAGAGAACAGTAATGTGGGAATCATTGAATCTAGACATGCTAAATCCTTGCAAAAATATTGACAGCTAAAAGTATTAATTAACAATGCTACTTTATTGAAATGATTGATAATTTGATGAAACTGAGCTTTGCAGTGAGTTATAAGTTGCACCTGAAAAAAGGCTGTTATACACAGTGCTTCATCTGAGTTACATCACGGCTTTGATAATTGCACAATGCACACAAAACTGGTCCATTGATGACTGATTTTAACTTTCTGATAGAACTGAAGCTGGTTGAGAAAGCATCAGACAATTTTTCCATAGCATACACAATATCTGTACAGCAAAATCCATTTCTAAATGAAAAGTATTTGTCAAGTAAACAGTGGGGAAAAAGAACTTCTAATACATTGTTCCAATATGTTTTCTGTAAATATCATAGCTTCAATATTAAGAACATAATTTGCATATTGTATTATTTTAATTGTTTTGATTTATTATTAATTGTGTAGAGATATTATTAAAGTTCTCAATGACGCATTATATTCTGTGAGAAAATCCCAAATTTCAAACTGCTTTAAATTTATAGTTTGGGTTGAAATAAATCATCCTTTTTAAATTGTGCATGTTCATACTGCTGTTTGGGAACAAGTTAAATTATTCATTGGCTTTCCCTCTCACTGTCCACTGTCACCCAAACATGGGGTAAATGCTGCAAGCGATTTTAAAATGCTGCTGTCCACAAGTATTTACACAAACAAAGGAATTCTTTACTGTCAAACTATTTTCAAAAGCAGTAACAACCTGTACAAACTCTTAATCTTATTGAGCCTTTTGGTAAATGTGCAATTTAAAAGAAACTTTAACTGTTTGCTATTATCAATAAATGAAAATGTGAATGTTGATCTGGAAATAGAATATAATTTAGTGTTTTAATACTTTTACATGTAAATGAGAAATGTATAGCCCTTTCCTGAACATTTCATATATTGGATCCTGAATTAAATTAATGAAAGTACAGCTGGTGATGTCATGCATTTACCAGTATAATGGTGAAAGCAAAGAGAATAGTCAGCACCACTTTGGGTTGGGAGGTGGTATCTGGTTGAAAACGTAGAGAGGTAAAATTTGTCAGTAAAAATGTATTGTTGACAGTTTTTTGCTGATATTTGGGCATCTCTAGAGAAAATGGAAATTTTGTACAGGCTGTCACTGTTTTATTTTTTAAAAATGTGAGATTTAGTTGGCTGTGCAATAACACCAGCCATTTTCTGTTCATGACTTTGGCACAATAATGTTCTTGATATGGCACTAAAGCTAAAAGTACAGAACAACTGGCAAAATTTTAACTACAATGCTAACAGGTGCTTGTAGATCAGTACATTTGCGATCGCATTGTAAGAATCTCCAAACTGTGAATAGTTGTAATCTAAGAAATACATAAATGTTTTTCATGTGAACCTAATGGTGCTGTTATTTGGAATGAAGAATGTTAGTAACTAATAGTTTGGTATAACTAATTTGAAAAGAATGTAAATCTTGTGTTAAACTGAACAAAATGAATGTGTTTTTGCCACATTTGTTGTCTCATTCTTTACCTTTTTTTAAATTTTGCACTCAAAAGTATTGACAACAAATTTTTACATTTAAGCAGAGTTTTCATGTTTTAATGGCCCGTTAGTTTAAGAATTTGACCCATCTGGAATAAATACTTGAAGAGATACATGCATTATGAATCTGGGGAGAAACAATCTACACAAGTGTGTTGCTGACTGTGTTTCTACAGATGGTTAATTGTAATCTCTTTTATAAGCCAAAACAGTTATGCTAGGAAGTACTGAAATCAGTTGTTTTTTATCTGTTAATGCTTATCAATACTGAATACTGTTTCAACATTTTTCTCTCCCCTTTTCACAAGACATCATTTTCTCGATGGGACATTATTGTACAGGTGTTACTGATCTTACATCAAGATCTTTTCCTGTGTTGTAAATCTAGACTCTGCTGGGTTATCTTGGGAAGTCTACAACCAACCCTGACATTGCTGTGCACTTTCTCCAAACATCATCCCATGGTATGCAGAAAGAGCAAGAATATTGGAACAAGATGTTTGGGACTTCTACCTTGCTAAGATAGTGGATTACACTCTCTCTGTCTTAATAGCCACTGCACACAAATTTGACACCTGATCTGAGGCCGCCCTGTCCTTTATAATCGACAGAGGAGAAAGCGTTCTCTCATAAGTTGACTATTATTTACCATCAAAACCAATAATCTGATTTTTGTATGTTTATAAAAAGAAGCTTCCACGGGTGGATTGGAGTGAAAACTAGAAACACTTGATTACATTTGTCAGATGGGCAGAGAGGATGCTTCAGTAGACTGAAGTGAATTAGTCAACAACTGTATTTAATAGAGAATAGGCAACAGCTCCTCGTTTTAAAAAGAATAAATCTTTTTGTCAATGTCCTTTGGGTTTTCTAATGCAATTTTGTTTTTACTGTAATTTATTGGCCAACTTCCCATCCCTATTATAAATTTATATCAGAATCGGGTTCAATGTTACTAGCGTATGTCGTGAAATGTGTTGTCTTTGTAGCTGCAGTACAGTGCAATACATAATACAAAAAACATACCAGTTTTGTGTAACTAGAGAGAAAGAAGTGATTTATTTTAATTTGGATCTCTTTCATTTTAAGTTACTTCATTACTGGTCTCCCCTGCATCATCATCCCTTATTGTCACTTAATTTCTCACAGATTTTCTTTATCCCACCTTCAGTATGGTTTTTTTTTGCAAAATAGGATCAGAAAATTTATGGCACAGAAGGAAGCAGTTTTCCCCATCTTAAAAAGTGCTACTGAACATAATTTCATCCTTTGGCACTTGATCTGTAGCCTTGTGTTTTGAAATGTGATGAGCAATTCAGTCTCTACCACCCTTTCGAGCATAGAATTCCTTGCATTGTCCTCTGCATGAAAACGTTATGCACCTTCCCCGTTTCCCCTTTAATCTTTTTGACCAATAATTTGCCATCTAAAACCTGATGAAGTCTGAATATTTAACCTTCTCCAATGTTGATAAAAACACTATAGCAAAAGCATATGTGTCACAGTATTATTGAACATGAAATTTATGCTAACCCATATAAGCATAAAAGAGCAGTCAACCAAAAAACTTGTTTCAAAGAGCACCTTGAAGACTTGGTACTTGGTACTTTTCTGACAAATAATGTAAGTCATTTAAATTTTTATTTTGAATAGATTTTTAATGGTCTCTGTTCAAATACTTAATTGGTTCAAAGGCTTTTGACAGAAAGTAAGTTTTCAAAAGGTCAGGATCTGATGTGCTGTGGCTTTGGGGAAATTTACGCCAGAGCTGCAAGTGAGGATGAGGAGGAAGAGATTGGGATGTGCAAGGTATTATGGAGGCTTAGGGATGCAAGATGTCATAAGGTTGGATGATTTTTACAAAGGTGGGAAATGATGAACTATGAAGATGAGGATGAGAAATTATGTTGTGCAAAGTGAAGAAGGTGGTCTCAGGATAAGGAAGATTTTGATTAGCTGATAGGTTTTCATAGGAAAATGGCAGATTGAATTTAATCCTGGTAGATATGAAGAAATATGTTTTGGGAGGTCAAATAGGGATAGGACATACACAATGCATAGTAGGGCCTGAAGGAGTATTCAGAAAACATAGCTTTATATAACCAAAGATCCTTGATGGCAGCAAAGGTAGAAAGGGTGATTTAAAGTACAAGGAATGCTAGCCTGCATTAGCCAAAGCATAGAATATAAGAGTAAGGAAGTTATAGTATGGCTTTATGGAGCATTGTTGAGACCACATGTGGAATGTTGTGTGCAGTTTTGGTTGCCTTACAGATTGGATTGAAAACTAGCTGTATAGAAGAGTTGAAATAAGTGAGTCTTTTTCATGTTGCAAGGGTGTAACTAGTTGAGTACTGTGGGGTTCTTGACCCTCAGTTATTTAATATTTACATTACTGCTGTGGAAGAGAGAACAAAATGCAAGCTTCAGTCTGCATGGAAGAGAAGCGAGGAGATTGGAGCTGACCATGTGTATGATTGATATAAGGTAACAGATGGTGAGAGCAAGCAGGTGGCTAAAGACATGGTTTGTTGATCTAAAACATCTATTGTGTTTTCAGTTTTACCTGCACTTCTCAAAGTCATTAACTGCAACAGCACTCAAAACTAAGCAGTGATCATCCTTAATGGATAAAACTACTTGTTTACTGTTCCTGCAGACATCTAGGAAAATGAAATGTACTCCATCAATCTCATGTTGCTTGCAGATGGTGGAAATGTTTTAAGTTGGGAAGTGAGTCACTAACTAACCAGAAGCTAACCTGCACTTGTGGTCTGTTACTTAAAGGTCTGCAGTGAATCAACAGAATATTAATAGGTATTTTGTGATTGTAATGATGTGATATTTCATTTGAGGTGATATCTGTCTGGCATTCGAGTGGCCTGAATATTACTTGTCATATCTGCCCACATGATTGTTGTCCAGTTCTGTGGCATGCAGGTGCAGACTACCTATCTGAAAACTTGTGACTGGAAATGAATATTCTGCTTTTGTTCATGAACATTCCTTCCTTAGCCTGATAATAGAAGGCCATTGATTAACAATTAAAAATAGTTTGATCAAAGACATTGTCTGAACTGACTCCCACATGGTATCCAATGGTCCACCACCAACAACAGACCTTCTGTGCTCTGTGTGACTTAAATCAGTGGAGGTTTTGGTAGTTTCTCAATAAGGGTCCGAACAAAATGAGAATTAGGTGCAAAACATAATATGCAATAGCAGATTTTTTTTGCAAACTATAAATAATGCCTATAAGTTAAGAACATCACCTGAAATGAATGTGACTGAGTCTTAAAAAAATAATAGAACCTTTTGTTTTAAAAATACATCTTTTCCCATTTGTTCTATAGCAACCATTTTTTTAGGGACTAGATGGACAAGCGATGTTCTACAATAGGGTCTAATCCTCTGGTCTGCAAGCAATCCAAATCGGCTAAGGTTCTGTTTGAGAATATGGTCTGGTGACTCTTGCTATTTTATGTTTGTATGAAAATTGTATTAAAACAATTGAAGAATTTACAAACTCATTTTATGAATCTCCACCTCCAGTTCAAATTCCATGCGGAATATTTTGGAGGATCAAGAACCAAGAACCCCAAGAATGTGCTCTGATATGCATAATTACTTAAGTACAGTCATAGGGTAACACAGCATAGAAACAGGTCCTTCCTTCCGCCCATAAGACATGAATAGACTTAGGTCACTTGGCCCATCATTTCATCATGTCTGATTTATTTTTCCCTCTCATTCTATTCTCCTGCCTTCTTCCCATAACCTTTAATATGCTTATTATTCAAGAACCTATCAACCTTCGCTTTAAATATATTCAATGATTTGGCCTCTACAGCTATTTTTGGTAGTGAGTTTCACAGATTGATCAGCCTTTGGTCAAAGAACTAAATCAGTATCTGTTTTAAAGACAAACAACAGGAATTCTGCAGATGCTGGAAATTCAAGCAACACACATCAAAGTTGCTGGTGAACGCAGCAGGCCAGGCAGCATCTGTAGGAAGAGGTGCAGGCGACGTTTCAGGCCGAGAGAGATGTCTTTTTTTTTATCTGAGGCTGTGCCCTCTGGAGTCTTAGACTCTTCCACGACTGGAAACCCCCTGTCCATGTCCACACTATCCAGGCTTTTCAACATTTGATGGGTTTCAATGAGATCCCCTCTCATCCTTGTAAACTCCAGCCCAACTTATCTATGCTGACCAAGATGCCAGTGTAAGCTAGTCCTATTTGTCCAATATCCCTCAAAAAACTTTCTTATATGGAAGCAGAAATAATAATTTTAAATGAAGTATATAGCTAATTTTTGTATGATTTTGTTGTTAAAGCAACAATTTGAAAATATTTTTATTCTGATGTATTTTCACATCCCAAGATGGATCCCAGTAATTTTATCAGGTTTTAACATTTATCTATGTAAGGAGATATTAAAATAGGTAATCAGAAGCTTGGTCAAATTTTTTGAAGAAACATCTTAACGTTAGAGAGGTTTATAGTGGAAACTCTAGAGCTTTGAGACTACACAATGGAAGCGATAGCCACCACTAACAAGCGCTGAAAATAAGTGAAGGGAAAACAGCCAAGAACAGGACATGGCAGAACTCATCGAGGCTTATGAAAGCGAAAGTGAAAGGGTGGGCTTTGGAGGCATTTAAAAATAAAATTTGAAAACCTGAAGCTTTGCTGGAGTTGATGCATATCAGGTAACACAGGAGTAATTAAAAATAAATAATAATGCAGATATTAGAAATCATCAGCAGAATTGATCTGACAAATGTTCTTTGACCCAAAATATTTAACTCTGTTTCCCTCTCTGCAGATACTGCCTGGCCTGTGCAGTGTTCGACATAAGCAATACTTGATCAGATGCGTGCAGCAATATTTTACGTAAACTGAAGTTCGTGGAAGGTGCAAGAATGAGGCTGAGAATAATAGAATAGTCAAATTTTATTAGTGGTAAAGACATAAATGAGTGTCCGCTGGATATGAGCTGAAGTGGGTCTGGAAGCAATGTTACTGGGTGAGGAGGAGGAGGAAGCACCTTTGGGTAGAAGAGATGGTGAACTAAGTTCGGGTGGGGTCACATTGATTATGAGCAAGATTTTATTTACTAGTGTTAGTACTTCCAATTGATATTTTCTAATGTAAATACTGTTCTTGATGTTAAATTTATGATAATTGTTGTGTGTTAATTTCCACCGGTTCCCTATTTTGAGCAAATGGTCAAGGTGCCTGGAATGAGCAGGGGTGAGATTATACATGGAGTCAATCTCCACTATTCATTTGGAGGCTGTGGCCCACATCATGATCAGTAAGTAGATTGAAGGGGATATTTTTGATGCTCAGTTTTGAAACTCAGCATTATGTATTTTTAATTATCATTATTTGTAGCGAGGGAGATGAACTACAAAGAAATAACTGGCAGGAAGGTGAATAATCAGGTAGTGGATTCAGGACTCGGCAAAGACAAACCTTTCAGACCATTTGGCCCTTCAAGTTTGTTCCATGGTTTCATCACGGCTGATTTAACATCCCTCTCGACCTATTCCCCTGCATTCTCCCAGCAAGCTTTGACACCCTTACTAATCAAGAACCTATTAACTTTTGCTTCAAATATACCCAATGTTTTGGCTCCACAGTCATCTGTGGCAATGAATTCCACAGATTCATCACCCTCTAGCTAATAAAATTACTTCAACTCTGTTCTAATGGAACATCCTTTTGTCCTAAGGCTGTCCTCTTCTCTCCCCCCGCCCCCACATTCCATCTGCTACAGGCCCAGAACCAACAAACTCATCATACATTAACCCTTGCATGTCTGGGATAATTCTTGAATCTTTCTAAGATAAGGGGCCCCAAACTGCTCAGAATATTCCAAATGCAGTCTCATCAATGCCTTATAAAGTTTCAACATTACGTCCTTGCTTGACTCTGCTGCAATGGAAACTTACTACATTTGCAATTCACCAACAATGACTAACTAATGTTGAATGAAAAAAATTGTAAGTCATTATACTATGGAAACTTTACTGTATATTTTACTGCTTTTACAGTTTGTTTTTGATATTTAATGAGAATAACTGTGCAAATGTTTTTGCTGCCACCTTGTGGAAAAAGCTTTACTTAATTTTTATTGAAAATGGAAAGTCTTTTAATTAGGAGGTAGGAATTAATGAACCAGTTAGATTTTTACAGCAATCCTGTATCTTCATGATTATTATTATTTGTCCTAACTCTTCTCTCTCTCCCCCCCCCCCCCCCCATTTATTTAAATTAAAGCTTAATTTCCCGGCTCCCATTGTTGTCTTTGATTTTGTGACTTCAATTTATTTGTCCAGGCCCCTATCTTGCTTTCACGAAAATTGAATTGAATTTACCTGATTTCTTACATACTTCACAAACATGAGGAGTAAAAATCTTTGTTACGTCTCCATCTAAATGTACCATGTGCAATCATAGTAATTTATAATAAATATAACAGTCAATGTAATATAGAGTACACTCAGATCAGTGTGAGTTCATCCGTCAGATGGCCCGGTGGAAGAAGCTGTCCTGGAGCCCATTGGTCCTGGCTTTTATATGCGGCAGTAGTGCTTCCCGGATGGCAGCAGCTGGAATAGATTGTGGTTGGGATGACTTGGGTCCCCAATGATCCTACGGACCCTTTTTACACACTTATCCTTGTAAATTCCCTGAATCATGGGAAGCTCACAACTACAGATGCGCTAGGCTGTCTGCACCACAGGGAGGTACAGTTCCCATAAGCAGGCAGTGATGCAGCCAGTCAGGATGTCCCAGTTCCAGTACTGTCCCAGTACTGATTTGTCTTGGATGTGCCAAACTTGAGTGTTTTTGGGCCCTGACTCATTGAGACAAGTGGAGAGATTTTGTCTGATGTTTTGAGTGTACAACTTGAAGAATAGCCAATCTTACACATTCTCTTTGCTCTAAAAATGTTCTCAATTTTAGTCAATGATGACTGGAGTTGATAATGCCACTGCCTATCCAGGGTAGATCAGTGGATTTCTTCTTGGAGATGATTAGAACACAGAACAGTACTTCAGCTCATAATGTTTGCACTAGCCTTGTCACCAATTTAAACTGTGCCTCTGCCTGAATGTGGTCTATATCCCTCCATTTCCTCCCTGTTCACACACCTGTCAAAATTTCTCAGATTTGCTAGTGTGTCTGCTTTCTTCACCTCCTCTGAAAGTGTTTCAGGCACCTACCACTTAGTAAAATAAGTCTTGCCACGGAGCTCTTTTGAACTTTCCCCTTTCACCTTAAAGCCATATTGTCCTAGTATTTGACATGTCCATTAGATGCTCTTCCTGTATCCAACACGCAAACAAAATAGTGTTCCTCTGGGACCAAGGTGCAAAACATACACAGCAGAAGGCATACAGTACATTCAAGATAGCAGGCACATATAGGCGCGCAAAAAAAAAAGCCCAAGTCCCTGAGTGACATGTCCTGCAAATTTGTGGTGTGCTTCCCAACAGACTGCAGCCAAATACACATGCAATCCAGCTTGTCATTCCACCGCTCAAACACTGGAGGGAGCAATGCCAGGAGAGGGCAGCCCCCAACTGAGAATGGACACCACATTACACTGCCTCTAGTGTTCCCTCTTCTGGATGGCAGTAGCGGGGGCTTGAGGCCTAGTCTTCGCTACAACCAAGGGCAGGACTAGGCTCCCCTGCCATCTATCATACCACCAAACAAGGGAAACAGGCCTGCAGCATCCTACATTATCAATGTTCAACAGGGCCTTACCATTGCGAGAGAAACATCCAAGACAATCATCAGTGGTTACACTGCAGGCTGCCTTTGCATACCAACTCAGATGCCTTCCTGTAGCAGGCAGCAACATGGTCTGCACTAAGTCCACCTCCTCCACCAGCAAGTAGCTCATTGCTGGGGTAGTCCCCAAAAGTTCTTGGAGTCCAGCAATGTCTTGGGATCATAAAAGACATTTAAAAGACATTTTTAAAAAGATGGAAACACCTTTAGTTAGCCCCTGAGAGGCCACTGTATCCGAGCGCGCCACCATCTTATTGGTGGAGGACAATACATTGTTAATGACAGTACCCATAATAGTGTTCATGTACAGAGGAATCTGGGAAGGCCAAGTCCATAGCTTCCTCAGAATGGCTGCATAGGTTGATAGGGTGGTAAAGAAGGCAGATGAAGAAGGCATGTTCGACATTACTAGTTGAGGTATTGAGTTCAAGAGTCAGAAAGTTGCATTGCAGCTTTGTAGAACTCTGATTAGATCACACCTGGGTTATTGCATTCAGTTCTGATCACCCTATTACAGGAGGCTTTCGAGAGGGTGTAGAAATTTATGATGATGGTGCCCGGATTAGAGGGCATATATGGTATGAGGAGAAGTTAGACAAACTTTGATTGTTTTCTCTGGAATGGTGGAGACTGACAGGGATGCCTGATAAAAGTTTGAGAGGCATAAAGAGAATAGAAAGCAGTAAAAGCCAGCATCATTTTCCCCTGGAGCAAAATGTCTAATACTAGAGGGCATGCATTTAAGGTGACACAGGTAAATTCAAAGGAGGTATGAAGAACAAGTGGTTTTAAACAGAGTGGTGTGTGCCTGAAATGCAATGCTAAGAGTGGTATTGGAGGTAAAAAATTATAGAGACATTTAAGAGGCTCTTAGATGGGCACCAAAATTTGTAGAGAATGGAGGAATATGGACAACATGTAAGCAGGAGGGTGTAAGTTTTGTTAATATTTAATTAGTTTAATAAGTTTGGCATGTTGTAAGCCATAGGGCTTGTTCCTGTGCTGTACTGTTCTGTGTTCTACACACAAACCATCAAATGTAGCCTGACCAATGTTTTATGGAGCTGCAAAAGGACTTACCAACTTTTTTACTCAATAACCTGCCTGATGAAGACAATCATGCAACCCTGTCTACTTGTGTTACCACTTGCTGGGAACCATGGACCTGTATCCTAAAATCCCTGTACACTTTAGTACTCCTGCCATTTACTATATGCTTTCTTACATTTGATCTCCCAAAGTGGATCATCTTACATGTCCTAATTAAACTCAATCTGCCATTTCTCTGCACATATTTGCAGCTGATCTATATCCTGCTGTATCCTTTAACAACCTTCTTCACTGTTCCCAGTTCCACTAATTTTTGTTTCGTTTGCAAACTTGATCAGCTCATCGACACTTCCATCAAAATCATTCATAGATTAGAGGTCCCAGCACTGATCCTTCTGGAACAGTAATGGTCAAAAATGTCCCATCAGAATAATACCCTTCTGGCATTGACAAGCCAATTTTGAATCCAATCTACAAATCTCCATGGATCTCACATAACTTAATATTCTGATTAGACTATCATGAGTGATGTTGTTGATAGCTTTACCAAATCCATGACACAATATCCACTGCTCTACCCTCATTACTTTTGTCCCACCAGAAAAATATTTCCCGAGTTTTGAAGATGTGACCTACTCCATATAATTCCATGTTATCCCTATTAAGTCTATGCTTTTCAAGATGTGGGCACTTCCTACCACAAAAATCTCTTCCAATAGTTCTCTTATGATTGATACATGGCTGATTCAATATTTTCTACCACCCTTAAATAAAGAATCTGCATTATTTTATCTTCAGTCCTCTGCGACCTCTTTTAGACTAAAGAGGATACAAAGTGCTCTATCAAGGTCTCAGCAATCTCCCATCTTAATAACCCGAGTCTAAACCCTAATGGCTCTGGGACATGTCTATCTTAATGCTCTTCAGGAGCCTGAGCATATTATTGCTACAATTTTCTCACTTATTTTGTAAAGATCCACCTACATACACCCTCTTGCCCGCTCTTCCCTTCAACATGATCATGGCTGATCTTCTGCACCACTTTGACGCACTCGTCCAATAGCCTTGATTTCCATAATGTAGGAGCCATGTATCTATTTTCTCTCTGTATTGTATTTTGTTTAAGACTCTATTGTATTTTGTTGGCACGTGGCCAAGTGGTTAAGGTGTTGGACTAGTGATCTGAAGGCCACGAGTTCGAGCCTCAGCCGAGGCTGCGTGTTGTGTCCTTGAGCAAGGCACTTAACCATACATTGCTCCTGCAGGTTTATAGCCCAGCAGCGGCGGTTGGTGCAGTATGGACAAGACAAGACTCCCTGCCAGTACATAGACTCTCCAACAGCAAGCCTCATGTACTGCCTGCTTGCTGCCGACACACGGAACTGAACTCTTTTCGGACTCAGTCTGAACTGCGGAGGATGGGGAAGAGGTCTGGCCCCTGCACATATAGCATGCAGGCCCACCGGTGTGTGGATGTGCCCTGGTGCTCGTGAACTAGATCCCCAGCAAGGTAAATAGACTCACTGCCTTGTGGGCAGCCTCAGGGGAGAAAAAGCTACAGGAGTAAATCCCAGACAGCAAAGCCGGAGAGGAGCCTCTAAGGTGGCTAGATGTCATTGAACATTCTTCCAGCAACTTCTGCAGCCAAGCTGGTGCCAAATGAATTGCTTCATAAACTTTCCTTTGGACTATACTGGTGAGGCCAAGAGGGGGGATCTTGAGGACTGGGTATTTCAGGATCTCCATACCTTCTGCCCAGGCTTGTGATGATGATAAAGTAACAGCTACATTTTGTCAACAAAAAAGTTATACCGAATGAACACCAGTCTATAGCTAAGGATGGCCTCAAACTTGTTGGCAAAATTGAAATTGCAACACTGAGAAGCCTGCACATTGGCAACCCAGACAGCTCGCGGCGAGTAAACAAGCTTTTGTTGAATCATGTTGTGAATTTATGGTCTGAAAGGTCAGTGCTGCCTGCGCATTGGGCACCATTGCTCAATCATGTGGCAATTGCTTTATCACTTTGTTTTACTAAAGTGTTGAAATACTCCAGTTACAACATTTGAATTGAAGACTGTTTGCTCGGTCTGGTTGTAAGTGCTGTTGACGTGCAGATAGTTTGCTTGTTGATTACGTTAATTGAATTGAATATCACTGATGCTGTGGGCAAATGAAGAGTTAATTATGAGTTGTGTAACTAGAGTAAGTAACATGAGTGTATTGAAGCATGGAATTACACCAACGACCCTGCATTTGGGGCTTGCAAAAGAGAAATTAAAGCTAAAACTAAGGGTAATCCAATTGAAAGTCCTCAAAAGGAGTATGAAACAAATATGAAAAAAATTTAAGGTTTAATACAATCTATTAATGATCTTTTGAAAACTAAAGAAATGCCTTACAAGTGCAATCTTGCCTTGAGGATTTGACTGATCTCTGAAGCTGTTGCTTCAGAGCTATAGCATGTGATTAGTAACATCATATTCTAATCTTATTACTTCACAAGCTTGAGAAGGAAGAATAAAACAGATGTTTTTTCAAGCACTGGTTATTCTTGTAGTGCATTCAGAATCAGGCATGATTATCACTGGCATGTGTCGTGAAATTTGTTAACTTAGCAGTTCAATGCAATACATAATATGAAAGAAAAAATAATAAATAAATCAATCAATTACAGTATATATATATATTGAATAGATTAAAAATCAGACAAAAAAAGTGAAGTAGTGTTCAAGGGTTCAATGTCCATTCAGGAATCAGATGGCAGAGGGGAAGAAGTTGTTCCTGAATCAGTGAGTTTGCCTTCAGGCTTCTGTACCTGATGGTAACAATGAGAAACGGGCATGCCCTGGGTGCTGGACGTCCTTAATAATGGACGTTGCCTTTCTGAGACACCACTCCTTGAAGATGTCCTAGGTACTTTGTAGGCTAGTACCCAAGATGGAGCCAACTAAATTTACAACCTTCTGTAGCTTCTTTCAGTCCTGTGCAGGAGCACCTGCATACCCGAGTGATGCAGCCTGTCAGAATGCTCTCCACAGAACATCTACAGAAGTTTTGAGTGTATTTGTTGACATACCAAATCAATTTGCGGGGATGTGAAACAATGGTTGAACCAAACATGTTATATTGAAGGTTATGTTGCTGCAATAAGTGAATGTGTCTCACCTTCCTTCAATGTTTCTCAAGTTCCAAGGAATGTTTTGACTGTGCATACAGCTGAAGACCCACAAGATGACAGACTTGCAACAGCGTGTCAAGTGTCAGCACTAAAAGTTCTGCTGCAGGCAGAGCAGCTTCTGTGTCTAATATCTCCTCTGCATGCATTAAAATGGAGGCTGACTTAGCTGCATTTATTGCATGGCGACAATTAATGCCATGCTGGAAGAGCAAGAGGGAACAGCTGCAGAAAAGGAAGGGGCAGCTTAAGTTGCAGGAAGAAATTGCCACACAGGTGGCCAAAATTAATGTGGTAAGGGCTTCAAGAGTGGCGAGTGCTAAAGGTGCTCCAGTAGGACCATCATACGGTGTGATTTCCAATATTGATAGAGCACAGAACAAAACTAACACACTCAATGTCAATGTTGGATTCATTTGTTTCTCAAGAGCTAGTTCAGGGTATTTACTCTCTGCCTGCACAAAGGAGACACTCTGAGCCCATGTCATATTCAACAGCTCAAAGGGCTTTGCCACAACTGTGTCCACTGTGAGAAGTAAAGCTAAAATTGAACCTGGAACGAACGGAAAGGAAATGGTCTCATCAGCTAAAAGGGTTTGTCTGTTCTGCAAGGGTAAGCATACATTGGATATGTGTTCTCAGCTGGAGAAAGTGGCGCATAGCAAGAAGATTGCCTTCCCAACGAAAAATGGTGTTTGCTTTTGCTGTTGGTGTTCAGGATACATCAGCAAGTGTTACAGGAAGCATCTTTCATGCAAAGTATGCAGTGGAAAGCATCCCTGCATACTTCATATTCACTCTAACGAAAAGGGTGCAGAATCGAGACAAGCTTTGGCGGAATCAGACACAGTTGTGTCCCTGTAGTACTCTGGTATCTAATGGCCTTACAGGGGCTGGCAATCATGATTGCAAATTCCCATAGTTCCAGTACAAGCAAAATCTAAGGAAGGTGACAAAACAGTGGTTCTACTTTCCTAGAACAAGAAAGTACAGCAGTGGGCCTCATGAATAAGCTCAACTTCACAGGAAAAGGGACATGCACTCCTTTATGCATCATGGGTCAAGAGAAGATTATGAGTAGCTACATTGTCACAGGATTGGAAGTGGCTGACTTAGATTGTGAAAACTAATGTCTATATGCAGGAAAGAATGCCTGTCCACAAAGGGAACTTTCCACTTAAGAGGTATTGCTAGGGATAGTTTCACCTGAAACATGTCCATTACTCAGAGATTGACTCAGAAATTGAGCAGCTGAAAGGGACAAAAGTGCTAAAGCATTGGAGCCATGGTAAATGATTCACAGTATTAATGATGCAATTAGAACAATGTGGGGTTAGACTGTGAATGGACAACTGAAAGGAGATCATGTTGATGGAAGAGACTGTGCATGACTAGAGCTGACAGTTAACAGGATCTCATTTTTTAAACTTGGGTGAGCTTTGGCAGAAGGCAGAGTTCACGGAATGCAGTCAGGATGAACAACATGGTTTGTCAAGAGAAGATCACAAGTTCATGGAGCTGGTTACAAATTCTACAAAAATGGTGCATGGCCACTACCAGATTAGTTTCCCTTCGAGAAAGGAGACTAACATGTCAAATAATAGAAAGATTGCTGAACAGTGTGCTGTAACTCTTCGGACAAGGCTTAAGAAGGATTTGTCATTTCATACTGCCTACACTGCTTTCATAGAGGATGTCATCTTCAAAGGTTTTGCTGAAAGAGTTCCAGGAGAGGATCTGGAACACGGTGATGGGAAAGTCTGGTGCTTACCACACAAGAAAAGGGAAACTTTGTGTTGTGTTTGACTCTGGAGCGATGTTTCAGGGAATATGACTTGATGCTCAGCCTTTACAGGGACCAGATCTTAGCAGTTCACTGATTGGAGTTATAACCAGATTCAGAAAAGAACCAGTGGTCATCATGGCAGATACTGAATCAATGTTTCTTCAGGTTAAAGGATCAGTGAAGATGCAGATCTGCTGAGGTTTATTTGGTGGTCTGATGGTAACCCCAGCCAGATATGGTAGACTTGATGGTAGATCCCTTTCAAGCTATTTCATCACTAAGCTGTGCCAACTTCACTCTTATGAAATGCACAGAAGACAATGAAGAACAGTTTTGCTGCAAGATGTTGTTTTTTTTTTTTTTTTTGCAATCCTTCTATGTAGATGACTGCCTTGTTCATTGTCCTCTGAGGAAGGAGCAGTGTTTCTCTATTATGACCTATTATCCTCTTGTGCTAGAGATATCATTTGACTTACAAAGTGGTTAAGTAACCAACATAAAGTGCTAACTATGATACCAGAAGAGCAAAGAGTGAAAAACATGAAGGATTTGGCTTTGGATTAAGATATACCTTTGGTGGGGAGATTACTGGGTGTGCAATGGTGCATTCAGTCTGATACTTTAAAGTTTAAGATTACAATCTAATGTAGACCACTCACCAGAAGGGAGATTGATCTCCACAGTTAGTTCCAACTATAATCCTTTAGGAATCTTGAGTCCGGTGATGCTATCTGCCAAGAAAATCCTACCAGATCTATGTAAGAAAGGGGTTGGTTGGGATGACACTATACCAACATCAGTTGCTCATGCGTGGACAAGCTGACAGGAAGAACTCTGCCAGCTAGAAGACATCAATGTTAGATATTTGAAGCCCCTAGACTTTGGAGAAGTTACTGCTGCACAGTTACATACTTCATAGATGCAAATAGAGATGACTATAGAGTAATGACTGACCTATAACTGTACAATGTATGTTTTCAGAACTTTTATCGTGGGAAATTCTAGGGTAGCTCCTTCCCTTATCCTAAGCTCACTGCTGCTATGAACGCAAGTCATATGAACTCATTGCACATGCAGCTTCAGGACAGTTATGAACTGATAGTACCTCTGTGCTGAAGTACATCAAGAGTGAAACTTCCAGGTTCCAACCCTTCGTTGCAAACAGTTTCATTAATTCTTAAGGTCTCACAAGCATCTCAATGTATGTAAACACTTCAAGCAATCTGGCAATTCTGGCCTCTGAAGGGTTGAAGGTGAAAGCATTCTGAAGAATGAGACATGGGTGTCGGGGCCTCAGTATCTTCAGTTTGAAAGGGAATTGCCTGTGAAACCCTATTATTCTGGGGAATTTATGCTAGATGATCCAGAAGTCAAGAGGAGTGCTACAATGAATGTCATGCAAATAAAGTGGTGGACACAGTAATATGTATAATCCATTTCTCCCTTTTGAGGAAGGCAGTGCCCTGGATTCTTAGATTTAAGACCTTGTCTTGCTCCTTAGTCAGAAGAGGGAGCAATTGAACATCACTCTTGCTCAGTCTGACTAGGATGAAGAACAAGAGTATTCTTTAAGAGAGAGATTGAGAAGGCCAAAATTCAGATTGTCTCTCAGTGGAGGAGCTCAGAAAGACTGAGGTGCAGATCATTGGGTTTTGGCAAAGCAAGATTTCTGGACGAATTCTCAAGTTTCCAAAGGGGAGTTATTGTGAAAATGAACAACCATATTTTCAGGGCCAATCCAGTACTTGAAGATGTTTTTTTGAGAGTTGGTGGACAGCTTAGTAGGGCAGCCATGTCTGAAGGGGCTAAACATCCTATTATATTGGCAAAGAATCTTTATATCTCAGACATCATTCTGAGGCATGACCATGTTATCCCAATTGTGCCAGAAGTACTGGATTCCCGGTGCTAGTACAGCTATAAGAAACCGGTCCTATGTGTGTTGTTTGTCAGCAGTTGCACGCAGCTCCAGGATGCCAGTGCATGGCAGATCTACCTCTGGATAGGTTTTTTCCAGTTGAACCTCCATTTACACATATAGGAGTGGATTACTTTGGACCTTTTGAGGTGAAGAGCAGAAGTACCTTGAAGAGATATAGGGACATATTTATCTGTCCAGCTTTACGAGCTGTTCACATTGAAGAGGCATCTTCTTTAGACACAGATTCCTTTGTTAATGCACTTTGATGCTGTAGAGCAAGACAAGGACAGGTCCATGAACTGCGCTCTGATAATGCAACAATGTTGGAGCTAAGTGCGATTTGAGAGAAGCCATTGAGAAGTGAGAATCATTCACGGATCAGAAATGAACTTCTTCAGAAAGGAATTAAGTGAATTTTTAACCCCCACGGCTGGTTCACATCATGGAGAAACGTGGCAGAGATTGATCAGGTCTGTTCGAAAGGTCCTCATTTTCACCATGAAGGTAGAGAATCTTGATGAAAAACAGCTTCCACACAGACCTTTGTGAAGTTGAGGCCTTTATCAATGGCCTTCCAATTACTAAAGCATCCTCTGATCCCAGTGATTTGAAAGTACTAACAGCCAACCATCTGTGGCTTCTGAAGACCTCACCATCTTTGCCACCAGGAGAGTTCCAAAAGGAAGACATTTATGTTCGTCATAGATGGAGTAGGTCCAATACATGTTTTGGGAAATGGTGGGTCAAGGAGTACTGACCACAGTTTCAGGAAATTTAGAAGTGGACAGGTATAAAACACAATTTCCACCCAGGAAGGTGTTTAGAGTTGTTGACACAGTGCCTTGAAACTCATGAATCATGGGAAAATCCTCTTCTTTCCAGACAAAAAAGGATTTATATTGCAGATGTGCATCAAGATCAGCACTAGCTGGCTGGGTAGGCCTATCACCAAGATCTGTCTTCTATAGGAAGCAGAGGTTGAGGAGCTACAGCTCTAGAAGCTTCAAGACTTTGATTTGACAGAGTGGTGGTAAAGATAATTCTTTACTGGGCCTAGTGTTGGTAACCTCTGGCCTTGATGACTGTTATATGACTTGACTGGAAGAAGAAAAAGATACAGTTTGTATACATGTTAAGATGTTTGACTTTGTAGATTTCATGTCTCCTATTTTAGTATTATGTATTTGTAATTATTATAGTGTAATAATTAAGCAGCTGGGATGTATCTATGTTCTATCTGTATTATTTTCTGTGGCATGCTTATGGCAATCTTTCACACATTCATGCTTAGTTAGTTGGTTAATTTAGTCTAGTGGAATGGGGTTAAGCCATGGAGAATATTTTTCATTGTTGACCACTAATTTAGTTCAACTGTTTAATTACTCTAATTAGGACATTATTGGAACACCAAGTTCACTTAAATAAGTTAGTTCAATTGTTAACTTTGTTATTTTGCTAATTTGAACATTATACCACTAGCTTAGTTTTGTTAGTTGTTTTTTTTTTTAAAAAAGCACAAGATTATTATGAAACCAGCAAAGATTAACAAAGGATTGAACGTACCTTTATCGACTTTGGAACTTTGTTATTTTGGAAGTGTATTATACAGTGTCAAACCCTGGTTAAGTCTCTCAGCAATTTTGGTTTGTTTTAAGGTAACTGCCACAAATGACACCCAAGGATCTACCTTCACGATAAGACCATAAGATATAGGAGCAGAATTAGGCCATTCAGCACATCAAGTTGGCTCCACAATTTCATTATGGCTGATCCATTTTCCCTCTCAGCCCCAACCTCCTGCCTTCTCCCTGTATCCATTCATGCCCTGACTAATCAGGGCTCTATCAACCTCTGCCTTAAATATCCATAAAGACTTGGCCTCCAAAGGCACCTGTGTCAACAAATTCCACAGATTCACCACTCTCTGGCTAAAGAAATTCCTCCTCACCTCCATTCTAAAAGGATTCTGAGGCTGTGTCCTCCAGTCTTAGACTCCCCCACCCTAGGAAACATCCTCTCCATATCCACTCTGAGGCCTTTCAACATTTGATAGGTTGATGAGGTTACCACTCATTCTTCTGAATTCCAGTGAGTACAGGCCTGCAGTCAATAAACACTCTTCATGACATCCCAAAATCATTTTGTGAATGCCCTTAGAACCCCTGCAATGTCAGCACATCCTTTCTTAGATAAGGGGGCCCAAAACTGCTCACAATACTCCAAGTGATGCTTCACCATTGCTCATTAAAATTTCAACATGCATTCTTGCTTTTATATTCTAATCCTCTTGAAATGAATGCTAACATCAGATTTGCTTTCCTCATCACTGACTCAACCTTCAAATCAATCTCTAGGGAATCCTGCACAATGACTCCTAAGTCACTTTGCATCTCAGATTTTTGAATTTTCTCTCCATTTAGAAAATAGTCTACCCTTTTTCCTTCTGAAATGCATGACCATACACTTCCTGACACTGTAGTCCATCTGTCACCTCTTTGCCCATTCTCCTATTCTATCCAAGTCCTTTTGTAGGCTCCATAATTCCTCAAAACTACCTGCCCCTAATTTCATATCATCCTCAAACTTTGCCACAAAGCCGTCGATATTGTCATCCAGGCCATTGACATATAATGTAAAAAGTGGCCCCAACACAGCCTCCTGTGGAAAACTAGTCATTGGCAGCCAACTTGAAAAAAGGCTCCCTTTATTCCCACTCTTTGCCTCCTACTAATCAGCCACTGCTTTATTCGTGATAGTATCCTTCCTGTAATACCATAGACTCTTAACTTGTTAAGTAGCCTCAAGCATGGCACCCTGTCAAAGGCCTTGAAAATCCAAGCATACAACATCCATCGATTTGTCTATCCTGCTTGTTACTTCTTCAAAGAACTCCGATAGATTTGTCAGGCAAGATTTTCTCTTGAGGAAACCATGCTGACTGTGGCCTATTTTATCATGTGCCTCCAAATATCTTGAAGTAAATATAAATAAATAATGAAATAATATAATGAAAGTGGACAAAAGTGTTCTTTTGCAGCTCAATCAATATACCATTAAAAACAATTCTTAAGATCTCACCAATTTGTAGATTTCTTTTAATAACAATTAATGGACAGATTAAAAACAGGAAAGACAAGGCAAATTTCTGCTGTAATAGTCACACCTGGCTGCATACACATCTCCAGATTCCTTTGCAGCTCTTTCGTGTTTCAGGCAATCAAATGCAGCAGAAATGTACCTCCAAATTCAGTATTATTAAAAAAAAATTGAGCCATAATTAATCTTCCCTTAAAAATTATACTGTTTAGCAATGGTCCAAATCTTTTAAAATTATGATTTCTCATCTTCAAAAGATTCTGTGCTTGCTGCAAATAGCTCTGGTGAATAACAACCTAATGCCTCACTTTTTGCAAAAAGTGTGTGAAAAGTAGTTGACATGCTTTTGTTCATTTCTAAATCTTGCCCAATCTGAATTTTTTTTGAAACAAGTGGCCCCAATTTTTCTGTTCTCTTTTGAGAAACCTTTGAATTGATGAATTTTCGTTGTAATGATGGTGTGGTACAATTTCCTGCAGGTGTCCTTTTCATAAATAGGAGGCCTCTGAACTGCTTGCTACTGTCTTTCCCTTTGTTGCTCTCTGTTGTAATTTTTGAGTCAGTAGTTTCCATAGCAGCAGCACCAGCGTGTGGCACATTTTTAAATAATTCAAAGCCTTGTGGATTGCATACATCAGAGACATATGAAGAAAAACGAGATATTAGTTGTGTTTTGATCGTTGAAGGTGGAATCCATTCATCAGCATCATTTACATAGGACTTGCTAACTGGTCTGTTGTCTAACAAGGAAGACTTTGATGAAATAGAGATTTGGTTATTCAAAGACACTTTTGGAATTTGCAGTGACTGCTGCTGAAAATCATTTTTTAAAACAACTACTTGCTTCTGTTCAAAAACAGCTTCCTTTGGGCAGGTCTGAACATAGGGTGACATTTTGAAAGCCTTTTTTTCATCCACCCCAAAACACTTGAAATGCTTAACTCTTGAAATAGGTGTAGACTGAGAAAATGGAATATAGTCTTGTGAATCTGGAAAGTCACATTTAATTAGTTTCTGTGAATCAATTACCGGAGAACTATTGTTGATTTGGTTTATTATTGTATCAGAGGCTGTATCTGAAAAATGCAGGGAAATATTACACTGCTGCTCATTAGGCTTGCAGGCAGTTTTACTGCATGGTTTAGATACAGCCATCTGAGATAAAATACTTGGGTTTCTATTGAAACATAATGGTGTTTCCTCTTCACAGCCTCCTACATCACTGAAGAGTTCTCTAGAAACATCATATTCTTCAGTGCTGGTGCACAAAGTTTGGAACAAGCTATTTTCATTTTTAAAGATGGATAACATCCGAGATCTAGAGAAAGGTTCCTGGTTACATTTATTGGAGTTGTGTTCTAGATCTTGAACTTGACCATAAAAGTTTTCCTCCTTTGTTAGCAACCTCTTGGAAGAAGTCAATGGTGTTTGAACATCAGCATTACTTAGTGCATAAGAATTATTTGTATCTTGTCCCTTAACTGCATGACCAGTTGGAAAAGTTACACATTCACCTGCCTGGTCGTCTTGATGGCTCTGCACCTTTGTCTGGATTGTCCAATCAGAATATTTTTTGCAGTTATCTACATTTATAGGGCTTAACAAAACAGTGCAAATCTTTCCAGCTACCACTGGATTGGGAATACGTGCAGCACAAGTATCATCCCTTGTCCAGAGGAGTGGTGTTCCTGGAGAAAACAGCATCTCAGTGACATCATTTTTGAAACCCTCTGCAAGGACTATAGTATCATTCAGATTGTGAGAATCACCCTTGGAGCTCTTATTTTTAGTTCTTCTAACTTTCAGCAATTTGCACTTGGTAAAATTTTTTCCAGATCTCCTCTTCTGTCCTGGCATTCCAGAATGTTTATCAGTTTCTACTTTATTTAAAGAACAGGAATGGATGACAACATCATTCACCTTGGTAGGTGCATTTTCTTCATCACATCTCTCCAAATCTGCCTCAACTTTTGCTATAAATTCACCTAAACTTTCTGAAAAAGGCAGTTCATCCCATAATAAAGAATCACCACAATCCAGTGGACAACTCTTGTCAGAGGGCAAAATTACACTGCCTTTCCAATTGGACACCGGGTCCTCTAATTTCTGTAAGCAAAGTATTTGGTTATCAAAACTGGTCTCCAGATAGTCCACTACTAACTCAGAACTGGTATCATCATATTGATGTGTACATTCATTAGCAGTTAGCCTATGTAATTCGCTACAAGATGGGAGGCTGCCAATTGTATTTGTATTGCATCCAATACTGTCACTACTATTTGGAGTAAGCGAAGCAGCAAAAGCTCCGAAGATTTGCTTTTTGTATTTCCTTCTACAGGTTGTTCCCTCTTCATGTTCAAGGGAGGAGATGCTCCTCTTCAAACTAACCCTGCTAGTTCCTGGAATCGAAAGCTCTTCAACAGTAGCACAATCACCAGAGAAGATAGTTAGTGCAAAATCTTGCTGCCACGGATTTGTCAGCTGACTAGCACCAGTTAGCTGTGTGGAACCAGATAAACTGTTGAACTTGGGAGTAGATCGGTCAATGCTAATAAATGGACTAGCAGATACTACTGAAGTGGAAGACAAATCTTTGGGACAGATTGAATCCAAGAGTTTCTTGTAATAATTAATTACAGTGCAGCCATAGACTGTAGTGTTAGGCACTGCAATTTGGCAAGCTATCAGGTGTTTTTTACATTTATTTTTCCTGGTGGTAGCTTGCAAGAGACTTGGAGAAAATGACAGTACACCAGTTTGGGATTTAGATGTCTGTAAAGAAAAAAAAATCAGGTTGTTAGATAAATCATTAAATATCAAATGTACAGCATCTGAAGATTTTAAACTGACACTGGAGATTACATTGAGCAAGCTCCATCCTTAAAGCATTCTTGTATTCTTTGTGTGATTACAACAGTATCAGGCCAGCCAACCACTTTTATATGCTCTGCCATTTAATAAAATCACGGTTAATCAATCTTCGTCTCAATATCACTCACGCACCATTCTCCTTGACACTTCAACAGTTCAAATATCCATCAATCTCTCTACTGAATATCATCAATGACTCCATCGCCAAGCTCCCATAATGCATGAGAAAATAAATTCCTCCATGGCTCCACACAGAATAAGATCACTCCTCTTTTTTTAAATATATAAATTCCAATGACAAATCTTTCTTCAAGTATCAAACATCCCAGAAACCTAATGAACCATTTCAGGACTGTCATCTGAAGTATGGAGACAAAAGTTATGTTTATTATTCTGCAGCTAGTTTCATTAATGCTCTGCAAAGCTGCATTAAAACTACCTTACCTTTCTACAGTACTCCATATACTAAAGGCCAATATTCCATTAACATTCCTCATTATATGTGCGTACTAATCTTCTATACTTCATACGCTACGGCCCTCTGGTCCCTTTGAACCACAATTCAAGTTCATTTAATAATAATTTGGTTTTTCACTCTTCCTTCCAAAGTGGATTACTTCACATTTTCTCACATATTCTGTCTGCCAACTTCTTATCCACTATCTATCACGTTGCTGATTTGAACTCCTTAGAATTTGATAACATATCATTCTGTCAATGGAAAAGATGGACAACTCTTTCATACAAATCACTAACAGATTGTCTTCAGGGACCTCAGCCTTGATCTTTATGATATTCTACTAGTTACTGACCGTCATATTGATAATGAGCCATTACCGGTTAGCCAATCCCCTATTTATGCCTATATTACTCCCAAACTCCTGCATCCTTGACTTGTGAGTGCCTTTCTACATTCCCAGTAACACAAGACTGATTAACACAAGGATAGTAATGAGAACTTATTGTACTAATGAGTGAAATAGTTATCAAACTTTCAGATTATCTGAGTTTTACTGCACATGTAGAAGCTATTGTTCTTATATTATTTGCTAGTTCACTCATTATTCTTCCTTGTTTAAAAATTATAACCCAGAACTGTAAAACTGACTGTTCCATTTTAAAAGAAGTCAATGTGAGACCAACTGGCTGCAAAAATTTAGACATATACATTGAACATATTATAGAAGATTCACATCACTGAAAAACAAAAGACGTTTTTCATTCTAAAAAGTTATATTTGTCAGAATTATGTTTATTCTCAGTCATTTATCAGTTATATAAATTGACTCCTAATGATACCCTGCATACCTTAAAGGGAACAGAAGACACAAGATAAACTAAATAATAAAACTAACGGTGACTGTTCTGCTGCATGAGTTTAATAGTTACTTTAGCTTGAAGAGGGTGTACAAGAATATTTAGTCTCTATTTTTTCTCTCCAATTGTCTTGGGCTTATGCTGTATTTACTTCTGAATACACAACATCCCATGAGATAGGGAATCTCATGACTTAATGCATATAGCATTACAATTACATAGACATCCAAAGGACCAATATTTTCCCCATTTTACATGTGATATCCTCTAATCTTGCATGTATCGTGTTCCAAGTATGAATAAATAGCAAAAAGATCAACATAACACGGATATAAAACAGCATACTAGATTCAAAAATAAAAACAGAAAATGCTAGATAGTGAAAGGGTTATCGTTTCAGATTAAAGATCTTTCATCAGCACTTTGTTTACCAGCTTGCTGAATCCTTGATTTAAAAAAGACATTTTAAAGACTGCCTTCCAGCTCTTTTAAACCAAGCAATTCTTGTTTAAATGTTTTATCAGTGAAGAGGAGACAGAAGAAAAACTAGGAGCAATTTTGTTCAGTATTCAAATATTCATAAAAGTTGCTCTTCAATATCAAAAGTTATTTTTAGGTAAAATTCATTGGAGGAAAACTTATTGTCTATTCATTACAGAAAATTGATCTACTCCTGAAACCACCCCTAACAAAATTGTACTGTATATTGTGCTGTAAACTATTCAATCATGTTTGTTAAATCACTTTGTGTCCAAATATGGTGATTATATGTTCATTTACAAAACTAACCATAATCTAAAACTGGCTCATGAATTTCAAATTCATGTAAGTTGTAAACAGAGTCAAATGCACATCTTTTGGGTTGATCAGAACTATTATCAGATCACTGAATGAAATAATGTGCTTTTCATTTTTGCCAAAATGCACCCAATAAGTCTTCCTGTGGGGGTGAGGGGGAAAGTCCAGCCATACTGGCATATAATTAACTAACAATTACCTTCACTCCAAATATAAAACTTCTCCCAACAAAGCAGTGTTCAACAGCTTGAACCAACAGATCCTGAACTCTTCCTTCCTCTGGTTCTTGAAGTTCCTTCTTGAAAGCTTCACAGTATCTAATTGGAATTGAATATACTACATAAGTTGCAAGCAAGTAGCCTGATACCAGAGCTAAATGCCAACATCAAGGATGAAGGATTAGAGATTTACTGGAATGAAATACCATTTATGTGCAGTCAGGTCATTAAGTTATACTAACAAGTTGATTTGAACTTTGTGATGACGTGATCATGTTGCATCACAGCCTGATATGAAGCATCCATTGCACAGGATTGCAAAAGACTGCGAAGGGTTAGAGCTGACTGAGTCTGTATCACAGATATAACCCTCCCTGCCATGAAGGGCCTCTTCAAGAGAAAGTGCCTTAAGGCACCACCCATCATTAAGGACCCTCACCATTTGGGACACTCTTATTCCTACCAGAGCCTCAAGACCCACCCTCAATGAATTAGGAACAGCATCTTACTTTCAACATCAGATTACTGAATGGTCTATAAACACGATTAGCTTTTGTAATTTATAGTTTTTGTCTCCAACTGTACTGCTGCTGCAAAACAAATTTCACATCATACGTCACTGATAAATCTTGTTCGCCACTGTGATACAAGAAATTCAGAGATCTGTGGTTGGGTGCTACCCCTTTTCACTGTCAGGCCTCAGCACACAAAATTCCCTGGCATCCAGCAACAGTGATGTCATTAATTCTGTTGAAGATTCTTCCAAACATGCAATTTTAAAGAAAGGAAACTTAATTTTTCCAGAAACCAGTCTTTTAAATAAAGACTGGAATCTGCATCAGATTAAGGTAGAAACAAGTCTTTTTTTAAAAAATGCAATTCTCTTAAATTAAGATATTTAGAAGACTAATAATATTTTTATTAGGGCCAGAGTGGTTGTACAACAACTTTGGTTAGGTACACTAATAAAAGCCCAATCGTACCTTAGGCATTACTTCTTCAACACTTTCAGAGTTTTTATAATAGAATAGTTTAGAAATATCTGAAATTTTCAACAGTTCATTAATTTCTAGAAGTGTGGTTAACAAGGTTGCAGAGCCAGGAAGGAAAATTTCAGATTTTGCTATTACAACTGCGCAGGTACAGTATGTACTTCTGACATAGATGTTTGATCTCCTTTATAATAGTTAACACAAATTTTGGGCTAATTGACAATCATGAAGTTATAAAACTTGGGAGTTCAGGTGACATGGTTTAGAAAAAAGATTAGATTTGTTATACAAACGTTTGTATATAAATGAAAATATACAGTAAAATATGTTATTTGCATCAAATCCACAAGGGTTATGATGAGCAACATACAAGTGCCTTCATGTTTTTGGGGCCAACACAGCATACCTACAACTCACTAATTCTAATCTAATGTCTTTGGAACGTGGGAGGAAACCAGAACTCCCATAGGAAACCCATTGTAACATGATGCACAAACCGCTACACCATCATTCCACTAATATAATTAAAACTGAAAAGACTTTACATTATTTACTGTAAATTAAGTGCATCTTTTGTTCTAATGAGAAATTGAACATGTTGATTAGATTTTATTTTCTGAGGGGATAAAAAAACAAGGAGTCTATTAATATAAAATCCATAAAATACCATAAATGTATTCTGAAAACAATCAAAAGGCCAATATAAAATCAGTGAATGTGACTGGAGATTTGCAGCACAACAATGTAAAATTTAGACTAGACCTAGGATATAGAACAGCACAGCACAATACATCCCTTCAGCCCACGATATTGTGCTGAACTTTTAACATGCATCAAGATCACTTTAATGGCCCTTCTTATATTAGCCAGCTCATATTACCCATTTCTGTCCTTGGGAAACAACACCGGCTGAACAGCACTGGCTAGTACAGAGATTGATATCGAAGACCGAAGGTCCATTGGCAGTCCAGAAATTGAAGCTCAAAGGCCAAAGCCTGGAGAATGGAGGACAGTCCTGGAGTTGATTACTATCCATGTGTGGGAGGGTGGAAAGGGTGTTGTGTTCTGTGTTGATCTGCCAGGTTTTCTGGACATGCTATGCTAGCACCAGAATGTGCGGCGACACTTGCGGGCTGCCCCGAGCATATCCTTGGGTGTGTTGGTTGTGAATGCAAACAATGCATTTCAATGTATATTTCCATGAATGTGATAAGTAAATCTATCTCTGCCTCTCATCATCTTATATACATCTATCAAGTCACCTCTCATCCTCCTTTGCTGCAAAGAAAAGCCCTAGGTTGATCAATCTTTCCCCATAAGACACAGTCTCTAATCCAGAGAGCATTCTGGCAAATTTCCTCTGCATCCTCTCTAAAAAGCTTCCACATCTTTCCAATGAGGCAACCAGAACTGAACAAAATACTCCAAGTGTGGTCTATCCAGTTTTAGAGAACTTATATGATAACTGGTTCCACATTCCATAACCAAGGAAGGAAATTAAGGTCTTCGAAAGAGAGTCACTCTGATAAACCAGAATGACACTTAGACTCCAAGGGTTATGATGAGAGTTTACAGAATCTAGATTTTTATTCCCTGAATATTGTAACATTAAAAGGTAAAAGGTAAAGGAGAATTAATAGATGACTATTTCCAGTGGTTTCAGAACCTGGAAGTAGGTGTGTCTAAACATACTTTCTGAATTTAAACTGTGAAACACTTCTGCTCAGAAAGGATGAAGGAAATTTGAAACTTCTCCAGAAACTAACATTGAAGCCAATTAAGTGTTACCTTTTATTAACCAAAGGCATTAATTAATGATAGTGTTTGATCACAGATCAGGAGTGGTCTTATTTAAAGTGAAACAATTAAATGGGCCTTCTCTTCCTCTAAACAACTGAACACATGTCAATAGCTAGAGTACTCAGTGCTTGATGCATGGCAATATATTTAATAACTACCTCATTCCAGGGGGTATGGTAAGTATTTGAGGACCATTATGGGGAAAAAAAATCTACTGTTCTTGCAAACAGGATGGGCATTTTGTCAGTGCAAACTTTTTATTAAAACAAACTATTGCTTACCTTTTGATATTCAAATACACAACTGTTTTAGAGGGAAAGGGATACATGTAGCTACTTACACATTTGAAAAGAAATTCAATTAAAGGTATTATATAAAGTGCTGAGGCATAGTTTGGAGATAGTAAAAAAAAAAGAAAGGTTGGCTGAGTTAACAGATTTAGGCGGGTTGATATGAATGAATGGAAAATAAGCCTTTTGCATCTGTAAAAGACAAGATTTTGGGAAGGAATCCAAAACAGGTAGCCTGGTTTGAAAGCATACTCCCCAAACTGGGATAAGGTGTATTTCTGAAGGTCAAAGTTGGAGAAAGAGCTTAAGATATGCAACTTTGATGCTGGACCAAGTAAAATACAAAGTCTTCGCAGTTTGAGTTTAAGTCTTCGAAAAATCAGGAATCAAAGGTCAAAAGACATTGGTAAAGAGCAAGTGGGATAGCAAGAGGGAGGCAAAGTTTTCAATAAGATACTGATAGGTTAGTCAGGAGAACTGAAGTTGGAGATGAGGATTTCAGTGACAGATTAGCTGGGGAATGTTGTTAAGATGAATGAAACAGAAGAATCATGATGCAAGAGTGAACTGGACTTTGAGAGTGTAAAGAAGGTGGCATAGCAGGAGGCAGTAGTTGTAGAAGGAAAATTAATTATGACAAAGGGACATTTTGTGGCAGCAGCTATGATCATGGCTTTTCTTTTCCTTATAACAATGGAAAATAGTGTTGAACAAAGTGCCTGATAGGATAGTGGAGTGGTAGAGATGTAGAGCTGGATATTATCAGTGATCAGGTGAAAACTTTTGAAATACAGTGGATTCCAATTAATTGGGCCATTGGTTAATTGGGACAGCTGATTATTTGGGACAACTCTTAAAGAACATAAATTAATCCAAAAAAAAAAGCTGGAATTCCCTTAATTTATTTGGAACACTGTGCTGCTTCATTGGGACAGGAAACTGTTGCCAGTTTCTAACTAACGTCATTCACGTGTGCTTGTGTGGCTGTTAGACACTACACCATGCTTAGAGTGAACAGTTTTTAATAGTGGCGGTTGTGAGAGTTTGTATTCAAAAAGCAGTGATTTTTGTCACTGATAGTTGGTGAGAAATAAACCAGTTAAGTCAATTTAGAATTGTTTTGCTCACTGCAATTTAAGCATTCAGACTTGGAGATGCTAGAAATGCCAAGAGTGAAAATGAAACAATTTCATTACTTCCATCAAATTCAAACTAAGAAGAATTTGAAAATATTGACAAACATCTTGAATGTTACCTTTGATAACCTCCGAACATTCAGCCCTCACATGTGGCTCCAGGTAACTGTTTGCATGCAGCAGCGGCCGCACTGTAGTGCACTGCTTTCATGGAGGACAAGATGAGGGTAGCTGGCAGGTCTCGTACCCCACTGAGATAGAGACATGTCTGTCCTAGCATGTGAAGTCAGTTTTGATGGACTGGGCAGATGAGATCTACAGTGAGATCCAATGGCCAGAAAGGCCAAGTGGAGAGCGAAGAACATGACGAAGCACAGAAGTAGTCATGGTCATCCACTGCAACCAGGGAAGACCCCAGTTGTGATGTCTACTCATATCGCCCGACCCAGACTTCTGAGATAGAGAGAATGGAACTGCCCCAGTGCAATGGCTTTTTCATTTTAAAAACTTACCCCCGGCGTTTCCTGTCATCGTTGGATACAACCGTCAGCCACCAGTGGTATTGGTAGTGTTCGAATAGGTTCTGCATTTCAATTAAATACATAACTATTTTCATGAAACTTCAGCTAATTGGGGCAGCTGCTTAATTAGGCCAAAATATACTGGTCCCAATGTGTCCCAATTGCAAATTCACCGCATTCATAAATGTTTTGCCCTGTTTCAAATGTACAACAGGTTGTGGCACTTTGACATACAAAGCACTGGGCACAATGATAACTTAAAACTTTGTTAAGCAAAGCACTATTGCTCAATTTATTATAGAACAGTAATAAGAGTTACTTGAAAATAGTTTATTATTTTACCAATAATTATGTTCCTTTTATCTAATACATTTTTGAAATATAGTTTGGAGTTACTGAGACTTGTGTATTATCTTGTGTTTGATCAATATTAATTTGTACTTTTCAAAAAAATGATTCTAGGATCATGGTAATGTTCTTGATAACCAAGTCTTATATTGTTGGTCAGGACAAACATATTGGAAGCTGTCTGCCTTAGGACAAAGAATGCAATCATGTAGATGTAACCTGTTATTATAATATTTTAGTACCAGCTAATTATTTACAACATACATGTCCAAAGCAAGGTTTGGCAGTGACACATGACAGATCATCATACAAACCTAAATCACTGGTGACCTAAGAATCACAAATGCAGGCGGAGGTAGGCAACATCAAAAAGGCCCAGTTTAACAGGAATAAAATTATATGTGCATATGACAAGTTCAATAAGGAGCCTTTAGCTAATTAGTTTGCTCTGTTTGCCAAATATTAATGCCCTTGCGGGCAAGTGGTTAATTAGGACTTTCACTTAACTTATATGGCAGAAGACATCTCAAAAGATTCACTGGATTTAATGCGACTCCTGATTTAATGCATATGCTTAATAAGAAATATCTTCTTATTAAAGATAAAGCTTTATTTTTGCCACTCTAGTTTTTAAACCATAGAAAATTTCAGCTGAACCCCAAAGAAAAATAATCTCTTAGTTCAGAATTTAAAATATTTTAGGCTTTATTTTGGGTCAATTACTAAATAACCTGGTGATTACACTGCAATTTTCAAAACCATAAATGAACTTAGTTTGGATAAGATGTGGTAGACTTAAGGTCATAAATGGTATTCCATGGATGTAAAGTTTTACCTGTGTAGAAATCCTGCTGCTGCTCCAAAATAGGGTTCAAGACAGCTTCCAAAGACGGTAATATTAAATATGTCACATTTTCCCGCAACTTTTACAGAAAGTCTGTATCTGTAATTTACATTCTGCACTATTGACAAACAATCTTGTTTTGGGCACTGGAATCTACAGGGGAAAAAACAGACTGAATTATGCTGTTGTTTCACAAAACATATTTCAACCTGAAAACCACTCCTTATGTTGTGAGCTATGGAGAACTGGGTACACAGGGATACATTCACAAATGCCAAAGATAATAAAATGGGATTTTTACTCAAAGCCAAATGTGGTATATCACACACTTGGTTAAGAGCAAAGTACTGTAAATGCTGAAAGCTTGGGGGTGGGTGGGAGGGCAATGTATATGGGGAGACAGGACAAAATGCTGTAAACACTCAGCAGGCCAGGTAACACCTGTAGGAAAGAAATCTGGTTAACATTTCATTCCAACACCTTTCAAACTAGTGCAGGTTGTAGACAACAGATTAAATGATGCAAAGAAAAAAGGCAAGAATAATAACACAAAATAAAAGAGAATGTTGATAAGCCAAATAAAGAAAACAAATGATTACTATAGGTGTTATTGAGAGAAGCAGAATCGTGATCTGAAATAACAAAAGGAAAATACTGTGGATGCTGGAGATTTGAATATTACGTAGTTAATCAATGTTGCTAGCTTTCTGAGTTTGCTGAAATCAATATTTAACCTGGTAGGTGTATTATGCTTAATTCAGTCTTTGTGTTCCTTGTCAATGTTGTATAGAGAAAGTCTAGTTAAGCTACTTATGATTTACTTGAGAGCTTCAGCACTGGAATTAAATAACATTCCAGCCTGTTTTTTTGATTTTGGAAATTCTAATTAGAATTGATGAAATTAACGAGATTGTTTTCTGTAAAACTTAATGTAATGTAGAATAATGACATGTTTGAGTGCCCTCACAGAAATATTCAGATATGTCGATTAGGCTGCAAATTAAATGTTGACCTTTACTGAGGGTTTTGAAGAAAAGTCTCAGAGGTTATACAAATCTTTGGTGAGAGCAGGTTTTATCTCATTTCTGGTGAAAACATATACTAGCCTTTAATGTCAGAGTGGATTGACCAGATTGTTTTCCAGCAAGTGAAGAATGATAGCCATTGCTTGACAGCAAGATGACTGTGCTACAATTGCCTTCAAGGGCCAATGTAGAAATCATCCACTGGTCTTTGCTTCCCCTTTACTTCCAACCCCACCAACATTACCAAATAATTTCTAACTAGGAAACTGTTTGGATACAAAAATCTGCCTTTACAGTTTCTGAAAAATGTCTTACAAGGAAATATTTATTTTCATAAATAACATGAAATTGTACTAAGATCTTTGTCTGTTATTTTACAACACTACAGAAGATCACTTCATAAATGAAAATCAAACATTGTGACCACAAAAATGGTGTTACAGAATATAATGCAAATAAAATCAAAGTTATTAAAATATTTCCTAATGCATTGTATCTTAGGTGGTATATTCAAATCAAAAATCAAACAAAGATTACAGCAGTATGATTATACTGATATTTACATTCTGACCTTTATTTTCAAAACATCCTACAGTACATAATATGCAAAAATATTCAAATCACTTGTGGTTCAACATAGCAAATTCTTAGAAACCATACTTCAGATGAATTACCAGGCCAACTGCAAACTTCCTGTTTAACAGTGAGCATATCTCTGACCCTATGTCCCCCACTTTACCCCCATAAAACCGTCAGTCTGAAATCTCCTGCCGACTATTCCAACACTCTCTTGGCCAGCTGCCATCTTCTACAATTTGTAAACCTTTGCTGCTTCACTCATTACCCATCAACCAAATCCAATCCAGTGACATAATGGGCAGTAGTGCCTGCTATAGAAACAAATGAGTCCAAGATCTTGCATTGGATAAACAAGCAGAAACCACCCTGAGCATCTGAGAGGGAGATTATGCATCCCAGATTGATTGAGAGGATTCCAGCACTTCATCAAACAATGTGATCTGCTGCAATAGAAGCCTGATGCTGCCAAATGCACAACTTAAGTAAAGGCTTGGCTATGAACCTCATGTATTCACAATACAGTGGATGATGCAAACCTGAAATAAAAACAGAAGCACCTGCAAATGCTTAGCAGCTACAGGATGAAAAAATCAGCTCATTTTCCCTATCTTTAACCACTGATTCAACAATGGCAGGTTGTAACATACAGTATCTTTAATATAATAAATATTTGTGACAGTCAGAAAAAGACACTTTTGTTTTAATATTTTAGCAATCCAACCAAACAAGTATTTATCTTAATGTAATATCTCATCTGAAAGATGCCATCTATGGTAATAGCATTCAGTCAACACCTTGATGTGTCAGCCTAAGAAATGTGCTGTATAATTGATGGGAGGCTCCATCCTACTGGCAATGATTTATGTTCCATTTTCTGTATATACTAGGTTAGCTATGCAATTTTGATTATGCCTCTAGGTCATAGTACGTTGTCCAACATGGCACACACATGCGAAGACTGATTATTCAATCCAAGGGTCTAACATTGTGCTCTATCTTTATGAAAGACAAGGCCTCATTTGTCACACAGTAAACCGCCATGAGGAAAAAGTGAGAAATAATAAAGCCAAGCATTACTAAAGGCCTAAAAGTATTGTGAATCCTCAAAATTTCTAAAATGATGGCAGAGACCTTAAAGATAAGAAAATGAAGATTTTTAAAAAGTGGAAAAGTGTTTAAATATTTTTTAAAACACATGGAGGCTGAGGAAAAGTAGCACTAAACAAAATAGCAAGATTAGCAAATTCTTTAACTTTGTTGCATTATTTCAATCTTTGGTACATACTTGCCATGATTAATAAGTAACCGAGATCCACATTTCTGACAAGCTGGGTACAGAAAACAGGTGTCATGAAGACACAATATTGATGCAGCAACAAAAGATCTCTTCCCATTCATGTGTTTCCTTAAGACAAGAATGTAACAAAAGATAATTAATAATTTGTGTATTAATTAGTTAAATACTTAAACTTGAACAAAATGGATAACATTTATCAAACAAGAGAAAATCTGCAGATGCTAGAAATCCAAGCAACACACACAAAGTGCTGGAGGAACTCAGCAGGCGTTCCTCCAGCATTGTGTGTGTGTGTTGCTCGGATTTCCAGCATCTGCAGATTTTCTCGTTTGTCACTTGATTACTACACTGCGAAGTCTCTTCCAAAGATGCCTACCCTGAAGAAGTTTAAATCTTCCCTTCGACGGCAGTTAAGTGAGAAGGGCCTCAGCCTGAAATGTTGACTGTACTTCCCCCCCACCCCATAGATGCTGCCTGGCCTGCCGAGTTCCTCCGGCATTTTGTGTGTGTTGCATGGATAACATTTCTTATGGTTTTTCACAACACATTAATAGCTGTGCACATTTTCTGATGACAACCTGGTTATGAATGTTGATTATAAATCTCCAATGTTCAATGTACTGGCAGATGGAAACTGGAGCAGGGACAACACCATGAAATGTTTCCAATCTTATCTGTTTAAAATCAAACTGCTTTCTCAAAAATCAGTAAATTATTTTCTAAAGCAATTCATACTAAATACATGTATTGCAAAAGCAGAAAAGCACAACTGCCATCTTTTACAATGATCTTTCACATCCTAAATAAATATGGTTATACTTGTTTATAAGTAAATAAACCAACAGATGGTTCACTACAATGATCCATAAAGAGAATGTGATATATTAATGATTTTGTGTACTTGAAATACTGTTCCTTAGTCCCATGGCTTCTGTTATGTCTACTTTTTAGACAAAAGATTTCAACAGAAAAACAGTAAAGCAAAAATTCTACAGTATGCATTGAAGCAACACTGTTAACTCAAGTTTGCAGTAGAACTAAGCAAATATATAAAAATAACAACTTGCTGCTATATATTTATGTACAAATGAAACAATAATCCCAGGTGAGAGCAGATGAAAAGTTTAAGATGGAAATCTAAAAGTTACTGTCTCATATCTGCACAGCGTTGAAATACAATGAACGTTGTGAAATTTCTCTATTATTACAGCAGTTATGAATGAATGTTAGCCCAAAAATTATCAAGTCATTTCAAGGTAAAATGTAATTTAGATTTGATTCAGCTAAACAAAATCCACAAGTAGTGGAAGGCGTTTTTTTTTGTACAAATCACCTACATCTAAAATTCTAAGAGTTTTATGCTGATTCAGAATGTTACACTGATTGCAGAAATTCAACAATACCAAAAAAAAATGTCAGAAGCACTCAACAGGTCCATGAAAAGAAAAGCAGAATAATTGTCTCAGGGAATTCATCAGAACTGAAAGTGCGGAAAAGAACAAGCATGTTTTGAAGATTGAGAGAAAGGGACAGGTGGAGAAAACAAAGGAAATATCTGTGATAGAGTCCAGACTAGCTTTAAGTTATTTTTAATATCAGTAGTTGGGGTGGGGGTGGGGGGAAAGAAAGGCAAACCATAATTAAAAACTAAAGCATCAAGCAAAAAGAGGGGAAAAAAAAGACCATTTACCCCAAATTATTGTAGTCCTGAGGACTGAATTTATATTTGAACAGCGGAAGAGGTTGGACAAGCATAACAGGCCAAAGACTGAGATCAGAATGAGTGTGGTAGAAAATTAAAACAACAGGTGACTGAAGGCACCAGTGTACAAAACGGAGATGTACTACACTCATCCACACTGCATTTGATCTCTTCAATGCAGAGATTGCCACATTGTAAACATTGAAGAGAAAATACTAAATTGGAAATGCAAATAAATTGCCATTTCATTTACATAGTCATACTTTATTAATCCTGGGGGAAATTGGTTTTCTTTGCCTGTATGGTGGGAAGTGAAGAAGAAAACAGAGTCATTTTTAAGTCTCAATCCCAGGCATCATGACCACTGTATTTTGGGCTATGGCACTGTTTCAATGATACCGTGCACCAGCTTCATTTTCCGTCTGGACTTGTTTCAACACACCCAGTAGCCTTTTCTGTTATATATTTCAGCTTCAATTTGCCTTCTTACTTTTTAACATCTGTCTCACATTTATAAGCAGTTAAAGCGATAGTTACCTTGACAATTTTGTCTTCAAACTATTACAGACATTCCTTCCAATCCTATCTTTTCTGGAAGCTAAAATACTCCTGTTTTTTTCACTTTTTCAGTTCTGACGAAGGACCATTAATCCAAAACGCTGCTTTTCCACAGAAGATACCTAACTTTTTGAGATTTTGCAGCACTTCCTATCACTACTTCAGATGCTCATCACCTGCAAATATTTTACTTTTCGATGCCGGTCTTAACGAGAATTCGCGCTCCTTATGGGTCACTCTTTCCTTTTGAAATTCCCGCCGGAAGTGGTGACCTCATGAGGTTGCACGATTGTCCGCTGCCTTTTGGGCCCTGAAGGTTCAGGCGCGTCCCTAACAGTCCGGATTATTTCTGTTCCGGGGCTCTTCAGACGGCTGGGTAGTTTCCTATTTGGACGGACGATGTAGGTAGGGGTAGGAAAGGTATATTCGGGCTTTTATTAGATAGAGAATGGGACTCCACAAAGCAGTATTTGCAGCCCTTTATTGTTTAATATTATGATTAATGATATTTTTTTCTGAGATAGGCAGTGGGGTGGGTAAATCACTCTGCAGATGATGGAGTTGTATAGATCAGAGGGAAATTTTTCAATTTAACTGTATGTAGGATGCAATTAGCAATTAATAAGGTCGACCAGTGGGCAAATCGGTGACCAGTGGCGTGCCTCAGGGATCTTCGGTGACCAGTGGTGTGCCTCAGGGATATGTTCTGGGACCCCTACTCTTCGTGATTTTTATGAATGACCTGGATGAGGAAGTGGAGGGATGGGTTAGTAAATTTACTGATGACACAAAGGTTGGGGTGTTGTGGATAGTGTGGAGAGCTGTCAGAGGTTACAGCGGGATATTGATAGGATGCAAAACTGGGCTGAGAAGTGACAGATGGGGGTCAACCTGGATAAGTGTGAGGTGAAGTGTGATCATTTTGGATCTCCCCCTCCCACTTTCAAATGCCTTACTATCTTTTCTTTAGGTTAGTCCTGAAGAAGGGTCCCGACCCGAAACGTCGACTGTACTTCTTCCTATAGATGCTGCCTGACCTGCTGTATTCACCAGCAATTTTTGTGTGTGTTGTTAAGTGTGAGGTGGTTCATTTTGGTAGGTCAAATATGATAGCAGAATATAGTATTAATGGTAGAATCTTGGCAGTGTGGAGGATCAGAGGGATCTTCGGGTCCAAGTCCATAGGATACTCAAAGTTGCTATGCAGGTTGACTCTGTGGTTAAGAAGGTATACGGTGCATTGGCCTTCATCAACCGTGGGATTGAGTTTAGGAGCTGAGAGGTAATGTTGCAGCTGTATAGGACCCTGGTCAGACCCGACTTGGTGTACTGTGCTCAATTCTGGTCGCCTCACTACAGGAAGGACGTGGAAACCACAGAAAGGGTGCAAAGGAGATTTACAAGGATGTTGCCTGGATTGGGGAGCATGCCTTATGAGAATAGGTCGAGTAAACTCTGCCTTTTCTCCTTGGAGCGACGGAGGATGAGAGGTGACCTGATAGAGGTGTACAAGATAATGAGAGGCATTGATCATGTGGATAGTCAGAGGCTTTTTCCCAGGGCTGAAATGGCTAGCATGACAGGACATAGTTTTAAGGTGCTTGTTAGTAGGTATAGTCATAGTCATACTTTATTGATCCCGGAGGAAACTGGTTTTCGTTACAGTTGCACCATAAATAATTAAATAGTAAAAAAACATAAATAGTTAAATAGTAATATGTAAATTATGCCAGGAAATAAGTCCAGGACCAGCCTATTGGCTCAGGGTGTCTGACCCTCCAAGGGAGGAGTTGTAAAGTTTGATGGCCACAGGCAGGAATGACTTCCTATGACGCTCTGTGTTGCATCTCGGTGGAATGAGTCTTTGGCTGAATGTACTCCTGTGCCCAACCAGTACATTATGTATTGGATGGGAGACATTGTCCAAGATGGCATGCAACTTGGACAGCATCCTCTTTTCAGACACCACCGTCAGAGAGTCCAGTTCCATCCCCACAACTTCACTGGCCTTACGAAGATGTCAGGGGTAAGTTTTTTACGCAGAGAGTGGTGAGTGCGTGGAATGGGCTGCCAGCAACGGTGGTGGAGGCGGAAATGATAGAGTCTTTTTAGAGACTCCTGGATAGGTACATGGAGCTCAGAAAAATAGAGGGCCATGGGTAAGCTTAAGTAGTTCTAAGGTAAGAACATGTTCGGCACAGCCTTGTTGGCCGAAGGGCCTGTATTGTGCTGTAGGTTTTCTATGTTTCTAAATAGTTGAGATTTTAAACCTTCAGTAGCTGAAACACAAGTTATATGTTTTACAAAGAGTATCAATGGACCTGCACTCAATTTGAAATTGTATAGACAAACTCTGGAAGAAGTGTCAGTGGTAAGATTTCTTGGCTGGTGGCTGGATAATACGCTGACATGGAAGCACCATATCAGTAAGATAATTGACAAATGTAAATATCCTTGGGTGTCTATGTGGGTATTCTTGGGGTGCTACATGAAAATCTCTATTGATTTTATGTATTTGTTTAATTAGATCAGTGTGTGACCCAGCTTCATCTTCAAATTGAGTGTTTGGATGTGATACGAGCTCAGGCTTTAAGACTGTGTTGCAGTGCAGTAAGGTCAGCTCCTGTTTCAGCTCTGCTGCTTGAAGTGGGGCGATGACCCTTACAGATGCGGAGGATGAAGTTGTTGTTATCATAGTGCGTTAACTTGGGGGGGGGGGCAGAAGAATGATCACCCTGTTAAAAGTGTGTTGGAAGACTGTTGGGAACATCACAAGAAGAGTGTTTTTGGTTTTGGGTGGCTGGGTTCTATTCACACTAGGAATATGGGTTTGCCGGATTATGTAATTTGTCCCACTATAGATTTTTCGGTAACCCCACCATGGTTTTTTTTCCCCCAATAGCTTTAGTTGATTTTAGGTTGCATGATTTAATGAAATCCAAGAACCCTGATATGCTCAAGAGTTTGTTGCTTCATCAGTATATTAAGGAGAATTATTATGATATGTTAACCATTTTTACTGATGGATCAAAAGATAATTTAATGGGAAATGTTAGTATAGCTGTTCTTGTATCTGAATTACATATAACAATAAAGAAACCTCTCACTAACTATTTATCTGTGTATACTGCAGAACTGGTTGCCATCATTTTGGGCTTACAGTGGGTGGAGGAAATCTGTCCTTGCAAAGTTATAATTTCTTCAGATTCTTTTTCGGGTTTGACTAGTCTTAAAACAGGCTGTTCAAGCTTTAGGTCTGATTTACTGCTGAAAGCTCCTCAAACATTTATTTCATAGTCAAAGCACTGGTCTACATGTCCTCTTCTTACGGGTCCCTGCACATAGAGGTGTTGAGGGGAATCAGTGGGTTGATTGTTTGGCCAAAAAAGCTGTTAAAAGTTCATCTGTTGATATAGAGCTTCCACTTATCAAATCAGAAGCTAAGGGGTTGGTGGCGCTAAGAATTAGGGAATTATAGCAAGACCTGTGGAATAATGGGAGACAACTTTACAAAATACTGTACATAAAGCTGTTGGATTGATAGGAGAAGGGGGTAAGACAAAAAGGGAAGGAATTATATTGACCTAGAATTGGACATACTATGCTTAATTATCCCTTGTACCTGTTTGGAAAACATCACTCTGGGATGTGTAGGTTTTGTCATCATTATGAAACAGTTGAACACATTCTTTTACAATGTGAAGCATATAAGATTGAAAGAAAGCAGATGTAGGCTGCACTACTTCTTTGGGGGTTGTCGGTTTTCTTTTAAAAACTTTATTAAGTTATGGAAGTGACTTTAATTCACAACATTGTCTTTCATTATTTAAAAGCTATAGGGCTTTTGTGGATAATTTAGTTTTCAGTTGATAGGGGTTTTATTTCCCAACTTACTATACCCCATTACAGTCCAGTTGGTGGTGGTAATGCACCTTAAGTTGGACTGCCAACCGTCACTAAAAGTCAGAAGAAGAAGACAACGGCGGCTTGGTCAGTCTCTTGGGAAAGGGTCGCGTGGTCGTCTGGAAAACAGCAGCTGTTAAAGTTGAGTCCCAGGGTTAGTTACTTCCTTCAGTTTCTCAGCGCCTCTGTGAAGCTCCTTTAATGCAGGTGTTGAAAGTGGGAGTACTGGGTTGGGCGCGGGGAGTGAGTAAGCAAAAATCCTTGCTGGACGCTCCATCCATTACAATTGTATGCAACTTGCAAGGAGTTGCATTAGGCATGAAAAGTCACAGAGTGAGTTAGAAACTTGCACAGCCAACTAGGTAACATTGAACATGCAGAAACACATGAGATCCTGGAGGAACATCGTGGGTTGGGCTACATCCATGGAGGGAAATGGATATTCGATGTTTTGGATTGGGACCCTTCATCTGGATTTACCCAATTTCTTTCATCGACGCTGCCTGACCCGCTGTATTCCTCCAGCTTTTTGTGTGTCACTCCAGATTTTAGCATCTGCGGTCTTGTCTATCTCCAACAATGGCGCATTAGCGCCAAATGACAACGAATTCGAAATCTATGAAAATAGATATAATATCCACTGTAATTGCTGAATGAAGTCTTGGAACATACATTTATAGTTTAAATCTATTGAGCAGTATTAATCAACGAACTCAGCTAAAGGTTGAACTAGAATAAGAATCACAAGTGGCTATCATTAAAATGCTGCTTTATTTTTGGAACCTCACATAATGTAGAACACCGAAATGTTTATCCTATTGCCAAGGAAATGGCTTTTAACAGGCTAAGAATTAGGGCTTTTCGTTTGTAAGAAATAGAAGCAAGAAATTGGTAAATTGGTTTATATTGTCACATGTACCAGAGTACTGTATATATAAGAAAATATTTTGGATGCCAACCATACAGATCATTTCATCACATCAGTGCGTTCAGCTAGAGTAAGAGAAAATGATAACAGAATGCAGAACAAAGTGTAGAGTGACAAGGAAAGTGCAGTGCAGGCAGACAATGTGCAAGGCCATAACAAGGTAGATTGTGAGGTCAAGAGTTCATTTTACTGTACCATAGGCCCATTCAATGGTCTTGTGTTAGTAGAATTAGGAGGAGGCCATACAGCATCTGTGCTGACTCCGCTGGTCAATATGATCACGGTTTAATATCACCAGCATATGTTGTGAAATTTGTTGTTGTGCAGCAGCCTTACATAATAAAAACTGTAATTACAGTGAAGAGTGTACAGTTAAGCTAAATAAGTAGTGCGACAAGAGAAAAAGAAAGTGGTGAGGTAGTAGTGTTCATGGCTTTAATGTCCATTCAGAAAACTGATGGCGGAGGGGAAGAAGCTGTTCCTGAATTGTTGAGTGTGTGCCTTCAGTTCCCTGTACCTCCTCCCTGCTAAGAGGGAATGTCCTGGATAATGCGGGTCCTTAATGAAGGATGCTGTCTTTTTGAGGCATCGCTCCTTGGAGATGTACTGGATGCTGGGAAGGCTAGTGCCCATGAAGGAACTGACTGAGTTTACAACTTTCTGCAGCTTATTTTGATCCTGTGCAGTGGCCCCTACATACCAGATGGTGATGCAGCCAGGTAGAATGCTCTCATGATGCATCTGCAGAAATTTGTGAGTGTGTTTGGTGACATACCAAATCTCCACAAACTCCTAATGAAGTTTGTTTGTTGAGATACACTGCGGAATGAGCTGTTCAGACCCTTTGAACCATGCTGCCGAGAGACCCACAATTGAACCTTAGCGTAAATCACAGTACAATTTACAATCACCAATTAACCTACTAACTGGTACATCTTTGGACTGTGGGAGGAAACTGGAGCACCCAGGGAACCCCACGCAGTCATGGGGAGAACGTACAAACTCCTTCCAGACAGGGATGAGAATTGACTAGTACTGTAAAGCATTGTGCTAACCACGATGCTACCAGAATATAGACATTGTCCCTTCTTTGTAACTGCATCAATATGTTGGGTCCAGAATAGGTCCTCAGAGATGTTGACACCCAGGAACTGGAAATTGCCCACCTTCTCCTCTTTTCCTTTGGTGCCACTTCCTCACGCTTGCCCTGCACCTCTCGATTCCTTTCATATAGCAATCTATTGTTTTTTTCCCCCCATAAGTATACTCAAAGACGGAGCCTTCATGACACTCTTGGAGAGAATTCCAAAGATTCGTCACAACAAAGATTCCAAAGATGAAGAAAATTCTTTTCAGTCCTGAATAGACATGAAATATCTACCATGATTGGTGAATGAGATCTTGGAAAATACCTGTGCTGATGGCATAAAGAGAGGCAGAATGGTAAATTGTGAAGAGGACATAAGGAGGCTGTAAAGGAATATTGATGGGTTAAGTCATGGGGCAAAATGTGGAACAGGATTTTTCCTGTGCTGTCTACATTTACAACAGAGCAGTCCTATAATAATCACTGGCTATGCAGTTGTCACGAAAAGGGATTTTGTTATTGTAATTGACAACAACCCAGAATTCCTGATTCTGTAATAAAATGCCTTTATTTGAGACTGACAGATATTAGTGATTTTAATTTAATAGATGGCATTGGAATACCTTATCCTACAACCTTGCTCTGAGGTAAACTCTATACTCACAAATGTTCAGAAAATCTATTTAGAGAAAAGTAGTGCCATTGACAGCCAACAAAAGAACACTTGTTCATGGAATTTGTCTGCTTAAGTGTATTCTTTAAAATGGAACCAGTTTTGTTTCTGACAAATGCAGAACGCTGATACTTTGTATGTTGCAAGAAAGGTAATAGGGATTATAGACCGGTGAGTCTTGTATCAGTGGCTGGCAAACTATTGGAGTGAATTCTTAGAGACAGGACAGGATTTAAGAGCATTTGAAGAATTGTCTAATTGGGAATAATCAGCATGGGTTTGTGAGGGGCAGGTCATGTCTCACGAACCTGGATGAATTGTTCAAAGAAGTGACAAAACAAATTGACGAAAGCAGTGGATGTGGTGTATATGGATAGGCATTTGATAAGGTTCAAAGTAAATTGATTCTCAAAGTACAAATAGTATATGTCACCATAAACAACTCTGAGGTTCATTTTCTCGCAGGCATTTACATTAAATACAAGAAACACATTAGAATCAATAAAAGCCTGCACCCAACAGGATGGACAGAAAATGTGCAAAAGACAACGCTGTGCAATTACAAAAAGAATGAGAAAAAAATAAATAATAACAACAATAAATAAGCAATAGAGAACATGAGATAAACTTTAACTTTGTTAAGTTTTAGATGACGTGCTGAATCTTTGTAAACTTCTCTGATCCCCAATGAGCATTGGCTCATAGACCACTGGTGTCTTCCTCCTGGTCGATAATCAGTTCTTTGGTCTTGCTGACATTGTGAGAGGTTGTTGTTGTGGAACCATTCAACTAGATTCTCGATCTCCCTCCTATATGCTGATTTGTCAGCACCTTTACCTTTGATTCGGACAGTGACAGTGGTGTCATCAGCACACTATAATATGGCACTGGAACTGTGCTTAGACTCACAGGTTACCGATAACAGGCTCATTCACAAAGTCAGAAGGCATGGGATCCAGGGAAACTTGGCTGCGTGGATACAAAACTGGTTTGCCCACAGAAGATGGAGTATGTTCTGCTTGGAGGTCAGTGACCAGGTTCCACAGGGATCTGTTCTGGGACTCCTGCTCTTTAATTTTTATAAGTGATGGCTTCAGATGAGAAAGTGGAAGGGTGGGTTAGTAAGCCTACAGATGACACGAAGGTTAATGGTGTTGTGGATAGTGTAGAAAGTTGCAATGAGACATTGGAAGGATGCAGAGCTGAGCTGAGAAGTGGTAGATGGAGTTTAATTCGGAAAAGTGTGAAGTATTACACTTCAGAAGGTTGAACTTGAAGGTAGAGTACAGGGTGAATGGCAGAATTCTTAACAGTATGGAGGAACTGAGGGATCTTGGGTCCAAGTCCATAGATCCCTCAAAGTTGTTGAGCAAGTTGATAGGGTGTTGAAGAAGGCACACAGTGTGTTGGCTTCATTAGGTGAGGGATTAAGTTCAAGAACTGCAAGGCCAGGTTGCAGCTCTATAACACTGCACGAGGATGAGCGCTGACTTGATAAAGGTGTTTAGAATGATAAGAGACATAGATAGAGCAGGCAGCCAGTGCCTTTTTCCTCATGGCAGAAATGGCTAATATTGGAGGAAAGTATAGAGGTATTGTCAGAGTAACACACTAAATACTGGAGGAACTCAGCAGGTCAAGCAGCATCTATGGTGAGGAATAAAATGCTGAGCTTTATTTTTGAGCTGAGACCCTTCATCAGGGGATTGTCAGGTGTGTTTTTTTTAAAACAGTGCTGGGTGTGTGGAACACATTATTAGGGCTGATCTATTAGAGACATTTAATAGATTCTTTGATTAGGCACATGGAGGGCTGTGCGGGAGGGAATCATTAGATTGATGTTGGAGCTGGTTTAAAAAAAAATTGTCATGATATTGTGAGCAAAGGGGCCTGTACTGTGGTGTATTGTTCTATGTTCTATAATTTGAGTAAATTTAGTTTAAAGTGTTGAAAGAATTGAAGAAGCATTTATCAGTTTGTTATCTTTTGTCGGTTTTAGAAACTACATATTGACTTTTGTGGAAAGGCAAGTTGTAGACTTTGGTAATGTTAATTCTAACTGATTGAAATTCAATTTGTGGGAGTCATGCTGAAAGTACATTTGAAGAAGCAAAACTTTGTTTTTACAAAGCATGGCATACCAGAAAATTTGCGGGCTGATAAAAAAAAATTATTTTTGGGTCAATTCAGTTTGAATGCTTTATTATGAGGAGTGATATCAAACATGTTAAGTCTCCCATACTGTTCAGCCAAACGGGTCCAAGTGTATTCAAATGCAACCAATTTCTCCAAGGTTGTTCGAGGCTAACTGGAATTGACTTTTAGCTAATGTACAATATCACATTTTAGCCAAAGATTCATTCCTGCAGAGATGTGACTGCATGGCCAATTCGAAATATGCCAGCATTTACCATAACCTAGACTGAAGGAGAGTAGATGTACTATAACTGAAACACGATTTGCATTGTAACAACATTGGGATGAAACAAACAGATGCATTCATACAAAATGATAAAGTGAGAAACCTAAGATTGACAAACAAATATACTGAAGTAGTGGTTATTGGTCAAGACTGCACTACTGAATAATATTTTGCTGGAATCAGACGAAAAAATAGTATTATATTAACCAGATGACTGTGGCAAAAGATAATGAATAATTTAAAAAGAAAATAATATAGGATAATGAACTGGTTTCTGATGAGAAAATAGAAGAATCATGAAAGAGCAGACAGTCAAAAGCGAGTTGAGTCAGAATAATGCACACAAAATACTGGAGGAACTCAGCAGGTCAGGCAGCATCTACGGAGAAGATTAAAAAGCCAAGCTTTATTTCCACACATTTCTCAGAGCACGAAATAACTACAAAGTCAGAGACCAAAACACAGTTAAGATTCTGAGAAACACATGGGGTGTTCACGCAATGACTAACTGGAAGAATGGCTCTTCTGCACAGTTATGGCCATACAGGATTAATCCCATCTTCAGCTGGTAGTTATTGGTTTACTGTTGTGTATTTCCATTTTGTTAAACAGTGGTTTCAAAAACAAAGGATAAAGCTAGGGCAGAGCTGCTCATTATGTGAAATGAAAGCTAGGCAACCACCAGTAAACTCCAGTTGACATGTAATTCTGCAGTTGCTTGTAACCTGAGTGCACAACAGAAGCAACTGGTCAAAATCTCAGAACAAAAATGTCAGCCAGTTGGCACTAGTTTCTTTGAGGTACCTTCAGAACAGTACATTGCTTTCAGCATTCTTCCAGACTTTCATTTCCTTGGTAAAATGGATGTAGACTGTTTTTTCCCTGTAATTTTGGGTGAGCTTCCTGGGGATCTTGTACAGGCGGTGAACCAGGCAAAGCAGGGACCCAAATTAAAAAAAGACTCTCGGGGACCACATGAAGTCCTATATGACAACGGAGTGGAATTAGGCCATTCAGTCCTTTGAGTATGCTTTGCTATTCCATCATGGCTGAGCCCCTTTTTCCTGCCTTTTCCCTGTAACTTTGAATGCTCTGACTAATCAGGAATCTATCAACTTCTGTTTCAAATATACTCAATGACTGGCCTTCACAGCCATCTGTGGCAATGAAGTACTACAGATTCACTATCTCCTGTCTAAAGAAATTCCTCCTTACCTCTGTTCTAAATGCACATCCCTCTATTCTGAGGCTGTGTAGTCACCCATTAATGGAAACATTATCTCCACATCCACTCTATCTACACTTGTCCATTTACCTTCTCCCTTGCTTCCATTCAAGGCCCCTAACGGTCCTTCCAGCTGGGGCAACACTTCACCTGTGAGTTTGTTGGGGTTGTCCTTTGTATCTGGTGGTGCACTACACTGGTGAGACTCAACATAAATTGGGGGACCACTCTGGCAAGCACCTCTGTTCCATCTGCCGCAATCAGAATTTCCCGGTGGCTAACTATTTTTATTCCTATGCCCATTCCCATTCTGAGAGATGACTCAGATGCTTTGAGAGATTTAGGGTTGCTAGCAATCTCACTCTGGTTTCAGAGAGCATCGAGTAAACACACTAATATAGTGCATGGGTGACAAAGTGATGACATCCTGGGTGGATTAGGACTGACATGCTTAGGAAAAGGAATATAAAACAGTGCAGGACAAATTCAAAGAATATTTCACAAGAAAGTGGAAGTGATATATGAGAGGAAACAATGTGTAGTCAGAAAGACTACAGAAAGAGTTGACAAGCGGTCAGTTCAAACAAAGCAGACAAGATAAACAAAGAGCAGGAAAAATGTCCCAACAATAGCAGATGCAGTAAGTCTCTATTTCACATCAAAGAGCTCTGTCCAGCAAAAGAAGTGAAATGCCGCCAATGCAATAGAGTTGGCCATTAGTGTCACTCAAAAACAGCTCTTCAGGAGGTCAAAGAAGAACAAGATTCAGATGAAGAGTGAGCTTTACTTTGGGCTCTAGATTCAAATAGAAAAGGCTGGTGTACTGTGGTTTAGTTGCAAAGTGAGGCAGTGACGTTCAAAATGTACACTAGGGCAGAAGTCACAGCCACAGATGTCAGCCATCTCTGAATGTCTGTTCACAACACTGATGAGGAAAATGGGTGTTACACTAAACCCCCCCCCCCAAAAAAAAGTGCCCATGGAGCAAGCTCAGTGTGAAAGGAAAAATGAGAAACAGTTCAGAATCTCTTCTCACCACTACTGGGATGACATACCACCAGGATGCTGGACCTCACTGCAAGGTTGGATTTGCTAAATAACGTTCAGTGGCAGAAGCACCTGGAGTTGTTCACAGGCTTGGGAGTACTGAAATAGAAGAACCTTATCCAACTAAGGCCAGGAGTGATGCCCTACTCTCTACCCACAGCGAGACGTATTCCAGTCCCATTGATGAACAAAGTCAAAGCTGAACTTGAGCGAAGTCAAAGTTGAGCTTGACATCATAACTAGAGTGCACTGACCTACTAACTGGTGTACGGGCATTGTTGCTGTTCCCAAGCCAGATGGCACAGTGAAGGTCTGTGTTGATCTAACAAAATTGAATAATGCAGTGAAATGGGATAAGTTTATTGTGCCCTCTGTTGAGAACTCACTGGGCATGCTTGGTGGAGCCAAGTTCTTCTCCAAAGTAAACTCAGCGTTCTAGCAGATTGTTTAGGTCCTGAGTCACAGAAGCTCGCAACCTTTACCACATCAAATGGACGCTATGTCTTCAACAGATCTCATCAGCCCCTGAACTCTTTCAGATGAGAATGAACCAAATTTTGGAGGGACTGAAGTGAGAAACATGACAAGAGTAGAAGCTTCCTTGGGGAAACTGAAACAAGCTAGAATCAACCTAACAAAAAGAAACGTGAGCTTGCAAAGTTGGAGGTGAAGTTCTCAGGCCACTAACTGTCCTTAGAGGGAGTATAACTAGATTCAAAAAAACTGCCAAGTGTTCAGAACATGGAACAAACTACAAATGTATCAGAGATCTGCTGTTTCCTTGGCATGGTAAGCCAGCTGGGAAAGTTCATTACAGATTTGGTGGAGAAACCAAAGCCACTATGAGACCTCCTCTCTCAGAGAAACGTTTGGACCTGTGACGCATCACAGGAGAAGTCATTCTCATCACTAACAGCACAGCTCATCCCTCTGCCAGCATTGGCGTTCTTTGCTCCAAATAAAGCAACCAAGGTCTCAGCAGAAACTTCTTCCTTTAGCCTTAGGGAAGTGCTGTATGGAAACTGATGGCGTATGCATCAAAAGCATTGACTCCTACTGAACAGCATTATGCCCAAATCAAAAACGTGACCCTGGCTATAGTGTGGGCCTGTGAACGCTTCAGCTTGATGGGCATTAAATTCCTACTTGAAAAAGACCACGAGCTACTTGTCAGCCTCAACTCAAAACAGCTGGATGATTTATCTCTACATCTGCAAAGATTCAGAATGAGGCTTATGCAATACTATCATGACACTGAACGTCCTTGGCAAATTTTTCAGAACACCACTGTTGAGGATGCCATGCAAGAGTAAGCTGGACAAAGTTCATGCTGAGTTGAAAAAAGGACCAAATCTGCACCAAGGTTATGCAATACTGTGATCACAGCGGATCAGCTGTTCCAAAAAGAGCTCAGCAATTCAGACCTTACTGGTTTGAAAGAGACACTTATTCCAGATGGTTTGCTGCTAAATGCCTCCAGACTCATCATTCCTGCTTCTTTGCAAGGAAAAGTCAGTTAAATCCAAGGCATTGAAAAATGTTGCCAACGAGCAAGGCAATCCGTGTGGTGGCCTGGTCCGAGCACACAACTGGGGAGATTATATAAAGAAATGTGAAGCATGTAGAAAGCTACACAAAATCATGTTGAATATCTGCCCCACAGGATTTCCAGACAACAGCTATAGTTAATTAGGAGTTTGAGGAGAACTGGTTTGTCAACTAAAACACTTCAAACTTCTCCAAACTTACCGTGAAGAGCATTCTGACTGGCATTTTGTTCCTCCAGCATTTTGTGTGTGTTGCATCTTCAAGGTGCAGGCCTCAGGGAGGAGACATCATCATCATCATCAGGTACCATGCCCAGTTTGAGCTTTGACTGCCATGGCCCACACACTCCTGTTTCGGGTCAAGTGGATCAATTCATTGGTATTCATTTCCATTTCTCTGGCTGCTGTCTCCATCATCATTTGTCTTTGTCTTCCTCTTGCTTTCTTCCCATCAATCTTTCCCATAATTACCATGCATTCTAACTCCTCTTTCCTAATCACATGTCCAAGGAAGTTACGTTGCCTTTTCGTGACATCCTCGTTAGATACTTGTTTCGTCCATGATATTCTTTGCATCCTCCTCAAAAACCACATCTTTGCTGCTACAATTCATTTCCTCATGTTACTAGATATTGCTTAACATTCTGAGCCATACATATAACATAACTGGATAAATGTAACATTTTAGCACTCTGAGGTGGGTTGTCATGCCTAGTTTAGTATTGGTCAGTATACTCTTCATTCTCGTAAAGGTGACTTTTGCCATCCCTATTCTTCTTTTGATGTCCATGTCGCACCTGCCATCTGATGTCACCCAGCTTCCTAAGTAGCAAAAGTTCTGTACTTGTTTTATATCTTCCCCATTTATTCTCAGCCTTCAGATAGGATTCTCCTTCTTTTTGGATATTACCATACATTGTCTTTTTGCAATTGATAGATAGTGCAAAAATGGGTCTTTCTTCAAAACTGTATCAATTAAGTATTGTAGTTCTTCCTCTGTACTTGCAATTAACACAGTGTCATCCGCATATCTGAAATATTGATGTTTTCACCGCCAACTTTGATTCACAACGTCTCTGATTTTTTGTAATATTGTTTCACTGTACACATTAAATAAATCAGAGGAGAAAACACACCCTTGTCTTTTTGTATACTGACTCACTCCTCCATCTATTCTTAGAGTGGCAGTTTGTTCCCAGTACAGATTTCTAGATCTAGAGTTTCCTGTAATATTTCAAATAACTTATTGTGCTTCAAATAATGTAATTTTTCAAATACTTATTGTGCTTCACTTTATCAAATGCTTTTGTGTAGTTGATAAAACACATTCTTTTGCACTTGAATAGCTCGTTCTGATAGTATCCTTAACATCAATATTGCGTTTCTTGTACCTTTTCTTTCACAAAACCTATTTCAGCTTGTATCTTACTTTTAGCTCGTCATCAAAATTCTTAAAAGTATCTTGGTGATATGACTCATTAAACTTATGGTCCTATGTAACTCACATTCTATTGCTCCAGGTTTCTTAGGAAGAGTGATAAATACTGATTTTTTCCCCCCTCTTCTGGTATTATTCCAGTCTCATAAATGTCATTGATTAAATCAGTAAGTTTTTCAATTCCATAATCTTCAAGGGTGATAATTTGTTCTATTACTAATTCATCAGGACCTGCTGCCTTTCCTTTCTTCATCTTATTTATTGCATTACGAACTTCAAATTTTAAAATACTTGGACCTTCAATGTTTTTAATTTCTTGTTTTTTGCCTCGATCCTCTTCAAACAATTCCTGAATATACTCAGTCCATCTGTTCATAATCGCATCTTTTTATCAGTAATATTCTTGCTTTGTTGAGGTAACCATTTTGGATGAGTAATAGGGATTCTTTCTATTTGCTCACTTTCCTAGTTTAACCATTCTTTGGCTTTTTGACATAAACTTTTAACTTTTTTATCTAAGGACTTATACCTGTATTCTATAGGATTTGCTTTCTTCTGTCTCCTTTCTTCCATTAGATTTTTGATTTCATCTGTCATCCATTTATTCTTTGTGCTTTTTTTCTTTTTTAGGAATCACTGACTTTGCTGATTCTACCAAGGCATCCTTTAGAGAGTTAAACTTCATTTCTACATGATTGCTATCATGTTCAACAGATTCTATTTCTAGACTTTGAAATTTATTCCTTACTTCAATTGTAAATTTTTGTCTTAAGTTTTCTTCTTTAATTAATTGCCAGTAGTCAAGGGATTGTTCAGGTTTTTGCTTCTTTAGATTTTTAAGTTTTACTTTTACATGACATACTACTGGGTTATGGTCACTATTACAGTCTGCACCTGGATATATCTTGCATTGAGTCACTGAATTTCTAAATCTTTGGTTTATAGTAATAAAGTCAATTTGATTTCTAGTGTTATGACCTGGACTTTTCCAGGTCCACAAGCGTCTTGGATGGTTTTTAAAGTAGGTATTTGTAATGACCTGATTGTTAATCTTGCACCATTCTACCATTTCTCACCTCTTTCATTTCTTTCCCCGAGACATCCATCATTAAGGATCCCCTCCACCTAGGACTTGCCCTCTTCACAGTTACTGTTGGGAAAGAGGTACAGAAACCTGAAGGCACACACTCGGGGATTCAGGAACAACTTCTTCCCCTCTTCCATCCAATTTCTAAATGGTCATTGAACCCATGAACACTACCCCACTACATTTTATTTTAAACAAGAGAAAATCTGCAGATGCTGGAATTTCGAGCAACACACACAAAATACTGGAGGAACTCAGCAGGTCAGGCAGCGTTTATGGAAAAACACAGTCGATGTTTCGGGCTGAAACCCTTCGGCAGGACTTTATTTTAATTTGTAATTTTTGCACTACTTATTTTAATGTAATATTTAATAGACATACTTCATGTAACTCAGTTTTCCCCTCTATATTTATCATATTTCATTGTATTGCTGCCATAAATTGAACAAATTTCATGACATATGCCAGTGATATTAAATCTAATTCTGATAAAATACTAGAGATTACACTAAGAAATATGAACATAACAGTGCAAACAGATGGCAAAATAGCTTTATTTGTCAAATGTACATCAAAACATATAGTAAAATGCGCCCTTTGCATCAACAACCAACCCAATCCGAGGATTATGCTGGGGTAGCCCGCAAGTATCCCCACGCTTCCGTCGCCAACATAACATGCCGATAACTCACTAACCCTTACCATTCTCTTCGGGAGGAAACCGGAGAACGTACGAACTCCTTCTAGACAGCGGCGGGAACCGAACCCCGTAGGTGATGTCTCCCACTGTAAATCGTAGCTTTAAACGCTATACTATCTTGTCGCTACGTACACAGGGTAGTGTTTTCAGTCCGCTCAGAAATCTAATGGCGGAGGTGAAGAAGTTGTTCCTAAAACATTTTAATGTGCGCCCACAGGCTCCCATACCTCCTCTTCGACGGTAGTAATTAGAAGATATGTCCTAGCTGATGTGGGTGCTAAACGATGGACCTCCTGCTACTACAGTACTTCACTGCCCTTCCCCCAACCTAGCCCCGCCTTCTTCACCAGACACCCCACCCCTGCCCCTCCTCCTCCTCCTCCTCTCCCCAGCCTTGCTCTCTTTTACCCTCTTCCCCCTCCGTTCATTCAACTACTTCCCTCTCTCTTAGGCAGGATGGCAGTAGGCCCGATGCTGAAGCTGCGCTTTACGATGCTGATGGCAGCCCTGTGCCTGGCCCCGTCCATCTCCGCTCGAGTGTCCCTGCCTTTGCCTCGGAACCGTCTCTCGGAGCAGCCGAGCCGGTTCAATTACAAGACCCGGTACTTCGTGCAGAAGGTATGTGAGCGCCTTGGCATGTTCCTGAGGCGAGAAATGAATTTAATACAGGGTTCATATAGACAGAGAAGGACAATCTTCCCCCGTGATCTGCACCGGACTGGGGGCGGCAAGCTGCATGCAGCTCCTGGCTCGGCGCCTGCCGGACGATGCCGCTTCCCAACCCATACTGCATTGTTTTTAAAAGTTACTTAAATAATCAGCTAAATAAATATTATATTTAAAATATACCTGATATTTTATTGCCAAAAATTAACAGAACATCCACTCAGACTAGTCAAGAGGAAACATAATGATTTGTACTTCCTTGTGTTTCTCCCAGTTTCTAACTTCCTGCATTCTGCTCTACAGTAACCAAAAAAGCTGTTGGGAAAGATCTCATTTGTTACCTGGCACCATGTTAACAATCTAGATGGTCTCGTTTGACTGTAAATCTATTAACGAATTTAAAGCATGTTGGTCTTTCCATGACGGTGTGAGTCTTGATTGATTTTTCATGTAACGGACAACAGATTTGACGACTCGCTCCTTTTGCAACCGTATGCCCTCTGCAGCTCCAAACAAACGTATCGAAAGTTAGTCCCAGTGAGAAGCCCAGAACCAACTCGAAAGAATATTGGGCAGAATCATCGAACTTTTAAATCTCTGCAGATCTGAACTGAATCGAATAATGTTTTCTGTGACTTTTTTCGTGGTATTCCTTGTGGTCGTATAGGTAACCACAAGATTAAAACAATAATTTGTTAGATAAATCTAAAAGGATTACTCACGTGTCATGTAGATTGTTGGAAATTTATGTTGACATTGAGTGCTTGCCTTAACAAGCAATCAAAATAAAACCTTCAACGTTCTAAAAAAAATGTAAACTTTCTTCTATCATTCTTTAGATGATGTAATTTCCCTGCTGCTCACGTGAATTTCATAACCATAGCATGTGATGCATATAGTTTTTCAGTCATGTGATAAAATATTTTGCATTACACTGACTTAAAAAGGAATGGAAACTTCATGCGTGGGTGTCTAAATTTGAAGCGAAATAAATCTTAATCCAATCCAATGATCAATGCCATTGTTATTGTATCCATAAACTCATCATTAAATTACAGTTAATGAACATTATACTTATGTACGTAAATATGTAAATTAATCGCTTTAACAGATTGATCACTTTGGATTTGTTGAAGATTCCACATTCAAACAAAGGTACTTGATAGCTGATGCATATTGGAATCAGGACGGAGGCCCCATTCTTTTCTATACAGGAAACGAGGGCGACATCACATGGTTCTGTAATAATACGGTAAGAACCATTTGCTTTGGAAGATTTCCTTCCTTTCTCTCAAACAAATTTACCTTGGGTTCTGTATTTGATATAGTTGTTTTATCTGTCCCCAATATACTTGTGAACTCAGAACATATTGGCTGCAGTTTGGTGTTTGTTACTGAGCCCTATCCTGTCCTCAGTAGACTCTGCTGGAGAATTTTGGAGATAGATTACCGAATAGTAATTAAGAAAGAATTATGTCAACACATGGTTTCAATCCACAGTTCTTCTTTTACCTGGACATTTGTTTTGAAATAATTTTATGCCTTATTTAGTTTATGAGCTGGAAGGGAAGAGGGAAGAGCAGGGTTAGTATTCTGTTGCATTATATTACATTTGAGGTAAATATCATATATCTGAGTAAAAGTGCATCCTCTTTTTATCTGAATTTTATTATGCTTGGATAACTCAGGTTTCTGGGTGTCAGTTTAAAAGCCCCTGTAAACAGAAAAGCAATGATACTATAAAATGATTTTACCATTTTATAATTCTAAAATGTATCTAAATTATGAGATTTATAACACCTACTGGCAGTTTTGCAGCAATATTTGAAAGACAAGTTTCTGTATATTCTATTTGTAGTTAGGATAATATATTTACGAAGTTACAAATTCCCATGTTTAGATCTGCTAAACCACTTCTTTGCAGGTGTGAAAGTGTTTATTAATTTGACACAATTGTGACACTGCCGTACATTTTTTTGAAAATTGGTGTCCTATTGCGATAATCTAAAGTTGTGTTTGTCTCAGTTAAGCTGTGTTTTCTTTTTCTGTGCTTTCAGTTTCCAACAATTCTATTTAAGTTTCTTCCTGTGCTTTTAACCGCTTCTCTGACTATGAACTTCCGTACTATTGTTAGCCACCTGCTTTTATGATTACTCTATTGCTTTCACTGATTTTTGTTGTATTTTTCACTTTTACAGTTTTTCTTCAGTGACTGAAAAAAAGTTGTGGAGATATTATGGGACAAATTCATGAATAGGAGGCAGTGCAGAAATTGGGCTTTGCTCAGTGCTCTAAAGCTTTAGATAATTACCTTGGTTTCTGAGTTTAGTTTTGCTTTGCAGCTTTCCTAGGTTGTTGTCTCATCATTTTGTGTGTGTGTGTTGCCACTGACAGCATGCAGATATGGTGAAGTATATTTCTGCTTCTTCTGATGGTCAAGGATCAAGATTACTCTATTTTGAGCAGTCTCTATCCTATCCTGTTCAGCACAATTGCAGTACAACACAACACAGGATAATACCTTTGGTGTGTAGATAGGACTATTTCTCCACTGCTCGTGCTATCATGGAGCAGATGCATCTACTGAAGACAGATTGGTGAGGGTGGGTTTGAGTAGGTTTATTCCTTGTGGTAGTTCATTCACTAACTGCTGCACTCTCAGTTTGGCAGCTACAATAGTGCTACCAGGCTACCTTTATAGAACATAGAACAGTACAGCACAGGACAGACCATTTGGCCTACTATGTTCTGTCAAACCAGCTTAAAAAGCAAATCAAAAACATCTAAACACCAATTGCTCCTACCTACACAATGTCCATATCCCTCCAACATCCTTACATCCATGTGCCTATCCAAACCTCTATTAAAAGCCTCTCATGTATTTGCCTCTGCTACCATTCCAGGCAGCCATGACTCTTGAGTAAAAAACTTGCCTTTCACATAACCCTTGACTCTATCTCCCCCCCTCCCCCCCACCTTCAATGCAAGCTCTCTGGTATTAGACATTTCAAACCTGGGAAACAGGTACTGTGTGTCTGCTCTGTCAATACCTATTATAATCTTGTAAAGCTTTATCAGCTCTCCTCTAAGCCTCTGGTGCTCTAGAGAAAACAACCCGGGTTTACCCAGCCTCTCATGGTAGCACGTGCCCTCTTTTTGTTAAAAGATTAATCGCTTCCTCAAATTTGGAGACCAAAACTGCACACTGTACTCCAGGTGTGGTCTCACCAGGGCCCTGTACAGCTGCAGAAGGACCTCTTTGCTCTGATACTCAATTCCCCTTGTTATGAAGGCCAGCATGCCATAAGCTTTCCTTTTTAAATGGAGATACAACATTAGCCACTTGCCAGTCCGCTGGGACCTTGCCTGTGGTTAGAGAAGACACTAAGATACTTGTCAAGGTCCCAGCAATCTCGTCCCTTGCATCCTTCAATAACCTAGTGTAAATCCCATCAAGCCTTGGGGACTTAATCCACATTAATACTCATTAGAAGGCTTCACACTTCCTCCTTGATCTCTAAACACCCTAACTTATTTATACACTCAGCATTGATGTCCTGGTCCTCATATACTTTTCCTTGGTAAATACTGAAGCAAAGTTCTCATTAAGTGCCTCACTCACATTCTCTGCATCCAAACAAATATTTCCCCCTTTATGCTGAGTGATCCCATCTCTCCCTAGAGAGGGTGCATGGCTTATACAGGCTGTTGCATTTTTTTTCAGGACTTCTCTCTCAATTGCAGATGTTTATGAAGGAGGCTTGGCAAAGTTAACTAGACCGGTGGCCTTTCTTGTTTTCTTTTCCCTACTCCATTTGAACGTGGTAGTTATGGTACAACTAAGTGGCTTGCTAAGAAAACTTACAGGGCTTTCAGCAATCAACCGCATGGAGTAGGTTGTGTGTCACATAAAAGCCAATTGTATGGCAGAATTCCTTCCCTGAATGAGATAAGTAAACAGTTTTTTTTTGACAAACTTAAAGCTTTTCTGATTATTGTTCCTCAGAGCTTCAGATTTAAATACTACAGCTGCTATCTGTAATAAATATGGCATATAAATCCAAGATGTTGTTGTCTCCAACCGATGGTAGATTAACAAAGAATGTATGGATTCTTCAGTTTGGTCATGCCCATCTGCAGCCCAAATGACCCATCAAAGGATAGCTAGTGATACCGAAAGTAACATAGAACAGTACAGGCCCTTTGGCCCACGATGTGCCAACCTTTTTAGGGTCTCCAAGATCAATCTAATCCTTACCTTCCACGTTGCCCTCCATTGTTCTTTCTTTCATGTGGCCATCTATGAGTTTCTTAAATGTCTTTCGTGTATCTGGCTATGCCACCACCTTTGACACTTTGAAATTCTTTTCAACGTAAAATAAGACTGATAGCATTGCTCTCGACTCTATTCCTCTCTATACAGATAGTGTGCTATAGAGTACAGTCAAAGGCTCCAGAATCACACTCTTTCAAAATTTTATCTTTCTTCTTTATATTTTTCATTCTAATATTTTTTGCTTAACTCCCATTTTTTTAAAAAATCAATTTTACATTGTTGACTTACATATACAGAAAAGGTTTGATAAGGCAATCACCTAGCCAAATTCAAATAGAAACATGTGAAGGTCTTAAATGGTCTTTACCCTTGATTGGTTATCTATTTTTCCCATCTTTCTTGGCTCTTAAAATAGAAAAAAAAATGCCATCATTCTCTAATTCTAGTTGAAAGCTAGGCCATATCTAAGGTTGGAACTGTTAACTGGTTTGCTTTCTTTTCCTTTTGCTTAATTTACTTCATCACAACTTTTTTAAAGGGTTTATTTTTTGGTTACTATTGAAATTACAGCTTTTTAAAATAAAAAATGCTTTTTTTTTTAGGGTTTTATGTGGGATATCTCTAAGAAACTGGGTGCCATGTTGGTGTTTGCTGAACATAGATATTATGGAGAGTCTGTACCTTTTGGAAAAAAAGCATTCAGTGTAAGTTGTTAAAAAAATGCTTTCTGAACTTCGACTATATATTTGACAGACAAGTATTTTCAGTTGTTTTGAAAACTTCACAGCCATTGCTATCTTTTTCTTCTGTTGTTACTAGAAATCTGCAGAAAGATCAGATTTAATGGCACATATTGAACACTAGAATCAGAATCAGGTTTTATCAGGTCACTGGCATATGTTGTGAAATTTGTTAACTTTGTGGCAGCAGTACAATGCGATACATGATGAATATAGAAAAAAACGTGTATATAAGTAGTTAACTTAAAATAAGTAGTGTAAAAGCAGAAATAAGAGAATAGATAACGTTCACTGTCCATTCAGAAATCGGATGGCAGAGAGGAAGTAGCTGTTCTTGAATCATTGAGTGTATGTCTTTATGCTTCTGTACCTCCTTCCTGATGTAACAATGAGAAGGAGGCATGTCCTTTATGGTGAGGGTCCTTAATAATGGATGCCATTTTTCTGAGGCACCGTTCCTTGAAGATGTTTTGGATACTATGGAGGCTAGTACCCATGATGGAGTTGACTAATTTTACAATTTTCTGCAACTTACTTTGATCTTGTGCAGTATTACCCCCCCCCCACCACCACCACATCAAACTGATGCAGCCAGTCAGAATGCTCTCCATGGTACATCTGTAGAGGATTTTGAGTGTTTTAGGTGACAAACCAGATCTCCTCAAACTCCTCATGAAATATAGCCGCTACCTTACCTTCTTCATAGTTGCATCAATATGTTGTGACCAGGTTAGGTCCTCAGAGATATTGATACCCAGGAACTTGAAATTGCTCACTCTGTCCATTTCTGATCACACTATGAGAATTGTAAATAGATTTGGCATTCAAGAAATAGCCTTTGGCTTCATTTCTGGCTTCTGTTACATGGTGCTATATAAATGCACATTCTTATTGAGTTTGCTTCTGAGTTAACCATGTCAGTTCTGCAGTTATGAATTAATCTAACTATCAACTGCCAGCCAGTTCTCCTCCTCCTCCCCCACCCACCCACCTTTTTACTCTGGTTTCTGTCCCCTTTCAGTCTTGATAAAGGGTCTTGGACCAAAATCTCGATTGTTTATTTTCCTCCACGGGACCTGCCTGACTTACTGAGTTCTTCAGCATTTTGTTTTGTGTGTGTTAGTTTTTAGCTTCATTTTGACCAAAACCAGCAAAAACGTTGAGTTAGAGATTTGGAAAAGATTACAAATACTGACAGGAAAACAAAGTGGTACTGGAAATAACATGTATTACAGAATTCATGTTGTGCAAAGTACAGACTACATGTCCTGTTTCTAAAGTTTTATTATTTCATAAATTTCACTAGGGGCTTTGTCATTTGCTTTTGACTTGATCATCAACTTTTGCTTAAGGATCATGCATTCTGAAAATGTTGATTGAGAATTGAAAACCAAATTAAAGATGCAGAATGTTGTAAACTCAGCTAGCTCCACCATGGGCACTAACCCCCACCTTCAAAATGCAATGGCTCAAAAAGGCAGCACCCATTGTTATGTAGATACACACACACACACACACACACACACACACACACACACACACACACGCTCTCTCGCACGTACACGCACGCTCACACATGCTCTGGATTCATGTTCATTGGGCAATTGGCTAATCAGGGAAGCTACGTATTTGAGATGACTCTTAAAGAACAAAAGCTAATTGAGAAAATTGCCGGGATTCCCTTAGTTTATTTGGGACACTATGCTGTTGAATTGGGGCAGGAGACGCTAAAAGGCTTGTATTAAAAAAAACAGTGATTTTTGTCACTGATAGCAAGAAATAAGCAGTAAGACAATTCAGAACTGTTTTGCTCACTATGGTTTTAAGCATCCAGGCTTGCAGATGCCAGAAACGGCTGGGAATGAAAATGAAATGACTTCATTACTTCAACATGTTACAAACTGTGAAGAATTTCATTACGTACACTGGATGAATTCCTCTGTCAATATTATTAGGAAATAATAGAGTTTTATAGTCCTGTAGTGCTCTTGGTGGTGTTCTAATTTGTTCAATATTTCATTTAAAAATATAATTTGTTACTCTGCCTTTTTTGCTTCTCTTTAACTAATTCCATGAAACTTCAGCTAACTGGGGCAGCCGCTTAATTGGGCCAAAATCCCCGATGTGTCCCAGTTAACTGGAATTTGCTGTATATACCTATTATAATTTATAGTTTTTTAAAACTAATATGTACTGTGTTACGTACCCCGTAACTGGGTTGCCAAACCAGCAGAAATGGATCACTCAGTTGGAGTCTGGATTACTAGAACTAAGAAAGTTTTATTAAAGAAACAAGCAACACAGTACTCTAATCAAAAGGATAATAAATGCAACAGTTCAGCAATGATAAACACACATGTACACAGAATTAGGATAACAGGATCAATCAAGCTGTATCATTGTCTAGGGGTAAATGACCAGTTTCAAAGTGACGCAAAGTTCAGTTCAATTGAGTTCAGTTCAGTTTACAGTAATCACTGCCGTGGCGATGGACAGTGGGGGGAAGGAGAGAGAGAGAGCAAAAACGAATGAATATTCAAACGACTTCCACACAGACCTTTGATATTCTTCGCAGCCAGCTTTCGGGCGAGCCCTTTGTGATGTCTTCTGAGGTCACCGACTGTGACTCCTCCGCTTCCAGATACGATCATTTCTCTGCGGTGAACCTGGCACCCAGGCAAGGGCGGACACACACCAGGTTCCCGCCGATCGTACCTTTCCACCCTGTGCGTCTATGGCTTGGTCCCGCTACCAGCCCTCCAAAACTCCCACCGACTTGTGGGAGGCGCACCGCTTCCAGGGTCTCGTTACCTCGTGGTGTCGTGTGTGTCTGCCTTAGCGAACCTGTCCCTTTTTATCCCCCTGCTGGGGTATCGCCTGTCCATCACTTCAAACAGTTCAGGGTTCAAAGGGGGAGCCGATCTTGACAGCTCTCCTTCCGTTAAACTCTCCCGTCCCTTCATTAACATCTCCAAATGCTGCTCCATTGTTTTCCTTATCTCTCTTTCTCCTGAAGACAGGTGGCAGACCAATTGCTGATCCCACTGGTGCCAGCACAGGACAGCTAACATCTTAATCTATGTGTACTGTTGTCACACCCCTCACCTTTAAGGATTTTTACCGGGGTAAAAATTACAAACATGAATACATTATTTGATACACACAAATATACATCTTCATCAGCTATTTGGCTAATACAGCGAATTTTTAAGTTGTCAACACCTGACAGACAGTCAGCAATCACATTTTCTGTTCCTTTTATATGTGTTATTAATAATCCCTTAACCCAGGCTCCAACTTAGCAAACTTCATAGTGGCCGAAAACACTGATGAATTGCGATCAATGTAACCTCTCATTGGGTTTCGTCCCGGACCACAATAACAAGGGTCGTCCCATTCCGACTTAGTTTTCTCTCACAAGGGCTTAGTAGGAGGGGGAGGGGTAGTAACCGCAGAGTTATTGCAAAACTTCCTACAGTACCCCACCATCTCCAAGAGCCTTCTGAGGGCCCTCTTGTCTGTCGGGGTTGGGATGTCAGAGATAGCCCGCACTTTAACTTGCATCTCTGCCAGCTGCCCCTGTGTTACCACACTTCCCAGATAAGTGACCTTCATGTGGCCGAACTCATTTTTTTCAAGGTTCACTATCAAGCTGGCTTCAGACAGCCGTATCACATCGCCAATACACACTTCTGTGTTCGTTAGCCCTTTCATCACTGAATTACTCATTCTATAGGGGTTGTTGCTCACTAGGCTGACCTAGCGTAACAAACGCCGCCCAACGTCCCAGTTCTTTACATCGCCTCGGGACAATCAAACACACGTGTGCGAGCCGTTTAATTACTTCTCCTAAAGAGTTGCTTTGTTTGGGGATTAAGGGAGAGACCTTATTAGCAGAGCTGGCCAAAACAATAGCCTTCTCCCATCTGGTCGATACCATACTCATCTTTTCAAAATGGTTCTTTTTTCTTATCGGGGGACCCTAGCTTCGTTGATTTCCGCGTTAACACCAACTAGGTTCGTTAGCATATCAAAGCCTGTGACCGTCTCAGTTCGCATCTGCCATAATCACTAACATCCTTCCTCCTGTGCAGCCGGTAAACCTCTTTCATGATTCCACCAACTGTTTCCTCCAGCACCTCAAAATGTCCACCGAGGGGTACCTTGTGGGCTAGATTAAAAATCTCATCCCCAGAGATTTTTGGCACCATCCCCCATTCCTCATCTGCGGTACTTGGTCTCCCTTCCTTCCTTAGCACTTACTCCTCCACACAATAGCCTACTGGCTCCCTTCTTAATTCTGCGTCAGAGAGAGCTGTCTCTGCCAAAACCATCAGCCCCTCGTCTCGCTCCTGCGCCTGCATAAATTCCTTCCTGGCTAATGCTAAGTCTGTCTCAGCTCCCTCACTACCTCTTGTTTCATTACACTCCTTCTTTTCACTTTCTACCTCCTCCTGGTACGTCTCAGCTAAATTTACTTCGGCAATCCCGGGATGAACCTGTGAGTCCATGGGCGGGACCTCAATGCTGGCAGGCTGACCTGTCAATCTCACGGCTGGGAACACGATTCCCCCGGCGAGGTCATTACCGAGCAAGACTTCCACGCCTTTCATCGGTAGTTCGGGCCTCACCCCGATCGTGACTAGTCCAGAGACCAAGTTGCTTTGTAGGTGTATCTGGTGCAAAGGGACTGCCTCTGTCCCTCCCCCAATACCTTTCACCTTGACCTCCCCAGTCTGGGTCTCTGAGCTAAACTCTAATACACTCTTCAATATCAATGACTGACACGCTCCCGTGTCTCTCCAGATCCGCACTGGAACTGGGTTTAATCCCTCCTTCACTGACACCAATCCGGCCGAGATAAACCTCTCGCGCCCTTCCTGAACTTTGGCAGACCTTTCCTCTCCTAGCGGTTCGTTTACCAGCTCGATACAGCCAGTCAAAATCGCCGTTTTCCCTTTTCCTGTCTCCTTCTTTGGGGCAAAGGACCTGGATGCAAAGTGTCCGGCTTTCCCACAATTATAACAGACGACCCCAGGAGACTTCCTACCAGACTGCTCCCGGTCTACCTTATCCTTCTCACTAGTCCCTGGCTTACTTTCTGACTTTTCTGGCGGACTCTCCCCGCCGTTCTGACTACCCTTCTGGTAGCCTTTACTCGGGGCAAACTTCATTTTATGCGTCAACGCATACTCATCCGCTAACTTAGCAATTGCAGCTAACGTGGCTGCCTCTTTCTCACCTAGGTAGGGTCTCATACCCTCAGGGACACAAACTGCTCAATCAGGATCAGCTGTAGCAGTCTGTCATAATCCCCACCTACCCCCTTCGAGGCGCACCAATGCTCACAATATGTCTGCATCTCACGGGCGAACTCTAAATACGTGCGGTCCCACAGCTTCCTCGCATTCCGGAACCTCTGCCGGTATGCCTCCGGGACCAACTTATAAATCCTGAGGATGGCCTCTTTCACCACCTCATACCTCTGGGGATCTTCCGCGGACAAAGCTGAGTAAGCTTGTTGGGCTTTCCCTTTCAGTACACTCTGAAGCAAAACAACCCACTTATCCCTCAGCCAGTCCACACTTGTAGCAACTTTTTCGAAATGGAGAAAGTACCGATCCATGTCGGTATTGTCAAATGGGTGAACCAGCCTAACCTCCTGGTTCGCCCGGAACCCTCCAGCTTGGTTCGGCATGGGCCCCTGCTCTGCCCTTATCTTTAACTTCTCCAGCTCAAATTCCCTTTCCCTCTGTTTCTCCTCTCACTCCAACTGCCTTTCTTCTCGCTCCAACTGTCTCTCTCTCTCCTGCCTTTCTAACTGTTTCTCTTTCTCTTCTCGCTCCCATTGCCTCTCTTTCTCTTCGTGTTCTAGCTGCCATACCCGGAACTTGTGCTCGAGTCTCAGTTTTTCAAGCTGCACCTGTACCGCGTCTCCAGCAGGTTTTTCAATAGACACCACCTCTAGCTCCCCTTGGGGAAACACACCTTTAGATACATAGTGCTCTACGATAGCTCTGTGCATCTCCTCTCTCCTCATTGTCGACTTCCCCTTAACAAGATTCAACCGTTTGGCCACAGCTGCCAATTCCGCTTTCCTGGCATCCTCTAATGCCTCCAAGGTCGGCGCCTTTATAAATTCCTCAATCTCCATTTCTGCTGTTTGTCTTTTCTTTCTTTCGGGAATTTTAACCCAATCAATTCACTCCATCCCAAATTTAGCGTTCAAAATCGCGGACGAGAACCCCACTTACGTTACGTACCCCGTAACTGGGTTGCCAAACCAGCAGAAATGGATCACTCAGTTGGAGTCTGGATTACTAGAACTAAGAAAGTTTTCTTAAAGAAACAAGCAACACAGTACCCTAATCAAAAGGATAATAAATGCAACAGTTCAGCAATGATAAACACACATGTACACAGAATTAGGATAACAGGATCAATCAAGCTCTATCGTCGTCTAGGGGTAAATGACCAGTTTCAAAGTGACGCAAAGTTCAGTTCAATTTAGTTCAGTTCAGTTCACAGTAATCACTGCCGTGGCGATGGACAGTGGGGGGAAGGAGAGAGAGAGCAAAAACGAATGAATATTCAAAGGACTTCCACACAGACCTTCGATATTCTTCGCAGCCAGCTTTCGGGTGAGCCCTTTGTGATGTCTTCTGAGGTCACCGACTGTGACCCTTCCGTTTCCAGATACGATCGTTTCTCTGCGGTGAACCTGGCACCCAGGCAAGGGCAGACACACACCAGGTTCCCGCCGATCGTACCTTTCCACCCTGTGCGTCTATGGCTTGGTCCCGCTACCAGCCCTCCAAAACTCCCACCGACTTGTGGGAGGCGCACCGCTTCCAGGGTCTCGTTACCTCGTGGTGTCGTGTGTGTCTGTCTTAGCGAACTTGTCCCTTTTTATTCCCCTGCTGGGGTATCGCCTGTCCATCACTTCAAACAGTTCAGGGTTCAAAGGGGGAGCCGATCTTGACAGCTCTCTTTCCGTTAAACTCTCCCGTCCCTTCATTAACATCTCCAAATGCTGCTCCATTGTTTTCCTTATCTCTCTTTCTTCTGAAGACAGGTGGCAGACCAATTGCTGATCCCACTGGTGCCAGCACAGGACAGCTAACACCTTAATCTATGTGTACTCTCGTCACAACTGCTGCTGTAAAACAATACATTTCTTGACATATGTGAGTGATATTAAACCTAATTCCGAAATTACGTAGTGAATAATGAGCAAGAATTTTTCTGACAGTGGCCTCTGCTGATCAGTACAAGGTAAGATACTTTCCTGTCAGCCAGTGGCAAGCATGGATGGCTCACCATGAATCACATATTGAGACATTTATTCCATGCAAGTTTGTTTAATCAAATGCTGTCTCTAACAAGAGAAAATCTGCAGATCCGAGCAACACACGCAAAATGCTGGAGGCACTCAGCAGGCCAGGCAGCATCTATGGAAAAACACTGTCTCTATCTTCTTCATGATATCAACTTTTGACGGTACTTATTTTTTGCATATTGAAATAATGACGGTATGTTTGAAGTCACATTCAGTATTTGGGAGGTGAAATAAAGGTGAAGGTGTAGATTAATGCTTTAATTTCATCAATTCAATCTGTAGCAAAAATTGACATTTTATGTAGAATGGTGAGCAAAATGAAGGTAACTATAAGGTAATTGTTATAATTTTGCCGGATAATGCTACTCACTAGCTAACAGTTCACAGTGATCCCCTGAGAGATTGCAATGTGTCAGTTAACTTGTTCCTGACTTCCTCACCTGTGCATTGTAATACAGTTATTGGGAGGGAGGTGGACACCTGATACCAGCACATTCTAACCACCTGCTATGCCATTGGGCTGAGTGCTAGGACCAGGTATTGAATTGCATGTGTGGAACTCTGCATCTGGATACATTTTACATTTGATAATTTGGCTGTACCCTAATGGTCAATGTCATATGTAGCACAACGCTTTTCAATCGAATGAATTGCTGACCTGATTGAAAAGCTAGTTGCAGGCTGGTTGCTTTTCCCTCTTTCGTTTGCTTAATATGGATGCTTCTAATTTCTGTCACAAAAAAATCAAGTTTGTTATTTTTAATTTTTGATTTAAAATGTTTTAAGCTAAAAAATTCTATTTCAAGTATCTTTAAATGTGTCTGATTAAAAATAATTTTTAAAAGGTTTGATCTTTGACAGCAGTGAGCTCAGCAGGTTTGCTGGAGTGCTCCAGGGAGAGGGCCTTGGAATCCTCTGCCTGGCTACAGGTTGCCGTCCGAGGACTGCCCAGCTTCATGGAACAGCACACCATGAGATGTAGGATACATCTGGACCTGTCGGGGGTGACAGATAAAGGAAGTTCAGCTGCTGGAGTTGCATGGGCAATAAGTGTGGAGCTGCAGCTGGGTCCAATTCATGTTTATACCTTTTTAGACCATAAGACATAGGAGCAGACGTAGGCCAATTGGCTCATCGAGTCTTCTCTGCCATTCAACCATGGCTGATCCTTTTATTAACCCCACTCTCTGGCCTTCTCCCCGTAACCTTTGATGCCATGTCCAATTGAGAACCTATCAGTTTCTGCCTTAAATACACCCAATGACCTAGCCTCCGCAGCTGCTTGTGGTGACAAATTCCACAAATTCACCACCCTCTGGCTAAAGAAATCCCTCAACTTTTCTGTTTTAAATGGACGCCCCTCTATCCTGAGACTGTGCCCTCTTATCCCAGACTTCCCCCACCAGGGGAAACATCCTTTCCACATTTACTCTGTCTAGGCCCTTCAACATTCGAAAGGTTTCAATGAGATTCCGCCCCCCACCCCTGCCATCCTTCTAAATTCCAGCCAGTACAGACACAAAGCCATCAAACTTTTCTCGTATGAAAACCCCTTCGTTCCCAGAATCATCCTTGTGAACCTCCTCTGAACCTTCTGCAATGCCAGCACATCTTTTCTTAGATAAGGAGCCCAGAACTCTTCACAACACTCAAGGTGAGGCCTCACCAGGGCCTTACAAAGCCTCAGCATCGTATCCCTGATATTGTATTCTAGATCTCTTGAAATGAATACTAACATTGCATTTGCCTTCCTCACCACTGACTCAACCTGAAAGTTAAACTTTAGGGTATTCCGCACAAGGATTCCCAAGTCTAGGGAGGCCTAGGGAGAAAGAAAGGGGGAGGGGGGAAGCCCAGAGGATGGGCAAGAAGTATAGTGAGAGGGACAGAGAGAGGAAAAGGAGAGAGAGAAAAAGAGTACGTCCCATTCCTATTCTGATATGTCTATCCACGGCCTCCTCTACTGTAAAGATGAAGCCACACTCAGGTTGGAGGAACAACACCTTATATTCCGTCTGAGTAGCCTCTGGGTTTCCCCCACTCCCCCTTTCTTTGTCCCTAGGCCTCCTGTCCCATGATCCTCTCATACCCCTTTTGCCAATCAACTGTCCAGCTCTTGGCTCCATCCCTCCCACTCTTGTCTTCTCCTATCATTTTGGATCTCCCCCTCCCCCTCCCACTTTCAAATCTCATACTAGCTCTTCTTTCAGTTAGTCCTGACGAAGGTTCTCAGCCCAAAAGGTCGACTGTACCTCTTCCTATAGACGCTGCCTGGCTTGCTGCATTCACCAGCAATTTTTATGTGTGTTGATTGTATTTCCCTTGACACTTTCTTGCCCATTCTCCTAATCTAAGTCCTTCTGCAGCCTATCTGTTTCCTCATCACTACCTGTCCCTCCACCAGTCTTCATATCATCTGCAAACTTGTCAACAAAGTCATCTATTCCATCATCTAAACCATTGATATACATCATAAAAATAAGTGGTCCCAACATTGAGTCCTGTGGAACGCCACTAGTCACCGGCAGCCAACCAGAGAAGGATCCTTCTGTTTCCACTTGCTGCCTCCTACCAATCACTAATGCTCTAACCATGCCAGTAACTTTTCTGTAATACCCTGGGCTCTTAACTTGGTAAGTAGCCTTGGGTAACACCTTGTTTAAAGGCCTTCTGAAAATCCAAATACACAATATCCACTGCATCCCCTTTACCTATCCTCATTGTAATCCCCTCAAGTAATCCAACAGGTTCGGCAGGCAAGATTTTCCCTTAAGGAAACCATGTTGAATTTGTCCTATCTTGTCCTGTGTCACCAAGTAACCTCTTCCTTAACTATTGACGCCAACATCTTCCAACCACTGAGGTCAGGCTAACTAGTCTATCATTTCCTTTCTTAAAGAGTGGAGTGACATTTGCAATTTTCCAGTCCTTTGGCACCATGTTACTCCAGTGATTTTTGAAAAACCATTAATAATACCTCCACAATCTCTCCCACTACCTGTTTCAGAGCACTGGAATGTAGTTCATCTGGTCCAGGTGGCTTATGCACCCTTGGGTCTTTCAGCTTTTGGAGCATCTTCTCTGTTGTAGTAGTAACTGCATTCACTTCTCTTCCCTCACACCCTTCATCATCTGGCACACTGCTAGTGCTTCCACAGTGAACACTGATGCAAAATACTCATTTATTTCATCTGCTACCTCCTTTTCCCCTGTTATTATTTCTCTGGCTTCATTTTGTAGCAGTCCTATATCTACTCTCGTCTCTCTTTTATTTTTGACATACTTGAAAAGCTTTTATTATCCACTTCGATGTTGTTTGCTAGCTTTCTTTCATATATCATCTTTTACTGCCGATTGATTCTTTTAGTTGCTCTCTGTAGGTTTTTGAAAGCTTCCTGATCTTCTACCTTGCTGTTAATTTTTGCTTTGTTGTATGCCCCCTCTTTTGCTTTTACATTCGCTTTGATTTCCCATATCAGCCACGGTGGTACTATTTTGCCATTTGAGTATTTCTTTGTTTTTGGAATACATCTATCCTGCTCCTTCCTAATTTTTCCCAGAAACTCAAAGCCTTTGCTGCTCTGCTGTCATCCCTGCTAGCATCATCTTCCAGTTTACTTTGCCCAACTCCTCTCTCATACCACTGTAATTTCCTTTACTCCACAGAAATACTGCTACATCAGACTTTATTTTCGCCCTATCAGATTTCAAGTTGAACTCAATCATATTGTAGTCACTGTCTCCTAAGGGTTCTTTTACCTTAACCTCCCTAATCACCTCCTGTTTATTAAAAAACACCCAATCCAATATAGCTGATTCCCAACTATAGTAGGCTGAACAACAAACTGGTGTAAAAAGCCATCTCATAAGCATTCAACAAGCTGTCTCTTGAGATCCATTACCAACCTGATTTTCTCAATTGACCTGCATGTTAATGCTGCAAATCAGCTTGAAATGCCTGCACTATTTCAGGTGTGGACCTGTTGTTTGTGGAATAGAGTGTACCAAAACACATCTTTAAATCATTACCAAAGAAGCTTACTCATTGATACTGTTGTGTTACTAAACTGTCAAACACTGTCTGGTGAATGTGTCATGCAGAACGTGAATGCATTTTTATTGATTCTATTAGTTTCAGTTATACAATTTTTAGTAATTTATGGAAGTCTGTTACCATCATATTGGAATACCAAAGGTCATTAGCTTGTTACTTTTAGTTGTTTCATTGTAAGTGTTTTGTCAATGTTTCTGTTTTAGAATCCCAAGTATCTGAACTACTTCACTTCAGAACAAGCTTTAGCTGACTTTGCAGTCCTTGTTAGAAATCTCAAACAGACCATCCCTAGAGCTCAGGATAGTCCTGTTATTGCAATTGGAGGTTCCTACGGAGGAATGTTGGCAGCTTGGTTTAGAATGAAGTATCCAAATTTTGTTGTTGGGTGAGTATTAGTTTGAGGATTAGATTAGATAACACAAAGTAATTTGTGGTGAGCATACCTGTGATTTGGGGTTATCACACCATCTCATTTCTAAATGCATTACTTAGAAGTAATTGACTTCCTTTGGTTTTCTTTATGGTAAATTTAGATAACATTTTTTTTCAAGTATTTTGTTTTTAATTAATCCATGGTATAGGTTATATTAAATCAGAGGTAATCATAATTATGCTTCTACATATCTCTTAATGTGAACCATACTTTAGTAATCAAATCACATTTTCCCATTCTGTGCTGGTTTCTGAACATTTTTTAAATTATTAACTTAATTCTTGTTTTACTATCACATTGTTGAAATAGTGGCCAATTTCAATGTTAAAACACTAACACTGTTTAATGCGTGCACCATTAACTTTTAATCTATTTGTGTATATACCAGAGCTCTTGCTGCTTCTGCTCCAATATGGCTGTTTGAAGATTTGACCCCATGTGAAACTTTCTATGCTATTGTAACCAAAGACTTCTCAAAGAGTGGAAAAGGCTGTGCTGAAAGCATCAGACGTTCTTGGGATGCAATAAATGAACTCTCATCCAAAGGTAATAAAGCTTTGTCCAGAATTGACAAAAAATGTAATTGATTATTGGTTTAAGATATTCTCATGGCGATTTTCAATTGTTTTACTTTGGAATTTCTCACCTTGGGCTGTAGTTCTGTAGAAATTAATATATATATATACACACACATATATATACACATCACTATAATTCACTGATTTCTTAAAAAAAAAAGCTTACAGAATCATGCTATGCTCTTTCAACCGGCAATACTCCAGCAAAGTACAGGCCCAGTTGTGCACAAAATAATATGCCTGCAGCAATGTAGTTGTTAGCTATGACTGATAAGACTGTGTGTCTGTAACTGGGTATGTCTTCATACATTTGAGTGTTCTTTTAAGAACCGTATACCGTAGTTGGCTCAATTGTCAATCAAAATAACATTATAGAAACATAGAAAACCCACAGCACAATACAGGCCCTTCGGCCCACAATGCTCTGCAGAACATGTACTTACTTTAGAAATTACCTAGGGTTACCCATAGCCCTCTATTTTTCTAAGCTCCATGTACCTATCCAAGAGTCCCTTAAAAGACTCTATTGTATCGGTCTCCACCACCGTTGCTGGCAGCCCATTTCATGCACTTACCACTCTCGGCATAAAAAAAACCTTACCCCTGACATCTCCTTTGTACTTACTTCCAAGCACCTTAAAACTCTGCCCTCTTGTGTTAGCCATTTCAGCCTTGGGAATAAACCTCTGACTACCCACATGATCAATGCCTCTCATCATCGTATACACCTGTATCATGTCACCTCTCATCCCCCATCGCTCCAAGGAGAAAATGCCAAGTTCAGTCAACATATTCTCATAAGGCATGCTTCTCAATCAAGGCAACGTCCTTGTAAATCTCCTCTGCACCCTTTCTATAGTTTCCACATCCTTCCTGTAGTGAGGTGACCAGAACTGAGCACAGTACTCCAAGTGGGGTCTGACCAGGGTCCTATATAGCTGTTACATTACCTCCCAACTCTTGGACTCAATCCCACGGTTGATGAATGCCAACACACCATACGCCTTCTTAACAACACTGTCAACCTGTGCAGCAGCTTTGAGTGTCCCATGGACACGGACCCCAAGATCGCTCAGATTCTCCACACTGCAAGAGTCTTACCATTAATATTATATTCAGTCTTCAAATTTGACCTACCAAAATGAACCACTTCACACTTATCTGGGTTGAAGTCCATTTGCCACTCTTCAGCCCAGTTTTGCAGCCTATCAATGTCCCGCTGTAACCTCTGACAACCCTCCACACTATCCACAACACCTCCAACCTTGTGTCATCAGCAAATTTACTAACCCGCCCCTCCACTTCCTCATCCAGGTCATTTATAAAAATCACGAAGAGAAGGGGTCCCAGAACAGAGCCCTGGGGCACACCACTGGTCACTGACCTCCATGCAAAATATGACCTGTCTACAACCACTCTTGGCCTTCTGTGGGCAAGCCAATTCTGGATCCACAAAGCAAGGACCTCTTGGATCCCATGCCTCCTTACTTTTTCAATAAGTCTTGCATGGGGTACTTTATCAAATGCCTTGCTGAAATCCATATACGCTACATATACTGCTCGACCTTCATCAATATGTTTGGTCACATCCTCAAAAAATTCAATCAGGCTCGTGAGGTACAACCTGCCTTTGACAAAGCCATGTTGACTATTCCTGATCATATTGTGCTTCTCCAAATATTCATATATCCTGCCTCTCAGGACCACTGAAGTAAGACTCACTGGTCTGTGTTTTCCTAGGCTATCTGTACTCCCCTTCTTGAATAAGGGAAGAACATCTGCAACCCTACAGTTCTTCGGAACATCGCCTGTCCCCACTGATAATGCAAAGATCATGGCCAGTCTTCTTCCCCGCCTCCCACAGTAGCCTGGGGTATATCTTGTCCGGTCCTGGTGACTTGTCCAACTTGATGCTTTCCAAAAGCTCTAGCATATTCTCTTTCTTAATGTCTATATGCTCAAGCTTTTCAGTCCACTGTAAGTCATCCCTATAACTGCCATGGTCTTTTTCCATAGTGAATACAGAAGCAAAGTATTCATTCAGTAACTCTGCTACCTCCTCCGGTTCCATACACACTTTTTCCACTGTCACACTTGACTGGTCATATTCTCTCACGTCTTATCTTTTTGCTCTTCACATACTTGTAGAATGCCTTGGGGGTTTTCTTTAATCCTGCTTGCCAAGGTCTTTTCATGGCCCCTTCTGTCTCTCCTAATTTCATTCTTAAGCTCCTTCCTCCTAGCCTTATAATTTTCTAGATCTCTATCATTACTTAGTTTTTTGAACCTTCCATAAGCTTTTCTTCTTGACAAGATTTTCAACAGCCTTTGTACACCATGGTTCCTGTACCCTACCATCCTTTTCCTGTCTCTTTGAAATATACCTATGCAGAACACCACGCAAATATCCCTTGAACATTTGCCACATTTCTGCCGTACATTTCCCTGAGAACATCTGTTCCCAATTTATACTTCCAAGTTCCTGTCTAATAGCTTCATATTTCCCCTTACTCCAATTAAACATTTTCCTAACTTGTCTGCTCCTATCCCTCTTCAGTGCTGTGGTAAATGAGGTTGAATTGTGATCACTATCTCCAAAATGCTCCCCCACTGAGAGACCTGACACCTGACCAGGTTCATTTCCCAGTTATGGTCGTTATATTTTACTTGTATGACTGACGCTCTGTAATCTACCATTTTTGTTCAAGTTCAATGTTCAAAATAAATTTATTATCAAAGTACATATAGGTCACCATATACACCCCTGAGATTCATTTTCTTGCGGGCATTCACGGTAAATCCAAGAAATGCAATAGAATCAATGTAAGACTGCCGCTGGCCATTGTGTAAAAGACAACAAACTATGCAAATACAAACAAATAACTAAACAATAAATATTGAGAACGTGAGATGAAGAGTCCTTGAAAGTGAGTCCATAAGTTATGGGAACAGTTCAGTGATGGGGTGAGTGGAGTTATCTCTTCTGCTCAAAAGCCCTAATGGTTGAGCGTAATAACTGTTCCTGAACCTGGTGTTATGGGTCATGAGGCTCCTCCACCTCCGTCCTTATGGCAGCAGAGAGATGGTGGGGGTCCTTGATGGTGGATGCTGTCCGTGTAACATGCTCAGTGTTGAGGAAGGCTTTTCCGTGATGGACTGGACAGTATCCACTACTTTTTCTAGGCTTTTCCATTTGAGGGCATTGGTGTTTCCATACCAGTCTCTGATGCAACCAGTCAATATACTGTCCACCGTGGATCTATAGAAGTTTGTCAAAGTTTTAGATGACATCCTGTCTGTTGAATAAGCAAGAATGTTGTTGTGTGGAAAGTCCTTTGAAAATTTTCTCAACAACCCAAAATATTGAGTCTCCCTCTTTATCTGTTTTTAGTTCTTAACAAGTAACTCGCGAACCATATTTTCATCTCTTCTGAACTGAACATAATGAGGAAGCAAAGATTCGTTGCCTGGCAAAGTTTACTCATCCAACTGCAGAGCAAATTCTGTTACCCTAAGTATGTTGCATAATGTGTCTTCCACTTTCTCAGATATTACATCTATTTTCTTTGAACTGAATAGTCGCTGAGTGGAAACACTTTAATTGTCTGGTCTGGTGATTTATGCAAATTTATACTCAGAAATTCCCTTACTGCTGGCAGAATCAGTTCTCCTCAAATTGTTTAGGGCTTTCCAGATTTGACAATGAACACTGAAATGTATGAAGCACGCAAACCATTACTGTTTTGTCGTGAAGTGCTAGCAAACATATTTTGAAGTGTTTTCTGTTTCTGAAAGTTTTCAAAGTGACTAAAATAAGCCAAGTTCTTGTTTTCTTTATCGCTGTGACATTGTGTAACGCTCAAGGACGCTCTATGGTTTCATTGCCTCATTTCAAAAAAGCTGTTTGACACAACAGACACATTGGCTGACGTTGGTTGCTCAGTGCTGGTATAAATCCATATTTCAGATACTCCACACTATACCGTCGTCTAATTTTTTTTCTTTGGTCTGCTTCTGCTATTTTTGTTATGGATTAATGACCACGGTCAATCCCTTTTGTTTTAAGTTCAACCCCATGCACTGTGAACAATAAAGGAATAAGTTATGACATTATCATAGCTCAGTCGAAAACTGACTCTGCCTGAAGTAGGGCAGTGATATCTCAGCTGCACTGTGAGCTAGAGAAGTATGGTCAAGACCATCCGAAAGGGCAGATTCTGAACTTTACCCCATTGAATTCGCTGGGATTGCTCACTGTGTGATTAGAATATGGGGATCATACTAGCTAACACTGTACTACTGTAGTGAATGGCAATAATGTGCCCGGAAATAACACTGTTTCTTCAGACCTGATTTCTCATGATATGCCAAATACAGAAGTGTCACATTGCCTTTCAACAACTATAATGAACTTCGAGCAAAGTTTTTAAGAGAACACGAGATGAGTTGGTTTGTGGTCATTGTAAGCAAATATGAGGCACTGAGGATCAAATGGTTATAATAAGTAATTTATTTCAGAATTTGAGTCTGTAATCCCTCTGCTTCCCACCCCCTGCTGCCTTTATCTTTATTGCCCTCTCAAAATTCCCACAGCCGCCTGGGGGGCAATATCGCCCACTTTGGGAATGACTGACCTAGTACATTAGCATTCCTGATACTGTACTCGCTACTGTCCGTGTCTTTCTCCTTGGTGAAAACCAGCAAAATACCCATTTAGTACCTAGCCCACCTCCTGACTCCATGTTCAAATTCTCTCTTTTATCCTCGGCTGACTATACCCTCTCCTTAGTTATCCTTTTGCTTTTAATGTAATATGAAATGCTTTGGGATTCTCTTTAATTCAGTTTGCTAAGGACATTTCGTGGCCCCTGTGACTCTCCTAATCCCCTGCTTTATATTTCTAAAGCACCCCATTAGATTTTTAGCTTCTTTAACCTTGCATATGCTTTCTCTCTTTCTGGAAACTTCTTTCATCACCATCCAAGTCTCTGTTCTTTCCCCTTCCTCCTTTCCAGAACATGCCAATGCTGAAAAAAAATCTTTTTTTTTTAAGTTGGTTTCATTAACTTGATTAACACCCAATTAAACATTTACTGCGTGCATAATCAGCTCATTGCAGCAATTCAGTATCATCCCTTAAACATCAGGCCTATTAGTATCATCCCTTAAACATGCAAACACTCCTGAGAAAGACAAGATTGGTCAAGCTTCTGTCAAGTCACATGCCATCCTGACCGGGAAATGTCTGCATTATTGGGTCAGAATCCCATAACTCACTATACAAGTGGGGCATTCTGTCCAATCCCTTTTATCCAGGGGTTTCCTACCTGGGGTCCGTGGACCCCTTACTTAATGACATTGGTCAATGGCATAAAAAGAAAAGTTGGGAACCCCTTTTAAATCAGGAACACTTGAGGTTCCTGTTTCTTCCTTGAAAAGTGGTGAGCCTATTTCCCTTCACCATCTGAAATATCTTTCTGATTTGTGGAACTTGGACTTGCAGTGAACAACTTCCTTCTCCACTCACTTTCTCCAGAGTAGTGGTATAGCTATGAGAACCTGCTCTAGTTATGCCAGTTTTTTGGTTGGATATGTGGAACAATCTTTGCTGCAGGCTTATTTGGGACCACACTCAACATCTTTCTCCAATTGCATGGGTGTTGCATTCTCTAGATACACAATTCCATTTTTATCATTTGTTGCTTCCAGTTTCTACCCTGCTCTCACATTTGTGGTACATCACTAGTTCCCTTTCTGGATATCTCCATCTCCGGCTATAGACTAGCCAGCAATGTCTTTTACAAGTGAAAAAGGATTTAGTGCTTTCCCAGTGTATACGATGAATAAACTCTTCTTGGGCCTCCAGCAGAGTACAGGTATTGATTCTAACTGGCGTCTCGATGACGGACTCTGCCATCTCCATCATGGATGATGCCTGGGTGTGTCTAGTCCGATGGTATTAGTACCCCTGTTGTCTGTCTCTCCTAATTGGTTAGCCGGCATCCAATCAGGTTTCTGCTGTCCCAGCTTGCGTACAATTGAATTCCAGTTCTTGGAACGAGACCTTCGTCTTTGTTAAAATTCTTTCCTTCTAGTTTTATTTCAATGGCTTCCTTCACCAGGCAGTCCCAAAAGTCATTGGTGCGGCATAGTAGTTTTGTGGCGTTGAAGTCAACCCTATAGTCGCTGTGAATACAGTGTTCTGCTACTGCCAATTTCTCCGGGTAACCCAAATGGATACACCTCCTGTGCTCCTTGATGTGTGTCTACACTGTGTGTTCCACCTGGCTGACATGTGCTGCTCTGCATTCACAGGGAATCCTGTAAACACCAGCCGTCCTGATTCCTAGGTCATCTTTGACTTGCATAAACTGTGATTTGAGCTTCCTTATGGGTTTGTTGGATGGTATTAATCTCTTATTTCTTCAGAATCCTGGTGGTCCTTCCAGAAACCATGGAAATATTGGAAAAACAGGCCGTAGCAATGGGTTCCTCCTCGTTGATGGGTTTCATGGTTTTTCCGTTGGCCCTTTTAAGGTCCCAATTGATTTTCTTCACCCTGTAGCCACACATTTTAATGGCAAACTAGTAATAACTTCGAAGTTTAGATCAGTTCATGATTAAAGCTATAATTATGTCAATCCATGTAACATTTAAATACTTGTATTTGTTTATTTTAGCAGAAGGATTGAAGTTTCTTTCAAGTACTTTTCATCTTTGTTCACCATTACAAGCAGCTGATGTGGCTCTGTTCAAAATGTGGCTGATTGAAACTTGGGTTAATCTAGCCATGGTGGACTATCCTTATGAAGCCAACTTTTTAGAACCTCTTCCTGCCTGGCCTGTTAAGGTAATTGATGTAAATTTCAATTCTGGAGAAATATTCTAGAACTTTCCTAGTTGAAGAAAAGTTTGCACTTTGAAACATGAATGTTCTACTTGTACGTAACTGATTTCATAATGAACTGAGATATATATTTTCAACCCTTTGCAATTACCTGTTCTTCTGTATTACTCGTAAAATGTGGTCTGATTTTAATCTAAGTCACAATAGTACACAAACACAATTTGCCTAAACTAATAACACACAAACAATTGTACTTTTCATGAGTTTATTGAACACAGTGTTTAACCATTCACAGTCCAGGCTGGAAAAAATGTGAACCCTTGTATGTCTGGTAGAACTTCCTTTAGCAGCAATAACCTCCACCATACATTTCCTGTAGCTGCTGGTCAACCTTGCACAATGACAAGGAGGAATTTCAGACCATTCCTCCATACAAAACTGTTTCAGTTCATCAATATTTCTGGGATTCCTTGCATGAACAACCCTCTTCAGGTCATGCCACGGCATCTCAATTGGGTTAAGGTCTGGACCCTGACTTGGCCATTCCAAAACACAAATTTTCTTCTTTTCAAACCACTCTGCTGTTCATTTGCTCTTGTGTTTCAGATCGTTGTCTTGTTGCATGATCCAACTTCTATTAAGCTTCAGGTGACGGACCACTACCCTGTCATTATCCTATAAAATCTCTTGATACGATTTTGAATTCATGGTTCTCTCAACAATTGCAAGCAGTTCAGGCCCCGAGGCAGCAAAGCAGCCCCAAGCCACCGTGCTTCAAGTTGGGATGAGCCTTTGGTGTTGGTGTGCATTGCCCTTTTTCCTCCAAGTACAGCAGTGTGCATATCTGCCAAAAAGTTCAATTTTTGTCTTGTGTCCACAGAACATTGTCCCATAAGCATTGTGGAACATCCAGGTCGTCTTTTGCAAATTTGAGATGTGCAGCAATGTTGTTTGTTTGTTTTTTTTTGGAGAGCTGTAGTTTCCTCTGGTGTCCTTCCACAAAACACCATTCTTGTTTAGTATATTTCTTATAGTGGACACGTGAACAGAGACTTTAGCAAGTTCTAGAGATTACTGCAGGTCTTTTGCTGTTACCCTTGGGTCCTTTTTCACCTCCTTCAGCATTGCACATTGTGCTGTTGGTGTGATCTTTACAGGATGCCCACTCCTAGGGAGAGTAGTAACAGTACTGATTTTCCTCTGTTTGTAGACAATTTCTCTTACTGTGGACTGATGAACACTCAGGTCTTTAGAAGTGCTTCTGTAGCCTTTTCCAACTTCATACATAACCTGAGCTTGTGTGTCTTTTTTATAGGGGAGGAGTACCTCAACAACCCACACCTCCAATCTCATCGCATTGATTGAAATGCCTGACTCCAAAAAAACTTTTGTAGATAGCATTACCCCAGATAGACAATAGGTGCAGGAGTAGGCCATTCAGCCCTTCGAGCCAGCACCACCATTCACTGTGATCATGGCTGATCATCCACAATCAGTACCCTTTTCCTGCCTTCTCCCCATATCCCTTCACTCCGCTATCTTTAAGAGCTCTATCTCTTTTTTTGAAAGAATCCAGAGAATTGGCCTCCATTGCCTTCTGAGGCAGAGCATTCCACAGAACCACAACCCTCTGTGTGAAAAAGTTTTTCCTCAACTCCGTTCTAAATTGTCTACCCCTTATTCTTAAACTGTGGCCTCTGGTTCTGGACTCCCCCAACATCGGGAATATGTTTCCCGCCTCTAACGTGTCCAATCCCTTAATAATCTTATATGTTTCAATCAGATCCCCTCTCATCCTTCTAAATTCCGGTGTGTACAACCCCAGTTGCTCCAATCTTTCAACATATGACAGTCCTGCCATCCTGGGAATTAACCTCATGAACCTACGCTGCACTCCCTCAATAGCTAGATTGTCCTTCCTCAAACTTGGAGACCAAAACTGTACACAATACTCCAGGTGTGGTCTCACCAGGGCCCTGTACAACTGCAGAAGGACCTCTTTGCTCCTATACTCAATTCCCCTTGTTATGAAGGCCAGCATGCCATTAGCTTTCTTCACTGCCTGCTGTACCTGCATGCCTACTTTCAGTGACTGATGAACAAGGACACCTAGATCTCGTTGTACTTCCCCTTTTCCTAACTTGACACCATTCAGATAGTAATCTGCCTTCCTGTTCTTGCCACCAAAGTGGATAACCTCGCATTTATCCACGTTAAACTGCATCTGTCATGCATCTGCCCACTCACCCAACCTGTCCAAGTCACCTGGCATTCTCATAACATCCTCCTCTCATTTCACACTGCCACCCAGCTTTGTGTCATCTGCAAATTTGTTAATGTTACTTTTAATCCCTTCATCTAAATCATTAATGTATGTTGTAAATATCTGCGGTCCCAGCACTGAGCCTTGCGGTACCCCACTAGTCACTGCCTGCCATTCTGAAAAGGGCCCGTTAATCCCTACTCTTTGTTTCTTGTCTGCCAACCAATTTTCTATCCATGTCAGTACCTTACCCCAATACCATTTGCTGTAATTTTGCACACTAACACTAGATGTTCACCTACTATTTTGAACCTAGACTGTGACTGTTTAAGTGGTGTATATTGATGAGAAGTACAATTGTTTGTGTGTTATTAGTTTAGGCAGATTGTGTTTGTCTATTATTGTGACTTAGATGAAGATCAGTCCACACTTTTTGAGTAATTAATGCAGAAACCAAGGTAATTGCAAAGGGTTCACAAACTTTTTTTTTAACTCTGTGTGTGTGTGTGGACACCCCAGTTCTTTACTTCACCCCTCCCCCTCTCTCTTTTTTTTTACTAACTTTTCAGCTTTTTTCTCCAGTCCTGATGCAGGATCTCAGCTTGAAACATCAACTGTTTACACTTCTCCATCGATGGTGTCTGGCCTGATGTGTTCCTCCAGCATTTCGTGTGTGTTGCTTGGATTTCCAGCATCTGCAATTTTTCTCTTATTGGAGTTTGAGAGGAGATTTGATAGAGGTTTTCAAAAATGAGGGGTATAGGTAGGGTAAATGCAAGAGGCACTTTCCAATAAGGTTGGATGAGAATAGAACTAGAAGTCATGGGTTAAGGGTGAAATATTTAAGGGCAAATTGAGAGGGATGATCTTCACTCAGAGGGCGGTGAAAGTGTGGAACAAGCTGCCAGCAGAAGTGTGAGTGTGGTTTTGAGTTTGAAAATTTGGACAGGTACATGGAGGAATAGGATACGCCCAAAAGGTATGATAAAGGACTTTGGGACATTTGCTGAATGACAAGTTGGACTATGTCAGGCTATTTGTAGGATAGTTCTCCCAATTTGTACACAAATTCCCAAATGTTAGTGTATGCGCGCACGCGCGCACACACACACATACACACACACACACACACACACACACACACACACACACACACACACACACACACACACGCACAGTCTGCGTCGGGTCTCGCCAATATATAAAAGGCCACGTTTAAAAGACTGGGAGACTGCTTTGCTGAACACCTAAGCTCTGTCCGCCAGAGAAAGCAGAATCTCCCAGTGGCCACACATTTTAATTCCACATCCCATTCCCATTCTGACATGTCTATCCACGGCCTCCTCTACTGTAAAGATGAAGCCACACTCAGGTTGGAGGAACAACACCTTATATTCCGTCTGGGTAGCCTCCAACCTGATGGCATGAACATTGACTTCTCTAACTTCCACTAATGCCCCACCTCTCCCTCGTACCCCATCTGTTACTTATTTTTATACACACATTCTTTCTCTCACTCCTTTTTCTCCCTCTGTCCCTCTGAATATACCCCTTGCCCATCCTCTGGGTCCTCCCCCCCCCGTCTTTCTTCCCAGACCTCCTGTCCCATGATCCTCTCGTATCCCTTTTGCCTATCACCAGCTCTTGGCTCCATCCCTCCCCCTCCTGTCTTCTCCTATCATTTTGGATCTCCCCCTCCCCCTCCAACTTTCAAATCCTTTACTGACTCTTCCTTCAGTTAGTACTGACGAAGGGTCTCGGCCTGAAATGTCGACTGCACCTCTTCCTAGGGATGCTGCCTGGCCTGCTGCGTTCACCAGCAACTTTTATGTGCGTTGCTTAGATGTTACTGTGCACTTAATTGCAGCTGAGGTAATTCAGTAGCTTTAAAACCAAAGAAAACAAATTTTAGATAATGAAGGGTTAAAATCATTCAGCATCTTACAGCTCAGTAGAAAAGCTGGCTTATAGGAGCTTAAGTAGACAAATTTTAAAGTTTGTTCCTTTATCCATAGATTATGGGAATCTTATCAAAGATGTATCTGCAAACATATTTAATGTACGTTGGACATGTTGATAACCTTTTGAATTTATTCCTTAGGTGGTTTGCAGCTTTCTTAAGATACCCTCACTCCCTGTGAAGTCATTGCTCCAAAATATCTATCAGGCTGTGAATATATATTATAACTACACTGGCACTGCTAAATGTCTGAATATATCCCAGACTTCAACTTCCACTCTTGATGATAGAGGTTGGGATTACCAGGTGAATACAGTTATGTGCAGATTATGTGAAGTTGGTGCACTGTGCAATGGAAATATTTTAAAAATGTAACAATATGTTTTCTGTACTGCAGTGACATCTAATAGTAATTTATACGTAAGGAGCTTTTCTTTCTTGTACTTGCTGCATTTCTCCACTCTAAGATAAGTTCTCGTCCTCGGCTTTCCTATGTCCCATGACATAGTATCCATTGCTTGCTGGAACTTTATTTGACTATTCAGTTAAAAAATGAATTAACCAGGAAGATCATTGTAGACATGTTTAGCCTGCTATCCATATTCCTTTCTATCTTCTTCCACATTTATATAGGTGTGATTTCCCTGGAGTTCAGCAGCAGATACATTATTTTGTGAATTAGCTTTTTGTGTTGATTGGAAAACTTAATATACTATCATGAGAGGGGGGAAAATCCCTTTATCTGACCCACCAAAGAGAACTAGGGATTCTTGTGCTGTGTCTCACTTGGTTCACACCTGCTTCTCCTGACTATTCACTGGATGGACCACATGGCATCCTTGGCAAAGTTGGAGGTGGAGAGATCTGCTTCGTAATCAATGTCTCAGAGTGCTTGGATATGATGGTTCAGGCCAGCTCCTGCTCAACCAGCTTTGAATACCTTTCCCATGCTGCAAATCATGGGAGTTCACTCTAGTTATCCTGACAGCAGACTACGTTCCATCCCAGGCAGAAGTGAAGCCGGTAATCAATGAACTGTACTCTGTGGTCAGTAGTCTTAAAACAGGATACTCTGAGACCTTTTCATCATTGCCTGTGACTTTAACCAGACCAATTTCCAAGAGTATTACCACAGTACTATTAACATATCTGCTGTCCTACTGGGGATCCAAACACCCTAACATGGCTATACAATCTTCAAACACACCTACTGAGTCCACCTGCCCATACTTTGGGTAAATCGGATCACCAGGCTGAGCTCCACCTCCCTGCATACAAGCAAGCTGAAAGTGGGCAGCCAGTATAAAAGACCATGCTGAGGACATTAGATAAGCTTGAACACTACTGCTTTGCGTCAATAGACTAGTTAGTCCATGTATAGAGACCTAGCAGCCAACCTGGGCATATGAGCATATCACTACCATCACAGATTTTATTAGCAAGTGTGTTGAAGATAGTGTACTGAGGTGGACAGTCCAGGATTTTCTAACAGGAAACTGGGAGATCCAGTCCTTACTAAAGTCTATGACTTTGGTGTTCAAATCAGGTGATTCTGACCTTTACAAGAAATAAAGGTACAACCTCTAAAGCTATCATGGATGGTAAGGGGGATGTGGAAGCTTATGGTGTCGGTGCAGGTCGAAGGGACTGGGTAGAATAATAGTTCAGCACATACCAGATGGGCTGAAGGGCCTGTTTCTGTGCTGTAGTGCTCCAACATCTTGAACAAAAAGAAGAAATATGAAGGGAAAATTTGAAATGTATCTTCAGAACCTTATATCAATATTAGTTTAAACTATTTTCTCTGTCATAATCCTTGTATAGATTAGCTTTTTATAGATAAGAGTAAGACACACTGGAACACAATTTTATGACATTATGACTTTCATCTTTGCAGCAATCTCTGAGGAATTTCTAACTTTAAAAAATACGTTTTACATTTCATGCCATTTGTTTGTATCTCGTTTCTCTTTGTTCCAGTGTGGAAGGAAGCCATGCAGCCAGGTGGCTTTCTCCTTCTCTTGCTGTTTGCTGGTTGTGGTGGCCCTGAAGTCAGTTATCGCTGAGTGGTGACAAGGCCTTGACTGACCCCATTGGATGTTGTGAACCAATCAAAATAAGTTACGCCCTGAACATTCTTCTGGGGGTGGGGGAGTTCTGAATGTCAGTAAAACCAGCCCCTGGCTTTGCCATTTTATGTAGACTTTCAGTGTTTCAGATTGTCTTTGCTATTGAGAACTGTTATCTCCGGCCCTTCTAGTCCTATGTTAGTTTAGAAGATCTGAATATTGATAGCATTTACAACTTGACAACTGCAGGCAAAACACAGCAAAGGCTGAGTCAGTAGAGTTTGACGTGATTTAGAGTAACGTAGGTGAATGATTAAACAATAGTAGTAGGACTCTTGCCTTTTGCTCCTTGCTTTTCAAGTCTGAAGGTTGGAATATCGTGTCTCAATCTTGAGATAAGTATAGTAATACTGAAAGTTTTGCACTGTGGGCGATGCTGCCTTTTGTTTGAAATATAATCCTAAGGGTCTTTTTTTCACTATTTTAGCTTGTACTTTTTGAGGAATTTGGGAGTTTATTTGGTGAATTTGCAAGTATTATCTTTCAATTAACATAAATTGGATATCTATTAATTTATCTCATTGCTGGTTGTAGGATCTTGTGCACATGACAACTTTTTTGTGCTAGTTGGGGACTTGAGCAAAAGAATGCAATAACGTTATCCAAATTTTGTCATGGCTGAATAAACCAATTTAGTCCATTAAATGACTAAAGAAAGCTCAAAAATGGCAATATTAAGTTCATTATTGAGGAAGAATATTTGTAACTGTAAATTGTTCTAATAAACAACCCTGATTAACTTGTTCTAATTGTAAGGTCTTTTTTTCTCCAATACAATGTGGATATGTGTAATTAAGAGAAAGTTCTCTGTAAGTCATCCATATTTCCCATTTGTGGTAATGTAAAGACCCATGATGTTTTAGATTTACCTTTAGGTTTATCTGTTCCAGTAGGGTAAGCATATTTTTCCAAAAAGATTTTGATAGCATTCATTCTCTGATGTCTGAATATTCTAATACTGTAAATGAATATTTTAAGAAAATATCCTTTGTCTCTGATTTACAGTTGCTTGTTCTTTGTTGTTAGAGTTGCACAGAAATGGTGATGCCTTTATGTACAGATGGTGTAAATGATATGTTTGAACCAATGGAATGGGATTTCAAATTGTATTCTGACATCTGCAAAAAGACCTGGGGAGTGCGCCCAAGACCTAACTGGATCACCACGGTTTATGGTGGGAAAAATATCAGTTCACACAGCAATATTATCTTCAGGTGAGTTTTTATAAAACTGCATTTAATTGTGGAAGGAGAATTATGTTATTAGGCAGGAATTTGGGAGCATAAATCGGGAACAGATATACTCTGGCAAATGCAGAACGGAAGGTTGTTTAGAACATAGAACATAACTGTTTTGCCCACTATGCTGTGGTGACCTTTTAACCTATTCTAGGATCAGTCTAATCTTTCCCTCCCACATAGCCCTCCATTTTTCTATCATCCCTGTGCCTATCTAATATGTCTCCAACATATCTGCTTCTGCCTCCACCCTTGGCAATGTGATCTACACCTCAACACTTTGTTTTAAAAAAAAATCTTGCTTCTGACATCCTCCCCATGTTTTCCTCCAAACACCTTAAAATTAAACCCCTCATATTAGCCATCTCCTCCCTGAAGAAAAATCTCTGGCTGTCCACTCAATCTGTGCATCTATATCTTGTACACCTCTATCAACTCACCTTTCATCCTCCTTTGCTCCAAAGAGAGGAGTCCTTACTGAACCTATCCTCATAAGACATGCTCTCCAATCCAGGTAGCATCCTGGTAAATGTCATCTACACCCTCTTTAAAGCTTCCATATTCTTCATATAATGAGGCAACCAGAACTGAATACAATATTCCAAGTGTGGTCTAACAACAGTTTTATAGAACTGCAACATTAACTCGTAGCTTTTGAACTCAATTCCCCTGATGACTGAACAAGATCCCTCTGTTTCTCCACTCTGTGAAGAATCCTACCATTAACCTTAAATTTGGCTTTCCAAAGTGAATCACTTCACACTTTAACAGGCTGAGCTCCATCTGTCACTTCTCAGTCTAGCTCTGCATCCTGCCAATGTTCTGTTGTATCCTTCTACACTGTCTACACCACCACCAACCTTCATGTCACCTGCAAACTTACTCACAGACCTTCCCCTTTATAAAAATCACAATGAGCTGAGGTCCCAGAACAGATCCCTGTGGAACACTACTGGCTGCTAACTTCTGTGCTAAATAAACTCCGTTTAAAATCACTCTCTAATGGGCAAGCCAAATAATCCACACAGCCAAGTTTCCTAAGATCCCATGTCTCCTGACTTTCTGTATGAGCCTACCATTTAGTCAGATGTTTGATGGGGAACCTTATCAAACATCTGACTAAAATCCATATATACCATTTCCACTACTCTACCTTCAATGTATTTTGTCACATCCTCAAAGAAAATCAGGCTCATTAGGCATGATCTGCCCCTCACAAAGCCTCTAATCAGACTATGCTTCTCCAAATGCTTGTAAACCCTGTGTCTAAGAACCTTCTCCAATATTTTGTCCACAACTGAAGTAAGCCTCACTGGTCGATAATCCTAGAGTTGTGCTTACTTCCTTTCTTGAACAAAGGAATAAAGTATGCCACCTTTCAATTATCTGGTAGTACTACTATGGCCAGTGAGGATGCAAAGATCATCGCCAGAGGTGCTGCAGTCTCTTTCTTTGCTTCCTGTAGCAACTGGTGACACATCCCATCCTTCCCCTGGGATTTATCTCTCCTATTGTTTTTCAAAAGTTCTAGCATATTCGCTTTCTTAATGTTGACATGCCCAGGCATATCAGCCTCTTTTACATGGCCCTCACAGACATCAAGGTTCATCTCACTGGCAAATACTGAAGAAAAACATTCATTAACGACCTCCCCTACCTCCTCTGACTCCCAAGCACATACTTCTTCTTATATCCTGGATTGGTTCTTCCCTCACTCTGGGCGTGCTTCTGTTCTTCACGTAAGTGTAGAATGCCTTGGAGGCTTTAAGGCCATAAGATATAGGAGCTGAAATAGGCTATTCGGCCCATCGAATCTGGTCTGCCATTCAATTATGGGCTGATTAAATTCTTCCAGTCATCCCCACTCTGCTGCCTTCTCCCCTTATCCTTTGATACCCTGGCTAATCAAGAACCTATCTATCTCTGCCTCAAATGCACCCAATGACTTGGCCTCCACAGCCACTTGTGGCAACAAATTCCACAGATTTACCACCCTTTGACTAGAGAAATTTCTCCACATCTCTGTTCTAAATGGATGTCCTTCAATTCATGCCCGCTTGTCCTAGACTCCCCTACCATGGGAAGTAACTTTGCCATGTCTAATCTAAATCCTACTCACCAAGACCATCTCGTGCTTCTGTAGAATGAGTGGTTTATATGTTTAGCAGCTAGTTTCTTCCATCTAATGGCAAAAACCAACATAAAACAAAAGCCTTTTTTATTATTGCTTGTTCTGATTTGAAATAATGTTCATTTAATACATTTCACGTACTTTTGGATTATAAATCGCATACATCACCAGTCGTTGGTTTATGAATTTGCAAATATTTTAATGTTTCTTATCAGAACGCACTTAGTGGATTATTCACAAGACAAAAATATTTCGGTAATTATTTTTGTCTAGATACTTTTGTTTTCCAGCACATGGCAAAACTTATACATTTGGGTTAAGTAAAGAGAATTATTTAACAATAATCTTAAAGCTTAGTCATCAAAACTCAGCTCTTATATAATTGAGCCATGTAAAAACTTTTGCCTTGATCTGTTTTTTGAATGAGAGGGGTCAAAAATAAAGTGATACATTTATCACACATTATAGGAGAAGCATAGTTTACAGGTTAAATTTAAATGTACGTATTTGAGCTATGCTAGCTGTAAACATTGATTTCTTTTGACAGCAATGGTGCTTTGGATCCTTGGTCAAGTGGAGGTGTGACTAAATCTATCTCCAGTACCTTGCCTGTTATTTTTATTCCTGAAGGAGCTCATCATTTAGATCTGCGTTCCAGTAATAAACAGGATCCTTCCTCGGTCCGAAAAGCGCGATCTCTGGAACTTAATTATTTTAAAAAGTGGATAAAAGAAGCAAAACTTCAATCACATGGCAGCTCCAGTTCTATATGAACGTGGAATAAAGTTCTTAAAGTTTGCTGATTTCTCAATTGATTTACAATAGTTCCTTTTTGGAGTTTGCTGTGGGGTAATTTACACCTATCAGGATCCTGATATTCCTTACAAGAAATTTTATATTTTGTAATTGTGTCTATAACTGAGTGATACTAGTCTAAAACCAAGAGGAAGTATCAATCTAGTTTATTTAATCCAATTTGGGCTTTGTTAATCTGTTACCTTTTATGTGCCGATATAACCATTAACATGTTTCATTATTATTTTGTATTAATTTGCTTTCGTGAATTGTGGTTTGCTGGTCAGATCTTGATTTCAAATTTAAATTGTATTTTGCTGGATTTGTGAACATTTCCATTGTTTGAAAACTGAAAATGATGTAAAACAAGTTTCAGTGGCTCAGACCTTGCCATTTTAAGACTTGTAACTCAAAATGCACATCTTTTACTATTATAATTTTTAATATTCTACCCAGTGCCTTTCAATGTTACATTTATCCTGTTATCATTTGTCCTTTTGATACCATGCTGTACCTCTGAATAAATTAAATTCAGTTTCTGCATGTCATGTATTTAGTCCAGCTTGCTGCATTCATATCTTTCACATTCAATTTTGCGACATTTTCTAAGCAGTTTGTGCATCATCCGATTTGCAGTTGGAGTATTTTTATATTTTCGGTTGCTGACAAGGTCATTCTAAAATGATTTTGAAAAGATGTTGATATGTTGCCTTTTTGAATTGTATGTTGATGGGACTCCCACATGGCTGCTGGTTTGGGATTGCTGAATAATGAAGGTTTTATATTTGCAACTGCTGTGTGATCCGGAAGAAATCTGCAGGCAGTGAGGCTCCCTTGTGCCTCTCACTTAGTTCTTCCAGGAGAGTTTGAAAGGTGCTGGTGTAGAACTGCTCATCAGAGATGCAGCATAACTACAACCAATACTTCATGAGAAGCTGTAGCTTCGTTCTTCCAATCAATTGGGAAATAGTCCATGACATTCTTGGGGTGCCAAGCAAATGCTGAGATTGCTATAGGGGAGGGGAGAGCAAAAGCTAAATTACAGTGCTTTTGTGATACTGAACATAGAAATGTTGTGGTCTAGCATAATGTTGCTATGCAGTACATGATAAGAGTTGACTGGAAATCTGGAATGGATGGGAAGGGGTGGAGCAAGAGCTGGCAGATGCTAGGTGGATCCAGTGATGTGGGGGTGAGGATCTAAGTCTGAGAGTAGTGCCAGATACTTGGGGGGGGGGGGGGGAACGTGATAGGTGCAAGTGACAAAGGGCTGAAAAGGAAGGTGAAGCAAGGGATAGATGAAGGGAGCTGTGGAGAGCAGAGGTGAACAGTGGGGGAGGGGAACCAGAGGATGATGGAGAAGATGGGGGCCAGGTAAATCAGGAAGAGAGAGAGAGAGAGAAGGGCTGGGGGGGGGGGTGGTGTTGCTGGTTACCAGAAGTTGAAGAATTCAATGTTTATGGTTCTGGGTTGTGGACTACCTGCGTGAAATCTGAAGCCCTGTTTCTCTGATTTGCATTTAACCTCAATCAGTGGAGGAGACAGAGAGTAGACGTGTCTGTGTGGTAACGGGAAGGGGAATTAAAATGTCTGGCATCCAGGAGATGGAGTGTCCACATCATATGGAGGAAGATGATCGATAAAGTGGTTGCCCAGTTTGCATTCTGTCTCACTGATGTAGAGGAGGCTACAACGGGAGCACCAGATTAATCTGAAACACTTCCTCATCTGGGAGGGAGTTTCCAGGCCAAGATTCTCTTCATCCTGTCCATCACCCATGTTCCTTCCACTGGTTCCTCTCCCCCTCTGCACCCATCTCCATCCCTTGCCTCCCTTCCTTTATTCTGTGGTCCACTTTCCTTTCCTATTAGATTCTGTCAGCATCAGCTCCTTTTCAGTGGCACTGGTACTAATCCCACTCATCCCAGCTCCTTGTCCCTCTCCCCCCCCCCCCAAAAAAAAAAACCCACCTGGTCCATCTACGGTGACATGCAAAAGTTTGGGCACCCCTGGTCAAAATTTCTGTTACTGTGAATAGCTAAGCAAGTAAAAGATGACCTGATTTCCAAAAGGCAGAAAGTTAAAGATGACACATTTTTTCTATATTTTAAGCAAGATTACTTTTTTATTTCCATCTTTTACAGTTTCAGAATAACAAAAAAGGAAAAGGGCCTGAAGCAAAAGTTTGGGCACCCTGCACGGTCAGTACTTAGTAACACCCCCTTTGGCAAGTATCAGAGCTTGTAAATGCTTTTTGTAGCCAGCTAAGAGTCTTTCAATAATTGTTTGGGGGATTTTCGCCCATTCTTTCTTGCAAAAGGCTTCTAGTTCCGTGAGATTCTTGGGCTGTCTTGCATGCACTGCTCTTTTGAGGTCTACCCACAGATTTTCGATGATGTTTAGGTCGGGGGACTGTGAGGGCCATGGCAAAACCTTCAGCTTGCGCCTCTTGAGGTAGTCCATTATGGATTTTGAGATGTGGCACAGGACTTGTTTCCAAAATGCATCAGGCTTGTTTAGATATGGACTGATGAAGTTAAAATAGAACTTTTTGGCTGCAATGAGCAAAGGAATATTTGGAGGAAAAAGGGTGCAGAATTTCATGAAAAGAACACCTCTCCAACTGTTAAGCACAGGGGTGGATTGATCATGCTTTGGGCTTGTGTTGCAGCCAGTAGCATGGGGAACATTTCACTGGTAGAGGGAAGAATTAATTCAATTAAATACCAGCAAATTCTGGAAGCAAACATCACACCATCTGTAAAAAAGCTGAAGATGAAAAGAGGATGGCTTCTTCAACAGGATAATGATCCTAAACGCACCATTTAGAAAATAGCCTATGCTTTTATTCCTTCTACCGAAGTGCATGACCATACACTTCCCGACACTGTATTCCATCTGCCACATCTTTGCCCATTTTCCTAATCTGTCCAAGTCCTTCTGTAGCCTCTCTGCTTCCCCAACATTACCTGTCTCTCCGCCAATCTTCGTATCATCTGCAAACTTGGCAACAAAGCCATCTATTCCAACATCTAAACTGTTGACATGCATAGAAGCGGTCCGAACACAGACCCTGTGGAATGCCACTAGTCAACAGTAGCCAATCTGATAAGGATTCTTTTATTCTCACTCTTTGCCTCCTGCCAATAAGCCAATGCTCTATCCATGCTTGTGCGTTTCTTTCCTGTAATACCCTAAGTTCTTATCTTGTTTAGCAGCCTCATGTGCGGCACCTCAAGGGGTAATAACTGTTCTTGAATCTGGTGGTGTGGTCCTGACGTTCCAGTTCCTTTTTCCTGATGACAGCAGTGAGAAGAGAGCATAGCCTGAATGGTGGGAGGTCTGTGATGATGGATGCTACTTTCCTGTGACAGTGCTCAATGGTGGGGAAGATTTACCCGTGATGGAGTGAGCCATATCCACTACTTTTTGTAGAGTTTTCTGTACAAGGACTTTGGTGTTCCCATACCAGGCTGTGTTGCAACTAGTTAATATACTCTCCACCACACATCTATAGAAGCTTGTCAAAGTTTTGGATGACATGCTGAATCTTCACAAACTTCTAAGAAAGTATTTGAACAAAAACTGTAGCTAAATTTACTGTTCAGATAGTTAAACTTAGTACAGCTTTTTCTGCAAAATCTAAAATGAAGCAAGTTAGCAACATACTAAATAATTCAGAGTGCACGTAACGTAGAAACTTGTGTACTGTAGGGACCTGTGCAAGTGCAGTAACTCTTTGGAGTGCGAGTAGGTGAGTGAGTTGTGGTTGAGGCTTAAATAGATGGAAAACAGGGCTTGACTTTCTGAGGAAGAGTCAGAGGAGAATTTATTGTATTTCTCTTTGTTAGGATATGTTGTGTAAAAGATTTTAGCTGGGGTGAATGTATTTTGAATTGTATGCATCAGAGTGTCTTGAAAGTGTTATTAGTAACTCTCATACACCCCCTCATACCTACATCTTGATGAGGACCCCACTCCAGATTATCATAAAACTGTCTCTGACACCATCAGAGACTTCATCAACTTGGGAAAACTCTCATTCGCTATCTCCAAGCTCATAGTTCCCTTACCCTGTACTGCTCGTTACTACCTCCTACTCAAAATCCACAAACCTGACGGTCCGGGTAGGCCTACTGTCTCTGCCTGCTCCTGCTCTAATGAACCTATGTCCTCATACCTCGACTCCGTTCTATCACCCTTGGTTCAGTCTCTTCCTACCTATGTCCATGACACTTCTCATGCTCTCGATCTCCTCCACCATTGTCAAGTCCCTGGCCCTGACAGCCTCATTTTCACCATGGATGTCCAGTTCCTATACACTCTATCCCCCACCAAGAAGGCCACAAAGGTCTCAGCTTTTTTCTCAATAAAAGAAACAATCAGTTCCGCTCTACCACCACTCTGCTCCATCTGACAGATCTGGTCCTCAGGAATTTTTCCTTCGGCTCCTCCCACTTTCTCTGGACTTGACGGGTAGCCATGGACCCCAACTATACCTGCCTCTTTGTTGGCTATATAGAACAGTACATGTTCCAAGCTTTCCCTGGCACTGCTCCCCAACTCTTCCTCCATTACACTGATGACTGCATTGGTGCTGCTTTATGCACCCATGCTGAGCTCGTCAATTTCATCAACTTTGCCTCCAACTTCCACCTTGCCATTAAATTCTCTTGGTACTTTACTGACACCGGTCCCTCTTCTCAATCTTTCAGTCTCCATCTCTGGAGACAAACTGTCGACCAACATCTTTAATAAACCTACCAATTCCCCCAGTTATCTTAATTATAACTCTTCCTAATCTGAGGAAAGACATCCTTGCCATAGAGGGAGTACAAAGAAGGTTCACCAGATTGATTCCTGGGATGGCAGGACTTTCATATGATGAAAGACTGGATCGACTAGGCTTATACTCGCTGGAATTTAGAAGATTGAGGGGGGATCTGATTGAAACGTATAAAATCCTAAAGGGATTGGACAGGCTAGATGCAGGAAGATTGTTCCCGATGTTGGGGAAGTCCAGAACGAGGGGTCACAGTTTGAGGATAAAGGGGAAGCCTTTTAGGACCGAGATTAGGAAAAACTTCTTCACACAGGAAGTGGTGAATCTGTGGAATTCTCTGCCACAGGAAACAGTTGAGGCCAGTTCATTGGCTATACTTAAGAGGGAGTTAGATATGGCCCTTGTGGCTAAAGGGATCAGGGGGGTATGGAGGGAAGGCTGGTATGGGGTTTTGCGTTGGATGATCAGCCATGATCATATTGAATGGCGGTGTAGGCTCAAAGGGCCGAATGGCCTACTCCTGCACCTATTTTCTATGTTTCTATGTTTCCTACCCTGTCTCCTTTGACAATGCTATTACCTTTTCTCAGTTCCTTCATCTCTGCTGCAGCTGTTCCCAGCATGTAGCTTTCCTTTCCAGAGCATCAAAGATGATCTCCTTCTTCAAAGAATGAGGTTTCCCTTCTTCCATCCTTGATTCTGCTGTCTCTCACATTTCCTCCATTTCCCAAACATCAGCACTTACCTCATCTTCCCACCACTTTAACAGTGATGGAGTTCCTCTTGTCCTTATCTACCACTCCATGAGTCTCTGCATCCAATACAGCATCTTATGCTACTTGTACCATCTCCAAAGGGATCCTACCACTAAACATACCTTTACCTCCCCCCTCCCACCCTCTGCAGAGCTCGCTCGCTCCATAGTTCCCTCATCTGTTCATCTCTCCCCACTAATCTCCCTCCCGGTACTTATCCCTGCAAGTCGCCAAAGTGCTACATGTGCCCATTCGTTTCCTCCCTCACTTCCATTCAGGACCCCAAACAATCTTTCCAGGCGAGGCAACACTTCACCTGCAAATCTGCTGGGGTCTTCAATTGTGTCCGGTGCTCCCGATGCAGCCTCTTCTACATTAGTGAGTCCCGTCATAAATTGGGAGACTGCTTCATTGAGCACCTCTGCTCCACCCACCAAAAGTGGAACTTCATTGTGGCCAAACACATTCATTCCAATTCCCATTCCTACATGTCGGTCCATGATCTTCTTTTGTGTCAAGATGAGGCCATCCTCCTCTGTCTAGGTAGCCTCCAGCCTTATTGCATGAACATTGATTTTTCCTTCTGGTAAAAAAATTCCCAACCCCTTTGGTATTCCCCACTCTGGCCTCTTGCCTCTTCTCATCAGCCTATCACCTCTCCCAGGGTCTCCCCCTCCTTCCCTTTCTCCTGTGTTCCACTCTCCTCTCCTATCAGATTCCTTCCTCTCCAGCCCTTTACCTTTCCTATCCATATGGCTTCACTTATCACCTTTGAGCTATTTTCGCCCTAACCTTTTCTTCCTTTCTCGTACTGAAGAAGGTCTCAGCCTGAAATGTCGACAGTTTATTCACTTCCATAGATGCTGCCTGATCTGCTAAGTTTCCGCAGCATTTTGTGTGTGTTGCTTTTAACAACTTGATATTTTGTTTCTGAAGAAACGTTTATACATTGTCCTATGGGTCCCTTTTCTGAACCAAGATAAAGTGAATAGTATGTGGGTAGAAGTGTTTTGTGGATGTAGTTATTTTAGTCAGTGTCATTAAATAGTTGAGAAAGGGATTGCTCTATTGGTGTTTGGACATGAACAACCTCTACTCTCTCTGGTTAAATCATGGAGCCAAGACACATATATGTGGCATCTACAGTATGTGGTCCTCTCAAACAAGCTGGAACAAAATATCCTGTGGAAAGAATGTAATCCACAAACCTATGTTATATGTCATGGCTGTGTAGCCAATGAACACTGTCAAGGTTCCTGGAATTTCTACTGTCTCCTTTTCAAAAGAATCTGACAGAGAAAATCTAATGAGAACTCAAGTTCAAGTTTAATTGTCATTCAAGCATACATGAACACTCGTGAACATGGCTGAACAAAACAGTGTTCTTCTGGGAATAAGGTGCAAAATTCAGTACCAGCAGTCATGCACGGCGCAAGGCACATATTGCTCATGTATATGATAGCAGTAAAACATACAGTCACTCTAAAAATATATATGTATTATAGCCCAAGTCCCTGGGTAACATGTCCTGTAAACTGATGTTAACGGCAAGTGCAGTCAGTTCTCAGCAGTCCACAGACAAATGTATGCATGCATGCATGAAATCCACCCTGTCATTCCACTGATCGAACACTGGAGGGCAGCACCAATGGAGAGTCCTGATCCCCAATCAGAATGGACACCACACTACACCACCTCCAGTGTCTCCTCTTCTGAAATGCTGCAACAAACAAATCCGTGGCTTGAGGCCTATTCCTTGCTACGGCCAAGGCCATGTTGCCCCCCCGTACCACCCCCACTGTCTGTCTCACCAATAAACAAGGAAAGTGGACTCCGCAGCAGTTTACATTATCAATGTCCATCAGGATCTGCAAGAGAAACATCTAGACAATCATTTACAGTTAGACTACACACCGCGCACTGACTCCAATGCCTTCCTGTAGCAGGCAGTAACATGGTCCGTACCAAGTCCAGCTCCTCCGCCAATGTGAAGCTCACTGATGGGGCAGATCTGCAGTACCTGAAGTTCGTAATGTCCAGTATTGTCCTGTGATCATAAATAAAGACATTTAAACAAGACAAAACACCTTTGGTTGACACCCAAGAGGATGCTACATCCGAATGCATCGCCATCTTACCAGAAGATCCCATGGGTGCTCATAGGTGCTCACCTTGATTACACCTCCCTGTTCCATGTAGTCAATGAAAAGGCAGATGTAGCTGAAGCCTAGGCCCATGACTACGCCTTAGATTCGTAGAAAGTGGAAGGAGCGATTCAAAAGAGGAGTGATTTAAGGTAACAACAAGTTCTGCCAGGCAGATGAGAGTATTGGTGGAGGGGAATTAGTTGAATCTTTGCTGTAGAAAGAAGTGGAACGCTTTGAGATCTTCCCAATGGGCGTGAAGATGTGAGACCATTTGCAGACCACTGCAACACCCCCTCCGTTCCCACAGTGACTTGTCCATCCTTGGCCTTCCCTACTGCCAGGATGAAACCAAATGCAAACTGAAGGACAAAACCTCATATTCTGCTTGTAGCCTACATGTACATGGCATGAATATTGAGCTTTCCAGTTTTAGGTAACCACTCCCCTTTTCTATTTTTTCCCTTTCCCCCCTCCCCCCCCCCACCCCTCCACTCTCCTTCTGGTTTTATGGACCTCCCATTTTTGTCTCTTTTCTCACATGTCCTATGGCCCTTCTTCACCCATGTTTATCCCCTTCCCCCTCCTGGCTCCATTCACCTACAAGCCATCACCCCTCCCCCACCCCATCTGATTCCAAATGTTATTCTTCTCTCCCCTAATGATGCCCATCCCACCTCCTTTATTTATCCACATCCAGCTCTGCTCACACTTTATGTTCCTGCTTATCTCCTGCCAGCAGCCATCTTCACACTTCCCCTCCCAAGTTGCTCCATCTGTTGTATTTCCCCTTTCTCTGTCTGTCATTCACCTGCCACAGTCTTCCATCTCTAGACCCGCTCACCTCCATCCCTGACACGACCTGCCTGCTATTTTGCACCCAATCACCAATCACCCCAGATATTTTTCTTACTGCTGCCCTTCTCCTCTCTGCTGGCCACTTTGCTTCTCCACTCTAGGTCCTCATGTAGGGTTTTGATCTGAAACGTCAACAATTTCTTTCCTCTCAATGAAGTTGCCTGACCCACTGAGTTTCTCCAGCACATTTTGTTTTTATTTCTCTGATTGTAGCACCAACAGCCTTTTATCAAAGTCAAAGAGAATTTATTATCAAAGTATATGCATGTTACCATATATTCCCCTGAGATTCATATTTCTTACAGACAATTTCAGTAGGTACAAAAGGAACACAATGAAATCAATGAAAAACCACACACAAAGACGGACAAACAACCAGTGTGCAAAAGACAACAAACTGTGCAAATATAAAAAAGAGAAAAATGATAACAAGAAATAAATATTGAGAACATGATTTGTAGAATCCATAAGAATGAGTCCATAGGTTGTGGAAACAGTTCATTGTCGAGGTGAATGAAGTTGAGGGAAATTATTCCCTCTGGTTCAAGAACCTTATTGCTGAGGGGTCGCAACTGATCCTGACATGGTGGTGTGGGACTTGAGTCTCCTGTACCTTCTTCCTGATGGCAGCAGAGAGAAGAGAGCATGGCTTGGATGGTAGGGGTTATGTCTTCATTCTGAACCTAGTCACTTTGATATTGTGGTTAATTGAGGTCAAGGTATTCTAGCTGTTGCAGTGTCGTATCCACCTTAATTCAAACAAATCTTTTATGCATCTATGGGTCTTAAAATTTAATTTATTTAACAAACAAAGGTTTGGAAGCAATGGGATACAGTGAAAGCATTAACCTCACTCATACTTAGACACTGGAGAAACTAAACTGCTAAGGGAACATTTATGAAGTAAAACGAGCAGTTAATGTTTTGGAATGCCACCTTTCATCTGGAACTTGCTCCTTTCCCTCTGTAGATGGTGCCTGATTAAGTTCCTCCAGCATCTTGGATGTTGCTCTTTGCTGTCTCTTGTGTCTCCTGATCCCCATTTCACCTGAGGTCACACTCAGTTGTCATTCAGCTGAAGGTAGAGAGTGACAGTCATCGTTTCCTCTTGCTATTCCTGCATTGTTCCCTTTTTTTCACCCATGAATCTGTTCTTCTCTCCACACTTACACATCAACCTGTGGCTCCTCAGTCAAAAATACATGAGCTTCCACATATCTGCTGACAAACTCTAAGTGAATCACGCTGTCACCTCTCTTCATTCCAGTATGTGAGAGGACTGTGGAGGCTTAAACAACAATTATGTTCAAGGTCAAAGATACAGTGCCTTGGAAAAGTATTCAGCCCCACAACCATTTTCACATTTTCCTGTCTCATATTCTAAATTTAAAATATAGTCACATGGATTTTTTTTTATCTAATCTACAAAACATTTTGCATCATGTCAAATCAAAAGAAGAATTCCAAAGCCTGTCAACAATTTACTAAAAATTAAAAAAACAAAATTGTGAGGCTGAGGAAGTATTCATCCCCTTTGTAATTACTACGCTAACTTTCCTCAGTAGTAATATATTACCTTACCAACTCACCCAATTTGTTGATGTAGAGAATTGGAGGATCATTGTTTTTAATGAATTCTTAAGAATACTGTAAATACTCCCTCTCTTCTTAAGGTCCAACAGTACAGTAGATTTTCAACAGACCAAACCACAATGAAGACAGAAGAGCATTCAAGACTAGTCAGGGAAATGTAATAGGGAAGCACAAATCAGGGGAAGGGTACAAGACAAGACCATCTCAAAGGCACTGAACTCAGTGCAGTCCATTGTGAAAAAGAAAAAATATGAAATCACAGCTTAGGTCAGAAAGTTCTTCTAAACTTAATTGCCAGCGAGGAATGGCACTTGTAAAAGAAGCCACTGTGACACCAACCGTCATTCTGAGTAAGCTCCAGAAGTCAGTGGCTGCAACTGGAGTGGAGTTTCATGGCTTCACAATCCCTAGGGCCATTCACAATATGGGTATTTATGGAAAAGTGGCAAGGAAGAAGCCCTGACTAAAAAAAAAGCATGCCCTTGCACTTAAAGACTTTGCAAAGTGTCACTTAGAAGATACTGTAAAGGTCTTATGATCGAATGAGACTAAAATATAATTCTTTGGCCTCAAAACTAAGCAGTTTGTGTGGTTTAAATCTAATACTACACATTAGCCAGGTAACACCATCCCTACTGTAAAGCATGGTGGAGGTAGCATCATGCTAAGGGAATGTTTACAGTAGCAGGGTCTGGATTTATGGGAAGATGAATTCTGCTAAATACAGAAGGATCCTGGATAAAAAACTGCTAGCCTCTGCTGGAAAGCTTAAACTGAGGAGGAAGTTTGTCTTTCAGTAGGACAACACCCCAAAGTACACTGCCAGAGCAACTACGGAGTGGCTTCAGATGAAGAAAGCTGATGTCCCTGCTTGGCCCAGTTAGAGTTCCAGTCTTAACCTGATCGAACACCAAGACTCAAGATTGCTGACAACCACTGTTCCCCAACTAACCTGCTAACCTGGCATAGTTTGAGCCATTTTGCAGGGGGAATGGCCATTGTATGCTGCAAAGCTAATAAAGACTTATCCAAAAAGACTACCGGCTGTACAGCTGTGACAAACACTTCAACTACGTACTGAGCAAAGGGGGGTGAATACTTTAAAACTGCTGACATTTCAGTTTTTGAATTTTTAGGTTTTCATATTTTACAATTTTCCCTGCTTTTTGGGCTGTACTGTGAAAAAAGGAGCACGTGATTCACAAATAAAAATCTCAGTTAAATTGATCAAAATCCCTGGTTCTAATACTCATTTATGCGAACAGGGGGTTGGGGGCTGAATACTTTCACAAGACACTCACTGTAACTAGCTGTTCGAATACTAAGAGCATTGAGGGATGTGGAGTTTGTACAAGAAAGCATTGTTGAAGTAGAAAATCAAGCACAGTCTTATTAAACATGGATCAAGCACTTGGTACCTAATGACTTACTCTGTCTACTCTTATGATCATATCTTATGTTGTTGTATCAATCAGAAGTATGACAGTTCTCATTATTGAAGCACTCATTTCCCATTCTCAATTGTCTTCAAGTTCAATTCAGTGTTGTATGCATCCCCACCATGGTGGCATTGCTGTATCTGTCAGGAAATGTAGAAGTGGTTTGACCCAAACACAGAGCAGCGGAGACACATTTAGTAGTGAGCAACCCTTTTAATAATAACCTGCAAAATAACAAGCCGCGAGGGGCCACAAAGCAAGAGAGAATGGATACTTAACACAACAAGGCAACAAGGTAACTGAAGCCTGGGAGCAACTGGCCAAGGATGGCTGTTTAGTATGAGTGAATAAGGACCATGAATGAGAGCTGGGTTTAAATAGGTTGCAGCTGATGATTTGGGAATGAGTGACAGGCGATTCCTGTTAGCTGGGTGGAGACTGGTAGGTGCCTGCCTGTGCAGGTTTGACAGCCCACCCCCTACGGTAGGCATTCAATGGTCCAGGGGGATCAGGATGTGTCTGATGGAATTCTTCGATGAATGAAGAACCCAAGATGAAATTGGCAGCATCTATGACCTCTCCTCTGGGCTGTACCCTTCCCAGTTGACCAGGTATTGCACAGCCAATCCATGATGCCGTGAATCCATCAACCGGTGGACTGTGTACACTGGATTACCTGCCACCATCCCAGGTTCCAGAGGTGCAGTCTCAGGTAGGTTGAATGGTCCTTGGACAACGGGCTTGAGGCAGGACATGTGGAAGGTAGGTGTGATCCAGTGGGACAGTGGCAGCTGGAGATGATAAGTGACTGAATTGATGCAATGGGTGATTTTGAAGGAACTGAAACGAAGCTTGCAGGAGTCAGTGCGTAGGGGCAGATGTCGGGTGGACAACCAGACATGGTCCCTACACTGGAGAATTGGTGCTGCCAGCAATTGGCATGGCGGCAGTTGGCATGGTTTTCAGCTAGGATGGCTTTCTGTGCCCTCTTCCAACCATTCTGGTTACCCCATACCATAGCCCTGGAGGACAGGACCTCTACCGTTGTCTCCTCTGCAGGGAACAGTGGGGCTTAGTAGCCATGAAGCACTTCAAAGGGTGATATATCACTGGCAGAGGAGCTGTGTAGATGGTGGGACAGCTTGGGCTCAGAGCAGATACTTCTTCCACGTGGAAGGGTTAGAAATGGTGAAGCATGGCAGAAATTTCTCCCACTGACTGACCGCTGGTCTGCAGAAGATATCTAGAGCACAGGCTCACTGAGGTGTGGAGGAGGGAGCAGAAGGCTTGCCAGAATGGGAGATGAATTGCGGGCCCTGGCCCACCACAATGTCCTGGAGGAAACTGTGGGGGTGCTGGATGTTAGAGAACCAGGTCCACTGTCTCAGTGGCTGACTGAAGTTTGGGGAGGGCAATGAAGTGGGCCACCTTGGAGAACCAGTCCACCACTGTCACATCACCATAGCCCCATCGGAAGGAGGCAAACATGTGATGAAATCTATGATGACGTGGGACCATGGTCGTTGAGGGACCAACAGGGCAAGAGCCCAAACAGCTGCTGGTTGGAGAAAATGGACTGGGCACATTGAGGGCAGGCAGCAATGATCATGGTGGACCATCAGAACCGGTGTTGCAGGAAATCCAGAGTCTGCCGTGTGCCTGGATGCACGGAGAGGGGTAAAGAATGGGCCCCTGGAGTACCTCAGAGTGCACATACTTAACACAACAAGGTAATTGAAGGCTCGGAGCAACTGGCTGGTTCATATAAGAGAACAAGGACTGTGATGAGAGCTGGTTTTAAATAGGATGCAGATGATGAACTGGAAACGACTGACAGGTGATTCCTGTTGGGTGGAGACTGGGAGGTGCATTACTGTGCAGGCCTTCACCCTCATTTGAATCTGCTTGTTGTGCTTTCCAGAGCGGCTACTCTATCAGCACAAGAGGTGATAACTGCATTGAGCAATCCCCAATTTCCTTTCCCCAATGTTCTGTATTTTCTCCTTAAAAGAGGAAAATAAAGCAATCCAGGTGCAAATTATGATGTGTTGAGTGGTTGAATAGAATAAAATTACTGATTGTAGTGAGGCTTGCCTCTGTATAGGGAGTGAGTATGAACTTTGGCTGGAATGATGAAGATGTGAAGGAATGCTTTAACAGAAAGTGATGTCTGTACCTGAAACATGAATTGGCATTTACAGTGTTTAATTGGGTTTGGAGTAGGGAAAAGTGCTGTTGTACTCATGATCTGATAAGGTCATTGTGGGAGTGAATCCTGCAATGGCATTTAGATGCCTTCTGCTTATTTCTAAGGTAGGGAACCAGCCTCCCCTCCTTGTATTCTGTCTACACCTCTCGCTGCATCAGTAAACCAATCAGCATTATCAAAGATCTCATCCACCCTAAACATTCCGTCTTTTCCCTCTTCCATCAGGCAGGAGATACAAAAGCATGAAAGCATGTACCATAGGATTCAAGAATAACTTCTACCCCACTGATATTGTCATGTATAGTATTTCAGTAATATTTGCGTAATATTATAAATATATTGTTTGATTATTCATTCTCTGTTGTTTAAATAATATATTACGGGTTATATGTAAAAGTATGTGAATGGCATACGTCAACACGCCACACATCATAAGTGCGTGGCTCAATAAAAATAAAACTGAATGTACATGAATGTATATCCCGGCTCTGTGTTTTCTTTCAACTAGTTTTATGTATTGGAGTTTCAAAACATAATAGAGAATACAGGTAAGTTTTAAAACAAACCCGAGATGACTACCTACCCGTTGAAGTGCATCGAGATATTAGAGTATAAAAAATGGCAGCATGTTTTTTCTTCAGAAGGAGGAGAAAGATGAACAAGTTAAAAGAAAAGGCAGAAAATGGATGAAATTCATGGGTTCATAGACAGTGAGTACTGGATGATAATAATCACAAATAAAACAAAAGCCAAAATGGCTGGCTATATTGGAAAGATAGATATGTTTGATTGCACAAGAGATAACTGGGTGCTGTATCTGAAGAAACTGAGCAGTATTTTAAAGTAAATGAAATAGCTAATGAAAAACAAGTGCCAGTTTTGCTGCGTGTGACAGTTGGAAAACTATACAGTGTAAGGACTCCATAATTTCATTTGGCAGAATTCACCCAGACTGTTAAGGGCTAGGTTCACCGTGTATGGTACATGTTACATTGTACGTTATTACATTTTGGGGGCAGTGTTTTTGCTTTTATAAATAAATAAGTATACATACATACACGACATTGCCATTTGTTGGTGGGAGGAATAAAGTGTACGTTAGGAGTAATTACATTCATGTCGATTTTTGCTGCCACGCCTACAACAGTTTGCTTAGAAGTTTCACTGCTCCAACCAAACCAGAATGCTTTAGGTTTCATAAATAGAATCAAAAGGAAAGGGGGCCCATTAGTGGGCAAAATTAGGGCACATGGTATTGGGGGCAGAGTATTGACATGGATTGAAAATTGGCTGGCTGACAGAAAACAAAGAGTAGCGATTAACGGGTCCCTTTCGGAATGGCAGGTGGTGACTAGTGGGGCACCGGAGGGTTCAGTGCTGGGACCGCAGCTGTTTACAATATACATTCATGATTTAGATGAGGGAATTAAAAGTAACATTAGCAAATTTGCCGATGACACAAAGCTGGGTGGCAGTATGAAATGTGAGGAGGATGTTATGAGAATGCAGGGTGACTTGGACAGGTTGGGTGAGTGGCCAGGTGCATGGCAGATCTCCCTCCCAGCACTTATCCTTGTAAGCGGAACAAGTGCTACACATGCCCTTACACTTCCTCCCTCACCACCATTCAGGGCCCCAGACAGTCCTTCCAGATGAGGCGACACTTCTCCTGTGAGTCGGCTGGGGTGATATACTGTGTCTGGTGCTTCCGATGCGGTCTTCTATATATTGGCGAGACCCAATGCAGGCTGGGAGACCATCTTGCTGAACACCTACGCTCTGTCTGCCAGAGAAAGCAGGATCTTCCAGTGGCCGCACATTTTAATTCCACGTCCCATTCCCATTCTGATATGTCTGTCTACGGCCTCCTTTACTGTCAAGATGAAGCCACACTCAAGTTGGAGGAACAACATCTTATATTCCGTCTGGGTAGCCTCCAACCTGATGGCATGAACATTGACTTCTCTAACTTCCGTTACTGCTGCCCCACCTCCCCTTCATACCCCATCCCTTATTTATTATATATATATATATATTTTTTTTCTGTCTTCTTTTTCTCCCTCTGTCCCTCTCACTATACTCCTTACCCATCCTCTGGGCTTCCCCCCTCCCCTTTTCTTTCTCCCTAGGCCTCCCATCCCATGATCCACTCATATCCCTTTTGCAAATCAACTTTCCAACTCTTAGCTCCATCCCTCTCCCTCCTATCTTCTCCTATCATTTCGGATCTCCCCCTCCCCCTCCCACTTTCAAATCTCCTACTATCTCTACTTTCTGTTAGTCCTGACGAAGGGTCTTGGCCCAAAACGTCGACTGTACCTCTTCCTAGAGATGCTGCCTGACCTGCTGCATTCACCAGCAATTTTTATGTGTGTTGCTTGAAATTCCAGCATCTGCAGATTTCCTTGTGTTTCCTTTTTTAAATAGACAAGCAATATGGATTGTACCAGAAGTGAACAGCAAATTAATTAAAATAAAATTCGACACTGGCTCAGGTGTTTTAGTCATTCCACAAAATGCATTTGAACAGCATTTCAGAGAATCTGAAGTCTGCAGATATCAAACTTATCCTGTAGAAAAGATCATTCCTGTGGGAATGATATTGGTAGCATGAAATACAACAACCAACAAGCCATGTTGGGCTTGTATGTGGTAAAAACAGGAGTGTGGTGATTGGCTAAGACACTCCTCTAATGCATTATTCCTAAAGTAAATCAAAATTCTCCCTGTTACGGCAGTGATGAACCGATTGGAAATCAGAAAAGACACCACAGAGTTTCAGATCTACATGACAACCCAAAATGTTGTACCATCCAAGCTGAGAGCTGAAGTGTTGGAGGATATATGTTCCTGTCATCTTGATGTGGTCAAAATGAAACTGTTGGCTCAAAGTTTTATCTGGTGGATTGAACTAGGTCAGCAGATCGAGCAGAGTGCCATGCACTGTTTGGGATGCCAACATATCCAGAAGATGCCAAGAGGAGAGCTTCTCCATCCCTGGGAATGGCCTGCGTTGCCCTGGCAGAGGATTCATGTGGATTTTGCTGGACCATTCATGGGCACACATTTCTTGGTAGCAGTGGATGCAGCTACGAAGTAGCCAGAAGCGTTCCCAATAGCCTCCACTGTGGCCTCACACACTGCTGATGTGCTGAGAAGCTTCTTCTCAAGCACTGGTGTTCCAGAACTCTGAGCCAGTGACAATGGACTACAGTTTGCGCGGGAACAGTTTCAGTCATTCCAGAGAATGTATGGAACAAGGAACTGTACCACCCAGCTACAAATCTCTGGGCAGAAAGGTTTGTCCAGAATCTAAAGAAAGCACTGCAAGCAATGTCAGCATAGTGCACTACGCTGACGCTTAATCAGAAGCTCACCAATTTCCTCCGTGCATATCGCAATGCAGCACACTCCACAACCAACACCTCACCAGCTAACACACACAAAATGCTACAGGGACTCAGCAGGCCAGGCAGCATCTATGGAAAAGTGTAAACAGCCGATGTTTTGGTCCGAGACCCTTCATCAGGACTGGAAGGAAAGAGGTATCTCCTGTATTATATAGTATGCGGTATATATAAACTAGACAGCAATGCATTACGTACTTGAATTGAGATACGTTCTATATTGAGTTGGAGTTTATAGCTAAGCAGGGAAGAGTGTTGCGATTCAATATTTCAGGAATATTTGTGTAATATTGTAAATATATTGTTTAATTAAACACTCTTTGTTTGTTTACATAATTCATTATGGGTTACATGTAAAAATACTTGATTAGAGTACATCATCATGCCACCATGTCATAAGTGTGCTCCTCACTAAAAATAAGATGAAAGCACACAAGTTATCCCCAGCTCTGTGTTTTTCTTTCAATTCAGATTATGTTTTGGAGTTACAAATCATAACAGTTAGAAGACTATTATATAATTCCCCAGCACGCCAAATTGGACTCTTGCCCTCACAATCTACCTTACTATGATCTTGCACCTTATTCTCTGCACATTCTCTGTAGCTGGTGCATGTTATCCTGTATTGTCATTGTTTTATCTCAATGCACTGTGTAAAGGTATTTATTTAGAGTAACAGACCCTTCCGGCCCAACGAGGCTGCACTGCCCAATTACACTGATGTGACCAATTAACCTACTAACCCCACACGTCTTTGGAACTTGGGAGGAAACCGGAGGAAACTCACGTGGTCATGGGAAGAACACAGGAATTCCTTACAGACAACAGCAGGGATTGAACACCAGTTGTTGGCACCGTGAAACGATGTGCTATGCTATTGTGCCGTTCAGTGTATGAACCGTATACAAGACAAACCTTTCACTCTATCTTAGTATATGTGACAGTAATAAAGGAACTCTGCTTCCATTTCCAGTTCCTGTGACCGCCTAAAGCCATAGGTTGTTCACCTCACAGAAAATCTGAAGGGAATTGATGAAAGTGAGGAGACTGAGGCCTTCAGGAGGCTCTCTGTTGTAAAGGTCGATTATGCATATTCTGTCTTAGATTGCCTGGGCGGTATGATATGGGGAGTAAGCTGTTGCCCATGCAGCCGGCTCCTCCCACTCCACACAGCTGATGAATCCAAAGGAATGGCAGAGACCAATATAGCTTGGCACCATAGCAAGAGTTGCCAATTAGCATTGGACTGCTTTTGGGACTCCAGCTCTGGATTTTTCCTCAGGGTTTACTCCCGAAGCCGCCCCTATGGGTGGGTATAGCCACAAGGCAGCTGAGATTTGAGAGCAGAGTTTTTCTTCTCTTAGATGAGCTGCCAATCATCGCTGACAAACCCCATCTGTCCAGATCGACTGGTTTTAAGACACAAGTAACCTGCCTTTGCCCCGTCTCCTGTCAATAGAAGCAGTTCTGCTGGGCTTTGTAGCTAAGGCCAGGAGCAAGGATGTTCAGGCTATTTGTGACGCATTTAATTGGTAGTGAGAGCTCATCCCATTACCCCCAACTCCCCCCCAACTCATCCCTCCCTGGCTATGATAACCTTAAGGAACCAGGAGAACAGGTTATCAGGAAAATAAGAATGGGGGAAATGAGATTGCCCTGAGAGCCAGCATTGTCTTGAAGAGCCATGTGGACTCCCTCTGGCTGTGAGAAAATCATTATTTTTAACTTTTTGTTCCAGGCAGCTGTGATTGTTACTCTCCTCCAATTAGTTCTGTCATATGTTCTTTATGAGAAAAATCGTGGCGTTCACACCATCTTTTACCTCAATAGCAGAGATAAAGATTCTTTCTGTGGAAATGTTATTAACTCTGCATGATGTCCTCAGTCGAGTTACTACATCTAGATGGCTTGTCTGCATTCTGTTCTCTTTGTCCGCACAGTTAACATCACAAAAATACTGTATGTCATAATGGCAGTGTCCCTTTAAATAGTGAAACGGAAATTGAGTCATCACATGTAGCTAACCAGACTAGTCTGGAAAACTAGCTACATATAGTGTAATATAATTAAGTAGTTTATTTAACTATATACAGTATACTGTATAACCATATAATGAATATAGAAACGAGACGTTTCTCCGAACCAGGGTGTAAAGCACAATAGTGCACATAATACACGATAACTTATGAAGGCAAGGATACAATCTACATATGAATTACACATAAATAACAAACTGAAGTGCATAAATTAAATGTTGTAAGGTACGGAAGGGATTAACCAGTGACACTTCGAATGCAAAGCGACAGGGAGTACAGAAGCCTAATGTCCTGATGCAGGAAACAGTTCCCCATCCTGACTGTTCTTGTTTTGATGCATCGGAGTCTCCTGCCTGATGGTAGAAAGTCAAAGAGAATGCTGGACGGATGGGTGGGTGGAATCCTTAATAATACTAAGCGCCCTGCGTATGCAGCATTCCTGATAAACGCCCCCGATGAATCGAAGGGAAACCCGTATGATCCTCTCAGCTATTCTCACAGTTCTCTGTAGGGACTTCTGGTCTGATGCTCGGCTGCTTCCATACAGGATGGAGATGCAAATTGTCAGGACGCAGGTTGAGATCATCCATGATGTGAACTTCCAGGAACTTGGAGTAGGTAGTTCTCTCTACGGAGGAGCCATGTATTCGCAGAATACTGTACACATTGTACGGCTAAAAGACAGAGACAGATGAGCAGCAGGAACTTCGGTCCTTTTCCATTGAGAAACTCACAACCTTTCGCCTCAATTTCTACCCAGCTTTCCAATGCACCGGAATGTTATAATTCAACTATTGGATTCCAGACAACTGAAAGTTTCCGAAATCCACCCCACCACTTGCTGGCTCTCAGGTAATCCGCTAGGTGGCACGTTACAGCCCAGAGTCAAAATCACATACAAAACAACAAATGATAGAAAGTGTGAATGATTTCAGACTTGTTTATCTTTCTAAAACCAAATTCCCACATTGGAAAAGCTCAACTAATTTTGAATACAATTAGCAGCAAATGGATACAATGAGAATGACTCATTTGCTCTTTTTTGTATATTTTAACCTAATCTGTATGTTATGGCATTTTTTAATCTGATAATTTTTTTTATATCTTGTGTGTTGGGTAAGTAAAATGAATTTCTCTGGATTTACCAGTTCAGTGAATTGTAATGATAGAGCACACATTGGAATACAGTTGTAATCATCTTGTTCCAGGACGGATCACCGTGCTGTTAAGAACTGTGTAGCTGTTCCATTAAAATTGTAAAATTACAGCTTTTAGATTTTCTGATCTGGAATAATCTCCTTCAGGTGCAGTCTGTGGTACTTTTATTGTATCCCATCAACCGGGATTTTACACGTACTGCCCTTTTCCAATCTGCTCATCGCTACGTGAAAGCCACAGTTGTTTTCACAACTGAACATATAACAAAACTAGCTGGAGGAGAGTAACAATCACAGCTGCTTGGAACAAGAAGCTAAAAATAAATATTTACAAATAAGCAATATGCTTTTTTTTACAAGTAGAGGGAGGTTACATCAAGACTATACTAACTCTCAGAGCAATCCCATTTCCCCAGTCTAATTTTCCTGTGACCTAATCTTATCACTTTTTCATCAACCGTTTTAGGATTCTACTGTTCGCCAATACAATTGGGCAATTTACATTGTCTAATTAGCCCCTAACCCCAGTGTACTGGGTTGTGGAAGGATACTGGAGATTGTAGAAAGAGAAATGATGGAAAATCTCAGCCTTTTGTTCTGATGAAGACCTTTCTGATAATTTCCATTATTTTCCCTTTTTGTTTCAGATTTCCAGCATTACCGTCTTTGTTTGGACTTTTTAAAAACAGAATTCATAGACAATTCATTTATGTATAAGTCAAAGTGCAACCAACAAATCCTTACAAATTGAGATCTGCAACCTTCCAGGGGTTTATAACTTTAAGAAAGTAATAACAACATTGTTACATCATGAAATGACAAAAATAAGCATAAGATGCATGAAATTAGTTTATTTGTGATTTAAAAAATTATTTAGATGACCAGTTCACAAAATAATTTTCATGTCTTATTTTTGTGTTTCCTTATCTGAAGTTATTATATGAAATAATAGTACATAAAGGTGTGCAGGTTTGATATTGCCCCATGAGTAAATACCTGCCAGGACTAAGCATGAGCATAATTGTACTTAACCATCAATGCATGAATCATTTGTGAGACTCTGTATTTTTTTCCACTGAGATGTTAGGTAAGATGTAATTAGTTCTCTTTTCTTAATCTTTAAGTCTCATCTTCTTCATTTTAACAGGTGTATGGCAGATTGATTCTTGCTTCAGGGGTACAGTATGTTAAGCTAAAGTGTTTGTATTAATTTTCAATACATCTCAAAATTCAGTTTTTCAGAATCTTTACCTAACTGAGAAGATATGCTATGCCCATATGTGAAGACAATATAGTGATTTACTGTAGTGAAATACTATGGATGAATTTTGAACAAAACTCCCCATACACCTATCAATTTTTCCAGATATCCCACGGCTCCAGTTACTGTAAGATATAAACCAAAATTAGAATTGAAGTTAGTGAGGAATAGCAGCTGGTTGCATTAATGTGGCAATGGAGGAGAGCCCAGAACAGCTGTATTCAAAGACATGCACAAGTTGTCATGTAATGGTTTAAGAGTTGGTAGAATATTTTAATTGAGAAGAGCAAATTTCTGAAAGATCAATTATATCTATTAGAAGAAGAATGTAACTTAATTGTAAATTTTCAGGGTGGAGAGATTCTTCACAAAGTACACATCATCCCATGCACTTATGTACATGTAGTTATAAATAGGACAATTATATTTTGTTATAGATGAAATGCTGTTTTACTTTTGAGCAGCTATGCTCTATGTGCACCTACTTTGGTTCATTTACACAGAGTGTGCTGTTATGTGGTATGTTTAATTACACTTTTCCTTGTGATTCTTTCCTTTCTTTGTTTCACTTCTCATTGCCATGCCTTCACTTAACTAAACTTGATTTTATTTAATTCCCTGCTTAAATCCCCCTGTCCCTCCATGTTAATCTATTTCAGCAACACTCACTTTAACTAAGCTTAAAATCACATTTTCAGCCATTGCTTCCTTTATTTTCCGATTATGTCTTTGTGAAGCACCTGAAACAAGGTTTGTTACATATTTGGGAGTTAATTGCAAATTTCTAACAATTGCTGTTTTTGCAATCACTAGCAAGCAGCTGAAATCAAATCATAAATCAAGACTGGCGTAAGTAAGAGAAATGGATTCTGTGCAGATCACACAAAATAATCAAATCGTGTCTCTTTCCTGATGATTTTGTGGACTCTATAAAATGATATATAATTCACAGTGGTTTTCATACATTGTTTGTTAAGCCCTTCAGCTCAACATCTATTTGACTTAATTGAAGGTAGGAGATTCCTTCATTGAAACTTTTTAACTAATAATTCCTCAGATGTTATCTTAGATATATTCCATTATTAAGAAGAATATAATTCTATTCCTATTTATTTCTGGCAATAGGTAGCAAGAGAATGGCACATTTAGGTAGCAATATCATTTATTCAAACACCAGGGACTACTTATACATGAACTAAACTGGAACCTGTCCTCAGAAAGGTAACCAGAAAATATTTTTTGCAAAGTCTTCACCAAACACTGCTGAATTTTAATTTATCAGAAATCATTTGTTTTTGATTCAGATAATTGAAGGAACTTCAACTATTTTAATGTAAATATAAATACAATCCTCGGCACTGTATATTTTCAACGTGTGTCACAATTGTGAGAAAAGATCATTCAGGTAAGACCACTTGAGTTTGTTTCATTGGTAAAATGTGATTTTTGAAGTTATGCAATCCATCTCTACAACTTAATGGAGAAAAGAATGACTCCTTGATAAACCCAACACATAAATTAATCCACATTGCCGCTTCCCTGTTAAATGTGCAGTGCACTTTGTGTTGACAAGCACAAACAATAACTTCAATTTTCTAAGACAATGATTTCACTTTAATTGCTTTGTGAAAGTCTAGGTAATGTAACTTTATATCAGAGATTATCTATTGATCAGTAAGGACCTTCATCCCTTAAAATGTGCAAGATTCATAATTACCCACTAAAACAGTAACATTGAGGGACGTGATGAGATAGAAATTCTGTGTATTTTGTTAAGCGCAACAATGTATTCCCAATAACTTTGTACTATTATTATGTTATGTTTATATTTTATGAAACTAATAAAAAGATTGAAAAAGAAAGAGAAATTCTGTATACTCAATTAAAATATATACTTTCTGATCCTATTATGTAATCAAAGTTAGAAATAACAGAAATTAAAATAGTTTGTTTATTACATTAGTTTGAACTTTTGAAAGTGGCAATGAACGCTGCTTGGTATAAAATACAGATATTCATTTATATTTTTAATATATGCCTCCTCTATGGGTGGTTTAAGCCGTTTAAACACCGTCTAACAGAGAAGCTTCTTTAATGACAAAACTAATGTGATTATCTTAGTGACTATGAGAGGGCTATTGAGGGCTTAGAGCAGAGAAATCTGTTGGCAGAACTGAATGTATCTGCTTAATCCCTTCTCTAATGTGGGCGGAAGATGCTCCAAGGAGCAATTGCTGTTTTATGGTGTAAATCACTCGTCTGTGGAGGCAGGGAATATTTGCAGCTTTAGTCACCCATTGGCCTTTTTCTTCAACGCAGTACAAAAGCTCCGGAGAGAGGCTTTGAGGCCTAGAATTTTCCCAATGAAATACTACTGGGTATATTGCCAAGACCTGGCAGCTCTTTTCATTGTTTAAACAGAATATTTAATTTTATTATGCAAAACTGCATCTTTGCTTTTACAGAACACCAGTAAACTGTATATTATTCACTTTCAGTAGGTGCTTAGTAAATGAGTACTTATATTTATCTGAAACAAAGATGAATGTTATTTTGTTTTTGTATTCTTTAGTTTTCATCCAGGTTTACTGATATCTTTAATAAGAATGTACAAAATCATTTTAGTTAAGATCAATTTCTCAATTAAATTCTTATGTTTCAGGTTGAGTAGCCAATATGAAGTGCAGAATTGAATGTCTCAAAGCTAATTATACAAGTAAATATTAATTCTCTCCAGAACTGGATTACTTTCGGTCTAGAAAGCATGGAGATTAATAGTTTTACCAGGTATACAGAACAGTATCAATCCCAATCACATTAACTGCATTTGTCAGATTTTAATTGTAACACTTGTTACTTCTTATCATACATAATCTTCTCTTTAGGCTGTACCATTTTAAGGATTATATCATTTGATCATCTGCTTTCTATGTTGTTATTACTTAGTTCCAAAATCCGTTTGTCTTGTTGGGGCAAAGTGGAGTACAGGCCACACCCATATTCCATAATGGAAATTTGTCCTCACAGCATTCACAATTCACTAGCCAAATATTTGACATACAATATAAAATTGCAGCAATATATAAAAAAAGTAAGTAAATACAATTTTTTTCAGCTTTTATTGCTTGATGCTCAGATGACATGACTTCGTGTTATGGATAATACTGACGCCAACCGTAATTCAGGGTCACTGGTACATAAGTTTACACCTCACCTTTTCCTTATTTGAGTAGCCATAGAACAAAACATATTCAATCCTCGTGGGATCACTGGTTGGATCATTTTGGGTGGATGTGCTTCCACATAGTGAGGTGTAATATTGTTCGTAGTTTATATAATTTAATGCAATTAAATTTACAAATGATACCTGGGCTTAACATAACTGTTAGTTAATTAAGGCAACTCAGATTGTACACAGAACTGATGGGTCTGAAGTACTGAAGAGTGACATTTCGAACTCCCACTGTCATAATTTGTATACCTCTACAATTCTCAGTTGTACTGAAGCAATATTCCATCGTTGGAGGTTCTGTCTTAGGTGATTCATTAAGCTAGTGCCTTATTTGCCTATTTTAGATGGGTATAAAATATTCCATGGCACTACTTTGGAGTTAAACAACACAGAAACAAGCTCCTTGTCCCATCAATTTGACACAACCCATCAAATGCCACTTACCTAATACTCCTCTGAACCCCTTTCATTCTCCCCACATTCCCTTTACACTCCCCAGTTCCTACAGCTCACCTACACACTTAGGCAATTTACACTGGCTAATTAACCTGCTAAACCACACAGCTTTACAATGTGGAAGGAATCTACAGCACCCATGTGGTCACAGAGAGAAAACACAAGCTGCACACAGACAGCTCTGTAAGCCAGGATTGAACTGGGTCACTGGAGCTGTAAGGCAGCTGCTCTCCTAGCTGAAACACTTGAAAAAAGACAATGGGAGTGGGGTAAATAAGCCCTGGGAGCCTCTTCATAAGCACGGAGATTTCAGTAGGTGTATTCGTTTTAGGATATGAATGGCAGGAGTTGAGCATCCAGATCCAGCAGAAATTCAATGATTACACATGAGTTGTAAAGATCATTAAATGTCACATCCTTGCAAGTGAATCAGACTTTAGTGAATTCATTGTTCACTAAACAGCAATCTTCGACATTTAAACTGCCTGTGCTCAGTATGCACCCACATCACATAACTTGCAGAGTGGAGAACTGTTACAGCACACCAGGAGGGCACTTAGCCATCTTTGCCAGCCCCTAGTGGAGCAATCCTATTGGTGTCATTTATACCACTCTTTCCCCAAAGCCCTGTCAATCATTCTCTCAAGAGCCCACCCAATTTGCTTATGAAGTCTCCAAAACATTTTCTTTCAACTACCCTTGCTGCCAGTGAATTCCCAAAATAACTACTTTCTGAATTAGATAAATTTCTTTTTTTTTTGGCGTGTGCCTGCCTGCGTGCGAGTCCCTGTGTGTGCGTGTGCGTCTGCGTGTCTGTGTGTGCGTCCGTGTGTACGTCTGTGATGATGTCGTTAACAAGGTGCGGAGCGAGAGAGAGACTGTGTGGCGCGCCACTCCTCACACAGACATTTTCGCAGTATTTTCCCTTTATTTTACGACGTCGAGTTGCGATCTCGACACTCAACCCGGCACGGATGGAAAGCATACTTGGGGGCGGACCTGACTAGTTTCGAACCCGGGAACCTCCACTCTCAGGTCTGGCGCCGATGTAATTTCGCCACCAGCCGGCCCCTGAATTAGATAAATTTCAAGGACTATATATTTTATCTTTGAAATATTCACTGAGGTGAACAGTTTCCTTTATCTAAATGAACCATGAACTGTACGTTCCTATCAAATCTCCATTCACGTTTCCTTGCTCCAGAGCGATCAACGCCAGTTTCTCTAGTTCAGTCTTATTGTTGAAATCTCTCATCCATGGAACCATTTTAGTGAACTTATCCTGTGCACTTTCTTGGGTCTCCCATCCTTTCTGAAGCTACTGACCATAGTTGGATGCAATACACCAATTGTCGATCAACTACTGTTTTTACAGATTACCAGGTTTTGTGATCAAAACTTCTATTTGTGAATCCCAGGATGCCATATAGTTTCTTTTTTTTAAAAATCTTTTTATTGAATAAGTACACAGAAGGTAAGCCATATAGGCGCTAATACACTGTTAGAATATAATATATTACAGGAAATATTAATACAGAAAAAAATTAATACAACCAGTGCAATTTAAACATAAAATAACAAGGTAATATAATAGTATACTAATTTTTATATAAATCAATAAAAAAGAAAAAAAACCCCACCGTGCAACTAAACTAAAAAGCAAAGCAAAGCAATGGGCTAACTAGGAAACAAGTAGAGTTAAAGTACTTAAAATCACGTCCTCAAACCCGACCTCCATTAAAAACAGTTAAAAAAAAACAAGAAGGGAATATAAATATGGACCGAGAGAAAAAAAATTACATTAAATGAAAATGTTGAATAAAAGATCTCCAGGTCTGATTGAACTTAACTGAAGAATCATAAAGATTACTTCTAATTTTCTCCAAATATAAACATAATATCGTCTGGGAAAACCAAAAAAACGTAGTTGGAGCATTAGTCTCTTTCCAATGTTGTAAAATACATCTTTTCACCATTAAAGTAAGAAATGCAATCATTCTACGGGCTGAAGGAGAAAGATTACTGGAAATTTTAGGTAATCCAAAGATAGCAGTAATAGGATGAGGAGAGATATCTATATTCAATACCTTTGAGATAATATTAAAAATATCTCTCCAAAAAGTTTCCAGAGTAGGACAGGACCAAAACATATGAGTTAAAGAGGCTATCTGCCCCTGACATCTATCACAAAAAGGATTAATATGAGAATAGAAACGAGCTAATTTATCTTTGGACATATGTGCTCTATGGACAACTTTAAATTGAATTAGGGAATGTTTAGCACAGATAGAGGAAGTATTGACTAGTTGTAAAATCTGCACCCAGTCATCCGCCGAAATAATAAAACCCAATTTCTGTTCCCAATCTGACCTAATCTTATCAAATGGAGCTTTCCTAAGTTTCATAATAATATTATAAATAATAGCCGTAGCACCTTTCTGACATGGATTAAGGTTAATTGTAGTATCTAAAATATATGTTGGAGGGAGCATTGGAAAGGAAGAAAGTATAGTACTTAGGAAATTTCTAACTTGGCGATATCTAAAAAAATGTATTCTTGGTAAACTACATTTATTAGATAATTGTTCAAAAGACATAAGGGAACCATCTAAAAATAAATCCAAAAACCGTGAAATACCCTTAGTCTTCCAAATTTGAAAAGCACAATCCGTGAAAGAGGGAGGAAAAAATATGTTACCTAAAATAGGGATCACTAGCCCAAATTGGTTAAGATCAAAAAATTTTCTGAATTGAAACCAAATACGTAAGGTATATTTAACTATCAGGTTGCAGACCTGTTTGTAGCGTTTCAAATCAAAAGGAAGAGAAGAACCTAAAATAGAGCCAAGTGCATAACCTTGAGCAGATTGTAATTCCAATGCTACCCATTTAGGAATGGATAGTGTATCCTGGTCAAGTAACCAAAATTTCATGTGTCGAATATTAATTGCCCAATAATAGAATCTAAAGTTAGGTAATGCTAAATCTCCATCTCTCTTAGCTTTCTGTAAATGTATTTTACCCAGTCTCGGGTTTTTATTTTGCCAAATAAATGAAGAGATTTTAGAGTCAACTTTATCAAAAAAAGATTTTGGAACAAAAATCGGTAATGCCTGAAATATATATAAAAATTTTGGCAGAATAAACATCTTAACTGCATTAATACGACCGATCAAAGTTAAATATAATGGAGACCATTTAAATGAAAGTTGAGTAATATGATCAATTAAGGGTAAAAAATTAGTCTTTGTGTTTACAAGTAATTTTAATCCCAAGATATGAAAAATAATTATTAATCAGTTTAAATGGAAGGTTATGATACAAGGGAAGTTGCTTATTAATCGGGAAAAGTTCACTCTTACTGAGATTTAACTTGTAACCGGAAAAGAGACTAACCATATAGTTTACTAACCATTTCCTCAATGTGCCATGCCACTTTGAAGGATTTATGCGCACATATACTCCAATCCCTTTGTTCTTCATCCTTTAGAATTGTGTATTTTAGTTGATATAATCTGTCCTTATAATTTATCATCCAAACTTCTCCATAATAAATTTCATTTGTCACTGTCTGCCTATTAATCTAGTCTTCTTGAAAAGGATTATTAAAATAACTCATCCATCATTAGCACACTTTCAAGTTTGGTGCTCAATGCAAATTTGGAGATTTTACCCTGTATCCCAATAGCTAAGTGACTACAGCAATGACTCCTGGAGAACAGCACTGTGTGCCATCTTCCAATCTGTCAAACAACCATTTATCATTATTCTCTGCTTTCTACTTTTAAACCAAATTTCCTATCCATGCTGATAAACAGTCCTTTAATTACCTGGGGTTATATTTTGCTGGCTGCTCCTTTTCATCAAATGCCTTAAAAATCCATTCAGGTGCCATCTATTGTATTTCCTTCATCAATTATCTCTGATACCTCAATAAATAAATTCAGTCAGGATAATCAAGTATGATTTGCCCTTAATTGTAGCTGTCCTTAAACTTTTCCATGTGCTTTATAGTTGTTCTCTTTGTTTTTTTCCCTCATTAGTACTTTTATTAACTGGCCTGTAATTGCCTGGCATGTCCTTGTATTCCTTTTTGAACAAGGATGTTACTTTTGCCATTTTCTAATCTTGTAGTACTTCTATTGTGTTCAAGAATAATTCAAAAATTAAAGTCTGACCTTCAGCAGTCTTCATCTCCCTCAGCAACCAGGCAAGCATCTTCTTCAGACCAAGAGAGACAATCTATTTGGTAACCCCCTCGCAATTTTTAGCCCATCCATTATCTTCACCACCACCTCGTTTGCTGAGATCTTAGCTGCACCCACTTACTCGACAGCTAATCCAACAGGCTCAATCGATCTTTCAGCTCTGCATAGTTCATCTCTAAACTTAACTGACCCCACCCTGTATATTACTACCCATTTACATGCCCATAGAAGAATTATTTTTATGTTAACCTTCACTCACTTATCATAGTCTCTCTTTGCTTGCCATTCTTTTGTCTGCATCTCCCCTCTCAGCCTGGCTCAGAATGCACTTCACACCAAAGTGGCCGCAGGGAGGTCTGACAGTGGTGTAACCTCCGGCATGGTGCTGCGAGTTCCTGCTCACCAGACCTATAACGTTATTAGTGAACGTTTGCCCAAACTGGGACAGATGGCAGCTCGCTCAGTGGTGCTGTCAGCTCATGGTTTCGGAGCAACCTGGAGCTGCATCATCTGTAGCTAAGCACCCCATGAAGCAATGTTCCAGTTTTTGCCCTATGATTGTCTGGCAGAGCCAAGTACACAGTTCCAGAGTGCCAGGTGGAATTTAAGAGCATGAAACCGATGCAGCTATCAACTCAGGCATGTGCATTGTACAAGATTTAGAGGATAGAATGGGATTGAGAACATGAACATGGTGTGAAAATTGGAGAAGAGGTTTGCAGTGATGCAAGAGGAACGGTAATATAAGAACCAGTTCAATGAAGGGCAATATCACGTAGAATAGTATAGTACAAAAACAGGGAATTCGGCCCACCATTATGTGCTGAACCAGCAAAAAAGCACCCAAACACTAATCCCTTCTACCTACATAACGTCCATAACCTTTCATCTTCCTTACATCCATGTGCCTATCCAAACATCTCTTAAAAGCTTCTAATGTATTTGCCTCTGCCACCATTCCAAGCAGTGCCTTCCAGGCATCCACAACACTCTGAATAAAAAAAACCTACCTCTCACATTCCCTTTGAACCTACCCTCTCTCATATTCAACACATGCCCTCTGGTATTAGATATCTCAAACTCAGGAAACAGGCACTCTCTGTCCACTCTATCTATGACTCTCATAATCTTGTAAACTTTCAGCAATCCCCTCAGCCTCCAGTGCTCCTGAGAAAACAACTCAAGTTTATCCAGCCTCTTTTGATAGTACATTCTCTCTAAACCAGGCAGCATCCTGGTAAACCTCTTCTGCACTCTCTCCAAATCCTCAACATCCTTCCAATAGAGGGGCAATCAGAACTGTACGCAATACTCCAGATGTGGCCTAACCAAAGTTTCATAAAGTTACAACACAACCTCCTGACTTTTGTACTCAGTGCCTCAACCAATAAAAGCAAGCAGTCCATAAGACTTCTTAACCACCTTATCAACCTGTGTAGCCACTTTCAAGGAGCAATGAACTTGGATCAAAAGATCTCTCTGCTCACCACACTCTTAATGGTCTCCTTGCATTTTCCCTACCAGGGTGCAACACCTCACATTTATCTGGGTTAAACTCCATCTGCCATTTCTCTGGGGCCATATCTGCAACTGATCTATATTGTGCTGTATTCTTTGCCAGTCTTCTACACTATCCACAGCTCCACCAATCCCGGTATCATCTGCAAATTTACTAACCCACTCATCTACATATTCATCCAAGTCATTTATATACAAACGTCAGAGATCCCACCACTAATTACAGACCTCCAGCTCAAATAAGTCACTTCAACTACTACTGTCTGTCTTCTATGCACAAGCCAGTTCTGAATCCAAACCGCCAATCTGCCACAGACTCAATTCAACTTAATCTTTTTGATTAGCCTCTCACAAAGAACTTAGTCAAATACCTTACTAAAATCCATGTAGACAACATCCACTTCCCTATTGTCAGCAATCTCTCTTGTCATCTTGTCAAAAAACTCCATCAAGTTGGTAAGGCGTGAGAGGTACAACATTAGCCACTTGCCAGTCCTCTGGGACCTCACTTGTGACTAGAGAGGACATGAAGTTACTGGTCAAGGCCCCGGCAGTCTCACCTCTGGCCTCCTTCGATAACCTGGGGTAAATCCCATCAGGCACTGGGGACTTACCCATCTTAATACTCATTAGGAGGCCCAACTCTTGCTCCTTTGACCTCTAAATGTCCCCATGTTTCAATAGGTTTCAATAGGTACATTTAATGTCAGAGAAATGTATACAATATTCATCCTGAAAATCTTTTTCTTCGCAAACATCCACAAAAAGAGAGGAGTGCCCCAAAGAATGAATGACAGTTAAAATGTTAGAACCCCAAAGCTGCCCCCATCTCCCCCTCCCTCCCACGCACAAGCAGCAGCAAGGCAATGACCCCCCTCCCCCACCAACAAGAAAACATTAGCACCTTTCACCGAGCACTCAAGCATGCAGCAAAGCATCAATAAAGACACAGACTTGCAGTACTCCAAAGACTACTTGTTCACCTGGTAATTTGCAGGCTCTCTCCCTCTCCCTAATAAGGGGAAAAGGGATGTTCCCATTTCACAGTGAGAGGGGAGACTTAACAAACAACTCGCTGATTTACAATGTTAGAAGTCTGTTGCGCTCACTTTTTCCAAGCACTGTGCCCAGAGAATCGGAACCAGAAAGGTGCATCTCTCCGGGCACACGACCCCCGGCAGCTAACCTGCTGCTCCCGATGTTCCATGTTCTCCTGCATCGCTTCAGTCAGGGGCACTGGCCTAGAACCAGCCCGTCTCCAGAGCCATGAAAATCCGGAACCCTGAAGATGCACTGGTCTTCCAGGCCGTGTCCTTGGGATATCAAAAAGCGGCCGGTCCTGAGGTCCTGAGAGTGGGTCCCATTCCCGCAGAGAACCAAAGTCAGAGTGTAACTCCAGGTCAGGGTCTTCAAAAGAACACTGAAAAAGGAAAAAAGAGATATCAAAGATAGAAATAGAGCTGATTCTGAAGATGCAAACAAAGGAGACACCATTTAGTGCCATCTTAACTTAGTTCTACCTCCAAACTGTGTATTTTTGTATTTATCACTTAGCACTGATCTCCTGGTCCTCCTTATCCATTTCCTTGGTAAATACTGAAACAAAGTTCTCATTATGTACTTCACTCACATTCTCCACATCCAAGCAAATGTTGCCCCTTTATCCCTGAGTGGTACCACCCTCTCCCTCTTGCTCTTGATGTATGTATAGAATATCTTGGGATTCAGCTTAATTTTTCATGGCCACTCTTGGCTTTGCTATTCCCTTCTTTATTTCTTTTCTGTCTTCTTTATACTCCTCATGTGCTTCACTTGATCCTAACTTTCAAAGCTTTACATACTTTCCATTTTGCTTCTTGACTAAATTCACTACCTCTCTGGGCAACCAAGGTTCTCTTATCTTTCCATTCCTGTCTTCCCTCTAACAGGAACTTACCTTTCCTGTACTCTGTGTTATTGATCTTTAAACAACTGCCACATGTCTGATGTGGACTTGTCAGAGAAAAAGTGTTCCCAATTTATGCCTCTTAGTTCCTGCCAAATGCCTTAGTCTGGCCCACTCCAATTTAAAACTCTCCCTCAAGAGCCATACCTATCCTTATCAATAGCTATCCTGAAAGTTAAGGAGTTCCCTAACTGTTCACCCATTGAAATGTCAGTCACCTGGCCAGGCTCATTACGCAGCACCAGATCCAGTACGGCCCCGCCTCTCGGACGGTCCACATATTGATTTATGAAACCTTCCTGGATACACGTAACAAATCCTGCCCCATAAAAACCCCTTGCACTAAAAGTCCCAGTGTATATTGGGAAAGTTGAAATCCCCCATGACAACAACCCTATTATTTTCACTCATTACCTTAATCTGATTACACATCTGTTCCTTAATGACCCAGTGGCTGTTAGGGGGTCTGTTGTACAACCTCATCAGTATGATTGCACCATTCCTATTCCTGAGTTCTACCCAAATAGACTCAGTGTCTGACCATCACCCCCCCCCATTATGTCCCCTCTGTGATGTTGTCCCTGATTAGAAGTGCAACTCCCCCCCATTTATTTACCTTCTCCTCTATCTTTTCAAAAACTTCAAAAACCTGGCACCTTAATCACCCATTCCTGTCCCCGTCTCAACCAAGTTTCAGTGATGGCTACAACATCATTGTCCCATGTACTGATCCATGCTCTAGATTCATCAGCCCTTACCCATAATGCTGGCCACACTGGAGCTAAGACATGGATAAGGACCAACTGTGGAAGAAAAGTGATGAATTTCCAGAAAAAAAATTTCTTGATGCATTGGGAACTATGCCAGAAAGCTAATGTTTAGTATTAATGAGTGTTGAAGAGTCGAGACTCATCATGATACAGGTACAGGGTTTTGTATAGATGAACAAAGAGGTCCACCAATTCTTGAAGGCAGCAGGGCAGGCAGATAAAATGGTTAAGAAATTGCAGGGGATTCTTGGTGGCAAAATACAGAATCCAAGAGAAGTTGTGATGGAACTGTGTGAACCATTTAGCCTGGCCATGGCTAGAATTCTGTGATTACCACAGTGTAGGAGCAATGCAGAAAGTGTGCTGAGGAGATCGCCAGCGTGGAGAGGCTTAGGCAAGCTGAACTGAAAGGACGTATTTCTCTCAGTACAAACATCAATCACTAGGGGATATACAAACCCCATTTCCAGAAAAGTTGGGATATTTTCCAAAATGCAATAAAAACAAAAATCTGTGATATGTTAATTCACGTGAACCTCTATTTAACTGACAAAAGTACAAAGAAAAGATTTTCAATAGTTTTACTGACCAACTTAATTGTATTTTGTAAGCATATACAAAATTAGAATTTGATGGCTGCAACACACTCAGCAAAAGTTGGGACAGAGTTAAACTAAGATTGAAAAGTGCACAGAATATTCAAGTAACACCGGTTTGGAAGACTCCACATTAAGCTGGCTAATTGGTAGCAGGTGAGGTATAATGATTGGGTATAAAAGTAGCGTCCATCAAAGGCTCAGTCTTTGCAAGCAAGGATGGGTCGTGGCTCACCCCTTTGTGCCAAAATTCATGAGAGAATTGTTAGTCAGTTCAAAAGGAACATTTCTCAGCGCAAGATTGCAGAGAATTTAGGTCTTTCAACATCTACAGTACATAATATTGTGAAAAGATTCAGAGAATTCAGACATCTCAGTGCGTAAAGGGCAAGGTCGGAAACCACTGTTGAATGCGCGTGATCTTCGAACCCTCAGGCGACACTGCCCAAGAAGCCGTCATGCTACTGTGACAATTATAGCCACCTGGGCGCGGGAGTACTTCCGAAAACCATTGTCACTCAACACAGTCCGTCGCTGCATCCAGAAATGCAACTTGAAACTGTATTACGCAAGGAGGAAGACATACATCAACTCTATGCAGAAACGCTGGCGAGTTCTCTGGGCCCGAGCTCATCTCAGATGGACCGAAAGACTGTGGAACCATGTGCTGTGGTCAGATGAGTCCACATTGCAACTAGTTTTCAGAAAAAACGGGCGTCGGGTTCTCCATGCCAAAGATGAAAACGACTATCCAGATTGTTATCAGCGAAAGGTGCAAAAGCCAGCATCTGTGATGGTATGCGGGTGCATCAGTGCCCACGGCATGGGTGAGTTGCATGTATGTGAAGGTACCATTGACTCTGAGGCGTATATTAGGATTTTAGAGAGACATATGTCGCCATCAAGGCGACGTCTCTTCCCAGAACGTCCATGCTTATTTCAGCAGGACAATGCTGGACCACATTCTGCATGGGCTACAACAGCGTGGCTTTGTAGACACAGAGTGCGTGTGCTTGACTGGCCTGCCGCCAGTCCAGATCTATCTCCTATTGAAAATGTATGGCGCATCATGAAGAGGAGAATCAGACAACAGAGACCACGGACTGTTGAGCAGCTGAAGTCTTATATCAAGCAAGAATAGACAAAATTTCCAATTGCAAATCCACTACAATTAGTATCCTCAGTTCCAAAACGATTAAAAAGTGTTATTAAAAGGAAAGGTGATGTAACACAATGGTAAACATGCCTCTGTCCCTACTTTTGTTGAGTGTGTTGCAGCCATCAAACTCTAAATTTGTGTATGTTTACAAAATACAATTAAGTTGGTCAGTAAAACTATTGAAAATCTTTTCTTTGTACTTTTGTCAGTTAAATAAAGGTTCACATGAATTAACATATCACATATTTTTGTTTTTATTGCATTTTGGAAAATATCCCAACTTTTTTGGAAATGGGATTTGTAGATATAAATTAGTGGCAGGATTGGAGTGGGGTTAGAACATAGAACATAGAACAGTACAATACAGGGATAGGCCATTTGGTCCACAATGTTGTGCTGAACTAATTAAACTAGTTATTAAATACTTAACTAAACTAATCCCTTCGTCCCTCACAACGTCCATATTCACCCATTCTCTGCACATCCATGCGCCTATGTAAAAGCTCTTCAGTGCCTCTATCACAGTTGCCTCCACCGCATCCCCGGCAGTGCACTTCAGGCACTCACCAGTCTCTGTGTGGAAAAAACCTGACCTATGCAGTTCATTTGAACTTACCCACTCTCATCTTAAATGGGTACCCATCAGTATTAGACATTTTGACCCTGTGAAGACATACTAGCTGCCTACTCTACCTATTACTCTTATAATCTCAATCAGATCTTTCCTCTACCTCCACCAATCCAAAGAAAAGAACCCAAGTTGTCCAACTTCTCCTGATAACACATGCCCTCTAATCCTGACAGCATCCTGATAAACCTCTTCGGTCCCGTATCCAAAACCCCCCACATACCTCCAGAAACAGGGCGACCAGAATTGAATGCAATATTCCAAATGCAGTCTAGCTAGAGTTTTATAAAGCTGCCACGTAACTTCCTGACTCCAGACAGCAATGCCTCAAGTAATAAAGGCAAGCATGCCGTACCACCCTATCAACCTGTGCACACATTTTCAGAGAGCTGTGCACTTGGACCCCAAGATTCCTCTCTATATCAACATTGTTAGGGATCCTGCCATTAACAGGGTTCTATCTCTTCACATTTGCTCTCCCAAAAACGCAATACCTCACAGTTTACCAGATTAAACTCCATTTACCATTTCTCTGCTCGTATCTGCAACTGATCTATGTCCACTGTAACTTTTGGAAATACTCTACACTATCCACAACATCGCCAATTCTTGTATCGTCTGTGAGCTTACTAACCCACCCATCTAACCCATCTACATTTTAATCCAGGCCTTCTATTTACTTAATTTATTTATTGGGATACTGCGTGGAATAGGCCCTGCTGGCCAGCAACTCCCAGTTTAACCATATAACCATATAACAATTACAGCACAGAAACAGGTCATCTCGGCCTTTCTAGTCCATGCTGAACTCTTACCCTCACCTAGTCCCACCGACCTGCACTCAGCCCATAACGCTCCCTTCCTTTCCTGTCCATATAACTATCCAATTTAACCTTAAATGACAACATCGAACCTGCATCAACCACTTCTGCTGGAAGCTCGTTCCACACAGCTACCACTCTCTCAGTAAAAGAAGTTCCCCCTCATGTTACCCCTAAACTTTTGCCCTTTAACTCTCAACTCCTGTCCTCCTATTTGAATCTCCCCCACTCTCAATGGAAAAAGCCTATCCACATCAACTCTATCTATCCCCCTCATAATTTAAAATTTACAATGACCGACCGTTATGTCTTTGGACTGTGGGAGGAAACCGGAGCACCCGGAGGAAACACACACAGTCACTGGGAGAACGTACAAACTCCTTACAGGCAGCGGGAATTGAGCTCGGGCCACTGGTTCTGTAAAGTGTTGCGCTTACCACTAGGCTATATTTGTTATACATAAGTATACCATATATATAGTACTCATGTTTGTAATCCAGTTTGGGGTGCAATAGAAATTACAGACTGAATGTTCTCTTCACATGTTATAAATTTGTATTTATGCATTGGTTTTTGATGTGCATGGGTGGAGGTTGTGCATGTCATGAAAATGAAAAAATAATGCAGATGCTGGAAATCTGAAAGAAAAATAGTAAGTGCTAGAAACACTCTGCAGGTCAGGCAGCATTTGTGGAAAGAGAAAAAGAATGAATATTTCATGTCAGAATCTGGGTTAGGGTTGCCAGTATTCCATACTTTGAAACTGCACGTAGCATCAAATGAACAAAGATTTGGAAAGGGTGATGTTGGAGTCTGTTGATCCTGATGGACTTTTGAGGCTTCATTGTTATATCCCAGTTAAACCTGTGCAGCCCCAAACATTGATGGAAGTGGGACAAGTGCTGTAAAAGAAATAATAATAATAATAATAAATAAGCAATAAATAGTGAGAACATGAGATGAAGAGTCCTTAAAAGGGAGTCCAGAGTTTGTTGGAAGACTTCAGTGATAGGGTGAATGAAGATGAGTGAAGTTATCCCTTCTGGTCAAGAGTCTAATGGTTGAGGGGTAATAAAGGATTTTTTTGTGATTTTCAATTAAAATATAGCAAATCTGTATCAAGCAGTAGTGAATCAAAGCAACTGGACATGCTGTGTTGTCTAAAAGCTGCTTCACCACTCATCCTTGAGGCTTCTTCAGTTCTGAACCATGGTGGCTAGTTTTCCAGTTTATAAACTCTGTGAGCTGTTTAAAGGTATAGCAATCACATGAGGGTTGGAGGGTCGTTAAGAGTCGTAGAAGTAATGAGAGGGTCATTAGTCTTATCTTTGCATGAATGGAGGTGTGAATATCCAATGAGCTGGATGACTGCGAACCTTCATAGACCTATTGCAAATCTGGTATTTATGTTTCCCTTTCGTTACTTATTGTGTTTGTTTTTTCCTATGGACATACAGGATTGGCTGGCAGTGTGCTGGAGCATGGATGGGCTTGGAACAATGATTCATTTACAGTGGTGTGACTTCTTTCTGCAGCTGCCTATGCCAAGGATTTTAATGGTTCCTGATAGACCAGGAACTTAAACAACAACCATTTCTTAAGGTGAATATTCCAAAAAACAGAACTAATTTTTGTGTTTTATTAAACATTGAAGCATCATTGTGTTTCCTTTTATTTATAGGCAGTCAATCTGGATGGAATCTCTCAAGTTAGATTAAAAATGACTTGACAATGATTACAATTTTTTTGTTCCTTTCAAAAAAAAGGAACATTAACACAGTGGCAAATGCTGCATTACGACATCGTATTTTTCAAATCCTCTGTCCTGTAGTGATCTTTGAGTTACCAAATTATGATAACCTTTGTTATGTGGAGCTGTGCTCACCAGAGGTGGCATGGTGGCAGCTTGGTAGACTTGGTTCCATTCTGTACTCAAGATATTTGTACCTCTTCAGTTTAGGCTCGATTCAAAACAGATCCCGGGAGTTCAACCAGTACCTCTCCAGTGTTCATTGCTCTAATCAATCAAATGTTTATTATGCTAGACTTGCTCAAGTTACAGTGGAACTCAAGTTAGGCGGAGCACCTCCCCTTCGTACTCCATCTGTTATTTATTTATTTTTTTATTATTATTAGTTTTTTTTCTCTCGCTCTCCTTTTTCTCCCTCTGTCCCTCTCACCATACTCCTTGTCCATCCTCTGGGCTTTCTCCCTCCCCCTTTCTTTCTCCCTAGGCCTCCTGTCCTATGATCCTCTCATATTCCTTTTGCCAATCAACTGTCCGGCTCTTAGCTTCATCCCTCCCCCTCCTGTCTTCTCCTATCATTTCGGATCTCCCTCTCCCCCTCCCACTTTCAAACCTCTTACTAGCTCCTCTTTCAGTTAGTCCTGATGAAGGGTCTCGACCCAAAACATCGACTGTACCTCTTCCTGTAGATGCTGCCTGGCCTGCTGTGTTCACCAGTATTTTTTATGTGTGTTGCTTGAAATTCCAGCATCTGCAGATTTCCTCGTGTTTACGTTGCTCAAGTTACTCCTGGTTCAGGCTGGTTCTCTCATCAGCCTGTCCCTGGTCCTGTGGATAACCATATCCAGGACTGCAAGCTGTTCCTTTCATCTGCCTGTCACTGCTCACCACAGCAACCCCCCCCCCCCCCAAGACTAACACTGTGGGCAATCTGACCCAGGTGATAATGTGTTCCCAGTGCAGTCCATCCCCCAGACTAACACTGTGGGCAGTCTGACCCAGGTGCCAGAGTATTCCCCACCCTCTCCCAGAGTAACACTATAGGCAATCTGACAATCTGATTGAGGCAATAGAGTGTTCCCTAACAACCCTCCCCCCGACTCCAGACTGACACTGTGGGCAATCTGACCCAGGCGCCAGAGTGTTCTTGTGGGCAACCTGACAGTTCTCAGGCTGTGACTGTCTACCTTTGAACCCTGCAGAGCTATCTGTCCACAGAAGCCAGGTGGTTTGTGCTGGCAATGTATTTTCTATTTCAAGGCATTAATTTAGGATGACACACAGCTCCAGTGGGCAAGCACTGATCATGTCCTGAGGGAGTTACCTTTTATTAGAAGGATCTATTTGGAATTTGAAACGCGGTCACCTTTATTCAGTGTGCCGCTTGTGAAAGGAACTCTGATTGTCAAGGTAATTGTATATTGAGACAGACTGGATTGGTAGCGGATTGGTAGCAGATTGAGCCGAAAGGCAGCCCGGGTCCTCCTGCTCACTCTGGTTCAAACTATGAAACAGTCCTGACCAAACTGATCCTCACTTGGTCAGTGGACTCAAGCTTATAAATTCTCCTGCAGAAGTCCCACATAATTAACTAGGTTTGTACATTTCCAGACCCGTTGTAACTAATGATGCCTGGCTGAGTCTGCATTATATGTAAAAAAAAATGTGAGAAGATGCCGCCCCACTTTGAATACAGGAAGGGACTTCTCATATTTTAGCTACCGATAAGCCTTACTTCCCTGAGCTCACATTTGATGGTGGAGGTGGGGGGGGTGGTGAATTTCCTTGGTAGTGTGTTCTGGTTGGCCATTCACAGGACCAGGCAGTGAGCCATCATTGGCAGGAGAGTTCGTGCATCCTAAAGTTATGCTAAAACTAGGCCTTCCTATGGACTACACAGTGCCTACTGGAACTCTCCAGACCATCCAGAGCTAGCGCTCCATACAAATGTTGCATTGCATTCTGGGCAAGAACAACATTTTAATTCATGCTTTGTGTTTCTTTGTTACTTTTAAGTGAGGTTATTTAAAAGTAAAATCAAAAAACAAAACATACAGTACATAAAAGAAGAAAAGCATCATGGGTATAAAGGCCAGCCAAAAAGAAAACAACAAAACAGGTCCTGTCAGTAATCTGTCCAATGCTCAGAATCATGATTCCAAATTTGTTCAAAAGCACATTTCTCCCTGAAATATGGTTATTCCCTACAATCTTTCCATAAGGATTAAACTAGTTCCACATGCTTGTTAGCACCTCAAGCCATCAAGTTTGAATAGTGGGATGAAAATGTTTATTCAAATATGCAATTTAAATAAGTCAAATGTTATTTTCAAAACTGGAAATATTTATTTGTTTTTAAGTGAGGTTATTTTAAAACAAGATCAAAAAACAAAACATTCAAAGAAGGAGAAAATAATTATGGGTATAAAGACCAGCAAAAAAGCTAAGAGCAAATTAGGTCCTGTCAGTAATCAGTTGAAAGAGTGTGATAATGCAATATGATCAAAATTTGCATGATTGCATTGGTGTCATGTCATGTGATTTAAGTATTACGTTGTTTACTTTCCCCAAAAATGAATTAACTGGATGTCTTCAATGCCAAGAAAACTAGTCAGCTATGGGCAAAAATAAGTGAGCACTGAGTATATTAAGCGATAGGCATTGATTGCTTCAACTTGAATTTTTTACCTTGTTCATTACAATATTTGGCTGGATGCCTTCAGCTTTCAACTCAGTCTTTTCTCTTGCTCAGCAGGCTGGCAACAAGAAGTCAAAAACTCCACAGGCTGGTCTATATTATTAAAGCTTGTGTGAAAGATCTCATGCTATTCAGTTCGATAGATTCACCAAAATTTGTGTTATCTTTCAGTCAAAGAAGAATGTTTAAAACTCATCTAGAGAAATGTGCTAAGTGTGTTGTCTTATTTTACAATAACAAGCAGATACTATAATCTGCTTGTCTGAAATATTTGACACTTTAAAAAACAATTACAGGTGCTTTAATTCTCTTTCACAACAATGGTGACCTAATCTTCTGGTTGGCAGCAGAGGTAAATCATCAAGTTTCCAACACCCCTTGGTTACCAAGGTGATTCCAAAGGGAAAGTTTTAAAATCCTGATGACCTTCTTCTTCTGAAAACATGAGATTTTAAAGAGTCATCAAATCAAAAGCAAAATAGTTTAAGTCAAAAAAATAAACAGGATGACCAATTCAGACAGAAGAGGACAGAAACCCTTCTCTTTTCCAAAACATAATTTTCAGCTCCGACTGTTGCAATTATGATGACTTCATGAATACGATCCACTGAATGCCAATTTAGACAACACACACTTTCAGTTATCTTGGCAGCGTCTCACAGCTGGGAAGACTGCCATCAGTGTGTTGCTATAAAGTATGTTTTCACATTCTGATCATCTTTGCACTACAACTTGATTTTTATGTTATTGATAAACCATATATGTGGAAAGATACATTGTTATTTTTGACTGACATTGTGCTTAAAGTCAATCGCGCTTAGTTTTAAAAATTATAGGATTTGTTTCCCTTCTCTTTTGGCACAACATTGTATACAGACTTGTCATTATAAGCCAAAAGAAGAAAGCCCTTCAGTTTTTTTCAGCGACTGCAAAATCTGGAGCTCTTGATTAAATTGGAAGCTTGTAGATTTCTTTTCCTTGATTGCTAGCTTTATGAAGACATTTATGCAGCATTTGTGCTTATGTATAATTAAAGCAGAAGATTATTTTTACTAATCAGAGATTCATTCTCCAAACTTTGTTACGCTAATCTCAAAGGGTAGCATCAGCTTTGGAATCTGATTTATGTTTCTTTATCATGATTTAAATGAGTGGTGTTGAGCAAACTGAATAATTTAATTCCACATGAATAATGAAGCTGAACTTGGCTGAACAAATATGAATCTTGCCAAAGTGAAACTAGGGGAATGCGAATCAGTTAAGTTAAAACACTGTGGAGGATAATGTGATATTATTAATGAGAAATATTTTCAAATCAACACTATTTATACTAATTCTGATAACGCAAGCTCTTTCTTTTCTCCATTCTCAGCTTTCTTTGTAGACTGTGTGTCATTACATTTTTGTTCAGCTGGCGAGAATATTACCTTGGCTTTCTTTGTAACCATCAGCAGCCCACTGCATGCACCAGAATCAGTCAGCTGTGGGTGTAACTTAAGGAACAAAACTAGACTACATCACTCCTGTCTCTGACACTCGAGCAATTGTCAAACAACTAATAGAAACTATCTGATGAAGACCCTTCTGACCAACACTAGCAACTTCTGATGGGTTTCCTAGACATGATATTTATATTGCATAACCCTTACCACCAAAACACTATTAAGACAAATGTTTCTGAAGAGCCAGTTGATTTGCAAGCCATCAGAATTAGAATAATACTTAGAATTTGTGTGTGACTTCATGATCTTTTTTCCTTTATAATGTTTTTGGGTGACTGATTCCTCCCCCTTTTCCCTCAAGGATAGCCACAAATTTTTAAAAGAGTGGGGACTCATCGCTGAGAGCACCTAAATATGTAAATTTGTTTCCGAACACCATTGGATAGAATTTGTTGCAGGAAGTATAAATACACAAATGCTTTAGAATCCAGGGCTGAGGCCTCTCTTTGCTCTATTAACCATCAATGTATCACCCAAGTGTTAGCCTGAAGTTTTGAATCATCATCATTATAAAAACTATCCAAATTTGAATGGAAATGAAAATTTGTTTCTATAGTAGCTGGATGATAAAGAATGCCAATTTAACTGCTGGCAGCAAATTGCAGTTGTACAAGGTTAATTTCCATGTAATTAATGAATCACGGCCTTGAATAAAATAGAAAGTAAATGGATGCGAGATTTTTTAGTGCCACTGAGGCAATATAGTCAAAAATAATTTTCATCCCTTTGTGGCAATTTGAACATCAGTAATCAAGCTAAATCTATTGTCTGTTGTAGACAATACAGGCTGCGCAGGTTGACTGTGGTTCAGAAGGTATATGGTGTATTGGCCTTCATTGACCGTGGGATTGAATTCAAGAGCCGGGAGGGAATGTTACAGCTGTATGGGACCCTGGTCAGACCCCACCTGGAGTACTGTACTCAATTCTTGTCACCTCACTGCAGGAAGGATGTGGAAACCATAGAAAGAGGAGATTTACAAGGATGTTGCCTGGATTGGGGAGCATGCCTTATGAGAATAGGTTGAGTGAACTTGGCCTTTTCTTCTTGGAGCGACGGAGGATGAGAGGTGACCTTATAGAGGTGTATAAGATGATGAGAGGCATTGATTGTGTGGATAGTAAGAGGCTTTTTCCCAGGGCTGAAATGGCTAACAGGAGAGGGCACAGTTTTGAGGTGCTTGGAAGCAGGTACAGAGGAGATATCGGGGTAAGTTTTTTACACAGAGAGTGGTGAGTGCGTGGAATGGGCTGGCGGTGACGGTGGTGGAGGCAGATACAATAGGGTCTTCTAGGAGAGTCTTGGATCTTAGAAAAATAGGGGACTATGGGTAACCCAAGGTAATTTCTAAAGTAAGTGCATGTTTGGCACAGCATTGTGGGCTGAAGGGCCTGTATTGTGCTGTAGGTTTTCTATGTTCTATGTCTATGCTCCACGTTTAATAATTAGAATAGAAACAATAAATCATAAAATCATTAAAACATTGAGCTACTATAATTAATTAACCATAAGTATATAGAGAAGTAAAAATAGTACTGAGCCAACTTATCATTTTAATGAAAACCTGCAAACCATTTTAAATGGCTGCAGCCGCATGGGATGTTTCAGTAACGGCTGATGTAAGACTACGTACACAGTGTAACTGAACCCCTAAGAAGACAGTGGTGGGAACAGGGGTGAAATGGGAGGTCAGATAAACCCACATCTAGAAGCAATGTACTCCATTCTTCCACATTGGGGAAGCAGGTCTGGAAGTCTGGGACATGTGGACGCCAGTGTTGAGGTTGGGTTGAGTTTCTGCACCGAGCTACCAGGTAGCCAGTAGAATGATCTATCTTGATGTCTGTTCCAAATCTAGCTAGTGCCATACAACATTTCATTATGGTGCACAACTCCTTCTTAGCTAGTCTTAGAGTCTTGCTTGTGACCCTACTTTGTGGGTTGATGAGGTCTTTGTGGGATCTGTCACAGCTGAGATAGGAGATGTTGACCTAACGGTCCAGATGCATACATTTATGGGCACTACATTTCTGTCAAGGCTTTTTTGAGAAAATCATTGAAGTAACACACACAAAATGCTGGAGGAACTCAGCAGGCCATGCAGCGTCTATGGATAAGTGTACAGTTGATGTTTCCGGCTGAGATCCTTCATCGGGAATCACTGATGTGTTGTCTTTTTCATCTTAGAAATCTCTGGGTGAGACAGAGCTTGAAGTGCAATGCCAAATTTATGAATGATGCGGTTCATCTATTGCAGCTGACCGTGTGTAATCAGAGTCTTGACCCTGGGGATATTGTCCTTGGATGGCAAGATGTGTCATGGTCCGGTCCGTGAAGTCCATATTCTGGTTCACGGTCCAGTCCATCGACCCTTGCTCCAGGTTTTCCTGTCTACCCTGTTTCTGTTCTTGTTGAGCTCTAATTGAGGCAGCTGATATTCATTGGAGCTGGCTGCATAAATACCTTCAGAAACCAGGGCGTGGCTGCTGGATTGTTCTTGTCCTTACTCCTTGTATCCTTTCCTCTACCTTCTGTTTCCTCGCCTGAAGCCCTGCCTTGTCTTGCCGGTAACTCTCGCCTCACCTAAAGTTCTCATCTTGCCTTGCATTGCCTGAAGCCTTGCCTTGTCTTGCTGGTAACTCTCACCTCATCTCGCCTGCAGTCTTGTCCTGGAGCCACCCTGTACCTAGCTCCCTTCCTGTCCCTTGCCTCCGCCCAGGTAAGCCAGGCCGTCTTGCCATTACCTGTGGTTGGTTCTGTCCCTTCCTGTCCCTTGCCTCCGTCGGGTAAGCCAGGCCGTCTTGCCGTTACCTGCAGTTGGTTCTGTCCCTTCCTAACCCTTGCCTCCATCAGGTAAGCCAGGCTGTCTTGCCATTACCTGCGGTTGGTTCTGTCCCTTCTGGTCCCTTGCCTCTATCGGGTGGTGATCCGTGCTCTGCCCAGGAGTACCACGCCCTGCCCAGGAGGAGCCTCTAGCCTCCGGCCTCCAGTCAAGTCTCTAGCCTCCTGCCTCCTGCCAAGCCTCGCCTCTAGTCTCCAGCCTTAAGCCTCAAGTCTCCAGCCTCTAGCCTCATGCCAAGCCTCGCCTCAAGTCTCTAGCCTCAAGCCTGGACTCCAGCCTCCTGCCTCCTGCCAAGCCTTGCCTCTAGTCCCCAGCCTCAAGCCTCAAGTATCCAGCCTCTAGCCTCCCGCCAAGCCTTGCCTCGTCTCCAGCCTCTAGCCTCCTGCCAAGCCTCGCCTCAAGTCTCTAGCCTCAAGCCTGAAGACGCCAGCCTCCTGCCTCCTGCCAAGCCTCATCTCTAGCCTCAAGCCTGAAGACTCCAGCCTTCTGCCTCCTGCCAAGCCTCGTGTCTAGCCTCTAGCCTCAAGCCTGAAGACTCCAGCCTCCTGCCAAGCCTCATCTCTAGCCTCTAGCCTCAAGCCTGAAGACTCCAGCCTCCTGCCTCCTGCCAAGCCTCGCCTCTAGCCTGAAGACTCCAGCCTCATCCTGCCTACCTGCCAAGCCTCATCCTTGCCTAGTTCTGGGGTCCGAGCCAGAGGCAAGACCCAGGTGCTGGGTCCTTGTCCAGTCTCTGGCTCGGAGTCCAAGCCTGGGCTCCTAGCTCTCTTGTCCAGTCCTGTTCCGGGTTCCTGGTTTTCATGTCCATGTCCTTGCCCTCACCCTGTATCCTAGTCCTATCCCTAGTACTTCAGTGTCTGTGTCTTGCACTTGGGTCTGTTCCCAGCCACCTCCTTATGACATGATGGTAGTTGGTTGCTTATTGTGTTAGTGGTTTATGGTTTTTGTTGTGTTAATTTGCATTCATTTCACTGTCTTTTGTTGACCTTATCCATTTTAAAATTGTTGATCTTGCTCACCCATGTTATTTATTCTTTTTCACTCTCTGAAGTCCAAGGGATGCCAATTTGTATATTTTTGTGGGAATTATAAAAATACCTCCATCACCAGATCTGGCCAGATCTCGTGTAGCACTGTTAGGCTCAATCTTGTATTACTAAAATCTTGCACTGCTCAGAAGTTATCCTAGAATGGTGGCACTGGCTCCTTTTTACACAGACACCCCATCTTAAATCCGTCCCATGCCTCTTCCAAAATGAGTTCCAGAATAAGGATTTCCTGGACAATTTCTGGATCAAAAATTGAGACGATATGTTCAGCTTTTTTCACCACTTTCTTTCACTTTCCCTCCAGCCCAAACTTCTCCATGCAACTTACCTGAACCATTCAATGGTCACCATCCTGCTACCTCGTTGGATACATAAAACCTTATTTGATTCCTAGTTCAGCCTGACATTCACAGTTTTGTACAATGATCTGATTTTCATCATTCTAATATCACCCATATCGAACTCCACTCCAGCATATCTGTGGCTGAAACCTTAATTCATGCCTTACTTACCTTGAATTTTAACCATTCCAGTGATCCTTTGGGTGATACTTGTACACATTCTACATAATCTCATAATGCCAGAATTTTTCTACCAGTAGCTTAACTTGCAACATTTTGCTCTCTCTTCAGCACGTACATGGGAATCTGCACCAATTCCCAACATATCAACTCAGTTTTAATATCATCTTCCTTGTTTTCAGATCACTTATTCATCTTCCTCCTTCCTATTAATGTAAATCACAACAGATTCACACATACCAATGCCTTTCCCTGCACCCTCAACTTGAATTTTTCAACTCCCGACAACTGTTTCGAACTGTGTTGCACAGAAACTCTGGAATCTTGTACCCAAAACTCAAACTCTATAACTTTCTCCTCCTTAAAATCTACCTCTCATGACAAATATTTGGTTGCCTTGCCTGATTTTGAGATGTCAAATATATTATTACTTACTGCATAATGGCTTGATAAAACATAACTGTCTTTATATATTAAAGCTACTATAAAAATGCAAGATATTATGAATAATATATATATATATATATATTTTTTTTTAAATGTTGCTGTTAACAGAGTTCATCAGCACTAGTGTCAATTTATGGACATACAATCTCTCTCTCTCTCTCTCTATATATATATATATATATATCTATATAAAATAAGTTCTGTTCAAAGTAAATTTATTATCAAAGTACATATATGTCACCATATACAAACCTGAGATTTATTTTCTTGCGGGCATACTCAGTAAATCCAAGAAACATAATGGAATCAATGAAAGACTGCACCCAACAGGATGGACAAACAACCAATGTGCAAAAGACATTTAACTGTAAATACAAAAAAGTATAATAATGATAAATAGACAAAAAAAATTGAGAACATGAGTTAAGAGTCCTTGAAAGTGAGTCCACAGGTTGTGGGAAAAATTCAATGATTTGTTCATGTATTTATATATTCATATGCAGTAGTTCATTATCATATAATATTCATCATAATTAATGTACTTATATTTATCATGTTATTGTTATTGTATTCTTTAACGTATTGTGTATTTTTTGTGCTGCATCAGATGTGGAGTAACATTTATTTTGTTCTCCTTTACATTTGTGTACTAGAAATTACATTAAGCAATCTCAAACCTTGAATCTCTGGCTCAACTTCATAAGGCTGTTTGCCATTTTTTCTTTTGAAACCCTCTTGCAGCTCCAAAGTGCCTCTGCTCTCCACAAGAACGCTTGTAATTCCTTTCCTTCTGTTTATCCAATGAATTTGATACTTTCTTTGTACTCTTCATTTTGTGCTTCCAAAACCATTGCATAACAGTTCATTCTGTGTACTGATTGCTTCTGTCCTACTGATGGGGTTGGAACATCTATTAATCTTTGGGAATAGCTGCTTAACAGTCTTTGCCACTTTTGCCTTTGGCTCTGCAACTAGAGTCTTTGAAATTTATGCAAAACTCTGCAATTGAGTGTTCTATTTTTCTTTTGCACTTTCATCTCTCAACAATTTAGTAATTGCTACAAAATTGATAGTTTCTATTTATTTCAAAAGGCCATTATAATGTTGTAACAAACTGCAGTGCATGTATTTTATATTTTGAACTTGGTAAACTAGAGAACCTGCATTGAAAGAGGAAGTGTTGCATAAATACAAAAATCATGAGAATTCAGTTTTTTTCAAGCACCTATTTATAATGTTTTCATAAGTCTAGGAATTGTGCTGATGTACATTTGAGATTCATTAATAGTATCTTATAAATTGTATTAGTTATAGCATTAGTTATAGTTTTAGTTTATGATGATGCTGGTGTGTGCAAAATTTCTTGTTCCATCTTTGTTGAAAGAAATAAATACAATGGAGATGGGGCCCGAGCCCACGATTGACTCCATTTCTTGCCAATCTCACCAATTAAAATGCTGAGGAAGATTGAAATAATCAAGACCGGTGCAGCGGGCGAGCGAGTGTTCAACACTGCTTATTAGCCTCTTGTTCACTGCTGCCAGAGGAGAGTGTCTGCATATAGCTGCCTCTTTCTCCTTCTCGCTTACTGCTCCTGAGGGAAAGTCCTTGAATTCAAATGATCTCTCTCTTTCTCCCTCCATGCTGTCGGAGGGTGGTGCCGGAGCAAGGTTTAATCAAGGTGGTTGTGGATTGATTGTGGCCTCTAATTCACTTTTATAATACGTTCTAGTTTCTGGTTGCTCTTTTTTTCATTGTTATTTTGGCCAAATTTGAATCGGGGTGGCCTGCAGATAATGAACATTGAGCTGAACTGAGATATGTCTTTTGATTTTCTGTTTTATTTCCTGAGTTTCTGCTTGATTTTTTGTTGCTGTTTGCACAATTTGTTGTTTTTTGTGCATGGGGTTGGGGTTAATATTTCTTTTCTTTGAATGGGTTCCATGGTTCTTCCTTGCTTCATGTCTGTCTGTGGGGAAGATAAATCTCAGAGTTGTACACTGTAAACATACTTTGATAAAAAATGTATTTTGAATCTTTCTAGTAATAATGATTATTTATTTTGCATCAGACCTCATTCGTGACAAGAAAATTTTGACTGAAGGTTTCTGATATAAAGCAAACCAATTAAAACAAATTCCACACACTTATATTGATGGCACTTGAAGAAACATCTTCTCAAGTTTGTTCATCATGAAAATCTCCTAGCTTGCTTCATATTTCATTAAAAAACTAAATGATTACCTTTTGTGTGAGTTATATATGTTTACTTAAGCAGTAATGTTCCTAGAACATTTATTAATCTCACTAATTTGTGCCATGAGTTTCCTTCAGAAAACATTTTTCAGAGTTCATCCGTATCTTCAAGGAGCAGCAAGTTTTCCATGTTCTAAATGTGTAAGGAGAAGTAATAACAATAAAAAGCATGAAGCTCTATATTTGGACTTTGACCATTGTATAGTGGTCTGCAGGGGGCAGGAGCAATGAACTGGAATAAATGCTGGAACTATGGGTAACCTGCTGAATTCCTTGGGTCACAAAACAATTTACAGAAGTTGTCTAATGTCATTAAGTTTATTTCCAGACAAGTTTGGACCCCTTGGTGTATGGTGCCCTGCTGAGAGTAATATTAATAATGTAGTTACAGTCAGCAGGAGATGAAGAAAGTGCAGAAAGTATAAAATACATCCTGAAAAACGTGATGGGAGAAAGTATTTTAAAAGATGTTAGGTGGTCTCTTGCATGGCTTTATGACTTGTACAATTGTGAGGGACTTGTGAAACCAGCCAGCCAATAACTACCATTTCAGGCACTCTCTGTGGGATACACAGCGCTTTGCGTTGTTGCCTTTTACTTCAGCCACTGGCTGTTAAAGATCAGGTTGGGAGAATAAAAATAGCCAGCGGGCAGTCTGAATCAAAGTGCAGTTCTTTCCCATGATGAGCTCCTTTCTCTTTAGAAAACATTGGGATGGAATATTTTTAATCTTATTTAATGTGCAAAGGCAACTCCACGATGCTAAGGTTTGTTGGAATCATCCACTCATCATGTTGTCTGTTACGAGGTGCTAATTAGAAAAGAAGTCAATGAGATAGAAATGTACATGTTAAAATCCTTGTTAAACTGACAGGCTACACACATCACTTTCCATCTTAAACATATATATCTCACTCGTCCACTTTGTCCCCTGCTTTATACCTAAATAAACAAAACATGGACAAAAATCTCAGTAAAGCAGAATAGAACACAAAACACAGAGCAGTACTGCACTAGACAGGCTGTGATGTTCTGCAGACTGAATGCCATTTATATTAAAAGTCCTCCTCCCAGTATATCATCTATATCCCTCTATTTCCTTCGTATTGATGTGTCTATCTAGAAGCCTGTTGAACTCCACCAAATTGTCTGGTTTCAGATTGCTGGCTTATAATTACTTGGATTATCCCTATTTCTTGAACAAAGGTGCAACACTTGCTACTCCCCTGTCCTCTGGGACTTTGTCTATTGTTAATGAGCATACAAAGATCTTTGTCAAATCCTCAACAATCTCCTCACTTGCTTCTTTCAATATTCTGGGAAATATGCCATCAGGCTGTGGGGATTTATCCACCTTAATGCTTTTCAGAAGACCCAGTACTATCTCCTCCTTAATCTGAGAGGTGCACATTAGCATGTCCCACTCTGCCTTTGCTTATCTCCAAATCCTTCTCCTTGGTAACTACCAATACTAAACACTCATTTAATACTTCAGCTGCTTGCACACATTTCCCCCTCTATCCTTGAGTGAGCCAGCCCTCTTCTTAGTTACCCTCTTAATACAGACATAAAATGCTCTTTGATCCTGCTCACCAACAACATTTCATGGCTCCTTTTGGCCTTGCTAGTCGCCTGCTTGAACCTTTTCTGTTATATTTATAGTCTATAAGCAGATTTTCCGATTTTAGCTTTTTTATCCTTATGTATGTTTCCTTTTCTTTTCTGGCTAAATTCAGGACCTTTCAGGTCATCCAGGGTTCTCTTACTTCACAATCCTGTTCCTTACTCCTTATAGGAGGAGGTCCTGAAGAGAGATTTCCAGGAGTTAGGAAGGAAGCTGAGAAGCAGGACCTCCAGGGTAGTAATCTCGGGATTGCTACCTGTGCCACGTGCTAGCGAGGGCAAGAATAGTAGTATCAGGCAGATTAATGCGTGGCTGAGAGACTGGTGCAGGGGGCAGGGCTTCAGATTCTTGGATAATTGGGATCTCTTCTGGGGGAAGTGTGACCTGTTCAAAAAGGACAGGTTACACCTGAACCCGAAGGGGACCAATATCCTGGCAGGAAGGTTTAATAGAGCTGTTAGGGAGGGTTTAAACTAATTTGGCAGGGGGATGGGAACCGGAATGATAGAGCAAAGGAAGGGGAAAACAGAAATAAATCTAAGATAGTGAGCAGTAAAGATGTCAGGAAAGACAGGCAGGTGATGGGGCAAATTTGTAGCCACTGGGATGAGTTGCAGTGCAATAAAGTTGCAGTGAAATCAAAGCAAGAAGTATCAAATGCTGGTCTTAAGGTGTTGTACTTAAATGCACACAGCATAAGGAATAAGGTGGATGATCTTGTTGTACAGCTACAGATTGGCAGGTATGATATTGTGGCCATCACTGAGACCTGGCTAAAGGATGCATGTCTCTGGGAGCTGAACGTCCAAGGATACACGGTGTATCGGAAGGATAGGAAGGTAGGCAGAGGGGGAGGCATGACTTTATCGGTAAGAAATTATATTAAATCATTAGAAAGAGGTGATATAAGATCGAAAGGTGCAGAATCTTTATGGGTTGAGCTAAGAAATCGGAGGGGTAAAAGGACCCTGATGGCAGTTATTTATAGGCCTCCAAACAGCTGCAGGGATGTGGACTACAAATTACAACTGGAAATAGAAAAGGCTTGTCAGAAGGGCAGTGTTATGATAATTGTGGGGGATTTTAACATGCGAGTAGATTGGAAAAATCAGGTCAGCACCGGATCTCAAGAGAGAGAATTTGTAGAACGTCTGCGAGATGGCTTTTTAGAACAGCTTGTTGTTGAGCCCACTAGGGGATCGGCTGTACTGGATTGGGTGTTGTGTAATGAACCGGAGGTGATTAGAGAGATTGAGGTGAAGGAACCCTTAGGAGACAGTGATCATAACATGATTGAGTTCACTGTGAAATTAGAAAAAGAGAAGCTGAAATCTGATGTGTTGGTATTTCAGTGGAGTAAAGGAAATTACAGTGGCATGAGAGAGGAACTGGCCAAAGTTGACTGGAAAGGGACACCGGCAGGAAAGATGGCAGAGCAGCAGTGGCTGGAGTTTATGCGAGAAGTGAGGAAGGTGCAAGACAGGTATATTCCAAAAAAGAAGAAATTTTCGAATGGAAAAAGGATGCAACCCTGGCTGACAAGAGAAGTCAAAGCCAAAGTTAAAGCAAAGGAGAAGGCATACAAGGAAGCAAAAATTAGTGGGAAGACAGAGGATTGGGGAGTTTTCAAAACCTTACAAAAGGAAACTAAGAAGGTCATTAAGAGAAAAAAGATTAACTATGAAAGGAAGCTAGCAAATAATATCAAAGAGGATACTAAAAGCTTTTTCAAGTATATAAAGAGTAAAAGACAGGTGAGAGTAGATATAGGACCGATAGAAAATGATGCTGGAGAAACTGTAATGGGAGATAAGGAGATGGCAGAGGAACTGAACGAGTATTTTGCATCAGTCTTCACTGAGGAAGACATCAGCAGTATACTGGGCACTCAAGGGTGGCAGGGAAGAGAAGTGTGTGCAGTCACAATTACGACAGAGAAAGTACTCAGGAAGCTGAATAGGCTAAAGGTAGATAAATCTCCTGGACCAGATGGAATGCACCCTCGTGTTCTGAAGGAAGTAGCTGTGGAGATTGCGGAGGCATTAGTGATGATCTTTCAAAAGTTGATAGATTCTGGCATGGTTCCGGAAGACTGGAAGATTGCAAATGTCACTCTGCTATTTAAGAAGGGGGCAAGGAAGCAAAATGGAAATTATAGACCTGTTAGCTTGACATCGGTGGTTGGGAATTTGTTGGAGTCGATTGTCAAGGATGAGGTTACAGAGTACCTGGACGCATGTGACAAGATAGGCAGAATTCAGCATGGATTCCTTAAAGGAAAATCCTGCCTGACAAACCTATTACAATTTTTTGAGGAAATTACCAGTAGGCTGGACAAGGGAGATGCAGTGGATGTTGTATATTTAGATTTTCAGAAGGCCTCTGACAAGGTGCCACACATGAGGCTACTTAACAAGATAAGAGCCCATGGAATTATGGGGAAGTTACATACATGGATAGAGCGTTGGTTGATTGGCAGGAAACAGAGAGTGGGAGTAAAGGGATCCTATTCTGGTTGGCTGCCGGTTACCAGTGGTTTTCCACAGGGATCAGTGTTGGGGCTGCTTCTTTTTACATTGTACATCAACGATTTGGATTATGGAATAGGTGGCTTTGTGGCTAAGTTTGCTGATGATACGAAGATAGATGGAGGGGCCGGTAGTGCTGAGGAAACGGAGAGTCTGCAGAGAGACTTGGATAGATTGGAAGAATGGGCAGAGAAGTACAATGTTGGAAAATGTATGGTTATGCACTTCGGCAGAAAAAATAAACGGGCAGACTATTATTTAAATGGGGAAAGAATTCAAAGTTCTGAGATGCAACGGGACTTGGGAGTACTCGGACAGGATACCCTTAAAGTTAACCTCCAAGTTAAGTCAGTAGTGAAGAAGGCGAATGCAATGTTGGCATTCATTTCTAGAGGAATAGAGTATAGGAGCAGGGATGTGATGTTGAGGCTCTATAAGGTGCTGGTGAGACCTCACTTGGAGTACCGTGGACAGTTTTGGTCTCCTTATTTAAGAAAGGATGTGCTGACGTTGGAGAGGGTACAGAGAAGATTCACTAGAATGATTTCGGGAATGAGAGGGTTAACATATGAGGAACGTTTGTCTGCTCTTGGACTGTATTCCTTGGAGTTTAGAAGAATGAGGGGAGACCTCATAGAAACATTTTGAATGTTAAAAGGCATGGACAGAGTGGATGTGGCAAAGTTGTTTCCCATGATGGGGGAGTCTAATACGAGAGGGCATGAATTAAGGATTGAAGGGTGCCCATTCAGAACAGAAATGCGAAGAAATTTTTTTAGTCAGAGGGTGGTGAATCTATGGAATTTGTTGCCACGGGCAGCAGTGGAGGCCAAGTCATTGGGTGTATTTAAGGCAGAGATTAATAGGTATCCGAGTAGCCAGGGCATCAAATGTTATGGTGAGAAGGCGAGGGAGTAGGACTAAATAGGAGAATGGGTCAGCTCATGATAAAATGGCGGAGCAGACTCGATGGGCCGAATGGCCTTCTTCTGCTCCTTTGTCTTATGGTCTATGGTCTTATGGTCTTATAGAAACGTGCCTTTCCTGGACTCTGATACGCTGGTCCTTAAACCACTTCCACATGTTATACGTGGGTTTGTCCACCAGCAGCTTCTCCTAAGCAACACTCCTTTTTAATTTGTCCTCCCCAATTTAGTACCTTTTTGCAAGATCCAGTTTTATCCTTGCTCATAACTAGCTGTTTAAAAAAAAATGAGTTGTAGTCACTGCCCCCAACATGTTTACCCACTATCAAATCTTTCACGTGTCCTGGCTCATTTTCCAAAAGCAGGTCTAGTATGTTTTCTTCTTTTGTTGGACTTGCCATGCACTGTTTCAAGAACCTCTTTTGGATAAATTGAAAAAGTCCTACCCCATCAAAGCTTCTAGTAGTAAGAGAGATCTACTCAACAATGAAGTTAAAGTTCCCCAGTATAACAATCCTGTTGTTTCTGCACCTTTTCCCAATTTTTCCACCTATATGTCCCTCCACAGCCCTGTTCCCACCCCCAGTCAAACACCCCTGAGTAGCACTAGTAAACCTCCCAGTGAGGATATTGGTTCCCCTCTCGTTCATATGCAGACTGTTTTGCAACCTGTCCTGGAGAGAGAGTCCAATGATCCATAAATCTGAAACCTGCCATCCTGCACAAACTCTTCAGCCATGCATTGAGTTGAACTATGAACCTATTTCTCACTTCACTAGCACATAGTACGGGCATTAATCCTGAAACTATAAACCCTGGGAGTCCTGTTTTGTAACTTTATATCTAGCTCCATAAAATCCCTTTGCAACACCTCACCTCTGCTCCTGCCTATGTCATTGGTACCTCTATAGACCACAATGTCTGGCTGCTCACCCTTCCCTCTCTGAAGGCCCTGTACCCATTACAAGACATCCTTGACACTGGAAACAGGGAGGCAACACCCCATCATGAAGTCTTGATTGAGGCCACATAAATGTCTCCCTGCACCACTTTCTTTTGAGTCCCCTATCACTATCGCTCTTCCCCAGTTCAGCCTCCCTTCTTTCCCTCAGAGCTGGGTATCACTAGTAACCTAGCTATTGCTCTGGCCTCCAAAAGGTCAGCCCCCCAAAAGGATATACCTGTAACTGAGGAAAATGGCCACAGGGGAATCTTGCACAGGCTTCTCACACCCGTTACTTCTTCTGCTGGTCACCCACCTACCAGCAGGCTACACTTGAGGAGTGACTACCTTACTAAAACTCTCATCCCTCCCAGATGATCCTGAGAACATTCAGCTGCACCTCCAGTTCCTTGATCTGGTCAGTCAGAAGCTGCAGCAAGGTGCACATCCCGCAGGTGTAGACATCAGGGAAACCATGAGGTTCTCTGACTTCCCACACCTGGCAGGAGGAGCACTCCACTGGCCTGACAGCCATTTGGTCAAAGGTCATGGATTAACTGCGCCTCCTTGGAGAAGGCCCTTCAATATGACAGATTTGCTAGAATTTAAGGTTTAGGGCATTCTAAATTCCTAAAGATTTCCAAAAATTTCTCCATGATTCTTTTACACAAGAGAATAAATACATAAGGTGGAATAGGGTGGATTGGGAGCAACATAATGGAGACATATTTTGTTCTTTGTTTTGTGCTTCCCGATATGATTATTATCAAAAGTACTGTCAGGCTGTTTAAGTTGGGAATGGCCCGTGCCTCAAGAGCAAATGGTATTAACTACATGAAAAGGTTATCATAAAAGCATACACTGGAAAGATTCAGCAAGAGTTCTTACCAGAAAATGTGGAAAATGATTATTTTATATAGCCCCATGGTGAAATCCTATTGCCTCAGTTATTGTAGCAGATAGAATGGTTTATTTCGTGCCTTCTCTTTCTCTCTCTCCCTCCCTCTCTCCCCCTCTCTGTCCCTCCAGAGGATATGGATATGGCAGGATACCAGCAAGTTTACAGTGGTCATATAATTTTGTAGTAAAATCATCTATATCACAATTATGCTTAGCTGCTCCACCTGACTCAGCTTTGGACACTCTTAACTTGTACTGGACACCTATAACTGATTTTAACTGACATGTGGCTGTTGTGTTTTACTATTTATTGTTATGTTTATTATTTAGTGTTGCGTTTGTTATGTTATGATTGCACTGCCCCTGAGAAACGCTGTCTCATTCTGCCCTGCAGAGCTGATGTATGGTTAGAATGACAACAAAGTTTTTTGAATCTTTGAATCTTTGAAAAATACAAGTTTATGGCACCATCAGTTCAATAAAGACATACACTCGATAATACACACATGCATTTTAGATGTTATCATTTAAATTTGTGATAAACCCAACTGTTCTGAGTTTTATTTTTTCATGAGAACCTGAATCTTATCAGGTGTCATCTTCTAGTTGAAGCAGGAAACAATGGTTTCAGGGAGTTTTCTCAACCTTTGGAAGGGTTAATTTTTTGCAGTGATATTGCCTGTACTTACATGAAATAGCATTCCAAAAACAGACCATCTAAATATACTCACAAAATGATTTGGCCTTCTGTAAATTGATAATTTGTATGGGCTCCCATGACTTCTAATTTACCAATAACAATATGTGCATTGGATTATTGTGGCTGAGAAATCATCCTTGTTTAATTCTCCCTTTTATAGTGGCTGAGCAAACGAGTGATGCCTCTGCAGGAACCTTGGAATAAACAGCTGGGGTGTTTCTTGCTGCCACAGCCAATCAGCGTCATTGCCTTGTATTAAAAAAAAAGTCGAAGTCTGTATGTGACTGACAGCAGCATTATAGGATAAAAACATTTACAATAGTGTATAGGACTACTTGTGAGACCAAATATTAATATCAGCATATAGTGGAAACTGTTACTTCCCTCCTTCAAACAAGAAAATATTTCTGTCTTCATCGTTCCTAATTTTCTTGCTTTCCATTAAGCGAGCATTATTGAATTTATGAGGAATGAATCAGTATGTGAGTGAAAGCCCCTTTTAAGCAAGTAAGTCCGTTAAATGGCATGTTTACTGGTCATATGTTTTCTGCTTTGTGGTAGGGTACGTTCCATAACATCAAATAATACACTTCAAAATAAAATTTTATAATTGACACAATCTTTTTTACGTTTGGGAGTTTAAACTTCATGGCAATCAAACAATTTGCATTACATGTCAAAGTATGTTTGGTCATTGGGGATTGAATTACTGTGGGCAGGAACACAATTCACTGAGCCAGCAAATGGATCAGTAGCTTGGCACTAGCACACTGACTGGCATTATCATCTTGAAAGTGATAACGACCTAGCAATGGAATGCATTTAGCATGTGCACATACACAGATGTTGCGGATGATATGTGTGTTATACCTATAACTGTATGTGACACATTCATATTTAAGTATACTAGGATATACACCATTAATTATTTTTATGGCCTTCCAGATACGAACAGCTTAGACTCAATTGTCCTGCAGCTTAATTTACAGTTCGTAGGGAACTACAATGAAGCATTCATGAATACCCACAAGAGAGTGGACAAGGCCAATCAAGCCTGACTATTAATTGAGATTTATTTCTATTTCATTGGTCTACAGTTATTTATTCAATCCTGAAATAATAATTTCTTTCGCATATGGTCAAATATCAATCCAGCGCTATTGAAACTTATTTATGGATTTCCTTTTTTTCTGTTAGCCTATCAATGCAAAAGGCAAATGATGGATGGCCAATCAGACCTGTTGTTAAATTTATTGATATTGCTGTTCTATTCGTCTTAAAACAAAACTGTTTCAAGTCCAACTTCAGTGCCTATGATTTGCAGCCTTGCAGGAGATTTTCAGGTATTTATTTATTCAGTTTGCAGGTTCTGGGCTTTGCAGGCAAGATCAGCATTTATCATCCATCCCAATGTATAAAACAGGTGATAGAGATTATGGATTTGGGAGGTGATGTTGAAGTAGCCATTCTCAATAACTGTAGTGAATTTTTTAGATGGAACACAATGCAAACACCGTGTGTCCATGATGTACGGAATGTTTGTTTACGATGCTGAATGAGGGAAGCAGTATTACTTATCCTTGAAGGTGTTAGGCTTTTTCAGAATTGTTGAAGATGAGCTCATCCAGGCAAGCAGAGATTATTACAGCATACTTGTGCCTTGAAATGGTGGAAAGGCATTGGATCCTCAGGATATGAGTCACTTGTCATAGGGTACCCATCCCTTTCACTGCTCTTTAGTCCCAGTTGAGTGTCAGTTTGACGTTGATTCAAAGATACTTGGGAAATGCACACAGAGTCTGTAGAACTTACTTGGGGAGAGATGGGCACAGAGTTTATAGTCTACTCAAGGATAGTCAACATGGCTTTGTATAGGGAAGGTCCTGCCTCACGAGACTAATTGAGTTTTTTGAAGAGGTAACAAAAGAAATTGATGAGGGTAGGGTGGTAGCTGTGGTCTACATGGATTTTAGCAAGGCATTTGACAAGGTTCTCCATGACAGACTCATCCAGAAAATCATGAGGCATGGGATCAGTGGAACCTTGGCTGTCTGGATAAAAAATTGGCTTACAGGAAGAAAGCAGAGGGTAGTAGTGGAAGGAAAGTATTCTGCCTGGAGGTTGGTGACTAGTGGAGTGCCGCAAGGATCTGTCCTGGGATCCCTCCTCTTTGTGATTTTTATACATGACCTGAATGAGGAGGCGGAAGGATAGGTGAGCAAGTTTGCAGATGACATGAAAATTGGAGGAGTTGTGGATGGAGCTGTAGGTTGTCGAAGGTTACAAAAGGATATAGACAGGATGCAGAGTTGGGCAGAAAAGTCGCAGATAGAGTTCCATCCGGATAAGTGTGAGATGATGCATTTTGGAAGGACGAATCAGAAGGCTGAGTACAAGGTTAATGGTTGTTTACTTAAGAGTGTGGATGAACAGAGGGACCTTGGGGTTCAAATCCATACATCCCTCAAGGTCACTGCACAGGTTGATAGGATAGTTAAGAAGGCCTATAGGATGCTAGGCTTCATTAATAGGGGGATTGAGGTCAAGAGTAGAGAGGTCATGTTGCAACTTTACAAATCTCTGGTGAGACCACACTTAGAGTATTGTGTTCAATTCTAGTCACCTCATTATAGGAAGGATGTGGAAGCTATGGAGAGGGTGCAGAGGAGATTTACTAGGATGTTGCCCGGATTGGAAAACAAGACTTATGAGGCAAGGTTAGCAGAGCTGGGACTTTTCTCTTTGGAGCATAGAAGGATGAGAGGGAACTTGATAGAGGTCTACAAGATTATGAGAGGCATAGATAGGGTGGATAGCCAGTACCTGTTTCCCAGGGCATGAATAGCAAATACCAGAGGGCATATGTACAAAGTTAAGGGAGGGAAGTTTAGGGGAGACACCAAGGGTAAGTTTTTTACACAGAGGGTTGTGAGTGCCTGGAATGACTTGCCAGGGATGGTGGTGGAGGACAAATATTAGGGGTATTTAAGAGCCTCTTGGACAGGCACATGGATGAAAGAAAAATAGAGGGTTACGGGGTAGTGTGGGTTTAGTACTTTTTTTTAAAGGAATATATGGGTCGGCACAACATCGAGGGCCAAAGGGCCTGTACTGTGCTGTCGTATTCTAGTGTCTAGTAACACAGGCAAAACAGTAGTGATGGCATGGGCCGTATCCTGATTACTAGAGGTGCTTGCTGTCTTGAACCAGATTAGGGTGGGTAAGTCCACAGGGCTTGACAAGATGTTCCACCAGACCTTGTGGGAAGTTAGTGCAGAAATTGTACATGCTCTGGTCGAGGTATTTAAAAATTCTTAGCCATAGATGAGGTAACAGAGGGCTGGAAGACAGCTAATGTTGTTCTGTTGTTCAAGAAAGGTTTTAGGAATAAGCCAGGAAACTATAGGCCTTTGAGCCTGACATCAGTAGTGGGTAACTTAGTGGAAGGTATTCTAGGGATAGGATATATAAGTTATTGGATAGACAGGGCCTGATTACAGAGAGTCAACATGGCTTTGGGCATGGTAGTTGGTGTTTAACCAATCCTATAGAGTTTTCAAGGAGATTACCAGGAAAGTTGATGAAGAAAAGGCAGTGGATGCTGTGTACATGGATTTTAGCAGGGTCTTCGACAAAGTTCTTCATGTGAGGCTGGTCAACAAGCTTCAGTTGCTTGGTAATCAGGATAATGTAGTAAATTGAATTTGACATTGGCTTTGTGGAAGAATCCAGAGTGTAGTACAGATGGTTGCCTCTCTAACTGGAGGCCTGTGACCAGAGGAATGCGGTAGGGAATGGTGCTGGGTCCATTATTGTTTGTCATCTATATAAACATTTTGGATGATAATGTGGTTAACTGGATCAACAAATTTGTGGATGACACCATGGACCATACAATCCACTTGAGCCTGTACCTCTGGAATATAGGATTGTGGAACGTTCATAGTTCACCAGTTGATAGATTCACATCACGGTGGATAGGGTGTGTAGTATCTGGTTGACTGAGAAGAAAACAGCCCAGAGGAGAAGTCAAGCACAGTTCAGTTTTGTCTTGGAGGCATTGCTCATTGTAATTTCACCGGACCCACCCAAATCATCCTGTGCTGTTGAATGGATTGCTGTGAGGGTGGGGGTCTTGCACAGGCAGGTCCCTCCCAGTCTCCACACAGCTAATAGTCTCCTGAAACTTCTATTCAAATCCTCACCTGCAGCCTATTTAAACCTGACTCTGATCCAGTCATTGCTTAACCATCGAGCCAACCTTTTTCAACTAGTTGGCCCTAGCCTTCAGTTATCTTGTTGTCTTTTTTGTTAAGAATTCATTCTCTCATTTTGTGTCTCCTTGTGGCTTGTTATCTTCCAGTTTATTGTGAAAGTTATTGCTCACCACTAAATCATCTCTGCTGCTCTGCATTTGGATAAGTCTCCTCTACATTTCCTGACATGAGGTGCATAGACAAGCAGGCTTTTTTCCATTGTGTCGGGTGAGTCTAGAACTAGAAGTTATACTGTAGGTTAAAGGTGATCGATGAAATGGTTAAGGGGAACATGGTGGGGGGAGGGTCTTGACATAGAGGGTGGTGCCAGTGAGGTACAAGCTGATTGTGGGAATAGTGAATGTGGGCTTGATTGCAACATTTCAGATACATTTGGATAAGTACATAGATCAGAGGGGCATAGAGAATGCAGGTTAATGGGATTAGGCAGAATGAAGGTTTGGCAAAGACTTGATGGGCTGAAGTCTTGTTTCTGTGCTCTATGACTCTAATGTTGGGAACTCAGTAATTCTAATATTAAGAGCAGGTGATTAGATTAATTCCTGTTGGTGATGATTATTGCTATCAATTTTGAGGTCTGTATGTCATCAGCTCGTGCCTGAGTGTTGTCTAGGATATGTTGCATGTAGGCATGGGCTAATGATTTGTTGAAATAAAATTGAGGAATGCTGCAAGTCTACTGACAAAGCTTTTCCATATCTGGGAACTTTTGACTCTTAAGTAAGATGTCTGAATGCCTTCTTTCCATATGATTCATATAGCCTTTTACTTGTGCCAGCCCATTGCAGGAATGCAGTTATGAAGGCCTTGTAATCTTAAATAGATATCTGTCTAATTTGCATGTTTATTCCTTCAGTCTTTTACAATCTGGTTTATTTCATGATTTTAGGAGTCCTACAGGCCTTCTTAAAAAAAACTTTTGAAATAGGTTTATTGATGTAGGGACACTGTAGCTAATTTATGCTGAAAGACGATCCATAAACAACAATAAAGGAAATAACCAGATAATCAAAATTTTTACCAGTGCTGATGAGAGAAAAATATGGATCAAGTTATTAAGCAACTCCCTTTGCTCTTCAATGGTTTGGATGAATTGCTTACAGAGGGGAGACGTGAGATCTGGCTTACTGCCTTGTCCAAAGTGAAACACTTCCAACAGCGTAGATTTGTCCCTTCCACTATGAAGCATCATCCTAGACTTTATGCCCAAAATGAAATGTCAACCCTCAAACAGCGTGCCTAAAGATGAAAGTCCCAACATTGACAAGTAAATAAGGTGAGGCGTCGATGGTTGATCCTCATTAAGGATGAATAGAAGCTCACTTTGCTAATCCTAAAACAGTTGAGGTGATCATAATGTGTGTTAGCCCTACACTTGTTAATTGCAGGCACCATACCAACTTGATAATTTAATCATTTTAATTATTTGACCTTTAGCCAATGCTAACCACATGTTGACTGGTTAGATGAAACTGATCTATTTTCCAAGGACCCAGCTCCAACTAAGGTTAGCCTGCAGATCCTAAAGGGAAGTGGAATGTAGCTGAAACAACTGCAAAGAAGTTTGTTCAAGAAGTGAATCTGACCTGGAAAACAGTAAACAATCAGAGGAATGATCCTCCAGATGAGTTTGAAAATTGCTGTTTTTTTTCAGATTTACTTGATACAAACATGATTTTACCTGGAGTAAATCATGTAAGAGATCATTTCCATATGAAACTGCACCGTGAAATTAGACTGAGCAATTCTGATGGCATTTCACTTAAGATGATATATCCCCAGTATCATACATAATGCTGTCAGCCATTGTACAACACATACATATTTCAACCCCTTCTGATCTAAATTGGAGATCGAAGTTTCAAAAAATGGTTGTTATTGAACAGATTCAAGGGTAAAAAGAGTATCATAGGGCAGGAGGCACAACAATGCCCATGATGAAGAGATTATTACCACAGTCCTTAGAGACACAACTTTCTGCTGACCAGTGTGTTCTTGGGATCAAGTTTTCAAAGGCTGCATTAACTGGGAGTTTTGACATTCTGTTTGACAACCTTAAACTACAATCATAATACCTTAAGACATAGGAGAAGAATTGAGCCATTTAGCTCAAGTTCTTTTGTACTTCCTATTTCTGAATTCTCTCTCCTTTTAGAAAAGTCTATACCTTTATTCCTTCTAAGTGCATGATCATACACTTCCATATACTGTATTCCATTTGGAACATCCTTGTCCATTCTTCTAACCTGTCTAAGTTCTTCTGCTTCCTCAACACTACCTGCATCTCCATCTGTCTTTGAATCATCCACTAACTTGGCCACAAAGCCATCAATTTTGTCATCCAGATCATTAATATATACCATGAAAAGTAGCAGCTCCAACATCGACATGCATTGAACACCACTAGTCACCAGCAGCCAAGCAGAGAAGGCCCCTTTATTCCCACTCTTTGCCTTCTGCCAGTCAGCCAATCTTCTATACATGCTCATACCCTTCCTGCAATACCGTGGGCTCCTAGCTTGCTTAGCTGTCTTGTGTTCAGTACTTTGTCAAAAGCCTTCTGAAAATCCAAGTAAACAGCATTCAGCACTTTGGCAAATGCCTTCTGAACATCCAAGTAAACAACATTCGCTGACACTGCTTTGTCTATCCTGCTTATATTGCCTCAAAGAATTTCAACAGAAATGTCAGGCAAGATCTCCCCTTAAGGGAACTATGTTGAATTTGGCCTATTTTATCATGTGCTTTCATGTATCCTGAAACAACATCCTTAAAATGTATCCTAGAATTTTACCAACCACTGAAGTCACGCTTAATGGCTTATAATTTCCAGTCTTCTGCCTCCCAAGTCCCTTTGTACCTCTGATTTCTGTATTTGCTCCCCAGTTAGAAAACAATCTGCACCTCTGTTGCTTCAACACTAATATAATCTTGCACCTTATGGTCTACCTGCACTACACTTTCTTGTAGCTGTTGCACTTTATTCTGCATTCAGTTATTGTTTTACCTTGTACCACCTCAATGCATTGTGTAATGCTTTGATCAGTATGAACAGTATGCAAGTCAAGCTTTTCGCTGTATCTCAGTATACGTAGCAATAATAAACCTATTCCAATCCCAATGACGAGCAAAAGTCAAATATGATCACATCACGTGTGAACTGAAATTCATACTTACGATTTGTCACCAAGTAAGGCATCATCATTTGTGCACTAATGTCAAAAGCTGCTAGATCACTGTGACTTCCCTCTCTATCATGTGTCCTAAATGCAGACCCCTTTTAAAGCTACTTGTATGCTGAAAATTATATATAACAATGTGAAATCAGATGATGTTGACATGAAAATTTAAGTTTATATTTCAAGTAAATTTTCCTTGTGCTGTTCAATTTTGTCTTTGATGGTCTGATGCTACTTCACATGCTCTATCTGTAGCTGTTGGAAGTTGGATCCTTTTTCCTGGATGCACAAAGATGTCCTTCTGATACATGGTACACTCTTGCTGCAATTGGACTGATCAATTGAGATGGCAGTCTGGGACAACTGGCAATGGGGATGAGTGCGAATGCTGGAGTTGCCTAAGAGCTGATATCATAAGGGGTTGAGAATCAGGGAGTGCAGTATCCTAATAGGGTCTGGGTAGACAATGATCTGCTGGTCAGCTGCACCTAGTCCTGGTTACTATCCTTCCACTCTCCAGATCCATAGCTGTATCAGATAATGGATCCTGAGAAATGGGTACTTAGGCTCTGACATCTTCCTTTGTCTGCACTATTGGAGCAGGACAAGGGGTGGTGGTGTGTGAATGGGAAGAGGCCTATTGCTGCTCCTCAGGAAGAGTGATCTGCTCATGGATAGCTCCTGTCTGCTTAATCAGAAAAAAGACACTGCCGTATTGCTCTCTTTGAGGAGAACAGCAAGTTGATATGAAGCATGCCTTTGCTCTTGTACTCATTTTGGATAATCCAGCTGTCGTCTAATTTTTACAGAATTCTAATATATCTTCTACAGTGTCATCATTCTGTGCTTCAGCCAATAAAGACAAGTAACACATGTTCTCCTCTAGCCACCTTGAATGTCTGTACTAATGCCTTCTGCAATATATGGAAACACACTCCACCATTCTGTTGCTCCCTTGCACATTGTTGTATTTTACCATTTATCATGTATTCCCTTGCTTACTTTCTCTCTACAAATGCAACATCTCATAATTTTCTGAACTGAACTGTATTTGATACCTGTCTTCATCCAATCACTCTAGTGCTATCCTTTCATAGCCTAAAATTTTATTCTTCACATCTATCACAATAAAACAAAAAGGATCAAGTATAATGTTTCAACAATTATTGCTTAATGCTAAATGTTTACAAGAGACAACAGGCTGGTACTAGAGTCAGGAGATAAACATTTGTTGGTTAATTCAATCTAGAATTATTTTTACAAGATAAATCAGTTTTCTTAAGAATATCTGAGATTTCTCTCATCTTACATTATAAGCTTGAGTTTTTTTGTAAGAATAGGTCTTTAACAGAATGCATCTATTAATGTTTATAACTTCTGTAATATAAAATTCACAATGGCAAATCAGACAAGCAGCAGATTTTAAACAGCAACCTTAAACTTTAAGAATGAAAGCAAAAGAAATTGTTAGCTGATGCTCATTGGAGTTCAATGAAAAACAAATACAGTCTGCCCTTCCCCCATGCATTCTACTTCATTCCCTTGTCCATACAGGATAAAATAAGGAATAATCTCCTTCCTCTGGTGTGTGGTCTGTTTTCTGCAGCTTCATGCAGACAGTACAGAGACACAGGGTCAGGGGATCAGCAGAATACTAATAAGAAAGCTGATTGATGGAAGTGTCAGCTGAATAATGTGTTAGTTAATTAATGACTTCTGCCCGTTTAAAGGGCCCTTTTAAAGGAAGCTCCTGATCTCACCACTTCTATTTTGGGAAGAAGCCACCCCTGTAATACCAAGTTTTGCAAATAGCCACAGAGGGACTTCAAAGGCGAACATGACCACTGTTGTATTTGGGCTGATTCATTTGTCCTTTTTCAGAGCAGTCAGGCTTGATTCCAAGATTTAAAAATAGCCAAATGTTATTGAACTCATTCAGATTAAAACTTTAAAGGAACTTGCAATATCCCTATTAGATTTCTATATGATAAAGATGCATTATTATTGGGTCTGATGTTGCCTTGTCATCGATGCCCACACTCCATAAATGAATAAAGCATCTACAGCTTTATAAGTAACAAAAATTATGAATTAATGGACAATAGATGAAAAAAACAAACAAAAAGAAATAAATAACTGATGTAAACAACATTAAATGAAGACGTGATAATCAAAGGTAGCATCAGAAGATGATGAAGATATGAAGATGAATGAGAGTGGACAAGGATATTTTTAAACATATTTTATCATGGCAATAACCTTCCTGAATAAATATATCTCATTACTTTCCTTAGTAAAAGAAAATCAAAAACTGAAGATGCCGGAAATCTGAAACAAGAATTACTGGAAACACTTGACTAGACAGGCAGTGTCTGTAGAAGAAGAAATAGTTAACAGTTCACTTCTGGCAATTCTATTGAAGAGACCCAGACCAGAAATATTAATGGATTCTCCTTCAACAAATGCTTCCAGATATGCTTGCTGTCCCCAGCATTTTCTGTTTGTGTTGTTATTTTCTATTTACTTTTCTTTTTTTATATAATTATGTTCAAGAATGGCCACTTTTTAATCCTGCTTATGAAGAAGTCCTAACCAAATCTGCGTTTCTTGAGGTAACATTCAAAACTATAAGTGTCCATTTTGAGTATAGTATAATTCTAATCATGTAATATTCTGAGCCTATCCATGTGAAGTAACAAGCAAATTTTAACAGGATTCTATTTTCAGTTTTGCCCATCTATATTATTAATCACAGTATGTGTCTTACATTACCAAGACATAGAAAGACTGTCCCAAATATGAGATTTAAACTCTAAGACTGCCTCTTCAATGTAATATTGCATGAGTCGATATTAAAAGTATTCTCAAGTCACTGATTTAAAACACAAGAGAACATCAAGGAATGATTATATAATCTACAATAACCAGTTCATGTGGGGCATTATGGCAAGCGCAGTTTACTTATTGTTCATTCCTTTATTGATTGTGTGGTCTGTACATCAATGAAAATTAAGCTAATCCTAGCACTATTTCTATTTTTTTTTATTTTACACAGCTCACTGACTCTAGTCCCTGACACTGAACTCAAAACATTTTCTGGCAACTGAAAATGCAGATAAATAAAGGCTGAAATTTTACAATCTTTTCAAGAGTGTATATTATTAGCATCATGAGCTAAGTTATGCAAAACTGATTTTGCAATGACAGTACTTCATATTGGGGGCTCATCACCTTTGAATTATTACTGAGGAATGATGTTATATTTTTGGTAAACCCTGAAAGAGAATCTTTTGTATTTTTTATTTTAAATTATGTTCCTCAAATATTTTTGCTGGTCAATTAAGATTGGATTTATTTTTTGTGATACACAAAATAATTCAGCTAATTCAAGGAGGGAACAAAAAAAATTGGAACTATTATTAGAAGCCACTCAGGCAATGCAGGTGGCCTGCCGAGGAAACCATATGTGGTCTTCTGAGAAATACTGATCTCAATAGTGACTAACCAATAAGCATCTGCAGAGTGAAGTCTACCAAAGTTGAACCAAAGTTCCTTCTGAAATGACGTTAAGTCATTTTAATAATTTAAAAGTGTTCTTTAGATGTAATTTATTGCTGTTACTGGTATGCCTAATTTTTTTTTTGCAGACAATTACAAAAGAAAGAATATTGCCCATTTTTTGAAAAATCTTCGAAGCATCCAGGTAGCTTACATACCAAACAAAGACATATTTTAAAAAAGTCAATGTGAAGAGCTATTGAAATAATGTGTGCCAAATGGAAACAGGAACCGTAGATAACAGAAGAAATCACTGAATGGAATGGATTTCCCAAAATATCGGTAAATGAGAAATGTGGGATTAGAGGGGAAATTATACAGGTCTACACAAAGAATATTAACCTCTGTTAAAAGTGAACAAATTGGACACCTAACAGATGAGAGACTAAATACTGTAACTGCAGGATTAGAATAATTGGATTATTAAACATTATTGACTGTTTAATTGGATTTACAATGAATACTTGATACTATAGCTACAATATTCAGAGTGCTATTGCAGTGACCTCTAGCAGCATGTAATGGACTGTTGGAAAACATGAAATTCTCAGCATGCCTGCAGCGCAGCCTTACACCCTGAAGAAATTCAGATGTTGGAAATCAATATGATCTTGGCTCCGAATAATCCATACAGCATTTTCTACTTTTATTTCAGATTTCAGTTTCTTTAGTACTTTGGGTGGTAGCAGGGTCCAAAGTGAGTGGAGACGCTTCTCGTTCAGAAGGAGAGAACACATATAATAACAGAACCAAACTATCAGTATTGATTTTCCCTCAGTGTAATCCTTGCTGTCAAAGACATCATTTTGATTTTGGTCTGAGAATGACTCGGATTGCACTCTGCTAGTATGATGACACAGCACAACAGCAATGACGTCAGAGAGGATATATCCATGATTTAAAAAAAATGATCATGGTGGGACAGGTGAGAGTCTTTCTAGCAGGAGACAGATATACCCAGAGGTGATTGTGGTATTTAGGGTGGTAAAATCAGACTTGGTTGCTAATATATAATGTAGCTCTTCAAAGAGCACCACATAATGATAAGGATGAGGCTATCACAAGAGAGTCTTAACTTATTGGAGCTAAAGGCAAAAAAACACAAGCATATAATTTGGGTGTGTGATATGTAAATATTACTAGCACAAATTGGATAGCAGAAGCATCAGTGTGGAATATGAAGGAAGGAACAATCCATTCCCCAGGGTACACTCTCTACAGTAGAAGTGCTCCTTGTTCGTTGAAGGTAGTTCTCATCAGAACCCTGGCATTTATTCTTAGACTTCAACTTGTACTATTAAACCAGGAAGTCCACCTCTGCCAGCACACTCCTTTGTTGAACTGCAAATTAAGTCCAAACTTAGGCCTGAGTCTCTGTGGTAATCCTCAACATTATGGTGAGAAATCACTACTTGTGCCCTTGCCGGAACATGAGATCTAAACTTCAACAAAGATTTGCTTCATTTGCAAACTTTTACACTCTTTCAGAATTATACTCGTTATTTTTTGTCTCTCAAATAATTGATAGTGTCAGGTCTAATGTGAAATCTGGTAGTCTCAGTGACATCTGCCCTTAACCCTATTTCTCGTGACAGAACACCCACTGATATTATTTCTTATAAACCTACTGACTCTCAAAACAATATTGAGTATAGCTCTACCCATCCCACCGTCACTCCCCTTTCCTTATTACCTCAGCTCTGCCGCATTTGTACTCAGGACGATGCTTTCCATTCTAAAACATCTGAGTTGTCCTCAGGACGGGTTTCCCTTCCACCACCATCGATGCTGCCTTCGCCGCATTCCTCCATTTCCTGCACAGCTACCCTCTCCCCATCCTCCCGCCGCCCCAACAGGGACAGAGTTCCTCTTGTCATTACCGACCACCCCACGAGTCTCCATTTCCAGCACATCATTCTCCGTAACTTCCACCATCTACAACAGGATCTTACTACCAAACACATCTTTCCCTGCACCTTGCAAACAGAACAAGTACCACACTTGCCCCTACACCTCCTCCCTCACCACCATTCAGGGTCCCAAACAGCCTTTCCAGATGAGGCGGCAGTTCACTGGCGAGTTTGTCGCGGTCATCTGCTGTATCCAGTGCTCCCGACGCGGCTTCCTCTACATTGGTGAGACCCAACGTAAATTGTGAAACCACTTCGTCGAGCACCTTTGCTCCATCCTCCACAAAAGGTGGGATTTACTGGTGGCCACCCAGTTCAATTCGACTTTCCATTCCCATTTCATGTCAGTCCACTACAGGATGAGGCCACACTCAGGTTGGAGGAGCAACGCCTCATATTCTGCCTGGGTAGCATCTAACTTAAAGACATGAACATCAATTTCTCGAACTTTCGATAATCTATCCCCCCCCTCTTTTCCCATTCCCCTTTTAGTTCCTCTCTCACCCTTCTCCTCCTTCTCACTTGCCCATCACCTCCCTCTGGTTCTCCTCTTGCTTCCTTTTCTGCCATGGTCCACTCTGCTCTCCTATCAGATTCCTTCTTCATCAGCCCTTTACCTTTTCCTCCTATCAACTCCCAGCTTCTTACTTCACCCTCCCCCACACATTCACCATCCGCCTCAGCCAGTCTCATTTATAGTCACATAGTCATAGTCATACTTTATTGATCCCAGGAGAAATTGGTTTTCGTTACAGTTGCACTATAAATAATAAATAGTAATAGAACCATAAATAGTTAAATAGTAATATGTAAATTATGCCAGTAAATTATGAAATAAGTCCAGAACCAGCCTATCGGCTCAGGGTGTCTGACCCTCCAAGGGAGGAGTTGGAAAGTTTGATGGCCACAGGCAGGAATGACTTCCTATGACGCTCTGTGCTGCATCTCGGAGGAATGAGTCTCTGGCTGAATGTACTCCTGTGCCTACCCAGTACATTATGTAGTGGATGGGAGACATTGATCAAGATGGCATGCAATTTAGACAGCATCCTCTTTTCAGACACCACCGTGAGAGAGTCCAGTTCCATCCCTACGACATCACTGGCCTTACGAGTGAGTTTGTTGATTCTGTTGGTGTCTGCTACCCTCAGCCTGCTGCCCCAGCACACCACAGCAAACATGATAGCACTGGCCACCACAGACTCATAGAACATCCTCAGCATCGTCCGGCAGATGTTAAAGGACCTCAGTCTCCTCAGGAAATAGAGACATTTCTGACCCTTCTTGTAGACAGCCTCAGTGTTCTTAGACCAGTCCAGTTTATTGTCAATTCGTATCCCCAGGTACTTGTAATCCTCCACCATGTCCACACTGACCGCCTGGATGGAAACAGGGGTCAGCGGTACCTTAGCTCTCCTCAGGTCTACCACTAGCTCCTTAGTCTTTTTCACATTAAGCTGTAGATAATTCTGCTCACACCATGTGACAAAGTTTCCTACCGTAGACCTGTACTCAACCTCATTTCCCTTGCTGATGCATCCAACTATGGCAGAGTCATCGGAAAACTTCTGAAGATGACAAGAGTCTGTGCAGTAGTTGAAGTCCAAGGTGTAAATGGTGAAGAGAAAGGGAGACAAGACAGTCCCCTGTGGAGCCCCAGTGCTGCTGATCACTCTGTCAGACACACAGTGTTGCAAGTACACGTGCTGTGGTCTGCCAGTCAGGTAATCAAGAATCCATGATACAAGGGAAGCATCCACCTGCATCGCTGTCAGCTTCTCCCCCAGCAGAGCAGGGCGGATGGTGTTGAAAGCACGGAGAAATCAAAAAACATGAACCTCACAGTGCTCGCTGGCTTGTCCAGGTGGGCGTAGACACGGTTCAGCAGGTAGACGATGGCATCCTCAACTCCTAGTCGGGGCTGGTAGGCGAACTGGAGGGGATCTAAGTGTGGCCTGACCAAAGGCCGGAGCAGCTCCAGAACAAGTCTCTCCAGGGTCTTCAAAATGTGGGAGGTCAATGCCACCGGTCTGTAGTCATTGAGGCCGCTGGGGCGCGGCGTCTTCGGCACAGGGACGAGGCAGGACGTCTTCCACAGTACAGGAACCTCCCGGAGCCATGTTGAATACATGGCGAAGTACTCCACATAGCTGAGGGGCACAGGCTTTGAGCACCCGAGGATTTTATCACCTTCCAGATAATATTCCTTCCTCCGTCCCCTCACCTTCGTATTCTGCTTCTTCCCCCTCCTTTCCAGTCCCAGTGAAGGGTCTCGGCCCGAAGCACCGCCTATTCCTTCCCTTCTATAGATGCTGCCTGGCTTGCTAAGTTCCTCCTGCACTTTGTCTGTGCTGGACAATGAAGCCAGCGGCCGAATCGCAGGTTACAGTCCCGGAGATGTGATCACACATAACAGCCCCTGCTCTCAGTGAGCGGTGATCTGGTCCCACAGACAGGCGGCTGAGACTTCCCAGTCCACCGCCTCAACATTAAAAAAAGTTTTGCCAGAGAAGGGAGACTTTGAGCGAGCTGGGCGTCCACCGGCCAAACCCAGCGTTGGCCGGTCTGGCGGGAATCAGACACTGGTCCCAAAGCGCTCATTCGAATCATGCAAATATTGAGCCCTCCCGCCGTGTTCACCCCGGTCTGACCCGAGTAATATTGGATCCGTTATGTCTGTATATCAAGGGGCGCTGGGAGGGGGATGGGGGAACCTCTACAACCAGTCCGTTCTGCAGCTGATTCTCAATGCACTCTATAAACACACAGATACCTTGAACTAAGGAAGAAACCAGCTTCCAGTGTTAGCTCCTAAACTCGGCTCTACAATGTCGTTTAAGTCGATCTAAGCCCCGTTCTTTACTCGGTGAACCACTCGTTCAGTCTTCCTCTCTGAATGATTCTGATAAGCTGTTTGCTTCTCTTCTTAACCACAGCCCTTGCACTTGACCGACTGAGCTGTTTGGTAAATTAACATTATTATTCCGTGTCTCGAATTAATTGACAGTCAAAACTCGAAAGATTTTCCCTAAACCGAACGATTACGATGACAGACTATTCACGCCGGTTTCTTAACTTCAAAGGACCGGACAACTTTAATGTATTGATTGCTTTACACCGGGACTCGAGCTGATGTTTTGCGAATGTTGGACATCTGCCCGAATTCCTCGTTTTCTAACCCTTTAATTTCGCGAATCTGTAACTGTGGCAAGAACGGTATGTGATCGGGGGTGCAGGGTAACCTGCATAATTAAGGTAAAGAGGACTGCGTGTGGTGAGGTGGGGGTGGGGGCAGTGGTGGTTGGATAGATGACCACTGATCCTGATAAAAAGAGGAGGAGGTTTAAACCGTGTACCTGAAGGCAACTATAAAAGACCCCTCTGTCCTTAAATGATGTTCCTAGTTGCTTAAAAGCGCGCTTTTCTGAATTGGAAAACAACTTGATGCCTCCTGTAGCATTTGGCAGTTGTCTGTAAGTGTCAGTCACCTCTGGCCCTTCAGTACAATGCAGAGCATACTTTGAATTTAGAGCTGCCAAAATGTCAGCTATTTCGCTGATGATGTCATTTTAACCAGTCAGAATTGATGGGAAGGCACTAACAAGCAGCAAAGACATGTTTTACATAGTCTATAAAACAAAAAGGAAATTTATTTATTCTTCGGGCAAGAAAATATTCGAAACAGACTATTTCCACGAAGAAGATGCTCACTGCAAGTCTTCTTGCATAAACAATACGTATTTATTTACGGGTGTCACAATCATCAATTGCACAGAGGGAGAGAGAGAGAGTGAGAAAATCTCCAATAAACCACATTTACATATGTCAATTATTTTAAACCTTGCCGTTTAATTTAATAACAGTTAATACAATAAATTAATTGATTCTAAATTAATACTATCATATTTTAGTCGGCTTGTCACGATAAATCACACTCTAAAAATCGCCTATACAAATGCGAACCTAAAACGCTCATAAAATCGTCCTTTGTGGAGGAAAACGAAGCGCGTTTTTTACTGTTGCTAAGGTTCTTATTGTTTTCTCACAGTTTTTGTGCTCGAAGGTCAGCCTTTCTCTGAGTCTCTTTCAGTAGCTTTTCTGTATTGGGCTCAGATAATTAGATCAGTGCTATCAGTTTCACTGTCCTTTTTCTCCCTCTATTTACATGATAAAGGCAGTTTATGCAGGTTGCTGTTTCCCTTTAAATGTACTACTTTCTTCCACAGTGAATAATTCAGTGCATCACCTTACCATGTACTGGCAGGGATACCTAGGCCTTTGGGAAAAACAAATCGATGCTTTATCCAAAATATAGAGCTGTTTATATAATGTTATCACCAGGTGGGAAGCGGCCGCTTGCCAAATCGTAGCTATTGGCGATTAGATCACATTTACAGGATTTTACCCAGCGCTATCATTAAACACCATAGGAAATAGGCATTAAAGCGATTGGAACCGCATTACTGTGCTTTAGTCGATGCCTCCATTGGAATCTGTTTCGACAGTTTCCAACTTGTACATTATGTTCTCTCTAGGTTGAAAGCTATTTCCTATTAAATTAAAATGAAGCGCCTTAAGATCAAATTTTCTTCTGGCAGATTGAGCCCGAACTGGATTTCTCCTTTAATTTAATAGCTCCAGAAGCTTTTTCAGTTAAATCGACTGTTCATTATTTAGCACCATTTACGGAGCTGTGTGGTGAGTTTTAATGAATCCTTGGCACAAAGCGTCCTTTCAGGCGAGGGAAGAATAGACTCTATTTAGACCCTTACGGCTGTACGTCAAAGGCTAACCATAATACTTGTCAAGCTGGGAAAAATTCCCACTGATATGGGAATGTGTATTTGCGCCTCCAGCTAAGAAATCAACCGAAAGAAAAACAGGTATACAGAATAAAGCGAGAGGTTTCCAATGAGAAAACAATTGGTACCTGCTCAAGGTGAACCATGCGCAAGAAGTGAACACCTGAAGCTGGTCCCAGATCTTTTTTAGGGCGGGATGGAAGAGGGGGCAGTGGTTGGTGGATGGATAAACAGTTTGGCAGTGTAGTCACATTTTGTGGTTTGGCAATATTCATTTAAAATGGGCCTAAATATTAATAAAAAGTAGCAATTGCCTTTCTCCAGATTACACTCTCCTTTGAATTTGACTGTTTATGCGACTGTATTAACTCTTGTAGAATAATTCCTCGATGACTCACTTGAATAATAAGTCGCATTTTGTTGGCTGAAATAAACAATAGCTATGAAATTAGAGGTGTTTCTCATTGACTCCCCGCCCCCCAGGTTTTGTATCTCTGCAGAATATACAACCAGTGGGAAATTTCTGGAGAGAAATAACAACATCTATAAATTCGCTGATGATACAACCATTGTAGGCAGAATCTCAAATGGTGAAGAGGAGCGTACAGGAGCGAGGTAGGTCAGCTGGTTGAGTGAGGTTGCAACAACAAATCTTGCACGTCCGTAAAAGGAAGGGATTAATTGTGGGCGTTAAGAGTGGGAAATCGGGAAAACACAAAACCGTCCTAATCGAGAGGTTGGCAGTGGAAAAAATGAGCAGTTTCAAGTTCCTGGGTGACAACATCCCTGAGGATCGATCCTGGGTTCAACATATCCATGCAACTATAAACAAGCCACGACAGCGGCTACATTTCGTTAGGAGTTTGCGGAGAACTGGCCTATCACCGAAGATACTCGCAAATTTTTACCGTGGAGCGCTTTCTCACTGGTTGCATCGCCGTCTGGTATGGGGACGGGCACTGCACAGGATCAGGAAAAATGACATAAAGTTGTAATCTCAGCCAGCTCCGTCCTGGGCACCGGCCTCCCCAGTATCCAGGACATCTTCAGTAAGCACTGCCTCATGAAGCAACATCCATCATCACAGACCCTCACCATTCAGGGCATGCCCTCTACTATCAGGGAGGAGGTACAGGACCCTGAAGACGCACACTCGCGTTTTTGGAACAGCTTTTTCCCACCGCCATCGGATTTCCGAACGGTCCATGAATCCATGAACATTATCTTACTATTTTGCCCTCTTTTAATACTATTTATTTATTTATTTATTCCATTCATTCATTTATTATTATATTTTCTTATTGCAATTTTTATTTTAATGTATAGCATTGTACCGCTGTAATGCATTTCACGACAGAACTCAATGACAGCAAACCTGATTCTAGTTGATTCTGAACCTGCATAAAAGACCATCAAATCGAAATATCCCAAGGCGTTTGTCAAAATTTCACCAATAATTGATAAAGAGTGTCAGAAATAAATATTATTTCAGACCACAGGGGTAGATTTGAAGAACCGGTTTAGCAGGAGAGGCGGTGGAGATTTGGAGCGTTTCTAGTGCTCGCAAGTAAAAACAACGTCAAACATAGTGAAAGATTGAAGAACATGCAGCGAAGGGTGACAACTTTAAAATACAGACGTCGCTGTTACGACCAAAGGTCGCCAAACATGGAGTGTCAGTTGGTTATGAACACACTATTGGATGACCTCACTCACAACACGCTGGAGGAACTCAGCAGGTCGGGCAGCATCAGTGGAAACGATCAGTCAACGTTTCGGGCCGGAACCCTTCGTCAGGACTCCTGGCCCGAAACGTTGACTGATCGTTTCCACCGATGCTGCCCGACCTGCTGAGTTCCTCCAGCGTGTTGTGCGTGTTGCTTTGACCCCAGCATCTGCAGATGATTTTGTGTATTGGATGACCTCAAATTTATTTTCTATATGAAGGTCAGCCTGTTTTCCATTGGGACGGTCTAAAGATACCGAAGACCTAGAGGAGTCTTGTACCACAGATTTTTTTTCTGTATGGATCTGTGATGTGAAGATCTTTTGGAGACAACATCTAAAACAATGGTTGCCAATCGTCTAGCTGTCGGGGTGATGGTTTCTAGTAGAGTTATTGACTAGGAATCAAGATCTGTGGCAGAATGATTAAAAGTTTTAGTCTGCCTAGTGTCTGGTTGGAAGAAAATTCTCTTCACGTAACACTGGGTGTTAGACAACTTATAGAGCATAGAGAAGGATATGTTGGTGAAGTAAAATTGGGGTCGTCGGAGTTGATAGGCGGTTTGATCAGAATGACAACATGTTGGTGGGAAACAGGAAGGGGCCAGCGACTTCACAACTACCTCCTTTTTGAAAATATCGATTCTGCAGAGAGTGATAGATAACTTAGAACATTAGAAAAATCGAATATTTTCAGGTTGACTGTCTCTCAAAATACTTTAAGCACATTATTTACCAGAAGTGCAGACAAAACCAAATATATATTGATGAGAACTATTTTCATTCACTACGGGTTTTAAGTGCCTGTCCATTTCTGAATTTCCAAACTTTACACTGAGGTAATAAAGTGTTTCTGCAAACCGTGTCCAACCTCCTTAAACTGTCCGATTTAATGAATTCACAGCTCTATAATAGGCTCTGGGTTCCATTTGACTCACTGATGCGACTGACGGGAAACGGATCTTGTTTCCAGCCCGAGCCTAGAGCAAAGCACATTCATTAAAGCGCTATTCACAAGGTGGAGGCTGAGGGGCTGGGGGAGGAGCTTGCTGAGAGGCGGGCTGCAGGCAAAGCGATGGGATGATGTATTGCCCAGTTTATTTGGAGCAACCTTTCGGCAACTGAAGTCTGGGCTAGATTTAAGCTTGAGAGTTCGCTCGTTTCCTAGGATTTCTCACCACTCTTTTCCACTCTCAAGTACCGAGTCGCCTACTGCTGTGTGTTCGCTCAGAGCCAAAGTTTTCTTGAAACCTTGGAAATGTGCAGGAAAACTTTGTAGGCACTTTGAAGCGAGTGAGGGGCTGGCGACTGTTGAATCTCGACAGTGGGGGGACGGGAGATGGCTGTGCAAGCTGCCGTCATGAACCCTCACTTCATCCATTTCTGTTTCCCCGGCTCCTCGATGGAATATGAGCTGGAAAGTGCTTACAACGGGGCCCTCTTGGGAGAGATGGAGAGCGCCGGCGAGCTGAAGGAGACTACCAGCGCCCTGCTCAGTTTCATAGACTCAGCTTCCAGCAACATTAAACTGGCTTTGGACAAGCCGGTCAAATCGAAGAGGAAGGTCAACCATAGAAAGTACTTGCAGAAACAAATCAAGCGCTGCACTGGGATGATCTCCGCGAGTGGTAGCGGCGCAGGACCTGGACTGGAGGCAGGCGGCAAGAGGCAGGCTTCTCCCCCGTCCTCCACCTCCTCCTCCTCCACCACCAGCACCGGCCACTTCCAGTGCAAACCTCCGCCGAAGAAGGACGGCTCGCAGTCCAGCCTTCAGAGCAAGTCACTGGCGGCCCTCTTCGACTCGGTGAGGGACCTGCAGCGCTCGGCGGCCGGCGGCAGCAGCAAGAAGGTGCCGTTGAGGAATCGTAACTTGCCGCCGTCCTTCTTCACCGAGCCAGCCAACGTTAAGATCACCTCCACCTCGGGCATGTCTCTGAAAGACCTGGAGAGGGGCAATCCAGAGGCCGCAGAGTTCTTCGAGTTGCTCGGGCCGGATTACAGCAACATGATCTCGGGGCAGGAGCCATTCCCCGGGCGGATCCCGCAGCAGGGGAGTTGCGAAATCGGAGCTCACGACTCGTACCGCAGCAGCACCGCTCTCAGCGCCAGCTTCTCTCACTTTCCCGAGCCCTGGTTCCAGTGCAACCCCTCGAAAAAGAGCCCTCCCGCGGGTTGGAGTCTTGCCGCCCCCGAAAGCGCCCGGACAGCGGGCGGACTCACGTCATTGTACAGCAACAGCCAGCCGACGAGCAGCTCGCCCATGGAGGAGCCGCCCGCAGGTTTAGCAGCCTTTTCGCAGTTCTTCCCCGAATACTCGCTGCCTCCCGTCTCTTATGAGTATAGTCCGGGATTTAATTGCGGCAGACAAACCTTCCCCGGCCTTTAATTCTTTTTTTGAAACACTGCGAACGACCTTTGAACTTTTGTATCTGTCCAGGTGAACTCGAAAGTTCGTCAAAGGGTCCTATTGTACTTCTGAACACGAGAGGCGAATACCCAAGCTCCGCATGACAATGGAGAGAGCCACTGCGGGCTGAATACACTCCACAAGGGAAACGCACAGACACGCGCGTTACATGGAATGCACCAAAGATAGGAAGTATCTTGGTTGCTTAGTTTCTTTAAGGTCAAACATAATGATCCGTCCGTTACTATTCTGTGTTAACCTAGTTCAGAAAAGCGAGCATTAAGTGTAATAAAGTTGGCTCTGATTTTGTATAAACCTTGTGCTGACGTGCAAAACGGGTCATTTCAACTGCCAATGTTGCATGAAACTCAGAAGGAAAGAACTCAGACGGGCGCTGCCCTTCAAACGCCGTGTAGATGCAATTGCACTTTGTGGATTGAAAGATTTGACCAAGTAAATCCGTATTGATTGAGCAAACAGTTGTGTACGTGACAACGGACGGCAAGTCCCGCATTATCAGGATGTAATAATAATACGCTCTATTATCATCAAAATTTGTCCGAAATGATATAAATTTGAACGCATATACCAAAACATTGGGGAGCTAAATACGACATACCGAAATTGTGTAAAAGGCACTAAGGTCAAACACAAGGTTAACATTGAACCATAATGGCATGTAGGTTTGAAACATATAAACATTTCTACATTGTTATTTATAGTCTGAAGGACAGACGGTGTTAATGCTGAGTGTCCGCATTAATACTTAGCCTATTTCTTGGTTTTCATTTTATAAAGCTGTATTCCTGATACCCTGCTGACGTCAATGTTAGTTTGCCGATGTTATCTTTGTTCATTTCCCAAAGAGACAAACAACTTTGTCAACAACTACCCACCGGGATGTTCATCTTCTAGTACGTGCTGTACTGTGTTTTCGTGTCCTGCCTGTTTAGAAACCACTTCATCCGTGAGTTGTATTACGAGAAAGGTACCAATTGCAGCTACCTCTCGAATTTAAGGTCAACAGACAAAATAAAGCTGGTCTTTATTTTCGGAATGGATGCCGCCTGTTTTGAAGTTTATTTTCTTTTGCTGAGGGGCGGCGGTGATGGTGGGTGGGGATGAAACGCAACCGAAGACGACAGGAAGCTGCAAAATTGCTGGATGACACGGTCATTCTCTCCTTCCTCATGGCCCGGCACTATCTGCGCTACCGACCAAACGTAAAGGGAGGAAATCACACTCGGTGGGAGATAGCTCATCCCTTAATACTCGCTCATCCAAATGCGAGAAGGCGCCTAACATATGTTCAACCCTTTTAGTTGAGCAAGGCTAATTGCAATACAATCGTATAGTTTGTCACATTGTGATTTACAAATGGCTCTGGTACTGATTACTATTCAGAGGTTTACTGTTGTTCCATTTATAACGTTATTTATTGTGCTGCATCATTCAAGGATTTTCACTGAGGAAAGCATGATCAATTGAAATGCTACCACATTAAATGTATATTATGTATGCATCAATAATCCTCAAATAATTAAAAATTCTCGATGGGAAAGGCCAGTTTTCGACAACTTTCAGGAAAAATGTCCTATTTTGTTAACAGTCGAGTGATTGTTAAAACGTTACTCATAAAATCTTATGGTAGAATTCAATCCATTTAACATTAAAATCAACGACCCCCTTTTTGTAGGCCACAGATATGAATTCAATTTGTTGAGTTTCTTTCTCTCCGGGAAAAATGTATTTATAACAATATTCAAATTTTCCAGATTTCCAAACGTGAGAGCTGCACTGCCGCTTGAAACATTCGCAGTCTGAGATTTCTAACTTCATTTTTTGTCTCAGTCAGATGCACATAGAATCCGAACATACATCAGTTGTGACCAACGGCACACCTGCATTTTAAATATAAGTTTTCTCAGGGTTTGCGAAGAAAGAGTTCGATCCGGGATTAACTTTATATCAATTTTATACCTTCAGGGATCGATCGTTGATTGGAATTGGAAACCTTCACGGGATTTAAACATTCGCGGTGATATTGAGTCTTCCAAATTGCTGACGGAAACTGGTCAGATCTCCAGTGCTGTGGCCGTCGAATGAACTGGCAAAGTACCTCCCTGTTTTGAGCGGTATGCCTAATGGTATACCGGATTAATTCAATGTTAAAAGGGTATTTGAACGGTAGTTAAGGCAATCCTTTTAATTTTTCTTCAACACTACAGTATTCTGAACATGTTTGACCCGGGGAGTCTGTAAGACATGCACAGATGAGGGGACTTGTGCAAAGATTGTGTTCCCATATAACTAAAATTCAATTAACTCGATTCAATCAAGAAGAGGGTTGAAAACTACATATAATTGCATATGCCGTTCCTCACTATAAATATTATGAAGCATGCTGTCCCCGTGTCTCTTATTTTTAGTTTCTTCCTCGTTGTTTCGCAGTATTACTTGAAACGTGTACAATAGATTATAATAAAGTTGTCCTTAAGTTCTTGTCTTTATAAACGAACGCCAATTTACGTTTCAGGATGATCGCTGAAACACATCTCAGAAGACATTATTTTAAACAATGCTCAGCAATGGATATCAAGTTAATCTCTGGTAATGCCGGCACGAAAATTAAGTCAACAGTAAGTAAATGATGAAAGGCAGCGTGAACCCGGAATAACAAGCCCAGCAGAGAAGAACCTGAGTTTGGTTATTCCATTCAGCAAATGACCTCAGTTATTTTTTGCGATTAAGTAAAGGTAATTAAAACGTGTATATTTCATTTCAGTAGAGCAAGAACAACCAAGCAACATATTTTGATGTTGATATTTGAAGCAACTAATAATTCTGTCAGTATTCTTATTTATTGTTTTTCTCGAAAACTTCATCTTCCTCCAGGAAGGCATTTTCTATGTGCTGGTGTGATATCATGAGCAGTCACCCCTTATCTCACTGCAGGCTGGATCCTGACAACTGATTCTAAAGTAGCTCTTCTTCCAAAAATATTTTAAATTACTGCTGGGAGTCTGATATAATTGGGATATTGGGATGAAAAATGAACAATTAAATATTTTGAGCAGGGCACAAACAGTATTGTTATTTTACTGGAGCCACTTTTTTTTTTAGGATTTTGCAATTTGGGGGCAAATCGTACCAGGTGTAAAATGAAAAAAGAGTAAATTTAATCCATGTATAAAGTGACGTTGATCTATGTATAAAGTGAATTTACTATAAAATGACCCAACAATACAGTTCTAAATTTTAAAAAAAAGACCAGAAAGTACTTTTTGCTTAATTTTAAGAATATGTTTTAGCTGTCATTGTTAGACTGCTTTCATATGCCCTAAAGCATTTGTTCTTTTGAGTATGATTCTCACTGTTTCTGGTGTTAATAAAGTAGGTCTATGTAGAAAACTGATGTGAAATCCCCATGTGAGATTCTTGCCCATTTCTGATTACCGTACGATTTCAACCAGAACAGTTGCCCACTCCTTAATATTTTGAGGAGATGCCAATTATAGAATGATGTCATGTGTCATTTTCTATGACCATATTTCAGGTGAATTGAGGCAAAATTGGAAAATCGTGAAGTGCAAGCAACCTGTGTTAATTTGACATGGTGCAGTTCAACCAAACAACCACATTTATTCTCTTTCTGTTACACCATGATAACAACACGATATCTAGTCACTTTCATCTATATGGTTTATTCCATGAGTGCTTAAACAGTGGGTGTAGTTTCATGAAATCAGTGAATACTGCTTGTTACACCTTAAAAAGAGTGTGATAATTTATTCTTCAGTCTGCTGGAAGGTATTCCAAGGGCTTCAGAAGATTGATAGTAGCCATGATGGAAAGTGGCTGAGTGTGGGCATGTTATGGTAAAACAATAAGACAATAGGAATAGGTGCAGAAACAGGCCATTCAGCCCATTGATTCTGCTGCTCCACCATTTCAAAATGGCTGATTTATTATCCCTCTCAAACCTGTTCTCCTGCCTTCTCCCTGTAACCTTTGACATCCTTACATATCAAGAACCTACCAGCCTCTGCTTTAAATATACCCAATGACTTGGGCTCCACAGCTAGCTGTGGCAATGAATTATATAGATTCACCACCCTGTGATGAAGGAAATCCTCCTCATCTCTGTTCTAAAGGAATGTCTTCTATTCTGAGGCTGTGTGCTCTGGTCCTAGACTCCATCAGTATATGAATCATCCTCTCCATGTCCTTCCTATCTTAACCTTTCAATATTCAATAGGTTTTGTCGAGATTCCCCCCTCAGCATTACATCCTAGTTTTATCCTTGAGTCCTCTAAGATTGTATTTGACTGCCTTCCCACTGATCAACCTGCAAGTTAACCTCTGAGCTATCCTACATGAGGTCTCCCAAGTCCTATGCACCTCTGATGTTGGAATTTTCTCCCCGTTTAGAAAATAGTCTACATCTTTATTCCTTCTACCAAAGTGCATGAACATACACTTCCCTGCACTATATTCTATATGCCACCCCTTTGTCCATTCTCCTAACTTGTCTAAGTCCTCTGCAGACTTCCTGCTTCTTCTGGGTCCAGCACGTAAATGTCATTACAAAGAAGACACAGCAGCACCTCTACTTTCTTAGAAGTTTGCAAAGATTTGCCATGTGATTTAAAACTTTGACAAACTTCTATAGATACATGGTGGAGTGTATACTGACTGATTGCATCATGGCCTGATATGGAAACACCATTACCCTTAAACAGAAAGCCTACAAAAAGTAGTGGGGACAGCCAAGTCCAACAAAGGTGAAGCCCTCTCCAGCACTGAGCACATCGACAAGGAGCGCTGTTGTAGAAAAGCAGCATCCACCAACAAAGACACCCACTATCCAGACCATACACTGTTTTCACTGCTGCCATCAGCAAGGAGGCACAGAAGCCTTAGTTCTTACATGACCCGGTCCAGGAGTATTTATCACCCCTCAATCATCAAGTTCCTGAACCAAGAGGGATAATTTCACTCACCCCAACACTGAACTGATTCCAATATATGGCCTCACTTTTATGAACTCTGCTACTCATGTCTCAATATTTATATATTTTTATTATTTTGTTTTTTTCTTTTTCATATTTGCACAATTGTTGTTTGTCCATCTTTGTTTGTGTGCAGTTTTTCATTGATTCTGTTGTGTTTCTTTGTATTTATTGTGAATGCCCACAAGAAAATGCATCTTAGATTTGTATATCGTGACATATTTGCTGTGTGATAATTAATTTACTTTCAACCTTGAACTTTGAACACTACCTACCCTCCCCCAGCAATCTTTGTATTGGCCGCAAACCTGGCCACAAAGCTATTAATTCTGTCATTCAGATCATTGATTTATAAAGGCAAAAACAAGCAGTCCCAACACCGACCCCAGCAGAATACCACTAATCATCAGCAGAAAGGGCACAATTTATTCCCTATGTTTGCCTCCAGCAAGTCAACCAATCTTCCATGCATGTTAGAATCCTTTCTGTAATACCATGGCTCTCATTCTGTTCAGCAGCTGCACCTTCTGAAAGTGGCTCCAAGTACCCTGCAAGCTCATCCTTAATAATGGACTCTGACATTTTCCCTACCACTGAAGTCAGGGTAAGTGGTCTATAATTTCTTATCTTTTGTCTCCTTTCTCTCTTAAAGAGAGGAGTGATATTTGCAATTTTCCCGTCCACCGAAACCATTCCAGAATCTTGTGATTCTTGAAAGGTCACTATTAATGCCTCCACAATCTCTTCAGCTATCTTTTTTAGAACACTGAGGAGCACATCATATGGTTCAGGTGACTTATCTACCTTCAGACCTTTCAACTTCCCAAGCACATTCTCCTTAGTAACAGCAACTACACTCACTTCTGCCCCTTGACATTCTTGAATTTCTGGCATACTGCTGGTGTCTTTCACAGTGAAGACTGAGTTTGTCTACCATTTCTTTGCCTCCATTACTACTTCTCCACTGTGATTTTCCAGCGGTCTTATATCCACTGTCACCTCTCTTTTACCCTTTATATATCTGAAGATACTTTTGATATTCTCTTTTATATTATTGGCCAAGGCTTCATAATGGAGGATACATAGTAAAGGGGTCTGGAAAGCCCAGGAATCACCGAGCTTTATACTTTCATGCCAGTGGGTTGCTTTGTCTAGAAAGTAGCAGCAGGTGAAAAGTACCTAATGCATGGATGTAGTGTAATGACAGGTCAAAAGCTTTAAATTCCTCAGGGTCAATATTACAAATGACCTGATTTGGTCCAACCAAGCACAGTCCACTGCCAAGAAGGCCCATCTGTGCCTTTACTTCCTGAGAAAACTAAAGAAATTTGGCCTGTCCCCTAAAACCCCCACTAATTTTTATAGATGCACCGTAGAAAGCATTCTTCTAGGGTGCATCACAACCTGGTATGGAAGTTGTCCTGTCCAAGACCGGAAGAAGCTGCAGAAGGTCGTGAACACGGCACAGCACATCACACAAACCAATCTTCCGCCTGTGGACTCACTTTACACCGCACGCTGTCAGAGCAGTACTGCCAGGATAATCAAGGACACGACCCACCCAGCCAACACACTTTTCGTCCCTCTTCCCTCTGGGAGAAGGCTCAGGAGCTTGAAGATTTGTACAGCCAGATTTGGGAACAGTTTCTTCCCAACTGTGATAAGACTGCTGAACGGATCCTGACCCGGATCTGGTACCCTCCAAATATCCGGACCTGCCTCTTGGTTTTTTTGCACTACCTTACTTTCCATTTTTCTATTTTCTATTTATGATTTATAATTTAAATTTTTAATATTTACTATCGATTTGTAATCCAGGGAGTGGGAATTGCAGAATCAAATATCGCTATGATGATTGTATGTTCTAGCATCAATTGTTTGGCGACAATAAAGTATAAAGTAATATATCTGTAGCCTCACACACTGGTGCATGGCTCAATGTCCATGTAGCAGTAATTTGACTATTACGAGCCATGCTGAATGTTCCTGTGCCCTTCTGCACTTCTCACTACCCTGCGATGCTCTCTCATATTTCACAAGCATCACGCACTGCCAGATAATCAGCCATGGCAGGCACATCATCCAGTTGCACCGCTCTGCACTTACTAGCATGCTCCTGCCTCAATAGCTGCTACTGCAGCAGACCAATGGATGGATGCCATTCTGCACCCGTTGTGTGAGCGGTTTGGACTACAGCATGGTGGCCATTACTAAACCAGCCTTCTCAATGTGCTGGTATTAGGTTTGCTGACCGCAAAGTTCTAAACCAAAATGAAGACTTTAAGCAAAATCGGATATAAATAGCCATGAGTACCCTTACTAAATGGAGGTTATACTGCAACTACCCAATCTTCAAAGATGAGTTCACTTCCCTGTTTATTCTCCATGGAGTGTTTAGCTGCCAATGCCCACTACTTCAGTGGTGGGTCCCATCTTCCTATCAAGGAGAAGATTCTTCCACCTAACCAAACAGTTCAAAACACAGTTTATTTATTTTCAATGGTACACATTTAAGTCTTAAAACACATTTAAAACTCACCAAGGATTTCTATCTGAAATATTTTCAAATTATAAACAATTTCTAAAACACAAACCATTAAGCATAAAGCACAAAGGATCTCTTAAACATAAAGGAAAAGGATTTCCAAAACACAGGTACAATTCCTAGAAACTAGAAGTCATGCCAATAAGTTGCAGAGAAACAAGTTGTCTGTTATAGACAACAAAGCTGAAGGAACAGATTCTTCCTCACCCCGTGTTTCTTTCATGGCTTCCTCTTGAAGTTCCTTACCCCACTGCTAATAAGCTTGAACTGCTCTATACATTTATATCCTTTCTCTGCCACTTGGGTGACTTCACACACGTATGGTATTTCCTCACATATCCTTTTAACATAAATGGTCTTAAAGCATTTTCGGAGATATAGATCTCAGCTTAATGTTCACAGCTCACAATTAATGCTGTAAATGCTGTGATGTTAACTTCTCAGCACATAAAACCCTTCTAAGTATAAACACATCAGTTATTGATATGCTAAATTATATTATTCATCTGATGTGCATACATTCTTGAACTAAGCAACTTGAGAGTCAACTTGTCTGTTTGAAACAACTCCAATCAAACAACACATTGTCTTACATATATATTGTGAGCTAGCATCTACTCTACACAGACAGGGCATTTTCTAACTATAGAGCATGTTTGCAAAGCTGTTCTGTAGAGAGTGCTTTTATAACTTCAAGCAGATTACTGCTTTCCATTTACCTTTTCAGAACTGAAGACTGACTTCCATTTATGACCAGAAACTAGAGAAATTTTTGTTGAAAATTCACTTATAACTGTTTTTGATCATACAAATGATAGGTGGAAAGCAAACTTAGCAAACATGAGATGAAAAGCAAATATCCATCACACCAGGGGCTGACCATACGATATGCTCATGTCCAGTGTCCCTTCTTGAATCTCATTCCTTCCTCATTGCAGAATCTCTTCAGATTTACAAGACAAGATGGAAACATGATACTCTTTCTTAATGCCTTCCTACATGATAAACTAGCCCATGACCTTCCTTCTCTTGGATGGTCATGTGCCCACATCAGGTCAGGCCTCTGGCACAGGGCACTGAGTAAACAACTGATCCAACTCTGAGATGGTCATCAAAAACAGGCTGCTTTATGAATGCCCAATCACAAACAAGAGAATGTCTGCAGATGCTGGAAATCCAAGTAACACAGACAAAATGCTGGAGGAACTCAGCAAGCCAGGGGCAGTATTTATGGAAAGGAATAAACAGTCACTTTTTTGGACCCAGACCTTTATGAATGTATAGGATTCTAAAGTAAATTCAATACAATATTTGTAATGTTCTGTCTAACAGATAAACCACACACTCTCTTGGCTACTGGACAGATATGAAGAAATACACATGAAACCTCGCTGATTTCCTTGGCTGCGTAAGTCTAGGGAATCTGTAAATGCAAATATTTAAAAATAGCAATAAATAACAAACATGAAATGACAAGATGAAGAGTCTTTAAAGTTAGACCATTGGTTGTGAGAGCACCGGAAACAGAATGAATGTAGTTATCACCTTTAGTTCAAGGGCCTGATGGTTGAGGCGTAGTTAGAAAAATAGAGGGCTATGGTCATCTTGGATAATTTCTAAGTAAATACATGTTCAGCACAGCATTGTGGGCCGAAGGGCCTGTATTGCACTGTAGGTTTTCGATATTTCTAATACACACTCCACTCTCGCCAAACCCGTGAGATTGAGATGGCCCTCCCACCCCAAACCTTAGTTGGTGTGGATGCTGTGTAACTTGCTATCCGATTACAACTCAGTGCCAAGAAATAACAGACAGCGTACTGCATACAATTAAAAGAATTATGTTTACGAATCTTAACTCAACTAAAGGGTTAGTAAAGAAAAGAAAGAGAAAAACAAATAGTGTCCATTCTACTTAAACAGCCAAACGTGCACAAGCTGGAGCTCAACTCTTCCAAAAGTCACACATATTCACCGATCCTCAGTCGACCCCAACACCTTGCTCCATCGAAACAAGGTCCCCTTCTGGGTGGAATCCTATGACTGGTTCTCTCCAGTGTCTTCTCTCTTCATCTCCTGATGAACAAATGACCCAAGACCAACCTTAGTGTCCCTTACAAAACCTCCTAGTTCCACCATCCTAATGGGATAACACACATTCCTCAGCGTCCCTTATTTTCAACAACAACCCAAACAGGCTAAAAGCAGAACAGACTGTTCTTACAGAGCGGCTAAAATGAAATAACTACAGCATAGCAGTAAACATATGAACCAGGGTGTTACACACACTATTCTGCTCTTTCGTTTCCTCAGAATATCCTCATTTCCTTGATTTATTTCTTCATTTTTTTTGTTTTTCTTTCTTCCTTCACAAGTTATGGAAATGATACATTTGGATGCAGAGTAGCACACACAGAATGCTGGGGGATTTCAGCAGCATTTATGGGGAGGGAAAAAGACCCGATGTTTTGGGCTGACACTCTCTATCAGATTCAGAAAGGATGGGGAAGAAGCCAGAATCAGCAGCAACTTAACTTGAGGCATGAGACTTGACTGACCGTTAGTAGAGCAAGCACTTCCAAAGGAAAAGGATGAGGCACTGGAACGCAGGAAGAACCACAGCACTCATCATCATAACACATCTGAAACTCAGCAATCTCATCCGACCTTACCAACCGAACAGACATTATTGGAGACGTATAAGTTAGGTGTATGGGAGGGGTAGCACCTCTAGATGGGGGGCTTGTCGCACTCCTTGGAGTGGCTCGTCATCTATTGGTCTCCACCTGCATCTGCATCTGCAGGACTTTGCTTTTGGAGTACTTTTTGATTAGATCAAGCATCATTTACTGTATACAACACAAAATGCGCATTACAGGAAAGGTGGAACGTTTTAGAAAACAATAAAAGATGACTGAAAAGGAGGGAGGAAGTAGCGCTTCAATAAGTATTTGGGATGTAAAAGAGTAGCTGAAACTAATAACAACGCATAGGGAACACTGCAGCAACTCAGTGGGTCAAGCCACATTGATGAGGGCCTGATAAAGGGTCTCGGACTGAAACGTCAACTGTTCATTCATTTTCATAGTTGCTGCCTGACCTGCTGAGCTCCATCAGCATTTTATGCACGTTTATCGATGGAGGGAATGAACAGTTGGCATTTCTGTTTGAGATGATTCATCAGAACTGAAAAAAAGGGAAACGGATGCCAGAATAAAAGGACGGGGGAAGGGGGAGGAGCATGCACTGGCAGGTTATGAGTGAATCCAGGTGAGCCCGGAAGCTAGATAGGTGGGGAAGGGGTGAAGTGGCAATGATGTGAGAAGCTGTTAGGTCATAGGTGAAAGAGGCAAAAGCTTAACACAGTGGTATCTGATAGGAGAGGACAATAGACTATGGAATAAAGGGAAGATGGCCAGGTCATGAGAGTGTGAGTGAAGAAAGAGAGGGGATAAAAGGGCCATGGAAAAAGGGAAAACAAAAGGTGGTGGTGGGGGGGAACAGAGGGAAGTGGTTACTGGAACTTAAATTGATACAGATGTCATCAGGTAGGAGACTACCAAAATGGAATATGAGGTGTTGTTCCTCAAATCTGCATCTAGCAACAACCTAGTAGTAGGGGAGGACATTGACGTGTCAGTGTGGGAATAGAAAGTTGATGTAAAATGGCTGGCCATCGGGAGACCTGGCTGTTACTGTGGACGGAGCAAAAATGCTCAACGAAGTGAAATCCCAGTCTGCATTGGCTGAGACTTAGTAATGTTATGGTAATGCAACAGGATGGATAAAAGACTAGCTAATTTACAGAATGCAGAGAAGTGTGATTATCAAGTAATTTTCAGTCTAGCAAGCTATGACATGTGGGATACCACAGAGACCCATGCTGGGCCCTCAACTGTTTACAATATATGAGTTAGGTGAAAGGATTGAGTGCATTTAGTTATGTCTACAAATGTCTGCGAAAAAAAACTATTAATCTGGTACCCTTGGGACTTCGGTATTAGGTTTTCTGTTCTGTCGGTTGTTCCTCCTGATAATAACCTAACAAACTTGTGCTACACAGTAGTATAGTCAATTTTTCAGTCAACCAGGTGAGAACTCCAGGTGTTATTCTGAAGAGTGTGGAGAAGGAGCCTTTTTTGAATTTCTAAGGAGCATGGGAATGAGACTCCTGTGAGTTTAGTAAATGTCACCCACTGGGACAAAATGCCAAAGCATTGGGATCTCTGAACAAATGCATGGCAGGTGAGTGGAATTTTACTATAGGTGGAAAAAATGTAGTGAAAATATTTTAAAATTCATACCTTGTTCTTTACTGATTCAATGGTGACAATGTGATTAAAGAGCCATAATTCTTAAAAGTGGGTTCACAGGTAGATATAAAAAACAGCTTTTAGCATATTGGCTTTCATAAATCAAGGTACTGAGTACAGGAGTTGGGATGTCATTTTGAATTTGTATGTGTTGTTGATTAGGACGGATTTAGAGTATTGTGTGCAGTTTTGGTCACCTAACTATAGGAAACACATCAATAAGGTTGAAAATTTGCACAGAAAATTTACAAGGATGTTACTGGGACTTGAAGAGCTGAGTTCTAGGGACAGTTGAATAAGTTAGGGCTTTATAGGAATAAGGTAAGGTGTAATAGGTTTACAAAATTATGGACAGGGTAAATGCATGAAGGCTTTTTCCCTTCAGGCTGGGTGACACAAGAGCTAGGGGTCGTAGGATAAGGTGAAAGGTGTGAAATATTTAAGGGGAACCTGAGGGGAAACCGTTACTCAGAGGATGGAATGAGCAGCCAGCAGAAGTGGTAGATACAGGTTCAATTGTAACATTAAGAGAGTTTGGATGGGAGAGATTTGGTGAGCTATGGCCTGGGTACAAATCGATGGGACTGGGTAGAAGATCATGGACCGAAGGGCCTGTTTCTTTGCTGTCATACTCGATGATACAAAGGTAGAAAATGAATTAGTGTTATAAAGTCACTTAGCAGGGAAACGGGCTCACCACATTCATGCTGGCCAGTGAAATTCCATTCATATTAATCCCATCTTCAAGCACTTAGCTCTTAGTCTTCATTGCCAGCTGACTAGCAAATGGAGTTGAGATATGTGGACATGAGTTCAGTGGAGCAGGAGCAGGCAGAAATGATAGGCCTTAGAATATGAATTTGGTTGGTTCTGTTCCTTCCCATCTACATCCCTGACACTTCAATCACTTTAAGTTCCGTTGCCCTGGTCGCTTCACTTTCACTGACCCTATACGCTTTTACCACCCCCCCCCCCCCAAATCAGGAAGACCTTAAAACTCTCCATTTCTTTCTAGACACCAGACTTGACCAGTTCCCCTCCACTACCTCCATCCTCCATCTGGAAGAACTAGTCCTCACTGTCAACAATTTCTCCTACTTTCTTCAAACGCAAAGTGTAGCCATGGGCACTCACATTTGGTTCAGACATACTTGTCTATTCATTGGTTATGTTGAACAATCTGTGTTCAAAGCCTACCCTGGTAATGCTCCTCTTCTTTCTGTGCCACGTCAATACCTGCACTGGTGCTACGTCCTGAACCTATGTCAAACTTGTCAAATGTATCAACTTTGCCTCCAACTTCTACCTTGCCCTCAAATTTACTTGGTCCATCTCTGACACCTCTCTCCCCTTTCTCAATCTCTCTGTCTCTGTCGCTAGAGACAGACTATCTGCTGATATTTTTTACAAATCTACTGACCCTCACAGCTATCTTGACTATAAGACTTCCCACCCTGTCACTTGTAAAAATATTATTCTCTTTTCTCAATTTCTCTGCCTCTATTGCATCTGTTCTCAGGTTGTGGTTTTTCATTCCTGAACTTCTGGGATGTCCTTCTTCTTCAAAGGATGGGGATTTCCTTCTATCACCATCGATACTGTCCTCACCCACATCTCCTATAGTTCCTGCACATCCACACCTACCTCATCTTCCTGCCACCATAACAGGTTAGTCTTTATCTATGACCCCACATGCCTCCATATCCCATACATCATTCTCTATAACTTGCATCATCTATAATCAGACCCCACCACTAAACAGATCCTTCCACCGCCCCCCCCCCACACTATCCATTTTCTGCAGGGATTGCTCTCTGTGAGATCCCTTGCCCACTCATCCCTCCCTACTGATCCCCCTTCTGGCACTTGTCCCTTTAAGTGGAAAATGTGCTACACCTGCCCATATGCCTCTTCCGTCATGACCATTCAGGGCCCCAGACAGTCCTTCCAGGTGAGGCAACACATCACTTGCGAGACTGTTAAGGTCATTTATTGTATCTGGTGCTTCTGCTGCTCTATATCCGTGAGAAATGACATAGGTTAGGGAACAGCTTCGCCGAGTACTTTTGCTCTGTCCACCAAAAAAAGATGTAATTTCCCAGCTGCCATTCATTTCAATTCAACTTCCCATTCCCATTCTACATGTCGGACTATGGGCTCTTTTACTGACATAATGAGGCCTTTCTCAGGTTGGAGGAGCAACACCTCATATTCCATCCAGGTAGCCTCCTACTTGATAGCATGAACAATGATTTTTCTAACTTCTGGCAGTATCTTACTTGACCCCTTCTCTCTTTTACTATTCTGCATTCTAGATTTCCTCTTAACCATTCTCTTCTCCCACCTAGCCCATCACCTCCCTCTGTTGCCCCTTCTTTCCTTTCCCCCATGGTCCATTGTCCTCTCCTATCAGAATCCTTCTTCTTCAGACCTTTGCCTCTTCTATCCATCACCTTCCAGCTTCTCTTTTCATCATCCCTTCCTCACCCACCTATCTTCCCCCTCAACTGGTTTCAACTATTACCTGCCAGCTTGTACACTGTCCTCTTCCCCACCTTCTTATTCTGACTTCTCCCTTCATTTCCAGTCCTGATGAAAGGCCTCAGCCTGAAACCTTAACATTTTATTCCTTTCCAAAGATGTTGCCTGACTTGCTGAGTTCCTCCAGCATTATGTGGCTGTTTCTCTGGATTTCCAGCATCTGCATAATTGCTTGTGTTCCTTTTCTTGTTCTTTTTCACTTAAAAGGAATAAAGGTTTGCTTAGGAGAAGCAGAAGACATGAGAGAGGAGTAGGCCAAAATTGACCGGAAAAGAACACTGGCAGGGAGGATGGCAAAAGAGCAATGGCTGGAATTTCTGGAAGCAATTCCGAAGGCACAGGATATATACATTCCAAAGAGGAAGCAATATTCTAAAGGCAAGATGACACAACTGTGGCTAACAAGAGAAGTCAAAGCCAATATAAAAGCCAAAGAGAGGGCATATAATAGAGCAAAAATTAGTGAGAAGTTAGAAGATCAGGAAGCTTTTAAAAATCAACAGAAGGTAATTAAAAAGTAACTAAGAAGGAAAAGATGGAATGCGAAAGATAGCTAGCCAATAATATTAAAGAGGATACTGAAAGTTTTTTCAGATACATAAAGTGTTAAAGAGAGGCAAGAATAGATATCTGAAAAAAGATGCTGGAGAGGTAATAATGGTGCACAAGGAAGTGGCGGATGAACTGAATAAATATCTTGCATCAGTCTGCACTGTGGAAAACACTAGCAATATGATGGAAGATCCCAGTGTCAGATGTCAGAAGTATGTGAACTTGTCATTTCTATGGAGAAGGTTCTAGGGAAACCAAAAGGTCTGAAGGTAGATAAGTCACTTGGACCTGATGGTGTACATACCAGGGTTTTTAAAGAAGTGGTTGAAGAGACTGTGGAGGCATTAGAAATTAATGATCTTTCAAAATTCACTAGATTCTGCAATGAATCTGGAAGACTGGAAAATTGCAAATGTCACTCCACTTTTCAAGAAGGCAGAGAGGCCAAAGAAAGGCATTAATAGGCCAGTTGGCTTGACCTCAGTGGTAGCGAAGATGTTGGAGTCGATTGTTAAGGAAGAGGTTACCAGGGTACTTGAAGGCACATGTTAAAACAGACCGTAGTCAGCATGATTTCCTTAAAGAAAAATCTTGCCTGACAAATCTGCTGGAATTCTGTGAAGAAATATCAAGCAGGATAGACATAAAGAAAATTGGTTGATGTTGTGTACTTGGATTTTCAGAAAGCCTTTGACCAGGTGCCACACATGAGGCTGCTTAACAAGTTAAGAGCACATGGTATTACAGGAAAGATACCAGTATGGATAAAGCAGTGGCTGATTTGCAGGAGGCAAAGAGTGGGAATAAAGGAGGAATAAAGGGAATATCTGGTTGGCTGCTGGTGACTAGTGGTGTTCCATTGGGTTCTATGTTGGGACCACTTCATTTTACATTATATTTCAATGACTTGGATGACAGAATTGATGGCTTTGTTGCAAAATTTGAGGAAGATACAAAGATAGATGGAGAGGCAGGTAGTTTTGAGGAAGTAGAGAAGCTACAGAAGGACTTAGACTGATTAGAAAAATTGTCAAAGAAGTGGCAGATTGAATACAGTGTTGGGAAGTTTATGGTCATACACGTTGATGATTTAATGAATTCTCTGATGCCAACTATCTGCAAAACACCATTCTGTTTATCAATGCTGGGCATCTTTGCAATGGCAGAAACTTGCACAAAGAAGCATGGTAGGTTTGGGACAAGCCCTGCCAATGTAACAGATGAAAACTTTGATATTAAACTCTGAATTGCAGTAATTAAGGCATAATATTATTAAAAATCTCTTAACCTTAGATAGCAAAACAATATATTCTGCTATTTTTATTTTATGACTCATTGCTTCAAAATCATATCCTTCTGTGTGTGTGAATACTAAGATGAGTCTGGAAGCATTAGTATAGCTAAATTGTGGAAGAGGATAAATTAGAAAGCAAATTCTTGATTCCTGCATTTAACAGTGCACGCAGTGGCATAAGAAATTGGTTACCATTGGAAACTGAAAATGGAATGTTCGGTGATCTGAATGATTAATTGGAGAAAAGTTTGACTCGACCAGCACCCAACTCCAGTGAAGTAGCTTGACAGCTTGGTGGCAGTGGAGGCATTGTGGGTAGTAGTAGTGAGGAGAGCTTGATGTTGTCACGTGTATGGAATCATAGAGTTATAAAATGGCAACAGGCTCTTTGGCCATCAATTCCATACCATCTACCAATCAACCGTTGATACTAATCTGATATTAATCAAAAATGTATTCTCTCCACAGAGTTGTCAACTCTCAACAAATTCTAATGCTCACCTTTTAATTAGGGGCAATTTCAGTGGCATTTTAACCTACCTACCAGGATGCCTTAGGGATGTGGGAGAAAACTGGAACACCTGGAAGAGAAGAATGCCATCACAGGGAGAACATGCAAGGTCCACATAGACAGTGTCAAAGGCCCTGGGTCTCTGGTGCTGTGAAGCAACATCTCTACCAGCTGTGCCACTGTGTGACCCAACATTTTGCTTTTGACTGATCGCACTGAGCAGCAATATATAGAAAAGAGAAATGTTGATCTCATCAACAATAATGATGAGTGTGTTACTGAGAGGAGGTAGAGCAGCTGGGAGAATTGTGTGAGCACAACAACTTGAGATACAACATGGACAAGACTAAAGAGATGATTGTGAACTGTAGGAAAGTGCAAGTTGACCTCTCCTCGATCACAAATGGCTCCTCCATGGAGAGAGTTCGGAGCACCAAGTTCCTGGGAGAGCACAGAATGGACGATTTCACCTAGTCACTCAACACTACCTCTTTAGTCAAGAAAGCACAGCAACATCTCCACCTCCTAAGGAGATTGAGGCAAACAAGCTTCCCCCCTCCCCCATTCTAACCACATTTTACAGAAGCACTGTTGAGAGTCTCCTGATCAGCTGAAATAACAATCTAGCATGGGAATTACAAGGCATATGCCCACCAGACCTTTGTAAGGGCTGCTGAGAGGATCATTGAACTCTCTCTTCCACCCAACTGAGATATTTAACGGAAGCACTACCAACGATGGGGTCTTAGCATTGTCAGTGATCCCTCCCATCCATTCAACAATCCCTTTGTCACTCTACATCAGGCAGGAGGTACCATAGCATTAGGACAAGGACTGTCTTCCCCCCAGGCTGTGAGAGTGCTAAACACCCTACCATCACCTAGGTCTCATCACTTCTGAAGCACCAGTAGCGTTATACTGTTTACTTTTAAACTTGAGTCATAAATGCACCTTATTATTTGTTAATTTATTTGTGATAATATTACTTTATGTGCTGTGTGTGAGTTATATGTGTAACACGCTGTAAGGATTCACTGCTGATGTAATGGCTTCTCTGTAATGTTCACTGCTGAGGTAACGGTTTCTCTGTAGCAGCACTGTTTGGGTTATGGCTGGAGATAACAGAATTGTGGTTATGCATGTTAGCCAATCAGACATTGTTGCTCTGTCTTGTGAATCTGGAAGGATGGTTTTTTGCAGTCTTTTGTCGAGGAGAGATGAAGAGGGAAGACGCATGTGGAGAGAGCTGGTAGACCACTGGACAAAGTGGACTGGGATCTGAGGGTCTGAAGGCCGGCGACGCACGGAGGAGACTGATGGTGGAAGAATGATTACTGAGGGAGCTCCAAAGTGCACTTTTGACTTTTCCTTGAATTGGGCCCTTTTTTATTTTCTGTACTAAGCCTGTATTCAGATTAAGATTCATAAAGTTCAATTATTTAATTGCATATGGTGTACTGTCTGATATTTTGTGCTGTGGGTTTGTAACTGGGGGTACATTACACAGCATCCACACAAATGTGATTTCCCAGTTTGGCGGGGCTGAAGGCTGTTTCCCCAGACGAACACGAGCTGGGCGAGCCTGAAGGTTACAATTATAGGGGCAACTTTCTGGATTGATTCCATTGGATTATGTGTGATCACCCTGTTTAAATCTGTCCTCGTATGAATACTGCTGGGGTACTGGTGAGGCCCGAATTGCAGAAGGCCTCGGGTGTACATGCGAGCAGGATGGCAGTGATCATCAGGAACACTATGAAGAGGGAGGCACCTTCAAGCGGGGGATGCCCCTGGCACATTTGTTCCTGGTGACGGTAATGTCTAGTGCCCCTGTGAGGCACGCCAGGGAAAAACTATTGGAAAAGGGGGGAAAGTTGACCGCTGAGTCATTCAACTTCGGGGACTCCCTGGTGCCTCCGGGTTGGAAAAGGAGGCTGGTAGAGAAGATGTTGAAGCTGGAAAGTGTCTTTTCCATTGGTGAGTTTAATGTGGGTTGTTCCAAGGGCACTTGTCACACTATCCGGGTGACCGAGGACACTTCGTTTAGAGAAAGGTCACTGCGAATGGCCCCTGCAGACGTGGGAGACGTGCGGCAGCATTTGTGTAAGCTGAAGGAAGCTGGGATCATCACTGAGTCCCGAAGCCCCTATGTGTCCCCAATAGTAGTGGCCTGGAAGAAGAACGGGAAGGTATGCATGTGTGTGGACTATAGGACTCTGAACAGGCGCACCGAAACTGACCAGTATACGGTTCCGAGGATTGAAGACGTGCTGGACTGTCTGAGTGGTACAAAGTAGTTCAGTGTGCTGGATTTGAGGAGCTGATATTACCTGATCCCTATGAGTGAGGCTAACAAAGAGAAGACGGCCTATATATGTCGTCTGGGACTCTTCCAGTTCGAAAGGCTGCCCCAGGGCATATCAGGAGCCCCTGCAACCTTCCAGCGGGTCATGGAGAAGGTGGTGGGGGATATGAACTTGCTTGAGGTGTTGGTGTATTAGGATGACCTCATAGTATTTGGTTCCACCTTGGAAGAACGTGAAGCGAGGCTACTGAAGGTGCTCTGCTGCCTGAAAGCTGAAGGGTTAAAACTTTCCCTGGACAAGTGCCAGTTCTGCAAAACAACTGTTAGTTATGTCGGGCATATAATCTTATGGAATGGAGTAGCTACAGACCTGGCTACGATAGAAGTGGTGACCACTTGGCCAAGGCCCCAGACTTTGAGCGCTCTGTGTTCGTTTCTTGGGTTCTGTGGTTACTATCGGAGATTTGTGAAGGACTACGCCAAAGTGAGTCACCCTCTGAATCAGCTTCTGTGAGGTTACCCTCCCTTGGGGAAGAAAGGGAGGGGGAAAAAGGACAGGAGGGTAGAGGATATCTTAAGCCGTCAGAGCCCTTTGGACAGAGATGAGATGTAAAATGTGAGGAGGCCTTTCAGTCGATGAAGGAGCTGCTGACCCAGGCGCCGGTGCTGGCTGTTGTGGACCCCCGATTGCCGTATGTACTGCATACGGGTGCCAGCCGGGAGGGTTTAGGGGGCATCCTGTATCAGGATCAGGGCACTGTGTTGAGGCCTGAGGCGTTTGTCAGCCAGAGTTTGTCACTCTTTGAGAGAAACTATCCCACGCACAAGTTGGAATTCCTGGTGTTGAAATGGGTGGTGGTGGATAAGCTGAGTGACTATCTCTACCAGGGCTAAGTTTGAGGTGAGGACGGACAACAAGCCCCTAACTTATATCCTGACCTCGGTGAAACTGGATGTCACAGGCCATCGGTGCTTGGCTGCGCTGTCCGCCTATGATTTCACCCTGATGTACCGGCCGGGGAGCCGGAACATTGATGCGGATGCTTTGTTCCGATGGGTGCATGAGCGACTGGTCAGGGATGAGGAGTGGGAGAGCGTTCCTGACCCTGGGGTGAAGGCCATGTGTCAGTTTGCCATCACCATGAAAGCAGAGGGAAAGGAGAGGCAGGGTCGAGCAGTGGATCAATTGGGGGCTTCTGATGACACCATACCCCAAGTTTACTGTAACCTGACTGCTCTGAAGACAAATCAGCTGCCGGAAATGAGTTCTGGGGAAGTGGAAGCTGCCCAGCAAGATGATTCGGGCATTGGAACTATTTGGTCCGCGGTCGAAAAGGGAGACACGGCTCAGGTGGAGAATACGAAACACGCTTCGGTGCCTCCATTACTGAAAGAATGGCCTCGGTTGGAGTTGAAGAAACAGATCTTATAATGGGTCATGTCACCCCTGGACCGACCTCGGCGTTGCCAGCTGGTATTGCCCGAGAAGTATCAGAGGATTGTGTTGAAGTCGCTTCATGATGATTCTGGACATTTGGGGGTGGAAAAGACCTATGGATTTCTCAGAGACCGGTTTTACAGGCCTCGAATCTCCTAAGTTACAGAGAAAGGTTGAACAAGTTGGGTCTTTATTCTTTGGAGCGTAGAAGGTTGAGGCGGGACTTGATAGAGGTATTTAAAATTATGAGGGGGATTGATAGAGTTGACGTGGATAGGCTTTTTCCATTGAGACTGGGGGAGATTCAAACAAGAGGACATGAGTTCAGAGTTAAAGGGCAAAAGTTTAGGGGTATTATGAGGGGGAACTTCCTTACTCAGAGAGTGGTAGCTGTGTGGAACGAGCTTCCAGTGGAAGTGGTTGAGGCAGGTTTGATGTTGTCATTTAAAGTTAAATCGGATAGCTATATGGACAGGAAAGGAATGGAGGGTTATGGGCTGAGTGCAGGTCGGTGGAACTAGGTGAGAGTAAGAGTTTGGCATGGAATAGAAGGGCCGAGATGGCATGCTTCCGTGCTGTAGTTGTTATATGGTTATATGTTACATGGAATGAAGTCAGAGGTCGAAGAACACTGCAAGTCGTGCATTCAATGGATACAGCGGGAAGACACTGCCTACGCGGGCAGCTCCTTTGTCCCACTTGCAGAGCGCAGGGCCCCTTGACCTGATGTGTATGGATCTCCTGTCCATAGAACCGGATGCCAGCAACACGGCAAATGTCTTAGTCATCACAGACCACTACACCAGATACGCGCAGGCTTTCCCTACCAAGGACCGGAAGGCGTCCACGGTGGCCAAGGTGTTATGGGAGTAGTATTTCATTTATTATGGCCTTCCCAGGTGGATACATAGTGACCAGGTACGGGACTTCGAGAGCAGACACATCTATGAGTTACTGGGCATGCTTGGAGTCGAGAAGTCGAGGACCATGCCCTATCACCAGCAGGGCGATCCCCAGCCTGAGAGGCTTAATTAGATCTTGCTAGACATGCTTGGGACCCTGGAGATCAGCAAGAAGAGTAGGTGGAGTCAACATATTGGGCATCTAATTCACTGTTACCACTGTACACGAAATGAAGCTACCGGGCACTCACCATATTATCTGATGTTTGGTCGCGAGGCAAGGTTGCCCATTGACCTTTGTTTTGGGACTGACGAGAGTGACTTACCACCAAAGCCTTATCTGAAGTATGTGTCTGATATGAGAAGAGAGCTGAAAAGGGCTTATGAATTGACTGGGGTCACCACCATCAAGCAGAATCGAGCAAATGAGGTATGATCAAAAAGTGAGGTTCTCCCAACTCCTGCTGGGGGATTGAGTCCTCTTAAGGAATTTGGGGCTATCTGGAAAGCAGAAACTGGCTGACCTCTGGGCAGCCACACCCTATGTGGTGGAGAGCCAGATGTCAAACCTATCAGTTCTCCGGGTGAAACCAGAGGATGGGGATGGTCCTGTCAAGATTCTCCATTGGAACCACCTGTTGCCCCGGGACAAGAGGTGCAGGTAGACCCAGAGACCAACTTAGAGCCTATACCTAGTAAGAGGACTCTGTGAAAATTTGGGGTGACTGCAGGGCCCCTAGCGGGAGAGGCTGGACCAGGGCCCGCCCATGAGAGGGATACTGATTCGGAGGATGATGATCTGGACGTGTGGTACATGCTGCCTTTTGCCGACTCCCCATTGATTGAGGACGAGACTCCTGGCCCTTCTCCCGCTGAGTCAGGTGAAGTGGGGGGGGGAGCTATCTGTGGGCAGCCTGGGTCACAGCAGGACCCTGAAGGAGAGGAAGCAGGGCCTGGACATGGGACAGAGGGCTCCAAGTTCCAGGGGGGCACGAGTGATAGACTGGGGGGAGGACTCGCCAGGTAGACCCAAAGTATCTGCAGTAGGGTCTGAGACTGAAGGGTTAGGTGAGAAGGTACGGAGGTCTCAGAGAATTAGGAGACCACCGAATAGGTTGGCCTATGTAGCGCCTGGGGAACATGGCGTGATCTCTACTGTTTTGGGGAGCCATGTCACTGCCTTTTGCACCTGGATTGAACTCTGTGTTTTGCAGGAAGGTTGGCGAATTATCTCAACGTCATGAGGACATGACTAAATTTGGTGGGGGGAGAGTGTAATGCACTGTATGGATTCACTGCTAATGTAATGGCTTCTTTGTAATGCTTCACTGCTAAGGCTAATGTAATGGCTTCTCTGTAATGTTCACTGCTGAGGTAACAGTTTATTTGCAGCAGCAATGTTTGGGTTATGGCTGGAGATAACAGGAGTGTGGTATGTATGTTAGCCAATTGGAGATTGTTGCTCTGTCTTGTGAATCTGGAAGGATTTCTTTTCGCGGTCTTTGTCGAGGAGAGATGAAGAGGGAAGACACGTGTGGAGAGAGCTGGTAGACCACTGGACGGAGTGGACTGGGATCTGAAGGTCTGAAGGTCGGTGACGCTCAGAGGAGATCAATGGTGGAAGAATGACGACTGATTAAGCTCCAACGTGAACTTTTGACTTTTCCTTGAATTGGGCCTTTGTAAAATTTTCATTACTCACCCTATATTCAGATTAAGATTCATAAAGTTCAATCATTTAATTGCATATGGTGTACTGTCTGATATTTTGCATTGTGGGTTTGTAACTGGGTGGTACATTACACAGCATCCACACAAACGTGATTTCCCAGTTTGGCGGGGCCAAAGGCTGTTTCCCCAGACGAACACGAGCTGGGCGAGCCTGAGGCTTACATATGTACTGTGTTGTACATCTTGGCCCAGAGGAACATCGTTTCATTTGGGTGTATACAATAAACTTGAACTTGATCTTGAAGGAAGAGGAATGTGGTGTGGGATAGGTGGGTGTAACCCTCAGTTCGGCTATTGGCTTAACCTAGGGGTTGATAGCCCCCGGCCTGGCCAGGCCAAATTTAAGAAATCTTGTTTGGGTGGATGCTACGCAATGTGCTCCCTGTTACAAATCAGCAGCACGAAATAACAAACAGTGTGCAATATGCAATTAAACGATTGAGCTTTATAATTCTTAATTTGACTATATGGCTAGTAAAGAAACAAATAAAAAGGGCCTATTCTCATGAAGCAGTCTAATGCGCAAATACTTGAGTTCACAGTTTCATCCTTTTGTTCCCGTCGACCTCCTCCAAGCGTAGCCGACCCTCGGACCCGTGCTCCTAAGTCCACTTTGTCCGGCGGTCTACCAACTCTCTCCATTTGCATCCTCTCTCTTCATCAGTACCCGACAAAAGACCCTCAAGATCCCTGCTCCCAGACACACAAGGAAGAAGAACATCCCACTCATTGGTCAACATGTCCCATTATCTCTAGTCATAACCCAAACATTGCTGCTACAGAGAATCCATTACCTTAGCAGTGAAACATTACAGAGAGGCCATTACATTAGCAGTGAAATCTTATAGCGTGTTATACTCTCCCCCCACCAAATTCAGTCATGCCCTAATGATGTTGAGATAATTCGCCAACCCTTCCTGCAAAACACAAAGTCCAATCTAGGTGTATCAGGCAGTGACATAGCTCCCCAAAACTGTAGGGGTCACACTCTGATCCCCTGGTGCTATGTAGGCCAGCCTATCCGATGGTCTTTTAATTCTCTGAGACCTCAGCACCCCCTCAGCTAGCTCTTCAGGTTCAGATACCACTAAGGATACTTCTGGTCTACCTGGTGAGGCCTAACACTCGTGCCCACCTGCAACTCGGACCCCTCTGTCCCGTGACCAAGCTCCGCTTCATCCCTTGCAGGGTACAGGCTGTCCACAGATAGCAACCCCCGCCCCTCCCACCACTTCACCTGACTCAGCGGGAGAAGGGCTGGAAGTCTCTTCCTTAATCAATGGGGAGTTAGGAAAAGGCAGCATATACCACACATCCAGGTCCTAATCCTCCGAATCAGTATCCCTCTCAGGGGTGGGGGCCGGCCTAACCTTGCCTGCTGTGGGCCCTGCAGTCGCCCTGTGTTTCCACAGAGTCCTCTTACTAGATGTAGGCTGCAAGTCAGGCTCTGGGTCTACCTGTACCTCTTGTCCCAGGGGCAGCAGGTGATTCCAGTGGAGAATCTTGACAGGCCCATTCCCATCCTCTGGTTTCACCTGGAAAACTGGTAGGTTTGGCATTTGACTCTCCACCACATAGGGCTTAGCTGCCCAACAGTCAGCCAACTTGTGCTTTCCAGGTAGCCCCAAATTCCTTATGAGGACCTGGTCTCTCAGCAGGGGTATATTATAGGGGTAGTGGAGATATAATTTGTCCATCCGTGCTGATCACCCCATCCTTGACTAAGCTGTTTCACCGTGAACATGATCTGTTATGAGTCAACATGATGCTTTCAGATCATAGCACATACCTCCGCCGCACTGCTCAGGTGTGTTTCTGGCGTACAGGGACTAGCGACCCTTGTGCTTGTTTTGTGTTCTATCGCTGAGCAGCAGTGAACCATCTGATTGGCCTATCAGAGTTCGCTTTGGGATCTAGTTGACTTGATCAGCATTTCTGATCTGGCTATTGTTCACCATTGCACTTAATAAAAAAAAAACCTCACCTTTTGTTCATACCTCCTCTTATTTCCTTCATTCTGCTTGGCAGCCATGACCCCAGCTAATCCATAAGCCGTTTTCAGCTCTCTTCTCATATCAGACACATACTTCAGATAAGTCTTCAGAGGTAAGTCGCCATCGTCAGTCTCAAAACAAAGGTCAATGGGCAACCTCGCCTCGCGCCCAAACATCAGATATTATGGCGAGTACCTGGTAGCTTCATTTCGGGTACAGTTGTAGCAGTGGACCAGCTGTCCAATATGTTGACTCTACTGCTCTTCTTGCTGATTTCCAGGGTCCCGACCATGTCTAGCAAGGTCTGATTAAACCTCTCGGGCTGGGGATCACCCTGTGGGTGATAAGGCGTGGTCCTCCACTTCTCAACTTCAAGCGTGTCCAGTAACTCGTGGATGAGTCTGCTGTTGAAATCACATCTGTGATCACTATGTATCCGCCTGGGAAGGCCATAATAGATGAAATACTTCTCCCATAACACTTTTGCCACCGTGGACGCCCTCTGGTCCTTGGTAGGGAAAGCTTGAGCATATCTGGTGTAGTGGTCCGTGATGACAAAGACGTTCGCCAAGTTGCTGGCATCGGTTCTATTAACAGGAAATCCATACACACCAGGTCCAGGGGCCCCGCACTCTGCAGGTGGAACAAGGGAGCTGCCCGCGTAGGCAGTCTCTTCTGCCATATGCATTGAATGTATGACTTGCAGTATTCTTCGACCTCTGACTTCATTCGGGGCCAGTAAAAACCAGTCTCTGAGCAATCCATAGGTCCTTTTGACCCCAAATGTCCAGAATCATTATGAAGTGACTTCAACGCAACCCTCCGATATTTCTCGGTCAGAACCAGCTAGCAATGGCAAGGTCGGTCCGGGGGTGATCTGGTTTTTCAACTCCATCTGAGGCCATTCTCTCAGTAATGGAGGTACCACTGTGTGTTTTGTCTTCTCCACCTGAGCCATGTCTCCCTTTTTGACCACTGACCAAATAGTGTCAATGCCCGGATCATCTCACTGAGCAGCTGCCACTTCCCCAGAACTCAATTCTGGCAGCTGATTTGTCTTCAGAGCAGTCAGGTTAGAGTAAACTTGGAGTATGGCGCCATCAGAAGCTCCCAATTGATCCACCGCTTGATGCTGCCCCTTCTTTCCCTCTGTCTTCACAGTGATGGCAAACTGACACATGGCCTTCACCGCCAGGGCAGGAGATCTCTCCCACTCCTCACCCCTGTCCAGTCTCTCATGCACCCATCAGGACAAAGCAGCAGCATCAATGTTCCGGCTTCCCAGCTGGTACTTCAGGTTGAAGTCATAGGCAGACAATGCTGCCAACCACTGATGGCCTGTGGCATCCAGTTTCGCCGAGGTCAGGATATAAGTTAGGCGTTTGTTGTCCGACCTCACCTCAAACTTGGCCCTGTGGAGCAGAGGTCCCCAACCACCGGGCCGCAAAGCATGTGCTACCGGGTCACAAGGAAACGATATGATTTGGCGATATGAAACGATATGAGTCAGCTGCACCTTTCCTCATTCCTTGTCACTTCCACTGTTGAACTTTAACGCACGCGAGGTCATTAGTGACCCAAGACATGCAAAGGAATGAGACCGTGATCCATTGGTGAATGTTTCCGTTGAATCTTTCATGTCAGTGCAGGAAGGCGATCAACTCCTCGAGCTTGCAGATGACGGTGGGCTGAAAAGTGTGTTTGACATAACATCTCTGCTGGCATTCTGGATCAAAGTCAAGGCTGAATATCCTAAGATAGCTACGAAAGCACTGAAAACATTGCTTCCATTTCCAACATCATATCTCAGCGAAGCAGGGTTTTCTGCAATGTATGCAATGAAAACTAAATTGCGGAATAGACTGGACATAAGGAACCCCCTTCGAGTACCGCTGTCTCCCATCAACCCTCGATGGGACCGTCTTGTTTCAGGAAAACAAGCTCAGGGCTCCCACTGATTCAGCGATATTGGTGTGTTGCAATGATTTTATATGTTCATACGGGGAAAATATGCGCTGTGTGTTTAATATCCGAACGTTACTTAAAATGTTATGATGTTACTGACTTATAAGTGATTTATAATTTAGTGGTCCCCAACCTCCGGGCCGCGAAGAATGCAACAGTACAGTGGTAGCCAGAATGCACCCATCACATCTTTAAGAAAAAAGCTGAAATAAACAAGCTAATTGATTACGTACCAGGTGGCACCTAATCAATTAGCTTGTTTACTTCAACTTTTTTCATGAAGATGTGCTGGGTGCGTTTTGGCTACCACTGTACCGCTGCATTCTTTGCGGCAATGTATTGGTCTGTGGCCTGGAGGTTTGGGACCATTGTTATAATTGACTTATCACTATATTCATGCGAGGAAAATATGCGCTGTGTGTTTAGTCATTAGATAAATCCCTTTAGAAACAAAATTGAGTGTATTAGCTATGGATAAGTGACTTACAGTTGACTTATCACCTATATTCTGGTCGTGATTAACACCCCCGCCCCCTGGTCAGCTGGTCCGCAAGAATATTGTCAATATTAAACCGGTCTGTGGTGCAAAAACGCTTGGGGACCCCTGCTGTAGAGGTAGTCACTCAGTTTATCCACCGCTGCCCATTTCAATGCCAGAAATTCCAAATTGTGAATGGAATAGTTTTTCTCAGAGAGTGACAGACTCTGGCTGACAGGTGCAATGGGTCTCAACCCAATACCCTGATCCTGATACAGGACGCCCCCAGACCCTCTCGGCTGGCATCCATGTGCAATATGTACGGCAATCAGGGATCCACAAAAGCCAAGACTGGTGCCTGGGTCAGCAGCTCCTTTATTGACTGAAAGGCTTCCTCACATTTTGCATCCCAATGTGGTCCAAAGGGCTCCGACGGGCTAAGATACTCTCCATCCTCCTGTCCTTTTCTCCCCCTCCCTTCCTTCCCCAAGGGAGGGTAACTGCACAGAGGCTGATTCAACCGGTGACTCACTTTCTTGTAGCCTTTCACGAACCTCCGATAGTAACCACAGAACCCAAGAAACGAGTGCAGAGCACTCACAGTCTGGTGCCTTGGCCAAGTGGTCACTGCTTCTACCTTAGTCAGATCTGTAGCTACTCCATTCCATAAAACTATGTGCCCAGCATAGCTAACAGACGTTTGGCAGAACTGGCACCTGTCCAGGGAAAGTTTTAACCCTTCCGCTTTCAGGCAGCCCAGCACCTTCAACAGCCTCGCTTCCTGTTCTTCCAAGGTGGACCCAAACAATATGAGGTCATCCAGATATACCAATACCTCAAGCAAGTTCATATCCCCCCACCGTCTTCTCCATGACCCACTGTAAAGTTGCCCTGGGGCATCCTTTCAAACCAGAAAAATCCCAGGGGACATATAAATACCATTTTCTCTTTGTCGGCCTCACTCATGGGGATCTGGTAATACCCACTCTTCAAGTCCAGCACAATGAACCACTGCTTTTTCTGATGGACAGAGCGTAGGTGTTCAGCGAAACAATCTCCCAGTCTGCGTCGGGTCTCGCCAATATATATGTGTAGCACGGAACAAGTGCTACACATGCCCTTACACTTCCTCCCTTACCACCATTCAGGGCCCCAGACAGTCCTTCCAGGTGAGGCGACTCTTCACTTGTGAGTCGGTTGGGGTGATATACTGCGCCCAGTGCTCCCGATGTGGCCTTCTATATATTGGCAAGACCCGACGCAGACTGGGAGATCATTTTGCTGAACACCTACGCTCTGTCCGCCAGAGAAAGCAGGATCTCCCAGTGGCCACTCATTTTAATTCCACGTCCCATTCCCATTCTGATATGTCTATCCACGGTCTCCTCTACTGTAAAGATGAAGCCACACTCAGGTTGGAGGAACAACACCTTACATTTCATCTGGGTAGCCTCCAACCTGATGGCATGAAAATTGACTTCTCAAACTTCCGCTAATGCCCCACCTCCCCCTCGTACCCCATCCGTTATTTATTTATATACACACATTCTTTTTCTCTCTCTCCTTTTCCTCCCTCTGTCCCTCTGACTATACCCCTTGCCCATCCTCTGGGTTTTTCCCCCCTCCCCCTTTTCCTTCTCCCTGGGCTCCTGTCCCATGATCCTCTCTTATCCCTTTTGCCAATCACCTGTCCAGCTCTTGACTCCATCCTTCCCCCTCCTGTCTTCTCCTATCATTTTGGATCTCCTCCTCCTCCTTCCACTTTCAAATCTCTTACTAGATCTTCTTTCAGTTAGTGCTGACGAAGGGTCTCGGCCCGAAACGTCGACTGTACCTCTTCCTAGAGATGCTGCCTGGCCTGCTGCGTTCACCAGCAACTTTGATGTGTGTTGCTTGAATTTCCAGCATCTGCAGAATTCCTCGTGTCTGTGCTAGATGTGGTCCCTGTAGGCAGTTTGTCGACTTAGGGATGGGAAAAAGTATGGCTATTTCTTAAGGCCAAATAATGAGTCTAAATTTCCTGGAAGACTTTCAACAGCACTGTGATATTTTAATTTAATATGCTGCAAACTGGAAATATGGTGACTGCAAGTTTGATCACAATGTATAAGAGAACTTAGGATAAGTGCATGGGTGGGAGGCTATGGAAGGCTATGGTCCAGGTAAAGGTTGATGGGACTAGACAGAATAACAGGTCGGCATGGACTAGCTGGGTCAAAGCAACAAACACAAATTCTCGAGGACCTCAGCAGGCCATGCAGCAGCTATGGAAAAGAGTAACGAGCTGCCATTTCAAGTGGAGACTTTATCACCTTGTACTTTTTCCTCCCCTCCCCCCTTCTGACTCTGATTTCTCCTCTTTCTTTCCAGCCCTGATGAAGGGTCTTGACCCGAAACGTCGACTGTTCACTCTTTTCCATAGCTTGGCCTGCTGAGTTCCTCCAGCATTTTGTGTGTATTGCTTTGGATGTCCAGCATCTGCAGATTTTCATGTGTTTTAGATGGGCCAAAGGCCTGCTTTTTTGCTGTAATGCTCTATGACTCTATAAATGGTTTCTTGTTTTCTCATGGCTGGAGTAATCAATCAGTTTAAGATCTCCAGAGCTGTTATCCATAATCACAAAGTATTTCAGATTCTTTCAAATAATCTAGCCCTTCACATTTTATTTGTAAATACATTTATTTGGGTACTTAAGAAGAAAGAGTGAGTGCTGTCACAGAAGCTGGCACATGGTATGGTTATTTTATTGGCTTGTATTCTAACTTTATTTATTTTCATGTAGAATAATTGTACACAACTTCTACATCAAAAATTTCCAAGACTAATGTGTTAAAAATGCACCTAATCCTTCACTGCTGCTTATTACGCTATTTCTAAAGTAATGTAATTTTTGTTTAATTTGATTTCATTTGATTCTCCTTCAGTTTCACTGCCATTTCCTATAGCTAGCTTTTCTTGTTAAAAGTGACAAAGATGGATATCCAAGTTTGCTAAATGCTTAATATTAATAACAATGCAAATGTGTTGGCAATTTTCTTCATAGTTTTAACTGTCTGGAATAAAATAAGTTTGTTTCAATGAATTTTTGGAACTGTGATTCCTCATCTTGGCAATAAAAGTTGAAATAATAAATAAAATACATTTTTGCTGTGAATTATTCAAAACCTGAAATAATTTGTTCCATGATTATCCTTTCTCCTCATTCCTGCATGTCTTTTTGTATGTTGTAGCATAAATGGATGGGAATTTGTCCCAAATACAATTAAGTTATAGTTCACGTGCATAAAAATGGAAATATTTGTGTTTTACTGTGTGAAATTAACAATGGAAATGCACGTTGTAGGTTAGCAAAATTTATATAAGAGATGCTAATTTCACAGTTTGTATTTGCACTGGAAAAAAACTTACAGAATGCATTATATTATGAATATAATATGGCAATATTTTATGGTAGCAAACTCACCACTAAATAACACAAAAAAAGATAAATTTAGGTTGCCTCCAGAATAGCATTAAGGGTAAAATGTGCTACCCTTAAGTACACAATTACAGTAATGTCCACATTTCCATCTTTTTAAATTTTGTTCTGCTGTTCTAGAGCTTTGGATCATGTCTATGGTAATGGCAAGCAGTTTGTTGAGAGTCAATTTATCCATTCTCAAAAATTTGTCAGCGGATCCATCTCCAGCTCAGAGCATTCTCCAGTTGAAACCTTTCTAGCTTATCTTTTACTTGTTGTAATTCAAGTGCCTAATCCTTGTCGCAGTCTGCATCATCTTGGTTGCAGTCTTATAGGCGAATTACTATGGGGAGTGTTTCAATGAGTCATCTGTCAAGATCCCAGCACATGCTTGTTTTTCTTAAACCTACCACCATTCAGATACTTCCTTTATCCAGTCTTATCCCTTTGCACTTGTCCAAGCTGATCACATCTGACACTTGCCACTTCAGTTCTCAACCTATTCAGATTCACTTGTTCCCAATTAGTTGGTGCTCTACCTTACCTACTTGTGAATAATGAAAGCACAGGCATGAAAACAGGCAAGACTGGCTTATTATACCTGTCTCATTGTTAGGTCCTTACTGTTGTTGTCCCATTTCCTCAGATCTTTTTTCTCCTTTTTGTGTGTTTATCTGATTCCCTTTGAAACATAGTGATTCATTCTGTTTTAATTTTTATATCTTATGTGAAGAACTCTAGCTACCTCCTTTACAATACCACTGATAAGTATGCATTTAGGGCTTATTTTTACTGATTAATATAATTGTTCAATGATATTTTCCTTTTTCAAAAACTTAAAAAAACAACTTCAAACAGTTATTAGAGCTGATAGGCCCATGTTCATAAATCCATAATCAATTTTTTTGAGGATAGGTCTAGTACCTCATTATAACTGTACAGTTTCTCTTAGGTATTTATCATCAAGTAAATCAGCACGGCATCTTTTCTATGAACCCCATTCTCTTTCTCCAAAACAAACTAAATATAAATTAATTTCTTTGGTAGATTCATTGTACTTGAAGTTTTATCCTTGGCTAAGCTTTCTTACAATATTGCTTATTTGACTTGCCTTACTTTTTGAGAAGGCCATCAGAGAATCTAGAAAACATTGGCTCTATTTCCAAATGACATAAATAAAAGCAATAATGGCCAGAGAACTCTCCTGAAACACCCGTTTCTGCATTCTGTCATTCTGAAGCATTTTCCGGCATAACTAAATGTTTATGTCCTCTGATTGAAGCAAGTCTCAGTATATTGCTGTCTTTCAGATCTGAATCATGATTAACATTCAAAATTATCATCTGATCATATGTATACTTTTCACTGCACTACAGATGACATTGTTGGTCATGCATGCTGAACCCTGCTACCTTATAGTTTGAGTCAGGAAGAAGCTTCTGTATTGTGTTGAGATATGGTCTCCAGAAAATGATGTGGTATCACTTGGGAAAGTGCAAAGACCATTTCTACGGATAGGAACAGAAATGTGAATCTTTACTTTTTGGGGATGACTTAACATGCAGGTACTGGAGGGAAGGAATGTTTATGTTGGTGATTGGGTCCAAATTAAGCAGGGTACTTTGGCCTTGATGATATCGAACTCCTTGAACTCTTCTAGGCAAGCAGAAAATATTGGCATTGATATTGGTTTATTATTATCACATGTTTGAGTATCATCCAGGTAAGTCAGCATTCTGTATTCTTTCTACTATCTTAGTAAGTACACTGAGGTAGCAATTAGAAATCAGAGTGCTGAAAATGTTGTTGCAGCTTCAGAGAAACTGTAGTGTCGGTGAACATATAAAAGGGAAAAGAACTCACTTGAGAGATCAAAAATCCACCTTTAGCTTATGAGAGGTTCGTTCAAGAGCTTGATAACTGTGGGATAGGAGCTGTCCTTCGGTCTGGTGGTATATGCTTTCAAGCTTTCATATGTTCTGCCCCACTGAGAGGGGAGTAAATAACGAGACTGGGGTAGTACTTGATTATGTTGAATGCTTTCCCAAGGTAGTGGCAATTGTAGACAGAGCCATTGGAAAGGAGGTTGGTTTGCATGAAACTGAGCTCCATTCACAACTCTCCACAATTTCTTGCAGTATTGGGCAGAGCTGTTGCCATATCAAACTATAATGCATCTGGATAGAACGCTTTCTATGGTGCACATATAAAAATTGGTAAGAGTCATTGGAGACATGCTGAATTTCTTTAACCTTCTGAGGAAGTAGAGGCACTGATGTGCTTTTCAGGCTGTAGCATGAATGTGGCTGGACCAGGACAAATTATTGGCAATACTTACACTTAGCAACCTGATCCATCAACCATCTCCTCCTCAGCACCAATGATACAACAGGGGTACTCCATTGCAGTTCCTGAAGTGGATAACCAGCTCTTTCATTTTGTTGATATTGAGAAAGATTTCATTGTGATATAATACCTATGCATATTCCACTAATACTTATAAGAGATGGCTTTGGGACCCCTAAGTTGTGCTCCTTGGCTTGAAATGCTTTGCCTCTGAGTTTATTGTCCATCCATGGGGAATATTTTTCTGGTCTGGATAAGTCTGTAGTTAATGGTAGCTCCAAAATGTCAGTAGTCAGAGGGTCTGAAAAACAAAAATTGTTGAATGTTGGGGGGAAGTGAGTAAGCTTTATATTGCATAAATATTACTTTCCACTTTTCACCTTTGGTCCACAATTGGGTGGGTCTTGATTAATTTGGTCGCAGACTGTCTTATTCTATGAACTCTGTTGGTGCATTCATCTTTCTCATTACCACTGAATATCATGTCATTGACAAAATTAAATGGTCAGAAAATGCATTTTGCATTCCCTCTCTTGTTCCCCTCTTCCTCATTCATATTCTCTAGTTTATTCTATTTGTTCCTTTCCTCTCTCTCATTACACCTTCCTTTGTCTTTCTTTTACTTCTCTCCATTTTTTCTGTAATTTATTTTTTCTTGAATTTCATCATCAAACATTTCCATAAGATGTATTTCAGATATTGTACATATATATCATATAATCATATTTGTAACAGATCTCCACATAATATTTATCTGAGGTATGCACTTATAGAAAGGAGAGGAAAGAAAGAACAATCGAAAGAAGAAAACTATGTACAGAGTAGGGAGTGAATTTTTTTTTACAACATATTCATTGATTTGTGAGAATAAAATCAGGCCTATGAGGTGTTATGTAGTTAAACCACTTTTTCCAGTATGAATAAAATTGTTCTAACTTATGATTAACAGATGCTGTTAATCTTCTTCATTATGTAAATGTCCATTGTAATTTCCATCCATACATTTAAAGTTGGGCTCTCCTGTGATAACCACTTCCTGGTAAGGGTCTTTTTACCAGCCACCAGCAGTACATTCATTAAATGTTTATCTCTTTTCAACCATTCTTGAGGTATATACTCAAAGTATATGGTCTTACTCTCTAAGGGTATTTCACATTTAAAGATGTCTTGTAGGGCATTATGTATCCCACTCCAATAGTCTTTGATAACGGGGCATTCCCAGAAAATTTGCATTTTGATTTCCACAATTTCTCCAGCAATTACTATCATAATGGGATTTCTGAGAGGGTGTAATAAAATATCTTATCAAGTTTTTCCATCTGAACTCCCTCCATTTCTGTGAACTGGTACACTTCCATTGATACCTCCGTATTATTGTCCAGTCTTCCTCAGATATTATTATCCCTCCTTGCTTCTCCCATTTTGTTTTAATGTATGAAGTCGAATGTGTTTTAAGATTTGACAAACCCTTATACATGCTTGAAATGATTTTACTACCGTTGTCTGAATTATATGCTTTTCTAAATAGCTCTATCAAACACGTACTTGCCTTGGTTACATTTTTAACTGTCCTATTAACATACCGTTGCATCTGTAAATACCGGTAAAAGTCTTGTTTTTCTAATAAGTGTTTCCCTTTGAGTATTTCAAAACTGAACAGTGTTCCTTCTTTCATTATATTGCAAATAGCTGTTATTTCTTTAGCTGTCCAGTCCTTAAATCTAGCATCCAGTTTATTCGGTGTAAAATCCGAGTCATATGCACACCATTTAAGAATTGGCAATACAGGCAATTTTCTCTCTCTAGTTCATATTCTTTTGTAATAGTTTTCCATATCTTTAGAGTCCATTTCACCCACGGGTTGTCAATATTATTTATGTAACTCTGTAGGTTGTTATCAGCCAAAATTGCCTGTATGGGGATGGAAAGTATCCTCTCCTCAATATTTTTCCATTGAGTGTCATATGATGGGTTGCACCAGCACATCACGGCTCTCAACTGTGCTGCAAAATAATAATCTCTAAGAGAAGGTAGGCCCCATCTCCCCTTTTCCTTGCCTAACTGCAAAGTTTCGAGACGAACCCAAGGCTTTTTACCTTGCCATATATATCTTGATAGCATCTTGTTCCATTCATTGAATTGATTTTGGTTAATCTCTTTTGGCAGGGTCTGAAAGAGATATAGTAGTCTGGGCAGTATATTCATTTTAATAGATTCAATCCTTGAACTGAGACCAAGAAAAGGAATTAGGTTCCATCGTGTTATATCTTTCTTAATTTTTTTATATATAGGCTGGTAATTGCATTCTGATAATTTTGTCAAATCTTTTGGCATAATGATGCCCAAATATTTGATGGACTCTGTTTGCCATGGTCAAAGATATCTACTTTCAATTTCTCTTGGTGGGCTATAGTTATATGAAAGTAGTTGGGTTTTATCTATGTTGATCTTGTCTCCTGATAATTGGCCATATTGTTCAAAGGATTGCATCAATTTAGTCAAACTCCCCTCCCTGGGCTCTCGGTTGTCTGTTGGCCTTAGTCAGAACACTTCCTTGATCTTCCCCAACTTGTAAGTCTTCCAATCTTTTCCGAATCGACGTCTTGAGTTTCTGCTGATCCCTTCGCAGGTGGGTTATTGTTTCTTCTCGCTGGATTAATTCATCAGTACATGACCAGAGTGTCGGCTCAGAATTCCGTTGCTCCTTCTCCACGTTGATGAGCGTGAATTCCAAGTCTGCAATGGTCGTCCCACAAGTGCAGCACTCAGTCTCCGGCCGGCATTTCTGAACACTCAGTTCAGCGGTGCAAATCCCCTCTCTCTCCTGTGTCTCATTCAGATTGACGACCTAGGTTTCCATCCCCAGGTCCACCACCGTCTGTTCTAACACCAGGAAGTTCAACTGGTATGTTGGGTCATTCTTCTCACATTGCACCAAACTCCTCCGGCCAAAAACTCCTCCACATGTGACACTTCGCTTCTGTTGCCCGGGCTCAACCACTCGCCTCACCTCATAGTCCCCCCAGGCGAATCCAAGCTCTAGGCGGTCACCCACATACGCCAAAACTCCACACACCTTAACTTCCCCCATGGTTTTCCTCATGCCCCGCAGGAAGGATGCAGGGGCTCCGGATATGCCCTTGGGCATCTTTTCGGATCAGAAGGATCCTAGGGAACTAATAATGGCCATCGTCGGCTCACCAGCCGCACTCCTCCGGATCTGGCAACATCCACTCCTCAGATCCAGCACATTAAACCACATCGCGTAATCCACACACACGCTGCCTTCATCTTCCACGGCGCCAGGGTCCAGTTGCCGCGACCTCTCTCTCACTGAGGTGTCTTCAGCGGTCAACTCCCCTCCCTCGTGGTAGTTCGGAGCATCTACTAAGAGGGTCTCACCCTCAGCTACTTTCCCCAGGCCGTACCACCGCTGGGTCTCGCTTGAATTCGGTACTGGCTCAAGGCTGCTACACACTTCCTCAGAAGCAACTCGACACGCTTGGTGCCCATACAATGCCCCCATGAACTCCAGGGTCATTAACCAATCATTGTCTTCTGGATAACTACTGGCACTGGTACCCAAAATCTCCGGTGCCCTTGCGGTTGTCAAGGGTAAATGCTTCAGACACCGGTTGTAAAACGAACTGTACAACAACTTGACCTGCGCCCCAGGGTCAAGGATGGCTTTAGCATCGCTTCCCTCTATCCATAGCAACACCCTGGGCCGTGATCCCTCTAAATCAGGAATAGGGTCTTTTCCTTTTGGAAGTTCATTGGTACATTGCTGGGAACGTGCTTCCCCAGAGACCCCAAGCCGTTCCCCCATTGGGCCTCCACTAAGTTTCCCGACACCTCTCTGATCAGCTGAACAACTGAAGGCTGATCCCCTGAAATGATCCCCCTGGCACTGCAAGCAATTTAGCCGCCCTCCTAGCCAGAGAAGACACACTGAAAACTTTCCCCCATCTTTCAAATAACTGACAGCTGTCACTACGGTGTAAGTGAACCTGCCAGCTCTAACACCATCACCAGCCCGCCTACTCAAACTTTCAACCAATCCCTGTCGCTCTCCCTCAACCGAGCACTGCCACTCATCTAACAACTGAGAGATCCGCTCTGCCCACGTCTCGCAGGCCTCTGCCCCTCTTGGGGTGGACACTATCCCAAGTGCCAGGCGGAGTCTGCCAGAGCTAGAACATTTATTCGCAGTCACTACCTCCAAATCAGACCACTCTTTCCTCTCTCTCCCAACCGCATGGACAGCCCCGAGTTCCATCTCCAACTCATCAATGCTAGTCTGAACTCGAACAAAGACCTCACCCACCATGCATGCAGCAATAACTGACAAATAACCCACAGGGACACACATTACTGATTTAAACAGGGCACCCACACAGCATACCAGTAGATCCAATCCCGGACAAAAGTCCACACAATGTAGCCCCCCCGGCCACCCTCAGGGTCGCCCAGCTCGCTGTCGTCTAGAGAAACAGCCCTCGGCCCCACCAAAGTGGGTAATAGTTTGTGTGGATGCTGTGTGATGTACCCCACCCCGCCCAAATAACAGACAATACACCAGATACGATTAAATGATTTACAGTTTATAGATATTACTGGAACTATATAATTAATAGAGAATAAAATATAAAAGGAAAATAAAAGGCGCCACACTTATCAAAGTTCAATCTCTTCATGCACAAACAGTTGGAGCTCAGGACCCTTTTTCTTCACCCTGCGACCCCTCAGACCACCTCGACTGGCCGCCTAGGACCAACAATGGTGGTCGACCAGATGCTCCACACGAGTCCACCTCCATCTCCTCTCCTCACTGAACGTCCCACTTGGGGGTCCGACCCTGTTAGCGGACTCACAGCACCTGGTCCATCCTCTGTCTCTCTCTCCCGCCTTCTCCCCCAAAACCCCACACATACAATATCTTCAGATACACCAAAAACATAACAACTATCCCAATTGGTTCGTAACATCTTCGTATCACATTCTAACCCAAAACAAGCTGCTAGCGAAAGAACTTTCTCAGCGTTTAACATAACAAAGAAGCATTCCCAAGTATAACATAACAAAGAAGCCGTTTTAATTAGCCTACGCAGTAACATAAAAGACAAAACCCCCTTACATTCATTTTTTTATATGATCCATAATGTGAAGTGTCCTTCGTATATTGTCTTGTGTTTGGCATTGTTGTATGAAACCTGTCTGATCATTATGTATCATTGTGGGTAGAAACTCTTCTAATCGTTTGGCCATGATGGAGGTAAATATTCTATAATCCACATTAAGAACAGGTATTGGTCTAAATGACCCACATTCCATTTTATCCTCGCCTTGTTTCGGTATAGCTGAGATTATCGCCTCCTTCCAGCTGGGTGGCATTTGTGCCTTTCTTAGAGCCCAGTTCAGTGTGGGGAGTAAAACAAGGATTAACTCACTTCTGAACTCTTTATACCACTCTGCTGTATATCCATCTGATCCTGGTGACTTGCTTAATTTAAGCCTACTAATTGAAGTTTTTAGTTCAGCTTCTGTTATGGCAGTAGTCATCTTTCTATTTTGTTCCTTGCTTAAAGTAGGTAACTCTAAAGAATTCAGAAAGGTGTCAATTTGGATTAAGTTTCCCCCTGGAACTTTGGAATATAGAGTTTTGTAAAACATTTCAAAAGCTTCATGAGTTTCACTTAGCTTATTTTTTATCACTTTTTTTCTTGGATCCCTAATTCTATGAATTGTATTTTCTGTTATCTTTTTTTTCCAGTTTCCACGCCAGTATTTTCATAGATTTAGATCCACTTCCATAGTGTCTGTTTCAGAAACATTAATTTTTTTTCTAATTTCTTGTGTAGCCAAACTATTAATTTAATTCCTAATTTTTAAAATTTCCTCTGGTGTATCCTGTGCTAAACTCAATTTGTGTTTTTTTTTCTAGCTCCCTCAGCTTATTTTGTAATTCCTCTAATGTTTTATTCCTTTTTTTTTCTTATATGAAGATATCGTTATAATTTTCCCTCTTAAGACAGCCTTCAGAGTATCCCATAGAATGGGAGGTGAAACCTCTCCATTATCACTGAATTCTAAGTAAAGACCAATTTCTTTTTTAATTTGTTCCTTAAAATAGGGGTCATTGAGTAGATTTGCATTTAGTTTCCAAATAGTATTCTTTGGTTGTAGGTCAAAATCAACAGTTAAATATATAGGTGCATAGTCACTTACATCTATTGTCCCAATTCCACAGGTGACTATTTTGTCTCTATCTTTTCCAAATGTTATGAAATAGTCTATTCTTGTATATACAGAATGGGGGGCAGAATAATGAGTGTACTCCCTTCTGTCAGGGAAAAGGTCCCTCCGTATATCAATTAGACCAACATCCTCAAAAAGAGTGTCAACTTTCTTATGTAAGGACTTTGTTTCATAAGTTTTTCTATTGAAAGAATCTAACTTTGGTTGTAATTGTAAATTTAAGTCTCCCCCACATATCAAGAGATCTTCTGTTTCCATTACCATACTGGATTTCCATCTACGTTCCCCCTTACCAGAATATATCTGCCCTCCTTATCTCCCATTTCGAATACTTTTCCAAAATTTAGCTTGCTTGAAATAAGAATAGCAACTCCTCTCCTATGTCCTGATTTATATGAGGAGAAAAACAAATTAGTGAAGCCCATTCTCTTTAGTTTTCCATGCTCATTATCACTTAAGTGTGTTTCCTGTAAATATACTACATGGGCTTGTTCCTTTTTCATTTTTGATAGAATTTTACTATGCTTGACTGGATTCAACAGCCCATTGACATTAAAAGAAATGAATTTTACTTTGTCTTTAGCCATGTGTATTTATCTGTTAGTATATCATTGAAATTTGCAGAATATAATTTAATTGATTTACTCCCTGAACAAGTAAGAGCCAAGAAACGTGAATAATAAAAAAAAGGTAATGAAGGTGTGATTCCAAGGCTGGGATCTCTAGATGACTCTGGGTTGAGCTAGAAGAAATGTCTAGCCGTGGGGGATAGCTGCTCCTACCTGTGAGTTGAGGGCCCCTGCTACAATACCTATAAAAGTAAGGAAAAAAAATCTACATCCATTACACAGAAATGATTTCCCTGTGTATTCCTCCCATGTATATATTCTCATTTAGGTGGGGAAAAAGGGATGAATAAATGAATTAAAAAAAATTGTGTAATATAAAATCCACATTCTAATACGTATTTCTTGATACAGGTATATCACCGTCTATTTTTGCTTCCATTTATTTTCTCAGCACTGTTAAAGTTAGCCAAACCTTATGGCTCTTCTGGAGGAGGTGAGGGCTGTCCTCGGAGAACTCACAGTCTCTTCCTAATATCCTTCTCTCGTCCTGTTCCTGTCCCCTGCTTTCTCGGTTCTCTTACTATTTCCCAAGCAGATCAGGATAACTGCTCAGCCAGACTTTCCCTTGGTTTGACCACGCTAACGGGCAACTTTCTGTTATTTACGTCTGTAGTCGCCTCTTCCACCATCTAATATAGCTGTATCCCTTCTTGGTAAAACACCCTCAGTTTAGCAGGGTACGGGGTTTGGAATTTAATCTTTTCTTGCTTTAATATTCATTTTGCTTTGGAATATTCCTTCTGTTTCTGTAGGACCGCCGGGGGGTAATCATGATCGAAATATATTAACTTCCCGTTCCAAAACACTCTCTTCTTACCCCAGGCCCTTCGTAGAATCTCCGCCTTGCTCTTGAATCGAAGGAATCTAAGTACTATTGAGCGCAGTTTACTTTGTCTGTCTCTGGAGGGCCACGGGACGAGCGCACGATGCGCCCTCTCAATTTCAATCTCCATTGTTGGGGGAATTCCCAGCGCTTCCCGCAGCAGCTTTTCTACACAGTCTATCATCGACAATCCCTCCGCTCCTTCGGGAACATTATAAATCCTGATATTTTTCTGTCGCGATCTTCCCTTCTGGTCAAGCAATTTACTTACTTGTTGACTTAATATTTTTATCGACTTACTTAATATCTGTTCCACGTTTTGCACATGATCTTCCACCTTCGCAATTCGAGCCTCTGCCACCGCTATTTTTTGATTGACGTTGGCGAGCTCTGCCTTTATATCATTGAGTTGCTGCTTTATATCTTTTTGGACTTCCCTTATCTCTTCCAGAATCCTTATCATATTTGCCACTTTGCCTGCGCGAGGCCCAGCATCAGCCTCGCTGCCACACGCACGTGTAGGAGAGCCGCGCGTTGTACCTCTCTCTTCCATAGGCTCCCCATTGGTGCTTTTTTTAATCTCGATTCTTTCTCCCCATTCTTGCTCCCCTTATCAATTCAGATATTTTCAAAAGATCTTATATTTGATGGATTAACAGGGCAAAATATGTGTTTTTCCGAAGGAGCTGTTGATTTAAGCTGCCATTCTGGACGATGACGTCACTGGAACCCTCTCCATTTATTTTTATCGTCTTTCTTTTTTCTCCACCCATTATGCTGTCCTGGACAATGGGTGCATGTTGACTATCATTATACCCTGCAGGAAGCAGAAGGTTGAGACCCACCTGAGAATATATTGATGTGTGGCTTTAGATTAATTGAATATTTGATTTAATTCTATTTCCATACCATTTTGCTCTGGTAGTTAGAATGCTCAGATCATGGAGTTTTTGTTAGAGTCAGGAACTAGGTGTGACTTGGCAATCGTAAGCATTGATTCGTGGATGGTTTGGTGTGTACACTGCCAACTCCTGCAACATACAGAAAACATTTGTGCTTCCATGGTGGTTTGTATTGAACACAGGCGTTTATGGAGTGTGGTGAACGCTATTGTATATTAAAGGTATAAATGCACGTGCAGTTTTGTACACATTGCATACATAGAATATACAACAGGACTGCACAGAAACAGGCTTTTTCTCCCTGATGTCCATGCCAACAATGTTGTCAACTTAAAGTCATCTCACCTATCTGGACATGGTCTCTATCCCTTCATTTCCTGCCTGTCATGTGCCTACCTGAATGCTTCTAAAATGTTGCCATCACATCTGCTTCCACCAGTTCCTCTGATAGCATGTTCTGGGCAGCTATCAGTCTGTGTAAAAAATTGCTTCCTAAGTTTCCTTAAAATGCTCCCATTTCCTTTTAAGCAATGCCCTCCTGTATTTGATACTTGCATCCTGGGAGGAAGACTGATGATCTACATTGTCTCATAATCTTATATAATACCACCAGGATGCTTCTCAGTCTTTGAAGTTTCAGAGAAAATAGTCCAAGTTTGTCCATCCTCTCCTTTCCACTCCAGGCAACATCACAGTGAGCCTCTTCTGTGTTTCCCCCCACAAAGCTGCCGCATCCTTCCTGCAGTGACAAGAATTGCAAATGTGGCCTACCCAATTTTTAGACAGTTACAATATGACTTCCTTACTTTTAAACTCAACATCCCAAGCTATGAAGGCAAACATGCCATATACTTACCCGTACGTTGCCATTCTCGGAGAGGAATGGACAAGGACCCTAAGATTCCTCAGTACACCAATGCTCCAAAGAACCCTGCATTTACTGTATATTGTAAAGAGTGGAGGTATTTAATAATTTCCTTATTGTGGGCACATGGCCAAGTGGTTAAGGCATTGGACTAGCGACCTGAAGGTCGTGAGTTCGAGCCCCAGCCGAGGCAACGTGTTGTGTCCTTGAGCAAGGCACTTAATCACACATTGCTCTGTGACAACACTGGTGCCAAGCTGTATGGGTCCTAATGCCCTTCCCTTGGACAACATTGGTGTTGTGGAGAGGGGAGACTTGCAGCATGGGCAACTGCTGGTCTTCCATACAACCTTGCCCAGGCCTGCACCCTGGAGAGTGAAGACTTTCCAGGCGCAGATCCATGGTCTCTCAAGACTAACGGATGACTTTTTTTATTGTTGGAAGAAGAAATCCATCTGTGCTGCACTGAAATCCAAATCCAGACAGTTGCATATAAGATTCAAGATTGTTTATTGTTCTTCTGGTGGCCCAGTCAAATCTGGAGTGAGAAATGAGGCAACTCACAGGTCTGTGAGTGAGATTGAAAAAGGAGCATTCGCTGTTTTCTGGTGGCCCAATCGAATTGTGATTCATAAGTAAGGGCAAATAAAAATAAGGCAGGGACAAGTGGAGTGGCCTTTGGTGGAGCAGCCATTGTGTGAGAGGACCAGTGTTAGAACGGGATGGCTTTGGCTCATCAGGCTTTGACGAGAATAGGCTTGGGCGATGTAAGTATCTGGGAAGTTTCTTCTTCTTCATTCTCCATCTCTTAGTACATACTTAGAGCAGTAAGACTGGCTCCAGGGGCTGTGTTGTGTCCTTTGTGTGAGATGTGGGAATTCTGGGAGACCTCCAGCCTCCCGGATAATCTGCACCAAATGCACCAAGCTGCAGCCCCTTGGAGAACATGTTAAGGAACTGGAGCTGCAGCTCGATGACCTTCGGCTCATATGGGAAACTGAGGAGGTGATAGATAGGAGCTACAGGGAGTTTGTCACCCCTAAGGAGCAGGAGTTAGGTACCTGGGTGACTGCTGGGAAATGGGCAGCCAGTACAGAGCTCCCCTTTGGCCGTTCCTTTCAATGACTTATATCGTTTTGGATGCTGTTGAGAGGAAGCTGCAGAGGCCAGGTCTCTGGCACTGAGTCTGGTGCTGAAGTGAAGGGGGTGAAGAGGAGTGCAGTAGTGAAAGGGGATTCCATAGTTAGAGGAGCAGGCACGAGATTCTGTGGATGTGATAGAGACACATGAATGGTATATTGCCTTCCTGGTGCCTGGGTCAGGGTTGTCTCGGATAGCGTGCATGGCATTTTAAAGGGGAAGGGTGAGCTGCCAGAAATCTTGGTACATAATGGCACCGATGACATAGATAGGAAAAGTGAGGACGTCCTGAAGAAAAAATTTAGGCAGTTATGTAGAAACCGCCAGTGTAGTAATCTCTGGATTGGTGCCTGTGTCATATGCAACTGAGGGTAAGAATAGGATTATTTGGCAGGTGAATACATGGCTGTGGAGTTGGTGCAGGGTGCAAGTTTTCAGATTTGTGGATTATTGGGATCTTTTCTGTATGACTTGTACAAAAGGGATGGGTTACACCTGAACATGAGAGGGACCAATGTCCTTATAGGGTGGTTTGCTAGAACTGTTTGGGGAGGTCTTAAACTAATTTGGCAAGGGGATGGGAATCTGTGTGCTAGGGCTGAGGATGGGCCAGTTGGCATACAAGCAGAGACAGTGAGACTGTCAGGCAGGATGGGCAGATGATGGGGAAAAATTGCAGTCGGTGTTGGGACCACTTCTGTTTACATTGTATGTCAATGATTTGGATGACAGAATTACTGGCTTTTTGGCCAAGTTTGTGGACAATACAAAGATAGGTAGAGGGGCAGGTAGTGTTGAGGAAGCAGAGAGTCTGCAGAAGGACTTGGACTGTTTAGGAGAATGGCCAAAGAAGTGGCAGATAGAATACAGTGCTGGGAAGTATGTGGTCATGCACTTTTGGAGAAGGAATAAAGACGTAGATTATTTTCTAAATGGGGAGAAAATTCCAACATCAGAGGTGCAAAGGGACTTGGGAGTCCACGTGTAGGATTCCCTAAAGGCTAACTTGCAGATTGGGTCAGTGGTGAGGAAGGCAAATGTAATATTAGTATTCATTTTGAAAGGACTAGAATATAAAATCAAGGAAGTAATGTTGAGGATTTATAAGGCAATGATCAGACTGCATCTGGACTATTGTGAGCTGTTTTGGGTGCTTTATCTAAGAAGTGATTCGCTGGCATTGGAGAGTGTTCAAAAGAGGTTCACAAAACAGATTCCGGGAATGGAAGACTTATAAGAGGGGCGTTTGATGGCTCCGGGCCTGTATTTGGTGGAATTTAGAAGAATGAAGGGGGATCTCATTGAAACCTACTGAATGCCGAAAGGCCTAGATAGAGTGGATAAGGAGAGGATGTTTCTTAATGTGAGGGAGTCTAAGCGAGAGGGACATCCATTTAGAACAGAGATGAGGAGGGATTTCTTTAGCAAGAAGGTGGTGAGTCTGTGGAATTCATTGTCAAGGGCGGCTGAGGAGACCAGGTCTTTGGGTACATTTAAAGTGGAGGTTGATAGGTTCTTGATTAGTCAGGGCATGAAAGGTGACAGAGAGAAGGCAAGAGAATGGTGTTGAGAGGGAAATGGATCAGCCACGATCATATGTTGGGCAGACTCAATGGGATAAATGGTCTAGTACTACTTCTATGTCTTGTGGTCATTCTTCAGCACACAGTGCAAAGGAGAATGAAATGATTGTCACTATGGATCTGATGCAACTTAAAAAAAGCACAATAAGCATAAAAAACACAATTAAAAAAACAATAAATATAAATATATAAACTTAACTAGGTACAGGTGTATCTGTAGATTGGGTGACCCTGACAGGAAATTATAACGTAATAGTGTTTGGGGGATGTGATGGGGTGGGTTTATGGGTGGAGGTGCTGGTCAGCCTAATGGCTTGGGGGGAAGTAACTGCTTTTGAGTCTGGTGGTCTTGGAATGGATTCCGCAAAACCTCTTCCCTGATGGGAATGGGACAAATAGTCCATGAGCAGGGTGGATGCTGCCTTATCATGTGTTGTCTTCTACATCTCTCTCCAAAGAAAACTTTGGCCACCTTGTGATACAGAGCTGTGTTGCACATTGAGTGGCTTAGACCAGAAGGTGGCATACATGAAAACATTTAAAGCTTGCTGTATTTCAAGTGGCAGAGTCAGTGATTCTGGGTAGGGTTGAGTGTCTACAGCACTGCCTCACTTGATGTCTGCTCTTGGAATTGTTAGGTCTGGAGATGATGTTGTCCAGCAGATCTTCCAGAAATCAAGAATGAGCTGAAGATGTTATGGTTACAATTGTTTTATTGGACGTTGATCATTGTACAGGTCAAACCGCGTCAGCCTGTACCGGCAAGCAAAACAGGTATAAAGTAACAAGGTAACCTGAGTACATGCTTCCGGTTTGGAATTGATTTAGATAAGAAACCTATTTAACAGGTACTGACTGAATCACACCTCAGCTTTGCAGACAAGTAACTATAGAGCCAAATCTCCTACCTTTACTGGCCAATGGACGATTATACAAACACAGAAGAAAACTAAAACCACAAGGAAAAACATAATAAAAACAACAATCTGACTCTAATCCAACACAATCCTCTGGTAGGTCAGGGCAGCTCCTTACTCCCGTCTCCCCCTACACCTTCTGACAATTTGGGATGGTACTTCCTCCTAACCATCATATAATTCTGGAAATGCAGTCAAAAAGTACCAGAGCACCTCTTTCTCCCATAACAAGGGATTCCTGGAGTTCCATTCATAGCACTCAGAGACAGCTCCTGTGCTTTTGTCTCTCAGAAATATCTGCTGCATACTTCTGTTCAATTCAATTCAATTCAAGTTTAATTGTCATTGAACCATACATGAATACTCATGAACGAGACAGCATTATTCCGGGTCAAAGGCGCAAAACACTCACACAGCACAAAGCACACACAAGATAGCAAGCACATAAAAATATCGGTGAGATACAGCCATACAAACAAAAAAAAATATAGTCCAGACCTTGAGCCCATGAATGCCACAGAAATCTGCAGACGACCACAATACAATACAATTTGTCTTCCACCTGGTGAACACGGGGCGGGGGGGGGCGCGGGTTCAGCACTGATTCTAGCTGGGACACCATGCCACACCACCCTCGGTGAAGCGCTCTGGCTCCTGTGCCTCTCTCCTGGTGGCTGTAAACAAGTGACACCATGGACGGGGTCTAGTCCTTGCTACGACTGACCAAGTCCTCAGTAAAACTGACTGGCTCAGTAGCTTCAAGTTCAAGTTTATTGTACATATATACATTCAATTGAAATAACATTCCTCCAGACCACGCAGGGCATATATCACATACAGCAGATAAATCAAAATATTAATCAAATAGTTAATAAAATATAATTCAAGGTGTGTGTGGTGCACAGCACAGCACAGGTAACACTAACTAGCTGTCTATCCTGGTGATGGGACCTCGATGGTGGCAGGGTATTCATTAGTCACAGCTTGGGGGATGAAGCTGTTACCCAGTCCGGTAGTCCTAGTTCTGATGCTTCTGTACCTCCTTCTGGATGGTGGTCGGTCAATGAGTTTGTGGGATGAGTGATAAGGATCCTCAATTATACTTTGGGCCCTTCATATACAACACTCGCCATAAGTGTCACGAGTAGTTGGGAGGGAGACGCCATCAATCCTCTCACCAGGTTTTGCTTCTGGACTCTAGTCTGTCACCATTAAACTGCTTTAAGTGTGGATAAGATGGATCAAGTTAGTTTAAAAATGAGATGGCCAACCCAAGATATGAAAGCGATATTTTCTTGTGTTTTGCTGATGTATAACATTGCTGTAGCACTTTTAGTCTTGGCATTTGAATTGCAGCAGGCACAACAGTTTTTCATTTACGTTTATTGGTGAGTTCTTAATCTCTAACAAGCTCATAGCAGAGTGCATACAGTGACGCCCGAGAACCTTGAGAAACTCAAACCAGGTATCTGTGGTTTATTCAGGTATTTCTTCACAGTCATGCCATATAATGTAATACATCACAAATAACAATATAAACTTTCTCTATAAATGTATTTTGTCACATGATTAACTGGCAGCATGGCATTTGATGGTAGATCGTATAATATGAGTCTTGTGAAAGCATACGAGTGCTGTTAATAATTTATATTGAAATGGCACCATCTTGTGGTCTACAGTTTATCTAACTGTATTTTGGCTTAATATGCTGGAAATGAAACTAACTGAATCTAGCTGTTCATAAAATGAACAGAAACGCATATAATAAAGCAGTCACAGGCTTAAAATATATATTGATAAAGAACACTAACGAGCAGTTCAATAAGACAATTTTTTTATAATAGAATGAAGCCAACTTGTAAAGAGCAGCAACACACATCAAAGTTGCTGGTGAACGCAGCAGGCCAGGCAGCATCTGTAGGAAGAGGTACAGTCGACGTTTCAGGCCGAGACCCTTCGTCAGGACGTAAAGAGCAGGAGAGGCCAACAGCCTCCCAGGTCTGTTCAGCAAGAAATCTTAAATTGTATTAAAACATCTAGAATTCATATGGTATATTTCCTGAGGATTTTCCTTATGTTTTTCACAGTGGTATTATCAGATAAATACTGACACTGAAAGGGACATTAGGAAGGGAGACGAAAAAGCACAGTAGAAGGTATGTTTTAAAGAGGAACTTACCTTCTGTAGAAAGGACATTATTGCCTCTTTCTCCTTCTATAACTCCAGACAGTAAGCACCCTTCTCAAGGGATCCTAGAAGTCACAGCACTCAGCAGCAGCATGTGCATTTTAGATCCTTCAGTAGCATTCTTGGTATACTTACGAGATGATCAAAAACACATAATTGGTTCTTTAACTTGAAACGTCAACTGTACCTCTTCCTAGAGATGCTGCCTGGCCTGCTGTGTTCACCAGCAACTTTGATGTGTGTTGCTTGAATTTCCAGCATCTGCAGAATTCCTCGTGTTTGCGTTTTTTAATTGGTTCTTTAATTCTTCAGGACACTAAACTTGCTGTCTTTTTCGAATTTAGTTTGTCTTTGACTCCAGTCCAGACAAATGTGGTTGATAATATTATGCACTTTATTAAGTGACATATTTAATCATCTGATATTTGATAAACTGTTTCAAACCTAGGTGACTTCAGTAAGAAGGCCAGGAATTGCCTTTTCTGAGAAAATATGGAAGAAGAAAATATACTGTTCTTAAAGTGGATGAGACAAGTGTTGTTCTAGAGTTTGCTGTAGTTCTTTCCTGGCTTACTCTCTTTATTTAGGTTGGTGATTGTCCTATACTTTCCTTAAGGAACAATGGAAGTTTTAGTTACCGATTGACAAGGCCATTACTGACAAGGCCTGCACCTTGTGCATGGTAACTGCGCCACTGGAGTGAGCCGGAGCAAGTTTCATCCACAAAACTGTTGAGATAATCTTTGACTGACAGCAAAGCCACGCTCTGTGGTTTTACTATCTCAAAGCCGTAAAGACCTCTTCAAATTCTTTTAATGTTCCTCCCAAATATATGAAAACAAACTGAGATAAAAAAATTGGAAAAAAGCATTATCAATAAAAAATTAAAACATGAAGCAGAATAATCTAAAACATTTGAATTTTTAAAATTTGATAATTTTAAATCATTAAAAAATTCAGTGAACACAACACATAAAAATTCTAATTTACACAGCTGCAAGTTTCCATTAGGTCCTCATTTAAACACCAGGAAATGCGTAGAAGTTTGTACTCTGTGACTGGTGTCTATCAGGAATTTAGAAGTAGAATGAAGTGACAGATTCACTACCAAGAATTTGTTTGCAGTTTCAGGATTTCCATGTTCATATACACAGGTATTGAAGTGTTGGCATTAATCTGAGTGCTCCCAGCAGCTCACTGTCAAACTGCCGGTAAAAGCCAATTAAGTCCCAGTTTTACATTTCAATGGGAGTAAGAGATAGACTCAGTATATGATTTGAAATTTCTGCCAGGCAATCAAGTTATTACAATTGATGTAGTGAGTAATGATGTAGGAGTAGCTAATTCTAACTACCAGCCTGAATAGAAACAATAGTGAACTCTGATTCAGCTAATCAATCCATCACATCTTCTGCAATAATAAACATACAGCATCTAACCTTGATAAGTTATTTCTACCTAAAGTAACATCAACTTAACACTCTGAGTCATGAATAGAGTCTTACAGACATGGAGTCTCCTTTGCTTTGCTTTTAGTTTAGTTGCACGGTGGTTTTTTTGGGGGTTTTTTTTCCTTTTCTCTATTGAGATATATATATAAAAATTAGCATACTATTATGTTACCTTAGTATATTATGTTTAAATTACATTGTTTGTATCATTTTTTTTTCTGTATTAATATCTCCTGTAATTTTATTATATTCTAACAGTGTATTAGTGCCTATATGGCTTACCTTTTTGTATACTTATTCAATAAAAAGATTTAAAAGGAGACATGGAGTCTCTATGGAGCTATATAATGTGAAAGCAAGCCCTTCAGTCCAACTGGTCCATGTTAACTACAAACGTAAGATCCCCATTTGGACTAGTCCCATTGCTTCTACTTGGCCTATTTTCCTCTAAACTTTTCCTATTGATGTCCTTGTCTTTTAAATGTGGTTATGGTATCTGATTCAACCATTTCCTCTGGCAGCTCACTCCATACATGGACCACTCTCTGGGTGAAGAGTATGCCCCTCAGGTTCCTATTAAAGTCCTAACATATTCAACCCTTCCCTATGACTCAGGTCCTCAAGTCCTGGCAATATCCATGTAAATGTTCTCCATAGTCTTTCAATCATATTGATTTATTTCCTGTAGGTACAGAATGTGAGCAGAACTCCAAATTTGACCACCAAAGTCTTATACAACTTCAATATAACATCCCAACTTCTGTACTTAATACTCTGATTTATAAAGGCCAATGTGCCAAAAGCTCTCTTTACAACTCTATCTACCTGCGACACCACTTTCATGGAATTGTGGATCTGTATTGTGATCTGTATGCACTGGTGCATATCTAAATGCAAACTAAAAGAAATAGCATGGATGTGAATTCATTTGGTCAGTCCTGAACAAACTCCAACAAAATCGATTACTCTCAGAGCCTCTCTCTCAGTGGCTACGATAGTGGTGTTTCAGAGGATCTTGGATAGGCACATGAATATGTAGAAAATGGAGAGATATGGACCATGTGCAGACAAGAAAGGATTAGGTGTCATTAGTTTAACTTGTTCAGAGCAACATTATGGGCTGAAAAGCATTTTCTTGTGCTGTCCTATTATATGCTCTATGTTCTAGAAGCTGGTTGAGCATGGACCAGTTTAAATAACTCTACAAGATAGTGATGCTTCATATTTAGTATAAGGGTCATGTAACAGGACTGTATTTATCAACTTCATGATTGGCTATAGAATATCAATGACTTGAACCAAGGTCCATTCAAATGATCTTAACCCATATCTAGTGTATAGTAAAGTCTTCTCACAAGGTAGCCCAATAAATGTAGCAATTACTGGCAAGCACAAAGATTTTCCCTTTTGAATCTTGGGTTGCTACAATTATCTCTTTCCTGTAGATGCAGGACTTGAACTTCACCTCTGGTGATCAATTGCTGGCCAAACCCCACTTCTGTAGAGAGAATCACCCTGTGAGAATTTCTTTGACTAACTATCCATCACATCACTGGTGCAAAGGCTGCTCCACTACTCCAGACCCAAGGTATATGAGGATCCTTGAATAAGGCCAAAAGGGCAAGACAGATGAGTGACGACGTGGCATGTTTTTCTAAGTTAGAGAGGGTCAAATGCATGTGTGTGTAATTTGAAAGCACTCAAAACCTTTATCATATGGTGAGTATTGTTAATAGTTATATTAACCATTGATTTAATTAATAAAGAAAGAAGTAGCCTTCACACTACTTCTACTAGGAGTACTTGGTTTTGAAATTATAAGGATAGCTGCAAGAACCAACACTAATGCAACATGGACTTGTGGCAGATCTCATTCAGAATTCACTTGCTTTCATAGGTCTCTGAAGATGGGTGCTGATTGGGTTCCCCTACTGAAGACTGTTGTCCAAATCCTTTTCCTCCCTCTTCTGGCCTTCATAAGAAACAAATAAAGTCATTGACAATTCACATCTTGTGCCTTCTCCATCATGGTTGAGTGCCACTTTCCTGCACCAACTCCATATCCCTTCATTACTTAATATTTAAAAGCAATCAGTCCTACATAGACTCAATAACCAAGTATCTGCAGTCTTGTTGATCAGAGAATTGCAAAGGTTCTGTCATGGTCTGGTCCGTGAAGTCTGGATTCCGGTTCACAGTCCGGTCCATCGCTCCTTATTCCAGGTTTTCTGGTTTTCCCTTTTCCTTTTGGGTTCTCTAATTGAGGCAGCTGATTCACATTTTGGGCTGGCTACGTAAATAGTTCCTTGGTTCAGCTTCAGTTACTGGATTTTTCCTGTCTGAATCCCTTCCCTGCCCCTTCTTCCTGAAGCCTTATCCTGCAACCAGTGTCTGAAGCTTTGCCTTCCCTGCAACTCTCGCCTGCAACCTTCGCCTGCACTGCTGTCGTTTAACTGCCGGAGCAAGATAAGGAATTGTCTATTGTTGTTTTAAACTGTCTCTGTGTCCACGCCTTTGCTAGGTTGGTCTGGCTGTTTGCTGCTACCTTGTGTTGGGAGCTATCTCTTTGTGCCCTCGCTTCTGCTGGGTAGGTCCGGCTGTTTGCCTCTACCTTAAGTGGAGATCTGTCTCTCCATGTTCTGTGTATGAGTCCCGGCCCTATGTCCTGTTTCCAAGGAGGGGTCCCGGCTCTGTATTCTGCCTCCCCGTCTCCCCCTCGACCAAGGCTCCGCCTCCCCGTCTCCCCCTCGACCAAGGCTCCGCCTCCCCGTCTCATCCTGTACATGTGCCGTGCCCAGCCCAGTGCTGGGGTTCCCTTGTCCTGTCCAGGAGTACCTCGTCCTGTCCAAGCCACGTCCAAGAACCTTGTCCTGTCCAAGTCAAGGCTTTGTGTTCTCATCCTGTCCATGTGCCTCGTCCTGTGCAGGAGTTCCACATCCTATTCTGTAGCCACGTCCTGTTCTGTAGCCATGTCTTGCCCTCGCCTAGTTCTGGAGTCCGAGCCCGAGTCAAGACCTAGGTTCTGGGTCCTTGTCCAGTCTCCGGCTCAGAGACCGGACCCAAGCCTCGTCACGTCCTCGCCTCGAGGAACCCAAGCCTCGTCACGTCCTCGCCTCGAGGAACCCAAGCCTCGTCACGTCCTCGCCTCGAGGAACCCAAGCCTCGTCACGTCCTCGCCTCGAGGAACCCAAGCCTCGTCACGTCCTTGCCTCGAGGAACCCAAGCCTCGTCACATCCTGTAGTCACGTCATGTCCTTGCCTAGTTCCTGGGTCCGGGCCCAAGTCAAGACCCAGGTTCTGGGTCCTTGTCCAGTCTCCGGCTTGGAGTCCAAGCCCAGGCTCCTAGTTCCTTGTTCCTTGTCCTGGTCACACTTGCCTAGCCAATGTCCCAGCTCCTAGTCTGCATCCAGTCATGTCCCTAACTCTAGTCCTGTCCTGTTCCTAGTACTTCAGTGTCTGAGTCTTTCATTTGATTCCGCTCCCAGCGCCCCTCATTATGACAGATTCACTATGATCTGGGTGAAGAAATTTCTTACCTCGCTCAATCCATTATTGAGCCTATTGTACTTGTAGTTCAATACCACAGGAAATCATCCCCTGCTCCTACTTCTCACTGTCAAGTTCAAAATCCAAAAGTAAAGCTTTCAATATGGTCATTTCTGGCTTGGAACAGGGATGGCAGAAGGTAATAGTTAAGGATATAATTCCCCGCTGCAGCAGTCTTTGAAAACTTCAGGAAGTTTTTACCATTTCTGACAATAGTAATGACCATATTTGTCTTCAACCAGCTCTCCTCATGAGTAATCACTCAATAACCTGAAAATCAAGTCAAGTCCAGTCAAGTTTATTGTCATTTAACTACATACATATATATAACTTACTTAACCATATAATGTACGTAGAAATGAGGCATTTCTCTGAATTAGGGTGTGAAGCACAGTAGTGCACATAACACATGATAACTTATGCAGGCAAGGATAAAATTTACAGATGAATGACACATAAATAACAAACTAAAGTGTGTTAATACAAACATCCATATAAGTTGCTGGTGAACGCAGCAGGCCAGGCAGCATCTCTAGGAAGAGGTGCAGTCGACGTTTCGGGCCGAGACCCTTCGTCAGGACTAACTGAAAGAAGAGATAGTAAGAGATTTGAAAGTGGGAGGGGGAGGGAGATCCGAAATGATAGGAGAAGATGGGAGGTGGAGAGGTGGAGCCAAGAGCTGGACAATTGATTGGCAAAAGGGATATGAGAGGATCATGGGACAGGAGACCTAGGGAGAAAGAAAAGGGGGAGGGGGGAAAACCCAGAGGACGGGCAAGGGGTATAGTGAAAAGGACAGAGGGAGAAAAAGGAGAGAGAGAAAAAGACTGTGTATATAAATAAATAACGGATGGGGTACGAGGGGAGGTGGGGCATTAGCGGAAGTTTGAGAAGTCGATGTTCATGCCATCAGGTTGGAGGCTACCCAGACGGAATGTAAGGTGTTGTTCCTCCAACCTGAGTGTAGCTTCATCTTGACAGTAGAGGTGGCCGTGGATAGACATATCAGAATGGGAGTGGGATGTGGAATTAAAATATGTGGCCACTGGGAGATCCTGCTTTCTCTGGCGGACAGAGCGTAGGTGTTCAGCGAAGTGATCTCCCAGTCTGCGTTGGGTCTTGCTAATATATAGAAGGCCACCTCAGGAGCACCGGACGTAGTATATCACCCCAGCCGACTCACAGGTGAAGTGTCACCTCACCTGGAAGGACTGTCTGGGGCCCTGAATGGTGGTGAGGGAGGAAGTATAAGGGCATGTGTAGCACTTGTTCCGCTTACAAGGATAAGTACCAGGAGGGAGATCGGTGGGGAGGGATGGGGGAGATGAATGGACAAGGGAGTCGCGTAGGGAGCGATCCCTGTGGAAAGCAGAGAGGGCGGGGGAGGGAAAGATGTGCTTAGTGGTGGGATCCCGTTGGAGGTGGCGGAAGTTACAGAGAATAATATGATGGCCCAGAGGCTGGTGGGGTGGTAGGTGTCCCATGATCCTCTCGTATCCGCTTTGCCAAACACCTATCCAGCTCCACTTCATAAGCTTTTAAATAAATCAGCACAATGGTAACGGTCAGATCACTGTGAAGAGAGCTTTAAAAAGGCCAAAAGAGCTTTGTCACAATCTAAATTGGCCTGTAACGCATCACTCTATGGTGTGGGAGTAGCTATCTTACACATCGTGCCATTGGGTGAAGAGCTTCCAATCACTTTCGCACACACCTTAAGTAAGGCTGAAAGCCACTATGCCCCAATTGAGTGCGAAGCATTCACAATTGTCTTTGGAGTTAAGAACTTCCATCAATTCCTCTTTGGTCGACAGTTTACACCATTGACAGATTATTGCCCCTTGCTGTCGGGTTTTGGTCCACATGCAGGCATTCTTTTCCTGGTTGCTATTTGAATGCAATGCTGGGCTCTGTCACTATCTGCAGCTAGTGTAGCTATCAACAACTTGTAAGTGACAACGGCCCACAGCTCCTCTCTGAAGAGTTCAAGGCATTGATGGAAGCAAATGGTATTCAGGATGTCAAGTCAGCACCATGTCATCTAGCCACCAATGGCCTTGCTGAACAATTCATACAAACAATGAAACAAGCCCTCAAGACTTCAGTGGAACATCAATCCTTCAACCCAATGACAGAGTGTGCAATACTTTATCTCCTATTAGCGAATGAAACAGAGCAGGTGACAGAAGTTTGTGTAGGGGAACACTTTGCATTTAGTAATCGTGATGCCATTAGTTTCAAAGGCAATTGTGGAAAAGGATAGTTCTGGTCCTTGGGTTAATATCCTAAATTAGAGAAAGGCCAATTTTGATGGTATCAGAAAGGATCTGGCAAGTGTGGACTGGGACAGGCTGCTTTCTGGCAAAGGTGTACTTGGTAAGTGGGAGGGCTTCAAAAGTGAAATTTTGAGAGTACGAAGCTTGTATGTGCCCATCAAGATAAAAAGCAACAATGATAGGTTTAGGGAACCTTGGTTTTCGAGAGATATTGAGGCCCTGCTTAAGAAAAAAAAGGTGCTGCAAAGCAGGTATAGGCAGGTAAGAACAAATGAGGTACTTATGGAGTATAAGAAATGCAAAAGAACACTAAAGAAAGAAATCAGGAAGGCTAAAAAAGGCATGAAGCTGCTCTAGCAACAAGGTGAAGGAGAACCTAAGGGCTCCTACAGGTATATTAAGAGAAAATGGATTGCAAGAGACTAAACTGGTCCTCTGGCAGATCAGAATGGTAATCTATGCATGGAGCCAAATGAGATGGGGGAAACCTTACAAAGATTTTTTTGCATCTGTATCTACTTGGGAGACAGAAACCGAGTCTGTAGATGTGAGGCAAAGCAGCAGCAATTTCATGGACCCTATACAGATTACAGTGGAGGAGATGTTTGCTGTCTTGAGACAAGTTAGGGTGGACAATTCCCCAGGTCCTGGCAAGGTGATTCCTCAGATCCTGAGTGAGGCAAGTGCAGAAATTGCGGGGGTACTAGCAGAGAATCATCTATGGCACCAGGGAAGGTACCAGAGGATTGGAGGTAGCTAACATTGTTTCACTGTTTAAGAAAGGCTGTAAGAATTAACTAGGAAATTATAGGCTGGTAAGCTTGATATCAGTAGTGGGAAAGTTTTTACAAGTTATTCTATGAGACTGGATATGTGAGTATTTGGATAGACAGGGACTGATTAGGGGTGATCAGTACGGCTCTATGTGTGCGGTAAGCCATGTCTAACCAATTCTATGGAGTCTTCAAGAAAGTTACCAGGAAAGTTGATGACAGCAAGGCAGTGGATGTTGTCTACATGGACTTCAGTAAGGCATTTGACAAGGTCCCACATGGGAGTTTGGTCATGAAGGTTCAGTTGCTTGGCATTCAAGATGAGGTGGTAAATTGGATTAGACATTGGCTTTGCGGGAGAAGCAAGAGATTGGTAGTAGATGGCTGCTTCTGTCCGGAGGCCTTTGGTTAATGGAGTGCTGCAGGGATCGGTGCTGGGCCCTTTGTAGTTTGTCATCTATATCAATGATCTGGACGATAATATGGTTAACTGTATCAGCAACTTTGCAGGTGACACCAAGATTGGGGGTGTTGTGCACATCGAGGAAGGCTATCATGGCTTGCAGCGGGATCCGGACCAGCTGGAAAAATGGGATGAAAAATGGCAGATGGAATTTAATGCAGACAAGTGTAAGAAGTTGCACTTTGGGAGGAGCAACCAGTGTAGGTCTTACACAGTGAGTGGTAGGGCACTGAGGAGTGCAGTAGGACAAAGGGATCTGGGATTACAGGTCTATAATTCATTGAAAATGGCATCACAGGTAGATATGGTCATAAAGAAAACTTTTAGCACATTGACCATAGGTCAAAGTACTGAGTACAGGAGTTGGAATATTATGTTGAAGTTGTATAAAACATTGATGAGGCCTAATTTGGAGTATCATGTGCAGTTCATGGTCACCTGCCTAAAATAAGATTGAAAATATGAGTACAGAGAAAATTTACACAATGTTGCTGGGACTGGAAGACCTGAGTTAGAAGGAAAGAACAAATAGGTTAGAAATGGGACAGCATTCTAAGATAATGACTAGAGATTCTCTGGTAAGATCAAATGACACAGCCAGTGCCCCTCCCCCCATCACCTGTGCTTTCTGAGGTGAACCCTAATGACAATACAGTACCTAAGTCAAGATCTATAAGTCAAGGTCATCAGTATCCTCGTAGGAACAGGCAGCCTCCAAGCAGATTAATTCTCTAGTTTAGTGACTAACCCTCAGCACATGGGGCAGAATAATCCCCAGGGTTATGTCTGGGTGTAGAGGCAACCTATCCTCTTTCTCTAGTTTAGAAAAAAGTTTTTTGCCATTGGTTGAATTTAATAATCATGGAATGTTACTATTTCAGTAGTTGGTCTGTGTATGGAAAGGGAGAGAAACACTTAAAATATGAAGAAGGGATATGTTATGTGTTCATGTATATCTTGACCTTTACAAGTTGCTGTCAAACTTCCCTGCATGTTATGCACTAAATGTAATGTGAGAGGGCATTCTGTGTACATGATTTAAAAGCAAAATAGACATCTGCACATTTGTTCCTCACCTCTCCATCTCTCGTGTTTGTTATTCACGGTCACCCGCTTTCCCAGTACCACAAGCACAACCCACTTCCATGTGTCCCTCTGTATCCAGTTGAAATAATTCAGATGCATTTTGGGTTTCCTGTGCATCAGGGCTTCTCCAATAGTTTATTCTGTTGTTGAGATTGGCTTCAGTCTGCAGCTCAAAAGGAAATATGAGTCAGTGCTTCACTATAAGACTGGGTCATTCAAATTCGGTGCTTGGGTTGGAAAGGGGGAGTGATGTGTGATCCTTTTTAAGATTTCCAAAACAATCTCCTTTGGAAAAGTATACACTGTGGGAATGAAATGAACTTCCTCCACAATGGAATCTTTGTTGGCATGTGACCCCACATTCTTTCCTTCAGTCCTGTTTCGACACCTTTCTTGCAGTGGTTTGTGTGAACAAGCTGAATGACTCTTTGACTCACTTTGGTGTGTTTCTCTTAGTGACTCTGACCTGCTCTCGTAAGAATGTAGATTCCTTCAATTCCCTTGTCAGACAGCACACCTGATCTACCAGCTGGAGAAATGCACAAAGGCACTTCTATTTTCATGTTAAGGATGCCTAAGTGTTCTAAATGGAGTTGCTTTGGGTAGAAGTACTCTGTGACTCCATTGAGGGCAACATTGATTGATGAACAACTGGTGATGTCTGTTATTAACAAGGCTACGTATTTTCATACAAACTGGCATCTGAATTAGTCCAGCATCTCAATTTGTGCTTATATAGTTACTTCTTTGTCAATTTTGCATCTGCATTGAAATTCCAGCTTACTCATCCCTTGCTAACTGTAGGATGAACATTACATTCTGCATTTGTATCAATGTTTTGTAAGCAATTGGAATCAGATTTAATAACACCTGCATATGTCATGAAATTTATTGTTTTGCAGCAGCAGTACAGTGCAATACATAATAATAAAAACTATAGATTATTTTCAGAAATATGTTTAAAAGTTAAATTAATTAAGTACTGCAAAAAAGTGCAAGAAGGGAAAATAATTGTGAGGTAGTGTACGTGGGTTCACTGTCCATTCAGAAATATGATGGTGGAGGGGAGGAAACAATTCCTAAGACGTTGAGTGTGTGTCGCCAGGCTCCTGTACCTTTTTCTTAAATAGTAGCAGTGAGAAGAAGGAATGTCCTGTGTGATGGGGGTTCTTAATGAAGGATGTTGCCTTCTTGAGGCATCTTTTGAAGGTATCTTTGATGTTGGGGAGGCTAGTGCCCATGATTGAGTTGCCTGAGCTCGAAACATTCTGCAGCTATTTCAGATCCTGTGCAGTGGACCCTCCATACCAGACGGGGATGCAATCAGATAGAATGGTCTCCAAAGTACATTTGTAGAAATTTTCTAGAGTCAGACCAAGTCTCCTCAAACTCCTAATGATATATAGCTGGTGTCTTGCCGCCTTTGTAATTGTTGGGCTGAGGATAGATCTCCAGAGATGTTGACATCCAGGGATTTGAAATTGCTCACCCTTTCCACTGATGATTCCACAATGAGGACAAGTGTGCAACTTCCTCTTTCTGAAAGCCACAATCAGTTCCTTGATCTTACTGAAGTTGAGTGCAAGGTTGTTTCGACACCACTCAACCAGCTGATCTACCTCACTCCTGCATGTCTCTTTGTCACCACCTGAAATTCTGCCAGCATATCTGCTGCGGTATTCTGTTTGAATGGTTGGCATTTGGTTTCATAATCACATTGTGACAGAAAAGGACCTGAAAGGGAAAGGGCAGGATGTAGCATAAGTGGAGCTGAAATGGCGAAAGCCCTGCCAACCGTATAGGAGTGGGACTGGATGGTGCAAAGGACAGCTAAGTTGTAATCGGGGGCACTGTAAAGCAGAAAGAGTGGGACGATTAGAAGTGGACCTCAAAATGTAAAGTGATGCAGGGTGATGAGCCAATGCACCAGGTTGGGTGAAGCATAAACAGGTTGAGAAGGCAGGAAGAAGTGAGAGTAGGGCACAGTGGCCAGTGTGTGGCCGGGTGAAGTACAGGGGCAAAATGATTTGAAGTGGATTTTGCAAACTAAGGATGGAACTGGCAGAGTGGAACTCATCCAGACCTGATAGGGAGAAGTTAAAGTGGAGTGTGAGTGACATGAAAGGGAAAAGGCAGAATGTAGATTAATTAGTCCTGAAGAGATGAAGGCCTTGTGGACTGTGTATGGTGAACCAGAAATGGGGGTAGATAGTAAGTGGCCGCTGGATGATTAGAAATGCACAGCGGAAACGTGGCTGACTGGCTAGGATTGATACTAATATTCCTGAAAATGATGCCTTGAGCTTTAGAGTTCCTGAAGCTAAGTTGTCAGAGAGTGGAATGAGAAGAAGAAAAGGGATGGGGGGGGGGAAGATCTACCCTTTCCCAATTCCAAGAGTCTCCAGGAGGCCCAATATCACCACACTTCATCCTTTTCCTGTCCATTATCCCATTTAAAATAAAATTCAGAAAGTACTGGAAATTCAGGAAACAGTATTTAAAAAAAAGTAGAAAATGAATTTTTAGATTATGAAGACACGCAGTCCTCTTTTATTGTCATTTAGTAATCCATGCATTAAGAAATGATACAATCTTTCCTCCGGTGTGATATCACAAAACACAGGACAGACCAAGACTGAAAAAACTAACAAAATCACATAATTACAACATATTGTTACAACAGTGCAACAATACCATAATTTGATGAAGAACAGTCCATGAACACAGTAAAAAGTTCAAAGTCTCTCAAATGTCCCACATCTCACGCAGACGGGAGAAGGAAGAAAAACTCTCCCTGCCATGCCCGACCACAGTCTGACTCTGAGTCGTCCGAAAACTTTGAGCCTCCGATCAGCTCTCCGACGCCGAGTACCGAGCACCATCTCTATCTGAGTGATTTGACCTCAATCTCCGTCACCAACAGCAGGCAAAGCTGGGGATTTTGAGGCCTTCCCTCCGGAGGATTCACGATCACGCAGTAACGACAGCAGTGAACGGGCGTTTCAGAAATTTCTCCAGATGTTCCTCTGTGCTTTCATGTCTGTCTCCATCGAATCAGAATTGTTCACGGCCCCGATTTAACAGATATGATATCATTTTTTACTGGAGAGCTGTGCATGTGCAGCGCACTGCACTCTCTCCTCCTGCCGATTTTTGTGAGGTATTTGACAAGGTATCTCATGATAAGCTCATCCATAAGATTAAGATGCATGGGATTTATTGTGGCTTGGCTATTTGGACTTAGAATTGGTTTTCCCTCGGAAAACAGGGGACAATAGTTGATGAGATTTAGTAATCTTTGACCAGTGGTGTTCTACAGGGATCAATATAATGTAGATGGATAGGTTAGTAAGTTTTGAGATGATGAGAAGACTAGTGATGTTTGGATAGTGTAGAAGATCGCTGAAGGATACAGCGGGATATAGATCAGTTGCAGATATGGAGACAGAAATGGAAGACAGAGTTTAATCCAGCTAATTGTGAGATGTTGCATGTTGGGAGATCAAATGTAAAGGGATAGCACACTGTTAATGACAAGACCCCAATAATGTCAGTGCACAGAGGGAAATTGGGGTCCAACTCCACAGGTGCCTAAAAGTGGCTGCACAGATTGATTGGATGATAAAGAAGGCATATGGCAACCTTGTCTTTATTAGATAAGGCACTGAGTTCAAGAGTCAGGAAGTTATGTTGTAGATTTATTAAACTCTGGTGAGGTCACATTTGGATGATTGCATTCATTTCTGGTCACCCCACCACGGGAAGGATATAGAGGCTTTAGAGAAAGCGCAGAAGAGGTTTACCATGATGCTATCTGGATTAGAGGGCATATGCTACAAAGAATGGAGGAGGAGAAGATGGCAGCGTGATGGTAGTACACACGGCCCCTCCGGTGAATGATATCTGTAATCTGTCAAGTAGGGGACCATGCACAATTCTGATTTGATGGAGACGGACGTGAGAGTACGGAGGAGCATCTGGAAAACTTCTGAAATGCCCACTTTGCTGCCGCTGCTACTGTGTGGTAACCAGAATCTCCGGAGCAGAAAGCCCTGAATCCTCAGCTTTACTTGTTTCAGCGGCCGGGGCGAGGTCGAAGGCGCTCGGCAGAGGATGGTGCTCGGGAAGCTGTATCGGAGGGGCTGGTCAGAGGCTCAAAGTTTTTGGACGGATGGACTCAGTGTCAGCTGTGGTTGGCTGCTTCCAAGGCATCGGCAAGTTGACAGTGCTTGGAGGTTTATGGCAGGGAGTTTCTCCCTTTTGCCAACTGCTATTGGGGACTCGGGAGTCGATCGACTCGGGGACTTTGAGACTTTTTTTTTACCGTGCCCAGGGTTTGTTCTTCATCAAATTATGGTATTGCTTTGCACTGCTGTAACTATATGTTATAATTATGTGGTTCTGTCAGTGTTAGTCTCTGGTTTGTCCTGTTTTCTGTGATATCACTCCAGAGAAACATTGTATTATTTCTATAATGCATATATGCATTTCTAAATAGCAATAAAAGAGGACTGAGAGTTCTCATAATCTAATATTTTGTCTTCTCTGGAGTGGTGGAGATTGAGGGGAGACCCCTTAGAGGTTCATAAAATTATGAGAGGTAAAGGTAGAGTAGAAAGCTAGTATCTTTTTCTCCCCGTGCCAAAATTTTTAATACTAGAGAGCATTCATTTAAGGTGATAGGGATAAGTTCAAAGGTGTCTGCATAACCACCAGAGATGGCAGTAAAGGGAAATATGATAGAGGTACTTAGAAGCCTTAGATAAGCAGAGGAATATGCAGAGCAGGGAGGGATATGGACATTGTGTAGGCAGAAAGGACTAGTTTAGTTAGGCATTTAGTTTGAGCAAACTAGCTCAATTAGTTTGGCACAACATTGTGGATCTAAGAGCCTGTTCATGTGCTGTACTGTTCTATGTTTTATGATCTAGAGGAATGTCCCACTGCTGTGATGTTGAGGTTGTCTTTGTAGGAAATCTAGAAGTAAAACCAAATGTTGGTGCTGGTAACACTCAGCCATTCTGGCAGAACCTGTGGAAAGAGTTAATGTTTCAGGTCATCACAACTGGAAAAATGAGAAGACAATTTGATGTTAACTGCAGTGAAGGAGGAGGAAAGCAGGATTGGACACAGGGATCTCTGAAGTCAGGACTGGGAACAATCTCAATAATAGATTAATGAAGTTTGTAAGGGAAAAAGGGAGCAGATAATGGGACATGTAAAAGCTGTCCATTGCTGAAATCTGAAACTAATAGGAGGATGCTGGAGATGCTTGGGACATCCAGCACCATGCTACCAGTTTCCTTTTGTTCAGGTTTATTAACAGCTTTGATCTGTCTCTGCATAGCTTTAGCATGTCGTTTAGTTCTCTTTTACTAATTCTTCCCATCAATCTATTAACCAGACTGCTTTATAAATATTGGGACCTCTTCAGCAACCATGGTAGCACCCCACCAGAGATCCCTCCTTTGTCCAATCTATCCCTGTTTCATCCCTCCCATTTATGTAGATGTTATGAACTAGTTAAAACTCTCTATCATATTTGGCTGCAGACTCCATTGACAGAATAATATTTCATCAGGATCAAATTTCAGCCTTGCGCATTTCGTCATTTAGATAGAGTTTGTTCACATCTTACACAGTTTCAGATTTAAGGGCAGCTTCAATCCCTCTGGTAAAAGATCCTTGAACAGACCTCCAACATGATCAAGATGAACTCCTGATCTCTCAGTCTACCTTGCGGTATCTGCACAACACTGTCTCTGTAACTATTTTGCTATATTCTGTATTATGTTATTGTTTTCCTTTTGTACTTCTTCAAAGTACTTATGTATGGTATGATCTGTCATGCAATAAAAACATTTCACTCTATCTTGGTACAAGAGACAATAATAAACTGATTACCAATTCTGTAGGTGAAGTGTAGGAAGAGGAAGTGGGGATTGACAATGGTGGAAGGAGCATTACACTGCTCCACAGAACTCCAAGAAGATTCTCAAATGTGCAGCGGTAATGTTTGTACATCTAGATGGCAACCCCTCATTGTTTGGCCCCTTCAATCAAGACAAAAGAGTTCATCAAGCACCATTCATTACTTGGCATCATTTTGGTCTTCTCTTTCCACATAGGACAAAGTGTTTCTTTCATCATCAAATATACTTGCGGCAGTCCAGGGAGTGGTGTCAATAATTACTTTGTGGGGTCCAAACAATGAATGTCCAACAATTTGTCAAAAAGAAACTCATGAGCATGTGATTCTGTCATTATAAACCTCTTAACATCCTAGATCTCCTGTTCAGCACATCTTCAGTAGCCTCTGCAGATTCATGCTGTGATGGCTGAGGTCATAGAGTCGGACAGTGCAGGAACAGACCTATCAGCCTAATTGGTCCATCCATCTAAGATGGTCTCATTTGCCTGTGTCTGGCCTGTATATCTCACTCTTTTGAGTTACCACCCCCTTGGCTCCCAGACCACATCCACAGCACCCCCTTTCTCTTTCCAGCCATTACATAAAAACGATAAAGAATTTTGATTTATGATGCACAATGAAAACAAATAGGAACAGCAAATTCAAAGCTGTAACAAATAATTGCAAAAATTATTCAAATCCATTTAAAGCTACAAATAAACTTACACCTTTATTTAATTTGTGTTGGGCACATGGCCAAGTGGTTAAGGCATTTGTCTAGTGATCTGAAGGTCGCTAGTTCGAGCCTCAGATGTGGCAGCGTGTTTGTGTCCTTGAGCAAGGCACTTAATCACACATTGCTCTAGTGTCTGTGCGAGGAATGGCGCCCCACACAGACTTCCAATCTGCGCCTTGTAAGGCATGAAAATGCTCGACACAGACTTCTCATGGTCTGAGGTGACATTCCCTCCCTCTATTTAATTACAGTAAAAACAATTTTCAGTAACAATTTTAGACTGTACATTAGTAGTTCAACTATTCACCATTGCTTTTTCGCCTTTCAGTGAGAAGGATGGGCTTGATGCAGTGATATCAACTTCTCAACATCAGGCTGAATGTCACTCAGAAGGAAACTTATATTTCCACGTTCAGTAATTTTCAGTCTGTTTTGTCACTTGGAATGAAGTTGGGTGACTGCACCGAAACCACACTCCACTATATATGATGCTGGAAAGGCAATAAAGAACTTCTCGACCTTTTTCTACAGTGCAGGATAGAGTTCAGAGATTTATTTCTGCAACCACAGGTCTTGACGCGATTTGTTGAATCTCGACTTCTGTTCAAAGTCATTTTGTAGTGAGATCAATTCTTTCTTCATCCTTCCTGTTAATTTCTCATTACACGTGCTCAGCAATGGATTTATTACCCAATCTGAAACTTGGATCGAGAAAAGATTCTGAAATCTTTCTGGCATGTCCTTATGCAGCTCACTTACGTGGGCACTGTATACCTGAAGATCATCACCTGGTATTCTTTATTTCTCTTCCAACTCAAAGGCTCAGAAATTGGAAAAGGCCATGACGGCCAGTGTTGCACTTAAATAGAGTTAACGTGGACAGAAATGTGGAGGTGACTGATTTGACTTTGATAAGATTCATTTCATTTTCTTGCAGTTGAAGACTGATTTCATTAAACTTTGCACCTAATTCTAACAAAGCAATGCCATATCTAATATTCTTCAGTTGATTACTAAATGAAGCATTTGAGCCTTCAAAGAATGTTATCACAGTTTCAAAAAGCACATAAAGCTGTCTCAGACAGTTTCCTTGAGAGCAATCTGACTTGTGTGTGCAACAACAAGCGTTCAACTGCTCATCATTTTCTTTACAAAGCTCTCAAAATAGTTGAGAATGGAGACCATGGGGCTGGACTTCATTTACTGTTATGATAACACTATTTAATAATTTGGTTTTCTTGCAACATGGCATTGTTTGTGAATTACACAATGAATAGTAAATATGTTAGCTACAGCTTTTTTCATGAAAGTAATACTGTAATCCCATAGTGGTGTCCTGTCATTGATAGTGCCCCATCTTTTGCACAAGTGGAATGTCCTTCTCTTTAAAAAATTGCTCAACAACCCAAAATATTGAGTCCCCCCATCGTATCTGTTTCTAGTCCCTTGCAATAACAACTCTTGAATCATGCTTTCATCTTTTGTGAAGTGAACGTAACCAGAAAACAAAGATTCGTTGCTTAGCAAAGTTGACTTATCCAACTGCAGAGCAAATTCTGTTATCCCAAGTCCTATATGTTGCAAAATGTGTCTTCCATTTTCTCAGACATTTCACCTATTTGTCTTTGAACAGAGTTGTTGTTGAGCGGAATCCCTTTAATTGTCTGGTCTGCTATGCAAAACTCAGAAACTCTCTTATTATTGTTAGGATCAGTTCTTCTCCAATTGAATGGGGGTTTCCAGATGTAGCAATGAGCAATGAAATGTATGAAGCACGCAAACCATCACGTTTTGTTGTGAAGTTCTGGCAGGTGTTCTCTGTTTCTGAAAGTTTTCTGAAAATAAGCCACGTTCTTGTTTGGTTCATAAGAATAAATTCTCTTGAATTGTTCAAAGACCCTGGATGGTTTCATTGCCTCATTTCAAAAAACCATTTCACATAACAGACATATTGGCTGCTTTTGGTTGCTTGGTGCTGGTATAAATCTATATTTCTGATATTCCACACCATACTGTCTACTCTTCTTTTTCATTTGGTTTGCTTCGACCATTTTTGATATGGATTAACAACCTGTTGTTTAAATCCAGTCTCAGACATTAAATTCAATAAAGGGGAAAGTTATGACACTGTCATAGCTCGGTCAAAACCTGACTTTCTGCCTGAGGTACATTATGTGGGGTAGCAATATCTTGGTTGGGCCGTGGGCTAAAGAAATGTGGTCAAGGCTATTCAAAAGGGCAGACTCTGAACTTTACCCCATTGAATGTCTAACCTAATGCACAGGAATTGCATCACTGTGTGATTAGAGTGTGGGAATCATACTAGTTATCACTGTATTACTGTAGTGAATGGCAATAACGCATGGGCTGGGCCCAAAATAGCGCAATTTCTTCAGTCTGGATTTCTTGTGATATGCCAAATTGCTTTTCAACAACTATTACACCCTTTGAGCAGAGTCTAAGGGTTAAGTGGGTTAGCAAAAGATGAGGTGATTATGTGATCATTTTAATAAATTCTGAGAGACTGAGGATCAAATGCTTATAATAAGTAATTAATTTGTTAAATTAAGCCTGTAATCCCTTAGCTGTCCCCCTTGCTACTGAGCCCCTCCTCCTGCTCCCTTTATCTTTATCGCCCCCTTAGAAACTCCCACCACCTCCAGGGAGTGGTGATATTGCCCACCTTGGGAACCACTGATCTAAATCTTTCTTACCCTTGGCACTTCATATGGCTATTACCTATTTTAATCCATTGCTTCAATCACCCTGTTAATAGTGGCTTTCAAATTCGGCAAGCTCCCAGCAGAAATATTTATGCATCCTTTGGATTGTAGCTCTTAATGCTCCACACAGGTGTCTATTCTTTCCATGGATGAAGGTTTTATCATAGTGAACATACACCCCTCAGGCTCAAAATAAACTCTTGCCATCTCAAGTCACTGTACTACTCACACTGAATGCTGCTCCTCACTGGCCCCCAAGGCTTTGCAGCAGTGTACAGGTTTGGTTGGCATCGGTCTCGCATCTTTGAAATGATCTTTTCACTATTGAGATCATTCTCCCTCATCCTGCCAAGTTCCATCCAACTTTCACCCTTCTATACTGCATGTCTGAACTGCACATCATCTCCTCTCATTCATTTGTTGGGTGTGAGACACCATATGAAAACTTCACAATTTATCTTACCCCGAGCTCTCCAGTGTGTGTGGGGCTGTACTTCTGGATGATAGGTAAGTGCTGGTGCATCTTTAGAGTGAGTGCACTTCTCTGATGAGGAAGAAGACTCTTCCCCCTCCAGCTTGCCTTGTAGAACATGACCACACCCTATGAGAGTATGAAGAATTAGAATTCAAATGTAATATATTTTTTGTTTTTGTTCACTTTTCAGACATGCAGTATAGAAGGGTGAGTGTTGGATGGAACTTGGCAGGATGAGGGAGAATGATGTCAAAAACTAGTTGTGAGATCCTGCTTACCAATCTCTGATAGCCATGCATTTTATCATGGTATCCAGGACTGACTTTTTGGCTAATATCTGAAGACAGCCATGTTTGGTTCTCTGGCTGCTGACTGTGATCTCTTCTTCAATGAATAATGGAGACTTATGCTATCTTAAGCTTCTGGTAAGATGGTAGTGTGTTTGGTCATAGTGGCTTCAATGGGTTCAAAAAAAGGTGCTATTGTTGTATTTGAATGTGCTTTTAACGATTGCAAGATCCTGCTGAATATTAAGAACTTAAAGTGCTGCAGGTCAACTCCATCTTGAGTTGCTTGCTGGCGGAGGAAATGAAAGAGCTGCCCATTGTGCAGCTGCCTGAGTCAAACAGCAAGTGACCATTTTGGTTGCTTTCCTTGTGATTGCAAGGCCCTTTTGGACATCGTTAACATAACACCCTGGGAAAAGTCTTTCTGTAAAAGCAGTGTTTGGGTTATGGTTGGAGATAGGGGTCCTTCGGAATGCGAGCCGTCCAATGAAGGGAGTGTGCTTTCATGTTGTGTGACTGACACCGGGGTGTGAGCTGGGTCTTTTGGTTGGCGGGAGATGAAGGGAGAAGACGCTGGAGAGGAGAGGTCGTAGGACTCATAATGGGGTCATAGTTCAACAAAGCCCGAGGAGATCGAAGGGGGGGATCGGCAAGAGGAAAACCGTGAGCTCCAGCTTGTTCACATTAGACTGTTTAATTAAAATAGGCCCTTTTCATTTTTCACTTTTTCTTTACAAATCCTTTAGTAGAATTAAGAATTATAAAGCTAAATCATTTAATTGTATGTGGTGTATTGTCTGTTATTTTGTGGTACTTACTCGTAGCAGGGGAACGGATGGCGCAGCGTTCACATAAACAGGGGGTTTCAGGGTGGGCTTGTGCCTCAATCTCACACATTTGCTGGGGCCAGAGATTATCTTCCCTAGACTTACGGAACCCACGGAACCAGAATGATTCATTAAGGTGGAATGTTGCAAGTTTGATTTACTGATCTATTGGGGGAGAGCAGGGTAAGATGGTGGTCAAGCTGTGTGGCCTCAGTTGTAATGAGGACTAGGCCTCAAGCCACGGTGTTGCCTGTCTACAGCTAGCAGGAGAGAGGCACAGGAGCTGGTTGCTCCACTGGGGCCGGTGTGGCACGTCGTCCAGGTTGGATTTGGTCCTGTCCACCTCTCCCAGAGTTTGCTTGGTGGAAGACATGCTGTATTGTGGTCGACTGCAGATTTTCGTGGCATTCAGTTGGACTCAGGGCCTCAAGCCATGGTGTTGCCTGTCCAGTGTTTGCTCAGCAGAAGACAAGCTCCGTTGTGGGCATGTGCATATTTCAGCAGCTTTCGATGGTTTGAGTTTAGACTCTTTTATTGAGTGGCTGTATCTTTTGACCTTATACGTGCTATGTGTCCTTTGTGCTGTGTGTGACTGTTGGCATAGTGTTTTGCACCTTGATCCCAGAGTAATGCTGTCTCGTTTGGCTTTATTCATAAGTATTCATGTATGGGTGATTGACAATTAAACTTGAATTGAATTGAATTGAATTATGGGCGAATTAGGAACATACCTTGATGACAAAGTTATTGTTAAATGTATACAAATATCTCTGATTCTTGGACAGATGTCAATGTAAATGCTGCAGCTGAGTTAGAGCTAATCTAATAACAATCACCTTAAATCTCCTACTTGTTGGTGTGACCTTTACTACCAGAATATAAGATTAAAATTCAGCCATTATGTTCATAAGAGTCTTTTCAAGGTGTTGGAGAATTTGTCTTAAGAGAATTGAACTCCAATTTAACAGAAAGTTTGAACAGATTTTCTTTATCAAATTTCAGTGCAAAACACAGATACAGTTAATCTTGAGCCACACTATTATCGTTCACAAATTGTAAAGCTAAAACAGCTTTGCTCATCAATTTCACTGGCTGGAGCAGCAGAACCCCTGATCGTGTTCCCTATCATGATCTGTAAAATAGAACCCCTTTGAGTACCATTACTTAATCCACAATCAATAATCTACTGTTTTAGCAGTTTGATTTCACTTAATACTAGCACTAATATCCAATACCAGTAGGTGGTGTGCAAGCACTAGAAAGATGTTTCATGATTTCTAATAATAATGCAACAGATTCCAATATATTGAACTGATTTAGGTTGACATTTAGACTGTCATCCAAAAGTTATTAATTTTATGAGAAATGTATTTGATAAAATCACTACCTGATTTAAAATGGCATATAAACCCTGAAAATTAAAATTAAAATCATTAAATAGCTTTGTTACTCCTTAAGTCATGATGGATTTTACTCTTTTTCAATTTCTGCTGTACATTTCCTGAAGTTGATATCTTCAATTAAATTTAATAATGGTGTAATAAAACATGAAGGGTAATACAGTTGGATGATTTTGATAATCAAATATTGAATTATCATTGGCATTGCTACCTTGTGACAGAGTGCTTAATTATTATACTGGACTGCTTGTGTATAGTCAAATAAATTTAAAAAATATTTATGTTCTTCATTTCTGAAGATGTATATTGAAATAATAACACTTTGTGTGTGTTACTTGGATTTCTAGCATCTGCAGATCTTGATATTGAAATGATAACTGAGTTTAGTTATTGAAATCAGATGTATATTTTGATAAAGAGCTGCAAAAACTATTAGAATAATCAAGGTTCAGGTAGAATAAATCAAAAGCACACAAGTTTAAATTTACATTCCATATTTTGCCATGAAATATTGTTTTTAATAGAAAAATGTTCAAATTTAAATCGGACAGATAAACTAGATAGATAAATCAAGATATACTGTACATTGAAAATAAATCACTCTTCAGAAGAAGTTTTTAGAAGTCCTGTTTATAATAATTAAATAATCCTGGGTATACCTGAAATAAATTATGCAATTAAAATGTCAGCATTGAAGTATTTAAGCTAAGACTAAATGTTTCCATATAGTTTTACATCAAAACATTGCTTATGAATGTGCTGATTTTCAGTAATGTGTGTGGAAAATATATGACAATCTTTTCAGAAAATTTTATCTGGAAGGTACAGTTAAATTTGATGTAACCTTAAGTATTTTTTCTTGGGACTCGGAACTTCTGTGAGAACTTTAAAAGGCATGAAGAAAATAGAAGACATTCAGTGTTTTGTTTTAAAGCAGAAGTAATTAACTCTCCAACAGTGCAGAAAACAGCTTTTGAGATATAGTTATTGATGTGTAGATTTTGTTGTACTGTGACATTTTAAGACAAATTACTGTAGCAGTAATTAAGGCTGCTGCAGGTGAGTTGGCAAGTATAATGCAATGATGAAAGACCTGAGTAAAGGGCAAATAGACTAGACTGGCCAAGATAGAGCAATCTTTAGAGCCTCAGTATTCTGTAACTGCACATTGATTTCTTGATGAAAATTGCCTTTGGATTAGTGTTTAAGATTATTAATACAGAGCATTTGAAAATTTCCAAGAACCACTCTGAGTACGCTTTTGATATTCCTTTGAACAGAACTGTCTGGACAGAATTTGTATGTTCATTGTGAACCCCTCCTTTCATTCAACCAGATTGGAAGTATGTTTGAATTTTCTTTCTATGTGCCATAATAGATCATACTGCACAAATAAAATTCAAAAAGCTTTCAAGGAAATGATCAATTTATAGGTATTGGCCTGACTGTAACAAGTTGAACATGGAAAAAGCAGTGCAAAAGATATTCAAGTGATGCTGGCCAAAGGAAATTTGTAATTTTCCACCATATTAATTTTCTTCTCAACTGAAGGGCTTAACTCTTTGCAAAGTATATTTCCACAGCCTAATAACTTCTTGCCTAAGACTTTTATTTTATTAACCATGGCAGACAACTCAACTGCAGAGGAAATTCCCACACACCAGCACTTGCAGTATAAGCTCATATGGACTGCAATTAAAAGTCAGAACCATAGCTGAAATTTCCTATCAATTGTTGCAAGCAATAGTAATGCTTGAGATGTGCCAACCCAAGACAGATAATTACAGAGGCTGAGGATACTTGCAGCAGTGAAAATTTAAAGACTGGAGATGAGAGGAAATCCCTTTTATTAATTAGGTCCCAAATTCTTTCCAGGCACATGGGAGACCAGTGCTTCAGAAAGGCTTCAATGCAGGGAGTTTTAGAGAGAAGTATTGTTGAGGAGAAAAGAGGTTATTTAATAAAAGATGTAAGAGAACTTATTGAAGACAGATCTGGTACCAAAGTGCATGTATGGAAGTTCCATCTGAAGTCGAAGTAACTTGAAAAGCTGGCAGTATCTAAACGGAGTTATTTGCTGGCTGGAGTGTGGGTTGTGGCAGTGTTCCCTTGTGGTCAATGGCAAATGGAGTCATTTTGTGTAAGTGATGTATCATAGACACTGCAGTCTCTTGCAACATTTAAATGTCATGTAAATGATTTAAACATGGATTAAGTGTTATGCAAGAAACATGATGCAACTGGGTCACTCTATTTGGTCTAGAAACAGCTTTAAAGAATCTGTGCTGTGACTAAAGAGGGAGCTGAACATTGTACAAAAGGTTCAATGACTAAATTGCTGAATTGGGAAGAAGGACGAGGATAAGGCCAAACACTTGGAGAATAGGGAGGACACCTTGCTTTGAAGGAAAGTGCGTGAGGAGCAAAGGCCTCTCTAAATCTGAGAATATCTCCCCAGAGATGCTTCTGGGCTGCGATGAATGCAATATTCCTGATGTGCAGGTTGTAAGCCAGAGTCAGAAATCTTCCCAAGGATAATGGCCAGAATCTTCTTGTGAAGGTAGAATTGTTGATTACTAGAGGGCATAACCTTCATGTTAGAGAGGGAATGTGTGGGCAGTTATTTTTACACAGTGTAGTAGGTGCCTTGAATTCATTGCCAGTGGTAGTAATAAAAGCAGGTATGATAGTGGTGTTAAGGAGGCTTTTAGAAGGAAGATATGGATCATATTCAGGCAGAAAGAATTAGTTTAATTTCACATTATATTGGATGTAGACATTGCGAGTTGAAGGGCCTGTTCCTGTGCTGTACTGAACTATGTTCAATTATATTTTATAAACATACAATTCAAGCATTTGTACTATGAGTTCTTACCAAGAGGAAATTAGAACATGGAACAGAAACTGCGATCTCTGGCTCCTTCAGGAGGATTAAATTTTTATATCCATCAATTGAGACACTTTCAAATGCAGTTATGTAAGTCTTGCCTTGATAATGAAAATCTCTTGTACTTCTGTTGTATGGCAGCAGATAAGATAGAAATTATTATGTATTTTAGTAGTTTAGAAATGTACGATCCATCTGTGTAATATTATACAAAGATTAACTACTTACTTATCTCAGAAATATGAAAAACTGAGTAATATGTCTTTCCTGACTTAAGGTCAGTTCCATTTGGCTCTGAGCCAAAAAATCATAAACTTCATAAAATCTCTTAACTTCTGGACTTACTCTGGTTATACAGCCGATCATAGTGATGAGGAGTACCACAAAGATGGGCATGAGGCTTTTAAAATAAGATATTAAGCCACTAAATTGACATGAAATAATCCAACAGTAATCCTTGAAGAAGAGCAAAGTAGTCCACTGGAGTGGGAATATGACGTCACTAGCTTAGTACTTACTACATTTCGAAAGTACAACATTCCTCAAAACATAGGACCCATATCTTTAGGACACGGATGTAGTCGATCATTATTCAGTGGTCCCACTACTATTCCCGCCTTTGAGAATGGAACATTGGTTGAACTTACTGGCTCTCCACACTTGGAAGTTTACATCTTCACTGATATGTGTCCTGGACTCTCAGAAAGTCTTTGATAAGGTCCCACATAGGAGATTAGTAGGTAAAATTGGAGCACATGGTATTGGGGGTAGGGTACTGACATGGATTGAAAATTATTTGGCAGACAGGAAGCAAAGAGTGGGGATTAACGGGTCCTTTTCAGAATGGCAGGCAGTGACTAGTGGGGTACCTCAAGGTTCGGTGCTGTGACCGCAGCTATTTATAATATACATTAATGATTTAGATGAAGGGATTAAAAGTAACATTAACAAATTTGCAGATGACACAAAGCTGGGTGGCAGTGTGAAATGTGAAGAGGATGTTATGAGAATGCAGGGTGACTTGGACAGGTTGGGTGAGTGGGCAGATGCAGTTTAATGTGAATAAATGTGAGGTTATCCACTTTGGTGGCAAGAACAGGAAGACAGATTACTATCTGAATGGTGTCAAGTTAGGAAAAGGGGAAGTACAACGAGATCTAGGTGTCCTTGTTCATCAGTCACTGAAAGTAAGCATGCAGGTACAGCAGGCAGTGAAGAAAGCTAATGGTATGCTGGCCTTCATAACAAACAGAGTTGAGTATAGGAGCAAAGAGGTCCTTCTGCAGTTGTACAGGGTCCTGGTGAGACCACACCTGGAGTATTGTGTGCAGTTTTGGTCTCCAAATTTGAGGAAGAACATTCTTGCTATTGAGGGAGTGCAGCGTAGGTTCACGAGGTTAATTCCCAGGATGGTAGGACTGTCATATGTTGAAAGATTGGAGCGACTGGCCTTGTATACACTGGAATTTAGAAGGATGAGAGGGGATCTGATTGAAACATATAAGATTATTAATGGATAGGACATGTTAGAGGCAGGAAACATGCCTCCAATGTTGGGGGAGTCCAGAACCAGAGGCCACAGTTTAAGAAAAAAGGGTAGGCTATTTAGAACGGAGTTGAGGAAAAACTTTTTAACCCAGAGAGTTGTGGATCTGTGGAATGCTCTGCCTCAGAAGACAGTGGAGGCCAATTCTCTGGATTCTTTCAAGAAAGAGTCAGATAGAGCTCTTAAAGATAGTGGAGTCAAGGGATATGGGGAGAAGGCAGGAAAAGCGTACTGATTGTGGATGATCAGCCATGATCACAGTGAACGGTGGTGCTGGCTCGAAGGGCCGAATGGCCTACTCCTGCACCTATTGTCTATTGATATTAAATTGATGCAAGAGGCAGTAATTTCAGCTGCTAATTATCTTAGGCAGCTAGGCACATCTAGGATGTGTGTACATTACGACTTATGTGAGTGGGTGCTACAGTGGGATTATGACATACCGGAATAGGCCCAGAAGTTCGGAGACTGGAATCCTTGATTTTCTAGCTCAGAGTCAAATAGAATTAATTTGAAAACAGGAACGAAAAATAGGCCAGATTTTCATAATACTGAGTGGTTAATTTTAATGTAACATCACAGAAATGGATTATATGTTTCTCAGCTCCCAAAATATATAGTCATTTCAAATCTTATCTGTGGGCATACAAAATTGGGTACAGCAGCATGAAATTTGATTTAACAAAGATTACTTCTAACCTGTGTGTGATGCTATTTTTCAAAGTCTTGATTTAAAATGAGATCCTTCCTAGTGAAGTTACTGAAGACATGCACCTGTTAAGCACCAAACAATTGCTCATGTAGCTCACCTTAAATTCAAAGCTTATTCAGTGGAGCTCAGATTGAGTCTGGAAGCTATTACTTGCTGAGAGAGCTCTCAACTGGGCATTGCCTCTACGCTTTTACAAAGAGCTGAACTGATTTACCTTCACTTTCTGTGAAGCTACAGTACATTGAAACAGAATTTAGTATTGAACCACTTTTTATGTTACTGGCAGGCATTGCTATTATACTGTCAGACAGCTCCCTGGACGCACTGGATTATACCTGTTGAATGTGATTTATTTCTTTTTTGGCAAGCCGTCTGGAAATTAATTAAAAAACATGGGAAATCTCACTAAAAACACTGGAGACACTAACAATGGCTCCCATGACTTGTTAAAAAATTGGTGAAACATTTCATGACAATATCTCTAGAAAATAAATTTATTTTGAATCTAATCAAACATGCAATTAAGCAACATCACTGAGAAACTAACCCTGTGCAGTATGTAAGGGGAAGGAAATGGGTTCACATTTCTAAATTTGTCTTATTATAGACGGCTAGGAATTTCATGCACTACCAATACATCATTGAAAATAAGTTGTACCTGTAGTAAGTGTCAACAGCCGAGTTTTCCAAGGAACACACATCAAAGTTGCTGGTGAACGCAGCAGGCCAGGCAGCATCTCTAGGAAGAGGTACAGTCGACGTTTCAGGCTGAGACCCTTCATCAGGACTAACTGAAGGAACAGCTAGTAAGAGATTTGAAAGTGGGAGGGGGAGGGGGAGATCAAAAATGATAGGAGAAGACAGGACGGGGAGGGATGGAGCCAAGAGCTGGACAGGTGATTGGCAAAAGGGATATGAGAGGATCATGGGACAGGAGGCCCAGGGAGAAGGAAAAGGGGAGGGGGGGAACCCAGAGGATGGGCAAGGGGTATAGTCAGAGGGACAGAGGGAGAAAAAGGAGAGAGAGAGAAAGAATGTGTGTATATAAATAAATAACGGATGGGGTACGAGGGGGAGGTGGGGCATTAGTGGAAGTTAGAGAAGTCAATATTCATGCCATCAGGTTGGAGGCTACCCAGACGGAAGATAAGGTGTTGTTCCTCCAACCTGAGTGTGGCTTCATCTTTACAGTAGAGGAGGCCGTGGATAGACATGTCAGAATGGGACTGGGATGTGGAATTAAAATATGTGGCCACTGGGTGATCCTGCTTTCTCTGGTGGACAGAGCGTAGGTGTTCAGCAAAACGATCTTCCAGTCTGCGTCAGGTCTCGCCAATATATAGAAGGCCACATTGGGAGCACCGGACGCAGTATATCACCCCAGCTGACTCACAGGTGAAGTGTCGCCTCACCTGGAAGGACTGTCTGGGGCCCTGAATGGTACCCATCCCTCCCCCTCCTGTCTTCTCCTATCATTTTGGATCTCCCCCTCCCCCTCCCACTTTCAAATCTCTTACTATCTCTTTCTTCAGTTAGTCCTGATGAAGGGTCTCGACCCGAAACGTCGACTGTACCTCTTCCTGGAGATGCTGCCTGGCCTGCTGCGTTCACCAGCAACTTTGATGTGTGTTGCTTGAATTTCCAGCATCTGCAGAATTCCTCGTGTTTGAATTTTCCAAAGAGTTTATTTCTTACCAGCTGGGAAATAAATCAGTGCAAAACATGTAAAAAAATCAGGATCAGGTGCTGGGTAATTGAAAATTAGTGGGGAATCTAAGATAATTTGGAATGATGTTTCAGCCAATTAGGTAGCTTGGCTTGCATTTCTTCAGTTTTATTCACAGAATCCTTAACATAGGAACGATTGTCACAATCAGCAAACAAGGGATAAGGTCATGATAGAGAGGCAGTGAATAAGATAGGAACATTTTGGAACTTTGAACGGAGGAAAGATTGTTGGAGCTCTCTGGTAAGGAACCTACAAATAAAATTGCGAGTGTGAATGGAATTAGCTTTGGCACTCATCACTATTATTTTTCCTCTTCATTCTTGTACTCCTCCCCATATCTGCTATCTTTTCCAGATCAACATCACCTCTGATATATCTCCCACTTCCTTTACCCCACGGTTGTGTTGGTGCTTTCAATCATCAAGTTCTCTTGGTCTGGACTATCCCTCCTCAATTTTCTTTAATTGACCTACTTTCAAAGATCTAGAGAGTGGAACAACAAACAAGTGGTCACAGGAGGCAGAAGAGTCTCCACTTCTATGGCTTGTCAGTGGATGTACTGATGGAATATTTTACTTGCATATGTTCTGGCGAGAAACTCTTTCTCTATCTGGGTATATTTGGCTTCCGCACTTGTTAATGCCCTTGATGCATTGGCCACAGGTTGCCATGTATCATCATGTTGCTGCAGAAGTACTGCTCCAAGGCCGTACTGGGACACATCAGCCAAGATTCTAGTACACCTTTCTAATCATAAAACCTCAGCACGGGCTCTCCAGGTGTGATTCTTATCAGCCTCTGGAAAGACTCTTCTTGCTTGTGAGACCAAATCCACTCAATTTGCTGCTCAAGGGGTGACCTAAGTGGTGCTGACACAGTTGACAGTCAAGGGATGAACTTAGCCAGGTAGATCACTATCCCCAAGAAACATCTCACCTCCTCTTTATTTTGGAGCCTCTCTTATTTTTCAAAAGCTGACCTCTTTCTTGGACCAGGCATCACACCCTCTTCAGATATGACATCTCTAATGAAGATCAGTGTCTTAACACCAAACTCACATTTCTCTTTTATTTAATTTCAAATTGACATTCTGTGTCACGTCAAGCACCTGCCTCAGTCGTGCATCATGTTCATCTTTGGTGGACTCCCAGATGAGGATATCATCCATCATGGTGTCGACACCAGGTATGCCCTCAAAGATCATGTGAGTGGTTTAATGGTAGACATCTGGTACAGACAGATTCCCATACAGTAGTTGGAGAAAGTGATAGCTTCCCTTTGGCGTGTTAAAAGTACAAACTCTCAAATTTGCCTCCACAAGCTTCATCTGCCAAAACCCAGATGATGCATCGAACTTGCTAAACCACTTGGCACCTGCAAACCAGAACATGATCTCCTCCTGTGTTGGCAATTTAAAATGCTCTCTGGGTGGTTTTATTGAGATCTCTTGGGTCTAGACATATCTACGATATTCCAGTTTTCTTTTGCAAAATGACGAGTGAGCTCACCTAATCTGCTGGTTCTTCAAATTTCTGTATGACATTCATCCATTCCACGTGTGCTAGTTCTTGTTTAAGTTTATACCCAAGTGAAAACAAGACTTCCCTGCATGCATGGACAATGAGAGTCGCTGTCTCATCTCTATGAATTTTGTGCACAGCTGGAAAGCATCTGAACCCTTTGAAGACATCTTTGTACTCTTCCATGAGTATTGTGTGATCATCTTTGGTCTGTGAAGCCACTATGAAAGCTCTTTCACCAGGTTGAGCTTTTCACATGCACTCAGACCTAATATTGGCTGTACTCTCTTTTGTATAATCAGTAGCTGTGCCTTTAGGTGTTGCCCCTTGTGCTTGAAGGTCACTATATAGCCTCCTTTCACTGGAACATTCTCTCTAGTGTAGACTGCCACTTTTAATTTCACGGGGTAAATCTTACTGTGAGAGCCTTGTCATCATCCCTGGATAACACATTCACCTGGGCTCCAGTGCCAAGCTTGAATGGAATTACTGTCTCATTCGCAGTCACTGGAATGACCCATTCTGTTTTACTAGTACCAACAGTCTGTAGAGAGTGCACAAAGACTTCCTCCATTTCCTCATCAACTGTGGGCACCTTTCTCTTTGTAGCCCCAACTTTGCAACACTTTGCAAAATGATTCTTCTTCCCACAAATATTGCAGGACTTTCCATAAACAGGACATGTCTTTGTAATATGATTACCTCCATATTTGCTGCATTTGCTGTTTGAACCTTCCTTTTTGCTTTGCTGTTGCTTTGGGAAATGCCTTGCGTACTGCTGCTCTTTTTGCACAGTGTGAACTGTTGTGTTTGCCCTGTGCAGTTCCTTAGCTTGTGCTCATGTGGTCTCTGCTACCCTACACATATTCACAGCCTTTTCCAGCATCACACTCTTTCATGCAGCAGTCTTTCTCTGAGTCCATTATCTGGAAATCCGCAAGCTGTTCTGTCTCTAACAAGTGAGTTTCTCAAATCTCCATATTCACAGCACTTACTCAGTGTGTGAAGCTCAGCTAAGTATGGATCAAAGCTAACACCTTGTTTCTGCTTATGGGGAAAAAAAAACTTATATCTTTCAAATATGATGTTTTTACTTGGTACAAAGTACTCCTCAAATTCTGTCATCAGTGTGTCCAACATAAAAGCTGTCATTAATTTGAAAGCTGTTAGAAATGTCCAAAGCACCTTCGCCAATTACATGCGGAAAAATAGATGCTTTCAATTTTTCATCAGTCCCTCCCAATCTGCAAGCAGCTAAGTATACAGTATATTGAATCGCTGCCTGAAGGGTTTCCAGTTATCAGATAGATTGCCAGTAAACTGCATTGCATCAGCACGAGAGGACTTAGCTTATCTATGATGGAAACTCAGCCTCTCACCTGAATCTCCCTTGGTGAATCCGGTGACTGCTGAACTTCGGAGACAACGTGCTCTCTTGCCTCGCTGGCCAGCTTCTTTGCATCACTTGCTGCTAGCACCTTTCGTACTCACACGGTCTCTTTCTTAGTCGCGCATGGTGTTCACTTACTCTCCGTGTTTAGAATCACGCCATCTTCTGACACCATGTTATGTGTCCTCTTAAGAAAGGTGTTAGAACATTTTGTTACTGAACTGCTGCTCAGCCCTGTGTATACGCAACTGCGGTAACCATCGTAGCTTCCGGTTCCGGGTGAACTCCTCGCATTGTCCACTGAGAACCAAAGTTCTTTGTTATGCACACATTATAACAAAGGAACATGAGGGGAAGCTTCTTCATTCGGAGGGTGGTAAGAGTGCGGAATGAGCTGCCAGCGCAAATGGTGAATGCAGAGTCAATTTCAACATAGGTATAATAATGGGGGGTGTACGGCTGGATGCAGGTTGACTGGACTAGGCAGATTAATGGTTCAGTATGGACTAGATGGGCTGAAAGGCTTGTTTCTGTACTGTAGTATTCTATGACTCCATGACTATGACTCCAGGGCATGTCTCAGATAGTGAGAGCCCTTAGTGATGGTTGGCAACTTCTCTAGGCATAGCCTCTTGAAGAGTTCTTCACTGATGGGGAGGGTTGTGCCAGTGATGGATGTGTCTGACACTATAACTCTCTGCAGTCTCTTGCAATTCTGTGCATTGGAACCTCTGTACTAGGCTATAATGCAACCAGTCAGAATGCTCTCCACCAGACATCCATAAAAATTTGCAGTAGTCTTTGGTGACATGCCAAATCTTCTCAAACTCCGAACAAAGTTGAATCACTGGGCATGCCTCCTTATTGATTCCATCACATCAATCTGGTGGGCCCAGGATAGATTGCCCAAGATCTTGACACCTAAAGTTGCTCACCCTTTCTACTGCTGACCCCACAATGTTCTTCCAACATTCCCTTCCTGAAGACCACATGTAACTCCTTGGTCTTACTGACATTGAATGTTGTGACACCACTCAACCAGCTGAACTATCTCTCTCCTGTATGCCTCCTCACCATCATCTGAGATTTTAGCAACACTAGTGGTGTCATCTCTGAATTAATAGATAACATTTGACTGTGCTTTAGCCACAGGGTCATGAGTATAGAGAGAGTAGAGCAGTGAGCTAAGCACTCATCCTTGTTGATTGTCAGTGAGGAGGAGTACTGACCCATACTGATTATTTTCTCCCGTAGGGGTAGTTGAAGATTAGGTTTCAGTATAGAGCGCCAGGTTTAGAAACTGAGTGATTAGCACTGAGGGGATGATGGTACTGAATGCTAAGCTGTAGTTGATAAACAACAGTCTAATGTAGGTTTTGCTGTTCTCTAACTGCTCCAAAGTGGAGCGGAGAGCCTCTGAGATTGTGTCCACTCCAGGCCTGTTGATTCCTGCATTCACATCTGTTCACTAATTTGGAAGTACAGTGATATAAGCAAGCAATTTACACCAACAATGGGATAAATTGCCAATGAGGAACACACACAAAATGCTGGAGGAACTCAGCAGACCGGGTGGCTTTTATGGAAAAGAGTGAACAGTCGATGTTTCAGACCGAGGCCCTTCATCAGGACTGCAAAAAATGATGAGAAATCAGAATAAGAAGGTGGGAGGAGTGGAGGAAAAAGTACAAGTTAGCAGGTGATAGGTAAGACCGGGATAGTGGGAGTGGGGAAGTAAAGAGCTGGGAAGTTGTTTGGTGATATAGATAAAGGGCTGGAAGAAGGGTATCTGATAGGAGAGGGTAGAAGACCATGGAAGAAAGGGAAGGAGGACGAGCAGCAGAGGGAGGTGATGGGCAGGTAAGGAGAGAAGGTGAGAGAGGGAAACAGGAATGGGGAATGGTAAAGAGGAGGGGTAGCAATCACCAGAAGTTTGAGAACTTGACTCATGCCATGGGGTTGCAGGCTACCCAGATGGAATATTAGTTGTGTTCTCCTCCAACCTGAGTGTGGCCTTGTCGCAGCAGTAGAAGAGGCCATGGACTGACATGTCAGAGTGGGAATGGGAAGTAGAATTGAAATAGGTAGGCACCGGGTGACTGGTGATCCTGCTTTATCTGGCAGATGGAGCTTAGTTTCTCGGCAAAGTAGTTTCCCAATCTATGTCGGGTCTCACCGATATGCAGGAGGCCATAACAGGAGTACCAGAAACAGTAGACTCAGCAGACTCACAAGTGAAGTGTCGTCTCACCTGGAAGGACTGTTTGTGGTGTTGAATGGTAGTGAGGGAGGAGGTGTAGTGGCAGGTGTGTCACTTGTTCCACTCGCAAGGATAAGTACCAGGAGGGAGATCAGTTGGGAGGGATGAGTGGACAAGGGAACGATCCATACAGAAAACAGAAAGTGTGGGCGAGGGCAATATGTGCTTGGGGGTGGGATTCCGTTGGAGATGGCAGAAGTTACGGAAAAATTGTTAATGACGTGGGTTGAGGGAGATATAAGTTCTTGTTATATTGTCATGGGTGCATTTGTAGTCATCACCTATAAATAGAGCTTCAGTATCACATCACATTGAAAGTATGAGCCTACTTTAAGTGCACAAATTGCTTGTGTGTTGACCTTATACATTTCTGATTCAAATTCAAGAGTGCTACCAGTCAGCAAAGGCTGACACCAAAATGAACATTGATGTGCTTTAACCTGAGAACAATTGTAAGTATTAGGAATATCTAGCTTCTTTTCTCTCCCTTGTTAGGTTTGGGATTAATAGGTATTAGAATAAAGACAGACAGAGATGATTATACGTCCCTTGAACACAATTCATCACTCACTGAAAAAGCAAAAGCTGTATCAACCTTGCAAAGCACATCAGCTTGACAAGACATGAAAAGCTTCAGATAGATAGTCTGGAATTTTTCCTGATGACCTTTTGGAGCAGGGTGAAAATTTGTAGGAATATTCCTCTGGTGATTAGTGAATTGAATAAAGCCCAAGATTAGGCAAATCGTTTCATGGTCTGTAAAATAAGAAGGTTTGATAAATTGAATGAATTTCTTCCATCCTATGTTTTATCAGAATTTAAATGACCAATAATTTCACTTGATAATATTGATGGAATGCAAAATCTGTTCCTTGAGATAATTTTTTCTTTACAGAACACCTCCATTTAGTTTGCAAGTTTAACTCTGAGCTTCGAGTTGCTTGTCACATTAATTTTCCATACCATTCCCATTCTAATAATCCACCTTTGACCTCCTATACTGCTCCAATCGGGCCTGGTAGCAAGCTTGAACAATAGAATCACATTTTCCTTCCAGGTATGTTGCAGCACTTGATACTTGATATCAAATTTAACAAATTCAGGTTTACTTTTTTCCCTGGGAGAGGAATGATCTTTGCTACACCTAATGACAATTTGAAAGACTGGCCCAGGAGAGAGGACTCTGACGAGCTGCTGTCAGTGGCCTATACCCCAGTAGGGGTGATGGGCTAAGAAAAAGAAGAAGGGTAAGAGGAAGAAGGCTAAGATTACCCATTGTTCTTCCACTGAGTTTTAAATTCCATAGCTGTCTTGGTGGGGCTTGAAATCTGGTCTCTGGACTATTCATCCGGACATCTAATCTACTAGTCCAGTTATTTAATTGCTATGCACTGCCAGGCCCTGTTTATTTCAGAAATGGTCATTTCTGTCAGGACAGAAAATCATCCAACTGTAATATTAACTCAGGATTAACTCTCTCTACTGATTGCTCCTGATCAGCTGAGTAGTTCAGCTATTCTTTTATTCTAAATTTCCAGCATTTTCTGCTTTCCACATCCCACACTTCCAGCATCGTTTGTGCTTTGTTTTCCTCTTTTGCCCTGAATCATCTTCATCTGTTTACAACCCCTCCAGAATGATCAACTCTTCTTTGCAGCCATTCACTACCCTCGATGATGGCACCAGTGGCATTTGTGTCACCTGGATTTGTCAACCAGAAGCGTTGACTCTGTTTCTCTATCCCCATATATTGCCTGTCCAGAGGGGTATCTTCAGCTTGTTCTGTTTTATTAGATTTCCGACATCTGTGGTTTTGATTTTTAGAATTCCCATTCCTAGTTTGTATCAAACTAAAATCACGTACTATATACAGTAAAAATAAATGCACCATCCTATAGGAAGTATTTCTACGTGCATGTCTATGATAAACACTTTAAAGCCAGAGACCTATGAACAATGAATACATTCCCAATCTTCCATATCACTTGTAAACTTATTAAATGATTATTCAGTGATAATGCCCTCAGTGAAAAACTGCAGTACACAAAGCAGCACATAATTTTACAAGGGCTGAAAATTTTAAATTCTAAAGCTGTTTTTCAGTTCCAATATTTTTAAAAATAGTAACTCATTTCAGTACTGCAAATTTGGTTTCTATTAATGAAATTTAATGAAGAGGAATCCTGCAGGGGCCGACGGTGAAGAGCCTAGCCGATCACAGACAGGTGCCAGCCGCAGATAGTGACTATCTCATTTGTCCCACAAGGACTGGCTGGAGTAATGATTGTGCTGCTGTTAAAAGCCTCACCAGAGACGTTGAATCCTGGTGATGCCTCACTCTAAAGGCTGCCCACTGAAGGTCGTCAATCCTTCTGTCAGTTAAGCTGCAATCTTCCTTCATCTGATTTCACATGATTTTCTCCTGGGATCACATAGCACAGCTGAACACCAAATAGTCGGTTTGATTCCTTTTGTTCTAATTTACACCTCTGGAGATAGTTGAGTCTCATGTGCTAATTGCCTTCAATTAAGCTGCCAGCTCTACTGCATTGATTTAACAGTTAATTGATTGAAGTAAAATACCTGAAATAGCTCTTGAGTGAATAGTGACTCAGATTGTTTATTAATTCTTTTACTTAAAATCACATTTATTACACTATAACCATCTTGAAAACAAATATCTTACTTCTTGCATTAACAGCTGTACTTCACCAGTTCTTCCTCGAATGTAGATTTTACTTGGAATTAAATACCCTGATCAATGGAAGGTAAAACTTTGTTGAAAAGAAGTAACTTATTTATTTCGGCAGTTGTGGAAAAGAAACTTCTGTGTAGGTTAACGCAAATGTATACCAAACCTATCAGTGCTGTTTGAGGACATTTTATCTGTAAGTTGGTTTGCTGTGTTTTCTACCTGAAAGTGCAGGGAGCAAGGGTTCAGATTTATGAATGATCCTCTGGAGAAGGTACACCATGTACAAAAGGGATGGGTTACACTTGAACCCGAGGGGGACCAATATCCTTGCAGGCAACTTTGCTAAAGTTGTTCAGGAGGGTTTGAACTAATTTGGCGGGTGTAGGGAGAGGAGGTGGGAACTGGAGTGTTAGTGCTGAGGATGAGATAGCTGGTTTACAAACAGAGGTAGTTTGCAATGAGACTCCTAGCAAGGAGAGGCTGATGATGAGGCAAAATTGCAGTCAACAAGTTGAGTTGCAACGTAAAAGGTGGACAAAATCAAAAAGGATGCATACAGAACTGGATGTATTATATTTGATTATGTGCAATATACAGAAGAAAGTAGACGAACTTGTAGCACAGTTATAGATTGGCATGTATGATGTTGTGGGCATCACTGAATCATGGCTGGAAGAAGAATATAGCTGGGAGCTTAATGTCCAAGTATACACATTATATTGAAAGGACAGGCAGGTAGGCAGAGGGGTCATGTTGCTTTGTTGGGAAAAAATAAATCAAACCATTAGGAAGAGGCGACATAGGGTCGGAAGGTGTTGAATCTTTGTGGGTAGAGCTAAGGAATTGTACTTTCCTGATGGGAGTCATATACAGACCCACAACAGTAGTAAGGATGTGATCTGCAAATTACAATGGGAGATGGAAAATGCATGCCAAAAGGGCAATGTTACAATAATCATGGGATACTTCAATATGCAGGTAGTTTGGGAAAATCAAGTTGGTGCTGGCTCCCAAGAGGGAGAATTTCATAAGAAAATAAGAAATAGGAGTAGGCGAAGGCCATCTGGCCCGTCGAGCCTGCTTCGTCATTCAATAAGATCATGGCTAATCTGGCCACGGACTCATCTCCACCGGCCTGCCTTTTCCTCATAACCCTTAACTCCCCTACTATGCAAAAATCTATCCAACCTTGTCTTAAATATATTTACTGAGGTAGCTTCCACTACTTCACTGGGCAGAAAATTCCACAGATTCACCACTCTCTGGGAAAAGTAGTTCCTCTTCATCTCCATCCTAAATCTACTCCCCTGAATCTTGAGGATATGTCCCCTAGTTCTACTAAATTTTTAGAATGCCTATGGGATTGTTTTTAGAGCAGCTTGTGGTTGAGTCCACTTGGAGATCAGCTGTTCTGGATTGGGTGTTGTGCAATGAACCAGAATTGATTAGAGACCTTATGGTAAAAGAACCCTTCGGGGCAAGTGATCATAATATGATGAAATTCACCCTGAAATTTGAGAAGGAGAAGCTGAAGTCAGATGTATCAGCATTACAGCGGAGTAAAGAGAACTATAGAGGCATGAGAGAGGAGCTGGCCAGAAAATTGGAAAAGAACACTGGCGGGGATGATGGCAGAGCAGCAATTGCTGAAATTTCTGCAAGCAATTTGGAAGACACAGGATATATACATCCCAAAGAGGAAGCAGTATTCTAAAGGCAAGATGATACAACTGTGGCTAACAAGAGAAGTTAAAGCCAACGTAAAAGCCAAAGAGAGGGCATATAATAGAGCAAAAATTAATGGGATGATAGTGGACTGGGAAGCTTTTAAAAACCACAGAAGGCAACTAAAAAAGTCATTAAGAAGGAAAAGCTGGAACATGAAAGTAAGCTAGCCAATACTATTAAAGAGGATTCCAAAGGTTTCTACAGATACATACAGTGTAAAAGAGAGGTGAGGGCCACTGGAAAGCAATGCAGGAGAGGTAGCAATGGGGACAAGGAAATGGTGGATGAACTGAATAAGTATTTTGCATCAATCTTCACTGTGGAAGACACTAGCACTATGCTGGAAGTTCAAGAGTGTCAGGGGTCAGAAGTGTGTGAAATTGCTCTTATTAAGGAGAACATTCTTGGGAAATGGAAACCCCAGGGTTCTGAAAGAGGTAACTGAAGAGATTGTGGAGGCATTAGTAAAGATGTTTCAAGAATCACTGGATTCTGTAATAGTCTGTAGTCAGCATGGTTTTCTTGAGGGAAAATCTTGCCTGCCAAATCTGTTGGAATTCTGTGAAGAAATAATAAGCAGGATAGACAAAGAAGAATTGGTGGATGTTGCGTACCTGAATTTTCAGAAGACCTTTGACAAGGTGCCACATATGAAGTTAAGAGACCATGGTATTACAGGGAAGATATTAGCCTGGACAAATCAGTGGTTGATTGGCAGTAGGCAAAGAGTGGGAATAAAGGGAGACTTTTCTGGCGGGCTGCCTGCGACTAGTAAAGTTTTACAGGTAATGTGTTGGAACTGCTTCTTTTTTATGTTATATGCCAATGGCTTTTGGATGACGGAATTGATGGCTTTTTTGCTAAGTTTGAAGACAATACAAAGATAGGTGGAGGGGTAGGTAGTTTTGAGGAAGTAGAGAGGCTACAGAAGAACTTAGACAGATTAGGAGAATGGGAAAGCAGTTGCAGATGGTTTATAGTGTTAGGAAGTGTATGGTCATGGTAGAAGAAATAAAGAGGTAGGCTATATTATAGATGGAAAGAAAACCCAAAAATCTGAGGCACAGAGGGAACTGGGTGTCCTTGTACAGGATTCCCTAAAGGTTAATTTGCAGGTTGAGTCTGTAGTGAGGAAGGCAAATGTGATGTTAGCATTCATTTCAAGAGGATGAGAATATAAAAGGAAGAATGTAATGTTGAGACTTTATAAAGCACTAGTGAGACCTCACTTGGAGTATTGTGAGCAATTTTGGGCCCCCTATCACAGAAAGCATGTGCTTATCCTGGAGAGGGTTCAAAGGAGGTTCGTGATAATGATTCCAGGATTGAACGGTTTATCATATGAAGAACGTTTGATGACTTTGGGCCTGTACTCACAGGAATTCAGAAGAATTAGGTGTGACCTACTGTAATTGAAACCTTTTGAATGTTGAAAGTCATTGACAGAGTGCATGTCGAGGGTTGTTTCTATGGTGGGAGAGTCTAAGATGAGGGAACACAGCCTCAGAACAGAGGGGTGTCCTTTTTAGGACGGAGATGAGGAGGAATTTCTTTAGCCAGAGAGTGGTGAATCTGTGGAATTTGTTGACCCAGGTGGCTGCAGAGGCCCAGTATTTACTTATATTTAAGGCAAAGGTTGATAGATTCTTGATTATTCAGGGCATGAAGTGATACGGGGGTAGGGGGGGAGGCAGGGATTGCGTATGTGAGAAAAAGTGGACCAGTCATGATGAAATGATGGAGCAGACTTGATGGACCAAATGGCCTAATTCTGCTACTATATCTTATGGTCTTAAAGTAATGGCTGCATGGTTAATTGGCAGTCAGATGTTTTAGACATGATGAATCATAAAGAAAGAGCTTTTTTAAAATTTATGTGCAAATTATCCAGTTTAGCAGAATAATGACATAACATTAGTGACAATGTCCTTTTCAAAAAAAGCATTGAACTATGTATATATTCCAATGGATACACAGTCATTGAGTGAAAGTGGTGTTGGCTTCTATAAGATGGCATCAAGATAAACAGAATACACATGAGTATTTGCTAAAGCTGAGGACCATGATGGCTTCTGCCGGAATGGGGGTCAGAATTCGATGTTACTGACCGCAACATTTTCATTGTGAAATAAAAATGAATAAAAAGTATAGTGGGATAGACAGGATTTTTAAAAGGTGACACGAGAATCTATAGATGCTGGAATCTGGAGCAATATAGGATGACAATGGGTCTGGTAGAATCGTTGGGGGGAACGGACATTCAACGTTTGTGATTGAGACACTTGATCTGGACTGAAGGAGTGGGTGTGAGTAGCCTGTACTTAGAAAGAATGGGACAGGAGCTGACAAGTGTGTGGAGGTGTGAAGGTGTGATAAGAAGATGGAGGAGGGAAAAGCGGAAATAGCAACAGAAGCTGGGAGATCATATATGGAGGAAAGGAAGGCAGAGCATGGAAGTGAGTAATAGAGGTGGGGTTGGCAGGTGGGAAAGTGGAAGGAGGGGATTCGATGGGAGGAGAGTGTGAGTAATAGATGGGAAAGATGGAGGGAGGGGATTCGATGGGAGGAGTGTGTGAGTAATAGATGGGGAAGTGGAGGGAGGGGATTCGATGGGAGGAGTGTGTGAGTAATAGATGGGAAAGTGGAGGGAGGGGATTCGATGGGAGGAGTGTGTGAGTAATAGATGGGAAAGATGGAGGAGGGGATTCGATGGGAGGAGTGTGTGAGTAATAGATGGGAAAGCTGGAGGGAGGGGATTCGATGGGAGGAGTGTGTGAGTAATAGATGGGGAAGTGGAGGGAGGGGATTCGATGGGAGGAGTGTGTGAGTAATAGATGGGGAAGATGGAGGAGGGGATTCGATGGGAGGAGTGTGTGAGTAATAGATGGGGAAGCGTTCCTCGATGCCGACTGGTGTGTGTTCCCTCAATATCTCCTTCATGAAGTCTACAATCAGTTCCTTGGGCATACTAACATTGAATGCAAGGTTGTTGTTACAATACCACTCAACTAGCTGATCTGTATCACTCCAGTACACATCGTCATCGCTGTATGTGATTCTGCCAAAAACAGCTCTCATTGACAAATTTATAGATGTTTATCACTATAGATGAGATTGCAATATTACACTGAAATGTTGCAAAAGCCAATTCTTTAGGGAATTGAAAACTTCCGGATTAAGGAGTTCAGATATCAAAGAAACTGAGACAAGTCTGAGAGCATTCCTGACCTGTGGTCCTGTGTTTATGGTCTGTGTGACTTATTCCAATGCAAATACGTCCTGAGAAAGCTAAAGAAATTTGGCCTGTCTGCTAAAACCCTCGCTAATTTTTATAGATGCACTGTAGAAAGCATGCTTCTAGGGTGCATCACAACCTGGTATGGAAGTTGTCCTATCGAGGACCGAAAGAAGCTGCAGAAGATGGTGAACACGGCGCATCACATCACACAAACCAATCTTCTGCAACAATTTACTGCCGCAATAAATAGATAATTTTGAGTCCATTGTCTAGATTTGTTGTCTATAAACAACAAACGCAATTATTGTGCAGGTTGTGCATTATCAAATAGCGAGCCACGTAATGAGAGAACTGGGCAGAATGTCAGGTTTTAAGGAATTTAAAGAGGGTGAGGAAGGAGAAAGTAGACATTAGGAAGCCTAGGGGTTTGTAGCTGAAGCCACAGCTGTTGATATGGAATGATTGAATTAAGGCTCATCAAAAGCCTCGAGTTAGAGAATATGTTGGGAGGTGGGGAGAATGTGTCGTTTTCGGGTTGGGGCAGAGTAGGGAGACAGGCAAGACCACAATAGTACTTGGGAATATTAAAGTTGGGTAATTTCGGCTTCTTAAGGAGAGAGATAGTGTTGACGGTTAGGGAACAGACCACGTGATGTAGGTTAGAGTTGATGGTTGTGGTCTCCCTATACTTAGCTGCAGGAAACTTTGAGTAATACAACAGGCCCTTTGTCCCATACTGACCACCACAAACCTGTTTACACGGATGCACACCAATTCCATTTTATTCTCCTCACATTACCATCAAATCCCCACCAGCTTCTACCACTTCAGGGGTTAATGATGGTGGCCAGTTAACCCAACCCCACACTCCTTCGAGACATGGGAGGAACTGCAACATGCAGGGAAATTGTATGCATTCAGGCTGGGTAGACAAAGGACGGTCAGTGGCTGTTGTTTACTGGGATTTTGTCAGATATGAGGCTGCTAAACAAGATAAGAGCCTCTGGTATTACAGGAAAGGTATGAGGATGGATAGAATATTGGCTGACTGGCAGGAGGCAAAAGGTGGGAATAAAGGCGCCTTTTCGGGTTGGCTGCCAGTGACTAGTGGTGCTTTGCTGGGAAGGGTGTTGGAATTGCTTCTTTTCACGTTATATGTCAGTGACTTGGATGGCAGAATTAAAGGCTTTGTGGCAAAGTTTGAGGATGAAATGAAGATAGGGGCAGATAGTGTTGAGGAACCAAGAAATCTGCAGAATACTCCGACATATAAGAAGAATGAGCAAAGAAATAGAAGATGCGATATAGCGTCGGGAACTGTGTGATAATACACTTTGGTAGAAGGAATAAAGGTATAAACTATTTTCTAAATGGGGAGAAAAGTTGAAAACCAGAGGTGCAAAGGGAACTTGTGAGTCCTCATGCAGGGTTCTCCAAAGGTTAACTTGCAGGTTGAGTTGGTGGTAAGGAAGGTAAGTGTGACATCAGCATTCACTTTGAGTGTTCTCAAATACAAATGCAAGGATGTACTGTTGAGGCTTTATAAGGCATTAGTCAGGCTGCACTTGGAGTATTGTGAGCAGTTTTTGGACCTTTATCTAAGAAAAAATGCGTTGATATTGGAGAGGACACAGAGGAGGTTAATGAGAATTATCCCGGAAATAAAAGTTTTTTTCCAAATATTTTAATTGGTTTTTTAAATGAAGAGAGCTTAGTATAAAGGAGGTTTGTGCAGTTCATAACAAATGTATCAAATGTACAATTCACATCTATGAAAGAGATGCACCCATAGTACAATCAAGCTTTGGTTGCCTCCCTGCCCTGACCTACTTCTCCTAATCCCCATCTCCAAGCCATCATTGCATTAGCAAAAAAGGTTAAACAGAACCTTTGTCCCCACAGAGCTGCATTGGTATAGAGAAGGTGTATTTTCCTAAGTCATACAACGTAGACTGTTGTATGTTTACAAGTCTGGGTCCGTAGAATTTTACTGGGAAATGCTGGAAGTCAGGGATTTATGTGCAGAGGAAAGGAAGAAAGGATGGACCTTTAGTTTGGCTGGGAATTCTGAAAATATTCAAGAAAGGGTCCCCACACCTTTTGGAACTTTATATTCGAGTTGAGGATTGAATAATGGATCTTCTCAAGGTTTAGACTGGACATGATGTCCCTGAGCCACTGAGCGCAGGTGGGCGGGGCAGCAACCCTCCACTTGAGCAAGACTGCGTGCCTGGCCAAAAGAGAGGCAAAGGACAGTGTGCGATGTTTAGTCGGACTTAGGTGCGTGTCCCCCTGTCCGGAGGTGCCAAAAAGAGCAATCAAAGGGTTACGTTCCAAATTATAATTAAGTATTTGGGATAGAGTTTGGAAAACATCTTTCCAGTATTTTTCCAAGCTAGGGCATGACCAATACATGTGAATAAGGGAAGCCTCGCCCCTTTTGCATTTGTCGCAGCAGGGATTAACATCTGGGTAAATGCAAGATAATTTAGTTTTAGACATATGGGCCCTGTTACGACCTTGAACTGTAACAAGCAGTGGCGGGCACATGGAGAGGTTGAGTTAACTAACTTAAGAACTGAATCCCATACATCATCTGACAGTGAGAAATTTAAATCTTGCTCCCAGGCAGTTTTAATTTTGTCAAGAGGGCCTCGCCTCAGGACTGCTAGCTTGTTGCAAATAGTAGATATTAGACCTTTGCGCAATGGATTCATGCAGAGAAACATATCAACGACGTTTGTGTCGGGTCCCTCAGGGAAGTTTGATATCAAAGTGCTGATAAAATGTCTAATTTGCAAATATCTGAAGAAATGAGTGTTGGGTAAGTTAAACTTTGCAGACATTTGTTCAAATGATGCAAAGCAGTTATCTATAAAAAGATCTTTAAAGTGCCTGATGCCCTTTCTGTACCAGGCTTGAAATGTTTGATCACGTATAGAAGGCTGGAAGAGATGATTATATAGAATAGACTTGAAAGAGAGAAGCCATGGAGACCACTATGCTTTCTGAACTGAGCCCATACTCTCAGGGTGTGCCTGATAACAGGATTAACAATTGGTTTAGGAGTAAGAAAAGGGATTGCGGATCCAAGAAGTGCGGAGATGCAGAAATTCTTAATAGAGTTCAGCTCAATTGCCACCCATATTGGCAGTCAGATTGGTTGTAAAAATGAGATCAAAAGATGAGACAGCATATGTTAGCTGCCCAGTAATATAAGTGGAAGTTGGGCAAAGCCATGCCCCGAACACTTTTAGATTTTTGAAGATGGACTTTATTCAGTTGGGGACGCTTGCCCTTCCATAAGCAGGATGATATGACTGAGTCTAGCGAGTCAAAGAAGGCTTTAGGAAGGCAAGTTGGTATGGACTGAAAAAGGTACAGGAATTTAGGAAGGATGTTCATTTTGACAACATTGATTTGGCCCATCAGGGACATGGACAGGAGTGACCACTGTGCTAGGCTCTGTTTTGTATGATTTAAAAAATTAATAAAATTTTCTCCAAAAAGACACTTATGTTTCCTTGTTACTGTGACACCAAGGTAAGTAAATTGGTTATTCATTACCTTAAAAGGGAGGATATGGAACTTTAATGCTTGTGCTTCTCCATTTGTTGGAAAAAGTTCACTCTTGTGTAAATTACGTTTGTATCCTGAAAACTGGCTAAATTTGTTAAGGAGTGAGAACATGGGGGGTAAGGAGGTGATCGGGTTTGATATAAAAAGTAAAAGATCGTCAGCATAAAGGGAGACTTTGTGCTCAACTCCCTCTCTCCAAATCCCCGTCAGACTTTCACAACTGCGGAACGCAATCGCCAGTGGCTCCATGGCCAGATCGAAAAGTAAAGGGCTTAAAGGGCTCCATGAAAGGGTTAATATATCAGGAGCACCTGATGACTCTGGTACTGTTCTCACTGGTGTTTAGCGAGGTGAGAGAGGATCTCATTGATACCTATTGAGTATTGAAAGACCCCAGAAAGACTGGATGTGGGAAGGATGTTTCATATAGTCAGTGAGTCTAGGACCAGAGGACACAAACTCAGAATAGAGGATATCTATTTTGAACAGAGATGAAGAGAGATTTCTTCAGCCAGAAGGTGGTGGATTTGTGGAATTCCTTACTACAGATGGCTGTGGAGGCCATGCCACTTGGTATATTTAATGCAGAGGTTGATAGGTTCTTTATTTGTCAGGGCATCAGAGGGTTTGGGAAGAAAGCAGGAGAATGGGGTTGGCAGGTATTATACTGTTAAGTTCTGTAACTCCAAAACATTAAAAGAAAAACATATATGTAGGATAATTTGTGTATGTTAGTTTTGTTTTTACTTTTATTGAAGCATGCACTTATAACATGGTGACATGATGACGTATACCATTCACGTTCTTTTACGTATGACCCGCAATGTATTATGTAAACAAAGAATGCTTAATCAAAGAATATACTGACAATATTACTCAAATATGAAATACACAACCCTTCTCCTTGGAACTCCAACTCCAACTCAATATAGAATGCAACAAAATTCAAATACGTAACGTATTGCTGTCTAGTCCTCTATATGTACAATACAACTACTATATATACTTCCACAGCATAGTAAATTTTAATTTGTTCCATTCAGGCCTAAAGATTTAATTGCAGTGGAGGATTTTTTATGCTTGTGGCATAATGTCTTTCCTGACAAGTGGTGTGGGTGGGGTCACTTTGCTTGGCAGATGATACTTGAGTCTGTGAAACAATCTCAGGTTTTGGGGCCTCCTCCATGGTGGTTGTAGGAATTGACTCTGAGACTCCAGGAAGTGGTTCTGACAGCTGTGGACACTTCTTCTCTTTTCTTCTTTCTTCTCCAAGATGCTCTTGGCATCTTCTGGACATTTTAGCATCCCAAACAGTGCATGGAAAGCTGCTTGATCTGCTGATCTATCCCAAACCACCAGATAGAGTTTCGAGCCAATGTTTTCATTTTGACTACACCTAGATGACAGGGATGCGTTGTAGCTCCTCCAGCACTGTAGCTGAGCTAGGGTGATACAACAACTCTCTATCCCCAGATAAGGCAACATCCACCAAGGGGAGGTACATCCAAAATGGGGTCACTGGGATTTCTGCTGCACATTCCAGCCATTTTGGGGTGCCATGTAGACCTGAAACAGTGTGGGGTAATTTTTGGTTTCCCTTTGGATTGTCTCTGTTGTAATAGGGAGACTTTGGATTTGCATTATTTGTCAAGGGAGTATCCTCTTTTGTAAATTTTTCAGGTATTTCCTTTTCCGAGAAACAATCCATTAGCATTTCCATGATTAGTTGTCCTCTTGAATTTGATCTTGTAATTGTGACCTCCAAGAAACAGATTCCATCTCTGCATTCGTGCTGCTGCTGTTAGTGGAGCACCCTTCTGTGGATTAAAAATGGACACTAGTGGTTGATGATCAGTAATGAGGATAAACTCTCTCTCATACAGGTACTGGTTGAAACGTTTTACACCCGAAACCAGACTCCAAGCCTCTCAGTCAATCTGTGCATAATTTTTCTCTGCAGTGGTAAGAAATTGTGATGCAAAGGCTATGGGGTGTTGACTTCCATCACGCACAATATGTGACATGACTGCACCTATACCATAAGGTGAGGTGTTACAGGGAAGCTTCCCTGGACGATGTGGGTTGTAATGTGTGAGTACAGTGTCCGAAATCACCATTTCCTTTAACTTTTGGAAAGCCACCCCACACTGCCATTTCCTTCCGATCTGTAATAATAAGTTCAGGGGGTGGAGCCTGGTTTGTCAGGGACCTGTTACAGAAATTAACAAACACTAAACAGAACCACAACCATGACAAGTCCTTTTTCTTTGGGGCATCCACCACAGCTTGTATTTTCTCAGTGCACCAGTAAATCCTTGCGCTTTGATGATGTAACCACAGTACAAGTGTTGCTTGGTTTAAAGAATTCACTCTTGTTGTGATGTGCTCTGAGCCCACAATCTTCTAATCTTTTTAACAGTGTCTTAGAACTTCGGAGACATTCTTTGTCATCCTTGCTGGTAACAATGATGTCATCCAGGTAACTCTGGGTGCTTGGGCAGCCTTGCAGCATTTGGTTCATAGCTTTCTGCCAGAGTGCAGGTGCAGAAGCTGCTCCAAAAACAAGCCTGTTATAGAGATACAGACCTTTCTGAGTGCTTATGGTGAGAAACTCTTTGGACTCTTTTTCCATCTCCATCTGTAGGTAGGCCTCAGTTAAGTCCACTTTGCCCAAGTGTTTTCTTTTAGAGAAGTTTGCAAAGATATTCTCTATCCTGGACAGAGGGCATTGATCTACTGACAGTACTGGGTTGATGGTGACCTTAAAATCACCACTGATCCTGACATTCTGTCAGGACGCTGAAGCAGGGACCCAGTCGCAGACCAAGTACTGTGTGCACTGTGATATTTACTGAGTAGCAAATCCAGAGGGGCAACAAAGTTGGTGTCAAATTTCAGGCACAGCTAAAAAACTCCAGAGAAATTCAAAAACCAGAATCAGGAAACAAGCAGAATCGATATTTAGACAGACAGTGTTCAGATACAAATGCTGGAAAGGCTCAGGAAAACTCACTGGCACAATCTGGCAACCAACAGGTGAAAACACAGGATTGAAATACACTGAGCAATAAAGAGAGAGGCAGATGATAGGTGGAGCACAATGAGATAGAAGTGGCAACAAAACAGGTAATAATGAGGAACAGGTGAGAGGCAGAGTACTCAGTAATACAGGGGCCAGGGTAAGTAGGAGCAGGGACAGGAGGACAAGGGGCATGAAAACAAACAAGAGCACATGGCAATACAAAAACACAGAACGATGGCTAGGGGGAAAACACCCAAAAAGACAGAGTTCAGCTGGAGGTAGTGACACATTTTTCTTGGCTATTGGGAACACTGGTGTTGCCCATAGGCTCCACTCAACCTTGGAAAGAATTCCTTCAGCCTCCATATGGTCTAGCTCACTTGCTACTTTATCACAAGTAGTATAAGGAACAGGACAGGCTTTGTAAAATTTGGGTGTGACATTTTCATTTAATATTATTTTACCCTTGGTATTTTTGAGTTTTCCAATACCATCCTTGAGCACTGCTGTGGCATTATCCAGTACCTTTCTTAATTTGTTTTCAGTTGACTGTACCGCAGGGGATTGGCATACAAATGGCAGGCAGATCTCCAATTACGTTGGCCACTCATGTCCCCACAATGCTGGCCGTCCTGTTTTCAATCAAATACAACAGGGGTCCCCAACCTTTTTTACACTGTGGACCGGTTTGTTTACCCCGAGAAAGATGACCATGACCATGAAGCCTTGAGCAGGCACCTGTGTGCTCATGCATGTATGTGCCGATTTTTTTCTACAAATCATTTTTGGCGATTCTGTTTGGGGGGGTGGGGTTTAATCACGGCCGGAATATAGGTGATAAGTGGCTAATACACTCAATTTCGTTTCTAAAAGGTTTTATCTAACGAATTTAATATTAAACGCACAGCGCATATTTTCCTCGCATGAATATAGTGATAAGTCAATTATCAGGGGAGGACAGGGGAGCTTGAAGTAAGTGTTGAACGAACTTCCAGTAGAAGTGGTAGAGGCAGGTTCGATATTATCATTTAAAGAAAATTGGATAGGTATATGGACAGGAAAGGAATGGAGGGTTATGGGCTGAGTGCAGGTCGGTGGGACTACGTGAGAGTAGCGTTCGGCACAGACTAGAAGGGCAGAGATGGCCTGTTTCCGTGCTGTAGTTGTTATATGGTTATATAAAGTCAATAGCATTATAACATTTTAAGTAACGCTTGGATATTAAACACACAGCACATATTTTCCCTGTATGAACATATAAAATCATTGCAACACACCAATATCGCTGGATCAGTGGGAGCCCTGGGCTGAATACTTGTTCCCTGCAACAAGACCGTGCCATCGAAGGATGATGGGAGACAGCGATACTCGAAGGGGGTTCCTTATTTCCAGTCTATTCCGCAATTTAGTTTTCGTTGCATTCATTGCAGAGATATATTGGAAATAGAAGCAACGTTTTCAGTGCTTTCGTGGCTATCTTGGGATACTTAGCCTTGGCTTTGATCCAGAATACCAGCAGAGATGTTATGTCAAACATACTTTTCAGCCCGCCGTCATTTGCAAGCTCGAGGAGTTGATCTCCTTCCCACGCTGACATGGATGACGCGTGGGTAATGACCTCACGTGCATTCAAGCTCAACAGTGCGTGGTAGGAAACAAGGAAAGGTGCGGCTGACTCATATCGCCAAATCATATCGTTTCCTCGCGGTCTGGTAGCACATGCTTTGCGGCCCGGCACCGGTCTGCGGCCCGGTAGTTGGGGACCGCTGAGTCCAATATGGATTGTTGGTTGATGTATTTCACTGTTATGAATGTCATTCCCATAAGAGTTATCTTTTCTCTGGTATAAGTTCTTAGTTGGATATCTGCAGGTTTCAGTACCTTTGAAATGCCAGTTAAACTCATTTTGTAGAATAATTGAAACAGCTGAGCAAGTGACCAATTCCATTGTAATTAATTTGCTGTTCACTTCCGGTGTAAGCAATATTGTTTGTTTCTTGTTAGTTTTCTCATTGTAAATTTCAAGGCTACCCAGTTCAGGGTCACTCTCATCATTATCAAGTTTTTCATCAACAGCATGCAGATTAGTGCTCTTTTTGAAACTGCAACATGACTTTTTATCTTTTTCTCTTCCCAATGCAGTTCATTTTATTTATTTATTTATTTTTAAAATTTGTGGTTATTATCACCTGGTACTCACTGTTTATGAACCTGTGAATTCATCCGTCTCCAGCTTCTTTTTTAACTCAAAGGACTTGTTGGACTTATCTTTAAACTCAACCATCTCACTGCACTTTAACCTGAGTCATTGTGGTTCATCTGAAACTTCCTCAATGTCACTGTTATGTTTTGTAGCTCCAAAATGTTGAACTAATTGAAAGAAAAACACAGAACTAGGATCACTGGTTTACATTAGTTTCATTTTTACTTTTAGTGAGACACGGAATTACGACAATCTGGCGTGATGATGTATGCCATTCACATACTTTTGTAGATAACTTGAAATGCATTATGTAAACAAAAAACGATTAATCAAATAATGTTTCCAATATTAGTCAAATATTACTGAAATATTAAATACACAAGAGGGATAATAAATCAGCCATGATGGAATAGCAGAACAGATTTGATGGGTTGAATGACTTAATTCTGCACCTATGTCTTATGGTCTTATAGTCACAGGAGATGTGCAAAATTCCTACTGAAGCTTTAGAGTTAGAATTGAGCCCAGGATGATGGAGTTATGAGGCATTATGTCAAGCTCTTTCAGCCAGTAATACAATTGGTTCTTATTTACATATAAATGAACAAAATGCAAATTGGTATCAGGTAACACTGTTTTTGAAGTGACCCATTTAAAGTAATGGTGGAAGAAGAGGAGCAGGAATTTAGGAAGAAGATTTAGATATTGGCTGCATGTCTCTGTCAACTGAAACAAGCCAATTAGTTACATTATACATGGGGGACACTTAGTCCATCAAAAGCATACCTCTCTATGTAAAAGTAATCTACTGGATCTATACCCTGCATTCTCCCCATGTGCAGTAAATTATTTTGTTTCAATGCTTACCTTGGTGCTATTTCAATACTGAAATTTGAACTTGTCTCCATTAACTACCCTACAACACATTTCAACCATTTCATGATTATTGTAATTTTCACTGCCCTATTTTAATTTTATATTTAATTTCCTGATCCTTGCTAACATGTTTTACATTTATATAAAACGTTATACAAATATACAGCTCAGTTTCCCAATTTGCGCTATGCTCCAGTTTTCCTATATCTCCGGGGCTGCCTTTGAATTTTGTATCCCTTCTCTCTAGCCCGTTTTTCCAATATCTTTTGCCCTGTTATACATTTCTAAATCTTGATTGATCTTTGCGCTAAGATATTAATTTGCTCACAAAAAATATGTGCTGACTGCATCATTGCTGAGTTCACTATCATTGGAAGAGTGCTTCATTAAAGCAATGGTCTGTTAGTTAACAGTAATTTTCTCCTGATGGTGTGTACATAAGAAATGGGCTCCACAATCGTTCAGTATCTATGTTGGTAACATGCAATGCAACATGTTTAAAGAGTGCATTATTTTAGCTTTATTAATAGTTCACTATACACATTTTGTTTAGATTATGAGGACATGCAGTCCTCTTTTATTGTCATTTAGTAATGCACGCATTAGGAAATGATACAATGTTTTTCCAGAATGATATCACAGAAACACATGACAAACCAACTGAAAAACTGACAAAAACCACATAATTATAACATATAGTTAAAATAGTGCAAAGCAATACCATGATTTGATAAGAACAGACCAAGGGCACGGTAAAAAAATCTCAAAGTCTCTTGAAAGTCCCATCATCTCACGCAGATGGTGAACCTCCAGTGCTGCAAACTTGCCGATGCAGCATCCTGGAAGCATCCGACCACAGTCCGACTCCGAGTCTGTCGGAAAACTCCGAGCCTCCGACCAGCTCTCCGACAGCGAGCACCAAGCGCCATCTCTGCTGAGCGCTTCGACCCCGGCCCCAGCAACAGGCAATAAGCAAAGCTGAGGATTTGGGGCCTTCCCCTCTGGAGATTCTTGATCACACAGTAGCAGCGGCAGCAAAGCAGGCATTTCAGAAGTTTCTCCAGGTGTTCCTCCGTGCTTCTCACGGCTGTCTCCATCAAATCAGGATTGTGCACGGCCCCCTATTTAACACATATCAATATCATTCGGAACGGTTGCGTCCACTGCGTCGCACTGCCATCTTCTCCTCCCTCTTTTTGTCTCTATAATGCGACTCCTTCCTCACCTTCAAGGGCCAAAGGGTCAAAGACAGGAAGCAGAATACCCCACGGCTGTGAATTGGCGGAATAGCATGGTGTGGAAGCATAGGAGTAACATTCCTCACCTCAGTGAACAAAAAAAAATTTTAAAAACCTAATTCTAATATCGAATTTTCTAGATGAAAGCTCAAACGTTTTGGTTGAACAGAAATGAATTATTAAAGAGAATTCTCTGCTATCTATAACTGCTTGCAATTAAGACTTGAGTTGTAATAGATCATTACCAATGGTGATTTTATCCGTTCATTCTATTTTGTGCTGTGGGATTTATAGATACCAGTCAAATTAAAATACCATTCAGGTCTAACCTTGATAAAAGTCAAGTCAGTTTAGTTGATTATAGAATAGCACTATACTGCTAAAGCTTATCCTCGAGCAATGAGGAAAAAAAGTGTGAGAGTGGTGACTGTTTCAGTAGTATGCAAAATATGAATAAAATAAAAGCAGCTGTAACTCTGGAATACTGAACTGAACCATTTATTGCCACCATAAGTTTTTATTTTCCATCTTTATGTCTCTGTTAATGAGGGAATATGTCCCCATGATAAATTAGTGAATAATTTTCAAGTGGGCAATGGCCACACACTTTCTTTGAAATACTTGCCTTCTTAATAGTTGCAAGCTCAATGCTATCATTTAAAATTTTAACACATAAATAAAAGTGTTTCATTATTTCAATTAACATTGACCATTTATTCTGCAACAAGTTGGAAGTGATTGGTCATGACTTTTGTCATATTTAATCAAGTTTTGGAAAATGAAAAGAAAAATTAAAGCTATAGGCTTATTTAAATAATTAACTGAATGAACTATGCAACCGTAATTAAGCTTTTTTGACTGTCTTAATACTGTACTCAAGGGTAAAGGATAAGCACCGACCTATCATATATATTAGACGTTGTTCTGAAGGAGATCACACATGACTAATTAAAAAAGGCAGCTATTATCTACCTAAGGTTTGTGCCTTTATTGCTTCTTCATCCTTTAACAATGCCATCAATCATAATTTTACTAGTCTCTTTCATCCCACAGAAAATGTCCTTGAATCAGCGAAAGGGTGCATCTCAAAAATAAAAATTCATAGTTCTACTGTACTTCATTATCACCAAAGTATAGTGTGTCATTAAAGCAGTTCTATTATGAACTTGATATACCCAATCCGCTAGGGCAATTTTAATGTGAAACAGATGAAAGTTTCTCATCAAGTCCAGAGTAATGGTTATCCGGAAAAGACAGAAATGACACATTTTTCATTATCATTTCAGTTTTAATAAGGTGACAATGTTAGAAATTCCAAATTTAAGCATAATGAATACTACTTCACTTCCTTTGACTTTTCACTTTGGGACAAATTTTGGATCATAAAGCCAGCTAGGTTTTTATTGTATTCTCTGCAGTTAAACTATCCTCCCAAAAACGGCAAGTCCCTTTGAGTTTTAGCTGATGTCCAATTGCCTTGCATAAAAAATGTCACCATTAATCTCTCCAGCTCATGCCCTCCCTGAGCTGTGTTTCATGTATAGAGTGGGAGGATCACATGTAGGGGTTTGTTGAGTAGATTAAGCAAATTTGTTAGATATTCCTGTCTGATAGAACCTACCAGGATTCTAGCAGTTTATGAAGTTTGCTGTAGGATACATTACATCCTGTCATTCTGTCTCAAAATCTGCCCAAAATTATTGCTACCACTTATATGAAAGTAGGTGTAACAAGCAGATACTTTTAACCTAGATATTCATGAATGGATAGAAGTAGTGAGGAGACAGAGTAAATAATGAATATTACTTTTTATCAGATCCTCACAAAAAAAGCCGTATTAGCCTGAAGATGAAGAGAAGCCTATCACTGTACACATGTATGTATCCTACCCCAGCACTTACTTCTGTTTAAAGGTTTCAAAGGTACATTTAATGTCAGAGAAATGTATACATCCTGAAATGCTTTTTCTTCACAACCATCCAAGAAAACAGAGGAGTGCCCCCAAAGAATGAATGACAGTTAAATGTTAGAACCCCAGCCCCCCCCACTGTGCGTAAGCGTCAGCAAGTAATGATCCCCCTGCCCCCACCAGCAAAAAAAAATTGGCACCTGCCACCGAGCACTCAAGCATGAGCAAAGCAACCGCAATTGATAGCCACAGGATGTTGTTGTTGCATCTTTGCAATTACCTAACAATTAAAATAAAGGCAGGCACACAAGAGATGGCTTTAATTAGTGTATTCACAGTGCAGCGAGAGAGAGAGAGAGAGAGAGGGTAGAGCGAAGAATGCACATGCATAGACACCAGATCAATGTGCACGCACAGACAACAGATCATACTTAGTGTCAAGGGGAGTCATTACTCAAAAAGAAATAGATCCATACATTACACTATATGTACAAAACATTCAGTTTCCCTTTCACAAACCATATTCAAATAAACATGCTTTCACAACAACAGTCCTTAACCAACTTCACTGTTCTAAAGATTCAGTCTTTTAAGTGGCGATCTGTTTCTTTCAGGATAGCACCTTTGAACTTGTGGAGTGGCATTAGATTTGGTAGGTGTCTTGTCAATGTCAATATTCTCGGTTGCCAGTGTCATGTTGCTGTCAATTACATGGTTGTCACTGAGAAGTAAGTCTAGTGGTTGTAATGTGTTCGTCTTGTTGGATACATTCGACTCAGGTGCGTTCTTCAGTTGACCATCTAGTATCTGGTCCAGGTGACGTCTCCATGCTTGATCTCCAACATCCAGTGTGTACGTCAGAGGTCCATTTCTTGTAGCTATCCTGCTGGGTGTTCACTTGTCTTCTGGGTAATCATGTACTTAGGCTTCCTGTCCAAGCTCGAAGCTTCTTGCTGCTTTGCTTGGCAACTGGCTGAATTGTTTATTCTGTACTTCCTTCCAGAAGTCTGGTTTCAGGAGGTTTACAGAGATCTCAGATTCCTGCTCATGAACACCATTGCAGGAGTTTGATTTGTCATTGCATGAACAGGGTTCCAATACACAAAATGGAAGTTGTCAACCTCGTGCTGTAGAGAAATGTCCTTCTTGTCCATTGATTTAATGGACTTCTTGAATGTCTGGATAAACCTTTCAGGTAACTCATTCATTGCTGGGTGGTGAGGAATTGTGGGGGCGCATTTTGAACCTTGTGCCATCCCAAACAGCTTTTGGCCAAGTCTTCGATTTGCTTACCCAATTGCGGCCACCACATGTAGCTCCGGGAAAGACTCTTCGCCATTCTTTGGTTCCCTTTGTTTTTGGAATATGTTACCAGCAAATGCTCCACCAATGTGGCGTGGAACACTTCTGCTGGGTCACAGTATGTAGACTTTTCTTCTTCAGTTGCCAACAGTGGAAGATATGACAAACCATCAACATTGCTGTGTTGCTTGGTAACCTTGAACTCTGTGTCGCAAGAATGAGCTCTTAGGAATAGTGCCCAGTGTTGTAACTGGGTAGCAGTCATCTCTGGAATTCCCTTCCTGGGATTGAAAATGAACACGAGGGACCAATGAACTGTCACTAGCGTAAACTTTTGTCTGTAGAGATAGCATTGGAACTTCTTTATTCCTCATACTAGACTAAGAGCCTCTCGGTCGATTTGTGCATCGTTGCATTCTGCGCTTGTCAGTGGCCTTGAAGCAAAGACAATCAGACGTTCAGATCCATCACGTTGTGACAAAACGTCTCCAAAGCCGTAAGGGGATGCATTGCACACCAGTCTGATGGGCAGGGATGGGTCAGCAGTTCTTCTGATGTTATTAGTCTCTTTGATTCCTTGAATGCTCTCTCAGACCTTTCTGGCCATCCCCACTTTGCTCCTGTCTGCAACGGTGCATTCAATGGGTGCAGCACAGTAGCAATGATTGGGAGAAACCAGTGGTAGTTGTTTATAAGACACAACCTGCGTTGTGACACATTTTCCGGTTTGGGTCCCTGTAGTACTGCTTCAGTCTTCTCTTGTGACTTATGTAAGCCATGCTTGTCAATGACATGTCCACAATAAAAGATTTCGTTCTTGAAAAACTTACAATTTCTCTCTCTTTGCAGGTAGACCATACTCACTCAGCCTCGTGAGCACTTTACCAAGGTTCTGGATGTGCCCTTTATCATTCTTGCCAGTCACTATGATGTCATCAAGGTAACATTTGTTCCTGGGATACCTTGGAGAACGTGGTCCATAGATCTTTCCCAAATTGCTGGAGATGATGTGACACCAAATACAAGACGATTATACTGGAACAGTCCCTTGTGAGTGTTGATTGTGAGAACTTCCTGCTTGACTTCTCAGTCTCCATTTGCTGATAGGTTTGTGATAGGTCAGTCTTTGAAAACCTCTCCCTGCTTGCCAAAGATGCAAAAATGTCCTCTATGGGATACTGCACAGTACGCAGCACCATACGATGCTCACTTTGAAGTCCCCACATATGCAAACGGCTCTGGCCTTCCCTTTCTTGATCAACCGGACAATGAACATGACCCAATCACTCCACTCAACCTTGGAGAGAATTCCAGATGCCTCCAAACTCCGAAGTTCAACACCCACTTTAGGACGTAGTGCGTAAGGCACTGGGCACACTTTATGGAAATTTGGTGTTGCTGTTTCACCTAGTTCAATTCTGACCTTCTTGCCTTTGAGTTTACCAATCCCCTTCTCAAACACCTTCTCACTAGCATTAAGCGGCTGTGCCAGTCTCTAGTTAGTGCTACGATTTGGGCTGCCGTTGTCTATTGATGCCACATTGAGAGCTGTGATTGTGTACCGGTCCAGTTGGATTTTTCTCAACCACTCACGTCCGAAAAGGGCTGGTCATTCACTTTTCAAAACATAAAGCTCCAACTGCTGTGCTGGCCTCTGTTTGTCATATTCACCTTTAGTTTGCCTTTGAGAGACACTTTTTCACCTGTGTAGGCCTTCAGCATCACTCTTGTCTTCTCAGCGTGAGGAGAGAGAGCAGCATGCCACACGTGCGCAACCCTCCGGTGAAAAATGATATCGTATCTGTTAAGCAGGGGCTGTGGACAATTCTGATTTGATGGAGACGGACGTGAAAGCACAGAGGAACATCTGGAAAAATTTCTGAAACACCAGTTCGCTGCTGTTGTTACTGCGTGATAGGGAATCTTTTGGAGGGAAGGCCTCAAAATCCCTGGCTTTGCCTGCTGTTGGCGACGGAGATGGAGGTCGAATGGTTCGGATAGAGATGGCACTCAGTACTTGGCGTCGGAGAGCTGATCAGAGCTCGAAGTTTTCGGATGACTCAGAGTCGGGCCGTGGTCGGGTATGGCAGGGAGAGTTTTTCTTCCTTCTCCTGTCTGCGTAAGATGTGGGACATTTGAGAGACTTTGAATTTTTTACTGTGCTCATGGACTTCTTCATCAAGTTATGGTATTGTTGCACTGTTGTAACTATATGTTATAATTATGTGATTTTGTTAGTTATTTTTACTCTTGGTCTGTCCTGTGTTTTGTGATATCACACCAGAGAAAATATTGTATCATTTCTTAATGCATGCATTACTAAATGACAATAAAAGAGGACCGTGTGTCTTCATAATCTAACGGTACCTTAGAAAACAGTCTGTTGTAGTCAGCCTCTGAAATTACAGACAAAGCTGACACTGTATCCAGCTCCATTTTCAGTTTTACACCAGATGATTTTGTGATCTGTTTCAGTTATACTATGCAATTCCAGGCATGAGAAGCTCACCTTTGTCAGACACTGTGTTACCTGATTCTGTTTTACGTTCAGCCACTTTATGCATTTGCTTAGTTTTGTGTTTGAGACTTTTTACTCAGTTGTGCTTTATGTCTGCTTTGCACATTCCCTCTATGTGACCTTGTCTGTGACACTTTCTGCAGACTTTTCCTTGCGCCTACAGTCATTTGCATAATGGGAGGATTTGCCATGTCAATAACATTTTTGACTCTTTTGCATCATTCAGGGATGTTTTGTACATTTCACATTCTAACCTCTTTTCCTGTAGTTCCGTTGCATCCTTTGCTGCAGTCTCTAACAATATTGCAATGGTCAATGCCTGCTTCTAAGGTTAGGTCTCTCTTTCTGACAGTAACCTTTTCTATGTTCTTTGACTATGCATGCCACATACAAGCCTGTCCCTTAATGCATCAGAAAGTCCATCTCTAAAGTCACAGTACCGGAAAGTTTGTGCAGCTCTGCAACATATTCAGAAATGCTTTTTGAGATTCTCCCTCTTGAGTCCTATCTTTTCTAATTGTTTTTTTTAAACCATCTTTAATTGACTTATCTTTTAAAGGATGGGATAGATTGGGTATTAAACGATTTCAGGATTTGTTCGAAGTAGGGAATCTCTCTTCTTTTGTGCAACTTTCAACAAAATTTAACCTTTCCAATATCCACTTTTTTCAATACTTACAGATTAGAGATTTTTTAAGATCTCAATTACATACATTTCCTACAAGTCCAGATGAGAATATAATAGATACAATTTTAAATCTGAAACCCTTTGACAATGGTTCAATATCTTACATTTATGGCCTGCTGTTGGGACTGAAAAAGGCCTCTTTAGGTAAAATTAAAGGAGACTGGGAAAAGGTTTTACAGATTTTCATATCTGAAGAGAATTGGAAGATTATTTTAAAATTGATTAGTTCATCATTATGCACTCGTCATTCTTTAATGCAATTCAAAGCGGTACATAGAGTTCATATGTCTAAAGACAAGCTCTCTCATTTCTACGCAGATATTTCCCCTTCCCGTGATAGATGTACTAATGGAGTGGCAACACTAATTCATATGTTTTGGACATGTCCAAGCCTTGAAAAATTTTGGAAAGATGTATTTCAAACTTTTTCTGTACTTTTCAATGTTAGTTTTAAGCCCAATCCCTTGATGTTATGTTTGGTATTGTTGAGGATAGTGCTACAAAACTGAAGCCATCTAATTTGTGGGTATTGGCCTTTATGTCTCTTACGGCGGGGAGGGTGATCTTGCTCAAGTGGAAGGAGGCTGCCCTGCCCACTCACGTTCAATGACTATCTGATGTTATGTTGTGCCTTGATCTAGAGAAGATTCGTTGTTCGATTTCTGATTCTAAACATGATTTTCTAATGTTATGGGGACCCTTTCCGAATTATTTTCATAATCTTTGAACTGTTACTAAAGTATGGATCTGAGCCATTATTATCATAATATTTCATGGTAAGGTAATTTTTTCTTCTCTTTTTTTTAACTTACCGGCTCATTTTGGTAGTGGGGTAGATTTTTAAAAATAAAATACTATTATTTTATTTTATTTCATTTCATAATTCAATCTTTTTTCTACATGATTGAATTGGAATATGGGATACTGTGATCATATTACTGTGATTTAAATGTAATGTAATTCGTATTACTTGAATCCTTATGAAGTTTGTATTTGTATTCATGCAACTTATTTAATAATAAAAATATTGAAAGAGAAATGCTTTATCATTTGACTGGTTCCCTTTGTCAAATCTAAATCTCTCAGCTATTACCAGCAGTATAGGGCTCAAGTGATTTTGTAAAATTGTAACAATTCTGTTGAACATCTTGCTTGCTGGCTTTTCAGGGGTTATTAAGTTGCATAAGAGACTCTATATCCTAGGACCTATTAAGCTAAGAAGTGTGGGTGCTTTCGTTTGCTCCCCCATGTTGCTTGTGTTACAATACAGTTCCACTCTCTCAATATATGACCTTCAGCCTTCATTAGTGTTATCATTTTTGTCAACTTTTCCGACAGAAGCCATCGCCACGTTATTTTCACCTAGCTGCGGCTTGCACTGTGTGCTATGCATGTGCTCGCATGTTCCTTCGTTAGCGACTGTGACGGCCTTCTCTGTACGGTTTAACTCTTTCCTCTCACTGTTTCATCCCATAACTGTTCACAATATTTTCTGACATTCAGGTTTGTACTCGTGACCAATTTGTTGTGTCTTGCATCTACACAACAATCAAAGTTAAAAGCACACATGCGGAAGATGACTTTAACTGGTGTATTCACAGTGCAGCAAGAGAGAGAGTGAGAGAGAGAGAGAGAGAGACAGACAGATGGGAGTAAAGAATGCACATGCGTGGACAACAGATCATACAAAGTGTTAAGGGGAGTCATTGCTCTAAAAGAAATAGATCCATACATTACAATTGTGAGCTTCTCTTTGATGATTTTCGTTTTTGCTCTGTTGGTTGCAATCTGTTCCGGAAGTCAGAGATGTCTAGTGTACTTTACATTGGAACTACAGCAGAAACCCAATGCAACTCAAAGAAAGGGGAAGATAAAGTTTAGTAGGATGCTATTTTACAGGTTCCTCAAGGTTTTATAGGTATATGCTTAATTTCTGTGAGGAAGTTCAAATTTTATGTTCCTGATTGGAAAATTATCTGCAGCTCATTTTCAACAGATAACATGAAGCAGTTCTCTGCTCAATAGGCTGATAATTTGGGGCTATGTGTATGATGTAAAGCCACAATTTGCATTGATTCATGGAAACCCAGTAAGGTTAGGCATACTTGGCTATACTACTCCCTCTAAACGGATGGCGGGGTGGAGATACATCTTCCCCAAAGGAGGTGTAAAGTGCTCCTTCCCTCTGCTAACCTGCAGGCCACCCTTGGGAAAGCTGTAGCACCTGCTTAGGCCCCCAGTCAGGGTCGCGTGAAGCCATGGGAGTAGGTGGTAAATGGTTTTATGAACAGATGCTGCGTATCACAAGTCCTGGTTATGTAACCAATGAAATCAGACAAACAATCTCTGAAGAATATTGCTAATGGTTGGGGTCACCTGTCTTGTAATGGCACTGCCCCAAAGAAGGCAATGACAAACCACTTCTGTTGAAACATTTACCAAGAACAGTCATGGCTATGGACCATGATCACCCAGGTCATACAACATGGCACATAACGATGATGATTCCCTGAAAAATGGCATTACTGTCTCAACGGGACAATCCAACCCAGTTTCTGCTGTTTCACTCTCTACAGATGCTGTCTCATCTGCTAGAATTTCAAGCATTTTTGTTTTTGATTTCAACATCTGCTGGGTAAATGCATTTAAAATTCTCTTCCTATTATGTGATGGACAACCTTGTTCCATCAGCTAAATTACTATGTAAGACAGTACATCCGGGAATCTGAGACAAACAAAAGCTGTCACTACCTCAAGTCTTTAGAAATGTCAGTAATTTCACACTATATCATTTTGTTTGAACATTTCAAAGGTATCCACAGCAATAAATGTGATTGTGTGTCAAAATGTACAGACATCATGTCATTTGTCAAAATGCTCCGTATGCAGTCTGTATTTATATGTTGGGAATGCTTTTATCTACGAGAAAGATAACCACCTTGTCATTTACAAAAACACACGCTTCAATGTTTCGCAGCAATTTTCTGCATAATGTTTGAACCCTGATTGTTTCACTGATGCAGCATTTATTAAAGATGGTAAAATTTATTCAATGCACAATAAATTGGTTGTCCGTAACTCAAACAATGGTCCCATTTATCTATTTTTGAAGCCAATGCTAAATGATGAACTATTGAAAATGTAACTGCCTCTATTGGTCTGAGCATTCAAAGGATGTGTAGTGGAGAGTGTATTGACTGGCTGCATCACAGCCTGGTATGGGAACACTGATATCTTTGAATGGAAAATCCTACCAAAGGTAGTGGATTTGGCCCAGTATATCACAGGCAAAACCTTCCCAACCATTGCATAGATTTACATGAAATACTGATATAGCAAAGCAACATCCATCATCAGAGATCCTCACCAGCCAGGACATGCTCTTTCCTCACCGCTGCCATCAGGTAGAAGGTACAAGAATCTCAGGTCTTGCACCAGGAGGTTGAAGAACAGCCACAACCATTAGGCCCTTCACTCACTTGCCCATTCATTATGTTCCCACAACCAATGATCTCACTTTAAGAGCTCTTTATCTTGTTATCTTTATCTCATGTTCTCATTATCTATTCATTTATATTTGCATTTGCACAGTTTGTTGCCTTCTGTGCTCTAGATGATTTCTTTACTGTTTATAGTTACTGTTCTATAGGTTTGCTGAGTATGCCCACAGGAAAGTGAATCTCCTGATTGTATACGTGACATATATATACTTAGATAATAAATTTACTTTGAACTTTGAGGTCCACTTCCGGTCTAGAATGGGAGGTCAGTGGAAGAGGAGAGCTAGCTTCCATGGAACCACATGTATTCTTTCACAATTGGTGCAATTTAGTTACCCACCGTTTCTCTTGAGGGGAATTTTCTAACTCTTGTTGGGAAATTGATGCATTATGGGTGCTCAGATGCCTCTTGATCTCACTGATAATTCTCTCAGCCTTGTGTGTCAAGGTGGAATGTTTGTGGGAGAAATTTGGGGACATAACTCTACTCACTATCTGTTTTCAGAATTGTCTCCACAATGTGAACAACTTACTTCTGTTTGGAATTCAGTATTCCTGAATTCTCTCAATTTCCCTGCCTCTCACCAACTATGGACATTGACTAAGTCAGGAAAATGGGAAATCCCAGTATACAAAGCCCTGGTGCTTGTGTTTGCTCTGTGATTCCATTGATCCAGGCATATGCTATCAGATATGCATTCTAGGGAAACGGCTAAAAATTCACAGAAGCTGCTGGAAAATGATACATCTTCGTCTTTGTGTTTTCTTGTGGACTTCAAACTCCCACTGAAGATATGGTAAAAATCAGTAAATACCCAGGTCAGGTCTATGAAATGTTGTTACTGAAATAATTGAATTTGGCTGCATTGGTTATTTTGTTTTAAATTTTCAAATGGTTTTGAAAATAATGCATACATTCTACTCATGTTGGTGTAAGAGGCAAAAATCAAAGTGTGCCTGTGAACTAGGCTTCATTATAGGTTGGTGCCAAGATTATTTAGAGGCTCCAGTTTCCTTTTCTATAAACTATATGTGTTCCTGCTGCAGTTTACCAGGAGTGGAGGGGTGAGAATTTAATTGGCCCTTAAACAGAGCCAACCGCCAGACAGTAATGTTGCAGTGGAGATTGTGAGGTGACATTTTTGTTAGGCCTGGGGCAGTGTGTCATAGAGTCAGATAGCGTAGAAACATGCACTTTAGCCCATGCTGACAAAAATGCCCATCTAAGTTTGTCCTATTTCCCCATGTTTAGCCCATAACCTCCTAGCCAGGATGGGATTCATGTCACTGCATGTCCTGTTCCAGGATTTTGGACACCAGGATCAACACAGATTTCATAAATCTGTTTTCATACAGATCAGTTAACAAAGCACTGTCGAAATTAGCAGAGATGATGGTGCTATCTCTTTGGATGACAGCACACCACATCCCCATTTTAACCTGTTTAAGTAACAGTGGAAACCAAACAATGCCTTCCAGTGGCTCTGCTGTTCAGGTCCTATGAGCTTTGGGCTCCTGTTTGAGTTTCAGTAACTGCCTGACTTTTTCATGATTAGGCAAGGATTGTTTTACCCTTCTTACAGTGCCTTGTCCAAGTATTCAGGCCCCTAACCCTTTGTTCACATAAATGAGTACTACAGCAGGAGATTTTGATCTATTTAACTGAGAATTTTTATTTGTGAATCACATGCTTCTTTTTCACAGTAGAGCCCAAAAAACCAGGGAAGCATGAAAAACTAAAAATTCAAAAACTGGAATTTCAGCAGTTCAAAACTATTCGCACCCATTTGCTCAGTACTTAGTTGAGCCACCTCTTGCAGTTATTACTGCCAGTAGTCTTTTTGAATAAGTCACAACGTGATGGAGCAAGATTTTCCCATACCTCCTTGAAAAATTGCTCAAGTTGTGCCAGGTTAGTTGGAGAGCGGTACTGGGTAGCTGTCTTGAGGTCTTGCCAGAGACGTTCGGTGGGGTATGGGTCAGCACTCTGAATGGGACACTCAAAGGTATCAACTCTCTTCATTTGAAGCTACTCTATGGTTGCTCTGGCCGTGAGCCTTAGGTCGTTGTCCTTCTGAAAAATGAATTTCCTCCACAGTTTAAGCTTTCTGGCATGCTAGCAGGTTTTTACCCACAGTCTCTGTATTTAGCAGCATTCATCTTCCCATCGACCCTGACCAGATTTCCTCCCTGCTGCTGAAAAGCATCCCCTTAGCATGATACTTTACAGTAGGGATGGTGTTACCTGGCTCATGTGCAGTACTAGATTTACGCTACATGTACCGCTTAGTGTTGAGGCCAAAAATTTCCTCCTCAGTCACATCCCATCACAAGACCTTCTTCAACATCTTTACAGTATCTTCTCAGTGACACTTTGCAAAATCTTTACAGGCAAGGATATGTTTTTCTTTTTTAGCCAGGGTTTCTTCCTTGCCTCTCTTCAATAAATACCATTTTTGTGCAAGGTCTTAGAAATTGTGGATCCATGTACTTCATCTCCAGTTGCAGCTCACTCAGAGAACTGTTAGTGTCACATTAGCCTCTCTTACAAGTGCCATATATTCTCTGGTGACTAAGTTTAGCCACCCGCTGGACCTTGGCTGTATTTTCATGTTTTTTCCACTTTTTCACGATGGATTGCAGTGAGCTCCGAGGTATGTTCAGTGCTTTTGAGGTGGTTCTGTACCCTCCTCCAGATTTAAGCTTCTCTATTATCATTTCCCTGACTTGGCTTGAATGCTTTTTTGTCTGCATTTTGATTTGGTCTATTGAAAATCTACCATACTGTTGGACCTTACAGAGAGAAGGGGTTGTATATGGTGACACATGAATTCATTGAAAACAGGTAATCCTCTAATTTTTTAACAAACTGGATACGTTAGTAAGATAATACAGTATTGTGACGTTCTGGGTGGGGGCGTGGTCGACAGCCTGCCTCTGCATTTGTAATGACCAGTACTGTTTATTGTTCTTGTGTTAAAATGCTTTTGTGGGATTATGGTGGGAAGTTCCAGTTCATTTATTGTTACATTTTAGCTTGGGTTATACAGTTATTTGCTTGTGTATTTGTGAATCACCCTGACTGTAATCAGGGTGTATGATGGTCACCTACCCCATCTGTGTGAGACTGGTTGGGTTAACTCTCCGGGTCATGGTGCCCAGTCTGTTTTGTCTTTATCACAATAAAATGCCACGTGGGTGGCTAAAAGTGTGGAAATGTAAAGCCCGTAATGGAAACATCTGTAAAGGATTGAGAGTCATTGAGTGGTTTACTGAATAACTTTATTTTTGAATGAAGTATATTTTGAAGTAAAAAAAATAAAAACTGTTGTTGAGTTAAAGAGCTTCCTCGTCTGTCATTATGGACCAAATGCTCGCCACAGTATATTGTACCTGAGGAAATCTAGCAAGGTAATTACAAAGGGGAGGAATACTTTTACAGCTTCAAAATTTTGGTTTTTAATTTTTAGTAAATTGTTGACAGGTCTTGGAATTTTTCTTCTGATTTGAGATGATGCACAATGTTCTGTAGATTAGCTCAAAAATCCTAGTTCAATTTTTTTTTAATCTGGAAAATGAGACAGTAAAATGTGAAAATAGTTGTGGGGGTTGAATACATTTTTAAGGCACTGTGCCTCTAATCTATCATCCTGCTTGGTTTCGTTCCTGTGGACCCTAAAAGTCTAACCACTCATTAACTGAAGACAGCGGGTATCCTCATACTCATGCCGATTAACCCTCTATGCTTCTCATCTTCGTAGTTTTACTATTTCCTCACTTTATTCTTCTTCATTGTGCATGTATTCATCAAATAAAGTATTTTTACAGGTTTGACTTAAAAGACCTTCCTGAAGCGAGCAGAATACCATGTATGGTGCATGCTGAGTCTGCAGTATGTCTTCCCATTGTGATTGGACTATTTTCCATTGCCCTTTTATTTCACAATGATCAACACAATCTTTCTAAAATAGCATTGAAAGTGCACAATTAACAAATCAGATTGTCAAGATAAAGCAGTAGATTTTGTATCCTTTGCTGTAGCGTGATAGGTTTTTGACTGTTGATAGGAAACCATATTTACTCTATCTGATCAAGCCAATGGTGCCCTTTGCATGGATGTGCTACAGGGTTTTTAGTCCAAGGTCATGAAATTCTGCTGCCATCACCTGACATATAAAGTGTAAAAGTAGTGAAATTTAATGAGATAGAACAACAAAACTGATTGTCCACAAAAGGCATTTGAAAGGACACTAAACATGATATGTCAATCATTCAGTCTTAGCAGCTTTATCCAAAACTCTGTCATTTAATATGACAACATGAATACAAAATGTACAGGTCCCATGTTCATATCATCTACTATTCAACTACAAACGTTTGTAGATACGAGGAAGAAAGGTTCACGGGCAACTCCACATTAATCACTTTTAGTCATGGAAAATTAACACCTTTATAATTTTTTGCATATTCATATGTATCTGTTTTATTTTATGCAGTTTATTAACAAAAAAGATTCAGACACTGATACAATCTTTGTGTATATTGCTGATTTGTTATTGACAGCTTGTTGAATTAAATCTGATTAGGCTGCTTCTGTTCATTTGTAGCAATCATATTTGATCTTGTATCTTGGCATTTGTTGCTAGCTCCGAAAGACAAAAATCACAAGAAGCGTTTTTTTTTCCTTTTTAACATGCCATGGTGCAGTGATTGAAACATTGTCAATAACCTTTATTTCTATTTTCATCATGATTAATTATTTAAGTAAAAAACCAAGTAATTTTCACATTAAGACACTGAAGTGCTAAGCAATAAAAGCATATTTAAAATATGACAGCTGATTTTTTTCATCTTCATTTATTGCTTTCAGCTACTATTTTCTTCTGAGGTCAGTACATATGAATATAAATACAATACATTACTATGCAAGTGGTAGAATTCTTAAAAAACTAAACTTATTGCTTAATATCTAATGTTATAAAAGCTTTATGAACCTTCATTTCTTTTTGATTTTCCATCTGAATATTCAGTTACAAATTTCTTCGGTGTCACTGAATTTTTGCCATAATTGGAAACTTCCCTGCTCAGTAGACTGAAAATAAGTGCTGGGCCTTGCAATTTATTCAGTGCTGAAAGTAACCTATGAAAAGGTCAGTAAAGGAGTCCAAATCTTTAGATCAATGTAACACACAAAAAGTGCTGCAGGATCTTGGCAGGTCAAGCAGCATCTATGGAGGGGAATAAACAGCTGAGGTCTGAGACCTTTCACCGGGACTGGAACGGAAGGAGGAGAGAGGAGAAATCTTTACATCAACAGGCAACACTCAAGAAGAGAGCATATTGTTTCCAAAGCACCTTAATGGTAAACTGTAAATAAAGAAGAGATTTACTAAATAATCTAATTCTGATATGTAGTGTCACTCATCTTCCCTGTCCAATAATAAAAAAACACTTGCTAGGAAGACAGTATGGCTTTTATTTTGCAGCGGTGACGACTCCAAATCATGTATTAGTTATATGGTTGGTAATCAGGAATATTTCCTGCAGTCACTGCCTTTCAACTGAACTGATCTGGCAGAGCCCCAAAAAGTAGCCCAGTGAGCTTCTTCTGCCTCATTATTACTTGCTGCATTCTGTATCATGTCTGTCCTGCAGACATTATTCACAGGTAAAAAATGATGACAATGAAGGGGGAATTATAAGGATAAGAGGATCTCTAACAAAATCATGGATATGCTAACATATAACAGTGCTTTCAGGTAAACATTGTCAGAATCAGAATCGGTTTGTTAACATTGTCTTATATGACGCGCAATTTGTTGTTCTGGGGTAGCAGTACAATGCAAAGACATCCTCTTAACATTGATCAACAAATAAATAAATAATGCAAAAGAAAAGGAATAATGAGGTAGTGTTCATGGGTTTATGGACCATTCAGAAATCTAATTGTTAAATAGGGATCTTTATGCTCTTGTACCTCCTCCCTGATGGTAACAATGAGAAGACAGCATATCCTGGATGCAATTTTGTTGAGGCACCACCTCTTGTGGATGTCCTAAATGGTGGGGAGGTTGCACCTGTGATGAAGCTGGATGAGTTCATGTGCTTTACAGCTTCTTGCAATTCTGTGGTTTGGAGTCTCTGTTCCAGGCTGTGACACAAGTCAGAATGTTTCTTTTTTGCTTTCTATTTGCAAATTTTGTTTAATTTATATATATTTCTTATTGTACCTCATAGTTTTTCATTATATATTGCACTGTATTGCTTCTGCAAAACAACAAGTTCTGTGTACAGCCAAGACAAAATTTGCAGATGCTGGAAACCCAAGTAACACACACAAAATGCTCGAGGAACTCAGCAGGCCAGGCAGGAAGCATGCAAAAGAGTACAGTCAATGTTTCAGGCCTGGACCTTTCCTCAAGACTGGAGTAAAAAAAGATGAGGAGTCAGAGTAAGAATGTGGGGGTCGGAGATGAAGAAACACAAGGTACTGGTGAAGCTGGGAGGAAGGAAGGGATGAAGTAAAGAACTGGGAAGTTGGTGGAAGAGATACAGGGCTGGAGAAGGGGGAATCTGATAGGAGAGTACAGAAGGCCGTGGAAGAAAGAAAAGGGGGAAGAGCACTAGAGGGAAGTGATGGGCAATAAGGAGATAAGGTGAGAGATGGAAGTGGGAATGAGGAATGGTGAAGGAAAGTGGAAGGGAGGCATTACCGGAAGTTCAAGAAATCGATATTCATGCAATCAGGTTGGAGGTTACCCAGACGGAATATAAGGTGGAACTCCTTCAACCTGAGTGTGGTTTCATTGTGACAGTAGACGAAGCCATGGACTAACATGTCAGAATGGGAATGGGAAGTGGAATAAAAATGGGTGGCTACTGGGAGATCCCAGTTTTTCTGGTGGACGGAGTATAGGTGCTCAGCAAAGCAGTCTCTCACTCTACATTGGGTCTCATCGATATACAGGGGGACATACCAGGAGCACCTGATACAGCAGATCATCCGAACAGACACACAGGTGAAGTGTCACCTCACCTGGAAACTCCTCTTTACCTCTGTTCCAAAAGTGCGGCCCTCAATTTTGAGGCTGTGCTCTCTACTTCTCAATACTCCCATCATACGAAAACATCCTCCCCACATGCACCCTATCGAGTCCTTTCAACATTTGGTAGATTTCAATGAGGTCCCCACACATTCTTCTAAATTCCAGTGAGTACAGGCCCAAAGCTCCCAAACATTCCTCATATGTTAGCTCTTTTATTCCAAGAATCAGCCTCTTGAGCCTCCTCTGGACTCTCTCCAATGAGAACACATCCTTTCTGAGATATGGGGCCCACAATAGTTGAAAATACTCCAAGTGCAGCCTGACTAGTGTTTTATAAAGGCTCAGCATTATCCCCTTGCTTTTATATTCTATTCCCCTTGAAATAAATGCCAACACTGCACTTGCCTTCTTTACCACTGTGAGGGGATCCAGGAGTGCCCCTATTAACTGTTTGAAGAAAGACAGAGAGAGACATTCATCATTGATGGTTTGTTTGGAAAGGAGAGAGAGACGAAGATTAACAGTTGGACTGTCACTTTAAGGCATTGGAAGTAACTTTGGATCTTTACTGAGTTTGGAGTTGGAAACAGCACCGAGCAGCTCGAAAGTTGCTATGGTGACCAAAGGCTGGTTGTTGATATTACTTTCAAGGACTTGTTGCCTGCTTGTGCATTTCTTTACAGACAAAGGAGGGAGGGGCTCTTTGAATGACAGTTGATACTCAGCCTGGTGAAATAAATGGGAGGTCAGATGATACAGCCCTCAGACACATGATCTGGACACTGAGTGAGCATTGTTGTGCCCGCAGAGAAAGTGGGTTTTGGAGGATCGATCAAGCGGATTGATCCAAATTGCTATTCCAACGTAGGAGAAGGGGTTGACTGGTGGGGAGTTGTCTATGTGTCCACCCTTGCCGGGGTGATAGCTTCACCACAGGAAAACCAGTCCCCCTGGTTAAAGTCACAGGCGGTGACTTGTAAAGGATTTCGGAGGACGACGAGAAGATCGATGGCATCAGCTCACCTGAAGACTCAACTCACTATCCCTCTCTCTCTATCACTACTCAACTAAATACCACGAACTGAACTGAACTAAACTTTACTCAACATTGTAAGACTGTATCTTTTTACCCCTAGACTTAAAGAAGCTTGGTTTTTCATACATATATATTCCACACTTACTTTTATATATAATTATTTCTATCCTGTGTGATTTATTTACATTGACATTACTGTATTGCGTAGTTACTAATAAATATTAGTAGTTTATAGCAATACTGGACTCCAAAGTGGTTTCTATTTCTGCTGGTTTCTTAATCCCCGTCATGGGGTACATGACATTAATTGGGGCCTGCGTCCGTGATATGAACAAATTGGTCGGGAGGCTGGTTTGAATTGATTGGGGAAACTCCCTTCTGATTTGGTTGTGTGGAAAAACAGCGGAAATGGATGTTCGAGACTTTCTGAAATCACCAGACCTGGTGACTTTGAAGTTTGCTAAAAAGTATGAGTTGCGGGACATTGCATTGAGAATTGAGGTAAAGAAGGGTGTAAGTAAGGTAGAAATTTAAAGGAAAATAGTTGAATATTATATAGATAAGGGAACATTTGATGAGGAGGCGTTAGAGTTGTTCGTGGAAGGTGAATCTGCTGAGGATGTGTTTCAGCTTCAGTTGGAAAAATTAAAGCGGGAGCATGAATGGAAATTAAAACAGCTCGAGAGAGAGGCCAGAGAGGCAGAGAAACGGAGAGAAAAGGCAGCAAGACAGAGAGAAGAGGCAGAAAGACAGAGACAGCTCGAGAGGGAGAAATGGCAACGTGAAGTTCATGTGGCAGAAAGGCAGAGACAGGTTAAAAAGGAGAGGTTGCAGCAAAGAGGTTTAGAGTCGGACCCTGATGATTTTTACAGCTCGGAAGGGCTTGTTTCGTGTGATGAAATTAAAAGTTGTGTTCCTGATGAGGTAAGGGCATACCCAGTGGCAGAGGATGCCCCTACCCTGCAGGTGTTTGATAAGAAAGCAGACGAAGAAGTTTTAACCCATGAGGTTGAGTTTACTCCAGAAGAGAGTTTGCCAGAGAATAGCTGGGAGGTTCGAGATAACCTTGAATTTGAAACTGGGACAAATGATGACAGCCCAGAAGAGGCAGTTGTTCTGATTGAATGTGTTCAGGTTGTTGAAGTACCTGTGAGTTCACAGGATTCTGAACCTCGTGTTGAAACTCAGTTGAAGTCTGAGGTGCCTGACTTGGTTGGAAAGGAATGCAGTTTTAGTGTGTCAGATGATCTTGGTTCAGTGAGTAAGGGGTTAACCTTGGTATCAGTGGAATGTGAGGATTCTCAGTCATTTGTAGTAGACCGTATTTTAAAAGCTGGTGAGGTCAATGTTGCTGGAAGTAATGGCAAAAGTGCAGTTCCTGGACTTTTGGATAAAGTGATGGAAAAGGTTGAATTAGTTGTGCGACCTTTGACCCTGCTTGCAAGACAAAGGCCTGTTGAGACAGGATGCTCTAGTTTGTTGAATTTTGTTTGGACATTTGGAAGTGAGCACCTGCAAGGTCATGCTGTTATTCAGTGTAATGTGATGGAAGCAAGTCGTAGTGAAGGTCGGAGAAAGTTGATAAAGAGATTGTTTGGCCTCTTTCATATTCTCATCAACCTGATGATGATGCGGAATTTGGTAAACAATGGAGGCATGTTGACAGCTCTCCAAGATAAGAGTGTTTCAGCAATTCAGCTAATTTACATTGACATTACTGTATTGCGTAGTTACTAATAAATATTAGTAGTTTATAGTGATACTGGACTCCAAAGCGGTTTCTATTTCTGCTGGTTTCTTAATCCCCGTCACGGCTTACGTGACAACCACAGATTCAACCTGTAAATTAACCTTCTGGTAGTCCCTCTGCACCTCTGATGTTTGAACTTTCTCCCCATTTAGATAATAGACCACACTATTGTTCCTTTTACCAAAAAGCATTAAGATACATTTTTCAACACTGTATTCCAACTGCTGCTTGCATTCTTCCAATTTGTCAAAGTCCTGCTGCAATCGCATTGCTTCCTTAGCACTACCTACGCCTCCAACTATCTTTGTATCATCCGCAAACTTTGCCACAAATCCATCAATTCCATTATCCAAATCATTGATAAATAATGTGAAAAGTACTGGTCCCAATACTGACCCCTGAGGAACACCTCTAGTCATTGGCAGCCAACCAGAAAAGGTGCCCTTTTTTTCCACTTGCTGCCTCCTGCCCGTCAGCATCCTGCTCTCCATGCCAATATCTTTACTGAAAGGCCATAGGATTTTCTCTTGTTAAGTAGTCTCATGTGTGGCACCTTATCAAATGCCTTCTAAAAATCCAAGTAAATGACGTCCACTGCTTCTCCTTTGTCTACCCTGCTTGTTACTTCCTCGAAGAACTCGAACAGATTTGTCAATCATGCTGACTTTGATTTATTTTATCATTAGTCTTCAAGTGCCCTGAAACCACATCCATAATAATAAACTCCAACCCTTTCCCAACCACTGGGGTTAGGCTGACTGGCTTATAATTTCCTCTCAAACGTCAGGAAATCTGCAAATGCTGGAAATTCAAGCAACACACACAAAATATGCTGGTGAACGCAGCTGGCCAGGCAGCATCTATAGGAAGAGGTACGGTCAATGTTTTGGGCCAAGACCCTTCGCCAGGACATTAAGGCATTCCTGACGAAGTGTCTCGGCCTAAAACGTTGACTGTACCTCTTCCTATAGATGCTGCCTGGCCAGCTGCGTTCACCAGCATTTTTTGTGTGTGTTGCTATAATTTCCTCTCTTTTGCCTTCCTCCCTTCTGAAAGAGTGGAGTGACATATGCAATCTTCCAGTCCTCTGGGACCATTCCAGAATCAAGTGATCATTGAAAGATTATGCCCAATGCATCTGTTAGCTCTTCTGTAATCTCTCTCAGGACTCTGGGATGAAGTCCATTTGGTCCAGGTGACTTATCCACCTTAAGACTTTTGAGCTTGCCTAGTACTTTTTCCTTTTAAATAGCAATGACACTCACTCCTGCTCCCTGGCACTCATGGACCTCTGGCACACTGCTAGTGTCTTTCACAGTGAAGACAGATGCAAAGTACCCATCAAGTTCATCTGCCATTTCTTTGTCCCCCATAATTACCTTACCTGCATCATTTTCCAGTGGTCAGGTAACAACTCTCATCTCCTTTTTACTCTTTATAGAATGGAAAAAACTTTTGGTATCCTGCTTTATATTATTGGCTAGTTTGCCCTTATATTTCATCTTTTCTCTTCTCATAGCTTTTTTCTTTGCCTTTTGTTGGATTTTAAAAGTTCCCCAATTATTCAACTTCCCACTCATTTTTGCTACCTTATATGCCCTTTCCTTGGCTTTTATGCGGCCCTTAACTTCCTTTGTCAGCCAAGATTGCCTAATCCTGTCATTTGAGAACTTTTCCCTCTGTGGGACATATCTGTCCTGTGCCTTGTAAACTATTCCCAGAAACTTCAGCCATCTCTGCTCTGCTGTCATCCCCGCCAGTATCCTCCTCCAATCCACCTGGGCAAGCTCCTCTCTCAAGCACGTAGGAACCTCAGACTGTGACAATGAGAAGTTGAAGATGTCCATGAAAGTTCCAGCCATTTGGTTGGCACAGTGTTTCTGTACTTGACCAGGACACAGCTGGGGACTGACACCTTGATATTGGCATCTGAGACAGAGATCACAGTGTTGCTGGATGCTGTGGGGATTTGTATTGATGTAGTCTTATTCTCCTTTTCAAAGCATGCATGAAAGATGTTGAGCTCATTGTGGAGTGAAGAATCACGGCTCTCATGATGGCCTTCTGTAGGTACTAAGACTTTAGTACGATTCTGTTATGCCAATCTTGAATGCCACAGATCTAGCCCACAGTAGACTGCAAATCTTCTGGTTTTTCCAGAACACATGATCTTGGAAAACTCGGTATGTTCTTGAAGGCACACACTTATCCACTCAGGTCTTGATAAAGTCCGTGGTGGCTATGGAATATTCAATCAGATCCAAGGATGAATCCCTCAATATGACCTGGTTTAATGTGTCCTGTAAACTCTCCTCTGCCTCCCCCAACCATACATCGGGATCCTTGCCATAGGTGCAGTGGTCCTCAGTCGCTGCCCATATAGAGGCAGTAGAACTACAGCGAAGTGATTGGAATTTCCAAAACGTGGGTGCAAGATGGCATAGTAAGCATTCTTGTTGAGAATGCAAATATCATTATTTTTCTGTTTGTATAAGTACCAGCCAATATACGATCTGGAAATATCAAATGCTCAAAGATTCATTTTATTTTCAAAGTATGGAATTACAATACAATTCTGATATTTGTCTTCTCCAGATAGCCATTAATTACAGAAAGACCATGGGTGTTCATGAAAGAAGAGACATCAACCCCTCCCCAATTGGCATGAAAAAGAAAAGAAACAAAACTCACAGATCCCAAAATCCCCCCTCTCCCACAGCAAAAAAACAGCCACATAAATAATCAACAATCCTCTCTACACATAACGATCCTCGAACCCCTCACTCACTGAAAAGAACAGTGATAATAGTAGCACCGAATGCCCAACACCCCCCTTACGCACAAAAAATTAACAGATCACCCACCCATCAATCGACCACAAGAAAGAAAACACCGATGAAGTGAAGGAAACCAATATAAAGTACAGTCCAATAATCACATAAATCTCAGAATATAGGAAATACCTTTTTGCTGCATAAGAGGAGAGCAGCCGTAAGAATTCAGCCCTTTCACTGACCTGGGTTTGAACGACCCCGAACTGGGTCTGAACGCCAACCCAGGGCCGAAGGCACTGATCTGACTGCCGAAGCTCTCACCCATTGCTGACCCCTCTGCATTCACCTCCATACTTCAATTTTCCTCGCTGTTTCAAGATGGAGTCATTCATGGCTCCTCATCTCTGGTCTTTCCATGAATCACACAGTGTTCTCGGACCTCTTCGGCCTCTCTTCTCTGATCTCCATGAGGCAGCTCTCTGGACACAGCACTGGATCCTTCGATCAAGATTCAAACTATATGTCACAGGCTCCAACGGTTTCCGTATCGCAGATAAGGCAAAAGAGCAAGCAAAAGGCAGAGAAAAAGTGAAATAATTGGAAAGATTTGTTATCTGGAGTATGTCGTCTGTGGAATCATTGTTTGCTGGTGCCATCTTGACCAAAAAAAAACACTATTCCTTCATATTTTCTGAGGCTAAATCCTTGAATTTCCGACCCAATGATACAGAAATATAATAGAGTTTCACAGAGGTTATACATACAGACAAAGACTGGCAAACGCCAAAGTGCAAAAGAAGACAAATAGAAAATAGAAATAGAAGACAAATAGAAATAATACTGAAACCACGAGTGATAAAGAATCCTTGCAAGTGAGTCTGTAAGTCATAGAATCAGTTCAAAGTAATGGTGAATGAAGCTATCCATGTTGGTTCAGGAGCCTGATGGTTCTTGGGTATTAACTATTCCTGAACCAGATAATCAGTCTTTTACTGTGCATTCTTAGTAGTGATACAAACTTTAGTGGTCCAATAGTCAATTCTGAGGCAATAATCTTTGAATCTGCCACACATTGTCATTGGAAGTCTAGACACCAGGGACACCACGCCTGTGGAAACCTGTAGCAACACAAGCAAGATGCTGGAGGAACTCAGCAAATCAGGCAACATCTATGGAGGGAAATGAACAGTTGATGTTTCAGGCCAAGGTCCTTCATCAAGACTGGAAAGGATGGGAGCAGGTCCTAGAATGAGAAGTTAGGGGAGGGCAGGAACACAAGCTGGCTGGTGATGGCTGAGACCAGGTGAAAGTTCAAGCTTTGAAGTAAATTTATTATCCAAGTACATACATATCACCATATACAGCACAACCCTAGGATTCATTTTCTTGCGGGCAATCACAATAAATCCAAGAAACAGAATAGAATCAATGAAAGGCCACACCCAAAAGGACAGACCAAAAGGACTGCCTCATAGAGATCAGAGACCAGAGGCCGAAGAGGTCCGAGAACACAATGTGATTCATGGAAAGACCAGAGATGAGGTACCATAAAAGACTCCATCTTGAAAGAAAGAAACAAACAAACCAACAAACAAACCAATGAGCAAAAAGACCAACAAACTGTGCAAATACAAAAAGGAAAAGAAAAAAAGAAATAATAATAAATAAATACGCAATAGATATTGAGAACATGAGATGAAGAGTACTTGAAGGTAAGTCCATAGGCTGTGGGAATAGTTCAGTCACGGGGCGAGTGAAGTTGAGTGAAGTTGGCTCAAGTCCTTAGTGGTTGAGGGTTGATAACTGAAGCTCTTGTCCCTTCTCCTTGATGGCAGCAGCAAGAAGAGAACATGGTCTGGATGGATCCTTAATGGTGGATGCTGCATTCCTGAAACAACACTTCGTGTTGATATGCTCAATGGTGGGGAGGGCTTTACCCGTGATGGACTGGACCATATCCACTACTTTTTGTAGGATTTTCCATTCAAAGGTATTGGTGTTTCCATACAAAGCCATGATGCAACCAGTGAATATACTCTCCATCACACATCTATAAAAGTTTGTCAAAGTTTTAGATGACATGCCGAATCTTTGCAAACTTCTGAGAAAGTAGAGGTGCTGCTGTGCTTCCTTTGTAATGGCACTTACATACTGGACCCAGTGCAGATTCTCTGAAATGACACCACTGGTGACTTAAAGTTGCTGATGCTCTCTGCCTCTAATTCCCCCAATGAAGACTGGTTCATGGACCTCTGGTTTCCTCCGGAAGTCCATAGTCATCTCCCTGGTCTTGTTGACGTTGAGAAAGAGGCTGTTGTTGTGGCAACACTCAGCCAGGTTTTCGATCTCCCTCCTATATGCTGATTTGTCAGAACCTTTGATTCAGCCAGCGACAGTGGTGTTGTCAGCAAACTTAAGCATGGCATTGGAGCTGTGCTTATCATCAGTATAGAGCGGGGGCTAAGCACAGAGGTGCTGATGGAGATTGTGGAGGGGGAAGGTAGATGGGTAGAGGAGGGGGTGGTGAAAGGGAATGATGTACAAAGCTGAGATGTGATAGGTGGAAGAGGCAATGGGCCTAAGAAGAAGACAATAGACATAAAGGAAAAGTGGGGAGCCCAGAGGGAGATGATAGGTGGATAACAAGGGCAAAAGAATGCTTCCCGACCTGCTGAGCGCCTCCAGAATATTGTGTGTAATTGGAAGCAGTGTGGTTTTGACCCAATACAGGACTGAAGTGTAAGGATTCTGACTTGACCACCTAACTAATCAGCTGTCATGTCTATGTATCACACATAATTCTCCTGTATTGTGAATTGTAATAATAATAATAATAATAATAATCCTCCCCGAGCCAATTTAGTGCATCGTGTGGCAACCTTGCTGTCTCGTGTCTGTTTTAAGAGGCCGAGCTGCCAGCTCAATGCTCAACCACTAGACCACCTTGTGAATTGTAGTTGAGAATTATAGTAAATCTGTGAAGCACAGTCAGCTGAACTGGAACTGAAATTGGCAGCAGCTTTGTTTCAGAATTGGAGCAAAACAGCATAGAAGAATTATAGGAAACCTGTGTTAAAGCATTGTATGAGAATCCACAAGGAAGCTGTGCTGAAGCATAAAGCTGAAAATTACAGTAGAACTGTGCTGCTTTGTTATTTTTTCAGTCTGATTTGTTTGTTCACTCGTGTGGGAATTTCAGCATCTGAACCCTTCATAAATGATACAGTACTTTTACCAGAATTGCAGCAGCTCACCACGGTCTTCTCAAAGGCACTTAGGGATGGGCAATAAATAATGACATCGACAGCAATTCCCACATTTGTAAAAAGAATAAATGAAACAAAATCTTTCCCTCCCAGTGCTTGAAAATGGAAGTCCAATAATGCAGTGGCCATCCTAACACACATGATTAATAATTCTAGCAACACACACAAAATGCTCGAGGAACTGAGTAGGCCAGACTGCAGCAATGGAAAAGAGTACAGTCGATATTTCGGGCTGAGACCCTTCATGGAAGTTCTGGAGGATTCAGGATGTTCTGTTGTTTAAGAAAGGCTCTAAGAAAAGGGTGGGGAATTACAGGCCAGTAAGCCTGATGGAAGTGGTGAGTAGGTTGTTGGAAAGTATTCTAAGGGATCGTATATGTAAGTATTTGGGTAGATGGGGACTGATTAGGGATAGTCAGTATGGCCTTGTGTCTGGTAGGTCATGTCTAACCAATCTCATAGAGTTTTTTGAAGAAAGTACCAGGACATTTGATGAAGGCAAGACAGTGGATGTCGCCTGCATGGACTTTAGCAAGGCCTTTAACAAGCTCCCACAGGGGAGGTTGGTAAAGAAGCTTCAGTCACTTAGCATTCATGATGAGATAGTAAATTGGATTAGACATTGGCTTCATGGGAGAAGCCAGAGAATGGTAGTAGATGATTGCCTCTCTGACTAGAGGTGTGTGACTCAGGAATCAGTGCTGGATCCATTGTTGTTTGTCATCGGTATCAATGATCTGGATGATAGTGTGGTAAGATACTTATTTACTTGGGTCCTTAGCTCCCAGTGGCGCATAGGCCATCGATGACCTCGCGTCTCCATCATCCTCTGAAGTCGATGATATGGTCGGAGTTCATCAATGCTTCTTCAATCCATTGCACCCACTGTACAGGGGATTTGCCTACACAGCTCACCAGAGCCCTGTTGGCCAGCCTTATCCATTTCCACCTCTCCTGATGGGGAGGTGGGGTGGCACGTTGACAGGCAATGTGGTAAATGGATCATCAATTTGCAGATGACACCAAAACCGGGGGTGTAGTGGATAGTGAGGAAGACTATCAATGCTTGCAGCGGGATCTGAACCAAATGGAAAAAGGGGCTGAAAGAATGGAGTAATTATTAATTGCAGTACGTGTGAAGTATGCATTTTGGGAGTACACACCAGGGTAGAGGACATAATGGACAATCTCACCTGGTCCCTCAACACTATCTCTTTGGTAAAGAAAGCACAGCAGTGTTTCCATTTCCTGAGGAGATTGAGATGAGTGAGACTCCCCCCCTCCCCATTCTAACTGATGTTTACAGGAGCACCATCAACCGTGTCCTGACCAGCTGCATTACCATCTGGTACAGGAATTGCAAGGCATCTGACTGCAAGTCCTGACAAAGGATTGGAAGGACTGCTAGGAGGATCATTGGGTCTCCCTTCCAACCATCAGAGATATTTAACAGGAGTGCTGCATATGTAGGGGCCCTTAGAATTGCAATAATCCCTGCCATCTGTCCAACAATCTCTTTGAACTCCTACCATCAGGCAGGAGGTACTATAGCATTAGGACAAAAACTGTTCAGATGAGAAACAGCTTATTTCCCCAGGCTGTAAGACTACTAATTCCCTGCCATGACTCATGTCTCATCATGCCTGAAGTACTAATAGCGTTATGCAGTTTATTTTTTAAACTTATGTTGTAAATGCACATTATTATTTGATAATTTATTTGTGATAATATTATTTTATGTATTATATGTGTGAGCTGTATGTACTGTGTTGTGCACCTTGGTCCTGAGGAACATTTTTCATTTGGCAATATACATGTGTATGGATGAATGACAATAAACTGAATTTGAACTTGAAATTTGGAGAAGACCATAAGACATGGGGGGCAGAAGTAGCCCATTCAGCCCATTGGGTCTTCTCCAATATTCCATCATCGCTGATCTATTTCCGCCTCAACCCCATTCTCTTGCCTTCTCCCCATAACCATTTATGCTCTGTCTAATCAAAAACCTATCTGCCTTAATTGCACCCAATGACCTGGCCTCCACAGCTGCCTGTGGCAATGAATTCCACAGATTTATTGCCCTCTGGCTAAGGAAATTCCTCCTCATCTCTGTCCTAAATGGATGTCTCTCCTGCCTGATGTGCCCTCTGGTCCTGGACTCGCCCACCAAAGGAAACATCCTCTTCGCATCCACTTTATCTAGGCCTTTCAACATTCAATAGGTTTCAATTAGATCTCCCCTCATTCTTCTAAATTTCATTGAATAAAGGCCCAGAGCTTTCTATCTCTGCTCATATGATAACCCTTTCATTCCTGCAATTACTCTCATGAATTTCCTCTGAGCCCTCTCCAATGTCAGCACATCCTTTGTTAAATAAGGGGCCCAAAACTCCAAGTGAGGCCTCACCAGTACCTTATACAGCCTCAGCATTACATCCTTGCTTTTATATTCCTCTTGAAATGAATGCTAACATTGCATTTGCCTTCTTCGCTACCAATTCAACCTGTAAATTAACCTTTAGGGAATCTTGCACATGGGGCTCCCAATTCCCTTTGCATCTCAGAATTTTGTATTTTCTTTCCATTTAGAAAACAGTCCATTCTTTTATTCCTTCTACCAAAGTACAAGATGCATGGATGGGAGTGGTATGGAGGGTAATAGTTAGGGTGCAGGTTGACGGCACTAAGCAAATTGATAGTTCTGCTCAGACTAGATGGGCCAAAGGGCATGTTGCTGTACTGTAGTGTTCTATGACTCTATGACATGAAGTGATGGAAAAGAAACAAATGAATAATTGAACATAAAACAAAAAAAACATTGGATATCCTTTTTGTAAGATGCACATTAGATCTGATCTAGAAATCTATAATAAAAATAGAAAATGCTAGAAAAGCTCAGGTGATTAGGCAGCATTCATGGAAAGAGAAGCATTTAATTTTCATGATCCCTTCAAGAACTAAGAAGGGGAAATCAATTTTCCCGATACAGTGAAATATCATAGCCTTTAAGCAGCAGTTACACTCCTTTGTCAGGGTGTTGTGCTGTGATGTCTAGGTAACGTATGGATGGACTTTCTGGAACATGTCCAGCAAGCCTGAATGTAGAGAAGGAAAAAGGGTGATGACAGATGAAAATGAACAATTCTGTTCTAAACAGAAAGAAAGAGCTTTTATGTAAAGTACAGGTTGCGATGTTGTTCTTTGAGCTGGGATTGGATCTTGATTCAGTGCAGGTGGCCACAAACAGAAAGATAAGAGCTGGATGGTGAATTAAATGGAAAAAAACAGGAAGTTCAGCCTGGTTCCTAGTTTCATCATTTTATGAAGGCTTCAGAAAAATGTCCAGAGATATCTGTTTGGAACTAATACTCACAGCTTACACTTTTGGAGTTTTTTTTTAATTACGTGTGTAAAATTTAGGAAGATGTAACTGAGATTTTAAAATAATAATGAACCCAACCTATAAATTTATCAGGGATTATTCTGGAGTTAAGAAATTATATAGATAGCAGATATTGTTTAAAATGAGAGCCAGTCTTCAGGGGGCTGCTGTTCACAATTTAACTTCCACTGGTACCTTCAGGCTTCAGACCTAATGTAAAGTGTGGGATATTCTGATCTGTAACATTGTAACTATGCAAGTGAAGCAATGGGTTGGTGCTCATTGAAACCTTCATAATGAAACCAGTGAAGCCTGTAAATGTCAACTTCCTGTATATACACATGCTTAAAGACATATCTCTGCCAGTTTAATGTAGTTTAGGACATGCCTTTTCATTCTTGAATATTCTGGCTATTTGTACAGTATATTTAGGGAGCGATCCCTCAACACTGTTACAATGTTTGAGTATAGTGTGAATGTCTGGAGTTTGTGCTTAGAAGCTCTCAGCCACGAGTATTTGAATATTTAATGGTACTCTACCAGTTGGGATGTAAGCCCTGCATTGGTTGGGTTTGACCATGGAAGTTGTGTCCTAGCTGTCTAGGTTCAATACAAGCCAGGACAGTGTGATATGGAGAGCAAGCTGTAACTCATGCAGCAGGCTCCCCATCTCTGTGGAGCTGAGGAATCCAGAGGAATAGCAGAGACGGAGACAGTTTGGCACCATTGGCATCGCAGGAATTGCTAGTCAGCTTTCATCTCAACATCGGACTGCCTTAGGGATTCCACCTCTGGATTTTTCCTTGGGGTTTGCTCCTGAAGCCTTTCCCACAAGTGGGTATAGCCGCAAGGCAGTGGAGTTTTGAGATCAGAGTTTTCCTTCTCCGAGATGAGCTGCCAACCATGGTTAGTGAACTCCATCTGCTCGATGTGCCCAGTTGGGATGTGCTCCCTTTTATAAATATAATTTTACTGAATTTATATTATTATGTATGTGTTTATAAAGTATAAAATATCACTGTACTGTTGCGTGTCGGGAGACGGGGTATCGATTCCCCAGAAAATCTGCTATATTGACCTGTTCCATTTCTCTGCTACAGTCTCATTTTTGACTCAGTTCAGCAGTCATAACAAACCAAATATAACTTTTGACTAAAATATAGACTGGTGAGGTATAAGGTGCTAATGTCTAATTTGTGTAAACTAGGAATTAGATTAGATGTAGAGCTAATTTTATGTTGTAAGCCATTATTGACTTTAGAACCGATGTAACGAATGCAGATATGCTGTAAGTTTTCTAGCTGTGGATGATTTGACTGCCTAAGGATAACACAGAGAATATTGAGCCCAGAATTAAAAATAAAGATTGAAAACGTGGAAATATTCAACAGATTAGCCATCTTTGGAACATGAAACAGTTAATCTTTCAAGTCTGTTGCTCTTCATCCTAAAGCTGAAATGTTAACTTTCCACAGATGCTGCCTGACCAGCTGAGTGTCTCCAGCATTTTCTATTTCAATTATAAGTCTCTTGCTTCTGCATATTTGTTGATGTTTCACCCTTGGATTATTGTTCGGTGGGTTTGGGGAGAGGGTAATGGTTGGTTTATCACGAACTAAATTGCATAATTGGATTATGACTGTATGTAAAAGGTCCAAAGGAATACTCCTTTCTGTCATCTTCATTTATGCATAATTGATCAACATTTACTGACAAAGAACCAACAATGCTCAAATACACTTTAATAGGCAACCATTATTGCAAATAGACAATGGAAAGCAAGCGTATTGTAATGGAACAGATTAAATCTGATATCTGAGGTGAATGCTGTTTTCTTATCTATTGAGTTACTTATTTGATTGACAGCTTCACTTGTTGGTAATAAACACAGTGAGAATCAGGTAAGGATATATTTGACTGATTGTTGTTAAATCTCGTTAACAATAAGCCGACTAACTTTTTTTTTATTGTTGATGGAGAACAAATTCTCTAGAGGGAGCCAGTAAGTTGAGATTAACTTCTTTCAGTCGAGCATACTTCACATTAATCAGAATGTGATTTATTTGCTCGCCATCCAGAAAAATGAAATAATTCTCCCAAATGTGCAAATATATATCTTAACCACAGTCAATTTTTTATATCCTTCCACTCAAGATTTATGCTTGTGATGTAATTATTGGTAAAAGAAGTGTGATCTAATGTGATTGCCTCGTGTTTCTGTCTCTTTAGGATTTTCATTTTTACATGTGTAATTATAGTATTTATGTATGAGTCCAATATTCATATACTAAAATCATGAAATAAATGCTGACAGCTTGTCTTAAATGTACCATTTTGAAAAAGCATGTTGCTGAAATCTATAATATCCACAACTATAATAGTAATTTGATTTATATTGAAACTTTCAAGATGGAAAAATATCCCAAAAAGTTTTAAAAAGACAAAAATGTCCATGGGAAAAGGAATGAGAAATTAGGAGGGTGATTAAAGATATAGAGGACGGCAGAGCCACGAGTGTTTAATGCAGGAATTCCACGGTTTGGACTGAGATGACATATAGCCATGCCATGAATTTTGTAGTAGGAAGTAGGGGAGTGTATATAAACCAGAGTCAAAAGAGAGAATAGTTCTAGGACAGTTAGGCAGAGAGCACGATACAGAATGAAAAAGTAGGGGCATGAGGAACTTAACTCAAGAATGAGAATATTAATTTTGAAATGATGAAAAATAAAGGACAGCAAGAGTTGGATAACTGATTAACTCAAGTTCCTGGAGGGCTGTGGAGCGAATTAAGGGCTGAATAACTTTTGGAATGTTTCAGTTTGAAGGTGGCAAGAGTTAAGAGTCTCAATGTAAGAAAGGCTGGCGTGGAAGTGCAGGCATGCAATGGTCTGCATGCAACAGTAAGCTGGCTTTGTGATGGAAGAGTAATCGTGTCGGGAGCTTAGGTCTGATCTGAATGCACAGCTGATATTGGGATCACTATGACTGAGCCAGAAATTAGGCCTGAGGAGGCCCATAGAATCTGTGGCAAACCTGCAGTGTTTTCAGTGGAGATTAAACTTACGAGCCTACCTCTCCCCATTGTTTAACTGGAACAGATTTGGTTTATTTTGAACTTGTCATCAGATATACAAATGACTACAAAGTGTAACATCATAAACACATCTCGTCGTTCTAATGATAGAAGCACAAAGGGTTGTTTTGCAAGTATGAAATGAAATTGGCTATTGGATTGATGGCCTTTATTGGAAGATAAAAGTAAGGATGTTCTGAAGCAAGGTTTCAGGGCACTGGAGAGGCTATACCTGGAGTACTGGACGTGTCTTAGCCCATTTATCATAGGATGTGGTTACCTTCATATCAGTTGAGAGAAAGTTCTGGAGATGAAGAGGTTGATTTATGAAGAAGAACTGAGTAGGTTGGTCCTATATAGACTGCATTTTAGCAGAATAAAAGGTGGCTAAGAAAAGAATACATTTCTGAGGTGTATTAAAAATGTTTCTGAGGTGTATTAAAAGAGTAGATGGAGAGAGAATGTTCCCCTCTGTGGGCGGGGAGACAGTATCTGGAACCTGGGTCATTCTTTCAAAGTAAGTGGTTGCCAATTTTAGATGGATGTATCTTTTCTCATAGAGATTTGCAAGGCAAGGCCACGGAGGCAGAGTAGAATAAGGCAGAGAATAACAGGTGCTTACATTTCAGTGGAGTCAAGGGACATGAGGAGAGAGTGAGAAATTGTTGTCAAGGCCAAGATTGGGTCAGCCTTGGCTCTACTGAATCGTGGAGAAGGCTTGATTGGCCTACTTCTGCTCCTGTTCCCTATGTCCTTGTGCTTTGCTCCCATGACCTGTCACAGGGTGTACGTTGGTGGAGTGTCTGTCCTTTTCTGCTAATGAATGTTGCAATGCCATGATGGCTCACATGTGCAGTAAATTATGCCATGAAGGAGACTGAAGGTAGCCGCAGCTGAAAACCCACAATCTCCAATCTGGCATGCTGACTGCTGAGGTTGTTGGGGATGCCCTATTTGGCCCTGCAAATCACCTATTATTTAACTGCTTCTATGAACTGCGAGCCAGAGAGCAAATGATGTTCCCTTCATCATCGTAATAGGGCGAACTAGAGGACTGAGAGAGTGTGAGATAGGTGCGCCTTTTCACCTATAGGGCACTGATTGTTATAGAGTCAGACTAGAGTCATTCAGTATTGACATTACAATGGAGTAGTCAAGGCTGTGTAAAAGTAAGTAATAAACTTCAATTGAAAATGTCCTTTTTCCGTCCTCCAGGCTTCCAAAGGAGCTTTAAGGACAATAAATTACCTTTTGAGAATCAGTCAATGTTGCGCAGTAACAAAAGCAGTAGACAATTTGTTCACAAATAGCAATAAAATATGGCCATCTGTTATAGTGGTTGAGCTGTTGAAGATGAATGTTGATCAATGATAATAGACATACATCCCTTCTTCAGAACAGATGCCATGGGCACTTTTATGTCAATCTCAACAGTTAAAACTTTTATTTATTTTCAGTCAAAATACAACATGTGAAACAATGCTGTTGCTCCTCACTACATGGTTTAATTCTGATGTCGAGTTCGATCCTGCTTTAATGCAATCGAACCATCAGCAACAATTAAATAGATCACTTTGTCGATATGCGATGACATTCTTACATTAGAAATAGATCCACAGTATAATTATACACATGTGAGATAACAGATGCTGCTGTACAAATTACATTCAGAATCAGAGGCAGCGTAGGGATATAGTCATGCACTAGTAATGAAGCATTCATTACCGGCAAGAAAAGCTTGAAATCTACAATTTATCAAGATGGAGAATATCTGTTGCTCAGTATTACTACAAAAACTGGGGATTAAAATCCTTTTTGGCATTGGAGTTTGCTCTGTTACTTTGCTTGGTGCTGAGGATATGTTCCAAGGAAAGAGAAAAAGTTCATGGAATCAGCAGTAAAGGAGGGGATTGTAGCATTATACATATGGGTTATTGACTGTGCTGCTGTGAATGGAACCTGGTATGAACCCTGACCCTCACTGTTACCGCATGCTGCCACGGGGGAACTTGGCATGACTCCAGTAACGGTACACCATTGACTCAGTGTGAAGAGTCAGCCTGTGCTGGATGCATGCTGTGTCCTTTCAGTGCTGAGGTGTAGAGCTCAGTGTAATACCCTGGCTGACACTCTGAGCATAGGCCATTACTGGGGACTGGCTGTGACTGCTCCACATGTTTACAGACATTCCAGATCCTACAGTCTCCCTCATCAACACCTGTTGAGTTCATAGTCTCTCCCTCTCTTAGTCTGCCTGCACACTCATCCCAACCAAGAAATCCTTCTGTGATGGCAAACCTGGTGAAGATCACTGTACTTTGAGAATCAGAATCAGAATCAGAAAAAGGTTTATCATCACTGACATACGTCATGAAATTCGGTGTCTTGTGTTAGCAGTATAGTGCAAGACATAAAAATTACTAATTAACAAAAAATGCAGAAGAGGGATAATGCGATAGTGTCTGTGGGTACATGAACCATTCAAAAATCTGACAGCAGAAGGGAAGCAGCTGCTCCTAAACGGCTGAGCGTGGGGATTCAGTCTCCTCTACCTCCTCCATGACAGTAGTGATGAGAAGGGGGCATGTCCTGGATGTTGTTGGTTTTTATTGATGGGATCCCCCTTCTTGAAGTACCCCCCCTTGAAGACGTCCTTGACAGTGGGAAGGGTTATGCCCATGATGGAGCTGGCTTACTACATACTCCCTGCAGCCTCTTGTGATCCTGCACTTTAGAGCCTCCATATCAGACTGTGATGCAGCTAGGCAGAATGACTTCCACAGTACATCTGCAGAAATTCATAGCAGTCTTCTGTGACATGCCAAATCTTTCCAAGAACCGAATGAAGCAGAGCCTCTGATGTGCCTTCTTTGTGATTGCACCAGTATGTTGGGCCCAGGAAATATCTCCTGGGATGTTGATGCCCGGGGGCTTGAAGCTTTCCTCCCTTTCCTCTACTGACTCCTCAATGAGGACCGGTGTGTGTTTGTGGCCAAACAAAGGAAGACATCTGATAAGATTGCAGCACGCTTAGTTAGTACCTTCTCCATGACTAGCAAATGGTGCAAATGTTTGCCTTAAACATTTTTTTTGTGTGCAAAAGACCCTGTTGGACATTGGTAATACAAAATACTGCAAGTCCAGTTCATCGGTCCATCGGAGATAGAGCTGTTGTTCTACGGACCAGCCCCCCATGCTGCAGTTTCACCTGTTACAGTCACCCAGGGGAGGAGGCGGTACAGTGTGGGAGGGAACAAAGGTGTGGTGGGCACGTGGGAATCTGTGCTGGGTTGTGTGGTGGCCCCTGCAGGCTGGCTCCCTCATTGGTTCTGCTCTCCAGTATTTGCTTCCTGGAAGACAAGTTGGATTGCCTTCATCTGTGGTTGATGCTGCAAGAGATGAGGAACTGCTGCATGCTTGTTCTTGCAGAAACATGGCTTCAGGCCAACATCTCATGCACCATCAACCTTAAGGACATGCAAGTCAGGGACTTGTGCTAATATTATTTTGTGACTGTATGCACTATTGTAATGATATGTGCAATGTGCTGTGTGTGACTGCGTGTACTGTGTTTTGCACCATGGCTCTGAAGCAACATTGTACATTGTTTCAATAAGCTGCTTACAACATCAATCCTCAAAGGCAGCCTCTCTGTACTGAAGTGTGAGACGATTCTTTGTTGCAAGGTCATTTGTGGAGAGCAGGGGCTGGTATCAAAACTGGCTTCTGAGCTGTCTGATAATGGAATTCCCATGGTTCATTGTGGAGAGAGAGGCTAGTGACACTAAAGCACAGGGACATTGATATTATGGATAGAAAAGCAGGGGCCAAATTAAAGATAACAGGAGGCCATGATTGTTTTCAAGACTGGAGGAAGGTAAATCCTGGTTTTCCCCAGGGATCAGTGTTGGAGCCATTTCTTTTTGATCTGTTTTAATGACCTCCTCTTGGGGTGCCAGCCATAATTCCTAAATTTGCAGATCACTCTAAGTTTGGCAGTTCTGTGAAGAATATAAATTACAGAAAGATACAAACAGATTGGTGGAATGGACAGTCAAATGCACCAAGTTCCTGGGAGTTCAGATCACATTACCTGGTCATTCAACATGACCTCCCTGAATAAAGAGGCACAGCAGCGCCTCCATTTCCTGAGGAGATTGAGGTAAGCAAGGCTTCCACCCCAACCTCATCTTAACTGAATTTTACAGGAGCACCTTTGAGAGCGTCCTAATAAGTTGAATCTTTATTTGGTATGGGAACAGCAGAGCATCAGACTGAAAGTCCTACAAAGGGCTGTGAGAATGGCCAGGAAGATCATAGGGGCCTCCCTTCCATCCATGGGGGACATTTATAAGGAACACTGCATATGCAGGGTCCTTAGTATTATCAAGGATCCCACCCATCCATCTAGTATCCTCTTTGACTTTCTACCATCAGGCAGGAGACTCTGTTGCATTAAGTCAACAACAGTCAGAATGAGAAACAGCTCCTTCCCTCAGGTCATTAGGCTTCTGAACTCCATTCCACATTGCATTCAAATCTTACAATATTTACTTTACACACTTTACTTTGTTTATTTATATATAATTCATTTGTAGATTTTTTTTCTTACGTTTCTAAGATACTGTGTGCTTTATGTGTGTTATTAATAATACTGTGCATTATACCCTGGCCCAGAGAAATGTTGTCTCATTTGCTGGTGTACATGTCTGTAGCTAAATTACAATAAACTTGACTTGACTTGTGTGACATATAGGTATAAGATAAAGGAGAAGAGAATTAAGAGTAACATGAGGAAAAAAGGGCACTTCTTTATGCAGAGTATATCTGGAATGTATTATCAGATGGAGGCAGGTTCCAGAGTGACCTTCCAGAGGGAGGTGATGAATATATGACGAGAAAAAAATGAAAGAGCCAGTGGGGATGGAACCAATGAGTTGCTCTTGTTGAGAGCTGGTATGGACAGGGTTGTCTGGCCTCTCTCTGTGCAGTAATTGTTTTATGATTCTAGATTCTGCGGGACACAAATAATTAAAATCAATGTAATTTGCCTTACTATTGCCATTCCTCCTTTTAGCTGTCATATCCTCATCAAAATGAATGGGCTTGGGAACGCTGCACCAGGTCTAACTAACCTGCCAGAGGATCCACAGGAAGTTCCCACCAACAAGAACTTAGGATTTCCCTTCTGGTGCTCTGTTATCAGATTCTCGCTGTGGAGGGCAGCTGGGAAATTGCCAGTGGAGTGTGAGTAACAAGTTTGGAACATCTGTTTACATGCTGAACCTGTTGGCATTTTTGAAGCAATCACTGGCAGAGGTAAGTGTCTTTGAAATTTTGCATGGTTTCATGACAAACAAAGGAGAAATTATTAACACTGAAAGGAGGATCAGTATCTAATGCAAGAGAAGGGACAAAGTGAGCAGATAGAGAAGAGAAATTATTTCAGACACCATGTAATTGTGAACTGAAAAGTCTTGTATGAAAAGGGAAAGCAATGGAGAACTAGAGGGAGAATTGCTCGGGATAGCTTTATCAAAAGTTGTTTCCTTTCAGGCTGCATAAACCTTTGTTAACCAAAACAAAATTTATATTTCTAGAGATTTTGCAGGAATATGCAGAGAGCAAAATAAAAAGTGGATATTTGTTTCCATTCTTTACCAGTATTCTTTTTCATGTTTAGCTTATGGAAATATTTTTGCTTATGTTGGTAGTTTGAGGAATGACTGATCTGCTGCAGAGAATTTCATGGATACCTAATGTGACTGTTTTTAATCTAGCTTTATATTTCTTAAGTTTAGAAAAACATCAATCTACAGAAGGGCAAATATTTATGGGGAGCTTGATGCCTTTGCACAAACATCCCTGCTATTACAAATGATCACTCTGAAGATGTGAAAGCCCATAGTTGATGGGTGCATTAATAGAAACCTGAATGACAGTTACTCATGTATGAGACACTTTTTGTGACTGGAGCATCTATTAAACTTTACTTAATTGCTCTTTTTAAGTAAGAGCAGAATATCTCATTGTGGACTGTGCCAGTATTGGGATTACCAAGGACACTGATTTATCTTGCTAGCCTACCTTGTCAATATCAATGATTCATATTAAACATCCATTACGGGGAGTAGTTTTCTGCATAGCCAAGCACAAACTGTTGAAGTATTCTGCGAGATTTTCCTTCAATAAGCAAATTCTTATCTTTGATGAAATTACTTGCAAGACATTTCAAGTGTTCTGTTTCGATGTCTGTTGCATATTTTACAAGGAGATGGTTAATTATATAACTTCAAATGCAATTTTAACAACAAAGGTGACAATTTATTATATATTATCAAAGGAAATCAATGAGATTAAAATATTTCGAAATAAAAGTTGTCCTCATAGAAATTATTTTTTTCTCTGCTGAATACAGATGTTTTCTAACTTTCTAAATGTACTTTTACTTTGCTTGCACAAATAAATTGGCGTCACAGCTCAGTTGCTGGAATCCATTTGTAATTTTTAAATGCAGTAGGAGCATTTTCCAGATGTGCATGTTACTCAGCAGCTATTGAGGAGCTCTTTGTTAATCTCTTCAGATACAGCATAAGCAATAAAACTCCCTCTGGTTCCACAAAAGGCACTGAAACTCAGAGCTACCAACCTTCACAATAAGTAGCTTAATTTTAGATTCATTCCTGATGAATCATTGGCTCTGATCTACATATATAAAATCTCCTCCATGTGGTTGCTCAATTTCTGCTGCAGATCAGGTGTGAGGGAAGTGCTGGATTGTTGGGATTTGGGGACTGACAAAGCAAGTGAAGGCAGCAGCTTGATTTCCGCCAGATGTGGGCAAATATGCAGTAGTTTGAAATAGTGAAATATCCTCCTATTTGCTGCATTGACCAGAATTCTGCATTGTTTCCAATTTTGACTGTCAACCCTGGGTGGGATAATAGGGCGGAGCTAAGAAAATTAAAAAGTGTCATCAAGTCTGCATCAGATCATGTCAATTTTTGTCCAAGCTACGGCACAAAACACAGTTACAAGCAATTTAGCTGAAACATTCAAAAGGTGCCATCACTCAAACAGCTGAAAGATAAACTAGAACTGTCAAATAAGCAACATTTCCAACATCTGCAGGTTTGCTCAGGATTTAATACTTTTGTAAGTTAAATGACTAATGCTGGAACATAGTGGATGTTAGTTCAGGGTGACTGATATGAAGACAGTGATGAATAAGTGATGAATTCTGCTGATTTAATATACCAGGATAAAGAAAATTACAGAAAACCAAGAGAAAGCTGGCAATATAATCTAATGACTAGATATATAGATTTGCAGGGGAAATGTTGTTAAGTGAACATCAATCAAGTGTTAGCATCATTCTTAACACCAGCTATTCTGAATAGGACTTCAAAAGTTATATCCTCAAAGCTACTGGGATAGTATTGTTTTGAATTGTATTGGGGGAGAAATTTTGCCCACTCATGGAGTTACCTTTATGTCTATGTTGGAAAGGATTTCAGGAAACGGGTTTAGATTAAACTGATTAAACAAATTTCTTAACTGTTGAAAGACTTCATTGGAAGGAGTTTGAAGACTCTCAATCTGATTCTTTGGCAGTCTGAAGGTGGCAATTGCAGAAGTATTATTCTGAGGCTAAAAGTGAGCTTGTTATATAACATCGGACCAGGATCATCATTTGCATCTGAAATGTTTGATATCATACAATTAGTCAAAAAGAGGAAAATCCAATTCTTGTGCTCAGAATATGAACATTTAGAAGATTGTGTAATACATTCAGCTAAAACCCATGATGACTGAAGGGATCCCCTGTGCCAATAGTGAGGGACATGCACAGGATGATCTTGTTGCAATATTACAGATTGCCAGGATTGATGTTGTGGCCATCACTGAATCGTGGCTGAAAGATGGTTGTAGTTGGGAGTTGAATGTCCAAGGTTACACATTATATTGGAGGGATCAGAAGGTAGGCACAGGAGGTGCTGTGGCTCTACTGGTAAAGAATGGCATCAAATCAGTAGAAAGACGTGACATAGGATCGGAAGATGTTGAATCCTTGTGGGTTGAGTTAAGAAACTGCAAGGGTAAAAGGACATTGATGGCAGTTACGTACAGGCCTCCCAACAGTGGCTGGGAGGTGGGCCACAGATTACAACAGGAAATAGAAAAGGCAAGTCAAAAGTGCAATGTTATGGTAGTCATGGGAGATTTTAATATGCAGATCAATTGGGAAAATCAGGTTGGTAATGGACCTCAAGAAAGTGAATTTGTTGAATGCCTAAAAGATAGCTTTTCAGAGCAGTTTGTCATTGAGCCTGCTAGGGGATCAGCTATACTGGGTTGGGTGTTACGTAATGAACCAGAGGCGATTAGGGAGCTTAAGGTAAAAGAACCCTTAGGAACCAGTGATCACAATATGATTGTGTTCAACTTGAAATTTGATAGGGAGAAAGTAAAATCTGATGTAGCAGTATTTCAGTGGAGTAAAGGAAACTACAGTGGTATGAGAAAGGAGTTTGCTAAAGTAAATTGGAAGGAGCTGCTGGCAGGGGTGTCAACAGAGTAACAATGGCATGCGTTTCTGGAAAAAAGGGGAAAGTGCAGGACATGTGTATTTCAAAAATGAAGAAATGCTCAAATGGTAAAGTAGTATAACTATGGCTGACAAGGGAAGTCGAAGCTATTGTAAAACCAAAAGAAAGGGCATACAACAAAGCAAAAATGAGTGGGAAGATAGAGGATTGGGAAGTTTTTAAAAACCTATAGAAAGCAAGTAAAAAATCATTAGAAGGGAAAAGATGAAATATGAAAGCAAGCTAGCAAATAATATTAAAGTGGGTAGGAAAACTTTTTCAAGTATATTAAAAATAAAAGAGAAATGAGAGTGTATATACGACCACTAATGAGGCAGGAGAAATAATAACAGGGAACAAAGAGATGGCTGATGAACTAAATGAGTATTTTGTGTTAGTCTTTACTGTGGAAGACACTAGCAGTATGCCTGATGTTGTAGTGTGTGAGGAAGAGAAGTGAGAGAAGTTACTGTTACAAGAGAGAAGGTGCTCAAAAAGCTGAAAGACCCAAAGGTACAAAAGTCACCCAGACCAGAGGAACTGCACCCTGGGGTTCTGAAAGGGGTAACATTAGAGATTGTGGTGGCGTTAGAAATGACCTATCAAAAATCATTGGACTCTGGCATGGTGCCAGAGAACTGGAAAATTGCAAATGTTACTCCACTCTTTAAGAAAGGAGGAAGGCAGCAGAAAGGAAATTATAGACCAGTTAGCCTGACCTCAGTGGTTAGGAAGATGTTGGAGTCAATTGTTAAGGATGAGGTGATGGTGTACTTGGTGACACAGAACAAGATAGTACAAAGTCAGCATGGTTTCCTTCAAGGAAAATCCTGTCTGACGAACCTGTTGGAATCCTTTGAAGAGATTACAAGTAGTATAGATAAAGGGGATGCAGTGGATGTTGTATATTTGGACTTTCAGGAGGCCTTTGACAAGGTACCACACATGAGGCGGCTCACCAGTTAAGAGCCCATGGTATTACAGGAAAGTTACTAACATGGTTAGAGCATCGGCTGATTGGTAGGAGGCAGTGAGTGGGAATAAAAGGATCCTTTTCTGGTTGGCTGCCTGTGACTAGTAGTATTCTGCAGGGGTCGGTGTTGGGACCACTTCCTTTTATGCTGTATATAAATCATTTAGATGATGGAATAGATGGCTTTGTTGTCAAGTTTGCAGATGATACGAAGATTGGTGGAGCAGCAGGTAGTGTTGAGGTAACAGGTGGGATGCAGAAGGACTTTGACAGATTAGGAGAATGGGCAAGAAGGTGGCAAATGAAATATAATGTTGGAAAATGCATGGTCATGCACTTTGGTAGTAAAAATAAAGGTGAGGACTATTTTCTAAATGGGGAGAAAATCCAGGAATCTGAGACGCAGTGGGACTTGGGAGTCCTTGTGCAGAACACCCTGAAGGTTAACTTGCAGGTTGAGTCGGTGGTGAGGAAGGCAAATGCCATGTTAGCATTCATTTCAAGAGGTCTAGAATACAAGAGCAAGGATGTGATGCTGAGGCTTTATAAGGCACTAGTGAGGCCTCACCTTGAGTATTGTGAACAGTTTTGGTCCCATCATCTTAGAAAAGATGTGCAGGCATTGGAGAGGGTCCAGATGTTTACAGGAATGAAATGGTTATCATATGAGGAATGTTTGATGGTTCTGGGTCTGTACTCGCTGGAATTCAGAAAGATGAGGGGGGATCTCATTGAAACCTTTCGAATGTTGAAAGGCCTAGACAGAATAGATGTGGAAAAGACGTTTCCCATGGTGGGAGAGTCTAGGACAAGAGGGCACATCCTCAGGAGAGAGGGGCATCCATTCAAAACAGAGAAGCGGAGAAATTTCTTTAGCCAAAGGGTGGTGAATTTGTGGAATTTGTTGCCACGTGCTGCTGTGGAGGCCAGGTCGTTGGGTGTATTTAATGCAGAAATTAATAAGTTCTTGATTGGGCAAGACATCAAAGGTTCTGGGGAGAAGGCCAGGAACTGGAGTTGAGGAGGAGCGTAAATAAAGTATCAGCCATGATTGAATGGTGGAGCAGACTTGACGGGCTAGATGGCCTAATTCTGCTCCTATGTCTTAAGGTCTTATGGATCATGAATATGCTGGCTTCTGGACATGCATATGTGCATGCGCTTAATGTGATGGGGAAAATGTGTGTTTGCACATTGTAACCTCTCATAACATATTTGTTCACATATGAGTATTATACTGTGGGGATAAGGGTCAATGTCCATGATTTTAAACTCTTGTCAGTAGCTCTGAATGGCAATGGGAAAGGAAATCTCAATGCTACATCTTTATGCGTATCTTCTGCAACAGCAGAGAAGATATACTAGGTATGCATTTGGGATATTCTGGGTGTGTTTTCTGTATCTTGAAAATTGTGATGTTTGTTCTATTAGGAAGACATTATGTAGATGTTCAATAGAAGTCTAGAGCAGATTTGTCGACAAGTAACCACTAAATTGTCCAGTGCTTCTCCTGTACCTTTTAACATTTTATTTGGAGATGCAGCACAGTAACAGGGCCTTCTGGTCCAACATACCCATGTGATTAATCAACCTACTAAACCTGTATGTCTTTGGAATGTGGGAGCAAACCAGAGTACTGGAGGAAACCTGCACAGTCATGGGGAGAACATACAAACTCCTTGCAGACAGCAGCAGAATGCTATTCTCTTATTGAGTTCAGTGAGGAGTACTTGTAGAGGATTCATCAGAGGCATGTCTTCTAGCAGCCAAGGCAGATAGCACAGACTTATTATTGTCCATGTAGGCATATCTACTCCAAGTGAGATCTTCTTGAATTACTTATGATTGGCTTGACAAGGAAAAATATTGACAAAGCTAACATGAGCTTCTGGAATGATGTGCAAAAACGCCCGTGTCATGGGCAGATGGGACATTTTGGGCATGGAGTTAAATTTCACACAGTTGATAGCCTAGCAACGCAGAAGTAAGTGTCCTGATGAGTTTCAAATAAAACAGGGGAGTATCTAGCCAGCATAACTGTCAGAGTTATCACAAGTATAATTTCTGCTGCATAGCTAGAGATTTGGGTAAGTTATATAAAAATTACAATTTATTGTCTTTTCAATGAAAAATTAGTAACATATAATGGAACAACAACAGTTGGTGTTTTATTACATGTACTGAATGCAGTTTGCAACAATTCTTCCACTACTTGTAAATTATACAACATTGATCTGAGTTTTCTGGTGAATTAAGTTGTTCTAAATTGCTCCTGAATGTATTTCACCAGCATATAATCAATGCCAGCTATAACTGATGAAGTAATTGCATTCCAAGAATTAAGCATCAGTTGCTTCTTTTGTTTGAAGTAGTAAGCTTTCATCTGAGTGAATGATGTTATCACTTTGAGGAATGCATTATTGGTTCTCTAATATAATTAAGAAATATTAACAAGCACAGTCATAAGGATTCTTCGAAAATGCCGCATTAAGTGTCTCAGGCAATTTGAAAGGACACTTGTATTATGCAATGTAAGATGGTTCTCCAAGGTTGCAGTACAGAAACAAATTTAATGTTGGGCTGCATTGTAGAAATAATCTGATTAGCGGGTAGGAGAGGATGTATAAGGGGGTTTGGTAATTTGGGTATGAGGAATTTTCATTCCATGCTTGAAATGGGTATGAAGTGGGATGGATACTTGGACAGAACACATGAGACATTCTTGGATGAGGGTCTCATTCAAGATTCAAGATTGTTTAACATCATTTCACTGAATTGTAGTGCCATCCTTTAGAAAAGAGCACTTCATTCCGTGTGCCTGTGTTAGTCGTTTGTAAGAGCACTAGTGCAGGCACAATGAGTGCAATGTCCTTTGTAATACCTACTCTACTAGTCCCAATCTGTTGTCCTTTTTCCATAGTTCTGAACATGACTGTGCCAAGGTTGAACAGTCAGCAATACTTACTCTTGTGACTAGAGCTCACTGAGGTAAGAGGAGAGTGAAATTATCATCAAAAATGAAAGTGCACCTTGTTTCTGGTACAGTATATAATTTGGTGTTGGAGAATGCAGTCTTTAGATTTTCATACAGGGCTATGGAGGCCCTTGTGGGGCAAGGAAGTGGGAGGAAAGCAATGTTCTTTTGTTCTTATCAGGAGAAATGTGCTCAGGAAAAACATAGGCAATTGTGTGTGGAAGGCAAGTTTAAATTTGCTGATCTGAATGTGATATGGGGATTCCAAATAATTAATGTCTGGAAACAGCAAAACATAGCTGGGGTTCTTGATCATGAATAATATTTCTTCTAGAAATTATGTACATGGAAAATGTTAGTTCAAAAGTTCAGATATTTATTTTTATTGTCAAAATAATCATGTACAATACAACTCTGATATTTGTCTTCTCCAGACGGCCATGAAATACAGAAAAACCACAGGAGTCATTGCAATGAAAAGCCATTACCTCTCCCCTGACATGAAAAAGAAAAAGAAACAAAACGTGCATTTCTCAAAACCCCATCTCTCCCTTGCAAAAAAAGCGATGATAACATCAAATCCCCAGCCCCCTCCTCACAGAAAAGAACAGTGACATTAGCGTCAAAACCCCCAATCCTCTCTCTCACACACAAAACTGACTGATTTGTCCACACAGAAAAACACCCCCAAGAACATCAAACATCAGACCCCAAATCCCCAACTTCTCCCTTGCATCAAAAGCAACATATTGCCCATCTGCCAATTGGCAACAAGAAAGATAAACACCAAAAACTGAAGGAGACCTATAGAAAGTACAGTCCAATAATCACATAAATACCAGAATTTTAAAACCATCTTCCCACCAACTTTCAAGGAGAGCAACTGCATAAACTCAGTCCTTCCATGAAGAGTGACTACCAAGTGGGGTCTGAACGCCGCCCATCTGGCTACTGACCCCCGTGCCTCCGCTGACAGTGACTGCTGACTTCTTCCGCATTCACCTCGATGCTTCAATCTTCCTTGCTGCCTCGAGAAGAAGTCACCCATGACTCCGTGTTCCGGTCTCTGGTCTTTTTAGCAAGTCAGTGAACTCTGGGTCAAATAATCACCTGGTTGCCTGGATTTCCACATGGAAATTAGTCATCTATTTGAGTCAATATAATAATTAAACTGGAGAGCAGTTTGAGTATACAGAAAGGTAATGGAAACAAGTGAACATGAAACATGATTCCAAATTCCCTCTGCATGCAATCCTGCTCCTTCCTCTGTGATCACCCTTAATTGTTTCTTCAATATTAAGTACGTGGGTGGGAGGGGTGGGGGGGGGGGTTAGTGGAAGTGGGGACACATTGCACTCCTAAAACTACAACATATCAATGGCTTTTAGTTAGATTCCTCAGCCACTTCCTTGGTCTGGAAAAGACCCGTGGAGCCAATCTGTGAAGGATAACTCAATTGCTCCCTTTGAACCAGTAGAAGGGGAATTTCTGGATTGAGAATGCCAGCTTCTGTTTCTGATAAATTCTTCTTTGTGAGAGGCTAAATCTCAGTTCTTATCAGAAGCTGGGAGTTAGTGCTCTCTGGACAAGGTATAGGCTATACCTTTGATTCTCCACTGGGGTTAGCATAATGCCTAAGAAATTTTAGCCTTGGTTTGGTTAAAAAAACAACAGGCATAAAGCAGGACTCATTATTTTAGTTTATTCTTCCTAGGACCCAACATTTACATTGAATTTCCTGAAGTGAGAAATGCTGCATATTCAGAAGCTTGCCGTTGGGTTGTTGGCATCTATATTGACAGCAAGTCTTGAACGTCAGCCAAAAATCAAAGCTGTCACTCTTTGCGATATTGTCAAGCAAAACAGTAGAAAAATACTAATTGTGTGGGATGGACCTTTGCACCTAGATCATGTAGTCAGTGAATATATTATTATGCTACAATGAATTAGTGGGCTGGAAGATGAAAATCACATACTGTAAATGAAAGAAAACAATTAATACCTTAGCTGGACATGAAGATTGTATGAAAAATCTTTGAAGTACTATAATGCACCAAGCAGCTTTGGTGGTAGTATATGCTATGCACAATTTCAGTAACTTTTCATGTGTGTATTCTAATCTGAAAATAGTCACGTCTCTGACAGAACAAAATTACATTTTAAATTATGAATAACTTTACATCCTGATACATTCTTCTCTAAAATTATGAAGCCCAAAAAGCAACATGGTTGTGTTAGTGCTGTTTATATGAATTCAATTTGAAAATCCATCATCATGTAATTACAGAAGACTAATATAGTATGTAAATAGAAAGTGCTAAACATGATCAGCAGCTATTTGAAACTGATCATAAAATGAGACATTTGGGTGTTTTGGAAAATGACGCATGATTTTTTTGCCTTCATGTCATTCATTAAACAGATGCAGTGCTCTTAGAATTGATCAGATTTCCTGCCCTAGATCATTAGCAACCTAAAAAGAGTGGCTGCTGTTGGCAGGATTCTGTACTGGGGAAGAAGATAGAACAGCGAGCATAGTTTTACGTCTTGGGAACAGATTTGTGCTGGAGTAAATAATTTTTCTGTTTACTAGTTTTTTTTTTCCTACTCTCCTTAGACCCAGTGATGTTTCCCACCAATTTGAGAGTTTTTCTGCATTGAAATGCCTCCTTGTGAGACTTGCATGTAGGTGGGCCAGCGTGCCCAGTGCACCAGAGCTATGCCTGTTATAGGAATGTCTGGACTAGAAGTTCAGAGACAATGTGCTTTTGTCATCTTTTTTTAATCTTTGTGGTGCCTAAATGCTCTGTGTAACCCACTGTTAGAAAGAGGTAAAACTAAAGTGCTTTATTTTCATTTTCGATATCCAACATGTAATTCCAGGTTTGCTCCCATTTTGAAAGTGATTTCATGCATTTAATTGGACATTGAAGTTGAGCAACTTGCTGGGTTACAAACAAAAAAAATGGTGACCTGGAATTAACCATGACAGCTCTTTCAAGGTGGAAGCACTATCATGAAGAGCTGGTTGGCCTCATTCTGTGCATTACATTTCTGTGATTATGCATAGCTGAAAATACATTTGATATATATGTACTGTTGGACATTTGCTACCCTCACTAATGGCGTGGATGGTTGAGAACAATGATTCCTAATGTGGTTTGGGGGCCAAGGGTATTTGGGAGGAGGATTAATTAAAGTCTTAATAGTGAATAATTATCTTGATTGCGGTGTACAATAGCCAAAATCAAAATATTCTGCTTTTTATTCACTATGCTGTGGAATAAATGGCATCTGTTGCTTCAGATAGTACTTTAATTTTTTTACTTCTTTGTCAGGATAATATGAAAATATATTAGTCTCTACAAACTAAATATCCAAAATGCATGTTTCTAATATGACTTTATGGACAGGATTTCATAAACTATTTCAGTTAAGGATTTATATTCATTTCAGAATATCATTTAATAAAAAATTTAGAGAAGCTGAAAAATCAATAAATTTTGTAAGTGTTTATAATTTAGATATTTTTCTTGAATTCTTATGTCTAGTATAATCATTTTGAAAAGCTTGTAAACAATAAGCAAATCACTGAAAGGTGTTGTATTCAATATTTTTTAAAAAACTGCTTGACTTATCATTTAAATTACTTTCGGATACTGCGTAAGAACAGCTTTTGGAATTTGAAAAAGATGATTCAGGGCTCTTTTGTTGTCAAGTAGATAAAACATCCAGTAAATAAAAGGCAAGTGAAAGGGTGTTTTCAAGCAGAAAACCAGATAATCTCACTTCCAAGGTTAAATGGATGTGAGAATTTATGGGATATTTAAATGATTGACGGTTTTCTCTAAACCACAGCTGGAAGCCAGTGGAGCTAGTTTTAAGTGACTCAGTGGGGCTCCAGGCTTTTGACTTACAATGCTGAAAAGCTGTAGTGCTAATTCAAATAGTCTGCTGGAAAAGTCTTAAGTTTTCTTAAGTGGCTGTTTGAGAGCAACAAATTTGATGCACACCATGCCAGCAAGCTGGTAGAATTTCAGGCTTGCATTCGCTGGGTTTCAGAGACAAGAGGGAAAACGAAATTTAAATAAATAATTGAGAATGAAAAGGGACAGTGCATTTTATCAGACTTCTAAATTGTGAGGTGCTTCACTGCAATAGACCACAGTAACATGAAAAGCATTGAAAATCTTCAGGGTAAGAATGCTCAAATATTTTACATCAGCTTTCTATTTGTTAATTAAATGGAAAAACATAGAAATAAATTATTACATTGTAATATAAAGGGGCAATTTTAACGCTGCCTCTTGGCATTTGGATACTTAATCCATCTGCAGTGTAATAGCCTTACTCCTCTCACTGTGCTCCTGTGGCTGCTAGGTTAAAAACACAGATTATCTAAAGATCTTGCCAGAGGCAAATGGTACAATCACAAGAAAAGGAAAAGTGGGATCTTAAAATGTAATAAGCAGACTATTCAAAATCACCAGAATTCCAATTCCAATCCCACACAGGCAGAAAAACCTAATGGATAGCTGGTGGAATTTCAAGGGAAACCATTTTCAATTAATTGGCTCACTGTGATGTTTTGAACTTTCTGCTTCCAGATTGCTATTTTCTCATTTCTGTTTTCCTTGCACTCAGCAACTTTATCTGCGTATCTGTTATTGCCAGTTTCACTTGAATGGAGAAACAGATGTGGAAGAGATGCAGCAGCCTCTCCAGTCAGCACATCAGCAGCTGAATTATTAGAAGGCGGCAGGGGAGACAGTGGTTGCTGATATCAGATAGCAACCAACCATCAATGTACAGATCAAAAGCCGAGTCTTCAGGTCCATTTGGAGCATAGTGCTACAGGATAGTGGATGTAAGAGCAGCTGCTGCTCACTAGTCCAGGTGGCTAAGCATTTCTAGTGGGGTTCACATAGATTTATGTAGATTGTGCAGGCTATAAAAAAAGGACTTTCTTCCTGACTAGACCACACTGGCACTGTGGAGACACAAGAAAATCCAGATGCTGGGATCTGGTTGGGGTAATATGCAAACAGCTGGAGAAACCCAGTGGATCAGGCAGCAACTATGGAGGGAAATCGATAGTTGACATTTCAGGTTGAGATCAGCTGAAGGAATTCAACTCAGCATGTTGACTGTCCATTTCTCTGCATTAATACTGCCTGGACCACTTAGTTCTTCCTGCTTTTTTAATGCTTGCATTTTCTCTCACTTTCATGCAATTCCCAGTCCATTTTACACTTATCTTCTTAATCAGTGCATCTTTCAAATGCTATCAAGACACCTAACCACAGACCTGCAGGAATGCAAACAGCAGAAGATGAGCCTATCTGTTGTGGAAAGCTAGCACAAGATGCTGCTTAGGGTCTACATGGCCGCTGTCCCAGCTTCCGCCAAAGATTGCAGAATGCTGATGACGTGTGAGATAGCATTCCGTACAGAACATTTCTTTTGCATTAATTCATGGGGAACACTCATACTGGGGAGGCCAGGATGTATTGGTTATTTCTAAACATCCTTGAGAATGTGGTGTGGAACTGCGGCAGTCATTCTGGAGCGGCTACTCCTACATAGTCCTGATGTTTAATGTGGATGCTTAAAACTGAGAGTCTGAGGCAAGACGTTCAGTGCAAGTCTCAAGATGCTGACCTATACTTAATTAGGCCCTCTGTTGTTTGGGGTCAATCATGGATGTTGCGCACTGGCATCAGTCGATACACAAGCCAGGGCAGTACGATATGGGGAACAAGCTGTTGCCCATGTAGCAGGCTTCCCCTCTCCACGCAGCTGATTGAATCCAAAGGAATGACGGAGACTGATACAGTTTGGCACCAGCAATGTCGCAGGAAGCTGCCAGTCAAAATTGAACTCAATGGAGGACTGCTTTGAGGACTCCAGCTCTGGATTTTTCCCTCAGGGTTTATCCCTAAAGCCTTCCCCATGAGTGGGTATAGCCACAAGGCAGCAGAGCTTTCAGGTCAGATTTTCCTTCTCCTAGATGAGCTGTTAACCACGGCTGATGAGCTCCATCTGCCTGAAACTTCTCATTTTAAGGTGCTGGTAATCCACCATTGCCCCTTCTTCTTGTGGTAGAAATAGTTCTGTTGGGCTCAGTGGCTCAGCCACTTTTGAAGGTCAGTAGCTAGACTTGATTGTCGGAGGTTATTTGAGACACATGCCATTGGGAACATTTAATAAGTAGTGGGAACTTGTCCCCGCTACCTTCCCCAGCTATGACAACATTAAAGAAGAAACCTATACTTATAACTACACTATTCATGTGCCTGGCCCATGTTACTCACTAATCAATGATGCTTTTGAATGATCCTGTTGAGGAACATAATAACAGTAATGCTGTTGAATATCAGGGGCTAGGGATTAAATGCCTTCTTGTTGGGGATGCTTGGAAGATTAGTGGTACAAAATTTTACATGATTTCTCCATGCAAATGTGTGTAGTCATGGACTTGTTGGGATCGACTGCTTCACTGAGGAGCTTAGAGGACAATTCAACATTGAAAATCTTCATGGTGAAATCCTTGGTAGGCCTTCCAATGTTACTTGTACTTGTTAGAGGTAGGTAGATATTTGTTTTGTGGCTGGGCTCCTGAATTCTTCATTTATTGCCTTGTCCACAGATTAGGGAAGGGATCTGATCCTCTGGTTTCACTTGGAGAACTCTGACTGGGTTTCATTGGTGCAGGATATTTCACCACATTCAGTCCTTTGCTTGAATATCCAACCTAGTTTGATTACCGTTGTTTGTGCTTATGCTTGGAGCACAGTTCTGTTTCAGAGAATTGCCCTTTTCTGGGTCATATTCTTTCAAATAACCCACTTTCGGCAAAACATCCATAGTTCTTTTGAAGCAAGTTATTTATTTACTGAGGTGAATGAAGGATTACAAGTTACCTGCAACTTCTCTGCTCAGACAAGCCTCTTACTTCATTTTCTCCAATGCCTGCAACTTTACATAGAAACATAGAAAACCTACTGCACAGTACAGGCCTTTCAGCCTACAAAGCTGTGCCGAGCATGTCCTTACTTTAGAGATTACCTAGGTTACCCATAACCCTCTATTTTTCTAAGTTCCTTGTACCCATCCGAGAGTCTCTTAAAAGACCCTGTCATATCCGCCTCCACCACCGTTACCAGCAGCCCATTCCATGCACTCAGCCCTCTCTGCATAAAAAAACTTACCCCTGACATTTCTTCTTTACCTACTTCCAAGCACCCCAAAATTGTGCCCTCTTGTGCTAACCATTTCAGCCCTGGGAAAAAAGCCTCTGACTATCCACGGTGAGAATACTATTTGTATGTGGTCTGCAGAGAGAACAGAAAGTGGTATATGTTTTGTTTCAGGTTGAAGAAGAAATTAAAGGAGCTGCCAAGGTTGGGAAGAGTAACAGGATGGAAGGAATGCTGGCCAGTGGTGTTGAGGTAGACAAAGTGATGTTTTGGTTGGACAAATGAACTTCTTTCAATACAAAGTTGTTGCTGGGGTGTTGATTTTTGCAGACCAGTTACTTCTGAAGCAACACACACAAAATGCTGGATGAACACAATAGATCACGCACCATCAGTGGAGAGAACTGGACAGTCAACATTTCAGGCTGAAATGCTTTACCCACACCAAAAGGCCTGAAACATCAGGTCCATTTCTCTGCATAGATGCTGCCTGATCCACTGAGTTCCTCCAGCATTTTATATGCGGCTCCAGATTCCAGCATCTGCAGCATCTTGTGCCTCTGGTTACATCTGCCAGAGGCTTGGGATAATAGATTCTCTGGTCACTGCTGAGAGTCTGATTGTGAAGACTTTGAGGAGGAATTTTGAGTCAGATGCTAAGTAGTTGTTTCCCAATATGGTGAAGTCAACGGTCAGGAGACATTGCTTCAGAATAAGGGGTCATCCTTTTAAGACTGAGTTGATGTAAAATTTGTTCTTTGAGTTATGAGTCTTTGGAAGTATTAATGAAGAAAGTTGTAGAGTCATTGAATATATTCAAGAGTGATTATTTGGACAGAGGAAATCAAAGATCACAGGGAATAAGAAGGAAAACAGATGATTCAAGAATCAAATCAGTAACAGTACATTCAAAGTTGAACTCATTGGACTTCACCTTGCTGATATCAGGATGTCTATGTTCCTCATGATCTTACAGTATATAGCTCTACCAGGACACCCCTCATCCTCCTACATTTCAGGTAATGAAGTACTAATCTGCACAACCTCTCCTTGAAACTAGGGACCAAAAGTCCAGGCCTCATCCTGGTAAATTGTGTTTTTACACTTTCTAGTTTAATAACGTCTTTCCTATTATAGTATAATCATAACTGTACACAATACTCCAAGTACAGCCTCACCAACATCTTATATAATGGAAAAATAACTTCCCAACTCCTCTAATCAGTGCCCTGCCTGATGAAGGCCTGTATGTCAAATGTCTCCTTCATTATCTGATCTACCTGTGACACTGCTTTCAGCAAACTTACTTGCATTTCTACATCCCTCTGTTCCATAACACTTCCCAGAGCACTACCGTTCATTGTGTAAGTCCTGCCCTGGTTTGATCTTTCAAAATGCAATGCTTCGCATTTATTTGGATTGAAAACCATTTGTCAGTCCTCATCCCACACACCTCGCTGATCAAGATCCCCATGTAATTTTTCATAATCTTCCAACTATCTACAACACTCTCTATTTTACTAAATCTGTAAACACAAATCATGCCTTGTACATTCACATTAAAATAATTTATATAAATTACAAACAACAAAGGTCACAGCACCAACCCCTGTGACACACTACAGGCCTCTAGTCTGAGAAGCTACCCTGACTATCATTCCTCGCTTCCTGTCACTGAGCCAATAAAAGGTAAAAGAACACCATTATTAGTCACATGTACATTGAAACATCAAAACATACAGTGAAATGTGATGTTTGTGCCAACGATCTGCATGGTCCGAGATATGCTGGGGACAGACGACAAATGTTGTCCTGCTACCAGCATGAACATAACATTCAAACAAGTTCCTAACCCTGACTCACATGCCTTTGGAATGTGGGAGGAAACCGGAGCACCCAGTCATGGGAGAAGCATTCAAAATCCTTACACACAAACACGAGTCCTGCCGAAGGGTCTCAGCCCAAAACGTCGACTGTACTCTTTTCCTAGATGCTGCCTGACCTGCTGAGTTCTTCCAGCATTTTGTGTGTGTAACTCCTTACATACAGCGATGGGAATTGAACCCCAGTATTATAGCTGGTTCTGTAAAGTGTTATGCTAATCACTACGCTACCACACTGCCCTTACACTACCGTGCCAACATGCTATTAGTCTAATCTACTATTTCCCTATGGATCCCATGCAATCTAACCTTCCAGACTAGCCTGCAACTGAAGACCTCATCAAGGGCCTTACTAAAGTCCCCATACACAACGTTAACTGTCCTACTCTCATCTACTCCTTTGGTTACCTCCTGCAAGGGTTTCTGCAATTTCATACCTAGCTTCCCAAAAGCTCCAAGAGAGTCAGCATTTCATTTAATGCACTTTAAAGCCTCCTATATATCTCCTCTGTTAAAGTTAAATGTGGTCCAAGACAATACCCCTCACTTTCCCTATTTCTTTAGCTTCCACCATCTTCTCCACAGTAAACACTGAAGAGAAATTTTCTTTAAAAATCTCACCCGTTTCCTTTGTTTCCACACATGGATGGTTATGTTGATCTTTAAGAGGATTATTCTTTCCCAGTCACCTTTTATACTTAATGGGCCCAAGGAATCTCTTGTGATTTTGCCTCACCTTGCCTGCTAGATCATTCTCATATTCTCTTTCTGCCCTCCTAACGTCTCCCTTAAATGAATTCCTACACTTCTTGTATTTATCAAGAGACTGATTATGCCCAGTGTATATGCCCCCTTCTTTTTCTTATTTAAGCCTGAATATCTCTTATTAACTAGTGCTACCCTTCATCCAATAGAAACTTGCAGGCTCCGAACTATTGGCATCATTCTTTTAAAGGCCTCCCACTTGATAGATGCCTCTTTGCCTGCAAACAATCTCACCGATTAACCACCGCAAAATTGCATCGAAAGGTTCCAACATTTACTATAACCTGTGAAGCAGTTGCATCCTTCTCCTTAATCATTTTAAAACCAACAGAATGTGGTCACTGGACCCAAAGTGCTCGTCAGCAGACGTGCCTGCAACTTGCCCTACTCATTTCTTAGGAGGATGTCCAGTATTGTTCCTTCTATACATATTGATAAAGGAAGTTTTCTTCAACACATTTCATAAATTCCACTCCACCCAAGCATTTTTTAATCTATGGTTGGCCTAGCCAATAATTAGGTAAGCTAAAACTCCCATAATACTACTCTACAATGTTTTCAATTAGCTGCAGTCTCTGTACATATCTATTTCAATTTCTGTTGACTATTGGGGTCCCATTAGAATGGCCATCCCCTTTTTGTTTCTAAGTTCTATTCATATGGTCTCAACAATGGGTATTTATGATAATGGTAAATGTATTTTCTAAGAATGCATCCCCTCTGTAATTACAACACAACACTTCTCTGTCAGAGCTCCTGGAATGAACTTTTCCTCAAGTTACTTGCAGGTATCTGTTGTCTTGGTAAAGTTGGCAGAAATTTTCGAATGGTATTTCGAATGATATTTCTGCCAATTTCTTCAAAAATGCTTTATGAAATAGTTACTACTTCAAGTTCCCAACCACCTAGCAGTTGCCCTGCTGTTTTTATCCCAATATACTGCACAATCACATCTTCAGCTGAACCTTTGACATTCTTGTCTTTGGTAAATAGCATTCCTATTGCAGTCTTGAGGATTCCCTCATAAATGATCTTTGTGTTTGCCATTTTAGGTACATTGAATACAGGTTTGTGGATTCTGTGAAAAACTAGTTTACTTATCGGCTTGCATGACATCAGGCACTATTAGGAGTTGTTCCATTTTCCTTAAATCAATTGCTCAAGCAGGATTATCTTGGAGATCAGATAACTCTAATGCCTCTTCCAGTGTCAGGCATCCTTTAAATTTCCTTTTCTATACACAACGCCTTCACCCTCTTTATCATTATAATTGAAACCGTTGATTATCTGCCTCACAAACATGAGAAAATCTGCAGATGCTGGCACTCGAAGCAACACACACAAAATGCTGGAGAAATTTAGCAGGCCAGGCTGCATCCATGGAAAAGAGCCTTTGCTTATCATGAAGCCAAACTGTCTTCCAGGACCAATTGCATCTCAGATCTGCATGCGTTTTTTATTTAGTTTCTCTGCTATTTCCTTCAACACCTATCCATCTCTCTAATGCACTCCCAATAAATTATTGGTCATCCAATTCCCTTATCTGGTCCTTGTTGTTAGGAGATTTACAAGGATGTTGCCTAGATTGGGGAGCATGCCTTATGAGAATATGTTGTGTGAACTTGGCCTTTTTTCCTTGGAGCGACGGAGCATCAGAGATGACCTGATAGAGGTGTATAAGATGATGAAAGGCATTGATCATGTGGATAGCCAGAGGCTTTTTTTTTCCCCCAGGGCTGAAATGGCTAACACAAGGAGGCATAGTTGAAGTAGGTACAAGGGGAATGTCAGGGGTAAGTTTTCCACATAGAGAGTGGTGGGTGCATGAAATGCACTGCCAGTAAAGGTGGTGGAGGTGTGTACAATAGGGTCTTTTAAGAGACTCTTAGATAGGTATATGGAGCTTAGAAAAATAGACGGCTATGAGATAATGAAATACTAAGCAGTTTCTAGAGTGGGTTACATGGTCAACACAACATTATGGGCCGAAGGACCTGTAAGGTGCCGTAGATTTCTATGTTTCTATATTTCAATGTTTTGTTGGTAGCTAGTATTGCAAATGGTTACAATAAAAACAACCACTTTCTTATCATGGTTTATTTCAATCACTTTAATCTTTGAGCCCCTTTATTATCACCTATCACTTTTGTCTCTACAAATGACTATGGGCCCTGATTTGTGAGATGACAATACCAACTATTGCTGGCATGGGATTAGGTCATGAGAGCAGCCCTCATCCAAACCGGGAAAACTAAATGTACATAATTATCCTAAAGTCCATGACATTTGGTTGAATGAACTGGGATGGTGGGATGACTTTGTGGAAGTAGTGTGACCAATGGTGCAGCCAGTAGAGCAGCTGTCTCTCAACCTCACACTTCTGTGGTCTGAGGTTCTCACCTGTTTCAGAAAGGCATCTAATGTACCAGTACTCAGATGACTGCCACCCGACATTGCTGCCATCATCCGGAATGAAGTAAAGATTGGTGACAACATCTCCTCCTTGCTGGTCATCAACATGGTTGCACTTCAGGGCTGCAGGCTTAACCCCTATCTTACTCCCTATACGACATGACCGTTTGGCTAAGCACAGCTCCAATAGCAATGTAAAATTTGCTGATGCACTACTGTTGTTGGACTAAGCACAGCTGGTGAAGATTTGGCTAACCTGACTAAATTAGGGTACCTTTTTGAGTGGTGACACAATAGCAACCTCTCGCTCACTGTCAGCAAAACCAAAGAGTTAAATTTGACTTCACCAAGGGAAGGAAGATGAACATGTACCAGTCTACATGAGGGAATTAATGATGGAGAGAATGAGCAAGTTTAAATTCCTGGGCATTAACATATTGGATAATCTATCCTACTCATATAGATGCACCATAAGGAAAGCACACCAATATCTTTACTTCCTTAGGAGGTTAAGAAAAGCAGTTATGCCGCTGTAAGTGTTAGGCTTTCATTTCATCTGTGAATAGATGCGCATATGAAAATAAATTCAATTTTAATCTTATCCCCCAGCTTCAAGGAACCAGGTTCAATCCTGGCCCCTGGAGCAGACTACATGGGGTTTGCATATTCTCCCTGTGATCACATAAATTTTCTCTCACATCCCAAAGATGTGTCAGTTAGTAGTTTAACTGGCCGCCGTAATTTGCCACAAGCACACAGATCAGTGGAAGAATCAGGGGAAGCTAAAGGGAACGAGGGAGAATATAAAACGAGATCAGGATAGTATAAGAGCAGGTGGGTTCATGATGGTAAACCTAGCATGCCTATGACTCTGTGACTCAAGGATTCTAAACGTTCAGCATTTCAGAATTTCTGGAAAGTCAAATGTTTGGTATGAGTGATTTTAATAATTATTTGTTACATGGGAGTGGGAAGGAGAATAAAATCAAATGCAAAATATTATATTCTTGCCACTCTTCAAAAGAATACAAGAGTAAACTGGCAGGGAACATAAAAGTGGAGTGTAAAAATTTATACAAATAGATTAATGAAGTCCCCTACTGGCAAATTGACAATTCATAATTGGGAATAGAGAAATGTCTGAGGCAGTAAAAAACTTTGTTACGGAACTGTTATGCCTCGAGGAGATGGACTCCAATGATGCCAGTTCAGCAAGGTTGTCTGTCTACAATGGGGAAAGCAAAGGCAGCTCTGTCGTCTTCCCTGCACAAGCTCACCAGCACCTTTAACTTTGACCAAATCAACATGACTATTTCCAGCCCCTCCTCTTCTTTTTTATTATGTGATTAATTAGCCAACATCATACCAGCACCACAAAAACACCCCTTCATGTAAAAAAAGCCAACACCATGAACTGAAGTATAGTAGGTTTACATTTAAATACTTTCCAATTGATCTATGAATTATGCTTATTTTACAGAGTCCATTAAATCCATTATTTCCCCATTTTGCTATATAATACAGAGAATTCATGCAGTGCATATAATATAATAAGATACAATTATCTTCTAAGTATTAAATAAAGTAGCAAACAAGCATATGGGCTCCAGTGAAATCTGACTTATGTAATTTTTGTCTCTCAGGATGGAGTTAGAACTAAACTCTTAAGTAAGTTAAGGCTTGCAAGGGAAATAATCCCAGGAGTAAAATCTAGGGAATTAGTCCACATTTTATCTCACAGCTTGGCTTTATCTTTATGTCCCTGTTCAATCCCCTCAGAAATCACTTGCATAACCTGCTTTGACCAATGTTTTTGGAAGTAGGTTTCATAACCCAATAATTCTTACGAGTGGGAGAAATTAAAATACCTAATTTCCCATTTTTTGTGAATGTTCATTACCTCTGCACACTCTCCGGAGGTAATAATTTCTCCCTCCTTGGTCTTCGACAATCTGAAAACCATTTAGCTTCCTTTTCTGCTCTAACTTAGACAATACCAGCTGTTCTCATTTTGTGACATAATTGAAAGCCTTCAGCTTTGATAACATCCTGATAAACACCCAGTGTTTTCTTTCCAATGGCTTCGCATCCTTGCTAAATGGTAGTGCATAGAACTGTACACAGGGCTCAAGTTGTGGTACAGCCAGCAGTTTGCAGAGAAATATACACAGTTAGTAAGAAAAAAAAACTACAGGAATAATTCAGTGGGTCAAGTAGCATCTGAGAAGGCGAAGGCAATGCGTTGACATTTCAGGTGAGACCTTGCATCAGGACTGAGGGGAGGAAGAGGAAACTGTATGTAGAAACAGAAGCTGCTGGGTGATAGGTGAAACCAGACGGAGGGTTGTGGGCAGGAGATTGATTGGCTGGTGCAATCAGGTGGGAGCGAAGGAGATAGCGAACAAAAGGAGAGATGTCTGATGAGCGTGACAAAGAAACATGGGGAACAGACTATGTGAGATTGGAAAATTCAATATTCATATCATTGGGCTGCAGGCTACAGAAGGGAAATATGAGGTTTTGTTCTACTAATTTGTGTTTGGCCTCACTGTGGCAGTGGGAAAGACCAAGGACGGTCAGTGAAAGTCAAAGTAAGTGCATTATCAAAGTTTGTATATGTCACCATACATTACCTTGAGATTCATATTCTTGCAAGCATTTACTGGGAAGTAAAGAATTGCAATAGAATTTGCAAAGAACTCTACATGAATAAAGACTGAAAAACAGCAACATGTAAAAGAAGACAAGTTATGCAAATTAAAAATAAATAATATTGGAAACATCAATTGCAGAGTCCTTGACAGTGAATCTTTAGGTTATGGAATCAGTTTGGAGTCAAGGTGAGTGAAATTATCTATGCTGGTTCAGGAGTCTGATGGTTGTAGGTAATGACTGTTCCTGAACCTGGTGGTGCCTGCCCCCCCCCCACCATTTTCTGGTTTGCTAGTCCCCTTTCAACTCCTGTCCTACCCTCTTCACATCTTTCCTTTCCACATGCCACACCCCCACTTCTACCTTCCTCCAAGTCCTGATGCAGGGACTATAGCTGAAATATTGGCACATTACTTCCACTTCTTCATTTCCTGCTTGACCTACCAAGCGCTTTCAGCAGTTTAGTTATTTATTTTTGCTCCATATTCCAACTTCTGCAGTCTCTCAAGTCTCCAATATATTTACTTATTTTGTACTTGTAATGGAAATGGCCTACAGATGTACAGTATGTCAGACTTTAGTTGGGTCTTCCTGCCAGAGGGAGCACTGTAGTCAGTCCAGGCATTTTCTACCTGTACTATAGACACAGGATTTCAATCCCCAGCAATAAAAACAAAAGTGGCCATGTTGATCAAGCAGTCCAACTCTGGCAGCAGGAACCCAGGATTCTGCCCAGCTCCGGAAGATCCAGCATCCTCCGGAAGAACCAGTAGCTGGAACGTTTTTGTTCGGTTAAATGACGTCATATACAGAACTGATTTGTGCTCTGGCTTCGAATGATGCCCGCAATAGCACCTTCTGTGTGGCTGCCATGAAGCAAACACATTATCCGTCCTTTAAAACTTGTGGAAACCCCTAAGGAACACAAAAAATTGTGTTAAACACAAGGTCACATTAATGAAAATGGAGTTTTATCTTCTCAGCAATTTTTAAAAATATATAAATATAGGACCTATTATAAAACTCACAATTATAACAGCAATTAATAATTAGTTTTGGTCTGACTATGATAAATGCTATTTTGATAAAGCCATGCCTAACATTAAAATCTCATAATCAAGATAAATGAAGAAAAAAATTCAGAGATGGTATTAAAGTGTTGGCATTAAAATGTGGATAGATGAATCTTGATGCTGTAATTACGCTTTTATTATCACTTAGATCAAATCCCTTTTCATGCACATGCCACAACACATTTTTCATCTCCATCAATTAATCTGTTGTAGAGAGAAATTTTGATACACTGTGTAACACAAAAGTAAAGCATTTAGAAAACATACAAGCATTCCTAGATGAAAACCTGACAGATTTAAGTCACAGCTATGCAGCATCACCTTTCAAAGTGATCAAATCTGCTATTCATGGATATGGAAGATGAACATTCATTATCTTATGTTGCCTGTTAAAACCCCATAGAGATCTCACTAGATATCCGTTACATGGTCAGTAATATTCTGCCTGCACATGAAACACATCTTAAAGGAAAGATGTATAGTCCAGCAAAGATTTACAGTCAACCGATATTGTTTGAGGTAAGGACAGGGGATGAAAAGTTAAGCAAAAGCATAACCTTAAATTAAGCTGTTAATGCAGGAATAGAGAAGGTGATTAATACAAAATTCATCCTTAAAACACATCATTAAAAGTTAGAAATTTTTGTCTTCTCATGAAAAGTAACTTAAAAAAAATTAAATTGAAGCAATGTTGGCTGTAACAGTCCGCATTGTGCCTGGATAGTTCTTTACTAAAACTATCTATTCGGTCACATATTCCATAGCTCATTACATTTTTAGTCATCTGGGTATTCTTGTTCTTTTGAAAGTTCCTGTAGATAGACTTCCATTACTTTATAAAGCCATGCACTTCAGGTTAGTAAAGCTGACCAAACAGCAAAGCTTCCTCATGTCTCCCATGTTCCATTTGCCTCTGGAAACCGTTTCTTATTGTTTATTTATCCTGAACTCCTTACGATTGGAAAAAAACCCCCAACTTTTTCTTAATGTTCATTGCTGCAAGGAAACAATCCCATCTTTCCATGAAATTGATGGATTGTGTTGACGATTTTAAAAGAAAGAGTTCAAGACACAGGGGAGAAAACAATGCCTGTTTGATAAGATGTAGAATTGAATGAAAAAATTCAAATAGGGCATAAAATAAGATTTACATGCTGAGCTGCATAAACTAATAATGTACTCGAACTAAAGTAGGAGAGTAGAGGTAATTTCATGAATTCCTGTGGAGGGGCTGACATCAATGTTACCCACAAGGCATCGTGCAGAGAAAGGGGTTTTCACTGGTGTGTTCCTTGTTTTCTGGAGAGAGCATCTTGTGGAGGAAGTCATTTAAGTATTGGATTGGGATTGCGTTGCAGGAGAAAGGAAGGGTGGGGGAGAATGGGTGTGGGGAGGAAGGGCTAGTCAGTATATTGATTCTGGAGGGAGATGATAGTTGGTGCTGAACAGATGAAATTTGCCTGTTGGGTTTGAAGAAATAATTGTGAGGAGACACCGAAAGGAAAGTGATTAGTGCTGGTGATTGGTCTGAAAGGTTGGTTAGCAAGGGGACGAGTTCGGTTGTAGGGATAATCGTAAGGTTGGTTAGGGAGGTAATGGAGTGCTGAAGACATCAACAGTATATAGGATGGGCAGAAGTAATCTCTAATAAAAAAAGAGAAATTTACCTGGAGAAAGAAAAATATCTCAAACTCCTTGGCAAATTGGGCAAGGTTTGGATCTTTTAAATGATGGCAACCAGCTCTCAATTCTTGTTAAGTCTACGTCAGTGACTGTCTCATCTGCTTAAGCAGCATTTTGTACAGAGATATTAAAATGAGAGTGGTGTCCCTGTCTGGCGTCTCAGTCTGGCGTCACTGCACTCTCATTCTGTCCTGCTGCTTTTGCCCTTGTCCTATTGCTGCCTGACATCTGCGTTCCTGGTATGCCTCTTGCTTTGCCCCCAAGTTTGATCATACCCTGCCCCCTGCTTCAGGTTATGACAGGTTTTTTGTTCGTGCTCCTGTATAAACTGCATCATGTTCACTCTCTCTGAGTCTCATCATGTGGCTGATCTGAAACCCCGATCCATTCCTAAACATATTCATACAAGATGATGGTGGTGGCCGAGTGTAGAGTGCCTACTCTTCCTAGGGTGAGATATCTCTGTTATCCAAGGAATCATGCTGGAACTCAACCCATTCTCAGAGCACAAGGAGGGAAGGCTGCAATTTGCCGAGAATGTGGAGAACAAGATGGACAATATAGATTCTCCAGATTTTTTTTTTCTTTTGGAGAGGTCCCTTGATTCTGAAGTCGGTTCTGGATATTGGGCTGTGCAATCCTGGGACTGGGGTGTGTTGAGGAAGGGAGTGTGATCCTCCATTGTGATCAACTCATAAGGGAGCAGCCTTGTTGAGGGTAATTGACAGTAATTGATGGGTAAGCTCAGACCTGGAGAGTGTGAACAGCAGGATCTAGAGGTTAGACTTGAGGGAATGGAGAGAAGATTGTGGAAGAGATGTGATGAGGAAGGGGTGGTTGTGGGAAAGTTAATGGGAGACTGAAGGAAGTAGTTAGGGAATAGGACATAAGTAGGGCGACTGAGAAAGGGAAGGCTAAAGAAGGGGAATGAGGAGAGAAAAGGTTTGATCTTATTTTTATATTTAATTATATTTATTTTAATAAACTTTCAGGTTCTGGGCATTGCCAGCAAGGCCCAGGTTTCTCTTTCCTTGTTGTTCTTGTGAAAGTGTTGCTGAGGTGTTTTTTTTTTATCACACTAGTGCCTTAGTGCCATTAGGCAGGAAGCACCACAAAACCGGCCTAGCAACAATCTAATATATGTTCCGGTCGGGATGGTGCATGACTTTGAGGGGAACCTATAGGTAATGCCATTCCCATGAGCTGTCTGTCCTTGTCTTTTTTCATAGTAGAGATCGTGAGTTTAGTAAATGCTGTTGGAACAGCCAGAGTGATTAATGATGGTTTATTTTGTAGATGGTGCTCACTGCTGATAGTGTACGCTCGTGGAGGAAGTGAATGTTTAGGGTGGTTGACGAGGTACCAGTCAATATGGCTGCTGTGGCTTGGATGATATTGAGCCTCTCGAGAGTTGTGTCCATTCAAGATGGTGTCTGGGTGCTGTGTTAGTCTAGCAGAGCCTGCCTTCCAATAGTCTTGGATCAAGACCTCCCTCTACCAAGACAAGCTTATAGCTGATATGAAGTGGACAGCTCACAGTAGAAGAGTTTTCACACAGGCAACCTCTGACCTGTCATTTTTAGTTTCAAGTAACTGCCTGAGAAGAAGACTGTGCCTGTCAAATGACCCCCCCCCCCCATGTAAATGTGTCATGTAAGGTATTTTGATTACACTAATATGTAGTGTTAGGTGCTGGACTTTCTTGGCCCAGGTACCTATAACGCAATGTTAGTATGTGTAAACTTTCACTGAACTGCTTATCTGAAGTACCAAGGCAGAGTGAAAACAAGGAGAATGTGAAAATGGGGATTTTTACTGATTAACAGCCAGAGATTTCTGAAATACGAATGAGAAAGTCTAAATTAGATTTCTTGGAGTACTGCAAAAGCATGGTATTTCAGTAAGTAATTGATGATATCTGCTCTTCCTATTTTCTTTATAAAAGAGAGGGCATGGCTTTTTCATTTTCAGATTTGCTTTCATTTTCATTTTGGTGCCTCAGAACATGCATTTCTGATTACTTACTGGGTTTCATCAGAATTCAGGAAGAGTATACATAATCTCTTAGGGACCTCACAGGGAGCTCTTCATGGCCAAGAATGAGCAACAGCTTGAAGGGTCAGCCTGAGTACGATCAATGCAGTATAACATTCAGTTAGCAGCACAGATTTGTCCATGTCATATTTTCACTAAATCCTTTGGGGGAAGAGCTCTAAAGTGAAATACTTTCCCCTCTTGAGATATTGCAGTACAGTTCTCTTTAATTTTCTATTGATTTGAAAAACAGATTCGTGTAATACTATACTGTGCATATAAATAAAATAATACAATAATTACAGTGAAGTTATTAACATGTGGTTTGACTATAGCTAATAAAATGTTGATTTATTTGGCTGCAATTAATTTTTTTCTATTTAATGTTATGACATTTTAGGACAAGATATGAATTCATTTTTTTCTTTCCATTCAAATGATGATTTCATGCAAATAAGAATTGCTAGAGGTCTGTTTAAAACAGCATGATAAACAACTTGAGCATGATTTTCAGCAACTGCTTTTCTGAACGTCACATTGGTTACTCTGCAAGTTTACCCAGTTCACATCATGAGCTAACTCCAAATGCAAAACAGCTATTCACATCTTACAAGCTTGCAGGCACCTACGTTGCAGATGGATTTATGGTTGGTCTCTAAGTGTCAATTTCTGAGTTGCTGATGATGAAACTTTTCATGATGTCGGTGTTTGAAATTTGGAATGATCTGTCTAAACTAATTGAGTCCACGAAGCCAGCTTTTAAGGGCTGTCAATATTACAATAGACAGAATTTGCATTCATTTCCAGCAATCGCTCCAAAATGTTTTACAATCAATGAATTACTTTAGAGGTCTAGTCATTCTTGTTTTTTTTAGGCAAAGGCAGCAGCCAGTTTGTTTACTGCAAAGCATCACAAGAGGTGAGGAGATTAATTTCACAAAAAAGATTGTGTATGATGGCTGAGGGATGAACGTTGGCAGGGTCACCAGGAGGACCAGCAGCTCTTTTAGTGATGTCATCAGATGATTTATTCCCTCTTGAACAGGTAGATGTGGATTTAATATTTCAACCAAATGACCTGTGGCAATTTTCAACTCAGTAGTGCCCATTTTGTCATCATGAATGGGAAAAGTGAAAAACTTAACACTTCTCTGTAAATGTGATATGATTTATTGGTACATGAAAGTTATACTTTAAGACCAGGCACCATATTAACCTGAAGCCAACTTGCAATTGTTTAACTTCTTTTGTACTTAAGGGATCAGCAGAAGCTCCATGGTAAACTGTTATGACATTTACAGAGACATTCCACTTCTATTATCTTGTGATTTTAGGCTCTGTTAAGTTATTACAAAGTGAGGTAGTGGCTGTAGAGATGTTGCAAGTTCCTAAGTGTTTCTGGTAAAACTTTTCTTTCATGTGTTTCATCAACCAGAATGCCATCCTTGCAAGCTTCAATTGATGTAGTGCAGAAGAAGGATACCTTGCTCTCAGAATGATAGAAGCATAGAAACATAGAAAAGCTACAGCAAAATACAGGCCCTTCGGCCCACAAAACTGTGCCGAACATGTCCTTACCTGAGAAATTGCCTAGAGTTACCCATAGCCCTCTATCTTTCTGAGCTTCATATACCTGTCCATGAGTTTCTTAAAAGACCCTATTGTATCCGCCTCCACCACCGTTACCGGCAGCCTATTCCACGCACTCGCTACTCTCTGTGTGAAATACTTACCCCTGATATCTCTTCTGTACCTACTTCCAAGCATCTTAAAACTGTGCCCTCTCATGCTAGCCATTTCAGCCCTGGGAAAAAGCCTCTTACTATCCACATGATCAATGCCTCTCATCATCTTATACACCTCTATCAGGTCACCTCTCATCCTCCATCGGTCCAAGGAAAAAAGGCCGAGTTCACTCAACCTATTCTCATAAGGCATGCTCCCCAATCTGGTCAACATCCTTGTAAAGTTCCTCTGCACCCTTTCTATGGTTTCCACATCCTTCCTATAGTGAGGCGACCAGAAATGAGAACAGTATTCCAAGTGGGGTCTGACCAGGGTCCTATATAGCTGCAATATTACCTCTCGGCTCCTAAACTCAATCCCACAATTGATGAAGGCTAATGCACCGTATGCTTTCTTAACGACAGAGTCAACCTGCACAGCAGCTTTGAGTGTCCTATAGACTCGGACCCCAAGATCCCTCTGATCCTCCACACTGCCTAGAGTCTTACTATTAATACTATATTCTGCCATCATATTTGACCTACCAAAATGAACCACCTCACACTTATCTGGGTTGAACTCCATATGCCACTTCTCAGCCAGTTTTTGCATCCTATTAATCTCCCGCTGTAACCTCTGACAGCCCTCCACACTATCCACAATACCTCCAACCTTTGTGTCATCAGCAAATTTACCAACCCATCCCTCCACTTCTTCATCCAGGTCATTTATAAAAATCACGGAGAGCATGGGTCCCAGAACAGATCCACTGAGGCACAACTCTGGTGACCGATCTCCATGCAGAATATAACCCGTCTACAACCTCTCTTTGCCCTCTGTGAAGAAGCCAGCTCTGGATCCACAAAACAATTTCCCCTTGGATTCCATGCCTCCTTACTTTCTCAATAAGCCTTGCATGGGTTACCTTGTCAAATGCCTTGCTGAAATCCAGTAAGCTTTTGACAGCCGCACTTGCTGTCTCAGTGTTCTAATTTTCCACAATACTTTATTTGGTGACATCAGTGAGGAATCCGGTCCACAGGGGTTGCCTGAGGCTACACCACAAAGGTGCACTATCTTGAAAAGGCAAAAAGAGACTTTAAAGAGAGGAGTTTAAGCTGTTTCGCAAATCAGCATGAATAAGTCGCACTCTAGAACCATCTTAGCTGCTCCCTTCCCCTCATAATTAATAATTGCTACAGGTGAAATGAACATTACTTCTTCCAGAGTAGATTAGTATGTAGCAATGATAGTCAGAATGGTAGCCATCCTCTTAAAATGGGTACCATTCTGAGCATCATTTCTTCGTGTCAACTGGATAAAATTTCTCTCAAGCTGTGAAATGGAATGCCACCAAAATTAGTTAATCCTTCATTAAAGTGGCAATACAAGTAGATAAGGTAGCAACAAATGTATGTGCCATACTTCCTTTTATTGGTCAGAGCATTCAGTATATAAATTGTAGTCATATCAAACTTTGGTTGCCTTACCTTTGGGATAATGTGAGCTGTTCTGGTCAGTGCATTATAGGAAGGATGTGGATTCTTTTGAGAGGATGCAGAGGAGGTTCATTAGGATGTTGCCTGGAATAGAGGGTATTAGTGAAATGGAGAGTTTGGACAAGTTTTGTTTTTTATGAAATGCTAAGGGGCAAACTGATTAATGTATCTAAAATTATGTCAAGCATAGATTAGGATAGATAATAAGAGTGTTTTCTTAAATAAGGCCTGGATTTAAGGTGAGAGAGGGTAAGTATAGAATCAGAATCAGGTTTATTATCACCGGCTTGCGACGTGAAATTTGTTAACTTAGCAGCAGCAGTTCAATGCAATACATAACCTAGCAGAGAGAAAAAAAAATAAACAAGTAAATAAATTACATATATTGAATAGATTAAAAATGTGCAAAAGCAGAAGTACTGTATATTAAAAAAAAGTGAGGTAGTGTCCAAAGATTGTCTATTTAGCAATCGGATGGCAGAGGGGAAGAAGCTGTTCCTGAATCACTGAGTGTCTGCCTTCAGGCTTCTGTACCTCCTACCTGATGGTAACAGTGAGAAAAGGGCATGCCCTGCGTGCCGGTGGTCCTTAATAATGGACGCTGCCTTTCTGCAACACCGCTCCTTAAAGTTGTCCTGGGTACTTTGTAGACTAGTACCCAAGATGAAGCTGACTAGATTTACAACCTTCTGCAGCTTCTTTCGGTCCTGTGCATATTTGTAAAGCAAGTATTTTATACAGAAGAGTGGTAGATACCTTAACTGTATTACCTGGGGAAATGGTGGAAGAAGATAATTTAACCGCGTTTAAGAGGCATTCAAACAAACACCTGACCTGACAGGTAATACAAAAGCATAGACCATGTTCAGATGGATGGGATCAGTTTAAATTGAGATTATAATTGTCAGAGGAGATGGTGAGCCAAAGGGCCTATTCCTGTTCTGTACTGATCCCGTTTGGTGCTGTCCCTGTTGCACTAGAAGTGGACTTTCATCACTTCCTCTGTTGCAAAGGCTCTGTGGGTCAAGCAGATGTCGGTCTTTTTCAAAGTCAAATCAGAGTAAATTTATTATCAAGGTACGTATACAACCTTGAGATTCATTTTCTTGTGGGCATTTATAGAAAAATTAAAATAAGCTTATGAAAATCTATCCATGACAAACAACCATGTGCAAAAGAGACAAATTGTACAAATAAAGAAATAAATAAACACCGAGGACTTGAAGCGTAGAGTCCTTGAAAGTGAGTCTATAAGTTGTGGAATTAGTTCAGAGTTGACATGAGTGAAGTTTCTCACACTGGTTCAAGACTGGTAGTTGTAGGGCAATATCTGTTCCTGAACCTGGTGAAGTGGGATCCAAGGCTCCTGTACCTCTTGTCTGATGGTTGTAGTGAGAAGAGAGCATGGCCTGGATGGTGGGGGTCCTTGATGATGGATGTTGCTTTCTTATGGCAGTGTTGCTTGTAAATCTGCTCAATTCAGACCTTTGATCTCATTGGAAGAATCCTTATTGCCTACCTGAATCACAAAACCATCAACTCCATCTACATACAAATGGTTTGGGTTTCTGGATACAGTCTCCATATTGTCAGTAGATTCGAAAAATACGAGTAACCTCAGTGAATAATTGAAAGTTACATCTCCCTTTTAAGGGAAGTGGTGGTTTTAACTAATGGCAATCACAATGACATTTTCACTCTCACACTCAGCAAGCTACAGAGAGGGAATATGATTAGCCTGGGCAACATCCCAATTTTTAAAAAATAAGGATCCAACACAAAGATGGGCACGATGAGAATGAAAACTTGTCCTTGTCACCTTTTGTTTTATATTCATAGACATGCATAGAACATAGATTAGTACAGCACTGAACAGGACATTTGTACTAATGTGATGCTAATTGATATTACATGTCCTTCTCCTGTGTATCATCCATATCCCTCTATTCTCTTCATGTTCATGTGTCTTTCAAAAAACCCCTTAAACACCACCAGGCTGCCTGATTCCACTATTACCCAAGTTAACCCATTCCAAGCAACTTACCACCCTCTGCATAAAGAACTAGCCCCTCACATCACCTTTAAACTTTCCTCTCTAGCCTTAAAAGAATATCTTCCGGTCCTTGACATTTCTAACCTTGGTAAAGATTGTCTACCCTACTTATGCCTCTCTGAATTTTAAGAACCTCTCTCAGGTCTCCCTGCAGCTTCCAGTGCCAGGAGGAAAACAACACAGGTTTGTCCAGCATTTCCTTATCGCTCATATCCTCTAATCCAGACAGCATTCAGGTAGACCTCTTCTGCACCCTCTCCATAGTCTCCACATGCTTCCTATTATGGGGTGAACAGAACTGCGCACAATACTTTAGGTGCAGTCTGACTTAAGTTTTATATAGCCGTAGCTTTCTCACTCTCATACTCAATAGCTCAACCAATGAGGGCAAACATGCCATGTACCTTCTTTACCACTTTATCCACTTGTGTAGCCACTTTCAGTGAATTATGGACCTGGACCCCAAGACCCTCTGTACCTCAATGTTATTAAGGGGTCTACTACTACTGCTACGTCGACTCAGGCCTGGGGGCCGACGTCGGGCACGATGACCGACTCTCCACTTCTCCCTCTCCCTCATCAGTGTGTTCAGTTCATCTACTTTAGCCGCGCCATTATCTTCTAGGAGCGTGTTGACCATAGTCTTGGGAAGGCGCCCAGAGTTCAAGGGGTCTACCATTAACAATATACTTTCTCCTTTCATCTGACCTCCCAAAATGCGGCACTGCACACTCGCTCAGATTAAATTCCATCCTGCCATTTCTCTGCACATATCTATAGCTGATCTATACCCCACTGTATTCTTTGATAGTCATTTACACTGTTCACAGCTCCATCAATCTTCGTGTCATCTGCAAATTTACTAATCCATTCATCTATATATTCATCCACATCATTGATCCACAAACAACAGAGGTCCCAGCATTGAACCTTGCAGAACTCAGAGCACCAGCCAGAATTGTAGCCTTCCATCCATGCTCTGTCACCTATGGACAAGCCAGTTCTGGATCCAAACTTGCAGTTCACCCTAGATCCCATGCATCTTTATCTTCTGAATCATTCAAGGGATGTGGGCTTCGCAGGGTGAGCCAGCAATTAATTGTCCATCCCTAGTTATCCTTGAGAAGGTGATGTGAACTGCCTTCATGAACCACTGCTGTCCTTGTTGGAGTGTATTTAATATTTCAGTAATATTTGAGCAATATTGTAAAAATATATTATTTGATGAAGCATTCTTTAGTGTTTACACAATTCATTACAGGTTATATGTAAAAGGTTATAAGTGAACGGCATGTGTCATTACGTTGCTACATCATAAGTTTGTGCCTTGCTGAAAGTAAAATGAAATTAAGGATGCGTTATCCCCAGCATTGTGTTTTTCTTTTGATTAATTTCCAGAGTTATGAAACATTACTCACGTGGTGTGGGGATGCTCACAGTCCTGTAAGGGAGCAAATTCCAGTATTTTGACTCAGTGACTGTGAAGGAACAGTAATATATTTCCAATTCAGAGTGCTGTGTGGCTTGGAGGGTAACTTCCGGGTAATGGTTTTCACATGCTTCTGCTGCTCTTGTGCTTTTGGTTGGTAGAGCTGCTGGGTTTGGAAGGTGCTGTCTATGGATTCTTGGTGAGTTGATGCAATGCATCCTGCAGGTAGGACAAATTGCTGTGACTGTGCATCAGCAATAGAGTGAGCGAATGGATGTGGATGGGTGCTTAGCCAGGGGGCTACTATGTCCCAAATGGTGTCGAGCTACTTGAGCATTATTGAAACTGCACTCATGCAGGCAAATATAGAGCATTTCATCATATGGTCAATGGTGGAGAGGCTTTGGGCTTTGCTGCACAGTTCCTAGCCTCTGATTTGCTCTTGTAGTCACATTGTGTGTGCAGCTAGTCCAGTTCAGGTTTTGGCCAATGGTAACACTTAGGATTCAGTAATAGCAATGACATTGGAAGTCAGGGGGTGGTAACTACAGTACATTTTCTCCTGCTAGACTTAGCCATGGCATTTCAGTGGTGTGCATGCTACTCGTCACCACCAGCCCAGGTCTTGCAGCTTTTGGTTGTGAATTGTTTGATTATATGAGGAGACAAGAAAGGTGCTGAACATTGTGATCAATGGACATCCCTACTTCTGGTCTTACAAAAGGAGGAAGGCCATTGATGAAACAGCTGAAGGTGGTTGGTCCAAGGACACTACTGTAAGGAACATCTGCGAAGATGTCCTGTAGCTGAAGTGATGAATCTCCAACCATCATTACCAACTTCCTTTTGTTAGCTATGATTCTAACCAGTGGAGTGCTTTCCCCAGAACTACTCTTGTCTCTGGTTTAGACAGGGTTCTTTGTCAATTAAATGCTGCCTTCATGACAAAGTAGTTTGCTCTGCTCTGTTGTCCACTTATGGACCATGGCAATATCGAGGTCAGGAGCTGTGTAGCTTTGTGGAACATAAACTGAGCAGGTTGCTGCTAAGCAAGTGCTGCTTGATAGTTCTATTGATTATCCTTTCCATGACTTTGCTGGTCATGAAGAGCAGACTAATGAGATGGTTACTGGCTGGGTTGCTTGCTTCTTCTGGCTAGACTTACCTAGGGAATGGTTAACATTATCTGGTATATGCCATTGCAGTTGCAGTTACTGGGACCACTTGACCAAGGCCACAACAAGTTCTGGTGCACAATTCTACAGGATTATTGCCATAATGTTGTCAGGGCACAGAGCTTTTGCATTTGATTACAACAAATAGAGTGAACTGAATTGGCTCAAGTCTGACATCTGCCATGCTGACGACCACTGGTGGAGGATGAGGTAGATTATCCACTTGGATCTTCTGACTCAAGGTTCCTGCAAATACCTCAGCTTTCTTTTCCTCTTATCACCTGTGTCCTGCAATATTCCCTCACTACTGAAATGGTCTGCCTAGATTACATCCAGATTAAATATATTTTATCGACTTCTGCTTTTAATGTTACAAGCAACATATTCTTTATAGTGCAAGATACAGAAAAGCCTCAGAGGCAAAATTTGTTTTGGTACAAATATGGAGGGACTACCACTAGCAATTTTCCCCAGTAGTGGTGCTTGGTTGTAACAGAATCTCTTGCATGTAGTATATCAAAAGGAGAGACTCAGATGGAGGAACAGTCACCTGAATCTATATGTTGTGGTTCAAATACCAATCCGGCAACCTGCTAAATCTAAACTGGCAACATTGTGCAATAATTAGAGAGAGATAATCTGTTAGAAGGTGTTGTCATTTGCATGAGGTGTTAAACAGGGGGACCCTGTCTTCCTTGTCAGTTGAATGTAAAAGGACCTACACAAGTACTTTAAAACAACATTTATCTCTGGTGTTGTGCTTAATATTTATACCCTGAGAAAAATATCCATTATTAAGTCATTATTAAGTTGCTGTTTGCTGGATGTTGCTTTGCAGAAATTGCCTGCTAGATGTCCTTCATTATGACAGTAACCACACTTCAGCAATATAGAGCTTTGTAATGACCCAAATTTATGCAAGAGCAGAGATAATGCAAATCTTTCATAAAGTTATAACTGGTTAAAATATTTCTTCCTAATCATATATTAAGACTTAGGAATCTTTTAACATCCTCACAGACAATGTATGATCTGTCTGGTTCACAGAGAATGTGCTAAGCTGCAGTAGAGTATGTAAATATCAATGAATAGTGTATGTACACATGCACAGCATAGATGGAAAGGGAAAAACACAGTTGTATGTGTTTTAACTGTTTTCCACGGTTCCTAATGATTAATTATATTCCTGGCTATATGCATGAAGAAAACAAGAACCCACACATTGATAATACCAGGCATTGACAGATGGGTTATCTGGTATATCATGTGATTAGCTCAGAAGTGTCAGGATTATTTTACTGGCAAAAGCAGATTACCTTCATATAACTGGATTTGTGACAAGACTGGAAAAACGTGACTTTTTAAATATGAGTTCAATGTCCTAAAGTGCTTAATGCTGATCATAAATTTTAATTAGCTCAGAGACTGATTTCAAATTACTTTGCTAGTAACAACTAAAGATAATAATCAGGTATATTCAGAGCACCATGTCATAAATTTTGCAGTTCTTAAAGTCATTTTATATGCTTTTCTGGGAAACATTTAAGCTAAAATGTTCTTATTTTACAGATAATCCATCAGGAAATCAGGGGTAACCCTAACTCCAAGAGAATTCAAAAGAAGTGAGCGGGGGCAGTCAGGGTATTCTGTGCACCATAGTTCCCTTGGAGACGTTGGATTGCATAGCAGGAGAGAGATTTCAAAAGAAGCGAGTGAGGGCATCTGGGGTATTCTGTGTGTCACAGTTCCCTTCGAAAAATTAGATTGTGCATAATTAGACACTGTCAAGGGCAAATAAAAAGAAGGGAGGGTTAAACTGTGGGAGTGGCCATTTTGTGAGTGGGCCAGTGTTAAGATGGAGAGCTCAGGCTTTGGCTCATGGCAGTTTCATCAAGGAAGGCAAAGGTTCTAGGTAGATTTTTTTCATTCCATTTTTCTTACTTTCTTTCTTATTACACAGCTAGAGCAGAGGGGTTGCCAGGGAGGATAGTGGAATGCTCCTGTTATGGGATGTGGGAAAGCAGGGAGACCTCCAGTGTCCTTGACGACTACATCTGCGAGGTGTATCCAGTTGCAGCTTCTTTCAGAACGCGTTAAGGAATTGGAGCTGGAACTGGATGAACTCCAAATCATTTGGGAGGCTGAGGGGTTGACCAAGAGGTGATACAGGGAGGTAGTTAACCCAAGATGCAAGGCATAGGTAAATAGATGACTGTTAGGAGGGGGAAATAGGATAGGTAGCTGGTGCAGAGTACCCCTGTGGCCATTCCCCCCAATAACAGGTGTATTGCTTTGGATACTTTCAGGGGAGATGACCTAGCACAGGAAAACTACAGTGATCAGGTCTCTGGCACTGAGTCTAGCTGTGTCACTCAGAAGGCTAGTGGAGAGAAGAGGTGAGCTGTAGTAATACGGGATTCATTGGTTAGGGGAACTTCTGTGGATGAGAATAAGATTCCTGGATAGTATGTTACCTCCTGGGTTCCAGGATTTCAGATTGCGTCCACAGCATTCCTAAGTGGGAGAATGAGCAGCTAGAGGTCGTAGTCCACAGCGTTACCAATGACATGGGTAGGAGGGGCAATGACGTCCTGCAAAGTGAGGTCAGGGAGTTAAGTGCTATGTTAAAGGACAGGACCCCGAGGGTTGTGATTTCAGAAATGCTACCCATGCCACATGCTAGTGAGACCAGAGATAGGATAATCATAGTGCTTAACATGTGGCTAAGGAGATGATGCAGGAGGGAGGGCTTCAGATTTTTAGATCATTGGGCTCTCTTTTATTGAAGGTGGGACCTGTACAGATGGGATGATTTGCACCTGAACTGGAGGGGGACTAAGGTATTCTAAGTAATTAGGTATTCTAAGGGACAGGATATATAAGTAATTGGATAGACAGGGACTGATTAGGGATAGTCAACATGGCTTTATACATGGTAGCTCATGTCTAACCATTCTTACAGAGATTTTCGAGGAGGTTGTCAGGAAAGTTAATGAAAGGCAAGTCAGTGGATGTTGTCCACATGGACTTTAGCAAGGCCTTTGACAAGGTTCTTGCACAAAATGAGCATGTTTAGATCAGTAGCAAAGAAGAAGCCCTGGCTAAAAAAAAACATACGCTTGCCCTTGAAAACTTTGCAAGTGTCATCTGGAAGGTACTGTAAATATGTGGAAGAAGGTCTTATGATCGGATGAGACTGAAGTATAATTTTTGGCCTCAAAGCTAAGCAGTTTGTGTGGCGTAAATTTAATACTGCTCTTTAGCCAGGTAGCACCATTCCTACTGTAAAGCATGATGGAGGTGGTATCATGCTATGGGAATGTTTTTCAGCAGCAGAGATTGGAAATCTGGTTAGGATTGATAGGAAGATGAATACTGCTGAATACAGAGAGATCTTGGATGAAAACGTGCTATCCTCTGCAAAAAAAAACTTGAACAGTGTAGGAAGTTCGTCTTTCAGCAGGACCACAAACCTAAGCACACTGCCTGAGCAACCATGGAGTAGCTTCAAATGAAGAAAATCGATGTCGTTGAGAGGCCCAGTCAGAGTCCTGACCTTAACCCGATCGGGCATTTCTGGCAAGGTTGCTGTCCGCTGCCACTCTCCAACTAACCTAGCACAGTTTGAGCAATTTTACAATGTGGAATGGGGAAATCTTGTTCTATCATATTTTACAAAGCAAACAGAGACTTATCCAAAAAGACTATTAGCTGTAATAGCTACGAGACGTGTTTCAATTTAGTATAGAGTTGGTGGGGGGGGGGGGGGGTGAATATTTTTGAATTGCTGACAGCAGTTTTTGAATTGTTGTATATTTTTGAATTTTTCATTTTTCAGGATTTACAATTTTTCCCCATTTTTTTTGGGCTCTACTGTGAAAAAAGGAGCAAATGATTCACAAATGAAAATTCTTAAACAAATTGATCAAAATCACTGGTTGTGAGCTCATTCATGTGAACAAAGGGTTGGGGGCTGAATACTTTTACAAGGCACTGTAGAAAGGGTTGTAAAGAAAGCTTTTGGCAAATTGTGTAGGACGTTGGAGAAGCCTAATTTGGAGTATAGTGTGCAGTTCTGGTTGCCCGCCTACAGGAAAGGTGTCAATGAGATAGAAATAGTGCAGAGAAAACTTGCAAGGATGTTGCCTGTACTTGAGGACTTAAGTTATAGGGAAAGGTTAAATAGGTTGGACTTTATTCCCGAGAGTTTAGGAGAATGAGAGGAGATTTGATAAAGGTATTCAAAATTATGAGGAGTATAGATAGGGCAAATACAAGAGCTATTTCTGCTGAGGTTAGTTGAAACTAGAGATAGAGGTCCTGGGTTAAGGGTGAAAGGTTTAAGGGGAAGATGAGGGGAAAGTTCTTCACTCAAAGGGTGCTGAGAGTGTGGAACAAACTGCCCGCAGAACTGGTGGATGCAGGTTTGATTTCAACACAAGAGAAATTTGGATAAGTGCATTGATGGGAGGAATATGGGAAGCTTTGGCCCAGGTACTAGTCAATGGGACTCGACAGATCTAATAGTTCGGCAGGGACTAGATGGGCCAAAGAGCTTATTTCTGTGCTGTAGTGTTCTATGACTCTATGACCCTTTGAGTCATACAGTCCATTGGCCTTCACTTTCTACTGTATAGTATCGCACTCTTCTGACTGCATGAATGTGTTTTATTAGAAATCTGATCACCATGAGTGACTAGGTATTTAAAGCAGTGATCACACACCTCTGTAACCAGGTGGGGCTGCCCTTTGGGAATGGGCAATGCTGTTTTACACTGTACATTTGTGTAAAATGTACAGTTCAGACAAGATTTGTGAATAGTGTAGTACTTCATGCTGAAACAATTCTTTACTGGAAGGTTAAGGCCTTCCTTAAGTAGTACTTCTGAAGCAATAGTTTCCATCATATCCAATATCTCATTGCCCATCTGACCTTTTCCTAATCATTTCACATCCTGTCACTATCTTTCCTCAAGTCTCCACCACCATCTCTGAGCTTTCCTCTAGGTCATCCTTTGTATTCCTGGTACCTCCTCCTGGATGATACAGTGCATTTTCACTAGAAGTGACTACAGTGGTTCAATGTGCAATCTTTTCATGGGTTATTAGGCATGGGTGATAAATTCTGTCCTTACTAATGATGCCCATGCTCCTTAAATTAATTAAAAGAAAGCTCTGCTTTCCAAATATTTTCTTGGCCATCTCAACAAGATCATCTCCCTGACCCGTAGACCAACAACGCCCTTGATCCCACCACTATCTTCACTAGCCTCAGCTCTCCCATTCTCGAAAACACTTCTTACCTCTCCCTCACTCCTCTGCACACAATGTTGTCTTCACTCAAAATTTCTCCTAAACCCACTTGCTCTATGATCACCACTCTCCATACTGCAGGGATGGTTTGTATATAAATTCTATTCCACCTTGGGAGTTGTGCATAATGGAACATCAATGCTTTACGTTCCTCAATATCCACTGCCTTCTTCCCCTCCCTTAACAACAAGTTGCTTTCCTGGTGTGCAATGCAGTCATTTAATAATAATATTTCATTTTCTTTCCATAAAAGAATAATGAATCAATATTGATATTTACATGTTTGAACTCTTAACACTGAAAGAATTACAAATTAGTTTGTCTTAGGAGCAAGTGAAGTCCACAAACCCTAACCTATATTCAAAGAGCAAGTCTCCTGCATGCTTTACCAACCACCGTGGGAATATTATCCTCTCTTTCTAATCATTTATTACTTCCTCAATAGAAGGTCAATGGGAGGCTATTGAAGCCAGAGTACAGTGTGCAGACAGGACAATAGCAGTGTTATCAATGACAATAACAGTCATGTCTGATTCAGTTTTATTAGCAAGAATGCGAAATTTCAAATGTTATGGATAAATAATTTAGACCCAAGGAACACAAATTGCTGGTATTTTTCTTGGAATGGTCTGCTGCTGTCACTGTGAGTGTTGGTGAACAAAATTCATTTTCCTTTTATCATGCAGGTGGTGTCTTCAACACTGAGAAATATATGGAATTTGCACGAAAGGAACAGGTCATTCAGACAACACATTAACGCTATTGTTTATACCCCATAAATCCTCTTCCCATCACAGCTCAACTTACCTCGTAAATAATTCTCCATGTCATTTTCCTTCAAGTACATATTTCCTTTCCCTTAAATCTGACTACCTTATGCATCAGACACTGTCTTAGATTGGAATTTCCTCTTTGCCCCTTGACTTCTCTTTCCACTAACTTTAATTATAATTTTAATCGCAATTTTAAGGTGATTGGAGGAAACTATAAGGAGGATGACAGAGGGTAGTTTTTTTTCACAGAGAGTGCAGTGAGTGCATGAAACACCCTGCCAGGTGGGATAGTAGAGGCAGGTACATCAGGATCATTTAAGAATTCATAGATAGGCACATGAATGATAGATGAAAGTCTACGTAGGAAGGAAGGATTAGATTAATCTTGGAGTAGCTTGAAAGCATGGCGCAACATTGTGGGCCAAAGGTCATGTGCTGTGCTGTAATGCTCTACGTTCCATGTTTTGTCCTTGGATCAGATACCTTCTCTTGTGTTTGTTTTTTTTATCTGATTATACTCCTGCAAAGTCCCTATTTAAAAAAATATGATTTTGCGTTGCAAAGGAAAACCAAGCTGAGTTTTTCCTTATGCTTAATGGGATTATAAGTACCCATGAGAAGTTGAATGCTCTTCAATTACTTAGTGTAGCTGCATGCTGCCACGAATTACAATAGTTATATATCTTTTTGTTTAATAGAAATGCACAATTGAGAACATCAGGGATTTTCACAAAGGCTGCTAGTCTAAATCATACCCCTTAAAGCCTCCCTTATCCATCTGGATCACAAATAACAGCATGAGAACCTCTGAGTTCTTGGATTTTTGATCTTTTGGCAGGGGGAGTGAATATATGATGAGCTTCAAAAGCTCTCAGCAGGACATGGGAGTTGGATATCTGGCCGATCATTTTGCATTATTTTTTCAGCTGAGATAAACACAATTATTGTGAAAGAAAATGGTTGAAATACAAAATAAAAATAAAATGTTTAAATCATTTATAATAAAGTGCACTCTTTCAAACAAGTACAAATAAAACTGTACATTATGCACCTATTCAAATAAATAAAAACAAGATTGCACATTACATGATCTCAGTTTTCTACTGCATTTCACCACTGGCGATGTACTTCAAATGGTTCAGTGCAGTACAGTGACACATGACCAGGACATTTATATTTTGAGAGAATCTATCGTAACCTAAACATTACATTTCAGATTTTGTGGAAATAACAATTTATCTTTCAGAAAAATATACAAGAAGAGGAACTTATCAATTTATTCCCAATATTTTCTTATGAACATAAAGCATATGGAAAGGTTTTTGAGATATAAGGACTCTAGTGATTACAAATACAGACATTTTTTTCTAGCAATAATTAACCTTCCACTAATTTTTGCTTTGTACACTTTATTTTCCCCAAAAAGAACCTCCAAGCAATGTCATTTAAAGCAGAGCAGCAGTATAACTTCAACTCAATCTGTAGACCTGAGATGAATTGTCATCAAAGCAGTAAATGCTAAGAATATTCAGTAGATCAGGAAGAATCTGTGGAGAGTGAAAGTGAGTTAATGTTTCAGTCAGTGTTCCTTCATCAGGACTTGTTATGTTTGTTCTTGATAAAAGACAAATCTGTGGGGGTAAAAATGCAGTAACGATTTTATTTTCAGATTTACAGAATGGATTCTGCTTGACCACATTTTACTCCAGACCTTCCAGCCTGTCAAGAGCATATACGTCTGTTCACCACAGCACTTCCAGCTCCAGTTGAGATGCCAAGTTGCACACTGGTAACTGAAGTTCTTTATTTTGTACACACTTAATGACGTATCTTCCCCTTTAAAGAAAAACAATATTATGTCACCACGAACCTATAAGAAACAATAATACTTTACAACAAAGATATTTACATTAACTTCAATGGTAATGAGCAAATATAGCCCCTATTCACTCAGCAACTCTCAATCCATCTCTCTGGTGCGTTAATGATCCCTTTTGGACTGCTGTTTGTTTCCACGGACATATAGCTTTCATTTGCTGTGTTCAGTCCCTGTTCTTGTTCTTGATGTGTGCCCATTATTCGCACCACATGCCTAGTAATGGAGCACAAGCACATGTCATCAATGAGTCTTTGCACAAGTACCAACTGAGTCTGTTTCGAGTCACTGAGCTCCTTCTGTTGGCTGCGTATCATAGATAGCAATTCCTCCCGTTGGTTTGCTTGAACTGTTGCTGTTGTTCTGACCTTGGGGATTGCGTGCTCTCCCCATCTTTCTTTTTATTTTTCCTCTTGAACTTTGGAGAGGATTGTGGAGATATTTTTGATTTCCTGTCTTTAACTAGAAGTTGATGAGAGACAGATCTTAAACCAAAGCTACATGATGTGGAAGCAAGACTGACGACTTCTGCATCATGATCACTCTGTTCATCAGTGGCATTCTGACTGTAATGCTGGTGTAGCTGGTATGGATGTCTATGGAAGGTGGAGTTCTTGTGCTTCTCTTGCATCTCTCATGGATGATCTTATAAGTGTAGGGTTCTCAGTAATATTAGATGTACTGTTACCTGTTAATTACTTATTACAAAATGGCTTCTCTGAAGTGTTAGAATAAAATGGTTTCTTGTACCGTTAACTGCTGAGTAAGGAGTTCTCTGTGGCAGCATGTTTGGGTTATAATTAGTGATAATGGAAATTGTATTCATTTGCTAGCCAATGGAAGTCATGTTACGCTATTTTGTATGTGTGTATTGAGTTAAGGAGCGCGGGTTTTTTTGGGAGGTGTGCAGAGAGAACGACGTGTGGAGCATGGACAGCGGTTCCAGGGCGGCAGATACTGGGCCTCGGAGGTTTGGATGGTGGCCGGAGTCTCGGAAGGACGTTGTGGATGGAATCGGAGGCGTGAGCTCCAACATATTGAAATATTATGTGCACAAGACTGATAAGTTACTTATGTGGCACCTTTTCTTTTAGTTGTTTCTACTAACCCATCACCAATAATTACTATGAAGTGTATTTCTGTACTCACACTTGTATGTTGTTTGATATTTGTGTCGTGGCTGATATTTGGGTGCCTCACACCGTATCGGCACCAAAGCATTTGCACTATTTGGTGGGGTCGGCGGCTATTCACCCTAGGCAACGGGGGTCAGTTGGGGTCTCAGATTTTACACGAGTTTCATGAGTTACATCAGGTAAGCTTCCGAGCCCCTCAACAACATCTGCATATTCTTTATCGAGTGATGCCTGGTCTCCTTTGGTCTTTGAAGCCACTATGAAAACTTTTTTCACCAGGTTGAACTTTTTACACGCAGTCAGACCTAATATTGGCTGTCTTCGCTTTTCAACAATCAATAGCTGTGCCTTTAGGTCCTGTCCCTTGTGCTTGAAGGCCCCTACACAGTCTGAAATGTTCTCTCCAGCATTGCCAGCCACTTTTTGCTTCACTGGGTCAATCTTGCTCTTCACTTTGAATGTCTTGTCATCATCCAGACATCAGATTCACCTGGCCTCTGGCATCAAGCTTGACTGGGATTACTACCTCATTCTCAGACACTGGGACGATCCATTCTATTTTACCAACACCAGCAGTCTGTAGAGAAACTACAAAGACTTCCTCCATTTCCTCAGCAACTGTGTACACCTTTCTCTGGGTAGCTTTGCAGCACACTGTGAAATAATTCCTCTTTCCACAATTATTGCAGGAATTACCATAAGCAGGACACTTCTTTAGGGTGTACTTACCTCTACATTTGCTGTGTTTATTGTTTGAGTGTATCTCTTTGGTTTGCCGTTGCTTTGTGAAATGCCTTGGTCTCTGGCCCTCTGTTTCCACTGCCTGCATTGTTGTTTCTGCCCTGTGCCCGTATGGTCTCCGCTGCCCCATACATATTCACTGCCTTTCCTCGTGGTAAATCTTTTCCTCACAGCAACCTTTCTCTGAGAACATTATCTGGGATTCCACATACAATTTTGTCTCTAACTAGTGAGTCTCTCAAATCTCCAAACTCACAGGACTTACTCATATGTGAAGCTCAGCCAAGTATTAGTCAAAGCTAAAGAATTTATATCATTCAATTGTGATGTTTTTACTTGGGGCAAAATACTCCTCAAGCTTTGTTATGAGAATTTCCAATTTAAAGTCTGTCTTATCAATTTGAAAGTTGGTGTAGATGTCCAAAGTGTCTTTGCTAATTATGTATAGAAAGATAGACGCTTCCAAATTTTCATCCGCCTCGTTGGCTCTACTTACTGCTAAATATATATCGAATCGCTGTTTGAAACATTACCAGTTATTGGTTAGGTTGCTGATAAACTGATAGAACTTAGGTTATCCACCTTGAGCTCTCACCTGAATCTTTCTTGGTGAACTCAGAGAACAATGGAAGCTTTTGGAAACAATGTGCTCTCTGGCTGGCCGCTTCTCTCCGTCGGAATCTAGCGTGTGACCCATTCCTAATCACACACAGCATTCATTTATGCTCCGTGTTTAGAACACATGCTGACTTCTGACACCATGTTATGTTTGTTCCTGATAAAAGACAAACTTGCATGGGTAAAAATGTTAGAACAATTTTATTTACAGATTTACAGAATGGCTTCAGCTCAAGCACATTTTACTCGGGACCTTCAGCCCATCAAGAGTGTGTGTGACCCGTTCACCAGTGTCACTTCCAGTTCCAGGTGAACCACCCACATTGCACGCTGGGACCTGCAGTTCTTTATTATGTACCCACATAATAATACAGGACTGGAAAAGGCTGTGGAGAAAAGACTTGCTTTTCTAGCTCTGATGAGTGTCATTGATCTGAAACATCCTTCCACAGATGTTTCCTGACCAGTTGAGCAACCTTAGCACTTTCTATTTTTATTTCATATTTCTAGTACCTGTAGACTTTTGGCTTTTAAACAATAGACACAAGGATAAAGGAGAACAGAAGAAAATAGGATCTGACCTGCCATAGGCCTCAACTCCTTCTCAGAATTAGAATCAGAATCAGAATCAGGTTTATTATCACTGGCATATGTCATGAAATTTGTTAGCTTAGCAGCAGCAGTCCAATGCAATACATAATATAGAAAAAGAATAAAAAATAATAAATAAGTAAATATTATGGTGTACGTATATTGACTAGATTAAAAATCATGCATAAACAGAAATAATATATATTAGAAAAGCGAGGTAGCGTTCACGGGTTCAATGTCCATTTAGGAATCGGATGGCAGAGGGGAAGAAGCTGTTCCTGAATCGCTGAGTGTGTGCCTTTAGGCTTCTGTACCTCCTATCTGATGGTAACAGTGAGAAAGGGCATGCTCTGGGTGCTGGGGGTCCTTAGTAATGGACACTGCCATTCTGTAACACCACTCCTTGAAGATGTCCTGGGTAATTTGTAGGCTAGTACCCAAGATGGAGTTGACTAAGTTTACGACCCTCTGCAGCTTCTTTCATTTCTGTGGCAGTTCTTCATTGTCCTTTCAAAAATATGCCTCCAGTGATCTAGCCTCCACCATCCTCCAATTCTGAAGATTCATGTGAAGAAGTTCCTACGTACCTTAGCTTTAAATGAATGCCTCCTTATTTTGTAACTATGTCCCTCCTTTGAGTCTCTCCCTCTCGTGGAAGCACCTCAGCATCCATCATCTTATTTTTTAAGATGAACTGCTTAGACTAAACTCCAAAAAATACAGACATATCATTTTTAGTCACTCAGGATAAGACAGCCTAGATTCACTAGGCTTATCCCAGGAATTAGCCCAGTTAGTTTCTTCTTGAATATCTCCAATACTAGCATATTCTTTCTTAAATAAAGGGGCCAAAACTGTACATTGTACTCCAGGTGCAATTTCACTGCTAGTTAATTAGTCCAATCGATCTGCAGATTACAATCACCCATGGTAACTGTATTTCCATTCCTACATGTCATTGGCGTTTCCCTATTTATGACCTGTCCTATCAGGAGACACCACATTGGGAGATTATAGACCACACCCATGTCTGCCTTCTTTCACTTGTTCCTCTTTATTTCCACTCTGCAGATATATCACTATTAACCAGTGGTACCTTCCTTGATTTTAAATGGTACTCCACCTCATTTTCCATTTTGCCTTTTCTTTTGGAGTACCTAATATTGTGTTCCCAGTTCTGGTACCCCTCTAACCACATATTTGTAATAGCAAATTAAGTCAAACTCAGCTACTATATTTCTATATGTTCTACCTTGTTACAAATGCTGTGTGCATTGAGATAAAGTATCCTAAGTCCTGAAACTTCACAGATTTTTACACCAGATTCCCCCTCCACTGCATCTATTTTCTACGCTTTCCTATCACCCTTTGATTTTCATTTTCCCCTTCACGATCCTGTATCATTGCTCTCTCATTTCTCTTTGATTAATTAAACCTCCTATTACTAGAACCCACTTCCCTCTAATTAGCTCCTTCAGTTGTTAAACAAAAATTATTTCATTAAGATTTTTTGATACAGTAGGAAAAATTTTATGAAAGACAAACTATATCCAGTGGTTGACCAGATTCAAGCTGAGGTATATTGATCAAAGAAAATACAATTGCATCTGGAACTTCAAGTCTGACATTTGCTTAAAATTAGGTAATATGTGATTAAAAGATCATCTGCTGCCTCCTTTATATCTTGGCCAAGTTTATATATTATGGGTAAATTTTCTTGGGTGAAACTTATGTGAAAATATTGTTGACATTTATATTGTTTCTGGCCATAATTACAAGCTTAATACATTCTTTAACTATTGAAACAATAAAAAATTACCATTATTTCTCAAGTACTGTAAACTGAAAAATATTTTAGTTGAGGTCTTCATTGTTTTGCAATTAGAAGAATAACAAGTGGTCTTATTTAAAATACCTAAATAATCAGAATCAGGTTTAATGTCATCAGAATATATCATGACATTTGTTGTCTTGTGGCAGCAGTATATTGCAATACTTAGCAATAAAAGCTAATAATTACATTAAGTATATCCAAAATAAATTAATAAATTGATAAATGAAAATAAATTAATAAATTAAATTGACAGGGTAGGTAATGTGGGGGTAAGATCATGGTGGGAATGTGGGTCACAGTCTCAAAATAAGGGTTAAGCTTTTTTGGAACTGAAATGAGGAGACATTTCTTCACTCATTGTGTTGTGTTGCTTTTGAATTCTCTATCATGGAGGATAGAGAGCCTCGTTCATTGATTGCATTCACAAATGAGATTGATGAATGTTTGGATATTAGGGGAATCGAGAAATATGAGAATAGCTCAGGAAACTGGCGATGAGGTAAAGATCAGCGCTGTTGAATGTGAAACAGGTTTGAGAGGCTTCTTTTTATGTTATGTTCCGTTTTCTAATTTGAATCTTTTTAAGATTCTCGACATCCGGGCCACTGCGAACCCCCTGACTTACAGTACATTGTGGCTTCTTATAGACATTTTCTTTCTTTGCTCTCGAGGCTGGAAAGCAATGGACTTTGGCTTCCCACTCTGGATTGTTTCTTGTGCTTGCATTTTAGCCAAGGACTACCTTTCTTACAGTTTCTTGAGCTGACATGAGTAAGTCTAGATCTCTTGTAAAATCATTCATTGGGAGTATGAGAAATCTTGAATAAATCCTCCCTCATTGCATCCAGTTCTATTTGAGTTTGATTCAGCCCTTTTAATAATTCTGTGATTTATTTCTTGATGTTATTTTCCACACTTATTCTCCATTTTATGCAGGAGAATTATTTGATATGATTATAATGGCTTCACTACAATATATTTCAAGCTTCTCATTTTTCACCAGATCTGTGGATTCTGGCTATGGCATAGCCATTGTGCTAACATTTTGGTGGCTGCCTTTCTCTGTTCCCTGTCCCCTGTTCACTTCCCAGAACACCTCCACGTTCTCATGCAGAAAAAAATCTCTCACCCCCCTCCAGCTCACAAATATAACCACAATATCCACTGTCTGGCATCATCAATGTCATTCACAGGTTGTCTCTCTAAGCTCCGTTTTATGTTGCTGAGGGAGGGAAATAGTTGTTGGATGAATAGTAATGATATCAGTGTGTTTCTGATGCATCAGATATGCTAATGATAAAAAGCTTGTGGAGTTGGTTTTCCCAGCTCTCCAGAGAAACTGATTTCACCAGAAATGAATATTAGGATAATCTGCTCTATGTTAACTCGATTTTTATGGACTCTGGTCCATCCAATTTCTAGGCTTGTAATTTTATAAAACACATTTAAAATATGAATGAAAGAATAGAGGAGGGTAACTCCAATATGATTAGTGGAATGAAATATGCAATATATTAATGACTTTATTTCTGAAATTGAGATAAAGCTCTATAGTCTCCAAATGCAATTAACATGGTATGAAGTTCATTTTACATTGTGGATATCATTTGTGGATATTTTCAATGACCAAGGGCTGAAGTATTTAAAGATTTGATTTTAAAAATTGCAAACTAATAAACTTGGGTTTCAGTGGAACAAATTAATTTTTAACTTCCTTTTTCTGAAAGAGAAATCCTGAAGGCATGTGCTCTGAGTGGCAGGGATGCTTCTGATTCTGTCCTGTTCAGAGGAACCTTCTTTCACAGTTTACTGTGTTTTGATGGTTGGATCAAAGGCAAAATTGTGCAAAACTCAACTGCCACAGTTAGACATCTAAGCCAATGTGTACCCATTAAACAAGATCCAATTCCCAGGTGAGTTCTCTGATGCTGCCAACTCAAATATACGCAAGTATAACCTAACAGCTGCCTTGATGGATTATGGCATCGAACCATTGTAAAATCATGCCAGATTTGACAGAAGACTGTGGACTTCAGCCAAATTATCTAGAAATACGTTGACAGCTCATTATCTCCAGCATCAGCATGAATGATATTAGTTCTTTATCATTCTTTCCAGGTAATTGGAGATTAAAAACCAGCAAACAAATCCAACTATTTTTGCTTCACATTTTCCTCTAAAAATCTACAAAGAATAAAAATTTTCAAAAAAATTCTTTTCATCTTGTTCTCCAATGGATTTAACTATGCTCAATCTTTTAGTTAGGTGACCATTCAATATTTACTGAATGAGTGAATCTTTTCAGTAATTCCAGTGTTTTATGGCTAAAGAATGCAACCTGTCTGCAAATAAAAAGGGAAAATCACAAAGCTGTTGATGCTGGAGATTAGAAATAAAAATGAGAAAATGCTGGAAGCATTCAGTAGGCCTGGCAACAATTATGGAAAACAAAACAAGGTTTATGTTTTAGGTCAAACTTCTCCATCAAAACTGATGAAGGATCCCCAGCCTGAAACATTAACCCTGTCCCCCTTTCCAGAGATGTTCCTTGACCTGTTGAGTGTTTCCAACATTTGCTGCTTTTATTTTGTCTCCTGAATGGTTCTGTGAATGTTCCAGAGTGATAACGTGGTCTGTATTATCAGCGGCTGTTTGACAAGTTACAGTTAGCCTTTCATCTTTCTCTGTTGCACTGGAGGGTCTCGTTATTCATTATACAATGCAATATGCCACATCCATTACTCATTGTCCTTTTGTGTTGCTTTGTAACAGTTCACAGGATCAATTCACATTCAACGCTTTCAGCAAACTCTGATAAAATCTGTTCACTGTCATCAGTCGTTACCTTTGTATGGTAAGAAATGTTTATTTCTGCTCTTTCATAAAATGGCATCTCTTTTCAATTCTGACATCTCAGCATTGATTTGAACTTGTCAGCCTGGTGGAATTTAAAGAGGTTGGTGGAAGAAGTCTTGTATATGTTGTGTGACTTTGAGCTGGGCAGAGAAGAACAAACCTCACAAAATGAAAGTAAATGATTATTCATGTGGGTTTTGGGAGAATTGCTCTTTGGGAGTCAGTAATAATGAAAAGGCACTCCTAATGTAGTCCCTTCACCACCTTGATTTTAGCCGTCTGCCAACCTATCAGCATGTATTGCATCCCCTGGGAAGTGCACCTCAACAGCAGAATAATAATAAGGCATAGCATTTGCAACGGAACCTGTCTTTCAGTGACAGGACTGACTGTCGTTCCATTTATTTCACATTTAACCCCTTAAACTAGACATGCTTCTAAACTATCTGACTTCTGCGCACCAGTCTTACGAGCTTTGAACTTCTTTTAGAACATAGGACATAGAAAAACCTACAGCACAATACAGGCCCTTCAGCCCACAAAGCTGTGCCGAACATGTCCTTACCTCAGAAATTACCTAGGGTTACCCATAGCCCTCTATTTTCCTAAGCTTCATGTACCTATCTAGGAGTCTCTTAAAAGACCCTATTGTATCTGCCTCCCCCACCGTCACCAGCAGCCCATTCCATGCACTCACCACTTTCTGTGTAAAAAAAACCTAACCCTGACATCTCCTCTGTACATACTTCCAAGCACCTTAAAACTGTGCTTTCTCATGCTAGCCATTTCAGCCCTGGGAAAAAAGCCTCTGACTGTCCACACGATCAATCCCTCTCCTCATCTTATACACCTACGATGATGAGATGCACAAGACTGCAGAAGCAAGAACCTAGACTAACAACCTACTCAAGGAACTCAGTGTGCCGAGCAGCATCTGTGGGGGCGGGGGAATGAATTATAAATACTTTAGGTTGAAGCCCTGAATCAGAATGGAAAGGGGCTGGGGGTTAGTCAATATAAGGACAAACAAGGAAGTGGTCAGACAAAGGCCCGAGATGAACCGAGGTAGATGTTAGGCAGATTGAGCCAAGTCATGGAGTAGGGGGGCAGAGTTTGGAGACAGAGGCAGGTGAATGATAGATGGGGGAAACAAAAGAGAGGTAGATGGAACCTGGTGTGGAATGGGAAGGTGAAGCTGCAGAAGGAAAGCAATGAGCAGAACCATAGAGGTGGCCACTTGGAATCTGCTGAGTAAGGAAGGTAATTCTGTAATAGGAACTATTAGGGAAGAGGTATAGGGCAAGTGGAACCAAAATCGATGGGTGAAGGAAGTACAAGGATCCTGTGGGTGAATGTGTGAATACTGATTGATGGGACAAGGAGAGGAAAGAGGATGCCCCCACTGCTCCTTAAAGGGTAAGTTGGAATTCCCTTTGCACCACAGACATTGACTGACCAGTCTCTATCTGTCGAATTTATCCTTCTCCTTGACTTAAAACAGGGTTGCAACATTTGCAATCAACAGCCCTCTGACACTATCCAAAACAGAATGGAACTCATCTGGAATTTCTCTTTTCCCTTCCCTCATTAGCCCAAAATTAAACTGAGTGATATGCATATTCCAAAGATTGCTATTTTTTATTTATTTTCATCTCATGTAATGTAACTACTGCCACAGTGACACCTGCCTCTTTCCAAGTGAGGATAAGTACACTTAGTACCACAACCATGTCTATGGTCCTCATGATGGGATTTGTTTTTGATTCTTAATTATCTTCATCCTTCTGATGACAACTTAAAAATATTATTGATGCTTCTGAAAGACAATTAGGCTGACTTTTTTAGTAATTTATCATTACACTGCTGGTCAACTTAGTTCAATCTCAACCAAATCACAGTCATCTTCTTCCACCTAAATGATCTTGATGTGAATAAAAAGCTAAACGTCCAATGGAACAATGCCCATCAACCTCATTCAAATCACAGACTCAACTTAACTCAGAGTAGCTCTGCACTACACAATCTGCACAGTCATGTTGATAAGATGAATAAGTCGGCATCATACAGGAGCTCACAGAATCAAAGTGGGGAGTTCACCCATCCCTGACCTGCTTTTCAACACACACTGCAGAGTGTGCCTACTCTGGGAAAGTTCTGCAACATAAGCAGAATCCATCAACGTTGACTGACACCAACACAGGTCAATAGCTTGAACATGTCCTAACATCCAAAGAGTAGAGAGGAAAGGACAACCTGGGCATCCTCTGCAGGGTCACACTGCTAAAAAACATCTGAAATCTTGCAGGAGTTAATATAGATGCATAGAGATATTCAGTGCAGAACCAAGCTCTTCAGCCAAACTTGTCTATACTGACTAACCTATGTTAATCCTATTTGACAGCATTTTCCCCATATCATTCTAAACCTTTCCTACACACATACCTGTCCAAATGTTTATTAAACATTGTAAATGCACCTGCCTCTACAGCTTCTGCTGGCAGCCCATTCCATATACTCACCACCTTGTGCGAAAAATTTGCCCTCAGATCCCCTTTAAATCTCATCTTACCATTTAGGTTTAGGCTCTAGTACCCTACTTGCTATCTGCCCCCTCTATGCCCCTTACAATTTTATAAACTCTTATAAGCTTACCCACCAGCTTATTTTGCTAAAGGGTAAACACTCCAGCCTCTCGAATCAGACTGTATTGCTTAAGCCCTCCAGTGCAGGCGACATTTCTATGAATCTTTTCAGATAAATCACAGCTTTCTGATAGCATAGTGACCAGAACTGCACGTGATTGTCCAAGTGTGGCCAAATCAATGGTTTTACAACTGTAACAAGATGTTCCAACTCCTGTAGTTGGAACAGCCAAATGCAGATGATTATGGAAAAACTCAGTGGGTCAACTAATGAAGGCAAGCAATCCACATGCCTTTTTCACCACTCTGTTACCAATTTCATGGAACTAAGTTCTAGCTGTTCAGTAATGCTCCTCAGGTTCCAGCTATTTACTATGCAAGTCCTGGCCTTCTTTAGCTTCTCAAAATGCATCACTTTGCACTTGTCTTGGTTAACTTCCATCAACTATTTCCATCCCCTCCCCCCCCATTCTCAGTGATCTAAAACCTATTATAACCTTAAACAACCTTCTTCACTGTCCACTATAGAGTGGTGCAGCAGACTACATGAAGAGACAGGGAGTGGTGCACCATTGCAACTACCTGTGAGGTCTTGCACACTTTGACAGTGGATTTAGCACTGACATTATGCTGAAGTAGCAACTTTGTAGAAAAATGGTACAGAAGAAAGCGTGTCCGTGACAGTCATAAAGAATATACCCAACCTTAATCTATTGCTCAGTACTAGTGCTTTTGGGACAGCAAGGAGACAGTCATTTGGAAGTTCCTAAACTGTCTCTTATCAAGTCAGCTGGTCAAGAATGAGCATGGTAAGATGTGGCTAGCGTCAATTACCTAAGGCCTGTGATTATGCAAGAAAAAAATGCCAACAACAGCTTTCAGTCTGCAAACTGCTCAACAATGAGCAAGGCATGGTTTCAGATCTTGCGAGATGAGATTTATGTTGCATCCGTTGAAAATAACCTCATTAATTAACATCTTCATGCCTGCTCCACTAAAGTTAAGAGTACTTCTGTAATCATTTGTGTTTGGGTATTCCATCTACAGGTAGAAACAATCCTTCATCAGCACTACTCAAAGGCCTTATATTTTGCTCAGCCTTTTGCAACTTTTCCAATGCACTACTCAATATCTGAGTCATGAATAATAATAATTAATGAAACTATCTAGATGTATTTCAATAATTGGACATTTCATTTCAAAGCATCCTTGTGGGTTACTAAAAGTTTACAATGGCTCTCTTGTATATAATTTATTGATTAAGGAGTTATCAATTATTTCAGAAGACATAAAAGCAGCCTTTTCATCCTCTTCATCTGCACACATTCAGCAATTGATTTTGCTGGCTCTGGGCCTGTTTCATGAACCTACGTGATCCAGGCTGGTCCACATGGTAGCAGCATTTTGTTCTGGGCCTCACTACAGCTCACTGAACCAGAGACAGGTCACCTGGTTGAGTGGTGCTGTACCAACAACCTCTCCCTCAACATTAACAAAATTTAAGAGCTGATTGTTGACTTCAGAAAGGGGAAAGAGGGCAAACATGTGCCAATCAATATTTGGGGATTGGTGGTGTAGCGACAGAAGCTTTAACTATTGAATGGCCTGTCCTCGGTCCAGTACATGGATGCATGCCGGTGTCTGTACATAAAGAGAACATTCCAATGTCTCTACATTGTTAGGAGATTAAGGAGGTTTGGCTTGTCACCAAACACTCTCACAAACTTCTACTGGTGCACTGTTGAAAGTATCCTAAATAGTTGCATCATAGTCTTGGATGGCAATTTGAATGCTCAGAAATGTAAGAAGCTACAGAGAATAGTGGATCTGCCCAATACATCTCTGTTATGAAATGAACCCAGATGCTCCAGCTTCTGGGGCTTAGGTGCTCTAACTCTGGAATATGGAAAGCTGGCATACTGCTTTAAAGGTTCAGGACCATTATGCTAAATGACAATGATGTTTTGGACGGCAAGAATTGACTGTTTAAAGAGCACCTGAAAAGAGCCTCAGTGCTCAGTCGTAAACCCAACCAGAGATATCATTCAGCATTTGGTTTTGAGCTCAGTTTTCGACCCAGTTTTATTCTGTGTCTCGATCCTAGCCTTGGATACTCCAGCATTTGGGTCCAAGCCATCCTCATCACAATAACAGACACATCTGTCCACAGTATTGGTAGTATCTACACAAGGCACTGCTTCAGAAGGCAACATATATTATCAAAGATCCCCATCACCTGGGCCAAGCCATCTTTTGCAGTTATCATTGGGTAGGAGGTTTGAAAGTTCCTCACCATCACGTTCAAGAAAAGCTATTTCCATTCAACCATTTAGTTCTTGAACCAACAGAAAATCAGCTTAGCAACACAATGATCACTTTTGTACTAAATTTAACTTTGTGTCAATTTTAATTGTGTTTTATCTTGTAAAATTCAGTATAATTAATATTTGTCCTGTGAATGTTCCTTATTTGATGCTACATGCTTGTGATTCTGCTGCAAGTAAGTTTACATTGCACAGGCAATTATGCAGATGATAATACTGTTCATCTTACATTGCACATGTACTGTGCACATGACAATAAGCTTGACTTTGACTTTTTTCTCAAGTGAGTTGGAGTGCAAAGGTACGAAATGATGCTTATAGAGCTCTGATCAGAACCCACTTGGTGGACTTTGCTAAACTCTGTTTTTGCATCAAAGAAGAATATACTTGTAACCCAGATTAATTAAACCCAAAGTTTAATGTTGTAGAACTCCATTTGTGGAGGAATGAAAATGAAGTTTACCAAATTTTAAAAAAAGCTTCTCAAGAATGAGGTGTGGCTGACACAGCCGTGGACAAGCAACAGAAATGCAGCAAACTAGCAAAAGATTTAAACTGTTAAAAGTGGAATTAGTAGTTAGTATCTCTGCCCTACTTATCAAAAATCTTCAGGATGAAGCTCCTGGAGGAGAAGTCATATTGATAAAAGATTTATTGAAGCTGCGGCTGTAATGAGCACCGGCCGGCAGAGACCGGGGTCCAAGATCTCTATTGTGTAACTGGGAATTAGTTCTGTTAAATCATACCAAGGGTATTGGTGAGTTGAAACACTTAGTGTTCCGAGCGTATAATTTGTGTGTGAAATATGTTCTGTAGTTGTAACTGTTTGGAAATGACAATGTGATATTGAGTTCTTTTGAAATAGAAATTAGAATGCATATAAGAACTTATGGATTGTAATCCTGTTGTATACAGGTCAAGTTTTTTTTTGTGTAAGTATTGTGACTCAATTTCCCATGGATCACCCACCATTTCTTCCATTGAACCAAGAAACAAGATAGCAAGTCTACCAAAATTGAAGAACCAGCGCAAGAACAGAATGCTTCAAGATGTAGAAGATTTTATATGGTCCGATGTATAATTTTAATTCTCATTTGAAGGATGAGTTTTCCGATGAGAGAACTGATTACTTTTTCAGGAACTTCGATAAGTGACTGAACGAGCTTTACTTTGTTTAAAAGTTGTGATGTTGGAGAATTTGTCATGAAGGGAGTTAAGCAGGAATCTGCAGAAGCTGACACTGGAAACCCTCCGGACTCTTTTGCACGGGAGTCCAGGGTTCAGGTCCCAGTGGTGGCAGCCCTGAAGGAGTCTTGGGCTGGATCTCTCATGCTTATGCTACATCTACCAACAAAAACCTCCAGATGAGAGTGACAAGAAGCAAAAGGGTCATGCTGGTTTGGATGTTACCCGGATTAACAAGGTCCAGACCAATGGTTGGGGAACCGGGGCCATCTGGTGAGAACTTGGCTACCAGGACAAACTACAAATGGATGAGACTGGACAACATGGAATTAATGGAATGCTACTTTAACAGCAACCCAGATGAAAGAAGATACACCAAGCGCATGGGGGGACTCTGGCAACAACAAAGGCCGGTATCCACATTCATGGAAATAAAACTGGTTGCCCAGTGATCAAACATTGCCAACAGAGGATTGCTATCACATCTTGAATTGGAAGACATACAATCATGATGCAGCACAGCAACATTATTGCAGAACCGAGCTGATCAGGAAATCACCACTTACAGATGACGAAAATGTAATATCATCATGTTGTACATGGGAAATGCACGTCTGAACTTCACCTCAGGCATGTTGATGCTGACTGCTGCAATCAGAGAGAAGATCATAGCTAAACTGGTGACTGTCAATCAACGAGCTAAGCTCCCCTGACTTAGAGTTAAAATTCCATCAGACAACATGCTAGAAGCAGCCAATGAATCACTACTCACAATTGCAACCTCCAACATAACTGACACGAATAACCTGATACACAGATCAGCAGCAGCAGTCCTAGAAACGCCGGGCTACAAAAGGAAACACAGTGGAGATTACTGCTATGACCCCGCTGGAGACAACGACTGGAAGCCAAGATGAAAACCTCACGGGTGGAGGTCAGCAGACTAACTGAGCTGCAGAAAGCTGGGAAGACCAAAGACTCAGCTTGGCTACTAAGGAATACAGAGGTACGTCCATAGCTGAAGCCCCAGAAACTGCCAAGCAATGGTTAATTGTCACCACGGTTCAGATCTGGCCCAAGTGCAGAGTGAGAGACACTGAAGCGGGTCGATACTTCCACAAAACTTTAATGTGGGCAGTGTTCAAGTGAAAATAAAACAATAAACGCTAGGCCAAAACAGGGCCGTTAACTAAAACTCTCGAATGGGAAACAAAGCCTACACTGCGGCTGAAAGAACATCTAATTATTAAATGAATAGTGTGAGTTTTCCATCAGTCTTCAGTGAGTCTTCAGTCCATAGTCCAAGTTCTCAGGCAAGGCCGATGCAAAACAAAAGCGAAGCATTGCTGTGCTCTGTCCAAATCTCGACAAGCACTAAGACGACAAGTATGGAGTTAAAGAGTATTGCGATTAAATAATAATTAGCTGACACATGCAAATTCACAAGCGCAATTGCTGTATCTACTGCGCTGCCAAATCCATGGTTGTGACAGGGCCCCCTCTCTAGGCGCAACCCGGATCAGCGACTTGTCCAAGATGTCCTTCACTGGGATCCAAGTACATTCTTCTGGGCCATACCCTTCCCAGTCCACAAGGTACTGGACCTTACCACGTAACTGGTGAGATGCCAGGAGGCGCCGCACAGTATAGACAAAGAAACCATCTACCAGACGGGGAGGAGGGGGAGGTGGGGTGACTGGGGCCAGGGGAGAGATAGTAACCGGCTTGAGCTGGGAAACATGGAATATTGGGTGGATCTTCAGTGATGCTGGCAGACGCAATCTATAGGACAAGTTGTTTACAGCCTTCTCCACTACAAACAGTCTCATGTAGCTGGTGCTAATTTCCGGTTCTTGACTTTCAGGGGAAGATCTCTTGATGCCAACCAGACCTCCTCTCCTGGCTTGAATGGCCTTACCTGTCGACGGAGCCGATCAGCCTGCTGGGAATACTGTTTCTGGGCGCACAGCAGAGAAGCCCTGGCTCGTCTCCAGGTGCGCGTGTAGCACTGGATCAGCTGTTCAGTAGCAGGAACTCCTACATCGATCTCCTGATCAGGGAAGAGCGGGGGCTGGAATCCCTTCTGGCATTCAAAGGCAGACATACTAGTGGAGGACAACTGGAGGTTATTGTGGGTAATCTCTGCCCAAACCAATTGGGAGCTCCAGGACGTGGGGTTGGAAGAGGCAAGATAGCACAGGGTTGTCTCCAACTCCTGGTTCACTCTCTAAGTCTGGCCATTAGATTGGGCGTGGAAGCCAGACGAGAGGCTGGCCATGGCTCATACGAGACAGCAAAAAGCGTTCCAAAAGTGGGAAGTGAACTGTGGTCCATGATCAGTCACTATGTCTGGAGGAAAGCAATGGAGCCTGAACACATGTTGAACCATGAATGTGGCAGTCTCACAAGTCAATGGGAACTTATGGAGGGCAATGAAGTGAGCAGCCTTGTAAAATTGATCCACAACAACCAAATAGTAGTGCTTCCATTAGATGGGGGCAGACCAGTGATGAAATCTACTGAGAGGTGGGACCAGGGGCGGTGGTGCAAGGGCAGTGGACATAACAGACCCGCAGGACACTGGCGTGATATCTTGTTCCGTGTGCAGGTGGGACAGGCAGATACAAAGTCGTGGACATCCTGGGACATAGATGGCCACCAAAATAATTAGCTGACATGTGCAAATTGACAAGCGCAATTGCTGTATCTACTGCGTTGCCAAATCCGTGGCTGTGACAGTTAACAGCTCTGGTTAACAGACTACAGAGGTACACTAAAGACACAGAGGACAAGCAAGTGAATGCCCTCTTCTGCAAAAAGCCAAGAAAAGTATTTGCACAGTTCCAGAGCAACAACATGCCAGTACCTGAACCAGCCAAAACAGTAACTGAGAAGTACCAGATGAGAATATGGGAGAAGGAAACACCACATAACACCAGTCCCCAATGGATGAAAGACCTACAAGCAAGCTTCAGCAATCTCCCAGAGGAAGAACCAGTCACCATCACAGCAGTAGAAGTCCAACAATGGGTAGCTAATATAAAGAAATGGACATCACCAGGGCCAGGCATAATGCATACCAATGGGCTGAATGAATTAACAACATTACACACATGGCTCCAACTCAGTGAACCAACGGCTTGAAGCAGTCTCCCACCCTGACTGGATAACTCAATGAAGGACAACACTAATAATGACGGATCCTCACAAAGGAGCAACACTATCAAACTACTGGCCTATAATCTGCCTGTCAACAACATGGAAACTCCTATCAGGCATCATCGCCACCAAGCTGAAGGAAGATGAGGAAGATGAGTGTAAGTTCTTGAGCCCTGCTCAGAGTGGGGTTGGTAATGGAACCAGAGGATCCAAGCACCAACTATTGGTAGACAAAGCAGTCATGTGAGACTCCAAGACCAGGCAAACCAACCTAAGCACAGTCTGAATCGACTACCCGAAAGCATATGACTCAATACCCCACACATGGATCCTGGAATGCCTGTCTCTGTACAAGGTCAACAAGACACTAAGGACCTTCATCAAGAACTCAATGGGCTGTTGGAGTTAACTCAAAGCCAATAGCACAAGTGTCCATCAGTTGTGGAATATACCAGGGTGATGCACTATCCCCACTGCTGTTCTGCACAGGCTTAACCCCCCTCAGCCAGATCATCTCAAAGGATGGATATGGGTACAGGTCCAAGAGTGGAGTGACCATCAGCCACCTCCTGCTAATGGATGACATCAGGCTGTATGCCAGAAATGAGACATTGACTCACTAATCCACCTGTCAGGGAGTACAGCAGAGATATCGGGATGTCTCTGGAAAAGCGCAGACGGATGGTCGTGAAAAGAGGCAAACTCACCAAGACTAAAGGAGTCAAATTACCTGAAGGCCACATACCAGATGTACAGGACAGCTACAAGTTCCTGGGGATCCTGCAGGTGCACGGAAGACACTATAAGGCTGCAACAGCCAAGCACCTCCAAAGAGGGAGACAGATCCTAAAAAGACAGCTGAATGGAGAAGAACAAGATCAGAGCCATCAAAACATTCACCCTACCAGTCATCAGATACACAGCCATAATAATGTGCTGGCCAAGGGAAAAACTGGAAGCCACTGACATCAGTATCAGGAAACTACTAACAATACGTGGAGGATTCCATTCAAAGTCCAATGTTGAGCAACTGTACACCCACCAGAATAAAGGAGGACGGGGACTTGGAAGTGTCAAGATCACAGTCCTGGAAGAAATGTGGAACATCCATGAGTATGTCAGGAAGACGGCCCCTAAGGACAACCTGCAAAAAGAATATCTTAGGCAGCAGGCAGGGGACATGGAAATGGAAGTGGGTGAAGCAGAGTCAGAGGACCAGAGGCCATGGCAGGACAAGCTACTGCACAGATATCAGAGGTGGCTGACATAAGAACAGGCACTGAGCACGAGAGCAATAGAAGCAGGGCCTATCACACCAGACAAGACCCAAGATGCAGACTGTGCAAGAATCTGCTGAAACCATACAGCATATAGTAGCAGGGTGCAAGATGCAGGCAGGAACAGCGTACACCGAGTGGGACAACCAAGTTGCAGAAATTGTATTCAGGAATATCTGCGCTGAGTCTCGATTGGACACTCCCAAGTCCAAATGAGAAACACCCGAGAAGGCAGTGGAGAATGACAGAGCCAACATCCTGTGGGACTTCCAAACTCAGAGTGATAAGCAGGTACTGGCCTACCAACCAGACATAGTAATATTGGACACGGAACAGAAGAAAGAAATTGTAATAGATGAGTTGAATTGAACTATCTTTATTACTTATATCCTTCACATACATGAGGAGTAAATATCTTTACATTATGTCCCTGTCTAAATGTGCGATTTAGTAATTCGTAATAAATAGTATGTACAACAGGACAGTCAATATAATGCAATTATATCAGCCTGAATTAATCAGTCTGATGGCCTGGTGGAAGAAGCTGTCCTGGAGCCTGTTGGTCCTGGCTTTTATGCTGTGGCACCGTTTCCCGGATGGCAGCAGCTGGGACAGTTTGTGGCAATCCTGAATCACTGTAACATCTAGAAGAAAGAATATCAGAAGTTGGAGAAATTCCAGGGCTTGAAAGAGCAGATAGAAAGGATGTGGAAGCTTAAAGTCAGAGTAATCCTGTTGGAGATAGGAGCACTTGGAGCAGTGAGACACCTGGACTGGGAGAGTGGCTCCAACAAATCCTGGAAAGACAGCCGAGATCTCGGTACAGAAGAGAGCATTACTAGCAACAGCAGGTTACTGTGCGGAACCCTTAAGCTTCCAGGCCTCTGGTAGAGGACCTGAGATTGAGGGACAAACACACATACACATCATAAGGGGTGAGAAAAAAAGTATATAGTATATATATTTTTGGCGGGGCAGGATTGAATTTGAATTTGTAGACATACTGACCTGAAACTGAAACTGAGGTTAACCATCATACTTAAAAAATAGGAATTCAATTAGTTTCCTATCTAACCAGGGATGAATAAAGACACAAATGTTAGTCTCTAAACATTTAAATAGGGAATAACACTAGATCTAATTAGTTAGAGAAATTGGAGTAATAAAGGTTATTCTATTGAATCTCATTTATTCTAACTAAAAAGAAATTTGGTTTTCATTTAATATCTGAGATTTGGAACCTAAAACAGAATATTGGAATATTGAACTGTTCTTACTTGTGTAAATATTTTGTATCTATTGTTATTTTTTTTTAAACAAAACTTACCTCCAGAAGTGTGTGTTTTCTATTCACTGCCTCCTTTCAATACCTGGAGCTTCTGATGACCCACTAGCACCTGGAGTAGTACTATCTAATTAGGTTTTCTCATAAGGAGTGCGGCGACCAGCCACATAAGACTAGACCAGCACTACACGGGTGTTACATACTGGCCTTGAATAGTGAATTCTGCAGATTCACCAGCAAGAGGAAAGAGTTCTAAGGGTTAGTATTGAAGATTTGACCTGTAAATTGGGCAAGTTTTAGAGGGCTGAAGGATGATTTACTTGAGGAATTAAAATAATAGAAAGTTTCAACAGGTTAGGGAAATGGTACAATATGGAACAAGGGAAAACTATCTAAAAATTCAGCAGTATTCATCCATTAGGGATGTAATATGGAAAGACTTTTTGTAAAAGGTCATGGGAGGCTGTGAATTTAGTGATTCTTGAAAGTTCTGAAGACCAATACATTGTTTGAAACTAAAGGGATCACAATCCATTACAAATTGATCATATCAAATCAAATCAAGTTTAATTGTCATTCATACTATACATGGATACAGCCGAATGAGACAGTGTTTCTCTTTGCCCGAAGTGCAAAAACATACACATGCATTCAAAGTAGCAAGAAAGAAAAAAAAGTATATAGTTGTGTAAGAAAACACATTTTTAGCCTAAGATTTGGAGCGAGAAGTCCTGCAAGATTGATGGTTCCCAGCACTCCAGCCTGTAATTCCACTGATCCAACACCAGAGGGCTGTATCAAAGGGAGAGGCCATGCCCAACTGAGCCCAGATGCTATACAACAATGCAAGCCTGAGGATTGAGGCCTAGTGCTTGCTACAACTGAAGCGACACTGCTGCCTCACCACCTGTCTCCCCACCAAACAAGGGAAGCAGGCCTGTAGCAATCAATGTCCAACAGGGGCTTGTGATCACAAAATATACGTCCAAGACAGTCACTCACTGTTTCACTGCATGCTGCCTTCATGCCAACTCGAAAGCACCTACTCCATTGCTTCCAAGAAGCCGGCAGCAGCATGGTCTGCACCCAGGTCAGCTCTTCCAAACACAATCCAGCTTCTCCTTGACATGAATCTCCCAGCCTGATGGCCTGACTCGAATCCCCAGACCTGACAGCCCAACTCAAAACCCTTGGCTGCACAGCCCTTCTCGATCTCCCTGGCCAACGTGACTCTCTCGGCCCAATGTTTGGACTCACCTTCTTTGAACCACCAGCTGGCTCTTACAACTCCCTGGCCGGCTACTGAAAACAATGAACAACTCACTGATGCAGTGGACCTGCTGTACATGTAATTTTTGGAGTCAAGAATAGTCTTACTATGTATATAAACACACTTAGTAAAGGAAAAAGCACCATTGGTTGGCACCTGAGAGGCCACTACATGTATAAACACTGCCACCTTACCGGAAAATATTCTTACTTGTCATACAGAACAATAATTACAAAATGACCACCTTTTTGGAAATCGTATGCCAAGTTTTAAAAGGGAAATATGCATTCACATAAGATTCTTAGCAAAGCAAAATAGATATTATGGCAAGCATGATGTCCATTTCTACTTTAACCAGAAATGTGTTCAAAATATTACTGAGGACCTTTTAGAGTTATTAAATGGGGAGAAAGTTGAAACACTGAAAGGAATAGTTTCACTAACATCTATTCCCTTTTCAAAATAAGTTAAGAAATGTGTCAATGATTTCTCATTCAAAAATGTCACATTATCAAAATAAGGATTTTTTTAATGTAGGATGATTATTATATAGATTTTTGTATTGATGTAGGTCCAATATGTCAAGCTGGAATTAATTTAGAAGTTCATAATCTATAACTTATTTTCTAACAAGGCCATCAGTCTGAAACAATTCTTTCCAATGTTTGAGAGCTGGGCAAGTTATTCATCACCATTCCATTCACTTCATGCTAAAGTGTAAAAAAGAGTCTTGCCTGCCTTTCTAAGATTGCATCTGAAATATTATGTAGAGTTTTGGTTTCCCAGTCTAAGAATGGATATTTTTGCCATAGAAAAATTGTCTTACAGTTTCACAATAAGCTACAGGCTCCTAAAAACTGAAGAGGAAAATTTCTTTAGTCAGATGATTATGAATATTTGTAATTCTTTGCTTTGGAGGGCTGTAGAGAGTCATTTATTGGCATCCTAAGCTTCAGGTAATCCAGGTATTAGACAGAGTGAGGCGAGGTTATACAGAGCAGTGCAAACGTACAGTATTTAGAGAACACTTCTCTTTTGTGCATCTTGTAAAGAAACAATGTAACAGGAGAGTCTGATTTCCCAAGGACTGACAGAAGTAAGCTATGCCTCAGAGGCAGCCGCAGGATACAGTAGAAGAATATCATGTTGTAACAGCTTATCAGGTGGGAGCATGTCATGTCAACAACTTCTCACAGTTTGCAGCACAACATTGTAATAGTCAAGTCACACTTGCTTTGTACACCAAGAGAACAGCATTCATCTCCTCCACTGATAGACAAAGACAGAATCAGCATAAGGATTTGACAGAATAGTTGTCCTCCCAGTGGTCAAAGCTGCAGTGACTGCACTCACAAAACACTGAAGAGAACATACTTCAACCCTGAGATGATCAGCAAACTTCAGCATTCCACCCCTTGGACATGCATTCAATCTGTGACCTAACTGTGGATAACCATGGTCACTGCTTGGCACAGAACTGTTATTTTGCAACAATTTACACATGTGAACCACCAGACAGGCCATGGGCATTCAGGGTCAAGGGCATTCCTTTCAGTGCCTGGTTTTTGATTCCTGTTTAAAAACCGTTCACAAAAATAGCAGTTACTTTAAAGAAGAGCCAAGTTACTATTAGGTACAGTGATTACAGGCCTACAAATTTACTCTCATAGTAGTTTCACACTCTGGTTTACTCCTTACAAAGCTTTATATTATAAAGCAATTTTCCATAATGAGCATTAATTTGACATTTATGTGTGGGAGCATGGTGAATGATTTTGTTACCATGTGCATTTTAATTTGTCATCTTTGAAGTTCTTATTTTAAAAAAATACTATCATAAGTAATTTTGATTTCACTCTTGTTTGTTTCCCTGCTTTATATATGAATACTTCACAAATTCTCCACAAAGTTTAGGGTAACTTCACAAGTGTTCAGCAGTGTTTCTCATTATAAGTGATCCCATCATTGCTAACACTTTTTTAATTTCAGTTAATTCAGAAAAAATAATAATGTTTGAAAAGCATAACTACAGTCATGAACTCACGTAAAATATGGTACCTTCAGTATCTATGGTGCCAATTTCTTGTTTGCAGAAATTTCTAAACCAAGTGAAAAAATTCTTCCAATAGTGTCATTAGCTTTTTTATCTCTGGATCAAAAAGTGAAATCAAAATTACTTGTATGTGCTGTAGTTTCTTTGAAATTGGATTTTGAAGATGATAAATTAAGATGCACATTGTAACAAAATTGTTCATTATGCTGCCACACGTAAATGTCAAATTATTGTTCATTGTGGAAAATTATTGACATTTATAATACTGAAGGTGAGAAGCAATGACAATTTAAAAAATTTACTTCAAGGCATTAAAACCTCAAGCTCATTTCTAATATTATGCTGTATACATAAAGATGTAATATTTCAAATGATTAGACTGCTTTCAACAGCAACTGAAAGCAAAAACATGATGAGGTTGAAGAATCAAATCTCTTGTAATTTTGCCAATCTTTGCACATTTATTGATTAATTTTAATCATTGTGTAAGTGTGAGTTTACACACCACTGTTTTAGGGCTTTGTTATTCTTGATAGTTTCCTTGTATCTTATGTTTCAATCTTATGTACAATATTTTCACAATAATCAATATTTTTTGTGTGTATGTGACTCAAGGCAGTAAAAGATTTTATGCTTGACATTTAACAGGGATTCAATTTTAATAAGTCATTCTACACAAGCAATTTTTCAGAAATTAGGATTAGGTGCAGAGTTTTTACTTTTGAAAATTGACTATAACATCTGTAATGACGGACATCACTGACAAACTGATTGACGAAGCACTATATTCAAAATGACATGTTACTTCAGCCTTCTATGGGATGTTGTATTTGGGTTATTAAATTCTTTGTGAAGGTTTCAGATTTAATTCAGCAGATGGCAAAAGGCAACAAAACTATCGGCTGCAATAGTCCTCAGAGATACATTTAATCTACTGGAATTACTTCACCAGAGATGTACCAAGAACATGGTATATATTTACAGGGAGAAGCCTGTGAGAAGCCTGTGATACGTCAAGAAATTCCTCCACCATGACTATTCCTTTGCATTCTAAGTAAATTAAAAAGTTGTGTTTTCCAATCTTGTCAACATTCATGTTAATAGACACAAAATTATGTTTATAAAAATGGGCATGAACTTTAAATGATCAATTTTTAATAGTTGGCTGCATGAGCTACAGGGGCCCTGTAATGTTGCACTGTAATAGGCATTGTAATTGGACTGGATAAGGTCTCACACCTCAAGGTTCAATAACAGCTTCTTCCCTAATATCCATATGAAAAACCCAAATTCTACCTCTCTCAAATATATTCGTTTCAACTTGCACTTATGTTCTTATAACCATATAACCATATAACAATTACAGCACGGAAACAGGCCATCTCGGCATGCTGAACACTTACTCTCACCTAGTCCCACCGACCTGCACTCAGCCCATAACCCTCCATTCCCTTCCTGTCCATATAGCTATCCAATTTTACTTTAAATGACAATATCGAACCTGCCTCAACCACTTCTGCTGGAAGCTCGTTCCACACAGCTACCACTCTCTGAATAAAGAAGTTCCCCCTCGTGTTACCCCTAAACTTTTGCCCCCTAACTCTCAACTTATGTCCTCTTGTTTTAATCTCCCCTACTCTCAATGGAAAAATCCTATCCACGTCAACTCTATCTATTCCCCTCATAATTTTAAATACCTCTATCTACCAAGTCCCCCCTCAACCTTCTACGCTCCAAAGAATAAAGACACGACTTGTTCAACCTTTCTCTGTAACTTAGGTGCTGAAATCCAGGTAACATTCTAGTAAATCTTCTCTGTACTCTCTCTATTTTGTTGACATCTTTCCTATAATTTGGTGACCAGAACTGTACACAATACTCCAAATTTGGCCTTACCAATACCTTTAATAATTTTAACATTACATCCCAACTCCTATACTCAATGCTCTGATTTATAAAGGCCAGCATACCAAAAGCTTTCTTCACCACCCTATCCACATGAGATTCCACCTTCAGGGAACTATGCACCATTATTCCTAGATCCTTCTGTTCTACAGCATTCTTCAATACCCTACCATTTACCATGTATGTCCTATTTTGATTAGTCCTACCAAAATGTAGCACCTCACATTTATCAGCATTAAACTCCATCTGCCATCTTTCAACCCACTCTTCTAACTGGCCTAAGTCTCTCTGCAAGCTTTGAAAACCTACTTCATTATCCACAACTCCACCTATCTTAGTATCATCTGCATACTTCCTAATCCAATCTACCACCCCTTCATCCAGATCATTAATGTATATAACATTATGTTTATTTTTGTTTATTATGTTGAGGAAGCTATGTACAGTATAATTTATGTTAATTTAAGTTTACGTAATTTAGGTTGAACTTGCTGTTGCTGCAAAAAGCTAATTTTCATGACATTTATGATATACCCTGGGTATATAGTGTATGACCATGACAATAAACTTGAACTCAATAAATATTCCCATGAGAAAGTCATAGACTCAATCGTGGTACCACATGTAGCTAGTATCCACTAATTCTCTGTGGTGGCCCACGTTCAACATACTAATGAGGATAATCATGCCGTGTAAATCATATACAAGAGAAAATCTGCAGATGCTGAAATCCAAGTAACACACACAAAATGCAGGAGGAACTCAGCAGGCCAGGCAGCATCTATGTAAAAGAGCAAACAGTTGAAGTTTCGGGCTGAGACTCTTCATCAGAACTGGACAAGAAGATGAAGATTCAGAGGAAGAAAGTGGGAAGGAGGGGAGGAAGAACCACAAGGTGATAGGTGAAACAGGGAGGAGAGCAGTAAAGAGCAGGGAAGTTGTTTGATGAAAGAGGTACAGGACTGGAGAAGGGGGAATCTGACAGGAGAGGACAGAAGGCCATGGATGAAGGAAAAAGAGAAGGAGCACCAGATGGAGGTGATGGGCAGCTAAGGAGATAAGGTGAGACAGGGAAATAGGAATGGGGAATTGTGAAGGAATAGGAGGGAGCATTGTCAGAAGTTCGAGAAATCGATGTTCATGCCATCAGGTTGAATACTACCTGGACGGAATTCGAGGTGTTTTTCCTTCGACCTGAGTGTGGCCTCATCATCACAGTAGGTTAGGCCATGGACTGACATGTTGGAATGGGAATGGGAGATGGATTTAAAATGTGTGGCCACTGGGAGATCCTGCTATTTCTAGTGGACTTAGTGTAGGTTCTTGGCGAAGCAGTCTCCCAATCTGTGTTGGGTCTCATCGATACACAGGAGGCCACATAAGGAGTACTGGATAGAATAGATGGCCCCAACAGACTCATAGATGAAGTGTTGCCTCACCTGGAAGGATTGTTCGTGGCCCTGAATGGTAGAGAGGGAAGAGGTGTAGTTTTGAGGTAGCTGACGAACAGGCAGGCATTGCTGGGACCCACGTGAGTGCCCATGCCTACACCTTTTGTTTGAAGGAAGTGGGAGGGGATGAAGGAGAAATTATTAAGAATGTGACTATCTCTGCCAGATGGTGGAGAGTGGTGGTAGAGGGGAGCTGGTTGGGTCTGGTGTCCGGAAAAAAACGGACAGCTTTGAGGCCTTCCTGGTGGGGGAGGAAAGTGTATAGGGACTGGACATCCATTGTGAAAATAAGACGATTGGGGCCAGGGAATTTGAAATCACAGAAAAGATCAAGAGCATGTGACGTGTCACTCACATGGGTCCCAGCTATGCCTGCCCGTTTGTTGGTTACGTGGAACAGTCTATGTTCCAGGCCTACAGTGGCATTACTCAACAACTTTTCTACGCTACATCAATGACTGCATTGGTGCTGCTTCCTACACCCACATGGAGCTCATTGACTTCATCAACCTTGCCTCTAATTTCCACCCTGCCCTCAAATATACCTGGTCCATTTCAGACACCTCCCTCTCCTCTTTCTTGATCTCACTGTATCGATCTCTGGAGACAGCTTCTCTACTGACGTCTATAATAGACCCACTAACTCTCACAGCTAACTGGACTATATCTCTCCCCACCCTGTTACCTGTAAAAACGCTACCTCCTTCTCTCAATTCCTCCATCTCTGCCGCATCTGCTTTCAGGATGAGGCTTTTCATTTCAGAACAAAGGAGATGTTCTCCTTCTTTAAGGAAAGGAGCTTCAATTCATCCACCATCAATGCTGCCCTCAACCATATCTCTTCCATTTTCCACACATCGGCCCTCACCCCATCCTTCTGCAACCCCACCAGGGATAGGGTTCCTCGTCCTCACCTACCACCCCACCAGCCTCTGCGTCCAGCAGATAATTCTCTGTAACTTTCACCATCTCCAGCAGGATCCCACAACCAAGCACATTTTTCCCTCACCTCCACGTTCTTCTTTCCGCAGGTATCGCTCCCTACGAGACTCCCTTATCCATTCATCCCCCCCACTGACATCCCTCCTTGCACGCAGAACAAGTTCTACATCTGCCCCTACACCTCCTCCCTCACTACCATTCATGGGCCCAAACAGTCCTTCCAGGTAAGGCAACACTTCACCTGTGAGTCTGTTGGAGTCATCTGCTGTATCTGGTGCTCCCGGTGTGGCCTCCTTTATATCGGTGAGACTCCATGTAGATTGGGACACCGCTTTGCCAAGTACCTAAGCTTCGTTCTCCAGAAAAAGTGGGATCTCCTAGTGGCCACACATTTTATTTCTACTTTCCATTCCCATTCTGACATGTCAGTCCATGGCCTCCTCTATTGTTGCGATGTGGCCATGCTCAGGTTGGAGGAGCAACACCTTATATTCCATCTGGTAGCCTCTAACCTGATGGCATTCACATCGATTTCTTGAACTTTTAGAAGTGCCCATCCCCTCTCCTTCACCATTCCCCGTTCCCATTTCCCTATATCACATTATTTCCTTACCTGCCCATCACCTCCCTCTGGTGCTCCTCCCCTTTTTCTTTCTTCCATGGCCTTCTGTCCTCTCCTATCAGATACCTCCTTCTCCAGCCCTGTATCTCTTTCAGCAATCAACTTCCCAGCTCTTTACTTTACCCCCTTCCCACCTTCCCTGTTTCACCTATCACCTTGTGTTTCTTCCAGCCCTCTCCCCCCTTCTGACTCTAACTCCTCATCTTTTTGTTTTCCGGTCCTGTTGAAGGGTCTTGGTCCGAAATGTCAACTGTACTCTTTTCCATAGGTGCTGCTCAGCTTGCTGAGTCCTCCAATATTTTGTGTGTGTCGCATAAATCATATGACCTGTTAGTAGCCACAGCAACACACAAGCCCTCATTTATAATTAACAGTATTCTGATTAATTACTAGAAAATAATAAAACACAATCTTTTACACTGATGGATAGATCAACCCTTTGCATCAATATCATAAAAATGCTCTACAAGGTGGAACCTAATAACAAATATGCTACAGCATTTATTGTTCATCTCCCATTGTCCCTATTTGATGCTGCAGTTAAGAATCAGTCATATTGCTGGGCATAGAGTCACATATATGCCAGACTGGATAAGGATGATGGATTACTATCTTTGAATTTCATAGTAATCCAATGGACTGGGTACAACAATGCCAAGTTTTTATATTTTCCTGTTTATTTCAGGTCACAGAAGAATGACGTTTTGTCCATCAAACCAATGCAATCCTGAACGCTTACCCATTCACCCTGCACTACCTGCTGCAGCTCACCATGTTGTTCTTCCTGTAGCTTCATGGTGACGGTAGTGTGGTGACTTTTCAAATCTAGAATTTGACTACAAGACCATATGTGGGTCCATGGCCTCCTTTATTGCCACAATGAGGCTATGCTCAGGTTGGAAGAGCAGCCTCTCATATTCCACCTGGATAACCTCCAACTTGATGTATGAACATCAATCTCTCTAACTTACGTTAATTTATTCTCCCCCTACATCTCCTTCTTCCTTTTTTCATTCCCCAATTCTGTTTCCCCTCTTAATCTTCTCCTCACCTGCTCACCACCTCCCTCTGGTGCCCTCCTCCTTCCCTTTCTCTCACGATTCACTCTCCTCGCCTATCTGATTCTCTCTTCTCCAGCCCCTTACCTTTTCTACCTATCACCTCCCAGCTTCTAACAACATACCCGGTTCCCCATCCTCCTACCTGCCCCTCACCCTCACCTGGTTTAATTTATTACTTGCCAGCTTGTACTCCTTTCCCTCACCCACCTGCTTATTCTGGTTTCTTATCCCTCTTTTCCAGTCCTGATGAAGGGTCTCTGCCCGAAATATTGACTGTTTATTCCTTTCCATAGATGCTACCTGAATTGCTGTGATCCTCTAGCAGTTTGTGTTTACTTATGATAGATGTCTTTATTTGTCAGTAATTTTTGCCACCTCCACAACCAATGCTTTTTCACATGTCCTCTTTACTAATTGATGCCTACTCTTTGATTAATAATCTGAAAAGTATCAGAGATCCTTCTGCACCCAAGGAGCAATGGGAAACTGCAAATTATTACTGCTATTTTACTTGGATAAATATTCACAAATTTATTGCCAAATTCTTATCTGCTCGATTCCAATGCTGTTAACATTCTGTCATGTAAAAAGGGACTGATCAGAATTATTTATATGAGAATGACAATCATAGTTGCAATTAGAATTGAAGACTTAAGAAGAGATTAAAAAAAGATTTGCCTGCTTGGTGTTTATCTCAGGAGGCTGTCGATACTATTCTTACTATATAATAACAACATGATTCATTGTTGGTATTCATGGTATGCACTCCAGCTTACTAAATATATACTGTATTCTTTTCTGTTTTGCAAAAATTAGCTGAGGTGCATTACAGTATTTTTCAAATAAAAGTTATATTGCTATCAATTATCAACACTGTTTAAATATATTGTATATTGCATACTTTATTTTCTGAAAAGCGAATATAACTATAATAGCCAAGGCTCTGATTGTTTCTTTTATGTTCCCCATAAATATAGAATAGAACCTGTCATTGCAGTCCCATTCTGCGTTAATATGTCCTCTTTAATATAGTTGTTAACAGTTACGACTAAAGAGCGTGGCAGGCTGAGTTGCTCACCTGTAGATATTTTCTTTGCTTCTGTGATTCCTGTTGGCTGTAATCATGGACGTTTAGAGACAATAGTCCTGATAACCAAGATGTCTTACTATCTGAGTAACTGGCTTTAACTAGCTAAAAGTGTAAATATGATTAAAATATCAGGGAAATTTTTCCTTGATATTATAGTTAAAGTATTCAGTTGGATGAATTTCATGGTTGTCTACTATATACACACTTGTTCTTTGTAAATGTACAAGTAAATATACTTCTAAACTGAGCGTTTTAGTATTTCTGAAGCTGTCAACATTTTCAAAACTGCAGTTTCTCTGCTGTTTAAGACCATAAGACCATAAGACAAAGGAGCAGAAGTCGGCCATTCGGCCCATTGAGTCTGCTCTGCCATTTTATCATGAGCTGATCAATTCTCCCATTTAATCCGACTCCCCCGCCTTCTCACCATAACCTTTGATGCCCTGGCTACTCAGATACCTATCAATCTCTGCCTTAAATACACCCAATGACTTGACCTTCACTGCTGCCCGTGGCAGCAAATTCCAAAGATTCACCACCCTCTGGCTAAAAAAATTTCTTCACCTCTCTGTTCTGAATGGGCACCCTTCAATCCTTATTCATGCCCTCTCGTACTAGACTCCCCTATCATGGGAAACAACTTTGCCACATCCACTCTGTCCATGCCTTTCAACATTCGAAATGTTTCTATGAGGTCTCCCCTCATTCTTCTGAACTCCAAGGAATACAGTCCAAGAGTGGACAAACGTTCCTCATATGTTAACCCTCTTATTCCTGGAATCATTCTAATGAATCTTCTCTGTACCCTCTCCAACGTCAGCACATCCTTTCTTAAATAGGGAGACCAAAACTGCCCACAGTACTCCAAGTGAGGTCTCACCAGCGCCTTATAGACCCTCAACATCACATCCCTGCTCCTATACTCTATTCCTCTAGAAATGAATGCCAATATTTCATTCACCTTCTTCACCACTGACTCAACCTGGAGGTTAACCTTAAGGGTATCCTGTACGAGGACTCCCAAGTCCCGTTGCATCTCAGAACTTTGAAATCTCTCCCCATTTAAATAATAGTCTGCCCGTTTATTTCTTCTGCCAAAGTGCATAACCATACATTTTCCAACATTGTACTTCATTTGCCACTTCTTTGCCCATTCTTCCAATCCATCCAAGTCTCTCTGCAGACTCTCCATTTCCTCAGCAGTACCGGCCCCTCCACCTATCTTTGTATCGTCAGCAAACTTAGCCACAAAGCCATCTATTCCATAATCCAAATTATTGATGTACAATGAACAAAGAAGCGGCCCCAACATGGACCCCTGTGGAACACCACTGGTAACCGGCAGTCAACCAGAATAGGATCCCTTTATCCCCACGCTCTGTTTCCTGCCAATCAGCCAACGCTCTATCCACGTATGAACCTTTCCCGTAATTCCATGGGCTCTTATCTTGTTAAGTAGCCTCATGTGTGGCACCTTGTCAAAGGCCTTTTGAAAATTCAAACATACAACATCCACTGCATCTCCCTTGTCTAGCCTACTTGTAATTTCCTCGAAAAATTGTAATAGGTTTGTCAGGCAGGATTTTCCTTTAAGGAATCCATGCTGAGTTCTGCCTATCTTGTCACATGCCTCCAGGTACTCTGTAACCTCATCCTTGACAATCGACTCCAACAACTTCCGAACCACCAATGTCAAGCTAACAGGTCTATAATTTCCTTTTTGCTTCCTTGCCCCCTTCTTAAATAGTGGAGTGACATTTGCAATCTTCCAGTCCTCCGGAACCATGCCAGAATCTATCGACTTTTGAAAGATCATCGCTAATGCCTCCGCAATCTCCACAGCTACTTCCTTCAGAACACGAGGGTGCCTTCCATCTGGACCGGGAGATTTATCTACCTTTAGACTATTCAGCTTCCTGAGTACTTTCTCTGTTGTAATTGTGACTGCGCACACTTCTCTTCCCTGCCACCCTTGAGTGTCCGGTATACTGCTGATGTCTTCCTCAGTGAAGACTGATGCAAAATACTCGTTCAGTTCCTCCGCCATCTCCTTATCTCCCATTACAATTTCTCCAGCATCATTTTCTATCGGTCCTATATCTACTCTCACCTGTCTTTTACTCTTTATATACTTGAAAAAGCTTTTAGTATCCTCCTTGATATTATTTGCTTGCTTTCTTTCGTAGTTAATCTTTTCCCTCTTAATGACCTTCTTAGTTTCCTTTTGTAAGCCTTTAAAAACTTCCCAATCCTCTATCTTCCCACTAATGTTTGCTTCCTTGTACGCCCTCTCCTTTGCTTTAACTTTGGCTTTGACTTCTCTTGTCAACCACGGTTGCATCCTTTTTCCATTTGAAAATTTCTTCTTTTTTGGAATACACCTGTCTTGCACCTTCCTCACTTCTCGCATAAACTCCAGCCACTGCTGCTCTGCCATCCTTCCCGCCAGTGTCCCTTGCCAGTCAACTTTGGCCAGTTCCTCTCTCATGCCACTATAATTTTCTTTACTCCACTGAAATACCAACACATCAGATTTCGGCTTCTCTTTTTCAAATTTCACAGTGAACTCAATCATGTTAAGATCACTGACTCCTAAGGGTTCCTTCACCTCAATCTCTCTAAACACCTCTGGTTCATTACACAATACCCAATCCAGTACAGCCGATCGCCTAGTGGGCTCAACAACAAGCTGTTCTAAAAAGCCATCTCGCAGATGTTCTACAAATTCTCCCTCTTGAGATCCAGTGCCAACCTGATTTTCCCAATCCACTCACATGTTAAAATCCCCCATAATTATCATAACACTGCCCTTCTGACAAGCCTTTTCTATTCCCTGTTGTAATTTGTAGTCCACATCACTGCAGCCGTCCACTAAAGCAAAAGATAGATAACAATTCATTGCTTTAATTTAGTACCTTTTGACCACTTTGATTTTATTCTCAAAATTTTCATTTGCAGTGCTAAGTTTTGCACTAAGGTTATAAATCTAGAGGTAATGCTATGATTAAAGAACCATATTATTAACTTCCCTCTTAAATTCGCAGAATTTTCAGCCAACCTTTCTGCCTCAAGTATAATTCTCCACTAATTTATTTGGATGGACAATCAGTTGATTCAGTAATTTTGTAAAAATGCAATAGTAAGCACTGAGCATTGAACTGTAATCATAGCAGAGAAATAGAAGCACTCAGGATCGAATTACCTAATTGTTTATACTTCCTTCATGTTGAAACTCAGTATATTCATATCCAGTATTATATCGCTGCATGTTTCAGATTTTCTATAGTGCAACAGCCATCAATTTTGTCCCTTGCAATCCTCTTGCTCTTAACATATTTGTAGAAGTCCCTAGGATTCTCCTGCATTTGGTTTGCTAAAGTCTTCTTTTAACCCTCCTGCTTTCTTACTTAAGTGTTCTCTTGCATTTCTTATAATTTATAAGCACCTCATTTGTTCCTACCTGCTTATACCTGCTAAGCATCTCCCTTTTTCTGAATCAGATCCGCAATATCTCTTGAAAACCAAGGTTTCCTAACTGGTTATCCATGCCTTTTATTCCGACAGGCACATGCAGGCTTTGTACTCTCAGAATTCCAGTTTTGAAGGCCTCCCACTTACCAAGTACACCATTGCCAGAAAACAACCTCTCCCAATCCACACTTGTCAGATCCTTTCTGACACCATCAAAATTGGCCTTTCTCCAATTTAGAATTTCAACCCATGGATTATATCTATCCGTTTCCATAATTAACTTAAAACTAATGGCATTATGATCACTTGATCCGAAATGTTCCACCACTGAAATTTCTGTCACTGCCCTGTCTCATTTTCCCTTAGTTCACACTCTCTCATTGGGACTTTTATGTACTGATTAAGGAAGCTTTCCTGAACACATTTGACAAACTCTATCCCAACTAGTCCTTTTCACAGTACGAGAATCTCAGAAAATATGTGGATAGTTAAAATCACCAACTATCACAACCTTATGTTTCTTGCAACAGTCTGCATTCTATGTACAAATTTGTTCCTCTAAATCCAGCTGACTGTTGGGTGGTCTATAAATATAGCCTCACTAACCTGGTCATACATTTCTTCATCCTCAGTTCCATCTATAAAGCCTCAATAGATGAGTTCTCAAGCCTGTCCTGATTGAGCACTGCTGTGATATTTTCCCTGACTAGTAATGTCAAACCTTCCCCTTTACTCTCTCCTGCTCGGTCACATCTAAAACAATGGAGTCCCAGAAAACTGAGCTGCTAGTCCTGCTCGTCTTGCAAATAAATCTCACTAATGGCTACATATCATAATTCCATGTATCGATCCATGCTCTATTTCCTACAATGCTTCTTACATTGAACTATACACAACTCACAGTATTAGTTCCCCCATGCTCTACCTTTCGCTCCTTGACTTTGTCTGAAGTCTTACCAACTTCTGTCTCCACAACCACTCTGCTATCTGTCCTGGCACTCTGGTCCCCATTCCTCCTGCAACTCTAGTTTAAACCCCGGCTTGCAGTACTAGTAAACTCTCCTGCTAGGATATTATTTCCCCTCTGGTTTAGATGCAAATTGTCTCTTCTGTACAGATCCCATCTTCCTTGGAAGAGAGCCCAATGATCCAAAAATTCGAAGCCCTCTCTCCCACACTAACTCCTTAGCCATGTATTAAACTGTTTAGTTTAAACTGCTTCCTAGTTCTGGCCTCACTAGCATGTGTCATGGGTAGCAATCCTAAGATCACAAACCTGGAGGTCAGGTCCTTTAATTTCACAGCTAACTTCCCAAACTCACTTGTCCTTCTTCCTACCTATATCATTGGTAATTATATTCACCACAGCCTCTACCAGCTCAATCTGAGGAACCTGGGAGGCAACATACCATCCGGGAATCTCATTCTCATCCGCAAAACCTGCTTTCTGTTCCCCAAACTAGCGAATCCCCTATGACCACAGCTTGTCTCTTCCCCCCCCCAACTTCCCTTTTGAGCCACAGAGCCAGACTCAGTGCCACAGACCTGAACACTCTGACTCTCTCCTGCCAGGACATCCCATCCCAACAGTATCCAAAGTGCTATATCTGTTGTTGAAGGGATGGCCACCGGGGTACTCTGCACTCACTGTTTACCCCTTTCATCCCCCTGACTGTCACCCAGTTTCCTGTATCCAGCAGCTTGGGTGTAATTATTTCTCTATATATGCTGTCTATCATCTCCTCAGCCTCCTGAATTTTCCACAGTTCATCCAGTTCCATCTTCTACTCCTTAATTTGGAGTGTTAAGAACTGTAGTTGGATGCACTTCTTGTAGGTGAGGTCGTCAAGGACACTGGAGGGCCCCCGCCTTCCCACATCCAGCAAGAGGAGTATTCAGCTATCTTGCCTGGCATCCCTACTGCTCTAACTGTGTAATTATAAAGAAGGAAACAATAAATAAATGGAAAAAATATACCTACAGCTTTTCACCTTCTCTCTCAAGCCTCTCCTCACTGAAGCCTCAAAGAGCTAAAACCTCCAAATCCCAACTCTAACACTGCCCACTCCAAGAAAGGCTGCTCCACTTGCCCCTACCTTATTTTAATTTGCACTTGCTAATGAATCCAGATCTCTGATTGGTCATTGTTCAAATGCCAGAGCACCCGCAAAGAGCTTGCATCCCCAGAATGTGCATGCCCTCATATCCTTTTGTTCCCCGGATCTGGCTAATCCCTATTGACATCAACGGATCTGGGGTTGAGAGGGTGAGCAGCTTTAAGTTCCTCGGCTGTGTGGTGAAAAAGCACAGCAGCGCCTCTTTCTCTTCAGACAGTTGAGGAAGTTGGGTAGGGCCCCCAAATCATACGAACTTTCTACAAGGGTACAACTGAGAGCATCCTGACTGGCTGGATCACTGTCTGGTATGGGAGCTGTACTTCCCTCAATCGCAGGACTCTACAGAGAGTGGTGCGGACAGCCCAGCGCATCCGCAAATGTGAACTTCCCACTATTCAGGACATTTACAAAGACAGGTGCGTGAAAAGAGCCCAAAAGATCATTGGAGATCCGAGTCACCCCAACCACAAGTTGTTCCAGCTGCTACCATTCAGGAAGCAGTACCGCAGCATTAAAGCCAGGACAAGAGACTCCGGGACAGCTTCTTCCACCAGGCCATCAGACGAACTAATTCATGCTGATACAATTGTACAGTCGGCTCTCCTTATCCGCGAGGGATTGGTTCCGGGACCCCCCGTGGATACCGAAAAACGCGGATGCTCAAGTCCCTTATTCAATCTGTCTCAATACGGTGGATCTTAGGACCCAGCGGAATCCTGGACCTTATTTAACCTGTTTCAGTACGGTGGACATTAGGACCCGGCGACGGAGCTCTGAATTCGCAGTTTCTGTTCACGAAAATAATCACGATCACGATTGAAAATAAAGTGGAAATAATAAAGCGATCAGAAAGAGGTGAAACGCCATCGGTCACTGGAAAAGCGTTAGGCTACAGTCGGTCAATGATCGGAACAATTTTAAAGGATAAAGTGAGAAAGGCCCTGCCCCGATGAAAGCTACAGTTATTACTAAGTAACGCAGTGGTTTAATTTTTGGGTTTTGGGGTTTTGGGTATTTGATCCTTCACATCAACCTGGCACGGATGGAGAGTGTGCTTGGGAGCGGTCTGTCACTGGATCGAACTCCGGAACTTCCGTTCCCGCGCCCAGCGCTGCAACATACGTTTCTTAAGTGTTTTATATGCATAGAAAGGTAAAATATATACTATATACTAAGACAAACGTTTGACTAACTGATGTTAAATAATATCGGATGTACCTGTTCCGACTTACTTAGTAAGAGAACATCCATTTTTTCGATCCCGATCCAGAGTAACCTACGCACATCCTCCTGTATACTTTAAATCATCTCTAGATTACTTATAATACCTAATACAATGTAAATGCCATGTAAAATAGTTGTTATACTGCATTGTTTAGGGAATAACGACAAGAAAAAAAGTCTGTACATGCTCGAACAACAAATGCTGGAAGAGCACTTCCGGATGTTCTCGATTCGCGGTTGGTTGAATTCGCGCATGCGGAACTCAAAGATAAGGAGGGCCGACTGTATTTCTATATTATATTGACTGTACATACTATTACAAATTACTATAAATTGCACATTGCACACTTAGACAGAGATGTAATGTAAAGATTTTTGCTCCTCATGTATATGAAGGATGTAAGAAATAAAGTCAATTCAATTCAATTAAATACACACTCACCAGCTTGAATGAGTTACCCCTTCTCTCACTCCTGATCTTTGATTGGCCGCTGTTCAAACACCTAAACTCCTTCGAAGCGCTGTTTCTTAATGCACACTTGCCGTCTTGAGTGAGTCGCTACTTCTCTCGCTTCCAATATCTGACTGGCTATAGTTCCAATGCCGAAACTTTGACGATACATTGCTTTTTAATGCACACTCACTAATCTGAGTGAGTCGCTCCTCTCTCTACCTATCTCAATGAAACATCTGTTTGACTTTCCCATGTGAGTCACTGCAATACTTTTCTCAATCTGGCCAGTGTTGGCAAATAAGGAAAAAGATTCACGGTAAAAATAGAAAGTCTGGAAACATTCAATGGGCCACGCTGCATCTATGTTGTCTGACATGAAGCCTTAATTCTTTTCCTCTTTCCACAGATGCTACTTGTATTCTCTGCTTTTGTTTCAGATTCCTGGTATCTAGTTTTTTTTTTTGATATTTATGTGCTGTACAGTGGTTTCTAGCTTGAACAATAGCACCACATTTGACCAAGACTGCATGTTGAAATATTAACTTGTTCATTCTCTCTTCATAAGCCCAGATATATTTTAATACAAGTCTGAAACTGGCAGAAATCATTGTTCCCAGTAATCAGGTAAGTAGAAATTGATGGCTGGTGGTGAAAAGGCAAAAGGGGTGGAGAGCTGTGGCAGCAGGTTTTGTGTTGGCAAGCTGACTCCAGGTGTGATCAAGGGAAGGGAGAAAGATCAGGATGAAAGACATAAATTTTACTGTACAATCTTGGTCTTATATGCTAACCTATATTCTTGTTCTAAGATATGAATTTCCCTGATCTCAGGGATTCTCATGATTCACAGATTGCAGTTCACTATCCTGCTTCATTTTAGTATTTCAGACTGCCCAGCCCCAGCAGAAGTGGCAAATGTCACATACATTCAGTCAGGGAGGGTTAGTTACTGAGTCATAGGAAAGAGTACAGTGAAGCACAGAGCTCCTATAGAAAAGAACAATTGAAATTACACTGACCAGCTCCTGATGGAAAGGCTCCTTTGGCTTCAAACCCAGTGATTCAAGCCTCCTTGGAAGTGCAGACAATGAAAGTTTAGCATCAGTGATCCGTGCAGTCATTTGAGAGTATGTCAGTAAATCAGGGCAATTTGTAGAATGTCCATGGAGGAATCCACATCTTGTGAGTGGGTAAAGCTACAAGAAAGCCAGACCTGGTTGCTAATCATCATGGGAATTGTAGTTACTCTTGACCCTTTGTAATTGAACTCCTCATGGATGAAGTCCACAGCTGACACATAGCCTCCCAGATGAATGCTCTGATGGGAGCTCCAGAGACTGAGAACTCCAACCTATTGCAGTCTTGGCTGCCTGGTTCACCGGGGAATCAGATTGAAAAAAACATAATCCACAACTTTACTAGTTGAATTGCTAGCCAGATATCTATTGCCACATCCATTGTCCGGTCATTAAGGGATCGGAGGTGAAATTCCTTTAAATTCCTTGGCGTTATCATATCAGAAGATCTATCCTGAGCCCAGACATAAGTGCCATTGCAAAGAAGGCACATCAGCATCTCTAATTTCTTAAACATCTCATCTAAGCAATATGACAAAACTGCTTGTAACTCCCTAATTATTCTAGATATAGCAGAAAGTCATCAGTCCTGCCAATAGCTCCACTATCTTGACAGACTGTGGCAGCACAGTGACTCAGTAGCACACCTAGCTAAGGCACTGCCTCATAGTGCCAAAGACCTGGGCTCAATACTGACCTCTGGCGCCACGTGGAGCTTTGCATGCTGTCCCTATTACTGCGTGGGATTTCCCTCATGTTAGAGGCACGTGTGTGGGTAGGTAAATTAATCACTGTAACTTGCTCCGGTGTGTAGGTGATGAGAGCATGGGGACAATTTAAAAGTTGAGATTAGTATAGGCTAAGAGTAAAGTAGGTGGTTGGTGGTCAGTACAGACTCCATGGTTCAAAGGGCCTGTTTCTGTACTGCATTACTGTATGGTTCTTTGACACGGAGGCCAACTTTGAATCACTTGGTTCAAAGCCAAAGGAGACTTTCTCTGGGAAGGCACAAGAAAGGGTCATGTGCTTAGAAAGAAGAAATTAATCACTATGCTGAGGACGTTCTACGAGTCTGTGGTGGCCAGTGCGATCATGTTTGCTGTTGTGTGCTGGGGCAGCAGGCTGAGGGTAGCAGACACCAACAGAATCAACAAGCTCATTCGTAAGGCCAGTGATGTTGTGGGGATGGAACTGGACTCTCTGACAGTGGTGTCTGAAAAGAAGATGCTGTCCAAGTTGCATGCCATCTTGGACAATGTCTCCCATCCACTACATAATGTACTGGTTGGGCACAGGAGTACATTCAGCCAGAGACTCATTCCACCGAGATGCAACACAGAGCGTCATAGGAAGTCATTCCTGCCTGTGGCCATCAAACTTTACAACTCCTCCCTTGGAGGGTCAGACACCCTGAGCCAATAGGCTGGTCCTGGACTTATTTCCTGGCATAATTTACATATTACTATTTAATTATTTATGATGCAACTGTAATGAAAACCAATTTCCCCCGGGATCAATAAAGTATGACTATGACTATCAATATTCCGGAATTATACATATAGAACAATTAACACACATCATTGTTCTCACATGGTACAGTAAAGCTATGCACAATTTATTCAGGGCGTGAACAAATATGCTCTTGTCCATTGGAGGTGATTCACAATTTAGCTTCCTAAATCCTTTCAGGGTAACCTCACTTCAACACAACAGTCAGAATCCATGTTTCTCCTGGATTCAGATCACTGCCACAACAAACATCCTTCCTTCAGCTATGGTGGGATGTTACCTTTGTGTCATTCAAGCCAAATGCAAACAACAGGTGGAATGTAACCCACACTGATCAGTGAAAGCAAGTTTGAATTTGCTCTTTTACAGTGAAAGGGAACAGGGAAGTTGTCAACATCTTGTCCCAGTTAACCAAGCTTTATGTTTTTATGTGGTCAATCCATTTGGTGAAGATAACAAGAAAGTATGATTATTATGTACATCAGGCAACTGTTTGGATTCATCATTTGATGCTTCTCTTCCCCAGTATCTTTTTGTTTTTATATATACTGATGCTAAATTGCTGAAATATCTATCACCTAGCACATAGAAAAGAAAGACCTAAAAATATATGTGAGCTGAAAGGCTCAATTATAAGTAGGCACCCACTGAACTCTGTGTCAATGTGCAGCAAGTCAGATACTGGATCCAATTGTTGTCTATTTGCTTGTGTGCCAGTCAGGCTGCTGGAATTCCCACCCACCAGGAAGCTGGGCTCAGCACTTCAGCAACTATTCAGAGATGCGTGTAAACTTTGTTCTCCAGAAGTTATTCGCACATGTCCTGATGCTATCGAAGTGTGTGTCATGCGACTCTGTCTTACCAACAGAAACAGGAGCAATAAAATGGGACTACAACTATCCTTAATAACTTTCATTCAAACAATGAGCAAAGACTGCGGTACATTGGCAAGCAGATATGAGCTAAAGGGTTGATTAGGAAATTGATACGTTACTGTATGCATCTGCTTTTCTGAGTTTTTAATGCTCTGCCTAAATGCTACAGTATTAATAGATCGCATAATGTTTACTTTCAAGATCATCTACAACAGAGATATGCAGCACTTTTTGCCCACATAATGAATCTGTGCCCTACAGTCACTGTGTGACTGCTTGGAACATGGGACTCAATCTGGGAGGGTGGACTTACGTTACACCTTCTGAAAATATAAGTCACCCTTTTAATATGTTTTCCCTTTAGTCCAGGACAGTGTTTTATGCTGCTGCACCATCGCTGCCATTGGAAGAGCTCTGTACGGCTTTGCTCTGCTTCTGATGATTCTCAGAACATTTTTAGTTATATCTCACAGACAATTAATCACTTTTAATAGACTTAAATTCAAGATTTTTTATTTTAAAGCCAGTAAAAGTAAACTGCCAAAAAGGATTGAAAATTTGTAACAGTGAAAAGTGATTCCAGTTTAAAATAGTTGTGGCCATGCTGGCTATTATTTCCCTTGGAGGTTAGATTTGAAATTTTCTATCAAATGCAGTAGAGCTTTAACAAGTTGTAAAGGGAGAGTCTAAATATTCAGATTCAATATGTCTCATGATAACCTTTACCATAGTTTGATGATATATTAATCATTACACTCTAAAGGATCATCTTTTAGATAACTTGGAATTTGAAATGATATAGATAGCTTCAGGTTCTGAATTATTTTTCCCCTCCTATCTCAATCTATTTGTTTCACACAATGTTTTAGAAGGATTATATATGTCTCAATATGCTTCTTTAACCCAAGCCAAAACTATGCAGGCTGGCAATTATAATTATGTCAGGTATTTCTTGGGTTGCTCATTGGGAGTAATTATAAATTGTTTTTGTATGTATGTCAGATTCTCACCAGAGGAAACAGCTTTCCCATGACTACAATTTTTACCCTTGCTGAGGAACACATGGTGTTTTCCTATCCTGATGAAAGAAGAAGCCAAGAAAAATAGAGGGGCAGATGATTATATTATTCATTTAGTTTGTTTTCTTTGTTGGCCTGGAGGGATCAGTATGAAATCCTCAAATCTTTTGTGATACCGGTTTTCACTAACAAATCCACCTTTCCTCCCAGTCTAGCCTACAGCCAACAACCTCTGTGCAATCCCTCTCTCCAATGTAATTACTGACTGTCAAGGACCATTGTCTTCCTTGCTACTTGAATATCTGCACATGTCTACTCCACAGTAAAAGAAATTCCACAGGATATTTGGGAAGGAGATTAATGGCTACTGATAGATGGCCCAATAAGTATATTGCTTGATCAAGAACATAAGATTAAGAACTCATGGCTTAAGATGCACAGCTCTGGAGAGAATGATTACCAGTGGATAAGATTTCCTTATAGTTGCTTAAGTCTAGGTCAATATAGATGGACATCCCATGACAGTCTGACAAGACAGTATGAGACTAAGAAAATCTACTTCTTGTACCAGTGAAACATTCATATAATTATGGAAATCACTACGAAAATCTGGTTTGAAATCTTGTGGAAGTAAATCTGTAGCATGTCTCATAACAAAATTGAACTTATTGAAGAGTTAATATCAAACTTCACTCTGTAAAATGTTCATAAATTCACGAGGTTGCAGCAATAGAGGACTGTAATGTTTTTCAGGTAAGAGATGCTAATGTGTGGCACGTTCAAGAAATGTAACCACATGAGAGTTTTAAGGTGATGATGCATAGAATTTAATAACTTTAAACTAATTATTCAATCCTAACAAGATTGGAAATAAATGTGACCTTGCCAGCAACACCCACATCGTATAAATGAACAAAATAGTTTTCAGATGTTTAAAATCATTTTAAGTTTATATAGGAGGAAAATAAAAACTATGCAACTGTAAGGCAAAGTATGTTCTGTGTGGAGGAATGATGGGTAGTCAATGGGCTAGCGATGAAGCAGTCTGTTCTGTTTTATAATTAATAACATTGATGTAATAAGTACAAGTAATGTGATAATCTTTACCAGTTCAATCTCTCTTCCCTGATGACAGCAATGACTCCAACATGTCAGTCACTTTCAACCCCGTGCACAGGGTATAGGTGAGAAGACAGCACAGTGCACAGCATCTCAGTGCAGGACAAGCCTACCTCAAGCTTCGGATGGCACAGTAACATAGTGATTAGCATATCAATATTACAGTGCTAGCAACCAGATTAAGCTCAGCTGCTGTCTGTAAGACATTTATACTGCAGTTGTATTATATAGTACACTAGGTATACATACATATATAAGATGACTGGAGAGCAACATGTTACATATTTGAGTTCATTTGCATTCAATATTGTTAGCATTCATAGCTAAGCAGGGAGGACTGTGGTATATTAAGTATTTAAATAATATTATAAGTATATTGTTTGATCAAGAACATAAGACCATAAGATATAGGAGCAAAATTGGGCCATTTGGTCCAATGAGTCTGTTCTGTCATTTCATCATGACTAATCGATTTCCCTCTGAACTCCAATTTATTACCTCCTCCCTATAAGCATTCATGCCCTGACTAATCATGAATCTATCAACCTCTGTAGGGTGCTGTGCACAATCCTGAATTGATGGAGACAGACGTGAGAGAATGGAGGAACATCTGGAGAAACTTCTGAAATGCATTTTTCACTGCCGCTTTTACTGTGTGATCCTGAATCTCCGGAGGGGAAGGCCTCGAGTCCTCGGCTTTGCTTGTTGCTCGGTGGCCGGGACGGGGTCCAAGTGCTGGGCAGAGATGGTGCTCGGTGTCGAAGGGCTGGTCAGAGGCTCGAAGTTTTTGGACGGACTCAGAGTCGGCTATGGTCGGGTGCTTCCAATGCATCGACAGTTGTCGGTGCCTGGAGGTTTATGGCAGAGAGAGTTTCTCCCTTCTGCCGCCTGCTATCGGGGACTATCGGGAGTCGATCGGAACTTTGAGACTTATTTTTCACTGTTCTCATGGTCTGCTGTTTATCAAATTATGGTATTACTTTGCGCTGCTGTAACTATATGTTATAATTATGTGGTCTTGTCAGTGTTAGTCTTTGGTTTGTCCTGTATTCTTGTGATATCACTCTGGAGGAACATTGTATCATTTCTTAATGCATGCATGCATTTCTAAATGACAATAAACGAGGACTGAGTGTCCTCATAATCTAATCTAATCTAAAAAAACGTATACTCAATGACTTGGCCTCCGCAGCCACCTGTGACAATGAATTCCAAAGATTCACCACCCTCTGGCTAAAGAAATTTCTCCTCACCTCTATTCTAAATGGACGTCCCTCTATACTGAAGCTGTGCCCTCTGGTCCTGGGCTCCCCCCACCATGGGATACATCCTGTCCACATCCACTCCATTGAGGCCCTTCAACATTCAATGGGTTCAATGAGACACCCCCCCCCCCCATTCAGAATCCTAGTGAGTACAGGCACAGAGCCATTAAATGCTGCTTATATGGTAATCCTTTCAATCCTGGAATCATTTTCGTGAACATCCTTTGAACTTTCTCCAATGTCAGCACATTCCTTTTTGGATAAGTCACTCAAAACTGCAAACAATTCTCTATGTGAGGCCTCACCAGTGCTTTATGAAGCCTCAGCATTACATCCTTGCTTTTATATTCTAGCCCTCTTGAAATAAGTGCTAACATTGCATTTGCCTACCTCACCACCAGTAGCGAATTATACACAAGGACTCCAAAAAGCATTTGCAACTCAGATTTTTGCATTTTCTCTCCATATAGAAAATAATTTATGCCTTTATTTCTTCTACCAATGTGCATGACCATACATACACTTCCCGACACTGTATTCCATCTGTCACATCTTTGCCCATTCTCCTAATCTGTCCAAGTCCTTCGACAATCTCTCTGCTTCCTCAACACTAACTGTCCCTCCACCTGTCTTAATATCATCCACAAGCTTGGCCACAGAGCCATTGCTTTTGTCATCTAAATGACATATAATTTAAAAGGAAACAGTCCTAACATAGACCCCTGTGGAATACCACTAGTCACTGGCAGCCAACCAGAGAAGGCTCCCTTTATTCCCACTATTTGCCTCCTGCCAATCAGCCACTACTTTATCCATGGTCGAATCTTTCCACCATGGACTTGTAGCTTGTTAAGCAGCCTCATGTGTGGCACCTTGTCAAAGGCCTTCTGAAAATCCAATTACACCACATCCACTGATTCTCCTTTGTCTATTCTGCTTGTTATTTTTTCAAAGAATTCCAATAGATTTGTCAGGCAAGATGTTTCCTTAAGGAAACCGTGCCGACTTCAGCCTATTTTATCACGTGTACCCATGTAACCCAAACCCACATCCTTAACAAGTGTCTCCAGTATCTTCTCAACCACTGAGATCAGACTAACTGGCTTACAATTTCCTTTCTTCTGTCTCTCTCCTTTCTTGGAGAGTGGAGTGACATTTACAATTTTCCAGTCCTCTGGAACCACATCAGAATCTACTGATTCTTGAAAGATCATTACTAATGCCTCTACAATGTCTTTAGCCACCTCTTTCAGCCCCTGGGGTGTCCACCATCTGGTCCAGGTGATTTTCTACCTTCAGGCCTTTCAGTTTCCAAAGATCCTTCTCCCTAGTAATGGCAACTACACTCTCGAACATCCAGCATATTGCTACTGTCTTTCACAGTGAAGACTGATGTAAGATACTTCAATTCATCTGCTATTTCCTTGGCCCCCGATTACTACCTCTCCAGCATCATTTCCTGCAGTCTGATATCTACTCTGGCCTCTCTTTTACATATATAACACTCCTTTTAAACTCAAAGAGTCAGTGACTTATTGAGGAAGCATAAATGGATCATGCTGCTGATCAGCAGGTGGTTCTGTGGAGGTTTGCCAGCCAGCTGCAGTGCACAACTTCGCTCATTTCTGAGATCCAGCTCCACACATTGTAACTAGAAGATGTTATAGAATCCCTGAATGGATACAAATCTCTGAGCTCAGATGTGACCCTTAGTTTTATCCCAAGGATAGATGCCCCAAATGGCATAATGGTATTCATTTGAAAAAAGTTTTCAACCTGACTCAAAAGACTATGCAAGTAATTTTCTTCCAATTAAATACTAGAAACTAATACAAAATATTAACAGTATTTGACTTTTATTAGTTAATGGAGACATATAAAAATTACTTAAAGTACTTTGGCAATGAACTGTATAAATTGCAACCCAGGTGGGGTGGTGAGAAACCTTCAATTGGCATTCACAGAAAATTCTGCTTTATGAACATTAGCATTAGCAGCTGGATCACCAGTAAGTTTCGAATGCATAATTGTGAAATGTAAGTGCGGCACCAGGTATGGTGTGTTGGGGGAGTAAGAGAGACAGGCTGTGCATAGCAAGATCTAGCACAATGACAGTACACTACATCCATTAGGCAATAAGGGGACTGAGGTTGCTCAAAGAAACCCTGTTAACTGTATAAAAGGATGTTTATCCCCATTGTGCATCTTGCCTTTCCAGCAGATGGCATCAGTAGTCTACAAGCCAGCTTTAGTTTATGTGGCCCCTTTATTCTCTCCTTTGCAATGAATTAATTATAAAATAAATTACACTAACTTAACAATTGTGTTTTGCTGCAAGGCCACAAGATTTTTCACATCAATAAGTGACAGAGGACGGGATCACAGAAGCACATTTGTGCAGTACTGTTTTGCAGTTATTATAACAAAATGAACTCCTGGCTAATTGTTTCACTTCAGGAATTAGATGTCACAGAAAAGCCAAAGACTGCTCTTCTATTGTGAGCAGAGGGGCTCCTTTGGTCAGAGTAGACCATGGATATTGCATCGTAGCTATCTAGGTATGTAAGCCTCGGCAGTATAATATGGAGAGCAAGCTGTTGCCCATGTAGCAAGCTCCCCCTCTCCACACATCTGATGAACCCAAAGGAACGGCAGAGACCGATACTGTTTAGTACCAGCAGCATCGCAGGAGTTGCCAATCAACGTTGAACTCAATGTAGGGCTGCCTTAGGGCCTCCAGCTCCAGACGTTTCCCTTGGAGATTCACTCCTGAAGCTTTCCCCATGAGTGGGTATAGCTGAAAGACAACAGAGGTTGAGATCAGAGTTTCCTTCTCCAGATGAGCTACCAACCATGGTTAACGAGTGCCATCTGCTTGAAATGCACCAGTAACCCTCCTTTGCCCCTTCTCCTGCCAGAGAAGCATTTCCGCTGGGCCTGGTAGTTAAGCCACATGTGAAGGCCTGGAGCTAGACTTGGTTATCAGGGGCTATTTGTGGTGCACACCATTGGGAGCATTTAATAGTGGGACCTTGTCCCCATTACCACCCCCAGCTATAACAACCTTAAAGAACCTTCTGTAAGATTAGATGATACGGCGGTTTCTAATCTGAAATAAGAATACAAATTAAATGTGCAAATGTTGACAAGAACTAGTCTCAGAAAGAGTGTAACATTACTTCATTTTATTTGAAGCTCCATTCATTTCAAAGGCTCTAAAGAGTTTTGATCACGTTCTTGTTTGATGCATCTTGAAATGGCAAAACCTTTAGATCAAGTTCATTTTCACAATAGTGCACTAGAAACTTCTGATGATTAATGTTCATTTGATGTCAAAGATATGGCTGTGCTGAAGATGTGGTAGAAAAACAATATTTATTGAATCACCAATCAGTATATTGATAACTAACATGAGGCAAAGAAATTAAGAAAAAAAGATATGCATGAAATTTATATTTAGCTGTTTGTTACCTATATTTGAAGATGGCAGAACAATTTGAATCAAATCCTTAGAAAGAGGTGACATAGGATTGGAAGATGTAGAATACCTTGAAGGTAGAGTTAAGAAACTGCAAGGGTAAAAAGACCTTGATGGGAGTTATATACTGACCCTCGAACAGTAGTAAAACTGTGATCTACAAATTACAATGGGAGACAGAAAATGCATGTCAAAAGGACAATGTTACAATAGTCTTGGGGGATTTCAATGTGCAGGTAGATTGGGAAAATTAGGTTGGTGCTGGATTCCAAGACAGGGTATTTGTAGAATGCCTATGAGATAGCTTTTTAGAGTAGTTTGTGGTTGTGCCCACTTGGGGAAAGGCAATTCTGGATTTGGGTATTGTGTAATGAACCAGATTTGATTAGAGAGCTCTCAAGATAAAGGAACCCTGAGGAGACAATGATCATATTGTGATATAATTCACTCTGCAATTTGAGAGGGAGAAGCTCAAGTCAGATGTATCAGTATTACAGTGGAGTAAAGAGAATTACAGACGCAAGGGAGAGGAGCTGGCTAAAGTTGATCGGAAGGGGGCACTAGCAGGGATGACAGCAGAACAGCTGTGGGTGAAGTTCCTTGGGGTTATTTGGAAGGCAAAAGATATATACATCCCAATGATATGGAAGTATTCTAAAGGGAAGATGAGATAACTGTGGTTGACAAGGGAAGTCAAAGACAACATAAAAGCAAAAATGAAGACATATAGTATAACAAAAAATAATGGGAACTTAGAGGACTGGGAAGTTTTAAAAAAACCAACAGAAGGCAACTAAAAAAACCTTAAGGAGTGACAAGATGAAACATGAAGGTAAGCTAGCCAAAAAATATCAAAGAAGATATCAAAAGATTTTTCTGATATATAAAGAGTAAAAGAGAGATGAGAGTGGATATTGAATTGCTGGAACGTGAAACCGAAGAGGGATTAATGGGGAAACAAAGAAGTGGTGAATAAACTTAATAATCATTATCTGTCAGTCTGCACTGTGGAAGACACTAGCAATATGCCAGAAAATTGGAAGCGTCAAGGTGCAGAAATGAGTAAAGTTGTCATAACTAGGGAGAAGGTGCTTGGGAAACTGAAATGTTTGAAAACTGATAAGTTGCCTAGACCAGATGGACTACACCCCAGGGTTCTGAAAGAAATAGCTGAAGAGATTGTGGAGGCATTAGTAATGATCTTTCAAGAATCACTAGATTCTGGAATGGTTCCAGAGGATTGGGAAATTGCTAATCTCACTCCACTCTTTAAGAAGGGAGGAAAGCAGAAGAAAGGAAATTATATGTCGGTTAGCCTGACTTCAGGTGTTGGGAAGATTTTGGAGTTAATTATTAATACTGAGGTTTTGGTGTACTTGGAGGTACATGGTAATGTAGGCCAAACTCTGCATGGTTTCATAAAGGGGAAAACTTATCTGACAAATCTGTTGGAATTCCTTGAGGAAATAATAGGTAGGATAGAGAAAGGAGAGTCAGTAGATTTTGTTTACTTGTACTTTCTGAAGGCCTTTGACAAAGTGCCAAACATGAGGCTGCTTAACATGGTAAGAGTCCGTGTTTATAGAGGAAAGATACTCGCATGGATAGAAGATTGGTTGACTAGCAAGAGTCAAAGAGTGAGATTAAAGGGGGCCTATTCTGGTTGGCCGTCGATGACTAGTGGTGTTCAGCATAGGGCAATACCGAGCCTGCACCTCTTCACGCTATTTGTCAATGATTTGGATGACAGGATTGTTGGATTTGTGAATAAGTTTGCAGATGCTACTAAGATAGGTGGAAGAGCAGGTAGTGTTGAGGAAGCAGGCAGTCTGTAGGAGGACTTGGACATATGAGAGAACGGGCAAAGAACTAGCAGGTGAAACATAGTGTAGAGAAGTGTGTGGTCATATACTTAGGAAGAAGGAATAAAAAGAATAAAGGCATAGACTTTTCTAAACAGGGAGAAAATTGAAATATTAGAGTAAAGAGGGACTTTGGAGTCCTTGTGCAAGATTTCCTGAAGGTTAACTTGTAGGTTGAGTCAATGGTGAGGGAGAAAGTGCAATATTAGCATTTATTTCTAGAGGACTAGAATATAAGCGCAAGAATGTAATGCTGAGCCTTTATAAGACATTGGCTAGATCAGAGTATTCTGAGCAGTTCTGGGCCCTTTATCTAAGAAAAGATGTGCTGACAATGGAGGCTCCAAAGCAGGTTCATGAGAATCATCTCAGGAATAAAAGGATTAATATATGAGGAGCACTTGATGGCTCTGGGCCTGTACTTACTGGAGTTTAGAAAAATGAGGGGAGCTCTCATTGAAACCTCTTGAAAATTGTAAACACCTAGGCAGAGTGGATGAGGAGAGGATGTTTCCTGTAGTGGATGAGTCTAGGACTGGAAGGCACAGTCCAAATAGAGGGAAATCCGTTTGGAACAGAAATGAGGATGGATGTCTTTAGACAGAGGGTGGTGAATCTGTGGAATTCGGTGCCACAATGGCTGTGGAGGCCAAATCATTGAGTATACTTAAAGCAGAGGTTGATTAGTCAGGGTGTCAAAGGTCATGCACAGAAGGCAGGAGAATGGTGTTGAGAGGGATGATAAATCAGCCATGATGAAATGGGGCAGCAGAGTTGGTGTGCCAATTGGCTGAACTCTTTTCCTTAGTCTTATGGTCTCAAGAACTTCCGTCTGTCTAGGTACCATATCCGATGCGGACGTTGGTGACCATGGTTTTCCATATAGATCTATCCCTTGTTCTTTAGATGACTTCCATTTCCTTGATGTGTAGCCACCTGGTAGGATTTTGATGTACATAAGCCGAGGTCTTCCTCTAGGTTTGCTCCCCTCCATCTTTCCAGAGAGTATGAGTTTTTCCAGTTCATCTTTCCGCATGTTGTGTCCTAGGAATCTGAGTTGTCTTTCTCTTATTGTTGGTATGAGTGATTGAACTGCTTGGGCTCTTCTGAGAACTTCTTCATTTGATGTGTGTGTGGTCCATGATATTTTTAACATTCTCCTGTAGAACCATAATTCAGCTGCTTCTAGACTCTTTTCCATTGCTGGGGAAATAGTCCAGCATTCACTTCCATAAGTCAGGATAGAATAAATGTAGCACTGTAGTATTCTGTTTTTAGTGTACGTGCTCATCTTTCTGTCTGTTAATATGGTCTTCATTTTTTGGAAAGCTTCTTTTGCCATTGCTAGTCTGTATTTGATATCTGTGTCGCACCTGCCATCACTTGTTATTAGGCTGCCAAGATATCTGAATTTGTTGACTTACTCGACATTTGTATTTCCAATATTGATCACACATTGTGGGATGTTTGTCTTTCTGGAGATGACCATGCTTTCTGTCTTCTTGGTGTTGATTGAGAGGCCTCTGCGATTACTTTCTGCTGCCACGATATTGAGCAGTTCTTGAAGTTTTGTTTCTGAGTCAGCTATTAGTACGATGTCATCAGCATATCTGATGATATTTATATTATGGCCTCCAATTGTGAATCCTTTGATGTCTTTGATACTTCTCAAGATATTTTCACTATACAGGTTGAATAAGTCTGGCGAAAAGACACAACCTTGCCTGACTCCTCTCATGATATTCACATACTCACTCACTTCTCCTTCTATTCTGATGGATGCTGTCTGGTCCCAGCATAAGTTTCTTATAAACGTGTATCTTTCCCATCTACCTCAAGATCTTGAAGCATTTCCAGAAGATCTTGGTGTCTGACAGTGTCAAAACCTTTTGTATAGTCGATGAAACATAGTTAGATGTCTTTTTGTACTTGGATGGCTCGTTCACAGATCATCCGTAGCATGAAAATTGCATTTCTGGTTCCAGTGTTTTAAACAAAGCTGCGTTGTTTTTTACTGATTTTTGGATTTATACAGCATCTTGCTCTCATCATGATTACTCTGAGAATAATTTTTGCCACGTGGCTCATCGGGCTTATTGTACAATGTAACTCACATTCTGTTGCTCCCTCTTCCTTTGGAAGTGTGATGAACACTGATTTACTTAAATCATCAGGTATCTCCCCATGATCATAGATTTAATTTGCTATTTCTGTTATTTTCTCTATTCCAAAGTCTTCTAAAGCCAGTATCATTTCAATAGTGATGTTCTCTGGACCAGTTGCTCTGTTATGTTTTGTTTTATTTATGGCTGCTCGAATTTCTGATTTTAGACTGCTAGGTCCTTCAAGATTCTTCTTTATGTTTGGTTTTTCTCCTCTTTGGTCTTCAAAAAGTTCTTTTATATATTCTGTCCATCTGTTTAGGATTTTCTCCTTGCTCATAATTAAGCTGCTGTCAAGAACTTAAAAGGTATAAAAATTGCAAATGTTTTTTTTGTTTGTTTAATTGGAATACTAAGGTTGGGACGTTATACTGAGCAGTAAGTCACTGACTGAGTCTTAACTTTACTGTATCTAGTTTTGAGAATCTTGGGTTGGAAGCATGGCAAGGCATTAAAAAGAACTATTAGGATGGTACCAGGACTGAAGGAGTTAGATGAAAAGGTTTATTAATTCAGGAGTGGTATAGATCTAAGTGAACACCCACAATCTTCCGAGGAAAGGGGAAACCAAAATTTGAGAGCAGAGGTTTAAAGCGAGTCAGGACAGACTTAAAAGTGACTTGAGGGACAGAGTTTTCCACACAGCGAGTTGTCCATTTATGAAACCAGCTACCAAACGTGTGGTGGAGTTGGATCTAACTACAACATTTAAAAGATATTTGGACAAGTACATGGATAGGAAAGGTTTAGAGGGATATGCCCCATCAAATGTGAATGAGACTTCCTCAGTTTGACAACTTGTTTGGTGTGATTGTATTGGGCATAAGGGTAGGTTTTCTGTGCTGCATAGCTCTGTGGCTCCATAACTAGGAAATCTTAGCTTGATTTTATTAAAAAATGCTAAGAAGCATTCAAATCCTGAATGGTTTTGATGAATAGGAGCAAGTATTCCTGCTGGTGGAAAGTCAGTAACCATAATATGCTTACTTTAGATAGTTAGCAAAAAGAAACATACATATAACTTCTTTTCACTAAAATAGTTTTTACAATCTGGAAAGCAATTCCCCAAATAGCGTGGAAGCAAATTCAGCAATAACTTTCAGAAGGGAATTGGATAAATAGTTGAAGGGGAAAAATCTGCAGGTCTACAGTGAAAGAACAGAGGAATGCGAGTAATTGGGCAGCTCTTTCATCGAGTCAGCACGAACTACACAGAATGAATTTGCTTTCTATGCTTTAGGATTCTGTAAGATTACATTAATACCATTTAGACCATCACAGAGCAAACTGTTCCTTGCTACAGAACAAAATTGCATGACAGTGTTCATCAGTTGCCTCATATCTTGTGATGACGGTTAGCTTGAAATCCCTAGGTTCTTGTTACATGCATCTAACACTTCAAGTACCCTGACAAATTGTAACTGCTGAATATGGGGACTGCAGCAACCAATTAATCTATGGATTCCTCCACAGAAGACAGCACACAGCACCAAAGAACATCAGGCCACCAGAGGAAGACCTGCCATCTTATGACATTTAACAGCACATGAAGAGAAGGTAATTGTAATAATTGGCTTCAACTTTCCTCTGGCAGATGGTGATGGAGATGTGGGAGTCTGCAGCTCCAGCATAAGAATTGTGAGTATGATTAGTGCTTTTGGTACTGGACTAACAGGCCACTGAAAATCAAAATTACGTTTACAGTTAACAATTATGAAAAGTATTTAATCTTTAGATGATCAGTTTTCTGTATTAAATATTTTCTCACAATGTAATGTTTTAAATGAAGTGATAAGACTGAAAATTCTGACACAGATGATCGTCTAAGTAGGGACATGGGGATTTTGAGTTTATTGCTACCATCGCAGAAAGTCAATGTTATTTGATTGTCAGTTGCCTTTCACATCCAAAGGATGGCATTATTAAGTGTCAGCACTTCTGGTTCAGTGACCTTGCAGGCGTCAGTTCTCCCCACTCAATGGTTATGATGATATCGGTAAGTGGTGACTTCTAACTGATTACACTAATTGAAAGATCCAGTTCAAATGTGTCTGCTTATGGCTTTATATCCTGAAACTGAGCACCACAAATGATGTTACAAGGATGTACCACCCAAATGTATTATTAATGTTATCTGAGTAAAACTGTGTTGTAAAGTAATAGGACAGTGTGGACTCGTCAAAAGGATTGCTAAAGAGCTAAGGATTAAAACAAAAGTGAAGAAATAAAATAACTAAGAAACAATTAGAGGGGAAAAGAGGAGGATGTGTGAAAAGAGAAAAAATAATATATTCAAAAAAGCAAAAAGAAATACTAATAATTAATTAAAATAAAGACCGAGAAATAGTTAAAACCCTTTAAAAGTTTTAAAGGATGATAGCTAAATGAGTAATACATGACAGAGCAGGCATGTAACAAAAAAAATGATAGTAACTGAGAGAGTTTGATTAAAATAAATTCATTTTAATAAGTGAACCTTCCCATTACTGACATATTGAGAAAATATGTACTACAGTGAGCAGACTGGACTAATTTTATTTTTGCTTGAGTATGCTGAACGATGCAATCCTTTAACAGCAAGCATTTCCTGCATCGATTCACCATTCACACATATGCACGAGCTAGTGAAGGTGCTGAGCTGTGTGACAACGGTCAACCAGTATTTCCCAACTTCCACACACAGAAGTTGCTGGTGAACGCAGCAGGCCAGGCAGCATCTCTAGGAAGAGGTACAGTCGATGTTTCAGGCCGAGGCCCTTCGTCAGGACTAACTGAAAGAAGAGCTAGTAAGAGATTTGAAAGTGGGAGGAGGTTTCCCAACTTTGCTCTGTTGGGCCCTCATGGTTAGCTATGAGGGAGTCTTCTAGAGAAGTGGTTACAAAGAAATAAAATATTTTTGAATTATTTTAAACTGTTCAAATATTTTAATTTCTTAACTCTCTAAGAGTCAAAAAGCAATGGAACAGGTCTTAAGGCACATCATATGAGTTGGCCATCAAGCACCATCCACATTAAACCTACTCTGTTTCCATTTTTGTTATTCTCCTCTCATACTCACCAACTCCCCCCAGATTCTACAACTTACATTCATATTAGGGGAATTTACCACTGTCAGTAAATGTACCAACCCACATCTATCTGAGATGAGAGGGGTAACTGGAGCAAATTCATGAAATCACTCAATCCACAGAGAGAATGTGTAATCTCTATTAAAGACAGCGCTGAAGATCAGCATTGAAAGCTAGTTTTTGGGGTCAGAGAGTCATAAAGTTATACAGCATGGAAACTGGCCCTTCAGCCTAGTTGGTCCATGCTGACCCACATGTAAATCTAGTCTCATTTGCCCACATTTGGCCCATATTTCTCTAAACCTTTTTGATCCATGTACCTGCCCAAGTGACTCTTGAATATTGTTAATGCACCTGCCACAAACACTTTCTTTGGCAGCTCATTCCACATACAGATTACAGTCTCGGTGAAAAAATGGCCCCTCAAGTTCTTATTGAATATCTTCGTATTGAATATCTTTGCTCTAATCTTAAACTTATGCCCTCTAGTTCATGATTCTTAAGACCTTTGGAGAAGAGTGTGTGCATTCACTCCATCTATGTTCCTCCTGATTGTAAATAACTCTCTAGGACAACCCCTCATTCTCCTGAGTAAAAGATGAATAAAGTCGCAGTCTTTTCAACTTCTCTCTAATACTCACTTCCTCAGTATTGGCAACATAGCTATAAATCCCTTCCATATTCTTTTGCATTTGTTATGTACCGGCAGCAATAGACCATAAACTGAGTCAGGGTTAATGTTAAACCACTATAGTTATTAGTATCTACTCAAAATATAGAAAATTAGACAAATTACTCTCCTAAACAGAAGTTAACAGTGTTATGTGTTTGTGGCTCCCAAACCGGCAAGCTTGGGAACAGTTCTTAAAGCTTTAAGATGGCAAGCTGAAAAGTTTCAGCTATCCACGGAATAGGTGAGGGGAGAAACCTGTAAATTCACATTAAAATGCAACGAGGAGAGGATCATGAAGAATTCCACAGGTTCCACGCTGGGAAAACGAAGTAACAGTCACAGAAGATCTCAGCCATTGAGTTGTATTTTGAAATCCACATAGAGATATTACAAGGTGTCAGTCATGGAATATTCCTTAGCGCAAGTGGTCACCACATAACACGCCCAAATCCATGTAAGGGTTAATGAAAGTGGTTGCCACAGAATACCCCAAAAAAATCCATGTATGGATCATAAGAAGTGACAGTCACATATCCAATATGCACTGTGTGTTGCTCATTCACCCAACCCTTTGGGCATGGGAAAGTATCAAACTTCACCCATTACAGTAGCGAGCTCCTGCTCGCAGTCCGAAGTCTTAACTCTCTCTCGGCGTGTCCTAGCAGCCTGTCTGCATTTTGTTATACTGACGTCATACTCCCGCGTCGTCCAGGTGCTTAAAGTGATGCCCACAGTAAATAAAACCCGTGGTCATGTAACACCTGCCCCGAAGAAGGAAAAAAATAGATCTGTAAGAGCAGAATTTTAACTACAAACTACAATATGTTAAGCAATACATATACGGTTACCATATAGCACACTACAGACTGATATATCATACTGCAGGAGCATTTACAAATAGTAAATTCCACTCCACCATTAAAAGTACATTGCAGGCTTAACACCTATGAAGGCAGTCAGCAATTTTCTTTCTTTCTTTCTTTATTAATCTTTTTATTGATTTAGAAAGAGCATATATACAAACAAAAGGAGAATTATCTCAAATACATATATCAATAACAATACAAACAGAAATTGAAATAGACATTATCAAAATCATATATAGTATTAGGCAAATATGTAATATATAATAAAAAAAGAAAGACAACTAATTCTCCTCTTATCAATTCATAGAGAGAGAAAAAAAAATAATTTTTAAAATAAGAAGAAAAAAAATCCCCACTACACTATATAAAAAAAAGGTGAAAAAGGGGACTGGGCAGTCCATTCTGAGGATACGACTTTCTGATCAAATCTAAAACTTCAAAAAGAAATAATCGGAAGAGTAATAAATTAAATCAAAAGAAAATATTGACTAAAAGGTCGCCAGATTTGCTCAAATTTAAAGGATGTATCAAATGTCTGACTTCTTATTTTCTCTAAACTTAAACAGGACATAATGGAGGAAAGCCAAAAAAAGACAGTAGGTGGATTAGAATCCTTCCACTTCAATAAAATGGCTCTCCTAGCCAATAAAGTTGAAAAAGCTATCATACGTTGAGCGGAAACAGGAATATTTCCTGCTTCCGATGGGATAATCCCAAAGATTGCCGTAATGCAATTATATTATCCCTGCCTTCAATGTGAGTTATCATGAGATCATACTCCTGCAAAATGAAGCTCCAATTCAACAACCTTCTCTTTTTGTTTTTCAGCTCACTCAAAAACACCAGTGGATTATGATCTGTGTAAACCACAAGTAGCTTCTGAACTGTGCAAACATAAACTTCAAAATGTCGCAAAGCTAAAATAAGTGATAATAATTCCTTCTCTATGATGGAATATTTTCTTTGATGCTCATTGAATTTCTTTGAAAAGTAAGCCACAGGATGGTCAATATCATCATAATCATCCCTTTGTAGTAACACTGCTCTTGTAGCTTCGTCACTGGCATCTATGGCTATGGAAAATAGCTTTGCAAAGTCAGGTGACCTGAGTACAGGTTGATGACATACAATAACATGCAAAAGTTTGAGCACCCCGGTCAAAATTTCTGTTACTGTGAATAGCTAAGCGAGTAAAAGATGAACTGATTTGCAAAAGGCATAAAGTTAAAGATGACACATTTCTTTAAGCTAGAAAACATTTTTATTTCCATCTTTAACAGTTTCAAAATAACAAAAAAGAAAAAGGGCCTGAAGCAAAAGTTTGGGCACCCTGCATGGCAGTACTTAGTAACACCCCCTTTGGCAAGTATCACAGCTTGTAAACGCTTTTTGTAGCCAGCTAAGAGTCTTTCAATTCTTGTTTGGGGGATTTTCACACATTCTTCCTTGCAAAAGGCTTCTAGGGCTGTGAGATTCTTGGGCCGCCTTGCATGCACTGCTCTTTTGAGGTCTATGCACAGATTCATGATGATGTTTAGGTCGGGGGACTGTGAGGGCCATGGCAAAACCTTCAGCCTGCACCCCTTGAGGTAGTCCATTGTGGATTTTGAGGTGTGTTTAGGATCATTATCCTGTTGTAGAAGCCATCCTCTTTTCATCTTCGGCTTTTTTACAGACAGTGTGATGTTTGCTTCCAGAATTTGCTGGTATTTAATTGAATTCATTCTTCGCTCTACTAATAAATGTTCCCAGTGACAACTGGCTGCAAACAAAGCCCAAAGCATGATTGATCCACCCCCGTGCTTAACAGTTGGAGAGGGGTTCTTATTATGAAATTCTGCACCCTTTTTTCTCCAAACATACCTTTGCTCATTGCGACCAAAAAGTTCTATTTTAACTTCATCAGTCCACAGGACTTGTTTCCAAAATGCGTCAGGCTTGTTTAAATGTTCCTTTGAACCTTTGGAATAGAACTTTTTGGTTAGCAAATACTGATGGCCAGCTCTAGTCTTTGACAATGGGCCAAACCAATCCATAATAACTTTAGAAAATGGTTCACCAAATGCAGGAATAGGCTGCAGAGGGGCCACTGGGGTGATCTGGTTAGGTTTATCCACAACCTGACAAGTGTGACAAGTTCGGCAAAATGTCACAACATCTTTCCTCAAGCCAGGCCAGAAGAATTGTTTCAAAACCTTCTCCACAGTTTTATTCAAACCAAAATGGCCACCCAAGGGCATACTATGGGCCAAGGTTAAAATCTCATTCCTATAGGCTTTAGGAACTACAACCTGGTGAACAATTGCCCATTCCTCACTTGCCGGAATATCGGGTGGTCTCCACTTCCTGATTAACACTCCACCCTTGATATAATATCCTACTGGCACTTTCTCAATCTCCTCACCTGAGAGAGCTCTTTCTATCAATGCAACAATCTCAGGGTCTCTAGTCTGTTCTGTTATAAACTCCTTCCTGGACAAAGGCAAATCTTTATAGTCAGACCTAATACAAGGATCCTGGTCAAACAATGAAGGCAGGACAGGTCATCAAAACCTAAGTCCCGATTTGGGCTATCATAGGTAGCAGAACTATGCTGCACAGGACGATCTGCATTGGCAAGCGTTTTGCCATAGCTCGATTTACTGCGCAGGATGGATAAATGTTAGAATCCATCTTTGGACCATCAGTGATTGGCTTAGTCATCAACTGCTCTGCAGGGACAACTTTACCACCTGCTAGGTCATACCCTAACAACAAAGAAACAAAACTCACTGGTAAACTGGGTCATAGTCCTATCGTAACTGGTCCCAAAACTAACTCTGACTTCAAAATTACCTTGTGCAGAGGTACTGAAACAATGTCGCCCCCAGTGGCTGTCTCATCTCTAAACTCTAGAACATTGTCTAAGAAGCGTGACTGAGAAGCCCCAGTATCTCGAAGAATTTTCACTGGCACTGGGAGTGACCCTTCATTCACTGAAACAAATCTCTCTGACACAAAAGGAATGAATTCTTCCCTAACTAGATCAGACATCTCAGCCCTCGACAGAGCTTCATCAGAATGTCTGGAACCCTGTGGGCTCACAGGTGTTTCAAAGCGCCGAATACAGGCATCAGGAACTACCTCTTTTTCCTGCTTCTTCTTCAGGAGGAACAATTAGCCATAACACGACCAGGTTTCCTACAATAGTGACAATTAGGACCAGAGTGTTTCTCCTTTAATTGCTTCCCTTCATCCTTACCTTTGTCACTATTCCCAGCTTTGATTTCTGGTTTACCCTGACCATCCATGCTAGTCTTTTGAAAGGTCTTACCTGGGGTAAACTTAAGCCTATATGTCAGAGCAAACTCATCTGCTAACTTAGCAGATTCTTGCAAAGTGGCAGCATCCTTCTCATCTAAATATGCCTTTATGTCATTATGGACACACTTATTAAACTCTTCGATTAAAACCAACTCTTTCAATTTGTCGAAATCATCATCCACATTTTTAGATGTGCACCATCGTTCAAAACACACAGACTTCTCATTAGCAAATTCAACATGAGTCTGGCTCACAGATTTCTTTAAATTCCTAAACCATTGCCTATAGGCTTCTGGAACCAGTTCATAAGCTTTAAGCACGGCCTGTTTTACTGTCTCATAGTTAGCTGTATCATCAACTGATAGGGCAGAATACGCCTGCTCAGCCTTACGCTTAATTACACTCTGCAACAGGAGAGGCCAGCAGTCTCTTGGACACTGCAGGCTTTGAGCAATTTTCTCAAAATGCTGAAAGTATTTATCAACCTCAGCCTCATCAAATGGAGGAACCACTCTAACTTCCCGACTGGCAACAAATCTATCACTAGAGCCAGAAGTTTGACCTATGAACCTTAGTTTCTCTAGCTCAAACTGCCTTTGTTTGTCTCTTTCCTCAGCCTCTAGCTGCCTTTATCTTACCTCAGCTTTGAGCTGTCTTTGTCTTTCTGCAGCCTCCAGTTTAAGTTTCTCTGGCTATAACTTTAGTTGTTCCGTCTTGTACTGATGGTCATCTGATTTACTTTCAGGAAACATTTCTAACACCTCGGCTTCAAACACATCCGTAGATATATAGTGCTCAACTATTCTCCTCTGAATCTTTGCCTTTTTCATAGTCGGCTTTACTGTAAGAAGTTTTAACCTCTTAGCAACGACCAACAACTCTGCCTTTTTAGCTTCCTCGAATGCCTCAGAGGTTGGCGATGCCAGGAATTCATCAATATCCACTGCTGCTGGTTTCCACACACAAGTCAATCAAAAGAGAAGTGATCATTGAAATCGATCAATCAATAAGCTCCAATTTGTTCAGATTCCAGACGAGCCCCCACGTTATGTTACGTACCAGCAGCAATAGACCACAAACTGAGTCAGGGTTAATGTTAAACCACTATATTTATTCATATCTACTCAAAATATAGAAAATTAAACAAATTACTCTCCTAACCAGAAGTTAACAGTGTTATGCGTTTGTGGCTCCCAAACCGTCAAGCTTGGGAACAGTTCTTAAAGTTTTAAGATGGCAAGCTGAAAAGTTTCAGCTATCCACGGAATAGGTGAGGGGAGAAACCTGTAAATCCACATTAAAATGCTATGAGCAGATGATCACAAAGAATTCCACAGGTTCCACACTGGGAAAATGAAGTAACAGTCACAGAAGATCTCAGCCATTGAGTTGTATTCTGAAATCCACATAGAGATATTACAAGGTGACTGTCACGGGATATTCCTTAGCACAAGTGGTCACCACATAACACACCCGAATCCATGTAAGGGTTAATGAAAGTGGTCGCCACAGAATACTCCAAAAAAAATCCACGTATGGATCATAAGAAGTGACAGTCACATATCCAATATGCACTGTGTGCCGCTCATTCACCCAATCCTTTGGGCATGGGAAAGTATCAAACTTCACCCATTACAGTAGTGAGCTCCTGCTCGCAGTCCAAAATCTTAACTCTCTCTGTCTCTCTCTACTGAATGTCCCAGCAGTCTGTCCGCATTTTGTTATACTGAAGTCAAACTCCCGTAACATAACACATTTAATGACATTTTATCTATAGCAGTGTAAGCAAACTAAACGCTATATTCCAAATGCAGACTAGCAACATTTTGCACAACTGTATAATGGGCTGGATTACTCAGACCCAAATTATTCAAGTGTGCAGGAGATGTGGTAATACGTGTACAATTTATTATCATACAAATTTATCATATAAATTTCAACAAATGTACCCTGGAGAGCATTCTAACTGGCTGCATCACCGTTTGGTATGGGAGATGGGTCCACTGTACAGGATCGAAATAAGCTGCAGAAAGTTGTGAACTCAGTCAGCTCCATCATGGACATATCTCCCCAGCATCCTGGACATCTTCAAGAAGTAATATCTCAAAAAGGCAGCATCCATTATTAAGGACCCCTACCACCCACAATATGCCTTCTTCTCATTGCTATCATCAGGGAAGAGGTACAGGAGCCTGAAGGTACACACTCAACAATTCTGGAATAAGTTCTTCCCCTCTGCCATCAGATTCCTGAATGAACATTGAATCCATGAACACTACCTCATTGCTTTTTCTTTTATTTTCTCTTTTTGCATTACTTATTTAATTTAACTTGAAAATATTTATACTTCTTACTGTAATTTACAGTTTGTTACTGTTATGTATTACAATGTTCTGCTGCTACATAACAACAAAGTTCATATGCTAATAATAATAAACCTAATTCCGATTCTGATTCTAAAATAGAAAGCACAAATAAATCACACAAAATATTACGTATCAAGTCACAAAGATTTCTGCAAGACTTAAAAACTTCAGGGCTCATGATTCTTTGTCACCACCTGTTTGTTGCTATTGTATGGGAAACTCTGAATTCCAATTCGTTTGTGAAACCACCCCTAGGTTCTGGGCACTGATCATGAATTCTGGCCTTTGGTGAAGTCGAATGAAGCTGGGCATGGTACCCCCATAAATACAAATTTCACCAGCACAGAGACATACAGAAACAAACACTTTGATCTATTGTCTCAACACAACCTGTCTTTTTTCAAACACACTCTGTGTCCATTAACACAGTGTTCAGCATACTCTTGTGAATCACATAGACGTTCCTCAGAGCTTTCAAAAGAACATTGATGTTTGCACCCATAAACAATAAGCTTAAATGCAAACACTGGGGAAAAATACATCAACCTAGCTTTCAAAGTGACCTACAGACATTTAGTCATTAACAGACATCCTCATGTTAATAGTACTGGAGACTAAGAATCCAGCTGCTATCAGCAAACATTCTGCAGACATTCACAGAAGTATAGTGTATACCTTGTACAGACACTTCACAAACATTATCCACTAACAGACCCCTCATACTTCTAGATCAGAAAGAGCTAAATTGTCATTTTGACCTCCCAGACATTCATCCAATATTTTACAAAATCTAATATAACACAAACTGTAAAATAACATCCCAGCTTCTCAACTCAATACCCTGATAAATGAAGGGCAATGGACCTGCATCCTTCCTTCCCAACTTAGCAACCTGTGATTTCACCTTCAGGGAATTTTGGACTTGTACTCCTAGCTCTGGATGACGGTTTGGTGTCACCTGCAGCATATGACTACACTTACCGAGCGAGGTGTTGTTCCGTTGATTAGAATCAACCCCGTTCACGCTGTTGTCTGGTTTCCTTCTTTTGTTTCTTTCCATGATTGACTAGGCAGAAATTTCAACAGTGGTTTGCTGTCACCTTCTGTTGCCGCAGTGCTCATCTAACTAGAGCATTTGACCTCTACTGGTGTTCCCAGTTGGGAATCATACACTAGATGTTGCCCAACCTTTGCTGTTATTGTACAAAGACAATTCTCCACCAAAGCTTGGAATCCATTTCCCTGCTGCTAAAGACTTCACTGATTTTAGGTGACACCACCACCATTGGTCTGGTTATTCTTCTGGTGCCAAACACTCGCCATAGACAGAACTCCTTCAGCGCGGCTGGGTGCACCTGGACCTAAGTCCTACGTGAAGGCAGAGTTGTCTTGGATGGAAGAAGCTATATCATCACTATTGGCATTTCCTAATATTTAGTCAGGACCTATGTTCCCTCTAAGCCGTGTGCATGTGCACGTGCACACACATTTTTCAACCAGCGCACAAAGGAAATTAATGTGCGCACAAGAGGTTAGTTACCTAAAATAATGTAGTAATTAATATTTACACTTACTGAAAATAATCTTTTAGCTAAATGTTTCTGTTAACTAGTTAGTCGGTTTTTCAAATATCGCAATGCATGTCACTAATTTACGTCACCTCACATTTCCTGTTCTGGTTTATACAGCTGCATCACAGCGGCAGCCATCTTTGGCGGGCAGTGTTCATATCGTAAAGTTTACAAAGATCTGTTTCAAACCCTGTAGATAGTTTGCTCAGTTTTTATTGAAAAAAATATTGATTCACTATGTCAAATTAAAAAGAAGCGAAGGGCGTGAAGCACAAAAGAACTGCAAATTTGTTTGGAGTTGAATGGCTTAACAAGATAGCAGAAATTGCTACACTGAAACACATGAGGTCATGAATGTTCAGCTACAAGAATTATTTATGTATGATTGGGAAACTGGGGTTATCTGTTTGTATTGTCGTGATGTGAAAGTTGCTGGAGAATTTGCTAGTGGAAAGAAGTGGGATGATATTTGGAAACTTGACTCTTTGAAGCATCATTTGGCAAGTAAGTCGCATTTGGATGGCGTACAAAAGCTCAGGCAACAGAACCTGTCATTACCCGTTACAGGAGTGCTACGCATGTTACGATTGAGTGCAGATGAGCAAGAGCGAAAACGATCAAACCCAGAGGAGATCAAAGTTCTTATCGACAGTGTGTTGTTAGTTGTTAAAATGAATAACTCTTTACATTCAGTTCAACATATTAATGAACATATGGAAAAGTACGTTCAACTCTCAGACAGCTGGCGAAGCAAAAATTATGCGTTCGAATTTCTGGAGACGATCAACTATATTGTTCAGAAAGACATGTTTGAAGAAATAGCATCAGCAGATTTTCACACGTTAGCAGTTGATAAAACCACAGACATATCTGTCAACAAGTGTCTCATTCTGTACTTCAAATTCAGATCTAAAGATTGTACTGTTTCTAAAATGTTTTTTGGCGGAATAGTTCAGCTACAGGTACGTGATGCTTCTTCTATTGTTTCAGCGATCAAGCAGTTTTATGAAGAGAAGAAACTTGACCTCCATAAAATGGTGATATTTACGTCTGATGGAGCGTCAGTAATGTTGGGCAGAGTTAACGGTGTTGCAGCAAGACTTAAACAGGACATTCTACACTTAGTTCAGCAACACTGTGTAGCACATCATGAAGATCTGGGGATTTGTGATGCACGGAAAGAAGTAATCAAAGACATTGAAACTTTGATGAGAACAATCCAATGTTCTCATCCAACAATACAATGTTTTCTCGATCTGCAGTTAAAAAATGCAAATTTAAAGAAATTGCCGAGGCCTCTGAAATTGAAGCAGTTGCTTTCAAACCACTTAATGAAGTCAGATGGTTATCTAGACACTTTGCATTTCAGGCAATAATAAAAATATTATGAAGCACTGATCACATTTTTTGAAGAAGATCAGTCAAATGACCCTGTTGCTAAATACTGTCACAAGAAATTGATAAACATCACATACAAAGTAGCTTTACAGGTTTTAAGTGATGTCTCTGACGAACCAGCTGCACTATGCAAGATTCTGCAAAAGAGTGGCCTGACACTGATTGATTCACTTCATTTTGCGCAAGACAAAATTAACAAGGTAAGAAAGTAGTACCTGGGAGACAATGTTTTGTGGAGTGACAAAGTTAAAATTTTGCTGAGCCAACAACATGAAGAAAACGTCACAGTAGATGTAAGTTCTCTGTTGACTTCTATAAATACTCCTTATGTTCATTTAGAAGAAAGGTTTCCTGAAGATGAGGTACAAAAATGGTCAGCTTTTGATTTCTCCACAATTGCAGATTGTGACTTCATATTTGGCGATGAATAAGTTAATGCCTTATGTCTAAAATATCATGATTTTCTAGCTGAATATACTGTAATAGTTTAATAATTTCAAACTTTCCATGCAAGAAAAAATTAAATCCAAACTGATTTCAAACTTTGCTCAAATGGTGGCATTTGTACTTCAAAATGAACAGTTTTGCGAACTTGCACAGTTGATGGACATTGGGGGAACCTTTCTTGCATCTAGTGCAGACTGTGAGCGAGGTTTTAGCCTAATGAATCAACTCAAAAACAAGCTGAGAAACCGATTAGGTGAATGTCATTTGGATATGTTAATGATAATCAAAAGCTATCAATTGGATGGAAGTTCTATTAGTCTAGATAGAGTTTACAAAGAATAAGTAAATGCCAAAGACAGGAAAGAGAAAAAGTAACTGAGTGACTTAAACATGTATGTTATTTTGTTGTTATTCTGTGCAGTTTTATGTCAAATATTTTGTAAACCTACATAAACTGTGTCATGAGTGCGTTCAGTGTGCACATACTTTTGTCACAGGAAAAAAATTTGCACAACATAAGATTTTTGCACACACTGACTACTAAAACTTAGAGGGAACATTGATCAGGACCAACCCACCCCATACCCCCAACTGCCAATTGTACATCGCTAACCAAGAGACCAGCTTTAATTACTTTGGTAGCTTTATATCACAAGATGCTAGAAGTAAAGTAGAAATAAAAAGAATTGCCATTGCCAAAACCAGGTTCCAAAAAATGAAATCCATTTTGACCAACAGACACATTTCTATGACAACAAGGCTTAGGCTACTACAATGTTACATCTGGTTAATCTTGCTGTATGCTTCCCAAACATGGACTATAACATCAGAACTCCAAAGAAACTTAGAAGCAACAGAAACGTGGTTGCTTAGAAGAATGCTGAAAATATCATATAGAGATAGAGTAACTAATGAGACAGTACTCCAACGTGCCCATACAAAAAGATCTTTAATAAGAACATTAAATGAGAGGAAACTTAAATTCCTGGACCTTGTCATCAGAAAGAGAGAAATAGAATGCCTTACATTACAAGGCTGTATGCCTGGAAAATGCGGAAGAGGAAGGCAAAGAAGAAAATATATGAACACTGTGAAAGAACTAACAGATCTAAGTGTGTGAGATGTCATTGACGCTGCGAGGGATTGTTCAATGTGGGGAGCCATAATTGCCCAAGTGTGTAACACGCAAGGCACAAGAAGAAGTAGAAGACTCCTAGCTACCTCTGTTCTAACATTCACAGTGGAAATCCTACTCTGATTTATCTTTTCAAAATACAACATCTCAGGCCTACCTGAATTAAATTGCATTGAACATTCTTTGGCCCACTTTCCCGGCTGGTCAAGATCCTGCTGTTATTCTTGATAACCATCTTCACTGTCTATGCCACTGTCTAATTCAGTGTCATCTGCAGGATTATTCAACAACAACAATGGGCTGAGCACCAAATCCTGGGGCACAAGCCTTCTGCCTGAGAAAGAATCTTCCACTATCACTTTCTTCTTCCTACCAACAAGCCAATTGTGTATCTATTATGATTATGATTATGAGGATACGCAGTCCCCTTTTATTGTCATTTAGTAATGCATGCATTAAGAAATGATAAAAATGTTTTTCCAGAATGATATCATGAAAACACATGACAAACCAACTTAAAAACTAACAGAAACCATATAATTATAACATATAGTTACAACAGTGCAAAGTAATACCGTAATTTGATAAGAACAGAACATGGCACAGTAAAAGACTCAAAGTCTCTCAAAAGTCCCATCATCTCACGCAGATGGTAAACCTCCAGCGCCGCCAACTTGCCGATGCAGCATCCCGGAAGCATCCGACCACAGTCCGACTCCGAGTCTGTCCAAAAAACTCCGAGCCTCCGACCACCTATTCGACACCGAGCACCGAGCGCCATCTCTGCAGGGCGTTTCGACCCCGGCCCCGGCAACGGGCGATACGCAAAGCCGAGGATTTGGGGCCTTCATCTCCGGAGATTCTCGATCGCACAGTAGCAGCGGCAGCGAAGCAGGCATTTCAGAAGTTACTCCAGATATTCCTCTGGGCTTCTCACAGCAAATCCAGATGTCCCCATCAAATCCAGGTTGTGCACGGCACCCCTAGTTACACATATTGATATTCATTCGGAACGGCCGCGCACGCTGCATCACGTCGCCATCTTCTCCTCTCTCTTTAGCTATTTAGCTATATCTCTCTAGATCCCATGTGATATAACTTTCCATCAGCTTATCAAGTGCCTTACTGATCATATAGATGATCTCTATTATACTGCACCGATCCTTTTCGTTACTTCAAAACACTCAATTAGATTAATCAGACATGAAACCTCACGCACAAAACTATGCTGACTATCCCTCATCCACTGCTGTCTTTCCAAATATTATATATTTTATCCTCCAGACTCTCTTGCAGGATCTACCTACAACAGGTGAATCTATGAGGTGGCAGTTCCGCTTGTCAGATTTTTAAGTGTTTTGTTCTTGAAATTTTTAAATTTTAGTAGATTCTGAATGTTTCTATAATTTTTATGTCACTGGTGAAGAAATGTCATTTATCATGAACTCAATGAAAACAAGTAGGCTTTGTGATGTGGAATTTCATTTTTTTATGATCCGAGTTATAATCAGAGCTACCTTTTAGGAATCTCTAGTTAAGCAACATTGATGCTAACAACCAATCCAAACAATCAATCAAGTGGAACCATAGTTATGGGAATCAAGCCAAGAAGTTAAAAAAAAGTTCTAATTTTATTAATAATTTAATATTTTCATAAAAGAAAAATGAGGATTGATAAATAATTTTTTTTAGGGCCAGAGCCCACGGTTCAGCAATAATTAAGAACAGTTATTGTTCTGCAGGACTTTCCACTGTATTCACTGCCAACATTAATTTCCCGTTGCTCAAACTTGCCTTCTCAGGATTGAGAAAGACAACTTTGATGGTGGAGACAATTCTGAAACCAGGTGCTAGGATTCTGAGCTGCAGCAAAGCCTTGAACAATACTATTGAATGAAAAGGTTACGTCATTAAAGTCAGCAACTTTAAATTCCTCGGTGTTATAATTTCAGAGGATCTGTCCTGGGTCCAGCATGTAAGTGCCATTACAAAGAAACCATAGCACTGCCTCTACTTTCTTAGTAGTTTGTGAAGATTCATCAAGACATCTATAATTTTGACATACTTGTATAAATTTGTGGTGGAGAGTATATTGACTGGCTGCATCATGATCTAGTATGGAAACATCAATGCCTTTGCATAGAAAAGCCTACAAAAAATAATGGATATGGTCTGGTCCATCACGGGTAAAACCCTCTCCACCATTGAGCACATCTACATCGAGCATTGTTGCAGAAAAACAGCATCCATCATCAAGGACCCCAGCATCCAGGCCATGCTCTCTTCTCACTGCTGCCATCAGGAAGAAAGTACAGGAGCCTCCAGATCTGCACCACCAGGCTGAGGAACAGATATTACCCCTCAACCATCAGGCTCTTGAACCAGAGAGGATAACTTTTCTCACTTCACTCGCCCCATCACTAAACTGTTCCCACTGAACTGGACTCACTTTCAAGGACTCTTTATTTCATGTTCTTGATACTTGTTGCTTATTTACTTATTTATTTTTACTATTTTAAATTTTTTCAGCTCAAGCTGGTAAGACCTGAGGTATGAGCATAGCCAAGCACACTCATTTATTATTATTATTTTTCAATTTCTTTTTTTGTTTCCACAGTTTGTTGCTTTTTTTGCACAATGGTTGTTGTTTGCCTTGTGTGTGGTATTTCATTGATTCTGTTATGTTTCTTGTATTTATTATGATTGCCTACTAGAAAAGGAACCTCAGGGTTGTATATGCTGACATGTACTGTATGTACTTTGATAATAAATTTACTTTGATCTTTGTCACAACCATGGACACTGATGTGGAGTCTGGGCACTCTCTCAGGCAGACAGCTGAAAGAAGATGGCAACCACGCAAGTGAGTGCACCCATTCAGCTAATTGGGGTTTCTTTGCAATTGTATTTAGCTCTCTCCGTTTTGGTTCAGTCTTGTCAAGTCTTGATCAAACAACAGCAACGACAACGCTCCCTGCTTACCTTAGTCCACATTCTGGGAAAGAAGATTAGTGATTTTGAAAGACATTGTTAAAGGAGTGGTATTAATTTAATTCTAGGTTACTGCTTCCAAGCCACAGTGATGGCACTAGTTTTTAGTTAGTCTGAGAGTTTTTAGTTAGTGGCCCCATTAGCCTAGCATTTATCATTTTCCTTAGTTCAGTAGAGTTCTGAATAATGCCCAGTGAAACATCCATTCTGTGTCTCTGTCTCTCCCTCTCTACTTGGCCCATCACTGAGCGTGTGTGAGCAAGACGTGATGACCAATTGAACTCAGCAGAGGGAGAACAACTAAAATCAGCCCTGAATTTTGTTGGTCACGAGGGGGAGAAGTTAAAGTCAATGGAGGCTGGTTTGGCACAAATAACTCCTGCAGTGTGACAACTGCTCTTGTGATTGGTAGCTACTTAGAAGTTAGATTTATAGCATTAACGATACTTAGCCAAGATGTATGTCTCAAAAATGCTTTTAGACTTTTTATGTTAAAAAGATATCTGAGGAAATATCACATGCTTGTGACATCACTTGTGGGAGAAATGGGGTGTAAACGTAGACAGCAATTCAGGCTTATTGGGAAGGGGGTAAGGAACATAAAGAATCATGAAGGAGCTAGAGCCTACTTCTCTAGCTTTAGCTTCTGTGAAAGACAACTTGTTTGTCTGTATCTTTGGCATTTTTTTTTAGTTTATAGGAATTGTACCCGTGTTTTGGAAATCCTCAATCCTTTATGTTTGAGAAATGTTTTGTGCTTTGGAAATGGTTTGTGTTTTAGAAATGGATTGTAATTAGGAAATGTTTAAGATAAGTCCTCTGTGAGCTTCAAATGTGTTGTAAGAATGTGTAGAGTTAAACGTGTATCACTAAATAAATGGACTGTGTTTTAAACCACTTTGTTAGCTGGAAGCATCTTCTCCTTGGTAGGAAGAGCGGACCTACTACTTGAATAGTGGGCATTGGCAGCGAAGCTCACTGTGAAAAATAAACAGGAAATTAAACTAGTCTTTGCAGATCGGATAGTTACAATATAACCTCTCTTTAGTGAGAGTACTCGTTGCTATTTATATGTGATAGGGCTTAAAGTCTTTGTTTGAGTTTGAAACTTCACAGCCTGCAAACCTAATACTCTCAGAGTGGGAAGCCCAGACCAAGATGGAAGAATAGGTGTCGGCACTCTCAATGACGGTTCAGAAACTCACAACCGACAGCTGTAATCAGGCGGCTATCATTAATGCTCTCACTGTTGCTATTCTCTGTCAGGACAACCCCACTTCCAGCACCAGCACCTCCACATTCTCCTCCATCAGCCTCAGCTATGAAAGTTTTACCCTCTGACTGCAGAAACTTTATTACCCAGAGTGAGCTGACTTTCTAAGCCCAGCCAGGTTGGTTCAGTGACGATGTGCATGAACTGGCTTAGATGGTGTATCTCCACTACTCAGCCTGTTCAAAGCCACAAAGGAATGAAGTTTTCCTGCAGCCCAATCTTTCCAGTAATTTGTAGCTGACTTCAGGAGAGTGTTTGACTTTTCAATACAGGGTCAGGAGGCTGTCCAGTGACTCCTGGACGTGCACCAAGGAAGAAGATCTGTGATAGACTAAGGAGTAAAGTTTCGTACTCCTGTGATTGAGCTGGCATGGAATAAGACATCTCTCATCACTGCTTTCCAGCGTGGGCTGAGCACAGAGGTCCAGCATGGATTGCAATGTGTGAAAAACAGGATCACCTGGATAACCTGAGAAATCTGGCCTTTTGAATAGACAACTGGGGCCAAGAAAGAATGCCCAAGGCTCCTACTTACCAGACCTCTTCACCCTTCCCTCATTAAGAAATGGAAGAGAACAGTTATGACTGTGTCACCACCCACAGCTCCAATCTGCTAATTAAATTTGGTGACAATACTACATTGATTGGCCTAATCTCAAATATTAATGAGGCAGACTACAGAGAAGAAGTCATTACCCTGACACAGTGGTGTCAAGAAAACAACCTCTCCCTCAATGTTGCATAAACAAAGGAGCTGGTTGTGGACTACAGGAGGAATGGAGACAGGCTTACCTCTATTGACATCAATGGATCTGGGGTTGAGAGGGTGAACAGCTTTAAGTTCCTTGGCGTACACATCACCGTGGATCTCACGTGGTCTGTACATACCAGCTGTGTGGTGAAAAAGGGGAGAGCAGCATCTCTTTCACCTCAGACCGTCGAAGGAGTTTGGTATGGGCCTCCAAATCCTAAGAACTTTCTACAGGGGCACAATTGAGAGCATCCTGACTGGCTAGATCACTGCCTGGTGTGGGAACTGTACTTCCCTCAATCACAGGACTCTGCAGAGAGTGGTGCAGACAGCCCAGTGCATCTGTAGATGTGAACTTCCCACTATTCAGGACATTTACAGACAAGTGTGTAAAAAGGGCCTGAAGGATCACTGGGGACCCGAGCCACCCCAACCACAAACCTTTCCAGCTGCTACCATCCCAGAAAAGGTACTGCAACATAAAAGCCAGACCAACAGGCTCTGGGACAGCATCTTCCACCAGGCCGTCAGACTGATTAATTCACACTGAGACAATTGTATTTCTACGTTAGATTGATTGTCATGTTGTACATAGTACTTATTACAAATTACTATAAATTGCACATTGCACATTTAGACGGAGGTGTAACGTAAAGATATTTATTCCTTATGTATGTGAAGGATGTAAGTAATAAACTCAATTCAATTTAGAAAGAAATTTTCTATGATTCTTCTATGTTTCTATGTTTCTATGAAATCAAGAAGGCTAAGAGAAGACATGAAGTTGCTCAAGCAGACAAGGTGTAGACGAGTCCTAAGGGGTTCTTTAGATATGTTAAGAGTAAAAGGTTTGCAAGAGACAAAATTAATCCTCTGGAAGACCAGAATGGTAATCCATGTGTGGAGCCAAAAGAGATGGGGGAGATTTCAAATGCATTCTCTGCATCTGTATTTGCTTGGGAGATGGATACAAAGTCTATAGAAGTGAGGCAAAGTGACATGTGACATAACCCTGTACAGATTACAGAGGAGGAGATGTTTGCTACCCCGAGACAAATCAGAGTGGATACGTCCGCAGTCCTGACAAGGTGTTCCTTTGGACCCTATGGGAGGCAAGTGCAGAAATTGCCAGTGCGCTAGTAGAGACATTGAAAATATCCTTAGCGATAGAAGAGTACCAGAGGATTGAAGGATAACCAATGTTGTTCTATTGTTTAAGAAAGACTCTGAACAGAAACCAGGAAATTATAGGCCAGTAATTCTGACCTCAATTGTGGGAAAGTTGTTGGAAAGTATTCCAAGGGATCGGATATATAAGTATTTGGATAGACATGGACTGATTAAGAATAGTCAGCATGGGTTTGTGCGTGGTATGTCATGTCTAGCCAGTCTTATAGAGCTTTTTGAGGAAGTTACCAGGGAAGTGGATGAAGGCAAGGCAGTAGATGTTGTCTACATGGACTCTAGCAAGGCATTTGACAAGGTTCCACATGAGAGATCGGTCAAGAAGGTTCAGTCGCTCAGCATTCAGAATGAGGTAATAAATTGAATTAGACATTGGCCTTGTGGGAGAAACCAGAGAGTGGTAGTAGATGGTTGACTCTCTGACTGCAGGCCTGTGACAAGTGGTGTGACACAAGAAATGGTGCTGGGTCCATTGTTGTTTGTCATCAATGATCTGGATGATAATATGGTTAACTGGATTGGCAAATTTGCTGATGACACTAAGTTGGTGGGTGTAGTAGACAGAGAGGATGCTGTCATAGTTTGCAGAGCAATCTGCATCAGCTGGAAAATAATAGATGGAATTTAATGCAGGCAAATGCAAGGTTTCACACTTCAGTAGGACCAACCAGGATAGGTCTTACACAGTGAACAATAGTGCACTGAGGAATGTGGTAGAGCAAAGGGATCTGGGAAATACAGGCACATAATTCATTGAAAGAGGTAGATAGGATCATAAAGAAGGCTTTGACACATTGGCCTTCATAAAGCAATGAATTGAGTACAGAAGATGGGATGTTATATTGAAGTTGTATAGGATGTTGGTGAGGCCTAATTCAGAGTACTGTGTGCAGTTTTGGTCACCTACCTGCAGGAAAGATATAAACAAGGTTGATAGAGTACAGAGAAAATTTACAAGGATATTGCTGGTCCTGGAGTACCTGGGTTATAGGGAAAAGACTGAACAGGTTAGGATTGTATTCTTTAGAATGTAGAAGATTGAAAGGGGATTTGATAGAGATATACAAATTTATGAGAGGTATAGACTGGGTAAATGTGAGCAGGTTTTTCCGCTGAGGTTGGGTGAGACTACAACCACAGGTCATGGGATTAGAGTGAAAGGTGAGAAGTTTAAGGGGAACGTGAGGGCAAACTTCTTTACTCAGAGGGTCATGACAGTGTGGAATGAGCTGCCAGCACAAATGATGCATGTGAGCTCAGTTTAGATAGGTACATGGATAGGCAGGGTTATGGAGGGCTATGGTCCCAATGCAGATCAATGGGAGTAGGCAGTTTAAATGGTTGGCATGCATTAGATGGGCCAAAGGGTCTGTTTCTGTGCTGTACTTCTCTGTGGCTCTATAATAGAGACCTGCAAGTTGGCCTCATGTTGTGTGGGACCATTCACGGTGGAGAAGGCTATCAACAGAGCCCCTAGGCTGTGCCTACTATCATCCATGAAGAGTCACACAGTGTTCCATGTTTCCCAGCTCACGCCAGCAACTTCCGCCCCCTGGCTCCAATCACCCTCCTGTCCCCCTCCTGCTCTTTTGCTGGATGGTTCCCGAGTCTGTGTGGTGCATCCTGGCATCTCACCGGGTGCAGGACAGTGTCCAGTGCCTCACTGACTGGGAGGGATGTGGCCCAGAGGAACATTTGTTGGGTTCCAGCTCAACATATCTCGAACAAGTCTCTCATCAGAGGCTTCTGGTGGGCACAGGTCTCTGATGCCTTAGGAGTTCTGCCTAACCAATCACAACCAATAATAATAGAACATGAGCTATAAAGTCCCCGAAGGCAGAGTTATCTCACTGCTGAAGCAAGCGAAGCCAGTCAACAATTTTTACTCTTATTAGTAACCTTCTTAAGAAGAAATTGCATGGAACAATGAAGTTCCATGTTAAGCCAATCATTCAGTACTGATTAAATTTGAAAAGACTGTAACAGCATGCTTCATGGAGAAGCTGAATATCTCCAACTGTATTTTCTATACTCCGGGATTTAAAAACACATTCAACTATTATGGAATCATTGTAATGACAAATTCTGGGACCTTTTGATCAGGAAAGGATATTTTAAATACATTAAAAATCAATATACAATAATGCCCCTTATTATGTATTTGTAATAAATGCTTACCAGATTTTCCTAAATTTAGGATTTTTTCAGGATATAATCACTTTCCTAACACTTTCTAACAATTAGCAGAATATTCTAATTACAATTCTATCTCATGATTGAGTCAGCTGTTATTTGGTGACTTTAAAATCACCACATGATGCTTTTGATTCCTACACTTACAGAAGGTCATCTTTATAACATTGGTTCCAAAGGTTTGCCTGAAGGACTTCTCTGCCTATTTAGTTCCATTAATAAGTGCCAAGAACGTGCATTTCCATAATGCACCTTTATCGGAGTAATCAATGATGTAAGCATATTCTGGTCACGGGGAGAAAAATCAATCACATGATGTTGATACTTTCTCTGCAATTCAGCTGTGTAAAGAATTGCAGGTGAACAAAATGTAAAACCACAAGAAATCTATTCAAGTATACCAGCTTATGATTTCCGGGAAAATAGTTAATTAATGCAAATTTCTAAATGCATACATTTTTCCTGTGTTTCACACTGATTTTCCTAAATATGAGGGTGATTGATAAGTTCGTGGCCTAAGGTAGAAGGAGTCAATTTTAGAAAACTTAGCACACTTATTTTTCCTACATTTCCACACTTAGTCCAGCGGTCGTGGAGCATACGGATCCTTTCTTTGTAGAAGTCGGCGTCATGGACCTCCAGAAAGTGGTCCACAGCCGGGGTGATTGATATGTTCGTGGCCTAAGGTAGGAGTTGAGTTATTAACTTCAAACTTTCTGCATTTTCACTCAAAGAGTTGAACTGCACGTTCATGTAACGAGAGCGGTATAACTCATCTCTTTCTACCTTAGGCCATGAACTGATCAATCAGGCCTGCTATGGAACACCTGGAAGGCCAAGACGCTCTCGTTACATGCACGTGCAGTTCAACTCTTTGAGTGATAATACAGAAAGTTTGAAGTTAATAACTCATCTTCTTCTACCTTAGGCCACAAACTTATCAATCACTCCTGCTCTGAACCACTTCTACAAAGAAGGGATCCGTATGCTCCACGACCGCTGGACTATGTGTGTACATGCAAGAGGGGACTGTTGAAAAAAAAATGTGCTAGGTTTTCTAAAATTGACTCCTTCTACCTTAGGCCATGAACTTATCAATCACCCCTCCTACAGGTTTGCACACAACTATCTAATTTCATCAAGGAAACTATGGTTGGTGCAAGAATAAACAAGGCTCATCCATGGTGTTAGTTTCTGCAATCCTTCTTATCTGACGTGCTGCTCACTCAGCATAAATCCTAACTAACAGGATGACAGTTTGGTAATCATTTTCTATTAGTCTGTCCTTCTATCTTTTCTCATAAATTTTACCTTTCATTTGTTTCTCACTAAAAACACTGGTTGAAATTCCTCGGCACAATGATCAAACAAAGAAAATATTGTTAGATAATACCAAAGTCAAGTCCACAGCCTTTTGAAGATATCCTTGATGGCAGGGAGGGTTATGCCTGTGATGGAGCTGGTTGAATCTACAACCCTCTAGAGTCACTTTCAATCTTGCTAATTGGAGCCTCCAAACCAGGCAGTGACACAACCAGTCACCATGCTGCCCACAGTGATCTGTAGAAATTTGTCACGGTTGATAAGTCAGAATATTCTGTATAGGATGATGGTGAAAAAAAAGCTAGGGAATTTTTACAATACTCATCAGACCTTTTGCTGCTTCTGCCTGTCATGAGTATATGTAAGTGTTGTGGCTACAGATTCACACACGCCTATTCTCCAAATGGTGATAATTGCATCAGAGAAGAACTTCTTCCTGTCATTGGCTAAAGTTTGTATCTAATCGCAGTCCGCAATAAACCAATTGATACTTACCCTCAGTAATGGATGTAGCAGAGGAGCTCAATGCTCTTTAATTTCAAATTTCATGTGCAAACCTAATATAGTGTGTTGATTCTTTGATCTGGTTCAACATAGCAGCAAGTACGCCTTGCACAAGGATTATGTATGTTATTGAAGGATACTCCCCATGATTGAAACATACAAGTGGATTACCTGGGGTATTTCCCCAAGAAAATGATCAGATATTGTGAATCATAAACACACAAGATTCTGCAGATGCTGGAAACACAGATCAAGATACATAAAATGCTGGAGGAACTCAGCAGCTCGGGCACCATCTATGGAGAGGAATAGAGAGCCAAAATTTTGGGCCAAGACCGTTCATCAGTAATTGACCAGCAGTTCTCCAGACTTCTTGAATGAAGCCCACTTACTTAATTTAATAATTTATGCAGCTTCTCCAACATGACATTACATGTCAAATTTTAAACAGGTTGGCGCTTCTAGTTTCTTCTGTGAACTTCCCAACCTAATCAAAGTCAAAGTTGAGTTCACTGTCATATACTTAGCACATGTATAAACAGGTGCAATGAGCCTGGTGGTGTGGGACTTCAGGCTTCTATACCTCCTTTCTGTTGGTTGATGGGACAAGATGGCATAGCCAAGATGGTGGGGATCTTTGATGATATATGTTGCCTTCTTGAGATGTTACCGATGGTAGGGAGGAATGTGCCAGTGATATGTTGGACTAAGTCCATTACTCTCTGCAGTTTGAAATGTTATTGTACATTTGAATTATCATACCAGATCATGATACAACTAGTCAGGGTACTTTCTACAGAATATCTGTCGAAGCTTGTTGGAGTGTTGAGAGGGATCCCAATCCTCCTTAACTTTGTAAGTATGTGAGGATGCTGGCGTGCTTTCCTTGTGATTGCATCTATGTGCTGATAAAATCCTGATGGTGATTATTCCCTTCCACAGATGTTGCCTGACCTGCTGAGTTCCTTCAGCATTTTGTATGTGTTGCTTTATTTTTCCTGATGTTGAATGAGAGGCTGTTGTTGCCGCACCACTCAATCAGGTGACCTATCTCATAATGTTGTGTTGGAGAGAGATGACATTTCACTGGCATCTAACAGCAACACTGTTATGTTCTTAAAGTCTTACCTATTAGAATTGAAAACTGCAGTGGAAACTTCTGCAGCAAGTAACACGCTTTAAAGCCATTTAAACAAAAAGGTAATCCTACAAACCTTAGACAGAGCAGGTACTCTCAGCAGAATAGACTGCCCAGATGACAAGCACAGCATTAGGAATCACTGGGGAGGGAGACCTTCATTGTGTCATGGATTTCAGGTAAGTGTGAAATATAGGGGCATGAGCACTGCACCTCCTCCACCACCACTGCCCTTTCTCAGCATCCTTTTGGCCAACGAGCAGTCATTAATAAACAAAATAGAGGATCTCAGAGCAAGACTGCTTTATCAGAGGAATGAGGGACTGCTGTGTACTGTAATATAGACATTTTTCTTGACATGGCGCTCCAGCCCAAGAGCTTTGGGATTGCTGGGTAAAAGGAAGTGGCACGTGCTTTATGATAACCTCATTGTAGTGCACCAACATAGTGTCTTGACACGTTCCTGCTCTCCCTACCTGGAACATTCGGCGGTGCAGTACAGACCATTCTATTTTGCACTGTAGTTCTCTGCCATCATCTTGACTACAATCTATATCTCCCCTCAGGCAGATATCAACCTATCACTTGAGGAACTAAGGGATAGAATCAACCTATTACCACCATTATTCCCCTTCCTTCATATGCTCCAGATTGGCAGTTACTTCTCAAGACAGCTGTAATACCGTTGTAAGTTGATATGAAAGTTTGCTGTTGAACAAATCTCTCATGCCCAAATTAAATGTTGATATTGTTGAAGAACTATTGATCCTTCTTTGTAGCAATGACTGTGGGGATTAGAACACACATGCTAACATTTTGAGAAGAATCCACCCTTTAATGTAATTCTTATTCGACACTACGAGTTGCAAATTGCATTAGCTGGATTTATTTCAGAATCAGAATCAGAATCAGGTTTATTATCACTGGCATGTGTCGTGAAGTTTGTCAACTTAGCAGCAGCAGTTTAATGCAATACATAGTACAGAAGGAGAAGAAAAAATAAAAAATCATATAATAAATAAATAAGTAAATCAATTATAGTATGCGTATATTGAATAGATTAAAAATCGTACAAAAACAAAAATAATATATGTTTAAAAAAGTGAGGTTGTGTTCACAGGTTCAATGTCCATTTAGGAATCAGATGGCAGAGGGGAAGAAGCTGTTCCTGAATCGCTGAGTGTATCCCTTCAGGTATCCTCTTACCTGATGGTAACAGTGAGAAAAGGGCAAGCCCTGGGTGCTGGAGGTCTTTAATCATGGGCGCTACCTTACTGAGACACCACTCCTTGAAGATGTCCTGGGTACTTTGTAGGCTAGTACACAAGATGGAGCTGACTAGATTTAAAACCCTCTGCAGCTTCTTTCGGTCCTGTGCAGTGGCCCCTCCCATACCAGACAGTGATGTAGCCTGCAAGAATGCTCTCCACAGTACATCTATAGAAGTTTTGAGTGTATTTGTTGACCTACCAAAACTCTCCAAACTCCTAATGAAATATAGTTGCTGACTTGCCTTCCTTATAACTGCATCGATATGTTGGGACCAGGTTAGGTCCTCAGAGGTCTTGACACCCGGGAACTTGAAACTGCTCACTCTCTCCACTTCTGATCCCTCTATGAAGATTGGTATGTGTTTCTTCGTCTTACCCTTCCTGAAGTCCACAATTAGCTCCTCCATCTTACTGACGTTGAGTGCAAGGTTGTTGCTGTGACAGCACGCCACTAGTTGGCATATCTCACTCCTGTACACCCTTTCGTCTCTAATTGAAATTCCACCAACAATGGTTGTATCATCAGCAAATTTATAGATGGTATTTGAGCTATTCCTAGCCACACAGTCATGGGTATCTAAAGAGTAGAGCAGTGGGCTAAGCACACATCCCTGGGGTGCACCAGTGTTGATCGTCAGCGAGGAGGAGATGTTATCACCAATCCGCACAGATTGTGGTCTTCTGGTTTTCACTCAGAATTAGAGAAAAAAATGGGTCATCAATACCTCTAAATTGAGACAATTTAGATTCAGAATCATAATCAGAATTGAGTTTATTATCACTGTTATATATCATGAAATCTGTTGTATAGTACAAGGTACAAGGGGGGAGAAGATGGTGGCGCGACGGCAGCACGTGCGGCCTCTCCGGTGATGAATATCTGTTACCTGTCAAGTAGGGGACCGTGCACAATTCTGATTTGATGGAGACAGACGTGAGAGTGTGGAGGAACATCTGGAGAAACTTCTGAAATGCCCGCTTCGCTGCCGCTGCTACTGTGTGGTAACCGGAATCTCCAGAGCTGAAGGCCCCGAAATCCTCGGCTTTGTGTGTTTCAGCGGCTGGGGAGAGATCGAAGGCGCTCGGCAGAGGATGGTGCTCTGGAGGCTGTATCGGAGAGGCTGGTTGGAAGCTCAGAGTTTTGGGACGGATGGACTCAGTGTCGGCTGTTGTTGGTTGCTTCCAAGGTATTGGCAAATTGAGGTGCCTGGAGGTTTATGGCAGGGAGTTTCTCCCTTTTGCTGCCTGCTATCGGGGACTTGGGAGTTGATCAACTTGGGACTTTGAGACTTGTTTTGTTGTGGCCATGGTCTGTTCTTCACCAAATTATGGTATTGCTTTGCACTGCTGTAACTATATGTTATAATTATGTGGTTCTGTCAGTGTTAGTCATTGGTCTGTCCTGATTTCTGTGATATCACTCCGGAGAAACATTGCATCATTTCTTAATGCATGTACGCATTTCTAAATGACAATAAAAGAGGACTGAGTGTTCTCATAATCTAATCTAATAAGATTACTACAAAGTACAAAAATAAATAAATAGTGCGAAGGAATAACAAGTTAATGTTCATTGGTCTTGATCATTCAGAAATCTTAAGGTAGAAGGGAAGAAGCAGTTTCTAAAGTGTGGCTCTTCAGGCTCCTGTACCTCATCCATGATGAGAAGAGGGCATGTCCTGGATGGTGAGAATCCTTAATAATCCTTGTCTACATGTCCTCGATGGCTCCACACCAGACAGTGATGCAACCAGTCAGAATACACCCTTAAAAATTTGATCTTTGGTGACATAGCAAGTTTCTTCAAGCCCTTAATGAAGTAGAACTGCCAGTGTCCCTTCTACAGGATTGTATCAATATGTTGGGCCCAAGATAGATACTTCGAGTTGTAGACACTTGAGCTGTTCACCCTTTTCACTGCAAACCCCTCAGTGATTAATGGTATATGCTCTCCTGAATTCCCGTTCCTGTAGTTTGCAATCAGCTTCTTGACCTTGCTAACACTGAGTGTGAGATTGTTATTGCGACACAACCCAACCAGTTCATCCACTTCACTGTTATAAGCCTCTTCATCACCATCAGGAAGTTGAGGATCCAATTGCAGTGGGAGGTACAGAGGCCCAGGTTTTAAAGCTTGTTGATTCCTAAGGAATGATTGTGTTGAACGCCAAGCTGAAATTGATAAACAGCAGTCTGATGTTTGTTTTGCTCTTGTCTTGGTGCTCCAAAGCCAGGTGGCAAGCCAGTGAGATTGGATCTCTATCTACCTGTCACAGCAGTAGGCAAATTGTAGTGGGTCCAGGTCTTTGCTCAGGAAGGTGTTAATTCTAGCCATGATCAGACTCTCAACTCACTTAATTACAGTAAATGTGAGTGTTACTGGGCAACAGTCATTGAGGCAGCTAACATTAACGTCCTTTTGAAGCAGGTGGGAAACTCCAACTGCAGCAGTTCGAAGTTGAAGATGTCTTTGAACACTCCAGTCATTTGGTTGGAACAAGTTTTCAGTATCCTGCCAGATACACTGTCGGAATTTGACACCTTTTGAGTATACACCTCCTTAAGGCTATCTGCGATGGAGACCTGTTTTTCTGTTAGCATACGGCTCTAAAACTGGTGGTGTCATAGACAGTGAATATGATTATCAAGAATAACAGCAGAATTTTGATCAGCTGGGTAAGTGGGCTGAGGAGATGTAAATTAATTCAGATAACTGCGAAGAGTTGCATTTTACAAAGACAAATCAGAGTAGAACATTCACAGCGGGGTGTTGGGGAATGTTGTAGAACAGTCAAGAACATGCTTCCTGGACGTGGCATCACAAATAGACAGAGTGGTGAAGAAGTCTTTTGCAATGCTGGCTTTTATCAAGGTTTTGAGCATAAGAGTTGAGATGTTATGTTACAATTATATAAAACATTGCTGAGGCTGTATACCGAATATTGTGTTCAGTTTCGGTCAATTTTCCCAGGGTGGGGAAGCAAGAACACAAGGACATAGTTCAAGACGAGAGAAGAGGGATTTAATAGGAACCTGAGGGGCAACTTTTTTACACAGATGGTGGTCTGCATATGGAATGTGCTGCCAAAGGAAGTAGTTGTGGCAGGCATATTAACATTTAAAAATCAGATGGACAGGTACATGGATAGGAGGGGTTTAGGACAGAGGCCAAACATGGGCAAATGGGTCTAGCTTAGATTGTATTCATGGTCAGCATGGACTATTTGGGCTGAAAGGCCTGTTTCCATACTGCATGACTCTAAAATTTGATTCATTATTAAGCAATTGCAACATTAGTCCTTTCAGATTTTGGCGTTCAGAGAGGCGGGACTGCGCAGGCGTGTGAAGTTGGGCAGTGCAGCGCGGCAGATTTAAAAGGAACAGAGCCTCATACAGCGGGCAGCAGAGTTTGCGGGCTGTGGAGTGAGCCGGGAGCAGAGTGAAGGCTTAAGGGCTTCGGCTCAACGGGCTTAGGTGGAAACAGGCGAGGCGAGAAAGGTTTGGTACTCATTTTCTGTTGTTATTTGAGGAGAGGGGCAGTATGAGTGTGAGGGCAGTTTGCTGTTCTCAGTGTCGGATGTGGGAGGCCCTGGAGTCTCTAAGCCTCCCGGACGTCTACATCTGCGCCAAGTGCATTGAGATGCAGCTTCTAAGGAACCGCGTTACGGAACTGGAGCTGCAGCTCGATGACCTTCATCTGGTCAGGGAGAATGAGGAGTTGATAGAGAGGAGTTATAGGCAGGTGGTCACACCGGGGCCACGGGAGGCAGACAAGTGGGTCACGGTTAGGAGGGGGAAGGGGAAGAGTCAGGTAATAGAGAGTACCCCGGTGGCTGTGCCCCTTAACAATAGGTACTCCTGTTTGAGTACTGTTGGGGGGGACAGCTTACCCGGGGGAAGCGACAGTGGCCGTGCCTCTGGCACAGAGTCCAGCCCTGTAGCTCAGAAGGGTAGGAAAAGGAAGAGGAGGGCAGTTGTGATAGGGGACTCGATAGTAAGGGGGTCAGATAGGCGATTCTGTGGACGCAATCCAGAGACCCGGATGGTAGTTTGCCTCAGAGGTGCCAGGGTCCGGGATATTTCTGATCGTGTTCAAGATATCCTGAAGTGGGAGCGTGAGGAGCCAGAGGTCGTGGTAAATATAGGTACCAATGACATAGGTAGGAAAAGGGAAGAGGTCCTGAAAGGAGAATATAGGGAGCTAGGAAGGGAGTTGAGAAAAAGGACCGCAAAGGTAGTAATCTCGGGATTACTGCCTGTGCCACGCCACAGTGAGAGTAGGAATGCGATGAGGTGGAGGATAAATGCGTGGCTGAGGGATTGGAGCAGGAGGCAGGGATTCAAGTTTTTGGATCATTAGGACCTCTTTTGGCGCAGGCATGACCTGTACAAAAAGGACGGGTTACACTTGAATCCTAGGGGGACCAATATCCTGGCAGGGAGATTAGCGAGGGCTACTGAGATGACCTTAAACTAAAATGGTTGGGGGGTGGGAATCAAATTAAAGAGGCTAGGTGAGAGGAGGTTAGTTCACAACAAGGGGATGGGAACCAGTGCAGAGAGACAGAGGGGTGTAAAGTGAGGGTAGAAGCAAAAAGTAGTAAGGAGAAAAGTAAAAGTGGCAGGCCGACAAATCCAGAGCAAGCATCAAAAAGGGCCACTTTTCAACACAATTGTATAAGGGCTAAAAGTGTTTTAAAAGCAAGCCTGAAGGCTTCGTGTGTCAATGCAAGGAGAATTTGTAACAAGGTGGATGAATTGAAAGTGCAGATTGTTATTAATGATTATGATATAGTTGGGATCACAGAGACATGGCTCCAGGGTGACCAAGGATGGGAGCTCAACGTTCAGGGATATTCAATATTCAGGAGGGATAGACGTGAAAGAAAAGGAGGTGGGGTGGCGTTGCTGGTTAAAGATGAGATTAACGCAATAGAAAGGAAGGACATAAGCCGGGAAGATGTGGAATCAATATGGGTAGAGCTGCGTAACACTAAGGGGCAGAAAACACTGGTGGGATTTGTGTACAGGCCACCTAACAGTAGTAGTGAGGTCGGAGATGGTATTAAACAGGAAATTAGAAATGTGTGCAATAAAGGAACAGCAGTTATAATGGGTGACTTCAATCTACATGTAGATTGGGTGAACCAAATTGGTAAAGGTGCTGAGGAAGAGGATTTCTTGGAATGTATGCGGGATGGTTTTTTGAACCAACATGTCGAGGAACCAACTAGAGAGCAGGCTATTCTAGACTGGGTTTTGAGCAATGAGGAACGGTTAATTAGCAATCTTGTCGTGAGAGGCTCCTTGGGTAAGAGTGACCATAATATAGTGGAATTCTTCATTAAGATGGAGAGTGACATAGTTAATTCAGAAACAAAGGTTCTGAACTTAAAGAGGGGTAACTTTGAAGGTAGGAGACGTGAATTAGCTAAGATAGACTGGCAAATGACACTTAAAGGATTGACAGTGGATATGCAATGGCAAGCATTTAAGGATTGCATGGATGAACTACAACAATTGTTCATCCCAGTTTGGCAAAAGAATAAATCAAGGAAGGTAGTGCACCCGTGGCTGACAAGAGAAATTAGGGATAGTATCAATTCCAAAGAAGAAGCATACAAATTAGCCAGAAAAAGTGGCTCACCTGACGACTGGGAGAAATTCAGAGTTCAGCAGAGGAGGGCAAAGGGCTTAGTTAGGAAGGGGAAAAAAGATTATGAGGGAAAACTGGCAGGGAACATAAAAACTGACTGTAAAAGCTTTTATAGATATGTAAAAAGGAAAAGACTGGTAAAGACAAATGTAGGTCCCCTACAGACAGAAACAGGTGAATTGATTATGGGGAGCAAGGACATGGCAGACCAATTGAATAATTACTTTGGTTCTGTCTTCACTAAGGAGGACATAAATAATCTTCCAGAAATAGTAGGGAACAGAGGGTCCAGTGAGATGGAGGAAATGAGCGAAATACATGTTAGTAGGGAAGTGGTGTTGGGTAAATTGAAGGGATTAAAGGCAGATAAATCCCCAGGGCCAGATGGTCTGCATCCCAGAGTGCTTAAGGAAGTAGCCCAAGAAATAGTGGATGCATTAGTGATAATTTTTCAAAACTCGTTAGATTCTGGACTACTTCCTGAGGATTGGAGGGTGGCTAATGTAACCCCACTTTTTAAAAAAGGAGGGAGAGAGAAACCGGGGAATTATAGACAAGTTAGCCTAACGTCGGTGGTGGGGAAACTGCTGGAGTCAGTTATCAAAGATGTGATAACTGCACATTTGGAAAGTGGTGAAATCATCGGACAAAGTCAGCATGGATTTGTGAAAGGAAAATCATGTCTGACGAATCTCATAGAATTTTTTGAGGATGTAACTAGTAGAGTGGATAGGGGAGAACCAGTGGATGTGGTATATTTGGATTTTCAAAAGGCTTTTGACAAGGTCCCACACAGGAGATTAGTGTGCAAACTTAAAGCACACGGTATTGGGGGTAAGGTATTGATGTGGATAGAGATTTGGTTAGCAGACAGGAAGCAAAGAGTGGGAATAAACGGGACCTTTTCAGAATGGCAGGCAGTGACTAGTGGGGTACCGCAAGGCTCAGTGCTGGGACCCCAGTTGTTTACAATATATATTAATGACTTGGATGAGGGAATTAAATGCAGCATCTCCAAATTTGCGGATGACACGAAGCTGGGCGGCAGTGTTAGCTGTGAGGAGGATGCTAAGAGGATGCAGGGTGACTTGGATAGATTGGGTTAGTGGGCAAATGCATGGCAGATGCAACTTAATGTGGATAAATGTGAAGTTATCCACTTTGGTGGCAAAAATAGGAAAACAGATTATTATCTGAATGGTGGCCGATTAGGAAAAGGGGAGGTGCAATGAGACCTGGGTGTCATTATACACCAGTCATTGAAAGTGGGCATGCAGGTACAGCAGGCGGTGAAAAAGGCGAATGGTATACTGGCATTTATAGCGAGAGGATTCGAGTACAGGAGCAGGGAGGTACTACTGCAGTTGTACAAGGCCTTGGTGAGACCACACCTGGAGTATTGTGTGCAGTTTTGGTCCCCTAATCTGAGGAAAGACATCCTTGCCATAGAGGGAGTACAAAGAAGGTTCACCAGATTGATTCCTGGGATGGCAGGACTTTCATATGAAGAAAGACTGGATGAACTGGGCTTGTACTCATTGGAATTTAGAAGATTGAGGGGGGATCTGATTGAAACGTATAAAATACTAAAGGGATTGGACAGGCTAGATGCAGGAAGATTGTTCCCGATGTTGGACAAGTCCAGAACGAGGGGTCACAGTTTGAGGATAAAGGGGAAGCCTTTTAGGACGGAGATTAGGAAAAACTTCTTCACACAGAGAGTGGTGAATCTGTGGAATTCTCTGCCACAGGAAACAGTTGAGGCCAGTGTATTGGCTATATTTAAGAGGGAGTTAGATATGGCCCTTGTGGCTACAGGGATCAGGGGGTATGGAGGGAAGGCTGGTGCAGGGTTCTGAGTTGGATGATCAGCCATGATCATAATAAATGGCGGTGCAGGCTCGAAGGGCCGAATGGCCTACTCCTGCACCTGTTTTCTATGTTTCTATTTGAGATATTAAATTCATAAAATGTCTGCATCACAATTTGAAATCTCAGTCTATCCAAGTCTATCATGTGATCACCAGGTAATTAAATATTCTCTGTAATCATTCAGAAATTACTGATTAATTCTTGCATAACACTTATGGCTGTTTAATTGCTCTATATCAAAATTTGGTTTGTGATACCTCATGACTCTTTAATTGACTTATATGCACGTTACCACACAATGTTCACATTTCGATTTTAAAAGTTTAATTGATTGCTGTTCACACATCATTAATTCTGGTATGACATATTATAGGAATGAGATAGTGGTCCTACTAAATGGATTCAGTACATTTACACCTATATGTCTTTATTTCTTCATTATATTTGTAACAGTTATAGCTCTATACTTTGACAAAGTAATAATTCAATTATGACATCAATCAGTAAGAGTTATTAATTGAATATTCTGATGTTCAAGTTTTGCAAGGAAATGCAATTTAAATGATTCAATTCAAAGGAAACTGGATAATACTTTAATTTCTTTTATTATTTTATCTCAACAATTTCACTCAAAGAGGACTAAATGCTATTTCCACAAATGTTAATACCTGAATATTTAAACACAGAAGAATGTAATTTATTTATTGGTTTGGATTTTCTGTAGTGAGGCCCATTACCTTGCATTTCTTAATCCATCAAACATTTATATATTCTTTTATCTAAAGACTTGGTCTTGCCGATCTAGAGGTAAATGAAATGGTGAAGCACGGAGTGACAGTACAGGCTCAGACATCATAATTGGATGACATCATCGGATCAGAAGAAGCCCTGTCTTCAAACCCCATGATGGAAGCTCGAAAAGTCCCACCACAACTATTTAAAAAACGGATAAGTACTAAACAATATCGGTAAGCTCCTACTCCACTGCTGGACTGCAAGGACTGCCTTGTGGTGAAGCTCAGATGGGAAAATGGCAGTGGAGTTGGCTAGAAAACTTGAGAATTCTATGCGGGAACTGAATATTACCTGGCAGAATACTGTAAGAACAGCGGCCTAAACTCAGCAAATTCTGTGTTACCTCAGCTTGTCCATCAAATAATTTAGTTCTGTATAGCTGACATTGATTTTAACATCATAGGCATATTGTAGAGCTTAGTTGGCAAACACAGTTATATGCATTTATATGTAATAACTGTTCTACATTGATACCACGTTATCTAAGGGATAAAGACAAAATTTGAATTTATAGGAATTCTATTCAGCTAGATGTCCAAAGTGGTTTAAAACTAATGGAATACCTTGAACTTCAATCATATGCTGCAGGGTTGCAGTCAATGGGGACTGTGCAATGTTTGACAAATAGCAAAGGACAAAGCTATCGACTGATGTCATTTCTATTAAAAAGAACCATAGAAAGAGTTCAGAATTTAGATGTTCCATGGGATCTTTTATATCTTTTTAGCAGATGAGACCCAAGTTGGACATGTTCATAGGTCAGAAATAAATAGTCAAGGAATAGAAAGATATCATCATATGCAGGAAAATATGATCAGTGTAGATAGGCAAAATAGTCAATAGGGATGCAATGAGCCAAAGGGCCTCTTCGTGTGAATTACAACTGTATGGCTCTATCAGCTACCTGACTTTGTAGATATCCAAAATTACCTGAGAGCTTGATCTAGTTTATTTGAGTAAATGACAACGACTCTCCTTTCAAAGACCCTTCCACACTTTTGGAAGCAACTCTGCAAATTCTCAATTTCTTATCCTTCACCAGATATTTCCATTGTTGATATTAACTCAATGCCTTTGACAGCTGTCCTATTTGTGACGCAGTCTGTAACACACGTGAAATAATTTCATCAGCTGAAGAGTACTTGGCAACTCCCAGCTGAAGGTAATCAAAGGTCTGTTTGCGTGGAAAGTGCATTCTGCAGTGTGAGTGGCTGCAAGATCAAATGACAAAGAGTCTTTGACCCAAAATGTTAACCCTATCTCTTTCCACTGATTCTGCCAGACTGCCCAGTGTTTATTATCACTGGCAAGTGTTATGAAATTTGTTGACTTAGCAGCAGTTCAATGCAATACATGATAATACAGAAAGAAAATAAATTAAATTTGTCGTTGTCAACAGTGGCATCTGTACGTCTTGAGAGACGATGGTGTGACACTTTTTCTGATAGCTCTTGGGGTTGTAGACTCAGGGCAATTTGCATTTTCTGGATTGGTTGTCCAGCCCCACTCTAGAATGACAGTCTCTCTCACAGCGGCTGCAGGTGAAGGAGGAAGGTGCTCTGGGTGATGCGGTTCTGGCTTTTCTTCTGGCTCTCTTGTTGATGAGCATGTTGGTCCTTGCTATCGACTGTGGCCGTCCATGCTGTCCAGACTTCAATTGTTTCCTTCCATAGAAACACAGAAGTCTACAGCACATTACAGGCCTTCAGCCCACAATGTTGTGCCGACCATGTAAACTACTTCAGAAACTGCCTAGAATTTCCCTACCGCATAGCCCTCTATTTTTCTAAGCTCCATGTACCTATCTAAAAAGACCCTATTGTATTTGCCTTGACCATCTTTGCTGGCAGTGCATTCCACACACCCACCACACTCTGTGTGAAAAACTTACCTCTGATATTTCCCTTGTACCTACTTCCAAGCACCTTAAAACTATGCTCCCTCGTGATAGCCTCTGGCTATCCACACAATCAATGCCTCTTATCATTTTATACACCTCTATCAGGTCACTTCTCATCCTCTGTTGCTACAAGGAGAAAAGGCCAAGTTCACTCAACCTATTCTCATAAGGCATGCTCTCCAATTCAGGCAACGTCCTTGTAAATCTCTCTACAGTATCTACATCCTACCTGTAATGAGGTGACCAGAACTGAACACAGTACACCAAGTGGGGTCTAACTAAGGCCTTACACAACTGTAACATTACTTCACAGCTCTTGAACTCAATCCCATGGATGATGAAGGCCAACACACCATGCGCCTTCTTAACAACACTGTCAACCTGCTCTGCAGCTTTGAGTGTCCTATGGACACGGACCCCAAGATCTTGCTGATCTTCCACGCTGTCAAGAATCTTACCATTAAAATTATATTCTGTCTTCAAATTTGACCTACCGAAATTAACCACTTCACACTTATCTGGGTTGAACTCCATCTGCCACTTCTCAGCCCAGTTCTGTATCCTCTTGATGTCGTGCTGTAACCTCTGACAACCCTCCAGATTATCCACAACACCTTCAACCTTTGTGTCACCAGCAAACTTACTAACTCACCCTTTTACTTCCTCATCCAGGTCATTTATAAAAATCACAAAGAGGAGGGGTCCCAGAACAGATCCCTGTAGAACACCACTGGTCACTGACCTCCATGCAGAATACAAACCATCTACAACCACCCTTTGCCTTCTGTGGGCACTGGGAGAGGTAAACGGAGAAGAACTCCCTTAGATGTGTTGACGTCTATGCCTGCCAGATTCATGTCACACTTGCAGACATCCCTGTAGTGGAGGAATGGTCTTCCTCGCAGGCGATAACCCTCAGTCAGCTTGTTATGCAGCATGTCCTTGGGAATGCATCCCTGGTCCAACTGTCTGACATGGCCCAACCATCTGAGGTATCTGTGGCTGAGTAGTGCGTGAGTGTTGGAGACGTCAGTCTGCTGCAGAACTTCTGTGTTGGAGATTCAGTCCTGCCAGGAGAGGTGCAAGATGCTCCTGAGGCAGTGTAGGTGGAACAAGTTTGGCCTCTTCTCTTGGCTGATGTATGGTGTCCAAGTCTCACTGGTGTAGAGGAGTGTGCTGGGCACACATGCCTGGTACACGCACAGCCAGGTCTTCTTTGTCAGCTGTCTGTTGTTCCACACTCTCTTGCTCAGTCTGGCCATGACAGCTGTAGCTTTGGAAAAGCTACTGTTCACCTCTGTTTCGACGGACAGGGAGCAGGTGATGATTGACCAAAGATAAGTGAAGGATTCGACTAATGGTGATGTTTGTGGGAAATTCTGCATCCTGGACCATGACGTTTGTCTTCTTCAGACTGATGGTTGACCCAAACTCCTTGCAGGCAAGGGCAAAGTGATTAATCAGTTGTTGGAGTCCCCTTCAGAGAGTGACGTCAGTGCTACAACATTTACAAACAGCATCTCGCAGATGCGGGTTGTCCTAACTTTGCTCTTGGAGCACAAGTGGGAAATGGTGAACAGCTTGCCATCAAGCTCTTGTGCAAGGGTAGGTGCCTTCAGTGCAGTTTGTGAAAACATAGTGAAGGAGCTCGGAGAAGACGATTCCAAAGAGGGTCGGTGCCAGGACACAACCTTGTTTCATTCTGCTGCTCACGGGAAAGGTATCAGTGAAGCAGACAGTACTGTGCATGTCATTTTGGAAGGATGGTATGATGCTGTGCAGTCTTGGGGGGGGCAAGCAATCTTTAGCAGGAGTCTGAAGAGTCTGCTTCTGCTGACGAGGTCGAACGAGGTCGAAGGCTGTGTACAGTTGCTAGATGCAAGGCTCTGAAGTCGCACTAAGACAATGCGGGCAAACACATCTCCTACAATACTAAGGCGAGAGATGTCATGGTAGCTGTTCCGATCACTATGGTCGCCCTTGTTTTTGTACAGTGTGACAGTGTTGGCATCTCGCGTGTCTTGGGGGATGTGGCCCTTTTCCCAGCAAAGACACGGAAGCTCGTGTAGATGATGCAGCAAGGCAGGCTTCCTGCTCTTCAAAACCTCAGGGGGATTTCCATCTTTCTCTGAGGCTTTCCCTCTGGTGAGGCAGTCAGTGGTTTTGCTGAGCTCCTCCATCAACTCTTCCATGACTGGCAAGTCAGGCAGTGCCTCTAGGGCAGCATCGGTCTCCACGTTCCGGGTTGCATACAGCTCCAGGTAGTGCTCCACCCGAAGTTCAAGCTGCTTGCTCTGTCCAGTGATGACTGCCCCATTTTTTTTGACTTCAGTGGGACTGCCTTGGTGGCTGAAGGGCCTATGGCTGACTCGATGCCGTCAACCATCCCTCTTGCATTCCCGCTGTCAGCAGCCGATTGGTTTTTGCTGCACAAATTCAGCCAGCAGATGTTTATACAACATCGGGCAGTTTGCTGCACCTTGCTACCAGCAGCTCTGAGCGTGCCATGTCTGCTGGTGCAGGGGCTTTGCTGGTAGGCCAGCAGGGCTTTTCCCTTGGCCTCAGTCATCTGCTCCATTTCTTCCCCATGCGCTTCATACCAGTCCGTGTTCTTACTCTCCTTTTTTCCCGAATGCTGTTATGGCTCAGCTGCAGATGGCATCACAGAGTTGGAGTCAATAGAGGAACTGTCACCGGAACTGTTCTTCATCGTGGCTTCAAAGGCATCTGCGAGATGTTGTGCTTTGTCAGAGTTCACTGTACAGTAGGTGTTGATGCGAGATCGGCCCCTAGTCTCGGAATGATGGTGACTCTTTGGCATTAACCCCACTCCACTGACAACGAGGGAGTGGTCTGTGTCGTAGTCTGCACTGTGATAACTGCGAGTGCTGAGGACACTGTTCCCGTCCCTGTGGCTGGTGATGATAAGGTCAAGCTGATGCCAAGAGATTTTGTGCTGTTCCTTACACTGAAAATACGTGTTGGAAATGTACAGTCCGCGATGCCAGCACAGCTCTAGCAGTCTCTGCCCATCCTCGTTCATCTTTCTGATGCCATGATAGCTAAAGCAAGAAGGCCATGATTTGTGGTCAGCTCCATCTCTAGCAGCTACAATCCTTCAGTGCTTGCGATTCTGGATATTGCCTCATCCAGAGCCTCGCACAACTGGTCTTTGGCCTCTGGTGAAGAACAAATTGTTGGGGTATAGATGCTCAGGAGGATTACGGGGTCGGATAGCGATGATAAGCTGAGAGCAAGGATGCTTTCTGTTCCACCTTTTGGTGAATTCAAGGTGGCAATGATAGAATTCTTCACTGCATAACCAATCCCATACTGCCTTGGGTCTTCATGAGGGAGACCCTGCCAAAAGAAGGTGTAATTGGACTCTCTGATGGAACTATTATCTGTGAAATGGGTCTCCTGGAGACAGGCAGTGTTGATGTTCAGCTGAGTAAACTCCCTATCAATGACTGCTGCTTTGAGGGCATTGTCGATCTGTTGGAGGCTGTCAGTCAGTCTGGGAAATGTGGTCTGCATGTTCCAGCTTGCGAGGTGAAGAGCTGGCATCTTCCTAGTTTTAATCCTTCTACCTGCTGCAGTCTCACAGCTTGCTTGTTGAGGTGAACTCAGAACCCCATGCAAACAGTGAGGCAGGCAAGTGGTAGTGGGACAGCACCTTACTGTAAATCAACTATGCTAAGTATATATATGTATATTGAATAGATTTTAAATATTGCTAAAACAGAAATAATATACATTAAAAAGTGAGGTAGTGTCCATGGGTTCATTGTCCATTTGTGAATTGGATGGCAGAGGGGAAGAAGCTGTTCCTGAATCACTGAGTGTGTGCCTTCAGGCTTCTGTACCTGTTTCCTGACTGTAACAATAAGAAGAGGGCATGCCCTAGGTGATAGGGGTCCTTAATAATGGATGTTGCCTTTCTGAGGCACTGCTCCAACTTTTTATGGTTTTTTAAATGCTGGACCCGCTCACAGCTCACCACAAAGATCCATTCATTGTTAAGACCTTGAGACCATACAACATAGGAGTAGAATTAAGCAATTTGGCACATCAAGTCTGCTCTGTCATTTGATCATGAACCTAACCCTATTCTCCTACCTTTCACATCCTCACTGTTCAGGAACTTATCAACCTCTGCTTTAATACATCCAATAGCCTGCCTGTGATAATGTATTCTACAAAATCACCACTCTCTGGCTAAAGAAATTCCTCCTCATCTCTATTCCAAATCGACATCCCTCTATTCTGAGGCTGTGCCCTCTGGTCGTAGACCCAACCACTATAGGAGACATCCTCTCCATATCCACTCTATCGAGGCCTTTCAACATTCGATAGGTTTCAATGAGATCCACCCTCATTCTTCTAAGTTCCAGTGAGTACAGGCCCACAGCCATCAAATACTCCTCATATGATAAAACTTTCATTTCCAGAATCATTCCCATGAACCTCTTCTGAACCCTCTCCAAGGTCATCCTTTCATAGATAAGAGGCCCCAAACTGCTCACAATACTTGAAGTGAGGCTCCACCAATGCCTTTAAAGTCTCAACATTACATCCTTGCTTTCATATTCTAGTCCTCTTGAAATTAATGCTAACATATATTAGCCTTCTTCACCACTGCCTCAACCTGCAAATTAACCTGCACAGGGATTCCCCAAACCCTTTGCACCTCAGACTTTGAATCCTCTCCATTTAGAAAATAGCTTACACTTTTGTTCGTTCCACAAAAGTGCATGACCATACAATTCCCAACACTTGAATTTCACCTGTCTCTCCTTTGCCCATTCTCTTAATCTGTCCTTCTGCACCCTTCTTACTTCCTCAACACTACCTGTCTTCATACCTTCTGCAAACTTGGCCACAAAGCCATCAATTCCATCATCCAAATCACTGACAAATAATGAAAGAAGTGGCCCCAACACTGATCCCTGAGGAATGTCACTGTTCACTGGCAGCTTACTGAAAAAAGCTCCCTTTATTTTCACTCTTTGCCTCCTGCCAATCAGTCAATCCTCTATCCATGATACTATTTTTCCTATAATACCATAGGCTCTTAACTTATTACGCGAACTCATGTGCAGCATCTTGTCAAAGGCCTTCTAAGAATCCAAGTAAATAACATCCACTGACTCTGCCTTGCCTATTATTTCCTCAAAGAATTCCAACATATTTGTCAGGCAAGATTTTCCTTTAAGGAAGCCATCCTGACTTTGGCCTATTTTATCATATGCCCCTAAGAGCCCTGAAACCTCACCCTTAATAGTGGACTCCAATATCTTCCGATTAGGCTAACAGGCCTATAATTTTTGCTTCCTTGCCTTCTTAAGGAGTGGAGTAAAGTTTAAACCTCATCAACCAAAGGAATTCATAGTGATGGACTCTCCTAACAATCTACTTTGTTGTTGTGCCTTCCAAAGTGGACAGCCTCACATTTTCTAACAAAATGTACCATTTACCAACTTCTTTTCACTCACTTATCCTATCTGTATGACCTTTGCAATCCGTTTGATTCCTTTTCCCAACTCACTCTCATATCTAGTACCTATCCTAGTATTTCCAAAAAATTTGGCGCAACGGTTTTGATCCTTTCATTCAAGTCATTAACGTAGGTTTTAAATGCACCATCACTAGCGCTGATCCCTGTGGAAGGCTGCAATTTACTGGTTGCCAATCCAAAAATGATCCATTTGTCCAAAGTGTTGTGTTTGATTAGCTGGCCAATTCACTATCCATGCTCACATATTAACAGTAACCCTGTATAATTTTACTTGTGTGGCGACCTTTCATATGATATCTTATTGAATGGAAGTATATGGGTTCCCTGGGTTACAAATGAACTAACTTAGGGAAATCCAAGTTCCCACAAATTTTTCCATATGTCCTTTAAGCATTTTTCAAGCTAGCAATAATAATAATAAAAAAATGTTTCATGGTATCTCTAATGATCGCATTCATTACAGAATATCATGATTAGTTTAATTATTGGTATTGTTAGGGTGATTATTCAATGAAATAAACAAGTTTTATGTAGAGTGATGTGATATGCATGTATACATTTATGATATATTAGAAAACAGACTTTTCTCATTTATGGAGAAAGCGTTTGCAGATAATCCTCAGGGAGAAAAACCTTATGCAAGCTGAAGACTGTCTGTATTGTAATGCAAACTGGATGGAATTAATTTTATTGAGGGCAGCTATTTTCAAATTGAATAGGACTATATTAAAGTCATATAATGTGTTTCACTCAATCCTTAACTCTGATACATTACATTACCTTTGATCTGTAGTTAGGTCATTTATACATTGGAAAAACAGCCGTTATTTGAATCCTAAAACCCAGTGGAATCTCCTTGTAGATTCCCAAAACCTGACTGAGAAACTACACTCAAGCTATTGTATCCTCATTTAGTATTTAGGCTGATGTAGTCATTTTAATTCGGTAGTCTTTGGCTCTGTTAACATGGTATTAATTTGATTATATCTGAAAATCTGTATGTATAACATCAACTACACTGCCTTTATCAACACTCTCCATCGTTTAATTGAAGATTCAATCACATTTGTCATACAAAATTTATTTCTAACAAGTACCTTTTGGTTACAGTTATCAATCTTTGTTCTTCTGAAGGATAATTAATTTTCTTTAGATTATAGTTGACAGATGTTTCTCCATCTCAATTATTTCTTCTCCTCTAATTGGACAGGGGATAGAATTTGTTACCGTTAGATCTCCTGACACTATTTCCTGATTACAAGAAGGAAGACTGAAGCTGAAGATACTATCTTAAACTTTATTTCTCACAACAGCTTGGGAAATACTTCATCTGTACTGTTTTTTTCTGCTTTGACTTAAGTCATCCTTGTTACCTATTTCCATTGTATTAAGATTCATCAATGGATCAATGAAAATAAATCGGCATTGATTTACAAACCTGGTGTTTAACCTTCATTCTGGACATCTGAGCATTTGTAATCTCACTACAACAAAGGTTTTGGTGGCATTTTAAAACAGACCCAGCCAACGTAGCGTCTGTGCCTTGGAGGATCCCATGGCACTAAATACAGAAGAACAGGAAAACATTCTGCTTAGTATTTATCACTCAATTAACATCCCTGAAAATATTCAGATATATTTTAAAATTTATCCTCTGAGTGCATTTAAAATGATGGGTGAAAATGGCACAAATATGTTGCGATTTCAAGACATGTGAAATGCCCCCACTAGGCAATTGGCGGAATTACATAACTCTCCATTATCTTTCATTTATCTCACCCCACAAGACTACTGTGAATAAATTGATTAGCATATATACCGTCATTACCAGGCCATGGCTTTTTATGAAGTATTCATTGTCTATGACATATTGAACATTGTCTTGGAAATTTATGAATATTTATAATTACAACAAAACTAGGAAACAGGATAGCCAGGCAAACTGTTAAATCTTCCCCATCAACTTTAACAATGTAGAATGACTTTTCCATGGGCTAGTAAATGGTCTTTTCAATATTCCTCGGTAGTTATTTGACAACTATTTTCTGATTATTTATTTTTTTGGGTCTATCTGCTACAATACGGTGAGGTTCAGAATTCAAACTGATGGATGGTAACTTCTGACGATGTTCCATTGTTAATTTTTGTTTCATGCATAATGTTTGCTTGACATCGTACAGCAACTGAAATAAGTGCCATTATGAAGAAATGCGATCATCTTTGTTTAGGGTCACCTGTTGTACTCCCACCATCCACAAATATAATAAATACATAACTAGAATCACTTATACCTTTGGATAGTCATAACTGTCAATGGCAAGGGGATATCAGAAGACATTGTTTATTTCCAGAATCTGGTGGTGGGCATGGCAGTCTGGGTGGCTTCCAAGCTGATGGTATGAACAATGATTTCTCAAACTTTCAGTAATGTATAATCCAACCATTCTTTTTCAATTCTCCATTCTGTCTCTCACCCCTTCTCTTCTTCTCACCTGGAAATAGTGACAGACTTTAGGAGGTGATAGATGGAGACAACAAGAGACTGATAGGGACAGAGGAAGGTGGAACAGGCAATCAAGTGAGGAGGTAGGGAGGACGAATGGAAACATTGGAGGAGAGAGCCAGAGAAAGGGATGTGTTGGTGATGGGCAGATGGAGTGGATGCAGAAGGGGTAAGAAACAGGGTGATGGGGATTTGGGTAAGTGTAAGACGAATGAGACTGATCCTGGTCTTCCCAAATGTTTCCGTGACCTGAACTACCTACAGCAGTGTCCTCAAGATACTGGAAAATTAACAGTAACATTGTTTCCATAAGATTCTTTAAACCCACTGATCAGATAAGTGGACCAACATCAGTGTCCTTTCCAAAGGTAACATTGCTAGCATTGAAGACTTAATCTCAAATGGCTACATTGACCAGACTACATTCCATGCCTGTACAAGACTTCAGAAAAAAATTATTTCAAGCTCTATCAAGGGAAGAGTTTATAGAATTAACGGAGGAAAATGTTCATGGATATTCTCAAATTCTCCCTGAGAAAATGCAACATCCCTACTTACTCTAGGGAATAATTGCTCACGTTAATGCAAAGTGAAAGTGGATTTGGAATTACATAGAGAATGTTGAGTCTCAATATTAAGAGCAGAGTGAAGCCCTATATAATCTGTAGAAGCTGTGTTCCACCTCACGTATTAGAGGACCATTACTATCTATAGTAGAGATAACATTTTCATTATTGCCCTCATCAGTCATCTCAGAACCACAAAACAATGGTGGAATTACTTATTCTCAGTCTGGAGTGACTAACTAAGGAGAAAAAGATGGTATAAATTCAGGTTTACTAATTTCGGATCTGCTAGTATCTTCTTGATGCCTGAAGCCATTCCAGTGTAAGATTGTGCGAGACTCAGCATGGTAGAAACATAAGCCCTGACTGTATTTCAGAAACACTCAGATTCCTTCTAGGAGTTTTCTGCTGGCTAAATCATATGCTCAGGCTTTGTAATGTGTTAACTCTTTCAAGACAAGGAGTTTAACAGTTCTGAATATCTATTCAGACAATTCAAGAACTATTAAGAAAAGGCAATGAAATGATTGAAAATCATTTGCTTTTTTAAGAAAATATTTTAAAATAACTTAAAATTGAGATACAGAGATGTTTGGTGCAGAACTGTTTTCCTGCAAGTTGTGAGCCATTGAAAAATAGTTGTTATCTAATCCTGAGCACATAGTGCCATCCCATTAATGTGTAGGTAATTTTCACTCTGTCCATTAACTGATCATCAATCCATACCAATTAGAGAAGAGATAGCCAGTATAAATTGAGGAAAAGAGGGTGGAGTAGGATCTGGCAAGTGATTGGTGGATCCAGGTGTGAAGGCAGATGGAGGAGTACTGAGTTGAAATAGTGATTGAAGTTGGAGGTGGATACTGTAGGGCTGAAGATGATGGAAACTAATAGGATTAGAAGGGTGAAGCAAGGAATCAAATGTCTTGAAGTTATGTAAGAGCCTTTTGTATGATATCCTATTGAATGCAGTCTAAAAATTCAGATTTGCATCTAGTGGTCCCTGCCTATGTATGTTGTTAAATGCAACAGCAACAAAAAGATAATAAGATTTCCCAAGTGCTGATTCTGCATATTTGTATTTTAATTTTCAGAGTGTCCTGTTATTGCTTATTTAGTAATTGAATCTCTGGGGAGTTTTGAAATCCTATAAAGACTCCCTTCCTATCAGAATGTAGAAACAATCTATTAAAATTTTGATGACCTGGAATGCAAGATGATTTTTCCTTGAGGTCCAGAAGCTTTGGATGCAAAAGTTGTTGTTCTTACTCATGTTACTACTGGATTGGTTGGAACAGTCATTCTGTATCTCATCCATTACTATCCTCTATTAACTTCAATGTGATGCAAAACAGGTCAGGGTGCTGAAGTAGCATTGAAACTTACACGTACACAACGGGCAAATAGTTAAATGTGACTGAATTTGAGATTTCAAAGGTTCTGAGGTCCATCTATTATCAAAGAATGTATGCAATACACAACTCTGAGAGTCTTCTTCTCCAGATAGCCATGAAATAAAAAAAAAACACGGAAGTCATTTCATAGAGAAACAGCAAACCCACCCTCCTGCACAAAAAAGAATGGCAACAGGATTATCAACCCCAACTTTGCAGCCCAACGTGATAGTTTAGGCTAGAGGTCTGTTAATCTTGAAGCCTCCAACAGACAGACAAAATCGGTGAAGTTTTCAGGGTGATTTTCAATAGTTTAGTCCATTAACAAAGGTAAATCCAACAGACACTTAAGTATTTACATTGTGAGCCAAGTTCATCTTTATATATTTTCAAACAGATCTTTCAATGGACATTCTGCACTTTTTCACAAAACTAGCAGGAAATTGTTTAAAATTGCAATGGAAAGCTTTACCCAGTAATAGAGCTTATAATGTATGCATAATAATATTTAACATCATGTTCAAAAATGACTAGGCACAGAGCATAAAATTAGCACCGCTATAGTGGGGATTTAGTACTACTCAAAGTAGGGAGATCAAGATACAAAGAGCCTTCACTGTATTTTGTCAAAATGAGGATTCAGTGGAGACTTTGAACAAGAGCTTCTCCAAGGGTAAGGATGCACAGAGTTCTGTACACTTAGAAACAAGGCCAACAGTTTTCAGAGATGAACATAGCCATTAGGGGTTTTTGCAGATGGACAGATACTCATTTGATTTATCAAATCCTCCTGCATGTAAACTGAGACAGAAGGCTCCATTACCTTGACATTCTAATAGTACCAGGTTCTCATAATTCCACATGCAGCATGTAACGTATGGATCTATTTCTTTAAGACCAAAGCCCACCCCAATCAGCACTACATATTGATCTGTTGTCTATGCATGTGCATTATTTTTTTCCCTCTCTCTTTTGTTGCAATGTGAATACACCAGTTAAAGCCATCTCCCGCATGTGTGCTTTTATTTAATTTATATGTAGTTGTCCACAGACACAACAATTTGGTGACGAGTATGAACTTGAACTTCAGGGAACATCACCAACTGCACTGACAGTTATGGGATGAAACAGCGAGAGTTAAACAGCACGAGAAAGCCATCACAGATGCTAACAGAGGAACGTTTGAATAACAGTGAAAGACGCACTGAATTTAAATTGAAAATATTGTGTTGATGGCTTCAGTTGGGAAAGTTCATGAATTTAATAGCACTAATGAATGCTGGGAGTCATATATCAAGAGGATTAAACTGTACTGCAACATGAGCAATGTGGAGGAGCAAAAGAAAGCCCCCATGCTTCTTAGCTTAATGGGTCCAAGAATGTACAGTCTCTTATGCAACTTAATAACCCCTGCAAAGCCAGCAAGCAAGATATTTGATGAAATTGTTACAATTTAACAAAATCACTTGAGCTCTAAACTGCTGGTAATAGCTGAAAGATTTAGATTTTACAAAAGGAACCAGCCAAAAGTTGAAAGTATTTCTGAATACATTTCAGAACTATGCAGATTTTGCCAATACTGTGACTTCAGAGATACTTCAGGCTTGTATGTGGCATGAGTAGTCAAAGCACTCATACAAGGCAACTGGCAGAAAGTGTCCTAAACTTAGAATGGGCATTGACCATTACAATATTGTTAGAAACTACAGCAAAGGACGCAGCAGAACTACAGAAAAGAAGGTTAGAATGTGAAATGCATAAAATAACTTTGAAGAGTGCAAAAAGCCAAAAAGTTATCGATGTGGTAAATACTCCCATGATACAAATGACAGTTGGTTCAAAGAAAAAGTCTGCAGAAAGTGTCATAGACAAGGTCGCATAGAGAGAATGTGCAAGGCAGGCAAAAGTCACAACTGAGTGAAAAGTCTCAAACACAAAACTAAGCAAATGCATTAAGTTACCAAATGTAGAACAGAATCAGACAATGTGGAGTTGACAAAGGTGAACTGCATGACATTACTGAAGCAGATTGCAAAATAATGTGGATCACAAGAGATGTGTCTGGTGTAAAAATGAAGATGGAGCTGGATACAGGGTCAGCTTTGACCATAATTCCAGAGGATGACTACAACAGACTGTTTTCTGAGCCAGCATAAAAGAAATCCTCTGTGATGCTGAAGACCTACACAGGCAAAATTGTCTCCCAAAAGCAAACTGAAATTGAAGGTGATGTATGTAAGTCAAACACAGCAGTTAGAACTTTATGTATTGAAAAGTGGAGCGCCGGCACTTTTGTGTGAATGGGTGAGAAATATCCAACTAGACTGACACTTAATCAAAGCTCTCAGAGTAACATCAACAGGCAATGGCAGCCCAGATGGAAGCACTAAGCAGACACTGGCACAGCTGCTTAATGCTAATGAGAAAGTACTTGAGAATGGCATTGGTAAATTCAAAGGCATGAAGTCCAGAATTGAACTGGATGAAACAGTAACACCAATATTCCATAAAGTGCATCCAGTTCCTCCTAAAGTGGATGCTGAACTTCAGAGCTTGGAGGTGACTGGAATTCTCTTCAAGGTTGAGTGGAGCGATTTGGCCACAACCATTGTCCTGCTGATCAAAAAAGGGAAGGCTGGAGCTGCTCGCATATGTGGAGATTTCAAAGTGAACATCAGCCCAGTGCTGTACACTGTGCAGTATCCCCTGCCACAAATAGAAGATATTTTTGTACCTTTGTAAGGCGGGGAGTGGTTTTCAAAGATTGACTTGTCACAAGCCTATCTGCAAATGGAGACTGAGCAGGAAGTTTCTCTCAATCAACACTCACAAAAGACTGTTCCAGTATACTGGTCTGGTCTTTGGTGTTGCATCAGCTCCAGCAATTTGGTAAAGAGCAATGGACCAGGTGCTCCAAGCTATCCCAGGAACACAATGTTACTTTGATGACATCATCGTGACTGGCAGAAATGCTGAAGAGCATCTCCAGAACCTTGTAAAATGGTCTGTGCGCAAAGAGAGAGAAATGTGAGTTTTTCAATGAAATCTCATATTGTGATCATGTCATTGACAAGCATGGTTTAAGTAAGTCACACTAGAAGATTGAAGCAATGCTACAGACCCCCAAACTGGAAAATGTGTCACAATTCAAGTCATACTTTGGCCTTGTAAGCTGCTATCACCAGTTTCTCCCAAACAGTGCTGCATTCATTGAATGCACTGTAACAGATAGAAGCAAAGTGAGAATGGTCAGAAAGATGTGAAAAAGCATTCAAAGAAACAAAAAGACTAATAACATTTGATGAACTACTCATCCATAATGACCCATCTCTGCCCATCAGACTGGCTTGTGATGTGTTCCTTTATGACACTGGAGTCGTTTTGTCACACATTATGAAAGATGGATCTGAACACCTGATTAAGTTTGGTTCAAAGTCACTGTTAATTGCAGAATGCAACTATACACAGATTGACCAAGAGGCCCCTAGTCTAGTATAGGGAATAAAGATGTTCCACCACCACTTCTACAGTCAAATGTTTATGCTAGTGACAGATCTCTAGCCTCTTGTGCCCATTTTCGATCCCAGAAAGGGAATTCCAGTGATGACTGATACCTAGTTACAAACGTTGGGCACTATTCCTAGGAGCCCACTCTTATGACATGGAGTTCAAGGTTACCAAACAACACAACAATCCTGATGGCTTGTCACATCTTCCACTGTTGGCAACTGAGGAAGAAAAGTCTTCATACTGTGACCCAGCAGAAGTGTTCCACACCACATTGGTGGACCAGTTGCTGGTAACAAATTCCGAAATACAAAGGGAACCAAGGAATGAACTGACATTGTCAACAGTCTATGAAATCACCCCGCAACGATGGTGAGCTTATGCTAACCCTATGTTTCCAAAGGCCTCAGTGAGACAAGACCAAATGTTGGTAAGTCAAAGAATGCTGATGTGTAGATTTTGTGTTGTGGTTCCCTCTAAACTGTGCACCAGAGTGTTGGAGAATATACATGAAGGACACTTGGGTACAGTTAAGATGAAGAGTCTCACCTGGAGCAACGTGTGGAGGCTGGGAATAGATAACCAGATAGAAGACTTGGCCAAAATCTGTTTGGGATGGCACAAAGTTCAAAGTGCACCACCGCAGGCACCCTTACACCATTGGGAGTGGCCGTCTTCATCAGGACAAAGAGTACATATTGACTCCATGCTTCTGATTGCTGAGGATGCTCAGTCAAAGTGGCCAGAGGTTATACCAATGAAGTCAACCACCTCAACAAAGACTGTCTCCTCCCTGAGGATTATCTTCACCAGAAACAGCTTAGCAGAACAAATTGTGAATGTGAACAAACTGTGAATACATGTCAGAAAAATTCCAGTTGTTCATGAAGGAAAATGGCATCAGACATTCAGCAATGAATGGGTTAGCTGAAAGGATTATCCAAACCTTCAAGAAGTTGATTAAAGTGAAGGACAAGGAGGACATTTCTCTATAGTACAAGGTGGATAACTTCCTTTTCGTGTATCGGATCTCTGTTCATGCAATAACAATTCAAACACCTGCAATTCTGTTCATGAACAGGAATCTGTCTACGCACGTGCATTGTTCTCTCTCTCTCTCGCTGCAAAATGAATACATCAGTTAAAGCTATCGCTTGCACGCATGCTTTTATTTAATATATACGTAGTTGTGCACAGGCACAGCACAATGTGACTGTTATTCACAGCCACTCACTGTCAATCTCACTACTGCTCATATTCCATTCTTCTCTAATTTTGTGATTTTATTTCTCAAGGCTTTGATACAATTACCATTCCTACATTGAATGATACCTTTAATTACTCCAGAACTGTTGTTCCTGCTGAGTCAGACATGACTTGGAATTTCTTGTTTAAGTCAGGTATCCCATCTTGCTTCATGATTAGATTGAAATCACAACTTATTGCAGTGCAGAGTATATAATTAAAACCAAAATTCCTACAGTGAGTACTTAAGCATATGCTACAATAATTACAAAGAATAATGGGGGGTTGTATTTATGGTTTGTGTGTTTCTAGTTTTCATCTGCTATCTGTAATTACAAATTGCATTTAGAACTAACAGCAGCCACCATTTAGGAAGTCATTTTTAGTGCCCAAAAAGCAAGACACTGAAGAGTCTAATATTTCCCCAGTATCTCTGTTTCCTGGGTGAAGAATGACTTCCTTCCATTTCATTTTTATGGGTTTTGAGGTGGCTGATGAGGTCAATGTGGGAACCACAGACACTTTGCAGGAAATGGCTGATAGGTGGATGTTCTGATGAGGTAGTAGATTCCCTTCACCACGTACACAGAGGTTCCATATACCTTGGCCTTGCGGCTTCTGATTCCATCTGAATATTTCTTCATTTTGAACCAGCAACCAGTGGGAACGTTGTATTTGTTCAAAGCAGCTTTGAGTACATCTTTTGTTTTCTTTGTCCAATCTTCTTCCATGACATAGTTTGGAATATGGCAGCTGTTTCGGGCATTTCTGCACATCTGTCCTGAAAAGGGACACAGATATTTATAGTCATGACTTTTGGTAAGCTTATCAACTTTATTGTAGACGTCTATTCTGAACTGGGAAGACAGGTCAGCCTTTGGTCTGCAGCTTCGGTTTTCCACACATCCGCCAGTTGTTATACATGAGTTAGTGCAGTCCTGGAAGGAATAGTTATCTTGTATTGGAAAAGAATGTTTTAAAAGTACAAAGAAGATTCACCAAGGTAATTCCTGGGATGGAATGCTTCAGGAGGAGGAGAGACTGGATAGGTTGGGATTATTTTCCTTAGAGTGGAGAAGTCTGAGGGAGGCCTGACAGAAATATTCAATATTATGAGGAATATAAATTAAACTGATATCAAGAAGATATCCCTTATAGAAGAGGTGCATATAAAAGCAAATATTGGTTTAAGTAAGAATTTTGGAAGGAAATTTGAGAAAGAACTTTTGTTACCCAGAGTGTTTGGAATCTGGAATGCATTTCCAGAATGGGTAGTGGAGGCCGGCGTTCTCACTTTTGAGCACCTGAATCACCAAGGCGTAGAAGAATAAAGATCAATTGCTGGTAAATGGTATCAGCGTAAATGGTTACCTGATGCTTGGCATGGACCTGGTGGACCAAAGTCCCTATTTCAGTGATGTATATGACTCAATGAATCTGTATCAATATTTGACTTGCCTACCCTCATCTTGCTTCCCATTCTTTATGTGGAGAAACCTTTTCCATCATTGTCTCAAAAGAACTCCATTAGGTAGTCTTGAAATACTGCCATTATTCTAATGTCCTGCTATAATATGATGAAACTTAAGGATACCATTTACAGCATCATTTTAAATATTAGTTCCAATTTCACAGGCTTCTTACTTTAGAATCCCACTTTGTCTGGCCTGTTCCTGCAGGCACCTGGCTAATAGAATTCACCTTCTGCCTATTTAACCCCAGTTCTCATCCAAAGTCCTTGCTCACTCATCGAACCAACTGGCCTCAGTCAGTTGCTCCTAATTGGCTGTTGTGTATAATTTCTGTTCTCTCTTGATTTGAAGCCCCTCAAGATTTGTTATTTTGTTGTCTGAGGCCCCTCATGGCTTGTTATTTTGTTGTCTGGTATTAATCTTATCGGTTACTGATGAATACTCTCAGTGTCTCTCCCTTTGGGTCAAGCCTTCTCTGCCTTCCCTGACACAATAAGTGAGCCAGCAGAGTATGCTCACCTGGTGCAAGTCATCTGCTGGCACAAGTACACGATCCAAAAGCAGCAGGAAACCATTGACCAGCTGCTCACCACTCTCTTCCAACTCACCATCTCAGTGCAGCAACTCTGCACCAATCAGCCTTCTCCCTCTAAGCTTGGAATTCCCGTGCCTGAAAGTTTCAATGGATCTCCAACCCAATACAGCAACTTCCTGTCCTAGTATGTCTTACAATTTGAGCTCTAAACATCTCTGAATTCTATGGACTGGGCCAAGACCATCTTCCTCATCTCTCTCTTGACTGGGGAAACTCTGACCTGGGCCATTGGGTTAACAGGGACAGTAGAACTCCCATTTGCAACAGATATGAGAATTTCACCATTGAGATGTGCCGTGTTTCAATCACCCAGGAAGTGGAAGGAATGCAGCGGATCTGATACGTCACCTGCGTCAAGGCTCAAACCTTCTGGATTACGGCATGGAATTCAAGACCCTTGCAGCAGAGCACAGATGCAATGCGGATAGCCCATTACCATCATGGCCTCTTGAAGTGCCTGAATGACGAGCTGCCTACCCAGGAGATGCCCACTGACCTCGAAAGCCTCATCACTCTGGCTCTCTATATTGACAACCATCTTGTGGAACAACCAACCAGATCATCAACCAGACCTCCAGTTCTGTTACCAGAACCGTTTCCGTTTGCAGGATCCTCCTTACCGATGCCTCCATTACTCATGCAATTTGGGAGATTCCCTTAACCCCTCAAGAGTGCAAGCATCGAAGGAAAAACAACCTGTGCACCTACTGTGGAGCCGCTGATCACCAATACCTCAAACAATTTCCGGTCTAGATTGTGCCAGCAAACGATTCCCTGAGCGACGGCTTCCAGATAGTCAATTATTTCACTTTTTCTACTTCCACTTATTATTTTTATCTAAACTGTGTTTTGGAAACTGTTGGTGCCTGTGACTTACAGTTTGGTGTTCGATCGAGTGATCTTGCTATCCGTAAGAAAGAGGGAGAGGAGCATAAGCACGAGCTGCCTCGAGCAGAAGACAGGGCCAGGATCAACTCCATTTCTCGCTGACAGAAATGCTGAGGAAGATGGAAACATAATGGCAAATGCCGAAGAGGCTGGGTTGGCGGTTAGGAGGCTGCGGGTCAGTGGATGGAAGCTGCGGGTCGGTGGTCGCTCCCCACAGAAGGACTGAATTTGAGTGTCACTCTCCTCGATGTTGACGGAGGATGTTTTTGAAATTCAGAGACTTATGTGATTATTGGTGTGGACTGTGGTTTGTATGGTCTCCTTCAGTTTTCTGAGTTTTCTTTCTTGTTGCCTTTTTCTGAATGGGTAATATGTTAGCTTTCATAGGAGGGAGGAGTTGAGGATGTGGGGTCTGATGTTCTTGTCGGTGCTTTTTCATGCAGGTGATATGTTTGTTTATTTTTGTGCAGGAGAGGGGAGTGGGAGCTTGATGCTATTGTTGCTTTTTTGAGTGGGAGGGGGTCGGGGTTTAGAGGCTTGATGTTCTATTGTTTTCTGGATGGGCAATCTGTTCATTTTTGTGTGAGGTTGGGGTGGGGGTTTGGGATTTGTGAGTTTTGTTTCTTTTTCTTTTTTGTGAGGGTAGGGGAGAAGTTGATGCCTTCCCTACTCTCTACTTCACCCCCCTTCCTCTCACGGTTTCACCTATCACCTACTACCTTGTACTCCTTCCTCCTCACCTCCTACCTTCTTGCTCTAACTTCATATCTTTTTTTCTTCAGTCCTGATGAAGGGTCTTGGTCTGAAACGTCAACTGTTTACTCTTTTCCATAGATGATGTCTGACCTGCTGAGTTCCCCCAGCATCTTGTATGTGCTGCTTGGATTTCCAGCAACTGCAGATTCTCTCTTGTTTGTGAAAGTAAAAGACTTAGTTCTTACCACACATCAAAGTTGCTGGTGAACGCAGCAGGCCAGGCAGCATCTCTAGGAAGAGGTACAGTTGACGTTTCAGGCCGAGACCCTTCGTCAGGCCTGAAACGTCGACTGTACCTCTTCCTAGAGATGCTTCCTGGCCTGCTGCGTTCACCAGCAACTTTGAAGTGTGTTGCTTGAATTTCCAGCATCTGCAGAATTCCTGTTGTTTTAGTTCTTACCATGTGGTTTCATGAATAGAGGTGTCTGTTTTATGAGGCTGTCATTGCAGCCATCATTTGGTGAACAGTTTGGTGAACTGGCTCAGAGATAACTTAATCAGAGCAACTGAGCATGGACACAATGAATTTTCCGCTGAGACTATTTTCAGATATGAAGCTCTTTATTATTGAAAATGCAGGCTTGCAGAAGGAACACCTTGTCATCTGGGTCAGTGCTTGGCTGAGCTGGTTGAACTGGTTTGAACCAGTCAGTGTTGGAATAAAGAAAAGGAATTCCTTAAGAAATAATACTGAAGGAAGAACCATAAAGCAATACTGCTTGAAGTCTTGGACTACTTCCGAACAGAAGATGACACAGGTCAATCAGGTGACCTTGAGCTAATGAATTTGAAACGTCATAGATTGATCTGATAGGGACAAGAATAAAAACTGGAAAATTTCAGGAGCACAGGCAGTGACAACTCTATGGTGACCAATTACTGTGACAAACGGTTGATCCCACATCTGTAATGTGGAGATTAAATCAGGATCAAGAAAAAATGTCTGGCTAGCATAGACTCCTTTTCCTTTTTTCACTGTTTGCAGAGGGGAAGGGAAACCTAATGGGTTTGCGCACAGTTATTTAGTTACTCCTGTGTTTGTTGGCTGAGCCAATAAAGGTACTTGTCTGTAAATACACATCCTTTTGGTACTTAAATGATCACTATTGTTGAGGGTTGATCCTTTTAAGAAATCCCAGTTCTTATCCACAGACCTTGTTCACTCATTGAACCAGCTGGCATCAAGCAGTTACTCCTGGTTGCCTGTTGTGTTCAGTTTCTCTCCTCTCTTGGTTTATGGCCCCTTGTCGCTAGTTATTTTGCGGACCATTATTAAAGTTATTGGTTACAGCAGAGTTGTCTCTGCGGCTGTGTTTGGGTTAAGCGTTCTCTACATTTCCTGGCACTGTTTTACCAAATTCACAGTAATAAGAATGTGATGTTTATCACAAAAGAGTCCAAATTGTGTAATAACCCTAGAAAAGTAATAGAAACACCCTATTATTCTGCATTGCTTTCATGACCTGAAGTTATGCAATGTTATCATTACTTTTGTGATCAGCTCATTTCTTCCTAATCCTTATGGAATTTTAAATAAATAGATGCCTCATTGTGCAAGATTCATTCTGTGATAGGTAAAGTCAGTAAATTGCTCTTAGTCTATCAAGATGAGAAATTTAAATAATTAACACTCAAAGATATTTTTGCTAAGTCCTTTAATCTTAGTGGATGGCTGGTAGGAGCTGCCACTAAGTGTTCTTATTGTGGCATTACGATCTTATAAAACTTTCTTTGAACTTGAAGTGTCAGGTGAAATGTAATTTAGTATTTTACAAGTTATTATTTTTATTGGCGCTGCTTGAAGCTTGAAGTATTGATTCGTTAAAATCACTGACTAAGCAATCTAAATAAAGATTACTTTCTTCATTGAATGTGTCACTAATTAGTAACGCTCGTGCGTGAATATAATTTTATCAGACTTTGAAAATTTGGCTTTAGACCTAGACACGTCCAAATCAAACTGATATACTGAATTATAGCAAAAAACATTGAGAATGAACTTGAGAACAAGACAGATATTAAGACCATAAAACAACTTAGGCTAACAATGATGCTCATAAATGATATTTTTGTTGGCTGATTACATGCTAAGCATAATTTTATAGAATTATGTATTTATTCTGTATTGTCAAGTCCTCTTTACGTGTATCTGACCTTCTGTGGAAAATAAGCTGCACTCAAAGTCAAGCAACATGATCTGCATATACCGAGGATAATGGACTACTTCAGTTTTCCTGAGATCATGCTTGCCTCAAATATATACCAAACCCTCTACCGAAACTTTACACTTTACAAAGTACTAAAATGACTGTTAATCAGGGACTGTCCTAGTATTCCCTTCCTACTGAATTTCTATTCCCATTATGTAACTCATTTATACAGCTGACATTGATGTTAAAAATGATTTTATTACCACATCAAATAACCATGCTTAAAAGAATTACAAAAGTATATGTTAAAATATAAGATTACTCTATACATCTGAGATATAAAATCAAGGTAAAGGTTAAAAATTCTTCTCCAAATCCCCAGGTATAGGAATTTTTATTTTTGCATTATAAAGGGAAAGCATTAAAGGGAGCAGATCGAATATTTTATCACTTGTATTGTGATTTTCTAATAAAGCAATGACAGTAAACATATTTAATGAGAGCTTCAATTTTATTACCTCTAAGGATACTTTAAAACACAACATTTTACTGTCCTGCTGAAGGGTCTCTACCCAAAACTTAGACTGTTTATAAACTCCATAGATGCTGTCTGACTTGCCGTTCCTGCAGGATTTTGTGTGTGTTGCTCAAGATTCCCAGTATCTGTCAAATCTCTTGGGCTTAGTGCATTTTGCTAGCCTTTTCCTTTTTTGTGTACACCCTCTAAATAATTCTCAGTCTCTTCTCAGGACAGATACAAGCACGTACGGTAAGACATATAAAGGTGAATGCTGTGAAATTGCATTGGCAATATCAGATGTAGTTGAGCCTAGTTAATACATTTCAGCCACACCAATGGGAGAAATGGTGAACACAAAATTCTACAGAATGCAGTTTACGCTGCGAGTATGGCAAGGTGAAGGACAATAACATAGGCAATGGTGGCATAAGGGCAAAGAGACCAAGAGTGAGAGATAAATCCACAAACTTGTCCTCACCAGTCCACCTGTGGCAGAATCACCTGTCCATGAAACCATTAGTAGAAGTTTTTATTGTGCAGTCACAGTGGAGACAAAGTCTGTGTTCACATCTAAGATGTAGAACATAGAACATAGAACAGTACAGCACATTACAGGCCCTTCGGCCCACAATGTTGTGCTGACCCTCAAACCCTGCCTCCAATATAACCCCCCACCTTAAATTCCTCCATATACCTGTCTAGTAGTCTCTTAAACTTCACCAGTGTATCTGCCTCCACCACTGACTCAGGCAGTGCATTCCACGCACCAACCACTCTCTGAGTAAAAAACTTTCCTCTAGTATCCCCCTTGAACTTCCTACCCCTTACCTTAAAGCCATGTCCTCTTGTATTGAGCAGTGGTGCCCTGGGGAAGAGGCGCTGGCTATCCACTCTATCTATTCCTCTTATTATCTTGTACACCTCTATCATGTCTCCTCTCATCCTCCTTCTCTCCAAAGAGTAAAGCCCTAGCTCCCTTAATCTCTGATCATAATGCATGCTCTCTAAACCAGGCAGCACCCTGGTAAATCTCCTCTGTACCTTTTCCAATACTTCCACATCCTTCCTATAGTGAGGCGACCAGAACTGGACACAGTACTCCAAGTGTGGCCTAACCAGAGTTTTATAGAGCTGCATCATTACATCACAACTCTTAAACTCTATCCCTTGACTTATGAAAGCTGACACCTCATAAGCTTTCTTAACTATCCTATCTACCTGTGAGGCAACTTTCAGGGATCTGCGGACATGTACCCCCAGATCCCTCTGCTCCTCCACACTACCAAGTATCCTGCCATTTACTTTGTACTCTGCCTTGGAGTTTGTCCTTCCAAAGTGTACCACGTCACACTTCTCCGGGTTGAACTCCATCTGCCACTTCTCAGCCCACTTCTGCATCCTATCAATGTCTCTCTGCACTCTTCGACAATCCTATACACTATCTACAACACCACCAACCTTTGTGTCATCTGCAGACTTGCCAACCCACCCTTCTACCCCCACATCCAGGTCGTTAATAACAATCACGAAAAGTAGAGGTCCCAGAACAGATCCTTGTGGGACACCACTAGTCACAATCTTCCAATCTGAATGTACTCCCTCCACCACCACCCTCTGCCTTCTTCAGGCAAGCCAATTCTGAATCCACCTGGCCAAAATTCCCTGGGTCCCATGCTTTCTGACTTTCTGAATAAGCCTACCATGTGGAACCTTGTCAAATGCCTTACTAAAATCCATATAGATCACATCCACTGCACTACCCTCATCTATATACCTGGTCACCTCCTCAAAGAACTCTATCAGGCTTGTTAGACACGATCTGCCCTTCACAAAGCCATGCTGCCTGTCCCTGATCAGACCATGATTCTCTAAATGCCCAGAGATCCTATCTCTAAGAATCTTTTCCCACAGCTTTCCCACCACAGACGTAAGGCTCACTGGTCTATAATTACCCGGATTAAACCTACTACCTTTTTTGAACAAGGGGACAACACTCGCCTCCCTCCAATCCTCTGGTACCATTCCCATGGACAACGAGGACATAAAGATCCTAGCCAGAGGCCCAGCAATCTCTTCCCTCACCTCATGGAGCAGCCTGGGGAATATTCCGTCAGGCCCCGGGGACTTATCCGTCCTAATGTATTTTAACAACTCCAACACCTCCTCTCCCATAATATCAACATGCTCCAGAATATCAACCTCACTCATATTGTCCTCACCATCATCAAGTTCCCTCTCATTGGTGAATACCGAAGAGAAGTATTCATTGAAGACCTCGCTCACTTCCACAGCCTCCAGGCACACCTTTCCACCTTTATCTCTAATCAGTTCTACCTTCACTCCTGTCATCCTTTTGTTCTTCACATAATTGAAGAACGTCTTGGGGTTTTCCTTTACCCTACTCGCCAAGGCCTTCTTATGCCCCCCCTCTTGCTCTTCTCAGCCCCTTCTTAAGCTCCTTTCTTGCTTCCCTATATTCCTCAATAGACCCATCTGATCCTTGCTTCCTGAACCTCATGTATGCTGCCTTCTTCCACCTGACTAGATTTTCCACCTCACTTGTCACCCATGGTTCCTTCACCCTACCATTCTTCATCTTCCTCACTGGGACAAATTTATCCCTAACATCCTGCAAGAGATCTCTAAATATTGACCACATGTCCATAGTACATTTCCCTGCAAAAACATCATCCCAATTCACACCCGTAAGTTCTAGCCTTATAGCCTCATAATTTGCTCTTCCCCAATTAAAAATTTTCCTGTCTTCTCTGATTCTATCCTTTTCCATGATAACGCTAAAGGCCAGGGAGCGGTAGTCACTGTCCCTCAGATGCTCTCCCACTGAGAGATCTGTGACCTGACACAGTTCATTACCTAGTACTAGATCTAGTATGGCATTCCCCCAGTCGGCCTGTCCACATACTGTGACAGGAATCTGTCCTGGACACACTTAACAAACTCTGCCCCATCTAAACCCTTGGAACTAATCAGGTGCTAATCAATATTAGGGAGGTTAAAGTCACCCATGATAACAACCCTGTTATTTTTGCACCTTCTCTTTCTTTTGCTTCTCTTTTGTTTTGCAGGTTCATGTTTCTCCAAAAACTGCTGTAGCCATCTGCTAGAATGAGGGAGAAGAAACATAAATCCCATAATCTGTGACTCATATAATTTCATCTGACCAGAACAGAACAGAAATTTATTGCCTCAGAGCAATGTCTTATTATGATATTCCATACACTTATTGCAGCAAAACCACTGCAAGGAGACAAACCAATTATTGTGCAAACAGAGTTTGCAGCTTTGAAAAATGACAGGAAAATACTGACAAATGAATGGAAAGCTACCATAACTGGATCTGGGAAATGGCAAATACTTTTACGAGACAACACCTTAAAGTGGGAATACATTCTGGAGAGCTATGATTTACAATCCTTACCTGTCATGAAAATTGCAGAACCACCCTCTCCATGACCCAATATAGTACGACATCCTTTTGAGCACTATTCTCACATATGATACTGTTATAGATCAGCAATGAAAATCAGAAAGATGGATGTACTCTATTATAATCTTTGCTCCTGATTATAAAAGGAAAACTTCTATCATAATCTAAATTTGAACCATATGGGATATAAGTGCATCCTTTAGGGATCATACAGCTCAGTTTGTAAAGGCAAAATCCCTAGAATTATGTCTGAAGCAAATAAATACAATGGAATCAGTCTTGATATGTAGTGAATCTCGTTATGCTAAAAACGCAGTAGAAAAAGATCAGCCCATCTAGTCAACGACAAGATGGAGAACACACAGAGGTAACTGCTTCCACATTTGTCCACATTTATGTATTATTATTAACTAGACCATTAGTGCAGGTGTTACACATCCCAGGACATACTGCAGGCCTTTTACACGGCTATGGTAATAAACAAGTAAGACAAGCTGTTGGGATGGACCTGACTACGGTAAGGGAGGCTAGAGTTTTGTAGTAACTAAGCAACAAATAAAAAATAACCTGAAGGATGTTTTAAAAGTTCTCTTAGATATTACTGAAATCAGTTCCAAAGGATTTCCAACACGGTACAAATATGAAGCTGATGATGCAGGTAAAGTTTGGGTATGCAGTTCTAAAAAAAATAAGAAGCAAATACCTCCTATCCAAAAGCAGGAAGCAATGATTCAAGAAGCCCACCAAGGATTCACATACAATCATGGTGGCAGACATGCCACTCATGCAAAATTAGTCATTCATTACTGGTGGCCTTACATGTAGAGTGATTGTAAGCAATTAATTGGAATTTGTAAAGATTTCGAGCCTATAATAAATGAGAAGTCACAAGGCCACCTATCATACAAACAAAACCAACTGCACTAATGCAAGTGTGGTAAATTGATTATATAGGACTATTTCTAGCATCCCAAGGCAGCCCACCTTATCAGAAACCTAGTAAATATATACCTATGATAATTGTAAGTTTATCTTGACCATGTATGGGATATACAAGGTTAGTGTCCATGATTTCTTGTAGTGAGAATTCAACTGTCATAGCACCCCAAAACACCATATTCCCATATGCTTTCATGCCAACCAAGTATCTTCCTTCAGTAGCAAAGGCTTTCAAGCCATCTGTGAACAAACAGGTGTACAAGTGGAGTATATCACTCCAATCAAGCAGCATGGTGGAGTGAAGGAATTGAGAGATTATGCCATGCCTGTCTACTCTAGAGGCACAGTGGGCTACACTTGTTCCTGAAGTACAACTGTTCATAAACAAAGTATGAATTGCAAAAATAGGAGTGCAAAAACATGTGACTTCTCTTTTCTTAATATACAATGTCCACATTAGTACACCACTGATCGCTAACTTAGGCTAATCATCGCCTATAGCTGATGCAACTCTCCTGAAGGAATTGAGAAAGTTTATGGGAATTCACAAGAAGGCAAAGGAACCTGACAACATAGTTTGGAGACCACAAAAAGGGTACTGGGTCCAAGAAAAGAAATTCCTTAAAAATAGTTCCAACCCTAGTGTCTGTCCTAAATGGAAACCTTCTTGTCTTACTGCCCACGTTATCAATGATGATCAAGACCGGGAGGTGGAAACAAGACTGTAAGTAAAACTGTCTCCATAGAGAACATCATGTGTGCCCCTGTAGGATTTATCCCCCCAGAATGGGTGGAACCTTTATACTAGACCAGTACCAGAGTCTACCATGGAACCCCTACACCCTGACATGAAGGGAAGTGAGATGTACTGAAAAGATAAAACACATGTTTAGATCTGAACAGTAACGAAAAAAATTCCTTTTCCCTGGAGGAAGATCTCATAGATACATTGTCCAGGGGTAATAGATCTAGAATATGTTGTGCTTTCAGAGTAAGACAGACTATAACTACAGGAAGAAATATTCCTTTTGCTGTATCTTACTTTTAATATTTGTGCTTATAACAATGTTTTCACCACTTGCTTTGTTGCAGATGAAGTTACACTTGGTGTGGAAATGCCTCATCTGGCTCAGACACACCAAAAACTTAATGACTCAGAATATTAGATTAAGGGGATTTGCAAGCAATGTTGATTCTTATTTAAATATCACAAACTTGCCCTTACTTTTTGGTTACATGTGAACTAATATATTAAAATCTTTAAAGTCTTGCCTTTGGCAAAGTGATTGTTCTCGTCCACTTCTCGCTCACTCTGATGGTATTGCAGATGAAATGAACATAGGATTACTTGCAGAAATGATTAATAACACCCTAGCAGAACTAAAAGGCTTAAGCCCAGATATTGAAGGTACACTAACAGAGGAGTCCCTTGACATGGATCCCTCTACACTTGAAGAAAAGTATGGGCACTGTTATGTCATTGAATGGTTCCACTCATGGAAACATGACATTGAAATATTTAGACTAAAGCACTGTAAAAGATCTTTTTTGAAATGAAGACTTCTCTATTAGACAGCTGTCTTATTGCACGTTCCCTTTATGGCCAACATGTATATGAACATACTTACTATAAAAATTTTAGATGTTTCCATCTCTCCAATTATGGCCACTATTCCACTCCATTGTTAAATCTCAAGGCAACATGACAAAATTCTGCATCTCCACGCTATGTTCTAAATGGTTCAGTGATGCCATAGATCCAGGCTTTGCATGGGAAGATGAGGTGGAAAGATGCACTGAAGCAGAAGCTCAGTTAAAACAAAAATGTTTTCCTTCCTGGTAATCGAAACTGATAAATCCAATAAGCTTGTTAGAGATTTTAGTCCCATAGACTATTGAATCTACCCCATTTTCCTCTTTGCCCTTAAGAAAACAGCTATGAATAGTTTGTGTTGTGGTGCAAATAATACCTTACAACAAAAATTATTTCAGAACTATTGGTGTCCTTAAGAATTCAATTACATTTCAGATAGATTTTGACTACAAGTTCAAAGATGGGGAAAAAAGTCTGTAATAAATCTTACCATTAGAGATCAGTTGATAATGCTACATTCTGGGGTTACACAGATAACATTACTTCCTAAATAGGCAACGTTACACACACAGACAAGCCTAAATTATTGTTGTGTGTTCATGTGCATGGAGAAAAGAGCAATACAGTCAGTAATAACTTTCATGATTTTTAACAAAATATATTTGAGTAAAATTGCCTGTACAACCATGCCTTGACAGTGCTCCCTCTCAAACTAACACTGAGGAGATCATTCGGTTCTGATGACAAAAGTTTAGATATACTGCCACCGTAGTAGTGATAGAGGCTCTCTTGTCCTTACCTACCACCCCATCAGTCTCCATATCCAATAAATTATCCTTCGTAACTTCCACCATCTCCAAAGGGATCCAACCACTAAACATATCTTTACCTCCTCCGTGCTCCACTTTCCACAGCGATCCCCTTGTCCATTTCTCCCTCCCCACTAATTTCTCTCCAGGTATTTATCCCTGAAGCAGCCTAAGTGTTACATCTGCCCATATACCTCCTCCCTCATCTCCATTCAGTGCCTCAAACAGTTCTTCCAAGTGAGACAACGCTTCACCTGCTTGCGTCATCATCTGTGTCAGATGCTCCCGATGTGGCTTCCTGTACGTTGGTGAGACACGTTGTAAGTTAGAGGACTGCTTCGTTGAGCACCTCTGTACCATCTGCCACAAGTAGGACTCTTAGTGGCCAATCATTTTAATTCTGATTCCCATTCTCATTCCGATGTGTCAATCCATGGCCTCCTCTTGGGCTCTTAGTGTCCAATCTGATGGTACGAATATTGATTTATCCTTTCAGTGAACAAAATTTCCCCCTTCTTTTATTTCTCACTCTGACTTTTCAGTTCCCCCTGGGTCCCCTTCTCCTTCTTTTTCTCCTATTGTCCACTCTCATCTCCTATCAGATTCATTCTTCTCCATCCCTTGACCTTTCCCACCCACCTGGCTTCACTTATCACCTTCCAGCTAGCCTTCTGCCCAATCGGAAGGCAGAAGGGAAGAAGCTGTGTCTTCAGGCTTCTGTACATCCTTCCTGATGACAGCAATGAGAATAAAGCATGTTCTGGGTGGTGAACGTCCATAATGACAGATGTCACCTTCCTAAGACACCACTCCATGAAGATATCTTGGATACGACGGAAACTAGTACTCTTGATGGAGATGACTAATCTTACAAGTTTCTGCAACTTACTTTTTTCTTATGGTAGCCACCCCGCTACCATACTAGAGGGTGATGCAGCCAGTCAGAATGCTCTCCACAGAGTATTTGTAATCTTAGAGTGCTTTAGTTGACAACCCAAATCTCCTCAAACTCCTAATGAAATATAGCTGCTGTCTTGTCTTCTTTATAGTTGCATCAATGTTGCATCCAATTTAGGTCCTCAGAGATATTGACACCCGGGAACTTGAAGTTGCTCACTCTCTCCATTTCTGATCCCACTATGGGAATTGGTTTGTGTTCCTTGTCTTTTTTTCAGCCCTTAACTCCAAGTGGAGTCATCGGGAAGCTGTCATAATGGCGATTTTTTAGCAGGCTTTCTTATTTTTGCTAGGCTGAGTTGCTAGCTTGACGGTCAACCCAGCACGGATGGAAAGTGTGTAAGGGAGCTGGCTGGATTCGAACTTGGGAGCCTTCGCTCCAAAGTCCAGCGCTGATGCCACTACGCCACCAGCTGGCATTCCCATGTCTTACGCTTCTTGAAATCTACAATCAGTTCTTTGGTCTGGCTGATGCTGAATGCAAGGTTGTTGCTGTGACACCACTCAGCTAGCTGGTATATCACACTCCTGTACACCTTTGCTTCACAATCTGAAATTCTGCCAACAATGGTTGTATCATCAGCAAATTTATAAATGGTATTTGAGCTTTGCCTAACCACACGGTCATAGGTGTAGAGAGAGTAGATCTTGTAGCACAATTAGAAATTGGCATGTATGACTTTGTGGGCATCAGTGAAGTTGGCCAAAGGTGATTGGAAGGGGAAACTAGCAGGGATGACAGCAGAACAACAATGGCTGGAGTTATCAGGGGAAATTGGGAAGGTGCGGGAAAGATACATTCCAAAGATGAAGAAGTATTTTAAAGGGAGGATGAGGCAACTGTGGCTGACAGTAGCAGTATGCCAGAAATTCGTGAGTGTCAGGGGGCAGAAGTGAGTATAGTGGCTGTTACTAAGGAAAAGATGCCTGGGAAGCTAAAAGGTCTGAAGGTAGATAAGTCATCTGGACCAGATGGACTATTACACAGGGTTCTGAACGAAGTAGCTGAAGAGATATTGGAGGCAAAAAGTAATGATTGTTCAAGAATGACTAGATTCTGGAATGTTTACAAAGGACTGGAGAATTGCAAATATGCTCTACTCTTTAAGAAGGGAGGGAGGCAGAAGAAAAAAATATAGGCTCATTAGCTTGACTTCAGTGCTTGGGAAGATGTTGGAGTTCATTATTAAGAATGAGGTTTCGGGGTACTAGGAGGTGCCTGAAAAATCTTTTGGCATTCTTTGAGGAAATATCGGGCAGGATAGATGAAGGAGAGTCAGTGGATGTTGTTTACTTGGATTTTCAGAAGGCCTTTGACAAGGTGCTACATATGAGGCTGCTTAAGAAGGTATTGGTATTGTAGGAAAGGTACTGTTGGAAAGATACCAGCATGGATGGAAGTTTGACTGAATAGCAGGAGGTAAAGAACTGGAAAAAAATAGATGCCTTTTCTGGTTGGTTGCCGGTTACTAGTGGTGCTCTTCAGGGATTTATTGTTGGGACTGCTTCTTTTCATGGTATATGTCAATGCATTGGATGAAGAAATGGATAACTTTGTGGTTGGTTTTCTGGATGATATGAAGATATGTGGAGGGGCAGGTGGTGTTGAGGAAGTAGGGACTCTGCAGAAGGACTTAGATTGGGGGAATGGGCAAAGAAGTGACAGGTAGAATATAATGCAGGAGGTGTATTATCATGCACATTGGTAGATGGAATAAAGGCATAGTTTATTTTCTAACTGGAGAGAAAATTAAAATATCAGAGGTACAAAGGGATTTAGATCCTTGTGCAGGATTCCCTAAAGGTTAACTTGTAGGTTGAGTCAATGGTAAGGAAGTGAAATGCAATGTTAGCATTAATTAAGAGAGGACTAGAATATAAGCAAAAGGATGTACTGATTAGGCTTTATAAGGCATAGGTCACAGCACATTGGAGTACTGTGAACATTTTAGGGCCCCTTCTCGAAGAAGAGATGTGCTGGTATTGGAAAGGGTCCAGAGGAGGTTCACGAGAATAATTCCGGGAATGCAGGGGTCAACATATGAGGTGTGTTTGATGGCGCTGAGCCTGTATTCACTGCAGTTTCTAAGAATGTTGGAAGGGAGATCTCACTGAAACCTATCACATATTCAAAGACCTACCTAGACAGAGTAGATGAGGGCAGGATGTCTCCCATAGTGGATGAGACTAAGACCAGGGGCCACAGCGTCAGAATGGGGGGATGTGCATTTAGAACAGAGATGAAGAGGGATTTCTTCAGCCAGAGCATAGTAAATCTGTGGAATTCATATGCACAGACAACTGTGGAGGCCATGTGATTGAGTATATTTAAAGCGGAGGATGAGAGGTTCTTGGTTAGCCAGGGCATCAAAAAGGTTATGGGGAGAAGGCAGGAAAATGGGATTGAGAGGGATATAAATCAGCCATGTTGGAATGGCAGAGCAGCCTTGATGGGCCAAATGGCTTAACTCTGTTCCTGTGTCTTATGCTCTTATGGGTTTATGGTCTAAGGCAGCGATACACAATCAGTAATTTGCTTACAAGACTCCTTTCCCAAAAAACTTGAGGAAAGTATGCACCGCATCAAAAGTAATACGAACACCCTATGAAAGAAATTAATTATCTTCATCTTATTGAAAGACATTGCATCTGATCTGATTAATCAACCACAAGAGAGACAGCGATTCAATCTTGTATCGAAGAAACGGGAAGAACTGTTTGTGGGGAATAAGATTTGAAAGGTGGACCAATACGGGCTTATAATATGGACGCTGATGTGTCGTTGTTGCATGTTTATTTATTTATTTAATTTAGAGATTATAGGCCCTTCTGGTCTTTTGAGCCAAACCACCCAGCAACCCAGGACCACCCTGATTTAATACATTCACGGAATAATTTACAATGGCCAATTAACCTGCCTGGTATGTCTTCGGCCTGTGGGAGGAAACTGGAGTACCCAGGAAAAATCCACATATTCCATGGGAGGATATACAGAGACCTTACAGAGGATATGGGATTGAATTGCAAACGCCGACGATCCAAGCTGTAATAGCACTGTGCTAACTGTTACACTACTGTGGAAATTTATAATGGTTTATAATCCTTTGAAGTCTGGGAAATTTGTGCAACTGAGACTGAGCAAGTCAATGCTGTAGCAAGAAAATCACACAGTAACCCCTACGATGGGAAGTACTCAACGTGTCCTTAGAGCATCAGATCGAAGAGAACCTTTCCAACACTCATAATTTACTGGAATGATTGGTGGAGTAATTATCTGTTCCCAGGAGGAATCTTGGCAGGAATGTTGATCTCAAGCTGAAACCAGCAGGAAGAAGCTAGGTTAGAAATCTTCACAGCAAGAAGTGTGTTTGATGGATATTCACTCCTGAGTCAGGGGGCTTTTTGTTTTTGCCAAGCTTGGCTTTCTAAATACGGCAGGTATCACCTGTAAGATCAAACAGGGTAAGTAAACTTCCAACTATTTGCTTTGTTTTGCTTCTGGTCATAAATAGGAGACAATCTTCAGTTCTTAAAATGTAAACAGCAAGCAATAATCAATTTGAAGTTAAAACAAAGCATCGTCTATAGAACAGCTTTGCAAACAAACACTGTGTATAGCAGACACATTGTCTGTAGAAAGTAGGATCACAGTCCCTGCACCTGGTTTGTTGCTGCTCAAGTGTGGCATTATAAGACAATAGGTTATTTAATTTGGATGCTTAATTCAAGAAAGATTATGGACAAGATGGAAACAAATGTTTAGCATATCAATAACAGATCTATTAATAAGTTAGGAATTTTACGTACTCAAGGAAGTTAGCTTTACAGCACTGATTATGTGCAGCTGAGAACTGGGTCTCCAAAAAGCTTTTAGACCACTTATGTAAAAGGAGTATCTGAGGAATTATCAAATACATGTGAAGTCACCTCATCCAAGTGGCAATAAAAATGTAGTAAACAGTTCATGCTTATTAAGAATGTAGCAAAGAACATCAAGAAACACGAAAGAAACACAAGTGAACTAGAATCCATTCCTCTAGCTTTGATTACTGTGATGGACGTTTTGATTGTCTGCATTGTTGGTATGTCTTTTTAGATAATAGGAATTGTACTCGTATTTTGGAAATCTTCTGTGTTTAGAAATGCTTTGTAATTTGAAAATATTTCAGGTTGAAATCCTCTGTGAGTTTTTAATATATTTTAAAAATGTTGTTTGGACAAATATGTAGCACTGAAAATAAATGAACTGTGCTTTAGACTACTACTTTAGCTGGAAGTACTTTCTGTTTGGTAGGGAGATTTAACCCATCTCTCAAATAATAGTTATTAGCAGCTAAACTCACTGTGGAGAATAAACAGGGAAATGAACTGGTCTTTGGAGATTGGGTAGCTACAGGACAACCTCCTCTTTGTGAGAGTACTTGTGGCTATTTATATCAGATAGGGCTTAAGGTCTTCATTTGAATTTAAATCTTTGCGGTCAGCAAACCCAATACCATCACGGCTTTCTTTTCATGCATTTTGCCCTCCAGTATGCAGTCCCACTCTTTGTCTTTGTGGGAACTATCTCTTGAATTTACTTCTTAAATACCTCTATCGGATACTAGTCTGCGATTCCTTCAGGTGGCTGTTCACAGTCCACTTTGCTATGTTACTTTTTCCCCTTACAAAATTGGTTTTACTCCTAGTTAGAATCTTTATTCCTATTTTATCTTGTCCTTTACTATAACTGTGCTAAATATATTTGAGATATGACCATGAATATAAAATGCAATACTACTGATATTTCTTTTATTTTTATTTATTTATTTTATTGAGATACAGCACAGAGCAGTCCTTCTGGCCCTTTGAGATGTGCTGTTCAGCAATCCCCCAAGTTAATTCTAGCCTAATCATGGGAAAGTTTGCAATGACCAATTTAACCAACCAATGGATATGTCTTTGGATTGTGGGAGGAAACAGGAGCACCTGGAGGAAATCAATGTGGTCCCGGGGAAAATGTTCAACCTCTTTCCAGGCAATGATGGGAATTGAACTTAGGTCACTGATACTGTATAGCATTTACTAACCCCTATGCTACCGTGCTGCCCCATACCTTACTACTACTGATATTCCTCTCACCTGTTCTGTTTCATTCTCAAAAACTAAATCTGGAATTGCCCATTTCTCCCTCAGTAGTTAAGGTCGAGCCAATTATATATTAACTAAAAAGTTCTCCTAAGTGCAATTTATCAATTCTGTTCCCTATCTATCACACTTGCTACACTCAGCGGCAACTAGACGTGCCTACTCGTTATTGCAAATATGTGACAACAACTCAGTGCATGAAAGTATCCAGACATTGTCAAGTGGTTCAGTTATCAAACATCAGAATGAGGAAGGAATGTGATCTAAGTGACTTTGACTGTGAAATGGTTGTTGATGCCAGATGGGGTGGACTGAGTATCTTAGAAACAGCCCATCTCTTGGGATTGTCATGCATTTGTCTCTAAGGTTTACAGAGAAGGTGCAATAAACAAAAACATCCAGTGAGTGTCAGTTCTGTGGGTGAAAGTATTACGTTAATGAGAGAGATCGGAGGAGAATGGCTATACTGGTTTAAGCTAACGGAAGCACAATGGTAACTCAACTATCCATGCATTACACAGTGGTATTCAGAAGAACATCTCTGACTGCACATCGTGTCAAACATTGAAGTGGATGGGCTACAGCAGCAGAAGACCATGAACATACATTCAGTTGCTAATTTATTAGGTACAGGAGGTTCCTAAGAAATTGTCCAATGAGTGTACATCCCATTGAATATTAGGGTAACTCCCATCTACCTCTATCAAAGTCTTATTGATTCCATGGCGTCATGTAAATACTTACAAAATTCCCTCAATTTCTCTTGGATTGATTGGATCTCTATTGGGCGCAATACAACAATACAACTGACCACAGTTCTATCCAACCTTGTTTCATTGTCCTTCTAAAATGCTATTCCTTTGCAAAACTATGATTGTTTCCTTAAAATTATACATCCCCTCCTTTATTATCTGCTTCTTTTAACACGAGAAGACTGTAAAAAAGAACTTTAAGATTCCAGTCTGCCCATCTTTACGTCACATTTTTGTATTAACTAAACTATCATAGTTTCACGTATTTACTTTTTCCTCAGCTTATCTGTCATATTCATTATATTTCTTGCATTTAGGTATTTATAGTTAAACATGGCCTACGTTTTTGTCTAATTTCTAAATCCTACTTAATTTTCTGTTCCAAGACTCATTAATTTTCTGCTTTTCAGTTCCAATTCTGCTTTTCTTACCTTTGAATAGTTGATCAGTCTCCCATTCTCTTACCAAGCTAATCTGAAACACCTTCCCCATGAGGATTTCATGATTCTTTTTTTCTAATTTGCTCTGGACCAAGCTAATCTGAAACACCTTCCCCATGAGGATTTCATGATTCTTTTTTTCTAATTTGCTCTGGACTTTTGCCTGAGATTTACTTCATCTAATTGAGATCAAATATACCAGGAATGAATGATCAAATTTTGCTTGATAATCCTCCTGTGAAATACCTTGGGACATTTAATTGCATTAAAAGTTTGACATACAAGCACCTATTCTGATTGGATTGTGGCACTTCATGTACTACAGACACTCTTCGGAGATGCTCTGTTCTTCAATACATGAATCTTATGGTAGAAATAATGCCATACATTCAATTAACATTTGTAGTTATTAGCATAAGAATCCATTCGCATCCTCAGGCAATTAAATGAAAATCTCCACAACTCTTTACTTTCTGTACCTCTGCACAGATAGCATCACCTGTTGGCTCCTCGTTATTTTGAAGACTTCTGGGTTTTCAAATTAATTTTCCATTAAACTTACCACAGAAAGTTATGTCTGGTAATTAACAGTGCAATACATTATTAAAAATGTGATGATTTAAGGCCATGCCTGGTAATATTTCCATCTCAGAAACTAAGCAGTTTAGAAGTGTAGTGGTTAGTGTAATGTTATTACAGTGCCAGTGACCCAGGTTTAATTCTGTTTGTTATCTGTAAGGAATTCACATGTTCTCCCTGTGACTGCATGTGTTTCCTCCAGGAGCTCCGGGTTCCTCCCATGTTCCAAAGACATATGGGTGATTAGGTTAATTAGTCACATAGGTGTAATTGGGCGGCATGTGTCCTTTGGAGCGGGAGTGATTATTGTCATGTTTTTGCTCTAAGTAAAAAGAGAGTGGTGGAGGACTTATTTTAGGTGACATGGTAGCATAGTGGTTAGCATAGTACTGTAACACCACCAATGATGCAGGTTCAGTTCAGTTGCTGTCTGTTAGGACTTTGTACGTTCTTTCTGTGACTGTGTGGGTTTCCTCCCACGTTCCAAAGATGTATGCGTTAGTTGGCTAATTGGTCACATGTGTGTAATTTGTAGGCGTGGGCTTGTTTGGGCCGGAACAATCTGTTACCATGCTCTATCTCAAAGTAAATAAGCAAATTGCAGAGTCTGAAATTGTTCTTAAGATGCTACATTGACAGTTGCTTCACGTTTATTTGCTATTTCCATCTGTCTCTTTCTCTCTCAATTCAGCATTTTGTCTTGATTCAATGAGTCAGCATTTCTTTTCTTTCTTGTGAGCCATCTTTTATTTCCTGACTTGATACATAACCTTGCAGCATAATCTCTTCCATCATTTGAACTCACATGCATTCTTTTGAATCACTGACCTTCCCCCTTGTTCCTTCTTTTCTTGTGCCCTTTATGCTTTAAAACTTTTTTCTTTTCTTTCTTTTCCAGTGCTGCTGCAAGGTCATTGTCTTAAGCTTCTAATCCTCACAATTTTAAGTCGGATTTGTTAACGAGATCTACGGTTCACCGAGGCCAGGATGTTTTGTAACCCTTAATGCATAGTTATCTGTATACATATCCAGCAAGTAACTATGACAACCTTTTGATTTGAAGGGTGCAGATAAAATTCAAACATGTTTCAGACAAGATGTCCCACTCTAGAAATATCTGGCTTTGGTAAGGTATCCCTGTATGTGGTATCGAAACCAGTAAGCATCTTCCTAATAAAAGTATGGTATCACAACAATAACCTTTCCCTCAATGTCAACGAAACAAAGGAGATGATGACAGATTTCATAAGGGCGCAGGCTGTGCACATTCTCCTGTTTATATCAACAGTGTTGAGGTTAAGAGCATAAAATTCCTAGGTGTGGATATCACCAGTAGTGTGTCCTGGTGCAACTGCATTGATGCTACAGCCAAGAAAGCTCACCAAAGTGTCTACCCCACAGTCTACCTCATTATGATCTTGTGCTTCATCATTTATTTGCTCAGCACACTTTTGGTAGACTTTAGACTTTATTCTGCATTGTTATTGTTTTTCCCTATTATAGCTCAATGCACTGTATCATGATTTGGTCTGTATAAACAGTAGGCAAGACAAACTTTCACTGTATCTTTCTATATATGACAACGTTAAACCAATACTAATACCAATACCAATATTCAATACGTTTATAACAGTGTGACCTCAGTATGACACTGAGTATCGGCCTAGATCACATGCAGAAATCATTGAAATCACTGAAATCCACATTTTTTATATATCAAAGGTGAGGTGGGTGCACATTAGATAGCTTATTTGTATTTTTCTCTGAAGCTTGATATTTAGTATTGAATTATGCCAAGCCTGGTATTAAGTGTTGGAATCCTGACTGGCATTTGATGATCATCTTTCCCGTTACTTTAACTGTCACCACTACATTTCTTATGCTTCATTAAAGACTTCTAGGAATATCATTGCATCATGGTTATGTCGCTGAAAAAAGTAATCCAGATGTTTGAATTAATGATCTGGAGAAATGATCTTGAATTTCCACCAAAGCAGTAGGGGACTTTTTTTAATTAATGCAATTTGTTTAATTAAATAAATCAAGAGTGAGGGTGCAAATCTATAATACTGGATTGTTGGAAAAAGTTATCTGGTTTACTAAAGTTCAAGTATGAGAGAAATTTCCACACATATTCAGTCTAAATCATTTCTCCAGATGCACTTGGCACAAGCCTGGTCTCACATTTTGCTTTTGTTTCAATTTAATTTCTTCAGAACCGTGAATACTTTGTATTACACAGTTTGACTGTGTCACTTATATATGTAGCCCCCTCACGGGGCTCATATGCAAACTTGGCTTGTTAGCCGGCTCTACTAACAGCTATATGACTCAGCAGTGAGAAGGTCACCTTTCATAAACAATATTTGCCTAGGGTCGATATGATTTGGGGTTCAACTAAACAGGGAAGTTGGGAAGTTCTGATTAACAGAACCCGAATTTGAGTGAATGCCGTGTGAATACTGCCCATACACAATTATCAGTCAGCAAGAAATAACAGGTCGTACACTGCATAGAATTATAATGAAAGTGTACTTTCTAATTTAAGCTTTATCTAAATAAAAGAAAGAAAAGAAAAAGAAAATAAAAGGTCCTATTACAGTTAAACCAGTCTAAATATGCACATGGTGTTGGAGCTCTTATTGTCCAAAAGCTGGGTATAACCATTACTCACGGCACTGAATTCTCGCCACCATTCACTTTCCCATCTTGGATTCCTTTGTCTCATGAAGCACTCCTTGCAATTGTGTCTTCCCATCAGATCAAATCCTACAGCTGTCTCTCCCGAACTTCTCTTCATATCCCTCTGAAAAGACCACAAACCCCACCAGTGTCAGTCACAAACCTCTCTCCACCCGGCTCCCTCTGGAACCTTCTCCCAGTTCCACCATCCTGATTGGCTGACACAACTTTCCTAAGTTGGACATCATAACCCCTTATCTTTAGTGGAAATCAGAATGCTCTACCAGCAGGACACACTGCTTTTACAGAAACCTACTAAATGAAATATCCTACAGGATAAGCAGTAGAAATTTTAACCAGAGCACTACATGTATCTGAAAATATTTATGTGGAGTTTAACAGAGGGTTAATAATTCCTGTAAAAACACTACAATAATGCTTATATGTTAGATATGGTCATTGTTGGACTCCATGAAGTCAGTCACAATAATCTTTACATTCAAAGTACAAAGTTCAATATTAAGTTATTATCAAAATACATGTATGTCACCACTTACAACCCTGAGATTCATTTTCCTGCAGACATTCAGGTAAACACAAAGCAACACCATAAATTAATGAAAGCCTGCATACAAAGATGGACAAACAAAAAAATGTATAAATTACAACAAACTAGAAGTACAGAAAAAACCCGAAATAATAATGATAAATAAATAAATAATAAATATTGAGAACATAAGTTGTAGAGTCCTTGGAAGTGAGCCCATAGGTTGTGGAATCAGCTAAGTGTTGGGGAGAGTGAAGTTATCCACACTGATTCAGGAGTCTGATTACTGAAGGGTAATAACTATCCCGAAACCTGGTATGTAAGACCTGAGGGTCCTTTACCTCCTTCCTAAAGGCAGCAGCAAGAAGAGAGCATGGCCTGGATGGTGATGGATGCTGTTTTCCTTGTAGGTGTGCTCAATGTTGGGGAGGGCTTTTCCTGTGACGGAATGGGCTACGTACACTACATCTTGTATGTTTTTCTGTTCAAGGGCATAGGTGTTTCCATATCAGGCTGTGATGCAACCAGTCAGTATATTCACCACTATGCATCTATAGGAGTTTATCAAAGTTTTAGATGACATGCTAAATCTTTACAAACTTCTAAGAAAGTTGAGGTACTGCTGAGTCTTCTTTGTAATGGCACTTGCATGCTGGATCCAGGACAAATCTCCTGAAGTGATAATGCCTGAAGAATTTTAAGTTCTGATACTCTCCACCTGGGATCCCCAAATGAGGACTGGTTCATGGACCTCCGGTTTCGTCCTCCTGTAGTTAATAATAATTAGATTTTTTTTTATGACATTGAATGACAGGATGTCGTGGCACCATTCAGCCAGATTTTCATTCTCCCTCCTAAATGCTGATTCATCACCATTTTTGATTTGGCCAACAACAGCAGTGTCATCAGCAAACTTTGTGGCATTGGAGCTGTGCTCAGCCTCACAGTTATAAGTATGAAGTGAGTAGTGAGGGGGACTAAGCAGACAGCCTTGCGGTGCACCTTTGCTAATGGTGATTGTGGATGAGACGCTATTGCCAATCTGAATTGACTGGGGTCTGCAAGTGAGGAAATCAAGAATCTAGATGCACAAGGGGTTATTGAGGCCAAAGACTGGGAGCTTACTGAACAATTTTAAGGGGATGTTAGTGATGAATGCAGAGCTATGGTCAATGAAAAGCGTCCTGATGTATGCATCTATGTTAATGCATCCATCGATGATACAACATTAATTGGCCCTATCTCAAATTATAATCAGGCAGCCTACAGAGAAGAAGTCATCACCCTGACCCAGTGGTGTCAAGAAAACAACCTCTCCCTGTATGTCGCAAAAAGAAAGGAGCTGGTTGTGGACTACAAGAGGAATGGAGACAGGCTAACCTCTATTGACATCAATGGATCTGGCGTTGAGAGGGTGAACAGCTTTAAGTTCCTCGACATACTCATCACTGAGGACATCACGTGGTCTGTAAATACCGGATGTGTGATGAAAAAAATCACAACAGCGCCTCTTTCACCTCAGACAGTTGAAAAACTTTGGTATGGGCCCCCAAATCCTAGGGGCACAATTGAGAGGATCTTGACTAGCTGCATCACTTCCTGGTATGGGAACTGTACTTCCCTCAATCGTAGGACTCCGCAGAGAGTGGTGCGGACACCCCAGCACATCTGTAGATGTGAACTTCCCACTATTCAGGACATTTACAGAGACAGGTGTGCAAAAAGGGCCCAAAGGATCACTGGGGACTCGAGTCATCCCAACCACAAACCGTCCCAGCTGCTACCATCCCGGAAACAGTACCGCAGCATTGAAGCCAGGACCAGCAGTCTCTGGGACAGCTTCTTTCACCAGGCCATCAGAATGTTTAATACATGCTGATGCCTTTGTATTTCTATGCTACATTGACTGTCCTGTTGTACATACTATTTATTAAAAATTATATATTGCACATTGCACATTTAGACAGAGACGTAATATAAAGATTTTTACTCCTCATGTATTGAAGGATGTAAGAAATAAAGTCAATTCAATTAAAAAAAATCTTCACTGCTTTAACTATCTCTTGAGGATATGTGCCTCTGCATTTCGCATACTGACACCATTTTGATTGTTGAGCTTTTCCATTGTCTTGCTCTTCCTTTTTGAATCACAAAATTGCATCTTTTAATTTTTATGTCTTTACATGGTCTTCAAGTCTTTCAGACTGCTCTTTGATTTTCAGATATTCTTGCTCCCTCGGGCGACAGAGTAGTAAGCCTACATTAGTAAGACCATGCCTGTTGTGATCTTCTCAACTGATTTTCAGATTTTATGAGCAACTTCCTTTCAATGTAATACATTTTTAATGCCTCCAACTCAATCTGCACTTGATTTGGGGCATTCAGTAATTCTGTAAACAACACCATACATCTCCCTTCAACTTCAGTAATTCTGTAAACAACACTGAAAATTTTCCTTAAACTCAAGCTGTGTCATCTGCTTCTTCAGTTCTATCTTGCTGCGGCACATTTGTAGAATCTTTTACTTCTCCCTTGTCTGTGGATTCCTGCAATGGTACAACTTCTGCCTTGAAATTCCTGTTACTGACTCTTTCATATTGTTCAAACTGATTAGGTAGTCTTCCTTTCCATAAAAATGTTTTCCATAAATTTTGGTAATAATCTATTTGTTTTAGGGATGGCCAAGTCATTGTTTAAGTCATGCCTTTGACTTAGAAGTGCTTATAGCTGATTTTTCTTGACTGGCCCTTTATCTTTCCCTCTGTTTTCTAATCTTGAGCGTGACAGTAGTGCTTCTGTTATCAATATTTTGCTGAAATCCTAATGTAATTCCTGCTTTACACAATGAATCAGAGAGAAATAAATGCTTTCCACTGCCCCCACAACCACCCCCCACCAGCACCTATTTACAGACATAGTCCAACCACCTCTTTCACCATGACAACTTTGCTCTGCAATCTATCATAGAGCCATAGAGCCCACTTTACGGAATATTAAGTACACATCTAAAAAGAGCAATAAGCAGAGAAAAGATGAAATATAAAGGTAAACTAGCCAATATGAAACAGGATACCAAAAGTTTTTTTTCAGATATATAAGGAGTAAAACAGCCGTGGGAGTGGATATTGGACTGCTGGAAAATTATGCTGGAGGGGTACTAATGGCGGAAAAAGAAATGGCAGATGAACTTAATAAGTATTCTGCTTCAGCCTTCACTGTGGAAGATACCAGTGGTATGCCAGGTATTCGAGTGTGTCGGGGGCATAAATGAGTTCAGTTGCTATTCCTAAGCAGCAAGTTCTTGGGAAGCTGAAAGGCCAGAAGGTAGATAAGTCACTTGGACCAGATGGACTGCACACCAGGGTTCTGAAAGAGATAGCTGAGGAGATTGTGGTGGCATTATTAATTATTTTTTTAACAATCACTAGATTCTGGAATGTTTCAGGAGGACTGAAAAATTGCAAATGTCATTTCACTCCTAAGAAGGGAGGAAGGCAAAAGCAAGGAAATTATCGGCCAGTTAGCCTGACCTCTGATTGGGAAGATGCTGGATTCCATTATTAAAGATGAAGTTTTGGGGTACTTGGAGGTACATGGTAATGTAGGCCAAAGTCAGCATGGTTTCCTTAAGGAGAAATCTTGCCTGACAAATCTGTTGGAATACTTTGAAGAAATAACAGGCAGAGCAGAACAAAGCCGAGCCAGTGCATATTGCCTACTTGGCTTTTCAGAAGGCTTTTGACAAGGGGCCACACATGAGGTTGTCAAACAAGATAAGAATCCATGGTATTACAGGAAAAATACTTGCATGGAAGGACATTGGCTGATTGGCAGGAGGCAAAGAGTCAGAACGAAGAGGGCCTTCTCTGGTTGGCTGCCGGTGACAAGTGGTGTTCCGCAGCAGTCAGTCTTGGGACCACTTCTGTTCACGCTATACCGTATGTCAATGACTTGCTGGATGAAAGTAATGCTTTGTGGCCAAGTTTGCAGATGATACAAAGATAGCAGGTAGCAGGTAGTCTTGAGGAAGTAAAAATCTGCAGAAGAACTTAGACAGTTTAGGAGAATGGGCAAAGAAGAGGCAAATGGAATTTCGTGCAGAGGAGAGTATGGTCATACACTTTGCTAGAAGGAATAATGGCAGAGACTATTTTCTAAATGGGGAGAAAATTCAAAAATCAGAGGTGTAAAGGGACTTTGGACTTGTTGTGCAGGATTCCTTAAGGGTTAACTTAGAGGTTGAGTTGCTGGTAAGGAAGGACAGGAGGGAGATGTAATTCTGGGGCTTTATAAGGCCTGGTCCGACCACATTTGAAGTATTCTGAGCAGTGTTGGGTCCCTTCTCTGAGAAAGGATGTGCTGGCAATGGAGAGTCTCCAGAGGAAGTTCATGCGAATGGTTCTGGGAATTAAAGGGTTAACATAAGAGGAGCATTTGATGGCTGTGGGTCTGTACTCTCTGGAGTTTAGAAGAATGAGGAGGTGTCTCACAGAAGCATATCAAATATCAAAAAGCCAATGTGGAGTGGATGTGAAGAGGATGTTTCCTATGGTGGTGGTGGGGGAGAGTGTGGGGAAGTCAAGGACCAGAGGGTACAGCCTCAGAATGCAGGGACATCCCCTTAGAACAGAGATGAGGAGGGATATCTTTAGCCAGATGATGGTGAATCTGTGGAATTCACTGCCACAGACAGTTGTGGAGGAAATGTCATTGAGTATATTTAAATTGGAGGTTGATAGGTTTTTGATTCCTTTGCCATAGACTGGTGTTCATCTGGTATAATTTTGTTTTGCTGACGAAATGTAGCGGTTACTTGAAAACAAACCAAAACAGCTCAGAGACTGAGTATGGGGGTCGACAGATTATGAAGTGCCTTCCACAATAACAAAGTTCCAAAGTTGATAAAAGTACATTTGATTTTTTATTCTAAAACCAGCAAAGACAAACTTGTACTGATAAAAAAAACTAACAAACTAAAGCTAGTGAAATAACAAAATAATAAATTTAGTGGCACTAAGAGGTAGTGGTCAGCAAAAAATGATCTCCCCATAGCTCACATCTAACCAGACGAAACTGAACTAAGACAAAATGTGAAAATGTAACTATACTCATTCACTTCTACCACATGTAACATATTACCCATAATAAACACACGAGACAAAATATAGTACAGACAGACAAAAATGAATGCACTGCTCCTATATCCCAGCCCTTAATTATTATACTATAATAACTACAAAGGCATACTATTAAAAATAAGAAACATGAAATCTTCAAGGACAAACATCTTAACATTCATGAAAATGTCTTCTTTTTCTTTCTTCTTCCAGTCAAGTCATGCAACAGTCATCTAGGCCAGTGGTTACAAGTACTTAGCTCAGTACAGAGTGATCTTCACCACTACTCGCTGTCAAGTCAATATGTCAAGTCAAAGTCATGAAGGTTCTAGAACTGTAGATACGCAAATCTCTGCCTCCTGAAGAAAACATATTTTGGCTATAGGCCTGTCCAGACAGCTGGTCTTGATCCTCATGCCTACTTGCCACACAAATTCTCTTCTGTCCAGAAGGATCCGAATGACTCTTCCCACAATCCATGAGTTTTAAGGTGCTGTGTCATCAACTATAAGTACAATGTCTTCTGGGAGGAAATTGCACTTTATACCTGACCATTTCTGACGTTTCTGTAACTGTGGTAAATACTCCTTGACCCACCGTTTCCAAAACAAGTTTGACACGTATTGGATCTACTTCCATTTACCAGGAGCATAACTATCTTCCTTTTGGAACTCTCCTGGTGGTAAGGGTAGTGTGGTCTTCAGAAGCAAAAGATGGTTGGGTGTTCATGCTTCCAAATCGTTTGGGATTGGAGGATGCTTTAGTAATTGGACAAACTTTGATAATAGCCTCTACTTCACAAAGGACTGTGTGGAAACTCTCTTTGTCGAAATTCTGTACCTCCGTGGTGGAATTGAAGTCGTTTTGCACAGACCTGATCAATCTTTGACATGTTTCTCCATGATGTAAACCAGCCAGGGGTGGGGTTAAAAATCCATTTAATTCTTTTCTGAAAAAGGTTCTCATGGATCTGTGAATGATTCCACTTCTCAGTGGTTTCCCACAATTCATGCTCAGCTCCAACAAAGTTTGCCACATTATCAGAGCATAGTTCCCGAACCTACCCTTGTCATGCTATAAAGCATCAAAGTGCATTAACAAAGGAATCTGTGTCTAAAGAAGATACCACTTGAATGTGAACAGCTCATATACCTAGACAGGTAAATATGACCCCATACCTCTTCACTGTACTCCTTCTGCTCTTCACCTCAATAGGTCCAAAGTAGTACATTCATACACATGTAAACGGAGATTCATCTGGGGAGACCCTGACCAGAGGTAGATCTGCCATGCACTGGCATCCAGGCACTGTTTGTAACCATTGAAAAATAACATACTTAGACATGATTCTCCTTATTACTGTTCTAGCACCAGGAGTCCAGCATTTTTGGTGCAATGGGGGTAATGTGGTTTCAGCCACCATGTCCCACTTCTTGATGTACATGCCTCAGAATGAGGTCTGAGATGTTTCAAAGGTTTCAAAGGTACTTTTAATGTCAGAGAAATGTATACAATATACATCCTGAAATGCTTTTACTTCGTAACCATCCACAAAAACAGGGGAGTAACACAAACGACAGTTAAATGTTAGAATCCCAAAGGGAAGGTCCAAAGGATGTGAACCCAAAGGATGTGAAAATCCTTTGCCAGTATAACTGAATGTTTATACTCTTCAGGTATGGCTGCACTACTCAGCCATTCGCCAACACTCAAAGCACCACCTTCAATTACTGGATTGACCTTGAAGAAAAGATTATTCTTTTTCACACCTTTTCCCTTCTGCCAACTTGAGAATTCATCTGGAAATTTCTTTCTTTGGCAAAACCCAATGATTTTCATTTCAGCCTTCCTGAGCATCTCCACTGGGAGGCAATCTCTGCCAATCTGACTTTTGGCTTCTCAATCTCTCTCTAAAGAATATCCTTGTTGGTCCTCATCCAGGTCAGACTGAGCAAGAGCAATGTTCGATTGCTTCCTCTTCTGACTAAGAAGCAAGAGCAGGTTCTTAAATCTAAGAATCCAGGCCTCTGTTTTCTGAAAATATATCCAAGACTAGAAGTGATGGATTATATGTGTTACCGCATCCACCTCCTCTTCAATCTGTATGGTGTTCACTCCTCTTCACTTCCGGATCATCTTGCAGATGCTCTCCAGAACAATTAGGATTCACAGGCCATTTCTTTTCGGGCTGAAGAAGATTCTGAGGCACTGACATCCATGTCTCATTCTTCAGGAATGCTTTCACCTTCAGTCCTCCAGAGGCCACACTTGCTGAGTTGTTTAAAGTGTTTACATATCTCCATTGAGATGGTTGTGAGACTTTAACAATTTCTGAAGCTCTGTTTGCAATGAAGGTTCGGAACCTTGAAGTTTCATTCTCGAAATGCTTCAACACTGAATTATAATCAGTCCAAAGCATTGAGTCCTGAAGCTGCATGTGCAAATCCTTCCTCCATAATGTGGCCATACAGCTTGCCATCATAACAACGATGAGCTTCGTACGAGGTATAGAAACTGACCTCAGTGGATCTACCCTAGATTTTTCCATGATAAGTGCACCGTCAACCTGAAGATGTATGTTGTACAACAACAGGTAGGTCACTGCTCCGTAGCCATCTTCTCTTATACCTGTGCGGCAGTAACTTCTCCAAAACCTAGGGTTTCAAACATCTAACAACCTTGAAGTCCTCCAACTGGCAGAGTTCTTCCAGCCAGCCTGTCCACTCATGAGCCTCTGATGTTGGCATATTGTCATCCCAGCCCAGTTCTTTCCTACATAGATCTTGTAGGATCTTCTTAGCAGATAGCACCACTGGATTCCTATAAGATCATAGATGGAACTAACTATGACAAGGATCCCCTTTCTGGTGAGTGGTCTATCTTGGATCGTGATCTTAACCCTGAAAGTATCAGACTGAATGCATCATTGCATACCCAGCACTCTCTCCACTGAAGGTATATCTTGATCCAAATCTACATCCTTCATGCCTTTTGCTCTTTGCTCATCCCATACCACAGCTAGCACACTAAGCCTGTTGCTTATCTACTTGGTGAGTTGAGTCAAAAGCAGTCTTTAGCATAAATAGATATGAGGTCATGATAGAGAGACACTACATCTTTCTCAGAGGACACTGACTCAAGGCATTCAACAACATAGAAGGAATGCAAAACCTTATTTACCATCTCAAAGCTTCATTGCTTTCTTTGCCTCTCCTGAGAGTGAAATTGGCACAGCTCGGTGATGAAGTTGCTCCAAAGAGATGCACCACCATATCTTGGCTAAGGTCACTATCAGACCACCAGAGAAACCTCAGCATATATGCATCTTCTTCTCGTACTTTAACCTGATGAAACGTTGATTCAATATCTGCTGTAATCACCACTGATTCTTTTCTGAATCTAGTTATGACTCCAATCAGTAAGCAAGTAAGATATGGTCGCTATAAAAACTGAGCATTAGGTGACATTCTGTGAAAAGTCGCTCCACCATCAAATACAATATGAAGTTTCCCTTTTCTGGGGTGATAAGCACTATGATGTGGAATATACCAGTCTTTCCCATCACTGCATTCTCATAGTCATAGTCATAGTCATAGTCATACTTTATTGATCCCAGGGGGAAATTGGTTTTCGTTACAGTTGCACCATAAGTAAAAAATAGTAATAGAGCTATAAATAGTTAAATAGTAATATATAAATTATGCCAGTAAATATGAAATAAGTCCAGGACCAGCCTATCGGCACAGGGTGTCTGACCCTCCAAGGGAGGAGTTGTAAAGTTTGATGGCCACAGGCAGGAATGTCTTCCTATGACGCTCAGTGCTGCATCTCGGTGGAATGAGTCTCTGGCTGAATGTACTCCTGTGCCCACCCAGTACATTATGTCGTGGATGGGAGACATTGATCAAGATGGCATGCAACTCAGACAGCATCCTCTTTTCAGACACCACCGTGAGAGAGTCCAGTTCCATCCCCACAACATCACTGGCTTTACAAATGAGCTTGTTGATTCTGTTGGTGTCTGCTACCCTCAGCCTGCTGCCCCAGCACACAACAGCAAACATGATAGCACTGGCCACCACAGACTCGTAGAACATCCTCAGCATCGTCCGGCAGATGTTAAAGGACCTCAGTCTCCTCAGGAAACAGAGATGGCTCTGACCCTTCTTGTAGACAGCCTCAGTGTACTTTCACCAGTCCAGTTTATTGTCAATTCGTATCCCCACGTATTTGTAATCCTCTACCATGTCCACACTGACCCCCTGGATGGAAACAGGGGTCACTGGTACCTTAGCTCTCCTCAGGTCTACCACCAGCTCCTTAGTCTTTTTCACATCAAGCTGCAGATAATTCTGCTCACACCATGTGACAAAGTTTCCTACCGTAGCTCTGTACTCTACCTCATCTCCCTTGCTGATGCATCCAACTATGGCAGAGTCATCAAAAAACTTCTGAAGATGACAAGACTCTGTGCAGTAATCTGTGCAGGATTCTCGATCCTTTGCTGGCATTCTTTTGGCATAACCATTGGAGATGCCATCCTTCATGAAATCTGTGTAGTCAGTTTGAAATGACAGATCCTTTTAAAGTATTTCCTTAGATTTAGAGCATACGGTTCAGCAATTTTCCTATTATTTGGTATGTTAACTTCCTTCTTTTCAAAAGTAGAACAAGCTGGTAATGGCCATTCACCAATTTTGTGGAATTTGTAACCAGCTCCATGAACTTGTGGTCTTATCTTGAGAAAGCAGGTTGTTTATCCTGACTTCATTCAGGGAGATCTATCTTAAGCTGCCAGTACCAAAGTTCATCCACGCTCAAAACTGAGATCCTGCTAACTGTCAGCTCTGGCTGTGCACAGTCTCTTCCATCACCATAGACCTCTTTCAGTCATGCATTCACAGTACCATCCAATATTGTTCTAATTGCATAAGGTCAATTATTAGCACTGCAAATCACTTGCAATAGCGCCAGTGTTTGAACCACATTTGTCCCTATCAGTAGCTCAATATCTGAATCAATCTCTGGCAAATAGACATGCTTCAGGTGAGACTATCCCTGGAAATCCCTCTGCTGTGGAATGTTCACTTTGTGGATAGGCGTACTTTCCTGCATATAGATGTTAAGTAGTTCACAATAGTTTTCACCATCTAAGCCAGTGGTCCCCAACCACCAGGCCGTGGACCGGTGACGTGCCGCAAAGCATGTGCTACCGGGCCGCGAGGAAACAATATGATTTGGCGATATGAGTCAGCTGCACCTTTCCTCGTTCCCTGTCATGCCCACTGTTGAGCTTGAACACACGCGAGGTCATTACCCACGCGACGTCCATGTCAGTGCAGGAAGAAGATCAACTCCTCGAGTTTGCAAGTGACGGCGGGCTGAAAAGTGTGTTTGACATAACATCTCTGTCGGCATTCTGGATCAAAGTCAAGGCTAAATATCCTGAGACAGCCACGAAAGCACTGAAAACATTGCTTCCATTTCCAACATATCTCTGCAATGAATACAACGAAAACTAAATTGTGGAATAGACTGGACATAAGGAACCCCCTTCGAGTATCGCTGTCTCCCGTCACCCCTCGATGGCACCGTCTTGTTGCAGGGAAACAAGCTCAGGGCTCCCACTGATTCAGTGATATTGGTGTGTTGCAATGATTTTATATGTTCATACGGGGAAAACATGTGCTGTGTGTTTAATATCCAAACGTTACTTAAATTGTTATGATGCTATTGGCTTATAAGTGACTTATATAACTATATAACAATTACAGCATGGAAACAGGCCATCTCTGCCCTTCTAGTCCGTGTTGAACGCTACTCTCACTTAGTCCCACTGACCTGCACTCAGCCCATAACCCTCCATTCCTTTCCTGTCCATATACCTAGCAATTTTTTCTTAAGTGATAATATCTAACCTGCCTCTACCACTTCTACTGGAAGTTCATTCAACACTTACTTCAAGCTCCCCTGATAATTGACTTATCACCATATTCATGCGAGGAAAATATGCGCTGTGTGTTTAATATTAAATTCTTTAGATAAACCCTTTTAGAAAAGAAATTGAGTGTATTCACCACTTACCACTGATATTCCGGCCGTGATTAACACCCCCCCAAAACAGAATCGCGAAAAAGGATTTGTAGAGAAAAAATTGGCGCGTACACGCATGCACACAGGTGCCCGCGCAAGGCTTCCTGGTCATTGTAGTCTTTCTCGGGGTAAACACAACGTATTTGACTGCTACTCTTGTCCGTTGGCAACCCTACCCCCTCCGGTCGGCCAGTCCGCATAGCGAAAAAGGTTGGGGACCCCTGATCTAAGCCAGCCACTTCCAATCCTGAAACAATGTAGCTACTTGCAATCTGCTCTAGAATGTGTGTTCTTTTTCCAGTGTGGCTGAGCTTGTTCATGAGGGCCACTGTGCAGAACACAGCTGTATTTCCTTGATCTAGGAAAGAAAGCATATGTAACCACTGTCTTGTTACTCTTCTTAGACTTCACTTGTATTGGAATTATGGGAAGTTTACAACTCATGATCATCAGCCCCTGTAAGATACCAGGGAAATACTCATTGCTGTATCTGACTGTTTCATGACTTGTTTTGATTCTGCACCCTTTCATCAGTGAATATGAAGTATGCTGGGATGCTTGCCACTGCATATCTTGCATAAAAGACACTTCCTGCAATCCTAGCTGATATGACACCATTTTCCTTTAGGAAGATAATGTTCTCACTATGAGCCCCTTTCTCCAGCAGAGGGCCTAAATCTTGTGTGCATTCACCCTTGCAGAACAGACAAACCCTTTCCTTTCCATTAGTTCCAGGTTCAGTTTTAGCTTTACTTCTCACAGTGGCCATAGTAGTGTCAAAGCTGTTTCCTTTAGCTTTAGAATGAAGCTGTGTTTTAGTTCTGTTCACCGCTTTGCTTATTGCAGGTGATTTGCTTATTGCATATTCCCAAATGCCGGGGGCGTAGCAACCTCTACTTGCCTTTCATTAAAACAACAATGTCAGCGAAAGTAGTTTTACAATTGTGTCTTTCTTGCAGTTTACACACCACTGTCCTCCATTTATCCCTAAGCATATAAGGCAATTTCTTTATGACAATGGACATATTGGCAAGCATGTCTAGCTTACACACTTGCACTTCTTTCATGGCATTGCAATGCTTTCTAAGAAAAACGACTGTAGTCTTGAAGAACTTTCATGTCTTCAGATTTGATAGGTACCCAAGAAAGTGACTTTTGCATGTAGGCCCATGCAATTTTCTGTTCAATACCAAAATGTTCCTGCAGTAAAGCTTTAGCCTTTTGATATCTTTTCTTTGGATCAACATACTGGCAATTTCTGACAAATTTTCTGGACAAATTCTAGTCGAAGTTGTTTGAAGTGAATAAAGACAAACCATGAATACTCAACTACACTCATTCACTTCTACCACACCCCAAACCACGTGACAGATTACCCATAATAAACACACAAGGCACTTGGCACCTACATGTGCTGAATTATTAATCCGCTCAGTTCAAGGATATAGGGACAGCCACCATAGCTGTCAGTCTTGCCTTCACAACATTATTTTCAGAAGTCCTTATGAATGCACGATACTGCAATGGATTGCCATCGAAGATTTGAATCTCCCTTTTCGGCAAAAATAAAATGCATTGTTGTGTACCATTAAGGTTGTTATTTTATTTTTATTTCTCATAATATTAATAACATTATTTTGACCTTTGTCATCTGAAACAAGAGTGTTTCCATGCTCTAAGTATATGTCCCCATGAGCCCTTCAAATTGCAGGATATGACATAGGTTCAGAGTGCCTCCTTAATGCAGTCTGAGAGTAAACATCCTGCACTACCTCTTGGGGATCTAGCTCAAATGAATCAGTATTAACATTGAGTGTGTTGCTTTTTCTCTGTGCCTTATCAATATAGGATTGCACAACATAGAATTGTCCTGCTGGAGTACTTTTAGAACTCACCTCCCTTAAAGCCCTTAGCACATGAACTTTGGTCCCTTGTGTGGGAATTTCTTCCTGCAACTTAAACTGCTCCTTCCTCTTCCATAGCTTCTCCTCTTGTTCTTCCACAGCATGTTTGTCCTGTGTGATTAATGCGGCTAAATCATTCTCTATTTTAATGCATTCAGAGGAGGAGTTGGATAAAGAAGATGCTCTTCCTTCCACAGCACTTAGAACACTGACATTTGACACACTGTCACTTGGGTTTACATCATCCAGCGGGTCCTCTACTATGTGTATTGTCCAAACATGCCATAGAATTTGAGAAACATTTTTCACTTGTTGCAGCAACATGACCTTCAATAGAACGTGAGTGGGTCAACCATTGTTTAACATACCCTACGAATGCACTACTAAGGCATCTAATGCTTGAAGACACTGGCTCTGTTTGTCTCACTCGACTTTGGGAAGTAATGACAACAGCATGTGATGTTGCTTAGCAACAGCTTCACAGAGACTAGTAAAGTCTTCCAAATGAGATTGCACTTGTAAGGCATTTTCCTTATTTCCCATAAGATCCTTAATTGAACCTTTAATTTTGTTCACATTTGTCTGGTATTCCTTTTGATGACCCTAGATTTTACCTGTTAAAGATTTCGAATCAAGTTTAATTTCTCCTTTGCCAGCCCCGATATGAGGGTTGCTTCCATACTTCGATTCACTCATGTTGCTTTCTCCTTATTGTGCCACTCACAATTAACTTTTTGTTCATCTGCAGATTTAATTTAATAAACATAGGCAACAAACAAACTGTCCACACATCCAAGTGCTTAAACCAGACTGAATAAACAGCCTTCAACTCAAAAGACAGCAACTGGAATATTTTTGCATTTCAATAAAACGAAGTGATGACCCTGAGGCAAACACCACATGATTGAACAATAGTCCTAATGGATGGGTAGCGCTGACCATTCAAAACTGTGTTTAAACCATAAATACACAGCATGAATCAACAAAAGGTCCTTTACTTACCACAAACTGCTGGAGTTGCAGTTGTCAATTTTTGACAACAGGTCTAAGGCAATCTTTTGCTGTAGACTGGTGTTTGTTTTATGAAACAAATTTATTTGTTGACAAAATGTAGCAGTTACTTGAAAACAAACCAAAGCCACTCAGAGACTGAATATGGGGGATGACACAGTATGAGGCGCTTTCCACAATAACGAAGTTCCAAACCCGGAAAATGTTATGTTCGATCCTTTATTACAACGTCAGCAAAGACAGGCAATCTTATAGCAATAAAGAACTAACAAAACTAAAACTAGGGACATAGCAAAATAATGAAGTTAGCAGTACTACGCGGTAGCTGTCAACAAATAATTATCACCCCGTGTTTCACCCATGAAATGAATAAGGACAAAGCATGAATACTCAGCTATACTCATTCACTTCTACCACACCCCAAACCACATGACAGATTATCCATAATAAACACACAAGGCACTTGGCACCTACATGTGCTGAATTATTAATCTGCTCCGTTCCACTGGCCTGCACCCAGACCATAACCCTCTATAACCCTCACTTTATGTTTAATGTTGAAATCAGATCCGTATCCACCACTTACAGAATGTTGGCAGCTCATTCCACACTCTCACCACCCACCTAGTGAAGTAGCTTCCACCACATATTTCACTTTTCACCGTTAACCCATGGCCTCTATTTCTAGTCTCACCTAACCTCAGCAGAAAAAGTCTGCTTGCATTTATTGATCTATACCTCACATAATTTTGTATACCCATATTAATTCTCCCCTTATTCTTCTACACTCTAGGGTATAAGGTCCTAACCTAATCAACTTTTCCCTGTAACTTAGGTCCTCAAGTCCTGATAATATCCCTGCTAATTTTCTCTGCACTCTTTCAATTTTATTGACATCTTTCCTGTAGGTAGTTGACCAAAACTGGACACAATACTCTCTAAATTATGCCTCTCAAATGTCTTATATAATTTCATCATAACATCCCATCTCCTGCACTCAATATGTTGATTTATGAAGGCCAATGTGCCAAAAGCTTATCTACCTGTGATGTCACTTTCAACAAATTATGCACCTATATTCCCAGAGTCCTTTGGTCTACAACACTCCTCAGTGCCCTACCTTTCACTTTGTAAGAACTATCCTGATTTGTTCCCCTCCAAAATGCAACACCTCACACTTGTCTGCATTAAATTCCATCTGCCATTTTTTAACCCAGTTTTCTAGTTGGTCCAGATCCCACTGCAAGCTTTGATAGCCTTCCTCAAGGTTCAAAACACCACAAATCTTGGTATCATCTTCAAATCTGCTGATCCAGTTTGCCACATTGTCACCCAGATTGTTGATATAGGTGATAAGCACCAGTGAACTCTGCTCCAATCCCAGTGGCACTGCACAGGTGATTAAATATTCCTGACCAACCTCCCATGTGGGAACTTGTAAAAGTCCTTGCTAAAGACCATGTAGACAATGTCCAGTGCCTTGCCTTCATCAACTTTCCTGGTAACTTCCTTGAAAAACTCTATAACATTGGTTTGACACAACCTATCATGCACAAAGCTATGTTGACTATCCCTAATCAGTTCCTGTTTATTCAAATTCTTATATATCCAGTCCCTTAGAATATCTTCCAATAACTACTGCTGTCAACCTCTAATTCCTAGAGCCTTTCTTAAACAACAGAACAACCTTAGCTATCCTCCAATCCTTCGGCACCTCACCTGTGGCAAAAGACGTTTCAAGTATCTCTGCTCGGGCTCTTGCGTTTCTGCATTCACCTCCCACGTGGTCTGAGGGAACTCCTAGTCAGAGTCTAAGGATTTATCCACTTTAATTTTCTTCAGGACAGCAAACAACTCCTCCTCTGTAATCAGTATATGGTCCATGACCTCACTGCTATTTTGCCTAATTTCTATAGACTCTGTGTCTGTTTCCCGAGTAAATAAAGTTGCAAAAAATCGATTTAAGATCTCCACATTTCTTTCAGTTCTATGCGTAGATAACCACTCCGATCTTCAGAGTATCTACTTTGTCCTTTACTGTTCTTTTTCTCTTAATATATATCTGTAGAAGCCCTTGGGATTTTCCTTCAGTTTGTCTGCTAGAGCAATCTCATGCCTTCTTTTAACCCTCCTGATTTCCTTCTTAAGTGTTCTGTTGCATTTCCATACTCCTCAAGTACATCAATTGTTCCTTTCTGCCTATACCTGCTATTCACTTCCTTCTTAACCAGGGCCTCAATATCTCTTGAAAACCAAGGTTCCCTGAACCTGTTATCCTTGTTTTTTTTATTCTGACAGGAACATATAAACTCTGTACTCACAAAAACACACCCTTGAAGTACACCTTTGTCAGCAAATATCTTGACCCAATCCACACTTCCCCGTTCCTTTCTAATACTATCAAAATTCACCATTCTCCACTTTAGAATCTCAACCGGTGGACCAGTTCTACCCTTCGCCATAATTATCTTGAAAGTATTGGCATGAAGATCACTGTTTGCTATGTGTTCCCCTGCATAATTTTCTTTCACGCATCCTATCTCATTTTCTAACAGGTGATCTAGCATTGCACTCTCTTTAGTTGGGACCTCCATGTACTGATTAAGGAAACTTCCCAGAACATATTTGACAAACTCTATTCTATCCAGCCCTTCTACAGTGTGGGAATCCCAGTCAATATGTGGAAAGTTAACATCACCTATTATCACATCCTACTATTCTCAATGTGTGAATTCTCTACAAATTTCTCCTGTAAATCCTGTGAAATGTTGGGTGGTCTATAATATAATTCCATTAAATGTGGTCATCCCTTTCCTATTCCTCATTTCCACCCATATAGCTTCAGTAAATTATTTCTCCAGTCTGAGCACTGCTGTGGCAATTTCCCTGATTAGTAATGCCTTCTGAAGTTTTTTCCCTTTATTTTAAAACTATTAACTCTAGTTTTAGACTCTTCTGCTATGGAGAATTGTTTCCTACTGTCTACTTATTCCATGCCTATCACAGCTCTCTCATCTCTGCTCAATATCCTCAACTTGAAGAAACACAAACCTGGCTTATCCAGTCTCTCCTCATAAGTGAAATGCTGCATCCTGATGAATCTCTTTACCCTCTACTGTGCTATAATGTCATTTCTAAAATGTATTACAGGTGCGACTGAACCAATATTTCACAATTTTGCAGCATAACCAGCCTGTCCTTATATTCTATGCCCCTGCTAATGAAGACCCGTATTCTGTATGCCTCACTGCTTTACTTGCCTGTGCTGGGATGTTTAAGGATCATGGACTGAGCTCCCTCTGTTCTTCAGTTCAATCTTGTGTCCTACCTTTATCAGTCCTTCCTAGGTGCATTAAATCACGCTTATCAGGGTTAAATTCTATCCTTTGTTGCTTTGCTGATATTACCAACTGATTGATAACATCCTGAAGCTTCAGCCTAACCTCCTCATTATCACCAACACCAGCATTTGTGTCATCTGTGAATCTACTCAACATACCTCAATTCTTAATGTGCATAACAACCAGCAAGTGTCTGTACTGAAGACAACAGTCTCTGAACTAACAGCAGTGACTGGTACACAAAATGCGTCAATAGTTGTATCACTTTTCTATCAGTTCTTAAAGGTACATTCACTCTTAAATATACAGCACTGCTTCTGTTTGCTGTGGTGATCCTGTCTTAGGGCTTTCCAATTTTTGTTTAACTTGTGAGAATCTGGCCAGAGACTGTGGCTGTAACACTTGCAAAATCATAATTAACTAGGGACCATCTGGGTTTTTGATTGAGTGGATGGAGGAGTGCTTTAATCAGAGTAGGCACTTCCATAGCTTCTCACCATTATCCTCCTGAACTGCGTTGTTTAAGGTGAGGCTCAGAGTGGATAAGTTAGGATAGCAGTCACACAATTCAAGATGATGCTTGTAGTGTGTAAGCCCTCAGTGAGCACAGTGAAATCCTAAATACAGAACATGTTCAGAATGGTGACATCAGTAGAAGTTGGTAAGGAAGAATAATTTTGATTTTGCTTTGAATGGCTTTCAACTGCTGTCTAAATTAAGAGAGTGAATAAAATATTCAAGTTATTATATTGATATAATGCTGACACATGATATTGAAGTCAGATAATTCAGAAAGGTGAAGTCTTAGGTGAATAAGCCTACTATATGAACCGTTGGAGTGGTGTGTCACGTACCCTGTGACGGGTTAAAGAACCAACAGAAATGGAAAACACTTTGGAGTCCGGTATTGCTATTAACTAATAATATTTATTAGTAACTACACAATACAGTAATATAAATGCAGATAAATCAAACAGGTTAGCAATGATTATATATAAGTAAGTGTGGAATATATAGGAAAACCAAGCTTCTTCAAGTCTAGGGGTAAATAGATACAGTCTTACGATGATGAGTAAAGTTCAGTTCAGTTCGTGGTATTGAGTTGCGTAGTTATGGAGAGAGAGAAGGAGAGATTTGAGTCTTCAGGTGAGCTGACGCTGTCGATCTTCCCATTGCCCTCCAAAATCCTTTAAAAGTCACCAACTGTGACCACAACAAAGGAGACCATTTTTCTGTGGTGGAGACATCTACCCCAGGCAAGGGTGGACACATGGACAACTCTCCACCGATCACTCCCTTTTCTCACTGCAAAAGCCACTAATCGATCCACCTGATCGGTCCTCCAAAAACCCACTTTTTCTGTGGGCACACCAAAGCTCATTCAGTATACAAAAACATGTGCCTGAGGTCTATCATCTGACCCCCTATTTATCTCACCGTACTCAGTACCAACTGTCTCTCAAATAACTCCTCCTTTCTTTGTCTGTGTAAGAATGTACTAGCAGGCAAATGTCCTTGGAGAAAGTATAAACATACTTCAGAGAAACTATAAAATCGATTGTCCATCAAATAACGCCGCCCTCGGTCACTATAGTGACTTACAAGCTGTTCGGTGCTCTCTCTCTGCAACTCAGCAGAAATCCAAAAGTTCCTCATGCCTTAAAGTGACAGTTCAAAAGTTAGTCTTCTTCTCTCTCTCTCTCTTTTCTAAACAACAGTTCATAGGGGGAATTGAGCACAGTTCATAGGACCCCGTCACAGGTGAAACCAAATGGATTCAAAATAGTTCTGGATACCTTTGAGAAATTAAAGGTGGTTGCAGAAGAATAACACAACCTTCAGAAATATGCAGATAGCATATAGTATAAATCTTCGGGATGAATCAGGAAAAATATCATATGTAGTTGTGCAGCTGAAGAATGATTTTTGACAAACCACTAAAGTACAATCAATTTAACAGTTTACAAGCACAGGGGTACATGTAACTGTAGATCTTATTGAGAACTACAACTTTTTTAAGAGCTCAGAAATGGTTGGATACAGTTACAAAGCTCATACTTTGAATGTTGACAATGTGAAACCATGTAAGTAGCACACATGTGCAGCTATCAATCCCCTCTACTTCATATTTCCAGGATGATCACTGTACATGTGGTGTGAATCCGGATTATAATACCAATATACCTTTACCCAGTGGTGTGATTACTGTTGATATTATAGCGTAAAGTAAATCACACAAAGCTTTGATTGGACATTCTCACTATGACAGCAAGAAGACAAAACTGTAGGTGAAACAGTGAATAAAATACCATATCAGGGTTGGAAAGCAGAGTCCTGATACACTCAGTAGCCAATATATTAGGCAATGAAGCAGTGGAGCAAAGTCAAGATGGCACTAAAAGGCAACTCCTTTGCATGCATCTTCTGAAATAGCTCTATTTCTATTTTTGATATCTCTGTTTTTCCTTTTCAAAGTTTTTTTGAAGACCTTGTCCTAGAGTTACACTCTGGCTTTGGTTCTTTGCGGAAATGGGACCTGCTGTCAGGGCCTCATGGCCAGCCACTTGTTGACATCCCAAGGACGTGGCCTGGAAGACTAGAGCGCCTTCAGGGTGCTAGATTTTCTTGGCACCAATCCTAGGCTGCTGCCCCCAACTGATATGCTGCGGGAGAACACGGAACATCGGAAGCATCGGGTTAGCTGCCAGGGCTTGTGTATCCAGAGAGCTGCGTCTCTCTGGTTCTGATTCTCTGGGTGCAGTGCTCGGAAAAAGCGACGTAACAAACTTTTAACATCGTAAATCAATGAGTTGTTTGTTATGTCTCCCCTCTCACTGTGAAATGGGGATGCCTTTTTTTTTCCTTATTAGGGAGAGAGAGAGAGAGAACCTGTGGTATGTCGAATTACTGGGTGAACGAATACTTTTTGGGGTACTGCAAATCTATGTCTTTATTGATGCTTGCTGCACACTTGAGTGCTTGGTGGAGGGTGCTGATAATTTTTTACTGGTGGGGGTGGGGGATGATTATCTTGCTTCTGCTTGTGTGTGGGATGGGGCTTTGGGGATGTAACATTTTAACTGTCATTCATTCTTTGGGGGCAGTCCTCTGTTTTTGTGGATGTTTGCGAAGAAAGAGAATTTCAGGATGTATATTGTATAAATTTCTCTGACATTAAATGTACCTATTGAAACCTACCTATCTCTTGTACCTAATTAAGTGTCCACAGAATGTATGTTCATGGTCTTCTGCTGCTGTAGCCCATCCTTGTGTTGTGCATTCAGAAATACCTTTCTGCACACCGTTCTGTAACAGTTGAGTTACTGTCACCTTGCCTGTCAGCATGAACAAGTCTGGCCATTTTCCTCTGACCTTTATCATTAGCAAGGTGCTTTCTTCTACAAACTGCCGCTCACTGGGTGATTTTTATTTATCACACCATTCTCTCTAAACTCTAGAGCAGGGGTTCTCAATATCGTGTATTTATTATTTCAACAATGCTTGAGCAATCTTGATTGATTAAGTATTCTTGTTCATTTAGTTATGGGTTATATGTAAAAATAAGTTAATTGCCTACGTCATCATGCTGCCATACGTATGTGCGGTCTCGCTTAAAGTAAAGATGAAGGTACATCCGTATTTCAGACTCCTGTGTCTTCCTTTGAATTAGTTATTGTTTTGCAGTTATAGAACTTTATATTGGCAGTGAGGCATTTTTAAAACAAGCTCAAGACGGTTACCGACTTGTTAGAGCACAGTGAGATATTCAAACTAAAAAAATGCTGCAAGAACATTGGTGAGTAAACAAAATGCACCCTATCATATGCAGAGACATAATGTTTAAAACGAAAAGGTGTAAATGGAAAAATTCAGGGTTCATAAAGAGTGAGTACCAGGTGATAATAATCATTAAAAAACATCAGAAATGTTTGGATATGTTGGAGAGATTGACATGTTTGATTTTGCAGCAGGTAATGTAGACTGAACTATGGAACAGTGTTTTGAAGCAAATTAAACAGTCAATGAGAAGCAAGTACCAATTTTTCTAAGTGCATTCGGTTTAAAAGCATGCAGTTTGCTTTGAAGTTTGACTGGTCCAACCAAACCATCAGAAATGAGCTTTGCTGCTATTGTCAAAGTGACGCAGGAACACTTAGAACTGATATCACAACCATGGATTTGGCAGCGCAGCAGATACTGCAATTGCATTCGTGAATATGCACGTGTCCGCTAATTATTACTTCATTGTGATCGTATTTAACTCCATTCATTTTGTCTTACTATTTGTCGAGACTTGGACACAGCAACACGTCGCTGCCTATTTTGTATTCTGCTTTGCCTGAGAAATTAGACTGTCGAGTCAACTGACTCTGAAAGCTAACAGTATTCATTTTATTCTTAGTTGTTCTTTTCTGTTGCAGTGTAGGCTTCATTTTCCATTTGAGTGTTTTAGTTAATGGCCCTGTTTGACCTGGCGTTTATTGTTTTCTTTTCCCTTTAACACTGTTTGCATTAAAGTCTGTGAACTGTTGACCTGCTTCAGTGTCTCTCACTCCACACTTGGGCCATATCTGGATCTGGTGACAACTGAAGCCAGAGAGTATAGAGAAGTACAGCACAGAAATAGGCCTTTCAACCCATCTTAGTCCATGCCAAAATCATTTAGACTGCTTACTCCCAACAACCTGCATGGGACCATAGCCTTCCATACCCCTACTATCAATGTACCTATCCAAAATTGTCTTAAGCATCAAAATCGATTTTGCATGCACCACTGTGCTGGCAGTTCATTCCATACTCTCATGACCCTCTGAGTGAAGAAGTTTCCCCTCAAGTTCCCCTTAAACCTCTCACCTTTCACCCTTAACCCATGACCTCTAGTTGTAGTTCCACCCAACCTCAGTGGAAAAAGCCTGCGTCCGTTTAATCTATCTATACCCCTCATCATTTTATACACCTCTATCAAATTTCTTCGCAATCTTCTACATTCCATGTCCTAATCTATTTGATCTTTCCTTATAACTTGGGTCCACCAGACCCAGGAGCATCCTTGTAAATTCTCTCTATATTCTTTCAAGCTTGTTTGCATACTTCCTGTAGGTAGGTGACCGAAACTGCACACAATTCCTCCAAATTAGGCCTCACCAATGTCTTATACAACTTCAACAAAACATCCATCTCCAGTACAAACCAGTACAATGATCTATGAAGGCCAATATGCCAAAAGATTTCTTTACAACCCTACCTACCTGTGATGGCACTTTCAATGAATTATGTACCTGCATTCCCAGATACCTTTGTTCTACCGCACTCCTCAGTGTAAGATCTACCCTGGTTGGTCCTACCGAAGTGCAAAACCTCACATTTGTCTGCATTAAATTCTGCCATTTTTCCAGCTGATACAGCTCCTTCTGAAGGCCATGATAGCCTTCCTCACTGTCCACTACAATGTTGATTGCAGAATGCTTTAGTTTTCATAAACAGAATCAAAAAGAAGAGTCTTTTTCAGCGTACGTGGCTGAATTGAAAAGATTGAGCATTGTCAGTTCAGTAATGATCTTAATGATACACAGAGATTGTTTAGTTTATGGAATCTTAAAAGAAAGCTTTGAAAAATTGCTCCTAACTGAAGCACAGCTTACATTTAAACAAGCAGTGGAAATTGCCGTTTCAATGGAAACAGCAGACAGGGAAGCAATTGAGTTGCAGTCTGGAGTGAAAGTGAGTGTGAACAAAAGAGCATTATCTAAACAGAAACCGGTCTGGTCAAACAAATTCTGTTACCATTGTGGCAGGGGCTCACATACTCTAAACAAATGCAGATTTAAAAGTGAAACTTGCAGAAAATGCAACAAAGTAGAACATATAGGTCCCTTAATATTGTTATAGCTGGGGGTAGTAATGGGAACAATCTCCCACTACCTACTAAATGCATGCAGTGGTGTACACTTCATATAGCCTCTGACAACCCAAGTCCATCTCCAAGCTTTGTAGCTAATTCACGTGTGGATTAGCTACAAAGCCCAGTGGACCCATTCCTACTGACAGGAGAAGCAACAAAGTTTGTTACTGGAGCCTTAAAACAAGTCGCTTTGGGCTGATGGGGAGTGTCAGCCATGGTCGGCTGCTCATTTGGAAGGAAAACTCTGATCTCAAGCCTCTGCTGCCTTGTAACTATACCCACTCATTGGGGAGGCTTTGGGAGTAAACCCCAAGGCAAAAATGCGGAGCTGGAGTCTCTATGGCAGTCCTTTGTTGAGTCCAATAGTAACTGGCAACTGCAATGCTGCTGGTACCAAATTGTGTTGATCTCCGCTGTTCCTTTGGGTTCTTCAGTTGCATGGAGAGGGGGAGCTTGCCGCATTGGCAACAGCTTGCTCTCCATATCGTACTGCCCAGGCTTGCATAGCTTGACAGTTAAGATGCGACATCCATGGTTGATCCTGGCCGATAGAGTCTTCGTGTATAGGATACATACAAACAGCATGCTAGGCACGCAAAAATAAATGGACTCCACAGGGAAGAGAAAAAGATAAAAAGACAAATTGCAGTTTCAAAAAGAGCACTAATCTACATGCTGTCAATGAAAAATCTGATAATGATGAGAGTGATACAGGACTGTGCAGCCTTGAGATTTACGGGTTGAAAATTAACAATAGACATTATGGCCTACACCAAAAGTGAACAACAAATTAATTAAAATTGAATTGGACACTGGTTTAGCTATTTCAGTCATTCCACAAAATAAGTTTGAGAGGCATTTTAAAGCTACTAAATTGAAGCCTGCAGATATCCAGCTAAGAACCTATACTGGAGAAACGATAACATCTGTGGGAATGACATTTGTAACAGTGAAGTACAACAACCAACAAGCCACATTGAACTTACGTGTGGTAAAAACAGGAGAATCAACATTGTACGGGTGTGACTGGCAGAGACAACTGCAACTTGATTAGAGATCCATCTTCCATTTGTTTGCCCCTGCAATGAAGCCAAATGAAAGTGAGTTTAAAAATTTTGAAAGTGGTACTGGATGATACAACAACTGTCTCCATGCTGAACACCATGGACTGTGGCACAATGGAGGACCGACTGGTGTTGATGCCAACCTCTGTGCCTCTGTTTGAAAAACATAGTGGACCAAGGAAGACTATACTGCTCAGAGGAAGTATGAAAGCAATGAAAGCAGTGGTCCGACTCCAACAGTTTTTGTAGTCAACATATCTGAGAAAGCTTCTGATATGTTAATCCGGCAGTTACTTGTAAAATATGGCCATGTCTTAAGCTGGAAGATAGTTTAACAAGTTTCAGGAAAGTTGCAAGCATTCATCTCTTGTGAAGATAAAGAACTAGAATCTACTCTGCGTGCATTAAGATTATTACATGAACTTCAAGCGGGAAACAAAAAGCTTTTTGTAAAAGTAGGTGCAAAGCCAAAAGCCCAGCTGGATGAATGGAAGGACAAAAAGAGAGGAGTCAATGGAGATACCAAAACAAAGGATTTCTTGGGTAATGTTATGGATATGCAAACCAAGAAGAGAGATCAGATCATAAAGGGAGAATAGAAGGATTAATAACAGAATACTTCAGTGAACTAAATGCACTTTCCTAATATCAAGATGTACAAACTAGAAGAAGAAAAATGAAATAAAAAGAAAGTTGTCCAGAGCTATCAGAACCACCTCTTACCATCTCAGAATAAACGTCTACAGCCACCACACATGAGCCTGAGAACCTGAGACTATTTTCACAGCCACAAGTCTCACCGGCCAAGCAGAGGGATCCCCCTTGTCAGGAAAGCCCTTATCCCTCAAGAGTAAGAAAGGCTCCATAGTAATTAAATCGTTTGGCCTGAATAGGACAATTTAAAATTTGCTATGCTGTGGATGTTTATATATAGTAGTTGTATTATATAGAATACTGTGTATATAGTGGTGATGCGTTCTCTACTGAGTTGGAGTTTATAGCTAAGCAGGGAGGAGAGTTGTGTATTTAATATTTCAATAATATTTGAGCAATCTTGTATTTATATTGTTTGATTAAGTATTCTTGTTCATTTAAATAATTAGTTATGGGTTGTAAATACAGGAGAAGTAGCATGTGACAAAAATACATTAGTTCAAAAATACATTAATTACACAGGTCATCACACTGCCACTTGAAATGTGCACAACTTGCTTAAAGTAAAGATGAAGTTACACCTGTATTCCTTTGAATTAGTTTAAAGTTTTGATGTTATAAAACACAACACACAACCTTTTTTATGCCATAGAGCCCTACCATTCACCAAGGAGGATCCATGGACCATATGTTGAGAACCCCTGCTCTAGAGACTGTTGTGCATGAAAACCACAGCAGTTTGTGAGATACTCAAATCACCCCATCTGCCACCAATCATTCCATTGTCAAAGTCACATTCCTTCCCCATTCTGATATTTGGTCTGAAAACTGAACCTCTTGACCATGTCTGCATGCTTTCGTGCTTTGAGTTTCTGATACAAGACTGGCTGATTAGATATTAACAACGGTGCAAAGATTGATTTATTATCACAGTATGCAATTCTGAAATCCTTCTCCAGATGGACACGAAACCAAGAAAGAAAAGAACGGTAGCATGATTATCAACCCCTAAATCCCTCTATCTGCACAAAAAGAACAAATGAAAGTAAAACAGGTAATCACCCCCCCCACCCCCATCCCCCTCTGCCCACACATAAAAAAACGAGAAAGATCGGGCGAAAAACACAGAATATAAAAAACTGTATGATTGAGCAAAATGTCCATAATCCAAGTCTATGTTCATATCCATACCCAAAATGCAGAAAATCTGGGTAATATTTTCCAGGCACAGCAGCGGCCTTTCCACTCTCTGGCAGCAGTCTCCCTTTTTTGGTAGCCAGACGATCCCACCAGCGATCGGAAGGCAGTCACCCCTCTCCAGCAGCCGAGCGATCCCACCAGTGACCAAAAGGCAGGCATCCAGAGCTTACCCTCCACGTTTGCCTCAATGTTTCAATCTCCCTTGTCACTTTAAAAGGCGAACAATGGAAGCTTTAATTGCCAAAATGGAGTCAATCATTGACTCACGTCCCCCACCCCACAGTCTCCTCACCAGAAGTTTCACGCACGCTGCCTCAGCCTCCCGGAATCCTCTTGGGGACTGCAGAGTTCTGGAATACCCTAACGATCTCCAACTGCAAATTGCAGGCTCCAACAGTTCCAGAATGACAACCAAGATGGAAAGCAGACATAAAAGACATAAAAGATATGAAATAAATGTGTTCATGGTCAATCGAGAAGACGTTGGCCGTGGGAGTGTTGTACGCAGACGTCATCTTGTAACTAATAAGCAAATGTACAGGTGTACCTAAACCACACATACTGTTAGGGTCCGTTTTGACCTGTTTTGACATTTGAAGCAGTAAAAACACCGAAATTTGATGACTTTTCCTAAAGTGACCCAAAATGTGCAAAAATGAAAATATTTAAAAATGTTATACTTTTGTACAGGTGCTAAAAATTTTTGTACGTTGAGGCTGTTCTGGGTCAAATTTGACCTGTATCCATTGAAATGGATTTTAGATCCGCCAGTGTGGGTCAAATCAAGGAAAATGGTGGTTTTAGGGAATCTTGAAACTGTGAAACTGTACATGTCATGTCTGTGTATATTTTTTATGGGACGGTAGTGACAAGAGTTCAAGGGGGACCCTGACACTGTCACGAGAACTGCCTGCGTTCCCACCACATTTGCCCAGGTTCCCACCGAGACAGGCACCTGTTAGTCTTTGGAGTGTCATGGGAGAATCTCGAAACAGTGAAAGAGTAGAACAGCATAGGCATGATCATATATCATAAGACTATAAAGGTACCTGAGCTGCCATTGTCAGTGACTGAGGTTATGGCAGCAAGACTTACTGTCCAAGAGGTCATTGATCTGGTCTTCCAAGATGAGCAAGCAGACAGTGATTTGGAGGAGGAAGTGTCAGAGCAGGAGGACAACACGGAGAAAAACTCTGATTACAGCCCCTCAGATGAAGATGACTCTGAGAGAGAGGAGCAGGCAGCAAGGGAGACACTTACATCCGGGGATAACACAATCAGTTGGTCCTCACTTCCATATCAGGTTGCAGGCAGGAAGGCAGCAGAAAATGTCATTCGAATGACTCCAGGACCCACAAGACTGGCTACTTCCCATTTTATCAACTTTCCAGATCTTCCTCCCTCCAGCCATTGAAAAAATTGTCATTGAAATGACAAACATGGAGGGGATTAAACGGTATGGTCAAAAATGGAAGACCATGGATGTGACTGACCTACGTGCCTACATGGGGGTTCTAATACTGGCTGGTGTGTAGAGGTCCCAAGGTGAGGCTGCTTCTAGTCTTTGGAATGCTGAGATGGGCAGACCAATTTTTCATGCCACCATGTCCCTGGAAATGTCCCGTACCTTATCGGCAGTACTCAGATTTGACAACCGTGAGACAAGACCTGCACGGCGTGTCACTGACAAACTGGCAGCAATCTGGGATGTCTGGGACAAGTGGGTGGAATTGCTGCCTCTCATGTACAACCCTGGTCCTGAGGTCACAGTGGGTGAAAGACTGGTTCCATTCAGAGGTAATAAAAGCCTGCCCTTTTATTGTTAGACTAGTTAATCACTGCTTCAAAATACACACGCTATTGGTTGTGATATCAAATGATTTTCCCCCTTTTTGTGTTTTTGCAGGTCACTGTCCTTTCTGCCAGTACATGCCCAGCAAGCCAGGAAAACATGGAATAAAGTTATGGGCAGCCAGTGATGCACATTCCAGTTATGCTTAGAATATGCAGGTATATACTGGGAAGCCAGCTGGGGGAGCCCCAGGGAGAAAACAAGGATTGCGCGTCATGTCAGAGACGACAGAAGGGCTAAGAGGACACAACGTGACCTGTTACAACTTCTTCACATCTCATGAGGTTGGTCAGGCGCTCCTGAAGAAGAAAGTCACAATGGTGGGCACTGTGAGGTGGAACAAGCCGGAGCTGCCACCTGCTCTGATTGCAACAACGGGGAGAGACGTCTTGTCTTCTAAGTTTGCTTTCACCCATGACACCACAGTTGTCTCATACAGTATATGCAAAAGAAGAACAAGAATGTCATCCTTATGAGCACATTACATAAGGTTGCAGAGGTCAGTGCTCAGGAGGGCAGAAAACCAGCCATCATTCTTGACTACAATCCCAACAAAGGAGGAGTGGACAACCTTGACAAAGTAACAGGCACATACCGCAGCAAGAGGAGAACAGCCTGCTGGCTTCTTGCCAGATTCCGGACCATCATTGACATATCGACCTACAATGCCTTTGTCATATGGAGTGAGCTGAACCCTACCTGGAGGGCAAGCACGAGGAACTGGAGGAGGTTCTTTTTGGAGGAGCTTGGAAAGGCCCTTGTGACTCCTTTTATGCAAAGGTGACACCACCTTCCGCGCACTGCAGCCTGAGCAGCACTGGTAAGGGCAGTACAGCGAACAGAACCTGGCCCTGATCCACAACAAGTCCCACAAGAAGCCAACACAAGGGGACAGAAGAGAAGGAGATGCAACTTCTGCTCTGCAAAAAAGGACTGCAAAACAGGGACAACTTGCTGCAAATGTGGGAAACACATATGCAAGCGCTTCACATGCAAGGTTTCCTACCACTGCTTTGAATGCGAAGGCTAGTTCGCAAATAGCAATTTTTTTTTTGTTTTGTTTGTTGGTTAAGTGCTGGTTAATGTTGAATTAATAGTTAATAGTTATAACTAGATAGTAGTTATGAGGTTTTTTAATGATATAGCAGTGAGGACAGCGGTTTTTTTGTTGCAGTGGTTATAAATGGCTATATAATAAACCCCACAGTTCCATAATGTCCTTGCCATTTTCAGTTTCAATAAAAGTTATTTAAATCATGATGGCTGTTATGTTTTCATGTCTTAGGTAAAATAGGACATGATATTGTGTGATAGTAGAAATTTTTTACTCCATAAGCGACTAGTGTACACTCTCCCTGCTCTCTGAAACATTAATTAAGGATTAATCACCCATTTATTAATGTCAGATAGGCTACTTATACATTCTAAATAGATCTGTGGTTCAAAATTTGGTATAGACACTTGTTATGAGGTGATTCTTGGGCCGGGTCAAAATCGACCTGGACCATAGTGAAGGTATAGAATATGAACAGTATGTAAGGACTAATATAGTGGCATTGAGTGTATATGAGCTTTGAAAGTTAAATAAAAGTTTACTTAATTCCAATTGTCTAAAAGATAATTTTTGGGACTAAATTCTCCTCTACTTATATGGTTTACACCTTTTCATATATATTTATATCTAATTCTACTATTTTATATGTCAACAAGTGCATTTTGATTGTCAGTAGAAAGAACAATATTGGAAAACTATATGTGGATACTTACACAACTAACGGTTGTGCATTTGCAGTGGGGTAAACTTGCATCAGATTATTCTGATGCATTACTTGTCTGACGCCAGATATATTGACCACTTATTCTCTTGGATGTCTTGGCCCTGTCTTGAATCTGACGATCTATAGTAGACTTGCTACTCAGACTGTGTACTGTACCTGTGATCTTTTGCTGCCAGAAACAGTTTTACATATCACTTTGGAATATCACATGCTCAAGGTCACAAACATTGCTTAAAATTGCACAAAGAACTACATCGTGATTTTTGTATTGTTAACTAATTTAATGGAGCATCTCATTTCATGACTTTCACAAGTCCTTCCCCTCAATTCACATTCCATCAATATTTCTGTTGATTAAATACAGAAACAGAAGTGTCAGATCAATCAGTCTGGCACTTCTTGCTTTGTCATTCAACCGAGGAGTTATTGTGCCCAGCTTTTTACTGTATTGACAGCAATAAAATAACTACAAAACCATTGTTTTATGAGCATTTTATATTTCTGTGCCCTTGGTGGTCCAATCTGTGCTTTAATGTTTCTTCAATAATTTATTAGCCTGATTCTCATTTTGATTTTATTCTTCAGACAATTAAGTCCACTTTTATCAGTGCTGTTTTGATGACGGATGTGTGGGACTCATAGTTATTTGACAGGTAGTATAAATCATTCTGTCGCCTGTGAATCTGCATCTGCAGTCTATGTCTCTGTAGATAGAATGACAGAAAAATTCTTCAAGTGCATTTCATTTACAGCACCAAACTCTTTCTCTTTTTGTGCTCTCAGTTTGACAGATCAGTTACTCTTTGTCAGGTTAAATATTTCAAATTATTTTGCAAAGCTACCATTCAACCACTTCATCATTCTATTAAAAGGTGAAGGAAGATAAGAACAAATTAAACTGTAACACAAGGAAAATAAACTGTGTATTAAAATGATATTGTTGCAGTCTAAAAGGCCTGCTGTTTTAAGGAATAGAGTCATAGAGTTACACAGAACAGAAACAGGCCATTCAGCCATGTCAACCGAAGTGCCTTCCTGATTTTGTTCCATTTGTCTACCTTTGGCCTACAACCCTTAACACCTTTCCCATTCATGTACGATACATATCAAAATGTCTTTTAAACATTGTAATGGTACCTGCTTCTATCACTTCCTCTGGTAGCTCACACCATATATCCAGCAGACTCTGGGTGAAAAAACTTGCTTACCCTTGCCACTGCCAGATCCCTGTATATCTTTCCTTTTCATCTGAAGCATATATCCTCGAGTTTTAAACTCCCTACCTTGGGGGAAAAAACTTTGAACATTCATTTTATCTTTATCCCTCATGATTTCATACACCACCAAAACCTCAGCCTCCTTCACTCCAGGGAAAACAGTCTCATCCACACCAATTTCTCATTATGAGAAAGCCATCTAGTCCCAACAACATTCTTATGAAGATTTTCTACACGCCTTCCAGGTTAAATCCTTCCTATAATAGTGATCAGAATTCCTCACAATATTCCAGGTGCAATCTCACCAGCTGCAACATGATATCCCAACTCTTGTACTCAATGCCTTGCTTGATGAAGGCAAGCATGTCATATGTTTTTTCACCACTGTAACTACCTGTTCCAGCAAACTATGCATTTGTACCCCAAAGTTTCTCTGCTCTACAACATTCCTCAGGATCCTGCCCTGCTTTAACTTCCCAAAATGCATCACCTTGCGCTTGACTGAACTAAATTTCATGTGGCAATCCCTTCACTTCCCCAGTTGATCTAGATTCTGTTGTCACCTTGGACAATCTTCTTCACACCATCCATAAGCTTATAATCATGCTAGGTGCATTCTTACCTATATGACAAACAACAGTGGATCCAGCACTGACCCCTGTGGCATAACACTGATCAAAGTCCTGCAATCTGAAAAATAATTCTCCATCACCATCCTCTGACTTTTTTCAGCAGTCCTGGATCCCATGTGATCTGATTGTTCAGACCTGGCACTGAAGCCATACAAAGCCCCGAATGAACCAGGAAATTCACAATCCCTGTTGAGGGCTAGATCTGTGGTATTTGAGACTGGCAATCCTGAACCCTACAAGAAGTCGAGGTTTGACTCATAAGAGACCACAGTGAAAGTGACAATACAACTCAGAGTGAAGCTAAAACCAGTTATCGGATGCACAGCAGCTGTGGCAGTGTTTGTATGCCATTACTTCCAGAGGCGAAACTTAGCATAATTGTTGGTGATGCTTCACTGCCCTATAAGCTTAACACTTTTTATACACACTTCGAAACGGAGAAAAGCACTCCACCTGTGTAAATCTCCGCAGCATCTGGCAACCCTGTGATCTCTGATCTCTGACTCAGGACAAGTTCAAGAGGATGAACTCTTGAAAGGTATCAGTATACCTGGGCAGGTACTGAAAACCTGTCTGACCCACTAGTTGGAGTATTCAAAGAGTTCTTCAGCCTCTCACTGCTGTGGTGTAAGGTTCTGACCAGCTTCAAAAAGGCAAAAAGCTTTTCAGTGTCCAAAAAGAGCAGGGTGAACTGCCTCAATGATTATTGACTGGTAGCACTCACATCTACCTTACTGAAGTGGTTTGAGAGGTTGGTTATGGCTAGAATTAATTCCTGTCCAAGTAAGGGCCTGGACCTACTGCACTTCACCTATCATTGAAACAGGTCCACAGGGGACACAATCTCACCAGCTGTCCCACCTACTTTGGAGCACCTAGACACATATAAGTCAGGTTATTATTTATCAGTTATAGCTTGCTGTTTAACACTATCATTCCCTGGGTACTAATAAATAAGCTTTATCTTTGATCCTTGGATCCATGACAAAAGTAAATTTAATTCAGTTGAATGGAATCATTTAGGTAGCACTATATATCAGATTGTGTTAAACAGGACAGGGAGTTTCCTCATTCTCATGATAAAGTAAGATCAGTGAAATACTTTGGGGAACGTCGAAGTTAGAGGTAAACACAAAATACTCTGCAGATGCTGGGGTCAAAGCAACACTCACAACACGCTGAAGGAACTCAGCAGGTCGGGCAGCATCTGTGGAAATGATGAGTCGACATTTCGGGCCGGAACCCTTCGTCAGGACTGAAGAGGGAAGGGGAAGAGGCCCTATAAAGAAGGTGGGGAGAGGGTGGGAAAGAGAAATCTGGTAGGTTCCAGGTGAAAAACCAGTAAGGGGGAAAGTAAAGGGGTGGGGGAGTGGATAGGCAGGAAAGGTGAAGAAGGAATAGGGGAAAGCACAATGGGTAGTAGAAGGAGGCGGAACCATGAGGGAGGTAGTAGGCAGCTGGGGGAGGGGGCAGAGTGAAACTGGGATAAGGGAAGGGAGGGGGAGGGAATTACCGGAAGTTGGAGAATTCTACGTTCAGACCAAGGGGCTGGAGACTACCTAGACGGTATATGAGATGTTGCTCCTCCAACCTGAGTTTAGCCTCATCATGGCAGTAGAGGAGGCCATGTATGGACATATCCGAATGGGAATATGAAGCAGAGTTGAAGTGGGTGGCTACCGGAAGATTCTGTCTGTTGTAAACTCAGGTTGGAGGAGTTCCTCCAGTGTGTTGTGAGTGTTAATTTAAAGGTGACTGTCCATAAAATGTCATATGCATCCAAATATGTTTTGAAGCAGCACTGTCCAGGGATCATGTCCGTTTCATTCAAAACCATAGGCTGATTGATATTCTAATGCAGATGATTTGCAATGCACTGTGCATAGCAGTTTGACAGTCATGGTGCTTCGGTGCTGAAATTGAACACTTCTACAAATATCATGAGAGGAGTATGAAGTTTGCTTTCTGGTTGCCTGCTGTTTGGAAACTGTCACTTCAAGCACCGGGGAGACTTTGGGAAAAGTCTGCCACTGAATGGTAGATGACAATTGATGAAGAAATATACTGTCAGAGGCTGGCAATCTGGCAATGTTCAGCATGGTCAGCACTAAATATTCCAGGTAAGCTATTTATAGACAAAAACAAAGAGATATTGAAGAGGTGGTGGAGTATTTTCACCACACCAGCTGCAGTGGTCCAAAGGGGCAGTTCAAAACCATTTTCTCAAAGGCAATTAGATTAGATTATGAGGACATGCAGTCCTCTTTTATTGTCATTTAGTAATGCATGCATTAAGAAATGATACAATCAGGCTTGTAAGGCATGACTTGCCTTTGACAAAGCCATGCTGACTATTCCTAATCATATTATGCCTTCCTAAATGTTCATAAATCCTGCCTCTCAGGATCTTCTCCAAAACCTTACCAACTACTGAAGTAAGACTCACTGGTCTATAATTTCCTGGGCTATCACTACCCCCCTTCTTGAATAATGGAACAACATCCGCAACCCTCTAATCCTTCGGAACCTCTCTCGTCCCTATTGATGATGCAAAGATCATCGCCAGAGGCTCAGCAATCTCTTCCCTCACCTCCCACAGTAGCCTGGAGTACATCTCGTCCAGTCTCGATGACTTATCCAACTTGGTGCTTTCTAAAATCTTCAGCACATCCTCTTTCTTAATATCTACATGCTCAAGCTTTTCAATCCGCCGTAAGTCATCTCTACAATCGCCAAGATCCTTTTCTGTAGTGAATACTGAAGCAAGGTGTTCATTAAGAACCTCTGCTATCTCCTCCGGTTCCATGCACACTTTTCCACTGTCACATTTGATTGGTTCTATTCTCTCGCATCTTATCCTATTGCTCTTCACATACTTGTAGAATGTCTTGAGGTTTTCTTTATTCCTGCTCACCAAGGCCTTCTCATGGCCCCTTCTGGCTCTCTTAATTTCATTCTTAAGCTCCTTTCTGCTAGCGTTATAATCTCCTAGCTCTCTATCATTACCTAGTTTATTGAACCTTTCATAAGCTGTTCTTTTCTTCTTAACAAGATTTTCAACAGCCTTTATACACCACTGTTCCTGTACCCTACCATCCTTTCCCTGTTTCATTGGAACGTACCTCTGCAGAACGCGACACAAATATCCCCTGAACATTTGCCATATTTCTTCTGTACATTTCCTTAAGAACATCGGTTCCTAATTTATTCTTCCAAGTTCCTGTCTGATAGCTTCATATTTCCCCTTACTCCAATTAAACACTTTCCTAACTTGTCTGTTCCTATCCCTCTCCAATGCTATGGTAAAGGAAATAGAATTATTAGGAAAATTGTGATCACTATCTCCAAAATGCTCTCCCACTGAGAGACCTGACACCTGACCTGTTCATTTCCCAATACCAGATCAAGTACGGTCTTTCTTCTTGTAGGCTTATCTACATATTGTGTCAGGGAACCTTCCTAAGCACACCTAACAAACTCTACCCCATCTAAGCCCCTAGGGAGATGCCAGTCAATATTTTGGAAATATAAATCTTCAACCATGAAAACCCTGTTATTATTACACTTTTCCAGAATCTGTTTCCCTATCTGCTCCTCGATGTCCCTGTTACTATTGGGTGGTCTATAAAAAACACCCAGTCGAGTTATTGACCCCTTTCTGTTCCTAATTTCCACCTACATAGGCTCTGTAGACAATTCCTCCTTTGTTCATGTTCATGAGATGGGGGTTGGTGTGGAGAGAATGATGGGTGGTGCTTTCAGAGGTTGCAAGGTCTGAATATGAGAGAGGAGTGCTAAACCTGAGACAGTTTAATGTCTTATCAACAGTTAGGTATGAAAAGATCCAGAGCAGGGTGTCAAGAGGAGGAAGAGTGATGAACTACTGGACAGTTTGCTTAATATTTGTCATGGGAAGAACATTAGGAGATTTTATTAAAGACTTTATAACTGGTTTTAAGCTAATCAAGCACAAACAACATGGTTTCATGAAGGGGAAATCATGTTTGATCACTTATGAGAGTTCTTTGGATAAGAATGAAGTGATGTAGATAGTGAAGAACTGGTAGATGTATTAAGATTTTCAGAGGTTGTTTATTAAGGTGTCACATGTAAGGTTTTGGATCATGGTGAGGAGACGCAAGCAATTCTGCAGATGGTGGAAATCTTGAGCAACATACAAAGTGCTCTCAGTTATGGTGAGGGAATAACATTTGCTATGGCTAGAAGACTGGCTGGCTAACAGGAAACAGAAAATAAACATAAATAGTAATTTTTCTGGATGAATACAGGCATTATTGCTGGGGGCTCAAGTATTTATAGAAGTGATTTGGATGAAGGTACCAGAGGTGTGATTGTTAAATTCACAGATGGCACTTGATAGCTAAGAGAGTCAAATGTGAAGCAGACATAAGGAGACTACAGAAGGATGTAGTGGGATGGAAACTGTATTGCAGCAGAAAGGAGGATTCTACAATGGGTGGTTTAAACTGCCCAGTACATCACAGGCACCAGTCTAAGTGCTATCAAGGACATATATATATATATATACCCACAGAAAAATTCCAGGTAAAAGGCCAGCAATACCATGAAGGATTGCACCCACACTGCTTATATCTGTTGGTCCCATACCCATTAGGGAAGAAGCTATGCATCATCAACATCAGGACTCAAAAAACAGTTACTTACCCAAGCAATCAGGCTGATCAACACACCTCAGCACATCAACATCCACATCACACACTTTATCATTTCCTTCAGAGTCCCCTTATGCTCATATACTCCTACACCTGGCATCATTTTATGTAAATACAATCAGTCTACATATATATTAAATAAACCTATGTATAGTACTTGGTCACACTCCACTGTTACTTGTATGTTGTGTTTTATATGATTGATTTTATTGTGTTTTTTATGCTTATTGTATTATTTCTATGCTGCACTGGATCCAGAGTAACAATTATTTTGTTCTCCTTTACACTCATGTACTGAAGAATAACAATCTTGAATCTTAAGTCTTAAGTCTTGGATTGTTAAGTAAGAGGGCAATGATCTAGTTAATGATCGCAAACTTGGTTTGTTATTGTGACATGTACAAAGGTACAGTGAAAAACTTGTCTTGAATATTTTTATACAGATTAATTCATTCCAACAGTGTGTTGAGGTAGTATGAGGTACTAGAGAGATGAATAAAGCGCTATAGATACAGAGAAAGTGCAGTACAAGAAGACAATAATCTGCAAGGTTGTAATAAGGTAGGTTGTCAGATCAAAAGTCCATCTGTCATATTAGGGAACTGATCGGTAGTCTTACAACAGTAGGATAGAAGCTGTTCTTGAATCTGGGAGTAGGTTTCAGGCTTTTGTATTTTCCACTCGATAAGAGGGGAAGAAGAAAGAATGTCTAAGGTGTGTGGGGTCTTTGATTATGTTGGCTACTTTACTGAGGCAATGAGAGGTGTGGACAGAGTGTATGGAAGGGAGGCTGGTATTCATGATGTGCAGAGCTGAGTCTACAACTCTGTAGTTTATTGTGGTTCCTAGCCAAGCAGTTGCCATACCAAACCATGGTGCATTTGGTTAGGATGCTATCTGTGGTGCCTCAATAAAAATTGTTGGGGGTCAAAAGGGATATGCCAAATATCGTTAGTATCCTGAGAAAGTAAAGGCACTAGTGATCTTTCTTGGCCATGGAGTGTACGTGTTTGGACCAAGACAAGCTATTGGTAGCTTTCACTTATAGAAACCTGATGTTCTCAACACTCTGAACCTCAGCATCATTGATGTAAACAGAAGCATGTGCTCCTCTCACCTTCTTGAAGTTAATGAGCAGGTCATTTGTTTTGTGGACATTGAGGGAAAGGTTGTTGCCATGATACCATGTCACTAAGCTCTCTACTCATCACTTTGACTCAACATTTGAGACCCACCTCACTACAGTGGTGTCATTTGCAAATTTGTAGATGGAGTTACAGTAAAATCGGGCCATACAGCCGTGAGTGGATGTGGAATAGAGCAGCGGCTGAGTGCTCAGTCTTGTGGACACCAGTGTTGACGAGAATTGTGGAGGTCATAGTGTCACTGCCTGTCCTTACTGGTGGTGGTATGTAGGTCAGGAAGCCAAGGATCCATTTGCAAAGAGAGATGTTAAGTCCAAGGAGCAGGAGTTTGGAGATGCGTTTGCTTAGAATTACAGTATTGAAGGCAGAGCTGTAAGGGAAGGGCTGTAATTGGAGCTCTGTGAAAAAACAACGCATGGTAATGATCAACTCCACACCTCATATGACCTCATGAATTAAAATCTAACTGGTTACATATACCGACCAATACACACAAAAAGGTGGAGGAACTCAGCAGGTCAGGCTGCATCTATGGAAATGAATAAACAGTTGATGTTTTGGGTCAAGACTCTTCATCAGGACACTGACCAATCATACTTGACAAAATGCAGTGCGGGAACAAAACCAGCTAAGTGTTTTCATGTGTTTTAACCAAAGTGATTGTTGATTTTATTAATAGTTTTTAATTTGGTATTCTCATACAACTATACTAATTTTATCACTCATAGAGGAAAATAACTTTAATACTGTAAAGAATACAGTGTTTATTTACACAGGCTCTATCCATGACTAGGAAGATAAAGTGATTGCTGATATCTGGTCAAACCGGAGCTCAGGAGGGAATACATGAAAAGGAGAGGAGAGTTGAAAAGAATTGCCTTCAAATTCAATTTTATTATTGCCTTGAATAGCTATTACTGAAAGGAGATCTTCACTGGCTTCACCTTAGCTAGATTTCACCCCTGCCATCCCTGAAATAAAATACTGCATTGACTTTGTCTTTATAAATCTCTACTTTCGATACTATACTTCCCGAAGAGACCATAGTGAAAATCTGGAAAAGTCCTCATGATTTCTTGGACTCTTAAAGTGAGAGTTGAAGAAATTTTTGGGAAATTAGAACCAAATCCCAGATAAGATTACTTAGTAAATAACCTTGCTTAGGGTGAGGATTTGAAAATGATCTCTTTGCTGGCTTTTAAAACAAAGAATACTATGAACATGGTTGTAGCTTAAGTAAGAAGGATGCTCGAGTTTCTATTTGACATGTGTTCTCACATATTCTCTGGCAGGCTACAATGTAGAGCAGAACGTAAACGGAATACAGCTTCTGAAATAATTTAGTTAAAAATGCTGTATTTGAAGTTGCACCTCACCTGCACTATTTTACCCATCAAGTGTGGATGCCATTTTTATTGGGGAGGGGGGAATGGATTTCATCTGAGGTGTTAACAGAAAATTGCCCAGAAATTGAACAACACCTGTTACAACATGTTCATGGAATAATTGTTATTGGCAGTAATCCTCTAATGTGATATTCAGCAGAGTGCAAAGCTTGGGATATTATATAGCATGGATTGATTCACACAAAATGAAAACACTTCCCTCTCATGTTGCCTTTGTGGAGGACCAAGCTAAGATGGGCTGCTGGTTGAGGCTTGCACAGCTTTGGAAATTCTTAGGTAAATTTCCTTTAATTAAAGCCAGATTCAGTTGTGCCCGTCTTAATGTTTTTGCATGAGACACCCTTACCTTTCACAAACTTCCATGCATCAGCCAGAATCTCTACAACTTTCCACAACTCTTGCCATTAATTTATCTTTATGTGGAACATTATGAAATGTACTCTGGAAGTGCATGTAAAATAAGGCCAAAGATATTCCTAAAGGATACAAAGTAATCTTTTCTAAAAGATTGAACTTGTTGGACATCACTGACCTTTAAGAAAGCCAAATTCACTTTCTTCATTCAGATTATATGTTCTTAATTGCATTGTCATTTTATCCCTAATGACATATTATAGTAGCTTCCTTATATCTGATGTTTAAATGTCAGTCCCATAATCAACTGTTTCTTTTTTTCAATTCATTAAATCCCCATATTCTGCAGAGAACCTTTGGCCCATGACTGCTCAAAGCTGAGAACCTCAACAGCAAGGAAGACCACAGAAACTCTGTGAACATGGTGGAAGGAGCTGATTGCCACAACATACACAAATACCCAGCTGCCCTGTTGGGCTGCTCCAACTCCATCTGTGGATGAGCCTGAAATTCTCGTGTTGACCTCCTCATGCACATCACAACTCACTAAACTGGAGTGGATGCATCACTTGCCAAGGGGCTGCCTAGGAAATGGATTCTTTAAATAGCGGCAATTACCTCTGAGGTCTAAGTCAATACCGGCAAAGACATTGACTGTCTTTTCCTTAGCCTTCCATCCCACACCTCTAACTAATCTCCTGTGCACATGTCTTCACCAACATTAAATCTTCTCGGTGAAAATACCTCAAACTAGCACTTTGCCCTGAAGAAGTAACAGGTAAATTAAAGGCAATAGGACACAGAAACATTGATACAACGTAAACAATAGGACTTACAGTTGAGTTTCAGTTGACATTCGTCTTTTTCTTCATTATCACCTTCGTCTTTTTCATCTAGTAAACATAGTAAAATAGGAACAAGAAGAGTCCATTTATTCCTCTTTCCCTGCTCTGCCATTCCAGGCTAATTCACATTCTTGCTCTCTCCTCATACATCTTTGTGCCTGGAAGGCTATCTGTCTCTTTCTTAAATGTGTTCAATGCCTCTGCTGGTTTCACTTTTAGAAAATTCAACCAATTCAACCCTCTCTGTATGAAGAAGTCCTTAACTCTCTCTGTATGAAGAAGTCCTCAACTCTCTCTGTATGAAGAATTCCTCAAACCTTTTCTAAATGCCATTCTATATTCCAAGACTGCCACATCTGTTTCTAGAACCTGTCCTCTTTCCCTTCAAGAGAAACATCCTCCCTGCAACCAGTCTATTGAGATCTGCCAGAATTTTATACGTTTCAATGAGATCTGCTCGCTTCCTTTGAAATGACTGAACACAGGCCAAAGTCCAAAGCTTTAATGGTCTCAGGCTTGGATAAATTCAGGTACTGGGTAGCCACAGACCACAGCTCTCAGAAGTCATGGAAAGAAATTCCTCCTCATCTCAGCCTAAAAGACGAAGACAATGACCTGTGAATAAGACCCTTAGTTGAGGAAATCATCTCTCAGTAATTATCCCATCTATCCTTCTTGGAATTTTGTGTGGTTGAGTGAGATTCTCTTATTTTCTAACTCATCCCTCCTCCCAGTCCAATTCTTTCACCATGATTTGTCAATGAACTGACTCCAAAACAACTGCTGAAGATACTGCCATTTGAACCATGGCAGTATCTCTGGCAGAAGGACTGCTGGAGTTCAAGAAGGTGGCTCACCATTACCTTATTGCCTATTGCCAAAAATATGAAAAACAAATTCCATGGACTGACACAGTGTAAATACATTTTTTACCATTTAAGAAGTATACTATTTTGCTATTTTTTTCCTAGCGAAGTGAATAATCTAACATCTTTCTGCACTGCATCATAGGTGCCTCCATTTGCCCACTTACTCCTTTTGTCTAGATTTCTTTCATATAGAACAAAGAACATTACAGCGCAGTACAGACCCATTAGCCGATGGAGTTGTGTGGACCTTATAACCTACTCTAAGATCAATCTAACCCTTCTCTCCTACCTAACACTACATTTTTAAAATCATCCATGTACAATAAGTGTTTAAGAGTTTCTTAAATGTGTCTAATGTATCTGCCTCTACGCCACCCCAGCAGCATGTTTCTCGCATCCACCACTCTCTCTGTATAAAAAATATGATCTCTGACAACGTTCCCTCCACCCCCCCCGTACTTTGCTCCAATTATCTTAAAATTATGTCACATCGTATTAGCCATTTCTATTCTGGGAAAAGTCTTTGGCTGTACACTAGATCTATGCCTCTTATCATCTAGTACAACTCTATCAATTCACATTGCATCTTCCTTCACTCCAAGGAGAAAAGCCTTTGCTCACTCAACTTATCTTCATAAGACATGTTCTTTAATCCAGCAGCATCCTGGTAAATCTCCTATACTTTTCTCTAAATTTGTGTTTCCCAACCTTTTTTAGCCCAACATCCCCCTAAAGCACTTTCATACTTGCCAACACTCCCCTAAAGCCCCTTTGCACTTGCCAATGCCCCTCTTAGGTACAATATACTTTCCGGCGGGCCCCATTGTGTAAAAACATGTTTACCTTATGCTAACATGAGAAAAAAAGTTATTTGCCTTTACATCAAGCTTAAACAGTATCTGTGTGCTGTACAGTAGCTTCAATATCAATGTGATCCTTAGGCTGGATGGTTTTTATCAAGAGTTGAGATATCTGGTTCAAATTGAGACAGCAAAAACCTAACGTCCTTATGTGTAACAATGTCCAAGTGGTTTCTGTTTTTTCCGTCAGTGTGTGGTTCACTGCACTGAAGCCTTTTTCAACAAGGTGGGAGGATAGAAATGAAAAGAAGAGCAGTTTGGCTCTTCTCCAAAGACCAGGAAACATTGTGTGACAGTGAAGCCACAAAAACCAACATTTTTGAAAAGCATTTTTGCTTTTACATCATTCTGAATTTCAATAATTTTTTCTTGCAAGCCCTCTTCCTGTTGTTCCACCTTACAAAGAAAGGGGTTTATTATCCAGTGCGGAATTTCCAGATCATTCAAATCCTTGAATTAATTCTGAAAATCCTTCTTCAGTGACTGTAGGTGTAAGCAGTACTCTTGCAAATCACCATCTGTGAAAAAGAGTGCCATACTTTCCATGCAGGGAAACTGTAAGAACATTCTTCTCCCAATATTTTGCTTATATATCTCCTATTTTCAAATAAAAGCACTAGAATCTCTATCTCTTTTTTCATAAATACCACTAAACCAGCATGGTGATTTGTCATATATGGTGCTCCATCTGTTGCAAAAGAAATCTTGTTCCTAATCAGAATGCTTTTATCCTAAATATACATTTTGAGCTTGTCATAGATTGATTCTCCATTGATACTTGTTTTAACTTTTTACAAAAGAGAATCGCTTCATAAACTATTCTATTTTTGAGAAACCATACGTATGCCATTAGCAATGCCTCATTGTCTCACACAGTTCACTTATCCAGTTGTATCTCAGCTTCTGTTATTTGTATCTCATCAATATGATGAGCTACTGAGTTGTTATTCAGAGGAATTGATTTTAAAATTCGGTACTGGTATCCATTTTGAGAACAGTGGTTAGCACGTCTGATACAGCAAGCATTATTAATCTTTCATCAACTGTATGAGATTTTTCACACTTTGCTATCATTTTGGAAATGTTATAAGAAGCAGTAAGACCACTATCAAGGTCATTTTTAGCTTTCTTGGAAAATTATTTGAGTGTGTAATGCTTATCAAATGCTTCTTTCATCTGAAACCAAGTAATACCATATGGGTTTTAAGGGTATCTTTTACAGAAGTGTTCCTACAGTCTTGATGGTTTCATGGCTTCATTAGTATGACAAACAAGGCATATGGGGTGTCGCTGATCTGATGGGAGAGGAGTAAAACTATAATTCGGGTATGTGGTGACACACTTTCTGTAGTTTCTGTTTCTTAGAAGGATTAGAATTCAAGGCTTCACCACCTTCTGACTCATAGAGATTGCGCCGTATGTAGTTACCCATCATTAATGGGACTAAATTAAAATAAAAAAAATTAACACAAACTGGGAATACCTATCGGATATTCACGATGGCAGTGAGTTGACATGAATGGAACAATGGTAAGGGTGAACTGAGGATGAAAACAATCACAACAGCAAAAATTACGTTGACAAGGATTTATATTGGAATCTGAATGTTAATTGGGATAGAGCTGGTGTTCTGCAAGCTACCTTTATACAATGCCAGCTAGCGCAATTGGCCAATCATGTAAGGTCTCATAATCCCCAAAGATGGTTCTTGACCACACATATGAAGCTGACGTTGTTGTGGATGCCTCAAGAGGAATCCTTGGGGTAGGTGGATTCACTGATAGGCTCTATTTCACTGTTTGGTTCTGACCAGCACTGTCCCATTGCATGACCTGTTTTCTATAGATCTGTACAGAAAGTTGAGAGGGCATACTTGATTTATCAACTGTTAAATTGCATGAACTCATTCCATGCCATGAGTCAAGGGGAACTGTTGGGCACCCAATCTATCCATCCCTAATAATATCTGTTTGGTTGGTAAGGTTGGATGAGCTTGCTGCATTTCGGATGTGTTGTGACGACAAGTGCAGGGCTATGGTTCTTCCTGTGTTCCAGTGCTTCATCCTTATTTTAGGAAGTGCCTGTTCTACTAATGGTCCGGCAGGTCTCGTGCCTCAAGTCAGGGTGCCACTTACCACCCCGCCACCAAGAATCTTGACCATCTCCCCCAATGACTTCCACTTCCCCTAATGCCCTCTAATGACATATAACCACCCCTTAGGGCATGTAAGAGAATTGTTCCCTACCGTTCCCATTGGGAATCACTGTTCTAAAACTTCCAGGTTCTTCCTGTAATGAGGTGACCAGGACTGAATACACTGCTCCAAGTATGGTCTAATCAGGCTTTTATCGAGCTTCAACATTACCTCCTGGCTCTTGAACTCAATCCCCTGACTAATGAGGACAAAAACACCAAACGCCTTAACAACCCTATCAACTTGCCAAGCACATTTGAGGGATATAGTACTGTATCAACATGAACCCCGATATACGAAGGGTGCCACATTAGGGTAACATGTTATCACAGCTCTGAGCATTCTGGAGATTGGAGGTCAATTCCGACACTGTTCTGTAAGGTGACTCTGTACGTCCTCCCCTGGGAATGTGTGGGTTTTCTCCGGGTCATCGTTTCTTCCCACAATCCAAAGATGTTAATAGTTTTTTGTAAATGGCCCCAAGATTAGGTTATGGTTCATCGGGTTTGTCAGGGGTTGCTGGGGCAGCTTGGCTTGAAGTGCTGGAAGGGCCTATTCTGCTTGGTATTGCTAAATAGATAAATAAATAAATAAACCCCTCTGTTCCTCCACACTGCTGAGAATATTACCATTAACCCTGTGTTCTGATTTCAAAGTTAACCTTCCAAAGTGAATCACTTCACACTTTTCCAAGTTGAGTTCCTGTATGATTGTCCCCGGAGCTTACTTTCCCATAGATTAAAAGAATCGAAAATCTTACACAATATTTCCAAGCACGCTCCAGCTAATCTGCTTAACCCAATGCTCAATTTTCTGTTCTTTTAACCAGTCTTTAACCTATCCTTGTGTAACCAGGTGACTATTGAATATTATTTTAATTGCTGAAATTGCACTGATGTATTCATCCTGCTAATGCTAAATCAGATGCCTATGCCTTTAAGAGGAAATGGTGACATCATTATGCAAGTAGGGAGTAGAAAGTAATAGCTACGATGTTCTAGAAAGCCTGAACATGGGATGCCAGTGAGCTGCTTCTCCCAAGCATACTGGTCGTATTGTGAGGAGAGGTATCGGCACTGGATAACATGGTTGTGTGAGTTCCTTGTTGGCCAAGAAGTGTGAGCTAGGAGAGTTCATATCAGGGTCTAGCCTATACATGTCTGGAAGTTAAGCACATATGTGCCCAAAGTTGCCACTGCCATATTGGTTTTGTTTGTATATTTTGTTTTAATTTTTTAAACTTTCATACTGCATGCATAGCTAGTTACTGCAAAGTGAGAGGGCCAAAATTAAGCTGAGACTGTAACAGCAGGAACAGATTTTTCAAACTCATTTTGTTGTTTTTATTTTGATATCCTCTTTCTGCATTAAACCATCTCAAACAGAGAAAGGAAATAAAGACCTGAAAAAAGTTCTGAGCGTATTTTCCCACGCTACACTTATACCCCTCAAAACCCTGTTTTCTGAAGGCCCATCCATGTACCTGCTATTCCGTGTTATTCAAGATGCTGCTTCTTCTACCTGAGGAATGGCAGTATGACCACTGTTCATGATTGACAAAGTCATGACATGATCATAGATTCCAGAGATCATCAGAAAACCTTTCCCTGTGTCATGCTCCAAATTTGTGGCAAATCCTAATTTAGTAATAGTTATGCTGAATAAGAGGCAATTTAATTAATACTAGCAATCATTAATATTCATTATTCCTAATTAGTGTCAATATTGAAGATTTGGGAACTATTACAATTAGATTTAAAACCCAATTGGATAGGTACATGGATTGGAAAGGTTAGAGCAATTTGGGCCAAACATGGGAAAATGCGACTTACCGATCCTGGTTGGCATGGATGAGTTCGGTTAAGGGGCATATTCATGAGCTTTATTGCTCCTTGACTCTATGACTCTGAGATTAGATGTGTTAGGCAATATCTAGTCTTCAGCTACATTGACTTGCCAGCTCTCCACCAACCTTGCCTTCTCTTACTGCATGCCTCTTCTAACATTCCTTTTCCTTGTAGTCTCTTTGGAAGTCCTTCTTCATTGTCCTTCAGTAGCACCAGTCATGTATGTCTTTTATTAAAGAGAGAAGTTAGGGTTCAATAGGGCAACTGGATCCAATGGTGCAAAGTACCTATGGTTCTGAGGCCCCAATCTGATGCAGTCTGAGCTGATAAACAATGCCCCCACCCCAACTTGGGATTGATTAGCAAGAGCAAGTTAAAAGAAGGAAGGGGCAAAGGCAGCAGCCATCATCACAGTTGCCTTCTCCTGAGTGGACAGAGTCAGAGTGGTGAACTTGAGACTTTAGCTGTTCCAGGCTTCCACGAAGAGAAGCTTCAGTCAGAGAAACCAAAGGAAAGAAAAGCTCAAAGTTAAGTTTTTAATTCCTTCCCTTCTTTATATCTGTTCAGCTCAGACAGTAGAGATGCCAGGCAGGATAGTGGAATGCTTCTCTTGCGGGATCTGGGAAGGCAGGGAGACCTCCAGTGTCTCTGACAATTACAACTGTGAGAAGTGTATCCAGCTGCAGCTTCTAACAATCCACATTATGGATTTGGAGCTGGAACTGGATGAGCCCCGGATCATTTGGGAGGCTGAAGGGGTGAAAGTTAGAACATATAGAGAGGTAGTTACACCCAAGGTGCAGGACACAGGAAACTGGGTGACAGTCAGGAAGGGGAAAGAGGTTAAGGGGCCAGTGCAGAGTAACTCTGTGGCCAACCCCCTCAACAACAAGTATACCACTTTGGATACTGTGTGGGCGGTGGCCTGACCTAACAGAGGAAAGTTGCAGCGGTGGGGTCTCTGGCACTGAGTCTGTCTCTGTGACTCAGAAGGGAAAGGAGGAGTAGAGGCGAGCTGTGGTTACAGGGGATTTGTTATTTCGGGGAGTGGGTAGGAAATTCTGTGGGTGAGAAAAAGATTCCTGGATGTTATGTTGCCTCCCGGGTGCCAGGGGTCCGGGATATCTCAGATAGAGTCCTCAGCATTCTTAAGTGAGAGAGTGAACAGCCAGAAATCTTGCTGCATGTAGGTACAATGACATGGATAGGATAAGTGATGAGCTTCTGCATGAGGACTTCAGGGAGTTTGGTGCTAAGTTGGACTTCCAGGGCTGTGATCTCAGGACTGCTACCCGTGCTGTGTGCCAGTGAGGCCAGAAATAGGAAGATTATACAGTTTAATATGTGGTTAAGGAGTTGCTTTAGGAGGGAGGGTGTAGGATTTTTGGATCATTGGGCTCTCTTCCAGGGTTGGCGAGACCTGTTCAGAAGGGGCGGTTTGCACCTGAACTGGAGGAGGACTAATATCCTAGCAGGAAGATTTGTTAATGTGACACAGTGGGGTCTAAACTAAAGTTGCAGGGGGAAGGTAACCAGAGTACCAGAACCGTTAGTGGAGAGATTGTGGAGGCAGATGTTGGTAAGACTTCAGACAAATTTAGGAATCAAAAGGTTCACCATTATGTGATTAGAGTCCTGAGCTGCCTATATTTCAATGCAGTAAGTATTGTAGGAAAGAAAGTTAATTGTGCTGAAGATCAGGTAGCTGGTTTACAAACAGAGGCAACGTGAAGTGAGGAGAGGCTGTTAATAGGATGAATGGCGCAGGGTGAGTTGGAAGGCAGAGGGGGCAGCATTGCTCTGTTGGTAAAAAATGGAATCAAATCATTGAAAAGAGGTAACACAGGGTCAGAAGGTGTTGAACCATTGTGGATAGAGCTAAGAAACTGCAAGGGTAAAAAGACCCTGATGGGAGTTGTATACAGACCATCAAACAGTAGTCAGGATGTGGCCTACAAATTATAATGGGAGATAGCAAATGCACGCCAAAAGTGAAATGTTACAATAGTCATTGGGGACTTCAGTATGCAGTAGGTTGGGAAAATCAGAAGGGTGCTGGTTTCCAAGAGGGTAAATTTCCAGAGTGCCTATGAAATGGTTTTTTAGCGCAGCTCATAGCTGAGCCCACCAGGGGATCAGATATTCTGGACTGAGTGTTGTGTACTGAACCAGAATTGATCAAAGAGCTTAAGGTAGAAGAAAACTTAAGGGAAAAATGATCATAATATGATCAAATTCACCCTAAAATTGGAGAAGGAGAAACTAAATTATAATGTATACATATTACAGTAAAGTAAAGGGAATTGCAGAGGCATGAGGAAGGAGCTGGCCAGAATTGATTGGGAAAGAGCACTGGCAGGGATGACAGCAGAGCATCAATAGCTGAAATTTCTGGAAGCAATTCAGAAAGCACAGGATATACATCCCAAAGAGGAAGAAGTATTCGAAAGGAAAGATGACACAACCTTGACTAACAAAAGAAGTCAAAGCCAACATAAAAGTCAAAGAGAGTGCACATAATAGAACATAGAACATAGAAATCTACAGCACATTACAGGGCCTCTAGCCCACAATGTTGTGTGGACCATGTAATCTACTCTAGAAACTGCCTGGAATTTCCCTAGCATATAGCCCTCTATTTTGCTAAGCTCCATGTACCTATCTAAGAGGCTCTTAAAAGACCCTATTGCATCCACTTCCACCACTGCCACTGGCAGTGCATTCCATGCACCCACAAAACCTAGCCCTGACATCCCTCAGAATCTATTTCCAAGTACCTTAAAACTATGTCTCCTCGTGTTAGCCATTTCAGCCCTGGGAAAAAGCCTCTGGCTATCCATACGATCAGTGCCCCTCATTATCTTATACACCTCTATCAGGTCACCTCTCATCCTCCGTCGTTCCAAAGAGAAAAGGCCAAGTTCACTCAACCTATTCCCATAATCCAGGCACCATCCTTGTAAATCTCCTCTGCACTCTCTCTATCCTTCCTGTAGTAAGGTGACCAGAAATGAACACAGTACTTCAAGTGGGGTCTGGCTAAGGTCCTATATAGCTGTAACATTACCTCATGGCTTTTGAACTCAATCCCAGAGCGGATGAATGCCAACGTACCATAAGCCTTCTTAACAGCACCATCAACCTGCGCAGCAGCTTTGAGTGTCCTATGGACATGGACCTCAAGATTTCTCAGATCCTTCACACTACCAAGAGTCCTACGAATAATATTATATTCTGTCTTCAAATCTGGCCTACCAAAATGAACCACTTCCACTTATCTGGGTTGAAGTCCATCTGCCGTTTTTCAGCCCAGTTCTGCATCCTATCGATGTACCGTTGTAACCTCTGACAAACCTTCAGACTATTCACAACACCATAAGTTTCTTGAGATGTATAAATTGGTCTTCACTTTGGAAGACTCTAGCAGTATGGTGCAAATTCCAGGTGTCAGAGGTCATGAACTGTGTGAAGTTACCATAACTAAAGAGAAGGCTCTAAGGAAACTGAGTGGTCTGAAGGTAGATAAGTCACCTGGACCTGATGGTGTACACCCCAGTGTTCTGAAAGAGGTGGTGGAAGAGATCGTGGATGTGTTAGTAATGATCTTTCCATAGTCACTAGATTCTGGAATGGTTCCAGAAGACTGGAAAATTGCAAATGTCACTCCACTCTTCAAGAAGGGAGAGAGGCAGAAGAAAGGAAATTATAGGCCAGTTTGTCTGACCTCAGTGATTGGGTATGTTGGAGTCGATTATTAAGGATGAGATCACAGGCTACTTGGAGGCACATGATAAAATAGGCGTAGTCAGCACGTTTTCCTCAAAGGAAAATCTTGCCTGACAAATTTGTTGGAATTCTTTGAAGAAATAACAAGCAGGATAGTCAAAGTACGTGGCCTATCAGTAGAGTCAAGAGAGCTTCGCCAAGAGGGATTTCTCACAGGTCAGCGGCTGTTATTGTACGTGGCCTATCAGCGGCTATAACCAGAGCATCAATCATGAGTTAAATAGCAGGGAAGGTTCAGGCATAAAAGGGAGACACTGCCTAGTGGAGCGGTCATCGATGGAAGTGATCTGAGGCAGAATGGTAGGGCCTTGGCTCATTTGGGTTTCAGCGATAACGGGTTGAGGCGAGGTAAGTTACCTGTGAGGAATAGAAACTGGAAGTATGTCTGTGAGGCCAGTGTTCTGTGCTCAGTGTCAGATGTGGGAAGTCTGGGAGACACCCAGCCTCCCGGACAGCCACATCTGCGCCAGGTACATCGAGCTGCAGCTCCTTAGGGACCAGGTAAGGGAACTGGAGCTGCAGCTCGATAACCTTCGTTTGGTCAGGGAAAGAGAGGAGGTGACAGAGAGGAGCTATAGGCAAGTAGTCACACTGGGGCTTCGAGAGACAGATAAGTGTTTAACAGTCAGGAGAGAGAAGGGCAAGAGCCAGATACTAGGGAGAACCCCTGTGGCTGTCCCCCATACCAATAAGTACTCCTGCTGGAGTAGTGTTAGGGCGGGACGGCCTACCTGGGGGAAGCATCAGTGGCAGCGCCTCTGGCATAGAGTCTGGCCTTGTGGCTCAGAAGGGTAGGGAAGGTTAGAAGGCAGCAGTAATAAGGGACTTTACAGTTAGCGGGTCAGACAGGTGATTCTGTGGACGCAGGAAAGAAACACGGATGGTAGTTTGTCTCACAGGTGTCAGGGTCCGGGATGTTTCTGATCGCATCCATGATGTCCTGAAGTGGGAAGGTGAACAGCCAGAGGTTGTGGTACATATTCATAGCAACAATGTAGGTAGGAAAAGCGAGGAGGTCCTGAAAACAGACTACAGGGAGTTAGGAGGAAAATTGAGAAGCAGGACCTCAAAGGTAGTAACTTTGAGATTACTGCCTAGGCCATGCGACAGTGAGTATAGGAATAGAGAGAGATGGAGGATAAATGCGTGGCTGAGAGAATGGAGCTGTGGGCAAGGATTCATTTTCTGGATCATTGGGACCTCTTTTGGGGCAGGAGTGACCTGTCTTAAAAAGGACGGACTGCACTTGAATCCGAGGGGAATCAATATCCTGGCAGGGAGGTTTGCTAAGTCTACTGGGGAGAGTTTAGACTAGAATTGCTGGGGAGTGGGAACTGAACTGAAGAGATGAAGGAAGGGGCAGTTGGCTCACATATAGAGAAAGCTTGGAGACAGTACAACACAATATGTAGATAAACATACAAGGGGAGAGGCTGTACTTGAACTGGTATTGGGAAATGAGCATGGTCAGGTGTCAGGTCTCTCTGTGGGAGAGCATTTTGGAGATAGTTATCATAATTCTATCTCCTTTAACATAGCTTTGGAGAGGGATAGGAACAGACAAGTTAGGAAGGTGTTTAATTTGAATAAGGGGAAATATGAAGCTATCAGGCAAGAACTTGGAAGCATAAATTTGGAACAGATGTTCTCAGGAAAATGTACGGAAGAAATGTGGCAAATGTTCAGGGGATATTTGTGTGGCATTCTGCATAGGTACATTCCAATGAGACAGGAAATGGATGGTAGGGTACAGGAACGATGGTGTACAAAAGCTGTTGAAAATCTAGTCAAGAAGAAAAGAAAAGCTTATGAAAGGTTCAAAACCTAGGTACCTGATAGAGAGCTAGAAGATTATAAGGCTAGCAGGAAGGGGCTTAGGAATGAAATTAGGACAGCCAGAAGGGGCCATGAGAAGGCCTTGGTGAGCAGGATTAAATAAAACCTTAAGGCATTCTACAAGTATGTGAAGAGCAAGAGGATAAGATGTGAGAGAATAGACTAATCAAATGTGACAGTGGAAAAGTGTGCATGGAACCAGAGGAGGTAGCTGATGTACTTAATGAATACTTTGCTTCAGTATTCACTACCGAAGAGGATCCGGGCGATTGTAGGGATGACTTACAGTGGACTGAAAACCTTGAGCATATAGATATTAAGAAAGAGGATTTACTAGATTTTGGAAAGCATCAAGTTGGATATGTCTCCGGGACTGGATGAGGTGTATCCCAGGCTACTGTGAGAGGTGAGGGAGGAGATTACTGAGACTCTGGCAATGATCTTTACATTATCAATGGGGATGGGGGAGGTTCTGGAGGACTGGAGGGCTGCAGCTGTTGTTCTGTTATTCAAGAAAGGGAATAGAGATAGCCCAGGAAATTATAGACCAGTGAGTCTTACTTCAGTGGTTGGTAAGTTGATGGAGAAGATCCTGAGGGGAAGGATTTATGAACATTTGGAGAGGCATAATATGATTGGGAATAATCAGCGTGGCTTTGTGAAAGGCAGGTCGTGCCTTATGAGCCTGATTGAATTTTTTGAAGATTTGACTAAACACATTGATGAAGGTAGAGCAGTAAATGTAGTGTATATGGATTTCAGCAAAGCATTTGAGAAGGTACACCATTCAAGGTTTATTGAGAAAGTAAGGAGGCATGGGATCAAGGGGACATTGCTTTGTGGATCCAGAATTGGCTTGCCCAAAGAAGGCAAAGAGAGATTGTAGACAGGTCATATTCTGCATGGAGGTTGGTGACCAGTGGTGTGCCTCAGGAATCTGCCCTGGGACCCCTTCTCTTTGTGATTTTTATAAACGCCCTAGGTGAGGAAGTGGAGGGATGGGTTAGTAAATTTACTGATGATACAAAGGTTGGGGGAGTTGTGGATAGTGTGGCGGGCTGTCAGAGGTTACAGCCGGACATTGATAAGATGCAAAACTGGGCTGAGAAATGGCAGATAGAGTTCAATCCAGATAAGTGTGAGGTTGCTCATTTTGGTAGGTCAAATATGATGGCAGAATATAGTATTAACGGTAAGACTCTTGGCAGTGTGGAGGATCAGAGGGATCTTGGGGTCCGAGTCCATTGGACACTCAAAGCTGCTGCGCAGTTTGACTGTGTGGTTAAGAAGGCATATGGTGCATTGGCCTTCATCAACCGTGGGATTGAGTTTAAGAGCTGAGAGGTAATGTTACAGCTATATAGGACCCTGATCAGACCCCACTTGGAGTACTGTGCTCAGTTCTGGTCACCTCACTACAGGAAGGATGTGGAAACTATAGAAAGGGTGCAGAGGAGATTTACAAAGATGTTGCCTGATTGGGAAACATACCTTATGAGAATAGGTTGAGTGAACTTGGGCTTTTCTCCTTGGAGCGACGGAGGATGAGAGGTGTATAAGATGATGAGAGGCATTGATCATGTGGATAGTCGGAGGCTTTTTCCCAGGGCTGAAATAGCTATCACGAGAGGGTGCTTGGAAGTAGGTACAGAGGAGATGTCAGGGGTAATTTTTTTACGCAGAGAGTGGTGAGTGTGTGGAATGGGCTGCCGGCGATGGTGGTGGAGGCAGATACGATGGGGTCTTTTAAGAGACTCCTGGATATGTACATGGAGCTTAGAAAAATAGAGGGCTATTAGTTACCCTATGTAATTTGTAAAATAAGTACATGTTCGGCACAGCATTGTGGGCCAAAGGGCTTGTATTGTGCTGTAGTTTTTCAATGTTTCTGTGTTTCTGAAGGATTAATGTTGTGTACTTAGATTTTCAGAAGGCATTTGACAAGATGGCACACATGAGGCTGTTTAACATGTTACGAGCCCATGGTATTACAGGAAGGATACTAGCATGGATAAAGCAGTGGCTGATTGTCTGGCAGCAAAGATTGGGAATATAGGGAGCATTTTCTGTTTGGCTGCCAATGACTAGTGATGTTCTACAGGGCTCTGTTTTGGGACTGAATCTTTTTCCGCTACATGGCACTGATTTGAATGATGGAATTGATGGCTTTGTTGCAAAGTTTGCAGATGATATGAAGATAGGTGGAGGGGCAAGTAATTTTGAGGAAGTAGTGTGGTTACAGAAGGACTTCAGACAGATTAGGAGAATGGGCAAAGAAATGGTAGATGGAATACAGTGTTGGGAAGTGTATGGTCAAGCATTTTAGTAGAAGAAAAGAAAAAGTTGAATATTTTCAAGATGGAGAGGAAATACAAAAACTGAGGCACAGAGCGACTTGGGAATCCATGTGCAGGGTTCCCTAAAGGTTAATTTGTAGGTTGAATTGATGGTGAGGAAGGCAAATGTGATGTTTGCATTCATTTCAAGAAGACTAGTATATAAAAGCAAAGATGTAATGTTGAGACTTTATGAAGCACTGCTGAGGAGTATTGGGAGCAGCTTTGGGCCCCTTATCTTAGAACGGATGTACTGAAACTGAAGAAGGTTCAAAGGAGGTTTGCAAAAATGATTCCAGGATTGAACGGCTTGTCAAATGAAGAGCGTTTGATGGCTCTGGTCCTCTATTCACTGCAATTCAGAAGAATGAGGGGTGACCTTATTTAAACCTCTCTAATAGTGAAAGGTCTTGACCGAGTGGCTGTGGAGCCTATGGTGGGAGAGTCTAAGACTGGAGGACAGAGCCTCAGAATATAGGGGCATCCTTTTAGAATGGAGAAATGGAGGAATTTCTTTAATCAGGGAGAGGCGAAACTGTGGAATTCTTTGCCACAAGCAGCTGTGGAGGCCAAGTCTTTATTTATATTTAAAGCAGAGATTGATAGATTCTTGATTGGACAGGGCAAGAAGAGATATGGAGAGAAGGCAGAAGATTGGGGCTGAGAGGAAAATTGGATCAGCCATGATGAAATGGCAGAGCAGACTCAATGGGCCAAATGGCCTAATTCTGCTCTTGTATCTTATGGTGTTATATGATGGAGTTATTGTGGTTTAGATTAACTGAGACAATTTCTTGGGGTTGTTAGCAAGCAAGGTTGGGTGTCCACTGATCATAAATTCTATCAAAAGGAACTGGAAAATATGATGGATTTTTGAGTGGCTGAAATATCCAAATATTCAACTTCTGGCCACTGTGAAAATGTCATAGATTATAAATTTAAGCCACTTATCTGTTCAAATTCATCTTATTTGGATTGAGAACAATTTTGTGATTGTTGACTTTAACGTATGCCTGTAACCGTTTTTTTCTCCTGACTTTTGAACTGTGATTGGTCATTTTCTTTTGCACATTTTTTTCTTTTCCAGTCTTCCATGCCTGCATAATTCTCAGAATCGATAAATGATTGAAGAGACTTCCATTGTGTATGTAGCAATATTGTTCTGAGAACAGAAGAGCACATCTATCAGTGGGAATGGACAGCCTGACAATTCCTTCCCTTGGTGGAATATCCAACTTCGCAACCTTACTGAAGACTGACAATCTTCCCTGGCTTATTGCAGTACAGTAGTAGTTTTAAGAACATATTTTCTTGCATATTAGTTATTCTAATATTTCAGTTTACTAGCTTTGAAGCTTATAAAGCTTTAACTTATATTAGGATATTTATCAAGCACTACCAGCTGGAATGTTTTGTTTCCAAGTGTCTTACTTTTCTCCAGATATGATTTTTCCCTGTTCAGTTATCTGCTGCTAAATAAGTTCTAACCATGTCATATTCATTGCTTCCCTTCTCATTTGTATTTGGTTGTAGCTAGATTTTGTTTGCTATTCTTTATATAATACTTCCATGCAGCAACTGGGTAATACATTGAAATCTATTATTCATTTTTTAAAAGCTGTTACTAAAGGATAAGATTAAGCACAAATATATCTTGGGCATCTATTACTAAAGGATGATTTTAAATTCAATGAAAAGTAACATCAGAAGAAAGCAGGCTGTTGTTTGTTATCAATAATTTTATACTGTTGCATAAAGTCAAATTTGCCTCTTATAGCTTTTAAACAAGAGTGTAGGACAATAATAAACTTCCTTAATTTTAATTCTCCTGGCCCCAACAAAAAATGCTTTAACAGGTCTGTCAGAACCTGAGTAGATAAAAACTTATTTGTATAAAAGGCCGGTACAACTTCATTTATTGTGCAGGCTAGGACTTTAATCTTTGGAATGTAAGATACTCCATTTTGCTGATTAAAGCTTCCAATTATTCACCCATTAAAGTGATGAGGAAGATTTAAATATTGAGAGGAATATGGAAGGCAAGCTTCAATTCAGCATTGACTTTTGATCACTGATGGGATTGCTCTGCTGCCAGAGAATGAGCCTGTAGTAGCCTATCACTGTGCCTGGGGGATAGGCCCCTGTGTTCGAGCAGTGTCCCTCTCTTTCAATGATGTTGGAGGATGTTACTGAGGTTCTGTTTTATGGATTTGGACTATGTACTTTTTCAGTCTTATGGTTTTTATATTCTGTGTTGTTGCTCATTCTTTCTTGTTGTTTTTTTTGTGTGGGGGAGGAGATTGATGTTCTTGTTGTGTTTACGTTAGTTTATTTGTGCTGTGGAGAGAGGTTTAGAAGTCAATGTTCTTGTTGCATTTTGTGCAGGGGAGCGGGGTGATTATGTGTTGCTATTCTTTATTTATGCAGCAGGGGGTGGGTTTGCTGTTTCTCTTTGAAATGACTTCCATGGTTTTCTTTGTTTTGCAGCTATCTGTGGAGAGGAAGTATTTCAATGTTGTATATCGCATATATACTTTGATTGTAAATGGACCTTTGAACCTTTTGATTGTGCAGTGACCTTATAGAAGTGTATAACATCATGAGAGGTGTAGATAGGGTGAATGTCCATGGTTTTTATTCAGGGAAGGGAAACTTGTTTTCAGTTTCCATTCCTTGGGAAAAAAAAACTATGGATAATAGTTTTAAGGTGGAAGATATAAAAAAGATTTGAGGGGAAATTCGTTCTTGCAGAGGGTGATGCATATATAGAGTGAGCTGCCTGAGAAAATGATTGAGGTAGATACAATAAACACATTTAAAAGACATTTAGATATGTACATGGATAGGAAATGTCTCGAGGGATATGGGGCAAATGTGGGCAAATGGACTAGCTTGGTTGACTCCATGGTTGGTATGGATGAGTTCGGCCACAAGGCCTGTTTCCATGGTGTGTTACTCAGATTTTATCCAAAACTGTTATTCAATAACAACAAAGAAACTTCACACAATGTGTTAATTTATGTCCTTTACTAGTTCTTGAAAATATTAATTAATATTTAGCATTAATTTTTGTATCATTATTTGATAGTCAATCTCACTTGTATGCCAGCAGAATCGATGGCAAGGTTGATTGCCAAACAGTTACTGAGTTCCAGGATGAGCATCACTGATCTCTTGAGCACTTAGACAAGAAGAAATTTGCACATTTCTGCAATAAGAGTTGACAGCGTGGCACAGCAAGTTTAATTACAGATCTAGGATATAAGCTTGAATGTCAGCATTTTATAGTTAGTGGGAGACAATATCTTCCTCTAGCTGTGAGACAACAATAGGATATATTTTAAGTTTCTTATCCTGTAAGTGTTCAGCTTGCCGGTGATTAAACAAGTCATCTATCTGTGATTCATTCTGCTGTTGAATGAGAAATGTCATTGATGGCCCAAACCTCTCTGGAAATTGATGGAGCAGTTCCGATACACCATTGTTTCCTTCATGCATCCATAATTGAACTGCCAGTTTATTTCCAATCATTTCAACTACTGTAATTGCTGAGAATTTCACCAATGAAAAGATTACCCCAATTTATTTAATACTCAAGGGTAAAAGGCTGTTGACTGGAACAGTTGAAAGGCAAAAAATGTTATCTATACAGAAGTGAATGATGGGGTTGAAATACTACATGCCGACTTATAAAACACCAGCATCTTTTTTGAAAACCGACATGAGCTACATTGAAGTCTATCAGACTAATAATTATTGAACAGGCCATTTCAAATACCATTTCTGAATTCTTGATGTGTGTAAATGTACTGTATTTATCAAGGTGAAAGATGACAGGACCCAGGAATTAAACAATTTTCATTTTGTTTCTGTAGCAGCTGAGGTCAGGCAGGTAAGGTGCAGCTCAGGTCAGATACTATAAAAAGTTGCCATTACAGCACCCCTAACAATGTAGCTTGATAGCTGTCTCAAAATTACACCATTAATGTGTCAGTAGAATGGAAATATTTTGAGTCTTGGACGCTTGCAAAAATAAGAGTATATCAATCTGTGATGGAGTGGGAGTAATATCTGGTGAAGTCTATGCCCATAAATAAAGAGAATACAAATAAGAGTTGATATTTTTCTTGAGACCTTTAACAGAATGCTGCCATTTAAAATAGATTAGGCCAAGTCCCAAGGGCAATCTGTCAAAGCTCTGTTAAACATTTGTCTGGAAATTCATCAAGCGTGTATAATGATGCATTGGTCAGAAGTTCAAAGCACATTAAGGAATTTATCACTTGATAGTTCGCCATTGGTAAATTCAGTGCTGCAAGAGGCACAAGTTGCTCGGCACTATTGCACGGCCTTAACTGCTGAGTGCATAAACTTTCAGAGGTCGTACAATAGACTATAGATCCTGGAAGCTCGAGCAAAAAACAATCTGCTAGACGAACTTAGTGGTCCAGTAGAGTCTGTGGGGAAGAGCAAATTGGTCAACATTTTGGGTGAAGGTCTAGTTAATTGAGGAGTTTGTTTTGCTGTTAATTTTTTGTTGCTTGTGGTGTTCTGATTTGCTGTTCTGCAGGGCATTGTGGGCATGCTATGTTGGTGCTAAAATGTGTGGCGTCAGCTGAGGGCTGTCCCCAGTCCATCCTCAGGTTTTGCTGGCTGTTAGTGCAAGCAGTGCAGTTTACTGTATATTTTAATGTAGATGTGATAAATCAATGAATCTGAATTATACTGACGGTTTGATTATTAATACTTAAGTTAAATTTCCCATTTTTAATCTCTATTGTTTATACATTTCAATGTCAAGTAAACTTCCCTTCTGTTGTTATGTTCTATACTTATTTCCCATTTATTGGAACTTTTAACTATAAGTAGTCCTCTGTTGGCACTTGAATGAAATGAATCTTCAGCTTCTCAATTACTTCTTTAAATGGGACATTGACCGTCCAATATTGTGTATGTACCTGGCCTGAGTTCTACTAATAGGATCATTTTTTTATTTTTGCATATGGTCTCATTCAGAACTCCACATCAACAATTTTGTTTGATCTTGAAAACACTCCATCTATTTGATGAATTAATTGAAGACATGCCAAGCTTTGTCATAACTTCAAGATTTCCAGTGGAATCAGTTGGCAAGAGAACTTCTTTTTGTGCTGACCAACTATTCAACAATTAGAGGGCTCGTTATTTTGATCATCAAACAATTTAAAGGTACCACTTTTTTAACCCTTTTGCTCAAGTTTGTGAATTGGACTTGCCACTTTTAATTGAGAGCTTTCCAGATCAACTTCCCAAATGCAGTTGTGTCAATAAAAGCTCTCAACAGCTGTATCATTTTTGATAGCTAATGCCAGCCCATCCTTGTCACCAGTATAACGTGTGTGATATCCATTGCAGAATGTACAGGCTGTTATATTTGAAAAGCTTAAATAAGGTGAAATATTTCAGAAGAATCTGAGAGGGAACGATTTCACTCAGAGGGTTCTGCAAGTGTGAAATGACCTGCCAGCAGAATTGGTAGATGTGAATTCTGTTGTGTATTTAATATTTCAGTAATATTTGAGTAATATTGTAAATATATTGTTTTATTAAGAGATTTTTGTTGATTACGCAATTCATTATGGATTATATGTACAAAGTACAGGAATGGCATGTGGCATTATGCCAGCACATGATAAGGGAACACCTCACTAATGAAGGAAGGAGAGGGAGAGGGAGAGGGGGAGGGGAGAGAGAGAGAGATGGTTGAGTTTGAAAAAAGGCAGAAAATGGACAAAATTTTCAGGTTAATGAGTAGTGAGTATCAGGTAATAATAATATGTTTAATAAAGCAGAAAAGGCTTGCTACATTGGAAAGATAGATGCATTTGACTGCACAACAGATAATTGGCTGATGTATACTAAATGAACTGAACAGTATTTAAAATAAATGGAATAACCTATAAGAAATTAAGTGCCAGATTTACTCAGTGCAGTTGGTGGAAAAGCAAGCAATTTGCTTAGAAGTTTAACTGCTCCAACCAAAACAGCCAAAATGAGTTATTCTGAAATCATAAAAGTAATACAGGAACATTTTTAACCAAAACCATTCTTGATTACAGAATGCTTTAGGTATCATAGATAGAATCAAAGGAAGTGGAGATAATTTCAATTTACATGGCTGAATTGATAAGTTTGTCCAATAATTATCAGTTCGGTGATGGGATTAATGATACACTGAGAAATCATTTAGCTTATGGAATCTTATAAGAAAACGTTCAAAAATGGCTCCTAACTGAAGCACAACTCACATTTAAAAGAGCAGATGAAATTGTTGCATCAATGGAAACAGCAGCCAGAGATGCAAGTGAGTTGCAGTCAGGAAAGAAAGTGAGCAAAATTGGAACATCTGAACAGAAAACTGTCTGGCTGTACAAATCACGTCACTGTTGTGGCAGGAGCTCACATGCATTAGACCAATGCAGTTTCAAAGGTGAAATTTGCAGAAAATGCAACATACAAAATTATGTTAGGCAGACAAAAAGGAAAGTCAATTTGCAGTTTCGAAAGCAACACTAATCGGCATGCTGTTGATGAAAAATCTGAAAGTAATGAGAATGGCACAGAACTGAGTAGCTTTGAGATCTACAATGTGAAAACTAACAAGAGACATGTAATATGGCGTACTCCAGAAGTGAACAGTAAATTGATTAAAATGGAATTGCACACTGACTCAGCTGTTTCAATCAATCCACAAAATGAGCTTGAACAACATTTCAAAGATACTGACCTGAAGCTTGCAGATATCTAACTAAGAAATGAAGAAACAGAGAAAAGATAACCCCTGTGGGAATGACATTTGTAACAGCGAAATATAACAGCTAACAGACCACATTGGGGTCGTACATGGCAAAAACAGGGGGCTTAGCCCTGTGGCTCCATGATTAACTGAAACAATTACAACTTGATTGGAGAGCCATCCACCATCATCATGCCTCATTCCCTGCGACAGAATCAACTGAAAGTGAATTAAGAAAGGTACAGGTGAACTCACAGCAATATTCAAGGACAACGTTGGAAAACTCAAACATATCAATAGTAAAACGGTGTTAAATGAAAATGCCACACCCAAGTTTTACAAAGCCTGTCCAGTTCCTTATACCATCTGTGATAAAGTAGCCAGAGAACTAGACAGCATAGAGGCTGAAGGAATTCTTTCCAAGGTTGAGTGCATCCATGAGTAATGCCAGTGGTCCCAGTAGCCAAGGAAGATGAGTCTGTTAAGATCTATGATGATTTTAAGGTCACCATCTAAAAGTAGATTAAAGTCATCTGGAAAAGATAGAAGGTATCTTTGCAAACCTTTCTGGGATGAAATACTTCAACAAAGTGGACTTAGCTGAGGCCTACATACAGATGGAGATGGACGAAGAATCCGAAGTGTTTATCACCATAAATACTCACAAAAGGCTTTATTGCACTTTGTTATGGACTAGGTGCTACAAGACTGCCTAGGCACCCAATGTAACCCAGATGACATCATTGTTACTGATAAGAATGACGAGGAATACCTCCAAAATCCCAAGCTTAGAAGATTATAGGCTCAGAACATGGTGCAACAAGTGTGAATTCTTTAAACCATGCATCACTTACTGTGGTCACATCATTTTGTCAATTCCTAAAAGTGGATCCTGCCAAAGCTGGTTATTGTGCTCCACCCCTTGAACTGATAACTTCAGATCAGGAAGAAGTGGCAAAGGCAAAGCAGTGCGAGGTGGCTTTCCAAAAGGTAAAGGAAATGATGATGTCTGACACTGTACTCACACATTATTATCCACACCACCCAGTGAAGCATGCCTGTGATCCCTTATCATATAGTTTAGTAGCAGTCATGTCACATGTTATGAGTGATGGAAGTGAATGCCTCATAGCCTTTGCATCACATCCCTTAACACTGCAGAGAAAAATTACACACAGATTGACAAAGAGGGCTTGAGTCTGGTTTGGGGTGTAAAATGTTTCAACCAGTACTTGTATGGGGGAGAGTTTACCCTCATTACTGATCATCAACCATGAGTGCCCATTTTCAATCCACGGAAGGGCGTTTTACTAACAGCAGCGGGTCAAGTGCAGAGATGGGTGCTGTCTCTTGGAGGACTCAGTTACAAGATTGAATTCAAGAGGATAACTAATCATTGAAATATTGATGGATTGTCTGGTTTATGCTTGGAAAAGGAAATGCCTGAAAAAATTTACAAAAGAGGACACTCCTCTTGATGTTTTCTTCCTAATGCAAATTGAAAGTTTCCCTATTATTGCAGAGATGATCTGAGGGGAAACCAGAAAAGACCCCACACTGCCTCAGGTCTACATGGAAGCCCAAAGTGGCTGGAATGTGCAGCAGAAATTGCAGTTCTCTCCATTTTACCAGAGCTAGGATGAACTTGCCCTTGACGGGGGTTGCCTCATGTGGGGATCGAAAGTTGTCATCCCATCCAAGCTGAAAAACTAAATTGTTGGAGAAAATACATTCTGGTTATATAGGTGTTGTAAAAATGATAGTGTTGGCTTGAAGCTTTGTCTCGTGGCCTGGGATAGATCAGCAGATCGAGCAGTTTACCATGAACTACTCAGAATGCCAACACCTCCAAAAGATGCCAAGGGCAGCACCTCTCCATTCCTGGGAATGGCCTGCATTGACTTGACAGGGGATTCATGTGGAATTTGCCGGACCATTCATGGGCACAAATTTCTTGATAGCAGTGTCCCTAACAGCCTCCATTACAGTCTTGCATATTGTTGAAGTGTTGAGAAGCCTCTTCTCAAGATCTGGTGTTCGAGAATGCTTAGTCAGTGACAATGGACCACAGTTCTGGAACCATTTCAGTCATTCTTGAAAATGAATGGAATAAGACAAATTACATCTGCACCAGATCACCAAGTTACAAATGGCTTGGAAGAAAGATTTATCCAGAGTCTAAAGAATGTATTGCAAACAATGTCAGCAGAACACACTATACAAACACTGAATCAGAAGTTTGCTGTTCTCTTCCTTACATATCACAATGCAGCACACTTCGCAACCACCTATACTGTTTCTGAGTTGTCCCTTGCATTCACGCTCGGACCTCCTCAAACCCAATCTCAAAAGGAGTATGCAGGACAAACAGTTGAGACAAATTGAGGTCTCCTCATGAAGGTCTCTGCATGAAACATTGACTCTTTACTCTTTTCTATAGGTGCTGCCTGGCCTGCTGGGTTCCTCCAGCATTTTGCATGTTTTGCTTTGGATTTTTACCATCTACAGGTTTTCTCGTGTTTATGAAACAGGGAGGTTCAATATTTCACTTCTGGGCAAGCTGTCCTGGCGGGAGACTACAGGGGGTGATCAAAAGTGAGTAGCTGGAAAGATTAAGGACAGAACTGGCTCACTTTCTCACACAGTGAAGATTGCATTTGATGTCATCTGGAGCCAACACATCGATCAGTCGAGATGAGCAGAGTCAAACGTTGGAGAAAAAAGGTGTCCAGGGATGTCAGGACCAGTTTCTGCAATCCCAGAGTCAATTCCTACAACCACCATGGAGAAGACCTCAGAACCTTCTCATCTGCCATAAGTCTCACCTGCAAGCAGAGTGAGCACCTTTGTCTGGAAAGACGTTATCCCATAAGAGTAGGAAATCTTCCACAGAGTTTCAACTGTAAAGCCTAAGTGGGATAACTTAAAATTTACTATGCTATGGATGTCTAGATAGTAGTTATATAGTATACTGAGTATATAGATTAAAAACATTCCATATTGAGTTGGAGTTTGTAACTAGGCAGCTGGGAGGAGTATCATGCATTTAATATATCAGTGATATTTGAGTAATATTGTAAATAAAGTATATTGCTTGATTAAGCATTCTATGTTGTTTACATCAGCGGTCCCCAATCACCGGGCCGCGGACCGGTACTGGGCCACAAAGCATGTGCTACTGGGCCGTGAGGAAACAATATGAGTTAGCTGCACCTTTCCTCCTTCCCTGTCACGCACTGTTGAACTTGAACACAGGGTTGCCAACTGTCCCATATTTGCCGGGACATCCCATACATTGAGCTAAATTGGTTTGTCCTATATAGGACCGCCCTTATCCCGTATTTCCCCCGCTAAGGTAGAGCATTCCTCTGAAACTGTTCGTGCTGAAATGGCGTGAAGCAAAGAAGCAATTACCATTAATTTATATGGGAAAAATTTTTGAGTGTTCCCAGACCCAAAAAATAACCTAACAAATCACACCAAATAACACATAAAACAGAAAATAAATAACACTAACATATAGTAAAAGCAGGAATGATATGATAAATACACAGCCTATATAAAGTAGAAATAATGTATGTACAGTATAGTCGGGAAGATGAAGCCGAAACTGATTTGTGGGGAAAAAAATCGGCACGTACACACATGCGCACATCACATGCGCACGTCACACATGCGCACAAAGGTGCTCGCGCAAGGTTTCATGGGCACGTACACACATGCGCACATCACATGCGCACGTCACACATGCGCACAAAGGTGCTCGCGCAAGGTTTCATGGTCATGGTAGTCTTTCCTGGGGTAAAGTGTCCCGGGATTTGACTGATACTTTTGTCCCTTATTTGGGAGTGAGAAAGTTGGCAACCCTAACTGTAAAAGACATGTTGAGGTGGGTTTAACCCTACTTGAACACTCCCCCACTCCGGTCGGCCGGTCCACAAGAATATTGTCAATATTAAACCGGTCCGCAGTGCAAAAAAGGTTGGGGACTCCGGTTTACATAATTCATTACAGGTTATATGTAGGAAGTATCTGAATGGAGTACACCATTACGCAAAATAAAGTAGACACGTTTTCCCAGGCAGTGGCATTCTCCTGTCCATTAACTTCTGCAGTCACAAAACATAACAAATTTGATCGTCACATTTAAGAGAACTTTAGATAGGTACATGTATGAGAGAGGTATGGAGGCCTATGGTCTGAGAGCAGGTAGATTTGACTAGGCATGTACTAGATAAGCATACTAGATTTGTCTTTGCTTTAGTGCTCTATGACTCTAAGGATGCCCGGTATTACATAACTACTCTGTACTATGAGACATAAATTCATATGCATTTATGTATACTACAATCCTCATGCTCTTCTCTTTCCCTTCTGATTTTCTGTCTTATTTTACTTCTGTTCTCATCTGAAGTATTATCATCTGAGATTTATCATAAGCCCCCTAACTCTGTTTCATTTAATTTCTCTCTCTGTTGGGTACAGTTGTTTTTGAGTTGGTTGCAATATAGTGTCTGGTGCAGAAAAGCAAACTAGTAGAATGAGCAAAGCCTGCCACACAATTAGGAATTGTGTAATTATTTACAAAACTGAAGGCTATTAAATGTGAGCAGAATAGGCAAATTTTAGTGCCAAATAAAATAATAGCAGTGCAGAAAAACTGAATTATAATAGCTCACTAACACCGTGTGTTAGTCTCCAACAGCTGAACATATGTGACAAATGTCAATATCGGTGCTATTTAAAGATATTTTCATCTGCACTCTGGTTAATTGCTGAACAGTTTCTACTGCCTGCTTGTTCAATGGAACATCTGTTTGGTGTTCACTGAGTTTCTTGAAAATTGTGAAATCTTTTGTGAATTGATGTGCCTCATGCTTGGTGACACTCTCAATTCCACGAGAGCTGACTGCATTTCACTCTCAGTTGCCTCGGAGCAATAGAAAGAATGAACGAACAATGCTTCTATGTTCCCATTGGTGCAGCATGCCATTGACAATACATCACTTTGCTAATGTTACATGTCCGTTCTGAGGAACAAAGAACCAGAAAGGATTCCACTTTTCCAACTGGAATATGATCATACACATCACATTGTACAATTCAACACTCAATATACTGATAGTAAGCATGACATAATAGTTGTTTAAACCATCAGGACAAACCTGATGTTGAGGGCTACCTCAATTTGATTCTATTAATTATGGTTACACATACATATAATTAATGCCACATGAAATGAATTTGAGTCATTATTTGGCATCATTCTACAATAATTCTTCTACCTGGCTGTGTTACATAGCAGAGTGGCCATCTTAATGTGTGATGGTCTGCTGCATATTGCATAAAGGCCCATCCTTTGCCTCTATCTACATGACTACCATCTGCAGAACATGAAGACAAGGAGGCAGCGAGGCTGAGGTTATCCGTAATCAACTCTTTCAACCCAGTAACCAACATTCACAACCTCAAGTCTCCATTCTGAGCAATCTCCAGGTTGCCTTCCTTTAACCAGTATCATTCAGTTCAGAGTGACAACATAAACTCTGATATAAAATAACCATACTGGAGTACAGAAAAACAAAATAATAATGTTTCCATCTATGTCTCAACTAATGAGCCTTGAACATTCTCTTTGTGATAGTTCATAGTTTGATGTTTCCTCTTCAAAATGCCGAATATTAGCCAATCTATTGAAATCTTCTCTGAGGATAAGCTTTCATGCAACCTCAGCTTCCTGAGCTTTGTTACCCAACTTACCCTTTGTTCCAGACATGCAGAAATCCCCATCTTTAATTTAAGCTTCATATTGTTCATCGTGTCAGTAATTAAGATGAGTTAAGAAAAGCAGTGAGTTGACTAATAGTGTATCTTTCTCTCCATCCCGACTCTCATTGGACTAGGCATTGCATAGTTGTCCGAACATAAATATCAACATATTTATGTTCATGACATATTCTAGATTGTTTAATATTATTCCCTGTACACAAGTGTAAAGGAGAACAAAATAAATGTTACTCCAGATATGATGCAGCTCAAAAAAACAGATAAAGAATACAATATTAAAAAAAATCAATGAATATGAATACATAATGTAGCTGATATACTGTACATAGATTGATTGTACATGCATAAAGCGATGCCAGGCTGCACAGAAAGTGATTGATAGAAAATAATAAACTAGTAGTGGTTAGGGGTGTGGAGGTGTTAGTTAGCCTTACTGTTTGGGGAATGTAACTGTTTTTGAGTCTGGTGGGTTTGGCGTGGATGCTACATAGCCTCCTTTCTGATGGGAGTGGGACAAACAGTCCATGAGCAGAGTGGTGGGCTCCTTCATGATGTTACTGACCATTTTCCTGCACCTTTCTATACATGCTATATGTCCTTGATGATGTGTAGGCTGGTGCCAGTAATGTGTTGGGCAGTTTTGACGACCTATTGTAGAGCCTTGCGGTCCACCACAGCTCAGTTTCTATACCAAGCAGTGATGCAGCTTGTTAGGATGCTCTCTGCTGCGCATCGGTAGAATGACGTGAGTATAGATGTAGAAGATCCAGCTTTCTTCAGCCTCCTCAGAAAGCAGAGATGTTGGAGAACTTTCATGACTGCGTAGAATGTATTCTGAGACCATAAGAAGCTGTGTGAAATATGCAATCTCAGGTGTTTGAAACAGCTCGCAGTTTCCATGGCTGTGCCACTGATGTAGAGGGTGTGTGAGTGGTGCCAGTTCTCCTGAAGTCGATGACTGTCTCCTTTGTCTTGTTGACATTAAGGAGGGGGTTATCTGGCCTGGCACCAGGCCTGGAGTTCTTCCACCTCCTCTCTGTAGGCCATCTCATCACTGTTGGTGATGAGCCACTGTGATGTCATCAGCGAACTTGACAATGAGATTGCTCGGGTGTTTGGTCGTGCAGTCACGTGTGAGCAGAGTGTACAGCAATGAACTCAACACCCTTGTGGAGCACCCATGTTGAGGATGGTAGGTAGGGAGGGGAGGAGTGCTTGTGCATTCTGACTAGCTGAAGTCTGTTGCTCAGTGGGGTACTTAGACTGAGGAGTAGTAGTTTGTTTGTTATGTTTTGTAACTCCAAAACATTAATTGACTGAAAGAAAGAAACGGGAATTCGAAATGTGTGCCTACTCTGAAAGTGGAGGTGTTGGTGAGATTTCCTAAATGCATCAGGTGTGTGCTGGGACCTTGGGAGTTTGTGCAAAATGTTTACTTTAAGGGAGTCGCACAGGTATCATGTGGTAGTGTCATACTGTATGCAGTTCATGTATGTTTACATACAACCATAATGAATTATATAAACAACAAACAATGCTTAATCAAACACTATATTTACAATATTACTCAAATACTACTGAAGTATTAAATGCACAGTTTCAAAGGCAATTGGTGGTCACACCAAATATTGATTTGATTTCATTTTTACTGTTTACTGTTCTTCATAATAATTTATTGATATTTAGAAACTTCTCGTTTCATTATTTTTGAAAGCATATTTATTTTACAGATTTTTTTTACGTGACAAAGATTTTTTGCACAGTACTATATGTATATGTACTGCAGGTGAAGGGACATATAGTGTAACACCTATGTAGCATCCGTCTTATTGCGTGTGACTAGTTGCCGCACTCTTTTGAGAAAATCAAATTATACTAGGTGCTAGTAGACCATCAGAAACTCTAGGTATTTGAAGGAAGCAGTGAATAGAAACCACACACTTCTGGAAATAAGGTTTTGTTTACAAGAAAATAAAACAATATGTACAAAATATTTACATGAGCAAGAACAATTCAAAATTCCAACATTCTGTTTAGGTTCCAAATCTTAGATATCAAACCACAACAAATTCCTTTTGAATTAGAATCAGTGATATTCCTTTATTAATCTCTCTAACTAATTAGATCTAGTATTATTCCCTTTTTAAAAATTTACAGACTATACTTTCCTTTATACTTATCCCAAGTTGATTAGGAAACCAAATATAATTCCTTTTCTCAAGTATTATATTTAATTTCAGTTTCAGTTCCATGCAGTATATCTACAAGTTTAAATTCAAATTGAAAAATTATATATACACAGTTTAACTCCTTTCACGACAATCCTCCAACATCACAACTTTTAAACAAAGTAAAGCTCATTCAGTAAATTATCAAAGTCTTTGCAAAAATAATCAGTTCTTGCAGAAAATCAAATTCAGATTCTTCGAATGAAAATAAACTTATACATCCAACCATACTAAATCCTCAGTGTCATTACACATTCTGTTCCCACGCTGGTACTTCATCTTGCGTGGCTCACTGTCTTGTTTCTTGGTCCATTGGATGAAATAGTTGATCGTCCACAGCAAGTCAATTCATAAACTTGTATAGACACTTGACCAAATCCCTTGGTATGATTTTACAGAACTAATTCCCAACTACACAGTAGGTATGTTGGATGCTCGTCTCTGCTGATATTGTCTCATTAAAGCTGCTGCGTGTTATAGCCGTAGCTTCAATAAATCTTTTATCACAATTGTCTCTCCTCCAGTGGTTTCGCCCTGAGGGTTTCAAGTTAGTAAAGATACTCACTACTAATTCCACTCTTAACAGTTCATGTCTTCAGCTTCTAATCATTGCTATGTTTCTCTCCTTGTCCGTCCTGTGTCAACCACACCCTGCCCTCACTTAGCATTTTTTTCAAATTCTCTTCTTTTTTTAAAATCAGTAAATCTTGTTTTCATCACTCCACAGGTAGAACTTTCTAACATGACATCTTTGGGTTTAATTGACCCGTGTTATATACAGCAAATATTTTCTTGGAAAATCATCTACATTGTTAATTCAGTATTGAATTATTTCTACATTTTTTGGACAAGAAACATAGTTGGGATGGTGCAGTGCGATACTAAAACTTAGCATAGTAAGATTGTACTTTTCCCTCTCCCCCACTTTCTTATTCTGGTTTCTGCCTCCTTCATTTTCAGTCGTGATGAAGGGTCACCTCCTGAAACATTAATTTTTCACTTCCCTTCCCTCGGTGCTGCCGGAGTTGCTATGTTCCACCAACATTTTGTGTGCATTGCTAAAGATCTTTATGTCTGCCAAAAATATTGAATAACTGTGTACTCTCAACAAAACAGTCAAGACATTTTTCAATGTAGCTCGAAAGGTAAGTTTTCATATCTATTGTATAGCAAAATAATGACCTGCACAAGCCCGAAAACAAGTTAAGCAGAGAAGTATAGTATTATCTGCTGCAGAGGAGAGAGTGAAAGCCCCTATACCTCAGGGGTTTGCTCCAGAATCGGTCTCCAATTGTATAAAGCATGGTCTTTTATAAGTAAAGATACTCCATCTTGACCAATATATAAAGGTCCAGCTATCATTTCTTGACCAACCTAATTAAGAGGGTGTATTATTAGCAGCACTTGAAATCACATTTCCTGCATGAATGTATTACCTTACAGACCTCTGATTGATGCATAAAATAGCTTTGTTTAAGATCTTAGTGATAATGGGAAAAGGCCCACCACCTCAAAATACTATGTTCTTGGTTAGCAATTTCAACATCTTACCTTAGGTTCTTATTAAATATTCTAATTAAATATTTACATTAGCTACATAAGCGAAAGGCAATAGGCATGCACTGTTCTTGTTGAATATATTACTTTTATGGGCATAGCTTCTAAGGCCAAAGTTTATTAACCTTTCTTAATTCCCCTTGAAAAGGTGGTGCTTAGGCATTTCCTTGAATAGGTGTAGTCCTACTGGAGGAGGGGCTTCCAGGATTTAACCCATTACTGACTACACAAGGAAAAGAGCCTCGACTGTAACACTGATGCAGATTCCTCCCTCCTTGAAGCTCTAAACAAATTTAATGCATGGCTCAAGGCATGCAACACAAAGCCAACCCCATCAGGTCAACAGCTACTGTCTGTAAAAGCAGCAGACACGAAAAGGACTCTGCAGAGTGTGGTGATATCACGTGCAATGATATGCCAGTACAAGACCGGACAGAGCACTGAGCATGCACGGGATTGCAGAATGTTCCAGCACGTGTCAGGGTTAAGATGTGTTTGTTTATTACTGTAAATAAAAGTTCTCTAATTCTTCCAGAATATGATATGTTTAAACAGAAGTAACATAACCAGAGAGTTAACCCCTCCACCCCTCACCTCTCCAAGGCAGTCGGGCAGCCAACCTCCCAGGCTGAGTACTCAGGGAGTGTGCACACCAGTTTACTGATGTCTTCATGGACACCTTCAAATCTTCACATCGAGGCTACTTCAAATCACCCACTTTCATCCCTGTACCAAAGAAGTCTGTACTTTCAGAACTAAACAACTAATGTCCTATGGCAATGATACCAATCCTCATGAAGTGCTTTGAATGGCTGGTGATAGCATATATCAAAAACCCCATTCCCACTATACTGGAATATGCTTATCGGCAGAACTGCTCTACAACAGATGCCATGACATCTGTCATTCAACTGGCCCTGACACACCAACAAAACAAGGACACTTCTGTCAGGATGCTGTTTCTGGATTTCACTTCAGCATTCAACACTATTGTCCCACAGACCGTAGTAAGCAAACTCCTGCTCCTCAGTCTAAATACATCACTGTGCAGCTGGGTGTTAGACTTCCTAATCAACAGACTTCAGATAGTCAGGATGAACATCTGCTCCTCCCTCGCCATCCTCTTCAACACGGGAGCCCCCATTGGCTCTGTGCTGAGACACCGTACTCACACATGATGGCATGCATGGCCAAACACCTCAGTAATCACATTGTCAATTTGGCTGATGACTTGACAGCCATGAGGGTCATCACCGACAATGATGAAACAGCCTACAGAGAGGAGGTGGAAGAGCTTGAGACTTGGTGTTCCGCAAATAACCATTTCCTCAATGTCAACAAGACAAAGGAGATGGTTATTGACTTCAGGAGAACTCGCACCAGTCACACCCCCTTTACATCAGTGGCACAGAAGGAGAAAATGCAGTCAGTTTCAAACCCTGGGAGAGCACATCTAGCACAGCTCCTCATGGCCCCAGAACACAGTCTACACAATCAGGAGAGCTCAGCAATGCCTCTACTTTCTGAGGAGGCTGAAGAGTATGGACTATGCACATCTATACTCTAGACATTCGACAAATGCATGATCGAGAGCACCCTAACATGCTGCATTACTGCATAGTATAGAAACTGCACTGCTGCGGATAGAAAGGTTCTACATTGGGTCGTCAAAACCGCCCAGTGCTTTACCGGCACCAGTCTACCCACCATCAAGGACATGTAAACCAAAAAGTGCATGAAAAGGACCAGTAACATCACAAAGGATCCCACCCACCCCGTTCATGGACTATTTGTCCCGCTCCCATCATGGAGGAGGCTATGTAGCATCCACAACAGGACCAGCAGTCTCAAAAACATTTACTTTTCCCAAGCAGGAAGACAAATCAACACCTCCACCCACAAACTCACACTTCCACACCCCCAACCACTGCTACTTTATCATTTCCAAGCCCACCAAGTATTGCTGAACAGTTCTTGAGTCCAAAATTCTTTTCATTGTGAAGACACGTTCCCAAATAACAAACCCCAGGAACTGTTGGACATGTTTGACACTGGATAGTTGTGGCCAATCTCTGGCTGCCTGGGTCTTCATAGGATCTACCTTGAGATTACCATTGGAGATGAAGAAACCCCCAAAATGAAATGGTTGTCATGTGAAATTCAGACTTCCAGTTTGACATAAAGTCTATAGTCTAGAAGCCTCTTTAAAGTGTCCCTGATGTGAGCGACTTGCTCCTCCATGGACTTTGAGAAGATTAGGAAATTATCCAGGTAGAGGAAGGCGTACTTATGGAAAGTATCCCGGAGCACGTAATCTATAAAGGCCTGAAAAACTGCTGGGTTATCGAAGGGCATAACCAGGTACTCAGATTACTCTGTTGGTGTGTTGAATGCAGCCTTCCACTCATCACCTTCCTTTATATAGACCAGATTGTACGCACTTTGCAGTCTAGCTTAGTGAATCTTCTTGCCACTTGGAGAATCTTGAAGACAGTATTCATGAGTGGGGGGTGGGTAACAATCCTTGGCTGTTATGTAGTTTAACAATCTATAATCAATGCTGGCCACAGACTCCCATCATTCGTTTGAATGAAGGAGAAGCCTGTGTGGCTGGTGAAGTAGAGGCCAAAAGAATCCCATAGCAAGAGCCTCCTTTACATACTCTTCCACTGCACTTCTCTCTGGGCACAGAGGACGAGTACCAGGCAGAAAATCTGTCGCACAGTCATAGGGTCAGTGCGGTGGAAGGGTCAAGGCCTTCCACTATCTGAAGTCCTTGTATACGGAAAGAACTTTGACTGATCTGGGTGTTGCAGGTTCTTCTGAACCCTCCTTCAAGGCTTCAAGCATGGCTCCTGAGGTTTCTTAGGTGGCAGGAGTGGCTCGACTGACCTCTGAGTCTTCCCTCTAGGTTCACTAGACTCCTTTGTATCTTCAGGTGACGGCATCAAGGTGTTACTGATGATCTGTGCACCCCTGGGAACAGGCTCCAAGGTTATGCCTTTAGTCAGGACCAGACGGCTATAAGGGATTCCCTTCGGCTTATCCACAAGAGTTCCTGAATACTTTCACCTGAACTAGAGATTCCCTCTCTCTGATTCTAGTGTACCCCCAACTAGGTGGGGTTGAGGCTTGTACAGTCCTGTTGGCCGGGACCGACTTGTCTGTCTTTGAGGGCGGGACTATGTTCCCAGAAGGCTTCAGGTTGCCTTGCACTGACCTGCCTCCTTGTTGGACGGTGGTCTCGGGGGAGTCTTGGAGTTGGATCCCCACACTGCAGACATACAATGACTAGACCAAGCAATGATTCTCTCTTCCTTCCAGAAGGGTTATGCTGGAATCACCAAGGATGCCCAAGGATCAAGGGTATGAGTGGTGAGTTAATAATGTAGAAAGTAATATCTTCCATGTGATCCTCAATTCTCATCTGGAAGGCCAAGGTCTGTTGCTGGATCTACCCGGAAGCTAACAGACAACCATCCAAGACAGTGTGGGCATGAACTGGCTCAACTCTTGCAGAATTATGTTGAGTCGACAGGCTGTCCCCAAGTCCAGGAAATTATCAGCTGCCAGAATCCACAAAAGTCTTCACCTCTCTTCGGTTCTTACCCCAGGAGATCTCCGCATTCCGCATGACACCAGAATCTCTAAGATTGGGAGCGATTGCTGCTCCTGTCACAGTCCTCTTGGCACAGGATGGTCTTTGCATTTACCCTGATGGCTGCAGCCTCGGGCATTAGGCCCGCAGTAATAGCAGCAGCCCGGACTCGATGCTGGGACCTCTCATCAGTGGAGAACCTTGTGTAAATGATCTGCATGGGTTCAACTGTGTCCTGAACAGGAGACGGACAGGTCATGGTCCGGGATCAGGGATGGAACTGCGATGCATTGAGGCCAGGCTCAGGCTAGCCTTTGTCAATCTCTTGATGTAGTCCCACTCATGCTCTGTCAGACGATTATCGAGACAAGTGGACTGGTCAATCAAAATCTCCAAGTCCTTTGCAGGCTCTCCCAAGGTGAGGGCATCCTTCAGTTCATCTTTGAGGCTGTGGTGGTATAGAGTGGACAAGGCCGCCGATTGAGCAACTCTGGCTTCCTCCTTGTGAAAGTTGACAAATGGATACCTGGAGGATGTGTATCTCCAGACTCTGTCTGGAAATCCTCTCACTGTGGCTGGCCACATGGATGAGAGATTCTGATACCCCTCTGGATCCACAATGGCTCAATCATGCTGTGATGCAATCCGGGGTATATTACGATCAAGGAATGTGTTTGTAGACTGGATATTGAACTTTCTACTGTCGGACTTCGGCCACATTCCACCAAGATACAACACTATGCGGCACGGGAGGTTGTTCCTGCCTGTGGGCATCGAACTGGCAGCTCCTCCCGTGGAGGGTCAGACACCTTGAGCCAATAGGCTGGTCCTGGATTTATTTTCCATCTGGCATAGTTTGCATTTTGTTGTTTGATTGTTTGTGGTTTTTGTATTGCTATACTTACGCTCTATTCTTGGTTGGTGCAGCTGTAACGAAACCCAATTTCCCTTGGGATCAATAAAGTATATCTATCTATCTATCTATCTATCTGTGAGAGACCTTGACCAGGATGGTTAGGACCTAAATGCTGCAGCATCCGAGGCAGAGATTGAGGTATGGTATAAAACTGGAATAAAAACTCAGCACAAAACAGAAAACTAGACGATGTTTCTAGTTGAGCTTACAATTGAGACTTTGTTCAGGTGCACTTTAAATACTTAATTCTTGGTACCAAAACATCATTGCCAATTAGCAGGATGGTCCTGAACCCTAAAAGGGACCGCACCAGCTAACCGTACTCCGGAGAGTGAGAATGTCTAAAAACCAGAAGCTGGTGCTGTTGGGTGCGTCTTTTGCAGGATAAATCTATGTACATGAGCTATCTTACGTAGTTATGTTGATTGTGTTTTTTATTATGCTATTTACGTTATTGTGTTCTTTGTGCTGTACCGGATCGAGAGTGAAAATTATTTCTTTCTCATTTACACTAGTGTTCTGTAAATGACATTAAAAATTCCTGAATCTTATTCAGGAATTAATACTCTAAGATGCCTCTGAATGACAAAAATATTTAAACTGTTAACAGTCTCTCACAGCTTTTGCAGACAGCAAAGCTCGGGGGATCCTTATTGTAGTACCAAATACTCTGTTGTTATTCAGGTTATGCTACTGGACTCTAGGGTTCCTTCAGTCAGCAAGATTTGTCATCTGTATTAGTTGAGGTAAGTACAGGCTTAGGAGATACCATAGATAGTGACTGTCGGCAGTGAGGTCATTGTGTGAATTAAATTTCCATTCATGTTGAAAGGGTTCGATGGAATTTTACCTTTTTTGAATGAAATATTGAAAGTGGGTCAGGTATCTAATCTATGAGCTCCAAAATGGCCGCCAGTGATTGCTGAATAATAATTTTCCTTTTCGTGGAGTCATAGAGTCATCGAACATTACAGCACAGAAACCAGCCTTCAGTTCATCTAATCCATACCAGCCTGGTCTATAGGACACATGGAGTCTAGCCCTCCTTACATTTGTTGGGCCTGTTATATATATAAACTGCACAACCTCATAATTAGAATCAGAATCAGGTTTATTATCAGTGATATATGACATGAAATTTGTTGTCAAGTTCGATAAGTCACTGGGACTGGACGAGATATACCCCAAGCTACTGTGGGAGGCGAGGGAGGAGATTGCTGAGCCTCTGGCGATGATCTTTGCGTCATCAATGGGGATGGGAGAGGTTCAGGAGGATTGGATATTGTTCCATTATTCAAGAAAGGGAGTGGAGATAGCCCAGGAAACTATAGACCAGTGAGTCTTATTTCAGTGGTTGGTAAATTGATGGAGAAGATCCTGAGAGGCAGGGTTGATGAACATTTAGAGAGGCATAGCATGAATAGGAATAGTTAGCATGGTTTTGTGAAAGGTAGGTCGTGCCTTACGAGCCTGATTGAATTTTTTGAGGATGTGACTAAGCACATTGATGAAGGTAGAGCCGTAGATGTAGTGTATATGGATTTTAGCAAGGCATTTGATAAGGTACCCCATGCAAAGCTTATTGAGAAAGTAAGGAGGCATGGGATCCAAGGGGACATTGCTTTGTGGATCCAGAACTGGCTTGCCCACAGAAGGCAAAGAGTGGTTGTAGACAGGTCATATTCTGCATGGAGGTCAGTGACCAGTGATGTGCCTCAGAGATCTGTTCTGGGACCCTTTCTCTTTGTGAATTGTATAAATGACCTGGATGAAGAAATGGAGGGATGGGTTAGTAAATTTACTGATGACACAAAGGTTGGAGGTGTTGTGGATAGTGTGGAGGGCTGTCAAAGGTTACAGCAGGACATTGATAAGATGCAAAACTGGGCTGAGAAGTGGCAGATGGAGTTTAACCCAGATAAGTGTGAAGTGGTTCATTTTGGTAGGTCAAATATTATGGCAGAATATAGTATTAATGGTAAGACTCTTGGCAGTGTGGAGGATCAGAGGGATCTTGGGGTAAGAGTCCATAGGACACTCAAAGCTGCTGCGCAGGTTGACTCTGTGGTTAAGAAGGCATACGGTGCATTGGCCTTCATCAATCGTGGGATTGAGTTTAGGAGCCCAGAGGTAATGTTGCAGCTATGTAGGACCCTGGTCAGACCCCACTTGGAGTATTGTGCTCAATTCTGGTTGCCTCACTACAGGAGGGACGTGGAAACTAAAGAAAGGGTGCAGAGGAGACTTACAAGGATGTTGCCTGGATTGGGGAGCATGCCTTATGAGAATAGGTTGAGTGAACTCAGCCTTTTTTCCTTGGAGTGACGGAGGATGAGATGTGACTTGATGGAGGTGTATAAGATGATGAGAGGCATTGATCGTGTGGATAGTCAGAGGCTTTTTCCTAGAGCTGAAATGGCTAGCACTAGAGGGCACAGTTTTAAGGTGCTTGGAAGTAGGTACAGAGGAGATGTCAGGGGTAAGTTTTTTTATGCAGGGAGTGGTGAGTGTGTGGAATGGCCTGCCGGTGATTGTGGTGGAGGCAGATATGATGGGGTTTTTTAAGAGACTCCTGGACAGGTACATGGAGCTCAGAAAAATAGAGGGCTATGGGTAACCCTAGGTAATTTCTAAGGTAAGGACATGTTTGGCACAGCTTTGTGGGCCAAAGGGCCTGTATTGTGCTGTAGGTTTTCTATGTTTTTATGTTTTGCTACATCAGGACAGTGCAAGACATAAAATTACAATATGTTGTACAATAAATAAATAAACAACCAACCAACCAACCAACCAAATAAATAAATAAATAAATGCAAAAGAGGAATAGTGAGGGAATATTCATGGATCATTCTGAAATCTGATGGCAGAGAGGAAGAAGCTGTTCCTAAAATGCTGTATGTGGATCTTCTGGCTTCTGTACCTCATCCTCAATGGTAGTAATGAGGAGAGGAAAGGTTCTGGTTGGTGAGGGCCCTTAATGATGGATGCAGTCTTTTCAAGGCACTGACTCTTGAAGATGTCTTTGACAGTGGAGTGGGTCTTTTCTGTGATAGAGCTGAATGAGACTACAACCCTTTGCGGACTCCAGGCGGTGAAGCAACCAGACAGAATACACTTCTCTGCACACCTGTAGAAATTTGCAGAAGTCTTTGGTGACATACCATATCTCCTTAAACTCCGTATGATGTATAACCACTGGCATGCCTTCTTCATGGTTCCTTCAGTGTGGTGGGCCCAACATAGTTCTTCTGAGATGTTGATACCCAGGAACCTGAAGCTGCTGTCACTCGCCACTGCTGACCTCTCAATGAGGTGTGGCATGAGTCCTCCTGACTTCCCCTTCCTGTTGTCCACAATCAGATTCCTTGGTCTTACCACATTGACTGCAAGGGTGTTGTTTTGGCACCATTAAATCAACCGATCTATCTCTCTCCAGTATCCCTCCTTGTCACTACCCAATATTCTGCCAACAGCTTGAAATATTCCTTTAATTTTCTCTCTCTTTCAATATTTTTATTAGTTTCTACATATAAGAATACAGAGTACAAAATAAAATAATACCAAATAACTTAAATTAGAATCACACTTGCAATCACATTACCCTATATTCATGTAAATTAAATTAAATCATGATATTGAAATGTAATAATTTTATTATACAGAAAAATAATCTAAACCCACTGCCAAGATCAAAGCTGTTTGGTAAAGAAGGGAAAAAGGAAAAAAAAATCCTTATCATAAAGTGAAGTATGTTATTAGCCACCATCTGTACTTTAACAGCAAGTCGAAGGTTTTGAAAATAGTCCAAAAATGGTCCCCACAATGTGTGAAAGTCTTGGCTGGATTCAGAAATTGAACAACTGATCTTCTCTAAATTTAAGCATGACATAACATCATGGACACATGGAGCGTGAGTAGGTGGAACGACGTCCTTCCATTTAAACAAGATCGCCCTCCCAGATACAAGAGAAGTAAACACCAAAATGTGCAAATGAGACGTCTCCAAAATAATATCTTTCCCTCCAACAATATCGAATAGGGCGGTCAAAGGGTTAGGCTTAAAATTTACCTTAAAATGTACTGAGGAAGTTTGGAATACTTCCTTCCAATATCTCTCAAGACTCGGACATGTCCAAAACATGTGATTAATGAAGCTTCTCCATTGTTACATCTATCACAAAAGGGAGATGTATCCGAATAAAAACGAGAAAGCTTATCCTCAGTCATATGAGCCCTATGGACCACTCTGAATTGTAGGAGGGAGTGGCGGGCACATAATGAGGAAGTGTTAACCAATTTAAAAATTTCATTCCAAGTTTCCTCAGAGACTGAATTCTGTAAATCTTGTTCCCAGAGATTTTTAATTTTGTTTAAAGGAGCATTTCTCATTCCCAACAACATGCCATAAATATTGGATATTGAACCATTATGAAAGGGTCTCAAACTAGAAATTACATCTAATAGGTCCTTATCAGGAACCCTTAATTTTATACAATTCCTATAAAAAAGGTTAAATTGGCTTGATTTGGGTACCTCTTTATGCTTCATAATATGTTTCTCACACCTCTGCTATTCCTCTCTATATATCAGAATGATTTATGCTGACAAAATATTCAGTTATCAGTTCAACTGAAGTGACATTAATTTGTTGAATCTGGATGACTGAATTGGTTGTACATCTCAGCTGTCGTTACTGAATAGCTGGCTCATAATCTCTGCACCTAATACCAAACATTAATGCTGTCAGGCTAACCATGTAAATCAGACATGCTTTTGCTCAGGGGAAGTGAAACACTTTGCTGTGTGTGTCATTATCTCATGAGTGAAAATCACAATAGTATTCTGCAAGAGAAGTTTCACCTTCACAGCAGTGCATCTCCAGTCTCTCACTGGCAATGCCATCCATCAGTAATAGATCTGCAGCTATATTGGGGGGATCTATTTCACTTTCAGTGGATTTTATTAATTTCAAAATTAGACTTCAACCATATGAGGGGCAATTGATAAGTTCATGGTCTAAGGTAGAAGGAGATGAGTTATACAGCTTTTTTACATGCACGTGCAGTTCAACTCTTTGAGTGATTATGCAATTATGCAGCAAGTTTGAAGTTAATAACTCATCTTTTTCTACCCTAGAGCACAAACTTATCAATCACCCCTGCTGTGGACCACTTTCTGGAGGTCCAAGATGCCGAATTCTACAAAGAGGGGATCTGTATGCTCCATGACCGCTGGACTATGTGTGTAAATATAGGAGGGGACTATGTTGAAAAATAGATGTGCTCGGTTTTCTAAAATTGACTCCTTCTACCTTAGGCCACAAACTTATCAATCACCCCTTGGAATTTTAAAAATTTACAGAAGAAAGATCAGTGTAAAAAAAGTTATGCATTCAAAAATATAAAAAATTTTAAGGACAGAACAAACAAACATAACCCCATGTTACTCATTTGGCCCCTGCGATGATACATCCTTTCATTGTTTGAGAGGCTTCTTCACAATTCTGCTCCTTCGCATTCACCTTCAATGCATCCGTCAGCATGTGTTCCTGCAGCCTGGACTGTGTCAGTCTGCAGCATTCTTTTGCAGACACCCCACTGTGCTTGAAGACCAACAAGTTTCAAGCAGACCTAAAGATGCCCTTCACTAATTTGATGAACTTTCAGCAGCTCTCAATGCTTGTCTCAACACGTGACGCTATAGATCAGGGAGACCTCTGTCCGAGTTTCAGCAAATTTGAGAACTAAGAGTGGCTGCTAAAAATTCAGGAAGATATACCCTTGTTAGTCAGAATCATTAGCCAATTTGCTAATACGAGGGGGGCATAATTTTATTGCGATTGGAGCAAAGTGTAGTGGGGGTGATGTCACTGGGAAGTTTTTTACACAGGGAGTTGTGGATGCATGAAATACCCTGTTAGGGTGGGTGGTAGAGGCGGATACCTTAGGGATCTAGAGAGCACATGGGTGACAGAAAAGTGCAGGGTTATGTGGGAGAGAATCTTAGAGAAGGTTAAAGGTTGTGGGCAATAGGGCCTGTGCTGTTCTTTATATTAATCAATCTGCTGAGAAAGTGTGGAGAGAAGTTTGGCTTATTTAAAGTATGATTTCATCAGACTAGCACAGGTGTAGGCACTGAGGAACTACTCTGTTGAACAATGATATAGGCACATGGAAACAAACATTATGAAACTATGATAATCAATGATTGTATGATTTTGGTACTCATTGGGTATTGGTTTCTGATGAGTGTTTGTATTGAGGAAACAGTCACAGTTTTGTTATGTGGCCAGGTCCAATATTACAAATGAGTTAGCCCAGAGGAAAGGGAAAGCATTTTAAAATTTGAGAATACTGTGCATTTTTGAGTGTACCTCAGGGGTATTATGGTAGATGATTTTGCCTTCTTAGGTGGTACCGTTCAAAACCATTCTGTGTGAAAAGAAGAAATGATGGAGCATTATTGCTATCCATTTTTTAAATGGTGCAAATTGCAGCATTTTGCCTTTTTTTTTTCAAGATGATGCTGAGCTGTGATCTCCTTCGAGATTGTGGCTCAGACTTGGTTGTTCTTTAAGTTTGCAGGGATGGTTATGAGAACAGAGAAGGGAGTGAGAAGTTAGATTAGGGCTTAGTGACAGTGATATGGGGAATTTTGAGATCAGGTAGGAGTGTGGAGGAGTTAGAGGTCAGGCGTCCACTTCAAGCTCCGCTCTCTGCTTTCTAAGACCAGCAAGACAGTCAGGTGAAGAAGGGTAATCACAGTCCAGGCCTCCTCTCTGCACTGGAAGGCAGCAACTTAGATGAGTGACAAAGAGCATCAGTAGATGGTAGGCTGTCCCAGAATCTGATGTCTGAATGAGCAGGAGGCATGAGGCCCAGTTAGTCAGAGCGGAGTTCAGGGTTCTGTCACCAGCTATTATGGGAGTCATTACTGAAGACTGGAATCTGTAAGTTGAATGACAATGGCTGAAACTTGGAGACTGGAAGCTGGAAGCCTGTCTAGGTTTGGAGGACTGTCCGTGTGTGTGGATGGGTGGGAGAGAGGAAGGGGGATTGTTTGCTGTTGCTGTGTTCTGTTTTTTGTGTACTGCATTGTTCTGCCAAGCATTGTAGGCATGCTGAGCTGCTGCTAGAATGTGTGGCAACACTTGTGGGCTGCCCCAGTCATGACTCTATGTTGTGTTGGTTGTTAACACTAATAACACCATGTATATGTGATAAACAAATCTATATATGTAACAGTATTGGGTTGTAGTAAAAGTTCAGGGTGGCCAATGAAGTTGTCATTGCAGTGAGATGATTTCTGTTAACAGAGTTAAAGCCTCTTGAGTGCCTTTGGAGTGGTACTCACAGACAGAATTCTTCTATACCACTGAGCTTCTTTTGTAAAGAAAACAGAAAATGCTGGAGTCACTTGTGGCATGTTAGAGAATGCAGATGGAAAGAAGCATATTCTATTATCTCAGTCCCACCTTTTCTACCATGTAAAACTAACTTATTTTTCTCTCTCTCCCATTTCTGATGAATGCTTATCCCCATGGGATAATAACACTTCCTTATTCCATGGCTGATGCATGATCCAATTACAGTATTTTTTTGTTTTTATATCCTGCTTTCACCATGACAAATAACAACTGGCATATTCCCAAATTATATTTCTATTTTAGGAAAGTTGGGAGACAGAATATGGACAATGGCAAACCATTTTGTATAACATCCGTTGTAAGGATAGTTTAGGAATGTATTATGAAGCCAATTATAATAGGGTACATAAATCATATTTGGATTAGGCAGAGCAACATAGATTTATGAAAGCAAAGTTATATATTACAAATCTCTAAGAGTTTTGAGGATTAAACTAGCAGAATACTGAAGGAGGGACCAGTGGAGGTGGTGCAATTGTATTTTCAGAAGCCTTCAATAAGCAAAAAATTATGAGGTAAAATTGGAATGATCAACATTTGGAGTAGTATACTGGTATGGATCGAGGACTGGGTAATAAACAGAAATATAAAATAAACCATCTTCAAGTCAGGCCTCTGTGATTAGTGGGATGCTGTAAGGATAGCAATCTTCCCAAGTGACAGAAGACCAGCTTGTCTAAATCTGGTTGAGAAGAGGAAAGCATGTCAGGGTACTTGGCTTGTTTATCTACAATCTTCTCTTTCATGTAGATTCTACTCTCACAGGGTCTGAAATGACGTGGGCGCCCATTCTTCAGAACATTAGTCTTAACTGTGCTGACAGTGGATTGATGAGCATTACTGAGGCAGACTTCACTGACTATGACCTAACCCAGGTCCAGTCATTGGACATAAGGTGCACCATGGCGACCATTGTGCTGTTCAAATACCTTATGTGCATGGATGGTGTCTCTGCCAAGCAACAGGAGGATCTCAGCAGAAGAGTCAAGTGGGGGGTTCTTGTCAGCTATGGCCTTAAGATGTGAATGACTGCATACAGCTTCAGGAGTTGGGATTTCATTCCTGTTGTTGGGAATATGGTCACACTCAATGAGGGTTGGCAAGGGTAAGAAGATCTCCCCTCTTATTGACTCCACGACAAATGCACTGACTCTTCTTTAGGTAACGTCTGATGTTCCAGAACATACCTGTAGAGTGTATGGAGAAACATAACGTTGAATACTGATATGTCAAAGAATTTTGGTTTTGCCAGTGACACATTGCTCTGATCATCTAATATCAAACATGCCTTTATTTTTGCTTACAATGTCATTTTGGATGGATGTTGACTAGACATTGTTTAAAGCAGTATTTGCCTTGGAAGCCTTACCTACATACTTCTGTGCATGAGGAAGTAGCTGCAGCTGATGGATGCTTAGCTGGCTCTCCACTCTCCTCTGCTACAGGTGTGCTGGAACCAGTAATTGCCCATGGTGCTGGCCCTGAATGAAGTGCTGATATGTGCTGGGCACTATTGCACACAGTATGATACTTTTACCCTCTTTAGCTTGGTATGCTGTTGAAGCACAGCATTTGAAAGATATTGAGTGCTCTTTTAGAAAGCATCTCCAGTTTGTAAGTGGTTTTTCTATGAATCCTCTGTATTTCCTTAAGGGGTAATGTTTCTTATGGAGAGGGCATTGTCCATTGGTGGCACCAGAGAGTTTTTCTTGCTGGTGCTACAGTAGGGCTGAATTATTCAGTGATGGTGCTGAGGAATGTACGGTATGGTAATATGTATTTGCAAGGCCAGACACGTGGCGTTCAGAAGTCAGTTTCAAGCATTATGTGCCTACTATAAATGCCTCTGTTGATTCACAAGCAACAGCAATTGATAGATCTAATATAGAAGTGAACTGTGACAGTGTCAACAGCATCAGAGACAACCCGGGCCACACAGAGCATAAACAAACAAACCAACAGAGCATCCGACCCACAGCGCACAACGGGAATCACGCACCAATCCCACAATCAGCGTCAAATACATGCTTTTCAACTGAAAAACACAACACTAACCCACAACGTCCACTGCTATTCACATTACATAGACAGACAATGCCAAAAGATACACCGTTATTGAAGTCAAATAAGGCAAACAACAGATGCAAGGCTTTACCAGGAGTTGGACAAATTGTACTCTGACCATGCAATACCTCAATTAATTCGGCTACTGAATTTAAAACAAAAGTCAACAGAATCACCACTTGGAATTCTAAGCAAAACCAATAGGCTTAATAGCAGTAAACGTAATAGTTTAGGATTTGCGGGAAACATAAGGGCTATGGGGTATCCATCATAAGATAATAATAATAATAATCAGCATTAGTCTTGGCCCCAATTTAAAAAAATCAACTGCATTCACCATGGATGTTTTCAGAGAAGCACAATCCGTCTGTTGTTGTGATTGGTGGTGAAAGCATCAATGATTTTCTGGATGTCAAGTGCTTTGGTCCTCCGACTGTTTATGACAAACAGGGCCAAGTTGCTGTTCTGAGCATTGCCTTAGGTAGTCCTTAGGTAGTTTTTGAGGCGCCTGAGGCAAGAGAAACTCCGTTTGCATGAGGCCGATGTCACAGGAAGAGTCAGTGATATGCAGATTAGTTTGTATAAATCTATAAATGCATCACGGTAGGGTTTCATTGGAGCTAGAAATTCCACTGTGTCATTCACTGTCTGTCCCTGCTAGAGACTCAACCACTGCTCTCATATACTCACAATTTTCTTGGACAATCTTTGCATGTCCTTTGCCAAGCATATTTCCCAATCTTGAACCGTCTTGTTTTCTCAATCTGAATTCGGCCCATGCCTCCATAGCAAACTTATGAGCTGCACTTACATGGTGGGTTTTGAAAGCTGTTGTAGCTTTCCACCAGTTGCAGTAACCGGTGACAGTGAAGGTAGATTCAGAATGGAACCCATGTCCTCCACACAGGAAATGCCCGCATGCAAAGCAGAACATAGTATCTTTCGTGATCGAATATTCCAGTCAGTCAAACCAGCCACGAATAAAACTCCTTTGCTGATTCCCAAACTGTTGCGAGCAGTGAAGGGTACTTTTTCAACGAGGTCCTTCCTCAGGCTCTGGCTAACATCGCTAACAGTATTCCCACTAGCACTAAGAGCAGCTTCATCCATGTTCTCTTCTGAATTCCACTCCATTTCTTGTTCCTCTACTTCGCCCTCACACTCCTTCGATGAACTGCTGTCGTCCTCATCCCCACTTACTTCTTTCTGCATGTCACTTTCAATTAAGACAGGCTCAGGCTGAGACACAACTGATTCCTCTGGGTGAGGTCGTTTTCTGACTAAAAATCGATCCATTTTTCACGCTGGCCAAAATAATGCACGTGCCAAGCCCACGCTCGCTTGTAAAAGCATAATGTGTGTGTGTGGCATCCATTAGTCTCGCGAGACCATGGATCTGCACCTGGATGTATACTATCAATCTCTCGCGTGAGTGAGAGTGAGTGACATCACTACCTTAAGTGATCATAGATCAGTTTAACTGATCTGAGGACAGCAACGGCAAGACATTGACAACGAACGAATAAGCAGAAGTGTAGAGTGGATCTGACAGAGTTTATAACTTTATTACTGTGTGGATGCTATGGTAATTGGAGGTGCTGTTTCACTAGATCAACTGAATAAAAAAGCTGTATTCAAAACTATACAGAGAAAGCAAAGCAACTGCAATTTGCATGTGATATTTCAGTTAATTTCTTGGCGGTGCTACGCTAGTGCTATTGCAATTTCTGCTGGGGCTATAGCACCAGCTAGCACCACCATAGCGCCACCCCTGGCATTGTCTATCAGGGTTTATAATTTCTACTTCAGTTTTGCTGACTGTGATATTTGTTTTAGTTTTCCATGCTTTTGCATGAGACCTCTCTCTGAATGATCTGTTACTGCAAGTTGGAGCAAGAAACTAGGTTCATTTTGCATTTTTGCATGGTGGCAGATTAAACCTAGAAAGAATGAAAATGTTGGATGGGGGCATGATGTTTCATTTTATATTTGAAACCTTCAATTATCGACAGTTCATGGATACTGTTTGGCAGTCTCTCCGCTTGCTGTGTCCAAGAAACCTAGACCTGGTGAGTAATCCTTACTTTTTTTGTGGCTTACAGTTCTGCTGACAGAACTGTAAGCTCCTGTAGCTTCTGCCGTTCTTGTGTGAAAGCTTTGGAAAAATATCGCGTCTACTGAAGAGAGATTCTTCATTTGCTTCTGGAGAGCCGTAGCACTTGTCCAGCCTCTGCCACAGCAACTGTAAACCTGTAGCTGAATTGTTACTGTGAACTGCCCTAATCCTCCTTGCACGTTGCAGTGACTCCCCACCAATCCACTTATAGAGAAAGCCTGGACCTAGTTTGATTTGAGACTTAGTCCTTCCACAGCATTGTGAAAGCTGGCTTTCCAGTACAGATAACTGTCAGATTGGTTGTTGAACACTTTTAGTCCTGCTATGACTGGCCTCAATCAGCCTGATACCAAGCCAAATCTAATGCACTTGCAACTCGTGAATGAGAGCATTGCGGAGACTTGTCTGTCAAATGTCTGTCCTGGGATGGACGAAAGTTCATGCTTGTTTAAATGGGAATGGCATCAGTAGCAGCTCTTGACAGGTCTTCACTGGGGTGGAACTTTGGAAGGGGGCATTGTGAGTCTTTGCTGCTGTAGCAATCTGTCTCTCTACTTACAACTGTGTAAGTCAGATAATGCTTCATATGCATTTGCCTCTGCTAAGGCAGCCTCAGCTTCATGATCTTACTTGAGTGCAGTTAATATAGCCTCTGTACATGCTCTCTCCAATTCTATATGTGCTTTCACCATTTGCATCTTAATTTCACACTCAGCATATGCTGCCCTCATTCTTGGCATTTCAGATTGGCACGAGCTCGTGCTGCAGCTTTACGAGTTGTGGTTTTGCTTGAATGTCATGAAGACAAGGTAGATGAGCCACATTCTGATGTGACTTTCAGGACTTGACAATCAATATTATTCAGGCTAGAAGCTTAAATTATTGTCTATGGTGGTCAAATGTGTCTCCAGTCCAGGGTGTTGCCTTTGAAGATGAATTATCTTTTCACTCTACTGCCCTCACTGTGCGTGTGGACTTAGCTACACAGCAACCTAAACAATTTCTCAAAAATCGCCTGAGGAAGCTTTATTTCAAGGTTTTTAATGAGATTTCTTTTCTCCGTGAAAAGATATTGCTGTTTCAAGGGCAAATAAAAAGTGGATGGAGATAAATATCTTTCCACTGTATGCTTCAAAAAAGAATAAAAACTAACTGCACAGAAAGTGAAATAAAAACACCTTACATATAGGAAGTGATGCTCATACAAAATAAACCGTGCCTCTGGAGGGCAAGACAGGTAGCTTCAAATATGTTTTGATGGTCTCCAGAGCTTTAAATTTTGCCCTGTTCTTTGTGACATTTGCTATAATAATTCCCAAATCTTTATATATTTTCCACATAATTTTAACCCACCTTTGGCATCATACATCTGAGTTTGCAGTGGGTTATGAATAAAATGAAACAAAAATGGTTTGACCAGATAATTGAGTATTATTAGTACTTTGAGCTCAAAGAAGTTTGAAAGTGAAGCAAACTCAGTTAAAACTATTTCATATCAGAAGACAAAAATTGTCATGCATATTATTAAAGGTCTCCATGCTAGCACAGAGTGTTCATTGCCTCAAATAATAATTTAATCTTAACACAAAATGTTGCATTTCCTTATAATTTAAAATTGAGTTTAATGGGAGCTCATGGATAGTTATAACCATAAACTTGCTGCCATTTTCATGCTGACTAAATTGAAAAAGGAATTAAAAGTTTGAGGAAGATCAATGAGGCATTTACTCGGATAATCTTCATAAATGTAATGATCTGATTAAATCTTCTGAGGCAGTTATTAGACACAGCTAGATGTAGATAGTGCATGCTCCACCAAAAAATAGTAATGATTAGGGTATAAAATAATAAAATGAATGCTAGTCAGAAGTCATTATGGTGTAAGATTAATGTCAGATGAAAAGGGATAAGTTATCTGAAAACAGGATAACAAGATTAAAGCAAGACCAAAAGGCATGAGATACATGGAACTAGTAAGAACAAGGGTTATTTTGTAGATTTATGCAGTGAGATTTGCTTAATTAGGCTAAAATTTGGATTTCACATTTACTGGTTGTTCCACAAAACTGATACTCAATAAGAATAAACATGACGGGTGGATGCTGCAACTACTTGGTTTCGCTTGAACAAACGGACCCAGACTCGGTAGTTCCTCCGAGACTCACTTTATTGTTAATACAGAGAAGGAAATAGAGAGTTGCGAGAAATGCTTTATATTGTACACTACCTACGCCACTGATAGGTAGGGCTAATTTAAGCAACCCCTAGTGGTCTACACTGCTGAGTATACTTAGCAACGTCTGCGTGGTCCCTGAAGCAGGCGATCGACCGTGGACTGGCTAGGATGGAGGTCCTTGGTGCCGGTTCAGCTGCCCAGCCCAAAGGTGGGACCCAGGTGAGTGATCTGCCCAAGAAAGAACTTTCCCACCTTTATAGCACTATCGCCACCCCCCAGTCCAGCTGGGAGGGGCTAGGCATCCAATCCGACACTTACACGACCCTGACTTGGGCTCGTCCACGTCCTGGCCACGTATTATACATCCTCCATACCTGCAAGTAGAACAGTCAGGTGACCTTTAACAACTGGCCTTTGCCCCCTTAGGGACAATGCATCCTATTAATCTTTTAACCAAACAATGTAAAAAAAACATTCTTTAGAGACAAGGTGATTAATTACTTTTACACAAATCAGCAATTTTAGCATGCCCTCAGGCATGTTATCCAGTGGACCAGAGTCACATATTGTCCTCCCCTTATCTAGTATCAAGGGTCAATCTGCCCAATAACATAACACGCCCACAAATTCCTAATTGTTAACCATTTCCTTGCCGTGCCAATTTTCGTACCCACACACCTATACACCATATACTTACCTATACACTGGTGTGCCAAAATATAACTCTGTGTCAAATATGTTGAAATTGTACAAAGCGTTAGAGTGTTTTCTCACTGAGGTTAGTGCCTAGTTGCAAGTGAGATCAGCCAAAATTCAGATCAAATGCACAATAATCAGAGAAGGGCTTTCTCCCTTCAAGGTTAGTTCCCCTTTGTTACAGCCAGCAGTGGCAGCCATGGTGGTTGATATGGAGGCTTTGAGGGAAAGGGGTAAAGCTTTGGAATTTACTTAGAGAAGTGTTTCAAAAGTGAGAGGGATCCTTCCAACACTGTTTTGATATGCTACCTCCCAATGTAAACTGGGCAGCTCCTTACCAGTAAATTGCTAACCTTGTACACTCCACCTGGAACCTTGAGTATTCACAAAATATATCAATGATGTGGATAGGGGAAAAAATGAAATACATTCAAGTTTGCAGATGGATCAAAACTTGATAGTAACGAAGATTCAGAATGGATTGAGACAGCAGAAGAGAATGGTCAAGAATGGCTGATGTATTAATGAGTAGTGATGAAATTCATTTTGGAGGAAAAGATATGAAATTGATTTCCTTTAAACTAGAAAGGTGTTGATGTTCAGTGGGATCTAGATGTACATGGATCACTGTAAGTTAACATACAGTTACATCAAACAGAATGCTGGCCTTCATTGCAAGAAACTTCCTCAACAAGAATAGCATTATATAAGTGTCACTACAACCTGAAATATTGTCACCAAGTTTGATCTCCTTGCCTGAGGAAGGACATGTTTTACTACTAGCGCACATAGGAATTTAAACTGCACACAATAGGTTGTCACCCTCTACCTCGTTGGCATACTAAGTATATTTCATGATTACACACAGTCACATTTCTGGTCAAATATTTATGTACAATAGAGATAATGATGTTACCTGTGTGTATTGTCGTGATGCAGAAGTTGCTGGAGAATTTACAAGTGGGAGGAAGAGGAAGACGAGTGATATTTGGAAACTTGACTGTTTAAAGCATCATTTAACAAGCAAATCACACATGGACAGTGTGCAAAAGATCCAGGAAGAAAGTCCTTCATCACTGCCACAGCCTGCTATATATGTTTTGTGAGAGTGCAGATGAACGAGAGTGAAAACGATCAATCCCAGAGTAGATCAAAGTTCTTATTGACAGTTGTTTTATTTCTTTTAAACAATGAACAACAAACTGGACTTGATAGTTTATTATCCTTTGAATAGATTCAGGTTTACTTCCACTTAAAAATTCAATGTGCACATGTTGTCATTGGGCAAAAAATTGCACTGCAGAAGAATTTTGCACACACTGCACACAAATTAGAGGGAACTTTGACGGAGTCCAACACTCTTCTGTTCCCCATGTAGGCCAGGAAAGCTCATTATAGTACCACCCTCCTTGTGGCTGGCACATGATGGTCTAGGAAGACCTATGGAACTTGAGATCCAGAGACTACTGTAGACAGACCTGGTAAAGTGAAGACCAGGCCAATGAACTCGGGACCACGGAGTTAGGAAGGAAGCTGAGAAGCAGGACCTCCAGGGTAGTAATCTTGGGATTGCTACCTGTGCCACGAGCTAGCAAGGGCAAGAATAGTCGGATCAGGGAGATGAATGCATGGCTGAGAGACTGGTGTAGGGGGCAGGGCTTCAGATTCTTGGATAATTGGGATCTCTTCTGGGGGAAGTATGACCTGTTCAAAAAGGACAGGTTACACCTGAACCCGAAGGGGACCAATATCCTGGCGGGAAAGTTTAATAGAGCTGTTAGGGAGGGTTTAAACTAATTTGGCTGGGGGATGGGAACCGGAATGATAGAGTGGAGGAAGGGGAAAACAGAAATAAATCTAAGATAGTGAGCAGTAAAGATGTCAGGAAAGACAGGCAGGTGATGGGGCAAATTTGTAGCCATTGGGATGAGTTGCAGTGCAATAAAGTTGCAGCGAAATCAAAGCAGAAAGTATCAAATACTGGTTTGAAGGTGTTGTACTTAAATGCACGCAGCATAAGGAATAAGGTGGATGATCTTGTTGTACAGCTACAGATTGGCAGGTATGATATTGTGGCCATCACTGAGACCTGGCTAAAGGATGCACATCTCTAGGAGCTGAACATCCAAGGATACACGGTGTATCAGAAGGATAGGAAGGTAGGCAGAGGGGGAGGCATGGCTTTATTGGTAAGAAATGATATTAAATCATTATAGAGGTGATATAGGATCGGAAGGTGCAGAATCTTTATGAGTTGAGCTAAGAAATAGCAGGGGTAAAAGGACCTTGATGGCAGTTATTTACAGGCCTCCAAACAGCTGCAGGGATGTGAACTACAAATTACAACTGGAAATAGGAAGGGCTTGTCAGAAGGGCAGTGTTATGATAATTGTGGGGGATTTTAACATGTGAGTAGACTGGGAAAATCAGGTCAACACTGGATCTCAAGAGAGAGAATTTGTAGAATGTCTGCGAGATGGCTTTTTAGAACAGCTTGTTGTTGAGCCCACTAGGGAATCGGCTGTACTGGATTGGGTATTGTGTAATGAACCGGAAGTGATTAGAGAGATTGAGGTGAAGGAACCCTTAGGAGACAGTGATCATAACATGATTGAGTTCACTGTGAAATTAGAAAAAGAGAAGCCGAAATCTGATGTGTCGGTATTTCAGTGGAGTAAAGGAAATTACAGTGGCGTGAGAGAGGAACTGGCCAAAGTTGACTGGAAAGGGACACTGGCAGGAAAGACAGCAAAGCAGCAGTGGCTGGAGTTTATGTGAGAAATGAGGAATATGCAAGACAGGTATATTCCAAGAAATTTTTGAGTGGAAAAAGGATGCAACCGTGGTTGACAAGAGAAGTCAAAGCCAAAGTTAAAGCAAAGGAGAGGGCATACAAGGAAGCAAAAATTAGTGGGAAGACAGAGGATTGGGGAGTTTTTAAAACCTTCCAAAAGGAAACCAAGAAGGTCATTAAGAGAGAAAAGATTAACTATGAAAGGAAGCTAGCAAATAATATCAAAGAGGATACTAAAAGCTTTTTCAAGTATATAAAGAGTAAAAGACAGGTGAGAGTAGATATAGGACCGATAGAAAATGATGCTGGAGAAATTGTAATGGGAGATAAGGAGATGGCAGAGGAACTGAACAAGTATCTTGCATCAGTCTTCACTGAGGAAGACATCAGCAGTATACCGGACACTCAAGGGTGGCAGGGAAGAGAAGTGTGCACAGTCACAATTACGACAGAGAAAGTACTCAGGAAGCTGAATAGGCTAAAGGTAGATAAATCTCCTGGACCAGATGGAATGCACCCTCGTGTTCTGAAGGAAGTAGCTGTGGAGATTGCGGAGGCATTAGCGATGATCTTTCAAAAGTCAATAGATTCTGGCATGGTTCCGGAAGACTGGAAGATTGCAAATGTCACTCCGCTATTTAAGAGGGGGCAAGGAAGCAAAAAGGAAATTATAGACCTGTTAGCTTGACATCGGTGGTTGGGAAGTTGTTGGAGTCGATTGTTAAGGATGAGGTTACAGAATGCCTGGAGGCATATGACAAGATAGGCAGAACTCAGCATGGATTCCTTAAAGGAAAATCCTGCCTGACAAACCTATTACAATTTTTTGAGGAAACTACCAGTAGGCTAGACAAGGGAGATGCAGTGGATGTTGTATATTTGGATTTTCAGAAGACCTTTGACAAGGTGCCACACATGAGGCTACTTAACAAGATAAGAGCCCATGGAATTATGGGAAAGTTACATACGTGGATAGAGCGTTGGCTGATTGGCAGGAAACAGAGAGTGGGAATAAAGGGATCCTATTCTGGTTGACTGCTGGTTACCAGTGGAGTTCCACAAGGATCAGTGTTGGGGCCGCTTCTTTTTACATTGTACATCAACGATTTGGATTATGGAATAGACGGCTTTGTGGCTAAGCTTGCTGACGATACGAAGATAGGTGGAGGGGCCGGTAGTGCTGAGGAAACAGAGAGTCTGCGGAGTGACTTGGACAGATTGGAAGAATGGGCAGAGAAGTGGCAAATGAAGTACAATGTTGGAAAGTGTATGGTTATGCACTTTGGCAGAAAAAATAAATGGGCAGATTATTATTTAAGTGGGGAAAGAATTCAAAGTTCTGAGATGCAACGGGACTTGGGAGTCCTCATACAGGATACCCTTAAAGTTAACCTCCAGGTTGAGTCAGTAGTGAAGAAGGCGAATGCAATGTTGGCATTCGTTTCTAGAGGAATAGAGTATAGGAGCAAGGATGTGATGTTGAGGCTCTATAAGGCACTGGTGAGACCTCACTTGGAGTACTGTGGGCAGTTTTGGTCTCCTTATTTAAGAAAGGATGTGCTGACGTTGGAGAGGGTACAGAGAAGATTCACTAGATTGATTCCAGGAATGAGAGGGTTAACATATGAGGAACATTTGTCTGCTCTTGGACTGTATTCCTTGGAGTTTAGAAGAATGAGGGGAGACCTCATAGAAACATTCCGAATGTTAAAAGGCATGGACAGAGTGAATGTGTCAAAGTTGTTTCCCATGATGGGGGAGTCTAGTACGAGAGGGCATGAGTTGAGGATTGAAGGGCGCCGATTCAGAACAGAAATGTGAAGAAAGTTTTTTAGTCAGAGGGTGGTGAATCTATGGAATTTGTTGCCACGGGCAGCAGTGGAGGCCAAGTCATTGGGTGTATTTAAGGCAGAGATTAATAGGTATCTGAGTAGCCAGGGCATCAAAGGTTATGGTGAGAAGGCGGGGGATGTAGAACTAAATAGGAGAATGGATCAGCTCATGATAAAATGGTGGAGCAGATTCGATGGGCCGAATGGCCTACTTCTGCTCCTTTGACTTATGGTCTTATGGTCTTAACCTTGGGGACATTGAATAAATCTTGGAAACATTAAATACAACTTGGGAACATTGAATAAAATTTTGGAATATTGAATAAATCTCAGAAACATGGAATAAAACTGGGGAGTTTTGAATAAACTTCAGAAACATATAGGAACATGGGGACCTAGTGAATCTTTTCAATCTAAAGAACCTTGGAAAGTGCCTTCAATGTACAGAAGAGAAGCCTGGAGCGTGAACTCGGAATGAACTCGGAACGTGGAATTGCAGAACTCAGTATGAAGACTGGAGACACTTGAATATAGTCTCAGAACGTGGACTACAGAATAGATGGCATCCTCACATCCAGTTGACCAATATCCAAGCTGCTGTACAATTTCTGCTGGGTCCATTACATCACGGGGTCCTTCTGTCATGACGAGCACTGGCAATTACTGGACCTAAATGTGGAGGAAAGACAAACTCCTATGTAGAGACGCTGAGCAGAGTTTATTGATAAGAGATCTAACAGAATACTGGTGACTCCACAAGATGTAACATTTTCTCAGCTAGGACCCCGCACAGAGTGCTAATCGGGTGACTGCTTAAATAATACCAGAACAACTCAGTCAAAATAAACATAACAAGATTAAACAAAAAGCACCAGGGATTAATGACACTCATTTAACAACAATTAACCAATTCAGATGCTTCAGAAACCTCAGAGCTCTGTATTCTCTGGTTCTCTGCACAGGCCAGGAGAGCTCATTACAGAAGCAGATTCAGAAGATTAATTTCTGAGGTGAGTGGGTACTGTTGAAACATAAAGGATGATTAAGCAGGTCTACCTAAGAACCAAGACAAACTTTTACCAGGTCCTCATTAGGGAGTGATTCTCTGCAGACAATACCACGCCAGTATTCCAACCTGTGGAACACCTGTAACAGGTGAGTGACAGATTACTGATTGTCACATGCCTGTTTTGAGTTCAGAATGACAACTAGCATCATGAAGAGAGACATTATGGCCCAGTATACTGCCATTGCTCCTTCAGTTAGCATTGCTAGTTTGCCACTGGATCTTAACGACAGCTTTGCATGTTTTGGCTCCACATTCACTTGCATCTGTCACTTGATGGTGAAATCACTAAGTACATTGCTAAAGCTGCAAGATGGTGCTCATCCTGTTGCATATGCAGGGCTCCCGTGTACTCCTGGAGTCAATCAATGCCATTCTGAAAGCAGCTTCTCCACTTTGCATGGTAATGAGCTGGAATTTCTCAGGAGTCGGTGGGGATGTTGAATGTTTTCAAGGAAGTCTCAAGCATATCTTTTGATCCTTTTTCTGTGTACAGCAAGGTACTTGAAGACTTCAGAATAATGTACCTGTCTGAGTAAAATGTTTGCAATTGATTGACCAGATGGATAACTGTTGTATTCAAAAAGACACTCCATGTGGTCAAATGGTCACTCTCTCACAGTTGCTGGAGACCCCTACCTCCTGTACAAGGACACTTGTGAGTGGTATATAGCTTCATATCCTGGTGGATGTCAGCATAGATAGTTGCTGATGCCTGGGACCTTAGGTCAGAAGGATATTGGGAGAGGAGAGAGAATCAGCAAGTCTAGCTGGTTGAGAGCAGAGCCCTGAGGAAAATGAGGTCAGCGTTGTTTACAGTTTCTCAGCCCATTGTCCCCATCTGTAGGCAGTGCAGCAGAGTTTACTGTGCTAAGGTAGAACTTCTGAGTCACTTCAAATGATGTTCAACACTAGCTGATTTCCAAGGCACGAACTAACATCCCATGGGACCCATGGATGAGCAAAGATTAATTCTCAGTTAACTGACTGTACTTGCAAAACCACCATTATTAGAAGTGTCTTGAAATGTTCTATATATTGTAAAATCTTTGGCACCAACTGAGGTATAAATTTTTAAAAAAGGGAGGGGCTGGTCATGAGCAACATTGAAGATAACATGCTGAACAATTTTAAACAGAAAAGTTTTCCATTAAATATTACTTTTAAGGTAGGGCATATAAATGAACACTTTTCTGAATTATTATGTTGCATCAGTCTTTCAAATGACTGAATTTCTACATGACTTTGCTTTGATTTTTGTATTTAGAATCTTCATGAAGTATAAATTATGCAATATGAATTCAAACTTTTTTTTCTTAATCCCAGTTATTAGAAAACCAAGATATTTTTTGACCATTGCTAATTTATGCCAAATTTAAAAACATTATGCCATTATATCAAAATTGTATTTCCTTTTGATAACTTTTCTTTTTGGATCATTTCAACAGCTGCTTCACTCATCAGAGACACAAGAGTTTCTGTATATGCTGGAAATCTCGAGCAAAACACACAAAATGCTGGAGGAATTCAGCAGGGAAATAAACAGTTAATGTTTGGGTGGAGGCCCTTCATCATGACTGGAAAGAAAGGGGACAGAAGCCAGAATAAAAAGGTGTGGGGGAGAGTGAGGAGGGCAATCTAGCAGATAATAGGTGAGATCAAATGAGGAGGAAGGTGGGTGGGGATGACATGAGTAAGCTGGGAGGTAATAGGTGAAAAAAAGTAAAGGGATGAAGAAGAAGGACTTTGATAGGACAGGGAGTAGACCAGGGAAGAAAAGGAGAGGGGTAACCAGAGGGAGGTGATGAGAAGGTCATGAGGACAGTTCTCACCCATAGTTTTCCCCTACCACCTGAATACCACAAGGAACTATTTCTCATTGATGACACTCTAAAGAATGGTTCAAGAATCTGAGTGCGGTATCCCATCCTAACTAATCTTAATGTGTTACAAAAACAGATTTAAATATTATTACATGATTGAGCAGTTGAATTGATTTTGCTTTCTTAGAACATCTTAAAACTATACAAATAGCAATCTAGGCAAAAAATGCTACATAAGGATTTAATGCAAAAAATTAATTTATTTGGAAGTTAATAAAATACTTTGATAGATGTTAGTGTGGTGCTGTCAATACATCAGGGCATTTTCAACAGTACACTGTTAAATACAATATTTCATTATGCCTACCTGATGCTGACAATTAACAAACGACTCTCAGAATAGTGTTATTAACTACACATTTAATGAAATTACTGACAGGTGTGAAAGTGTGCAACAAGAATAGGGATAAGCTTTTCTCTTAATCACCTAAAATAACAAGGTACTAATGGGGTATTCAGACTTTCCTCATCAAATTACTTGGGAATTAGGCTCATGACATTAATTTATTCCAATTTATCCATTCAGGGTAATTTGACGGTGTGTGATGCTATGTACATTAATTCTAGTCTCGTGAGAGAAGAATAATTAGTATGTATTGCAATGTTTCACGGGATTAAGTTGCACAGTTAAAAATATGCTTCTTATTTGGCTGCAAGCAAATGTGGAAGCATGTGGGTGAAGGGCATGGAAATTGAGAAAGAAGCTGGCCAATAGGGGACTATGGGTGTGGAGTGGGGTTTAGTCGTTTGAAAGAATGGTTGTGTGTGAGTAAACTTGTGTAGATCAGAGGGAAAAAGAGAGTGATGGGGAGCAGGTCACCTGAAATTGGAGAATTCAATGTTCATACCATTGTGTTATAGACTACCTATGTGCTTATGACAACTGGCTATCATTTGCTGGGGTTATTAGAGGGAGGATGTGTAAGTGATTAGAGTTGGAGAAACTGAATTCAGGAGGGGCTGTGGAGTAGGAATAGGTTACAAGGTTACAAAGGATTGTGAAGAGCTTCATCCACAACTTTAAGAATTTTAAATTGGAACTATTTGGAGAGGAAACTATAAATTTCATTATAGGATTATGGCTGTGAGGGAATATGATAATTATTAATAATTTTATTTTTATTTGCTCTATTTTTAAACTATTGCTGTTAAATACAAGATTACACCAGGGCAACAGACAAGTGTAATTTTTACTCAAGGTCAACTGAAAACACATAGACATGACACTGAGAGCCATTACTGCAAACAATCTAACGACATCACATTGTAAGAATACTATCCAGATTTCCCCTTTGTCCCAGCTAAAATCTAAAATCAATACCTTCCTTGGAGTGCAAATTTAGGTCAACTTGATTAGATTTGGGTGAAATAACCCAAAAGATACTTTTTAAACTATTCCAATATCACTTACATTGAGGAAGATCGGGGAAACTTTGGAGATTTAGAAGGAACTTAGTTGGGGGTGGGTGGTGAAGGCAGTGGGGATAGAGACAGCATGAAGAGGTAGAATGAAGCAGTGAATATTCTGACGAAAAGTCATGAACTTGGAATGGTTTCTCACTCCACAGCTGCAGTTTTCAAATGATTCAAAGTTCGAAGTCCATTTACTATCGAAGTATGTATAAATTATACAAACTCAAGGTTTGTCTACTTACAGGCAGCCACAAAGTGAGAAATCATGGGACAGCAAGCAAAATTGGCCTGACCATCACCTCTGGTCCTGAAACCTTGCCTTTCCTGTCTATCTGGGCTGGCATTTAAATTGGCCAAACACCGGGTCATCCCCTGTACTATGACCTACCCCACTGCAGCGATACCCTCTGAGTCTAGACCTCGCTGCCCAGCCCAAAGCCCTTCTCAACCTCTCCAAGTTGGCTCAACACTTACAGCAACCCAACCTCACATTTGGATTTGATGGATGGGCATCGAAACTCCTCCGCCTCAACTCCTCTCTGAATTGCTCACTCCAACACTGTCTCGAATATGTTATGTTCAGACTTCACAAAGCACCAGCATAGCTCATCCCTCCAGTTAGCTTCACCTTCGCTCACCTCTTCATTGTTTGCGGTGATAGTTTACCTGAATTTACCTCAGAAAAGTTGTTATTAATTATGTTTTTAGTCATATTTCTTGCCTTTAGAGCTACCAGTAAACTGTTGCCTAATTTCAGTTGCATCATCTTAAACAGGAAGGCTCCTCAAACAGTACTTTCCATTTTATTTAAATCTTCTTTTTACTTATAGAAATAAATAACGTTGGACCATGTTCATCTTTCTTTTTTTAACTGACATAGGAAACACACCAGGAACTATGGAGATTATATGGATAATTCTCAGCACCAGGAAAGAGAGGGGGTGCTGATGTGTTTTATCATGTTGTTACTAAAGGTGAAATATGAATAATCAGGAGAGCTCAAAGAATTATAACTCTTGGAATAGTGAATTCTCAAAGGCAACTGAAATAGAAAATTATACAATGATGTGGCTTTGGCAGAACCTTATTATCGTGCAATTTTTTTTTCATTTGATGGAAGGGTCAGTAAGCCAAAGGAATAGGCAGAAACTGAAGACCAAAGAAATTAAGAGCTGATGAAGAGAGATGTTTTCATGCAAAATTATTGAGAATTTAGGACAGTTGATATGGGAAGGCAATGGAAGTTTTAAAAAAGGCATTGGACTGGACCTCAGGGATGAGGAAATTACAAGATAATGGACAGAATACCAGAGAGTGTATGATACTTGATCTCCTATTAGGGAATGACGCAGGCAGGTGACAGAAGTTTGTGTAGGGGAATATTCGCATCCAGTGATCATAATGCTATTAGTTTCAAAGTAAATTTGGAAAATGATAGGCCTGGTCTGTGGTTTGATATTATAAATTGGATAAAGGCTAATTCTGATGATATCAGAAAGGATCTGACAAGTGTGGATCGGGACAGGATGTTTTCTGGCAAAGGTGTACTTGGTAAGTGGGAGGCCTTCAAAAGTGAAGTTTTGTGAGTACGAAGCTTGTATGTGTCTGTCAGAACAAAAGATAAAGATAACAGGTTTAGAGAATCTTAATTTTCATGAGATATTGAAGCCCTGGGTAAGAAAAGAAAGCAGGCGCATAGTAGATATAGACAGGGAGAAACAAATGGGGTACTTCTGGAGTATACGAAATGCAAGAGAACGTTAAAGAAAGCAATCAGGAGGGCTAAAAGAAGGCCTGAGGTTGCTCTAGCAGGAAAACTGAAGGAAAATCCAAAGGGATTCCACAAATATATTAAAAGCAAAAGGATTGCAAGGAACAAAATTGATCCTCTTGAAAATCAGAATGGTAATCTATGTGTGGAGCCAAAAGAGATGGAGGAGATCTTAAATGGATTTATTTTGCATCTGTATTTACTTGGGCAGCAGGCTGGTGGTGCAGTGATATTAGCACCGGACTCCGGAGCGAACGTTCCCGAGTTCGAACCCAGTCGGGCCGCTCCCGGGCACACTTTCCATCTGTGCCGCTTTGAGTGTCGAGCTCACAACTCGGCCTTGAAAAAAAAACTGCGCTGTGTGAAGGACGTAGGGGACCACTCACAGAATCTTTCCTCCAAGACAATCACTTGAAAAGTGGTCGCTGAGGCTCTGGCGGAGTATGGCACACAAAAACAAATAAATTTACTTGTGAGAGGAATACAAACTATAGAAGTGAGGCAAAGCAGCAGCAAAGTCATTGATCTTATACAGAGGAGGAGGTATTTACTGACTTGAGGCAAATTAGGGTGGATAAATCCCCAGAGTTTGATAAGGTGTTTCCTTAGACCCTAAGGGAAGCAAATGGAGAAATTACTGGGCCCCTAGCAACAGGTGAGGTACTAGAGGATTGGAAGATAGCTAATGTCCCAGTGGTTAAGAAAGGCTTTAAATATAAACCAGGAAATTATAGGCCAGTGATCTTGACATGATACATGGGAAAGTTATTGGAAGGTATTCTAATGAACCAAATAAATGAGTATTTGGATAGACATGGATTGATTAGAGATAGTCATGCTACCCTCCCTTACAAAGATTGTTTCCACCATGAAACCTGCAACCTGCCCCCTTGACATTGTCCCCACTGCCCTCCTGAAGGATGTCTTTGACATAGCCGGTCCCAGCATCCTCTCTATTTTCAACAGCTCCTTGGCCACTGGTACTGTTCCAACCTGCTTCAAGCATGCTGTGGTCTAGCCCCTCCTGAAAAAACCCAACTTAGGACCCTACCTTACCTAGTAACTACAGACCTATTTCTAAACTTCCATTCCTGTCAAAGGTTCTCGAAAAGGTTGTTCTTAGTCAATTGCTGCCCTACCTACACCAAAACAACATCTTGGAAATATTTCAGTCAGCTTTTAAGGCTTATCATAGCACAGCATCTGCCCTGCTGAAAGTGTACAATGATCTCCTCCTCCTTACCGACTCAAGTGACTCTACCATTCTAATTCTTCCTGATCTCAGCACAGCATTCGATACTGTGGATTATGCCAGTTTAATAGACTGTCTCCAGTACGGGGTTGGTGTTGATGGAACTGCCTTGAACTGGTTCACATCCTACCTCAAAAATAGAAGCTTCTCTGTCAACATAGGCAAATTTTCCTCTTCTCCAGCTGGTTTTTCCTGCGGGGTCCCACAAGGTTCCACCCTAGGACTCATTCTTTTCTCTATATACATGCTCCCCTTCAGCCAAGGCATTCAAAAACACGACATTTCCTTCCATTGTTATGCTGACGACACGCAGCTTTATCTCCCCTTGAAACCAAATGACCAGTCAAATCTAGTCAGCCTCATGAACTGCCTGGAGGACATAAAGTGTTGGATGGCACAAAATTTCCTACAGCTGAATGAAGGCAAGTCTGAAATTGTCCTATTTGGCACCCCTGACTTCATCAAAGTGATTACCAACAGCCTTGGTAACCTGTCCACCCTTGTCAAACCCCGCGTCAAAAACCTTGGTGTGATATTTGATTCCGCTTTTAAGTTTGACAAGCAAGTTAATGCAGTAGTAAAAGCCAGTTTTTTCCAGCTTTGTGCTATTGCCAAAATCAAGTTGTTTCTCTCTTTCAAAGATCTCGAGAAAGTCATCCACGGTCTTATGTCCTCCCGCTTGGACTACTCCAACTCCCTGTATACTGGGATTAGTCAGTTGTCCCTGTCCCGCCTGCAACTGGTCCAGAACGCCGCAGCCAGGCCCCTGACAGGTGCCCGGAAGAGGGACCATATTATTCCTATCCTGGCCACTCTCCACTGGCTACCAGTACGGTCTAGAATTGATTTTAAGGTTCTCCTGTTTGTTTTTAAAGCCCTAAATGGGCTGGACCCCTCCTATATCGCAGACCTTCTAACCTCTTATTCTACTTCCAGGTCCCTCAGGTCAGCTGACTTGGGGCTCCTGGCTGTCTCGCGATCTAAATTTAAGTTCGGGTGACCGCGCCTTTTCTGTTGTAGCCCCTAGACTGTGGAACACCATCCCCCTCCCTATCAAATCTGCCCCCTCCATTGACTCTTTTAAGTCCAGGCTCAAAACTTACCTTTATTCACTAGCATTTGAATCTTCCTGATGTGGCTGATTTTTGGCTTGTGCTTGGGCTCATGTGTTGTTTATAAGCTGTGTGCCTTGTTTATATCTGTGTTTCTTGTATTTGTGATTTTAGCTACCTGTTATGGATTGTACAGCACTTTGGTCAACAAGGGTTATTTTTAAATGTGCTTTATAAATAAATTTGACTTGACTTTGTGCATGGTAGGTCATGTCTAACTAATCTTATAGAGTTTTTTGAGGAAGTTAGCTGGAAATTTGATGAAGGCAAGTCAGTGGATGTTGTCTGCATGGACTTCAGCAAGGTATTTGACAAGGTCCCAGATGGAAGGTTGATCAAGAAGGTTCAGTCGCTTGGCATTTAGGATGAAATAGTAAATTGGATTAGATGTTGGCTTTGTGGGAGAAGCCAGAGAGTGGTAGTAGATGGTTGCCTCTCTGACTGGAGGCCTGTGACTAGTGGAATGCTTCAGGGATCGGTGCTGGGTTTGTTGTTACTTGTCACCTGTATCAATAAGCTGAATGATAACATGGTTAACTGGATCAGCAAATTTGCAGGTGTCACCAAGACTAAAGATATAGTGGACAGCAAGGAAGACTATCAGAGCAGCTGGAAAAATAGGCTGAAAAATTTAATGCAGCCGAGTGGGAGGTTTTGCACTTTGGTAGGACCAACCAGGGTAGGTCTTACCCAGTGGGCACTGAGGAATGTAATAGAACATAGAGATCTGGGAATACCGGTTCATAATTCATTAAAAGTGGTGGCACAGGTAGCTAGAGTCATAAAGAAAGCTTTTGGCACACTGACCTTCATAAATCAAAGTACTGAGTACAGGAAATGGGATGTTATGTTGAAGTTGTATAAGAGGCCTAACTTGGCTTATTGTGTTCTGTTTTGTGACTTACCTGCAGGAAAGATGTAAATAAGGTTGAAAAAGTACAGCGAAAATTTACAAGGATGTTGTCAGGACTGGAGGACTTGAGTTGTAAGGAAAGATTGAATAAGTTAGGACTTTATCAATTCTCCCCTCAGTCTTCTATGTTCCAAGGAATAGAGGTATACAAAGTTATGAGAGATATACATAGCATAAATGCAAGCAGGTTTTTTCCACCATGGTTGGGTGAGACTACAACTAGAGGTCAAGAGTTAAGGGTGAAAGGTGAAAAGTTTAAGGGGAACATGAGGGGAAAGATTTTCACTCAGAGGATCATGAGAGTGTGGAACGAGCTACCAACTAAAGTGGTGCCTGCGAGCTCGATTTCAACATTTAAGAGAAATTTGGATATGTGCATGGATGGCAGGGTATGGAGAGCTATGGTCTGGGTGCCGGTCGATGGGACTAGCAGATTATATGTTTGGGCCTGGATTATATGGATTGAAGGGCCTGTTTCTATGCTGTACTTTTCTATGACTATGATTTTAACACTGTGCTGTGGGAATGAACACATTTCTCATGAGATCAGTAGGATTAGAGGCCTGAATGGTCTCCTTTTTTTACTATGGATTTCTATGCTCAGTCACTATCACCCTTTCCACATTATTGCACAAAAGAAAAATCACCTTATATGCTATAAAATGCTTCCATGCAATCATTCAAAATTGTTGACATGTGCATTGAATAACATAAGGCGCTGGTTAAATTTAGAATATCTAGATTGCATTACAAACCAGGCACATATTGAGGAAGCAACACACACAAAATGCTGGAGGAACTCAGCAGGCCAGGCAGCATCTGTGGAAAGGAGTACAGTCGGCACTTCAGGCCAAGACCCTTCAGCTGGTCTTGGCCCGAAACGAAGATTGTACTCCTTTCCATAGGTGCTGCCTGGCCTGCTGAGTTCCTCCAGCATTGTATGTGTGTTACTTTGTGTGTCCAGCATCTGCAGATTTTTTCTTGTTTTACATATTGAGGAACTAATATTTTATTTCTAATAGAACAATTTGACAGGAATCATCTGTAGACAACTGCCACAGGATCAGTAAAGACAACAGCAAAGCGTGACTGGATTGTCTCTGTCATCTCAGCCGAGCAGGTCCTGTCTTTGAAATATGTGTCACATTCATTATTCTAAAGAGAATGAAGATGCTGAAATTGTGGAATTCAAACTGGTCTGACTTTTCTAAGTGGTAGATAAAGGTTGCATTAAATATTTGTTTATCATATGGTTGAGAAACTCATTACACTCTGTTTTTTTCTGGTAAGATTATTTACTCTGTCAAACAACAAGCCCTTTGGCATACAGCGTTCTCAGTCCTTCTTCCAGCCTAGTGCTGACCGGGCCTGAATCTGCTAAACAGTATTACCACAGGCAGATGAATGTTGCCCATTCTGTCCATTCTTCTGATTATACTCTCATTCCTGCAATATGGATCTTACCTGACAAAAATTACCTACTCTTTACCAAAACTTGAATATCGGATTTTGTAAATGTGACAAAAGTCATAATATCATAACATAAAACTTTCTTATTGATGCTGCAGCAAAGGATGCATTTGACATGTATTTCATTAAGTATTACAATATTATTCAATTTGTCATTGTGGTGTTTGTACAAGCATACAACTTAAACACTTCTCACAAAATGATTACACTTCTACTGTGTGCAGCTGCTGTAGAATGCTTAGACTGTAACTCTGCAGATTGTGTCTTCAATCAAATGTGTCCATACTGTACATATTATAACATCTCCTGAATTCTTTAATTGCGTGAAATTGTTTTACAATATATAACATCTATGGTCTTCCTGAAATTGGCATGAAGTTAAAATAGCACAAACAACTTCACTGGTATGAGATTATTATCCCACATACACCATTTACCCACCTGAACCTTCACTTGTTCCTTGTTCCATTTTCAGGGAATGTTACATCTAATCAAGTGACATTTAATGATTTATTTGTGTTGCTCACTGTACTGCTGGCAACCACAATAACAATGTCATATGGATTTAGGTTGGATTATGCCTATTAACAAAAACTGCTTTTCAATGCAGAGGTGTGTGAAGCAGAGTGCAGGCACAACGAAACGTTTTGCCACAAACAAAAGGAGACTAAATAAGATTAGAATGCATATACTGTATTAGTGTTGACAAAATTGAGCTAAAAAAAGAAAGTGAAATAGTATTAACAGGAGTAATATTAGAAGGGTTTTATGATTAAGTTTGGTTACTTGTTTCAAATTATAGCAAAAGCAGCAAAGCCCATTCTTCCTTCAAAAACCATCAGAACTGTTGTCTAGTTAGTAACTTAATAGAAGTTTTGAGGAAGTTATGAAGCTGGTACATGGGAAACGCACATAGCATTGCGCTTGGTGATTATCCAAACAGAATATCTTTGACAAAGGCACTTTGAAAATATCATCCCTTAGTTGACCTTTAGCATGAGTAAATGTAATACGATATAGTACATGGGACTGTGCATTCAATTTAGCTGAGCAGGACTTACATTTTCTGGTACATGGAGTACAAGACTATCTTTGTTTATGCTTGCTGCTTCAAGGAGCTGGTTTACAACTATCTCTTCAAGGACAATTAGGGATGGATAATAAATGCCGGCCTCGCCAGTCTTACCAGATGCTGATAAATGAATGAATGAACAAATAAGTAAATAAATCAATCCAAAAATGTTTCATAGGTAACTAAAATTAAATGACAAGAGGTAGATAATGCAAGAGTGGACTTTAATGCACACTTTGTACCATATGCCATTATTGGCAATGTTGCTATTTAATGCAAATCTCTGTATGCCCTTGAAGAGGTAGTAAGGTTACCTTCTTGAATTTTCCTGGGTGGAAAATATTGCTTAACTAGCTGTGGACCAGGTGTGTCCACAACCTGTAAAAATTACACTAGTAAACAAAGTAAGGGAGGGACGGCACAGTAGCGTAGTGGTTACAACACTTCACAGTACCGGCAACCCGGGTGCTGCCTGTAAGGAATTTGCACATCCTCCCCATGAACGTGTGGGTTTCCTCTGGGTACACCAGTTCCTTCTCACAGTCCAAAGACCTACTGGTTGGTAGGTTAATTGGTCATCGTAAATTGTAGCACAGCTCAATGAACCAGATGCGGTATCTCAAAATATTAAAGATGTGGAAATCGTCACAAGGAGTGCTTGGAACGGACTCAAATGCAAGACACAGACACTGAAGTACAAGGAACAGGACTTGACTAGTGTAGGGATATGACAGGATTCAGACCAGGAGCAGGTACAAGAATGCAGACTGAGGCTAGGGAAAGCGGGATCAGGACTAGGAACCATGGACTAGGAGACAAAGCTTGAACTCTGAGCTCAAGACTGGACAAGGACCCAGAATCTGGGTCTTGTCTCGGGCTCGGACCCCAGAACCAGGCAAGGACATGACATGGTTTGAGGCTGGGGTCTTGGAGCTTGGCTTGGGATCCTCGAGGCTTGGGGTCTTGGGGCTTGGCTTAGGATCCTCGAGGCTTGGGGTCTTGGGTCTTGAGCTTGGCTTGGGATCCTCGAGGCTTGGGGTCTTGGGGCTTGGCTTAGGATCCTCGAGGCTTGGGGTCTTGGGTCTTGAGCTTGGCTTGGGATCCTCGAGGCTTGGGTCTTGAGCTTGGCTTGGGATCCTTGAGGCTAGGGTTCTTGGAGCTTGGCTGCGGGATCGTCGAGGCTAGGGTTCTTGGAGCCTGGCTGCGAGATCGTCGAGGCTAGGGTTCTTGGAGCCTGGCTGCGGGATCGTCGAGGCTAGGGTTCTTGGAGCCTGGCGGCGGGATCGTCGAGGCTAGGGTTCTTGGAGCTTGGCTGCGGGATCGTCGAGGCTAGGGTTCTTGGAGCCTGGCTGCGGGATCGTCGAGGCTCGGGTTCTTGGAGCCTGGCTGCGGGATCGTCGAGGCTAGGGTTCTTGGAGCCTGGCTGCGGGATCGTCGAGGCTAGGGTTCTTGGAGCCTGGCTGCGGGATCGTCGAGGCTAGGGTTCTTGGAGCCTGGCTGCGGGATCGTCGAGGCTAGGGTTCTTGGAGCCTGGCTGCGGGATCGTCGAGGCTAGGGTTCTTGGAGCCTGGCGGCGGGATCGTCGAGGCTAGGGTTCTTGGAGCTTGGCTGCGGGATCGTCGAGGCTAGGGTTCTTGGAGCCTGGCTGCGGGATCGTCGAGGCTAGGGTTCTTGGAGCCTGGCTGCGGGATCGTCGAGGCTAGGGTTCTTGGAGCCTGGCTGCGGGATCGTCGAGGCTAGGGTTCTTGGAGCCTGGCTGCGGGATCGTCGAGGCTAGGGTTCTTGGAGCCTGGCTGTGGGATCGTCAAGGCTAGAGTTCTTGGAGCCTGGCTGCGGGGTCGTCGAGGCTAGGGTTCTTGGAGCCTGGCTGCGGGATCGTTGAGGCTAGGGTTCTTGGAGCCTGGCTGTGGGATCATCGAGGCTAGGGTTCTTGGAGCCTGGCTGCGGGATCGTCGAGGCTAGGGTTCTTGGAGCCTGGCTGCGGGATCGTCGAGGTTAGGGTTCTTGGAGCCTGGCTGCGGGATCGTCAAGGCTAGGGTTCTTGGAGCCTGGCTGCGTGATCGTCGAGGCTAGGGTTCTTGGAGCTTGGCTGCGGGATTGTCGTCTTGAAATGTGGAGGCTGATAACTCGGAGACTGGAGCTGAGAGACAGGCTGGAAACTGAACATCAACGTAGAGCCGAGACTTATCCTTTGACAAGCCAGGACTCATCTTTAACACAACACAAACATGAGACAGGACAGAACATAGACATAGAGCCGGGACTTATCCAACGACAAGCTGGGACTCAACTTCATCTCCACACCAAGGTGGGACAGGTCCACCTGTTGGGTAATGGCAGGTCGGCCAGACTTACCCAACAGAGACAGACAAGACATGACACCCCCTCAGCAGGGCAATGGCAAAGCTGTCTGACTTACCCCATGGAGGCAAGGACAAGACTAGACAAGACATGCCCCCCGCGGGGCAACAGAAAAACAGACTGACTTACCCCACGGAGGTGAGGACAAGACATGACCCCCCACAGGGCAATGGCAAGACAGCCTGACTTACCCCACAGAGGCGAGGACAAGAAGAGACAAACACCAAAGAACAACAGACAGTTCCATCTCTGCTCCGGGGTAGCTCCAAGTCTCAGTTCAGCCAGCAACGTCAGCTGGCTACAGAAACAGCCAGAACCCTACCTAGCTCAGAGTGGCTGGCAGCCACTCAACTGGCCGGCAGCCACTCAACTGGCCCAGGAAACAGCCGAATCCATACCACAAAGACTACTCCAATGAGTGGCAACAAGGCTCCATGAAGCAGTGGTCCTCCAACCAGGCCTAGGGATCACAAATAGTTTCATCAGCAGGTTGCTCCAAGGGGGACTGACAAGACAAACCAGCCGCCCACACTCAATCCCAAGGCTACTTATATTGCAAGCCCAAAGATGGGAATCAGTTGCCTTTGATGTAGTCAAACAAGGGACAGGTGGAAGACCCGGAGTCCTGAGTCCACGGACCGGACCATGAACCAGAATGCGGACATCACGGACCAGACCATGACAGAAATAGTTTTTAATATGCATCTTAGGTGCATAATGCCTAAGTTGCATTTAAAAAGAATAAGTGATGAATAGAAATATTAAAAGCCAGATTATGAAGGGGTTTAGCATCTTTAAAACTGGATTAATAACCACAGCCGCACAGAAAGATCATCACTGTTTCCCAGAGTCAAACAGTTTCACGGTGCAGATACCAATGCATCATGCTGATCTTTTTTCCTATTTACACCAATCCCATTTGCCTGCAATAGGACTGACTGTATTCGTCCACAGCCCCTCCCAACCTCTCCCCCCCCCCCCACAAGAATCAGAATTAGAATTAGAATCAGGTTTACTATCATTGACATATGTTGTGAAATCTTTTGTTCTGTGGCAGTAGTACAGTGCGTTACAGAAAAAGTAAAAGTAATATTGGTTACAATAAGAAATACAAAAAAAGTAGTGCAAAAGGAAGGAAGTGTTCATGGTTTCATGGTTTATTCAGAAATCTGATGGCAGAGGGGAAGAACCTGTTCCTAAAACATTGACTATGTCTCTTCCGGTTGGTGAACATCCCCCATGATGGTGACAATGAAAAGATGCCATGTCCTGGATGGCAGGGGTCCTTGGTGGTGGATGCCACCTTCTTGAGGCATTGCCTATTGAAGATTTCCTCAATATTGAGAAGGTTAGTACCACACTCTGTAGAAAGATTTGCCAAGAACAATCATGGCCATGGATAGACCATGATTGTCCACGTCATATGACACGGTACATAATGTTAATGATGATACCATAATGGAGCTGGCTGAGTTTATATTCCTCTGCAGCTTTTTCAGACCCTGTACATTGGTGCCTAAATAGCAAATGGTAATGCAGGTAGTTAGAATGCTCCTCACGGTACACCTATAGAATCTTTAATATACCAAATTTCCTAAAACTCCTAATGAAATATAGCCACTAGCATGCCTTCTTCATAATTGCATCGATATGCTGGGCCTAGGATAGATCTGCAGAGGTGTTGACATCCAGGAACTTAAGTTCACCATTTGTACTGTGTATCCCTCAATGAGAAATGGTATGTGTTCTCCCAACTTTTCCCTTCTGAAGTCTGCAATCAAGTAATTACCTTTCTGATGGTGAGTGCAAGGTTGTTGTTGTGACACCATTCAACCAGTCAATCCATCACACTCCTGTGTGCCTTCTCATCACCATCTGTGATTCTGTACAGAACAGCTGTGTCATCAGCAAACTTATAGATGGAGTTTGCACTTTGCCTTGCCACACAGTCCTGAGAATAACAAAAGTAGAGCAATGGGATATTTATTATTTTACACACATTCTTTCTCTCACTCTCCTTTTTCTCCCTCTGTCCCTCTGACTATACCCCTTGCCCATCCTCTGGGTTTCTCCCCCCGCCCCCTTGTCTTTCTCCCTGGGCCTCCTGTCCCATGATCCTCTCATATTCCTTTTGCCAATTACCTATCCAGCTCTTGGCTCCATCCCTCCCCCTCCTGTCTTCTCCTATCATTTTGGATCTCCCCCTCCCTCTCCCACTTTCAAATCTCTTACTAACTCTTCCTTCAGTTAGTCTTGACAAAGGGTCTCGGTCTGAAACGTCGACTGCACCTCTTCCTAGAGATGCTGCCTGGCCTGCTGCGTTCACCAGCAACTTTGCTGTGTGTTGCTTCAAGGGGATAAGATGCATCTTTGAAGTGTGTCTGTGTTGATTTTCAGTGAGGAGGAGACACTATTTCTGATCTGCACTGAACTTGTCACGATGAAAAGTTAAGGATCTAGCTGGAGAGGGAGGAACAGACACCTATGTTCTGAAGCTTGTTGATCAGTACTGAGTGAATTATGGTGTTGAACACTGAGCTGTAATCAATAAACAGCAGCCTGATGAAGGCATTGCTGTTGTCCAGGTTGTCCAAGGCCAAGTGGAGAGACAGTGAGATTGCATTCACTGTAGATCCATTGTGGCAGTAGGCAAATTGCAGCAGGTCCAATTCCTTCTTTAGGCAGGTCCTTATTCTGGCCACGACTAACCTCTCAAAGCACTTAATCACAGTAGATCTGAGTGCAAGTTGATAAGAGTTGTTGAGGCAGCTCACCCTTCTCTTCTTGGACACTTACATGATCGATGGCCTTTTGAAGAAGGTTGGAACCTCTAACTCCAACAGTGAGAGATTAAAGATATACTTAAAAACTCTCACAGTTGGTTGGTACAGGATTTCAGTGCTCTATAAGACACAACATTGGGGCCTAATGCCTGTGAGAATTTACCCTCTTCTTTGCCTTATCTATTTAAATGTCTGTCTAAATTCCTCTAAAACAGATTAATTGTATTTGATTCCATCACCTCCTCTTGCAGTTTGGCTAGATATCAACCACATTTTTCAGATCCTTTCAGATCCCCTTTAAAACTCCTTTCTGTCACCTTTAAATAATACCTTTTTGTTTTAAAGACCCTTAGCAGAAGAAAATAAATGACTAAATGCTCCATGTATGCCTCTCTTAATGTACATGCTTCTTTCAGGATGCCTTTCAGCCTCTTTTGCTCCAGAGAAAACAAGCTCAGTCTATCCAATTTCTTCCTATGACACCTCAGCTTGGTAAATCTCTTCTGCAATCTCTCCTCTGCACAGAGATTCTAGTCACCTCAATCTTCTAAAGTGCTCTAAGTGCAGCCTAACCATTGTAAGTTGCAAGATAATACACATGCTGTTATATTCTATGCCCTTTCCGATAAATGCAAGAATGTTATTTTTTTCATTGCCATATTAACTTTATGTTCTGTCTGGAACTAATGCAGCCTTTCGGAGTCAATATTCAATTCTCAAGTCATAGAGAAGTACAACACAGAAGCAGGCTTTTTGGCCTATCTAGTCCATACCGAAACCATTTAACCTGTCTACTCCCATTGACCTGCACTAGAACCATAGCCCTCCACATCCCTACTATCCATATACTCATCCAAACTTCCCTTAAATATTGAAATCAAGCTCACATGCATCACTTGTGCTGACAGCTCTCATGGCCCTCTGAGTGAAAAAGTTACCCATCATGTTTCCCCTAAGCATCTCACCTTTCACCCTTAACCCATGACCTCTGGTTGTAGTCCCACCCAACCTCAGTGGAAAAAGCCTGCTTGTATTTACCCTATCTATTCCTCTATCAAACCTCCTCTCAATCTTCTACGTTCTAAAGAATACAGTCCTAACCTATTCAATCTTTCTTTACAACTCAGGTCCTCCAGACCTGACAAAATCCTTGTAAATTTATCTGCACTCTTTCAGCTTTGTTTACATCTTTCCTGTAGGTAGGTGACCAGCAGAGAACACAATACTCCAAATTAGGCCTCACCAACTTCTTATACAGCTTCAACATAACATCCCATCTCTGTACTCCAGATATTGACTTATGAAGGTCAATGTGCCAGAAGCTTTGTTTACATCTCTCTCTACCTGTGATGCAACTTTCAATGAATTATGTATCTGTATTCCCAGATGCCTTTGTTCTACCACACTCCTCAGTGCCCTACCATTCACGGTGTAAGACCTACCCTAGCTGGTCTTACCGAAGTGCAATACCTCGCACTTCTCTACGTTGAATTCCATCTGCAATTTTTCAGACCCCTGAAAGCCATGATATCCTTCTTCTCTGTCTACTGTACCCCCAGTCTTGGTGTCGTCCACAAATGTGTTGATCCAGTTAACCACATTATCATCCAGATGGCAGGTGACAAACAACAATAGACCCAGCGCCGATCCCTGTGGCGCAGCACTAGTCACAAGCCTCCAGTCAGAGAGACAAACCCTCTACTTCCATTCTCTGGCCTCTCCCACAAAGCCAAAGACTAATCTAATTTACTACCTCATCCTGAATGCCAAATGACTGAACCTTTTTGTCCAGTCTCCCATGCGGGATCTTGTCAAAGGCCTTACAATGTCAGATTTCTTCATTGGTACCAAAAGTGTGCTGTAAGTCGTCCATCTGTGATATTTCTTTCTCCGTTAATGCACTGGATCACATTCTTTTGTTCTTATTCTTGACTCAAGCTGCCCTTCTCTCATTGTATTTGTTCATTTTCTTTGCCTTTAACTACTCCCATTAATACATTTTGTTAGCCATTGCAATTTATCCCTGTGGCAACCTTGGTCTCACCCTTTTTGAAATGATGTCTTCATCTTTTCCATCCCTTCCCATCTTTCTCTGCAAGTTAAAACTTATTTCTTTCTCACCCAGATCTGATGAAGGGTCTTCAATCAGAAAGTGGCCTGATGGCATGAACATCAATTTCTCTAATTTCTGGTAGTTATTCCCCCTCAACCTTCCCACTTCTTCCATCCCCTCTCTGGCTTCCCTCCTACCTCTTCTCTCTTCCTCAGCTGCTTATCAGCCTCCCCCCTCCACCTTTCCTTTTTCCAAAGGACCATTCTCCTGTCCTATCAGATTTGTTCTTTTTCAGTCCTTTGTCTGTTCCACCTATCACTTCCCAGATTCTTATCTCATTCCCCCCTTCTTCGCCCACCTGGCTTCACCTACCACCTTCTTATTCTGGGTTCTTTCTCCTTCCTTTCCAGTCCTGGTGAAGGATCTCAGCCTAAAATGTCAACTGTTTATTCATTTTCATAGAGGCTGGCTGACCTGCTGAGTTCTTCCAGAATTTTGTGTGTGTTAACCTAGATTTCCAACATTTGTAGATCTCTTGTGTTTATGTTAACTTTGTCTCTCTTTTCATTCCTTTAGGTTCTTTAAAATGGTTCCAGCTGGGGAGGGGGTGTGGGTAGTGGGGACAAGCTCCCACTACATATTAAATATCCCAAATGATATGCACCTCATATAGCCTCTGACAACCAAGTCCATCTTCTAGCCTTCATGTGTGGCTTAGTTGCTAAACCTGGCATAACCATTTCTACTATTCTACTGACTTGAGAAGGGGCAGAAGTGGGTTACTAGCACCTTTAAACCAGCTGCTTTGGGCAAATGAGGTTCATCAGTGGTTGGTTGTCAGCTCATCTCTGATCTTAAACTTCTGCTGCCTTATGGCTATAAACACTCATGGTAAAGGCTTTGGGAGTAAACCCAAAGGAAATGTCTGGAGCTGGAGTCCCAAGGCAGTCATATGTCAGGTTCAATGCTGCTAATTCCTGCCATGCTACTGGTGCCAAACTCTGCTGTTCCTTTGGATTCATCAGTTGCATGGAGGGGGAAGCCTGTTGCATGGGCAACAACTTGCTCTTCATATTGTACTGCCCTGGCTTGCATATCACGTAGATAGTGAGACCACAACATCCATGGTCAACCTTGACCAACAGTGGGCCTCTTCTCTTTTCAGTGATGCTGTTTGACTTGATAAACGTTTCCAACCTTTTCTGCTTTTATTGCAGGTTTTCAGCATCTGCAGAATTTTGACTTTCATGTATGGGAAATGGGGCTGATGGGAATGGTGAAAGTCACTGTAGAGGATGGAGGAATTGGCCTGCCTCTATGTCATAAAAGAACATGTATGTGTGAATATAAGATGGGGTAGGAATTATACTAGAGGAGAATGAAGATGAATGGATGGAGTTGAAGGAAGAAATACTTTAAAAGAGCTGCAAAATTGATATTAAAGGTGATTGGTTTCCCGCAAAAACAGAAGATTGGTTGCCTTCCGTTGTTGATACTCTCATTGGAAATGTAACCCCTTTACTCTAGTGGAAGGACTCCGAGTACTTCACATTCTCTCTTTGAAAATGCAATGGTCCAGAAATTGAATGACTCAGCATATCTTTAATGAACAATCTGACTGACTAGAAGTTCAAGTCATTTGCGAAACTAGATCATCACTCTATGTAAGTGTACACAGCGTATTATGGGAAATTGAATTGCAGTACTGTGTCTGCGAAGTGTGTGTAGCTCTGGTCATGCAGCACATTTGATATTGCTTCTGCAACATTGGAGTGCTCTTAGTGAAACTGGGAAACAGTTCCTAATGATTAATAGGAGCTTCTTTGGGAATTATTTAAAAGAAAAGTCTTTATTGAAACTGATTTGGGCAGCTTACCTTAGAAAACATTGATTAATTCTTCTCCAATGCTCCATTGGCCCATGTTTCTGCAAATTGAAGGATTTTTATACTTTTGGATTACTCTGAGCCTGGTGCTCGGTGTCCATTTCCACTGCCACAATGCCTGTTTGAGCACTAGAAAAGCAAGGTCCCCACCATTCCTTGGAGAAAGCATGTCAAAATCAGTCCACGGTGCTGCTTTATGAACCCTACAGTTAGGGGTTCTGCAGATAAGTTTAAAGGAACCCTGAGGGTCTTTGTAGATACCATATGTACCTGCATTAAAAGCTGTGAAACTACATCGCTTATCCATACCCTTGTCATACAAATTATTCAAAAATCATCCCTCACGAGCCCACTGCCCCTAAAGTTTCAGTCTTTGTGTCTCAACTCAAGGCAATTGTATTAATGTGACGAACTTCTTGAGCATATTTCTGCATTATAAGGCCAATAACAGGCAAATTTCTAATTGCTCATCTCTCAGCGATATGTGTTTTCAAAGTGCCCAGACAGTCAATTCTGATTCATGTTCACCTACCTCCTAATCAGTCTTATGTCTGAAAATGCAGACTCACCTTAAGCCTAGATTTAACCCAACCCAATTGACAGGGACAATCTAGGTTCAGGTCAGTCACCTTCTCTACACCCTACCACATTTTACCTATCATAGGTTTGCTAAAGGATCTCAGATTACTTAAAACATCAAAACTTAATTTGATTTGCAGAGGTCCTTTCCTTGGGTGTCAGTTGATGAAAAGGACATGTTATAATCATCCATCAGTTTTCTAAATTGACAGTTATTCTATGTGTCAACTTGTCAAGGTATCATGAAAAAATCATCTTTTTCCACACTGCCTGAGAGTTCTATTACCACAATGTATAATTATAACTGTAGTTAAAAACAATTTTTTGATCATTTCCTTCTGACATTTTTATGATTGACAGCTTCTATAAAGAGCTGATTAAAGAGCATATGCTTTGAAACTCAAAACCTGTTTTTGTATTTCTTACTAGCTTAATGGCCCTGAGATTCCTCTGTACCATTTACAATATTGTTGCACCAGAGAAAAGTTGTATCTTTCAGCTAAAATAGACCTGTAACTCTGTGTATCAATAGTCCACTCAAGAATACCCACCTCACAAAAGTGAATAAGATTCAAGTGAACAAATCTTCATTCTAATGAAGCTTCCACCCTGCTTTCTCTTTATTGCTGACCACCTTGGCATCTGCTTGGACCATGGATGAAGAAAGCACCATATTTGTAGAGTATTTGAAAATTTGTAAACCATATTCAATTAGTAAGCAAAATAAAAACATGCAAAACTTAATGAATTTGCACATTCTCAGTGATTGTCCTCGACATTTCTTTGCTTCTTGTACTGCTTTTGTGTAGACTTTCCACCAGCATGGCATCCATCAGATTGCTGACTTTTAGTGGAGAAGCCTGCAGACAGTTTTGCTAAACAACAAAACATGTCTCTTGGCAGAACTAGCTTTTGATAATACTGTGCTATCCATCCATGAGCCGCAGTCATTCCTACTAGCTGACAGAGAGTAGAAAGTGGACTAGCAGAGGTCCAGTGATGGAATTACAGATGTTGACAGAGAAATCAGCTGACACTGAGTCTAAAGATCACTCCACCTGATGTGGGCAATGCAGGCAATGTTTTGGAGGGCTGATATGCTGCAGAACTTTCATAGGTTTTCGTACAATGGTGATGAAGACTCCACGCGCATAAATTTAGTCAGTTAATATTCACCTAACAAAATATTACCCTTACTACAAAGATCTACTTCTGCATGCATGGCTAATACTATTCATACTTCATAGAGATGTGACTGAATTTCGTGAAAGTAATGTCAAAATGGACACTGATGCTGTTTGAAGATATAGTGTATGTTCCACAGACTTTTTGAGAAAATGGGACCTACACACAAAGAATCCTGAAGCAATTTTATATCCTTCATCATTGATAACCAAGCACCAAATTACTTTGTTTTCTATCAAACAATACCTATAAACTTTATGTTACATGATAGAATTTCCATACCCCCACCCTTTCGTAATGTATTTTATTGCCTTTCAGACTAATACATTGTCTAACAATTTCAGTTCATATTGATAACCCCCTGTATCAGGAGGGTACATGCTTGTAATGACCCCACTGTTGTTGCTTACTCACCCATTTTCCATTCTTGTCCCTTTGTCTTACTCCAGCATTCCACTTGTCATCTTCTTTCACTTCTGCATTCACATGAGCACAACAGATTCTGCAGATGCTGGAAATCCAGAGTAACATACACAGTTGCTGGAGGAACCTAGCTGGTCAGGCAGCATCGAGAGGGGAATGACAAGGTATTGCTTTGGGCCATGACCATGAAGAGCTCGAGTAGTATTAGCCATGAAATATCAGCTCTTTATTGCTATTCATAGTTGATGCCTGACTTGCTGAGTTCCTCCAGCAATCTGACTTGCCGCAGTCACCAATGCTTTCGGTTGAGACCATGAAGGGTGTGAATAGTATTAGCTATGAAAAGTTGGCTCTTTATTCTTCTGCATAAGTGCTTCCTCACCTGCTGAGTTCTTCCAGCATTTGTGCTTTCACGTATCTCCTTTGTCCCTTCTTTTCCATTTCCCCTGGATCTCTACTTATTTGAACCTGTTATATGTGTAATATTTTCTAGTTCTGCTGAAGGTTTAATCACCCAAAACATTGATGGTCTCTGTTGCCACAGATGCTTTTCCTTTGAAGAATTATTGGATTATCCAAATCTAAGTTTTAGTAGTTAGATTTACAGCACTTTGAAACTAAATTAATTTCATGATGGAGTATTTTTAGTTATTTAATTAAAGTTTTTCATTTCACATTGTTATGACAAATACATTCCCCCTCTCTCTCTCTCTCCCTCACTTCTGTTCCTTCAACCTCTCCATCCACCTTTCTCCTTCCCTCTTTCCCTCCAAATCTTTCCTGAACAACTGCTAATATTATCTCATGCTAAACAGCTGAATACAGATTGCTGTTCCCATTAAATTTTAAATATTCATCTTCAACCTGTTAATGGATTACTAAATCAAACACCTGTTAATGTGTTATTAAATCAAAAACCTTCAAACAGCTAATGGATATTTAAATTTTAAATAACCCATTTCAGGTGTCTCACGGTTTTGAAGATTACAATTCAGAAAGAGCAAGGAATGAATCTTAAACTTGTTAAATTTGCATTGGAAGTAATGAATGACAACCTGGTTTGAGTGGTCAATCATTAGCAAACAATGGGAACTTCATAATGTGTTTACTATAAGGGTGGCTGGGATAGGAAAACAGCTGCAGGAATAGAAGTGTGCTATTAATACCTGCCAACTTGACCCGATGTGGCATGGTCATATATTTCAAGCAAATCCCCAATCATCATAATTTCACCCTGCATTCGAACAGACAGCAGTTTCATGAGTGGTTAGCACCAGCTGAAGTTAGCTAGCTGATGACATTCTTTCACCTTTTAATGGAAGGCCACTGCCTGTCATCACTGGAGAGATGCACTCCATGGCTTGTGATGGATGGAGCAAGATATTAGTGAAGAGTGGAAGGCAGCAGGCATCCTGATTTCCTGAACCAGCTCTGGATGCCTTTGGATGAGAAGGAAAGATTGAGAGGTGACAGATGTGGAAGTTCTCTGGGTCCAGAGTTACATAGCAGAGGGAAGAAGTCACATAAAATCAATGCTATGTGAGGCCCAAAATTCATAGACTCAGTGGAACCAAAAAATTAATGACCATCCACTAGTGCTCAAGGTAAATAAGTGTATCATCAAATCTCATTTTTTGACTCCAAAATAGGGCTCGTGCATTTCTTTGATGTGAACTGCATCATTCATCTAGAAAATGCCCTTTATAGACAGGATTCAAACATTCACATTCCAAGAACAGATACGTATCTTTGTTGTAACTCCAAACCTCATACTCACAAGGCATGTTATACACACATTGTCAGGCCATGTTCCCTTGTCATATTGCATAATTTCATTGGCGAACACCCCCTCTCTCACCAGTTGGGGAAGATGGTGTATTCATGGTGCTGGTGACACAGACTAATATGGCACAAAATTAAGTGCTATTGATTTATTGAGAGAAAATCTCCAGTCTATTGCCCTGACATGATCTGAAGTCCCTATTTACTCACCCCCTGCTGAGGCAGTGACTTTATTGTCATTCCCCAATTTATTGCAATAACCCCTTACAAGTTGCAACCTACCTAACTTCATATAACTTAAATATGAAAAGCTTTCTCTATAGCGCATGACACCTTAGGTCTTGTGTGCTAATCACACAAAGTGCACATTGGCTTACTGCAGACCTTCAACTCAGACATCTTCAGTCCCATAGAATTTCTAGGCTGAGATGTTATTCTTTGAGCTTCTGTGATATTTTATCATAGTAGGTGACTTGGGGATGGAGCTCAGAGTGGGAGCTAGCAGAAAATCAAAAAGGTGATGGACTTGACAGGATAGGGGTGGTCATGTGTTGGAATGGAGAGGCAGGTAACAATTATGTATCAATCTGTACTTCTTGTCCCATTGTAGAGAAGGTGACATTGGGAGCTTTGAATACGGATTTGTAAATTGGTAGAACTGGGGCAAGAGTAGAAGTGATGTAATAGTGCAGCTAGCATAGTTCCTGCCTTGCAGTTCCAGAAACCCAGGTTCAATTCTGACTTCTGGTGTCAAGTATTTTGAGTTTGCAATTGCTGCTTATGAATATGTGTGAGTCCTCCGGGTGTGCAGGTTGAATTATAGAATGTGGGTGAAGTTGAGGAGAATTAATTGAGATTAATGAAAATGGGTGTTGGATCTTAGGCAAGGACAAATGGTCTGTTTCTCTGCTGGGTACAGATAGTCACAGTTGCACTGGAGTTATGGTAAATTGCAGGGAATGATATGTTGACTAGATGGCTTACAGTGGAAACTGAGGTCAAATGGGGTCTCCTGTGGAGGTGTGAGGACAGAGGGCAGGTAGAAATGGGCAGATGCAGTAACAGCATCTGTGAACCATGGTGAAAGGGAAGCTTCAACTGATAAAAAAGTAATGTATTTCAGAAGCATTGGTATGGAAGGGTATTTTATGATTTTGTCTGAACAGATGAGAGGGAGAAAGAGAGAGAATTTGAGAGAATAAATTATTTTTTATAGGATATGAGTTTGGGAGAAATGTAATGAAACAACTGGTGGGTATTTGGTGTAGTGGTATTCAACATAGCCCCAAAAATGGACAGTATTCTTTCTTAATTTCTTTATGGTCATTGAGAAAGGATATGAGCATAAAACATTAATAAACCTTTTTTTCCAAAAAGGATGTTGTTAAGCCTCCTCTATAAAATCAATGCAAGAAGTGATCTAGAGTACATAACAGTCCTGGTCAAAGGAGGTATTTGAGTATAAAAATGAAGGGAAATTAATGTCTACTGCCTTCTGATGAGCTGAACAGATTTGTGCTTGGCTGTGATGCTTCAGCCCATAAGTATTGGTACCTAGCAGAGGAAAAGAAGACAAATAACATGTTGGAACTGTGATGCAATAAGGAGTCACTTCCTTCTGGACAGGAGGAGAGGGAAAATATGACATTAGCATTTGCAAAAGTAAAGAGCTTAAGTGTTAAAATGGTAATATTAGAAGTCATTATTGGTGTTATTTTATTTTGCAGTCTTTGCATTCTTTGTAACATCCTCCTGATTCAACACTTTCAACAAAGGAGATTTTTATGATAGAAAGAGCAACTGTGAGTGAAGTCATATAATTTAGTTCCATGGGATATAAAAGCCAGCATCTACTGGTAGAGCCATGCCATTCAGTTTGGAAACATGTACACATAAATAGACAATTGCGTAAGTATGATGAGAGTTAGGAAAAAAGCAGTTAAGTGGAAGTTGGTCAAATATCAGGAATCTAGCTTCTGTCTTTCTAAAGAATGAATGAATGTCCCTATCAAACCCAATGTACTCACTACAGTCACACCGATACTCAAAATTACCAAATACAATATGTCAGTTATTTAATATTTATAAGTGGCAAGCTGTCTGTTACTTGTAATATTGAACCCCTTATGATGACTCACAAAATAGATTTGCATGGACTAATACTTTATCTGACTTTTATATTTCAAAGGTTACAGGGAGCAGGCAGAAAAATGGCGTTGGGAGGAACAGTGAATAAGACCTTAAGACTACAAGTTATAGAAGGAGAATTCGGCCATTTGGCCCATTGAATCAGCTCTGTCATTTCATCATGACTGATCCATTTTCCCTGTCACCACCAATCTCCTGCCTTCTCCCTGTATCCATTCATGTCCTGACTAATAAAGAAACTATCAACCTCTGCCTTAAATATAACAAATGACTCTGTCTTCACAGCTGCCTGTGACAACAAATTCCACAGATTCACCACTCTCTGGCTAAAGAAATTCCTCCTCATCTCCGTTCTAAAAGGACATCCCTCTATTCTACTACTGTGTCCACTGGTCTTAGACTCCCCTACCATAGGAAGCAATCTCTCCACATGCTGTCTGACATGATCTTTCAGCATTTGATAGGCTTCAATATGGCACCTCTCATTCTTCTGAATTCTAGTGAATACAGGCCCAGAGCCATTAAATGCTCCTCATATTATCAACCTTTCAATCCCAGAATCATTATCGTGAACATCCTTTGGACTGCCTCCAATGTTGACACAAATTTTCTTAGATAAACGGCACCAAACTACTCACAATACTCCATGTGATGTCAGTGCTTTATAAAACCTTAACATTACAATCTTGCTTTTATATTCTAGTCCTCTTGAAATGAATGCTAACATTGCATTTGCCTTCCTCACCACTGACTCAATCTGTAAATTAACCTTTAGGGAATCCTGCACAAGGACTCCCAAGTCCCTTTGCACCTAAATTTATGGCATTTTCTTTCCATTTAGAAAATAGTCAACCCTTACATTTCTTCTACCAAAGTGCATGACTATACACTTCCTGACACTATTCCACCTGCCACTTCTTTGCCAATTCTCCTAATCTGTTGAAGTCCTTCTGTAACCTCTCTATTTCCTCAAAACTACCTGCCCCTTCACCTGTCTTCATATCATCTGCAAACTTTACCACAAAGCCATCAATTCCACCATCCAAGTCATTGACATATAACGTAAAAGGAATCCTTCCTGACACAGATCCCTGTGGAACACCACAAGCAGAAAAGGCTCTCTTTATTCACACGCTTTGCCTCCTGCCAACTGTCAATGCTTTATCCATTCTATTATCTTTCCTGTAATATAATGGTTTCTCAACTTGTTTAGCAGCCTCATGTGTGGCAGCTTGTCAAAGGCCTTCTGAAAGTCCCAGTGCACAACATCCACTGATTCCCTTTTGTCTCTCCTGCTAGTTATTTCCTCAAAGAATTCCAACAGTTTTGGCAGGCAATGTTTTTCCTGAAGGAACCAATGCTGACTTTGGCCTATTTTATCATATGCCTCCAAGTACCCCAAAACCACATCCTTAACAATCGATTCCAACATCTTCCCAACCACTGAGGTCAGACTTTTGGCCTATAATTTCCTTATTCTTCTGCCTGTCTCCCTTCTTGAAGAGTGGAGTGACATTTGCAATTTTCCATTCTCCAGAACCATGCCAGAATCAATTGATTATTGAAAGGTCATTACTAATGCTTCCACCGACACTTCAGCTACATCTTACAGAGCCCTGGGGTGTAGTCCATCTGGTCTAGGTGACTTATCTACATTCTGATCTTTCAGTTTCCCAAGAACCTTCTCCCACTTCACACACTTTTGCCTCCTGACACTCTTAAACTTCTGGCATACTACTTATGTCCTCCACAGTGAAGACTGATGCAAAATACTTATTCAGTTCATCTGTCATTTCTTTGTCCTCCATTACTACCTCCCCAGCATTATTTTCCAGTGGTCTGGTAACTACTCTCACTTCTCTTTAAAAATTTATATATCTGAAGAAACTTTCAGTATCCTCTTTAAAATTATTAGTTACCTTCCATTGTTGCCTTCTGTTAGTTTTTTCAAAGCTTCCCAATCCTCTAACTTCCCACTAATTTTTGCTCTATTATATGTCCTTTCTTTGGTTTTTATGTTGGCTTTGACTTCTTGTGTCAGCCATGGTTGTGTCATCTTGCCTTTAGAATACTTCTTCCTCTTTAGAATAGTTCTTCTTCAGGGTTGAAGGATACTTCTATCCTGTACCTTCTGAATTGTTCCCAGAAATTTCACCCATTGCTGCTCTGTCGTCATCCCTGTCAGTGTTCTTTTCCAGTTTTGGCCAGTTCCACTCTCAAGCCTCTTTAATTCCCATTACTCCACTGCAATATTGATACATCTGACTTTAGCTTCTCCTCAAATTGCAGGGTGAATTTTATCATATTAAGATGACAGGACCCTAAGAGTTCCTTTACCTTATGCTCTCTAATTAATTTTGCTTCATTGTACAACACCCAATCCAAAATACCTGATCCCTAGTGGGCTCAACCATGAGCTGCTCTAAAAAGCCATCTTGTCGGCATTCTAGAAATTCTCCCTCTTGGGATCCAACACCAACACAATTTTCCAAACCTACATGCATATTGAAATCCCCCATGATTATCATAAAATTGCCCTTTTGGCATGCATTTTCTATTGCCTGTTGTAACTTGTAGATGACATCTTTATCACTGTTTGTGCATCTGTATCCAACTCCCATCAGAGTCTTTTTACCTTTACAAATCCTTAGCTCTACACCCAATGATTTAACACCTTCTGGCCCTATGTCACCTCTTTCTAATGATTGGATTTCATTTTCTTTACCAACAGAGCCATGCCACCCCCTCTGCCTACCTGCCTTTCTTTTCGATACAGTGTGTATCCTTGGACCTTAAGCTATATCGTCTTCTTTTAGCCATGATTCAGTAATGCCCACAGTGTTATCCATACCAATCTATAACTGTGCTACGTTCATCTACCTTATTCCCTGTACTGCAAGCATTCAAATATAACACCTTCAGTCTGTATTCATCAGTCTTTTCAAGTTTATCTGCAACTAATCCTGTTGACTGCAATTTTGCTCTATCATCAGCCCCCCCTTATTAGCAGTCTCACTACATACCGCCTCTGTTTGTAAACTAACTACCTCATCCTTAGCACTTTCACTCTGGTTCCCACCATCCTGCAAAATTAGTTTAAACCCTTCCAAACAGCTCCAGCAAAACTGCCCGCAAGGGAATTAGTCCCCCTCAGGTTCCAGTGTAATGTTTCCCTTTTGTACAGGTCATACCTTCCTCAGAAGAGATCCCAATGATACATAAATCCGAACCACTGCTCCTGCATCAGTTCTTCAGCCATGCATTCACATGCCAATTCATCCTATTCTTACCCTCACTGGCATGTGGCACACTCCGCAATCCAGAGATTACTACCCTGAAGGTTCTGTTTTTCAGCTTTCTGCCTGGCTCCCTAAAATTTCTCTTCAGGACTTCTTCACATTTCCTACCTTTGTCATTGGTGCCAATATGTACCAAGACATCTGGCTGCTCACCTTCCCCCCCTTCAGAATGCCATAGACTTGATCCGTGACCCTGGCACATGGAAGGCAACATACCATCCAGGTGTCTCTATCTCTGTTCTTCTGACTATGGCATCTCTTATCACCACCGCAGCTCTCTTCACCTCAGTACCAGAGACTCAGTCACTGCTGCTCTCCCCGGTAGCTCATCTCCCCTAACAGAATCGAAAGTGGTATATATTATTGAGGGGAATGGTCATAGGTGTATTCTGAACTGGATTCCCTTTCCCTGACAGTCACCAAGTTACCTGCCTCCTGCAGCCTAGGGGTGACTGCCTCCCTGTAGCTCCTATCTAGCATCTCTTCCGTATGAGGTGAAGGTCATTGAGCCTCAGTTCAAGTTCTTTAATCCATTCTCTGAGGAGCTGAAACTCCATGCACCTGGTGCAGATTTGGTTATCTGGGAGAATGGAGGTCTCCCATCTCACACACAGAACAAAACACAGCTCCTGGACCTATTCTCACTACACTATTATGTTCTAACAGAGAAGGGATGAAAGATTAAGAAAGAACAAGGAAATTTATCGGATACTTACTTTGCTCAAGCCTGACCTTGCCTAAGCCTGATGAACCAAATCCAGTCCAAACACTGACACACTCACAACAATGGCTGCTCCAAGAATGGCTGATCAGATTGTGCTTGCATTCTTTCTATTACTTTCCTTTCTAATGAATCCAGCTCAGTGTTTAGCTGCAGTTCAACTGTGAAAAACAGCTGCAAAGTTTTGCCTTTTTAATCTTGACTGCAAACCTGATTGAAAATGTAGCTCTCTTCTCATACTCCTGCTCAATAATTTGTCACAGTCCAATTCAGCCATGATGGAATGGCAAAGCAGACTTGGTGGACTTAATTCTCCTTCTATATCTTATAGTCTTATGGTTTTAGTAGTTCATTCCACTTAACTCTGGCAGAGAATTTGAAGTTGCACACATTTGTAAAACTTCAGGTGTATTTCTCTATGAACAAACAAACATGGGGAAATACAGTAACAAAATTTCATCCTGCATTGCATGTTATGAAACCCCTAAATGGATGTTTTAATGATAAAAATCAAATATTCCATGTACAAATTTACAATAGGACTTAAATAACTTTAGGATGTTATTTCTTTCAATTTACAAGCTGGATACACAATAATGAGATCCACAGAACTTCACTTCATAAAAAGGAACAACTGCCCTCATTTCAATAAGCAGTAATTACTGAATGAGTAAACATAGTTTCTCAATGCATATTAAAGACGTGATGTGATCAGCATGTTAATGACACACTCCATCAAAGCATTTCAGCTCATCAAATACTTCCCATGTACAAGCACGCAGGAAAAGACATGGAATGTAAAAAGTGACATCTTTATAAAGAGGAAACTGTGTGGTAAACTCATTGTGTTTTGGTAGAAAATAATAGTAAAACAATGGGGAACTCACAACAGCAAGCAGAAACTAGCCACTAATAAGATATAGTTAAGAATCATTTTGCAGTCATGAATTACAAAGGCTGAGGGATTTGTTAACACCCTGCCCACGCTACTGGGGCAAAATGAATGCCTATGTATCCAAAATGGTAGACTCAGTGTTAGCATATTATAAACTGAATTTTTTTTTGCATGTTTGTCACATCATGAATTTCAAATGCACAAAAAACTGTAATGCTTATGCATTCCATAATTTCTACTTGCTGAAATAGATTTCATGCTTTTTGAGGTTCCACAATAGTAACAAAAATGCTATTAGTTACTGATACTGTTTATTTTACTGAATCTCTATGTTTGCATTTGCAGTGTGTCAATACATGTTTTTTATGCCCCTCTGGAATGAACAAAATAGTTTTAAGAGGAAGATAGGATCAGAAATTCATGACAATTATTCATGTAAATTATCTGTATCATTGTTCCTGGCTCTCAAAACAATAACAAAGGGTCAAATAATTCTTCTTGCAGATATTGTATTGTAAAAATTAATGGGATTAACATTTAGAATAGAAAAAAATGTTTCAATAGTAATCCTGCTGTACACTCATGCTATACTTTTGTAAATGTTGTAATCAAACCCATTGATGACAGAAGAAAATACAATTGTTTTCAAGTTATAAAATCACATATACTGTCCATGTCTTGTTTTGGATCCAGAAATACCCATGTATGTCTAAGGATGTGCCCTGGGTCTCCAGCATTGAGGACGTCTTCAAAAGGCAATGCCTCAAAAAAAGAGGGCAACCACCATTAAGAGCCCCCATCTCCGAGGACACGCTCTCTTCTTATTACTACCATCAGAGAGCAGATGCAGGATCCTGCAAACGCACACTCAACGTTTTAGGAACAGCTTCTACTCCTCCGCCATCAGGTTACTGAACGGACAACAGCTCAGTAGTTTTGCTTTCTTTTTGTATTACTTATTTAATTTAATATATATAAGGCAACAAGACCATAAGATATAGGAGCAGAAGTAGGCCATTTAGCCTATCGAGTCTGCTCTGCCATTCAATCATGGACTGATCCAATTCTTCCAGACATCCCCACTCCCCTGCTTTCACCCCATACCCTTTGATGCCCTGGCTAATCAAGAACCTATCTATCTCTGCCTTAAATACACCCAATGACTTGGCCTCCACAGCCCCTCGTGGCAACAAATTCCACAGATTTACAACTCTCTGACTAAAGTAATTTCTCCGTATTTCAGTTCTAAAAGGATGTCCTTCCATCCTGAAGTTGCGCCCTGTTATCCTAGAATCCCTTATCATGGGAAATAACTTTGCCATATCTAATCTGTTCAGGCCTTTTAACATTCAGAATGCTTCTATGAGATGCCCCCTCATTCTCTTGAGCTCTAGGGAATACAGCCCAAGAGCTGCCAGATGTTCCTCATACGGTAACCCTTTCATTCCTGGAATCATTCTCGTGAATCTTCTCTGAACCCTCTCCAATGTCAGTATATCCTTTCTAAAATAAGGAGCAAGCAAGCAGCTGAAGAAGGGAGTGGAAGAAATCGGGTAGAAAAAGTCATTTTTTTTTAAACACTGCTTGGGGAGAAGGGTCTGCACTGTGCAGGCGCGTAATGTAGCACGCCAAGGTTTAAAAGCAGACCACCATATACTGCGGCCATTGTTGTAGCGGCCATCGGAGTGGACTGAGTCAGAGTGGGACGGCTTTGGCTCAACGGGCTTCGGCGAGAACAGGCAGAGGCCAGGGTAGGTTCTGGTAAGATTTTTATTCAGATTGTCTAGCGTAGTGAGAATGCCAGGCAGGATGTTGGAATGCTCCTCTTGCAGGATGTGGGAAGTCAGGGAGCCCTCCGGTGTCCCTGACAACGACACCTGCAAGAAGTGCATCCAGCTGCAGCTCCTGACAAACCGCGTTAGGGAACTGGAGCAGGAGCTGGATGACCTGCGGATCATTCGGGAGAATGAGGAGATTATAGATAGTAGCTACAGGGAGGTAGTTACGCCAAAGGAGCAGAGGACAGGAAATTGGGTCACTGTCAGGCGAGGGAAGAGGAAGCCATTCCCCTCAATAACAAGTATACTGCATTGGATACTGTTGGGGGGGATGACTTACCTGGGACAAGCTGCAGTAGCCGGATCTCTGGCACTGAGTCTGGCTCTGCAGTGCAGAAGGGAGGGTGGAAAAAGAGGAGAGTGGTAGTGATAGGGGACTCGATAGTTAGAGGTATAGATAGGAGGTTCTGTGGTCATGACAGAGAATCCAGGATGGTTTGTTGCCTCCCGGGTGCCAGGGTCAAGGATGTCTCTGATCGATTGCATGACATTCTGAAGTGGGAGGGTGATCAGCCAGATGCCGTGGTGCACATAGGTACCAATGACATAGCAAGGAAGAGTGAGGAGGTCCTGGAGAGTGAGCATAGGGAGCTTGGTAGGAAGTTGAAAAGCAGGACCTCGAGGGTGGTAATCTCAGGATTGCTACCTGCGCTACATGCCAGTGAGGGTAGGAATAGGCTGCTCTGGAGGATGAATAAGTGGCTGTGGAACTGGTGTAGGGGGCAGGGTTTCAGATTTCAGGATCATTGGGACCTCTTCTGGGGCAGGTGGGACCTGTACAAGAGAGATGGGTTACACTTGAACTACAGGGGGACCAATATCCTTTCAGGGAGGTTTGTTAGTGCTGTTGGGGAGGCTTTAAACTAGATTTGCAGGGGGATGGGAACCAGAGTGCCAGAGCTGACAGTGGGGCTGGGGTGAAAATAAATGATGTTAAAAGTTCAAGCAAATCCGCTAATAGAAAGGTTGTGAGTGGTGGTAAAAATCTTCTGAGGTGCATATATTTCAACGCTAGGAGTATTGCAGGGAAGGTGGATGAGTTGAGGGCATGGATTGACATGTGGAATTATGACGTTATAGCAATTAGTGAAACTTGGCTACAGAAGGGGCAGGACTGGCAGCTTAATATTCCAGGGTTCCGATGTTTCAGATGTGATCGAGGCAGAGGAATGAAAGGTGGGGGAGTAGCATTGCTTGTTAGGGAAAATATTACAGCAGTGCTCAGGCAGGACAGATTAGAGGGCTTGTCTACTGAGTCCTTATGGGTGGAGATGAGAAACAGGAAAGGTATGGCCACATTAGTGGGATTGTATTACAGACCACCCAATAGTCAATGAGAATTGGAAGAGCAAATCTGCAGAGAGATAGCAGGCAACTGCAGGAAACATAAAGTTGTGGTGGTAGGGGATTTTAATTTTCCATATATTGATTGGGGCTCCCATACTGTTAGGGGTCTAGATGGTTTAGAGTTTGTAAAATGTGTTCAGGAAAGTTTTCTAAATCAATATATATAGAGAGACCAACTAGAGGGGATGCAATATTGGATCTCCTGTTAGGAAACGAGTTAGGACAAGTGACGGAAGTCTGTGTAGGGGAGCACTTTGGTTCCAGTGATCATAACACCATTAGTTTCAACTTGATCATGGACAAGGATAGATCTGGTCCTAGGGTTGAGGTTCTTAACTGGAAGAAGGCCAAATTTGAAGAAATGAGAAAGGATCTAAAAAGCGTGGATTGGGACAGGTTGTTCTCTGGCAAGGATGTGATTGGTAGGTGGGAAGCCTTGAAAGGAGAAATTTTGAGAGTGCAGAATTTGTATGTTCCTGTCAGGATTAAACGCAAAGTGAATAGGAATAAGGAACCTTGGAAGCAGGGAGTAAATAAGGTGCCTGAGGAGTATAAGAAGTGCAAGAAAATACTTAAGAAAGAAATCAGGAGGGCTAAAAGAGGACATGAGGTTGCCTTGGCAGTCAAATTGAAGGATAATCCAAAGAGCTTTTACAGGTATATTAAGAGCAAAAGGATTGTAAGGGATAAAATTGGTCCTCTTGAAGATCAGAGTCGTCGGCTATGTGCGGAACCAAAGGAAATGGGGGAGATCTGAAACAGGTTTTTTGTGTCTGTATTTACTAAGGAAACTGGCATGCAGTCTATGGAATTAAGGGAAACAAGTAGCGAGATCATGGAAACTGTACAGATTGAAAAGGAAGAGGTCCTTGCTGTCTTGAGGAAAATTAAAGTGGATAAATTCCCGGGACCTGACAGGGTGTTCCTTCGGACCTTGAAGGAGACTAGTGTTGAAATTGCAGGGGCCCTGGCAGAAATATTTAAAATGTCACTGACTATAGGTGAGGTGCCGGAGGATTGGAGAGTGGCTCATGTTGTTCTGTTGTTTAAAAAAGGATCGAAAAGTAATCCAGGAAATTACAGGCCAGTATTTTAACGTTGGTAGTAGGTAAATTATTGGAGGGAGTACTAAGAGAGAGAATCTACTAGCATTTGGATAGACAGGGACTTATTAGGGAGAGTCAACATGGCTTTGTGCGTGGTAGGTCATGTTTGACCAATCTATTGGAGTTTTTTGAGGAGGTTACCAGGAAAGTGGATGAAGGGAAGGCAGTGGATATTGTCTACATGGACTTCAATAAGGCCTTTGACAAGGTCCCCCATGGGAGGTTAGTTAGGAAAATTCAGTCGCTAGGTATACATGGAGAGGTGGTAAATTGGATTAGACATTGGCTCAATGGAAGAAGCCAAAGAGTGGTAGTAGAGAATTGCTTCTCCGAGTGGAGGCCTATGACTAGTAGTGTGCCACAGGGATCAGTGTTGGGTCCATTGTTATTTGTCTTCTATATCAATGATCTGGATGATAATGTGGTAAATTGGATCAGCAAATTTGTTGATGATACAAAGATTGGAGGTGTAGTAGACAGTGAGGAAGGTTTTCAGAGCCTGCAGAGGGACTTGGACCAGCTGGAAAAATGGGCCGAAAAATGACAGATGGAGTTTAATACTGACAAGTGTGAGGTATTGCACATTGGAAGGACAAACCAACGTAGAACATACAGGGTTAATGGTAAAGCACTGAGGAGTGCAGTGGAACAGAGGGATCTGGGAATACAGATACAAAATTCCATAAAAGTAGCATCACAGGTAGATAAGGTTGTAAAGAGAGCTTTTGGTACATTGGCCTTTATTAATCGAAGTATTGAGTATAAGAGCTGGAATGTTATGATGAGGTTGTATAAGGCATTGGTGAGGCCGAATCTGGAGTATTGTGTTCAGTTTTGGTCACCAAATTACAGGAAGGATATTAATAAGGTTGAAGGAGTACAGAGAAGGTTTACAAGGATGTTGCCGGGACTTGAGAAACTCAGTTACAGAGAAAGGTTGAATAGGTTAGGACTTTATTCCCTGGAGCGTAGAAGAATGAGGGGAGATTTGATAGAGGTATCTAAAATTATGATGGGTATAGATAGAGTGAATGCAAGCAGGCTTTTTCCACTGAGGCAAGGGGAGAAAAAAACCAGAGGACAAGGGTTAAGAGTGAGGCGGGAAAAGTTTAAAGGGAACATTAGTGAAGGCTTCTTCACACAGAGAGTGGTGGGAGTATAGAATGAGCTGTCAGATGAGGTGGTAAATGCGGGTTCTTTTTTAACATTTGAGAATAAATTGGACAGATACATGGATGGGAGGTGTATGGAGGGATATGGTCCGTGTGCAGGTCAGTGGGACTAGGCAGAAAATGGTTCGGCACAGCCAAGAAGGGCCAAAAGGCCTGTTTCTGTGCTGTAGTTTCTATGGTTTCTATGGTTTCTAAAGCTGCACACAATACTCCAAGTCTAGTCTCATGAGTGCCTTATAGAGCTTCAACATCACATCCCTGCTCTTAAATACACATATCTTATTGTAATTTATAGTAGTTTTGCACTGTAATGCTCCTGCAAAACAACAAAATTTCATGATCTATGTTAGTGATATTAAACCTGATTCTGATTCTGATTCTCATTTGGTCCAACTGTCTGTTTAACTAAAGAAACATTTTAATTAAGGATTCTACATTGCCACAAAGCCCATCATATTAACTATATGAAAACTGATAAATCCCAATGACATGATAAACCCATAAAACCAGAACACAATTCAATCGTGGCAGATTTATTTTCCCTCTCATCCCTATTCTCTTGCCGTCTTCCTATAGCCTTTGTTGTCCTTACTAATCAAGAACCTATCAACCTCCACTTTAACTCAATTATTTAGCTTCCGCAGCCATTTATGGCAGTAAATTCCACAGATTCCCCACCTCTGACCTACCTTCCTTGAATTCCTCAACCCTCCCTTCTCCTCTGAAGCCATCAACTCTCTTCCTCCCTCTGATCCCAGCTCTAATCACTGCTATGTCTTCACCATTCTCCTCGCTGAGGCAGAATGTTCTGTCCACAACAAGGGCCTCACCTTTTTCCCCTTTCACCCTCACCTCAATGAGTTCTGCACCTGTCGTGATGCCGAGCTCCTCTTCTGTCGCTTTTTTCTCTGAGCCCACTTCTTTAGCATGGATTCCTGACTTTGCATTGATGACCCCTCTCTCCTGTGAGAGCCATCTCCCTTAAAGCCACCATTCCAGAATCTCACTTCTGTTCCTCGATACATTCCTTTCTCAACAAAGACAAACCTTTCTTATACACCTTACCCTTATCAATCGTACTACCCTCTAAGTCCTGCTGAAATCTGGAAGGTAGAAATGTCTCTGACACATCATAATTTAAACCTTTGGTCTTGCTATAGGCCTCAGCAGCAGCTTTGCTCATTAGCTGAATTGCTGAAACACTCTTATCTTGGAGAGCTGTCAACATGCCTCCATTGTTTATTAAACTCAGTACCATCATCAGGCTGATGAGAATATGAAAGAGACCAAATAAACTTCCCATCTCATTACGACCTATACTTCGACTTGTATCCATGGCAACTTTCACTCCAAATCCACAACAATTCTTCCTCCCCTCGATAATATCACTCTGAATAACAGTATGATCTTGCAGGTGCTTACTTCCAAATGTCCAAACAAAATCCAACAAACTAGCACATCCTGTCTCAGCAGGCCTTTGTCCTGCAAGCAGGGTCAAAGGTCGCACAACCAATCTGACCTTTTCCATCACTTTATCCAAAAGTCTAGGAACAGCACTTCTCCCATTATTTTCAACAACACTGACCTCACCAGGTTCCACTTCTTGACCAACTTCTAAAACACGGTTAGATACAAATAACTGAGAATCCTCACATTCCACTGGTACCAAGGTTAACCCCTTGAACCAAGATCATCTGACACACTAAAACTGCATTCCTTTTCAACCAAGTCAGGCACCTCAGAGTTTAACTGAGTCTCAACATAAGGTTCAGAATCCTGTGAACTCACAGGTACTTCAACAACTTCTGAGCTGTCATCACTTGTCCCAGTTTCAAATTCAAGGTCTTCTCGAACCTCCCAGCTATTCTCTGGCCAACTCTCATCTGGAGTTAACTCAACCTCATGGGTTAAAACTTCTTCGTCTGCTTTCTCAACAGACCCCTGCAGGGTAGGGGCATCCTCTGCCACTGGGTATTCCCTTACCTCATCAGGAACACAACTTTTAAATTCATCACACGAAACAAGCCCTTCCGAGTTGTAAAAATCATCAGGGTCCGACAATAAGCCTCTTTGCTGCAACCTCTCCCTTTTAACCTGTCTCTGCCTTTCTGCCACGTGATCTTCACATTGCCATTTCTCCCTCTCGAGCTGTCTCTGTCTTTCTGCCTCTTCTCTCTGTCTTGCTGCCTCTCTAGCCTCTCTCTCAAGCTGTTGTAATCTCAATTCGTGCTCCCTTCTTAATATTTCCAACTGAAGCTGAAACACATCCTCAGCAGATTCACCTTCCACAAACAACTCTAGCGTCTCCTCATCAAATGTTCCCGTATCTATATAATATTCTATTATTTTCCTTTGAATTTCTACCTGACTCACACCCTTCTTTACCTCAATTCTCAATTCTTTAGCAATGTCCCGCAACTCATACTTTTTAGCAAACTTCAAAGTCACCAGGTCTGGTAATTTCAGAAAGTCTCTGACATCCATTTCTGCTGTTTTTCCACACAACCAAATCAAAAGGGATTTTCCCCAAATCAATCAAACCAGCCTCCTGACCAATTTGTTCATATCGCAGACGCAGGCCCCAATTAATGTCACGTACCCCGTGAAGGGGATAAAGAAACCAGCAGAGATGGGAAACACTTTGGAGTCCAGTATTGCAATAAACTACAAACATTTATTAGTAACTATGCAATACAGTAATATAAATGTAGATAACTCAAACAGGTTAGCAATGATTATATATAAAAGTAAGTGTGGAATATATATGTATGAAAACCAAACTTCTTTAAGTCTAGGGGGTAAAAGATACAATCTTACGATGTTGAGTAAAGTTCTGTTCAGTTCAGTTCGTGGTACTTAGTTGATTAGTGCTGGAGAGAGAGAGTGAGTTGAGTCTTCAGGTGAACTGATGCCGTCATCTTCTCGTCGTCCTCCGAAATCCTTTACAAGTCACCGACTGTGACTTTAACCAGGGGTCCGGTTTTCCTGTGGTGGAGCTATCTCCCCGGCAAGGGTGGACACATAGACAACTCCCCACCAGTCAACCCCTTCTTCACAGGTGGAATAAGCAATTTGGAATCGATCCGCCTGATCGATCTTCCAAAACCCACTTTCTCTGCGTGCACAACAATGCTCATTCAGTGTCCAGATCATGTGTCTGAGGTCTGTATCATCTGACCTCCCATTTATTTCTCTGTGCTGAGCATCATCTGTCATTCAAAGAGTCCCTCCTTCCTTTGTCTGTAAAGGAGTGCACAAGCAGGCAACAAGTCCTTGAAAGTAATATCAACAACCAGCCTTTGATCACCATAGCAACTTACGAGCTGCTTGGTGCTGTATCCAACTCCAAACTCAGTAAAGATCCAAAGTTACTTTCAATGCCTTAAAGTGACAGTCCAACCATTAATCTTCCTCTCTCTCTCTCTCTCTTTTCAAAAGCAACATATCGGTGGTAAATAACTCTGTCTCTCTCCTTCCCAAACAAACCATCAATGATAAATGTCTCTCTCTGTCTCTCTTCAATCAGTTAATAAGGGCACTCCTGGATCCCCTCACACCCCCTTCCCTCATCTTCAATTCCCCACTCTGGCCTCTTACCTCTTCTCTTCACCTGCCTATCACCTCCCCCTGCTGCTCCTCCTTTTTCCCTTTCTCTTATGCTCCACTCTCCTCTCCCATTTGATCCCTCCTTCTCCAGCCCTTTGCCTTTTCCACCTATCACCTCCCAGCTTCTTACTTTATCTCCCTTCCCCCAACCTGTCACCTTCTAGCTTGTCCTCCTTTCTCTCCTCCCATTTTCTTATTCTTGCATCTTCTCCATTCCTTTCCAGTCCTGATTAAGGGCCTGAGCCAAAAACATCAGCTGTTTATTTCATTCCATAGATGCCTCCTGGCTTGCTAAGGTCCTCCTGCATGTTGTGTGTTTCTCTAGATTTCTAGCATCTGCAAAATCTCCTGTTGTTACAAATACTTCTTCATACATATGAAAAGGAAAAGAATAAGTGTAGGAGATTAAATTAGGAAATAACAAAACTAGATAAACTTTGACAAATGTGTGTACATAACTTTGTATTCAATAATGTTAAAACATTTCTATAAAGGTGAAAATGTTGGACAAATTGAACTATCATTAGAGAAAGTGTTGCAGTCAAACTAATGGGACTAATAATTGATTCTTCAACTGCTGTCATTAATCCATGGATCTCACAAGAATTAGTTGCAGAAACAGATGGAGTATTGGTTATGATCCTCCAATATTTCCTCCATTCTGGAAATATCAGACTTTACTGGTAACCAAAAATGTAATGTCCCTGTTTAATGAAAGAAGGAGGTGAATTATTGGTCCATTGGCTTGAAACCTTTCATTGAGAAAACATTGGAATCATCATCGAGGAAGTAGAAAAAGCAACATAACATATTTAAGAATATATTTGCGAACCTTCCTGGAGTTCCTTGGGAATGTGTGGAGTGGGATGAATAAAGGGGAACTGAGAGTCACGGTGTTTCTGGGTTTCCAAAAGTTGCTCGATATGGAGTTACATGCATTGGGAGTAACATATTATCAAGGATAGAGGATGAGCTAATGAAGAGGGAATGGACAAGATAATTATGTCCATTTCAGGTTGGCAAGCTATTAACAATGGGGTTTCACAGGGAGTAGAACTAAGAATATGTTTGCTAACAGTAGAAAGATACTGTAGGTGCGAAAACAAGTTGTGAAGAGGATAGAAAGAAGTAGACTGGTTAAATGAGTGACAAATACTTGGCAGAAGTATACTATATAAAAAAGAAATGAATAGTAATCTAATTTGATAGAAAGGGTCGAAAAACAAAGTGTTATTCTGAATGGACACGGACAATGTGGAGCTGTGATGCTAAAGGGTCCAGGTGCCCTTGGATATGAAACACAACAAATTAATGTGCAAGTACAGTGAATAATTTGGCAGGCAAAAAGAATACTGGCCTTTATTACAAAAACAGAGCATAAATTATGGGTGTCATGGTAACTTAGCGTTTAACGTGATGCTATTACTGCTCGGGTTGTGTGAGTTCAGCGTTCAATTCTGGCATTCTCTGCGAGGAGATTCCATGTTCTCCCCATAAATGCATGGGTGTCCTCCGGATGCTCCAGCTTCCTTCCACAGGACCAGTTAGTAGGGTACCTGGTCATTGTGAAATTGGCTGTGATTAGGATAGGTTTAAATAAGTGGGTTCCTGGGCGGTTCAGCTCATTGGGGCGGTAGGGCCTGTTCCACTATAAATAAAAGTAAGGAAGTTTTACCACATTTGTTGTTGAGACCATCGTTGAAGTAACGTGAACAGTTTGGTCTCCTTAATTAAGGAGGCATGACCTTACAGTGAAAGTAATTCGGAGTAGGTTCATTCAATCAATTTTGTATTGAAATATTTGCCCAATGAGGAAACACATTGTGCCAGGATAAAATGTAACTTTAAAGAAATGTATAAAATTCTGAGGGAGTTGACAGTCAAAAGCAGAGCTGCTGATCAAGGCTTTCTCATTCCCCTTCCCTGGATCATCATATTTTTTAATGTACTCCTTACTCCCCCTGTCTTATGGCATCTCTTCTAAAAATCATGTAAGCTTTGAAATAAGTGTTGCCAAGCCATTTGATAATATATCACATATTTGTCAAAGGTGGGGCAAAATAAACTGGAGGTGTGCATGACATTGGATTTGGAGAAATGCAGAGATCTGATCATTGTAGGACAGGCTGATTTAATAAACAGGGCCCTCATATCCAAGGACACCTGGACCCCTTAACATTGTAGCATCATCCACTGAACAATTGGGATATGATGAGAATTTTTAAATAAATCAACAGTATATTTAAAATACATTATCAGTAACATTAACAGTATATTTAAATTATATAAACACTATTATATATCAATAATAAATTCAGAAAATTTTTCATTTGACCATTCAGATTTATTGTTAATGTGATTTCCCGGAACCATTCAAAATTTTGGTCTCTATTACTGTTTAGTGGTGCAATTAAAACCACTTTTAATTCACAGTTTTTGGTGCACAATTATTAGCGATAAACATTTTTAATTACTTGACTACTCTTGATCAAATATATTGTAGAGATCTGACATAAAAAGATACAGCAGCATTTTTTCTATAATAAACTTCTATTGAAAAAGTAGTCATTTATAGATTTTAATACAATTTCATTCTCAGCTAATTTGTGATAGAGGATTTTCACAAGTAAATTAACTTGAAAATAAAAGAAGCACTTTGGGATTCTTTAAAATAATTGATCAATAGATCAGAAGTTAATGTAATGAAATTGAGTGAAGTTAAAGATAGAACTACGTATGTTGGTATATTGACTATAGTAACGTACTTTTAAAGATAAAACATGAATATTATGGTTAAAGATCTGCTGTTTTCATGATTTCATTCAGTGTCCATTGTTAAAGACAACTTATGGAATAGATTAGATCTCTTTCGCTCTCTCTTGAAAGAAGACATTTCAATTGAAACACCTCAAGCAGGAATAAGATTGCAGCCCTCAGAAAATTACATGGTGAATATTAAATGCTGAGTGGACCAGCAGAGTTGCGTGTGAATAGGAATTTGACACTTAGCAGTTAACAAAAGTATTCAGGACCAAAGATGAATCCGATGACTTGACAATATTAATTGCGAACAAAGGAAATAGTAAACTCATTAATATTGCCATTAAAAGATAAATGAGATGTATAAAGGTCAAATTAATCAGTTGCATACTTATTTAGGAAATAAATATGATTGCTCTAATTTCAATATATTAAGCATTGTTAATTTCTATAATATTGCTTTAAGAGGATGACTAGCAGAGAAAAGATACATCATTTTCAGTTGTAAAAGAAAATGAATTTTAAAATCTATGATATTTAACTACAGGAATATTCTACCTACTCAGCTAAATGCAGATTGAAGACTGACACATGAAGGGAATCCTTGGTAAATTATTCTTGTCACTCTCCATACGTTTAATGCATACATTTTGACATAATTCTTCAAAAATCAATACAGATCTATTAAAATGAAAATGAAGCTTGTATATTGATAAATGAAAACTGAGGTTTTCATTTCATTAGATAATGCTGTGTTGTATCCATTTTCCATTCAGTCAACTAAGGGCAAAATAGCCTTAATGAATTTTGGATATCCAAACGCAATTGCAAATGTAAATTTTTTTTGTAAGTGACAATTGTATATCCAATCTGGCTGTATTGTCTTTGCGGTCCATCTGATCTGGCTCAAAAGGCCAAGTTTGTTATTTTTGGAGTCAAATGAAAAAGCAAAGCTATTGCTTGTTAGGGAAATAAATGCTTGCCTTCTTGTACTGCCATTCATAAACATTCTGTATTTTACAACATTTATGTGGGGAGAAGAAGATGGCGGTACGACGCAGCGCATGCAGCCGCTCTGGAATGATATCTGTATTTGTTAAATAGGGTACCGTGCACAATCCTGATTTGATGGAGACAGACGTGAGAAGAACGGAGGAACATCTGGAGAAACTTCTGAAATGCCCGCTTCGTTGCCGCTGCTACTGTGTGATTGAGAATCTTCGGAGGGGAAGGCCCCAAATCCTTGGCTTTGCCTATTGCTCGGCAGCCGGGGCCGGGGTCGAAGCGCTCAGTAGAGATGGTGCTTGGTGCTCGGCGTCAGAAGGCTGGTCGGAGGCTCTAAGTTTTCAGACGGACTCAAGAGTCTGCTGTGGTCGAGTGTTTCCAGGATGCTGCATCGGCAAGTTTGCGGCGCTGGAAGTTTATGGCAGGGAGAGTTTTTCTTCCTTATATCATCTGCGTGAGATGATGGGGCTCTCAAGAGACTTTGAGATTTTTTTTTACCGTGCCCATGGTCTGTTCTTTATCAAATTACGGTATTGCTTTGCACTGTTGTAACTATATGTTATAATTATGTGTTTTTTGTCAGTTCTCCAGTCTTGGTTTGTCTTGTGTTTCTGTGATATCATACTGGAGGAACATTGTATCATTTCTTAATGCATGTATCACTAAATGACAATAAAAGAGGACTGGGTGTCCTCATAATCTAATCTAATCAAATGAAGCCCTTTTAAGTTGAGTAACTTTTGCAATGTAACAGAAACACAGCATCCAGTTTGCAACCTGCAAAGAACAATGGACAAAAATGTGATTACGACCAGAAAATTTTAATTGTGGATTAAACTTAACAGGCACTACTAATTTCAAACAAATCATGATCGTAAGGTGCCATACAGAAGGGATAGAAAATTAAGTTGTGGCCTACAGCAGTTCATTTTGGAGCAGCAAAGTAGAATCTCCTTTTGGCAAGACAAATATATGGAATTGCAGAACTATGGAAAGAAATAGATCTAAAGGTTCAGCATTTATTTTTAGGCTACCAGATGGCTCTATATGTTCTTTATGTCTTTGCACTTTACTGCTGTTGGAAGCAACAAATATCTTGTCATATGTCAGAGATAATAAACCTGATTCTGATACTGATTTTGATGTTGAGCAGATACTATGAAGACTTCAGTTGATAAGTATCCTATTCACTTCATTAGACCACAAGACCATAAGACCATAAGATACAAGATGGTGAGAGGCATTGATCAATGTGGATAGTCAGAGGCATTTTCCCAGGGCTGAAATGGCTAACACGAGAGGGCACAGTTTTAAGGTGCTTGGAAGTAGGTACAAAGGAGATGTCAGGGGTAAGTTTATTATGCAGAGAGTGGTGAGTGTGTGGAATGGGCTGCCAGCAATGGTGGTGGAGGCAGATACGATAGGGTCTTTTAAGATACTCCTGGATAGGTACATGGAGCTTAGAAAAATAGAGGGCTATGGGTATCCCTAGGTAACTTCTATAGTAAGGACATGTTCGGCACAGGTTTGTGGACCGAAGGGCCTGTATTGTGCTGCAGGCTTTCTATGTTTCTATATAAGAGCGGAAGTAGGCCATTCGGCCCATTAAGTCTGCTCTGCCATTCAATCATGGACTGATCCAATTCTGCCAGTCATCCCCACTCCCCTGCCTTCTCCCCATACCCTTTGATGTCCTGGCTAATCAAGATCCTATTTATCTCTGCCTTAAATACACCCAATGACTTGGCCTCCACTGCCCCCTGTGGCAACAAATTCCACGGATTTACCACCCTTTGACTAAAGTAGTTTCTGCGCATCTCTGTTCTAAGTGGACATCCTTCAATCCTGAAGTCATGCTGTCTTGTCCTAGATTCCCCTACCATTGGAAATAACTTTGCCACATCTAATCTGTTCAGGTCTTTTAATATTCGGAATGTTTCTATGAGATTCCCCACTCATTCTCCTGAACTCCAGGGAATACAGCCCAAGAGCTGCCAGGTGTTCCTTATATGGTAACCCTCCCATTCCTGGAATCATTCTCGTGAATCTTCTCTGAACCCTCCCCAAGGTCAGTATATACTTTCTAAAATAAGGAGCCCGAAGCTGCACACAATACTCTAAGTGTGGTCTCACGAGTGCCTTATAGAGCCTCAACTTCACATCCCTGCTCTTATATCTTATACCCCTAGAAATGAATGCCAGCATTGTATTTGCCTTTTTCACAACTGATTCAACCTGGAGGTTAACCTTTAGGGTATCCTCTACAAGGACTCCCAAGTCCCTTTGCATCTCTGCATTTTGAATTCTCTCTCTATCTAACTAGTCGCCTGCCCATTTACTTCTTCCACCAAAGTGCATGACCATGCACTTTCCAACATTGTATTTCATTTGCCACTTCTTTGTCCATTCCCCTAAACTATTTAAGTCTCTCTGCAGGCTTTCTGTTTCCTCAACACTACCTGCTCCTCCACTCATCTTTGTATCACCGGCAAATTTAGCCACAGATCCATTCATCCCATAGTCCAAATCATTGACGTACATCGTAAAAATCAGCGGTCCCAACACCGGCCCCTGTGGAACTCTACTGGTAATTGGCAGCCAGTCAGAATAGGATCCCTTTATTCCCACTCCCTGTTTTCTGCCGATCATCCAATGCTCCACACAGGCTAGAAACTCCCCTGTAATTCCACAGGCTCTTATCTTGCTAAGTAGTCTCATGTGTGGCACCTTGTCAAAGGCCTTCTGAAGATCCAAGTACACCACATCTACTGCATCTCCTTTGTCTACCCTGCTTGTAATTTCCTCAACAATTTGTAGTAGGTTTGTCTGGTAAGATTTTCCTTTCAGGAAACCATGCTGGCTTTGGCCTATCTTGTCATGTGCCTCCAGGTACTCCATAATCTTATCCCTGACAATCGATTCCAACAACTTCCCAACCACTGATGTCAGGCTAACAGGTCTGCAGTTTCCTTTCTGCTGCCTTCCACCCTTCTTTAATAGCAGTGTAACATTTCCAATTTTCCAGTCATCTGGTACAATGCCAGAATTTATTGATTCCTGAAAGATCATTGTTAATGCCTTCGCAATCTCTCCAGCTACTAACTTCAGAATCCAAGGGTGCATTCCATTAGATCCAGAAGATTTTTCCACCCTCAGACCATTAAGCTTCCTGAGCACCTTCTCGGTCGTAATTTTCACTGCATATTCTTTACTTCCCTGACACTCTTGAATGTCCAGTATACTGCATATGTCTTCCACTATGAAGATTGATGCAAAATACGCATTCAGTTCCTATGCCATCTCTGTGTCTCTCATTACAATACCTCCAGCATAATTTTGTACTGGTCCTATATCTACCCTCAACTCTCTTTCACCCTTTATATACTTAAAAAAGCTTTTAGTATCTTCATTGACACTAGTCACCAGCTTCCTTTCATAATTCATCTTTTCGTTCCGAATGACCTTCTTAGTTTCATTCTGCAAGTTTTCAAAAGCTTCCCAATCCTCTATCTTCCCACTAGCTTTGGCTTCTTTCTATATCCTTTCTTTTGCTTTTACTTTGGCTCTGACTTCACTTGTCAACCATGGTAGTGTCCTTCTTCCATTCAAAAATTTCTTCTCATTTGGAATATTGAATTGAATTGACTTTATTTCTTACATCCTTCATATACATGAGGAGTAAAAATCTTAATGTTACGTCTCCATCTAAATTTGCAATGTGCAATGAAATGTGCAATGTACAGTCAATGTAACATAGAATACACTGAAATCAGTGTGAGTTAATCAGACTGATGGCTTGGTGAAAGAAGCTGTCCCAGAGCCTGTTGGTCCTGTCTTTTATGCTGTGGTACCATTTCCCGGATGGTATCAGCTGGACTAGATTCCAGTTGGTGTGCCTCGGGTCCTCAATGATCCTTTGGGCCCCTTTCTCACATCTGTCTTTGTAAACATCCTGAATCATGGGAAGTTCACAACTACAGATGTGCTGGGCTGTCCGCACCACTCTCTGCAGAATCCTGCGATTAAGGGAGGTTCAGTTCCCATACCAGGTGATGCAGCCAGTCAGGATGCTCTCAATTGTGCCCCTGGAGAAAGTTCTTAGAATTTGGGGGTCCATACCAAACTTCCTCAACCGTCTGAGGTGAAAGAGGTACTGGTGTGTACAGACCATGTGAGATCCTTGGTGATGTGGATGCCTCTCAACTCCAGATCCATTAATGTTAATAGGGGTTAGCCCATCTCCATTCCTCCTATAATCCACAACCAGCTCCTTTGTTTTTGTGACATTGAGGGAGAAATGGTTTCCTTGACACCACTGTGTCAGAGGGATGACTTCTTCCCTGTAGGCCACCTCGTTTTTGTTTGAGATAAGGCCAATCAATGTAGTGTTGTCAGCAAATTTAAGTAGCAGATAAGAGCTGTGGGTGGACAGATATACCTGTCTTGCACTTCCCTCATTTTTCGCAGAAACTCCAGCTATTGCTGCTCTGCTGTCCATCCTGATAGTGTCCTTTTCCAGTCAACTTGGGCTGGTTCCCCCCTCATGCCACTGTAATTTCCTTTATTCCACTGAAGTACCAACACATTGGATTGTACATTTTCCTTCTCAAATTTCAAAGTGAACTCCATCACTTTTTCCTAAGGGTTCCTTAACACTTATCACCTCTTATCACCTCCGGATCATTGCACAACACCCAGTCCAGCACAACTGATCCCCTAGTGGGCTCAACAACAAGCTGTTCTAAAAAGCCGTCCCTTAGACATTCTACAAATTATCTCTCTTGAGGACCAGTACTGACCTGGTTTTCCCAATCCACTTTCATGTTAAAATCCCCAACAATTACCATGACATTGCCCTTCTGACATGCCTTTTCTATCTCCTGCTGTAATTTGTAATCCACGTTCTGGCTGCTATTTGGAGGCCTGTATACAACTGCCATTAGGGTCCTTTTACCCTTTCCACTTCTTAACTCAACCCATAGAGACTCTACACCTTCTGATCCTATGTCATCCCTTTCTAATGATTTAATACTATTTCTTATACACAGGCCACACCACCCTCTCTGCCTACTAACCTATTTTTTTGATACACCTTATCTCCCTGGATGTTCAGCTCCCAATGGCAGCCATCCCTTAGCCAAGTTTCAGAGATGGCCACAACATCATACTTGCCAATCTGTAGCTGAATTTCAAGATCGTCCATTTTATTCCTTATGCTGAATGCATTCAAATATAACACTTCCAGTCCAGTATTTGTTGCTTTCTGTTTTAACTGCACTATGCATCTATTTCCCTGTAAATTATCCCACCAGCTGTGATTATGCCTCATTGTCTGCCTGTCCTTTCTATCATCTCTGTTGCATGCTATCTTTGATTTATTTCTGTTTTCCCCTTCCTCCACCATGTCACTTTGGTTCCCATCTCCCTGCCAAATTAGTTTAAACCCTCTCTAACAGCTCTATTAAACATGCTTGCTCATAGTCATAGTCATACTTTATTGATCCCAGGGGAAATTGGTTTTCGTTACAGTTGCACCATAAATAATAAATAGTAATAGAACCATAAATAGTTAAATAGTAATATGTAAATTATGAAATAAGTCCAGGACCAGCCTATTGGCTCAGGGTGTCTGACCCTCCAAGGGAGGAGTTGTAAAGTTTGATGGCCACAGGCAGGAATGACTTCCTATGATGCTCTGTGCTGCATCTCGGTGGAATGAGTCTCTGGCTGAATGTACTCCTGTGCCCACCCAGTACATTATGTAGTGGATGGGAGACATTGACCAAGATGACATGCAACTTAGACAGCCTCTTTTTTTCAGACATCACCATGAGAGAGTCCAGTTCCATCCCCACAACGTCACTGGCCTTACAAATGAGTTTGTTGATTCTATTGGTGTCTGCTACCCTCAGTCTGCTGCCCCAGCACACAACAGCAAACATGCTAGCATTGGCCACCACAAATTCCTAGACCATCCTCAGCATCGTCCGGCAGATGTTAAAGAACCTCAATCTCCTCAGGAAATAGAGATGGCTCTGTCCCTTCTTGTAAACAGCCTCAGTGTTCTTTGACCAGTCCAGTTTATTGTCAATTCGTATCCCCAGGTATTTGTAATCCTCCATCATGTCCACACTGACCCCCTGGATGGAAACACGGGTCCCCGGTACTTTAGCTCTCCTCAGGTCTACCACCAGCTCCTTAGTCTTTTTCACATTAAGCTGCAGACAATTCTGCTCACACCATGTGACAAAGTTTCCTACCGTAGTCCTGTACTCAACCTCATCTCCCTTGCTGATGCATCCAACTATGGCAGAGTCATCCGAAAACTTCTGAAGATGACAAGACTCTGTGCAGTAGTTGAAGTCCGAGGTGTAAATGGTGAAGAGAAAGGGAGACAAGACAGTCCCCTGTGGAGCCCCAGTGCTGCTGATCACTCTGTCGGACACACAGTGTTGCAAGCACACGTACTGTGGTCTGCCAGTCAGGTAATCAAGAATCCATGATACCAGAGAAGCATCCACCTGCGTCACTGTCAGCTTATCCCCCAGCAGAGCAGGGCAGATAGTGTTGAACGCACTGGAGAAGTCAAAAAACATGACCCTCACAGTGCTCGCTGGCTTGTCCAGGTGGGCGGAGACACGGTTCAGCAGGTAGACGATGGTATCCTCAACTCTTAGTCGGGGCTGGTAGGCGAACTGGAGGGGATCTAAGTGTGGCCTGACCATAGGCCGGAGCAGCTCCAGAACAAGTCTCTCCAGGGTCTTCATGATGTGGGAGGTCAGTGCCACCGGTCTGTAGTCATTGAGCCCACTGGGGCACGGTGTCTTCGGCACAGGGACGAGGCAGGACGTCTTCCACTGCACAGGAACCCTCCGGAGTCTCAGGCTCAGGTTGAATACATGGCGAAGTACTCCACATAGCTGAGGGGCACAGGCTTTGAGCACCCTGGTACTGACACTATCCGTCAGTATGGATGTAGATCAGGATCAGGATCATCCAGATCAGGATATTGGACCCCTTTGGGTTCAGGTGTAACCCGTCCTTTTTGTACAGGTCATACCTCTCCCAGAAGAGATCGCATCAATTCAGGAACTCGAAGCCCTGCCCCCTACACCAGTCTCTCAGCCACACATTAATATGCTTGATCATGCTATTCTTGTGCTTGTTTGCACGTGGCACCGGCAGCAGTCCTGAGATTACTGCCCTGTAGGTCCTGCTTTTCAGCTTTCTACCCAACTGCATGAATTCTCTCTTCATGACCTCGTCCCTTTTTCTACTACGTCATTAGTACCAACGTGTACTAAGACTTCTGGTTGTTCACCCTCTCCTTTCAGAATACCCTACACCCCATCCGAGACATCCCATACCCTGGCACCTGGGAGGCAACACACCATGTGGGTATCTCTATCAGGCTGACAGAAACTCCTGTCTGTTCCCCTCACTATGGAATCCCCTATGACTACCACATTCCTCATCTTCCTCTTACCCTTCTGCACCACAGAGCCAGGCTCAGTGCCAGAGACCTGATCTCCATGGTCATCCCCTGTCAGGTCATCCCCCTCAACCGCATCCAAAACGAGATCATGGTTACTGAAGGGGGTAGCTACAAGAGTGCTCTCTACTATCTGAGCTCTCCCCTTCACTTCCCTGATAGTCACTCACTTATCTAGCTCCTGTGGCCTTGGGGTGACTAACTCCCTGTACCTCCTATCTATCTCCTGTTCACTTTCCCTGATAAGCTGTAGGTCATCAAGCCGCAGCTCGAGATACCTAACACGGTCTCTCAGGAGCTGCATCTCGGTGCTCCAGAGAGACTAGAATATTCCCAGAATTCCCACATCTGACATCCAGAGCAAAGTACTAACCCTATAGACATGCTCTCTGTTCCGCAAAAAAATACAAGGAAAAATGAACTCCACTTACCCATTTAACTCGCCGAAGCTCGAACGAGCCAAAGCCCTAACACTCTCACTTAGACCACACCGCTAGACAGTGTCTCCCTTTTATGCCGGAACCTTCCCTGATCTCCAACACATGATTGGAGCTCTGGTTATAGCTGAGTTCCCGCGAAGCTCACCCTTTTAAACTTCGCTCCCGGACCTGTGTGCTGCCTCCTCTGTCCTGCCTCTCCAACTCACGATTGGTGCGCCGGTTATTAGTTGATGGCTGGTGACAGCAATGCTTGTTTGCACCGTCCTGTGTGAAAAACAATTTAAAATTGGATCCTGTGCTTTATTGAGGATGTACTTTTACATCAGTATTTTAATCAATACACTCTGGCCCATGTAACATGACACTACCCAATGTGAAAACTCTTAGTTCCTGCAGGTTAGTTGTCTTAATGTTTCTTTCTGTTATTTGAATTCTGTGCATGTATTTTTGCTGTGTTCTATTACTTAGTGGTGTCAAAATTGTTGTTGTGAAGCGTTTAGTGTGGGAGTGCAGTGGGTTGTGCGGTCACACTCACGTTCGGCTTTACGTCTGGCTAGCCTGGTGAAAAGGACAGCTAAATGTTTGAGTCTCTCCCTGCCTCTCCTCTTCGTGCCTACTTGCTGCTGACACACAGAAACTGAACTTGTTTCAGACTCAGGCTGAACTACAGAGGACAGAGAGGATGTCTGGCCCCTGCATATATAGCGCACAGGCCCTCCAGTGTGTAGGCACTGGCGGAGATGACAGAGGAACTGAATGCATACTTTGCATCAGTCTTCACAGTGGAAGACATCTGCAGTATAGCAGACATTCAAGAGGGTCAGGGAAGTGAAGTATGTGCAGTGAAAATTATGACTGATAAGGTGCTCAGGAAGCTTAATGGTCTGAGGGTGGAAAAGTCTCCTGGACCTGATGGAATGCACCCTTGGGTTCTGAAGGAAGTAGCTGGAGAGATTACGAAGGCATTAACAATGATCTTTCAAGAATCGATAGATTCTGGCAATGTACCAGATGACTGGAAAATTGCAAATGTTACTCCACTATTTAAGAAGGATGGGAGGCAGCAGAAAGGAAACTATAGACCTGTTAGCTTGACATCAGTGGTTAGGAAGTTGTTGGAATCGACTGTTAGGGATGAGATTACGGAATGCCTGGAGGCACATAACAAGATAGGCCAAAGCCGGCATGGTTTCCTGAATGGAAAATCTTGCCTGACTAACCTACTGCAATTTTTTGAGGAAATTACAAGCAGAGTAGACAAAGGAGATGTAGTAGACATGGTGTACTTGGATCTTCATAAGGTCTTTGGCAAGGTGCCGCACATGAGGCTGCTTAGCAAGATAAGAGCCCATGGAATTACAGGAAAGTTACTAGCATGAATGGAGCATTGGCTAATTGGCAGAAAACAGAGAATAAAGGGATCATATTCTGGCTGGATGTCAGTTACCAGTGGCGTTCCACAGGGGTCAGTATTGGGATTTCTGCTTTTTATGATGCATGTCAACGATTTGGACTATGGGATTAATGGATTTGTGGCTAAATTTGTGGATGATACAAAGATGAGTGGTGGAGCGGGTAATGTTGAGGAAGCAGAGAGACTTAGATAGTCTAGAGGAATGGGCAAAGAAATGGCAAATGAAATACCATGTTGGAAAGTGTATGGTCATGTACTTTGGTGGAAGAAATAAACGAGCAGACGATTATTTAGATGAGGAGAGAACTCAAAATGCAGAGATGCAAAGGGACTTGGGAGTCCTTGTGGAGGATACCCTACAGGTTAACCTCCAGGTTGAGTCGGTGGTGAAGAAGGTGAATGCAATGTTGGCATACATTTCTAGAAGTATAGATTATAAGAGCAGGGATGTGATGTTGAGGCTCTATAAAACACTTGAGAGACCACACTTGGAGTAATGTGTGCAGTTTTGGGCTCCTTATTTTAGAAAGTATATACTGTCATTGGAGAGGGTTCAGAGAAGATTCACGAGAATGATTCCAGGAATGAAAGGGTTATTGTATGAGGAACGACTGACAGCTCTTGGGCTGTATTCCCTGGAGTTCAGAAGAATGAGGGGGATCTCATAGAAATATTCCGATTGTTAAAAGGCCTGAACAGATTAGACATGGCAAAGTTATTTCCCATGGTAGTGGAATCTAGAACAAGAGGGCATGACTTCAGGATTGAAGGATGTCCATTTAGAACAGAGTTGTGGGAAACTACTTTAGTCAGAGGTAGTAAGTCTGTGAAATTTGTTGCCACGAGTGACTATGGAGGCTAAGTCATTGGGTGCATTTAAGGCAGAGATAGATAGGTTCTTGATTAGCTAGGGTATCAAAGGTTTGGGAAGAAGGCAGGGGAGTGTGGATGACTGGAAGAATTGGATCAGCCCATGATTGAATGGCAGAGCAGACTCGATGGGCTGAATGGCCTACTTCTGCTCCTATATCTTATGGTCTTATGGTGCTCGTGAACCAGAATCCCAGTTATAGGTAAATAGCCCCATTGCCTTGTGGGCAGCCTCGGGAGAGACGAAGAGTAAACCCAGACAGCAAATCCGGAGTGGAGCCCCTAAGGTGGCTGAACATCACTGAACATCCTTCCAGCAGCTCCTGCTGCGAAGCTGGTGCTAAATGCATTGCTTCATAAGCTTTCTTTTGGATTACACTGGTGAGGCTGAGAGGGGGATCTTGACGAATGGACATCTTAGGATCTCCGTATCTTCTACCCAGGATTGTGATGATGATCATTGTCCCTCAGGACAGACGGATGCCAACCTATTATTTGGCAAAGTTAAACTTACCTGCACAGCAAGGTTTTATTGTGTTTGCAATGCTACTCAGTTTCTGTAATGGTCTACTGACAGACATAAGCAATCTGGTTTGGCTATATTTGGAAATAGATTACTTTAGAATGCAATAGATGAGTCAACAGTGCTGCAGAAATGATTATAAAAAGTAGAACTAAACAGGGGACTAAAAAATCTACATAGAATAGTCCCTCTTCCTCAATTGAAGTGGAATTTATGGGATTTCTGCTCCATCGAGGAGGCGATCCTTGAGCCATGTTGCTTTTAAATCAGGTATGTACACTCTGCTTTGGGCTGTCAAGGTCATTAGTGTCTGTCAGGGTGTTTGTATATGGCCCAAATGTGGAGAGAGAGACACACTGAAGCAGGTTGATTGTTAACAGACTTTAATGCTTCACATTAAAGACTTCACAGACTGTTAACAGGATTTTAAGGGAAAGGAAAACAATAAACACTAGGCCAAACAGGACCATAAACTAAAACTCTCAAGCGAAAAACTAAATGCCAACACCATGACTGGAAGGAATATGAAAGCAGAAAACAAGTACTGCTGATCTCCAACGTCTGTGAACTCTATAGTCCACTTTGTCAGGCAAGGTCGAATGCAAGCAGGCAGCGTAACATTGCTGCGCTTTGCTCAAGTCTTGATGAGCGCGGCAATGAAAAGGTGTTAAATACCACTATAATGAAATAGTAATTAGCTGACATGTGGCATATTCACAAGTGTAATTCCCAAATCTGCTGTGCAGCCTGCCTGCGAGGGCATGTAGACCCTGCAGTGGTTGTGACAGGGCTCCGCTCCTAGGTGCAGCCTCCTGAGGTGCCACCGAACTGTGCCACTGGGAAGTCCTAGATGAGAGACTTGTCCAAGATGCCCTTCCTCAAGAACATTCTTCAGGACCATACCCTTCTCAATCCACAAGGTAGTGGAATTTACCCCATAGCTGGCGAGATGCCAGGAGATGCTGCACAATCTCCTTCTACTTCAATCTCCTGGTCAGGGGATAGCAATGGCTAGAATCCCTTCTGGCATTCAAAGGGGGACATACCCATGGAAGATGACTGGAGATTATTGTGAGCAATCTCTGCCCAAGCCAATTGGGAGCTCCGGGATGTGGAGTTGGAAGAGGCAAGGCAGCGCAGGGTTGTCTCCAACTTCTGATTCATTTTCTCCATCAGGCCAGTAGATTGGGAGTGATGACCAGAGGAGAGCCTCCCCTACATGGGAACAGAAAGCCTTCCAAAAGCAGATAGTGAACTGTGGCCCATAATCAGATTATGTCTCGAGGGAAGCCAGGAAGGCTGAACACGTGTTGAACTATGAGGGTGGTGGTCTCATGAGCTGATGGGAGATTAGGGAGGGCAATGAAATGGGCAGTCATGGAGAATCGATCCACAATGACCAGAATGGTAGTGTTTCCATTGGACAGGGGCAGACCAGTGATAAAATCCACCAAGAGGTGGGACCAGGGGCAGTGGGGCACAGGCATTGCAGACCTGCAGGACATTGGCATGACATCTTGTTCTGAGGGTAGGTGGGACAGGCAGATATGAAGCTGTGGACATCTTGGTGCATAGATGTCCACGAAAATTATCTCTTTATAAACTCCTGGCTGAGTCTCTTTGTGCCCTGAATATAGGGGCGGTTCTTGTGATCTGTCCAAACCAAGAGAGGCTGTTCTGCCCCCTCCAGCCAGTGTCAGCATTCCTCCAGGGCCTCCTTGACAGCCGGAAGTTCCCAGTTCCCAGTTCCCAGTTCCCAGTTCACAACGTTATATTTACCCTCAGCCAAAGTCAAGTGACGGGAGGCAGAAGGGTGCTGCTGGCTAACCGCATAAGAGGGCTGAGACAGGACAGCTCCAATCCCAACATCAGATTCATCAGCCTCAGCAGTGAATGGCCATGATGGGTCTGGGTGTTGCAGCACTGGGGCAGCGGTGAAACGTCGCTTTAACTCCAAAAATGCTTGGTCAGCATCGTTTGTACAACGGAATCCTGCAGAGATCTTCCTGGTGGGTGCATTTATAGGAGTTGTGATAGAGCCAAGATTCCGGATGATGCTGTTCGAAAACCCCATGAAGAACCATACCTGTTTGACTGTAGCTGGTTTGGGCCACTCCGTAAATGCCCCTGGTGCACTTGAACACTGGATGGGGTAAGTATATAGACACCTGGTCTTTACTGAATTCACCTTTCTCAGGCTTAGTGTGCAGGTTATTTTTGAGGACCCATCTGAGAACCCTGTGGACATCCTGGATGTGTTCCTGATGAGAGCAGGAATAGATAAGGATGTCATCTAAATACACAAAAACAAACTGGTTCAACATGTCCCTCAGCAGATTATTAACTAAGGCCTGGAATACAGCGGGGGAATTGGCGAGGCCAAAGGGCATCACCAGAATCTCATAGTGGCCATTCGCAGTGTTGAAAGCCACCTTCCACTCATCCGCTTCTCCCATGCAAACCAGATTGTAAGCATTGCGCAGATCAGTTTGGAAAACATGGTTGCCCCTGAAGATGTTCGAACACAGATGTCAGCATGGGAAGAGGGTAAGCATTTCTTCACAGTGATATTGTTCAGGGGCTGATAATCAATGCGGGGTCAGAGCTTGCCGCCTTTCTTGCTTAAAAAAGAGAAGCCTGCTCCCGCTGGCAAGGTTGAAGGACAGAATAGCCCCGTGGCCGATGCCTCCTTGATGTATTCCTCCATGGCCACCGTTTCAGGTCGACAGAGGGAAAATAACTGGCCCCAAGGCCAACTGGTGCCAGGTAGGAGGTCTATGGCACAGTCATATGGCCAGTTTGGAAGTAGGGAGGTGGCCTTCCTTTTACTGAAGAGATCGGGAAGATTCGCATATTCATCTGGAATCCCAGAAAGATCCATATCCTTAGCTGACACAAGAAGTGATTCAAGGAATGGAGCTTGAGCTGGACCCAGTCAGATAGACAGGCATGCCGGTCCCCACTCTTGGAGTGCTTTAAGAGAACAATCAATCTGTGGGTTATGTTGAGGTAGCCAGTGGAGACCAAGCACCAGTGACAGTTCAGACGAATCAACCAGACAGAAGGAAAGTTCTTCACTCTGATTGCCTTTGAGGGGTTCAGTGGAAAGGTGGATCTGACTGGTGCCCAGAAGTCGATCGTCCAGGACCTTGAAGTTGATTTTTTCTCCTAATTCCTGAGTCAGAACTCCCCATCTTTAAGCTAAAAGAGAAGTCCATGAGATTCCCAACTGCATCGGAGTTGATAAATGCCTTGTTCATGGGTCTGAGATCCCTATGACAAGAAAGCTGTGGGCATAACAAAATTAGGGGAAGTTGACTGCAGAGAGAACAGACCCATTAGGACTCCACTTCCTGCTGGAGGGTATCGTCTTTCTCTGGACGTTTGGGACATGAAGCCATGAATGTTCCTGAATCACCACAATAGAGGCAGGACCCTGTTCTCCTGCACCAATCCCATTCCTCCTTTGATAGGCGCATGCACCCCACTTGCATAGGCTACTCCATGGACTGGGTACTGGCTGATGAGGGAGAGTGGGAGGAAAGACAGTGATCAGTTGGCACTTGGGAAGCTTGAGGTATTCTTTCCCTGTGCCACTCGGTTGCCTGGATGTCAACTTGAATTGCTAGATTAATCAGGCCATCTAGACTGTCCTGCTCATCCTGGACAGCAATCTCGTGCTGGATCCCTGTGTTCAGTCTATGCTGGAAGGCAGTGATGAGAGATCTTTCATTCTATATGAACTCTACTGCAAGCGTGCGGGATTTGATTGCATAAACCCTCACCGTCCCTCTGCCTTGACACAGGTCCAGGAGTTGGTGGGCAGCCTCCTGACCCTGTACAGGAAGGGCAAAAACCCTCTTTACCTCTGCAACAAAATGTCGGAATGACTGGACTGCAGGGTATCCTTGCTCCCATAAAGCACTGAACAGGCTGAGTGGAGGTCCATCTAGAATGACCGTGTTTTTGTGCATCATCACCAAAGCGACCCAGAGCAGATTCAATCGCCCGTAGCTTGTCGCCTACCTGACTACTGAATCTCAGGGCCAAGGTCAGCTGTTATCTCTCTGCTGGGTCCACCTTTGTGTTGGTCAAGACTTGCTGAAAGAAATAATGTCCTTGATCCTCATTCTTAATTTTAAAGGTTGAAAATATAATACTTTAGCTTTCAGTATTAGCTTTTGCTTCCTCTTTCTAATGGCGGTTTAATATTGCATCAAAAAGATTATTTGACAGATTGCATATTACATAGAGACAAACCCTAGACACCAGTCAGTAAAATCCAACTTCACTATTAAAATGATGAATGTACGATTTCTACTGGGAATGCCCTGTTCAAATTACACAGACTCAGCAATATAAATCTTACAGAAAAGAAAATATTGGTCATCCTGAATGAAGCCTTTGGTCATACTTGTATTGTACCCTCACTGGATGCATAAAAGGACGGATCTGTGAAAAAAAATCTATTAGTTAGAAAGATGTCCTTAATTGGAATGGAATATATTCCCATCCTCCATAATATCCAGTCACTCTTATAGAAGCAGTGAACACTGTCCGAAAAGAATGATTTCAACTAGGAATGCTCCCATTTTCCTTTTATTTAAGATAACGTTGTAAAACCATTTTGAGAGACACTATGAAACAGATTACAGATGTGAAAAATGAAAAATTAGAGATTCACATGAAAGACTGCAGGAATGATTATTAACTGTACCACTAAAATAATTAAGCATTAAAGACGTGTAATGGTCTGGGTCATTCTGATGAAATTAATAATGCAGATTACATTAAAATTGTTAGGTAGGGTATTTGAATTTATTATTTCATAGCATCAGTTTGGAGATCGTGACTTGATGATTCTTAGGCACATTGACAATATAGTTAATTCGTCTGTGTTGATCAGTTAGAGGTAATAGATTCCTTCAAGGAAACCCAATGATGAGGAGAAATGTCCATTTGTTGCTATGAATTGCTAATGCTGGAAAGTTCTGAGATATTTTGTTTAATTAGATCTAATAAGTCCATGAGTGTGTTTGCTAGAAATAGTAGCTGGGGTGTTATGTAATACTGGGTGTAAACATCAATCACTATTTTAAGGCTAGCACCTTTTACTTGCACTAAAAATGCCCATCTATTTGATTAATGAGCAGAAAGTCTCTCAAAATACATAATAAATATTGAGATTTCCGGTGTAACTGATCTCGGGTCTGCCATTTTATACTTTCTTACACTTCAGCTATTACCAGAAGACACAAGAGACTGCAGATGCTGGATGCCTGCAGCAACAGACAAAGGAACTGGGGGAGCTCAGAAGGTCAGGCAGTATCTATGGAGGAAGGTGGATAGTTGTATTTTAGATCGGGATCTTGTATCAAGACTGGAAGGAAAGAGGGGAGATAGCCGGTATAAAAAAAGTCAGGGAAGGGTGGGGTTGAGAATTGGTGATTGATAGCTGGATTCAAGTGAGGGGGGGGGGGTTGTTAGGCAGGTAGAGATAGGGAAGGGAGACTGGAAATGAAGTAATAAGCAGAGAAGTGATAGGTGTGTAACACCCTGGGAAAGGTTTCACTGCTAATGTAATGGTCTTTCTGTAGAAGCAGTGTTTGGGTTATGGTTAGAGATAATGGGTACTTTGGACTGTGAGCCATCCAATGAAGGGAGTGTGTTTTTGTGCTGTGTGACTGACACCGGGGTGTGAGCTGGGTCTTTTGTTCGGCAGGAGATGAAGAGAGAAGACGCTGGAGAGAGGAGGTCCTAAGACTTGACCCGGAGTGGGGCGATGATCTGATAAACCCTGGGGAAATCGAAGGAGAAACTGTGAGCTCCTGCTTGTGCGCATTAGACTGTTTCATTAAACTGGACCCTTTTGTGTTTTTTGCTTTTTATTTACTAACCCTTTCGTCAAATTAAGAATTATAAAGCTAAGTCATTTAATTGTATATGGTGTACTGTCTGTTATGTTGTGGTACTGATTTGTAACAGGGTAATGAATCACGCAGCATCCACCCAAACAGGGTTTTGGGGTGAGCTCACATCTCAAACTCACACATTTGGTGGGGCCAGAAATTGTCTTCCCTAGACTTAAACAGGCGATGGAACCAGAGTATTTCAGGTGGAAGTAGCAAAGGCTGGAGAAGATGGGATCTGATAGGAGATAGCGGTTCATGGAATAAAGATTAAGAAATAAGGAGGGCAATCAATCACACCCAAAGTTACATAATCCACAGTAGCTATTTTGAATAAATACACTCATGAACATATCAGCTGACCTAATTAAAGGAGCCAATGGGTGATCGGCAGTCTAAGAGAGTGGAAGAAGGGAAAGAAGTGGGGTTATGAGCCACTTATCACTCACCAGCTCTTGCTACAGCTTTCTATTCTACTTGGTTTACCTTTTTATTCTGACTATCTCCCTACTTTCATTTTAGCTCTGGTGAAGTGTCCTAATCTAAAACTCCGACTGTCTATGCCAGTACCTCCAGTTGAACTTTGTCTTTTTGTGTGTTTTCCCCCTAGTCTGTGGTTTTGTATTGCCATGTGCTCTTGTTTGTTTTCATGCCCCTTGTGCTCCTGTTCCCACTCCTACCCTACTCTGGCCTCTGTATTACTGAGTACTCTGTCTCTCACCTGTTTCTCATTATTACCTGTATTGCTGTCACCTGTGTCTCATTGTGCTCCACCTATCATCTGCCTCTCTGTTTATTGCTCAGTGTATTTCAGTCCTGTGTTTTCACCTGTTGGTTGCCAGATTGTGCTAATGAGTTTTCCTGAGCCTTTCCAGCATTTGTATCTGAACTCTGTCAGTCTGAACATCGACTCTGCCTGTTTCCCGATTCTGGTTTTTGGATTTCTCTGGATGTTTTGATCTCTGCCTGAACTTTGACACCGACTTTGTTTGTACCTCGGGATTTGTTACTCATTTAATATCACTGTGTGCACAGTACAGGGTCTGCGATTGGATCCCTGCTCCAGCGTCTTGACAGACCATCTTCCTCCACAGATACTACCTGACCGTCCGAGCTCCTCCTGCTCCATTATATAAACTGCGCTGCTGAATTCCAAAGACCCCTCATTAGCAGTTCATCATGGTAGGAGAAACATAAGCTTATCCAAATTGCCACATTAACTCTATGAATCTGACCCTTTTAAAAATATCTCCTTTGATACAAAACTCCCTGCAATTCCCTGCTGCTGAAAACTGCATCCAGCATTTTGTGTGTGTTGTCTCTCTTTTCCAGTTCTCATGAAGGGGCTTATTCCTGAAAAATTAAAGTTATTTATTTTTCCACAGATGAATGTTTTCAGCATTTTCTATTTTTATTCCATAATATTTCATCCCTTGATTTTATTAAGAACCTGAGATATATTTTATCTGGGCTTGACTATTTATTTAAATATGCCAGCCACTTAATATGTCCTTGTTTGCTATCTTTAGCATTGTTCATTCATTACCACCCCACCCCCCCCACCACCACCCAATGCCAATGCCCCCTTTCCAGTAAAACAATTGCAACAAACTTGGTCAGAACTTTACAAATATATTTCAACCACACAATTAAGCCATTGTTTGGTTTCTAATAGAATCTTTTATCTTTTATTGCCATCTTACCATTTGCTTGCTCGCAACATCCTCAGAGAATTATTCTGTTTATTTTAAATGTCACTGTTTTTCATGTATCATTTTTGTCCTAATTCCCTTTGTTCATCTCAGCTTTCTGTACCTTCTGAACTCTTCTCAGCTTTATTTTCAAGTTTTACTTTCGGCGTCAGTTAAAGTTTTCTCTCTTTGAACTAATTCAGCACTATGGGTTCTTTGACTTCCACAAAGGTCTGGAATTGGGAGCATTCCAAGTGCATTGTCACTAAATTTTATCTTTCAATAGCTGTTTCCTATCAACTTTTACAAAATGAATCTGTCAGGAAAATCTGCACATTGTAAAACAAAGAACTTTGATTTCTATTCCTTACCTCCAGCATCCCACTAGAATAATTGCCTCAGTTAATCACTCAGTAGTTATCATGAGTTTTATGTAAGCCACTTACATGAGTGCATTTACAGGAGCCAGTGATGTGCAGAGATCATTATTTCCAACCACTATCCAACTCTTGTTTTCTATCTCCAATAAAGTTAGTTTCTTTGGACTTTGAAAAGCTATTCACAAACTATTACCTGTCACTCCAATTACATCACTGTAGCAATTTTGAAAATAATAAGTACCAAGTTCCAAACAATTCCATTCCCTCATCAATTTATTGTAACTCAAAGGACCCAATTTATTTCCAGTCTCATTCCTTTTGGTAAGTACTAATTGGGATATTTGAAGGACAAAGAAATGTTAACACTGATTCATCTTCCAACTACAGGAGGGTGGCAATATTCTCCCCCTCTCTTAGAACCAGACCTTTTAACTCCTGTGCCAAAATAAGCTGATCTCACTTGCTAATCAAGGACATCTCACGTTAATAATTTTCTGGCAAACCAGGCACATTACCTGTGACATGTTGTAAAGGGAGCCCATTGTTTCCTATTGGATGCCTCTCTCCATTGCTCATTCTATGTATATTCCATGTGACTGGAATTTTGCTCAGATGCTGATCATGTTATCGCAGCTGCTTAATGTTAATTTATTTTTGCAAATCTGATATTTGGGTTTCCCCACGATTCCCAAAAGTATCTTAGGAGATGCGTTAAAACATGCTTAGTGAAAGTAAGCCAATGCAGAGAAGGGGCAAGCTATAATAGAGAATAAGAACAGGGCAGAAGTATCAAATAGATAAGATCTATTTATTTTATTTATTTAGCGATACAGGGTGGAACAGGTCTGTCGGGTCCAACGAGCCCTGCTGCTCAGCAACTCACCTACTGTACACTGGCCTAATCACAGGACAATTTACAATGACCAATTAACTTACTAACCAGTACATCTTTGGACTGTGAGAGGAAACCGGAGTGCCCAGAAAAACGCATATGCACACGAGGAGAATAGGCAAATTTTCTCTCAGAGGATGCTGGAATTGAACTCTGAATTCCAATGACCCGAGCCATAATAGAGTGGTGTAACCTCTCCGCTACTGCGACATCCACTCAGCAGTTTCCTCTGTGCATGTTCGACTTGCCACGATACAATATTGATCTTGAGTTCCTAATAGATTTCAGCTGCCCATTTTAGCGTCACTTTAGTGCATTATGTTGCCTTCAGTGACATGCATGAGGCATGATGTCACTAGCCCTCTTGTGTGTTGATAATATTAGCCTCAAAAACTAAACTTTAAATTCATTTCAGGGTGAGGAGCTTTGTTGTTCTGCTTTTCCTCAATGTGGTTGTATTGCAGCTCAATTTTCCAGCTTTTTGAAGTCACCATGCGCTGTATTTATAGGATTTTACAATCTCAAACTCATTCAGCAGGGAATATATAAGGAGCCTGTGCATCAAAGGGGCTCACTGGGTAGCCTGTTAATATGGCTGCTGCCACAAAGTGGAGTATAAACAGATCTTTCTCAGTTTGGCAGGATGTGATTAATGGGGTGCAGGGATTGGTGCTTCTACATGATTTTTATCGACAACTCGGCTGAGGAGAAATTGTCCTATTTCTAACTTTGCTGATAGAACCAAAACTTAATGGGATTTTAAGTATTCAGGGAAATATAAAGAGACTTCATGGGTATATGGACAAGCTGAATAAGTGGGTTTGAACATGATAGATGTGGAATAGTGTGAAGTGATCCAACTTGGTGTACTAAACAGAAAAATACCAAAATATTTTGTAAAAATTCAAGCTATGATGAATAAAGTATTTTCATATCAACTGGAAACATAGTCCTCAGTCCACAAAGTAGATAGTGGGTGGTCTGAATGAATTATATATGTTTGACTGTAGGATACTAGAAAGTCTGTAATTCATCTCAGTACATTTGAATGATGCTCATTTTTACAAACTTTCCCCAACTGAAATGGAAGATATTTTGTTCATTGTCAGTTGATTTACTTTTCTCTCATGAACATTCATCTGTTTGAAAACTCCTAGAATATATAGCTTGTGGATGTGACTCTTCTCTTCTGCCTCATATGGAAGTTTTCTTTAGTCTTGCTGAAGAGTATGTAGTGTACATTTTCTTCAACTGCAATCTCAAATACATTACTTCATGCTTCTTTTCTGCTAAGCTCTTTTGTTCACCATTTTGACATTCTTATAGTTTTGGCTCTGGATTTATGCCACTTAGTCAGGGACATGAAGCTTTAGTATACCTGAACACATGGTTGAAATTAAGGACCCTTATAAATAGAATTTGGAAGTATGATTCCAGAGTATTAAATGAGTCAATGCTGCTGAAAAACATAACACATATTAAACATTATTCTAAGATTGTCTCACAATGAATTTTAAGAAACAAAAACAGAAAACACTGGAACCACTTGGCAGATCTGATGGCGTCTGTAGAGAGAGAAACAGAGTTAATATTTTAGGTCAAAGACCTGCCATCTGTACTGGTAAATACAGAAAGTAAGTTGAAAAGAGGGAAGGAGAACTAAGGACTTTCTGAGAAAAAGTGGATTAATCAAAAATAATTGGAAGAGGTATTAGGAAAGGTAATTAAAACCAGTTCAAGAAAAATAATCTTTTGGTGTGCTTTTAAGGAAAAGAAACAATGGCATTTGGAAGGCTTTATAGAAGGAATTGATGAAAGGATGTGGGCATTGATGCTACATTAAGGGAAGTGGGGAGTAGTGGGTTTTACGAGAGAATGGAGTGTAAGGGTGAGGAATAGCAGGAGTCATAAGGCTAGATAAGGACCAGTAAGGCCATGAAGTACAGTATTGTGATATCATGGTGAAAATTCAAAACTAAAATGGTAAGGGGAGCAGGGGGAAGGAATCAGTGGAGGGTATCAAGTACAGTTGATGGATGAGCAGGGCCCAAACACGAGGAATTCTTCAGATGCTAGAAATTCAAGCAACACACATCAAATTTGCTGGTGAACGCAGCAGGCCAGGCAGCATCTCTAGGAAGAGGTACAGTCAGGGCCCCAGACAGTCCTTCCAGGTGAGGCAACACTTCACCTATGAGTCGGCTGGGGTGATATACTGTGAACAGTACTCCCAATGAGGCCTTCTATATATTGGCGAGACCCGACGCAGACTGGGAGATCGTTTTGCTGAACACCTACGCTCTGTCCGCCAGAGAAAGCAGGATCTCCCAGTGGCCACACATTTTAATTCCACATCCCATTTCCATTCTGACATGTCTATCCACGGCCTCCTCTACTGTAAAGATGAAGCCACACTCAGGTTGGAGGAACAACACCTTATATTCCGTCTGGGTAGCCTCCAACCTGATGGCATGAACATTGACTTCTCTAACTTCCGCTAATGCCCCACCTCCCCTCGTACTCCATCGGTTATTTATTTATATGCACACATTCTTTCTCTCACTCTCCTTTTTCTCCCTCTGTCCCTCTGACTATACCCCTTGCCCATCCTCTGGGTTTTTTCTCCCCCTTCCCCCTTTTCCTTCTCCCTGGACCTCCTGTCCCATGATCCTCTTATATCCCTTTTGCCAATCAACTGTCCAGCTCTTGGCTCCATCCCTCCCCCTCCTGTCTTCTCCTATCATTTTGGATCTCCCCCTCCCCCTCCCACTTTCAAACCTCTTACTAGCTGTTCCTTCAGTTAGTCCTGACGAAGGGTCTCGGCCTGAAATGTCGACTGTACCTCTTCCTAGAGATGCTGCCTGGCCTGCTGCGTTCACCAGCAACTTTGATAGGATCAGGCCCAATGATGGACAAGATGTAAGGAGACAGCTTTGGATCAATGAAGATTTCAGACTGTGGAGTATGGGTTCTATACCAAGAAATAGGTTTAATCACCAATACAACCAAGTTATGTCATTGTATGTCCTCACAAATTTCCTTTTATGTGTTGCAGCTGTGGGTACTAGTTGTTTTCCATCATCTGTCCATTATCTAACCATAGATATCTACAATACGTTGCTGCCTTAATTTTCTGACAATTCATTCTTTGAAATGTTAATGGGCTCTAGTTATTTACCTGGAGTCAAATCTTATGCATCAAGTATTTCTCAAGCCCCTTGAGCGAAATAATGTCAAATGATCAACAAAGTAAACATCTTCACAAAAACCAGCAAGAGAAGGCATTGAAAATGTTACTCCATATGAATGCCTATGTACCTCTAAGAGCTGTGTGCACTGTGTAGTACTCCTACACATTGCTATAAAAGATACTGGTCTTCAGCAGTGAATACCTTCAAAGAAGAGTATTTGGTTGTTAACTATTTCCACTGCTTGCCTTCATGAGCAGCAACACAAAATAGCCAATCAGTACTACAAAGTTGATTGATAATGAGGAATAGGAAACATTTGGGCTGAGCAATGGCTAACGTTAGTCGCCACTTCCTTTGGAATGATATCTGTGACAAGGATATAATGGATGTCCACATTGGGATGTATAGGATCTGCCTTTGGTTTGAGGCAAAGGAAGAACTCAGTTAAGGAGAGGAGGAAAAGTAGTAAAGTTCAACTTGATCTATTTGTGTTTGATAACACAACTGAGAACAGCCATTTACTAAACCAAGGTCAACAGGGCATTGTTTGGCAACAAGAAGTACTTGCAGTGAAAAATGTGAAGGAAAGCCAGCATAAAACAAAATTTATTCATTCTGCTATTAGAAATATCCTAAAGGATTACACCCACAACCAGTTCTACTGTATAAAAAAAAGCACATATAAAACAAAAAAGAGGGAAACAAAATCGCCCAAGTAATAAACAGCCTGGCATATATGATGGTAGAGTTCTTGCATAGTGTGTGCTCAGTCAAATATAATGGTTGTTGTTTCAGTACATGGGTGACTTTAAACAAAACCAGAATAGAAGTGGTGAAGCATGAAGTCGTCTTGGGCAGCAGCGCAAAACAACATATCAGCATACTAGTATTGAGGTATTTTACCTAATTTGCTTTTAAAATGGGAAAAGAATACTAACAAAGTACAAAACAGATAATCAATTCATTATTACTCATTTGTACTACGGCATAAAGTCAATACATCCTCTAAAGTGTTTGATTATTATAATTACAGGCATTCAGACAAGCTTAAATAGGGAAAATTCACAATGAGTGACAGGCAATTACAGTTTTCCTCCAATATGATATGGCTTTACCAACAGAAACATTAGAGATGAACTTGACCCCTGATATGCTTCATTACCCATAGTGAAAGGCTAGATTAAAATGAAAGCTGGTGAAAATGGAGAGTTTACCAATTAAAAGAAAATATCATCTGACATAATCACATTCAGCGATGTTAACACACTGGGCCTTAGGCAGAATAGTACTTTCCTGAATTATTTACTTTTAAAGCAAATCCTTTCTGTGTATTAGCAGTTGTATTGCCCAACATAAAATAAAACATACAAAATTACAGTCAATCATGTTGATACTAACTGAAACCTTAATAGAATTACTTTATATATTTAAATATATATATATATATTTCTGCTCTGTATGCAATTTATAAGATGTAAGTAAGATTCATTTTAGAACAGTAAGCATTACAGTGCCACTATACCCATACAAAAGTTGAGTGTAACCTTACTGTTGATGCTTTAATAAGGAATTGTAAAATTATTAGGAGTATTCTTCTTTAGTACATTATTGTTCACTAATGAAATGTACAGAAAACATTCCTCTATCTAAGGAGATAAGAGACTGCAGTTTTTATGGAATCCGTATTATTTCCTGGAATATTATCAAAATCAGTGTGTTGCACATTTTTATGCACAAATTCATATTACGCATTAGCTTTAACCCTGAAATAAACCATAGAATGATAGAAACTACAGCACAGAAACAGGCCCTTTGGCCCTTCTTGGCTGTGCTGACCCATTTTCTGCCTAGTCCCACTGACCTGCACACGGACCATATCCCTCCATACACCTCCCATCCATGTATCTGTCCAATTTATTCTTAAATGTTAAAAAAGAACCCGCATTTACCACCTCGTCTGGCAGCTCATTCCATACTCCCACCGCTCTCTGTGTGAAGAAGCCCCCTGTAATGTTCCCTTTAAACTTTTCCTCCCTCACCCTTAACCCATGTCCTCTGTTTTTTTTCTCCCCTTGCCTCAGTGGAAAAAGCCTGCTTGCATTCACTCTATCTATACCCATCATAATTTTATATACCTCTATCAAATCTCCCCTCATTCTTCTACGCTCCAGGGAATAAAGTCCCAACCTATTCAACCTTTCTCTGTAACTGAGTTTCTCAAGTCCTGGCAACATCCTTGTAAACCTTCTCTGCACTCTTTCAACCTTATTTATATCCTTCCTGTAATTTGGTGACCAAAACTGAACACAATACTCCAGATTTGGCCTCACCAATGCCTTATACAACCTCATCATAACATTCCAGCTCTTATAGTCAATACTTTGATTAATAAAGGCCAATGTACCAAAAGCTCTCTTTACGACCCTATCTACCTGTGACGACACTTGTTAGGGAATTTTGTATCTGTACTCCCAGATCCCTCTGTTCCACTGCACTCCTCAGTGCCTTACCATTAACCCTGTATGTTCTACATTGGTTTGTTCTTCCAATGTGCAATATCTCACACTTGTCAGTATTAAACTCCATCTGCCATTTTTCAGCCCATTTTTCCAGCTGGTCCAAGTCCCCCTGCAGGCTCTGAAAACCTTCCTCACTGTCTACTACACCTCCAATCTTTGTATCATCAGCAAATTTGCTGATCCAATTTACCACATTATCATCCAGATCATTGATATAGATGACAAATAACAATGGACCCAGCACTGATCCCTGTGGCACACCACTAGTCACAGGCCTCCACTCAGAGAAGCAATTCTCTACCACCACTCTCTGGCTTCTTCCATTGAGTCAATGTCTAATCCAATTTACCACCTCTCCATGTATACCTAGCAACTGAATTTTCCTAACTAGCCTCCCATGCAGGACCTTGTCAAAGGCCTTACTGAAGTCCATGTAGACAATATCCACTGCCTTCCCTTCATCCACTTTCCTGGTACACTCCTCGAAAAACTCCAACAGATTGGTCAAACATGACCTACCACGCACAAAGCCATGTTGACTCTCCCTAATAAGCCCCTGTCTATCCAAATGCTTGTAGATTCTGTCTCTTAGTACTCCCTCCAATAACTTACCTACTAATGATGTTAAACTCACTGGCCTATAATTTCCCAGATTACTTTTCAATCCTTTTTTAAACAACAGAACAACATGAGCCACTCTCCAATCCTCCGGCACTTCACCCGTAGACAGCGACATTTTAAATATTTCTGCTAGGGCCCCCGCAATTTCAACACTAGTCCCCTTCAAGGTCCGAGGGAACACTCTGTCAGGTCCTGGGGATTTATCCACTTTAATTTTCCTCAAGACAGCAAGCACCTCCTCCTTTTCAATCTGTACAGTTTCCATGGTCTCACTACTTGATTCCCTCAATTCCATAGATTTCATGCCAGCTTCCTTAGTAAATACAGATGCAAAAAACCCATTTAAGATCTCCCCCATTTCCTTTGGTTCCGCACAAAGCCAACGACTCTGATCTTCAAGAGGATCAATTTTATCCCTTACAATCCTTTTGCTCTTAATATACTTGTAAAAGCTCTTTGGATTATCCTTCACTTTGACTGCCCAGGCAAACTCATGTCTTCTTTTTGCCCTCCTGATTTCTTTCTTAAGTATTTTCTTGCACTTCTTATACTCCTCAAGCACCTGATTTACCCGCTGTTTCCTATACATTTCATACAAGTTCCTCTTCTTCTTTATCAGAGTTGCAATATCCCTTGAGAACCAAGGTTCCTTTTTCCTATTCAATTTGCCTTTAATCCTGACAGGAACGTACAAACTCTGCACTCTCAAAATTTCCTCTTTGAAGGCTTCCCACCTACCAATCACATCTTTGCCAGAGAACAACCTGTCCCAATCCATGCTTTTCAGATCCTTTCTCATTTCTTCAAATTTGGCCTTCTTCCAGTTCAGAACCTCAACCCTAGGACCAGATCTATCCTTGTCCATGATCAAATTGAAACTAATGGTATTATGATCACTGGAACCAGAGTGCTCCCCTACACAGACTTCTGTCACTTGCCCTAATTCATTTCCTAACAGGAGATCCAATATTGCATCCCCTCTAGTTGGTCCCTCTATATACTGATTTAGAAAACTTCCCTGAACACATTTTACAAACTCTAAACCATCTAGACCCCTAACAGTATGGGAGTCCCAATCAATGTATGGAAAATTAAAATCCCCTACCACCACAACTTTATGTTTCCTGCAGTTGCCTGCTATCTCTCTGCAGATTTGCTCTTCCAAGTCTCGTTGACTATTGGGTGGTCTGTAATACAATCCCACTAATGTGGCCATACCTTTCCTGTTTCTCAGCTCCACCCATAAGGACTCAGTAGACAAGCCCTCTAATCTGTCCTGCCTGAGCACTGCTGTAATATTTTCCCTAACAAGCAATGCTACTCCCCCACCTTTCATTCCTCTGCCTCGATCACATCTGAAACATCGGAACCCTGGAATATTAAGCTGCCAGTCCTGCCCCTTCTGTAGCCAAGTTTCACTAATTGCTACAACATCATAATTCCACGTGTCAATCCACGCCCTCAACTCATCCGCCTTCCCTGCAATACTCCTAGCATTGAAATATATACACCTCTGAAGATTTTTACCACCACTTACAACCTTTCTATCAGTGGATTTGCTTAAACTTTCAATATCATTTATTTTCACCCCAGCCAATTCAGAAGCAATTCAGAAAAAAGCAAAATTCCAGCGTAATGACGTACTCCGGGGTCCAGATGCTGCTTTAATTATCTAACATATAATACATTTTAGAACCTTCCTCTCAGTTATTTACTGGAGAAATGTATAATTATTTCTGAATTTCAATTCTATTACATTGAATAACATAAGAGTACCACATTCTCACACATGTGCAAAGCTAAAGCTGTATTTCTATTAGGAGCTGGTTCCCCAATGGAGCTTTAAAAAGACACGTCAGACAAAACATTACCCTGGCTACATACCAAGCATTTAGTTGTCATTAAGATCCTTTCTTCCAAGCCTTCTGGTAACAAAATGAATTTATTTCATGACTCTACTTGAGAGAATTTGGTGGGGAAGCGGGGTAGGGACGGAGAATGGTAATAGAAATGATTATTTACTAAATGAATTTAACTGATATCAGAATATTTAGGCAAAGACTTAAAAGAGGAACCAGATTGACGCAATAAATCATATTCTGTGAACACAATGCATTTCAGTCACATGTGTCAAATGAAAGTTGCTGGAAAAAAAGGTATGACTTCTTAGTGACAGATTTTGATACTGCTCTCATGGGGAAGTGGTTTACTCCACGTTAATGCAATGGATTTTTGACCATTGGTATAGTCAGGTGAGTTTGGTGAGTTGAGGGAATATTATCATTCAATGCGTAACATGCATTTTGTAGCTTTGGGAGATTACAATACAGGGCGCCATTGTTTAGTGTAACAGTATTACAGCTTGGGTGTTGGAGCTCGGAGTCCAATTCCAACGTCATCTGTAAGGACTTTGTACATCCTCCCTGTGAATGTGTGGGTTTCCTCCAGGTGCTCCGGTTTCCTTCCACAGTCCAAAGACATACCAGTTTGTAGAAAAACTTGGTCATTGTAAGTTGTCCCGTGATTGGTCCAGGGTTAAGTAGGTGGGTTGCTGGTGGCATGAGTCGAAGGGCCTGGCCTGTTCACTAAGTAAAAAAATAATAAATCTACTGCAATTACAACATCTCAAATAAATGTAAAAATTTAAAAAATGAAACCCAAGACATAACTCAACATAAATTTTAATCTGAGTGCTGCCAGTTACCATGAATAGAGTGAGCTGAATGAACACTGAATTTTTCAGAGTTGAAAGTCTTGTTTCTATTACCCAGCAGAACTAATATGTCAAGCTGTGACTGGAAGAGTGGAACAATGCAAAGCATTAGTTTTAAAATTAAAATGTAATCATCTTCAATTTAACCTACCTGATACATCTTTGGACTGTGGAAGGGAGCAGCAGCACCCTGTGATAACTCATGCATTCCTCGGGGAGGACGTACAAAGACTCCTTACAGAAAGGTGTCAGAATTGAACTCTGAACTCCAGAAAACCCCGAGCTGTAATACTGTCACACTAACCGTTCGCTACCGTGGCACCCACATCTCTTAGTTCTAGTACCATTGCATGGACGTCCCTCTATTCTGTGGCTGTGCTCTGTAATCCTAGAATTACTCACTACAGGAAAGATCTACTCTACATCCACTTTGTCTAGACTTTTCAATATTCTTATTACTTACTTTACTTTATTGTTGCCAAACAATTGATACTACAGCGTACAATAATCAGTGATATTTGATTCTGCGCTTCACACTCCCTGGAGTACAAATCGATAGTAAATATTAAAAAATTTAAATTATAAATCATAAATAGAAAATAGAAAAGGGAAAGTAAGGTAGTGCAAAAAAAAAAACGAGAGGCAGATCCGGATAGTTGGAGGGTACGGCCCAGATCTGGGTGAGGATCCGTTCAGTAGTCTTATCACAGTTGGAAAGAAGCTGTTCCCAAATCTGGCTGTATGTGTCTTCAAGCAATAGATTTCAATGAGATCCCCCTTCATTCTTCTCAACTCCAGACAGTACAGGCTCAGAGCCATCAAGTGCTCTTCATATGTTAGCTATTTCATTCCTGAAATCATTCTTGTGAAGCTCCTCTGGACACTCTGCAATGCCAGTATACTTATATCTTATACTCTATCTGCCACTTCTTTACCCATTCTCCCAATCTGTCCGTCCTTCAGCAGACTCCCTGTCTCTCTGCCTATCTTTGTATCTTTGAAACCATGCTGACTTTGGCAAGGCAATTGACAGTCTATCCCAGGGAAAGCTCCTGGCAATGATGGGATTCCTCCAGACCTTATCAAACACTGCAACAGCTCACTCCTCCAACCCTTACACGAGGTCCTCCGTCAGTGCTGGAAGGAAGGAGCCGTACCACAGGATATGCACGACTCTAAAATCGTCACTTTGTACAAGAACAAGGGTGATAGAAATGACTGCAACAACTACAGGGGTATCTCCCTCCTGAGTATTGTTAGCAAAGTCTTTGCTCCCGTAACTCTGGCACGTCTACAGACTCTGGCAGAACAGGTCTACCTTGAGTCCCAATGTGGTTTTCATGCAAGGAGGTCAACTGTCGACATGATTTTCTCACTCCGTCAACTCCAGGAGAATTGCAGGGAACAACAGAAACCCCTCTATGTCGCTTTCATCGACTTGACCAAGGCATTTGACCTTGTCAGCAGGGATGGGCTCTTTCAGATTCTCCTCAAGATTGGCTGTCCCCCAAAACTCCAAGTATCGTCAAGTCATTCCATGACGAATGAGGGCTACTGTTCAGTACAATGGCAGCTCATCAGAATTCTTCGCTATTCGTAGTGGAGTCAAACAAGGATGCGTGTTGGCCCCAACATTATTCGGCATCTTCTTCTCTATGCTGTTGAAGCACGTGTATAGGACGTCGACGGTTGGCATCTACATGCACACCTGGTCTGATGGGTGGCTGTTGAACCCTGCACGCCTGAGAGCAAGAACAAAGGTGCAAAAGATCTTAATACGTGACATGCTCTTTGCCAATGACACTGCTATAACCTCGCACAACAAACAGCAACTACAAACTCTCATGAACTGCTTCTCTAAGGCATGCAAGGTCTTCAGGCTTACCATCAGCCTAAAGAAAACAAATGTCCTTGCCCAGAATGTAGTGGAGATACCAGTCATTACCATCGACAGTTACAATCTAGAAGTGGTGCACGAGTTCACATACTTGGGTCAACCATTAGCGACACTCTCTGCCTCAATGCTGAAATCAATAGGCGTATTAGCAAAGCAGCATCGATCTTTGCTCGGCTCTCCTCGTGGGTCTAGCAGAATCTGAAACTCACTACAAAGACCAAGACTGCTGTGTACAATGCATGCGTTATCAGCACCCTCCTGTATGGTAGCGAGACTTGGACCATCTACTCCAAGCAGGAGAGGAAACTCAATAATTTTCACCTGCGCAGCCTTCGCCGCATCCTCGGCATCACCTGGAGAGACAAAGTCCCAAACTCAGAGGTCCTCTCCCGCGCTGGACTTCCCACAACGTTCATGCTTTTAAGACAACGCAGACTGCGCTGGCAGGGCCATGTCCGTTGTATGAAGGATGGTAGACTGCCAAAGGACATCCTCTGCAGAGAACTAGCAACAGGCAAGAGGAACGTTGGTAGATCCCAGCTTCACTTCAAGGACCTCTGCAAGCACAACATGAAAGCCTTAAACACAGAGTGCTGGGAGAATACAGCAGATGACCGCAACAAATGGCGAGGTACTCTTCAGCAACACCTAAGGCAAGGTGAAAGAGTGATCCTGAGTCAGTTTGAGGAGCAGAGAGCTAAACCGAGAGCACAGCAGACAGCGTCAACAATTCCACGATGCCCTACACATGCAGCAACTGTGGCAGAATTCCAGGATCAGCCTCAATGACCACAGTAAACGCTGCTCGACAAACCAGTGACTACCAGAGGCACAGTACCCATGGTCAACCATGACCGACAGAGGCCACACACCTTCATATTTCATCTTTTCTGTCCTTATCGTCTTTTAAATTTGCCTTCTGTTGGTTTTAAAGGCTTCCAAATCCTTTAACGTCACATTACTTCTTACTGTATTATATGCCCTCTCTTTGGCTTTAATGTTGGCTTTGAATTCCTTGTCAGCCATGGTTAGATCATCCTACCTTAAGAATACTCTTACTTTGAGATGTTTCTATCATGTGCTTTCTGAATTGCTCCCAGAAACTACAGCCATCGCTGTTCTGCTGTCACCCCTCGTCCAATCAACTTTGGCCAGCTCCTCTCTCATCCCTGTAATTCATTTACTCCACTGTAATACTGATGCATCTGACTTTATCTTCTCCCTCTCAAACTGCAAGTTGAATTCTATCATATTATGGGTTCCTTAATTTCAGCTCGCTCCCTAATGAAATCTGGTTCATTGCACAACACCCATTCCAGCATTGCTTTTCTCTTAGTGGGCTCAACCACAAGCTGCTCTAAAGAGCCATTGAGTATGTATTCTACAAATTCCCTCTCTTGGGATCCAACAGCAACCTGATTATCCCTATTTACCTACATATTGAAATACCCTATAGCTATCACAGCATTGACCTTATTACATGCCTTTTTTATTTGCTGTTGAAATTTATATCGCACATCCTGGCAACTGTTTGAAGCCTGTATGTAACTGCTATCAAGGCTTTTTTTTTACTTTTGCAGTGTCTTAACTCTACCCAGAAGAATTCTACGTCTTCTGATTCTATGTCACCTCTAAAGATTTGGTTTAATTTTTTACCAGTAGAGTCACACCACCTCCTCTGCCTACCTGACTGTCCTTGTGATACGATAGACATCCTTAGACGTTAAGCTCCCCACTATAGTCTTCTTTCCGCCTTGCCTCAGTAATACCCACTAACCTATTTGCAAAGAAATCTGCCATTCTTACCTGTGCCTGGCCTATACATTACGCCCTCCTGGAGCAATTAGGCTTATTCCTAATTGCCTCCCGAGTTTAGTCATAGTAGTAGTAGTAGTACTAGGAGCAATTAGTAGTGTACAATAAATTATGATTTTTTTCCAGTAATATCTGTATTCTAGAAATGAATGAAAACTTTAATGTATCATCATATTCATTCAGCAGTAGCTAGAAAGTAGTTACAGTACATTTCATTTTGTGCCTGTCCATGAAAGTTCGGCAAACATATAACATTTCCATAAGTTTCTAGCTTAAGCTGCTTTGTATAATTATTAAAACAGTACAAATTCATAATTCTGAATCATATTACAGGTGGTCAAATAGAATTCCAGAAGTTTTAATGGGGTTAGTTCAATGGTTTCAATGGAGTTACATATTGATAGTGGTGCTACATGTGGAAAATGAAAACTAAAAACAGCATATGCTCTCTGTACAAACGAAGCTCACTGCAGATTGACAAGAACTATAATGAAAACAAACAAATCCTTCAGCATCTGTTCTAAGTGACTGTAAGTATGTTTAATAATAACATGGTGCAGGTAACCGCTCTCCCTGTAAGTATTGCTACGGGTTGTATGAATGACAGAGGATATTTCAATGCAAATCCAGTAACTGAAGTACACAATCTGACTTTCTCCTTCACATAATACCGAATAGAGATTATATTTGAATATAAAGTTCAGATTTTCAACTTTATATGATATTTTACATTTTATTAAAATACACAATGTTTTTTGTTAATGTAGATTTGAAAGTGATTTGGTTGTTTAAGTGAACTCATCTTCCTCCCTCTGGTGTGAGGGCAGATTCTGCTTGCAGGGAGTAGCCTTTTGCTGGCAACCAAAAGGAAAGGGCATATGTTGAGAAAGGAATTTAAATGTACTGATGTGCTCTCGCTGGTAGCCAAATTAAATGATCGTATGATCATGCAGCGTGTACCTTATGTTGGCAGAAGAAGCTGTGTTTGTTGACAACTTGCGCTGACTGTTCCGATAAAATGCAGTTGCGGTTGTTTGCTTGAAAAGTACATGAACTGTTGGCAAGCTGTGGAAAACTCAGCCTCAGCTGGTAGGGAACTGCTGTTAAGGGCCATTGCACAGAGCTATTATACAAGGTAGCAACATGTGAGCAAGCTGCCCTTTGCTTCCAGCACAAGACCAGGAAATAATTCTCCAGTGTTGGATTCACACTTTACACGAGTCAACCTTTGCTTTTCAAGCTATTATGAATTCTGGTCTCATTTAGAAGAAAAGTCCTGAGCAATAGGAATATTGTTTCATTGTAAGATCCCTTACAACACAATCACCAACGCTGTCTTAGTGATAAGAACATTCCAGCCAATGGCTTCCAACAGGATATTTCATTCTTTATGTGGAAGTCGCAGATTCGGATAACTTCTCAACATAATTTACATTGAGCATCCAAGGTATTGCAATAGCTGATTGTTTGGCTACAGTTGTGTGAAATCCTTGCACTGTTGTCTGTCTATAGACCAAAAGCCAACTTGATTATGACTGAGGACCATTTTTATATAGAATAATTGCGGTGAACTGCAGTAAGTGTAAATAAGATATACAGTATCATTAGTAGCTAATAACACCCGTGGGTTAAAGAAAACTTGTCTTTTACGCAGCCAGTGCACTGATTTTGCACTCTAACAGTACAATTGTTGTTTCAATTTGTTTTTATTTCCAAGGAGGATTAGTGAGTTTCCAGGCTTTTAGAAACAGAGTACACGTTTGTAGAAAATGAGTATTGTTTAGCCTCATTAAGGAATTAGTTAATAAAACTAGTCTTATAAAATAGAGGATAATGATGCTACCTACAAAGATGATGGAAATGGACTTGCTGAATTTGCTAAAAAGTTAAGCTGTCTATCAATCCATGTTATCACATATCAGTTGCTGACCATCATTAACCACAAATCTGACTTTCAGTCAGGGCTTCAAGTACAGGAGTTGGCACACTATGCTGCATTTGTACAAGTCATTGACGAGACACAGTTGGAATACTGTGTACTGTTTTGATCATCCTGTTATAGGAAAGATGTGGTTGAACTGGGAAAAGTGCCGCAAAGATGAGGATGTTGCCAGGAGTAGGCAACCTGAGTTATAGGGAGATGTTTACCAGGCTAGGTCTTTATGTATTTAAACATACATGAATGAGGGTTGATGTTACAGTAATGTTTAACATTATGAAAGGCATAGATAATGTGGATGTTAACAGTCTTTTCCCCAGTGCTGGGGAGTCAGAAACTAGGAGGGATAGATTTAAAGTGAGATGGAAAATTTTAAAAGGAACTTGAGGGACAAATTTATCTACACAAAAGGTGAGGAGTATATGGAACAAGCTGCAAGAGGAAGTGATTGAGGGAGGTGCAATAGTATTATTTCAGAAGCTCTTGGATAGGTACAAGCAGGTGTGGGCTTAGAGAAATGTGGGCCAAATGCAGGAAATTAGAACTAGATCTGTAGGCCCCATGGACACAATTGATTCATTGGTCCATAGTGACTATATTCATGTTGTATTGCATTATGAACCTATTACTCAGTTAAAATCATAACTCCACAGCAAAAAAGAAAAGAACAGCATTATTAACTTCATTTAAACTACAGACTGTAAGATTCTTCAACCAAACATACCATTTGCTGCTCCATGACTATGGGTCACCAGTATTCTTTCTCCCTCCAGGATGAAAGATTATGAAGATTCTAAATGCATTTCTCAACATGCCCTCCACAGATATGAACTTATATGATCAAATCCACTCAGTGGCCACATTATTAAGTGTCTCCTGTACCTAATAAAGTTACCACTGAGTGTACGCTCATGGGGTTCTGCGTCTGTAGGCCTTACACTTCAAGGTTTTTATATGTTGTGCATACAAAGATGCTCTTCTGTACACCACTGTTGTAATGCATGATTAATTAAGTTACTGTCACCTTCCTGTCAGTTTCAAACAGTCTGGTCATTCTCCCTGATTTCTCTCATTAACAAGGGGTTCCTGGGAAGGAAGTCCTAGTCTGTGCAACCTCTCCTTGTAACTCAGGTCCCTATATCTATGCAACTTCCTGATGACTCTTTTGCGCTCTCTTTCTAGTTTAGTAAAATTTTCATATTACGGGATGACCCAAACTGTACCAAGTGAGCCATCACCAACTTCTTCTTACATAATTGCCTGTAACTTCCCAACTCCTGTACTCGGTTCTCTGATCGATGAAAGTCCGAGTGCCAATACCCTGTTCACCATCATGTCCACCTCAGTTCGTCACTGACCACAGTGGCACACCACTAGACTCAGAGTCCTGTCTGAGAATCAAGCCTTGACCATCATATTGTGCTTCCTATCACTGAACTAATTATGAATGAAATCCTTTATCTTCTCTGGATCCAATGTTGAGCTAACCTTTTGGACTAGCCTACCATGAGGGATCTTGTCAAAGGCCTTGCTAAAGTGCACATAGACAACATCCACTGCACTGCCTTCACCTACCCTCTTTGTTATGTCCTTCATATGCTTTGCCAAATTCCTTCATAAATCCAAGGATATGACCATTGAAGATATCCTTCCCGGTCTTTATATGAAGAAGAGAGCCCGTATTGCTCATATAGAAAAATACATAGATATTGTTCTTTTTCTTTTACTATGAAGCAAACTACTTAAATAACAGTCAATATTTAGGGTTGAGACCATTCATCTGGACTGAAACTATGTTTTTAGGCAATTCTTTTGCAGGTTATGTCCAGAAGATACCAATGGAATGTTGTAATCAGCATGTAAATATTTATAAGAATATATTAAACACATTTAGGGACAAAATTAAAATGGACAAAAATTGCTAAAGAGTTAACATTTCACATTGTAACCTATCGTCAGAAATATTTTGGTGAAAGATCATCAACCTGAAACTTTAATTTTGCTCCTTTTGTCACAAGTGTATGATCTGTTGAAAGTTTCCATGTTCTTTGGTTTCCATCTCGGATTTAGTGTGTCTTCAATTTTAGACTTTTGTGACTAATAAGTGAAAGAAGGGGAAGAAAAACATTAAACACAAGAAATTCTGCAGTTGCTGGAAATGAACACTCACAAAATGCTGGAGGAACTCAGCAGGTTAGGTAGTACACGTGGAAATGAACAAACAGTTGTTGTTTTGTTTTGAAAAGGAAGGAGGAAGATGACAGGGGGTGGGGGAAGAAGGATAGCGGGAAGATTATAGGTAAAGGGCTGGAGATGAAGGGATCTGATAGGAGAGGAGGGTGGACCGTAGAAGGAAGGGAAGGAGGAGGGGCACCAGCGGGAGTTGATAGACAGGTGAGAAGAGGTAAGAGGTAAGAGTTGGAGAATAGATTTTTTTTTACCGGAAGGAGAAATCGATATTCCTGCCATCTAGTTGGAGGTTATAGGTATGGAATGTAAGGTGTTGCTCCTTCATCCTGATGGTGGCCTCATTGTGGCCCAAGAGGAGGCCATGGATCAACATGCTGGAACAGGAATGGAAATTGAAATTAAAATGTTGGACTACCAGGAAGTTCCACTTTTGGCAAATCAAGCGGAGGTGCTCTATGAAATGGTCCTCCATTTTACAACAGGTCTCATCATTGTGGAGTAAGCCACTTCGGGATTACTGGATATGATAGATGACCCCAGCAGATTCGTTAGTGAAGTGTCACCTAACCATGGAGGACTGTTTGGGGTCATGAATGGAGGGAGGGGAGGAAGTGAATGGGCGAGTGTAGCGCTTTGGCCACTTGTAGGGATAAGTTCCGGGAGGGAGATTAGTGGGGAGTGAATAATGGGCTTGGAAATGGTCAAGGAGAGATCCCTTTGGAAAGTGATGATTAGGAGCGAAGCAAAGATGTGTTTAGTGGTAGGATCACTTTGGAGATGGTGGGAGTTGTAGAGAATAATGTAGTGGATTCAGAGGCCATTGGGGTGGTAGGTAAGGAGAAGAGGAACTCTATCACTTTTAGGGTGGCAGGAAGATAAGGTGAGCATGGATGTCCAGGAAATGGAGAAGATGCAGGTGATGGAAACATCAGCATTGGAGGAAAAGAAACCCCATTCTTTGAAGAAGTAGGACATCTGATGTCCTGGAAAGAAAGAAGTTGGTTGCTGGACTAATGAAGTGAACTCCTTTGGGAAGATTCTCATTAACTAAAATGCAATGAACAATGTCAGAATAAATTCCCAACTCTCTACCCAAGTGAAAAACTGATATTTCAAAATCAATAAAAATCAGTCAGTACATCTCATGGGAAACTGATTTGTAATGCTGGATTTTGATGAGAAATTATTGACCTGAATGATTAACTGTTTTTTCTTCCCTCCACAGAGGGTGCCTCACCTGCTGAGGTTTTCCAGCATTTTCAGTTATTTATATCAGCTTTACATGTAGACAGCTCATTGAAAACCAAACCTGTGCAGCTCAGTAAAATCTGATCAGCTTGAAAGTGAGTCAACAGGTTGTGGAATTAATTCAGCATTGAGGTGAGTGAATTTATCCACTCTGGATCAAAAATCTGATAGTTGAGATGTAATAACTGTTTCTGAACCTGGTGGCATGGGACCTTCTTCACAAATCAGCAGTGAGAAGAGAGCATGGACTGGATATTGGGGATCCTTGATAATGGATGCTGTTTTCCTACAATAATGCTCCTTGCAGATGTGCTCAATGTTGGGAGGGGTGGGAGCTTTACCTGTGATGGACTGGGCTGTATCCATTACTTTTTGTAGGTTTTTCTATTCAAGACCATTGATGCTTTCATATCAGCTGTGAAGCAAATAGTCAATACACTCTCCTCTGCACAGCTGTAGAAATTGCCAGAGTTTTAGATGATATGCTGAATCTTTGCAAATACCTAAGAAAGTAGAGGCATGGCCTACTTTGTAATGGCGCTTGTGTGCTGGACCTAGGACATAACCTCTGAAATCCTCCCTGTTATGGAGTATTCTGGAGTCTTGTCAATATAGCAGATATTAATTCAAACAAGAACCAGGCTTCAGCTCTTAAATATCTTCAGGAAACTTGCAATTAACCTTCAGTTTTTTTTTGTAAATTGCAAGCAGTAAATTGAAGTTGAAAGCATAGATTGCTCCACAGACTAATAGATTGCATATGCAAGAAGCAGATATTAAGACAATGGGCTTGTGTCAAACCAGGCAGCATGGACTAAGTTATTTGCACCATTGTGACTGAGTTTAAACTGGCAGACCAGATGCATGTTGTTACTTAACATTGCAAACATGGTCACAGGTATAGGCAATCAATAGTTTTTTGTGTCATTGGTATATTTGTGTACTAAGAGACTGCCCTGACAACATTAATTTTGGATGTCTGGCTCTCTGTCATCAAAAGGATTTGAACATTTGTATCAATTAGTTTCTCCCAAAGGCGTTTGAACCTTCAAAGGAGGGTTATCAATTACAATGTGCTACTATTATCTCAAAGGAACCATTTGTCAACCCAAAGTACTGAAGTTAAAAAAAATCACTGTAACTCTTGAAATTGTATTGAATCACTTACTGTTACTTTTGATGTTAAGGATATAAAAATGTGATATACCTTGGGCTTTGTGAATATCTACCGAGAATGTCTCCAGGATGATGCCTGCTTGTTGTGCTGAATAAAGAACCTCTACAGTATATCACCAACTTCAGTGTCTCTCCAGTGACTTCAATTACAGTCACGACAACCCTGAGGAATTTAAAGTTGTGATCCTGTCCAGCTCTGATCCTCTGAAGAAGACTGGATCATGAACCTCTGATTTACTCCTCCTGTAGTCAATTATCAGCTCCTTGGTCTTGCTGACATTGAGTGAGAGGTTATTGTTGTGGGACCACTCAGCCAGATTTTCTGTCTCCATCCTATATGCTAATTCATCACCACCTTTCATTTGATCAATTACGGTGGTGTTGTCAGCAAACTTAAATATGGCATTGGAGCAGTACTTAGTCTGTAGATTTTCACAAGTATAAATGGCAGAGGTGTTTTGTGTTCAAGAAAAACCATAACAACGCATTTATTGTACTCCAAATATCAAACACAAAATACTTAAATACTTACAGCATCACTTCAGGCCAGCCCCTCAAAATGAACTTTAACTTAATGTCGGTGGCTGTGAATAATGTACGCTTCCACCAATTACATTACCTGTAGGGCTTCATAGTTATAAGTAAAATGTGCGTAGAGCATGGGGCTAAGAACACAGCCTTGTGAGAATTGCTCCAGGGACAGTGTTGTGTTCTTCGTGTGATATGTGGGAATTGTGGGAAACCTCCAGCCTTCTAGAGAACCACGTCTGCACCAGGTGCACTGAGGTGCAGCTCCTCAGAGAACATGTTAAGGAACTGGAGCTGCAGCTTGATGACCTTTGGCTCATATGGGAAACTGAGGAGGCGATAGATAGGAGCGACAGGTAGGTAGTCACCCCAAAGTTTCAGGAGACAGATAAATGTGCGACTGTCAGGAGAGGAAAGGGAAATGAGTAGCCAGTACCGAGTACCTCTGTGATGGTTCCTTTCAATAAAAAGTGTCCTGTTTTAGATACTGTTGAGGGGGACAATCTGCCGAAGGGTAGCTGTAGTGATCTGGTTTCCAGCACTGAGTCAAGAGCTGTGGCTCAGAAGGAAATCATAGTCATAGTCATAGTCATACTTTATTGATGCTGGGGGAAATTGGTTTTCGTTACAGTTGCACCATAAATAATTAAATAGTAATAAAACCATAAATAATTAAATAGTAATATGTGAATTATGCCAGGAAATAAGTCCAGGACCAGCCTATTGGCTCAGGGTGTCTGACCCTCCAAGGGAGGAGTTGTAAAGTTTGATGGCCACAGGCAGGAATGACTTCCTATGACGCTATGTGTTGCATCTCGGTGGAATGAGTCTCTGGCTGAATGTACTCCTGTGCCCACTCAGTACATTATGTAGTGGATGGGAGATATTGACCAAGAGGCATGCAACTTGGACAGCATCCTCTTTTCAGACACCACTGTCAGAGAGTCCAGTTCCATCCCCACAACATCACTGGCCTTACGAATGAGTTTGTTGATCCTGTTGAAAGGGGGAAAGAACTTTAGCAGTGAGAGGGGATTCCATAGTTAGAGGAATAGTCGCGAGATTCTGGGGATTTCCCTGGTGCCAAGGTCAGGGATATCTCAGATCGAGGGCGAGCAGTCAGAAGTCTTGATACATATTAGCTCCTATGACATAGGTGGGAAAAGCGATGTGGTCCTGAAACGAGAATTTAGGGAGCTAGGTGGAAAGCTGAAAAGCAGTACCTCCAGGGCAGCAATCTCTGGATTGCTGCCAGTGCCACACAGTGGTGAAAGTAGTAATAGGATGATTTGGCAGATGAATGCATAGCTGAGAGACTGGTTCAGGGGGCAGGGTTTCAGATTTCTGGATCACTGAGATCTCTTCTGGTGAAGGTATGATCTGTACAAAAGGGATAGTTAGACCTGAACCCAAGGAGAACAAATATCCTTTTAGGCAGGTTTGCTAGAGCTGTTGGGGTGGGTTTCAACTAATGTGGCAGGAGGATGAGATCTGGAGTGATAGGGCTGAGTATGGGACAAGTGGTTTACAAGCCAAGGCAGTGTGTAGTGAGACTGTCAGGAAGGACAGGCAGGTGAGAAGGCAAAATTGCAGTCAACAGGATGAGTTGCAGTATAGAAGGGGGACAACATTGAAAAGGATGACAGATACAGGACTGAAGGTGTTATATTTGAATGTATGCAGTATATGGCATAAGGTAGATGATCATGTAGCAGTTAGAGTTTGGCAGGTATGACATTATGGGCATCATTGAGCTGTGACTGAAAGAAAATTATAGATGGGAGTTTAACGTCCAAAGGATACATTTTGTATTGAAAGGATAAACAGGTAGGCAGAAGGAGTGGCATGACTCTGTTGGTAAAAAACAAAATCAAATTATTAGAAAGTGGATTGGAAAGTGTAGAACCTTGTGGTAGAGTTAAGGAACTGCAAGAGTAAAAAGGCCCTGATGGGAGTTATATACAGGCCTCCCAACAGTAGCCAGGATAATGACTACAAATTACAATGGGAGATAGAAAAGATATGTCAAAAGGGCAATGTTATGATAAATCTGATAGTCATTTCAATATGCAGGTAGATTGGGATAATTGGGTTGGTGTTGGTTGCCAAGAGAGAGAAGTTGTAGGATGCCTCGAAGATGGATTTTTTAGAGCAGTATGTAGTTGAGTTCACCAGGAGGAATCAGATATTTTGGATTGGGTATTGTGTAATGAACCGGATCTATTAAGGAGCTTAAGGTAAAGGAACCCTTTGGAAGAGTGATCATAATAAGGTAGAATCCACCCTGAAATTTGAGAGGGAGAAGCTCAAGTCAGAAATCAGTATTACAGTCTAGAAATAGGAATTACAGAGGCATGAGACAGGAGCTGGCCAAAGTTGAGCGGAAAGGAACACTAACAGGGATGATGGCAGAGCAGCAATGGCTAGAGTTTCTGGGAGCAATTCATAAAGTACAGGTTAGATACATCCCAAAGAAAAAGTATTCAAAACACAGTTGATGAAACTTATAGCTGACAAGGGATGTCAAAGCCAACATAAAAGCAAAAGAGAGGGCATATAACAGAGCAAAAATCACTGAGAAGTTAGAGGAGTGGTAAATTTTTAAAAACCAAATAAAGGCAACTAAAAAGCAAATATTATCAAAGAGGATATCTAAAGCTTTTTCAGATACATAAGGAGTACAAGAGAGTCAAGAGCAGATATTGGATTGCTGGAAAATAATGCTGGAGAAGTTGTAATGGCAGAAGAAATGAATGAATATTTTGCATCAGTCTTCAGTGTGCAAGACCTTGCAGTATGGTGAAAGTTTCAGAGTATCGGTGTCACAATGACGGGGACATTGGGAGCAGGGGTGGACCCAAATGCAAGACACATCTTGTGAGGTTACTTAGGTTTAGTTTATTGTCCGATACCAGGAGAGCAAGACAGAAGCAGGAATAGCGAACAGAATAAGGACTCAGGACTATGACTAGGCTGGGACCAAGGGTCTGGGCTTGGTCTTCGAATCAGCTCCCAGAACTAGGGGAGACATGAAGAGGCTAGGGTATGGAATCCGAGCCCGAGACTGGGCAAGGACCCAGTACCTGGGTCTTGCCTCGGGCTCGGACCCAGTACCTGGGTCTTGCCTCGGGCTCGGACCCCAGAATCAGGCATGGACATGACATGGGCTAGGGAGAGGAGGAACATGGGAACACAGAGCCTCGGTCTCGGGGAGCAGGTATATGGAACCTTGGACACATACACAGAACAGAGAGCCGGGTCCCCTCCTTGGGTACAGGACATAGGGCCGGGACTCGCACACAGAACAGAGAGCCGAGACCCCTCCTTGGGTACAGCACATAGGGTCGGGACTCATGACCCTCTGCGGGGCAATGGCAAGACGGCCTGACTTTCTCCACGGAGGCAAGGACAAGACACGACAAGACATGACCTCCCACGGGGCAGTGGCAAGAAAGCCTGACTTACCCCACGGAGGCAAGGACAAGACACGACATGACACGACTCCCCGTGGGGCAATGGCAAGACGGCCTGACTTACCCCATGGAGGCAAGGACAGGACAAGACATGACTCCCCGCAGGGCAAACGCAAGCCGGCCTGACTTACCCCACGGAGGTGAGGACAAAACAAGACAAGACAAGACCAACACGAAAGAACACCAGACAGTACCTATCTAGCTCCGGCGATGGAACTAGACCGAAGTGCAGGCAGGGGCTGCAGACGAGGGCTAGAGGCGAGAGGGGCAGAGAAGGGATTCAGACAGGTGGGGTAGGACAGTAATCACAGATCGCCAGGGTCAGGACTTGACTCGGAACTGGGAAGCCGCCAGGGCCAGGACTTGGACATGGTACTTGGATGCCGTCAGGGCCAGGACTTGGACGTGGTACTTGGATGCCGCCAGGGCCAAGACTTAGATGTGGTACCTGGATGCCTCCGGAGCCAGGACGTGGACGTGGTACTTGGATGCCACCGGAGCCAGAATGTGGACATGGTACTTGGATGCCGCCAGAGCCAGGACATCGTATTTGGATCCTCCAGGTAGTGGCGAGCTCTCGACTCGGCCCGGGAACAGAAGACAGCGGTTCTTGATTCCCTCTGGCGGGTTAACTGACGGACCCACCTTGATGAGGAAACTTTGCAGGCTCACTTCGGCGAGGTAACTGGACAGTGTTGCTCCAGTGAGGAAGGGCGAATTACCGGCAGTCGCTTCGGACAGAGACTAGGCTTGCTCCGGCCAGATGACATCGGCGCAGCGTACCTTTGATGACTTTGCAGACGCTCTCACACCGAACGACTGAAAGCCGGAGACTATAAACTACCGGTTCAGCCAAGTGTTAATTGCCTCTAATCACCAAAGTCGAGGGACACGGGAAAACAGGGAATCAATGGTCCGGATCTTAACATAAACAAGCTAAATTTAAAGGGACCCCGATCCAGACCATGACAGTACCCAGCTCCCAATGGGAGCCTCCAGGCGACCAACAGATTTGCCTGTATTATTGATGACCCGGGTGGGTGGGGGGGAATTGGCCGGTGGGCAAAACAGAACAACACCTTGACTTTCAGGTTGACAAGAGTTTGAAAAAACAGTTAGTGTCTGCTGGGTCCATGTTTAGCGAGAGCGTTCTTTTGCAATGACGGGGGCATTGGGAGCAAGGGTGGACCGAAATGCAAGACACATCTTGTGAGGTTACTTAGGTTTAGTTTATTGTACGATACCAGGAGAGCAAGACAGAAGCAGGAATAGCGAACAGGATAAGGACTCAGGACTACTACTAGGCTGGGACCAAAGGTCTGGGCTTGGACTCGGAATTGGCTCCCAGAACTAGAGGAGACATGAAGAGGCTAGGGTATGGACTCCGAGCCCGAGACTGGGCAAGGGCCCAATACCTGGGTCTTGCCTCGGGCTCGGACCCCAGAATCAGGCATGGACATGACATGGGCTAGGGAGAGGAGGAACATTGAAAACAGAGCCTCGGTCTCGGGAGAGCAGGTACATGGAACCATGGACACATACACAGGACAGAGAGCTGGGACCTCTCCTTGGGTACAGGACATAGGGCCGGGACTCATGACCCTCTACTGGGCAACAGCAAGACAGTCTGACTTACCCCACGCAGGCGAGGGCAAGACAAGACGAGACAAGACCAACACGAAAGAACACCAGACAGTACCTATCAAGCTCCGGTGATGGAAATAGACCGAAGTGCAGGCGGGGGCTGCAGAGGAGGGCTAGAGGCGAGAGGGGCAGAGAAGGGATTCAGACGAGGGGGTAGGGAAGTAATCACAGACCGCCAGGGCCAGGACTTGGATGTGGTACTTGGATGCCGCCAGGGCAAGGACTTGGACGTGGTATTTGGATGCCGCCGGAGCAAGGACTTGGACGTGGTACTTGGATGCCTCTGGGGCCAGGACGTGGACGTGGTACTTGGATGCCGCCGGAGCCAGGACGTGGACGTGGTACTTGGATGCCACTGGAGCCAGAACGTCATACTTGGATCCTTCGGGTAGTGGTGAGCTCTCGACTCGGGCAAGGAACAGGAGACAGTGGTTCTTGATTCCCTCCGGCGGGTTAACTGACGGACCCACCTTGATGAGGAAACTTTGCAGGCTCACTTCGGCGAGGTAACTGGACTGGGTTGCTCCAGTGAGGAAGGGCGAATTACCGGCACTCGCTTCGGCAGAGACTAGGCTTGCTCCGGCCAGATGACATTGGCGCAGCGTACCTTTGATGACTTTGCAGACACTCTCACACCGAACGACTGAAAGCCGGAGATTATAAACTGAGTGTTAATTGCCTCTAATCACCAAAGTCGAGGGACATGGGAAAACAGGGAATCAACGGTCCGGATCGTAACATAAACAAGCTAAATTTAAAGGGACCTCGATCTGGACCATGACAATCGGGGACAGAAGTGAGTGCTGTTGCTATTATTAGGGAGAAGGTGAAAGGTCTGAAGGTAAGTAAGTCACTTGGACAAAATGGTATACACCCCAGAGTTCCGAAGGTGATAGCTGAAGGGATTGTGGAGGCATTAGTAATGATCTTTCAAGAATCAATCGATTCTTGCGTGGTTCTAAACTAGTGGAAAATTGCAAATGATACTTTATTCTTCAAGAAGGGACAGAAGCAGAAGGAAATACATTATAGGCCAGTTAGTCTGAGCTTAGTGGTTGGGAAGATGTTGGAGTTGATTGTTAAGGATGTGTTTTCGGGGTATTTGGAGACACATGATAAAATAGGCCAAAGTTAACATGGTTTCCTCAAGGGAAAACCTTGTCTGAGAAATCAGTTGGAATTCTTTGAGTAAGTAACAAGTGGGACAGACAAAGGAGAGTCAGTGGATGTTGTGTACCTGGATTTTAAGAAGGCCTTTAACATGAGGCTGCTGAACAAGCTAAGAGCCAATGGTATTACAGGACCGATACTAGCACGTATAGAACATTGGATGATTGGCAGGAGAGAAACAGTGGGAATAAATGGAGCCTTTTCTGATTGGCTGCTGGTGAATCATGGTTTTCTGCCGGGATCAGTGTTGGGACTGCTTCCTTTTACGCTGTATGTCAATGATTTGGATGATGGAATTGATGGCCTTGTGGCCAAGTTTGTGGATGATATGAAGACCATAAGACATAGGAGCAGAATTAGGCCATTTGGCCTATGAAGTCTGCTCTGCTATTCAATCATAACTGATCCATTATTCCCCCTCCTCAGTCACAGTCCCCAGCCATCACCTTGTAACCTTTGATGCCATGGTCAATCAAGAACCTATCAATCTCTACTCTATAACCCGGCACCTACAGCTGTCTGTGGTAATAAATTCCATAAATTCACCACCCTCTGGCTAAAGAAATTTCTCTGCATCTCTATTTTAAATGGATGCCCTTATATCCTAAGTCTGTGCTCTCTTGTCCTAGACTCCCCCACCATGGGAAACATCCTTTCCACATCTGCTCCGTACAGGCCTTTCAAGATTCAAAAGATTTCAATAAGATACGCCCTTCTCCTTTTAAATTCCAGTGAGTACAAACCCAGAGCCATCAAACGTATTGTATTCAGGACCACTTGAAAGGAATGCGAACATTGCATTTGTCTTCTTCACCACAGACTCAACCTGCAAGTTAACCTTTAGTGTGTTCTGCATAAGGACCCACAAGTCCCTTTGCATCTCAGATTTTTGGATTTTCTCGCCGTTTAGAAAATGTTCCGCATGTTTATTTCTACTACCAAAGTGCATGACCATGCATTTTCCAACATTGTATTTCATTTGCCACTTTCTTGCCCATTCTCCTAATCTGTCTAAGTGCTTCTACAGCCTATTTGTTTCCTCAACACTTCTGCCCCTCCACCAATCTTCGTATCATTTACAAACTTGGCAACAAACCATCCATTCCATTATCTAAATCATTGATATACAGCGTAAGAAGAAATGGTCCCAATACTGACCTCTGCGGAACACCACTAGTCACTGTCAGCCAACCAGAAAAATGTCTTTTTATTCCCACTCACTGCCTCCTACCAATCAGCCAATGCTCTAACCATGCTAATACCTTTCCTGTAATACCATGGGCTCTTAACTTGATAATCAGTCTCATGTGTAGCACCTTGTCAAGGGCTTTCTGATAATCCAAATATACAACATCCACTAAATCCCCTTTATCTACCCTACTTGTAAATTCCTCAAAGAATTCCAACAAGTTGGTCAGGCAGGATTTTCCATTAAGGAAACCATGCTATCTTTGTTGTATCTTCTCCCATGTCGCCAAGTACTCCATAACTTCATCCTTTACAATTGACTCCAAAATCTTCCAACAACTGAGGTCGGGCTAATCGGTTTATAATTTCCTTTCTGCTGCCTCCCTCCTTTCTTAAAGAGTGGAGTGACATTTGCAATTTTCCAATCCTCCGGAATGATACCAGAGTCCAACGATTCTTGAAAGATCATTACTAATGCCTGCACAGTCTCTACCACTACCACTTTCAGAACCCTTGAGTTCAGTTCATCTGGTCCGAGTGACTTGTGTACCTTTTGGTCTTTCAGCTATTTGAGCACCTTCGCCCTTGTAATAGTAACTGCACTCACTTCTCTTCACTCTGTTAGTGTCTTCCACAAGATGTGAAGTGCTCATTTAGTTCTTTTGGCATCTCCTTGTCCCTCATTATTAATTCTCTGGCCTCGTTTTCTAGTGGTTCTAGGTCCACCCTCATCTCTCTTATTTTCTTACATACTTTAAAAAGCTTTTTGTATACACCTTGATATTGTTTGCTAGCTTGCTTTCATATTTCATCTTTTCCCTACTAATGATTCTTTCAGATGCTCTCTGTAGGTTTCTAAAAGCTTCCAATTCCTTGGTCTTCCTGCTAATGTTTGTTTTTTTATGCCTTCTCTTTTGCTTTTACATTTGCTTTGACTTTCCTCGTCAGCCACCATTGTACTATTTTGCCATTTGAGTATTTCTTTATTTTTGGAATATACCTTTCCTACACCTTTCTCATTTTTCCCAGAAACTCAAGCCATTACTGCTCTGCTGTCATCCCTGCCAGCATTTCCGTCCAATTTACCTTGGCCAACTCCTCTCTCACACCACTGTAATTTCCTTTACTCCACTGAAATGCTGCTGCGTCAGACGTTACTTTCTCCCTATCAAATTTCAAGTTGAACTCAATCATATTGTGATCACTACCTCCTCATAGTTCTTTTATTTTAAGCTCCCTAATCATCTCTGGTTCATTACATAACATCCAATCCAGTATAGCTCATCCCCTAGTAGGCGCAATGACAAACTGCTCCAAAAAGCCATCTTGAAGGCGTTCAACAAATTCACTCTCTTGAGATCCATTACCAACCTGATTTTCCCAATCTACCCCCATGTTAGAATTCCCTGTGACCATCATAACATTGACCCTTTGACACACCTTTTCTATTTCTCATTGTAATCTATAGTCCACATCCCTGCTACTGTTTGGAAGCCTGTATATAACTGCCATCAGGATCCTTTTATGAAGATTGTTGGAGGGGCAGTGAGTGTTGAGGAAGCGGGGATACTGCAGAAGGGCTGCAGATTTGGTGAAAGGCTAAAGAAGGGGTGGATGGTATACAGTCCAGGAAGTGTATGGGCATGCAAATTGGTGGAAGCAATAAAAGCATGGACTACTTTCTAAAGGGGGAGAAATTTCAAAAATTTGTGGTGCACTGTGGAGTCATCAGCAAACTTAAATATAGCATTGGAACTGTACTTAGCCTCAGTTATAAGTATAAAGTGAGTAGAGCAGGGGGCTAAGTACACAGACTTGTGGTTCACCTGTGCTGATAGTAATTGCAGAGGAGATGTTGTTGCCAATCCAAAACGACAAAGGTAAATGAAGTAATCAAGGAAGGATCTAGTTGCACAAAGAAGTATTGGTACCTGTCAGGACTTGTAAAGGAGGCTTGATTCAAATTCAGAGCAGCGGAGATGACCTAGCAGTATGTGATAACTTTAAGAACAAAAAGCAAAATAACAAGCCATGAGGGACCACAAAACAAGAGAGAGCCAATACTCAACACAAGTGAACAAGGTAACTGAAGGATAGAAGCAACTGGTTGAGGCTGGCTAGTTCAATGAGTGAAAAAGGATTGTGGATGAGAGATAGGTTTAAATAGGCTGCAGGTGATGAGTTGAAAACGAGTGGAAGGTGACTCCTGTTAACTGAGTGGAGACTGGGAAGTGCCTGTCTGTGCAGGACTGACAGGACCCAGACCCTCTACTGCAGGGCCCCAATGCCTCAGGGTGATCTAGATGGATCCAGTGGATCTCCTGGATGAGAATTTGATCCAAGAAGGAACTGGATGGCACCCAAGACCTTTCCTCCAGCCTCACCCTTCCCACTCAGCCAGGTACTGCACACACATGTGAATCCATCAATCGGCAAACCTTGTACCCTGGACAATCTTCCACCATTCTTGGTTCCAGAGGCTCAGACTCAGGTGAGTTGAGTGGCCAGTGGACAAGGGGTTTGAGGCAGGAAATATGGAAGGTAAATGTGATCTTGAGCCACAGTAGCAGCTGGTGGTTGTCAGTGGCTGGGTTGACATGGTGGGTAATCTTAAAGGGAGCAATGAACCAGGGCGAGAGATTTCTGGAGTAAGTGCACAGGGGCAGATCTCAGGTCAGCAGTCCCCAGACTGGAGTAGTCTGTCTGGGAGCCGATGGCACTTAGCCTAGCAGCAGTAGGCATGATTGGCAGCTAGGTTGGCTCTCTGTGCCCTCTTCCAAGCAATCTGGCATTGGTGAACCAGGGCCTTGGTGATCAGGACTTCTACCGTTGGAACATTGGGAGTTGGTAGCTATGAAGCACTTCAAAGGGTGACATACCTGCGGCAGAGGAAGTGTGTAGATTGTGGGACAGTTCAGCCCAGAGCAATACTACTTCCTAGTGGAAGGCTTAGAGCTGGCAAAACATTGCAGAAGCTTTTCTACTTGCTGCTCGGCTCGTTCTGACTGACCGTTGGTCTGCAGATGATAACCAGAAGGCAAACTCACTGAGGTGCAGAGGAGGGAGCAGAAGGCTCTCCAGAAGTGGGAGATGAATTGTAGGTCCTGTTCTGACACAATATCCTGGGGGAACCGTGGAGGCGAACGACATGACAGAGAACTAGATCCATTGTCTCATCGGCTGATGGAAGTTCGGGGAAGGCAATGAAGCGGGGCTGCCTTGGAGAAGAGTTCCACCATTTTCATGATCACTGTGGACCTATCAGAAGGTGGAAAACCTGTGATGAAACCTATGATGACGTGGGACCATGGGCACTGGGGAGTGGTAGGGGCTGCAGGATCCCGGGCGGTTGCTGGTTGCAGGATTTGGACTGGGCACTGCGAGGGGAGGTAGTGACAAATTGACATACATCTCTGATCATCATGAGCCACCATAACCGGTGGCTCAGGAAATCCAGAGGGCGCCATGTGCCTGGATGGCTAGAGAAGTGTGAAGAGAAGGCCCACTGAAGTATCTCAGAGCACATGGCTGCCAGCATGTACTTGCGGTTGCCAGGCGTGTCAGCTAGGCCAGGCTCGTACTGCAGGGCCTGGACTGGTTTGAAAGGGAACTAGGCTCTAGCGGAGTGGACATTTTTGGGAGTGACTGAGTTGTGCGTGCTGTGGTTGGATATATGTCCTCTGGCTTTGGTTCAGAATGTTTCAGTGAGGGGAGGTTGAGCAAGTAATAGCTGGGAAGTCCACATAGGTTTTCTTTTGAATTAATTTTCCTTTTAGAGTAGTAGTTGGAAGGGTGGTTAGGGCTGTGGCATGCTTTTCCTGCACTATGTGGGAGATCAGTGGTATTGTCATTTACCAACGCTTTAATGAGTGGTCACACCTAATGATCAGGCAGCAGACTGTTGAGCGACCACCAAGAAATGTAGAGTGAGCAGGTTGACAGTGTAGGATTCCCCTGTGGCTATTGATCTCTGCAACAAGCATAACCCTCTGAATCTCTGGATACTGTAGGGGGGGACGGTGGGGGGGAACGGTGGAGGAACGGTGGGGAGATGGTGGTAGGTCGACACATCAGGGCAGTGCAACAGCCACCAGAGCAGTGACACTGTAGCCGACATAAAGGCTCAGCAGGGAATGGTAAAGTCAGGCAGAAAAATATTGATAGGAGACACCAGAGTTAGGGGGATAGACAGGAGGTTCTGTGGTGGTAAAAAGAGATGCTAAAGGTCTTGTTGCACATTGGCCAACGACATAGGTGGAAAAGTTGAAAAGATCCTGTGCGGTGCAAATGGGAAATTGGGAAAGGGGCTGAAAAGCAGGACCTCAAAGTCAGTAGAATCTGGATTACTCCCGGTATCTAGTCAGGACAGGATTAGAAAAATAGAACTGATGAATGTTTGGATGAAGAATTGGTGCAGGAGGCAAGGTTTGGGGTTCTTTGATCACTGGAATCACTTTTGGGGCAGTGTCAACCTGGATTAGAGGGACAGATTACAATTTACCTGGAAAGGAACCAATATCCTGGTTGGAGGGCTGGCTCATGCCACCTGGGAGGGCTTAAACTCATTTGGCAAGGTGACAGGAACCAGAGCACCAAATCAGAAAGTGGAGGGACTGAGTGATCAGAAAGTGGAAGGATTGAGAGGAAGGTAAATGTTATGTCCGGTAAGTTTGTAAGAAAGAACAGACAGGAGCAAATTTATAGACAAGATGGGACAGACAGGTTAAAGTGTGTTTATTTTAATCCTTAGTTCTGTTAGTTGCACATACAAACAATGAATTTCACTGCATATTTTGATAAATTGAAATCTGAACATCCCTAATATGGACTGAGTCCTCCTCAGTGCAAGAGACTTAAATGGAGCAGAACTAGTTCAGTGCATCCAGGAGTGCTTCTTAAAGCAATACCTAGATCATCCAATGAGCCAAAGGGGTCAAGCTGAAAATGAGCCTGGCCAAAGGTCTGACCTTTCTTTGGGGGGCAGGGGGTCTAGTTTGGGAACTGTTATGGAATGGTTAGAGAACTGTAATGGGTTAGAGGATAATCACATCTCCTTTAGTTCTAAGATAGCTATTGATGAGGATGACTTTAATTTGTGTATTCTCATTGCAGTAGGAGACACAGAGAGCAAACAATGCGCATGTACAGACAACAGATCAATACATAGTGCTCAGCAGGGGGAAGTCATTGCTCTAAAAGGAATAGATCCATACATTACAGGGAGATAACTGGGAACAGCTGTTTCTGGGCATCTGCAACTGACATGTGGAGAGTATTTTAACATCAGCTGCATAGCATACAGGACAGGTATGTGCCAGTAAAAAAAAAGGATAAGGATGACAAACAAAGGGAACCTCAGATATCAAAAGAGTTGGTGAATTTAATGAAGGGGAAAAAGGAAGGGTATGCAAGGTTTTGAAAGTTAAAATCAAACAGAGCCCTCGAGGACTATTAAGAAGCAAGAAAAAAATTCAAGAATGGAACTAGGAGACCCAGAGGAGGCCATGATATGTCCTTGGCAAGCAGGATTAAAGCTAATCTTGAGGCATTCTATGCATACTTCAAAAGCATGAGGGTAACTAGGGAGAGGCTAGGACGATTCAGAGGTAAATGATGGAACATATGCTTGGAGTCAGAGGATGTGGGACATGTCTTAAATTAATTCTTTGAATTAGTATTTGTCAGGGAGAAGAATGTGGAGACTAGAGAGCTAATTGTGGAGCATGCTAGTATGCCTATGCATTTGCAAATAAAGATGAGGTAGTGTTTAGGTCTCTAGGCTGAAGGAACCATAGAAACTACAGCACAGAAACAGGCCCTTTGGCCCTTCTTGGCTGTGCCGAACCATTTTCTGCCTAGTCCCACTGACCTGCACACGGACCATATCCCTCCATACACCTCCCATCCATGTATCTGTCCAATTTATTCTTAAATGTTAAAAAAGAACCCACATTTACCACCTTGTCTGGCAGCTCATTCCATACTCCCACTACTCTCTGTGTGAAGAAGCCCCCCCTAATGTTCCCTTTAAACTTTTCCCCCCTCACCCTTAACCCATGTCCTCTGGTTTTGTTCTCCCCTTACCTCAGTGGAAAAAGCCTGCTTGCATTCACTCTATCTATACCCATCATAATTTTATATACCTCTATCAAATCTCCCCTCATTCTTCTACGCTCCAGGGAATAAAGTCCTAACCTATTCAACCTCTCTCTGTAACTGAGTTTTTCAAGTCCCGGCAACATCCTTGTAAACCTTCTCTGCACTCTTTCAACCTTATTTATAGCCTTCCTGTAATTTGGTGACCAAAACTGAACACAATACTCCAGATTTGGCCTCACCAATGCCTTATACAACCTCATCATAACATTCCAGCTCTTATACTCAATACTTCGATTAATAAAGGCCAATGTACCAAAAGCTCTCTTTACAACCCTATCTACCTGTGACGACACTTTTAGGGAATTTTGTACATGTATTCCCAGATCCCTCTGTTCCACTGCACTCCTCAGTGTCTTACCATTAACCCTGTATGTTCTACGTTGGTTTGTCCTTCCAACGTGCAATACCTCACACTTGTCAGTATTAAACTCCATCTGCCATTTTTCAGCCCATTTTTCCAGCTGGTCCAAGTCTCTCTGCAGGCTCTGAAAACCTTCCTCACTGTCTACTACACCTCCAATCTTTGTATCATCAGCAAACTTGCTGATCCAGTCTGGTGTCTGAAAGAACATTACGGCAGATACGTCCTTAGAGCCAGATGGGATAAACCTCAAGGCATGAGAAAGGTAAGAGATGAGATTTCTGGAGCCTTGACCAAGAGCCTCTCTAGCCACAAACAATTTCCCCAAGGACAGGCGAGTAGTTAATGTTGTTTCATTATTCTGGAAAGGAAATAGGAATAAACTTGAAGACTGAAAACCAACAAGTCTCATGCTACTGGTAGGGAAATTACTGGTGAGGATTTCACGTACATCTGCTCTCACTCCATCCTCCTGCCACCCCACTAGGAATAGGGTTCCCCTGGTCCTCACCTACCACCCCACCAGCCTCCGGGTCCAACATATTATTCTCCGTAACTTCCGCCACCTCCAACAGGATCCCACCACTAAGCACATCTTTCCCTCCCCCCCCTCTCTCTGCATTCCGCAGGGATCGCTCCCTACACAACTCCCTTGTCCATTCGTCCCCCCCATCCCTCCCCACTGATCTCCCTCCTGGCACTTATCCATGTAAGCGGAACAAGTGTTACACATGCCCTTACACTTCCTCCCTTACCACCATTCAGGGCCCCAAACAGCCCTTCCAGGTGAGGCAACACTTCACCTGTGAGTCGACTGGGGTGATATACTGCGTCCGGTGCTCCCGATGTAGGCTTTTATATATTGGCGAGACCCGACGCAGACTGGGAGACCGCTTTGCTGAACATCTACGCTCTGTCCGCCAGAGAAAGCAGGGTCTCCCAGTGGCCACACATTTTAATTCCACATCCCATTCCCATTCTGACATGTCTATCCACGGCCTCCTCTACTGTAAAGATGAAGCCACACTCAGGTTGGAGGAACAACACCTTATATTCCGTCTGGGTAGCCTCCAACCTGATGGCATGAACATCGACTTCTCTAACTTCCGCTAGGCCCCACCTCCCCCTCGTACCCCATCTGTTACTTATTTTATGCACACATTCTTTCTCTCACTCTCCTTTTTCTCCCTCTGTCCCTCTGAATATACCTCTTGCCCATCCTCTGGGTCCCCCCCACCCCCATCTTTCTTCCCGGACCTCCTGTCCCATGATCCTCTCGTATCCCCTTTTGCCAATCACCTGTCCAGCTCTTGGCTCCATCCCTCCCCCTCCTGTCTTCTCCTATCATTTCGGATCTCCCCCTCCCACTCCAACTTTCAAATCCCTTACTCACTCTTCCTTCAGTTAGTCCTGACGAAGGGTCTCAGCCTGAAATGTCGACTGCACCTCTTCCTACAGATGCTGCCTGGCCTGCTGCGTTCACCAGCAACTTTGATGTGTGTTGCGAGGATTTTTAAGAATAGGTTAATGACAATTTGGAAAACCATGACAAACAGCATGGCTGGATGTGGGGTAAATCATGGCTTGATTGAGTTTATTGACAAAGTGACAAAGGTAATTGTAATTGATGAAGGTAGAGCTGCAAATGTTGCTTACATGGATTTTAGTATGGTATTTGACAAGGTCCATCATGACAAGCTCATCCAGAAGAGTAAGTTGGAAGTGATCCATGGTGAATTGGACACTTAGATTCAGCATTGGCTTACCCATTGAAGAGAGAAGGCAATGGTCAATAGGACTTCTTCTAGCTGGAGATCCATGATTAGTGGTGTCCCACTAAAACTTCTGCTCTTTGTGATTTACGTTCATACGAGGGGTGATTGATAAGTTCGTGGCCTAAGGTAGAAGGAGTGAATTTTAGAAAATATAGCACATTTATTTTTCAGCATAGTCCCCTCCTACATTTACACACTTAGTCCAGCGGTCTGGAGCATAATAATCCCTTCTTTGTAGAAGTCGGTGTCTTGGACCTCCAGAAAGTGGTCCACAGCAGGAGTGATTGATATGTTTGTGGCCTAAGGTAGAAGGAGATGAGTTATACAACTCTCGTTACATGGACGTGCAGTTCAACTCTTTGAGTGATTATGCAGAAAGTTTGAAGTTAATAACTCATCTCCTTCTACCTTAGGCCACGAACTTATGAATCACCTCTGCTGTGGACCACTTTCTGGAGGTCCAAGACGTTGATCTCTACAAAGAAGGGATCCGTATGCTCCATGACCGCTGGACTAAGTGTGCAAATGTAGGAGGGGACTATGTTGAAAAATAAATGTGCTAGTTTTTCTAAAATTGACTCCTTCTACCTTAGGCCACAAACTTATCAATCACCCCTTGTAAATGACCCATTTGCAAATACACAGTAGATGGGTAGGATAGTAATTTTGAAAACAATGGAAAGATTGGTGGTGTTGTGGATAATGTAAAAGATTGCCAAAATATATGATGCAATATGTATCAATTTCAGATATGGTTTGAGAAATGACAGATGGAGTTTAATTTGGCCAAATATAAGGTGTTTGGAGATGAAATGTAAAGGGACAATGTATTGTTAATGACAAGACCCCTAACGGTTTCAATATATAGAGGGGTCTTGGGGTCCAAGTCCATAGCTTCCTGAAAGCAGCTGCATAGGTTGAAAGGATGATGAAGAAAGTATATTTATTTATTTTGTTTATTTACAGTTTGACTACCCAGCAACCCACCTACTTAACATGAGCCTAATCACAGGACACTTTACAGTGACCATTTAACCTACCATTCCGTACATCTTCGGACTTTAGGAGGAAACCAGAGCACCTGGAAGAAACCATCGTGGCCATGGGGAGTATGTTCAAACTTCTTACAGATGGCCCTGGAATTGAACTTTGAACTCCAGACTGCACTGAGCTGTAATAGCACTGTGCAACCTGCTATGCCAACCTGGTGCATATGGCTGGCTTTCATTAGCCAAGACATTAAGTTCAAGACTTGGGAAGTTATGTTAAAACTTTATAAAACTCTAGGCAGAGCACATCTGGGTTATTGCATTCATTTCTGGTCATCCCAGTACAAGAAGGATGAGGAATCGTTAAAGAGAATGCAGAAAGAAATTTACCAGGATGCTGCCTGCATTGGAGGCACGTGCTACACCGAGCAGCAGGACAAACTTGGGTTGTTTTTTATGGAGTGGCAGAGGCTGAGGGGAGATCTTATAGAAGTTTATAAGATTATGAGAGGTATAAAGTATCATATAAAGTGTCATTTTCTCAGTGTTGAAACCTCTAATACTAGAGGGTATTCATTTAAGGTGAAGGGGACAAATTCAGAGGAGATGTGCAAGACATTTTAATAACACAAGAGAGAGTAGTGTGCCTAGAATGTGTTGCCTAGGGTGGATGTAGAGGCAAATACAATAGAGGCATTCAAGAGGCTCTATATGGGCACACGAATGTGCAGAAAATAGAGGGGTATAGACATCGTGTAAGCGGGAGGGTTTAGCTTTGTTAAGTATTTAACAAGGGGTTTAAATAGCTTAGCAGAATATCATGGGCTAAAGGGCCTATTCCTGAGAACTAAACCCCTTCAGCAGGACACCCGGAACATCGACTGTTTTTTTCTATGGATGCTGCCTGGTCTGCTGATTTCCTCCAGTATTTTGCGTGTATTGCTCAGATTTCCAGCATCTGCAGATTTTCTCTTGTTTCCAATCTTTAGAGTGTTCAGTTTTCAGTTAAAATGGACTATTTGAAGTGCATGACTTGAAGGCTTTGGCTGGTGGCAAGGCTGTGAATAGGAGTCAACAACTGTTCATCATCTATGTGAATAAAATGATTCTTGAAACAAAGTGGAAAAAATTCCAGATTTGTTGATGGTTCCTGGCAGACGTTGGCAGTGGGGTTCTAGACAGAAAGGATTCTGGGGAATATAGGGAGGTAATATACATAGATGAGGAAATTGCACGTAGAACATGAGGGAAAATGTGTGTTCAGTAGAAAATCAACTTCAGTAGAAAAAAATAGAATATTTATAGCTGATGGTACAAGCTTCATTCGCTTCTCTTTTGTTTATTCTTGTCGATATGAGGCAGTGGGTGGTGATGGAGGATTGTCTTTGTGATTGGGAAGGCTGTGACCAGTGGACCAGTACAGGTACCCTTCATGTCTGTAATTCATAGTAAGGATTTCGATATGAATGTAGGAGGAATGATTAATGAGTCTGCAGATTCCATTGACATTGATGGCATTTTTGATAGTGAAGAGGACAGTTGCAGGCTGTAAAATGATATTGATCTGCTGGTAAGAGAGACAGAGCAAAAGCAGCTGGAATTTAATCCTGTTATGTACAAGGTGATGCACTTTAGGAGAACTAAGAAGGATAGTTCATATACCTGAAATGGTAGGGCCCTGGGGAGCAGCGAGGAACAGTGCAATCTCAGTGTACAAGTTCAAGGATCCCTGAAAGTGGCAGCACAGATGGATAAGCTGGTGAAGCAGATTATACAGGATATTTGCCTTTGAGGCATAGAATATAGAAGTTATGGTACTGTTCTATGAAATGCTGTTTGGACCACTTCTGAAATATTGTTTGCAATTCCATTCTCCGCACTTGAGAAACAATTGCACTGGAGAAAGTGCAGAAGGTGTTGCTGGGGGTAGAATGTTTCAGAGGAGAGCCTGGATAAGCTGAATTTATTTCTCCTAGAACAGTGACCTATGGACATCTATACAAGTATGAGAGGCACTGACAGGGTAGATGGTAGGCAAATCTTCCCAAAGCAGAGGTATCTAAAACTACAGGGCATAAGTTTAGGAAAGGGCTAAAAGGTTGGGAGGACTCGATGGGCCGAATGGCCTACTTCTGCTCCTTTGTCTTGTGATCTTGTGATCTGAGAATGAATATTTTCACCGAATGTGTGGTTTAAATGTGGAATTCATTGCCTGAGAGGGAGGTGTAGCTAGGTTTTTGTACTACATTAAGAAAGTATTTAGATGATCATTTGAATCAGCAGAGCATAAAAGACCATGAAAGAAGTTTGGCAAATGGGACTGGTATAGATAGAGCAGGAGTTTGGTATTAAATTACCAATTGATAGACCAATGGGCCTGTTTTTCTGTTTAAAGGGCTCTCTATATTTTCTTTCATAAAGAAAGAAAGATTTTAACAACTCCTTTTAAGTAAAATCTCTATCTTTACTAAATAGCATCATATTCCTTCAGTGTGTTGTTAACGCATGCTTTTTATCATGGCTATTGCTGTTGCTCAAGAAGGCACTTAATCTACAAAATATTGAATTATGAGTATTTGGAGGGAACTACAGGCCTGTCAGTCTAGCAGAAGTAGTGGGGAAGTTACTAAATGTGATTTTGACAGGCTGAATCTACCAGCATTTGTATTGAAAGAGTCTGGTTCTGGAGAGGCAACATGGCTTTGTGCCGAGAAGCAAATGCAATGGGTGAACCTGGAGATTTTCAATCTACTGAGGGCTAGGTTTGTAGTGTTCAAGACCGGTGATTCAAAATCCTACAAGAAGTCCAGGTATGACCCATGGAAGGCCATCAAGAGAGCAAAAGGAAAATTCAGTCTGAAATTAGAAGCACAATTGTCACATGATAGTTGTGGCAGGGTTTATAAGGTGAAACCTAACAGCATAAATTGAATTGAATTGAATTGACTTTATTACTTATATCCTTCATATATATTTGGAGTAAAAATCTTTACATTACATCTCCATCTAAATGTGCAATGTGCAATTTATAGTAATTAATAATATATAGTATGTACAGCAGAACAGTCAATATAACATAGAAATACAATTGTATAAGTCTGATGGCCAGGTAAAAGAAGCTGTCCTGGATCCTGCTGGTCCTGGCTTTTATGCTGTGGTACCGTTTCCTGGATGGTAGCAGCTGAAATAGTTTGTGGTTGGGGTGTATTGGGTCCCCAATGATCCTTAGGACCCTTTTTACATACCTCTCTTTGTTATTGTCCTGAATAGTGGGAAGTTCACATCATGTCCGCACTACTCTTTGCAGAGTCCTGCGATTGAGGGAAGTACAGTTTCCATACCAGGCAGCGATGCAGCCATTCAGGATGCTCTCATTGTCTCAAATGACAATGATGCTTCATTCCCCTTTGAGCTCAAAGACCTTTATGCATGCCTCGAAAGAGAGAATCACACCACACCCATGCGAATCACTACAGTGCTGTGATCTCTGTCTCAGAATTACAAGGACCCTAACACCAACCCCTGCAGCATGCCAGTGGTCACCATCCTCCATTCCAAGAAGCAATCTTCAGCTACCACCCTCTGCTTCCAATGTCTAAGCCTATTTTCAATCCACTGAACTAGCTCCCTTTGAATTCCGCCTCCTGCCTGGCTGTAAATCTCTATGATCTTCAAGCTACATTAATCAGTGGAAAGAACAATGTTTCAAGAAGTTCTTTCCACTTTAGTGCCAAGTGACCAAACCATTATTTTGAGACTGTGACATTGGTCCAAACACTCTACCCAGAAGAAATACCACTCCTGTATCTTGTTTCGAGTTGTAGAAGAACTTTGTAAGTTTCAATGAGATTACTGCTTATTCTTCCAAATTTAAGGGAATATAAACCCAGTCTCTTAATTTCTCCTGATCATACAAACTTCCTAATTCAAGAATGAATTAACCTAGTGAACATTTGTAATTCTCTCAATCAGAAATACATGCTTCCCTGGGGGAGATGACAATAATACAGAAAACTCCAGTTGCAGACTCACCAGGAATGTCGTAATATTGTAGTAAAATACTTCTATTCATGCACTAAATTCTCTGACAATAAAGGTCAAAATATCAATTGACATTCTGTTTGTTCTTTCTACCAAGTTGTTAACTTACAATGACATGAGGAAAGGACACTCAGGTCGTACTGAACACTAATGCCTTTTAATCACTCATGAGTGATAAATATTCCATTTTTTCTACTGACAATTTTTTTTTACCGACCTTACACTTTGCTACATGATATTCTACCTGCACTTTCCACACAATTCAATTAGCTATCTACGCTCCCCAGAGGTCTTTCTGCCAAGAACCAAAGAGCTTTAAACAATCAACAGGGTATCTTGAACAGTCAGGGAAGTCAAAAGAGCACATGACTTATACAATGTACGGTAGGGCAATGGGGAGTGTAATGGAACAGAGGGACATCGGAGTACAAGTGGATTTTTCATTGAAAGCAGAATCACAGACAGTCAGCGTGGTGAAAAAGGCATTTAGCATGCTGATCTTCATCAGTCAAGTGTTGATTGTTGGAGCTGGGACTTTATGTTGCAGTTGCATGTGCCATTGGTATACTGTGTACAATTTGGTCACTCAGCTATAGGAAAGGTATAATTAAAATAGAAAGAGTGCAGAAAGGATTTACAAGTATGTTGCCGGGATTACAAGGAGAGGTTTGCCATTAAATCTTTATTCTTTTCAACATAGAAGAGTGAGGAGTGACCTTATAGAAATGTTTAAAATTATGGAAGGTATCGATAAGGTGGATCATAACAGTCTTTTACTCTAGATAGGGCAAATAAAAAAAAGTAAGGAGCATAGGTTTTGGATGACAGGGGAAAGATTTAAAAGGAACCTGAAGGTAACTTTTTCACACAGAGGGTGTAAGTATATGGGACAAGCTGCCAGAAGAAGTGGTTGAGGCAGGTACAATAGTGTCATTTAAGAATCACTCAGACAGGAGGATGGAGAAGTGGGGCTTCGAGGGATACGGTCTGAATACAGGAAGTTGGAACCAAGACTCTTCAGAAAGGTCTCGGCCTGAAATGTTGACTGTTCACTCTTTTCCATAGATGCTGCCTGGCCAGTTGAGTTCTTCCAGCATTTTGTATGTGTTGCGATAAATTCACAAGATCAAGTTTGCCAATGAAAGAGAGTTAAATTACATTGAAAACTGTGTAGATAAAAGAATTACATCACAATAAGATAGTAACTGATTAAAGTATTGGGATTTCAATCCGGGTTCAGCAAACTTAACGCATAAATGTATGCTCTCTCCAAGCTATAAGTACTTAATAAACATTAACCAGTTTACTGCTTTCAATCCCTAGATTATCTACAAGAAAAAGCAACCAGGTATGAACTGTATGGAGTTTCTAATATGCTTCTTACTTGTTACATACACCTGTTCGGGTGCATTCTCCAGTTACCTTATAAGGTAACCGTAGCCTTCGGACACTTCTTCTTCTATTCTTGTGAGAGTGGTCTACAAGCTCCCTGTAGCACAGTGAAAAAGGAAGACATGGGAAATACTAGTCAGAATAGTATAGCAATAAGTATAGAGAATATTAAACTTTACTTAGACATGAAAATCAGTTGGTCAAAAGAAACAAAATAACAGTGAGAAAGGAGAATTCCAAGAGGAGGTCACAACATTTTTGTTTAACAAAGTTTCAAATAAACTCAAACATAAAGAATAAATTTATTTATTATCTTGTTCTTTTTTTCTCTCTCTGTCCCTCTCACAATAACTCCTTGCCTGCTCTCTATCTTCCTCTGGTGCTCCCCTTCCCCTTTCTTTCTCCCTAGGCCTCCCATCCCATGATCCTCTCCCTTTTCCAGCCTTGTATCCCTTTTGCCAATCAACTTTTCAGCTCCTAGCTTCATCCCTCCCCCTCCTGTCTTCTCCTATTATTTCGGATCTCCCCCTCCCCCTCCCACTTTCAAATCTCTTATTACCTCTTTTTTCAGTTAGTACTGACGAAGGGTCTCGGCCCGAAACGTTGACTGTACTTCTTCCTATAGATGCTGCCTGGCCTGCTGCATTCCACCAGCATTTTGTGTGTGTTGGATAAGGAATAAAGCATTGAATTGTGCAAAGTCAGGTGATGGGTCAGAAGAGTGAAAAAATATATAAAAAGTTAAAGAATAAAGGAGGTAAGACCAGAGTATGAAATAAAAATAGGCGAATATATATAAAAAGCGAGTAAACATTTTTATAGCATTGAAAATGAAAAGATTTATCGAGGTAGAGTCCTACTGAAAATGAGTCAAGGAGAACAATAATAGAGAACAAAGATATGGCATTTGGAATAAATCTGGAGGTACTGTGTACAGTATTGGTTGTATATCATTCCACGTAATATAGGTATTGACATTTTATATGCCTGTAGGGTAAATTAACACTAATAAGCAAGTGCAGGAGATTGTGAAAACAAATAACCCCTACCCATTCAAGCAGGTTCATTAAAATGTTCACCCTAGTTTAATGCCTCAGTGAAACTCCTAATTATGTAAGTGACTAACACTAGTTGAAGCTAATCTACACAATTTAGTAACAGACCTTTTTCTCTGTGCATGTAAACATGCCTCATAACTTCCTTTCAATCAACAGCAAAATTATTCTTTAATGCATGTTAAGTTTCCCTTAGCCATTTGAAAATTACTATCAGATAATTTAACAGCTATTTTAGAATCATAGAGTCACGGAAAAGTACAGTACAGTAACAGGCCCTTCGGTCCATCTAGTATGTGCTGTACCATTTAAACTGCCTGCTCCCATCGACCTACACACAGATCATAGCCTTTCATACCGTTACCATCCATGCATCTATTCAAACTTCTCTTAAACGATGGTTTAAGATTAGAATAATTTAAGAATTTGTTCCCTTAAGTCATTTCAATTAGCAGCAATAGTTATTCTTGATGAAGGGTCTCAGCCTGAAATATCGACTGTTTACTCTTTTCGATAGATGCTACCAGACCTGCTGAGTTCCTCCAGCATTTTGTGTGAGTCGCATGGTTATTCTTTAATAGATTTTCAGGTTCCCTTAATAGTTTGAAAATTTCCATCAGATAATTTAACAACTTTTTAAAGTCATTTGTGCGGTTTCCTTCTGGAGTCTGACTACCTTGCTGGTGCAGTCCCTTTGAGGCTCATGTATCTTTCCTAAGATGCAATGTCTGGACTGGCACACAGTATTTTGACTTGTGAATATCCATTGCGACGAGATGCTGAGAATGCTTCTGCACACCAAATGTACATATAGCACACATCTGTAGCAAATGCTCAGATTTTCTTGCTTGAAGAAAATCCTGCTAAACCTGCTGCAACTCTCACCTGCCAAGCAGAGAGATCACCAATGTCAGGAAAGACGTTTGTCCCTCAAGAGTAGGAAATCCTCCATAGCGATTAAATCTCTAGGCCTGAATGTGACAATTTAAAATTTATTGTGCTGAATATGTCAGTATATAGTCGTTGTATTACATGATATACTGTGTATATAGTTGAAATGCATTCTCTTTTGAGTTGGAATTTATAGCTGAGCAGGGAGAAGTGTGTATTTGATATTTCAATAATACTTGAGTAATCTTATAAATATATTTTTTGATTAAGCATTCTTGTTCATTTAAAATAATTCATTACTGGCTATATTTAAAATACTTTCATTGCATATGTCATCACATTACCACATAATACGTTACCGCCTCTCTTAAAGTAAAGACGAAGGTAGAACTGCACTTCAGACTCCCATGTGTTCCTTTGAATTAATTTAATGGTTTGAAGTTACAAAACATAGCAGCAGCCACCATCATCCTGGTGTCCTAAAGGGTGACAGTATCCTGCCTTAGTGACTACCGTCCAGTGGCACTCACCTTGACAGAAATGAAATGCTTTGAGCGGCTGGTTATGGATCGCATTAAATCCCATCTTGCTGCTACACTGGGCCCTTTCCAGCTTGCCTATTGCTCAGATCAGTTCACTGATGATGCCATAGCCTCTGCACTCCAGTCTGTCCTGTCTTACCTAGAAAATGATGCCTCACATACCGGGATGCTGTTTATTGACTTTAGCCCACCATTTCATACGATCATCCCTCAGAAGCTGGTGGGTAAACTAGATGGGTCCCAACACCTCTCTCTGGACCTTTTGACGGAAAGACCACAGTCAGTCTCTGTTGGCAGAAACCCGTCTAGTCCATCATGCTGAGGACTAGTGCTCCTGTGTGATCAGTCTGATGCTGCCATATACTGTACTGTTAGATTCAGTTCAAACCAAATCAGCTAATTTACTGAAGACACAACAGTGGTTGGCCTCGTCAGCAATGGCGACGAGATGGTGGTAGAGCCACTGGTAGAGTGGTGCGAGCACAACAACTTGAGTTTCAACACGTGCAAGACCAAAGTGATGATTGTGGACTTTAGGAAGGTGCAAGTTGAGCACTCCTCTCTGCACATACACAGCTCCTCCGTGGAGAGAGTTAGGAGCATTAAGTTTCTGGGAGTGCACAGAACAGACGATCTCACCAGCTCTCTCAACAGCACCACTTTGGTCAAGAATGCACAGCGGTGTCTCCACTTCCTGAGGAATTTGAGGCCAGTAAGGCTTTACCCACAACCCCGCACCCCCCACCCCCGCAGCCCTGGCATTCCAACTAATTTTTACTAAATTTATAGGAGCATTCATCAAGAGTGTCCTGACCAGCTGCATCACTGTCTGGTATGGGAATCACAAGGTATCTGACTGCAAGTGCCTACAAAGGGTTACGAAGAATGCTGAGAGGATTATCAGGATCTCTCTTCCACCCATCAGAGATATTTATCAGAAACACTGCATATGCAGGACCCTTAGCATTGTCAATGATCCCTCCATCCATCCAAAAATCTCTTTGCCTCCCCCTACCATCATACAGGAGGTACCATAGCATTAGGACAAGGACTGTTAGGATGGGAAACAGCTTCTTCCCCCCAAGCCGTAAGACTCCCTGCCACCATTCAGGCCTTTTCACCAATGAAGCACCAGCAGTGTTACACTGTTTACTTATTAACTTGTGTTGTAAACGCACCTTATTATTTGTGGTAATGTTACTTTATGTGTTATATGTACTGTGTTGTGGACCTTGGTCTGGAGGAACGTTCTTTTGTTTGCGGTCTGCATGCGTGCGGTTGAATGACAATAAACTTGAACTTGCACTTGCACTTGGCTCAGCTAAGAACAAAGTCTGTAGAAATGTGCAAAAGACAATAGTGATAATGGAAAGCAACTCTCCAGATATAGACTGGTATAGCAATAATGCAAGAAGAAAAGAATCAAGCAGGTCTCTGAAGTGTGTTCAGAAGGACTTTCTTCATCCATGTGTGTCTGGACCAACAAAGAAAGTGGCATTTCTGGATTTAGCTCCAGGAAATGAGGCTTTCCCAGCAGAACAAGCATCATTAAAGGAACATCTACAAAGCTATCTTGCAAGATAGGAAGCTAGGAATTATTATTAAAGGAACATCTACAAAATCATGATATTTAGAATGACTTTGAAAAGCCTATACATAATTCCAAGACAAAAAAAAAATATAATCATCTAGAGAAATTTCAGTTGGGTGACAGCTGATCTCACCCACCTAAAGTGGAGCACGTATTTGGTCAACATTCTATTTATGATGATCTGGCCTCTTACATAGCTTGTTTATATCGATCTGAAGCTTCTCTCCCTTCTCAGATCCCACATTGCCATCTAGCTTGGTATTATTGGCAAACCTGGATATATTACACAAGATTCATTCTATCAAATCATTGATGTAGATTGTATACTGAAGTGGACCTGGTTCCAATCTCTTTGGTAACTCAATGTCCATGGTCTCCCAGTTAGAATATGGCCCATTGCTTCCCTCCTCTTACGACGCAAGTGATTCTGCAGATGATGGAAATCCGGAGGAACACACATACACACAAACACAAACATAAACACACACACACACACACACACACACACACACACAAACGCAAACATAAACACACACACACACACACACACACACACACACACACACACACACACACAAACATAAACACACACACACACAATACTGAAAGAGCTCAGCAGGTTAGGCACCACCAATTATGAAGGAAAACAAACAGACAAAGTAGTGAGCCCTGTGAACCTTGACCCTTCATTAGGACTGGAAAGGAAGGGTGCAGAAAAATGTTGGAGAATAGGGAGAAGTACAGCCTGGCAACTAATAATTGAGACCAAGTGAGCGGGAACGTGATCGGAGGGGGGTGGAGGGGGAATTATGTGAGAAGCTTGGAGGTGAAAATTGAAGAGATAAAAGGCTGAAGAAGTAGGAATCTGGTAGAAGTGAGCAAGGGGTAGAGGTGGGGAACTGAAGGGAGGTGGCGGAGGGATCAAAGGGTGATGGGGCCACCAGAACATAGGAAAAGAAAACAAAAAGGGAGAGGGAGGAAAGAGAAGGGAGTGGTTACCAGAGGTTAGAAAAATTAATGTCCATGCCATCAGATTGGAAATTAACGTAATGAGTATTGGTGCTTCTCCTCCAACTTGCATTTTAGAACATCCAAGAAGTCCTCTTTTCTTCAGAATAAGAGATTTCCTTTACAACATTATTTATATCTACCTCATATGCACCTCGTCCATTCCTAGCCCTTACCCTTTCTGCTCTCATCATAATGGGGATAGGATTCCCCTTCTCCTCACCTACTACTCCCTGAGCCTCCATTCTCCACAACTTCCACCTTATCCGATCAGATTCCACTACCAAGCACATTTTTACCTCCCCCCCACCTCCCCCCCCTTCCCTCTGCCTTCCACAGGGATCAATCTCCGCTGGACCTCTTTGTCCACTTGTCTGTCCTTGCAGATATTCCTACTGGCACTTATCCCTGCAAGCAGGACAAGTGCGACACCCATCTCCTCCCCTCACCACCATTCAGGGCCGCAAACAGTCCATTCAGGTGAATTCACCTGCAAGGCTGTCAGGTTCCTCTATTATATCCAGTGCTTCTGGTGCGGCCCCCTCTGTAGTGGTGAGACTCAACACAGATTGGGGTCTGCTTTGTCAGACACCTTTGTTTCGTCTGCTGCAAAAGGCAAGATCTCTTAATGGCTACACATTTCAATTCAACTTCCCATTGCTGCACCGACAAATCTGTCCACGAAGAGGCCAAATGCAGGATGGAAAAGCAACACCTCATATTTTGTCTGGGTAACTTCTCTGATGGCACGAACATTGATTTCTCTGGCTTCTGATACCACTCCCCTCTGATTTCCCCTCGCCACTTTTTTGTTTTTTTTCACCATTCTCATTGCTCTCTCTCCACTTCTTTTTTCCTTCCCCACTCCACGACCTACTCATCACCTCCCTCCCACTCCCCTCCCCTTCCCTGTATTCAACAGTCCTCTCCTTTCAGATTCCATCATTTTCAGCTCTTTACCTTTTCCATCTATCACATCCCTTCATTGTCATATTACCCCCCCCCCCCGCCCCCCCCCCCCGGCCCCTCCACCAGCCACTCACCTTTCCCCGCATCTGGTCTCACCTATCATCTGTCAGGCTGTCATTCTTTCCCTCCCTCCAATTTCTTATTCTGACTTCTGCCCCTTCCTTTCCAGTCCTGATGAAAGGACTTGGCCTGAAACATTCATAGGTTGTTTTCTTACACTAATACTGCCTGACTTGCTGATTTCCTCCAGCATTTTGTGTGTGTTGCTCTTCCTTCTCTCTGTTTTCTGTTGATTCAATTTATGCCTGTATATCACCTGCAAAACCATACACTCTATTTTCTTTAAGAATCTCTTGTATGGTACCTTTTTGGTAGCCCTTAAAAAAAAGTTTAATGCTATTTATAACTTTGAAACCTTGAACAGGTTTGCTGAACAGAATTTCCCTTTCTTAAATCTTTTTTTCCGTTTTTTTATATATTATTGCTCTTCTATAATTATAGATTCTAGCTTTCACCTAACATTGATATGAGATGGCTTGGTTTACAGTTCCTTACTTTTTCTCTTCTACTTTTCTTAAGTAGAGTCACAGACATTACCTTCCTACTTCTGAGAATTCTAGAGTCTATGGAATTTTGGATAATGTAACTTTCGTATGAAGTATATCTCACTTCCTTCCAAAGCCAGAGTAGGTCATTGGGTTTTGAGGAATAATCTATTTTCAGCCTTTTTTTCCCAAGTTCTGGTTTGCCATTTCTAATTCCCTGCAGCTCTATATTTATTCCGTACCATTTCCTAGTGTTTTTCTGAGTTTTCTTCCATGTTTAATTTGTCTGTCATTGTCTTGCTCCCCAATATATTGTTGCTTGTCTTAGTCTTTAATGGGTTCATTTAAAATTCTTCAAATCTTTATTGATTAACATATCGATAAAATTTTTTACATTTTGTTTTCATATTTCCAGTAATGGCTTTTGTTTTTGCCGGCTTCTGTTCCACCTATTTCCTTGATTTCTTAATTAATACTTTAAATGGTTCCAGAGAGGGGAATGGGGCTGATGGTGTTGGTATGTGAGGGTGAGGGCATAGCAGGTGAGTGGATCATTGGTTTCTGCCTGGCAGAAGACTGTGACACTGTGTTCAAGACCATCAGAACATTCTGCATATATTCCACCTAGGCCTGTTTTCTCATTGCAGAGTGCTATTAGATCAATACATTGCTTTAAGTTCCTTGTGCTGTCTGCTCTTGATTAACTGAGATCAAAAGTAGTTCCTCAGAGATTTTCAGATGCAGCATGACAGTTTTCCTGTTCAACTGGTAATGAGCATGCAGTTAACTTCTTTCCCTGTATGTGATCCTCTGATATAGAGCATTCCAAGTTGTAGAATTTTATGTCTTCCAATACCATCAATACTATCAGCATGACATAGTCCTCCAGAAATAACATTGACTTTGTATTTCAGACGAAGCTGGAGCCCGTAAACGGAATGTAGGCTGCACTGAGCTTTTGCACAGCAGCTTTCTCAGGATATACTGATAAAGTATGAGCATGCACCTTTTGAAACCTTTAAATTTACCATCCAAAAGTTTGTCCTAAGCTGCTATATGAAATAATTTAAGATATTTTATTTAGGTGTAGTATTTATGTTGTGTTCTTATTTTAGTGCTGATTGTATAATATGTGTTGTATGTGCATCTGTGTGTCAGTATGCTTACTTTCATATTTGATCAAGAGGATACTATCACTCTATATGTGTAAAAGCTTATGTAAGAAAGTTAATGGAGTTATCACTTTCCCTGAGACTGGTGAGGTTCATGAGTTTATTGTACTTGTAGATCATGGCACATTAGTCAGCACACCTGTGTCACAAACCTAGCTTATGAACCAATATACTTTCAACTTCTAGCTCTCAACTATTCTCGAGGTTCCTGCTCTTTTGCAGCAGTCTTAATCAAGATACACCACAAATTAGATACATCTTATTCCTCTGCAAACCTGTCATCCATTTTACATCTTGGTTAGCTTTGATATCTTCACCATACAAATGCTATGATGCAGGGAGATAGGGAGGTCTTTACCTCTCTCTTCTCTCATGTTGTAAAGCTAGTTTTAAATCTTCCACTTAGTAACGCACACTAATGTCTAGAAAAACCTCGAATGAATAACATGTTTAAAGATCTTCTCACAATTTTTTCAAAGAAAAAATTTGCAAATATGAATCACGTTATTTCTTGAAGCTGAAATGCATTCTTACAAACTTGAACAGTATGCTAAGAATTGAGGGATGGTTAATATGTGAGTTTGAAATTCCTTTCCAAGGAAGCTGTACGATAAGTATTCAGTAGTTTGTCTGGATAATCAAAGTAACGATTTACACCCAGTGAGTGTACACCCAGAGAAGCGCAGCTGGCACCAGCCCAGGCTGGTAATCTAACCAGAAGTGTGGCTTGAATGTTTACCTACTGTAAACCAAAAGGAGATTAACGATTAACATCAAGCCTCACCTCACCTCATCTCATCTTCTGTTTGCACTTTGGCAGAACCGAATGAATATGGATGAAAATTTTATGTATGCTTGATTTGCAGGGGATGCTATTATTCCCAGGGTTATGCTGTTAAACAACTGTGAGTCAATGCCTTTGAAATTAAGATGTCAAAATGCCAACAGGATTGGCTGGATCCACAGAACTGGGCTTACAGTTGTATCTTACAGTGCTAGTTCTTCACAGTTTTCAAATTAAATTTTCCTTTATTTATTCTACAATTGTCTCAGAATTGTTTGGAACTTTGACAATAAATGATTCATCAGTAGTGTTTCTATTCAATATTTTACAATTCTTTCATTTGACAATTCTTGAAGTTGCTTTTGACATGAAGCAAATGTTTTTATCTTGATTCAATGCTTTTTTGTCAAGTGCAATATGCAGTTTTCATAATACTGCAGGAAATAATTCTGAGTGTAAACCATATTTGTGATCTAACAAGTGTTGACAAAGTTTTCTATTGGGTTTTACAACCTGTTTTGGACTTTAGTATATTCAGAAAGGGGTATCAGTGTTTCACTTATTATTAGTGTAAATAATGATAGATTTAATACAATGTAGTTGAAACACTAATCAGAAAATAAAGTTGTATTCTGAAATAAAGTAATTTAATTGTTGAAGAAGAGCACCTTTATAACTTGTCAATATTCATTGTAACAATGTGCTATGTTGTATTGATTTAGACCACAATGGATATAAAATGGTGATGTGAAGGCAGAAAATACAAGATCAAAATAAATTGGTAAAACAATGAACCTGACAGCTGTAAAAAGCAGAATTAAGTGGTAAAAGGTACAACATAGTTATTGGACATTTGTTGATCAATTTTGTTACCAGTAGAAACCTTCCATTATTTGATTCAATTACAGTGCTCTTGTGTCTGTCCGTAGAAATAGCTTGAAATAAGCTTTTTTTAAACTTCTTAAAAACGTAACAGGAAACAATTACTTTGAGGGCAAATGTAATTTCAATACTGTAGTATTATACTGAGTCAAAGAATAAATTACGAACTAGAGTTAGAGGCTCACATATAATAATAAAGTCTGAAAAAATATTAATATTACATGAAGCCATCAGAAGAATAAAAGTACAAAATATAAAAAATATACGTACGTCCAGAAAAAAAAGTGGAAGTCATAATGTTAATTGTTGTTACAATAATTCCAAAATGTGCATTCACGTCTAAACAGGAAAGAGTCTATATCCTTGGTCTAGTAATCCACAAACTTTAAGGAATGATTTGGTCATCACAGTTCAAATATTATCAAGGTAGTCGCTGAACAGAGATTTAATTACATAAATATTGAATCCTGTAATACACACAAGTGTTCACTTGAATCACAGTAAAGCTATCAGCATTGACCCTCATTATAAATGTGATTCAACATGTTTAGTCTAACACAGAAATACATTAGATGTTACCCACTTTATTTTGGATCTCCATAGGCTTCACCACACCAGAACCTTGCAAATGAATTTGCATTGAAATCCAAGGTCAATTTGTAAATTTACATTATTTCCTGATTAGCTATTTGATAAACCATGCCAGAGAACGTCATGGCTTACGTGTACATGTACAATTTTACAAGTGTGATGTGTCTGAAACACTGTAAAACAACTTCTGCTCTTGAGAATGCAGTTTTCCAAACGCACAGCAGTTCCTGAATTATTGTGCAAAGTGAAAATTATTACACATTGACATAACCTTTTTTCACTACTTTCCAACTTTCATTTCTTTATCCATTTTCCTTTCTCTCTGCACTCATATTTTTACAAAAAATTACAGAGCATTAGTATGAATTACAATACTTTTCTGGTTTAAGCTCTGTTTCTTTGAAGGTTCTTCACTATGACTGTTTGATTAGACATACGATGTCCTGATGAAAGCTCTCAGTAGAAATTTTCGACTGCTTATTCCTCTATGGATGCTCCCTAATCTGCTGAGTTCCTCCTGTATTTTCTATGTGTTACTCTGGATTTCTAGCATTTGCATAATTGCTTGTGTTGATGAAGAGACATATACTTGTCAGCTCTGTTCATACATAGCCAGAGGGTGGTGAAATTGTGGAATTCATTGCCACAGACAGCTGTGCAGGCCAGTTCATTGGGTGTATTTAAGGCAGAAGTTCATAGGCTCTTGATTAGTTAGAGCAACGATGATTACAGGGAGAATGCAGGAAAATGGAGTTGAGAGGGATAATAAATCAGCTGTGCTGTAATAGTAGAGCAGACTTGATGGGCTGAATAGCCTAATTCTGCTCCTACTGTATTCCTTATAGTCTTATAACCCTTAGATGAGAATAAACAACACATGGTTAATAAATTTGCAAATTTCACTGAAATAGGTAGTATCCTTGGCAATGAAGAAAGTTATCAAAAATTACAGGGTGATCTTGATTAGCTGGGTAAGTGAGCTGATGAATGGCAAATGGATTTTAATTCAGATTGGTGTGAAATGTTGCATTTTGGAAAGCCAACTCAAAGTAGGACTTTCACGGTGAATGATAGAGCTCTGGAGAGTGTTGTAGAACAAAGGGACCTTACAGTTCATGTACATGATTCCCTGAAAGTGGAGTCAGAGAATGACAGGGTGATGAAGAAGGCTTTTAGCATGCTGGTCTTCATCAGTCAGAGTGTAGAAATTGAGAGGTTATGTTAAAGTTGTAGAAGCTGCTGGTGTAGCCACACTTGGAGTATTATGTTCTGTTTTGGTCACCCTACACTTGGTAAGATACCAATAAAATTGAAAGATTGTAGAAAAGCTTTACAAGAATATTAACTGCATTATAGGAACAAGGTGGGCAAGTTATCAGACCATATAGAGTCAGCACAGAAACTGGCCCTTTGGTCCATCTAGTTCATGCCAAACCATTTAAATTGCCTGCTCCCATCAGTCTGCACCTGGACCATAACCTTCTCATGCATACAAAGTTCTCTTAAAAGTTGAAATCGAAGGCACATCCACCAAACGTGAAAGTCCTAGACAGATTAGATGTGGAAAGGATGTTTCCCATGCAGGAAGAGTCTAGGACAAGAGGGCACAGCCTCAGGATAGAGGGGCGCCCTTTCAAAACAGAGATGCGGAGAAATTTCTGCAACCAAAGGGTGGCGAATTTGTGGAATTTGTTGCCACATGCAGCTGTGGAGGCCAGGTCGTTGGGTGTATTTAAGGCAGAGATTGAAATGCCCTTGATTGGACAAGGCATCACAGGTTATGGGGAGAAGGCCGGGAACTGGGGCTGAGGAGGAGGAGAGGAAAAAAAGGATCAGCCATGATTGAATGGCGAAGCAGACTCGATGGGCCAGATGGCCTAATCCCGCTCCTATGTCTTATGGTCTTATGGTCTTAAGTTAGCACACTTTTCCTTTGAGAGTGAGATGTGATCTCAGTGAGGTGTATAAAATCATGATGACATTAGATAGTTTGAATACATTCAATCTTTTTCCCAGTTTCAGGGAATCAAGAGGGCGGAGGTTTAGGGTGATACAGGTTTGATTTAATAGGAATCTGAGGGGTGACTTTTTATATTTCTGGAATGACCTGCCAGAGGAAGTGGTTGAAGCAGACACATTAACAACCTATAAAGGACAGTTGGACAGGAACGATAGGAAATACTTAGTGGGAAATGGGCTAAATACAGACAAATGCAATTAGCTTAAATGGGCACCTTGCTCAGCTTGAACCAGTTGAGCTGTCAGATTAATTTCTGTGCTGCATGACTCTGTGATTCCATGGTTCTGACACAAAGCTGCCCCACTCCCATAAGGGAAGAATCTCTAATATGATTAACAGCCACCAAAGTGTTTATAACGTGTGTAGGTAGTGATCCTTCACTATTGACCATAATGTCTGGGCCCCTGATTTTGTTGCAAGCATCATTGCCTCTGAGAAAATTTGACAGAAGTTGATACTCTTGTCTCCCTATGAACGAAGTTTATGCTCTCAAACACAGAAAAAGACTAGAATTTTAATTTTAAAAAGTACTATGGATATTTGTTGGCTCTGGCTATGTTGGCACTTGATGCAAGGCAACACTCTAGGCTGCCCAGCACAGTCCTCACTGATTTGATTTGATGCAATCAACACATTTCGCTGTATGTTTCAATGTATGTACATCTGACAAATAAAGCCAACCTTTAGTCTTCTCTTTACGTGTCTGAATCCATCCTAAGATTAGCTGAGAAACAAGGACATTGATAAGGAGAACTGATAACCACAAAAAAATCTTGGCTCGCTATTGCACGAGTACCTGGTTTAAGTTGAAAATCATTAAATGGCAAATGCAGTGAAGTGACCTATTGAACATTGAAAATCCTTGAAGAACCCCAATTATAATCATTATTCAGTGGTCTAATATGACAAGTATCAGATGGACAAATCTACTCATAAGTCTATTAATTTGTTGTAGATCAGTCAAATCAGAATAGTCCTGATCAAGTGGAAGAAGACAGCTATAGGTTAAAACTTTGAGTGAGTATACATTTGGCCAATTCCATGCATAAAGATTCTGGGAGAATTCTAATCCAATGTTCTAAATAAAGGAGGTTCTGATGGAAGATAGTGCATCTGTGGATTTCTCAAGGCAGATTTAATACTGAGTTTAGGAGATATGAAAAGAACAAATAATTATCTATTTAATAAATTGAATTCTGTATCAGGAGCTAAACAATTTCCATATTGAAATCTCCCTTCACCATAACAATATATTAAAAGAAAGAATAAGCCCAATTGCTTCTTTCAGAATTTCATTAGAACAGAGGTGTAGTCAATGCCTTATGCAGGAGATCACCAACAAAAATGTATGTAGGTATGTATTTATTTATTTAGATACAGGTTCAAACTTTGCGTGACTATCCAGCTGACTGATACAATGTTTAAAGATTCAACATTCATTCTAGGAGGCACAAAGAAGTAAAGAGGGTTGATATCAGTTAAACTGTTTTTAATTGGTTGAAGGAAGAATAGTGGTGTAGTTCTTTGTTTTTCTCTTACTTGAATCGCACAATCATTTATGTCCAATATTCTACCAATTTACTTATTAGGAGGTGATAGTATTCAAACCCTGCCGCAGCTGTTGAGCATCCTTCTGTGATTCCAGTTTGGTCTGGAATTACCATCTTACATGTGAGATGGCTTTCTGGAGGTTGTACCTGGACCTCTTGTATTTTACTTGATGCCAAACCTGAATGTCACTGATCTGGTCCTCAGCAGATTGCAAATCCCTTGGTTCATCTGGGGCTTCTGGTTGAGGAAGACTCTGAATGATTTTCTGGGGACACACGCATCTATGTGTGACTTTAGAAAGTCCGTGACAACTTTGGCATATTTGTTCAGATCCTCCTGAGCCTTTGAATGTCACAAGTGATGAAAACCCTCCCCACCACTGAACACATCTACAAGGAGCACTGTCGTATGAAACCAACAACCATCATCAAAGACTCCCACCATCCAGGCTATGCTCCCTTCTCGCTGCTGCCATCAGGAAGGGGGTACAGGAGCCTCACGACCCACACCACCAGGTTCAGGAACAGTTATAACCCCTCATCCATCAGGCTCTTAAATCAGAGGGTTAACTTCACTCACCCCAACACTGAAGTATACCGCAACCTATAGACTCACATTTAAGAATTCTTCATCTCATGTTCTTGATATTTATTGCTTATTTATTTATTATTATTATTATTAAACTTTACAACTCCTCCCTTGGAGGGTCAGACACCCTGAGCCAATGGGCTGGTCCTGGACTTATTTCATAATTTCTGGCATAATTTACATATTAGAAGGCCAAATTTGAAGAAATGAGAAAGGATCTAAAAAGCGTGGATTGGGACAGGTTGTTCTGTGGCAAAGATGTGATTGGTAGGTGGGAAGCCTTCAAAGGGGAAATTTTGAGAGTGCAGAGTTTGTATGTTCCTGTCAGGATTAAAGGCAAATTGAATAGGAATAAGGAAACTTGGTTCTCAAGGGATATTGCAACTCTGATAAAGAAGAAGAGGGAGTTGTATGAAATGTATAAGAAACAGGGAGTAAGTAAGGTGCCTGAGGAGTATAAGAAGTGCAAGAAAATACTTAAGAAAGAAATCAGGAGGGCTAAAAGAAGACATGAGGTTGCCTTGGCAGTCAAAGTGAAGGATAATCCAAAGAACTTTTACAAGTATATTAAGAGCAAAAGGATTGTAAGGGATAAAATTGGTCCTCTTAAAGATCAGAGTGGTTGGCTTTGTGCGGAACCAAAGGAAATGGGGGAGATCTTAAATAGGTTTTTTGCATCTGTATTTACTAAGGAAGCTGGCATGAAACCTATGGAATTGAGGGAATCAAGTAGTGAGACCATGGAAACTGTACAGATTGAAAAGGAGGAGGTGCTTCCTGTCTTGAGGAAAATTAAAGCGGATAAATCCCCGGGACCTGACGGAGTGTTCCCTCGGACCTTGAAGGAGACTAGTGTTGAAATTGCGGGTGCCCTGGCAGAAATATTTAAAATGTCGCTGTCTACGGGTGAAGTGCCGGAGGATTGGAGAGTGGCTCATGTTGTTCTGTTGTTTAAAAAAGGATCGAAAAGTAATCCAGGAAATTATAGGCCAGTGAGTTTAACATCATTAGTAGGTAAGTTATTGGAGGGAGTACTAAGAGACAGAATCTACAAGCATTTGGATAGACAGGGGCTTATTAGGGAGAGTCAACATGGCTTTGTGCGTGGTAGGTCATGTTTGACCAATCTGTTGGAGTTTTTCGAGGAGGTTACCAAGAAAGTGGATGAAGAGAAGGCAGTGGATATTGTCTACATGGACTTCAGTAAGGCCTTTGACAAGGTCCCGCATGGGAGATTAGTTAGGAAAATTCAGTCGCTAGGTATACATGGAGAGGTGGTAAATTGGATTAGACATTGGCTCGATGGAAGAAGCCAGAGAGTGGTGGTAGAGAATTGCTTCTCTGAGTGGAGGCCTGTGATTAGTGGTGTGCCATAGGGATCAGTGCTGGGTCCATTGTTATTTGTCATCTATATCAATGATCTGGATGATAATGTGGTAAATTGGATCAGCAAGTTTGCTGATGATACAAAGATTGGAGGTGTAGTAGACAGTGAGGAAGGTTTTCAGAGCCTGCAGAGGGACTTGGACCAGCTGGAAAAATGGGCTGAAAAATGGCAGATGGAGTTTAATACTGACAAGTGTGAGGTATTGCACGTTGGAAGGACAAACCAACGTAGAACATACAGGGTTAATGGTAAGGCACTGAGGAGTGCAGTGGAACAGAGGGATCTGGGAATACAGATACAAAATTCCCTAAACGTGTCGTCACAGGTAGATAGGGTTGTAAAGAGAGCTTTTGGTACATTGGCCTTTATTAATCAAAGTATTGAGTATAAGAGCTGGAATGTTATGATGAGGTTGTATAAGGCATTGGTGAGGCCGAATCTGGAGTATTGTGTTCAGTTTTGGTCACCAAATTACAGGAAGGATATAAATAAGGTTGAAAGAGTGCAGAGAAGGTTTACAAGGATGTTGCCGGGACTTGAGAAACTCAGTTACAGAGAAAGGTTGAATAGGTTAGGACTTTATTCCCTGGAGCGTAGAAGAATGAGGGGAGATTTGATAGAGGTATCTAAAATTATGATGGGTATAGATAGAGTGAATGCAAGCAGGCTTTTTCCACTGAGGCAAGGGGAGAAAAAAACCAGAGGACATGGGTTAAGGGTGAGGGGGGAAAAGTTTAAAGGGAACATTAGGGGGGCTTCTTCACACGGAGAGCGGTGGGAGTATGGAATGAGCTGCCAGACGAGGTGGTAAATGTGGGTTCTCTTTTAACATTTAAGAATAAATTGGACCGATACATGGATGGGAGGTGTACGGAGGGATATGGTCTGTGTGCAGGTCCGTGGGACTAGGCAGAAAATGGTTCGGCACAGCCAAGAAGGGCCAAAGGGCCTGTTTCTGTGCTGTAGTTTCTATGGTTCTATGGTTCTATTACTATTTAACTATTTATGGTTCTATTACTATTTGTTATCTATGGTGCAACTGTAACGAAAACAATTTCCCCCAGGATAAATAAAGTATGATTATGACTATGACTATTATTATTATTATTTTATTTTGTTTTTATTGCACTGTTTGCTGTCTTTTGCACATTGATTGTTTGTCTGTCTTGTTGTGTATGATTTTTCATTGATTCTATTATATTTCTTTATCCTTACTGTGAATGCCCACAAGAAAATGAATCTCAGTGTATAAGATGGTGACAGATATGTACTCTGATAGCAACCTTACTAGAAGTGATTGATTATTTTGTGGCCTAAGGTAGAAGGAGTCAAGTTTCGAAAATCTAGCACATTTATTTTTCCAACATGCACACACTTAGTCCAGCGGTCGTGGAGCATACGAGTCCCTTCTTTGTAGAGGTCAGCATCTTGGACCTCCAGAAGTGGTCCACAGCAGGGGTGATTGATAAGTTTGTGGCCTAAAGTAAAAGGAGATGCGTTATTAACTCAAGCAACACACATCAAAGTTGCTGGTGAACGCAGCAGGCCAGGCAGCATCTGTAGGAAGAGGTGCAGTCGACATTTCAGGCCGAGACCCTTCGTCAGGACTAACTGAAGGAAGAGTGAGTAAGGGATTTGAAAGTTGGAGGGGGAGGGGGAGATCCGAAATAATAGGAGAAGACAGGAGGGGGAGGGATGGAGCCAAGAGCTGGACAGGTGATTGGCAAAAGGGGATACGAGAATATCATGGGACAGGAGGTCCGGGAAGAAAGACAAGGGGGGGGGGGGACCCAGAGGATGGGCAAGAGGTATATTCAGAGGGACAGAGGGAGAAAAGGGAGAGTGAGAGAAAGAATGTGTGCATAAAAATAAGTAACAGATGGGGTACGAGGGGGAGGTGGGGCCTAGTGGAAGTTAGAGAAGTCGATGTTCATGCCATCAGGTTGGAGGCTACCCAGACGGAATATAAGGTGTTGTTCCTCCAACCTGAGTGTGGCTTCATCTTTACAGTAGAGGAGGCCGTGGATAGACATGTCAGAATGGGAATGGGATGTGGAATTAAAATGTGTGGCCACTGGGAGATCCTGCTTTCTCTGGCGGACAGAGCATAGGTGTTCAGCAAAGCGGTCTTCCAGTCTGCATCGGGTCTCGCCAATATATAAAAGGCTACATCGGGAGCACCGGACGCGGTATATCACCCCAGTCGACTCACAGGTGAAGTGTTGCCTCACCTGTAAGGACTGTTTGGGGCCCTGAATGGTGGTAAAGGAGGAAGTGTAAGGGCATGTGTAGCACTTGTTCCGCTTACACGGCTAAGTGCCAGGAGGGAGGCCCCACCTCCCCCTCGTACCCCATCTGTTACTTATTTTTATGCACACATTCTTTCTCTCACTCTCCCTTTTCTCCCTCTGTCCCTCTGAATATACCTCTTGCCCATCCTCTGGGTCCCCCCCCCCTTGTCTTTCTTCCCGGACCTCCTGTCCCATGATCCTCTCGTATCCCCTTTTGCCAATCACCTGTCCAGCTCTTGGCTCCATCCCTCCCCCTCCTGTCTTCTCCTATCATTTTTGATCTCCCCCTCCCCCTCCAACTTTCAAATCCCTTACTCACTCTGCCTTCAGTTAGTCCTGACGAAGGGTCTCGGCCTGAAACGTCGACTGTACCTCTTCCTACAGATGCTGCCTGGCGTGCTGCGTTCAGCAGCAACTTTGATGTGTGTTGCTTGAATTTCCAGCATCTGCAGAATTCCTGTTGTATGCGTTATTAACTTCAAACTTTCTGCATTTTCACTCAAAGAGTTGAACTGCACATGCATGTAACAAGAGCTGTATAACTCATCTCCTTCCACCCAAGGCCACAAACTTATCAATCTCCCCAGCTGTGGACCACTTCTACAAAGAAGGGATCCATATGTTCCATGACTGCTGGACTAAGTGTGTACATGTAGGAGGGGACTATGTTGAAAAATAAATGAACTCTGACCCTGGAACAAGATTTCACAATTTCCTGAACTGTACTTAGCCATATTCTAAATAGGAAACAAAACTCTGCATTTTCAGACATTTGCGTAAAGATGAATCACCTTAAATTGTTGTCGTATGTAAATGGTTGATCCTCTGAATTTTTCTTCAACTTAGTACTTGTTAATCCATCAGGAATAGTATTATTGCCTCAAACTTATTGTACATGGCAAATGATAGCTTTTCAAAGAGGTTTTAGTCAGGAATTAGGCCAGTGTGAGTCTGCGCACAGTTAGTTTGCACTTCCTCAAACAAGTGGGTGAAGAAGCTCTTGCCATTACTCAAACAGCAATGGATTGATTGTACTGTTTAAAGCTGTTTCTTAACCTGCAGTTCTCTAACATGTGCTGCAGGAGCCACTGGCAGCCCTGCAAATCCTGCCAACCCAGATTCACCCATCTGCATTCTAGCACCCAATTCAACTGGAGGACCAGAGGGGAAATCTTCAAGTATTGGTAGCAGGGTGGTAACAAATGCATTAATCTGGGGTTAAGACCAAAATTTTGTACAGACACATATGCCACCCTTCTGGAAATGTGTTCCAATTCCACAGAAATGGAAAAATCTAAGTTAAGTATTTGCTTTTATTGAGGTCTCCTTAAAAAGATGAATAAAATCAGGGATATATCAGCCTGGGCCATCCTACCACACAAAAACCAGGTTCCTTGCATCAAAAGTGGATCCTGATTCAAATACTGATTTTCATTTGAACATTCCACGTTAACTCCAATTATACAAATTCTCTGATTCAAGTATATCTAACAGATTAATTACAGAACCTCCCCTGGGGGCTTTGTTTTCGTAAAATCGCATAATGAGGATGGAACTGTCAGTCGAGAGAAATTTAGGGCTATTTGCTTAACGCCTTGCTCATTAATGATGAAGATACTTTTTAGATTTTTATCAGCTGAATGCCCATTGATTGGTTTAAACCTATTTTTATCATTACTGGTTATAGAGTGGGCTTTGAATGTAATGAATTCTATGAGTTTTGAGATTTATTTCTAAATAGGTAAATTGGTTTATTATTGACAATGCGCTGATGAAAAAATAGTTGTACATGCAACTCATTTCTTCCTTTGTTTTTAACTTTATCCCTCTTTAGAAGTAGGTGTCTACAGTACAATTTTGAAAATGATTGTTGCAACACCACCTGAGTTTGTTTTTTTGTTGGGTGTTAGCTTTTAAAAGCCATACTCCTGGCCCTTCACAGCCAATAGCAATGTCTGTCCCTATATAATCAAACACTCCAGCAAGTTTCAATGGATATCAATTACAATGGAAATGCCTGAGTTGTTCTTCTCCTCCCTAACCTGAGTCTGATCATTCCCTAATCTGAGTCAATTGAAATGCCCTGTGATGATTGTCTGAGATAGTTTTAACATGCAAGAAATAGCTTAATGCAGGGAGTTTACTAGTCTGCAAGTTCCAATGCAGTATTATTTAATGTGTTTACTGACTTCTGGAAGCTAGTTTAAATTTTATTTTCTGAATTAATTTCAAAAGAAATATATCCTTTTCAAGTACCATTAAAATATTCCAAGACTGCTGATATAAGAGTACGAAAGGGTTTTAGAAATATATTTTCATGCCTTTTTTAGCTTTCTTGAGGTATTGAGTTCTTCCTGTGGAGGCACAGGAATCAGTCATACTCAGGAAGTGGCTTCAATATTATTTCTCTGAATTAAGTAGTGAATGCATTGTCTTATGCAACATGGAAGCATTGACATTGACATCAATCACATAGTGACAGAGAGGGGGTATTTATTTTGCTCCTCCTTAGATGTTCCCTTGGGTTTGAGATGTTTCCATTCACACCTGTGTTGTAGTTCTGAGGTAACTGGTGAGGCAAATCTGGGGCCCACAGACTTTTCCACAAATCCTGCAGGAGCTGCCCAATGGAAGTTTGTGAGGTTGTGTGCTCCTTTGAAAATTGAGTACAATTTTAAACTATATATAGCAAGGCCTTCCTGCAAACTGGTGGGGAACATTTGTAGATTCAACACCAATTACATAACCTGCCTGCTAACTGTTCAGCCTGAGGGCTGAGTCTTCCCTGTTAGCCTACACATATTGGCAATATGAGCCATAGTCTGAGCAGGTTCATTAATGCATATTTAAGGGAAGAACTGAAGTGAAGAGCAGCTGGAAGATTTGATTTTACTTCTTGCGTATCCCATTCTCATCAGGACTAATGTTTCAACTTAGCTGATGAGTTCAGTTAAAAATAATCTGTTGAATTCATATTAAGGGGCAAAATTAATCACAGAAGCTAGGTTGTGTGTTGGAATTTGTGTTTTCCAATTTTTGTAGGGACAAATGTGCATGTTCTTAATGCTCCAGAAAAAACAACCCATGTTTGTCCACCTTTCTTTATAGTTAATACCCTCTCTCTCCTCTCTTTTTCCATTCCTCATTCTGGTTTCCCCTTCTCTTCTCCTCACTTACCTATCATCTCGCTCTGGTTCCCCTCCTCATTCCCTTTCTTCTACCATCCACTATTTTCTCCTATTAGATTCCTTCTTCTTCAGCCCTTTACCTCTTCCACATATCACCACACAGATTCTAACTTCTCTCTTCTCTTCACCCAGCTTCCCACCCATCTTCTCCCTCACCTCATCTCACCCATCACCTGCCAGCTTGTACTCCTTCTCCACACAGCTTCTCAGTCTAGCTTCTGAGATATAAAAGGTGGCAGATAAATCCCCAAGGCCAGATGGTCTGCATCCTAGAGTGCTTAAGGAAGTAGCCCAAGAAATAGTGGATGCATTAGTGATAATTTTTCAAAACTCGTTAGATTCTGGACTAGTTCCTGAGGATTGGAGGGTGGCTAATGTAACCCCACTTTTTAAAAAAGGAGGGAGAGAGAAACCGGGGAATTATAGACCAGTTAGCCTAACGTCGGTGGTGGGGAAACTGCTGGAGTCAGTTATCAAAGATGTGATAACAGCACATTTGGAAAGTGGTGAAATTATCGGACAAAGTCAGCATGGATTTGTGAAAGGAAAATCATGTCTGACGAATCTCATAGAATTTTTTGAGGATGTAACTAGTAGAGTGGATAGGGGAGAACCAGTGGATGTGGTATATTTGGATTTTCAAAAGGCTTTTGACAAGGTCCCACACAGGAGATTAGTGTGCAAACTTAAAGCACATGGTATTGGGAGTAAGCTATTGATGTGGATGGAGAATTGGTTAGCAGACAGGAAGCAAAGAGTGGGAATAAACGGGACCTTTTCAGAATGGCAGGCGGTGACTAGTGGGGTACCGCAAGGCTCAGTGCTGGGACCCCAGTTGTTTACAATATATATTAATGACTTGGATGAGGGAATTAAATGCAGCATCTCCAAGTTTGCGGATGACACGAAGCTGGGTGGCAGTGTTAGCTGTGAGGAGGATGCTAAGAGGATGCAGAGTGAATTGGATAGGTTGGGTGAGTGGGCAAATTCATGGCAGATGCAATTTAATATGGATAAATGTGAAGTTATCCACTTTGGTAGCAAAAATAGGAAAACAGATTATTATCTGAATGGTGGCCGATTAGGAAAAGGGGAGGTGCAACGAGACCTGGGTGTCATTATACACCAGTCATTGAAAGTGGGCATACAGGTACAGCAGGCGGTGAAAAAGGCGAATGGTATGCTGGCATTTATAGCGAGAGGATTTGAGTACAGGAGCAGGGAGGTACTACTGCAGTTGTACAAGGCCTTGGTGAGACCACACCTGGAGTATTGTGTGCAGTTTTGGTCCCCTAATCTGAGGAAAGACATCCTTGCCATAGAGGGAGTACAAAGAAGGTTCATCAGATTGATTCCTGGGATGGCAGGACTTTCATATGAAGAAAGACTGGATGAACTGGGCTTGTACTCGTTGGAATTTAGAAGATTGAGGGGGGATCTGATTGAAACGTATAAAATCCTAAAGGGATTGGACAGGCTAGATGCAGGAAGATTGTTCCCGATGTTGGGGAAGTCCAGAACAAGGGGTCACAGTTTGAGAATAAAGGGGAAGCGTTTTAGGACCGAGATTAGGAAAAACTTCTTCACTCAGAGAGTGGTGAATCTGTGGAATTCTCTGCCACAGGAAGCAGTTGAGGCCAGTACATTGGCTATATTTAAGAGGGAGTTAGATATGGCCCTTGTGGCTACGGGGATCAGGGGGTATGGAGGGAAGGCTGGGGCGGGGTTCTGAGTTGGATGATCAGCCATGATCATAATAAATGGTGGTGCAGGCTCGAAGGGCCGAATGGCCTACTCCTGCACCTATTTTCTATGTTTCTATGTTTCTATATTTACTTAGAAAATATATTTATTTTGAACTTTGGATGATTGTGAGCTTTGAATGTCAATAGGTTTTGAAGGGATAATTTGCGGGATCAATTTGTGGTCTGGTGAAAGATGGATCTAGATCAGGCAATAAAATGTGATGGTACTATTTTGAGCAAATGCTGGAGATATCCAAAATCCAGGCCACCAGTGTTTACTTGGAATTTATTCCCTCGATATCAGTTCACAAAAAAAATGCTGAGACACACAGAAATAAAACCACATACACAAAATGCTGGGGGATCTCAGCAGGTAAAGTAACATCTATGGAGGTGAATAAACAGTCGATGACAGGACTGATGAAGGGTCTCAGCCTAAAATATTGATTATTTATTCCTTTCCATAGATGCTACCTGACCTGCTGAGTTCCTCCAATATCTTGTGTGTGTTGCTGCAGATTTCTTGAATCTGCAAAATCTCTTTTTTTGCAGAAATAGAACTGATTGATTTCGAGATACAGCATGGTAACACGCCTTCTGACCTGACGAGCCCCCAGCGTCCAATTGTGCCCATGTGATCAACTAAAAACTAGCCTGTAAGTCTTTGGAATGGGGGGTGGGGGTACCGGAGCACCCAGAGAAAACCCGCATGGTCAGAGGGTGAATATACAAACTCCTTACAGACAGTGGTGGGAATTGAACTCAGGTTTCTGGTGCTGTATTAGTGCTAAGCTAACCACCATGCTTGTGTAGCCTAGTGTGGCACAAGACCAATCATCTTATTTCCATGTGCATCTTCTACTTAACTACCTCACACGCATGCTTGAGGAAACACAAGGCCTTGGAATGGGCCCAACTAATCAATCGGTATCCTGGTGCTGGGCCTTCACTTACAGCAGATGCAGACATAGTCCAGTCTACAAAGGAAACCAGAAAGCCTGAGGCAGCATATTGGACCTTATTCTATGGATTTTCAGCCCAATTTCCCCTTGACAGTACATGGGAGTTAAATTTTCCACTGGCACAAAGAGAAAAATCACTGCTATTACCTGTGTAAGGTGATAGTCTAATGTTTAGGGTGGTGAAAGAAGTATTAAGACGATAATTGTTTGAGATTCATGTTTCGGCTCAAAGTTTCAGCATCTTGGTAAAATTATTGCTGTAATAATTCATTTATACATAAGGCAGGCACCATTTAAAATGCAATTACTCTTGGTAACTTATGCGTATTATTTAATTGATAATAAGAGCACAGCAGTGATCTCCACCCGGTTTAACATTTCAGTAACTTTGACTGCATACAACTGGCATTTCAAGGCATTGAAAATTGCCAATACTCTTTCTTCAAAATTATCCAAATCCACTGACATGATAGGAAAACTCACAACAGTGTGCAGCTCTCTGGTGAAAAATGATGTCATATCTGTTAAATAGGGGCCGTGGGCAATTCTGATTTGATGGAGAATGGACATGAAATCACAGAGGAACATCTGGAGAAATTTCTGAAATGCCTGTCCGCTGCTGTCATTACTGTGTGGTCGGGAATCTTTCGGAGTGTAGGCCTCAAAATCCCCGGCCTTGCCTGCTTTTAGCGACCGAGAAAGAGGTTGAATCGCTCGGACAGAGATGGCGCTCAGTACTCGGTGTCGGAGAGCTGATCAGAGCTCGAAGTTTTCGGATGACTCAGAGTCGGATTGTGGTCGGTATGGCAGGGAGAGATTTTCTTCCCTCTACCGTCTGCATGAGATGTGGGACATTGAGAAACTTTGAACTTTACTGTGCTCACGGACTTTCTTCATCAAGTTATGGTATTGTGCACTGTTGTAACTATATGTATAACTATGTGGTTTTGTCAGTTTTTTCAGTCTTGGTTTGTCCTGTTTTTGTGATATCACACTGGATGAAATAATGTATCATTTCTTAATGCATGCATTACTAAATGACAATAAAAGGGGACTACGTGACTTCATAATCTAATCAGTATCCCTTTTGTAGGGATAAATCGAAATCCATTTGGTTCTGTTGGTTAGGTCACACCATTTGTATGCCTGTAGCACACAAATCCAAGCTCTGTTGCAGGAAGAAATTGGCAGGTGGATAGTGGAAAGGAGATTTCTGAAGCCTCCTTAAGGAAAAGGTGCTGTAATCTCACTAATACTTGGGAATTCCTGGTCATGATCATTCAGAAGGGGCGGGGGAGAATCATTAGAGATTTCACTGAGCACCTCAGGACATTGCGTCAGAAGTGCAGTGTAAGGAGTGACAAACGTCCCAAATATCCAGCCTCCGCCTCAAACCCCATCACCCTCTGCTCAATTAACCACTTCCTGCCCATCCATGGGAGAGTCTGCAGGATCCATATTGGCCTCACTAGTCACTTGGGAGCCTACAAAACCACAGTGGAAGTATGTCATTGTAAATCTCGAATGACTTCCCAAGAAGAAGAATTAGATTAGATTAACACACATAAAAGTTGCTGGTGAACGCAGCAGGCCTGACGAAGGGTCTCGGCCTGAAACGTCGACTGCACCTCTTCCTAGAGATGCTGCCTGGCCTGCTGCGTTCACCAGCAACTTTGATGTGTGTTGCGTGAATTTCCAGCATCTGCAGAATTCCTGTCGTTTGCGATTAGATTAGATTAGATTCAACTTTATTTTCATTGTTCTGAGTACAGATACAAAGCCAATGAAATGCATTTAGCATCTGACCAGAAATGCAAAGAATAGTGTTATTTACAAAATAACTGCAAACAAAAAAAGTGCTACAGCACACAAATTTAAAAGTACTGAGACAGTACAATACGGATGCAATACTGCTTAGCGCTGATGTGAGGTTCAGCAGGGTCACAGCCTCAGGGAAGAAGCTCTTCCTGTGTCTGCTGGTGCGGGAGCGGAGGCTCCTGTAGCGCCTACCAGATGGGAGGAGAGTAAAAGTGCCATGGCTAGGGTGAGATGCATCCCTGATAATGCTTTTGGCCCTGCCCAGGCAGCGTTTATGGTAGATGTTCTTAATGGTGGGCAATTGGGTGCCGATAATCCGCTGGGCAGTTTTCACCACACACTGGAGTACTTTGCGGTCTGATACGGGACAATTGCCATACCACACTGAGATGCAGTTGGTGAGTATGCTCTCAATGGTACAGTGGTAAAAGTCTGTCAGTATCCTGGGACAGAGGTGAGCTTTCTTCATGCTTCGCAGGAAATAAAGGAGCTGTTGCACCTTTTTGATCAGGATGGAGGAGTTCAGGGACCAGGTGAGATCCTCGGAAATGTGGACACCAAGGAATGAGAGCAGAACTACTCCCTGATAAAAAGGCAGCAGCCGATCCTATAATTTCGTTCTTTTAATGCAAGTGGCGTTTTCGTTTAATGAACAGTTAAACCGGAAATGAAAAGGAAACTGAAATTCAACTCCAGGTATCGCCTATTGTTCCCCTGATAATTTTCCATCTAGCTGTGCTACAAGATTTATAGATGGGGTGTTTTTACTTCATTTTTTCAATCCCATAAAGTTATAATTTCACAAGTTTAATAACACTGCACCATTCTTTTCCTAGAGATGGAGGCAAAGAATTTTACTTCTATGTTATCCATATTGTAATATTGCAGATTTGACATTTAGTAAGGAAATGAAGCATTTTTTCAATGACCTTAAAATTCTGCTTCATGCAGGCAGTTTGAGATGTTTATTATAGATCTTGAAATAATTTGGTTCTGTCTTTTGTGGATTGGGAAATGGACAAGATCAGACAATTTTGCTGCATGACATCATGCATTCATTCTTGATGGTATACAAAGTTTAAAGTTCAAAGTTCAAAGTACATTTATTACCAAAGTATGTATATACTCAGTGGCCACTTTATTAAGTGTCTGCTGTAAAGTAGCCACTAAATAGATGTTCATGGTCTTCTGCTGTTGGGACCCATCCACTTCAAGGTTGAGCGTGTTGTGCATTCAGAGATGCTCTTCTGCACTCCAATATTCAAATGCATAGTTATTTGAGTTACTATAGCCTTCCTGTCAGCTTGAACTAGTATGGCCATTCTCGTCTGACCTCGCTCATTAACAAGGCATTTTCATCCACACAACTGCCGCGCACGAGATGTTTTTGTTTCTCACACCATTCACTGTAAACTCTAGAGACTGTAGTGTGTAAAAATCCCAGGAAATCTGTTGTTTCTGAGACATTCAAACCACATCATCTGGCAAAAAAGATCATTCCATGCTCAAAGTTATTTCTTCTCCACTCTGATATTTTGCCTGAATAACACCGGAACCTCCTGACCATGTGCATATGCTTTTATGTATTGAGTTGCTGCCACATGACTGGCTAATTAGATAAAGTATTTGCATCAACAAACAGGTGTACAGATGAAGCTAATGAAATGGCCACTGAGTGTAATCTTTATTTTTTTTATCTTTTAACATTTTGCAAGAGTTTTGCTCATTCTACTTCCAAAATCAGTTTCATAAACTTGGATTATTGCATTTGCTGCTTTCAGATCCAGTGGAATTATATAATTGTATGATTAGTGGATAAAGATAAACAAACCAATTAATTATATTTAAGATGCTTAATAAATTGCAACATTCTATTTCAAAACGTTACTGCAAATGAAAAGTGGACAAAAGGTAATGAATTCCAGTTTTATGCTTATGTGCAGTTATAGATCTCCCCTATTGCCCATGTTAACACAAAGATTCATTATATTTCCACTGGATAACAGCACAGCTTAAAGCCTTATATGAAAAATAATTCCTTTCATAGATTTTGCAGCCTCTATGCCTTCAGGATCTTGGTTATTTCCTTTAAATCATTTCTTTACTTACTGTACACCCACAAAGAAATAATGGCAATTCGATGAATTAACAGTGTTATATATGCATAGATTTTTATTTTCACTGAATATTTTTACCATGAATATAATCAATCACTAAGACACATAAAACATTGCACACAAACACAACATAAGGAGTAGAAAGAAACAGAAACCATTCGGTTCTTGGTGCCTGCTTTGCTTTTCAAAAAGATTATAGTTCATTTTTTCCCTCAGCATCACTTACCTGCACTGATGCCATCCCCTTTAACATCGAAAAAGTTCTCCCAATTTCATACTAAGTGGTGGACGCTCCACGTCCTCCAGAGGAAGCTACGTGATCAGAAGAAGAAGATGAAAATTCCACGGATTGAACTGAAGTTGCCGGCGATGCCATGCAGCAGTTTCATGAGATGTTCTGCCTTCTTATTACTGACATTGGAGAGGGTTCAGAGAAGATTCACGAGAATGATTCCAGGAATGGAAGGGTTATCATATGAGGAACATCTGGCAGCTCTTGGGCTGTATTCCCTGGTGTTCAGGAGAATTGGTGGGGGGGGGGGGGTGGGATCTCATAGAAATATTTCAAATGTTAAAAGGCCTGAAAAGATTAGTTATGGCAAGGTTACTTCCCATGGTAGGGGAGTCTAGGACAAGAGAGCATGATTTCAGGATTGAAGGATGTCCATTTAGAACAGAGATGTGGAAAAATTACTTTAGTCAGAGGGTGGTAAATCTGTGGAATTTGTTGCCATGAGCAGCTGTGGAGGCCAAGTCATTGGGTGCATTTAAGGCAGAGATAGATAGGTTCTTGATTAGCCAGGGCATCAAAGGGTATGGGGAAAATGCAGGGGAGTGGAGATGACTGGAAGAATTGGAACAGCCCATGATTGAATGGCAGAGCAGACTTGATGGGCTGAATGGCCTACTTCTGCTCCTATATCTTATGGTCTGTGGTATTATTTCTACGAATCTCTCTTTTCTGTCTATTACCAATCCTCAGCCCATCCCCGTATGTGATTTCCAAGGAACGAACAGTCTGCTGGAGGAACTCTGAGTTCAGCGAGAGGAATTGTTGACACTTCAGAGAAAACCGTCCATCAGGACGAAGGAAAGAGAACATAGCCACTATAAAGATGGGTGGAGTGGTAGATGAAGGCAGACAAAAAAAAGGACAGATAGAATCAGAGGGGGGAAGGAGAGGATGAAGGTCGATGGCAAGCAGGAACAAAAGAATCTGATAAGTAAGGAATATAATAATTGGAACCAAAAGTGGGGAAGTGAAAGGCAAGAGGAAGCAGAACGAGATGGAGGAGTGGGAAGCTGGTGGGTGAAAATGGGGGTAGGAGGTGAATGAACCAGGAGGGGATGGGCTTGATGGGAAGCTGGGGGCATGGGTGGTATCAGGAAAGGACAAAATTGGGAAGACTGGAGGGTTATCTGAAATTAGAGTATGAGGAATTATTCTTCTAGTTTACTTTGGGCCTCGCGCTGGCAATGGAGAAAGGTGAGAGGAGACAGATCAGTGTGGAAGTGGAAAGAGGTATTGAAATAAGACATAGGAGCAGAATTAGGCCTTTTGGGCCATTGAGTCTGTCCTGCCATTTAATCATGTCCAGTTTATTATCCATCTCAATGTCATGCAACTGGGAGCTGGGATGGCTACTGTGGACAGAGTGCAGCTGCTCTGCAAATTGTTCACCTCGTCTCGTTGATATTAAGGAGTGAATGCAGTACATAAGGATAGTGGAGGTGCACACAGATCTTTGCTTCAGCAGAAGATCTGTTTAAGTTCTTGGATGGTGTCAAGAGTAGAGATGTTACAAGTATTTCACCTTCCTATGGTTTCAGGGGAAGGTGTTTTGAGTCATGGAAGTGTAGGTGGGAGCGATGAGTGAGCCACTGACTCATGGAGGGAGTAATCCCTATGGGGGGCAGAAAGGGATGGGGGAGAGAAGATGTGATGAGCAGTGGGCTTTCCTTGCATCTGGTGAAAATGACAAAGCATGATGTGCTAGATGCAGAGTCTAATAGGGTGAAGGGGCAACACTATCTGAGAAAGATGGGGTGAAAACATCTTCCAGCAACCACTGCAGAAAAAAAGTCACACTTCTTGAAATAGGGACACTTCAGGTATCCTGGAATGCAAAGCCATATTATAAAAACAGATGAGGAAGAAATGGAGAAACTGGAAGAAAGGAATGGCATCTTTACAAGGTGCAGGATGGGAAAAGGTGCTGTGTAGCTAGCTGTGTGAATCAATGGGTTTATAGTTAATGTTACTGGATAGTTTATCTCCAGAAGTGTTCCAGGTGAATTTGAGGATAGAATGAAATTTAATAATAAATCTGATTTGTACACAGTGCAGGAAGCAGGACCAATGGAGTTGCCGATGTAACAGAGAAAAAGTTGTGAGTGCTACCGGGGAAGGTTTAGAGCAGGAACTGCTACAGGAAGTCAACAAAAAAGCAAGCACTGTTAACATCCATGTAAGGGCCCATGGGTACACTTTTGATTTGTAAGAGTGAGAAGAATCAAAAGAGAAGTTGTGTAGAGTAAGAATATGTTCAACAAGACTGATGAGAGTGGAAAGGAACTGGTTGGAAATTTGTTGCAGAAATAAGCAGAAACCTTCTTGATGGGGGTGGAGGTGTATAAAAACTGGATGTCCAGACTTCATGACCTACAATAACAACCTTGCACACAACTTATGTTGAATAAACTTTTGCATTTTGTTTATTCCTGTCCTACTGTCTACGTTGTATACACAAACATATACATGATATCTTATGTACACTAAATGGCTTTCCTTATCGTATACAGAAAATGAATGATATATTAACATCAATTACAGATTTAACCTTTCCACAGAATAACTGATTCCCTTTGATCTTCTCGAAGTGTAGTTTGCATCATTGGTGTTGACAAGAGGAAGGTGTCAAGATTTCTGTTTTGATTGAAAGCAGTAGGATCCTGTTCTGGGTTAACTGCAGGGGCGCACTCACTTTTCAATATTCATTTGTATGTCTCCAGCAGGAATAAAGTGGCTTACATATAAACATCAATTTTGTCTCCTAATTGCACAGGATGTCCCTTTGCACTAGATTTGTCAACTGTAAATTCTAGATCATTTCCAAATGTCAGATTTGTTAGGTTGTATTTAAATTAACCGAAGACCAAAATACATAGGAGAGTATTAGGCTGTTTGGTCCACTAAATATGCTCTACCATTCCATCATGACTGATTAATTATCCTTCTCAACCTCATAGCCTTGGATGACCTTACTAATCAAGAATCTATCAATCTCTGCTTTAAACATAACCAAAGACTTGTCTCCACAACCATCTGTGGCAATGAATTCCACAGACTCACCAACCTTTAGCCAAAGAAATTCCTCCTCTGGACCATCTGCTAGCACATCCTTTCTTAGATAAGGGGCCCAAAATTACCACAATACTCCAAGTGTGGTCTGATAAAGTGGTCTGTGGCCTTATAGAGTCTTAGCATTAAATCCTTGCTTTTATTTTTCTCAGATGAATGCTAACATTGCACTTGCCTTCCTTACCACCAACTCAACCTGCAGGTTAACCTTTATGGAATCCAAGCCCTTTGCCCCTCTGAATTTGCTCCCCCAAATGAAAAATACTCTAAGACTTTATTCCTTCCAAAGTGCAGGACCATACACTGTGTTCTACCTGCCACTTCTTTGCCTATTCTCCTTATTTGTGAAAGTCCTTCTGTAGTCTCCCTGCTTCTTCAATACTACCTGCTACACCAATTATCTTAGAATCATCTGCAAACTTGGCCACAAAGCCTTCAGTTCCATCATGCAAATCATAGACATATAATGTAAAAAGAAGCAGTCCTGACACAGACCCCTGCGGATCACCTGCAGCCACCTTTATTTCTACTTTTTGCCTCTTGTTAGTTAGCCAATCCTCTATCCATGCTTACAATGGGCTCTTATCTTGTATAGCAACCTCATGTGTGGCACTTTGTCAAAGGCCTTCTGAAAATCTAGGTAAATAACATCAACTGACTTTCCTTTGTATATCTCACCTGTTATTTCCTCAAAAAATTCAAATAGATTTTTCAGGTGAGATTTCTCCTGAAGGAAACCATGCTAACTTCTGCTTATTTTATCATGTGCCTCCAATTACCCTGAAACATCATCCTCAATAATGGACTCCAAAATCTTATCAATCACTGAAGTCAGGCTAACTCTCCTATAACTTCCTATATTTTGCCTCCCTCCATTCTTAAAGAGTAGAATAACATTTGCAATTTTCCAGTCCTCCAGACCATTCCAGAATCTAGGGATTTTCAAAAGGTCATCACTAATGTTTCCATAATCTCTTCAGCTCCCTCTGTCATAACACTGGTGTGCAGTGAATCTAGTTCAGGTGACTTATCTTTCTTCAGACCTTTCAGCATCTCAAGCACCTTGTCCTTTGTAATACCAACTACATTCATTTCTACCCCCTAACACTCAAATTTCTGGCATACTTCTGTGTCTTCCACAGTGAAGACAGATGCAAAATACTTATTAAGTTCATCTGCCATTACTTTGTCTCCATTACTACTTTCTTTTGTATTATTGGTTAGCTTACATTCATATTTTATCATTTCTCTCCTAGTTGCCTTCTGTTTGTTGTTAAAAGCTTCAAAATCCTTTAACTTTCCACCAGTTTTTACTATATCATATGCCCTCTGTTTGCTTTAATGCTGTCTTTGACTTCCCTTGTCATCCGCATTTGCCTCACCTTCCCCTTTTAGAATAATTCTTTGTGATGGATCTATCCTTCTGAATTGTTCCCAGAAACTCCAGTCATTGTTGTTCTGCTGTAATCTGTGCTAATGTCAATAAACTTCCAATCAACTTTGGCCAACTCCTCACTCATTTTTCTGCCTTTCCTTATCTCTGGATGCATCTGGATTTAGTTTCTCTCTCTCAAGCTGTAGGGTGAATTCTATCCTGTTATGATCACTGCTTCTTAATGGTTCCCTTTTACCTTAAAATCTCTGAACATTTCAAACATGTTTCTAAAATGTTTCTCTCTAAGACTGGAGGAAGATTTTCATCTTCACCTTAACTTCTTTTCCATTCTTCCCACAACATCTGGCTAATTTGCACCAAATTGTCTTTAGAGTCTTCTGTGCTTTGGTCACTCAACAGGACTCTACTCTGTTGAAGAGAGTGGCATTGCTATGGTTTACTAAAGACCTTGCCTATCAACATCTTGTTGATAAAGACAAGTATCCTTGTAATGTGTATTTCATAGAGTCATAGAAAAGTACAGCACAGAAACAGGCCATTCAGCCCATCTAGTCCAGCCAAAACCATTTAAACTGCCTACGCCCATTGACCTGCACCAGGACCATAGCCCCCCCGCCATACCCCTAACATCCACGTACCTATTCAAAGTAACATTAACATCAAGCTCACATGCACCACTTTTACAGTTAGCTTGTTCCACACTCTCACAGCCCTCTGAGTGAAGAAGAAGTTTCCCCTAATGTTAACCTTAAACTTCTCACCTTTCACCCTTAACTCGTGACCTCTGGTTGTAATCCCACCCAATCTCAGTGGAGAAAGCCTGCTTATATTTACCCTATCTATACCCCTCATAATTTAGTATACCTCAATCAAATTTCCAATGTTTTATGGAATGAGATCCTAACAATCTTTCCTTATAGTTCAAGTCCTCCATACCCAGCAACATCCTTGTAAATTTTCTCTGTACTCTTTCAACCTTATTTACATCTTTCCTGTAGAATGGTGACCTAAACTGCATACAGTACTCCAAATTAGGCCTCAGCAAAGTCTTATACAACTTTAATCTATGAAGGCCAATATGCCAAAAGCTATTTTTACAACCTTCCTTGCTGTGAACTACTCCCCAATCTTGGTGTCATCCAGAAGTGAACCACATTATCATTCAGACAATTGATATAGATAACAATCAACAATGGACCCAGCACTGGTCCCTGCAGCACTCTACTAGTCACAGGACTCCAGTCAGAGGCAACCATCTACTACAACTCTCTGACTTCTCCCACAAAGCCAACGTTAAATCCAATTTCTTACCTCATCTTGGGTGCTGAGTGACTAAACCTTCTTAACCAACTTCTCAAGCGGGACCTTGTCCATGTAGTCAACATACACTGCCTTGCCTTCATCTGCTTTCCTGGTAACTTCTTGAAAAACTCCATAAGATTGGTTAGACATGACTTTCACACACAAAGCCATACTGATTATCCTGGACAATTCTGATTTGATGGGGACAGACGTGAAAGCACAGAGGAACATCTGGAGAAATTTCTGAAATGCCAGTTCGCTGCGCGATCGAGAATCTTCCAGAGGGAAGGCCTCAAAATCCTTGGCTTTGCCTGCTGCTGGCGACCGAAATTTAGGTCGGATCATTCAAATAGAGATGGCGCTCGGTACTTGGTGTCGGAGGGCTGATCACAGGCTTGAAGTTTTCGGACGACTCAGAGTCAGACTGTGGTCGGGTATGGCAGGGAGAGTTTTCTTCCTTCTCCCGTCTGTGTGAGATGTGGGACATTTGAGAGACTTTGAACTTTTTACTGTGCTCATGGACTGTTCTCCATCAAGTTATGGTATTGTTGCACTGTTGTAACTATATGTTATAATTATGGGGTTTTGTTAGTTTTTTCAGTTTTGGTCTGTCCTGTGTTTTGTGATATCACACCGGAGGAAATATTGTATCATTTCTTAATGCATGCATTACTAAATGACAATAAAAGAGGACTGCATGTCTTCATAATCTAATCTAAATCTAAATCAAAATCTATACAAAGACTCACTTGTCTATCATATCCTGGTTTATTTTTAGAGACTTTCTTGAACTGCAGAACAAAACTGGCTATCCTCCCATCCTCCAGCACTTCACCTGTTGTTAAGGATGATTTAATATCTTTGCTACGGCCCCGACAATTTCTGCACCTGCCTCCCATTTGGTCCGAGAGAACATCTTGACAGGCCCTGGTGTCTTATCCATCCTCATTTGCCTCTGGATAGGAAAAACACCTCCCCCTCTATAATCTGTATAAGGTCCATGAAGTTGATGCCATTTTGCCTCAGTTCTATAGATCCTGTCTGTCTCCTGAGTAAACACAGATGCAACACATTTATATGAAACCTTCCCCATTTCTTTTGGCTCCACACATGGATTATCATTTTGAACTTCCAATGGACCAATTTTGTCCCTTGCAATTCTTTTGCTCTTAATATATCTGTAGAAACTGTTTGGGTACTCTTGTCACTGGAGCAACTGCATGCCTTCTTTTAGCCTTCCTGATTACTTTCTTAAGTGTTCTCTTGGACTTCTTATACTCCATAAGCATCTCATTTGTTCCTACATGCCTATAGCTGTATGTGCTATTTTTTTCTTAATTAGGGCCTCATTATCTCTTGCAAACCAAGGTTCCCTACACTTGTTACCTTTGCCTTTTACAGAAACATAGAAAACCTACAGCATAATGGTGTGCCTACTTTAGAAATTATCTAGGGTTACTCATAGCCCTCAGTTTTTCTTATCTGACAGGCACATACAAGCTTCTTCTCTCAAAGTTTCACCTTTGAAGACCTCCCACTTACCACGTACATCTTTGTCAGAAAACAGCCTGTCCCAATCCACTCTTGTGAGATCCTTTCTGATACCACCAAAATTGACATTTTTCCGATTTAGAATCTCAACCAGTGGACTGGATGTACCTTTTTGCATATTTATTTTGAAACTAATAAGACTATAAGATATAGGAGCAGAATTAAGCCATTTGGCCTTCAAGTCTGCTCCATCATTTCATCACGGCTGATCCAAATATCCTCTCAGCCCCAATCTCCTACCTTCTCTCCATGTCCCTTTGTGTCCTGACCAATCAAAAATCTATCAACCTCTGTCTTAAATATACATAAAAATTTGGCCTTTACAGCTGCCAGTGGCAAAGAACTCCACAGATCCACCATGCTCTGGCTAAAGAAATATCTCCTTATGTCCATTTTAAAAGGATGCTCCTGTATTCTGAGGCTATGACCTGTGGTATTAGACTCTCCCATTATAGGAAACATTCTCTCCACGTCCACTTTATCAGGGCCTTTCACCATTCAATAGTTTTCAATGAGGTCACTGCTTATTCTTCTGAAGTCCATCAAATACAGGACCAGAACCATCAAACACTCTTTACATGACAAGACATACAATCCTAGAATCATTTTCATGAATCTTCTTTGAACCCTCTTCAGTTGTAACACATCTTTTCCAAGATAAGGGACCCAAAACTGTTCGCAATACTCCAAGTGAGGCCTCACCAGTGCTTTATAAAATCCTAACATTACATCTGTCCATGAAGCAGTAGTAAATCAAGGCAACTGGTCTTGCTGTGTTGTCTAGAAGATGTTTCACCACTCATCCGAGAGCTTCTTCAGTTCTAATCCATGGTGGGTAGTTTTCCGGCTTATAAACTCTGTGAGTTGTTTAAAGGTGTAGCAATTGCATGAGCGTTGTTAAGGGTTGTAGAGGTAATGAAAGGGTTGTTGGTCTTATGTTTGCATGAATGAAGGTGGGAACTATTGTGGGGTAAAGGTGTTAGGACTACATTGTAAGTAGCTGATAGGTGGTGCTGTACCCCACCCCCAGTGTTCAGGCATGGGTTTTCCAGCTTGACAACAGTGGCTTCTTTAGCCCCTCTTTCAAACCACGTGTCCTCCCTGTCCAAGATGTGCACATTGTTATCATCAAAGGAGTGTCCCTTGTCCTTTAGATGTAGATACACAGCCAAGACTTGACCTGAAGTGTAAACACTCCTACGCTGGGCCATCCATTAGTGAAGCGGTTGTTTTGATATACAGATCTGTGCAGTTCTCATTGCGATGGATAACGTAGACAATATTGCTCTGTTTATGTTTGGGTGTGGGATCCTTGGGGTGGATGAGTTTCTTGCAGGTTTGAAAAACAGAGGGATTTGCTGTTTGTTGAAAATCCTTCTGAGCTTCTCTGAAACTCCAGCTACATACGGGATGACTATATTTTTCCACCTTCTTTGCTCCTGACCTCTGTCTGTTGCCATCCTTGCTGATTTTTGTTGCTGTCTTGATAAAGACCCAGTCAGAATGACCGTGAGCTGTCCAGGCATCTCTCAAATACTTGTGCTTCTTGTCTTTAGTCGTAATGTTGTTGGACACATTCTTGGTGTGGTGGGTTAGTGCTCTGATAACCCCTAACATAAGTTAGGGTCAAATCGTAGCTACTGATCTGTGTGGGTTTGTTTCCTGTAAATTTCAATATCTAGATGTCTATTTTCTTTGACAAGTACTGCACAGTATAAAAAGGCCAGTCTACTGTTCTTGACGTCTTGTGTAAATTTGATGTCATTATCCACTGAGTTGATGTACTCTGTGAAGGCTTGCACCTCATGGATTTTGATCTTGACTCATCACTAAGTGGATGACACCTGGGTGATTAGATATGGGATTTAGAGAGCCTGGACATGAAGACATGCATCTCAATTCTTCGATACAGTATTATTGCAGGCAAGTGTAGATGAGCAAAAAGTTGGCATGAACATGCTGGGCAAAGGGGCCTGTTAAGGTGCTATAGAATTCTATGATTCTATGATATTATCCTGTGTTCAACCTGGCATGCTTTACTTTTGTCTATTTATGCATACTGAAGTTATTAATCCCTTTCTCAAGATAACTAATGTGCATGTGAAATGTTTTTTGGTTACTTACAGCTTTGGTAAGCTCTGTCACTGACTTGGTGTTGCGGACTGGGCTGAAAGAGCATGTCTATTTGCTCTTCAAGATTGGATCTAACCCAGGTTAACGAATAAAACTTCTGGCTATTGACTTCAAGATCACAATACCAGAATATACAGTGTGAACAAAGCTCTTCTAAAATCAGATATGACAATTGTGTCCCCATCTAATTCCATTGACCTTAAAAAGACTTCCCAGCTGGAAATAATCAATTATTTTCACACTAATGACAATTCCCAATTTCTCTCTTTCACTCTTTGTCAGCAAAAGTGATGTAAGTGTAATTAGGCTTCATAACCTTCGTCCCCTTCAGGATTAATAACAGCTCTTACTCCATAATTTGAAGAATCACATTTATGTTCAAATGTGTGTGCGCATGTGACTCTGTGTGTTGGTTTTATAGTGCCAGATCTTACATTGATATAAATTTTGCCCTGTTTTCAAGAGACCTTGCTCTACAAAATTGCATTTGCTTTTTCTTTGGCTGATTGCAATCCATTTTCATCTTCTTTCAGCCAAGTTAAACCTCTGTCTTCTGTACAATATGCACTTCCTTGTTTTGAATTTACAGGTGTTCGCATATCCTTCTGAAAACTATAAGCATTCATAAATGGTCCCCGGTCTGCAAGGTTAACTCTTTCTCTTTTACTAGATATAGCCTAACCTGTTAAATGTTTCCTGCATTTTCTTTCTTAATTTTAGATACTGTATGCAGCACTTGCAGTATTTTAGATTTTCATTTATTGTTCAATTTACTGCTTTTTCTTTACCAGGAATACCAAATTTGAAGAAGCTCTTCTTTTCTCTCTTTTGCTATGCTTGTCATCAATTGTTTTTCTTTCTCTTCTAGTGTAAAATTTGATAATTGGTAGAGTTCGTTTCAACCGTCAGCCTGGCTCAGTGTCCAGTAGTTCTGACCACCTTGGATACTACTACAATTGTTTTTGGATAGTGATGCTGACTTGGCTTCAATAGAACTCCATGTCATTCCAGTTTATTTAACTCTTTTCCCACCTGGTGCTTCCTTGCATTTGAAGCTTTTTTTTTTGCACGTTGAGGCTTATCGCTCTGCACATGATTTGATACAAAAATTCACATTATTACCTGAAGTGCATATGTATTGCTGAATACTTTCACATTCAATCCTAATTAAAACACAATGAAGCTTCTTTGTTGAACATCTCTTTCCAGTCCAACTTAAGTTTCTGAGCTCGTCTTTGCTTATCATTGTTTCTCAATTTCTATAATTAGGGGAAAGGGCAGGTCCAAGCTACCCTTTGTATGGTCATATGGGAAAGCAAAAATAAATAAAAATAAATAAAACCAGTTATCTCTCCTGCCTTTTTTTTACTTCAAATTGAGTTTCTACTGAGTTTATCTTGAGGGAATACCATAACAAATTGCCTGTCAATATGGCTTGAATTGACTTGCTTGCCAGTTTTTGACAGGAAAGTCTCTCACCTGACCACACCAACTGGTTAAAATTTAAATCTCTTGAAATACATTAGGATATTGGCAGTTGGATTAAAATTTTCCTTAACATTCTGCAAAAGCTATAATCTACTGAATATTATTTTGGGATGAATTGTAACCAAATAAAGGTTTTCACTTCTTAATTGTTTAAAAGTGATGAACAAATTCTTCTTGGGCTTCCGACTGAATACAGGTATCAATTTTAATCCATGCTTTGATGACAAACTTTGTGAAAATGTTAACCAACATTCAGCTGATCCCAGAGGATATAATGGTCCATTTCAATGTAGTGTCCCTGTTCATGAGAGTTCCCATTAAGTACAGCTTGGTCCTTCTGTGGCCAAGGTTTGATAAGGGTATGATTGACCTTTCTGAAAATACCCTTACATCAATGTACCTCCTCTATATACTACAAACAAATGGACAGTGTGGCCATGGGATCCCCCTTGTTGCCGGCTATTGCTAATTTCTACATGGAGGACTCTGAGGAAAGGGCTCCGGGTTCATCGCCCTTATGCTGCAGTTGGTTCATCAGATACGTTGATGACACATTTGTAGTGTGGCTTCATGGACTCCAGGCACTCCAACAGTTTCATGAACATCTGAACAGTATACATCCAAACGTTCAATTTATGATGGGGATGGAGAAGAATGGTTGCCTCCCGTCCCTGGACATTCTAATACAATGGAAAATGGACGGTAGCCTTTGACATGGCTTCTATTGGAAACACACTCCCACAGACTTATATCTCAATAATAACAGCCATCATCATGTCTCCTAAAGTAGAGTGGTTGTTTCTACTTTGATTAACCATGTGAAAATTATGTTGCACCTGGAGAGTCCCCATGAGGAAGCGCACAACATTCCTACAGAATGGCTACAAGGTGAAGGAAATCAATTGGGTTCTTAAAGGAGCCAACAGAAAAACCAGAAAACCTAACAATGAGGAGGAACCCATCTTTACTGCCAGTCACCTGATATTTCCACGGTTTCTGAAAGGATTGCCAGGATCCTGAAGAAATACCATCCACAAACCTGTAAGGAAGCTTAAATCACAGCTTATACAGGTCAAAGATAACCTGGGACTCAGGATAGCTGGCATTTAGACGATTCCCTGTGAATGCGGTGCAAGGTATATGGCCAGACGGGATGCATGTTGGAAACCTGCATCAAGAAGCACAGGATGTGTATCTGTTTGGATTACTTGGAGAAATATGCATTCACAATGACCATAGAATTGACTTCAATTGCACAAAACAACAGTGCCATGTCAATGGCTTTTGGGACTGCCTGGTGAAGGAAGCCATTGAAATAAAATAGAAAAAGAATTGTAACAAAGACAAAGGTCTTGCTCTAAGTAAGAATTGAAATTTGATTATAAACAAGGTGGGACAGCAGAAATCTAATTGGTTGAGGACTAACCAATCATGAAGGATGGATGATGGAGGTATAAAAAGCACCAGACTAGACATGGCCAGGCATCATTCCTGATGAAGATGACAGAGTTTATCATCGAAACGTCGGTTAAAATCGATATCAGTACCTGGCTGGAAGCTTAAGAAGAATTTATTTGTCATTTATACTGGGAAAGCACGAGATCATTATTTAAAAGTGTTTTGCTATTTTGATAACCAGTACAGGATAGCAAGCTTTCTGTTAAGCACAACAAAGGGAATGAAAAATGTATTATAAAGGTGAAAGGGAATTCAACAATTAATTATGCTGAAGACAATTACAATAAGCATACCTACTTCATCTGCTCGATTTACAAAATCAGGAGAAAATCTATTCAGATCTACAACATTCTGTCATTGAGTAATGTTACACACTATTTGGGAGATTGCTGTAAAATATATTTTGGTATAAGGAATAGGGTGAGGTGAATCTGTTCATAAATTGATTCAAGGAGACTAAGAAATTGAAATTCAGTGCTTTGTCCATAGCTGTCTACAATGAAATTTCACCAAGTGTGTGAGGATCCTGTGGGAATACACAATCATTGATTTTAGGACATGTCTTTGTTTATTTATTGTCTGTGTGTAGGACAGAATAGATGACAGTGCTTTGTGGCAAACTACGTTGCTGCATTTAGATGGATTAAGCTTCGCAGAGAATAGCCCCGTCTCTGTTCACCTCATCAGGTTGTCTTTTTCCATTATGAAAATCAGGTTCCACTGGAAGCTTATTATTTTTCCTGAAAGATTGTGCAGACACTCAGTTTACATTGGTGTAAATGGAGGGTGTGTTCTTTCAGCCCCCTTCTATGATTTGAAGGACACCTTGTATTTCCTGATGCATTTAATAGCACAGATCATATCTACCGTGATACATTTGGTACACAAATGATTTGTAGGCCGATAGCCTTAAGCATTTCAGTGCAGGTAAAATGATAGTGAGAGAAATAACCTTAGCCATCCTCATCTAATAAGCTGTCAAGCTAATGCCCTCTACATTGCCCTCTCTCAGATTCTGTGACAAAATACTTCTAAAATTGCTATAAGAACTGCAAATGGAATTCCTAATGTTACCAAAGGTAGTAATTTATTCATTAAATACATTGGATCTGTCTGCAAAAGATAGGAGGCATAATCTGCTATATGGATGCTGGAAGAAAGATGGCAAGTACTCTTACATTACTATTAACAACCTGCAGTAATAATGCATGGACGGGAGGATATTTTCTGCTTCGGCTTAATATTTTTATAACATAAACTGACTTTATATAGGGCAATTTTTTCTCCGTCAGGACCAAACTTCAACTGAGAGCAAGCTTCACCAACATTAACCAAGTCAGAAGAAAGGCTCCACTGAGTTCATTGAGTGAAGCTAGTTATTGCTAAAATGTGCTCACCTATGAAGAAGGCTCAAAGTTCAAGGTAAATTTTTAATCAAAATACTGTACTTGAGATTCATTTTTTCACAAGCATTCACAGCAGAATAAAGAAATACAAAGGAATCATGAAAAACTACACACAAACAAAGAATGACAAACAACCAATGTTCAAAAGAAGACAAACTGGGCAAATACAGTAAATAAATCGATAATACTCACAAGGTGAGATGTAGAAAGTGAGTCCATAGGTTGTGGAATCAATTCAGAGTTGTGGCAAGTTAAGTTATCCACATTGGTTGAGGAGGCAGATGGTTGAAGGGTAATAACTGTTCCTGAACCTGGTAGTGCGGGACCTAAGGCTCCAGTATCTCCTTACTGATGACAGCTCAAGAAGAGAGCATAGCCTGGATGGGTGTTCCTTGTGGCAGCACTTTGCCATAAGTTCCACTTTCTCCTTCAATAATAACTACTGTCTTCTATTTACATTACCCAGTTATGTCTATTTATATTGTAGTCACCTCATAAATTATTATTTGAGTTAGTGGCCTGTAAGAGAGAAAAGAAATGTTATTAAAATGGATCTGGTCTCTGGTTAACTGCCAATGGATTATACCATTTTCCCACGATGGTGCTAGGCAGAGCCTTCAGTTCGGGGATCATCTCCCCAGTGACAGCAGAGGTGCAGCACAGTTCTACACTTCAAAGGCTCTCCCAGCATAAGTGGCCACTTTCACACCCAGAACAGCTTTGGTGGGCTCCAGTCTCACTTCATTCACAAACGTTGGAGTGACATTAAAAAATATGAGAATAATAACAATGATTCAATTTTTTATTTTAGGAATAAGGAAAACTCTCACACTTAAAACAAATAAAAATATTTTAATGTAATGTCCTTTGATTTCTTTGTGAACAGCTGTTTGTTTCCACTCAGCTTCCATGGGAATCCTGTACTTGTGCCAGGTCTAACCTGGCAGAGATTCAGCAGACAGATTTTCATAGCTTGGGAGCTGGGGAACCTGATGTAGTCTGTGCTGCTCCATTGGACTGTCATTGGAGATCATAGGCCCAGAGCAGGTATCCAGGGGCCATGGTATAACTGAAGGAGAAAGCTGCATTTCAGTCCCTGCTTAAGCTTCTGTTCAACCAAGAGCTTAAAATTTGGCAGAGGATCTGGCCCATCATTTTCCACTCAGTCTTGTTACGTCCATAATGTTACACAATCAGCAAAGTCTCTGGAATACTAAATGCGGGTGCGTTGGCAGTGAATAATAAGAAGTTGCTTTTGAATTTGAATGGGTACATGTAGAGATGTATCTTTAATTGGAGGGACTATTACAGGTAAACATTAGAGGGGCATGAAAAGTTTCAGGCTTAATTTGACCGGCTTGAAAAGTCTATAATAATGAAAAGGGCTCAATTCTTTTACCAAAGTGGCAGCAAATTTTCACCACAGCAGTACAAATGAATTAGTGGTCACTTACTAGGACTAAAAGGTGTCAATTATAAAAAGAATACAAAAGTGAGAAGAGGAAGGGCAGTGTAATTACCAGAAGTTTGAAAAATCAATGTTCATACCATCAGGTTGGAAACTACCCAGATAGAATATGAGTTATTTTTCCTTTAGTCAGAGTTGGCCTCATCACAGCAATAGAGGAGGTCATGGACAGATATGTTGGTATGGGAATGGGAATAGAATGCCAAATTGAAATCAATTCATGGGAACACCTTTATTCTATCCACCAAAGTGCATGATGATACACAGCCCCACATTATATTCCAACTGCTACTTCTTTACTCATTTTCCTAAACTGGCCAATTACTTTTGCAGACTGCCTGCTTTCTCAACACTATTTGTCCCTTCACCTATCATCTGCAAGCTTGTCCAAATAGCCATCAATTGCATTGTCTAAGTCTTTGACATATTACGTGAAAAGGAGTCCCAACACGGACCCCTGTGGAACACCAGTTATCACTGGCAGCCAACCAGAGAAAGCTCCTTTTATTTCCACTCTTTGCCTCTTGCCAGTCAGCCAACCTTCTATCCATTTTAGTGTATTTCCTGTAATGCCATGGGCTTTTATATTATTTAGCAGCATCATGTGCGGCACCTTCCCAAAGCCTTCTGAAAATCCAAGTAAATAACATCCACTGACTCTCCTTTATATATCTTGTCTGTTATTGTCTCAAAAATCTTGGAGTAGGTTAAAGGATTAGCACCACACTATGGGTTAAGGGCTTGTACTATGCTGTGCTTTTTTATGTTCTGTGTTCTATGTTTATGTTAAGAACCAATAGCTAAGGATGTGCTGAAGGTAGTCTACAAGTTTTGCTGCCCGTTCCAAAGCAAACACAGCATGCCCATAATGTTTAGCAGAACAACCCAAGCAGCAACATTAAAACAACAATAGAACAGCAACAAAATAACAACAACACAACAAGCCCTTTCATTCCTTCCACCCACCCACCCACATATACAGACAGTTCTCCAACCATTGTGGACTCATTGAGTGGCAGATATCAGGCCTTGGATTTCCTCAATGGACTTGCAGCCTTGCAGATCCCTGCTTTCAGATATTGGATGTCAACCTCTGGACTCATTGACTTTGGTCTTTCACCTGCGGGCTTCAATCGTTGGTCTCAACCAAGGACTTGCCAATGACGGGATCCCAAATTCCAGGCTTCAAATTTCAGTCTCACCAATGATGGGACCCCGAACTCCAGGCTTCGAACTTTGGAATCAGGGACTTACCAATCCAAGGGGACTTTGGCACTCGTGACTTCTGCCTACATGGGCCTCTGATTCCAGAACCTGCTCCCAGCAGGCTGGTCTTAACAACATGGAGGGGAGTTGCTATTGGCTCTGGAGCACAATGGTCTTAATTCACAATGCTTGCCGGCCCAATCCACGGATGTTCTTCTTCTTCTTCGCACTTACACCTCATTGGTGTATAATGCATAATGTGGAGGCGGAGTGGGTGCTTAGACTCTGGCCTGAATTCTAACTCCCACACATCCCTGTCCCTAAATCCTAACCTGAACACTATATTCCCTCTCTGTCCCCAAAACCATCCCCACAAACCAAAAAAAGCAACTTGGTCTGAGCCACAACCTTGACAGACACTGCAGCTCAGCTCCATCTTGGCCAGAAGTTACAGCTCTGGACCATCTGTGTAGCAGGAATTCAAATTTCAGGCCGCTCTTTGTTGACTACAGCTCGAAGTCCCATCATCACAATCATCCCATCCAAACTTATTATCAAACTTCAAGACCTGAACCTCTGTAACTGGATACTTGACTTCTCATTCCAAAGCAAACATAACAACCTCCATCAGTGATGATTGGGAACAATATCTCCTCCTTACAGACCATCAACAGAGAGGCACCACAAGACAGCATGCTGGGTTTTGCTCTAATCCATATACACACATCTGACTAAGCACAGCCCACCACCTACACCACCATTGCTGTACAAATTACAGGTGGTGATTTGTCAGCTGTTTGAGTGGTGACACTAAAATAACCTTGTGCTTAATACCAGCAAACCTAAAACGTTCATCACAAACAAGAGAAAATTTGCAAATGCTGGAATTCCGAGCAACACACACAAAATACTGGAGGAATTCAGCAGGCCAGACAGCATCTATGGAAAAGAGTATAGTCGATGTTTTGGGCCAGAACCCTTCAGCAGGACTGGAGAAAAAAAGCTGAGGAGTAGATTTAACAGATGGAGGGAGGAGAGAGAGAAACAGCTGGTGATAGGTGAAACTTGAAGGGGGAGGGATGAAGTAAAGAGCTGGGAAGTTGATTGATGAAAGAGACAGAAGACCATGGAAGAAAGAAAAGGGGGGAGAAGCATCAGAGGGAGGTGATGTGTGGGCAAGGAAATAAGGTGAGAGAGGGAAAAAGGGATGGGAAATGGTGAAAGAGAGGGAGTGTGGAGGGCAATACTGGAAGTTTGGGAAATCAATGTTCATGCCATCAGGCTGGAGGCTACCCGAACAGAATATCTCCTTATCTCCTTCCCTGCTGATTATTAACTGCAGGAAGGGTAAAGAGGGGGAACACACACCAGTCTACACTGAGGGATCAGTGGTAGAGTGAGCTGGCAGCTTTAAAGTCCTGGCAGTTAACTTATTGGGTGGCCTTTTCTGGGCCCAGGAAAGCACATCAATGTTATTACTTTCTTAAGAGGTTAAAGTGATTCACCTTGTCACTTAAAACTCTAACAAATTTCTATAGATATAGTAGAAATTATCCTGACTGGTTTTATCATGGTCTGGTATGGTAATTTGAATGCACAGGAATGTTAGAAGTTGCAGAAAGTAGTGAACTTTGCTAGGTATATCAGGGGCACATCCCTCCCCATAACTGGTAGCAGCTGCAGGAGGCACTGCCTCAAGAAACAATATCTATCATCAAAGATCCTCACCACCCAGGGCGTACCATTTTTCACAGCTACCATTGGGCAGGAGGTACAGAAGCTTGAAGTCCCACAACACCAGGTTCCAGAACAGTCACTTCCCTTCAATCATTCAATTCTTGAACCAATGGGTGAAACCCAAATCACTACAGTTTAGTAACACTTGCTTTTTCTTATAATATTGTGTACAATTTATGTTCAATTTCTGTTTTCCTTGTGCATGCTGCTTAGATGATGTTATGTGCCACAATGAATTTTTTTATTACACCTGTGCATGCATGGACTTGTGCATATAACTTCGTCTCATTACACATTTTGCTGCTTTATAATGATCATAAATACTTGTTTGATAAAGCTTTGTACCCATCCTAATGTATCCTAATGTGGGTTGACAAAACTTGTTGGTAACCTACCTTTTAAGAACTTTGCAATGATTTGCTATATTAAAATCCATTATGATACAGGCTATTGTTTTAATAAAATTTTCTTTTTATTATAGTAATAGAACAGTTAGCAAACCCATATTCTATTACTTAATTCAAAAGATAGAAATGAACATAATTAATATGATTGCAAGGGAACTATTGAAAATTACCAAGAATTAACAAGGATGACTCGTTGACAGAACTTAACTCATTTTAGGCAAAAATAAAATTCAGGTATATTTTGTAATCCCTCAGCAACTGAGTGATAATGTTGAACCTCTAAGGTCACACCTTAAATCACCTTCTGAACTTCTTATGTTAGCCTTGTAATATGACTAATTCTTGAACTTTCTTTCCTCAGTACTGTTTTTCTTTTTGCAGATCCTGCTAACCTGCTAAGTATTTCCCACACATTCTGTTTTTATTTCAGATTTCCAGCATCTTCAGTAATTTACTTCCTCTTTTCTACCATTTTAAATGGAGAATTGAAGATATTATGTTTGCTGCATGAGGAAGAGTTGGTTACACTATAGCCTTACTGACTCTCTCCTCAGAGAAACATAGTCAATTCATGGCAAACTTGAAGTACTTAAAGAGTTTACGCTCTTAATAACAAAGATAATAGCAGCAGATTCAATACAACTTCAATTACTATAACACCATTGTTTACTTCAATATTTTGAGTCCAACAAATGGTTGCATTGACTATAGATTGGGAAATCATTGTATCTGAGGAAACACCTCTGAATATTCAAATACCTTTGTTAGGACAAAGTAATTCACATGGACAGTCTAAAAGTTTTTTCTCTAAGTAATGCCAGTAATTTGAAAGGCAGGTATGAGGAAAATCGTTCAGCCAATTTTGTATTCCATTGCAGTCAGAACTATCGCAAGTGTGGTGAAACAGGCAAATTAGCACTATTATCTCTGTCAAGTTTGTAATTCAATTTAAATTCTTCTATGTAACTATATGTTATGTAATTTAAGACAGGAATCAAAATATATGGATTCTTATTTGTTACCTCCTTACATACATATTCATGCAGATTAGTATGCTCAGGAAAAAAGAGATCTTTGACACTTGGGCTTTTCAGGTTAAGGAAACCATACTACACTTTTTAAAAATAAAACATAATTTTAACACACTCTTAGGTAAAGTTAACAGATCATACTTTGTACAGATAAAGCAGTACAGGATGAAAGGATAATTGCAAATATTTGGAAGTTAGTCAGGATCAGCCAGATATGTCAGATCCCAATCATTTAGAAATACAGTGATTTATTCTGATTTATATAAAGACTTGAGGGTGGGAAAGTTCTGTTGAAAGCAAATTGTATCAGCTATGATTGTATTGAACGGCAGTACAGTTTTGATAATTTCACATATCTTTCAATAGGTTTACAGGCTGCATCCTAGATGCTGCTTTATTCATGATTCTGGCAGTGATATTTCAAATATTTCACCCTGTTCTTCGAAGTTTTTTTTAAGAAGTTTTTCTTTCCTTACATTAGTTGTAACCTAATATAAAGACTGTGTAAAAGCTGGCTAAAAATTAACTTTAGCTGCAGATGCTATCAGTGTCACTGACAGTGATAGTTCTCGTCAGATAAAAAGCATTATTTATAGGTCCAGAATGGACAGAGGAGTCTCAACGTATTTTTCATTTAGTATCCAACAGGAGCATCCTAGGTTGTTATAATACATGTCCATCTTGAATCAATGAAAATAGAAAGGTTTTCTCATTTTACCTTCATTAGATAGAAGTTATATCAAAATTGCAAATGCCTGCAAGAAAATAAATTTCAAGGTAGCAATTATACATACTTTGATAATAAATTTACTTTGAACTTTGAAGTTTAATGTTCAAACTAATAAAAATGTAAAGGTCCCTATGATTTTAAATATACTACATTTGCCAGCAGATGAATGTTGCAATCCAGTGGACCAGGGAATTAAATATTTTATTACCGTTGTCCCTTCTTCTTCTTCACGTCTAGCCTCTTTAATTTGATTCCCACCCCCTAAACTAGAATGGTTGGGGGGTGGGAATCAAATTAAAGAGACTAGGCGTGAGGAGGTTAGTTCACAACAGGGGGATGGGAACCAGTGCAGAGAGACAGAGGGGTGTAAAGTGAGGGTAGAAGCAAAAAGTACTAAGGAGAAAAGTAAAAGTGGCAGGCCGACAAATCCAGGGCAAGCATTAAAAAGGGCCATTTTTCAACATAATTGTATAAGGGCTAAGAGAGTTGTAAAAGAGCGCCTGAAGGCTTTGTGTGTCAATGCAAGGCGCATTCGTAATAAGGTGGATGAATTGAAAGTGCAGATTGTTATTAATGATTATGATATAGTTGGGATCACAGAGACATGGCTCCAGGGTGACCAGGGATAGGAGCTTAACGTTCAGGGATATTCAATATTCCGGAGGGATAGACATGAAGGAAGGGGAGGTGGGGTAGCGTTGCTGGTTAAAGAAGAGATTAACGCAATAGAAAGGAAGGACATAAGCCGGGAAGATGTGGAATCGATATGGGTAGAGCTGCGTAACACTAAGGAGCAGAAGACGCTGGTGGGAATTGTGTACAGGCCACCTAACAGTAGTAGTGAGGTTGGAGATGGTATTAAACAGGAAATTAGAAATGTGTGCAATAAAGGAACAGCAGTTATAATGGGTGACTTCAATCTACATGTAGATTGGGTGAACCAAATTGGTAAAGGTGCTGAGGAAGAGGATTTCTTGGAATGTATGCAGGATGGTTTTTTGAACCAACATGTCGAGGAACCAACTAGAGAGCAGGCTATTCTGGACTGGGTTTTGAGCAATGAGGAAGGGTTAATTAGTGATCTTGTCGTGAGAGGCCCCTTGGGTAAGAGTGACCATAATATGGTGGAATTCTTCATTAAGATGGAGAGTGACATAGTTAATTCAGAAACAAAGGTTCTGAACTTAAAGAGGGGTAACTTTGAAGGTATGAGACGTGAATTAGCTAAGATAGACTGGCAAATGACACTTAAAGGATTGACGGTGGATATGCAATGGCAAGCATTTAAAGGTTGCATGGATGAACTTCAACAATTGTTCATCCCAGTTTGGCAAAAGAATAAATCAAGGAAGGTAGTGCACCCGTGGCTGACAAGAGAAATTAGGGATAGTATCAATTCCAAAGAAGAAGCATACAAATTAGCCAGAGAAAGTGGCTCACCTGAGGACTGGGAGAAATTCAGATTTCAGCAGAGGAGGACAAAGGGCTTAATTAGGAAGGGGAAAAAAGATTATGAGAGACAACTGGCAGGGAACATAAAAACGGACTGTAAAAGCTTTTATAGATATGTAAAAAGGAAAAGACTGGTAAAGACAAATGTAGGTCCCCTGCAGACAGAAACAGGTGAATTGATTATGGGGAGCAAGGACATGGCAGACCAATTGAATAATTACTTTGGTCCTGTCTTCACTAAGGAGGACATAAATAATCTTCCAGAAATAGTCAGGGACAGTGAGATGGAGGAACTGAGCGAAATACATGTTATTAGGGAAGTGGTGTTAGGTAAATTGAAGGGATTGAAGGCAGATAAATCCCCAGGGCCAGATGGTCTGCATCCCAGGGTGCTTAAGGAAGTAGCCCAAGAAATAGTGGATGCATTAGTGATAATTTTTCAAAACTTGTTAGGTTCTGGACTAGTTCCTGAGGATTGGAGGGTAATGTAACTCCACTTTTTAAAAAAGGAGGGAGAGAGAAACCGGAGAATTATAGACCGGTTAGCCTAACGTCAGTGGTGGGGAAACTGCTGGAGTCAGTTATCAAGGATATGATAACAGCACATTTGGAAAGTGGTGAAATCATCGGACAAAGTCAGCATGGATTTGTGAAAGGAAAATCATGTCTGACGAATCTCATAGAATTTTTTGAGGATGTAACTAGTAGAGTGGATAGGGGAGAACCAGTGGATGTGGTATATTTGGATTTTCAAAAGGCTTTTGACAAGGTCCCACACAGGAGATTAGTGTGCAAACTTAAAGCACACGGTATTGGGGGTAAGGTATTGGTGTGGGTGGAGAATTGGTTAGCAGACAGGAAGCAAAGAGTGGGAATAAACAGGACCTTTTCAGAATGACAGGCGGTGACTAGTGGGGTACCGTAAGGCTCAGTGCTGGGACCCCAGTTGCTTACAATATATATTAATGACTTGGATGAGGGAATTAAATGCAGCATCTCCAAGTTTGCGGATGACACGAAGCTGGGTGGCATTGTTAGCTGTGAGGAGGATGCTAAGAGGATGCAGGGTGACTTGGATAGGTTGGGTGAGTGGGCAAATTCATGGCAGATGCAATTTAATGTGGATAAATGTGAAGTTATCCACTTTGGTGGCAAAAATAGGAAAGCAGATTATTATCTGAATGGTGGCCGATTAGGAAAAGGGGAGGTGCAACGAGATCTGGGTGTCATTATACACCAGTCACTGAAAGTGGGCATGCAGGTACAGCAGGCGGTGAAAAAGGCGAATGGTATGCTGGCATTTATAGCAAGAGGATTCGAGTACAGAAGCAGGGAGGTACTACTGCAGTTGTACAAGGCCTTGGTGAGACCACACCTGGAGTATTGTGTGCAGTTTTGGTCCCCTAATCTGAGGAAAGGCATCCTTGCCATAGAGGGAGTACAAAGAAGGTTCACCAGATTGATTCCTGGGATGGCAGGACTTTCATATGAAGAAAGACTGGTTGAACTGGGCTTGTACTCATTGGAATTTAGAAGATTGAGGGGGGATCTGATTGAAACGTATAAAATCCTAAAGGGATTGGACAGGCTAGATGCAGGAAGATTGTTCCCGATGTTGGGGAAGTCCAGAATGAGGGGCCACAGTTTGAGGATAGAGGGGAAGCCTTTTAGGACCGAGATGAGGAAAAACTTCTTCACACAGAGAGTGGTGAATCTGTGGAATTCTCTGCCACAGGTAACAGTTGAGGCCAGTTCATTGGCTATATTTAAGAGGGAGTTAGATATGGCCCTTGTGGCTACGGGGATCAGGGGGTATGGAGGGAAGGCTGGGGCGGGGTTCTGAGTTGGATGATCAGCCATGATCATAATAAATGGCGGTGCAGGCTCGAAGGGCCGAATGGCCTACTCCTGCACCTATTTTCTATGTTTCTATGTTTCTAACCACTATTATTAAAATGATCATTGGGTGACTTATCCTCTTCCTGCTTTTCTGTGATTGTATAGCAACAGTGACGACACTTCAAACATACAGTAGCTAATTGCTTGTGAAAATCTGCAGAACATCATGACAATGCTAAGAGCAATATGTAAGTGTGACTGCTTCCTTTGAAGCTAACAGAACCAATTCTGATTTCTGCTACCTGCTGGGAGAGGGGCTATCTCCCGTCCTGTCTCCAATCTAGTACATTTAAACCTTAAAAAGGGTGTCTATCATGCCCACATATTTCATCTGTTTGCTTCAATAAGATCAGTAAACTAAACTCCTCTGGGATCCTGTGACAATTTTGAGGTACGCTACCTACCTGTGATGCTGCTGCAAGTAAGGTTTTCATTATGCAGACGTACCTGTGCATATGATAATAAACTCCACTTTGACTTTGATGACTTTGAAATGTTATTGTCCTCCTGGCCTATGTTAGATCCACATATTAGCATGTTTACCTCACTTCCATTTGCCACACCCTCTTATATCTGCATTCAGCTTTGCAGATGATCTGTCAGAGTTTGCACTTCACTAGATTGGGAATGTTATGATGAGGTTGTATAAGGCATTGGTGAGGCCGAATCTGGAGTATTGTGTTCAGTTTTGGTCACCAAATTACAGGAAGGATATAAATAAGGTTGAAAGAGTGCAGAGAAGGTTTACAAGGATGTTACCGGGACTTGAGAAACTCAGTTACAGAGAAAGGTTGAATAGGTTAGGACTTTATTCCCTGGAGCGTAGAAGAATGAGGGGAGATTTGATAGAGGTATATAAAATTATGATGGGTATAGATAGAGTGAATGCAAGCAGGCTTTTTCCACTGAGGCAAGGGGAGAAAAAAACCAGAGGACATGGGTTAAGGGTGAGGGGGGAAAAGTTTAAAGGGAACATTAGGGGGGGCTTCTTCACACAGAGAGTGGTGGGAATATGGAATGAGCTGCCAGACGAGGTGGTAAATGCGGGTTCTTTTTTAATATTTAAGAATAAATTGGACAGATACATGGATGGGAGGTGTATGGAGGGATATGGTCCGTGTGCAGGTCAGTGGGACTCGGCAGAAAATGGTTCGGCACAGCCAAGAAGGGCCAAAAGGTCTGTTTCTGTGCTGTAGTTTCTATGGTTCTATGGTTCTATGGAAGCCGCATGTTAGGGTTGGCTTAGAAAATTCCATTTCAATAAATAACGTATAGCAACGAAAGTACTTCAGCAGAGACTGGGAACTGTCTGCTGGAAGTTTAAAATTGACATCAATGATCTATGTTAGGAAGGCCCAGTTTGTTCAACCAGATTAATACAAATTAAATTAATGAACTAAAAAATTACAATGATAAAGAATCTGGCGCAAAATGTAAATTATTCACTCTGAAGCTATTATTAACAAAGGTGATGAAATTTAGAAATGCCAGATTATGGTTTTAAATTTTTAAAAAATTGTGAAACTGAACTAATTTAATTTGAAATAAAAAAACGGGATAATATATCCCTATGTTTAAAACACCAACAGTGTTTGATATTATGGATGTTGGCAAGAAGCCAGCTCTAATTTTACTCAGATGGAGAAAATGTGGCTGCAATATCAGCGGAGGAGGATGGTCTCTCCAAACCTTGTTCCCACAAACTTTTCCACACTTTCTTCTCAGGGATAATGCCCTACTGTGCAGGGTCACTAATTGGTGAAAGTCAAATCCAGCAAATAACAGCTTTTCACCATCCAGAAGCACAAGGACTCTATTACTCTGTCCATGGAACAGTCCTTAATGTGAAAGCAAGGTTTTGAACTAATTATTGAATGGAAATGTTTGCGATGAGTCAAATTCCTCTGTTCTTTTCTCACAGCTCTGCATCTTTTTTCCATTTAATTATGTAGCCTACGCTCTGGCCAAATCTATTTGCAGCAATCTTCCAGGAAATCCATTCTAGATAATAACAACCTGGTGCTTAAACAAATTGTTCCCATTTTCCTTCTGCTCTTTTTGCGAGTTCCCACATAAGTAAGCTCCCTTTGTGATGTTTACAATGTACCTGTCTGTTGCTCTCAATGCATCCACCAAAACCACTCATAACTTAGAGGATCACTACTAAACCTTAATATTCTCTGCTTTAAGCTTTGAAGACAACAAAACAAAAACAAAATGATTAATCTGAACTGAGAGAAATGCTGAGGAAAAATGTTAATAACTATTGCTTTTGCTGGTGTCATGTGTGAAGCCAAACAGAGCTGCAGAATGGATGCTGTTAATAAGAGGTAGATAACGAGAGACAAAGGAGAGCCATTCAAAATGCTAATAAGAGAAAAGAGAGAGATAGCAAGAGCGAGACACATAATTCAGTATGTTGGTGTCTGCCACAGACAGTTTGCTCTGAACCTGAATTGTTCATTAACAATCCTGTTGAGACAATAGGAAGTGTGAAGTTAGATGGACAGGTGATACCCCATCGGGGGGGGGGGGATAAAATAGCGGGTTTGCTAAGGCACAACACACACGCCACGAGACCCTGGAAAGAGTATTGTGCCCCACAAGTTGGTGGGAGTTTGGAGGACCGATACGCGGGAATCGGGCAGAGGCTCACAGGGTGTAAAGGTACGACCGCCGGGAACCTGTTGTGTGTCCGCCCTTGCCTGGGTGCCGGGTTCACCACGGAAGAACGATCGCATCTGGAATGGAGGGGTCACAGTTGGTGACCACAACGGGATCAGAAGGCATCGAAAGGTTTGCCTGAAACCTTAACTGTATCTCTCACTCTCTCTCTCCCCCAACAGTACAACAGCAGTGATTATTTCGAACTACACTAGACTGAACTGAACTCTGCTTCACCTTAAAACTGATCATTTTACCCCTAGACTGTGATAGAGCTTGGTTGATTCCTATTACCCTATTTCTGTGTATATGTGTATACTGTCATTGCTAACCTGCTACATTTATATCCTTGCGGTTAGTGTACTGTATTACTTACTTTCCTCACAAAAAAAAACTTTATTAGTTTCTAGTAATCATAGACTCCAACGAGTGTTCCGTTTCTGCTGGTTTGACAACCCATTTACGGGGTACGTAACACTGGGGACGAGGAGGTAGAATAAAAATACAAATGCTATTAAGTTGGATAAACCTTTACTTCATACAATGTGACTAGAGCTGGCAATGCTGTTGTTTACTATTCATCCCCAAATGTCCTGAATCATAGAAACTGTTCAGAGTGATATGGGAATGAAGATGGGGTGGAGGTTGAGAGGGAGGGTTAACCTATAGGCTAGACTGAGTAAGAATGGCGAGTGTCCCGTCCTGAAGGATATAAATGAACCAGATGGATATTCTCAACAATCCGGTGGTTTTATAGTTCCCATGACTGAGAATAGGTTTTCATTTAATTCAGATTGTATTTAATTATTTGAACTTATTTCCACAGCTGCTGTTATGGGATTTAAATGCGTGTCTCTGGATCAATATTCTAAAGCACTGGTTTGTTAGTCCAATAACCTAACCACTATACTGTCATGATCAACATGAGCAACTGCTCATCGTGAATAATTAATCTGTATGTGTTTGACCTGGTGATGGTCTGGGCTAAAATTCATTCTCTGAACTCATTTCCACGACTTCAGCCGGTAATTGTGCTGTTATTTGCCTCAATCCATCCTAGTCAGCATCAATAAACATACAAGGTAAGCACCCAGCAGCAACTCCGTCCATGAATGAAAGACCAGTGTTTGACATTACTGAGTCCCTGGCCGGTAGTACTACTGTGCTCACCATTATCATACAGCTAAAAATAACAGTCTGCTCACACTTTATCTTTCGGCCTCATCCCATAATGGTTTCTAGCTAAACAGGTGTAAGCATGCAGGTGTGTAAAGCAAATGGTGCTGGATTTATTTTGATTCTTAAATTCAATGGAAATTCAGGAAGAACACACGATAAAATACTGTGAATCAGCAGAACTTGGTTTTAAATCAAGGCAAGAGCTTATTTTTGAACAGCTGAGCATGTAAATAGATTCATTGGCATAAGAAATTTGCCAAGAGATTGAACAGAATGATTATTTCTTGACCCACACAATTATTCTTTCTCTTCTTGAGCAGCATGCTTATTATTCTTCAGATTGCAAAGCTGAGCTGCAGTTAGAAGATGGAAATGATTTTAGAGATCTCCTTTGGACAAATCCCCTAAACAGCAGATTCAATTGATAACAGACAGGGTGATTAAAAGGTCATTTAGCATGCTGTCCTTCATTAGTCAGAACACCAATAACTACACCAACTGCAACATAATGTCTCAAAAGTGTGTAGGGGTTGGGACATTACATTGCATTTTTTAAGTGGTTTGCGAAGCTGTACTTGGAGTGCTATGAACAGTTTTGGTCACCCTGTTATAGGAAAGATGTGGTTAGGCTAGAAAAAGTGCAGGAAATATTTGTGAGTATTTTGTCAGGAGTAGAGGGCTTGAATTATAGGGTGTTAGGGTGTAGTCTGGAGTTATGGTATACAGCAAATATTAATTTCAGTCTTCAGATTTGAATGCGGATTGCAGATTGAATTTGAGATACAACAATGGTCTTCTTGGAGGTGTAGACTGGGGTCAATTGCAAACCAGAAGATGCTCATTGACCTGAGATGTCTGCATATGCATGAATGCAGCTAAGAGACAATAGTGACTAACATTCAGTCGGGGGGATCTCATTGAAACCTATCGAATGTTAAAAGGACTAGATAGGGTGGATGTGAAGAGAATGTTTCTTATGGTTGGGATATCCAGAACTAGAGGGCACAGCCTCAAAACTGAGGGGTGACCCTTTAGAACAGAGGTAAGGAAGAATTTTTTTTAGACAGAGTAGCAAATCTGTGGAATGCTCTGCCACAGACTGCGGTGGAGGCAAAGTCTGTGCATATTTCTAAGGTGGAAGTTGATCATTTCCTGATCAGTCAGGGCATCAAAGAATATGGCAAGGAGGCAGGTGTATGGGGTTGAGTGGGATCTGGGATCTGCCATGATGGAATGGCAGAACAGGCTTGGTGAGCTGAATGGCCTAATTTTGCTCCTATGTCTTATGGTTTAGTCTAGGGTGTCTGGTGATGGTGTGAAGATTTAGATGTTTGAAAATTATATGTAACTCAAATGAAGCATTGTCAACTTAAAATATTGAAGTAAATGATTTCATTGTAACTATTGAAACTGTAGTTACCATTGATCTTAAGGGTCTAAAACAGTGATGTATTTTGGGTTTAGGTATCTTCTTCCAAGAGTGTCTCCAGTAAGATGCTGCTAGTTTTGATGAATAAAGACTTCTATATCCACCAGCTTCAGTGTCTCTTCAGTGACATCATTCACAGTTACAGCACTTGGGTGGCTCGTCCAGGATACATTCACGACCCATCCTGTGACAAGTGATCTAGTAGTGGCAACTTTTTCATGCAGGGGGACAGTGAGTATATGAAAGGAACTGTCAGAAGTGGTTAAGGCAGAAAAAAATAGTGTATTCTAAGAGCCATTTGGATAGGTACATGGAGGGGTGGGGCTTAACAAAGGAAATTGGGACTAGTTGGGTTGGCACTGTGGTTGGCAAGAAATTGATAGGTCAAAGGACCTATATCCGTGTTTTATGCTCTATGACTGTATGACTCAATATTGGTTCAGTAGTATTTATAATAATTGTTTTAACTTACTTAGATGACAGGAGGATCTATTTGTCATCCAGAACAAAGCAAGAACAGAAAATGGCAAGCGTAGGGTTGAATTTTCAGATTACTTTTTAAGTAATCACTAATTCCACTATTAGTTTCCCCTGGTGATCTGATGCTCTCACATAAACCAACAAAACATAGTCTGAAAATCAGCAGTGACATATGAAAATTAAGGAGTCACTGTAACTTTTTACAAAATCTCTCAGAACTCTGTCTATTGATAGGGATATACAACTGTATGCAAATGAATGCTGTTTTAGCTTAATTGCGGAATTGCATAAGCATTTTCAAACTTTTTTGCATTTATAATAGTGATAAACAATTGTATTGATTAGTATCTATTTTAATCAACAAGTTAAATTACTTGAATTCATATTGGAGAATGGAAGCCTGAATGTTATATTAACAGTAAGTCTCAAGTGGTCTAATTAACACCTATTGAAGGCGAACAATCTTGGAGGTATTTTAGCCAGGTATTGGTATTCCACGATTCATATTAAGTACATTTCAGCAATCTGCATGTACTATAGAGTCAAAGGTGGAACTTCAGAGTCATATATCAAGGAAACGAGCTCTAGCCCATCATACAGATTGGCAACCATCAAGTATATATTTGTGTGTCTAATACTCAGTCCATAACCTTCAAGTGATTATCTAATTACTTCTTGAATATGTACTTGCCTCCACCATCCTCTCCAGGCAGTGATTTCAACCACCTTCTGGGTGAAATCAAGAATCTTCCTTGGATCTCTCGCGTACAGTGTGTTGGCCTTCATCAATAGTGGAATTGAATTTAGGAGCCGAGAGGTAATGTTGCAGCTATATAGGACCCTGGTCAGAGCACACTTGGAGTACTGTGCTCAGTTCTGGTACCTCACTACAGGAAGGATGTGGAAGCCATGGAAAGGGTGCAGAGGAGATTTACAAGGATGTTGCCTGGATTGGGGAGGAAGCCTTATGGGAATAGGTTGAGTGAACTCAGCCTTTTCTCCTTGGAGCGATGGAGGATGAGGTGACCTGATAGAAGCATATAAGATGATGAGAGGCATTGATCGTGTGGATAGTCAGAGGCTTTTTCCGAGGGCTGAAATAGTTGCCACAAGAGGACACAGGTTTAAGGTGCTGGGGAGTAGGTACAGAGGAGATGTCAGGGGTAGGATTTTTACTCAGAGAGTGGTGAGTGCGTGGAATGGGCTGCTGGCAATGGTGCTGGAGGCGGATACGATAGGGCCTTTTAAGAGACCTTTAGATAGGTAGATGAAGCTTAGTAAAATACAGGGCTATAGGTAAGCCTTGTAATTTCTAAGGTCGGGACATGTTCAGCACAACCTTGTGGGCTGAAAGGCCTGTATTGAGCTGTAGATTTTCTATGTTTCTATCTCATCAAAATCTCTACCCTTTACCTTAAATGTTTGCCCTCTGGTTTCAGACACCTTTGCTAAGGGTTAGGTTTCTCACTTCATCTTAGTTTCTATTAATTTTGTGTATCCCTATCAGATCACCACCCACCCACCCACCCACCCACCCACCCACCCACCCACAGCCTACTCCAAGAAAAGAAAACTGCCCAATTCAATTTGTCCTCATAGCATCCCAGGCAATGTCTGGTGAACCTCCTCCGCACTTCTCCAATACCCTCACATCCTTCCCTTTATATAGCAACCAGAAATGCATGCAGTACTCCTCTGCAGCCTAACAAATGTTTTCTATTGTTGTACTATATCCTCACTGGTCTTATCCTTTATGCCCAGACTAAGGAAAGTGAGAATCATGTATGCCTTCTGAGTCACTTTTTCTAACTGTGCTGAAACCTTCAAGGATCATTGGTTATGTATAGCAATTTCTCCCTAGTCCACAATGATAACAATTATTGTATATGTCTTAGCCTTATTCATCCCGTTGTTAATGTAACTAAGCCACTGGACAATGGAACTAGTAGGTATGGAAGGTGTTTATTCATCTTGACAAGCAGGTATTCTCCTGGAGACAATTTCAGTAGAATCTCCCTGAATTCAAAATGCATCAATTTTTTATTCTCATAAGATTAAAGATAACAGCAGTGATTGAATAGAATTTCAATTGTTACAATTGCACAGCTTCCTTCATTATTTCAGGAGTAACAAATAATTCAATTGAAGCCCATTGTAATTGAAAAGACACCTCTGAATGTTCAAATACCCTGTACCTTTGGGACAAAATAATTCACCTGGATGGACAAAAAGCTTCTCAGGACAGAGAACCTTGACTCCCAAAGTTAGTGTTGAGAGGGCTGGATCTATGACTACACAAATACTCCAATTATTGATAGACAACACAAATATGTACCCTTGACCATGTTTAAGAGCTAAGTTGACTTATCCTTATCCTAAGTGAAGGTTCCTAAGTAAACTTAAGAGAAGGTTGCAGATTAGATAAGTCCTCTGTCTCACAATGTTGCAAAATAATTTAGCCAAAAGTGTCAGATGCCTGGTCTAATCTCAGCCAATTAATACATCCTCATTGTCTGACATTTAGCTGATGCATGCAACAGCATTTCATTTTTATGGCAGTTTACAAGTCACATCCCTTTCGTGGCCACCAGCTGTGGGTCAATAACCTATTTTGCAGGCAGTACTCTTTGCTTACAAAGCCCTCCTGATACTACTTGAATTGATATTTGAACAGGTATTTTTTTTTAAAGTTTGTCATTGTTCTACCTGTCTTACCAAGTAATCAGTACTGTTCCATAGCAGAAGGCCATCATCCTCACTATCAACAACTTCAATATGTGTCCTCTCTGGATTTACTCGTCAAATTTCCTACATTCACATCCACATCATTAATGTATGGAGGAAACATGCTACAAGGGTCCAACACCAATCTTTGTGGAACACCTTTTGTCATTGGCTTCCAAAAAAACTTACTGGTTTCAGTCTCTACCCCCTTTCACAAATCAATTTCAGATCCAGTTTGCCAAATTATTCTGGATCCCATGGCCCTTTACCTTTGGACACTGACATGTAAACTACATCAACCATATTTCTCTTATCAACCCAGGTACCTTTTTGAAAAAAAAAATCAGTCAAGTTAATAGGACAAGATTTCCCATCAACAAATTGTGCTAACTCTCTCTGATTAATCCCTGTCTCTCTCAGAATTGTTTCCAACGATTTCCCTAGCCCTGCTGCTAGACTCATCAGATTATAATGACCTGTCTTACTCCTGCTGATCTCCAGTCCTCTGGCTCCTCTCTTGATGCCAGAGAAGATTTAAAAAACTTTCAGAGCTGTTGTTACCTTTTCTCTTCCCTCCCATAACAAACATGCCCCAATAATGTGTTCATGTCATAATGGGGGGCTTTGGGAATGGACCCAAATGCAAGACACAGGCACTGAAGTACTAGGAACAGGAACAGACAAAACTAAATGACGGGGCAGGAACACAGACTAGGAGTAGGGACAGGAACACAGACTAGGCTAGGGAAGCAGGACCAGGACAAGGGACAGGGAACAAGGAGCCTGGGCATGGACTCCAAGCCAGGGATAAGGACCCAGAACCTGGGTCTTGACTCGGGCTCAGACCCCAAAACCAAGCGAAGACGAGACAAGGCTCAGATTCTTGGAGACCAGGCAAAGATGAGACAAGGCTCAGGCTCTTGGAGGCTAGACGAGGACATGATGGGGCAAGGGTACTTCTAAGCAACTGCTGGGCAGGATGTGGGACTCCAGGGCAGGACACAGTATTCCACCCCACAGAGGCAAGGAACAGGAAGGGATAGAACCAACCACAGGGTAACAACAAATGGCCTGGCTTACCCAACAGAGGCAAGGGACAGGAAGGAAGCTAGGTCCAGTGCAGCTCCAAGACTTAGGTGGTCAGTAACCTCAGTAGGCTACAAAACAGCCACAGCCATCCTAATCCTAATCCTAATCCTAATCCTAATCCTAATCCTAATCCTAATCCTAATCCTAATGACTGCACTAGCCTTCCACCAGTGGGTTGCTCAAAGGGGAGACTGACAAGACAACCCAGCAACTCACATTTGGTCCCAGGGCCTCTTATATTCCCAGCCCCAAGATGAGCATCAGGTGCTTATGGTTAAATCCAACTGAAACTAGGGACAGCCGGAAGACCTGGAGCCCAGAATCCGCGGATCGGACTGTGAACCGGAATTCGGACTTCGGACCGGACCATGACAGCTCACATTTAAACCTGAAGGTCTGGTCTAATCAACTGGCTGGAGTGTTTAGGAACATCTTCAACCTCTCGCTTCAGCAGTCTGATACACCCACTTGCTGCAAGCGGACATGAATCATACAAGAAGAACATGGCTTCAATGACTATTATTCAGTAGCACTTACATCTACCGAGCTTTGAGAGTTGGTCAGCTTATCATTTAATACTATTATGCCTTTGAAGATCATCACTAAGCTCCCAGGCCTGGGCTTTAGTACTTATCTCTGTGACTAGTTCCTTGATTTTCTCAATGGCAGACCCCAGTTTGTATGGATTGGCAACAACACCTGCTCCACACTCACAGGGCTGAGTGCTTGGCCCTTGCTTTACTCACCTCATGCTTATTATAATGTGGCCAGGTACCACTCCAATGCCATATTTTAAGTTTGTTGATGAAACTTTTGATGATCACTGTTGTTGGTGACCAATTGGCATATAGTGGGGAGATTAAAAATCTGGTGGATCGGTGCCACAGAAACAGCCAATCACTCAATGGAGGAAGAAGCTGAAGATCCATGAGCCAGTCCTCATCAGGGGAACAGAGGTCAGACAAGACTCCAGGTCAGAGAGCTCTGTGAGTCTAAGGCCCGCGGCCCTCGTGGACCAATGTCGGGTTGGTAAGCACCGTGGTCACTGATCCTTAGGTGTTGATTCAGTGAGTCTGGAGTTAAGGGCACCATCATTGCTGTGTCTTGTGGTTGATACCAAAGACTGAAGTCTGAAGGTTATAGACAGAAGTCAGCAAGTGAGGAAGTTGAGGCCCAGTGGTTGAAGCCCTGGGACTGTGAGTCTACTAGTCCACTGAGGAGCTGTAGGTCTGATGTGGGTGAGACTCCAAATCCAAAGGAGGCTGGAGGCTCAGAGATTACCTATCCTGGGGTTGCAGGCCTGTTTCCATGTGTGAGTAGGTGAGCTGGAGGGAGGAAAGGGGCATTTTTGTGTTGTTGTTTCGGTGCTGTTATTGCATTGATATTTATTGTTGCTTGTGCTGTTCTGCGGAATATTGTGGCAATGCCATGTTGGCATCAGAATGTGTGGTGATTCTTGCAGGCACATTTCCGTGTATGTTTCAATGTACATGTGAAAATACAGTATATTCCTGTTAAACCTAGTGCCAATTATAGCTATGGGTCTTAATCCTTCACTGTTCAAATAAAGTAATTTTAATCTTGACCCAGCTAGAAACATTAAATATGTGAGATCAAAGCCCCGTTATCAAAGACTATTGGAGTGGGATACCCAATGCCCTACAAGACATCTTTAAATGTGAAATACCCTTAGAAAGTAAGACCATATATTTTGGGTTTATACCGCAAGAATGGTTGAAAAGAAATAAATATTTAATGAATATACTATTGGTGGCTGGTAAAAAGACCCTTACCAGGAAATGGCTATCACAGGAGAGCCCAACATTAAATGTATGGATGGAAATTACAACGGACATTTACAAAATGGAGAAGATAACAGCATCTGTTAATCATAAGTTGGAACAATTTGATTCATACTGGGAAAAATACGTAACACTACATCTGATCGGCCTGATTTTATTCTCACAAGTCAATGAATATGTTGTAAAAAAAATCACTCTCTACTTTGTACATAGTTTTCTTCTTTTGATTGTTCTTTCTTTCTTCTCCTTTCTATAAGTGTATACCTCAGATAAATATTATGTGGAGATTTGTGACAAATATGACTATATGATATATATGTACAGTATCTGAAATACATCTTATGGAAATGTTTGTTTGATGATGAACTTCAATAAAAATAATTACAAAAAAATGTGAGATCTACATGCTGAAGCTTAGTCAATACAGAATGCTAATTTATCCACACACTCCAAAACCGTCGCATATTTAATGCATGTGCAGGCTATTCTTATATTCCTAATGCACACATAAGAAATAGTATTATCAGTGCTTCTGACTTGCTCCTAAGTTCATTACTTAATAACAAGTCAGTTGGCAATTCTGCTTGTGACACTTGCAAATAAATTTCCTCCCACTGAGTCACCTCCTTTATGAAGATCTGCATGTTAAGCATAGATTGGTTATAAATCACTCTGTTTAAAAGTGAAGGAGCAGAATAAATTCTCCAGCAAGTAAGAGATCTCTCCCAGGGATAGCTTTATTGAAGATCTAGTAGTCCACAGTTGATTCGACCTATGGAAGATAAATGAGGTTCATCTCATTCAAAGTACAATCTGAATACATTTTTCAATATTGTAGTTGCTTATATGATTTTTTCTGCATCATTTTCATGCCAATCAGTTTTCTTATTGGGAAGTTAAAAATATTTATATCTGCCATCATCAAAGTACATACAATCAGACTACAGTTTACACACAAGCAAATTTGGTTAAAACAGTTATTCCTGTGATAAATTTAATACAATACTTGTAAGCAAGAATTGTCATTCAGGGGCTCTCGCTCCTTTGGTTGGAAGTGTTTAACAATGCTCTGTGTTCTGCAACATGGTAGCATTTATTTGCACAAGTCAGAACTGTCTGAGTGAGATCATATTCCAGTTTACATAGATTGTCATTGCCTTGAGCTTAGCTAATCACAGAAAGGTGCAGCACAAATGAAAATACAGTAGTCAGTTCTTTTAGAGAGTTCTCTAATTAATCCCTCTTCCGTGGTCTTCCCCATAGCCCTGTAAAATTTCTCCAACAATAATTTATTGAATTTTCTTTTAAAAAGTATTAATGAACACATTTCCACCAGACTTTTAATCTGTTCATAAAGGAATCACTGAGAAAAAAAATTCTCCTCTCAACACCTCTGGTTCTTTTGTCCAAAGCTTTGGATCTGGATCCTCTGATTCCTAATCCATCTGCCTACTACTGTAAATCAAACCTCCTTACTTTATCTATCAAATTCTATTTTGAACACCGTTTAACTATTAATTTCTGCTTAGTTCTCTCCTGAAGGAAGGTTAACCCCAGATTCTCAGATTTCTTTATGTGCCTGATGTTTCTCCTCTCTGGTAGAAATCCAGTAAATCTCTTCTGCTCTCTTTGTAAGGCTGAATCTGTGGTGGCTGGAGCTGCTGAAGCCAAACAGGATTTGGCTGTGAGAATACATGTTTCTAGTTGTACTCATCCTCTGTAGATTTGATTTAATTAAATCAAAGAGGAATGTGAGGAGCCATCCAAAAATTTCACGTGCATGTGACACTAGTAACCAATGTCCAGAACATGTTCCTTTAATGTCTTTATAAAGTTCCTGCCAGGTTCAGAAATCCAACAACGCTACTTTTTCTGCTCCACCATTCTTACAACTTTTTAAAAGTTTGTTGTTGATTTTATATGAGCACACTCATTTCCACTTTCAAAATGGATCATCTTGTATCATTGTATTAAATATCTTCCCATGCTGCCTGTCTTTTTGTTGACTGCAGTTTTGAACCTCAGAAGATGTAACTGCTTTGGGTCATCAGAGCATACAGAACTATAGGTCATACAGGACATAAAGAGCGTTGGACTGATCTTGTGGGCGAAAAAGGAGGGATGGAGAGAAATCCAACATTCCAAACTTCTCTACCTGTGTTAATTGCTTCAGTAAGATGAAATTGAAATGAATGAGATCAACTTCTGTAACCACTTGTGGTAAAATTCCCTAATATGCATGGAATGATACCAACGACATTTAGACGAGATCTTGATGAGAGTAGCTCAATGGCCTCTAAAATATGCAACTGTCATGATGTCAACTTGCTGGGCAGTAACCACCTGTGCATGATTGACAGGGTCAGTAGGCCGACAGGACCTCACACGGTGTTAGCTTGGTCCCATATCTGAAGCTGTTGAGAGGACCATTGGCAAAGGAGGGCAGAGCCTAAACAAAGCCACTCATTTAGTTTTGCTGTAGACTGTTACAGATGTGAAATTTCTCACTGCTTCTGAATGAATGACCTACGAGCAGCTTCCCTGTGTAGATAGTGAGGAATTTTGAGACAGTTTCACTGATGTAGCGTAAGTGACAGATTCACTGTAGGTCCAGCCGGCAAATCTGTAAATGGCAGAATTTTTTTTTTGTGGAATTTCTAGCAAAATCTAGAAAGTCTGGGATTTTATTTTGATATTCTTTTAAATGCAGGTTGTGGCATAAATTTGTTTTCCATAAATTTGGTACCATGATAAAGGAGGCTTAAGAGCATGGAGACATTAAAGAAAGGGCAGCACTTGGTCATATGGTCACTTGTACCTGTTCAGTCAGTTAACAAGACCACAGCTGATCTAATTAATTGGTCTCCATTTTTCTCCTTACTGGAGAGCTGCTGCACTATGGCTGAAAGTATAAAGCCTTCACGATGTGTGTTGTGTTTTGCATCATCAACACTCTGTGGTCTACTTTAAGTTGTTGCAGCCTCTAGGGATATTGCAGCAAAGGCCCTTACATGAGGAGAAGATATTTATCTTATTTACTCATGTCCTTTTCCCAGTAACTTTCATGTATTCAAAGCTAGATAAAGCTGGTGTCATAGTTCTTTGATTCCATCACCCATAAGAGAATGAATATAATTTAAATTCACAGACCAGGCAATCTGTCACCATCTGTGATGCCAGAATACAAACAGTGGGATAATGAGCTTGAACAGAGTGAAAAGTGCTTGCTATGGGCAAAGAGAAATTAAAACAAATTTACATATTTATATCTGACTGTTAAAAGTAGACTTACAAAGATAATTCTACAAATTCACATTGCCAATATCCTTCATGATTCAATTTAATAGACAGAAAATCAGTGTTTGTCTTTGTGTGCCTGCAGGCAGGCAAAACTCCAAACTGGGAGTGGGCATTCAAAACATTGACCCAAGGGATTCTTAGAGCAGTTCTGTGTTTGGTACTTTTATCCAGATATTTATCTCAGGGACACTATCACTGCTGGCAATCCTTCATTTTCTACAAAAAGAGCTTTTGCCTTTCACCGTACAATTGCTGAATAATTCATTGGAGCCTCTGTTATGACACTTGGGATTTCTGGATAAATCTTACATTGCAATCTTGTTTCTGTATTATTCTAAACAAGAGAATAGTAAACATTCAACACAACAATGGGTGTTGGCTCTATAGTGCTAAGCAGACTTTTTATGTAAATGATTTGTACAATGACATGGGTAGATTTGTAGTAATTACCAATATGTGATCTTAGAACACGGGAAGTAGGCAACTGTCATGATTTTAATCCTTATTTTTAATGTGAGCTGACTCTCTCCAGTTGTGCCTCACGAAACTCTATCTACCAGCTTGCTGCTCACCCTCTAGGGAAACTCTCTAACCTATTTATATGTCTCTGATACATATATTCATTCTTATAATGATAATTGTCATTCATTCTTTGGGGCACTCTTCTGTTTTTGTGGATGTTTGCAAAGAAAAAGAATTTCAGGATATATATTGTGTACATTTACCTTTGAAACCTATTGATAGCTTTGAATGAATTGCTCATTTGAAAGAAAGGAGGCTAGGATGTATTTGTGATAGTTGGTAAGAAAAAGAAAGCTTTTAATATGTTTCACTCCAATGCGGAGAGAATTGCAAGCAGATGTATTAAAAACAACAGAATGAGAGTACTGGATCAGAGTGCCATGATGTAGTTTTCAGAGTCTGGTACCAGGTAGAATAGCTCAATTTAATTTTAACAAATCTGAAAAACAGTTCAAAGTCTAAAGGTGAATCTAAAAGTTTTGGTGTCCATACAATACATCTGTGATATTATACCACGGTTTCCCCTAGCGAGTCACAAAATGTTTGCATATCCAGTCGACATGCAGAAGGGGCAGGAATGTACAAGAAGGTGAACAGATTATTTTATTGTCCTCTACAAATTAAAAGTTGCCAAATCTGAGTTGCAGACAGTGAACATTGCCCAAATACTGCTCGATGTCTTGGGAGGCATACATTGTTTAGTGCCAGGTCAACGGACTGGGTGATGGAAGTGATGAGCGGAAAAGACTCTGAAACACCTTGACCATGCCTGTGATTCTTTGTCAATCTAGGTGAAATAATCTTTTTCCCTCCAAGACCCACAGGAATCAAAATAACACATCCTCTGAAGCATTTTTGAAGGGCTGTTGATTGAGCTAATCTCTCTTAGAAACAATTAGGAGGAATACAAATGACTGAAGCTCCAGCAAATTGTACCTGAAAAATATCTTCAGTATCTTACTACCACAGTCTCCACTTTCAAGTTTAAGTTGCCTGATGTAATAGAAAATAGAAGCTAAATTATGAATGTATCCAAAATAATAAGTGTCAGGAATGATGACTGAGAAGTTACTGGGATGACAAATGTCATTAGGGGAAGAAAGTTGCCTCTCCCTGTTTGGTCTGTCCTCTAGCTAACTCCAGACATGAAGTAATACGGCTGTACCATAACTGCCTCTGAAATGATTGAGGACAGTACTCAGTTCAAAGTCAATTCAAGAAGAGCAACAAATATGGTCTTAGTCAGTGACATCCATACATTGAGGACAAAATTAAGAAAATCCAGGTTAATGAGTAACACAGCAATCTGAAATTACATTGGACACAAGCTTAATGATATGCAACTTGCAGCCATCACCACAGTGCCAATTTCCAATGCATATTGTATCCATGCAAATAATCTGCTCTGTCAAATTGAGGCATATCAGGACCAATATCTGGAGTGTTGTTTATCAAGAAAAGCCAAGCAATTTTCAGAAAATTTACTGGAGCTTTAACATTTCAAATGCACTGTGAAAGAAAGTAAGCAAGCACAGCTAATGATAAATTGTGAAGTGCTAAATTGTCACAAGTAAACCTTTTGATTTATTCTAAGTAAGGATAAGATTTAAGAACCAAATAAGACAGGTATTTTAAACAATGTTAATAAATAGGTTTATCTATGAACATCACCTCTGAACATAAGCCATTCACTGAGACTTCTAAAAACATTAATAAGAATGCAGGACATGCTTTTTTTAAAATCTAAGACTCCATGTGCCTCAGATGCATGGTGATTTTCAGGTAGCCAGTGAGGGCTAAAATATCATTGCATTTTATCAGTAATGATACCTTGTTATTATTACCAATTAAAATGCTGATCGTAGGTAATTTTCCTAATGTCTAATATTGATTCAAAGTAGATAGAAAGTGAATGAATGATACATAATTTTATTTTGAGGAGAAATGTAGAGTCGTTTTAATAGGGCATTTTTACCATATTGTGACTTAAGATAAGCTGTTTCACTTATGTCAGGAAATAGTATGAATTTTTTTGCATATGTTGAATACAGTTTACTGAAAGAATATTGTCAGAGAACCAACCAGGGAGCAGGTCATCCTCAACTTACTAATGAACCATATTAGGTTAATCTCGTGCATAAACATTTATATAATTGCAATCTTGCTGTGATAGAGAAGATAAATGCTAAACAGATGTTAAGATTCAAGAGCTTTCTGAGGATGATAAACTTGGTAAATCTGTAGATGGTCAAATGACAGAACAATAGCAGGTGCTCTAAAAGAGGGCTGATACAAAAGGTGCTTTTTTTTACCCTGAAAAATACTATGAATGACTAAAGGGGAAGCATGAAACTAAAAAGAAAAAAAAGCTTTATAAAGGAGGAAGTCTGTCCATGGCAACTGGAGAGATGCAAAGGAAGCCAAAGCCGGTAAATAAAAAGTAAAAGCTACAAAATGGGCTTCGAAAAGTGATTCACAAATGAGACTCAAATGTACACGTAATGTGCAAAAATGTTAAGAAAATTGGATTTTTCAGGAGCAATATAGACCTTCTTGAAAACCAATAAAGGAAAAATTATAAATGAAAATCATGAACAAGAATCTAGGTTAAAGAACAATATCAAATGATTACTTTGTACTGATACTTATAGTAGAATAAATGAGTGGAAATAGTGAACAGCTTTAAGTTCCTGGGTGTCAATATCTCAAAGGATCTATCCTGAGCCCAACACATTGATGCAATGGTGAATAAGTCACACTAGTGACTTTTACTTCATTAGAAGTTTGAGGAAATTGCATATGTCACTAAAGACTGTTGGATATTTCTACAGATGGAGAGCATTCTTACTGGTTCCATCACAGCCTGCCTCCAATGCATGGGATCAGAAAAAGCTACAGAGTGTTGTAAACTCAGTCCTCTCCATCATGGACAATAGCCTCCACCAACAAGGACATCTTCCAAAGGGATTGCCTCAAGAAGGTGCCATCCATCATGAAGGACCTCTCACATCCTTTGGTTGACTTTGGCAGTGGTGCTAACCAATGAAATATAGAATATCGAATAGTACAGCAACGTAAGAGGCCCTTTATCCCATGATCTCAGTGCTGACGGGGATGCCAATCCAAACTAATTCCATCTGTATCCCTCCTTTCCCTGCCTGTTCATGTGTCTCTCTGTGGTAAACCATGTATATATGTTGTAACTCGGTTACCTGTCTGGACACACACCTCTGCTGACTGCCCCTGCGGCTCCTCTGACTGCCTCTGTGGCTCCTCCCACAGAGTCCTGTATAAAGGTGTTCGCCTTGCCCCTTCCCCTCAGTCCGGGGGCAGACACTCACTGTGGAGGTCGTATTGTACAGCGAATAAAAGCCTTTCAGTATTTTACCAAACCTCAGTCTTTTGGAGTGATTGAAGGTGCTTCAATTTTATTCGCTGTACATTTTAAAACATGGAACAGGCCCTGAGACCAGACAAATTAGACCTCGATCCGCAAATGCCTGATGCTGGAAACGCTTTCGAACTCTGGCTGGCCTGCTTCGAAGCATATCTAGAGGAGATTAAAGCGACTGACCCCGTAGCGAAGCGTAGAGTTCTACTCTCCAGGGTCAGTCCACGGGTCTATTCGCTGATCAGAGACCAGCCGAACTATGACAGCGCGATGAACGCACTCAAAAGACAATACCTGCGGCCGATAAACAGCGTCTATGTTCGGCATCGCTTAGCGACACGGCAACAACGGTCCGGGAAATCGAGTGCTGAGTTTGTCCGGGCCCTACGGACGCTCGTGCGGGCCTGCAATTGCCAGGAGCTGACGGCGGCGCAGCATGCAGAACTCCTAGTGAGAGACGCCTTCGTTACGGGGACCAGGTCAGTGTACGTGCGCCAGCGGCTGCTGGAAAAAGCCGATCTTACCCTAAGTTCGGCGAACGAGCTGGCTGATACATTGGAGGCCGCTCTGCATAACTCCAAGGCTCTCCAGGCACGCGATCCCCCGATGGCCTCATGGGCGCCGCAGACCCCGCAACCCGCTGGCGAATCGACCTCGGCTGCAGCCAGTCGTGAGTCTGCGAAGTGCTACTTCTGCAGACTGGAGAAGCACCCCTGGAAATGCTGCGCGGCCCGACAAGCTACCTGTTCCAGCTGCAGAAAGAAGGGCCACTTCGCCAAGGTCTGTAAGTCAAAACCGCGAGCGGGATCGAGCAGCGCCGCGTGTGAGACGTGGGAGTCGCCATCTTCCCTGCACACTGCCACCACGTGCGAGAGATGGGGGCGGCCATCTTGGTCGGCGCCACCTCCCACCGCCTACGACCAACGGGTGCTCACGGGCCACACCACCGCACCGGACCAAGACAGCGACCCCACCCTGGCTTCCGTGACCCTTGACCAAAGCGCTCCTCACCAGCTCGCAAGGTCAATGATGGACATCCTGGTGGAGAGGCACAGGACAAGCTGCCTGTTTGACACAGGCAGCACGGAGAGTTTTATCCACCCGGCCACGGTGCAGCATTGTGGACTTATGATATGGCCATTAAGTCGGAGGGTCACCATGGCCTCCGGGTCGCATACAACAGACATCCGGGGGAGTTGTGTAGCGACACTAGTGGTGCAGGGCACTGAATATCCGGACTTTAAGTTACTGGTCTTGCCTCAACTGTGTGCCCCTGTGCTGTTGGGGTTGGACATCCAGAGCCACCTGAAAAGCGTGACAATGAAGTATGATGGGCCCCTCCCGCCAATTACTGTCATAAATCCCGTTTTGTAGAGATATGTCACGTACCCCGCTACTGACCACACACACACAGCGACCTGTGCATCCCACCCAATATCATGCCAACTGCCACAATACCGACACCACTTCCAGCCTCTCCACCCTCAGGATCCCTCCCCCACCGCTGTTCGCCAACCTGACCCCCGACTGTAAACCCATGGCAACTAAAAGCAGGAGGTACAGTGCGGGGGACAGAGCTTTCATTAAGTCGGAGGTGCAGCGGCTGCTCAGGGAGGGGGTAATTGAGGCAAGCACAAGTCCTTGGAGGGCCCAGGTGGTCATTGTTCGGCACGGGGAGAAAAACAGGATGGTCGTGGACTATAGCCAGACCATCAATAGGTTCACGCAGCTTGACGTGTACCCTCTACCCCACATCGCGGATATGGTCAATCAGATAGCACAGTACAAGGTGTACTCGACCATAGACCTAAAATCCGCTTACCATCAGCTCCCCATCCGCCGGGAGGACCGCCCTTACACTGCCTTCGAGGCGGACGGCAGGCTTTATCAATTCCTGCGCATCCCCTTTGGTGTCACGAATGGTGTATCTGTCTTCCAGAGGGCAATGGACCAGATGGTGGACCAGTGCCAACTGAAGGCCACGTTCCTCTATCTGGATAACATCGCCATCTGCGGTCACGACCAGCAGGATCACGACAACAACCTCCAAAAATTTCTCCAAGCGGCCAAATCTTTCAACCTCACCTATAACAAGGACAAGTGTGTATTTGGGACCACCCGACTTGCTATCCTTGGGTGTGTCGTGGAGAATGGAGTCATTGGCCCTGACCCCGACCGTATGCGCCCCCTGTTGGAACTCCCTCTTCCCAATACCCTCAGAGCCCTCAAAAGGTGCCTGGGCTTCTTTTCATATCACGCCCAATGGATCTCTAACCATGCAGACAAGGCCCGCCCCCTGGTCAAGTCCACCACATTCCCCCTCTCTGCTGAGGCCCACACGGCCTTCAACCGCATAAAAGGGGACATTGCCAAAGCAGCAATGCATGCGGTGGATGAGGCCATTCCCTTCCAAGTAGAGAGTGACGCCTCCGACTTTGCGCTGGCTGCTACCCTCAACCAGGCGGGAAGACCGGTGGCGTTCTTCACCCGTACCCTTCAAGGCCCTGAAATTCGGCGGTCCGCGGTGGAGAAAGAAGCCCAGGCCATAGTGGAAGCTATAAGGCACTGGAGCACCTATCTTGCCGGCAAAAGGTTCACCCTGCTAACTGACCAGCGCTCAGTCGCGTTCATGTTTAATAATCAGCAGCGGAGCAAAATCAAAAATGATAAAATTCTGAGGTGGAGAATCGAACTCTCCACCTACAACTATGACATCATGTACAGGCCTGGGAAGCTCAACGAGCCCTCCGATGCCCTATCCTGGGGAACATGTGCCAGCGCGCAGGTCGACCGGCTATACGCCCTACATGTAGACCTTTGCCACCCGGGAGTCACCCGGCTTTTCCACTTCGTGAAAGCCCGGGACCTGCCTTACTCCCTTGAGGAGATCAGGATGATGACCAGGGACTGCCAAGTCTGCGCAGAGTGCAAACCGCACTTCTACCGACCCGAAAATGCACAACTCATCAAGGCCACCCGCCCCTTTGAGCGACTGAGTGTTGACTTTAAGGGCCCCCTTCCCTCCACCAACTGCAATGTGTACTTTCTTAACGTAATTGACGAGTACTCGCGGTTCCCCTTCGCCATCCCCTGCCCCGACACCACTACCACGTCAGTTATAAAAGCCCTGCACAAGCTCTTCACTCTGTTCGGATACCCATGCTATATCCACAGTGACAGAGGGTCCTCGTTTATGAGTGATGAGCTGCGCCAATATCTACTGGCTAGGGGAATTGCAACCAGTAGGACCACGAGCTATAATCCCTGGGGGAATGGACAGGTAGAGGAGGAGAATGGCACAGTGTGGAAAGCCACACTTTTAGCCCTCAGGTCAAAGGGACTGCCGGTCTCCCGCTGGCAGGAGGTCCTTCCTGAGGCACTCCACTCCATCCGCTCCCTGTTATGCACTGCCACCAATGCCGCCCCTCATGTGCGGCTCTTTTCTTTTCCCAGAAAATCGACCACTGGAACCACCCTACCAACTTGGCTGACGTCCCTGGGGCCAGTGCTGCTTTGGAAACATGTGAGGAGCAATAAATACTTCCCGATGGTCGAGAGGGTTCACTTACTTCATGCGAACCCCCAGTATGCCTACATGGTTTTACCTGATGGGCGGGAGGACACGGTCTCCATCCGCGACCTGGCGCCCGCAGGAGCTCCGGGCCCCTACCCTGAACACTCCATGGTGACTATTGACCCCGTATCCACCAATGTATGTACCTACAAGACACCGTGCACCCCAAACCCTATACAGACACCACACGACACTCCCATACCGGGTGCAACGCACACGCACGAGGGATTACTGATGCCTAACGTGCTGGCACCTCAAGTCAGGCCGGAGCCAGCACAACCGCCATCGCCGATGCAATCACCGCCGGTGCTACGTAGATCACAGCGACGGACTCGACCGCCTGATAGACTTAACCTGTAAATATACTTCTTGTAAATATTGTCAGTCACTTCACCCCGCGGGACTCATTTTAAAAAAAAGGAGGGTTGAATGTGGTAAACCATGTATATATGTTGTAGCTCGGTTACCTGTCTGAACTCACACCTCTGCTGATTGCCCCTGTGGCTCCTCCCACAGAGTCCTGTATAAAGGTGTTCGCCTTGCCCCTCCCCCTCAGTCCGGGGGCAGACACTCACTGTGGAGGTCGTATTGTACAGCGAATAAAAGCCTTTCAGTATTTTACCAAACCTCAGTCTTTTGGAGTAATTGAAGGTGCTTCACTCTCCAAATGCCTATTAAATGTTGCTATCATACCTGCTTTCACTAATTGCCCTGGCACTGAATTCCAAGCAACTACGACTCTGTGTAAAAAAAAAAGTTGCATTGTAAGTCTCCTTTAAACTTTCTCATTCTAACCCGATGCTCTCTTGTACTTCGCGTTTCAACCCTGGGAAGAAGTCTCTGACTACCTCCCCTATCTATGCCTCTCATAATTTCATATACTTCTCTCAGGTCACCTCTTAGGCCATAATGTTCCAGTTTCCTCAATCTCTCCTTATAGATAATGGTCTCTAATCCAGACAACATCTCAGTGAATCTTGTCTGCACCTTTTCTAAAGACTTCACATCATTCCTGTAAAGCAGTGGCCAAGAACACAGCAATGTGGCCTAGCCAAAGTTTTTTACAACTTCAGTATGATTTCTTGACTCTTATATTTGTCACCCCGAATGATGAAAGCAAGTATGCCTTATGGCTTCTTTACTACCTTATCTACTTGTGTTGCCTCTTTCAGAGTTATGGATTTGCACCCCAGGATGCACCAGTACATTAGTGCTCTGTCATTTACTGTATACTTTCCTTTTGCATTTGACCTCCCAAAGTGCAACATCTCAGACTTGTCCAGATTAAGCTCCACCTGCAATATCTCTGCCCATATGTCTGGTCTATATGCTTCTGAATTCTCTGCCAAACTTCCTCACAATCCACAATTTTTGTGTCAGCTGCAAGCTGCCCACCCACATCAATGTATCACAGAGGTCTCAGTGTGAATTCTTGTGGAATAACACTCCTGCACCACTATGTCTTTTATAGCCAAGCTCATTTTGAATCTAATTTGACAAGTTTTCATCAATTCCATGTGCTTTCATCTTCTGAATTAGCTTGCCATGAGGGACCTTATCAAAAACTAGAACATGCATGTCTGATTATCTTCTGCATAATGTTTCAGAAATTGGTTCTGATTTAGAGACAAATACTTTATGTGTGTCCTATTTTGTTATAATTTATCTATCTTCAGAGATTTAAAAGCATGTAGTGTCAAGCTAACAACTCGGCCTCGTAAAACAGACAAGCACAAAAGAAATGGCAAGGTTGTTGCCCAATGTGCCAAGTGAGGCATGGGAGGAACTTAAAGCAATTATAGAAGAAAATGCCATTACTCAGAGGAAAAAATAATGTATCGTATCTCAAGCTGATATTGAATCTTCGGACCTTAGTGGAAAAGCCAAGATAACCAGATGAAATTATTGACATGTATTTATGAAATAGCAAAATGTATTAACAAAATATAAAGAATGTCACTTGAAGGCATATATTGCTTCTCTGGAGATACCTTGTGAGATTAATAGCTTCAGGGAAAAAAGCTAATCCTGTTGTACAAGTGCTCAAAGCAGCCAGTAAAATGTTTTGATCTGAAAAGTGATGTAATTCACTGTTCGAAAATGACTCCATTTATACATTGGAAGTACTCTTTTAAACATGGTACATGCGATTCATTTAAGAGATATATTTTAAGTGCCATTGCATCGGACTTGGGTAAAGTGGACTTTGTTATTTTGGTAGTCCCCTTTCTGACAGAAATCAAGTAGATAGATAGATAGACATACTTTATTGATCCCGAGGGAAATTGGGTTTTGTTACAGATGCACTAACCAAGAATAGAGTATAAATATAGCAATATAAAACCATAAATAATTAAATAATAATATGTAGATTATGCCAGATGGAAATAAGTCCAGGACTAACCTATTGGCTCAGGGTGTCTGACCCTATGATAGATCATCATGATAGATCAGAGAAAAACATATACTGTAACTGGTATGATCCTAACATTGTAAATCTGAGAAAGATGTTATGTATTGGTCTGTTCTCTACCTGTTCCAAGGTTGCTTTAGATTGTCTTGTACAGGTTTCCTCCACCATCCGAAGGTAGAGCGTTTTTATGAAATGGTTCGTAAGCCGGAATGTCGTAAAGCAAAGAAGCAATTACCATTTATTTATATGGGAAAAATTTGTGAGCGTTCGCAGACCCAAAAATAACCTACCAAATCATGCCAAATAACACATAAAACTGAAAATAACAGTAGCATATAGTAAAAGCAGGAATGATATGATAAATACACAGCTCATATAAAGTAGAAATACTTTTCCACAATCATTGCCTGCACTGTTCTCCGTAGCGAAAATCTCACGCAAGCGCTGTTGGCAAAAACACGGCGCAAGCGCTCTCCAGTAACCTTTAAGCTATGAAGCTGCCAAATCATACCAAATAACACGTAAAAATACACAGCCTATATAAAGTAGAAATAATGTATGTACAGTGTAGTATCACTTACGGGAATCAGGAAGACAGCTTGCCGAGCACACTGGTGATGGTGTGTTAGGCTGAGTCGTTGGAGTTTGGGTGGTGCAGTGGCCCCTATCCTCCAGGCAGCGACCCGATACCGATCCGCGAAGCATACAGGGGTACAGCGGTAGCCGGGAGGCACCCAGCACATCTCTCTGATCTCTGCAAAGAATTATGTGCCGGGCGGCACCTAATTAATTAGAATGTTTATTTCAGCTTTTTTCTTAAAGATGTGCTGTGTGCCTCCCTGCTACCGCTGCATTCTCCACGAATTGCTACCTCTCCGCAACCTGGGGGTTGGGGTGGTGGGATACTGGGGTGACATCTCATCGTCGATCAGGGCAGGCAGCTCATCTTCTCCTATGATTGCCCACCTCGATGTTGAAGGTCCAGGTTCGTCGTCTGCTGTGGCTGATGTGGAAGGCTTGCTTGACTGCTCAGCCTCGCGTATCTTTAGATCATACAGTTCTTTGTAAGCACTCAAACCATCCTGCAAATACCCCTAAACCTACGTACCCTTTCAAAATTAAAGTCGTACTTTATCATTACTCATTCGGTTTTGATTGTTATCCTTTCCTCTTCCAATTGCATCAGCTCTTCATTTATCAGTTCTTGGTCATGGGATGCCAAAATCTCTTCAACATCATCTTCGGCAACTTCCACAAGCCAAACTCACTTCGTCCTTACTTCATTCACCACGATCGAAACGCTTTCTAGTTTTATGCTAAGTGTAACACCCTTACAAGCTCTTCTAGGCTTTTCCGATACCTTAGAACTCATCTTGCTAACGGCTGCTCACAGGCATGTGTTTAAGCAATGCCGACGAGAATGCCGTTCCGAATCCAGGGGAGAGCGGCTGCTTGGGGCGCGCTCTACCTTTTTTCGTAACAGTGAAAAAACCTTCCGTTGGCGAAAACAGGTAACTAATGTAGGTCTTTCATAACAGTGAGGATTCGTAAAGTGAACGTTCGAAAAGTAGGGGCCAACTGTATTGCTCATATTTCCTGACCTCAGTCTACACTGACAATTAACCTGGAATTATCATTTCTAAGAATGAAAATCTGTACCATGAAGGCTATTTTTTCATGGGAGTGTCGATGGGTACTCCAACTCGTAGGGCCACTTGGTCCCCTCAAAACTAAACCTACTCATGAGAATGAGGCAGACAGATGCCAGAGTCTAAAATAGTTACCGTGAAGAAGAATACACTGCAATTTTAAATATAATCACATCATTGAAAGTGATATTTGGAGAGAAGAAATTGTAGAATAGAGCAGTTTAATTCATACTTCTAGCCTTTCATTTCAATATCAGATTGAGTTACGATACATTATTTTTTTCCACTGAGTAATGACATTTTCTTCTATTATTGCTCAAAACATGTTAATGGTTATTTAATGGATAGAACCTTAAAACCTGAAAAATTGACTGGTCAGCATCTTATTCATGAACAAATCATGTAAAACATCAATTTCCCTAGGAATAAACTTCCACTAGTGATCACTTCTGGGTGAAGTAGCACATTTGTGAAACTGGATCAGACAATTTTACTCAGTGAGCTTGTCTGATATCTTTAAACATCTAACTGTGTCACTATTTGCTCAGTGAACATTTCTTCCCTTATAAATATAAATTAGCACTTTAAAGTGCAACCTATCACATTAATTGAAAAGTTACAGCACCACATGGATACATTGCTACTCTGTTGCACGTAACGTTATTTAAATGGGAACTCTACTGACAACAGAATTTGTAACTGTGCATCTTCTGAAATTAATGTAGATTTATCAACACCTTCCAAAGCACATGAAGAGTTAGAGTGAACATTTACCTACTGGCATACTCATTTAACATAGTGCCTCAGTGGTGAAAAAAGTCTTCAGTTTTAAATATTATGCACTACTCACTTGGGCTGTAGTGGTAGCACCTTCCAGACCAAAGACAGCTACCAACAAAAACAGTATGAACAGCAGGTACACAGGAATGTCCTGCTGCCTGATGATTAATGCCAGATAGACTCATTGAGTCATAGACTTATACAACATGGAAATAAGGCCTTCAAACCAACTGGACCACATTCAAGCTAGTCCCATTTGTAAGAATTTGGCCCATAACCTTGTAAGCATTTCCAATCCATGTACCTAAAATCCTTTTAAATGTTCATATTGTACCTGCTTCAACCACTTTCTCTGGCAGTTCATTCCACATAGATGCAAAGCTTAGTGTAAGAGTTGCCCATGAAGTTCCTCTTAAATTTTTTCCCTCTCTTCCTAAAGCCATGCCCTCTTGTTCTTTATTCACCAACAATGAAAAAAAAACTCTGAGTCCAATCACCCTATCTATGTCCTTCATGACGTTATACACTTCTGTGTAATCACCACATAGTCTCCTATACTCTAAGGAATGAAACCTTGGCCTGCCCAGCCTCTCCCCATAACTCAGTCCAAAAAGTCCTGGCAACATCCTTGCAAATTCTTTCCAGTTTAAAAACATCTTTGTAATAGCAGGGCAACCGAAGCTGGATAGAATCCTCCTAGTGCAGTCACATCACATCTTGTGTGAGTGCACCGTGACCTCCCAACGTTTACACTCGAAGTCCTGACTTATGAAGCCATCTGCATTCCGTCTGCCCATGACCGCACTTTCAGTGGACCATGTACTTGTGCTCCAAATTCTCTCTGTTCTACAATACACATTAAGGCCCTGCCATTCACTTTGAACATACTACCTGGATTTGTTTTTCCAAAATGCAAAACCCCACACTTGTCAAAATTAAGCTGCATTTAACATTCTACTTTGCTAATGAAGATTCCTCTGTCATTTTTCACAAACTTCTTCATTGTCCACTATACTTAATATTTTCATGTCATCTGTAAACATACCAACCATGCTTGTTTGTATCTACATTGCTGATATAGATGACAAACAACAATGGGCCTAGCACCAACCCCTAAGACACACCATTCACTGCAGGCCTTCAGTCTGCTTTTTAAAGTCCTGCTTTTTAATTTCTTCACTAGCTCCCTATGTTTACACTACATCTCTCGGAAGCACACATGGGTCTTCATGGTCACATCGTGGTTAGCACAACGCTTTACAGTACCAGCAACTGGGTACAATTCCTGCCGCTGTCTGTAAAGTGTTTGTACATTCCCCTTGCGATCTCATGCCCTGGTTCCCTCCCACATTCCGAAGACATACCAGTTCATAGCTTAGTTGGTTATTGTAATTTGTCCCATCATTAGTGTAGGGTTAAATCGGGGGCTGCTAGGCAACATGGCTTGAAGGGCCGGATGGGCCTATTTTGCACAGTATCTCACTTAAAAAAAAATATCCTCAGAGGAGCTAACCTGCCACAGAACTTCTATGGATATCATGCTGTCAAGAATAGATTCTGTGGGAGAAGGGTTATTATCAATTATTATCTATCTCCATGATTCCTCACACTCATCCTCTGTTCATGCAGAGTAGCTGAGTGGAGATAGTTCAAGCAAAGCGGTGGAGTATGCCTCCCTGAGGATCATTCAATTCCCTTCATCATTCAGGTGCACACTATAGTAAATGCCCAACAGGTGTGGAGACTTCATGGTAATATGCTGATTGCTGCATCACCTAGCAACGGAAGGCATTATCTAATGTCCAAATAACAGCAGCACAGAGACCCAGACCCCGAGAGGCTTGAGAACAGAAGAATAGCAAGAAGAGCTGGATAGTGATCTCAGAGGGGAGAGGAAGAGGGAAGTGTTGACTGCAAGTACTGAAAAAAATAGTTTATGCTACTAGTGGCTGGCTGCTATGGGATCTGTGCCGTGAAATGCTTATTTTCAGAGGGCTACACAGCAATGTCTCAGAAATTGCATTCAACTGAGGCTGCTCCCAGTGGGAATAATAGATGTCCTGCTTTAGGACATATTTCTGGATGTAAACCACCTTAGAACAATTTCAGACATCCTTTTGGATAATTTCTCAATTTTTTGCAAGACTTTGATTGTACAAGCAGGTCATTTTCAATATGCTGCATTGATCAGAATCAGTTGTCACTTGTTATAATCAGTTATAAGTAATCAGTTTGATTATTGCATGCTAAATTTTATGCAGTACCTTGGAATATTAGAAAGTTTTTGACAAGAACAGGCCATTCTGCCCAACAAAACTTGCCAAATTCTGATTCACATAGTGTGTTAAAATAATAGTTTAGATTTGAAAGTTTCTAAGGTACTACACTCAACTACACAACTAGGTAATTTGTTCCATGTATCAACAACTTGTGTAAAGAAATGCTTCCTGTCGTTAATCAGAAATCTCCCTTTAACCAGTCTCCACCTATGGTCCCATGTCCTTGATGATGGATTAATTTTAAAGTAGCAGCTGGCAACCACCTTACTTATACCCTTAACGATTTTGAACATTCCTATCATGTCTCCTCTCATTCTATGTTTACTTGAGCTAAAAAGATTTAATTCTTTCAATCTATCTTCATTGCTCATACCCTGAAGCCTGAAATGAGTCTAGTCTCCCTTCTTGGAACTCTCTCCATTGCCTTCACATCCCTAACACAATATGGAGACCAAAACTGAACACAGTACTCAAATACAATACTTGATGATATTGACACTGTGAAGGGAATAAGGTGTCTGGGATCTTGATAATCTTAGATTGAAAAAGTAAAAAATGTAAAGAGAGAAAAGAAGGAGAAAGGAAATATAAATAAAAACTAAAATTATGTCAGATTTGAAATGACCAGCACCTTTCACAACAACCTGTTGTTGGAAGAAATGAGATCCCACAGTTTAATGTTTTCCTTTTGTGTAGCAATAAAACACAGACAAGCAGTCATAGAAAATCTTATGAGTTTCTTAAGAACTAGTATTAGCTTTCTTTAGAGGATTTAATTAGGAATTAGTACGTGAATACAGAAGTTTTTTGAACCTCCTTAAAAGGTTGAGATATAGCTGCCATTTTCATGAGTTTAATGGTGGGACAACATGAGTTGTTTGGCAATCGCCAATCTCAGTTCACAAGATTTTTCTATCTTTCCACAAATTGCTGACAGGTATACATAGTGAGCGCAATTAAGTTTACTGTTATTTTTGCAGCAAAGTCCAGAGAATTGTGGTTTGTTATCCATTATTTTTAGAGAAGGCTTAATCCCAGAGAGAAAAATCTTATTTTTTAAAAACATAAGTGCTGGTATCATGACTATAATGGAATCTACTGGAAATATTCTCTAGTTCAGTCAGCCCTTTTGGCAACAGCACCCTAAATATTTCCACTTTAACTCTAGGGAGAAGGAAAGTGGTGGGGGGGTGGGGGGAAGACGGACCCAGAGGATGGGCAAGGAGTTATATCTCTTCTTTCAGTTAGTCCTGATGAAGGGTCTCCCGAAACGTCGACTGTACATCTTCCTATAGATGCTGCCTGGCCTGCTGCGTTCACCAGCATTTTTTTTTGTGTGTGATTCCCTGCTCCTCTCCTTTGAGATTTTTCTATCCCCGGCATTTAATGCTAACAATGAAATTCAACTCAAGCTCAAGGAAGAGTACTTCATTTCTCAATTATAACCTGTTGATTTTCATTAATTTCATTTTAGCTTTTGCCATTTACAACCACTCTAGATCCACCTTTTATTCTTTTATGGCCCAAACACCCAAACTTCCTGACAACATTAGGCTTCCCCACTCATTCCCACCACTGTCTTGTACTATCACTCCATTTTGTCATTTTATCTCTCCCACATTTGTACATGGGTGTTGAGTTAAAATATAATAAAAATAAACAATTTTCTTCTTCACCTTTTCTTTGTGTTTCTCCATTCTTCTATTTTATTCTGATCAAGTGACAAAAGATGAAATTCTTGACAGATGTTATGAGGCAATCATTCCGTTCAGCCAACATGAAGTACTTATTAAGAATCTCAGCTTAGACCTCCAGTCAGATGAAATTTGAAATGAATGATTTTGGAAGACAGAAATAGTCATTTGTCCCACGTGTGACTTACTGAGTCACTACAAGAGCCAACATGTTCTCTCCAAGACCCATCAAACTTCTTTTCTTCAGTCACTATCCCACCCTTCCAGAATTTTAAACAGACTATATTTGTTTAATATGCATCATCTATTAGTCCATGATCAGGTATGTTAAGGTGCACAAAGGAAATATTGAGTGATCCTGTACTCTCATCTGAGGGATGTACATGGTGGAATTAAAGTGTCAGCATCATAGTGCCAATTCTTTGACCTGCATTCTATGCATTTGGAGCCTCAATGAGTTTACTGTGTTGGCATCATTTATCAAGGGGAAAATAAAACTTACTGTATTATGATGAATGTGTGTGGTAGCAGAATTTAACTAACATCTATCACTTTTTTGGGTATGAAGCAAGGTGGGGGATGTTAGTATTGAGGATATGAAGAGTTTTTGTTTCAAACATCTGATGTCGGTATCAAACACTGCCAGGTCAGCTGGACACCTTGTACATTTTTGCTACAAGATCCTCCCCAGGGCTAACTTTGAAAGGATTTCACCTTCTGCTTCAGGAAAAATTTTGACTTCCTTAATCAGTCATCTTGTGACACTAATTTAAAGGCCAATTGCCCAGCCTGAAGTGGATTGAAGTTAGCAAAGTCTGTTTCACATTGTGCTACCAATCTAGCAGAGGGAGGGAAATCCCTGTGAAACTGACAACTTAACGCAACTATATTGCCTTTTTGAATTTCATTGGAACTAACCTCCATTTGGTAAAGATTCATGCCAAATCATTGTGGCATCACACCTTCTATAACTGGTCTCTATCGGATGAAGGGCTTTACCTTCCATTAACAGTGGATTCTATCTTTCTCCAGAAATTAAGCTATGCATATTGCTACATTTTATTTGCAAAATCTTTGACATTAGCCCATTGTTTCCCACAAAGTATCTCAGAAGCAAAATCACCCACAAAAATTAAACCTCCTTTTGTCACCAAAGTGGATATTTGCATATGACCAGTCAGTTCCGAGCACCAAAAGCCACCTAAGGTCATAGAAACACGTAATCATAGAACTGCTGCTATACAGCAGGCAGCTGTTCAGTTCATTGTGTCAATGCTACGGTGGTAAACCACATATATATTTTAACTGGGTTACCTGTCTGGACACGCCGCTCTGCTGACTGCCCCTGTGGCTCCTCTCACAGTTTCCTGAATAAAGGTGTTTCGCCTTGCCCCTCCCCCTCAGTCCGGGGGCAGACACTCACCATGTAAGTCATATTGTACAGCGAATAAAAGCCTTTCAGTATTTACCCTGCTTCAGTCTTTTGGAGTTATTAAAGGTACTTCAATTTTATTTGCTGTAGTTTAAAGCATGGAACGCGCTCTGAGACCCGACAAGTTAGATCTCGATCTGCAAACGCCAGAAGCCGGAAAAGCTTTCGAACTCTGGCTGGCCTGCTTGGAATCATACCTAGAGGAGATTAAAGTGACCGACCCCGCAGTCAAATGCAAAGTTCTACTCTCCAGGGTCAGTCCACGGGTCTATTCGCTGATCAGAGTCCAGCCGAGCTACAACGGCACGATAAGCGCACTCAAAGGACAATACCTGCGGCCGATAAATAGCGTCTAGGCACAACATCGTTTAACTACTCAAAACCAGTGGCTTGGGGAATCAAGTGCTGAGTTCGTCCAGGCCCTACAGACGCTTGTGAGAGCCTGCAATTGCCAAGAGCTGATGGCGATACAGCATGCAGAGCTCCTAGTGAGAGACGCCTTTGTCACGGGGACCGGGTCAATGTATGTGCACCAGCGCTGTTGGAAAAAGCCGACCCTAACTTAAGATCGGTGATCGAGCTGGCCGACACACTGGAGACCGCTCTGCATAACTCTGAGGCTCTCCAGGTACGCGATCTCCCGACGGCCTCCTGGACGCTGCAGACTCCGCAACCCGCCGGCGTATCGACCATGACTGCTGCCAGTCGCGAGTCCCTGCAAACCGCCGGTGAATCGACCTCGGCTGCTGTCAGTCATGAGTCCGCGAAGTGCTACTTCTGTGGACTTGAGAAGCACCCCCGGAAACGCTGCCTGGCTCGACAAGCTACCTGCTTCAGCTGCGGAAAGAAGGGCCACTTCGCCAAGGTCTGTAAGTCCAGACTGCGAGCGGCATCGAGCAGCGCCTCGTGTGAGACATGGGGGTTGCCATCTTGCCTGCTGCCATCTCCCCTGCATGCCGCCACCACGTGCAAGACATGGGGGCGACCATCTTGGTTGGCGCCCCCTCCTACCGCCGACGACCAACGGGTGCTCACGGGGAACCCCACCGCGCCGGACCAAGACAGCAACTCAACCCTGGCGTCCGTGACCCTTGACCAAAGCGCTCCCCACCAGCTCGCAAGTTCAATGATGGATATACTGGTGGAGGGGCGCAGGACAAGCTGCCTGTTTGACACAGGCAGCACGGAGAGTTTTATCCACCCGGACACGGTGCAGCATTGCGGACTCGTGATACGGCCGGTAAGTCAGAGGGTCACCATGGCTTCCGGGTCGCGTACAACAGACATCCGGGGGGGTTGTGTAGTGACGCTAGTGATGCAGGGTGCAGAATATTGAGACTTTACGTTACTGGTCTTGCCTCAACTGTGTGCCCCTGTGCAATTGGGGCTCAATTTCCAGAGGCACCTGAAAAGCGCGACAATGAAGTATGACGGGCCCCTTCCACCAATTACTGTCAGAAATCCCCAGTTTTGTAGGAATACGTGCCATACCCCGCTACGGACCACACACACACACACACACACACACACACACACACACACACACACACACACACACACACACACACACACACACACACACACACACACACACACACACACACACACCGACCCCGCACATCCCACCCAACACAATGTCAACTGCCGCACTACCAACTCCACTTGCAGCCTCTCGACCCTCAGGATCCCTCCCCCATCGCTGTTCGCCAACCTGACCCCCGACTGTAATCCCGTGGCAACTAAAAGCAGGAGGTACAGCGCGGGGGACAGAGCTTTCATTAAGTCGGAGGTGCAGCGGCTGCTCAGGGAGGGGGTCATTGAGGCAAACACAAGTCCTTGGAAGGCGCAGGTGGTCGGTGTTCGGAACGGGGAGAAGAATAGGATGGTCGTGGGCTATAGCCAGACCATCAATAGGTTCACGCAGCTCGACGCGTAACCTCTACCCCACATTGCGGATATGGTTAATCAGATAGCACAGTACAAGATGTACTTGACCATAGACCTAAAATCCGCTTACCATCAGCTCCCCATCCGCCGGGAGGACTGCCTTTACACCGCCTTCGAGGCGGATGGCAGGCTTTATCAATTCCTGCGCGTCCCCTTCAGTGTCACAAATGGTGTATCTGTCTTCCAGAGGGCAATGGACCGGGTGGTGGACCAGTGCCAACTGAAGGCCACGTTCCCATAGCTGGATAACATCGCCATCTGCAGTCACGACCAGCAGGATCATGACAACAACCTCCAAAAATTTCTCCAAGCGGCCAAAGCTTTCAATCTCACCTATAATAAGGACAAGTGTGTGTTCAGGACCACCCGACTTGCTATCCTTGGGTGTGTCGTGGAGAACGGAGTCATTGACCCTGACCCCGACCATATGCGCCCCCGTTGGAACTCCCTCTTCCCAACACCCTCAGAGCCCTCAAAAGGTGCCTGGGCTTCTTTTCATATTACGCCCAGTGGGTCTCTATCTACGCAGAGAAGGCCCGCCCATGGTCAAGTCCATCACATTCCCCCTCTCTGCCGAGGCCCGCGCGGCCGCGCATAAAAGCGGACATTACCAAAACAGCAATGCATGCGGTGGACGAGGCCATTCCCTTCCAAGTAGGGAGTGACGCCTCCGACTTTGCGCTGGCTGCTACCCTCAACCAGGTGGGAAGACCAGTGGTGTTCTTCTCCTGTACCCTTCAAGGCCCTGAAATTCGGCGCTCCGCGGTGGAGAAAGAGGCTCAGGCCATAGTGGAAGCTATTAGGCACTGGAGGCACTATCTCACTGGCAAAAGGTTCACCCTGCTAACTGACCAGCGCTCAGTCACATTCATGTTTAATAACCAACAGCGGGGCAAAATCAAAAATGATAAAATTCTGAGATGGAGAATTGAACTCTCCACCTACAACTATGACATCATGTACAGGCCTGGGAAGCTCAACAAGCCCTCCGATGCCCTATCTCGGGAAACGTGTGCCAGTGCGCAGATCAACCGGCTATACGCCCTACATGTAGGTCTTTGCCACCCGGAGTCACCCGGCTTTTCCACTTCGTGAAAGCCCGGAACCTGCCTTACTCCCTTGAGGAGATCAGGATGATGACCAGGGACTGCCAAGTCTGCACAGAGTGCAAACCGCATTTCTACCGACCCGAAAAGGCACAACTAATCAAGGCCACCCGCCCCTTTGAGCGACTGAGTGTTGACTTTAAGGGCCCCCTTCCCTCCACAGACCACAATGTGTACTTACTTAACATAATTGACAAGTACTCGCGGTTCCCGTTCTCCATCCCCTGCCCCGATACCACTACCACGTCAGTTATAAAAGCCCTGCGCAAGCTCTTCACTCTGTTCGGATACCCATGCTATATCCACAGTGACAGAGGGTCCTCGTTTATGAGTGACGAGCTGCGCCAATATCTACTGGCTAGGGGAATTGCAACTAGTAGGACCACGAGCTATAATCCCCGGGGGAATGGACAGGTGGAGAAGGAGAGTGGCACGGTGTGGAAGGCCACACTCTTAGCCCTCAGGTCAAAGGGACTGCCGGTCTCCCGCTGGCAGGAGGTCCTTCCCGAGACACTCCACTCCATCCGCTCCCTGTTATGCACAGCCACCAATGCCACCCTCATGAGCGGCTCTTTTCTTTTCCCAGATATTTGACCACCGGGACCACCCTACCAACTTGGCTGACATCCCTGGGGCCAGTGCTGCTCCGGAAACATGCGAGGAGCAACAAATACACCCTGATGGTCAAGAGGGTTCACTTACTTCATGCGAACCCCCAGTATGCCTATGTGGTTTTATCTGATGGGCGGGAGGACACGGTCTCTATCCGTGACCTGGCGCCCACAGGAGCACTTGGTCCCTACCCTGAACACCCCATATCCACTGATATATATACCCACGAGACACTGCGCACTCCAAGCCCTACACAGACACCACATGACACTCCCATACCGGGTGTGATGCACACGCATGAGGGATTACTGACGCCTAATGTACTGGCACCTCAAGTCAGGCCGGAGCCAGCACAACCGCCATCGCCGATGCAATCACCGCCGGTGCTACGTAGATCACAGCGACGGACTCGACCGCCTGATTGTCAGTCACTTCACCCCACGGGACTCTTTTTATAAAAAGGAGGGGTGGCTGTGGTAAACCATATATATGTTGTAACTGGGTTAACTGTCTGGACAAGCCCCTCTGCTGACTGCCCCTGTGGCTCCTCCCACAGAATTCTGAAAAGTTGTTTCGCCTTGCCCCTCCAGTCCGGGGGCAGACATTCAGCATGGAGGTCGTATTGTGCAGCGAATAAAAGCCTTTCAGTATTTACCCCACTTCAGTCTTTTGGAGTTATTGAATGTGCTTCAGCTACCCAAGTTGATCCATTCCTTTGCTCTTCCCCATGCAGCTACAAAAAATTTTTCCTCAAGTGCCAATCTAGGTCCTTTTGAAAAGACTTATATGACCCTCCCAGCGATTGAGTTTCAACTCAACACCACTCTATTCTCATGTCCTCCTGTACATGACCCACCAATTTAAAATGTTCCAGTCATCTTACAGGAGTCATAATTTTATAGCCAAACTCTTTAAGAAGTCTGATAATCCAAAAGAGGAATGAAAGTCAAAGAGCAAATTTTAAAATTAAAAATAGTACCAGATAGATCTACTGCTACTTGATTCAAATTATCAGCTCAAAAGTGGCAAGGAAGATGGTTTGTTTATGTTTTAAGGGATCTAGAGTCTATCAAATATTTGTCTATTGAACCTTGATTTCTCTCAGTAGTTTTCTTGTATAGCAAGGAGAAGTTTCTGGGACGTAGCACTGGAGAAAATCAGCTGAGTCAACAAAGTATAATGGTAACAAAACAACCAATGAGTGCAATTATTTGATGCAAAAAGATGTCCTCTTTACATATCAGTGTAGATTAATTTCATAAAATAAATTGCGAAATGTTTTGATACAAAGAGAATTAAGGGGAACAATACTGATGAATCTACAAAGGTTGCTTCTTGCTATATCTATGCAACAGGCATAAAATAAATGCATTGAGGGGCAATTTTAGAGAATTGATACCTCACTGTGAGGTCAGCTTACTTCTAGTTGTTGAAAGCAGCTTTTGAAAAACTGAAATGGCCTTTGTATTCTCTAATGTGTGGGTTAGAGCTTGTCCTAAGGTCTTGTTGAGAAAATGAGGAGTCCCGAGTGCATTAAAGACCTAGCTTACTACTCTCTGATTGTGCTGGTGTCTGTAATCCAGGAAGCAGCTCCTACCCATGTTGTTAGCAATGGTTTTAAATATCTTATGTGGAGCGTGAGGAACAAGTGAATTTCTCCTGCCTCCAGATGAATTCAGATGCCCTGTATTGAAACCTCTTCTACACCAGCAGCACCCCCAATCCCTGCTTTCCATCACTTCTCCTCCAGGCTTCAGTGGAGGGAGGGAATGTCGACTCAGACCATGAGAGGCCTGCGTCGGGCATTTTCATGCCTTACAAGATGCAGATTGGAAATCTGTGTGGGACGCCACTCCTCGCACAGACACTAGAGCAATGTGTGGTTAAGTGCCTTACTCAAGGACACAAACACGCTGCCACAGCTGAGGCTCGAACTAGCAACCTTCAGGTCACTACACGAATGCCTTAACCACTTGGCCACATGCTTCAGAACCCTCTGATAATTAGTTCAGATCAAAGTTCATATATGTCACCATAAACAACCCTGAAATTCATTTTCTTGCAGGCATTCTCAATAAATCCATAACAGATTAATAACCATTATAGAATCAATGAAAGACCACATCAACTTAAGTGTTCAACCAGTGTACAAAAGACAAGAAACTACAGGTACAAAAAGAAAGAAATAATAATAATAAATAAATAAGATCACTGGATGTGACTCTCAGTCCATTCCTACAGAGAAATGAATTACGTACACATGGTAGCATGCCTGGTGGCAGCAGCTATCCAACATTAACATAAGTACAACATCCGTTAATCTGTTTCTTCTGGTTTGTGTACTCATGGCAAATATCATTTTTATACCAGCTGCCAGTACTCAGTGAATTTCTAGTCCCATGTCCTCTCTCCATGCAATGGCTTTTTTATTGTTATTCATTTTTGTGATTTGGGCATCATCTGCAAGCCAATTATTTATCATTCCTTCCTTATTGCCCTTGAGAAGGTGGTGATGAGCTGATATTTTGAAACACTGCAGTCTGACAATGAACATCCATATTTGCTAAATTTATTTATTTATTTATGGCAGTGTCTAACTCATCAAGATTGAAAGAAAATTCCATGTAGAATAAGTATCCCATGGATCAGCCAAACCACTTGAGAACATAATGCTCACAGAACATATTTTTACTTCTGATTATAATGGACACAAGCATGGATTCAGTTCTGAATTGTGTTCAGTAACTGGGGTGTGTAGCTAATAATTTAATAGTAATTTTTTCCCAAAAGATTTAAACAACTCAGTTGTTTGCACTGTCTATTCCAATAGTCCAGCCTTCAGAATGTATCCTCTTATTCCCCTTGCTTTCAGTAGTAAAATGTTGTGCCATATACACATTGTGCTACCTTCATTCATTTATCATGATCGACATCAGCACAGCACAATCTTCTCAAGATTTTCATGACGTTGGTGCCAATGATGGGAATGCATACATACTCTTTGGTCATCAATTATTAAAAACATTACACATTTATTGCTTTGACCCTTTTACACAAAATTGAGTATGAATAGTTTGTAATCAAACTTTGTAACCAATAAACACACATTGACCAAAGGAGGGGTCAAAGTTTGGCTTGGTGTTAATAGATTGAGTGCTGCATCAAATCTTAATCTTAATATCCTGATTGGTTAAAAAAAATGGCTAATTAGTGAGTCCTAGTTACTTACACCATCACAGAAAACAAATTTCAGTTCATAGAACCTTTGAATCATCAAATTTTTCAGAGCAGAACAGGACCCTCACATCTCACCTCCTTCATACTGCCTAGTGCTTATTTACACTTAAACCATTTGTCCACATTAGGCTCTTAGTCCAAAAGTACTTCAGCTATCCAAGTACCTGTCCAAATGATAAGGATGAAAAGGTATCTCTTGTTACCATTTCCGTTGGTAGCCTGTTCTGGATGCTCACACTGAGAGTGAGAAATTTACTTCTCAGTCAACTTTATTTTTTCCCTCTCACCTTAAACCTGTTTCCTCTAGTTTTAGACTCTTCCTTCAGTTAGTCCTGACGAAGGGTCTCGGCCTGAAACGTCGACTGCACCTCTTCCTAGAGATGCTGCCTGGCCTGCTGCGTTCACCAGCAATTTTGATGTGTGTTCCCCTAGTTTTAGACTTTCTTGGCCTGGGAAAAGAGTCCATCTATCCTATCTGTGCCCCTTATAATATTATACATTTCTATAAGGTCATCTCTCAGTCTCCTACATTCCAGTGAGAATAAATGTAGCTTTTTAAATTTCTCCTTATTACCACAACCCTCCATTCCTGGCAACATTGTTGTGAATCTCTTCTGCCTTCTCCCTATTGCTACCACATCCTTCCTGTAGTGCCAAATGAAATGCAATTAAATGCTGGGCAATAATTTAAAAAAAGACAAAATAACTGTAACTGCAGTACAAAAGAGATAGAGAAGTAGGAAAAATAATTTAAAATTTTTTTTCTAATGCTGCTGTTTCTTGTGCCATCTATTTGTGTTTAGACATTCAAAGCTGAAAACCTAAGCTAAGTCAAGACATCTAGAAAATTACTGTATAAAGAGCTGTGAGCACTTAATAAAAAGTGGGAGGCACTATATGTGCTCAAGCTATAGCCATGATGATATATCACATGCCTCCTATCTATCTAAAAGGTACCTATGCATGGTGAGTTAGTAGAAAATAAGCATTTATTTACTTGGTATTTGAGTTTAGGGACACAATTAGGGCAGAAAGGAATGCCATAGCGTGAGTGTTGATCATGAAATGTAGAATGCATTCATGCCTAGAGTCCCTCCACACTGACTGGCCACAGCAATTCATTAGCAAGTGTCCAGTTGCAAATGAGTCACATGTTCAGTTTCCTTTCACACAAATCATTCATACATGCTGAGAGAAAAAGGTATAGGCAGAACTTTTTTCTTGTTCCAAATGAATTGCTTTGATATTCACGTTAATTTGGCAGCTAATCAACTTATCAATATTCACGACATGAGTCTGTTGTTACACCCCACTGCATAAAGCATGTTTGCCTCAGCTAGAAGCTAAACCCTTTGTTCTTAGAGCATGGTGGCAGGGATTTTCATATATGAGAGGAATGCCCTCCTATCTCCTTATTACTTGATCTTAGTCTGGGACCACATTCTCTATTGAACTAATACACCTTGAATTGTTCGTATTGTCAAGGGTTCCTTGGAATTGTAAAATCCTCTATCTGTAGCACTTTTCATTGGTGCTGGATTAGAATTTAAGAAGGATAAAGACATAATTAAATCTCATCTAAATTAAAGAAGCCATTTTCATGAACTGCTTAGTTACATGATTATTATAAAAATAGAGACAAGACCTCCAGGAAAGATACTTTTTATTTGCTGGATAGTGTGGAACAGAAATATTGAGATAAATTTCTCTCCTGAAGATGATGGCTGAGGATGGTGGGGGTATTCTGTCAGGTTTACTCTGAGACCAAACACATTGGATTATTGCAATGGTTACCCTGGTGTGAAACATAAAAAATACATTTCCTCTCTCTGCTCCGATGTCAGCACCATCTCCTCTCCATCTGTGCTCAGCAATCATTCAACTACTAATCCACCCACCCTTACTTTGCAGTGAACAGTCCTCAGCCACATACACATCCACAGTACTTTGAGCCACTTGGTCACAACTTTCACCAGGAAACCAGCAAAAGGGAAAGCAGTGGGTTCACATATGAAGTACAAAATAATGAACAAGGTTCCAAGTGGATACATTTTTGTATCTTAATAAATCTGGAAACTTAGCAATATCTTGGTAGTCCTTCGGATTTGAAGAAGACACTTGAAACCTCTGCGTGATGGAGTTTTAAGTGGAACAGCTGTTGCACAGGGGCAATCCCACTCTCTTGGCAGAAGAGACCTTGATCCAGTGGCACGGACAACCGTTATGTCTAGAGACCTCTCCTGCTGCAGTGGATGACCAGGACGTCTAAGTGCCTTGTCATGCTCTTAGCGCTCCACAACGTCTGCTGGGCCTGCCTTCTTGACCGTTGGACGATTAATCGGCCTCCTCCGCTCAATCTGCCAGGGCCAGAATTCACACACTGGGATAGACCGATTCCCTACTCACCGAGAGTCGAAGATCCATTGGCTACCCTCACCTGGTTTGGCCTGTCTGCCGAGATGGTTTACCAGGGTGTGTCCGCTACGCGTGCTACAACTACTTGGAGCCACAGGTGAGAGCTGAGCACCAGGTGGGGACCAAAGGCGGACGAGCTGCCCTGAAAATGGCACGGTAGGCCCCCCAACCAGAGGTTCTACCCCTCCCTAGACACCCCAAACACCCCAATATTTAGATTATGAGGACATGCAGTCCTCTTTTATCGTCATTTAGTAATGCATGCATTAAGAAATGATACAATGTTCCTCCAGTGTGATATCACAGAAACACAAGATAAACCAAGACTGAAAAACTGACAAAAACCACATAATTATAACATATAGTTACAACAGTGCAAGCAATACCGTAACTTGATGAAGAACAGGCCATGGGCACTGTAAAAAACTCAAAGTCTCTTGAAAGTCCCAAAATCTCACGCAGATGGTTGAAGGGAGAAACTCTCCCTGCCATGAACCTTCAGCACCGCAAACTTGCCGATGCAGCATTCTGGAAGCACCCGACCACAGTCCGACTCTGAGTGATCCGAAAACTTTGGGCCTCCGACCAGCCCTCCGACACCGAGCACCGAGCACCATCTCTGCCGAGCGCTTCGACCCTAGCCCCAGCTGCCAGCAACAGACAAAGCCGAGGATTTGGGGTCTACCCTCCAGAGATTCTCGATCGCACAGTAGCAGTGGCAGCAAACCGGGCATTTCAGAAGTTTCTCCAGATGTTCCTCCGTGCTTCTCACGTCTGTCTCCATCAAATCAGAATTGTGCACGGCCCCCTATTTAACAAATATGATATCATTTCACCGGAGAGGCCACGTGCGCTGCGTCGCGCCACCATCTTCTCCTCCCCCCATAGATAGCAATACTATAGCAATATAGTATCTGGTTAAAAGCTCATGTTTTCCCCTTGGTGAACTATAGCACATTTCTACAATCCTGTGCAATTGTTAGAGATGGTGGCAAACTACTCATATCGTTGCCTAGAACACTGAGAAATGTTTGGCCAATTTCCTCTGAGCCCCTAAAGGCTCTACAACAGACTGGGCCACTTGCATCTCCACAAGGACCGTCAATCATCTGAAAGAGGGTTTCATATTGAGAAGTTTCATTCCAACAATAGTTTAGAGCTACACCTATCTTAGAACATTGATGGTGAAGCTAAGTGACATGGTGAAAGTTCATCAAGATGCAATCCGTTGTTCTTACCCAACTGCAGACAATATCACAATCCATTGTTCCATGAACTGCTCATAATTATGCTATGCTCTTACAACATTCAGAGAAGATCTGTTTGGATTCAGTTAAGATAATGATGCACAACGTATTCAGCAGATGCTGGAAATGCTGGAGGTTCACAGCAGGTCAAGTGGCATCCATAGAGGGAAATGAAATGTCTATGTTCTGGGCTGAAGCTCTTCATCAGTACCCTTCAAAATAATGATGAAGCTTACCACTTCTCTGATATAAAGGATTAATAAGTGAATTTATCCTATTGGCATTAAATCCTAACTGGTTCAATTAGTCATCAGACCTGTTTCAGGTATCTAAATATAACCAAAAGTTGAAATTCCTGCAGGAGTAAAGGGAATGTGTGTGACTGAAGCAGACTCAATTCAATTTGAATTATTAGGGTTTCTATCTTAAATTGTTACGCTAATGCCATCTTCCCACAAAACTTTGAGCTACTGTAATGGAGGTCAAAACATGAAAATTACAATTTATTCTTTTCCCTCATGGTAATTTCTTCATTTTTTTAGAGAAATTGTATTTCTTGATAAAAAGGCAAAAGTGAATGTAAATGTTGCTTGATCCTTTGGTAATGTCTGTCCAATGGGAGAAAATAAATTTATCACATTCCCAAAAATGGATTGCAAAACTACAATCTGTGAGCAATGAGCTAAAATGTTACCAGAACCCGCAAGCATGAAACTCTACCACTTTATAACTTTCACCTAAAGGCTAAGAGTAAACGCCAACCTCAAATTAATCAGTTCAATTGAATAATGCATTCCATGTACCATGTACATTTTTGGTGAATTATGGCCATATACTTTTCTTTGTAGCACAGGATACTATTCTTAAAGCAAAATCACTGCTAAAGTTAGCATATTTATTAACTTCAAAGAACCAGAGTCAAATACAGACAAGAAAGGAATTGTTATTTTTGCTACTGGTTTGTAGAATTCCAGAACTCCCATATTGCCCCATTATCTTGTGGTAGTCTCCAGTCTTCCTCTGTTTCACATGCATATTGATTTTTTTTTCGCTTAGAATAAACAATAATTCAAGCCTTATCTGCTGCCTGGAAACTCCTGTTCAACAAACCGGAAATAAAGAATTTTGTTCAAAATGTCACCAAAAAAAACTAATAATGCACAAAACATTAAAGTATGTATCATTTTAACTCAAATTTACTTTAAGTATCAAGTTTAGTTTTGAAGGGTCAATATTGCAATAACAATATTTTTAACTATTTTTTACAGTTTATCTAGTATTTTGTTCCATATTAAATTGCTTTTTTACTAAATATTTTCCTTGAAATAAGATTATCTATTTAGTGTTCAGTATTTTCTGTTTTCCTTTTCCTGTGCACTGTTTGAAAGGGTAAGTAACACTTTGAGATTAACGTCATGAATATTAACTTCTGATTGTTCAAAAAACTTGCATCATTGTGCAAAGTGGATGCAATTCAAAAGTTCAAAACTGTGAACTTTTGAATTGCATCCAATTTGCACAATGATGCAAGTTTTTTGAACAATCAGAAGTTAATATTCATGAACTCAGTTTCGCTCATAAGTTTGTGTTAAATAAGTCAGTCATTAATCCTTCGATAGGAACTTAATCATAATGCAACTGCATGAAATCTACTGTATATCAGCATCTGCCATGATAGCTTTTGGGAATAATAAGCACATTAGAGTAATGATGAATACCTTTAAGTGTTTGAAAAATAGGGTTTAATTATCTGCAGTGAAGCTTTATTTTGTCAATGTAAGGACTTAGCTAGGATACTTCCTTTGTCAGTTACGTTAGCATCTCAGCGGCGACTGAGTTACAAAATACAAGAGTATTGCTTCCCTTTATATTATTTATGTAATGTGCACTAATTCAAAATAAAATGACTCAATAAAAACTCTATACGCTGGAATACACAGAGCATTCCACCCAATTCAGCATAAGTGCTTTCTGTGTGACAGGTGCAGCTAATAAACCTGATGTGGAGAACAGCTGCATGGTGAATAAAGGTTCAGTGACCATTCAAAGATGAATTGGTAACAGCTGGTTTTTCTACAAGGTGCAGGCATTTTGATAATGTCCCTTTTTCTGCTTCCTTAGTTAAATGAATCTTAGTTTGGACTGATGAAGACAGACTGTTTCTGAGATCATGTAGCCAGATGGATAACCATTTGCCTTAGAGAGATATGCAGGCTCTGTGGTCAAAATGAGAGTGATTGCTTATCTATTTGATTTCATTGCGTCACAGATGAAATTGATATATTTCATGATTCAGCTGCAGGTACTGTTAAGGAAAGTTTCCACTAATCATTTAAATATGATCCTTGTTTCATTCACGTTGTAAATTATTTCTGTTTTATCCCAAAATGAGTCTGTAATGCTGTGATTTTGTTTCATTTAGGTGATTATTACCGGCACGTCTCTTATTTCGTATCAGTGAAACCATCCATTCCTACTGTCAGCTTTGTAACTAAAGACTTGAAATGCAAATACTCTTTCTATGTTTGTCATATTCACTTAATAATTAATACTCTTCACTTTTAACTTTACTCCTCGGTTTTTTTCTTCAAAAGACCATTTTTTTTTGCAGGAGAAATCTTTTATGTTCTTATGAACAATTTAAATTAAGCCATCACCACTTATAACTTTAATTTTGTGCCTCACTGTGATTAATGCACTTGGTGAATAGTTACTGTTCTTGGGTAGCGGACATCCATCAACATCAACCAGGCAAGATGTGAACTGTGTTTCATGGTCAGTTGTACGTTAAAGCTAAAATTAGTTCAAGATTACCACTGCAATCTCTTCAAGCTATCTAACGTTGAATGCACTTCCTGCTCCTTAGGTTTTCTTATTCTTTCTCTTTCCAATCTATATAAGTTATTCATCCCTTTAATAATCCCATCCCACCTTCTGAAACTCTTGGTTTTAGTCAAACTTCCAAACCCGTTAGATTTCACAGGTTTCTGACTTTTTTTCCCAATCACAAAAGTTGTTCCCTCCTTTCAGAATCAGAATCAGGTTTATTATCACCGGCATGTGAAGTGAAATTTGTTAATTTAGCAGCAGCAGTTCAATGCAATACATAATCTAGTAGAGAGAGAAAAAAAATAAAAATAATAATTATAAATAAAACATGTAAATCAATTATGTATATTGAATCGATTAAAAAAAACCCTGCAAAAACAGAAATACTGTATTTTTTTTTAAAAAGTGAGGTAGTGTCTAAAGATTCAATGTCCTTTTAGGAATCGGATGGCAGAGGGGAAGGAGCTGTTCCTCAATCGCTGAGTGTGTGCCTTCAGGCTTCTGTACCTACTACCTGATGATAACAGTGAGAAAAGGGCATGCCCTGGGTGCTGGAGGTCCTTAATATGGAGGCTGCCTTTCTGAGACACCACTCCCTGAAGATGTCCTGGGTACTTTGTAGGCTAGTACCCAAGATGGAGCTGACTAGATTTACAACCTTCTGCAGCTTCTTTCAGTCCTGTGCAGTAGCCCCTCCATACCAGACAGTGATGCAGCCGGTCAGAATGCTCTCCACGGTACAACAATAGAAGTTTTTGACTGTATTTGTTGACATGCCAAATCTCTACAAACTCCAAATAAGGTATAGACACCGTCTTGCCTTCTTTATAACTACATCGATATGTTGAGACCAGATTAGATTCTCAGAGATCTTGACATAGAGGAACTTGAAGCTGCTCACTCTCTCCCCTTCTGATCCCTCTATAAGGATTGGTGTGTGTTCCTTCATCTTGCCTTCCTGAAGCCCACAATCAGCTTTTTCATCTTGCTGCCATTGAGTGCCAGGTTGTTGCTGTGGCATCACTCCACGAGTTGGCATATCTCACTCCTGTACGCCCACCTGAGATTCTACCAACAATGGTTGCATTGTCAGCAAATTTATAGATGGTATTTGAGCTATGCCTAGCCACACAGTCATGGGTATATAGACAGTAGAGCAGTGGGCCAAGCACACACCCTGAGGTGCACCAGTGTGGATCGTCAGCGAGGAGGAGATGTTATCACCAATCTGCACAGATTGTGGTCTTCCAGCAAAAAAGTCGAGAATCCAATTGCAGGTACAGAGGCCCAGGTTCTGCAACCTCTCAATCAGGATTGTGGGAATGATGATATTAAATGCTGAGCTATGGTCGATGAACAGCATCGAGACGTAGGTGTTTGTGTTGTCCAGGTGGTCTAAAGCCGTGTGGAGGACCTTTGAGATTGCATCTGCCTTTCGTTTTGTTGCCTCATTTGTTTAAACATTTGAGCCTGTGGAAAAATGCATACCTCAGTTGGAAGCAGATCTCTGAATGACAAGTGAGGTTTGGGAGTGTTTTGATCTATTTTTGGGTTTGCTGAGAAGTTTTTCAATTATTATGGGAAATCAAGGTGAAAACGGTGCCCTGCATTTCCTTGTAATATGTGGCCAGTTCTGTATCGAACAGTCAATATTTCTTCAATAAATGTCAGGAACTTCAAGCAGCACACTACAGTATGAAAACAGAAGGGCTGATCTTCCAGGAAGATGTTAACTTTTTCCAGTCAGTACAATTTAAGTTAATTCTTAAATTGCTTTAGTGGTTTTAAATATTTTAGTTCACTTTTAAAAATTATTTTAATTTCATAAGGGATTAAAGAAGTTTGAATGTTTTTAACATTCAAAAAAATTCCATGTTTTTAGTAGGTTTATCAGCACATCAAGCTAGAAGCATGGATTATCTAGCTTTGCATTCTGCTGATCTTTGTATCTCTTATTTTATATCATGCACCTTTTAACTGGCAAGTCACTTTGAAAGTTTTCTTATTTTTATTTAAGGATACAGCACAGCAATATGTCCTTCTGACCCAAAGAGCCCAATTACACCCTGTGACCAATTCCTACTTATCCGTATGTCTTTGGAATGAGGGAGAAAACTGGAGCTCCTGGAGGAAACACATGCGGTCATGGGGAGAATGTACAGACTCCTCACAGACAGTGACAGCATTTAACTTGGGTTGCCGGCTCTGTTGTTGTTGTTGTTCGTCCTTCGTAGTCGAAGATGACCATGGCTTCAAAGTCAAATGGGAGATTGGTGGCTGTGGGTCCAGAGGTGACTGATGAGGCCAATCCGGGCCCTGAAGGCTCACCCACATGTGGGACACAAGTGGGTGGGTGCTGTCGTGGCAGTGGATGCTGCTTGGGCCTTGTGCATAGCATGCTTTCGTTGCGCCTTGATGATGCGCCTGACTTCAGCTGCATGGGCCAGGTGGTGATCTTGCTGCGCCAAGCTGGACGGTCGAGGGCAAGCGTCTCCCACGTGTTGATGTCGACACCCAGGCCTTTGAGGGACGCTTTCAGGCAGTCTTTGTAACAGCATAATGCTAACTGTTATGCTCTGTGCCGCTCATCTCAGAGTTTCTGCTTGTATGCCTCTTTGTGTGTGGTTCTGCTATTTTAACACTTTGGGTTGCCATGTAGCCATGATATAGGGCTAGAAAGTTAATGTCTCTAACATCCAAGTATATTTATATCAGGAGTTCTCAGCTGGGGTCCACAGCATAGAAAAGATTGTGAACCTCAGATTTACAAATATTAACGTCCATACTGGTTAAACGAGTTCTTGACTTGAATTACTCCATTTTCAGTATAAAATGTTAATAAATGTTTCTAATCCATGTCACATCAACAAAGTCTATAAGATACTTCAGTTCATCTTCGTTTCTACTAGATCTAGTCATTATTTGTTGCTGTTTATTGAGCTTGGATTCAAAGGTTGAGGGGAATTTTACCAATTCATCATTTGCTTCACTCTCATGATCATCTTCTCCAATTTTTTGGGTGCTATATGTTGCTGTTGGATGCAATCCTCTTTAATATTATTGGCTAGCTTACTTTTATATTCCATCTTTACCTTCTTAATTTTTTTTTAGTTGTCTTCTGTTGGTATTTAAAAGTTTCCCAATCCTCTAACTTACCACTAATTTTTGCTTTATTATATACCCTCTCTCTCTTTGGCTTTTATGTTGGCTTTGACTTCCCTTGTTCACCGTGGTTGTGTCATCTTGCCTTTAGAATACTTCTTCCTCTTTGGGATATATATATCCTGTACCTTCCAAATTGCTTCCAGAAATTCCAGCTATTGCTGCTCTGCCATCATCCCTGCCAGTGTTCCTTTCCAATCTGGCCAATGCCTCTCTCACGCCTCTGTAATTCCCTTTACTCCATTGTAATACTGATCCACCTGACTTTAGCTTAAATTCAACTGCACTTTCAGGAAGTTTGAAAAATGATAGATCACTCGTTGACTGTTTTTGGCCTTGAAGCACAACATGATTTGTTGTAACCCTTGCCCAAGTCTATCAGCTGCCTTGTGTGCACACATAACTTCCCTTTGGTACATTGCCACCAAAAAGCTGCACACTTCACTTTTTCCTCTTGTTTTCTTATTGCACAGAAATACATCATTCAGCCCATTAAGTCAAGGCTGGCTCATGGGACAATCCCTTTAACCTCATTCCTCCACGTACTTCCCCATAACCTACTCTCTCTCAAATGCTCATTAAATCCTAGTCAACACTAGGAGTAATTCACAGGAGGCAATTATGATAACAACCAACAGATCTTTGGGACATTGGGAGAATCCAGAGTATCAGAGGGAAATCCACCTGATCACGGGGAGAATTAACAAACCATACACAGAAGTCACTGGAGTTCAGGACTGAAACTGCAGTTCTTCTGGTTGTACCACTGTGCTGTCTATTTTCATGTGAAATCATTATTTTATGGCTACTATATTCAGTAACTCATGAGCACTCCACACAATGCCATTCTTCCTCATATGTTCTGAGATTGTAGTACTAGCATTCTATCAACCTTTAAAAGCAATCACTCAGAAGTCCTGAACTTATCTTAAATATAGAACTTGCATCTGTATTAGGAGAAAGACTAGGCCACTCATTCCTTTAAATGTCCCCCCCACACCATTTAATGAAATCATGACTGAATAGGCTGTTATCTTGACTCCACAATCTGGTCTGTCCAAAGGTCTGTCTACCCTTTATCTTCTCCCAAAATCGAGCTCTATTTTAAAATGTACAAAAACTCCAGATTCTTCAACAAGGCGAAAAACTGTCTCCAAGTCCTTCCTGTCAAGACCTTTCAGAATCTTGTATGTTTTAAAGAGATATAGAGGACTACAAGCCCTTTGCCCTATCTAGTTTATGTCGATTCATTATTTGGCCTAATCCCATCGACCTGCGTCCTAGCCCTCCATAATCCTACTTATCCACGTGCTTAACCAAACTTCCCTTAAATGTTGAAATTGGAGCCACATCCACCACTTCCACTGGCAGCTTGTTCCACACTCTAACCGCCTTCTGAATGTATAAGTTCCATCCTCATGCTCCCCTTAACCATTTTACCTTCTACCCTTAACCCATGACCTCTAGTTGACTCATTGGGAAAAAGCCTTTTTTCCATTTACCCTATTTTACCACTAATAATTTTGTATACCTTTACCAAATCACCCCTCATTCTCCTACACTCCATGGAATGAAGCCTTAACCTATTCAACCTTTCCCTATAGCTTGTGTCCTTGTCCTTGTAATTTGTCTCTGTACTCCTTCAATCTTATTGATATTATTCTTGCAGGTAGGTGACTACAGCTGCATGCAAAACTCCAGATTAGGCCTCAACAACATCATATACAACGTCGAAATAAAATCCTTACTGCTATCTTCAATACTTAGATATACGTGTGCTAATATGCCTAAAGCTCTCATTATGACCCTATGTACTATTGCCATCATACTCAAAGAATTATCCAACTGTATTCCTAGATTCTTTTGTTCTGCCACAAACCTCAGTGCCCTAGCTGTTCACACTGGTTTGTCCTTCCAAAGTGCACAGCTCACACTTGTCTGCATTAAAATCCATCTGCCATTTTTCAGTCCATTATTCCAGCTGGCCTCTTCACTGTCCACTACACCCATTCTTGGTGTCATCTGCAAGTTTTCTGATCAGTTTGCCACATTATCACCCAGATCATTAGTGTGGCGCGTGGCTAAGTGGTTAGGGCATTGGACTAGCGATTTGAAGGTCGTGGGTCCGAAGAAGCGTGTGTGTCCTTGAGCAAGGCACTTAACCACACAATGTTCCAGTCTACCCAGCTGAGAATGAGTACCGGTGAAATGCTGGGGGTTAACCTCACGATAGACTGGCATCCTATCCAGGGGGGTCTCGTACTCTCAGTTGCCTCACGCCATGGAAACCGGCGTAAGCAACAGCCTGATGGGCCACAAGGCTCGTGACAGACTTTAAACCCAGATCATTGAGATAGATGACAAACAACAGCAGACCTAGCACTAATCCTATGGCGCACCGCTAGTCACAGGGCTCCATCAGAGTGACAACCAACCATCTACTACCAGTCTCTAGCTTTTCCCGTGAAGCCAATGTCAAACCCAAATTACTACCACATCCTGAGAAATGAGCAACTGAACCTACTTGACCAGCCTCCTGTATGGGACCTTGTCAAATGCCTTGCTAACATCTATACAGACCATATGCACTGGCTTTTCTTCATCAAATTTCCTGGTAACTTCCTTGAAAAACCCTGTAGGCTTGGTTAGACATGACCTACAATGCACAGTCATGTTGACTATCCCTAATCAGTCCCTGTCTATCCAAATACTTATATATCTGGTCTATTAGAATACCTTCCAATATCTTACTCACTACTGATGTCAGGCTTACCAACTTGTAATTTCCTGTCTTGTTTTCAGAACCTTTCTTAAACAGGCTGAATCAAGGTGGCGGAGTGTGTATCCGAGTGGCAGAACCCAATGTTTGGACAACAATTTAAGCACCAGGCCAGATTGAAAAGGTTGGTGTGTTGGGGACCGAAGTGAGGCTCGGACCAGTTCAACTTGCTACTGCACAAGGTTAATTCGGCTCTGTACTGAACTAAGGGTCTGTGGACAGATTCTTGTGGTGGACTTTAGTTCAGAATGCTGTTTGCTTGCGTTTATTATTTGCATGATTTGATTTTTCTTTCTCTGAACATTGGGCGTTTGACAGTCTTTTTTTTTAATGGGTTCTTTGGGTTTCCTTGTTTCCTGGCTGCCTGTAAAGCGGTGAATCTCAATGTTGGTGTAATCATAGTTTGATAATAAATGTACTTTGAACTTTGAATTTCAAACATTTCTCCTGCAACTCATCCATGGTTAAAGATGTTTTAAATATCTTATGTTAGGGCAACTGCAATTCCTGCACCAGCTTTTCACAAGGTCCAAGGGACACTTTATCAGGCCCTGGGGATTTATCCACCCTAATTTGTCCCAATACTGCAAGCACCTCCTCCTCTGTAATCCATATATGGTCTATGACCTCACTACTGTTTTGCCTGACTTTTAAGGACTATGTTTTTGTCTCCCAAGTAAATACAGGTGCAAAAAATCCATTTAAGATCTTCCCCATCTCTTTAGGCTCCATGCATAGGGAAGCATAATGATCTTCAAGAAGTCCAGTATCTTCCCTTGCTTTTTTTGGCTCTTAATATATCTAAAAAGCCCTTGGAATTCTCCTTCACTTTGTCAGCTAGAGCAACCTCATGCCTTCTTTCAGCCCTTTTAAAAGATCTCTTACATTCCTTATACTCCTCAAATACCTTATTCGTTTTCTGTTGCCTATACCTGCTGTGCCTGTTCCTTCTTCCTCTTATCCAGGATCTTGATATCTCTTGAAAACCAAGGTTCCTTAAACCTACTTCAAGGAAGTCCTGCAACACACATCAAAGTTGCTGGTGAACGCAGCAGGCCAAGCAGCATCTGTAGGAAGAGGTGCAGTCGACGTTTCAGGCCGAGACCCTTCGTCAGGACTAACTGAAGGAAGAGTGAGTAAGGGATTTGAAAGTTGGAGGGGGAGGGGGAGATCCAAAATGATAGGAGAAGACAGGAGGGGGAGGGATAGAGCCAAGATCTGGACAGGTGATTGGCAAAAGGGGATACGAGAGGATCATGGGACAGGAGGTCCGGGAAGAAAGACAAGGGGGGGGGACCCAGAGGATGGGCAAGAGGTATATTCAGAGGGACAGAGGGAGAAAAAGGAGAGTGAGAGAAAGAATGTGTGCATAAAAATAAGTAACAGATGGGGTACGAGGGGGAGGTGGGGCCTTAGCGGAAGTTAGAGAAGTCGATGTTCATGCCATCAGGTTGGAGGCTACCCAAACGGAATATAAGGTGTTGTTCCTCCAACCTGAGTGTGGCTTCATCTTTACAGTAGAGGAGGCCGTGGATAGACATGTCAGAATGGGAATGGGATGTGGAATTAAAATGTGGGGCCACTGGGAGATTCAGCTTGCTCCTGCCCCACCGAACTCGTTTCTGCATACCTCGACACGGTTTTATCACCCCTTGTTCAATCCCTTCCGACCTATGTTCGTGACACTTCTCACGCACTTAAACTTTTCGATGATTTTAAGTTCCCTGGCCCCCACCGCTTTATTTTCACCATGGATGTCCAGTCCTTATATACTTCCATCCCCCATCAGGAAGGTCTCAAAGCTCTATGCTTCTTTTTGGATTCCAAACCTAATCAGTTCCCCTCTACCACCACTCTGCTCCGTCTAGCGGAATTAGTCCTTACTCTTAATAATTTCTCCTTTGGCTCCTCCCACTTCCTCCAAACTAAAGGTGTAGCTATGGGCACCCGTATGGGTCCTAGCTATGCCTGCCTTTTTGTTGGGTTTGTGGAACAATCTATGTTCCGTGCCTATTCTGGTATCTGTCCCCCACTTTTCCTTCGCTGCATCGACGACTGCATTGGCGCTGCTTCCTGCAAGCATGCAGAACTCGTTGACTTTATTAACTTTGCCTCCAACTTCCACGCTGCCCTCAAGTTTACCTGGTCCATTTCTGACACCTCCCTCCCCTTTCTAGATCTTTCTGTCTCTGTCTCTGGAGACAGCTTATCCACTGATGTCTACTATAAGCCTACTGACTCTCACAGCTATCTGGACTATTCCTCTTCTCACCCTGTCTCTTGCAAAAACGCTATCCCCTTCTCGCAATTCCTCCATCTCCGCCGCATCTGCTCTCAGGATGAGGCTTTTCATTCTAGGATGAGGGAGATGTCTTCCTTTTTTAAAGAAAGGGGCTTCCCTTCCTCCACTATCAACTCTGCTCTTAAACGCATCTCCCCCATTTCACGTACATCTGCTCTCATTCCATCCTCCCACCACCCCACTAGGAATAGGGTTCCCCTGGTCCTCACCTACCACCCCACCAGCCTCCGGGTCCAACATATTATTCTCCGTAACTTCCGCCACCTCCAACGGGATCCCACCACTAAGCACATCTTTCCCTCCCCCCCTCTCTCTGCATTCCGCAGGGATCGCTCCCTACACAACTCCCTTGTCCATTCGTCCCCCCCATCCCTCCCCACTGATCTCCCTCCTGGCACTTATCCATGTAAGCAGAACAAGTGCTACACATGCCCTTACACTTCCTCCCTTACCACCATTCAGGGCCCCAAACAGTCCTTCCAGGTGAGGCAACACTTCACCTGTGAGTCGACTGGGGTGATATACTGCGTCCGGTGCTCCCGATGTGGCCTTTTATATATTGGCGAGACCCGACGCAGACTGGGAGACCGCTTTGCTGAACTTCTACGCTCTGTCCGCCAGAGAAAGCAGGATCTCCTAGTGGCCACACATTTTAATTCCACATCCCATTCCCATTCTGACATGTCTATCCACGGCCTCCTCTACTGTAAAGATGAAGCCACACTCAGGTTGGAGGAACAACACCTTATATTCCGTCTGGGTAGCCTCCAAACTGATGGCATGAACATCGACTTTTCTAACTTCCGCTAAGGCCCCACCTCCCCCTCGTACTCCATCTGTTACTTATTTTTATGCACACATTCTTTCTCTCACTCTCCTTTTTCTCCCTCTGTCCCTCTGAATATACCTCTTGCCCATCCTCTGGGTCCCCCCCCCTTGTCTTTCTTCCCGGACCTCCTGTCCCATGATCCCCTCGTATCCCCTTTTGCCAATCACCTGTCCAGCTCTTGGCTCTATCCCTCCCCCTCCTGTCTTCTCCTATCATTTTGGATCTCCCCCTCCCCCTCCAACTTTCAGATCCCTTACTCACTCTTCCTTCAGTTAGTCCTGACGAAGGGTCTCGGCCTGAAACGTCGACTGCACCTCTTCCTACAGATGCTGCCTGGCCAGCTGCTTTCACCAGCAACTTTGATGTGTGTTGCTTGAATTTCCAGCATCTGCAGAATTCCTGTTGTTCAAGGAAGTCCTGTCTTTCTCTTTTAAACCCCAGTATTTAGCCTGTTCAATCTGTTCATTTTAACGACTAGAAGAGATTCTTCTCTGAAGGACTTCCAATGCATTAAACAAGGAGACCAATATTATCTACTATACTCTAGATATGGTCTTATTAATGCCTTATCATATTGATACATAACATTCCTATCTTTGTACTCAATTCCCTAGCAATAAACAATAACATTATTTTAGCTTTCCTAATTACTTTCTGTAGCCCATTTTGAATCCAGCTAGAAGACTTCAAGTCCCCCTGCATCTTAATATCACAATATCACAGATAAAATGTTATTTCAATCTCCCTGCCAAAATGAAATACTTCCCATAATACACCATTTGTCAAATATTTCCACTCTCTCTTAAACTATCAGTACTGCTTTGTAGCCTCCTTATGTCCTCTTCACAGTGTGAGGGAAATGCATAGGAGTCTTGCTGTTTCTCTGGCCCAGTTCTCGTAATAGCTGCAGGCAATACTCTTTCAGTGTTTTATCAAGCTGTGTACCTTTTTGTAGCTTCATTATCAATAGTTTTTTTTCCAGATCTGTGTGTCTTGCATCTGTCTTTTTCTGCAGGAGGAATCACATGCCTCAGTGAGTCTGTAGTGTACGTCTTACCATCTTAATGGTCAGAAATCTGTGCATTTTTAGTCTATAGTTTCATAATCAGTTACTGTTACATTTGGGGCTTCATAAAAATACTTTATCCAAATTATATAAGGGACTTGTGATCTATCTGCACATGCAGGCATGTTCAATAACAGTTCTGTGCCTTAGGGAGAAGTTAAATCCAAAGAGTTATATGAATTTGCCAGAAATAGCAATATGTCTGTGGATTCAGAGAAATTAAGAAATCAAGAAAAGATGGCTAAGAAAATGATTACAAATAAGGCAAAATATAATCTAAGAGTAAACTGAGAGAAATATATAAATTAACTTTCAGATTTTCTACACATATGTGGAAGAGAAAAAAATCTGGTCTGGCAAAATCTGGGCCCTTTACAGATATGGGTCTGGAGAATTAATGGGAAATAAGAAATGGCAGAGGCATTAAGTGGTTACTTTTGTATAACCTCACAGAATGAAATACACAAAGTCTTGCTAGAAATATCAAAGAACCCTGAGTCTAGGGAGATTGTGGAAACAAATATTTGTGAAAAAGGATTTGAGATGCTAATGAATTTAAGTTGTTAAATCCCAAGGACATGATGATCTGCATTCTAGAGTTTTGAAAGTGTTGGCCACAAGGATGGTGAATGCTTCAACGATTATCATCCAAAATTCTATGGATCCCGGCGTTTTTGCTGTGAATTGGATGACAGCAAACTTGAGCCCAATACTTAAGAAAAATGCAACAGAAAAATGAGGGAACTACTGATCTGTTAACCCAATGTCAGTCATGAGGAAAAAGCTGGAATCTATCATGAAGGGACACCTTGAAAAGAATGATAGGATTAGAGAGTTAGTCTGGATTTATAAATGAGATATTTTCATACCAGGTTGGATGCAAAGAGGATGATTAGCCATGGTCTTGATGAACTGTGAAGGAATCTCATAGGGCTGCTTTTCTCATGTTCTTATCGTCCCTGATCCCTGACGTATTCTCTTTTCCCCTCTCTCATCCTTTCTGTCTCAACCTAGCTTAACCCTGCGTTCTTGCTCTTCAAAGAAAAAAGTCCTTCCCAAACCAGTCCTTTTCTCCATTCCACCAAAACTGCTCTCCCCCACAGTCCTACCGCAGACCCACAGTTTTCACCTCTCTGGAACTCTACTCCTTTTCTTTCCCCAGCTCCCACACAATTACCAGTTCTCAACACAGCTCTTCCTTCTTGCACCCATATCCTCTCCCTCCATGATCCTTTGCCTTCCCCATTATCCCCAAGTGCCCTTCCCTTTCGTACAATGTTCCTCCATACTGTGTCTTATCCCAAATTCTGTCTCAACTCTCTACCTCTCCCCCACGCATCCTCTGCAGTCCCTCACACTCCTCCTGCACATCTCCCCTGGCAACCCCTTCGCACCCCAGCCCCACCTCACACATACCACTAATGCTCCGTACACAAGAGCAACAGGGCCCAGCTGTAATGCTGTCCTGGACAGCAGGGTGGATCCCATTGTTCCCACTTCAACCCCCTCACTACGGGACGAGGAGTGAAATAATGTCTGGTGAGTGGCTGACGGAGGTGCATCCCCCAGTGGGAGGGTACAAATTCCGAGCTAGTGCCTAGGGGTCAGAACTGAAGTCATTGTGTAAGTATATTTTAGCAACATCTTGTTTCCGATTAGCATGCCCTGTTTAGCAATCTCATCATAGCGATATCTCCCTCATTTATATTGCATTCGTAATACCTTCAAAGTACAGCAAAACCCGGATGAAATATGGGCCTACCTGTCATGTTGGACAAGATGTAAAGGCAATGCTTTAAATGCAAAACCATGTGGAACAAGATATTATTAAATGGCCCTTCTACTACCACAAGCACTCAGTAATCTTCATTGCTTTTGCTTTAAAATTACCCTCTGGCATTTTGAATGCTCTAACCTTCATAAACACCTTTCCCAATCGATTAGATGTACTTAAGAGATCAGCCCGTAACCCCTGCGACATTTCTACTGTGCAGCACTCCAGAAGGCAGGTCTCCAATCCAACACTGGATCTGGCTGGGACTCATAACACTGGTTCAGAGATCAAATCCTACATCCAGTGTGCACGTGTTAGCTGCTCCCTTACAGTCCCGCCCTCAATGTATCACAGTTAAAAGTTAAAGTCTGTCCCGAGCCTTGTGGTCCATCAGGCCGGTGCTTATGCTGGTGGTGTGAAGCGACTGACAGTACAAGACTCCCCCCACCTGGATAGGGCACCAGTCTGTAGCGAAGTTAACCCTCAGCATTTTTGCCAGTACTTATTTTCAGCTGGGCGGACTGGAGCAGTGTGTGGTTAAGTGCCTTGCTCAAGCACACAACACGTGGCCTTGGCCGAGATGCGAACCTATGACCTTCAGATCGTGAACCCAATGCCCTAACCATCACAGTAGCACAGTGCCAACTGATAGTGTAAGAGAAATTAATGTAAACTAATCCATCTTTTGCCCATTCGCACATTCAAACCTACATTTTTAGAAGTAGTCTACTAGCATTTTTAATTTACCAGTCAAAAAAGGACAATCTAACTTAAGTGGTAAACAAAAGTTTTTCCTACAATTGGTTATAGATTTCCCTTGGGAAAAGTAAATTTAAAAAAAAATCAGCATTCTTGTAAAATGACACAAGAAAAAATACATAGGTTTGTACATTACTGCAGAGTTTGGAGGCTACGTGGATCCAATATTTACATTCAGAAAAAAACTACTGAGGTTGTATCACTAAATTTCCAAAGGTCAAAATAAAATTTATTATCAAAGTACCTGTATATCACCAGGTACAACCTGGCATTCATTTTCTTGTAGGCATACTCAATAAATCCCTTACAGAATAATAATCACAATAAAGTCAGTGAAAGACCTCACTAACTCGGGTGTTCAACCAGGGTGCAAAAGACAACAAGCTGTGCAAATACAAAAAGAAGAAGTTTGTCAAAGTTTTAGATGTTATGCCAAAACTGTGCAAACTCCTAAGGAAGAAGACACGTTGCTGTGCTTTCTTACGTGATGGACTCAGGGAAAAGGGTCTCCAAAATAAGAACACTTAGGAATTTAAAGCTGCTGACCCTCTCCACCTCTGATTCTTTAATGAGAACCGGCTCATGGACCTTTGATTTCCTTCTCCTGAAGTCTATAATCAGCTCCTTGGTCTTGCTGACATTGAGTATGAGGTTGTTGTTATGACAGCACTCAGCAAGATTTCCAATCTTCCTCCTATAGACTGATTCATCACCACATTTGGTTCAGCCTATGACAGTAGTGTCATCAGCAAACTTGAATAGATAGGTAGATATATGGATACTTTATTGATCTCAAAGGGAATTAACGTGTCACAGGAGCATTACAAGTGCACAGATATACAAATATTAGAAGAGAAGCAAGAAAGAATAAAAATAAGATGTACAAGATTTACAAGTTCACACTGATGAGATGGTATTGCAAGAATTGCTGTAATATCATACAGTAATGGGTGCACATTCACACAGTCCAGATATAAAGGATTGCACAATATTGCACAGGGTGTTGTGATAGTAGGGTGTGGTAAACAGAGTCAAACAGCACTCTAGTAAACAGAGGTTATTAACAGTCTAACGGGGGGGGGGGGGCGGTCACCTCTTCCCTGGCGATAGGTTGACTCATTATAGAGCCTAGTGGCTGAGGGTAAGAGTGACCTCATATAGCACTCTCTGGAGCAGCACAGATGCCTTAGTCTATTATTGAAAGTGCTCATTTTTTCAGCCAAGATAGCACACAGAGGTTGAGAATCATTTCTCAGATTTGCTAGGATTTTCTTTTTTCTATCACAGCCCCTAGTATGTCCACTTTGACTCCTATTACAGAGCCAGCCTTTCTAATCAGTTCATTGAGCCTGTTGGCATCCTCTGTGTATATGGCTTTGGAGCTGTGTTTAGCCACATAATCATGAATGTAAAGTGAGTAGAGCAGGAGATTAAGCTTGCAGCCTTGTGGTGCACCTTTGCTGATGGCGATCATGGAGGAACTATTTTTGCCAATCTGAACTGACTGGGGACTGCAAGCGAGGAAATCTAAGACCCAATTGCACAAGCTCTTGGAGATTAATGATTTGTTTTGAGGGGATGATGGCATTGAATGCTGAGCTGTAGTTGATAAAGAGCATCACGATGTATGCATTTCTGCTGTCCAAATGTTCCAGGGTTGTGTGAGAAGCCAGTGAGATGGCTTCTGCCATGGACCTGTTGTGCCAGTAGGCAAACTGGAGCGAATCCATGTCACTTCTCTGGCAGGAGTTGATATCTTTCATCACCGAGCTTTCAAAATACTTCATCACTCTGGATATAAGTGCTAGTGATTGAGACAGGTCACCATGCTCTTCATGGGCACCAGTATAATTGAAGCCTGCTTGAAGCAGGTGGGCACCACACATTGCTGAAGAGAGAGCTTAAAGATCTCAGTGAACACACCAGCCAGTTCATCAGCGTAGCGTTTTAGTACTTGGCCAGGGACCCCATCTGGGCTGGATGTTTCTCCCTGAAGGCTGCCTGCACGTTGACGTCAGAGACTGAAATCATAGGGTTATAAGAGGAATTGGAAGTTCATGATGGTTCCTCCATGTTTTGATGATCAATGTGAGTATCGAAGACATTGAGCTCATCTGGAAGTAAAACACTGCTAATTCCTATGTTGTTTGATTTAATTTTGTAAGAAATTTATTTAAGTTTGGTCTGGAATTGCCACTTCACCTTGAGATCGCTCTCCAGAGATTGTACCTGAACCACTTGTAATTTTCTTGGTCACAAGATCGAGTTCCTCTGATCTGGCTCTCAGCAGATTTCAGAACTCATGGTTCATCTGGGGCTTCTGGTTGGGGAAGAATCTGAATGATTTTGTGGGGACACACTCATCTACAGCTGTTTTAATAAAGTCCATTACAACGATTGTGCATTCATTCAGATCCCTAGATGAGCCCCAGTCACGGCCCAGGCCACAGACATGAAGCAATCCTGTAGCTGCTCCTCTGCCTTCCATGACCACCTCTTTGTTGTCCTGATCTCTGAGGCTTTGCTCTTTAGCCTCTGCCGGTATGCCTTTAGGAGAAGAACAGCCAAGTGATCAGATTTCCCAAAAAGTGAATTGGGCATGGAACGGTAGGCAATCCTTATCATAGTATAACAGTAGTCTAGTGTGCTGGGACCTGTGGTGCTCCAAGTTATATGATGATGGTAATTGGGCAGGGATTTCTTCAAACAAACCTGGCCGAAGTGTCCGGCTATGATCTAAAATGCATTGGGATGATCTAATTCTTGTTTGGAGACACCGTCATGCAGTATTGCAAACACTTGATTATAGTCGGCTACTGGTAGTATGTAAACTGCAGTTAGGAGCATGGATGAGAACTCCCTAGGTAAATGGAATGAACAGCATTTAACTAATAGGTGTTCCAAGTTAGGGGAAAATGAGTTTAACAAGACTGTCACATTGGAGCACCACCGAAAGTTTATCATAAAACTCTCATCTCCTCCTTTTGCCTTTTCTGAAAAAGCAGTTGGGTCCACTCTGTAAATCGAGATGCCTTTTCTGTCAAGCATAGAATACAACAGGCTCTCATTTCTCTCCATTATAGCAATCTTGCCCTCAAGCCCTTAATTTTGTTCTCCAGGAACTGCACCTTTGCCAACAAGAGCTGGTTGGAGGAGATCTTCTCCCTTGCATGGCAGCCTGTGTGAGGGGATCCAGGAGTGCCCCTATTAACTGTTTGAAGAGAGACAGAGAGAGAGTTATTTATCGTTGATGGTTTGTTTTGAAAAGAGAGACGGAGATTGACGGTTGGACTGTCACAGGAGGTAACTTTGGAGTTTTAATTTGGAGATAATACTAAGCAGCTCAAAGGTTGCTATGGTGACCAACAGCACATTATTGATGTTACTTTCAAGGACTTGTTGCTTGCTTACATTTCTTTACAGACAAAGGAAGGAGGGACTCTTTGAATGACAGTTGATACTCAGCCCGGTGAGATAAATGGGAGGTCAGATGATACAGCCCTCAGACACATGATCTGGACACTGAGTGAGCATTGTTGTGCCCGCAGAGAAAGTGGGTTTGGAGGATCGATCAGGGGGATCGATCCAGTTGCTCTTCCAGTGAAGGAGAAGGGGTTGACTGGTGGGGAGTTGTCTATGTGTCCACCTTTGCTGGGGTGATAGCTCCACCACAGGAAAACCGATCCCCCTGGTTAAAGTCACAGTCGGTGACTTGTGAAGGATTTTGGAGGACGACGAGAAAATTGATGGCAATAGCTCACCTGAAGACTCAACTCACTCTCTCTCTCTCTCTCTCCATCACTGTTCAACTAAATACCACGAACTGAACTGAACTGAACTTTACTCAACATCGTAAGACTGTATCTTTTTACCCCTAGACTTAAAGAAGCTTGGTTTTTCATACATCTATTTCCACACTTACTGATTTACTTACTTACATATATAATCATTGCTAACCTGTTTGATTTATTTACCTTTAGATTACTGTATTGTGTAGTTATTAATAAATATTATTAGTTTTTAGCAATACTAGACTCCAAAGTGGTTTCTATTTCTGCTGGTTCTTCAATCCTGTCACGGGGTACGTGACAACTGGCTTGTAGTTCCCTCCTCCCAGCTCGCTTCCGGCCATAGCGATGAACCTTCGTCCTCTTAAAGGCGCTGTACCCCTTTGTTCTATCAAGTCCTTCAGATGATCATGAGATCTGTAATACATTAAGTTGACTTAAAAATACAATACTTAGAGGGAAGTTACACACTGCAGTTTGCAGTCAGAGTAATTCAGAACAGGTATATTTAAAAGAGTATTTAGAACTGTTGTCTGCAGCCACAGAACATTGCTAATGATCACTGGCACAATCTTGAGAGTAATTATGTTTCACTTTCCACAGATACCACCTTATTTGCTGATTGATATCGATAGATCTTGTTTTTATTTAAGATTTCCACCATCTGCAGCACTTTAGACCATAAGATATAGGAGCAGAAGTAGGCTATTCGGCCCAGCGAGTGCTGCGCCATTCAATCATGGGCTGATCCAATTCTTCCAGTCATCCCCACTCCCCCTGCCTTCTCTCCATACCCTTTGATGTCCTGGCTAATCAAGAACCTATATATCTCTGCCTTAACTACACCGAATGACTTGGCTCCACAGCCGCTTGTGGCAACAAATTCCACAGATTTACCACCCTCTGACTAAAGTAATTTCTCTGCATCTCTGTTCTAAATGGACGTCCTTCAATCCTGAAGTCATGCCCTCTCGTCCTAGCCCCCCCCCCCCCCCCACCATGGGAAATAACTTTGCCATATCTAATCTGTTCAGGCCTTTTAACATTTGGAATGTTTCTATGAGATCCCCCCTCATTCTCCTGAACTGCAGGGAATACAGCCCAAAAACTGCCAGACGTTCCTCATACGGTAACTTTTTCATTCCTGGAACCATTCTTGTGAATCTTCTCTGAACCCTCTCCAATGTCAGTACATCCTTTCTAAAATAAGGAGCCCAAAACTGCACACAATACTCCAAATGTGGTCTCATGAAAGCCTTATAGAGCCTCAAAATCACATCCCTGCTCTTATATTCTACACCTCTAGAATTGAATGCCAACATTGCATTCACCTTCTGCACCCCCTACTGAACCTGGAGGTTAACCTTTCAAGTCCCTTTGCATCTCTGCACTTTGAATTCTCTCCCCATCTAAATAACAGTCCGTCTGTTTATTTCTTCCACCAAAGTGCATGACCATACACTTCCAACATTGTATTTCATTTGTCACTTCTTTGCCCATTCCCCTAAACTATCTAAGTCTCTCTGTTTCCTCAACACTACCCGCTGCTTCACCTATCTTTGTATCATCGGCAAATTTAGCCACAAATCCACTAATCCCATAGTCCAAATCATTGACATACATCGTAAAAGGCAGCGGTCCCAACACCAATTCCTGTGGAATTCCACTGGTAACCGGCAGCCAACCAGAATAGGATCCCTTTATTCCCACTCTCTGTTTTCTGCCGATCAGCCAATCCTCCAGCTATGCAGGTAACTCCCCTGTAATTCCATGGGCTCTTTTCTTGCTAAGTAGCCTCATGTGTGGCACCTTGTCACCTTCTGAGAATCCAAGTACACCACGTCTACTGCATCTCTCTTGTCTACCCTGCTTGTAATTTCCTCAAAAAATTGCAGAAGGTTAGTCAGGCAGGGTTTTCCTTTCAGGAAACCTTGCTGGCTTTGGCTTATTTGGTCATGTGCCTCCAGGTACTCTATAATCTCATCCCTAGCAATTGATGCCAACAACTTCCCAACCACGGATGTCAGGCTAACAGGTCTATAGTTTCCTTTCTGCTGCCTCCCACCCTTCTTAAATAGCAGAGTAACATTTGTAATTTTCCAGTCATCCAGTACAATGCCAGAATCTATCAGTTCTTGAAAGATCATCATTAATGCCTCCACAATTCTTCAGCTACTTCCTTCAGAACCCAAAGGTGCATTCCATCAGGTCCAGGAGATTATCCACCCTCGGACCATTAAGTTTCCTGAGCACCTTCTCAGTCGTAATTTTCACTGCACATATTTCACTTCCCTGACACTCTCAAATGTCCGGTATACTGCAGATATCTTCCACTGTGAAGACTGATGCAAAATACACATTCAGTTCCTTTGCCGCCTCTGCGTTTCTCATTATAATACCTTCAGCGTAATTTTCTATTGGTCCTATATCTACCTTCAACTCTCTTTTACCCTTTATATACTTAAAAAAGCTTTTAGTATTCTCTTTGATATTAGTTGCCAGCTTCCTTTCATAATTCATCTTTTCCTGCCGAATGACCTTCTTAGTTTCCTCCTGCAAGTTGTTAAAAGCTTCCCAATCCACTAACTTCCCACTAGCTTTGGCTTCCTTGTATGCCCTCTCTTTTGCTTTTACTTTGGCTCTGACCTCATTTGTCAGCCATGGTAGTATCCTTCTTCCATTGGAAAATTTCTTCTTGTTTGGAATATATCTGTCTTGCACTTCTCTCATTTTTCACAGAAACTCCAGCCAATGCTGCTCTGCTGTCCTTCCTGCTAGTGTCCCTTTCCAGTCAGCTTTGGCCAGATCCCCTCTCACGCTATTGTAATTTTCTTTATTCCACTGAAATACCGACACATTGGATTTTATTTTTTCCTACTCAAATTTCAAAGTGAACTCAATTATATTGTGATCACTGTTCCCTAAGGGTTCCATAAGCTTAAGCTCTCTTATCACCTCTAGATCATTGCACAACACCCAATCCAGCACAGCCAATCCCCTAGTGGGCTCAACAACAAACTGTTCTAAAAAGCTATGCCTTAGACATTCTACAAGTTCTCTCTCTTGATGTCCAGTACAGGCCTGGTTTTCCCAATCTACTTTCATGTTAAAATCCCCCATGATTATCATGAAATTTCCCTTCTGACACATCTTTTCTATCTGCTGCTGTAGTTTGTAATCCACATCCCAGCTGCTGTTTGGAGGCCTGTATACTATTGCCATTAGGGTCATTTTATCCTTGCCATTTCTTAACTCAACCCATAGAGACTTTATACCTTCTGATCTTATGTTATCCCTTTCTAATGATTTAATATTATTTCTTATACACAGGGCCACACCACCCCCTCTGCCTACTAACCTATCTTTCCTTGGACATTCAACTCCCAATGGCAGGCATCCTTTAGCCAATTTCAGAGATGGCACAACATCATACTTGCCAATCTGTAGCTGAATTTCAAGATCGTCCATTTTATTTCTTATACTGCATGCATTCAAATATAACACTTTAAGTTCAGTAATTTGTTGCTTTCTGTTTTAACTGAACTGCGCTTCTATTGCCCTGTAACTCATCCCACTGGTTGCGATTATGCTTCATCTTCTGCCTGTCCTTTCTATCATCTCTGTTGCACGCTATCTTTGATTTATTTCTGTTTCCCCCTTCTTCAGCCCTATCACTCTGGTTTGCATCCCCCTGCCAAATTAGTTTAAACCCTCCCTAACAGCTCTATTAAACCTGCCTGCTCGGATATTGGACTCCTTTGGGTTCAGGTGTAACCCATCCTTTTTGTACAGGTCGTACCTCCCTCAGAACAGGCCCCAATGATCCAGGAACCCAAAGCCCTGCCCCCTACCTAGTCTCTCAGCCACGTATTAATATACCTGATTATGCTATTCTTGTGCTTGTTAGCACTTGGCACAGGCAACAATCCCGAGATTACTACCCTGAATCCTGAAGTTACTACACTTTGCTTTATAAAATCTGATTCCTGGAATTCCACACCAACATGGTAAGTAGTCTTCAGTAGAAGGTTTGTACGGTTTCAATTAAGTGACTCGCTGCTACCTTCTCAAGGGCAATTAAAGAGGATTAGATAGGGTACAATAAATACTTACCCTACCAGCAGCCTGAGAGATGAATACATTTTAAAAAATCATTATTTGTCCATTTGACAGGCAACAACGAGCAGTTCAGCATGAAATGTAACACATCTCATTATTGTAAAATGAAAAGATGATAAAATGAAAATTGGCTGAAATATTGGTCCTGGAAATTAGAAATAAACACAAATCTGCAAAAGCTGAGTAGTGAAGTATGTTATCAACAAATGACAAACTATGAAGAGGATTAAAATGTGCTTGACCTTTTATAATCAGTGTTAGCTTAGTGGCAATACAGCATAAATTACTTCAATGTGCATTAAGCAGACTCAGTCAGATGTTCAGACTGATGCATAACAACCAGGTTATTTTGCATAACTTGTTGCTGCTCAAGACAATTTTTTTCAAATGTTTACTGATTGGACTCCAGCCTACATGAGCTTTGGAGTTTGTAAAAGACTGCATTCTGATCAAGCTGCTTCCTACTTGCAGCCTCCCAATTTTGCCTCAAAATCTTTATTTCTCCTCTGCAAACACGTCCCTTCCTACTACTCCAACACTTTGCTGATGTCTTCTTAGCTTGTAACTCCCCATATATTTCAACTTGAACTGTAGTACAATTTGCTCCACTTTGTTCTGAATAATTCTCCCCCAACCCTCATCTCTAGTTAAAGTAATACAACGGGAATCCAGCAGTAACTACGCATTTGCTTGTTTACTCAAATTATTTTTCTGCTCCAGCTTCCTGGATTATGTGAAGAAAAGAACAAATTTTCCTACTTGGGATAGCTGGAGGATGCAGTTATTTTGATCCATGCTGTGAGATGAGAAATTAACGGTGGAGCTGCAAAATATTTAGGATGATTATCTCCAAGGTGAATGCATGAGTCTCATTAAGAATCATTAATTTGTGCAAAACTAAGTAATTGAAGCAAATGAAAAATGGCAAGTGCGTGGTTATTATGTTTTGAATTTGAATTGAATTTACCTGAATTTATTAAAGAAATAATTAGAAAGAATATTGTATCTTTCATGATTTCAGGATTTTGCACCTAACATTTAAACCATTCCAGTACAATAATCTAAGTGCTTCCTTTGTAAACGTCAGGATCAGAATCGGGTCTATAATCAGTTTTGTATAAAGTGAAATTTGTTGGTTTGTGACAGCAGTACAGTGGAAAAACATAAAATTACTGCAAGTTACAATATCAATATAGAGTGCAATAAAGAAAATAGTGAAGTAATATTCCTGGGTTCGTGGTGCATTTAGTGATCTGATGTGAAAAGGGTGAAGCTGTTTCTGAATGTTGAGATCTTCAGGTTCTTTTACCTCCTCCCTGATTCTAGTAACACGAAAAGTGCATGTCTGGATAGTGAGGGTCCATAATAATAATTGTCCCCTTCTTGAGGCACTGCCTCTGGAAAATGTCCTCATTGTTGGGGACATGTTGGAGCTGGAGGAGAAAAAACTCTCTGCATCCTCTTATGTTCCTGTGCGTTGGAGCCTTCATGCACGGCTGTGTAGCAGCCAGAAAGCTCTCTAACATACATCTTCAGAAATTTGCAAGAGTCTTTTGTGACATATCAATTCTTGTCAAACTAACTAAGTAGAGCCACTGCCTTGCCTTCTTTGTGATTGTATCACTGTGTTGGGCCAAAACAGACTCTCCGAGATGTTGACAGTCAGGAGCTTAAAGGTGCTCACTGTTTCCATTGCTGATCCCATAATATGCACTGGAGCATTTTCTCCTGACTTCCCCTTCCTGAAGTCCACAACCAATTTCTTGTTTCTTTGAAGGACTGTCACTCTCTTAAGGTAGGGAATATATTTTAATTTGAGAATTTTATTTTGAGAGGCATAAAATCACCGTATATTAAGGGAATTTTATTTTGCTGCATCATAAAAGAAAAAGGAACTGAAAGTGAAGAGAAAACATATATGTAATGTGACTTATGAATACCGAAGTACTCTGAAAATGAAATTCAAATAATCAGAAAGTGGAAAACTAAGATTTAAACTTTCAAGCAATAAAGCAAATGACAGCAGTTGGCAGTTTGATTGATTGATTGTCATGATGAACCAGATAGAGTCAATATACACAGCAGATATAAAGCCATCACTACATGGGAAAATTCCAACTACAGATTCTTATTCAGAATGAGTATCACCGTCTTTTATGTCATGAATTTTTTTGTGGCAACAGTACAGTTCAAAACTTACAATTACTTCAAATTACAAAAGAATAATGATGTAGTTTACATGTGTTCATGGACTGTTCAAAAATCTGATGACTGAGGAGAAAAAACTGTTCCAGAATTAAGGGAAACAAGTCGTGAGATCATGGAAATTGTACAGATTGAAAAGGAGGAGGTGCTTGCTATCTTGAGGCAAATTAAAATGGATAAATCCCCAGAACCTGACAGGGTATTCCCTCGGACCTTGAAGGAGACTAGTGTTGATATTGCAGGGGCCCTGGCAGATATATTTTAAATGTCAGTGTCTACGAGTGAGGTTCCAGAGGATTGGAGAATGGCTCATGTTGTTCTGTTGTTTAAAAAAGGATTGAAAAGTAATCCAGGAAATTATAGGCCAGTAAGTTTGACATCGATAGTGGGTGAGTTATTGGAGGGAGTACTAAGAGACAGAATCTACAAGCATTTGGATAGACAGGGTCTTATTAGGGAGAGTCATCATGGCTTTGTGCGTGGTAGGTCATGTTTGACCAATCTATTGGAATTTTTCGAGGAGGTTACCAGGAAAGTGGATGTTGTCTACGTGGACTTCGGCCTTTGACAAGGTCCCACATGGGAGGTTAGTTAGGAAAATTCAGTCATTAGGTATACATGGAGAGGTGGTAAATTGGATTAGACATTGGCTCAATGGAAGATGCCAAAGAGTGGTAGTAGAAAATTGCTTCTCAGAGTGGAAGCCTGTGACTAGTAGTGTGCCACAGGGATCAGTAGTGGGTCCATTGTTATTTGTCACCTATATCAATGATCTAGATGATAATGTGGTAAACTGGATCAGCAAATTTGCTGATGATACAAAGATTGAAGGTGTAGTGGACAGTGAGGAAGGTTTTCAAAGCTTGCAGAGGGATTTGGACCAGCTGGAAAAATGGCATACAGAGTTTAATCTAGACAAGTGTGAGGTATTGAACTTTGGAAGGACAAACCAAGGTAGAACTTACAGGGTAAATGGTAAGGCACTGAGGAGTGCAGTAGAACAGAGGGATCTGGGAATACGGATACAAAATTCCCTAAAAGTAGCGTCACAGGTAGATAGGGTCGTAAAGAGAGCTTTTGGTACGTTGGCCTTTATTAATAAAAGTATTGAGTATAAGAGCTGGAATGTTATGATGAGGTTGTATAAGGCACTGGTGAGGCCAAATCTGGAGTACCGTGTTCAATTTTGGTCACTAAATTACAGGAAGGATATTAAAAAGGTTGAAAGAGTGCAGAGAAGGTTTACAAAGATGTTGCTGGGACTTGAGAAACTCAGTTACAGAGAAAGGTTGAATAGGTTAGGACTTTATTCCCTGGAGCGTAGAAGAATGAGGGGAGATTTGATGGAGGTATATAAAATTATGATGGGTATAGATAGAGTGAATGCAAGCAGGCTTTCTCCACTGAGGCAAGGGGAGAAAAAAAAACAGAGGACATGGGTTAAGGGTGAGGGGGAAAATGTTTAAAGGGAACATTAGGGGAGGCTTCTTCACACAGAGAGTGGTGCGAGTGTGGAATGAGCCACCAGACGAGGTGGTAAATGTGGGTTCTTTTTTAACATTTAAGAATAAATTGGATAGATACATGGATGGGAGGTGTATGGAGGGATATGGTCCGTGTGCAGGTCAGTGGGACTAGGCAGAAAATGGTTCAGCACAGCCAAGAAGGGCCAAAAGGCCTGTTTCTGTGCTGTGCTGTAGTTTTTCTTTGGTTTCTATGGTTTCTAATCATTGAGTGTTGACAGTCGTAACAATAATAACATCCATGTGCTGGATGGTGAGACTCCTTAGTGATGAATGCCACCTCCTTGAGGCATCATTTCTTGAAGACATCGTCCGTAGTGGGGAGATTTCTGCCAGTGATGGAGGTGGCTAAGTCCACATCCCTCTGTAGCCTCTTGAAATCATGTGCATTGGAACTTCTAAACCAAGCTGTGATGGAATCAGGCAGAACACGCTCCATTTTTGTTTTGCAATTTGCTAGAATCTTTGGGAACATACCAAATCTCCTCAAACTCCTAATGAGGTACAGCCTCTGGTGTACCTTCTTCATGAGTGCATCAATGTGTTGGGCCTAGGACCGACTGTTGGAGGTGCTGAATTTCAGAAACTTAAAGCTGCTACCCTTTCCATCACTGACCTGTCAACAAAAACTGATGCGTTTCTCCTGACATGATTTTTTGGCTCCTGAACCCTTGTCTGTCAAGCAAATTGGACAATATACTATAGTTTCATCTGTAATGAAGAATACTGCATTAATAATGTAACATTACTGTATTTGTTACAGTATTATAATACTGTTCACAAATAGAAACATATACATGCTTAAGATCTTCAACAAAATTAGCCTCATATTAAATTCAAGACGTGACAAACACCTTGTTTAACATCATCATTAAAGCACTGATATAGCAAGAACAGTTGCACCAACATATTATAATTAATCCAAAACTTAATGTCCAAAATAAAATTCCACTGACAGTTTTAAAATCTTATATTATTTTCATGTTAGTTTACTGGGAATAGGCAACACCTGTAAGTTCAGTTTTATTGGGATTCCTAATCTCCTTGAAGTTTTTACGGATTTTCTTAAACTGCAAGTTCCTTCATTGTCAGTGCTTTAATAATGAAATTAAATAAGGAATTATGAAACTTGCAGTCGTGTCTGCTTTGAAGGTGTTTCTATCAGATTGCTACTCTTCTTAGAAGTAGGAATTTGGTATTGGAGGAAATAAGACTGGTAGTTGAAGTGAATTCTTTAGCTACTAAATATTTCATCAACAGTGCTGTCATGATAGAGGATCTCATTAGATCGCCAAATAGTGTAGCATATTTCTGATTTGGAGAATATTGGTTGGGTCTGAACGTGAGCCATTTTGCATAAAGTATTCCACCTCTGACCTTATAGCATTAATTCATTTTGGACCAATTAAATCTTTGATCAAATTCAGTTCACCTTATTCCCCTACTTCTCCTCCCTTCCATTAATGGAATCGGCTTTGTAATGGTTATGCTGTTTAAGATGCAAGACTGTTAGAAGCTGGTTATGGTCTGTCCCTGTAATGTATATTACTGGCCACTTCACCTCAGAACTGTATAGTTCCAAGATACTCTTCCCTTGGCACTCTGAAAGGAGAAGAACACTGCAAAATCCTCAACAAACTGATGGATTTTAGTAAGGCATTTGACAAGGTTCCTATAGAAGGTTCATCCAGAAAGTTATGAGGCATAGGATCCATGGAAACTTGGCAACATAGATTTGAAATTGGCTTGCCCACAGAAGGCAGTAGGTGGTAATGGATGGAGTGTATTCTGCTTGGGGTCAGTGACTAGTGGAATACTGCAGGGATCTGTTTTGGGACACCTGATCTTCGTGGTTTTAATAAATAATTTGGATGGGGAAGTGGAAAGGTGGGTTATTACAAATGACAATAAGTTTGGTAGAGTTGTGGATAGTGTAAAGGGTTGTTGAAGTTTAAAATGGGACACAGACAGGATGCAGAGCTGGGCTGAGAAATGGCAGATGGAGTTCAATCCAGAAGAAGTGTGAAGGTCAAACTTGAAGGCAAAGTAAATAGTTAATGACTAGATTCTTAGCAATCTGGAGGAACAGAGGGACCTTAGGGTTCACATCTATAGATCTTGAAGCTGTCATGCAAGTTGATAGTGAGGTTAAGAATGTGTATGGTGTGTTGACCGTCATTAATCAAAGGATTGAATTGAAGAGCCGCAAGGTAATGTTGCAGCTCTCTAAAACTCCAGTTATTCCACACTTGAAGTATCGAATTCAGTTTTGGTTGCCTTGTTACAGGAAGGATGTGGAAGGTTTAGGGAGGGTGCTGAGGAGATTTACCAGAGTGATAGATACCCGAAATGCACTGCCACTCTAATCTCCTACCTGGAGTGAGACTGATACAATAGAGACATTTAAGGGCACCCTCCAGATCTTGGATGCCTTGTCTCATTTACTCCATCCCACGTGTCGGAACTCTGACCCTGCATGTGCAATTTTGGTTTCAATTGTACTTTTGAGTGAATATATTATCTTCATGGTATGCCATCTGTGTTATGCTATTAAGGGTATGAAAAGAATGTATATCAATATTCATGCAAATGATCATTGAAGAGAAGTTTAGGAGAACGCAGAGAGGAGGTTTCTCAAAGTTGGTGACACTCGTTTAAAAGAAGAACTTTATGGGCGTTTGGCATCTTTCCAGTGGCCCAATCACTGTCTGGAGCAGTGCAGAGAGGAGTAAATAAGAGTGCAGGAGGGTCAAAAAGAGCAGCCGTTGTTGGAGCTGCTCTGTGGCAAGAAGGCCAGTGGTGAGAGTGGGAGAGTCAGGCTGTGGCTCAAAGGAGGCTTCAGGTCGTAAGAGGCATTGGCTCTAAGTAAGTTTTTCGGGTAAGTTTCTGTAAAGTTTCCCTTTTTTCTTACTGTGTTAGGGGTACTAGTGTAGTTTAAATGGCCACTGTGTGTTCTTCATACTGGATGTTGGAGTCCTGGGAGACCCAGAGTCTCCCAAGGAACCACAAATGTTTGTACATCTGCGCAAAGTGCTTCCAGCTGCAGCTCCTTGAAGACCATGTTAGGGGTCTGGAGCAGCAGCTGGGTGACCTTTGGCTTATATGGAAGAGTGAGGATATTATCAATCAGAGTTACAGGGAAGTATTCACACCTAGGGTGCAGGGGGCAGGTAGCTGGGGTGACTGTCAGGAGAAATGTAAATGTGAATAGGCAGTTAGCACTGAGCACCCCTGTGGCCATTCCACTCAAAAATAAGTATACAGTTTTGGATACTGTTGTGGGGGTTGACTTCTCAGGGGAATGCCACAGAGACCAGATTACTGGCACTGAGCATGGGTCCATGGTGCAGAAGAAAAAGAGTGAGAAGAAGAGAGCAGTAGTGACGGGGCCTCAATAGTCAGAGGAAAAGACAGAAGATTCAGTGGACATGAAAGGGACACCAGGATGGCATGTTGCCTCCCTGGTGCCACTGCCTGGGACATCTCGGATCGAGTCCACAGCATTTTGGAGGGGAGGGAGAGCAGCCAGATGTCTTGGTATGTATTGGCACCAATGACATTGGAAGGGAAAGCAAAGTGGCCCTGAAAAGAGAATTTAGAGAGCTCAGCAGAAAGCTGAGAAGTAGGACCTCCATGAGAGTGATTTCTGGATTGCTGCCTGTGCCATGTGCTGGAGCGAGTAGAAACAGGATGACTTGGCAGATAAATGCATGACTGAGAAGCTGGTACAGGGAGTAAGGCTTCAGTTTCTTCAATTGTTAGAATATCTTCTGGGGGAGGTATGACCTGTATAAAAGGGATGGGTTGCACCTGAACCTAAGGGGGACAAATATTCTCGTAGGCAGGTTTGTTAGAGCTGTTGCAGAGGTTTTAAACTAATTTGGGAGGGTGATGGGGACTGGACTGAAGTGACTCAGGACAGGACAGATGGTAAAAAAATCGAAGATAGTGTGTAGTCAGATGATAGGACAAAATTATAGTCAGCAGGGTGAGTATCAGTGCATTAGGGATGCAGAATCAAAAAGTGTGGTAATTACAATACTCCAAGTGTTATATCTTAATGCAGAAAGTATAAGAAAAATGGTGGATGATCTTGTTGCACTTTTGCAGATTGTTGGGTATGATGTTGTGGCCATCATTGAATTCTGGCTGAAGGATGTTTGTAGTTGGGATTAGAATGTCTAAGGTTACACATTGTATCAGAGAAATAGGAAGGTAGCGAGAGGGAGTGGCATGGCTCTGCTGGTGGTAAGGAATTACATCAAATCCCTAGAAAGATGAGTCATAGGATGGGAAGGTATTGGATCCCTGTGGGTTGAGATAAGAAACTGCAAGGATTGAAGGATCACAATGGCTGTTAAAAACAGGTCTCCAAAAAGTAGCTGGGATGTGGACTACAGAATGCAATGGGAAATTGAAAAGGTGTATCAAAAGGGCAATGTTATGATTATCATTGGAGATATTAACATATAGGTAGATAGAAAAAATCAGGTTGGTAATGGATCTCAAGAGATTGAGTTTGTTGAATGCCTATGAGTTGACTTTTTTGAGCAGCTGGTCTTTGAGCCTACTAGGGGATCAGCTATACTGGGTTGGGTGTTATGTAATGAATCAGAGGCTATAAGGGAGCTTAAGGAGTGAATGATCACAATATGATTGAGTTCAACTTGAAATTTGATAGGGGGAAAGTAAATTCTGAGGTTCCAGTATTCCAGTGGAGTTTAGGAAATTACAGTGGTATGAGAGAGGAGTTGGCCAAAGTAAATTGGAAGGCGATGCTGGCGGGGATGACAGTAGAGCAGCAATGGCTTGAGTTTCTGGGAAAAATGAGGTGCAGGATAGATGCATTCCAAAATCAAAGAAATACTCAAATGGCAAAATAGTACAACCGTGGCTGACAAGCAAAGTCAAAGATACAACAAAGCAAAAATTAGCAGAAAGATGGAAGATTGGGAAGCTTTTAAAAACCTACAGAAAGCAGTTAAAAGAACAATTAGGAAGGAAAAGATGAAATTTGAAAGCAAGCTAGCAAACAGTGTCAAAGTGGATAGATAAAGCTTTCTCATATATACAAAAAATAAAAGAGAGGTAAGTGTAGATATCGGACCACTAGAAAATGAGGCTGGAGAAATAGTAACAGGTGACAAGGAGAGGGCAGATGAACTAAATCAATATATTGCATCAGTCTTCACTGTGGAAAATGTTAACAGTGTGCCAGGTGTAGGATAGATAAAGAGGATGCAGTGGAATTTGTATATTTGGATTTTCAGAAGGCCTTCAACAAGGTTGCTCACAGGAGGCTGATTATCAAGTTATGAGCCCATGATATTAAGGGAAGGTACTAGCATGGTTAGAGCAATGGCTGATTGGTAGGAGGCAATGAGTGGGAATAAATGGATCCTTCTACATTTGGCTGCTAGTGATTAGTGGTGTTCCACAGGTTTCAGTGTTGAGACCGCTACTTTTTACACCCTATATCAATGATTCAGATGATGGAGTAGATGGCTTTGCTGCCAAGTTTGCAGATGACATGAAGAATGGTGGAGGAGCAGGTAGTACTTAGGAAACAAGAAGGCTGCAGAAGGACTTAGACAGATTAGGATAATAGGCAAGAAAGTGGCAGATGAATACAATGTTGGAAAATGCATGGTCATGTATTTTGGTAGATTAAATAAATGTACAGGCTATTTTCTAGATGGAAAAAATCCAAAAATCTGAGATGCAAAGGGACTTGGGAGTCCTTGTGAAGAAAACCCTAAAGGTTAACTTGCAGGTTGAGTGGGTGATGAGGAATGCAAATGTAATGTTAGCATTCCTTTCAAGAGGGTAAGAATATAAGAGCAGGAATGTGATGCTGAGGCTTTATAAGGCACTGACGATGCCTCACTTTGAGTATTGAGAACATTTTTGGGCTTCTCATCTGAGAAAAGATGTGCTGGCATTGGTGAGGGTTCAGAGGAAGTTCACAAGGATGATTTTGGGAATGAAAGGGTTATCTTATGAGGAACGTTTGATGGCCCTGTGCCCGTACTTCGCTGGAATTTAGAAGGATGAGGAGATCTCTTTGAAACCTTTTGAACATTGAAAGGCCTAGACAGAGTAGATGTGGAAGAGATGTTTCCCATGGTGGCGCAAGTCTAGGACAAGGGGGCACAACCTCAGGATAGAGGGGTGTCCATTTAAAACAGAGATACGGAGAGATTTCTTTAGCCAGAGGATGGTGAATTTGTGGAATTTATTACCATAGGCAGCTGTGGTGGCCAGGCTGTTGGGTGTATTTAAGGCAGAGATTGATATGTTTTTGATTGTCTATGGCATCAAAGGTTATGGGGAGAAGGGTGGAGAGTGGGGCCGAGAAGAGGGAAAAAAGGATCAGGATTGAATGGTGGAGCAGACTTGATGGGCCAAGTGGTCTAATTATGCTCATGTGTCTTATGGTCTTATGGTTTTTTTAATAATAGATAATTTTTATAATTTAAATTGTGAGGTATGATAATACTTTATTACCTTTTATACCAGCATTTAGATAGTGATTTTATTTTCTGTACATCAACACACTAGGTACTTAAAATAAATCAGTGAAGCCTGCATCAATGTTAATTATTTTTTGCACAATTACCTACAGTATGAGCAAGAATTGTGAATAACAGTGTTCAAGGCAGAGAGCTGTTTATTCAGCTGGGTTGCCAGTTGAAAAATAATGATTGAAAGCAGCTTCTGGTGGTTTGTCTGAGTTGCAATGAGACAAATATCTCTTTGGATTGAAAGAAAATAAGAATACATTTTATTGGTTATTCTGATTTAAATCTACTAAACAGATTCTGTGTGATGTGTGTGAAATTAAAAAGAGATTAGAAGTGTCATAACATTAATATCTATGAGGCATATTTATGTTATTTCAAACATGATATCAACATTTTAACTCCTGCCTTCCAGGCCAGACAGCATCTCTAGGAAGAGGTACAGTCAACGTTTCAGGCCGAGACCCTTCGTCAGGACTAACTAAAGGAAGAGTTAGTAAGAGATTTGAAAGTGGGAGGGGGAGGGGGAGATCCAAAATGATAGGAGAAGATAGGAGAGGGAGGGATGGAGCTAAGAGCTGGAAAGTTGATTGGCAAAAGGGATATGAGAGGACTCAAAATGTGGTGGAAAAGTTGAAGGGCCGAAGAAATTATAGATGGGGAGCAGTGGTTTCACTAAACTTCCATTAAAGAGAAGATTTAAACTTCTTCAGTGTAGGCATCACCGGAACAGGCTTCACAGTAGTGAATTTAAAAACGCAAACACGAGGAAATCTGCAGATGCTGGAAATTCAAGCAACACACATAAAAATTGCTGGTGAACGCAGCAGGCCAAGCAGCATCTATAGGAAGAGGTACAGTCCTGACTAAGGGTCTCGGCCCGAAATGTCTAAGGGGTTGATGGATGTGGACCCAAATGCAAGACACAGACATTGAGGTACTAGGAACTGGATGATGCTTATTAAGAATGCTAGGGAAGCCAAGGAGCGAGGACAAAATGATAACACAAAGGTAGACTTAGAGTGATACACTGGAAAACCTGGACTTGGACTTGGGAGTTGAACTTGACAGGGAACTCAGGTCATGAATCGGGACTTAGGTCTTGGCAGGGCCTCAGTACCTGCGTCTAGACTTGGCTCTTGGACTCGGCTTAGACTCGGACTCGGACTCGGCTTGGACTCGGACTCTGACTTGGACTTGGAACTTGACCCTTGATTTGGACTAGGCTCAGACTTGACTTAGACACATGACATGGAACACTGAGTCGGGGCTCCTCCATGGACACAGCACATAGAGCCGGAAGTCTTCTTAGACACAGGACACTGAACACTGATCCGGGGCGCCTCCTTGGACACAGGACATAGAGCTGGGACTCTTCTTGGACGCAGGACACAAAACACTGAGACCATTCCCCCCTCAGGATAGCAGCAAGCCCTAGATGCGGCCCATGATCTACTGACAGCGGCTCTAATCTCACTCCGGCAGGTTAACTTGACGGGGATTCTGACGAGGTTGCTGATGAGGACAGTCCAGCAAGGAATCACTGGACCATAGAGCTATTTATGTTGCCAGCCCGAAACAAGAATCAGGTGCCTCAATTAAGGCGCCCAACGGAACAAGGGAAAAAAAGGAATAGCCGGAATACGGAATCCATGGACCGGACCGTGAACCAGAATGCGGACTTTACGGACCAGACTATGACACTCACACCTACTTTCAAACCACCCCTCCTCTAGGTTAGAAGGCTAATCAGTCAAATATTCTTTTAAAATGATGCTCTTTGATGCTCCACAGCACTTGCCTATTTCAGAACCTAGAGATGGCCTTCTGGATGTTGGCATAAATTGACTCAATCCTTTCATGTGTCGGGCAATTTTGTAGACTTTTCCATTCAAGGGCATTGGTATTTCCATGAATAGAAAGCCTACAAAAGTAGTGGGCATAGTCCATCATGGGTAAACCCCTCCCCTTCATTGAGTACATCTACATGGAGCAAATTTGTAGGAAACCCGTATCCATCATCAAAGAACTCCCCACCATCTAGACCATGCTCTCTTCTGCTGCCATCAGGAAGGATGTACAGGAGCGTCAGAACTCAAACCACCAGGTTCAGGAACAATTATTACCCCCTCAGTCATCAGGCTCTTGAACTAGAGAGGATAATTTCACTCAACCCATCACTGAACTGTTCCCGCAAACTATGGATTCACTTTCAATGACTCTTCATCTTATTTTCTTGATATTTATTGCATACATATTTATTATTATTTTGTTTTTTTTTCTTTCTTTGTATTTACTGTGAATGCCCACAAGAAAATAAACCTCAAGGTTGTATATGATGAAATATATGTACTTTGATCATTTTACTTTGAACTTTGGCCTTCTGGATGATGACATAACTCACCAAAACTATTGAGTTACCAAGCATTGTATGAGCCTGATGAATGGATAGGTCCATAGCCCCATCTAGGCCCCATTAATTTAACCTGACTTGTATGAGGTGCTCGAAGATTCTTCTCCTTCCAATAATGCCAAGAAATAATGGAGGCTGACAAAAAGCCCCAGTGTCATGGTGGAAACCTAGTTTGCTCTGCAAGTATTAAAGGACACCCCTGGTTGAATTTTGGAGATAATCTGTCAGAAAAATTTCTTGAGGAGAACCACAACCAAAGCAACAGGCCTGTAAGTTTGAGGCCAGAATCTCCTAGCATATGGTACCTCCTGCTCACCTCTCTGCTGATCCACATTTCCTATGCTTGGACTGTCTAAGACTAGGGGACACAGCCTCAGAATAGAGGGGCATCCTTTTAGAATGGAGCTAAGGAGGGATTTCTTTAGCCAGATTCTTTAGAGAGTAACGAATCTGTAGAATCCGTTGCCACAGGCAGCTGTGGAGGCCAAGTCTTTATGTGTATTCAAAGCAGAGGTTGGCAGATTCTTGATTAATCAGGGCTTGAAGGGATATGGGTGGAGGGGGGTGGAATGGAAGGAGATTGGGGCTAAGAGGGAAAATGGATCAGCCATGTTGAAATGGCACAGCAGACTCAATGGGCCAAATGGCCTAATTCTGCTCCTATATCTTATGGTCTTATTTATCATAATTGATCACAATGTGACTGCTATTTCCCCCTACTGACCCACATTTACAATGGATAAGTAATAAACTGCTGGCTCCAAAGGAGTCCTGAACAGAGCCCTTCCTTGTTATGCGAAGTTGAATGCATGGAGCAAACTTAATGTAACAGCTGACATTAGGATACTCTTCTCTTTCTCTTCACTTTCCTTTGTATACACTCAAAACCATCTCAAAATCAAAGTTCAAGTCAATCTGAGGCATGAGATCCAATGACTGGCCAAGATACTCTACTGCCACTGCAACACATTTAAGATAGAATTTCATGGCTTTATCTAATAGAAATTGCAGCTTCTGTTTTGTTCTAACACTAAATAACATCTTGCCTACACCCTTCAACACACTTCTCTATGTTGTCTGGCACTTATGTCAACTGGCTGGTACAAATTGTAATATTACTGAATCTTAACGTTAAATTATATTCCAGATGATTAAACACAATTTCAGCGTTACAATTGAGTACATTATACCATTAAGATTTCAAGTGTGAAGATTGTTCAAGGGAATTACACAACAACAATAGGATGCTTTTTAGCTGAGGAAATAACATTTCTGAAAAAAACTTCCCACATCTGCTCTCTGTTGAACCTAGCCAACCATATGCCAAATATAAACAGATAATTCTTGCATGCTTTTTCTCGTATGGCTTCTTGTGGATATAAGGAACCTTTTACAGAACAATACTATGAAAGTATAGATCAATAGACATCACACTACAAGAGGTTAAACACGTGTATCTTTGCTGCCATTCTAACTTTTCTCCCGCTCTGTTACTGTATTCATAGCTTGAATATTCTACAAAACTTTGGTTCTCTCACAGAACACTGGGGCATTATATATTTGACCAATTTCTGCAATGGTGGCAGAAAAATTCCTTATTTTATATCTTACATAACAGGCTCCCTTTCTGCCATCCAGCCTCATTATTGTATGTACAGTTTGCCAATTATTTGTCAGGTATTATTCGTCAACATCCCATGGGAAGATACCATCCAGAGCTGGAGCAGGAAATAACCTTCAAGGTGTGTTCCAATAGATCTAAAACTAAAGGTGATAAGCAAATATTTCTTACTTTGGATATCAAGCTTGGTTTGTGTGAGGGTCTGAACTAAAAGCAAAAAAAATGATGAAAATACTCAGCCATTCAGATGGCATCTATAGAGAGTGTAACAGAACTAACATCACAGTTAATTGACATTTCATCAGAACATGCAGATGCTAGTTGACACACTAACTATCTCCAGCATTTCTGTTTCTTTTTTAGTATCTAGAGTTTTTAAGTTTTGAAGCTGAGGATTTATTTGGATCAATTTAACCTGAATGTGAACATTATCTGTTGAAGAGAGAACAAAGAGAATATTCCTGTGATATGCTGGGAATACTCAATAGAATAGGCAGAATCTGTGGAAGAGAAACCGTGAAGTCCATTAACACTGACAAAATCAGGCATAGACAGGAAAGGCTGGTTATCTGAAATTGCTGATTTAAATATTAAATTCCAAGACTTGCAACATGCCTAGCTAGACAGAAGGTGAGGAATTGTTCTTGAGTGTATGTTCGTCTTCATTGGAATTATGTGCAAGTCTGGAAATGGAGCAGAAGAACTTGACTCCTCTCAACATTCCCAAAGTGATCACAAGTATTTCATTTGTCTTCCTAGATGTCCGTTGCAAATGCACGTTGGCTTTCAGTGATTTTAGTGATCATAACTCTAGTCCTATTTCAGCAATGGAGAAATATGGACCATCTCTTGCATAACTATTGACTTAGAACATAGAACACAGAAGAGTACAACACAAGAACCAGCCATTTGATCCACAATGTTTTGCTGAACCAGCTAAAAATCTAAACACTAATCCTTCCTAGCCACACTATGTCCATATCCCTCAATTTTCCTTACATTCAAGTGCCTATTCAAACAATTCTTAAAAGACTCTAAAGTATTTGCCTCTACCACCATATGAGGCAGTGCATTCCAGGTATCCATGACTCTCTGAGTTAAAAACTTACCCCTCACATCCTCCTTGAACCTACCCCTTCTTACTTTCAACCCATGCCTTCTGGAATTAGACATTTCAACCCTGGGAAACAGATACTCTCTGTCCACTCTACCTATGGCTCTCATAACCTTGTAAACCTCAGCCTCCAATGCTCCAGAGAAAACACCCCAAGTTTACCTAGCCTGTCGTGATAGCACATGCCCTGTAAACCAGGCAGGATCCTGGTGAAATTCTTCTGCACTCTATCCAAACTCTCATCATCCTTCCTATTGTAGGTGTCCAGAACTGTACACAATACTACAGAAGTGGCCTAACCAGCGTTTTATAAAGTTGCAACATGACCTCCTGACTTTTGAACTCAGTGCCTCAACTAATAAAAGCAAGCAATCCATAGACCTTCTTAACCACCTTACTAACTTGTGTAGCTGCTTTCAAAGAGCTATGAACTTGGATCCCAAGATCTCTCTGCTCAGCAACACTGTTAAGGACCTTGCCCTTAAAAGTATTCTGTCCCCTTGCATTTGCCCTACCGAGGTAGAACACCTCACATCTATCTGGGTTAAATTCCATCTGCCAATTCTCAGTCCATATCTGCAGCTGATCTGAATCATCCTGTATTCTTTGTCAGTCTTCTACACAATCCACAACTCCACTAATCTTGGCATCATCAGCAAATTTACAAAGCCACATATCTATATTTTCCTCCAGGTCATTTATATACATCACAAACAGCAAAAGTCCCAGCTCAGATCCCTGTGGAATTTCGCTAATTATAGATCTCCAGCTCAAATAAGTCCCTTCAACCACTATCCCCTACCTTCTACGTGTAAGGCAGTTCTGAATCCAAACAGCCAATTCGCTATAGATCCCATGCAATTTAATCTTCTGTATTAGCCTCCAATAAAGGACTTTTTCAAACAGCTTACTAAAATCCATTTAGACAACATTCACTGCTTTACTCTCATCAATCTTTCAAAGAAACTCAATCAAGCTGGTAAGGCATGATCTGCATCCACAAAGCCATGCTGGCTTTCCTTAATTAGGCCATGGGTTTCCAAATGCTCGTATATATTGTATCCCTAAGAATTTTTTCCAGCAATTTCCCTACAACAGATGTGAGACTCACTGGTCTGTAGTTCCAGGACTTTAACTTATTCCCTTCTTAAATAGAGGTACAATATTAGCCGCTCACCAGTCCTCTGCCACCTCACCTGCGGCTAGAGAAGACATTAAGATAGAGGTCAAGGCCCCAGCAATCTCGTCTCTTGCTTCCTTCAATAACCTGGGGTAAATCCCATCAGGCCCTGGGAACTTATCCACTTTAATACTCATTAGGTGATCCACTGCTTCCTCCTGCTTGACCTCCAAATGCCCTAATGTATTTATACACCCACCAGCACTGATTTCCTGCTTCTCTATATCCTAGTCCTCCAGGTCCTTTTCTTTGGTAAATACCGAAACAAGTTTTTCATTAAGTTCCTCACTCACTTTCTCTGCATCCAAGCAAATATTCCCCCCTTTATCCTTGAGTGGTCCTACCCTTTCACTAGTTATCCTCATAATCTTGATGTACCCTGTATGCATAGAATGCCCTGGGATTCACCTTAATCCTACTTGTCAAGATTTTTCATGTCCCCTCCTGGCTTTCCTAATTCCCTTCTTCTTTTCTGGCTTCTTTATACTCCTCATATCCTTTATTTGATCCTAATTTCCAAAGCTTTACATACTTTTCCTTTATTTCCTTGACACTATTCATCAGCTCTCTGGTCATCCAGGGTTCTCTTATCTTTCCATTGCCGTCCTTCCTTATAACAGGAATATAACTTTCTTGTACGCTGTGCAATTGATCTTTAAGCACCCTCCACATGTCTGATGCAGACTTGCAGAAAAAAAGTGTGTTCCCAATTAACACTTCTTAGTTCATGCCTGATGTCCTCATAATTAGCCCTATTCCAATATAAAACTCTCCCACAATGACCATACTTGTCCTTACATGTAAGGTAATGAGTTATGGTCACTCTTCCCTAACTGTTCACCTACTGAAATGCCAGTCACCTGGCCAGGCTCATTACCCAGTACCAGGTCCAGTACAGCTCTTCCTCTCATTGGACCATCCACACATTGATTTAAGAAACCTTCCTGGATACACTTAACAAATTTAAGCCCCATCTAAACTCCTTACACTATGAAAGTCCCAGTTTATATTAGGGAAGTTGAAATCCCCCATGACAACAATCCTATTATTCTCACATATTTCCGTAATCTGATTACATATCTGTTCCTCAATGTTCTGGTGGCTATCAGGGGGTCTTGCAGTACAATCAGCTGATTGTTCCCTTCTTATCCCTGAGTTTCACCCAGATGGACTCAGTGTCTGACCCCGCCATTATGCCTCTCCTGAGTGCAGCTGTGATATTTTCCCTGATTAGCCGTGCAGATCCATCCTCTCTTTTTCCTCTTCTATATTTTCTAAAACTTTGAAAACCTGGTACGTTAATCGTCCATTCCTGCCCCTCTCTCAACCAAGTTTCAGTGATGGCCACAACATCATGGTTCCATGTACTGATCCATGCTCTAGGTTGTTCACCCTTACCCATAATACTCCTAGCATTAAAATATACACACTTCAAGCTATCTGACCCATCATACCTGTTACTTCAATTTTGTCTTTCAATACTTTCACTTACATCTATCATCTGTTCCAATCCCCCCTTACTGACCTGGGGCTCCGGTTGCCAGCCCCCTGTAAAACTAGTTTAAACTCTCCTGAGTAGCATCAGTAAACCTCCTGGCCATTATATTGTTTCCCCTCCGGTTCAGGTGCAACCTGTCCCTCTTGTACAATTCACCCCATCCCCAGAAAATGTTCCAATGGTCCAAGAACTTGAAACCCTGTTCCCTGTACCATCTCTGCTGCCATTCATCATCTGTGCTTTCACCCCATTCCTACCTGCACTAGCCCATGGCACAGGGAGTAATCTGGAGATTACAAACTTGAAGGTCCTTATCTTCAGCCTCTTTCCTGGTTCTATATAGTCACTGCGTAGAACCTCTTCCCCTTTTCTGCATATATCATTGGTACCAATATGTACCATGACCTCTTGTTGTTCCTCCTCCCCCTTGAGAATATCCTGCAGCTGCTCTGATACATCATGGACCCTAGCACCCATGAAGCAACATACCATCTTGGTGTCTCTTTTGTGGCCACAGAGTCTCCTTTCTGTCCCCTTAACTACTGAGTCCCGTTTAACTATCGCATTAGCTGACTCTACACTTTCCTGTCAAGCCTCAGAACCGGCCACAGTGTCACCAGCCTGGCTACTGCTGCCAAGATCTGTTGGGTCATCTCCCCAGCAGTATCCTAAGCGGTATATTTGTTGCTCAGGGGAATGACCTCATGAGAACCTTGTTCTGGCTTCTTAATTCTCTTGCCTCTCCTGGTGGTCACCCATCTGCTGTCTGAAGCCTGTACTCTGGGTGTGACCACCTTTTCAAAAGTCTCAGCTACAATACCTTCAGCCTCCCGAATGATCCTGAGTACATCCAACTCCAGCTCCATCTCCTTAACCCGGTCAATCAGATTTATTTCTGATTGTGTTTTTTTCACTAATGTCTTGATCTGTACAGTTTTTTCCTTAACCATCGTATATAATTTATGTCTGAATCTATATGCCTGCCAGGCTGCTGCAAGTAAGTTTTTCAATGTACCTGCATCTTACTGTACTTGAGCATATGATGATGAATTTGACTTGACTTGATATTTAGGTCTCCATCAACATTGATATTACAAAATGTCTCACCACTTTAAAAAATATACCACATATTTGTGCACATTCTCATATTTTTTTGTAAGTGCTATATTCTTGACAACTTATTTAGCGTGTCCATGGAAGCTTCTTTATATTTTCTTTCGTATTCCTAATCCCACCTGGTGTAGTATCATCAGCAGCCATGGAAATATGACATTAGGTCCCTTCAGCCAACTTCTCGATAGAGATAATAGGCCAGCCCAAAGCACAAATCCCTGCATACCCTGCTGACAAGAGGAAGATCCACCTACTCTTCCTCTGTTGGATAAGTTTGGGACAGTACGGTGGCACATCTAGTAGAGTCATAGCCTCCTAGCTGCAGCTATCTGGGTTCAATACTGAGATCTGGTGCTGTCTAACTCAAGTTCGCAATGTTCTCCCCGTGCCCCTGGACACCTGTGTGGATTCACCTGGGTCTGATCTTTCCATACGCATGATAGTTGGTAGGTTAACTGGACATGTTAGAATTTTCCCGTGGGTATGGGTAAACCTAGGGGTGGGATTTGAAAGGGAAGCGGGGAGAATGAATGTGATTAGTGTAAATGGCTGCTTGATGGTCAGCACAGACCTGATGGGCTGACCAGATACATCATATCAACTGGTTCCTTGATCATTCTACTAATCACAGCCCCTCGGAGGTTCAGTAGATTAGTCAAGAATGGACTCTGCTCAGTCCTATTCTTTTTTTCTCTGTGCTGGAATCAATAGAGTTATCATAAATATATCCTCATTTTCTCTCTCCTCCTTTCTTGTATCAGGGTCACATTTATAACCCATCAGTCAGCAGCAGTAATTCCAGAACTTTTGGGTCTGCAAACAAGAGCACTCATGAGCTCTGATTTCAAAATTCTAGGATTTAGCGTAGTGAGTTCCTGGAATTTATCATCTTTCAAATGACCAGTTTGGAATAGACTATGTGTCATTGGAGGAGGAATGTGCTTGGATTTGCAGTTTACGTAATATTAATTGTGAATAATTAATTGAGTTAAAACTACTGCTTCTTTATGGATTGAGATTTGTGACCAGTTACTCTCAGTTCTCTAACAATGTTTATGGAGCATTCCATGCAGAAATAGTGTTGAGTTTTGTTGATACATTTTGGACTACATTAGATATTACGTATTCACAGTGATGCACCCCGCAGATGGAGAAACATTCCAGGAGAAAATAAGGTTTGAAGAACTAGTGAGGGAGGGGGGGATTGTGGATGTGGAAGAGAGAGGAAAATATCCCAAAGATTGAGTTGGGGTGGGGGGGATCAGTGTTTTTTGGAAGACAGAGTGGGAAGAGAAACAGAGAGAGGGAAAAAGATTTAAATGTATAATTAGGAAATTCCTGAAATTTTGATCTGTCCCAATCTCTCCCTCTTCAATCCCAGCACTTCCACTCATTTCTCTCTTTCCCTACTCTGCTCTCTCTCTCTCTCGTCGTAATTCACCCATTCCTGCCATTGTGATAGCTAAGTCTCTGTAATGACCAGTGTCATAGTTCCATGTACTGACTCATCACTCATGTTTCTGATACTTCTTGAGTTAAAACAGATACATTTCAATCTATCCCACTGACTGCACTTTTGCCCTATCAACTGTCTATGCTCCCTCACTGTCTCCTGACACACGGCATCTACCTGCATACCAACTGCCCATCCTCTGACCTATCATTATGCTTCCCATACCCCTGCCATACTTGATCAAACCCTCAGCTCTAGCAACTCTGCCCACAAGGATATTGATCCTGCCGAAGTTCAGAAGCAACCTGTCCCTTTTGAACAGATTATACCTTCCCCAAAAGAGACCCCAGTGATGTACAAATCATTGCCCCCTGTACCAATTCCTCAGCCACACATTCATCTGCCAAATCATACTATTCTTACCCTCACTGGCACATGACTTAAGCAGCTATCCAGAGATACTACCCTTGAGGTCCCGCTTTTCAACTTGCTACGTAGCTCGCTGTATACTATCTTCAGGACCTCATCCCTTTCCCTACCTTTGTCCTTGGTAGCAAAATGTGGCACTACTTCTAGCTGATCACCTTCCCCTTTTAGAATCCTGTGGACCCAATCGGAGACGTTCCTGACCCTGGCACTTGGGAGACAACATAACATCCAAGCGTCTCTCTCTCTATATATATTGTACACAGACTTTCCTGTTTGCTCCCCTGACTAACACTAGGCATTCACACAAAGGGCATTCTCAAAATGGCTGCGTTGCTTAAACCTATCTTCTTTGTATAGATCTTTGCCAAGTGTCTAATAAACCTCAGTATCTCAAATGTGGAAGAAAGTTCTGAAAGGTTGCTCTTGTATTTTAAATCTCATGATCACTCACCTCCGAACACGTAACTGCTTATGATATCTCAAGCTGCCCAGACAGAATATGAGGTGTTGTTCCTCCAACCTGACTGTGGCCTCATCATGGCAGTAGAGAAGGCCAGGGCCAGGTATGTCAGAATGGAAATGGATAGTTGATTTGAAATAGGTAGCTACCAGGAGATGCCGCCTTTTGTAAAGGAGACAGCAAAGGTGCATGACAAAGCAATCCCCCAATGGGTGTCTGGTCTCACCGATGTAGAGGATCCCACACTGGGAACACCGGATGAAATAGATGACCCCAACAGACTTGCAGGTGAAGTGACATCTTACCAGGAAGGGACACTGGTGGAATAGGAGCAGGCGTACCACTTGTCATGCTTGCAGGAATAAGTGCCAAGACAGGGATCAGTGGGGAAGGGCAAGTAGACAAGGGAGTCACATAGAGAATGAAGTGGAGGGGGAGGGGTGAGGGAAGGATGTGCTTAGTAGTAGGGTCCTATTGGAGATTACAGAAATTAGGGAGAATGATGTGCTGGATATGGAGGCTTGTGGGATGGGTAGTAGGTAAGGACAAAGGGAACCCTACTCCTACTATGATGATGGGCAGGTGTGTGGAAAATGGAAGAGATGCAGGTGAGTGCAGCATTAGTGGTGTTGGAAGAGAAACCTTGTTCTTTGAAAAAAGAAGATACGTCAGTTATTTTGGAATGGAAAGCCTCATTCTGAGAAAAGATGTGGTGGCGACTGAGGAACTGAGAGAAATGAATGGCATTTCGAGATCCAATGCAGTATATACAAATATAATAAGTATAAAGATCATGAGCACTTTTTTTGACAGGGTGAGTAGAATTATACTCGCTAAACGGTGATTATGACAGTTATGCCACTAAACGGCAACTCCTTTCTCTTGCGTCTTCGGAAACAGCTCTATTTCTATCTTTGATATCTCTTTTTTTCCTTTTCAAGGTTCTTTTGAAGGCCCTGACCTGGAGTTACACTCTGACTTTGGTGCTTTGTGGTAATAGGACTGGATCTCCAGGCCTCATGACGGGCCGCTTGTTGATATCTCAAGGACACGGCCTGGAAGACCAGTGTGCCTTCGGGGTGCCTGGTTTTCATGGCTCTGGAGATGGACTGATTCAAGACTGGTGACCCTGACTGAGGCATCGCAGGAGAACGTTGAACACCAGGAGCAGCAGGTTAGCTGCGGGGGTTGTGTGTCCAGAGATCTGAGCCTTGGGGAGACGTACAGCGAGAGGGGAGACATCATAAGACAAGGAGTTGTTTGTTATGTCTCCCCTCTCACTGTGAATTGGGGCCACCACTTTTTCCCTTATTAAGGACAGAGAGAGCCTGTGGTATGTCGAATTTCCGGGTGAACGAGTAACCTTTGAGGTACTACAAGTCTGTGTCTTTCTTGATGCTTTGCTGCATGCTTGAGTGCTCAGTGGAGGGCGCCGATGTGTTTAGTTGGTTGGGGGGTGGGGGGTTGTCGTCTTGCTGCTGCTTGCGCATGGGAGGGGGGAGCTGTGAGGAGGGGTCTTTGGGGTTCTAACATTTAACTGTCATTCATTCCTTGGGGCACTCCTGTTTTTTGTGGATGTTTGCAAAGGAAAAGAATTACAGGATGTATATCGTATACACTTCTCTGACATTAAATGTACCTATTGAACCTATTATAGTCAGGATAACTGTGAGAGTCAATAAGTTTTAAAAGACACCAGTGGATAGCCTATCTCAAGAGATCCTATGTTGGAGGTTGGAGGTAAAGTTGATGAAATTGATGAGCTCAGCATGGGTGCAAGATGCAACCCCAATACAGTTGTCAATGTGGCAGAGGAAAAGCTGGGAAACTTTACCAATGTAGGCTTGGACCATGGACTGTTCTACGTAACCGATGAAAAGGCAGGCATAACTAGGGCTAATGCAACTGCCCATGGCTACACGTTAAGTTTAGAGAAAGTAGGTGGAGTCAAAAGAGAAAGAAAGTGTAAGGACATGTTATGCCAAACAGAAGGTGGTGGTGGAGGGAAACTTGTTAGGCATGTTGTTAAGAAAGACGTATCACCTTCCAGTTTGAACTTCTTCCCCTCCCCCCACCACATTATTCTGTCTTCTGACCCCTTCCTTTCCAGTCTTGATGAAGGATCTTGGCGGGAAACATCAACTGTTTATTCCCCTCCATAGATGCTGTCTGACTTCCTCCGTTCCTTCAGATTTTTCTGTGCTGCACAGTGTTTCCAGCATCTGCATAATCTCTTGAGTTAATGATCTTTCTAAAACTAAATTATTGATCACAATTATTTTTTACTTGTCATTGTACTGATACAATGCTAAATATATTAATGAAGACAAAAAATTTAATTTTCTATATTTAACATTTCTTACAATGTTGTTTATAAAATTTACTTTTTATCAAGTCATATTTCTTATGCTATAGAAGCAATTATTTTGAGATTTCATGTACGTTTGGTTGTTGACCGGTGTTATGTAATGTGAAAATAGACTATATTATTAAAGGTAAATCTTTTACATCTTCTACCACAACACTCACTGGGGCACCATATTTTGTTTAAGGAGAATATTTGGTTTCACTCACAAAGTAGTTGCATGAGAATCAAAGAATAAACACACTTTTTAAGCACAGATTTTTAAGTCAGAAAGTTCAGTTTAAAAAAAGCATTTTGGTGTTCGTTATGCTAATGGTGTTCTTTTTTTATGCTGCACCAGATCCACACTAACAATCATTTTTTTCTCACTTACACTTGTATACTGAAGAATGGCAATAAACAATCTTGAATCTTTTGAGAGTAGAAAGCAAACCAGGAAAGGAATACAGATACGAAGACAACTTAAAACAGCTAATAATTTAAGTTTAAAAAATAAATGCACTAACAAACAATCAAAACTCCCTTTGCCCCAAAATGGTGTATCCTACGTGCCTTCACTGCTTGGTCCCTATAAACCATTGGGTATGATGGTGGTTTAAAGAGTCAAGTTTATAATATTAAAAGAAATAATGCCTCGAAATTCGTTCCTAGTTTTTAGTGTCAAACATTCTCCATTAGTGCATTACTATATCGGACTTTGTTTCTGAAATTCCATCAAATGATTCCAGGTTTCTTCTAGTAAAACAAGTTGATGTGATAATTGTGTTCACCAATAGCAGCTGTGGGCATAGATGAATTTCTTATATCTACAAAAGGAAGCTGGAGGCAGTGGGGACAGTCTGGATATTTGATCCATAGAGTCACTTAGTGGCCAAAGCTACAACTACAACAGAATGGCTGACAGAGCAAAATTGATGCAAATGCTGACATATTAATTAAAAGTAAGAATACAATTTGTCATCGAAGTTGTGATAATAACAAGTAAGTTTTCCAGGGTTTAGAAGGATCATACAAGAATAAAACTACAATATAAACAACAAAGAGCCAGAGGTCTTAATCTAATATTGTTCAAGTTGTGTAAGAAACCTATTCCTAAAAGGCGAAGGCGAAGAGCAACAGGTGGAATTGTGTTTACTAAGTTACTCATCTGGAGTCTCTTTCCTTGAAAAAAACCCTTCAACTTTATGAATTTGAATCAACAAAAAATCAGTAGCCGTGTTATATCAAAGCTAATACATGTAAATAAATCAGAGAAAATCCACAGCTTTCTGTTAGATTGGTTTGAATCTTTACAGATAGCATCATTAATTCAATTATAATTTCCCACAGAAAGTGTCATATTACGATGTACTACATAGATAACCTCTCTTTCCTGATAGCCTTTGACATAGGTTAATGAATTAGATTTAAATTGGAATGTGGGTAAAAGTATAGTCTTGATAGACTAAACTTGGACTCCACAATTTCAGCATTGGTTTAATGCATGCTGAAGTCTGTGTGTTTTGGAAATGCTTACTTCAACTTACATGATAATATTTAGTCTCAACATTTATATATAATGTAGATCCTTTAACCTTTAAGTGTGAGAGCTGATTTGATAGTCAAAATAGGTTATCTCACTGGAAACGAGACCAGATGGTTCATGTGCAATTGACAGCACGGAGACAATCAAAAGGGAGGAGGATTGCCCCAAGTAAAATGACTGTCAGAAACTGTGAACCTTAGCAGGGTGCTCAACAGAGAGTGAAATTTAATTAGAAATGAACCTTGCCAGATCCTTCTGATTTCATCTTACCATTGATAAGACATGACAGCAATTCCTACCACCAAGGGCAACATTTATTGTAGACTAAAAAAGTCAGACTAAAATCAGGCACAATGAAAAAGGAAGCTAGAAAGAAAAAAAAATGGCCAGAATCATTGTTTTAAATATCAATCTGGATTGGTATGGACTCAATGTCCCCTCAAAAACAATAGAATATGTATTTTAAGGCTTGCATTGATTCACCTTTCTGATGAAGATAACAATGTCATTCTGTACCCATAAAATAAACAATAATCCAACCATATTAGATTTTATTTGCATCAGATCTTTGCTTGTTAAAAGTTGTTATAGACATGCCATATGGTGCAGTGAGGAGGAAGCAGATTTGTACTGCAATATGCAGATTGGCTGTCTTTTGGAAAGTTTGCAGGGGCCCTAGCAAAGATATTTAAATCACCTTTCATGGCAGGGGAAGTGAAGGTGGATTGAAGGATAGCCAATGTTGTTCTGCTGTTTAAGAAAGACTTTGAAAGTAAACCACAACATCATAGGCTAGTGAGCCTGACATCAGTAGTGGGAATGTTATTGGAAGGTATTCCAGGAGAACGGATATGTGAGTATTTGGATAGACATGGACTGATTATTGATTGTCAGCATGGCTTTGCGTGGAGTTGGTCATGTCTAACCAATCTTATAAAGTATTTTGAAGAAGTTACCAGGAAAATAGATGAAGGCAAGACAGTAGATGTCTACATGGACTTCAGCAAGGCCTCTGAGAAGTCTTGCATGAGAAGTTGGTCAAGAAGGTTCAGTCACTCAGTATTCAATATGAGGAGGTAAATTGGATTAGACATTGGCTTTGTAGGAGGAGCCAGAGAGTTGTTGTAGATGGTTTCCTCTCTGACTGGAAGCCTGTGACTAGTGGACTTTTTGCAGGGATCAGTGCTGGATCCATTGTTGTTTGTCATCTATATGAATGATCTGGATGATAATGTGGTAAACTGGATTAGCAAATTTGTGGATGACACCAATATTGCGGGTCTAGTGGACATTAAGGAAGACTATCATGGCTTGCAGTGGGATCTGGACCCACTGGAAAAAAGTGTTGAAAATGGCAGATGGAATTTAATGTGACATGTGCAAAGTGTTGCACTCTTTTTAGGATCAACCAGGGTAGGCCTTACGCAGTGAATGGTAGGGCACTAAGGAGTGCAGTAAAACAAAGGGGTCCGGGAATACAGATTCATAATTCATTGAAAATGGCATCACAGGTCGTAAAGAAAGCTTTTGGTGCATTGGCCTTTATAAATCAAATTAACAAAGATGTTGCTGAGTCTTGAAGACCTGAATAGGTTAGAACTTTATTCCTTGGAACATAGAAGATTGAGAGGAAATTTGATAGAGGTATGCAAAATTAAGAATGGAAAGGAATCTGAGATCAAAGCTTATGCTTGTATAAAAATTTATGTAGGAAAGCTAATCTTTCTATGGGATAGGTATGCACAACTAATATACCACAACTAATTAGGTAGCTTTTTAAAATGTGTTATTGGTAGGTTTCAGGTTTGCTTGTTCTTGATTTCTTACAAATTTTGCGCTCAATAAAGGGATAACTCTTGAATTTAAAGTACAAAGGGTGAATCAAGCCACTTTGACGTGTAAGTTGCGGACTCTCTGAGCATTGTGTGAAAGACTGTAGAGCAACAACAACAACAACAACATCTTTGCCTCAGTAAGCTGACACTGTTTAATCAGTATTCCTTTGGAAAGATTGCTCTGATTGCTGCATGCCTTGGCTTTTGGGAGCTTGATGGCAGGGGCCACATACTTAGGTAACCCTGCAGTCCTCAAGCAACCAATCTGAAAGCATTTATTCTGGATATTATAGTTATGGAATTGAGTAGGTGAGGGTAGGATGAAACCATTGTAACTTCTGCCATGATGCATTGTTTGCCTTTACACACTCTGTGCATGCAAATGGAATGAGATCTCTAACTCCACAAATTCATGCACAGTATTTGGGATTATTTACTGACGCAGATCTGAAATCTCTGGAGTCAGACCTTTTCTCTTGCCTCATTTTCCAGTGGTTTTTTTTGTTGCTAGGACTAAAAACATAGTTGTTAGGATTCCATTGCTTTAAAAGACATAGAATACTTATGGGAAAGAGTCCTTTGATCCAACAAGCCTTTGTTAACCATCAACTAACCATTTACTCTTTCCCAAGATTACTCCCATAGTTTTTATTCTCTCCATGTTTGAATAAACTCTCCCACAAAAAGGCAGCATTCTCCAGGGGCTATTTACAAAGGCCAATTAACCTAGAAACCTGGGGGGAAACCTAATCACTCAGAAGAAACCCAATCTGAGTAACACACAAGTCCCACACAGGTGGGAAGCAAGGTCAGATTTCTGGTGCTATGGGGCAGCAGTTCTACTAAGTTGCCCAGTACTGGGCTTCATATTTGAAATGAGGATCAGGTGAATGACCAGACACAGGCACAGACCAAGCAGGGAAGCCATAAGATAATGCAGACTTCACCCATTCCTTCACCCACCTGTTAACAACACACAACATCTTGGAGTTCTAGCAGTGAGATAGACTGAGCCCTCTGCTAGAAGCAGAGTTGGGCAGTTCCAATGCAATGTGGTAAATGTGCACCACGATACTTTTGAGTTTTTGTTATATGATTGATTCTATTACATTTTAAACTGCTGCTGTCATCTAGGAGTAGTGTTCCCCAACTGTATTACATGAATTTATACATCATTCTTGTCATGCATATTATTTCATCTGGTTTTCAGTTCATATACGGTAGATACATGAAAATCTTGAGATGGATCTGTCATATTTCCAGTACCAACATTTATTTAACATGTATTTTCTGTATCACATCTTTTAAGAAAATATATTTCAGAAACTTTAGGCAAACTGCAAGTGATCTCAGGGTCCATCTATTCATCGCACGAGGTTAATTGTCGGTTTAAAAGATGCAGCTCTATGCATGTAGATCTAACAATGACACAGAATAATATGTTCTACATTATTTAATGTTCCTGCTGCTATCCTTAGAACAGAGAAAAATTTGAAGTGCAAAGATCAGTGATAATATCACGGGTAAATAGAAGCTACTGCATTACTATTACAGCATGGCCTGTAGAAAACAAGTAGATGAAGAAGTGAGACTTTCCGTGTTTTGCAGTTGAATGGGTGCATGCAGATTTTCATTTCACAATCAGCAGAGAGCCTCTGAAGTATAATCGTAGGTGTTGACATTCTGCATCATGTGAACAAAGTCACCGGAGACGTATTGAAGCTAATGGATATAAAAGTGTTTTTATTCAGCAATAATGAGCAGCAGGTATCATATTGATATATTCTTGCAGGAAGAGGCCTCACAACTCAATATTACATGACATTTTATGTGCTAAAGATCAAAGGTAACAGCAGGACAATTCTATAGTTACAACGTTTCTACAGTGCTTCCTTGGAATTACGTATGGTTTCACACCTTCTTCGCACCCACTCTCCAGACACCCAAAATGAACATTAATCAGCATTTTCTGGTTTGCAATCAACTCTAGCCAACAACTCTAGGAGAACTGCATTTTAAATTCAATCTACAAACTATGTTCATGTCTGAAGATTGGTTGCTGGTGAAGTTAATATTTGCTATATACCCTAACTACAGAATACACCCTAGCACAGCCACGTGTGCTCCAGACTGGCTCTTGGCCAAGGCAAAATCTGTATCATATAGAATAAACAGTATATTCTCCAATTGCTTGGATAATACTCAAGAAGCTCAACATCTTTCAGAACCACCTTAATACTCTATCAGCACTATGACCATCTACTCTCCCAACCGTGCACCATGAATACAACATGAACTATCAAAAAAATGCACCACAGAAACTTGGTTGCTTGAGAGTATCTCTGAACCTTCAGCTAGAAGCTCCAGGGCCGCAGGTATGTGGGAACACTTTCACATGAAGGGTCACTTTGAAGTTACAGAGTCTCCTGGAAATACATTCCCCTTTTCCGATGGGCATTAAATAATGGCCTCTCCAGTAACACCCACTTCTCCTGTTAGAATAAAATAAGTGAATGTAGACTTCAATCATTCTATTAAATAGGAGTTCCTATTAATACTAATGGGATGAATCAGCATTCAATCTGTTTAAAACTAAACTAAAGATGTGGAATAGGATGCCAACAGAAATCTATACTCTTCTCCAGTTAGGAATCGATAAATTTTACACATAATTTCTCATTTCAGTGCTTCATATTAACCTTAAACCTAACACTATCAACAACACAGCACACTTTCTGTTTGAGATTGTAATGTGATACTACAGGACTTGCTTAAATTTTGAATCTGTAGTCTTCCAAGTTACACATAGAACTGCTATCCAAGTGACATATTGGTGTGTAGCTTCAATTATTGTGCATTTAAGAATATAATATACAAGGGAATAATAGATTGATAAATTTACAGAATTTTGAAAGATTCATTCATAAATCAACTGCAAAAAATATTTAATTTAATTATAGATACAGCACCAAATAGGCCCTCCTGACCCTTGAAGCTGTGTTGCCCCAGCAATCCCCAATCACCTAGATTTAACCCTAACCTAATCATGGGACAATGATCGATAACCTACCTAGTATGTCTTTGGACTGTGAGAGGAAACCAGAGCAGCAGGGGAATGAAAAACATAAAAAATATTTGAGTTTAATTAAAATTAATTCTCCATTATTTTGTTGCATGCATTCACAACCAACATTGAGAAAATATGCAGAAAAATAGATCTTAAAGAATCAACATACACCAAAACTATCAATGAAACTTTGTCAGAAAGAAGTGTGTTGTCAGTACTGAGGAACAGAAATTCATCTTCAGAATTAACTACTCTAAGTCAGCTATGAGCATGATAATGTTCTCAGAGGACCATTCTCATCATTTATAATCTCCTTGAAGCCTAGCCACACAATTATACTTACTGTAGATATCATTGTGTGGCTAGGCTTCACGGAGGTTATCAATGATGGAACTGGTCCTACTGTACTCTGCATTCTCACTTATGAATTGGAGATTAGTAAATTGAAACATCTTTTAAGAAATTTGAACATGTAATGCAAAAGGAAATACTTAGATCCATGTACTAAGTTTCATGTGCATTGTCCATCTACTTTAGTTGTCAGTACTATTCCAAAGATCTTTAAAGGGACAACACTCCTTTAAAGTGTAGTTTCGTTGTAAAAGGTGAAACGTGGAAGCATTTTCCTCTGAAAACAATATAATAACAACTAGAATTAATTACATTGATTGGCTGATAAGCAGAGAGCAGTGTTGTAGAAGGTATCACCACACTCTTTGAAATTACACCATGAGATACCTCAGTAAATACAAATTCACTTTAGCATCTCATCTAAAAGAAAGACCCTCATAGAAAGAGAAGAGATTGGAATCCTAATTTTTTATGCTCGCCTTTAGTGTGTAGCAAAAGTCCACACCTTTTGATTCAGGAGCAAAAGCATTACCATTTGAATAACAGTTGACACAATGTAGCCATTGGGTACAAATAGAATGCTTGCTACACCATCAAATGTGCCATTTTGGGCAACTGGATGAATCTGGTCTATGTCCTGTTGTAAAAGATGCAACAGGGAGGGTTTAAACTAATTTGGCAGGGGGATGGGAACCGGAATGATAGAGCAAAGGAAGGGGAAAACAGAAATAAATCTAAGATAGTGAGCAGTAAAGATGTCAGGAAAGACAGGCAGGTGATGGGGCAAATGTGTAGCCATTGGGATGAGTTGAAGTGCAATAAAGTTGCAGTGAAATCAAAGCAAGAAGTATCAAATACTGGTCTTAAGGTGTTGTACTTAAATGCACGCAGCATAAGGAATAAGGTGGATGATCTTGTTGTACAGCTACAGATTGGCAGGTATGATATTGTGGCCATCACTGAGACCTGGCTAAAGGATGCATGTCTCTGGGAGCTGAACGTCCAAGGATACACGGTGTATCGGAAGGATAGGAAGGTAGGCAGAGGGGGAGGCGTAGCTTTATTGGTAAGAAATGATATTAAATCATTAGAAAGAGGTGATATAGGATCAGAAGGTGCAGAATCTTTATGGGTTGATCTAAGGAATAGCAGGGGTAAAAGGACCCTGATGGCAGTTATTTACAGGCCTCCAAAGAGCTGCAGGGATGTGGACTACAAATTACAACTGGAAATAGAAAAGGCTTGTCAGAAGGACAGTGTTATGATAATTGTGGGGGATTTTAACATGCGAGTAGATTGGAAAAATCAGGTCGGCACTGGATCTCAAGAGAGAGAATTTGTAGAATGTCTGCGAGATGGCTTTTTAGAACAGCTTGTTGTTGAGCCCACTAGGGGATCGGCTGTACTGGATTGGGTATTGTGTAATGAACCGGAGGTGATTAGAGAGATTGAGGTGAAGGAACCCTTAGGAGACAGTGATCATAACATGATTGAGTTCACTGTGAAATTAGAAAAAGAGAAGCCGAAATCTGATGTGTCGGTGTTTCAGTGGAGTAAAGGAAATTACAGTGGCATGAGAGAGGAACTGGCCAAAGTTGACTGGAAAGAGACACTGGCGGGGAAGACGGCAGAGCAGCAGTGGCTAGAGTTTATGCGAAAAATGAGGAACGTGCAAGACAGGTATATTCCAAAAAAGAAGAAGTTTTCGAGTGGAAAAAGGATGCAACCGTGGTTGACAAGAGAAGTCAAAGCCAAAGTTAAAGCAAAGGAGAGGGCATACAAGGAAGCAAAAATTAGTGGGAAGACAGAGGATTGGGAAGTTTTTAAAACCTTACAAAAGGAAACCAAGAAGGTCATTAAGAGAGAAAAGATTAACTATGAAAGGAAACTAGCAAATAATATCAAAAAGGATACTAAAAGCTTTTTCAAGTATATAAAGAGTAAAAGACAGGTGAGAGTAGATATAGGACCGATAGAAAATGATACTGGAGAAATTGTAATGGGAGATAAGGAGATGGCAGAGGAACTGAACAAGTATTTTGCATCAGTCTTCACTGAGGAAGACAGCAGGATACCGGACACTCAAGGGTGGCAGGGAAGAGAAGTGTGCACAGTCACAATTACGACAGAGAAAGTACTCAGGAAGCTGAATAGGCTAAAGGTCGATAAATCTCCTGGACCAGATGGAATGCACCCTCGTGTTCTGAAGGAAGTAGCTGTGAAGATTGCGGAGGCATTAGCGATGATCTTTCAAAAGTCGATAGATTCTGGCATGGTTCTGGAAGACTGGAAGATTGCAAATGTCACTCTGCTATTTAAGAAGGGGGCAAGGAAGCAAAAAGGAAATTATAGACCTGTTAGCTTGACGTCAGTGGTTGGGAAGTTGTTGGAGTCGATTGCCAAGGATGAGGTTACAGAGTACCTGGAGGCATATGACAAGATAGGCAGAACTCAGCATGGATTCCTTAAAGGAAAATCCTGCCTGACAAACCTATTACAATTTTTTTGAGGAAATTACCAGTAGGCTAGACAAGGGAGATGCAGTGGATGTTGTATATTTGGACTTTCAGAAGGCCTTTGACAAGGTGTCACACATGAGGCTACTTAACAAGATAAGAGCCCATGGAATTACAGGAAAGTTACATACATGGATAGAGCGTTGGCTGATTAGCAGGAAACAGAGAGTGGGAATAAAGGGATCCTATTCTGGTTGGCTGCCGGTTACCAGTGGTGTTCCACAGGGATCAGTGTTGGGCCGCTTCTTTTTACATTGTACATCAACAATCTGGATTATGGAATAGATGACTTTGTGGCTAAGTTTGCTGATGATACGAAGATAGGTGGAGGGGCCGGTAGTGCTGAAGAAACGGAGAGTCTGCAGAGAGACTTGGATAGATTGGAAGAATGGGCAGAGAAGTGGCAAATGAAGTAGAATGTTGGAAAGTGTATGGTTATACACTTTGGCAGAAAAAATAAACGGGCTGACTATTATTTAAATGGGGAAAGAATTCAAAGTTCTGAGATGCAACGGGACTTGGGAGTCCTCGTACAGGATACCCTTAAGGTTAACCTCCAGGTTGAGTCAGTAGTGAAGAAGGCGAGTGCAATGTTGGCATTCATTTCTAGAGGAATAGAGTATAGGAGCAGGGATGTGATGTTGAGGCTCTATAAGGCGCTGGTGAGACCTCACCTGGAGTACTGTGGGCAGTTTTGGTCTCCTTATTTAAGAAAGGATGTGCTGACATTGGAGAGGGTACAGAGAAGATTCACGAGAATGATTCCGGGAATGAGAGGGTTATCATATGAGGAACGTTTGTCCGCTCTTGGACTGTATTCCTTGGAGTTTAGAAGAATGAGGGGAGACCTCATAGAAACATTTCGAATGTTAAAAAGCATGGACAGAGTGGATGTGGCAAAGTTGTTTCCCATGATGGGGGAGTCTAGTACAAGAGGGCATGACTTCAGGATTGAAGGGCGCCCTTTCAGAACAGAAATGCGAAGAAATTTTTTTAGTCAGAGGGTGGTGAATCTATGGAATTTGTTGCCACGGGCAGCAGTGGAGGCCAAGTCATTGGGTGTCTTTAAGGCAGAGATTGATAGGTATCTGAGTAGCCAGGGCATCAAAGGTTATGGTGAGAAGGCGGGGCAGTGGGACTAAATAGGATAAAATGGATCAGTTCATGATAAAATGGCGGAGCAGACTCGATGGGCCGAATGGCCTACTTCTGCTCCTTTGTCTTCTGGTCTTATGGTCTTATTTGTCTTCTGATTTTCTTAGGTAGTGTTTATCCCTCAACCAACACCTCCAAAATATTTGTTCAGTTCTTCTCCAAGTTTAACCAGGTGCAACTATTCTCAGCACAATGCAGAATTAATTCATTATCTGCAGACTCTATTTATATATCTATATAATCATTAATGGACCAAAGTTCATATTTTTAGTGATATCAATATCAATAAGAGTTAAGACTCACTACGGTCTGGTTTAGTGCCATCAGGCTTGCACAGGCAGGCACATAAAAACAGAAAACCTACAGCACAATACAGGCCTTTCGGTCCAAGATGCCGTGCCGAACATATATATATATTTTAGAAATTATCTCGGGTTACCCATAGCTCTCTATTATTCTAAGCTTCACTTACCTATCCAGAAGTCTCTTAAAAGACCTTATCGTATTTGCCTCCACCACCGTTGTCAGCAGCCCATTCCACACACTCACCACCCTCTGTGTAAAAAAACTTGCCCCTGACATCTCCTTTGTACCTACTTCTAAGCACCTTAAAACTGTATCCTTTTATGTTAGCCTGGAAAAAAAGCTTCTGTCTATCCACACGATCAATGTCTCTCATCATCTTGTACACCTCTATCAAGTCACTTCTCATCCTCTGTCACTCCAAGGAGAAAAGGCCAAGTTCACTCAACCTATTCTCATAAGGCATGCTCCCCAATCCAGGCAACATCCTTGTAAATCCCCTCTGCACCCTTTCTATGGTTTCCACATCCTTCCTGTAGTGACGTGACCAGAAATGAGCACAGTACTCCAAGTGGAGTCTGACCAGAGCCCTATAAAGCCGTAACATTACCTCTCAGCTCTTAAACTCAACCCCATGGTTGATGAAGGCCAATGCACCATATGCCTTCGTAACCACACAGTCAATATACGCAGCAGTTTTGAATGTCCTTGTAATGGTCCGGTCCGTGACGTCCGCATTCTGGTTCACGGTCTGGTCCATTGTTCCTTATTCCAGGTTTTCCGGTTTTCCGTTGTTCTGTTGGGCGCTCTAATTGAGGCACCTGATTCTCATTTTGGGCTGGCTACATAAATAGCTCCTGGGTTCAGCTTCATTTACTGGTTTGGGTGCTTGGAATTAGGAGTTGTGAGTAGATTGAGTGTGTGTTCGAAGCAGTGGGTTGAGACAGCTGACTGGAAAATGGTGGAGAGAAAGAACATCAAGGAAAGAGCCAAGCTGTTGAAGGAAGTTTTTGCAGTGGAAGTGAACGAGAGATGGATGTTGGTGGGAAAGAGAAATGGAATGGAAAGAGGAAGAATGGAAAGCAGAGGTATGGGATATCAAACTCTGAGGAGTCAGCGGATGATCAAAACAGGACAGCAAAACAATGGAAAGAAGATGAGATTAAAGCAATTATAAAACTAAGTGAAGATGGGTTGTCATTTGGTGATTGGAACCTGATTCGTTTGATGAAGATGCTCAACAAAATTATAGGCGAGATTAAGAGCAAAGATTTTACAAAATGGATCACTATTAGTGATTTGTTGGGATAGTGCTCAGCAAGGCAAAGTGATAAGATTAAGTAAAATAGACAGCAAAGAAGTACAATGCTCAATACCCAACAACAGGAAGTGGACTAGAGGAGATATTTTGGGGATACCAACAAAAATTGCTGTGGATGAGATTAAACAGAACATAAAAGGAGCAAAAATTATTGAGGCCAAATGTTTGAAAGTTACAAGAAATGGGAAAATGTGTGGTAGTTTATCGGTAATGATAAACTTTGATGAAGAGAGATTGCCGACTAATGTTTACTTAGGGTATATGTGTTATGCAGTTAGAATATATATACCACTGCCTTTAAGATGTTATAAATGTCAGAAATTCGGGCACATTGCGGCGGTCTGCAGAGGAAAACAAAGATGTGGAAGATGCGCTGGAGAACATGAATATGGGAAATGTGAAGTGGGAGCTAGGCTGAAATGCTGCAATTGTGGCGAGAAACACAGCGCAGCTTATTGAAGGTGCATTTATAGCAAGAAGGCGGCTGAGATACAATATGTAAAAGTAACTCAAGGAATCAGTTCTGCAGAGGCAGTGAAAGAATTTGCTGAAAAAAAGGCTGTCAAACAAACAAATACAGGGAATAATAAACCGGTGAATTGTGAGGGCTGTAATATGAAAAATAAGGATACACTATTAATGAGGAGAAAGGATTTCTTACTTTTCATGGTGGAAGCAATTAATTGTTCAGCACAAACAAGCAAGAGAACTGAGAAAATTCAAATTATAGTCAAGTCTGCAGAGAAGTATTTTGGTATTAAAGGAATTAGGTGGGAAAAGGTCAAAGAAACGCTGAATAGAGGATCCAGCAATTCTCAGGCAGGGGAGGTGGAATATTAATGGCAGTATATTTATCGCAAATGGTCAAGAATTTAAGAAATATGTTTCAGAACTTAAGGAAAATCCTCAGATTTTATGGTTGAAGCCCAGGGTAAATGTGCAGAACTCCAACAACAAATAGAAGTACCTGACAAGAACAACTGCGAATTGGAAAGAGATTGGAAAATGGAGGAAATTACTACAAGGATATAAAAGGAAAAGCAATTTGTTGCAAAGTGAATTATCTACATTCAGACTATAAAATGAAAACATGGAAGCAAATGAAGAAGAATGCCAAGGCCTCAGTAAACAACAGCAGGCTACGATCCAAGAAAAGGAAAACCTGAAAAAGCAGATAGACTTGGAAAAACAGCAATTTTAGAAGTATAACGTGCGATAATTACTATTCTTTAACAAGTCGATTTTAGTCTTACAAGTGATGTTGATGAAATCAATGTAATTGAGGTAATGTAACTACATGAAAACGTGACAAAATTAGGGAAGAGTAGCAGTTTGTGGCATTATCTAATGAGCACATTAAGCATTCACGAGGAATTGCATCTACAGAGTGATGCTAATAGAGAACCGTAGGCTGAACTAGATTGTCTAAAGTAGAGAATTTCAGGACATATTTGGTTGGAACACCACAAGTCTAGCAGATGGTGGTAATGCACTGAAAAACTGGTTGCCAACCGCCATAAAACAAAAATGAAGAAGAAGATTCATTTGCTGCACTTTTCCCTTCCTCTTGAAGCCTCTGCCTGAAGCCTTGGCCTGGAGACTTGCCTGCAACCTCGCCTGTGTCCTTGCCTGTATCGCTGTAAAGTCCTACTGCCGGAGCAAGACTGGAGCCTTGTTGTGTCTAGATAAGGAACTGTCTTTTGTTGTTTGGAATTGTCTCTGTGTCCACGCTTTCGCTAGGTAGGTCCGGCTGCTTGCTGCTACTTTGTGTTGGGTACTGGTTCTCTGTGTTCTGTGTACGAGTCCTGGCCCTACGTCCTACTCCCTAGGAGGGGTCCTGACTTTGTGTAGAGCCCTGGCCCCCAAGTCCTGTTCCCAAGGAGGGATCCTCGTTCTGTGTTCTGGGTATGAGTCCCAGCCCTAAGTCCTGTTCCCAAGGAGGGGTCCCGGCTCTGTGTTCCAAGTCTCTGTGTTCCTGTCTCTCTCAAGACCAAGTCTCTGTGTTCCTATTCTGCCAAGACCAAGTCAAGGCTTCAGGTTCTCATCCTGTCCATGTGCCTTGTCCTGTGCAGGAGTTCCTCATCCAGTCCTGTAGCCGCGTCCAGTCCTGTAGCCTCGTCCAGTCCAGTAACCACGTCACGTCTTTGCCTAGTTCTGGAATCCAAGCCCAAGTCAAGACCCAGGTTCTGGGTCCTTGCCCAGTCTCTGGCTCAGAGTCCATACCCAAGCCATGTCCAGTCCTGTAGTCACGTCATGTCCTCGCCTAGTTCCGGGGTCTGAGCCTGAGTCAAGGCTCAGTTTCTGGGGCCTTGTCCAGACTCCGGCTCGGAGTCCTCGTTCAGGTTCCAAGTTCCTAGTTCCCTGTCCAGGTCCCTTGTTCCTAGTCTAGTCCTAGCCTAGGCCCTGTATCCTAGTGTCGTCCAGGGCCTGTGTCAATGTCCAGTGTCATTTCTTCCCCACTTCCCTTGCTTTCTTGACAAATCTAGTCCTGTTCCTTGTACTTCAGTGTCTGCGTCTTGCATTTGGGTCCCTATCAACGCCCCCATTATGACAGTCCTATGGTCTCGGACCCCAAGATCTCTCTGATCCTGCACACTGCCAAGAGTGTTACCATTAATACTATATTCTGCCATCATATTTGACCTACCAAAATGAACAACCTCACATTTATCTGGGCTGAACTCTATCTGCCACTTCTTAACCCAATTTTGCATCCTATTCATGTCCCGCTGTAACCTTTGACAGCCCTCCACACTATCCACAACACCCCCAACCTTTGTGTCATCAGCAAATTTACTAACCCATCCCTCCACTTCCTCATTCAGGCACCTCCCAATCCAGCTAACTGGAATCACCTGCCACTCATTTCCAAAACTTTAGCTGCAGCCTATTTAAATTCAGCTCTCAGCAACAGTGCTTGTTCACTCATTGAACCAGCCTACCTCAACCAGTTGCTCTGGGTCTTCTGTTACCTTGTTGTCTGTGGTGTTCAGTATCTGTTCTCTGTCATTTAGTGGCTCCTTGTGGCTTGGTGTTTTTGCTGAATTGTATTTGCTGCTGTGCTTTTTGATCAAGCTTCCTCTACATTTCCTGATAAGTGCAGCTAGTAGAATTAATGCACAATTTGTGGTCCAAATGCATAATAGAGGGCTACAAGGTCCAGAACACAGAACAATTACTGAGGCAGCTATTAATTACTGATGGCTGAAAATGGGTAGAAGTCTATTGAAATTGCTGATTAATGTTATGACATGGATGATAATCAATTTTCCCATTAATTTTAAAACTAAATGTAAAACCATTCTTATGGAGAGAAAACACTAAGAGGGTAATGTTCCAAGTTTTGTACTGCTTCAAAGATCTTAGTTTCACATTATTTAAACATGAATGTTGTTTACAATCTAGAAACATAACATTAAAAGCATTTCTTTATTTCCAATACCCCAAAATTGTTCCAAAAGCTACAAAGTGATGTTGCCAAATGTATGCCAATCTTGTTGTGTGTTGATATGCCAGTCTGACTGAACACCATTAATGTACAGGTTATGTTCTTGCAACTCATTGCATCTGCTCTGGGCACTGGTATTAACTCAATTATAGTATAGCTGTCCCCCACTAATCATGTTTGTTGATGGGCAAAATGTAATTCATATTCACTTTAAACTTTGTTCTGCCTATAGTCTATAATGAAGTGAAAAGGCAATGTTAATGTTACAATTCAAAATAAGAATGCCTTGAGTATATTAGTGAAAGAGCATTCCAGTTTTTTGAATGTCACCTGTTCCTATATTATGATTTCTGACACTACTGGCCTGTGGACTTCTCCAGCTAGTTTTGGTATCAAATAGATTGTCTTCTCTATAGCAACACTGGAATTTCAGTGAAATTCAACTGTAGGTGAATAATATCAGAGTATTTGTAGTAGTAGCAAACTGATACTTACAGCTGCATTTCATAATGAAATGATTTTATGAAATTTTCCTCATTTGAGAAATTGTAATTGGGTTATATGGCAGCAGTCATTTCGTAATCTGAATTTTTCTGCAGACGATCAGGGTGCCTAGTAACTGGGGGGGGAAATAAGTTTTAAAATCAGCATTTACAACAACCAGGCCTTTACACCAAGTGAATATACAGGCAAACACAGCAAAGGAAATATTGAGTTGACAATGGTTTCACCTCCACCCTAGCATTAAAGCAAAAGGTTTGCAGGCATTTCCTGTTGTGGATGGCTTTGTTGATTGAAGAATACATTTTCATGGTTTGAAATGATCTTTAGAGCACAGGGGTGATTTTAAACTTGGGAGAGAATGTAAAATTTTTAATAATTATTAAACATTTTCCCATTTTGAATTATGTTGGAGTTAATGAGAATATGTGCTGAGTAAAATCTCTGCCTTTAACAAAGTGAAAGTCTAACAATCTGGAATGATACAAAACAGTGCTACATTGAAAGGCATTAAACTCTGACCTTTGCTGGTATTGTTTGTGTTGTGAAAGTTTAGTGTTATTGGTATCCACTGCAGATCTTTGAGACAGGAAATCGGTTTTCCAGGAGAATAAATTGGAATGCTGAAAACCAGTACCAGAGACATGCTCACTATAATATGCATGAGTTTGCTTACTTCATTTAAAGGTAAAAACTGCACAAGAATAACTGATTATTGCTCTTTGTTAGAAGGGGGGGGGGAAAAAAAAGCAGTCGGTCAGTTACTGATAGCTTTGTCCTGAAGCACAACAGCTACAAAGAGGATGGGAATGGCAGCAGGTAGTCAATGAACAACATTCTCTCTCAGTATTCATACTGTTGGAGCTGCCTCCTGTTTGATAACCATCTTTCAGATGAGACATACGATAAGAATTGTGGTTCCATTGTTAGTAATCAGTGAAATATTGCAGCATTTGCAAATACAAGATTAAAAATAAAAAAATAATGTTGCAGTCAGGCTAGGCTAGGCTATGCCTGACAAGTAAGAAGCAAAGTTAACATTGAAACATTTGATGAAATTCAATAAAAAAATAAATTACAAAAAAATAAAATTAATGACTTTTACTAGAAAGGTGTGATTCATTGTGATGAAAGGGGCCCAAGATCATTGACTTGGGTAGTTACTTCAGTTATTGTTTGATCCACAACTGATTCTCAAATTTCTGTATTTCTAGCACTTTGCCATTACTATTCAGCCCTCAAAGACAGATACATTTTAGTCTGAGGGGTAATAGTAAATATTTTAGCAGTGTACTCATAGTAGTGGGAAAAGGAAGATAGAGGATACTAATACTGCCACAATCCCTTCAGTTCCTCTTTTAGAACCTTGGGATGTTGTCCACATGGTCCAGGTGACTTATCTACTTTCAGACCTTGCAGCTTTGCAAGCACCTTCTCCTTAGTAATAGCAACTACACAAATTTTTGTCCCCTGACCCTCTTGAATTTTTGGTGTACTGCTCATGCCTCCCACAATGGAGACTGATGTAAAATACTTATTAAGTTTGTCTGCTATTTCTTTGTCCCCTTTTACTACTTCTCCAGCATTTTTCAGCAGTCCAATATCCACTTTCATCTCCCTTTTACTCTTTTTATATATTTGAAAAATCTTTTGTTATCCTCTTTTATATTATTGGCTTATCTCTCCTTATGGCTATTTTAGTTGCCTTCTGTTTGTTTCCTGTTCCTCTACATTCCCACTAATTTTTAATGTATTATATACCCTTTCTATTCTGTTTGTGCTATCTTGACTCATCTTGTTAGCCATGGTTGTCTCATCCTACCTTTACAATTGTTTCTCTTCTTTGGAATGTATCTACTTTGTACCTTCTGATTTTCTCCCAGGAACTCCTATTATTGCTGTTTGAAATCATCCCTGATAGTATCCCCTTCTGTTCAACTTTGGTCAGGTCCTCTGTCATGTCTCTAAGTCCCTGTTCTACACTGCAAAATTGATACCTCTGTATTGAAATCCCCCAACACTACTGTAACATTGCCCTTTTCACATGCTTTTTCTTTCACCAGTTGTAAATTGTATCCCACATCCTGGCTTGCTAATTGGAAGCCTGCACATAACTCCTATCAGTGTCTTTTTACCCTTGCAGTTCCTTAACTCAACCCAGAAGGATTCTACATCTTTTGGTCCTATGTCACCTCTTTCTAAGAATTTGATTTCATTTCTTACCAACAGAATCACCCTATCTCCTCTGCCTATCTAGCAATCCTTTTGATGCAATGTGTATCTTTGGATGTTATGCCCCGAACTATGACCACTCAACCATGACTCAGTGATGCCCATGACATCTACCTGCCATTCTCTTATAGCGCAAAAAGATCATCTACCTTTTTCTGTGTTCTGTGTGTATTCAAATATTACACCTGCAGTCCTGGATACATCACCCTTTTCAATTTTACACTTATGTTAGACTTCAACTCATCCCACTGTCTGTAATTTAGTCACAATCTCACTACAAGTTATATCTACTTGTATACCAACTGCTCCATCCTCAGCCCAATTATTCTGATCCCCATTCCCTTGCCAAATTAATTTACGTCCTCCCCAACAGCACTAGCAAACCAGCATGCAAGGATATTTGTCCCATTTGGGTTCAGGTGTAACCTGTCCTTTTTAATAAAGGCCATACCTTCCCCAGAAGGGAACTCAATAATCCAAAAATTTGAGTGTGTGCCTTTGAGAACATTCTGGACCTACCCAAATCAAAAGCTATGGATGAAGCAGGAGATTCTCAGACGGCTGAGGGCTAGATTCATGATATTCAAGCCCAGTAATTCAGAACTATCCAAGAAGACCAGGTATAACCTGGAGAAGGCTATTTTAAGAGTGAGAAAATAAGTTTGATTGAAGTAAGATGCTTTTCAACGTATGTATGCTCTGCAGGCCATTTCTTTCTACAACACAAAACCTAACATCATGAATGGCTGTGATGCTTCACTCTGAGATGAGTTTAATGCCTTTTATGCATGCTTTGAAAGGGAGAATACAACTTCACCTGTGTGAATCCCTGCAGTATCTGGTTACTTTGTGATTTCTGTATCAGAGGCCAATGGCAGAACAGCTTTTGGGAGAGTGAACCCTCACAAAGTGACAAGCCCTGATGGTGTACCTGGTAGGGAACTAAAAACCTGTGTCAACCAATTGGCTGGAGTCTTCAATGACAAAGTTAATCTCTCACTGTTGCTGTCAGAGGCTCCCACCTGCTTCAAAAGGAAATAATCATACCATTACCCAAGAAGAGGAATGTCTGGCATCTTTTGAGCTGTATTCCCTGGATTTCAGGAGAATGAGGGGGGAATCTCATAGAAACATTCCGAATGTTAAAAGGCCTGAACAGATTAGATATGGCAAAGTTATTTCCCGTGGTAGGAGATTCTAGAACCAAGAGGGCATGACGTCAGAATTCAAGGATACCATTTTAGAACTGAGATGCGGAGAAATTACTTTAGTAAGAGGGTGGTAAATCTGTGGAATTTGTTGCCACGAGTGGCTGTGGAGGCCAAATCATATTGTGTATTTAAGGCAGAGACAGATAGGTTCTTGATTAGCCAGGGCATCATAGAGTATGGGGAGAAAGCAGGGGAGTGGGGATGACTGGAAGAATTGGATCAGCCCATGATTGAATGGCGGAGCAGATTCGGGCCAAATGGCCTACTTCTGCTCCTATATCTTATGGTGTTAAGAGTAGGGTGAGCTGCCTCAAAGACTATCCCCCATTTGTACTTGTACATACAGTGATGAAGTTCTCTGAGTGGTTGATCATGGACAGAATCAACTACTGCCTAAGCACCTAGACCTGTTGCAATTTGCATATTACCGCAGCGGATGTAATCTCACTGTCTCCCCAATTACTCTTGGACAATCTGGACAACAGCAATACCAATGGCAAGCCTCATGTTTGATTACAGCTCAGCATTCAACACTATCATACACTCAGTATTTATCAACAATCTCCAAAACCTGGGCCTCTGTACCTCCCTCTGCAACTGCATCCTTGACTTCCTCACCCAGAGACCACAGTCAGTGAATATTGGAAGTAACTTCTCCTCGCTGACAATTAACACTGGCATGCTTCAAGGATGTGTGCTTAGCCCACTGCTCTATTTTCCCTATATCCATAATTGTGTGGTTAGGCACAGCTCAAATACCATCTAACAATTTGCCTATGACACAATTATTGTTGACAGAATTTTAGACAGTGATGAAGAGGTGTACAGGAGTGAGAAAGACCAGCTGGTTGAGTGATGTTGTGACAACAACCTTGCATTCAACATCAATAAGACCAAAGAATTAATTGTGGACTTCAGGAAGAGGTAGTCAAGGGAACACACAGCCCTCATTAAGGATCAGCAATGGAAAGGGTAAGCAGTTTGATGTTCCTTGGTGTCAATATCTCAGAAGATCTACCCTGGGCCCAGCATATTGATTCAATTATAAAGAAGGCATGACAGTGACTACGTTTTGTTGGGAGTTTGAGGAGATTTGGTATGTGACCAAACACTCGCACATTTCTGCAGATATACCGTGGAGAGCATTCTAACTAGTTGCATCACTGTTCGGTATGAAGGAACAACTTGGATGCATCACTGTTTGGTATGAAGGAACAACTTGGATGTTTGGTGTGGAGGAGCCACTGCACAGGATCAGGAAAACCTGGAGGAAGTTACAAACTCAGCCAGCTTCATCATGAGCATTAGCCTCACCGGTGTCGAGGACATCTTCGAAAGGCAATGCTTCAAATAGTTGGCATCCATTACTACTGACCACCATCACCCAGGGTGAGCCCTCTTCTCATTGCCACTTTGAAGGAGGAGGTACAGGGGTATGAAGACACACACTCAGCAATTTAGACGCTTCCTTCCCTCAGACAACAGATTTCTGAATTGGCAATGAATCCACATACACCACTTCACTGTTTTTCCCTTTGTTTGCGTTACTTCTTCAATTTTTTAAATATATACATGCACAGTATTTCCTAGGTTAATAGATTTTTTTATTATGTAATGCACTTTACTGCTGCCACAGCGCAACAAATTTCATGATGTACTGTATGGCAGTGATATGAAACCCAGTTCTGATTCTGATTTAATAGAGTCAGATACTGAAAGTTCAGAAATAATTAAATTGGCGGACACAGTTACTCAGACACAGAATAGAGTAGGGCTAAAACAGGCAAGGGGAAAATCGTGGACACCACCAGAAGGAAAGAAGGGACCTGATGTGAAAGAGAGACAAAGTAAGCAGCAAAGGCACAGGAAGAGCAGAGAACAAAGGATAGAAGAGAAAATTTGGTACAAGATGAAAAGGCAGTGAGAATGAGTATGATTACTGAGGATGGGAAGTTAGTCTCTCGAAGCGGGAAGAGGGAAACTGTAAATGTTCATCTATACGAATTTTTTTATGGTGCGCAAGTGTCAAGTGAATGGCTGGATAAATGATGGTCATTCAAACAGAAGGAAGACAATTTTATTGATTTACTGTACATCTTTAAATTACACTCAGTAAAGCCAAAGTAAGTTTTGATGTCTTTTTGTTGGTATTGGTGAGTATTGGTTGAATTGATCCTAGTATTTCAGGAAGAAAGACAGAGGCCTTAATAAATTTTGGCTGATGACCTTCAATATAGATGCAACAGAAGTGCCCACACTGGTATAATCGTGTAGTTTGCTGAGGCCATTTCCACCAACAAAATCTTGGTGTTATGTCAAGCAAAACTGAAGAATACATAGAAGCTACTCACAGGTAAAATAATTTAAGGTCAAATTATAAAGGAGGCAACTGCAATGAGTATTTCTGTACCCAGTGAGCCATTAGCAAAGCCAGCCACACTTTGTCTGGAATAATGGACAGAGAAAGGCTGTCACTTAGTAGTGTGAGCAGTACAAAAATAACTGAAGTGGCAAGTGAGATAGAATTTAAGGTTAAATTTCCATGCAGAAAAGAGGTAATTTGAAGTCCTTTGAGCTTTTCAGTGTGGTGCAAGAGGGATGGTATGAATCAAAAATGATACAAATTAAATGTCAGATGGAAGGATTTAACAAAATGAAGGCCTGCTTTTAAACAAGAAGTTAAAAAGTATAGATTTCACATAAGGTATCAACCTGAAAAAATATAAACTAATTAAAAACTGTTGATCTATATTATAACAAGTAAAACCACAAACAGAAATCTGAGAAGTGTATGAAAATAGAAACATGTACATTTAGGGCATATTCATAGTCAGTAAAGCAGAACATTTTAAATGGGGGACAGATGAACTAGTGGGAGAGAATCACTCACACACACATTTTAATCACCAAATTTCATTACAGAAATCTGTTGTTTGAATTTTTTTCTCTGAATTGGGAAACAAATCCAAATTAATGGAGGAAACAGGGATTAGTAATGACATGGCAATTAGAGAATGAAGTCACTTGAATATTCATTAAGTGACAAAATCCAATGGAATGCATCCAAGAATACTTAAAGAAATGAGATAGGCGGGACTGCAGCTGAATTTGTTTACGGCTCATTAAATACAGAGAAAAGATCACAATATTGGAAAACATTAAACATTCCCTTTCTTTAGAGGACAAAATTCTTAATCTTTGATATGGAAGGATGGCAATGAAGTTACAATCAGCTATGAAAGAATAATCTTGGCATATTCTGTAGCAATGCTGCCCAAAATTCAGCAAGCCTACTAAATGACACAAAACACAAGTTTCTAAATATTTTACTATCGAGGTAGTTTGTGATAAATATAACCAAAGAACCATAAAATAAAAGCAGTATGTTTCACAGTGTACAAGTTATATATCCGCACACTGGAAGACACCACAATCTGTATTTTTCACAAAGTTGAAAAGATATGGATGGATTATGTTCAAATAATAAGATGAAAGTGATGGAAAATACGGATATCTGCTCAGAGCACATTCCAAACTCTAGGCTGAAGTCAAGGTCAGGTAATCCACAGTGTTAAGGATGCATCACTAAGTTTAAAAAACATTGTTAAAATTATTTAGATATAATATTTATCCATTCAATAAAAATATGATTCACAAACTCAAATGCAAAATTATCATATAATCCTGCATCACTTGAGGGCACCCAGCAGTACCTACCAAGTAGACGTGGAGACTTTACAATCGTGTGTTGCCTGCACAGTCAAGCATAATGTAAAGGATAGTTGATGCTAAAGGAAGAGTTGTTTGGGACACAGTCCTTAAGTGGAGCCAAGCACAGCAAGAGCTAAAGAACAGGCAGATGCCAGCCATGGCCAGGCTTTGCCCATGATCGGCATCCCCTGGCTGAATGGGTGATGCAGGAATTTCTTCAGAGAGCGATTGTTTTCAAAAGGAGCCTATATAAAGTAAAATTATTCAATGGAAGCCAAGTAACATCTTACATACTATAGCCAATAACACCAATATTGTACGTGGATCATAAATGATTCATAAATTTTCTTCACAATTTGCTGTATGATCTGCATAAATTAATGAGCTCCACCTACAATTGATTTAGCTTGCTACGACATCTCAGTATTTCCTAGAAAGGGACACCATACAGAAACCATTTTGCCAGGAATTCCAATTGTATGGTCAGTAAGTGTGCTGTATGACAATTTCTCATCTGTCAGCATCATTCTCTGTTTGCCTATAAACAGAGAAGTATCCTCAAAGTATTGATTGTCATCAAGTTGTCATCATCTTTTGTTGTCTCTGGTGAATATCACGATATAGAGCAGTGAACAAAATTTCTTCTGAAATCCAATTGAAATTTGTCTGAAAAGATTCTATAGCTTGGATACTTTTTTCTGATGCATGCTAATCCACATAGAGAAAATAGCATTGCTTTCTATCCAAGATGGATGTAAACAAGAAGAAAAGTGGGAGCTGATTATTGACTTCCAGCTTCCTCCAGAATAGTACACATCAATTTCCTGTTTGGCATGTACACTTCAAGTAAATATGTCAGATGTGTGTTACTTTGACTTCTTCCGATAAGACCAAATGCAAATACATAGTTCATCCTGATAATGGATTTGATGAAGGACCTCAGCCCAAATCGTTGACCCTTTATTCCTCTTTATAAATTTTGCCTGACCTGCAAAGTTCCTCCAATAATTAGTGTGTGTTACTCTAGATTTCCAGCATATACAGAATTTTTTGTGTTATGAATAAATAAAGTTGTTGCATCTGTACTTGTTATTCCTTATTCTGCTATTCTTATTTGTGAAGGTTCAGTTGTGCACTACTATCTATAATATGGATTACTGACCATCCTCAATTACTAACAACTGACTTATGCATTCAAAGGAGCTTCCATTACATTATTAAATTCATGAGTTTGACTTGCATACAAATGTCTGTTCCTACAATTGGCAGAAATAGTTGCCTCTCTTTCTCAACTTTTTATAATTATTCTTTCTTACCAGTCTCATGTGCCTTTGATGCCTTTCATTATAATACTATGGAGGTATATCTACCATATCAAATGAATTTTGTGTTCTATTTCTGAATTAACGGACAAAATCAACATATGGACATTTGCTACAACAGTAACTTCTCATTAACAATGGATAGCTTATATTTATACGTATGCACATTTTAACCAACACATTCTAGGTATATAATTCATCAACCTTACAATTATTGTCTTTGTTCTTTTATTAGTGTCATCTTACCTGCCTTCTCCAAGACATTCAGTGGGTTTGCTTGGAACCCCTGCTTTGAACAGTACATTCACCCTAACATTGAATTGCATCCTTTAAAGACCTTACATCAGAACGTGTCTGAAAAATAAATACATTCAAATACATTCATAATTAAGCTTATGTTTTAATAAATCAATTCCTACAGCAGTGCAATGGAGACTCAAGAGATGGTTGAAATGGCTTCTTCCTTTGACCAAAAATGCATCCAGTCAAAGCTTCTTTTCTGAAATTAGGGCCAAGGAGAGAACTGAACACTCAGTTCATGATCTGCATTAATTACTTTCATAGATACCACGACTTGGTCCTGAGTTATCGTATTTTCCAATTGTAAGCACAAAAATATTTCAACTTTATTTGGAAGAACTGAGAAATCTAACACATTGTGGATATTTTAAATCCAATTTGAAATTTCCTTTCAAAGCAAACAGTGAAGAGCAAAATAATTAATAGCAAAAATAGAATTATAATGGAGCAAATGGAGACAAATCATTCTCTTTGGAGGAACGTTGTTATTTTTGAGAGATTAATTCTTTGCACTTATATTCAGAAGTCAGACCAAAGTAATTTCAATGTCAGTTCACCTTTTCTACATTGAATATGGATCATAAACACTACACCTAAACTTTTTGCACAGAGATTTATCTGTGCCTAAGCAGAATAAAATAATTTTTCTAAATATTAATGAGAGTTCAGAGAAAAGTCATAGTAAATGTTTGACATCAAATATAACTTTATCCACCAGAGGCATACTGTGCAAGACGTAGCTGTTGAAGCAGTCAGTTTAGTCAGCCAAAACCTGTAGCAACTCAGAAGTAATTTAACCTTTAAATGCCATAGTATGGCCTTGTTTGTTGCTGAATATGTTCTATGTATCAACCATACACGTTTATATCAACCTACCCATTCTTAATTTTGTGCATAATGAGGTGGGTGGAGGAAAGAGAAAGAGTGGATTAGAAACAGAAAGAGAGACAACGAATATCATCACTAAGGTTCAACCTCAAGGCTTGTTTGATAAACTGATTGTTTTACAACAGACAGAGCTCTTCATAAAGTTCCCTCGTGTCAAATCCCAAATCCCAAGCAACTAAGGTTCTGGGCAGCTGTCTGTTTTGGGACAGATTTATATTAAAATATTTACGTTCTGCATAATTCTATTCATGTGTCTGGGAGAGTGGCAGTTAATGTTCTTGAGATAGCTGCAGAGTTGTGATAGCTGATGTAATAGTTGGTAGGTATGATGTTGTGGGCATCTCTGGATCATGGCTGAAAGAATATCATAGCTGGGATCTTGATATCCACGGATACACCTTGTATCGAAAGAACAGGCAGGTAGGCAGAGTGAGTGGTGTGGCTCTATTGGTAAAAAAATGACATCAAATCCTTAGAAAGATCAATAGGATTGGAAGATATAGAATCTTTGTGGGTAGAGTTAAGAAACTGCAAGGATAAAAAGATCCTGATGGGAGTTATATACTGACCTCTGAACAGTAGCCAGGATATGGGATACAAATTACAATGTGAGATTGAAAAGGAATGTTAACAGGGCAAAGTTGCGATAATCATGGAGGATTTCAATATGCAGGCTGGATCCTGAGAGAGGGAGTTTGTAGAATACCTACGAGATGGCTTTTTGGGGCAGCTTGTTGTTGAGCCAACTAGGGGAATAGCAATTCTGGATTTGGTGTTCTGTAATGACTCAGATTTGATTAGGAAGCTTAAGGTAAAGGAATCCTGAAGAGGCAATGATCATGATGTTGGAAAGTGTATAGTCATGCACTTTGGTGGAAGAAATAAACAGCAAGCTATTATTTGGATGGGGAGAGATGGAGCGACTGTGGAGGCCAAGTCACTGGTTGCATTTAAGGCAGAGAAAGATAGGTTCTTGATTAGCCAGGGTATCAAAGGGTATGGGGAGAAGGCAGGGGAGTTGGGATGACTGGAAGAATTGGATCAACCCATGATTGAATGGTGGAGCAGTCTTGATGGGCTGAATGGCCTACTTCTGCTCCTATATTTTTATGGTCTTAATTTGCCCTGCAGTTTGAGAAGGAGAAGGTAAAATCAGATGTATCAGTGTTACAATGGAGGTATGAGAGAGGAGTGTTCAAAGTTGGTTGGAAGGGGACACTAGCAGGGATGATGGCACATATATATATCCTGTATATCACAAATAGCAGAGATCTTAGTATGGATCCCTTTGAAATACCACCAGTCACAGACCTTCAGCCAAAATAAATCCTGTTGACTACTACACTCTCATGGGCAAGCCAGTTCAGAATCCAAAGGACCAATTCACCATAGATTACATGCATCTTAATCTTTTGGATGAGCATCCCAGGAGGAACCCTGTCAAACGACTAACTAAAGACCACGAGGACAACATCCACAGCTCTATCTTCATCAATTAACTTCGTCATCCCCTCAAAAAACAGTCAAGTTAGTAAGAGATGGCTTGCCTCATATAAAGCCATGTGGACTATCCCTAATGAGGCCAAGGTTCTCCAAATGCTTATAAGTCCTATCCCTAAGAATTGTTTCCAGTTGCTCCCTTACCACTGAGATGAGGCTCACTGGTCAACCATTTCTAGTATAATCCCTATTTCTCTTCCTGAATAAAAAAACAATACTGGCTACTCACTAATCCTCCTGGACCTGCCCTGTAGATAGAGAGACTTAAGCACCTTGGTCAAGGCTCCAGAAAGCCCATCTCTTGCCCCTCTCAACAACCTGGGGCATATGTCATCCAGCCCAGGAAACTTAAATGTGTTAATGTTCTTTAAGAGACTCAACACTGCTTTTTTCTGTACCTCATCTCTCCTCTACGTCCTTCTCCTTTGTAAATACTAAATGTGAGTGTTCATTTAGGACTTCTCCCCTGTCCTCTGCCTCCAAGCACATCTTCCCTCCTTTATCCTTGAGTGGTCCAACGCTCTCTCTAGTATCCTCTTGCTCTTGAATTAGGAATGGAATGCCTTAGGATTCTCTTTAATCCTGTATGCCACGGATTTTTCATGGCCACTCCTGGCTCTACTAATGCAAAAATACTTTTCGGTCTTCCTTATAACTTTCAAGGGTTCCACTTGATTTTAGCTTTCTAAACCATACGTATGCTTCCTTATTTTGGTTGAATTCATCATCTCTCTCAATATCCAAGGTTCCCTTGCCTTACCATTTTTGTCGAGTCATAGAATACTAGAGTGCTTCGGCTCGTCTAGTCCATGCCGAACTATAATTCTGCCTAGTTGCAATGATCTGTACCTGGACCTCTCCCATCCATTGTACCAATCCAAATTTTTCTCATATGTTGAAATCCAACCAGCATCCACCACATCTACTGGCAGCTCAATTCCCCCTCACCCCACCATCTGAGTGAAGAGGTTACCCCTCAAGCTTCCAGTAAATCATTTACCATTCACCTTTAAACTATGACCTCTAGTTCTAGTTTCACCCAACCTCAGTGGAAAAAGCCTGCTTGCATTTACCCTATCGATACCTCTCATAATTTTGTATACCTCTATCAAATCTCTCTTTGTTCTCCTATGCTCTAGGAGGTAAAGTCCTAACCTATTCACCTTGTCCCTATAACTCTGGTCCTCAAATCCTAGCAAAATCCTTATAAATTTCATCTGCACTCTTTTAAACTTACTGATAACCTTCCTATATTTTGCCCATAACTGCATAGGAACAGAACATTCAACCTCAACAAGGACAAATGCAACTTCAACATAATGTCCTAACTCCTGTACTGAGTACCCTGATTAATGAAGACCAATGTGTCAAAAGCTCTCATTCTGACCCTATCTACCTGTGACTCCTCTTTCAAGGATTTATGGATCTGTATTTCTAGATCCTTTTGATCCACCACACACTCCAGTGCCCCACCATTCACTGTCTCATCCTGGCTTGTCCTCACTTGAAGACTTGAATAGCAGTTACTGGCAGGTGAAAAAAAAAGGTATAAAGGGGGCCTTTTCTGGTTAGCTGCCAGTAACTAGTGTTCCGCAGGGGTCAGTGTTGGGACCGCTTCTTTCGTGTTATTATGTCACTGATTTGGAAGAAGGAATTGATGGCTTTGTGGCCAGATTTGCAGATATTATGAAGATAAGTGGAGGGGCAGGCCATGCTGATGCAGCAAGGAGTCTGCAGAAGGATTAAGACAGATTAGGAGAATGAGCAAAGAAGTAGAAGATGGAATATAGTGTAGAGAAGTGAATGGTCATGCACTATGGTAGAAGGAATAAAGGCATAGACTATTTTCTAAGTAGTGAGAAAATACAGAAATCAGAGTTGCAAAGGGACTTGGCAGTCTGTAACAAGGACTCAGATTTGTGGATTCAATGACTGAAACAGAGCAGACAGATTGTGAATGGGCACATTAACTAATTATTTAGTGAAACATTAATCTGGGCATCTAGCTAAACAAGCACTCTACCTAGACTTCTAAATTACACAGGAATACAATAATGAACATTCAGACACCCTTATTTGAATGGGTACTCCATCAAATATCCCAAAAATATAAAACTGAAGAACCAAACGTGCTACAAGCTAATACTTAACTAAACAAATGCATGTGGTGGGGGGCAGGGAGGGCTGTCTATGTCTGCAATACTTTTTCCAATTGTCCTTCAGCGCTGGTCATGACTTCAGCCTGAAGCAGGCCCTGGAAACAAAGGAAAGAGAACAAATTTCTCGCACGTCCTATTCTTATACCCCAAGGTACCTGAACCCAGAAATCCGTTCCATGGTGCACAAGCCAACAAATGAAAAAGAGCAGCTGCGTCCTTTTAAGTGGGTCAATCAATGACCATCCCAACATGGCAGAAGCAGCTTTCGACAGGTATATAAGCCAACCTCCTGCCCTATATGACATAGTCTAATGCAGGATTCCCTAAAGGTTAACTTGCAGGTTGAGTTGGTGGTAAGGAAGACAAATGTAATGTTAGAAATATAGAAACATAGAAAACCTTCGGCTCACAAAGTTGTGCTGAACATGTCCCTACCTTAGAAATTACTAGGGTTACACATAGCCCTCTATTTTTCTAAGCTCCATGTACTTATCCAAAAGACCCTATCGTATCCACCTCCACCACAGTTCCTGACAGCCCATTCCACACACTCACCTCTCTCTGCGTAAAAAAAACTTACCCCTGACATCTCCTCTGTACCTACTCCCAAGCACCTTAAACCTGTGCCCTCTTTTGGCAGCCATTTCAGCCCACACGATCAATGCCTCTCATCATCTTATACACCTCTATCAGGTCACCTCTCATCCTCCGTCACTCCAAGGAGAAAAGGCTGAGTTCACTCAACCTGTTTTCATAAGGCATGCTCCCCAATCCAGGAAACATCCTTGTAAATCTCCTCTGCACCCTTTCTATGGTTTCCACATCCTTCCTGTTGTGAGGTGACCAGAATGAGCACAATACTCCAAGTGTGGTCTGACCAGGGTCCTATACAGCTGCAACATTACCTCTCGGCTCCTAAAATCAATTCCACAATTGATGAATGTCAATACACCGTATGCTTTCTTAATCACAGAGTCAACCTGCGCAGCTGCTTTGAGTGGACTCTGGACTTGGACCCCAAGATCCTCCACACTGCCAAGAGACTTACCATTCATACTATATTCTGCCATCATATTTGACCTACCAAAATGAACCACTTCACACTTATCTGGGTTGAACTCCATCTGCCACTTCTCAGCCCAGTTTTGCATCCTATCAATGTCCCACTGTAACCTCTGACAGCTCTCTACACTATCCACAACACTCTCAACCTTTGTGTCATCAGCAAACTTACTAACCCATCCCTCCACTTCCTCATCCAGGTCATTTATAAAAATCACGAAGAGTAAGGGTCCCAGAATGATCCCTGAGGCACATTACTGGTCACCGATCTCCATGCAGAATATGACCCATCTACAACCACTCTTTGCCTTCTGTGGGCAAGCCAGACCTGGATCCACAAAGCAATGTCTCCTTGGATCCCATGCCTCCTTACTTTCTCAATAAGCCTTGCATGGGGTACCTCATCAAATGCCTTGTTGAAATCCATATACACTACATCTACTGCTCTACCTTCATCCATGTATTTCGTCATATCCTCAAAAAATTCAATCAGGTTAGGATTCATTTCCAGAGGACTAGAATACAAAAGCAAGGATGTAATGGTGAAACTTTATAAGGCATTGGTTAGATCACACTTGGAGTATTGTGAGCCTCTTGTTTAATAAAATATAAACTGGCATTGCAGTTGGTCCAGAGGAGGTTCATGAGAATGATTCCAGGAATGAAAGGGTTAATTTATGAATGCATTTGATGACTCTGGGCCTGTACTCACTGGAGTTTAGAAGAATGAAGGGGAATCTCAGTGACTCCTAATGAATATTGAAAAGCGTAGATAGTGGATGTGGAGAGAATGTTTCCGATAGTGGGGGAATCTAGGAGAGAGGACATACCCTCAGAATAGACAGTCCATTAAAAACATAGATGATAAGGAATTTTTTTTAGCAAGGGGGTGACGAATCTGTGGAATTTATCTCAACAGACTGCTATGAAGGCCAAGACATTGGGTATGTTTAAAGCAGAGTTTGATATGTTTTTGATTAGTAAAGGCATCAAAGGTTATGGGGAGAAGGCAGGAGTATGTGTTTGAGAGGGATAATAAATCAACCATGGTGAAATGGCAGAGCAGACTTGATATGCAGTATGGCCTAATTCTGCTTCTGTCTTATGGTCTATATTAAATTCCATCTGCCATTTCTCAGCCCATTTTTCCAACTGGTCCTGATCATGCTGCAAGCTTTGATATCCTTCCTTGCTCTCCACCAGGCCCCCAATCTTGGTGTCACTGCAAGATTAGTGATCCAGTTTACCACATTATCATCTAACTCATTAATGTACTGTTTGTAGATGACAAAAGACAATGGACACAGTACTGATCTTTGTGGCACACCACCACTCCAGAGAACATCGACTATCATTCTCTGGCTTCTCCTGCTAAGGCAATATTGAATCCAATTTACTACTTCATCCTCAATGTCAAGCAATTGAACCTTCTGGACCATCTTCCATGTCAGGCTTTGTCAGTTTCCTAAAGTCCATGTAGACAATATCTACTGCCTTTTCTTCATCAACCTTTCTTGTAACTCCCTCAAAGAATCATTATAAGATTGGGTGGAGATAATCTACTATGCACAAAGTCATGTTGACTATCCCTAAACATGTCCTATCTATCAAAATACTTACATATCCTGTCCCATAGCCTACATTCCAATGTTTTACCCAGGATTGACATCAATCTTAGTGGCCTATAATTTCCTATCTTATACTTAGATCCTTTCTTGAACAAAGGGTCATGACCTCTGGCTGCTTCCCCTCCCCGCCCCTGTTAAGAATGTATGGAATCAATCAGAGGTCTCGCTAATCCTGAGTGTGAGTTCAACTTAAAGGTAAGAGCATTACCAAGTAAGCTCCTTCTGAGATACCTGATGGCCATCACTTGACACATCTGTGACATAAAAACTACGTGCCATTCTTCAGCCCAATATTAAACTTATGGTGCTGCTGGGAACTTTGAATTTGCTGATTATTACCAACAAATTAACTTCCCAATTTGTAATCATATTCTCTGTGAAAGGCACTGAAAATCTGTGGGTATTCCTCCAATTAAACCTGAGCATGGACACTACATTAGCACAAGAGATTCTGCAGATGCTGGAAATCCTGATGAAGGGTTTCGTCCCAAAACATCAACTGTTTATTCATTTCCATAGATGCTGCCTGACCTGCTGAGTTCCTATAGCATTCTGTGTATGTTACTCTGGGACATTACAAATACCTTCATTGCTGAAGGAAAATACAATGGACAAAACCCAAGAAATTTACTTACATCTTGGGTGAAGAACAACATGCAGTGCTTATGAGCAGGGTAAACAGATACCGTAACCCTTTGGTCCACTGAGAGCTAAGTTACAATTTCCTAACAAGCCTTGAACCATATCGCTTTCAAATTATGTGAGTTCCACAAAAATAGCCAGCACATGTAGTTTTTGTTTTATCTGTTTAAAGATACAACACAGAATGTGCCCTTCTGACCCTTCGAGCCACAGCATCCAGCCACCCCCGACAACCCCAATTTAACTGTAACCTTATTCTGGGATAGTTTACAATTACCTATTAACCTACCCTATACGTGTTTGGACTATGGGAGGAAACCAGGGGATCATACATTCCATGGGGAAGATGTGCAGAGGCTGCTTACAGCGGACGCCGGGGTTTAAGTCTGAACTCCAGACTCTGAGCTGTAATAGTGTCAGCTAACCCTTATGCTGCTAGGGAGCAAGTTATATCAAAACAGAACTAAAGATATCACTTCCCATAACCTAGGGCTCATACTTTACACTCACTCCTATAAACTTGGAAGCTATAAGAAATTTAACCAGTAAATTATATGAATTGTAAAAGCAGTGGCACCTCAGTGTACAGTTCATTGCAAAACCTTGAATTCTGAAGGTGGTATGTTGTATATGAATATGATTTAAATAACTATATAAAACCAGGAAGACCAAAATTGTTCTCTTCATAAAATCACAGGGAGCCAAATTGGACTAAATAGTCAGTGCCCTCACAGAATTATCAGAAAGGCTGGGGAACCGTCAAGAAACAAGGAATTATCTGGCATCGTGCTTGGACAGGCCTTGGGTGAACCTAACCATTCCAGTACAGAAATTCCAGTTGTCTACTTCTGAACTTGACGGTAATGCAGCAGCCAATGTCTCAGATTCAATTGTCAAAGTATCAAAAACTACCCAATATGTGGACATTGCTGGAGAAGTTTAGATTTATATTAAGCGAGTTCAGATTCATATTATCGGAGCTTTGTTTATTGCCATGTATGTTCAGAGTGTTACCACCAAGATATGAACATCAGACTGTAATCTGGGTTGAAAAAGAAAACCTTCCAATAGATTACCATAACTGCAGACAAACATAAACCAACTGCTCTCTTTTGATTCATGATCCTGCCGTTGACACATTGTCGGTGCTCTTGGAGTTGCCAGACATCCTACTGGCTCAGTTTAATTGAGAAGGTACCACAAGAATACAGGAAAATAGGAGCTGAAGAAGGCCACTCAGCCCTATCAAGTCTGATCCCTCCTTTCAAAATGATCATGGCCTTTATGGTCATACTGGCATGAACTGCTTTTCTGTGTTAATTTACCATAACGCTCAATTTCTCAATCTTTCAAATATTTTTCTATCTCCATCTTAACCATATCCTATGATCTGGGTTCCATCACCACCCCTAAGAGAATTAGAGATTCACTACACCCAGGAGAAGAAATTTCAACACACTTCAGTTTAAAAGACCAACCCATTACTTTGTAGTTATATCCCTTTGTTTATAAGTCTCCGACTTGTGTTAACATCTCAACATCTACTGTTCCGCTAATTTATATGGAATAAGGTTATATGGAATATGGACCTTATATGGAATAAGGTCATCCCTCATTCTTCTAAATTGCAAGGAATTCAGAGCAATACCATCTAATCTCCCTTAATTGGATACTCCTCTCATCCTAGGAATTACTTGGTTAATCTCCTTTGGATGGCTTCCAATGCTAATGTATTTTTATTTAGGTAAAGGGATTTAAAACTTGGCACAGTATTGCAAATATGGTGTCAGCTACACCATGTACAACTGTAAAAAAACCTTTTTGTTCTTAAATTCCAATCCTTTTGCCATAAACACGAAGATGCTGTTTGCTTCCTTAATGATGTGCTGGACATGGCTGCAAACATTTTGTAATGTGTGAACTAGAATATTCAGGTCCCTCTGAACTTCACTTGCTTTACAGCCTTTCTCCATTTAGATAATAATCTGCCTTTTGGTACCTCACACTTCACCATATTGAACTCCATGCATCAAGTTTTCACCCAAACTTACCTATTAATTTTCCATCTGAATACAGCACATGTTTGGTCTAGGTGGATCCCATGGGCTTATAGGGAGAACATGCAAACTCCATCCAGACAGTGCTGGAGATCAGAATTGAATCCTGGTTACTGGAACTCTTCTGCTACTCTGTGCCAGTTGATATCAATGTCAAGGAGTCATGATGGTTAAGAAATAGCCTTGTGCCCCCATTGGCAGTGGTAGGGGGTGGGGAGGGGGGAAGAGTGCATTGACTGTGATTTGGCCAATGGTAGGAATTGATCAAATTTCAACATGGCAACATTTTTGATGAAACCAACAGAACTTTTAAAATTTAAGTTTTTGAATACTGCTGCAAATTATTATTCCTAAATAATAACATATATTCTTTGACAAAAGACACATTTGAACAATTTCTTTGCAGCTCAATAGCCCCTGTCAATATAGCATTGAGTAAAACTATTCAAGATAGAAGATTTATGAAACAAATGGGCAATTGGCCTATAATGCCTGTTTCAGACAAAAATAGGATCCCTACAGCCTAATCCAACACTGGCTTAATAGCCATACTGGCCACATCTCTTCAAGTTTATGTCGTCTGGTGAAGATTGCTTCCTGTGTCACCTTTTCAGACTAGGAGTTCCCAGTCCCTGCTATCCCTTGGGTGAATAGAAAAAATCCTCATTTTCCCTCGAATTGTTTAACAATTATCTTAAACTTATTTGCCAGGCATTTGAACCACCTGTGAAAGGAACCAGGCCTTTCATATTTCCATCCAGTTCCCTCGTAATATTATACAACCACAGTCAATAAAACAATGTCAGCCCATGTAAGTTTTGCTCAAAATTAGGAATCCTGGGGATATCCTCAGAACTCTCCTCTGCGGGTGCACTAAAGCATCACATCTTTGTTGTCTGTAACTCTACACAATAATCCAGCTGTGCTGAACTCATCACGGAAACCTTTAGAGACAATTGTATCTTGGAATCAAGAGGAAAGCTTTCCCTTCTTTTATTTAATCAAAGTAAATTAGTTGACTGTTGGTAAGTATGTGCTTGTGTTGTCACAGCAAACCACATTCAACCAGTTGGTATGTATTGAAGGAACATAAAGATCCATTCTTGAGTGAACACTGTCCATTCTCTGCTTAAACTTCATTAGATCATTCAGTAGAGTGAACTGTGAACCCAGTTACCAAATCGAGTCTGAGACATTGTGCTGTGAGGTGACCAGAGAGTTTGAAATCAGATACAATGATAAATGTTCTCAATTATTTTCATTACAGCATGATAAGTAAATGGTGGAAATATTGCAGAGTATAATGATAATTTATTGAAGAGGCAGTGTTTTGTCAGATGAGTACAATCCCACAGACAGAGCCAAAAGCAGTAATTTGAGTTGTCTTTAGAAATGCAGAAAGGGGAGCATGATCTGATCTATGCAATACTGTCAAATGCCAAATATCAAAATGGAAGGCCACCTGTTATTCCATCCTCTTTGAGAAGACTGCTTTCCAAAAGTTAGTGCTGTGAGAAAAATCACAAAATGGCAGTGATGGATGGATATACTGTACCTGCTTGAAGAACACTGTTGTACAGATCCAATGTTTTCTTTGATTTACATTGGCTTTTTGGGAGCACAAAGATCGCCGTCTGTCAAAAGATTTTATGCTTGTTGTTGTACAGATTCATTAGCTCAATGAATTACAGCCATAGAAACTGGCTGAAAATTTCAAATGAGAGGTCAAACAATGGCAAGTGCAGAATCCTGACAACCTCAGCCAGCCCATGACACTAAGTACTACTGTCCATGAGCCCTTCATCCCGGAGGAGAAGCAGAGCATTCTGTTTGAGCTGGTCTCATTTAGAGTTGCTTGAGGGAATGCACAATTCTGGAGCATGTTAAGAGAAATTATTGAGTGGAGTGCAGGATGGTACATGGGCGACCAGTGGGTGTGCCAATAACGGGGAGAAGTATCACAATTTTAAGAGGGAAGGAAGTGAGGTAATGACTGGGAGAGAGGAAGTGAGAGTGATTAGAGAATGATAACATCAGTGGTTCAGAAAGCCAATAAGTCCATCATTTTGTGGAGCAAAAATATTGGAGATATGAGGAATATTTGAAGGCAGGCAATTCTAGTTGATATAACCAAGTCTTCCTGAAAGTGCCGTAAGAAGATCTAAGTTCAGAATTGGGCATAACAGTGGGATTGACCTATCCTGCAACTGTATCATGGACCAGAGAGATTGACTAGGCGAGAGGGAAGAGAGTGGCTGCAGTAAATGTAGATGCTGCAAGGACACCGAAAATTGTTTCCTGTGCTAGCATCCAAGGCACTTATCAAACATCTGCTGCATTAAACATTGCAGGGCAAAGGAAGCGATATGTTACAGCTGTCGTTTCTCAGCCCATGATTAGAGGTGGTGGCTTCTTAATAAGGGAGAAATATGTGAGAATCACCCCGCAAAGCTGGCAAAACACCAAAGCAACTTCATTGTCTGATTTGACTGCCAACCAAATCATAGAGCAGGTAAAGGCAACATCTAGGCCAGACAAACAGCTGGTTGCAGACCCCACTGCCAGGAATGGTCACCCACAGACGTACTGTAGACAGCTTTATTAGGGGACCAGGAATGTGATATGTCAGTGGACATAGACATAATTAGATACCTTGCTCACAGACTAGATGGGCCAAAAGGCTTGTTTCTGTGCTGTAGTGTTCTATGATCCTATGACTCTATGACTGTGAAGCAGAGATTACATGAAGGCCGGGTCAACAAACTCATGGAGCAGACAACATGGACTACAGAGCCACAACAGCCCCAGGTAGGAATTAGAGATAACACAGTACCCTTGGATTATGTTTGGAGTTCTGGGGTCAGGGCCAAACACTTTCAGCTATCTGAAAGGGAGCTGTTATTTAAGTAAAGGCACACAAGAAGAGGGAAAATCATGAGCAGAAAGGGAGTGGGTGGGCAGATCTCAGGCTATAAGAGAGAACAGAAATTGTAAGTGTAAAGAATGAGACTGGAGTAAACAACTTATACGGGGATGTGAAGGTCCGTTGTAGCCAGCTTAAAGTGTTGAGGAACAAAGCAAATCAGCAGTGACACATTGCTGATTAGAAGGGAGATGGAGGAAGAGAAGGTCATTCTCCCACAACTGCCTTGTGTAATATTGCACTGTTTTGGAAGGAAAAGAAAGAAAATGGCAACTCAAGTGCAAACAGACTGGCCTTGGGTGAAATTCCCCTGGTCCTATTGTAAATTAGAGACACAGAGAAATCAAAGCTGTAGATGTAAAAGACTTTTATTCATCACAAGTAAGCATTCTGGTAGAGGCCTGATGAAGACTGTCCCAGGTACAAACACAATAGAATCTCACAGAACTCAAAGTACATTGAGCAACACACATCAAAGTAACTGGTGAACGCAGCAGGCCAGGCAGCACCTCTTCCTAGAGATGCTGCCTGGCCTGCTGCATTCACCAGCTACTTTGATGTGTGTTGCTTGAATTTCCAGCATCTGCAGAATTCCTGTTGTTTGCGTTTTCAAAGTAAATTGAATTTTGATACTCTTCGGAACAAAGGTAACAGTGGATAACTCAAAACAATCTCAATGTTTCAATGACATTGTTTAACTCTGTATCTTGAGTCTAATCAATGACTCTGCTAGGTTACAAGTACACAACGGGAACACATTGCACATTGTAAAATTCACAAAACACCACTGAATGTTCAAACACGTTTGCTGGGATCAAGAATTTTACAAGGTTCGTTCAGAGAACAGAGAACCCAGACATCCAAAATTTGTAAATTGTGAGGACAGATTCTCTGACTATATAAATTTCCCATGTATTCATAGACAGAACAAATACTATATGACCATTTTTGTGTACTAAGTGACAAAATAAATCTGGTCTAGAACCTTCCTTGGTTTGAGGGAAAACAAAGTAAAGAGCAAATGGCCTGCAGATTAAATTCTGTCTGTAACTATCACTTCTCAAGGTGGTCCCCTGTTACCCCAGTGGCTCCTAGTGTATTAGGGCAGTAAAATGGCACATGCTTCTTGCTGAATCCATTATTAGTTCATACATTACCATAATGGAAATCAATTTCTTTCCAGTCTCCTAAAATTTTAGCTGTTCTCTGCCATGAAGTTGACACATTGCTTCAGGATAAGCCCACATGCTTTATTCAGAGGGGTGTGCTCATCATCACTTTAAATAGGATCGAGTGTTTCATCATAGCAATATTTTAATCACTCTTATAATTTCTAAAGAAAGTAAACCAAAATAGTTATGCTGAAAATGTTAGCTTATTAAATTATATGAGTTTTTACTTTAAAGATTCTGTTCTTACTTTTATAGTACTGTAATTTGTGTATACATTTCATAAAGTACAATTACAAACCTGTTGTCACTCATGGGTAACTAAACCTAGAAGCATGGTGAATTGGGAGATAAAATCTACTATTTTCAATCCAATTTGTTCTGATGCATTGTGGAAATGGGTCTCAGGTTGGAGGAACAACACCTCATATTCTATTTAGGTGGCCTCCAAACTGATGGCATGAACATTAAATTCTCCAAATGCTGGTAATTTTCCCCTTCCCTCCCCACTTTTCTTAAATTCCCCACACTGACCTCTTACCTCTTCTCTTCAGTTGCCTATAATCTCCCCCTGGTGCCCTTCCTCCTTCCCTTTCTCCCTTGATCCATTCTCCTCTCCTATCAGATTCCTTCTTCTCCAGCCCTTTAGCTTTTCCACTTACCCCTTCCCAGCTTCTTACTTCAACCCCTCCTCACCCACCTGGCTTCACCTATCACCTTCTACCTTGTCCTCCTTCCTTTCTCCCTACCTTCTTATTCTGGCATCTTTTCACTTTCTATCCACTCCCGATAAAGAGTATTGGCCTGAAATGTTGACTGTTTATTTACTTCCATAGATGTTCCCTGACCTGCTGAGTTCTTCCAGCATTTTGTATGTGTTTCTCTGGAATACTAGCATCTGCCAAATTTCTTGTGTTTATGAATTATATCCGTCCAATTAAACCAACACAATGCAAAATCAGTGATGTGAAGCCCATAGATTTAGAGTCAATGGTGTAGAAAATATATTAGAAATGTTGGTCCAGTAGACAAAGTGTCTATTTACTTGATCAATTTAAGAGAGCTAAAGATTGCTTGAATATCACAGCAAATAAATTAATATGATTTCATAATATTGCTGGGTGAGTCTTGCCAATTTCAAAATTACAGCCTTCCCCAGTCACATGACCCAACTCTTCCTCCATCACATTGACAACTGCATTGGTGCTGCTTCATGCACCCATGCTGAGCTCGTCAATTTCATCAACTTTACCTCCAACTTCCAGCCTGCCCTTAAGTTCACTTGGTCCATCTCTGACATCCCATCTCCCCTTTTTCAATCTTTTTGTCTTCATCTCTGGAGATAGACTGTCAACCAACATCCTTTATAAGCCTACTGATTCCCATGATTATCTCAACTATACTTCTTCCCACCCTATCTCCTATAAAAATGTTATTCCCGTATCTCAGTTTCTTCACCTCTGTCGCATCTGTTCCCAGGGCACACCGATTTCCATTCCAGAACATCAGAGATGTCCTCCCTCTTTTAAGAATTGGTTTTTTCTCCCTTTACTGTTGATGCAGTCCTCATATCCTATCTCCACCATTTCCCATACATCCGTGTGTACTCCATCTTCCTGCCATCTTGATAGTGATTGAGTCCCTCATACTTACTTACCATCCTATCAGCCTCCGCATCCAACACATTATCCTCCTCAACTTCCACTATCTCCAAAGGGATCCTACCACTAAGCATATCTTTCCCTACCCTGCCTGCCCCTGCTTTCAGCAGGGATCACTCCCTCCACAATTCCCCTGTCCATTTGTTCCTCCTCACTAATCTCCCTTCTGGCATATCCCTGTAAGCAGCCTAAATGCTACACCTGCCCATTCACCTCCTCCCTCACCTCTATTCAAGGCCCCAAACAGTCCTTCCAGGTGAGGTAACACTTCATTTGTGAATCTACTGGGGTCATATTCAGTGCTCCCGATGTGACCTCTTCGGGGGGAATGATTTGTCGAGCCCCTTTGCACCATCTGCCACAAACAGGACTTCCCAGTGTCCAAATATTTTAATTCCCATTCCCATTCCCATTCCGATGTGTCTGTCCATGGCCTCCTCTTGTGCCAAGATATGGCCACGCTAAGGGTGGAGGAGCAATACCTTATGTTCCATCTGGGTACCCGCTATCTAGATGGCATGAATATTGATTTCTCCTTCTGGTAAACAAATATCCCCTTCCCTTCTTCCTCTATTCCCTCTCTGACCTCTGACTTCTTTTTACCCGCTTATCATTTCCCCCGGTTCCTTCCTCCTTCCCTTTTTTCTATATTTCACTCCCTCTCCTATCAGATTCTTTTCTATCCAGCCCCTGACCTTTCCCACCCAACAGACTTCATCTATCACCTTCCAGCTAGCCTCCTTCCCCTCCCCCTATTTCTTTATTCTGGTGTCTTCTCTCTTCCTTCTCAGTCCTGAAGAAGAGTCACGGCTCGAAACATCAACTGTTTCCTCTTTTCTATAGATTCTGTCTGGCCTGCTGAGTTCCTCCAGCATTTTGTGTGTGTTGTGGATTTCCCGCATCTGCAGACTTTCTCATGTTTAGAGCTATTATGATTTGTAGAAGATATGAGAGCATGGGTTAAAAGGAGGGAGGGGATGGTTACAAAACCTACTAAGAGATAGGCATGCTTGGCATTCTCACCCAGTTATAACCTCAGAAATAACAAGGTCAATTAACAAGATGTTTGAAAGAGAATGGTTTACACACAAAAAGGGGCAATAAAATTTGATTGCACTGAAAAGCACTACTCAAAGGGACAGTGAGTTTTACGTCTGTGGTGGCCAAACTATTGGAGAGGGTCCTTGGAGCCAGGACTTATAAGTGTTTGGAGAAGCCATAGTCTGATTAGGGATAGCCAGCATGGCTTTGTGAGGAGAAGGTTGTGCTTCACGAGCTTGATTGAATTATTTGAGGAAGTGATAAAACTTATTGATGAAGGTAGAGAAGTGAATGGTGTATATGGATTTTAGTAAGATATTGGACAAGCTTCCCATTGGTATGCTCATTCAGAAACTCAGAAAGCATGGGATCCAAGAAACGTGACTGTGTGGTTTGTCTACAGAAGGCAGAGGGTAGTAGTAGATGGAGCATATTCCACCTGGAGGTCAGTGACCCGTGGTGTTCCAAAAACTAAAAAATATCCAGCGAGTGGATTTAACAAGATGCTTTCACTCACAAAACAGCCACTTCCTGGATGTTTTTTTTTTGTTTTTGGCACCATTCTTTGTAAACTCCAGAGTCTGTTGTGCATAAAAATCCCAGGAGATCAGCAGTTTCTGAGATACTCAAATCACCCTGGGCGGCACCTAATTAATTACGCAAACAACAGGAATTCTGCAGATGCTGGAAATTCAAGCAACACACATAAAATTTGCTGGTGAACGCGGCAGGCCAGGCAGCATCTCGAGGAAGAGGTGCAGTCGACGTTTCAGGCCGAGACCCTTTGTCAGGACCCTGCTAACGAAGGGTCTCGGCCTGAAACATCGACTGTACCTCTTCCTCGAGATGCTGCCTGGCCTGCTGCGTTCACCAGCAACTTTGATGTGTGTAGACTGGTAGCCAAAGCCATTTGCTAAGCATAAATTACCTAAACCCAAAAATCACTCTAACAAACTCATCACCCCAATTTGAGGAACTACAGTACTGGGTGTCCTGTGCTTCTTTCTGGTATTTTTTAACACTAATTTTTGGTCCCAAGATATCTCTAACCGAAGAACTATATTTAAATAGTGAGCAAATATCTTTCATCCATCTTTTCCTACAGCATTACTAAATCATTTCAGTAGATCTAGCAATCTCTTCCGCAATATCCAGAGCTGGACCTTGGATAGTGATAGAGTTCCATTAAATCTCTTGCTACCAACAATTGAAGACAAGGAAAATGGGAGCTTAGCAACATAAAAACCATTATGTGTGGTGATTACTATGTATATATAAAATGCATGTACTTATCGATATATATTTAAATGTGTCACAATGTTCTCTGATTGTGACTGATTTATATAACTATATCAAAAAGCACCATAGAATGCAGCAAACTATACTTTATAGTCATCCAATCATCCAATTTATTTCAATTAGATACTTCTTTTATATCAAGTTAAATCGGCTGAAGTATGTATCGAAGTCTGAAAGCTTTTACAAAACATATGTAACAGGTTGGGTTGATTGGTCCCACCTATTCAAGTGTCCAGGAGATATGGTAACAAATGTAAAAAACACAACAAAATAACTTAGGCCTAGATTATTATCATGAAGTAGAAAGCACAAAAACACACATACAAAATACGACATAGCAAGTCACAAAAATTTCCACAGAGATCTCAGGGCTCCCGCTTCTTAGTCACCACCTGACTGTTGCTGTTGTAGGAGGAATTACAAATTCTGACTCATCTGTGAAACTATCCCTTGATCACAGAGACCAGTCGTGATCTGACCCCGCTTGAAGTCCAACAAAACAGAGAACGGCAACCCAATAAATACTAGTTTCACAAGTGCAAAGCAACCACGAAACACAAATACTTTGACCATACATTAACTCAGCCTGGTTTCTTTCATTCAAACATATGTGTTCATTAACACAGTGTTAAGCATACCCTCGTAAATCAAGTAGACATTGAACTGGTTACTTCCCGTTATCTCGTCGCACACAACATTCCTTTGGACTTACAAAATAACATTAATGTCTACACACATAAACAATAAGCTCGAATTCAGACACTAAGAAAGAGTTATCAATCTAGCTCTCAAAGTGACTAACAGGTATTTAATCACCAACAGACTCTATATGCTAAGAGTTCAGAAAGAGTTAAAATGTAATTTCACCTCCAGACATTCATCCAATGTTTTACAAAATTCAATATGGCACATCATATTTAATGTCAAAGGAGGATCAGGACTTTGTGAGCTGAGACCCATCAGTCTGAGAAAGTTAGTAGCTGTTCCTTCTCCAGTATACTATTGGGACTCACCTAATGAAGAGAATATGAAATAGGATAATCCTGCAGAGACTTTGTAAGCCTGTGACAAACCACAGTGGCTAAACAAACACAGTAGTGAAAAGAATTGTAATTTTTTTTGAAATCAGTAACTAGTTTTGCAGGGAAGGAACTTGTTCTGAAAGTGCTTAATTTAGTATAGAACCAAGTCATTAATCTCATTTGTGAAACAATATTTATAAAAATTAAAATTGCAATGTTACAGTAGAATGCTGTTACAATGAATGCCATTTCACTTGTCTTATTTGGTACTATGATGTATGCCTCAGGATGCATACCACCTGGTTCAGAGACAGTTATTACTCCTCAACCATCAGGCTCTTGGACAGGGGGTATTTTAACTCTACTTCACTCACCCCATCACTGAACTGGAATCACTTTCAAGAACTCTTCTTCGCATGTTTTTGATATTTATTGCTTATTTATGTATGTTTCTTTGTATTTATTATTATTGTTGTTTCTTTTTTCTTTTTCTTTTTGTAATTATACAATTTGTTTTTTTTTGCACATTGGTTGCTGCCTGCCCTGTTGGATGTAGTCTTTTGTTGATTCAATTGTGTTTTGAAAAATTACTGTGTATGCCTGTAGGATAATTAATTTCAGGGCTGTATATAGGGACATATATTTGTTTTGATAATATTTTGAACTTGAACATAATACAAATGGGCATAGTTTAGTCATTTCCAGCTTCTTTTGTAAAATATATATACCACTGGATGTTAGAGTGCAAAAAAAAACTGAGGAAAATTTTCGATATTTTTGTCAGAATATACAGGATATTAACTGGCTGGTGGTATAGTGGCATCAGCGCCGGACTTCAGAGTGAAGGCTCCCAAGTTTGAATCAAGCTGGCTCCCCAGGCACGCTTTCCATCCATGCTGGGTTGAGCATGGAGCGAGCAACTCAACCTCGCAAAAAATAAATTGCCTGCAACAGAAACATCTACAGCAAAAAGTTGGTGGTCTATGCTCTCTCGTGGGATTAAAGGGCAATTTCTTTTTTTTATACAGGATATTAGGAAAATATGTACTAGGCTTTTTTTGAAAGAACATGTTTTTTAATTTTATTTTTGAGGAGCTAAGAATGTAGATTCCCACCATGTTATATTCAAGCAACTGAGCTGATTGTTTTGAAAACTGCATTCTACATAGATTGACCTGCGATATCAAATGGTCAGTATCGTGAAGACCCATGGAGCTTTGATGAGCACTGCAATGTGAAATTAAAACAATCTGATATCACCTTGTTCTCTTGTGTTATATCTGTATTATCTTCTTGGTCTACATCTAAAAATCTCATATTCTGTTTTGTTTTTGCAGAGGTACATTAAGTGTATGTACAAAGAAGTGAAGATATGCCTTAATATGATCTCCTCCAGTCCTGATACCTTGTTTTTTTCAGAAGTCTTAAGCTTCTCCTCCTTCTCATTGACTTCATGCCTATTGTTGATCCGATTTTCAAATGGTCTGCATTTCCACCAGTCCCCTGCAGCACTTGCCTTTAACTGTTTAACTCTTCTCACTACTCCTATGCAACATCCACAGTGTTGTAATAAACCCCATATTCATGCTACAATTATATCTGTAAGCCAGGGTAATTAAACCTAAAGACATAATGTTTGAAAGCTCCACCTGTGGAGGAATGAAGATGAGGTTTACTGATTTTTTTTTGAAAGGAGAGAAGTTGGGGAAAGAAAAGCTCTGCGAGCATGAGACGTGACTGACGCAGGCGTGGCCAAGCCAGATAGCAGCAAACTATCAGAAACTAAAGATATAAACTGTTAAAAGCAGAATTCGTAGTGAATATCTCCACCCTACGTACTTAAAAACCTCAGGGTGAAACCCCTGGAGGAGAGACAATAGATAATATCTATTGAAGCTACGGTTAAAACAAGCAGCAGCTGTAAGAAGACAATATCGGCAGAGACGAGTGTTCAATATCTTTACCGTGTAACCAGGAATTAGTTCTGTTAAATCATAATAAGGGATTTGGTCCATTTTTTTTGGGTAAGTCTGTATATTGACTTTCCGTGGATGATTAACTATTTCAGTCAATGAACCAAGAAACAAGATGGCAAGCCACCCAAGATCGAAGAATCAGCGTGGGAACAAAATGTTTAATGATGTAGAGGATTTAATATGGTTTAACGTATGAGTTTATTTTCATTCGAAGGATCTGCATTTGACTTTCTGCAAGTTCTGATTATTTTTGCAAAGATTTTGATAAGTTAGTGAATGAGAGTTACCTCGTTTAATAGTTGTGATGTTGGAGAATTTGTCGTGAAGTGTGTCAAGCTGTATGTTTGTTTATTTATTTAATTATTGGAATTTGAATTTGAATTTCCAGACATACTGACTGGAACTGAAACAGAAGTTAACCATAATACTTAAGAATAGGAATTCAATTAGTTTCCTATCTAACTAGGGATATATTGTGGCAAGCATTTGGTCCATAATGACACACGAGGAAGCTCATTGAACTCAACAACTGTCTTATTGTGATAAACATAAAACAGACTGGGCACCATGATCCAGAGAGTGAACCCAACCAGTCTCACCAGATGGGCGAGGTGACCATCACACACCCCGGTTACAGTCAGGGTGACCCACAAATACACAAGTGAATAACTGTATAACCCAAGCCAAAATATAACAATAAATGAACTGGAACTTCCCACCGTAATCTCACAAAAGCATTTTAACACAAAAACAATAAACAGTATCGGTTATTAGAAATGCAGGAGTGGACTGTAGACCATGCTCCTCTCGGAGCATCACAATATTTAGAGGAAAGGTTAGTCTCCAAACCTCTAAAGAGGAAATAACACTAGATCTAATTAGTGAGAGAAATTGGAGTCTGTCTGTCTGTTATTCCAATGAATCCTACTGATTCTAACTAAAAATGAATTTGGTTTTTGTTTGAAATCTGAGATTTGGAACCTGAACAGAATGTTGGAATTTTGAATTGTTCTTACTCATGTAAGTATTTTGTTGATAATGCTTTTTTTTAATAAACAAAACTTGCCTCCAGAACTGTGTGTTTTCTATTCACTGCTCCTTCTGATACCTGGAGTTTCAGTTGGCCCACTAGCACCAAGTGTAGTACTATCTAATTTGATTTTCTCATACAGAGTGTGGTGACCAGCCATATGATATAGGATCAATGCTACAAAAGTGTTACATACCACTCAGCCACAACCTACTGAACTAGATTTCCTGTAAACACACTGCCTTGGTAACCCTGAGCTGAATTTTGAATGTCACATACACCGGAACACATTCACTGTATATATAACCCACCTCCATCCTTACATTAAGTGCAACCCCTGTATGCATGCAGACAGGAAGTATCAGTTACAACCGTTACTTCAATGCCACTAGTTAAAACATAATTATTTCATTCACTCAAAATAATTGTAATTAGAAAGAATGATATTTCGGATTAGTTAAATTACTCATGCTGGAGATGTTGAATAATGATAAGTAAAGCAGTTAAGTAAGGACATTTTTCTGTCAGTTTAACATGGGTCTGTTATAGATGTAACAATTTCACTCAGCTCATGTGTTTCAATGTCAAGTCACTGAGGAGCAGGGCTATAAGAACAGCAATAACCTGATTTTCCTGCTTAACTAATAGGGTTGCTGGACATTGCTGCCTAACTTACACTATAACAATGGTTTTGATTGTCTCACTGTCATTTTTCCAAAGATCGAGACAATTATAACTGTGTGAGCTGGGGACTGCAGGGGACATTTATAATGTACATGATCTGTGCAACAGAAGACAAAACACCCACTGCTTGGAATATTGATGCAATGAAGTTCCTTCTGGACATCTTTATATGATATAAAGATTTTTCTGTAAAAATGATCAAAGATCCCAAGCATGATGACCCGATAGAGGATAGATAATAATCTCTTATAGTTACCTGTATGCTATGAAGTTGGCAAATTTCACTGCCTATGTTAACCACCACTCACAAACTGTCCAGTGCCAAGAAAACATAAAAATAGAAAATGCTGGAAGTATTCAGCATGTCGGGCTGCATCAATAGAAAATGAAATAAAGTTCAGTATTACTTCTTACAGATGCTTATTATTTCCAGTAGTTGTTTGCTTTTATTTGATTTTAGGTTTATTGCATCTGCAGTTTTTTTTTGATTTCCATCAACAGAAAACATAGACAGATGCACAGCATGCACAGGGCTGTGAAGATAGGCAAATGGATGTTCTTCTTCTCCCTCAGAGAAACTGGTAGAAGAAATTAAAGATGGGAGGTAGGATGGTCTCAAAGATACAACCTGACTGCCAAGTCAGCATAGCAAATTTTATTTCCTGTTCAGCTTGATCCTGATTGACCTCAGTTAATTTCCTCATTGTATCCGGAACTGGTGCGCTGTCAGTGAGGAGACTTTGCACAAACCAGCCTTGTACCTGTTGGAGCTTGGAAGAGTAGGAGGAAACTTGATTGAAACATTAAAAACCTTAAGGTGTCTCAGTGAGATGAAAGTGGAGAGATTGTTTCTTCTTATAGCAGGATCTTTAAGGAGGACTTGTTATTCAAAAATTTAGGCTCACATTCAGAAGAGAGATAAGTTAAATTTTCTTTTTCTCCAAGGGGGCTGTGATATTTAGAACTGCTCCTTAAAGGATAGTGGAAATAGATTTTTGAATACATTTAAGGTAAAGGTAGATAAATTGCTCATAAACAAGGGGGGGGGAGGGGAACGTTGTTATTGTTCCTCTCCGCACTTTGTGGTACATCACCTTGATATTTTGTTTAGCATTTGTCTGTTTTTTACAAGACTGAGTTGCTAGCTCGACGCTCAACCCAGCATGGATGGAAAGTGTGCAAGGAGCTGGCCAGATTCGGAAGTGGGACCACTCACCTCGAAGACCAGCGCGGATGCCACGACACCACTGACCAAGATTACCAAACTTACTCAGAAGGAAGGTTAGATTGGAGAGTTGTGATTGCAGTTTCCTCATTTAATCATATTCTTGACTGGCGGAGCAGACACAAGGAGCTGAGTGGCATATTCTTGCATCTGATTCATGTGTTCATTTGTTCATCCTACTCTATTTTTACAGCTCTCAGTGAGATTAATAGGTCTGAGTACAAGTGGAAACAGAGTGGACAGGCGTAAAGAACAAAATGAATGATTTATTTTATAAGTGAGAACAGTAATCATTTCATGAATGATTATGTTCAGATGGCTAAGCATAATTTTTCAACAGATGTTAACTCATCTTTTGCCAGCCATGATATTTCTGGATATAGCAACATCTTGGGCTTGTGTGAGTCCAACTTAAGTTTAACAGTCATGAACAAAAATATGAACGCATCATTCTGACACTTTAAGCATATCCACCTCTGTTTAGGAATAAAGGATTAACAGCTGTTGAATAGAACAACTTCCCACCAAATTTTCCTTAATGTTCATTTTGAAATTGGAAAGGAAATGGATAGAAGACCATGCCTGAAACTTATAAAGGTACAGCAGTCCAATATTGCACTGGCACTAAACTACAGTGATACATATGTCAATACGAAACCGGATATTTCAAACAAGGAAGTCTGTTCAGACGTACTGCAATGCAATTTATATTTATTGTACTCTTCTGCATCACAAGTTCATTGGCCTTGCCAATAATTTGAACCTACCCCAGATAAAGTTGTAATTGGCCCCACACATGCCAAGTATTTCTAGTATTTTTTCTGTTACTATTTCAGACTTCCTCCATCTGCAGTTTTTTGATGTTCATGTAATTGATCTTTTGAATTTAGCTTCTCGAGGCTTAATTCAAGTACTGGATGCAGTAAAGTTTAGAGAGGGTACATATTAGCAAGACTTGCATTCTTAAAAGTTTTAATAGCTCCAAGTTCTGGATAAATTATATCCCAGGCTCTAATGAATCAAATGATGCAGAAATCCAGACTAACACACACAAAATGCTCGACAAGCTCAGTAGGTCAGGCAGCAGAGAGGAATAAGGAGTCAACATTTTGGGCTGAAACCCTTCATCAGGACTGGAAAAAAAGGAGCAGAAGCCAGAATAAGAAAGGTAGGAAGAGGGGAAGGAAGACCAGCTGGCTAGTGATATGGGAGATCCTGTGAGGGGGGATGATGGGTGGGTTGAGGAGGGGAGAGATATAGTGAGTGAGTTTGGGTGAGCACATGGTTGAAGAGACGGAGATCAGCAGAAATCCTAGAGAGGGGTAGTGAGAGAAGTCCCTTTGAAAAGAAGATTTAAACTTCTTTGGGATAGGTATAACTCAAACTGACTTGGATCCTGATTTTAACATTCCAAACTTTTTGACTATGGGCAAGATGCCCCATAATAGGAGGACTGCTGTTGTTATTCCATTGTTTTAAACAGTAAAAAAGAGGTCCAACAAATAACTGAATAGCATCATAGAAGAAATTATTGGAAATAATTCTGAGAGATGTTAGAAATCATCATTTAGAGAGGGGCAAGTTAATAAAGAATGCTCAGCATTGATTCATTAAGATCACATCTTAGAAATATTAAAGTCTTTTAGAACGTACCAAGTGCAGGTGAAAGTAAATCTTTTTGTTTAGTATACATAAATTTCAGCACGGCCTCACTTGCCAGATTGATTGGTCACAAGGGAAAGCGACAAATTGGATTGAGTGACTCAGTGACAGAAACCAAAGGGTAATGGCCAACTGGAGTGTTGGTGACAGGTTTCTGTGTGTTGCGGGATTCTACAGTCTCCATACCAGGTCCCTTGCTTTTTGCCATATAGGCAGAAAATCTACATAAAGGGGTCATAATTAAGGGTGTTGGATCTAAAATCTAGCAACATGTTTGTAAAATATCTAAATGGATACTTAAAAAAAGTTACTGGCAGTGCTATAGTCCAAGAGCTAGAAAGTAGGATTAACAGTCTATTTTCCTCCCTTCTGTGCAATAAAGTTAAATAATTCTAGGATTATGTAATTTTGAACCAGAGTTTGTGTTCATTGTTATAGAAAGAAAATTAACTAAATTAGTTTTCTAAGAATAAGAAAACTGGTTCTGCTATATGCTTAAATACTCTCATCCAGAAAGATATGAATTGTTCATATAGAAAGCTTTGAATTTATCAAAATGAATATTACAGCACCATATAAGAATTGCATGCTGTACTTAACGTACTTCTTATTTGGACGTGTTTGGTCCTGAAATCTGGAAGAAATGTTGTATTCCTTAATGCCATTAAACAAACAAATATGAAAATAAAATTTATAAGTACTACTGCGTCGACTCAGGCCTAGGGAGCCGGCGTCGGACATGATGACGGACTCTCCACTTCTCCCTCTCCCTCAGCATTGTGTTCAGTTCATCTACATTAGTTGCACCACTGTCTTCTAGGAGCGTGTTGACCATAGTCTTGGGAGGGCGCCCAGGGTTCATCCTCCTGTGCTTGGACTCCCATATGATGACTAGGCTGGAAGGTAGCTCGGGGTGGTGTAGGCAATGCCCCGCTAGTTGCAGTCTTCTCACCTTGATTTTAGTGGAGAGCATCGGTAGGTTGTTATGGAGCTCAACGTCCATCATATGCTGTTGCCAACTCACATCAAGAGCCATCCAGAGCATTCGTGTATAGCAACCATCTAGAGACTTTCGCATCGTCTTGGTGAGTGTCCATGTCTCGCATCTGTACGTGAGAATGGACTCTATGACTGCTATGAAAATCCTCTTTTTAAGCTTTCTTGTCAGGTTCGACTTCCAAATTTCCTTCATGTCGTTCATAGCCCTCCACGCCAGCGCCTTCCGTATCTTTATGTCCTTCTCTGAACTCATCATTCTTGACCTAAGGTACTTATAAGGTAGACATTTATTTCTTGAGACCACAGGCTAATAATACTAAACCTAACAAAAATCAAAGTAATTTCACAAAGCGGATTAAAATATTACTGATGTCGATTAGGTTTGCTGCAACACATCACATGTTGGGATGAACTGGGCAGGTCAAGCAGCAGCTGTGGAGAGAAAAGCAGAGTTCTTATTTCAAAGGACGTTCTCTGACCTGTATTTCACAGTCTTCACATGCCCCATTATGAAATAATTTCAAAGATATCTAAGCCAACACAATTTGGATGAAGAAGTTAGATTTTGTTGTTTTTGATATTTATTTAGAATAAATTCTCATAGGATTTGTTTCAATTTGTAAAATTTTTTTTTAGAGCATGTGTCTAAATAGTTTATACCTTCAGGCCTGGTGGCAAGGTATATTTTAGTCAAGGATAAGATTCAAGATTCAAGATTCAAAAACTTCATTGTCATTCTAACCATACATCAGCTCTGCAGGGCAGAATGAGACAGCGTTTCTCAGGAGCAGTGCAATCATAACATAACAAACGCAACACTAAATAATAAACATAACAATAAATAGTAAAACACAACAGCCACACGTCAGTTAAAATCAAGTTATAAGTGTTCAGTGCAAGTTAAAAGTGTCCAAAGCAGAGTCAAGTAGAGCAGCTATTTAGCAGTCTGAGTGCCTATGGGAGGAAGCTGTTTAGTAGCCTTGTGGTTTTAGTTTTGATGCTCCTGTAACGTTTGCCTGATGGTAGAAGAACAAACAGTTCATGGAGAGGGTGTGAGGGGTCTTTAATGATGTACCGTGTCTTCTGGAGGCATCGACTCTGAAAGACGTCTTAGACAGAAGGTGGGGAGATGGTGAATAAAAAGACGTTTAGAAAACATACGTACGTAAGAGGGAATTATATCTCTCTCCAAACACCAGAAACTGTGTGGTTCATGATCGAGAGTCCAAGCAATAAACCTCCTGTTCTTTTCTCTCTCGTCTTCACTGAATTCTTGCGCAAGTATAGTGTATACCTGACAGATGTGGGAACCTCTTGACTTTGTATTTAAGGAATCCTGTTGCAATTTTAATTATTTACTAAGTCTTGAAAGACTCCTACCTGTTTTTATCCTCAAGTTCCTCTTTGAAACCTAAAACTAATTTCTTCTGTTAAGATGGCAGCCTGCTTGAACACAGCAGCTATTCGAGGCTCAATCAAAGGTGGATTTGTTCGTCTTGTATGTCCTCTTCACGATTGCAAGTCACCGCTGGATACTAAGAACATCAAGTACAGCAGGACTACCCCTTTAACGAATTGCTCGACAGTGATGGAGCTGAATTTATTGGGTACCATTTTTGTGTTACCATCTGGACTTGTTCCGTACCATTGGATGGTTTGTGGTCCAAAAAAAAAGGTTTAGAGTGATTGCCTTGGATATTTTTATTGTGATCACAAGACCCTGTTGGACGTTGGTAATGTAGAACACTGCAAGTCCAGTTCACTGGTTCATTGGTGACACTGACAGCGGAGTAGCTGCGATGCTTCAGTTGTGCCGAGGACTAATCCTAGGCCAAGACCGCAGGGTCACCTGATGCAGTCGTCCAAGGGTGGAGGTGCTGAGGCGGTGTGGGGGAACATCTGTGGGGCACACTGGAATCCATTCTGGGTTGGTGCTGCCCACAAATGTTCACTTGGTGCAGCTGTCAGGTGTATGCTTGGTGCTTCCCTCTGGTGTTTGTTTGGTGGAAGAACAAGATGGACACTCAAGAACTTGGATGATATTTTTTTCTTTGTGTCTGTATGTTTTTCTGAAATTGTAACCATGTGTGTTATTTGTGCTATGTGTAGTGTGTTTTGCACATTGGCCTCTGAAAAATGCTGTTTCGTTTGGCTATATTCATGTGTGGTTGAATGATAATTAAACTTCAACTTGAACTTAAACCAAGTCTCGTTAATGAAGTAAATGTGTTCCAAAGTCCTTCATCAGAATATTTTCAGACATTATTCAGCCAGATATTTATTTAAAAGACAATGTAAATAATTGAGAAACTTGACAAAATCAGTAGATTTTAGGAAACATTTTAAAAGTGGAGAAACAAGTAGGGGATAGAACACTTGAAAGGGCAATTCCAGAGTTTAGGCATGGTTAACTACAGTGTGTGAGGAATGAGGAGATGTATGAGAATGAGGAGTGAGGGAGCATGAAGATTTCAGGTGGAAAGTTGGAAGAGGAAGGTCATGGATTGATTTTAACATAAGATTGAAGCAGGACTAACCTATTCTTAACAATACCTCAATCTATTTACGTAAATGCTCTTTGTCTATCTCTGTGATGCATCAAATTGCAGTGAACCCTTCTGTTCTCTTCTTATATGTCTCTCTTGTGTCCACCTGCCCTACCTAAACTGTGACCTCTGCCCTCGGCTTCACTCAATCTCTTGCCCGCATTTTAATCCCTTTCTTTGTACTGATTCTTCTCCATCCCATTCTGCCTTTCTATAATCCTTCTCATATCTCCTTCACTTCTGATCGTTTGAGGCACGTGCACTGATCTCTATTTGACTCTCTTCTGTAGTTTTGCTCTGTCTGTAGCCCATTCATTACTCTGTCTCTCTAATCTTCCATCTAATGTCTTCTCTCTTTCTCCCACTCACACTTTTATATCACTTGACAAATGTCAAGACTCACCCCTACCATTGTATCTCTCACACACTATCTGTTTCCCATAAAGCAAAGAGTTGGTGAGCTTCTGGGCTAACTGACTCCAAAACCTTTAAAAACTGTATTGCATAAGGGACAAAGAATGCCAGAGCTACAGAGAAATGGGGCTAACCTTGGAATAAAAATTTATAAAAAGTTGTAAAGATCTGAAATAATGGGTTGATGGATCACAAGCAGTGGTGCCAGAGGGACCGACATTAGAAGACCCTAAAATAATACATTTTTGCTTTCAAAAGCAGGAATTCTGCAAAAGGACAAGTTTACAAATGTTGCATTGGACCATCAGTAGATAAGCAGTGTGCTGTCCAGCTTTAGCACTGTGAATTTAAGCAAGTAACATAAAATTTCACTTTCCTTCATTGTGTGTGTCAGCATTTTTATGTGGATTCTGGCATAATACGTATGAGTCAGTTGTGAGTTGATTTAATTAATATGTGCTGTTTGTAAATAAACTTATTTGGAAAACATTTGTGCACAATTAACTATAGCTGTTGTTGCCTCACCAAACCAGAGGAACCTCAGGAGGTATTAAATTTAAGTGTGTCATAATATCTTATCATTCTCCTTTTACAATGACTATTACTTCCCTCGTAGGAGAACAGAGATGGAAGAGCTAGCCAATTATATCTCCCTTTGTGCTGATAACACATTTATAGATGTGACAGAACCAGAGATTAATGGCTTCATACATCCTAATATAGAGATTGTGAATTCTATTGCTTTAGTAGAGAATGTGCCTCCAACCACTTTATGAGGTTAAATTATAAGTTTTGTCCAGTCTGGGAAACAGAAAATAAAGCATAAACAGAAAGAATTATTGGCTGTGTGTTATATCCTAGCATTGCCAATCTGTAGACAAAATACTTTAGGCATGGTTGCGTAACTTGAGCAAAAAGAAGGTATTGACCTAGAATTTTCTGATGGCAATGAGCTGCCTATGGTCACCTTTCACTTCTCTACTAATTCTGTGCTTATCTTGATCTAATCTAAAATGAACTTCATTGCTGAAGAAACTCTGATCCACATCTCTGTACAAAGGGCTCCCAAGCATAAATCCCATCATAATGTGAGGTCAGAAAAACTTGGGGGTCTGGCTGAAATATATCTTGAGAAAAGTCAGCAGTCAAACCTGTTCAAACACTTAGAATGGCATTCAGAAAATCTTAAAAGCCTGGTGTAAGGAAAGCATTAAATTTGATTCCTTGGTATGTTCTAAACTGTTGAACACAAAAATGGAGGTTTAAGGCAAAATGGCATTAGAAATGAATGCCTCATTAAACATCTTTTCTTTTTGTATTTAGTCTTTATCTTACTCTATTAAAGTAATTTCTTATCACCTTGAATACGTGTACGTTGCCTCCTTTGTTTGTGAGTACCTTATGCTACTGAATCAGAAAAGAACAAGGATGAATCTAAAAGTTTTTTTCATTACAACTGGTCAAAGATAAATTAATGTGAAAATATTTGAAAATTATTAAATATATTTAAAATAAATACAAGATTAAAACACTTTAATGTATAAAATCAATTTAAATTATCTCAGCAAATTTATTAATATGACACATGCTTTATACCCTTCTCCCTTCCATCCATTGTTCTTCATTTAATGATGTCAGTTGAGTACGGTTGACAAAAGCCTTGTGATTTTCTGGGGAATGGATGTCAGTACCATAAAGACTTCTCCCAAGAAAAACCTGGAAAAGCCAACTATGAAAGTTAGGAAAGCCTAATGTAACATCTCTTCTTGGGCAAACTGGGTAAAATATGACCCAAAGCAATAAAACGTTGTAACAGTTGCTAGCTTTGATATTAGCTAATTTTGTTATGGATGGATAGATTACTAATATTCAGAATCAGAATCAGAATCAGAATTAGGTTTATTATCATCAGCATGTGACGTGAAATTTATTAACAGCAGCAGTTCAATGCAATACATAATATAGAAGAGAAAAAAAATAATAAATAAAATTAAAACAATAATAATCATAAATAAATAAGTAAATTAATTACAGTATACATATATTGAATAGATTTTTTAAAAACTTGCAAAAAACAGAAATACTGTATATTAAAATGTAAGGTAGTGTCCAAGGGTTCAATGTCCATTTAGGAATCGGAAGGCAGAGGGGAAGAAGCTGTTTCTGAATCGCTGAGTGTGTGCCTTCAGGCTTCTGTACCTCCTACCTGATGGTAACAGTGAGAAAGGGGCATGCCCTGGGTGCTGGCGGTCCTTAATAATGGACGTTACCTTTCTGAGACACCACTGGTTTGGAAGTAGAGGATCCAATTGCAAAGGAAGGTACAGAGGCTCATGTTCTGCAACTTCTCAACCAGGATTGTGGGAATGATGGTATTAAATGCTGAGCTATAGACGATGAACAGCATCCTGATGTCGGTGTTTGTGTTGTCCAGGTGGTCTAAAGCTGTGTAGAGAGCCATTAAGATTGCATCTGCCATTGACCTATTATGGTGAAAGGCAAATTGCAGTGGGTCCAGGTCCTTGCTGAGGCAGGAGTTCAGTCTAGTCATGACCAACATTCAACAGATTATCAAACAAAAGGATGGTGTGGCATTGCAGAGGAATAACTTAATTTTTGTATGCTTGAGAATGGATAATACAAGTATAAAGATGAATAAAATAGAGGATTAATTTATGCATGAATAAAGAGTGAAAGTATGTGTTCGCTGCCTGTTAGTTAATTTTCAGTCAGTCCTAGAGGATCTATAGATAAACAGCGAGACAAACAGAAATAGGGAGGGAAGCATTGTAACTTCTCTCCCAGTCCATATGGACTAGCATTTGGAACACAATAGTGAATAGAATGTGGTGAGAATCGGTCTATGATACTGAGTAATCAAGAATGAGGTTGTATAGTAACATTGTAATGATCTTCAGATGAGCAGACCAAGTGCAGAGTAAACTCAGGACTCGATAGTAGAAATTAACAATGAAGATTTATTCGGAGTATGATCCAAGGAATAATCAAACTAAGAGCTCACTTACTCAGGACTTAAGCACTCAGAACTCGAATCCAACACCCAGCAATGAGCGCTGGTCCAGAATAACCTTAAAAAAATGTAAAGCACAGGGAATCTGTACGAGTCAAAATCAAAAACTACTCACCTGAGAATGAGAAGCATAATTGTATTCACATAACAAGTGTCATGAAAAACACAATGGCAGCTTAATGATAAAAATAGTCATTAAACAACTCTAATAAATTCAAATAAATGATGTTCAGGTGCATCGACACCTGCTGCTACCCGGTGCCTCTTGCTGGTCTGAAGAGTTCATGACAAACATTTGGTGTTTACAACAAAAGGAGCTAAAGCCACTAAGATGCCTTTCTGAGGAATACAGAACTAGATATTGTTAGCTTGTTCTTGATGCAGCACTCAGCCATGTTAGGACAGCTTATTCTTTTCTCAGAGTACTGGCCCTGGTGGAGTTAGGGTTGACAAAATGCAGTACCATTGATGTCTGTAAGAGGTCACTGTGATCTGATTGTCTCTGTGCTATATTGAAATATCTATTCTCTACCTTAGATTATATAGAAAAAAGTCTATATTCTGTACTAATGGGGAAATGTGTGCACCAACTTTGCCCACTTGCAAGTGTAGGATAGGTTGAAATAAATGCACCTGTTTATCCTGAAGCACGGATGTTATGAACAATTCATTTCATCACAACAGTACAATGGTATTGTAAAATCTCTCCCAGATCTTATGGACTGACATTTGTAATGCACTATTAACTATGGACTGATGAGATGCTGCCTCAAGGATTCAGGGGCTTGGGGTCAACACTGACTCCTGGTGCTCTCTTTGCGGAGCTTGCATGCACCCCTGGTGGATTTCCTCTGGGTGCTTTGGATTTTTCCTGCATCCCAAAAAGCTGTGGATTGATAGGTAATGTCCCTAATATGTGGATAAGCGGTTGACTTTGGAGGCAGGTTAATTGGAATTCGAATAAAGCAAAAACAGGCCATGGTAGATGTAAGGATATGTGCTTGGTGGTTGGTGATGGACTCATGAATGGACAGAGGTCCTGCTTCCATGAAACACCTTTCCATCATTCTATATGCTTCAGTGTTAAGCAGCCACCTGTATGAAAAGTCCTATCAAACATGGCTGTGTGTTTAGACTCTCTTTGAAAGAGCCTTCAAAATTTTACAAAGCCCAAGATATTGTTGTTGATTGAATGGCCAGTCCTTAATTCCTGATATATAAAAAAAGTCTATCGTGAAGGATCTCAGTTGAAGTACCTCCACCATTGCACACTAGGTGGCTGGAATCCACGTTTACACCAATGAGCTATTTGCTGAAATGCCGCATTTAAATTATTTTGGAATATATGACTAGTGATGAAAAATATTTACTTGAATATTCTGTTTTATATGCACCCGATCTTTTTATCAATAAGGTATATGTTGATATATGTAAAAAGTGCTGGAAGAAATTGAATTGCAACTTCTAGTGACTGTATAAAAATCAGGAGTTTGCTACCAGACTGCACTGTCCCTGTTCTGGATCTCATTGAGACAATTGCCGCTAAAACACCCGTATGATTTAACTTATACATAAATGAAGTAAAAACTACAAAACCTTAAAAAAAATCATACAGCTTAAACTCATTTTTATAATGGTCTGATGAGTCTTAATTAATGCCAAAGAATTCTTTTGGGACTGAAGGCTTTAATTTTGATAAAGTTTTAATAATTTCTGTCTTTTTTTCACTCTCTTTTTGTCACAATGTTCCTTCCCATTATTTTGAATTTGCTGTTTTTGCTTATTTTTATTTATTTAGAAGCCGTGATTCTCAGAGAGGATACTTTACTTTGATGTTTTCAGAAGAGTCAGCTGTTTTTCCCATTAACACTGATCCCAGTTTTCCTGAGGAGGAATGTCTGCTGAATGTTCTGAATTACAGAAATATGTCACTGAGGGTAAAGTCTAGATTAAGGCTACGTCCACACTAGACCGGATCATTTTGAAAAAGTTGGTTTTGCATAAAAACGATAGGCACCCACACCAGGCGTTTTTGAAAATATCTCCGTCCACATTAAAACCGATATTTCGGCGAATCTCCTCCTACTGGGCATGCGCAGGACACACAGAAAACAAGCGAAGAGGAAACGGTATACTTGGTGCGCGTTTGTCCAGTTACAGACTAGAAAAACTTGAAAGGAAATTGTCGAATGAAAGACTTGGTGCATGTTTCTCCAGAAACATTTCCTACAGCCATAGTCTCTTCACCGATGAAAGGGACGACAGCTACAACTAAGTGCAATAAGGCTTGTTACTGGGCAAAAGTGAAATTTGCTGTTACCTCATTTGTTTGCCTTTACTTTTGCCAGGTCTTTGTGTATTATTTTAATCAGTTACTGGGCAAAAGTGATAATTGCATCTATTGAATGTTTGCACAAGCATTACATTAATAAAGCACCTTTTTAAATGTATAAAACATGTCTGCATCAGTATTATCTTGTATTTCCATACAACGTTACATTAGGCTGTTACACATCTATTGTCAGATATTGTTGTGGTGTTGGAGTTTGCGGTCAAGAAAACAATGAAGCGCCGCACTGCCACCACCATTTGTTCCGGCACGTCATGACAGAGGTTTTAAAAATAGCTGGTTACCCCGTACACACCACGCCGCATATTAGGTGTTTTCAGATTTTTTCACTCTGGAGAGCGTTTCCGAAAAGCTCTTTTTTTGGGGGAGGAAAACGCCGTTTCTATGTAGATAGAGGGTCAAAACGAAGAGAAAAAGCTTCGGTTGTGGATTTATCTGGTCTAGTGTGGACGTAGCCTAAGTCTTGATTAAGTCTTGGTCAATAGGGCCAGCCTTCATGTAACACCTGTGTGGCACCGGTCTTATTGTGTGTGACTGGTCACCACATTCTTGAGAAAACCAAATTATACTGGGTGCTAATAGGCCATCAGAAGTTTCTAGGTATCAGAGGAGGCAGTGAATAAAAACCACACAGTTTTGGTAATAAGGTTTTGTTTATAAGTAAAAAACAATATGTACAAAATATTTACATGAGCAAGAACGATTCAAATTTCCAACATTCTGTTTGGGTTCCAAATCTTAGATAGCAAACCACAACAAATTCCTTTTTAATTAGAATCAGTGACATTCCTTTATTACTCTAACCTAACTAATAAGATCTAGTGTTATTCCCTATTTAAAAGTTTACAGACTCAACTTTCCCTTTTACTTAGCCCTAGTTCGTAAGAAAATCAAATATAATTCCTATTCTTAAGTACGAACATTTGTATTATAATTAACTTCAGTTTCACTTCCAGGCAGTATATCTATGAGTTCAAATTCAAATTCAAAAATCATACATGCATAGTTTAACTCCTTTCACGACAATTCTCCAAGATCACAACTTTTAAACAAAGTAGATCTCATTCAGTAACTTACAAAGTCTTTGCAAAAATAATCAGTTCTTGCAGAAAATTCTTACAAACTACAAATTACAACTGGAAATAGAAAAGGCTTGTCAGAAGGGCAGTGTTATGATAATTGTGGGGGATTTTAACATGCGAGTAGATTGGAAAAATCAGGTCGGCACTGGATCTCAAGAGAGAGAATTTGTAGAATGTCTGCGAGATGGCTTTTTAGAACAGCTTGTTGTTGAGCCCACTAGGGGATTGGCTGTACTGGATTGGGTATTGTGTAATGAACCGGAGGTGATTGGAGAGATTGAGGTGAAGGAACCCTTAGGAGACAGTGATTATAACATGACTGAGTTCACTGTGAAATTAGAAAAAGAGAAGCCGAAATCTGATGTGTCAGTATTTCAGTGGAGTAAAGGAAATTACAGTGGCATGAGAGAGGAACTGGCCAAAGTTGACTGGAAAGAGACACTGGCGGGAAGGACGGCAGAGCAGCAGTGGCTGGAGTTTATGCGAGAAATGAGGAATGTGCAAGACAGGTATATTCCAAAAAAGAAGAAATTTTCAAGTGGAAAAAGGATGCAACCATGGTTGACAAGAGAAGTCAAAGCCAAAGTTAAAGCAAAGGAGAGGGCATACAAGGAAGCAAAAATTAGTGGGAAGACAGAGGATTGGAAAGTCTTTAAAACCTTACAAAAGGAAACCAAGAAGGTCATTAAGAGAGAAAAGATTAGCTATGAAAGGAAACTAGCAAATAATATTGAAGAGGATACTAAAAGCTTTTTCAAGTATATAAAGAGTAAAAGACAGGTGAGAGTAGATATAGGACCGATAGAAAATGATACTGGAGAAATTGTAATGGGAAATGAGGAGATGGCAGAGGAACTGAACAAGTATTTTGCATCAGTCTTCACTGAGGAAGACAGCAGGATACCGGACACTCAAGGGTGGCAGGGAAGAGAAGTGTGCACAGTCACAATTACGATAGAGAAAGTACTCAGGAAGCTGAATAAGCTAAAGGTCGATAAATCTCCTGGACCAGATGGAATGCACCCTCATGTTCTGAAGGAAGTAGCTGTAGAGATTGCGGAGGCATTAGCGATGATCTTTCAAAAGTCGATAGATTGTGGCATGGTTCCGGAGGACTGGAAGATTGCAAATATCACTCCGCTATTTAAGAAGGGGGCAAGGAAGCAAAAAGGAAATTATAGACCTGTTAGCTTGACGTCGGTGGTTGGGAAGTTGTTGGAGTCGATTGTCAAGGATGAGGTTACAGAGTACCTGGAGGCATATGACAAGATAGGCAGAACTCAGCATGGATTCCTTAAAGGAAAATCCTGCCTGACAAACCTATTACAATTTTTTGAGGAAATTACCTCAAGGGAGATGCAGTGGATGTTGTATATTTGGATTTTCAGAAGGCCTTTGACAAGGTGCCACACATGAGGCTGCTTAACAAGATAAGAGCCCATGGAATTACAGGAAAGTTACATACGTGGATAGAGCGTTGGCTGATTGGCAGGAAACAGAGAGTGGGAATAAAGGGATCCTATTCTGGTTGACTGCCGGTTACCAGTGGTATTCCACAGGGATCAGTGTTGGGGCCGCTTCTTTTTACATTGTACATCAATGATTTGGATTATGGAATAGATGGCTTTGTGGCTAAGTTTGCTGATGATACGAAGATAGGTGGAGGGGCCGGTAGTGCTGAGGAAACGGAGAGTCTGCAGAGAGACTTGGATAGATTGGAAGAATGGGCAGAGAAGTGGCAAATGAAGTAGAATGTTGGAAAGTGTATGGTTATGCACTTTGGCAGAAAAAATAAACGAGCAGACTATTATTTAAATGGGGAAAGAATTCAAAGTTCTGAGATGCAACGGGACTTGGGAGTCCTCGTACAGGATTCCCTTAAAGTTAACCTCCAGGTTGAGTCAGTAGTGAAGAAGGTGAATGCAATGTTGGCATTCATTTCTAGAGGAATAGCGTATAGGAGCAGGGATGTGATGTTGAGGTTCTATAAGGCGCTGGTGATACCTCACTTGGAGTACTGTGGGCAGTTTTGGTCTCCTTATTTAAGAAAGGATGTGCTGACGTTGGAGAGGGTACAGAGAATATTCACTAGAATGATTCCGGGAATGAGAGGATTAACATATGAGGAACGTTTGTCCGCTCTTGGACTGTATTCCTTGGAGTTTAGAAGAATGAGGGGAGACCTCATAGAAACATTTTGAATGTTAAAAGGCATGGACAGAGTGGATGTGGCAAAGTTGTTTCCCATGATGGGGGAGTCTAGTACGAGAGGGCATGACTTCAGGATTGAAGGGCGCCCTTTCAGAACAGAAATGTGAAAAAATTTTTTTAGTCAGAGGGTGGTGAATCTATGGAATTTGTTGCCACGGGCAGCAGTGGAGGCCAAGTCATTGGGTGTCTTTAAGGCAGAGATTGATAGGTATCTGAGTAGCCAGGGCATCAAAGGTTATGGTGAGAAGGCGGGGCAGTGGGACTAAATAGGATAAAATGGATCAGCTCATGATAAAATGGCGGAGCAGACTCGATGGGCCGAATGGCCTACTTCTGCTCCTTTGTCTTATGGTCTTATGGTCTAAAATCAAATTTAGATTCTTTGAATGAAAATAAACTTCTACATCCAACTATATTAAATCCTCTGCATCTTTATACATTTTGTTCCTGCGCTGGTCCGTCATCTTGGGTGGTTGACCATATTGTTTCTTGGCCCATTGGAATAAGATGATTTATCATCCACAGTAAGTCAGTTCATAAACTTGTACAAAATCTAGACCAAATCCCTTGGTATGATTTTACAGAACTAATTCCCAACTACACGGTAGGGATTTTGGACACTCGTCTCTGCGGATATTGTCTTGTTATAGTTGCTGCGTGTTATAACTGTAGCTTCAATAAATCTTTTATCACAATTGTCTCTTCTCCGGGGGTTTCACCCTGAGCTTTTCAAGTTAGTAGGATAAAAATATTCACTATTAATTCCACCTTTGTATATATATAACCATATAACAATTACAGCACAGAAACAGGCCTTCTTGGCCCTTCTAGTCTGTGCCGAACTCTTACTCTCACCTAGTCCCACTGACCTGCACTCGCCCCATAACCCTCCATTCCTTTCCTGTCCATATAGTTTTCAAATAGTTAACAGTTCATGTCTTCAGTTTCTAATTATTGCTTTGATTTTCTCCTTGTCCATCCTGTGTCCAGCCCACCCTGCCCTCGCATAGTATTTTTTTCAAATTCTCTGTTCTTTTAAATCGTTAAATCTCATTTTCATCCCTCCACAGGTATAACTTTCTAACATTACATCCTTAGATTTAATTAGCCTGGGTTACATTCATATTCCACACATTCCTACACCAGACATCTCGAAGCACTGGGTGAATCCCACCAATCATGTCTCTACAAAATCTTCCATGTTCTATGGAAAGAGATCAGTAGAATCTCCCAGGCCAAAACTACCCCCACCGCTTTCTCTGCCTTTTACAAAAAGAGTGTGCATTTCAAAAGAATTGAAGTCTATCAGGGATTTAATTTATTTTTGTTTAACTTTAAAATATAGGTATATCTTGGATATTTCTGTTCTTAAAATCTGGGGTAAGTTTATTCTTTACTTCTTGCATTATTATACCTGTTGGAATTCACCTTTACAACTCCTGCTCTCTGTATTATTTATTTATTATTATTACTTGCACAATTTGTCCTCTTTTGCACATTGCATGTTTGTTAATCTTTATATGGTTTTTCATAAATTCTATTGTATTTCTTTATTTTCCTTTGTTGGGCACATTGCCAAGTGGTTAAGGCGTTCGTCTAGTGATCTGAAGGTCGCTAGTTCGAGCCTCAGCTGTGGCAGCGTGTTTGTGTCCTTCAGCAAGGCACTTAACTACACATTGCTCTAGTGTCTGTGCGAGGAGTGGCACCCCACACAGATTTCCAATCTGCACCTTGAAAGGCATGAAAATGCCCGACGCAGGCCTCTCATGGTCTGAGTCGACGTTCCCTCTCTCCCTTTCCTGTAAATGCCAGCAAGAAAATGAATCTCAAGGTAGTTTATGGTAACATATACTTACTTTGATAATAAATTAATGATAATAATATATTAATAATAATAAATTACTTTGAATTTTGAATTTTAATTTGCAGTAGAAGAACTCATACATGTGCATTGGTTACTTCAGACTGAGCTTCCTGGCTTCAGGAAACTGCTGCTATTGATTTCTGCTTCTACTATTGTTTGCTGCTTAGTGCTGTGTTCAGGAGGTAACTGAAGCTTCATACTCGAGCAAAGAAGGCATTGTCTTTCTTTGAGCCCACAGGAGCATAATTAACAAGGCCGACGATTTACCTGTTCTGCAGGTTGTCCTAAAGTGCTAGAGACTTTCATGCTAAATCTCCAACAGGAGTGGTTTTTTTGTCACCTCAGAGAATTTCTGTGGTTTGCTTGCAAAAGACAGGTATCCTGCAACAATGATCTCCATGGTTCTGATGTTTGGAGCATCTTTCGGTCAGTGGCAACAGTCTTCTATAGTTGGAGGATTGTTGCTTGCATTGTGGCATGTCATTTCAAGAGCCAGCTGCAAAGTACTCACTTGCTGGGCTACATGCTGACCACTGCCAGAAATTGCAGCACATCAGCATGGACAATGCATGATACTAATGCCAGTATCAGCATGGCATTAAAGAGGAAAACAGGAAATGCTGTTTTATTAATCTCACAACTGAAGGTTTTATCCTTCATGCAAATTTCATAAACGGTGTTAGAATGAACTACAATACTGCTCTCAAACTGGAAATGAAACAACATGTAGTAATTTCTAGTGTTGATTCTTTCTTGAGAGGTGACCTGATAGAGGTGTACAAGATAATGAGAGGCATTGAACGTGTGGATAGTCAGTGGCTTTTTCCCAGAGCTGAAATGGCTAGCATGAGAGGGCATAGCTTTAAGGTGCTTGGAAGTAAGTACAGAGGAGATGTCAGGGGCAAGTTTTTTACACTGAGAATGGTGAGTGCATGGAATGGGCTGCCGGCAATGGTGGTGGAGGCGGATACGATAGGGTCTTTTAAGAGACTCCTGGATAGGTACATGGAACTTAGAAAAATAGAGGGCTATGGGTAAGCCTAGGTAGTTCTAAGGTAAGGACATGTTCAGCATAGCTTTGTGGGCCAAAGGGCCTGTATTGTGCTGCAGGTTTTCTATGCTTCTATGTTTCTTGACTCCAATCAAATATGTGAGGTTACCTGTTGAATATGAAAAGTAATTTCTCCCAGACTTGAACAAGTTTATATTACAAAGCAGGTTAAATAACATCAGACTGCAATTTCCAACAGCTATTTCTAAATTCTGCCAGCACTGAATTATAATAAGCCCCCCTTCCTTAACTCACTCTGCCTGTCTTTCCAATCAGCAGTCACCTGATCTGATATCACACCTGTCCACTGACCCCGTCCCCCCTCCCCTCACCCCCCCCCCACTTGCTTTCATCTGATGCTCAGGCTGGGCTATTTTCTGATCTATAATTCTCCTTCATAATCCTGCAGATCTCATTTGTATTTTTTTGACTTTTCTGCACTGAATCAAAAATTTGATTTGCAAAAAGATAAAAATGACCTATGAACTACAAGCAGCAATTATTTAAATAGCTCCCACTGGCCAAGGAAGTTTTTGACTTATGATTTCAACCTTCTCAAGGACCTACTTATATTCCAGTATTGTAATATTTTCCTGAATCAAAATTTCTGTCATTTCTTTGTATCCTTGTGTCTCGTGAATATATTATACCGAGAATGTTTGGCATTCACTGCACTTCTGAGACAAATTGCAGTTAGTGGCATAGCAGCATATTACTTACAGTTCCAACTCATCAAATTTGTGAACATATTAAACAATTTGCACATGTACTTCCCCAATCTAATTCAGATCTGTTCTGGATTTTGTGCTGTCTCACCAAATCCTTTATTAGTTCTAATTCTGTTTCACCCAGAGCTCAATGCACCTAGTACAACATCCAAACACTCCTTTCCACAGCTACATTAATTTGCCTGGAAGTTTATTGATTCTGACTCTTTATATATCGCAATATTTAACTGCCAGCTCATCTCTTAATCTAGTCACATTTCTGCTACTCCTACAACACTGACCTCCTAGCTATGATTAACCTCTACAATGTTTTCTGATCATTAGGGGAACAATGTATGCTGCTCAACAGGTAATTTAATTTACTTTGTTTCTTTTTAATTGTTATTTTATAACAAGAGTAAAATTAGCCACTGTAAATTATCCCGAGTGACTGCAAGAAGCTGTAGAGAACTGTGGACACAGCAGGGTGCAACACAGGAACCAGCCTCCACTCCACTGAATCTGTCTACTCTTCTAGCTGCCTCAGTAAACCAGCCAGCATAATCAAAGACCTCATTGCTCCAGACATTCTTGTCTCACCCACTCCCATGGGGCAGAAAATTCAAAAGTTTCCAATCTTGCTATTGAATGCTTTCCTTGTGTGATAAGACGGAATCTTGATCTCCCAATCTACCTTGTTGTGATCTTGTATATTATTATCTACCTGCACTGCACTTTCTCTGTGCTGTAACACTTCATTCTGCACCTTCTTATTTTTTGCCTTATAGTACTTCAATGAAAGTTGTAATGAATTGATCTGTTTGAATGGTATGCAAGACTGTGAAGAAATGCTTGAACTGTTTGGGAAGGTTTAGGATTTAGACTTGCTTGGCAGGTGGATGGGAACCAGAAGGACAGGACAAAGGATGGGCCAGTTGGTGTTCAGGTAAATGCAGCATGCAGAAAGTCTGTGAGGAAGGATAGCCAATTGATAGAGCAAAGTAGCAGTCAGTGGGATGGGCTGAAGTGTGTGTATTTTAGTACAAGAAGTATCAGGACAAGGGTGATGAAATTAGAGCATGGATCAGTACATGGAACTACAAAACTGTGGCCATTACAGAGGGGTGGAATAGTTGCTGCATGTTCTGGCTATTAGGTATTTCAAAAGGAGCACAGAGGGAGGTAAAAGAAGTGGAGGAGTGTAATTGCCAATCAGGGATCGTATCACAACTGCAGAAAGGGATGATGTCGTAGAGAAATTATCCACTGAGTCAGTGTGGGTGGAAGTCAGAAATAGGAAGGGAGCAATCACTCTACTGAGAGTACAGTATTCTATAGCCCCTCCAAAAGTATCAACGATACCGTTGAACATATTGGGAGGCAGATTTTGGGAAGGTGGAAAAAGAACAGAGTATTGACATGGGTTACTTCAATATCCCTGCTATTGATTGGCATCTCCTTAATGCAAAAAGGTTTGGATGGGATGGAATTTGTTAGGTGAAATGTGGAAGTTGCTTAGGGAGCACTTGCTGAGGTCTCTGGATAGTGAAAAGATGATAGGGTGAAGGAACCATGGTTAACAAGAGATATGAAACATCTAGTCAAGAGGAAGAAAGCAGCATACTTCAGATTTAGGAAGCAAGGATCAGTCAGGGCTCTAGAGAGTTACAGGGCAGCCAGGAAGGAGCTGAAGTATGGACTTAGGAGAGTACCTCAATTAATAGTTTGCTTCTGTATTCATTGGTAAGAGGAACATTAAAGATTGTGAACATAGTTTAAACCAAGTTGGTAAGCTTGAACGTGTTGATGTTAAGAACGAGGATGTGCTAGAACTTTTGAAGAGCACGAGGATAGGTAAGTCCCCATCGCCAGACAGAGTATAGCCCAGGTTAGTACAGGAATTAAAGACAGCGACTGCTGTGCCCCTGATGATGATCTTTGCATCCTCATTAACCACAGGACTAGTACCACATGACTGAAGGGTGGCAAATGTTATTCCGTTGTTCAAAAAATGGAGTAAGGATAACCATGGTAATTATAGACCAGTAAATCTTACTTCAGTGGTGGGCAAAATATTGGAGGAGATTCTTAGAGACAGGATATATGAACAGTTGAAGAAGTAGTACCTAACTGGGGACAGTCAGCATGGTGTTGTGAAGGTCAGGTTGTGCCTCACAAGCATGATTGAATCCTTTGAGGATGTGACAAACCACATGGATGAAGGTAGAGCAGTGGATGTGGCATATATGGATTTTAGCAAGATGTTTAATAAGGTTCCCATGGTAGGCTCATACAGAAAGTCAGGAGGCATGGGATCCAGGGAAGATTGTTTGCACGGATACAGAATAGGCTTGCCTATAGAAAGCAGAGAGTGATAGTAGATGGAGCCTATTCTGCCTGGAGCTCAGTGACCAGTGGTGTTTCACGGGATTTGTTCTGGGACTCCTGTTCTTTGTAGTTTTTTTATAAATCACTTGAATGAGGAAGTGAAAGGGCGGGGTAGTAAATTTGCAGATACCATGTGGGTCGGTGAAGATATGGTTAGTGTGGATGGTTGTTGTAGCTTGCAATGGGACATTGACAGGATACAGAGCTGGGCTGAATAATGGCAAATGGAGTTCAACCCAGCAATGTGTGAAGTGATGCATTTTGGAAAGTTGAATTTGAAGGCAGGATACAGGGTTAATAACAGGATTCTTAGAGGTGTGGAGGAACAGTGAGATCTTAAGGTCCACATCCATAGATCCCTTAAAGTTGCCACATAAATTGATACAGTTGTTAAGAACCCACATTAGTCAAAGGATTGAGTTCAAGAGCCACAAGGTAATATTGCAGGTCTATAAAACCCTGGCTGGACCTCACTTGGAATATTGTGTTCAGTTCTAGTCGCCTCATTATAAGAAGGATGTGAATACAGAGGAGGTTTACCAGGATAGAATAGAGGGCATGCCTTATGAGGATATGTTGAGCGAGCTAGGGGTTTTCTCTTTGGAGGGAAGCAGAATGAGAGGTGAATTGATAGAAGTGTACAGGACGATAAGAGGCATGGACGGAGTGGATAGCCAGAGACATTTTCTCATGGTGGAAATGGCTAATACAGGAGTGTTTATTCTTAAGGTGATTGGAGAAAAGTAGAGGGGGGAATATTAGAGATAATTATTTTGCACAGAGAGTGGTGGGTGCATAGAATACCTTGCCAGATGTGGTGGTAGAACAGACACATTTGGGGCATTTATGAACCTCTTACAAACAACAGGAACTCTGCAGATGCTGGAAATTCAAGCAACACACATCAAAATTGCTGGTGAACGCAGCAGGCCAGGCAGCATCTCTAGGAAGAGGTACAGTCGACGTTTCAGGCTGAGACCCTTTGTCAGGACTAACTGAAGGAAGAGTTAGTACGGCGAAGAAAGTGTCCCGAAGGTGTGGAAGGGTCTGGGATCGGGACACCAAATACCTCCTACTAACTCTTCCTTCAGTTAGTCCTGACGAAGGGTCTCGGCTTGAAACATCGACTGTACCTCTCCCTAGAGATGCTGCCTGGCCTGCTGCGTTCACCAGCAACTTTGTTATGAACCTCTTAGATAGGTACATGGATGGAAGAATAAATGGAGGGTTATGTAGGAGGGAAGGGCTAGGTTGATCTTAGAGTATGTTAAATGGTCAGCTCAACATTGTGGACTAAATGGCCTTTACTGTGTTGTAATGTTCTATGCTCTTAAGACATGTTTTTCACTGCACCTCTGGTCAAGTAAAAATAATAAACTAATTTACTAGTTTAGATAAGTGATAGGATCTGGAGAAGGAGGCAACTTAATGTGGGGAAAATAAATCAGATTAGGTTAATATTAGTGTTAAAATTGGTACTTGATTGTTGCTGTGTTCTCTGGCCAAAGCATCTGTTTTGATGCTGAATCTATTTCCTTCTATCTCTCTCTCTCTGTGCTCCCTCTATTTGTGTAATTCTTTTTCTTGTTTTTGTCTGACCTTTTTTCTAATCTTTTATATTTTCAGACATATGTCATTTTTTACCCTCTCCTTCCAAGCTCCCATCAAATCTGTAGTGTTGGTGGTATATTCCTCTACCTGTGTTACAAATGTAACCATCTGAAGGAAAGTTTGGATTTTATCGGGCATCGTATCCCACAACCATCTGTAAAGGAAATTCAGGTACATGATGGAAATAAAACAAAAGATGAAACTGCTGAAATCTTGAGCAGGCCAGATAGAAATTGTATAGAAATTCAGCAGATATTTCAGCTATAATCTTTCTCAGACTTCTTTATCTTACTAACCTGATGGACAATCTCTGCAGGATTTTTTTAAATAAGGACAGATAATTTGGCTGTCTGGTTTGAGGGAATCTGCTGTTTGGAATTTGTCTGCCTCGTTTCCCTACATTGTATCAGCCACAACAGTTCAATAATAATTTATTGACTGTGATGTATCTTAAATTCTTCTATGATCTTGAAATATACACTTCCGTACAAATTCTTCTTTACCTTAAATAGAGGGTGTTTGGACTTTGGACAAGCTACACTAAGATCAGGACACTAGATGTAAATGTTTTTCATTTGGTACAATAACAATTTCTTGGAAAAATTTCCCTCTTGGTAGAATCTTACTGAGCTCAAAATACAGGGAGGTTTCAAATTCCTTAAGCACAAGGATAACATCAGATGATTAAGTACATTTTCAATGGTTACAGTTACATAGTTCACTTCAATACTCAATCATCAGCAATTCATTAATTCTGCAAATACACCTAATTTAACAAAACTGCCTGATCTTTGTCTGTGAAGCCAGGCGTTACTGCAGGTCAAACTGCTTTTCTGATCCATGGCTTTTTAATATTATTTATTTTTATTTAGAAATTCAGCATGGTAACAGGCCTTTCTGGCTCAATGGAGCCCTAGAGCTGTGAAAACAGAAGTTCATTTAAAAAACAGATAATGCTGATTAACATTGTCTGGAGTGTGGGTGCAAAGAAGGAGGTGTGAAATTTATAGGTAATTCAAAGGGAGCATTGCAGATACACTGTAAATCTCAAATTGTCCTTTGACCTTTAGCGTATAAAACGTCATGCAATGCTGGGTTAAGGAGACCTCTTCCTCTGAAAGGGTCTCAATATGATGCCCACTGTGTCTCCTCTTGTCGAATGAAATACAACTTCATATCTACCAGCTCTGTGTCTCTGGTGACTTTGTTCTCATTTACAACAGCATTATTTATGAGGAAGAGCTGAACCAATTTTCTTTCAGGATACAGGAGAAAAATTGCACACATCCTCTCCTTCATCTACTATTGATCAGTATTAACCACTAATGTTCCTTTTGCTGTTGTAATTAGTGGCAATAATTAAAATCTAATATTTTTCTTTATCACATTTGCTTATAAATGAACTTTTGCATGACAGGCTATTCTGTTTGACACCACTGTCTTAAGCAGTTCTCAATTTTCAGTAGAACTAAAGAAGAGATGACTTTTAACTCTAAGCTTCTTAGGTATTTAAGGAAATTGGATATCCACTTCAAGGAAACGTACAAATTGCAAGATTCATGATTTTCTTTTTACTCTTCTTTCCCAGCCATTAAGGGCCTAATTACTTAATGGCAAATATATCCAAGAGCAACGTCTTTGGAGTTCGGTTTAAAGAATGAGTACCTTGGCTGCCAGAGAAGGAATAAATTTTACCAAGAACAGATAAGGGTTATTCGAAGCAGAGGCCAGTGACAATTAGAGTGAAGATCCCTTGATGGAAAACCCAAATTACTTAAAGTAAATAAACAATCTTCATTAATGGCCTTCTGTGTCAGTGTCATTCAATTAATGAACATTTTATACAGGGACTGGACATTGATTATATATAATGGTCATTAATGAGTAATCTTCCAAATGAAGGCATATGTTAAGGGATTCTAACCATTCCATTCATACATCTCTTACGACAAGCAGTAGCAGATTTGATCTACCAGGAATAGAATGATTAATCTACTCAATGTTAGCAGAGTTCACTCTTGATAGATGTAGTATCATATTTGTTATATCTGGGGTACTGGGAAGCCAGGTGGCCATGAACAATACACAGATGATATGGAGGGATGGGGAACAATGGGTCACTGTTTATTTTTCTTAAAAGTCTTCTACCCTGAATGCCCTCTCCTGTTACATTCAGTATATAACTAACACACAGGGAAGTTCAACAACAGCAGCCTGCAAGAGTCAATATATACATGAACACCTAACATACCTCTCCCCTCATATTTTAAAAGTTTCTCACTCTTCCCATACACAGACCAGCGGCTGAGCTATTAACAGTCAATGGAGTAATCATCAAATTCAACCAACAACAAAAAAATCATATCTTTTTACTAAACGACAGAAAGAGGGTAGATTGCCACTCTTCGCTGACACAACCCTGCAGATTATTCTGCCCCGTGTGCTGAGAGTTACTCATTAACTAGAGATTCAATCTGTCTGGAGACTGCCTGATGCCATGAGGGTACCAATGAACTGGGAATGATGCCAAAGTCAATTTATCTCTTGGTGGTGTATGTGTGGATCTTGACTTGGGTACCACATTGTCAGCAGGAAGCATTTCAGAAAGCACAGGATGAATGGCCTTGCTGATTAAAGACTGGCGTGTGATGGTTCTGGCTGCCAATCAAGTCACCTAGGATACCTGGGGATGAAGGCCATATTACAGGGGTGATAGAACTTCAGGGGCTTTTGACTGCTAAGGCAAGATTCCACTTGACTTTATACTCTTAACTATCTTATTTTAAGCAGTCACATCCATGTATTTTTTTAAAAATTATTTAGGACTGGATGATGCAGTTAGAGTCTGTTCCAGATGTTTCTCCTTAAATGGGTGGCAAGCTTCATCTTAGATTCCATCTCAGACATTTCAGTTCTGCTTTCACCTCCCTTACTGACAAAACCACTCCAGTCTGAGAACACTCCTTCAGACTCTGTTTTATACTCTTCCTCATCAGCATCATTTGTCAGTTCTGCCTTGACATCCTCCCCATAGGCAACAAACTGCTGTGCAGAACTCGGTGTCCATCCAAACCAACAAGTCTCTCAAGTTCTTCATGTGGGGTATACTGCAGGCTACTGGAGCATCTACCTGGACCACTTAAGTTACTTGAAAACCATTGACTGAACCAACTGGATGACACTAATCCTTTACCAAGCATTTCCTCAATCATTGATGCTAGTCCAGGTACACCTTTCTCTATGTTGAAGAACTCATTGAAAGCAAAGTCCCCCAATGAGGGTTCAGGCAGGGCTGCTTCCTGGGGATCTTCTTGGTCAGTTTCTGATGAAGAAACAATAGGTATCTTTGCTTGGGCAGCACCATAGTATTCTACATCATCTTTAAGGGTTCTGATTGCTTCTTCCACCTCTTTGCCCATTTTGGATTCTCCAATAGCACTTTATCATCAAAACTTTTCATTTCTGTGTTGTTTTTGATTGTCTTTTGTGGCCAGCAGAAAACTATTCTGGTTCCTCTTCAGTATAGGATTTACATTGCCTCCACTCACCAAGAAACTATTTTGCCATTACCAATTTCTCTCCAAAAACACTTTTTCTTGTAGTCTCATTCCCTTTCTTCTCTAGCATCTCTGTCATGCAAGTCTTAGTCTCTGTCATGCCAATCAAAGGCTCTTGATGTAATTTTGCACACACTTCCAATTCTGTCCTGGCAATCCAACCCACAAATATTTTCATTCTCTTTATTTTCTAATGGACCTCCAGAATGTCAACTATTGGAGGCATTAGTAACAAGACAGTCACCACCAAAACTTTGGTGCTGAGGACTAGGTGCAATTCTTTGCTTTAGAACTGCTCTCTCCAAATCTAAAGCATTGGCCTTATTTCCATCCATTGGTGAACTCCTGCCAGAACTGCAGTACAAGCATTCATACCACTTTTTGGGGTTCCAGATGCTTTTATCAAAAGACGTGCTGCTCTCGGTTTTTCATATGAGTACTCTTTGATTTCCAGCAGTTTTTCCTTCAAATAACCACTGCATATGCTTTCTCCCTGCCACACATTTTTATTTCATAATTTAATAGCTCTTTTTCTTCAGAACCAGAAATGCTGGATGACTACCTGTAGCAATGTACAGAGGAAGTTTTTTTCTCTGTTTGTTAATCTCCACTGTAACATGAACTACTCCTCACTGGAACAACTTCACCAGTGTAAGTCTTTAAAGTCAGCCTTCCCCTTCTACAATAAGATGTTGCAATTTCTCCTTGTAAACTGTCTCTGACACCAGTGATACTGCAGCATCCCATGTCCACCTGCTTCCTCATTGTGGCCCCATCCACTGCGGGGTCACCTGAGAGCCATCTTTGTGTCCTGAAACAGATGAAACATGCAAAGCTTCTTCAACCACAGAGTGAAAGTCACTCAGTCCATCCTCAGTATGCTCCACCTTGACGAAGGGTCTCGGCCCGAAACGTCGACTATACCTTTTCCTATAGATGGTGCCTGGCTTGCTGTGTTCACCAGCATTTTTTATGTGTGTTGCTTGAATTTCCAGCATCTGCAGATTTCCTCATGTTTGCGACCTTGTTCATGTTGTTTTTTGTTTTTTTCAAAAGTCACTTTTCTTTATTACAGTGTTTTTGGTTGATGGTGTCTTTTCACTTTTACAGGTGCATTCAATTTGTCCTTTTTTGTTACAGCTTCGACAGTCTAAATCCTTACACATCTTATCCTCATTATATGCGTCTTCAGACAATGTGGATTCACAGTTATGCGAGGAACCAATTTCTACCAACTTCTCATTATATGTGTCCAAAACTCACAGTTATGTGAGGAGCACTGCTTTCCTGTCAATTCAAGTCATGTGCTCACGCCTCACAGTCTCACTCCCGCTAGTCTCGCATTGGTTTTGGCAACGTAAGGATGTGTGATCGTGCACTCTTAAACTTTTGTTTTTTACCTAAGGTGCAGTGATTTTGTGCTTGAAATATTTAACTATGCCTCCTAAGCGTCCGATGTCAAGTCCTGGGCCATCAACCAGCGGCAGAAGAACTGCTTTAACACTTGGAAAAAAAGTTGGAAATTATAAACAGGGCAGTGTCAGGTGAAGGTAACACAGCTCGGGGACGCTACTCTGTGCAGTTGCGGGCTATGCTAGCTGAGTTAGGCATCACACCACAGCAGGTGTTTAATGTAGATGGGACTGGGCTTTTATGGAAGCGTATGCCGAAATGCACTTACGTAAGTAAGGATGAAAAAACTGCATCGGGTTTTAGGGCAGCAAAGGATAGATTGACTTTGCTCATGTGTTCCAATGCCGAAGGAGACTGTAAGATGAGGCCTCTCTTAGTTTCCCATTCACTAAACCCCCGTGCTCTTAAGGGTTTGAGTAAGAATATGCTTCCTGTCCACTGGGCAGCTAACAAAAAAGCATGGGTCACTGGTCAAATCTTTGAAGATTGGTTTGCTAATCATTTTGCTGTTGAGGCTGAATGCTACTGCCGGGAACAGAATCTTGCCTTTAAAGTTCTTTTGTTGCTTGACAATGCACCTTGACATTTGGACATCATTCATCCTAACATAACAGTGCATTTCCTGCCACCTAACACAACATCTCTGATTCAAACACTCGACCAAGGTGTGATATCCACATTCGAGGCATATTTTTTACGGCGAACTGTCTCTCAGGTGCTGCAAGCAACAGATGATTTTGAAAATCCTGGGAATTTACCAACGGTGAGGGAATGGTGGAAGTCGTTCAACATCAGACATGGCATCAACAACGTTGATGAATCCTGGAAAGAGGTCAGGTCTTCCACTCTGAAGCGACTGACAGAATTTTTTAAAACTGCAGAATACTTGGCATAAATGGTGATGGACATGGACCCAAGTTTAGAACGGAGTCAGCATTTCAGTCGTTCCCTGCAGTCAAACCTTCTTCCCTACAAGCAAATTCATGCTGAAAAACAAAATGCTGCCAAGCAAACAATCCTCACCACTTTCTTCGAACTGCTGTCACCTCCTGCTGCCGGCAGTACTGAGAGTTCTGTGAGTCTTCCTTCACCCTCTTGCTGTTCTTGATGATCCTGATGACACACAACCATCCACCTCATCCATGTAAAGCTGCCCAACACCACAATAACCACTCATATCCCAGAGCGAACACACCTGCCACTGTTGGTGAGTACTGTAGACCCTAGTATGTTAACTTTCTATGATTTATTACGTTGAATATTACCTTAAATTGATGAAATATAATAACAATGTTGCCTTGTGGTAGTGCTTTTGTGTCATATTGGTATGAAAATGTGAATAAATTACAGATAAAACATATTTAGGAAGCCCTCAAGAACGCATCCCTGTTTTCTCCATTTAAATAATTATACACATTATGCGTTTTCACATTATGCATTGACTTCGAGGAACGTATCCCCCGCATATAACAAGGATAGGGTGTATCACCATTCTTTTGCTGCGTGCCCAGTTTTGCCGCAATGATAATATTGACTGTCAATAGGTGTCTTATTCTTAAAGTCAGCAGAAACTTTATGAACTTGCTTCTTTATAGCTTTATAGTTCTGCTACTTTAGCTGCCATCTCCATAGAGGTACTAATCTCAAAAGCCTTCTGTAATGATAATCTGTCTTCCGTATGCAAATGTTTCTGATTGCTTCACTATGCAGGCGGCATGTGAATTTATCACCTAATGTGGCATTCAGTGGCTTCCCAAAATCACAGTGTTCAGACAACGGCTTCAGCACAGCCACAAGTTGTGAAATGGCCTCACCTTCCTCTTGATTCTTTTTATGAAATCTAAACCTCTCAGCAATAGTCGAAGGTTTAGGGGAATAGTGGTTGTTAAAGACTTCAACTATATCCTCATTCGGCTTATCGCCAGGCTTAGCAGGTTGCACTAGACTGTGTAATAAATTAAACGTTTTGGTACCCACCACAGTCAGAAAAGTTGGAAGATGAATATTATCTGACATCTGATTTGCTAGCGCAATGTATTCAAATCTTTCAGTATGTGAAATCCGTTGCGCTGTCATTTCATCATATGGCCCCACCCTTCCAAACATTGTCGCCATTTTCAAACACAATCATATTCCAGAAAAATTAACTAATGTTACCCATCTCTCTCTCCCTCTCTTAATTGTTTTATTTACCCACCCCGTTCTGTCCCATTGGATTCTTTACTCACCATGCCTCCTGCAGCCCTTCACTCACCACACTTCTCATGGTGTGTGATGTCTTCTTTTCATTCACCCATTTTTCATTCATTCAGTCTTTCCTTGCAGAAGGGAACAAAATAATAAATATCATATGCGGACTTGGCACCTCATCGCCGGTTATTATGCTTGTGGTATGGGAGGTCGGGAGGCCACAAGAAACAGGAGAGTGAGGAACCATATGCCATTGTTAATTTTACTTGTAAGTCACTTACCCAGAATGCTCTCTCACATTACATTCAGTACATAACACACAGTGAAGCTCAACAACAACCCTTAAGGGTCAAAACATACATGAATATATAACAATATAGGGAGCTAGGAAGGGAGTTGAGAAAAAGGACCGCAAAGGTAGTAATCTCGGGATTACTACCTGTGCCACGCGACAGTGAGAGTAGGAATGCAATGAGGTAGAGGATAAGTGTGCGGCAGAGGGATTGGAGCAGGGGGCAGGGATTCAAGTTTTTGGATCATTGGGACCTCTTTTGGCGCAGGCGTGACCTGTACAAAAAGGACGGGTTACACTTGAATCCTAGGGGGACCAATATCCTGGCGGGGAGATTAGCGAGGGCTACTGAGGTGACTTTAAACTAGAATGGTTGGGGGGTGGGAATCAAATTAAAGAGGCTAGGCGAGAGGAGGTTAGTTCACAACAGGGGGATGGGAACGAGTGCAGAGAGACAGAGGGGTGTAAAGTGAGGATAGAAGCAAAAAGTAGTAAGGAGAAAATTAAAAGTGGCAGGCCGACAAATCCAGGGCAAGCATCAAAAAGGGCCACTTTTCAACATAATTGTATAAGGGCTAAGAGAGTTGTAAAAGAGCGCCTGAAGGCTTTGTGTGTCAATGCAAGGAGCATTCATAACAAGGTGGATGAATTGAAAGTGCAGATTGTTATTAATGATTATGATATAGTTGGGATCACAGAGACATGGCTCCAGGGTGACCAAGGATGGGAGCTCAACATTCAGGGATATTCAATATTCAGGAGGGATAGACATGAAAGAAAAGGAGGTGGGGTGGCGTTGCTGGTTAAAGAGGAGTTAACGCAATAGAAAGGAAGGGCATAAGCCAGGAAGATGTGGAATCGATATGGGTAGAGCTGCGTAACACTAAGGGGCAGAAAACGCTGGTGGGAGTTGTGTACAGGCCACCTAACAGTAGTAGTGAGGTCGGAGATGGTATTAAACAGGAAATTAGAAATGTGTGCAATAAAGAAACAGCAGTTATAATGGGTGACTTCAATCTACATGTAGATTGGGTGAACCAAATTGGTAAAGGTGCTGAGGAAGAGGATTTCTTGGAATGTATGCGGGATGGTTTTTTGAACCAACATGTCGAGGAACCAACTAGAGAGCAGGCTATTCTGGACTGGGTTTTGAGCAATGAGGAAGGGTTAATTAGCAATCTTGTCGTGAGAGGCCCCTTGGGTAAGAGTGACCATAATATGGTGGAATTCTTCATTAAGATGGAGAGTGACATAGTTAATTCAGAAACAAAGGTTCTGAACTTAAAGAGGGGTAACTTTGAAGGTATGAGACGTGAATTAGCTAAGATAGACTGGCAAATGACACTTAAAGGATTGACGGTGGATATGCAATGGCAAGCATTTAAAGATTGCATGGATGAACTACAACAATTGTTCATCCCAGTTTGGCAAAAGAATAAATCAAGGAAGGTAGTGCACCAGTGGCTGACAAGAGAAATTACGGATAGTATCAATTCCAAAGAAGAAGCATACAAATTAGCCAGAGAAAGTGGCTCACCTGAGGACTGGGAGAAATTCAGAGTTCAGCAGAGGAGGACAAAGGGCTTAATTAGGAAGGGGAAAAAAGATTATGAGGGAAAACTGGCAGGGAACATAAAAACCGACTGTAAAAGCTTTTATAGATATGTAAAAAGGAAAAGACTGGTAAAGACAAATGTAGGTCCCCTACAGACAGAAACAGGTGAATTGATTATGGGGAGCAAGGACATGGCAGACCAACTGAATAACTACTTTGGTTCTGTCTTCACTAAGGAGGACATAAATAATCTTCCAGAAATAGTAGGGGACAGAGGGTCCAGTGAGATGGAAGAACTGAGCAAAATACATGTTAGTAGGGAAGTGGTGCTAGGTAAATTGAAGGGATTAAAGGCAGATAAATCCCAGGGCCAGATGGTCTGCATCCCAGAGTGCTTAAGGAAGTAGCCCAAGAAATAGTGGATGCATTAGTGATGATTTTTCAAAACTCGTTAGATTCTGGACTACTTCCTGAGGATTGGAGGGTGGCTAATGTAACCCCACTTTTTGAAAAAGGAGGGAGAGAGAAACCGGGGAATTATAGACCGGTTAGCCTAACGTCAGTGGTGGGGAAACTGCTGGAGTCAGTTATCAAAGATGTGATAACAGCACATTTGGAAAGCGGTGAAATCATCGGACCAAGTCAGCATGGATTTGTGAAAGGAAAATCATGTCTGACGAATCTCATAGAATTTTTTGAGGATGTAACTAGTAGAGTGGATAGGGGAGAACCAGTGGATGTAGTATATTTAGTATATTTGGATTTTTAAAAGGCTTTTGACAAGGTCCCACACAGGAGATTAGTGTGCAAACTTAAAGCACATGGTATTGGGGGTAAGGTATTGATGTGGATAGAGAATTGGTTAGCAGACAGGAAGCAAAGAGTGGGAATAAACAGGACCTTTTCAGAATGGCAGGCAGTGACTAGTGGGGTACCGCAAGGCTCAGTGTTGGGACCCCAGTTGTTTACAATATATATTAATGACTTGGATGAGGGAATTAAATGCAGCATCTCCAAGTTTGCGGATGACACGAAGCTGAGTGGCAGTGTTAGCTGTGAGGAGGATGCTAAGAGGATGCAGGGTGACTTGGATAGGTTGGGTGAGTGGGCAAATTCATGGCAGATGCAATTTAATGTGGATAAATGTGAAGTTATCCACTTTGGTAGCAAAAATAGGAAAACAGATTATTATCTGAATCGTGGCCGATTAGGAAAAGGGGAAGTGCAACGAGACCTGGGTGTCATTATACACCAGTCATTGAACGTGGGCATGCAGGTACAACAGGCGGTGAAAAAGGCAAATGGTATGCTGGCATTTATAGCGAGAGGATTCGAGTACAGGAGCAGGGAGGTACTACTGCAGTTGTACAAGGCCTTGGTAAGACCACACCTGGAGTATTGTGTGCTGTTTTGGTCCCCTAATCTGAGGAAAGACATCCTTGCCATAGAGGGAGTACAAAGAAGGTTCACCAGATTGATTCCTGGGATGGCAGGACTTTCATATGAAGAAAGACTGGATGAACTGGGATTGTACTCGTTGGAATTTGGAAGATTGAGGGGGGATCTGATTGAAACGTATAAAATCCTAAAGGGATTGGACAGGCTAGATGAAGGAAGATTGTTCCCGATGTTGGGGAAGTCCAGAATGAGGGGTCACAGTTTGAGGATAAAGGGGAAGCCTTTTAGGACCGAGATTAGGAAAAACTTCTTCACACAGAGAGTGGTGAATCTGTGGAATTCTCTGCCATAGGAAACAGTTGAGGCCAGTTCATTGGCTATATTTAAGAGGGAGTTAGATATGGCCCTTGTGGCTACGGGGGTCAGAGGGTATGGAGGGAAGGCTGGGGCGGGGTTCTGAGTTGGATGATCAGCCATGATCATAATAAATGGCGGTGCAGGCTCGAAGGGCCGAATGGCCTATTCCTGCACCTATTTTCTATGTTCCTATGTTTCTATTGAAGTTCAGTACTATATAATATCAATATACTTCAGCTTGTAATATGATCAAAACCATATAAAATATGTGCAAATTTAAACTAATTTGTCTCCAACTACATTTTTATTTGAATAGATATAAGTTGAACTGTACAACAGCAGGAACAGTTTGCAATAGTTTATTAAGAAAACTTGCCTCAAACCAAACCTTTATGTCCCATAATTGGAGCAGTATGAAAAACAGCTGCTTAACAGTTGTTAAAACCCAAAAGATCCCATTTAAAAAAAAAGACTGTCAAACACCCAATGTGCAGAGAAAAAAAATCATGCAAACAATAAACGCAAGCAAATACTGTTCTGAACTGAAGTCCACAAAGAGCGTTCATTCCCAGACATTTAGTTCAGTGTGCAAAGTGGAGCAACAAGCTAAACTGGCCCATCCCTCGCCTTAGGCCCCAACACACTGACATTTTCTATCTTGCCCAGTGCCTAAATCCTCATTCTAACCTTGAGTTCAACCACTTCGATACACTCTGGGGCTTGGGCACAAGACCCAGGCCCCAGGCCCCAGAGCAAAAGGAAGTAAGCTCAGTTATTCTTAGAAAACAAGAAAGGAATTGTCATGAAATTATGTTCCATAGCCTCCATTGCTTTGGTGATGCTATTAACCAGTGGCTAATCCGGACATCATGAGTTTGGAAAGGAGGGGACTTCAATCAGTAACACTGCCCAAGGATAAGAGGAAGCAGCAGCAAGCGATGGCAGAGTAATAGAGCTTTGACCAGTGACCAATCGGCATCTGGGATTGATTAGTAAGAGCAAACTTCAGGAAGGGAAGCACAGCAGCCATTGTCTGAGTAGATATAGTCAGAGTGAAGATCTAAAGGCTCTAGCTCTTCGAGGCTTCAGCAAAGCATGGCTTCACTCAGGGAAAGCTCAAGTTTCATTCTCTTTATATTGGCTCAGCTAGGGGCGGTAGGGATGACAGGCGGGATAGTGAAATACTCCTCTTGCAGGATGTGGGAAGACAGGGAGACCTCCACTTTCCCTGATGACTACAACTGCGAGAAGTGCATCCAGATGCAACTTCTAACAAATAGCGTTAAGGAGTTGGAGCTGGAACTGGATATACTGTGGATCATTCGGAAGGCTGAAGGGGTGATAAATAGGACATAGAGAGAAGTAGTTACACCCATGGTGCAGGACACAGGAAACTGAGTGACAGTCAGGAAGAGGAAAGGGGTTAAGGAGCCAGTGCAGAGCAGCTCTGTAGCTATTCCCCTCCACAACAAGTATATTACCTTGGATACTGTCAGGAGGGGGATTACCTTACAGAGGAGATTCACAGTATCTCTGGCACTGAGTCAGCCTCTGAGGCTCAGAAGGAGGTGGGGGGGTTGGATCGTGAAGAGGCACACTGTAGTGAAAATGGATTCATTAGTTAGGGGAATAGACAGAAGGTTCTGTGTGTGAGAACAAAATTCCCAGATGGTATGTTGCCTCCTGGGTGCTAGGGTCCACAGATATCTCATATCTAGTCCTCTGCATTCTTGAGTGGGAGGGTAAACAGCCAAAAGTTGTAGTCCATGTAGGTACCAATGACATGGGTAGGATGAGTGACGAGGTTCTGCATGGGGAGTTCAGGGTGCTAGGTACCAAGTTAAAGGGCAGGACCTCCAGGGTTGTGATTTCAGGATTGTTAATGCTGCACGATGGGGTTTAAACTAGAGGGCAGGGGGATGGGACCAGAGTGCCAGAGCAGTTAGTGGAAAGGTTGTGGAGGCAGATATTGGTGAGATTTCAGTCAAAGTCAGGAATCAAAAGGTTGAGCATGGTGCGACCAGTGTTTTGACCTGCGTATATTTCAATGCAAGAAGTATCGTAGAAAAGGCAGATAATAGTACTGAAGATGAGGCAACCGGTTTACAAATAGAGGCAACGTGTAGTGAGGAGAGGCTCTTGATAGGGCAAAATTGGAGTCAACAGGATGAGTTGAAATTGGTCCCCATTGTCCCCACTGATTGGCCGAATTAATGCTGTTAAAATAATTATTTTACCTAAATTTTTACATTTATTTCAAACGATACCAATTTTTATTCCTAAATCCTTTTTTGATATTATTGATTCTAAAATTTCCTCTTATATATGGCAGAACAAAAATCCCAGATTAAGTAAAAAATATTTATAGAAGTCCAAGAAAGATGGTGGTTTAGCACCGCCTAACCTAAGATTTTATTATTGGGCAATTAATGTTCAATATTTAATATTTTGGACACAAGATTGGAATATAACTCCAAGCCCATATTGGAGGCCACTCTGTACAAGGGTTTTCTTTAGCTTCCATTTTGGGAACTTCACTTCCTTTTGTACTATTTAAATTGAACAAACAAATGGTTAATCCAATAGTTAAGCATACATTGCGAATATGGTTTCAATTTTGTAAAATTTTGGTTTGAACAAATTTATATTATCAAGCCCTATTATATCTAATTTTTTTTCAACCCTCGGTTATGGACCAAGTCTTTTTAATATGGAAAACGAAAGGTGTAACATGTTTTTGTGACTTATTTCTGGATAACTGTTTCATGTCTTTTGAACAGTTACCTAAGAAATTGGATTTGCCTCAATCCCATTTTTTTAGATATTTACAAAAAAGAATTTTTTTAAATACTATGTTGCCTACCTTTCCGACCTCATACCCTACTGATATCATCGATAAAATTTTAGGTTTAAATCCTCTTCAGAAGGGATTAATAGCATCTGTCTATGATATAATTATGAAATTACAGCCAGGTATATCTGATAAAATTAAAAATGAATGGGAAAGGGAACTCCAACTTTGCCTACCTATAGAGAAATGGGATAAAATGTTTCAATTAGTCAGTACTTCCTCTATATGTGCTAAACATACATTAATACAATTTAGAGTAGTACATAGAGCCCATATATCTAAAGATAAATTAGCCCGTTTTTATTCCCATATAAACCCTATTTGTGACAGATGTCACTCTGAGGTGGCTTCTTCAACTCATATGTTTTGGTCCTGTACTCTTTTTGAAAAATATTGGAAAGATATTTTTGATATTATCTCAACAGTTCTGTGTTTTGATTTACAACCCCATCCTATTACTGCAAATTTTGGATTGCCAGTGGTAGAACATAGATCTTTGTCTTGTTCAGCCTGTCGGATGATTGCATTTGTTACTTTAATGGCCAGAAGATCTATTTTATTGAACTGGAAGGAGACCAATCCTCCTACTACATTCCAGTGGTTTCCCCAAACTATATTATGTTTAAATTTAGAAAAAACTTAGAAGTGATATTTTTGATCCTTCGGTTAAATTTGAAGAAACCTGGAAACCATTTATTCAACATTTTCATATGATGTAATTTGACTTTTCTGAATCCTTCTTATTAACTTAAAATATATGAATAGAGGAGCGGAGTTGACAACATTACTGAACGTGTTCGATTTAAGATATTGGTCTAGCCCTGTTTTGTTCCGTTTGCTTTTTTGGGTTTAGTATTTAGTTCTTTTTTTGGAGGGGGGGTTTCTTTGTATTTTTTTCTTTTTATTTCTTTTTTCTTTATGATTAATTACATCATGAGTTTGGAAGTCTATTATACCTGTGTTATCTGAAATCTTTTTTGTATATGTTTATTAACAATGAAATTATTCCAATCTCTTTGTATCAACATCATTATTTTGTTTATAATTTTGGAAAAATTAATAAAAATATTTAAAAAGAAAGGAAGAGTTACTACAGGACTGAAGGTGTTGTATCTGAATGTGCACTGTATATGGGATAAGGTAGATGAACCTGCAGCACAGTTGCAGATTGATGATATAGGCATCGCTGAATCAAGGTTGAAAGATTATGGCTGGGAGCTTAATGTCCAAGGATACACATTGCATTGAAAGGATAGGCAGGATGACAGAGGAGATGGCATTGTTCTGTTGGTGAAAAATGAAATCAAATCATTAGAAAAAGGTGACATAGGGTGGAAGGTGTTGAATCATTGTGGATAGAGCTAAGGAACTGCAAGGGTAAAAAGATCCTGATGGGAGTTGTATACTGACCCCCAAAGAGTGGTAAGGATGTGGCTTACAAATTACAATGGGTGATAAAAAATGAATGCTGAAAAGGCATAGTCATTGGGGATTTTAATATACAAGGAGATTGGGAAAATCAGGTTGGTGCTCGATTACAGGAGTGGGAGTTTCTACAGTGCTTACCAGATGGCTTTTTAGAGAAGCTCTTGGTTGAGCCCATGAAAGGATCAGCTATTCAGGATTGGTGTTGTGCAATGAACCAGAATTGATTAGAGACCTTAAAGTAAAAGAACCCTTAGGAACAAGTGATCATAATATCAAATTCACCTTGCAATTTTAGAAAGAGAAGCTGAAAATGAAGTCAGATGTGTCAGTAAAGGGAATTACAGAGCCATGAGAGAGGGGTTGGCCAGAACTGATTGGAAAGAACACTGGCAGGGATGACAGCAGAACAACAATGGCTAGAATTTCTGGAAGGAATTTGGAAGGCATAGGATATATACATCCCAAAGAGGAAGAAGTATTCTAAAGGAAAGAAGTCACAACCGTGGCTAAGAAGAGAAGTCAAATCCAACATAAAAGCCAAAGAGAGGGCATATAATAGAGCAAGAGTTAGTTGAAAGTTATACAATTGGGAGGCTTTCAAATACCAACAGAAGACAACTAAAAAAGTTATTAAGAAGGTAAAAATGGAATGTGAAAGTACTAGCCAATAATACTAAAGAGGTTACCACAAGCTTCTTCAGATACATAAGTGTAAAAGAGAGGTGTATAAGGATATTGGACTGCTTGAAAACAATGCTGGAGAGATAGTAATGGAACACAATGAAATGGCGGAGAAACTGAATAAGTACTTTGCAGCAGTCTTCACTGTGGAAAACATGAGCAGTATGGTAGAAGTTCCAGGTGTCAGGGGTCATGAAGTGTGTGAGGTTACTAGAAATAACTAGAGAGAAGGTTCTTGGGAAACTGAAAGGTCTGAAGGTAAATAAGTCACTTGGGCCAGATAGTATACATGCCAGAGTTCTGAAAGACATGGCTGAAAAGATTGTGGAGGCATTAGTAATAAGTAATGATCTTTCAAGAATCACTAGATTCTGAAATGGTTCTGGAAGATTGGAAAATTGAAAATGTCACTCCATTCTTCAAGAAGGGAAAGAAGAAGAAGAAAGGAAACTATAGGCCAGCTAGTCTAACTTCAGTGATAAGGACAATGTTGAAGTTGACTATTAAGGATGAGGGTTAAGGGTATTTGGAGGCACATAATAAAATAAGCCATAATCAGCATGGTTTCCTCAAGGGAATATCTTGACTGACAAATCTATAGGAATTCTTTGAAAAAGCAACAAGCAGGATAGACAAAGGAGAATTTGTTGATGTTGTGTATTTGGATAATCAGAAGGCCTTTGAAAAAGTGCCAAGCCGCACTAGGTTGCTTAACAAGTTAAGAGCCCATGGTATTACAGGAAAAATTCTAGCATGGCAAAAGCAGTGGCTGATTGGCAGGAGGCAAAGCGGTGGAATAAAAGGAACCTATTCTGGCTGGATGCTGGTGTTTGGTGGTGTTCCACAGAAGTCTGTGTTTGGACTGATTCTTTTTACATTATTGTCAATGATTTGGATGATAGAATTGATGGCTTTGTTGAAAAGTTTGCAGACAATATGAGGATAGGTGAAGGGACAGGTAGTTTTGAGGAATTAGAGAGGCTATAGAAGGACAGACAGATTAGGAGAATAGGCAAAGAAATGTCTGATGGAATATAGTGTCAGATAGTGTATGGCCATGCACTTTGATAAAAGAAATGAACGGGCTGGCAGTTTTCTAAATGGAGAAAAATTACAAAAAAACTAAGGGGAAGAGGACTTGGGAGTCCTTGAGCAGGATTCCATAAAGGTTAATGTGCATGTTGAGTCTGTGGTGAGGAAGGAAATGCAATGTTAGCATTCATTTCAAGAGGACTAGAATATAAAAGCAAGGAAGTAATGTTGAAACTTCATAAAGCACTGGTGAGACCTCATTTGGAGTATTGTGAACAGGTTTGGGCCCTTTATCTTAGAAAAGATGTGCTGAAACTGGAGAGAATTCAAGATAGATTCACAAAAATGATTCCAGGATTGACTAGGTTGTCATATGAAGAGTGTTTGATAGCTCTTGGCTTGTATTCACCAGAATTCAGAAGGATGAAGCGTGACCTCATTGAACCTATCAAATGGTGAAAGGCCTTCATAGAGTGGATGTGGAGAGGATGTTTCTTCTGGTGGGAGAGTCTGAGGACACAGCCTCAGAATAGAGGGGTGTCCTTTTAAAATGAAGATGAGGAGGAATTTCTTTAGCCAGAAAGTGGTGAATCTGTGGAATTCTTTGCCATAGGCTGCTGTGGAGGCCAAGTCTTTATGTATATTTAAGGCAGAGGTTGATAGATTCTTGATTAGTCAGGACATGAAGGGATACGGGGAGAAGGTAGGAGATTGGGGCTGAGTGGAAAATTGGATCAGCTATGATGAAATTGTGGAGCAGACGATGGGCCGAATAGCCTAATCCTTCTCCTACTGTACATCTTATGGTCTTAAGATGGCACTACAGAACATGTGCAACAGCTTCCATGTAGTCAAAAAGCTAAGAACTCTGACTAAAGACGTTACTAAAAATACCTTTCCTGAGGTTATCACCGTAAACAGTGTAGAGGTGAGCAATGGTGTATGAGTTCAGGGGATAAATTGATGCAAATTGAGTTCTGATGCCCATGCATTTGGCTCAGGAGTGAGGTTGGATAGTCTGCATGCCGTAAGAAGAAGCTGGGACCCTGACAGAGGAGATTCGATTTTGATGCTCGTACAACTGCCCCAGCTGCAAGGTTGGATCTCTCTGGATGCTAAGCTGATGTGAAGTGCCTGAGAGTGGCTTCAGGCCGGGTGATGAAATCTGGGCCCAGTGCAAGTCGCTGAGCAGCATGGGTTAGGCCCCGGGGCTTTCACAGCAAATGGTGCCTGGGTCCTAGTGTGAGGTACGATGCACTGGTTAAACAATTTAAATGCCTGCATGGATTGGAGCCAAGAGCTGATTTCGATCTTTCTCTGCAATGTTCACTCATCTCTCCAGGGCGCCGGAGCCTTTCGCTGTTCTGTCATTGGGTCAGTTTTAATGCCGGCCCAGACAGACTGAAAAGACAGGGCATCGGTTGGATGACAGGTGGTTTCACTCGTTCTCGGAGATGGTCATCTCCATGGTGCTGAGGCAATGAAAATTGTCCTGGCAGCTGTGCTCAGTGCCTGCTAATATGACGAACTGATAAACGAGGTTTTGGGCCTACCCTGGGCTGCTCTGGGGTTCAGATCTGCGGACTCACTTTTGGTTTGGGATGCTGTTATTCACTTCAATTACTTGCATCACTTGTAGTTTTTTTTCTTTCTCTTGCACATCGTGTATTAGTATTTTAATTTATTTTTTCTTTAATTGGGTTCTTTTGGGTTTCTTGCTGTGTGGCTACTTGTGACCAAACTAATCTCAAGATTGTATAATTTATACATTCTTTGATAATATAAATGTTTTTGAATTTACTGAAACCCTAGCCTCCTTCAATGTGCTGTCAGTCTGCAACTATTCTCATAACATACTGAAGGTATGGCTGTCGTGAATATCGTGATGCAGTTTATGAATAGTCTCTGTGAGTAACAAGCTCATAAAGATGCCAGTGATCACAGCATCATCACTAAAGTGCATAATATAGAAATGCCATTGTCAGTGATCATTGTGAAAAAAATCGAATGCAGTAAAATGCGTCTGGCAGTGACTGTGGGTCAAGCATCAACGTCCCAAGGGGGGACCTTTTTTCTATTCTTTTATTTTTTATTTTCATTGAAGGAATAACACAATACAGAATATATAATGGATTACATTTTCCTCCATTTTGCTTTACTATCGTACCCCCAAAACAAACCTCCCCCCACCCGCCCTCCCCAAACATATCATGGCAGCTAATATATTTACAACACAGCAATTCGCAAATACAAGTACGGACATTTCACAACCATACCCCCACACTACTTCAAGACGACGGCTCACACACATCTGCAACATGTCAGATGATCCAAAATACATTCATATTTACAATTTATCAACCACCCTGTGAGGTAAATTATAAACGTGTTAAATGGGGGACAACTTCCCAAGTACAATCAAATGCCCTCAAGTAGTAGGTAATTCCTTAAGACTCCCAAAACATGATAAGAAAGGTCCCCATTTCGAATAGAACTTTTTCACAGACCCCCTCAAAGTGAATTTAATCTTTTCTAATTTCAGAAAAAACATTACATCTTCTAACCAAGCAGCAGCAGTTGGGGGAGTGGCAGATTTCCAAACCAGCAAAATTCTCCTACGGGCCAATAGCGATGTAAATGCAATGATATCCGACTGGCTTGCATAATGAGGGACCTTTAGGTTGTTTCTCTTTGCTGAATTTGCGCTGTGGTTTGCTCATTATTTGTGTGTGTAAAACACAGATCTGAGTCTGCTTTATTATAGCTCATAGAAACGTGGCTGATCAGGTGACAAACCTGCAGATGTTGCTAGTAATCTTGACCTATATTACCTAGCCCTAATTACACTTGGACTGAAGAGACAGTTAAGATTTCACAACGTTGGTGGGTCTACTCACAGATTTATACTCCAGCTTGTTCCGTTATGATAGTGCCAGGAACACTATACTGCCTTGCATAAGCATGCACCTTGCATTTTATGTCACCCTGTCAGCCTTCAGGCCAAATCACTCAGGGAATTGTGTTAATATTATTTTGAAACTCTATGTGCTGCATCATAACTGTATGTGCTGTGTGTGACTGTATGTACTGTGTTTCTCTGACCCCAAGAGAAGCAATGTCTTGTATGCATGTGTATGTTTGAATGGTAATAAACTTCAACTTGAACCTGAGTTACATATTGGCTTGGCTGTGTTAGGATGGTCGTTTTGCTTGCCTGGAAAATGTTAGCAAACTACCTATATTTTCTTGTGGCTAGTACTAGAAGGAAGGAGCACAGGTTTATTTTACAGTATAATTCCATGTATTCTTTTGAGTCTATCTAATTTTTGGCCTCACATTTTCAATAATATAGTCTTATTGACTGCTTTAAAATATCTCCATACACTTCATGGCTAGTTAAGTATTTTCAGAAGTAAATATACTGTAATGTAGAAGATTGCACAATTTCAGATTATCCTGAGCATAAATCACCCGCTGGGTCAGAGAAACAAGATTATTAAAAGCCACGGGGCAGATAATTGCAGTTTTGTTAGAAGACACCATTCTGTCACTGGATAGCAGACCAATGGCACACCAATCTTAGTGTTCTGCAGAGGAGAGCCAACATGTTTCTTGGCCATTCTCTGCAAAACCAACATGAATTTCAGCCTTTGTGTTTTTATCTGTTTGCTTCTCCAGATTAAATCCTACATTAGGCTTTAAATATAATCTATATAACCATCTTGAAACAACTGAAATCAATTAATTCTTAGAAGCATTTATTCAACATCATGATAACATAATGGTTAGCACAACACTTTCATGGTGCTCAACAAAAGTATATTCCAGTTAAAAGCAAGGACAGTAAGGGTGGGGAGAGCCAGCCTTGCATAACTAAGGAAGTAAAAGAAGGCGTCAAACTAAAAACTTGTATATACAAAGTCACCAAGAGTAGTGGTAAACTGGAAGATTCGAAAAACTTTAAAAAGCGACAAAGTACCACTAAGCGGGGCGGGGGGGGGGGGGGTTAGTGGAGGAGAGAGAGGAGGGAACGTCGACTCAGACCATGAGAGGCCTGCGTCGGGCTCGTGGCCAAGTGGTTAAGGCATTTGTCTGGTGATCTGAAAGTCGCTAGTTCGAGCCTCAGCTGTGCCAGCGTGTTTGTCTCCTTGAGCAAGGCACTTAACTACACATTGCTCTAGTGTTTGTGCGAGGAGTGGCGCCCCACACAGACTTCCAATATGCGCCTTGTAAGGCATGAAAATGCCCTACCACTAAGCGAGCAGTAAAGAAAGGGAAGCTAGGTTATGAAAATAAACTAGCACAAAATATAAAAACGGAAAGTAAAAATTTTTATAATTATATAAAGCAGAAAAGGGTGGCTAAAGCCAATGTAGGTCCCTTAGAGGACAGGAAGGGAGAATTGATATGGGGTAATGAGGAAATGGCTGAGGCTTTGAATGACTCTTTTGTGTCAGTCTTCCTGGTGGAGTTCCCATCTAACACGCCAAAGAGAGATGTTATGGATGTGATGGGAGGTGAGGACCTTGATACAATAACTATCATTAAAGAGGTAGTGCTGAGCAAACTTGTGGGCTTGAAGATAGATAAGTTCCCTGGTCCTGATGGAATGCATCCCTGGGTACTGAAAGAAATGGCAGAAGTTATAGTAGAGGTCTTGGTGATGATTTACCAAAATTCTCTGGACTCTGGGCAGGTCCCGGCAGATTGGAAGAGGGCAAAAGTCACGCCATTGTTCAAAAAAGGATGTAGGCAAAAGGAGGTATCTATAGGCCAGTGAGTTTAACATCTGTAGTTAGGAAAATGCTTGAAGCTATCATTAGAGAAGAAATAGCAAGGCATCTGAAACGAAATGGATCCATCAGGCAGACACAGCATGGATTCAGCAAAGGCAGGTCATGTTTGACAAACTTAATGGAGTTCTTTGAGGATATAACGAGTGCATTGGATAGAGGGGAATAGATAGAAGTTTTTTACTTGGATTTCCAGAAGATGTTTGATAATGTGCCACATAAAAGACTTATCCATAAGATAAGGGTGCATAGAGTTGGGAGTGATGTATTAACATGGATAGAGGATTGGTTAACTAATAGAAAGCAGAGATACATGGGTGTTACTCTGGTTGGCAATTAGTGGTGAGCAGTGTGCCGCCAGAGGTCAGTGCTGGGCCTGCAACTGTTCACGATATACATTAAAAATCTGGAAGAAGGGGACCGAGTATAGTGTATCCAAATTTGCTGATGATACTAACCTGAGTGGAAAAGCAAACTGTGCAGAAGATATGGAGAGTCTGCCAAGAGATCTAGGTAGGTTAAGTGAGTGAGCAAGGGCCTGGCAGATGGAATACAATGTTGGTAAATCTGAGGTCATCCACTTTGGAAGAAAATATAAAGGAAGAGATTATTATTTAAATGGTAAAAATTGCAGCTTGATGCTGTGTAGAGGGATTTGGGAGTGCTTGTGTATGAATTGCAAGAGGTTTGTTTGCAGCTGCAGCAGGCGATCAAGAAGGCAATGGAATGTTGGCTTTCATTGCTAGAGGGATTGAATTTAAGAGCAGGGAGGTCATGCTGCAACTGCACATGGTAAAGGTGAGGCCACACTTGGAGAACTGCGTGCAGTTCTGATCGCCTTACTTGTAGAAAGATATACTGGCTTTGGAGGCAGTGCAGAGGAGGTTCACCAGGTTGATTCCAGAGGTGATGGGGTTAGACTATGAGGAGAGTTTGAGTCGCCTGGACTGTACTCACTGGAATTCAGAAGAATGAGCGGAGATCTTACAGAAACATGGGATTAGATAAGATAGAGGCAGGAAAGTTGTTTCCACTGGTAGGTGAGACTAGAACAAGGGGACATAGTCTCAAGATTCAGGGGAATAGTTTTAGGACAGAGATGAGGAGGAACTGCTTTTCCCAGGGAGTGGTGAATCTGTGGAATTCTCTGCCCAATGAAGCAGTGGAGGCTACCTCAGTAAATATATTAAAGACAAGACTGGATAGATTTTTGCATAGTGGGGGAATTAAGGATTATGGGGAAAAGGCAGGTAGGTGGAGATGAGTCCATGGACAGATCAGCCATGATTTTATTGAATGGCGGAGCAGGCTTGATGGGCCTAATGGCCTACTCCTATTTCTTATGTTCTTATGTTTACAGTACCAGCAGCCTGGGTTCATCTCCCTCCGTTGCCTGTAAGGAGTTTGTACATTCGCCCTTGTTGGTTTCCTCTGAGTACTCTGGATTCCTCCCACAGCCCAAAGCTATACTGGTTGCTAGGTTAATTTGTCATTGTAAACTGTCCTGTGATTAGGCAGGAGTAAGTTTGAGGGATTGCTTGAAGGGTCGCAAGGGCATTTTCTGCACTGTATCTCAATTAGTAAATATAGTGGTGTGTCAATGTTGCATTCTGCTTCAGAAATGCAGTTCCACTCACTTCAGTGGAACTAAATTCAAATTGCAGATCATAACATATATGAGTAACGATACAACTTAGTGAATGAGACATGCATACATTGTCAATATCAAGCCCACTGCAAATTTAGATGCGTACATTGATGTAGAGTGCAATTTATTTCTCTTCTTTAAAATTCAAAGTAAAATTTATTATCAGAGTACATACATGTCACCACATACAACGCTGAGATTCTTTTTCCTGCAGGCATACTCAGCAAATCTAGAACAGTAACAGTAAACAGGATCAATGAATAACAAACTGTGCAATTGCAGATATAAATAAATAGCAGTAAATAACAAGAGCATAAAATAATAAGATAAGGAGTTCTTGAGTCCTTAAAGTGAGATCATTGGTGTGGGAACATCTCAATGGATAAGTATCATTATCCTCTTTTGTTCAAGAGATGGTTGAGAGGTAGTAACTGTTTCTGAACCTGGCGGTGCCTAACTGTAATTTTCATGTAATTTTCTTTTTGATGGTCAGCCTGTCATTAATCGTTACTTGTAAAGCAGACGGAGCTGATGTGGCACACTGTTAAAACAGTCATGCTGCTGTTTCATAGCTCCAACAACCCCAGATTTGAACTTGCCCTTGGGTGCTGATCATGTGGAGTTCGCGAACTCTCTCTGTGATTGTATTTCTGCTGTGGGCTCTGGTTTCCGCCCACATTGCAAGGCATGCTGGTAATTTAATTAGCTATTGTGTTACCCTTTGGTGTAGGTGAGTGCACAGGTTCAAAAGAGAACTAATGATCATATGTGGGAGAAAAACAAATGTAAGATCTTTGAAAAATAAGAGTTTATGCTGTGCTGGGAGCCATCCTGAATACAAGAAGATGAATGGCCTCCTTGCGCATCATAATAATTAGATAAAACTAAGGGCTAACTCATTTGAGATCTACCCCTGTAGTCCAAGTGCTTTCTCTAATTTCTACATAGTCATAAACAATACAGTATATAGGGGACTTCATAAAATTCAGTGGCTATCAGTTCTTTTCTGAAATTTGCAGTCCATAATTCACACTTACAATTCCTCTATATGGCATTTTAAAAAGTCAGTTTACGGCTGAATATTGCATAATGAATTTCACATATTCACATTCTTTCTGAACATAAAATATTTTTTATTAATACATCTAGACCATTGTTCCCATAAACATTAAATATCCAAGACTTTTAATGTCAGCAGATCACAATTAAATTCTTTGATTTTCATTTCTTGCTTCTTGTGCTTTGTTGTAAGAACCTTACAGTCAGGATTTATTATATAGCCCTATTTATATAACACCACAAACTTAGGTTGCAAAATTAAAATTCATTTTAGTAATGTAGGGAATTATTTATTTTATTGTGTCAGTGAATATTTAAGTCAATCAAACATGTTAGTTCTAGTGAATGCATCAAATGCTCTCTGAAGTATGGTTCTTCTATCTCATGAGTGAAGTATAATTCTCTCTAGAGCAGTTTTATAATGTGATGTATCTTCCTCCCACACAATGTCAACCATTATGATGGCAGTTTCTGAGCTGAACCAATTTATTCTGAATCATGGAATATTTAGGGTTGTAGTCCGATCCCCACAAGAGTTGTTCATTGCTGTTAAAGTACTTTGAACTGTCACAGAGGAAACTGCCTACCATTCAGAGATTTAGAAACACTCAAATGTGCATGTAGTAGCTGGGTTAAAGGGCGCCACATGAACATTTGCAAAGCAATGATTATTAATTTTGTTATATCAGGGTTATATAAAAGATGTCTAGCATATTAAGAATAACATTAGAAATTCAGTGCTCAAAATATCGTAACTCTTCAAATTAAACAACTAGGAGGTTGAGCAGGAAACCAGAAGAAATTTAGTAAACAAAGGGGGACATAGATCGGGCAGATAGTTGTAGACATTTTCCAAAGTAGGAGAATCTAAAACTAGTGGGAATGTATTTAAGGTGAGAAGGGAAAGATTTAGAAGGGATCTGAGAGGCAAGATTTTCACACAGAGAGTGGTGGATATATGGAATAAACTGCCAGAGCAAGTGATAGAGAAGGGAACGTGCCATGTTTTAAACATTCGGATGGGTACATGACATGAAGTGTTTAGAGATATGAGTGAAATGCAGACAAGTGGGATTAACTTAGACTGGCATGAGCAAGTTAGGCCAATGGGTCTCTTTCTAAGCTGTTTCACTTAACGAATCTATGAATATATCAAGAATGTTTTATAGATTGCATTCCAATATTCAGGAGTATTTTCTTAAATTAAAATACTACAGAATAAAAAAGTGATGATCACAGATGATTCAAACTTTTGTCTTTTGCTATATGAAAATAAAACTAGGATTTACTGAAATTAAAATACAACATTTTTTTCATTTGTAAGAATACTTAATGAATAATTCATAATAAGACAAATCTGAAAAAGCTGGGAACACTCAATAATTTAGAGCACCTTTAGAGAGAATAATGAAGCCATTTTGTTTCCAATTTACTGTCTAAAAATTAGACCTGTTTGAATGCAAATATTCCACACCACAGCTTTTGTTTGTCTGAAATCTGTAATGAAGCTTAATTCTTTATCTGAATCAGGGCAATAGAATAGAATATATAAACTATGTTTACTAGACATGAAAAAGCAAAGAAGATCAGCAGAGGTAGTGAATTAAAGGCTCCATGATGTGACCTTGATATTTCACCCAGAGCATTTGCCTAACTGGTTTTTTTATTGCTCAGCACATCTGCAGAAGCATCTCTGTGTATCTCCTCAATGATTGCAGCAGCTCCATGCTACATGCCCCACATTGAGCTGGTGTGCTCTTCCTCACAACACCAGACCCAGTAAACTGAACCACGTAAGGGGTTGCCACACACACACTGCAGTTTGCAGGTTCCCTTTTGTCCACCTTCATGGCAGCTTCATTCTGCAGCTGTCAGGGATACGGCACTTTCAGAACTATGTTCACAGTAATCTGTCAGCCGTACAATACTGCAGCTGTACCATGTATGGTTACTCACAGGACTTTGCTTCAGGTTCAGATTCATTTATTTCTCACTTTCACATCAAACCATACAGTGCAATGATTCACTTGTGTTAACAGTAACACAGCCTAAGAATGTACTGAGGGCAGCCTGCAAGTGTTGCCAACATAATGTGCCCACAATGATAAACAGGACAACACAAGCAACAAAAACAACCACCTAACAACAGCAACAAAAAGATAACAACAGCAAAAATAGCCCCTTTTCTCCCTCCTACCCACTCTCCAACTCATGCACATAGACAGGCCTCTAACATCTTGACAGGCCTTCAAGAAAGGATGCAGAGGAAATTTACAAGGATGTTGCCTGGATTGGGGAGCATGCCTTATGAGAATAGGTTGAGTGAACTTGGCCTTTTCTCCTTGGAGTGACGGAGGATGAGAGGTGACCTGATAGAGGTGTATAAGATGATGAAAGGCATTGATCGTGTGCATAGTCAGATGCTTTTTCCCAGGGCTGAAATGGCTGCCACAAGAGGACACAGGTTTAAGGTGCTGGGGAGTGGGTACAGAGGAGATGTCAGGGGTAAGTTGTTTTACTCAGAGTGGTGAATGCGTGGAATGGGCTGCTGGAAACGGTGGTGGAGGCGGATACGATAGGGTCTTTTAAAAGACTTTTGGATAGGTACATGGAGCTTAGTAAAATAGAGGGCTATATGTAAGCCTAGTAATTTCTAAGGTAGGGACATGTTTGGCACAACTCTGTGGGCTGAAGAGCCTGTATTGTGCTGTAGGTTTTCTATGTTTCTATGCGTCGAAGGTACAGCAATTTGAGGCTACCCGGAGAGCTGGTTGCCAACCAAATCCCATCAAGGTCCAATCCTTGATGCAGAGGGACAATGATCCCACTGCATGGATGTGAGTTGGGGATATCTAGCTGGATAGTGAAAATGGGGAGGAGAGGGCAGAGTGGAGTCCTTGGATGCTCCCTCAAAATGATTGGCCTCTCCCCAGTGTATCCAAAACAGTACAGGCCTGACTCCTCATCTCGGGGTCCCATATTTACAATGGGGGGCATAGACCCACAGCTTCTTGCTTCCAGGAGGAGGAACATCAGGAAAATGTGAAGAGTCAAACAATGCGCCCCTTTATGAAAGTAGAGATGGGGGAGTTCCCTGTAAGGAATTGATGAGAATAAGGGAAGGGTACAGACAGAAGCCTGGAGAGTGCCTGGTCACATAGTTGTTGAGGATCTGAGATGAGGGGGTACCAGGGTGGGCCTTTCTAATAGAGAGATGGGTGATTTCAGGAGTTTATCGTCCCAACATGTGATCAATAATGTCCTGAGGAATCTGCTCACTTTCCCAATCAAAATACATCATTATGGGATTTGGTGGCAGCATCAGATAAGTTTAGATACCCTTCCTTCTTTGAATCTTATCTCATTGAAGAGAGGTGGAGGGATAGGTAGTGCTCAGGAAGCAATGCAATTGCAGCAGGACTTAAGACAAATTTGAAAGAATGTGCAAAAAAAGTGGCAGATGGACTATAGTGTCGGGAAATGCATGATAATGCATTTTGGTAAAAGGAACAATAGTGCGGAATATTATCTAAAGGGGAAGAAGGTTCAAACATCAGAGGTGCAGAGTGACTTTGGAGTCCTCATGAAAGACTCCCAGAAGTTTAATTTACCAGTCAAGTCTGTAGTAAAGAAGGCAAATGCAATGTTGCCATTTATTTCAAGGGAAATAGGATATAAAAGAAAGGAAATGATTCTAAACCTTTATAAGACACTAGTCAGGCTGCACTTGGAGTATTGTCAACAGTTTTGGGCCCCATATCTCAGAAAGAATGTGTTGTCATTGGAGAGAGTCCAGAGGATGTTCATGAGGATGATTCTAGGAATGACGGGGTTAACATATGAGGAGTGCTTGACAGCTTTGGGCCTGCACTCACTGGAATTTAGAAGAATATGTGGGGTCTTATTGAATCCCACCCAATGTTGAAAGGACTAGATAGGGTGGATGTAGAGGGGATATTTCCTGTGGTGGGGGTGTCCAGAACTACAGAGCACAGCCTGAAAATTCAAGGGTGACCTTTTAGGACAGGGGCAAGGAGGAATTCTTTTTTTTTAGTCAGAGAGTAGTGAATCTGTGGAATGCTTTGCCACAGACTGCGTTGGAGGCTATGTCCATGGCTATACTTAATGTAGAAGCTTCAGTTTCCTGATCAGTGTATGAGGTTGAGTGGGATCTGGGATCAGCCATGAAGGAATGGTGGAGCATTGGGCTGAATGGCCTAATTCTGGTCCTATGTCTTATGGTCTTGTGGTCTATAAAGCTCCGGATGGAGTGGAGCACAGTAGACGAAGGGATTAGAGCCCTTCACCAGTGGGCTCTAATTACAGGATTATATGGCTATAATAATAGCCCACCAGAAGATGTTGAACTGCAATGATTAGGCCTCTGGTTGTAGCAGCGGCTCCCCACTTGAAAGGTGCTGTTCTGTCTTTAATAGGACTAGCAGTCGGATGTCCCATAATTATTGCCAGCCAGTTGTTACAGCATTTGGAGTAGGTAGAAGAAGGTGCACGTACCCAGCTACGGAAATCGGATAAACAGTTGGATAAGCAGAATCCCGTATGACCCATAAGGATTTATTTTTGTCATTGTTCAAATCTGGGGTCACGAAGGAGCTTGTAAATGGGGTTCCCACTCACATGTTCTATGAAATGTGGAGAGAGTACTGCCAGGGGAAGAGGCCAGCAGGCCTTTAAGCAGGAAGAGTCATTCTTCAAAGCCTCTGTTGATGTGGCTTGTGCTGGAGACTCTGCAAAGGGCACCAATAGACCTTCAGTGGCAGCAGGCATCGAGGGGCTGGTCAGCGCTTTCCTGCTTCGCTCCGTAGCGAGGGTGGCCATTCGGCCTGCATCACTCTCCTCTATAAGAGTGTGAATGGTTTGACTGTGGGAGAAATGTTGTGTAACCCTCAGGCTCGCCCAGCTCGTGTTCGTCTCGGGGAAAACAGCCTCTGGCCCCACCAAACTGTGAAATCATGTTTGTGTGGATGCTGTGTAATGTACCACCCAGTTACAAACCCACCACACAAAATATCAGACAGTACACCGTATGCAATTAAATTATTGAACTTTATGAATCTTAATCTGAATATAGGGTTAGTAATGAAAATAAAAAAGGACCCAATTCAAGGAAAAGTCAAAAGTGCATGTTGGAGCTCACTCAGTCGCCATTCTTCCACCATTGATCTCCTCCGAGCGTCGCCGGCCTTCAGACCCTCAGATCCCAGTCCACTCCATCCGGTGGTCTACCAGCTCTCTCCATACGTGTCTTCCCTTCTCATCTCTCCTCGACAAAGACCGCGAAAATAAATCCTTCCAGATTCACAAGACAGAGCAACAATCTCCGATTGGTTAACATGCATACCATAGTCTTGTTATCTCCAGCCATAGCCCAAACATTGCTGCTACAGATAAACTGTTACCTCAACAGTGAACATTACAGAGAAGCCATTACATTAGCAGTGAATCCTTACAGTGTGTTACACTCTCCCCCCACCAAATTTAGTCATATCCTCATGACGTTGAGATAATTCGTCAACCCTTCCTGCAAAACACAAAGCCCAATCCAGGTGCAAAAGGCAGTGACATAACTCCCCAAAACAGTAGCGATCACACTGTGTTCCCCAGATATAAACATAGGCCAACCAATCCAGTGGTCTCCTAATTCTCTGAGACCTCCATACCCCCACACCTAACTCTTCAGGCACAGACACTACTGAGGATACTGTGACCAGAATACACATAGATTAAGATGTTAGCTGTCCTGCGGGATCAGCAGTTGGTCTGCCACCTGTCTTCAGGAGAGAGAGAGATAAGGAAAACAATGGAGCAGCATTTGGAGATGTGTAATGAAGGGACGGGAGAGAGAGCTGTCTAGAGCGGATCCCCCTTTGAACCCTGAACTGTTTGAAGTGGTGGACAGGCGATACCCCAGCAGGGGGATGAAAAAGGACAGGTTCGCTAAGGCAGGACACACACGACACCCGAGGTAACGAGACCCTGGAAGCGGTGCACCTCTCACAAGTCAGTGGGAAGTGCCAGGCCATAAACGCACAGGGTGGAAAGGCTCGATCGGCGGGAACCTGGTGTGTGTCCACCCTTGCCTGGGTGCCAGGTTCAGCGCAGAGAAACGGTCGTATCTGGAAACGGAGGGGTCACGGTCGGTGACCTCAGATGACATCACAAAGGACTCGCCCGAAAGCTGACTGCGAAGGTCTGTGTGTGGAAGCTGTTTTGAATATTCATTCGTTTTGCTCTGTCTCCTCCCCCCACACTGTCCATCTCCCACAGCAGCGATCACTGCGAACTGAACTGAACTTTGCATCATTTTGAAACTGGTCATTTACCCCTAGACAACAATAGAGCTTGATTGATCCTGTTATCTTAATTCTGTGTACATGTATGTTTATCATTGCTGAACTGTTGCATTCATTATCCTTTTGATTAGAGTACTGTGTTGCTTGTTTCTTTAATAAAACTTTCTTAGTTCTAGTAATCCAGACTCCAACTGAGTGATCCATTTCTGCTGATTTGGCAACCCAGTTACGGGGTACGTAACAATACTTCCAGTCTACTTGGCGAGTCCTCCCCCAACCCATCACTCGTGCCCCCCTGCAACTCGGAGCCTCTGTCCTGTGTCCAGGCCCTGCTTCCTCTCCTTCAGGCTCCTGCTGTAACCCAGGCTGCCCAAAGATAGCCTCCCACCTCTCTTCAGTTGTCCATCAAAATCCGATGACACTGTTTTAATGGTGAAGTCTTTGATGACTATACAGTCCTATCCTGGACCCACAAGCTCTATTGGAGGTGAGACATGTATATGTAGTAGTGGTGGCAACCATGGCTACATTTCTCCTGGCTCTCTTCTACTGTCTTCCGGTTGTTCTTTCCATCTCCAGAATATGAACCCCGTCCCTACACAGCTGTCGCAAAGTGGTACGGTCAGCAGCAACATCCTCCAGGTCCTCGGGTCTGAGCTTTCACTTCCTTAAAGTATTCTTCATCTGATCCTTATAGCACTTCTTCAGCCCTTCAGCTGAGTGTCAACCATGATGTAGCTGGCTGTATAACACACTGTGGGGTAGCCGACATGGGGGCATCCTTATCATGTGCCCTATCCATTGCAGCTGACGCTGGGTGATCGTGGCCTCAACACTTCTGCAGTTGGTCTTTACAAGTATTTCAGTGTGAAATACACACTAGTTAATTCCCAGGATGCGCTGGAGGCAGCTTATGTGGAAGCGCTCCAAGTACTTGATGTGACAGCTGTAGGTTACCCAAGCTTCACAGCTATAAAGGAGGGTGGTGACACAGACCGCTTGGTATACGGCAACCTTTGTGGAGGGATGAAGGCTCCTGATCTGAAAGACTCTCCGCCAAAGTCTCCCAAAGGCAGCTGATGCCTGTTTAATGCGGCTCTGGATGTCATTGTCAAATCCACTATCCTCAGAGAGAATGCTGCCCGGATATTTGAAAGATGGCACTACTGAAAGATTTTCATCACCAACAGTGAAGGCAGGTAGAGTGGGTGGGACACTGGTACTCCACTGGCAAACCACTTCTGTCTTGGTGGTATTGATAGTCAGCCCCATCCTGCTGTACGCTCTCACCGCCACAGCAGGGACAGTCTGAAGCTCCTCCGGAGTATGGGCCACAAGAGCACAGTCGTCTGCATACTGCAGCACCAGGACCCGCTCGCTATGGAGTTTGTTGGTTGTGTGGAGCCTCCTGATGTCAAAAAGGTTGCCATCTAATCTGTTGTCCACTGCCACACCGCTGCTGTCTTCAATCTCGTTGTGGAGAAGCTTGGTAACACACAAGAGGAAGCTGTTAAAGAGCACTGGCGCTAGCACATACCCCTGCCTCACCCCTGTGCGTACAAGGAAGGGCTTGGACTCGTGTCCTCCTATGGTCACCCAAATAGTCATTCGAAAGTGGAACTGGCGGAGGATGTTAACAAATTTTTGGGACAGCCAAACCTGAGGAGAACATCCCATAAGAGCTCTCTTTGCACAGTGTCGACTGCTTTGGAGAGGTCGACAAAGGCCATATACAAGTGCTGATGTTGCTTTTGGCACTTTTCCTGAAGCTGCCGGGCTGTGAAGATCATGTCAATCGTGCTCCTGTTCTTCCTAAATCCACACTGCGATTCGGGCAGCATTGACTCAGTGATGTTGCTGATGAGTCTCTGAAGCATCACCTTAGCCAGGACCTTTCCAGCAACAGAAAGGAGTGATATGCCCCTACTATTGCCTCAGATGGCCTTCTCACCCTTGTACTTATAAATGACAATGATGTTTGCATTTCTCCGTTGCTGTGGGATGTTCTCATCTGTCCAGGCCGTGGTGATGTACTGGTAGAGGGTGCGCATACACATGTACCCTCCGTTCTTCAGTAACTCAGCAGGGATATTGTCAGTGCCAGGGGACTTGTTGTTCTTAAGGGAATGGACAGCTGATAGAAACTCCTGGAACTTGGTGGTAGACTGAGGTCGTGGATAGGAGAAAGTTCAGGCAGTTTGTCCAGGATGGTGGGGTCTGTGTCAGAGTCCTGATTAAGCAGGGTGTTAAAATGCTCAGCCCACCTCAGCAGAATGGTATTCTGATACTTCAGAAGTGTTAGACCATCTGCTGTTTTCAGGGGAGTAACGCATTGATTTATTGGGCCGCGGATGGTTTTGACAGCAATGTAAAAATGATGCATGTCATCATTATTGGCAAAGGACTGGATTTCATGTACCTTTTCAGTCCACTATGCATTTTGTATGGCCTGTACTGCCTTTTGCACTTTCCTCCGAGCTGCCTGCCAATGCTGCCTGATGCTGGTGGATGAAGGGTTGTCTAAAGTTGCCCGGTGTGCTTTGTGCATGTCTTTAAGCAAGTTGTGGATGGTGTCTGAGTTATCGTCAAACCAGTCTTGGTGGTTCCTGCTCTTATGGCTGATGGATTGGGCTGCTGCCTCATAGAGCGCAGGGCTGATATAGGTTCACTGTTGTTCCATGGTATTTTCTGATCTCAGACAAGGTTCCAGATCCCTTAGTTTCTCAGCTGGGATGCATCAAAACTCACTTCTGTTTCTCAGGCAGTTGCAATTTAGCTGCTTTTAATTGGGTTTTTGCAGCTACAAGGGGGGATGCACCTTCATATGGAGCATGGCCACAATCATACGGTGGTCAGTACAGCACCCTGCACCTGTCATGGCATGGGTGATGAGAACATTCTTGATGTCACTACATCTCACAATGATGAAGTCGATCATGTGCCAATGTTTAAAGCGAGGGTGCATCCACGAGGTCTTATATTTTGCCTTCTGCTGGAAGATGGTGTTGGTTATGGTAAGGTTATGCTCAGAGCAAAGAGTAAGTAGCCCTATGCCACTTGCATTCACCTTGCCAATACCATGACTACCTATCCTGTTGTTCTGTCCCACCCTAGTGTTGAAGTCCCCAAGCAAAAGGATCTTATTAGTCTTAGGGATCTGGCAAAGAACTTCATCTAATGTCTGATAAAAGCATTCCTTGGCCCCATTCTCAGATGGCAAAGTTGGTATCTAGACACTGAGAAGCGTGGCATAATGTTTCTTTGCCAGGGGGATACGGAAGGTCATCAGTTTTTCACTAATGCCAACAGGTATTTCTATGAGACTTGGTAGAAAGGTGTTCTTGATGGCCAATCCTACTCCATAGAGATGTTGTCCACCTGGGGGGAAACTTTTCCAGAAGAAGGTGTAACCCATCCCTTCCTCTGTTAAAGAGACTTGATCCAGGAGCCTGGTCTCACTCAGGGCAGCAATGTTGATGTTGTAATACCTCAGCTCAACAGCGATCAAGGCTGTTCTCCCCACTTCACCTGACTCAGTGGGAGAAGGGCCAGGAGTCTCTTCCTCAAACAATGGGGAGTTAATTAAAGGCATCGTATACCACACATCCAGGTCATCATCCTCCGAATCAGTATCCCACTCATGGGCGGGGGCTGGCCCAGCCTCTTGCTGTGGGCCCTGCAGTCGCCCCACGTTTTCGCAGATTCCTCTTACTAGGTGTAGGCTGCAAGTTGGGCTCTGGGTCTACCTGCACCTCTTGTCCCAGGGCAGCAGGTGGTTCTGATAGAGAATCTTGACAGGGCCATCCCCATCCTCTGGTTCCACCCGGAAAACTGGTAGCACATAAGGTGTGGCCACCCAGCGGTCAGCCAACTTGTGCTTTCCAGGCAGCACCAAATTCCTTATAAGGACTCACTGTCCCGGCAGGAGTTGGGAGAACCTCACTTTTTGATCATACCTCCTCTTATTCCCTCGATTCTGCTTGATGGCCGTGACCCCAGCCATTTCATAAGCCCTTTTCAGCTCTCTCCTCATATCAGACACATACTTCAGATAAGTCTTCGGTGCTAAGTCACCTTTGTCAGTCCGAAAACAAAGGTCAATGGGCAAACTTGCCTCGCGCCCATGCCACAGTGGGTGTGCTGGGAGGTGAACCCAAATGCAAGACACAGACACTGAAGTACAAGGAACAGGACTGGGTTAGTCAAGAAAGCAAGGGAAAAGGGGAAGAAAGGACGCTGGACACGACACAGGCCCTGGACGAGACAAGGATACAGGGCCTGGGCTAGGACTTGACTAGGATAGTGGAACCAGGACATGGAACTTGGAACTAGGAGCCTGGGCTTGGACTCCGAGCCAGAGAGTGGATAAGGACCTAGAACCTGGGACTTGACTTGGGCTCGGACTCCAGAACTAGGCGAGGACAAGATGTGGCTACAGGACGAGGAGAGGCAACAGGACTGGATGTGAGACTCTTGGATGGGAGAAGGGAACCCCAGCACAGGACGAGGGAACCCCAGCAGCGGGCTGGGCGAGACACATGGACAAGACGAGAACACAAAGCCATGGCTAGGACAGGACAAGGTTCTTGGATCCTGGCTAGAACTGGATGAGACCTCAAAGCCTTGACTTGGTGGAGAGAGAGACAGGAAGGCAGAGCCTTGGTCGAGGGAGATACAGGAAGGCAGAGCCTTGGTCGATGGAGAGACAGGAACATGGAACACAGAGCTGGGACCCCTCCTTGGAAATAGGACATACGGCCAGGACTCATTACACAGAGTGCAGAATACGACGAGAGGGTTTCCTACACAAGACAGTGGCAGACAGCCGGACCTACCTAGTGAAGGCGTGGACACAAGCAATTCCCAACACTCGGTAGCGGCAAACAGCCAGGCCTACCTAGCGAAGGCGAGGACACGAAGATAGATCCCAATATTAGGTAGAAGCAAACGGCCAGACCTACCGAGCAAAGGCGTGGACACAGAGACAGTCGAAAACAATGATAGACAGTTCCTTATCTTGCTCCGGCGATGGAACCTGACAGCAGTGCAGGCTAGGGTTACAGGGGAGGCAAGGCTTCAGAGGAGGTGAGATGAGGCAACAGAAGGCAGGGGAAGGGAAGGGATTCAGACAGGGGGTATGGACAGGAACAATCCAGCAGCCAGAGGCTGAATCCTGAAGGTATTTATGAAGCCAGCCCAAACGAGAATCAGCTGCCTCAACAGAAACTGGGGAAAACCGAAAAACCTGGAATAAGGAACATGGACCAGACCGTGAACCGGATTGCGGATTTCACGGACCAGACCATGACAGCCCAAGCATCAGATAATATGGCGAGTACCCCGTAGCTTCATTTCGTGTACGGTTGTAACACTGAACCAGATGCCCAATATGTTGACTCCATTTGCTCTTCTTGCTGATGTCCAGGTTCCTGAGCATATCTAGCAAGGTCCGACATAACCTCTCAGGCTGGGAATCGCCTTGCTGGTGATAGGGCGTGGCCCTACCTCAACTCCAAGCATGCCCAGTAACTCATGGATGAATCTACTCTCAAAGTCCCGTCCCTGGTCACTGTGTATCCTCCTGGGAAGGCCATAATAAATGAAATACTTCTCCCACAACACTTTTACCTCTGTAGTCGCCTTCTGGTCCTCGGTAGGAAAAGCCTGAGCATATCTAGTGTAGTGTTCCGTGATGACTAATGTTACGTACCCCGTAACTGGGTTGCCAAACCAGCAGAAATGGATCACTCAGTTGGAGTCTGGATTACTAGAACTAAGAAAGTTTTATTAAAGAAACAAGCAACACAGTAATCGAAAGGATAATAAATGCAACAGTTCAGCAATGATAAACACACATGTGCACAGAATTAAGATAACAGCATCAATCAAGTTCTATCGTTGTCTAGGGGTAAATGACCAAATTTCAAAGTGACGCAAAAGTTCAGTCCAATTTAGTTCAGTTCGCAGTAATCGTTGCCATGGCGATGGACAATGTGGGGAGAGAGAGAGATAGAACGGGAACGACTGATCATTCAGACACGGCTTCCACTCACAGACCGGCGATATGGCTCACAAGCAGCTTTTTGGGCAGGTCCTTGGTGATGTCACCTGAGGTCACCGACTGTGACCCCTCCTCCAGATGCGGTCGATCCTCTGCAGTGAACCCGACACCCAAGCAAGGGTGGACACACACCGGGTTCCCGCTGATCGTACCTTTCCACCCTGTGCGTTGTCCGGTACTTCCCACCGACTCGTGAGAGGCGCACCGCTTCCAGGGTCTCGTTACCTCGGGTGTCGTATGTGTCCCACCTTAGCGAACCTGTCCCTTTTTATCCCCCTGCTGGGGTATCGCCTGTCCATCACTTCAAACAGTTCAGGGTTCAAAGGAGGAGCCGATCTTGGCAATACCCAGACTGATGGCTCCTTCATTAACATCTCCACATGCTGCTTCATTGTTCCTTATCTCTCCTTCCCCCTGAGGACAGGTGGCAGACCAACTGCTGATCACACAGGACAGCTAACATCATATCTATGTGTATTCTCGTCACACTAAGACATTTGCTGTGTTGCTGGCATTGGGTTCTATTGACAGGAAATCCATACACACCAGGTCCAGGGACCCCACACTCTGCAAGTGGAACAAAGGAGCTGCCCGCGTAGGCAGTGTCTTCTGCCGTAAGCGGCGAATGCACAACTTACAGTATTCTTCAACCTTTGACTTCATTCGGGGCCAGTAAAACAAGTCTCTGAGCAATCCATAGGTCTTTTCCACCCTTAAATGTCCAGAATCATCATGAAGTTACTTCAATGCAATCCTCTGATACTTCTTGGGCAAAACCAGCTGGCAACGCTGAGGTCGGTCCGGGGGTGACATGACCCGGTATAAGATCTGTTTCTTCAACTCCAACCGCGGCCATTCTTTCAGTAATGGAGGCACCGAAATGTATTTTGTCTTCTCCACCTGAGCCATGTCTCCCTTTTTGACCACTGACCAATTAGTGTCAATGCCCAGATCATCTCACTGAGCAGCTACCACTTCCTCAGAACTCAATTCCAGCAGCTGATTTGTCTTCAGAGCAGTCAGGTTACAGTAAACTTGTGGTATGGTGTCATCAGAAGCCCCCAATTGATCCACGGCTCGACCCTGCCTCTCCTTTTCCTCTGCCTTCACGGTGATGGCAAACTGACACATGGCCTTCACCCCATGGTCAGGAACGCTCTCCCACTCCTCATCCCTGACCAGTCACTCATGCGCCTGTCGGAACAAAGCATCCGCGTCAATGTTCCGTCTCCCTTCAGGCTGGGGGTTGGGGGCAGGGAATGATGTGCTTGGTGGTGGAATCCGCTGTTGTAGTCTTGCTTACTGACCTCTACCTTGCTGAGGCACAGCAACAGCTCGCGGATACCTCCTCTTATTTACACCTTGATCATGACCCCACTAAGGAGCACCAGGCCATTGTCTCCCACACCATCACCAAATTGATCAGCTCAGGGGATCTCCCATCGACTGCTACCAACCTTATAGTTCCCACACCCCGCACTTCCCGTTTCTACCTTCTACCCAAGATCCACAAATCTGCTTGTCCAGGTAGACTCATTGTCTCAACTTGCTCTTGCCCAACTGATCTAATTTCTGCATACCTCAGCACTGTTTTATCCCTCCTTGTTCAATCTCTTCACACCTATGTTTGTGACACTTCTCACGCTCTGAATTTTTTCGATGATTTAATGCCCCCACTGCCTTATTTTCACCATGGATGTCCAGTCCCTATATACCTCCATCCCCCACCAGGAAGGTCTCAAAGTTCTCTGCTTCTTTTTGGATTCCACACCTAATCAGTTCCCCTCTACCACCACTCTCCTCCGTCTAGCGGAATTAGTCCCTACTCTTAATAATTTCTCCTTTGGCTCCTCCCACTTTCTCCAAACTAAAGGTGTAGCCATGGGCACCCATATGGGTCCCAGCTATGCCTGCCTTTTTGTTGGCTTTGTGGAACAATCCATGTTCCAAGCCTATACTGGTATCCGTCTCCCACTTTTCCTTTGTTACATTGGCGACTGCATTGGCTTTGCTTCCTGCACGCATGCTGAGCTCATTGACTTCATTAACTCTGCCTCCAACTTTCACCCTGCCCTCAAATTTACCTGGTCTATTTCCGACAGCTCCCTCCCCTTTCTTGATCTTTCCGTCTCTATCTCTGGAGACAGCTTATCGACTGATGTCTACTATAAGCCTACGGACTCTCACAGATACCTGGACTATTCCTCTTCCCACCCTGTCTTTTGCAAAAATGCCATCCCCTTCTCGCAATTCCTCCATCTCTGCCGCATCTGCTCTCAGGCTGAGGTTTTTCATTCCAGGACGAAGGAGATGTCTTCTTTTTTTAAAGAAAGGGGCTTCCCTTCCTCCACCACCAACTCTGCTCTCAAACACATCTCTCCCATTTCACACACATCTGCTCTCACTCCATCCTCCCACCACCCCGCTAGGAATAGGGTTCCCCTTGTCCTCACCTACCACCCCACCAGCCTATGACCCAACATATAATTCTCCGTAACTTCTGCCACCTCCAACGGGATCCCACCACCAAGCACACCTTTCCCTCCCCACCTCTTTCTGCTTTCCGTAGGGATCCCTCCCTACGCGACTCCCTTGTCCATTTGCCCCTCCCATCCCTTCCCACCAATCTCCCTCCCAGCACTTATCCTTGTAAGCAGAACAAAACAAGTGCTACACCTGCCCTTACACTTCCTCCCTCACCACCATTCAGGGCCCCAGACAGTCCTTCCAGGTGAGGCGACACTTCACCTGTGAGTCAGCTGGTGTGATATACTGTGTCTGGTGCTCCTGGTGTGGCCTTCTATCTATTGGTGAGACCCAACGCAGACTGGGAGACCATTTCGCTGAACACCTACGCTCTGCCTGCCAGAGAAAGCAGGATCTCCCAGTGGCCACACATTTTGATTCCACATCCCATTCCCATTCTGATATGTCTATCCATGGCCTCCACTACTGTCAAGATGAAGCTACACTCAGGTTGGAGGAATAACATCTTATATTCCATCTGGGTAGCCTCCAACCTGATGGCATGAACATTAATTTCTCTAACTTCCGTAATGCCCCTACTCCGTTTCTTACCCCATCCCTTATTTATTTATTTATTATTTCCTTTCCTTTTTTTCTCTCTCTATGTCCCTCCCACAATCACTCCTTGCCTGCTCTCCATCTTCCACTGGGCTTCCCTCCCCCTTTCTTTCTTCCTAGGCCTCCCGTCCCATGATCCTTAGCTTTCCAATCCTTAGCTTCGTCCCTCCCCCTCCTGTCTTCTCCTATCATTTTGGATCTCCCCCTCCCCCCCACTTTCAAATCTCTTACTATCTCTTCTTTCAGTTAGTCCTGACGAAGGGTCTTGGCCCGAAACGTCGACTGTACGTCTATAGATGTTGCCTGGCCTGCTGCGTTCCACCAGCATTTTGTGTGTGTTTCTGAGACACCACTCCCTGAAGATGCCCTGGGTACTTTGTCGGCTAGTACTCAAGATGGAACTGACTAGATTTACAACCTTCTACAGAAGTTTTTTGAGTGTATTTGTTGATATACCAAATCTCTTCAAATTACTAATGAAGCGTAGTCACTGTCTTGCCTTCTTTACAACTGCATCTATATGTTGGGACCAGGTTAAGTTCTCAGAAATCTTGACACTCAGGAACTTAAAGCTGTCCATTCTCTCCACTTCTGATCCCTCTATGAGGATTGGGATGTGTTCCTTGGTCTTACCCTTCCTGAAGTCCACAATCAGCTCTTTCATCTTACTGATGTTGAGTGCAACATTGCTGCTGCGACACCAGTCCACTAGTTGGCATATCTCGCTCCTGTATGCCCTCTTGTCACCATCTGAGATCCTACCAAAAATGGTTCTATCATCAGCAAATTTAAAGATGGTATTTGAGCTATGTTTAGCCACTCGATCATGGGTATAGAGAGAATAGAGCAGTGGGCTAAGCACATACCTCTGAGGTGCACCAGTGTTGATCGTGAGCAAGGAGGAGATTTTTAGATTATGAGGACAGCAGTCCTTTTATCGTCATTTAGTAATGCATGCATTAAGAAATGATACAATATTCCTCCGGTGTGATATCACAGAAACACAGGACAGACCAAGACTGAAAAACTAACAAAAACCACATAATTATAACATATAGTTACAACAGTGCAACAATACCATAACTTGATGAAGAACAGGCCATGGCACAGTAAAAAAGTTCAAAGTCTCTCGAAAGTCCCACATCTCACGCAGACGGGAGAAAGAAAAAAACCCTCCCTGCCATGCCCAACCACAGTCCGACTCTGAGTCGTCCGAAAACTTCGAGCTCCGATCAGCCCTCTGACACCGAGTACCATGCACCATCTCTGCCAAATGCTTCGACCTCAGCCTCGGTTGCCAGCAGCAGGCAAACCCGGGGATTTTGCGGCCTTTCCTCCGGAGATTCTCGATCGCACAGTAGCAGCGGCAGCGAACTGGGCATTTCAGAAATTTCTCCAGATGTTCCTCTGTGCCTTCTCACATCTGTCTCCATCAAATCAGAATTGTCCATGGCCCCTATTTAACAAATACGATATCATTTCACTGGAGAGCTGTGCGCGCTGCGTTGTGCCGCCATCTTTTCCTCCCGCCTATTATCACCAATCCACACAGATTGTGGTCTTCTGGTTAGGAGGTCAAGGATCCAATTGCAGAAGGAGGTACAGAGGCCCAGGTTCTGTAACTTGTGTGATTAATGGAGTTAAATGCTGAGCTATAGTAGATGAATAGCATCTTGACATAGGTGTTTATGTTGTCCAGGTGTTCTAAAGCCATAAGAAGAGCCATTGAGATTGCATCTGCCTTTGACCTATTGTGGCCATAGGTAAATTGCAATGGGTCCAGGTTCTTGCTGAGACAGGAGTTCAGTCTAGTCATGACCCAACTTCTCAAAGATTTCAGCACTGTTGATGTGAGTGCTATGGGGTGATAGACATTAAGGCAGCTCACATTATTCTTCTTAGGCACTGGTATAATTGTCTTTTTGAAACAAGTGGGAACTTCCACTCAAAGCACTGAGAGGTTGAAAACTAACACATTTCGGAAAGAGTGTTATTTTTTCACTGTGGGAATTAACTGTTTGCTCTGAGTTCTGCAGTTACTTGCAAAGGTTATGAAGGAAGAGAAACACATGCCTGGATTTTTGTTTGCCCTGGATTTTTTTAGTCTGTTACTTATCCCGTTTCCCATGCAATTCGATTTAGGGAGAAACCCGGATTCCATACTCGCCATGTGGAATTTAGGTTAAATGTTTGGTGGAATGTTTAACTGTTAATAAATAAATGTTTTTATTATAATCGGTGTCTTCTGTTTCACTCACAAAACTGTGAACTTGCTTAGTCATACCACACATTGACTCCAAAACCATCCATCTGAACCTAAAAAATAACCGGATATAGAGGCTGATACATTACGGTCTTTAAAGAGACATTTAGATAAGTGCTGGAATGTGAGAAAAGTGGAAGGATATGGACATTGTGTAAGTAGAAGGACTTATTATAGTTGGCCATTTGTTTACTAATTCGTTTGGCTCAATACTGTGGGCCGAAGGGCCGGCCTTTTCCTGTGCTGTATTGTTCTATGCTCTATGTTCTAAGCCACAAACTTGACGGACATCACAGCTTGGCGACATCATGTCTGGAATGATCTGTTTACTGGAATCACACAGGTCCCAGTTTAGCATGTGAAGATGTGAACAATGTCACAGCATTATTTTAGCACATCTTTGCTCAATTTTGCTACTTTTTTTCTGGAGAGCAGAGTGGAGAGAATGTGCTCCAAAAGTAGATGGACTGAAATTTCTGGGCAAATGATAATGAAAATATTTAATGAATTTTCTAACTATTTTCTATTTTTATTTAATTTAATATCACTGACATTATAACATTAAAGAAGTTGCCAAAGTGATGCATAAGTGCAAAATGCCAGGGTCACTAAAAAGGAATTCATGAATCAATTCTCCATTTGTCCCCGGTAGAATGGAAAATTAGACAATGTATCTGTCAACAACAATTTTATATGCTATTGTAGTTATGTCAACTTTTAGTGATACACTTTTGCTTTAAACAGTGAACGTATGAGATCATATAGCAAACTAAAATAATAATAATAAAAGAAAAGAAAATAAACTGGAACATAATTGTTGATCGTAGTTGTTATCTGTGGCTCAGTTTCATTCAGAACGCTTCACCAAGCTCATACTTTGTGCGCTTTAGCTACTGTAGCTGTGAAACATTGAACAATACTGAATGGAAACCCCTGACTTTCATTCACATAGTTGGTTTGTTAAGTAGTAGCATTTCTTTTGCTGTCTCCTTGTATTTCTGTTTCTAATGACTCCCATATCATAGTTACGCGGACCTCTTGTGGAATAAAGATGAAGTCTTGATCTTCCAATCAACCTTGTCCTGGTTCTTGCACCTTTATTTCTAACCGCACTGCACTTTTGCTGCAGCCATAACATCTTACTCTGCATTCTGTTCTGCTTTCAGAGTAGTTTTTTGCTGCCTCAAAGTACTTACTGTTTGAAATGATCTGTCTGGATGCCATGCAGAACAAAAGCCCTTCACTGTATCTCAGTATCTGTGACAGTAATAAACCCATTACCAATCATGCTAACATTGGAAGAAATAATTTAGGGCTGGAGATTTGCACTTGGCCTTGTCAGCCAGATCTATCATTCTCTGAGACTTTAGAATCAACTTTTCTCACCAAATCCTCAGAGCATTTAATCCCTTTCTTGCCCAAAAGCCTGTTACTCTCAGTCTTCAATAAAAAGAAATCAGCAACAATATAAAAATAAATTGTGAGAAGCTCTTTTATTTTTGCAACTTTGCGTGACAGTTTTGATTTATTCCAAAATAATGAGGCAGGCTTTATAATGATGCATTCTGTAGAACAATTTTAATATTGCAGATGTTGTGGTACCTCAATGTTTATGACAATAATTTCAGCTCTGCATTTTCCATATAATTATCAAATTTGCAACAGCCTCAGGATGACTATGATTCCCATCGTTAGAGAGCAAATTATTCAGAATCTTTAATTTAAAACCATTCTCCAGCATTTACTTTTATAGCATGAGGTTGATGTTATGGCAATCCCTTGGATATTTTAGCGCCTATAATACCATGATTCGGTAACTATTAATTCAGTGTCAAAATGTTTGCTGTGATGCGTCTAGTGTGGTAGTGTAGTGGGCAGTGCTTGTTGCTCTCACTTTCAGCTTCCACCGCTGGTGCGCAGTTTTGCGAAAAGGAGAGCTGAATGTGTACATCGTTCCCAGCCAATACGCAGCCTCTCCAACAGCAAGCCTCCTTGCCAGCAACACCTGGAAACTGAGCTTCTTTTGGACTCGGGCTGAAATACAGAGGATGGGGCGGTGGTCTGACCCTGTACATACAGCATGCAGGCCCACTGGTGTGTGGTCATGCCCTGGTGCTTGAGAACCAGATTCCCAGCAATGGGTAAATAACTCCACTGCCTTGTGGGCAACCTCGGGAGAGACAAAAGCTGCAGACGTAAACACAGACAGCAAATTCAGAATAGAGCCCCTAAGGTGGCTGGACATCATTGAACCTCCTTTCAGCAGCTGCTGTAGCCAAAGTGGTCTCAAACGTTTTGCTTCATAAGCTTTCCTTTGGACCACACTGGTGAGGCCAAGAGGGGGATCTTGATGACTAGGCCTCTCAGGATCTTCGTACCTTCTGCCCAGGCTTGTGATGATGATGATCATCACCTATTGTTCTTCGAGGCAGATGGATGTCAATCAATTCTGTATCATAAGATTCAATATTTGCCAGGAAGGGATTTCCAAGTACAGAGTATACATTCGCAGGAGATGCGTGGGATCGGTAGAGATGCTAAGCAAACTTGGTGATGGATTCTGGTGATTCGGAACAACCAGTTAGAAACTGCCCTGACTGATGAACTTGGCTCCCCCTGTGTGCAGTGTGCGCAGCAGAGGTTACCGTTCAAGAGCAGACGTGTGTGCACTGGAGTTTGGACATAGATGGCCAGCAGTGAAAGGGTGGATGTTTGTGGAGGTTACTAGTTGCAGGTATGGTGAATGAGGCTGCTGCAGTTTTGATCATAGGTGAAAAAGTGCAGAATGGAAAGATTGTTGTGCCCAGGAACGGATAATTTGTATGTTGCATTTTGCAATCACTCATATACCCAGATGGTCAGATGTAAAACTCAAGATGCAATCTAAGTCACCCAGCCTCATTAAAAAAAAGACAAGTGCTGGATTTGTCTCCTATTAGTGAATCAGTCACTTACCCCCTACCCTGTCCAACTAAACCAATTCTGCAAAGCCTGCTTTGTGGCTATTTGAGATCTTAAAATTACTAGATAAAGTAAAAATCTTTTCTGTTTGTGCTAAGACTACATCCAGAAGCAATGTCAAGAATTAGGCTTCTTCTAATGCAGTGAGGTAGTAGAATTATTACTCTTATTGGATTCACTTGTCTTCATCTTTCAAGCAAAATGCTGTCATTAGTGCATCGGTCCTTAAATCACGCCTCAAGTAGAAAATTATCGGCAACTTTTCATTGTTGGAGCTATCTTGCCTAGTGCCGAATAACATTGTTTGTAATGACCACTGATTTAGTAAGCGGCTGCTGGATGTACAAGTTAAATCATATAGTACTTTCAGAAGAAAATTTTAAGTTTCAGTGATTGAAATATCTAATGTTCAAAACAATAGTTCATATAAAATTAAAAAGGTCTATGCACTTCAGAATTTCTGTGTCTTTTAAGACAGGGGTCCCCAACCTTATTTTGCACCGCGGACCGGTTTAATATTGACAATATTTTTTGGACCGGCCGACCCGAGGGGATGGGGGGTTGTTCGAGTAGGGTTAAACTCAGCTCAACATGTCTTTTACAGTTAAGACTGCCAACTTTCTTACTCCCAAATAAGGGACAAAGGTAGTAGTCAAATCCCGAGACACTTGTGTTTACCCCAGGAAGGACTACCATGACCATGAAGTCTTCTGAAGCCTTGTGCGGGCACCTGTGCGCGCATGCGTGACGTGCGCATATGTGAGGTGCGCATGCACGTACGTGCCGATTTTTTTTTCCACAAATCGGTTTTGGCTTAATCTTCCCGACTACACTGTACATACATTCTTTCTACTTTATATAGACTGTGTATTTATTATATCATTCCTGCTTTTACTATATGTTAGTGCTATTTTCGGTTTTATGTGTTATTTGGTATGATTTGGTAGATTATTTTTTGGGTCTGGGAATGCTCAAAATTTTTCCCATATAAATTAATGGTAATTGCTTCTTCACTTTATGCCATTTCAGCATGAAAGGTTTCATAGAAACGCTCTACCTTAGCAGGGGAAATACGGGACAAGGGTGGTCCCATATGAGACAAACCAATTTAGCCCAATATACGGGATGTCCCGGCAAATATGGGACAGTTGGCAACCCTATGTTCAAGTTCAACAGTGCATGACAGGGAATAAGGAAAGGTGCAGCTGACTCATATCATTACCTCATGGCCCGGTAGCACATGCTTTGCGGCCCGGTGGTTGGGGACTGCTGTTTTAAGACATTTAGCAGGATTATATTTTCTTTTGTACTATTTCAGAACCCCAAAACAAAACAGTGTTTATCTCCTGTCTCTAGCCACCAAGGCGTGTCAATGCAATAAATAATCCATAGCAATGATATAGTTTAATTTTCCATTTGTTATAACCAAAATATTATATTTATGAACGTAGTTCATTCCACTTCAGATGCTGACATCTGCATTTCATTAAAACAGACCTACTTTACATGTCTGGATTTTATAATTTAAACTGTGAAATGTTCTCCTCCTGAAAACATTAATATCATTTATTGCTGTTTCTTTGGCAATTGCAGTCATTGCCCAGGTACAAGGAGCTAACCAGCTAAGGTTAACAAAACAGTAATCTTTTTTTAAAAGCAGTGCCATTTCCATTATTGGGACACATTTAAAATAAACCTTTGAATTTCAGTTATCATCATGCATTATGCATATGCACTTTGACAGACAATAGTTAGAGCCATCATCAGCATAATACAGATAAATAATAAATTCATAGCACTTGAATAAAGCATGTGTTGACCCTAACTAAGTGTTTCATTGCTCCAGGAGATTACGAAGGCTATGTTTTTATTGGACTGCTATGACTGCATGTAAAAACATTTTATTTTGTAATTATTGAACTAAATGAATTTGTTTTGTGTTACGTATTTGAATATCTTTTAGGTATCAATATTAGTAGTGGAGCAGACATTATGGGAGTGGACAGTGTTAGAGTGGGAATTTTGAGGCTTTAGCTCTTCGAGGCTTCAGCGAGGAGAGACTTGGGTGAGAGGAAGCTAAAAGCTGTAAGTAGATTTTTTTTACCCCACTGTTTATTTATTGTTTCTCCTTCATTATATTTGCACAATTACAACAGTAGGGGTGTCAGACAGGACACTGGAATGCTCCTCTTGTGGGATGTGGGAAAGCAGGGAGAACTCCAGTTTCCCTGATAACTACACCTGCGAGAAGTGCATTCAGCTGCAGATTCTAACACTCTACAATAAAGAGCTGGAGCTGAAACTGGATGAACTACAGATCATTCGGGAGGCTGAAAGGATAATAGATAGGACATATAGAGAGGTTGTTACACCCAAGGTGCAGGACACAGGAGACTGAGTGACAGTCAGGTAGGGGAAGGGGATTAAACAGCCAGTGCAGAGCACATCTGTGGCCATCACCCAACAACAACAGGTATACTTTGGATACTGTTGGTGGGGGGGGGGTGGGGGAATGACCTTGAAAGAGGAAAGTCACAGCGGTCAGGTCACTGGCACTGAGTCTCTGACTCAGGAGGAAAGGGGAAAGAAGTGGTGAGCTGTGGTGACAGGAGATTCATTAGTTAGAGGAACAGAAATGAGGTTCTGTTGGCGAGAACAAGATTCCCAGATGGTACGTTGCCTCACATGTGCCAGGATTCGGGGCCTCTCAGACGGAGTCATCAGCATTCTTAAGTGGGAGGGTGAACTGCCACAGATCATGATCCATGTGATACCAATGACATAGGCAGGAAGATTGTTGAGGTTCTGCAAAGTGAGTTCAGGGAGTTATTGAATAAGTTAAAGGGCAGGGCCCCCAGGGCTGTGATTTCAGGATTGCTACCCAAGCCACATGAGGCCAGAAATAGGAAGATTATACAGTTTAAGGAGTCAGTTTAGGAGGGAATGCATTCGATTTTTTGATCATTGTTCTCTCTTTCAAGGAAGGTTGGACCTGTACAGAAGGGATGGTTTGTACCTGAACTGGAGGGATACTAATATTGTAGTGGGAAGGTTTGCTAATGCTGCCTGGTGTGGTTTAAATTAGAGCTGCAGAGGACTGGAAGCCAGAGTGCCACAACAGTTAGTGGAGACAGATGCTGTTAAGACCTCAGAGAAAATCAGCAATTAAAAAGTTGAGCAGGGTGCAACTAATGTCCTGAGCTGCATATACTTCAAAGTAAGAAGTGTCGTAGAAAAGGCAGATGAGCTCATAGCTTGGATCAACAAATGGAATTATGATGTTGTAGCCATTAGTGAAACTTGGTTGCAGTAGGGGCAGGGCTGGCAGATCAATATTCCAGAGTTCCGGTGTTTTAGACGCAACAGAATCAGAGAGTTTAAAGAAGGAGGTGTGGCATTACTAGTAAGGGAAAATGTCACAGCAGTGCTCAGTCAAAATGGACTGGAGAACTCATCTAGTGAGGCATTATGGGTGAACTGCAGAATAAGAGAGGTAAGAACATATTTCAGACTATCTAACAGTCTGTGGAATTTAGAAGAACAAATTTGTAGAGAGATCGTAGACTGCTGCAAGAAAGATAAGGTTGTTATAGTCAGTGAGTTTAACTTCCCACTTATTGACTGGGACTGCCATACTGATGGGATAGTTCTTCAAATGTGCTCAGGAAAATTTCCTTAATAAGTATATAGAAGTCCCAATGAGAGAGTGTGTGATATTTAATCTGCTATTAGGGAACAGTAGGTGACAGAAGTTTGCATAGCAGAATATTTTGCATCTCATGATCATAATGCCATTAGTTTCAAAGTAAATATGGAAAAAGGTAGTTCTGGTCTATGGGTTGTGATTTTAAATTGGGCAAATGTGAATTTTGGTGGTGTCTGAATGCATCTGGCAAGTGTTGATTGGGACAGAATATTTTCTTTCAAGGGGGAATTAGTAAGTGGGAAGTCTTCAAAAGTGAAATTTTGAGAGTACAAAGCTTTTAAGTGCCTGTCAGAATAAAAGGTAAAGATAAATAGTTTAGGGAAGCTTGGTTTTCAAGAGATTTTGAGACCCTGGTTAAGAAAATGAAGACAGTACATAGCAGATATGGGCAAATATTACAAATGAGGTAGTTATGGAGTGTAAGAAATGCAAGAGAACACATCAGCAAAAAAATCAGGAGGACTGAAAGAAGGTATGTAGTTGCCCTAGGTAAAGGAGAATCTGCGATTGGGACTTCCGGGTCATCAAAGGAATGACGGCGTAAGGAAAAGGTCTCTCGACAAAAAAGAAGGTAAACTGCCCCAAAATCGAATTTAGACAAATACTTAATATTGCATAACTATATTAATAAAAGGGGCAAGGATGATGTCTAAGAACAAGATTAAAAAGACCGCTCCGAAGGCTGATAAACATAAAGAGACGCAGCAAGGCGACGGGCCTAGCTCCCCCACGGCAAGCCAGGACGGAGATAATGAGGGGGAATCGGTGACTCTGTCTTTGATTCTCGGAGAGATTCGCGAGTTCCGACAAGATAACAGCAAACAGCTGGAAGATATTAAAGGAGAAATAGTAAAAACTAACTCGCGGATACATGAAGCCGAAGCGAGGATTGTTGGAATTGAAGAGAAGCTACAAAACGTCGAGGAAGTGATAGCAGAAATGCTGAAGCTGCAAGACCAGCTCCAGTGGAAACTAATAGATCAAGAAGGCCGCTCAAGAAGGGAAAATGTGAGGATTTACGGAGTTCCCGAAGGAACCGAAGGTAAACCCGGATTGATGATTCCCTTCATAGAGAAGCTGCTTAGAGAGAACCTTGATATACCGGCCGCAAAAGACCTACAGATAGAAAGAGCTCACCGCGCGTTGGCACCACAGCCTCCAGCAGGCGCCCAGCCCAGATCGATTCTGGCCAGATTTCTCAGTTACAGAACGAAGGAAGAGGTGCTTAAAAGGGCATGGCAAAATAAAGGTTTCATGTGTTAGGGAGGCATTTATATCAAATACAAAAGAGTGTTGCAGTTACTAGGGTAGGTAATGGAAACAGAAGAGAGGAAATTGTGTGGACTAGGTTAAGGCTGGGGCATTGTGCATTAAACAAAACATTGAAAATGATAGAGAAACACCAGACAGGATTGTGTGAGGAATGTCAGGAAGAGGAGTCAGTAGAACATGTAGTTTTGTGTTGCAGGAGTATGGGATACAGAGAGAAATGATGAGAAATAAATTAAGGAAGTTGGGGATGCAGGAATTCACATTAAAAGGGTTGCTGGGCATGGGTGAGAGAGCACAAGTCCGGGTATTTTTAGCGTTTTTAAGGGGTACGGGGTTTTTTTTATAGAATATGATGAATAAACAGGAATAGGATACTAGGATGGTCAAAGATGGGAGGGTGAAGTGTAGGTGTGTGTGTGTGTGTGTGTGTGTGTGTGTGTGTGTACGGATTTAGAATGTATGTCTAGTGCACATTCTGGAGCAGAGGGTGGCGGTAATGCACCATTAAGCTGGATGCCAACCGCCGTAAAACAAGATACAGACAGACAGACAGAAGGCTTCATGTGGAACAACTGTAAAATCAGTTTAGACCACGACTATGCACCGGGGATTCTTGCCAGACGGAAGGAATATACGGAAACACGGAGAGTCCTGAAGGAAAACAACATCAGATTCCAGACCCTGTATCCAGCTCGGCTGAGAGTCTTTTACGACGAAGGAACAAAAACTTACGCTACGGTGGAGGAGGCAACGTCGGACCTGGAGGACCGGGGACTACCTATTAAAGTTATCACCCAACCGGAGTCGCTACTGGAGAGGATTCAGCAGAAGTCGTGGCAGTTAATGGGGCAAGGACGCTCCACTCGAACCAGAGTGTCAAACTACAAGGAAAAGCTGCAAATATTCAGACACAAATGTACAGAGAATACAGATTCATTAAGAGAAATGACTGAAAAGAGTAAATCGGACTTAAAGGTAAAATGAAAACTGGTAACTGAAAATAAACTAGGCGGAATAACTTGATGATAGCAATTTGGTCGAGACATAAATAGGAGAAAATTCTCTATGATTATTCAAACTGCTGAGGGCCCTCTAACACAGGGTGAAGATAAAGGTTATCCCTCTGAACTGAGGCGGGTCGGTGCTCAGGCCTCACTGTGGGAAGTCGGGAAAAATTTTCAAATATTACACGTTCAAAAATGTCTAGGGTGTGGTTATATGTCTTGGTTTACCGTTGAGAAGGGATTGCTTACTGTTTGGTTAGAAAAGGAGAGTTTTTTTTTCTACTAGAGAAAAATGCAAACTGAATTGGTAAAAATAATTTCCTATAATGTTAATGGGGTTTTGAATCCAATTAAAAGAAATAAGACATCTTTCCCTCCCCCCCTCTCTCTGCATTCCGCAGGGATCGCTCCCTACGCAACTCCCTTGTCCATTCGTTCCCCCCATCCCTCCCCACTGATCTCCCTCCTGGCACTTATCCAAGTAAACGGAACAAGTGCTACACATGCCCTTACACTTCCTCCCTTACCACCATTCAGGGCCCCAAACAGTCCTTCCAGGTGAGGCGACACTTCACCTGTGAGTCGACTGGGGTGATATACTGAGTCCGGTGCTCCCGATGTGGCCTTTTATATATTGGCGAGACCCGACGCAGACTGGGAGACCGCTTTGCTGAACATCTACGCTCTGTCCGCCAGAGAAAGCAGGATCTCCCAGTGGCCACACATTTTAATTCCACATCCCATTCCCATTCTGACATGTCTATCCACGGCCTCCTCTACTGTAAAGATGAAGCCACACTCAGGTTGAAGGAACAACACCTTATATTCCGTCTGGGTAGCCTCCAACCTGAAGGCATGAACATCGACTTCTCTAACTTCCGCTAAGGCCCCACCTCCCCCTCATACCCTATCTGTTACTTATTTTTATGCACACATTCTTTCTCTCACTCTCCTTTTTCTCCCTCTGTCCCTCTGAATATACCTCTTCCCCATCCTCTGGGTCCCCCCCCCCCCCCACCCTTGTCTTTCTTCTCGGACCTCCTGTCCCATGATCCTCTCGTATCCCCTTTTGCCAATCACCTGTCCAGCTCTTGGCTCTATCCCTCCCCCTCCTGTCTTCTCCTATCATTTTGGATCTCCCCCTCCCCCTCCCACTTTCAAATCCCTTACTCACTCTTCCTTCAATTAGTGCTGACGAAGGGTCTCGGCCTGAAACGTCGACTGCACCTCTTCCTAGAGGTGCTGCCTGGCCTGCTGCGTTCACCAGCAACTTTGATGTGTGTTGTTAAAAGACGTAAGATTATGTCTAAATTGAAAAAAGAGAGGGCACAAATAGCTTTCCTCCAGGAAACACATATGAACCAATCTGAACATGGAAAGTTAAAAAGAATGGGCTTTAAGCATGTATTTTATTCATCATATAAATTGAGTCACAAAAGAGGGGTAGCTACTTTAATATCAAGTACTCTTAATTATGAATATATTTCAGAGACTAAAGACAAAGAAGGATGGTTTGTAAAAATCACAGGAAGAATAGAAGGTACAGAAGTAACATTGCTGAATGTTTATGCTCCTCCAGGTTGTGAATGGTCATTTTATAGACACATTTTTGACCTAATGGTCAGTTCTCAAGGGGTAGTAATTTGTGGAGGGGATTTTAATATTAGATTAAATCCTGTATTAGATTCTTCAAGAATAGTTACTCAGAATAAACCTCTGACTCAGAAAATGAATTCATTGATGGAGGAGTTTGGAATTATAGATGTCTGGAGGGAATTACACCCTACTAGTAAGGATTACACACATTACTCTTTCCCTCATTCAGCCTATTCAAGGATAGACTATTTCTTTATCTTTAATACAGATAGACTCAGGATAAAAAACTGTAATATTGCAACAATTGATCTGTCGGATCATAGCCCAGTCTCTATGTCTCTAATCCTGGAAAGGAAAATGAGGAAAACACTATGGAGGCTAAACTCACATATACTCAATAACCCGAAAGTAATGGAGAGATTAAGGGGAGAAATCAAAGAATATCTAGACCTTAATGACGCGGGAGAAACATCACCAGTGATCTTATGGGATACATTGAAAGCTGTACTGAGAGGGAAAATTATTTCCATCACCACTCACATGAAAAAAATTAATGCACAAAAATTAGCAGACCTTCAAGGAAAATTAAAACAACTTCAAGTTGTAGATAGCAACGAAAGTAATTCAAATCGAAAACAAGAAATTAGGAAATTGCAAAGTGAAATTGACGATATTTATACGTTGGAAACTCAAAGAAATTTTCTTTACCTGAGACAAAAGAATTATGAAGTAGGAGGTAAATTAACTAGATTATTAGCATATAAATTACGAAAACAACAAGCAGACAATACAATTCATAAAGTAAAGAATCCAATGACAAAGCTTGTGGAGAGTACAATAGGGAAAATTCAAGAGAGTTTTGAAACATATTATCGAGAGCTGTACTCCCAACCCCGGGCCCCCAATGAGCCCTATATAGACAGTGTATTGAATTTTTTAGATCTACCTAAACTTACAGATTTACAAAATGAAAGTTTATTAGAACCAGTAACTGTCAAAGAACTGAACGTGGCCATCTCTAGGTTAAAGGCTGGAAAGTCCCCAGGTTCTGATGGGTTTACCTCAGAGTGGTACAAGTCCCTGAAGACACAGTTAGCCCCATTACTACTTAACACCTTTAATTGGATCTTGCAGAGAGGAGAAACTCCATCTTCCTGGAGAGAAGCGATTATTTCAGTTATTCCTAAAGAGGGTAAAGATAAACTAGAATATGGCAATTATCGGCCAATTAGTGTTCTTAATTTAGATTACAAACTATTTACATCTATATTAGCGTGCAGATTGGAAAAGCTTTTACCTGGCCTAATCCACTTAGACCAGACTGGATTTATTCAACAAAGACAAACACAGGACAACATAAGGAGAACTCTGCACATATTAGAACAGATTAATAAGAACGAGACAGAGACAATGGTAGTAGGATTGGACGCTGAGAAAGTTTTGATTTGGTTAGTTGGGCATTCCTATACAGAGTGTTAGGAAGATTCGGCTTTCAAGAAAAGTTTATTAAAGTAATTCAGACTCTATATGACAGCCCTACAGCCCGAATTAAAATAAATGGGGACCTCTCTGACTTCTTCATCTTAGAGAGAGGCACTAGACAGGGATGCCCAATTTCTCCTCTCCTTTTTGCGCTATATATTGAACCGCTTGCCCAACTAATAAGACAGAGCAAAATCGTAAAAGGTATCAAAGTGGCAGGGATTGAACAGAAAGTGGCGTTATTCGCAGATGATGTTTTGGTCTATCTGAGTGAACCAGAAAAATCATTTATAGGATTGTTTACACTGTTGGATGACTTTGGGAAAATATCAGGTTATAAAATAAGTGTAAAGAAAACGCAGGTTATGTCCCTAAATTATACACCATCCAAAAAATTGCAGAATACATACGATCTTAAGTGGGAAGCTAAATCATTAAAATATTTAGGAATAACCCTGCCGAAGGATCTTTCAACACTGTCACAGGTAAATTATGGGCCATTAATCTCAGAGATAAAAGCAGATATGCATAGATGGAGTCTTATCCCCTTTTTAAGTTTAAATTCAAGGATAAATACTATAAAAATGAATATTCTTCCTCGGTTATTGTATCTTTTCCGTACTTTACCGGTGGAGGTGGATGATAATCAATTCAGGGAATGGGACAAATGGATTTCCCGCTTCATTTGGCAAGGAAAGAAACCTAGAATTCGATATAACATCTTACAGTTAGGGAAGGAAGGAGGAGGTATGGTTCTTCCTTGCCTGAGAAATTATTTTTATGCCTCACAGATAACCCCTCTGTTATATTGGTGTAATAGGGAATATAAGGCTAGATGGAAGGAAGTAGAATTTGGATTAGTTGACAGTTTTCCTCTACAGGCCTCAATAGCTGACAAAGAATTGATGGCCCAGTTGGAAAAATTTAAAAACAGTTGGATAAATCTTACATTAAAAGTATGGCAGAAGGTGGTTAATTCATGTGGGATTAATAACATGTTAAAACTCTTTAGATGGTGTGCATATGATACCGATTTCCTTCCCAACAGAGGAGATAAAAGATTTGAGCTATGGATAAAGAAAGGTCTTACAATCTACCTCTCATTTATAGATAAAAGAGTATTACAAAGTTTCCAAATCCTGCAGGACAAACATGGCCTAGAACATAATGACTTTTTTAGGTACCTTCAAGTACGAAACTATGTTAACCAGAGTTCTAGATATACAGACCTATCAACAGTAGAATTAGAATTTTTCAAGATTCTGAATTCGGCTTGCAGTTCAATACCTAGTAAATCAGTTTCTCGATTATATAATGCACTCTCCCATGCTAAAAATGTAAATACACTGTATATTAAAGAGAAGCGGGAGAAAGAAGCGGCGTTGGTACTTTCAGAGGAGGCTTCGGGGAAAATCTGCAGCTTTCAATGGTCCTCGACTAATTCTTTGATTTGGAGAGAACATTGTTGGAAAAACATTATAAGATACTTCAAGACTCCATATCAGGAAAAATATAAAGATACAAACGTGATGTGTTGGAGAAGATGCGGCTCCAAGGAGGCAAATCATTTTCATATTTTCTGGGATTGCCCTAAATTAAGTCTATATTGGGAAGGCATTCATAGAACATTAGTTAGGGTACTTAGGTCCCAGATACCTCTGAACTTTGAGACGCTCTATTTGGGGCATGTGTTGTTTCTTGAACAGAAGGAAGATATAAAGTTGCTGCAGGCCCTCTTAGCGGCAAGTAAGAAATCAATTACTAGAAAGTGGCTAAATCTAATACCACCTACATTAGAAGATTGGCATGAAATTATCTTGGAAATATTTAAAATGGAAAAGTTGACTTACTCCCTGAGAATTCAAAAAGAAAAATTTTATCAAATCTGGAATAAATGGATTGAATATATAACCCCAATGCGAGCAGTCTTTAGATGACTCTCCTAATGATTTATACTGCTCTTCTCATCAACACAGTAATATTGCTAACGTAAGCACCCCTAGTCTAAATGTTTGTTTTTTTTTTGTTTTCTTTTGGAAAATAGAGAATTAACACAAGTAAAGGGAAAGATTTGGGAAAGGGATAAAAAATGAAAAAATTAAGTAAATAAGTACATAGGGATTGGATAATTATGTCTGCGGGCAGGAGCAAGCATGAACAAATTAGGATATAAACACCTACGATGGTTGTTACATAGGCTTATATACAACAATTTGGACCAGTGGAAATGGTCCAGAAGAGTTATATGGAAACTATTATTACCATTTTTCTTAACAACTAATACCATTACCTAGCCTAATAGATTAGAATTACCACAGTACATAATTATCTATTTAAGTGTCTAATTTCCTTTTATATCATCTCAATGTGTACTTAAGAATGTATAAATAATTATAGTTTTATACATATAAAAAAATGGAAAAGGTTATATGTGTGAAAAAAAGTACATGATATTTATGAATTCCTTATCCAAATAAAAATAAAAAAAAAGAAAAAAAAAAGGAGAATCTGCAACACACACAAAAATTGCTGGTGAACGCAGCAGGCCAGGCAGCATCTATAGGAAGAGGTACAGTTGATGCTTCGGGGCGAGACCCTTCCTCGGGACTAACTGAAAGAAGAGATAGTAAGAGATTTGAAAGTGGGAGGGGAAGGGGGAGATCCGAAATGATAGGAGAAGACAGGAGGAGGAGGGATGGAGCTAAGAGCTGGAAAGTTGATTGGCAAAAGGGATATGAGAGGATCATGGGATGGGAGGCCTAGGGAGAAAGAAAGGGGAAGGGGAGAAGCCCAGAGGACGGGCAAGGAGTATAGTGAGAGGGACAGAGGAAGAAAAAGGAGAGAGAGAGAGAGAGAAAAAAAAATTAATAATAAATAAATAAATAGATAACGGATGGGGTACGAAGGGGAGGTGGGGCATTAACGGAAGTTAGAGAAGGAGAATCTGAATAGTTTTTACACATATGTTAAGAGCAATAGGATTGTAAGGGACAAAATTGGTAATATGGAGGATCAGAATTGTAATCTATGAAGTGCGATTGATAAGTTCGTGACCTAGAGTAGAAGAAGTCAATTTTCAAAAACTAGCACATTTATTTTTCCTACATTTACACACTTAGCCCAGCGGTTGTGGAGCATATGGATCCCTTCTTTGTAGAAGTCGACATCTTGGACCTCCAGTAAGTGGTCCACAGCAGGGGCAATTGATAAGTTCGTGGCCTAAGGTAGAAGGAGATGAGTTATTAACTTCAAACTTTCTGCATTTTCCCTCAAAGAGTTGAATGGCACATGCATGTAACAAGAGCTGTATAACTCATCTCCTTCCACCCAAGGTACGAACTTATCAACCGCCCCTGCTGTGGACCACTTCTACAAAGAAGGGATCCGTATGCTTCATGACCGCTGGACTAACTGTGTATATGTAGGAGAGGCCTATGTTGAAAAATAAATGTGCCAGGTTTTCTAAAATTGACTACTTCTACCTTAGGCCACGAACTTATCAATCACCCCTCACATGTGTGGAGCCAAAAGAGATGAGGGAAATCTTAAATGGACTCCTTGCATTTGTATTTACTCAGGAGATGGACTCTAATCTATAGAACTGAGGCAAAGCAACATCAAATTCGTGGACCCTATACAAATTATAGAGGAGGAGCTGTTTGCTGACCTGAGACAAGTTTGGGTGGATAAATCCCCAGAACCTGACAAGGTGCTCCTTTGAACCTTGAGAGAGGAAATTGCAGAAATTGCAGGAGTCCTAGCAGAGAAGTTTAAATCATCTTTAGCACAGGTGAGATAATGGAGGATTGGATGATATCCAATGTTGTAAGAAAGGCTCTAAAAATGAACCAGGTATTTATATGTCAGTGAGCCTGACATAAGTCATTGGCAGGCATTCTAAGGGACTGGGTATGTAAGTATTTGGATAGACATGGACTGATTAGGGATATTCAGCATGGCTTTGTACATGGAAGGTCATGTCTAACAAATCTTGTAGAGTGTTTTGAGGAAGTTACCAGAAAATTTGATGAAGGCAACGCAGTGGATGTTGTCTACATGGTTTTAGGAAGACATTTGACAAAGTCCTACATGGGAGGTTGGTCAAGAAGGTTCAGTTGCTTGGCATTCATGATGAAGTAGTAAATTGGATTAGACCTTGGCTTTGTGGGAGAAGCCAGAGAGTGGTTGTAGATCGTTGCTTCTCTGACTGGAGTCCTGTGACTAGTGGAGTGCTACATGGATCGGTGCTTGGGTCCGTTGTTGTTTATTATTTATATCAATGATTTGGATAGTAATATGGTTAACTGGATCAGAAAATTTGCAGATGACAGCAAGATTGTGAGTCTAGTGGACAGCAAGGAAGACTGTCCAAGCTTCCAGGGTATTGGGATCAAATGGAGAAATGGACTGAGAAACGGTAGATGGAATATAATGCAGGTGAGGTGCTGCAATTTGGTAGAACCAATCTGGGTGGGTCTTATACAGTTAACAGTTAACACTGAGGAGTGTGGTAGAACAAAGGGATCTAGGAATACAGGTCCAAAATTCATTGAAAGTGGTGTCACAGGTAGATAGGGTTGTAAATAAAGAATTTGGCATGTTGGCCTTTGTAAATCAAAATATTGAGTACAGGAGAATGGATGTTATGTTGAAGCTGTATAAGACTTTGGTGAGGCCTAATTTGGAGTATTGTGTGCAGTTTTGGTCACCTGCCTACACTAAAGGTGTAAATAAAGTTAAAGAGTACAGAGAAAATTTACAGGGATTTTGCCAGGACTAGAGAACATGACTTATAAGGAAAGATTGAATAGGTTAGGACTTTATTCCTTTGAATGTCAAAGATTGAGAGGAGATTTGATAGAGGTATACAAAATTATGAGACCATAGTTAGGGTAAATGCAAGAATGCATTTTCCCCTGAGGTTACATGGGACTACACATAGAAATTATGGGTTAAGGGTGAAAGGTGAAGAGTTTAAGGGTAACATGAGGGGAAATTGATTCACTCAGAGGGTTATGAGAGTGTGGAATGAGCTGCCAGTGCAAGTTGTGCATCAGAGCACGGTTTCAACATTTAAAAGAAGTTTGGGTAGGCACATGGATGGTAGGGGTATGGAGGGCTCTGATTCCAGTCCAGGTCAATGGGAGTAGGCAGTTTAAATGGTTTGGCATGGACTAGATGGGCCGAAGGGCCTTGTTTCTGTGCATGCTTTTCTATGACTCTAAAGAAGAACAAATGTAAGTAAATAATATTATCTTTCTGGATTCAATGAATAAAATAGAACACAAAAATTTGCCTCGCTGACTTTCTCCACTTGTCCCTTCTTTTCTAATGCTCAATAAACAGGACAGATTATTTTTTGTGTGAATTCTAGAGGATTTTTGTACTCTTAATTTGATGAATTAGCCTCCCCTTTATAAGAGCTTGACTAATGCAAAATCAATTAGGCCTTTCACAGGAATAGAATCTACAATTAATCTCTTTCATTAGCTATTGTTCATGTCAAGTGAGGCATTCGTCTTAAAATCTCTATGTATCATTCAGCAGATCCTGATTTATAAAGTTATCTTCCAAGTGAATATTATCTCTACTTAATTATAACAATAAATGTGGGTTCAAGATTTATATACAACTTTGTTACAGTTATTATGACAGTGTTTGAATGTTGAATGTGCTTCTCTGAGATTCTTCTTTCACTAATTTAAGTTATCCCATTTGTTTTAAGCTGCTTAATATGTCTGCTAAAGTAGCAAAGATTTGGCACTTCGTGTTCTTGATGCTACAATCACACATGCAGAAACTTCAGGACCATCTCCTTCCAGTTTCATTGCTTTGAGTAGTGAATCACAAAGAGAAAGTTGCAATTTGCCATTTTAAAATGATTGATCAAGTGGAAACACTGACAGTTTCACAGGCAGATATTATAAAAAAAAACCTTGATTGTTACATATTTTACAACAGCTTCCAATTAGTCTTGCAATCCGACTGGTCATTCTAACACCAATAACCATAAATGCCTTCTAGTGTGGGGGAATATAGAGCACAAGGTGGGGACGCAAAGTCCCAGGACTGTGACTCTTGCAAATCTATCTGGGGTTTCCCAATTCAATTGGCAGTTGGATGATAGTCTTTTCCCAATCTTTCAGAAAGATTTGTGATTGTTGGATACTATCTGTTCAATGCAACTCATGAAGATTTTTGGGTGGTCTCTGGTGCCTTGGCACGTATATCATTGTCAATGAAACTCTGCGTTTGTGGCATGTCACACCGAGCTGCAAATCTGATCTAGCATTGGAGGAAAAGTGCATGGAATGCCTATCCTTAGCAACAAGATATCAGACAGCTGCCTCACACGCTGTTTGTCCACCATCGGTGACCTTCTGAAAAGTTCACTGGCAAAGCCCTGGAGGGATCCCACATTAAAAAAAAATCAGGACAGTGGTCACCTGACAACCACAATTAAAATTTGACACCCTGAATATTTGGCCTTGTTCCAGTAAATCATAAACTAATGCCACAGCCTGATGCCTGATATTGAAGTTTCTATAACAAGACTTTGATTTGCTAAAGAAGCTCATCATCTGCTGGTGAACCCTGTGCAGCAGGGATAAACTCCTGTAAGCTGCAATAAAACAGACAAAGCAGGGAACGCTCAGATAGTCAGGCAGCATCTGACCATCTGAGTGTTCCCTGAGAAAAAAAAGAGAAAACAGAGCCAACATGTCAAGTCATCTTTCTCCTTTTGAAACTGAATTCTTAGCAGTAATGGTAAAGCCATTTGTTCTGATGAAGTCTTTGACCAGAAATGCTGGTTCTTCTTCTTTTTCCAAAGGAACTGCGTGATTTGCGGAGTGTGCCCAACATTTTCAGTTTCTATGTCTGATTTCCTGCTGCTATAGTTGTTAGTTTTTCATTCCTGTGAGCTTCACGGCTCTGCTCATTCCCCAGGTCTCTGTAGAGCTGCATATCTGTGAAGAGCAGATTGATGCAACCACAACGTTTTCTTAATAATAAAGGGAAGACAATTGTCATATGAAGTTAGTCCTTATTGTCATTCCTCGCTTGTTTCTTCCACCTTCTCAAGTGGAACTGTGATTTCACTTTGCTTCCTACTATGAGTTCCAAGCTCTCCAGAAGATGCACAGTAAAATAAGAAAAACAATAATGGAAAGAACGTCTTGAAAGTAAAGCCCATTGCTCCCCATGAAGGTACTAGCATGCATTTGTGTTGGAGAAATCAGTGAGGTGGAGCAAATTTCCTAATGGTAGCAGTCCAATCCACCCTACTTCTTCTTCCACTTACTCACTGCACTCAACTCTACATGCCCCTCAATGTTAAAATTCAGATCAGCAAGGCAATACAATCATATCAGCTACCATTTGGATTATAATACATTTCTTAATATCTGTTTCACAAGGAATTCATTCTAGCTTACTTTAGTTTATCATTAGAAAGCACACCCAGTGGAAATTTCCAACGGTGTTCTGATTGGTTATGGTACCATATCACAAAGTATATAGAGTTCCTAGCAGTTGTTGTAGTGATAACCTTCCTATCACAGCACCCAAATGATTTGTTAATTACATGATGTTTCACCTCTACCCCTGCTGCTCAGAATTCAATTTCAAGTGTTGATTACTAGGAGTTTGAAGAAATCTTTCTTGATATTGGTGATAAATCACTTTTTAAATTCCCTGCCTCTGCCTCCACTTTTTACTTTTGAGACCATAGCCACATATTGGGATCATATTACACTATCTATTCCCACAAAAATATCAATAGCCTTATTTTAAGCTGTAAATTTAAAAAAGAGGTAAACAGTTAAAACCAAAAAAGGCTAGCACTGAGGCAAGCAATTTGAAAATAAACCTGTCTCAGCACTTGTCAAGTACCAAACATGAACAACCTTTGATATTTTTTTGCTATGAACAGAAGCACTAGATAGACCGGAGAACAGGAGGCAGATACATAGAGACTGGGTGCTACAGAAGGTTTCAGTTATCTAACGAGAAAGTTACCAAGGATTTTGCAAAGACAAAGGAGTTAGAAATGCAGGAGGACACCTAGAAGTCATCATGTAACAGGGAAGACATTCTTTATTATTAACAGAAGATTAGTTTTGCTGATTGCATTAAGAGAACCTGATCGTTACTGCCACTTTGTACGTTCACTTTGCTGTGAAATGAAGTAGCTTATTGATTCAAATCAAGCATTCTTACTTCGTATCTCCGCAGCATGATTTTTAGATGGATGGAGGCGAGGCTTCCACAAAAGCCAGGACCATTTAGTTCAGGCCAGGAGGGTGTTATTGTTAGACCTGAAGATATACACTGGATCAATGAAGAGAAAGGGTAGATGCAGGGAAACAACTTCCTCTAACAGGGAGAAAAACAAGAATGAAGGGGAATGCCATTAAAATTATTCATAGACCACTTATAAAATACTGTTTCATGCAAAGATAAATGGAAATTTAGAATTTTTCATAAGATTATAAGTGCTAAGACATCTGAATCTATTCAATATGAGTTCAATAAAATTCTATCAGGATATGATATCTATTGATGGGAATTAAAGCACATTAATAAAATAGATATTACTCAGGATCTAACTGAAAAGCTTGAGATGAAATGTTTGTGTCTATCTTGAATCTTCTTCTTGTGTGGTCCCTTATGATTGAGGATGACTTGACTCCACTGTATTTCCATGGGTTCTGATATGATACTAATATGACTCAAGTTGCTAGAGAGTTAAGGGGTGCTTGGTGATGGAATAGTTTGAAAGGTATTTTTGATCTTCCATGGCTTATCCTAGACTTGTTTGTTCTCCTTATTCATAGAGCCATGCTTCTCAGTGCCAGTCCAAATGATCTGTCCCCACTTTGACCAGTCATTGTCGACAGATTTCCAGGAGGTAATGGGGACATTGCTATTTTTCATGCTATTTTGAATATATCCTTGAGTATTTCTGCAGTCCTCCTTGGCAATCTCTTCCTGCGATTGAATGTATATTTCTGGTCTCCAGTTACAGGCACACAAACAATATGGCTTGTCCAGAGGAGTTGATTGCAGAATAGGGCCTCAGTATTGGAGATATTGACATGGGAAAAGAGACTGATGTAAAATTTGCTTATCTTGCTAGTGGCTTTGGTGATTTTACAGAGGAGCATTGGTGGAATTTGGAGGAATACATTGCTATGCCTACCATAAATAGTCCAGGTCTTAGTATCATAGAGGAGAGCGGGGATCATTTCTGCTTTGTAAGTCATGAATTTTGTGCCAGGACTGAGGTCTTGGTCATCAAACACACTTTTCCTCAGACATCCAATGACTTCCATTATTGAATTGAGGTAACTTCCAATAGTGGAGAAAATGACTTTTTTAAAATTTACAACACATGATTATGATTGCAAAAGTATTGTCTGTAAAGTGATGCATGAGAGAACTGGATTCATTCTTGGAGTAAAATTGCAATATTACAGAGAAAAAAGAAGTTGGATAACCATTTCAGAGAGGCAGTATTAACATGATGGCCAGAATGGCCACTTTCTCAGAATGCTTCCAGAAAATTGTAACTCTTCAATATAATGTATTTTGAAATATACCATGGTGCACTGGTAAGAAAGTGAATAGTGGCAAAATTATCTATTAGTTCCCTTTACATGTTCGTTGTAGGGAAACCCGACTGTTACAATAACAAAGCTTAATGCAAGTTTTATCTTCTACTGGAGCAAGTTGCAGTCTTTTGCAATTAATATCATATGTTCTGTCTATATAACTGGCCATAGCTTTTGTAAATCATTCCCCTGTGATGTTGGCTCAGGTTCTTTGCTCTCTACTTTCACAGCCTGATATACTGAGTGTGCCTCATAGCCATGCAGATCACACCTTTGCATTTCCCTTCATTTGTGTTTTCATATCCTAAGTGCCCTCTTCTAGTTTTTATGTCATTTTCCTCCCTCCCTTACAGCTTATTACCCAGTGAAAGAAAGTCAAAAAACTCCAGATGCCGCAAATTCTCAGCAAGTCAGGCAACATTAGTGGACAGATAAAAAGAGTTGATATTTCAGGTCAAAGTCTTCCATAAGAATTGGGAAGGAGAAAAAATAAACCAGTTAAGCTGCAGGAAGGATAACCATGGGAATTAGCAGCAAACAAGACTGAAGACAAAAGATGATGGAGATGCCGGAATCCAAAACAAAAACCGATTGTCGAAAGAACTCAGTAGGTCAAGCAGCATCTGTGGAGACAAATGGTGCAAGTTGATATTTCAGACCAAGACCCTTCATTGAGATGTAGGGTCCTGACAAGAACTTTGGACATATACCTTTTGCCTCCACAAATGCTGCTTGACCTGTTCAGTTCTTCCAGTTTTCTGTTTCTATTGGAAGTGAAATTATCTGGTCAATGAGTAAGTAGAGACATTGGAGAGTGAGAAGATAACCAACGGAACATTGACCAAAAAAGGCAGTAGGTATGAAATGCAGAGCAGAACGATGAGCCCAGCTGATTTCCACTCCCAGAGAACAAAAAGAGAAAAAAAATATAGCTGAGAAAATGTTGCAGATGGCTAACTGATACATATCTCTGTAAGTTGCAGAAATCAATGTTGAGTCCAGAAGATGAAGTGCTGTTGCTTAGACTTGTAGTAGGATTCTTAGCAATGAGGAAGGGTTAATTAGCAATCTTGTCGTGAGAGGCCCCTTGGGTAAGAGTGACCATAATATGGTGGAATTCTTCATTAAGATGGAGAGTGACATAGTTAATTCAGAAACAAAGGTTCTGAACTTAAAGAGGGGTAACTTTGAAGGTATGAGACGTGAATTAGCTAAGATAGATTGGCAAATGACACTTAAAGGATTGACGGTGGATATGCAATGGCAAGCATTTAAAGGTTGCATGGATGAACTACAACAATTGTTCATCCCAGTTTGGCAAAAAAATAAATCAAGGAAGGTAGTGCACCCGTGGCTGACAAGAGAAATTAGGGATAGTATCAATTCCAAAGAAGAAGCATACAAATTAGCCAGAGAAAGTGGCTCACCTGAGGACTGGGAGAAATTCAGAGTTCAGCAGAGGAGGACAAAGGACTTAATTAGGAAGGGGAAAAAAGATTATGAGAGAAAACTGGCAGGAAACATAAAAACGGACTGTAAAAGCTTTTATAGATATGTAAAAAGGAAAAGACTGGGAAAGACAAATGTAGGTCCCCTGCAGACAGAAACAGGTGAATTGATTATGAGGAGCAAGGACATGGCAGACCAATTGAATAATTACTTTGGTTCTGCCTTCACTAAGGAGGACATAAATAATCTTCCAGAAATAGTAGAGGACAGAGGGTCCAGTGAGATGGAGGAACTGAGCGAAATACACGTTAGTAGGGAAGTGGTGTTAGGTAAATTGAAGGGATTGAAGGCAGATAAATCCCCAGGGCCAGATGGTCTGCATCCCAGGGTGCTTAAGGAAGTAGCCTAAGAAATAGTGGATGCATTAGTGATAATTTTTCAAAACTCGTTAGATTCTGGACTAGTTCCTGAGGATTGGAGGGTGGCTAATGTAACTCCACTTTTTAAAAAAGGAGAGAGAGAGAAACCGGGGAATTATAGACCGGTTAGCCTAACGTCGGTGGTGGGGAAACTGCTGGAGTCAGTTATCAAGGATGTGATAACAGCACATTTGGAAAGCGGTGAAATGATCGGACAAAGTCAGCATGGATTTGTGAAAGGAAAATCATGTCTGACGAATCTCATAGAATTTTTTGAGGATGTAACTAGTAGAGTGGATAGGGGAGAACCAGTGGATGTGGTATATTTGGATTTTCAGAAGGCTTTTGACAAGGTCCCACACAGGAGATTAGTGTGCAAACTTAAAGCACACGGTATTGGGGGTAAGGTATTGGTGTGGGTGGAGAGTTGGTTAGCAGACAGGAAGCAAAGAGTTGGAATAAAGGGGACCTTTTCAGAATGGCAGGCGGTGACTAGTGGGGTACCGCAAGGCTCAGTGCTGGGACCCCAGTTGTTTACAATATATATTAATGACTTGGATGAGGGAATTAAATGCAGCACCTCCAAGTTTGCGGATGACACGAAGCTGGGTGGCAGTGTTAGCTGTGAGGAGGATGCTAAGAGGATGCAGGGTGACTTGGATAGGTTGGGTGAGTGGGCAAATTCATGGCAGATGCAATTTAATGTGGATAAATGTGAAGTTATCCACTTTGGTGGCAAAAATAGGAAAACAGATTATTATCTGAATGGTGGCCGATTAGGAAAAGGGGAGGTGCAACGAGACCTGGGTGTCATTATACACCAGTCATTGAAAGTGGTCATGCGGGTACAGCAGGCGGTGAAAAAGGCGAATGGTATGCTGGCATTTATAGCGAGAGGATTTGAGTACAGGAGCAGGGAGGTACTACTGCAGTTGTACAAGGCCTTGGTGAGACCACACCTGGAGTATTGTGTGCAGTTTTGGTCCCCTAATCTGAGGAAAGACATCCTTGCCATAGAGGGAGTACAAAGAAGGTTCACCAGATTGATTCCTGGGATGGCAGGACTTTCATATGAAGAAAGACTGGATGAACTGGGCTTGTACTCGTTGGAATTTAGAAGATTGAGGGGGGATCTGATTGAAACGTATAAGATCCTAAAGGGATTGGACAGGCTAGATGCAGGAAGATTGTTCCCGATGTTGGGGAAGTCCAGAACGAGGGGCCACAGTTTGAGGATAGAGGGGAAGCCTTTTAGGACCGAGATTAGGAAAAACTTCTTCACACAGAGAGTGGTGAATCTGTGGAATTCTCTGCCACAGGAAACAGTTGAGGCCAGTTCATTGGCTATATTTAAGAGGGAGTTAGATATGGCCTTTTGGCTACGGGGGTCAGGGGGTATGGAGGGAAGGCTGGGGCGGGGTTCTGAGTTGGGTGATCAGCCATGATCATAATAAATGGCGGTGCAGGCTCGAAGGGCCGAATGGCTTACTCCTGCACCTATTTTCTATGTTTCTATGTTTCTATGTTAGCAGCAATACAGGAGCCCACAGACTGCTGTGACAGGCAGAGAGTAGGATGGAGAATTCAAGTGACAGTCAACAGAAAGTTCAGAGTCACCCCTGTGGGCAAAATGCATCGAAACCACTCTCCCAGCAACTTAAAAGCAACTTTTGAGTGATGAAGTGTCTGTTATCCAAAATGTCAATTTTGTTTCTCTTTCCACAGATGCTGCCTGTGTTGAATATTTCCAGAAATTTCAGTTGCTACACCAATGAGATTCCAAGGAAATGAACCAAATGCTTTATTCACTGAGTTGCAGTATTGAGAGACAACACTCCTCCTTGCCAAATCCCTCTGTTTGCAAAACCTCACAGAGCTGTTGTCATGGATACCAAATCTGACACCCTAGGCCCAGGTGTGTGTGTGTGTGTGTGTGTGTGTGTGTGTGTGTGTGTGTGTGTGTGTGTGTGTGTGTGTGTGTGTGTGTGTGTAATTTATGGTTAATAGTTGAATAATTAGTTAATTAACATCACTCAATATTGTTGAAAAAAATACTTGCTGCTTACAGTGATGATTAGTGAGGCACAGAATGATCTGTATTTACTGACAAGTACCTTTATTGTTTAAACTAATAAGTATGTGAATTCATGCACTAAATACCTTGTGTACACACTCGCTAAATATCCCTGACTCTCCTGAATAGTCAAAGAAGAACAAAGGTATTATCTAGGCTAGGAAGTTGACACTGGCCAGGCATTCCTCGTTGTCCACGTGCTTCACTCGCCACGTATTTCACACAGGGTTACTTATGCTTGTATCTGCGATGGTTATTCTTTGAAGTTACCGCTACCAACACATATGGAACATCAACTTTTATATCCATTCCTTATCAATTCAAATACCACATTCCAGTGTCATTGGCCGCAGGTCATGTGTCTGTCCTTTAACACCTTGCTATTGGCTCTGCTCCAAGCCAGCATCCATTTATTGCCCTCTTCCCATCAAGTGACAGTCGATAATTTATGGCTCCTTGGTCTCAATCAGCAATGAGTTCAAATTACTTCAGGCAGGCATCAACCCAAACATTCACAAACTTGCATGTTATAGCCAACCAAGGAACCTCTCACAAATAAGTTCTTACTTGGAAATGATCTCCAGTTTAGCAGATTACCTGAAGAATCATTGTGTCTTCTTTAAAACATTGATCAAGCCCAGCATGTCTCACAAAAGGGAGAAAAGTGTGTCTTCACAAAATGGCAGCTTCTATCCCAAAGCATGTGGCAAGAACAAAGACAATTAGCCTGTCTGTTTCCACTGTCTTTGATTCATTTGAATTCACCGATTTGTAGATTGTCATTCTTTCTGGTCAACAATATAAAGAAGTTATGCTTAATGGAGAGGCCATTTTGGAGCAGGCAGTGTAAGAGTGGGGAGCTGAGGCTGTGGCTCAAAGAGACACAGTAGGTTGTACTGGTGTGAGGAATGATAGCAGCTCTTTGAAAATGTTTTAGTGAGAAGGCACAGGTAAAAACATGTAAGATTATATTAACCTTAATCCTTGATTTAGTGTAAGCAGAATGGTGGCTAGGGCAGTGGAATGCTCCTCCTGCAAAAGGTGGGAAGTCAGGGAACCTCATAGTTTCCCTGATGACTGCCTCTGTGGGAAGTGCACCCAGCTATTTTTCCTGACAGACTATGTCAAGGAAATGGAACAGGAGCTGAATCTGGAGGTCATCGGGAAGCCTGAAGGCTTCATTGATGAGACATTTTTTACTGAGGTGGCTACGCCCAAGGTACAGGCTTCAGATAGATGGGTGACACTAGTGTAACCCTCAGGTTTGGCAGGCGGTGTTAGTCTAAGGGAAGACAGTCTCTGACCCCGCCAAACTTGTGAAATCTCATTTGTGTGGATGCTGTGTGATGTGTTTCCCTGTTACAAATCAGTACCATGAAATATATGCAATTAAACGATCGAGCTTTATAATTCTCAATTTGACTAATGGGTTAGTAAAGAAAACAGAAAGGAAAAGGGCCCATTTTAATGAAATAGTCTAATGTGCCTGTTGGAGCTCATGGTTTTCCCATCTGTTAGCTCTCCATTGATTTCCCCTGGGTATTGCCAAGTCCTGGCCCCATTCCAAGTCCACTCCGTCCTGCAGTCCATGACCTCTCTGTTGTGGCATCTTCTTTCTTCATCTTCCGCCGAACAAAAGACTGCCAATACCTTGCTCTTGGGCACACAAGAAAGAAAAGCATTCCCCTCATTCGACAGTGCACATTCCAAAGCCCCTGTTATCTCTAGTCATAACTCAAACACTGCTGCTACTGAGAAATCATTACGTTAACAGTGAAAACTTTCCCAGGGTGTTACACTCTCCTCCACTGAATTTAGTCATGTCCTCGTGACTTTGAGATAATTTGTCGACTCTTCCTGCAAAGCACAAAGTCCAACCCAGGTGTAAAAGGCAGTGACATAGCTCCCCAAAGTGGTAGGGGCCACAATCTATTTCCCCAGTGCTATATAGGCCAGCTTATCCAGTGGTCTCCTGATTCTTTGAGACCCTCATCTACCTCTTCATGTTCTGACACTACTGGGGATACTTCAGGTCTACCTAGCGACGTCTCCACTGGTCTATCACTCATGCCCTCCTGCAATTCGGAGCCCTCTGTTCCTTGGCCGAGCCCTGCTTAACCCTTGCAGGGTCCCACTGAACCCTCAGCTGTCTACAGATAGCCCGCCCAATTTCACCTGACTCAATGGGAGTAGGATTGGGAATCTCTTCTTCAATCAGTAGGGATTTAGCAAAAGGCAGCATATAAAACACCCCCACTTCCTCATCCTCCAAATCAGTATCCCACTTAGGGGCAAGGGCTGGTCTAATCTCTCCTGTGTTGGTCCTGCAGTTGCCTGCGTTGCAGCATTGTCTTCTTACTAGGTGTCGGCTCCAGGTCAGGCTCTGGGTCAACCTGTACCTCTTGTCCCAGAGGCAGAAGGTGGTTCCGATGGAGAATCTTGACAGGCCCATTCCCATCCTCTGATTTCACCTGGAAAACTGGTATGTTTGGCATCAGACTCTCCACTACATAGGGCTTAGCTATGTTTCCTAGGTAGCCCCAAATTCCTTACGAGGACTTGGTCTCCTGAAATGAATTGAGAGAACCTAACCTCTTAACCATACCTCCTTTTACTTCCTTGACTCTGCTTGGCAGCCGTGATCTCAACTAATTAATAAGCCATTTTCAGCTTTCTTCTCATGTCAGAAACATACTTCAGATAAATCTTTGGTGGTAGGTCATCCTCGTCAGTCCCAAAACGAAGATCAATGGGCAACCTCGCCTTGTGCCCAGGCATCAGATAATATAGTTAGTATCCGGTAGCTTCATTTCAGGTACAGTTGTAGCAGTGGACCAGATGTCCAATATGTTGACTCCACCTGCTCTTCCTGCTGATCTCCAAGGGTCTGAGCATGTCTAACAAGTCCAATTAAACCTCTCAGGCTGGGGAGCACCTTGCGGATGATAAGGAGTAGTTGTCGACTTCTTGACTTCGAGCATGCTCAGTAACTCATAGATGAGCCTACTCTCGAAATCCTGTCCCTGATCACTATGTATCTGCCTGGGAGGCCATAATAAATGAAATACTTCTCCCACAACACTTTGGCCACCGTGGACGCCCTCTGGTCCTTGGTAGGGAAAGCCTACACGTATCTGGTGTAGTGATCTGTGATGACTAAGATATTCGCCATGTTGCTGGCATCTGGCTCTATTGACAGGAAATCCATACACACCAGGTCCAGGGACCCCGCACTCTGCAAGTGGGACGAGGGAGCTGCCCGCGTAGGCAGCGTCTTCCTCTGTATGCATCAAATGCACGACTTGCAGTATTCTTTGATTTCCGGCTTCATTCAGGGCCGGTAAAGCCAATCTCTGAGCAATCCATAGGTTTTTTCAACCCCAAAATGTCCAGAATTATCAGGAAGTGATGTCAGCACCATCTTCCGATACTTCTCAGGCAGGAGCAGCTGGGAACACCAAGGCCGGTTCGGAGGAGACGTGACCCAGTACAAGATCTGGTTCCTCAACAATCTGGGGCATTCTCTCAGTAAGGGTGGCACCACAGTATGTTTCATCTTCTCCGCTTGGGCCGGGTCTCCCTTCTCAACCACTGACCAACTGGTATCGATGCCCGGGTCATCTCGCTGAGCAGCTGCCACTTCCCCAGGACTCAATTCCAGCAACTGGTTTATCTACAGAGCAGTCAGGTTACAGTAAACTTGTGTAATGGCGTCATCAGAAGCTCCCAGTTGATCTACTGCTCGTCCTGCCCTTGTCTTCTGTTTACCTTCACCACGATGGCAAACTGGCACATGGTTTTCACTCCTGAGACATGAACGCTCTCCCACTCTTTATCCCTGTCCAGCCCTTCATGCACACGTTAGGACAAAGCATCTGCATCAATATCCCTACTTCCTGGCCAGTACTTCAGACTGAAATCATAGGCAGACAACGCCGCCAATGACTGATGGCCTGTAGCATCCAATTTCACCAAGGTCAGGATACAAGTTAAGGGATTGTTGTCCATCCTCACCGCAAACTTGGCACCAAAGAGGTTGTCACTCAACTTATCCACCACAGCCCATTTCAACACTAGACACTCCAACTTGTGCGTGGGATAGTTTTTCTTAGAGGGTGATAGACTCCAGCTGACAAATGCAACAGGTCTCAACCCGATGACCTGATCCTGTTACAGGATGCCCCCTAAGCCCTCTCAGCTGGCATCCGTATGCAGCACATCTGAAAAAGCCAGCACAGGCGCCTGGGTCAGCAGCTCCTTCAGCGACTGAAAGGCCTCTTCACATTTCGCATCCCACGTTGGTCCAAAAGGCTCCACAGGGCTAAGATACTCGTTACCCTCCTCTCTTTCTTCCCCAAGGGAGGGTAACCACACAGAAGCTGATTTAAAAGGTAATCCTTCACGAACCTCCAATAGTAACACAGAACCCAAGGAATGAGCACAAAGCGATCACGGTCTGGGGCCTTGGCCAGGTGGTCACTGACTCTATTTTAGCCGGATTGTAGCTATTCCATCCCACGAGACTATGTGCCCAACATAGCTGACAGATGTCTTGCATAACTGGCACTTGTCCAGGGAAAGTTTTAACCCTTCAGCTTTCAGGCTGCCCAGCCCCCTTCAGTATCCCCTCCATGCTCTTCCAAGATGGACCCAAACACTATGAGGTCATCCAGATACACCAATACATCAAGCAAGTTCATATCCCCCACCGTCTTCTCCATGACACACCGGACGTTTGCAGGGGCTCCCAATTATCCTATCGAACTGGAAGACCCCCAGTGGACATATACATACTGTCCTCTCTTTGTCAGCCTCACTCATGGGGACCTGGTAATATCCACTCCTCAAGTCCAGCACACTGAACTACTTCACACCACTCAGACAGGCCAGCGTGTCTTCGATCGTCGGGACCATATAGTGGTTGGGGACGGTACCTCTGTTCAGAGTCCTATAGTCCACACACATCCATACCTCCCCATTCTTCTTTCAGGCCACTACTATTGGGGATGCATAGGGGCTTCAGGACTCGGTGATGATCCCAGCTTCCTTTAACTTACACAAATGCTGCTGAACGTCTTCCACCTCTGCAGGGGCAGTCACTGCGACCTCTCTCTGAATGGGCTGTTCTTGGTCACCCCGATAGTGTGACAATTGCTCTTGGAACAACCCACATCAGACTCATCAGTGGCAAAAACACCTTCCAGCTTCAACATCTTCTCTACCAACCTCCTCTTCCAACCCGCAGGTACCGGGGAGTCCTCGAAGTTGAATGACTCAGCAGTCAACTTTCCCCATTTTTCCAATAATTTCTCCCTGGCTTGTCTCACAGGGACCCTAGACATTACCGTCACTGGGAAAAGATACACCAGGAGCATCCCTTGCTTGAAGGTGACCTCTCTCTTCATAGTGTTACTGACAATCATTGCCATCCTGCTCGCCTGTACATCTGAGGGCTTCTGCAGTTCGGGCCTCACCTGTACCCAGCAGGTAATCCCGATTCCTCTTCATGGTCTTCTGGAGCGTTCACTAAGAGGGCCTCATCCTCGGGCATTCCAGGAAATTTGGGGTTTTCCATTACTCTCGTTATTTCCCCGGGCTGCAACATGATTGGCTTGGACTGGGTGAACGCTCACAGTCCCTTGTCTAAACTCGTTATCCGGCCCAGTGCAGCCATGCACTTCCTCAAAAGCAGCCCGAAACACCGGGTGAATGGACAGTGTCCTCAGGAAGCTCCCTCCAGCTTTCTCCTTGCAGGCCTCCATGAGCCTCCTCACAATAGGAGTGTTGGTCCCCACAAGAATTGAAACGCCGCCCTTCTCAACGGGTCTGGACAAACTAGCGCTAATGTATCAAAGGCCTCAGCTACTCCCACATCAGCCTTTGAAAACTCCAGCTTCACTGACAAATAACCCTCATACGAATAATCACTAGCACTAAGACCACAGATCTCTAGTGCACTGAATGGCGTCAAGGGTAAATGTGTCAAGTACTGGTTGTAAAATGAATGGTATAGTCAAGTGACCTGTGATCCTGTGTCAAGTATGGCTCTGGCATAAATATCCTCTATCTATGCGATATACTGGAGCTTGGCTCCACTAAACCTCTCACTGGGTCTCTTTTAAGTTTTGCCAATGACTCCATCTGCTTAGGTATCTGGGGGCTTCACGGCTCTAACAACTTCAGCAGCCCGCCCACTCAAACTTTCAACCAATCTGTGTTGCTTTACATCATCAATCAGAGTACTGTCACTCATCTAACAACTGAGATGTCTGCTACGCCCAAGTCTCGTACTCCTCTTCCTCTTTAGGTGTGGACGTTATTCCAGAGATTATGCGGAGCCTACCATAGCAGGCACTTTGAACCTGGGCATTTTTCCGTTTATCTGCCAAAGATGTAAGGACGGATACTAACTCAGAGTTCTTACTCTTTCCTGGGGGTTGGGGACTAATTAGACATTCCAAATCCATCCACTCCTTCCTCTCACTCTTCAGAAATGATAGAACCCTGACTTTGAAGTCTCCGCCCCCAGCTATGGGAAACTCGACTTGTAATTCGGCCCACTTCGCTACACTATCCTCCTTCCTGACAGTATGGACAGTCCATGGCCCCACCCACCTCTCCTGGGGCACCGATAGTACCAGGCAGCTCCATTGTCGATACGTCAGCGCTAGTGTGCGATAAAACATGGTCTGTGCCCGCCATTTTATCAAACCTCCGCCCCACAATCAAAACTTTGCTGACAACGTTAACAGTACTTAGCAGGTGAACTAACAATTTATCAGAAGTACGGATAATACCCCATTCAACATGCGCGCATTAGTTACTGGTAACCCCGTGAATGAACACCACCGCTCCTCCCCAGCAGCATCCATACTAGCACAGACTTAAACACACAACCCACTGGCTCAGTGCCCAGAGCAACAGCATCCAATGATATCAATCCCGGAACGATACTCCCACAAGTGTAGCACTCAGGTTTGACCAGTGGCATTATTCTAGGGGAAGACAGTCTCTGGTCAACCATGCTTGTGAAATCTCGTTTGTGTGGATGCTGCGTGATGTGTTTCTCTGTTACAAATCAGTACCACGAAATATCAGATAGTATACCAAATGCAATTAAACATTGAGCTTTATAGTTCTTAATCTGACTACAGGGTTAGTAAAGAAAACAAAAAGAAAAAGGGCTCATTTTAATGAAACAGTCTAATGTGTGTGTTGGAGCTCACGGTTTTCCCGTCCTTTAGTTTTCCATCGATTTTCCCCGGGCATCATCGACTCCCGGCCCCATTCCAAGTTCTCTCCGTCCTGCTGTCTACAGCCTCTCGATTCTGGCATCTTCTTTCTCCATCTTCCGCCAACCAAAAGACCGCAAATACATCACCCTCGGGCACACAGGAAAGAAAAACATTCCCTTCATTGGATGGTGTACATTCCAAAGCCTCGTTATCTCTCATCATAACCCAAACACTGCTGCTGCAGAGAAACCATTACATTAAGAGTGAAACCTTTCCCAGGGCATTACACTAGGAGAAGTAAGGGGAGTTGTTAATCAGTGCAGAGTTCCTTGTGACCCTTACTTCACTAGCAAGTGTGCACCATTAGATGCTGTTGATGGGGATGCTCTTTCAGTGGCTAACAGCAATAATCAGATTTTTTGGCATTGTAATGGGCTCGGAGGCCAAGAGAGAAAAGAAGGCAGGGTATGTTCAACAAATAGTGTTTGAGCCTAGATATCAGGATAACAATGCATACTGTAAAGTGGCAGATAGAACGACTGTTTTACATTGCATTTATTTCAGAGCACATAGCTTAACAGATGAGGCAGATGAACTGAAAGGGTGGATTGTTTCTAAGGACTGGGATATTTTGGTCATAACAGAAATGTGTCTGAGGAAAGGACAGTTCTGGCAGCTCAACATTCCGTAAAATGACACCTTAGACATAAAAGAGAAGCAGGAGAAAGTGGAAAGTATTTTGCCGCTCTGATCAGGAAGGGCGTAGCAACGGTGTTTAGAAAAGATATTCTTGAGGGATAATCTAATGAGGCCAGCTGAGCAGAATATAGAAATAAAAAGGCGATGCCCAATAGTCAGTTGGAACTTAGCAGATGTTCCAATATAATGCACGTAGTTGTGAAAATAGCAGCTTGGTGCTCTCCTGGTTCCCCAGGTATTAGTGGGGCCTCTCAGAGCGCACAGGGCCTGGAGAGAGTGGAATGTGTGCAGTCCTTCCAAGACCATTTCTGCACACAATATAGAAGAACCTGCTCAAGAAGGATCAATGCTGGACCACCTCCAGAGAACAAGGTGGGGAAAGTAACTGAAATGGGTGTTGGGGGACACTTTGTGCTCAGTAACCACAATTCTATTAGTTTTAAAATAATTATGGGAAAAAACAGGTCTGCAGGTTGAAGTTGTGAATGGTAGCAGTGCTAGCATTGAAGAAATTAGATCTTAAGACATCAGATATAGGAGCAGAATTAGGCCATTTGGCTCAATGAGTCTGCTCTGCCATTCCATCGTAGTTAATTTATTATCCCTTTTAACCAATTCATCTGCTCTCTCCCTGAAACTTTTGGCACACTGACTAATCAAGAACTTAGCATCCTCCACTTTAAATGTATCCAATAACTTTGCCTCCACAGCTATCTGTGGCAATGAATTGCACAGATTCACTGCTCTCTGGCTAAAGAAATTCCGCCTCATCTTTGTTTTAAATTAACTTCACTCTATTCTGAGGCTATGCCCTCCAGTTCCTGACTCCTCAAACAATAGGAAATATCCTCTCCACATCCACTCTATCTTGACCTTTCAATAAGCGCTGCCCCGTTCTAACTCGTGTGAATATAGGCCCAGAGCCATAAACCACTTCTCTTACATTAACCCTTTCCTTCCCTGAATAATTGTCATGAACTTCCTCTGGACCATCTCCAATGCTAGCACATCTTTTCTTAGACAAGGAACCCAAAACTGCTCACAACACTCCAAGTATGCTTGACTAATGCAGCATTATACCCTTGCTTTTATATTCTAGTCCTTCTCATAATGAATGCAAACATTACATTTGCCTTCCTTACTGTGTTATGTGTGTACATAATAAAGAAATTGAGTTCTCAATGGGCAATGTATGGAAGCCATGATTATTAGTAAGTGCTCTAGCATTTGAAAAGCCACACGAAGTTTGTCTTTTATCAAGAACAAACATAGCATGGTGCCAGAAGCTGGTGTGATGTCTAAATTCGAAGCATAACTGAATTCTGCGAGTGACTAAGGAGGAGACACTGATTCTGATGGAGAGAAGTTGCCAACAAGAGAGCACACTGTCTTGAAGTTCACCAAGAAATTGAGGTGAGAGTCTAAAATCCTCTCAATGGATAACCTAAGTCCTCACACAGCAATGCAGTTTACCGGCAATCTAATTGATAATTGGAAACACTTCAATCAGCAATTCAATATGTATTTAGCGGAGAGCAAAGCTGGCAGAGTGGAGGAAAAATTGAAAGCGCCCACCTTTTAATCGTAATTAGCGAAGATTCTTTGCCATCTATAACAGCTTTCAAATTGATGAGACCGACTTTAAATTGGACACACTGATGACAAAATTAGAGGACTATTTTGACCCAAGAAAAAACAATCACATTTGAGAGATATAAATTATTCACCTGTGAACAGAAATAAGGTGTTACCTTTGACCAATACTTAACTGAGCTTCACACACTGAGTAAGTTATGTAAGTTTGTAAATTTGAGAGACTCACTAGCTAAAAGTAGAATGTCTGTGGAATCCCAAATAATGGACTTGGAGGAAAGCTGCTCTGTGAAAAAAATTAAACATGAGAAAAAGCTATGAATATGTGTAGGGGAGTGGAGAGCACACAAGTACAAGTTAAGGAACTGGACAGGGCAGAAACAACAGAGCATGCTGTGTAAAGGGGCAGTGCACAAGGTGTTCCCAAAGCAACACCATCGCAAAGAAGTAGGCTCGAACAGTAAATGCAGCAAATGTGGGAGTAGGCACATCCCAAAGAATTTTCCTGCTTATGGAAAGTCCTGTAATAATTGTGGGGAGAAGAATAATTTCGCAAAGTGCAGCAAAGTTGGGACTACCAACAGAAAGGTTTACATGGTTGCTGAGAAAATGGAGGAAGTCATTGTAAATTCTCTGAAGACTGCAGGTTCTGGTAAAACAGAATGGATCATTCCAGTGACTGTGAATGAGACAGTAATTCCAGTCAAGCTTGACTCCGGAGCCCAGGTAAATCTGTTGTCCGTGGATGATTACAAGACTCTCAAAGTAAGGAGCAATATTTACCCGGTGAAGTTAAAAGTTAAAGATGATACTGGAGAGAACATTCCAGTAAAAAGAGGCTGTATAGTGATCTAAAAAGACAAGGGGCAACAACCAAAGACACAGCTACTGATTGTTAAAAAGCAAGTACAGTCAATATTAGGTCAGGCTGCATGTGAAAGGCTCAACTTGGTGGAAAGAGTTTTCGTATGGCTTTACAGACCAAAGGAGACCAGACAACACTCAATAAAGAATACACAGATGTCTTTGAGAAGCTCAGATGCTTCCCTGAAGTAACTCAAGAAATTTGGAACAGCATCCATGAGAGATCCAGAGAAGTTATGCAAAAGAAGCATAAGAACTTCACCTTCTATAGTCATCTGTAGCAGCTACACCAGCATGACAGTCTGGATGCCAGTGATGGACAGAGTAATCATGATGAACACGTCACCAGTCTTGCTTCCACATCATGCAGCTGGGGTTTAAAATTTACCTCTCATCAACTTTCAGTTAAAGTCTGGAAATCAGAAATATTTCCACAATCCTCTCTGATATTGAAATAGAAAAATAAAAAGGAAGATGGGGAGAATACACTGTCCCTAGGGTCAAAACAACAGCAGCACTTGAATACAAGCCAACAGGAGGAGTTGCTATCTATGATACTCTGTGAATTGAAACAGATTCAGTCAGAACTTGTGCAAAGACTCACGGATCACATGTAGTCCAACGTTCCATTATGAGGCACATGGAGCAAATTATGGTCACACAGCAAGAGCAAGAACAGAGACGAACAGATAGGATGTTGGCAGAAGGACGTGAAAGAAAGGAACATGCTGTTCAGAGTTCTCAAAAGGACACTTATTAATGCAAAAAGTGAAAGCAAGACATATGTGGAAACAAGCAGCAGTTTGTTTCATTAAGCCACCACAGAGATGGATAGAGAGTAGATAGGAGAATAACGGACTGTATATGCTAATTACAATTGAAGTTAATGTAAATGTGTTGGAAAGCTCATTACAACTGACATTAATGTAAATATCTTTGTGGAAAGCATTATTGTTTCTTGGAGGTTAATGAGGAGATAGTATGTGTTTATTTTTCTTTAAAGGGGAAACATTTGTTATGTGTGTACGTAATAAAGATCTTCATTCCCCAGTAGGCAATGCAGGTAGTCTAGAAGGAACCAGAATTGATGTTGATAAACTGTGAACCATGTGCTAGTGTGTGAAGCTAGAAGCCATGATTGTTAATAAATGTGCTAGCGTTTGAAAACCCACACAAAGTTTGTCTCTTATCAAGAACAAATATAACACTTCCACTGCCTCAACCTGCAAGCTAACCTTTATAATTCTGCCTGAGGACTCCTGAGTCCATTTATATCTCTGATTTTTGAGTTTTTTTCCATTTAGAAAATAGTCTAAGCCTTTAGGTAAATTGAAGGGATTGAAGGCAGATAAATCCCCAGGGGTTAGGTAAATTGAAGGGATTGAAGGCAGATAAATCCCCAGGGGTTAGGTAAATTGAAGGGATTGAAGGCAGATAAATCCCCAGGGCCAGATGGTCTGCATCCCAGGGTGCTTAAGGAAGTAGTCCAAGAAATAATGGATGCATTAGTGATAATTTTTCAAAACTCGTTAGATTCTGGACTAGTTCCTGAGGATTGGAGGGTGGCTAATGTAACTCCACTTTTTAAAAAAGGAGGGAGAGAGAAACCGGGGAATTATAGACCGGTTAGCCTAATGTTGGTGGTGGGGAAACTGCTGGAGTCAGTTATCAAGGATGTGATAACAGCACATTTGGAAAGCGGTGAAATGATCGGACAAAGTCAGCATGGATTTGTGAAAGGAAAATCATGTCTGACGAATCTCATAGAATTTTTTGAGGATGTAACTAGTAGAGTGGATAGGGGAGAACCAGTGGATGTGGTATATTTGGATTTTCAGAAGGCTTTTGACAAGGTCCCACACAGGAGATTAGTGTGCAAACTTAAAGCACACAGTATTGGGGGTAAGGTATTGGTGTGGGTGGAGAGTTGGTTAGCAGACAGGAAGCAAAGAGTGGGAATAAAGGGGACCTTTTCAGAATGGCAGGCGGTGACTAGTGGGGTACCGCAAGGCTCAGTGCTGGGACCCCAGTTGTTTACAATATACATTAATGACTTGGATGAGGGAATTAAATGCAGCATCTCCAAGTTTGCGGATGACACGAAGCTGGGTGGCAGTGTTAGCTGTGAGGAGGATGCTAAGAGGATGCAGGGTGACTTGGATAGGTTGGGTGAGTGGGAAAATTCATGGCAGATGCAATTTAATGTGGATAAATGTGAAGTTATCCACTTTGGTAGCAAAAATAGGAAAACAGATTATTATCTGAATGGTGGCCGATTAGGAAAAGGGGAGGTGCAACGAGACCTGGGTGTCATTATACACCAGTCATTAAAAGTGGGCATGCAGGTACAGCAGGCGGTGAAAAAGGCGAATGATATGCTGGCATTTATAGCGAGAGGATTCGAGTACAGGAGCAGGGAGGTACTACTGCAGTTGTACAAGGCCTTGGTGAGACCACACCTGGAGTATTGTGTGCAGTTTTGGTCCCCTAATCTGAGGAAAGACATCCTTGCCATAGAGGGAGTACAAAGAAGGTTCACCAGATTGATTCCTGGGATGGCAGGACTTTCATATGATGAAAGACTGGATGAACTGGGCTAGTACTCATTGGAATTTAGAAGATTGAGGGGGGATCTGATTGAAACGTATAAGATCCTAAAGGGATTGGACAGGCTAGATGCAGGAAGATTGTTCCCATTGCTGGGGAAGTCCAGAACGAGGGGCCACAGTTTGAGGATAGAGGGGAAGCCTTTTAGGACCGAGATTAGGGAAAACTACTTCACACAGAGAGTGGTGAATCTGTGGAATTCTCTGCCACAGGAAACAGTTGAGGCCAGTTCATTGGCTATATTTAAGAGGGAGTTAGATATGGCCCTTGTGGCTATGGGGGTCAGGGGGTATGGAGGGAAGGCTGGGGCGGGGTTCTGAGTTGGATGATCAGCCATGATCATAATAAATGCCGGTGCAGGCTCGAAGGGCCGAATGGCCTACTCCTGCACCTATTTTCTATGTTTCTATGTTTCTATGTTTATGCCGTCTACCAAAGAGCATGATCATATTCTTCCCTACACTATATTCTATCTATTATTTCTTTGCCCATTCCCCTAATCTAAGTTCTTCACAGACTCCCTGCTTCCTGAACACTACATGCCCCTCCAACTATCTTCAGACCTTTCACAAATTTGACCACAAAGCCATCAATTCAGTCATCCAAATTATTGACGTACTATATAATGTGAAAAGAAGTGGCTTCAACATTAGCCTCTGTGGAACACCCCTAGTCACTAGCAGCCAATTGGAAAAGTCCCACTTTATTCTTACACTTTGCATCCTGCCAGTCAACCAGTCTTCAAGATTATTTAATGGACACAGCTGTAAGGAGAATGAAATAATTGTTACTCTGGATCCGATGCAGCACCAAAAAAAACTCACAAAAGATAAAGAACACAATATTAATATTAAAAATATACAATAAATATTTATACATAAGATAGTGTATATACATAGATTCATTGTATGTCTAGTAAGTGAGGCTAGGCTGTACATAAGACAGGAAATAATAAGGTAGTGGTGGAGTTAGTGGATCGAGGTATTGATCAGCCTTACTGCTTGGGAAAGTGACTGTTTTTGTGTCTGGTGTTCCTGGCATGGATGCTATGCAGCCGAGTCCCTGATAGAAGTTGGACAAACAGTCCATGAGCAGGTTGACTATGATCTTTCATGATTTTACTGGACCTTTTCTGAGACCTTTCAGTATATATGTCCTTGATGGCAGGTAGGCTGGTGCTGGTAATGCTCTGGGCAGTTTTGACTACTCTTTATTGTGGTTTCCTGGCCACCACAGTGCAGCTTCCATATCAAGCAGTGATGCGGCTTGTTAGGGTGCTTGCTACCATGCATCTGTTGAATAACGTGAGTATGGATGTGCAAAGACTAGTTCTCTTCAGCCTCCTCAGAAAGTAGAGGCATTGTTGAGCTTTCTTGACTGTGTAGTATATGTATTTTGGGGCCATGAGTGTTTGTGTGTGATGTTTGAAACTGTTTGTAGTGTGCACTGCTCGGACATAGAAGTACAGAAGGAAAAGTGGTTCGAATTCTCTTGAAGTCAATAACCACCTCCTTTGTATTGTTAATATTAAGGAAAAAGTTTACTTGCCTGGCACCAGGCTTCATGCTCTTCCACAATATCTCTGTAGGTTACCTCATCATTGATGGTGATGAGCCCTGCCCCCCCACCCCCCCATGGTTGTGTCATCAGAAAACTTGATGAAGTGATTGCTCTGGTCTTTGGCCGTGCTGTTATATGTGAGCAGAATGTACAGCAATGGTCTCAGCATATGGCCCTGGAATGGGGGGTACCCTTGTTGAAGATGATGGGGAAGGAGGAGTGGTTGTGCCCACTGACAGTCTGAGGTATGTTCATTAAGAAGTCCAACATCCAGTTGCACAGTGGTGTATTTAGACTGAGGCATAGGAGTTTGTTCACCAAGGTCTGTGGAACAATAATGTTAAATACAGAAATAAAATCCAGAAGCAGCACTCTGACATAAGTGTCCTTGTTCTCTAGGTGTGTCAGGGCCAGGTGAATGACAGATGCTATAGCATCAGTTCTGGAGTGGTTTTGTTGGTAAGCATACTGCTGAGTGTCCCATGTAGCTGGAATGCTAGTGTCTTTCTTGTAAAGGTTGATTTGTGCTTCTGCACAGTAGCCTACGCCAGTGGCTTATGCTGTTGTGAGCATTTGTACCTGTGTATTGGTGTGTCTGCGTCGCTCTGCAATTCATCGCCAAAATGCTAGTTGACAGTGGATTTTCTATGCCACTGTGTTGAGTTTCTTCGTGTTGAGTTTCAACACAAAGAAACTCAAACTTCAAATAATGGCGACTGAAACTGAGGGTGAATTTTCTGTGCTTGTCTGGCCACTGAGAGACATGGACAAGGAAATGCATTTCAAATATTTTCGGATGTCGGCAAGTAGACTTGATGATTTAGTTCATCGTCTCCAACCATTTATTTTGCATCAGCGTATGCAGAGTATACTCAGAGAATGGCAATCACCATTCGAGTTTTAGCTTCAGGTGGAAGTCAACAGACTGTAGCAGCTAGCTACAAACTGGCGTCAAGTACAGGTCCTCCATAATTTCGGAGGTCTGTACAGCTTTATGGAAAGCATTGCAGCCAGAGTTCCTTCCCTGCCCTTCAGTCGCCCAATGGGAAGCTACTGCATCATAGGAGGAAATGCGATGCTACCAAGTGGACCAATCACAGTTGTTGCGGTCTATGTCGCCGCGACGCGTAGTTACATTTTTGGGGAGGTGCGCGTCAGGCTAAGGCATAGGGTACGCAGCTACGCTGTACCTACGGCGTAGATTTGATGCAGAAGTATAAATTGGCCTTAATACCCTGGCCCCTTGTCTTGTTAAGCAGCCTTATGTGTGGCACCTGGTTCAAGGCCTTTTGAAAATCCAAGTAAACAACATCCACTGATATTCCTTTGTCTATTTTGATTGTTATTTCCTCAAAGAATTCCAACATATTTGTCAGGCAAGATTTCCAGTTAGGAAACCATGCTGAATTTGGCTTATTTTATAATGTGCTTGCAAGTACCTTGAAAATGTCGTCTTTAACGATGGACTCCAACATCTTCCCAAGCACTGTAGTCAGACTAACTGGCCTATAGCTTGCTTTTCTTCTGCTTCATTCCCTTGAGTGGAATGACATTTGCAATTTTTCAGTCTTCCAGAACCATTTTAGAATCTAGCTATTCTTGAAAGATCATTACTAATGCCTCCAGATTCTTTTCAGCGACCTCTTTCAGACACCTATCTATTGGTGATCTATCTAAAGTACCTTCAGACCTTTCAGTTTCCTCAGCACCATCTTAGTAATGGCAACCACACTCACGTATGCCCCCTGACACATTCGAATTTCTGGCATTCTGCTCCTGTCTTCCACAGTGAAGACTGATGTAAAATACTTACTAAGTTTGTCTGCAATTTCTTTACTACTTCTCCAGCATCATTTTCCAGTGGTCTGATATCCACTCTTATCTCTTATGTAGTGGAAAATATATTTAATTTTTATATTGTGGAAAAATTATTGTATCCTCTTTTATATTATTAGCTAGCTTACGTTCATATTTTATCTTTCCTCTCCTCCACTTTAAATGTATCCAATAATTTGGCCTCCACAGCCATCTGTGGCAATGAATTTTTTTGAGATTTTTAATTGCTTGCTGTTGGCTTTTAAAAGCTTCCAATCCTCTAACTTCCCACTAATTTTTGCTATATTATATACCTTCTCTTTTGCTTTTATGCAGTCTTTAATTACCCTTGTCAGCCATGCTTGTGTCATCATCCCTTTAGAATACTCATTCATCTTTAGGATGTATCTAACCTGTGTGTTCCGAATTGCTCTCAGAAACTGCTGGCATTGCTGTTCTGGCGTAATCCCTTCCAGCATCCCCTTCTAATCAACTTTGGCCATCAGTTCTCTGTAATTCCTTTACTCCACTGTAATGCTGTTACATTTGACATTATCTTTCCTCTCTCAGACTGCCGGTTGAATTCTATTATATTATGATCACAGCCTCCTAAGGATTCCTTTAATCAAATCGGGTTCATTGCACAACATCTAATCCAGAATTGCTATTCCCCTAGTGGGCTCAACTCAAGCTGCTCTAAAAGCCATCTTGCAGACATTCTACAATGTCTTTCTCTTGGGATCCAGCACCAACCTGATTTTCTCAATCTACCTGCATATTGAAATCCCCTCATGATAATCATAACATTGCCCTTTAGACATGCATTTTATATCTCCCATTTTAATTTGTATCCCACACCCTGGCTACTGTTCAGAGGCCTGTCCTTCCTCACAGTCTCACTACACACTGCCTCTATTTGTATACTAACTGCCCTATCTTCAGCCCTATCACTCCAGTTCCCATCCCGCCAACTGCCCCCCCCACCCCCGGTCAATTAGGCAGAATCTGGTTGAAGTTGACTTGGAGACTCTCTTTAAAGACAATGGAACAGTTAATACATGGGAGGCTATAAGAATGGCATAGTGTTCCTGTTCGGGCGAAGGGTAGATATAGCAAGTTCAGGGAAACCTGGCTGATGAGACAGATCGATGTTCTGGTCAGGAAAATGAAAGAAACGTGCATTCCACTTAGCTGATTATGAATGAATATGAATGAATTCCCTCAATTCATAAAAATGATTAAGATCACATTTAAGGGGGCAATCAAGAGGTCATAGAGAAGTATGAGATAGATTTGGCAGGCAGTGTTAAAGATAGCCTCAGAGGTTCTTCAGTTATATTGAAGCAAAGGGGTGACTTGGGAGAGACTAGGTCCTCTTCAAGACCATCAGGACTACTTATGTGTACAGCTGCAGCAAATGGCTGAGTTTTTAAATGCCTATTCCTTGGTATTTTCTAAGGAGAATATCATGGATGGCAAAATAAAATGAGGGTTATAAGTTGTGAGGTGTTGGATCATATGGCTATTATGAAGATGGAAGTATTTCCTGCCTTGAAATAAATTAAGGTGGGCAAATTCCCAGAGCCTGCTCAAGTTCACCGCCAGATCCTATGGGAGGCTCTTGTAGAGATATTTGCTTCATTGTTAGTAACGTTCCAGATTACTGGAGGGTGGCTATTATTGAAGAAGGGTAGCAAGAACAGGCCAGTGACCCTGCCTTTAACTGTAAGGGATTTACTGGAAGGAATTCCGATGGACAAGATTTGCCATCACTTCGATAGTCAAAGCTTGTCACGAATAGTCAGCATAGTTTTGTGCATGGAAGTTTATGTCTGATGAAACTTTTGGAGTGTTTTGAAGAGGTAACTAAGGTGATAGATGAAGGCTGGGCATTGGGTGTTGTCTATATAGAGTTTAGTAAGGCCTTTGACAAGGTTCCACATGGCAGGCTGATTTGGAAGGTTAGGTTGCATGGTACTCAAGGGGAGCAAGTAAAGTGGATTCAGAATTGGCTTGATGATAGGAAGTTGAGGGTGATTGTTGAAGGCTGTGAGTGATAGTTGTCTGACTGGCGGCCTATGACTAGTGGGGTGCCCAGGAGTCAGTGTTGGGACCTGTTATTTATTATGTATGGAAATGACTTGGATATGAATGTATATGGCATGATGAGCAAGCTTGCTGATGATACTAAACTGGAATCTTGTTGATAGTAAGGTGAGTTACAGTGAATTGTAAAGCAATCTAGATATTTAGGGAGATGGGATGGGGAATATCAAATGGGCTTCAACTTTGATAAGAGTAAATGATGAATTTTGCAGAGTCAACCCATAATAGGAATTACACTGTATATGGCAGAGCACTGACGAGTGTTATGGAACAGAGGGACCTGGAGTACTAGTGCACGTTTCACTGAATGTGGCCGCACAGGTAGACAGGGTGTGAGGAAGCCATTTAGCATCCTCACCTTTATCAGTGAGAGCGATGAATTTAGGGGTGAGGATATTACGTTGCTGTTATATAAGTCATTGATGAGGCTACTCTGGGAAATCGTGTACAGTTCTGATTGTCCTGTTTTAGAAAAGACACTGTCAAGCTAGAGAGGATGCAGAAGAGATTTATGAGGACACTGCCTGGTCTAGATGGGCTGAGTTATAGGGGGAAGTTGGCTACGCTGGATCTTGATTCTCTGGAGTGTCGGAGATTGAGGTATGACCTCAGAAGCTTATAAAATCATGAGGATATCAGAATCAGAATCAGGTGTATTGTCATCGGCACGTGCCGTGGACTTTGTTAACTTTATGGCAGCAATACTCTGCATATAATGATAAATTGATCAAGAAAAAACTGAATTATAGTAAGTATATATACACATATACATGTCTATTAAACAGTTATGTTAAAAACAATAGTGCAAAAACAGAAATAAGAAAGTATTGAGGTGGTGTTTATGGGTTCAATGTTCATTTGTGAATCGGATGGCAGAGGGGAAGAAGCTATTCCTGAATCACTGAGTGTGTGCCTTCAGGCTTCTGTACCTGCTTCCCAGTAATAGCAATTAGAAGAGGGCATCTCCTGGGTGGTGGAGTCAAGTTAAAGTCATATTCTTTTCCCCAGGGATTGGGGAATCGAAAGCGAGATGACACTGATGCAATGTTAGAGGGGAATAATTTGAGAGATCTAAGGGGTAATTTTTTTTTACATGGGGTGAGAGTACCTGGAACGAATTACCAGATGAAGTGGATGAGGCGAGTGCAATCGTAAATTTAAAGAGGCATTTGGATTGATATACAGAGGGTAGAGGGTTGGATGGTCGTGTGCTGAACATGGGCAACTGGGACTGGGAAGGTGGATGTTGAGGTTGAAAAGACCAGTTGGGCTGAAAGGCCTGTTTCATTGCTGTATTACTCTATGGCTGTCAGCGTTCTAAAAAGTTTCATTTAAAGATTAATGAAATAGGGAATAATTTTTTGATATTTATTACCCAATCTGCCTCTATATTGTTCAGCTAGAAATGTTTTCTTTCAATTGACTCTCTCTTATTTCCATGCACTCCAGCAGATTCTACTCAATTGATACCAATTAATATTGCTATGAGTATGCGTACAGCCTGGCTCAAGAAACCTTTGTGTAAATAACAAAAATGGCAAACAATTGACACAAATAATCTTTCAATGGTGTAACTTCTATTCAAATGAAATAAATTTAGCTCCTCCATTCAGTAAACAGACTGAATTCAGAAAGGAAAGGTTCTCGTTGAAACTTATGAAATTCTTATTCAGCCATTTGATTAACATACAGCTTTTATTCATAATGGGAAGATGTTGTTAATAAGGAGAACATACAGCAGTGAACAGAAAGCAATGGCTGAGAAATTTGCCATGCTATTTTCTTTCAAAACTAAAACATGTCTCCCTCACACTGGCTGTTTTTAAAAAACTTTCAAAAGATTGTAGTTTTTAAAAATGTCCCTTCTAGGCACTGGTGACAATTATTGGCTGTAGGGCAAAAACAGAGAGGGAATAAAATGATGAGCAAAGAGTCAGTCTTGTGGACAGAGGTATCTGAAAATCATCCGACATTTTCTTTCTTAAGTCTGAAGGATAATACGTTATGAGCACCAAGTGAAACACACTAGATAAGAAGAAATGCAAGTGTATTCCTGCTTCACCTGAAAGCACCAGGAGATCCTACATTTCTCCTTCAATGTTTACCACGTGGGCTACACATCATTTCTGAAAGGCATAATTAGCAGGCCCATGTCGTCCATGAAGTGGAATGCTAGGTCGAGGCAAATGCTCATTTGAATCAATTTTGGCTGGAGCAAATAATACAAGCAAGAATCAATTTTCAGTGTGAGAAGTATACAGAGTATGTTCTGAGCATACAGAATAACATACAGCATCCTGATCATGAATGTGATTGGTATTTTAAATGGAATAATTTTTCAGAATTACTAAAACTTAGTTCTTCTGCTTTTCTTAAGTCGCAGCAACATACCTGAAAAGCCTGATGACAGTGAATTTTAGGCTTTGTATTACATTTGTTAGAATTTGGGGAAGTTTGACACCAACTAAACATTCTGTAAGTAAAAAGATCTTGCTCAAATAATGGTATAAATAATTAATATTTATACCAACAGCAAAGTTTATCAAATTGCTTTATTTCATGTCATTGCATAGATGAATTTCTGAGGAAGGAATTTATTGGATGAGTTATACTTCTATGGTGAGGTAGAAAGGTTATTGAATTGAGAGCCTCTAGGCTCAATACTCCTAATAACAAAAATGGACTTGAATTTAGACACTCAATACAAAGTGATTGAATTTATAAATTGTACAAAATTAAGCAAACCAGCAAAACTGGAGGAGATAGCACAGAAATAAAAAAAATGTGTTGAACAAAGTTTTCAATTAAGCTTTAGATTTGCTAACATATTTTAGTGCAGACCTATGTAACAAACAGAAGGTTGAGTAATTCATTAAGGCTCACTTGATGATATAGAGATTCATTTGAAAACTCCAGATGAATTCAACAATTGAAACATCAGTCCTATGCAGAGTAGTTACTAGAACCAAAAGAATGCTAAATTACAAATTTAAAACCGTAAACCTCACCAAATTGTGATTTTTTTTAACAATTTCACCACAATTAGTTCAGTTTCTGGAATAATTTAATGAGCAAGAAATTGGTAGATGAAATGCCTCATTATAAATATGTGACTCAAGGCACCAACTTCTTGACTTTGAAGTAACCTTACACCTGTTAAGCACTAATTGTGTTGATGCCAACAGATTTTTAACATGCTCTTGACTTTTAAATTGGCATGAGCTTTATTTAATCAAGAGGTTAGCAGCTTATTCTATTCAATAAGTGAAATGCTCCTATATTTGTAATGCTTATCAAGTAAAATCTGCATCAATGCTCAGCTGGTAAGCCATAATTGTTTTTTTGTCTGATAGTTCTACATCCCACAGTGAAGATTTCCCACTTGCCCTCTTGGGGAAGTGCCAGATTCTTTATCAAAGGAGCAGACATTTAATTATAAGCATTAAATTCTGGTGGAAAGTCTGTACAAGAAATTTCATTGAGATTCTGTCATTATTCATTATATTTGTGATTAACTCTCACACTAAAAACAGAATCTTCTAGATGTCCCCTGACAGAGAGCAAAGACCAGCTAGTACCTGAGGCTTGAAACTGATTGGTAACCCAATAATTCAATATCTATGTTTGTCAAATTGCAAGGACATGGGTAACCATCACTAAAAATATTTTGGGCCTTATTTATTGTATCAGGTTCCTTCAAATTACATAGAATGATAATACAAAGTGCAAAAACATCATATTTTAATAAATTTGTGAAAATAGCTGTTTGATGGAAGGGAATACAGTTATCAATTATTTTTAAATATTAGAGAAAATTAACCATTTATCAAAATGTATCAACATTTAGTTTAAATTATTCTTTATCTTGGGTATAAAAAAGTAGAACAAATTTGCACTTCCATTGCAACATTTAGTTCTGTGCAAATTACAGTGCACGGTCTCTTGTTATGTTCATGAATTTTGCAAACTTGCACTTCATTGGACCTTTTCCCAGGGACATTGTTCAATTCTTACTGATATAGGCCTCTTCAGCCAACTAATATTTACTTTTTTTGTTGTAACTATTTATGAAACCTGATATTTTGGATTTGCCACTTTAATATTATTATATTCTAGAATTAAAAATACACGTGGACTAAGATGTTAACTGTCCTGTGCTATAACCAGTGGGATTATCAGTTGATCTGCCACCTGTCTTCAGGAGTTCCGGCCCGCTTATGATCAAGACTCCCTCAAGGTGGTGGGCCAGCAGTGCTAAAGCACCACTTCCCACTGGTGAGCTTAAAAACTTGGCATCTGCCTCTATCAGAGTTGTTGGTGACTTCCATCCAACAGATAGTCTGCTCTTCAGGTGTCTATGCAACTGCTGAAGGGTTTGCCAAAGATGTATACACTATCCGACTATCTGCCCCTCTGGACGTACTTGGTCCACACCCATGCTGATCCTTTCTCTGCTGCCTCAGCTACAGCCCTGCTGGTTGACTTGATTTCTCTTCTAGTGAAGCCAAGGTCATGCAGCCACTTCTGGAAAGTGAATGCAATAAACCCACGGCAGTCTACTTTGAATGGATAGCATGAAACCTTCCACCCTCTGCACTCTGATCTTAATTCTGCATACCTGGTTAACTTGCGCTGATGGGCTTCACCGATATTGTCTTCCCAGGAGACTGTGAGTTCACCAATAACCACTTCTCTACTGGTGTCAGACTATACGTTTATATCTGGACATAACTTGATGAAAGCTATTTGCTCTGGGAAACTGCCTTTCCCATCCAGGTTGGCCTTGACACACCAATCATTGGCTGAAGAAAGTATGCTTGATTGTGGGCCTGCGCTGTACACCCTTGACTTGGAGCCTTCTTTCACAAATAATATGCAATGTTCTGTGCAGCATGGGGCATGAGATAAGTTGTGCTGCAGTACTCTCTGCTCAACTTCTCAAGTTACAACTTTGAGAACGTTGTTATGTCTCCAACTATACATGCCGCTGGAAAGATTGACTCTACATGCACTCAGAATATGCTGAAGTGTTCCCTTCTCGCCACAAGCAGCACACTTGTCTGTCTTATCTTCATACCAGGTGCTAAGGTTGGCAGATGTTGGGAGCAGATTGTACGCTGCTCTGCATAGAAAAGAAATGCGGAGTAGTTCCATCTGCCACAGAACATTCCAAGATAGATGTTGTTATTCAACACTTTCCCACCAGGTCCAAGCCCCTTGTTTGGCCAGGCCAGCTATTTTAGCTAACCTCTTCTCCTCTTCTACCTCTTGTATTTCTTGTGTTACAAGCTCACGGCGCTCCTTACCTGTAGAAGATGACCACCACTTGTGGGTTGTCCATCCAAGTCCCTGGCAGCCTAGCTGGATAGCACCAACCATCTCCTTGTGCTTCAATCTAGACTCTGCCTCATCAACTGCTTCACGGGCTGACCACTTCCTGCCTGATCTCACATCAGGCTGGATGTTCTTGATGACAGGGTCTTTTGACTCTCGAATCATCAAGAGTGATCTTACCTTGGCTGCCTCGACCTCTTCAACAGTGGATTGCACTGGGATTATAAGCTTTGTCTGGCTACTGTGGATTGCAACATTGGTGAAGCTGCTCGGTACTCCAAGCCACTTCTTCACATACTTGTTGATCTTCCGTTCCATTGCCTCAACATGGGACATTGCCACTTCATAGACAGTTAGTGACCACATTATCCGTGGCATCAGGCCGTACTGCAAGCACCACAACTTCAACTTGCCAGGCAAGCCACACTTGTCGACAGACATCAGACCCCTGCTGATCTGTTCTCCTGTCTCTTGAACCCTCTTGGTGTCTCTCAGCTCTTCCGTGTACCATCGCCTGAGGCTCTTAACTGGTTGTTCCTGAATGGATGGAATCTCCTCTCCACAAAGGTTGAAATGAAAGTCAACCAGCTTTTCTCTCCTAAGAACAAGGCTCCTTGACTTCTTGGTCTTGAACTTCCTTCTTCCCCGATCCATTAGCTTCTCGAGTCTAGATATTACATTTTCCACTGCCTCCGTGCTGGGACCCAAAAGGGTGAGATCGTCCAATAACGCTTATATTGGTGCCTACTCCCCTCCGCCATCAAGTGCAACACCTTGTCCCACTGATTCTACAGCCCTCACAATAACCTTCATGGCTAACACAAAAAGGATGGGTGAAATCCCACATCTCATTGGGATTCCAACAACCAAGTTCTGCCACCTAGTTGTAACCTGCTGAGTGGAAAACCTCATCTGGAAATCGTTGTAGAACTGCATAACAAAGTTTCTCACCTTAGCAGGAATCCATAGGAAATCCATCGCAAACTCAATCAGGACATGGGGAACAGAACCATACATATTTGCCAGATCAAGCCAACCTACAGCCAGAATTCTGCTCAACCTTTTCAACTCCTGGATGGTATGCCATATCATACTAGAATGTTCAAGGCATCCTGGGAAGCCTGGTATTCCTGCCTTCTGCACAGATGTATTTACCAATCCATTCTCTATCACAAATGGAGATATTCTTTCTGCCAGAATGCCAAACATAATCTTCCCCTCTACATTCAGGAGTGAAATTGGTTGGAACCGATTCAATGTAGTAGAATTCTCTTCCTTCGGGATGTATACTCCTTCAGCCTCACTCCATGACAAAGGAACAACACCTTGTCTCCACACCACTTTTAACAATCTCCACAAGTATTTTCTCAGCTCTTCGCACTTCTTGAACACCTTATACGGCACTCTATTAGGTCCTGGCACTAAGCCTGACCTTGCCTTTCCAATGAACCGTTCGACTTCTGCCCATTTGTCTTCTGACAGATCAAAATTCACTCCTGGCTCGGTAAGCTTCACAAGCCCTGAGATGTCAAGCAAAGGAGCCTCCCGCTGTTCGTTAGAGTTAGTGCTTGCCAGGTGATCCTTAAGTACTTGTTGAAAGATGTTAAGCTGCCCGCTCTTACTTTGTTCAAACAGTTTCTTTGTGAACTCGTGAGGGTTCTCAAAGAACGACTTTCTTGCCTTCTCTCTCTTCTTTCTCTTTTTATGTTGTGACTCTGCACGACGGAGTGATGCTAACTTTATTCAAAAATGCTCTCGAAGATCAGAGAGCCCTGGCTTATCACCCTCACTTGCTACCTTCCACCTCTGTCTCAACAATCTAAGCTCTCTCCTCAACCTACTAATCTCCTTCTGGTGCCTACTTGGTTGCTGTGTAGGCTTTGCTTTCTTCAACTCAACCAAACCAAATCTGTAATTTCCAACATCGTAAATCATATCGCCCATCACTTCCAACTTCCCCTTTGATGTTCCCCTGAGAGTGTTCTCCAACATCATACTGATATCCCATCAAATACACGCCAAGCCTTCGCATCTGCCATTGCTGGCCACTTGACCTTCCTCTTCTTCTCTACCTCCTCACCACCGCCATCATGCGAAGGATCTACCTGGGTACTGTGATCTGAAACCTGACCTGGGTTATCCCTCATCTGACCTGGAGTATGATGACTCCTCCAGAGCGAATCGCTGTGGCTTGTGAATCAGTGGTTGAAAAGAACACATCATCTGTGCTTGGTGAAGTAATCTCATCTTCATCCACTGGGATGGAATAGCACTTCAACAATGCTTGGTGGACTCGTAAACCTTTAATGCTGGAATACGCTCTCCCACAGCAACACATTGGACACCTAGAGCCTCTTATCCTAGCTCTTGGTCGTAGTCGTTCCCTGTAATTAATTGTATCTGTCCGATTGGGTCCATCATTCTCCCTCCCTCTCAGAGGACCCTGAGGGGATGTTTCTCCATGTAAACTAGAAGCTTCAAGAATTGGGTGCTCTTCTGAGCTGGTGCCCAGACTGCCAATCTTGACACCCCCAGTGGCAGTCTTTCTATATTAAAATCAACTGAAACATGTTTAATTCCATCTCCTTCCTTGGCTATGTATCCTAATTCACAGTTACTATCAACTTTACCTCATCAGTATGTCAGCTGAATACGTTTATTAGAAGTTTGGAATGCATTTGTCTGAGTACACAAAGGCTCATCAGTTCTTTGTTACACGGCAAGCATAATCACATTAAAATAGCAGATGTAGAATGTATCAATTAATGGTTTCTCAAGGAACTACGAATGCTGACTTCTAAATCTCAAGGCCAGGATATAATATGTTCCAGGCTGGACCTTGTGTAAGTAGCTCAGTGAAAGGCTTTTCCTTCAACCACTCACCATTGTGCCATCTATAGACAATAGCGATGGGTTATAGAGCAACACACACGAAATGCTGGAGGAATTCAGTCAATCAGGCAACATCAGTTGATGGGAATAAGCAGTTGACGTTTCAGACCGAAACACTGTATCGTGATTTGAAAGGAAGGAGGAAGAATCCAAAATAAGAAGGTGGGGGAGGAGATAGGTTGTAGAGCTGCTTTGGAGATCACAGGGAGAATTGAAGTGTTCTTTGAGTGGTGATCAGAACCTCGAATGTTGGATTGGGGTATTGGGAGGGATGGTCAGAAATGACTGCTTTTTAGGGCGGTAGAGAGATTCACGAACTTCAAAAGTCTGTTCAACTTTGCACAAGTCTGCTTCTTTATGCATAACCTGCCTGCTCATGGGACAGGCAGAGAGAGAGGTCTCATTTAAGCAGTAGTGAAAGCCACTGTACTTTTGTGTTGAGCTTTTGACACAAAGAAGGCAAATCACAGGCTTTATAGAAATTGCAGTGAACTCTCAATTTTCTTTCCCAAATACAGTATCCTAAGTGTCATATCACAAATGCCATTGAAGCAGCAGAATTACTGAGAAATAACGTTCATAATTAGCATGAAAGTAACTTTGTCCTGTAAATTTTCAGCAAAACAATTCCTAGAGTTGCTGGCAATTTCCTGACCAGATACCAGTAAAGATCCAAACTTTCTCTTTCTTTTAGTTATTCTCCATTCCTTGTCATTATCCTTTCCCTGGACCAATTCAACAATTAAAAAAACTTCAGTTTGGGCTCCTGTCAAATGAGCACATCAAATTTGCTGGTGAACGCAGCATCTCTAGGAAGAGGTACAGTCGACGTTTTGGGCCGAGACCCTTCGTCAGGACTAGGCCTCTCGGTCGGAAACGTCGACTGTACCTGTTCCTAGAGATGCTGCCTGGCCTGCTGTGTTCACCAGCAAATTTGATGTGTGTTGCTTGAATTTCCCGCATCTGCAGAATTCCTCGTGTTTACATAGAAGCAGATTTTCTCTTGTTTGTGTTCAATCATCTATGGATTGAAATGCTAATTTTTTCGCATGTTTAATCCATTATTCCACATCTGTCTGGTCCATCTCCTAGGTGCCAGAACAAATAATGAAAGCTTGCCGTGGTGGAAAATCATGGCACATGATCACACATCCAGCTCCTCCTCAAGAAGTGTACTGTATTATCAGCAGTCTATTGGTTATAGTTTCTCTGTGGTCAGGAACGTGATTAAAACCAGGGAAGACATATTTTCAAGCAAATTAAATGCAGTTATAAGATATCATCAACACTTTTAAGTAGGACCTTGAGTATTTTCAGTATCAGAAAACATCTGTGTATGAAGCCATCCTCAGCACATTTGCTTGGTATAATGTAATATTTGCTGCCTATCTCTGCAGCTTAACTTGCTTCTTGGCTTAGATTTTTCCCCCTGAAACTTCAGAGAAGACTGAATACTCAGAGTTAATTTAAGTAATTATTAGCTTTTTTTGCACTGTTTTAGACACTATTCATTTATTAATATATGGTCATGTTAGGTCTTTGTAATTTACTGCTGCTGAAAAACAATAAATTTCATGTCAGTGATAATGAATCTGATCCTGATACTATTCTAAGTGTTTGAGCCTACAAATTAAATTAAATAGAATTGTGTTTTCAGTGCTCGATTTCGGAAAATTAGCTTAACCTTAACTGAATCATGTTAAAATTAATTTCCAGATAAAATCAGGCCAGTCAGAACATTGAGTGACATATTTAATTGTGATCCATATTTGTGCACTTGATGTTTCCTGGTGTCAGGTGTGTGCCATATTGTTGTATCCATTATTATATCCATCGCTTCAGCTTGAAACTAAAACCTCCACACAGTGACCATCATGAAACACTCTCATGAGAACCAGCAGCACATTATGTTGCAATCTTGCTTTATTCAATTTTAAAGGGTCAATGAAAACACTGACATACTTCTCAAAACACCCACAAATCTAGCTCCTAATGTCTATGAAGACTACTAACGCACATTCTGAGGTCAAATTTAAAAAAAAAATGCTTTATGGAGAATGTTACAAATGAGAAAATGATGCCAAATCTATTTCAATTACCTCCCAGCAGGTAACACAGGCATGGATCTGATTTCTGTAGGCATCTCTGGAAGAATAGCTGCCCCAGAGGGAGAGGTGCAGAAATGCATAAACGTGATGGTTCTCCCCTCAGCCAGCTTTCTCCTCCCCATGACAGCAATGGCACAGACTATTTTACTCTCTTCTTTCGGTTTGCCTTGCTACAATTTTCTTGGAACTGGGGAATGAAATATTAAAGGGAGACTTCATATTTGAATGTGAATCTATTCCTAGATGCAGTAAATAGAAAGTAGAAATGAAATAGCATTTTGTCAAGTCTCCATACCAACAGAATCAATTGGGATTTTCAAAGAGAATGCAAAATAGGTTGGATTAAACTGCTCTTGATGTATAACCAGCCTTGGTCTCCTAGTAATGATGGAGGCAGGGAGTTTGAGCATACCCACAGAATGGTCCTAAAGGAAGAGGAGCTCCCAATGGATGACTCAGCTCCAGCTGCAGTCCATGAGCAGCCAAACATTATTTTGCAGATGAAAAGCCCATTCAAAAGAATGAATGCAACAAATTAGTCTTGCAAGTCTCACAGCGGGAGTAACACATCTCTCTGCTGGATTGGCCACAGCTGGTGGCAGGGCAAGAGGCCCAAGAGTTTTCCTGACTTTAATGGTCTGAGGTTCAGATATTGATAAAGTACTTAAATCCCAGCCTCTGATGAGTAACACTTACTGCAACAATATTTGCATTAAAGGCAAGTGACAAATACTTCTAAGAGGAAAAGCTCACCTTACTGTCAAAAAAGTAGATTGGGTTTTTCAATAAAGGAATCCATTAATTACCTGCTCTAAATGCACAATATACACTTAGTGGCTACTTTATCAGATACAGCAGTACACCTGCTTGTTAATGCAAATATCTAATCAGCTAATCATGTAGCAGCAGCTCAATGCACAAGAGTATGTAGATATGGTCAAGAGATTCAGTTGCTGCTGAGACCAAACATCAGAATGGAGAAGAAGTGTGATCTAAGTCAGTGGTCTCCACCCTCCGGGCTGCGAAGCATGCAGGGGTGCAATGGTAGCCGGAGTGCACCCAGCACATCTTTAAGAAAAAAGCCAAAATAAACAAGCTAATTAATTAGGTGCCACCCAGAAGCCAGTCTTCATTAGAGGAACTGAGGTGGAGAGAGTCAATAACTTTAAATTCTCCGGTATTAAGGATCGACATTTCTCTTTCTGAAAAATGTCAGAGGATCTGTCCTGGGACTAGCACGTAACTGTCATTACAAAGACAGCATGGCAGCACCTATACTTTACTAGAAGTTTGTGTAGACTTAACATGTCACCTCGATCCTGACAGCTCTGTCTTTACAGCCCGTCTGGACTGGCGTTTAAATTGACCAAACAATGGAACAGCTAAAGGCTCCAGCACCCTGGAAAGAGGAGTGAACATCGCGCAGAGCAAGTGAAATCAGCAATCAACTCTGATCTGGGCAGACATTTATGTGCTGGGTGGCACCTAATTAATTATCTTGTTTATTTCGGCTTTTTGCTTAAAGATGTGCTGGGTGCACTCCGGCTACTGCTGCACCCCTGCATGCTTCGCGGCCCGGTATTGGTCCACAGCCCGGAGGTTGGGGACCACTGATCTAAGTGACATTGACCATGTAATGATTGTTGGTGTCAGGCAGGGCACTTTGAGTATCTAGAAGACTGCTGATCTCCTGGGACTCTCATGCACAACAGTTTAGAGTTTACAGAGAATGGTGTGAATAACAAAAGAAACATCCAGTGAGTGCCAGTTCTCTGGGTGAAACTGCCTTGTTAATGAGAGAGGTCAGTGGAGAATGGCCAGACTGGTTCAAGCTGACGGGTAGGCGACAGTAACTCAAATAACCATGTATTACAACACAGGTGTGCAGAATAGCATCTCTGAATACACAACATGTCGAAACTTGAAGTGGATAGGATACAGCAGCAGAAGGCTATGAACATACACTCAGCAGCCACTTCATTAGGTACAGAAGGTATCAAATGAAATGGCCACTTGTTGTAGTAGTTTCACGGCAATGAAATAGAACTTCATCAGTGAAAATGCATGGCCCTGAGTCACACAGGGCCACATGCTGCACACGGTTCAGACTCCTCACGCAGTGCCCGCACACCACGCACATTGCCCATGCCTTACACATGTGCAGATACAGATTTATTTATCACATGGACATTGAAGCATACCGTGAGATTCGTCATTTGCATTAAAAACCAACACACACAAGGATGAGCTGGGGCCACCCCACAAGTGTTGCCATTCATTCCAGCACCAATATTACATGCCCACAATGTTCAGCAGAACAGCAGAGGCAGAAACAATCACAAAAATAACAAAAGAAAATAAGCCAAGTGCAACAAAATTAAATCCTTTCCCACCTTTTACACACAGGGATAGACCTTCAAGCCCCAGGGTAGGCCACAACTGGGCCTCCTGTTCCTGGCCCTGGGCACTCAGACATTGGGCCTTCAATCTCCAGTCCATGGCCAGCAAACTCACAGACATTAGGTTTCTGACCTCTGGACAAACCAGCTCAGAGTCTTTAACCTTCAGTTACTGATCTCTGGACTTCCCAATCTTCAGTCTTCAGACTTCTACCTCTGGACTTGTTGCTTTTTGGACTTTGACCTTTGGCTTTGCCCTCTGGACTGCCAACCTCTGAGTATTGACCACAGGACTCACTGATCATGATGCATGGACTCGCATGGACCTCTGACCCTTGTAACCTTTGCCTGTACAAATCTCTGACCTGAAACTCACCAACCTAGTGCTCACTGTCTCCTCAGTGCTTGCTAACCTGACAAAGGTGACTGCTAACCTTTGACCGAGAAGTGTTCCAACCTGGATTCTAAAAACCGGCTCCTGGCCCTGACTCTTATTTACTACCGCTGACCTCCAACTCTCCCTCTCTTCTGTCCCTAAACCCTAACTAGACCCTTTACCACACATGCTGTTCCAAAAATCATCACTACAAGCCTAAAAAAAACAAAGTCTGAGCCACAACATCACTGGAAGTTGCAGCTCACTGTCACCTAGACGGGAACATACCTACAATACACACCATACGCAGAGCCCACACAGTGCAAGCTCTTTACAAAGTGCCAACACACTAGATAAAATGCCCATGCCCTACGCAAAATCCATGCGCACCACACACAACACCTGCGTTCTGTATGTAATGCTCACACACTATACACGATGTTCACACACTGCTTTAAATATCAGAGATAAAGTGCCATGTCAGCTAGACTTTAGATTGGTCTGATCATAGAGGCTTTGGTTCCCGAAGCTCTCACATACCATATTTCAAGAATGGACTTGTGCAGAGCTACAAATTCCACTTGTCAACTGCTACATACTTCCAGCAGTCTGTACTTTTGATTTTGAACAGATTAACAGCTTATAAAAAGGTTGCAAAGGAATGATCTAAAGGCAAAAAAATTAATAATATTAGCTTTAGTGCTTAATTTTTCCTTGAATAGAACATAGAACAGTACAGCACAGGAACATGCCTTCAGACAGCTATTTTGTATGAGCTCATTAATCTAGTAATTAAATGGCTAACTAAGCTAATCTCCTCTGCCTATACAATGCCCATGATTGATCATTTCTGCATATTCCTGTGTTGTGGTCTATCTAAGAGCCTCTTGAAGACCTCCACTGTATATTCCTGGCAGTGCATTCTAGGCACCCACCACTCTCTGAGAAAAAGCTTGCCCTGCACTTCTCCTTGAAATTTAACCTTAAATAAATGCACTCTAGTATTAAATATTTCAACACCAGGAAAATTATATCAGCTATCCGCTCTATCTATGCCTCTCATAATCTTAAAAATTTCTGTTAGGTTTTCCTTCAGTCTCTGTTGCTCCATGGAAATCAACTCAAGTTTGTCCCCCTCCCCAGTTATCCTCTTGCTCTTGATGTATGTACAGAATGTCCTGGGGGATTTTCTTTAATCCTACTTGCCAAGGAATTTTGTCATCCCTCCTGGTTCTATTAGTTCCCTTGTTGCTTTTTTTTTCCAGCTTCTTCAAAGTCCTCAAGGACTCCATTTGATTTTAGCTTTTTAAACATTAGATACACTTCCTTTTTCTCCTTGACTAAATTCACCACCTCTTTCAATATCCAAAGTACCTTACCCCACCATCCCTGTCCTTCTTCCTTATCTATCCTGTACGCTGTGTTGTTGATCTTTAAACAACTTCCAAATGCCAGATGTGGACTTGCCCAAAAGCAGCTTTTTCCAACTAATTCTCCTTTGTTCCTGCCTAATACTCTTCTAATTTGCCTACCTCCAATTTAATACTGTTCTGCATGGTCCACACTTACCTACAGCTATGTTAAAATTTAAGGGTTGTGGTCATTGATCCCTGACTATACTTTTATAGAAAGATCAGTCATCTGGCCAGTCTCATTACCCAACACCAAGTCCAATATGACCCCTCTTCTTGTTGGACTATCTACTTACTGATATATATATATATATATATACATATAACCCTCCTGAAAACATCTAACACATTTCCTTCCTGGGAACGTGTCTCTAACAAGTTTTGCCCTGCCTAAACCCTTGGCACCAAGGAGGTCTAGTCTATTTTCGTGGAGTTGAAGTCACCCACTACAACAACCCACTTGTTCATATATCTCTCTGTAATCGGCCTGCATATTGGTGGGTCTGTAGTATAATCCCCTCAGAATGAATGTGTATGTTACTTTAAACATGCAATCATACCATCAAAATGTATTAATCTCAAAGCTTAAGGAATATGAAGATTATAAGGAGTTATGAAGATTTTGAAAGTCTGATGTATCTTAGAAACCATAGAAACCATAGAAAAACTACAGCACAGAAACAGGCCTTTTAGCGCTTCTTGGCTGTGCCGAACCATTTTCTGCCTAGTCCCACTGACCTGCACACGGACCATATCCCTCCATACATCTCCCATCCATGTATCTGTCCAATTTATTCTTAAATGTTAAAAAAGAACCCGCATTTACCACCTCGTCTGGCAGCTCCTTTCACATTCCCACCACTCTCTGTGTGAAGAAGCCCCCACTAATGTTCCCTTTAAACTTTTCCCCCCTCACCTTTAACCCATGTCCACTGGATTTTTTCTCCCCTTGCCTCAGTGGAAAAAGCCTGCTTACATTCACTCTATCTATACCCATCATAATTTTATATACCTCTATCAAATCTCCCCTCATTCTTCTATGCTCCAGGGAATAAAGTCCCAACCTATTCAACCTTTCTCTGTAACTGAGTTTTTCAAGTCCTGGCAACATCCTTGTAAACCTTCTCTGCACTCTTTCAACCTTATTTATATCCTTCCTGTAATTTGATGACCAAAACTGAACACAATACTCCAGATTCGGCCTCACCAATGCCTTATACTACCTCATCATAACATTCCAGCTCTTATACTCAATACTTCGATTAATAAAGGCCAATGTACCAAAAGCTCTCTTTACAACCCTATCTACCTGTGATGCCACTTTTAGGGAATTTTGTATCTGTATTCCCAGATCCCTCTGTTCTACTGCACTCCTCAGTGCCTTACCATTTACCCTGTAAGTTCTACCTTGGTTTGTCCTTCCAAAGTTCAATACGTCACACTTGTCAGTATTAAACTCCGTAAGCCATTTTTCAGCCCATTTCTCCAGCTGGTCCAAATCCCTCTGCAAGCTTTGAAAACCGTCCTCACTTTCCACTACACCTCCAATCTTTGTATCATCAGCAAATTTGCTGATCCAATTTACCACATTATCATCCAGATCATTGATGTAAATGACAAATAACAATGGACCCAGCACTGATCCCTGTGGCACACCACTAGTCACAGGCCTCCACTCTGAGAAGCAATCCTCTACTACCACTCTTTGGCTTCTTCCATTGAGCCAATGTCTAATCCAATTTACCACCTCTCCATGTATACCTAGCGACTGAATTTTCCTAACTAACTTCCCATGCAGGACCTTGTCAAAGGCCTTACTGAAGTCCATGTAGACAACAACCACTGCCTTCCCTTCATCCATTTTTCTGGTAAGCTCCTCAAAAAACTCCAATAGATTAGTCAAACATGACCTACCACGCACAAAGCCATGTTGACTCTTCATAATAAGTCCCTGTCTCTCCAAATGCTTGTAGGTTCTGTCTCTTAGTACTCCCTCCAATAACTTACCCACTACCAGCATCAAACTTGCCTATAATTTCCTGGATTACTTTTCCATCCTTTTTTAAACAACGGAACAACATGAGCTATTCTCCAATCCTCCGGCACCTCACCCGTAGACACTGACATTTAAAATATATCTGACAGGGCCCCTGCAATTTCAACACTAGTCTCCTTCAAGGTCCGAGGGAATACCCTGTCAGGTCCTGGGGATTTATCCACTTTAATTTGCCTCAAGATAGCAAGCACCTCCTCCTTTTCAATATGTACAGTTTCCATGATCTCTCTAATTGTTTTCCTTAATTCCATAGACTTCATGTCAGTTTCCTTAGTAAATACAGATGGAAAAAACCCATTTAAGATCTCCCCCAATCTTTAGGCTTTTCTGTTGTTATTTTGTTTCTATCAGAATCCAAATAGTAAATTAACTATCCCCGAGTTTCACCAAGGCAAGTATTAAGGTAGTGCAGAAATTAGTATAGAAAATACATTCAAAGATTTTAAATTCCTATAGTTTTTTAAAGATCTAATAAGAATGGTTAAAGACTTAATTAATAAATAATCACGCTACTCCTAATCAATTGAAGCAAACAATGCTCTTTAAAGCAAGAAGACACTTTGAACCAGTGCAGAGTTTCCTCAGTATCTCAGCAGCAGAACGTTTTGTTTCCATGGTACTGCTCACTACTGACAGTTCAACAAATGATTTTAATGCTCCAGAATTCATTGGAGGACACTATGTGTTTCTTTGAGCATGTAATTATGTTGCCAAAGTAACTGCATTAAACTTAAATCTTAGGGAAGATATTTCAGCAATTAAAAAGCAGTTCAAAATTATCATGCAGTTGCTGCCGTGGTACAGAGAGACCTGTGTCCTCTGACTCCAAATATTGTACGTTTCTATTTTATAACAATGTGCCCTTGCACAATTTTGATAATTGACTAGAAATGTCCATCTGATTGTATTCTTGTGGTGATATCTGTCTTTCTTAATCTTCTTTTAAATAATAGTTCCTTAGTATGCATACAAATGACAACTTAGAATGGCTATTCATTTTGAAACAGTTAATTACATTTTTGAAAAACAATCAGATTTATTCTCAACTTTTTTTTGTCTACATGAATTCTTTAATGTCTAACTAGGGACTATAAGGGAATTGTTATGACATTGACCGGTTATGTCAGAATTGCTGTTCTTTGTCAGATCATTGCTATTGCTCTTAAAAACTAAAACTGAATTATTTATTTTAGATTGGATAATTTTGTAGAGAATTTACTAATTTAGCAACTTTAATGAGGATTTCTAGAAATAAATGTATTCAACCTGATAAAATCTGTAAGGGAAAGCAGAAGTATGACTATAACATAGCTTTAAGGTGAGAGGGGGAAGATATAAAGGGGCCCTTAAAAGTAATTTTTTCATGCAGAAAGAGTTTGGTATCTGGAATGAACTGCCAAAGAAGGTGATGGAAACAAGAAGCCTATTACCATTTAACATGTAGCAGGACAGGTACTTGAATGAGCAGGGCATAGAGGGATACTGAATTAAATGCAGACAAGTTAGGTTAGTTTACTGGGGCATGATGTTGAGTATTGACATGGCAGTCTAAAGGGACTGAACAACACTTTGACTCTAGATTATATATTATTTTCTGGATTTAAACCAAAAGACGTTTTTTTCTTACTGTTATGATAAAAAATTAATCAAACATTAAGATGGTAAACATCAACAGACTAGACAAAATATCAGTTAATTTGAGTTTGGCCAGTAGCTTAATACAGGTATATCTGTCATGGATTTTCAGTTGTCCTTAGAATTTTATTTCGATCAGGTATTCTCAAAATTCAATGTACTTTGCTATATTTGTCTGTAATTGCTGCAACATATATTTTGAAATTTTGGAAACTTTACCTGCTCCCTTAGGCAACAAAAGGCAGTTCTCGGTTGCATGCTACAGTATGGTGTAGGAAATGAAAAAAGTAGAATGCTGGAAAAACTCAGTGAATCAGACAAAACGGCTACAAAGTAAAAGATGTAGTGTGATGTTTTGCGTCAAAATTCTGAAAAATTGACTTGCACTTTTGCTTCCACAGATGCTGCTTGATTGGCTGATTTCTTTCAGCGTTCTGTTTCCTGTTTGGATCTTCAGTCTCCCTTGTCTTCATAGATTGTGGGAGCTGGTCACTTCACTGCCTCTGCAATCTTCATTCATGAAGTGAATTCCATTTAATTCCTGAAACAAATGAAATTTGTTAGTTTTATGTTAATGGAGTGAAGCATTGACTTCAGACGGATATGATTTTCTCCTGGGATTTTTAGTTTCCACTGACAACTGTTGTAGAAATCTAATGATGTTTCCTTTCCTCCTTTCTTTTAGAGAATACGACACACTTTAGGGGTTACAGAGCAGGCAAGAACCAAACAGCCTTCATACATAAACCTGTTGAAATGTAAAGTAAGAGCAGTAACCGGTTTTAAAATTAAAATGCATCTACAGAGCACAGGCTGCTGGCCCACAGCTGGAGAATGGTTCTCAAGAAATATGGTTTTAAAGTGATGTGACCAAGAGATGTTCCTGTATGCATCAGCCAAACATAAGACAATGGGTTAATAGACCTTCAGCAAACAAGGCAGCCACAGCTAAGTTATTTTGCACCTAGAGATCAAGGAGGGATGCCAGACCAGACTAATCTTTGTCACTTACCATATCAAACATGGTCATAAGCACAGTCAATTACTGGGATATTTGTGTGCTCAGAGAGTTTGCCCTCTCAACATTAATCTTAAACCTACTTGAACCAAAGACCGCAAGATCATGAAGCATGAAAAAACATTGCGGAGAGATGAAGAATGTAGCTTTTGTGTGTGTGTGTGTGTGTGCGCGCATGCGCTTGCACATGTGTATGTTTAAGGGAACAACTAGCACGACTACCAGAGAGTCAAAGGGTGCTGAGTTGATTTTTTGCAAGCAACTAGTCAGTTGTCTACCAAGAAAAATTTCATTGTGCTTCGTTAATATGTAGCAAAATGAAAACAGTTGGAACTTTAATGATAAAATCACTAGTAAAGATTTCAGATCCAACAAAATAAAATTAGCTTCAATTGAAAGTCTTTGAATTTCATTTTACTTATAATGAAACTAAATGGCAAAGCATTCCTTTTAAAATGAAATTACTAGCTTTTGTGGTAAATGTAATCAAGCTAATTTTCCATTGATAATCTGTATTTCCCTAGGATAGATATTGACGCTCAGTCAATCATCCAGTGACATGAAGAACTTAAAACTATTTCTATTGATGTCTTTAAGTGGCATTTTTAATGTAGCAAGCTTTCCTAAGAAGTTTTGTAGAAGCAATATCAAACTGCAGTGCCAACTGCAAGATCAGGGTTCAATTCCCACTGCTGACTGTAAGGAGCTTGCAAGTTCTCCCTGTGGCCTCATGTTTTCCTCCAGGTGATCCGGTTTCCTCCCTCATTTCAAAGATGTCTGTTTAGGGTTAATGAGTTGTGGGCACGCTACGGTTTGCACTTTAAACCTGGCGACACTTATTGGCTGCCCAGCACAATCCCCACTGCATTTAATGCAAACAATTCAGTCCACTGTATGTTTTGATGTACATGTGAGAAATAAAGCTAATCTTTTCATTTTTTAAAAAGTGCTACTTCATGCCACTTTTGGATCCAATTTTCCAAATTATCCTTGGAGCCCAAAGCTCTAAACTTTTGACCAGTTAGGATTTTGTTCCATGCCTTGTAGAAGTCCATATGGATTACACGAAATACACTGCCTACATCAAGGTTCTTTAAAACTTTGATCATACAGGATCTCTTTCCGACAAATAAAGGAAAATCTCAAAAAAAAAGGCTAACTTATGTTCCAATATACTGTGCAAAGGGGTAGTGTCTTCTTGGTACACCATTGGCTAAGTGATTAAAAACAGAGAATATCGCATGATGTTGTACAGCTGCATGGTTGTTCTTGGGAAAAGTGGCACAAAGACAACACCCCATACACCACCAATCTTCATGCCATGCCACTTAGCATGACTTAGACTTGGGCTATATTTTTATTTTTTGTTACTATATGTTTCTCTGCTATTGCAACCCTATGTGTACATGCTATGACCTATGTGCCATGTGTAACTGTTGGTATTGTGTTTTGCACTTTGGCCTGGGAGGAATGCTGTTTTGTTTAGTTGTATCTATGTGGATGGTTAAAATTCAAGTAATCTTGAACTTGAATATCATAAATGGATGGTTTCGCTTTGAAGGGAAGTAAGCAGTAGTTTCACCAGAAGGTTGGTTTTGGAACCACTGTTCTTTTTTGTTATATGTTAGTGATCTGGACTTGAGTTTACAGAGTCTTATCTTGAAGTTTGCAGATGAATTAAAGCTTGAAACTAGATGAGATGTAGATAACTACAGACATCAGAGCACATAAACAAACAGAGCAATAAGCAGAAAAAAGGAAGAGAGATGTGAGATGATTCATTTTGGCAAGGTAAATGAACAGAGATAAAAACAGTCTAACTGGTGTTATTCTAAAGGAGCAGAAGGAAAAGGGAGGCATTTGCATGTTCTTATCAATGTCTTTGAAAGTGATAGGATAGGCTGAGGATGCTGTCCAAAACATATCTGAGTCCTTAATTTTGTAAATAGTTGCACAAACTACAAAAGCAAGGAAGCTACACTTCATTTTTATACATGAAACACCCCGGTTTCCTTGGCTGCATAAATCTAAGGAAGCCAAACTCTGAGATTGAGGTGTGCTTGATCCCACCCCAAACTCCAGTCTGTGTGGATGCTGTGTCATCTGCTACCACGTTACAAATTATGCCATGAAATAACAGACAGCACACTGCATATGATTAAAGGAATTATGTTTATGAATCTTAACTGAAGGTTTAGTAAAGAATAACAAAAAGAAAAGGGCGCATTCTAATTAAACAGTCAAATGTGTACAAGTTGGATCTCATCTGGAACTTCTCTGTCACTCACATGCTGGACCCTCGGTCCATGTGAAAGCACACACCTCCTACCAAACGTCACTAGCAATCCATTTCGGACAAATGTGTCTCCCACTGAACGTATGCTATGACCGGTTCTCCCCAGTATCTTCTCTGTTCATCTCCTCTCGAACAAAAGAAAACCTCAAGCCCAACCTTATTGTCCCTCACCAAGAAAACCCCCTGCTATATGGATGGCACACATTCCACATCATCCCTCATCTTCAACAATAACCCAAACAGGCTGAAAGCAGAACAGTAGCTCTTACAGAACTGCTAAATGAAATACCTACAGCATTACTGTAAAGTAACTGTATTTCTATGTTATATTGACTATCCTGTTGTATACAATATTTATTATAAATTACTATATTTGCACATTGCACGTTTGAATGGAAACGTAACGTAAAAATGTTTACTCCTCATGTATATGAAGGATGGAAGTAATAACATCAATTCAATTCAATGTGAACCAGAGCATTACATACAAAACACATTAGAATTCAACCAGAATATAATAGCTAACTCTGGGAGGTGTCCTTATTTACCAACTTTAAGTATGCAGGTGATTTGCTAGAACAGCACCAGGAATGAAAAATTGATATTTCTCTGTTTAGAAGAAAAAATTGGAGGGAGATATAATAGAAAAGAGAGAAAATGTTAGCAGATTAGACAATATCTACTGATAGTAGTTGAAATAGTTGATGCTGTTAACCTATCATCAAAACAGGTTATTAGAAATGTCAAGATCATTAAAGCAAGCCAGAATTCAGTCACAGGTCCTCAATGCAACACAGACAAAATGGTGGAGGAACTCAGCAGGCCAGGCAGCATCCATGGAAAAGAATACAGTCGATGTTTTGGGCCAAGACCAAGCAGCTTGGAAAAAAAAAGATGAGGAGTAGAGTTAAAATGTGGAGGGAGGGGAGGGAGAAACACAAGGTGATAGGTGAACCTGGAGGGAGAGGGGTGAAATAAAGCCCTGGGAAGATGAATGATGAAAGAGATACAGGGCTGGAGAAGGGGGAATCTAATAGGAGAGAACAGAAGGCCAGGGAAGAAAGAAAAGAGGGGAGGAGCACCAGAGGGAGGCAATAGGCAGGCAAGGAGATAAGGTGAGAGAGGGAAAAGGGGATGGTGTTTTCAATCACAAATAAGAGAAAATCTGTAGATGCTGGAAATCCAGGCTACACACACAAAATACTGGAGGAACCCAGCAGACCTGCCGAAAGGTGTTGGCTCAAAATGTTGACTGTACTTTTTTCCACAGATACTGCCTGGCCTGCTGAGTTCCTCTACCATTTTATGTGTTACCTGGAGCTTTCAATCATCAGTTCTTTGAGTTTCTCATGTCCTGCAAGGATCAGAAGCTTGCTTGTCGATAGATCACAGAAACTGCTGCCTCCAATAGGTCCAGACATCTCCAGACTGCGATCCACACAACCAACCTCAACAGCTCTAACAATCCAGAGCAGGTTCAAAACTCGGATTCCACCACCATAAATATGGGTTCCAATGACCTTGGACATCTTCAAAGTGCAATTGCACAACCTCCAACTCTGACTCCAGCCTGGATCCTTGACCGACAGCATTTCTAGGCCAGGACTTTACACAGTGCCACCGGAACCTCCATCTCCCCTTCCCCCGCCACCACTCTGTCTCACTGAGGTCCCACCATTAGCTCATGGGTCTACGGAGACTCTATCTTCCTCTCACCCCACCATCCCTGAACACCCAAAACCACCCTTCTCCTCTGACACTACCAACCCCCTTTCCCCCTCCAATCCCAGCTCTCAACCATGCTGGGTCTTCACCATTCTCTCTAACCTCCCCCTCTCTGAAGCAGAATGTTCTGTCGGCAGTAAGTGCCTCATCTTTGCCTCCCTCAGTGAGTTCCGCGTCCACCATGACACTGAGCTTTTCTTCCTCCACCTCCATTTCCAAGTCTAATTCTTTGGCAAGGACTCTTCACCCTGCACTGATGATGCCTTCACCAGTCTTCAACCCTCTTCCTCTTCCTGGACATCCTGGTCTGGTCTTCTGCCTGCTCTCGACCTTTTCATAGCCAAATGCAGACAGGACATCAACTGTCTTGACTTCAACTCTCCTCTCTCCAACTCCAACCTCACTCCTTCCGAATGCTTGGCTGTCCACTCCCTCCGCACTAATCCTAACCTCATCATTATTCCCACAGTTAAGGGTGGTTCTGTAGTAGTCTGGCATACTGACCTCTACCTTGCTAAGACCCAGCAACAACTCTCAGATACCTCCTCCTACATACCTGTCAAACAGGACCCCACTAAGGAGCACCAGGCCACTGTCTCCCACTCCATCACCGATCTTATTAGCTCTGGGGATCGCCCATCCCCTGCCAAGCAACCTCATATTTCCCACACACCACTCCTCCCATTTCTTCCTCCTACCCAAACCTGCTTGGTTTGGGTAGACCCATTGTTTCAGCTTGTTCCTGCCCCACTGAACTCATATCTGCATACCTCGACTCTGTTTTGTCCTCCCTAGTCCAGTTCCTTCCAACCTACATCCGTGACACTTCACGTGCTCTGGATCTTTTCAATGATTTCAAGTACCCTGGCCCCCATCATCTTATTTTCACTGTGGATGTCCAGTCCCTGTACACCCCCATCCTCCACCAGGAAGACCTCAAGGCTTTGCATTTCTTTCTGGACACCAGACCTAACCAGTTCCCCTCCACCACCACTCTCCTCTGTCTAACGGAACTTGTCCTCACTCTAAATAATTTCTCCTTTAGCTCCTGCAACTTCCTTCAAACAAAAAGTGTAGCCATTGCACTCACTTGGTCCCAGCCATGCCTGCCATTTTGTTGGCTACGTTGAATAGCTAATGTTCTAAGCCTACACTGGTGGCCACCCCGCACTTTTCCTGTGCTACGTCGATGACTGCATTGGTGCTGCTTCCCGCACCCATGTGGAACTCATCGACTTCATCCGCTTTGCTTCCAACTTCAGCTCTGCCCTCAAATTTACCTGCTCCATTCCCTATCTCAATCTCTCTGTCACTGTCTCTGGAGACAGCTTATCTACTGATGTTGATTATAAACCCACAGTCTCTCACAGCTACCTGGACTATACCTCTTCCCATCCTGTTACTTGTAAAAATGCCATCTCCTTCTCTCAATTCCTCTGTCTCTGCCACATCTGCTGTCAGGATGAGTTTTTTCATTCCAGAATGAAAGAGATGTCCTCCTTCTTCAAAGAAAGGGGCTTCCCTTCCTCTACCATCAATGCTGCCCTCAACCGCATCTCTTCCATTTCACACACGTTTGCTCTCACCTCATCTTCCCACCAACCTACCAGGGATAAGGTCTCTCTTGTCCTCATCTCACTCCGCACCAGCCTCCACTTCCAGCACATAATTCTCCGCAACTTCTGCCATCTCCAATGGGATCCCACCACCAAGCACATCTCCCCTGCTCCCACCTCCCCCTCCCCCCACTTTCTGCTTTCCACAGAGATTGCTCTCTATGTGACTTTCTTGTTCATTTGTCCCTCCCCACTGTTCTCCCTCCTAGCCCTTATCCTTGCAAGCAGAGCAAATACTGCACCTGCCCCTACACCTCCTCCCTCACTACTATTCAGTGTCCCCAAACAGTCCTTCCAGGTGAGGTAACACTTCATCTATGAGTCTGTTGGGTTATGTACTGTGTCTGGTGCTCCCGGTGTGACCTCCTGTATATCGGCGAGACCCAACATTGATTGGGAGACCGCTTTGCCAAACACCTATGCTCCATCCGCCAGAAAAAGCAGGATCTCCCAGTGTCCACCCATTTTAATTCCATTTCCCATTCCCATTCCGATATGTCTATCTGTGGCCTCTACTGTTGTGATGAGAACACATTCAGGTTGGAGGAACTACACCTTATACTCTGGCTAGGCAGCCCCCAACTTGATGGCATGAACACTGATTTCTCAAACTTCCAGTAATTCCACCCCCTTTTCACCTTTCCCCATTCCCTTTTCCCTTTCTCACCTTATCTCCTTACCCTCTCATCATCTCCCTCTGGTGCTCCCCCGCCGTTTCCTTCTCCAGCCACGTATCTGTTTCACCACTCATCTTCCCAGCTCTGTACTTCACCCCTCCCCTTCCGTGTTCACTTGTCACCTTATGTTTCTCCCTCCCCTTCTTCCACCTTTTAACTCTACCCCTCATCTTTCTTTCTCCAGACCTGCTGAAGGATCTCAGCCCAAAACGTCGATTGCATCTCTTTTCTATAGATGCTGCCTGGCCTGCTGAGTTCCTCCAGCATATTGTGTTTGTTGCTTGGATTTCCAGCATCTGCAGATTTTCTCTTGTTTGTGACTGGGTCCTCAATGATTCATGTGTTAAATTACCTACAGGTGAGAATATTGATGTCAGCAATGTAAGCACAAGAGTTTATGCAGATGCTAGAAATCCAGAGTAACACACACAATATGCTAAAGGAACTCAGCAGATTAGGGAGTATCTATGGGAATTAATAAACTATTAACATTTCTGACTGAGACCCTTCTTCAGGGATTGGAAAAGAAGGGAGAAGATGTCAGAATAAGAAGTTGAGGAGAGGGGAAGGACGATTAACCAGAAGTTGATAGATGAAGCCAGGTGGGTGGAAAGGTAAAGGGATGAAGTAGAAGGAATCTGATAATACAGGAGAGTGGACCATGGGAGAAAGGGAATAAGGAGGGGCACTAGGAGGAGGTGATAGGCAGGTGAAGAGAAAAGATAAGATACCAGAATGGGAAAATGAAGAAAAGGGAAGGGAGAGGGGAAAAATACCAGGAGAAGTTGATATTCATGACATTAAGTTGGAGACTACCTAGATGGAACATGAGTTGTTGCTCCTCCACCCTGAGAGTGGCTTCATTGTGACAAATGAGGAGGCTATCGACTGACATGTCAGAATGGGAATGGGGATAGGAAGTAAAATGGTTGGCCACGGGAAAATTCTGCTTTTGGTGGGTAGATCAGATAAAGCCATCCCCCAACTTGCGTCAGGTCTCACCAATGTAGAGGAGGCTGCATCGAGAGAACAGGATACAATAGATGACCCCAACAGATTTGTAGATGAAGGTATCTGTGTTTGTGAATGGTACAGAATTAGATGAGAACGTGCAATGTGGGAAGGATGCAGAGGCCCAGAAGCCTATTAATGTCCATTTCAAATGTGCAGTTCATGCAATATTTATTGAGCAGTCATTTCCAGGTGTAACTTGTAACCACTGGGAACCTGGACATGGCATTTCCAAATGCAACTGACATTAGTGTAACTGACTTTCTCATGTCTATGACCCACCACCTAACCTCACCTGCCCTTCCTGTTTCATACTGCAGCTTTTGTGAGCATCCTATGATGTTCATTGTACATTTTCAAAAAAAGTATGAGGAGTAAGGAATTGACAAAAAGATGCCAAGTAATAGTCTGAACACTGATAATGATGTTTATTACATGCCACATAAATGGAGCAGACCATTGTATAATGAGTGCCCACACACACAAAGGATCATTCTGATCTGGATTCCTCAACTCCATGGTAGCCTTTTGTGTAACTGGCCTGTGGCTCGAATGAGGAGAGACCCGTTAAGACTATGTAACACCATATCTTTCCAAGGAACACAGATGACCTGTGAGATGAGAAAGGATTCATTAGCAATATTGCACTGTGAGTTCCCTTGGGTTGGAATCAGTTCACCAGTTTCTTAGTGAAGAATCATATTAGGTAATGGTAGGACTTTTCACTTAGGTATGAGTTATAATAGAGTTCTTCATTAAGAAAGGGATGTCACTCCTTCTGTGAGAAGGAACAGAATTTAAACAAAGGGAACTATGATGGCTGAGATGAATAGAGAATTTTTAATAATGAGGTTAATAGTATTTCAGCAATAACAATCTTTTAAGTAGAACATGGATGAACTCCAATAGTAGTCCATCCTGTCTGGTACAATACAGAGCAGAAGGGGTGACAAACAAGGGAAATGGGGATATATTAGACCTGGGGAAGAGGTGTGTAAATTGACCTGAAAAAGATATAAGTCAGTGAAGGAGGATAATTTAGAACTCAGCAAAAGAGGACCTTATGCCTGCCGAAGTCGGCCCCCTAGGCCTGAGTCGACGTAGTAGTAGTAGTAAAAGAGGACCACAAGATTAATTAATGGGGGAAATGTTTCTGAATTGAATTGAATTGACTTTATAACTTACATCCTTCACGTGCATGAGGTGTAAAAATCTTTACATTACGTCTCCTTCTGAATGTTCAATTTATAGTAATTTGTAATAAATTGTGTGTACAACAGGACAGTCAATATAACATAGAGATACAATTGTATCAGCGTGAATTAATCAGTCTGATGGCCTGGTGGATGAAGCTGTTCTGGAGTCTGTTGGTCCTGGCTTTTATGCTACGGTACCATTTCCTGGATGGCAGCAGCTGGAGCAGTTTGTGGCTGGGGTGACTCGGGTCCCCAATGATCCTTCGGGTCCTTTTTACACACCTGTCTTTGTAAATGTCCCGAATAGTGGGAAGCTTACATCTACAGATAGGCTGGGCTGTCCGCACCACTCTCTGCAGAGTCCTGCAATTGAGGGAGGTACAGTTCCCATACCAGGCAGTGATGCAGCCAGTCAGGATGCTCTCAATTGTGCCCCTGTAGAAAGTTCTTAGGATTTGGCGGCCCATACCAAACTTCTTCAACTGTCTGAGGTGAAGGAGGCAATGTTGTGCTTTTATCACCGCACAGCCGGTATGTACAGACCACGTGAGATCTTCAGTGATATTTATGCGGAAAAACCTCAAGCTGTTCACCCTCTCAACCCCAGATCCATTGATGAGCTGAGTAAGCTCGAATGAATGTAAAAACTGCAAATTCTTCTCCAGATATATGAAGAGGAAAAGATTAGTGAAGGCAAATGTAAGACCTTTACAGACAAAAACCAGTGAATTTATCATGGGAAAAAAAGAAATGACAGACTAATTGAACTAATTGGAACACACACACACAATGCTGGAGGAACTCAGCAGGTCAGGCAGTCTCTATAGAGGGAAATGAACATTTGCTGTTATAGGCAGAGACTCTTCATCAGGACTGTTTCTTTCTGTGTATCAGGATGTCTATTTAAACGCTGACTATATATTTCCATCCATTATTCCTGCCTGGCCTGCTGAGTTCCTCCAGAACTTTGTGTGTGTTGTTGAAGATTTCCAACATCTGCAGAATCTCTTGTGTGCAATCGTACAAATACTTCGGTTTTGACTTCACAAAGAAGGACATAAATAACTTTCAAAAATATTAGAAAACTTATGGTATGGGGAGGGACTAAAGAAAATCAATATAAGTAGGGAAACTATTGGTAATGGCAGTGTAACAGGAGGAATTAAAAGCTAGTAAATCCCCCAAGCCTGATAGTCCACATCCAAGAATACTTCACAAGAGTCCTTTAAAATAGTGAATGTATTGATGGTCACTGTCCAACATTCTTTAGATTCTGGATCAGTTCCTGGTGATTTGTGGATAGGTAATACAACCCTACTATTTAGAAAGAGTGAGAAAGAAGACTGGTAGCTGTCGACCTAGCTGGCCTCAATTCAGCAAAGGGGAAAATATCGGAATTCATTCCTAAAAATGTAAGAGCAAAGAAGTTGGATAATAGAGACAGGATCAGTCATTACATGGATATATGAAACAGAAATTCAGCTTCACACATTTACTGGAATTTTTGAGAATGTAACTTGGAGATTGGATTGGGAAGAATCAATAGTTGCAATTTATTTGAAGTCGTTTGATCATAGTCTGCAAAGTTAAAGCACATGAGATGCAGAATAATGTGCTAATATAGATAGGAAACTGGTTGGCATTGTGGAAACAGGGGGTAAATAAATACAAACAACAGGAATTCTGCAGATGCTGGAAATTCAAGCAACACACATCAAAGTCCTGACGAAGGGTCTCGGCCTGAAACGTCGACTGCACCTCTTCCTACAGATGCTGCCTGGCCTGCTGCGTTCACCAGCAACTTTGATGTGTGTTGGGTAAATAAATAGGTGCTTTTTTGAATTGCAGGAAGTGTCCATTGGATTACAGTAGGGTTCTGTGCTTTGACTGCAATTATTCGTAATACTGTACACATTGGGGACATATAATAATGATTTCAATAAGGGAACAAAATGTATTATCTCCCAGTTTGTAAACAAAGCTGGGTGGGAGGGTAAACTGTGAGGGGGATGCTGAGATATTGTGGAGTGATTTATACAGTTATGGGAGAGAGCAGATATACGGCAGGTATACTATATTATGGATAAAAGTCAATACATCAATTTTGGTAGCAGAATATAAGGCAGTTTATTATCAAGAAAGCAATAAATTAGGAAAGTGGAGTTAATAGAGGGTTTTGCAAACTCAGGACTCTTTGAGAGTGGAAAATAAAATCTGGCTTTTCACTCTGGACAACAAGAACTCATATGTCTGGTTGCTGTACATAGACTGAGTGTTCAATGCATCCCATCCAAACTAATCATCCAGATTCAACCCTGGGCCTCTATACCTCTCTCTGCAATGGGCACTTCACTTCAGCAGACCGCAGTTAGTGACAATTGGTCACAACATCTCCTCCGTGCTAGAGGAAACAGATTCATTTGTAGTTATCGAGAAGGAGTTGGATAAAAACAAAAACAAATGTAGAAGTTAAAACTCTTTAAAAAATATTGCACGGACAGAGATACAGGAACTTCATTCTGTGCTGCCACATCCTGTAATGTCAAGAGCATTCAATGTTGAAGCATGTTTGTAATCACAGATCTAAAGTTTCCTGTTTATTGATTGCAATTTTCAGTTCATGTATGTTATACAATATTTATGTAAGAGGTTCTTCTTTCATATTACTTGCTAAGGCTAATAAAATGGCTTCTCTGTAATGTTAACTGATGTAAGGGGGTTCTCTGTAGCAGCATGTTTGGGTTATAATTAGTGATAACAGGACTTGTATTCATTTGTTAACCAATTGGGACAAATGTTATTCTTTCTTGTATATCTGAAAGCTGTTGTTTGCGCAGGATTCGGTCAGAACGCGCCATGGGGATGAGGAGAGAAGGTGCACATGAAGAGATGCTGTGTGCTGGCTAGCGGAGTGGACCCCAAGCGAGGGCTCGGGACCGGTGGAGTTTGGAGGAAATCGAATGGTGGACTGAGGATATTGCATGAGCCCCAACAAGTTATTTGTGCACAAACTGTCTAATTATTATGCTTGGTGCCTTTTTATTTTATATTTTGGTTCTCTACTAATCCCATAGTTCAAGTAAGAGTTATAAAGTGTAATCACTTAATCACATATGGTGTACTGTCTGTTATTGGGCATTGTGGGGTATGTCACATAGCATCTACACAAACTTGATCACACAGTTTGGCGGGGCCAAAAGCTGCTCCCCCATGACCAATGTGAGCTGTGCAAGCCTGAGGCTTACATCTATATACTTCTCTTTGTTGATAAATAATGCAGTTTAATGAAACCATGCTTCCCCAGGACATCCATAATTTGCACCTTTTTTGCATTACTAATAAGTAATAGAAATTTTGAATGTGACTACTTTTTATGTATGACTTCCCTGCTCTGTCAAGTTACATGTGCAGCTTTAAGCACAGTCAGCAGTTAAGAACAGAGGCAAATTTTTAATTCTGTGGATCAGCCACATGCTACCCAGCAGGAGGTCCTAGGTTCTATTCGCACAGTACCCAGGAGATGTGCAGTAAATTAGGCCTGGATTTTACTGTACTGCCAAGGTTTCTACTTATTTCCCTGAGCTCAGAGAGAATCTTTCTATTGGTATTTCACGAACAATTTCACCAATTTCTGTCATAACTAAGTTTAACTTAAAAATTACAGGGAAACTGAGAAACACAAAACTTCAGTTTGTAAAAGTGCATAAGACACAAATAAATTAAATTCCAACCTCTCTAGTATTCATTTTCTTCCTGATTATAATTTGCTCAGGATAGATTAGATCTTTTTGCTTAAATTACAAGCAATTCATTTCTTTTTTACTCCTCTTCTGTCAAAATTTTCCTATTAAACCTTTATTTAAAGAACTTCCTCCTTGATATTTCTCTCAGTGGATTTAATGTTACAGAACCTAGTAATCCAAAGACAGAACAAGTATTTTTCACAATTTCACCCAGAACCACTTGACTAATTGTGTAAGAGAGAACTTCCAGAAAAAGGTATATCATAAGTATATCTTTCACCTCCATTTGAATATATTATTTCTCTATGCATTGTCAAACACATAGCGAACAACAGCATTTCATTCCACAAAGTACTGAAAATCCTTTTGTTCCTGCAGCCAGGTCTCACAAATTTTTGTGAATGTGCTACCTTGTTTGTCAGTCATAACATACTCTAGAGTGTTACAGTTCTGAAAATATTTATAGGAATGTTTAACTAAGATTGGCTAGATAGGATATGAAAATTTTAAAATTACAAAGGCATGCAATCAGCCACGAATTTGGACTCCTCCAGTTTCAACAGAGGAAGTAGATTCCTCTTGGTTACGCTTTAATGAGTCCATAATGATCACAGTTCAGTTCCATTATGTAAAGTTAACACTGTTTGACCATTTTTTTCCAGCACTGGGGAACCTACAGAAGAAGGGACATGAACAATAGTACAGAGATGAGGCAGATGCTGTTCCAACAATGCTTGTGAAAACTACAAAAAAGCTTCCTCGCTGACTTTCCAAAGTTAAAGCTCAAGTAAATTTATTATCAAAGTATGCACATGTCACCATATTCATTTTCTTATAGGCATTCAAAGCAGAACAGAGAATTACAATTGAATCAATCAAACAAGCAAGCTGAACCCACCCTTTGCCCACACAGTTGCCCTTGAAGCAGCATCACCTGACATCTTGGACTGTGATCTAGATCAGCATATCCTCAACAAGCACCATGATATCTGGTTGATCAAGCAGAGCTCCTGCTCCTCTGTGTGCTTGGAAATCCTGCTCAGAAATACCAGGATATTTCCTACAAGATTTCCAAGTGCCATAGGTTTTTATCATGCACTCTACGTTGCTACGTTGCTATCTTCTAAGATTCTTCTAAAAACCACAGCTCTCTTTCTCATAGAATACATCAGCTGCAAGATCATATCATGTCCAACATGATTTTAGAATTATCCTCCAGGAAGGTTCGGGAAGTTGGACCATTATGGTGAAACTCATTGTACTCATTCTTAGCATTGCGTAACCATTTCAGAACTTTTAATCTTTTTCTGATCCAGTTGAGGTATGAATTGGCCTGAATTTCATTGCATCGGATCCCCTGTCTGTACGGTCTGCTCGTGGTTACCACACATATGTGACTATTGCAAAAGCATTTGATTCTCATACCACTGGGGAAAGTAGATACAAATGATGGACTGCACCATGGATTTTTCCATCCAGACCAGCCTAAAGGTTATGGTTGCCTGTCACTTTACTGCTCCATCTCACTCTTATTTGACCTCATTCTTCAGCTTCCTACATGTTCTAATAAAGCCAATTGCAAGTTTAAGGAGCAGCTCTGCATTTTCAAGTACATACACTACAACCTCAAAAAATTCCATCAGCAATTCTTTCTTTGTATCTCAAATCTCCATTGTCCATACATTACCCATTCCCCTGCCCATGGCCTTTCCTCCTCTAGTGAAGGTAATTTCATATTTAGTTCTCTTCTCCTCTTTACATTGCCTCCAGTCTTATCTGCTGTTATTCAATAAGTTCTCTATCATTCCTATTCACCAATTAAACTCTCATCTTCTACTCTGTTGTAAACATTTCCCTTTGCTTCCCCAATTCGTACCCACCAAAACCTGCCTACTACCCCACCCTTCACTACTTTGCATCTTAAACCATCTTTTATTTCTAATTTTCTATTATCTGTTGAAAGAAAATCATCCTGAAGTTAACCTTTCTCTCCCTTTACATTTGCTTCCTGATGTGCTAGGCATTTCCATCATTTTCAGTTTTGTTTAAGATTTCCATTTTCTGATTTTTCTTATTTTTAGAAGAAAGGGGGCTTAATTTATTTTCTCCTTTTCTTTCTCAAAGTCCTATAATTCCCATTGAAGTCAATGCTCTCTCAGATCTTGTATAAACTCTAACCTGGCATGGCTTTCGACAGAAGCTTTGCCAATTAAGATGATGAGAATCATGGTGAGTGCCTGCTCTGCCATTGGAAATTGGAAGGAAAGCTCAGCTCATTAGTTTGAAACTAGTGCATTCACCTGTTCTATTCATACTGAGAAATGCCAGCAGTTCCAAGTACTCTCTCAGTTAATCAGACAGTAAGTAGATAAAAAGCTAATTGAAAATTTAATTCTGTAGATTATTTATATATTATACAGTATATTATTTATTCAGTGCATTAAAATAACAAAGAAGACATGACTGCAGCTCTGGTTTCTTAGAAGTTTGCATAGATTTGGTATGTCATCTAAAACTTCCACAAACTTCAGAGTATCCTAACTGGCTGCTTCAAGGCCTGGTATGGAAACTGTCATGGGCATGGATAGCCAGGGTTAAATGCCATAAACTTTAACTCTTTGCAGCAGCATATGCATGGAAGACATAATGTACATAATCATAAATTAATATAAATTTAATGTCACTTACATGATGATATAAACAAAAAAAAATTGATATTAGTGCAAGTCTGGGGAAACCTAGTCCAAGGTAAAATTAGTGTTTTCAGTTTGTTTCAAGGTAGCTGTGGGAAGAAGCTGTTATTGAAGCTTGAGGTGTGGGTCTTCAGGCTCCTGCACTTTCTGTTGGATGGTAGAAATGAGAAGAGGATATGGACCAGATGGATATTACCTTCCTGAAACATCACCTCATATAGATGTCCTTGATGGTGGGAGGAGCTGTACCAGTGATGGAACTTACCAAATCCATTGCTCTTTTAGACTAAAGCTTCCATATCAGGCTATGATATAACCAGCCACAATGTTTTCTCACCATGCCCTCCCCCAGCGGGTGGTAGTGATTGTCACCCTCAAATATGGCAATCCATTAACTGCATCAGTAGCTTCTCTTTGATAGACAGATTTGCTGCTAATTAGAGAAGGGGATGTGCAAGTTTTGGATTGTTGGCGAATGGGGAGTGGGGCAATATAAAAACAATTACTTGTATTGCGGCAAGAAGTCAGTGAAGATTATGGCCAAACAGGGAAAATTTAGTCTACCTCATCCCTTTGTCATCCTCTTTTTTCTTGTCCTACTGTATCTCAACTGTTCTCTTTATATCAGGTGATGATAATATGTCGGCACACAAGTAGAAATGCAGCATACTACTATGCTGCTTCTCCAGATCAGTCCAGGCAGCAGAAGTGTAATTTCAACATGGTCCATCACATTTAATTGGTGATATGGTGTTCACTGTGTGTGTTGTGTACTGGAAGCACAAGCCGTTTCATCAGCAGGTGGACAGTTTTGGCCAGTAACTGACAATATGGTTTTCTGAGTTTGCTCAAATGTTGACATCTTATCAGACTGCTGCAGAATGAATTCATTATGATGCTGTCAAGATACTGATCATTGATACCAGGCAGAAGCTGGGTATGGAGAGAGTGGAATTCTTTTGGATGGACTACAATCAAAACCGAGACTTGAGAACCTGAATTGAATACATGGGTCAGGATGGAGAGTGCAGGAGGCTGAGGGGAGATCATACAGAGGAATACAAAATTATGAGAGGTCTTCATAGGGTGAATGCATGCAGGCTCTCTCTCCACAGATTGGGTAAGACTGGAACTAGAGGTCATAGCTTAAGTTTGAAAGGTGAAAAATTTAAGGAGAATCTGAGGAGGAACTTTTTCACTCAGACGGCGCTAATAGTGTGGAATGAGCTATCAGCAGTGGTGGCAAATGTGAGTTTGATTGTAACATTTTAAGAGAAGTTTGGATAGGTACATGATGAGAGGGATATGGAGGGCTATGGTCTGGGTACAGGTAGATAGGATGAAGATCTATGGATGAGATGGGTTGAAGGGTTTGTTTCAGAGCTTCGTGCTCCATAAATCTCTACAACTCAAATGAGATCTAAGGTAGAAGGAGATGAGGAGAAACTTCAAACTTTCTGCATTTTCACTTCAAGAGTTGAACTGCACGTGCATGTAACGAGAGCTGTATAACTCATCTCCTTCTACCTTAGGCCACAAACCTATCTATCACGCCTGCTGTGGACCACCTGGAGGTCCAAGACGCTCTCATTACATGCATGAGCAGTTCAACTCTTTGAGTGATATTGCAGAAAGTTTGAAGTTAATAACTCATCTCCTTCTACCATAGGCCATGAATTTATCAATCACTCTTCTACGAAGAAGGGATCTGTATGCTCCATGACCACTGGACTAAGTGTGTACATGTAGGGGGGACTATGTTGAAAAATAAATGTGCTAGGTTTTCTAAAATTGCCTCCTTCTACCTTAGGCCACAAATGCGTCAATCACCCCTCGTATAGTGACATGCAGTATATGTATAGCACTTTGAAACTAAGATTTACTTTTAACTTTGAATTTTGAAGAGCAATACCTACACCAGTATGCTATTTATTGATTACAACTCCAAGTTCAACACCATCCTCTCCTCAATACTAATCAATAATTTTCAAAACCTTGGCCTCTATCCCTCCCTCTGTAACTTGACATTCCCATCAGGTGATTACAGTTAATGTGGATCAGAAATAACATCTCCTCACTGACAATCAACACGTGCCCTAGTCTCTGTCCATGACTCTGTGGCATGGCACAGCACAAACACCATCTACAAATGTGCTGTTGATACAACAGCTTCAGCAGAATCTTAGATGGTGGCAAAGAGGCTTACATCAGGTGATCTTTGTGGTGTCACAGCAACAACCTTACACTCAACATCAGTCAGATCAAAGAATTGACTGTGGACTTCAGGAAGGAGAAGTCAAACACCAGTCCTCATTGATGGGTCAGCAGTGGAAAGGGTGAGCAGTCTTAAATTCCTCAGTGTCAGCATTCCTGAGGATTTATCCTGGGTCCACATATTAATGCAATTACAAAGGAGGCATGCCAGCAGCTGTATTTCATTAGGAGTTTGAGGAGCTTTGGTATGTCACCAAAGACTCTTGCAAATTTCTACAGATATACCATTCATTGCTGCCTGTTATGGAGGGGCTGACGCGCAGGACCTGAAAAAGCTGCAAAAGGCAGTAAGCTCAGCTAGCTCCATCACGGGCACTAGCTTCCCGAGCATCGATGGCATTTTTAAAAGGCAGTGCCCCAGAAATGTGGCATCTGTCAGTAAGGATGCCCACCCCCAGCACATGCCCTCTTCTCATCACTACTATCAGGGAGGAGGTGTAGGAGCCTGAAGAGACACTCAGCATTTTAAGAACAGCTTCTTCTCCTCTGCCATCAGATATCAAAGCAATGCATGAACTTATGAACACCAGCATACTATTTTTGCTCTCTTTTACACTTATTATTAATATATATATATTCTTATTGTCATCTATACTATATTTTATGCATTGCACTGTATTGCTGCCCCACACAATAAATTTCATGACGTATGTCAGTGATAATAAAGCTGATTCTAATTCCGATTCAGAAGCCACTGCATAAAATCCAGAGGTTGCTTGACAGAAAATCAAATTTGCCAATAACATTTTGCTATCAAAATGTGTTCAAATCCAATATTGTTGGTTGAAGGTATGGTTAAAACAGAGATATAAAGATCTTTGCTCTGACAGTTGGGTTTTGTGTGTTGTTTATGAATAACAAAATTAAACAAAGCAACGGACAATGAGTTAACAGGTTTTCCATGATAGGTCAGGCAATGACCATGTCCATTTCTAACTAATAAATTGGTCCAGCAGCCTCACCTCTTTATTTGCAATGAGCTACAGGTTACAGGAAAAGAGTGAATTTGGCTGACAAGCATACCAACTAAGGACCTCACCTGAGAAAGAGGAAGTCATTTTGTAGAGTGGATTTGGCAGGAGTATGATTTAATGGGGAGCTGAAAAGGGCACACCTGCTGCTCTCTAGTTCGTAATAAGGCAGATAAAAGTATGTTATCTTTCACGTAATAGCTACTGGCAGTCTTTTTTAAGACAAGAATAGTTACTGACTGCATGAAGGTTCTGACAGTAGCTTGCAAGACATATGTTGAGATCATTAACAATCCTATTTTGGAAATGAGCCCAAAAGCTATATTAATCTTTGATTTGGTCCTACGCCTGTTTCAGTCAAATGTGCTTGGCAGTAGCGGAGCAGTCTAAACTAGTATTGTTAGTGATACATCTACATCTACAGTGTAGTTCATTCCCTGCTAGTTGATAATCTTGAGTACCTGTTTTTTCTTGAGAAAGGGGTGTAGGCTGATTCCATTTTTAGACTGATAATTTAGTTAATTGGGCCAACCACATTTTTGTGCCATTCAGCAGGCTGGGACCCAATAGCTCATTGACCTTTTACTTTTTCTTCAAAGCTGGTAGCACCTGCTTTTGCTGTGAACAGGTGCAGTCTATTACTGGGTTTCTTGTCCTCTCTGTGCTGGATTCACAAACTAATATATATTTTTCCTCTCTGATGAAGTTCAATCAGTCCTCCAGGTCTTGCTTCAAGCATCTGAATCATAGACCAAATAATTCACATCAAAAAATTTCCCAGGTGACTTTACTAAGCTGACTCCAGAAAGCTCTCCAAAGACACCTTCACTGAATTTAGTTTGTAGCCTTGGTAAATAATGAGCTTCTGGAACCTGACTACCTTGCTGTGGGAATTATTGGGCTCTGTGAGAATGAGTTTTATGTTTATGAACGATTTAAATAGCACATGTTATTATACTTTGGCCTTGCAGATTTATGTTCAATGTTGCAACTCATTATTTAAGTAAAATTCTACATTTCTGCTAAAGGGATAGCCAATTAACAGATCTTGGCTTAAGAAATGAATTCTGGCTTTAGTACTAATGAGGAATAACTGCTGAAAGGGGTTACTGAATTTTAAATAAAATATACTGAACTCTCCATAGAAAGCACAAACATCGTTAAGCTGTGCCCCTTGTACTTGATAACATGAACAGTTTCTGATTGCCTTGCTTTGTTTGTCTTTTATCTCTGTTTTTTTCCCTGAATACATTCTTCAAGGCCACTGTTGTTGAATGCTAGATGTTCTAAGAGAAACAGAATACGAATTTTTGTATTCTGAAAACATGTAATCTTGTAACAAAGCTAAAGAAATACTCCTTACCATAAAATATTCCTGTGTAACAGCCATGTGATGGTGACAGAGTAAAGCAATATCAAAATTCAAAAAAGTTCAAAGTTCAAAGTAAATTTATTATCAAAGAACATATATGTCAATAGACAATAGGTGCAGGAGTAGGCCATTTTGGCCTTCGAGCCAGCACCGCCATTCACTGTGATCATGGCTGATTATCCACAATCACTACCCTGTTCCTGCCTTCTCCTTATATCCCTTGACTCTGCTATCTTTAAGAGCTCTATCTAACTCTTTCCTGAAAGAATCCAGAGAACTGGCCTCCACTGCCTTCTGAGGCAGAGCATTCCACAGAACCAAAACCCTCTGTGTGAAAACGTTTTTCCTCAACTCCATTCTAAATGGCCTACCCCTTATTCTTAAACTGTGACGTCTGGTTCTGGACTCCCCCAACATCCGGAACATGTTTCCTGCCTCTAGCGTGTCCAATCCCTTAATAATCTTACATATTTCAATCAGATCCCCTCTTATCCTTCTAAATTCCAGTTTATACAAGCCCAGTCGCTCCAATCTTTCTACATATGACATTTCCACCATCCCTGGAATTAACCCAGTGAACATATGCTGCACTCCCTCCATAGCAAGAATGTCCTTCCTGGAATTTGGAGACCAAAACTGCACACAATACTCCAGGTGGGGTCTCACCAGGACCTCGTAAAACTGCAGAAGGACCTCTTTGCTCCTATAATCAACTCCTCTTGTTATGAAGGCCAACATCATAGAATCATAGAATAGTACAGTACATTACAGGCCATTCAGCCCACAATGTTGTGCTGACCCTCAAACCCTGCCTCCCATATAACCCTCCACCTTAAATTCCTCCATGTCCCTGTCCAGTGGTCTCTTAAACTTCACTAGTGTACCTGCCTCCACCACTGACTCAGGCAGTACATTCCACGCACCAACCACTCTCTGAGTAAAAAACCTTCCTCTAATATCCCCCTTGAACTTCCCACCACTTACTTTAAAGCCATGTCCTCTTGAATTGAGCAGTGGTGTCCTGGGGAAGAGGAACTGGCTATACACTCTATCTATTCCTCTTATTATCTTGTACATCTCTATCATGTCTCCTCTCATCCTGCTTCTCTCCAAAGAGTAAAGCCCTAGCTCCCTTAATCTCTGATCATAATCGATACTCTCTAAACCAGGCAGCTTCCTGGTAAATCTCCTCTGTACCGTTTCCAATGCTTCCACATCCTTCCTATAGTGAGGTGACCAGAACTAGACACGGTACTCCAAGTGTGGCCTAACCAGAGTTTTATAGAGCTGCATCATTACATTGCGACTCTTAAACTCTATTCCTCGACTTATGAAAGCTAACACCCCATAAGCTTTCTTAACTACCCTATCTACCTGTGAGGCAACTTTCAGGGATCTGTGGACATGTACCCCCAGATCTCTCTGCTCCTCCACACTACCAAGTATCCTGCCATTTACTTTGTACTCTGCCTTGGAGTTTGTCCTTCCAAAGTGTACCACCTCGAACTTCTCCGGGTTGAACTCCATCTGCCACTTCTCAGCCCACTTCTGCATCCTATCAATATCTCTCTGCACTCTTCGACAATCCTCTACACTATCTACAACACCACCAACCCTTGTGTCGTCTGCAGACTTGCCAACCCACCCTTCTACCCCCACATCCAGGTCGTTAATAAAAATCACGAAAAGTAGAGGTCCCAAAACAGATCCTTGTGGGACACCACTAGTCACAATCCTCCAATCTGAATGTACTCCCTCCACCATGACCCTTTGCCTTCTGCAGGAAAGCCAATTCTGAATCCACCTGGCCAAACTTCCCTGGATCCCATGCCTTCTGACTTTCTGAATAAGCCTACCATGTGGAACCTTGTCAAATGCTTTACTAAAATCCATATAGATCACATCCACTGCACTATCCTCATCTATATGCCTGGTCACCTCCTCAACGAACTCTATCAGGCTTGTTAGACACAATCTGCCCTTCACAAAGCCATGCTGACTGTCCCTGATCAGACCATAATTCTCTAAATGCTCAGAGATGCTATCTCTAAGAATCGTTTCCAACAGCTTTCCCACCACAGACGTAGGGCTCACTGGTCTATAATTATCCGGACTATCCTTACTACCTTTTTTGAACAAGGGGACAACATTCACCTCCCTCCAATCCTCCGGTACCATTCCCGTGGACAACGAGGACATAAAGATCCTAGCCAGAGGTTCAGCCATCTCTTCCCTCACCTCGTGGAGCAGCCTGGGTAATATTCCATCAGGACCCGGAGACTTATCCATCCTAATGTATTTTAACAACTCCAACACATGCTCTCCCTTAATATCAACATGCTCCAGAACACCAACCTCACTCATATTGTCCTCACCATCATCAAGTTCTCTCTCATTGGTGAATACCGAAAAGAAGTATACATTGAGGACCTTGCTCACTTCCACAGCCTCTAAGCACATCTTCCCACCTTTATCTTTAATCGGTCCTACCTTCACTCCTATCATCCTTTTTTTCTTCACGTAATTGAAGAATGCTTTGTGGTTTTCCTTTACCCTACTCGCCAAGGCCTTCTCATGCCCCCTTCTTGCTCTTCTCAGCCCCTTCTTAAGTTCCTTTCTTGCTTCCTTATATTCCTCAATCGACCCATCTGATCCTTGCTTCCTAAACCTCATGTATGCTGCCTTCTTCCACCTGACGATATTTTCCACCTCACTTGTCACCCATGGTTCCTTCACCTTACCATTCTTTATCTTCTTCACCAGGACAAATTTATCCCTAACATCCTGCAAGAGATCTCTAAACATCGACCACATGTGCATAGTACATTTCCCTGCAAAAACATCATCCCAATTCACACCCGCAAGCTCTAGCCTTATAGCCTCATAATTTGCCCTTCCCCAATTAAAAATTTTCCTGTCCTCTCTGATTCTATCCTTTTCCATGATAATGCTAAAGGCTAGGGAGCAGTGGTCACTGTCCCCCAGATGCTCACCCACTGAGAGATCTGTGACCTGACCCAATTCATTACCTAGTACTAGATCTAGTATGACATTCCCCCTAGTCGGCCTGTCCACATACTGTGACAGGAATCCGTCCTGGACACACTTAACAAACTCTGTCCCAGCTAAGCACTTGGAACTAATCAGGTGCCAATCAACATTAAGGAAGTTAAAGTCACCCATGATAACAACCCTGTTATTTTTGCACCTTTCCAAAATCTGCCTCCCCATCTTCCCCTCGGTATCTCTGCTGCTACCAGGGGGCCAATAGAGTACCCCCAGTAGAATAACTGCTCCCTTCCTGTTCCTGACTTCCACCCATACTGACTCAAAAGAGGATCCTGCTACATTACCCACCCTTTCTGTAGCTGTAATAGTATCCCTGACCAGTAATGTCACCCCTCCTCCCCTTTCTCCACCCCCCTATCCCTTTTAAAGCACTGAAATCCAGGAATATTGAGAATCCATTCCTGCCCTGGTACCAGCCAAGTCTCTGTAATGGCCACTACATCATAATTCCATATATGTATCCAAGCTCTCAGTTCATCATCTTTTTTCCTGATGCTTCTTGCATTGAGGTACGCACATTTCAGTCCTTCTACCTCACTACCTTACACCCTTTATTCTGCTTCTGTTTCCTCAAAGCCTCTCTATATGTTAGATCTGGCTTTACCCCATGCACTTCTTTCACTGCTCTATTGCTCCAGATCCCATCCCCCTTGCAAATTAGTTTAAACCCTCCCGAACCATGCTAACAAACCTACCTGTAAGGATATTGCTCCCCCTCGAGTTCAGGTGCAACCCATCCAATCTGTACAGGTCCCACCTTCCCCAGAATTGATCCCAGTGATCCAAAAATCTAAAACCCTGCTCCCTGCACCAACTCCTCAGCCACACATTCAACTGCCATCTCCTCCAATTCTTACCATCACTGTCACGTAGCACTGGCAGCAATCCTGAGAACGCCACCCTTGAGGTCCTGTTCTTCAGCCTTCCCCCAGCTCCCGAAACTCACACTTCAAGACCTCATCCCTCTTCCTGCCTACGTCGTTGGTCCCAACATGCATCACGACTTCTGGTTGCTTTCCCTTTCGTACCAGGATGTCGTGCACCCGGTCAGAGACATCCCGGACCCTGGCACCCGGGAGGCAACAAACCATGCGGGTGTCCTTCTCATGTCCACAAAATCTCCTGTCTGCTCTCCTGACTATAGAGTCTCCAATGACAACAGCTCTCCTCTTCTCTGTCCCACCCTTCTGCACCACCGGGTCAGACTCAGTGCTGGAGGCCCTGCCACCGTGGCTCACACCTGGTCGGTCGTCCCCACCAACAGTATCCAGGACGGTAAATTTATTATTCAGGGGGATGGCTACCGGGGTGTTCTGCACTACCTGTCTGCTCACCTTCGCTTTCCTCCCTCTGTCACCCAACGACCTGCTTCTGACAGCCTAGGTGTGACTACCTCCCTGTAGCTCTCATCTATGACTGCCTCATTCTCCCTTATGAGTCGAAGGTCATCCAGCTGCTGCTCCAGATTCCTTACACGGTCTTCCAGATCGCCTAGCCGTATGCACTTCTGACAGATGTGACTCTGCGGGAGAGGGGAGTTCCCCCAAGACTACCACATCTCACATGAGAGGCACATCACCATCTCAGGAGGCATTGTAGTGACTAACTGGGAGCAAGTTTTTCCTCCGCCTCTTCTTATCGAAGCCTCTTGAGTCAAAGCCTCAAAGCTCCACTCCTTCACTGGCCCACTCACGCACTGGCCGCTTTACACAGGCTCCTCTGCTTGAGCTACCCCTCTATTTATCTGTTTGAGCTTTTCAAAATGCTTGATCACCTGACCTTGATTGCCCAATCATCTGCTTTCTGCTGAGTCTGAGCTATTCAAATCTGATTGTCTAATCAACGGCTTTCTGCTGATCAATTCAATTCTTGATTAACATGATTGCACAGACCAACTGCCAAAACTGCCAGAATCTCTCGAGTCAAAGCCTCAAAGCTCCACTCCTTCACTGGCCCACTCACTCACTGGCCGCTCTCAAAGAATATGGCAGGATATAGATCAGCTACCGATATGGACAAAGAAGTGGCAGATGGAGTTTGATCCAGCCAAGAGTGAGATGTTTCACTTTGGGAAGTCAAATGAAAGGAGAAATAATATAATTGATGATAAAAACTGGCATTGAGGAATAGAGATATTTTGGGGTCTGCACATATCGTTCACTGAAAGTGCATACACAAGTGATAAGGTGGTAAAGAAGGTGTATGGGATGCTTGGCTTCATTGGGAGGGGTGTTGAGTGTAAGAGTAAGGAAGCCATGCTGCAGCTGCAGAACACTCTACAGAGGGCAGATGAGCAGTCAGAGGTCGTGGTGCACATTGGCAACAGTGACGTAGATATAAAAGGGGCGGTGTCCTGTGCAGTGAGCATGGGGAATTAAGAAAGAGGCTGACAGGCAGGACCTCAGAAGTGGCAACCTCTTGATTACTCTCAGTGCCAAATGTTAGTCAGGTCAGAAATAGAATGGCCAAATAGATGAACGTGTGGATGAGGAATTGGTGGAGGAGGCAGGGTGCTAGTTTCCTGGATCATTGGAACTTTTCCAAATTGTCAGAGCAGCTTGTACAAAAGGGTTAGGTTGCACCTTAACTGGAGAAGAACCTATATCTTAGCAGGAAGCTCTTCTAGTGTTTTTCAGGAGGGTTTAAACGAGTTTGGCAGAGGAATAGTGTTAGAACTCAAGGTCATAAAGTGGAGTGATGGAATGGAACATGATGCCATGACCAGTAGGAATAGTCAAGAGTAATGTAAGAGGCACACTGGAATGCAAAGGTTGAAGTGTGTGTATTTTTGTGCCAGGAGTATTAAGGGTAGGGGTATTGAAGTTAGAGCATGGATCAATATATTGGAACTATGATGCTGTAGTCAGAACAGAAAGTGAGACAGGACTGGATGCCTAGTGTTCCAGAGTGTTAATATTTCAGAAAGGATAGAGAAAGAGGTAAAAAATCCAATGTTTTGCCCCATTAATCAGGTACAAGATTACAGCTGCACTCCAAGGGGACATAATGGAGGGTTCATTTACCAAACCTATATGAATAGAACATAAGGATAAGAAAGGTACAATCACTCTGAGATTGTATTACAGACACCCCCACAGCTACTGTGACATTGAAGAACAGATATGCAGGCAGGTTAGTGAAGGTTGTACAAACAACAGGATTGTTTGTGTGCGTTTCTTTAATTTCACTAATGTAGTTTGGGACCTCCTTAATGCAAGAGATTTATATGAGGCAGAATTTGTTAGGCGCATCCAGGAGGGTTTCTTGAATCAGTATGTAGATTATGCTGTGTCCATCTACTCATCATGGATGAGCTTACTTCCCTGTCTAGTCACTGTGGCGAGGTCTGGATGCAATACCCATTGCTTGAGTGCTAAGATTCCCCTCCCTGTCATGTAGATTGTCCAGCAGGAAGAGGGAGGATACTGGACCTGGTGTTGAGTACTAAGCCTGGCCAGGTGACTGACCTTCCAGTACAAGAACATTCAGTGACAGTGACCACACCGCCTTAAGTTTTAAGATAGCTAAAGGTAAGGTTAAGTATGGACCTTGCAGGAGAGTATTAAATTGGAGAAGGTAAATTTTAGGAGTATTAGGCAGGAAAAAGGGAGGGTTAATTGGGAACAGTTGTTTTGAGCAAATCCACACCTGATACATGGAGGGTATAAAGTACAGGACAGGTATGTTCCAGCAAGAAGGCAAGTTAGGGAACCTTGGATAACAAGGGAAGTGGTAAATTTAGTCAAGAAGAAAAAGGATATGTGAGATGGTATTGTGTTCATTGTCCACAAAGCTTTAAGCTCAAAGAAGATTTTAAGCCCTATCTATGGGTAACCTCACCATAGGGAGGTTATGCTGTGTCCAGCTACTCATCACAGATAAGCTTACTTTCCTGTCTAGTCACTGTGGCAAGGTCTAGATTTAATACTCATTGCTTGAGTGCTAAGATTCCCCTCCCTATTATGGAGGGGATACTTCCAGTTAATTAATTAATTGAAACATAGCTAGGTTTATTTTTAATATGTTAAAATTGAGACAAATAGTTCCTTGCACACATTTAACACACACAAAGGATTTCTGATTTATAAAATAATTCTGAATTTTCAAACACAAGTACAATTTTTGCAAACTAAAAGAAAGTACCAACAAGTTGCAGACAAAGCAGTTGTCCATCATAGAAACCAACGGTTAAGGAATGAATTCTAGTTCTTTCTGTCACCATGGCTTATTGTCATTCTCTTTGTCATTCTTAAGAATCTCTATTGTTTTCTAATATTTATACTGTTTTGCTACTAGTTGACATGATTTGCATGTGATGCTCTCCAGATACCTTTGCTGGGACAAAGTAATTCATTCTGATAGTCTAAAAGCTTCTGAGGACAGAGATCCCAGACACCTAAAGTTAATGCTGTAAGGGCTGATGCTCTGAGTACAAAAATATCCCAACTCTTGATTAATCACAATTTGACCATGTTTGATGTGCTAAGTGACATAACCCCATTATTTTATGATTGACTAATGCAAACAAGAGAACACTTCCCTTTGCAATCCACATCTCTTAGCAGCCAACCCGTGCTGTGGACTAGCTCAGTGGCATTGTTTGTAAAGCTGTACTTTTAACTTCAAACTGATTGCTGCTTGCAACTTACATTAAGATCTAAAGGCTGGTTCTTGTTTACAACAATGAGCTGAGCAAGGAATATTAACTAGAAATTTAACTTTGTCACGAACAACTCTTACCATTTGAAAAAGTCATACTGCTGTACTAGAAAGCTGAAACTAACAATAAGTTTCTTGGGCCTTGGATAGTGAATATTTATCGGAAGTGTATGTAAGGTTGAAGAAACTGAAATTCAACAATGCTCCTGGGGGTTATTAAGAAGCTAGAAAAGAGTTCATGAAGGAAATTGGGACATACAGGAGGGGCCCTGAAACATCCTTGGCAAATAGGATTAAAGAGGATTCTGGGATATTATTTACATACATCAAGAGCAAGAAGGTAACTAGGAAGGGGATAGGACCATCCAAGGATAAAGGAAGAAACTTGTGCTTGGAGGTGGAAGATGTGGGTGATGTCATGAATGGATATGTTGGATCATTATTTACCAAGGAAAAGGACATGGAGGATAAGAACATCAGTGTGCAGCATGCTAATATGGGAGGGCATTTTGGGATAATGAAGGAGATAGCATTGGGCCTCCTAAAGCACATTGAACTGGATAAAGGCTCCAGGATTTGTTGGGATATATCTCAGGTGTTTGAAAGAGGCAAGACATGAGATTACTGGAGCTTTCATCAGTATTTTCATGTCCTCTCTAGCCACAAGTAAGGTCCCAGAGGACAGTCAAGTAGCTAATGTCATGGTCCAGTCCGTGAAGTCCACATTCCGGTTCACGGTCCGGTACATCACTCCTTATTCCAAGTTTTCCAGTTTTCCCTTGCCCTGGTGTACCTTAATTGAGGCACATGATTCCCATTTTGGGTTGGCTACATAAACAGCTTCTGGGTTCAGCTTCAGTTGCTGGACTGTTCCCTTCCCCTTCCTTCTGTAGCCCTCACCTGCTACCTTCGCCTGAAACCTTTGCCTGCTACCTTGCTTGTGTCCACACCTCTGCTAGGTAGGTCCGACCGTTTGCCACTACCTTGAGTTGGGAACTGCCTCTGTGTCAATGCCTACACTAGATAGGTTCGGCCATTTGTCACTACCTTGAGTGGAGATCTGTCTCTCGGTGTTCTGTGTAGAGCCCTGTCCACAAGTCCTGTTCACAAGGAGGGGTCCCAGTTCTGTGTTCCATGTTCCTGTTGTCCCTCGGCCAAGGCTCCGCGTTCTGCGTTCCTGTTCTCCCTCGACCAAGGCTCTGCGTTTCTGTTCTCCCTCGACCAAGTCAAGGCTTCATATTCTTGTCCTGACAGTGTGTCTCATCCTGTCCATGTGCCTCGCACAGCCCAGGAGAACCTCACCCAGCCCAGTGCTGGAGTTTGCTCGTCCTGTCCAAGAACGTTGTCCTGTCCAAGCCACGTCCAAGAACCTCGCCCTGTCCAAGTCAAGGCTTTGTGTTCTCGTCCTACCTAATTGCCTCAGTTCTGAGTCAAGACCCAGGTTCCGAGTCCCAACCAAGACCCAGGTTCTGGGTCCTTGTCCAGGCTCTGGTTCCGGAGTTCCATGTCATTAGTCTAGGCTCCTTGTCCAGGTTCCATGTTTCTTGTCCATGTCCTAGCCCAGGCCCTGCAGCCTAGTCTCTTCCAGGGCCTGTGTCAATGTCCAGCGTCCTTTCTTTCCCACTTCCCTTGCTTGCTTGACTCACCTAGTCCTGTTCCTAGTACTTCAGTGTCTGTGCCTTGCATTTGGGTCTGCCACTAGCGCGCCCCCCCCCCCCCACCATGACAGCTAAGAATTACACAAGAAGAGAAATAGGGATAATCTTGGAACATAAAGACCAGTAACATAAAGACCAGTGAGTCTCACATCAGTGTTAGGGAAATTCCTGGAGGGGATTCTTAGTGATAAAGTTTATAAACATTTGGAAAAGCATGGTTCGATTAAGACCAGTCATCATGGCTTTGTGTAGTGCTGGTCATATCTTATCGATTTGAATGAGTTCTTTTTGAGCAGGTGATGAAGATGATTGATGAAAACAGAGCAGTGGTTGTTGTCGACATAGATTTTAGTAAGGCATTTGACAAGGTCCCTTATGTAGGGCTCATCCACAAGATTAAGATGCAAGTGATCCAAGATGAATTGGCTGTTTGTGATGCTGCCTGGCCTGCTGCGTTCACCAGCAAATTTTATGTGTGTTGCTTGGTGCCATGACAGTTAGCACAATGCTATTACAGTGTCATTGACCCAGGTCCAATCCCACTGCTATCCTTAAGTGTTTGTACATTTTTCCCATGACTGTGTAGGTTCCTTTGGATGCCTGTTTCCTTTCACATTTCAAAGATGTACAGTTTGATAGATTAATTGGTCACATGGGTGTAATTAACTGGCTAGCACCTGTTGGGCTGGAAAGGGCTGTGTTATTATGCAAAGGGGTTTTGGGGTCCATGGCCTTAACTCCCCAAAAATGGCTACAGAGGTTGATCGGGTGATAAAGAAGACATATGACATGCTTGTCTTTATTTCTGAGCAATTGTGTTCAAGCTTCAAAATTATGTTGCAGCTTTATAAAACTTCATTTAAGCTGAACCTGGAGTAATGCATTCAGTTCTGTTCACTGATATTGAGGCTTTGGAGAAGATGCAAAGGAGGTTTACAAGGGTGTTGTCTGAATTAGATGGCATGTTTTATGAGGAAAGATTGGACGGACAAACTTAGGTTATTTTGTCAAAGTCTGAGAGGAGATCTGATAGAGGTTTATAAGATTATGAGAGGCATAGGTAGAGTAAACAGCCAGCAATCTTTCTCCCAGGGTTAAAATGTCTAAATCCCGAAGACATGCATTTAAGGTGAGAGGGGGTATGTTCAAAGGAATTGAACAAGGAGGGGCAAGTGATTTTACAGAGATTGTTGGATTTCAGAAAAACATTGCCAGTGATAGTAGTGCAGGCAGATATGAGAGAGGTGTTCAAGAGTGTCTTTGGTAGGCACATAAAGACGCAGAAAATGGAGGGATGCGGAGATTGTGTAGGCAGAAGGATTAGCTGGGCATTTGACTTCAGCAAGACCTGTGTGGATGAATGTGTACCTTTGAGAACATACCAGATGTACCCAAACCAAAAGCTATGGATAAACCAGATTAGTAGTCTACTGAGAGCTACATCGGTGGCATTCAAACCTGAAGATCCAGAACTGTACAAAATCTAGGTAGCACTTATGGAAGGCTATTTTCAGAGCAAAAAAAAATTTTGATTGACATTAGAGACAGAATCGGATGCACGTCAGCTCTGACAGGATTTGCAGGCCGTTACTTCCTCCAAAGCGAAACCTAACATCATGAATGGCTGCACTGCTGCACTCCAAGATGAACTCAACACCTTTTATATACACTTTGAAAGGGAGAAGAAAACAAAACTTCTGCAAATTCCTGCAGCATCTGGTGACCCTGGGATCTCTGTTTTGGCGGCTGATGTCAATACGTCTTTCAAGGAGTCAAGCCCCGATAGTAAACATGGTGGGGCACTGAACAACTGTGCCAGCCAACTGGCAGCAGTGTTCAAGGACATCTTCATTCTCTCATTGCTGCAGTTGGAGGATACCATCTGCTTCAAAAGGGCAACAATCACAACAGTGCCCAAGAAGCACAGGGTGAGCTTACAAATGAAAGAAAGTGTGAGATATGTACAACTGACGAATTCAATATTGAACTTAGTGGGTTGAAATACGTGCAGCCAAAATATGAGGTGTTGTTCCTTGAACTTGCATTGGGCTTCATCGCAAGCATGCAGGAAGATACAAACAAAAATAAGAATAGGAGCAGACTGGTGAATTAAAGTGGCAAGCAACTGGAAGATAGTAATTTCTAAGGTAGGGGCATGTTTGGCACAACTTTGTGGGCCAAAAGTCCTGTATTGTGCTATAAGTTTTCTATGTTTCTAAGCTCAGGGACACACCTGAGGACTGAAGAAAGGTGCTCCCTATAACTGCTTTTGGTTTCCCTAGTGGAGAGGAAGGCAGATTTGGAATACCAAATACAGTATATTACATTGGAAATAATGCAAGTGACAGTCTTAACTGAAGAGACTGCTTTAATTCCTGCATTGGAATGGAAGAGGTGAAAGAACAGATATTGCACCTCCTATAAACACACGGGAAAATGCTTTAACTGGGGATAAAAGACCACATGAGGGAGTTGCAGTGGGAGCTGAACCTTCAAGATGCTTAAAGGAGAGGAGAAGGAGATGTGTTCTGCTCGTGGAATCTTGTTAGTCCCAATGGGAATTGTCAATGGTGATTTGATGAATGCAGAAGCAGTTGAAGTGAAAGGTCAGAAACATTCAACATTGACTCCATCCCTCTTGAAATATCATAACATTAATCTCAACATCAGTGCAAGTTATCATTCTCCCTCAACTGATAAATCAGTGCTCCTTCTTGTTGAACAACACTTGAGGGGGCGGGGAAGTAATGAAAGCAGGAAGGACACAAAATAAATTGGAGGTGCTGAACTCAATGTCCATTATATGTGTGGCGTAGGTGAACTTTCATAGATTGAACTGGCAATTTCTAAAGGACATAGTTATCAGAGTGGATCTCTGGCAGGTAATGAATAAGTCATATGAGAAGTCAATGTACTTCATTTTCTCCAATGTGGCAGGTGCATCTGTCTATCAGGAACATCAGCCATTCAGAAAGTGTCTGTTGACATTAATACAAACAAGAACCGTAAAAATATTCAAATATAATCGGAAGGATAGCTGCAGGAATAAGGAATATTGTCAGCAAAGAGATTGATCTCTCCATACTATGGTAAAAAAAAGGCAATTTAATTGATTGGATTCCCAACAAAGGTGGTTGAATATTCTTCTCAGTTGAAATGTGCTCCCGTTGTAAGTAATTCTACACAATCACTTATCTACACATGAAATAGTGAAGTACTGTAAACTGTGTAATATTGACTATTGAAAATGTACATAACCACCTGCTGTTATCTTGTACTTAAAGAGTTTAAAATCTCAATGTACTTTGATTCAGAGAGACTCTTCAAAGAGAATCCCTCAGGAAATTCTTCCACTACATCTCCTCTTTACATTTGCTTGTTGTGTTAAATAAAGTTCTATCATATCTACCGCTGTGGTGTCTGTGTGTAATGCATGGTACCCACACCGAAGGGGCTGCTGGGGATTAAGAAGGGGATTCACCATCAAAAGCTATTCATTATGAGGCACTATATGCTAGATTAGATAATGATATCCAGATCCAAAAAAAAAGATTAAAAACTAATGCTTGAAACAAGGGAGGCAAAACAGACTATTGTCTGGTACCTATGCAGCTTACAATACCCTTCATCCACCATACACTTCTGAAGTGAACCACGGCAAACATATATTGTATAACTCTCTCACTGTGGCTCAGAACAAACTAGCCTCGTTAGCTAACTCTGGCTAATGGCCACTTGACTGAGCACTGCATGGCTAACGGAGAGAAAGCATCCTTCAAGAAGCAATACACGTCTAGAGTTGGTATGCTTCAGGTTCAACCGAACAGGAAAGTTGGAATGTTGCACTGAGAGAATGAAAACTATGGTAAAAACTGTACTAATAGTGCCCTATGCATCTTCAATGATGCTATGGTAGCAAGGAACATTGACAATTGACTCGCCAGAGCCAGCAATGCTTTGTGGCACCTCTAGGAAGGTGGGTGAAAGAACCACCAGCTTGCAGATCAGATGGAAGCAAATTATTTAATATTAGTTATTGATCTATTACTTTTGGAATTTTTTATATACTCAGAGAAGTTAGCTTCACAGCATAAGCTGTGGTCTAAGACTCCAAGATGCTTTTTAGACCATTTGTGTGAAAAGGATATCAGAGCAAATATCATATACATGTGAAGTCACTTGTAACATTTGTATGGTTTCACTGCTAATGTAATCGTTTCTCTGTAAGGTTTCACTGCTGATGTAATTGCTTTTCTGTAGCAGCAGTGTTTGGGTTATGACTAGAGATAACTGGGGGTTTGGAATGTGCACCATCCGATGAGAGGTGTGTTGTTTCTTTCTTGTGGGTCTGAGAGAAGGTATTCGCATTTTTTTGTCAGTGAGAGATGAAGAGAGAAGACGAGAGAGGAGAGAGCTGGTAGACTGCTGGGCGAAGTGGACTTGGAATGAGGGTCCATGAGTCAACGATGCTTGGAGGAAATCAATAGGGAGTTCAAGGATGGAAAACTGTGAGCTCCAACATGCACAATAGATTGTTTCATTAAAATGGGCCCTTTTTCTTTTTGTTTTCTGTACTAACCCTATAGCCAACTTAAGAATTATAAAGCTCAATTGTTTAATTGCATACGGTGTACTGTCTGATCTTTTATAGTACTAAATTGTAACAGGGGAACACATCATGAAACATTCACAAAAACGAGATTTCATCAGTTTGGTGGGGGCAGCGATGTTCTTCCCTTAGATGAACGCAGCCCACCGAACCCTGGGGATTACACACTCAAGTGGCAAAGAAAAAGGGTATACATGCAAAGAGCAATTCAAGCTGATTAGGAATGGAATGGGGTAAGGACATCCAACGGCATGAAAGATACATGGGGTGAATTGTAATCCATTCTTCCGTCTTTGGTTTCTGCGATGGAAACTCTTTCGTCAGCAATTTGGTGGTATGTCTTCTTAGTTTAGAGGAATTGTACCTGTGCTTTGGAAGTCCTCTATGCTTTTTTTTTAGAAATGGTTTGTAATTTGGAAATATTTATGATGGAAATCCTCTGGGTTTTAAATGTGTTTTAAGAGTGTGATTTGGATTTCATTGAAAATAAATGAACTGTGTTTTAAACTACTTTGTTAGATGGCAGTATCTTCCCTTTAGTGTTTATTTATTGAGATACGGTGCGGAATAGGCCTACTGAGCCACACCGCCCAGCAATCTCCAATTTAATCCTAGCCTAAACATCGGACAAGATATAATGACAAATTAACCTACCAACCAGTATGTCTTTGAACCATGGGAGGAAACCGGAGCGTCAGGAAGAAACCCTTGCAGTCACGGGGAGAACGTATAAACTCCTTACAGAGAGCAACAGGAATTGAACCCAGGTTGCCTGCCCTGTAAAGCATTGTGCTATCATGCCACCTCTAGTAGAGAGAAGGGACCACTGCTCAAATACTGAATATTGTCAGCTAAACTTGGTGTGAAGATTAAACAGGAAAGTGCAATATTCTTTGAGGATTGGGTAGTTATAGTATCATTTCTCTTCCGTGAGAGTACTCATGACTATTTATATCCAATAGGGCTTAATGTCTTTGAGTTTAGAAATCTGCAGTCAGCAAACCCAATAGCATCATAGTAGAAGGAATAAAGGCGTAGACTATTTTCTAAATGGGGAGAAAATTAAAATGTCAGAGGTACAAAGGGATTTGGGTGTCCTCATGCAGGAGTCCCTGAAGGTTCACTTGCAGCTTGTGGCAGTGGTAGGGAAGGCAAATCCAATGTTCGCATTCATTTCAAGAAGACTAGAATATAAAAGTGAGAATATAATGCTGAGGTTTTATAAGACATTGGTCAGACACAGAGTATTGTGAACAGTTTTGGGCCTCTTATCTGAAAAAGGATGTGCTGGCATTGGAGAGGGTCCAGAGGAAATTCATGAACATTTTTATCCCAGAAATGAAAGGGTTAATATATGAGGAGCGTTTGATGGCTCTGGGCCTGTTCTCGATAGAGCTTAGGAGAATGGTGGGGGGGGCGGGCGGAGAGGAATAGATCTCATCAAAAATTATAGAATATTAAAAGGCCCAATAGAGTGTATGCAGAGAGGGTGATTCTTTTTGTGGGGGAATCTCAGACCAGAAAGCATATTCTCAGAATAGAGGATCTATTTAGAACAGAGATGAGGAGGAGTTTCTTTAGACAGAGGGTAATGAACCTCTGGAATTCATTGCCACGGATGGCTGTGGATGTCGAGTCATTCGGTGTATTTAAAGCAGAGGTAGATAGGTTCTTGATTAGTCATGGAGTCAAAGGTCATGGGGAGAATGGAGTCGGCTGGGATAATAAATCAGTCATGATTGAATAGGGCAACAGACTTGATGGTCTGAGTGGCCTACCTCTGTGGTCCAATAATCTGGTAGGGTCAGGACTTTGGTCATGCTGGATTAGAGGATGTTGCAGGCTGTTGAATGTTATTAATAACATTTTTATTTTACTTTTTAAATGTTACTGAATATTATCATAAATTTCCAGTGAACTTGTAAAATTTAAAGGGATTGTGGAAACAGAACTTTGGTCAGTTTAAAGGGTGCACGGGAACATTTTCAGAATGGAGCACAGATGAATTAGAATGGAGCTGTAGAAAAGGTACTGGAAGATAGCCAGTAAGTTAAACTAGCAAAGTGATTCATTAACAAGGATACAGAGAGACAGAACGCTTCCTACAGTGTGCCTACTCCCTGACTGGCAACTAGTTCAATGCCCATGATATACACAGAGAGAACAGATGATCACCTTGTACATTTTTAATAAGGTTACTCAGCCAGTCTTTAAGAAGATACATTTGCCTCATCAAAGGTTGCAGTTAGACAGAAACTTACTGAGGTAGAAAGCTGGAGTCCTGTTGAAGACAGAAGAGATCAAATTATTCAAATTATCCAATAATATAATAGTTTTTACTCTGATACAATGTGATTTCTTAAATACCATTGAAAGAGCACCCATTACAGGTTTCCATCTGTGGAGTTCACCCAACTACTGTAAAAGGACGTTTTGATCTAGAAATTCACTGGCATCTACAGGGATGTGGTAAGTGTGGCTGCAACGTAAGCTAACATTTGTTTTCCCTGTGAGCCTATTGCTGCATGGTTCCCAGCTCTGATCTACCAGATGCTCTGAGCCTTATGATCTCTCCTTCATGGTCTGTGCAATTGTAGACTGCACAAAATAAAACAGCAGGCAAATTTCGATATGGAGGTAGGATCTAGGACAGGAGTTTCCAACCTGGGGACCATGGACCCCTCGGTTAATGGTAAGGGTCAATGGCATGAAAAAGTTTCAAAATTCCTGATCTTGGAGTTTGAAGGGGAGGCAGCTATGGTGGTAAGTAGGGTCAGGACATTGCGATGGGATCTGGGATAGAGAAAGTTCATGGCTTGGAGAAGGGGTGGGATGATTGGGGCCTGCGAGCTAATGATTGGTGTATCACTGGGGTTCAGCCATAAACAGAGAGTTGATAGAAACAGGAAAAGAATAGAGAAGCATAGTGGCTGAGGGCCAAAGAAATCCAGATAACTAAATGAATGAGAGAAGACCTCCATGTGTTGGCTTCCCATCTACAAACAATGTGATTAAAATGTTGTTGTTCTGAAATTATGACAACCTGGGAGCAGAACAAGATGACTGGATGTGTCAGAAAATGTTTTGAAGAACTACAGGACAGGGAATGATATCACTTATTGTGTCTGATATGATAAGCTATTTATCATGAGAACTGTCTATTCACATTTCCAGAATGACGAGACTTCACCTAGATAACATTGTACATTTAATCCATTGTGGGAAAAAATAAATTTTCAGATGTGTTATTCTGAAACAAAGCAGCACAGCATATCCTAATTTGTAGGCTGTAATATAACAGTTGTTTAAGAGGATGTTTAAAATCGTCATTATCATCGGGTCACATTTTAGGTATCATTATAATAAATAAAACCAAATTTCCATTTCAAAATAAGTTTAAGGATTTCACTGTCTCTTGCAAATTAATGGGGAGCACACAGACTGTTTGCAGATTGTTTCTTCAAAATGCATAAGGATGTCCTAGTTAACAAGTGAAGACATCATTCCAATGGACAGTCATCTGAAATACATGTTATAAAACTGTAGGTTACCACAGCATACAGAGAGTCGACAGAAAACATGGAGGTGAGTTGCTCATCTGAAGATGAGTTTGACAAACGTTAATCAGTGGTTGAGGGTCTCACGAACAAATGCTTCCAACTATATGGTTCTGGTAACCAGCTGTTCTGATGAGCTTAAAAACATTAACAATTTAAATTTTTTCATACCAAGTTGTTTCACAGAGTTGATCATTGGGCAAAATGTTGACAATTAACCTTATGGAGCAATATCAGGATAAATAGTCAAAAGCTAGGTTAAAGCCATAAATTTACAGAAAGAAAGCATTTGAAGGCCAAAATGGGTCAGGAAGGATTTCCAGAATTTAAAGATTAGGCAGCTAGAGACACATACCACATTAGATCTGATACTTTAGTGTACACCATCTTTAGTTCAATGGTAACACTGTTGCATTTAAATTAAAGAGCCATGGATGTTCAAACACATGTCAAAAATGCCTGCATATATTTCTGAATCACGCATCAACCCTGCTGAACCGTTGGAGATGCCATTTTTCATGATAAGATGAAGCACAGCTTTTTCCAAAACCAGTCAACACTTTTCCTTTAATGGTTTATCAACATGTAATTTAACGTTCCAAGATGTTGAACACAGTGAAATCATTGGAATTATCAAATGAATACCCAGTAAACTTGCCAGATAATTAGGCTTATCTATTCCAGTGCACAACATTTTCAACAGCATGACAGGTCTTACTGACTGACAAACAACTTGACTGCAAAGAAATGTAACCTCTATAAATGTGGAGTCTTAATCATTCCAAGTTAAAATATTCAGATTTTTAAAATTAACACATTCAAGTAATTACATTTTACCTATTGACCTCTTTCTTGATCTAATTACTCTTTCCTATAGTTAAGATTTTCTACATCTGATGTAAAATATATGCATATAGTATTTCAATATATCAATTGACACTTCCTGTTTCAGACTCACAATCATTCCCTAATAGTTTTTCAATTTGATTTGTTTGGTAACTAACAAAAAAAAATGTTGAAAGTAATCTGACAGTTAAACAGAATCTTTAGAGATACTTTATAATAGTGTCAATGTTACAGGGCAATAACTTGACATCATAGCTTTCTGATGAAAAATGATCAATGTGAATTTACCTATGATCCTCTTTTTGACTACTGAAAACTTTGAAGATATTCCAACATCCCCAGTAGTTTTCTTTTGTTCAGGCCAGATCTGCCTTCTGAGGTAGGTGTAACAACTCCCACTTATTGGAGATCGAGAATGTTCTCCTGGCCAGAATTTATTTCTTAATCAACATCTGAAACAAAGCTAAAATCCAGTTACTTTATTTTATTGCTGTTTTCTGTATGCATGTAAACTTGTTATCATACTTCTTGCAAGAATTTTCACAATTCAAATGATATTATGATTTTTTTTTAAATGGTCTGGAACATTAATCAGTCCAAATGCCTCCAAGTCCAGGACTGCTACCTATGCTTGCTCAAACAATGAAACATATCATAATATGATATATAATATATAAAATATATCATAAAACAATTATATACCTCAGTCATGTTCCCCTTAGCCTTCTCCATTCTAGGGAGAAAAGACCTTAGATTCTTCCAGACTCTCCGTATATCCGAATATCTCAGGCAACATCATCTTCTGTGCCCTCTCCAACACTAGCATATTCTTCCTATACCTTAGTGAACAGAACTTCACTTAGTACTGACCCAGGCTTTATACCGTAGGAGCATATCCTCCCTGCTTCTGTATTCAATACCCTGACTGATGAAGGCCAGCATCCTACCGGCTTTCTTAACCAAGTCACCTACTTGTGCTCTCACCTGCAAGGATCTTTGGGCTCACACACCAAAGTCCCATTGTGCTTCAAGAACCCCATAACAATGTTTCCCTGTTGTTTCGAATGGATTCTACATTTTACCTGCTTATTCTTTTGCCTTAGTATACCTACAGAATGCTTACAGATTTACTTTAATATTGCCTGCCAATGTTTTCTTGTGACTCTTTGTTGCCTTCCTAATGTCAAAGTGCCAGAGGATTGGAGGATAGCTAATGTTGTTCTGTTGTTTAAGAAAGGCTCTAAAAATAAACTGGGAAATTAGGGCTCAGATAGCTTGACATCAGTAATAGGCAAGTTATCGGAACGTTCAGTTGCTTGGCATTCAAGATGAGGTAATAATTTGGATTAGATATTGGCTTTGCGGAAGAAGCCGGAGAGCGATAGTAGATGGTTGCCTCTCTGACTGGAGGGCTGAGTCTAGTGGTGTGCCACAGGGATTAGTGCTGTTGTTTGTCATCTGTATCAATAATCTGGATGATAATGTAGTAAAGTGGATCAACAAATTTGTAGATGACACCAATATTGTTGATACAGTAGGCATCAAGGAAGGCTAGCAAAGGTTGTACCACAATCTGGACCAGTTGGAAAAATGGGCTGAAAACTGGATGGAATTTAATGCAGATAAATGTGAAGTGTTGCACTTTGGGAGGAACAACTAGGTCTTACATAGTGACAGGTGCTGAGGATGCAGTAGAAGCATGGGATCTGGGAATACAGGTACATAATTCCTTGAAAGTGGTGTTATAGGTGGATAGGGTCATAAAGAAAGTGTTTGGCCATGAGTGCAGGAGTTGGGATGTTATATTGAAATTGTATAGGACATTGGTGAGGCCTAACTCGGAGTATTGTGTACAGTTTTGGTCGCCTACCTTTTGGATAGATGTATATAAGATTGAAAGAGTGCAGAGAAAATTTTCAAGGATGTTGTTGGGTCATGAGGACCTGAGTTTAAGGGAAAGGTTGAATAGGTTAGGGCTTTATTCATTGGAACGCAGAAGATTGAAGGGAGATTTGATAGTGAAATACAAAATTATGAAGAGTATAGGTGGGGAAAATTCAAGAAGGCTTTTTCCACTGAGGTTGGGTAAGACTACAACTAGAGATTATGGATTATGGATAAAATATGAAATATTTTGAGGGGAACATGAGGGGAAATTTCTTCACTCAGAAGGAGGTGAGAGTGTGGAACGAGCAGCCAGCACAAGTGATTGATGTGGATTGATTTCAACATTTAAGAGAAATTTGGATAGGAACATTGATGGGGCAGGCATGGTACAGGTAGAAGGAACTAGGTAGATTAATGGTTCAGCACAGTCTAGATGGGCTGAAGTGCCTGCTTCTGATCTATGATGTGGTGACCTATGACATTAATATCTTTCTCTATAAGTTCCCACATGCACCAACAGACCAGCACAGCACTTGCAGAACAGTAAGGATGTTTGTCCCACTCTGGTCACAGTACAAACAATCCCAATTATACAGTCACAACCTTCACAAAAGTAATCCAGGAACCTAAAGCCCACCTTCCTGCGCCATTTCATTAGCCATGCATTCACCTGACCTATCTTATTCCCATACTCAATAACTTGCACTGTCAACAGATTACAGTGTATCAGCTTCTGCTCCTTAAGATTCAAGGTTCAAGTGCACTAAGTTTATTATCAAAAAATGGATAAATTATACAACCTTGAGGTTTGCTTGCTCACAGGTAGCCACAAAACAAGAAACCCAAAAGAACCCAATTAAAGGAAAAAAAAGAAAAATAAATAAATGACCAGCATTTGATATGCAAGTGAAAGAAAAAAATACAAATCATGCAAAAAATAGAAGAAAGCAACAGAATTCTGAACCAAAATTGAGTCCTCAGATTAGGACCCCAGAGCAGCTCAGAGTAGGCCCAAAGCCTTGCTTGTTAATTCATCCTATTAGCGGTACAGTGCACAGCAGCTGAAGGTATTCATCTCTTTAAGCTCTTTTTGTTGGATCTGTATGATTGGTATGCACATGTACTGCAACCTCTGGCTGTTCACCATCCCTTCCAGACTGTCTTGCAGTGGAGAGAGGCAGAATAATTGTAGGGATGCAGTGAAGGTAGCAAAAGGAAAGGCAAGTTCCTTTTTCTCAATCATCTCAGTTCAGTTTGATATTTTAATTACTCTTGAAGTACTTTAAAATTTTTTTCACAATTGATTACTAATTTTAAATATTTTACATTGTTCAATTCACTTTTTTATTTATATGATGCTCAATTTATTTCTGGTTCGTTTCCTGTTGCATTGAAAATGAAATACTTTGCTCTTCACCAGATTACAATATGAAATCAAAAATCACTAAGGTGCAGTTTAGTTGTACCCATTCCTAACTATCCAGGTACCAAAAATGCTTATGGTAGGATAGCCAGCATGTGCTTTGTCCCTTCATTTTCCGTAAAGGTCTAGAAAATTTGTTACTGCTCAGATCTTGTTCTCACAAACTCTTAAATTTTGCCCTTTTCAGTTAAATCCGCCACGACCACATTTTGGCCAAGATTTACATTTCTCTTCAGATGCTGTTGAAATGAACCCTGGGATTTTGGAGAGGTTTCATAAATAATGAAAAACTGACAGGCATTGGTATCCATTTGAATTCTTCAGTACAATATGCATTCTGAAGAGCCATTGATATAACTGCACACCATCAAAGACATTCCAAATGCTTTAAAAGTTCAAAAAACTTGAGAAGTTCGAAGTAAATTAACATCAGATAAGTTAACTAAATTTAATTTAGGAGAAGTTATTTAATGCGTGAAAGTGGAAATTAAAATAAAATTGCCTATTCAATGAATTTCTAAAAAATAATCAATTTGTGAGATTAAACCCAATAGCTGATTTTTTGATCAACTAATTTAATACCTGTGGTAACTATTCTGTCTTAACTCACACAGAATCCCATTTACTCAGAACATACACTAAAAGAAATTGAGTTCTCTGCAGTAAAACAAATAATCTTTCCATTTTCAAATTTGATTAGTGCTTTGCTCTATCCACTTCCATTGGTATCTTCAGTCAAACAGTGACTATTGTATTTTTCCTAATGACATTGTAATACCAGCTCTTTCAGGAACTATCCAATTGTTCCCAATCATACACAATTTACCCATTAGCCTTGGAAATCCTTCTCTGCCGTTTTCCTTATTAAATTATTTTTGAATCTGTGTTTGTCAATGTTCAGATATTTAGCTACGCATTTCAATGATCTTCTCATTATTTAACCAATGAATTTCAATCAATGTTCTTGGCCTATTTATTGTTCTATCACTAGAAAAATATTCTCATCATTTTTAATGCATTCATAATTATGAACATCTTTTTGTAATTCTCCAATTTACTTCCTCTTTCCAGAGAGGAATAATTCCACTTTGTCATTTCAACTGAAGTTTCCTTTCTCTGCAAGGATTCTGGGAAATCTCTGCATTCTTTTTACCTGCTTTTCTCTGTCCTCCGTCTAATAACTTGTGGTTTATATGTAAAAAGGGATATAAAATATAAAATATTGTATAGCAGAGGCAATTTTTTGACACAGGCACTGTATTCCAAGCTCTGTCAAGGGAAGAAAAAGATAAAATGTTTCACTAATGCTCACAAAGTTTTCTTGAAGAAATGCAACATCTTGGGAATCCCTGACTCAATTTTAAATGTTATTTTAATTCTGTAGCCAGAAAATGAGGTCTAGATGTTTTAATAGGCTAAGCTTGACTGCTATCATTTACGGATGGGTATATTCACTCCTTAGGTAAAATGCAAGGCATCTCATTACAGCTTGGAAAATTTCCAGGGAAATATTGATAATCGCATCTTCTTTCCAGCCACCTCTCGCCATTCTGATACACAGACTTTTTAATATCCCCTGAGGAGAAGTCATGTTGAGCAATTTTAATAAGCTGGATGTCATTACTGCATATGTGAAAACTAAAGCTTTGTTTATGGATGATGTGCAATGGTATATGAAGTCTAAGAACTCTTTCACACAACTCCACTTAAATACACCTTTATCCCAAATCATCTTGTGGTATTTTATCAAGAGTTATTGAATGTTGTGCTTGCCGCTGTGTATTTAATATGTGTGTAATATTGTAAATATACTGTTTGATTAAGCATTCTTCATTTAAATAATACATTACAGGTTATATGTAAAAAATACGTGAATTGCATACATCATGATGCTGATGATACCTTGCTTAAAGTAAAATCGAATGTACACATGTTATCTCCTGGGCTCCCGTCTTTTTATTGCAATTAGTTTTTACGTTTCAGAGTTACAAAACATAACAGTGGCAACAAGGTATTTTTAGATGACTACATACCTGTTGCTTAAATTTTTTAAATAACTCAGCAAGAAATGGTCAAGTTAAAAAAAGGCGCAGCACCTTTTTCTCCTTTGGAACAGCATGTTTTCTTCATGGAAGGAAAGATGATCAAGTAGAAGAGAAAAGAATAAAATGGAAGAATTCACAGGTTCATAAACAATGTGTACTGGGTGTTAATAAATTTAAAAAAGCAGAAATGTTTGGCTAGATCAGAAAAATTGACAGGTTTGATTACACAAAAGATAACTGGAACATATATACTGAATGGATTAAGCAATATTTTAAATTAAATGCAATAGCCAATGAGAAACAAGTATTAGTTTGCTGAATGCATTGACGTTTAAAAGCATACTATTTTCTTCGAAGTTTAACTACCCCAATCAAACCAGTTGAAATGATCCTTGCTGATATGGTGAGAATAATGCATGAATATTTAGAACCAAAACCATTGTTGATTACAGAAAGCTTTCGGTTACATAGGTGGAATCAAATCAAAGTGGCATCCATTCAGTGCAAGTAGATGCATTACTGTAAAGTTGACTGGGCATTGTCAGTTAGGTAATGGGCTTCATAATGCACTGAGAGATTGTTTAATTTGTTGGATCTTATAAGAAGGCATTCAAAAATAGCTCCTAACTGGAGCACAACTTGCATTGAAAAGGGCAGTTGAAATAGCGGTATTAATGGAAGCAGCAGACAGAGATGCAATTGATTTGCAGTTAGGAATGAAACTGAGTATGAACAAAATTTCAGGGTCTAAACAAAAACCGGCTTGGCTGAACAAATTGTTTTACTGATGTAGCAGGGGGTTCACATATATCAGCCCAATGTAGGTTTAAAGGTGAAACGCAGAAAATAAAACAAAGTAGGACATATAAAAGGAGAATGTCAGGCAGACAAGAATAAATGGACTGCACAGAGAAGAGAAAAAGATAAAAAAAATCAAGGGACAGCTTCAAAAATAGCACAAAACTGCATGCCATTAAAGAAAAATCTGATAATGATGAGACTGACACAGGACTCAGTAGCCTTGAGATTTACCTTGTGGAAACTAACAATAGACAAGCAAATGAGCAAAAATCTGCAGATGCTGGAAGTCAAAGCAATACACACAAAATGCTGGAGGAAATCATCACTCCAGGCAGCAGCTATGGAAAAGAGTAAATAGTCAACATTTTCGGTCAAATCCCTTCAACAGAATTGGAAAAGGAGATGAGAAGTCAGAGTAAGAAAGTGGGAGGGGTGGAGGAAGAAGTACATGGTTGTAGGTGATAGGTGAAACCAGGAGGGAGGAGGGGTGAAGTAACGCCCTTTACCTCTTTTGCCAATTACTTCCCATCTCCTTACTTCATTGCATAACCATGACACTTCCATGTGATATATACACACCTCACTTAAAGTAAAAACAAGCGGTCGCAAGTTATCCCTTGGGCTCCTGTCTTTTTTATTGTAATTAGTTTTTATATTTTAGAGTTACAAAACATAACACTTGCCTAATCTTCCTTTTCATATAATCAATAAAAGAGATTAAACATGACCTTCTATTTAGAAATTCATGATGGCTCTTTTTTAATGATCGATTTTGGTATTCCTAAATTGATGATATCAAGTATTTCATTGATGAGAAAATATTGATAAATGAGAATGAAGTGGCCATCTTCCTTGTACAGCAATTTGAGAACCCAACGAAAACTCAGCAGCATGTGCCTAAAAAGTCTTCTGGAAAATCCTCGATCCTTCGAAAGTAGAGGCCTTACAGTGTTTAACATGAATGCACTTATCCTGAGTGCTAGCACTGATTGAAATAATCTGAGTCTTTCCCTGGTGGAGGTACTGAACAAAGTAAATATGTTGGAAGCTACTTAAACAGTCTTAAAAGCTCAGCTGGAGGATACAGATCTAAAGCAATGGAAAAATAGACATTGCAGCTGATGAAATACAAAAAAGATGAGTGAAAAATCAAAAGAAGACTACTTCATGTCACAGATCAGAAATAAATTATCCACCAGCTGCTACTTTCAATAAAGCTGCCAGGGCTCAAATGAACAATATTACAAAGATCCATGGTCTGTGCAACCATTCAGTCAATAGTACAATAAAAGTTATAAATATTGATTTTGCAATTAAATGATCATTACATATTGCCTGATTCACCAGCTAGAGTGATCACCAAGCAGTAATTTCCATGAACTTAGGATAAATAAAATATTGGGTCTTTCACAAAGGAAAAATAAATATAAGGGACAAAAAAAAACGCAGAAAGGAAAATGTGAAAAACTAGAGTATTTTATTCTTTATGATTTTTATTATTAACCTACAGGAGGGGGAAGGGTGTAATACAACAAAAATTAATAATGATGAAAAAGTCGGTCAGAAGACAAGATGCAGTGAAGATGGTAGAATCTGTCAACTGGGTATAGATGTGTTAAGTAAGTGGTAAGAACTTAGCAAAAGGAGGTTTAAGTGTGCTATGCACTTTGGTAAGAGGACCTAACTGTCAGACCTGCACAGGCAGGCACCTTCCAGTTTCCACTCAGGCAAAAGGAGACACCTACCACTTGTTTCCAAAACGTCCTTGCAGCTCATTTAAACCCGGCTCTCATCACAATCCTTGTCATGCATGTGAAGCAGCCAACCTCAATCATTTGCTCCAAGCCTTCAGATAGCATGTTCACTGTTCTCTCTGATTCTGTGGCCCCTCGCAGCTTGCTATTTTCACAGTCTATTATTAAAGGTATCATTCATTACTGCATCATTTCTGCTGCTCTGCTTTTGGGTCAAGCCTTCTCTACATTTCCTGACAGGATAGGTGAACCAGTGAATGACCCAGCAGAGTTTGCTCGCCTAAAGGGAGTCATCTGCTGACACAAGTACACAATCCAGAAGCAACAGGGAACTATTGATCATTTGCTCGCCACTCTCCATCTTGTTTCAGCAGCCCTATGCCAGCCAACCTCTTCCCTCTGAGCCCTGGATTCTGGTGAGGAACGCTTTGATGGACCCCAACCCAATGCCATAACTTCCAGTTCCAATGTGCCTTATGCTTTGAGCTCCAACTAGCTCTGCATTCTACAAACCGAGCCACGATTGCCCTTATCACCTCTCTGTTGACTGACTGAGCTCTGATCTGGGCTGACGCTACCTTGGATAAATATGAGAAATTCTCCTCTGAGATGCAGTGGGCTTTCGGCAATCTGGAAAGTGAAAAAAGGTATTGGTTCGGATACTTTGCCTGCATTAAAGCTCATGCCCAGTGCTGGATTACACCATGGAATTCAGGACCTTTATGGCAGAGTGTGGCTGGATTGTGAAAGTGTTGCTGGCCACTACAATTGTGGTTTTTTGGAGTGCTTGAAAGATGGACTATCAACCCAGGAGATGCCCACTGACCTCGAAAGTTTCATCACACTAGCCCTCCATATTGACAAGTATCTTATGGAATGGCCCCCGGATCAGCTGCCAGACCTCAGTTCTGTTCCTAGAAACACTTCAGGCTGAGGACCCTCACTATCAATGTCTCCAGGATCCATGCAGTCAGAAGAGATGCTTTTAACAAGTTCCGCCCCCCCCCCACCAAAGTGTAAGTATTGATGGAGAAAGAACTTGAGTGATTACTGCAGAGCAGCCGATCACCCACGCATCAAATGTTCCCTGTGCCTGGAAAAACAGCGGCACCAGGTAGAGACTAGAAGGATTTTATCTGGTAAGCTCCCCTGAATCCAATACCATAGCCGACTCACTCTGTCTATCTACCTCAACATCCTGAAGGTTTTGTGTGCATAGGAGGCTTTGATGGATTCTGGCACAGCAAATAACTTTCTGGACTGGACTCTTGTGTGTACAGATTGGACTCCCTATCTCTCACCCCTCTTGCATCATAGCCATTTATGGACATCTCCTGGGGTCTAGAAAGTTCAGAGCATGCTTGGCCAGTGCGCATGAGCAGCGGAGAGCACCCTACGTCCACCCAACTCCTCTTTAACATCCCACCTAAAATTCCCCTCATCTTGTGCTACTTTTGGTTGTCCACTCGTAATCCTGACCGCCTGGTTGTCTGGTTCATTGCTGTGTTGGGAAATTACCTGCTGGACTACTGGCCTGCAACCTCAGTTAACGTCAGTAAAAGGGATGGCAATGCCCTACTGCCTCACAGACAACACAAATGCACCATCAACCTCCTCCCCCTTGAAGGGTAGTGCAATCAAAACATTCTGTGAGGTCTAAATGTTCACCACTCTTGATCTGTGGCGTGTGTGCAATCTGACCACATCTGTCAGGGGATGAATGGAAGACATTACCATCATGAATACTTGGTGATTTTGGACTTCTCATCGCTTTTCCAAGCTTTTGTTAATGAATCCCCTGAGACATGCTACACAGATAAGTGTTCATCTACATTGACGACATCCTCATCCTCTCCAGAGTTTTCCAAGACCTTATCTGTCATGTTTGTTCAGTCCTTCAGCATCTGCTCAAACGATCTGTACTGTAATTTAGAGAAACACTGGTTCTGCAGTTCGTTCCTGGGTTACATCCCTTCAGCCCATGGCATAGGCATAGACCCAGAGAAAGTGCATATTGCCATTGATTTTCCCCAGTTGCGCTCCCTCAAACAGCTACAGTGCTTCTTGGGCTTCTCCAACTTCTACTGCCATTACATCAGGAACTACCGCCAAATTGCTGCTTCTCTCACCTCCCTCGCCAAATCACCTACCTCACGGACAGCCTGGCCTGCTGCAGTGGACCATGCTTTCAAGCAGTTCAAGAAACCCTTCACCACCGCTCACATTGTCTGCCATCTGACCCCACCAGATCTTTTGTGGTAGAGATGGACACATGTGGCATGAGCACTGGGCCGACATCTCACAGTGGACAGCAGTTGGAAGACACACACCCTTGTGCCTTACACCCGTACAATATCAACTCGACACAGCACCGTTATGGATACTAGACAGAGAGCTACTAGCCATTAAATGGTCCTTGAAGGAACGGAGACATTAGCTGATGGGAAAACAATGAGCCTTTCCTGAACAGGACTGACCACCAGAACCTGATATCTGTACAACAAACCCACATCTCAACCTACGCGAGGCTTTTTTGTCCTTCTTTGAGTGATTCCACTTCATCTTCTATCAACCTGACTCCAAGAACACTAAAGCAGACCCAGCAGTTCGAACCCGCTGACATAGAAATTGAGCCTCAGCCCATTATTCCATTCTCACCCTCAAGATCCTCAAGGTCTGGGATCCTGAGAACCAAGTGCATGTACATGCAGGTAGCTGTTTGTTCTGGGGACTTCAGTAGGCCTGCTTCCCACCCTTCACCAGTTACCTACGCGCATGACCGAGTCTGCGATTTTCTGGAACACAGCTTCTGGTGGCCCACCATGATCACAGGTGTACGTCAGTTTGCTGCTGCCTGCCCTCAGTGTGCCCCGTGCAGTTAATCCAACTAGCAGGCCTCTGGGCTCCTGCGGCCTCCACCAGTCCCTTGACGGCCATAGTTTGACATTGCCATCGATCTTATCAACTGTTTGCCAGCCTCCAATAGAACCACAGTGATGATGAGAGCGATGGACTAGTTCTCCGAGGAGGCTCACTTCACAGCCCTCTACAGACTTCCATCAGCCGATGAGATGGCATACCCGGTTCTTCAGCATGTTGTTTCATTCCACGGTTTCCCACAAGACATTGATACAGACCTGAGCCCGCAGTTTGTCTTCCACTTCTGGCGTGCATTCTGCTCCCTCCTCTATTGGTCTGAGTCTGTCCTCTGGCTACTATCTGCAAACCAACGGTCAGTCATAAAGGACCAATCAGTAAGTGGAGAAGTTTTTGCAATGTCTCACTGACTCTAACCTTCCCACATTGAAGAAGTATCTGCTCTGAACTGAATGGTCCCACAATCTACACACCCCCTCTGCTACGGGTAAAAAGTGACAGACTTTGAAGTGATTCATGGCTACCAACCCCCTTTTCCCATGGAGGAACTAATGGGGGGGTCCCGTCTGCCATCATCCTGGTGTGCCACTGCCAGAATGCTTGGAAGAGGGCACGGAGGGCCAACTTGGCTGCCAATTGCACTTACAGCCACCAGGCTAACCAGCGCTGGTGCCCAGCCAGAGTACTCTGCCCTGGAGGACATGTCGGGATGTCTACCTGAGAACTGCTCCTGGTTCATTGGTCCCTTCAAGATTACACACCACATTAATCCAGTTACTTACCATCTCCACCTGCCGCCATCCTTCATTACGACACATATCTTCCACATGACCTGCCTCAAGGTCATTGTCCATGGACCCCTTAACCCACCTGAGCCTGTACTTCCAGAATATAGGATGATGGAACATGGTCCAGTGAACACAGTTAGCCTCTTCATGGATTCATATCATCTTCAACGTGGTGTGCATTATTTGGTTGACCTAGATGCAAGGTCTTGGGTGTTGTCCAATTTTATCTTGGTCCATTGTCCATGGACAAGTTCCACCAGACCCATCTGGATTGTCCCTGGGCCATCAAGAGACAGCTGTATGGTGGAGGCTTTTTCAAGCCTGCACAGACAGGCATCTCCCAGTCTCCACCCAGTTATTTTCAACTCATCGTCTGCTGCCTATTTAAATTAGCTCCCATCTACAGCCCTTGTTCACTCATTGAACCAGCCAACCTCAACCAGTTGTTCCTAGCCTTCAGTTACCTTGCTGCCTGAGGTGGTTAGTATCTGTTATTTCTCATTTTATGGCCCCTCATGGCTTATTATTTTCACAGTCTATCATTAAAGTTATTCTTCATTACATAATCATCTCTGCTGCTCTGATTTTGGGTCAAGCCTTCTCTACATTTCTTGACACTCACAGCAGAAAGGTGGAGAAAAATGCAGATGAGTGAAATACAAACAGATGATGGTGTTATTCATAAATCCCAAAATGTTATCAAAGTACGTGCATCAAGTGATTAGAAGAGACAGTAGCATAACTTCCTTTATTGAAAGACAGATGGAACTTAGAGGTTGGAGGGAAGTGTTGCTACAATTGAAAAGGGTACTGATGAGGTGAGTCAAAAAGCAGGGGATTGGCTCCTCTGCCCAAATTGTCCATTCTTACTGAAATTCCGATGTAAACTGGGCCCATTTGCTTGAGTTTGGCCTATATCTCTAAACATTTCCAAGCCATGTTGTTAATGTACAGTACTTCTTCAAAAACTCTCTATGGTAATTCAGTCCACATTATTGAGCAAACTCTGGTTGATAAAGTTGCCCCTCGGGTTCATACAAAATCTCCCCACTCTTACTTTAAACTTCTTACTTCTCACTTTAACCCTTGAGTACTGTCTCCTCTTTTTGTCCCCGTTTTAAGAAAGGACATATTGTGACTGGATGTAGTTCAAAGTACCTTCACTCGGCTAAATCCTGGAATGAGTGTATTGTTCCATCACAAGTAGCTAAAGCAATTCAATTTAAGATTTATTTAGTTATCACATGTACTTTGAAAGATACAGTGGAATATCATTTGTGTTAACGGCCTGCACAACCCAAGGATATGCTGGGACAGCCTGAGAGTGTTGCCACAGATTCCAACACCAGCATAGCATGCCCACAATACTCAGCAGAACAAAACAGAACACAGTAAGATAAAGCACTACAAGCATCATTAAACAACTGCAAAACAAGCCCCTTTCCTCCCTCCCACCCACACATTCAAACAGAGTCTTCCAACCCCAGGATAGGTCTCTCACCTCCAGCAAACTCATGAACCTCTGATTTCCCTCGTGCAGGGGTCCCCAACCTTTTGCGCACCGCGGACCAATTTAATATTGACGACATTCTGGTGGACCGGCTGGGGGGGGGGGGGGGTGTTCAAGTTCAACAGTGCGTGACAGGGAACGAGGAAAGGTGCAGCTGACTCATATCGTTTCATATCGCCAAATCATAGTTTCCTCGCGGCCGGATAGCACATGCTTTGCAGCCCAGTACCAGTCCGCGGCCTAGTGGTTGGGGATCACTACCCTAGTGGATTTAAGACTAGTAGACCCAGGTGACTGGCCATCAGCCTTGACTTCCAATTGACCTTTGGGTTTCCCATTGTCTCAAGGACAAACTGATGACAGGACCCTGAACTTTAGGCCACATAGACTCACCAATTCATGTAACTAGCAGGCTGCTGGCTCTCATGCCCCCTGCTTGCACGAACATCCAATCCCAGGACACACCAACCCTGGTGACTCACTGACTACAAGCCCTCATCCTTGCTGGTCCTCCACCTCAAATTTTGATCTTTATTCTTTGGAATTTAGAAAAAATGAGGGATGGTTCGATTGAAATGCAGCTGATCCTAAGGGGCAGAACAGAGTGGATATCAAAATATTCCCACTAGTGAATAAACCTTGAAAGAGTGGACATAGTTAGAAAATTTAAAAACTTTTCTTACTGAGTGTCATGAAATTCTAAAATTCTCTGTTCCAAATTCAGGATCACTGGAAATATTTAAAGACAAAGTAGATACATTTGAATGATTAGGACATCGATTGCTTTGGAAAACTGCCATAGAAGAGGAAGCAGGGCCTCAACAAGACCAGTCATAATAATATTGAATGGCAGAGAACTCTTGATAGGCTAAATCACTCCTGCTGTTTACATTTCCTTATGTTGCTCCTTTTTCATGCCATAACTATTTAAATTTCATTTATTTTGTGAATATGTCAAATATTGAGATAAAAATGTTAAGTATATGTCCTTATTAGTGGCCCAAGATTTGTCTGAGTCACTTGTGCCTCCTATTCTCCTACAAATAAATATTACGTATATCCTGTACGAATCTCCTGAGGCCAGCTAACTGAAAAAAAACTTGACTCCAAACCTGTGGCAAATACTTGCACAAGTTGAAATTAGATTTATTATCAAAGTACATATATGTCATAGTGTGCAACCTTGAGATTCATTTACTTGCAGGCATACTCAGTAAATCCAAGAAATGTAATCGAATAATAAAAAGACTGCACCCAACAGGATGGACAAACAACCAATCTGGAAAAGACAACAAAAAAAGCAAATACAGAAGAAAATAAAGAAATAATAATAATAATACGTAAATAAGCAGAAAATATTGAGAACATGAAATAAAGAGTCCTCAAAAGAGAGTCCATAGGTTTTGGAAACAGTTTGGTGATGGGTGACTGACTTTGTATGAAGCTATCTTCACTGGTTCAAGAGCCTGATGGTTGAAGGGTAATAACAGTTCCTGAACCTGGTGGTGAGTCTTGGGGCTCTTATAGTTTCTTCCTGTTGGCAGCAGCAAGAAGAGAGCATGATCTGGGTAATGGGGGTCCTTGATGATGGATGCTGCTTTCCTATAGCAGCACTTCATGTATATGTGCTCAGTGGTGGGGAGGGCTTTACCCGAGATGGACCAGGCCATATTCATTACTTTTTCTAGGATGATCCATTCAAGGGCATTGGTGTTTCCATACCAGGCTGCAATGAAATCAGTCAATATACTCTCCACGCATCAATAGAAGTTTGTCAAAGTTTTAGATGTCATGCGGAATTTTTGCAAACTTTTAAGGAAGTAGAGGCACAGCTATGCTGTTTCATAATTGCAATTACAATACGGGCTGGGCCCAGGACGGATCTGCTGAAAAGATAACACTGAGGAGTTTAAAGTTGCTGACTTTGTCTGCCTCTGATCCCCTGATGAGGACTAGCTTAAAGACTTCTGGTCTCCTCCTTCTGAAGTCAATAATTAGCTCCTTGGTCTAGCTGACATTGAGTGAGAGGTTGCTGTTGTGGGACCACTCAGCCAGATTTTCACTCGCCCTTCAATGCATTGATTTGTTACCACCTTTGATGAGACCAATAACAGCGGTGTCATCAGCAAACTTAAATATGGCATTGGACTGTGCTTAGCCTTGCAATCATAAGTATAAATTGAGTGAGAAGGGCTTAAGCACACAGCCTTTTAGTGCACTTGTACTGATCATGGAGAAGATGCTGTGCCAATCCAAATTGACTGGAGTCTGCAATGAGGAAATCCAGGATCAAATTGCATGAGGAGCTACTGAGGCCAAGGTCTTGAAGTATGTTGATTAGTTTTGAGTAGTGGGGTTGTCTGTACGTAAAGAACGTTGTATGTGGTTAAGGGTTGCTTAAGAAGTTTGTAATTAAGTAAGCCATACCACAATTCATCAATTTGCCAAACCTGTTTGATAATAATAAATCTTTCTAATATTCAAAAAAAAGAATTATGTAATAAGCTATTAACCAATTAAAACTTTACAGTTTATTAAGATTGCAAACACATTCAAAACTCATCTAACAGAAATAAAACAATTCAAAAATGTAAATTGACTCAAACCTACTCTCTCCATTGCACCAGTTTATCTCTTGAATGGTGACATTCAAGTGACAGATTGCTCCAACAGATTTCTCACTCTAAGTGGTGAGGAACTGTCACATCCTTGCACTTTGCATTTGGATTCCTGTGGGAAAATTCAATTAGGAAAATGCTGGAAAACAGCTCTCATGAACTTCGAGGCTCCCATGTTTGTACAACCATGGGTATTGAATGAGCTGGCACCTACTTGAGGAAATGTTGCCACTTCTGTGTAGGACAGTATGGCGTCATAATGACTAGCATGATGCTTTGCTGCACCAGCATTCAGGGTTCAATTCCCACCACCATATGTAAATGTTTATAGGCAGCGCTGTCTTATGGAGTTTGTATGTTCTCCCTAACTGCAAGGGTTTCTTCCAGGTGCTCCGGCTTCCTCCCACAGTCCAAACATGTACGGTTAGTTAGTAAGGCATGCTATGTTGTGGGCATGCTATGTTGGTGTCGGAAGTGTAGCAACATATGCGGGCTGTCCCCAGCACATCCATGAACCCTGTTAGTTGGTGATGCAAACTAACACATTTCACTGTATGTTTTAATGTACATTGAGAAATCAAACTAATCTTTACACCTTTTGAATTACTCTCTTTTTCCACTAATGCTGCTTCCCGCAGCATTGATTAAATAGGATACTTATTGTGCTGAGTGACAGTAAGCAAAACATCATTATATCTATTTGTTCTGCACTACTTTTTGCACCTTCTCAATTTTCTTAATTTCACATGTTATTGTAAATAAACACACTTTCTTTAATTACTTCATCAGCTCATCTAATATCTAGTAGCTTTCTTGATGGTGATAGATTACCCCTCTAGAACTAATTCTAACAATGTGACAACATCATTGTCTAAAAGGCCATTAATTCCTTGTAGAATAATTAGGTAATAATCCAAATTGTCATTAGTTTCATCTGATGATGCCGAATATTCGAGCTCACCCTATGTTGATGGGGCCATTTCCCTTGAAGCACCACATATTATACAGTGCCAATCAATGCAAAGATTGATAACCCAGATTTTACTGCAGAACCCAACAAAATAAGTACATTTAAAATACATGATATATGGTCTGAGGACTAATGTATAAGACGGAACAAGCATGTGTAAACTGGATAATATTTTTTCCCATTCCAGACTTGCTCATCTAATTACATGTAATGACTGTACACTCAGTAACAACTTTATTAGGTACACCTGTACACCTGCTCATTGATGCTAATATGTAATCAGCCAATCATGTGGCAGCAACTCAATGCATAAAAGCATGCAGACATTGTCAAGAGGTTCATTTGTCATTCAGACCAAACAACAGAATGGGGAAGTAAAGTGATCTAAGTGAGGTTGACCATGGAATGATTGTTGGTGTCAGAGGGGGTGGTTAGAGTATCTCAGAAACTGCGGTTTTTATGCACAAAATTTTCTAGAGTTTATAGAGAATTGCATGAGGAGCAAAAAAACTCCAGTGAGCAACAGTTCTGTGGGCAAAAACATCTTGTTAATGTGAGAGGCCAGACTAGTTCAAGTTGACAGGAATATGACAGTAACTCTAACAACCAAGCGTTAGAACAATGGTGTGCAAAAGTGCATTTCTGAATGCACAGCAGGTTCAGCTTTGAAGTGGATGGGCTGAAGTCCATGAACATGCACTCAGAGGGCTTTTAAAAGCTGCTGGAAGCACCTCATAAAGGGACCACTGAGTGTATGTAAAATTGGAGAATGTAATACTGAGTCTGGAAGACTGAAATATTTACAGATATAAGATAAGACATTTTGTTAAAAGGGCAGGAATGGTAACATAAATAGTTTTACCATACTAATACATACAGTATTTATAATGTTTTTCTGGTCAATATTTACCACCCTACAGTCATACTAGCAGATAGCCGAACTATTCTTTCTTTGTTGCTCTGAACATTCTACTCTAACACAACAAGCAGATTAAAGATTTAAAATACATTTATTATTAAAGAACGTATGCAGCATGCAACCTTGAGAGTTATCTTCCTGCAGATAGCCATACTACAAAGAAACACCATGGACCCTATTCAAACACCCAACGTGCAAAAAAGGTCAAGTTGCTCAAATAGCAAAAATCAAGCAAATAACACACAAATATTAAACATCAAACTGCAGCATCCTTGAAACAGTCTATGAACATTCATTCAGTTTAGCTTAGTTTAGCTTAGTTCAGTCCAGCTTAGTTTAGTGCTGTGTTGTTCGTTGACTGCAGGCTGCAGAGCTCATCCGCCCCGAACATCTGCAGGACGTCACCATTAGTTCTGTTGGTTACTCCAAACTTTTCTTTGGTTCTCCATCTTTTGAAAGGACTTGATATTTTTGTTGATAAGCTTTGAACATCATCCAAATGGAGCAAAATATCAACATGCTTTTGTTTTTAACATGGCACACTGGAAAACAGTTCTTGTAACAGTCAATATCTTTCTCGATACTTTTCCTCATTCACTTCTTATATGATCCCTATTCCTTGCAATGGTTAGTGACTGTGGGGAAAAGCACATCCTTTTTGTGTTAGCCATGGAGGGCTGCAGAATCAGTGGAATCAGGTGTCGCACTTGATGGTGGAAGGGAGTTACCACCAATACAAACATTCATGGACAATCTCACCCTTTTGGGTCCTAGCACGGAGGCAGTGGAAAGTGTACTATCTAGACTCGAGGAGCTAATGGATTGGGGAAGAATGAAGTTCAAGACCAAGAAGTCAAGGAGCCTTGTTCTTTGGAGAGAAAAGCTGGTTGACTTTCATTTCATCCTTTGTGGAGAAGAGATTCCATCATTTCAGGACCAACCAGTTAAGAGCCTCAGGTGATGATACACAGAGGAGCTGAGAGACACCAAGAGGGTTCAAGAGACAGGAGAACAGATCAGCAGAGATCTGATGTCTGTAGACAAGTATGGCTCACTTGGCAAGTTGAAGTTGTGGTGCTTGAAGTACAGCCTGATGCCACGGATAATGTGGCCACTAACTGTCTATGAAGTGGCAATGTCCCATGTTGAGGCAATGGAATGCACGATCAACAAGTATGTGAAGAAGTGGCTTGGAGTACCGAGCAGCCTCACCAATGTTGCAATCCATGGTAGCCAGACAAAGCTTCCCATCCCAGTGCAGTCCCTTGTTGAAGAGGTCAAGGTAGCCAAGGTAAGATCATTCTTGATGTTTCAAGACTCAAAAAACCCTGTCATCAAGAACATCCAGCCAGATGTGAGATCAGGCAGGAAGTGGTCAGCCCGTGTAGCAGTTGATGAGGCAGAGCCTAGATTGAAGCACAAGGAGACGGTTAGTGCTATCTAGCTAGGCTGCCAGGGACTTGGATGGACAACCCACAAGTGGTGGTCATCTTCTACAGGTAAGGAGCGCCGTGAGCTTGTAACACAAGAAATACAAGAGGTAGAAGAGGAGAAGAGGTTAGCTAAAACAACTGGCCTGGCCAAACCAGGGGCTTGGACCTGGTGGGAAAGTGCTGAACAACAACATCTATCTTGGAATGTTCTGTAGCAGATGGAACCGCTCCGCATTTCTTTTCTATGCAGAACAGTGTATAACCTGCTCCCAATGCCTGCCAACCTCAGCACCTGGTATGAAGATAAGACAGACAGACGTGCCACTTGTGGCGAGAGGGAAACACTTCAACATATTTTGAGTGCATGCAGAGTCAATTTTTCCAGTGGCATGTACACTTGGAGACAAAGTAATGTTCTCAAAGTTGTAACAAAAGTGGTTGAGCAGAGAGTACTGCAGCACAACTTATCTCATGCCCCATGCTGCACAGAACATTGCATATCATTTGTGAAAGAAGGCTTCAGGTCAAGGATGTACAGCGCAGGCCCACGAGTAAGCATACTTTCTTCAGCCAATGATTGGTGCGTCAAGGCCGATCCAGATGAGAAAGGCAGTTTCCCGGAGCAAATAGCTTTCACCACATTGCGTCCAGGTATAATTGTAAGGTATGACACCAGTAGAGAGGAAGTTATTGGTGAACTCACAGTCCCCTGGGAAGACAACATCAATGAAGCCCATGAGCGTAAGTTAACTAAGTATGCAGAATTAAGATCAGAGTGCAGAGACAGAGGGTGGAAGGTCTCATACTATCCATTCGAAGTAGGTTGCCATGGCTTTATTGCGTTCACTTTCCAGAAGTGGCTGCGTGACCTTGACTTCACTAGAAGAGAGATCAAGTCAACCACTAGGGCTGTAGTTGAGGCAGCAGAGAAAGGATCAGCATGGGTGTGGACCAAGTATGTCCAGAGGGGCAGATAGTCAGACAGTGTATACATCTTTTGCAAACCCTTCAGTAGTTGCATAGACACCTGAAGAGTAGACTCTCTGTTGGATGGAAGTGACCAACAACTCTGATAGAGGCAGATGCCAAGTTTTTAAACTCACCAGTGGAAGGTGGTGCTTTAGCACTGCTAGCCCACCACCTTGAGGGAATCTTGATCATAAGCGGGCCGGAACTCCTGAAGACAGGTGGCAGATCAACTGATGATCCCACTGGTGGTAGCACAGGACAGTTAACATCTTAGTCCAAGTGTATTTTCAATTCAGTTCTGCTACACAGAATAGCTTGTGCCAAAGGTATTGTAGGATATTGGAACCTCTCATCAGCAGACCATATGAAAATTTGCTGTAGGCCAAATGATTTGGCTGCCTGGGCCCAAGGCCTAAATGCCCAATCTGTTTCTTTTTCAATGTACTGATATTTTTAATTCAATTGATTAGGACAATAGCAATTGGACATATGCCATATTGCTCAGATTTTCACTCAGGTAGTGTTCCTCACTCTAAAATATGATCTATTTCCCAGGAAAATGGAGCTGGCAGAGCATTGAAAACATATACCGGCAAACCTACTTTTGGATACATATTGCCTTCCATGGCTAATTTGATCCTTGGCAGAGTGCTGCATGCAAATTGAGCAGGTTTCTTTTTAGTGTGATTTGATTCTATATGCTAATGCCTATTTAACTTGATAGTCTGGCTGTTTTAAATTGGCATGATGTCTAAAAGTAATTCTGATGGTATCTTTGAAGGCTATCCAATTCATATTATCCTGGACTGCATATGACATTGTTTCTTTGTATATATTTTTTAACCTCATAGAAGAAAATAAATAGCAAGTCCATATTTTATGTAGATTATTATTGTGATTGTAAAGAAAATTGGACAAGACAGGTTATGCTGCTGCAGACACCAATCTCAGTGTCTAACAGAAAACATGGGCTTGCAATTTTCAGCTGTAACAGCAACAAATCTCTTAATGTTTGCTGTCATTAAACCATGACCTTGTAAGTGATCAACAACTACCTCTTTTGTTCACATTCAGAGACAGGTACAGAAGCAGTGAAAGAGCTATTTAATTAGTTGATGAGTATTTGTAGTTTCAAATTGGTAAATTAACAGCTGATGATATCCATTAGATTATGACATGTAAGATTTGGCTTTTAATTTTTTATCTGATGATTGCTTAAAAGGATCTGCAAAGGAAAGAGGAGTTCAGCAAAGAAAATGCAGTAAGCATTTCTGGAACAGATGGCCAGATGAAGTTCTTTACATAAATTTTCCTTCCTGTCTGCATCTCAGTACCAGTAGTATACTTCTGTACTCTTTGAGGAACTATTTACTGACACATTTTATCAAGATTAAATTCCATCTACCTATAACCGTTTCTGTGCAAGTGGAACATACATAATCTGTTTTGAATATGTAAACATAATCTGTTTATATATTCAGATTATCTTAAAATACAGTTGTCAGTCACATTCAAAACAGTATATTTTCTACTTCTGCATAGCTATTATACCTGAAACAAAAGTTATATAATCTTCAACTATTATTTAAAGACATAAAAATCAGAAATATATAATTTACATTGATTCTTCAAGTCCTTGAGCCCTTTATGGAAATATCATCTGTCACCAATTGATTCTGAGCCATGTCACACATAACAGTGATGAGAAGAATTCAGTGTTTTTATAAAGTGCTTTCAAGGAGAAGAGTGAAGTGGAGAAGTGGAAAGATTCAGGGAGAGATTTCCATGTCCCAAGCATTTAGCAGTACAATATAAGGATCTCCTTGTTCCCTGATTTCAGGCCTTATCTCATCAAGTGTGTCACTTTCCCACCATCTAAATTACGATCATAATCTGTAATATGATATCAATTCCCAGTGAACAATTCACTTACTTATTGGCTATTAAGCCCATGCAGACCAGCATTAATGAAGACACGTTCCCATGATATCCCAGACTGAAGTTCATTCATAAAAGAAAGAAGCAATCAAAATAATTAGTTTTAAGTGAATTAAAAACTATTTAATTTGGAGGTATATGAAGACTTTCAAACACACTGGAATTAAAATACTGAGCATTGAAAGGCCTGGATGAAGAAGATGTGAAGAGGATGTTTCCAGTTCTGGAGGGACTGGGACAAGAGGGCACTGTCTCAGAATAAAGGTATGCCCCTTTGGAACAGAGGTAAGGAGGAAATTTTTAGACAGAGTGAGGCAAATCCCTGGAACTTATTGCTACAGACAGTTGTGGAGGTCAAATCATTGGGAATATTTAAAGTGGAGGTTGACAGTTTCTTGATTAGTGAGGATGTCAAAGTGTGTTGAGAAGGAAAATAAATCAACCATGATCAAATGGCAGAATAGACTCAATGGGCCGAATTGCCTAATTCTGCTTGGTCTTATGGATTTATCATCTTATTAACTGAACTTTTATGTTTATAGTTATAAAGTTTGAACAATTTGTTATAATTGACTGATTGGTGTTTTTGACAAGCACATTAGTATAAAAATTGTCAATAGCTCAGACACCTTGTCATTTTCATGACTTTTCCCACTTCAAATCAATTGCAATTACTTTCTTGAAAACATATATTTGTCGTACACCTTGTTGTGAAATTCAGACATATGGCAACAGATTAATATCTCCCATTATTTTCAATTGTTAATGCCTGAGTGAGAATTTTTTAAAATCTTAGTGCTTGAAGAATCATGACCGTCTCTTATTCCATGACAATGGGCTACACGTTCAGCTCATTCTAATATGGCATTATTTGCATGTTAACTCTTCATACATGCTCAGGTTGGTCTTATTTTTAAAAAATGGGTTAAATTCCTATTGTCTCCAATTGTGAATAAAGGCATTAATGAGCTGGGAATTGAGTGTTCTTAGAAAAGCCCACAAAAATTTCATGGGACATATTGTACAGTTGCCAAAGTTGAATAAAAATCTTTGCAAATGTACAGTCATAGACATAATTACCACTTCCAGAAGTACAGTATTGGAAATAACTGACAGACCAGTGTAAATTTTTCTTGTGGCTCCCTTTTCTCAAGATGGTTAGGTGGCATTATGGTGAGTGGTTACGTCATCCTGGTAGAAGATTATGGAATGGGTATTTGAGGTATTGCCTGTAAGACTATTCAACTGATCTTGCTCCAGCCCTGCCAGCAGTTTAACGGCCAAGAGGTGATCTTGTACTATTGATTCCTGTACAGCACTAAGCACACCTGGCTTAAACAGTTATTCATGATCTACACAGTCATGATATTTTAAATACTTCCCAAACAGGTCTATTATATAGCAGGATCCACTTGATAATATCTCTTTTTTCCAAACAGAGTCTACGTCCATCATGCAATAAACATCATCTCCGCCTGACTAATCCTTCTATCTTCTGCCCCTGAAAAATGCTGCTTTATGTAATACAGAAATTTTTAAAAAGGAAAGAAGCAGCTCAAAGATGAGATGATGTATTGATCTGCAGTTATCTCTGCATGGCATCCTGGGGGCAATTTAAATTTGTCAATCTCTTCTACCCTGGAGGCAGGGAAACACAAATATTGGAAAATGGAAAGTAAGCCATTGATGAGAACGGTGTTAAATTTTTAATTCTGCATTCAAAATAATATGGGGTAGCCAAGTCACTGAAAGATAAGTAAAAAACCTGACACTAACTAACCATTCATTATATATATATATCACTTATTCATTTCTCATCCTATTCTAATAATAATTATGTTGTATAATGTACAGCATTACAAGACAATTATTGACAGAAAATCTGCCTCTGGCACTTACTTTCAGGGATTACAAGTACACATCTTGTCGTAAACTATATCCATTTCAATCTGTGAATAAGATGCACTGGCCAACATTATACTGAGAGTGCTAGTGCAGCATTATGAAGGTTTACTGGGTGAAAACAAAGTAGACATGTCACTCTGTGAGACTGCATGCTATGCTGATTTACTATCAATATTGACATTTTGGGATAAATATTACACCTGACTATTTTTCTTGTAAGTTTGTGTTTATGGACATTGAACATTAGATAGGGCCTCCTACACCACTACTGAAACAGATCATCCATCACCTACCAATTATCTGCTTATTGATTTCTTTGGCAATTGTTGCAATTCTATTTATCTTGAGTCAGCAGGAGTGGTGTACAAAGTCCTGGCTTCAAAACTTCTCTATAAGCCAGTTGCTTCCAGCCATACATTACTTATACTGCATGTTGCAATCAATTGCACATTACTTTGCGGCCTCTTGCTATCAAGTCCCTCCTATACTAAAAGCAAGGGACTAGATGTCCAGGTCTATTTTCATACACTGTGAAACATGTATGTCAATGCCCAAGATACTGAGAGTGGTCACAATGTCTTCATTTTCTGACTGACTGCAGTGCAAGTTTGGTTTGGACCATTATTGCAAACCAAAAGGGATCTCTATTTTGTCGACCTACTCATGGAAAACAAAGCTCCAGTGCTTAATTGCAGTAATTGGAAAGCAGGTGCAGGAGGAAATTGGTTAGCTCCTGCGCTCTTGTTTACTATTCATATAGTTTTAGGTCCTTAATTGTCCTAGAGAAAGAGGTTATAAATTGCCCTTCTTGAATCATTGCTGTGTTAATAGTCCAGTTGACATTACATAAGGATTTCAAGGATTTTGACACAATAAGGATGAAGAAATGGAAATGTATTTTCAAGATATGATGATGAATGTCTTGTTGGGAACATGCATATGACACTATTCTCACCAAGCTGGTCCCTTGAACTTATAGATTGAGTCTCCAGGTGTATTAAACATATCTGAGTAAACTGCAGCACTATAATATTCACTCTCAGTTTTGTCTTCACCTGTTGCTGCTGGTCCAGATCCCAGATTCCTGATGTCCAACCTCCTTTATTGAGATGCTGCCTCCCTGGAGCAAAGTCCTCAGGCTGGAAGTCCATCAATCATTGCCCATAACTACAGACAATACATGGGACCACCATTGTGGTCTCATTCAATTGTTGTGGAAGTATGGCAAGAACTTCACATTCTTGCAAGAATTTCATGTCCACCTTGACTTCAGCAAGGAACTGAGTCAGCATAACATTAATTACAGTGTCAGTGATCTAAGTTCAAGTCCGCCGCTGACTGTCAGGAGCCTGAATGTTCTCCCCAGGACTGCTTAGGAGTCCTCTGGGTACTCCCACGTTACAAAGACATAAGGGGTTAGTAGGTCAAATGGTCACATGAATGCAACTGGGGGGAACAGGCTCCCTGGGCTAGAAGGGTTTGTTACCATAATATATCTTTAAGATTAAAAAATAAGGTTCTTAGTCTTATTTCATCTAATGCTGTGAAACTTCATGTGATTTAGACCAAAAACCCCCTTTGCAACTGAATCCTTCACTTCCTGACCATCAGTAAGGATAGGCAGGAACCTTTACTCTGTACCAAAGATTCTGAGTACAGGTGCCACACAAGGCTCCATCCTCAGAGTCCGACTCCATATATATACGAGACCGCACAGCTACATTCTGCTCCAAGTCATCTACTAATGTGCAAATGATGCCACTATTGTGGGCTTTATCTCAAATTCTAATGAATTGGAGTACAGGAGGAAGGTTGAGTGTCTAGCAGCATGGTGTCATGGCAATAATCTTCTCCATAATGCAGCAAAACAGAAGAGTTGATCATTGACTTTAAGAAATGGATGTGGTGCACATGCTTCTGTTTACATCAACCGTGCTGAGGTTGAGAGGGTTGAGAGCTTCATATTCCTAGGAGTGAACACTGTCAATAATCTGTCCTGGTCCAACCATATAAATGGTATGGTCAAGAACACGCCAACACTTCTACTTCCTCAGGAGGCTGAAGGAATTTGGCATGTCTCCTTTGACCTTCAGCAATTTTTATTGATTTACCATGGAAAGCATCTCCTAACCAGTGCCTCATGGCTGGGTATGGTAGCTGCTCCACCCACGACCACAATAAACTCCAGGGTTGTGGATGCAGCTGAGCACATCATGGAAGCCAACCTTCACTCTATGGTCTCTGTCTGTACAGAGCCAACAGAATCAAAGACCCACCTACTCTGGTCTTCCTCTCTTCTCTCTCTTCCCAAAAAGAAAATACAAAAACCTAATAGCATTTCCCACCAGGCTCAAGGACTGCTTATATCCCACTGTTATGAAGCTATTGAATGTCCCCTAGCATGGACCCTTGATCTCCCAATCTACCTTGCACATTGTTGTCTCCTGCACTGTGCTTAGTCTTTAACTGTAGTACTTTATTCTGTATTCTGCTGTTGCTTTACTTTGTATCACCTTATTGCATTGTTTCAGTGAATTGCTCTATATGAACAATAATCAAGACAACTTTTTCACTGTACCTCAGTGCATGTGACAACAATAAACCAATTTACCAACGTTGAAAATTTGCAGGGCCATTCTTCCTGGACTTCTTATTGCACTTTGAAATATAAAAAAGTTTGGTTTTAATCTTCAAAACTTATTTTTTACATAATTACTTCTTAAAATACTAACCAATTGCACTTGCTCCTGAAAAAAAAGTAACTGGTGATATGTAACCAAAGTTGTATTAAAACAAACATGATAAAAATCATTTTGCATCACTAATACAATTACACCCAATTTTAAGCCATGATTTCATAATACAAGTCTGTCTCCCGTAGTTTCTGAGATTTCAATGTTTTGCATGCTATTGCATGTCATTTCAGAAATCACTGCAACTCCTATGCTGTCAGAATTTTCACCAATTGAAATATTTACAAACTGATGTTAAATTCCCACCTGTGGGTTTAATTATCCATGTTGAATGTAAACTTTATCTAGGAGACCATTCTGTCAGGTTTATCTGATTGTAAGATGTAACCAATTAAATTTTGAATGCCTGCCTGTGCAAAACTTCATAGCTGAAAGGAAACCTAAGGCAACAATAGGACTGAAATATTGATAGTTAGAATAGCATGTAAAACATTGCAAGGACATTTCATATGATATTCATCTTCTCCCAATAGAATATATCCAGCCGAGCGGGCTGGAAACTATATTACCATAGTATTACCTACTTTCAATTTTAATGTCATTCCAGAAAGCTTAACCTCCCTAGATTTGTCCCTGAACTCTATTAATTAATTTCTAAGGGAGGCCCACTGACTTTGACACTTTGATCGCAAACAGAATTGAATACCAGTAGCACCACAAAAGATTTATAAAGAAACACCTGTGTGTGAATTTGCACAGGATAATCCAGTCTTTGGGAAGGAGACATTTCTTTCAACTTTGGAACCTTGGGACTGGAAGATAAAAAGTGGCCTGGCAATAGCCAAACACCATGGCATTAGTGAGCCCGGGAATGAAAAAGACTTCATTTTATGGATCAGACATTAAGTGAAGGTCCTCTCAAGTCTTAGAGAATCTACAAGATGTATGGCAAAAAAACAGGGAAGTTCCCCAGATTCCCAGCCAATATTTACCCTTTAGCCAATATTACTAGATAATAATTGAAATGATTATAATCACACTGTTTGTGTGAATTATTGTACACAGATTTTCTGTACCTTTCCTCTGTGACAGTAGGAACCATACTTTAAATAGTTCACAAGTTACAAAGCAATTTGGAAAGTCCTAACTTAAAAAAAAACATTTTATTTTTCTTCTACAATTTTTGTTGCAAACATTTTGGTGAGCTGTTGGGCCATTCCAATCTTATTGTCCAAAAAAATCTATTTAAGCAGATGAATGAGCAGGACAGAATTCAGTGTCAGAGTCATATTATATTCCTGAGGTAAACACCTAAGATTTCTTGTCCAGGTTTGCTTATTTTTTGCTTCTTTCTTGCTCATTTTACTTATATTTTATTTCTGATTGGCTGTTTTCCTGAAATTATTCCAAAAGACAGATGAGAACAAAATTTAAAAATCTGGAGGAGAAGTATAAGCTTCTCACGGCTGTGGTTTGTTGCAGGGAAGGACGTTTATGAGAACAATTACAATCAACCTTTAAACTATTTAAAATGGTGTCCACAATGAAACATAAGACAAGAGGAAACAGGTCACCCTTGTTTAATCCTATAATGATGCTTGATCTTTACATGCATTCTAACCAATTGTTGACTCTATTCCATTTATATCCTCACTAGATAAGTACTTATCAAAGACAGATATAAAATGATAAACTTGACCTAGTGCTAAATCACTGAGGAATGACTTGGATCCACTCCGATTTGCCTACAGTCATAACAGGCCAACAGCAGATACCATTTCAATGGCTCTTCATTCACCCCTGGATTATCTGGACAGTGAAGATGCATACATCAGGATGCTTTTCATTGACAACAGCTTAGCATTCAACACTCCCTCAAAGCTAACCGATGAGTTCCAAGAATTAGGCCTCGCTACCTCTTTGGTGCAATTGAATCCATGAAATCCTCATTTAGAGACCCCAGTCGGTTTGGATTGGCAACATAATCTCCTCCACAATCTCCATCAGCAGAGATGCACCACAAGGCTGCGTGCTTAGCCCCCTGAATGACTCACTTTATGCTTATGACTGTGTAGTTAAGTACAGTTCCAATGAAAAATGGCATATTTAAGTTTGCTGACAACATCACTGTTGTTGGCCAAATTAAATGTGGTAACAACTTGGCACATAGAGGGATATTCAAAATCTGGTTGAATGATGCTACAAGTAACAACCTGCTACATATGTAATATTTTAGTAGTATTTGAGTAAAATTAGACATATATTGTTTGATTAGGCATTCTTGTTGGTTTAAATAATCCATTGTTGGTTATATGTAAAAATAAGTGAATTGCATGCATCATGATGCTACCATGTCATATGTCCATGTGCTCCTCGCTTAAAGTAAAAAAACAAAACTAAGATACATTATTACTGGGTCTGTGGTTTTTGCTTTCAATCAGTTTAATGTTTTGGACCTAAAAAAAACAAAACAGTGGCAATAAGTAAGTTTTAAATGAACCTGAGGTGACTACCTATCTGCTGAAGCACAGTGAAACACTTGAGTTAAAGAAAGCAGTGCAATACATGTCTATTCAAGAAAAAAACAGAGTTAAGAAAAGTATATAGCAGACGAGTTCACGGGTTTATAAGCAATGAGTGCTGGGTGATAATAATCATCAATAAAAAAAAAGCAGAAATGCCTGGATACATTGGAAAGAATGACACATTCGATTGCACAAGCGATAACAGGATTTTGTATACTGAGCAAATAGAGCAGTATTTTAAAGGAAATGAAATAGGCAATGAAATAGGCTAGTTTTGCTGAGTGCATTTGGTTTAAAGGCATACAGTTTGCTTAGAGGTTTAATTGCTCCAACCAATCCTGCTGAAATGAGCTTTGTGTGAAAGTAATGCAGGAACATTTAAAACCTACACCATTGTTGATTGTGGAATGCTTTAGGTTTCATAAGTGGAATAAAAAGGAAAAGGAGCCTATTTCAGAATAAATAGCTGAACTGAAGAGATTATCTGAGCACTGTCACTTCAATGATGGGCTTAATGATGCACTGAGAGATTGTTTAATTTGCGGAATCTTACAAGAAAGCATTCAAAAACAGCTTCTAACTGAAGAACTACTCACATTTAAAAGAGCAGTTGTAATCATTGTATCATGAAAACTGCAGACAGAGACGCAATTGAATTGCGATCAGGAATGAAAGTGAGCATAAACAAAACTGCAAAGTCTAAACAGAAAGTAGCCTCGCCAAGAAATTGTGTTACTGTCATGTCAGGTGAAACTTGCAGAAAATGCAATGAAGTTGGATACATTCAAAGAGCATGTCAGGCCGATAACAACAAGTGGACTGCACAGGAAAGAGCAAAAGCTTAAATGTGAAGTTGCAGTTTTAAAATGAGCACTAATCTGCATGCTGTCAATAAAAATCTGACAATATTGAGAGTGACGCAGGACTAGATAGCCTTGAGATTTAAAACGTGAAAACTAACAAGAGACACGGAATATGGCTTACCTAGAAGTGAAAGGCAAATTAATTAAATCAAATAGAATTTAACACTGGCTCAGCTGTTTCAGTCATTCCACAAAATGAGTTTGAATGGCACTTCAAAGATACTGAACTGAAACCTGCTGATAGCCAATGGAAATCTTAGACTGAAGAAAAGATAACTTCTGTGGGAATGATATTTGTAACAGTGAGATCAGCGAGTTACAACTATCTACAAGCCACATTGGGCTTGTACGTGATCAAATCCAGAGGACCAGCATTGTGGGGTGATGAGTGGCTGAGATAATTACAACTTGACTAGAGATCCATCCACCATTTGCATGCCACATCCACTGCAAGAGTCAACTGAAAGCAAATTAAGAAGGATATAGGATGATGCTACAGCTGTGTTCATGGATGGCATAGAAAAGCTCAAACATAACAAGGATAAAATAGTGTTAAATGAAAATGCCAAACCCAAATTTTACAAAGCCCATCTGGTTCTTTATACCATCTGTGATAAAGAAACTAGTGAGCTAGATCACATGGAGGCTGAGGAGTTCTTTCTAAGGTTGAGTGGAGCCCATGGGAAACACCAGTGGTTCCAGTAGCCAAGAAGAATTGGTCTGTCAGGATCTGTGGTAATCTTAAAGTCACCATCAACCCAACACTGAAATTGGATCAATACCCTCTGCTAGGAAAGGTTTCAAGGTTTCAAAGGTACATTTAATGTCAGAGAAATGTATACAATATACATCCTGAAATGCTTTTTCTTCACAACCATCCACGAAAACAGAAGAGTGCCCCCAAAGAATGAATAACAGCTAAATTTTAGAATCCCAAAGTCCCCCCAGCTCCCCTCCACGCATAAGCAGCAGCAAAGCAACAATCCCCCACTCCTCCACCAGCAAAAGAAAGCCTCAGCACCCGCCACTGAGCACTCAAGCATGCAGCAAAGCACCAGCAAAGACACAGACTTGCAGTACCCCAAAGACTACTCGTTTACCTGGTATTCAACATACCACAGGCTCTATCTCTCCCTAATAAGGGAGAAAGAGGTATATTCATTTCACAGCGAGAGGGGAGATAATAAACAACTTGCTGATTTACAATGTTAAAAGTCTGTTGCATCACTTTTTCCAAGCTCTGTGCGCAAAGATTTTGGGTCTCTGGGCACACAGCCAGAGATCTTCCATCTCCCACAACACACAGATTTCCTGCCAGGACACCAACCTTCGGTCTGCCTTTCTCCAGTGCTACGAGATCCTGGCCCTCCGAAGGCCAGCTAAGCTCTCATGCCGCATCCTTGGCATAACAAATAACAGCCAGTTGTGAAACCCAGAGAGCGGGTCCCATTCTGGCAAAGAACCGAAGTCAGTGTGTAACTCCAGGTCAGGGTCTTCAAAAGAACCCTGAAGGGAAAAATAGAGATATAAAAGATGGAAATAGAGCTGTTTCCGAAGATGCAAACAAAGGAGTCCCCGTTAGGTGCCATTTCTCTTCCTAAGCTCTTCCTCCAGAAATGGGATAGCTTTGCAAACCTCTCTGGAGGAAAACACTTCAGTAAAGTGGACTTGGCTGAGGCCTACCTACAGATGGAGTTGGAAGAAGAGTCCAAAGTGTTTCTCACCATAAACACTCACAAAGGACTTGATCACTATAACAGGTTTATCTTTGGAGTAGCATCTGCACCTGCATTCTGGCAGAAAGCTATGGACCAGGTGTTGCAAGGTTGTCCAGGCAATCTGTGCTACCTGGATGACATCATTGTTACCAGCAAGGACGACAAGGATCATCTCCAAAATCTCAAGACAGTGTTAAAAAGATGAGAAGATAATGGGCTCAGAGCATGATGCAACAAATGTGAATTCTTTCAACCAAACATCACTTACTGTGGTCACACTATTGAAGCCCAAGATTGCACAAGTGTGCTGAGAAAATTCAAGCAGTGGTAGATGCCCCAAGGCCAAAGGATGTGTCACAGTTTCAATTCTTTTTAGAATTTGTCAATTAATATAACAGGTTCCTTTCAAACCTGGCTACTATGATCCAACCCTTGAATTCATTACTACAGATTAGGAATAGATGGCAATGGACAAAGAAGTATGAGGTGGATTCGAAAAAGGTTAAGAAACAGTTATGTCAGACACTACTCATGTATTATGATCCACATAGTTCAGTGAAGCTTGCCTCTGATTGCTACCATTATGGTATAGGTGCTGTCATGTCACATGTTTTAAATAATGAAAGAGACCCCCCGCCACCCCCCCCCCCATAGACTTTGCAACATGTTCCCATATGGCTGCAGAGAAAAATTATGCACAGGTTGATACAGAGTTCTTTAGTTGGTTTGGGGTGTAAAGTGTATCAACCAGTACTTGTAAGGGAGAGAGTTTTCACTTGTTATTGCTCATCAACCACTATTGTTCATTTTCAATCCACAGAATCATGTTCCACTAACAGCAGCTTGCTCTGTTTCTTGGAGGACACAATTACAAGATTGAATTCAAGAGGACAACTAATTCTGGAAGGACTGATAGATTGCCATGTTTACCCTTAGAAATGGAAAGACCTGAAAAAACTACAAAAGAGGACACACCCCTTGATGTATTCTCCCGAATGCAAATTGAAAATCTCCCTATTACGGCAGAGATGATCCAAAGCAAAACCAGAAAAGACCCCACGCTGTCTCAGGTCTACATGGCCACCCAAAGTGACTGGGATGTGAAGCAGAAAGCCCAGGTCCCAATTTTCTACTATCGCTGGCCTTGATGGAGGTGGCTTTATGTGGCAATTGAGAGTTGTTGTACCATCCAAGCTGAGAGCTAAAGTATTGGTGGAATTATGCTGATCATCTAGGCATGGTCAAAATGGAAGCATTGGCTCAAAATTTTGTCTTGTGGCCTCAGATAAATCAGCAGATCAAGCAGCTTGCCATGCACTGTTCAGGATGCCAACACACGCCAAGAGTAGCGCCTCTTCATTCCAGGAAATGGCCTGCAATATCCTGTCAGAGGATTCATGTCGATTTTGGTAGACCATTCATGGGCACAAATTTCTTGGTAATAGTGGATGCAGCTACAAGGTGGCCAGAACTGTTTCCAATAGCCTCCACCACAGCCTCATACACTGTTGATGTGTTGAAAATCCTCTTCACAAGGGGTAGTGTTCCAGAACACTTAGTCAGTGACAATAGACCACACTTTGCTTCAGAACAGTTTTATTCATTCCTGAAAATGAATGGAATAAGACATATTTCATCTGCACCGCACCATTCAGTTAAAAGTAGCTTGGTCAAAAGGTTTGTCCTGAGCATAAGGGCTTCACTGTGAGCAATATCAACACAATACATGACACTAACACTGAATCAGAAGCTCACCAGTTGCCTCTTCGCATGTCACAATGTAACTTACTCCATTACCAACAACTCACCTGTTAAGCTGTTCATGGTTTATTCCTTGCGTTCATGCTTTGACCTCCTCAAACCCAATCTCAGAAGGACTAACAGCTGAGATAAAAAAAAGGAAGTTTGGTGTTTCCCTCCTGCATTCCTGGCAAGGGGCTACAGAACTGATCAAAAGTGGGTATTCAGAATGATTAAGGACAAACTGGACCGCTCTACTACACAGTAGAGATAGTGTCTGATCTCATCACATCGATTAGTTGAGGAGAACAGAGTCAATTGTTGGAGAAGAAAAGTGGCCAGAGCTGTCAGAGCCATTTCCTTCTGTCGCAGAGTCAACTCCTACAGCCACCGTGGAGGAGACCCCAGAACCTGAGATGGATTCGCAGCCGCTAGTCTCACCTGCCAAAGGAAGTGATCCCCCTTTTCAGGAAAAACCTTATCCTACATGAGCAAGGAATCCTGCACAGCAATCAAATCTTTAGGCCTGAAGGGGACAACTTAAAATTTACTATGCTGTTGATAGTAGTTTATTGGATAGTATACTGTGTATACAGTGGAGATGCATTCTATTTTGCATTGGAGTTTATAGGTAAGCAGAGAGGATTGTTGTGTATTTAATATTTCAGTGGTATTTGAGTAATATTGTAAATATACTATTTGATTAAATATTCTAGTTTGAATAATTAATTTTGGGTTATATGTAAAAATAAGTGAATTGCATATGTCAGGGCGCTGCCGGGTCATATGTACACACCTCGCCGAAAGTAAAAATGAAACTAAGATACATTCATCGTAGATTCATGTTTTTTCCTTTCAATTAGTTAAATATCTTGGAGTTACAAAGCATAACACAGCCTCTCACTCAATGTTAGCAACACCAAAGAGCTGATTATTAAACAAAGATGGAAGAAACCAGTCGTCATTAGAGGATCAGAGGTGTAGAGGTTCAGTAACTCTAAATTCTTTGACATTCTCATTTCAGAGGATTTGGGTTAGGACTAGAATGTAATTACCATTACACAGAAGGCACAGCAGCTGCTCTTTTTTTGGATATTTGTACAGATTTGTCATGTCATCTAACACTTTGACAAACTTCTATAGATGCAGAGTGCAGAGAATCCTAACTGATTGCATCACAGCCTAGAATGGAAAACAGCAGTGCCCAAGAGCAGAAAAGTCTACAAAAAGTAGTGATACAGCTCAGTCCATCTCAGGAAAAGCCCTCCCCACCATTGAGCACATCTTCAAGGAGTGCTACCACTAGAAAGTAGCATCCATCATCAAAGATCCTCAGCATCCAGGCCATGCTCTCTTCTCCTGCTGGTATTGGGATTGAGGTACAAGAGCCTTAGGTCCCACACCGCCAGGTTCAGGGAGCGTTATCACACCTCAACCATCAGGCTCCTGCAACAGCATGGATAACTTCACTCCTTCAACACTGAACTGACTCCACAACCTATGGACTCACTTTCAAGGATATTACAACTCATGTTCTCAGTATTATCTATTGCATTACTTATTACTTCTTATAGTTAATTACTTTTTATATTTGCAGTTTTTGTTTCTTCTGCATTCTTCGTCGCTCTTTGTGTAGCTTTTCATCGATTGTATTGCATTTCTTTGTTCTTTGTGAACGCCTGTAAGAAAATAAATACAGTATCAGGGTAAATTAAGGTGACATAAATGTACTTCAAAATTCTAAGTTGCTCTTAACTTATTAAAACTTTTTGTTAATAGTATGGAGCGGCAGTTAGAAATGTGACCTTGATGTTGAGAAAGTGAAAGTACCGAAGTTTATATGAGATCAATAGGTGCCCTTAGGCTTTAGATGGGAACACTGAACATCTAATTAAAAATTGCAACCCAATTTCTAGAAGCTTGCTTTCTATATGGGACTCTACTATTCAGTTCTGAGTACCCTCAACTGTCGACAAGAGGAAAATCTGTCTGGATGTTAAGAATCATAATTTCATGGAGCTTCCAATACTAAAATCAAAAGAACGATTTATCTATGGTCAGGGTAAAGTGTGCAGTCTACTTTCCAGCTTCAATCTAATCGTTATACTCTCCCATGAAAACTGTTACCGAATTGTTACAGATAAGGGTTTTAAATTAATTTCAAAATGGAGAGCAACAAGGGTAACATCTATTGATTGAATTGTCTATAATATCGAAAATATAGCGAATAATAGAAAAAGACTAAGCTTTGAGCATGAAGTTTCAGGTACTTCTTTCCTCAACACCTATTTTATATTGTAAGTACTGTTTGTGCCTTGTAGTTCTCTCAGATTTTGATGAGTGTGTAATCACTACGAAGAGAAGAGGAGTAAAGCTGGACACACTTTTGCAGTGCACCACAGTCACTTGCTGTCTGCTCTTAGACAATAATATTCCTTACTGCATGGTCCCTGGCGTAGTCTTCCTCTGGGAACCCGGCTCCTGGCAGTGCAGGGCTGTCTCAGCACAAGCATCCAGCGCACTTTTAGACAGTCAGTTTGGCCTCAGACCCAGGCTCACTGGCTTTTGCCACCATTGGAATTTAGTGAAAGTCTTTGCTCAGTCATCCTTTGGTAATTTCCATGAGACACCTTGTTTTTTTGCCACATGACTCAGAAAACAAGCTGATTAATAGTGGTGATGAGTTAACATCAAAATACATAGGATTGCCCAAGTAAATGCAGCCTAGAAACTGTTGATAACTTTTGGAATAGTAGGAGGAAATTGTGGTACCAGCAGCCAATTCTGCCACATAATGTGTGCTTAGAGAGAATGGAGTCACAATACAGGACCAGAATAATGTCTGTCAATGTGGGACAAAGTATACCTGTGGCTGGATGTCAGGCTGGATGTCTTGCCTGATGACAGGGGTTCCAAGAGATTGTTGAATAGATGGGGGGAATCATTCACAAAGGTTCAAAGGTTCATTTTATTGTCAAAATATGCATATACAATTCAACTCTGATATTTGTCTTCTCCAAATAGCCATTAGATACAGAAAGACATGGTGTTGATGATAGAAAGTACATCAACTCTCCCGCCCCACTGGCACGCAAAAAAAATGGAACAAAACTCGCAGTTCCCAAATCTCCCCCCCCACAGAAAAAAGTGACAATAACAGTCCATCAAGGACATACAGATGTACCATGGACAGCATTCTAACTGGCTGCATCACCGTCTGATATGAGGGTGGGGGCACTTCGCAGGATCAAAGTAAGCTGCGGAAAGTTGTAAACTCAGTCAGGTCCATCATGGGCACTAACCTTCCCAGCATCCAGGATATCCTGAAGTAGCAATCACCCAGAGTATGCCCTCTTCTCATTGCTACCATCAGAGATGAGGTACAGAAGCCTGAAGGCACACACGCAACAATTCAGGAATAGCTTCTTCCCATCTGCCATCAGATTTCTGAATGGACATTGAACACAAGAACAATGGATCACTGCTCTTTTGTTCTCTTTCTTAATTTTACTCTTTAAATATATGCTTCTTGTAATTTACAGTTTTTATTATGTACTGCAATGTATTGCTGCTGCATAACAACAAACTTACGATATATACCAATGATATTAAACCTGAATCCAATACTGATTCTGATACATCTGAGTGAAAATATTTCTCCTATGCTCAGTGTGAAACAGCCCATTACCTATTCTAAAACTATGTCCTTGCTTTTAACTCCTGGAACACAGAAAATATCCTCCTTGCAATGTGTTACTAGTTATCATCCTCTGGCCTCTACCTCCACTTTCACCCTTCCTTTCCTAGCTAGTTCTATCTGCACTTTGATTCCATTAGCTCTTCAAATCCTTGTCTGTTTTCACCTATCACTTCCCCAGTCCAGCCACTACCTGCCAGACCTTATCTCACCTCCCACTCTCCTCATTATATTGCATGTCTTTCCTCTCCACTCTCAATCCCGATGTAGGGTCTTAACTCAAAATGTTGGGAACCTTTTTCCCACAGATGCTATTTGACCCACTTGAGTTCCTCCAGAAATTTATTTTCTGCTCTAGATTCCATCATCTGCAATCTCTTGTGCCTCTCACAGACAAGCTGACTTTGTTTCTATATTATTGCCTTTTATTTTATTTTATGTATCATTTTACCCCATCAATAATATATAAATCACATGAACCATTAACCCAAATAATTCCAAAATTACAATGTAAAGTCCAGTCACCTGTGAGGTTGAGAAGAACCAGTTGAAAACCATGAGGTAGAATGCCTCATATTCAACGAGCACCAAGAATCACTAAGTCTTCACTTGTCTGGAAGTGAGAGTGACTTCCAACCAGGTCCTTCCTATACAGTTAGAGTCTCACTCCCACTGCACACTGCCTTGGGAGAGCTGTAATAGGAAAAAGACCAACATCAACATCTTTGCAGACTGTGAGCTTGTAAAGTAGTTCTGGGAAAGGATGCAGGGCTCTTCTTGAGATTCAGCTCTAGCAGCTCCATAACAGAAGACTCTTTGATCTATGGACATTTGGGGGGCACATATTGAGGTAAAAATCAAGCAATGCTGGAAGATCCAAGTTGATGATGCACTTTGGTCTGCCAAATGTGTGTTGGTCTTTCAGAGCAAGAAGATATTCATAAGTGAATACAGCCCACTGACATATTCCATGCTGCACTAAACAGGTGTTAAGAATGCACTGGAACTTATTACAGCCAATGCTTTGTGAGGAAGGAAAGCAGTCTAAGGCCCTACTGCCACTGTTCAAAGTTCAAAGTTAATTTTATTATCAGAGAGTACACATGACATCACATACAACCCTGAGATTCATTTTTCCGTGGGCGTACTCAGCAAATCTATAGAATAGTAACTCTAACAGGATCAATAAAAGATCAACCAGAAGACAACAAACTGTGTAAATGCAAATATAAATAAATAGCAATAAATAATGAGAGCATGAAATAACAAGCTAAAGATTCCTTAAAGTGAGATAATTGGTTGTGGGAACATTTTAATAGATGGGCCAGTGAGCGTAATTATCCCCTTTTGTCCAAGAGCCTGATGATTGAGGGGTAGTAACTGTTCCTGAACCAGATGGTGCGAATCCTGAGGCACCTGTGCCTTCTACCTGATGGCAACAGTGAGAAAACAGCATTGCCTGGGTGGTGAGGATCTCTGATGATGGATGCTGCTTTCCAATGACAGCTTTTTATGTAGATGTGCTCAATGGTTCAGAGGGCTTTGTCCATGATGTACTGGCCAAATCCACTACCTTTTGTATGATTTTCCATTCAAAGACATTGATGTTTCCATACCAGGCCATGATCCAGCCAGTCAATACACTCTCCCCTACACACCTCCTGAAGTTTGTCGCTGGACACTGACGAGCTGAGTACAGTGGTAAAAGCTCCACAAATACTTGAAGGGCGATTTGTTCAATGAGGTTACATGGAGTGCATTAGTTCAGTGACATAACAAATACATTAACTTGACCTCTCTATGTGCATAAAGAGCAACAAGCATTGATTTGAATTCCCTGCATCTATTTCTTTTGAATAAGGTCCATTTTTGAATCTAGGAGATGTATAACAATTGCACAAAGTGATCAGCTTTGGCTGCTTGCAACAATCATGTAAATAAAAGGTAAATGAACTTGGTATGCCGCCAGCTAGCTGTCAATAGTAATGCAGGCGGGTCAAGCCTCAACACACCTATGCCCATTTTTGGGCTTATACCATTTAACTGTCAGAATTTATTTGACTGGAATTAAGAAAAGTATTTAAATAGAATATTAAAGAAAATAGCAAAATAGAATCTAGAAATATACACTTCCTCAAGAAAAGGAAAGAAACCCATCTTCAAATAGATTTTCTGAGGTAACTGAAATTGTAGAAATTAAAGTAAAATAGAAAAAATGTCAGGCCTGCACAAGGTAGGAACCTTCCGGTCTCCACTCAACTAACAGGAGTCATCTGCCACTCATTTCCAACTCATTACCTGCAGCCTATTTAAACCCAGGTCTCATCTAGTACTTCGATAGATAACTATTTGCTATAGATGACTAAATAATGGGAAGGAATAGAGACATGAATTTGCAAGCAAATAGGATTGTTGAATCTGAGAAATGGAATAGGAAGAACTTCATTCACTAGTATTGACAGGGAAAATATAATAGAAAGGACAAACAGTATGAACTAAGCATACATAAGTGCTTTTGATTGGTATCAGTAATTAGCCTTATTAGAAAATGATGCTGGATCTAATTCTGTTGAAGGGAAGTGGGCAAGTGAAGCATTTTTCAATGGAAGGACATCTGGGAAACTGCAATCACAACACCATTGAGTATAAGGTAATTAAAGAAAAGGTAATAGAAAAAGTGGTTACATGCAGCTGGAGGAAAGCTGATTCCCATGAGCTGCAATAGGATTAGGCTGACTGGCTGTAAGAGAAAATCAACAATGGGAGGCTTCAAAGAGGAAATTGGCCAAACACAGTTCCTTGAGGAAAGGAAAGAAAACCATCTCTAACTAAATTCCCTGAGGTAACTGAAATTGCAGACATTAAAGTGAAATAGAAAAAAAATGCCAAGCCTGCACAGACAGGTACTTTCCAGTCTCCACTCAGCTAACAGGAGCCATCTGCCACTCGTTTCCAATTCAACACCTCAGCCTATTTAAACCCAGCTCTCATCCATATTTCTTTGTTCATTTGGTGAACCAGCCAGTCCTAACTAGTTGCTCCTAGCCTTCAGTTACCTTGTTGCCTGTGTTTTGTACCTATTCTCTCTTGTTTCACGCCCTTTGTGGCTTGTTATTCTGCAGGCTATTATTAAAAATTATCATTCATTGCTGAATCCACTCTCCTGGGGTCAAGACTCCTCCATATATCCTGACGGGATGAGTGAACCATGCTTGCCTAATGGTAGTTGTCTGCTGACAGGAGTACACAGTTCAGAAGCAACAGGAAACCATTGCCAATCTGCTCATCACTCTCAACCAGCATTCCCTCTCATTGTAGCATCCTTGCACCAATCAAACTCCTCCCTCAGAGGCCCAGACTTCAGTGCCCAAAAGTTTCGATAGATCCCCAACCTGATGCCCCAACGTTGTGTTCCAGCATGTCTTACACTTCAAGCATCAGCCATCTTTGTATTCTACAAACCGAGACAAGATTGCTTTCATCACCTCTTTCTTGACCAGGCAAGTTCTGACCTGTGCCACCACTAAATGGGACAATAAACTATCACTTGCAAACGTAGTAAATATGGTCCAATACATCATGGGTAAAGCCCCCCCCCCCCACTAAGCACACCATCATGTAGCATTGTCACAGGAAAGAAGCATCCATCATCAAGAAACTCCATGATCTAGGTCTCTTCTTGCTGTTGCAATCAGTGACGAGATACAGAAGCCTCAGAACTTCATTGGAGAAACAGCACCATTAGGTAAAGACGACATGCCTTCTGTCAGTTAACACCCAGCCCCTTGTACCAGTACTGACTCACCCTCTCTCTCCTCCTCCACACCCTGACGGTTCTAGGCCTGCAGGAAGCTCTGGTGGATTCTGGTGCAGCAGACAACTTGCTGGACAGAACTCTGAGTGTGCATCTTGGATTCCCTACTAAGCCTATCTCTCACGCCTTCTGCACCAAGGCCATTGATGGATGTCCCTTTCGACCTGGAATTGCAGAACCCATATGGCCTTTGGACAGGAGTATCAGAGAATACCACAAGTCTATCTAATTCCTCTGTATTGCCTCACCCAACACTCCTTCTATACCAGGTTACCTCTGGGTCTTTATTCACTACCCTCACTTTGCCCAGTTCACAGCTGAGTTGGGGACCCACTTGCTGGACCACCTGCCTGCAATCTCAGTTGTCTTCACCCCATTAATCAGAGAGACGGAGGAAACACTCAACCTCACCAAACTCCCACAGGAATACCACAACTCAACCATACTTTCAGTAAAAGGGAAGCTAGCGCCCTGCCACCTCATAGACCCAATGCCTGCATGATTGGCCTCCTCCTGGGCACCACCCCTCCCCAAGGACATCTGTTCTCCCTCTGCCCCCCAGAGACCCAAAGCATGAGTGACTACATCACCAAAATTTACAGCTTGGATCCATTTAACCATCCCAGTCCCCAGATGGTGCAAGAAAGATCAGAATCAGGTTTATTATCATTGGCATGTAACATTAAATTTGTTAACTTAGCAGCAGTAGTTCAATGCAATACATAATATAGAAGAAAAATGAATAAAATAATAACAAACAAACAAATAAATAAATAACTTACAGTGTATGTATATTGAATAGATTAAAAGTTGTGCAAAAAACAGAAATATTGCATATTAAAAAAAATGAGGTAGTGTCCCAGGGTTCAATGTCCATTTAGAAATCAGATGACAGAGGGGAAGAAGCTGTTTTTGACTCACTGAGTGTGTGCCTTCAGGCTTCTGTATCTCCTACCTGATGGTAACAGTGAGAAAAGGGCATGGCCTGGGTACTGGAGGTCCTTATAATGGAGGCTGCCTTTCTGAGACACCGCTCCTTGAAGATGTCCTGGGTACTTTGTAGGCTAGTACCCAAGATGGAGCTGACTAGATCTAAAACCCTCCGCAGCTTCTTTCGGTCCTGTGCAGTAGCCCCTCACACCAGCCCCCACCCCCCCCCATACCAGACAGTGATGCAGCCTGTCAGAATGCTCTCCACGGTACAGCTATAGAAGATTTTGAGTGTATTTGTTGACATGCAAAATCTCTTTAAACTCCTAATGAAGTATATCCGCTGTCTTGCCTTATTTATAACTACATCGAAATGCTGGGACTAGGTTAGATCCTTAGAGATCTTGACACCCAGGAACTTGAAGCTGCTCACTCTCTCCACTTCTGATCCCTCTATGAAGATTGATATGTGTTCCTTAGTCTTACCTTCCTGAAGTCCACAATCAGCTCTTTCATCTTACTGACATTGAGTGCCAGGTTGTTGCTGTGGCACCATTCCACTAGTTGGCATATCTCACTCCTGTACGCCCGCTCGTCACCACCTGAGATTCTACCGACAACGATTGTATTGTCAACAAATTTATAAATTGTATTTGAGCTATGCCTAGACACACAGTCATATGTATACAGAGAGTAGAGCAGTGGGCTAAGCACACATCCCTGAAGTACACCAGTGCTGATCGTCAGCGAAGAGGATATGTTATCACAAATCCGCACAGATGGTGGTCACCCAGTTAGGAAGTCGAGGATCCAATTGCAGAGGGAGGTACAGAAGCCAAGTTCTGCAACTTCTCATCAGGATTGTGGGAATAATGGTATTAAACGCTGAGCTATAGTCGATGAACAGAATCCTGACATAAGTGTTTGTGTCGTCCACGTGGTCTAAAGCTGTGTGGAAATTGTGCCTGCCGTTGACCTATTGTGGCAAAGGGCAAATTGCAATGGGTCTAGGTCCTTGCTGAGGCAGGAGTTCAGTGTAGTCATGACCAACTTCACAAAGCATTTCATCAGTGTAGATGTGAGTGCTGCAGGGCGCGAGAGTTATTAAGGGAGTTCACATTATTCTTCTTAAGTGCTGGTATAATTGTTGCCTTTTTGAAGTAAGTGGGAACTTACTCCCATAGCAGTGAGAGGTTGAAAATGTCCTTGAATACTCCCGCTAGTTGGTTAGCACAGGTATTCAGAGCTTTACCAGGTACTCCATCAGGACCTTCTGCCTTGCGAGGGTTCACTCTCTTTAAAGACAGCCTCTGTCCCTGCATCGATTACTGTGGACTCAACAAAATCACCATTAAGAACCGCTTTTTTCTCCCCTTAATGGATAGCATATTTGAAAAGCTCTGTAGGACCCAGATCTTCACGAAAATGGATCTATGGAACACACACAAATTGATCCACATCCACCAGGGTGATGGATGGAAGATGGCATTTGTAACACCCACTGGCCACTATGAATACTTGGTAATGCTTTTCAGACTTTCCAAACAGTCTTTTTCCAAACCTTCATTCATGAGACCCTGTGACATGCTACCTTGGCGACATCCTCATCCTCTTCAAGGATCTCCAGGACTAAAATCCATTCAGACCTTCAGCATGTCCTCGAAAACAACTATACTGCAAGTTGGAGAAGTGCCAGTTCCACACACAGTCATAATCTTTCATGGGTTGCATCCCGTCACCCATTGTGCGTTGTATTAGATTTTGTAAAACATAGGATGTCTGTTTGGAAGATCAAAATGACAATTAAACCCTTCTTGATTTTGTAGCTTGTTAGCAGATCTGTTTAGTGAGTAGTGTCTGTACAAGGTCAACACTGTAGGTCTGTTAATGTCTGGAAAATGTTTGTTGATGGTAGCTGGATTCTTTCTTAGTCTCAAGCACCATTAAAATGCACATATCTGTTAAGCGGTTTGATAGTTGGATTTAAAAACACAAACAACAGGAATTCTGCAGATGCTGGAAATTCAAGCAACACACATAAAAGTTGCTGGTGAATGCAGCAGGCCAGGCAGCTTCTCTAGGAGGAGGTGCAGTCGACGTTTCAGGCCGAGACCCTTCGTCAGGACTAACTGAAGGAAGAGTGAGTAAGGGATCACTCTTACTCACTCACTTACTCACCCTTACTCACTCTTCCTTCAGTTAGTCCTGACGAAGGGTCTCGGCCTGAAACGTCGACTGCACCTTTTCCTTGATAGTTGGATTGGTAATTCTTTTTGGATTTGGGGCTTATCACTTATATGTAAACATTAATGTCCTTTGGTAAATCGAAAAGGATGTCGCGTACAAAACATTAATGGACTAATAGATGAAGGAGTAACAATTACATTGATTTATGAGAGTATGCTGAACACTGCTGGACACAGGAGGATTTTGGGGAAAAAAATCACGCTGTGTTGAGAATAAAAGATCAAAAGTTTTGCTTTTGGGTCAAGCGTCCTCTATATTTTCTGACAAAAAAGTTAACTTTTGATAGCTACTGGATTCATAATTCAGCCAATAACAAGCTGAATGCATATTTCTGGGAGGGAAATAGATAAAAGGAAATCAGAAGGGGAGGGTGAAAAGAGAGAACACATGAACAATATAAATTAGAGAATTACAGATTGTTGGACCAGCTGAGCTACTGAATGAATGTTTCCACTGAAGATGAGGATTCAAAATGTTATAGAAGAGGATAAGGAGGAGGCGTTAGAGTAATTAGCTGGGATAAAAAGAACATTGTGAAGAAATTAAAGGTCAGCTGCTCCAAATAGAATCTTTTGGTACTGCAGAATGGAAACAGGTCCTTTGACCAAACTAACCTTCACCATCAAATACTTTTTCACACTAATTCTATAGCATTCCAGTTTTGATTTTATTCTTTCTACATTCTCATTAACTCCCACCCCCCACCCCCGTAAGATTCTACTACTCACCTCTACACAAGGGGCCAATTAACCTACCTGCACATTTTTTTCAGTTGCAGGAGGAAACTGGAGCATCCAGAGACAACTCATACATTCACAGAAAGAACATTCAAATCCACAGGCAGCACTTCATGTCAGGAATCAACCAATGTCTCTGACACTGTGAGTCAACAGTTCTGTTAGCTGTGCCACTTTGCTGCCCATGTTATTGAGTCGGGGACCTCTTATTTTCTGGCTGCAGTCCTCACAATATCTTTTGATTTGAGGTTGAAAATGGAGAACTGTAGAATGGTCAATCACTGCTACCCTACAGCAAGAGTGATAACTCAAATACTGTGAAGACGTATGAGGCTAATACTCATAATGGAAACATTATGAAAGAAGCTCATTTTAGAAAAGAAAATTGTTATTTAAAGTAATATGTTTTAATCAATGGAAGTAAACAGACTTGTTAAAAACAATTTATTGTTGACAAACAGATTGTTTTCATAAAATGTTTGATGAGATACCATGCAAGAGTTATCTTAACATATTGAAGTTATTGGGACTAAAGGGGTAATGGGTTCTTGCATACATCATTGCGTAAAGGAGTGATGGGGGAATGGTTGCTTTTCAGGTTAGAAGGTCGCACTGAGAGATTTCACATAGGTAATTGAATCTGGCAGGACAAAGTGAGAAAACATTTAAGCAGCCATCTTATGTTTTGGCTTGATAACACTAGACATTTTTCGTTTATGATAGACCACTTGAAGTCGAACACAAATATAATTTCAGACTAGTTATATCATGTCAGAATCTGGAGAAACAAAAAAATTAGCTTTTATTGAATATCATGTGTTTAATTGCATTATGTTGCTGGGGTTTTGCTATAGCTCAACTAAGCTAAAAATACTTTGTTGATGATTTTCATTTGTACTCAGTCTGAGACTTCTCACTAGGTGTCCAACAATAATCAGCCAGCATTGATGGATTCCAGTTGCTCTGATATCATTTCTCCATGACTGCAGTGTCCTGGTGAAACCCTTCACCATGCTTGTCACTGACAGTGCCAAGATTTGTAGGAAAGAAGCCTAAATGGGAATACAGAAAATGAATCTTTTGTGACATATTGCACTCCATGGCTTTGTATGCTTGAAATACATTGTCAACCAGCTGCAAGTAGTTTGCTGCTTTGTAGTTGCCAAGAAAAGTTTCGACAACATCCTTGAATATCTTCCATGCAATTTTCTCCGGTCCCATGAGAAGTTCTTTGAATTGCCCCTCATCGATGACCTGTTGATTTGTGGACAAATGAATATGCCTTACGTAATCTTGGCATTAGTTATTCTAACCTGAATTATGAATAGAAATAGCAAATAAAGCTGATTTCAAAAAAATAATGCATGATAGAGAAATTTTATAGTTATTTCCATGATTAGTAGCTCAAAATCCATATGATACAGATATTCAGGAAGAAAAATCTTTGTTTTCTGGTGTAAGATGGTACAAAAACAAGAATGTTTTACTGAAACATTATAACGTATAGCCTGGGCATCAAAGCATCGGAAAGTTGTCAATACCTCAGAAAAGCTACTGAAGAGATTTAGTAGAATTACATCTGAATAAAAAAAACTTCATTTATTCAAGGAAATGAGAGAAGTTAGGTCAATTTCCCTAATGCAGAGAAGGTGAAGGGGAGATTGCTGTAGGTATTTAAAAACTTGTCATACAAAATAGAGAAAAGCTTTTTCCAGAGGCCAAACCATGTTAACCAGATAACACAGATTTACAGTAATTAACTTGCAAAAGAACCAGAGGAAGAAAGTCTTTTTTTGAAGGCTGACTTGTCATCACCTGCTTGTAAGATGGTGGGTTGCAAAATGGAATTGGACATAGATTTGAAAAGCATAAATTTCCAGGCAGTGGGGAAGAGTCGAGTCTGCTGGTAACAGTGGACAAGTTCAGAATCAGAATTAGGTTTACTATCACTTTCTTATATGCTGTGGTATTCCTTCTACCAAAGTGCATACACTGCCCTACCCTCTATTCCATCTGTAATATATTTGTCCATTCTCCCAGTTTGTCTAAGTCCTTCTGCAGACTCTCTGCTTCCGCAATACTTCCGGCTCCTCTGTCTATCCCCATATCATCTGCAGCTTTGGCTTCAAGACCACAAACCCAAATCATTGATGTATAATGGGAAAAGATGTGCTCTCAGCACCAATCCCCGCAGAACACTGTTAGTCATGGAAACCAACCAGAAAAGACCCCCTTTATTCCCACTCTCTGTCTCCTACCAGTCAAACAAACTTATATCCATATTATTATCCTGACTGTAATACCACAGGCTCTTATGTTCTTTAGCATCCTCATGTGTAGCACCTTGTCAAAAGCCTTCTGAAAATCTAGGTAAACAACATCTATTGACTCTCACAAACTGTACTCTTTTCCACAGATGCTGCCTGACCTGCTGAGTTCCTCCAGCATTTTGTGTGTGTTGCATCTAATGACTCTCCTTTGTCTACCCTATCATGCGCCTCCAAGTACATTGAAACCTCATTCTCAATCATGGACTCTAACAACTTGCCACCACTGGAGTTCAGCTAACTGGACTATAATTTCCTGTTTTTTGCCTCACTCAAAGAGTGGAGTGACATTTGCAATTTTCCAGTCCTTCGTTTGGAAGATTCACCAAGGCGGAAGGCGGTCAGTGCGTGAGTGGGCCAGTGAAGGAGTGGAGCTTTGAGGCTTTGATTTGAGAGGCTTCAACGAGAAGAGGCGGAGGACAAGCTTGCTCGCAGTTAGTCTTTACAATGTCTCCTGAGACGGTGATTTGCCTCTCATGTGAGATGTGGCAGTCTTGGGGGAACTCTTCTCTACCGCAGAGTCACATCTGCCAGAAGTGCATACGACTGGGCGATCTGGAAGACCGTGTAAGGAATCTGGAGCAGCAGCTGGATGACCTTCGACTCATAAGGGAGAATGAGGCAGTCATAGATGAGAGCTACAGGGAGGTACTCACACCTAGGCTGTCGGAAGCAGGTCGTTGGGTGACATTCAGAGGGGGGAAAGCGAAGGTGAGCAGACAGGTAGTGCGGAGCACCCCTGTAGCCATTCCCCCGAATAATAAGTTTACCGTCCTGGATACTGTTGGCGGGGACAACCGACCAGGTGTGAGCTACAGTGGCAGGGCCTCCGGCACTGATTCTGACCCAGTGGTGCAGAAGGGTGGGACGGAGAAGAGGAGAGCTGTTGTCATTGGAGACTCTATAGTCAGGGGAGCAGACAGGAGATTTTGTGGACGTTAGAAGGACACCCGCATGGTTTGTTGCCTCCCGGGTGCCAGGGTCCGGGATGTCTCTGACCTGGTGCACAACATCCTGGTACGAGAGGGAAAACAACCAGAAGTCGTGATACACGTTGGTACCAACGACATAGACAGGAAGAGGGATGAGGTCCTGAAGTGTGAGTTTCGGGAACTAGGCAGAAGGCTGAAGAACAGGACCTCATGGGTAGTGTTCTCAGAATTGCTGTCAGTGCTACGTGACAGTGAAGGTAAGAATTGGAGGAGATGGCAGTTGAATGCGTGGCTGAGGATTTGGAACAGGGAGCAGGGTTTTAGATTTTTAGATCATTGGGATCTCTTCTGGGGAAGATGGGACCTGTATAGATTGGATGGGTTGTACCTGAACTCGAGGGGTAGCAATATCCTTGCAGGTAGGTTTGCTAGCATGGTTTGGGAGGGTTTAAGCTAATTTGCGAGGGGGATGGGACCCAGAGCGATAGAGCAGTGAAAGAAGTGCATGGAGTAAAGCCAGATCTAACATACAGAGAGGCTTTGAGGAAAATTGAAGTAGAATAAACGGTGTAAAGACAGTAAAGTAGAAGGGCTGAAATGTGTGTACCTCAATGCAGGAAGCATCAGGAGCAAGGGTGATGAACTGAGAGCTTGGATACATACACAGAATTATGATGTAGTGGCCATTACAGAGACTTGGCTGGCACCAGGGCAGGAATGGATTCTCAATATTCCTGGATTTCGGTGCTTTAAAAGGGATAGAGGGGGGAAAGAGGAGGAGGGGTGGCATTAATGGTCAGGGATACTATTACAGCTACAGAAAGGGTGGGTAATGTCGCAGGATCCTCTTTTGAGTCAGTATGGGTGGAAGTCAGGAACAGGAAGGGAGCAGTTACTCTATTGGGAGTATTCTATAGGCCCCCTGGTAGCAGCAGAGATACAGAGGAGCAGATTGGGAGGCAGATTTTGGAAAGGTGCAAAAATAACAGGGTTGTCATCATGGGCGACTTTAACCTCCCTAATATTGATTGGCACCTGATTAGTTCCAAGGGTTTAGATGGGGCAGAGTTTGTTAAGTGTGTCCAGGGCAGATTCCTGTCACAATATGTGGACAGGCCAACCAGGGGGAATGCCATACTAGATCTAGTACTAGGTAATGAACCGGGTCAGGTAACAGATCTCTCAGTGGGTGAGCATCTGTGGGACAGTGACCACCGCTCCCTGGCCTTTAGCATTATCATGGAAGAAGATAGAATCAGAGAGGACAGGTAAGTTTTTAATTGGAGAAAGGCAAATTATGAAGCTATAAGGCTAGAACTTGCGGGTGTGAATTGGGATGATGTTTTTGCGGGGTAATGTACTATGGACATGTGGTCAATGTTTAGAGATCTCTTGCAGGATGTTAGGGATAAATTTGTCCCGGTGAGGAAGATAATGAATGGTAAGGTGAAGGAACTATGGGTGACAAGTGAGGTGGAAAATCTAGTCAGGTGGAAGAAGGCAACATACATGAGGTTTAGGAAGCAAGGATCAGATGGGTCTATTGAGGAATATAAGGAAGCAAAAAAGGAGCTTATGAAGGGGCTGAGAAGAGCAAGAAGGGCGCATCAGAAGGCCTTGGCGAGTAGCGTAAAGGAAAACCCCAAGGCATTCTTCAATTATGTGAAGAGAAAAAGGATGACAGCAGTGAAGATAGGACCGATTAGAGATAAAGGTGGGAAGATGTGCCTGGAGGCTGTGGAAGCGAGCAAAGTACTCAATGAATACTTCTTTTCGGTATTCACCAATGAGAGGGAACTTGATGATGGTGAGGACAATGTGAGTGAGGGTGATGTTCTGGAGCATGTTGATATTAAGGGAGAGGAGGTGTTGGAGTTGTTAAAATACATTAGGACAGATAAGTCCGCGGGGCCTGACGGAATATTCCCCAGGCTGCTCCACGAGGCGAGAGAAGAGATTGCTGAGCCTCTGGCTAGGATCTTTATATCCTCGTTGTCTACGGGAATGGTACCGGGGGATTGGAGGGAGGAGAATGTTGTCCCCTTGTTCAAAAAAGGTAGTAGGGATAGTCCAGGTAATTATAGACCAGTGAGCCTTACATCTGTGGTGGGAAAGCTGTTGGAAAAGATTCTTAGAGATAGGATCTATAGGCATTCAGAGAATCATGGTCTGATCAGGGACAGTCAGCATGGTTTCGTGAAGGGCAGACCGTTCTAACAAGCCTGATAGAGTTCTTTGATGAAGTGACCAGCATATAGATGAGGGTAGTGCAGTGGATGTGATCTATATGGATTTTAGTAAGGCATTTGACAAGGTTCCACATGGTAGGCTTATTCAGAAAGTTAGAAGGCATGGGATCCAGGGAAGTTTGGCCAGGTGGATTCAGAATTGGCTTGCCTGCAGAAGGCAGAGGGTGGTGGTGGAGGGAGTACATTCAGATTGGAGGATTGTGACTAGTGGTGTCCCACAAGGATCTGTTCTGGGACCTCTACTTTTCGTGATTTTTATTAACGACCTGGATGTGGGGGTAGAAGGGTGGGTTGGCAAGTTTGGAGATGACACAAAGGTTAGTGGCGTTGTAGATAGTGTAGAGGATTGTCAAAGATTGCAGAGAGACATTGATAGGATGCAGAAGTGGGCTGAGAAGTGGCAGATGGAGTTCAAGCCGGAGAAGTGTGAGGTGGTACACTTTGGAAGGACAAACTCCAAGGCAGAGTACAAAGTAAATGGCAGGATACTTGGTAGTGTGGAGGAGCAGAGGGATCTCGGGGTACGTGTCCACAGATCCCTGAAAGTTGCCTCACAGGTGGATAGGGTAGTTAAGAAAGCTTATGGGGTGTTAGCTTTCATAAGTTGAGGGATAGAGTTTAAGAGTCGTGATGTAATGATGCAGCTCTATAAAACCCTGGTTAGGCCACACTTGGAGTACTGTGTCCAGTTCTGGTCACCTCACTATAGGAAGAATGTGGAAGCATTGGAAAGGGTACAGAGGAGATTTACCAGGATACTGCCTGGTTTAGAGAGCATGCATTATGATCAGAGATTAAGGGAGCTAGGGCTTTACTCTTTGGAGAGAAGGAGGATGAGAGGAGACATGATAGAGGTGTACAAGATAATAAGAGGAATAGATAGAGTGGATAGCCAGCGCCTCTTCCCCAGGGAACCACTGCTCAATACAAGAGGACATGGCTTTAAGGTAAGGGTTGGGAAGTTCAAGGTGGATATTAGAGGAAGGTTTTTTACTCAGAGTGGTTGGTGTGTGGAATGCACTGCCTGAGTCAGTGGTGGAGGCAGATACAATAGTGAAGTTTAACAGATAACTAGACAGGTATATGGAGGAATCTAAGGTGGGGGCTTATATGGGAGGCAGGGTTTGAGGGTCGGCACAACATTGTGGGCTGAAGGGCCTGTACTGTGCTGTACTATTCTAAAAAAAACAAATGCCTGAGAATATCACTCCTCCTGCCTGGCTAATGTTCCATGTCACATGTAAAAGTCACAATGGGATGGTGAGAACTGAATTTGCAATTGGTAGTGAGGAGTTGATGTATTGTTCAGGGAAGTGAGAAAAAACTGGCAAATTGAAGATGCCTGAGGGGGACAATGTTTCCTCCTAGAATCAGGTGGGGAGAAAAGTGGTTGCCAAGGGTCGGCCTGCTCCTTAATAATGGTATTTTATGGGGCCATTCTGCTGTTAGCAATAGGCATCTATGTTGAGGTTGAGGGTGTGCTTGCTGAGGAATAGCCAACATCTAGAACAATAGTATACTTGGTATACTTAAGATATTTGTTTCACAGCTGTCTTTGAACATTTATCTGAGTTCCTCTGTGCTTTAGCAGGTCAGATTCATGTATAACCATGAAGAAAATTCTATGTAGTAATTCCATTATTTTTTCTTTATGATGTTTGATATTTTAGCATTTGGAAGGTTGTTGTCTTTAATCAATAGAAAACTATTTCTTCATAAACGTCATTGATCTGAAATGTTAACTTTGTTTCTTCCTCCAGTTTTTTGAAGAATGCATCTCACGATGCAATGCACTGAGGGTTCCGTGAAGAGACTGTCCAGTGAAGTCAAGCAGCCCATATGAACCAGCATGGGCTTTGCCTTCCATTCCTCCCTCGGACAGTCGCTGACCAGTTCCTCGTAGCTGGCAAGCTTCTTCTCATGGGCTTCTTCCAGATGCTCCTCCCACAGCACTGTCAGCTTCAGCCTCTGAGACCAGGAGGATGTCAACCTATCACCGAGGAGGTGATGACCCCCTCTTGTCGGACTGTTTATGGTCACATTTTTTTTGTCCTTTCTACTTCTCTTCTAATAATTATATCCATGCACTTTTAAAGCTACCGTGACACTGTAATTTCCTTTGGGATCAATAAAGTATCTGTCTATATATCTACCTATCTTCTGTACAGATGTATCGATGTAACCAATGTTGAAAACATAAGCTGCCAGCTGCCTTGCGACAATTCTGTAAAAAAAATCATTCCTTCGACACTGAACAAGGAGATGATCCTGAACTTATTGATGATCCTGGAGTCTTTTTCTTTTGGGATCAGTACTCCATCAGCAAATCTCCACTGCTCAGCCATTTTTCCTCTCCTCTGAATGATTCTCAGTATCCTCCACAGACATTAAAGCAGTCAGGGACAGTACCTTTAGACTTTGTATGGGACTCCACTCAGTCCAGGTGCAGAGTTAGATCTTAATTCCTCATCACATCTTGCACTTCTTTCAAATGTGGTTCCCTGCTGTTGAATTCAGTCCTGGGTGGAGATGGATCTATCAAGATGCTACAGTGACCCAGATCTCTTCTTCTGTTGGGGTCACTGTCAGTGGTTTGGAAATGCAGGTCTAGTTCCTCCTGGGAGCACACCAAGGTCCCACTTAATGCCAGGAGTTATTTGGTGACCAATAACGGGTTGGCTATGAAGGCTATTTGCTTCCTGGCTCTCTCCTTGCAGTGCTTTCCAAGCCATTTAGCTCTGCACAGGGTCATAAGCCTCTTCCTGAGAATGCTACACAGCTCTACCAAAGATGTGACTGCTCCTCACCGGCATCTCAAACTCCTGGTGGATTTTGTGGATCTTGCTTGCTCTCTAGTTCATAGTGTATTGTGTTCTGGCTGTATTCTGTTCCACTGCACCAAGCATTTCCTTAGCGAAGTAGACTGTCATCACTGCCTGCAATTGTCTTTCGACATCTCCCTTTGTTATTGCATCCAGCACCCTGTCGACATCTGCATCAAAATGCCCCCAGGCTGTCATCTCGCTTTCTGTTGCCACTTTACATGAACCTTCTCCGATGTTCTGCCTGTATGGGTTTCCTGCAGCACATGGAGGCTCCAGGCACAGTGTGTGATTCTGGGTCTGGCTCGTTCTGCACCTCACCAGGTGCTCTCCGTGTGTTCTGTGTTGCTGCTTCATCCACCGGACATTTCACCCGGTGAATCTTCAAGACTTGGTTGTTCTTGCAGACATTCCTGCAAATGCATTCCACTCTCGTCGTCGGGTTTCTATTTCCGTGGTTCATTAACCTTGGGCCAGTCTGATAAGCGTGTTCAACCTCCTCCCTCACCCCTCAGGCTCCCTGGGGTTGTGCTTCTTTTAGACAATCTGTAGCTTTGGGTTTCTTCCTCACAGAGTTGCTAACCCCAGTTGCTGTCTTTCTGGGCTGTCAGCTGTCTCTCCAGTCATCACCATGCTATTTGTGGTGTCAACTAGTCTGCTCCTGGTCATCCCTGGTAGCTTCAGCTAAGTGATTGGAACAACGCATCTCACGATGCTCTGAACACATCATCAGTGATCTAACCTGGGGTCATCGGGTGTTTCAGGTCTTTCAACATCAGGCAAACTCACCCTGGTGACCCAGCCGTGTTTGATCAAGCCACAACTTGTGTTCAGGTGGCATGTGCTGCAGAGCCACATGAACATGCTGTCTTCATACAGAGCCATCTTCAGGCTTTTTTTTGCTGACGCTGTGATATTGCTGATGGCTCTTTGCCTCTTTATCCCAGTGATACTCTATGCACTGAGGGCTCTGTGAAGAGACTGTCTAGCAAAGCCCCAACAGCCTAGTTCAATCGGCATGCACTTTGTCTTCCATCCCTGCCTCCGACAATCGCTGATCAGTTCTTCATATCTGGCAAGCTTCCTCTCATGGACTTATTCTAGATGCTCCTCCCACGGCACTGTCAGCTTCAACCACTGAGTGTTTCCAGAATTTCAGTCTATATTTCAGATTTCCAGCATCTGCAGAGTATTTTTGTATTTGAGAAAAAATATGATGAAATAACTTTCAATAATGAAGTTAATTATCTTTACTCTTCTATTCAGAAATTCTGGTCAAATAACAAAATGCTACTTTTGACAATAATTTTAAAAAACTTGAGATAATTACATTAATGAAAATAAATATATTGAAGTAATTATTATTATACTATTATTATACTATTACAGGGCCTTGTAAAAGTATTCAGCCCCCAACCCTTTGTTCACATAAGTGAATATTACTACCAGGGATTCTGATCAATTTAACTGAGAATTTTTATTTGCGAATCACATGCTCCTTTTTTTTCCCAGTAGAGCCCTAAAAAACAGGGGACATTATAAAGCATGAAAAACTAAAAATTAAAAAAAACTGAAATCCACTTTAGTCTCATCCAACAAGACTTTTTTCTATATCTTTAGTGTATCTTCCAAGTGACACTTTGTAAAGTCTTTACAGGCAAGGATATGCTTTTCTTTAACCAGGGCTTCTCCTTACCACTCTTCCACAGATACCTTTCTGGTGCAAAGCTTTAGAGACTTTAGAGCCACTTTATCTCCAGTTGCAGTCACTGACTCCTGCAGCTCACTCAGAGTGACCGTTGGTGTCACAGTAGCCTCCCATATAAGTGCCATTCTTCTCCAGTAACTGCGTTTCGAACAGTGGCCTGACCCAGGCAGTGTGGCTGTGATTTCATATTTTTTTATCTCTTTTTCACAATGGACTGCATTGAGCTCTGAGTTATGTTCCGTGCCTTGAGATGGTCTTGTACCCTCCCCCCAATTTGTGCTTCTCTATTATCATTTCCCTGACTTCTCTTGAATGTTCTTTTGTCTTCATTTTATTTTAGTTAGTTGAAAATCTACCATACTGTTGGGCTGTACAGTGAGAGGGGTATTTATTCTTATGAATTCATTGAAAACAGGTGATTCTCCAATTTTCTACATCAACAAATTGAGTGAGTTGGTAAGATAATATACAGTTCTGCACCTGAGGAAAGTTAGTGTGGTAATTACAAAGGGGACAAATACATACTTCTTTAGCCTCAAAATTTTGGTTTTAAATTTTTTGTAAATTGTTGACAAGTTTTGGAATTTTTCTTTTGACTTAACACGATGCACAATGTTAGCTTAAAAACATATTTCAATATATTTTAAATTTAGAAAGTGAGACAGTAAAATGTGAAAATGATTGTGTGGATTGAATACTTTTTCAAGGACCTGTATGAGAAGAATTACTGCTATTCAAGTTTGCTAGTGTGTTTGACAGATACATTTCCCCGACATTCACCTACTGGGTTGCTTGATAGTGCATTGCTTTACTAAGTCAGTGTTCAAATCCCGCTGCTACCTGTAAAGATTTTTTATGTTCTCCCCAGGAGCACATGGGTTGTCTCCAGGTGCTCTGGTTTCCTCCCACATTCAAGTGACATATATGGTAGGCTTAGGGTTCGTGGAATGTGGACATGCAATGTTGGCCCCAGAAGTGTGGCCGCACTTGTGGGCTGCCCAGCAGAATCCTCACTGATTTGATTTGATGCAAGTGATACCTTTCACTGTATGCTTCAATGTACTTGTAACAAACAAATCTAATCTTCAAAATCTTTAAAATCTCTGGATTATTCTGTTACTCTATATTTGGTCTAGTGTAGACACCTAAGTGAGTGGCGGAGTGAGAAAGTGAGAGTGAGTGACTGTGTGTGTGTGTGTGTGTGTGTGTGTGTGAGCGAGAGAGAGAGAGAGAGTTTTCAGTGCCATCTAAGACAGGGAATTGAATGCCTGTTAATTATACCTGATTTGCCCCAATGTGAGTCGTAAGAGGAAGGTAAATGAAAGCAGTTGATAAAGTCACTGATGTTCTGGTGGGACTCTTGCCGATCCAACAGGGATTCCACTACGGTAGAACGTCCTGCCTAATGGCCAAGAGAAATCTCTTAGAGTAGCCTATGCCACTGCTGATCCATCTAGGATTAATCTGATGATGAGCAGATTCCAATAACTTCAAGTAAGTTTTGTGTAGTTTACCGCTGAAGAAGTCAGCTCATCTCCTCTAAAGTCTGATCATTAAATCACATTATTTGAAACCCTCACAATGATTAGTCTCACCCTGCTCTCAATATTACAAAATCAACAGGTGTTGCCAAGTGCTCCACCAAGTTTGACCCTTATGAGTTGTGTTGCAACAATTTTCACTCTTCCCCTGTGTTGCTACCTATACAGATCAGCATTCTTTATACCACCAAAATGATACTGAGGAAGATTTTGTTTGGATTGAAGCCGATGTTACGAAAAACATTTATTATCAAGGCTAGGGAGGTAAAATTGACTCATTCCAAACTCTGCCAAAATTGTAGGAATAACACAATGGTACAATGTGGTTCAGAGGGAGCTGGAAACTGGGAATGGGCATTCACTGACTGTTAAGATATTTGGAGGCCAAGACAGTGACTGACGGTCGGACAGACCATACACTGCATAGGAAAAAAAAAATTCTCCCAGTGGTGTGATTGGCAAGCACAGGTGAATCTAAGACTTTTGATCACTGGATTTGCTAAATGTGCTCCCAGAAGAGGTATAGCCCAGAAAAGGTTCTATATTTTGAATTGTGACTGAATGCCAGCCTATATCATTGGGCTGAGAGGTATCAGCTGCTGTGTTCAGGTTCTCTTGGCTGCTGTCCAGAATTAGCAGTGAGAAGGCCGTCATTCCTCAAGCTTTAATTGGTCTCAATGGGAAGGAACAACTGCTTGCTTACTTAAGCCTTCTTTGGCTTACAATCTGCTCCAATCTAAAGGGAGCCAAGTGCGAGGTATAGCAATGGTGTCCACAGCACCTTTCAAAAGAAGCTGTAATGCTCTGTGAGGAATCAAAGTAAGAGGTGCAGTACAACCAGCCTTACCTCATTTCCGTGGTTCCATATTAACTTGCCTACATACATTACAGATGTAAGTGATCAACACCCTTGGAGTCAGCTACAGAACACAGAAAGTAGCACAAGACTTCCCCAAGACTTTTCCTCTTATCTGCACCTGGGAACAGCAAGAACAATGGGTAAGCAAGGAACAGCCTGAATGGAAGATTATAAACCTCAGCTGTGTGTATTTGAAATGTAATAGCAGTTCAAGCAGCCAGCTCAGTTTCAAGTGGTCTACAACAATCCTCAAAAAGCTGCAAATGCTGAAAATCTGAATTTAAAAGCAAAAATTGCTGGTAGCCAACATCCACAGAAGAGAAAACAGTTAACATTTCAAGTCACCAATCTGTCATCTGATCTAGGAAAAGACAGAAACCAGAGATGTTTTGTTGGAAATAAGGAAAGAAGGACCAAAATGAATGTGTTACCTGTCTGGAGCCAGAAGTGGCTCAATGACACAAGATGCAGTAGTGCTGGTTGAGAGACTTGATAAGGTACCCCATGGAAGCCTTATATTTCAGCAAGGCATTTGATAAGGTACCTCATGCAAGCCTTACATTTCAGTACGGCATTTGATAGGTACCCATGCAAGGCTTATTGAGAAAGTAAGGAGGCATGGGATCCAAGGGGACATTGCTTTATGGATCCAGGCTTTCCCACAGAAAGCAAAGAGTGGTTTTAGATGGGTCATGTTCTGCATGGAGGTCAGTGACCAGTGAGGTGCCTCAGGGATCTGTTCTGGGACACCTACTCTTCGTGATTTTTATGTGACCTGGATGAGGAAGTGGAGGAGTGGGCTAGTAAATTTGCCGATGACACAAAGGCTGGAGGTGTTGTGGATAGCGTGGAGGGCAGTCAGGGTTTACTGTGGGACATTGATAGGATGCAAAACTGGGCTGAGGAGTGGCAGATGGAGTTCAACCCAGATAAGTGTAAAGTGGTTCATTTTGGTAATTCAAATATGATGGCAGAATATAACATTAATGGTGTGACTTTTGGCAGTGTGGATGATCAGAAGGATCTTGGGGTCTGCTTCCATAGAACACTAAAAGCTGCTATGCAGGTTGAGCCTGTGGCTAAGAAGGCATATGGTGCCTTGGCCTTCATCAACCGTGGGATTGAGTTTAAGAGCCGAGAGGTAATGTTGCATCTATATAGGACCCTGGTCAGACTCCACTTGGAGTACTGTGCTCAATTCTGGTTACCTCACTGCAGGAAGGATGTGAAAACCATAGAAATGGTGCAGAGGAGATTTACAAGGATGTTGCCTGGATTGGGGAGCATGCCTCATGAGAATAGATTAAGTGAACTTGGCCTTTTCTCCTTGGAACGACGGAGGATGAAAGGTGACCTGATAGAGGTGTACAAGATAATGAGAGGCATTGATCGTGTGGATAGTCAGAGGTTTTTTCCCCAGGGCTGAAATGACCAGCATGAGAGGGCATAGTTTTAAGATGCTGGGATGTAGGTACACAGGAGATGTCAGGGGTAAATTTTTTACGCAGAGAGTGGTGAGTGCGTGGAATGTGCAGCTGGCGGTGGCGGTGGACAGGTACATGGAGCTTAGAAAAATAGAGGGCTATGGTAAGCCTAGGTAATTTCTAAAGTAAGTACATGTTTGGCATAGATTTGTGGGCCGAGGGGCTTGTATTGTGCTGTAGGTTTTCTATATTTCTATGATTGTGTGTTTCTATACAGTAGTGAAGGCTGGTCAATCATGGCTGATCTGACTGGAGAAGGGGCAAATGGAAGGAGATGAAAGGGGAAAGTGAAAAAAAATTTTGCTGCTATAAGGCAGACTGGACATATAAAGTAAAAGAGAATGCTAAAAATCTATGGAAAGGGGAAAAAATAAATTAACATCATTAGGAGTTAATAACCCTTTGTCCAAACTGACCAATTCTGATACAAATTACAAAAACTAGAATCTGAGTTGTTCAGTGCTAAGGATTTACTACACCTGATCACAAAATGTGATGCCTTCCTTATGCTTACTCTTCTTCATTGAACATTTCCCTTCTGAACTGCTTTCAAAATTTAAAACGATCACAGTACTTTGTATCTCACAGCTTCTGCAACGATTTTTTTCTGCTCTGTTCCTTTTCATCTGCTTCCAATTACAGTTCTTTCCGTCAGATCAGCTGTGATTACCAAGCCTTCTTGTGTCAAAGACTCAAACGTTTCTTGTCACTATGTGTACAGCTCTCAACGTTTTTAATTATTCATTCAAAGAATAAGGCCAGCATTCACAGGATTGAATTCTCTTTCACTTGTAACTGTATTTGAACTTGGTGACTTCAAGAGAGTTAAGAGTCAACTACTATACATGGATCTGGAATCACTTATCATCCAAATGGGCAAAGTCAACAAATTCCACTTACTTCCCTAAAGAGTTATTTATTTTTTTTATTTAGAGATAAAACGTGGAATAGGCCCTTCCAACTTTTTAAGCCACATTGCCAGAAACCTCTGATTTAATCCTAGACTAATCATAGGACAATTTACAATGACCAATTAATCAACTGACTGGTACACCTTTGGACTGTGGGGGGAAAACACAGCACCCAGAGGAAACCCATGCATTCCACAGCGAGGGCATGCAATCTCCTAACTGAAATCACCAGATTGAACTCTGATCTCCAATGCCCCAAAGTTTAATAGAATTGTGCTAACCACTACACTACTGCAGTGCCCCAGTATATTAGTAACCAAGCAGAATTTTATGGTGGGTTCATGGTCACATTACTGAAGTAAGCTTTTCCTTATATTCTAGAACTTACTTAACTTACTGACTGTAAATGATCCTACTGCCACACTGGGGTTTGAACTTGTATACCTTGATGGTTAATCCAAATCTCTGGAATGCTTGTCCAAAAAATTAACCACTATATTCTCTCATTGCATAATGTTAGGATATTTGAATGTGTATTTCAAGTATGACTGTTTCTGTTCTGAGGCCTTACGTCAGAGCTGAAAAGAAGACCAAAGAAAATTATGTCAACACAGATAAAGTGCTGGAGGAACTCAGCAGGCCAGGCAGCATCTATGAGAAAGAGTACAGTCCATGTTTCAGGACGAGAACCTTCATCAGGACATTTTGTCGTGAGTCCCGATGAAGGGTTTCATTCCGAAACATCGACTGTTTACTCATTTCCATGCATGCTGCCTGGCCTGCTGAGTTCCTCCAGTATTTTGTGTATGCTACTTGGACTTCCAGCACGTGCAGATTTTCTCTTGTTTGCGAAAAGAAGATTATAAATCTCCAGAGGGGTGAGGGATAGGAATGTCTCTGAATGAGTAAAACCTTGGTGACTATGCGATAAGATGTAAATCATGTTATCTGGTCAGTGAGTGAACAGGAAAGGTTAGAGAGTGAGAGGAAAGACAAAAGAATGTGGGAGTTGCAAAATGTGGAATAGGAGGACATGACCAGGTCATGCCAGTATGCCCTGCACTCCTGAAGCAGAAAATGGGAAGAAAAACAAGCTGAGCTAATATTACACATGGATGATTGATACAGACCAATAAATCAAGTTGCCTGCAGTTGTAGAATTCAATATCAAGCCCAGAAGGCTGCAATGTGCCCAGACTGACAATGAAGTGTTGTTCTTCCAACTTGCACTGGGCCTTGCTGTGATAATACAGTAGGCCAAAGACCGATAGGTCAGAAGGATGAGGAATTAAAGTGGCTCTGATTTGTGTGTGGTTTGTTCAATAAATAAATTCAGTCAAAGCTGTTCAGGATATTAAATCTGCACACTATGGAGCGTTATGTAGCTGGTTAGTCACTGCTTGGCATTGAAAACCATCATCCCCTCAGTATTAGTCACCATTTTTCTAAAGCTGGGCCTCTGGAACTCCATATCAAACTGGATCATTTACTTCCTCATAGGTATAGATCAGTAATAACATGTTCTCCACATTGATAATTAACACAGGCACACTGATCCTCTTTCTACACTCATGACTGTGTGCCTAAGCACAGCTCAAATGCAATTTATCAAGTTGTAGGTGACACCATTCTTGTTGGCAATGAAGAGGCTTACAGAAGAAGGATGGATCAGCTGGTTGAGTAGTGTCACAACAACCTTGTACTCAACATCAGCAAGACCAAGGAATTGATTGTGGACTTTAGGAAGGGGAAGCCAGAACAGCACACCCTAGCCTTCATTGAGATGTCAGTAGTGGAATGGGTGAGTTGCTTCAAGTTACTTTATGTTAACATCTCTGTGGCTCTATCAACACATTGATGCATGAAGAAGGCATTACAGCTCTCTACTTCATTAGGAGTTTGAGGAGATTTGATATGTTACCAAAGATTCTTGCAAAATAGCTATCGATGCGTTGTGGAGAACATTCTAACAAGGCGCATCACGATATGGGAAGGAGGTTCTAATGCACAGCACCACGAAATGCTGCAGTGTGTTTTAGACTTAGCCAGATCCATCACCGACACAAACATCCCCATTATTAAGAACAGCTTCAAAGAGTAAGGTTTCAAAAAGGGGGCACCCATCATTAATGGCCTTCATCATCTGAGACATCTTCTCATTACTACTGTCAGGGATGAGGTGAAGGAGCTTGAAGCCCCAATTAAAGAATAGTTTCTACCCTCTCATCATTAAGTTTCTGAACACACCATGAACCCATGAACACCAGCTCACTATTTATATTTTGAGCTATGTATTTATTTTGTAATTTTTTAGTAGTTTTATGTCTTTGCACTGTGCTGCTGCCGTGGTAATGCCAGACTAAAGGCTCCTATATATATACAGGATACTAAGATTGCTGACAGATTTGACAAGGTTTAGCTTTCCTGGGCAGGAATCATGATCTTGTCCCCCCTGAAGGGCTCCTATCATGAGATCTTTATGTCACAAAGCTGCAGGGAACATCACTCAGCCACCAAATCTCACATGATGCTGTGCAATCAAAGTTAATAATTCATTGGTATTATATATAACGTCATGAAGTTAACTCCATACCCAGGTAATCAATATCAATAAAAATAAATAAATATTTCAAATCTGGACTTTATCTCCTTGTGTTTTCTGGGGTCATTGGTGCTTTCCAGATTTGGAGACTACTGGTGTCCCTGCAACTGATCCTGCTAATTCTTGCAGGGTGTATAGAAGGCACTTCACATCAATGGTTGCCTGCAGCAGAATCATCTGTGACTGTTGCACAAAAGGATCCATAACGTGGCTACCAGACAGGGAAAAATAAACTCTATAGGGCTTCCACCTATGACCCTTTGCTGGCCCTCACAGATGTATGCTTCTTGCGATAGACATCAGGTCAGTATGTCAGGCTCCACTTGCTGCCCTTGTCCCTGGCTGCTCTATCAGTGAGGACGTCTCTTTCCTTTGTACTCTGGAGGGGAGTTGCAGAAGACAAGTACTTCAGACCATAACTCTTCCACCAAAATACTTCCTGAACTTGCACAGATACTTTGGTTAGGGATCTTGAAACACCAAATTAAATAAAGGATCAGTGCAGAAAATGGCAGTCAGAACCAACAGTTCAAAACAACTTATATTTTAACTGTTCTTTTACCACTGCAAAACGTCCAAAGGCTATACAGGAGTATTAATAAGAATAGTTCAATGCAAAGAGATGGTAGGGTAGGTGAACAAAAGCTTGTTCAAGGAGGTAGATTTTAAGAAGTTTCCTAAAATAGGAACGAGGAGGTTGAGTAAAGTGGACACAGGAGATTCTGCAGTTATTGGAAATCTTGAGGTGAAGATGTTTAGAAAGCATTTCCTTTGTTCATGAAAGAGGACGCAATCAATAGTTTCAACAGTAAAAATTGAGAATGCACAGAAGGCCAGCAATGGAAAAACACAGATTTTCAGGGGGAGTAGACCTATGGATGTTTAGGCAGTGGAAAACTTAAAATAAAGATGGGTAAAAAATCAATCAACAGTGAGCTAAGATAGTGTGCTGGGAATGGAATCAGTTTTGTGGTATAAAAGGGAGAGAGATTCTGAAGTGAGTTCAAATAGACCTTCGTGTGACAAATATTGAATAGCTCCACAGAAAGAACCAGTTAACTGAATAACTCATGGTCTTTACTGCAGTTCTCAGACTGATAGCTGCTTCTAGCAGCAATCAATCTGAGAGCTCATTTTTACAGATGTTTTTGATACCATCTTCACCCACATCAACAAATTTTGAGAATGAATTTATTAAATTTATCAATACTTGGAATTTCAATCAAATGTTGCTAGGAAAATTCTTATTCTATATTTGTTATCATAGGACTTTTGTTGCAATTGTCAGATTCAGTTGAACATAAATCCAGCTGTGTCTGGGATCAGGTCACAACATTTAGTCTTTTGGACAGGCAGAGTCTCCTTTCCCTCTCCTTTACAAGACATTTGTCTGCCTGATGGTGAGAACTCATAACTGGTGAACTATAACATTCCTAGTGAGGAGAGCTCTGAGGTGATGTGGAATGATGAGTCTGCCAAATTATAGAAGTGAGCATGTGCTTCAGTGATCTCCTACTGTCTCCCAGTTCAGAACAGTATGGGACAACTAAAGATTTAACCAGCATCTGTGATGAATCAAGTAACCATCACATCACACAAGCCACAAACAAGGTGGACATGTGGCTATATCCCTGGAACAAATCTTGAAAATGCACTGTCAGAGAAGATCTATTCTCACACATGAATATACCGGTAAAAATGCATCAAATGATACAGCATTATTAATAGTGAATATTACAGTAGGAGTGGACTAATCTTCTCATTGTTCCCTGCCTACTTGTCAAGAAGGGTATTAGATTGTTTCTAAGCATATCCTTGGTGAACTTTATGCTATATAGATTGATGTTAAAGCAGGGAATGCTTTCACAACATTATCTTTTGGAAGATACTATGGAAGATTATTGTGTAAATGTTGATAATATATTTTATTGGGAAAACTCAATGGCAGTCCAATAACAAGTGTTCCTCATATGATAAGCCTTTCAATCTCAGAATCATTTTTGTGAACTTCCTTTGAAATCTCTCCAATGTCAGCACATCCTTTCTTAGATAAGGGGCCCAAAACTACTCACAATACTCCAGTGAGACCTCATCAGTATTTTATAAAGCCTCAGCATTACATCCTCACTTTTATATTCTAGTCCTCTTGAAATGAATGCATTTGCCTTCCTCTCCACTGACTCAACCTGCAAATTAACCTCTGAGGAATCCACACAAGGACTCCTGAGTTCCTTTTTACCTCAAATTTTTGAATTTTCTCTCCATTTAGAAAATAATCTACAGTGTATTGACAGCTAAACTTGCTGCGGAAGATACATAGGGAAGGAATCTAGCCTTTAAAGAGTAGGTGGCTATAGTATAATCTCTATTTAGTGTGGATACCTGTAACTATCTTTGTCAGATAGGGCTTAAGATCATCACTTGAGTTCAGAATGTCACAGACAGCAAACCCAATACCACCACAATGGAACAAAAGGTCCCTAACCTATCATCATAAGTAACGTGATTTATGAAAGGAGCTAGGTGAAGGGAACAGTGTGAACTGGAGTTAAACCTAAAGCATAAAGTCATATAAACACAGGGAAAGAAAGACTTCTCTAAGAGCCAGAACAAAAGGGGCAGAAATGAAATAAAATTGCTTAAAGCACATACATTTTAAATCTTACTGAAACAATGTACCTACCTATAGAGATAAGATCCTTCAGTTTCAATTATTCCCTTCCTGGGTCCAAATGAGTGGCATGCAGAACATAAATCTCCTTACTTAAAAAATGGGTGCTTAAACTGATAAGTACCAGCCTTGACTTGTTGGAGTGAGTTTAATTGCCAATTAATGTGCAAATGTAGCAATTTGTTGAAGCTGACGGTGAGTGGGCATTTTTAAGCGGTACAAATTATTCAACAGTTTGTGGCAATTTGCAAATCCTCTTGTATCTTACTCTCACCATAAATTGCCATGCAATTCATACACTTGTAACAGTGTGCCCATCAAACTCACTGTTTGTTTGCCAGTAAGTTCTGGCCCATTGATTTAGTTTGTGCTCATCAGTTTACTACAGTGCCTCAGTGTTGGGTTCAACCACTAAAACTGAATGAACATTGCAGATTATTGCTTAATCACAGACACACTTCCAAGTAATCAGTTACATCAATGATGCCTGGGCACGTTTGCCGTAATTAACATAAAATGTCGATTGTAAAAAGGAAAATTGAAAGTCAAAGTTCAGTTTCTTTACTTGAAAGGTTGAAGCTATATTACAGGCTCCATGATAAAACATGGACTAACACATAGAAGCAAACTTTGAAAGTGATATCTTCAGTTTTGTTAAACAAATTGGGTGTAAAATTATACACTGGGTGCTAGCAACACACGTAAAATGCTGGAGGAACTCAACAGACCAGGCTGCATCAATGGCAAGGAGTACAGATGACGTTTTGGGCTGAGACCCTTCATCAAGACAGAAGGGAAGATTTAAACTTCTTCAGGGTAGGCAACCCTGGAAGAGACTTCACAGTCCAATTGCAAACAAGAGAAAATCTGCAAATGCTGGAAATTCAAGCAAAACACACATAAAATGTTGAAGGAACTTCGCAGGCAAGGCAACATCTATGGAAAAGAGTACAGTCGACGTTTCGGGCTGAGACCTTTCATCAGGACTGGGTGCTGATTGATTTCAGTCTTTGCAATTTTTTGTATAGAAGAGCCCTGGTAAGACAAATGAGTTCAAGCGTTATCAGTGAATGCAATTTGAAAGCAGCACTTAATGATAACAGTACATTTATTTGTTAAACAGGAATCAATAAAGATGATAAAGTACCATAGTTTGCTATTTCAATGTCTTTAGTTGCCTTGGTTACCTCTTTTTATTCCTTCTGTCTTTGTACAGTGTCAATGAACTGTTTGAAACTCCTAGACAGATTCAAAGATGGGATAAATGGGCATTCTTGATTGTCTCTTTCAACAGTCTAGCTTTAGTACCAAGTTAGATGCTAATGTTGAAGGCTTATGATCTGTTCCTGTAAAGAGGCACAGTAATACACGGGGACTACTGCAGTTTGAACTTTACAAACATTTAGAAAAAATGCTACACGAGAAAAAAATGCAGAGTAGGTGTTTAGACATTAACTAGCTCAACAAACTATATGTAAAATGTAATCAAAACTTCTGTCAGAAAGATGCATTTTGCTTATATTTGAGAATATATTTTTTCACTTGATCCTTACAAATTTTCTTTGCAATTCATTTTAACATTATAATTTTAAGACCTGCATCCACAAGCTTCATTTATTGGATGTATTGGAATACTTAAGTAAATTTGGAAAATCCCTGGAACAGGTCAAAATCTGACAAGTCCAGGCATGACCTACTGAAGGCAGTTCCCAGTAAGGCTAGAGACATAATTGTGAACACGACAGCTGTGGCAAGGATGCCTGCATTTCCTACCTATAAGGCAAAACGTAATAGCAAAAATGGCAATAATGTTTCACTCCCCACTGAGCTCAATGACATTTATGCATACTTTGAAAGAGAGAATAACATTACATCTGTGCAATATCCCACAGCATCTGGTGACCATGTGTTTTTTGTCTTGGAGGCTGATATCAGAGCATTCTTCAAGATAGTGAGCCCTTGCAAGGCATCAGGCTTGCAAGTGTAGCTGGCCAGGTATTGAAAAACTATGCCAACCAACGGGCTAGAGTGTTCGAAGACATCTTCAATCTCTCACCGCTGAAGTTGGAAGTTGGAAGTTGTTTCAGAAGGATATCAATCATACCGGTGCCCAAGAGGTGAGCTGCCTTAATAATTATCACCCAGCAAGACTCACACCTACTGCAAGGAGGTGCTGTGACAGGTTTGTTCTGGCTAGATTGAACTCCTGCCTGAGCAAGACCTGGACTGACTGTAATTAGGCTATACTCACAACAGACCTGCAGCAGACACTGTCTCACTAGCTCTCCACTCAGCATTGAAACACCTAGACAACCACAATACATAACACAGGCTGCTGTTCATCAGTTCCTACTCATTATTCAACACTATTATCCCCTCAGTATTAATCACGATGCTTCCAAACTTGGGCCTCTGTGCCTCCTGTTGCAACTGGATTTCTCAGCTTCTTCACTGAGAAATCACAGTCAGTATGATCAGTGATAACACTTCCTCCTCACTGACAATCAACATAGGCACATCCAAAGCATGTATGCTCTGCTCTACTTTCTCTACACTCATGACTGTATGGTGAAGCACAGCTCTAACTGGATCCATAAATTCACCAGTGGCATCATTGTTGTTGGTAGAATCTGAGATGAAGATGAAGAGTCTTACAGGAGTGAGATAGATCAGCTGGTTGAGTGGTGTCGCAACAACAAAGCTTGCACTTAATATCAGCAAGACCAAGGAACTGATTGCAGAATTCAGTTCAGGGAAATCAAGGGAATACACACCAGTCCTCTTCAAGAGGACAGTGGTATGAAAGGTGACCAGCTTCAAATTCCTGGACAACAAACATTTTCGAGGAACTACCTTGTGCACAAAATATTGATGCAATCATGAAGAAGGCAGGCCAGCTTTAGGAGTTGGGGGAGATTTTTTATATCATCAATATTGATATCGTATTTGTTAAATAGGGGCCGTGCACCTGATTTGATGGAGACGGATGTGAGAAACACAGAAGAACATCTGGAGAAACTTCTGGAATGCCTGCTTCGCTGCCGCTGCTACTGTGTGGTCAAGAATCTCCACAGGGGAAGGCCCCAAATCCTCAGCTTTGCCTATTGCCTGTTGCCGGGGCCGGGGTCAAAGCGCTCGGCAGAGTTGGTGCTTGGTGCTCGGTGTCAGAGGGCGGGTCGGAGGCTCGAAGTTTTCAGACGGACTCAAATTCAGACTGTGGTCAGGTGCTTCCAGGATGCTGCATCGGCAAGTTTGCGGTGCTGGAAGCTCATGGCAGGGAGAGTTTCTCCCTTCAACCATCTGCGAGAGATGATGGGACTTTCGAGAGACTTTGAGACTTTTTTTTAACTGTGCCCATGGTCTGTTCTTCATCAAATTACGGTATTGCTTTGCATTGTTGTAACTATATGTTATAATTATGTGGTTTTTGTCAGTTTTTTTTAGTCTTGGTTTGTCTTGTGTTTCTGTGATATCATTCTGGAGGAACAAATTGTATCAGTTCTTAATGCATGCATTACTAAATGACAAGAAAAGAGGTCTGCGTGTCCTCATAATCTATTCTAATCTAATCTAATCTCATGTCATTATAAGTTTCTATAGATGCATGGTGGAGATAATTCTGACTGATTGTATCACCTCCTGGTATCAAGGCTCCTCAAGGATCACAAGAGGTTGCAGTGGGTTATAGAATCAGCAAACACCACCATTGAGGACATCTTCAAAAGGCAGTGCCTCAGGAAGGTGGTCTCCGTCATTTAGGACCCACACTCAATGATTTGAGAACAGCTTCTTCCTCTCCACCATCAGATTTCTAAATGCTCCAGGAACCCATGAACACTAACTTGTTTTTTTCCTGACCATTGAATTATTTTTGTAGCAATTTTATGTCATTATATAGTAATGCTGCTGCTGCAAAATAACAGATTTCACATAAGTGATTGACAGGAAATGTAGAGGAAGTTTGACCCAGAAGCAGAGCAGCAGAGACAATTAATCTGAGAACAATAACTTTATTAATAAACTGCAAAATAATAAGCAATGAAAGGCTACAAAACAAGAGAAAACAGGTACAAAACATCATGTGCAACAAGGTAATTAAAGGCTAGGAGGAACTGTTTGAGGATTGCTGGTTTGACAAGTGAACAAGAACTGTGGATGAGAGCTGGGTTTAAATAGGCTGCAGGTGATGAGTTGGGAAGGAGCAGCAGGTTAGCTGTGTGGATACTGGGATGTGCCTGTCTGTGCAGGCTTGACAATGTAATGAATCTGATTCTGATTCTATATGCAAAGAGTTAACATTTCATTTGAAGACCCTTCATCAGAATATCATCAGAGTCTCTGATTTAATTTAATTTTGTGGTATATAGTATTTTTATGTATGCACAGTATGGCTGTGACAAAGCAGCAAATTTTATGACATACGTCAGTGATAAAACTCTTTTTGATTCTGAGATTAGAGTCATAGATTCATAGAACACTACAGCAAGGAAACAGGCCCATCGTCCCATCTAGTCTATGCCCCTTCTGAAAGAAGAAGTTCCCCCTCATATTCCCTTCAAATATTTCACATTTCACTCATATGCCGTGACCTCTAATTGTAGTCTCACACAACCTCAGTAGAAAAAGCCTACATGCATTTACCCTATCTACACCCCTCATAATTTTGAACACCTCGATCAAATCTCCCCTCAATATTCTACATTCTAGGGAATAAAGTCCTAACTTGTTCAACCTTTCCTTATAACTCCAGATCCTTAAATCCTGACAGCATCCTTGTAAATTTTGTCTACACTCTTTCAATCTTATTTCCATCTTTCTTGTAGGTAGGTGATCAAAACAGCACACAATACTCCAAATTGGGCCTCAACAATGTCTTATACAAATTCAACATAACATCCCATCTCCTATATTCAATACTTTGATTTTTGAAGGCCTTTGTGCCAAAAGCTTTCTTTGCGACCCTATCTATCTGTGACACCACTTCCAATGAATTATGGACCTGTATTTCCAGACCCCTTTGTTCTACTGCAATCTAATCTAATCTAATTCCTAAGTGCCTGAACACTCACCGTGCAAGGCTGACCCTGGTTGGTCCTCCCAAGGTGCAACACCTCACACTTGTCTGCAATAAATTCCATCTGTCATTTTCCAGCTGGTCCAGATCCTGTTGAAAACTTTGATAGTCTTCCACACTATCCACTGCACCATGAATATTGGTATTGTCCACAAATTTGGGGATCCAGTTCAGCACATTATCTTCTAGATTATTGAATAGATGACAAACAACAGAAGACCCAGTACCAATCCCTGTAGCGCTCCACTAGTCAGAGGCCTCCAGTTAGAGAGACAGCCATCTATTAACACTCTCTGGATTCTCCCATGAAGCCAATGTCTAATCCAATTTATGACCTCAACTTGAATGTCAAGTGACTGAACCTTCTTGACCAACCTTTCTTGTAGGACCTTCTCAAAGGTCTTGCTTATATCCATGTGGACAACATTCCCTAACTTATCTTCATCAATGTTGCTGTTTAGTTCCTTGAAAAGCTTTAAGATTGATTATACATGACCTATCATGCACAGAGTCACGTTGACTATCCCTAATCTGTCCCTGTTTATCCAAATACTTATATATTCAGTCCCTTAGAATCAGTTCAGTTGAAATCCCACAACCTGCCTACCGGTCGTGGGTGTGCTTTTGCATGTCTTGGGCTTAGAATACCTTCAAATAAATTTCCCTCTATTGATGTCAGGCTCACTGGCCCATAAATTCCTGGTTTACTCTTTGACCCTTTCTTAAACATTGGAACAACATTAGCTATTCTCCAATCCTCCTGCACCTCTCACCTAAGGATGTTTTAACTATATCTGCTAGAGCCCTTGCAATTTCTCCACTAGCTTCCCACAGGGTCCGAGGGAACATCTTGTCAGGCCCTGTGGATTTATTGACGTTAATTGCCTTAAGACAACAAACACCACCTCCTCTTTAATTTGTATATTGTCCATGACTTTGCTGCTGCTTTGCTTCACTTCTATGGACTCTGTGTGTGCTTCCTGAGTAAATACAGATGCGAACGTCCCACTTAATATCTGTTGAAGGGTTTAGGATTTTCCTTCACCTTATCTGCTAGAAAAGCCTCTTGCCTTCTTTTAGCCTTCCTGATTTCCTTCTTGAATGTTCTCATTGCATTTCTTCAACTCCTCGTTTGTTCCTACCTGCCCATCCCTGATATGCATCTCCTTCTTTTCCTTAACTGGGTCCTCAATATCGCTTGAAATCTATCATACTTCCCTTATATTCTGACAGGAATGTGCAAGCTTGGTATTCTCAAAATTTCACTTTCGAAGGCCTCCCGATAATCAAGTACACCTTTACCAAAACCGCCTGTCCTAATCCACTCTTGCTGGATCCTTTCTTACCATCAAAATGAGCTTTTCTCCAATTTAGAATCTCAGCTCAAGGACCAGACCTATCTTTTTCTTTAATTACCTTGAAACTAATAGCATTATGATCACTAGGTGCAAAGTATTAACCTACACAAACTTTTGACACCTGCCCTGTCTCATTTCCTAATAGGAGATATAGTATTGCAGTCTCTCGAGACAGGACTTCTATGTACTGATTAAGGAAATTTTCCTGGACACATTTGACAACTTCTATCCCATCCAGCCCTTTTACAGTATGTGCGTCCCAGTCAAGATGTCGAAAGTTAAAACCACCTGAAATCATAATTTTATGTTTCAGTCTATGATCTCTCTACAAATTTGATCCTCTAATTCTCATGATCTAAAATATAATCCCGTTAACGTGGTCATACATTGCTTTCCTCAGTACTACCCACAAAGCCTCACTAGCCAAGGTCTTCAGTCTGTCCTGATTGAGTACTGCTGTAACATTTTCCCTGAATAGGACTGCCACTTCACCCCCTTCACTCCCTCCAGCTCTATTATGTCTATTATCTCCAGAACTTAGAGCTGCTAGTCCTGCCCCTCTTGCAACCAAGTCTCAATGTCATGATTCCATGTGCCCTTAGGACATAATTCCATGTCCTATGCTCATACTCCTTGCCTACAATACTCCTTGCATTGAAATATATGCAGCCCAGAAAATCAGTCATACCATGGTCAACCTTTTGAGTCCAGACTCTGTACATAGTTGTAACAACATATTTCTGCGCAACCATCATCTATTCTGGAGCTCTGGTTCCCATCCACCTGCAACTCCAGTTTAAACCTTCCCCAATCCCCCCACTCCCATGCAGCACTGGCAAGCTTTCCCATGAGGATATTAGTTCCTCTCTAATTCAGATGCAAAGCATTCCTTCTGTATAGGTCCCACCTTTCCTGGAAGAGAACCTAATTATCCAAAAATATGAAGCCCTCCCTCCTGCACCATCTCCTTAGCCACCCGCTAAGCTCTATAATCAATCTATCCATAGCTTCACTAGCACATGGCATTGGTAGCAACTCTGAGATCACAAACCTGGAGATCCTGTCCTTTAGCTAAGCACTTAACTCCCTAAGATCACTTTGAAGGACCTCATTGCCCCTCCTATGAACGTCATGGGTACCGACACAGACCACGACCTCTGGCTGCTCACCCTGACACTTAAGTATTGTTATGTACCCCGTAACTGGGTTGCCAAACCAGCAGAAATGGACCACTTAGTTGGAGTCTGGATTACTGGAGCTAAGAAAGTTTTATTAAAGAAATAAGTAACACAGTACTCTAATAGTAAGGATATAAATGCAACAAGTTAGCAATGAATAAACACACATGTACACAGAACTAGGATAATAGGATCAATCAAGCTCTATCGCAGTCTAGGGGTAAATGATCAGTTTCAAGTGATGCAAAGTTCAGTTCAATTTAGTTCAGTTCAGTTTGCAGTAATCGCTGTTGTGCCGTTGGGGCGGGGAGAAGAGAGAGAGCGAAAGCGAATGAATATTCAAAACAGATTCCACACAGACCTTCGATATTCCTCGCAGTTAGCTTTCGGGCGAGCCCTTTGTAATGTCTTCTGAGGTCACCGACTGTGACCCCTCCGTTCCAGATACGATCGTTCTTCTGCAGTGAACCCGGCACCCAGGCAAGGGCGGACACACACACCAGGTTCCCACCGACCCGTACCCTTCTACCCTGTGCGTCTATGGCTGGTCCCGTGACCAAAACTCCAAAACTCCCACCAACTTGTGTGGATACACCGCTTCCAGTGTCTCGTTACCTCGTGGAGTCGTGTCTCGCCTTAGCGAACTTGTCCCTTTTTATCTCCCTGCTGGGGTATCACCTGTCCATCAAACTTCAAACAGTTCAGGGTTCAAAGCCACCGGTCTCTGACAATACTCGGATCTGTGTCTCCTTTTCGTTAATCCCACTCGTCTCTCTCTTATTAGCATCTTGCATGTTCCCCCATTGTCCTCTTATCGGCATCAATCTTCTGATAACTGGTTCTTTTGTCACATCCCTACCCTTCAAAGGATTTTTACTGGGGTAAAAATAATAGGCAGGAATACATTCTTAGATACACACAAATATACATGTTCTTCAGCTATTTGGCTAATACGGAGAATTTTAAGTTGTCAACACCTGGACAGACAGTCAGCAATCACATTTTCCGTTCCTTTTATATGTGTAATTTTTATATCAAATTCCTGTAGCACCAGACTCCAACTTAGCAATCTTTTGTTTTTATCTTTCATAGTGGCCAGAAACACTAATTGTTTGTGGTCGGTATAAATTACCAGTGGTTTCCGTGCCGGGCAAATATAAACCTCAAAATGTTGTAATGCTAGTATGATGACCAGTAACTCTTTCTCCACAGTAGAATAATTTCTCTGATGGATATTAAATCTCTTAGAAAAGTAAGCCACTGGGTGCTCAACCCCCTCTTTTTCTGTCTGCAACAGCACCGCCCCAGCCGCTTCGTCGCTAGCACCCGTTGCTAGGGAGAAGGGTTTTGAAAAATCAGGCGCATTTAGCACAGGATGGTGACACAGAATCGCCTTCAGACTCTCCAAGGCTTGTTGACAAAGGTCGTTCCACACAAACTTCGCATTCTTTGGCAAAAGCTTAGTGAGAGGGAGGGTAATATCCGCAAAATTTTTGCAAAACTTCCTATAGTACCCCACCATCCCCAAGAACCTTCTCAGGGCTGTATTGTCTGTCGGGGTGGGGACCTCCGAGATAGCCCGCACCTTAGCCTGCATCGGTGCCAGCTGCCCCTGTCCTACCACAAATCCCAGATAAGTGACCTTCGCGTGGCTGAACTCACTTTTTGCGAGGTTCACTGTCAGGCTGGCTTCGGACAGCCATTTAAACAGCTCCTCTACCGCCACAATGTGCCCCTCCCACATGTCACTCCAGACCACTAAATCATCAATATATGCTCCTGTGTTCCTTAATCCGTTTATTACTGAATTAATCATCCTCTGGAAGGTCCCTGGGGCATTTTTCATGCCAAAAGGTAGAACATTATACTCGTATAAACCGGAGGGAGTGACAAATGCTGAGATTTCTCTAGCCCGGTGGGTTAAAGGAACACACCAGTACCCTTTCAGCAAATCGATCTTTGTGATGTACTTAGCCCTCCCCACTTTATCGATGCAATCGTCAACCCTTGGGATGGGGTAAGCATCAGTTTTTGTGATGGTGTTAACCTTTCTGTAATCTGTACAGAATCGGATGCTCCCATCGACTTTCGGGACAACTACACAGGGGGACGCCCATTCCGACTTGGATGGCCTAATAATATCTGTGGCTAGCATGTGCTCAATCTCTTTCTCCACTAGCTTGCCCTTCTCCAAGTTCATCCTATAGGGGTGCTGTTTAATAGGCTGGTCTGAGGTGACAACAACGTCATGCACCGTCCCTTTGCATCGCCTCGGGACATCCGGACATACATCTGCGTGCCGGTTAATTAGCTTTATCAATGGCACCCTTTGTTTGGGGGTTAGGTGAAAGACCTTATCTGCAAAATTAGCCAGAACAATAGAGTTCTCCAATCGGGTCGACACCGTATTCACCTTTCCAAGATGGGTTTTTCCCGTATCATTCGTCACCCCAGTCTCATTAATTTTCGTGATAACACCGACCAGATTTTCTTTCTGATCGTGGTAGGCTTTTAACATGTTAATGTGTACCAACTGTGTGGGTTTACGCCTGTCTGGCTTTTCGATAACATAATTCAAAGGGTCTATCTTTTTAATTACCTTGTACGGACCGTGGAATCTCGCCTGGAGGGGGTTGGCTACCACTGGGAACAGAACTAAGACCTGATCGCCCACTTGGAACACTTTTTCGCGGGCACGCCTATCATACCATTTTATCATTTTAGTTTGGGAGTGTTGAAGATTTTCTTTGGCAAGGTCACAGATCCTTTCAAGCCTCTCACGAAATTTTAAAACATAATCAATCACATTAACTTGGACTGGACCATTGCTCTTTTAGTAAGGTCAGGGGTCCTCTGGGCTGATGACCGAAGACGAGCTCGAATGGGCTGAATCCCAATGACTCTTGAACCGTGTCCCTCACAGGAGGGGCAAAGCATCATCCCAGCTCCTAGCGTTCTCTTGACAGTAAATTTTAATCATGGTCTTTAATGTGGCGTGGAATCGTTCCAATGCCCCTTGTGACTCTGGGTGGTACGCGGAGGCCAAAATCTGCTTTGCTCCCATCTCATCCAACATCCGTCGGAATGTGTGAGATGTGAAGACACTCCCCTGATCTGACTGGATTTCCCTGGGCAGCCCCACCATAGTGAAAAATTTCACAAGTGCCTTTACCACTGCGGGAGCCTTGACGCTTGCCAGGGGCACCGCCTCCAGAAACCTGGTGGCGGCGCACATCATAGTCATCACATACTCTCGCCCACTTGCATTTCGGGGCAGGGGACTGACGAAATCCACAATTATTCGGAAAAAGGTTCCCTGAAAGCAGGTATCAGTCGAAGGGGCGCTTTTGGCAGGGCCTGATTTGGCTTTCCTACCACCTGACATAAATGACATCGCCTACAATAGTCAACAATATCCTTCCTCATGTTCGGCCAGTAAAACTCTTTCATAATTCTGTCGACTGTCTTCCTCACCCAAAATGTCCACCGAGGGGTACCTTGTGGGCCAGGTTAAAAATCTCGCCCCTATAAATTTTCGGCACTGCCACCTTGTGTACAACTCCCCATTCCTCATCTGCGGGCACAGTACGTGGTCTCCATTTCCTCATTAGTACTCCCTCCTTCACATAATAGCCCATTGGCTCCCTTTTTAATTCTGCTTTAGAGAGAGCTGTCTCCGCCAAAACCATCGGCTCCTCGTCTCGCTCCTGTGCCTGTATAAAGTCCTTCCTGGCTAATGCTAAGTCTGCCTCAGCTCCCTCACTGCTCCCCGTTCCCCTACGCTCCTTCTTTCCACTTTCTACCTCCCCCTGGTACAAGGCTGGTAGAAATGTCTCAGCTAACTCTATATCAGCCTCTGCAGCCTTTCTGGACATTCGCTGAGTCACTGCGCAAACGGGATAAACCTGTGAGTCCGTGGGCGGGGCCTCAATGCTGGCAGGCTGACTTGTCAATCTCACTGCTGGGTACACCTCCCCGCCGGCGAGGTCATTACCGAGTAAGATCTCCACGTCTTTCATCAGTAGTTCGGGACTCACCCCTATCGTGACTGGTCCGGAGACCAAGTCGCTTTGTAGGTGTATCTGGTGCAAAGGCACTGCTTCAGTCCCTTTTCCAATGCCTTTGATCACACTGACCTCCCCAGTCTCAGTCTCTGAACTAAAGTCTAAAACACTCCTTAAGGTCAGTGACTAACAAGCTTCTGTGTCTCTCCAGATCCGTACTGGAACTGGGTTTAACCCCTCCTTTACCGACACCAATCCGGCCGAGATAAACCTCTTGCGCCCTTCCTGAACTTTATCAGACCTCCTCTCCCCTGGTGGTTTGTTTGCCAGCTCAATACAGCCAGTCGGAACCGCCGTTCTTCCTTTCCCCATCTCCTTCTTTGGGGCAAAGCACCTGGACGCAAAGTGTCCGACTTTCCCACAATTAAAACAGATGACCCCAGGAGACTTCCTACCAAACTGCTCCCCGTCTACCTTATCCTTCTTACTCGTCCCTGGCTTACTTCCTGTCTTTTCTGGCTGACTCTCCCCGCCGTCCCGACTACCCTTCTGGTAGCCTTTACCCGGGGCAAACTTCGTTTTATGTGTCAACGCATACTCATCCGCTAACTTAGCAGTTGCGGCTAAAGTGTCTGCCTCTTTCTCATCTAGGTAGGGTTTCATACCGTCAGGGAAACAACCTTTAAACTACTCAATCAGGATCAGCTGTAGCAGTCTGTCATAATCCCCATTTACCCCCCTCGAGGTGCACCAACGCTCACAATATGTCTGCAAATCACAGGCAAACTCTAAATATGTGCGGTCTCACTGCTTCCTCGCATTCCAGAACCTCTGACGGTATGCCTCTGAGACCAACTCATAAATCCTGAGGATGGCCTCTTTCACCACCTCATACCTCTGGGGATCTTCTGCGGACAAAGCCGAGTAAGCTTGTTGGGCTTTTCCTTTAAATACACTCTGAAGCAAAACAGCCCATTTATCCCTCGGCCAGTCCTGACTTGCAGCAACTTTTTCGAAATGGAGAAAGTACCGATCCACATCGGTATCGTCAAATGGGAGAACCAGCCTAACCTCCTGGGTTGCCCTGAACTCTCCACCTTGGTTCGGCATGGGCCCCTGCTCTGCCCTTATCTTTAACCTCTCCAGCTCAAATTCCCTTTCCCTCTGTTTCTCTTCGTGTTCTAGCTGTCGTACCTGGAACTCGTGCTCGAGTCTCAATTTTTCAAGCTGCACCTGTACGGCGTCTCCACCAGGTTTTCCAATAGATATCAGCTCCAGCTCCCCTTGGGGAAACACATCTTTAGACACATAATGCTGTACAATAGCTCTGTGTATCTCCTCTCTCCTCATTGTCGACTTCCCCTTAACAAGATTCAACCATTTGGCCACAGCTGCCAATTCCGCTTTCCTGGCATCCTCTAATGCCTCCGAGGTCGGCTCCTTTAGAAATTCCTCAATGTCCATTTCTGCTGTTTGTCTTTTCTTTCTTTCAGGAATTTTAACTCAATCAATTTACCCCGTCCCAAATTTAGCGTTCAAAATCGCGGACGAGAACCCCACTTATGTTACGTAACCCGTAACTGGGTTGCCAAACCAGCAGAAATGGACCACTTAGTTGGAGTCTGGATTACTGGAACTAAGAAAGTTTTATTAAAGAAATAAGTAACACAGTACTCTAATAGTAAGGATATAAATGCAACAGGTTAGCAATGAATAAACACATATGTACACAGAACTAGGATAATAGGATCAATCAAGCTCTATCGCAGTCTAGGGGTAAATGATCAGTTTCAAGTGATGCAAAGTTCAGTTCAATTTAGTTCAGTTCAGTTTGCAGTAATCGCTGTTGTGTCGTTGGGGTAGGGAGAAGAGAGAGAGCGAAAGCGAAGAAATATTCAAAATGGATTCCACACAGACCTTTGATATTCCTCGCAGTTAGCTTTTGGGCGAGCCCTTTGTAATGTCTTCTGAGGTCACCGACTGTGACCCCTCCATTCCAGATACGATCGTTCTTCTGCGGTGAACCCGGCACCCAGGCAAGGGCGGACACACACACCAGGTTCCCACTGACCCGTACCCTTCTACCCTGTGCGTCTATGGCTGGTCCCGCGACCGGAACTCCAAAACTCCCACCAACTTGTGGGGGCACACCGCTTCCAGTGTCTCGTTACCTCGTGGAGTCGTGTCTCGCCTTAGCGAACTTGTCCCTTTTTGTCCCCCTGCTGGGGTATCACCTGTCCATCAAACTTCAAACAGTTCAGGGTTCAAAGCCACCGGTCTCTGACAATACTCGGATCTGTGTCTCCTTTTCGTTAATCCCTCTCGTCTCTCTCTTATTAGCATCTTGCATGTTCCCCCATTGTCCTCTTATCGGCATCAATCTTCTGATAACTGGTTCTTTTGTCACAGTATACTGCAAACTCAATCCAGGATGTCCCTGATACTGGCATCTGGGAGGTAACATATGTAGCATCCAGGAATCTCATCCTCATCCACAAAACCTCATTTCTAGTCCCTTAATCAATAAAGACTCTATCACTACAGCTCCCCTCTTCAATCCCTTTTCCTTCTGAGCCACAGAGCCAGACTCAGCGCCAGAGACCTGACTGCTATGGTTTTCCTCTGCTAGGTCATCCTCTGCAACAGTATCTTGTTGATGAGGGGAATGGCCACAGGGGTGCTCTGCATTGGCTTCTTATCCCCTTTCCCCCTTATGACAGTCACCCAGTTACCTGTGTCCCGCACCTTCGGTCTCCCTGTATGTCCTATCTATCAACCCCATAGCCTCCTGAATAAACCATTTGAACTCTTTAACACTATTTGATAGAAGCGGTAGCTGGTTTACTTCTTGTAGGTGTAGTTGTCAGAGAAATTACAGGTCTCCCTGCCTTCCCACATCCTGAAAGAAGAGCATCTTACGTGCTTACCTGTCATGGTGTGTGCTGGCAAATGACAGAACCCAGGTATCGTTCTGCCTGGCAAAGAAAGAAAGAAAGAATAAATAATGGAAAAAAAATCTACCTATGGCATATGCCTTGAAATGCCAAAGCCTCATCTCCCCATTCTAACACTGCCCCTCACACAATTACCACTCCCACTATTTCTGCTCTATTTAAGCCTAATCTTAAAGATAAGCCTGCTCTATCTTTCAGAGTACCTAATTATACGCAATCCAATATCTCCTCGGGAACTGTGGTGCACAAAATGTTTTGATTCTGATTGACCTGCTGCGCATCTTCAGAATTTCCTGCTTTTATTTCAGATTCCCAGCATGTGTGCTTTTTAAAAATTTCCATTGTGGAATTATTATTTACATCTATAGTAGAATTCAGGTTTACTGACCAGTCGCTTGGCTTGATATCCAATGGCTGTTGATAAATCAACTTGGACTTCTCTATTCCACACTGAAACTGTTTATATTTTTTGATTGCTGCTGTTCTTTATACTGCAATCTGACCTTGGAGAATTTTGCTCAGAGAAAAGCATTTAGTCGCAATTAACCTCTGCATGCTTTCTCTTCAGGGTGAATTTTGAAGGCAGAGTTGAAAGCAAAGGATCTATTGTTGTTAGAAACAACAAATTACTAAAAAGAATTTGACCCAACCAATGGACATCGGCAGTAAAGACAACAAAATTATTAAAGCTCAGAAAAGAGCAGGGTTTAGAGGCTTCATGATCAGGGAGGATACTTACCACCCCAAAGGTTAATAACAAATTACACAAGCATATTCTTTCCACAACTGAAATGAGCCAACCTTAAGAACAATGTAATTAGGCACTGGGGAAAGGCACGCGAATAATTTAATGTTGCTTCCAGCTATAAGGTTGGCACTGTTGATCAGCAAAGGGGACTCAGGTTTGTGGTGTCAGATGGGTACTCATTTTTTTCATAATTCTTATTTAATTCTAAATTACAAATGAAAAGAAAGATTCCTCTTGGAACTGAAGGGGATTTAAGATTAATTTTGAAATTTAATCATTGGATTGTTTTGGTGAAAATAACTTCCTACTTTCTCTCCCATGTGGTATGATGTGGATTCATGGCCAATTCTGTGAAAGTCACTAGCCTACAATCAATAGGCACAGGATTAGGTGAAATACATTCAAAAACCTCACCTGAAATTTGTTCATTGCATTGTTAAACCTTTTAGCTCACTGTCTGCGTCTCTCTTGTTTCGATTTATGGGTTAAATTGCTAAATTGGTTCATTATTGTCACATGTACCAAGGTACAGTGAAAAACTTTGTTTTTCATACCATCATATAGATCATTTTGTTGCAACAGTGTGTTGAGGTTATTCAATACCTCAATAACACAACAACAGAATGCCGAATAAAGTGTTACAGTTACAGACAAAGTGCAGTGCAGGTAGACAATAATGTGCAAGATCATAACAAGGTAGATTGTGAGGTCAAGAGTCCATCTTATCATACCAGCAAACCATTCATCAGACTTATAACAGCAGGATAGAAGCTGTCCTTGAGCAGGTGGTATATGCTCTCAGACCTTTGTATCTTATGATGAATGGAAAAAGGGAGAAGAAGGAATATCTGGGGTCAGTAGGGACTTTGATTATGTTGCTTAGTCTATTGAAGCAGTAGCGTGTGTAGATAATGTTTGTGGAACAGAGGCTAGTTTCCATGATGTATTGAGCCATGTTCACAATTCTGCAGTGTCTTGTGAATTTAAGTGCAGCAATTGCCATACCATAGGGTATCAGGACAGGATGCTTTTTATGGTACATCGATAAAAGCTGGTGAGTGTAATGATATTGGATTTGCTGATAGCAAAGTTCTAAACTCACGAAGACCTTAAGCACTATCCAATACAGAGAGCCATGGGCCCCCTCACTATAAGGAGGTTATACTGTAACTACCTAATTTTCAAACACTAATTAACTTCCCTGTTTCCTCTCCATTGTGAGGTTAGCTACCAATACCCAATATTTGAGATGTGCATCCCTCCCTACCAAGGAGAAGATAGTTCCAGCTAAAAAAATGTTTCAACGCAGTTAATTTATTTTCAGTGATACATGTTTAAATCCTAATTACATTCTTAAAACATCTTTAAAACTCACAGAGGATTTCTGTCTTTGAAAAGGCTTCCAAATTACAGACCATTTCTAAAACATAAAAGATTTCTGAAACACAGATAGAATTCCTATTTCTAAAAAGATACCCCCACATTGCAGAAGAATGAATTGGCCATTGCAGAAACGAAGCCAGAGAATGGATTCTAATTCAACCTGTGTTTCTATCATTCTTATTGATGTTCTTTAATCATTCCTAAAGTGCCTGGATGGCTCTCTACATTTCTTTGACAATTGGGTGACTTCACGTGTATGATATTTCCTCATTTACCCTTTTTACACAAGTCGTGTTGGAGGCACAGTAACCTGATTCCCACAATTAATGCTGAGAAGCTAACTTCTCTGAGTACATAAACCTTCCAACTTATTAATAGATCAATTATTGTTGTGCTAAATGATTGTCTCCATTTGGCCGGCAAGCTTCCTTGAATGAAATAATTTAGCTGGTGGTGTGGATTTTTGAAACAAGCCAAATTAACATACCTATTATCTTATAGTGCACCTCTTGAGAAGTCAGGCCAAGTGCTGTGACCCAACATCCTGCTTTCTATAGATGACGCATCTGTTTGTAGAGCTGTCATTTCAACCTCACACTGATTATTGCTTGCTAATTACATTAAAACTGAAGACTGGCTCCCCTTTATCACCAGCAGCTAAACAAAGAATTGAAAGTTTACCTTATTCAAAAATAATATTCAGAAATGTCATCTGTTGTGTTTATAAGCTGAGCTTGGCAAAAAAAGAAGAAGTTCTTTGGGCCAGGAAGCCAGTATCTATCACAACTCCCAGTAGTTTGAAACTGCTTGCAGTTGCTATTATTGTGCCACTGATGTAAAGAGGTGTGTGAATGGTGTGAGTTCTCCTGAAGTCAATAGCCATCACCCTTGCCTTATTGACATTGATGAAGAGGTTACTTGCCTGACCCCAAACCTCAAGCTTTTCCATCTCTTCTATATAGGCCGTCTCATTGTTGTTGGTGATTAGCCCCACCGCTGTTCTGTCATCAACAAACTTGAAAATGTGACTGTTCCGGTGTTTGGCTATGTAGTCATGTGTGAGCAGAAATGGGCTCAACATACTACGCTGGGGGTACCCGTGTAGAGGATGATGTGGAGGGAGGAGCAGTTGTGTATTCTGTCTACCCGAGGTCTGTTGGTTAGGAAATCCAACGCACGGAGATGCAGTTAGTCCAAGGAAAAGGAGCTGTTCACCAAGATCTGAGAGACAATAGTGTTGAATGTTGAACTGAAATCCAGAAATCATTTTCTGAGGTAAGTCCGAAAGTCAATGACAGGCTCTTTTGTTTTGATGATATTGAGGGGAAGATTGTAGCCATGACACCATGTCTATCTGGGCTCTCTACCTCCTTCCTCTATTCTTACACATCATTATTTGAAATTCAGCCACTACCCAGTATCTACCTACCTGGCAGGTGAGACTTAACTCACTGCTGCCAATCTACCAGGACAGGATTCATGGAGTCTGATCTACATTGCAAATTCATGGGTGATCTCTGTGAACATAAATTTTCAAAAAGAAGGAAGGTAACAGGAATTCTTCATGATTGAGTGTTTGCCTGATGAGAGCTTTACCTGCTGACATAGGGGTGCATCCAGATGCTGACTGGGAAACTAATCTAATAGCTTTCTCCAGCACATGAGCTTCTATAACCAACCAGCTTCATCAGGATGGTTGCAGCAACAAGTGTCCCAGGAGGAGGATAGGTGAATGTGAAACAACTGTCAGGGTGGTAGTGAGGGACTTCAGTGACTGGAACCCCTTATTCAAGAAGGTCCTGCTGGACAGCCGAATGCTCGGGGTGCACAACATTTACTGCGTTTAGAACTTCCTGGGTAATGGGTCATTTGACATTACCTGCAAGTACCCAGTGGGATGGCAAAAGGTGCAACAGGAATTTTGGGAGAAGGAGTTCAAGGCTCTGCTGTGACTAATCAATGTGCATGCCTCACCCATGCTAAACAAGCAACTGGCTGTCCTTCAGCAGATCCCACCCCTGCTGGTGATGTCCCTCCCAGTTATTCTGGCTGGTAGCTGGACAACCTGGCACTGGTGACAGGAGACTGGACAGCTGTGCCTCACTCCTCATGGAAATGATTAAACAAGCAATGTTATGTGATGCCTTCGGTACCCCTGCAGCGGGAGCACAGCCACAACACACTTGGCTGGTCCTCGTTGTTCAGGACAGTCCTGTATAGAATTCCTCTTTTGTCGAGGGCAGTCAACTCAAATTCACAAACATCACCTGGTGTTCTTCTCTGACCACTGTCTCCTTTGAGCTTCCTGTCACCAAAGGAGGACTAGAAGGCAGGCAGGAGTTTGTGGAATTTGAATGTTGAGCTATTGACTCCAGAAAGCATTGAGGAACTAAAGATGGATCACACAAGTTGGAGAACTGTGAAACACCTCTTTGCCTCTCTGATTCACTGTTGGGAAGCAAAAAAGGAGAACATCAAGGGGTTTTTCATTTTCAAAGCAGTTCTGAAAGCAAGAGTGAGTCAGAGTGAGTTGTGCCAACTCTAGGTTTCAGCAGCATCCCCTTCAGGAGTTGAGTGGTGTAGATGTGAGAGAAGAACTCCAACAGATGAAAAACCAGCAGGCTGCACTCTTTGCCCATGAATCCTCCAAGATCATCTTCAAATCCAGGGTCTATTTTGTGGAGTAGAGATGATACCTGCTCAGGTTTTGTCTTCTGGAAGATTTACAGGGGGAGCTCTGTGATCCACAGTCTTAAGGAAAAGGATGGTTCAGTAACATGCTCACAGGCAGACATGTCAAGGATCTGTAGATCCTTTTATGCTAGTCTGTATAACAGTAAGGTTATGGCTAGCACATCCTCCCAGAATTTGCTGTCCTCTGTCATAGAGGTGTTAGGTGACAGCAAATGAGAGAATCAGGATCAGCCACTAACTACGAAGGTGTTGACTGGCTCCATTTACTCTCTTGATAGGAATAAATCTCCTGGAAGTGACAGCTTACCAGCAGAGTTGTACTTGATTCCATGGGAATGGATGGGCCCAAACCAGCAGGGAGGGTATAACGTTCACCTGCTTTCTGGCAGTATATCAAATTCCATGAGGAAAGGCATTATCACCCTCATTAACAAGCAGAAGGAGGAAGAGGGAGGACATCAGGAATTGGAGACCTATTTCATTGTTGAATGGGTACTAGAAGATCCTGCTGAGGGCATTGCCAGCTGTGTCAAGTCTGCTCTGGGACAGATGATTCACCGAGACCAAACTTGCACTGTACTAGGCAGGAAAATCTTGCACGGTCTTGCAGTACTCAGTGATACTATCACCTCCGTGCAGGACAGAGGGCTGGATGCCTGCCTGGCCAGCTTGTACAAGGAAAGTACCTTCAACTGGATATTACACATGTACATGATAGTTCAGCTTTCCCTAATGAGTTTGAGGAGGATCTCAAGAATTGGATCCAACTGCTCTTCACAGATATGTACACTGCAGTCAAATCAATGGATGGGAGGCACTTAGCTTCCCCATCAAGTCTAGAGTCAGGTAGATTCTACTCACTGTTCTCTTTGTTGTGCGTTGTAAAGGTGCCTTTGCTGAATCCATTAGTAAGTGCCACTGGACGACCATCTGCTCATTGCAGGACACCCTTTGGTCTGCCCTAAACTTGCGTTTCCACACATTCAGACGTCTGTAAAGGAATGATGCAGACTGAAACAGTCCATTCTGAAGAAGTACACACTGAGGGATGCACTGAAGTACAGTGCGGCCAATGCAAATATTCTGTGGGAAAGGATCAAAGACTAGGCTTCTCTGTGACTGAACACAGAAAGGTAGAGTCAGTGGGAAGACCATTAAACAGTGAAAGAACCGATCACCTCAGGGGGCTATGTAACTGGCATGGTGCTGCAACCTGAATTGTTTTAGAAAATTTATAATACTGAATGAAATGACTGCAAATCCAAACTTTTTCGCAATTTTTCCCTTTGTATAGATAGTATTTTTTATTAGGAATAAAGTCTATTTTTGAAATTAAAATAAGCTAGAGTGGTGTCATCTGCAAACTTGTAGATGTAGGCTAGAGCATAATCCGGCCTCACAGTCTTCTGTGCACAGAGACAAGGGTACAGGGCTGAGGACACAGCCTTGTTAGGATTATTGTGGCAGAGGTGTTACTGCCCATCCTTACTGATTACGGTCTGTTGGTCAGGAAGTCCAGTTGCAAAGAGAGTTGTTAAAACTCTTGGGTCCAGAAGTTTGAAGATGAGCTTGCTTGGAATTATAATATTGAAACAAGAACAGTAGTCAGTAATCAATAGTCTAACATGGGTGTCTTTATGGTCTGGATGCTCCAGAGATGAGTGCAGTTCCAGGGAGCTGGTACATGCCTTGGACCTTTTTCAGCACTGGTCAAGGGGTTTTAACACAATTGTTACGGCATAAGCAATTATTGTCAATGATAACTGTGGTACCCCACTTTTTTACTATAGTAGAAAGAAAACTGTGTTAACAGATGACCATGTTCCAGAGGTGGCCTCCAGCAGTATATTGATACCCAAATGGCCACATTTACAGACAGACACAGATGTTGCTTCTTTTGACGTTTATTACTATAAGTAGTTCCAAACCCCAAGAAAGGCTACAAAGAGCTGATGATAAAATTGCAATGTGAAGGGTTAACGCCGTATAATTCTGCAGAAGCTGCTTAAACACTATTTAATATTTTGTGCCACTGGGTCAATGAAGGCTTACTATTCTGATCAACAGTCATCCAGACTAACTCATTTTTTTCTAGCAAAGCATATCTGCAGGCCTCTGTGTTCATGCTTCACAGGAACTATGCTTCTGCAAGTCATCAGAGTTCCAGACACAATGTCATCAAGAACATCTGAGAATAAGATAAGATATTAAGAAAAGAAAACTATAAGTAGGAACAGCTTCAAATTTACTGCAACTCTTTCTCCAGGTTTGTTTTGTTTTTTTTTATTTCAAGAGCATATTTGGTTAATCAAAAATATACACAGGAAATACAATACAGTCAATACATGACATTCCTGACATTTTATGTGCCATCAGTAAAATACATTTTACTTAAATGTATAAATGCCACATGTTTCCTCCTCTTCTTCCTCAGAAGGGTAAAGAAATTTGGCATGTTGCCTTTGACCTTCACCAATATTTATTGTTGCTCTATAGAAAGCACCCTATCTGGATAATGGCTTGGCAACTCCTCTGCCTGAGACCACACAAAACTGCAGAGAGTTCTGGTCACAGCTCAGCACATCCTCAGCAGACTCTGTCTACAATTCTTGCTGCCTTGACAAAGCAGCCAACACAATCAAAGACCCATCACACCCTGTATATTCTCTTTTCTCTCCTCTCCCGTGGGGGCAGAAGACACAAAAGCCTGAAAGCATGTGCCACCAGCTCAGGACAGCTTCTATTCTGCTGTTGAATGACTATTGCACAGTCCCATTAGAATTGTCTTTTGATCTCACAATCTACCTCACTATGCCCTTGCATCTTATTGATGGCCTGCACTGCATTTCCTCTATAACTGGACACTTTATTTTGCATTCTGTTGTTTGCCCTCATGCTATGTCAATTCACTGGTGTGATGACATGATGTGTATGGATGGCATGCAAAGCAAACTTTGTCACTGTACATGCGACAATAGTAAATCAATTTACATTTATTTACTAATTTAAGCATTACACCCACAAGTGTTTGAGAAGGTGTTACACAGAACCCAGGCCCCAAAGCAATAGGACCCCACACTGTAGTCCTTCCCCACAAAGCCTCTGCAGTGGCTGAACCAAACTTCAGTGTATTGCTCAGAACATACTTCTGCATCCTGGAATGTAGCTTTTGTCAGGGACTGACTCACAAACATCTCCTTGCTCTGGACTGTTATGTCCTGTGACTTATACATTCAAGATTACTTAGATATTACTGAAATATTAAATGCACAACATAGACATCTGGCATGCTTTGGATAGACCGATGTGCACCTTTCACTGAGTAGATATTCCAGCAGAACCTGATGGTTGTCCCACTTTGACTTCAGATTACAGAGTACTGTTATGCAGTTGCTCAGAAGAATTCGAGTGAGCCTATTGCATTCTTTTCAGGAACAATGTAATGGGGAGGCCCCTCTTGCTGCCAGGTCATGGTGGTACTTTATGAGTTCAGGCAATGAAATATTCTGCCAAATTACTTTGACAATCTTGACCACAAAATTCACCTGGATGGAAGCTAGCAAAGAAACAAATACTGGATTTGGACGCAGGGCCTGAGTTCATCTATATGGATAATTCCTTCATTAAGCCATCCCCATACTGGGATATAGGCCACTGATAACAGCTCACCAGAGTCTTTTGTCATGGGCCAGCCTTTCAAGTTGTCCCCAAGTGTAATCCATTTTCTAAAATCCTTTCTCTCCTAGCAATAAGGACTTTGGAGCTTCTGTTGGTATTTTTGTAGCTCTGGGTTTTACAGGATGAGTTTGTTAGTCCCCTACCCAACACACCTCCTTTAGCAGCTGAGCTTGGGACCATCATGGTAGAGTTTTCTATTAATAATGCCCTTTTTTTACTTCTGTCAGACTCGGCAATGTAATCAGAAGTCCATATACTACGACTGGAAATCCATCTCCTGGACTAAACTTGAATCTATGAAAGATGCTTGATAGTTGTGGCAGGGTTCAAATACTATCACCTCTTATATAGTTAAATCAAACAATGTAGGCAAAAACAGGGCTTCGCTTCCAGATAAGCTCAATGCCTTTATGCTCGCTTTGACTGGTAAAACATGAACTCCCACAGCTCCTGGTAATCTTGTCATTTCAATCTCAAAGCCCAAGGTACGAGGAGCCTTCTGGAGGGTGAACCCACAGAAAGCATCCAGGTCAGATGGGATACCTGACAAAGTACTAAAGACCTGTGCTGATCAACTGACTGGAGTGTTCACCGAGATCTTTAACATCTTCCTTCAGCAGTCTAAGGCACCCACCTGCTTCAAGTAGGCTGTAATTATACTGGTGACCAAGAAGAACGTGGTAACCTGCCTCAGTGATTATAATCTGGTAGCACTTACTTCTACCGTGCTGAAGTGTTTTGAGAGGTTCGTGATGTGGTGATGAAACATATCAATTCCTGCTTGAAAAGTGACTTCAATCTGCTCCAGTTTGCCTACTGGAGCAACTGTTCCACAGCAGGCGCCATCTGATTGGCTCTGACTCAACCATGGAACATCTGGACAGCAAAGTTGCAAAGATCAAGATGCTCTTTATTGACTACAGCCCAGCATGCAACACCACCATACTCTCAAAACTAATCAATAAGCTCCAAGACTTTGGTTTCAATAACTCTTTGTGCATTTGGATCCTTGATTTTATCACTAGCAGACCCCAGCCAGTTGGGATTGGCAACAACATCTCCTCCACAATCTCCAACAGCACAGGTGCACCAAAAGGCTGTGTGCTTAGCCCCCTGCTCCACTCATTTACATTTATGACTGTGTGAATAAGCACAGCTCCAATGTCATATTTAAGTTTGCTGACGACAACGCTGTTGTCGGCCAAATCAAATGTGATAATGGAAGGAGATTGGAAGTCTGCCTGAGTGTTCCCATAACAGCAAGCCCTTACTTGACATCAGCAAAACCAACAAGCTGATTATTGACTTCAGGAGAAGGAAACCAGGGGTCCATGAACGACTCCTGATTGGAGAATGAGAGGTGGAGAGACCATAAAGCCATAAGACATAGAAGCAGAATTAGGCCATTCAGTCTATCGAGTCTGCTCTGCTATTTCATCATGGCTGATCTCAGATCCAATTCAACCCCATAGACCTGCCCTCTCACCATTACTCTTGTTGCCCACACCAATCAGGAATTTATCAACTACCGCTTTAAATATACCCACCGACTTGGCCTCCACCGCAGTCTGTGCAGATCATTGCACACAATCACCACTCAGGCTAAAACTGTTCTTTCTTATTTCTATTCTAAAGGGTAGCCCCTCAATTTTGAGACTGTGGCCCTAGTTCTGGATTCCCCCACCAGAGGAAACGTCCTCTCCACAACCACCTTATCCTTTCAACATTTGGTAGGTTTCAATGAGATCCCCATGCATTCTTCTAAATTTCAGTGAGTATAGATCTAAAGCTGTCTGGTGCCCCACATATGCTAACCCCTTCATTCCCGGAATCATCCTCATGGACCTCCTCTGGACTCACTCCAATGACAACACATCCTTTCTGAGATAAAGGGCCTAAAACTGTTGACCATACTCTAAGTGTGGCCTGAGTAGAGTCTTATAAAGCTTCAAGCATTATCTCCTTATTCTTATATTCTACTCCCCTTAAAATAAATGCCAACATTGCATTTGACTTCCTTACCACCGACAGAACCTGTGAATTAGCCTTTTGGTGATCTTGCACAAGGACTCCTGAATCCCTTTGCACCTCTGATGTTTGAATTTTCTCCCTATTTCGATAATAGACTGCACTATTGTTCCCTTTGCCAAAATAAATTATTATACATTTCCCAACTCTGTATTCTATCTACCACTTTTTTGCCCATATCTTCAATTTGTCTCTGTGGCAATCGCATTGCTTTCTCAGCATTAACTACCCCTCCAGCTATCTTCATATCATCCACAAACATTACCACAGTGCCAACAATTACACTATCTAAATAATTGACAAACAATGTAAGAAGTATTAGTCCCAATACTGACCCCCGAGAAACACCACTAGTCACTGGCAGCCAACTAGAAAAGGCCCCCGAACTCCACTCGCTGCCTCCTGTCTGTCAGCCATTCCTCTATCTATGCCAGTATATTTCTTGTAGTGCCATAGGATTTTATCTTGTTAAGTAGCATCATGTGTGGCACTTTATCAAATGCCTTCCAAAAATCTAAGTAAATGATATCCACTGCCTCTCCTTTGTCCACCATGCTTGTTACTTCCTCAAAGAACTCGAACAGATTTGTCAGATAAGATTTCCCTTGACAGACACCATGCTGACATTGACTTATTTTATCATTAGTCTCCAAGTATTCTGAAACTTCGTCCTTAATAATGCACTCCAACACTTTCTCAACCACTGAGGTTAGGCTAACTGGTTCCTCCCTTTTGACTTTGTCCCTTCCTAAAGAGTGGAGTAACATATTAAATCTGCCAGTCCTCCGGGTCAGCAGCTTTAAACTCCTCAGTGTTCTTATTCCAGAGAACCTGTCCTGAGCCCAGCACGCAAGTGCAATTACACAGAAAGCATGCAGTGCCTCTACTTCCTTGGAGTTTGCAAAGATGTGGCATGACATCTAAAACATTGACAAACTTCTATAGGTGGGAAGTGGAGAAAATATTGATTGGCTAGTATGGAGATACTGATGGTCTTGAATGGAAATCCTACAAAAAGTAGTGGATACAGCCTATTCCATCACAGGTAAAATCGTTCACACCCTTGAACACATCTACATGAAGGATTGTCACAAGAAAATAGCATCCGACATCAGAACCCCCGACACACTGGACATGCTCTCTTATCACTGCTGCCATCAGAAAAGTGGTAAAGGAGCCTCAGGACTCTCACCACCAGGTTCAGGAACAGTTATTACCTCTCAACCATCAGGCACTTGAACCAAAGGGGAGTACTTCACTCAACTTCACTTGCCCTATCATTGAAATGTGCCTGCAGCTTATGGACTCACTTTCAAGGACCCTTTATTTCATGTTCTTGATATTTATTGTTTATTTATTTATTATTATTATTTCTTTGTTTTTGTATTTGCACAGTTTCCTTTTGCATGCTGGTTGAACAGGTAAGTTGGTGTGGTATTTCAGTGATTCTATTATGGTTATTAGTCTATTAAGGGTTTATTGGTTCTGCCTGCATGAAACTTAATCTCAGAGTTGTATATGGTGATAGATATGTACTTTGATATTACATTTACTTTGAACTTTAAATTAACGTGAAACTTAAACGGCACATTTCAACAACTCAGGATTTCCCAATGTGCTGTTCAGAGGAATGAGTGCATTTGAAATATGGTGGTGTAGAAAAAGGAGAAACTGGTGTGACACAGCAAGGTCTCACATAAAACAGTATGATAATGATATATAGTGTTGGGACCTCAACCCTGGCCTCACTGCAATCCAGACTCCTGGCTCTGAGTGCGCAAAGTGTATCTGCGTTCTGGATTTTTAGCTCACACTTTTGGACAAATGAATGTGCCAGATGCTGATCTGTCAGTATTTCAGAACAATTGAATGGCAGATTATTGGTGTCTTTATTCTAAGTGCTTAGTGCTACTGCCCGGGGATAAAATTCTAGCCAATTCATATAAAATTATAAATTTGAGGAAAAGTTGATACAGAATTACCAGTCCATCAAACATTAACTTCAATTTTTATTGTGTATGTATTCAAAATGTTCAGAGGGAAACTGATTTTAAAACATTGTCTCCTGTTATGGGCTAAACATATTTGCACAGACTTTGTTTACTTTGCCCTGAAGTGTATTAATTTAGACTGCCTTCTGGATTGTGTACACATGAGTCCTCTCTGAGGCCCTCCAATAGTTGGGGTGGACCATGGATGTTGTGTCCCATTTGTCTGTGTAGTCAATAACTAAGCCAGTATATTAGCTGGAGTAGTACGATATGGAGAACAAGAATGATTCTTAATATAGAAATATGCATTATACTGTGCATTTGAAATCAATATTTTCAAAATTCCCCAAAACAAATTAAAACATTGTTTTTCATAATTGATAGCCACTGTAAAATCAAGGGATTGCTAAGTGTGAAGTGCATATTGAATAAGAATGAAGCAGCTAAAATAATAACTCTATTTGCAGCTGTGCCAATGAAGGAGGATTCCTGTATTTATAATTTCTTTTATATTGAGCTATAAGTCACTGAAAAACAGCAATGTAAATGATACCCGCCACTGTCAAAAGTGAAATGGCTGATAAGTCCTTGTGAATTAAAGATGTATCAGAACTTATGATACTTTTGATCTTATGCATTGATCTGAGCCATGTCACCATTTTTTTTATTATTTGCTACACCTTAATTTTTAGAACTTTTATGGCTTGTATAAAACTATTCTAAAGAAAACTTAGTAACTAAAAAAAAGTCTTTCAAACAATATAAAGGCTAACCAGCATGTTGTTAAGGAATACTAACCAACATGTTGAATTCAAAAAGTCACCAAGTGAACATTTAATTTTCTTGATGTAGCTTAATACTGATGGATATTTCTAAATCAGTATTAAAATACCTATGTTTCTTTTGATTATTTTCTCTCTCCCTTGATTCAATTGTACTTTCTTTGTGTATTTGATTTGATTCTCTTTCATCCTCCTACTCAGTTACTTTTCTGTTTATTCCACAAATTTCATTTTAAATAAACTGTTGCTCTTACCATTCACTAAGGTACCAAGTTCCCTCCCCTCATTATCAGTTCATAGTTGAGGCAAGTCAAGCTGCATAATATCTATGAGATGTTATTAAGGAAAAAGGCCAATTAATCCCAATTGTTGGGAGATTTAGAAAGGCTTGATCAGTTTTATTGTAGGATGGCACATCAGGGAACGATTGCACCTGAATATTGAAAAGAATTATTTAATATTTTTGCACTGTTGTTCTTCTCCCAGGTTTACCTCGCTTAGCTCTGCTCCATTCTGACCTTCTTAATCAAGCCTAAGACTTTGTAATTGTTCATTTTCGTGTTGCTAAAGGCACACTACCATTTGTGAGATTTTAATGGCTTTGGGATAACTTTTGCATCAGTGCACATCATACCCATTTGAGAGGCTACTCGAATGAAACGTGTTTTATTTTATCTACACTGATGATTTTAGTCACATGTGCAAAGGAATAAATACAAAACTACATTACCAGCTTGATATCTGTTCATATTGCTACCAGACGAGAAGGTCATTAACTATTTCCATTAATTAAAATGTAGGGAATTATTCCTTGTGGTTTCATATGCTTAACAGCATTATCTGGTTGCAATCATTTTCAGTCTTTATCAGACCAAGAGATTAGATAGGAGTTTTGGCCTGTATCCAAAAAGACCCTCCAAATCAATTGCTTTACAATTTAAATTAAACTTCAGTTTTCAAAACAAGGTAAATTTACCACTCATCCACAAACCTCTGTTATCTTTGTGGCCACTCAAATCTTCGACTAGTTAAAAGGACATCATCTTTAAACATTTCCTAATTAAGCTAATGATAAGTTCACTGTTACAGAATTTCTGTTTGCATGGTATATTGTAAGTATCATTTTCCTGTCTCCCCATCCTTCACCCTGCACTAATCTTGATCCTCGTAACACTCAGTTTATGAATTTCTGAAAATCCAGCCAGATTCCAATTAAGTTGGAAGAACACTTCCTGACTACCAAAACAGACAGGATACTACTGATCTAATTAAAATCAAATTTCAGTTGATTATTTGGAGAAAGGAACAAGTGAATAACATCACTTAATATAAAGCTCAGCAGACTGGGTTGGTCATCATGCTTTCACCCAGAACAACAATGCATTACAGTTGGTAGTGCATTTTTGGTATAGCATTGAATGCAGTCTACATGCTGATAGTTGGAAGATAGGACATGGAATATATAAAATAGAAATCTACAGCAAATCTACAGTGAATAGGAATAAGGAACCTTGGTTCTCAAGGGATATTGCAAATCTGATAAAAAAGAAGAAGGAGTTGTATGACATGTATAGGAAGTAGGGAGTAAATAAGGTGCTTGAGGAGTATAAGAAGTGCAAGAAAATACTTAAGAAAGAAATCAGGAGGGCTAAAAGAAGACATGAGGTTGCCTTGGCAGTCAAAGTAAAGGATAATCCAAAGAGCTTTTACAGGTATATTAAGAGCAAAAGGATTGTAAGGGATAAAATTGGTCCTCTTGAAGATCTGAGTGGTCGGCTATGTACGGAACCAAAGGAAATGGGGGAGATCTTAAATAGGATTTTTTGCACCTGTATTTACTAAGGAAACTGGCATGAAGTCTATGGAATTAAGGGAAGCAAGTAGTGAGATCATGGAAACTGTACAGATCGAAAAGGAGGAGGTCCTTGCTGTCCTGAGGAAAATTAAAGTGTATAAATCCCCGGGACCTGACAGGGTGTTCCCTCGGACCTTGAAGGAGACTAGTGTTGAAATTGCAGGGGCCCGGGCAGAAATATTTAAAATGTCGCTGTCTACAGGTGAGGTGCCAGAGGATTGGAGAGTGGCTCATGTTGTTCCGTTGTTTAAAAAAGGATCAAAAAGTAATCCGGGAAATTATAGGCCAATATGTTTAACGTCGGTATTAGGTAAGCTATTGGAGGGAGTACTAAGAGACAGAATCTACAAGCATTTGGATAGACAGAGACTTATTAGGGAGAGTCAACATGGCTTTGTGCGTGGTAGGTCATGTTTGACCAATCTATTGGAGTTTTTCAAGGAGGTTACCAGGAAAGTGGATGAAGGGAAGGCAGTGGATATTGTCTACATGGACTTCAGTAAGGCCTTTGACAAGGTCCCGCATGGGAGGTTAGCTAGGGAAATTCAGTCGCTAGGTATACATGGAGAGGTGGTAAATTGGATTAGACATTGACTCAATTGAAGAAGCCAAAGAGTGGTAGTAGAGAATTGCTTCTCCGAGTGGAGGCCTGTGACTAGTGGTGTGCCACAGGGATCAGTGCTGGGTCCATTGTTATTTGTCATCTATATCAATGATCTGGATGATAATGTGGTAAATTGGATCAGCAAATTTGCTGATGATACAAAGATTGGAGGTGTAGTAGACAGTGAGGAAGGTTTTCAGAGCCTGCAGAGGGACTTGGACCAGCTGGAAAAATGGGCTGAAAAATGGCAGATGGAGTTTAATATAGACAAGTGTGAGGTATTGCACATTGGAAGGACAAACCAAGGTAGAACATACAGGGTTAATGGTAAGGCACTGAGGAGTGCAATAGAACAGAGGGATCTCGGAATACAGAATACAAAATTCCCTAAAAGTAGCATCACAGGTAGATAGGGTTGTAAAGAGAGCTTTTGGTACATTGGCCTTTATTAATCAAAGTATTGAATATAAGAGCTGGAATGTTATGATGAGGTTGTATAAGGCATTGGTGAGGCCGAATCTGGAGTATTGTGTTCAGTTTTGGTCACCAAATTACAAGAAGGATATTAATAAGGTTAAAAGAGTGCAGAGAAGGTTTACAAGGATGTTGCTGGGACTTGAGAAACTCAGTTACAGAGAAAGGTTGAATAGGTTAGGACTTTATTCCCTGGAGCGTAGAAGAATGAAGGGAGATTTGATAGAGGTAAATAAAATTATGATGGGTATAGATAGAATGAATGCAAGCAGGCTTTTTCCACTGAGACAAGGGGAGAAAAAAACCAGAGGACATGGGTTAAGGGTGAGGGGGGAAAAGTTTAAGGGGAACATTAGTGAGGGCTTCTTCACACAGGGAGTGGTGGGAGTATGGAATGAGCTGCCAGACAAGGTGGTAAATGCGGGTTCTCTTATAACATTTAAGAATAAATTGGACAGATACATAAATGGGAGGTGTATGGAGAGATATGGTCCGTGTGCAGGTCAGTGGGACTAGGCAGAAAATGGTTTGGCACAGCCAAGAAGTGCCAAAAGGCCTGTTTCTGTGCTGTGGTTTCTATTACAAGCTCTTTAGCTCAGAATGTTGTGCCAACCATGTAACCTACTCGAGAAATTGTCTAGAATTACCCTACTCCATAGCTCTCTATTTTTCTGAGCTCCATGCACCTAAGAGTCTCTTAAAAGACCCTACTGTATCCTGTTCTACCGCTGTTGCCAGCAGTGTATTCCACACACCCACCACTCTCTGTGTGAAAAACCTACCCCTGACATCCCCTCTGTACCTACTTCCAAGCACCTTAAAACTATGCCCGCTTGTGTTAGCCATTTCAGCCCTGACATAAAGCCTCTGGCTATCCACATGATCAATGTCTCTCACATCTTATACATGTCTATCAGGTCACCTCTCATCCTCCGTCACTCCAAAGAGAAAAGGCCAAATTCACTCAGCCTATTCTCATAAGGCACACTCTCCAATCCAGGCACTATCCTTTTAGATTTCCCTTGCACTGAGGTGAACAGAACTGAACATAGTACTCCAAGTGGGGTCTGACCAAGGTCTTATATAGCTGTAACATAACCTTATGATTCTTGAACTCAATTCTATGATTGATGAATGCCAATACACCATACAGCTTCTTAATAATAGTGTCAACCGACTCAGCAGCTTTGTGAGTCCTACTTACACATACGGGTGTCCCCTGCTTTTCGAACGTTCACTTTACGAAACCTCACTGTTATGAAAGACCTACATTAGTACCGTGTTTTCGCTTTCAGAAGGTGTTTTCACTGTTACGAAAAAAAATTCAACGCGCGATAAAAGGCAGCGCGCCCCGAGCAGCCGCTCTCCCCCGGATTCTCGCCAGCATTGTTTTAACACATGCCTGTGAGCAGCCATTTGCAAGATGAGTTCTATGGTATCAGAAAAGCCTGAAAGAGCTCGTAAGAGTGTTAAACTTACGGTAAAACTAGACATAATTAAGCGTTTTGATCGTGGTGAACGAAGTAAGGACTAAGTGAGTTTGGCTTGTGGAAGCTGACGAACATGATGTTGAAGAGGTTTTGGCATCCCATCACCAAGAACTGACAGATGAAGTGCTGATGCAATTGGAAGAAAAAAGGATAACAATCGAAACCAAATGAGTAATGATAAAGTACGACTTTAATTTTGAAAGGGTACGTCGGTTTAGAGGGTATTTGCAGGATGGTTTGAGTCGTTATTAAAGAACTGTGTGATAGAAAAATGCGCGAGGCTCAGCAGTCAAGCAAGGCTTCCACATCAGCCACAGCAGACGACGAACCTCGACCTTTGACATCGAGGCGGGCAGAGATAGAAGAAGATGAGCTGCCTGCTCTAATGGAAAAAAGCGACGAGATGACACCCCAGTGTCCCACCACCCCAACCCCCAGGCCACGGACAGATACCGATTCGTGGAGAATGCAAAGGTAGCCGGGAGGCACACAGCACATTTTTAAGAAAAAAGCCGAAATAAACATGCTAATTAATTAGGTGCCGCCGACAGGTAATTGTCGGCCCAGATCAGAGATGACGCAGTCGGAAATTGGCACTGATCTGGGCCGACAATTATGAGCCGGGCAGCACCTAATTAATTAGCATGTTTATTTCGGCTTTTTTTATTAATGATGTGCTGGGTGCCTCCTGGCTACCGCTGGACCCCTGCGTTCTTTGCGGCAATGTATCGGGTCGGCGGCCTGGAGGGTGGGGGTCACTGCACCACCCAACCTGCGATGACTCAGTCTAACACACCATCATCCGTGTGCTCGGCACTGTCTTCCCGATTCCGGTAAGTGATACTACACTGTACATACATTATTTCTACTTTATATAAGCTGTATATTTTTACGTGTTATTTGGTATGATTTGGCAGCTTCATAGCTTAAAGGTTACTGGAGAGAGTGCTCTTGCCAACAGCGCTTGCGTGAGATTTTTTGCTGACGGAGCTTGCGTGAGATTTTCGCTACAGAGAACAGTTCAGTAATGATTGTGGAAAAGTACTTCTACTTTATATAGGCTGTGTATTTATCATCTCATTCCTGCTTTTACTATATGTTATTGTTATTTTAGGTTTTATGTGTTATTTGGCATGATTTGGTATGTTATTTTTGGGTCTGCGAATGCTCACAAGATTTTCCCATATAAATAAATGGTAATTGCTTCTTCACTTTGCGACATTTCGGCTTAGGAACCGTTTCATAACAAACGCTCTACCTTCGGATGGTGGGGGAAACCTGTACCCCAAAATTTCTCTGATCTACCACGCTGCCAAGAGTGTTACCATTAATACTATATTCTGCCTTCAAATTTGACCTACCAAAAGGAACCACTTCACACTTATCTGGGTTGAACTCCATCTGCCACTTCTCAGCCCAGTTTTGCATCCTATCGATGTCCCACTGTAACCTTTGACAGCCCTCCAGGCTATCCACAACACCTCCAACCTTTGTGTCATCAGCAAACTTACTAACCCATCCCTTCACTTCCTCATCCAGGTCATTTATAAAAATCAACAACAGGAGTGGACCCAGAACAGATCCCTGCTGAACACCACTGGCCACCGACCTCAGTGCAGAATACGAACCATCTACAACCACCCTTTGCCTTCTGTAGCCAAGCCAATTCTAGATCTACAAAGCAAGGTCTCCTTGATCCCATGCTCCTTACTTTCTGAATGAGCCTAGCATAGGGAACCTTATCAAATGCCTTACTGAAATCCATATACACTATATCCACTGCTCTACCTTCATCAATGTCTTTTGCTACATCCCCAAAGAATTCAATCAGGCTCGTAAGGCATGACCTGCCCTTGACAAAGCCATGCTGACTATCCCTAATCAGATTATGTCTCTCCAAATGCTCATAAATCCAGTCTCTCAGGTTCTTCTCCAACAACTTGCCCACCACTGATTAAGACTCGCTGGTCTATAATTTCCTTGAACAAGGGAACAATATTGCAACCCTCCAAACCTCCTCTACCTCTCTTGTCCCTACTGATGATGCAAAGATCATCGCCAGAGGCTCAGCACTCTCCTCCCTTGCTTCCCACAATAGCCTTGTCCGGTTCTGGTGACTTATCTGACGTGATGCTTCTCAAAAGCTCCAGCACTTCCCCTTTCTTAATGATTATATGCTAAAGCGTTTCAGTCCACGATAAGTCATCTCCACACTTGCCAAGGTTCTTTACCCTGGTGAATAGTGAGGCAAAGTATTCATTAAGTATCTCTGCTAACTCCTCTGATTCCTTGCACATGTTTCCACTGTCACACCTGATTGATCCTATTCTCACACGACTCATCCTCTTGCTCTTCACATACTTGTAGAATGCCCTGGAGTTTTCTTTAATACTGCTCACCAAGGCTTCTCATGGCCCTTTCTAGCTATCCTATTTCCATTCTTAAGCTCCTTCCTAGCAACCTTGTAATTTTCTAAAACTCTATCAGTACCTAGTTTCTTGAACCTTTCATAAGCTTTTCATTTCTTCTTAACTAGATTTTCCACATCCATTGTACACCATGGTTTCCTTTTTACCCTACCATCCTTCCCCTGTCTCATTGGAACAAACCTATGCAGAATGCCATGTAAACGTTCCATAAACATTTGTCACATTTCTGCCATGCATTTCCCTGAGAACATCTGCTCCCAATTTAAGCTTCCAAGTTCCTGTCTGATAGCATCATATTTCCTGCACCCCAATTAAATGTTTTCCCAAATTGTCTGCTCCTATCCTTCTCCAGCGCTATGGGAAAGGAGATAGAGTTGTGATCACTATCTCCAAAATGCTCTCCCACTGAGAGTTATGACACCTAACCAGGTTCACTTACTAATACCAGATCAAGTATAGCCTCTCTTCTAGTTGGCTTATCTACATATTGTGTCAAGAAACCTTCCTGAACATATCTAACAAACTCCACCCCATTTAAACCCCTTGCTCTAAGGAGATGCCAGTCAATATTAGGAAAATTAAAATCTCCCATCACAACACCCCTGTTATTATTGCACCATTCCAGAATCTGCCTCCCTGTCTGTTCCTTGATGTCCCTGTTACTACTGGGGGAGTCTATAAAAAACACACAGTAGAGTTATTGCCCCTTCCTGTTTCTTAATTCCACCCACACTGACTCAGCAGATAATCATTCCATGACTTCCTCCTTTTCTGCAACCATGACACCATCCCTGATTAGCAATGCTATGCCTCCACCTCTTTTGTCACCCTCCGAGTTCTTTTTGAAATATCCAAAGCCTGGCACATTCAGCAACCCTTCCTGCCCTTGAGACATCCAAGTCTCTGTAATGGCCACAACATCATAGATCCACACTCTAAGTTCAGCCACCTTGATTATGATACTCCTTGCATTAAAATTGACATTTCTCAAACTATCAGGCTGAGTACATCTTTGTTCTATCATCTGCCTATCCTTCCTCACAAACTCCCTACAGGCTGTCTCTACTTGTGCGTCAGTCACCCCATCCTCTGCTTCTTCACTTCAGTTCCTGCCCCCCATGCAAATCTAGTTTAAACCCTTCCCAGTAAGATTAGCAAACTTCCTCACTAAGATATTGGTCCCCCTTGGATTCAAGTGCAATCTATCCTTTATGTACAGATCACACCTGCCCCAGAAGAGGTCCCAATGAACGAGAAATCTGAATCCCTGTCCCCAGCTCCAGCCACGCATTTATCTGCCACCTCATTCTATTCCTTTAGTCACTGTCGTGTGGCACAGGCAACAATCGCGAGATTAAAACCTTTGAGGTCCTGCTTCTTAGCTTCCTTCCTAACTCCTTGTATTCCACTTTCCGGACCTCCTCCCTTTTTCTACCTATGTCGTTGGTATCAATATGTACCATGACCTCTGCCTGTTTATCCTCCCATTTCAAGATATTGTGGATGCATTCAGAAACATCACAAACCCTGGCACCTGGGAGGAAAACTAACATCCGTGTTTCCTTTTTGCACCCACAATGTCAGAGGCCACTATTGCTTCCCCCAGGTAGGTTGTCCCCTCCCCCCCCGACAGTACTCAAAATGGAGTACGTATTGTCAAGGGAGATGGCCACAGTGGTGCTCTTCACTATCTGACACTCTCCCTTCCCTTTCCTGACAGTCACCCACTCATCTGTCTCCTGTGCCCCAGGAGTGACTACCTGATTGTATCTCCTATTGATCACCTCCTCACTTTCCCTAACAAGCCGAAGGTCAATCGAACTGCAGCTCCAGTTCCCTAACTCGGTCGCTAAGGAGCTGCAGCTCGATGCACCTGGCACAGGTGTGACCATCAGGGAGGCTGGAAGTCTCCTGGATATCCCACATCTGACACCCAGAGCAGAAAAATGGCCTTACAGTCATACCACTATTCTTAAGTTAGATGAAAAAAGAGATAATAATTTAATATACCTCCTTACCTCGCCTAGACCCGTCCTCGCCAAAGCCCTGATGAACCGAAGCCCTACTACACTGACTCACACTGCTTCGATGACCACTCTGCTGGGCAGTGTCTCCCTTTTATTCTGGAACCTTCTCAGTGACCTTGCGCGATGACGACCTACTGCATCTGTGCACTCCTCCCAATCGAATACCCCACTGAAAGAAACTCCTTGCTTATTAAATCTTCTCAGCAGCCTTACGCGATGACGAGCTACTGCGTCTGCGCACTTCTCCCAATTGATTTTGTCATTATTAAATTTGCTTTGCATCTAAATTCTAGAGGGTTGTCAAACTCCTATCAGATGTATTTTATGTGGTTAGCTTGGAATTCTAATGGCCCTTTCACCCCTTCTCTTCTTCTCCCCTGCTCATCAACTCTCTCTGATTCCCCCCTCCCACTTTCTTCATTCAATGGTCCACTGTCTTCTTCTAGCAGATTCTTTCTTCTTCATCACTTCATCTCTTCCACCTATCAATTCTCAACTTCACAATCATTAATCCTCCCCTACCACCTACCTTCCCTTTCCTCTGGTTTCACCTATACCACCTTCCAGCTTGGTTCCTCCCATTCTCACACCTACTTTTTCTAGGTTCTTACCCCTTCCTCCCCAGTCCTGATGAAGGGTCTCAGCCTGAAACATCAACTGTTCATTTTTCCCTCCACAGAAGCTGCCTGAACTGCTGAGTTCCACCAGCATTTTGTGGGTATTGCTGAGAATTTTAGGACTTCTAAAATGCTGGCATCCTCATACAAGGCATCAAAACTACCCTACAGGTTTCCTTGTCTGTCTGGCAGTCGCCACTGCATTGGAGCCCCAGGATGGGCCAGTAAAAAAGGATATGACCGGTGGACGAGGTCTTGCGCAATAATAACCTACACCCTATCCTCGTTATATGCGGGGGATATGTTCCTCGAAGTTGAAGCATAATGTGAAATCGCATAATGTGAATAATTATTTAAATGGAGAAAATAGGGATGCGTTCCAGAGGGCTTCCTAAATATGTTTTATCTGTAATTTATTCACATTTTCATACCAATACGACACAAAAGCAGTACAACAAGACAACATTTGCATTATATTTAATCAATTTAAGGTAATATTCAATGTAATAAATCATAGAAGGTTAACATCCTGGGGTGTACAGTACTCACCAACAGTGGCAGGTGTGTTCGCTCCGGGAGATGAGTGGTTGTTGTGGTGTCAGGCAGCTTTACATGGATAAGGTGGATGGTTGTGGTCGTCAGGATCATATCAAGCACAGCAAGGGGTGAAAGAAGACTCACAGAACTCTTAGAACTACCAGAAGCAGAAGATGATACTGCTTTGAAATGGTGAGGGTTGTTCGCTTGGCAGCATTTTGTTTTCCAGCATAAGTTTGCTTGTAGGGAAGAAGGGTTGATGGCAGGGAATGACTGAAATGCTGACTCTGTTCTAAACTTGGGTCCATGTCCATTGTCACTTGTGTCAAGTGTTCCGACTTCCACCATTCCCTCACTGTTGATAAACTCCCAGGATTTTCGAAATCGTCTGTTGCTTACAGCATCTGAGAGATAGTTCGCCGTAAAAAAAAACTTACTCCTTGAATGTGGATCACACCTTGGTCGAGTGGTTGAATCAGCGATGTTGTGTTAAGCGGCAGGAAATTCACTGTTATGTTAGGATGAATGCTATCCAAATGTTTAGGATGGGCTGGCGCATTGTCAAGCAACAAAAGAACTTTAAAGGCAAGATTCTGTTCCCAGAACTGTGTTACCTTCAGCTGACACCGCGCTGTTTATAATTTCCAAGTTTTTTTCAAGTGTTAAGGCGGTTCTCTGCCGCTCGGCTGATGACCCAGGACATGACTTCAGATGCTTAGGAGGCATAGTTAAATATTTCAAGCGCAAAATCACTGCACCGTAGGTAAAACCAATAAAAGTTTAAGATCGCGCATCTTCACCTTGCCAAAACCAATGCGAGAGTGGCGGGAGAGAGATTGTGAGGTGCGCGCACCTGACTTGTATTGGCAGGAAAGCAGTGCTCCTCGCATAACTGTGAGTTTTGGCCGCATATAATTTCTGATCTGGATCAGTAGGAGCAGTAAAATTTCTTGCAGATTTTCCTTGTAGAAAATAATCAAATATGTTTTTGAAACAGGAATTGGCAACTCCCCAGAACTTAATGGATTTTATCCTTAGGTATTAGAAGAGATAGGTAAAAAAAAGCACGCTCATCTTGAAAAATCTTTCTAAAGCTCTTCAAGTTCAGGATTTGTGCTTTAACTTAGGTCATTGGAAAAATCAGTCCAATGGTTTTGTGGTTATGAGAAACAAAATCAATCAGCTTTCACTGTCATTACACTGTGAAAGTAACAACCACTTCCAAGTTTCAGCTAATGTGGACAATTATGTTTCTGATGGCTGTTCAAACACCCTCTAGAGGCTGCTTTACTTGTAGCCATCTTTAACAGCATCAAGGAAAATCATTTATATTAATATGAATCTCATAAATCTAAACTTATTGTAAAATTCCCTGAAAATGTCATACTTGATTACTTGGTGTACAGGTTTTACTTGGACACCAAGTCTTAATTAATATTTGGCAAATCCATTGGTTCTTCAAGAATCAGAATCAGAATCAGATTCAGGTTTAATATCACTGGCAGATGTCGTGAAATTTGTTAATTTTGAATACTCATTTGTCTGCAAATTGTAATTCCATCATGTCAAACTGTATTTAAGTTAAAAATAGTAAACAATTACTAGTTTTTGAAAAAGTAAATTCTGATGTTTTAGTTTCCATGATTTATTTGCTACCACGGTAATACTTCGGTCTAATTGGCTGATTCCCTGCTTAATTATGAACATCAATGTCTGACCAGGGGCAAACAGTGACAGGATTGGCTGCTTGACTTACCTTTACTTCTAGTCAGAAGATGGTTGACTTAGGGGAACAATTTATTAATTATAAACTAGCCACATTCCATCAGTCTGCTCAGAGGAAATTAGTCCATTGCCTGTTCTCTGGGAGATAAGCATTCTGAACTTAGTGTTTCCTGGTACTCAGAGATTCAACACAACTGACTGGGCCTCTGGCTGAGTGAGACCCTAGCTTGGCTCACCCTGGGACCTTCCTGGGGTATACAGTGAGGTGAAATAAAGAAGATCGGATCAATTTGTTGAATATTATTAATATAGTTATTTGGCCAAAATGCCAACCAGTGACGTGTAATGGCTAATACTCTCGCAACATACTAAAGCTATCTGGCTATTACCTTAGCTGAGTTAGTAAGAGTCTGTGATATGCAAACTGGCTCCTGTAGATCCTGCACTACAATAATGATGGCATTTCAAAACACAACTTGTTACTTTGAGACATCAAGGACAGATTGTGGACAATGCAATATCAAGAATATTCAACCATTCTTTATGATGTTTGAATGGACACCAGAAAAATGTTTGTTTATACAATACATCCAAATTTTTGTAATTTTTATTCCTAGAATGTCATTTATAATGTCAGCATTGTTGCCCATCCTTGGGTTGAAGAGGCAGTTAAGATATGAGCAAGTCAATGGTTCTGAAGTAAAGACAGCAGTTTCTTTTCACTGAATCTAAGAGCATATGAAAATCGGAGCAGGATTCGGCCGCTCAGCCTCTCAAACCTGTCCCACCATTCCATATAATCATGGCTGATCTGCCCTCCTTTCCTCCATTAAGCAAGTTTCCCACTGCTATCAATTCCTAGATCTTTTCGAAAATGATCTGTTTCCTCCTTAAGTACCTACAGGAGGAAGATACCAGAGGTCCATGAGCCAGTTCTTATTAGGGGATCATGATATAATTTTAGTGTTTCTTTAATGAGAGTAATTTTGAAATCAACAGACTTAATTACCTGAACTTCCAACTTGAATAAAAATGTCCCAGCTGCCTTGTGAAATTTGAACTCATGTCTCTGGATAAATTGTCCTGAACTCTGGATTAAACTAAATTAGCTATTGGTTCACTTTAATCATAGAAGCTAAACTTGATCACCAACTTTTTAAGGAAAAGTAGCCTGCCATAGTTATTTGGCTTTACTGTCATATAAAGCATTGAACAGATTTTCACAAGCCAAGAGCAGTGAGATATTTTCACAGGACATGTCACAGGACATGTCTCACGACAGCTTGGTGCAAGCTATGTGGTTGCAAGAACGGGTGACATTGGATGATACAATTTTAAATCCTCAATGATCAGTATTTGGATAGTAAATAGTTATAATAACATCTAGAAATCATGTTATTTTTTAATTGTCGTTCTAAAAGGCTAATATTAATATATTTTGAACAGGTATTCTAAAATACTTTATTTCACCCTGTCTTAATTATGCTTTTATTAATAATAAAGCAATGAATACACATAAAAACAATAGCGTTCATCCCTTTTCCTTAAAACTCCATAAATATTGTTAGTAATTAATTAATGAATGATCATTTATGCTCAAAATTACCTTGGCACCCAAGAGAATTTTTTAGAAGATTATCACAGTTTGGGCACAGATTCTCACATAACTTTGCCACCCCTGCTCTAGTCTAATTGAGTCATTACATTTAGACGGGACTAAGGCTAAGGATGCATGAAGCAAAACAAGTAACATTCAGGTCAATAGCTTTGGGAAAAGGTGACTAGCATCTGGTGCCAAATTGGTAATTGAAGCGTGCTTGACTCATGCAAGTTGACGAATTTCTATTCAGCTACAGGATACCAGGTCCTGCCAAAGAAACAGTCAATTCACTTTATGGTTTTGGGTGCAAGCCCAATTTCTCAATCAAACCTTGAGTCATGATTTAGTACTGAGCAGCAATGGTGATCGTTCTGTGCAAAGCAGATGTTTAGTTCTGGCTTGGTGATGTATTGCAAATATAAGACCACCAAAGAATTAAAAAACCCCACCATTTATCTATATATACCGAAGGATTTTATACAGAATTTTACAGTTTTGCAATCATCACATAGAATGGTATTATTCTGGAGCAACAGCTATGCAAATCTTAATTGTTTTCAATTGCTGTATTTTGTATTTTTTTGTATTCACCCCCACTTCTATGACATGAGCACAAAAATCTAGACTGGCTCCTTATTTTAGTACTGAAGGAACCTTCTAGAAACCTTCTTCAGAAGACAGAAATATTCCATAGCAATAGTTTGAAAGAAAAGTTCAAGTCCCAGTTCAAGTTTAATTGTCATTCAACCATCCATGAATACAGCCAAATAAAACTGTGTTCCTTGGGGGTCAAGATACAAAACATAGTACCAACAGTCATACACAGCATAAGGCACATGTAGCGCATGTAAGTAGCAGTAAACATATAGTCACACAAAAAATAATAATATAGTCCAAGTCCCTGAGTGACATGTCCTGCTGATTAATGGTGCATGGATGATTGTTGGTAAAACTAAGCCCTTAGCATTCAACAGATGAATACATGCAACCCAACTTGTCATCCACTAAGTGAACACCAATGTGAGGAGCCTACCTCCTCCACCAAAGCCCCCCCATCCTATCCAGCATGGACACAGTGCCTCTTCTCCTGGGTGGAATTAGACCTAGTTTGTGCTATAACTGAGTTCCCCCACAGTTGGTCTCACCATTAAACCCGTGAACCAGACTTGCAGTATTCGACATTACCAATGTCCAACAGGGTCTTGTGGTCACAGGAATACATTCCAAGTTAGACTGCACAGCACCTTCATGCACCATCTCCGATGTCTTTCTGCAGCAGACAGCAACATAATCCATTGTTTCCATTGTCCCAGGAAATACTCACTCAATATCATTAAAATTATTCTGTCATTACTACAACAGTGTTTGTAAACACAGCATTAATTTTTTTATGTTGTTACAATGATGATGCTTCAAAAAACTCATTTGTTTTGAATTGCATTGTAATTTCCTGAATGGTAAGTGATAGATGCTATATTAGATGCAAAATTATCCATCCATTTTTTTCTGATATTTATACAGATTCCATTAGAAATTCTTATTGATTTTAAGATCCTTTCTGTATCTAGATTCTTTTATAAACAGGATTAGCACAGCAGGTTCAACTTTTACCTCATGGCTCCAACAACACATGTTCAAATCTGATCTCCATTGCTGTCTGGATATAGTTTGCATATTTCCACAGTTCATGCTTCTTGTTTTAGTTTCCTACCACATTCCAAAGCTGCAGGTTAACCTTGGTGGGTTAAGTGGTCATTATAAATTGTCCCCAGTGTATCGGTGAGTGGTAGAATCAAGGAGGAGTGAGGAGGAATTGATGGAGAGGTTGGGAAAGTTATGAAAGATTGGTGTAAAGAAATGCTTGATGGGTGTGCACTTAGTATGCCTGAGGGCCTGGCTCTGTATTCTATGACTCTTTGACCTCTATAAATATTTTCTATAGATTTTACAATATCCCACAATCAAACAAAATAGATAGTGAAATATTTATAAAGATGTTGTGGATCAATATTGTATTGCCCCTTTCAACTGTTATGGACAAGTTTGTTAATCTGATCCTCTGCAGAATTTGATCTTTGTTAGACTATGGAGAAGAAGGCAGTAATACATTTTTACTGAAGATGCCTGTTACATATTCAAATTAAAGCACCGCTCTGCAAATTATCCCTCATGACTCAGTCAATATTTTCCGACCTGAAAGCCACTATTTCGGGATGAATTGAACCACAAGAGCTTCAATTTAACAGTTTTACTGGAATAGTGTAGTTAATTTCTTCAGAAATAGACTTTTTAATTAAGGCACAGAGGATAGAAAGGGAAATATTTTCAATAATTCAACCAAAGAATGTTCAGTTGTGTTTATCTTTCTCAGAGCAGACATTCCAGTTCTTCAGAGGTAGTGTTAACTGAACATTATTTTCTCATTACACTAAACCTGAGGCTATTCTGAATAACAATGCTTTGCTCGGCATTGTAAAGGTCATGTAAGCAAATTGTGTATTACTGAAACGCAATAAGTAATCTAGACCCTAGACTTCAAACATTTCTGTAACTTTGCAAACCAATGATGTTGTCAAGTTAGCATGACTGAACTTTGGACATCTCACAAATATAGAAGAACCTGGTAAAATGTCTAAAGTCAAACAAGATCAACATTTCAATGGAAGAATAATTTACCTTTGCAAAATCCTGACTGATAATCAAAAAATATTGGTAATCCGTTTGAGGGGCAGATGCGTGGGTGCATGCGGTGGGGGATGGGGGGGGTGACATGAGATTATGAGATTGATATGTAGACAGCTCCAGCTAGAGGTTGGAAGAAGACTATCAACAAAGGTCAGAGGAAGTCTCTGATATTCAGTTCTTAAGGCAAAGATGAGAGTAACCAAGGCAAAGTAAATTGAAATGTTCCTTATGAGAGCAGGAGGAACATGACTTTTATACTTTCTGCGCTGCAAGAAAATTGAAGCAAAAATTAAAACTATTTCTAGCCGTAACCTTTTTGCAGTAAGTTTACCTGAGGGATGGATGAATTGGGGAGGTAGCTTGCAGATGTTAATGTTGGGGCTGGCGGGGGAATTGTTCATGACATTCTGTTCTTGGTCAAGCTTCAATTGAAATTCCAGATTGATGTATTGATGATACATCATATCTGATTAGATGAAAGCTCAGTAATAGGGTTAATTTTGAGAACCGAGAACAGCGTCAGTGGAGTTAAGGTAACCTCAAAACTTAATATTTTAACAACATAATGTTCATATTCCACAAGGTAGGGGAGATCAAGCAAAAGTAAATGACAGTTTTAAAAAAAATTGTGCTGTTCAAGATTCCTTAATGCAAGAACCAATAAATTACTCAAATAGACTATATAACCAAGATGAGGCATCTGTTGAAAAGCAGACTCACACCATGAATATTTAAGTGCTATTCAATGGCATATGCATAATGATTTCTTTCATATTATTACAATGTTTCTCTTCCTTGGTGATCTCTTAAGCAGATGGTTTTCCGTGATGATTTACTATATGTTGTCATGGTGTGTGTCCTTTTGCTTCTCTCTTCAGACATTCAATCTTTCTGTGGTAATCTTCTGGGAAAACCCTTTGTTTAATTGTTTGCATAGAATTTTGAGCAGATCATGACAAATTTAGTAATGATATCCCCTGGGCAGCCATCAATGTTCCCATTAAGAAAATGGCCCCAGGTATTGCTGGCCTCAATATCAGCTACCTATCTATAACTTTCCCTCCTCTACAATTGATCTGTTGATTTGCAGCAGTCATTTTTTTCTTGTCTTAGGTTGTTTATAACCATATGACAGTAAATATCACAAATTGGGCTCTATAAAATGTAAAAGCATAGAAATGTTAAAGAGAATAAAGACTTCTGCCTGCTTTCCTGGAGCATTACAAATCCCTGAAAAAAAAATCATTTACATTTTATTTTCCACTACTTTTAAAAGTACTTCCTGCTCTCCAGATCTTTTCAGTAAGAACATTGCAAATAACATTTTTTTGTGTGTGAAGGACTAAGTGTTCGCTTATTAAGCATTTGATACTGAATTTCTCAGTTAGGTTTAATGATTGTTGGCATACAGATAGAGTAGCAATCAGATCAAATACACATGGGAAAATAAGAAAATGTCCTCAATTTAAATGTAAGATCATAGAATGTACAGCATGCATTTTACTGAATTTTCACCAGAATCTTTGAAGAACAAATCAGCCCTTCCAGGTCTATGTTCTTTTTATTTCAAGTACTTCCAGTTCTAATTCCCCTCTAGCAGTGAATTTGTATCCATCATCCTAATCATAATCACTCATTTCAAAAGGTTTATCCATATTTCACATTTGATTATTCTGATATCACTTTAGGTCTGTATGTTATTTTTATCAACCTCATAGCTATAAAATCCTTCATAAATTTAGCTACCTCTTTGTCCTGTACTCTCTCCAAAAAGTTTAGTCTCTTCTAAAGATTTATAACTATTCTGATTACTTAGAAATGATGCACAATTGGATTCTTGTTTTCATAAACAATGTGTAATTTCCAGTGCATGAAAACTGAGACGCTAGATAATCTGTCCAGGGCCTAGCACATACAATCACAAGGAAGGCTCCCAGTATCTTTATTTTCTTAGACGGTTAAGGAAATTCAGTGTGTCAGTGGGCACTCTGATAAACTTGTACATATAGTAAGTACCACTAAAAGTTTCTGACTGGTTGCACCATGATCTAGCACAGCAATTCAAATGTGCAGGAACAAGAGAGTTCAGAGATTTGTATTATGCCATTGATGGAGAGAAAGTAAAGATCAACACTCAGAATTTTAGGAGCAACTTCTTCACCTCTACCATCAGATCTCTGAACAGTCCATGAATCCATGAGCAGTACCTCACTATTCCTCTTTTCCATTATTTGTTTATTTTTTGTACCATAGTAATTTTATGTCTTGCACAGCTGCCACAAAGCAACAAATGTCATGACATGTGTCAATGATAATAAACCTATTCTGATTCTGGAGATACAGAATCATAGACATACAGAACACAGAAGCAGGTTCTTGGCCGATCTGGCCTATGCTAACCAAGATTCCCATTGAAACTGGTCCTATTTGTGCACATTTGGCCCATACCCTCTAAAACCTATCCTATCCATGAATCTGTTCAAGTTCCTTTTAGATGTTGTTAATGTACATGCCTCAATCACTTTGTCTGCCAGCTCACCCAACATACGGTCTACGCTCTGAGAGAAAAAGTGTGACCTGGGGTTCTTATTCAGTCTGTTCTCTCATCTTAAACCTATGCTCGTTAGTTCTGAATCCCTCATCCCTAGGGAAAAGACTGTAGGCATTCCTCTTATTTATGCTTGTAGTGACTTCTACTTTGAAAAAGGCACACTCGACAACTTCATGCCCAAGAAACAACTTTATCTCGAACTTCAAAACCGTTATGTATATACAGAGGCTTTCACAACCCGTACGGCATGGCAGGTACACTATATACAAAGCACACCGGAAGTAAAAAGAATGGAAATAGAACCCCCCATTATCCTAATTAGTATTAACTTACTGTTAATAATGCTCACATTACAACAATGCTCTTCTTAATTTTATACACCTTTTTAAAGATCAATGCCCTGTCTTCTACACTCCAATGAGAAAACTCTCTACCTTTTCAACCTCTCTCCACACTCGACTGTAGAGGCTGTCATTGGGTATATTTAAAGCAGAGTTTGATAGGCTCTTCATTAATAAGGGTGTCAGAGGTAGGAGAACAGAGTTAGCAGGGATAGTAAACCAGCCATTATCAAATGGTGGAGCAGCCCTGATGGACCAAATTCTGCTCTTAAGTTTTATGATCTTATGGTCAGACCTTCAAGTTCGAACAACATCCTTGTATATCTCTTCTGCACTCTTTCCATCTTAATGGCATTTTGTTCTTTATCACGGTAACAAAAACTGAACACGATATACTAAATGTGGCCTTGTAAATACAACACAATATCCCAGCTTCTGCATTCAGTTCCCTGATTGATGAAGCCAGCATGCCGAAGAGCTTCTTTGTTACCCTGTTTGCCTGCAGTACCACTTCAGTGAAGCATGTACCTGTACTCTTAGGTTCCTCAGTTCTACAACACTCTTCAGGAGCCAACCGTTCACCATGGTTGTCCTACTCTCCTCTGTCTTCCCAAAATGCTACCTATCACAACTATCTGATTTAAACTCCGTTTGCCATTCCTGAGTTTACTAATCCAGTTGAAAGATCCCTCTGTAAATCCTGATAACATTCTTCACTGTCAACATTAACACCTACTTTAGTGTCATCTGCAAATTTACAAACTGTGAACTTTACATTCTCATCCAGATAATGATACAGGTGACAAAGAAAATGGGCTTAGCACTAACTACTGGGGAACACTTCAAGTCAGCGGCCTCCAGTCTGAAAGACAAACTCCCACTGTCACTTTCTGCTTCCCACCATGTATCCAGTTAGCCAGCTATCAGTGATCTAACTTTCCATAGCAGCCTACCAACTACAACATGTTGACCACCCTGCCTTCATTGACTTTCTAGATTACCTCTTTAAAAAAATTAATTAAATCCAAGAGGCATGATTTCCCATGCATGTTTCTTTACAAATACTTGAATATCTTATTCCTCAGAAGCCTTTCCAGTAACTACCTAGCAGATATATTAGGCTCTCTGGTCTCAAGTTCACAGGATTTTCTCCACAGAAGAAACATTAGTAGATTGGTAGCATCTACATGTAGCCCTGCCTCAAGGCGGCTACAACTATCATCAAAAATCCCCACCATCTTGGCCATGCCGCTTTCTCAAAACTACCATCAGACACGAGAGACAGAAGTCTGAAGTTGCACATGACTGTGTTCAAAAACAACTGATTCCTTTTAACAATTTGCTTCTTGGACCAGACTGCATAACCCTAATCACTATCTCAGTGTAAGGGGTTTCTTCTTTTATGTTACTGCATAGGCTAGTTAAAATGGCTTTTTTGTTCTGTTAACTGCTGAGAAAGTCCTCCCGCTAACAGTTGTTTGGATTACGTTACTGATAAGAGGGTGAACGAACCAATTGGGATAGATATTATTCTTTCTGTGTGTCTGTAAGTTGTTGTGATGCACGGGTTTTTGGGGAGAAGGCACGGGAGAGAGAAGGAGGATGGACAAGGTGCTGTGAGTCGGCTAACGGGGTCGGACCCTGATCAGGAGTCTGAGCTCCAGGGTGTTCGGTGAGGAGAGGAGACGGAGATGGACTCGTGTGGAACATGTGGTCGACCACCGTTGTTGGTCCCAGGCGGCCGGTCGAGCTGGTCCGAGGGGATTGCAGGGTGAAGAAGGAGGGTCCCGAGCTCCAACTGTTTGCGCACGAAGAGATTGAACTTTGATGAGTGTGGTGCCTTTTATTTTCCTTTTATATTTTATTCTCTATTAATTATAGAGTTCCAGTAATATCTATAAACTGTAATTCATTTAATTGTATCTGGTGTATTGTCTGTTATTTGGGCGGGGTGGGGTACATCACACAGCATCCCCACAAACTAATTACCCAGTTTGGCGGGGCCATGGGCTGTTTCCCTAGACGACAGCGAGCTGAGCGACCCGGGGGGCTACATTGGTAATGCAATACTATGACCACTCTGACCACTCAGCTTTCCTTTTTTCTAACTGTGTTCTTATGAAACTTGTGTATTGTCAATATTTAGTTTATGATTTTCTTGTGAATATTATATATCTGATGTTCGGAGCATGTGTAATGAAAATCAGAATTTCATTGGACTTTTGTATATGACAATGAAGTTGACTTTGACTTTAAGTTTGGGTTAAGTTTTAAACATTTTAAAATAAAACTGGTATTCAGAGAATAGTGTCAGAGTAAAAAATGAAAAAAAAGTAAGGACTTGCTGCCTTGGAAGAACAGCATGTTTTCAATCAAGTCTATGCTGAAGGGATCACAGCACTTGCAGTGTCAAGAATGGAGACCGAGTATACAATCTGTCTTAAAGTAAGAGTGCTTAACTACTTTAACCTTCTAAATGATGGATGTCAAAGTGAAGATATTGTTGCATGACTTGAGCACAAAAACCATTACAATGATTGGTATTCTTTATTGTGGATTGCAATATTGTGTACCACAGCCAGGGCATCCTGACATATACACTACAACCAGCTGGTTGTCTTTGTCTCTCACAGGCTAGCTATCAGCAATATCTGGTTCATTTTGTATCTATCCGCAACACTTTAGAAGAGATATGGAAACATTTACAGATCCTAAAAAATCTGCTAAGATATAACTTACTAGATAGATGGCCCACCTGTGTTTGGTATATTTTCACAACTCACTCATCTAAACAATATCCAACTTTTCCTTTCAAAAATTAAGTTTCACTCTTAACATATGACAGACATCAATGACCATAGAACAGTACAACACGTTCAGCTCTTGATGCTGTGCCAACCTATTTAAACTTATTCCATGATTAATCTAAACCTTTCCTCATACACAACCTAGAGCCCTCCATTTTTTACATCAATGTGCCTTTCTAAGAGTTTCATAAGTGTTCCTATTGTATCAGACTCTACCACTCCCACACCATGGCAATACATTCTAGGACTCTATATGCTTTGTGTAAAACTATACTTCTGACATTTGCCCTGAATTTTACTCAACTTATCCTCTGGTATTGGCCATATCCACTCTGGGGAAAAAAAGCTCTGACTGTCCTCTCTATGTCTCTCCTAATCTTACACATCTCTGTCAAGTTACCTCTCATCCTCCTTCACTTCAAAGAGAAGAGCCCTAGCTTGCTCTACTTTCCTCATAAAATACATTCTCTAACCCAGGCTGCATCCTGGTGAATCATTGCACCTTCTCTAATGGTACCATGACAAATCAATTACTTACAAAAAACATTGAAAGTAATCGACTTGTCATGGTAAAAATTTAAACAAGAATTTCATATGTTTTTTGTGCTTCAAGATCAACAAGAGAGAAGTAAGTCGTACTGTGATATAGGAAGTGACATGAAAAGAGATTTGAATAAAAAGAGCAAGCAAGGAAACATAAGGATATTTTTATCCCCAGGAAATGTTTAACTGGGATGATATTTGCTCAACGTAATGCCCAGAAGCTAGCAGTTTTGGACCCAATGGACAGGTCAGTTTACGAAGTTTAGTAGGTGCACCAAATAAGTGAATTGCACATTCCTCAAGATCCATATATTACTGATTGATGTTCAATGGGTATTGTTAGGGAGTATTCTGGAGTTATGTGAATATAACAAATATTAACTTAAACAAGAACCAGTCTTCAGTTCTTAATGTGGATTGTAAATTTCAAGCGGCAGATCGAAATTAAAAGCACGTTTTTGCAAATAAACAGACTGGCCCACAATTTGAGAGATATAGTTTGCAAAATGGTGACCATGAGTTTTCTGCATATGCATGAGCTAAAAGTTAAGACAATGGGGTTGTGTTAATTGGCTTGCATCAAACCAGGCAACATGGGCTAAATTATTAGCACCATTGTGACTTGAGTTCAAGCTGGCAGACCAGACCGTTGTTGTCACGTAGCATATCAAAAACATGGTCATAGGTACAGGCAATCAATAGTTTTGTGCACTCAAACAGCCCTGACAACATTAATTTTGAGTGTCCGGGATTTCTGTCCCTGGAAGCTTTTAGGCGATTTGTGTGAATTCAAAGATTCAAAGTACATTTATTATCAAAGTATGTATGCAGTACACAACTCTGAGCTTCATCTTCCCCATGGATAACTATGAAACAAAGAAAAACCATGGAACCCATTCAAAGAAAAACATCAATCCCCATTCACATAAAAAAACAAATCGCGCAAACAGCATTAAGAAAAAAAGTGAAAAACAGAAAATATAAAACACAAAATCAAAATCGAAAGAGTCCAGGCATATTCAGCTCAGTGTTCATTATCTGCAGGCCACCCGCCCCAATTCAAAATCGCCCAACATAGCAATAGAAGAAGGAGTGTCCAGAAACTAGAAACACATCATAACATGAACAACAGAGCCCAATCTACAAACGTCGATTAAATATTTCCCAAGATCCAGAAGTCCAACATCAGCTTCCGACAGCATTGAGGGAGATAAACCATTTCTTCCTTCAGGAGCAGCAAGCAAGAGGTCAGCAGACAGCATTGAACATCCTCTCACCTTCTGCTCACTCCTCGATGATTTCAATCTTTCTCAGTAAGAACAATGAGAAATGGAGTCAATCATGGGCTTGCACGCTATCTCCAGGCTTTCCGGCTTTGAAGCTGCACACTTCACCTGAAACCTCATGGAGCCTTCTTGGAGACAGCAAAGTGCCAGATTGCTCAATCAGCCTAAAAACACATCACCAAAATGTAGATCACAGGCTCCAACTTTAGCAGAACCACATCTGAAAAAAAAAGAAAATGTAACGAAAGCGAAAGAAATAGTTTAGTGAATTGTCTGGAGGATATCATTCTTGGTCGCATTGTGTGCTGGTACCATCTTCTTCCAGAATTACTTTGTGACAAAGATGTTTGAACATTCAGAGGCACCTGTCACTGTAGATATGTAATTCAAAGGAAGCGTTACCAACCCAAGAGGAAATAACATCATTGTAACCATTGAAATTGTATTGAATTGCCTACTGTTAACTTTGATCCTAAGGATATAAAACATGATGTACTTTTAGGTTTTGAGCCTCTACTGAGAATGTCTCCAAGATGACACCTGCTTATTGTGACGAATAAAGACTTCTATATCATCAGCTTTCTTGTCTCTCCTGTGACTTCAGTCATAGTCATAATAGGTACAACCTTTGCTAAAAGAGCCAAACACATCAATCTGAAATTGCAGCCAAAAAAATGACATTTCGTATGAGATGCACAGTGAAATAAAATAAGTTTTCATCAATGAAAATAGTAATTTCCTGCTGCCACTTATTTCAAGGTAACTTGACCCAAATTAAAAGAAATTTATTTTCAAGCTAATTTGATCCAAATTAAGTCATTTGCCATTGGTTTATAAGATTATTTGAAGAGGAAAATGGATCCTCTTAACTTCCTCCCTCTCTCTCTCTCTCTCTCTCTCTCTTTCTCTCTCACCCCCCCGCCCCCCTTGTGGATGGACTTGTCTTCCAAACTGCTGACCAGAAATTTCATTATATTGAAACAACTCCTTCACCGAGTGTCTGCCAACTACAGAAACTTTTACAAATACGGAGCAGCATAGATAGCCTGTCTTTCTGTGGGCTACCATTCACATACCGAATTAGTGACGGTCTGATGGTTAATATTAAATAACATGTTGCAAACAATGTTAGAAAAATCATTAATAAACAGTATTCATTTCACACTCTGCTTTAAAAGTGAAGTAAAATAATCCCTAAAGGAAAACCCTAAGATTTGGAGAGTTGCCAATTTTCTTCTCTCCTGCATCTTTCATACCTACTTGCTTTTGAAAACAATACTTTCAGTTCAAGTTCATATTTATTGCTGTCATAGGCACACATGCACAGGGTTTAAGTTAGCTTCTTACAGCAGCAGCATATTACTTTACAAAATAAACATAAAGATAAACATAAATTAACAGAAACTTAAATTAACATAATTTATACATAATATACATGTGAGCAAAATAAACAATAAAGTTACAAAATGACAATGGGTTATTGATGTAAAATACAAGCAGACTTTTTCCACTGAGGCTGGATGAGACTAGAAGTAGAGATTTAAGGGTTAAGCATGAAAGGTGAAATACTTAGTGGCAACATGAAGGAAAGCTTCTTCACTCAGAGGATGGTGAGAGTGTGGAACTAGTTGTCAATGGAAGTGATGGATGTGGGTGCAATTTCTACATTTAAGAGAATTTTGGACAGGTACATGGATGGAAGGGTATGCAGATTCCAGGTGCAGGTCGATGGAACTAGACAGCATAATGGCTCAGCACGGATTAGATGGGGATATAGTCATATGGAAGAACTCTGCATAAAAATCAAAATACAAAGGTCCCAGTCCATGCTCAGTCAGCCTCAGATGTAGTTGAAAATTCAACAATAATTACAGGTTGACCTCATCATTGAATTGATGGGTGTTCAGAAAAGCCATGTTTGTAGATACATCACTTTGCAGATACATCAATTTCTCAGTTAAAGTGTTGGCAGCCCATTTTCATTCTTTCTCCTTGTCATGGCCATCAGAAAGAATATAAGACCATAAGACAATAAGACATAGGAGCAGAATTAAGGCATTTGGCCCATTGAGTCAGCTCTGCCATTCAATCATGGCTGATCCTCTCTTTAAAATAAGTTTAAAATATATAACTGGAAGATTCACAAATTCTACAGTCAAGTTCAAATTATCTGCTTTCTTTCTGAAACTCTTGTATATTTCTAACTGGGGATCCTGATTATATTCTCTCTCTCTCTCTCTCACACACACACACACACACACAGACAGACAGACAGACAGACACACACACACACACACACACACACACATACCCATGTTTCATCTCTCTCTGATTTTTGATATTTCTAGTTTATCATTTTTGTTTGCAGTTTTTCACCAAACCTCCATTCTTAAAATGGATGTCTTCTATCATTTGAAAATTCACCTCTTCTCCCTTCATCCCCTTTCTCTATTGGGCATCCATCCTCATAACTTATGATGTTATAAATTCATCTGTCACGTGAAATTTAAATTATTGGCTCATAATGTCATTGAAATTGTCATACTTTTGACTTCCAAGTTAAGCATAATTTGCTCTGCATCTCTTTTTCTGATGGCTCAACCACGGCTGATTCTGATTCTTTAGCTGATGCTTTGAGCTATTTTGTAAAATTAAGATATTCTGCAGGTGCTGAAAAATTTGAGCAACGTACACAAATTGTATAACCATATAACCATATAAAAATTACAGCACGGAAACAGGCCATCTCGGTCCTTCTAGTCGTCCCAACGACCTGCACTCAGCCCATAACCCTCCATTCCTTTCCTGTCCATATAGCTATCCAATTTAACTTTAAGTGAAAACATCAAAACTGCCTCAACCACTTCTGCTGGAAGCTCGTTCCACGCAGCTACCACAATGTAGCATTCTGTTTGCTTTGAACTATTTTATGTTACTGTTTGGGTCCTACTTCAATTTTCAACTTGAAAACTTTGGTCAATTCCAATCCTACCTACTGTATTCATGTCAGTCGCCTCCAAACTGGGCCTAATTAATTCTCAAAGTTCAAATATTTCAACGTAAATTTCTGAACAAAGTAAACATATATGTCACCATACGCAACCTTTAAGCAGATGGAGGTTTCATTGCCTCATTGCCATGGCTGGAAGCAAGACAGGAAAGGAGAATTCCAAGCCAGGCTGAGATGCAAAGGAATGAGGACCCCTCTAACCAGCATTTTATTAGCAAACCTGCAGTTGCTGGAGAATATAATTGAGGACCTGAGAACAACATTGCTGTAGTGAAGGGAAATGAGAAACTGTTGTATTCTGTGTTTTGCCAATATGTGGCTTACTCAAAGTATACCAGATACAGCGATCAGACCCAAAGGGTTTTCGATACATAGGATGGACCAAACTGCTGATTCGGAAAAGGCAAAAGAGGTGTCTCATGATAAACTCTCTGTGATGCTCTGCTCAGGCAGTTTTGTCATACTTTTGTTGCCCTAATCTTGAACACATAATGATCAAATGCCAAGTGTTTTATTTGTCAACAGAGTTCTCCTCCGTGATCTTGACCTCAGTTTGCATACCACCATGCATTCAGGCACTTGAGATACTGCATGGTGCCATCACCAGACCAGGAACAGTTCACTTAGATGCATTTCAAATCACAGTCAGGAATTTCAGTCAGGTTTGTTTGAGGAAATCCCTGCCCAATTACCATCAGTATATAACCTGTAGTACCAGAGATCCCAATACATTAGACCACTGCTATACTGAGATAAGGAATGCTTGCACTTCAGGAAATCTGATCATTTGGCTGTCCTTCTCTTATCTGCATATAGGCAGAGACTAAAGAGCAAAGCTCCACAGTTTAGGACAACAAAGAGGTTGATGCAGGAGGCCAAAGAGCAGCTACAGGATTGCTTCCAGCCAATGGACTGGATTGTATTCAAGGACACATCTGTGTATCTGAATGAGTACACCATGACTTTATAAAAACAGTTGTAGATGAGTGCGTTCCCACAAAATCATTCAGAGTTTTCCCCAACTAGAAACCCTGGATGAATCATGAGATCGGCAATCTGCTGAGGGCCCGATCAGAGGTATTCAAGTCTTATGACCAACAAAGTTACAAAGGGTCCAGATACAATCTCCAGAAAGCCATCTCACAGAAGAAGTGGCAATTCCAGACTAAATTTGAATCACTAAGGATGTTCGAGAGCTGTGGATGGGCTTGAATGCTATCACTTCTTACAAAGTGAAAACAAGCAACATAGGTAACAAAAGGGCTTCACTCCCATACAGCCCAGCCCAATGCCTGTATGCTCCCTTTGACTGTTAAAACATGGAGGAACTATCATGAACTCCTATAGCCCTCGATGATCTTGTAAATTCATACTCTGAGGCTGATGTGCGAGCAGCCTTTAGGAATGTGAACTCACAAAAAGCATCTGGCCCAGATGGAGTACCTGGTCAAGTACTAAAGACCTGTGCTGATCAACTAACTGGAGTGTTCACTGGGATTTTTAACCACTGACTTACCTGCCTTATGCAGGCTTCGGTTATATTGGTGCTTAAAGAGCATGTGGTGACCTGCCTCCGGTAGCACTTACGTCCACAGTGATGAAGTGTTTTGAGAGGTTGATGCTGAAACATATCAACTCCTGCCGGAGAAGGAAGTTGGATCTGCTCCAATTTGCCTACTGGCACAACAGGTCCACAGCAGATGCCATTTCATTGGCTCTTCACTCAATCCTGAAACATCTGGAAAGTGAAGAGGCTTACATCAGGATGCTCTTTATCGACTACAGCTCACCATTCAATACTATCAGCCCCTCAAAGCTAATCAATAAGCTTCAAGACCTTGGCCTCAATCCTCCTTGTGCAATTGGATCCTTGATTTTCTCACTTGTAGATCTCATCCAATTTGGATTGGAAACAACATCTCCTCCACAATCTCCATCAGCACAGACACACCACAAGGCTATGTGCTTAATCCCCTGCTCTAATCAATTTACACTTATGACTGTGTGGCTAAGTACAGCTCCAATGCCATATTTAAGTTTGCTGACAACACCGCTATCGTAGGCTCAATCAAAGGTGGTGGTTACTCAGTGTCAACAAGACCAAGGAGCTGATTATTGACTTTAGGAGGAGGAAACCGGAGGTCCACAAGCCAGTCCTCATCGGAGGATCAGAAGTGGATATGGTAAGCAACTTTAAATTCCATGATGTTATCATTTCTGGGGACTTGTTCTTGACTCAGCATGTAAATGCAATTATGAAGAAAACATAGCAGCGTGTTTACTTCCTTAGGAGTTTGTGATGATCAGCATGACAGCATAACATCAAAAACTTTGACTAAAGGTCTATAGATGTATTGATCTATTAATGTCTGGTGGAGAATATGTTTACTGGTGCCATCATAGCCTGCTATGAAAACACCAATGTTTTTGAATGGAAAATTCTACAAATCATTGTGGATACAGCCTAGTATATCATGGGTAAAGCCCTCCCCACCATTGAGCACATCTACACTGAGCATTGTCACAGGAAAGCAGCGTCCATCGTCAGGGTCCCCACCAACAGGCTATGCTCTCTTCTCACTGTTGCCATCAGGAAGAAGGTACAGGAGCCTTAGGACTCTCACCACCAGGTTCAGGAACAGTTATTACCCCTCAATCATCAGGCCTCTGAATCAGAGGGGATAACTTCACTCAATCTCACTTGTCCCATCAGTGAACTGTTCCCCAACATATGGACTCACTTCCAAGGATTCTTCATCTCAAGTTCCTGATGTCTATTTATCCTTCCTTCCTTCTTCTTTCCTTCTTTCTGTATTTGCACAGTTTTTTGCACATAGGGTGTTCACCATTTTGGTGTGGTCTTTCATTGATTCCATTATGGCTATTCAATTTATTGAGTATGCCTCCAATAAAATTGATATCTGGGTAGTATATGGTGACATATACTATATGGACTTTGATAGTAAATTTACTTCGAACTTTGAACTTTGAATCCTGAGATTCATTTTCTTACGGGCTTTCACAGCAACTACAAAGAAGCATAATAGAATCAATGGAAAACCATAACAAGACAGACAATAAGCGATGTACAAAAAAAACAACAAACTGTTCAAAACAAAATTAAAAAAAGAACAAAATAATAATAATAAATAAGCAAGCAATAAATATCAGGAACATGAGATGAAGAGTCTTTGGAAGTGAGTCCATAGGTTGTGGGAACAGATCAGTGTGGGAGTGAGTGAAGTTGAGTGAAGTTATGCCCTGTGGATCAAGAGTCTGAATGCTGAGGGGTGATAACTGTTGCTGAACCTGGTGGTGTGAGACCTGAGGACCCTGTACCTCCTTCCTGATGGCAGCTGTGAGAAGAGAGCATGGCCCGGATGGTGGGGGTCCTTGATGATGGATGCTGCATTCCTGGGACAGCGCTCCTTGTAGATGTTTTTCTATTGTCTTGCTACAAATCAGATTTTATCAATTAGTCCCTTGCTCTGTTCCACGATAAGCCATCTAACTGGGATTACCCTTGTGGGCATAGATTGGCTTCTTATTTCTCCAGCTGCTCCTTTTCCTTTTCAAATTACTCATTTATATCACTGAACTAACTGCTCCTTTAAATATCACAGAAAGATTTTATTTTAATTTTCTGTCAAATCTAATGTTCAGTTCTGCAAAGCGTGAATTGAGATATTGTATTTTTCTTAATTAAATGCGACTGATCTTTATATCTCAATCATTTTTAAACATCCTGGCCCTTGTAATTTCCATGCAGAGATATAATAAGAAACATTATTGAAAAGTCAGCACCTCTTGTCTTTTCAGCAATTTCATCTTCTAATCCTTTATGAAAGTTGTCCTTCGAGATAGACCACTGATCTGTTTTCATCCAAGTATCACATTCCACTTTCTCCTCCAATTACAAACTCTGTGATCTTTGCAGAGACGTTTCCTCCATTGTTCCAGCATGGTCTACTATTTTTGTCTTCTTTAATTTTACCTCTATCACAAACAGGAATAGATAAGCTCAAGGGAATGTAATAATAAAGCACCTTAAAATCCAATCTAAAAGCTGGAGGCTTTTTATGCCAATTGGACGTTACTATGTAATCAGTATATCAGAAATACGGATTGATCTAAAATGCATATCTGATATGATATTCAGAAGCATATAGACAAAAATGAGAAGCATAAAATTGTAGTCTGTACATCAAGAACAAAAAATGAATGGCAAAAGATATAGACAGGAACCTTTAATATCCCATGGACCCCTACCATTAACCGAGTGGATCCGAGGCTGGAAACATCTAATATAGACTCTCTCTATGGAAGAGAAAAATTGTGGATGGAGTAGAAAGTTACTTATCAGCCACATGGTGTTGTTGCAATTACAGTGTATTCAGTTAATTGGGACACATCAGGATCAGTATATTTTGGCCCAATTAATCAGCTACCTGAATGACCCGATGTTCAAGGAAATAGTTAAAAACTTATAAAAAAGACAAACTACCATTAACTGAGTCATAAGTTATGTATTTAAATGAAATACAGAATAAATTAGAACACTAACAATACTACTACAGTCCCATAAAATGATAGTCCCTATAAGTTATTGATGAGCGAATTCATCCAGTGTATGCTGCCATGTTCTTTTGATTAGAATGAATAAAATTACTTGTACCACTGGACCTGGACTTCCAAGGTCAAGAGAGTGTAACTACTCCAATGCAATAGTGTTTCAACTTTAAACACTCTCCCACGCGGGTCTCCTGTCATTGTTAAATACAGTGGACAACTAGCAAATGAATAAAGTCAGTGCAAGCACCTAGTGCAGATAACAGACTGCCTTCATACAGTGCTTTCAACAATTGCATTCTCCAACTCTTCATTTACATTGTAGAACTCAAGATGATTGCCGATGCCTTCAGATGTATTTGTAGTGCTTAATTTGTTGAATTAGTGAAATAGTTTCTTTTTTACTTCTGGCCATTTCTGGCTTCTCCAAGCTTGCAAGCTTGAAATAACAGTGATGAAAACAGTTCTAAGTTGTCTTACGGTTTACTTCTCGTTAACCATCAGTGACAAAAATCACTGCTTTTTGACAGAAACACAAGCAACTGATGCTATTTAAAAACTGTGTGCTCAAAGCACGGTATGGTGTCTAACGGCCACACAAGTTCACGTGACTGATGCTAGTTAGAAATAGGTCAGCAACTGTTACCTCTCCCAATTCAGCAGCACAGTGTCCAAAATAAATGAAGGAAATCCCGGCAATTTTCTCGATTTTGTTTTTGCTCTTTAAGAGTTGTCCCAAATAAGTGGCTGCTCCGATTAGCTGAAGATCCAATTAAACAGAATCCACTGTTCATACTTAATTAACTACTTAATTAAGTAGGGAATATAATAAATAAGTTAAAAAGATGGTTCCAAAGTCTGCTTCTGATTTCCCTCCCTATTGTAGTTACAGTAACCTTTAGTTGTAGCAGATGAAATGAGAAGATACAAATTAATTGAAATGCATTAACTGCTGAACTGTTGGATAAAAATGACCTTAAAATAATGGTCGTTTCATCAACATGATTAAATAACATGATTTATATATTTCTGAGGATTTAATTCTGAAGTTAAAAATACCATTGAATTTATTATCCTTTGTAAACGCAGAGAAACATCATTGGAGGATATGGAGCTATAATTAGATGTTCTATGGTAGAATTAAAGAGAGAAACATATAAAATTAAAGCTAGTGATAAGGAACATATAGATTTAAAATGTCCACATAGGGAGTAAATGGTAGGCTGCAGAAATTTGTCGATTGTCAAGTGGATCCACTCACCATGGATCCTGAAGTTGTGATGAAGGACAATCTCGCCCGTTTCCACCACTGACAGTACTTTGTCCAGTGCTATGAATTTGCACACTTTCAAGAAGTGATCTACAATCATCATGATGATGGTCCACCCCTCAGAAGGTGGAAGACCCGCGACAAAGTCCATGGCGAAGGGGCCCATGGTCTCTCTGGAACATGCAAAGGGCGAAGGAGCCTCTGAGGTTCAGTGTGGGCTCCTTGTTCTGGCTACACGCTTTGCTTGCTTGCACATATTGTTGGATTTCCTTAGCCATTCCAGGCCACCAGAATCTCCTCTTAATGATCTTAAGGGTTCTGGCAACTCCTGGGTGAGCGGTTATTCTAGATGTGTATCCCCATTGAAATACTTAGACATGATAGAACTTGGGATGAACAGGCATTGCTACCTGTGCCACGTTCCAGTGAAGGTAGAAACAGGATGATTTGGCAGATAAATGCGTGTCTGAGAATCTGGTACAGGGGGCAGGGTTTCAGGTTCTTGGATCATTGGGATATCTTTTGGGGGAGGTATGTCCTATACAAAAGTGACCAGTTGCATCTGAACCTAAGGGGGACCAGTATTCTTGTGGGCAGATTTGTTAGGGCTGTTGGGGAGGGTTTAAACTAATTTGGCAGGAGCGTGGGAACCAGTGTGAAGGGACTTAGCATAGGACGGATGGTAAAAAAATAAAGGTAGAGTGCAGTTGGACTGTTAGGAAGGGCAGATAGAAGATAGGACAAAATTGCAGTCAGCAGCGTGAGTATCAGTGCATTAGGGATTTAGAATCAAAATAGGTAGTAAATACAGTACTCAAAGTGTTATATGTCAATGCAGAGAGTAGAAGAAATAATGTGGGTGATCTTGTTGCACTATTACAGATTGTCAGGTATGATGTTGTGGTCATCACTGAATCGTGGTTGAAGGATGGTTGCAGTTGGAGCTGCAAGTCCAAAGTTACTCATTGTATCAGAGGGTTAGGAAGGTAGGCAGAGGGGGTGGCATGGCTCTGCTCATAGAGAATGGCATCAAATCAGTAGAAATAGGATCAGAAGATGTTGAATCCTTGTGGGTTCAGTTAAGAAGCTACAGGGATAAAAGGATCCTGATGGTAGTTACAGTATATTCAGGCATTCCAACAGTAGCTGGAGTGTGGACCACAGGTTACAACAGGAAATAGAAAAGGCATGTCATATGGGCAATGTTATGATAGTCATGGGAGATTTTAACATGCAGGTCGATTGGAAAAATCAGGTTGATAATGGGTCTCAAGAGAGTGAGTTTGTTGAATGTATACGAGATGGCTTTTTAGAGCAGTTTGTCATTGAGACTATTAGAGGATCAGCTATACTGAGCTGGACGTTATGTAAAGAACTGGAGGCAATTAGGGAAGCCCGATGCCGGCCCCCTAGGCCTGAGTCGACGTAGTAGTAGGTAAAGGCATTAGGAGCCAGTGATCACAATATGAATGAGTTCAACTTGAAATTTGATAGGGAGAAAGTAAAGTCTGACATAGCTATATTTCAGTGGAGTAAGGGAAGTCAAAGCTAATGTAAAAGCTAAAACAAAGCAAAAATTACTGAGAAGATAGAGGATTGGGAAGCTTTTAAAAACTACAGAGAGCAACTAAAAGAATCATTAGGGAGAAAAGATGAAATATGAAAGAAAGTTAGCAAACAATATCAAAGTAAATAGTAAAAGCTTTTTCAAGCATGTAAAAAATGCAAGAGAGGTGAAAGTGAAATATAGAACTGCTAGAAAATGAGGCTGGAGAAATAATAAGGGGGGACAAGAGATTGGAGAAAAACTAAATGAGTATTCTGCATCAGTCGTCACTGTGAAAGACACTAGCAGCGTGCCAGATCTTGAAGGTTGTGCGGGAATAGGAGTGAGTGTTGAGAAGGTGCTGAAAAGCTGAAAGGCCTAAGGGTACATGAGTCACCCAGACCAGATGAGCTGCACCCTGAGGTCCTGATAGAGGTAGCGATAGAGATTGTGGAGGCAGTAGTAATGATCTTTCTAGTAACACTGGACTCAGTCATGGTGCCAGAGGACTGGGAAATTGCAAATATCACTCCACGCTTTAAGAAAGGAGTAAGGCAGCAAAGTAGATCAGTTGTCCTGACCTCTATGGTTGGGAAGATGTTGGAGTCAATTGTTCAGGATGAGGTTATGGAGTTCTTCTTGACACAGACACGATAGAACAAAGTCAGTATGGTTTCCTTATGGGGAAATCTTACCTGATGAACCTATTAGAATTCTTTGAGGATGTTGCAAGTAGGGGATAAAAGAGATGCAGTGGATGTTATATATTTAGACTTTCAGAAAGCCTTTAACAAGGTGCTATACCTAAGGCTGCTTACCTGGTCAAGAGTCCATGGTATTACAGGAAAGTTACTGGCATGGTTAGAGCACTGGCTGATTGGTAGGAGGCAGCAAGTGGGAATAAAAGGATCAATGATGTAGATGATGGAATAGATGGCTTTGTTGATAAGTTTGCAGATGTTACAAAGATTGGTGGAGGGGCAGGTAATGCTGATGAAACAGGAAGCCTGCAGAAGGACTTAGAAAGATTAGGTGAATGGGCAAGAGCGTGGCAAATTAAATATAATGTTGGAAAATGCATGGTTATGCTCATCGGGAATAAAAATAAATGTGCAGACTATCTTCCAAATGGGGAGAAAACCCAAAAATCTGAGATGAAAAGAGACTTGGGAGACCCTGTGCAGGACACCATAAATATTAACTTGCAGGTAGAGTAGGTGGTGAGGAAGGCAAATGCAATGTTAGCATTCATTTCAAGATGTCTAGAATACAAGAGCAAGAATGTGATGATAAGGCTTTGTAAGGCACTTCTGAGGCCTCACCTTGAGTATTGTGAACAGTTTTGAGCTCCTCATCTAAAAAAAGATGTGCTGGCATTGAAGAGGGTTTAGAGAAGGTTCACAAGGATGATTCCAGGAATGGAAAGGTTATCATACGAGGAACGCTTGATGGCTCTGGATCTGTACTCACTGGAATTTAGAAAGAAAAGTGGGTGGATCACATTAAAACCTTTCGAATGTTGAAAGGCCTAGACAGAGTAGATGTGGAAAGGACGTTTTGCATGGTGGGGGAGTCTAGGACATGATAGCCTTAGGACAGAGGGACATCCATTTAAAACAGAAATGTGAAGGGATTTCTTTACCCAGAGGGTGGTGAATTTGTGGAATTTCTTACCACAGGCAGCTGTGGAGGCCAGGTCGTGGGGAGTATTTAAGGCAGAGTTGATAGGTTCTTGATTGGCCATAGCATCAAAGGTTACGTGGAGAAGGCTGGTAGGTGGGGCTGAGGAGGGTAACAAAGGATTAGCCATGATTGAATGACAAAGCAGACTCAATGGGCCAATGGCCTAACACTGCTTCTATGTGTTATGGTCTTACAATAGAAGGGTTCCTGGCCCCCTCAAACCAGAGATGCGATTCCTCTTATGCCAACTTGACCACGAGCATCTCTCTATTTCTGATATCATAGTTGACCTTTGGTGGATAGCCACCTGGAGAAGAATGCACATGGGTGCTGTTTATTGTCTGAAGGTGTCCATTGAGACGAAACTGCACCCAGTATGATGTCTAAGACATCTACCGCCATGATAATGGGAAGATCTGAGTTAGACGAAACCAAAATGGGAGCTGTTGTAAACTGCCCTGACTGGATGTGTCTCAGTAGGATCCATCTTAACCACTAGAGATGATAAAATCCAAAAATTAAACTGAGGATACATGAAATTTAGTTTTCTCTGGCTTGACATAAATTCCATGATCTAGAAGCCTCTGCAAGATATTTCTGAAGTGAGCAATGTCCTCCTCCGTGGACTTCAAGAAAGTTAGGATGTCATCCAGGAGGATGAAAGCATACTGATGGAGAGCATCCTGGAGCACATTGCTCATGAAGGGTTGGAATGTTGTGGTGCATTAGCAAGGTCAAAGGACATGACCAGGTACTCATAGTGCCCAGTTGCTGTGTTGAATTTAAAACAAAAACATGACAAAATCTGCAGATGCTGGAATTTCAAGCAACACACATAAAAGTTGCTGGTGAATGTAGCAGGCCAGGCAGCATCTCCAGGAAGAGGTACACACAATGTTTCGGGCTGAGACCCTTCATCAGGACTAACTGAAGGAAGAGCTAGTAAGAGATTTGAAAGTGGGACGGGGAGGGGGAGATCCAAAATGATAGGAGAAGACAGGAGAAGGAGGGATGGAGCCAAGAGCTGGACAGTTGATTGGCAAAAGGGATAGGAGAGGATCATGGGACGAGAGGCCAAGGGAGAAAGAAAGGAGGAGGGGGGAAGCCCAGAGGATGGGCAAGGAGTATAGTGAGAGGGACAAAGGGAGAAAAAGGAGAGAGGGAAAAAGAATATATGTCGACTGTAACCTTCAGGAGACCCAGTCCTACCTCAAAGGACAGAAAATCTGAGTTCAAACAACAGGACAGTGCAAGTCCTGCCCTGATTAGTCAAGGTGTGCTGGAACAGGAGAGAAAGGGTCTCTAGTTTGGGTGCAAGCCAAGAAGCCTGCCAAGGAGGTGCCCGAAGATCAGGAGCCCTAGCAGTCAAGCCTAAGGAACCAGTCGCTGGGCAAAGGCTCCAAAACATTGACCCTTGGAGCCTAGTCTCAGGACAAAGACTATTCATAGTGGCTGGTTGCCATTATCTGAGTATACGATTGGAGATTTGGACTCTGATTTGATTAAGTCTCCGAAGTCAGGGAAGGACTCTGATTTGGACTCTGTTTTGACAAAAGACTTCAGTGAATGTATGGAGGAGACTCTGAGGTCTGCCGAATTTACCCGGCTGCCTAAGGAGCCTCAGGAGTCATCCTCCAAGGGATGTTTGGGGGTAGTTGTAACATCCAGGCTGGTCAAAATTCCCTCCACCTCCAAGGGTTTGGAAAAGGTATTCAGCAAGGAAAGTCCTCAACTCTTCCAGCGTACTGTCCCTATGACTGTGCAATAGATCTACTGCCTGGTACTTGTCCTCCACAGGGTGGGTTATATGTACTTCAGGCCTGAAGAAAAGCACTCTGATAGAGTACATAAAAAAGGGTCTTGTAATGGGATTCATTCAGCCCTCCACCTCACTAGCAGGTGCAGGCTCCTTCTTCGTATGGAAAAATGATAGAAGCCTGTGGCCATGCATTGATTATAGAAGGCTGAATCGCATTATGGCCAAAAATCATTACCTGCTCATAAAAACTGCCTTCAGGGTTCTCCAAGGAGCCAGAGTAATCTCGAAGTTAATCAGGTGTATATGAGGAGAATCTATGATATGAAAACAAATGCCCTCTGCATGGTCCCATATCTTCATTCGCAAGACTGTTACCTGTCGCAGGATTTGCCTGGATCCAAGCGGATGACGTCCAGGGCAGTTGTAGTCATGTGCTGGCCCAAACTCCGGTACAGGTATGTTGGGCTGATAGTCTGTCCCCAAGTCAAGGAAGTTTCCAGTTGCTCCAGAGTACACAAATGTATTCACCTCTCACCAATTCTTTTCTCAGGAGATCTCTGCCTTCCCCATGACATCAGAATCAGTAGGGTTAGGAGTAATGGCTGCTACTATCACAGTCCTCCCAACACTAGGTGGTCTTAGCAGTTTCCTAACAACTGGAGCTTCGGACATTCGGCCCGCAGATGACCTGCCTCCCCACAGTAGTAGCAGCAACCTCCACTCCAATGACAGAGCCAACTGCACTAGCTCAACAGGATCTTATGCAGGAAATGGACTGATCATTGTCCAAGGTCAGGAAAAGGAACTGTGATGTATTGAGCCTGGGTTTGGGCTAGTCCTCTTCGACCTCTTGAGGTCGTCCCACTTTTGCTCTGCCAGCGATTATCGAGACGGATAGACCGATATATCAGAGCCTCTGAGTCATCTACCAGCTCTCCCAAGGCAAGGGCATCCTTTAACTCACCTTGGAGCATGTGACTGTCCCTGTTCCTGCCACACTGTTTGGGCAAAGTCCAAAATTCTATAGCGTAGTCGGTTGCTAGCCAACTACCCTGACGCACCTTCTGTTACAATACGCACCCGACTGCACGGGTTTTCAGCCTTTAGGCGCTCTGACTCTCCTGAATAGAGATAACTGGTGTGGCCCCTTTAAAGATTCAGGCTCGCCCCGCTAATTGGGGGCCATGTTTTGGCATCTGGATTTTAATATTTAAGGAGCTCCTGAACTGAAGTTTGGTGCTCTTTCATTAGCTCTGCTTTGATTTCTCATCTAGTGTCTAGTTTAGAATCCTGTTCAAGAAAAAGCGGGAAAAATCCCATCTGCCTGATTTCCAATCAAAGTACTCCCAATCAATGGTTCAACAGTTCAGTGGCTCCATGGTTCAGAGAATGTATACAATATACAACCTGAATTTCTTACTCTCCGCAGAAAAACCCCAGAGAGTGAATGACAGAAGAAACATAAGTACCCCAAAGCCCCCTCCCCCTCCCATGCAGAAGCAACATCAACCCTCCCCCATTATTCTAGCAGAAAGCATCAGCATTCCCACCACCCACCATGCAAGCAACAGAAAGCACCCAAACAATACAGTATATCAAAAACTAACTGTGTATTCCAAAAATTTGATATCCCACAGGGTCTCTCTCTTACTAATATGGGAGAGACAGATATTATCATTCCTTCCACAGCGAGAGGGGAGACAAACAGTTGCTGTTTCAATGTTACAGTCACAGTCTACAGAGTTGCCTTTTACTTTGAGTTCCCCAACTTGAGAATAGGCAGCAAAATCTCATTCACTATCGAGAGAGAGAGAGAGAGAGGAAAGCGATCACCCAAGTGCAGAGGCCTCTGATGGCCACTTTCGCTGTCCCGATGTTCCAGCTCCCTATGACTCTTTAGTTCACAACACCAGCAAGAATTTGTGACCACAAGGCCGTGCAAGGCCACACCCCAGAGATGCCCAACTACAGGCAGCACGTAGAGATGTCAAAAATGTGGCCGATCAGCAAGGTACAAAATGGGAACACTCCGCCATGCAGAATCACAGTTCGAGTGCCATTGTAGATCACAGACTCTGACAGTACCCCAGCCAGTTTGAAAAGGAAAATCGAGACTTTAGAAGAGGAAAAATTTAACTGTCTCGCTGATGGGCTTGGAGAAGTTGCCCTCTGGCGCTATCTTTAGTTCCTCTTCTTCCTTTGAAATCATTGGCTAAGTGATGAAAAGTGTCAATGAAAGTTCTGTGAAATGACACCTATTCTGCAATAAGATACCAACTGATGCCTAATTTGACCTTGCCATTAACACTTGACTCCAGGACTCAGCACAAAAATAACTAAATTATGAATGTTAGACCATCACATTACGTATCTTTTGATCTAGTATGGCATCAAAGCAGCATGGTAAGATTGAAGTCAAGGGCATTGGGGGGGGGTGGCATTTCAACAGCTGAAGTCACACCTCACACTAAGAGAAATGCTTGCTGGAAATCAACTATTCAGCTCATAAGTTCCCAGGGTAGTGTCCTAAGCCTAGCCATCTGCTTTATCAATGATCTTCCTTCCACTGTGAAATCAGAATTAGGAATATTTGCTGTTTATTGTACAATGTTCAATTCTACATGTGCAAGGGGGTTTTGTCTTTTATGTTACTGCAAAGGTTAATTGAAATGGCTTCTCTGTTATGTTAAACACTGAGAAAGCTTTACGCTAACAGCTTGTTGTGGGTTTAGGGGGTGATAAGAGGATGTTATGAACCAATTGGGATAGTTGTTATGACTTTGGTGTATCTGGAAGATTTGTATGTGTGGGGTTTTGAGGCAGAAGGTGGGAGAGCGAGACAGAGGATGGACGAGGTGCTGTGAGTCTGCTAACGGGGTCGGACCCCGAGGAGGGCGTTCGGTGAGGAGACGGGGACGAACTCGTGTGGAGCGTCTGGTCGACCACCGTTGTTGGTCCCAGGCGGCCAGTCGAGGTGGTCCGAGGGGTCGCAGGGTGAAGAAGAAGGTTCTTGAGCTCCAACTGCATGTGTGCACGAAGAGATTGAACTTTGATAAGTGTGGCGCCTTTTATTTTCCTTTTATATTTTATTCTTTATTAATTATATAGTTCCAGTAATATCTATAAACTGTAAATCATTTAATCGTATCTGGTGTATTGTCTGTTATTTGGGCGGGGTGGAGTACATCACACAGCATCCACACAAACTAATTACCCAATTTGGCAGGGCCGAAGGTTGTTTCCCTAGACGACAGCGAGCCGAGTGACCCTGAGGTTGGTGGGGGGGGGGGGGGGAGGGGGCTACACATGCAACTTCCCAGCAAATGAAGTTCTATTTTTTCATGTAGCACGCACTAGAGAATGTTTAGATGTGGGTTGATAAGTAGCAAATGATATTCATGCCACAAAGTGACTGGCAATGACATGAATGTTGCCACGACAATAACCTCTCACTTGACATCAGCAAAGCCCAAGAGCTGATTATTGATTTCTGGAGGAAGAAGCTAGAGGGTTAATAAGACTGTCCATGTTAGGAGATTGGAGGTAGAGAAGGTCCGCAACTTTAAATTCCTTGGTTTTATTGTATCAGAGAATCTGTCCTGGGAGCAACATATAAGTGCCATCAAGAAGAAGGCATGACAGCCCTCAACTTCTTAGAAAAACCATAGATTTGACATGATACCAAAAACTTTGACAAACTTCTATAGATGCACAGTGGAGTATATTCTAACTAGTTGCATCATGACCCGGTATGGAAACGCCAATGCCCAGAAACGGAAAAGATGACAGAAAGTGGTTGATACAGCCCAGCGCATGATAGGTCAAGTCCTTTCCACCGTTGAGTACATACATATAGAACACTGCCACAAGAAAGTATTATGCTTCATCAAGGACCCTCATCATCCTGAACATGTTCTCTTCTTGCTACTACCATCAGGCAGGAGGATCAGGATCATTAGGTCCCACACCACAAGGTTCAGAAACAGTTATTATGTTATCCTACAACCATCATGACCCAAACTGGTGTGGATAACTTCACTCACCACAACTCTGAACTGATTCCACAATCCACAGACACACCTTCAAAGACTCCAAAACTCACTTGTTTTCTTTTGCACATTGGTTGTTTGTCAGTCTTCGTTTATAACCATATAACCATATAACAATTACCGCACGGAAACAGGCCATCTCGGCCCTTCTAGTCCATGCCGAACTCTTACTCTCCCTAGTCCCACTGACCTGCATTCAGCCCATAACCCTCCATTCCTTTCCTGTCCATATAGCTGTCCAAGTTAACTTTAAATGACAACATCGAACCTGCCTCAACCACTTCTGCTGGAAGCTCGTTCCACACAGCTACTACTCTCTGAGTAAAGAAGTTCCCCCTCATGTTACCCCTGAAATTTTGCCCTTTAACTCTCAACTCATGTCCTCTTGTTTGAATCTCCCCCACTCTCAATGGAAAAAGCCTATCCACATCAACTCTATCTATCCTCCTCATAATTTTAAATACCTCTATCAAATCCCCCCCTCAACCTTCTACGTTCCAAAGAATAAAGACCTAACTTGTTCAACCTTTCTCTGAACTTAGAAGGTGAAACCCAGGCAACATGTAGCATTTATGTAGCGTTTATGTAGCATTTGTTTCACAATGTATATTGTTTTTCTTAATTTCTCTGTCAATACTTGCAGCAAAATGAATCTCAACATAGCAAATGGTAACATGTATGTGCTTTGATAATAACTTTACTTTGAGTTTTATATCATGTGATTAAACATACAATATATTATAGTTGCCTTGTACTTATAGTGACGTTGTACACAGAATTCTAAATGTCACTGCTTACGTATGGCTGCTAGCTGCTCAATGCTGTGAAAATGTTTTGATTCTCCATTATTGGATCTTACTGGTCCTCAGTGCATTCCATCTGCCATGGTTTTATCAAATCTGTCAATGTCTGAAACTTCCTTCTCCTATAAGTAACTTATTATGCATTTAACTTTTTGTTGTCAGCAAACTCGGATACATGTTCTCTATTCCTTCATCCAAGTTATTGGTAAAATTGTGAAAGGACGCTTTATTGGTTGAAAACTTTAGCAAACATCACGAGATATATCTTACTAATTTCAATACCTATTATTCCTACACAATGTCTCCTACCTGCAAGCTCACATAATTTATTTTTGTAAGGATGTTATTTTTCAATTGAATATCTTTTGGAGTGCATGAAAAAGCAGGTATGGGAGATATCAGAAGTAAGTTATTTACACAGAGAGCAGTAAGTGCATGGAACTCCCTGCCAGGGGTGGTGGTAAAGGCAGATACATTACAAGCATTTAAGAGACTCTTAGATAGACACATAGATGATATAAAAATGGAAGGCTATGTTTGGAGAGAAAAGGATTAGACTTATTTTCGATTAGGTTAAAAGGTCAGCACAGCATTGTGGGCTAAAGGGCTTGCTCTGTGCAGTAGTGATTGATGTTCCATGTTTTAATAATATCATAGGCAGCCTCTCAACTACCACATCAAAATCATTTCAGCAAGGCATAGCTTATTCTTTACAAATCCATAAAGCTCTATCATTGATCGTTTCATAATTGCTCAAGTGTTAAATCACACCCTACGCAGAGTGGATCTCTGTACATTCTGATGATCAACAGGCTCCTCTTGGACAATACAATGCAGCTTGTGACCATGACTGGGTGTCCCATACTGTTATAGGACTGAATGGAATAGAGTTTGTCAAATGTGCTCTAGAAAGTTTCCATAGCCAATATATCGACACCCCAACTAGGGAGAGCATGATTGTGGATCACCTATGAGAGAATGAAACAGGGCAGGTAATAGAAGTGTTTGCAGGGGAACCCTTTGGATCTAGTGGTTATAGTTATCATAGTTTTAAGATAATTATGGACAATGATAGGTCTGGTCCTTGAGTTGAGATCCTAATTTGGAGAATTTGATGGCATCGGAAAGGATATGGTAGGTGTGGACTGAGATACGTTGTTTTCCTGTAAACAATTGCTTGGAAAGTGGGTTGTTTTCAAAAATTAAATTTTGAGAATACAGAGATCGTATGCTCCTGTTAGAATAAAAGACAAGGATAACAGGTTTAGAGAACTTTGGTTTTTGAGGGATATTGATGTCCTGGTGAGGAAGATGAAGTAGGTGCATAATAAGTATAGGCAGCAAGGACCAAATGAGGCATTTGAGGAGTAGAGTATAAGAAATGAAAGAGAACACATGTAAGAGAGCAATCATGAGGGCTAAAAGAAAACATAAGGATCCTCTGGCAGAATCTTAAGGTAGTATATGGTGACATATACATACATTGATAATAAATTTACTTTGAACTTTTGATACTTCATTAAATTATATTGAATTGAAATCTACATGAGATGTAATAAAATCAGTGATCATCCCACAAGATCTGCACACTACTGGAGTGTTGATTAGAGGTTGAATGTTTTAGTGAAGAAGGGTTTTGAAGAGACAAGCTTTCAAGGTGGTTTGAGCTTAACAGTGAATCATCAGCCAGTTTTCTTTCAAGTATTGCACAATGCCACACTCTAAGACAAGGTTCACTCCAGAAAAGTTATTGATATGTTAGAGACTTCATGTTCACTTGACGGTGGCCAGGCTTTGGTCTGAGAAAGATTGGGAAAGCAGCAGTGAAAACAGAAGCAAAGTCAAGATTCGTATTCCATAGCTATACTGTGAAGAGACAAAGAAAAATAATTTAGACAACATGAAAAAGTGAAGGTTCCAAGGATGACCAAGTACAACAATCAGAAAGAGAATACGAGGGGATGATGCAAGGCTGGAGTTTTTAATGATATCCTGTGCAACTCAGCAGCAAAGATATATGTTCAAATTTCTGAAGTGATTTAAGGAAGAGATATTCCACAATCTGTTGAATGAAATTGTGATGATGAATAAATTCCTTTAGTAGATATAGAACCACCCACTAAAAAGGAGGCACAAATCAGCAGGGAGCTGAGTCAGAACTCATTCTTCAGATTGAGAAATGTATCCTGCAGATTGAGCATGAACTATTATACATGTGATTCAGAGTTAAACATCTTAGAAAGCAGTTATCAAACTGGACTTGTAACTCTGTATGCATATGAAACATGTTAAATAAAATGGGATGTTGTTATAAACTGGTATATAAATATCTAAATATATTATGTGACTATGCAAATGTCCTATGCATGGTGAAAGTATAAATATTAGTTATTAGTCTGCAGTAAAGTGCACACCTTTGTTCTGATGGCCCCCCGAAGATGGTTGAAGTGAGAATTTAACAGCATGGCAGATATCCTAATACATTATAGAAAGTAAGCAGGTAGATAGATTTTTCAGAGCTGGGTAACACCGCATTTCAGTTTTTTCATTGCTAGTCCTATGGGATTTTGCAATGGTATTCTGCTCACGAAAGCATTTGCATGAGCATAATCAAGTTGATTGCTCAAGGCAGTTCAACTGCTTTGTCTCTCAATCTGAAATGTTTTCATAGTTACTGCATTTCATGAATCTGCGACTTCACCATTTGGATTCATTACAAGGTATAATATCCATTGAACTTACAACAGTCTATACCTGGACCGCCTACCGTAGATTCCTTACTGGCTGTGCAGCAGGCAGCCAGTTTAGAGGAACGGCATCTTTGTAAAAATGAAGCTACACCCATAATACTGATGGATTATGGTCACACCCTGATGTCGCCCTGTTTGTCCCTGTAATCTCCTCTATGGCTTTGTTATACTAACACATGGCCAAGTATATGCAAGAAAAAGAGGAGTAACACACCAAATATGACAGAGGTAGTTTGCACCAGAGCTAACGATAGCAGCAGACAGCCAGTTAGAACTTGTGAGAATTGCCAAAGAAATAACTGGGGAAGTCCCCTGATAAATTTGATCATCTGCCCAACTCAGAGGCACTACTTATGAATCTGCAAATAGACTTAGTACATACGCCAGCATGTGAGGGATATAAATATCTGTTACTAACAGTGGACATGTTTTCTAAATGGATAGAGGCTTTTCCCATACAAAAAGATGGCACTAGGACAGTAGTTAAGTTACTGATGAAGGAGATTATTCCTCGATTTGGCACTCCTTGTAAATTTAATAGTGACACAAGAACAGACTTTATAGGGAAATCAACTAAAGCATTGGAGCAAGCACTAGGATTCTCCTGGGAGTGGCATGTGCCTTACCAACCATAATCATTGGATTTAGTGGAAAGGATGAATGGAGTACTGAAAGACACTCTGGCCAAAGCATGCCAAGAGACAGGATTGAAATGGCGTAACACACTGCCAATTGCTCAGTATACCTTGAGAGATCATGTTAACGAGGCCACTAAATTGACCCTATTTGAAGTATTGATGGGAAGACCTATGCCCAAGGGTTCTAGACACCCTTTGACAGGTGCCCAAACAGTGCTGATTATGTACTAAAGAGGAAACCTCAGAATAGTAATAGTTTTAGGTGAAGCTATTAGAAAGAAACAAGAGAAAGTGACCGTGGCCCTTCCCAAACCTGTGGAGGGAAATAAACATCCATTTAAACAAGCAACACACATAAAAGTTGCTGGTGAATGCAGCAGGCCAGGCAGCATCCATAGGAAGAGGTACAGTCGACGTTTCGGGCCAAGACCCTTCGTCAGGACTAACTGAAAGAAGAGCTAATAAGAGATTTGAAAGTGGGAAGGGGAGAGGGAGATAGAATCGAAATGATAGGAGAAGACAGGAGGGGGAGGGATGGAGCCAAGAGCTGGACAGGTGATTGGCAAAAAGGATATGAGAGGATCATGGGACAGGAGGCCTAGGGAGAAAGAAAAGGGGGAGGGGGGAACCCAAAGGATTGGCAAGGGGTATAGTGAGGGGGACAGAGGGAAAAAAAAAAGGAGAGAGATAAAAAGAATGTATACAGACCACTTCCAAATCTCTTACTAGCTCTTCTTTCAGTTAGTCCTGACAAAGGGTCTCGGCTCAAAACGATGACTATACCTCTTCCTATAGATGCTGCCTGGCCTGCTGCGTTCACCAGCAACTTTTATGTGTGTTGCTTGAAATTCCAGCATCTGCAGATTTCCTCATGTTCATGTCCATTTAAACAAGGTGATTATGCAGACATTAAATCACTGGAAAAAGACTCTCTCTCTTCTAAGCCACACACACAAAATGCTGGAGGAACTCAGCAGGCCAGGCAACATCTACAGAAAAGAGTACAGGTGAGACCCTTCATTTTCGGGTTGAGACCCTTCATTTTCACTTGTTTGTGATTGGCTCTCTCCTAATTGGAAGGAAGCCTATCAAGTGCTGCTAACCACCTGTACCATCATCAATGTACGAGGCAAAGCCGACTGGGTGCATAGAACCCAGTGTGAACTGTATATGCCCTCTCTTCCAGAGACTGATAGTGTACTGAAAAAGAAGGAAAACTGAAGGGAAATGAAATGACTAATGATATATAGATTTATTTGCCTTATTTGTCTAGACTTGCCAGGGCTTATAATACTTATTTTGGCTTATCTTACCAATATGCTACTTGATCCAATAGGTAAATTTGCTGGGTGTGCAGAGGGGTTCCTGCACATGTAGGCAGGTGTATTCCCTTATAGACTACACCGTCCTTCAATTAAAAAAAAAACGGAATGCTTCCAGATATAATTTAACAAACCATAATTTTGCAGAAACCGATCTATGGAGATGATCTTATGATCAAATGGAGGGAATTGTGGAAGAAAATCCTAATAAAGGATTAAAATATCTGAGTTGCTACTGCTGCATCTTTCCTTAGTTAACAACTGTTAGCGTATAACACAGCTGCATAAACAAGAAGAAGACAGTGAAGGCTATAAATTGTGGGAGGACTCCATGGGCCGTCAAGTCTGACCATTAAGGGGTGCCCTGTCCCTGGTACTTCTTCACATGTCAGGTACTAACATGTAAAACAAATTATACCTTTGTACTTTAATGAATTTACTGGATTTAAGGATTTAGTTAATATCTATAATATCATATATAAAGATTCACCATTTGTCCTTGGCTTCTCATGCTTGCTATAACCTATCTTAGTTTCAAGAAAGAATAACAACTTATCTGTGTGAGTTTAGACAAAATGTGGGACAGGCTGTCTCTAACATTGTAAGATGAGATAAGTTACACAGGTAGGATTGACTTTTTTTTAACTTTTGCTGATGTAATCAACTTTCTGTGTGCATGTATAAAAAAGACTATAACTATTGCTTTTAGGAAGACCTGGCGATTGCACTGTTAGTAAGCCACTCTTCCTTTATTCATGAATAACGGTATTCTCTAGTCACTTCGAAGTCCATGTTCAATTTACTCGTGATCAATTTGAACTGAGTTTTCCAAACAGGCTGTACCCACTCCGTTTTGATAGACGCTTCCATTCTTGGGCTCTGGAACTTTCATACCAAACCGTGGTGCAATTCGTCAAGATATACTCCACTGTGCATCTATAGAAGTTTGTCAAGGTTTAATTGACATGCTGAATCTGCACAAACTTCTAAGGAAGTAGAGGCATTCTTTTGTAATGCCAAATAATTTAAAGTTACTACCCCTCCCCACCTCTGATCCTCTCATGAGAACTGGCTCAAAGAACTCCAATTTCCTCTTCCTGCAGTCAATAACCAGCTGTTTGGTTTTGCTGATTCTGAGTGAGAGGTTGTTGTTGCGGCACCATTCAATCAGATTTTTAATCTCCCTCATATATGCCAATTCGTCACCATCTTTGCTTCAATCAACAACAGTGGTGTTGTCAGCAATCTTAGTATGGTTTTCAAGCTGTACTTAACCTCACAGTCATAAATATAAAACAAGTAGAGCAGGGAGTTTAACACATAGACATTCCTCACTGCCACTCATGTATCATGCTGCATCACAGGATGGCCGCAACAGCAAAGCATCATATTAACTGGAGCCCAGGACCTTAAAACAAGGCTGTAAGAAAAGCATGGGTAGTATATGGACTTAGCTAGATCATACACATTCACAGTTTCAATGGATATTGCATAACCAAAAATCTCGACTGAATCTTTCATGTTGGGAAAAAAGCTTAGATATTATAATAAACATTGTGGGCCTGCACATAAAATAAATTGCATTCAAACACAATGTTTAGTCCACTGTTTTAATTTATAGAAGAGTTTTATATGAATCTATTCTTAAGCTTTCATATACTAGTGATTACAAAACTGAATTACAAAACTGAATGAAAGCCATGTGCTAATCAGGGCAGTAATAAGATGATAATACTTTACCTTATACTTTATACTTTATTGTTGCCAAACAATTGATACTAGAACGTACAATCATCACAACGATATTTGATTCTGCGCTTCCCACTCCCTTGATTACAAATATTAAATATTAAAAATAGTAAAAGTCAGTAAATATTAAAGATTTAAATTATAAATCATAAATAGAAAATATAAAAATGGAAAGTAAGGTAGTGCAAAAAAACCGAGAGGCAGGTCCGGATGTTTGGAGGTCCGGGTCAGGGTCCGTTCAGCAGTCTTATCACAGTTGGAAAGAAGCTGTTCCCAAATCTTCGAGTCTTCAAGCTCCTGAACCTTCTCCCAGAGGGAAGAGGGACGAAAAGTGTGTTGGCTGGGTGGGTCGTGTCCTTAATTATCCTGGCGGCACTACTCCGACACTGATCCTGCTTTCTCTCCCAGTGGCCACTCATTTTAATTCCACGTCCCATTCCCATTCTGATATGTCTATCCACGGCCTCCTCTACTGTAAGGATGAAGCCACACTCAGGTTGGAGGAGCAACACTTTATATTCCGTCTGGGTAGCCGCCAATCTGATGGCATGAACATTGACTTCTCAAACTTCCGCTAATGCCCCACCTCCCCCTCGTACCCCATCTGTTATTTATTTATTTATATACACACATTCTTTTACTCTCTCTCCTTTTTCTCCCTCTGTCCCTCTCACTATACCTCTTGCCCATCCTCTGGGCTTCCCCCTCCCCTTTTTCTTTCTTCCTAGGCCTCCTGTCCTATGATCCTCTCGTATCCCTTTTGCCAATCAACTGTCCAGCTCTTGGCTCCATCCCTCCCCCTCCTGTCTTCTCCTATCATTTTGGATCCACCTCTCCCCCTCCCATTTTCAAATCTCTTACTAGCTCCTCTTTCAATTAGTCCTGACGAAGGGTCTCGGCCCGAAACATCGACTGTACATCTTCTTAGAGATGCTGCCTGGCCTGCTGTGTTCACCAACAACTTTTATGTGTGTTGCTTGAAAATGCAGCATCTGCAGATTTCCTCGTGTTTGTGCTACCTTAGAGTGGCTTTGGCTCAAGACGGTGAGATGAGATCAGGCTTGGGCAAGGTAAAGTATCTGGTGACTTTATCTTTTTTAATTTCTTCATCCACATCTGTTGGGCATAGTCATGTCATTAGCATGGCTCCAAGGGCAGTGTTTTGAGCTGATGTGGGATGTGAGACCTCCAGTCTTCCGGAAAAACACATTTGCATCACGTACACTGAGCTACAGCTCCTGAGGGAACGTATTAAGGAACTGGACTGCAAATCAATCACCTTTGACTCATACGGGAGAATGAGGAGGTGATAGATAGAAGCTGCAGGGAGGTAGTCACCCCTAGGTTGCAGGAGACAGGTAACTGGGTGACTGTCAGGAGAAGGAAGGGGAATGCCTAGCCAGTGCAGAGTACACCTGTGGCCATTCTCTGAATAATAAATATACAACTTTAGGTAATGTTGAGGGAGAAGACCTATTAATGAGAAGCCTCAGTGATAGTGTCTCTGGCACGGAGTCAGGTGCTATGGCTCAAATAAGCAGAATGGTGAAGAGGGTGGCAGTGTTGATAGGAAAATCCATAGTCAGAGCAACAGAGACGAGATTGTGTGTGGGCACAATAGAGACACCCAGAGAGTATGTTGCCTCCCTAATGTCAGGGTCAGGGATGTCCCAAGTCGAGTCCATGGCATTCTCAAGGATAAGGATGAGCAGCCAGAAATCTTGGTGCGTATTGGCCCAATGACATAGGTAGGCAAGTTGAGGAGGTCCTGAAGAGAGATTTCAGGGAACAAGGTAGAAAGCTGAATAACAGGATCTCTAGGATAGTAAATGCTGGATTACTGTCTGTGCCACAGTGAGGGTAACAATAAGATGATTTGGCAAGTGAATGCATGGCTGAGGAACTGGTGCAGGGGTCAGGGATTTAGATTTATGGAACATGGGGATCTGATCTGGGGAAAGTATGATCTGTACAAAAAGGATGGCCTACATCTAAACCTGCGGGGATCCAATATCCTACGGGCAGATTTGCTACAGTTGTTTTGGTGGGTTTAAACTAATTTGGCAGTGGGGTGGGAACTGGAGTGAAAGTACTGAGGATGAAGTAGCTGGTTTACGAACAAAGTCGATGTGTAGTGAGACTCCCAGCAAGGAGAGGCTGATGATATGGCAAAATTGCAATCAACAGGACAAAAGGCAGCCAAAATCGAAGAGGGTTAATACAGGACTGAAGGTGTTATATTTGAATGTGTGCAGTAGACAGAATATGGTAGATAAGCTTGTAGTACAGTTACAGATTAGCATGTATGATATTGTAGGCATCACTGAATCACAGATTATAGCTGGGAGCTTAATGTCTAAGGATACACAAAGCGGGTGGCATAGGTCTGTTGGTAAAAAATTAAATCAAATTATTAGAAAGAGGGGACATAGGGTTAGAAGATGTTGAATCATTGTCGGTAGAGCGAAAAAACTGCAAGGGTAAAAAGACACTGATGGGACTTTTATACAGAGCCCCAAACAATAGTTAGGATGTGATCTAAAAATTACAACAGGAGGTAAAAAATGCATGCCAAAAGGGTAATGTTACAATTGTCATGGTGGATTTTAATATACAGGTAGATTGGGAAAATCTATTTGGTGCTGGATCCCAAGAGGGGGATTTTTTAAAATGCCTACAGGTTGGCTTTTTATAGCAGCTTGTGGCTGAGCCCACTGGAGGACCAGCTATTCTAGATTGGGTGCTGTGCAATGATGCAGAATTGATTAGAGAGCTTAAGGTAAAAGAACGCTTAGAGGAAATGATAATAGTATGATCAAATTCACCCTGAAATTTCGGTGAACAGTGGTGGTCCGCAGGGATCTGTTCTGGGACCCCTCCTCTTGATGATTTTTATAAATGACCTGGATGAAGAAGTAAAAGGGTGGGTTAGTAAGTTTGCTGATGACACAATGGTTGGGGATGTTGTAGATATTTTGGAGGATTGAGAAAGGTTACAATGGGACATCGATAGGATGCAGAAAGGGGCTGAAAAGTGGCAGATGGAGTTCAACCCAGATAATTGAAGTGATCCATTTTGATAGTTCAAATTTGAAGACAGAATATAGTATTAATGGTAAGACTCTTGGCAGTGTGGAGGATCAAAGCGATCTTGGGGTCCGTGTCCATAGAACACTCAAAGCTGCTGCGCAGGTTGACAGTGTTGTTAAGAAGGCGTATGGTGTGTTGGCATTCATCAACCATAGGACTGAGTTCAAGAGCCATGAGGTAATGTGTCACGTGATCAGCAACAATGAATATATTGAGTCAGGATTTATAAACAAACAAGTATTTATTAAACCCTGATAAACAATAAAAATAAACAAACAAAAACCCTAAACAGGAGTAAATGGCTATGCGGCCATTCAATAAACCTCAACTCAGTACTAGTTCTTAAAGTGATAAATGCAAAACCAGTTCTTAAAGCGATAAATTCAAACACAGTTCTTCGAATGGTAAATTTTAAAGTCCAAGAGATTTATGTAGTCACTTAGGAGAGACTTTCATGAAATAACGAATTCCTCAAAGACACGACATCACTGCCACTCCCAGCTGGATCCTGCCTTGTCCACAGGATTCACGATGACAGAAATAAAACAGTTTAAAGGCACTGACCTCTTCCTCCATAGAATAGATCCTGCACAGCCCTTTCTGCCACTTTTAGCAGAGACTATCTCATGCAGATCACTCTTTCTTGAACGAATTCAATAATGGTCAATCCTTTCCAAACCTGTCGAACGTCTCCTTCAGGGTCCCGTCTTCACTCTCCAATGTTACTGAAAAGATACATTAACAAACCAGGCAGCGATTGGTCAAACTGCTGGCCCAGTACTTCTGTACCTTATAATAGAACATAAGACTCTGTTTAAAATCAAAACTGCGTCATAATGCAAATACACAGCGGATCAGAGTATTTCATTGACGTTCTAACTGGAAAACTAACTGCGTTAGCAGGGGTCTTCCCTTTTATACCCGTGGTGAACATGTCATCATGTGACCTCACATTGGCGGGAAACTTACATCAGGTGACCTCCAAAAGACCATTACATCATTCTTACAAGATCTCCATGAGGTATATAACACCTCCCTCCAAAAAAAAAAATTGGTCTCTTAAGGAACAAAATTTTAACAGTTAACAATTTACAAAAAAAAAGGTATAAAATTTACAACACATACAATATACACAGTATTATCTTTCAGCACTTTACAAACTAATATACAGTAGGAGTGTTACAAATGTTAAAATACCACTCCATTAAAAAATTTTCATTGTACATTTAACATCTAGATAGACAATCAGCAATCATATTATCTTTACCTTTAATATGAGTGATCAATATATTGTATTCTGTAATATCAAACTCCAATTTAGTAATCTTCTATTTTTGTTTTTCATCTTACTCAAAAGAACACTAACGGATTATGATCAGTGTAAACTGAGTGGTTTCTGAGTAGTACTAACATACACTTCAAAATGTTATAAAGCCAAAACAAGAGATAATAATTCCCTTTCTATTGTTGAATAATTTCTTTGATGGGCATTAAATTTCTTAGAAAAGTAAGCTACTGGACGGTCAACTTCATCACCCTCATCTCTTTGAAGTAACACTGCTCTTGCAGCTTCATCACTAGCATCTACAGCCAAAGAAAATGGTTTTTCAAAGTCAGGAGATTTGAGCACAGATTGACGACATACTATAGTTTTCCAATTTATCAAAGGCCTCTTGACAAAGCTCTGTCCAAACAAACTTTTCATTTTTCTTCAAAAGGTTAGTTAATGCAAGAGCAATGTTCGCAAAATCCTTACAAAATTTTCTGTAATACCCTACCATACCCAAGAATCTTCTGAGAGCTTTTCTACCATTTGGAGTGGGTACTTATAAAATTGCCTGAACAGGTGCTAATTTTCTTTGACCCACAACATAACTAAGGTAGGTCACTGTGGCACAACCAAATTCACTTTTAGCTAAGGTAGTAGTTAAGTTATCTTTTGAAAGTCTCTCAAATAGTTTCTCCACCGCAGTAATATGTGCTTTCCAAGTATTATTTCCCATAACTAAATCATCAATATAGGCATCTGTATCTTTTAACCCACGAATCACCTTATTAATCATCCTTTGGAAAGTACCTGGTTCATTCTTCATCCCAAATGGAAAAACATTATATTCAGATAACCCGAATGGGGTTACAAATGCAGAAATCCCTCTACTTCTATCCATCAATGGAACACACCAATAACCTTTTAACAAATCAATCTTTGTAAGGAACTTGGCTTGTCCAACTTTATCCACACAATCATCTACCCCAGGGATTGGATATGCATCAGTCTTTGTCACAGCATTCACCTTCCTGTAATCTGTACAAAACCTAATACTATTGTCTGGCTTAGGCACCATAACACATAGTGAACTCCAATTTGAATTTGAAGGTCCAATAATGTTATTCTCTGACATATACTTAATTTCTTGTTCAGCAAGTTCACATTTTTCCCTGTTCATTCGATATGGATGTTGTTTTATAAGCTTTGTATCTCCCACATCTACATCATGTGTAGCTACGGTGGTTCTTCTAGAAATGTCAGGAAATAAATCTCTATATTTAAAAATTAATTGTTTCATCTGCTCTCTCTGCTCTGGCTGTAAATGAGCTAATTTTTCATCAATATTTTCCAGAATTTCTGAGTTTGGTAATCCAGCTGAAATAACATTGGGTTTAAAATGAGTTTCAGATGAATCATCCATTAAGCTTTCAATGGGATCAAACTCTATTATTGACAACAGTCATAGTAGCATTTTGTTTCTCATAATACAGTTTTATCATACTTATATGACACTACTGTGTTGGCTTTCTTTGATCTGGAGTTTTTATCACGCAATCCACATCATTTACTTTGGAATTAATCTCATAAGGACCATGAAATTTAGCTTGTAATGGGTTTGTTTGCACCGGGAAAAGAACCAACACTTTATCTCCAAGCATAAATGACCTCATTCTAGCTTCTTTATCATACCAAGTCTTCATCTTTTCTTAAGCTGATTTTAAATTTTCTTTGGCCAAGCTACACGCTTTATGTAATCTTTCTTTAAATTTTAAAACATAATCCTGCAAATTAGTGTGTACCTCTTTATTAATCCACTGTTCTTTCAACAAGGCCAAAGGTCCTCAATCTCTATGTCCAAACACAAGTTCAAAAGGGCTAAAACCTAATGATCCCTGCACTACCTCTCGTACTGCAAAAAGTAGTAAATGTACACCTTCATCCCAATCAATTTTGTTTTCCACACAATATGTCCTAATCATATTTCTAAGGGTAGAATGAAATCTCTCCAAGGCTCCTTGTGATTCTGGATGATATGCAGATGAGGTAATCTGTTTTGCTCCCAGTTTATAAACTATCTGCTGAAACAATCCAGATATAAAATTACGACTTTGATCCGATTGTATATCCTTAGGCAACCCAAAATAAGTAAAAAATTTTATAAGAGCCTTTGTCACAGTTTTGGCTGTTATATTCCTAAGAGGTATTGCCTCTGGAAACCTAGAGGCTGTGCACATAATAGTTAAGAATTATTGATATCCAGATTTAGTTTTTGGCAAAGGAGCTACACAGTCTACAATGATTTTTGAGAACGGTTCACCAAATGCTGGAATTAGTTGCAGTGGGGCCACTGGAGTAACCTGATTAAGTTTACACACAATTTGACGCGTATGACACATTCTACAAAATGTCGTTACATCTTTTCTTAAACTAGGCCAGTAAAATGTTTAGAAACCTTGTTCATAGATTTCTTTACCCCTAGATGGCCACCCAAAGGAATACTATGAGTCATAGTTAAAATCTCATTTCGATAAACTTTCGGAACTACTACCTGGTGACTAACTTCCCATTCCTCACTAGCAGGAATTGTAGGTGATCTCCACTTCCTCATTAGTACTTCTTTTTCAAAATGATATCCTACTGGCACCTTCTCAATTTCACTATCTGGAAGAGCTTGTTCCTTTAATTTAATTATCTCAGGGTCTCTATCCTGCTATGCTATCATCTCCTTCCAAGATAAGGACAAATCTTCATGGTCAGACTTATCATAAGAACCTTGATCGAATAATGAAGGTAAAGTTTCTGACACATCCTCAAAATTTGCATCCTGAGTTGAACTGTCATGGGTAACAACCTCATCCTGTACATTAGTCTTTTTAGCTACAGCTTGGGTTACAACACAGGAAGTATCCGTGTTAGAATCCCTCTGTGGTTCCTCAGAAATAGGCTTTATTGTCAAATGTCCATTAGGAAAAACTTGTCTGTTAACTAAGTCATTCCCTAACAACAGAGCAATATCATTCACAGGCAAACTGGGTTGTAGTCCTACTTTAACAGGCCCTGTAACTAACCCTGACCTTAAATTAACTCCATGTAAATGTACTGGCATAAGGGCACTCTCAACCCCTCTTATAAAATTTACCTCACTAGTGTCAGACACATCACTAAATTTTAGAACACTGTCTATTATTAGTGATTGAGAGGCTCCAGTATCTCTAAGTATTTTTATTGGTACAGGAGTGGATCCCTCTTTCAAGGATACAAATCCTTTAGTTATAAAATGTTCATATTCCCTCTTAACTTGGTCAGACTCTAACAAAACTTCATTTGTATTTTACGAACCCTGTGGCTTCACAGGTTTTTCAATATGTTGCACACAAGCATCTGGGACTGATCCTTCTCTTCCTTTTTCAATTGAAAACAGTTAGCTATTACGTGACCAGGTTTCCTACAATAATTACAAATAATACCAAAATGTCTTCCCTTCACATGTCTCCCTTCATCCTTACCTTTCTCACTAACTTCAGATTTAATTTCTGGTTTACTTTGATTCCCTATGCTATTTTTTCTTTTAAAGGCTCTATCTGGAGAAAATTTACTTTTATGAAATAAAGTATGCTCAACAGCCAATTTAGCAATCTCCTGCAATGTAGCAGTGTCCCTTTCATTTAAATATGTCCTCACTTCAACAGGAATGCTTCTTTTAAATTCCTCCTGCAAAATCAACTCTTAATTTATTATACTCCTCATTCGCATTTTTAGAGGAAACCCATCTCTCAAAATACACACATTTCTTGTAGGCAAATTCCACATACGTATTTTCCACTGGTTTCTTCAAATTTCTGAATCTTTCTCTATACTCTTCTGGAACTAGATCATACACCTTTAATATATGCTGCTTCACAGTATCATAATCAAGTGCTTGCTCAGCATTTAAAGCAGTATAAGCTTGTTGTGCCTTTCCTATAATTACACTTTGTAACATCACTGGCCATTTCTCTTTTGGCCACTCTAAACTCAGAGCAACAATTTCGAAATGCTGGAAATATTTGTCCACTTCTGTCTCATTAAATGGAGGAGCCAAAACAACCTCACGACTTGCAACAAACTGTTTCCTGGAACCAGAAGATCGATTTTCCATCTTTAATTTCTCCATCTCCAGCTCAAACTTCCTCAGGTTTTTAGCTTCTCTTTCTTTAAATCCCTTATTTTATTTGCCTCTCTTTCAGCCATTTTGTTTTAAATTTCTCAAACTTTATCTGTTCAAGATGCAACTGCATTTCCAGTGTACTCATTGGAAACCTTCCTATCACCTCCTCATCAAACTTTCCCAAACTTACATAATGCTCAGCGATTTTATTCTGAATTATGTGCTTAGTTGTACCCTTCGTAATACCTTTAAGGCTCAACCTTTTAGCAATCTCCGCACCTCAGGTTTTCTTGCATTCACTAAAACCTCCGAGTCTGGCATTTCCATAAACTCATCAACATCCATTGCTGTTGAGTGGTACCACTCACACACCAATCAAACAAAAGAATATTCCCTTTTCCAAATCAGGTTTGATAATTAAACAAGCACTTAAACTCAAAACCGGAACATATCCAGATGAGCCCGCAATTAATGTCACGTGATTGGCAACAATGAATATATCGAGTCAGGATTTATAAACAAACAAGCACTTATTAAACTCTGATAAACAATGAAAAAAAAAGCAAACGAAAACCCTAACCGGAAGTAAACGGCTGTGCGGCCATTCAGTAAGCCGCTACTTAGTACTAGTTCTTAAAGCGATAAATTCAAACACAGTTCTTCGAATGGTAAATTTTAAAGTCCAAGAGACTTACATAACCATTTCAGAGACACTTTCATGAAGTAACGAATTCCTCGAAGACATGACGTCACTGCCACTCCCAGCCGGATCCTGCCTTGTCCACAGGGTTCACGACGATGGAAATAAAACAGTTTAAAGGCACTGACCTCTTCCTCCATAGAATAGATCCTGCACATCTCTTTCTGCCACTTTTAGCAGAGGCTATCTCATGCAGATCACTCTTTCTTGAACAAATTCAATAATGGTCAATCCTTTCCAAACCCGTCGAACGTCTCCTTCAGGGTCCTGGCTTCACTCTCCAATGTTACTGAAAAGATACATTAACAAACTGGGCAGCGATTGGTCAAACTGCCGGTCCAGTACTTCTACCTCACAATAGAACATAAGACTCCGTTTACAATCAAAACTGCATCATAATGCAAATATGCAGCGGAGCGGAGTATCTCATTGACATTCTAACTGGAAAACTAACTGCGTCACCAGGGGTCTTCCCTTTTATACCCGTGGTGAACATGTCATCATGGGAGCTCACATCAGCAGGAAAATTACATCAGGTGACCTCCAAACGACCATTACATCATTCTTCCAAGAAAGTCACAAGATCTCCATGAGGTATGTAACAAATGCTACAGCTATATAGGACCCTGGTCAGACCCCACTTGGAGTACTGTGTTCAGTTCTGGTCACCTCACTACAGGAAGGATGTGGATACGATAGAAAGTGTGCAGAGGAGATTTATAAATATGTTGCCTGGATTGGCGAGCACACATTATGAGAATAGGTTCTGTGATCTTGGCCTTTACTCCTTGGAACAATGGAGGATGAGAGTTGTATTGATCATGTGAATAAGCAGAGGCTTTTTCCCAGGGCTGAAATGCAAGGGTTCATAGTTTTAAGGTGCTTGGAAGTAGGTACAGAAGGGATGTCAGGGTAAGTTTTTCACACAGAGTGAGGTGGGTGCATGGAATGCATTGCTGGTGACAGTGGTGGAGGCAGAAGCAATGGGGTATTTTAAGAGACTCTGAGATAGGTACATAGAGCATAGAAACATAGAGGGCTATGCAGTAGTGTAATTCTAAGCAGATTCTAGAGTAGGTTACATGCTTAGCACAATATTGTGGGCTGAAGGGCCTGTAATGTGCTGTAGATTTCTATGTTCTATGTTCTATGTTCTGTGAAATTTGAGGAGAAGCTAAAATCAGATGTATCATTATTACAGTGGAGTAAAGGGAATTATAGAGGCATTAGAGAGGAGCTAGCCAAATCTGATTGGAAAAGAACAGTGGCAGGGATGACGGCAGAGCAGCAATGGCTGAAATTTCTGGAAGCAATTCGGAAGGCACAAGATAGATACATCCCAAAAGGGAAGATGCATTCTAAAAGCAAGATGACACAACCATGGCTAACAAGAGAAGTTAAAGCCAATATAATAGCTAAAGGAAGTACAAAAATTAGTGGGAAGTTAGAGGATTGTGAAGATTTTAAAAACCAAGAGAAATCAACTAAAAAAGTCATTAAGAAAAATATGGAATATGAAATTAAGTTAGCCAATAATATTAAAAAGGATACCAAAAGTTTCTTCAGATGCATAAAGTTTTAAAGAGAGGTGAGAGTGGATATTGGACCACTGGAAAATGATGCTGGAGAGGTAGTTATGGAGGACAAAGAAATGGCGGATGAACTGAATATGTATTTTGCATCAGTCTTCAATGTGGAAGACACAAGCAGTATAGTGGAAATTCTAGGTGTCAGGGGTCAGAATTGTTTGAAGTTGTCATTACTAGGAAGAAAGTTCTTGTGAAAATGAAAGGTCTGAAGGTAGATAAATCACCTGGTCCAGATGGTGTATGACCCATGTCTTTAAAAGTGGTAGCTGAAGGAATTCTGGAGGCATTAGTAATGATCTTTCAAGAATCACTAGATTCTGGAATGGCTCTGGAAGACTGGAGAATTGCAAATATCACTCCACTCTTTGAGAAGGGGGAGAGGCAGTAGAAAGAAAATTATAGGCCAATTAGTCTGGCCTTAGTGGTTGGGTATATTTTGGAATCGATTGTTAAGGATGTGTTTTTGGGGTACTTGGAGGCACATGATCAAATAGGCTGCAGTCAGCATGGTTTCATCGAGGTTAAGTTTTGCTTAACAAATTTGTTAGAATTCTTTGAAGAAATAACAAGTAGGATAGTCAAAGGAGAATCAGTTGATGTGTACTTGGACTTTCAGAAGTCTTTTGACAAGGTGCCACACATGAGGCTGCTTAACAGCTTAAGGGCCCATGATATTACAGCAAACATATGAGCATGGATAAAGCACTGGCTGATTGGCAGGAGGCAAAGTGTGAGAATAAAGGGAGCCCTTTCTGGTTGGCTGTAGGTGACTAGTGGTGTTCCACAGGGGTCTGTGTTGGGACCACTTTTTTAAACTATATGTCACTGACTTGGATAATGAAATTGACAACTTTGCTGCAAAGTTTGTGGATGATACAAAGGTAGTTGGAGGGTCAGGTCGTTCTGAGGATGTAGAGATGCTACAGAATTTAGATTAGGGAAGTAGGTAAAGAAGTGGCAGATGGAATACAGTGTTGGGAAGTGTACGGCCATGCACTTTGGTAGAAGTAGTAAAAGGGTAGACTATTTTCTAAATGGAGAGAGAATCCAGAAATCTGAGGCACAAAGAAACTCCGGAGTCCTTATGCAGGATTCCCTAAAGGTTAATTTGCAGGTTAAGTTATTGGTAAGGAAGGCAAATGCAATATTAGCGTTCATTTCAAAGGGACTAGAATATAAAAGCAAAGATGTAATGTTGAAGCTTTATAAAGCACTGGTGAGACCTCACTTGGAGTATTATGAGCAGTTTTGGGCCACTTATCTTAGAAACGATGTGCTGACACTGGAGAAAGTTCAAAGGAGGTTCACTGAAATTATTCCAAGATTAAACAGTTTATCATATGAGGAGTGTTTGATGGCTGAATTCACTAGAATTCAGAAGAATGAGGGTGATCCAATTGAAACCTATCGGGTAGTGAAAGACCTTGATAGAGAGGATGTTTCCAGTTGTAGGAGAGTCTAGGACCAGAGGACAGAGTCTCAGAATAAAGGTGCATCCTTTTAGAACAGAGGTGAGGAGGAATTTCTTTAGTCAGAGAGTAGTGAATCTCAGGCAGTTGTGGAGGCCAAGTCTTTACAAATGCTTAAGTCAGAGGTTGATAGATTTTTAATTGATCAGGCATGAAGGGATACAGGGGGAAGCCAAGAGATTGAGGCTGAGAGGAAAAATGGATCAGTCATAATGAAATGGCGGAGCAGACTCAATGGGCCAAATGGTCTTTTTGAATTCTCCTGTGCAATTTCTATTACATTAACGTTGGAATTTCCATTCTTTACATTTTGTTTTCCCTGAGCTGAATAACAGGCCTCGTTGCAGGTGTTCAGTTGAATACATTTCTCCATAATATCGATGGGGCCTCTGAATGTTCCTTCTGTCCAGGAAGGAGTAATTTGGTCTAAAACTTTGTTCCACAAAGAAAGGGGATGGAACTAAAGGCCATGGCCTATACTTAGTGTCTAACCATTTAGGCTGTGGGTAACTATCTTTTTTTAAATTTGGCAGTCTCTGGGAAATGTTTAGTTTTTTTTGATTACCTCTTCCCTGCTGTGGGGCTGGTGTAGTGGAACACGGTGAATGTGATTGATCCAAGGAATGAGTTTGATTTGATGACTTTGTTAGGAAGCCTACATTCCCTTTAGTGTGCTGGCACCTCGTTGTCACTGTACAGGAATGGGCAGTAATCCTGCTACCACTATATGGATGCACAGGATCTCTTCAACAAGCTGAGCTCATTCATGTACTCATGTGTAGTATTGTTGATTAAGGGCTATTCCCACATGGTGTAAGGGATTTTCATTAGGCTAAAGCAGTAACATTGTTGACTGAACCAGGTCCTAGTCTGCCCTTGCCATTTGTTCTCAGATCTTATAAGTAGTTATTAATCCCTGGCTTTTACCTATTATACTCAAGACAGTACCAATTGCTCAGGGCACATGTCCACCATTTATTTGTTTATAAATCCACACATATCTGATCTGGATTTCCACACTTTTGTGGAGGTGGTATCAAGGCTATGAGAAATGACGTTAATAAGAATTGTTGACAAACCAAAATCTGCAGATGCTGGAAATCCAAGCAACACACACAAAATGCTGGAGGAACTCAGCAGTCCAAGCAGCATCTATGGAAAAAAGTACAGTCGTCGTTTCGGGTTGAAACATTGACTGTATTGTTTTCTATAGATGCTGTCTGGCCTGCTGAGTTCCTCCAGCATTTTGTGTGTGTTGTGCGAATAAGAATTGCTGAAAATGTTGGGGAGTATGACTGGTCCAGAAGGCCTCTAACCTACCAGCATTCTGAAGTAGCCACTTCAGAATTCCATCAGCATCAGCTGGAGGAACGGGGCATGCTGCCCGCAAACTCTGATAAGTTCAAGGTGGAGAGTTTGTACTGGGGGGGCTACAGTGGATCCCTGTACAGGAACAGGTCCTGGTGTCTTCTTTTACTGACAATCTTTTGAGTAATTCTCATACATGTTCCAAAACATCTGTTCTCCAGGCTTCATTAGCACCTCTAGAGTTTACTGGTGTGGGATCCACTTCATGTGTGCCCTGGGTACTGAAAGTCTGTATCTTTATCAATGCTTTGCTGCACAATCGAGTGCCCGGTGGGGGACACTGATGCTTTTATGCTGCTGGGGGAGGGGGGAATCATTGCCTTGCTGCTGCTTGTACGTGGGATGGGGGAGCTTCGGGGGTCTTTGGGGTTCTAACATTTAAATGTCTTTCATTCTTTGGGGTACTCCTCTGTTTTCATGAAGGTTTGCAAAGAAAAAGAATTTCAGGATGTATACTGTATACATTTCTCTGACATTAAATGTACTGTACCTATTGAAAAATGTTCATCATGTTCAGTTTGAGCAGCAGTTGTGGTATTATCCCATATTTCTGATATATCATTAGCACAATCACAATATCAACCAGCATTTTCCAGCACAACTGCCAGAATCAGGATGTTAATAATTTTATAATACTAGGAGTGGTGCTGTAGCACTTGTCAATAGCTCTCTGAGCTGGACTGCTGCTAAATAATAGTTCCTTCTAAGATAATACATTTGGTATAACATGACTGCACTGAGCACCAACTGTGATGGTATTGGGTTTGCTGACTCCAAGGTTCTGAACTCACCTTGAGCCCCATTGGACATAAATAGCCACAAATCCTCTCACTAAAGGGAGATCATACAGTAACCACCCAATCTTCTGAAGCTCGTTGCCAGGTTTCGGTGGGACTCAAGTGCAGACCAATGAATACTTTTTCACCAGGATTTATTAGGGAGCACAAAGGCAAGTCTTTCAAAAACAGAAGGCAGGCACGAGTCCAAAATGGCAGGCCGAGGTCTTACCAGGAAAGGCAGTCAGGCAAGGGTAGACAATCCAGAGTGCACAGGCAAAAATCAGGTCCAAGAACAGGCAAAATCCAAAACACAGAATCAGGCAAAATCGGTTGGCAGAAGTCACAATAACAGGCTAGAACAACACAGGTCAGAACTAGGATGAACTGGCAGAGAATGCTAGTCAAGGCAGGGTTTAAATGGACAGGGTAATGAGTGAAAATTAGACACAGGTGGGTGCAAATGAGGAGACGAGCAGGTAATCGGAGGACGTGCAAAAAGGAAAGGGGCTGGGCCAAAACCCACATGGCCAAGTGAAAGAAAACAGAAATTAAAGACTGTCGTGATCCAGAGCTACCAGCAGAGGCCCTTCGACCCAATGTTCAGGCCGGATCCTTAACACTAGCTCACTTTCCTGTTTATTCTCTACAGTGAGTTTTAGCTATCAAAACTCACTATTTGAGTGGTGGGTTCCTCCCCACCCCCACCAAGGAGAAGATACTTCCAGCTAACAAAGTGGTTTAAAACACATTTCATTTATTTTTACTGATACTTGTTTGAATCCACATGTTCGTAAAGCACATTTAAAAATCACCAGAGGACTTTCTATCTTAAATGTTTATTTCCCAGTTACAATCTGTTTCTAAAACATAAAGCATTTCTTAAACTCAAAGGATTTCCAAAAACACAGGTACAATTCCTATAAACTGAAAAGACTTACCATAATGCGGACGAGCATGTCATCTGTCACATAAATCGAAGCTAGAGTAATGGACTCTATTCACCCTATCTTCCTATCACAACACAATATCTCAATATGCCGTGCATATGTAATACAAATAGTCTGAAAGCATTTTGGTGATATAGTTCTTCAGCTACCTACCATTAATGCTGTAATGCTGTGAAGCTAACTTCCTTCAGCACATAAAACCTTTCAACTGCAAGCACATCACATTTATTGATATGCTAAATAATATTATTCATCTGTCCTGCAAGCTTCCTTGAAGCAAACAGCTTAAGAGTCAGCTTGTCTGTTTGAAACAATACAGCAACACATTGTCTTATACTCATTTTGAGCAGTAATAAAGCAGTAGTAGTGAGTGAAACTTTACTTCTACCAGACAGAATGTTTACAAATCTGGTCTTAAGACAATGCTTGTTTTAACCTCAAGGTAACTAGAGCTTATCATTAACATTTGAAGAACTGACAATTGATTTCTCTTTATGACCAAAAATCAAACAATTGTTAACTGTAAGTTTACTTACATCAGTTTGTGATCTTTCAGATGGTGTGTTTAGAAAGCAAGATTAGCAAACAACCAAGAAACAGAAAATGGCCTACTGACCAAGATGAGAATATCTAATCACAATATGAAAATAGGTTCAGGGGCATGTAGTATAATTCGCTATCAAATATTGAAAGGCCTGGATAGAGTGGATGTGGAGAAGATGTTTCCTATAATGGGAGAGTCTATGACCAGAGGGTACAGTTTCAGAATAGAGGGACATCACTTTAGAACAAAGATGTGGAGGAATACCCCAAAGAGGCGGAACTTAGGATGATGATGCCTAACGGCGACTCCTTTTTTGCATCTTTGGAAACAGCTCTATTTCTATCTTTGATATCTCTTTTTTTCCCTTTCAAGGTTCTTTTGAAGACCCTGACCTGGAGTAACATGCTGACTTTGGTTCATTTTGAAATGGGATTCACTGTCAGGGCCTCATGACCGGCCACTTTTCAATATGCCAAGGACGAAGCCTGGAGGTCTAGTGCACTCTCAGGGTGCTGGATTTTCGTGGCTCTGGAGACAGGTTGATCCAAGGCTGGTGCTGCCGACTGATGTGTCATGGAAATACACAGAAGATTGGAAGCGGAGAGCTTGCTGCTGGCTATGTGCCCAGGACCCAAGTTCATTAGGCACAGAGCTTGGAAAAAGCGATGCAACAGACTTTTAATACCATGAATCAGTAGTTGTTTTGTTATGTCTCCCTTCTCGCTGTGAAATGGTGACATCTCTTTTTCCCTTATTGGGGAGAGAGAGAACCTGTGGTATGTCGAATTACTGGGTGAATGAGTAGTCTTTGGGGTACTGCAAGTCTGCGTCTTTATTGATGTTTTGCGGAGGTTATTGGGTGCTTAGTGGAGGTCACTGATGCTGGTGGAGGATGAGGAGGGTTATTGCTTTACTGCTTCTTATGTGTGGGAGGGGGGAGTTGGGGGGGCTTTGGGGTTCTAACATTTAACCATCATTCATTCTTTGGGGCATTTCTCTGTTCTTGTGGATGTTTGTGAAGAAAAAGAATTTCAGGATATATATTGTATACATTTCTCTGACATTAAATTTACCTATTGAAAACCTACTGAAACCTATTGAATATCTTTAGCCAGAAGGTGTTGGGATGGAGTCAAGAACAATCACACAAGGAAGGTTAATGAAGCCTTCAAAAAGTTCTTTTTCCAGGTATAGACAGAATCTCTGTTCCTGATGATTCACCCTTTTTGTGGAGCCTTTGATATGAGGGTTGTGTATGGCTTATATGATGTTACAGAATACAGTATGCACATATCATGGCTTTCACCAGACTGCTGAGATTCCTGTGCTCTTTTCATCCCTCATCTTTTATTTAGGTCCTGTGCAGCCTGGTTGAACCCTGTCAGAGAAAATGTGGAGTATCATATGCTTATAGTTATTTAGCTCCTTAATTTTTTTGATCATTCTCATCAAATTATTCTTGGAAGAGTATGCAGTTCCAAGAATGACATCATTTTCCATCTCAAAACAGGTAAAAATGTAACTGAAGTGAATCAGTTCCAATCAGATGGGCCTATCTATTGCTTAGAAAGCGACCTATCCGTCACGCTGCTTATATATAATGTATCATTGTCAATAATAGACATGATGCCTTCATTACTTTGCAGTCCAAAATACCGCCAGAACAGTTCAAGAGTTGGCTACTGAGTAACCAAGGCTATCCACTGATGCCAGAACAAAGCAAAAAATACAGGAAATATTCAGCAGATTGGGCAGTATCTATGAAGAGAGAAAGAATGAATATTTCCTGTCTGAAACCCATTGTCAGAATTGGGGAAGTTATGATAAAAGGACTTCGATCCAAAATATTGACTGTTTTGCTTTCCATACACATTGCCCGATCTGCTGAGCCCTTCCAGTATCTTTTGTTTTTATTTCAGGTTTCCATCATCTGAGCCATTCTTTTGATTTTCATCTCCATCCACTGTAGAAATGATTCAACTCTAATGCACAATCCTAAGATTTCAAGGCATCCTCCAATAAATGGTACGATTATACAGGCAAAGTTTTGGAGAAGGCCGGCTGTACACCGAAACAATCTTTTTGTTATCTGACTGCTTTGGAAAAGTTTATAACACTCAGTCGTTTTGTTTCAAGAGTAATGGTGATTTTGTAATATTGCCATTGGTTGTCTGTTTTTCCTTTCAGTAAAATACTCCTTGCCACATTCTGTGGCTTCTTGATGAATCATGTCACAGTACATCTGTAGCTACCTGTATACTTTACTTTGGATACCCTCCATCTTGGAAACACCTTCTCACCTTTGATCTTAAAGTACTTGATAATTGCTATAATGCTACCATGAGATTGCACTAGATGGTGCTACTTATCTTCCAGTAATGTTTCAGAAAACCTCATTGTCCCGAGAGCTCAGATCTTGCCAGCTGTGTGTCAAGACAGGAAGTAGTGGAAGGAGGCAACCTGGGCATCCCATTTTTGACTATGCTAAGGCAATCACTGTAGTGCAGTCAGATGATAGCACCCAGTCAACATGGCACCAAGCTATGATGTTATTGCTCAGACATATTTGTCTTTTAGTTCAATAGTGATTATTTTGGGGATAGTGAGGGGAGTCAGGTTAGGGTTTAGGGACAGTAAGATGTCGGGACAAGAGCTGATGTTTGGGTCAAGGTGGCATTAATCTGCCTTGTCCATCAATGTCATGGCACCAGACTTAGCTGTTTTTCTTTGGATTTATAGAGATGGTTTGGGGGACAGTGTAGGGGAGTTAGTGGTCAAGTTAGGGTTCAAGGAGATAAGGGAGAATGAAGAGTTAGGGGCAGGAACCTGTGTTTGGAGTATAGGCTGGAACACTCCATGGTCAGAAGTCAGTAATCCAGAGGTTGAATTTGGTTGGCAGATGCTGAGGAGACCAGCGATCCCCAGGCCAGTGAATCCTGAGTCGGGAGTCCACGTGAGCAGGAGTCTCAAGGTTGGGGACCCAAAAACCCACCCCCGTTATAAGCCACCGGAATCAGAAGTCCATGCAGGTTCTGAAGTTGCGGCCTGAGGCACTCCGCGGGTGAAGGTCATTGATCCAGGATGTCAGTTAGGTCAAGATCAAACCTGTGATCAGCGAGTCTTGGGGCTGATATCAAGAGGTTGACAAAGTTTGTAGGGCAAAGCCGAACATTGAAGTCCGGAATTTGGAGAGACCAGAGGTGGAAAGCTCAAAAGGTCAAAGACTGAAGTCAGCGAGTCTGGACTGGAGACTGGAGGTTGGAGGCCCAATGTCTGAGAGGCCAGCGCCAAGGACTGGAGGCCTGGAGCCAGAGGCACACGCGCGTGTGCACGTGTGTGTGTGTGTGTGTGTGTGTGTGTGTGTTTGGGGGGGGGATGAGTGGGAAAGGAGCTTATGTTGCTGTTGTTGTCTTGTTTTGTTCTGTTGTTGCTCTGCTGCTTGTGTAGTTCTGTGTTGGGTGTTGTGTTGTTGTCGTGTTGAACTTTGTTTTTGTACCAGATGTGTGGTGTCACTTATAGGCTCCCCCTCTCCCCAGCACATCATTAAGTGTGTTAGTTGTTAATGTTAACAACACATTCCACTGTATGTTTCGATGTACTGTGACAGATATAAATGCATTACCCATTCAACAACAGTTAAAATTTCAACAGATATTTATTTCAAACCAAAGCCAGTTTTCCAACCACACGTTCATATTCTCATAATGCTTCCCGATCATTGAACTATCTCTGAGCTTTTAACTGTACAAATGCAAATGTTACTGGTGAAAGGAAAGGATGTTGACTTTCACTGGGAGAGGCCACAAATGATGTGACCTTGTGCCTTAATCTTTACTCCCTTCCTTCACTTTAACTGATGGGGCTGTACCTCTTGGATATCTGAATGGAGAAAGGGACTACATCCACAGATGTGGTGTGGAGAGGTGTGGTAATGTGGGATGAATGTTTGTTTCTGCACATAAGAGAAATACCAGGCATGGGAAATGGGGCTGAGCAGCTCAAAGTATGGATGTTTTGATCTCAAACTTGTTAGCATTTGTAGCAGCATTGTGGATATATATATATTTCAGGCCAGAAAATAATCAGACTGCAGTGACACCTTGCAATCCTTTTAGATCATTAACCATGAGGAAAAGGGAAATGTTAATTAAAGTTACATGAGACCCACAGAAGTTGGAACCTCCAAAAAAAACAGACATTGAGTGACTTCTGTTTGTGATGCAGTGGTGCAGACATGACCCATCACATTCTGCATTATATTTCAGTCAACAATTTCAGTGTTAGCCCCTGTGCTAGTTGGATGCTGGACTCTTCCATGTTCTTTGACCTGTATGCTGTTTTTCTCCTGAGTCTTCGTGTTTCTCAATCAGATTTATTCTTTGAGCGGGTCTGTATGTGTTCTCTATGATGGATCTTACATGCATCCTTGCCCTCTGGGATTTGGTTCTCGAGAGCTTCTTTAACCCTGCTTTGTTTTTGTTCTTTCAAGTTTAGTTGTCCACTGCCTGTAAATCCAGCCATTCAGAAAATTTTTAACTGATACACAATAATATTATCTGAGCTGGTAGATGGAACTGTTACAGGATGTGACTTTATGACTTAGCTTTTACACCCTTCCTTCACTTTTATCAATTGAGCTCCAATTCTTAGAAATCTGAATGGAAGAAGGAATGAGTATACAGCTGTGGAGTTATGACAATGTGTTAAGGTGCAATGCATGTTTCACTCTGCTTTTCAAGTGAAGTACCAGACATTGACCTAAAACATAAATTCTAACCCACATGATTTATTCCCCATTCCTCATTGGCTGCTGCTTAATGCAATTCCTGCATGCAAGCGTAAATCTGCCTTTGGATGACTGTGGAAGGTCACAGTAGAAATTTATAGATTGAAATGTAGAATAGAGAAGATAAGAAACACATAGAAATGCCCAAATTTGTAGACTACGGTTCAAAACTGTAAGAACAACATGCTGATATACTGAACATCTTTATATTGATGTTTTAAGGTCATTACATTCATAGACACTGAATTCCACGTGATCACAGATAATATCCCAATTTAATTTTTTTCTTTATAAGTTTGTTATTAAATTTTCAAGTTATCACTCAGAAAATACTTTCATGTAAAATTTCTATTATTTGGCGGCTTCATATTGCACACATTTGCATCTGATTTATTTTTAATTTATACACAATTAAATATTAATATTTCAATGCCATGGAAGAACAGGGTTTTAATACTTTTTGAGACATTTTAATTGGATAGAAATTATGGTTCAAAGTTCACAATCTGTTGCAAATATCTGACACAGGCTATACTCTGCAAATAATGAAAAACAATCCAAATGTAATCATTGCTGAAAAATCCTGATGATTAGCTGTTCCTCTGAGCTATCATTTCTCCATGAATAATTAAAAGCATTAGAAGCACCGGTTTGTTAAGGTTACGAGTGTTAGAATTTTTTCTGTAAAATGATCAAAGCTGTGAGGGGGAGAACTGCAATTTTTGAATGACACATTTGCAGAAGATTTATAGTGTTCACTTTTACTTTCTTTGGATTGGACTTTGAGTAATCATTTAATTCAGATAAAGATGGACTAAATATCCCTCTTTAAATATATCTCTAAATAAAGATGCACTAAATATTCATCTTTAAATATATCTCTAAATATCCAGTATTTCAGGCATGTCTAAAAGATAATGTTATAATAGTCATGGGATATTTCAACATGCACGTCAATTGGGAAAATCAGGTTAGTAATTGATCTCAAGAGAGCAAGTATGTTGAACGCCTATACGATGGCTTTTTAGAGCAGTTTGTCATTGAGCATACTAGGGGATCAGCTATACTGGATTGGGGGTTATGTAATGAACTGGAGTGTGATTAGGGAGTTTAGGGTAAAAGAACTCTTCGGAGGCAGTGATCACAATATAATTGAGTTCAACTTGAAATTCGTTAGAGAAAAAATGAAGTCTGATATAGCAGTATTCTGGTGAAGTAAAGTAAATTACAGTGGTATGAGACAGGATTTGACCAAAGTAAATTGGAAGGAGATGTTGGCAGGTGTCACCACGGTTTGGATATGGCCCAAATGCGGAGCGAGAGACACTGAAGCAGGTCGATATTTCACAGACTTTAATTCGAAAAAGGGAAAATTAATCAATAAACGCTAGGCCAAACAGGGCCATTAACTAAAACTTTCAAAAAGGGAACAAAGCCTACACTGTGGCCGAAAAAAAAATCTAAACATTAAACGAATACTGCTGGTCTTCAGAGTCAGTTGATTTTGAAGGCTCAGGGTAAGCCAAATGCAAAACAGCAGCGAAGCTTTGCTATGCTCGGTCCAAGTCTCAACAAACACTATGATGACAAGAATGTGGTTAAATACTATCGCGATTAAATAATAATTACCTGACGCGTGAAAATTCACAAGCGCAATTGCTTTATCTACTGCACCGCCGTATCCGTGGTTGTGACAGGCAGGGATGACAGCAGAGCAACAATGGCGCAAGTTTCTGGGAAAAACGAGGAAGGTGCAGGATAGATGTATTCCGAAAATGAAGAAATACTCAAATGGCAAAATAGTACAACCATGGCTGACAAGGGAGTTCAAAGCTAATGTAAAAACAAAAGAGAGGGCATACAACAAAGCAAGAATTATAGGGAAGGCAGAGGATTGGAAAGCTTTTTAAAACCTACAGAGAGCAAGTAAAAGAATCATTAGGAGGGAAAGGATGAAATATGAAAGCAAACTAGCAAACGATATCAAAGTGGATAGTAAAAACTGTTCCAAAAATGTAAAAAATAAAAGAGAGATGAGAGTGAACACAGGACCGCCGGAAAATGAGGCCGGAGAAATAATAATAGGGGACAAGAAGATGGAAGAGGAATTAAATGAGTACTTTGCATCAGTCTTCACTGCGAAAGTCACTAGCAGTGTGCCAGATGTTGAAGGGTATGAGGCAAGAGAAGTGAGTGCAGTTACTATTACAAGGGAGAAGGTGCTCAAAAAGGCGAAAAACCCAAGGGTACGTAGTCACTCGGGCTAAATAAACTGCACCCTATGGTTCTGAAAGAAGTAGTGGTAGAGATTGTGGAAGCATTAGAAATGATCTTTCAAAAATCGTTGGACTCTGGCATGGTACCAGAGGACTGGAATATTACAAATGTCACTTCACTATTTAAGAGAGGAGGAAGGGAGCAGAAAGGAAATTATAGACCAATTAGCCTGACCTCAGTGATTGGGAAGATGTTGGAGTCAATTGTTAAGGATGAGGTTATGAAGTACTTAGTGACACAGAACAAGATAGTACAAAGTCAGCATAATTTCCTGAGGAGAAACTCTTATGTCATGAACCTGTTGGAATTCTTTGAGGAGATTACAAGTCGGATAGATTAGGAGGATGCAGTGGATGTTGTATAATTGGACTTTCAGAAGGCTTTTGACAAGTAGCCACATATGAGGCTGATTACCAAGTTAAGAGCCCATTACAGGAAACTTACTGACATGGTTAGAGCATTGGCTGATCGGTAGGAGGCAGCAAGTAGGAATAAAAGAATCCTTTTCTGGTTGGCTGCCAATGACCAGTGGTGTTCCTCGGGAGTCGGTATTGGAACCACTTCTTTTTATGCTGTATATAAATGATTTATATGACGGAATAGATGGCTGTGTTGCCAAGTTTGCAGATGATATGAAGTTTGGTGGAGGGGCAGGTAGTGTTGAGGAAACAGGTAGGCTGAAATACAATGTTGGAAAATGCATGGTCAGCTTTGGTAGAAGAAATAAATGTGCAGACTATTTTCTAAGTGGGGAGAAAATCCAAAAATCTGAGATGCAAAGGGACTTGGGAGTCCTTGTGCAGAAACCCTAAAGGTTAACTTGAAGTCAGAGTCAGTGGGGAGGAAGGCAAATGCAATGTTAGCATTCATTTCAAGAAGCCTAGAATACAAGAGCAGGGATGTGATACTGAGGCTTTGTAAGGCACTGCTGAGGCCTCACCTTGGGTACTATGTACAGTTTTGGTCTCCTCATCGGAGAAAAGATGTGCTGGCATTGGAGAGGGTTCAGAGGAGATTCTCAAGGACGATTCCAGGAAGGAAAGGTTTATCATATGAGGAATGTTTGATTACTCTGGGCCTGTACTTGCTAGAATTTAGAAGATTGAGGGGAGATCTCACTGAAATCTTTCATAGAAACATAGAAAATAGGTGCAGGAGTAGGCCATTCAGCCCTTTGATCCTGGACCGCCATTCAGTATGATCATGGCTGATCATCCAACTCAGAATCCTGTACCTGCCTTCTCTCCATACCTCCTGATCCCTTTAGCCACAAGGGCCATATCTAACGCCCTCTTAAATATAGCCAATGAACTGGCCTCAACTGTTTCCTGTGGCAGAGAATTCCACAGATTCACCACTCTCTGTGTACAGAAGTTTTCCCTCATCTCGGTCCTAAAAGGCTTCCCCTTTATCCTTAAACTGTGACCCCTCGTTCTGGACAATCTTCCTGCATCTAGCCTGTCCAATCCCTTTAGAATTTTATACGCTTCAATAATAAGCCCTCAATCTCCTAAATTCCAGCGAGTATAAGCCTAGTTGATCTAGCCTTTCATCATATGAAAGTCCTGCCATCCCAGGAATCAATCTGGTGAACCTTCTTTGTACTCCTTCTATGGCAAGAATGTCTTTCTTCAGATTAGGGGACCAAAATTGCACACAATACTCCAGGTGTGGTCTCACCAAGGCCTTGTACAACTGCAGTAGTACCTCCCTGCTCCTGTACTCAAATCCTCTCGTTATAAATGCCAGCATACCATTCGCCTTTTTCACCGCCTTCTGTACCTGCATGCCCACTTTCAATGACTGGTGAATAATGACACCCAGGTCTCGTTGCACCTCCCCTTTTCCTAATCAGCCACCATTCAGATAATAATCTGTTTTCCTGTTTTTGCCACCAAAGTGCATAACCTCACATTTATCCACATTAAATTGCATCTGCCATGAATTTACTCACTCATCTAACCTATCCAAGTCACCCTGCATCCTCTTAGCATCCTCCTCACAGTTAACACTGTCGAATATTGAAAGGCCTAAATGTTTCCCGCGGTGGGGGAAGAGGGCACAGTCTCAGGATAGAGGGGCATCCATTAAAAATGGAGATACAGACACATTATTTTAGCCAGAGGGTGGTGAATTTGTGGAATTTATTACCACAGACAGCTGTGGTGGCCAGGTCGTTAGGTGTATTTAAGGCAGAGCTTGATAGGTTCTTGATTGGATATAGCACCAAAGGTTATGCAGGAAAAGCTGGGGAGTCAGGCTGAAGAGGGGGGAAAAATGGTCAGCCATGAATGAATGGTGGAGCAGACTCTGTGGGCCAAATGGCTTAATTCTGCCCCTTATGGTCTTATGTTATGTGTGAGCATTCAAACTTTAACTAAACTTGCACTTATTTTAATAGTAAACTCTTTCAACATAGGAAACATATTTTATTTCTACAAGCTTCAAGCATTGGTTTCAGGGCAAGTGAATATCAGTCAAGTCTGGTGAATTAATAGTTGGAAATATCTTTATTGTTCTTCTGCAGTTGCAGTGCAGACTGTAGAGTACACCACATTTGGCATGTCCCCAACTTTGCCACTGAAGCATGGTGACATTAAACTATTAAGCAACTGTCAACTTTTGAAATGTTTAGAATTCGTGAGAACTTAAGTTCACAAAGGAATGGCCACCATTTCTGTTCGAGACGCTGCATCTTTTATCCTGGCGTAGTTGAAGGTTTGTGGAATCAGCATTGGAACTATCCCTCTACTAGGCCTAAACAAAGGTCTTCCAACAGGAATGGTTGGTTAACTGAAAAGTTCAGTGTTGAGATCTGTGGACTGTAGCACACCTAGTCAGAGAATGAGGTGCTTTGAGAATCATAGAGTCATCTAGGCCAGGAACAGGCATGTCAGCCCATCTAGTGTGCACCCATTTAACTGAATCTTGCATAAATCCAACTTTATATTCTCTCCGCATTCCCTTCAGCATTTCCCAAGTTCTACTTTTTACCTACACACTGGAGGCAATTTGCAGAAGAGCCAATTCTCATACCACCTTTGGGAAGTGTAAGGGAGTGCTTGCACTTGGTGGAAATCCACGTGGTCACAGACAACACCTGTAGTCAGGATTGAACCCGAGTCTTTGGTGCTGTGAATATACACTTATCTTCTTCAGGACACTGTGAAGGGCCACATTCATGAGGCTAATGGGAGGGAGGATGAAGGTAAATGATACCCATGTACAAAAATAAAAACAGAAACTGTGGAGCTATGTAGCTGATCAGGCAGCATCTGTGGAAAGAAAAAAGGATTACACATCTGAGTCCTGTTTTCTCCATTTCACAGGAGCCCTTTTTGTGAGTACATAATACACAAGGTTATATTAGGAAGGTACAAATTTCAGCTGGAAAGAAAGTTTGGGTTCCTAGATGATGAGAAGGGATAGGGAGAAAGGGCAAGAGTTGCAGGATGCAAATTGTATCAGAACTGGCTAAATCTCTCTTATTTCAGATTTAATTTATCTGCAGTATTCTGTATCTCATAGCCCCAGCATTACTTTATTTCTTATCTATCCTCATTTATCTCCTTCTATTTACATCACCTCCAGAGAGATCACCTGCAATTAAAAAAGCCTTTGCTACCCTTCTCAGCAGGTAGCCCCACTATTTACATCACAGTATCTCTTGTTCCTTTGGCAGAATTCCCTTTGATCCCTCCTGCCCTAAACAAACACTAGTTCAGTTCTCTTTTCTTTCCTATCTAGCACCTTCACAGCTGATAGTTAAAATTTTAATTTTTGTAGTGGAAATATATTTTAAGCAAGGCAATATAAAGTTTTAAACTTCCCAATACCTGCTTTCTGGAAGTCGACCAAGGCAAACCAATGTTATTTGTGAACAAGTAAATGTTCACGTATTTTGGTGTTTTTCCAGAAATTACTCAAGACAGAACTGTCAGCCTGTGCTTTACAGTAGTATTGTGAAAGCCAGCAATCAGGATGTACAAACACCATAGGTGGCCAGTTTTGCCGACTCCCCACTGTCACACAGCTGTTCTGTTTTTCACACAGCTCACGTTCAGAGACTTCCAAAGCTTCATTCTCTCATGCACGATGGCAAGAACAGCACAATTTTTCGGCCAATTCCTGGGAAATGTCCGAAATCCCAGAGCACTTGCTCAGTGTTCTAGCCATACTGACTATTTCCTTTCATCTCTCCACCTCCCCTCTCTCCTGCTTCATAAAACATGCTTGCTTTCAAACTTCACAACAGCCTAAAGCAATAAATCTTTGTCTTTCTTCAGAGATAGCGTTTGACCTGCTATTTCCAGCATTTTATGCTTCCAGTTTGAGCTTGAGAAATAGAGGAAAGATCGAATTACAGAAAAGAGGAGGTGGAGGAAAAATGTTAAAGAAATCTTAAGGCTAATTTCGGAGATTTTTCAAGTTTATGGTGATTACTACCTGAAGAAGTAGCATATCGCATATTTTTATTCCCTTTTCTTGGCTTGACAGAACATCATTAACATATATCACATCTTAAAAAGAATATTTACATTATTATTAGAGTTAACCTTCATGCCTAATTAATATACAAGGCAAATATTATTTACTATAGGTGCTTCCGGGAACGTAAGGGTGGGTTTGAAAATAAATTTATTACCTGGGGTAACTCAACTAAGAAATCTAGCAATTCACAATTTCAAGATTGTTAGTTCATTGGTGCAAATTCTTGGTGAACAAATAAAGGCATTGTGTACATTTTTAATAAACTCTGGTCCATTATTCATTTCACCACATTTTAGTCATGGTTCAGAGCTAACCTTATGTGCTTTTCTGTGTACTTAAGATATAGGACAATAAATCTCTCGTCATATCTGAGAGCCCAGGAACCAAGAGGTGCTCTTTTCATTATTTGGTGGTCCTTTTCCAATTTACCAATGTCATTTTGAAGGAGAGTTCCTGAACATTGTTTTCTACTGGGAAAGAGAACCTTGGGACTCATTTGCAGTGATATGTACTTATTGTTTTCTCACAGAGAAATTATAAATATATTCTGGAAAAAATGTTGAACATAGTAAGTCTTTACTAACACTATTATGATCGCTCTACACATATATCTAAAAGAATACACTTATCAGTATCGCAAGTATGGTGTCATTATGATCTTTGCAAATTTGGAATAATCACCTTCACACTCAACCTGATCATTCCTATTTGTCTCGGTTGTATTTATCTGTACTGCAACATCAACCTCACTAACATAGGTAATGAAACTTGAGTTTCTCCATTAATGTCCTTCCTCCCTTCCATCTGTTACTCATATAGAGTTGTGGTGTCAAATGATTCTTGTACAACTGTTGCAGTAGTCATTGTTATAAATTGATTAAAACACAATCCTATTTTATAAAGAGAGCTTAACACTTATTCATCAAAGTCTGGCAGCTTGATTGTGTTTTAATTCATTTACAGGATGTGGGTGTCACCAGCGAAGCCAGCATTTTTTGCCCATCCCTAGTTGCACTTGAGAAGGTGGTGATGAGCTGCCTTCTTGAACTGCTGCAGTCCCTGAGGCGTTGGTACACCCACACTGCTGTTCGGGAGGGAATTCCATGATTTTGACCCAGCAACAATTAAGGTACGGCAATATGTTTCCAAATCAGGATGGTGTGTGATGTGGAGGGGAATTTCTTAGTGGTGGTGTTCCCAGGTATCTACAGTCCGAGGCTTGACTGGAGCAGAGGCCTCCGCAACCGTGACTAAGCTTAGGGACTTGTTTCAGCCAGGAGCCCGGCCATCCGGGATTAAATGTCGGCTTCGGAGCCCGACCCAATCGACAGCCTGGGCCCCCGGCAGCTGGAAGTGGCAGCGGAGCCTCCCCCGTTACTTAGCCCCACCCGGAGCACACAACGATGCAACCCGCAGATTGATTCCCGCGGGACGCGTCCACCTACATCAAAGAGCTGACAACAGCACACTGCATCGATGGAAACCTGGAAAGATGCAATACTTACCAAGGAAGTGTGGGAAAAGAGCTGGGCTGCTGGTCAGATTGAAGCTGAGGAGCTTCAGGGTCCCTATGCCCATCATCCTACTAGCTAACGTGCAAGCCATCGAGAACAAGGTGGATGATCTTAAAGGGAGACTCACCTACTGCAGGGAGATGCAGAACTGCTGTGTATTCTGTTTCACCGAGACCTGGCTCTCCCCTGCCACCCCCGACTGTGCCATCCGACTGGAGAGATTTTCGATCCATTGGATGGACCGCACGGCGTCTTCGGGGAAGACGAGGGGAGGTGGTGTCTGCCTACTGATCAACACTGGGTGGTGTTCGGACACAGTGGCACTGACAACCTCCTGCAGCCCGGACCTGGAACACCTGTCAGTGAAGTGTCGTCCCTACTATCTGCCACGGGAATTCACCTCGGTCATACTGACAGCAGTCTACATTCCCCCCCAGGCGGACGTGGAGTGTGCTCTGAACATACTGTATGCCAACATCAGTGAACGTGAGACCAGGTATCCAGAGGCTTTGCTCATTACAGCCAGGGACTTTAACCAGGCCAACCTCAGAAAAGCGCTGCCAAAGTTATACCAACATGTCTCCTGCCCCACTAGAGGCCCGAATATACTTGACCACTGTTACGCAGCAGTCAAAGATGCCTACCATTACGTCCCATGACCTCACTTCGGAAAATCGAACCATCAGGCCGTACTCCTCCTTCCAGCTTACAAACAGAAACTGAAGTGGGAGGACACGGTGTCAAAAGTAGTGTCACGAAGGACGGAGGAAAGGGATGAGGTCCTTCATGACTGCTTTGAATCGGTGGACTGGTTAGTATTCAATGACTTGGCAGCTAACCTTGATGAGTATGCCTCAGCTGTCACGGACTTTATTTGCAAATGCACGGAGGACTGTGTGTCTCACAAGACGATCCGTGTATTCCCTAACCAGAAACCTTGGATGAATTATGAGGTCAAGCCCCTTTTAAAGGCTAGAACTGGGATTTTTAGGTCGGGGGATACCCGTCACCACACGGAATCCAGGCGTGAAATCCAGAAAGCCATTAAGGGCGCCAAGAGGCAATATCGAGCCAAGTTGGAGGCCCAGGCTAACCAGAGAGATGCCAGTAGACTATGGCAGGGTCTAAATGAGATCACTGGGCACAAAGAAAAGGCTGGGAATATCAATAACTGTGGCGCTTCTCTTCCTGACGAACTTAACGTATTCTATGCAAGATTCGAACAGAAGAGGAGCATCCTGCCCGCTCCGGATGAACCGGACCTGGTGGCATCAAGATTCATCGCCACCGAGGAGGACATTAGAAGGGCCTTCCTGAAGATAAATCCAAGGAAGGCGGTGGGCCCAGATGGCATCCCAGGACAGGTTCTCCGGGCCTGTGCAAGCGAGCTAGCTGGTGTTTTTGCTGACATCTTCAACTGCTTCTTGCTTCAGTCTAAGATCCCCTCGTGTTTTAAGAAGGCAACGATAATCCCAGTGCCGAAGAAGAGCAAGGTGGCATGACAATCGACCTGTGGCTCTGACATCAATTGCTATGAAGTGCTTCGAGAGATTAGTTATGGTACACATCAACCACAGCCTACCAGTCAAACCTCGACACTTTGCAATTCGCCTACCGGAGCAACAGGTCAATGGTAGATGCCATCTCTCTGGCCCTACATTCCTCCTTAGAACACCTGGAGAATAAAGACGCATACGTAAGGCTCCTTTTCATTGACTACAGCTCTGCCTTTAATACCATCATTCCAAATAAACTGATTCCTAAGCTCTGGAACCTGGGCCTTAGCACTCAGATCTGCAGCTGGATCTTCAACTTCCTCACAAACAGGACCCAGGCTGTAAAAATAGGGGACAAGCTCTCCTCTACAATCACTCTGAGTATCGGTGCCCGACAAGGCTGTGTACTCAGCCCCCTGCTGTACTCACGGTACACCCATGATTGTGTAGCCAAGTTTCCATCAAACTCAATATACAAGTTTGCTGATGACACCACAATTGTCGGCCATTTCTCGGGTAATGATGAGTTTGAGTACAGAGAGGAAATTAAGAACCTGGTGGCATGGTGCGAAGACAACAACCTATCCCTCAACATCAGCAAGACGAAGGAATTGGTTGTTGACTTCAGAAGGAGTAGCGGACTGCACGACCCAATTTACATCGGTGGTGCGCAAGTGGAACAAGTCAAAAGCTTTAAGTTCCTCGGGGTCAATTTCATAAATGACCTGACTTGGTCCAACCAAGCAGAGTTCACTGCCAAGAAGGCCCACCAGCGCCTTTACTTCCTGAGAAAACTAAAGAAATTTAGCCTGCCCCCTAAAACCCTCGCTATTTTTTATAGATGCACCATAGAAAACATTCTTCTAGGGTGCATCACAACCTGGTATGGAAGTTGTCCTGTCCAAGACCAAAAGAAGCTGCAGAAGATCATGAACACAGCGCAGCACATCACACAATCCAATCTTCCGTCCTTCGACTCACTTTACACCGCACGCTGTCGGAGCAGTGCTGCCAGGATAATCAACGACGCGACCCACCCAGACAACAGACTTTTCATCCCTCTTCCCTCCGGGAGCAGGTTCAGGAGCTTGAAGACTCGTACGGCCAGATTTGGGAACAGTTTCTTTCCAACTGTGATAAGACTGCTGAACGGATCTTGACCCGGATCTGGGCCGTACCCTCCAAATATCCGGACCAGCCTCTCGGTTTTTTTGCACTACTTTACTTCACATTTCTCTATTTTCTATTTATGATTTATAATTTAAATTTTTAATATTTACTAATTTTAACTACTTTTAATATTTTTAATATTTAATATTTGTAATCCAGGGAGTGTGAAGCATAGAATCAAATATCACTGTGATGATTGTACGTTCTAGTACTAATTGTTTGGCGACAATAAAGTATAAAGTAAAAGTAAAAAGTTCTTGTCCTTCTACATTTTAGTAGTCGTGGGACTGGAAGGTGCTGCTTTAGGAACTTTGGTGTGTTGTTGCAGTTCAACTTGCAGATAGTACACACTGCTGCAACTGTTTGTTGATGGTGGGGGGATTGGATGCTTGTGGAAGGGGTACCAATCAAGTGGGCTGCCTTGTACTGGGTGGTGTCAAGCTTCTTGAGTGTTGATGGAGCTGCACTCATCCAGGCGAGTGGTGAGTATTCCATTACACTCCTGACTTGACCCTTGTAGATGGTGGACAGGCATTGGGGAGTCAGGAAGTGAGTTACACGTCACAGGATTCCTAGTCTTTGACCTGCTCTGGTAGCCAGGGTGTTTGTATGGTTAGACCAGTTCAGTTTCCTGTCAATGGTAACTCCCAGGATGTTGATACTGGGGGATTCAGTGATGGTGATGCCACTGAATGTCAAGGGACGATGGTCAGAACCTCTCTTGTTGGAGATGGTCATCACCTGCATGGCTTAAACTAATGTGGCAGGGGGATGGGAACAAGTGCAGAGAGACAGAGGGGTGTAAAATGAGGGTAGAAGCAAAAAGTAGTAAGGTGAAAAGTAAAAGTGGCAGGCCGGCAAATCCAGGGCAAAAATCAAAAAGGGCCACTTTTCAACACAATTGTATAAGGGCTAAGAGTGTTGTAAAAGCAAACCTGAAGGCTTTGTGTGTCAATGCAAGGAGCATTTGTAACAAGGTGGATGAATTGAATGTGCAGATAGTTATTAATGAATATGATACAGTTGGGATCACAGAGACATGGCTCCAAGGTGACCAAGGATGGGAGCTCAACATTCAGGGATATTCAATATTCAGGAGGGATAGACATGAAAGAAAAGGAGGTGGGGTGGCATCGCTGGTTAGAGAGGAGATTAACGCAATAGAAAGGAAGGATATTAGCCGGGAGGATGTGGAATCGATATGAGTAGAGCTGCATAACACTAAGGGGCAGAAAACGCTGGTGGAAGTTGTGTACAGGCCACCTAACAGTAGGTGTGAGATTGGGGATGGCATTAAACAGGAAATTAGAAATGCGTGCAATAAAGGAACAGCAGTTATAATGGGTGACTTCAATCTACATGTAGATTGGGTGAACCAAATTGGTAAGGGTGCTGAGGAAGAGGATTTCTTGTACTGTATGCGGGATGGTTTTCTGAACCAACATGTCGAGAAACCAACTAGAGAGCAGGCCATTGTAGACTGGGTATTGAGCAACGAGGAAGGGTTAGTTAACAATCTTGTCGTGCGAGGCCCCTTGGGTAAGAGTGACCATAATATGGTGGAATTCTTCATTAAGATGGAGAGTGACATAGTTAATTCAGTAACAAATGTTCTGAACCTAAAGAAGGGTAACTTTGAAGGTATGAGACGTGAATTAGTTAAGATAGGCTGGCAAATGATACTTAAAGGGTTGACGGTGGATATGCAATGTCAAGCATTTAAAGATCGCATGGATGCACTACAACAATTGTTCATCCCAGTATGGCAAAAGAATAAACCAGGGAAGGTAGTGCACCCATGGCTGACAAGGGAAATTAGGGATAGTACCAATTCCAAAGAAGAAACATACAAATTAGCCAGTAAAAGTGGCTCACCTGAGGACTGGAAGAAATTCAGAGTCCAGCAGAGGAGGACAAAGGGCTTAATTAGGAAAGGGCAAAAAAGATTATGAGAGAAAGCTGGCAGGAAACTTAAAAACTGACTGTAAAAGCTTTTATAGATATGTAAAAAGAAAAAGATTGGTTAAGACAAATGTCGGTCCCTTACAGTCAGAAACAGATGGATTGATCACGGGGAACAAGGATATGGCAGACCAATTGAATAACTACTTTGGTTCTGTCTTCACTAAGGAGGACATAAATAATCTACCGGAAATAGTAGGGGACCAAGGGTCTAGTGAGATGGAGGAACAGAGGGAAATACATGTTAGTAGGGATGTGGTGTTAGGTAAATTGAAGGGATTAAAGGCAGATAAATCCCCAGGGCCAGAAGGCCTGCATCCCAGAGTGCTTAAGGAAGTAGCCCAAGAAATAATGGATGCATTAGCGATAGTTTTTCAAAACTCTTTAGATTCTGGATTAGTTCTTGAGGATTGGAGGGTGGCTAATGTAACCCCACTTTTTAAAAAAGGAGGGAGAGAGAAACCGGGGAATTATAGACCGGTAAGCCTGACATCGGTGGTGGGGAAAATGCTAGAGTCAGTTATCAAAGATGTGATAACAGCACATTTGGAAAGCAGTGATATCATCAGACAAAGTCAGCATGGATTTGTGAAAGGAAAATCATGTCTAACGAATCTCATAGAATTTCTTGAGGATGTAACTACTAGAGTGGATAGGGGAGAACCAGTGGATGTGGTATATTTGGATTTTCAAAAGGCTTTTGACAAGGTCCCACACAAGAGATTAGTGCGCAAACTTAAAGCACACGGTATTGGGGGTATGATATTGATGTGGTTAGAGAATTGGTTGGCAGACAGAAAGCAAAGAGTGGGAATAAACGGGACTAGGTGCAACAAGACCTGGGTGTCATTGTACACCAGTCATTGAAAGGGCGTAAGCAGGCGGTGAAAAAGGTGAATGGTATGCTGGCATTCATAGCAAGAGGATTCAAGTACAGGAGCAGGGAGGTACTACTGCAGTTGCACAAGGCCTTGGTGAGACCACACCTAGGGGATTGTGTGCAGTTTTGGTCCCCTAATCTGAGGAAAGACATTCTTGCCATAGAGGGAGTACAAAGAAGGTTCATCAGATTGATTCCTGGGATGGCAGGAATTTCATATGATGAAAGACTGGATCGACTAGGCTTATAATCGCTGGAATTTGGAAGATTGAGGGGGAATCTGATTAAAACGTATAAAATTCCAAAGGGATTGGACAGGCTAGATGCAGGAAGATTGTTCCCAATGTTGGGGAAATCCAGAACGAGGGGTTACAGTTTGAGGATAAAGGGGAAGCCTTTCAGGACCGAGATGAGGAAAAACTTCTTCACACAGAGAGTGGTGAATCTGTGGAATTCTCTGACACAGGAAACAGTTGAGGCCAGTTCATTGGCTATATTTAAGAGGGAGTTAGATATGGCCCTTGTGGCTAAGGGGATTGGGGGTATCGAGAGAAGGCAGGTACAGGGTTCTGAGTTGGATGATCAACCATGATCGTACCGAATGGCAGTGCAGTCTTGAAGGGCCGAATGGCCTACTGCTGCACCTATTTCCTTTTCTATGCTTCTATGAATGTTACTTGCTACTTGTCAGCCCAAGCCTGGATATTGTCCAGGCCCTGCTGCATTTGGGCATGAGCTGCTTCCCTATCTGAGGAGTCAGAGATGGTGCAGAACATTGTGCAGTCATCTGTGAACATCCCTACTTCTGACCTTATGATGGACAGAAGGTCATTGATGAAGCAGCAGAAGATGTCTGGTCCTGGGAACTTCCCCGAGGAACTCCTGCAGTGATGTCTTGAGGATGAGATGATTGACCTCCAACCACCACAACCATCTTCCTTTGTGTCAGGTATGATTTCAACCAGTGAAGGGTTTTCTCCCATAATTCCCATTGACTCCATTTTAGCTAGGGCACCTTGATGCCAGACTCGGTCAAATGCAGCCTTGATGTCGAGGGTTATCACTCTCCCCTCACCTCTGGAATTCAGCTCTTTGGTCCTTTGGACCAAGGAGATGATGAGGTCAGGAGCAGAGTGGCCTTGAAGGAACCCAAATTGTGCATCCGTAAGCAAGTTATTGCCGAGTAGGTGCTGCATGATAGCACTGTTGATTACTGCTTCCATTACTTTGCTGATGATTGAGAGTAGACTAATAGGGAGGTAATTGGTTGAGTTGGACTTGTCCTGTTTCTTGTATACAGGACATACCTGGGCTACTTTCCACATTGCCAGGTAAATGCCAGTGTTGTAGTTGTACTGGAACAGCTTGGCTCGTGGTGTGACAAGTTCTGGAGCACAAGTCTTCAGGACTACTGCCGAGATTTTGTCTGGGCCCATAGCCTTTGCAGTAGCCAGTGCTTTCAGGCATTTCTTGACATAATATGGAGTGAATCAAATTGAATTGTCGCATCAAGTACAATCACACAACAAAGCAGGTGAAGATTTTGGAATAGTCGCCGCCCACTGTGAAGTAGTTCCTGCAGAATTAAACTATATCCTTGAAGGTTTACTAATGTATGAAAGTAAAGGAACTTATTTTGATTGGCTGTTTAGAGAATGTGTGTGTATTAACATTTGGATGCAGACGTCTTACCTCTCATTGAAAATAGTAGATTCCTCTGCAAACAGTTCCTAGATGACACAAGGGTTCTGTTTTAGAGATTTATCCATTAGCCTATTTCTCTATAAATCAAGAACTATTGCAATACTCTTGTACATTTTCTGTACTTCTTTAATTTTCTTGAAAAATCACTCTAACACTACCCAGAGTTAAATTAGTGGAATATATATTGTATCTAATCATTAATAACATGAAAAATTTGGTTATTGTTATTACCAGCTTGAAAAATATTTTAAAATGCATGGAAGGATATGAGGATTTCCAAAGTCAGGTCATTTGTAACACAAGGAGACCCAGTAATTAGATATGCATTTAATTAATATTTCAGGCCCTAAACATTCTTAGAGGCTTGGTGCACTTCATTACATTTCAGTTACAGGCAAGATAGGAAGATTCCATCTTAGCCAAGTTGGATATGTGCATAATTTTAGCCATCTTGGAATTTCAATACATTTTTCAATGAGTAAAGAGTACAAAGTCCACTTTGCCAGATTATCAGATGGACAGCGAAGATTAAAATCTAATCTATTTTAACTCTCAAATGTATTTCAGATGGATATTTCCCCATTTTCATGGATTTATTATATAACAAAGCTTATATTACAAAATTAAAACCATTCAGTGAGATCGTCATATCTATTTATTGTTAATGATGCACCATCACTGGGAACTGTGGAGACAGTCATTAGGAACATCAAAGCTAGATTAAGTTGTTCATCAGAATATAGTAGAATGAAGAGTTATGAAGGACAAGCTTGTCTTCAGGCCAGTTGTCATTAGAAAAAAATCCCGTATCTCTGGCTTTTTGTACTCTGCTTCTGAAATTTGATATCATTGTCTTTCATTTTAATTCAGAATTCAAGTCAAACTCAATATTAATTCAGTACCCACTCAAACTGATTGAAATTAAAGTCAGGCAGCTGATTAATATTGGCTAATTTTACTATCACACAAACTTAAAGATATGCTTACGCCTTACATGTTCAAAATTATTCATGCTGTATATAACTTGGAATCCTGGATACTTGTTAGCATGAGCCTTGAAGAGTTTTAGCATATTCTGCATCTTCCCAAGAAGTCACTACATATCAATAGTATATAACACAATTCCCATTTTGCAGACTTTACATTTGCTTGGATAATTGGGCGCCACAGTAGCATAATGGTTAGCGCAACACGATTACAGCTCGGGACTTTGAAATTCAGAATTCAGTTCCGATGTCCTCTGTTTGTCCGTCCTTCCTGTGAGGCACATGGATTTCATCTAGGAGCTATAGTTTCCTCCCACAGTCCAATGACATACCAGTTAGTAGATTAATTGTTCATTGTAAAGTGTCCCATGATTGGGCTACGCGGCACAGCTCAGTGGGCTGGAAGGGACGATTCCTCGCTGTAACTCTAAGTAAATAAAATAAATAAATCTGACAAAATATTTGACCTAAATGAGATTGATTGTATTTATTAAATATAGAGAATAAAATTAACTTGATACAAAACTTGATAAAAACCAGGAAGAGGCCTCTCAATCCAATATTACATGACATTTTTATATGCTAAAGATGAAAGGTAACAGCAGAAGAATTCTATAGTTACAACGTATTTGCAATGCTTCCTTTGAAATACATATAGTTCTCACACACCTTCTTCACACCCAAAATGAATGCTAATCAGCATTGTCTAGATTGCAATCAACTCCAGTCTACAGCTCCAGAAAAGCTATTGTTTAGGGCTGCATTTTAAATTGAATCTACAATCAACATTCATGTCTGAAGATTGGTTGCAGGTGAAATTAATATTTGCCATATACCCTAACTCCAGAATATGCTATAACATGTCAACTTCATAATACAATTTTAACAGAAGAACTTATTGACAATATGGATTCAGAGTGAGCAGAGACAGGTAATAAGATATGTAACACTTCTGAAGTTCAACAAAGCAAACCATCACAAATATAGTAACTTTTAAAACACCTTTGAGGACAATCAATTGTGAGGATTATCACTAATGCTAAACACCAGGAAAGGATCACATTTAGCAAATTAATTGGATTCTTAAAGAAGTTGTCTCAGAAAGTATGGGTGTACCTTTCTGTGAATTTTGGTATCAAATTATCTGCATCATATTTTTACAATCGCAAAGGTCAGGTAAACAACATAGAGAATGTCAGAGAGACTGAGATGAATAAAGGAATCACATTCAGTCCAGTTGCTCAACATCCGAGAGCCAAGATCAGCAGGATACCTAATAAAAAGAATTGAGTAGCCTTATCGGGCAGCTTTCCAGAGCTAACCATCACATCCTAATTGTGGCCTCTGACATCATTAGGACAATAAATCACTTGTCTCATAAAGGAAATCAAATGCCCAGCTGCCCTTAAATTAGAGGTCCTAATTATTTATTACAATTCTTTTCAAAGCATTAGTTGATTCTGCCACAAATGCAAAAGTTTGGTGGAGCTTTTGCAGGGAAAATGTGCTGTATTCCACCCTGGCAGAAAAAAATAAAATGACAGAGTATTTTTTAAATGGTGAAAAACTGAAAAATATTGTTGATTAGAGGGATGTGAGCTTCCTCATACATGAAGCATTGAATATTTTATGTAGGTTCAGCAAATGATATGTTTTGGGATGTCAGTTCTGGCAAAGCATAAAAGTAAATAGCAGGGAGCTTAGAAATCTTGATGGAGAGAGATTTTGGGGTGCAAGTCCATAGTTCCATGATGTGACAACAGTGGTGGAGAGTGTAGTGAAAAAAGCACTTGGAATGCTTGTCTTAATTAGCTGAAGCAGTGAGTATAAGGGTTGGCATCTCATGTTGCATTTGTACAAAACATTAGTTGGACTGCATTGAAAGTACAGTTCTGGTCACCACACTACAGGAAAGATATGTACCAATAAAGAGACTGGAGTAGCGATTCAACAGATGTGGTCTGGATGGTTATAAAAAGAGATTGGATAGGCTGGGTTAATTCTTACTGGAATATAGGAGGCTGAGGGGTGTGACCTTATAGAGGTTTACACAATCATCGTGGTGCACAGATAGGACAGATAGAATATCTTACCTTGTACAGGGGAGCCTAAAATTAAAGGGTTTAAGTTGTGAGGGGAAAATTTAAAGGAGATTTGAGTGGTATATTTCTCATACAAAGAGTGGTGAATATTTGAAATGAGGAAAGGAAAATGTGGAGGCAAATAATTTTACAATGCTTAAAAGCATTTGGATAGGTACTTGGATAAGAAAAGGACCAAATGCAGGCAAATGAGATTAGCATAGGTAATTGATTAGCTCGGGTGAGATGGGCCAAACGTAGGCCTATGCTGCCATATTCTTCATCTGGAATATGAGCAGATGGCTGATCTCCTTGTTCATAATGGATATATGTGTGATAGAAATAGGGTCACCAGTCTCAAAATACAGGATCAGTCATTCTAGATAGAGATGAAAAAGAATCTCTTTACCCAGGATAAATCTATGGAATTCACTATCATAAAAGGCCATAGAGGCTCAGTCACAGCAAAGATTTTAATGGAACAAAGGGATATGGGTTAGGGTAGGAAATGGATGATGAGGTAAAAGGTCAGCCATGATCTCATCGATAGACAGAGTGGGATATGTCCAAGTCCTCCTTTTATTTCTTATGCTGTTAGATTCTAACTTAAGACCATGAGACATAGGAGCAAATTTAGGCCCATTGAGTCTGCTCCACTATCTTATCCCTTTCAACCCCATTCTCTTGCTTTCTCACTTGAACACTTTTACTAATCAAGAAACTATCAACCTCCTCATCACTATTCAAAAGGGATGTCCCTCTATTCTGAGGTTGTGCCCTCTGTTCCGAGGCTTCCCTGTTGAAGGAAACATCCTCTCCTTATGCACTGTACCTAGGCCTTTCAATTTTTTGATAAGATTCAACAAGATTCCCTTCATTCATTGAAACCCTAGCGAGTACAGGCCCAGAGCAAAATAATGCTCCTCGTGTGTTATCCTTTTAATTTCTGGAATCATTCTTGTGACCTCCTCTGAACACCCTCCAACACCTTTATCAGATGCGGGGGGGGGCAAAATTGCTAATAATACTATAACTACAGTCTGACCAATGCCTTACAATGCCTCTGCTTTTATATTCCAGTCTTCTCCAAATGAAAGTCAACATTTCTTTTGCCTTCCTTAACACTGACTCAATATCCAAGTTAACCCTTAGGGAATCCTGTATGAGGACTCCCAAACTCCTTTGCACCTCCGATTTCTGAATGTTCTACCCATATATAAAAAAAAGCCTATGCTTTTATTCCTTTTACCAGAGTGCATGAGCATGCACATCCCAACTATGTTCCATCTGCCTCTTCTTTGCCCATTCTCCTAATCTGTCTAAATCATTCTGCAGACTGTCTGCTTCCTCAATAATATCTGCCCCTCCACCTTGCTTTATATCTGTAAACTTGACCATAAAGCTGTCAATTCTGTCATCCATTATAACTTGAAGAACATTACAATTAATTTTACAGTTATAACTGAAGAATATTAAGTTCATAACCAACTGTAATTTGAAGCAGGACAGAAACCCAACTCTAAACAGCTTAGATTTTGATGTAGGAGAGATTCATTAGAATGAATGTCATAAATCTGAATAGAGGAGATTAATACAGAATGTTCTTATGTACTTGTTCTTATGCAAGTGGAAAACTGATTGTGTATGAAATTAAAACCATAGAAAAACTTGACCCAACCACAATTAGTCTAATCCTGAACTAAGCTCAAAGTTTTTGATCCAACATCAGGTGAAGTTCCAATAGGCTTAGATTAGGGAGTTAGATTTTAGGTGTTCAGCCTCTCTGTGTGTTGTTTTTATAAAGCACCAGTGTGATATGACCCAAGCCTGTGGACTTATAAGATCTTTGATATGTACAACCTGACCTGAACTCAATGCATAAATTTCTTTTGGACTTGGGTCCTATAGGCAGGTTCTGCTTACAAAACTGTGTAAGTGATGTCCAACCCTGCTAACCAGACCGGGAATGCCTCACAATGAGGTGTCGTCCTTCTTACCTGCTGTACGTGATTTCAGTGATTATTTTGATAGCAGTATGCATTCCACCTCAGGCCAATGTCAAACAGGCTCTGGACGATCTGAGTGATGTGATCAGCAGGCATGAAACAGCACACCCTGATGCCTTAACTATCATTTTAGGAGATTTTAACCAGGCCAACTTGGAAAAGTTACTAAATAATTATCATCAACAAATCTCATGTTGTACCAGAGTGAACAGTACACCGTTTACACAACCATCAAGAGTGCTTAGCATGCTTTTCCACACTCACACTTTGGAAAGTCTGATCAGCTGGCTGTACTTCTATTCCCTGAGTAGAGGCAGAGACTGAAGACTGCAGCACCAGTAGTGAGGACTAAGAAGGTACGGACAAGAGAAACACAGGAGTGCTTACAGGACTACTTTGAATTGGAGGACTGGACTGTATTCAGAAAGTACCTGGTAAGGCTCTGAAAACATGCACAACCAACTGACTGGTGTATTCAAAAAGATATTTTCAATCTCTCACTGCTACGGTCGGAAGTTTCTACCTGCTTCTAAAGGACAACTGTCACAACCATGGATTTGGCAGCGCAGGAGATACAGTAATTGTGCTTGTGAATTTGCATGTGTCAGCTAATTATTATTTAATCGTGATAGTACTTAACTCCATACTTGTCATCATAGTTCTTGTCAAGACTTGGGCAAAGCACAGTCACGCTTCACTGCCTGTTTGCATTTGGCCTTCCTTGAGGAATTGGACTTTCGAGTCAACTGATTCTGAAGGCTAGCGGTATCCGTTTAATACTTAGCTGTTCTTTCCAGCCACAGTGTAGGCTTCGTTTTCCATATGAGAGTTTTAGTTAACGGCCCTGTTTGGCCTAGCGTTTATTGTTTTATTTTCGCATTAAAGTCTGTGAACTATCGACCTGCTTTAGTGTCATTCACTCCATTCTTGGGCCATATCCGAACCTGGTAGCAGCAAGTCTTGAACACACAAAGATGGACCCAGCAGAGAGAGAGCAGCTGACCTTGGCCGTGAGATTCAGGTAGGAGACAAGCTACAGGCAATGGAATCTGTTCTCAGTGAAGTTATGGAAACAATGAGGCAGATAACCTCGTGCTGACAAGCCCAGTCTCACTTGGAGGAACAGGTATCGTCCCTAGCCACAGCTGTTCAACAGCTCACCACAGACAATCGGACTCAGGTGTCTGCGATTTCCCCACTCACGGCCACCATCCACCAACTTACTGTGAACAGCCAGCATCAGCTGACAGCCATTAACGTTCTTGCCAACTCAATTCAGCAGCTTCAGACTGCCTCAGTCCCACTCCCGGCATCTTGTAGGTCCTCCTTTTCTGCTGCCCCAATAATCTCTGCTACTAATGCTCCTGCTCCCATGCCCGTACCAAAGCCGACTCCCACGACCATACAGGAACCGAGTTTTCCACTACCAGGCAGATATTCTGGTGATCCTGATGGTTGCAGGAATTTCATTACCCAATGCGAGCTGTCAATCAAAGCCCAGCCTGGTTATTTTGGTGATGATACGCCAAAATTGGCGTACATGGTCAATCTTCTTGATGGACTTCCACTCAGTTTTTTCAATGCTTTACAGAAACAAGGATACCCTGCAGCCCAGTCGTTCCGACATTTCGTGGTGGAGTTAAGGAGGGTTTTTGATCTTCCAGTACGGGGTCAGGAAGCTGCCCACTGACTCTTGGACCTGCGCCAAGGCAGAGGAATGATGGTAGCCTATGCAGTCAAATCCCGTACCCTTGCAGTAGAGACGGGATGGAATGAGAGATCTCTCATCACTGCCTTCCAGCGTGGACTGAACGCAGGGGTCCCGCATGAGATCGCTGTCCGGAACGAGCAGGATGGTCTGGATGACCTGATTAATCTGGCTATCCGAGTTGACGACTGAGTAACTGAGTGGCGCAGGGAAGGAATGTTCCAAACTTCCTACGTACCATCTGATCACTGTCTTTCCTTGCCCTCTCCCCCTCCTTCATCTGATCACTGTCTTTCCTCGCCCTCTCCTCCATCCTCACCAACCAGCACCCAGCCTATGGAGGAGCCTATGCAAGTGGGGCGCATGAGCCTGTCTCAGGAGGAACGAGAGCGGCGTCGGAGGACAGGTTCCTGTCTTTATTGTAGTGATCCAGGACACTTCCGGGCGGCACGTTTCAAGTGTCCAGTAAAAGAGAATACGCGTGAGCAGGGAGGGGAATCCTGACGGGTCGGTTCTCTCTTCAGTCAGCTTCCCTTATTCGGTAATACCCGCAGCTTCCTTGTCATGAAGGTCTCAACTTAAGGCATTTATTGACTCTGGTGCAGCTGGGAATCTTATGGACATCTTTCTCGCTCAAAGATGGGGAGTTCCAACTCAGGAATTAAGAGAAAAGATCAACATCAAGGTGCTGGACGGTCAACCTCTGGGAACTGGCCAGATCCACCTTTCCACCCAACCCCTCAAAGGCAACCATCATAAAGAAACCTGGTTAATTCACCTGAACTGCCACTGGTACTTGGTCTCTTCGGTTATCCCGACATAACCCCTGGATCGATTGGTCTCTGAAGGTGCTCCGAGAGTGGGGACCTGCATGCCTGTCTACCTGTCTGGGTCCAGCTCAAGCTCCATTTCATGAATCCACTCCTGTGTCAGCTAAGTTTGTGGACCTGTCTGGGATTCCAGCTGAATATACAGATCTCCTTGAGGTTTTCAATAAAAGAAAGGCCACCACCCTGCCCCCACACTGGCCATACAACTGTACCATTGACCTCCTACCTGGCACTAGTTCTCTCTGAGGCCAGCTCTTTTCTCTCTCTTGTCCTGAAACAATGACCTCCTTAATACATCAAGGAGACATTGAGCATGGGGTCTATCCATCTGTCAACCATGCTGGCAGGAGCAGGCTTCTTTTTCGTGAGCAAGAAAGTTGGCAAGCTCCATCCTTGCATCGATTATCGGCCCCTGAACAACATCACTATGGAGAATCGTTACCCTCTTCCCTTGCTGGTGTCTGCGTTTGAACATCTTCAAAGAGCAACAATATTTTCCAAGATTGATCCGCACAATGCTTATGATCTGAATCGCATAAGAGAAGGGGATGAGTAGAAAATGGCTTTCGACACCTCTTATGGCCACTATGAATACCTGGTGATGCCTTTTGGTCTGGCCAGCACCCCCGCTGTATTCCAGGCCTTGTTTAACGATGTGCTCAAGGATATGTTGAACCAGTTTGTGTTTATGTATTTAGATGACGTCCTTTTCTATTCCTGCTTTCATCAGGAGCACATGCAGCACGTCCAGCAAGTCCTCAGACACCTTCTTGAAAATAACCTGTACGCCAAGCCTGAAAAATGTGAATTCCATAAAGACCAGGTGTCGTTTTGGGCTATATACTTACCCCATCCAATGTTCAAATGGGCCCTAGTAAAGTTCAGGCAGTTGCAGAGTGGCCCAACACAGTCAAACAGGTATGGCGCTTCATGGGGTTTGCAAACTTTTATCACCACTTCATCTGGAATTCTGGCTCTAATCGTGGCATCAATTAATGCACTCACCAAGAAGAGCTCTGCAGGATTCAATTGGACGGACGATGCCGACCAAGCATTTTCAGAGCTAAAGCGACATTTCAGCACTGCCCCGCTGCTGCAAATACCCAGACCCATCTCAGCCATTCATTGTCAAGGTGGATACATCCGATGTAGGCATTGGAGCTGTCCTCTCTCAGCGCTCGGCTGCGAAAGCCGCTGCACCCCCTGCACCCCGTGCCTTTCTTTCCCGTCGCTTAACTCTGGCCGAGAGGAATTACGATGTTGGGAACCAAGAGCTTCTGACTGTCAAGGAGGCTCTGGAGGAATGGCGACACTGGCTGGAGGGCGCAGATCATCCATTCTTGGTCTGGACAGATCACAACATCTCCTATATTCAGGATGCAAAGAGACTCAACGCTCGTCAAGCCCAGTGGGCTCTTTTTTTCACATGGTTCAATTTCATCCTCACTTATCATCCCGGCAGCAAGAATACAAAGGCTGATGTCTGTCCCGGCAGTTCGACAGGTCTGAGGACAATGCAGATCCAGAGCCCGTTCTTCCTCGCTTGTGTATCGCTGCTCCAGGGATCTGGGGAATAGAGGCAGAGGTGAGAGCCTCCCAACAATCAGATCCAGGCCCAGATGGGGGACCTCCCAACCGGCTGTTTTTCCCTGCTCCGGTGCATTCCAAAGTGTTGGAATGGGGTCATTCCTCCTGTCTGGCTGGACATCAGGGAATTCAACGGACTGAGGAGTTTATAAAGAGACAATTTTGGTAGCAATCTATGTCCCAGGATGTCCATGACTTCGTATCTGCTGTTACACCTGCGCTCAGAACAAGACACCACACCAGTGTCCTGCAGGTCTGTTATGTCCACTGCCTGTGCCCCACTGTCCCTGGTCTCAGTTCTCAGTAGATATCAACACTGGTCTGCCCCCATCTAATGGAAACACCACCATTTTGGTCATTGTGGATCGATTTTGCAAGGCAGCCCACTTCATTGCCCTCCCCAACCTCCCCGGCTTGTGAGACTGCCACATTCATGGTTCAACATGTGTTCAGGCTCCATTGCTTTCCTCAAGACATAGTGTCTGATCGTGGACCACAGTTCACTTCCCACTTTTGGAAGACTTTCTGCTGTCTTGTAGGAGCCATGGCCAGCCTCTTGTCTGGCTTCCACCCCCCATCTAATGACTAGATTGAGGGAGTGAACCAGCAGTGTCCTTTATATAGGACCTCCAGAACTCAGAGCATGCCCCTTTCTCACTGTTACCATCAGGTAGGAGGTACAGAAGCCTAAAGGCACACACTCAGCGATTCAGGAACAGCTTCTTCCCCTCTATCATCTGATTTCTAAATGGACATTGAATCCTTGGACACTACCTCATTTTTTTAATATATATTATTTTTGTTTTTTGCACTTTTTAATCTATTCAATATATGTACACTGTAATTGATTTACTTGTTTATTTGTTATTGTTAGTTTATTGTGTTTTTTTTCCTCTATATTATGTATTGCATTGAAGTGCTGCTGCTACGTTAATGAATTTCACGACACATGTCGGTGATAATAAACCTGATTCTGATTCTGATTAAAGGTTATCATCCAATAGCACTAATATTTACTCTATTGAAATGTTTTGAGAGGTTGGTCATGGCTAGAATCATCTCTTGTCTCAGCATGGACTTGGACCTACTGTAATATTCCTATTATCACAATAGGTCTATGGCAGACGCAATCTTAATGGCTCTTCACACGGCCTTAGATCACCTAGACAACACAAACACCTATGTCAGGATGCTGTTCATTGACTATAGCTCAGCGTTCAACACCATTATTCCTACAGTCCTGATTGAAAAGCTACAGATCCTGGGCCTCTGTACCTCCCTCTGCAATTGGATCCTTGACTTCCTGACTGAAGACCATAATCTGTGTGGATTGGTAATAATATCTCCTCCTAGCTGATGCCCAACACTGGTACACTTCAGGGATTTGTACTTAGCCCATTGAACTGCTCTCTCTATACCTATGACTGTGTGGCTATGCATATGCCGTCTATAAATTTGCTGATGATACAGCTGTTGTTGGTAGAATCTCAAATAGAGACGAGAGGGTGTACAGGAGTTAGAAATATCAGCTTGCTGGGTGGTGTCATAGCAACAACATTGCAGTCAAAGTCAGTAAGACCAAAGAGATGATTGTGAGCTTCAGAAAGGGTAAGACGAGGGAACACACACCAATTATCAAGAGTTATTGTACATCATTTTTTCTATATTTATCATGTATTGCATTGTACTGCTGCCACAAAGACAACAAATTTCATGATATATGCCAATGATATTAAACCTGATTCTGTTTCTAAGGATCTTATTTATAGAGTAAGCAAAATACTTTGTGTTACTTTGTAGTTTAATTGTATTAGAATTTGTATAGAAATTGTGTTAGGAAGTTGGAGGTGGCGTTACTATGGTGCTAAACGGCAACTCCTTTGCTTGCAACTTCGGAAACAGCTCTATTTCCATCTTTAATATCTTTAGTTTTCCCTTTCAGGGTTCATTTGAAGACCCTGACCTGGAGTTTCACGCAGACTTCAGTTCTATGCAGGAATGAGACTGGTTCTCAGGGTTTCAGGATGGGCCGTTTTTGTTTGGCACGCCAGGGGTTCGGCCTGAGAGTCCAGCTCGAATTCGAAAGCCTAAGATCTCGGGGCTCTGGAGACGGGCGGATTGAGGGTCGGTGTCACGGCAGGAGACTCGCGTGTCGTCGGGGAGGCCGGAAAATCTTTTGATGTGGGCCCGAAGCCCCAAGATCCTTGTGATCTTCAGGCACAGAGCTCGTAAAAAGTGACAAAATGGACCTTTTAACATCTTAAACCAATGGGTTGTTGTTACGTCTCCCGCTCGCTGTGAAAATGGGGGACACCTCCCTCTCCCTTATTAGAGAGAGAGAGAACCTATGGTTTGTCAAATGCCAGATGAAATGCGATAGTCTTTGGGGTAACTACAAGGTCTTCGTCTTTGCTATCGCCCAGTTCACACTTGTGCTCGGTAGCGGGTGCGCATTTTTTGCTGGGGGAGGGGGTATTGTTGCTTGCTGCCACTTATGCGCGGGAGAGGGGAGTTGGGGGGGACTTTGGGGTTCTCACGTTTAACTGTCGTTCATTCTTTGGGGCACTTCTCTGTTTTTGTGGATGTTTGCGAAGAAAAAGCATTTCAGGATGTATATTGTATCCATTTCTCTGACATTAAATTGAACCTTTGAACCTTTGAAAACGTGTGAGGGTTAATGTAGCTATTTATAATTATATTAACTAACATTTTCCAATATTTTATATGTGATAAAGTAAATGTAATTTTTCCAAGAGGAAAGCTTGCCTGTTGTTTAGGAAGTCGAAGTGAGCAACATTACTATTCAGCAAACGATCTGGGGTTTACTAACTCACAAAGTAATCTTCAAATTCACTCATTGGCTTGTGACATTTAAGTTTGGAGATATAAAGAATGGCATTTTGAAAATACATTTGAATTTATGGAGGTCCTCTGTTGGTCAAGGTCAACTATTGATGTTACGTCTTGACTGTCAACGTGATACAGCAGCCAGTATGTAAGCCATGGCAGTACGATATGGAAAGCAAGCTGTTGCCCATGCATTAGGCTCCCCTTCTCCATGCAGTTGATGAACCCAAAGGAATGGCAGAGACGGATACAGTTTGGCACCAGTGGCATTGCAGGCATTGCCAGTCGGTGTTGAACTCAACATAAAACTGCCTTAGAGACTCCAGCTCCAGATTTCTCCTCGGAGTTTACTCACTAAGTCTTTGCCATGAGTGGGTATAGTTGCAAGGCAGTGAAGTTTTGCGATCAGGTTTTCCTCCTCCTAGATGAGTTGCCAACCACCCCTCACAAGCCTCATTACCCGAAGTGACTGATTTTAAGGTACCTTTAGCCCACCTTTGTCCCTTCCTTTGTCAGTAGAAAAGATTCCACTGGGCTTCGTCGAAGAACAGGAGCTGGATTTGGTTGTCAGAGGCTATTTGAGGTGCACACCACTGGGGGCATATAATCGGTAGTGGGAGCTTATCCCCCCTATACACCCCACCAGCCAGCTATAACAACCTTAAGGTACCTTAAATTTATGAGAATTCAGAAAACGTAGCTTTAATCCTAGCTATCTGGTCATTATAATAACGGAGTACATATCGAACATGAGCTGAAAGGAAAAAGTTAAACTTATACTGGAAATTCTTGGCTTTATAAAGATTGAAACTTTTTTCCTTTTACATGGCACTTTCATCTGTTCTCCTTTGAATGTCCAGTGATGCAAATAAGTTTAACACAGATTTATTGCTACTGCTTTACAATTTGCCCACATGCTATTTCTACTTGTTCAAATGAATCACCAAAAAGATGATTTATCCACAGTGATTCTGCTCTTTAGTCATTGTGTAGCCTGACCTGGGGTTTATGAAATCTGTTATTGCACATAGCTAGTCCATTTAGGAATTTGATTGTAAAGCGACACTGGGAAATGTACATCATGTGTAATTTTTAGGAACTGGAAGAATTAAGTAAGGGAAATATGTTCATTATTTCTTATTTCTTAGGTTTCGTGATTGGTTCACAGATTGATTAGAATCTATGACCAGTCTGAACTGGCTTCAGGAGCAAAAGTTAGTTGCAGCACCATGAAGCTAACTGGCCTGACCAATCTTCAGTTCCTTTCACTGACTGGTCTGATTGCCCAAGGATGCTGGGAATGTGGTTTGGAGGAGTCATAGATGGTGGCAAGAAATGGCTGGAGAAGGCAGCCAAGAGGAAACAGAAATTTGGGATTGTCACCCTCTAATTTGAAGGCCTGGTCCTAATCTGGTCCTGAGATGTGACACTCTCTGAGTGATGCTCTACATGGTGCAGGTTTAGCTCATAACTTAATCTTGTTTATTATCTAAGCTATGTTCCATTTCCCAGGAAAATCCAAACTGGGACATGCCCTTTAAGGTGGTGATGTAGGGGTTTCCACAATAAGGAGATGACCATCCATGTATGCTGATGCATCGCGTTGTGTACAAATCAGAAGTAGAAAGCATGGGTATCATTTCGTACTGAGGACCTACCTATCTCCTGTGCTACAAAGGATAAGCTTGGTCTCCTTGCTTTGCAATGTTCTATTCAACCGAACATTACTTCACTACCTGACCTTTGTAGTAAAGTTCTTGCGTTTGGGGTTTTAAATGTGGTTCTGGTACTGTTGGAGCCTGTGATCTGCAGCTTGAAGATTGATTGAACAATCTGGTGCTTTGTTGTCTCCATGAAGATTCTGGGAGGTGAGCGGTCATGGGGTTTGGAAACTTAGAGATGGCACGCAAGCCCATGATCGACAATTTTTCACCAATCTCGCCGATTAAAGCTTTGAGGAGGATTGAGACATTGAGGTGAGTGACTGTTCAGTGCCATCTGCCAGCCTCTTGCTTGCTGCTGCCAGAGGAGGGTACCTGGGCGTGAAGGTCTCTCGCTCACTGCTGCCGGGGATGTTATGTATTTGTTGCTGTTTGCACGATATGTTTTTGTTTTGTGTGAGGGGTGGGGGAAGGCGTGATGGTTTTCTTTGAAAGGCTTTGAATATTGTTTTGTGGCAGTCCAGAGAAGACAAATCTCGGAGTTGTATACTGCACACATACTTTGATAATAAATATACTTGAACCTTGCAAAGAAATTCCTCTGACCACAATTCTCCAGGCAGTGGTCAGCACTGAACATCTGACTGTCCTGTGAGAGAAGCTCAAATTCGATCCTGTGATGTGTTTCTCCAAGTAGACTGTCAAAGTCATTTGGCAGAAAGTCTCATTGCCATTTTTCACAATAAAAATGAAGCCGTTCATTGGTTGGCTGTGAGAGGGACCCTACATCTCATTCTTACCGCACAGACCGAGTCTCACTCCCACTGTTTTTGAAATGATGAAACAATCGTTCCCTTCCTCATGGATTTCCTGTTTGCCAAGAAGGTGTGCAAAAAAGCTGCAGTGGCCCTTGCTGAGGTTCACCATGGGCAGCTGCTTAATAGAGGACTGTTATTTATGGGATATTCCCAGACACACATAAAGGGGCTAGCTTTATTTCTCAAACGCACATTGAAACATTGAAATATGCAGTGAAATGCATCTTTTGCATTGAGATCTTCGCCATGCTCCAGGCACCAAAATAGCAAGTCTACTAATTATTAACTCCAACTTGTACGTTTTTAACATGGGAGGGAACTGGAGCACTTGGAGGAAACCCACATGGACATAGGGAAAATGTACACACTCCTCACATGTAATGGTGGGAATCAAACCCGAAAGGTGACCGCTGAACTGTGAGGCGATTGCACAAACTGCTGCACTACCGTGCTGCTCCTCCTGAGAACGATCAGCTAGGTGAAAAATCTATTTGGTCTGTGTAAAACTTGTCCAGTACAAGGAGGTATTTGCAAGTCAATGCAATCAACAGTTAAGTTCCATGGTGCAGATGTACGGTATATATTGAGAGATGTATTGAAACTCAGTGTAGCCACTGCAAATGCTCTGTGGAGAAAATTACAGTCTTAGGTCCCGCCACCACTGGACTTGAGGGGCTGGGTCATTCAAAACCATCTCTAAAATGCTTCATGAGTACATTGTTGTTTAAGAAGAAAATGTGAGTAGCAATGGTGCATTGTAAAAGAATGTACTGGATTTATGGTATAATGAATGTATGGACAAATGTGTCCTTAGTGTGTATGTATTATGAATAAAGTGTATTTTTGAAATATAGTTATGAACAGGGGGGATCTTAAATACAGAATTGAAATTTCAGTGTGTTTTATACATGTCATTTTAATTTTGATAGCAAAATATAACAAAGATGGCATTACAGATATTCCAAGGAATTTTCCAATGCTTCAGAGAGCAAGTTGTCCCACAAACAGCGAAATTTACTTCAAGAGAAATTGAGACAATGAAAACAGATTGAAGTGCAAAAATACAATTTTTCTATTAAAGTGTTGGTTTATTACAAGTAGAATTTGATAACATTCTGCTAATAAGCCGAACCGAAGGATGATGGCCAAAGCCTGGAGACTGGAGACAACAGGCCTCAAGGCCTGTTCTGGAATTGGAGGACTGTCCACATGTGTAGGTGGGTGAGAGGGAAGAAAGGGGCTTGCTTTTGCTGTTGGTGTTTTGTTGCTTGTTGTGTTCAGCTTTGTTTTGTTCTTTCTTGTTCCGCCAAGCATTGGGGGCATGCTATATTGGAGCTGGGACGTGCAGGTTGCTCCCAGCACACCCTGAGGTTGTGTTAGTTGTTAACAGATACGGAGCATTTCACTGTATGTTCTAATATGCAAGTGATAAATAAGTGAATCTGAAAACCTAGCCCTTGAACCTGACTTTGAACCTGATTCAAGGGGTAGGGGTTTTCACCTTAAATACCTGAGAGTGGTGGATGGTGAATCTTGAACACAGTGGAATTTAGTTTGTTGAAATCAACCAGGTAAACTGCACAGAGAATAAATTATGTGCTCTGCTAAATTACTAACCAGGCAGTAAACAAGATAATCAACCCAAATGTCTTGCGTGCACTCACTTCTTGGAGAGATGGCGCGAGGTTTAGAAAGAGTTTGGGAACTTTCGGGAATTTTTGATGGGCTTCAATCATCACGCGCAGGTGCTTGTTGGAGAGATGGTGCGAAGTTTAGAAAGAGCTCGGGAACTTTCAGGAACTTTCATCCGGTATCAAACATAACAGTCCATTAAGGAGTTGGCAAAGAAGCGAAGAGTAAGCGGAGCGGCCAGGCTTAATGTGGTTTGGCTTTAGCTCAAGAGACTTTACGTGAGAAAGGGTGAAGGATTTAAGTAAGTTTCTTGCAAGACTTTTTTTCTTTATGGAATAGTACATAGCTAGTCTAGTGAGAATGGGTCCAGGATTAGTGGTATGAGGTGTGGGAAATTTGGGAGGTCTCCTGTCTCCCTGATAGTTACATCTGCATGAGGTGCATCGAGATGCAGCCTCCTAGAGGCCGTGTGAAGGAACTGGTGCTGCAGCTCGATTAACTTCGGCTCAAACAGGAAAATGAGGAAGAGCTACAGGGACGTAACCACCCCTAAGTTGCAGGAAGCAGGTGCCTGGGTAACCTGTCAGGAGCGGGAAAGGGAATAGGCAACCAGTGCAAAGTACCCCTGTGGCCCCCTTGGATACCGCCTGACTTCCATTCTTGGGAACGTGTTGTAATCCATTATTAAGGATGGGGTACTGTATGAGGGTATTTGGAGGCAATGGAGGTCCAAACTGGCTTGGGGTGCATACTTTTCAAAAGCCATGGGCTGATAAAGACACTAATCACAAAGGTTAATGGAATTTTAGTCTTTATACCTAGAGTATAAAGGAATAAACTTTGAACGACATCAGCTCAAAGCTTTATTTCAACCATTTCGTTAACAATAAAGGAAGGACCAGTACAGTGGCCTGGTACAGCCTTGGAATACAAGACCATCCCTTTAGAACAGAGGAATTTATTTAGTCTGAAGGTGGTAAATCTGTGGAGTTCATTACCAACGACAACTGAGGAGGCCAAGTCATGAGTATACTTAAAGCTGAGGTCGATAGGTTTTCGATTAGTAATGGCATCAAAGGTTACGTGGAGAAGACAGGAGAATGGGTTTGAGAGGGATAATAAATCAGCTATGATAGAATGGCGGAGTCGACTCAATAGGCCAGATGGCCTAAATCTGCTCCTTTGACTGATGATCTTGTAGATGGGGTAAATACAGGCTGGTTTTTACCTCTCGTTGGAAGAGATTAGAACTAGAGGTCACAGGTTAATGTTGAAAAGTGAAATATTTAAAGGGAAATTGAGATGAAACAATCACCCAGTGATTGGTTGAGTGTAGAATGAGCACCAGTGGAACTGATGGATGCAGATTCATTTGCAACATTTAGAAATTTGGATAAGCATATGGATAAGAGGGATATAAGGTTATGGTCCAGATGCAGGTCAAATCTGGGATTAGGCAGTAAAATAGGTTAGTGGACTAGATGGGACAAAGGGCTAGTTTCTGAGCTGCATTACATTGTGGGCTGAAGGGCCTGTAATGTGCTGTAAATTTCCATGTTCTATGCTCAATACATTAATTATTGGTTATGTTTGCAAGTCCCAGTTAAAATAAAAAATAAAAAATTCTAATGCACCACATAATTATATGAATTGGCTTTGTAACATACATATTCAAAAGAGATGGGCAAATACAGTTACACTGAGGGATGTATGGCCTTCCTGGAACAAGGCCATACTGTATTAAGCAGATGTTGCCCAACAATTGGCATTGCACTGGACAATGGCTAGTTGAATAATTAAGTAAACAGTAAAGTCCTAAAGCTGTGATTCATACTGAGTTGTAATATATCTCCTAATGGAAGTAAGACAACCAAATAATCTCTTATTGCATCCCACTGAGAATTTTAATGAAGGCTCCATCAAAGCTAATAACGAAAGCAGAAAACGCTGGAAAACTCAGCAAGTCAGACAGCATTTGTGGAAAGAGAAACAGTTAGTGTTTTGTATTAGACCTTTTGTCTTTCTGATGAAAGAACCTGTAAAACTGAATTAGCAAAGTTCCTTGTTCTTCTTCTCCATCCCTGGTATTCTTTGGGTTACGTAGTGTCTGAGCAGCCAATTTCTGTGCAAGGCTAACAAAGCGAGATCACTTAAACATGCAAGGATATATTCAAATGAAAGAGCAAGGTGCCAACCTTATCCTTTACCTCCCGACTGCAGAAAGCGTAGGCTCAAGTGATTTATTTTAAAGGATGCAGAGAATTCTCCAGTTCGGCCACCCGCATTAATAAGGAGTGCATTATTTCTACATCACTGAACTAACAGGAAAACGAATGAACGTTCACAAACTACCACACAGCGCCCTCTATCAATGCACTAATTTTAAACTGGAATCAGCAATGTAATTCATTTCAAGAACATAGAAGAATGAAGGGCTTAACTTCAGTAGAGGCTTTGCAGACTCTACTACCAAAGTAACAGATACCCCAATGGATTCCCTTGATAATGTATTAACTATAAAATACATTTAGTTGAACTATTGGAATAATGCTGAAAATATAAACAATAATTTTAGGTTCATGAGGCCCCGATAAAAGTTCAATATGTTGCTGTTTTTACTTGCATTTTCACATTTAATTATTAATGCTTCAAAGAAGAATGGATGGTAGTTTGCCTTCCAGGTGCCAGGGTCCGGAATGTTTCTGATTGTGTCCAAGATATCCTGACGTGTGAAGGAGAACAGCCAGAGGTCATGGTACATATGGGTACCAACAACATAGGCAGGAAAAGGGAGGAAGTCCAGAAAACAGACTACAGGGAGTTAGGAAGGAAGTTGAGAAGCAGGACCGCAAAGGTAGTCATCTCGGGATTACTGCCTGAGCCACAGGACAGTGAGTATAGGGATAGAATGAGGTGGTGGATAAATGCATGGCTGAAGGATTGGAACAGGGGGCAGGGATTCAGATTTCTGGATCATTGGGACCTCTTTTGGGGCAGGAGTGACCAGTACAAAAAGGAGGGGTTGCACTTGAATCCCAGGGGGACAAATATCCCGGCGGGGAGGTTTGCTAATCTAGGATAGCTGGGGTGTGGGAACCAAACTGAAGAGATGGAGGAAGAGGCAGTTGGCTCACAAATAGAGAAAGCTTGTAAACCATGTGAGAGGGAGGATAGGCAGGTGATCGAGAAGGGATGCGCTCAGACTGATAGTTTGAGATGTGTTTATTTTAATGCAAGGAGTATTATCAACAAAGCGGATGAGCTTAGGGCGTGGATCAGTACTTGGAGCTATGATGTTGTGGCCATTACAGAGACTTGGATGGCTCAGGGGCAGGAATGGTTACTTCGAGTGCCAGGCATTAGATGTTTAAGAAAGGACAGAGAGGGAGGCAAAAGAGGTGGGGCATGGCACTGATGATTAGAGATAATGACACGGCTGTAGAAAAGGAGGAAGACATGGAGGGATTGTCTACGAAGTCTCTGTGGGTGGAAGTTAGGAATAGGAAGGGGTCAATATCTCTACTGGGTGTTTTTTATAGACCACTCAATAGTAACAGGGACATCGAGGAGCAGATAGCGAGACAGATTCTGTAAAGTAGTAATAACAACAGGATTGTCGTGGTGGGAGATTTTAATTTCCCAAATATCGATTGGCATGTCCCTAGAGCGAGGGGTTTAGATGGGATGGAATTTGTCAGGTGTGTTCAAGAAGGTTTCTTGACACATTGTGTAGATAAGCCTACAAGAGGAGAGGCTGTACTTGATCTGGTATTGGGAGAGGAACCTGGTCGGTTAGCAGATCTCTCAGTGGAAGAGCATTTTGGAGATAGTGATAATAATTCTATTTCCTTTACAATAATATTGGAGGGGGATAGGAACAGACAAGTTAGGAAAGTATTAAATGGAGTAAGGGGAAGTATGAGGCTATTAGGCAGGAACTTGGAAGCATAAATTGGAAACAGATATTCTCAGGGAAATGTACGGAAGAAATGTGGCAAATGTTCAGGGGATACTTGTCTGGATTTCTGCATCGGTACTTTCAAATGAGACTGGAAAAGGATGGTAGGCTACAGGAACCTTGGTGTGCAAAGGCTGTTGAAAATCTAGTCAAGAAGAAAAGAAGAGCTTACGAGAGGTTCAAAAAACTAGGTAATGATAGAGAGCTAGAAGATTATAAGGCTAGCAGGAAGGAGCTCAAGAAAGAAATTAGGAGAGCCAGAAGGGGCCATGAGAAGGCCTTGGCGGACAGGATTAAGGAAAACCCCAAGGCATTCCAGAAGTATGTGAACAGCAAGAGGATAAGATGTAAGAGAATAGGACCAAACAAGTGTGACAGTGGAAAAGTGTGTATGGAACCGAAGGAGATAGCAGAGGTACTTAATGAGTACTTTGCTTCAGTATTCACTATAGAGAAAGAATCTTGGCGATTGTAGGGATGACTTACAGTGGACTGAAAAGTTTGAGCATGTAGATATTAAGAAAGAGGATGTGCGGAAGTTTTTGGAAGGCATCAAGTTTGATAAGTCATCGGGACCGGACGAGATGTACCCCAGGCTACTGTGGGAGGTGAGGGAGGAGATTGCTGAGCCTCTGGCAATGATCTTTGCATCATCAATGGGGACAGGAGAGGTTCCGGAGAATTGGAGGGATGCGGATGTTGATCCATTATTCAAGAAAGGGAGTAGAGATAGCCCAGGAAATTATAGACCAGTGAGTCTTACTTCAGTGGTTGGTAAGTTGATGGAGAAGATCCTGAGAGGCAGGATTTATGAACATTTGGAGAGGCATAATATGATTGGGAATAGTCAGCATGGCTTTGTCAAAGGCAGGTCATGCCTTACGAGCCTGATGGAATTTTTTGAGGATGTGAATAAACACATTGATGATGGTAGAGCAGTAGATGTTGTGTATATGGATTTTAGCAAGGCATTTGACAAGGTACCCCATGTAAGGCTTATTGAGAAAGTAAGGAGGCATGGGATCCAAGAGGACATTGCTTTGTAGATCCAGAACTGGTTTGCCCACAGAAGGCAAAGAGTGGTTGTAGATGGGTCATATTCTGCATGTAGGCCGGTGACTAGTGGTGTGCCACAGGGATCTGTTCTGGGACCCCTACTCTTTGTGATTTTTATAAATGACCTGGATGAAGAAGTGGAGGGATGGGTTAGTAAATTTGCTGATGACACAAAGGTTGGAGGTGTTGTGGATAGTGCGGAGGGCTGTCAGAGGTTATAGCGGGTCATTGATAGGATGCAAAAATGGGCTGAGAAGTGGCATTTGGAGTTCAACCCAGATGAGTGTGAGATGGTTCATTTTGATAGGTCAAATATGATGACAGAATATAGTATTAATGGTAAGACTCTTGGCAATGTGGAAGATCAGAGGGATCTTGGGGTCTGAGTCCATAGGACACTCAAGGCTGCTGTGCAGGTTGACTCTTTGGTTAAGAAAGCATATGGTGCATTGACCTTCATCAATCGTGGGACTGAGTTTAGGAACCGAGAGGTAATGTTGCAGCTATGTAGGACCCTGTTCAGACATCACGTGGAGTACTGTGCTCAATTCTGGTCGCCTCTCTATAAGAAGGATGTGGAAACCATAGAAAGGGTGCAGAGGAGATTTACATGGATGTTACCTGAATTGGGGTACATGCCTTATGAGAAAAGGTTGAGTGAACTCAGCCTTTTCTCATTGGAGCGACAGAGGATGAGAGATGACCTGATAGAGGTGTATACGATGATGAGAGGCATTGATTGTGTGGAGAGTCAGAGGCGTTTTCCCAGGGCTGAAATGGCTAGCACAAGAGGGCACAGTTTTACAAAGCTTGGAAGTAGTTACAGAGGAGATATCAGGGTAAGTTTTTTATGCAGAGACTGGTGAGTGTGTGGAATGTGCTGCCGTCGATGGTGGTGGAGGTGGATACGATAGGGTCTTTTAAGAGACTCCTGGACAGGTATATGGAGCTCAGACAAATAGAGGGCTATGGGTAACCCTAGGTAATTTCTCAGGTAAGGACAGGTTCGGCACAGCTTTGTGGGCCGAAGGGCCTGTATTGTGCTGTAGGGTTTCTAATTTCGCTGAATTTGCTGCTTTCTTTGTGAGTTGGTTTTGACAGAATTGATCGGGTACTTCAAGCTGAAAATGAAGAACAAGTGAATGAATATGGTATTATCATAAGAATTTTCTGCAGCATTCAAACCAGATTGCTATAGTACAGCACTGACCTTGGAGATGCCTCAACTATGTAGCAAGAGTCTTTGCAATGTGCACACCTGCTTTTGCCCGCTGGAAATTGTGACAGCTGAACTCTCAACCCAATACTTCATCATTGTCATGGACTCATTACCACAAGGTTCACCTCACTTGTTCTCCCTTGTTTTGATGCATTATAATCTGTGTAGACAGTATTGCAGATTTTTTTGCCGTTCAATGTTTTTCAAGATGCTTCAAGTGACCATGTCTGTAATAGAGGAAATGAAAGTCTTTAGTGCACAATAGATCTTGAAACTTCTCTCACCTAAATGTCCTTGAAATTTGTAGCTATATAAGACTAACAAAATTTTTAAATACAGGAGTGTATTGATCCAAATGAAATAGGGGATTCAACTAAGACTGTAGCATCTAAAGAGAAAAAAGAAAAATAATAGCCAGTAGTTAGGAAATGAAGATACTACAGGGGTATATAAAGATGAATTAAACTTTTAAATACAACAGTGTATTGATTCCAAAGGAATTAGGAATTTCGACTAAAACAGTAACAGCCAAAAAGAAGAAAAGAAAACTAATAACCAGTAGGTATGAAATAAAGTTCCTGGAGGAAATACAGAAGAAGGTTTGTAGACTGTTTACAAGTATGAGAGATTTCATCTACAAGGCCAGAAGCTGGATTTGTTTTCCTTGGCAAAATCCCTCAAGAGGGTGAAATGACAAAAACTGTCTGGTCCAGTTGAGTGCTGAAGATCTGAGCAGACCAACTAGCTGACATATTCAATCTCTCACTCCTGCAGTCTGAGCTTCCCACTTGCCTCACTCTATTGAGTCGTACGTAGGAAGAAGGTGGCGACCTACCTCAGTGACTACTGCATGGCTAAACACAGCTACAATACCATCTATAAAATTTGGTGATTTCACTGTTATTTGTGTGTTTCAGAGTGATAATGAATTAGCTTACCAGAATGAGATAGAACACCTGATTGAGTGGAGCTGCAGTGACAACCTCATGCTTAATTTCAAACAAAAAGATGTAGCTAATTGGTGATTTCAGAAAGGGAAGCTGAGAGGCAATAATCTACTCGTAATTGTTAGGTCAGAGATGGAGCGAGTAAGAACTAGACATTAACGTCTCAGGTGACATTTTTAAGGTGGCACAGTTTTAAGGTGCTTGGAAGCAGGTACAGCAGAGATGTCAGGGGTGAGTTTTTTATGCAGAGAATGATATGGGCTGCCAGTGACAGTGGTGGAGGTGGATACGATAGGGTCTTTAAGAGTCTCCTGGATAGGTACATGGAGTTTCAAAAAAATAGAGGGCTATGGGTAAGCCTTGGTAATTTCTAAGGTAAGGACATGCTCAGCACAGCTTTGTGGGCCAAAGGGCCCGTTTTGTGCTGTAGGTTTTCTTTGTTTCTATGTGACCTATCCTGGGGCTGAGCACGTTGATACAATCATGATGAAGCAACATCAGTGCCTTTCCCTGAAGCTTAAGGAGATTTGTCATGTCACCAAATGCTCTAAGTCACTTTTATAGATGCGCTTTTTGAACGTATCCTGATGAGTTACATCTTTGTCTGGTACAGCAATTCAGGGTACACAAACACAAGAGGCTATAGATTGTTGCAGACACAGCCAAGGACATCACTAGAAGAGCCCTCCCCACCACAAACAGCATCTACAGAAACGTGAGAAGGCACTGCCTCGAGAAAGTGACATCTAAGATCAACTATCCCCACCCTCTGGATCATGTCGTCTTCTCACTGCTACCACCAAGCAGGAGATCCAGAAGCCTGAAATTGCACACACCATGCTCAGGACCAGTTACTTTAGTACAACCATTAAGTTCTAGAATCTACCTGGACAACCCTCATCCTGACTCAGCAATGGAAAACTCTAGACCAGCTTCTGCACTACCATTGTTTGTATCTTTGTTTTTTTCCACTAAGGTCGAGCTTTTGCATGGTTCTTTTCCATGGTATGGTTTAATTTTATGTATAATTTATATTCTGTACCTATGTGCCTGTGATGCTGCTGCAAGCAATATTTTCTTTGCATTTACCTCACCGACCTTGTGCACATAACAATATACTCGACTTAACAAAGAAAATAGAAATGAGTTGTGATAGTGGGGTTCAGTGATCATGATAAATGCAGACAATGCAAATAGACAAGAACTGTTTTACTTTCGGGATCGTTTAATGGCCAGAGGAAACAGATTCAAAGCAATCTGCATAGTTAACAAAATAGGTCGAGGGCTAAATCAAAGACTGGTGCATATAAAGTAGAAAGATGGCTGGGAATTTTACAAAAACAGGCAAAAGGAGACTTAAAAATGATCAAAGAGGGAGAAAATTAATAATGTGAGAACACTGCAGGAACTATCAAAGTAAACTGCAGGGGGTTCCATGAATATATGAAAAGGAAAAGGGTGGCTACGATAAGATGAGGACCCGTGGACTGCAAGAATGCAGAATTAATAATGGGAAATAAGAAAATGGCAAATAAGTTATTTCTGTATTTTGCATTAATCTTCACCCTGGAAGTATAGCTAGGATTTCTGATGGGATAGCTTCAAATGGTCTGGAAGAACTTGTAACAATCCCTAACAGGAGAGAAATAATATTGGGAGAATGCACAAGAGTGAAGGCAGACAAGTTGCTTGGCCCCAACTGCTTGGGTATGTAGGTTTTAAATAGAGCAGCTATAGAGTTAGTGAAGTCATTGGTTAAGGTTTCTCAAAACCACTGAGTTTAGTGAAAGTATCAGTGAACTGGAAATATATAAATGTGATCCTATTGTTCAAGAAGGGAGGAGGATAAGAAAACAACTTCACAAAAACACTGGCTAAACTGTGCTTTGGGTATGGTGTGTAGTTCTGATGTTATTGTGCTGGAAAGAGGACAGAGGAGATTCACCAGAATGTTATCTAGACTGAGAAGAGATTGGATAAACTGAGTATTTTTTCCTGGAGTGAAGCAGGCTGAGGCGTAATCTGATACAAGATTATAAGAGGCACATATAGGGTTGATAGTTAAGTCTTTTTTTCCCAGGGTAGGGTACCAATTTGTAGAAGGCATTGCTTTAAGGAGAGAGAATGAAGTTTTAAAGTGGTTCTGCAGGTTAAGTTTATTTTTAAACAGACAGTGGGTGATATCTGACATGAATTACCAGAGCAGATGATGGAATCAGATTCAAGTACCATGTTTAAACATTATTTACACAGACTATAAAATAGTTAAGGCATAGAAAAATATAGATTTAATGAGGGAAAGGAAAATAACATACATGGACAAATTGGTTGACAAATAAGAGATGAGTCAAATAGCCTGTTTCTGTTTTGTATGATTCTATGACAGGTAAATATTAGCCTATTTGCCAACTGCTGGTAGCAACTAGATGAAATAAGGAAGAAATAGATAATTACTTAGAGAATCACATCAATAACAGTTTTATGGCCTTCCAGTCAAAATGGCCCCAAGAATTAAGGAAGAGATAGGGGGGAGATAGAGGTCAGGGATAGGAGCCATTGTTTAGAGTCCAGGTTGAAACATCATAAGGCAGTAATTACAGAGGTGGAGTCGGCAGGTGCTGAAAACTGAGACTATTAATCCATAGGTCTGCAAGTCCTGAGTCAGGGGTCAAATGGGGCAGGAGGCACAGGGGTCAATAGCCCCCAGAGTGGTGAGTCTGAAGGTCAAAGATCAAAATCAGAATCAAGTTTAATAGCACTGGAATACTGTATGTCATAAAAATTTGTTGTTTAGTGGTAACAGTACATTGCAATAGGAAAGGTATGTCGCATCTGGAGTTTCTCCGGTTTGCAGACGATTTCCCTCCATGTCTCTCTGACACAGTGGGGATTTGCATACGAGGCAAGTTATAGCAGTGGTTTGCCATTGCCTTTTGCTGGGTGAATTTCCAAAGAGATCACCAGCTCGTAATCCTGCACGGATGGAAAGCGTGTAGGGGAGCCGATGCGACCTTCCATTATATTGGCGAGACCTGACGCAGACTGGGAGACCATTTCACTGAACACTTACGCTCTGTCTGCCAGAGAAAGCAGGATCTCCCGGTGGCCACACATTTTAATTCCACGTCCCATTCCCATTCCGATATGTCTATCCACGGCCCCCTCTACTGTCAAGATGAAGCCACATTCAGGTTGGAGGAACAACACCTTATATTCTGTCTGGGTAGCCTCCAACCTGATGGCATGAACATTGACTTCTCTAACTTCCATTAATGCCCCCCCTCCCCCTCGTACCCCATCCCTTATTTAACTATCTATCTATCTATTTATTTATTTATTTATTTATTTTTAAATTTTTTTTTCTTTCCTCCTTTTTTCTCTCTTTTTTCTCCCTTTGTCCCTCTCACTGTAACTCCTTGCCCATCCTCTGAGTTTTCCCCCTCCCCCCTTCTTTCTCCCTAGGCCTCTTGTCCCATGATCCTCTCATATCCTTTTGCCAATCATCTGTCCAGCTCTTGGCTCCATCTCTCCCCCTCCTGTCTTCTCCTATCATTTTGGATCTCCCTCTCCCCCTCCCACTCTCAAATCTCTCACTCTCTCTTCTTTCAGTTAGTGCTGACGAAGGGACTCTGCCCAAAACTTCGTCTGTACCTCTTCCTATAGATGCTGCCTGGCCTGCTGCGTTCACCAGCACTTTATGTGTGTGTTGCTTGAAATTCCAGCATCTGCAGATTTCCTCGTGTTTGCGTTTTGAAAAAAGACTATTAGATATATGAGCAGAATTCGGCCATTCAGCCCTTCGAGTCTGCTCCGCCATTTCAAACATAGCTGATCTCGGATCACATTCAACACCGTACATTTATCCTCTCATCATATTCCTTGATGCCCTAACCAATCAGAAATCTATCAATTTCTGCTTTAAATACGCCCATGTTCTTGGCCTCCACTGCAGTCTGTAGCAGAGCTACTCTTTGCCGAAAAAAATTCCTCCTTACTTCTGTTCTAAAAGAACTCCCCTCAATTTTGAGGCTGTGCCCTCTAAAACATAGGAATTTTAGCACATTACAGGCTCTTGGGACCACAATGTTGTGCTGACCATGTAATCTACTCTACAGACTGCCTAGAATTTTCCCAGTGCAGAGCCCTCTATTTTTCTAAGCTCCAGTTAGATACCCCTTCCAGAGGAAACATTCTTCCACATCCACCTTATCTAATCCTTTCAACATTCGCTAGGTTTCAATGAGATCCCACACATTCTTCTAAATTCCAGTGAGTACAAGCCCAAAGCTGCCAAACACTCCTCATATGTTAACACCTTCATTCCCAGAATCATCCTTGTGAACTCCTCTGAACTCTTTCCAATGACAATACATCCTGAGATAAGGGGCCCCAGAACTGTTGACGATACTCCAGGTGCAGCCTGACTAGCCTTTTATGAAGCTTCAGTTTGTACATTCTCCTTGTTCTTACATTCTATTCCCCTTGAAATAAATGCCAACATTGCATTTACCTTCTTTACCACAAACTCAGCCTGTGAATTAACCTTCTGAGGGTCTTGCAAGAGGACTTCAAGCTTTCTCTGCACCTCTTGTGTTTGACTTTTCTCCCATTTAGATAATAGTCTGCACTATTGTTCCTTTTCGCAAAATCCATTATCATAAATTTCCTAACACTCTATTCCATCTGCCACTTTTTAGCTCATTCTTCTAACTTGTCTAAGTGCTGCTGCAATTGAATTGCTTTCTCAGTGCTACCAACTCCTCCCCCTATCCTTGTATCATCCGCAAACTTTGCCACAGAGTCTTTAATTCCACTATCTAAATTACTGACAAACAATGTGGAAAGTAGCAGTCCGAACACTGATCCTTGAGGAACAAGGCCCCTTTTATTCCCACTCGCTGCCTCCTGCCTATCAGACATTCCTCTATCCGTGCCAGTATATTTCCTGTAACAGCATAGGATTTTATCTTGTTAAGCAGCCTCATGTGTGACACCTTTTTGAGTGCCTTCTGAAAATCCAAGTAAATGGCATCCACTGTCTCTTCTTTGTCCAGCCTGCTTGTAACTTACTCAAAGAATTTTAACATATTTTTCAAGCAAGATCTGCCTTTAAAGAAACCATGCTGACTTTGACTTATTTTATTGTTAGTCTCCAAGTACCCCGAAACTGCATCCTTAATAACGGACTCAACACTTTCCCAGCCACTGAGGTTAGACTAACTGGCTTATAACTTCCTCTCTGTTGTCTTCCTCCCTTCTTAAAGAGTGGAGTGACATTTGCCAAGTGCCAAGTGGTGTTTGGTCTGTTTGAGTCTAAATGTTAAGGCTCAAAGGTCAAAAGTTGCATGGTCGGTGACTCCTGAGGTTGAGAATTGAAGGTCAGAGTCCTGTGATTGGCTAGCCCTGAGGTAATCAGAAGCCTAAAGGTTAAAGTTCAGGGATTAGTGGGTCTGGAAATTGAGGACTGAAGATCAAAGCTCTACTGTGATCAGCAAGTCCTGGGGTAGTAGGAGGTGTGATGTCTGAGAGTCTGCAAGTGCAAATCATGCTGGAGATCGGAGGCCTGATGTCTGCAACTCAGAGAGACTGGGTCCACGGGCTGAAGGCCCAATGGTGGCCTGTCCTGGGGTTGTAGCCTATCTGTGTGTGTGAGTGGGTGGGTGGGAAACTGGCTTGTTTTGCTGTTGCTGTTTTGTTTTGTTGCTGTTGTTACTATTTGTGTTGTTCTGCTGATCATTGTGGGTATGCTATGTTGGCACTGCAATGTGTGGTAATGCTTCAATCTGAAGGGTAAATCATTTCTGATAAATGTGTTAGATCTTTGAGTAATAACAAGAAGAGCTAATAGAAGCTGTAAGTGTCATGTGTTTGGACTTTCGGAAGATAATTGACTACGTGCCACATAACAGCTTGGTGAACAAGAGCTTATGGTATCAGGGGAAATGCATTGGCATGGATTGACTTCTTGTAGTTACATAGAAGACAGCAATTTGTTATAGAACTTAGAACAGTACTGCAAAGCAAAGCTATCATCTTCAGCCCACTATGCCTGCACTGACCATGATGCCAGTTTGACTAATCCCATATACCTACACATGGTCCACGTCCCTCGATTTCTTTTCTGTCCATGTAACTGTGTAAATGCCTCTTAAATCAATCGGCCTTTCTCAGGAATCATTCTCAGCCCTCAATTATTTATGATTTATATCAATGACCTAAAGGGTGGATAAAGTTCTCCAAATTTGCCATTGACATAAAACAATGGGTTGGAAGAGCATATTGTGATGATGATACTTGGATTTTCTAACTGGATATTGATAGGGCAGAGGAGTGGTAGAGGGCATGATAAATGGATTCTGTTGAAGGAAAATGTCAAGTCATGTGCTTGGGTAAGAGAAATATAAAAGCAGATGGTTGCGCAAAGGGAAGAAAGATTTCAAATGAGATAAATACACAGGGCTCCCAGTTTTCCTGTGCACAGTTTGCAACAAGTCACACCTGGAATACAGTGCCTTCTCATTACTCCTCTAGGTCATTAAGAAAAGTTATACTGTAATTACAGAGATTCACCTCACTCACTACTATGACAAGAGTATTGTCTTATCACAAACGACTGAAGAAATTGGATCTGTGTTTATTGGAGTTTAGATAAACGAGAAATTTCTTTGACACATATTAGAACATAAGGGGTGTTTTTGGCAAACAAAAGAAAATCTGCGAATGCTGGAAATCCAAGCAACACACAAAATGTTGGAGGAGCTGCTGAAGCATCTGGGCCCGAAATGTCAACTATACTTTTTTTCCATAGATGCTGCCTGGCCTGCTAAGTTCCTTCAGAATTTTGTGTGTTTTGCAAGTGTTGTTTCTGAGATGTTTCCACTGGTGGGATAATCCAAAACAAGAAGATGGAGTTACCAGATGAGAGAATGGTCATTTAAAACAGGGGTGTATAGGAATTTTGTGGTGTAAAGAGTGGTGAGCTTCTGGAATGCTCTACCCAGTGGGTTGTGAATGCTAGATTACTGTGGATAGATATCACTTTCTTAAAGATGGGGGTACTGCGGGCTATTGGCAATAGGCACAGAAGAGGAGATGAGCCCATGGTAGATCATTCACAATCACATTTAAAAGTGGGTAGGTTTGAAGGGCTGAGTGGCCAACTCCTGCTTCTATTTTTTCATGGTCTTATCATAGAAAGAATCAGAGCTTGTTGGTGGCCTGACTTGCATCTCTCACTTTAAGAACTGGGTTGCAATCATAAGCTCAAAGGAAATTTTCAAGCAGGCTAAGAAAATAAAGCATTTAAGGAATTTATCCTTCCATTTAAAGAGTGAAGGAGATGAGGGCATGCTCTCACCAAGAGTAGCAGTAAAAGAGCCAGAATGGAGGTGCACAAATGAACAAATATAATCAGCAACAATCCTGTGATGGTGATTTGTGGAGAAATTCATACCAGAGTGGAAGTTGCATTTTGGAGAGGGTCACAGTTATCAACTGCAATTAGAATAACCATTTGCTCGAAGTCTGCACCATGATGGATTTTCCTAACAACGAGGAGGCAGCACTGGAATATAACATCTTAGGATTTATAAGATTTATAAGTTTAATGGAATATTTGAATGAGATTTTCAAGATACTATGGGAAACAGATGAAGTTGATATTTTCCTTGGTTGGCAACTGTAAGGTAAGGGATAATAGACCCAAATTTATATTCACGTGGCCAAGTGGTTAAGGCATTCGTCTAGTGATCTCAAGGTCACTAGTTCGAGCCTCAGCTGTGGCAGCGTGTTTGTGCCCTTGAGCAAGGCACTTAACCATACATTGCTCTAGTCTGTACGAGGAGTGGCGCCCCACACAGCCTTCCAATCTGCGCCTTGTAAGGCATAAAAATGCCTGACACAGGCCTCTCATGGTCTGAGTTGATGTTCCCCTTATATTCAAGACATTCAGGGGAGAGATTTGGAAATTCCTCTCACTGCAGAGGTTAAATGGCATACTTCTGTTTTTGTGCCTAAATGCTCTAATGCTCAGTACCAGTACCTGTGATCACAGGTCACATTGTCAAATGTTATTAAGAAATGTATTAATAAATCCATGCAACTCTGGTTTACTGTTGATGAGATCATTATAGCAGCCATTGAACCTGCCACTGGACTACATAGAGTTCAAATTCTTGTACAATTTTAATCCAAACACATAGATTGAATTTTGACAGATGCATACTACTAGGGAAGGGATGGGTTTGGGTGGGTGAGAAAATAGCATTTTTGTCAGTAAACTTATAGAAGTTTCAGGAAACACGGAAAAATGATAATATTGTGCAGGCCAAGTATAAAAGCCCCTTACAGAAGTTAATTACTAAAACTCCTTACATCTATCTGAACAAACAGATAGGACCTTTGTTGACTATCTCATCCTGGTCTAGTTTAAAATACACAGTCAAATTTCTAAAGTAAAGTTTGAATCTACAGCTAATTTGCACCAATACTGAGCCAACTGAGTGGCTTGATTATTAAGACTAACAGCTTTGAATTTTGAACAATGAAGATGGTTGTCTTTTAGATTTCTTCAAATCCATATAAAAAAGTTGAAGTTTTATTCTCTCTTTCAGTTTCAAAGTAAATGGTTCTTCACTTTTACTGTCAAGTCAATGTGTAATTAGAAAGAAATTGTTCCTCCATCATGATAAATAAAGGAATGAAGGAAGATTGCAGCTTCCAGTTCATCTAAAGTCAAAGTCAAAGCTCTGTAACAAAGAAAAAATATGATGCCAATAGAAAGGGCATCAAGATTTGGACAGCTACGTCCTTAAAGGACAAAAAGTAATATAGCTCTCTCAAAAGCTCATTGGTTTTGATTTTTGTGGTCTCTGAGTTAACTGATTTTAACTGGGCAGTAGTAAAGAGCTACAATTTAGCCCTGGATCCTTAGTCAGGAAAAGGAAAAATCAGTTGGCTCATTGTTCCAACTTGCTAAATAGGAACTCCTGACAGAATACTTGCAGGTGCCGATATGGATAAGGGGAGTGGGGTGTACAGCACTGAATTTGGCAGTGATAAACTTTAATGCTGGGGCAAAAGTTAGGGAAATACAGGTAATACCAAGAACACTGCAACCACCGTGTGCAGACTTTATTATTGAACCTGCAGGTAATGAATAGCATTTCTTATTTAAGCCTTGGAATTATGGTGAGGTTGAGCAATTTGTTCATTATGGCAATGAATTTCTGGAGAATAACACTGTGGAAAAGATAATCAAGGTCTCAGCAGTACAGACACTTCTGTATATGGCTTGGAGGAGATTACAGAACTGGGGAGAGATGAGGCCATGGAAGGATGTGAAAATAAGACTGGGATGCTTTAATGTGAGACGCTGCCAAGCTGGGACCTAATAACGATCCAGTCGGCCACATGATTGTCGGGTAAACATAACTTAGCGTGAGAAGATGTAGGCAACAGACTTTTGAATGCCTGCAGGTGCTTGGAAGATGGAATAAAGTAGGCTGGCCTGGAGTGCATTGAAATAAATAACATTTGCAGTCATAGTGACATAGATTAGGACTTCATCAGGAGATCAGCAGCGACAGCATGGAGTCTATCAATGTTGTAACGATAGAAGAACAGATTTTGTAAAGTTCCAGATATGAATCTGGAAACACATCTTCAGATTAGATATGATACTAAGACAGCCAACAATATTTTCTATTTTCAAACAGGAACTGCTAGACAGCAGAATTTATGAAGGATGAAGAGCAGATTCTCCAACTGGGTTGTAAACTCATTTATAAGTGCAAACAATGAATTAAATCTTGAAGTACAAACCAAGCCTGGTGGTAATGCATGAAGATCAATTCTGGTCCTTCTCAGGATTTCAATTTAATTTCACTTCAAGCTAACCATTCGGGATCACATTGGTCACAGCTGCTTGACAAGAGCTCACTCAGAGTAATACATGGTACATTAAATTAGAGTTTCAAATGTACTTTCAGTTAAAAAATGTAACATGCAATCACTTGTGCTTATAAATTGTGTGCCACAAATATTAATGATGATTCTTTGGCACAAAATCTATTAATGCTCCATATAGATTAGATCTGCAGTGACATCTGGTTGAAAAACCTATTCAAAAGGAGTACAGTATTCAAATTCCACACGCACTTGGAAATACCTCACTAGCCTGTTGTTAGCTGTTTAATGTTTATGAATACAATCCATGTAGAGACCTTGAAAAATTAAACTCACGTTAAAGTTAGCTGGGCTGAAATGTGCTTGCAGTGTCTGTTGGTGAAAAACTGGGAACCACATGGTTGGCTGATTGGATATTTGCATTAACGAGCAGGTGTACATGTGTACCTCATAAAGTTGTCACTGAGTGTAAGGGGAAATAAACAATTGACATTTGGAGCCGAGACACTTCAACACCATTTCTCCATCAGACTGTCGAAGGGTTTCGGCTTGAAATGTTGACTGTTTACTTCCATCCATAAATGCTGCCTGATCTGCTTACTTCTTTGTGTTGTGTTTGTAGAAATGTATGTATCCAACTTAAATCTTAATGATGTGAGGGGTGGCTTGTGTGTCAAAGAATTCAAGAGATAGTGGATAGTTATTTATTTTGTGCTGTAATATAACATTTTGGTACTAAAGCACAAATATGGAAATAAGTGAAGTACAAAAAAGTTGCTTTGTAATCTAAACCCATGACTTCCCAATAACCCAGACCCTTGAGACCCATTGTATTGTTGAAGGCATGTGTGATAAGTCTTTAGGGCTTCTGGATGGGCTTTGTTGAGGGGCTCCTTCAGCTGAACACCTAAAGAGTAGTTCTGATTTTTAAATATTATTATTAGATTAATACCCACAGGACTGGTGAGAGGCAAAAATGAAGTCACACAAAAGGGAAGGGAAGAGGGGGAGATGCTTGGAAAATGCCCATATATCGAGAGGCGGGCAGGCAGCAGGTACTCCTGCTGAATGTAAAAGGCAGGTGTTTGTAGTGGTAAAAGCATGCAGTTCCAAAAGTGTCTCAGTCACCTTGTAAACTCTATTGAGATCAGCACTAAAGGAAGCCAGTGGGAACAATCGCAGTTTTAACTGTCAGTAACACAGTCAAGCATTTTACTGGCTCCACTGTTCAAGCAATGTTAAGCAGTGGAGAGTGCTGCACCCAATCAAAAGTGATAATGTTTGGAACCAGATTTTGATAGGAGTATAGAATAACTCCTGAATACTGATCTATTACATTAGAGAATGGAGATGCAGTTGGCGGAATGCAGTTTACTGCTTTTCCTAATTAAACCACATAGGAGAAGTTCACGTCTAATGAGAAACATAGAAGGAGCTCTTCTACATCAGGATCTAAATGCTGCCTAATACTGTGGGCTAAGTGGGAAAGGGGCTAGAGTATTTTTAAAGAATAATCATGTTTCAAACTGGAAAAGAGGAATCTGAAGAATAGAAATCTGTCAGAAATTTATCTCCAGGAGAAGCTGAACTAAAATTGATACTAGGAATAATAATTTATGAACTGCCACAGACTGACACTTGATTTTCACTCTTTTCATCTTTATGCTTGTTAATGACAGAAAAAAGGGCAAGGAAAACTGACACATTAGGTGAACTAATAGGCAATTAAAATCCAGGATTAAATGCCTGCCTCTAAACTACAAATTATTCCCATGGAAAGAAAATAAATGTTAATACTGGTTTACAACTCTAGAAGGAAGAATCATAGGAATCATAGAACATAAAATGGTTATTTAACCCCATTACATTCAAAGTATTTAATGTATCCATGCTTGTCAGTATATATTTAATATGAGCTCTAGGTTTAAAGGTCAAAGTAAAATTATTATCATAGTACATATATGTCACCATATACAGCCCTAATATTTATTTTCTTGTGGGCATTCATAGTAACTATGAAGAAACACAACTGAATCAACAAAAAAAAACCCACTTAACAAGGTGGACAAACAACCAATATGCAAAAGACAACAAACTGTACAAATACAAAAAGAAAAAAAAAACTAATTAATAAGCAATACATATCAAGAACATGAGGTGAAGAGTTCTTGTAAGTGAGTCCATTGGTTGTGTTCAGTTTAGGTGGTGGGGTGAATGAAGTTGATTGAAGTTATTCCCTTGGCTTCAAGAGCCTAACGTAGAGGGGTAATAACTGTTCCTGAACCTGGTGGCGTGGATCCTGAGGCTTCTGTATTTCTTTCCTGAAGGCAGCAGCAATCCTGGATGGAGGGGTTCCTTGATTATGGATGCTGCTTTCCTGCAACAGTGCTCCATGCAAATGGGTTCAAAAGTGTAGAGGGCTTTACCCATTATGGACTGGGCTGTATCCATGACTTTTTGTAGGATTTTCCTTTCAAGGGCATTGATGTTCCCATACCAGGCCATGATGCAAACAGACAATATGCTCTCCACAGCACATCTATAGAGGTTTATCAATTTTTTAAATGACATAGCAGATCTATGCAAAGGTCAAAGAAGCTAGAGGTGCAACCATGCCTTCTTAGTAATGCACTTATCTGCTGGACCCAGGACGGATTCTTATCAAGGAATTTAAAGTTCTCCTCCTTTGATGATTGTCAATGAATCCTGGAGAGGATTCAAAGGAAGTTTACGAAAATATTCCTGGATTGAATGGCTTGTTTTATGAAGGGAATTTGATGGTTCTGGGCTCATATTCACTAGAATTCAGAAGAATGAGGTGTGGCCTCATTGAAATCTATTGAATGGTGAAAGCCCTTAATAGGGTGGATGTGGAAAGGATGTTTCCTATGGTGGAAGAGTCTAAGACTAGAGGACACAACGTCAGAACAGAATGGAGATCAGGAGGAATTTCTTTAGCCAGAGAATGGTGAATCTGTGGAATTCTTTGTCACTGGCAGCTATGCAGACCAAGACTTTATGTACATTTAAGGCAGAGGTTGATAGATTCTTGATTGGTCAAAGCATGAAGGGGTATGGGAAGAAGGCAGGATATAGGGACTGAGAGGAAAATTGGATCAGCCATAATGAAATGGCGGATCAGACTTAATGGGCCAAATGGCCTAATTCTGTTCCTATATCTTATGCTCCCCTGATGAGGACTGGCACACAGAGCTCTGGCTTCCTCCTCCTATAGTTAGTAATCAGCTTCGTGGTCTTGCTGACACTGAGTGAGAGGTTGTTGTGGCACCACTCAGCCAGGTTTTCAGTTTCCCTCCTATATACTCATTTGTCACCACCTTTGTCTTGACCAATGACAGAGGTGTCATCAGCAAATTTAAATATGGCATTAGAGCGGTGCTTTGCCTCACAGTCATAAAACGAGTAGAGCAGGGCATTAGGCACACAGCCCTGTGGTGCACCTGTGCTGATGGTGATTGTGGAGGAGATGTTGTTGCCAATCTAAACTGACTGGGGTCTGCAAGTGAGGAAGTTGAGGATACAATTGCACAAGGAACTATTAGGCCTAGATCTCGGAGCTTATTGATTAGTTTTGAGGGGATGATAGTATTGAATGCAGAGCTGTAGTCAATAAAGAGAATTCTGAAGTATGCAACTTCACTGTTCAGCTGTTCCAGAGATGAGTGAAAAGCCAATGAAATGGTATTTTTTTAATGCTGGTAGACAAATTGGAGCAAATCCATGGCACTTCTCAGGCAAGAATTTATATGTTTTATCACCAACCTCTCAAAACACTTCATCACAATAACGTAAGTGCATCTGGACGATTGTTATTGAGGCAGGTTACCCTCCTGAAAGATTCTCTTACTTCAGTCTCAGAGACTGAAGATAAAATACTTGTTACCATAGGAAAGACAATTAACTTATGTTACCTTTTGGTAAATCTTCAATAACAGATCTGTTTTTCAAATCAAGGCTCCTGGAACTGACTGAACTGATATGGCTCCCTAGATAGTTTTTAAAAATTGCTGCAGTCTTGTGCTGCTTCAGTAGCACGGACCTTAAAATCCTTCACTGGCTGTTAAGATTAAATCATTTGGTTGGTCAGCATATAATTTTCCATCTCCACAATCCATTGCATTGAAATAAAGAACATAAATTTCAGAAGCAGAATGCAATATATTTGCACAGTCTTGTGTACCACTTCACATCACTGAATGGAGAAAGAAGTTAAGTCAGCAGTTAAAAGTTGACATAATAAGTTGCATTTCAATAAGTTTGATTTCTTTGGTCAATGTGAGCTTTCTGGACTGGCTAGTAAACATATACCTTAATTTCTATGGTCCGGGGAAGATATTAGCCAATTTTAGCAGTTACCTGTTGGGATATGGGGGCTTCTTTACAAAATTTGACAAGATAGAAACAGTTAATAAAAAAGGTTGCTGAGGAAAGTAATCAGATGTTTCCACAGGTTTTAATGGTAGTAAAGGAAAAGGTTTCAAGCTAGATCTGTGCATTCTCTGTGGGAAGAAATCTCCACACATTAGGTTCTGAGTGATGTATTAGCAGTTAGCTTGTGCAGTATATTTCCATGTACAGTATAGACATTTTATACTCTTAATGTAAGAGGGACTTAAGTGAACAGTAACTATTACTGGTATAGTCAGTTCAGATATATGTAAACAGTTAATAAGTTATATGGTCAGCCTTGTTACTAAACCATTACATCTCTTTGATATCCATTGGATGGTACAGTGGTACAATTGGTCAAACTGTTGCCTCACAGCACCCATGGTCTTTGCTCAATCTTGTCTCTGACATTGACTGTGGAGTTCTTGCATTTTCCCTATGGCTATATGGGTTGCACTTGGCTATCCAATTTCCTCACACATCCCAATGATATGGTGGACTAATTGGCCTGTCTAAATTAATTGTGGTGTGTAGGTGAGTGGTAAAATCGGAGTGAATTTGATGAGAAGGTGGGGAGGATGAAGTGACATTAGTGTAAGATAAGTGTACATGGGTGCTTAATGTTGATAGCTGTCATTCCCTCCTGTGTATCATAGAGGAATTTTATTCAGAAAGACAGTGCAGTCATTGAACTAACAGTTCTTATGTTAGTAGGAATATTCTGCCCCCTTGCATGTATCTCCATCATATTAATGCAGTACTCGCAGTTCTGAAGACAATGAAATGCTGGTCCCTTTCAATAATGACTTCAAACCCTTTGCTTCATGTACTAGATGCAGTATGCAGTATGTTCAAATTAGATGAACATTTAGAAATACTGAAGACAACTCAAGGGAAGAAAACAAGCCTCTGAAATAAAATTAGTCCAAAGATATACAACACATGGAACAATTTACTCATTTATCCATAACTAACAACTGTTTCTTTTGTGGACGTGGTAAAGAGATAAAAGGAACAATTCATCCTTATATCTTCTGGGGCAAATGAAAGCCAAAAGTTCAGTACTTGGAATCAAAAGTATAGCCACAACTTTACATACAAAATGCTACATGAACTCAGCAGGTCAGGCAGCATCTATGGAAATAAATAAACAATCAACATTATCAGCTTCATCAGGACTGGAAAGGAAGGGGCAAGGTACCAGAATAAGAAGATAGGGAAAGGGGAAGGAGGGTAAACTAGATGGTGATAGGTGCAGCCAGGTGGATGGGAGAGGAGGGCTGAAGTAAGAAGCTGGGAGGGGATGTGAGAAAGGTAATATCACGGTTCTGGTCTGTGAAGTCCGCATTCCGGTTCACGATCCGGTCTGTGGACTCCGGACTCCGGGTCTTCCAGCTGTCCCTCATTTGGTTGAGTTAATCATAGGCACCTGATTCCTATCTTGCAGCTTGGAATATAAGTGGCCTGGGGGTTGAGTATGAGCTGCTGGTTTGTGTTATCAGTCCCCCTTAGAGTAGCCTGCTGATGGAAGGAAAGTGAAACCATTTATGATCTCTTGGCCTGGTTGGAGGACCACTGCTTCATGCAGCCTTGTTGCCACTTGTTGGAGCAGTCATTCTGGTGTGGATTTGGCTGTTTCTGTAGCCTGCTAAGGTTGCTTGCTGCTCTGAGACTCAGAGCCACCCCAGATTGAGCTCCTTTCCTGTCCTTGCCTCTGTTGGGTAAGCCAGGCTGTGATTGCTGTTACCCTGTGGTTGGTTCTGTCCCTTGCCTCTGTCAGGTAAGAAGGTGGTTTGCTGTTACCCTGTGGGTCTGTCCTTCCCTGTCCTTGCCTCTGTTGGGTAAGCAGGACATTTGTTGTTACCCTGCTGTTGGTTCTGTCCCTCACTGTCCTTGCCTCTGTCAGGTGGAGTTTGGCATCCTACCCAGGAGTTCCTCCAAGAACACAAGCCTTGGGGATCCCAAGCCAAGCTCCAAGTACCCAAGGCCCCCACCTGCAGCCAAGCTCAAGACCCAAGGCCCCCAGCCTCAAGCCTCTAGAGCAAAGACCCCAGCCTGTCTCCAAGCTCAGGCCTTTAGATGCCAACCATGTCCTGTCCTGAAGCCATGTTATGTCCTTGCCTGGTTCTGGGGTCCAAGCCCGAGGCAAGACCCAGGTTCTGGGTCCTTGTCCAGTTTCGGGCTCAGAGATGAAGTCTTGTCTCTTAGTCCATGGTTTCTAGTCTTGGTCCTGCTTCCCTAGCCCAAGTCTGCATTCTTGTCCCCGCTCCTTGCCTGTATCCTGTCATGACCCTACTCTAGTCAAATCTTGTTCCTTGTACTTCAGTGTCTTTGTCTTGCATTTGGATCCATTCCCAGCACCCCACTGTGACAGGTAAAGGACTGAAGAAGGAGGAATCTGATTGAAGAGATCTTGGAAGAAAGGGATTGAGCAGGTGCACAGGGGGGAGAAGATGTAAGTGGCCAGAGTAGGGGGAGAAAAGGAAAGGAGTGAAATACATTACCTGAAGCTGGAAAAACTGATGTTCATGCCATAAGGTTGGAGGCTACCTAGATAGAATAGAGATTAATTGCTTCTCCAGCCTGAGTGGCCTCAACATGATAGACATGTCAGAACAGGAATGAATGGGGATAGGAATTGAAATGGCTGGCCAATGAAAAACCATTCAAAGTATAGCAATTCTACCAGTGATTCTATGTGATCCAAGTGACTCAGTGTCTGAACTTGCCTTTGAGAATATCTACATTATAAGCAACATCAAATGCCAAACAGCTTTGCCCACCTAAAATGGCTCACAACGTGCATAGTCATGAATTACAGAGCAGACTATTGCATTTGTGCAGGTCTGTCAAGAAAAGGGTATGTCTAGACAGTGTACTTGTGGGAGATGCAATGGTAGTTGCCTGAAATAAAGGTGGAAATTCAAACAGCTGTCTTTAATTGGAGATATGCATAAAATTGTAGTAGGCTGCAGGCTCCAATCCAAATTGAAAGCAAAATTAGATGATTGTACTAAACTTCATTTTGTGCAAGTGGGTGATAATGATTAAGAAACAAGTATAGTATAAGTAGGTTAATGAAAAACCCTGCAAATCAAGATTTTAGGCATGTACACTTCAATCAAAAACAACCAGTGAAGATTGAGTCTGCTGCAGATTGCTCTATTCTGTGCAATAATACAGATCTTATAATACTATAAAGAAAATCACAATCCAGCTGAAGACTTACTGTGAATAAATTCTCCATTTTTTAAGACACATGGAATGCCCAGTTATACGTAACAGCTGATGTGTGATGCTTCTGGAGGTAATAAAAGGCTATTATAATAGATCAACAAAGAAGTGAAAGGATTGGGTATGGCAACTGAAGTTGTTAAAAGGAATGTATTCTATTGGGAATTGACTTAACCATATCTACAGGTATACAGATAGTTTTTACAATTCTAATGATATTAAAGTTCAAAAAATGTTATTATCGAAGTACATGTCACCATATACAACCCCAAAATTCATTTTCCAGTGGGCATACTCAGCAAATCTATAGAATAGTAACTCAAACAAGATCAATGGAAGATCGACTAGAGTGCTGAAGACAACAAACTGTGCAAATGTAAATAAATGGCAATAAAGAAAACATGAGAAAAAGAGATAAAATCCTTAAAGTGAGAATATTGATTGTGGAAAACATCTCAAAAATGGGTCAAATGAGTGTAGTTATTCACTTGTATTCAAGAGTCTGATGGTTGAGGGGTAGTAACTATTCTTGAACATAGTGAGGCATGTCCTAAGGCTCTTGCAGCTTCTTCCTGATGGCAGCAGCAAGAACAGAGCATAGCCTTGGTGGTGAGGATCTCTGATGATGGATGCTACTGTTCGCTGGCAATGATCTTTGCATCATCAATGAGGATGGGAGAGGTTCCAGAGGATCGGAGGGTTGCGGATGTTGTTCCCTTATTCAAGAAAGGGAGTAGGGACAGCCCAGGAAATTATAGGCCAGTGAGTCTTACTTCAGTGGTTGATCAGTTGATGGAGAAGATCCTGAGGCAGGGTTTATGAACATTTGGAGAGGCATAATATGATTAGGAATAGTCAGCATAGCTTCATCAAAGGCAGGTCATGCCTTACGAGCCTGATAGAATTTTTTGAGGATGTGACTAAACACATTGATGAAGGTAGAGTTGTAAATGTAGTGTACATGGATTTTAGCAAAGCATTTGAAAAGGTACCTCATGCAAGGCTTATTGAGAAAGTAAGGAGGCATGGGATCCAAGAGGACATTGCTTTGTAGATCCAGAACTGGCTTGCCCACAGAAGGCAAAGAGTGATTGTAGATGGGTCATATTCTGCATGGAGGCCGGTGTTCAGTGGTGTGCATCAGGCATCTGTCCTGGGACCCCTACGCTTTGTGATTTTTATAAATAACCTGGATGAGGAAGTAAAGGGATGGGTTAGTAAATTTGCTGATGACACAAAGGTTGGGGGTGTTGTGGATAGTGTGGAGGGCTGTCAGAGGTTACAACAGGACAGTGATAGGATGCAAAACTAGGCTGAGAAGTGACAGATGGAGTTCAACCCAGATAAGTGTGAGATGGTTCATTTTGGTAGGTCAAATATGATGGCAGAATATAGCATTAATGGTAAAACTCTTGGCAGTGTGAAGGATCAGAGGGATCTTGGGGTCCGGGTCCATAGGACACTCAAAGCTTCTACGCAGGGTGACTCTGTGGATAAGAAGGCGTACAGTGCATTGGCCTTCATCAATCGTGGGATTGAGTTTAAGAGCTGAGAGGTAATGTTGCAGCTATATAGGACCCTAGTCAGATCCCTCCTGGAGTACTGTGCTCAGTTCTGGTTGCCTCACTACAGGAAGGATGTGGAAACCATAGAAAGGGTGCAGAGGAGACTTACAAGGATGTTGCCTGGATTGGGGAGCATGCCTTATGAGAACAGGTTGAGTGAACTCGGCCTTTTCTCCTTGGAGCAACGGAGGATGAGAGGTGACCAGATAGAAGATAATGAGAGGCATTGATCGTGTGGATAGTCAGAGGCTTTTCCTCAGGGCTGAAATGGCTAGCACGAGAGGGCATAGTTTTAAGGCACTTGGAAGTAGGTACAGAGGAGATGTCAGGGGTAAGTTTTTTACACTGACAGTGGTGAGTGTGTGGAATGGGCTGCCATCCCTGATGGTGGAGGCGGAAACAATAGGGTCTTTTAAGAGACTTCTGGATGGCTACATGGAACTTACAAAAGTAGAGGGCTATGTGTGAAGTCTAGGTGGTTCTAAGGTAGGGACATGTTCGGCACAGCTTTTTAGGCTGAAGGGACAGTATTGTGCTGTATGTTTTCTATGTGTCTATAAACAGAATTTCATGTACAGGTGCTCAACGGTTGGGAGGGCTTTATCCATGATGTACTGGGCCGTATCCATTGCCTTTTATAGGATTTCTGTTCAAAGGCATTGGTGTTCCCATACCAGGCTGTGATGCAGCCAGTCAATGCACTCTCCACTACACATCTATAGATGTTTGTCAAAGTTCTCAATGTCATGCCGAACCCTTGCAGACTCCTAAGAAAGTAAAGGTGCTTCTGTACTTTTTTTTTGCAATTGCACTTATGTGCTGGGTCCAGGACAAATCCTCTGAAATAGTGACACCTAGGAATTTAAAGTTGCTATCCCTCTCTACCTCTGATCTTCTGATGAAGACTGGCTCAAGGACCTCTCATTTACCTCTCCTGACATTGACAATCAGTTCCTTGGTCATACTGAAATTGATTTTGAGGTTGTTGTTATGATACCACTCAGCCAAATTTTCAATCTTCCCCCATTAACACTGATCCATCATCTCCTTTTATTTGTCCCACAATAGTGGTGTGATCAGCAAACTTAAATAAGGCAATAGAGCTGTACTTAGCCACACAGTCATAGGTGTAAAGCCTGTAGAATAGGGGGCTAAGCACAAATCCCTGTGATGCTCCTGTGTTGATGGCGATCGTGAGGAAGATGTTGTTGCTAATAAAAAATGATTGGGGTCCACAAGTGTGGAAATCCAGGATCCAATTGCACAGGGAAGTATTGAAGCCAAGATATTGGGACTTATTGATGAATTTTGAGGGGATGATGCTATTGACTATGTCTCAAACCTAATCCTACATCCCCGTCGTGAGAGGTGGAAATGGACAACATCAGCCAACAGGGTTCTGGGGAGCCTTTATAGGCCAATCCCCTGTACAGTGGATGGAATGGATTCCAGAAGCATTGATGATCTCCAACCATACCATCAACTTCAGAGGACAATGGAAACAGGAAGTCATCAATGGCCTCCATTGGGAGCTGAGGACCTAAGTAAGTAAGATGTTATTGAATAGTGATCTGTAATTGATAAAGAGCATCCTGATGTTATGTATCTTTGCCATCCAGGTGTTTCAGGATTGAGTGAAGAACAAATGAGATGGCACCTACTGTGGATCTGTTACTCCAGCAGGTGAACTGGAGCAGATCCAAGTCACCTTTCAGGCAAGAGCTGAGATGCTTCAACAGCAGCCTCCCAGAACACAATCACCATGAACGTAATTTCAACTGGGAAATGGTCATTAAAGGCTGTAGTAAATGAGATGTTTAAGTTCAAATTTAAAAGTTCAAAATAAGTTTATTATCAAAGTATATATATGTCACCATATACTATCTAGAGATTTATTTTCTTGCAGACATTCACAGTAGAATAGAGAAATACAATGGAATGGTTTGGAATTCCATTGTGTCGGTATTTCAGTGGAATAAAGGAAATTACAATGGCATGAGAGGCCACAGTTGACTGGAAAGGGACACTAGCAGGAAGGACAGCAGAGCAGCAAAGGCTGGAGTTCCTGTGAAAAATGAGGGAAGTGCAAGACAGATACGTTCCAAATAAGAAGAAATTTTCGAATGGAAAAAAAGGCACTACTGTGGCTGATAAGTGAAGTCAGAGCCAAAGTAAAAGCAGAAGAGAGGGCATACGAGGAAGCCAAAGCTAGTAGGAAGATAAAGGATTTTAAAAACTTGCAGAAGGAAACTTAGAAGGTCATCAGGAAGGAAAAGGTGAATTATGAAAGGAAGCTGGTAACTAATATCAAAGAAGATACTAAAAGCTTTTTTAAGTATATGAAGGGTAAAAGAGAGTTGAGGTTAGATATAGGACCAATAGAAAATTACGCTGGAGTTATTATAATCAGAGATGGCAGAGGAACTGAATATGTATTTTGCACCAGTCTTCACAGTGGAAGACATTTGCAGTGTCAGGGAAGTGAAGTGTGTGCAGTGAAAATTATGACTGAGAAGGTGCTCAGGAAGCTAAATGGTCTGAGGGTGGATAAATCTCCTGGACCTGATGGAATGCACCCTTGGGTTCTGAAGGAAGTAGCTGGAGAGATTGAGGAGGCATTAACAATGATCTTTCAAGAATCGATAGATTCTGGCATTGTACCAGATGACTGGAAAATTACAAATGTTTCTCTGTTGTTTAAGAAGGATGGGTGGCAGCAGAAATGAAACTATAGACCTGTTAGCCTGATAACAGTGGTTGAGAAATTGTTGGAATCACTTGTTAGGGATGAGATTATGGAATACCCAGAGGCACATGACAAGATAGGCCAAAGCAAGTATGATTTCTTGAAAGGAAAATCCTGCCTGACTAACCTACTGCAATTTTTTGAGGAAATTACAAGCAGGGTAGACAAAGGAGATGCAGTAGATGTGGTGTACTTGGATTTTCAGAAGACCTTTGACAAGATGCCACACATGAGGCTGCTTAGCAAGATAAGAGCCCATGGAATTACAAGGGAGTTACTAGCATGTGTGGAGCATTGGCTGATTGGCAGAAAACAGAGTGGGAATAAAGGGATCCTATTCTGACTGGCTGCCAGTTACCAGTGGAGTTCCACAGGGGTCGGTATTAGGACCATTGCTTTTACAATGTATGTCAATGATTTGGACTATGGGATTAATGGATTTGCGGCTAAATTTGCCAATGATACAAAGATAGGTGGAGGAGCAGGTAGTGTTGAGAAAACAGAGGTCCTGCAGAGAGGCTTAGATAGTTTAGGGAAATAGGCAAAGATGTGGCAAATGAAATACAATGTTAGAAAGTGTATGGTCATGCACTTTGGTGGAAGAAATAAACAGGCAGACTATTACTTAGATGGTGAGAGAATTCAAAATGTAGAGATGTGAAGGGTCTTGGGAGTGCTTGTGCAGGATACCCTAAAGGTTAGCCTCCAGTTTGAGTCAGGGGTGAAGAAGACAAATGCAATGTTGGCATTCATTTTTAGAGGTGTAAAATATAAGAGCAGGGATGTGATGTTGAGGCTCTATAAGGCACACATGAGACCACACTTGGAGTATTGTGTGCAGTTTTGGGCTCCTTATTTTAGAAAGTATATACTGACTTTGGGGAGGGTTCAGAGAAGATTTACGAGAATGATTCCAGGAATGAAAGGTTTACCATACGAGGAACATCTGGCAGCTCTTGGGCTGTATTCCTTGGAGTTCAGGAGAATGAGAGGGGATCTCATAGAAACATTCCAAATGTTAAAAGGCTTGAGCAGATTATTTCCCATGGTAGGGGAGTCTAGAACAAGAAAGCATGAATTCAAGATTGAAGAATGTCCATTTAGAAGAGAGATGCGGAAAAATTACTTTAGTCAGAGGGTGGTAAACCTGTGGAACTTGTTTCCACAAGCGACTGTGGAGGCCAAGTCACTGGGTGAATTTAAGGCAGAGATAGATATATTCTTATTTAGCCAGGGCATCAAAGAGTATGGGGAGAAGGCATGGGAGTGGGGATGATTGGAAGAACTGGATCAGCCCATGATTTAATGGTGGAGCAGACTCGATGGGCCGAATGGCCTACTTCTGCTCCTGTATCTTATGGAATGTTGTTCGGTTCAATTGTTTGCATGATTTGTGATATTTTTTTCTCCTCTCTTGTGCATCAAGTGTTGGTCTTTTATTTCTGTTTTAATTTTTTTTTCCTTTAATTGGTTCTTTCAGGTTTCTTGCTTTGTGGCTAACTGTGAGAAGGCAAATCTCAAGGTTGTATAATTTATACATTTTTTGATAATGAATCTTGAATCAGTAATAAAAATTCACATAAAAACTGACAAAAATCTGCAAAAGACAAACTGCAAATAAATAAACAAACAAACATGACTGAAAACACAAGTTGTAGAGTCCTTGAAAGAGAGTGCATAGTTTGTAGGATCTGTTCAGAGGTGAGTGAAGTTTTCCATGTTTGTTCAGGTCTCTAATATTTGAAGGGAAACAACTATTCCTGAACCTAATGGTGTAGACCTAAGGCTCCTCTATCACCTCGTCATGGTGCGCTCATGAAGGACTGGACCCAGGTACGGAGGGACAGCAGGATCCCCAGGAAGAGACAGGAACAGGAGGTTAAACTCAGAATTAGAGCCTCGAAAGATCAACTGAGTGACACCACAAGGTAATTCATCCTCTCCAACACAGAACCCCCAGAGGAGTGAAACCACAGGAATTCATTCTCTTCAACATAAAGACCAACTTCAGGCATTGACTGAGAGTTCTCTTTAAATAATCACTGAATGCCAGAAACATGTGACCACCTCAATCAAGTTGAAAAGATTAACCAAAAACACAAGGACTTAACCACTCCAGTCAACACCTTGATTAGTAAATTTAGGTGCTCATTAACCTAAGAAGCAGAATGCTCTATGGCAAGTCACTGGGTTTATGACACTCCTTTCTGCTGGCAACAGTAAGAAGTCATAGCCTGGATGGTGGTGGTCCTTGAAGGTGAATGCTGCTTTCTTATGGCAGTGGTTGTTGTAGATATGCTCAATAGTGGGAAACACTTTGTTTTGTCTTTTAGACTGGACTGTGATATTCTCCACTGTGCAACTACAGCAGTTTGTCAAAATTTTAGATGACATGTCAATTCTGTGCAAATTTTTAAAACAATAGGGGCATTGTCGTGCCTTCTGTGTAATGGCACTTACGTGCTGATCAGAGGACGGATCCTCTGATATGATAATGAAATTTAAAGTTACCCACACTCTCCACCTACAATCCCCTACTGGGAGCTGGCTCATGGACCTCCAGTTTCTTCTTCCTGTTGTCAACAATCAGCTCTTTGGTTTTACTGATGATGAATGAGAGGTTTTTGTGGCACCATTCAGCAAGGTTTTCAATCTCCCTCCTACATACTGGTTTGTCACCATCTTTGATTCAGTCAACAACAGTGATATCGTCAGCAGACTTAAATATAACATCGGAGCTGTACTTAGTCACTCAGTCATAAGTATTCCATGGAATAATACAAAGAGGAGGAGCCAAAGGAGAAAGGAAAAGGGAGGGGTAAAGGGTCCAGAGCAAAAGAGGAAAGCAAAGTGAGAGGTGGGCATATAGAGGGAAGTGGTTACCAGAAGTTACAGAAATTCAATCACAAACATAATAAACTCTGCAGATGCTGGAAATCCAGAGCAGCACACATGAAATGCTGGAGGAACTCAGCAGGCCAGGTAGCATCAATAGAAAAGGTCTATGGAAAAGATGTAAACAGTTGACGTTTCAGGCTGAGACCCTTCATCAGGACTGAGAAGGAAGGAGGAAGATGCAAGAATAAAATGTTGAGGGGAAGGAAAAGAGGCCAGCCTGAAGGTGATAGGTGAAGCTGGGTGGGTGGGAAAAGACAAGCCCTGGAGAAGAAACAATCCGATAGGAGAGGAGAGTGGACAATAGGAGAAAAGGAAGGAGGAGGGGACCCAGGGAGAAGTAACAGGCAGGTGAGAAGATGGTGAAAGGTCAGAGTCGGGAATTGTGGGGGGTATTTGTTCACCGGAAGGAGAAATCAGTTTTCACGCCATCAGGTTGGAGGGTACCCAGATGAAATATAAGACGTTGCTCTTCCACCCTGAGAGTGGATGCATCTTGGCACAGGAGGAAGCCATGGATTGACATGTCAGAGTGCCAATGGAAACCAGAATAAAAATGTTTGGCACTGTGAAGTCCCATTTTATGGTGATGGTGCGGAGGTGTTCGACAAAGCGGTCTCCCACTTTATGATGGATTTTGCCGATGTAGAAGAGGCCGCATCAGGAGCACGGGACACAGTGGGCAATCCCAGCAGATTCACAGGTGACGTGTTGCCTCACACAGATGAAATTTTTGGCAGATGAAATATTGGCAGGTGTATCACTTTGGTTGTTTGCAGGGTTACGTGCCTGGAGAGATGAATGGACAAGGCAATCACAGAGGGAGTGATCCCTGCAGAAACACAGGGGGAGAGGGGGGAAGTAAATACAGCTGAAGTCAGAAGTTTACATACACCTTAACCAAATACACTTAAACTCAGTTTTTCACAATTCCTGACATTTAATCCTAGAAAACATTCCCTGTCTTAAGTCAGTTAGGATCACTACTTTATTTTAAGAGTGTGAAATGTCAGAATAATATTAGAGAGAATGACTTATTTCAGCTTTTATTTCTTTCATCACTTTCATCATTACTATTTAATTATTTATGGTACAACTGTAACAAAAACCAATTTCCCCCAGGATCAATAAAGTATGACTATGACTATTTTCCCAGTGGGTCAGAAGTTTACATACACTTTGTTAGTATCTGGTAGCATTGCCTTTAAATTGTTTAACTTGAGTCAAACATTTCGGGTCACCTTCCACAAGCTTCTCACAGTCAGTTGCTGGAATTTTGTTCCATTCCTCCAGACAGAACTGGTGTAACTGAGTCAGGTTTGTAGGACTTCTTGCTCACACACGCTTTTTCAGTTCTGCCTATAAATTTTCTATCGGATTGATGTCAGGAAATGATGTCAAGTCTGGTTCATCCTTGGGAGCAATTTCCAAACACCTGAAGGTACCATGTTCATCTGTACAAACAATAGCACTCAAGTATAAACACCATGGGACTATACAGCCGTCATACCGCTCAGGAAGGAGACGCATTCTGTCCCCTACAGATGAATGTACTTTAGCGTGAAAAGTGCAAATCAATCCCAGAACAACAGCAAAGAACCTTGTGAAGATGCTGGAGGAAAGAGATAGACAAGTATCTATACCACAGTAAAACGAGTCCTATATCGCAGTGGTCCCCAACCACTGGGCCACGGACTGGTACTGGGCTGCAAAGCATCTGCTACGGGGCCGCAAGGAAACAATATGATTTGACGATATTAGTCAGCTGCACCTTTCCTCATTCCCTGTCACGCACTGTTGAACTTGAACTAAGGGTTGCCAACTGTCCCATATTAGCCGGGACATCCCACATATTGAGCTAAATTGGTTTGTCCCAGACAGGACCGCCCTTGTCCCGTATTTCCCCTGCTAAGGTAGAGCATTCCTGTGAAACCATTCGTAAGCCGAAATGGCGTAAAGCAAAGAAGCAATTACCATTAATTCATATAGGAAAAAATTTTGAGTGTTCCCAGACCCAAAGAGTAACCTACCAAATAACACATAAAACCTAAAATAATACTAACGTATAGTAAAAGCAGGAATCATATGATAAATACACAGCCTATATAAAGTAGAAATAATGTATGTACAGTGTAGTTTTGCTTAACAGAATCAGGAAGATTAAGCCAAAACCGATTTGTAGAAAAAATTGGCACGTACACACATGCGCACGTCACGCATGCACACACAGGTGCCCGCGCAAGGCTTCATGGTCATGGTAGTGTTTCCCAGGTAAACACAAGTGTCCCATATTTGACTGCTACTTTTGTCCCTTATTTGGGAGTGAGAAAGTTGGCAACCCTACTTGAACACCGCCCCCCCCACCCCCACCACCTCCGTCGGCTGGTCCACAAGAATATTGTCAATATTAAACTGGTCCACGGTGCAAAAAAGGTTAGGGACCCCTGCTATATCGACATAACCTGAACGGCTGCTCAGCAAGGAAGAAGCCACTGCTCCAAAACCACTATAAAAAAGCCAGACCACAGTTTGCAAGTGCACATGGGAACAAAGATCTTACTTTTTGGTGAAATGTCCTGTGGTCTGATGAAACAAAAATTGAACTGTTTGGCCATAATGACCATCGTTATGTTTGAAGGAAAAAGGGAGGGGCTTGCAAGCCGAAGAACGCTATCCTAATCTTGAAGCATGGGGTGGCAGCATCATGTTGTGAGGGTGGTTTGCTGCAGGAGGGACTGGTGCACTTCACAAAATAGATGGCATCATGAGGAAGGAAAATTATGTGGATATATTGAAGCAACAACTCAAGACATCAGCCAGGAAGTTAAAGCTCGGTCGCAAATGGGTCTTCCAAATGGACAATGACCCAAGCATACCTCCAAAGTTGTGGCAAAATTGCTTAAGGACAACAAAGTCAAGGCTTTGGAAAATTTGTGGCAGAACTGAAAAAGTGTGTGCGAGCAAGGAGGCCTACAAACCTGACTCAGTTACACCAGTTCTGTCTGGAGGAATGGAACAAAATTCCAGCAACTTACTGTGAGAAGCTTGTGGAAGGCAGCCCAAAACATTTGACCCAAGTTAAACAATTTAAAGGCAATCCTACCAAGTACTACCAAAGCGTATGTAAACTTCTGACCCACTGGGAAAGTGATGAAAGAAATAAAAGCTGAAATAAATCATTCTTTCTATTATTATTCTGACCTTTCACATTCTTAAAATAAAGTAGTGATCCTAACTGACCTAAGACAGGAAATGTTTTCTAGGAATAAATGTCAGGAATTGTGAAAAACTGAGTTTAAATGTATTTGGCTAAGGTGTATGTAAACTACCGACTTCAACTGTATATGTTTAGTTGTAGGAACCCATGGAGATATTAATGTTGACGCTATCAGGTTGGAGACTATCGAGACAGTATATGGAGTTATGTTCACTCTTCTCTTTTGGCTCCTCCCACTTTCCACAAATCAAAGCTGTGGCATGGGCCCCAGCAACGGCTGCCTTTTCACTGGCTATGTAGAACAGTCCATGCTCCAAACTCATACCGGTAATGCTTCCCACTTCTTTCTCCAATACACTGACAACTGCAATGGTGCTGCTTCCTGCACCCATGCAGATCTCATCAATTTCATCTATGTCACCATCTAATTCTACCCTGCCCTTTAACTCACTTGGTCCATCTCAGATATCTCTCCCCTCTTTCCTGAATTCTTTGTCTTTATCTCCGGAGACAGATTATCTCCCAATGTCTTTTACTAACCAACAGATTCACACAGTTACCTTGACTACATTTCTTCCTACCCTGTCACATGCAAGGATACCATTCCCTTCTTTCGTTTCCTTCATCTCTGCTAATCTATTCTCATGATGAAACCTTTCATTCCAGGACATCGATGACGACCTTTTTTTTTTCAGAAAACAAGGTTTTCCTTCCATTACTACCAAGACAGGCTTCACGTGTATCTCCTCTAGTTCTTGCAAGTCTATCCCTACTCCACGTAAACCCCAACATAACAGGATTAGGGTTCCCCTTGCCTTCACCTACCATACCATTGACCTTTCAATTTCAACATATTATTCTCTGCAACTTGCATCATCTTTGATGGGATCCCATCACAAGGCAAATCTTCTACTCCACTCTCCTCTCCACTTTCCACAGGGATTTTTTTTTTCTCCATGGTCCCCTTGTCTGCTCATCACTCCCAACCGATCCCCCTTAGTCACGTACCCCTGCAACTGTGCTGACTGTTACCCCTGCCCCTACGTCTCCATCCTCACTATCATTCAGGGCCCTAAACAATCCTTGCAAGTGGTGCGGCATTTCACATGGAAATCTATCTGTGTCATTTATTGCATCTGGTGCTCCCGGTGCAGCCTCCACTATATTGATAAGACCCGGTGCAAACTGAGGGTATTATTTCGTTGAGCACTTCCACTCCGTTTATTGTAACGGCCAAGATCTTCCAGCAGCCAGGCATTTTAATTCCACTTCCCATTCCCACAATAATACATCTATGGCCTCCTCTACTGCCAGGTTGAGAATAGGTACAGATTAGAGGAAAAACACCTCATATTTTGCCTTGAGAATTTCCATCTTAATGGCATCAACATTGATTCCTCTAATTTCTGGTAACTACTCCCCTCTGTCCCATCCCATCTGCCTTTTGTTGTCCATTTTTTCTCTGTCCCCTTCTCAGCTTCTCTTTCCTCTCCATTGCCCTCATGACTTACCCATCATCCACACCTTCCTTTCTTTTTTCCCCCAACCTTTTCACTTTATTACATGATCCATGATCCTCTCCTATCAAATTCCATCTTGTTCAGCTCTTTACCCCTCCATCCATCATTTCTCAACTGCCCATATCATTCACATATCTTTCCCCCCACCACCTCCTCTCACCTGGATTCACCTAGTGTGTGATTCTCCCACTTTTTTATACTGACTTTTGCCTTCTTTTTTTTTCCAGTCCAAATGAATGGTCTTAGCCTGAAAGATCCATTGCTCATTTCCCTTCACAGATACTGCATGGCTTACTAGTTCTAGATACTTTACAACATCTTTACAACATCACAGGCTGTAATAAAGTATCACAAAATTGGATTTGTCTCAGGCATGTGTGCAATCAATGTATTGTAAGCACAGCCAACAATTCTTAACCATCAATAAGGCCAAGGATTATTATTCTTAAACTTAGCTCCTATATTATCAGATAAGATCTTCCAAATCATAAAGGTAAATTATACTAGGAACAGATGTGTACTCAAAATAATGTTCTGATCATTACGTGAACTAAAGAAGAATAAATTCTTGCAGAGTTTCTAAAGGTACAATGTGAACTGAATAGTGACAAGCATGCTTTGGTTCAATGTGAAGAGATTTATCATGGCTTGTAAGTGGATGCACCTGGCTTACAGCCTGCTATTGGAAAGGGTCTGAAACCTGAAGATGCACCTGAACTGAGGTCATTCTTGAGAATGGTGCAATATTATGTACATTTTCTATTGGTTTCATCAACAGGACGCTTATTCCTTCATCAATTATTTAAGAAGGATGTTCTGTGAACTTGGGAATAAAAGCAACAGCATGTGTACATGTACAAAATAGTTAGGTAGTGAAACACTTCCCTTCCACCGCAAATCCCCTCTAAACTAGAATCTGATCTTTCAGACTTTGCTGTAAGGACAACTGTCAACCCTTTGTAACATAAAAGAACTTACAGCTTTTACATCTTTAATGATAAGCAAAAATAATGCTGTTAGATAATATGGTGTGGAATGCAGAGAGCAAACTTGCTTTCATTTGCAAAGGCAAGAGTATAAGAGCAGGATGATATGATACACATTTAGAAAATATTGTTTAAACGCAGTATACTCCATGAGGTTCTGGTCACCCGGTTATAGGAAGGAGGTGAAGGATTGCAGTAAAGGAGGGTGTCAGAGGAGATATATTCGGATGTCTTTTGGGTGGTTTCAGTTATCACAAGAGTGGAAGAGGCTGAGAGGAAACAAAACAAAGATATACAAAGTTATGAGGGACATAGAAAATGAACATGAATGTCTGCAGATGCTAGAAATCCAAAGCAACATACACAAAATGCTAGAGGAACTCAGTAGGTTGGGCAGCATCCACAGAAGTGAATAAACGGTCGATGTTTCAGGCCGATATCCTTCTTCAGGACTGAGAAGGAAAGGGGAAGGCACCAGAATAGTAAGGTGGTGGGGGGGGGGGGAATGAGGATAGCTGGAAGGGAAAGCGGATCATAGGAGAAAAGGGAGGAGGAGCAGACCCTCGGGAAAGTGGTAGGTTGGTGAGAGGCAGTAAAAGGCCAGATTGGGGAATAGAAGGGGGGGGGGAGAGGAGGAAAATATTTCTTTTACCAGAAGGAGAAATTGATAGTCATGCCATCCAATTGGAGGCTACACAGATGGAATATAAGGTGTTGCTCCTCCACCCTCAAGGTGGACATAACTTAGTATACAAGGAGGCCATGGACAAACATGTTGGAATGGGAATGGGCATAATAATTAAAGTGGTTGGCCACCAGGAAGTTTCACTTTTGGTGGATGGAGCGGAGGTGCTCGACAAAGCGGTTTCCCAATGTATGAGTCTCACCAATGCAGAGGAGGCCGCATTGGGTGGAGCGGACACAATAGAACCTCAGCAGATCTGCAGGTGAAGTGTTTCCTCAGATGGAAGGACTGTTTGGGGCCCTAAATGGAGGTGAGGGAGGAAGTGAATGGACAGGTGTGGCACTTAGACCGCTTGCAGGATAAGTGCCTGGAGAGAGATTAGTGGGGAGGGATGAATGGACAAGGGAATCATGGAGGGAGTGATCCCTGCGGAAAGCAGAGGGGAGGGGAGGTAATGATATGTTTAATGGTAGGATCCTTTGTGAAGGTAGAAATTGCAGAGGATGATACATTGGATGTGGAGTCTCATGGGATGCTAGGTAATGACAGGAAGCACTCTATCACAGTTAAGGCCGTGGGAAGTTGGGATGAGTGCAGATGTTCTGGAAATGGAGGAGATGCAGGTGAGGGTGGTATCAATACTGGAGGAAGGGAAACTCTGTTCTTTGCTGAAGGAGGATATCTCTGATGTCCTGGAAAGAAAAGCCACATCCTGAAAACAGGTGTAGCAAAGACGAAGGACCCGAGAAAAGGAAATAGCATTTTTACAAGAGATAGGTTGGGAAAAGGTATAGTCAAGATAACCATAGGAATCATTAGGTTTGTCTGAGATGGAGAATGGAGAGATGGAGAAAGGTGATTCAACAGTTATGAAATCATGTGAATATAGCAGATATTAATCAAAACAATAAACAGTTTAAAATAAATACCTGTTCACAACTTAGCTTCTAATACACTCTTGGCTGCAGGACTTTGTGATTCTGTACCAGTGCAACGATGTGAGGAAGACAAGAGATGAACGTTCATGGGTATTGATATCCATTGAAACCTTCTAAATGAGATTATATAAGGCATTAAGTAGCATTGCTTGTATTAACACATCATTAAAGATTAATTCCTTCCACTTAATGCAGAGTTCAGGGTATGCCAATTTTGCCACTTAATATTCTGGAACCATGCCTCAACACCATACAAAAGAGGTATAGTTTTGACATCTGGAATTTGAGCTCAGAAGCTCTCACACCATTCATCAGTATTTGAATATTCTGCCTATTTCAATGTGTTCTCATTGTAAACGTGTTATTCTGAAAAGGTTACCTGTCTACATTCAAAATAACAACAACTTTCTCAGCATAGGATGCTGATTCTGGTGTTTTGTAGGTAATTATAGACATTGAAACTATACTCAATTATTTATTGATAATTGTAGTTAATTATATATTTAAAATATAAAACATCACTAAAACAGGCTCAGTTCACAGTCATAATAGATTGTAGAAAACCTTTCTGCATGATGGAGGTATCACAATAGACGGATTATGTTTGGGTATGTGGTAGATTTACAGAGTATCAAAGGGTTTTTACCTGGAGGATGGTGGGTATTTGCAATCATGCTGTCTGAGAGGTGGTGAAGGTGTGAAGTCACACCTTTATCTTCTAGATGAACACTTGAATCACCAGGGCATTGAAGACAATGGAATAAGTGCTAGGAAGTGGAATTAGTTTCGAAGGGTACTTGGTATCCAGCATGGGCATAGTCTGAAGGACACAAGTTATATCCTAGTAGAAAAATAGATTTGTACATCATATCTAGCATACAAACATTCCATCAGTTCATTTTTGGGAAGGAATTTGCATTGGTAATGGATCACAAAACATGGTTGGAAATTTTAAACCCCATGGCATTAATATAGGATTAGTGTAAGTGGATGGTTGATGATCTGTGTGAATATGGTGAGCCAAACAGCCTGTTTCTGAGCTGTGTATTCCTTCATGAAATTGAAGTCACTGGAGGAACCCCATATGATCGGATGGAGGACATGCAGACTCCATACACAGCACCGGAGTTCAGGCTTTGGATCCAGGTTGCTGGAACTGTGAGCTAGCAGGTTTATTAGTTGCTCTGCTTCATCACTATGCTACTGTGCTAGCACAATGTCTGAGCAAAATATATGCCACACTTCAGACTACTCAGGATCTGCTCTCCACAGATGTTACTACATCACCCCTATTTCATTCTCCAAGTTCCAGGTTTAAAAGTCCTTCAAACGATATGGAAGAAACAGCATCCACAGTATCCTGTCAAAAATTGGCCAAGATTTTTCATCTTTTTCAAGAAGTTTAACTGCGGTGAGTTATGGTTCCATCACAGATTACAGCCCTCCATGCCACTGAAGATATCTTCAAGAGGTGGTGTCTCAGGAAGATGGCATCCATCATTAAAGACCTTCATCATTTGGGCCCTGTTTTCATCACTTTACTCCCATTGGGGAGTAGGTATAGGAGCCTGAACACCCTCACTTAATGTTATAGGAATAATTTATTCCCCTGTACAATCAGTTTCTGAACGGTCCATAAACACATGAATACTGTCTCATTATTTTTCTTTTGCACTATTTTGTTTTGGATCTCTATAGTAATTGTATGTCTTGCTCTGTATTGCTGCCATAAAACAACAAATTTCACAACGTATGTCAGTGATAGTAAACCTGATTCTGGATCGTCTGATTCTGAGACTAATTAAGGATTAATTAAAAGAAATGTTTTTTGTCAACAGGGATTTGTTAAACTGAATGCCTTTTTCTGTGCTGTATGAATCTATGGATGTATGAAAGAAGAATAAAACAAGCATTCTGTTTTTGTCAGTACCTCCAGCTGAACTTTGTCTTTTTGTGTGTTTCCCCCTAGCTGTTAATCTGTGGTTTTGTTTTGCCATGTGCTCCTGTCCCTGTGTGACTGAGCACTCCATTTCTCATCTGTTTCTCATTATTACCTGTACTGCTGCCACCTGTGTCTCATTGTGCTCCACCTATAATCTGCCTCTCTGTTTACTGCTCAGTGTATTTCAGTCCTGTGTTTTCACCTGTTTGTTGCCAGATTGTGCCAGTGAATTTTCCTGAGCCTTTCCAGCATTTGTAACTGTACGCTGTCCATCTGAATATTGACTCTGCCTATTTCCCGATTCTGGTTTTTGGATTTCTCTGGATGTTTTGATCTCTGTCTGAACTTTGATGCCGACTTTGTTTGCACCTCAGGATTTGTTACTCAATTAATCTCGCTGTGTCTACGATTGAATCCCTGCTCCAGCGCCCCGACAGTTTTTTACTATTTGTGCAATTTGATCACGGCACTTCAGCATTGAACTAAATCTACAGCTGTTGCCTGCAACCATTGGAACTCATCTCAGCATTGAACTGGCTCCGTGGCTCTGGCCTTCAGCTATTGGGTTTTTGGACCGACTTCACTCACCTCAATGCTGAACTGGCTCCGTGGCTCTGTCCTTCAGCTATTGGGTTTCTGGACCGACTTCACTCACCTCAATGCTGAACTGGCTCTATGGCTTTGTCCTTCAGCCATTGGGCTCCTGGACCAACTTCATTCACCTCAGCACTGAACTGGCTCCATGACCCTAGCCTTCAGCCATTGGGTTCCTGGACTGACTTCATTCACCTCAGTGCTGAACTGGCTCCGAGCTTGTGGATTCACTTTCAGATTAAAGTTCTGTGTGTTATTTGTTTACTTATTTAATGTTTGCATAGCTCATTCTTTTCTTTACCCATTGGGTGTTTTATGGGGTTCTGTTGTGTTTCTTTGTTTTATGTCTGCCTAGGAGAAGACGAGTCTCAAGGTATATAGAGTATACTTTGATAATATATTATATTTTAAGCTAATGAACTTTGAATGGATCACTATGTTAGCTCAGCATTGACATTGGTATGATACGAAGCTAATGCCTTCTGGTTTTGATGATTTATTTTTCTCTTCTTCTGAACACATATTTTCCAAAATATCAGTTAGTGTATTGATTAAATCATGGATGAATGGCAGCCATTTCAACATCTGAGCAAAATATGCGCAACCATGCTGACTGTTCAGAATCTACTCTTCATAGATGGTGCTGCATCTTTTTTCTCCAATTTCTATGATAGGTTTATTGAGATTGAAAGATCATCATATTCTTTCAAAACAACAGAATAGAGTTCAGGCAATATATTCAGTAAGACTTCCTCAGTCGACGACCTTGCTAAATTTAAACCACATTAGAATTTCAGTAGCCATCTGTGTGTTCTTTACTCCATTCTTCACAGCTAGTTTTATTTATAATCCCCAGCCTTGTATGATATTTCCTCAGCCAGTAATATTAGACATTGTCACCAATTGTTTTTGTGTTTTCAGTCGCAGGATACAAGGTTGACCTTGCACTGCCCTATCAAGTTGAAACTATACTATTTTGGAGGAGAATTATGATCAGGCAAGAATATCTATCAAACACTGAGGCACTTTTGTAGAAATGATTTTTTTTTGTTGTAAATAATGTTAGAACTGCAAAGAAATTTAGAAGCAACAGAAATGTGGTTTCTTAGAAGAATGCTGAAAATATCATATAGAGATAGGGTAACTAATGAGACAGGACTCCAATGTGCCCAAACAAAAAATCTTTAATGAGAACATTAAATGAGAGGAAACTTAATTTCCTGGACCATGTCACCAGAAAGGGAGAAATAGTGTGCCTTACATTACAAGGCCACATGCCTGGGAAACGCAAAAGAGGAAGGCAAAGAAGAAAAGGTATGGACACTGTGAAAGAACTAACAAATCTAAATGTGCAAGATACCATTGACGCTGCGAGGGATCATTCGATGTGAAGAGCCATGATCGCTCAAGTGTGCATCGTGCTAGGCGCATGAAGAAAAAGAATGTCATTCTATTTGTCCATCAGAAAAATGGATTGCCCAAGGAAGTCCAGAGTATTGACAAACCCAAGGATGTTGGAAGCAGCTCTATAGTTTTCTTTTTGAGTGCTGCTCAATTCAGAAGGATTGTTGCTTTGAATCTGCCTCTATGTGTGTGCTGCTCAGACCACACAGAACAACAAACATTTTCCTTCATCCATGGTATCAAAAGCCTTGCCTGGAATGCTCTAAGACAACATCTCCTGCCCTTTCAATCCATCATTTATACTCATTGCATGTTAATATGCTGTACTTGTCAAGATCTGGATAAGGTTCCTTCCAATCACAGGGAAATTTCACAAGCATTTCTACCTTTGAATGTGACGTCATTGGTTGTCTAGGGTTGCGAGCAGGATGACTACAATTCACACAGTGACCATGTAGGACTGTTTACATCCTGAGTGCTGCCACCTTGACATGTCAGCACAAACTCAATAATGCCTCTTTTTTTTTAATGTTGTCACTACACAAATACCACATGTGGAAGGTGGTTCACCACCAACATTGTGTCAAGGTAACCATATTTAAAGCAAGATCAAATATTGTCATTAAATAAGGAGAATATTCATCCACACACTGAATGTTATCCTATCCTGTTAGTATCACAAGTATGAATGTTGATTTTAAGGATGTAATCTTCATAGCTTCATAAGTGAACTAAGAATGCTTTCAAATAGAGCAGAAAATATGATAGTGTAGATTGATTGTCAATCTAGATACAGCCCTTAGGACTCAAAATTTGAGTTCAATAATTTCAGATAGCCATCCTTCTAACTTTGTGTCAAAGTGATCTGGTTCTGATGGAAAGTCATCAATCTGTAAGATTAACTTTGCTTTTTTTCTCTCTACAGATGCTGCTTGACCTTCATTCGCTTTTATTTTAGATAATCAACAAATTCTTCATCCTGTTTCTCTCAGTTCCACTAGTGCGGTTTATTGACTCTCCTATGCTCTCTCCTATTTCTATCTCCAGGAGACAGATTAGTTGCTGAAGCCAGTATACTCCACTCTGTTTCAACCAATATCATCGGTGTCATCCATCTTCTGTCACAATCATTCCATCTGATTCCCTTGCCTGTAATTTGAGAGTGTTTGAGTTACAGAGTCATACAGCATTGAAACAAGCCCTCCAGGTCTAATTTCCTTACATCCTACATTCACATGCACGCTAGTGCAATTTACATTGACCAAGTAATTGACCATAGAAAGTTTCTGGTAGGCAATGTATGAAGAATCCTTGAAAAGGTAAATTAGTAAGTTGGTTTCTTATTGTCACATGTACTGCTGTACAGTGAACAATTTGTTTGGCATGTCATCCATACAGATCATTTTATCATATCAGTGCATTGAGGTAGGACAAAGTACAGCAGAATAAAGTGCTCAGTTGCAGAGGAAGTGGCCTGCTAGCACACAATAAGGTGCAAGACCATAATGAGGTAGTCTGTGAGGTCAATACTCCATCTTATAAATTGTATTGAAGACCATGCAGTAGGATAACAGCAGGATACCACCTTGACCCTGATGGTAAGTGCTTTCAGGCTTTTGCACCTTCTTTCCGATGGGAGGAGGGAGAAAAAAGAATCCACGATAAGTGGAGATCTTTGATTATGCTGGTTTCTTTACCAAGGCAACGAGAAGTATAGGCATAGTCAATGGAAGGGAAGCTGGCTTTTGTGATGTGCTGAGCTGTGTCCACAGAACTCTTAATGCCATGGAATTTCTCTTATTGCAGCAGCAGTGTTAGTACATTACAAACGTTATAGACGTGTGTTAACATAAACTTAAGTTAACACAGATTATACATAACTGACACAGGTATAAAAATAAAAAACAAAATCAACATAACAACCCGAGCGTAAGATGAGAGAGAGGATAAAAGATATATTCTAAGGTAACGTTAGGATAAAAACCCAGCTTGCAGGAGGTAGCTACCTAGGTGACTGTCAGGAAAGGGAAAGGAAAAGGCAGCCACTGTAGAATACTCCTCTGTCATCAAATTTGTGGTTATAAGGCAGCAGTACATTGCATTACATAATAATAAAAACTGCAAATTAAAGTGAGAAGTATATATACTGTATATTAAAAGAAAGATAAATAAGGCAAGGCAAGTTTATTTAAGTAGCACTTTTCAAACACAAAGTGTTCTGAACAAGCTGCAGCTGTATGAGGGATTGTTTTTCACAGAGACCTGTGAAAACACCATTACAGAGGTCAAGCCTGCTAAGTAGTGCAAAAAGAAGAAAAAAAAAGTAGTCAGGTAGTGTTCATAGGTTCAAAGTCCATTCAGAAATCTGATGGCAGGGGGGAAGAAGCTATTCCTGAGTCACTTGACTGTGTGCCATCAGGCTCCTGTACCTCTTCCCTGATGATAGCAATGAGAAGAAGGCATGCCATGGGTGAAGGGCGTCCTTAATGATGGATGCTGCCTTGAAGGTGTCCTGGATGCTGGTGTGACTAGTGCCCATGATGGACCTGACTGAGTTAGAAACATAGAAAACCTACAGCACAGTACAGGCCATTCAGCCCACAATGCTGTGCTGAACATGTACTTATTTAGAAATTACCTCGGGTTTCCCATAGCCCTCTATTTTTCTAAGCATATATCTATCCAGGAGTCTCTTAAGAGATCCTGTCATATCCACCTCCACCACCATTGCCGGCAGCCCATTCCATGCACTCACTATTCTGCGTATATGAAAAAAAACTAACTCCTGACATCTCCTCTGTACCTACTTCCAATCACCTTAAAACTGTGCTCTCTCGTGTTAGACATTTCAGCCCTGGAAAAAAGACTCTGACTGTCCTCATGATCAACACCTCTCATCATCTTATACACCTCTATCCGGTTGCCTCTCATCCTCCATCGCTCCAAGAAGAAAAGGCTGAGTTCACTCAACCTATTCTCATAAGGCATGCTCCCCAATCCAGGCAACATCCTTGTAAAACTCCTCTGCACCCTTTCAATGGTTTTCACATCCTTCCTGCAGTGAGGTGACCAGAACTGAGGACAGTACTCCAAGTAGGATCTGACCAGGGTCCTATATAGCTGTACCATTACATCTTGGTTCTTAAACTCAATCCCACGGTTGATGCACTGTATGCCTTCTTAACCACAAATTTAAGCTATGCAGCAGCTTTGAGTGTACTATGGACTCGGATCCCAAGATCCCTCTTATTCTCCACACTGTCAAGAGTGTTACCACTAATATTACATTCTGCCATCATATTTGACATACCAAAATGAACCACATCACTCTTATCTGCGTTGAACTCCATCTGCCACTTCTCAGCCTAGTTTTGCATCCTATCAATGCCCCACTGTAACCTCTGACAGCCATTCACACCATCCAAAACACCCCCAACCTTTGTGTCATCAGCAAATTTACTAACCCATCCCTCTACTTCTTCATCCAGGTCATTTATAAAAAGCATGAAGAGAAAGGGTCCCAGAACAAAACTCAGCCACTGGTCGCTGACCTCCTTGCAAAATATGACCCATCTACAACCACTCTTTGCCTTCTGTGGGCAAGCAAGTTCTGGATCCACAAAGCAATGTCCCATTGGATCTCCTGCCTCCTTACTTTCCTAATAAGCCTTGCATGGGGTACCTTATCAAATGCCTTGCTGAAAGCCATATACACAACATCTACCACTCTACCTTCATCCTCAAAAAATGCAGTCAGGCTCTTAAGGCACAACCTGCCTTTGACAAAGTCATGCTGACTATTCCTAATAATACTATGCCTCTCCAAATGTTCATAAATCCTGCCTCTCAGGATCTTTTCCATCAACTTACCAACCACTGAATTAAGACTCATTGGTCTATAATTTCCTGGGCTATCTCTACTTCCTTTCTTGAATAAAGGAACAACATCTGCAACCCTCCAATCCTCTGGAACCTCTCCCATCCCCATTGATGACGCAAAGATCATTGCCTGAAGCTCAACAATCTCCTCCCTCACCTCCCAGAGTAGCCTGGGGTACATCTTGTCAGTCCTGGTGACTTACCCAACTTGATGCTCTCCAAAATCTCCAGCACATCCTCTTTCTTAATGTCTATATGCTCAAGCTTTTCAGTCTACTGTAAGTCATCCTTGCAATCTCCAAGTTCCTTTTCTGTAGTGAATACTAAAGCAAAGTACTCATTAAGTACCTCTGCTATCTCCTCCGGTTCCATACATACTTTTCCACTGTCACACTTGATTGGTCCTATTTTCTCACATATTATCCTCTTGCTCTTCAAATACTTTTAGAAGGACCTGGGATTTTCCTTAATCCTACTGGCCAAGCCTTCTCATGGCCCCTTCTGGCTCTCTTAATTTCATTCTTAAGCTCCTTCCTGCTTGCCTTATAATCATCTAGATCTCTCTCATTATCTAGTTTTTTGAACCTTCCATACGCTTTTTTTGACTATATTTTCAACAGCCTTTGTACACCACTGTTCCTGTACCCTACCGTCCTTTCCCTATCTCATTGGGAGCACACCTATGTTCTCAACGTACCTATGTTTAACGCCATGTAAATATCCCCTCAACATTTGCCATATTTCTGCCATACATTTCCCTGAGAACATCTGTTCCCAATTTATGCTTCCAAGTTCCTGCCTGTTAGCTGCATATTTCCCTTTACTCCAGTTAATCACTTTCCTAATTTGTCTGTTCCTATCCCTCTCAAATTCTATGACAAAGGAGGTGGAATTGTTTTCACTATCTCCAAAATGCTCTCCTACTGAGAGATCTGACACCTGACCAGGTTCATTTCCCAAAGCCAGATCAAGTACAACCTCTCCTCTTGTAGGCTTATCTACATATTGTGTCAGGAAACCTTCCTGAACACACCTAACAAACTCCACCCCCATCTAAACCCCTTGCTCTAGGGAGATGCCAATCAATATTTGGGAAACTAAAATCTACCATGACGACCCTGTTATTATTGCATCTTTCCAGAATCTGTTTCCCTATCCTCTCCTCAATGTCCCTGTTATTATTGGGTGGTCTATACAAAACACCCAGTAGAGTTATTGACCCCTTTTTGTTTCTAACATCCACCCACAGAGACACAGCAGACAATTCTTCCATGAATTACTCCTTTTCTGCAACCATGACTCTATCTCTGATCAGCAGTGCCACACCCCCACCACTTTTGCCTCCCTCCCTGTCCTTCTGAAACATCTAAAGCCTGGCACTCTACGTAACCATTCCTGTCCCTGAGCCATCCAAATCTCTGTAATGGCCACAACATCATAGGTCCAAGTACTGATCCAAGCTCTAAGCTCATCCTCTTTGCTCATGATACTCCTTGCATTAAAATAGACACATCTCAAACCATTGGTCTGAACGCATCCCTTCTCTATCACCTGCCTATCCTCCCTCTCACACTGTCTACAAGCTTTCTCTATCTGGAAGCCAACCGCCCCTTCCTCCGTCTCTTCAGTTTGGTTCCCACCCCCCAGCAATTCTAGTTTAAACTCTCCCCAATAGTCTTAGAAAACCTCCTTGCCAGGATATTGGTCCACCTTGGATTCAAATGCAACCCGTCCTTTATGTACAGGTCACGCCTGCCCCAAAAAAGGTCCCAATGATCCAGAAATCTGAACCCCTGCCCCCTGCTCCTATCCCTCAGCCACACACTTATCCTCCACCTCACCCTATTCCTATTATTGTCACGTGGCACAGGCAGCAATCACAAGATTACTACCTTTGAGGTCCTGCTTCTCTATTTCCTTCCTAACTCCCTGTAGTCTGTTTTCAGGACCTCCTCCTTTTTCCTACCTATGTCGTTGGTACCAATATGCACCACGACCTCTGGCTGTTCACCTTCCCACTTCAGGATGTCGTGGACACGATCAGAAACATACCGGACTCTGGCACAACTTCCTGCAGCTTATTTCTATCCTGTGCAGTGTCCCTCCCCACCCATACCAGATGGTGATACAGTCATTTTCTGTCAAAACATAGCCGCTGTCATACTTGCTTTGTAACTGCATTGATATGTTGGGCTGAGGATAGATTCTCAGAGACATGGACACCCAGGAACTGATCACTCCTTCTACTTCTGATCCCTTGTCCTACCCCTTCTGAAGTCCACAATTAATTCTTTGATCTCACTGACGTTGAGTGCAAGGTTGTTGTTGCGACACCACTCAACCAGCTGATCTATCTTGCTCCTGTATGATCTCTGATCTTTGGTCACCATCTGAACTTCTGCTAATGGTAGTTATGTCTTCAGCAAATTTGAGCTGTGCCTACCCACACAGTCTTGGGTGCAGAGAGAGTAGAGCAGTGGGCTAAGCACACATACTTGAGGTGCGCCAGTGTTGATTATCAGAGAGGGGGAGGTGCTATTTCTGATCTGCACAAACTGTGGTCTTCTGGTAAGGATGTCAGGTGAGAAGAGGAATGAAGTAGACACAGGGCATCCATAGTTAAAGGAGTAGACACGAGATTCTGTAGACGTAATAGAGACACTTGGAAGGTATGTTGCCTCCAGGTCCTAGCGTTAGGGAAGTCTCAGATCCAGTTCAAGCATTCTGAAGGAGGAGTCTGAGCAGCCAGAAGTCTTGGTACATATTGGAACTAATAATGTAGGTAGGAAAAAGGAGGAGGTCTTGAAGAGCAAATTTTGGGAGTAAGACAGGAAGCTGAAAAGCAGGATATCCATGGTATCAATCCCTGCATAGTTGACTGTGCCATGCACCACTCAGGGTAAGAATAGGATGATTTGGCAGGTGAATGTGTGGATGTTCCGCTGGTGCAGCATGCAGGGTTTGAGGTTTCTGGATCATTGAGATCTCTTCTGGGGAAGATATGACCTGTACAAAAGGTACGTGTTACACCTGAACCTGTGGAAGACCAATATCCTTGCAGGCAGGTTTGCTAGAACTCTTGGGGGCAATAATTTGGAAGGGAGATAGGAAACTGATTGATAGGGCTGAGGATGGGGCAGTTGGTATACAAGCAGAGGAAGATGTAGTGAGAATAACAGGAAGAACAGGCAGATAATAGGGCAAAATTGCAGTGAGTGGGATGAGTTGCAGTGTAAGAGGGGGACATAATCGAAAAAATTATTGAATACTAGACTAAAAGTGTTATATTTGAATGGATGCAGTATACAAAATAAGGTAGATGATCTTGTAGTGCAGTTAGAGATTGGCAGGTATGAGATTGCAAGCATTGCTGAATTGTGGCTGAAAGAAGATTATGATTGGGAGCTGAACATCCAAGGATACACATTGTATCAATAGGACAGCAAGGTAGATAGAGGGGGTAGCATGACTCTGTTGGTAAAAGATGAAATCGAATCCTTCTAAAGAGATGACATAGGATTGGAAATTGTAGAATCATTGTGGGTAGAGTTAACTGCAGGGTTTTAAAAAAGATCCTGACAGGAGTTATAGAAGCACAGAAATATAGAAAACCTTCAGCACAATACAGGCTCTTCGGCCCACAAAGCTGTGTTAAACATGTCCTTAGCTTAGAAATTACCCAGGGTTACACATAGCCCTCTATTTTCCGAAGCTCCATGTACCTTTCCAGGAGTCCCTTAAAAGACCCTATTGTATCCGCCTCCACCACTGTTGCTGGCAGCCCATTCCACACGCTCACCACTCTCTGTACCCCTGACATCCCCCCAGTACCTATTTCCAAGCACCATAAAAATATACCCCCTCATGTTAGCCATTTCAACCCTGGGAAGAAGCCTCTGGCTATCTGCATGATCAATGCCTCTCAGCATCTTATATACCTTTATCAGGTCACCTCTCATCCTCTGTTGCTCCAAGGAAAAAAGGCCAAGTTCATTCAACTGCTTCTCATAAGGTACACATTCCAATCCAGGCAACATCCTTGTAAATCTCCTCTGCACTCTGTCTATAGTATCCACATCCTTCCTGTAGTGAGGTGACCAGAACTGAGCGCACTATTCCAAGTGGGGTCTGACCAAGGTTTTATATAGCCGTAACATTACCTCATGGCTCTTGAACTCAATCCCACGGTTGATGAAGACCAACACAACATATACCATCTTAACAACACTGTCAACCTGCGCAGCAGCTTTGAGTGTCCTATGGGCACGGATCCCAAGATCTCTCAGATCCTCCATACTGTCAATAGTCTTATCAGTAATATTATATTCTGTCTTCAAATTTGACCTATCAAAATGAACCACTTCACAGTTATCTGGGTTGAAGTCCATCTGACACTTCTCTGTGCAGTTCTGCATTCTATCAATGTCCCACTGTAACCTCTGACAACCCTTCAGACTATTCACAACGCCCCCAACCTTTGTGTCATCAGAAACTTACTAACCCACCCTTCTATATCTTCATCCACGTCATTTATAAAAATCACAAAGTGGAGGGGTACAAGAACAGATCCCTGTAGAACACGACTAGTCGCTGACCTCCATGCAGATTTTTAAACATCTACAACCACCCTTTGCCTTCTGCGGGCAAGCCAATTCTAGATCCACAAAGCATGGTCTCCTTGGATCCCATGCCTCTTTACTTTCTGAAGGAGCCTGGCATGGGGAACCTTATCAAATGCCTTACTGAAATCCATATACACTACAAACACTGTTCTACCTTCACCAATGTGTTTTGTTGCTTCCTCAAAGAATTCAATCATGCTCGGAAGGCACGACCTGCCCTTGAAAAAGCCATGCTGACTGTCCCTAATCAGATTATGTCTCTCCAAATGGTCATAAATCCTGCCTCTCAGGATCTTCTGCAACAACTTGCTCACCACTGAAGTCAGACTCACTGCTCTATAATTTCCTTGATTATCTCTTCTCCCTTTCTTGAACTAGGGAACAACATCTGCAACCCTTCAATTCTCTGGTACTTCGTCCATCCCCATTGATGATGGAAAGATCATTGCAAGAGGCTCAGCAATTTCATCCCTCGCTTCTCATGGTAGCCTGGGGTATATCTCATCTGGTGCCGGTGGCTTAACTAAGTTAAAATGCTTTTCAAAAGCTCCAGCACATCCTTGTTCTTAATGTCTAGATGCTCAGGTGTTTCATTTCGCTGTAAGTTATCCCCACAATTGTCAAGGTCTTTTTCCCTGGTGGATACTGAAGCAAAGTATTCATCCGACTACATGCACACGTTTCCACTATTGCATGTGATTTGTCCTATTCTCTCACATCTTATCCTCTTGTTCTTCACATACTTGTAAAATGCCTTGGGTTTTTCCATAATCCTGCTCACTAAGCTCATGGCCCCTTCTGGCTCTCCTAATTCCATTCTTAAGCTCCTTCCTAGCAACCTTGCAATTTCCTAGAGCTCTAACAGTACCTAGTTTCTTGAATATTTTGTAAGCTTTACTTTTCTTAACTAGGTTTTCTACATCCTTTGTACATCATGGTTCTTTAACCCTACCATCCTTTCCCTGCCTCAGTGAAACATACTTATGCAGAACTCCATGCAAATGTTCCCTGAACACTTTCCACATTTCTGCTGTCCATTTCCCTGAGATCACCTGCTCCCAGCTTATGCTCGCGAGTTCCTGCCTAATAGCATCATATTTCTCCCTACCCCAATTAAATGTTTTCCCAAATTGTCTGCTCCTATCCCTCACCAGCACTATGGTAAGAGAGGGAGAATTGTGATCACCCAGTGGAGTTATTACCCCGTTCCTGTTTCGGACTTCCACGCTCACTGACTCAGTAGACCATCCCTCCATGACTTCCACATCTTTCGCCTCCCTCTTTGTTCGTTTTGAAATGTCTAAAGCCTGGCACATTCAGCAGCCTTTCCTGCTCCTGAGACATCCAAGGGATTCTATCAGAGGAGATGGAAAATGGAGGTCAAAGGGGCAAAGTTACAAAAGTCATGGGGGATTTCAATACGCAGGTAGACTGGGAAAATTAGATTGGTGCTGATTTTGGATCCCAAGAGAGATTGTTTGTAGAATGCCTATGAATTGACTTTTTAGAGCAGCTTGTGGTTGAGCCCACTAGGGGTTCAGCTATTCTGGATTGGGTGTTGTGTAATTAATTAGATTTGATTAGAGAACCTTTAAGGTAAATGTAAGGAATCTTCAGGAGGCAGTGATCTTAATATATATATAATGCACCCTGCAATTTGAGAGGGAGATGCTAAAGTCGGGTGTATTGGTATTACAGTAGAGTAAAGGGAATTACAGAGGCATGAGAAAGGAGCTGGCAAAAGTTGATTGGAAGGAGACTCTAGCAGGGATGATAGCAGAGCAGCAATGGATACAGTTTCTGGGAGAAATTCAGAAGGCACATGATAGATACATCTCAAAGTGGAAGTATTCTAAAGACAGGATGATACAACCATGGCAGAAAAGGGAACTCAAAGCCAACATAAAAGCAAAAGAGAGAGCATGTAATAGAGCAAAAATTAGTAGGAAATTAGAGGATTGGGAAGCTTTTAAAAACTAACAGAAGCGAACTAAAAAGCCATAGGAAGTGAAAAGGTTAAATATGATATAATGTAGCCAATAATATCAAAGGAGGATGCCAAAAGTTTTCTCAGATATATAAAGAGTAATATAGACGTGAGAGTAGATATTGGTCTGCTGGAGAGGCAGTTATAGAGGACAAGGAAATGGCAGATGAACTGAATAAGTATTTTACATCAGTCTTCACTGTGGGAGACACTAACAGAGTACAGGATGTTCGAGTGTCAAGGGGAAGAAGTGAGTGTACTTGTTATTACTAGGGAGTAGGCGCTTGAGAAGCTGGAAGGTCTGAGTGTAGATAGGTCATCTGGACCAGATGAACTACACTGAGGGTTTTGAAAGAGGTAGATGAGGAAATCCTGGAAGCATTAGTAATGATCTTTCAAGAATCACTAGATTCTGGCATGGTTCTGGAGGACTGGAATATTGTAAATGTCACTCCACTCCTTATGAAGGGAGGGAGGTCAAAGAAAGAAAGTTGTAGGCCAGTTAGCCTGACTTCAGTGGTTGGGAAGATGTTGGTGATCATTATTAAGGATGAGATTTCAGGGTATTTGGAAGAGCATGATATAATAGGCCAAAGTCAGCATGGTTTCCTTATGGGTTCATCTTGCCTGACTAATCTGTTGCAGTTATTTGAGAAAATAACAAACAGAATAGACAATCGAGCCTTGGTGGATGTTGTCCTCTCAGATTTTCAAAAGACCTTTGACAAAGTGCCACAGATGAGGCTGCTTAGCAAGATAAGAGCCCATGGTATTACAGGAAAGATATTGGTATGGATCAAGTGTTGGCTGGTTGGCAGGAGGCAATGAGAGGATTAAAAGGAGCCTTTTCTGATTGGCTGCCAATGACTAGTGGTGTTCCACAGGGATTGGTATTAGGACCACTACTTTTTACATTTTATGTTAATGGTTTAAATGACAGAATTAATGGCTCTATGGCCAAGTTGCAGATGATGCAAAGATAGGTGCAGAGGTAGGTAGTGTTGAGGAAGTGGGGGGCTGCAGAAGGATTTACAAAGAGTAGGAGAATGGGCAAAGAAGTGGCAGATGGAATACAATGTCAGGAAGTGTATGGTCATTCGCTTTTACAGAAGAAATAAAAACATGGACTAATTTCTAAAAGGGGAGAAACCTCAAAAATCTGAGATGCAAAGAGACTAGAGAGTCCTTGAGCAGGATTCCCTAAAGGTTAATCTGCAGGTTGAGTTGGCAGTGAGCTAGGTGAATGCAATATTTGCATTCATTTTGAGAGGACTAGGATCTGAAAACAAGGATTTAATGGTGAGGCATTAGAAGGCATTGGTGAGGCCTCACTTGGAGTACTATGTGCAGATTTGAGCCACTCATCTAAGAACGGATGTGTGTACATTGGAGAGAGTTCAAAGGAGGTTTACGAAAATGATCCTGAGATTGAAAGGCTTGTCATATGAGATGGCTCTGCACCTGTTCTTGCTGGAATATAGAAGAATGAGGTGTGTGTGTGTTGGGGGGGGGGTGAAATCTCATTGAACCCTATTGAGTGTTGATAGGGCTCAATAGAGTGGATGTTGCAGAAGATGTTTCCTGTAGTGGGGGAGTCTATGACCAGAAGGCTTATAATAGAGGAATGTCCATTTTGAATGGAGATAAGGAGAAATATCTTTAGCCATAAGGTAGTGAATCTGTGGAATTTGTTGCCACAGATGGCTGTGGAGGCCAGGTATTTAAATTGGAGTTTGATAGATCCTTGATAAGTCAGGACACAAAAGGTTTTGGGAGAAAGCAGGAGAAAGAGAGGGAAATGGATCAGCCATGATGAAATGGCAGAGAAGATTCAAAGGGCTGTATGGCCTAATTCTGCTCCAATTTCTTATGGCATTATGGTCCTATGGTCTAAAATTTTGATGGCAGCAGAGAAGAAGTTATTGTTGACTTTAGATGTGAGTCTTCAGGTTCCTGATCATTGAGAAGTTAGTGTGGCCCAGATGCTGGGAATACCTGCTGATTACGCAATCTTCCTGAGCGATTGCCTCTTGCAAATGTCCTCAATGTGGTGAGAGCTGTGTCTGTGGTAGATGTGTGCATTGGCATCTCCATACCAATCCATGAACAACCAGTCAGAATGCTTTTCACAGTACAACTGTAGAAGCTTTTCAGAGTCTTTGGTGACAAGTCTTCTTGAACTTCTAACACAATACGGACGCTCATGTGCCATCTCCAAGTTTGCATCATTGTGCTTTGTCCAGTATAGACTCAGATCAAGAAGCTGTTCACTCTTTCCACCATAGACCATTCAATAAGACTGGTGAATGTTTCTCCATTTTCCCTTTCTTGAAGTACAAAACCAGTTCCTTGGTTTTGTTGATATTGTGCACAATGCTGGTTTTATTATAATCTCGACCAGTTGACCTATCTCACTCCTGATTTAGTTAGAAGTTAAGAAACCACTGAGCAAACACATTTCCTCATTTCAGTCATCATGTTTCATATCCCCCTCCTTGGTGTCATATAAAGCTTTACTTAAAGGTTCTTTTAAGGAGCATCTGGGAACATTTTCCTTCACCTAAGACAAACAGTAATACAATTTGTTGTATTTGAATGGTGTAGCTTCCTTCCAATATGACTTCTGGGATAATGGCTAGCAGGATGTTATTGGGAGTGAGGCTTGAGCATAGGAGACTGAGGAGTTTCCCTACAGATGAATATAAATCAATAGACATCGATAAAGTGACTGGTCTCACCCAATTTTTCCAGAGAAAAGAAGTCTAAAGTTAAAATCATAGAGATATTGGAACAGAAACAGAACCTTTTGCCCTGCGTATTCATGCCAATCAGGCTGCCTAACTGAGCCTGCTTTTGGTCCATGTCTTTTTGCTCCAAGTGGACCATAGGTCATCGAGCGCCTCCAGTCTCCATCATCCTCTGTACTGCACCAGTTTCTCAAGGATGAACCAGGAGTGTCCCCAGCATCTAATTTCAGCCTTGACGTCTCTGCTCCACGTGTCCATTGGATGGCCCTTTTCCCTCTTCCCTTGGGGATTCAATTTAATGCCTGACTGGTGATTTTGTTAGTTGACTTCCTCAAAGTAGCCAATCCACCTCCATTTCTGTTTGTGTATTTGTACCTGTATGGATTTCTGGTTGGTGTTTTGCCACAGCATTTGGTCGTTTACTTTGTCAGCCCATCTGATGTTTAGGATCCTTCTCAGGTACTGGTTGATGAAAACCTACAGTTTCTGTAGTGTCTTCTTTGTTCTCCAGCTTTCAGAGCTATATAGGAGTACTGTTTTAACATTTGAGTTGAGGATTCTGATTTTGTTTTTTCTTGATATGACTGTGGATGTTCACACTTTCTTCAAGATGTTTGAAGCTACTCTGGCCTTGTTGATCCTGGCCTTGACATCCTCATCCATTCCACCATATATATCCACAATGCTTCCTTGATAGACAAAAGAAGTCACTTCTTCCAGAGTTGTATCTTTCATCACTATGGGTCTATTGCTGATGCAGTTTATTTTCTTCACTTCTGTTTTATTTATATTTGGTCTTTTACCCAGCATGGTGAAGTTAGCATTTTAGACTGTCAATTTCTCTTGCATCTGTTGGTTAGAGCTAGCCAGTAGGATGATGTCATCTGCAAACTCTAGGTCATCAAGTTGCTGCCACATAGTCCATTGGTTTCCATTTCATTTTCACTTGTTGCCTGTTTTGTAATCAGGTCTATTATCAACAGGAACAAGAAAGGAGCCAGTAAACATCCTCTGCTTCACCCCAGTGTTGACATTAAAGCTTCCTGACACAGACCAGAGCACCACCATTCTCATATGTATGACTTTGCATGACATATTGTTGTAGGATTCCTGGTGATACTGATCAATTTCTGTGGTATTCCAAATGTTTCATAAGTTTCCTTAGGGTGTTTCTGTCTGAGGTTTCGAAGGTTTTCTCATGGTCACTGAAGTTGACATGGAAAGAAATGTTCCATTCGATTGACTGTTCAATTATTCTTAAGGTAGCACTCTGGTCTGTGTAGGAATGATCTTTCCTAAAGTCTGCTTGCTGGTCCCTTAATGTGTCAACAGCTTGTTGAAGGCATTGCAGAATAATTCTGTTTAGTGCCTTTCCAACATTAAGGATATACCCCTTTAGTTCTTATGGTCTTGTAGGTCACCTTTCTTTAGAAGCTTGATCATGTAACTTTCCTTCCACTCTTGTGGCATCTCTTCTTTGTCCCAAATGTTGCAGAACAAAGTGTAAAGAATATCTGCTGAAAGTGTAGGGTCTCCTTCAACACTTCTGGCAGTACGCTGTGTAGGCCAACCGCTTTTCCTGACTTTAGTCTCTTGATTGTTCGCTTGATTTCCTTCTTTGATGGCTTGGCACAGTTGACATCCAAGTCTGATGATGCTTCTGGAATGAAAGGCAATGCTGGAGGAAGTGGTCTGTTCAGAAGTTCATTGAAGTACTGTACCCAACGAGGGAGCAATTTGTTTTCTTTAGTTAGGACACTTCCATCTTTATCCTTCATTTGGCTGTTGACCTGGTTGATTTTGCCAGCTAGTTTTGAGGTAGTATCATATAGTTCTTTCATATTCCCCTGTGTTGAGGCTTCTTCTGCTTGGAACACAAGGGGTAGATGTACTCTCTCTTGTCCTTGTTGATGTTTCTCCTTACTTCCTTGTGCACTCTGTCATATTCCCTTTTTGCCTCCACTCTCTCATTCCTAGCTCTGCTTCTGTTGTGTTTTTTTCTTTTATTGTTCCAGGCTTGTTGATGGTTTCCATTGTTCCTGGTATAATCCACTCCTTATGCTCAAATATCTTTTTTTTTCTCCAGCTCCTCCTCACAAGTTTCATTTATTGCCTATTTGACAGTACTTTTTGATATCAAGGTCCTTAAATACCTGGAACCTGTTGGAAAATGTGAGGACAAATATCTAAGTTGTTTCTATGACTTTCAGGTAGCTCACATTGTATTTTAGTCACTGATAGCTTCTTCTTAGCTTCATCTGTAATTTGGCAATCAGAGGATGGTGATCTGATCCTGCACCTGCACCATATTTCAATACTGCATTAGGGAGTGATCTTCCACACTTCTTTGATATGCATACTTGGTCGATCAGGCTCTCTGGTATCTCGTTTGGTGCCATCCACATTGCCTTCTGTATTTCCTTCTGTGGGAATAAGCTTCCTCTAATAACACAAGTGTCAACAAATCATTCCCCATTTTTGTTCATTTCTCCAAGACTGTGTTTCCCCATCACCTGTTTGTATCCTGCATATTCCCTGCCTATTTTGGCATTAAAACCTCCCATGGCTATGGTCTTTTTCTTTCCTCCACTGGTGACACCACTGAGTGCATTGTAGAACTCATCTTTGTCTTCTTCATTAGCTTCATTTGTTGGTTTGTAACATTAGATAACTCAAGCTGACAGTGATAATTCTGGAACTAATGGCTTCCCATTTGATCAGGGCTCTATGTGCTGCTGGAGGCATCATAAAGGCTATACCCTCTGTATGTGGTGCATCATTGCTCTGATGGCCTGAGAAGGTGGTGCTTATCCCATCTGTCAGTCAAATCTCTCCATATGATGTCCATGTTGCCTTACTCAGTCCAGGAATTGACAGTTTTTTCCTTTTCATCTCATTTGTTATGATGGTGAATTTTCCTACCTTGTACATAGTTCTAACATTCTAGGTACCAAAGGTAGACCTGGATTTTGGTGACAATATATTTTGACAGCTGTGCAGGATCCTGATGATTTTCCCTGCATGGCGTCATATGCTCACTCGATGATGAGACTCTTCTCACAAAAAGTTGATGCTACGATGGAAGTTCATCAATGTTGCTGTAATCCATTGTATCAGTTGAACAGGAGATTGTCTGTCCCACTTCACCAGACTCCTGTTGGCTAGCCTTACCCATTTCCACCTGTCAGCATGGGGACATAGGATTGGATTTTGAGAGGCCTTTTTGTCCATAATCCTCTAAATCTTTCTTCTCCATGTGCCTATCCAAATGTTTTCTTAAGCATTCAATGAAGTATGAAATGTTCAGACCAGAGTTGAATTTGCCAACTGACATTTTGCGAATATTCGCCATCAATTAAAAATCAGTAATATTTTCTGTATTATTCCCCTATTTACAACAGAGCATCAGTTTTTTGAAGCTCACTTTACAATTTAAAAGGAAAGTATTAAGTGAAAAATACATCGATAGAAATACAAGGTAATGTGACATATCAATACAGTATACAGTATATTCCATTCTGTTCATTGTGATAAAGTGTGATGCTTTGTCCACTAAAAGCTTCTGTAAGCTCAAAAAAAAGTATGGTAGATGAATGGATACAAATTGGCTAATTCCATTAAGAAATATTAAGAATAATGTCCACACTGAATATCCTTTAATATGTATGTATTTGACCTTTGAGAAACAGGCTTATTTATGGAAAATCCACAAAACACTGTTAGATTTGATTCGTAGAACTTAAGGCTCCAGGATCATGCATGTATGAGCATTTCAGAGTAGCAAAGGGACTCATTATATTTGACCTTATGAAAGAGTTATCTGCTTTATAGGTTTCATTTTACAAGGACACTTTCTTCAAGGCATGGGAATATATATTTAGTCTTAGGAGCCGCACATTGTTTGTGTGCCCTTTCTTTTTAAACGTGTGGTAAACTACACTGAAAGTAATCAAACAGCACTAGACTTGTGTATCAGTCACAGTATAGGATTGTATTTTATCTCAGACTGTCTGGAGCCTGATTCAATCAGATGAGATCCTTGCACTTAACACCTTAATGGTCTCCAGAGAGGCAACCTCACTGGAATTAAAATAACTGGAGACTGACATTAATGTGTTAGGAAACAGATTCTCTTACCTTAAAGTTCTCAAACTTTAAACGCACTTTGAATACTTCATAATTACCAGTAGACACTCACAAAGAATAGCTATCTTCCGGAGCAGTGAAGCAAAAAGTAAATAAATTTGCATTTAATAATGATCAGCAAATAAGGAACAGTGGGATATTCTGCCAGAATCGAAAGTATATGCACATTAATTATCAAATGCAAATTTGTATCTCTTAGAGTTTTTGAATAAGATGCACTACTAGAAAGCATATATATTGTGTTTGTGCAATAATAAACCAATTGTCACTGCCTCTATGTTTATCAAATTAAAGTCTTTTTAAGGTAAAATTTTTCATGAATTATTATAAAAAAGAAATTCTATTAATCCAATGGAACAACTATTACATCCACGTTGATGTAATCTGTTTTTGCAGAAAGATCAGCACAGTAAGTTTTAAAGAGAGACTCAAGTTTTGCAAGTTTGTTGGATTTCTCTTGAGAAGCTGCTCTATTTTTTTTTCATTGTTTTGGCCAATGGATTTCTACCAAGACAAATTTTGACCCTCGCCGCCAAAGACATACCCTTTTCTCACTGCCAGCTACCATCTGAAGATCCAGACCCAATGTTTCAACAACAGCTTCTGCCATCATTTTTCCAAATGATCAATGCATCCATGAACACTATTTCAGTACTCCTCTTTTGTACTATTTATTTATTATCTTACTGTGACTTCTAGTAATTTTAGTCTTGCACTGTACTGCTATGATAAATATCTGCTTCCTAGGTTAGGGGGCCACTTTATTTTGCCAAGATCAGCTTCTATACACAGCAGCTGACACTTCTACAGTCAAACACTTGTTTTTCAATGAGTTAAATGTTCAACTAAAATTCTTTGTTTAGCTTTTGGTCATAAATGGGAGCCAGCCTTCAGTTCTTGAACTATAAATGGAAAGCAATAATCAGTTTGATGTTTGAAACACAGCTTTGCAAACAAGCTCTGCCTATAGAATGCAGGACATAGCTTTACAGCACCTGTGCTTACTACTGGAAAGATGCAGTATAAGACAATGGGTGTCATGGTCTGGTCCATGAAGTCCACGTTCCGGTTCACAGTCCGGTCCATGGTTCCTTGTTCCGAGGTTTCTGGTTTTCCCCAGTTTCTGTTGTGGGCACACGATTCTCGTTTTTGGGCTGAGACGTAAATATCTCCGCAAACCAGGGATTCCCGGCTGGACTGTCCTCTTTCCCTCCCTGTCTTTTCCCCCCTCGCCTGACTCTCTGCCTAGATACCTCATCTGACTCTCTGCCTGGATACCTCGCCTGACTCTCTGCCTGGATACCTTGCCTGCATAACTGTCGAGTTCAATCACTAATGCAGAGATGGAACTGTCTGTCCTTCTTTGGTGTTTGTCTCTTCTTGTCCTCGCCTCCGTGGGGTAAGTCAGGCTGTTCTGCCATTGCCCTGCGGGGGGATCTGCCTTGTCTTGCCCTTGCCTCTGTGGGGTAAGTCAGGCTGTTCTGCCGTTGCCCTGAGGGGGGATCTGTCTTGTCTTGTCCTCGCCTCCATGGGGTAAGTTAGGCCATTCCACCGTTGCCCTGCAGGGGCACCTGTCTTGCCTTGTCTTGTCTTTGCCTCTGTTGGGTAAGTCCGGCCGTTCTGCTGTTACCCGATGGATGGTCCTATCCCACCTTGGTGTGGAGATGAAGTTGACTCCCAGCTTGTCTAAATAAAAGTCTATGTCTATGTACTGTCCTGTCTCATGTTGGTGTCATGTTGAAGATGAGTCCCGGCTTTTCGAAGGATAAGTCCCGGCTCCATGTCGATGTACAGTTCCCAGTCTCTCTCTGAGCTCCAGCCTCCAAGTTAACAGCCTCCGCATTCCAAGACCCAAGATCCCAAGCCTGTCTCAAAGTCTCAAGCCTCAAGACCCCAAGCCTGCCTCCAAGCCTCTAGCCTCAAGACCCCAAGCCTGTCTCCAAGCCTCAAGACCCCAAGCCTGTCTCCAAGCCTCAAGCCTCAAGACCCCAAACCTGTCTCCAAGCCTCAAGCCTCAAGTCCCCAAGCCTGTCTCCAAACCTCAAGCCTCAAGACCCCAGCCTCCAGTCCTGCAGGCATGTCATGTCCATGCCTGGTTCTGGGGCCCGAGCCCGAGGCAAGACCCAGGTTCTGGGTCCTTGTCCAGTCTTTGGCTCAGGATCCAAGCCCAAGTCTGCGTTCTTGTCCCTGCTCCTTGTCTGTATCCTGTCACATCCCTACTCTAGCCAAATCCTGTTCCTTGTACTTCAGTATCTGTGTCTTACGTTTGGGTCCACCATCAATGTTCCCTATTGTGACAATGGGTCAATTAGTTTTGTTTGTTTCAAAACAGACAATACTGGCTAAGTGATTTAGTTCAAGGAAACTTGCAAACCAGATGGATATTATAATTTAGAATATCAATATCTGATCTATTAAATTGTATGTTTGATGTACTCATGGAGTCTGCTTCACAGCATTAACTGTGGGTACCTGGAAACTCTGTCACCAGGCATTCTTAGACCACTTGTGTTAAAAGGGTATTTGAAAAATTAACGTGTGTGAAATCACCCAAGTGGAAAAGAAATACTGTAATTTAGAGAGCAGTTCAGGATTATTAGGAATGCTCCAAGAACATCAGGAAGAACTAAAGAAACTTGGGGTGAATTAGAATCCATTGCTCTGCCTTCGACTTCTGCAATGGGCGACTAATTCATCTGTGGCTGGTTGATATGTCTTTTAGCTTATAAAACTGTATCTGTGCTTTGGAAGTCCTTTGTGCGTTAGAAATGGTTTGTCATTTGGAAATCTTTTACAAAATAGAAATCCTCTGTGTTTTAAATATGTTTTAAAAATGTTACTTGGATTTAAATGTGTATCACTAAAAATTATTTTATTAGCTGGAAGTACCTTCTCCTTGGTAGGGGTAGAGAGACCCACTGCTCAAATAGTGGGTATTAGTGGCTAAACTTGCCATGGAGAATAAACAGGGAAGTGAACTAGTCTTTGAAGAATGGATAGTTACCATATAAACTCCCTATAGTGAGATATCTATGGCTATTCATGTTTGAGTTTTATTTGAGTTTAGAAGTTTGCAGTCAACAAACCCAATCCTATCACACTTCAGCCACAAAACAACAAATTTCATAACATATGTAGATGATAATAACCCTGATTCTGAAATAAAATCACATGTAAGCTCTGCTTCAGACCATTTCAATACACTGTTAAGTACAAGTGTTGAACTCCTAGTTTGCCCAAAATAGATATAATAGTATAATTGATGCACATAGAAGCTTAGATGAATCAGTTCAAAATATTTGGTCCAGCCTCAATAGTGTAAATTAGGAACAGTCAGTATTATTCATGCTTTTCATTGTTAATACAACTAAATTGAATTAATAGTATAGTAATCTGTAGCAAACCTGCAGGAGGAATGGCAAACAATACTTGCATTAACATGGCTAGGCAGTGTTATCTGCAGTGATGTGGTAAGACACAAAGGTGTTCTCAGTATTAGAATCCATTGGTTCTAAGCATGCTGTGTGGGAACCAAGGTGTGTAAAATGTACACGCCGTGCAGCTGCGAGATAGAAGGAGATCAGACAACACGAATACAGCGGAGACGCAAGAGACTGCAGATGCTGGAAATGATGGAAGAACTCAATGGGTCAAGCAGCATCAGTGGAAACAATGGGATCATCAATGTTCAGGGTCAACTCATCTGCTCTAGGATTGAGTGTGTAGAGGGAAGATGGAAGATCGGCAGTATACAGAAGTGAGAAGGAGGGGTCAGATGATAGGTGGGATCTGATAAGGAAAGAATGATAAATAGATGGAACGATGTGTGGCAGGAGAGAGGGAACTTGAATTAAGGGAGAAGAAACCCTTAAGGTACACAAGTCTGTGAGAGATGGTAAAATGGAACCAGGCGGTGGAAAGTGATGAATCCAGTTAACCAGAGGAGGGGTTGGAAAAGGTGAACAAATGGAGAGAAAACCTGGATGAACTGGTGAGAAGAGACTGGAAAGGAACATTGAGGAATGTTGAGTACCTGAAATTGTGAAATTCAAAGTGCATTGCATTCGGCTGTCGGATACCCATGTAGAATATTCTAGTTTGTACTTGGCTTTATCTTGATAGTGAGGACAGATAGGTCAGTGTGGGGATGGGAAAGGGAGTTAAAACAGCATGCAACTAGAAGCTGAAGGTGGATGTTTGCTCTGTCCTTTCCCTGGATCTATCTGCCCCATACCCACATACTAATCTCCCTTGGTTTGTCTTATCTGTCCCCTCCCACACTTGTTTCCATTTACCCATTATTCACCCTTACCTCATACCACCTGTCACCTACCAGACTGTATCTATACCCTTTCCCAGGCTTTCCACTCACTAATTAGACTCCATCAGCTTAATATTTTCTTTTTCTTATGTTTCCACCTATCACCTACCAACCGCTGTCTCAGCACACCCCTCCCCCATCTGGCTGCCTCTGTTGATCAGCACTCCCAACCCAGTTTTCTTGCTCCACCCATCACCTTACAGCTACTGTCTCGTGATCCCCTTCACTTCTATAAACACTCTCAGTTCTGATGTAGCAACCATAAATGTTAACCATAACTTTACATCCATAAATATGAATATCTTGGTAGCATTTGACTTCATTAAGTTATAATATGCCCGGATAGTGGAGAGCACCCCTGTGGCTGTCCCCCTCAGCAACAAATATCTTGTTCTGGATGCTGTTGAGGAGGATGACCTGACGGGGGACGCCCATGGTGACCGGGTCTCTGGCACTGAGCCTGGCGCTGTTGTGCAGGAGAGAAGGAGGGAGAAGAGAAATGCAGTAGTCGTGGGGGATTCCATAGTCAGGGGAACAGACAGGAGATTCTGTGAGCCTGACAGAGATATCCGCATGGTGTGTTGCCTCCCAGGTGCCAGGGTACGGGATGCCTCGGATCGGGTCCTGAATATTCTAAAGGGGGAGGGTGAGCAGCCAGTTGTCTTGGTACATGTTGGTACCAATGACATAGATAGGACAAAGGAGGAGGTCCTGAGGGGAGATTTCCAGGAGTTAGGAAGGAAGCTGAGAAGCAGGACCTCCAGGGTAGTAATCTCGGGATTGCTACCTGTGCCACGTGCTAGCGAGGGCAAGAGTAGTCGGATCAGGCAGATGAATGCGTGGCTGAGAGACTGGTGCAGGGGGCAGGGCTTCAGATTCTTGGATAATTGGGATCTCTTCTGGGGGAAGTATGACCTGTTCAAAAAGGACAGGTTACACCTGAACCCGAAGGGGACCGATATCCTGGCGGGAAAGTTTAATAGAGCTGTTAGGGAGGGTTTAAACTAATTTGGCAGGGGGATGGGAACCGGAATGATAGAGTGAACGAAGGGGAAAACAGAAATAAACCTAAGATAGTAGCAGTAAAGATGTCAGGAAAGACAGGCAGGTGATGGGGCAAATTTGTAGCCATTGGGATGAGTTGCAGTGCAATAAAGTTACAGTGAAATCAAAGCAAAAAGTATCAAATACTGGTCTTAAGGTGTTGTACTTAAATGCACACAGCATAAGGAATAAGGTGGATGATCTTGTTGTACAGCTACAGATTGGCAGGTATGATATTGTGGACATCACTGAGACCTGGCTAAAGGATGCATGTCTCTGGGAGCTGAACGTCCAAGGATACACGATATATCGGAAGGATAGGAAGGTAGGCAGAGGGGGAGGCGTGGCTTTATTGGTAAGAAATGATATTAAATCATTAGAAAGAGGTGATATAGGATCGGAAGGTGCAGAATCTTTATGGGTTGAGCTAAGAAATAACAGGGGTAAAAGGACCCTGATGGCAGTTATTTATAGGACTCCAAACAGCTGCAGGGATGTGGACTACAAATTACAATTGGTCATAGAAAAGGCTTGTCAGAAGGGCAGTGTTATGGTAATTGTGGGGGATTTTAACATGCGAGTAGATTGGGAAAAGCAGGTCAGCACTGGATCTCAAGAGAGAGAATTTGTAGAATGTCTGCGAGATGGCTTTTTAGAACAGCTTGTTGTTGAGCCTACTAGGGGATCGGCTGTACTGGATTGGGTATTGTGTAATGAACCGGAGGTGATTGGAGAGATTGAGGTGAAGGAACCCTTAGGAGGCAGTGATCATAACATGATTGAGTTCACTGTGAAATTAGAAAAAGAGAAGCCAAAATCTGATGTGTTGGTATTTCAGTGGAGTAAAGGAAATTACAGTGGCATGAGAGAGGAACTGGCCAAAGTTGACTGGAAAGAGACACTGGTGGGAAAGACAGCAGAGCAGCAGTGGCTGGAGTTTATGCGAGAAATGAGGAATGTGCAAGACAGGTATATTCCAAAAAAGAAGAAATTTTCGAGTGAAAAAAGGATGCAACCATGGTTGACAAGAGAAGTCAAAGCCAAAGTTAAAGCAAAAGAGATGGCATACAAGGAAGCAAAAATTAGTGGGAAGAGAGAGGATTGGGGAGCTTTTAAAACCTTACGAAAGGAAACCAAGAAAGTCATTAAGAGAGAAAAGGTTAACTATGAAAGGAAGCTAGCAAATAATATCGAAGAGGATACTAAAAGCTTTTTCAAGTATATAAAGAGTAAAAGACAGGTGAGAGTAGATATAGGACCGATAGAAAATGATGCTGGAGAAATTGTAATGGGAGATGAGGAGATGGCAGAGGAAGGGAACAAGTATTTTGCATCAGTCTTCACTGAGGAAGACAGCAGTATACCGGACACTTAAGGTTGGCAGAGAAGAGAAGTGTGCACAGTCACAATTACGACAGAGAAAGTACTCAGGAAGCTGAATAGGCTAAAGGTAGATAAATCTCCTGGACCAGATGGAATGCACCCTCGTGTTCTGAAGGAAGTAGCTGTGGAGATTGCGGAGGCATTAGCGATGATCTTTCAAAAGTCGATAGATTCTGGCATGGTTCCGGAGGACTGGAAGATTGCAAATGTCACTCCGCTATTTAAGAAGGAGGCAAGGAAACAAAAAGGAAATTATAGACCTGTTAGCTTGACATCCGTGGTTGGGAAGTTGTTGGAGTCGATTGTCAAGGATGAGGTTACAGAGTACCTGGAGGCATATGACAAGATAGGCAGAACTCAGCATGGATTCCTTAAAGGAAAATCCTGCCTGACAAACCTATTACAATTTTTTGAGGAAATTACCAGTAGGCTAGTCAAGGGAGATGCAGTGGATGTTGTATATTTGGATTTTCAGAAGGCCTTTGACAAGGTGCCACACATGAGGCTACTTAACAAGATAAGAGCCCATGGAATTATGGGAAAGTTACATACGTGGATAGAGCGTTGGCTGATTAGCAGGAAGCAGAGAGTGGGAATAAAGGGATCCTATTCTGGTTGGCTGCCGGTTACCAGTGGTTTTCCGCAGGGATCAGTGTTGGGGCCGCTTCTTTTTACATTGTACATCAACGATTTAGATTATGGAATAGATGGCTTTGTGGCTAAGTTTGCTGAGGATACGAAGATAGTTGGAGGGGCCGCTAGTGCTGAGGAAACGGAGAGTCTGCAGAGAGACTAGGATAGATTGGAAGACTGGGCAGAGAAGTGACAAATGAAGTACAATGTTGGAAAGTGTATGGTTATGCACTTTGGCAGAAAAAATAAACGGGCAAACTATTATTTAAATGGGGAAAGAATTCAAAGTTCTGAGATGCAATGGGACTTGGGAGTCCTCGTACAGGATACCCTTAAAGTTAACCTCCAGGCTGAGTCAGTAGTGAAGAAGGCAAATGCAATGTTGGCATTCATTTCTAGAGGAATAGAGTATAGGAGCAGGGATGTGATGTTGAGGCTCTATAAGGTGCTGGTGAGACCTCACTTGGAGTACTGTGGGCAGTTTTGGTCTCCTTATTTAAGAAAGGATGTGCTGACGTTGGAGAGGGCACAGAGAAGATTCACTGGAATGATTCTGGGAATGAGAGGGTTAACATATGAGGAACGTTTGTCCGCTCTTGTACTGTATTCCTTGGAGTTTAGAAGAATGAGGGGAGACCTCATAGAAACATTTCGAATGTTAAAAGGCATGGACAGAGTGGATGTGGCAAAGTTGTTTCCCATGATGGGGGAGTCTAATACGAGAGGGCATGACTTAAGGATTGAAGGGCACCCTTTCAGAACAGAAATGCGAAGAAATTTTTTTAGGCAGAGGACGGTGAATCTATGGAATTTGTTGCCACGGGCAGCAGTGGAGGCCAAGTCATTGGGTGTCTTTAAGGCAGAGATTGATAGGTATCTGAGTAGCCAGGGCATCAAAGGTTATGGTGAGAAGGCAGGGGAGTGGGACTAAATAGGAGAAAATGGATCAGCTCATGATAAAATGGCGGAGCGACTCAATGGGCCGAATGGCCGACTTTTGCTTCTTTGTCTTATGGTCTTATGGTCTTATTCTTAGTGTGTTCATGAAAGAGGATTGAAATAATCAAAACTGGAGTCTAAAACTATGTTGGTGCTGTGAGCTCACAATTAAGATGTAACTAAGATATAACTTAGAACTAAGACATAACATTACCAACTATTAAATAGTAGACATACAGAGAGAAGAGGGAAACAGAAGGAAAAACACTGTTTATAACTATGGGAGGAATACTGCAAAACTTAGTTTTAGATCAAGGGAAAAGCCACAATGTCAGCAGTTTTACATTAAAAATAAAGACATAGTCAGAAAGCCATGCAATTAGGGAAAGGATCTTTCCTATGTGTCATGCCTCATTGGATTATCAGTAGGTAGATCTCCAGAATACGCTGAAGTATAGATTTCAAAGTACATTTATTATCAAAGAATGTATAAATTATACACCTTGAGATTTCTTTGCTTATTGGCACCCACAAAACAAGAAATCCGAAAGAACCCAATTTAAAAAAATACAATAAAGAGCAACACTCGATGCTCGGAGAAGGGGTGGGGGGGTGGTGGCACAAATCATGCAAATAACAGAAGCGAGCAAAAATATTCCAAACCAAACTGAATCCTTTGGTTGGAACCCCCGAGCAGCCTGGAGTATAGGGAAGCAAGAGAAAAAGTTACCGTGCCATTTTTTATATTAAGATCATCGTAACGTCTCAACCAAAAATAAAATTATTTCTCCACAGGAATCTAATTTTATTGGTATTTTTACTAAAATATCCCAAATCAGAATTTCTGCAGATCAAATGATAATTCGATCTGATTGTAAACATTATTAGGCGAAGGAGATTCTGGTCCTGTCGATCCTCTTACTGCATATATTTCATGTTTTGTATGATGCCAGGATTCCAGCTCAATAAAGGGCTCATGTTCTTCTATTTCTCTTTTCCAAATACTTCCTCTCTTTACATTAGCTATTAGAATTAATGATTTCCATGTTTGCAGTCTTTATCTTTTTACCTGGAAACCTGGGCTACATGGGATTTCTGTGATACATTGATTTAGTGGAAGCTCTGCATTCTTCTGGTACGCAGTCCCAGAGCTTCTTAATAATTCAGCCTTTTTGTTCTGCCTGCACTTCTTTAATGATTTGACCGAATAGCTGGAATCCATTTTGTCAATACCAACTTATTTTTCAGGCTGAAATTCCATTTTTCAGTTTGATTTTGCTTTCCTTATTAAGGTCTTTGGTAGGAGATGAAGTGGTGAAATGTTGCAACTTTTTTATGCATTGTCAGGTCTTTTGATCTAGAGTCTTATTGTGTGAAGCTTCAGTGGAAGTAAATTCAAAAATTATTTTGAAGAGGAAATTAGATAAATTCCTGAAGGTTAAAGGTATTGTTGAGAATAGGGAAAGGACAAAGAATGAGATAAACCAACTTAAAAGTAGGACTAATTTTAATTCATCTGTCTAATGCCTTCCACTGGTCAAACAACATGCTTAGATCCTTCTTCACATATGCAAATCACACCAACATTTGCTGTTTCGAGACTAACTATCAAATGATTGGCACAACTATTAAATTCAATGTATTCAATTAGCATGGAAGTTTTTCTTTGGTAAAGCTCAGATGAACTGACACCACCTTTGTCCTGCCCCCCCTGAGGCAATCTCTGCCCATCTTACCTGGTGAGTAGTTGGATAATGCAAACTAGGAATGTTAGAAAGAGTATAACTGGAGTCAAGTATAAACTAAGAGAATGAAAAAGTCCATGCCTCAAAATTCTGAGAAACCCGCAGATTAAAGTAGATATTAGGATGGGAAGGAGCTTCTTCCCCCAGGCTGTAAGACTACTGAATTCCCTGCCACCACATATGAAGTGCCCGTGGCTTTATACTACTTACTTTTTAATATATGATATAAATGTACCTTATTATTTCTTAATTTATTTGTGGTAATATTACTTTATATGTTGTGTGTGAGTTATACATACTGCGTTGTGCACCTTGGTCTGGAGGAACATTGTTTCGCTGGCCGTTTTACATGTATACGGTTGAAATGACAGTCAACTTGAACTTGAACATGACTTGGATGTAGGGGAAGAAATAAAATTACGACAACACTTGGAACACAATGTTGTTTCAACATTGACACTAGATTGACAAATATCCGGAGATATGGATCATTTCCTACATTTCAAGATAGGAAATCAAAAAGTGATGGAATAAAATGTAGAAGTATATAAAAGCATGTAATTCCATAACTCCAAAATAAATTGGTAAATTAGTTTATTATTATTGCATGTACTGAGCTGCAGTCCAACCCTTTTTTGCATAAAGTCGATACAGATTATTTCATTCCAACAGTGCATCAAGGTAGTGCAGATTGCATACACCTTGTCCAAAATCCTGGGTCCAGAAGTGTCTTGGATTTTGGATTTTGGAATATATAATGAGATACCTTGGGATCACCATCATTTCCAGCTCTGAATTTATGTCCTCATGGTAAACACCGTGTCTTAAACTTGTCACACATATGTATTTAAAAGTTATTACATACCATTAACATAATGAAAATATAATGTGTGCAGGATAATAAAAGCAGCACAGCAGCATTGGCAGAATACCTGAATCAGTTTTTGAACAATAAACAACGGCAAGCTATCAGTCCCCAAATACGATGCCATGTTTTTGATTAAAAGTTACAGTACTCTGTATCAGTATTTTAGTTTTTTAATTAGGTGTTATGTAAGGTATAAAACAATAAGCATTGTAGACTTGTTCAGGTGTTAGATTTTCATCAGTGATGATCTTGGCAAGCTCATTAATGATTTTCTCTGCTTTCAGCAGATGCTTTATCACAAAATATATTTAAAATGTTAATGCCATGCTTTTTCTAAATTTCTGCAACCATCTTGCTGAATATTCACAATTACCTTCAGTTTTTAGTTCATCCTGATAAACCTTAGCTTGTTTCGTCATTAATATACTGTTATTGGCATATGTTCACTCTGATGCTGACAAATCCACTCTTTCAATACATAGTCGAGATCTTCATTTTCCACTTTATACAGTGTTTTTCAATTTTTCATTAACCTGTTCATTCCTTACGTGAGAACCGTCAATGGTGCACAGAGATCAGAGAACCTTCCCAGTGACTTGTACATTTGTGATGTCGTATCAGCTCTAAAAATACTTCAGATTTCGGAGGTTTTCAGAATTTGGATTATCGGATAAGGGGTGCTCAGCATGTACAAGGAAAAGTCAATAATAGGATGCAGTATAGTATGAAATTTACAGATAAAGAGCAGTGCAGGGAGACAATAAGGTGCATGACCATATCAACGCAGACTGGGAAGTCAGAAGTTTATCCTGTCTACAAGAGATCTACTCAATAGTCTTGCAACAACAAGATAGAACCTGTTCTTGAGCTAGTGGTATGTGTTTGCAGGCCTTTATATTTTCTGCCTGTAGGGTGGGGGAGAATAGAGAATGTCCAGGAAGTATTGTGTCTTTGATTATGTTGGCTGCTTTACTGACGCAGTGAGAAGTGTAGGCACTTTTGAATAGACATCTCATGCACTTATAGATGAGTTCTTGAACCTCTGATCATACAATCTACCTCATCATGGCCCTTGCATTTTATACATCTACTTCACATTCTACTTTCTCTGTAACTGAAATACTATATTCTGTATTCTATTTTCTTTTTAGTTCCACAACATAATTACATAAGGCATGAACTCTGGATGTATTCAAAGCCCTAGTTTTTCATTGTTTTTCACGCCATGTGATGGTAATAAACTAAAACCAACCAATGTATTTCTCCCACAAGCACAGTGTAATTTCACAAGATGCTTACATGCAAACATACTTCCTTGAGAAACTAATAAATGAAAGAAAAGTTAAAGATTCTACCATATTGGTCAGAGGAGCAAAAATAGAAATTGTAATCTAATGGAAAATGCTGCACAAAGATCTAAAGCATTTTTATTAAGACATTTATAGCAACAGAAAGAAAAATAATACTGGAACTATTGAATAACCCCCTAAATTGTGTGAACCTAGCAGCAGAAGGGAAAACAAATCTACTGAATGAATTAATCTTTTTTATGCTTGCAGAAGAGACCTTAAACAGTCCCTCAATATTAAAGTTTAATTTCAGGAGTGTAAACCAATGTGGTGAAAATGCCAAAAGAAATAGTAATTTCTGATGCTCAGTCACCAAAGTGTGAAAGAAATTGAAGATAAAAGACTTAGGACTAGAAATACTTCATGTGTGTTTATCTGCATTGAACATGCACAGCTTGTGAAGCTCTCATAAGTCTGGTGCAAGACTCTGATGGTGTCATATTTTACTAAGCAGGAAACTTGTGTAATCAAACTCTGTACTCATCCCCACTGACTACCACTGCAATGTAACATTATCACTGCCCTTTCTCCCTTTTGGATCATTGAGAACTTAATGAACAGAGGGCAGTGACTGAGCAAAATGACTGAACATAATTACACTCCTCTACATGATATGCTACTCTCAGTCATTAACTCACAGGTTGGCTCAGATACACCATCTGCACATGGAGACCACTGGGCATGAATGGGCAGAGTTGATGGGAATGCCTTCAACTTCCCAAGGGTGCAGCAAGTCCTGCTGCAGTTGACTGAGTTCAGGACTTTAATTGGGTAGCCTCCAGGCAAAGTTCGATTGGTGATGGCAGGAGGAGTCCAACTGGTAGTTGTCATTTGGAACTGAGCTGAGCCTGGGGATCATCTTTTTCCAGGATGGAAGGGAAAGTCGGTTCCTTTCCAATACCTCCGGAACCAATCAGCATATAGCATCTGACAGCTGCAATGGAAGCATAAATTTCTAAGCTGACTATGCTGCCAAGTGAATGGGGTCTGAGAGATGGGTTCCTCCTGCTGAAATGCCAGTTTTTCTTGCATGATTAGCGCATAGTGCATTGACGTGTAATTGTGGCCCAGTCTGAATCAGAATGAGGTTCATTATCACTGTCATATATGACATGAAATGCTGGTGTTAAATCCCGAAAACATTATGTACATTTGCAAAGCTTGTGATGAACAATTAACTGATGCCCATTCACTGGGATCTAAGAGTGAAACTCATAACTAAGTAACACAATCCTGCATAGAGCAGTTGGTGGAGGTATTTGCAGATGTTGTGACTGTAAATAAAGGCAATGGAGAGATCCTGAAGCTGGAGGATGCAGAAGTTTTTATTCATCAAAACAAGCAGGCATCATACATGAGATACTCTTGGAAGAGCTGGCCCAATATTATATGTTAAAGAACAAAAGTAAGAACAGGACAATTTCTATAGTTACAATGCATTCATAATGATTCGTGTTGCACATAATTTCAAACCCCTAGATCTCCATACCTACACACCCAAAATGAGTGTTTATCACCTCTGTCTCTCAAACTGCATTCATGCATATGCAGGTGAGTGGGTCTGCAATCAATCCCAGTCTGCAACTCCAGGAAGACCATTGTTCTGAGCTGCATTTTAAATTCAATCTACAGTCTACATTCAGACCTGAAGATTGGTTACTGTTGAAATTAATATTTGCTATATTGCATGACTCAAGAATATACCTTAACAGTCCCTCTTCTTGGCCCTCCTAGACAAAAATAAACTTATTTCAGGGAAGATATAATCAAGTAGGGAAGCAAAAATGCCCTGTACGTCAGACACCTTTGCCAACTACTTACCAAACCCTATGTGCATCCACATCTACAGTAACATCCCCGATGGCTACCTACACAATGCTAACCAGAGATTGTTCCAGAGATTTGACCAACAGTCTTTACAATGCAGCTTTGTCATTCATATGCATGTTGACTCTTTCTATTTGGGCCTATTGCAGTTTAATCACATTCTTATTTTCAAACCTCCATTCCCTGATTGCTAAAACTCAGCAGTAGCTATCAGTGGTTACCTTCTGGTCAGGGGCACCAGCAAGGTAAATGCATCACTTCACACTACATGCCATGATAAAAGATTGTCAGAATCTTGACAACTAATCTCTCAGACCCTTTCATCGATGTACAGGAGGGGTTGGGGTGGTTTCTAGTTGAATGACTGCAAGGACTTCACCCTGGTGACCACCCTTCTAGACTGTCAATATGATTGCTGACTCAACCACTGAAAGGGCCAAGCTCATTCAGCCCCTATTCTGACTGGGGTGACTTCATTCAGACACTGCGTGTATTTTTTGTAGATTATGAGAACACTCAGTCCTCTTTTATAGAAACATAGAAACATAGAAAATAGGTGCAGGAGTAGGCCATTCGGCCCTTCGAGCCTGCACCACCATTCAGTATCATCATGGTTGATCATCCAACTCAGAACCCTGTACCTGCCTTCCCTCTATACCCCCTGATCCCTTTAGCCACAAGGGCCTTATCTAACTCCCTCTTAAATATAGCCAATGAACTGGCCTCAACTGTTTCCTGTGGCAGAGAATTCCACAGATTCACCACTCTCTGTGTGAAGTAGTTTTTTGTCATCTCGGTCCTAAGAGACTTCCCCTTTATCCTCAAACTGCGACCCCTCATTTTGGACTCCCCAACATCGGGAACAATCTTCCTGCATCTAGCCTGTCCAATCCCTTTGGAATTTTATACATTTCAATCAGATCCCCCCTCAATCTTCTAAATTCCAGAGAGTATAAGCCTAGTCGATCCAGTCTTTCATCATATGAAAGTCCTGCCATCCCAGGAATCAATCTGGTGAACCTTCTTTGTACCCCCTCTATGGCAAGAATGTCTTTCCTCAGATTAGGGGACTAAAACTGCACACAGTACTCTAGGTGTGGTCTCACCAAGGCCTTGTACAACTGCAGTAGTATCTCCCTGCTCCTGTACTCAAATCATTTTGTTATGAATGCCAGCATACCATTCACCTTTTTCACTGCCTGCTGTACCTGCATGCCCACTTTCAATGACTGGTGTATAATGACACCCAGGTCTCGTTGCACCTCCCCTTTTCCTAATCGGCCACCATTCAGATAATAATCTGTTTTCCTTTTCTTGCCACCAAAGTGGATAACCTCACATTTATCCACATTAAATTGCATCTGCCATGAATTTGCCCACTCACCTAACTTATCCAAGTCACCCTGCATCCTCTTAGCATCCTCCTCACAGCTAACACTGCCGCCCAGCTTCGTGTCATCCGCAAACTTGGAGATGCTGCATTTAATTCCCTCGTCTAAGTCATTAATATATATTGTAAACAACTGGGGTCCCAGCACTGAGCCTTGCAGTACCCCACTAGTCACTGCCTGCCATTCTGAAAAGGTCCCATTTATTCCCACTCTTTGCTTCCTGTCTGCCAAACAATTCTCTATCCACATCAATACTATACCCCCAATACCGTGTGCTTTAAGTTTGCACACTAATCTCCTGTGTGGGACCTTGTCAAAAGCCTTTTGAAAATCCAAATATACCACATCCACTGGTTTTCCCCTATCCACTTTACTAGTTACATCCTCAAAAAATTCTATGAGATTCGTAAGACATGGTTTTCCTTCACAAATCCATGCTGACTTTGTCCGATGATTTCACTGCTTTCCAAATGTCTTTGATAACTGACTCAGAAGGGGAACTTTCATTTAGAAATGCATACATGCATTAAGAAATGATACAATGTTTCTCCTGAGTGATATCGGAGAAAACAGGACAAACCAAAGACTAACACTGACAGAACCACATAATTATAACATATAGTTACAGCAGTGCAAAGCAATAACATAATTTGATGAAGAACAAACCATGGGCACAGTAAAAAAAAGTCTCAAACGTCCCCGAGTCAATCGACTCCCGGGTCCCCGATAGCAGGCGGCAAAAGGGCAAAACTCCCTGCCGTAAACCTCCAGGCACCGTCAACTTGCCGATGCCTTGGAAGCAGCCGACCACAGCCAACACTGAGTCCATCCGTCCAAAAACTTCGAGCCTCCGACCAGCCGCTCCGATACAGCCTCCCGAGCGCCATCTTCTGCCGAGTGCCTTCGGCCTCGCCCCGGCCGCTGAAGCAAGCAAAGCTGAGGATTTCGGGGCCTTCTGCTCCGGAGATTCCGGTTACCACACAGTAGCAGTTGCAGCGAAGCGGGCATCCCTTCGTTTTCTCAGTCTGCCACGTCATCAAAGTTATGGAACCTGATGTCTCTGTCGTAACTTGAATCCTTTCCCATCTATTTTCCCCCTATTTTTCTCTACTGAGCTATTCGAATAAGAATCTACATTCACCAGGCAGCCTTCATTACCGGTATACTTTAACATGGCTTGTTGTCACACTATCTCAGTGTGTTCCTCATTTCCATTTAGGTTGGGTCTGCTTCCATCAGGTGTGGTCAGAACCGATATAGCCGGCTGGTGTTCCTCACTTGGGCTCTCTACAATGACACTGTTACAGGGTTCACTTGATCTTTTGCTCTGTCTGTGGGGACAACAAGAAGGTAGGTCATATGATTTAAACTGAGTAATTTGTTTCCACTGACTGACTTGCCAGGACTGCACACCAACACAGGCTTCATGAGTCCAGACCACCACCAGTATTTCTATTCATCTGAGAGTGAAACCTATTGTTTCAACCAGCTCTCTTACCATGAGTTGGTCACCTGGTTGTGGGAGGACTATCTTCTCTCCCCCTGGCTCTCTCTGATCCACAATATGTTGCTGCTGCTTTGCTCTATTTCTCAATGTGTTACCCTGGTTACAGTGGTCCTTCAGATCTCTATGTAATCCTACTAAATCGGCATTTGTAGATTTTTCCTGTGCACTTGTAATTTCTGTTGCTTCTTGTTCTTCCACTGTCCTCCACGCACTGAAGTCTGTCCATCCGTTCCCTATCTGCTCCTTATTATCCCCTTTCTGGTGAGCAGTTACTTTCATCACTGCTATCTCCTTAGGCAGCTGCCCTACTTCTAACAGCTCCTGACTGTGCTTGGTTCCTGAACTTGCAACCTGCTGTCATGATTCCCACACATTGCCCTGTCTCCTCTCCCCACTTGGGGCTGCTGTCTCTCTGTGGGCCACACATGTTCGCTGTTCCTGTCTTGTCCATGTTATTCCTCTTTTCTCTGAGTCTATGATTGTTCCTGCCTTAGTCAGTGTGTCTATCCCCAGCATAATACTTTCATTGTCTGGGCACACCCAAAAATTCTACAGAAAGCTGCACTCCCTCGAATATCTCCACAACAAGTTCCCGCATTACACAAAATATAAATAATGGATTAAAATTAAACAGAACATACTTAAAACTGCAGAGCATGTACTTGGCAATCTGCCACTTATGTGTGCCTGAACGCTTAATGTCTGCTGTATTCCTTTGCATTTAAAATTGTTACACCAAGGTTACAGACTCACAAACATATCTGCTACTAAACAGTTCCCTGAACGTGTATACACGCACTCCACTGGCATCCTGGAATGTCAGTAACCATCCTCCACAACTGGTGGCCCTGTCTCACCAAATTAACACAGAAAAATCTAGTCTCTTACATAAGCACATATGCACGTACACACAACACATTACTTTTATATCTGCCGTATTCATGATGCTTTGTGTTCACATGTGGCTGACCTGAACAGATCCAAGTGTATGCTCTAATTTTAAAAACACTCACCCTCTTAGACTGCTGAGATCGCTGGCCACATGATAAGTTATAAACATATCTTAACTGAGCCTCCAAATGTCATGAGTATGAACAAAGTCACCAAAGAGATGCAACTGGGTAGATATAAAAGTCTTCATTTGTGACACACACAAGCTGATGTCTTTTGGAGTCACTCGGGGAAGAGGTTCCCTGATTCAACATTACAGAACATTTTTATCTATTAAAGAACAAAGGAAACAGGGCAATTTATATAGTTACAATGTCCTCATAATGCTTCTTTTTTCAACTGTCTGCATCTTCCCACTAGTACACCAAAAATGAGTGTTAATTATTGCTGTCTCTGAGTCATGTTCTTGCAATAGGGTGTTGATTACATTTCTGTATATGCAGACATCTCATGTGAATTGGATGTTTCCTGTTCCAAGATGCATTTAAATTCAACCTACAATCCATATTCATATCTGAATACCAGCTGCTGTCAAAATTAATATTTGCTATATTGCATATCTCCAGAATAAGCCCTAACATTTAGCATGCTTCCTCTTACATCTTTAGTCCACTGCTGCCTACTTACTTGTTCATCAGGACTGCTGCAGACTAGGCTTCTATGAAACAGCCTAGTCTTCTCAGGCAAGAGCCATTCGAGGTTGTTCCACAAGGTCACTTGCAGTCTCCTCACCAGAAGTCAGGATGCTTCCACCCGCTGTGTATTGTAGTCAATTGGATTATGTGATGTTCTGTCTGTCTGTATCTTGTTTTACGGCGGCTGGCATCCAGCTTAATGGTGCATTACCGCCACCCTCTGCTCCAGAATGTGCACTAGACATACATTCTAAATCCCTTCACCCAATCGCGCGGGCGCGTGCGCGCGCACACACACACACACACACACACACACACAAACCTACACTTCACCCTCCCATCTTTGACCATCCTAGTATCCTATTCCTGTTTATTTGTCATATTCTATAAAAAAAACCCTGTATCCCTTAAAAACGCTAAAAATATCCAGACTTGTGCTCTCTTACCCATGCCCAGCAACCCTTTTAATGTGAATTCCTGCATCCCCAACTCCCTTAATTTATTTCTCATCATCTCTCTCTGTATCCCATACTTCCTGCAACACAAAACTTCATTTTCTACTGACTCCTCTTCCTGACATTCCTCACACAATCCTGTCTGGTGTTTCCCTATCATTTTCAATGTTTTGTTTAATGCACAATGCCCCAGCCTTAACCTAGTCCACACAGTTTCCTCTCTTCTGTTTCCATTACCTACCCTAGTAACTGCAACACTCTTTTGTATTTGATATAAAAGCCTCCCTTTCCCCTCCCTGTCCCATCTTTCTTGCCACATTCGGTTGACTTTTTCCCAGATTACACACTTAACCTCTGCTTTACTGATACTAATGTGCATTTCCACATTTTCTTTCTTTAACGCCCTCTTTGCCAACTCATCCACCCTCTCATTCCCCTTCACCCCTACATGTGCTGGAACCCATAGAAATTTTACCTGACCTCCCTGATTTGCAATTCTTGTAACTAACTGAAGGACTTCATAAAGTACATCTTGCCGACTGTTTGTGTGAAAAGATCTTAAACTTGTTAGAACTGAGGATGAATCTGAACATATCAATGCTTTGGCTTGTCTGGCTTTCTGCACCCATTGCAATGCAACCAACACTGCCAGCATCTCCACTGTAAACACCCCTAACTTATTAGATGTTCTTCTGCTGATTCCAATTTCTTTTGCTGGTATTACCACCCCAAACCCTGTCAGTCCCGTTTCAGGTTCCTTCGCACCATCCGTATGAATGTGAGTATAATCACTATACTTTTCCATCACATGACAGTTAAATGCATTTACCAAATCTGTTTTATATCTTTCTTTACTTTTTACCTCTAACAAATGTCAGTCTATGTCAGGCCATACAAGCTTCCATGGAGCTACAACCGGATAAACTACTGAAGGACTTATCCTCAGATCAAATACTCCACATTCTTTCGCGGTATCATTCCCTACCTGACTAAAGGTATCCCTCTGAAACCTCCCATTTTCCCAGCACTCCTGCAACACTCCTTTAGTAGGGTGAGAATCATTGTGCCCCTGCAAGTTAGCCCAGTAGTTTGCCATCAGTTGCATTCTTCTTAGTTCCAAAGGCGTTATTCCCATTTCTACCTGTAGGGCTGACACTGGTGAAGTTTTAAAAGCCCCACTGCACACCTCAAGGCCTGAGCCTGAATCACATCCAGTTTCCTTATAAGAGACCTAGCTGCTGATCCATATACTATATTTCCATAATCCAATACAGATCTTACTAAAGCCACATACACTCTCTTCAAAGCTGAACAACTTGCTCCCCATTCCCTACCAGTCAAACATCTCATCACATTTATTACTTTTTTACATTTCTCCTCAACTTTCCTGATATGGTCTGCCCATGTTAATCGTGAATCAAATATAACTCCCAGAAATTTAAATGATGCAACCCTTTCTAATTCAACCCCATACATCCTTAACGTCTTCCCTACCTCAACCCTTTTCCTGGTAAAAAATACAGTCTGAGTTTTATCTACTGAAAATCTACATCCCCAATCATAACCCCACTCCACCACTTCATCAATTGCTTCTTGTAGTTTCCTGATTATATGGTCCATGTTCCTGCCTCTTTTCCACAAGGCCCCATCATCCGCAAACAGTGACCTACCTATATCCACTGGTACCTTTGTGAAGACATCATTGATCATAATCATGAAAAGTAACGGGCTAATCACACTACCTTGAGGTGTGCCATTTTCCACTATGTACTGTTTTGATAGTTCTGATCCAATCCGAACTTGAATTTTTCTACCAAACAAAAAATCTTTAATCCAATTAAAAACTCTCCCACCAACCCCCATCTTGTGCAGTTTAATTAATAATCCTTCCTTCCACATCATATCATAGGCTTTTTCAATGTCAAAGAACACTGCCACTACTGACTCTCTATTTGCCTGGGCCTTCCTTATTTCAGTCTCTAACATAATCACTGAGTCCATGGAATTCCTTCCCTTTCTAAAACCACTCTGATAACTTGCCAGCATTCCCCTTTTCTCAAGCTCATATGATAACCTTTCTGTTATCATCCTTTCCATTATCTTACATATACCTGATGTTAATGCAATTGGTCTGTAGCTAGTGGGTTTTGACAGATCCTTGCCAGGTTTCCTTATTGGAATTACTACTGCTTCTTTCCATGCACCTGGTAATCTTCCCTCCTCCCACACTCTGTTATAAAAATGCAGCAACTTCAAGAGCGCTCCTTCTCTTAGATTTTTTAGCATCACAGAACATATCAGATCTTTCCCTGGGGAGGTTGGTCTCGATCTCTTTATTGCTCTCACCATTTCTGCTAATGTAAATGGATCATCAATTATATCATCTGTTCCTTCCCTCCTGCTTAACACACCTGGGTGTTGGCTCATTATTCTTTCCCTTCTTCTTCTCCCTTCTTCAGACAAATTTTCTGAACTGTGTATCAGTACAAATGACTTGGCCATGACCTCAGCCTTATCCCTACTGGAGACTGCAGTTTCCTCCTCAGATATCATCACTGGATATTCCCATTCCCTTCTATCTTCTCCCATCCTCTTAATCATTCGCCATATCTCTCCCACAGGTGTTGTTCTTCCTACCTTGTCGCAAAAACTCCTCCAACTTGCCCTTTTAGCTTGACGTATAGTTCTTCTCACCACTGCCTGTGCTTTCTTATATTGAACCAAATGCTGCATATTATGGGTTCTTTTAATTAGCCTGAATGCTCTATTTCTGTTTTTTACAGCCTGACAACATTCCTCTGTCCACCATGGTACCAATTTTCTATTCATCCCATTTTTACTCCTAGGTATAGATCCTTCTGCTGCCATGATAATTGCTGAAGTCACCTGACTGTTTAATTCATCTACATTTCCAGAAATATCAATCTTTGTCAACCCTTCTTCACTCAATTTCTGGAACTTACCCCAATCAGCTTTTTCAAACACCCACTTTGGGGTTTATGTGATGTTCACTGAGAAAGGGAAGATAAGATCTAGAACCAGTAGTGACTGAGGATCTACAGCTGTGATCACTATGTTATATGTTGGTTTAATTAGAAGCTGCTTGATTTGTGTGATTTCAGTGGGTGTTCAATGTTAGCATTCCCAAGTGATGTCCTCTTCTGTGACTGGTGTCACTACTAATGTTACTTTGGTGATTGAACAAATTTTCTCCCATTCATGCATTGCATACAGCTGTACTAAAGTTTCTCACCAGTTGTACTAAAGTTTTTTTGCAAAGGAAGAGCAGGAGGAAGAGAATGAGATAATAAAAGTAGGAGGAGATATTATGGATGAAACAGTCTGAGTGGATGATATTTCCACACCCCAATATTCACCAGCCTTATTCAGATTACTGCATAGGAAAGGCAAAGTACTTATTTTTATAATAGGGTCATAAAGCACTAGCACAGAAACAGACTATTTGGCCCATCTAGTCCATGCCAAACTATTATTTTTCCTACACACAAAATAATCTGCAGATGCTGGGGTCAAAGCAACACACACAACACACTGGAGGAGCTCAGCAGGTCGGACAGCATCCGTGGAGAAGAACAGACAATGTTTCGGGCCGGAACATTGTTTGTTCTTTTCCATGGATGCTGCCCGACTTGCTGAGTTCCTCCAACGTGTCGTGAGTATTATTTTTCCTAGTCACATCAACCTACACTTGGACCACAGTCCTCCTTACCCCTCCAATCCGTGTATTTATTCAAACTTCTCTTAAATGTTGAATTCTTCTGGAAGCTTTTTCCATACTCTCAACATCTTCTGAGTGAACAAGTTTCCCCTCATGTTTCCCTTAAAGATTTAACCTTTCACCTTTAAACGATGACCACTAGTTCTAATCTCACCCAACGTCAGTGGAAAAAAAAGCCTGCTTGCATTTGCCCCATCTATATGCCTCATAATTGGTGAATTACTAAACTATTCAGGAACCAGCATCTGTTCTGAATATATCTGTGGTTGTGCATTTGGAGTATTATTTCTGGCACATTAAACTTTAAGCTATTTGTTTGCTGCCACTCTATCCTTCAGCACCTATTCCATGGAAAAAAAGATCCATGAAAAGGTAAATGTTCTTTCATTCTCCCACTTTGGGTGTGCAGAAGCAGACAAATGATATTGGGGTCGTAACTTTCCTGAGAAAATGGATTTACAGTATATGCATTTGGAAATAGCTACATTTAATTTTTTATACATTAAAACATAATTTACTAAGAGACTGGGTTGTATGTACTGATGAATCCAATAAAGTATTCTCTATTATTTTAAAGTCATTTTTAAGTATTTAAAATCAGTTTCCTCACAGGTGGCAAACATGAAAAAAATAATTAAAATGCTTCTTTGTTGCCAGAAATTTAATTTCAACAGTATCTACTAGAAAAAATACCTGATGATCATTTATTATTCATAATGAAAGAATAAAGGAAAATTACATTGTAAAATTTCAATTGGACTAATTTAGGGAAGAATTTGCTTTCCTCAGTATGTAAGACAGCTTTTGTGGATTTCAGCAAGAAATATCAAATTAGACATCCATTAATAATTTAAGAACTAGATTGCCAAATGTGACTAAACAGTGCGTTTAGCCTACAGAATTTTACCAATACCTGGTTAATTCTAGTCTTGACTTTACACATTGACTAATAAGTCTCTACAAATATCTGAAAAGGCATTTTCAATTGAACATTGATTTATTATTTTCCATAAAAATTAGTACAAAATTTAAATATTCCAAGCAACTATGGACTTTGTAATGCAATTTATGCATACATTGCATTAGAACATATAAAATGGAATGACAATGTTTAATCTAATCTTCCTAACTCAGCTATGTATTCCTGAAATAGATTTTGTGAATGAGTATATTGCTATTTCTTGACTTGCAAAATGTTTGCTAAGCAAAATTTCATAATGGGTGAAATATATTTCAAGATAATGTATTCCAGTGCAGAGAGAGTAGTAGAGCAATACCAAAGAATAGCTTTATAAATTGAAGACACATACTCTAAAGAATATTTTTAAATGAAGGAGTTCCTGCAATCTGTCAGAGACATGGTTTTGTTTGTCGTTTTTGTCCAATTTCACAAATTGGAAGTGAACATCTCTGTGACGTAGTATTTTAATCCATATAGAGGTATTTAGATAAGATTCAGTCTTTCAGGGAAATGACATTGTTTGACCTAAATTGAAGCCCGTGTACTGAAGTGCCCCTACAGAGTCAATTACATCTTTGATGGGGAGAGCAATCCTCATATTGTGACGGCTATATTATATTACAAGACAATGCAATGTTATTGAATTGAACTCTATTTACACACAATCACCCCAAATAACCTAGGATTTGGCTCTTTTTGCAACTTTCCAACATCTAGACATCATTATCTTCCCTGGTTTTCCTCAATTAACTTCCTTTGGAGATGACTCAGAAAGGAATGTCCACTTCCAGAAATAGTAAAGGGCCCAGCCATTGTTTTAGTGCCCATTGAAGATAGTTCAGAGCTAGACTGCAATATAATTCACTTGTCAATATTATCAGTCCAACAGCATGGTCAAGAGCCAGGGAAGGCAATGGAACTCTTGTGCAGAACAGCAGAATATGTCCCCTTGTGGCACATTTAGGGATGGATTGTGAAGGCTGAAGAGAAAGCTACATAAAGAATGAACCTATTGGGAATCTTACTAAAAGGTCTCACTGCATTATGCTTGACTGCACTCTGTTTCATAGTGACTCCAGTGGTCTAATCGGAGAATTCTTTTTAATAAACCCCTGCCTCAAATTCTGGTGTGTTAAATGTCTGCAAAGTTATGTTGCAACACTGTACACAATATGGAGTGAAACACTTTTGAATATTTTTCTGTGAGTCTTTTTTCACCAGATTTTGCCAAAATTATCTCAACAAGATTTTGTTGAATTTCTTTGAACCAACATTCTTCTCATGCTGGTTGGTCAGAAAGATCATTGTTGATTGGTCTAAACACAAGCTACCAGTATTGAAAGTCAGCTTGCCATCTAGCACTTTGCAGCTGATAGTCCACTCTGCACACTTCCCACACTGAAGACAGTCTTTCTTGGTTTTTGAATAACTTTGATCCAGGCAAAACTTGCTTACCCCAGGAGCTTATCCAAATCCTGCCATACCTCAAGGTAAATGGTTGGAACAAATGTTATGGGACCAATTCACAAAAGAAAGACTGAAGCATGCAAAGTCTCAGCACCAAAGACCATAACACCTCAGGTTTTGCAGGGAGCTATGCTTTTATCTGGACCCTGAAGAAATATCCCTATACAGCCAATGCTTCCACAATGTAACAATGAATTCATAAAATCTGAAATACAATCTCATGTCATTGGAGTGCTGTCTGCCAAAATCTAGATCATTGTCACCCTCAGCTCCTTAGCCTCATGTCAATTCAGCCCTCAGCTGCTGATGCTTACAAATATTATGGGTTTATGCTCATCTTTGTGTCTCTGAGTAGAACCCCCCCCCCCCCTTTGCTATAAAAGGGTTTCCTTAGCTTGCACAGCCAGACTTGTTCTTTGGGAAAACCTGCCAAGTTACACCCGCAAAGTGCAAGTACCCATTGATGTCATGGCCAGGAAAGCTCAGCAAAGTCTCTACTTCCCCAGGAAGATGAAGAAATTTGGCATGTCTCCATTGATGGACCCTAGAAAGTATTCTGTTGAGATGCATTACAGCTTGGTATGTCAACTGCTCGCTACGTGACCATAATGAACTGCAGAGAGTTATGGACACAACTCAACATGTCATGGAAAAAAGCCTCCCCTCTATGGACCATGTCTATACTTTTCACTGCCTCAGTAAAGCAGCCAGCATAATCAATGACCACACCTATTATGAACATTGTCTCTTCTGCCCTCTCTCTTTAGGTAGAAGATACAAAAGCCCGAAAGCATGCACCACCAAGCTCAAGAGCAGTTTCTATCCCATTGTTATCAGACTCTTGAATGGACTGCTTGTACGATGAGATGTACGATCTCCTTCATTATTGATCCCACTCACAGGAGCCCAAAATCAGGCTTCTCTGAAGGGAAGACCTTGTTGGGTGTGATGTTTGATCCCAAATAAAAACTCACAAGCCCTATAACATTCACTCTCTTTGCACACTTGCAGAGCCATTCAAGCCTTTACAGAATGTTGGAAATAGTCTACTGTCAGCGTAATATGATCCTGTGGTACACTGGTCCCTCTCGCTCAATACTTCCTCCATTTTGTTATCGCAAACATGAGGAATTCTGCAGATGCTGGAAATTCAAGCAACACACGTCGACTGTACCTCTTCCTAGAGATGCTGCCTGGTCTGCTGCGTTCACCAGCAACTTTGATGTGTGTTGCTCCGTTTTGTTATCCTAGGTTTGGTGTTCACACTGATGCTCCTACCGCCTTAGTTCCAATCCTCGGTTTGTTCTATCTTAACAAGCTAAGTTGTCTCCAGATAAATTGCATAGAGCACAGACATGTCTCAGAAAGGAGCTGAATATTCAGCAGCCCTATTGTCATTCCATAAGACCGTAAGATATAGGAGGAGAATTAGGCCATTTGGCCCATTGAGTGTGTCCACTATTTCATTCTGCCTGATCCACTTTTCTTCTCAGCCCCAATCTCCTGTCTTCCCCCCATATCCCTTCATGTCCTAACCAATCGAACCTATCAACTTCTGCCTTAAATATACATAATGACTTGGCCTCCACAGCTGCCTGTGGCAACAAATTTCACAGATTAGCAATGAATGCCACAGATTTACCAGCAGATTTCTAATAGAAGCATCACCATCATACTAAAAACATAAATTATTTTTAGTAAGTTGCTGAACTTTAAAAAGACACCAATTTCCTTTCTCTTATAAGCAGCAGGCTTAGCCGAAGTGTCAGCTCAGTCTCAGACTCAACCACACAATGCAACAAGGGTTTTCTCAGAAGAAAAGACTTGAGCGAATGAGGTAATTTTTCATTATTACCTAACCTTGCAAAAAATATGAACGTTATTCCTCATTTTATTCAAGGCCCTCTCTTTTCAAGCCTAGCTCCTGCTCATTGGTGAATTAACCTTAAAGGTTGAACGCTTTCATGGTAGCAGCTCTTCCCGTTTGCAAACCTAACAGGTGCTAAATAAATGGCCCGCTTAAAAATTCTTGCTGTCAGGTGTAGTAATGGATCTTTACAAGCACTTTACCAACACACTTCCTGTTTTCTATCAAATGCCATATCGTAGTGTTATAAACTTTCCAGTGAGCTAGGAATATTATAATCAGCACAGAAAATGCTCTGGTTTGCTAAAAGGGAGCACAACATTCAGGGCCCTAGTGAGTTTAAATGGAATGTGGGAATTAGAGCTCCAGTGAATTTAAGAGGAACTTGGGAAATAGAGCCTTAATGAGCTTAAAAGAAGTGCAGGGAGCAGTCTGGTGAACTGCCAGGAGTTTTGAATATATATACTGTAATTCATGTTTTTTTCTGTTGTGATGTATTGCATTGTACTGCTGCTGCAAAGACAACAAATTTAACTACATAAGGAGGTGATATCAAACCTGATTCTGATTCTGTTTCTGATCAAGTCGCTCCCCAGTGGCCCAACAGTCTAATATGAAATTGTCACCAGCTCATTAATAATGCAGGTCATTTGATATATCGTTCTATTCAAATACAGACCAAACCACAGTTGGCTCAGGTCCCAGTTATCCCGGAAAGCCTCTGCTTCAGACAGTTATGTCTAACTTTACCCTCCAGTGGTTCTTCGAACAACAATGACTTTCCATTGACAGGCAGATTTCAAAGGCAATGCCATGACCTTCTGATGTTTGACATCTGTCAGTGCAAATGTGAAAGTAGGGATTGTCCTCACATCTCCAAAGGCATTTCAAATACATGACTACTGGCTCTGCCTATATGATCACACTCACTGTGTTGTCACTCCGTACCTCTGTATAACTTTCGGAGAAACTTTGCCTTTCTAGGGGGTCATTGAGTTTGGCTTAGAAAACATCTGCATGAGTCCATTAAAACTGCCATAAAATTCATCCAATGATTTGAAATGACAGCTGCACAAACACTCCAATATCTTGCTTACCTTGGTTAAGGAGATAAAAGGATGAAAGACATGAACAGATTCTGCAAATAGTTAAATTAATGGCTTTGCTCAGTAGGAGATGCACATATGGAACTATAACAACTTTAATAGAACAAAACCTTTGAATCAGAATCAGAATCTGTTTTATTATCACAGACATATGTCATGAAATTTGATGCTTTTGTGTGGCAGTACGGTGCAAGACATAAATTATTATAAGCTACAATAAATTAAGTAAGTAGGGCAAAAGAGGAAAAGGGAGGTGTTGTTATAGGTTTCTAGACCTTCAGAAATCCAATGCTAGAGGAGGAGAAGCTGTTCCCAAAATGTTGAGTGCATGCCTTCAGGCTCCAGTACCACCTCCCGCCACAACCCCCCCTCCCCCGCCCATGGTAATAATAAGAGAGCATGTCCTGAATGGTGAGGGGTTCCTCCTTGACAGTTCCCCTCAGCAACAAGTATACTCCTTTGCATACTGCAAGGGGATAACCTACGAGGGCACAGCAGCAGCAGCAGTCAGACCAGTGGCTCTCTGGCCAACTCTGAAGCTCAGCAGAGAAAGGTAAAGTCAGGCAGAGCGTTCGTGTCTGGAAACTTAATAGTTAGAGGAATGGGCAGCAGATTCTATGGCTGCAAAAATGAAGCTTGGAGGTATGCTGCTTCCTTGGTTCTAGGATCAAGGGTGTCTTAGAGCGGCTGCAGAGACTCCCAGGAGGGAGAGTGAGCAGCTAGAGATCAAGGTGCACTTTGGCACCACTGACATTGGTAGAAAAGGGGAAGAGTTCATTTGCAGTGAGTGTAGGGAATTAGGGAAGAAGATGAAGAGCAAGACCTCCAAGGTAGTTATCTCTGGCTTACTCCCCAGTGCTACGTGCTCATCACGGTAGAAATAGGTTGATGTCACAGATGAATGACAGGCTGCGGAAGTGGTGAGTGGGGAAGGTTTTCACCTCTCCGGATCCCTCTAAAGATGGTATGATCTATACGAAAATGACATGTACTTGAACCCGAGGGGGACCAATATCCTTGTGGGCAGGTTTGCTAGAGCTCTTTGGGGGGGGGGGGGGGGGGTGTTTAAACTAAGTGACAGGTGGATGGGATTCAGAGTGATAGGGCAAAATTGCAATCAATGGATGTGTTGAAGAGTAACAGGAGGGCAAAGTTGAAAAAAAGTGATGAATAGAGGAATGAAGACGTTATATTTGAATGCATGCAGTATATGGAATAAGGAAGATGATCTTGTAGTGCAGTTAGAGATTGGCAGGTATGATGTTCTGGGCATCACTGAGTCATGGCTGAAAGAAGATCATAGCTGGGAGCTTAGTATCCAACGACATAAAATGTATCGAAAAGACAGGTAGGTAGGCAGAGAGGGTAGGATGGCTCTGTTGGTAAAAAATGAAAGCAAGTCATCAGAAAGAGGTGACATAGGATTGAAAGGTCTAGAATCAATATGGATAGAGCGAAGAAACTGCAAGGGTAAAAATACCCTGATGGGGGTTATAAACAGGAGTTAAATACAGCAGTTTGTAGTTGAGCCCAGTAGGGGAAAGGCAATTCTGGATTGACTGCTGTGTAATGAAACAGATTTACTTAGGGAGCTTAAGGTAAAGGAACCCTTCAGATAAGAAATCATAATATGATAAGGTTCAAACTGCAGTTGAGAAGGAGAAGCTAAAGTCAGATGTATCATTATTACAGTGGAGTAAAGAAAGTTGCAGAGGCATGAGAAAGGAGCTGGACAAAGTTGATTGGAAGGGGACACTAGCAGAGATGATGGCAAAATAGCAATGGCTGGAGTTTCTGGGGCCAACTTTGAAGGTGCATGATAGATAATTTCCAAAGATGAAGAAGTATTCTAAAGGGAGGATGAAGCAACTGTGGTTGATAAATGAAGTCAGAGGCAGGATAAAAGCAAAGGAGAGGGCATATATATAGCAAAAAATCAGTGGAAGTTAGAGTATTCGGAAGCTTTTAAAGACCAGTGGAAGAGAACTAAAAAAAAAGCAGAGGAAAGATTAACTAGATAAGTCAGCTGGCCCATATATTAAAAAAGACACAAAATGATTTTCAGATATATAAAAGAGAGGTGAGAGTGGATGTTGACACTATAGATATAGTAATGCTGGAAAATGACACTACAGAATTAGTAATGGGAGTTAAAGAAATGGTGGATGAACATAAAAAGTATTTTTCATTAGCCTTCACTGTGGAAGACATTAGCAGTATGCCAGAAAGTTGAGAGTGTCAGTGGGCATAATGGAGTGTAGTTGCTAATACTGATGAGAAGGTTGCTTATGAAGCTGAAAGGTCTGATAATAGGAAAGTCATCTGGAGCAGATGGACCACGCTCCACGGGTCTTTTTTACCAGTCCTGATGAAGTGTCTCAATCTGAAATGTCAGCTGTTTACGCTTTTCCATAGATGCTGCCTGTCCAGCTGACTTCTTCAGCATTTTGTGTGTGTGTTGCTTTGATTTCCAGTATCTGCAGATTTTCTTACAACATGCTGGAGGAACTCAGCGAGCCGGCAGCATCTGTGGAAATGATGAGTCGACGTTTCGGGCCGGAACCCTTCGTCAGGACTGTAGAGGGAAGGGGCAGAGGCCCTATAAAGAAGGTGGGGGAGGTGGGAAGGAGATTAGCCTCCTCCTTCCCACCATCCCCCACCTTCCTTATAGGGCCTCTGCCCCTTCCCTCTACAGTCCTGACAAAGGGTTCCGGCCCAAAACTTTGACTCATCGTTTCCACAGATGCTGCCCGACCTGCTGAGTTCCTCCAGTGTGTTGTGAGTGTTGCTTTGACCCCAGCATCTGCAGATTATTTTGTGTTGCAGATTTTCTTGTATTTCTGAAAGAGGTAGCTGAAAAGATTGTTGAGGCATTAGTAATGATCTTTCAAGAATCACTTCATTCTGGAATAGTTCCAGAGGATGAGAAAATTGCAAATGTCACTTGACACTTTAAGAAGGGAAGGAGGCAAAGGAAAGAAAATTGTAGGCCAGTTACCCTGAGTTCAGTGCTTGGAAGATGTTGGAGTCCATTATTTGGATGAGGTTATGGGGTACTTGAGGCACATAATAAACTAGGCCAAAGTCAGCATGGTTTCCTTAAGGGGAAATCTTGCCTGACATATCTGTTGGAATCCTTTGAGGAAATAGCAAGCAGGATAGACAAAGGAGAGTCAGTGGATGTAGTTTATCAGGATGTTCAGGCCTTTGACAAATGCAGCACATGAGGCTACTTAACAAGATAAAAGCCAGTGGTACAGGAGAGATACCAGCATGGATAGAGGGTTGACTTATTGACAGGAGGCAGAGATTCAGAATAAAGTCGGCCTATTCTGGTTGGCTGCTGGTGACTAGTAGTGTTCTGCAGGGGTCAGTATTGAGATTGTTTCTTCAACATATTATACAGTATGACAATGATTGGGATTCGGGAATTCATGGATTTGTGGCCACATTTGCAGATGATATGACGATAGTTGGAGAGGCAGGTAGTGCTGAGGAAGCAGGGAGTCTGCAGAAGGACTTAGCCAGATTGGGAAAATGGGCAAAGAAGTGGCAGATGGAACATAGTGTAGGGAAGTGCATAGTCACACACTTTGATAGAAGAAATAAATGTATAGACTATTTATTAAATAGAGAAAATTCAATAATCAAAGGTGCAAAGGGATTGGGAGTCGTTGTGCAGGAATCTCTGAAGATTATCTTTCAGTCTGAGTCAATGGTAAGAAAGGCAAATGTAATTAATTTCCAGAGGGCTAGATTATAAGAGCAAGGTTGTGATGCTGAACCTTTATAGGTCATTGGTCAACACAAGTGACTGCAGGTGTAATCTGGAGCAACACACAAAAACCTGGAGCAACTCTGCGAGTCAGGCACCAAATGAAGGTAAGTGGGCAGTTGACATTATGGGTTGCAATCCTTCATCTGCCCATTTCTTTCCATAGATGCAGCCTGGCCCACTGAGTTCCTCCAGCATTTGTTTCCTGCTTTGTTTACTAAGATGCTGCATTGATGAACAAAAATGTAATCCATGAGCAACCTCCATCTCAAAAGTAATGAAGTAACCCAAGTTAATTGATAATGATATGACAAAATAAAAAACAGACAGAATTTGATACTGAGCCATAGAAAATGAGATCTGGAAAAGATGACCAAAGAATGAGTCAAAATATATGGTGCATAATGGTTCCAAGGTTGTCAAGCTAAGGAGTGGTAGCGGGGACAAGCTCCCACTACCTATAAGTTCTTCTCATGGCACGCGCCTCAAATAGCCTCTGACAACCAAGTCCAACTCCTGGCCTTCTCATGTGGTTTAGCCTCTAAGTCTGGCAGAACTGTTTCTACTGACAGGAGAAGGGCGAAGGTGGGTCCTGGCACCTTAAAACCAGTGCTTCGGGTAGTTGGAGCTCATCAGCCTAGGAAGGCAGTCCATCTAAGAGAGGGAAAACTCTGATTTCAAACCTCCGCTGCCCTGCGGCCATACCCACTCATGGAAAAAGCTTCGGAAGTAAACCCTGAGGACAAATCTGGAGCTGAAGTCTCTAAGGCAGTCCGATGATGCCTTCAACCTTGTTCTGGCAATTCCTGCGACAACACAGGTGCCAAGTTGTATCAGCCCTTGCCCTTCCCTCGGACAACATTGGTGTCGTGGAGAGGGAAGGCTTGCTGCATGGGCAACTGCCGGTCTTCTATACAACCTTGCCCTGTCCTGGGCCGTGGAGAGCCAACACAGACTGAAGCAAGATTTTCCAGGCGCAGATCCGTGGTCTCGCGGGACTAACGGTAGCCACCAATCACCAATGGAAGAGACAGGTCTTTGGGAGCCAATTCTCCCTAAACAACCTTGGCTGCTGAAAGCATGAAAAGAATTGAAAAGGTTTGTGAGATAAGAACATAAGGTCATTAGAAATAGGATTAGTGAGCAATCAGCCCTCAAAAATGGTTGTCATTCAATAAGATCATTGTTTTGACATCAGTCACGTCTACTTCCCCAGCTTTTTTTTCATAATCTTTGATTCTGTTAATGACTGGAAATCTATCCATTTCTCTCCCAAGTGTACCCAAGCAATCTACCTCACAGCTCTCAGTGGCAATGAGTCTCATAGACTTTGAAAGATAGATTCCTTTTTCTGTTCTTGAGTATGTTCCTATTATGATCTTGTTGGACAGGAGCATCACGCAAAGTCTTTGTTTTCAGTGATAACATGGTCATAAATTATGTTTGTATCAAAAACTTAGCAATTTAACATTTAGTCTTTGGATAATCTCTATAGCTTTCACATTGGATATCACTACTGGGGGACATGATAGTGCAGCAGTTAGCTCAACATTTTACAACAGCAACCATAAGATCAGGATTCAACTCTTGCTGAATGTTAGAGTTGCACATTTTCCCCATGACTGCATGAATTTACATACAGTTCAGATTTGTGAGCTGTGAGCATGCTATATTGCCACCAGAAGTGTGGTGATACTTGTGGGCTGCCCAGCACAATCCTAGGTGTATATGTGACAAAACTAATCTTAATTCCTAATCTTTAAACTTTATCATTATTACAATCCCGGAGGGATTTGCAAGAAGTATGTGGATTTAAATGTAATGAATTTGGAGCAGGGGCACAGCAAAGGGCAATGAAGGGGATAAAAAGATTATGCAAAGATGTATTCAAGCAAAAAAGACAGTCCAAATTAGTTCAGCACAACATCTTGTGCTGAAGGCGCTGTTCCTGTGCTGTGCCATTTTATGTTCTGCGTTCTAAAGGTACTTCCCTACAGCAAAGGTAAAATGAAAAAGTTATCCATGTTGTGTTTTTGTGCAGATAACAATTTATTGCATTAAGACTCTGTATTAAAAGCTCTGATTACAAAATTTAATGACACTGTTTGAAAGACAGCATTTGGCTCTTTCATGTAATGTCAAGCTGTTTCAAAAGGTGAGATTATCTCTGAATAGCTCTGCCAATATTTTTCACCGCTGCCAAAACTTAGCCATGCAGCAGAAAGTTTATCAGTAAGCACTTAAGCATACATGCACGCAGCATGACCAACACTCTGTACTGGGTTTACTGATCCATGAGATGCAACAAATAAGTAATAATTGTAAGAAATTGTCAGGGAGTTTCTCTGTCAAGAGCTCCATTCCCTAAGTGCAGACAAATGCTTCAACAAATATCATGATCTCACAAGTGTGGTCAAGACGAACCTTCATGACATAGAACATAGAACATAGAACAGTACAGGCCCTTCGGCCCACAATGTTGTGCTGACCCTTAAACCCTGCCTCCCATATAACCCCCCACCTTAAATTCCTCCATATACATGTCTAGTAATCTCTTAAAACATCCACAGATCTTGGCTTTATCTAAGTTTCACTAGAAAAGCAAGTACTGGTTAGGGATAGTAAGCATGAAGAAATTATGATTCATAAACTTGAAGCAGTGATCAAGAGGATTGATGAGGACAAGGTGGTATATATTGTCTACATAGACTTCAGCAAGACTTTTGACTACATTTGCAGATGACACCAAAATTGGTGGTGTAGTGCCCATGAAGAAGGGGACTCTAAATTCCTTGTGGATCTCTCACTCTCTCTCTCTCTCTCTCTCTCTCTCTCTCTCTCTCTCACCCTCATGCACAAACACCAATTTTTTATATCTACCAGTTCAACCTTATATGTGTTCTTTGATCTGAGCATGAGGTGCTACTTTTAAAAATGTTCACCCTCTTAGACTGCTGAGTTCATCTGCCAACTAATAGGTCAGGAATATATCCAGAACTAGCACCCACATGTTATGTCTGACTAAAACTGAGCTGCACTAAAGCTGCAACAGGGAAATATAAAAGTCTTTGTTCACACAGGAAACCTCCAGGACAGAGAGGGTCCTCTAGCTTCCTCTTCCTCAAGTTAATAATCAGCTCTTTGGTCTTGCAGATTGAGTGAGAGGTCTTTGATATGGTACCACTCAGCCATATTTTCAATCTGCCTCCTACATGTTGATTTGGTACCACTTTTGCTTCGACCTACAGCAGTGGTGTCATCAGCAAAACTTGAATAGGGGATTGGAGCTGTGCTTAGCACATTGTCATATGTGTAAAGCAAGTAGAGCTGGAAACTAAGCACATATGTTGTGGTGCATTTGTGCTGACAGAGATTGTAGAGGAGATATTGTTCCCAATCCAAAATGACAGGGGCCTGCAAGTGAGGAAATTGAGCATCCAATTGCACAAATATGTATTAAGGCCAAGGTCTTGAAGCTTATTGATTAGTCTAGAGAGGACGATGATATTGAATGCCAAGCTGCAGTCGATAAAGAGCATTCTGAAGTATGCATATTTGCTGTCTAGATGTTGCAGGTTTGCGTGAACAGCCAATGAGATGGCATCTGCTGGGTGTACCTGTTGCTCTGGTAGGTAAACTAAGGTGGATCCAAGTCACCTCAGGTTTACATTAAAATGTTGCAGGAGGTATAAATACCAAGCATCCACATGTTTGCTACAGTCTCTATAAGATGTTAATATTCATGAATATTGGCTCCTCATTGTCTGTTGTTCAGTAATTGCATTGAATTTTCAGTATATTTTGCACAGGCTCACATGTAATCTGGTTCACACAATCTTTCGTATTGGGCAGAGTGGTGGAAGTTGTGACTATGACACACAAAGGAACTTTGCCAATGGAGCAGATTGTCAAGCCAAACAGCCTGCAATATGTTTTTTAAGCCGTCAAGTTGGACTTCAACAACACAACGAACCGCAGTCAAGGCACACATAGAACATTGCATTTAGCAGCAGATTTGCCCAGCAACAGCAGTTTCTTTCTCTTCAAAGTCAAACTTAAAGTAAATTCATTATCAAAGTACATATATTTTACCATATATTGTTATCAATATTCACTTTTCAGGGCATCAGAGGCTGAGTGCTAAATTTAGTTGCTAGCACAGCAGCATGACCTTTCCACAGGGTTAGACATATTGGTGATAAAGTTAAACTTTTTACAAATGGTCTTTTTCAGAATTTTGTTGTAAACAAGAACCAGTCTCCAGTTCCTAATGTAAATTTCAAGCAGCAATCAGTTTGAAACTCCAAGAGGACCATAGCTTTGTTGTAAGTTTTATTCCTCAATAACCCGGAGATCTATGTTGGCTGAAATCAGGTCTTTATGTTTTGGCTCATGATAGAGTCACCCCTCCAACAGGTCAAAGAGTAAAGGCCAGATTAAGAGTGGTCCACTGTTTCTCCAGTTTTTGGGAGTTCAGCTCAGGGCTAAATCCCTGACTGGTAGAAAGAGCAATGAAGATCCTTCTACATCTGAGTGTGATGGTATTGCTTAGGCTGCAGCCGGAACTTGTATGACTGACTGTAGTGAAAACTGAGAGGAAGCTCTAACATGGTGAAGAAAGCCTTGAACACTACCAAGAGATGGAGAACCTTCATTGCTGCCCTAAATGCCAGCAGCATAATGGGCAGTAAGTAAGTAATCAATTTGAAGTTGGAGGCACATCTTGGCAAAGTGAAGTGACCAGGAGACTTCTTGTCTACATTAGCCAAACACAAGATAATGGGGCTATGTCACTTAGCACATCAAACATGGCTACAAGTTGGGATGTTTGTATTCTCAGAAGTTCAAACCTCACAGCATTAATTGTTGGATGTTTGGGATCCCTGTTGCCAGAAACTTTTAAGACCATCTGTATGAATTACTTTACCCCAGCAAAGGTATCTGGAAAACAAAACCTGCAGATAATGTCATCTAGTAGAAAATCATATAAATATCATAAGCATTGGGGATTGTTAGGAATGACAAGGAGAAGGATGGAAATATGGTGTTACAGAAGGAAGGACCAGAATTCGTTCCTCAAACTTTTGTTTCTGCACCAGACAACTGTTTCATCTGCAACTTGTTGGTATGTTCTTCAGTTCATAAGAAATGTGCCTGTGATTGAAAATCCTTTGTAGTTTACAAATGTTTTGTAATTCAGAAATATTTTTAAACATAGAAACCCGCTGTGTGTTAAATGTGTGTGGGGGCTTTGTCCGGGATTGAGTCTGCTGGTATGCTGTGTGCGTGCCCTGTTTAAATCTGTAATGTGTGTCTCTGTGGGTTATTTGCTGGTGATTGCTGTATGTGCTGTGGGTGCGGTCTTTGTTCGTGTTCGGGCTGGCATTGACGAGTTGGAGGTGGCACTCGGGGCTGTCCATGCGGTTGGGAGAGAGAGGAAAGAGTGGTCTGATTTGGAGGTAGGGTGGGATAGTGTCCACCCCAAGAGGGTCGGAGACATGCGAGACATAGGCGGAGCGGATCTCTCAGTTGTTAGATGAGTGACAGTGCTCGGTTGAGGGAGAGCGACAGGGATTGGTTGAAAGTTTGAGTAGGCGGGCTGGTGACAGTGTTAGAGCTGTCAGGTTCACTTACAGCGTAATGACAGCTGTCAGTTATTTGAAAGAGGGGGGAAAGTTTTCAGTGTGTCTTCACTGGCTAGGAGGGTGGCTAAATTGCTTGCAGTGCCAGGGGGATCATTTCAGGGGATCAGCCCCTCCCTCCTTCAGTTGTTGAGCTGATCAGAGAGGTGTCGGAAAACTTAGTGGAGGCCCAGTGGGGGAAAAGCTTGGGGTCTCTGGGGAAGCACATTCCCAGCAATATACCAATGAACTTCCGAAGGGAAAAGACCCTATTCCTGAAAGCTTAGAGGGATCACGCCTCAGGGTGTCAGGGTGTCGCTATGGATAGAGGGAAGCGATGCTAAAGCTATCCTCGACCCCGTGGTGCAGGTCAAGTTGTTGGACAGTTCGTTTTACAACCAGTGTCTGAAGCATTTACCCTTGACAACCGCAAGAGCACTGGAGACTTTGGGTACCAGTGCCAGTAGTTATCCAGAAGACGATGACTGGTTAATGACCCTGGAGTTCATGGGGGCATTGTCTGGGCACCCAGCGTGTCGAGTTGCTTCTGAGGACGTGTATAGCAGCCTTGAGCCGGTACCAAATTTAAACGAGACCCAGTGGTGGTATGGCTTGGGGAAAGTAGCTCAGGGTGAGAGCCTCTTAGTAGACACTCAGAACTACCACGAGGGAGGGGAGTTGACCGCTGAAGTCACCTCAGTGAGAGAAAGGTTGCGGCAACTGGACCCCAGTGGCTTGGAAGACGGAGGCAGCGTGTGTGTGGATTATGCGACGTGGTTTAATGTGTTGCATCTGAGGAGTAGATGTTGCCAGATCCCGAGGAGTGCGGCTGTTGAGCTGAAGACAGCCGTTACCAGTTCCCTAGGATTCTTCTGATCCGAAAAGATGCCCAAGGGCATATCCGGAGCCCCTTCATCCTTCCCACGGGGCATGAGGAAGACCATGGGGGAAGGGAAGTTGTGTGGAGTTTGGACGTATGTGGATGACCGCCTAGAGCTTGGATTCACCTGGGGGGACTATGAGGCGAGGCGAGTGGCTGAGCCCGGGCGACCGAAGCGAAGTGTCAAATGTGGAGGAGTTTTTGGCCGGAGGAATTTGGCGCAATGTGAGAAAAATGACCCGACGTACCAGTTGGACTTCCTGGTGTTGGAACAGACGGTGGTGGACCGGGGAATGGAAACCCAGGTCGTCAATCTGAATGAGACCCAGGGAAGAGAGGGGGTTTGCACCACACTGCGGTCATGTACTGATGAATTAATCCAGCGAGAAGAAACAATGACCCACTTTCGAACGGATCAGCAGAAACTCAAGACGTCGATTCAGAAAAGATTGGAAGACTTACAAGTTGGGGAAGATCAAGGAAGTGTTCTGACTAAGGTCAACAGAAAGTGGGAGCCCAGGGAGAGGAGTTTGACTTCACTCCCGAGGAGGTGAAGAAATGGAGGACAGATCTCGGAAATGGGAGGCGGACGCTTGAAAGGAACCTGAAGATGATAATCGCGAGTTTAAATGAAGTAGAAAAACTGAAAGTTGACCTGAAAGATATCCTCAGGAAGAAACAACCAGAGGCTGAACGTTCTTTAACTGCTGCTTTTCAGGTCAGGGTGGGAGAAGCTGGTGGGGTAACTGCGTCCCAGATTGAGATGGCCAAGAACCCTGAGTCCGAACTGCTGAGGCTGTGGCGAGAGTTGAAGGAGTCCCCAAAGAAGCTGACATCTCGACTGCAGGAGGCTGAAGGGGTAACCCCGGCTAAATGTTTCAGTTTGGAGAAACTTAAACAGCAGCTACCGATCGAGGGAATGAGGAAGGATATGGATTCGAAGGATGATGTGCTGCACATGTGGTACATGCTGCCTTTCTCTAACTTCCTCGTGATTGAGGAAGAGACCTTTGGCCCTTCTCCCACTGAGTCAGGTGTAGTGGGGAGGGCTAGCTGTGGGCAGTCTGAGTTGTGGCAGGACCAGGAAGGAAAAGAAGTGGGGCCACGGACACAGGACAGGGGGCTCCGAGTTGTAATGGTGGCCTGAGTGAGAGGGGAGTTGGCAAGCAGGCCCGCGGTATCCCTAGTAGTGTCTGAGCCTTTTGGGTTTAGGTGCGGGGGTACGGAGGTTCCGGAAGGTTAAGAAGCTCCCAGATAGGTTGGCCTATGTAGCGCCCGTAGGACCGGAGTAAGGTCCACTGTTTGGGGAGCACTGTCACTGTGTGTGTTGTGTGTCTGCAGGACTGGTTGGTGAGTTATTTAGAAGTCCTCATGACTTTATTTGGTGGGGGTAGAGTGTAAGGGGGTTTCGACTTTTATGTTACTGCGGAGGCCAATTAAAATGGAGTCTTTGTTATGCTAATCTGGGGAATGCGGCTTTGTTGTGTTAAACTCTGAGAAAGTTTGCGCTAGCAACTTGTTTTGGTTTAGAGTGTGATAAGCGAGTATATTAACCAATTGGGATAGTTGTTGTGGTTTTGATGTATTTGAAGATACTGTATGCGCGGGGTTTTGGGGCAGAAGGCGGGAGAGCGAGACAGAGGATGGATGAGGTGCTGTGATGTCTGCTAACGGGGTCGGACCCCAAGGGGGGCGTTTGGCAAGGAGACGGAGACGGACTCATGTGGAGCATCTGGTCGACCACCGTTGTTGGTCCCAGGCGGCCGGTCGAGGTGGTCCGAAGGGTCGCAGGGTGAAGAAGAAGGTTCTTGAGTTCCAACTGTTTTGTGCACGAAGAGATTGAACTTTGATAAGTGTGGCGCCTTTTATTTTCCTTTTATATTTTATTCTCTATTAATTATATAGTTCCAGTAATATCTATAAACTGTAAGTCATTTAATCGTATCTGGTGCATCGCCTGTTATTTGGCGGGGTGGGGTACCTCACACAGCATCCACACAAACTATTACCCAGTTTGGCGGGGCCGACGGTTGTTTCCCTAGACGACAGTGAGCTGAGCGACCCTGAGGGTGGCCGGGGGGGGCGTGGCGCTACATGTGTATTAAGAACAATCTGTCTTTGTTAACTGGACATATTTTCTCCTTGGTAGGGAGGGATAACCCACCACTCAAGCATAGGTATTGGCAGCTAAACCTATCTGCAGTCACAGAAGTAAATTAAACCTTGAAGAGTAGGTTGATACATTATAACCTCCCTATAGTGAGGGTACCCATAGATATCTATATTGGATAGGGCTTAAAGTCTTTTTGTAGACAGGGCATGCGATATCATCACAATATTGTGGAGAAACAAGATTAGAAGTCTCTCTCTACTGTAGTTTTATCTAATGGGAGGTTCCTATACAGGAAGTAATAAAAATATACTACACACCATCAGTTAATATTTTTAAAAACTCTCTCAATTTTTTAATGTTGGACTCCAAGGAATTTCTTACAGAAATGCAAGACTGTTTGGGAAAGTTAAAATAATCTCAAATCTATGTATTCTCTCATGAATTGCTACTGAACATTGCTTAATACCATCACTAAATAATTGTCAAAGCTAAATTCCAGTTGAAATACTGTAGGCAAAACACTACTGATCAGAATCACAAAATTATGTGCATTTGTTCCAATATCTCTTCCAGACAAACAGAAATGAGGAAAGGAAGCATGAATAGTCAATTTAACACATGGAATAATGCTACATCTACCCTAGTAATCTGACCCTTCAAGGAAATTAAAAGATAACTGCAACAGGTAGTTGACACTGGAGATAAGGTATTGATTGAGAAATTCTAGAGTCACTCGGGGGGGCGGGGGGTAAGAAAGCATCTGCTAAAAGAGGAACAGAGTCGACATTTTAAGCCAAAGAATCTGATCAGAATATGGTTTCAGGTTATGGTTTGATCAGAGGTTTTTGGTGATGCACTTGGTGAAACATTTGATGTGATGAAAGGTTATCAACCTGAAGCATTAATCCCATATCTTTTGCCTAACCTGCTACATATTTCCAGCACCTTTGTAATTTACTCCTAATTTTCAGCATCAACAGTTGTTCTGATTTTTGCAAAGTATTGCAGGATTTCCTCATGATCCTGGAATAGTTATGCTGCTATATTATTTTTGAGCTGCTGGTTGTAACCATTGAGTTAGCATGCAGAGAGTAATTAAATGAAGCTCATAAACTAATAATAGGTGATCATGTCAAACTGTAACACAGAAGTAAAACACTTGCACATGTAATGTGCAAATCTATTTTACAGGCCACCTAAGTCACACTGGCATAAGTTCTAAGGTAGATCTTATTCATGGAGGCAGTGTAGATTAAAATTTTTTTATGGGATCAATATAAAGACCATAGGACTGTCTATGTGGGACATATTTATAGTTTGAAGCAAAACGCCCTGTCTCCATCATTGTGCTGGGGGACTCTATAAAGTTAGACAATTTTCTCTTTGCTCAGGAGATCACCATTTGTAGAGTGACAAATTCAACATTGGAAAAGGTAACTCAGGAATAAATCACTGTTTGATGAATTTGCAATTTGTAGGAAGCATCAGACAGAAACAGCCATTGATAGTGTTGTATGACCAAAGGTCGCAATAGTTTTATGCGTTCCTTGGTACCGAGTGTGTTTTTATGGAATCTGAGAACTTTCAATCCAATGGTATCAGAATGGAGTTTGTCATTCCCTGTGATAACTCAATACTATACAAGTTCTCATTCTTTCAAAAAAGTTTTTGTAAATGTTCTTCTTAAGTATTTATCTCATTAAAGTGGTTGAATTGACACTAATTGTGATAGGTACACTGTGTTCCCATATCTTGTTGCTTTTATGCTTCATTTTTCATTCCAAAAGGATGGTCTAATCATATAACAAGTAAGTGCTCTGATGAATGCTTTAGCATGAATTACAATTTTCTAAGACCTAATTATTGGTCAAAATCATTGCATGGGTTATATAGATATTGTGTCAGTCTTTTCAGACATTTTTGATCTCTGTGTAATATTCCCATCTATCTGAAGTGTGTGTGGGTGTGTAGTGCAATGTCATGAGTAATCCAGGGCAAGATCATAATTAGGACAATTACTTGTCCTTGGTTGCAAGCAATGTACAAGACTTAAATTCAGGTTAGAAACAGAATGATGCCATTACAGACATCGCCAATCACTGCAGGACATGCAGAAGAATTTGAGAATACTTAGAGCAAAGCACATCAAATGCTGAAGGAACTCAGCAGATCAGGCAGCATCCATGGAAAGGAATAAACAGTCAATGTTTTAGGCCAAGATCTTACATCAGGATTCCTGATGAAGGGTCTCGACCTGAAATGTCAACTATTTATTCCTCTCCATAGATGCTGCCTCATCCGCTGAGTTCTTTCAGCATTTTGTGTGTTTTGTTCTGGATTTCTAGAATCTGCAGAATCACTTGTGCTTATTGAGAAAACTTAACTATTACATTAAAGTCCAAGTCAAAGTTGAGTTTATTGTCATGTGCACAAGTACATATGTGCACAGGTAAAATGAAAAACTTGCTTGCCACAGCATCACCTAAGCAGCATTTTTAGCATCATTGTCACAGCATCGTAAGCACATAGCATCATACAAACAGCATTTTTAAGAGAAACAGAACTTAACCATAAGTGCACAATTTTTGAACTGTCCTAAGACCCTTCTTAATCACTGTCTTGGCTACTTATAGTGGGGCAGTCACTCCTAAGTCACAGGAGGTAGATAGATGGGTGACTGCCAGGAGGGGGAAAGGAAATAGGTAGACAGCAACCCTGATGGCATTCCCTTCAATAACAAGTACAGCACTTTGGATACCATTGGAGGGGATGACCTATGGGGGAAAGCCACAGCAAACAGATCTCAGGCACTGAGTCTCGTCTCGTTCTGTGGCTCAGATGGGAAGAGGGCAGAAGAGGAAAGTAGTGGTGATAGGGAATTCGATAGTCAGGGGAACAAACAGAAGGTTCTGTGAATGTGAAAGAGATTCCTGAATGGTGTGATGGTGCCAGAGTCTCTAATGCCTCAGAGTGGGTCAACAGTATTCTTCAGGGGAAGGTTGAGCACCAGAGGTTGTGAAATTATTGGCAACAATGATATACATAGCTAGGAAAAAGGCTGAGGTACTAAAACGTGAATATAAGGAGCTAGGAAGAAAGCTGAAAAGCAGGACCTCAAGTATGGTAACCTCTAGACTGCTGCCTGTGCCACGTGCCTGGTGGCATCCGTTAGTCTCGCGAGACCATGGATCTGCGCCTGGATTTTCTCTAGGGCGCAGGCCTGGGCAAGGTTGTATGGAAGACCGGCAGTTGCCCATGCAGCAAGTCTCCCCTCTCCACGACACCGATGTTGTCCAAGGGAAGGACAAGGGCCGATGCAGCTTGGCACCAGTGTCATTACAGGAGTTGCCAGAATGAGGATGAAGGCAACGTCGGATTGCCTTAGGGACTCCAGCTCCAGATTTGTCCTCAGGGTTTACTCCTGAAGCCTTTCCCGTGAGTGGGTATGGCCGCAAGGCAGCGGAGGTTTGAAATCAGAGTTTTCTCTCTCTTAGATGGAATGCCTTCCCAGGCTGATGAGCTCCATCTACCCGAAGCACTGGTTTTAAGGCGCCAGGACCCACCTTCGCCCTTCTCCTGTCAATAGAAACAGGCTCAGAGGCGAAGCCACACGAGAAGGCCTGGAGTTGGACTTAGTTGTCAGAGGCTATTTCAGGCGCGTGCCATGAGGAGCACTTTTAGGTAGTGGGAGCTTGTCCCCACTACCACTCCTCGGCTTGACAACCTAGGAACCATCAATATTAGGGAAGCTGAATTCACCCATGGCAATAACGCTGTAATTTTGTATCTCTCCAAAATCTGCCTACCAATCTGCTCCTTATTGTCTCTGTTACTATTGGTGGAGGGGGAGGGGGAGGCATTCCTATAGAGTGATTCCTTCCATCCTTACATGCCAGTAAGGGTAAAAATAGGATGATATGGCAGATGAATCTGTAACTGAAGAGTTTGTGCAGGGGCAGGGTTTCAGAGTTGTGGATCATTGGGGTCTGTTCTGGGGAAGGTACAACCTATATAAAGGGAGATGCTACACATATCCTTATGGGCAGATTTGCTAGAGCTGTTGGGAAGGATTTAAACCATATTCTACATTTGCAGGGGATGGGAACCAGAGTGATAGGTCAGAGGGTGGAGCAATTGGTAGAGAGACTAAGAAGAAAGATAGGCAGTGGATAGGCCATTAATGCAGTAAGTTGGACTTTAATGTGAGAAGTATCAGGACAAAAGGTGATGAGCTTAGAGCATGGTTTAGTACATTGAACTGTTAAAATGTGGCCATTACATTGGGGTGGCACAGTAGTGTAGTGGTTAGCACAAAGCTTTACAGTACCAGGAACTCTGGTTCAATTCCTACCGTTGCCTGTGAGGAGCTTGAACATCCTTCCCATGAACATGTGGGTTTCCTCTGGATGCTTTTGTTTCCTCCCACAGTCCAAAGATCTACCGGCTGGGAGGTTAATTGGTCAATGTGTAAGGGGTTTCTTCTTTTATGTTACTGCTAAGGCTAATAAAATGGCTTCTTTGTTATGTTATAATAAAAATAGCTTTTCTGTAATAATAACTGCGATATAAGGAGTTCCCTCTCTCCCTCTCATTGATAAGAGAGGGACGAAACAATGAGTGTCCATGTTATTCTTTTTCTGGGTGATATTCTGTCTCATATGGCTGGGAGCCATGTGGTTTGGCGGGTTTCTTGGGAGGAGACCCGAAGAGGACAGACGGGCTGGACACGTTCTGGTCGACCACCGTGGCTGGTCCTGAGCTGCGAGTCGAGGGGGTCAGAGGAGATCGCATGGTGGAAGGAGGACCCCGTTAATTGAGATCCAATGGTTGTGCACGAAATGGTTGAAATCTGATAAGTTTGGCGCCTTTTACTTTCCCTTTTATATTGTATCTCTATTAATTACATAGTTCCAGTAAGATTTATAAAGCGTAATCTGTAAATCGTACATTGTGTGCTGTCTGATATTTGATGTGTGTGTTGGTACCAGGTGGCATTGCATAGCAACTACACAACCATAAGATACGGTTTGGTGGGCGTACGGGGTCTCCCCTAAATAAACACGAGCCGATAGCTTTGAGCGTTACAATTGTAAATTGTCTCATGATTAGATTAGGATTAAACTGGGGGATTGCTGGGTGTCTGGGCTTGAAGAACCAGAACGGCCCATTCAACATTGTATGTCAATAATAATAAAAAATTACAGAAACTTCTTTGTCACAGGGATAGGATTGGCTGCTGGATGCTCCAGGGCTTAGATGTTTCAAAAGTGACAGGGAGGGGTGTAAAAGTGGCGAGGAAGTAGCATTGCTAATCAGAATTGCAGAAAGGAAGGACATCATGGAGGGATCATCTACTAAGTAAGTGCAGGTGGAAGTCAGAAAGAGGACGGGAGAAATCACTCTATTGGTAGTATTGTACTCTATAGGAATGCCTCCCTTTCACCCTCCACCAATAGTACAGAGACAATGAGAAGCAGATTGGTAGGCAGATTTTAGAGAGATACAAAAACTACAGCTTTGTTGTCATGGGTGACTTCAACTTCCCTAATATTGATTGGCACCTCCCTTGTGCAATAGGTTTAGATGGGGCAGAATTTGTTAATTGTGTCCAGCAAGGATTCCTGCATAATATGTGGACAGGCCAACTATAGAAGAGGGTATACCAGATTTAATGCAAGGTAATGAACTTGGTCAGGTGACAGATCTCTCAATGAGTGAGCATTTTGGAGAAAAAAGCCACAACTTCCTGGCCTTTTGCATAGCCTTCGACAGGGATATGAACGGCCAGTTTGGAAAAGTATCTCCCATCCAGTGCCACCAATCTCAGTTCCCTCACTCTGCACTTGCCATTTCAACCTCCTACCCAAGATCCACAAGCCTGCCCGTCCAGAGAGGCCCATTGTTCCAGCTTGTTCCTGCCCCACTGAACTCATATCTTCATACCTTGACTCAGTTTTATCTCCCGTGGTTCAGTCCCTTCCTACCTACGTCTATGACACTTCACATGTTCTTGATCTTTTCAATGATTTCAAGTTCCCTGGCCCAAGCATCTTGCTTTCACCATGGATGTCTGGTCTCTATACACCTCCATCACCTATCAGGAAGACCTCAAAGATTTGCAGTTCTTTATGGACACCAAACCAAACCAGTCCCCTCCACGCAACATACACAAAATGCTGGAGGAGTTCTGCAGGCCAGGCAATGGAAAGGAGGGCAGTCAACATTTTGGGCCAAGACCCCTCCTCAGGACGGGAGAAAAGATGAGGAGTCAGAGTTAGAAGGTGGGGGGGAAGGGAGGAAGAAACACAAGATATTAAGTGAAATTAGGGAGGGGGAGTGTGAAGTAAAGACCTGGGAAGTTGCTTGATGAAAGAGATAAAAGGCTGGAGAAGGGGGAATATAATAGGAGAGGACAGAAGGCCATGGAAGAACGAAAAGAGAGAAGGAGCACCAGAAGGAGGCAATGGGCAGGCAAGGACATAAGGTGAGAGGGAAAAGGCGATGGGGAATGGTGAGGGGGCATTACTAGAAGTTTGAGAAAGCGATGCTCATGCCATTAGGTTGGAGGCTACACAGACGCAATATAAGGTTACTCCTCCAACCTGAGTGTGGCCTCATCGCAACAGTAGAGGCGGCCATGGATTGACATGTCAGATTGGGAATGGGAAGTGGAATTAAAATGGGTGACCACTGGGAGATCCCACTTTTTCTAGTGGATGGAGCATAGATGCTTGGCAAAGTGGCCTCCCAATCTACGTCAGGTCTCATCGATATACAGGAGTCCACACTGCGAGCACCGGATACAGTAGGTGACCCCAACAGCTTCATAGATTAAGTGTCCCCTCACCTGGAAGGACAGTTTGAAGCCCTGAATGGTGGTGAAGGAGGAGGTGTAGCACTTGTTCCAACGGTAAGTGGCAGAAGGGAAATTTTTGGAAGGGACAAATGGACAAGGGAATCGCGAAGGGAGCAATCCCTGTGGAAAGCAGAAAGTGGGGAGGGGGGATGCGAAATATGTGTTTGGTGGTGGGATCCCTTTGGAGATGATGGAAGTTATGGAGAATTATGTGCTGGATGCAGAGGCTGGTGGGGTGATAGGTGAGGACAAGAAGAACCCTATCCCTGGTAGGATGGTGGGAGGATGGACTGAGGGCAGATGTATGTGAAATGGAAGAGATGCAGTTGAGGACAGTGTTGATGGTAGAGGGAGGGAAGCATCTTTCTTTGAAGAAGGAGGACATCTCCTTCTGTCTAGAATGGAAATCTCATCCTGAGAGCAGATACAGTGGAGACAGAGAAATTGAGAGAAGGGGATAGTGGAACTTGTCGTCATACTCAATAATTTTTCCTTTGAATCCTACTTCCTTCAAACAAAAGGTGTAGGATACTCGCATGGGTCTCAGCTATGGCTGCCTGCTTGTCAGCTATGCGGGACAGTCTATGTCCCAAGCCTACACTGGTGACCATCCCGCACGTTTCCTACACTACATTGACGACTACATTGGTGCTGCTTCCTGCACCCATGCTGAACTTGTTGATTTCATCCACTTTGTCTCCAACTTTCACCCTGCCCTCAAATTTATCTAGTCCATTTCCAACACCTCCAACCTCCTTCTCGATCTTGCTGTCTCTATCTCTGGAGAGAGCTTATCTACTGATGTCTATTATAAACCCAATGACTTTCACATCTACCTGGACTATACCTCTTCCCACCCTGTTACTTGTAAAAATGCCATCCCCTTCTCTTAAATCCTCTGCCTCCACTGCATCTGCTCTCAGGATGAGGCTTTTCATTTCAGAATGAAAGAGATGTCCTTTTTCTTCCAAGAAAGGGGCTTCCTATCCTCAACCATGAATGCTGCCCCCAACCGCATCTTCTCCATTTCATGCACGTCTGCCCTCACCCCATCCTTCCACCACCCCACCAGGGATAGGGTTCTTCTTGTCCTTAACTACCACATCACCCCACCAGCCTCCATGTCCAGCACATAATTCTCTGTAACTTCTGCCACCTCCAACAGGATTCCACCACCAGGCACAACGTTTCCTCCCCTCCACTTTCTCCTTTCCTATGCAACTCCCTAGTCCATTCATCCCTCCCTATTGCTCTCCCTCCTGGCATGTATCCTTGCAAAGGGAACAGGTGCTACACCTCCTCCCTCACTACCATTCAGGACCCCAAACAGTCCTTCCAGGTGAGGTGACACTTCATCTGTGAGTATGTTGGGGTCATCTATTCTTTCAGATGCTCCTGGTGTGGCCTCCTGTATATCAGTGAGACCTGACATAGATTCGAAGACTGCTTCGTCCGTCCACCTGAAAAAGAGGGATCTCCCAGTGGCCACCCATTTTAATTCCACTTCTCGTTCCCGTTCCAATATGTCCATTCATGGCCTCCTCTGCTGTCGCAGTGAGGCCACACTCGGGTTGGAGGAGCAACACCTTATATTCTATCTGGGTAGCCTCCAACCTGATTACACAAACATTGTTTCCTCAAACTTCCATTAATGCTCGCCCCCTCATCATTCCCCATCCCTTTTTCCCTCTCTCCCCTCTTTCACCTTATCTCCTTGCCTCCCTATCACCTTCCTCTGGTGCTCCTCCCCCTTTTCTTTTTTCCATGGCCTTCTGTCCTCTCTTATTAGACTCCCCCTTCTCCAGCCCTGGATCTCGTTCACCAATCAACTTCCCCACTCTTTACTTCACCCCTTCCTCCCCACCCACAGTTTCACCTATTACCTTGTCTAACTCCCTCCCTTCCCCCTACCATCTAACTCTGACTTCTCATCTTTTTTTCTCCAGTCCTGATGAAGGGTCTTGGCCTGAAATGTTGACTGCACTCTTTTCCATAGATGCTGCCTGGCCTCTAGAATTTTGTGTGTGTTGCTTGGATTTCCAGCATCAGCAGGTTTTCTCTTGCTTCTGATTGAAAAAGTATTTAACTGGGGGAGGGCAAATTTTAGTGCTTTTAAGCTGGAACTTATGAGTGTAAATTTTGAACAGAGGTTCTTAGCGAAATATGCAAAGGAAATGTGGAGGTGGCATAGAATGTCGTTGCATAGATGCTGCCTAGCCTGCTGAGTTCCTCCAGCATTTTGTGCGTGTTGCATAGATCTCTGGATAGGTTTGTCCTATTGAGGCAAGGAAAGGATGATAGGGTGAAGGAACAGTGGTTGACAAGAGAAGTGGAACACGTAGTCAAAAGGAAAAAGAAAACATATTTAAGTTTCAGAAATAAAGGATTAGGCACTTGAGAGTTATAATTTAGCCAAGAAAGCGCTTAAGAAGGAAAAGGCATCTCAGGATGTATATTGTATACATTTCTCTGACATTAAATGTGCCTTTGAAACCTTTGAAACCTTTGTAGAAAGCTAGAATGGATATGAGAAGTAGGATTAAGGGAAACCTGAAAACATTCTATGTCTATTGTACATGAACTACAGAATAACTATGGTGAGGTTAGGACTGATCAAAGATGAAAGACGGTAAATGGGCCTGGAGTCAGAGGAGGTAGGGAGGACCTTATTGAATACTTTGCTTCAGTATTCACTAGTGAGACGTAGCTTGATGAATTTGAGGTCAAGAGGAACAGGCTGATAAGCTGGAACATATCAAGGTTAAGAATGCTGATATTATGAACTTTTGAGAAACATTTGGATAGATAAATCTCTGGATTGGATGGGACATATCCCAGACCACTACGAGAAGAGAGGGAAGAGATTGCTGTGTCACTGGAGATACATTTGCATCCTCACTGGCCATAGAAGTAGTATCACCAGATTGGACGATGGCAAATGTTTCAATTTTTAACAAAGGTAATAGTGATAATCCTGGGAATTAAAGACCGATGAGTGGTGAGCAACTATTAGGGAGGATTCTTAAAGACAGGATTCATTTGGAGGAGCATTGTCTGATTAGGAATGGTCAAGCCAGCATGGCTTTGTGAGGGGCAAGTCAGGTTTCACAAGCTTGATTGAATTCTTTAATGTAGAATAAAACAAATGAATGAAGATAGAGCAGTAGATGTGGTATATATGGATTTAAGTAAGCTGTTTGACATGGTTCCCCATTGTAGGATCGCTCAGAAAGTCAAGAGGCATGGGATCCAGGGAAACTTGGTTGTGTGGATTCAGAATTGGTTTTCCCACAGAAGGCAGAGGATAGAGCATATTCTACCTGGAGTGTCGTGAATAGTGGTATCCTAAGGGACCTGTTCTGGGACCCCTGTTCCTTGTGATGTTTATAAATGATTAAATGAGGAAGTGGAAGAATGAGTTAGTAAGTCTGCAGATAATCCTGAAAGTTGATGAGTTGAAGTTTGGTGGAGTTGTGGATAGTGTAAAAGGATGTTGCAGGTTACAATGGGACATTGATAGGATGTGCATCTGGATAAGTGGCAAATGGAGTTCAATATGGAGAAGTGTGAAGTGATACACATTGGAAGGTCAAACGAAGGTAGAGTACAAGGTTAATGACAGGATTCTTAGCACAGTGGGGAAAATAAAAACAGAGGGATTCTGGAGTCCATACCCATAGATCCCTCAAGGATGCCACACAATTGATAGGGTTTTTAAGATGGTGTATTGTCTGTTAGCCTTTATTAGTCAGGGTTTGAATCCAAAAGCTGTGAGATAATGCTGCAGCTCTATAAACTTCTGGTCAGACCACACTTGGTGTATTGTGTTCAGTTGTGTTCACCCCATGGATAAGATTTACCAGGATGTTGCCTGGATTACAGAGCATGACTTATGAGGAAAGGTTGGGTAGGCTAGGGCTTTTTCTTTAGAGTGAAGGAGGATGATAAGTGACTTGATAGGGCAGAGTAAGATGATAAAAGCCTGGACAGAGTGGACAGCTAATAGCTTTTGGCAAGGTTGGTGATGGCTAATATGCGAGGGAATAATCTTATGGTGATTAGAAGAAAGTATAGGTGGAATGTCAGAAGTAGTTATTTTACACAGAGATTGGTAAGTACATGGAATGCACTGCCATGGTTGCAGTAGAGGCAAATAAATCAGGAACATATAAGGAACTTAGATAGGCACATAGATGAAAGAAAAGTGGATGGCTATGTGGGAGGGAAAGGTTGATTGATCTTGGAATAAGTTAAAGATTTGGCAATACATCATGGGCCAAAAGGGCCTGTAATGTGCTGAACTCTTCAATGTTATAATTTTTACAAGAGAAAAGCCACAATTACAAGAATGGAATTAGAATAAAAAATAACCAAGTCCATTTTAGGTCAAAGTAGTCAATGTTGTCACAGTTTTAATGAACTGTAATGATTTGTCTCGTACTGGTTGCTTCAAGAGCTGAGTGATAGAAGGAGAATAGCTTTTCACAGTGTGGGACTGCAAGATTATATGGGTATATTTGATACAATATAAGCAACATGTGTATTTCAGATTTAGACTATGGCAGTTATTAGCAAAGTAGATTCACACGCCAAAATCTGAAAAATAGATGCATATGTGTAGCTCTTTTCATAACCTTGAGACGTCTAGAAGCATTTGTAGCTTACATGATACTTTATAGGCTTTTAGTGTATTAGATGAGAAAAACAGCTATTCCACAAGGATAATATGGTGTTAGCCAGTTTCGGTTGTTTCTGAGGAGCTGCTTCCAGCACCGAGATTAGATTTTGGGACATTCAACCCAAATGTCCATGAATGCTCCTCAAACAGAGCAGTGTTCCACAAATGCCACTTAGATTAGGTTAGATTAGATTATGAGGACACGCAGTCCTTTTTTATCGTCATTTAATAATGCATGCATTAAGAAATGATACAATATTCCTCCAGTGTGATATCACAGAAACACAGAACAGACCAAGACTGAAAAACTAACAAAAACCACATAATTATAACATATAGTTACAATAGTGCAACAATACCATAACTTGATGAAGAACAGGCCATGGCACAGTAAAAAAGTTCAAAGTCTCTCCAAAGTCCCACATCTCACGCAGACGGGAGAAGGAAGAAAACTCTCCCTGCCATGCCCGACCACAGTCTGGCTCTGAGTCATCCGAAAACTTCGAGCTCTGATCAGCCCTCCGACACCGAGCACCGAGCATCATCTCTGCTGAACGTTTCGAGCTCAGCCTCGGTCACCAGCAGCAGGCAAAGCCGGGGATATTGGGGCCTTCCCTCCGGAGATTCTCAATCGCACAGTAGCAGCGGCAGCGAACCGGGCATTTCAGAAATTCCTCCAGATGTTCCTCTATGCCTTCTCACGTCTGTCTCCATCAAATCAGAATTGTGCACGGCATCCTACTTACAAATACGATATCATTTCACCAGAGAGCTGCGCATGTTGCGTCGCACCGCCATCTTCTCCTCCCGCCCACTTTGGAACTGTGTTAACAAGTTTTATGATTTATACTTGCAGCTTCTCAAAACATTAGGGAAAACCAGTTCAAGTTCAAAGTAAATTTATTATCAAAGTATGTATACCACACATAACCTTGAGGTTCATTTTATTGCAGGCATTCACAGGAATACAAAGAATACAAAAGAACTTACAAAAAAAAATGATACAATGACGACTGATGAACATTCAATGTACAAAAGAGGACACATCATGCAAATAACAAGAAGTAAACATATTATACGTAGAATACGAGCTGCAGAGTCCCTAAATGTGAGTCCACAGCTACAAAGTTAGTGCAGCGCTGAGGGGAGTGAAGCTGGTCCAGAAGCCTGATGGGTGTAGGGCAACAACTGCTCCCAAATTTGGCAGCATGAGACCCAAGACTTCTGTACCTTCTGCCCATTGGTAGTCATCCACCCCAGTCATCTCTTCCATCCACTCTTCTGATGACAATGGCTAAACTTTGGTGGCTTCAAGGTGCAGCACCAGCATTCCTGAGTCAAATTTGCCAACTTCTTCAGGGATTGTTTAGACAGTTCAAAAGAATGTTTCTTCAAGGGAAATGACAGACTGTGAATGGCAGTGATCATAGTTCAAAAGAAGTGCATTTAGTAGAATAGCTAGTAGATCTGTGAGCTGCTCAGGAAATGTTGCAATATATCTCCAGTGCCATCTTGGTGATAAAGTTTACCTTGACACTAAAAAATGAGTACTGTTAGTAATCTCACTGAAAAATAATTTTAAATGTTGTGCACTACCATTTACTTCAATTCAGCTGCTTTCAATAGAAAATATATTTTGTGCAAATATAAATCTAACAAAAAAAGACAAGTTTCTCACTGGAGAGTTAGGTACCAGATATATGCAAAATTGCCCTACTCCAGTAAATCCGGTTTTCACTGTACAGCAATTTCTTTTTTAAGTAGTTCAAATAGATTTCTGCATCAAAGAAAAAAAATAAGAATAACGAGCCAATATTGCTAACAAGTTTTCAGGTTCCACGTTTCTCAGGACTGCTTTGTGTGGGTTCATTCATTCAAATGAGTAGACCAAAAAGTAAAGTGTTAAGCAATTATCAAAAGATCTACTCTCAGTACAAATGAAAAAGAAATGTTTTAAATAAAATCTTACTTGAATGAATAATCACTAAAATTCATGTTTCTGTATCAGGAAAGAGGGATTCTTTCTTTTAAATACCAACGAGAGCTGTCAATGAAGAACAACTGTGCTTGCTTTGTTCAAGTTTTTAAAGTAAAAATTAGCCTGTGCTCAAGATATCAATTCAATTAGTCCTTGGATTATTTTAAGACTACTGGCTAATATGAGAGTTTGGTTGATGGTTTAGGATCTACATTGGGTCGCTGCAAAGCTAACAAAAATTGCTCACCCTGATTTGAGTTATTAACTTTTATTTTATTGAGTTATTAACTTTTATTGCTCTCTCATGTCATTTGAAAAACTCTGCAAAATGATTATGTGGCCAGCATTGTATTTGCATTTATTTGAAGTGAACTCACATTCGTCCTTTAGATGTCAAATCTTCTGAATCTGTAGTCAGTAGTAGTTGGGAATTCAAGGTGAAATAGGTTAGCAATATTTCTATTTACATAGTTATGAAATTCTACTTAGTTCATTAAGCAGATCATGACATTGGAGTGCAATGCTCAGCCTTAGTAGTATTGCATGGTTGAGACTTAATCAGTATAATCATAGAGACTTATGGAGCTGCATGTTGGAGTCACAGGACATCAACAAAATAATGAAATGTTTGTTTCATGATGTGCTGCCAATACCTGTGGATGATGGAAATAAGCATGTTTTTAAAATGAATGCTAAATGCTTCAGGAATTCACCAATAACTTTCTTGAAAACATGTATAATTGACAATCACATCAGTTGTGTTTACCAGCGATACCAGTCATGCAATACCTGCAGCTCTTCCAGTCATCTAAACTAAATGCCATCTGCACCCTGTGGGTGTAAGTTTAGAAGGCTGCAACTCACTATCTTCTAATTAAGAGTTCTGGATATCCATTCACTCTGTAGCTTTTGACTTTGGAGGAAGAAGTGTAAAATCAAAAGGGGACTGGATCATAAAGTGTAAAACTTGGCAGATCTAATGGCTATTTTACTCAAGTTTCAGCCTTCACTCCCAACTTCCCTTAACTTTCCTTTTTATTTTTCTGGGTTATTAGGATCAACAAAATACAGTATATTTTTATCTATCTTAACTAAACCAGGATCTTAGAAAATCTTGCTTACAATTCATCTATCATATTTTCTGTTCAAATTAAATAAAACAGCACAATTTTCATATATTTGGCTAAATATCACAGAATTTTTCTCAATAATTTGAACATTCCAACTCATAAATAGATAAAATTATTACACAACAGCACATTCTATATGGTTCCATGTAATATCAGAGATCAGAGAATGTATACAATATAGAACCTGAAATTCTTACTCTCTGTAGACATCCTCAAAACAGAAGAAAAACCTCAAAGAATGAGTAACAGAACAAGCGTATGAAGCCAAGGTCCCCGGCCTTTCTCACACACACAAGCAGTAGCAAACAGCATTGACTCTCCCCCCACTTATTCTAACATAAAGCATCAGCATTCCCACCACCAAAATACACTATTAAGAGCTAAACAAAGTTCATGTTTATTAATAAAAATTAAATATCTGCAAATAATCTCAGACCTGAAATGTTAACTCTGTTTTTGTTTCCATAGATACTGCCTGAACTGCTGAGTGCTTCAAGAATTTACTGCTTTCTCTTCCACAATACCAGTTATATCTCCCAGAGTGTATGAACTAATTTAGGCTTTCCTAGAAATATTAAACTTTTAATGCCTGATCCACTGAGTTAGAATATACTTTTTCATCTACATATTCTGAAGATCAATAATCCCAAATGCAGGAAATTATATATTTTAAGCAATGTCAACATAAATTATTTTAACTCGTATTTGTATGCTGCAGCTTTTTAGATGCATTTTTTGTTTAGAATTTCTCTTTACATTTAAACATTGATATGTTTCTTTGAGAATTCCTGACTTAATCTACATGGAGCTCATCTGAATGTTATGTCAACCTTAAATATGTATGAATCGAACACAATTACTTGAGCTCTCAGAACATATTACATAGAGTCATAGAACATTACAGAACAGGAACAGGCCTTTTGGCCCATTTAGTCTGTATCAAACTATTAATCTAGTCCCATTGACCCGGACCTGGACTGAAGTTCTCCATTTCCCTCCCATTCATGTACTTATTCAAATTTCACTTAAATATTGAAATTGAAACTGTATCCACTACTTCTGCTGACAGCTCATTCCACATTCTCACCACCCATTGGGTGATGAAGATCCCCTTCGTATTCCCCTTAAACATTTCACATTTCACCCGTAACCCATGACCTCTTGTTCTACTCTTACCCAACCTCAGTGGAAAAAGGCTGTTTGCATTTACTCTTGTTACTGCATACCCCTCATAATTTTATATTGTTGAGTTTCTCTCCGTGCCTTGTGGTGCATCGGGTAGCAATCTTGCCATTTCTTTAGCATTTGTCTGTTTTTTATGAGGCCGAGTTGCTAACTTGATGCTAAATCCAGCACAGATGGAAAGCGTGCAAGGAAGCGGCCAGATATCAACCCGGGACCACTTGCCTCCAAGTCTGAGTCTGGTGCAGATGCCACTACACCATCAGCCATAATTTTATAAATAAATCTCCTCTCATTCTGCTGTGCTCTAGGGAATAAAATCCTAACCTATTCAACCATTCCCTATAACTCAGGTCCTGGCAACGTCCTTGTAAATAGAAATGAAATCTTAAATTCAGGCAACACACATCAAAGTTGCTGGTGAACGCAGCAGGCCAGGCAGCGTCTCTAGGAAGAGGTACAGTCGGCGTTTCAGGCCGAGACCCTTTCATGCATATGCATTGCAGCCCAGACAAAATGCCCCTAAACCATTATTGCCCCTGTATCTCATGTAAATTTGACTGTATAGGATGCTTGTCTGGAAGAAAAGCTGCAGAAATAAGTAACAGCAAATAGGCTTTGTCAAAAAGTGGAAGAATTGTAGATTAAAGGAAATGATCAATCAGTAACTCCAATGTGGATACAGGAGTTCGACACATCTAATAACTTTACCAAATTCCCTATGATATATTATCCAGCACATCAGCATTTCTTCTGAAAAACATTTACATTGGTCATAGTAAATGACTTATCAGAAGCTATTCCAAATTCTGCACTGAACATCACACTCATTTAAGAAATTTACCGATACTTAGCAGCAGTCTGAGTGTTGCTTCATAAAACCTGCACTTATCCTCTTTGTGAGGGAGTAACAACTATAATAGAGAGCAGACAACTATTTCACAACAAAAGGTAACTTAAGAGATGTGCTTTGGAAACTGACATGACCATAAGACATCCTTATATGCATTGGCAAAATGTATAGACAATACAACTGTGTCAGATGGACAACAGTAAAATCTCAGTCACTACTGTGCAGAAAGGGAAGAAAGACATCCATCAGTACAATAGCTGAAGATGTAGGCTTTGAAACTGTGTTTTAGACATCTAACAGTGGCAAGATATTTTGTACCCTTGTGAAATTATTAAGGAGGTCCTCTGTCTCCAAAGTCTTGAATGAGATCAAGTAGAAACCCGAATGGTGATTCTGTCCCTCAGTTATATTTAGTTATATTTGTTCTGTCAATCAATACTTGATGTCCAGAGAGCAGCACATCCCTTCACAATATGGTGATAAAGAAAGATTTTACGAAGTCTGGGTTTTCTTTGGTCCTCAGAAGCTTTTAGAATATTAGTGTAAGCCAGTTTGTTTCACGTTGCTTGAGATATGCTTCCATTGTAAATGTTTAATTCAATGGAATCATTTTGTGAATACCAAAAATATTTGAAGCAAACAATGCGCTGTGAAAATTAAAATTGTAATTAGTCACCTGCAATTATTTTTGTATCTACAGATTTTTTGATGCATTTTGAGGTTGGAGAGCTTCTTCCACTTGGCCTCACCTGCATGTTCATTTGCTTTGGATTAAGGTTGATTACAGTTCTGGAGTGTTATTATGAGTGTTAATAAAGCATAACTTGTAATGGCAAGGAATTTACTTAATTGCATCTACCCATGAAATAATTGTCCTAACTGTTACTTTTTTGCTAACTGCAGAGAAAAATAATGCTTTTGTAAACTTCCATTAGAATTTGTAAGCAGCTCTTGAACCAATGGGGATAACTTCATTCACTTCTCTTGCTCTATCACTGAACTGTTCCCACAACCTATGGACTTACTTCAAGAACTCTTCATTTCATTTTTTTGATATTTATTGGTTATTTTATTATGATTATTATTATTGCTTTTCTCTTTGTATTTGCACAGTTTGTTGCCTTTCGTTTGTCCGACCCGTTGAGTGTTGTATTTCATTGATTCCATTAGGGTTCTAGTCTGCCTGTCAGAAAACAAATACGGCTGCTTATGATGCAATACGGTCTGTGGACTTGGATAATAAATGTACTTTAAACTTCGAACATTCAATTTATTAACAGCTGTAGACATTGATGATAATCGTCTAACTGATAAGACTGGCATTAAGTCAGCACATGGAGGCATTTGGATAAATATAGGAATATTAGAACAAAATAAGTTGAAAAGTTATCTAACTCATCATGTTGAGTCCAAAATACAATGTTTCAATTTACACTGATTTAACATGCTGTTTAAATGTAAAAATTATTGATATTATTTCTGTATAATAAGGCTGGAAGTTGGAAATCGACTTTAGAAAATTTCCCTAATTTCTCTATCCAGGGATCACTTATGGTTGCTGCTAATTTCATTCAAAACCTTTATCCATTTCTGAACTTTATTTTTGCAATACCAAATAACTGGTCCAATTCCTCAACAATTTGCTTCCCCTCCTATCCAACATTCCTGCTCTGTGGTCCTTCACATGCCCCTTCATGACATTTCCTTTCACTTTCCTCTTTTCCCTCCATCTGCTTTCTTCTACCATTTTTCCCATTCTTTCTAAATTCCTTCCTACAATTTCAATATCTTATGCCTCAGTTCAATTATTCCTGTCATCTAACAGTAACTAAATTGAATATTTCAAGACTGCTGGCTCTCTAAATACCATGAACGAAGAAATTAACTAATAACTTTACAAATGTAAAAGATAGCAGTTTCAGAATTAGTTTACAGCCAAATGACCTTAGATGCTTTCTCTTTACAATAATGAACAACTTCAACATTTGAGTGCATCATTGTAATTTCAGGATATCATAAAAAGACTTCATATCAAATGGATTCATTACAACTGCAGTAACTTCAGGCAACGGCAACAAATTCTGTACAATAACCTCTTAAAGCGAGGAAATTGATCCATTTCAGGAGGTCCAGTGTATGGGAAGACATCGACAGAACACTGCAGAGGAACATAATCACTTTATAGTAGATACACCACTGATCAGAGGCTTTTTCTAATGTTCACCAAAGACCTCCACCAATACTGTCATTCTATAATTATCCAACATTTGTGCTTATAGTTTACTGCTCTGTGGTTGAGTACTTACTACTGACAGGAATGCACCAGTCCATAGTAATTTCAGGACATTAATGGGACATTACCCTGATAGGGATAAATCATATTTCATACAGCTTCCATTTAGCAACAAAATAATAGTTTTTTAGAAGGAAAGGAGGAGTGAATATCCACAGGAGATCTCCCATTCTTGCTGCAGATTCTTTGACCCAACAACCACAGGAACTCTGGAAAAACTACATAACTGGCTAACAACATAAACAATGAAAATTACAAACATCATGTTTTTTTGGTTCCTTTCCTTTGGGAGTAAATGTAATTAAAGACAATTTCTGCTACAAGGACTGAATATATTTCGAGAAAAGAACATTGCGATCAAGCTGCATAACCAAACTGGAATGAGATATCAGCAGTTGATAGCAAAAATATTCCACTTTAAAGACCTGTATCTCAACTCTGTAAAGCTATATAAATTGATTATTACTTAATAAAATGTGCTTGTGTGACACATTAGAGCATGTATTAATTAAGCAAGAAAGGGTTAGAAGCTAACTGATGAAGATATAATTAATTATTTATATTTATAAATAAATTTATAAATTTGGAATTACTTTGGAAACAATTGTTTAAGCTTACAAAATAGTCTACCAATACCAAATAGAATTATTATAGGAAGTAACTTCCCACTCCTACTCCGAGTCTAATCATCATCACTAAATCATGAACCAAGGTGCATATCATTAGGCATCAGATTAATGTTATATTTCGGTGCTATTAATTAAAATGTCAGGCATAAATTAATTTTCTTTAGTAAGATAAATCTAGTGTCAGATGATTCAAATAGATAGAAAACATAAAACACAATTTCCATTCAGTGTGAACAATTGTGATCAGAAGTCTTGTTGATCATGGTACTTAATTACATAAATGTGACTAAGTAGTTATTCTGATGCACATCTCACTATTTTATTGGCTTTTGTTTTGAAATATATCAAGCTAGAATGAAAACTTGGTTAAGAGGTCTCAGGATACCGTATATACAATATTTTAGTCCTGGCTGATAAGTAAAACTAAGCAATGACAGGATTAATGCCAGCCAGATATGATAGATGCAATAGAAATCAAATGGTAATTAAACTTTTGCCCTTATTAATATCTCAATCATCATACTATTATAAATTTTCAGAAGAAATGAAGATGTTGTGTTTCATTTTGCCAAGGAATCAATCATCATTAATATTTAATAATTGCACATATCCATCAAATTCAGTGATTTGACTAAAATAACCATTAGCTGCCAACAGATTCATTTAACAAACTTTGAACATTTTCTATGCTTACATATGTGTGAAATTAACTTATGCAATGATAGCATATCATTTTAATTAGTTCCCTTATTAGTTGTTTTCTATTAGTAAGGCTGGGTCCTTTTGGCAGAACACAGCCACACTGTGACCTGTAAATTAAGTGATCAATCACCAATCAACATCAAATCCTTATACGAATTCATTATAGCTATTTGTCTGTTAGGCTTTATGATGTCATGATGTTTCACTCATTTTTGCTCAGCCTGAAAGCAATGACAGGCTTTTACTTTCATCTAAGGCTATGTTTCTACTGAATCAGGATCAGGTTTAATATCATGGGCATACGTCATAAAATCTGTTGTTTTGTGACAGCAGTACATTGTCATGCATACAATAAGAAGCATATATTAAAAAAGAAAAATAAATTAAATACGTCATGGAAAAAAAGGGGGAAATACTGAGGTAGTGTTTATGGATTCGTTATCCATTCAGAAATCTGATGGTGGAAGGGAAGAAGGTATTCCTGAAATGTTGAGTGTGTTATCTTCAGGATCCTGATGGCAGCATTGAGAAGAGGGAATGTTAGGTGATTGGAATCCTTTCTTTCTTTATTAATCTTTTTATTGATTTAAAAGGAGCATAAATACAATCAAGAGGAGAATTATCTCAAATATATATATATATATATATCAGTAACAATGCAAATCGACATTCAGATAGACATCGTCAAAATCATAGATATTGTTAAACTAGTATAAAATATATAATAGAACATGAAAACAGCAATTCTCCTCTTATCAGTTTATGAAGAGAAAAGAAAAAACATTGAGTTTTAAATGCAGAGGAAAACAACCACTACACCATATAAAAAAAAAGGACTGGGCAGTCCATATTGAGGATATGACCAAAAAAAAAAGAAAGACTTTCTGATCAAATCTAAAACTTCGAAAAAAATAGATTGAAAGAGTAATAAATCAAATTAAATGAAAATATTGGATAAAAGGATAAAAATATTTGCTCAAATTTAAAGGATGTATCAAATGTCCGACTTCTTATTTTCTCTAAATTTAAACAGGACATATGGAGGAGAGCCAATAAAAGAGCGTAGGTGGATTAGAATCCTTCCACTTCAATAAAATGGCTCTCCTAGACAGTAAGGTCAAAAAGGCTATCATATACTGAGTGGAAACAGGAATATTTCCTGCTTCTGATGGGATAATCCCAAAAGTTGCCGTAAGCAAATTAGGTTGTAGATGCAGATCCAAAATTTTTGATAGTATTTTAAAAACATCTCTCCAAAAGTTATCTAGCTTCATACAAGACCAACACATATGAGTTAAAGTGGCCAGCTCAGTATTATATCTGTCACAAATAGGATTGATATTGGAGAAAATACGCTCTAGTTTATCCTTTGACATATGGGCCTGATGCACTACCTTGAACTGTATCAAGGAATGACGGGCACAAGTAGATGAGTTGTTAACTGAACGAAGAATTTTACTCCATTGATTATCTGAAAATGACTCTTGAAATTCCAATTCCCAAGCGCATTTAATTTTATCATTAGATATCATTCGTGAGTTATAATCGTTTATAGATTATAGCTATCAACCCTTTTTGAAATGATTTAAACTGAAAGAGAGTGTCTGTCATATTAGGTGGATAAGCAGAAGGGTAATTTGGCAACAAACCACGTAAAAAATTCCTAATTTGTAAATATCGAAAAAAGTGTACATTAGATAAAGCATATTTATCCACTAACTGAGAAAAAGACATTAAACAGTTCCCTAAAAACAAATCTGAAAAAGTTATTATTCCCTTGGTTTTCCAAATTAAAAAGGCCTTATCTAAAATTGATAGTTTAAAAAAAATTGAGATGGATATTACTATAAAGAATAAAATTATTTAACTCAAAAAATCTATGAAACTGAAACCAAATTCTTAATGTATGTTTAATGATGGGATTAAGATCTTGTCTACTAATTTTAGAAAACAAAAAGGGAAGAGGAGCTCCCAGTAAAGAGGCCAAAGAGAATCCTTTCACCATTTTCCTCCAAATCCAACCGTGAAGGACATTCATGTATATCTGAATAGTGAATCCAAAAAATAATATGTCGAATATTAATTGCCCAATAGTACATTCTAAATTTAGGCAAAGCCATACCACCATCCTTTTTTAATTTCTGCAATAAGGGTTTACTCAATCTAAGATTTTTATTATTCCAAATATAAGATAAGATTATAGAATCTATTCTGTCAAAGAACTTTTTAGGAACAAAGGAAGGAACAGCCTGAAATATATATAAAAATTTCAGTAAAACTATCATTTTAATAGCATTAATTCGACCTATTAATGATTTATACCCAGAAAACCTACTGAATTCAGAAAATATAGATAACATAGAAGGAATAGTTTTCCTAGGATCTGAAATATAAACTAACAGGTCATCTGCATATAAAGAAACCTTGTGTATTTTGTCCCCTCTCTTAATATCCTGAACAGTGTTAGAATCTCTAAGAGCAATAGCAAAGGGTTCTAAGGCTAAGTTAAATAAAAAAAGGCTAAGAGGGTATCCCTGTTGAGTACCCCGATATAATCTAAAATAGGGAGATTTGTTAATATTAGTTATAACAGCAGCCACGGGAGCATGATAGATAATTTTAATCCAGGAAATAAATCCCGGGCCAAGATTAAATCTTTCCAAAACCTCAAATAAGTAAGACCACTCCACCCTATCAAAGACTTTCTCTGCATCAAGAGAACCAACACATTCAGATTCTTTAGATGGAGAAGAGTGAATAATATTTAATAATCTTCGAATGTTAAAATGTGGAAAGGGGGAAATACTGAGGCAGTGTTCATGAATTCGTTATCCATTCAGAAATCTGATGGTGGAAGGGAAGAAGCTATTTCTGAAATGTTGAGTGTGTTGTCTTCAGGGTCCTGATGGCAGCATTGAGAAGAGGGAATCCAAGGTGACTGGGATACTTAATGATGTATACTGCTGTTTTGAGGCATTGCCTTTTGAAGGTGTCCTGGATGCAAAGGAGGCTAGAGCCCATGATAGATCTGCCTAAGTTTACAACATTATGCAGCATAATTTAATCTTGTACAGTGGCCCCTCCATACCAGATGGTGATACCACTATTTAGAATGATCTCCACTGTACATCTGTAGAAATTTGCGAGTGTCTTTGCTGACACATTAATTCTCCACAAACTCGTAATGAAATATAGTCAATCTTGTGACTTCTTTGTAATTTCACCAATATTTTGTGCCCAGGATAGATCCTCAAAGATGTTGACACCCAGGAACTTGAAACTGTTCACCTTTTCCACTTCTGATCCCTCAATGATGACTGGTGTCTGTTCCTCCCACTTCCCCTTCCTGAAGTCTACAATCAACTCCTTGCTCTTACTGATGCTGAGTGCAGGGTTGTTGCTATGACATCACTCAATCAGCTGATCTACCTCACTGTTGTGTGCCTCCTGGTCATCCTGAAATTCTGCCAGCAATAGTTGTGTCGTCAGCAAATTTATAGATGACATTTGAGCTGTGGCTAGCTACACAGTTATGTGTGTAGATAGGATAGGGCAGTGGGCTAAGCATACATCACTGAGGTGCACCTGTTTGAATGTCGGTGAGGGGAAGATGTTCTTTACAATCACGCACAGCCAGTGTTCTTCGAGTGAGGAAGTCAAAAATCCAGTTGCAAGGGGAGGTACAGGGACCCAGGTTTTGGAGCTTGTTGATTAAAACTGAGAGTATGATCGTGTTGAATGCTGAGCTGTAATGAATAAGCAGCATCTTGACATAGGTATTACTAATGCCCAAGGCCAAGTGGAGAGCTGGTGAGACTGCATCCACTGTAGACCTATTGTGGCAACAGACAAATTGCAGCAGGTTCTTGCTTAGACAGGAGTTGATTTTTGGCAATGACAAACATCTCGAAGCATTTCATCATAGTAGATGTGAGTGCCAATGGGAGACAGTCATTGAGGAAGTTCACCCCACTCCTCTTGGGGAGAGGCATGACTGTCGCTCTTTTGAAGCTGGGGGGAACCTCCGACTGCAGTAGTGGGAGATTGAAGTTTACCTTACTGCCCAGCTGGTTCCATGAAGTTTGATATAACATGATACTTCTTCAATGCCTATCAACCCAATTTTGTGAAGTGTCATCTACCACAAGGCAACATATCGTTGAGATGTCAGAAGTATTAGGAGCATGTAAAGAGACACTTATTGACTGTTGTAGGAAGGACTTAAGTATAAGCACCCAGGACATCAAGGAACTGCATTATGTTGGTAGACATTTTCAGTGAAACTCTTTTAAGGTGTCAGTACATCAGGAGATTAAACAAATGTTATGTCTCTTGAGTGGCCAGTAGGTCCTGGGGAAGAAAAGTAACTGCTAACTATTCTTATTTATGGCTATTCAGATATTTCATGACATGGTTGGTTTAGGTTGAATATATGAGATGATAACAGAGGACTCTCCCACCTTGTTCTTGTAAGACGATCATATAAACTATTTTCATATGGCCTTTGATTAATGTAAAGTAAACACTGTATGTTCAGTAGAATATCTGAAGATTTTTCAAAAGCTCCAGAAAATTGTGTTTCCTTTGGACCATTATATAGATGGGTTTTTACAAGGTCAAGTTTAGTTCAATTTTGAAATCAAATGAAAGGCTGGAATTGAGCCACCTGAACCAAATGGCAATCTATTCCCTGTAAAGTCCATTCAAGAAATAAGTACTTCAGCTACCACACACAATGCAAGACTGTCATATTATTGAGTCAGTGGTTAATGTAAATACATTTCAACTAAATTAACCTCACATACTCCAGGTATTTAGTGTTCAGGACACAAACAATCCTTTGCTGCCATGCATTCTTTGTTGATATTACTTCCTTAGAGTTGTCTGGAAGGATTAATTGAAGGGAAAATGCAACCAATTGATAAGATGCTGCAAAGAGGCATTCAGCTAATCTCAGCAACATGATAAATTAAAACTTTCCAGAGTATAAGGAGAAACAGTACTAATGTAGCCTGAAATCTCCCTGGATTTTGACTATATAGCTTTACTAGACATGTAGCAGCATTCATAATTGCATGGAACAGGACCAGCAACAAAATAATCCAGCAATAACCTTGTTTACAGTATTCATAATCAGAAGTCTACAGGGAAGCATAAGTGCTCTAAATTAGTTGGGAGCGTATTTCATTTTCAAAGATAAATCGGGTCATATGTGTTTGATTCTAACTTGAAATTCAGCTTGGATTTTCAGAAAAGCTTGAACTTACTGTCTTTTCTTTACCTCAAGATGCCTTGAGCAAGATTTAGCTTTTTTGCTTCTTGGTCCAAGATCCTTTCTCCATTGGTTTGAAGATTTAAACATTTGATTTTAGTTTCTTTCGTTTAAATCAAATGATTTTCCTTGGCGGATATCCTTTTCCACTGTATCATGGTATAACATTTGTAATTTGTATTTCAACTGCATTTAATTCCCATTTGTATTTTTCACATGTTCCCTTTCTTTACAATGTTACTATTAATCTAGCTGTGAGCTCCTGCTTTCAATTTCCAATTCATTCGTACAGTAAACAATTCCACACCTGGCCACTAAGTTATAAGGTTTTGCTGCTCTTTTTGTGTTATTCTGTTTACTGTAATTTTTAACCTTGCTTTTGAAGAAGCCCATGGTCAACAAAACAGTAATGCTTTCCTCAAAATTCAAAAGGTTAGAAGTTGATTTTTAGTGTGCTTATTGTAGTCAAAGGGGAAGGAACACTGCCTTGGGATAGAGCCTGGAGAAATGTTATTTAATTTTGTTTTGAGATACAGCATGAAATAGGTCCTTCTGTCCCCTCAAGCCGCACCACCCAACAACACCCTGCCAACCCTGACTTAACCCTAACCGAATCTGGAACAATTCGCAGTGGCCAATTAACTGATCCAGTCGGTCTTCAGACTGTGGGAGGAAGCTGGCAGATCTGGAGAAAACCTATGGATTCCACAGGGAGGATGAAGGGAAACTCCTTACAGAAGACATCTGGATTGAACTAGAAACTACAACGCCCTGAGCTGTAATAGTGTCATGCTACCTGCTACACTACCGTAGCATGCCTTCTCTTTATTCAGAATCAGAAACAGAATCAGAATCCTTTATTATCACCAAGTATGTGGACACATACAAGGAATTTGATGCCGATTTCCCTGAGCACTCACTGTACAGAACCAAAAAGCAAACAAAACAATAGTGCAAATAGTTGTGAACTATATACAATGAGGTATACCAGTGTATGTACAGGTGGACTTGGTTTATAATAGACTAAAATTCAAGTGTTCATAAGACTGATAGCATATGGAAAGAAACTGTTCTTGTACCTATTTGTCCTGGTATACAGTGATCTAAAGTGCCTACCAGAAGGAAGGAGTTGGAACAGGTGATGTCCAAGGTGTGATGGGTCTACAATGATGATGCTTGCTCGCTTCCTGACTCTAGATGCATATAAGTCCTGGATCGAGGGCAGCTTCACACCAATTATCCTTTCCACAGCCCTGACGGTTCTTTGGAGGCTATTCTTGTCTTGTTTGGTAGCTGATCCAAACCAGACAGTGATGGACGAACAGAGAACAGACTGGATTATTCCTGAATAGAATTGAATCAGCAGCTCCTGAGGCAGGTTGTCCTTCCTAAGTTGACGTAGGAAATACAACCTCTGCTGAGCCTTTTAGATAAGAGTGTCAACTCCTTCTGTTCATTTCTAGGAGAGACTGGATGGATCGGGGTTGTGCTCCTGGAGTGGAGGATGCTGAAGGGGACCTAACAGAAGTATGCAGAATTACGAGGGGCATGGATAGAAGTTAGGCCAGGTTTCTCCATTGTAGGAAGAGAACATATGCTTGGCATAAAGGTGAAATCTTTCGAACACAACTGAAGTGGATTTGTTTTTTAATGCAGAAACTGGATTCTGTAATACTCTGCAAGAATAGTGGTGAAGGCAGATACTGCTGAGAAGTATCTTGGCACTCATTTGATTCGGCAAGGCATAGAAGGCTATGGACTGAATGCTGATAAGTGGAATTAATAGAGATGGGTATCTGATGGTGTCAAGCTGGTTTTTGTGATGCGCCTAGTGGGGTAGTGCAGTGAATAGTGCTTGTTGCTCTCACTTACAGCTTCCACCACTGGCTAGCAGTCTCACGAAAAGGAGAGCTGAATGTGAAAGTCTCACTCTGCCAGGATATAGCTTCTCCAACAACAAGCCTCATGTAGTGCCTCCTCACTGGTGACGTATGGAAACTGAACTCCTTTTGGACTCAGACTGAACTACAGAGGACGGGGAGGGGATCTGGCCCCTGCACAGGTAGTATACACACTCACCAGTGGACACACCCTGGTGCTTGTGAGCCAGATCTCCAGCTATGGGTAAATAGCCCCAATGCCTTGTGGGCAGCTTCAGGAGAGACGAAGGCTACGGGAAGTAAACCCAGACAGAAAACTTGGAATGGAGCCTCTAAGGAGTCTGGACATCATTGAACATCTTTCCAGCAGCTCCTGCAGACAAGCTGGTGCCAAACATATTGCTTCATAAGTTTTCCTTTGGAATACACTGGTGAGAGGGAGTCTTGATGACTGGGCATCTCAGGATCTCCATACCTTCCACCCAGGCTTGTGATGATGATGATGATCACCCAATGTCTTTTAAGACAGACAGATGCTAACTAACCTAATGGTCTCTCCAGCTACTTCCTTCAGAAACCAAGGGTGCATTCCATCAGGTCCAGGAGATTTATCCACCCTCCAACCATTAAGCTTCCTGAGCATCTTCCCAGTCGTAATTTTCACTGCACAAACTTCACTTCCCTGACACTCTTGAATGGCCGGTATAACTGCAGACGTCTTCCACTGTGGAGACTGATGCAAAGTAAGCATTCGGTTCCTCTATCATCTCTGCATCTCTCACTATAATATCTCCAGTGTCATTTCGTATTGGTCCTATATCTATCCTCAAATCTCTTTTACCCTTTATGTACTTAAAAAAGATTTTAGTATCTTCTTTGATATGAGTCACTAGCTTCCTCTCATAATTCATCTTTTCCTTCCTAATGACCTTCTTAGTTTCCTTCTGCAAGTTTTTAAAAAGCTTCCCACTAGCTTTGGCTTCCTAGTATGCCTTCTCCTTTGCTTTTACTTTGGGTCAGACTTCACTCATTAGCTATGGTAGTGTCCTTCTTCCCTTTGAAAATTTCTTCTTATTTGGAATATATCTGTCTTGTACTTCACTCATTTTTTGCAGAAACTCCAGCCATTGCTCCTTTGTTGTCTTTCCTGCAAACATCCCTTTCCAGTCAACTTCGTCCAATTCCCCTCTCATGTCATTATAATTTCCTTTATTCCACTGAAATACTGACACATTGGATTTTATTTATTTCCCTCCCAAGTTTCAAAGTGAACTCAATTATATTGTGATCACTGTTCCCTAAGGGCTCCTTAACCTCAAGTTCTCTTATCACCTCCGGTTCATTGCACAACACCCAATCCAGCACAACTGATCCACTAGTGGACTCAACAACAAGCTGTTCTAAAAAGCCATCCCTTAGACATTCTACAAATTATCTCTCTTGAGGTCCAGTACTGACCTAGTTTTCCCAATCCACTTTCATGTTAAAATCCCCAACGATTATCATGACATTGCCCTTCTGACATGCCTTTTCTATCTCCTGCTGTAATTTGTAATCCACATCCCGGCTGCTGTTTGGAAGCCTGTATACAACTGCCATTAGGGTCCTTTTGTCATGGTCCAGTCTGTGAAGTCTGCATTCCGGTTCACGGTCCGGTCCGTCGATATATATTCCAGGTTTTCCATTGTTCTGTTGAGTGCTCTAATTAAGGCACGTGAGTCTCATTTGGGTAGACACATAAATACCTCTGGAGACCAGGACTTAGCTGCTGGATTGTTCCTGTCCAAACCCCCTGTCTAAATCCCTTCCCTGTCTTCTGAAGCCTCACCTGCTACATTTGCCTGAAGCCTTGCCTGTAATGCTGTTGAGTTCAACTGCCAGGGCAAGACCAGGGCCTTGCTGTGTCTAGATAAGGAACTGTCTTTTGTTGTTTAGAATTCTCTCTTTGTGTCCACACCTTTGCTAGGTAGGTCTGGCTGTTTGTCGCTATCTTGAGTTGGGAACTGTCTCTGTGTCCACGCCTTCGCTAGGTAGGTCTGGCTGTTTGCTTCTACCTTGTGTTGGGAACTGTCTCTCTGTGTTCTGTGTATGAGTCCTCGCCCTACATCCTGTTCCCAAGGAGGGGTCCCGGCTATGTGTTCCATGTTCCTGTCTCCCTCAACCAAGGCTCTGCGTTCCCGTCTCCCTTGACCAAATCAAGGCTTTGTGTTCTCGCCCAGCCCAGGAGTATCTCGCCCAGCCCAGTGTTGGAGTTCCCTCATCCTGTCCAAGAACCTCGTCCAGTCCAAGCCACGTCCAAGAACCTCGTCCAGTCCAAGCCATGTCCAAGAACCTCGTCCAGTCCAAGCTACGTCCAAGAACCTCATCTAGTCCAAACCACGTCCAAGAACCTCATCTAGTCCAAGCCACAGCTTTGTGTTCTCGTCCTGTCCATGTGCCTTGTCCTGTGCAGGAGTTCTATGTCCAGTCCTGTAGCCACGTCATGTCCTCGCCTAGATCAGGCGTCCGAGCCCGAGTCAAGAACCAGGCTTTGGGTCCTTGTCCAGTCTCTGGCTCAAAGTCCTTGTCCACGTTCCAAGTTCCTCGCTCTTTGTCCAGGTCCCACTTTCCTAGTCAAGTCAGTGTTCTTGTCCCAGATCCTAGTCTGCATCCAGTCCCGTCCCTAACTCTAGTCCAGTTCCTAGTACTTCAGTGTCTGTGTCTTGCATTTAGGTCCGTCTTCAGTGCCCCCTTATGACACCTTTTACCCTTCCATTTCTTAGCTCAACCCATAGAGACTTAACACCTTCCAATTCTATGTCATCTCTTTCCAATGATTTAGTATTATTTCTTATATGCAGAGCCACATAACCCCCTCTGCCTACTAACCTATTTTTCCAATATACCGTATATCCTTGGACATTCAGCTCCTAATGGCAGCCATCCTTTAGCCAAGTTTCAGAGATGGCCACAACGTCATGTGACAATATCCTGAGTTATTCATTATGGACTGTGCTTTTATAAAGAGAGAGAAAGTATGCAGCTGTACAGCACAAACAACTTGTGACTGAGAGAGAGAGAGAGGGAGGCGGAGACTGCTCACAGTTTGTTTGGGATTTCTGCAAGGACACTGCCAGCTTCTGAGTTCCTACAGAGAGGGAAGGGAGAAGCTACGTGATGGACGACAGCTGGTGTTCAGCATGCTGAGATAAATACAAGATCAACTAGTTGTTAGACACACACATGGTTTTCGACACTGGATGAGCTTTGTCGTGCCCACAGAAAGGTGGGTTTTTGGAGGATCGATCAGTGACTCTCACAGTGTGGATAAGGGGTGACCGGTGCGAAGTTATTAGTGTCCGACCCTCGGCTGGGTTGATAACTTACCACAGAAGACGGTCTCCTTGTTGTGATCACATTCAGTGACTTCTAAAGGATTTTGGAGGACACGCAGACACACTAAGGTGTGGTGAAGTTACCACTGTCCTGTTCAGGTGCCCACGAGTGTGGGACTGAGGACTGATCGTGAGGGATCGATCTGTGATTATTGGTGTGTGAAAGAGCGACCCTGTGGAGTCTACCATCTGTCTAACCTTTGCCTGGGTTGGTAGACTATCACTTGAAGACGGTGCTCTTAAGTTGGTCAAGTTTGACTAACTTGGAAGTTTCGGAGGACAACGGGAAGATCGATAGCATCAGCTCACCTGAAGAACTAGAAACCTCTTTCCCAACACCACTCAACTAAATACCACAAACTGAACTGATTCCCTTTACCCATCATCGTAAGACTGCATCCATTTACCCCCTAGGCTTGAAGAAGCTTGGGTTTTATACTTCCACACTCCTATATGCATGAACTTTGCTAACCTGTTTGATTTATCTGAATTTATATCACTGTATTTGCATAGTTACTAATAAACCAGCATTAGTTAGCAACAGTACCAGACTCCAAGGTGTTTTCCATTTCTGCTAGTTCTTTAACCCATTATGGGGTATGTAACAGTCAAATTTGCCAATCTGTAGCTACATGCATTCAAATACAACACTCTCAGTCCAGTATTTGTTGCTTTCTGTTTTAACTGAACCACGCCTCTATTGCCTTGTAACTCATGCCATTGGCTTTGATTAAGCCTCATCTCCTGCCTGTTCTTTCTATAATCTCTGTTGCACGCTATCTTTGATTTATTTCTTCCCTCGTCAGTCCTATCACTCTGCTTCTTATCCCCCTACCAAATTAGTTTAAACCCTCCCTAACAACTCTATTAAATGTGTCTGCTAGGATATTGGACCCCTTTGGGTTCAGGTGGAACCTGTCCTTTTTGTGCAGGTTGTTCCTCCCCCAGAAGAGGCCCCAGTGATCCAGGAATCTGAATCCCTGCCCCCCTACACCAGCTACACATTAATATGCCTGATCATGCTATTCTTGCACTCATCAGCTAGAATAGCATTTTGTGCACACTGCGACCATTGTGTGCTGATGCTGGAAGGAATAAATGACGATGGTAGATAACAGCCCAGTGGACTACTTTGTTCTGGATTCTGTTAAGCTTCTCAAGATTGGTTGAATCTGCACATTTCCATAGCAGTAAAGAACATAACAGTACAGCACAATACAGTGCCCTTCAACCGACAATGACGTGCTGACCTTTTAACCTACTCTAAAATCAATCTAATCCTACCGTCTCACATAATCCATTGTTCTTCCATGCTGTTAAGAATCCTTCCATTAACCTTGTATTCTAAATTCAAGTTTGACCTTCCAAAGTGTATCGCATTTTTCTGAATTGAACTGCATCTGCCACTTCTCAGCCCAGTTCTGCATCCTGTCATATTCCTGTTGTAACCTATGACAACCTTCTACACTATTCACAATACAATCAACTTTTATGTCATCTACATTCTTACTGATTCACCATCCCATTTCCTCATCTATATTATTTATAAAAATCACAAACAACAGGTGTCACAAACAGATCCCTGCAGAATACTACTAGCCACAGACCTACAGGCAGAATATGTTCCTTTTACTATCACCTTCTGTCTTCTGTAGGCAATCTAATTCTAAATCCATGCAGCCAAGTTGCCCTGGAGCCCTTCCTCCTGATGTTCTGAATAAGCTTACTGTGGGGAACCTTGTTGAACACCTTACAAAAATCCATATACATCACATTCACTACTCTACCTTCATCAATAAGTTTTGTCACTTCCTTGAAAAAGTATGTCTAGCTCGTGAAGCATGATCTGGCCCTTACAAAGCCATGCTGACTATCCCTAATCAGACTATGCTTTTCCAAATGTTCATTAATCCCATCTCTAACAATCTTTTTCAATTGTTTGTTCACTACTGATGTAAGACCCACTGGTCTCTGATTCCCAGTTCCCTGGTACCACTCCTATGACCAATGTGGATGCAAAGATCATCACCAGCAATGCATCAACCTCCTCCCTCGCTGTTTGTAAAAAACTGGGGTATATCCTGCCTGGCCTCAGGGACATATTTTTTTCAAAAGTTCCATCACTGCCTCTATCTTAACCTTGACATTTGCCTGCTCTATGCTGATCTTATACTTGTGAAGGTTCCTCTCACTGCTGAATACTGAAGCGAAGTATTCACTACATGGTAGCGGAATGTTACTACAGCACCAGCGACTCTGGTTCAATCCTGCCAGTAAGGAATCTGTTCTTTCTCCCTGTGATCATATGGGATTGCTCCGGGTGGTCTGGTTTCGTCCCAAGGTCGTACGGGTTAGTAGGTCAATTGGTCACATGGGTTTAATTGGAGGTATGGACTCATTGGGCTGAAAGGGCCTGTTATCATTCTGTATCTCTAGATTTAAGTCCAGAGCCACCCCTACCTCCTCTGACTCCAGGCATGTGTTTCCTCTTTTAAACCCTAATCTGTCCTACCCTCACCCTAGTCATCCTTCTACACATCCTCTTCACGTATGTGTAGAACACCTTGAGGCTTTCTTATTCCTACTTGTCAAGCCCTTCTCATGCCCCCTTCTAGCTCTTCTAAATTCATTCTTAATCTACTTCCTGGCTATGTTATAATTCTCAAAAGCCCTTTCTGATTTCTGTTTCCTAAACGTTCACTTCCTTCTTCCACTTGGCTAAATATACCACCTCTCTTGTCAACCGTGGTTCCTTCATCCTGATGTCCTTTCCTTGCTTCAATGGGACAAACCCATCCAGAACCCCATGAACCCCATCCGGAATCCGTAAACAACCTCTATGTTTATGTTGTACATTTGCCTTTGAACATTTATTCCATTTTGTACTTCCAAGTTCCCAGCTTATGGCATCATAATTAGCCTTGTCCCAATTAAGTACTTTCTCATACTGTCTACTCCTACCCGTGTCCAAGGCTATGCTAAAGGTCAGGGAGCTGTGGTCACTTCATTTGTAATGCTTGCCCAATGAGAAATTTGTCACCTGATTAAGTTCATTGCCTAGAACTAGATCCAGTATGGCCTCTCCTGTAAATGGTCCATCAACATATTGTGTCAGAAATACTTTTTGAATACATCTAACAAACTCAACCCCATCTAAGCCTGTTGCACTAAGGAGGTATGAATCAATATTTGAATATGTTTTATATTCATTATCTTTGTTCTTGATACTTCTTGCATCAAATTAAACTGCATTTATGTCCTATCCACTGGTTATCTTTCCTTACAATCTCACTAAATGTTGCACCTCACCTACCTATATACCAACTGCTGCATCATCTGACCTATCACTCAGGTTCCTATTAGCCTCATTTAAACCCTCCCTAACATCTCTGGCAAAGTTGCTGCTAGGTCTCTTTTGAGATCAGGTGCAACCCATCCCTTTTGTACAGAAACAACAGGAATTCTGCAGATGCTGGAAATTCAAGCAACACACATCAAAGTTGCTGGTGAACGCAGCAGGCCTTTTGTACAGATCATACTTTCTCCAGAAGAGATCTCAATGATCCACAAATCTAAAAGTCTTCCTCCAGCACCAATTCTTCAGCCACATATTCATCTACCAAATTGTTCTATTCTTACACTGAGTAGTACACAGCAGAGACTACTACCCTTGAAGTCTCGGATTTTAGCTTCCTTCCTAGCTCCCTTTTTTGGCTCTTCAGGACCTCATCCCTTTTCCTGGCTATATGTTGTATCAATATGTACCACGACTTCAGGCTGCTCACTCTCCCCCCCCACCCACCCCACCTTTAGAATGCTGTGAACTTGATTTGAATCATCCTTGACCCTGGCACTTGGGTGCAACATATCATCTGGGAGGGAGCCTTTTTCACCTCCACAGAATCTCTTGTTTGTTCTCCTAAATATTGACTCTTCTATCACCACCACTATCCTCTTCTCTCCCCTTCCTTTCTAAGCAAACACAGCGCCAGGGACCTGATCATTGCGGACCTGGTAGGTTGTCCCTTCAATAGTATCCATAGTGGCATACTTATTATCGAGGGAAATGGCCACAGGGGTGCTTTACACTATCTGCCTATTCACTTTCCTCCTCCTGACAGTCACCCAGGTCCCTGTCTGCTGTAACTCAGGTGTCGCTCTTTATCTATCACTCCTCATTCTCCTGAATAATCCATTGGTGATCCAGCTCCAGTTCCCTAACATGGAGCTGTAGCTGGATGCACTTTTCATACTCGTGATGAAAAACTTTAGGCTCTCTGGGGCTGAGTTCCTGCTACAGAATGGTCCTTCTCTGATCTTCTCTTGAATTTAAGGTATTTAGGTGACTGATCCTATTATGTTTCTGGTCAATGGTGACCTCCATAATATTGATGATAGTAGTGGAGGATGGAGATCTTAGCATGGTAATTCACTGTTTGTGAAGAATATCTGTTTAACATATGTACCATGACATTGTTACTATCTGTAACACAATTGTGGTACAAATCTTGCATTCTAATTATCTATTCATGCTTGGATACTGTTTAGGTCTTACTATGTACAGGCATGGATTACTTAACTTGATGATGATTTCCAAACCATGTGTAATCATCAGATATTATAACAGAAAGGAGGTCATTGATAAAATAACCTAAAATAGTTGGACCATGGACATTGCCTAGAGGAACTCTATGTCCAGGGATTTGGATATTTGACTCCAACAACAACACACATGTTTCTTTGTGCAAGGTACCATTGCTGTGACTGAAGTTTTCCTTTAGGTGCCCATTGTTTCTATTTTTATTAGCTGAACTTGATGCACACCAGTCAAATGCTGCCTTGATACCAAGCGAGACACTCTAATCTTACCTCTGGAATCCAGCTATTAGCTCCATGCATGGACCAAGACTGTGTTGAGGTATGAAGCTGAATGGGCCTGGCAAAACCTAAATGTTACATAGGTAAGCAAGTTATTGGTGAGTAAGTGCTACCTGATAGCACTGCAGACCATAACTTCCATCATTTCACTGATGAATGAAAGTAGACTGATTAGGTTGTAATCATCTGTTGTAGCTTTGCTTCATCCAATGCCCTCAGTTGTTTCTTGATTTCACTTTGAGTGAATTGAATTAGCTAGAGAACAAGTTCCGTGATGGCAGGAATCTCAGGAGGAAACCAAGGTCACAGGCTTGGTATTTTTGACTAAACACAATCTCAGATACTTCTGCCTTGTCTTGGCATTCATGTGCTGGGCTCTATCATCATAAGGATGGAGATTTTTTTTTAATATCTTCCTTACATTCATTGTTTAATAATTTCACATAATTCACAACCAGAGGTGATAGGATGACAGAGCTTAGATTTAATTTGTTGGCAATGGCATGGCCTAGATCTGTCTACCTCATTCAGTTTGTGCTGCTTAATACACATGTAAACCTGTGTTGCAGTCTTAGCAGACTGACACCCAGTGTCAACCTAGCAATTTTAGCTCAAACATTTACCGTGGGCATTACCTTATCATGGCATTTATGATGTTAGCTTGATTTGGGATATCAGAATCAATATACCTTTCCATTAACTAACTGATCGCCAGACAAGATAGGAGAGGGAAGGGCAGAATTTTATGAACAAATGTTTTGAAGAAAAATAGCAGCAAATTAAATAACAGTAACAAAGCAAAATAATGTAGATGCTGAAAATCTGAAATAAAAGGCAATACTGAAAAATAGAAATTAAATATATTCTTCTGGGAAAGAAACAGAGTTAATTTGTTAAATGTAGGATTCTTTAATCGCTGTTTATTTCCAGCAGTATATTTGATTTGGGACATCAACAACATTTTCCTTTAGACAATTTAAAAAAAACAGTATTTCTCAAAGGCAAATCCACATCTGCTAACACCTTATCTTGTGCTTCATCAGTTCCCTTCGAGATAGGCTTAGGTGTAAAATAAGCTATATTATCATCAAATTACTTATTACTTAAGTGAATTGTGGACTGTTCTCTCCTCTTAGAACTAAACTAATTTTAAGCCACTTTGTAGTCTATCTTTCAGCAGCTTTCAAGTTCAAAAATGATTATTAAAATGATGTAATACTTGCATTGAGAGATTATCACAATTTATAACCATATAAGTTGGACATAAATCAAAAGTTACCTTTGAAATTTTGACAACAAAGCTACAGAATTTACCTGCCTGCATTTTGATATGCTTGCATTACATTTCCTTCTCCACCAGTTGAAATACATTAAATGGATTGACATCTCTTTTAAAATAATAAAAACAAAAATAAAATAATTTTTAACTAACTCTATACAGTTTAATGATTTTGAGTGCCAGCAGGATCAGGAAACATTCATTCCAATTTAATGGCCTTGACAGCTGTCTAAGTCAAATGGCATAGGTCCTGACAAAGATAGTTTCAGCAGTTTAATAGGTATAATTTTTTCTGGTTATCACACCCTGCCTCCCAACCCATCTACCACTAAACAACACAATGAAATTTATGAGTGGAATACCCTGTACTGCCATTTGATTCACTTTTTGCCATCCTAATACTCTGTTGCAACTATGTGTTAATTTCATTAATAAACTTTCAAGGACAGTGCAATTCTTCTGTATGTCAACAATTACTTCATTCTCACCTTTTTAATTCCTTTTTTTCCATTCATCCTATTAACATACTTAATTTCAGAATTTCCTATAACATATTCCACTTGATACCTTAAAATTTGATTGCATAACTTGCCTATATCCCTTCTCAATCATTTACGGCCTTCTCCCTATTATTTTAACACTCGTTTTTCCCTCAATAAACAGGCAAATCATGCTGGAACCCACTCACCTAGGTCAAAAGATGGAACATAAAAATCACCAAGTCTCTTGTAACCAAGTTATCTGATTCTATCATTCAGTTCACCTCTAGTTCTTATAGAAATTTCTTTTTCCAAGGAATGTGCTTGCTCAGCTTTTGGACTTTGCAATCTTTTCTACACTGTGTTGTAAGCCTATTTCTGATCTCTTTTGCTTTATGTTCATGTAAAAGAGAACTAGGGCTCTTGTACTTACATCTGGCCACCCCAACGCTTGGCTGAATACACCATCACATACATTTTCCAACATGGTCATTGGGCCTGATTAAAAAAAAACACTGGAGAATTTAGGAAGCACATTAGACCAAAATATATGGGTGGAAGTACTTGGCATGAGTGTGCTGTGGCAGTGACAGTGGAGTAGGAATTTACTTATCAGAGTTATGGCTTGCATACTGCAGCAGTCGAAGAGCTTCAAATTTCAGTCTTAGGGAACTGTGGTAAGTTTAGGTTTCATGGTTTCAGTGCAACTACAGGAGCTAGAGTGGACCAAATGGAGGAAGGCAGCTATGTGGGTATATCCTTAGGTACTTATTAGCAGGAAGTATCAGCATAGAAAAATAAGGAAAATCCAGCCTTCTGTTTTTATTTTTTCTTGCCGCATAAAGTAAGACCATAAGATATAGGAGCAGAATTAGGCCTTTCAGCCTAGTGAGTTAGCTGCACCATTTCATAATGGCTGTTTTATTAACCCGCTCAACACCTTCTGCCTTCTCCTTGTAACCTATGACCCAAGAACCTATCAACCTGTGCTTCAAATACACCCAATAGTAAATGTACCAAATTGTAGCTTAATTCCCAATAGTAAAAACTGGTTAATTTTCAGATGGTCTAACATCAGGAATGGTTTAGAAACATGAAGCTTTTAATATCACTTTTCAGTGATATTATGAAGATATACACATTTTATCAGTTTTAACCATTATTAAAGATAATTCTGATATTACTTGCACAGTGAAAAAATGTAAAGTAAAAAGAATTAAGAGGTGACTGCTACATTATATGCTTAGTATGTAATTCAGACATCCTTCATAATTATTGACCCTTCCTCTACACACACTCTTTTCATTTGTTCCTTTGCATTCTTTGATGCTAAGTTTGGGACACAAAATTTGGGTAACAGTTTTTTGATAATCATTTGAAATTCTTGGATAATTTCATGCAAATCATGTCATTGTTATTAATAGATCAGTAAAATCATTTATGATTTCTTAATGGTATTATGTTTTAACATGATGAGTAATCTATACAAATGAGACAGATATAACTATGATAACAAGGAAAGATGATATTTGAATTGTTTCTGGATTAGGAGGGATTAATTTACTGGAGTCTACTTGAGCATGCCACTAAAATTCTTCTACTGACTGGCAATGGTCTTTTTCTAAATTCACACATGAATGGTCACTTGAAAAAGGTACTGAAGGACATCTAGAGTCAATGGCCTTCAGAGCAGAGGAGGGAAAAACAGAAAATTGGTGGGAAAAGGAGGACATAAAATCAATTATTCACCGACCACATGGCTGTCACTGCACTGATTGATTATTCTGACATTAAATATGAACCACTGGAAAGCACCGTGAAGGTATTGATAAATTCAGTGACTTATTGATGGTCTATTCACATTCACTCTGAAAAGAATCAATTTATTCATTAGTTTCAAATCAAGCACAGCTAGTTGGGGGAGTTAACATGAATTTGTGAAAAGACAGGAAAAGATCATTCAGAGCATAAACATTGCATCAAAGTGACATGGTACATACACGCTGACCATGGGGTCATCCTCAAATCATCAGATTCCCTTAGAAAAACAAAGAAGACCTGAAAAACAGTTATTGAGATGAGTAGAATAGAAAAATTCTACACTGACCTCCTAATGTACTTCAGGAAAGTTTTAGAAGAGTGATGGAAGTAATAAAACATTATAGCCCAAGCTAACGTGAAGAGTGACTGTGTAATTAAAAAAAACCTCTCAGCCTTTGTCAGCAAACTGGTATCCAGGACCACAGAAACACTCCAGTAGTGCAGCCATCTATTCCTCATTTCTTAGGAACCAAGTCGTTCCCCGTACTGTCGTGAGTCAGCACTTTTCAGTAATCTAAAGAGTCTTTGGCTAAGCGGTTTACTCACATGCAAGATAGATCGAGAGACTGAAGGCAAAGCAATTTAATTTGAAGAATAAATTTTGGTAGATTTGTAGAGGAAACTGCAGGAGCTGATGTTCTCATACATCTGTTGGTGTTGTCTTTAAGGTGTTGGCAGTTAAAAATTTGTGTGCTTTCATTTGTAGCCAACTGCAGTCATTTTTCAATGGTACACACTGTGGCCAAACGACAAGGTGCTGAATAGTGTCAGTAGAAAAGCTTGTTTTATCCAAGGCAATGTTATCCGAGGCAATGTTGAGCTGGTTTGGCATTTTTGGAGGTTCGCTTATCTTCAAAACTGGAGGATTTTACATCATTCTCTTTACTAGCATGTTTATATCTCCAAAAACTTCCTTTGGACAAGGTAGAAAGTCTAATTTTGAGCAGTCCTGTCAGATCCTCTTGGTGCATAACTCAGTCAAAGCCCACTGCAGTGACCATTGCAGTCGATCTCACCTCAGTCCTCTGGAAATCAGCATATTTGGACCAAGCCTGTAATGAGGTTTGGAGTTGAAAGTCTGGGGAAAAACAAAACTGAATATTGTAGACAAATAATTGTTGAGTATTTCATTCTGAAACCTCACTTGCAACTGAAGAGCAAGAGACAGAGGAATATAGTTAATTGTCGTTATAATTTTATGGCACTTTAGGTGTTTTCATTATCTTCAATGGATTGTAATTTTTTATCAGTAGTATTAATTTTTAATAGTTCCTGCCTAATTTACACTGTTTGCAAAAGTCAGAGGCATTCACAAACATTCAAAATCATTTGCCTATTAGATAGCCTGTAGGCATGTGAAAATAACTTAATTGACAGTTAAAGAATTTCTATATTCCTGGTTACAACCACAAACTACCTCTCAGTTATGTAGTATAGGGAAGCAACAGCAAACTTGTGTTCTAATGAGCCACTCAAGTGATATGATCTTGTGGTAACCCAGTAAGATCATAAATAGAGAGATTATCACTGGCTGGCAGTAAAATTTAGTTAAGTAGGTTATAGCACAGATTTTGTGTATGTCCTGCATTAGGTGGAAAAGTCACATTTTAATTCCTCATAAAAATCACAATACCTATTTTAAAGCACAATCCAACCTCAAGCTAGATGCATGAATTGAACAGTTCAAATTTGGACAATGGCCAAGGTGTTACCAAAAAAAAATTAACAGAGATAACTTCAACTGATATAATATCAGATAATGTATGGCAATATATTTAATTAAGATATAATTGGATCCAGAATTGACTTGATCACAGAAGGCAAAGGGTGGTTGTGGATGGTTCGTATTCTGCATGAAGAATGGTGACCAGTGGTGTCTGCACGGATCTGTTCTGGGACCCCTCCTCTTTGTGATATTTATACATGACTGGATGAGGAAGTAGAAGGGTGGGTTAGTAAGTTTGTTGATGACACAAAAGTTGGGGGTGTTGTGGGTAGTCCGAAGGGCTGTCGGAGATTACAGAGGGACATTGATAGAAGCTGGGTTGAGAAGTGGCAGATGGAGATCAACACAGATAAATGTGGTGGTTGATTTTGGTAGCTAAATTTTGAAGACAGGATATAATATTAATAGCAAGACTCTTGGAAGTGTGGATGATCAGCGAGATCTTAGGATCCATGTCCATAGGATACTCAAAGCTGCTGTGCAAGTTGACAGTATAGTTAAGAAGACATATGGTATGTTGGCCTTCATCAACCATGGGATTGAGTTCAAGAGCCGTGAGATAATGTTACAGTTATACAAGACCTTAGTAGACCTCACTTGGAGGACTGTGTTCAGTTCTGGTCACCTTATTACAAGAAAGATGTGGATACTATAGAGAGAGTACAGAGAAAATTTGCAAGGATGTTGCCTGGATTGGAGAGCATGTCATATGAGAATAGGTTAAGTGAACTTGGTCTTTTCTCCTTGGAGCGACGGAGGATGAGAGGTGACCTGACAGAGGTGTATAAGATGATGAGAGGCATTGGTCATGTGGATAGCCAGAGGCTTTTTTTCCCAGGGCTGAGATGGCTAACACAAGGGAGTATAGTTTTAAGGTGCCTGGAAGTAGATACAAGGGGGATGTCAGAGGTAAGTTTTCACACAGAGTGTGTTGGGTGCATGGGATGCACTGCCAGTGAATGTGGTAGAGGCGGATACAATAGGGTCTTGTAGGAGACTCTTAGGTAGGTACATAGAGCTTAGAAAAATAGAGATCCCTGCAGTAGGGAAATTCTAGGCAGCTATATATTTTCTGTGTTCTGTGTTTTACGTTCTATGTTCTATAATTACCTTAATTTTAAAAAATCTGATTTATTTAACTAACAATGCACTGTGATGGTGCATGGACTTCAGAAAACCAGTACATCATTAACATGTCATCACATTTACATGGAGAAATGAACAGAAGAAGTGACTGACTTTAAATCTCAGCATCACTTCCCTGCACTAATGTTATATCCCTTGAATGCCATAATATCTAAAGATCCATCAATCTTTGTCTTGAATATTCTCAGACACCAAGCCTGAACAGCCAAAGCCAAAAGGATTCCAAAGATTCATTTCCCACTGGGAGGAGAAATTTCTTCTCAGCTCTCTCCCGAATGGCTGATCCTTTATTTTGAAACAACAAACTCTGATTTGAGACATATCAGCTAGGGGAAGCATCCTACTCCCTGTCAAGCTCTGAAGGAATTTTGTAGACTTTAATGAAATACCCCAACCATCTTTCCCTAAACTCAAGGGAGCGCAGCTATGATCTACCTAATCCCTCTTCAGACAAGAAGAAGATGTTTCACAGTCATTTACATAACAAACTCAAGTTACCTGTTGTCAAATGACACTTTAACTCAATCCACTTTGTGGGAGCAGGGTGACGTCAAGTTTGAAACACTACTCACCTTTGTGTTCCATTGAAGTTAATGGTCAGCATTGGGTCTTTAAAGTCCTGATCCAAACCTGTGGCACTCATAGTGGATAGAGTAGGTAACAATTCACATTGATTCTGTTTTGTCACCATGTTAATACTTCCATTTAAACAATCTTATCATGTGTTTTCGACAGCTGTTGATATAATTACCTTTTTAAATTATTCAGAATATACAGTTCAACAGAAGACTAAAAATTCTGCTCTGTGATCAGCATAATCTGATCAAGCAAGGACCTTCAAAGTCAAAGTCAGAGTTGAGCTCACTGTCATATGCATTTGCAGCAGTATCACAGGCACATAGTGTAGTATCATAGGCACAGCATTTACAAGAAAAACATAAAATAAACAAAAATTATACACAATTTTACAAGAATTTCACCACCCAGGACACACCCTCTTCTCATTGTTACCATCGGGAAGGAGGTACCGGAGCCTGAAGGCATACACTCAGCTTCTTCCCCTCTGCCATCCGATTTCTAAATGGATACTACCTCACTACGTTTATATTTCTGTTTTTTGCACTACTTATTTTAACTGAACTATTATATATATAATAGTATACATGCACTCTACTTACTGTCATTCAGTTTTTTCTCTATTTATTCAGCATGTATTTCATTTTACTACTACCTTAAAGTTAACACCTTTCTCGACATATGCCACTGATATTAAACCTGATTCTGAAAGAACACTATTAGAACAGAAAAAGAAACAATGTCCATCATAGTGCAAAGTGATCAAAGTTGTCAGGTTGTTGCTATACAGAGGTAGCGTCATTCTCATGTTCCTGAAATAGAGAAAAAGTATTCCGAATATAAAGGCAATGAATGAATTTTTAATCTCTAATTATGTTCATTACAGAGTATAAAACTGAGACTGTGAAGCACAATGAGTTCAGACTAAGTGTGCATGGTTCATTCAATGAATCTACACAGGCTGCAGGTAAAATTTCTAGGTATATATTTGCAGCCCTGAGAACAGTTAGTGGTACATTGCATAATCCATCCTAAAAGTGGTTGACATGATTAACTTAACTGTCTTTGTTCACAACTGATATTGCATATACACCATTTCACCTTTCACACAAAACACAACTGATGTAACTTTCTGCAAACATCAGCAAGTCTCAACTTCTCACATGATTGTGATCATTTGTGTTATCTCTGAATTCTCAAATCTATCAGATGTTTTTAGATTATCATCCATGTCTGGATGAAAACATGAGGTCACAATTTGTTTCTTGTCGGAAGTATTATGCTTTGGTTTTTCTTGAGTGTCTGAGATTCACTTCAGAAGCATCTTTGTTCATGCAGCTGACTTCAGTTTTCTCCTTTATATCATGAATTAGGATGAAATGGTTAAAACAAATTTTGCTGAAGTTCTCATCCATGGTTCAAGGCAATTCTGACAGCAAGATACACCCACTATTTACCCAATACCCCATCTTTTCAGTAGATGCAAACGTCTGCAGATGCTGGAACCTGAAGCAAAAAACATTCTGATGGATGAATTCAAGGGAGTCATCCAAGGGGGAAGGGGAATGGCAATGTTTTCAAACAAAATCTGATGCAGAGCTTCACCTGAAATATTGTCAATTCCTTTCCCCATGTGACTACTTGTAGACATGCTGAGGTCCTCTAGCAGATCGTTGGTTTCCTCATCTTCTCATCTCTGATCTAGGATGATATTTCCAATATGTAGATAGAAACTTTCTTGCAGTTGAGGTAGAATGTTTACTATATTTCAACAACTTTTCCTCATAAAGATCTCAACTGCGTCCTGGAGCTTCTGAGTATTTCTACATGTCATAAAGCATAGAAGTAGGTCCTTTAGCCCATCTAGTCTATGCCAAACCATAAATCTGCCTAGTCCCATTGAGCTGCATCCAGAATAGAGTCTTCCATATGCCTCCAATCCATATCTATCCAAATTTCCCTTAAGTGTTGAAATCAGACTGCACCCACCACCTGTGTTGGCAGCTCATTCCACACTCTCACCAGTCTCTGAGTGAAGAAGTACCCCCTTATATTCCCCTTAATTATTTCACCTTTCACCCTTAGCCCATGACCTCTAGTTGCAATATCACCCAAACTCAGTAGAAAAAGCCTGCTTGTATTTACCCTATCTATACCCGACATAATTTTGTAATCTCTATCAAATCCCCCCTTGGTCTACATTCTGGAGAATAGAATCCTAAACCTATTCAACCTATCCTTATAACTCAGGTCCTCAAGTCCAGCAGAGTCTTTTTAAATTGCCTCTGCATTCTTTCAATGTTATTTACTTCGTTCCTGTATGTAGGTGACCAAAACTGCACACACTACCCCAAGTTGGGCCTCATCAGTCTTATAAAACTTGTAACATAACACATCAACTCCTGTACGCAGTACATTGATTTATGAAGACCAATGAGCCAAAGGATTTCTTTACAACCCTCTCCATCTGTGATGCCACTTTCAAAGAATTATGGAGCCATATTCCCATGTCCGTCTGTTTTACCACACTCCTTGGTGCCCTACTTCTCATTGTGTAAGATCTACCCTGGTTGGGCCTCTCAAAGTGCAGCACCTCACTATTTTCTGCATTAAATTCCATCTGCCATTTTTCAGTCCATTTTTCATCTGGTCCAGATGCCGCTGCAAATTTTGATAGTCTTCCTCGCTGTCCACTACACCCTAAATCTTGGTGGCATCCACAAATTTGCTGATCCAGTTTACCACATTATTATCCAGATCATTGATAGAACATAGAATAGTACAGCACAGTATAGGCCCTTCGGCCCACAATGCTGTGCTGACCCTTAAACCCTGCCTCCCATATAACCCCACCTTAAATTCCTCCATACACCTGTGTAGCAATCTTTTAAATTTCACTAGTGTATCTGCCTCCACCACTGACTCAGGCAGTGCATTCCACGCACCAACCACTCTCTGAGTAAAAAACCTTCCTCTAATATCCCCCTTGAACTTCCCACCCCTTACCTTAAAGCCATGTCCTCTTGTATTGAGCAGTGGTGCCATGGGGAAGAGGCGCTGGCTATCCACTCTATCTATTCTTCTTATTATCTTGTACACCTCTATCGTGTCTCCTCTCATCCTCCTTCTCTCCAAAGAGTAAAACCTTAGCTCCCTTAATCTCTGATCATAATCCATACTCTCTAAACCAGGCAGCATCCTGGTAAATCTCCTCTGTACCTTTTCCAATGCTTCCACATCCTTCCTATAGTGAGGCGACCAGAACTGGACACAGTACTCCAAGTGTGGCCTAACCAGAGTTTTATAGAGCTGCATCATTACATTGCGACTCTTAAACTCTACTCTCGACTTATGAAGGCTAACACCTCATAAGCTTTCTTAACTACCCTATCCACCTGTGAGGCAACTTTCAGGGATCTGTGGACATGTACCCCCAGATCCCTCTGCTCCTCCACACTACCAAGTAACCTACCATTTACTTTGTACTCTGCCTTGGAGTTTGTCCTTCCAAAGTGTACCACCTCACACTTCTCCGTGTTGAACTCTATCTGCCACTTCTCAGCCCACTTCCGTATCCTATCAATGTCTCTCAGCAATCTTCAACAATCCTCTACACTATCTGCAACACCACCAACCTTTGTGTCATCTGCAAACTTGCCAACCCACCCTTCTACCCTCACATCCAGGTCACTAATAAAAATCACAAAAAGTCGAGGTCCCAGAACCAATCCTTGTGGGACACCACTAGTCACAACCCTCCAATCCAAATGTACTCTCTCCACCACTACCCTTTGCTTTCTGCAGGCAAGCCAATTCTGAATCCACCTGGCCAAATTTTCCTGGATCCCATGCCTTCTGACTTTCTGAATAAGCCTACCATGTGGAACCTTGTCAAATGCCTTACTAAAATCCATGTAGATCACATCCACTGCTCTACCCTCATCTGTATGCTTGGTCACCTCCTCAAAGAACTCTATCAGGCTTGTTAGATATAGATGACAAACAACAAAGGACCCAGCACCGATCCGTGGGGCACACCACTAGTCACAGGCCTCCAATCAGAGAGGTAACTACCACTCTCTGGTTTCTTCCATGAAGTTAATGTTTAATCTAGTTTACTATTCTTGACCAACTTCCTTGTCAGAGGCCTCGCTAAAGTCGATGTAGATAACATCCACTGCTTTATCTTCATCATCTTTCCTAGTAACTCCATTGAAAAGCTCCATCAGATTGGTTAGAAATGACCTACTATGCACAAAGCCATTTTGACTCTCCTTCATCAGTCCTTGTCTCTTGGAATATATACAATCCCTTAGAATACCTTCCTTTAACTTTCACACTAGTAATGTCAGGCTCACTGATCTATAATTCCCCGGTTCATTCTGAAAACTTTTCTTAAGCAATGGAACAACATTAGCTATCCCCCAATCCTTCAGCTTCTCACCTGTTGCTAAGGATATTTTAAATATCTCTGCTAGGACCCCAGGAATTTCTGCATTAGCCTCTCACAGAGTCCAAGGGAACACCTTGTTAGGTATTTATCCACCTTAATTTGCCTCAAGACAGAAACACCTTCTCCTCTGTAATCTGTATAGGGTCCATGACCTTGAAGCTACTTCACCTCACATCCATAGATTCTTAGTCCATCTCCTGAGTTAATACAAATGCAAAAAATCCATTTAAGATCTCCCCCATCTCTTTCTGCTCCACGCATAGATCACCACTCTAATCTTTCAGAGGATCAATTTTGTCCCTTGCTATCCTTTTACTCTTAATATATCTCTAGAAGACCTAAGGATTCTCCTTTATCTTATCTGCTAGAGCAGCCTCATGCTTTCCTTTAGCCCTCCTGCTTTCCTTCGTAAGTGTTCTCTTGCACTTCTTATATTCTTCAACTAGCTCATTTGTTCCTACCTGCCTGATATGCATCTCCTTCTTTTTCTTAACCAAGGCCTCAGTATATCTTGAAAACCTAAGTTCCCTAAAACTTTTATCCTTGCCTTTTATTCAGATATGAACATACAAACTTTGTACTTTCAGAATTTCACTTTTGAAGGCCTCCCACTTAACAAGTTCTCCTTTGCCAGAATTCAACCTTTCTCAATTCACTATTGCCAGATCCTCTTTGAGATAATCAAAATTGGTCTGGAGCCAGTTTAAAATCACAATCCATGGACCTATCTCTTTCCATGTTTACTTTGAAGCTGATGGCATTATGATCACTAGATGCAAAGTGGTCTCCTACACAAACTTTTGTCACCTGCTCTTCCTCATTCCCTAATAGCAGATCAAGTATTTCACACTCCATCACTGGGACTTCTACAGACTGATTAAGGAACTCTCTCCTATCTAGTCATTTTGCAGTATGGGGGTCCCAGTCAATATGTAGGAAGTTAAAATAACGTTCTAGAACAACATGATTTTTCTTGCAGCAACCTGTAATCTCTCTACAATTTGTTCCTTTAAATCCCACAGACTATTGGATTGTATATAATATAGCCCCTTAACATGTTCATACCTTTCTTATTCCTCAGCTCCACCCATAGCACCTCACTGGATGAGTTTTCCAGTCTATCTTGACTGAGCACTGCCATTTCATTTTTTCCTGACTAGTAGCACCACCACTCCTCCTGCTCTGTTGTGTCCAAAACATTGGAACCCTGGAATATTGAGCTATCAGTCCTGTCCCTCCGGCAACCAAGTCTCACTAATGGCTACAATATCATAATTCCAGGTGTTGATCCATGCCCTGAGCTCATTCACCTTTCCTACGAAACTTCTTGCACTGAAATATATGCAGATCAGGACATTAGCCACACTATACTCAAACTTTTGATTCCTGACTCTGTCTGAGGTCTTACCAGCATCTACCTCCACAAGTTCTCTAGTAACTGTTCAGACATGCTGGTCTCCATCCCTCTGCAGCTCTAGTTTAAAGTCTACTGTGTAGCATTAACAAAACTTACTGCTAGGCCATGAGTCCCATTCCAGCTCAGGTGCAAACTGTCCCTTCTGTACTGGTCCCACTTTCCATGGAAGAGAGCCCAATGATCCAAAAACCTAATGTCCTCCCTCCTGCATCAACTCCTTACCCACAAGATACCTTCGTATTTCTGGCCTCACTAGCACATGCCATGGGGATCAGTCCAGTGATCACAACTTTGGAGGTCCTGCCCTTTATCTTAGCATCTAACTCCTTGAGGTCACTTTGCAGAACCTCGTCATTCTTCCTACCCATTTCATTGGTACCTACATGGACCATGACTTCTAGCTCTTCACCCTCCCACTTTAGAATGCTGAAGACTTGATCTGAGATGTCCTGGAGCCTGGCATCCACGAGGCCATTCGGGATTCTCATTCTTATCTGCAGAACCTTCTTTTGGTTCCATTAACTAAAGAATCCCCTATCAGCTTAGCTTGTCTCTTCTCCCCACTTCCCTTCTGAATTGCAGAGCCTGATTCAGTGCCAGAGACCTGACCGATGTGACTTTCTTCTGCTAGGTTATTCCCCCCCCAACAGTATGCAAAGTGTTAAACTTGTTCTTGAGGGGGTTGGCCACAGGGGTACTCTGCACTGGCTCCTTAACCCCTTTCCCATTCCTGATTGTCACCCAGTTTTCCGTGTCCTGCACCCTAGGTGTAACTACCTCTCTGTATGTCCTATTACCCCTCAGCCTCCCAAATGATCTGGAGTTCATCCATTTGTAGCTCCAACTCCTTAATAGGAGTATTAGCAGCTGCAACTGGATGCACTTCTCACAGGTGTAGTTGTCAGGAGCACTGGAGGTCTCCCTGACTTGCCACATCCCAAAAGAGGAGGATTCTTCTCTCCTGCCTGACACCCTTACTGTTTTAAGTGTGCAAACATATAAAGAAGTGAAACGAGTAAATAAACTGTGGGGGGAAATTCTATCTGCAGCTTTTTGCTTTCTCTCACCCAAGCCCCTCTTCACTGAAGCCTTGAAGAGCTACGTATGACCTCAAATAACTATTCTAACACTGTCCACTCCAACAACGGCTGCATCAACAATGGCCACTCCACCTGCTCCTGCCTTATTTTTAATTTGTTCTTGCCAATCAATCCCAATTGCTGATTGGAATGCTACTTTGATTTCACAATTAATGTTCATGCCCTGCGACACCTTATCCAGAGTTACCTGGAAGGTTTTATATTTGGCGATGAATTTGCACAATATGGTATTTTGCTTCCCTTCTCCCTGAGATCATTAATTTTCGAGTAATGTTGGCTTTCTTGTCCACATTAACTTGGGTGTGAAAATGATCTGACTTAGTGAATGATTTCATTCCAGGTAACACAGCATATAGATTAAGTTAGAGGGTAGCTTGTCATCCATTGCTCACTTTATAATTTCTTCACAGGTTATTGCTCTTATCTACCTTAGATACCATTATGATGGTTATCACTGAAGCATTCTGCAAAATTCTCACCAAGATCTCTCATTGCATTACTATCCTTAACCTTGAGTTTTCACTGCTCATGGTCAAAGTTTAGGTTTACAGTTTACGATAGTTATTTGTTTTATTTACCTGAGTCTGGTGCTCTTTAATACCCATGTACAAATGTACTTTCATATAGTGTTATAGCTTTCTCTAAGCATTGATTCATGCTAAGTACATTCTTCAAAACCATACCTCATTTTTTTTCAATTTATCACTCTCTAGCGCTTTAAGCTTGTTTAGAAAATCAGATTCGTGTCATAAACATTTACAGTGCAAACAAACGTAATGTATTTGGTTTCCGTATTGGTTAGAAATATTTTAGCAAGGATTTCCAAGCATCCTCTAGAGTATTTATTTTACTGCAGTCAGACATGTCGTTTCTCTTGCTATTCCCCAATTATCAGGCTTTGCAGCTTTGTCTGTGGTGATTAATGATGCAGCAGGACCATGTAGTAATCCAATATTTGGACGGAAAAAAAACTATTGCCTTACCCCTGTGTCTGTGATATTGTCTTTGCTAAAGGTCATTAATGCTCATCTGAGTTGAACATATTATTTTTAAGATATGCATTCCCCCTGACTCGGGAGTCAAGAGCTATTTCAAGTCCAAGTTCAAGTTTATTGTCATTTTACCATACACATCTATAATGCCAAATGGGACAATGTTCTTCCGGACCAAGGTGCACAACACGATAATATAACTCACACACATAACGTAAAAAGTAATATTACCGCATATAAGTTAACAAATAATAAATTGCATATACAATTGAAGTTAAAAAGTAAACAGTATATCGCTACTCGCGCTTCATCTGTACTGAGACCCAGGTAGTGGTAGGGATTTCAGTAGTCTTACAGCCTGGGGGCCTGTTTCCCATCCTAACAGTTCTTGTCCTAATGCTACACTGCCTCCTGACTCGTACTAGGGGGTCAAGGAGAGTGTTGAATGGGTGAAAGGATCATTGACAATGCTAAGGACCCTGCGTATGGAGCACTCCTGATAAATGTCTCTGATGGGTGGAAGAGAGAGACCCCACTAACCATCTCAGCAGTCCTTGCAAGCCTTTGTAGGGACCTGCAGTCAGATGCCTTGCAACTCCCATACTAGACAGTAAGGCAGCTGGCCAGGATAGTCTCAGTGCCGCTCCTGTAAAAAATTGATTAAAATGGGGAAGTGGGGAGCCCCACTCACCTCATCTCCTGAGGAAGTGGTGACACGGCTGTGCTTTCTTCACCAAAGAGGTGGTGTTGAATCTTGTGTGACATCTACTTCAGATATATAGTTGGCATTTATATTTTTACATTTTAGCTGATCAATTGAACTTATTTGTTTGTAATTTTACTTCACATGTACTTTCACAATGAAAAGCTTTGGAAAATAATATTTTAGGCCAAGGGAGAGCAAAGCAATGGATTGACATGTACAAAGGCACTGTAATAAATCTTAAATATTGTGGCAAGCATTCGGTCTGTGATGACAGACAAGAAAAGCTTGTTTATCTCAACTGCCGCTTTTATTGCAATAAGCACAATAACAGAGAATGTGCAACAGCTCAGAGGAAACTAACTCAGTCACATACAGATGGCGAGGTGATTGTTACACACCTCAGTTACACTCAAGGAGGCACAAACACACAAGTGAACATCTGCATAACTGGACAGAGCTAAGCTGTAACAAATATACTTGAACATCTCACCATAATTCTACTTAACATGCACACCATGAATGCATTTTAAAAACAAGAGCAGTAAGTTGTGCTGGCTGCTAGGAATGCTGGGGCAGGCTGTTGACCACACCCCCAGAGTGCCACACTGGCCCCACCTGAGGGGTCAGCCATCCCCGGCCGTACCAGAGTCCTCAGCAAAGTCGAGAAGTCCCGAAGGTGGTCGATGCCACTGCCTAGGGTACTTGGGAGTGTATGTAGTTCCCCCTCCCCCAAGTGAGGCAAGAGGAAGGGCACCCAAAGTGTCACCTCCTTCCCTCAGCCTCATTGGGCTGGTGGTGGCCAAGGGCCGATATGGTGCCAGCCGGTTCTGGTGCAGCATGACTGCCTTCCACCACTTAGGCAGCCGTGCCCAATATACCACATCGAAGATGTGATCGAGCACCTCTCCTGGCCTCTTCCAGGGCTTCCAAGCTTGGTGGATAGTCCTTTCTTCTGGGTGGGGCAGTAGTCCCATACTCAGTGTCACAAAGTAAAATCCCGTGCCCAGCCGCAGGCATCACAAGACCATTTTTGGCAGCTGCTGGCTAAACTTTGGTTCTGCCAAGCCACATCGAGAACAGCTCACAGGCATCCGGCAGCCCATCACTTTGCGGGTGAAGGGGGTGGCCCATGTTTTAGTGATTCCTAGCCACCTGCAGATCTCGCCAAATGCCTGTGCCTCAACGTTGCGCCCCTGGTCACTGTAGAGTTCCTCGAGGGTGCTGACATGGCAGAAGAACTCCTCCATGAGTCTCTGGGCGGTGGTGGTAATGCTGTGGTCTAGGATGATGCCCTTTTCTGGCCACTTCGTGAAGTAATTCACGGTCAAGAGAAATTAACGGTTCACAGTGTTGGTGTGAGCAAAGGGGTCCAGCATGTCCGCCCTACACGCAGCATTGGGGCTGTCACCAGGTACAGCTGCATTGGGCCCTGGAATGGCGACCCAGCCCCTTTTTGGAGAGCATTCTGACAGGCTGCATCACTGTCTGGTATGGAGGGGCTACTGTACTGGACCGAAAGAAGCTGCAGAAGGTTGTAAATCTAGTCAGCTCCATCCTGGGTACTAGCCTACAAAGTACCCAGGACATCTTCAGAAAGTGGTGTCTCAGAAAGGCAACATCCATTATTAAGGGCCTCCAGCGCCCAGGGCATGCCCTTTTCTCACTGTTACCATCAGGTAGGAGGTACAGAAGCCTGACGGCACACACTCAGTGATTCAGGAACAGTTTCTTCCCCTCTGCCATCTGATTCCTAAATCGACATTGAACCTTTGGACACTGCCTCACTGTTTTTTTAAATACAGTATTTCTGTTTTTGTATATTTTTTAATCTATTCAATATACATTAATTGATTTACTTGTTTATTTATTATCATTTTTTTCTCTCTCTGCTAGATTATGTATTGCATTGAACTGCTGCTGCTAAGTTAACAAATTTCATGTCACATGCCAGTGATAATAAACCTGATTCTGATTCCGATTTTAAAATGTGTGTATTGATTTGGTTGTCAAGTCTGGGCCCGATTATAGTATTAGAATATAATGCTGACTGACTACTTAAAATAATTTAGTAAGTACTTAGAATGATTTATTATGGATATTGAGGTCCAATGCTAATTAATGACATTTGATTGTGGCATTCAGGTACCAAAGAATGAAGCCTGTTCTCTACATCCAGCTATACTTGTGAGCCAGGCCACAATCTTTCAAGGAATCATTTCTAGTTGTTATTCCTCTCTGCACCTTGTGACACATCAGACGGCAACCCTGTCGTTTCCTTAACATTTTGGCTGTTTTTTAACAAGGTCAAGTTGCTAGCTTGAAGGTCAACCCAGCACGGATAGAAAGTGTGCAAGGAGCCAGCTGGACTCAAACACAGGACAGCTCGCCTCGAAGTCCAGTGCTGATGCCACTGCACCACCAGCTGGCTACTTTAAGGGAATATTGTGTGTTTAAAGCAAGGCCACAAAAATCCTGAAAAAAATGTGTTCATCCCAGGATAACACCTGGTACAAAACCTTGGAAGATACCTAGCCTATAATCTGACTTGCCTTTCTAGTTATGTAACTATCTCATGAAATTTCTTAGCCTTCCCAATTGCTAAGCTACAAACGGACATAAGCATAAAACATCGAATATAGAACTCTACAGCATAGTACAGGGCCTTCAGCCAACAATGTTGTGCTGACTTTTTAACTTACTCTTAAGATCAGTCTAACACTCCTTCCACTTTTCTATTATCCACTTGCCTATGTAAGAGCTTCTTAAAAGCCCCTTTTGCATCTGCCTCTATCACCACCCTAGCAGGGTATTCCATGCAGTCTCCACACTCTCTGTAAAAAATCATACCTCTGACACCTCCCCATACTTTCCTCTAATCACCTTAAAATTATGGCCCCTAGTATTAGCTATGTTTTTGAGATCTCAGTGGACAGCAGAATCTTATGATGCAACTATTTGTCAAGCAGAATAAGCTCACATTCAGTTTTGTAGCAGCAGCTCAGAAATTCAACATGTACTAAATTCCAAATTACTTCTACTACCTTTATATGTATACCATTCCTTACAAGGATCTAGTTTTCCTTAGGGATTACTAAAGGACACTATCGATTCCAACTGGCAAATTTTAGATGAGTTTTTATGCTGAAATCTAATATTTTGTGATTTTTTTTTTGTAGCTACTCACATGGAATCTCATTTGTCAAAGGCCTGTGTGTATTGGCGAGTATACAACACATGCCACAGTGGCAAAGGCCAGCAACATAGTGGCAAACGACTTGTCACTGGACTACTGCAAAGGGTAAGTTTGGTCTATAGCTATTGAATTGGAAGTGAGATTGTTCCTGCACCAACTTGCTATGACAAGGCCTCAAACTGTAGGACAAAGCTTAAAATGATAAGGCTAAAAATAAATTTATTAGATATTTTATTTGAATGTTTGGCTGAAGTCACCTTTCATATCCTTTTGTTTTATTTCATAAGGTAGGGCAATTAAATTATATGCAGAAAAGAATTAAAAACAAAGAATGGATTTTCAATGGGTGTTTAAAAGGATGTTACTGACACCATAGGAATGTTTTTGTGAAGGCAACAGCTAGCTCAATGTTATCTCATTCCATGTTTATCTTTAAGGATAACAAATATCTTATTTAACATCTGCACTCCAGAAAAGATGTAGCCTTATGATGTGGGACATGACAGGTTGTCAAGGGAATTGCTACAAGGACATCAGTAACTAGGCCCAGCCTTAGCTGAAAATCAGCAAAGAAACATTTAGGTGGTCAACAGATTGTTTCACCTTGCCATTGGTGTCAGCCAAAGAGGTATTTTCTTTTCTTTATGTCCAAGCTGATCAGCTTAAGAAGCTGAACAAGAAATGTTAATAAAGTTACTCATCACGATACCATGTACTTTTCTAACACTTGAAGATAACTTGTGAACTAGATGTAAGGCATGATTCTAAATCTTATGTTTAGAACAACTTCTGATATGGTTCATCCAGTGAAAAGTGGAGAAAATTTGCACTCTTAAAAGATTAACAGTCACCTTCCCTTCCCACCCCTACACAATATGTAGATAAGCCTACAAGAGGAGAGGCTGTACTTGATCTGGTATTGGGAAATGAACCTGGTCAGGTGTCAGATCTCTCAGTGGGAGAGCATTTTGGAGATATTGATAACAATTCTATCTCTTTTACCATAACATTTGAGAGGGATAGGAACAGACAAGTTAGGAAAGTGTTTAATTGGAGTAAGGAAAATATGAAGCTATCAGGCAGGAACTTGGAAGCATAAATTGGGAACAGATGTTCTCAGGGAAATGTATGACAGAAATGTGGCAAATATTCAGGGGACATTTACAAAAGGTTCAAAAAAACTAGGTAATGATAGAGATCTAGAAGATTATAAGGCTAGCAGGAAGGAGCTTAAGAATGAAATTAGGAGAGCCAGAAGGGGCCATGAGAAGGCCTTGGTGAGCAGGATTAAAGAAAAACCCATGACATTCTACAAGTATGTGAAGAGCAAGAGGATAAAACGTGAAAGAAGAGGACCAATCAAGTGTGACAGTGGAAAAGTGTGTATGGAACCAAAGGAGATAGCTGAGGTACTTAATGAATACTTTGCTTCAGTTTTCACTACGGAAAAGCATCTTAGCGATTGTAGGGATCACTTACAGTGGATTGAAAAGCTTGAGCATATAGACAAGTGTGGAGGGCTGTCAGAGGTTACAGCGGGACATCAATAAGATGCAAAACTGGGCTGAGAAGTGGCAGATGGAGTTCAACCCAGATAAATGTAAGGTGATTCATTTTGGTAGGTGCAGAATATAGTATTAATCGTAAGACCCTTGGCAGTGTGGAGGATCAGCGGGATGTTGGAGTCCAAGTCCATAGGACTCTCAAAGCTGCTGCACAGCTTGATTCTGGGGTTAAGAAGACATACGGTGTATTGGCTTTCATCAACCATGAGATTAAGTTTAAGAGCTGAGAGGTAATGTTACAGCTATATAGGACCCTGATCAGACCCCACTTGGAGTACTGTGCTCAGTTGTAGTCGCCTCACTACAGGAAAGATGTGGAAACCATAGAAAGTTTGCAGAGGAGATCAACAAGGATGTTGCCTGAATTGGGGAGCATGCCTTATGAGAATAGGTTGAGTGAACTCGGCCTTTTCTCCCTGGAGTGACAGAGGATGAGAGGTGAGCTGATTGAGGTGTATAAGATGATGAGAGGCATTGATCGTGTGGATAGTCAGAGGCTTTTTCCCAGGGCTGAAATGGCTAACACGAGAGGGCACAGTTTTAAGATGCTTGGAAGTAGGTAGAGAGGAGATGTCAGGGTAAGTTTTTTACGTAGAGAGTGATGAGGGCTTCTGGAAATGGTGGTGGAGGCAGATATGATCGGGTCTTTTAAGAGACTCCTGGATAGGTACATGGAGCTTAGAAAAATAGGGGCTATGGGTAACCCTAGGCAATTTCTAAAGTAGGTACATGTTCAGCACAGCATTTTGGGCCAAAGAGCCTGTATTGTGCTGCAGTTTTTCTGTGTTTCTACCCCCTCCCCTACATTTGAAGTAGTTTGACTCTGGCTTGAAGCATATACAGCATCCTGCAACACTTCCCGTACCAAAAGCAAACAGCTTTTTTTTTATTCATTCACAGGCTATGGATGGCAATGACAATGCAAGCAATCTTCCATTGACCCTGAACAGAGGAGACCTCTAATAGTCAACCATATTGGTGAGACTGGGTGACAACGTCAAATTCCCTTCCCTAAAGGACATTAATGAACAGGATAGATTTTTATGATAATTGGTTTCATGGTTAACATTACTGTGACTAACAATTTACTTCCCTGACATACATATATCTCTGAATTAATGACCCAGAGATCTAGTTGCCAGTCCATTAAATAAACCAGTGTGCACTGTTGAACCGGCCAAGAGACCAAAGCATTTGTGGCAATGCAAGTGAATGCACCTATGTTACCTCTTCGAATTGTAAACTGGTTGTAACACAGATCCACATTAGTTATCCAAAGAATCAGTCAAAGAAGCAAGTTTTCAGAAGTGACGTCTGAACAAACACCACCTGTTGCAAATGCATTGGTTAAAATAGACTTTATCTTGCAGGATTGACCGAAAATATACTGCTGGAAAAGTACAATAAATATCCACTAGGCATGAATCACTAGACAAGGAAAGCCTGTTTCTGAATTCCATACCAAAATGTCAATCATGTACATGACTTTCTGTTATCATGAAGGAATCAAATGAAACTACAAAATAAAAATCTGCATTCTTTCAATCTTGTTTATGTTAAAAATATATCCTTCCATCCACCCAAAGTCTTGATTCATCTCAAACTGCACTCCACTTCTCTGCTTTTCAATTCCAATCACACTTTTACTATTCTGAATCCACTTTTAGCTTCTCAGGGGTGGTGATTAATTATATAGGCTTCATGTGGCAGATGGAAAATGTGACATTGTCAGCTCTCAACCCAAGAAAGACTGATTAGACAAATTCTTAAGTTGCAAGAGACCAGATGCTGCCAAAGGTCCAGGTGTCTATGAGATGGGCACTGAAAGCTGATGTCACAGCACAACACAAGTACATTAGCTGATGGATGGTTCCTTCACCTCAAAGGAGTAGGAATTCAAAAGTGAGTAAGTGATGATTTGGTTGCAGAGAGCTTGAGTTGGACCCAGTCCAGGAATACTGTGGCCCATTTACCTGCACAACATTAGGACAGATTTGATTTTGTTTTGTTTGTTTCATAACAGGATGCTATTGGAGTTTGAAGAGTTAAAATAAGGGGATAGAAGATGTCATAGATAAAATCATAGCATGATAAAGCATGGAACTGAGTCCATGCAATCATTTTCACCAATCCTACACATTTTATCTCCCCACATTTCCAACAGATCCTCTGCATCCTATAACTCTCCTACACTTTATGGGCAACTTACAGCAGCAAATTAATCAGAATCAGGTTTAATATCACTGGCATATGTTAAGAAATTTGAGAAGAGGGCACGTCCTAGGTGATGGGGGTCCTTAGTAATGGACACTGCTTTTCTGAGGCATGGCTCCTTGAAGATGTTTTGGGTACTATGGAGGTTAGTATTCAAGATGGAGCTGATTAATTTTACAACTTTCTACAGCTTCTTTTGATCCTGGGGAGTAGTTCCCCACCCCTCACCCCCATACCAGACCGTGACGCAGCCCGTCAAAATGCTCTCCATTTGTAGAAGTTTTCGAGTGTTTTAGGTGACAAACCAGATCTCTTCAAACTCCTAATGAAATATTACTGCTGTTTTGCCTTCTTTATAGCTGTATCTATATGTTGGGACCAGGTTAGTTCCCCAGAAATCTTGACACCCAGGAACTAAAACTGCTCACTCTCTCCACTTCTGATCCCTGTATCAGGATTACTTTGTGTTCCATCATCTTACCTTCCCAAGTCCACAATCAGCTCTTTGGTCTTACTGACAAGTGCAAGATTGTTGCTGCGACACCACTCAACTAGCTGGTATATCTCGCTCCTGTACACCTTCTTGTACATCTCTGAGATATGGGAAGCATTTGGATGGAGCATCCTCTGGAAACCCATGAGGTATTGTTAGAAAAGTTCAGACTCCACACATAGACTGTTCCAAAGGTCTGTGAGGTAGCAACTCTACCAACTGTGTTATTTGGCACTCAAGATTGCATAAAGCTGGTTGTACTCCTTTTATTTTAGGCCGTGGTGCAGCAAATGGAGCTGAAATAGAAGTTCAACTATGATCCTTGATAAATGATGGAGAAGCTTCAAGATCCACATGACCTGTTCATGCTCCTGCTTCTTATATTCTTAAACAGATGATTCACAGTGACTTTCTAACTATATACACAAGAGATTATAATTATATTACATCCTTAAAGTTGCATGGGAGTATTTTCAGATAAAATATAACACTCAGCCACCCAGACTGGGAGCAGATCCACGAGGGATGTTGAGGAAAGGCTTAAATTTGAAGAGCAGGATAAGAAGGTGAAACTAAGAATTCCAGTACTTAGGTCATTGTCAAGTGAAGGCATATCACTGTATTATATTGCTTCTGATCCTCACTGCGTGGTCTATAACCCTAACAAGCGTACAGCCTGGTTCACTGCACCGCACATACAGGAGGCAGTATATGGTAACAAACACTGAAAACTAACCATCCATTTATTTGCTGCATCATTTCACTCTGTTATGTATGTGGGATATGACTGAAGAACAGACGGCTGGATTTGCTTTGCATTTTTGTGCAAGGGTGTTTCTTGGGTGTGTCAAAAATCAAACTTACAAAAATTAGTGAAAATAGTGAAAAGAAAACTGCCAATTTTTACAAAAGTGTATCTACCAGATAAGCACATTAAAAATTTGTACTTTGTCCAGTGTGAACTGTTGGCAGCACGATCTCCCTCTACAAACCACCCTATTTTTTAGGGACCAGGACATACCATCATTAATTACCCACAAAGTTAACTTAAGACTACAGGTGAATCAGAAAATGATGCACCTCACAATGTAGTTACAAATCATGTTAGAAAATAAACAGAAATATTGACCTTAAATACAGTACACAAACAATATATACACATTTACATAAACCCATGACTAAAGAAATGGAATATTCTGAAGCGTATGGTGGGAAAACAACATAACACCAACTAATTATAAGAATATGCTGGGGGAAGACATTGAAGTGCGTACACTCAGTGCAACGACAGCAGAATGGCAATGCAATGTTTGTGTGTGTGTGCGTGTGTAAGTGCGCACGTGTATGGAGTGTGCCTACTAAGCATTCTCTGTCACATACCCTAATTCAGACTTTCCTTTTGTTCCACATATTGCCCTCCTATAAGTATGCTCCATTCCTATATTCTACAAGCTAAATGCAGCGACAAAGAACAGAATTGAATTAGAGAAATTCAAATCTGTGTAATGTCACCATTCCACTGTAGCCATCTTCTCAGCAGCCACTCCTTGATTTACAGAAGGGTTGTGTTCCTGGAAAATGTTGTGGTAAGTGAATAAGAAAAGCTAGACAGAATACATTATGGGTATTTTGATGCCATGCTTTCCTATAGCTGGAGAACGGTACATTATTCATTATAGAAAAAAATGTTAGTAAATGATTGGGACATACCTCAGAAAGTCATGAATATTATAGTGATAATCCATCAATCAAGTGCTCATGAATCAAGAAATACCCGTATTTAATTAAGCACAAATCATAATGCCTCAGCAAAGCAATCCAACATGTTAAGCATTTATACATTTAATTCAGAGCAAAGACAAGCAATCATTGATTAATCAGGCATGTGCCAAAATGGTAGATGGTTGTTTCTTTGGACTGGAGATATTGGAAGCGACAGGTGAGTTTGAGAATACTGTGAAATATCTCACCCTCTTTGGGAAATTACCAACACTCTTCACATTATCATTTTGTTGGGCACTGTAATTTCAGCATTAACTAGTTTTCTCCTTAAGTTTTTGAAGTGTCTGATTATGTTCACATTGTGTGTACACTATGTGGAGTCTTTACACGTAGCACAACTGAGAAAATCGGTTCAAATTGCACTGGACCCTTTGTTCATTTTTGTTTTCGAATGTTGCATTTCTGTTATTGTTGGCATCCAATCAAGAATAAAAATCTCCTGTGAACAGCACAATCCAGCAATAGGTTTAATGGTAAACAATTTTGGACTGGAATGAGAACATTTTCCTCAGCATTACAAGTAAAAGGACTGTGAATATAAAAGTCTTTTTTCAACTTATCTGACTTAATGTACATGTTTTATTCCACTGGCTATTGTGTAATGGTTAGTGTAATGTTTTACTGTGCCAGCATTCTGGGTTAAATTCACACTTCTATCTGTAAGGAGTTTGTATGTTCTCCCTGTGATCGTGTGGGTTTCCTCCACGTGCTCTGATTTCCTCCCACATTTCAAAGCGGAATGGGTTAATAAGTTGTGGGGATGCTATTTTGGTACCGGAAGCACAGCGACTCTTGCACATCCTTGGTCTGTGTTGATCATTGATGCAAATGACACATTTTACAATGCACTCAGTGGCCACTTTATTAGGTACCCCAGTACACCTGCTCATTAATGCAAACATCTAAGCTGCCAATCATGTGGCAGTAACTCAATGCATAAAAGCATGCAGACATGGTCAAGAAATTCAGATGTTGTTCAGACCAAACATCAGAATAGAGAAGAAATGTGATCTAAGAGACTTTGTGGGATGATTGTTGGTGCCTGATAGGGTGGCTTGAGTATCTCAGAAACTGCTGATCTCCTGGGATTTTCACACACAAGTCTCTAGAGCTTACAGAGAATGGTGTGAAAAACAAGAAAAAACATCCAGTGCACGGCAGTTCTGTGAGCAACATTGCCTTGTTAATGAGAGCGGGCAGAGGAATTGACCAGACTGGTTCAAGGTGACAGTGACTCAAGAAACACTGCGTTACAACAGTCATGTACAGAAGAACATCTCTGAATGCGCAACCCGATGAACCTTGAAGTAGGTGGGCTACAGCAGAAGAAGATCACAAACATTGTCTCAGTGCCCATTTTGTTAGGTACAGGGGTACCTAATAAAGTGCCCACTGAGTGTATGTTTTGATGTTTCAAAGTACATGTGACAAATAAAACTCATCTGATCTAAACTTTACTGAACGCTGCTGGATATTATTGTTAAAAATTGTTATCTAAATTGTTTAGGACATGCCAGGATGTTTTGACTGAAACAAATATACCCTATTAAAATGTTGTTTCTGTAGCCTGAATGTCCGGCTTGTTATTGGACATCTCTGCCCTATTCTTCTAGCATGTTCTTCAGCTATTTGCAGGTGATTCTGCACAACACAGAACAGCCACATTCTCATTTTTAACTTCTATTGACCAGGATTCTGTCTGTAAACCAGCCATGATGCAGTCTTCATGTTCTTGCATTGCAATTGCAATTGAATCTTCCATAACCACTATCATCTTCCAAAGATTACTTGTAAAAGTTACGACAGGAAAAATGTAAGTCTCTGGACCTTTGACTCACTTGCATTAAAACAAGTAATGAGTTGCCCCAGGAAAGTTTGGGATTTTATTAGGAGTGATATCATTATGTTTTGCATAGCGGCATGACCAGTAGAAATAAAGAATAAGCATACAGCAAAGCCACTCGATATTACAATTGTATCTCTAGGGTGCATAACAATTCTCACACAAGAGCCATTAAATCCATAAAATGCATAAAAGTATTCACTGGAATGGCACTATACTAGGAAAATGTACATTATCTTCCTGGGCCACAGGGAAGTGATTTTCTTATAAATGAGTCAAAATTCAAAGTGTATGTATTATCAAAGCATGTATATGTCACCATATACTATCCTGGGATTCATTTTCTTGCATGCATTCCTAGTAGAACAAAGAAATACCATAGAATCAATGAGAAACTGCACACAAAGTCTAACAAACATCCAAAGTGCAAATGAAGACAAACAGTGCAATTACAAAAGATAATAAATTAATAAATAATACTGAGAACATGAATCCTTGAAAGTGAGTCCATAGGTTGTGAAATCAGTTCACTGTTGAAGTGAGTGAAGTCATCCACAGGGGTTCAGGAGCCTGTTGACTGAAGAGTAATAGCTGTTCCTGAACCTGGTGGTGCTGGACTTAAGAATCAAGTATCTTCATCCCAAATGGCAGCAGCGAGAAGGGAGCATGGCTTGGGTGGTAGGGGTCCTTGATGATGGATGCTGCTTTCTCATGGCAGTGTTCCTTGCAGATGTGCTCAATGGTAATGAAGGCTTTTTCTGTGATTAATCAGTTTTTTTTGTAGGCCTTGATGCAACCAGTCAGGATATTCTCCACTGTCAAAAGTTTAAGTGGCATGTGGAATCTGTGCTAACTTCTAAGAAGATAGAGGCGCGACCGTGCCTTCTTTGTAATGGTACTTACATGTTGGTCCCAGGACAAGTCCTCTGAATGATGACACCAAGAAATTTAAAGTTATTGACCCTCTTCCCCTCCATTCCCCTGATGAGGACTAGCTCATGGATCACTGGTTTCTTCCTCCTGTAATCAATAATAAGCTCTTAGGTTTTGAATTAATTTCACTTTATTTCTCACATCCTTCACATACATGAGGAGTAAAAATCCTTACATTACGTCTCTGTCTTAAATGTATAATGTGCAATTTATAGTAATTTGTAATAAACAGTATGTACAACAGGACAGTCAATTTAGCATAAAAATTGTATCCATGGAAATTAATCGGTCTGATGGCCTGGTGGAAGAAGCTGTTCTGGAGCCTCTTGGTCCTGGCTTTTATGCTGCGGTACCGTTACCCAGGTGGTAGCGGATGGAACAGTTTGTGGTTGGGGTGACTCGGGTCCCCAGTGATCCTTTGGACCGTTTTTACACACCTGTCCCTGTAAATATCCTGAATAGTGGGGAAGTTCACATCTAGAGATGCGCTGAGCTCTCCGCACCACTCTCTGAAGAGTCCTGCAATTGGAGGAAGTACAGTTGCCATACCGGGCAGACATTGAGTGAGAGGTTGTTGTTGTAGCACCATTCAACTGGATTTTCATTCTCCCTCCTCCATGTCAATTCGTCACCACCTTTAATTCAGCCAGCAGCACGGGTGTTTAATGCTTCAGTGATCAGATGCTTAAGTATGTGAATCCCATTTCCTTACTGTAGTTATGCCCAGTAAGGAAATGATTTCAGGAGGCATAAGGGAAGCTTCAATTAACCAGTAAATCTCAGACCATGATAGAGGTTGGAAGCTCTTAAAGCAGCAATCAGAAAGGAAAACTTTGTTTCAAGTAGTGACCCTGAATGTGATGACCTTGCACTGGGAATGATAGATAGGGGACCAGAATGGGCATCTTGTTTCTGACTGGCTATTGGATGTATTGTCTTTGGCATTGGACATTGAAAAGGACCATTCTTGAAGCAAGCAGAAGGCCTGGAATATGGAGAAATCAGGTCCAATGGAGAAGTTGCCACAATCACTTTCACTGCAAATGTCTTTGTGACAATGTGGATAAGGATTATTTTTCGTGTCAGCGTTAGAATTCAGGATGCCTTCTTCTTTGGTAATTTTGTGTGGAACTACTGAATAGACTCTCATATCTGTGTTCAGTGCATCATAACTGTTCATGCTGAGGATCGCTACTGAGTGGTTTAGAAACCTCCGCAAAAAATTGTGATGATCCAGAGAGCAGTTGATTACATAACATTGAATTGAATTAGTTAATAACCTTAGTAATTTCAATCATCCTTTTATAGTCAAAACTAAAAGTATTACAATTTCTTTGACACTGTCAAATATTGAATATCCCACCATCATTGCTACAAGGCTCAAAGTTTTCTGACAATGGGCATATCACACACATGGAAACCAATGACTGAATTTTCACACTTCATGATATGTCAGTCACCTTTTGTGATTGTCTATGCACTTTAACCAATTATGTAGCACATAAAGAAAACGTATCAAGCAATATAATTCCTAGGTCAGGGCATCTATTTAGCAGTTGAGAAATCAGGATCATTGGAGAAAAGACAGTTGTGGGTCTCTATTATAGATGTTAGTATTTTACGTTCTCTGAAATAAACATAGATCTTCAAAAGGATTGTAATTTAAATGCACAAATAAATTTATGCAATAAAGGTGCAGTACTTAAGCTAATCTATATATATTACAGTGAGCAACACACACAAAGTGTTGATGGAACGTAGCAGGCCAGGCAGCATCTACAGGAAGAAGTACAGTCGATGTTTCGGGTTGAAACACTTCGTCAGGACTAACGGAAAAAAGAGATAATAAGAGATTTGAAAATGGGAGGGGGAGGGGGGACCTGAAATGATAGGAGAAGACAGGAGGGGGAGGGATGAAGCCAAGAGCTGGGAAGTTGATTGGCAAAAGGGATAAGGCTGGAGAAGGGGGGAGTATCATAGGACGGAAGGCCTTGGAAGGAAGAAAGGTGGGGGGAGCACCAGAGGAAGATGGAAAACAGGCAAGGAGTTATTGTGAGAGGGAAAAAGAGAAAAAAAAATAGGGATGGGGTAAGAAGGGGAGGAGGGGCGTTAACGGAAATTAGAGAAATCAATGTTCATGCCATCAGGTTGGGGGCAACCCAGACGGAATATAAGGCATTGTTCCTCCAACCTGAGTTTGGCTTCATCTCAACAGTAGAGGAGGCCGTGGATAGACATATCAGAATGGGAATGGGACGTAGAATTAAAATGTGTGGCCACTAGGAGATCCTCCTTCCTCTGGTGGACAGAGCGTAGGTGTTCAGCGAAGCGGTCTCCCAATCTGCGTTGGGTCTTGCCAATATATTGAAGACCACACCGGGACCACCGGCCACAGTATATCACACCAGCAGACTCACAGGTGAAGCGTCAGTTCACCTGGAAAGACTGTCTGGGGCCCTGAATGGTGGTGAGGGAGGAAATGTAAGGACAGGTGTAGTACTTGTTTCACTTACAATGCCAAGTGCCAGGAGGGAGATCGGTAGGAAAGGATGGGGGGTACGAGTGGACAAGAGAGTTGCATAGGGAGCGATCCCTGCAGAAAGCAGAAGGTGGGGGGGAGGGAAAGATGTGCTTGGTGGTGGGATTCCATTGGAGATGGCGGAAGTTACGAAGAATTATATGTTGGACACGGAGGCTGGTGGAGTGGTAGGTGAGGACAAGAGGAACCCTAACCCTAGTGGGGTGGCGGGAGGATGGGGTGAGAGCAGATGTGCGTGAAATGGGAGAGATGCGTTTGAGGGCAGAGTTGATGGTGGAGGAAGGGAAGCCCCTTTCAGTAGGTAAGCTGTCTCCAGAGATAGAGACAGAGAGATCAAGGAAGGGGAGGCAGAGAAGAATGAGGCTTTTCATTCCATGAACATTGATTTCCCTAACTTCCGTTAATGACCTTCCTCCACTTCTTACCACATCCCTATTTTTTTTCTCTCTTTCCCTCTCACAATAACTCCTTGCCTGTTCGCCATCTTCCTCTGGTGCTCCCCTCTCCCTTCCTTTCTTTCAAGGCCTTCTGTCCTATGATACTCCCCCTTCTCCAGCCTTGTATCCCTTTTGCCAATCAACTTCCCAGCTCCTGGCTTCATCCCTCCCCTTCCTGTTCTCTTCTATCATTTCGGGTCTCCCCCTCTCCCTCCCACTTTCAAATCTCTTACTATTTCTTTTTTCCTTAGGTCCTGACGAAGGGTCTTGACCCAAAATGTCTCGACTGTACTTCTTCCTATAGATACTGCCTGGCCTGCTGCATTCCACCAGCATGTTGTATGTGTTGCTTTAATTTCTAGCATCTGCAGATTTTCCGGTGTTTGCATATATTACAGTGAGCGCTGGTTTACAATCCTACCTTTGGCTTATATTCAATTTCAGGCTTTTTTTTATAGTATTCCAAATCAAGTGTGGTGACTGCTCAAGCGATACAAAATGGGGAAATCATAAGGAGGCAATATTCACTAATTTCTCAACCAGGAAGTGTTTCTGAAAATAAGACTAGTTTAAAATGATCGCTAGATGAATTGCGATAACTTGCAAGAGGGCTAAACCAATAGAGAGAGTCTGAAGCAACCATAATCCCAAGTTCAATCAAATCGTGAGTATCTACTGTTTCATTATTCATTCACATAAAATGGGCACCATTCATAAGGCCAAAATTTAATGTACAGCCTAAGTGCTCAGTACAAAGTACTTGGAAGCCAATGTTCTTGACTACTGTAGTCCCTTGGTGAAATTTATGCTAGTGGTTCTGAGTTTCAAAGTTGACTCAGTGATAATGAAGAAATGGTGACTAAGAGCTCCTTTAAGATGTGACCAGTATACTGCATAGATCAAAGGGAAGAAGTAAATATTGAGTTGCAGAAGGTCCCATGCAGGAGATTGTACAACAAGGTTTGAGCATCTTGATTTGTGCTAACTTAGTAACATCAATTGAGAATTGATGAGCAGACAGAATGTGAATAAACTGTTTTTTTTTCTTAGCAAAGCAAGGTATGACTCATGGGGTACAACAGGGATTGTATGTAGGTCCTAGGTATTCAGAATCTGTATCAAGAAATTGACTGAAAAGACAAAATATATTTCCAAGTTTTCTGATGTTGCTAAACAAAGTGGGACTAGGCACAAAATAATTAGGGAAATGGCATGTTGGACCTTATTATGAGGATTTGATACAGGAGTAAAGATATATTGTATAGGTCTTCAATGAGACCACCCTTGAAGTATTGTGTTAAACTTTGGTCTCATTCCCTTAAAAAAAGATTGTAGCAGATTGTAGCTCATTCACTTCAGGGTTCAATGTGCTGTGCATTTTGAGATTTTCTTACACACACTACTATTGTAACATGTAGTTATTTGAGCTGCTGTCGCCTTCCCATCAGCCTGAATCAGTCTGGCTATTCTCATCTGACCTCTTTCATTAACAAGGCATTTTGCCCTCAGAGCTGCCACTCACTGAATTTTTTTTGTTTCTCGCACCATTTTCTGTAAACTCTAGAGACTGTTAAACCCCAGGAGATCAGCAGTTTTAAACGACCCTGTTTGGAACAAACAATCATTCCACGTTCACAGTCACTTAGATCACCTATTTTCACCATTCTAATGTTTGGTCTAAACAACAACTGTACCATTTGACCATGTTGCATGTGTTTATGCATTGAGTTGCTGAGATATGATTGGCTGATTAGATATTTTTATGCACGAGCAGGTGTAAATGTGTACCTAATAAAGTGGCCACTGAGCGTAGTTGCCATAGACAATCCACAAAACTGATTCTAGGGATCCTGGGTTTGCTATATGGGGAGAGATAAAGTCAACCAGGCTTATATTCTTCAGAGTTCAGAAGATCTCATTGAAAATTATAAAGTTCTTACAGAGATCAGCAAAGTGGATGCAAGGAATGTGAAACTAGCACCAAAGACCACAATCTCAGAATAAAAGAAAGACTAGGATGAAGAGATCTTTCTTCATGATGTGGGTGAATCGTTGGATTTTGCTATTCAGCAAGAATGTTTCATTTGTTTGGGTTAGGGTGTAGAACTATAATTTTCCAGTATTTTCTTTGTAGCTGGACATTCCTATGGTTGCTTTTTTTCACACAATCACCTGCATATATTTAATTGTTCAGTGGATTTTCCATAACTGTACGATAACAGATTTGGTACTTTTCTAGAAGTTTCTCAGTTTTTCTGCAACAGGTATTACACCATTTGAATATGGCTATTTAATAAGTTAATTGTTATCTCTACAGTGTGCTCTTTATCTCTAGTTTGAGAATAAAGTAATCACAACATGTTTTCCCCTTATCTTCTTTTCTTTGTTCATTCTTTGTTCTTGTAACCACTAATAAAACATAACCACCAAGTTTTATGCCTCATTCTTGACTTCCAAAGAACTTCAAGATTAGTATCACTAGATCCAGCAATTCAAAGTCGAAACTGATAGATTTCTGGATTGCAAAGGAATCAAAGGATAAGGTGAAATGCAAGAAAGTAGCAATGAGGTTGCAGATCAGCCATCCTGAGAATGGTGGGACAGACTGACATGATTGGATGTGTTTCTCCTCTTCCTAATTGTTATATTCTTCAAGTACATATTTAGATACTGTGCTACTTTGAGGAGAATTTTACAATTACACTATTGCTTTTTAAATGTAGAATTTCCAACCTCTATCCACTTCTACATTCTCATTTTGGAAATTAGTTTACTATTGTCACATAGATAGGGTCGTAAAGAGAGATTTTGGTACATTGGCCTTTATTAATCAAAGTATTGAGTATAAAAGCTGGAATGTTATGATGAGGGTGTATAAGACATTGGTGAGGCTGAATCTGGAGTATTGTGTTCAGTTTTGGTCACCAAATTACAGGAAGGATATTAATAATGTTGAAAGAGTGCAGAGAAGGTTTACAAGGCTGTTGCCGGGACTTGAGAAACTCAGTTACAGAGAAAGGTTGAATAGGTTAGGACTTTATTCCCTGGAGCGTAGAAGAATGAGGGGAGATTTGATAGAGGCATATAAAATTATGATGGGTGTAGATAGAGTGAATGCAAGCGGGCTTTTTTCACTGAGGCAAGGGGAGAAAAAAAAACAGAGGACATAGGTTAAGGGTGAGGGGGGAAAAGTTTAAAGGGAACATTAGTGGGGGCTTCTTCATACAGAGAGTGGTGGGAGTGTGGAATGAGCTGCCAGACGAGATGGTAAATGTGGGTTCTTTCTTAACATTTAAGAATAAATTGGACAGATACATGGATGGGAGGTGTATGGAGAGATATGGTCCGTGTGCAGGTCAGTGGGACTAGGCAGAAAATGATTCGGCACAGCCAAGATGGGCCAAAAGGCCTGTTTCTGTGTTGTAGTTTTCTATGGTTTCTATGTACAGTAATACAGTACAGTAACAAACTTAGTTTTTCATGCAATCCAGACAAATTGTTCCATACATAAGTATATCAAGGTAGTACAAAGCGAAAATACAGTAACAGAATACAGAGTATAGTGTAACACTGAGAAAAAATACAGTGCAGTTGGATGACCAGGTGCAAGAGCCATGATGAGGTAAATAACAGATCAATAACTTATCTTAATCATACAAGAGGCCCACTCACAAATCTTATATCAGAGTGATTAAAACTGTCCTTCAGCCTGGTGGCATGTGTTCTCAAACTTTTGTATCTTCTGCACAGTGGAAGAGGTGAGAAAAGAGAATGGCTAGGAGGGCAGAGACTATGATTATGTTGGCTACTTTCTTGATGTAATGGGAAATGTAGACAGAGTCTATGGATGGGATTTGGTTTGCCTGATAGACTCAGATGTGTTCACAGCTTTCTGTAATTTCTTGCAGCCTTGGGCAAAGCAATAGCCATACCACACTCTGTTTCATCTAGATAGGTTGTCCCTATGGTGCATGATTTTAAAACTTACCTTTTCTGTCCAAACTTTAAATAAGTTCTCATATTTAGATATTTGACTATTCCAATTCTCTGGTTAGCCTCCCACATTCTATAAATAAACACATCAGAAACTGTTGTCTTGATCCAAAACTACAACTCCTACTCCCCAACATTCTAGCGCTTCAACCTTCAACGGTTCAGTTCATCATCATCTGACATTTAATATTCATTTCAAATAACTCCAATCCTTACAAAGGATTGTATGCCACCACACATAATCTCCAGGAATCCTTGTTCCTCAAGATATTGCCTTTTTATGTTTCTGACCCCATGTAGTCTCGATCCACTTTTACCTCCAGGTCATGGGAGAGAATTGGAATAGTTCTTTCCAACCCCTACTGGTAAATGGGTACAAGAGAGCTGGTTCCCCTATCCAGACCCTACTTACTTCATCCAATATTTGTCATCATGTCTTCAACTTCATGTGTTTTACATCTCTGGAATTTCTACTCTGATTTCTCCATATCTCCTCCTTTAAAATCCTACACAGGATATCTGAAACCACCTCATCCTAACTTTAAGATGGCGTTGCTGAAAATGAGTAACTATGTACTTACTGGCAGATAACAAAACAAGTAATACAACTAAATACTTTATTAATAATACCTTTTCTATAAAAAAACTATGGTAAACGATCACCGTGAACAATGAAGAGGCGAGTGAAGGTGAGGCTGAGTCAAGGGTTGCAAGTATGGGTGCAAGGCGAAGTTGGTGCGAGGTCAAGGCATATTTGAGGTGGGTGGATCTGAGTGGTCAGAGTGGAGGACAGGCAGATTCGAAGCCCATCCACCTAAACCAGGAATGAGCTTTCACCAGTCTAAGCACCGGGCTGATTTGGAAAGATCGAGTATGGACTGAAACATGATGATGAGGTCCAGGCTGAGAGCGTATCGAAGCAACAAAGCCCAGGTCTTAAGCGAGTAATGACCGATGCTTGGACGGTTTAAACATTGTGTCAGATGGATTCAAAAGGCAGCCTGTTGGGACCAGAGGCGAGAGTCGGAATGGTTCTTCTCACTGCTCTGCAACGTTTAATCCACTGAACTGAGTCTGAGGCTGTGGCCTACAGCAGCTGCTTTGGGTTTTGTGTCTGAGGCCTCACTTTCATTCTAAATGCTATTTACTTATGTTTATTGTTTTCCTGATTTCTTTCTCTCTGCATACTGGGTGTTTGTCAGTCTTTTTTATGGGTTCTTTTGGGTCTCTTTGTTTTGTGGCTGCCTACAAGGCGATGAGTCTCATGGTTGTATAATATATACATACTTTGATAATAAATGTACTTTGAAGTTTGAACTTTGAGACCACATATGGAATATTGTACTCAGTTGTGGTCACCCTGCTCTAGGAAAGATGCCACTAAGCTGGAAATTGTGCAGAAAACATTTATGTAGATGTTCCCAGGACTTGAGCAATTGAGTTCTAGAATGAGGTTAAGAAGGTCAGGACTTTAATCATTAGGACATGGGGGCTAAGGGGTGATCTTATAAAGTTTATGAAATTTTGAGCGTTAATGCATACAATCTTTTTCTTATGAGTAGGAAATCAAGAACACAAAGGCACAGATTTAAGGTGAAGACGGCAAGATTTAGTAAGTATCTAAGGGACAACTTTTTCAGCTAAAGGATGATCGTATATGGAATAAGCTGTCAGGGGAAGTGATTGAGGCATGTACATTAACAACATTTAAAGGACACAGAGGAATATGGGCCAAATATGAACAAATGGATTAGTTTAGATGGGCATCTTGATTGACATGGACCAGTTGACCCAGAGAACCTGCTTCCATACTGTAAGCCTCTGTCTTCATATCTTTCATTTCGACTGTGTATGAATTTTTGGTTCTTTATTCTGCTTTTAGTAGCATCTAGGGGCATTTTTTTTCTAATTGCAAGTGCAGTGAATGCACTTAAAATTAGAAAAAAAATTAGTCATGTGGACTATTTATTATGACCAAAAAATCTTGTTTTGTCTGGCAATATTGTTCACTGAGAGTTGACTACCCTTGATATAGGATGCAAAGTGTGACTCTTTACTAATGTTTGCCTTAATAAATAGGAACCAAAAAGCCTACAGATGCAACACCAGTATTGAATTTGGAGTAGCAGGGGCATAATTTAGAATCAGAGTCAGAATCAGGTTTATTATCACCAGCATGTGACATGAAATTTGTTAACTTAGCAGCAGCAGTTCAATGCAATACATAATATAGAAGAGAAAAAATGAAAAAAAATAATAATAATAATAATAAGTAAGTAAATCAATTACAGTATACATACAGTTTTAAAAAGTGCAATAAATGACTTCCTAACCGGAAAACCACAATCTGTGCGGATTGGTGTAACATATCCTCCTTGCTGACAATCAACACTGATGCACCTCAGAGGTGTGTGCTTAGCCCATTGCTCTACTCTCTATATACACATGATAGTGTGGCTAGGCATAGTTCAAATACCGTCTATAAATTTGCTGATGATACAACTATTGTTGGTAGAATCTCAGGTGGTGACAAGAGGGCGTACAGGATTAAGATATGCTAACTAGTGGAGTGTTGCCGCAGCAACAACCTGGCACTCAATGTCAGTAAGATGAAAGAGCTGATTGTGGACTTCAGGAAGGGTAAGATGAACGAACACATACCAGTCCTCATAGAGGGATCAGAAGTGGAGAGAGTGTAAATTTTTTGGCCTGAATGAATTTATGTTTTCAAGTCCTATCATATCTAATTTCTTTTTTCAACCCTCGGTAATGGACCAAGCCTTTTTGATATGGAAAACAAAAGGTATAATATGTTTTCGTGATTTATTTCTCGATAACTGTTTTATGTCTTTTGAGCAGTTATCTAAGAAATTTGATTTGCCTCGATCTCATTTTTTTAGATATTTACAAATAAGAAATTTTTTAAACACTACCTTGCCTAACTTTCCGACTTCAAATCCTACTGGCATTATCGATAAAATTTTAGGTTTAAATCCTTTTCAGAAGAGATTGATAGCAATTATTTATGATATAATTATGAAATTACAGCCAGATATATCTGATACATTTAAAAACGAATGGGAAAGGGAACTTTAACTTTGTCTACCTATAGAGAAATGGGATAAAATTTTTCAATTAGTTAGTACTTCTTCTATATGTGCTAAACATACATTAATACAATTTAAAGTAGTACATAGAGCCCATATGTCCAAAGATAAACTAGCTCATTTTTATTCCCATATAAACCCTACTTGTGATAGATGTCACTCTGAGGTGGCTTCTTTAACTCATATGTTTTGGTCCTGTCCTCTTTTTGAAAAATATTGGAAAGATATTTTTGATATTATTTCAACAGTTCTATGTTTTGATTTAAACCCCCATCCTATTACCGCAATTTTTGGATTGCCAATGGTAGAACATAGATCTTTGTCTTCTTCAGCCTGTCGGATGATCGCATTTGTTACTTTAATGGCCAGAAGATCTATTTTGTTGAACCAGAAAGAAATCAATTCTCCTACTACATTCCAATGGTCTTCTCAAACTATATCAAGTTTAAATTTCAAAAAAATTAGAAGTGGTAGTTTTGACCCTTCGGTTAAATTTGAAGAAACTTGGAAACCTTTTATGCAACATTTTCATATGATGTAATCTGACGTTTCCGAATCTTTTTTTTCTAACTTAAATTATATGAATAGAGGAGCGGAGTTGACAACATTACTGAACGTGTCTGATTCAAGATATTGGTCTAGCCCTGTTTTGTTCTGGTTTTTTTGGGTTTTTTTTTCTTTTTCTTTTGGGGATTTTTCTTTGTTTATATATATATTTTTTTCTTTTTATTTCTTTTTTATGACTAATTTCATTATGAGTTTGGAAGTCTATTTATACCTATGTTACTTAAAATCCTTTTTGTATATGCTGATTAAGATTATTCCAATCTCTTTGTAACAACTTTGTAACTGAGTTTATAATTTTGAAAATTAATAAAAAGATTTAAAAAGAAAAGAAGTGGAGAGAGTGAGCAGCTTCAAGTTCCTGGGTGTCAAGATCTCTGAGGATCTAACCTGACCCCAGCATATCAATGTAGTTATAAAGAAGGCATGACAGCAGCTATACTTTATTAGGAGTTAGAAGAGATTTGGCATGTCAACAAATGCGCTCAAAAACTTCTATAGTTGCACCGTGGAGAGCATTCTGACAGGCTGCATCACTGTCTGGTATGCAGTGGCTACTGCACAGGACTGAAAGAAGCTGCAGAAGGTTGTAAATCTAGTCAGCTCCATCTTGGGCTCTAGCCTACAAAGTACCCAGGACATCTTCAGGGAGCAGTGTCTCAGAAAGGCAGCGTCCATTATTAAGGACCTCCAGCACCCACAGCATGCCTTTTTCTCACTGTTCCCATCAGGCAAGAGGTACAGAAGCCTAAAGGCACACACGCAGCAATTCAGGAACAGCTTCTTCCCCTCTGCCATCCGATTCCTGAATGGACATTGAATCTTTGGACACTACCACACTTTTTTTTAATATACAGTATTTCTGTTTTCACACTTCTTAAAAAATCTATTCGATATATGTAATTGATTTACTTGTTTATTTATTATTTTTTATTTTATTTCTTTTTTTTCTCTGCTAGATTAAGTATTGCATTGAACTGCTGCTGCATAAGTTAGCAAATTTCACATCACATGCTAAACAACACGCACAACATGCTGGAGAAACTCAAAAGGTTGGGCAGCATCCGTGGAAACGAACAGTCAGTGTTTCAGGCCGAGACTCTTCATCAGGACTGTAAAGGGAGGGGGCAGGGGCCCTATAAAGAAGGTGGGGGGAGGGTGGGAAGGAGAAGGCTGGTAGGTTCCAGATGAAAAACCAGTAAGGAGAAAGATAAAGGGATGGGGGAGTGGAAGCAGGGAGGGGATAGGCAGGAAAGGTGAAGAAGGAATAGGGGAAAACACAATGCGTAGTAGAAGGAGGCGGAACCTTGAGGGAGGTGATAGGCAGCTGGAGGAGGGGCAGAGTGAAACTGGGATGGGGGAAGGGAGGAGGAGGGAATTACCGGAAGTTGGAGAATTCAATGTTCATGCCAAGGGGCTGGAGACTACCCAGACGGTATATGAGGTGTTGCTCCTCCAACTTGAGTTTGGCCTCATCATGGCAGTTGAGTAAGTGCTAAACCTGACTCTGATTCTGATTCTGAGAGATTGAAAATGTCCTTGAATACTTCCGCTAGTTCGTTGGCACAGGTTTTCAGAACCTGACCAGGTACTCCATTGGGATCTTCCACCTTGCGAGGGTTCACTCTCTTTAAAGACAGCCTAACGTCAGCCTCTGAGACAGAGATCACAGAGTTATCACGTGCAGCAGGGATCTTCACAGCTGTAGTTGTGTTCTCCCTTTCAAAGCGGGCATAGAAGGCATTGAGTTCATCTGGTAGTGAAGCATTGCTGCCATTCATGCTGTTGGGTTTCGCTTTGTAGGAAGTAATGTCTTACAAGCCCTGCCAGAGTTGCTGTGCATCCAATGTCACCTCCAACCTCGTTCAAAATTGTTTCTTTGCCCTCGAAATAGCCCTCAGCAAATCATACCTGGTTTTCTGGTACAGGCCTAGGTCGCCAGACCTGAATGCCACAGATCTAGCCTTCAGCAGATAACGTACCTCCTGGTTCATCCACGGCTTTTGGTTTGGGAATGTACAGTAAGTCTTTGTAGACACACACTCATCCACACAGGTTTTAACGTAATATTTTATCTAATATAGTATAAGGTTCTTTAAGTAATGTAGTAGTGATACAGACAGTGGATATGACAAATTTGTCAGCAAACTTGAGAATCACTAGAGGTCCCAGCCATTCAGTCTGTGTATTGGATGAATAGAGGTATTTCTGAGAGACAAAACCATTGAAGTTCTGGGACACTTTATTGTGCACTGTGATTATTAAGTATAACAACCATGCAAAAGAGAGCAGTGAAGGTGGCAACTTCTTCTTTGACCACAGCATCTTATGAAGTCAAATGAGAGGGTCTTCAACAGGAAATTCTGGAGTTGTAGTAGCCTGATGAGACCAGGACAAATATAATGCTGCAAGCTTCTGTGGACGTCTTTGAGTCAAGAGATCCCTTCCTTGCCACAGAAGAGGACGGCAATATGGCAAGGATCACTGTTATGGTAAATGGTTATCCTGAGGGATTGGTGATTGCCTCATGGACAGATCACTCATTGAGGAATCACAGCAAATGTGAACATAGCCCATCTGGGAATATGTGGTTTGTTTTGCAACTGGTCTTCCTGAAAGTGCTGCAGATTCTAGGAGAATTGGCGCCATCATTGCACTGTCCAATACTATGCCATGGTGGGAATCAGCAAATTATTTTTCTCAATTACAGAGAAGGTTATTATTGATTAAAGGACTGGCCAGACCTATTAGCAGGGCAGAAATTGACATTTTTGTACAAGACCTATGCCTTATGAAATTTTGGCACAGAGCAAACTACTTTCTCAGTGACTTGAGGGAAGTTGTTTAGGGGTTTATGAGTTACAAGACCAACCTTGCACAAGGTCCACATGTTCGACAGTCATATATTTTTTTTCCCAGGGCATAGGTTAACTTGAGAGGAGAATGATTAAAAAGGCACCTGAGGGGTAAGATTTTCAAACAGAGAGTATATAGAACAGGCTGCCAGCAGAGGTAGTAGATGCAGCATTAAAAAATACATTTGGATGTGGATATGGATCAGAAAGGTTCAGAGGGTTATGGACCAAATGCAGGCAGATGGTTTAGCTTCATTCACTATTCTGCTTGACATCAACAAGTTGGACCGAGAAACCTATTTCTGTGCTGAATAAATCCGTGCATCTATTAATTTGTTCTTGCTGGGAATTAAATTTATATATTGGTGGCGGAGATTACAAGGGGAAGAGGAAGTCTACAAGTTATGAAAATTTGGGATGTTGGTAATGATCCAAGATAGTGATTCGCAAAGCAAAACCAATAGATCATGTTGAAGAGAAATGATGCTGATGAGTGCTATCCACTGCCCACCTTGTACGATTCACATGGAGAGCTAGTAGATTCTCAATATCTATGTAAGCTGGGCCTGAGCAACTCAAGTCCAGGAGTCTTAGTGGTACTTCACTCTCATCATGAATCATAAACTGCCAATGGCCATCGTTGTGCCAAACCCAGCCACTCCACTAATGATTAATGACTACAGTGATTAACTATCTTGTTATCTCACCTGGATTACTTTACAGGATACTACATACCAAGACAGGATACTGCAGTAGGTGCTCTGTCTTAGCTGCTTTGTGAGGAAATAAGTGGGGGAACTTGAACTGCAAGTTGTTAGAGTTGATTTTCTGACCACAGCTGATGAGATTGCCAGGGCCAGTTGTACAGATGTTCCTTTGAGGAAGAGAAATATCAAAGTAGGATAATCAGGGGTTTTTGAGTAAGTGATCAGATCAGACTCTTCAGAAGAACCTGTCCCAAGCTGCTGTTGTATTAGGGTTACCTGAATTGCGGCCAGTGTGTAATAATCCTTAACATACTACAAGTGTGCACAATGAAGGATGTCCGTCTCAGAATACAGACGTTGGTAGCTAGGAAGGACAGAGTTTAGCCTGGCTATGGATCTAGTGAGGTTCTGCTTTGCATATCAGGACTGCAATTAAAGGTTGTCTACTCCTCTGATCCAAGCAGAAGTTACCTATTGACTTCTTTTAATTAGAAGTGGAGAATTTTCTTTCTGCTGGTTGGCAATGGATAAAAAGGTTAAAGGTGCTACCAATTGGGTCATATATCCTTACAGAATAGACTATTGAATCTCAGAGGTCAGATTTTGCTGCACATGAGCTCCAGGAAAAACTGATTTCCTATAACATCGCTGTTTACCTTGGCAGAGCAATTCACATTACTCCACTCTGATGGAGTAATTCAACAGATTTTAACAGCACTGCAACATCCTGCACTTAATGGAGAGGCTGGACATTTTCTCCACACAGTGAATGAGGAGACAATTAAGTGTAACGACAAATAACCTGCTGGAGGAACTCAGGAGGTTAAGCAGTTTCTGTGGGTGAGAGTGGTGGAGCAGGGCAGAATTGTCGATGTTTTGCGGCAACTCTGCATTAATCTGAGAGTGGAGAGGGGAGATGGCCAATAGGGACAGGTGGGTGTGAGTGGTGAGTGAGGAGTTGGAGGTGAGGACTGAGGAGAGATAAAGGTTGATAGCCATTTTGGGATCAGATAGTGGTGGTGGGGTTGGGAGCTCCTGGATGAAAACTCCATGGTCCATCAGCCATTGGCTGGCAAGGTCTCTGGTAAGATATAGGCCTACCAAGATTTCATCACAGTATATTATCCACCTGAGTGGCTAACTGGTCACTAGTTCACCAGTAACAGGATCTACTGAGTTTAAGACAGCCTACTTTGAAAACATAGTTGAAGAGAAACATAAGGAACCAGATGTCTGGTTTAATATGAAGGCTGAGTGAGAGGATATCAAATAAAGAAAACCTGTTTGAATGTTTTAATCACCAGGTCATGGAAGATTGTCAATATGGAATCATGGGGAGCTTATAAAAACACTGGGAAGTCAGAAACTGTCTGGTCAAAGCAACAGATGCCAAGACATATAGTTTGATCTGAAAGTTACTGCTTACGATTTAACAAAGATAGGTGGCTCGGAAAAGATCAGCAGGATGAGTCTATGGTCAAGTCTGGTTTGATTCTGTAAAGCAGCCTTTACTGGGCAGGTGGCACTGGAGAGCTGAAAAGAGCCTGAGGAGTCACAGCCTCCGGGAGATAGAAATCCATCAGAAATGGGGACATCTGCAATGGTCATTTGGGGGGTGACAACATAGAAATGCAGTTGAAGGGAACATAGAGGTTAAGGAAACATGTAAATTCAACATATGATATAACTTGAAATGGTATTCTATTTGTCATTTCTGAAGTTGAAAGTAACTATCTTCATAAATGATGTTATTTGCAACACTGTCCTCGTCATTTATCTTACTCACTGACAACACAAAAAAAGCCTACAGAAGATACCAAAATATTTGAATCAGAATCAAGTTTATTATCACTGGCAAAAGAGGTGAAATTTGTTGTTTAGTTGCAGCAGTACAGTGAAAGACATTCAGTGAAAATACATAAACAGTATAAAAAATAAAGGAATAACAAGACATGTTCAAGGACTGTTCAGAAATCTGACAGCAGAGGGGGAAGAAGCAATTTATAAATCATTGAGTTTGGCTCTTCAGGCTCCTGTGCCTCCTCGTTAATGGTAATAATGAGAAGAAGACATGCTCTGGATGGTGAAATGAATGATGGATGCTGCATTCTTGAAGCATCGCCTCTTGAAGCTGTTCTCACTGGTGGTGGGGAGAGTTATGCCAGCAATGCAGATGGCGGAGTTTGTGTCCCTTCGCAGCCTCTTACGATCCTGATAATTGTTTTGAAACATAGACTTGTGCTCTAGTGGTCAATTTGCTGACAATATTTTGAAATTTCACCTCTTTATTTAAAGAAAGGATAGGCTGAACAGTTGAAGAACAAAATCTTAAATCTGGGCCTTTCCCCTCTTAGTAGTTTTATTTTGAAGTTCTTTCTTTTTCAAAGCATTTTAGAGATCATCATTTCAGAAGGTCCTCAACTTAATTGCAATATGTACCTGAAGTCATCTAATACTTTGGCAGCAATTGTTCTCAACATTCACAATAAATTTAGATTTTTTTGCCAATCTCTTTTCAATATGTAAAATATGTTGATGAAATGTACAAAGCAATTGGCAGTGAGTAAACTGGGTTAGATAAAAAGGGAAAAATGGGAGCTGATCCATAATTGCTCCATGTCACTTCAGTCACTGGCCAAACTTTGGAAATACAATTTCTCAGTCATTCTGCATTTATGCTAACTTGCTAAAACTATTTAATATTTAGATGATATAAGAAAATTTCTCTCCAATGTTTCTGTTTGGTCCGTGCTTTAGGTCAGGAACATAAAATGAACTTCAGGTAACCTGTGATTATTTCAGTGTTAGGTTGTAACAGATGGAGAATACTCAAACTGGAAAACATAAAATGAGGCATCCAAAATGTGATGCCAATGGATTTAACAGCTTCACAAAGCCAACAAATAGCAATCACATCCTGCTTCAGATTTTCACTCTTTCTATTCTAATCCTTATAGTGCTTTTGAAACTTCTACCATCTGAATTTCCATGCATCAGTTAATTTTCAGTATGTTTGGTCACCACTTTTTCCCTCTCGCTGTCCATGCCGACCGAAGTGACTTTTACTTGCAGCATTTGCAAATTTGCTTACTGCATGACCCATGCTGGCACGATTGAGGAAGTTGCCAAATGCAATGGAAAGTGATCAGGTATCTTGATTCATGGCAGCAGTGGACCCATTAGTATTCATTTTATTCTCTAGCACTCAAAAGGACCTGGCACCTTTCCTGAGCCAGTCCATGTAAAACTCTGGTCTTATTCAAATCTCATGGCAGGCTTTTAATGCCTTTATGATGTGTAATAAATTCTGCCATGTCAGTGTCATCCTCATATGAAATAAACTTTCCTTAATAATCCAATTTCACAATCACATGTGTTAAGACATTGTTTTCCTTCCAGTCACTTGTTCTTGCAGAAATAATTTAATTCTCTCTGTGTGAGAGAAAACCCCTGCAAAATATTCGCTTAGCAAAACACATTGCTGCTTCCCAAATCAGAAAGTAACAGCGTAATAAAAGACTGCTGTTAGTTGACCCCATAATGCAAGAGTGAATTTGATCTAAAACATTGTTTGCATTGTGGACCAATTGTTCACTCTTAAAATACAATTCCCTGTAACATCTTTCACTAGCTATGGAGAGATCAGTAGATAGTAGTACCAATGACAGAGTGTGCAATACTTGATATGCTATTAGGGAATAAGACAGGCAGGTAACAGAAGTATGTGTAGGGGAACACTTTGCATCTAGTGATCACAATGCTATTAGTTTCAAAGTAAATGTAGAAAAGGATAGGGCTGGTCGGGAGGTTGAGATCCTAAATTGGAGAAAGGCCAATTTTGATGGTATCCGAAAGGATCTGGCAAGTGTGGTTTAGGAAAAGCTGTTTTCTGACAAAGGTGTACTTGGTAACTCGGAGGCCTTCAGAAGTGCAATTGTGAGAGCTCAAAGCTTGTATGTGTCTGTCAAATAAAAGCAAAAGATAACAAGTTTAGGAAACCTTGGTTTTCAAGAGATATTGAGGTACTGGTTAAGACAAATGAGGAACTACATAGCAGGTATATGCAGGTAAGAACAAATGAAGTTCTTATGAGGTATAAGGAATGCAAGAAAACACGTAAGAAAGAAATCTGGTGGACAAAAAGAAGGCATTAGGTTGCCCTAGTGCAGAAGTTGAAGGAGAATCCTAAAAGATTCTACAGATATGTTAAGAGCAAAAAGATTGCAAGGGACAAAAGTGGTCCTCTGGAAGATCAGAATGGTAATCCATGTGTGCAGTCAAAGAAGATGGGGGAGATCTTAAATGGATCTTTTTCCATTTGTAATTACTCATGAGACAGACACACAATCTATAGAAGTGGGGCAAAGCCATAGAGAGGTCATAGACCCTATATAGATTACAAAGAAAGAGATGTGGCTGTCTTGAGGCCAGTTAGGGTGTATAAATCACCAGGGCCTGACAAGGTGGCTCCTAGGATCCTGTGGGAGACAAATGTAGAAATTGCAGGGCACCAGCAGAGATATTTAAATCATCCTTAGTGACTGATGAGGTACAAGAGGACTGGAAGATAGTTAATGTTATTCTGCTCTTTCAGAATGGGTCTAAAAATAAACCAAGAAATTATAGACTGTTGAGCCATCGGAAGTGTGAGTTATTGGAAGATATTCTAAGGGACACAATGACAGACAGGGACCGATTATGGATAGTCAGTATGGCTTTCTTTGAGGAAATATTAGGAAAGTTGATGAAGGCAAGGCAGTGAATATTGTCTGGATGGACTTTAGCAAGGCATTTAACAGGATCCAGCATGGGAGGTTTGTCAGGAAGCTTCATTTGATTGGCATTCAAGAGGAGGTAGTAAACTGGAGCAGACATTGGCTCTGTGGGAGAAGCCAGAGAGTGGTAGTAGATGGTTGCCTCTCTGACTTGAGTCCTGTGATTAGTAGAGTGCTGCAGGGATTGGTGATGGGTCCATTGTTGCTTGTCATTTACATCAATGATCTGGATGATAATGTGGTTAACTGGATCAGCAAATTTCTGGATGACACCAAGATTGCAGGTGTAGTGGAGGACAAAGATTATTAGAATGTGCAGCAGCATCTGGACCAGTTGGAAAAATGAACTGAAAAATGGCAGATGAAATTTAATGCAGACAAGTCTGAGGTGTTGCACCTTGGTAGGACGAAGCAGGGTAGGACCTACACAATGAATTGTAGGGCTCTGAGACGGGTGGCAGAAAAAAGGGATCTGGGAATACATAGAAACATAGAAACATAGAAAATAGGTGCAGGAGTAGGCCATTCGGCCCTTCGAGCCTGCACTGCCATTTATTATGATCATGGCTGATCATCCAACTCAGTACCCCGCCCCAGCCTTCCCTCCATACCCCCTGACCCCCGTAGCCACAAGGGCCATATCTAACTCCCTCTTAAATATAGCCAATGAACTGGCCTCAACTGTTTCCTGTGGCAGAGAATTCCACAGATTCACCACTCTCTGTGTGAAGGAGTTTTTCCTAATCTCGGTCCTAAAAGGCTTCCCCTCTATCCTCAAACTGTGGCCCCTCGTTCTGGACTTCCCCAACATCGGGAACAATCTTCCTGCATCTAGCCTGTCCAATCCCTTTAGGATCTTATACGTTTCAATCAGATCCCCCCTCAATCTTCTAAATTCCAACGAGTACAAGCCCAGTTCATCCAGTCTTTCTTCATATGAAAGTCCTGCCATCCCAAGAATCAATCTGGTGAACCTTCTTTGTACTCCCTCTATGGCAAGGATGTCTTTCCTCAGATTAGGGGACCAAAACTGCACACAATACTCCAGGTGTGGTCTCACCAAGGCCTTGTACAACTGCAGTAGTACCTCCCTGCTCCTGTACTCGAATCCTCTTGCTATAAATGCCAGCATACCATTCGCCTTTTTCACCGCCTGCTGTACCTGCATGCCCACTTTCAATAACTGGTGTATAATGACACCCAGGTCTCGTTGCACCTTCCCTTTTCCTAATCGGCCACCATTCAGATAATAATCTGTTTTCCTATTTTTGCCACCAAAGTGGATAACTTCACATTTATCCACATTAAATTGCATCTGCCATGAAGTTGCCCACTCACCCAACCTATCCAAGTCACCCTGCATCCTCTTAGCATCCTCCTCACAGCTAACACTGCCACCCAGCTTCGTGTCATCCGCAAACTTGGAGATGCTGCATTTAATTCCCTCATCCAAGTCATTAATATATATTGTAAACAACTGGGGTCCCAGCACTGAGCCTTGCGGTACCCCACTAGTCACCGCCTGCCATTCTGAAAAGGTCCCGTTTATTCCCACTCTTTGCTTCCTGTCTGCTAACCAACTCTCCACCCACACCAATACCTTACCCCCAATACCGTGTGCTTTAAGTTTGCACACTAATCTCCTGTGTGGGACCTTGTCAAAAGCCTTCTGAAAATCCAAATATACCACATCCACTGGTTCTCCCCTATCCACTCTACTAGTTACATCCTCAAAAAATTCTATGAGATTCGTCAGACATGATTTTCCTTTCACAAATCCATGCTGACTTTGTCCGATCATTTCACCGCTTTCCAAATGTGCTGTTACCACATCCTTGATAACTGACTCCAGCAGTTTCCCCACCACCAACGTTAGGCTAACTGGTCTATAATTCCCCGGTTTCTCTCTCCCTCCTTTTTTAAAAAGTGGAGTTACATTAGCCACCCTCCAATCCTCAGGAACTAGTCCAGAATCTAACGAGTTTTGAAAAATTATCACTAATGCATCCACTATTTCTTGGGCTACTTCCTTAAGCACTCTGGGATGCAGACCATCTGGCCCTGGGGATTTATCTGCCTTCAATCCCTTCAATTTACCTAACACCACTTCCCTACTAACATGTATTTCGCTCAGTTCCTCCATCTCACTGGACCCTCTGTCCCCTACTATTTCTGGAAGATTATTTATGTCCTCCTTAGTGAAGACAGAACCAAAGTAATTATTCAATTGGTCTGCTATGTCCTTGCTCCCCATAATCAATTCATCTGTTTCTGTCTGCAGGGGACCTACATTTGTCTTTACCAGTCCTTTCCTTTTCACATATCTATAAAAGCTTTTACAGTCCGTTTTTATGTTCCCTGCCAGTTTTCTCTCATAATCTTTTTTCCCCTTCCTAATTAAGCCCTTTGTCCTCCTCTGCTGAACTCTGAATTTCTCCCAGTCCTCAGGTGAGCCACTTTCTCTGGCTAATTTGTATGCTTCTTCTTTGGAATTGATACTATCCCTAATTTCTCTTGTCAGCCACGGGTGCACTACCTTCCTTGATTTATTCTTTTGCCAAACTGGGATGAACAATTGTTGTAGTTCATCCATGCAACCTTTAAATGCTTGCCATTGCATATCCACCGTCAATCCTTTAAGTGTCATTTGCCAGTCTATCTTAGCCAATTCACGTCTCATACCTTCAAAGTTACCCCTCTTTAAGTTCAGAACCTTTGTTTCTGAATTAACTATGTCACTCTCCATCTTAATGAAGAATTCCACCATATTATGGTCACTCTTACCCAAGGGGCCTCTCACGGCAAGATTGCTAATTAACCCTTCCTCATTGCTCAAAACCCAGTCCAGAATAGCCTGGTCTCTAGTTGGTTCCTCGACATGTTGGTTCAAAAAACCATCCCGCATACATTCCAAGAAATCCTCTTCTTCAGTTCTATAATTCACTGAAAGTGGCGGCACAGCTAAATAAGGTTGTAAAGAAGGTTTTCGGCGCATTGGCCTTCATAAATCAATGTATTGGATCCAGGAGCTGGGATGTTATTTTGAAGTTGGAGAAGACGTTGCTGAGGACTAACTTGGAGTACTGAATGCAGTTTTGGTCACTGACCTGCAGAAAAGATGTAAATAAGGTTGAAAGAATACAAAGAAAATTTACATGGATGGTGTCCAAACTGGAGAATCTGAGGTATAAGGAAAGACAGAGTAAGTTAGGACTTTATTCCTTGGAGTGCAAAAGATTCAGGGGAGAGTTGGTAGAGGTACACAAAATTATGAGGGGTATAGAAAGGATAAATTCTAGCTGGGTTTTTTCCATTGAGATTGGATGGTTCCTTCAGGTTGTTATTGCAGGCGGTGGTAATGGGGAAAAGCTCCCACTACCTATTAAATGCTGCCAATGGTGTGTGTTTCAAATAGTCTCTGTCAACCAAGTCTTGCTCCTGGCCTTCATGTATGGCTTAGCTACTAAGCCCAGTGGAACCATTTCTCCTGACAAGAGAAGAGACGAGGGTGGGTTACTGGTGCCTTAAAACCAGTCGCTTTGCACAAGTAGGGCTCATTATCAGTGGTTAGCAGCTCATTGAGCAGAAGGAACACTCTGATCTCAAGCCTCCACTGCCTCGCGACTATACCCACTCATGGAGAAAACTTGAGGAGTAAACACTGAGGGAACAACCTGGAGCAGGAGTGCCTAAGGCAGTCTTGCATTGAGTGCAATGTTGACAGGCAACTCCTGCAATGCTGTTGGTGTCCAACTGTAATGATCTCTGCTGTTTATTTGGGTTTATCAGATGCATGGAGAAGGGGAGCTTGCTACATGGGCAACAGCTTCCTCTCCATATCATACTGCCCAGGCTTGTGTATCTAGACAATGAGAATGCAATATCCATGGTCAACTCCAACCAAGTGAGGCCCTCACCTCAACTGGGTGGGTCTACAACTACAGGTCATGGGTTGAGGATGAAAGGTGAAATTTTTAAGAGGAACATGAGGGGAAACTTCTTCACTCAGAGGGTTGTGACAACGTGGAACAAGCTACCAGCACAAGTGGTATATGTGAGCTTGATTTCGGCATTTAAGAGACGTTTGGATAGGTACATGGATGGTAGGGATATGGAGGGCCATGGTCCCTCCACTGGACTAGGCAGGTTAAATGTTTCGGCCTGGACAAGATGAGCCCAAGGGCCTGATTCCGTGCTGTACTTTTCTACTGACTTTATGGCTCTATCAGGTTGGAGCAAGTTTTGTTTAATTTCCTATGACATAAAGAACAACCTGTAAAAATATATTTTATTGCAAGTTGATTTTCTTCATCGTTTATTATTTGACCATTTGCTACGATCACAAGATGTAAATTGTGCACTGCACAGTTTTACATGTTAATTTTATTTTAACTGATGTGTGAGAAAGGAAGTGTATACCTTAATGTTAAAATATAATGAATACAACATACTATTATAAGTATTAGCTCAGAGTTGTGAAGCCTATTTTTATTTTCCATTAAAATATCTTTTAATTTCCTTTTGTAATATGGCTGATCACTATTTTGCAAGCTGTCAAAGGGTAATGATGTGAATGTTGATGCAACAGGTGCTGTTGGGTACTACATTTGTGTGCAAAATGCAATTCACAGTTTAATGTGATTTGTACTACTTGGTGAATTGTGTAGTTTGTGCCTTGTGCATATGCAGGAAGAATGCAAAGTTGGTAACTAATATCAGCCACTGTGCAATGCTTATGGCAACCTGCCAGATTGGACTCCATTGATCCAGTAGATCAAAATATTAACAATATGTGGAAAACTTGGCACTGAGCAGCAGGAAAAACCTATTGATTTGCTCGTGGTCCAATTGGTCAGCTTTCAGCTTGTTAAAGGCAAAATGGAATCACTTGCTGTCCAAATATATCGAGTTAGTCCATGACCCCAAGCAATAAGACTTGGACCATGATCACAGATTCACAGAATGGTTACAGCTTGGAAAAGGGCCATTTGGCACATTGAGTTATAAGACAAATTCAGCTATTGCCATTCTCTTGTCCTCTCCCATAGCTTTGAATGTTCCTCCCTTTATAGATATTTATTCGGCTACTTCAAATTTCAAAGTAAATTTGATATCAAAGTACATATATGCTGTCATATACAAACCCAAGATTCATTTTCCTGCAGGCATACTCAATAAATCCATAATAGGATCAAAGAAAGACCACACCAACTTGGGCATTTATCCAGTATGCAAAAGACAACAAATTTTGCAAATACAAAAAAAAAATAATTAATAAATAAGCAATAAATAATGAGAACATGAGATGCAGAGTCTCTGAAAGTGAGTCCATTGGTTGTGGGAACATTTTATTGGGGTGAGTGAAGTTGAGTAAAATTATTCCCTTTAGTTCAAGAGCCTGATGATTGAGGGGTGATAACTGTCCTGAACATGGTGGTGTGAGTCCTGAAGCTCTTGTACCTTCTTCCTGATGGCATCAGCAAAATGAGAGCGTGACCTGGGTGGTGGGGGTCACTGATGATGGATGCTGCTGTCCTGTGATAATGCTTCATGTAGATGTGATCAGTGCTGAGGAGGACTTTACACGTGATGAACGGGGACCTATCCACTTTTTGTAGAAACTTCTGCTCTGGGGATTTGGTGTTTCCATACCAGGTTGTGATGCAGCTAATCAATATGCTTTCCACCAGACACCTATAGAAGTTTGTCAAAGTTCTAGATGTCATGCCAAATCTTCGCAAACTCCTAAGAAATTAGCGGTGCTTCTGTGCTTTCTTTATAATTGCACTTATGTACTGGGCCCAGGATAGTCCTCTGAAATTATAACACCGAGGAACTTAAAGTTGCTGACCCTCTCCACTCTGATTCTCTGACGAGGACTGGCTCATGGCCGTCTGGTTTTCTTTTCCTGAAGTCAATAATCAGCTTCTTTGTCTTGCTGACACTGAGTAAGAGGTTGTACTGCTCAGCCATATTTTCAATCTTTTTTGAGTGGTACAGTGCATTCTAGACACCAGCCTTTAAAAAAAAAATCCTAATATTACTTTGTCTCTTTTGGACAACAATTTCATGTTTCTTGAACAGTTTCTCCTTATCTGCATTGTTTATGCACTATTTGGTTTTAAGTACTTGCCCTTTCTCTTTTAAAGAATCATGGTGAGACAAATAAACAGCTGAGCTTTTAGGCTGAGATCCCTCATCAGAATTCAATTATATCACTCCCCTCATTCAATGAGTCCAGATGACAGGCCTTTGCCCATAAATCCTGTCTGATTTGCTGAGTTCGTCCAGCATTTTGTGTGTATTGCACAATATTTCCAGCATGCACAGAATCTCTTGTGCTTAGGAACTTGAGATCTTTTACTCTTCTCCTTGTAGTTCTCTAAGTCTGTAAGTTTTAATCTGCAATATTCGAAATTTTGCCATGTACACTGGAGTCCAAAACATTAATGCATAACATAAAACAGTGGTTCAAGTACCAGCTGCTAGAGAACTCTATTATACCCTTCCTCCACTCCAGAAATGCTTATACCATGACCCTCTCTTTCTGCTGTTAGCGCTGTTTTCAATGCATATTGCTATAAGATCTTTTCATTCCACTATCTTCAGCTTGATCACAGATTGATTATGTGTCCTCTTATCAAATGTCTTTTGGAATAATTTGTCCCATTGAGTTTCCCTGTTACTTGTGTGAAAAATATCATGTTAGTTAATCACAATTTGTAGAATATCTTTGCTTTTGTCTTGTAAACTGGATTAGTGTCCTGTAAATCCATGCCTAACAGTACAGTCGAGCCAAACTTTATTTTTTCATGATTCAAGATTGTTTAATGTCATTTCCAGTACACAAGTATAAAGGAGAACTAAATAATTGTTACTGTGGATCCAATAGCATAAAAAATAAGATAATGAACATATTAATACAAAATCATAATAAATATAAATTTATAGGTATCCGTTAGTCTCATGAGACCATGGATTTGCGCCTTGGAAGGTTTCCAGGGCGCAGGCCTGGGCAAGGTTGTATGGAAGACCAGCAGTTGCCCATACTTCAAGTCTCCCATCTCCACGCCGCCGATGTTGTCCAAGGGAAGGGCATTAGAACTGGTGTCATTGCGGAACAAAGTGTGGTTAAGTGCCTTGCTCAAGGACACACACACTGCCGCGAACTAGCAACCTTCCAATCACTAGACTAATGCATTAACCACTTGGCCACATGTTAAATACATTAAATACATGTTAGCTTATACACATGGACTGATTGTATGTTCATAAAGTGACGCTAAGTACAGGAGTGACTGTATATAAGGTGACCCTGACAAGAAATGAGTAGTGGTGGCGGGAGGTGTGATGAGGTGGGTTATTTGGGAGGAGGTGTGGATTAGTCAGGTGTTGACTTCTTGAGGAAAGTAACTGTTTTTTGAGCCAGGTGGTCCTGGTGTGGATGCTACATAGCCTCCTTCCTGATCGGGATGTGAACTTCACTGTAATTTGACAAGAGCTGAAGATGGTACTTCCCGGCATCTTCTCAAAGGTGCTCATTTAATGTGACCAGGAAGGACTTAATGTAGAATTAGGTTGGACAGAGGTAAATGGTCAGGGGTAGAGGGAAGGAAGTGGCAAGTGGATCACAGGTGCGGGGAGGGTAACCAAATGGTGATCAGGATGAAAAGGATGGGGAGAGTGTAGGGTCATTGATAAAGAGAAGTAGATATTACGGTGTCAGAGTGAAAAGAAGTAGATGGGGTTGGCCTCCAGAGTGAAGGGAGGGAGATAGTGTGGTGGTCAGGAATGGAGAGACACAGTGTGGGAATCAAGCACAGAGAGAGGCAGAGTGAAGGTCAGGGGTGGAGGGACACTGTTGCACATTCAGGGATGGTGGTTTGGGGGTGGCAGGCAGGGAGATACTCTGAGGATTGGAGTAGAACATTGAGGAAATGAGAATAATGTAGGGAAAGGGGCCTGTGGAGGAGGTTTGGGAGAAGGGAGGACATGGGAGGAGATACAGTTGGACAGGGAGTGCAGATGGAGTGAAGATTTGGAGAGAATGTGGGGCAAGTGTCACAGAGAGGGAGAGATAGAGAGGTGGGTTGGAGAAGAAATAGCAAGAGGGAAGTACACAGAGATGGGAGTAGGTTGAAAGGGAGTCCACAGGTATGGGTGAAAATTGAGCAAGCAGAGCTGTGAGATGTAAGAGGAAAGGAAACATTGAAGAAGAGAGTGGGGTTAGAGAGGAGGAGACAGTGGCAATCATGGTATTAATACAAGATAGAATACAGAAAATGAAAGAGAGGGAGGAAGAAATTACCAGAGTGACTGTGGTGGTATCTCTTCCTTTTTCTATTTTTATCTCTCTCTCATTTTTCCTTTTTCTTTCTGTCACTCCTTCATTCTTCTTCTTTCTCTCTCCCACTCCTCTCCATTTTACCTCGCCCCACACCTCCTTCTTTTCTTTCTCTCCCACCCTTTATTAACTCTCATCGCTCTTCATTTCACTGATTCTAATTTGGTAAAAGAAACAGGAGCTCGTCACCTAGATGGTGAAGGACTGAGGAGCTTTGAGTTGTCTGAGTCCTAGTGTGTGATTCAGAAAAGACTAGTAAGCAGGTTAAAAAGTGATTTGCCCAGCTAACATAATGTTATTGTTTATTGCTAGAGGAACAGAATAACAAAGAAGTGTGGGTTGGCTTCACCTATTATGGGCAATTTGAGACCACATCTGGAATATTGTACAGCACTGGTTTCTGTATTAATGAAAGAATGCTAAGCCACGTGAGGCAGTTTATAAAGGGTTTACAGGACATATACCTGCAACAGAAAGGCTGCTATATGAGCAAAGGTTAAACAGGCTCGGTGTTTACTTACTGGAGATTAGAACAATGAGAATAAGCATATAAGGGGTAACGGGGTTTTGACAGTATGCGTTTGGAAAGGATGTTTTGTCATAGGAAAATTTAGAACTAGAGGTCACTGTTTAACAACAAGTGGTTTCAGACTCTGAGCCCTGAGAATTTTTATTTCTCTCTCAAAGAGAAAGAATAAAAAAAAATTTCTCTAAAGTGAATTAAATATTTCTGTCTCAAAGCTTTGTAAATCTTTGGACCGCTTTGTCTTTGGGTGATGGAAGTAGAGGCTTTGAACATTTATCGTAGAGTTCGATAGATTCTTGATAGGCAACTGAGGGTCCATTCAATTAAACCATTATATACTTAAACGGTGAAATGTATGAGGGCTGAGTGGCCTGCCCTTGCCTCTAATTTATCTATTTGCACTTCCCACTCCTTCCCACCTTACTTCTCTTCTTTCTCCGGAGCCTCATTCTTCATTCCCTCACTCTGCTGTCATTCTTCCTCTTTCACCCAACAATTTTTTTCTTCTCCCTTGCAGCCTATCTCACTCTCACTTTCTCTCATGCAAATCTCCCCATCAACATTCCCCTTTTCATTCCCCACCCTCCTTACTCCAATTTCTCCATCTTGAACCCTCACTCTCTCAAACACGGACCAACTCAACACTCACAACACGCTGGAGGAACTCAGCAGGTTGGGCAGCATCCATGGAAACGTTAACTGATCGTTTCAACGGATACTGCCTGACCGGTTGAGCTGCTCCAGCGTGCTGTGAGTATTGCTTTGACCCCAGCATCTGCAGATTATTTTGTGCTTACAGACCAACTCACCTCTCTAGCTCCCTGCTTTGCTCTTTCTTGGGTCCTCCTCACTTTTTGCAATATTTAATCGCAAACTGAGTTTTTTCTTGTGTAGTCTTAGCAGCAAGTGTAATGAAACAATTTGATAGTGGCCAGACTTTGATAGTTCAGTCCCTCGTGGTGGTGCAAAGAAAACCAAAGATAAGCAAGAAGGCAGAATTGGAGGAATACAGGGCTTTAAGGGTCACAGCCAGGGATAAAGATCTGAACCCCATGAATATTTAAATGATGCTGTTTTGATTATAGGGACACAGTATTTGACTGTTCAAAGATAATGATAAAATATTTTCTCTTGGGCAACACAAAAAATTGCTGCTCTGTTCCTGTTCAACAGTGTAAGTAAAGCAATGCTTAATTCTCAATTACTTATATTAAAGAAAATCAGTCGTCTAAATAAAAAAAACAAACGCTTAAAAATAAATCACATACCATGCGTTCATCTGGTCAGTTTACTTCCCCCCACCCCCCAGAGGTTCTTACTAAGAGAGCAGAGGTCCTGATAGATAGATTGAGGATATACTGAAAGTAGTAACTCTTCCATTAACATATCTCAAGTTGCTGATGGCCAGCTTATATCATGATGGCCAGCTGATGTGGTTTATCGTTTTCTTCAAACCAATGAGAAAAATATTTTTGGTTCCACACAATATTTAAATGTATTGTGTTTTCATTTCCTTGCTTTTCACGTATTACAACAGCTTGTTCTGCATCCTTCAGTTGTCCTACTCCTCAAACAAGAAACTGTTATTGTTAATGTTTTATACGTTCATAATTTTATCAAAGCGTTGCTTTAAAATGTAGTTTGGTTAATTCAGCACCAAGTTTTATCTCAGTAGTTTCATTTAAACAGCGGTCACGGTATTATTTGAAGTAGTTGTTTCCTTAGTCCTCAACAATCTATTATTCCTGTCACAGTCAGAGATCTCCATAATTTTCTTAAATACTTGCCCAGTGCTGCATTGTCCATAATTGTTTAGAGCGCGTTGACTTTGATCAAAAGATTATTTTCCCAATCTATGAAGATTTAGCGAATTAGCTTTACGTTCTATAAAGAATAATTTTAGAAAATAATGGGTCCTTTCGGTTTAGAAATAACAAAACTGCCACCGCCGAGACGCGAATATCACCCCTCCCTTCCTGATATTCCATTTAGCTTGTACACCGACACCTGTGAGCGATTTCGAAAATATAAACTGCGCCGTTCATTTCCCACAGATTAAAGAAAATACCATGTATATAATAATAAAATAACAGGGTTTTAGTAAAAAAGAACGACTGAAAAAAAAGAAATCTAAGCATTTATCGGCATTTGCTCGAAGACCATTTCCCTAGGTTAAACTGCGGAAGTTTTTCGACTTCAGTTTTATTTACAGCGCAGTATCAAATAGACTGAGACGCACACTGAAGTTTATTACTAGTTAGTACTACCTTCATTTTACAGTTTATCGACATCTTAAAGATTTAGTCATAGTTGCCAACTGGGTTAAAATAAAACAACGGAGTTGCCTCTGCAGAACCTAAAGCCATAGGTCTCGTTTGCTCTTGAGTTTATCAGATGTGTTATGGAAGAATGCATGAGTACGGATTTTTTTTCTATTATTTTGTGTACTTGATGACCAGAATCACGTTATGTGCTCATAAATAGCGAGACTTGAGGATTCACAGAGTCACTGTTAAATTCTTCATCTACGGGCAATCCCCATCTGTCTTGCCTATCTCCGAGCTTTCCGTTCACCGCGACGCGTAGCGGGACGGAACCGCGGAACGAGTCCCCTTGGCGTGCAATGTGCCGGGGAAGTCGGTTGTGTGTAATTACCACCAGAGATGGCCAGGGTCGGCTCCAGGAGCAATGGTCTTCGGCACGATTCGTTTAATATGCGCATCACATTGCACTGCCCATAGCAGGCAGCTAATGAGAGAGAGACAGACAGACAGACAGAAAGAGAGAGAGAGGGAGGGAGGGAGAGAGAGAGAGAGAGATGGAGAGAGAGAAGAAGCGCCGGGGAGCAGCTACTGGTGAAGAGCTTTAACAGCTGCGGCGGTACAGAGCTCTGCCTTTCAGTGCTACTTCCAGAAACTACTACCGCCCGGAGGTAGAGGACGCCACCCCTGGTGTCAGCGTTATAAAGACCCGCTGGAGAGGTGATCACATCTGGTAAATCCAGATGTGCTCGCCAGTGACCTACTGACAGAGACTGCAAGAGCCTCCGCTGCAGCCGCGGGAGAGAGGAAGATTTAGCAGTGGTCGGCAGAGTCAACAGTTTCGCGCAGGTAGGTACCCCCGTGGTTGAGATTCTAGTGTTAATCGGGAAAAGCAGCGGGTATTACCTGTCGGTCTACTCCTAATGCCTGTGACACACTATTGTGTTATGCTGGTTGAGCCTTAAAGCTGTTTTTAGCTCTGGTGCGTATACACTGAGACTCATTGGGAGTTTTAACGGAATCCGTCCGACGGGTCAGGATTTAAAGAACTGCGGGCAGATAGAAATTTCTTCGCTTCTCAAGAAGGCTGGCCATATTTATTACTGCAATTTACCAAAAAAAAAGCCCCGCAGTTGTTCTGATTTACTACCGCTCTATCTAAGTAGTCGCAAGCCTACAGTTGCGGAATGCATCACTATGCCCCGGTCCGGCTGCAGGTTTGTGAATAACACACATGTTTCACCGCGCCTCTGTGCCAATCCTGTGCAATGAAATATGCCGCCAGCTGTATGACAACAGAGCGGGCGACGTTTCCTCCCCCTCCCGCACCCAGCACCCAGCATTGCTCAATAGCTTCTTACCTGCGGCAAGGTCATCACTGCGATCGGATGGATGCCTTGGTCAGCAGGGAGAGCTGATACCGGGTTTTCCCCTTGCCTGCAAGTCTCCGGTCATCCCGCGTCTCTTAGAAATAGAAACTTTTCAGATCAAACTGGGCCTCTGTGATTTGGAGACTACACCAGTAAACTATCTCAGGTTCAAAGATAAGTGTGATCAGAATATGCATTCAGACTGTATTCCATATTGTCACTTATAATTTGCCGGAGTAACAAGTGAGCAGGAAGTAACAAGTGAGAAATCAGTCAATTGTTTCAATTAATAGGTGAACAGTTCTTATTGACGATAATTAATCAGAACTCGTATTGAAAATTGTAATGCACGGAAGCTATGAATACGTGCCTGCCTGATATGACAGTAAATGATTTATAAAATGCACGTGTCAACATTTTAATGTTCTAGGAAAATTCCACTAAGCCAACACAACAATAAACCGTGGAATAAATTGTCTTCATATTTGATAGAACCTATAGCCTAACTAACCTGACATATTAACAGTGACATTGCAGATATCTCACAGATCTGTTGAATGGTGTGATACGAAGTAGTGTTTCAGAATAACTATCACGTTTTGAACATACTTAGTGAACAATTCTACATCCCAGCACTCATTCGCAGCTCATAATCACTGCTGATATCACAAAATATTTTGCGGTTCCTTTGGAAAATTGATTTACTTTATCAAGAGGTTTATACAGAGATAAATAAGTTTGGATGGCCAAATAAATGGACATATGTATTTTGACAGATTAACCTATGGACAGTGACACAACATCATTGCAAATTAATGTAATTTAAATTGGAGGTATTTTTGTTGAAGATATTCCATGCCTTATCAATGATAACTCATCATTCTATAGCAGATCTGAGCTCTTTCAAATATTGTTCATTACTTCAACAAGCAGACTGCAGGAATATTTCCAATGTTATGATGATTTCATTATCTGCCTATATTCAATCAAGATGTGGTCCTATTGCTCCTTATTCAATAATCAATACTTACTGGGAGGCTGAATGTACAATATTATTGTCATTATTTATAAAACCAAGAGCCAAAAGCATATAACCTCTGTATGCTCTAATGAATATTCAGTGACAAGTGAGTATTTGTATGAATTCATTTGGTGATTGGGAATAGGCATTAGATAAACCTTCCTCAGGAGGTCAAGGCTGAATTCTGTTTAGAGAACTGATGGTGAAGCTACTGCCATGCATGGATATTTTTCTGCAGAGCAAGGCAGCATCAGAATACAGATAAGGGAAAAGAAAAAAGAATTCCATTCACAAAAATCTGCAAACACAATTGAGATAAAAGATTCTATCCTTTTTTAAAATCTATTAATCAGCTCATTATAATAGACTTCATCAGACAGCCATGAGCATTTTATTGAGTCTTGTTGGAGATTATCATTTCAATTCTGAGAGGATTCCTGCAAATCACAGATCCGAAATGTTGCAACCCTACAGAAATTAAATTTCATTGCACATATCTTATAATGTAATTCTGTTTCAAAGCAAAAAAAAAGATCTAGAAGATATTAACCAACTTAAGTCCAGTTTCTTGTCTTTGTAATTTTGGAAATATTTACCTGGATGTCACAGGATCCATTTTGTGAAACATAATCAACAGTTCCTGCAGGAGACCACACTGTCAATTTGGAATATTTAAAACAATGCTCTAGATGTACAGAGGATGAGGGACAATTATTGACAGGACAGAATTATAACATAATTTATCAAATACAGTATATTACAGTTTGCATTTATTCTGTTTTAAGTAATAATTCCTTTTAATATAATGACTCCAAAATGATGTAACACTGCAAAATATATGTTTTTACTGAATTTGAATGATTTTTAACAAGCTAGTTTCCTTTGCTGTTTTGTTTTATTTTTTCATGACTTACTTTGCTTTCTGCTTCATTCACACACAGCTTTCAGCTGGTGAAATACACTGGTCTGGTCTTTGGCTGTCTGTTGTCAATTACTTTACATGTTGGCTTGCATACCACAGCTTTCTTGATTAACTTTAATCTGTCTGAGGGTCAGTGTAGATAGGTGTTGTCATCTGCTTTGGTTCCTCACCAGTAAATAGATTAATAGTTGTTATTAATGCAATTACCTTTTATGATAGGAAATCTTTTGATAATTGTGGCAACAGTAGGCAATTGCAATGATTTGTGTAAATGCCAGAAAATGCTGGATAAGAATTCATGAACCTCTTAGTGAGATCAGAATCTAATATACACTCATCAGACACATTTCCTACCTGGATTGACTATTGAATGTAATATCAAACATTATTGAAGATCTCAGAATCCTATGTAACCAAATAGAACTTCTCCTATTCAATCACAGCAAATTGACAAGCATTGCTCCTAAGTACAATCTGCTAGTCACAAAGATTATTTCGAAGTAGAATGAAGAACAACTGGCAAGAGAAGGAAGTTACAGAACTATGACAATGTTTCCAAACAATATAAAAAGTGTTATATTGTAAACTGTATTGTTTTTCTTGAAAATTTCTTTGCTCCTCTTTATTTGATGCTAAATAAATACAGCTCCCTCCCCCCCCCCAAAGTTCTCACAATAAGTCTTGTCTTTTACATGATGAAAACTTATGGCCCTTGAACTGCCATTTTATAAAGCCGTTTAAGAAGCTGAGCTTTGCTGATGGTAGGATCCTTCAAATTGTTTTACAGTGAACAAAGTACTAGTTACAAAGCATTCTTTTTTGTTCATGTCAATTTTGACAAAAACCTGGATTTTAGTTGAGCAAACTAGAACAATGGCCTTGGTCACCTGTAAATTGCCCTTATTTCCGAGGAAGCACATGGAAAAGTATACACACGATGGCTGTTTGTTGGTATATTTATCATTCCAATCAAACTTAGCAGTTACTGTAGGGAATTAGTTCACAGTGTACATTTTTTAAATAAATGGCATCATAAAGATTTATGTATAGGGTTGTAGCAAAATCTGTATATTTCAATATAACTGATATGGGACAGTTAATGACCTGACCAAATAAATGCTGCTCAGTTCTCAGTTGGAATATTTTGTAGAAAGAAGGGAAAACCTAATTTTGTAGAATTTATGCAGAAGTATTTGAACCTCCAGTTGTGGAGACAAGATGGGCTGAACTATTTTAATTCATTCTTTACTAACATGAATATGTTCGGATCTAAAAGCACTGGCATAAACTATTGTCATGTTTTTTCCAGGCCATATGCTGGACAGGCCTTTGCAGAACCTATCAACTGTTCAGTTAATTTCAATGGAATTAATTTGAAAAGCGTAGCACCAAAATTAAAAACAAAGATATTTCAAGTATTTAAAAAGACAGTCAACATATGAAGGAAGGGAATTAAAATTAATTGAGTCTACTGTTCTTATCCTCTGACTGAACTTCACTGATGGGCTGAACAATTTAGATTCTGTTTACATTTTGCATATCTTTGATACCTTTAACAGTAACTTCAGTTTCTATAAAGGGATCATAATAATAGCCAGACTACCAAGGAATCTTGCTGATATCATGATTCTCTATATCAGTGTAACAGGTGGATAAGATGTTTCAGAGCTCAGACTTGAAAACTTTTGTAGAAGAATAGTTGAAGTCATATTTGCCAAGTACACAATATCTTGTCATTATATGACTTAGTGGGTTGGGGTTTGGTGTTAAGGAATGTATTCGCATTTTAGAATAATCTCTCATGCAATCTTGATGCTGCAGTTGGAAGCTGAAGACTTGAGTTTTGTACAGAATGTGAATTTTTGCTCTGAGTTCTTTGCCACAGTAAATGAGAAACAGATTAAACAAATCTTATTTGAAAGAAATAAGAAAAACCTTTCCGCTGTCTCCCTTTTAGCAGGTAAGGTTATGTTGGTGTTCTCTCCATGAGGTATGGTAACCTCTGATCACCGTGTAAAACTGTAGGCTAACTATTTCAAGTATTAACAGCAGATGCATCTCAGAGAACTATTATTACTTTGGAGCACTCTGAAATTTGGTGCCTGGAATATAAAAATTGTGTGTGTTTTATATTTTGATTTGTATTAGTTGTTGGGGTCCCTGGGGATGTTACCTTTTCCAGAGTCAAGTCTATTCACTGTAGAGAGGAAGTGAATGAAAAATTGCTATTGCCCCTCATCAGTCACAATGCAGCTTAGATTTGTGATCCGTCCAAACAATTCTTAAGAAAATTGTGGATTTACATACTTTACATACTACAGTCCAAAACAAACTTATTTAATTACATATATAAACAAATATATAATTCAATTAATGCTTGCATTCAATGTTTACTCTCTTCTCTATTAATACTTGTTTTCTTCATTCAACTTCTCTCTATTTTTATTTCATGATTGAAAAACTATTTAAGTACACGAATGCTTTGATATTTGAATGCCAGTTCTTGATCAGCATCACCTTTCAATGATATTACCGAAACAATTCTTGAACCGTTCGAAAAGGAATGATTTTTTTGGGGGGGGAATTCAAAGATAGAATTGAAATAGAGGAAAGTGCAGAAAATGCATGAAATGTCAAACGTAATTGCGTTCCTTAAGGCAAAATATGCTCCAGGGATTATAAAAATACATGCAATTGTCTGCAAAATAGCTGCAAAACCATCTACAGTCAAAAAACATTGTACAATATTTTGCTATTTTTGCCCCCACAGAAAGCAGTCAGTGCAAAAAAAAACAAAATGACAACATTGATTTTGTACAGGAACAATGTAAATATGGCAAACAGAAAGCACATGCTGATGTGTGATCCAATTTCAAATGAAAAATAAATCTTTGCAATAAAGTTTTAAACCTGTTTTCTTTATTTTTTTTCCTCTTGCAATGAGCAAATATTGTCGGAACCAATATGTGGCCCTTCATCCACTCTTATACTGACTTTTAAAAAATTATTTTACTGAAGCAGGGCATCAGATTTGGTTTACATGTTAACCAAATTAATATCTCCATAACATGAGTGGAGGATAGCTTTAGGTATTATCTTCTATCACAGAAAATTACCAATGAAACCGAAGACTGTATTGTTATTCTATAATGAAGCCAACCTATTGTTACACAATGGAAGTGGAAGGGTTTTAACATTTTATAGTGTGCTGTGTTTTATTCGAATTCTGCAAGAACAATGGTTGCCATCCAATTCAGGTATTTTGAGACGTTAATACTTGCTTGTAGAACATGATTACTGGCACTACAGAACATCTGAATCTAACGGTGAGAAGGCAGGGACAGATTGCAAATGCCAAAACCCTCAGAATATCTCAAGATGCAATGTTTAATCTGCTAACATTTTGGTGTTTCTGGGTTCCTGGCTAGGGTACTCAATATTTAATCTAGTGCTACAGAATAAAGCATTTTCTTCTTTTCTCAAATTGATCAACGATTTTCTTCTCTGTCATGCAAATTTGAAATGGACATTTTGCCCATATTGAAAGAGGATAATGATAATCTCAAGCATTCCAGCATATGGCTAATACTTAAAAAATGTAAAGGCAGAAAAAGGAGCTGAAAATACTAAGAATGTGTATCATCCAGTATTGGGGCAGAACAGCAACGTAATGGTTTGTGTGACACTATTACAGTTTGAGATGTTGGAGTTTAGAATTCAATTCTGGTGCCATCTATAAGGAGTTTTTATGTTCTCCCCATGACTGGCTGGGTTTCTTTAAGGTTTTCTGGTTTCCTCCCACAGGCCAAAGATGTATGGGTTAGTGGGTTAATAGATCATTATAAATTGCCCTGTGATTAGGCTAGTGTTAAATGGGTGAGTTACTGGGTGACATGGTTTGTTGGACTGGAAGTGTCCGTTCCATGCTGTTTCTCTAAATCAATTCAGTCCTTCATGAAGCATCATCAACCGGCAACATCTGTTTTTGTGTCTGCAATTATTGCCTGGCCTGCTGAGCATTTCTAGCACTTTTAATTTTCTTTTAGGTTTTCAGCTTTTGCATTTTTTAACTTTCTGAACTAGAAGTAGAAATAGGATTTTTAAACAGTCTAAATTTATAGTTTCAAATCTATCGAATATTGTAAGGCCTAGTAAAGTGGACATGGAGAGGATGTTTCCAATAATTGGAAAGTCTAGGACCAGAGAGCACAACCCAGAATATAAGGATATCCTTTTAGAAGAGAGATGAGAAGGAATTTCTTTAGCTATACTGATAGATTTCTGGAATTCATTCCCACAAATGTATTTAAAGCGGAGTTTGATAGGTTCCTAATTAGTAAGGTATCAAAGGTTGTGGGGAGAAGGCAGGGATGTGGGGTTGAGAGGGATAACAACTTAGCCATGATTGAATGTCAGAGCAGACTAGATGGGCCAAATTCCCCAGTTCTACTCCTATGTCTTATATATTTAATATTTATCATTTTGATTCCTGGAGCTAACTCTAGCATTTAATAATATCATGACCGATCTCAAGCTCACATTGCTGCTTAATCCCTATATTTCCTCAGAGTCCAAAAACCTATCATTTCTGCTTTGAATATGATCCTTAACCTTGGAGACAGAGAATTTCAAGGAGCTTACTGTCCTTGTTTCCTTGGCTCTGTAATCTGTGAAACCATTTTCTTGCCATCTACTCTTTTAGGTTCACTCAGAATCTATGACTCAGTGAGATCACTTCTTTTTCTCATTGAGGTTGCTGCACATTTATAGTCCAACTCCTGAATGCAATAAATATACTATCAGGATTTCTAGTTACCCACTGTAACTTCAATTTTACTTGCTATGCCTCATGAGTTAGCATGCTAAAGTTCCTCTTACACCAACATTTACACTACCTCACTATATGAAGTCACATGGTTATTTAGCTCAGATAACATTTTTTTTTGCATCAGTCTTCACTGTGGAAGACACTAAGCAGGATGGTAGAAGTTCCAAGTGTCAGGGGGCATGAAGTGTGTGAAGTTATCATCTTGGGAAACCCTTGGGAAATTGAAAGGTCTTGATGGTAGATAAGTCATCTGGACCAGATGGTGTACAACCCAGAGTCCTGAAAGAGGTGGCTGAAGAGATTGTGTAGGTATTAGTAATGATTTTTCAAGAGTCATTAGATTCTGAAATGGATCCAGAAGACTGGAAAATTGCAAGTGCCATTCCACTCTTCAGGAAGGGAGAGAGGCAGAAGAAAGGAAACTATAAGATAGTTAGCTTAATGTCAGTAGTTGGGAAGTTGTTGGAGTTGATTAATAAGGATGAAGTCTCAGGATACTTGGAGGCACATAATAAAATAGGTCATTGTCAGCATAGTTTCTTCAAGGGAATATCTTACCTAATAAATCTGTTGGAATTCTTTGAAGAAGTAACAAGCAGGATAGACAAAAGAGAATTGGTTGATGTTATGTATTTGGATTTTCAAAAAACCTTTAACAGTGTGCCGCACGTAAGACTGTTTAACAAGCTACAAGGCCATGGTATTACTGGAGAAATTCTAGCATGGATAAAGCAGTGGCTGATTGGCAGGAGACAAAGAGTGGGAATGAAAGAAACCTTTTCTGACTAGCTGCCGGTGACTAGTGGTGTTCCACAGAGGTTTGTTTTGGGACTGATTCTTTTCATGTTATATGTCAATGATTTGGATGAAGGAATTGATGGCTTTGTTACAAAGTTTGCAGATGATATGAATGGAGGCGGAAGGGGCAGGTTGTTTTGAGGAAGTAGAGAAGCTATAGAAGGACTTAGACAAATTACGAGAATGGGCAAAGAAATGATTCAAAGGAGGTTCATGAAAATGATCCCAGGATTGGATGGCGTGTCATATGAAGAACATTTGATGGCTCTGGTCCTGTATTCGCTGGAATTCAGAAGAATGAGGGGTTATCACATTGAAACCTATTGAATGGTGAAAGGCCTTTTTAGAATGGATGTGGAGAGGATGTTTCCTATGGTGGGAGAGTCTAAGACCAGAGGACACAGCCTCAGAATGGAGGGGTGTCCTTTCAGAACAGAAATGAGGAAGAATTTCTTTAGCCAGAGAGTGGTGAATCTGTGGAATTCTTTACCATAGGCTGCTGTAGAGACCAGGTCTTTATGTATATTTAAGGCAGAGGGTGATAAATTCTTGATTGGTCAGGGCATGAAGGGATATGGGGAGAAGACAGGAGATTAGGGCTAAGAGGAAAATTGGATCAGCTGTGATGAAATGGTGGAGCAGACTGCTATATCTTATGGTCTTATTTAGATCATGTGATTGGACCTAAAACAATAAACATTAATACAAATGGCTGAGCAGTGACCATCTTGATTAACAGTATCCTTAATATTCCTGGCGTTGTAACAAAAGAACCATAAAGAGCATTAATGTACAGAGGATCTTGAGGTGCAAGTTCTTAGTTCACTGAAAATGGGATACAGGTGGACAGGATGGTAAGGAAGGCTTATATATGCAATCCTTCATTGGATAATGTAAGTAAAAAGTTAGCAAGTCATGTCGCAGATGTATAAAACTTTGCTAAGGCCATATTTGTAGTATTGTGTGGAGTTCTGTGTACACAATGACTGGCTTTGTGGCTGCGGATTCACCTTCATGATCTTCAGTTCTGAATGTATTTGCTTATTTTTATTGTTCGCACAATTTTTATCAGCACATTGGATGCTTGATAGTCTTTTTTTTAACGGGCTCTATTGGGTTTCTTTGCTTTGTGACTGCTTGTAAGGAGACAAATCTCAAGGGTGTATGTAGTAGACACACAGTACGTTAATAACAAATGCACTTTGAACTTTGAGTTCTGGTCACCACTCAATAGGAAGGATGTGGAAACTTTAGTGAGGGTGCAGAAGGGTTCACTAGGATGTTGCCTGGGTTGAAGCGTATTAACTATAAGGTGTAGTTGGACAAACTTGGATTATTTTCACATTGGATGCAGAGGTGTGACTTGATAGACATATATAAAATAATAGAGGACATAGGGTAGAAAGCTTAGGTCTTTTTCCCAAAGGCAGAAATGACAAGTATAGATTTAAGGTGAAGGATAAAGGTTTAAATAGGAAATTTTAAAGTAGGTTATCGAGTTTTATTTTTATAAAGAAAGTGGTATGTGCCTAGAGTGTTTCACCTAGGGAGATGGCAGAAGCAGATATGATAACAACATTTAAAAGGTATTTACGCAGACATATGCACAGTCAGTGTTTTTAGGGATATAGACCATGTGTAAGCAGATGTAATTCGTTAGATTTGCCTCATGGTCAGTAACCAAAGGGCCTGTTCCTGTGCTGTACGCTCTACTGTTCCATATATTCTCCTCCATCGACAACATATTAGACTAGAAATTCAAATGGAGCAGTGACGTCAACACTGTGGCTACACCAATAATTCAGAGACTGTAGCAAGTGTTTTGCTTGCTAATCCCAAAACTTCTTTAAAATCTGTGGGGTACAAATCAGGAAAATCCTAGATTATTCTTCATCTCTAAGGATAGTTACATTTCCAAGACACCTCAGAACATACACAAAGAATAGCTCTTTACCATCCAAGATAGAGGAGCCCATCATAATTTAAGCATTCAATTACACTGATACAGACTGATTGCAAATTGCAAGATGAACTCCAGAAAATCACTGAGACTCTTTCCCAGCACGTGTCAGATGTACAAGTTACCAAACAGAAGAGCAAAGTTTGACGCTAAACGGGAACATCAAAATCACCAAACTCCGAGTCCTCTATACACAGTGAATGAAAAAAATGGCTTTTCACCACCACCTGCTGGTGAGACTCACATTCCATCAATTAATTTAAAAATGACACAAAGCTAAAGTAATTATTTAAATATAAATCTGACCTTTTTCAAAATCTCTAAGCACATGAGAGAAAAAAAGCTCAATCCTTCCAATTGTTGGTCTTCTGGGTGAGAAAAATGAATTGGAAATCATAACAATTATTATCATTAAAAGAGTATTTACTGTTAATTACTGGATTTAAATTTCTGTGGTGTGTTCAATGGACAATTAATAAACTAATGAAAGAACTTCATCGAAGACTTTTTTCATCATTATGACTGAAAAATCCAAGCCATTATTTGGAACATTACTATTTAACTACCGAATATATATCTTGCAACATTGAAACTGCAGAGTGGACAATGTTTTGTACACCTGAAGTTGACTAGCCAAAATTTTCTTCTCTTTAGAATGAATGTGGGAAGTGCAGGAGTGGAAAGTTCTTATCAGTAGTTTGTAAGAATGATTAGCATGAAACAAATTGGGTATTACATTACCTAACTTTTTTTCAAAAATTAAACTTTGTGCGCAACAATGTACGGGAAATACACTCGTCACAACTTGTCTTTCTTTACATTTATTATGTCATTAAAACAATGCATATTCTTACATCAATGCCATTCATTTTCTTTTTAAATAACCTACCACAAACTGTTTGAGACTCTGTCACTCAGGAACCAGCCCCTCAGTGCACAGTTGTATCAGGATCTTAGACAGTATGACTTCCCCACAGACTTTTTGTGATGACTACATCAAGCTTCAGTCTGACCTTCTGTGTGTGTTGCTGTATACATGAATGTGCCTTTTTTACAGTTCAAAAATAAACTTTATCCATAATAAATAAAACTGTGTATATATATACAGTACACACAGTGTGTACACACAAAGGAAGGAAAAATACTTTGACATTTGTGGGCATCACTTTCAGTACTATTGATTAGTTTAAATTACTTTGCTATCTGGGAGTATCTCTTCCTTGGAAGGAAAGGGAGGTCCATTAATCATGCAATGGGTATTGGCAGGTAGAGGTTATCACAGAGACTAGACTGGGAAATAAGCTAGTCCTTGATGAGTAGGTGGATACAGCATAACCTTCCTATAGTGAGGATGCATGTAAGTATGCATATTGGATAGGATTTAAAATATTCCTTCGGGTTTAAGAAACCTAATAGCATCACATTGCCACCTTTCTCAGCCCCATCAGGTTCTCTAGCAGAAGGAGCCACGACTGTGGTCCTTCCCCATGGAACCTTGCACCAAGCTTTAGTGCATCCTTCATCATATATTCCTGTAGCTTTGAATATGACATTTGGGAGCATTCTCCATTGATATTCCACCATGATGGCAGGATGTTCTGTGCTGGCTGCTGCTTGATGGACTTGGGTTAAGGATGCTTTCTTGGAATAATTCTTTCACATTGGAGAGGTAGTGTGGCAATGTCCAGCAATGAAGCCAAAGCTATCCTCTGCCGCATCAGGGAGGGGGTACTCTGCATCCAGGAATTTTTAAAATTTCAAATGTAGACATGATTGTAATAAAAATATACAAAGGAAGAAACAGCAAAACGTTTACTTTTATAGTCGATACATTCAGTAGTATAAAGTTTAAAGAGATAAAAACAATCATAGCGCCATAGCCACTCATGTTTCTTCCTGAGGTGACACCACCTTCATTGCTTGATGGGCTTTCCCATCTAATTCCGCCTTCCGTGTGTGGCAGTGGAAAGAGCACAGACTGTGTTCCTTCCCCATAGCACCCAGGAATGTGCTAGATAGTAACACATAATAATGTTTGCATCCATGTGAATCTCAAGTTAGAGGATTATTTTTAGTTGCATTGCCAGTAATGCGCTTTACATTTGACAGGAAGTTGCTAGGCATTGCTGGAATGTTGGGCCACAGAGAGGATGTGCTCTTTATTTTGTGAGCAGTGTAGTATTGATTGTACATGAGCAGAATGCCAGTTTTATTTTTACTTTCTCCTCAGTACTGTGATGAAATGTCAGTTTGACAATGAATATACACTTGAATAATGTCTGTCAATACCTTGTCTCTGAGGTAAGAAAGTTGTCAACTGAATTAAGCTGATGTACATAGCTGCTTTGCATTAAAAATCCAATTCAGTTGATTGTTTTGCAAATTACTTGATATTTGACACTTAAAAATGGAAATACTTTGCACTTTTTGTACTAAAATGACAATTAAAAGTGGTTATATTATTGTTGCAGAAGCAAAAATTGTGACTGGGTTAATAATCTGCAGCCTGGACAAAGAATGAATTCAATCACACTGCACAAATTGTGGAATTGGAATTCAGTTAAATAAATTATAAGGGTGAACACAAAGACGGTAAATTTTGTTGAGTTGAAAGTCCATCTGCATCAGTCTTATCACTTTTAAGAAATGAAATCTGCTGTCCTTTTCTGACCTGGCTTTGCTATCTTCCAGCAATGCAGTCAAGTTCAAACTGCATTTTAAAATGTCCTCACAAACCATTTAGTTCAATAGTTGGAACACAATAAATGCTAGCTTACTCAGTATGCCTACGTCCTGGGATTGAATTTTTAAGGAGCATTTCCATCCAAGTACAAAGGAGCATCATTCTGTCAAAGGAAATACAAAACAAACATTTGTGTGCTTAGAAGAAGACTGTTAGTGAGAAGTCAAGTGACTTGCCTTCTCAAAGATATATTACCCAGTAGTGCATAAAGAGGTTGTACAGCTAGGTGGATGTTAAACGTCAACTCTGGAGTAAACTGAGGAGCTCTAGATTGTACCTTTTTAGTTGTAATCTCACAACAGGCGTTAAACTTTATCATACACAATGAAGCGAGTCACCTGTCCATTTTCATTCTGATAGCAATGGCCATACCATTGCAAACTGTAGACCGATATCAGTAACTGCGAAATGGTGGAAGAACACCTTTCAACTTCTGATATATCATTTTCTCACTGACTCCTATTCATGTTGTAGGACCCATATAAAGACATATGTTCCTTGAATGTTTTCATGGAATCATAGAAATCAGGTCAGTACAGCACACCTTGTCAAGTTGAAGTTTAACTCTCAGTTAACCATACATGAATACCCATGAGTACAGCAAAATGAAGCGTTACTCTTGAGCCAAATTGCAAAACAGTACCAACACAACACGTATAGCACATATAAGACAGTAAGTTCATATAAGATATCAGTAAAATACAGTCACACAAAAAATATACAGTCCAAGACCCTGAGTCCATGAATGTTGCAGCAGTCTACAATCGAACACAATACAGCTTGCCTTCTGCCAAGTGAACACTGGGGGGCAGCACTGACTCCAGCTTGGATGCTGCACCACACCACCAAATGTGATGGTGATACTAATCACATTTGTTTGCATTAGGTCCATTTTCTTTCCTATTCAAGCACCTGTCTAAATGTATTTTAAGTATTGTAATCCTTTCTGCCTCCACTGACTCATTCCAAACATCTGTGCAAAAAAACTTACCCATTAGACATCCTTTAAACTTCTTCTCTCTCATGATAAAGTTATGCCCTCTAGTTTTAAATTTGGTTCCCTGGGAAAAAGATTTTGACTATATATCCTATCGATGTCTGCTATACGCTTGCAAACTGTAAGGTCATATCCCTGCCCCCATCTCTATATTCCAATGAGAACAAACCCAGCCTATTCTGTCTCTCCCTGTAGCTACAGCCTTCCATTCCTGACAACCTTCTGTTGAGGTTCTCTTTGTGACCAAGTCCTTTGTGGCAACCAGAACTGTAGACAAGTAGTTTTAAGTGTGGTCTAACCAATATTCTGTACAACTGCAAGGTGACATCCAAACTCTTTATTTTAACACTAAAATTGCCAGAAATGTTACCTTTTCTCAAGTTAACACAAGCTCTTAATATGGAAATGATGAATTCCTAGTGGAATGTAACCTCTCTTGCTCTGCAATAATAATCAAATAAATATGACGTGCTGCCTGGTGAAGCTAATAAAAAATTGGTTGGTGGAAGAGCTACACTACAAACTGCAATGACCGAAATAATTTTGAAGAAAAATAAATAATATAATAATGAGTTCAGAAACGTCTTGAAGCATGTGCCTGGATGTCTACCAGAGAGAAGAAATGCGATTAATGTTAAAACGTGGGGAGTTGATCACTTCTTTGCTATAAATAGAGTTCAAGTATGTGGCAACTATTCCTCAATAATTCAATCCTTCTTTGATAATTCTTGATGTATTTTTCTTAGCCTCATTTTATTGGGTTGTATTAGTAAACCATATGTTGCTTCATTTACCCTTGAATCCTCTAAATTCTGGATTCCTGTAAATGTATGAGATTGCTTATACGAGGAGTGATTGGTAAGTTCGTGGCCTAAGGTAGAAAGAAATGAGTTATACAGCTGTCGTTACATGCACATGCAGTTCAACTCTTTGAGTGATTATGCAGAAAGTTTGAAGTTGATAACTCATCTCCTTCTACCTTAGGCCACAAAATTATCAATCACCCCTGATGAGTTATTAACTTCAAACTTTCTGCATAATCACTCAAAGAGTTGAACTGCATGTTCATGTAACAAGAGCTGTATAACTCATCTCCTTCTACCTTAGGCCACGAACTTATCAATCACCCCTGCTGTGGACACTTTCCGGAGGTCCAAGATCCGTATGGTTCACGACCGCTGGAATAAGTGTGTAAATGTAGGAGGGGATTATGTTGAAAAATAAATGCGCTAGGTTTTCTAAAATGGACTCCTTCTACCTTAGGCCACGAACTTATCAATCACCCCTCATACACATTTGAATTTCAGATAATTGGTATTTCTAATGGAGCTTGGAGGGTGGTGATTTTTATAGATCGGTGAATGACATCTTGATAATCATAATACTTAAAGTATACATTTGACGTGAATTCGTTGCACAGATGCTGATTGCTGAAATCAATGCTGTACCACCTATTTAAGTGTATGCAAATTACTTTGTAAGTGTGACTTCGCAAGGTATAAACAATGAGATAAATAGACAATAATATAAACATTACTACAAAGTAATGGTCACTTCAGGAAAACCAGTAAGGAAATCTACTGAGATATTTTGTACATCATACATTGCAATAACCCCTTCTTAACATTTGTAGCTAAACAGAAATTAAAATAGGGCTGAGGTGTTTGAAGAGTGGAAAGATGGAGCATCATGTTTGGGCTGGGGTTCCTTCTAATCAGTTAGTCCAAATAAATGAAACAGTTAATTTAAATAGCATAGTGATTGCATACCTCTGCTAAAGGAGGATGTTATGATAAGTATGATAATGGGGAAGGAAGGGACATTGGTGTGCAACAGAAATGAGTAAAATATGGTCGAGACCAGAGTTAATAGATTTTTTTACTAGTTCTGTATGGAATAATTTTACTTGTTCATTAATACAATTGATGTTGATAAACTTTTCACTTGAACTGAATTAATATCACTTTACATATGGATCCAGTGTCTTTACATACTTTACCGTTTGTTTTGATTATAAAATAAAATTAATCTGAAGGTTGTCCTTAGTGGCAGAATATTTCACAAACATGAAAGGTTTTTGCGTATGAAACTGGTGATGTGTAGTGTGCTAAAACGTGTCTTGGATACGGGAACATTGCTTTCTTTACGCAAATGTGCATGGCCCCAATAGAATTAGTGTCACAGTGTGCAAAAATGTGGAACTCACAGCTCAGCTCACAGTTACGGAACACTCAGGGTTATTTTGAGATGGTCATACTGCTGAAGCATGATGAGGGCCATGAGTACATTGTCAGAGCTTTATAGGGCTGAAGCAAGGAACTTAGACGCATAACCATCCAGGTATTCAATTGTGGGTAGGGTAGTCCCGAGGAAATCTGCAGTGACTGTGGAGGAGGGTACCAGATGTTATTTGGATTTTTTGTTATAGTTCAAAAATAAAAGTTATTCATAATAAAATATGTACAAAAGAAGAAATTTCAATGGAAATTTTGTACTTCCATGATCATTATATACAGTAATGTTAAATTATTATTATAAAACCATAGCACCATGGCCATTCCTATGCCCACACTTCGCCTTCCCCACCCCCGGGATGATACACGCTTTCATTTTTATTTAGAATTGGGGAGGGTTAAAGATGAGCTGTAGACCGATACATGCTTTGGTCTCAATGGTAATGTACCAGTGCAGACTCTTAAGCCAGAATGAAGGGGGCTTCTCTCTTTTGAATGTTTCTGCCTGTGGTTGAACCAGGCTTCTTACCACTATTCATATTCAAATGCCTCAAAGCATAATCATTTCATATACAAGAGGATTCAAAGGCAAGCTGGTTTTAGAACAGCATATTAAAAAGTACCAAACTGTGCTTACCAAACAGAGGTGCAATTACATTCACAGCACAAAGTTATTGCACAGTGCAGAATTTCAAGACCTCGGTTGGTTTTGTTTTCTCTGTTTGATTGATTGGGTCATGAGCCTGGCCAGACAGAATCTCAGATGGGAGAAATTGGGTGTGTTGAATATGTTGAAGGGACATGGTCAATCTTCCATTTTGTTATTTCATGCTTGTATCCTTAAAAGTTTTGAGACTGAAAATTGACCCCTGTCTTCGAGTCATTCTCTTTAGCATGCATTTCTCGTCTGACATTTGACTAAAATCATCTTTTCATTTATTTTCTGCTACATTGAACATTATTTGAGTGCCATGGTTGCATAGTGGTTAGCATGAAGCTATTACAGCTCAGGGCATTTCAGAGTTCAATTCCGATGTAATTCTGTGAGGAGTCTCTGTACGTCCTCCCTGGATAATTCGTGGGTTTCCCCTGATACTCGGTTTCCACCCGCAGTGCAAAGGCATACTGGATTGGTTAATTGGCCATTTTAAGCCTTCCCACGATCAGGGTTGTGGGATTGCTCGGACGGCGTGGCTGAAAGGGCTGGAAGAGCCTACTCTTTGTATCACTAAATAAATAAATAAATGCACACATTTTCAGATGTCATGCCAGCACAGCTTAATATAAGGTCTTGTATTCAGTTGATTCCAAATATCACATTGAAGTCATTGTCTTGATCACAAAAAAAAACAAAAGCCTACTTATCACAACAACCACTTCTTACTATGAGATTCTACCCTCACAATCTTTGGTCTTTTGTTTTCTTTCCATTTATCCATTGTAGCCATCTGTAACATTTCAACATGATAATGCAACAACATCAAGAGTTCACTTTTGACTTGTGTTGCTTAACTTCAATTATTGCCAATGTGCTTGCTAGGTGACGGTGGGTGTTGGCCAGAGTATGTTTGTCTGATTCAATATGATTGTTAGAATGGCAGACTGATGACTAATAGAGAACATGTTTCTTGGTTCCTTGAGATGTGTGTTTGATCATAAGGAATATTCAAAGTTTCACTATTTTGCAACTTGTGAAGTTGGGATATTGGACCAGAATATCATATTGAACCAGAATATCATCCTCAGTGTGTAATCTTTACTCTGGGTGTTCCTTCACCTCCCTTTCCTTCCATTGTGGCACAGTTAAGAAGTTCTGAATCCTGCTTCATTTCTGCGTTTTATGCCTGAGGTGGCGTGAGCTGGGGTCATAATGACAATTTCCTATGGACAAGTTTTGACTACCAAATCTAGTGCTGTACTATTTCAGGGGCTTGTATAATTGGCTTCCGAGATATATTAGCACGTCAGAGAAAACCTAATCAAGGATTTGTACAATGACAAAATTCTGGTTTGTAGGTTGGAGAAACCAACAGAATTACAATTGGAATGAACAACAGCTCACTTGCAGTTTTTAGTTACTGATCAGTTGAAGTGAAGCTTTTTGACAACATGCCCACAATAATAAAAAAAATAATCCAACACATTGCATAGAGTACTTTGGACCTCATTGTGACAGTGCAGGAAGCCAGAGAAGGAGTGGATGTAAGATTAATGAGGCAAGCAGGAGAATGCTCAGGATCACTCCTGCTGACTAAGCATTGGTGCTTCACAAAACAATCACCCATATTTGGTTTCGGTATTAGAAGAGGTGCCACTGCAAATACAGGATGCAGTACTTCAATTGGAAGAAGGGCAAATGAATCATTGTTTCAACTAGAAAGTCTGCTTGGGTCATTGGATGTGGGAAGGGAAGGGATGAAACAACAGGGGTTGCACTTCTTGTGGTTATATGAGAAAATAAATGATTTAAGAACAGAAATAAAGTCATGTAAAGAAGACTGTAATTGCACCATAAAAGTAAGGACTAGTGAAAGAAACTCAACTGAGAGACATTTCTGTGTAAGCTTTTATATCTATATTTAGTTTTATGTATAATATAACACACACGTAATGCTGGAGGAACTTAGCAGGCCAGGCAGCATTTATGGAAATGAATAAACAATTAACGTTTTGGGCCGAGCCCCTTCTTCAGGACTGCAAAGGAAGGTGGAAGACACCAGAATAAAAAGGGGCAGCGTTGGGGGGAGGGGGAAGGAGGACAGCTAGAAGGTGATAGATGAAGCTAGGTGGGTAGAAAAAATATTTTGGAAGATTTTGCACTTAGGTGGCTTCAATAAGTATTTTTTCATCTTCTGAATCTGGATCTAGAAGCTGCAGACAAAGCTGTGCCATCTCAAGGTACCTTATCTAAAGGTAACAAGTAGCGGAAATAGAGAAATATATTCTTCATGTTAGGAGGTAATATTCCTATTCCTCATAAAGTGACACATTATTCAACTTAACATGAACACAGCCATAGGGCATCCGCTGATATCAAGTAAAAATCCATCAGTGTAAACACTCACAGATGCTCTGTGTGTCAGGAACTAAATATTAATTTTCTGCATTTGTACTAAATAATTACTGACTAATTTGAATAGTTTCCATTAGTTTGACAGACCTCTGTGCATTAGTTTTAAACTGCATTATTCACTTGCTTTTCCCTGAGATGGCTAAGCCATTATCCACAACAGTTACTGTATTGGACATCAGTGGTTAATTACACAAAGCTTATACAGACAGTGACATAGAGACTGAGTGACTGGCTTCTGCTCCCCAAATTACACTAATAGCTTCACATACAAACATAAATTAAACCATTAGACAGCTAAAATTGTAATGACTGCAATTAACTTTCTACTTATATAGTTCAAAAATGTTTTAGGGGGACCTATTTAATAAAAAAGATAAATTACTTTTGTCGTTGAACGGTACTGCGGAATAAGGGCCTTACTTTCTGCCCGTATAAAGTTCCATCAGCTTCTCATTTCCTTGGCCTGTTAAGCCATTTGGGATATTAGGTTTATCTTTTGACTTATGACGATAGGAGCAATCTAGTTTTTATGACATGATGTGCTGATAATTGTTCTAATGCTTGAAATTGACATCTTGCAGGCACCAGCATTGCTAATGAGAATACTATTTTCCATCTGAATGGGAGTAATCTTTTTGGATATCGTTTCAGATTTCTATCTTGTTGTTCATCACACAGTCAGGACTGTTGAAAGAGCCAGAAACATATATTTTCATTACTAATTTATGGCAGATTCATTGCAGAATTTCTTGTGACTCTATGATTACAATATTTTGAGAATCTACCTGGGTATAATCATGATATTTGACTCATTAGTTAATTCAGTGCAAGCACCATTCACCGGACAGTGGATGAAAGACAAAAGCTATCATCAGGTTATTTCATCAGATTGGCTCAGTCGTTCCATGATCAATTACCTAGAGAGTGTATCTATTATTACTTCCAAAAGTATATAAAGTTCAGTAGCACTCTGCAAATAAAATGAATGGTTGCATAGAATTTCAGATAGGCATCCAGTTTCTGATTATCTATCATTCCTGTATGAAATTTTCCTTCACAAATCTGAAGCAATTTCCACATCTGGTGCAGCTGTGCCAGCATCGCGATTTAGCCTGAACAGCTGTGTAACAGAGGACTTGCTTATTTACAAGCTTTCCCGGAGACACGTCCAGAAAGGCCTATCAAATGCAGCTGGAAGATCATCAGCTCAGTGGAAGACGTTCTTTGGTCCACACGAAACTCGTTGGTCTTTCAGTACAGCAGGATATCCATCAGGGAATGTTGCTGACTAGTACATACAGGTATACATACTGAAGGGCAGACTGAATCCTGGTGCAGCCAATGCAGTTTCTGTCAGGAAGGACCACTCATAGGGACAATGAAGGGCTATGTCTGATAGGGAAGCCCTTCAAAGAAGTGAAGCATGTGTTATCACATGGAACTACAAGTATTGCAGTAGTGCTCGGTATGAAAAAAAAGACGTGCTAACACTAATGAATCTATTGAGATAGCTTAGAATTGCCACAATTTCTGACTCTGAATTTATATGCTACTGGTAAGCAGCCCTTGTCTTACACTTGTTCATCACACATACTCTATGTACTTAACAGTAAAAATGACTACATACTATTAATATAATGAATATATAATAATATAAAATAATAAAAAGATTTGAAAAGAAGGAAAGAATATATAATATGTACAGGATAACAAAAACAGCACAGCAGCACTGTGAGAATGAATACCTGAATCAACTGTTGAACAACAACAGACAACAACAGGCTTTCAGTCTCTATCTACAATACTGTGTTTTGATTATAACATTATAGTACACTGTATTAGTATTTAACTTTTTTGGTTTTTATGTAAAGCATAAAAAAATCAGCATTGTAGACTTGTTTTAGCTTTAGGTTTTCATCAGTGGTGATCTTCAAAAACTTATCAATGAATTTCGCTGCTACTTTGTGACATATCTTTAAAAAAATTTTAAATCTTTAAAAATTTAATGCCCTTGCATTTCTTAAATTTCTGCAACCAGCCTGCTGTATATTCCCAATTACTTTCAAATTTCAGTCTGTTGTGATAAATTCTTGCTTGTTTCATGATCAGCATTCTTTTAAAATGGCATATGTTCACTCTGCTGCTGATAAATCCACTCTTTCAATACATGATTGAGATCTTTATTTTTAGCTTTATGCAGTGTTTTTCTATTTTTAATTAACTTCTGATCATTACATAGGTGAGGTGACTTCTCAGAACCATCTGTGATGCACGGAGACCTGTATATTCCCTGGGAACCTTCCCAATGCCTTGTGGAATTTTCCATTTATGACATCACTTGAGCACTCGAAAAAAATTCAGATTTCTGAGTTTTTCGGATTTTGAAATTTCAGATAAGGGGTGCTCAACCTGCAATTCCTTTTGCAATGTTTCTTTTAAAGCACATTGATCCTGAATGGATTGTTAATGACACACATGAACTTTTTTTGTTTAACTCTTGCAATTCTAAATTGGAATCCCATTTGGGTAATTCTCAAGTCATCTTCTCTTCTTCAAAACCTTCCCCTGTCCCTTCCCTACCCTATTTATGTCTTCTATCCACCAATGTTATGCCTCAGACCGACTCTCAAATAGAGCATTGATACCGGCTGGCAGGTTTGTCCTCGCCATTGTGAGGTTAACAATAAAACATTTCTCTGGATGTAGCTGTAGTGCCTTGATGACCATGTGAATCAAGCCTGACTAAAGTATTATATAGCTTCAGCAGTATTGCTTCAGATTTGTACTCTGCTAGTTGAGCAGTGTACTTCATTGTTTTACTTGCTTAGCTAATAACCGCTTTATGATTGCACATAGTGAACATTGGCTCAGCTAGACTCTTTCATTGGTGAGATCCAATCCATTATTGAGTAAATTTGATCCATATCCACATCAAAGTCTTGAGTTAAAATTACAGCTCTGTGTTCCCACTCCACACTCAGATTTCTGCTATAGACCATAGTTTTTCTAGGGAATGCCCTGTATAAAGCAATGATAATCTATGTTAGACATCAATAAATTTGTATGCTCCTTTCCTTTTCTAGTTTCATTCCTGTACTTTCTACACTGTTCCAGCTATTCTGCAGTGTTGAGCTGCCAGTTATTGTTATAAGATATAATTATTATCTTCTAATGTCAATGTTTCTCAGACTCTGGAAAGTAAGCAGAGGTGTGATAGAATGTGGAGAGTGTGGTGGCTCTAGTTTTGGGAACTCCATCCTTTCTCTAACTGGAGGCTTATTTGGACTGAAACTTTTCACTGCTCTCAATGTTTTTCACTACGCTCAAACCAATTTCCCTTCAAGTAGTTATCCCAATCTACCAAATGCCAGCCTGAGAGAATGGATTTTGGTCCAATTTGGAAATTATGCTGCTTCATTTATCTTTGTCCTTTGCAATAACTATGCTAAATTTAACTGAATCATGACTGTCATCACTAGTAGTTCACTCCAAACCACTTCTCACACTTGGCTTACGATACACTGAAATATTACAAAAGTCTTTTACCTTTTGTACCTTTTACAATGTTTATACCCTAGCTAATATTAGGCTGATTGAAATTGTTATTGCTGTACTATTATTTCTGAACTCCTCAGAAGGCACTTTTTACTCTGCCTTCTCTTGTTTAAATTTTTAGTCCAATCTTCTTATTTCTACAGTGGTCTAAGGTTCTAAACTTTTCACCCAATGATCTTCATAGAACTTCCTTGCCTTTTATTTATGGGCTGCAAGAATAAAGGAATGAAGAATTTTTGTATCATTTTGTAAAATGCCACCCTGGTTTTAGGAGGCAATGGGTCAAACTGAGCTGCTAAATCACAGTAGTGTTAGTGCCTCTGCTTATTTGTGCAGAACCTACACCAGCTTCATGCAGCAAGATGCACAGTTACATGCAAATATATATAAATTACTCTATCATTAGTTTAGGAAAATATGTCGTCTATGTCCGTCTCACTATTAAAATACATTGAATGTTGTGAACTTGCTGCATTTGAGCAGGAGGTACGAATGAAACCCTCCAGCAAGTATTTAAAACTAGTCATTACTAGCACAAATCCCTATTTAACAATGTGATAATTGTTTGTTAATTAATATCAATCAGCCTCTCTGGCTCTGAAAACAAATGGAGAGAAGGGTGAAGTCTCACTCCAACAAGTTTTGTGACTTTTGTGGGTAGATTACTTTTTTTTATTTAAGTTAGTTTTCCATTAGCTGTTAATTGCACTTTTACTCATTCTTCTTTGCCAATCTTTAAATTTTATTGATTAATGAGGTGCTGTCATGGTAATCCTGTTCATTCTCGTTTTGAGGATTAAAATCACATTGAAAAGTATATATAATGGACTCTTCCAACACAGATCTTGCCATATCTTGCACTTTGGTGGAAGGAACAAAGCTGTAGACTGTTTTCTAAATGCGGAAAATTCAGAAGTCAGAGGTGCAAAGGAAGTCAAGAATGTCTTAGTGCAGGGTTCCCTAAATTAACTTAACTTACAGGTTGAGTCAGTAGTAAGGATGACAAATTCAATGATAGCATTTGTTTTGAAAGGACCACAATACAAAAGAAAGGATGTAAAGGGTCCACTCTCCTCTCCAGTTATATTCTTTCTTCTCCAGTCTGAAGAAGGGTCTTGGCCCAATACTTGGACTGTTTATTCATTCCCATAGGTGCTGCCTGACCTGCTGAGTTCCTCTAGTATATTGCATGTCCAGTATCTGCAAAATTTCTTATGCTAAGGATGTAATGCTGAGGCTTTGTCAGGTGTTAGTCAAACAACATTTGTGTATAGTTAGCAGATTTAGGTGCTATATATAAGAATGGATGTTGAAGGATTGATGTACTAACATTGCAAAGAATCCAGAGGAGGTTTGCAAGAATGATCCTAGGAGCAAAAAGGCTAATGTATGAGGAGTATTTGATAGCTTTGAGTAGTACTCATTGGAGTTTAGAAGAATGACGGGGGGTTCTCATGGTAATCTATCAAATATTGAAAGGCCTGGATAGAGTGGGCATGGAGGAACCAGAGGGCACCACCTCAATCAGCCTCTCTGCCTCTGAAAACAGAGAACAGCCCTTTAGGATGTCTTTGGAGTTTAAGGTCTTCTATGTTGAAGCCATGAAACATTGTTTGCTAGCTCTTTGACAGAAATCACCCCAATCTCCTATCAATGCCCTGCAGTAATGTTCACTTTAAATATTTGTCCAGCTCCCCTTACTTATTCTTTTCTTATATAGTCCAAGATATTCTTGATTTCAAATAGTGTTGTTTAAAGTGCTCTCAACTTTTCTCCAAAGGAAACAAACCCCCATTTTAGAAGTAGCTTTTACTCTATCTTTGGCAGCTATTCAGTAAATCTTTTTTACATCGTTTCTTCCTATAGCTTAGAATGAAGTCAATATCAAGCTAAAGTGTAAATACCTTTTTAAGAAACATTTATTACAGCCTCTATGAAATATAATGACTTATGACTGATAAAGTCAAGAAAGCCTTCTGTTTTTTTAAACTGTCTTGGAAACTTGTCCTGTTAAATCCACAGATCTATATATAAACCACAGGGTGTTTCCTTGCTTCTGCAGCTCTTGCTAAAATTACACATTTTACCTTCTTGCACCACCACATTTTTCCCACTAAAATGTATCATTTCACACTTCTTTGCATTAACTTTCGACTGCCATATGTCTGCTCATTTTACTGATTTATTTATGTCCTCATTTGCTGTTTCCAACCTTACTAATGAAAATAGTTTCTCAGCTTGGTGTCACCGAGAACTTCAAAAATATGCTGTATAACAGAAGTCCTATCTCTGATTTGATATTTAAAAGGATTACCACTCCTAACAGTGACCACAAGAGAAGGCTATTGCTTACTTCCCTATAAATAATGAATCGTTAGCTTCAGTATTCACCAGTGAGAGGGACCTTGATGAATGCGAGGTCAACATTGAACAGACTAACGTGCTGGAACAAGTTGAGTACAAGATAGACGATGATGTGGAACTTCTGAAAAACATTAGCGTAGCTAAGGCCCGGGGCTAGACGGGATATACCCCAGGTTACTACAGGAAGTGAGGGAAGAGATTGCTGTGCTGTTAACAATGATCCTTGTATCGTCACTGGCCACAGGAGTATCATCTGCAGATCGGAGAATGGCAAATGCTAGCCCTTTGTTCAAGAAAGGTAACAGGAATAATCCTAGGAATTATAGACCAGTGAGAATACACAAGTGATATAGTGAGAATACAGTATTGGACAGGATTCTTAGAGACAGGATTTACAAGCATTTGGAGAAGCATAGTCTGATTAGGGATAGTCAGCATGGCGCTATGAGGGGCAGATCGCGCCTTACAAGCCTGATTGAATTCTATGAGGAAATGACAAAGCATATTAATGAAGTTAGAGTGGTGGATCAGAAAGATGTTTGAAAGGTTCCCCATGGTAGGCTCATTCAGAAAGGGATCCAGGGAAGAATGGCTGCATGGATTCGGAACTGGCTTTCCCACAGAATGCAGTAAATAGAGCTTACTCTGCCTGAAGGCTGGTTACTAGGGATGTTCTGCAGGGATCTGTTCTGGGATTCATGTTTTCTAAAAATGACTTGAAAAAGGAAGTGGAAGGGTGGGTTAGTAAGTCTGCAGATGATACGTAGATTTCACACTCCTTTGCATTAACTTGTTCTAGGTTACAGTGGGACATTGATAGGATGCAGAACTGGGCTAAGAAACGGTTTATGGAGTTCAATCCGGAGAAGTACAATGTGATACACTTTGGAAGGTCAAGCTTGAAAGCAGAGTACCAGGTTAATGGCAGGACTCTTAGCCTCTTTTTCCAGGGCGGCATTGGTTAATATGAGAGGGCATAATTTTAAGGTGATTGGAGGAAAATATAGGTGGGATATCAGGGATAGGTTTTTTTTCTTTAGGCAGAGAGAGGTGGATGCGTAGAATGTGCTGCCAGGAGCGGTGGTAGGGACAGATACATTATGGACATATAATATGGCTCTTAATTAGGCACATGGATGAAAGAAAAATGGAAGGGTCTGTGGGTGGAATGGATAAATTTTACCTTGGAATAGATTAAAGATTCAGCATGACATCATGAGCTGAAGGACTTGTATTGTGCTGGACTGCTCTATGTTCCATGTTCTATATAGATGGAAGAGCAAGTATTTATTTTTATTTTCTGGTCCTGACTCAAAGATGTGTAGGATGCTGAACTATGGAGAGACTGCAAATGGATATCGAGCAGTTTAGTAAGTGAGCAAAAATCCGGAAGTGCAAGTTTGGGAAATTTGAAATTGTCTGTTTTGCTTTAATTTTTTTTTAAAGCACATTTTCTAAATGTTTAGAGATTGCAAGGCTCTGAATAGTAGGGAGATCTGGATATCCACTCGTGTTATTTACAGAAGTGAGTGTGCAGGTAATTAGGAAAGCACTGCAAACCGTTCAAAGGTTTTTTAAATTGATGCCAAGAATTCCCTGCCTGAGATTGGATGCCTTGCTGTTGCTTGGTGGGTGGTGGTGTTGACACTTTCTACTGGAATGTGTGGGGGGAGGGGGGAGATTGATGCTTTGCTGCTGCTTGTGCATGAGAGAGGAGAGTAGGGGCTTTGGGGTTCTAATGTCTTTCAGTCATTCACTCTTTGGGATGTTCTTCTATTTCATGGATGTCTGTGAAGAGTAAGAATTTCAGGTTGTGTTCTGTACACATTCTCTGATATTAAAATGGAACCATTTGATCCATTTAAATGGACAAGTTATTTTATGAAAAATAATTGGACATGTTAGGCAGTATAAAAAAGTAAGAAAGGGCCAACTAAAAGTAGAAAATTCTGAGAGGTCTTTGCAGAGTCGGTGTGTAGCAGAGATGCTTTCCTGTTAGAATATCTAGAATTAAGGGCCACCATTTCAAACCAAGATTCTTTCCCCAGAGAAATGTGAGTCTTTGGAACTTTTATTGTCAAATGGCAATGGAAAAAATATAATTGAACATTTTTAAAACCAAAAGTGAATGGATACTTAGCAAGAGTATGGTATAGAATAGATTGCAAAGTTGAGGTTACGGTCAGATAGGCCATAATTTTCATGAGCAATGGAGCTACCATCTCCTGCTCCTAGTATCTAGAATCCATTGAAAAAAGAACTATGAACAACACGTTAAGATACTTTAAACAATTTTACTTATGTTTTTTTTTTGTAGAAGTAAATGCTTACTTAAAACTTAATAAATAAAGTTTAATATTTCAAACTATAAGGTCATCAACCCTTTTTAAATGACTGGAAATGTGCCCATAAGCCAGTTATCTTGGGGATCACTTCTGCCTCTCTCCCAGGTCATCAGTGCTTTGCCATTGTACTCTGTGGGGAAGTAGGAGGCAGAAGCCTCTGACATGTAGTCTCCAGTCATCTTGCTCTCCTGTGTTTGCCTGAGTATGTGGGAAAGTTAGAGGCAAGCTGACAGTTGGTGGAAGAGATGTAAAATGAGTTGAAAGATGTTAGAAAAAAGAAAAGAAAATAGGGTTGAAAAATAAAAAGAAAACAATGCTAAAACTATGAGATGGTTGCTGGAAATCTGAAATAAATAATGCTGATAATACACAAGATCTGTGCAGGTAAGAAGAACTGAGTTCGCAAGGCAGGATGATGAACTTTCATCAGTTCTGGCTGGTTCTGATACAAACTGGAAAGGCTGGTTATCTGAACTAGTTGATTTCTGTGTTGAATCCTGAGGGCTGAAGCTTACTGAGCTGGAAGGCGAGGTGCTGTTCCTCATGCTTATATTGGGCCTCAAAGGAGAGTATAAGAGGCCAAAGATGTCATTTACAATTGCAGTAAGGGCCATCAATACAATTCCAGGAACCACAGGCTTGATTATCAATGTATCATAATGTAGTTATAGGCCTCCATTCAAGCTCCTTGGTTAACCTGACTAGCTGATTATTCTGTGCCTCAGCTGTTCATCCACATATGGAGGCAGGACTGTTATAACCAAAGATACCAATCAAACTACTGTAACCACCATAGCATCCTCAATTAATTATCTTTTATCCTGCTCACCGATAGATCTTTCCTCCTTCCTCCACAATAGAAAATTATTCCCCATGCACTGCCCGAATATTCCTTGCTGTTACAGAATTAAATTTGCTAATTACTTAATTGCATGTTATAGCAACACTCCTTTCTACCAGTATTGTTTCTCCTCCTCCACACTATCACTTTACAACCCTATCCCTGCTTTCTTGCTAATTTCCTCACTTACAATGCTTGTAATCCCATCAACACCATGGCTGAATAGTTATCTTGGGATCATGGATTTGAGTATTTAGACCGATTCTCCTCAAAGGATACTTGAACATTACAGATGTATTCTTGATCCTAGATTATCTCTCACAAATATCCTCGAAATTGAATGGATGTTACAAAAATACTTTAGAATTTACTTTTTAAGTAACTGCTTGCTTCTTAAAATGAGTTCTCTAAATTAGTTCATGCTAATTGTGACTTAAATTAATTTACTTGTTCAGCCTAACCTCGTCTCATTTGAAGTTTATGTGACCCTCAGGTTCGGGCAGCATGACAGGGTAAGACAGCCTCTGGCCCAGCCAAACTGAGAAATTGTCGTTTGTGTGGATGCAGTATGATGTGTTGCCTGGTTACAAATATGAACTGCAAAATATCACACAGTACACCATATGCAATTTAACAACTGAACTTTATAGATGTTAATCTGACTATACAGTTAGTAAAGAAAACGAAAAGAAAAAGGGCCCATTTTAGTGAAACAATCTAACGTACACGTTGGAGCTCATGGATTCATCTATTCGTTCCCCATCGACCTCCTCCGAGTGTCACTGACCATCGGACCCTCGCTCTGAGTCCACTCCATCCACCAGTCTACCAACTCTTTCCATTCATGTCTTCTCTCTTCAACTCACCCCAACAAAAGACCGCAAAATCCCTGCTCCCAGACCCCCAAGAAGGAACAACATCCCTCTCATTGGATAGCCCACATTCCAAAGCCCCCGTTATCTCTATTCATGACCCAAACATTGCTGCTACAGAGAAACCATTACCTTAGCAGTAAAACCTTGCAGTGCATTACACTCTCCCCCCACCAAATTTAGTCATGTCCCAATGACATTGAGATAATTCGCCAACCCTTCCCACAAAACAAAATTCCAATCCAGGTGTAAAAAGCAGTGACATAGCTCCCAAAATGGTAGGGGTCACACTTTTTTCCTCCAGTGCTTCATAGGCCAGCCTATCCGGTGGTCTTCTAATTCTCTGAAACCTCCATACCCCTCACCTATCTCTTCAGGTTCAGACACTACTGGGGATACTTCTGGTCTACTTGGTGAGGCCTCCCCCAGCCTATCGGCAAATCAGACCCCTCAGCAAAAGGCAACATAAACCACACATCCAAGTCTTCATCCTCTGAATCAGTATCCCTCTCAGGTGTGGGGGCTGGCCTAACCTCTCCTGCTGTGGGCTCTGCAGTCACCCCTCATATCCACAGAGTCCTCTTACTAGGTGTAGGCTCCAAGTCGGGCTCTGGGTCTACCTGCAGCTCTTGTCCCGGGGGCAACAGGTGGTTCCAATGGAGAATCTTGACAGGCCCAATCCTCTCCTCTGGTCTCACCCGGAAAACTGGTAGGTTTGGCATTTGACTCTCTAGCACATAGGGTGTGGCCGCCCAGAGGTCAGCCAACTTGTGCTTTCCAGGTAGCCCCAAATTCCTTATGAGAACTCGATCTCCCGGCAGGAGTTGGGAGAACCTCACCTTATGATCATACCTCCTCTTATTTCCTTGATTCTGCTTGGCAGTCGCGATCCCAGCTAATTCGTAAGCTTTTTTCAGCTCTCTTCTCATGTCTGACACATACTTCAGATAAGACTTCGGTGGTAAGTTGCCCACAACAGCCCAAAACAAAGGTTAATGGGCAACTTTGCCTCGTGCCCAAACATCAGATAATATGGCGAGTATCAAGTAGCTTCATTTAGAGTACAGTTGTAACTGTGAACCAGATGTCCAATATGTTGACTCTACTTGTTCTTCTTGCTGACCTCCAGGGTCCAGAGCATGTCTAATAAGGTCCGATTAAATCTCTCGAGCTGGGTAATAGGGCATGATCCTCGACTTCTCGACTCCAAGCATGCCCAGTAACTCATGGATGAGTCTGTTCTCGGAAATCCCGTCCCTAATCACTATGTATTCACCTGGGAAGGTCATAATAAATGAAATACTTCTCCCATAACACTTTGGCCACTGTAGACGCCATCTGGTCCTTCGGAGGAAAAGCCTGTGCACATCTGGTATAGTGGTCCGTGACGACTAAGACATTCGCTGAGTTGCTGGCATTGGGTTCTATTTGCAGGAAATCCGTATACACCAGGTCCAGGGGCCCTGCACTCTGCAAGTGGGACAAGGCAGTGATGCATAGGCAGCATCTTCCACCATATGCATCAAATGCATGACTTGCAGTATTCTTCGACCTCTGACCTCATCAGGGGCCAGTAAAATCTATAAGTTTTTTCCACCCCCAAATGTCCACAATGATCATGAAGTGACTTCAATGCAATCCTCTGATACTTCTCCAGCAGAACCAGTTGGCAATGTCGGGTTCGGTCCGGGGGTGACATGACCCAGTATAAGATCTGGTTCTGCAACTCCATCCGAGGCCTTTCTCTCAGTAATGGAGGCAGTGCTGAGTGTTTCATCTTCTTCATCTGATCCATGTCTCCAAATGGCCCAAACCATCTCAATGAGTAGCTGCATTTCCCCAGAACTCAATTCCGGCAGCTGATTCATCTTCAGAGCAGTCAGGTTACAGTAAACTTTGGGGTATGGTGTCATCAGAAGCTCCTAATTGCTCCACTGCTTGATCCCGCACCCCCACCTTTCTCTCTGCCTTCATGGCGATGGCAAGCCGACACATGTCCTTCACCTCCGGGGCAGGAACACTCTCCCACTTCTCGTCCCTGTCGAGTCCCTCATGTGCCTGTCGACACACAGCATCAGCATCAATGTTCCAGCTCCCCGGCCGGTACTTCAGGCTGAAGTCATAGGCAGACAACGCCGCCAACCATTGATGGCCTGTGGCATCCAGTTTCGCCGAGGTCAGGATATAAGTTAGGGGGTTGTTGTCTGTCCTCATCTCAAACTTGGCCCTGTAGAGATAGTCACTCAGCATATCCACCACTGCTCATTTCAATGCCAGAAACTGGAACTTGTGTGTGAAATAGTTTTTCTCTGAGGGCAACAGACTCCGGCTGACAAAAGCAACAGGTACAACCCAGTGCCCTGATCCTGATACAGGTCACCCCCCACCAAGCCCTCTCGGCTGGCATTCGTGTGGAATACATACGGCAATTGGGAGTCCGCAAAAGCCAACACCGGTGCCTGGGTCAGCAGCTCCTTCAATGACTGAAAGGCCTCTTCACATTTTGCACCCCACATCAGTCCAAAGGGCTAAGATACTCTCCATCCTCCTGTCTTTTTCTTCCCCCCTCCCTTTCTTCTCCAAGGGTGGGTAGCTGCACAGAATCTGATTCAATGGGTGACTCATTTTTGTGTAGCCCTTCATGAACCTCCAATAGTAACCACAGAACCGCAGAGCGCTCACAGCCTGGGATCTTGGCCAAGTGGTCACCACCTCTATCTTAGCCAGATCTTTAGCTACACCAACCGTGAGACTATGTGCCCAACATAGCGAACAGATGTCTTGCAGAACTGGCACTTGTCCAGAGAAAGTTTTAACCCTTCAGCTGTCAGGCGGCCCAGCACCTTCAGTAGCATCGCTTCATGTTCCTCCAAGGTGGATCCAAACACAATGAGGTCATTCAGTTACACCAATACCTCAAGCAAGATCATATCCCCCACTGTCATCTCCATGACCCACTGGAAGGTTGCTGGGACACCTGATATGCCCTGCAGCATCCTTTTGAACTGGATGCCAAATGTTTTCCACCTCTGCAGGGGCCAGTTTCCGCGACTTCTCTCTAAATGTGGTGTCCTCGGTCACCCAGATAGTGTGACGAGTGCTCTTGGAATAACCCACATCAACCTAGCCAGTGGAAAAGACACCTCCCAACTTCATCTTCTCTACCAACCTCCTCTTACAACCTGCAGGAACCAGGGAGTCACTGAAGTTGAATGACTCAGCAGTCAACTTTCCCCCTTTTTCCAATAGTTTCTTCCTGGCTTGTCTCAGAGGGACACTAGACATTACCATTACCGGGAACAGATGCACGAGGGGCATCCCCAGCTTGAAAGTGACCTCCTTCTTCATCGTGGTCCTGACAATCACTGCCATCCTGCTCACCTGTACAACCAAGGGCTTCTGCAGTTTAGGCCTCAGCAGTACTCCAGTGGGAAATCCCTACTCCCCCTTGTGATCATCTGGAGCATCCACTAAACGGACCTCATCCTCAGGCACTCTGGGAAATTTGAGCTGTCCCCATCACTCTCGCTACTTCCCCAGGCTGTACCACCATTGGCTTCGACTGGGTGAACCACAGTTCCTCATCTAAATTTGGTATCCGGCCCAGTGCAGCCAAGCACTTCCTCAAGAGCAACTTGAAACACTGAGTGCACGGACAATGTTCCCAGAAAGCTCTCACCAGCTTTCTCCTTGCAGGCCCCCATGAACCTCCTCACAAGAGGGCTGTTGGTCCTCACCAGAATTGAAATGCCACCCTCCTCAATGGGATCTCAACAAACCAGCACTAATATATCAAGGACCTCAGACATTTCTACACTGGACTCTGAAAACTTCAGCTTCACTGACAAATAACCATCATATGGATAATCGCTGGCAATGAGACCCCAGATCTCCAGTGCACTGAATGGTGTCGATGGTAAATGCTTCAGATACCGGTTGTAAAACGAACGGTACAGTAACATGACCTGCAACCCATTGTCGAGTATGGCTTTAGCACAAGTACCCTCCATCCATAGCAACACACTGGAGCATAGTCCCACTGACCCTTCAGGAATAGGGTCTTTTGCTTTCGGGAATTCCTTAGTATATTTCTAGGAATGTCTTCCCCCAGAGACATCAGCCCATTCCCTCACTGGGTCTCCTCTAAGTTTTCCCAATGACTCTCTCTGCTTAGGTACCCAGGGGCTCAATCTCCTTCTCGCATGACACAGACTGCTATCAGCCCTCCACATTGATCGTCCCCTTAGAGGATCTGCCCCCCCCCAATCAGCTCCATCGTATGGGGGGGTGGGTCACACCTGCTGATAACAGGCAAGACATCTCAGTTCTCAACTCTGCCACAATCTCCTCTACCGCTCCCTAGGCAGACTATCCGTGGTCCCTTCACCACAGGGGACTACTACCGAGGACTGTACCCTGCTGATGGACCCCTCCCGCACCGCCGACTCATCCTCTTCCTCCCATACCTCTCTGCTCAGTTCAACAAAAGAGAGAGGAGGCGCGTCTTATGAGACTGTCGGAGACCTCAAACAATCAGGTCTTGGGACTGGGCACCCCTGGCTACCTGGTCCATTCTTAACTGATCCACCTCAGCTGCCTAAATGACTCTTCCATGCCGCAAGCAATTTAGCTGCCTCTCTAGCCGAAAGATGTAAACGGAAAGCTTCTCCCCCTTCTCCTGGCGCATGTTCTGAAACCCCACCATGAGCTCTCGTGGGCTCCCTGTCGTACCAAAGGCGCTATCCAATGCACCCAGCTAATTGGCAATGTTAATTAAGGGTTGGCATGTTTTCAGCAGCCTGCCCACTCAAACTCACAACCAATCCCTGTCACTTTACATTATCAGAACACTGCCACTCATCGAACAACTGAAAGGTCTGCTCCACCCAAGTCTCATACTCCTCCTCCCCTTTAGGGGTGGGCATTATTCCAGAGAATAGGCAGAGTTTACAATAGCAGGGACTTTGAACCTGGGCATTTTTCCATTTATTTGCCAGAGAGGTAAGGGCAGACACTACCTCAGAATTCTCACTTTTCACTGAGGGACAGGGACTAATTAGACATTCCAAATCTGACCACTCCTTCTCCTCACTTCTCAGAAACAATAGAACCCTGTCTTTGAAGTTTCCACCCCCAGCTACAGGAAGCTCGACTTGTGACTTGGCCCACTCCGCTACACTCTCCTCCTCCCTGACAATATGGATAGGCCATGGCCCTGCCTCACCTGGGGCACCGACAGATGCTGGCAGTTCCAATACCATTACATCAGTGCTAGTCTGAACTAAAACAAGGTCTGAGTCTGCCATTTTATCAAATACCTGCCCTACAATCACAACTTTTCCAACAGCTTTAACTGTACTCAAAAATCAAGTTAACAATTCATCCAGGATATGAATATCTGCCACATTCAACACGCACACATTAGTTACCAGTAACCCACGGAGGAACACCACTGCTCCACCCCACCAGCATACATACCAGCACAGACTTAAACATACAACCCACTGGTTCAATGCTCAGGGCAATCTCACAGCAGCCAACGGAATCAATCCCGGATGAGCCCCCACAATTGTATACCTCAGGTTCAGCCAGCATGCGATTGTCTTGAGGAAGACAGTCTCTGGCCCAACCAAACTGAGAAATCATTGTCTATGTGACTGCTGTGTGATGTGTTGCCCAGTTACAAATCTGAACCGCAAAATATCAGACAGTACACCATATGCAATTTAATGTTTGAACTTTATAAAACATTAGATTAGATTATGAGGACAGTCAGTCCTTGTTTATTGTCATTTAGTAATGCATGCATTAAGAAATGATACAATGTTCCTCCAGTATGATATCACAGAAACACAAGACAGACCAGGACTAAAATTGACAAAAACCATATAATTGTAACATATAGTTACAACAGTGCAAAGCAATACCGTAATTTGATAAACCACAGACCATGGGCATGGGGGCATGGTAAAAAAAAAGTCTCAAAGTCCCAATAGCCCCATCATCTCACACAGGTGGTAGAACAGAAAAAAACACTCCCTGCCATGAACCTCCAGTGCCGCAAACTTGCTGATGCAGCAGCCTGGAAGCACCCGACCACAGCCGACTCTGAGTCTGTCCGAAAACTTTGAGCCTCCGACCAACCCTCCGACACCGAGCACCGAGCACCATTTCTGCCCAGCGTTTTGACCCTGGCCTCGGCTGCCAAGCAACAGACAAAGCCGAGGATTCAGGGCCTTCCCCTCCGGGGATTCTGGATCGCACAGTAGCAGCAGCAGCGAAACAAGCATTTCAGAAGTTTCACCAGATGTTCCTCCATGATTCTCACGTCCATCTCCATCAAATCAGGATTGTGCACGGCATCCTACTTGACAGATAACCGATATTTATTCCGGAGTGGCCACTGCGCACTGCGTTGCGTCGCCATCTTCTCTTCAAGAAGAGAGGCCATTACATTAGCAGTGAAACCTTATAGCACATTACATTTATAAACTGCCATAATCTTTCTTGGATATTTCCGTAGCTTAAACTTACCATTATTAAACCTCCCAATTATGATTTTTTATTAAAATGTATAAATAGATTAATTATAATACCCATGAAAATTCCATTTAAAGGGTCACAATAAGGGGAAATGTTGCTATCATAACTCTGCTCTTGTGGAACTGACGACACTATAGCATCATATTCAATGATCACTGGCAATCCAACTCTCAATGCTTTTAGCAATCTCATTATGTAATGATTCGAGTATATTTTCCCATGCATTTTATCACAAGAATGCTTGACTGCAATCACATATATTTGTATAGTGATTGAAGAAATGCCGAGAAGGAAGTAATAAACTCAGTGAACAATAGCTGTAGCCCTCAACACAGTACAAATTATCAGGAATAGAATTTTTAAGACTCCCTTTAAGGCTGTTTACTCTTCAAATCCTAAATTACTTTTGGCCCACAATCTACAGTTTAAGCCATATATTTTGACAGCTATCTCTCCATCATAAAAATTGTGTCTAAAGCAACATAATAAATGTATTTGAAACCCTGTAATGATATACAGGTTATGTTAACATTGTATAATTGCAGCAATCCACGATTGTCAAAATAAAAATGAGACAGTTAGATTGTGGCACTAACAGCTGTGTCGCTATGCCTAGGAGCAGGGAATAACGCACTGAGTTTGGGACGCAAATAGAATCGCATTCAGCCTTCCTCTGATTCTTCCAACTGGCTTTGAGTGTCATCTGCCCAGTTTGAACAGGTCATAAGCAACTGAAGAAGTTTACTTTATTCCGAAACCCCTAACTGCAAACTCATGCCCTCAGCTTGGCTGGCATACTGGGAGGCTAAAATGTGACTGACGAATGGTTGTCAGAAGCTTTTGGTCCTCTCTCAAGGGGGGAGAGCCCCACTGAAGGTTATAGGTAAGAGATAAATAAAATGATCAGGCAGCTTAAATGTGCCAGAAGTTAACTAAATAATGGGACTTCCCTCCTGTCCCATTAATGTCAAAAGTGATGAGCCCGTGCGTATCAAAAAGAAGTAAAATACAATCCACCGAAAATATTTCAAAGTGATTAAAATACTAAGCAATTAACAACGTTAAAAACTTCCATATGCCTATTGAAATTTGTGGGGTTGTGCAACCAGAGCAGATTTTATTTACTTGCTACATTTGATAACATCTAGCACCATTATTAGACTCGATGGAGAGATCGCTGCTAAACTCCATTGAACTATATGCTTGAAGGACATATCTCAATGATCAGGTATACATTTGGTACTTCGACATTCGGCTTCCCTCATCTACAAGAACTTGACTATCAGATAAGTGTTAGTGGATGCTCTTTGGATCCATTGGCATTTACTAGCAAGATCTGATCCATTGTCTTCCCCATTTTTCTTACATAAATGTTGTAACTATTTTACTGTTTCCAGTGCCCTAGGCAAATAAAAAAAGAAAGCTTATTAAGTTTCAACCTTTCTCTGTCATTTTGCAGTCAGATTAATTCTGTTTAATTAAGGCTAAAACAAAGCATTGCACTTCAGCAGGAAGGATTAATGTAAACAATTTTGTAGCTATTTTATGAATTAGTTAGCATATTTTATTTTCATGACTTAGTGTTCAACTGCACCAAACTGGTCACCTGTATAAACTAATTGCTGTTTTGAATTTTCCTTTTGGTAATTACTGTGCTTAATTTGCTATAAAATATACATTCATTGTTTGAGGTTTTACCTTCGGTACTTCAAGATAATACTTTAGAGCTATTTCCAATGAACCAAGCTCAGCTGGTTTATACATGTAATATTTCTCTGATCCATCCAGCATAATTCAGTAGAAATAGTTGGAACTTATTAGTCAGTTAATTGCTGAAAAGACAAGACTAGGTCAAGTATTTAAACTAAGACTGATACTGTCCAAAGGCATCTTTGCTGAAGAAGTCACAAAGCTCTCTATTTATGCCTGTAACTATTGAAAAAGAAGTAAATGGCAAGGCATTTAATAAGTGCATAAAGAAAGGATGCATTTGCTGTCGGCAGCAATTCTATTTCTACTACATGAAGGGCAGTTGTAATTTCTGAAAGTAAAGTTATCCATGTTACAGTCATTTTAACAGCTTTCCCTTTGGATTCATTACCAGCATTTTTCTTGCTGCCTCTGATTTGTAATCATGTCACCCGACACCTGGAACATTCTCTGACAACTTCCTCTCAGATCTTCAGACATCATTACCCAACCCCTCCCCCTCCCATATCAATGAGGTATTCATTGTCATATCACAAGAAAATCGTACACTGCAATGGTGATTTCAGCCAATTGTACCTGTCATGTTGCCATGAAAGCTATTTAATTTTGTCCTTTTGTCTTTGCTTTCACCATGCTTTTAGCAATATTGCTCTTCCGTTTATCGAGTGTCCTCCAAAAACCTGTGATTTAATTCTGCTTCAATAATCATTTGTAGTAATTATTCTTTATTTTCATAATTTTTAGCATGAAAATTAGCTCTGATTCCTGTTTTCTGCTTCATTTCTGCTATTTTACTGTTTACTCCCTCAAACATTTCTATTACACTCCCATTGACATGTTACTTTACAACAAATAGTGATCTCGTCATTCAGGTAGACATTACAACCTTGTTGCCATCCCGATGTAGTTGCAGTATTCCTGTTACCATAGAACATAGAACCATAGAACATTACAGCACAGAAACAGGCCTTTTGGCCCTTCTTGGCTGTGGTGAACCGTTTTTCTGCCTAGTCCCACTGACCTGCACCCGGACCATATCCTTCCATACATCTCTCATCCATGTACCTGTCCAAGTTTTTCTTAAATGTTAAAAGTGAGCCGGCATTTACCACTTCATCTGGCAGCTCATTCCACACTCCCACCACTCTCTGTATGAAGAAGACCCCCCTTAATCTTCCCTTTAATTTTTTTCTCCTTCACCCTTAACCCATGTCCTCTGTTTTTTTTTCTCCCCTAGCCTCAGTGGAAAAATTCTGCTTGCATTCACTCTATCCATACCCATCATAATTTTATATACCTCTATCAAATCTCCCCTCATTCTTCTATGCTCCAGGGAATAAAGTCCTAACCTATTCAACCTTTCTCTGTAACTCACATTCTAAAGTCCTGGCAACATCCTTATAAATCTTCTCTGCACTCTTGCAACCTTATTAATATCCTTCCTGTAATTTGGTGACCAAAACTGCACACAGTTGTAACTTGATGACCAAAACTGAGAGTTATCGGATGCTGCGTGACCCGTGGACAATGGGTACCGAACAAACTAAGTTGTAAACAAGGGAGGATCTGGTCCGTTGGATCAGACAGCTCAGCTCTCACGTCCTTTCAGGAAGCAACAATACTATCTTCATATTAGTTACTGTCTAATCTTGCTGTTAACATTGTGTTTATTACAAACTAAACTAAACTTACCCTAAACTAAAAATGCTAACACTATTACAAATATAACTTAATCAATTCCAATTCTTGCTCAGCACCTTGCATTTCTGATCAATGCCCTCTTAAGTATATATGTGGCAGTTTTTGAATAGAATCAGCCAGCATTGAAACAAGGTCACCAATCCACAGTCCACATTGACCGTCAAACACCAATTGATGATATCCCTAAATGAATCCCATTTTATTCTTTACAAAATCAGCTCAACTTGCTCCAGGTTCTATCACTAACCAGCACAGTAGAGAAATTTACAATGGCCAATTAATCTATCAATCTCATGCCATAGAACTATAGAACCATAGAAACTACAGCACAGAAACAGGCCCTTTGGCCCTTCTAGGCTGTGCCAAACCATTTTCTGCCTAGTCCCACTGACCTGCACATGGACCATATCCCTCCATACACCTCCCATCCATGTATCTGTCCAATTTATTCTTAAATGTTAAAAAAGAACCCACATTTACCACTTCGTCTGGCAGCTCATTCCATACTCCCACCACTCTCTGTGTGAAGAAGCCCCCCCTAATGTTCCCTTTAAACTTTTCCCCCCTCACCCTTAACCCATGTCCTCTGTTTTTTTTCTCCCCTTGCCTCAGTGGAAAAAGCCTGCTTGCATTCACTCTATCTATACCCATCATAATTTTATATACCTCTATCAAATCTCCCCTCATTCTTCTACACTCCAGGGAATAAAGTCCTAACCTATTCAACCTTTCTCTGTAACTGAGTTTCTCAAGTCCCGGCAACATCCTTGTAAACCTTCCCTGCACTCTTTCAACCTTATTTATATGCTTCCTGTAATTTGGTGACCAAAACTGAACACAATACTCCAGATTCGGCCTCACCAATGCCTTATACAACCTCATCATAACATTCCAGCTCTTATACTCAATACTTCGATTAATAAAGGCCAATGTACCAAAAGCTCTCTTTACGACCCTATCTACCTGTGACGACACTTTTAGGGAATTTTGTATCTGTATTCCCAGATCCCTCTGTTCCACTGCACTCCTCAGTGCCTTACCATTAACCCTGTATGTTCTACGTTGGTTTGTCCTTCCAACGTGCAATACCTCACACTTGTCAGTATTAAACTCCATCTGCCATTTTTCAGCCCATTTTTCCAGCTGGTCCAAGTCCCTCTGCAGGCTCTGAAAACCTTCCTCACTGTCTACTACACCTCCAATCTTTGTATCATCAGCAAACTTGCTGATCCAATTTACCACATTATCATCCAGATCATTGATATAGATGACAAATAACAATGGACCCAGCACTGATCCCTGTGGCACACCACTAGTCACAGGCCTCCACTCAGAGAAGCAATTCTCTACCACCACTCTCTGGCTTCTTCCATCGAACCAACGTCTAATCGAATTTACCACCTCTCCATGTATACCTAGCAACTGAATTTTCCTAACTAACCTCCCATGCGGGACCTTGTCAAAGGCCTTACTGAAGTCCATGTAGACAATATCCACTGCCTTCCCTTCATCCGCTTTCCTGGTGACCTCCTCGAAAAACTCCAACAGATTGGTCAAACATGACCTACCACGCACAAAGCCATGTTGACTCTCCCTAATAAGCCCCTGTCTATCCAAATGCTTGTAGATTCTGTCTCTTAGTACTCCCTCCAATAACTTACCTACTACTGACGTTAAACTCACCGGCCTATAATTTCCCAGATTACTTTTCGATCCTTTTTTAAACAACGGAACAACATGAGCCACTCTCCAATCCTCCGGCACTCCACGCGTAGACAGCGACATTTTAAATATTTCTGCCAGGGCCCCCGCAATTTCAACACTAGTCTCCTTCAAGGTCCGAGGGAACACTCTGTCAGATCCCGGGGATTTATCCACTTTAATTTTCCTCAAGACAGCAAGCAGCTCCTCCCTTTCAATCTGTACAGTTTCCATGGTCTCCCTACTTGATTCCCTCAATTCCATAGATTTCATGCCAGCTTCCTTAGTAAATACAGACGCAAAAAACCTATTTAAGATCTCCCCCATTTCCTTTGGTTCGGCACAAAGCCGACCACTCTGATCTTCAAGAGGACCAATTTTATCCCTTACAATCCTTTTGCTCTTAATATACTTGTAAAAGCTCTTTGGATTATCCTTCACTTTGACTGCCAAGGCAACCTCATGTCTTCTTTTAGCCCTCCTGATTTCTTTCTTAAGTATTTTCTTGCACTTCTTATACTCCTCAAGCACCTGATTTACCCCCTGTTTCCTATACATTTCATACAACTCCCTCTTCTTCTTTATCAGAGTTGCAATATCCCTTGAGAACCAAGGTTCCTTATTCCTATTCAATTTGCCTTTAATCCTGACAGGAACATACAAACTCTGCACTCTCAAAATTTCCCCTTTGAAGGCTTCCCACCTACCAATCACATCTTTGCCAAAGAACAACCTGTCCCAATCCACGCTTTTTAGATCCTTTCTCATTTCTTCAAATTTGGCCTTCTTCCAGTTCAGAACCTCAACCTTAGGACCGGATCTATCCTTGTCCATGATCAAATTGAAACTAATGGTGTTATGATCACTGGAACCAAAGTGTTCCCCTACACAGACTTCTGTCACTTGCCCTAATTCGTTTCCTAACAGGAGATCCAATATTGCAACCCCTCTAGTTGGTTCCTCTATATATTGATTTAGAAAACTTTCCTGAACACATTTTACAAACTCTAAACCATCTAGACCCCTAACAGTATGGGAGTCCCAATCAATGTATGGAAAATTAAAATCCCCTACCACCACAACTTTATGTTTCCCTGCAGTTGCCTGCTATCTCTCTGCAGATTTGCTCTTCCAAGTCTCGTTGACTATTGGGTGGTCTGTAATACAATCCCACTAATGTGGCCATACCTTTCCTGTTTCTCAGCTCCACCCATAAGGACTCAGTAGACAAGCCCTCTAATCTGTCCTGCCTGAGCACTGCTGTAATATTTTCCCTAACAAGCAATGCTACTCCCCCACCTTTCATTCCTCTGCCTCGATCACATCTGAAACATCGGAACCCTGGAATATTAAGCTGCCAGTCCTGCCCCTCCTGTAGCCAAGTTTCACTAATTGCTACAACATCATAATTCCACATGTCAATCGACGCCCTCAACTCATCCGCCTTCCCTGCAATACTCCTAGCATTGAAATATATACACCTCAGAAGATTTTTACCACCACTCACAACCTTTCTATCAGCGGATTTGCTTAAACTTTCAACATCATTTGTTTTCACCCCAGCCACACTGTCAGCTCTGGCACTCTGGTTCCCATCCCCCTGCAAATCTAGTTTAAAGCCTCCCCAATAGCACTAACAAACCTCCCTGAAAGGATATTGGTCCCCCTGTGGTTCAAGTGTAACCTGTCTCTCTTGTACAGGTCCCACCTGTCCCAGAAGAGGTCCCAATGATCCTGAAATCTGAAACCCTGCCCCCTACACCAGTTCCTCAGCCACTTGTTCCTCCTCCAGAGCATCCTATTCCTACCCTCACTGGCACCTAGCACAGGTAGCAATCCTGAGATTACCACCCTTGAGGTCCTGCTTTTCAACTTCCTACCAAGCTCTCTATACTCACTGTCCAGGACCTCTTCACCCTTCCTTGCTATGTCATTGGTACCGATGTGCACCACGACATCTGGCTGGTCACCCTCCCACTTCAGAATGTCATGCAATCGATCAGAGACATCCTTGACCCTGGCACCTGGGAGGCAACAAACCATCCTGGATTCTCTGTCACAACCACAGAACCTTCTATCTGCACCTCTAACTATCGAGTCCCCTATCACTACCGCTCTCCTCTTTTTCCCCCCTCCCTTCTGCACTGCAGAGCCAGAGTCAGTGCCAGAGATCCGGCTACTGCAGCTAGTCCCAGGTAAGTCTTCCCCCCAATAGTATCCAATGCGGTATACTTGTTGTTGAGGGGACTGGCCACAGGGGAACCCTGCTCTGCCTGCCCTTTCCTCTTCCCTCGCCTGACAGTGACCTAATTTCCTGTCCTCTGCTCCTTTGGCGTAACTACCTCCCTGTAGCTACGATCTATAATCTCCTCTATCGTGCCCTTGTATGTGGGAGGATTCAGACACCTGCAGTCACGGGGTGAACATGTTAACTCTATACAGACAGGGGTCTAGATTGACCCCACTTCATCTACACCAGCAGTTACATTCATGAACCTGAAGCTAAATATTTGACTGATATATGTCTTTCATCCTTACATCCACTTAGATTTTTATGGTTGTATGTATTACAGGAAGGCACAAAGTTATTGCCTACCATTTAGTTATACCGAAGCAACATACACAAAATACTGGAGGAACTCAGCAGGTCTGGCAGCATCCATGGATAAACACAAACAGTCTACTTTTTGGGCTAAGATCCCTTTTCAAGACTGGAAATGGGGAAGATGCCAGAATAGAAAATTTGGGGGGTGGGAGGGAGGGAAGAAGGATAGCTAGGAGGTGATTGAGAAGCCAGGTGGCTGGGAAAGGTAAAGGGTTGAAAATGAAGGAACTGAGTCTGGGTAAGTATGTAGTCAAAAAGTTGGAGGGCAGCAGAGATCACAGAAGGGGGAGCAGTGAGAAATGGTCTCACTGAACTCGTGTCGAAGAAAAGATTTAAACTCCTTAATGGTAGGCATCCCTCAAAGAGACAATGCAGTGGAGCTGCAAATCATAAACACAATAAATTCTGCAATGCAGAAAATCCAAAGCAACACACACAAAATGCTGGAGGAACACATCAGATCCTTGGAAATGAATAGTTGATGCTTTGGGCTGAGACTCTTCTTCAAGCTGGAAAAGAAGGAGGAAAAAGCTGGAATAAAAAGTGAGAGGAGGGGAAGAAGGGTAGCTAAAAGATGATAAGTGAAGCAAGGTGTGTGGGCTCCTATTGATCAACAATATAGTTGATTCACTTATATCATAACTGACCAGTTCTGCCTCAGGGTTTTCATCTGTAATATTAGCCAAGATCTTCTTTCTCCGTAGACATTGCTTGAGCTGCTAGGCATTTCTAGCATTATCTTTTTAGTTTCATGTCACAGCAGTACTTCGGGCATTCATTTAACAGCATTTATCATCTTTATTTTCTTTTTCCAATTCTTTCTAACTTAACAGCATGGTGAACAGTGTTCATCTTGGCAGCCCTAGCTGCACCTTTTCAGAATTATTCCCTTAGTCCACTCCTCCCCTTCCCTGCAACCTAAAGCATTTTTATAGCTTTCCCACTTCTGATACAAGGCCTTTGATTTGAGACCTTAATTCTTTTACTCTTCCCATTGATGCTGCCCGGTTGCTTCCAGTTTGTTTCTAATTTTTTTTTCAATTTACAGCACCTGCACTGAGAATCAGATTTATTATCACTGACATACTGTATGTTGTGAAGTTTGTTGTTTTGCAGCAGCACAGTGAAATCCATAGAAATTAATATAGGCTACAATAAGAAATTTTAAAAAATAAATAAACAAAAAATAACTAGTGAGAAAAGAGGTGAAGACATTGGGGCTGTTTTCGTGGATCCATGGACCATTCAGGACCAAGGGGAAGAAGCTGTTTCTAAAACAATCTAAGGCGTGTCCTCAGGCTCCTTACCCTCCTCCCTGATGGCAGCAATGAGAAGAGGGAATGTACTGGTTGGTAAGAGTCCTTAATGATCGATGCTGCCTTCTTGAGGCATCGCCTTTAGAAGGTGCCCTTGATGGTGAGAGGCTAGTGCTTATAATGGAGGTGGCTGGGTCGACAACCTTCTGCAGTTTTTTTTCAATCTTGTGCTTTGGAGACCTCATAACAGACGGTGATGTAATTAGTCAAAATGCTCCTGATCGTACATCTGTAGAAATTTGCTCTTGTCTTCACTAAAATACTAAATCTCATCAAAATCTTAATGACGTACAATATAGCCACTGGATGCCTTCTTCATGATTGCATCAATATGTTAGGCCCAAGATAGATCTTTGGAGATGTTGACATCCAGAAATTTCTCACCCATTCCACTGCTCAATGAGGACAAGTGTGTGTTCCCTCAACTTCCCTTTCCTGAATTCCACAATAAATTCCTTGGTCTTGCTGATGTTGAGTGAAAGGCTGTTGAGCAACATTACTCAACTAGCCAACCTAACTCACTCCCGTACACCTCCTGATCACCATCTGAAATTCTGTCAACGACTGATGTGGCATTGTCGAATTTATAGATGATGTTTGAGCTGTGCCTGGGCACATAGTCATGAGTGTAGAAAGAGTAGAGTAGAGTGGTGGGATAAGTACATATCCTTGAGGAATGGCTGTATTGATTGTCAGCAAAGGGACATTATTCCCACTGTCTTGAAAACCACAGATCTAGCTCTTAGCAGACTAGGAATCTCTTGGGTTTATCTAAGGCCTCTGGTTTGGAGAGATCCAGTATGTTCTTGAGTGCACAGTATGTATGTTTGGCCTCTATCAAAGGTCATTAATAATCAACTTTGCAGTATAGACTACAACAAGCCATAAACCTGACAAAATAAAGTTTGGCTTGTTGCGTTCTTTTCCTTATTGATCGGAGTTGAAGGTATAATATCCCACAGTTGTTTGCAACATCATTTGTTTTATAAGTTGGAGAAAATACATAATAGATCAATAAACTCTGTGCATTTTGAATGTGGGTTTTACTGTGTCTTGTTACTCATCAGCTATGTTGTATTAATCATTCTTATACATTTTAATATACAGTAGTCACCTTTGCCCTCTGTGATACTCCAGTTGTCTTTCTTTACACCTCCTCAGAGATAAAAGTACATCACTGACTATCTTATTTTATTTTTCTCTGTCAGATTGCATGCATTTGCTAAATCAAATGTCATTATTAATTCTATCATCACTGGTATATCCAGTAACTGAGTTTTGAAATTTCTTCAAGACATACATGGGCACATACTGCTGTGCCTGGCAGTGTGCTAAACCTTGATCATCAGCAATTCCACTCAGTGAATTGATTACCGACTTCTCCTGCACTTCACCTGCCAAGAATGAAGATTTCTATGGTGACTTGCATTCCTGGGTTTTTCATATGCAGACTCCCTCAAAGACATTTTAAATAGCTCTAGTTATGTGACTGTACGAATTCTCACATGATAAACTCCATTCAGGGCCACAAAATGCAGCATGCAGTGGAATAATAATGGAATATTAATAATTTGAGGTGGAGTTTGTTCTTCAGGTTCTTGGCTTTGATTTGTCTTCATATGAACAGTGGATAACTTATTCAAATTCTTTGTAGTTAGAGCAATACCCAAAGCTGCAAGTCCATGTCTTTTGAAGCTCAGATACCTTTGATTCTATGAGGATGTTTTCATTGCTGTATTAGCCTATGAGATAATTGATGGGCTGTCAGCTTAGTCTAACATTTAAATGAGAACTAACACATTAAATCAGTGGTTCCCAACCTGGGGTACGTGGACCCTTTGGTTAATGATAAGGATCAATGGCATAAAAAAGATTGGGGATCCCTGCAGTAGAGATTGTGCTGTTCAAACAATACAAATTGCCCTGAATGAGATCTGGATATGTACTGCTAAAATTAGTCATCAATTCATAGAGAAGCACAGCACAGAAACAGGCCATTTGGCCCATCTAGCCATGCTGACCCATTTAAACTGCCTACTTCCATTGGCCTGCACCAGAACCATAGCCTTCCATTCCCCCTTGCCATCTATGCACCTATTCAAACATCTCTTAAACATTGAAATCAAGCTTGCATACACAACTTATGCTGGCAGCTCGTTTCACACCCTCATGACCCTCTGAGTGAAGAAGTTGCTCCTCGTGTTCCCCTTAAATGCTATACCTTTTACCCTTAACCTGTGACCTCTAGTTGTAGTCCCACACAACATCTGTGCAAAAAAGCCTGCTTGCATTTAGCCTATCTACTGTATACCCCTCATAATTTTGTATACCTCTATCAAATCTCCCCTCAATCTTCAAAGTTCCAAGGATGAAGTATGAATCTATTCACTCTTCCCTCATAACTCAGGTCCTTGGTCCCAGCAACATTATGTAAATTTTCTCTGTGCTTTCTCAACCTTATTTACATCTTTCCATTAGGTAGGTAACCACAACTACACATAATACTCCAAATTAAGCCCCAGCAACGTCTTATACAACTTCACCATAACATTCCATCTCCTGTACTCAATACTTTGATTTATGAAGACCAATGTGCCAAAAGCTTTCTTTACAATCCTATTTACCTCTGATGCCACTTTAAATGAATTATGGACCTGTATTCCCAGATCCCTTTGTTCTACAGCACTCCTCAGTGCCCTATAATTCACTGTGTAAGATATGCCCTGGTAGGTCCTACTGAACTGCAACATCTTGTACTTGTCTGCATTAAATTCCATCTGCCATTTTTCAGCCCTTTTTTCCAGCTGGTCCAGATCCCACTGCAAGCTATGATAGCCTTCCTCACTGTCTACTACACCCCCAATCTTGGTGTGATTTGCAAAGTTACTAATCCAGTTTACCATATTATTATCCAGATCATCGATAAAGAGGACAAACAACAATGGACCCAGCACCAATCCCAGTAGCACTCCACTAGTCACAGACCTCTAGTCAGTGAGATAATCATCTACTACCCTTTGCTGGCTTCTCCCATAAAACAATGTGTAATCGAATTTACTACCTCATCTTGAATATCAAGTGATTGAATCTTCTTGACCAAATTCTTATGGCGGACCTTGTCAGATATCTTTCAAAGGTCCATGTAGACATCCACTGCCTTGCCTTCATCAAATTTCTTGATAACTGTATAAAATTGGTTAGATGTGATCTTCCATGCATGAAGCCATGCTGACTTTCCTTAATCAGTCTATGTTTACCCAAAACCTATATATCCGGTCCCTTAGAACAATTATCAATAACTTTTCCACCACTAATGTGAAGCTCACTGGCCTATAATTTCCTGGTTTGAACAGCGGAACAACATTAGCTATCCTCCAATCCTCTGGTACCTCACCCATTACTAAGGATGATTTAAATATCTCTGCTAGAGCCCCTGTAATTTCTGAACTTTCCTCCTGCAGGGGCCAACGGAACACCCTGTCAGGCCCTGGGGACTTAACCACCTTAATTTGCATCAAGACGGCAAACATCTACTCCTCTGTAATTTGTAGAGGGTCCATGAAGTCAATGCCGCTCTACCTCACTTCTATAGACTTTGTGTCCATCTCTTGAGTAAAAACAGATGTAAAAAAAATTAAGATGTCACCCATCTCCTTTGGCTCCATGAACGGATTACCATTCTGATCTTCCAGAGGACCAACTTAGTCCCTTGCAATCCTTTGCTCTTAAGGTATCTGAAGAATCCTTTCAGATTCCCCTTCACCTTGTCTGCTAGGGCAACCTCGTGCCTTTGCTTACCCCTCCTGCTTTCTTCCTTAAGTGTTCTCTGCATTTCTTACACTCCATAAACACCTCATTCATTGCTACCTTCCTATACCTACCATGCACCTCCTTTTTTGTTCTTAACCAATGTCTCTTGAAAACCAAGGTTTGCTAAACTTGTTATCTTTCTCTTTTACTCTGACAGAATCACCCAAGCTTAGTACTCTCAAAATGTCACTTTTGAATGCTTCCCACTTACCAAGTACACCTTCACCAGAAAACTGCCTGTTCCAATCCACACTTGCCTGATTCTTTCTGATATCATCAAAATCAGCCTTTCTCCAATTTAGAATCCCAATCTGTGGACCAGACCTACCCTTTTCTGTATTTACTTTGAAACTAATGGCATAATGGTCACTAGATGCAAAGGGTTTCCCTACACAAACGTCTGTCACCTGCCCTGTCTCCTTTCCTAATAGCAGATCAAGTACTGTACACTCTCTTCTTGAGACTTCTATGTACAGATTAAGGAAACTTTCCTGAACACATTTGACAAACTCTATCCCATCTAATCTTTTTATGGTATGGGAGTCCCAGTCAATATGTGGAAAGTTAAAATCACTTACACCTCATGTTTCTTGCAACCATCTACTGACTCTCTACAAATCTGTTAAAAATTCTATGGATTGTTGGATGGTCTATAATATAGCCCCAATAGCATGATCATAACATTTTTATTCTTCACTTCCACCCATAGCACCTCACGAGAAGAGTTTTCCAGCCTGTCCTGACAGAGCACTCTCCTGATATTTCTCCTGATTAGTAACACCACCCCTCCTCTTTTAATCCCTCACGCTCTGCCATATCTAAAACAATGGTGCCTGGAATATTGATCTGCCAGTCCTGTCCCTCGTGCAACTAAGACTCACTAATGGCTACAATATCATAATTCCATGTGTTGATCCATGCTCTGCCTTTTCTACAATGCTTCTTGCATTGACATATATGCAGCTCAGGAGATTAGTCACACCATTTTAGTCAACCTTTGATTCCTGACTTTGTCTGAGGCCTTAACAACATGTGTCAACAACCTTTCCACTGTCAATCACTTTGGTTCCCATCCTCCTGCCACTCTAGTTTAAACCGCCCCAGAGAGGACTAGCAAACCTTCCCGGTAGGAAGTGATTTCAGTTGCAAACTGTCTCTTCTGTACAAGTCCCACCTTCCCTGGAAGAGAGCCCAATGATTCAAAACTTTGATGCCCTCCCTTCTACACCAATTCCTTAGGCACATGTTAAATTATATAATCTTCCTATTTCTGGCCTCACTAGTATGTAGCAATCCTGAGATGATCACATCCCTGGATGGAGGACCTGTTCTTTAATCTAGCATCTAACTCCCTGAACTCACTTTACAGAACCTTGTCACTCTTCCTACCCATGTCTCTGGTACCTACATGGACCATGACCTCCAGCTGTTCACTCCCCCCTTAAGAATGCTAAGGACTTGATCCAAGATTTCCCAGACCCTGGCAGCCAGGATGCAACATACCATCTGGGAATCTTGTTCTCATCTACAGAAACTCCCTTCTGTTCCCCTAACTAAAGAATCTCCTATCAACACAGCTTGTTTGTTCTCCCCCTTCCCTTCTGAGTCACAGAGCCAGACTCAGTGCCAGAGACCTGACTGCTGTGACTTTTCTCTGCTAGGTGATTCCCTCCCCAACAGTATCTAAAGTGGTATACCTGTTGTTGTTGGGTGATGGCCACAGGGGAACACTACACTGGCTGATTAACTCCTTTCCCTTTCCTGACTGTCATCCAATTTCCTGTGTTCTGCACCTTGGGTGTAACTACCTCTGTATATGGCCTATCTATCACCCCTCAGCCTCCTGAATGAAGCGGAGCTAATCCAGTTCCAGCTCCAACTCCTTAACACAGTTTGTTAGAAGCTGCAGGTGGAGACACTTCTCGCAGGAGTAGTCATCAGGGACACTAGAGCTGCCCCTGCTTTTCCACATCCCACAAGAGGGGCATTCTAGTGTCCTACCTGGCACCCCTACTGTTGTTACTGAGCAAATATAAAGGAGGAAAAACAATAAGTAAACTGCAGGGAAAAACCTACCTACAGCTTTTCACTTTCTTTCACCCAATCCTCTCCTCGCTGAATCCTCAGAGAGCTAAAGCCTCAAAATCCCCTCTCTAGCTCTGTCCACTCCAACAATGACCACTCTGCCTGCCCTTGCCTTAGTTTAATTTGTTCTTGCCAATCAATCCCGATTTCTGTTTGGCCACTAATCAAAACACCAAACTGCTGCGAGTTGCTCCCTTTAGCAAACCTGAGTAAGTTACATCTTCTCATGGGTATTCTTAAAATGAGTATTAAGTTTTTGACTTATCAACTTATTGTCGTCACTGTTTTCTGCTTTTTTATATATGTAATGCTTTGTATAAGATAAATATTAGGCAGTAATCACCTAAAGCATTCCTATTGATACTCAGTTGTATTCAAATGGTTTAAAATACTATTTAGACTTAGGCACAGATTTACAAAATTGACTCTTTCACTTGTGGATATAATCAATTTGGGCACTTTATTTCATACAAAGTTTAATATTCCTTCACATTCTAAATAAATTGCAAACAAAATAATGCTGTGACCTCAAATGTAAACTGAATACAACACCTCTTTTTTCATTTATTTATAAGGTGGTGACAAGGTAAGCCCTCATTATCTTTCCCTAATTGCCCCTGAAGATCGTTGGAAACAACATTCTTGAATTGGTAATTTTCCTTCACCTACAATATGTGATATCAAGTTTGGGACTTCTTCATCAACATGGAAGCCACAAACTTGTTGGTTGCTCATCAGTAGTGATTTCCTGACTGAGGCCTAATGATGGGCTTTTCATGAAGTCTTGTGACAAAGCACAGGTATGCACCCTGTCCACTAAATCTCTTACTATGCCTGATAGAGGAACCACAGCACCATTTCCTTGAATAGAGAGGAAAAGCACTGTGGAGACAATGGCTATCGTCAATCACTTACATTTTATGAACTGACTACACAAAATGCTGGAAGAACTCAGCAAGTCAGTTGGTGTTTCTGGCTGAGACTCTTCATCAGGAGCTTTTTTTCATTCTCTCATGTTTGTTCCTGTGCTTTTGTTTTAATGTTGATAGTTTTTGAAATATTAATGAAAATTGTTAATAGAGGATGTGGCTTAGCCATCTGTCAAAGGTTTTTGCACCATATTCTGGCTGTATCACATAATATTCATGCAAGGCCTTGCTGGTATGTGAAGACTATCCATTAAGGATTGGGGAACCAATTTAAAGAGATTTCAAAATGGTGGATCCACTGAGGATGACCGGGTACTTACCATGAAGAATAGTGACAAAGGCAACCAGTTCTGAGCCTAAAGGCCATATTTTCTTGTGGTTTTACACCATTGAAGTGGCAGTTCTTCTTTGCTGGTCATAAGGAGAATGAAGTACATCAAGGAATTAGAAACTGATGCCATTGCCTATCGTCCTCATGGTTTCACAAAAATCATCAGTTATTCTGCCTACGTTATTTCTCTCACAGATATAATTAGATAGATTTATCATATCTATTGTTGCGATGAAGCCACACTCAGGTTGGAGAAGCAATGCCTTATATTTCATCTGGGTAGCCTCCAATCTGATGGCATGAACATCGATTTCTCAAACTCCCAGTAGTTGCCCACCCATTTCACCATTCCCCATTCCCATTCCCAATTCCCATTCCCATTCCCATTCCTGTTTTCCTCTCTCACCTTAGCTCCTTACCTGCCTATGTCCTCCCTCTGGTGCTCCTTCCCCTTCCCTTTCTTCCATACTCCACATCCTCTCCTATCAGATTCCCCCTTCTCCAGTCCTTTATTACTTTCACCAATCAACTTTCCAGCTCTTTACTTCACCCTGCCCCAATCCCAGTTTCACCGAATATATTTCACCTTGTACTTCTTCCTCTCCTGCCCCCATTTTCTTACTTTGACATCTCATCTTTGTTTTCCCAGTGCTGATGAAGGGTCTCAGCCTGAAATGTTGACTGTTTACTCCTTTCCATAGATGCTGCTTGGCCTGCTGAGTTACTCCAGCATTTTGTATGTGTTGCATCGATCGCATCAGCTCTTCCATTTTAATCAATGCCCGTTTTAATGCCCTTCCCAGTTTGACTTAAAATATTGGTGCAGGAGATCAGGCTGCAGTGTGATTAATTGACTTTGATTACATCATCTGATTGCATTTAATTGATGAGCTGATGTGTTTGTTGATCAGCATTTGTTGAAGGACAAGTTCTTAAGCTTTGCATTGACACAACTACAAAATAATCACTTATTTTTAAACTTTCTAAATTTAAAATTCGAAATTTTCTAAACTTAGACTTTCTTTTTAAGTACTCGGCCTTGCTAAGATGTTATTAGTACTCGGCCTTGCTAAGATGTTAAACAATGATTAATATATACATATAAAAGTGGTCAATTTTATATTAATACAATCGATTCCTGTTAATTGGGACACATTGGGACCAGTACGTTTTGTCCCAATTAAATGGCTGTTCTAATTAGCCAAAGTTTCACAGAAGTGGTTAAAAATGTATAAAAAGACAAACTACTATTCAACTGAATAACAAATTATGTACTTAAAGGAAATACAGAACAAATTATAACACTACATTGCTGTACTATAAGTACTACAGTACCATAAAACTGTGTATTAGTTCCTAATAGTTATCGATCGGAGGGATTTATCCAGTGTATGCTACCATGTTCTTTTGATTGGCTGTCAGTGAACAAAATCCAAGCAGACTAAAGTGCAGATAATGAACCACCTTCAGTGCCTTCCTGAATGAAAGAGTGTCAAAAGTCATTGCTTTTTAAATCAGTGTCTGTCAGCCGAAATAAATAACGTAACAGAAGCACGTGCAATTGACACTATTTAAAAACAGTTTGTTCTAAGCGCAGTGTAGTGCCTAACAATTACACAAGTGCCTGTGTCTGATGCCAGTTCGAAACTATTCAGCAATAATCCGTTATCCAAATTAAGTGTACCAAATAAATGAAGAAAATTATGGCTGGTTGTTTTGATTAATTTTTGTCTTTTAAGAGTTGTCTCAAATGCCCCAACTAACTGATGGCCCAATTAATCAGAATATAATGTATATACACACACGTATAACAACAGGAAAAGATGAGTATAGCCATTCTAAAGGACGTAACAGGTGTCATCCAAAGAATAACTAAATACAGCATTCAATGACAATTTCTTGGCATTTATTTCTTATATTTTTTTTTTTTTTTCTTTTTTTTTGTGCCATACTCTGCCAGAGCTTCGGCGACCACTTTTTTTTCAAGTGGTTGTCTTGGAGGAAAGATTCTGTGAGTGCTCCCCCACGTCCTTCTCACAGCGCAGTTTTTTTTTACACTCAACCCGGCACAGATGGAAAGCACGCCTGGGAGAAGCCCAACTGGATTCAAACTCCTGAACCTTCGCTCCGGAGTCCAGTGCTGATGTCACTGTGCCACCAGCCGGCATACATATGGTATATATTTTTAAAATAAATCATAGGATAGTACAGAGTAAATGATCAATTCCAGTCAGTGTCATGAAGGACCAGGTTCATGGTCTTCAATTTAAACAACTGTTTGAAAACCTTACTTACAGTATAAGGTCTAACATAGATTAAAAATTTACAAATTTTAAATTCTTTGCCTGTGTCTCGTCATTATTGATTTACTCATTATGTTGCAGTTGGTGTAAGCCATCGCATACAGTACCACTGAATCCACTGAGACATAACTGGAATCTCTGAAATCTGCAGCAGAAAATTTGGGAGGAAAACAATATAGTTCAAAGTCTTGGACAGAATTATATCATGAAATTATGGGTCTATTATTTATCTCAAGTCAGATTGATTTAATTGGATCAGATATGACATAAGGTAAGGTTTTCTATTTTAGGAACTGCTGAGGGCCTGATTGAGGAATTGAGCATTGTAATGGTGCAAGTCCACAATGAAATGTGACCTAATGTGTCAGAATCTGCTGTCAATAGAGAAGTACCTGGTGTGATTTCTGTGGTGAGATCTATTGTTTCATCTTGGTGCAAATTCAGTAGTGATTCAGTGTAATGTTGAATGCATTATTGGGGCAGTGATGTATTAACCTTCATTGGTATAATTTTAGACAAAGGTCCACATCAACCTGTGAAGTTTCCTCACATTATTTTGAATATGATCAGAAAGCCATGTCCTGGCCAATATTACTTAACCTTCATTCAGTTCTTGTGCACTAAGTAGTTGCAGCACTTTCCCGGTTAGTTTAAAAGTACATAATATTTCAGTATAGTGAAAAAAATAAGCAACTTGCTAGTCTTCTTGTGCAAGCATTTTCAAGTGTTTTCAGTAGTGAAAAAATCTAATTACAAAGATTTGCTAACATTTTGTAAATGGGCGAAGTTAAGGTTGCACAAATACAGATGCTCAACGACTTGAGCACACTCAGGCGGACACACACTAAGTCCAGGACATATTAACATGGTAGCGGCTGAATGATGGAAGTTCTCTTTTGTGTCTGTAGCCACACCTACCATGATTTTATCTATTATGCTGGGAGTTATCTTTTACTCAAAATAATGACAACTTTATTGCCCTTGGACTACGAAAGCCTCATAACAACAAAGTACACTCAAATATTATTCTCACCCACTGATCTTCACCATGATAACACCACAGCGGTGGAATCAATGAAATTAGGAGATGTAAACCTGAATATGCCTAGTCTTGAGGCACAATGATAATATAATCATGTTATATTCTTCGGTTTGGAGAAACCTGTAATGAAAAACACACTACACAGGAAGTTGCATTATTGTATATGCAATAAACATACAAACTACCACTATCATAGCTGAGTAAATCAGTCACACACCACGGAAATAGGCTCTACATCCCTTCAGTCTGAACCATTGATACTAATCCTACACTATTCCTATTTTATTCTTTCCACATGCCCCTTCCACTTCCCCCAGATTCTATTACGCACCCACATACCAGGACCTTTTACAATGGACAATTACTAACCCCAGTGTGTATGGGATATCGGAGGAAACCCATGCAGTCACAGGGAGGACTTATATCTTCCACAACATCTGGGTTTCAAATGTTGTTCATTCTATCTTCTGAGGGCGAACCCTGTCGTCATCCCAGTTGTAGTATACCTTCCACCCCTGGCAAACGTCAAGCTGGCGCTACAGACCACAGCGAATTCTGTTATGCCTCCCATCTCCTGTGAAAGGGAACACCTCTTTTTCCCTTTACTAGGGAGAGAGAAAGAGAGCACCTGTGGTATGTCAAATTGTTGGGTGAACTATTGGTTTTTGTTGTACTGCAGACAATGGTCTTGTTGGAGGCTTTGCTATTGCATGCTTGGTAGGTGGAGGGTGCTGATGTTTTTTTTGCAGAAGTGGGGGAGGGTCGTTGCTTTGCTGCTGCTTGTGCATGGGAGGGGGCGAGGGGGCTTGGGATTCTAATGTTTTAAATGTCACTCATTTCTTGGGACACTCTTCTATTTCTGTGAATATCTGCAAAGAAGAATTTCAAGATGTATATTGCATACATTTCTCTGATATTGAGTAGAACGAATGAACTATAGAACTCTTTTCCACTATTTATTATGGTAACTGACAGTACTTTCTATATCTTGCACTGTACTGCTGCCGCACAGAACACCAAATTTCGCAACATACAGTATGTCAGTGTTAATAAGACTGATTCTGGCTTTGAACATGCGACCTCCACACAGGCAGCACTGGAGACCAGGATGACTGGAGCTGTGAGGCAGTAGCTTTGCCAGCTGTGCCACAGTGCTGGCTCAAGTAAATGGCAGATCTGAGAGTCAGTTATTCAATCACTCCCAGCCTGCCTGGAAAGATTTAGTCTTCTACTCACCTATCTACTGTGTACATCTTAGGACACCTCTTTGATCTTTTCCCAGCTGGCATCCATTTTAACATTCGAAAGAATATTTGATATTTGAGTATGATATACAATTCTTCCATGATTATTTTCTGTTGAAGTAGTTTGGCATTGAGTATAATATTATGCAGATGCTTTGGTAAGTAATAGCTTGGTTACTCAAAGCTGGTTCTAACATCACATTACCACCTCCCAAAAGAGGACACTGCTCTTTAAAAATAGATTAGACCTGTATGTTTTTCTGTGTTATGCTGAATATTGATGGTGGGCTGCTCAGACTAATTTTCAATTAGGATAGTCAAAATAATTTTAAAACAATTAGCTGAACAAGCTTTGAAACCTGTGGGCTAATTCTGGATATGTCAGAAGGGATCTGTGATGTTATGAGGATTTTGAAATTGCTTCCTCTCACGGGTTCAGTGCCTTGGATCATTCCTAGAGGAGTCACTTACTATGATTGCTTGGAGTCTGCCTCTACCTGCCCAGCATCTAGCTAATTTTCTACTGTACACTGGGATTGAACTGAAGATGTTTTTTGACTTCCTGATGATATTTCACACCCCTGCATTATCAATTATCAAGGCACTGCCATGCCTCCTCTCTTCTCGTTATAAGTTACCCTCTAAACTGTCAAGCAGCTTTATCTATTGTAGTGAATTCATAAGTGGATAGAAGTAATGACATATCAGTGCACCAAAATTAGCACTTATTAACTATTTTCCTTCTGGGTGCACAGAATAACCAAAGGTCATGCCTGATGCAGAGTTTCCTGTGGGATGGTCTAACCTTTACTTTATGTTATTTTCCTCTCTCTCTCTCAAGTAATTATATGATGAGGAATCAGTGAGCTATGCAGCTATCTGCATAGACATCTTATTGTTTCCAATTTACTAGACCTGATGGCCTTTTCCCAAATTTACAGTTTTCTGTTGCCATTAGTGAATGTTTGACATAATCACGTAAGCAGTGGCCAAGGAGAGTGATTTGTATTCTACCACATGATAATATTTTTCCTCTCATGAGTCACCATGTGGTAACTTATACACTGTGTCTGAAATTACTCTGTCTCAATGAAGAATGCATTATTATCTGAATTATTCAGTTGAGTTTAGCACCCCCTAAAGTTTCTGTCTGTTACTTACCCTTTTCCAATCTTAAACATGACAGGGAATTATAGGCTTCACCTTGCTGCCTCCTCAGTTTAAAGCTGTAATAATTAGAACTAGAGTCCTGTCTGACTTTCTGAGCACCATGGAGAATATCCAACCCAGCATATCACCAAATTAGCTGAGGTGTGAGTGACGTCCTCCTGTATTCCTCTGTTTTCCAGTCAGCTGTCTCATAGTCTTGCATCTTGTCACTCTAATCCCCATTCACCAAGCTGGTTGGATAGGAACATTCTCTCCCTACATGCAAGGGAGTACCTACTTGATTTTAAGTGCTTGGTTCAGTATAGAATGAGTGTAATTCATTGTGAATCACAAATCAAGGAATAAGCACACTGAATTTTTCAACATTTAAAAAATTTTAATTTCTATTAACAGCTGTAACTGCCCGGATTCAATGCAAATTAATGAATAGGAATCTATTTGTGTAAGTCAACCAGAAATACAGCTACTAAATAAATAAAAGAGACAAGCAGATGTAACAAATTTGAATTATCATGAAGGCTTTTGTATGGTGTTCGGCAGATAAAATTAGGCTTTGTGAGGTCGGCTACATTTTTCTTGTGGATGAAGAATAGGTAAGTAGATAGAAAATGGAGATCTTAGGGTTGTAAAACTGTAACTGGTGCAGTGTCACAAGGTTTGTTGTTTAAGCCTCAGCTATTTTCAGTCTTCATCCCTGACTTTATGTCATCCATTGAAAGGGACACAGTATAACTTTGGAGCAAATATAATTAGTCAGAAAAACAATTGTGAGGAAGATGCAAAAAGACCAAAAGAAATATAAAGTGTGGACAAATGCATTGCAAAAAGGAGAAAAGTAGAGTCATTTACTTTATAGAGAAATGGAAAACTTGTATGTTTTTGAATGATTTGAGATTAGGAGCTATTGGTACTCAGTGAGATTTGCTTGCTTAAATTATTTTGCAAACAGAAATTACATAGGTAAAAGCTATGCTATCCTTCATTGCAAAATAATTTGGATTAAGGCTTCAATTAAGCAAGACTCCAGACAGTCCACATCCACTGAAATGTGTCCGAACATGGCTAAATTATACTTGCTTCAGAGGGAGATTATGATTCACCAAATTAATTCTTGTATGGCAAGATTGTCCAATGAGAAGAGTTTAAACAGATTGGAACTATGTTCATAAAGTTTCACAGAATCAGCTTGAAGAGAGGTTACTTCAAAGGATCACAGAAAGTTTTTACATGACCTGGCAGGGTAGATTGTGGTTGGAGGACTAGAAATAGCAATTAGAAACTCAGGATAAGTGATCAGCCATTTCAGTGATAAGGATAGGAAAATCCTTCACTAAAATTACGCATCTTTGGAACTCTCCACCATAAGGGCTGCAGATACGCAGCCATGGAGTACATTCAGGCTCAAGTTTAAGAAAGTTGTTGAAACTCATAGAACATGTGTATATTGGGAATGCATGTGAATGGAAGAGTGGAAGTAACAGGCCAGCTACAACACACTGAATGGGTAGTGCAAACCCTTGGTCTAAATGGTGGGCTCTCTGCCCCTGATTCTTATATTCTTGCATTCTTAGGGTGAAAAAAATATTATTTCGGAATTTTAAATTTGGGAAGAATTTTATACAAAGAATTAATTAACTAAAATGGTATGAAAAGAAATGTCATGCAGAATATTATAAATGAAGATGTTAACTGGGAACACTTTAAGCAGTATTTAAAAGTTCTGATAAAAAGGAAAACTACACTGTTTTGTCATTAACAAATAAATGAGAATTGAAAACAAAATACAAATTCACTCTGATATGCATAAGTATGAACAACAAGTTAGGAGCTGTCACTCACAACACGCTGGAGGAACTCAGCAGGTCGGGCAGCATCCTTGGAAAGGATCGGTCGACGTTTCGGGCCGGAACCCTTCGTCAGGACTGTAGAGGGAAGGGGTAGAAGCTGCTCAGCCCATTAAGTTCAGTTCACCATTTCATAAGATCATAGTTGATTGTAACTCCATTCCTCTCTACCCTGTGATAGCATTTCACCTTCTTGCTAATCACATATCTATTTACTTCTGCCTTAAAAATGCCCCAAAGGTAACAAAACTTTGAGAAAAACAGAACGCCTCATCTCTGTCTTAAATGAGCTACCCTCACTTTTAAACTGTGACCTTGAATTCTACATTTTCCATAGGTGGTAACTTCCTCTCTACACACTTCTGTTAATTTCCTCAGAATCTCGTAAATTTGAATAAAATTCCCTCTCACTGAAGTGCCAGTGGATACAAGAGTATCTTTCCAACCTTTCTTCATAAATCAACCCTCCCATTCCAGGTATTAGTCTAATACAAGTAAATATCCTTTAAAATGCTTCCAGAAGATCTTTTGTTCCTATAAAAGAGGATTAATACAACACACAGTACTCTTGATATAGCCAAACTAATGCCCTATATAACTGAGAATATCCTCTCTCTTTTTATATTTAAATCCTTGCAAAAAATAGTAGCATTCTATTGGCTTCTTTAATCATTTGCTCTGCCTAGAGATGAGCTTTTTATGAATCCTGGAGTTCTATAATCTATTTCTGTTTACATATATATAGTTTTTAAAGTTCCTGATGAAATGGATGATTTCACATTTTCTCTCATTTGCCAGAACTTTGCCCATTCAATTAATCTATTTATATCCTGCTGTGCAGCCTCCTTACAGCCTTTTTACATCTTATTTTCCTAACTTCTTCTGTGTATCAGTAAATTTAGTAACTATACCATAATTACTTTTTTTCAAGGTGTTTATACAGTGCTTATAAAAAGTTTTCATATTTTATTGCTTTACAACATTGAATCACAATAGATTTAATTTGGCTTTTTTGACACTGAACAACAGAAAAAGACTCTTTCGTATCAAAGTGAAAACAGATATCTACAAAGTGATCTAAATCAATTACAAATATAAAACACAAAATAGTTGTTTGCATAAGTATTCACCCCTCTGGCACTGAGCCTGGCGCTGTTGTGCAGGAGAGAAGGAGGGAGAAGAGAAATGCGGTAGTCGTGGGGGATTCCATAGTCAGGGGAACAGACAGGAGATTCTGTGAGCCTGACAGAGATACCCGCATGATGTGTTGCCTCCCAGGTGCCAGGGTACGGGATGTCTCGGATCGGGTCCTGAATATTCTAAAGCAGGAGGGTGAGCAGCCAGTTGTCTTGGTACATGTTGGTACCAATGACATAGATAGGACAAAGGAGGAGGTCCTAAAGAGAGATTTCCAGGAGTTAGGAAGGAAGCTGAGAAGCAGGACCTCCAGGGTAGTAATCTCGGGATTGCTACCTGTGCCACGTGCTAGCGAGGGCAAGAGTAGTCGGATCAGGCAGATGAATGCGTGGCTGAGAGACTGGTGTAAGGGGCAGGGCTTCAGATTCTTGGATAATTGGGATCTCTTCTGGGGGAAGTATGACCTGTTCAAAAAGGACAGGTTACACCTGAACCCGAAGGGGACCAATGTCCTGGCGGGAAAGTTTAATAGAGCTGTTAGGAAGGGTTTAAACTAATTTGGCAGGGGGATGGGAACCGGAATGATAGAGCAAAGGAAGGGGAAAACAGAAATAAATCTAAGATAGTGAACAGTAAAGATGTCAGGAAAGACAGGCAGGTGATGGGGCAAATTTGTAGCCATTGGGATGAGTTGCAGTGCAATAAAGTTGCAGTGAAATCAAAGCAAAAAGTATCAAATACTGGTCTTAAGGTGTTGTACTTAAGTGCATGCAGCATAAGGAATAAGGTGGATGATCTTGTTGTACAGCTACAGATTGGCAGGTATGATATTGTGGCCATCACTGAGACCTGGCTAAAGGATGCATGTCTCTGGGAGCTGAACGTCCAAGGATACACGGTGTATCGGAAGGATAGGAAGGTAGGCAGAGGGGGAGGCGTGGCTAAGAAATTATATTAAATCATTAGAAAGAGGTGATATAGGATCGGAAGGTGCAGAATCTTTATGGGTTGAGCTAAGAAATCGCAGGGGTAAAAGGACCCTGATGGCAGTTATTTATAGGCCTCCAAACAGCTGCAGGGATGTGGACTACAAATTACAACTGGAAATAGAAAAGGCTTGTCAGAAGGTCAGTGTTATGATAATTGTGGGGGATTTTAACATGCGAGTAGATTGGGAAAATCAGGTCAGCACTGGATCTCAAGAGAGAGAATTTGTAGAATGTCTGTGAGATGGCTTTTTAGAACAGCTTGTTGTTGAACCTACTAGGGGATCGGCCGTAATGGATTGGGTATTGTGTAATGAACCGGAGGTGATTGGAGAGATTGAGGTGAAGGAACTCTTAGGAGACAGTGATCATAACATGATTGAGTTCACTGTGAAATTAGAAAAAGAGAAACCGAAATCTGATGTGTCAGTATTTCAGTGGAGTAAAGGAAATTACAGTGCCATGAGAGAGGAACTGGCCAAAGTTGACTGGAAAGAGACACTGGCGGGAAAGATAGCAGAGCAGCAGTGGCTGGAGTTTATGCGAGAAATGAAGAATGTGCAAGACAGGTATATTCCAAAAAAGAAGAAATTTTCAAGTGGAAAAAGGATGCAACCGTGGTTGACAAGAGAAGTCAAAGCCAAAGTTAAAGCAAAAGAGAGGGCATACAAGAAAGCAAAAATTAGTGGGATGAGAGAGGATTGGGAAGTTTTTAAAGCTTACAAAAGGAAACCAAGAAGGTCATTAAGGGAGAAGATTAACTATGGAAGGAAGCTAGAAAATAATATCGAAGAGGATACTAAAAGCTTTTTCAAGTATATAAAGAGTAAAAGACAGGTGAGAGTAGATATAGGACCGATAGAGAATGATGCTGGAGAAATTGTAATGGGAGATGAGGAGATAGCAGAGGAACTGAACAAGTATTTTGCATCAGTCTTCACTGAGGAAGACAGCAGTATACCGGACACTCAAGGGTGGCAGGGAAGAGAAGTGTGCGCAGTCACAATTATGACAGAGAAAGTACTCAGGAAGCTGAATAGTCTAAAGGTAGATAAATCTCCTGGACCAGATGGAATGCACCCTTGTGTCCTGAAGGAAGTAGCTGTGGAGATTGCAGAGGCATTAGCGATGATCTTTCAAAAGACGATAGATTCTGGCATGGTTCTGGAGGACTGGAACATTGCAAATGTCACTCCACTATTTAAGAAGGGGGCAAGGAAACAAAAAGGAAATTATAGACCTGTTAGCTTGACATCCGTGGTTGGGAGGTTGTTGGAGTCGATTGTCAAGGATGAGGTTACAGAGTACCTATTACAATTTTTTGAGGAAATTACCAGTAGGCTAGACAAGGGAGATGCAGTGGATGTTGTATATTTGGATTTTCAGAAGGCCTTTGACAAGGTGCCACACATGAGGCTACTTAACAAGATAAGGCGTTCTGAGAGGCGGGACTGCGCAGGCGTGTGACGTCGGGCAGTGCAGCGCGGCAGATTTAAAACGGCAGACATCCTGCTTCGGGTTTGATTCGAAGAAGGTGTCTGAGAGTCTGAGTGGGAGTGCCGAGAAAGACATTTTTGAAATTTTCGTTATTTTTTTTTCTCCAACGGCGTTCTGAGAGGCGGGACCGTGCAGGCGTGTGACGTCGGGCTGTGCAGCACGGCAGATTTAAAAGGAACAGAGCCTCATAGAGCGGGCAGCGTAGTTTGCGGGCTGCGGAGTGAGCCGGGAGCAGAGTGAAGACTTAAGGGCTTCAGCTCAACGGGCTTAGGCGGAAACAGGCGAGGAAGGTTTGGCATTCATTTTCTGTTGTTATTTGAGGAGAGGGGCAGTATGAGTGTGAGGGCAGTTTGCTGTTCTCGGTGTCGGATGTGGGAGGCCCTGGAGTCTCCAAGCCTCCCGGACGTCTACATCTGCGCCAAGTGCATCGAAATGCAGCTCCTAAGGGACCGCGTTACGGAACTGGAGCTGCAGCTCGATGACCTTCATCTGGTCAGGGAGAGTGAGGAGGTGATAGAGAGGAGTTGCAGGCAGGTGGTCACGCCGGGGCCACGGGAGGCAGACAAGTGGGTCACGGTTAGGAGGGGGAAGGGGAAAAGTCAGGTAATAGGGAGTACCCCGGTGGCTGTGCCCCTTAACAACAGGTACTCCTGTTTGAGTACTGTTGGGGGGGACAGCTTACCCGGGGGAAGCGACAGTGGCCGTGCCTCCGGCACAGAGTCTGGCCCTGTAGCTCAGAAGGGTAGGGCAAGGAAGAGGAGGGCAGTTGTGATAGGGGACTCGATAGTAAGGGGGTCAGATAGGCGATTCTGTGGACGCAGTCCAGAGACCCGGATGGTAGTTTGCCTCCCTGGTGCCAGGGTCCGGGATATTTCTGATCGTGTCCAAGATATCCTGAAGTGGGAGGGTGAGGAGCCAGAGGTCGTGGTACATATAGGTACCAATGACATAGGTAGGAAAAGGGATGAGGTCCTGAAAGGAGAATATAGGGAGCTAGGAAGGGAGTTGAGAAAAAGGACCGCAAAGGTAGTAATCTCGGGATTACTGCCTGTGCCACGCGACAGTGAGAGTAGGAATGCGATGAGGTGGAGGATAAATGCGTGGCTGAGGGATTGGAGCAGGGGGCAGGGATTCAAGTTTTTGGATCATTGGGACCTCTTTTGGCGCAGGCGTGACCTGTACAAAAAGGACGAGTTGCACCTGAATCCTAGGGGGACCAATATCCTGGCAGGGAGATTAGTGGGGGCTACTGAGGTGACTTTAAACTAGAATGGTTGGGGGGGTGGGAATCAAATTAAAGAGGTTAGGCGTGAGGAGGTTAGTTCACTACAGGAGGATGGGAACCAGTGCAGAGAGACAGAGGGGTGTAAAGTGAGGGTAGAAACAAAAAGTACTATGGAGAAAAGTAAAACTGGCAGGCCGACAAATCCAGGGCAAGCATTAAAGAGGGCCACTTTTCAACATAATTGTAAAAGGACTAAGAGAGTTGTAAAAGAGCGCCTGAAGGCTTTGTGTGTCAATAAAAGGAGCATTCGTAATAAGGTGGATGAATTGAAAGTGCAGATTGTTATTAATGATTATGATATAGTTGGGATCACAGAGACATGGCTCCAGGGTGACCAGGGATGGGAGCTCAACGTTCAGGGATATTCAATATTCAGGAGGGATAGACATGAAGGAAGGGGAGGTGCGGTGGCGTTGCTGGTTAAAGAAGAGATTAACGCATAGAAAGGAAGGACATAAGCCGGGAAGATGTGGAATCGATATGGGTAGAGCTGCGTAACACTAAGGGGCAGAAGACGCTGGTGGGAGTTGTGTACAGGCCACCTAACAGTAGTAGTGAGTTCGGAGATAGTATTAAACAGGAAATTAGAAATGTGTGCAATAAAGGAACAGCAGTTATAATGGGTGACTTCAATCTACATGTAGATTGGGTGAACCAAATTGGTAAAGGTGCTGAGGAAGAGGATTTCTTGGAATGTATGCGGGATGGTTTTTTGAACCAACATGTCGAGGAACCAACTAGAGAGCAGGCTATTCTAGACTGGGTTTTGAGCAATGAGGAAGGGTTAATTAGCGATCTTTTCGTGAGAGGCCCCTTGGGTAAGAGTGACCATAATATGGTGGAATTCTTCATTAAGATGGAGAGTGACATAGTTAATTCAGAAACAAAGGTTCTGAACTTAAAGAGGGGTAACTTTGAAGGTATGAGACGTGAATTAGCTAAGATAGACTGGCAAATGACACTTAAAGGATTGACGGTGGATATGCAATGGCAAGCATTTAAAGATCACATGGATGAACTACAACAATTGTTCATCCCAGTTTGGCAAAAGAATAAATCAAGGAAGGTAGTGCACCCGTGGCTGACAAGAGAAATTAGGGATAGTATCAATTCCAAAGAAGAAGCATACAAATTAGCCAGAGAAAGTGGATCACCTGAGGACTGGGAGAAATTCAGAGTTCAGCAGAGGAGGACAAAGGGCTTAATTAGGAAGGGAAAAAAAGATTATGAGAGAAAATTGGCAGGAAACATAAAAACGGACTGTAAAAGCTTTTATAGATATGTGAAAAGGAAAAGACTGGTAAAGGCAAATGTAGGTCCCCTGCAGACAGAAACAGGTGAATTGATTATGGGGAGCAAGGACATGGCAGACCAATTGAATAATTACTTTGGTTCTGTCTTCACTAAGGAGGACATAAATAATCTTCCAGAAATAGTAGGGGACAGAGGGTCCAGTGAGATGGAGGAACTGAGCGAAATACATGTTAGTAGGGAAGTGGTGTTAGGTAAATTGAAGGGATTGAAGGCAGATAAATCCCCAGAGCCAGATGGTCTGCATCCCAGGGTGCTTAAGGAAGTAGCCCAAGAAATAGTGGATGCATTAGTGATAATTTTTCAAAACTCGTTAGATTCTGGACTAGTTCCTGAGGATTGGAGGGTGGCTAATGTAACTCCACTTTTTAAAAAAGGAGGGAGAGAGAAACCGGGGAATTATAGACCGGTTAGCCTAACGTCGGTGGTGGGGAAACTGCTGGAGTCAGTTATCAAGGATGTGATAACAGCACATTTGGAAAGCGGTGAAATGATCGGACAAAGTCAGCATGGATTTGTGAAAGGAAAATCATGTCTGACGAATCTCATAGAATTTTTTGAGGATGTAACTAGTAGAGTGGATAGGGGAGAACCAGTGGATGTGGTATATTTGGATTTTCAGAAGGCTTTTGACAAGGTCCCACACAGGAGATTAGTGTGCAAACTTAAAGCACACGGTATTGGGGGTAAGGTATTAGTGTGGGTGGATAGTTGGTTAGCAGACAGGAAGCAAAGAGTGGGAATAAACGGGACCTTTTCAGAATGGCAGGCGGTGACTAGTGGGGTACCGCAAGGCTCAGTGCTGGGACCTCAGTTGTTTACAATATATATTAATGACTTGGATGAGGGAATTAAATACAGCATCTCCAAGTTTGCGGATGACACGAAGCTGGGTGGCAGTGTTAGCTGTGAGGAGGATGCTAAGAGGATGCAGGGTGACTTGGATAGGTTGGGTGAGTGGGCAAATTCATGGCAGATGCAATTTAATGTGGATAAATGTGAAGTTATCCACTTTGGTGGCAAAAATAGGAAAACAGATTATTATCTGAATGGTGGCCGATTAGGAAAAGGGGAGGTGCAACGAGACCTGGGTGTCATTATACACCAGTTATTGAAAGTGGGCATGCAGGTAAAGCAGGCGGTGAAAAAGGCGAATGGTATGCTGGCATTTATAGCGAGAGGATTCGAGTACAGGAGCAGGGAGGTACTACTGCAGTTGTACAAGGCCTTGGTGAGACCACACCTGGAGTATTGTGTGCAGTTTTGGTCCCCTAATCTGAGGAAAGACATCCTTGCCATAGAGGGAGTACAAAGAAGGTTCACCAGATTGATTCCTGGGATGGCAGGACTATCATATGAAGAAAGACTGGATGAACTGGGCTTGTACTCGTTGGAATTTAGAAGATTGAGGGGGGATCTGATTGAAACGTATAAGATCCTAAAGGGATTGGACAGGCTAGATGCAGGAAGATTGTTCCCGATGTTGGGGAAGTCCAGAACGAGGGGCCACAGTTTGAGGATAGAGGGGAAGCCTTTTAGGACCGAGATTAGGAAAAACTTCTTCACACAGAGAGTGGTGAATCTGTGGAATTCTCTGCCACAGGAAACAGTTGAGGCCAGTTCATTGGCTATATTTAAGAGGGACTTAGATATGGCCCTTGTGGCTACGGGGGTCAGGGGGTATGGAGGGAAGGCTGGGGTGGGGTTCTGAGTTGGATGATCAGCCATGATCATAATAAATGGCGGTGCAGGCTCGAAGGGCCGAATGGCCTACTCCTTCACCTATTTTCTATGTTTCTATGTTTCTATTCCCACTGTTCCTCAGGGTATTATACTGCCAGTCATGTTGTTTGAATCTATTTGCATAAAATCAGATTTTGTAATATTTTTTGCAATTGGAATAAAATCTATTTATTATTCATGGAATAATAAGTATCTAAGTTTTCAATGAATAATATAAATAGGGATTGAAATTATGTAATTTAACTAAAGTTACCAATAAAATCATACACCCTGAAAGTAAATATGTTTACAAAAATTACATTTTAGTATAGTTCTCTTCAAGTAGAATATACAATGTGTAAATTTACTTGATTTCAGTGCTAAAAGTGCTTCAGAATATAAATTGCTTTTCTTTTGAATATGGCATAAAACTGTAGAGGTTATTTTTATCTTCAACTCTAGTGCAACTAAAGTGTAGCTGACTATGCGAAAAACTAGAGTGTCAAGATTAAGGCCAACTTTTAGTGATTGTTTCTTGTGTCTTGTTAATGCTCAAGGCAAAGCTAAGTTGAACAGTGAACAGAAGTCACTTGAATTGGAAGGATAGATCAGGTGGGATCATTGGTATCCAAAGAATAAAAAGATTTTCCCAACAGCATCACCAATCATTATTGCAGCCTCAACTACTTGTCCTTCTTTTCGTTTAAGATTATACGGTGGCACACCAAGTAGTAACAAAAAGTTTAAAAATTCAGCAGGTAAATATAGCCCCATCATTGTTTTTCACACTGTCAATAGATTTATATTATACAGGTATCCTAGGTGCTTTGAAAGAGAGTCTTTATTCATGGTCTGTGCAGTGTCATTTTATTGATGCTAAAAGTGCTCCTTTATACAACCACTAAATAGTGCTGAATTATTTTTGGGAAAATAACTTGGATCAGATCATGAAGCAATGGAACAATTTAGCCCAAGTTTGACACTGTAGTCATTTCCATTGAATCTATGTGTTTAATATCAATCATTTCCTAAACAGAGCTGGAACCTTTGGCTGTTCCATTGTTTGGTCAACTTAAATGCTGGCCCAAATAGACTGAAACAACAGGGTATCAATCGGGACAAGGGTCGATTTTGCTCATTCTCCACCATGATCATCTCCATGGCGCTATGAAGACTGCCCCAGATGCTGTATTCCTTGCCCACTAATATGATGAGCGAATAAGCGAGGATTTGGGCTGCTCCGGGGTTCAGATCTGAGGACTCCGTTTTCGTTTGCAACGTTGTTGTTCGCTTCAATTGTTTGCCTGACTTGTTTTTTTTTCCTTTCTCTTGCACATCGGCTATTGGTCTTTAATTTTTATTTTTATTCTTTTTTTTTCTTTCGGGTTTCTTTCTTTGTGGCTGCCTGTGATCAAACAAGTCTCAAGATTGTATAATTCATACATTCTTTAATGATAAATCTACTTGAATCTTAAATCTTGAGTAAATTTGATGCAAATTTTTTCACAGAAAGATTTGTCAGATATGCTTACATATTGATTTTCAAGTGTAATTATTTAAATGTTTGCAAATAAATGATGCGTTAATAAACGTGCTTTCATTCCTTGTGAATGACTGGTAACTTCTGATTAAAATCTCCAGCTATCATTAGTGTAACACTTGCCATTAATTGGTTATTGTGTCAAAGACCCTGAAAATTTTCATTTCATGCTTTTAATGGCTGCTTTGTGAGCCTTTGTACATCCATCCCTGATAAGCAGTTTACAATCTTTTTGAATATTTTCCCTTGCAGCTTTCTGATCAGTGTCCATGTTGAAGTGGCCTTACTTGTCAAGTTTAAAGTGAGTTCAAAAGCTGAATGAGCAGTTCTGCTCTCCTGTCAATAGTGTTGAAGTGATGCCTAATGATGGCACAGTCAGGGCAATCATGCATTGTTTTTAAACTGTAACCAAAAGTAGAATAATGAGGAAAGATTTTTCCCGTTCCACCAGAAGTATCCAGTTAAATATGATTCCTCCATCATTATTATTAGTGATTTTTGGGATTAACACATGTTAGACCATAAGACCATAAGACAAAGGAGCAGAAGTAGGCCATTTGGCCCATTGAGTCTGCTCCGCCATTTTATCATGAGCTGATCCATTTTCTCCTATTTAGTCCCACTCCCCTGCCTTCTCACCATAACCTTTGATGCCCTGGCTACTCAGATACCTATCAATCTCTGCCTTAAATACACCCAATGACTTGGCCTCCACTGCTGCCCGTGGCAACAAATTCCATAGATTCACCACCCTCTGACTAAAAAAATTTCTTCGCATTTCTGTTCTGAAAGGGCGCCCTTCAATCCTGAAGTCATGCCCTCTCGTACTAGACTTCCCCATCATGGGAAACAACTTTGCCACATCCACTCTGTCCATGCCTTTTAACATTCAAAATGTTTCTATGAGGTCTCCCCTCATTCTTCTAAACTCCAAGGAATACAGTCCAAGAGCGGACAAACGTTTCTCATATGTTAACCCTCTCATTCCCGGAATCATTCTAGTGAATCTTCTCTGTACCCTCTCCAATGTCAGCACATCCTTTCTTAAATAAGGAGACCAAAATTGCCCACAGTACTCCAAGTGAGGTCTCACCAGCACCTTATGGAGCCTCAACATCACATCCCTGCTCCTATACTTTATTCCTCTAGAAATGAATGCCAACATTGCATTCGCCTTCTTCACTACTGACTCAGCCTGGAGGTTAACTTTAAGGGAATCCTATACGAGGACTCCGAAGTCCCGTTGCATCTCAGAACTTTGAATTCTTTCCCCATTTAAATAATAGTCTGCCCGTTTATTTTTTCTGCCGAAGTGCATGACCATACACTTTCCAACATTGTACTTCATCTGCCACTTCTTCCAATCTATCCAAGTCTCTCTGCAGACTCTCCGTTTCCTCAGCACTACCGGCCCCTCCACCTATCTTCATATCGTCAGCAAACTTAGCCACAAAGCCATCTATTCCATAATCCAAATCGTTGATGTACAATGTAAAAAGAAGTGGCCCCAACACTGATCCCTGTGGAACACCACTGGTAACCGGCAGCCAACCAGAATAGGATTGCTTTATTCCCACTCTCTGTTTCCTGCCAATCAGCCAACACTCTATCCACGTATGTAACTTTCCTGTAATTCCATGGGCTCTTATCTTGTTAAGTAGCCTCATGTGTGGCACCTTGTCAAAGGCCTTCTGAAAATCCAAATATACAACATCCACTGCATCTCCCTTGTCTAGCCTACTGGTAATTTCCTCAAAAAATTGTAATAGGTTTGTCAGGCAGGATTTTCCTCTAGGGAATCCATGCTGAGTTCTGCCTATCTTGTCATATGCCTCCAGGTACTCTGTAACCTCATCCTTGACAATCGACTCCAACAACTTCCCAACCACCGACGTCAAACTAACAGGTCTATAATTTCCTTTTTGCTTCCTTGCCCCTTTCTTAAATAGCGGAGTGACATTTGCAATCTTCCAGTCTTCCGGAACCAGGCCAGAATCTATCGACTTTTGAAAGATCATCGCTAATGCCTCCGCAATCTTCACAGCTACTTCCTTCAGAACACGAGGGTGCATTCCATCTGGTCCAGGAGATTTATTAACTTTAACTTTAACGGACTTCAGCCACCAGCCTTCAGATTTCAATATGCATTGAAGATTGAAAATGCAGATCAGAAGAGTGAAATGCAGACTAGACAGACTAGAAAATAGGCACTTAGCTAATTGTCTACATATGCACAAACCCAATCAACATCCCACCTCATAGATACACCAATAATTTACACTTATTTTGGGTGTGATGGTGGGAAGATCTAGGCATTTGAAACTGTTACATGCAGTTCAAAGCAAACATTGTAAATATGGATTTGTTTGAATTGTCCTGGATTTTCCTTTGATCTTTAGCACATAAAATATTATGTAGTGCTGGTCCAAGCAGACATTCCCCTCCACCTTGCTGTCCCACCCCGCCCCCCAACCGCCACCAAAGGGTTTCCATCTGATGCTTGCTGCAGCTCACTTTGTCAAATAAAGAGACTGCTTCATACCTACCAGTACTTCTCTCTGGTGACTTCATTCATGCATCAACAATTATAAACAACATCTGTTATTCTACTTAAGGTTTTTCTTTGGTACCTCACTAAACTTTGCTCTTTCTCTCGGTTATATTCACTAACTGCTTTAAAACCTAGATAGTACATCGAGGTAGTACTGAGGGAAAAGCAATATGAAATGCTGAATATAGTGTTGTAGACACCATCACAGAGAAAGTGCAGTGCAGGTAGACAGAGATCGTGCAAGGGAGATTAGGTTGTTGTTATGATAGGGTAGATTGAATGATCATCTTTTTTCATGAAAGAGATCCACTCATAACAATAGATGGAAGCTGTAGTTGATCCTGGTACTTCAAGCTTTTTTATCTTCTTGATAGAAGGGGACAGGAGGTAAAATGATTGAAGTGGAAAGGGAGGATCTTTGATTATTTTCACTGATGTTTCGAGGCAGCTGGTAATGTTGTGGTCAGTGTAGGAGGCCGATATTTGATAGACTGTGCTGTATTCACACTCTTCTGCAATTTCTTGAGGTCCTGAGTAGAGCAGTTATACTTTATACTTTATACTTTATTGTCACCAAACAATTGATACTACAGGGTATAATCATCACAGCGATATTTGATTCTGTGCTTCGCACTCCCTGGAGTACAAATCAATAGTAAATATTAAAAATTTAAATTATAAATCATAAATAGGAAATAGAAAAGGGAAAGTAAGGTAGTGCAAAAAAACCAAGAGGTAGGTCCGGATATTTGGAGGGTACAGCCCAGATCTAGGTCAGGATCTGTTCAGCAGTCTTATCACAGTTGGAAAGAAGCTGTTCCCAAATCTGGCCGTACGAGTCTTCAAGCTCCTAAGCCTTCTCCCGGAGGGAAGAGGGACGAAAAGTGTGTTGGCTGGGTGGGTCGTGTCCTTGATTATCCTGGCAGCACTGCTCCGACAGCGTGCGGTGTAAAGTGAGTCCAAGGACGGAAGATTGGTTTGTGTGATGTGCTGCACTGTGTTCACAATCTTCTGCAGCTTCTTCCGGTCTTGGACAGGACAACTTCCATACCAGGTTGTGAGGCACCCTAGAAGAAAGCTTTCCACGGTGCATCTATAGAAATTAGTGAGTGTTTTAGGGGACAGGCCAAATTTCCTTAGCTTTCTCAGGAAGTAAAGGTGCAGGTGGGCCTTCTTGGCAGTTAACTCTGCTTGGTTGGACTAAGTCAGGTCATTTGTGATATTGACCCCGAGGAACTTAAAGCTTTTGACCTGTTCCACTTGCGCACCACCGATGTAAATTGGGTCATGCGATCCGCTACTCCTTCTGAAGTCAACAACCAATTCCTTCGTCTTGCTGACGTTGAGGGATAGGTTATTGTCTTCGCACCATGCCACCAGGTTCTTAATTTCCTCTCTGTATTCAAACTCATCATTACCCGAGATACGGCCTACAATTGTTGTGTCATCAGCAAACTTATATATTGAGTTCGATAGAACCTTGGCTACACAATCATGGGTGTACAGTGAGTACAGCAGGGGGCTGAGTACACAGCCTTGTGGGGCACCGGTGCTCAGAGTGGTTGTAGAGGAGAGCTTGTCCCCTATTTTTACAGCCTGGGTCCTGTCTGTGAGGAAGTTGAAGAATCAGCTGCAGATCTGGGTGCTAAGTCCCAGGTTCCGGAGCTTAGGAATCAGTTTATTTGGAAAGGTATTATTAAAGGCAGAGCTGTAGTCAATGAAAAAGAGCCTTATATATGTGTCTTTATTCTCCAGGTGTTCTAAGGAGGAATGTAGGGCCAGAGAGTTGTTGAGAGAGAGAGCAGTTGCCATATTATGCTCTGATGCATCCAGAAAGAATGCCCTTTGTGGTGCACTTATGAACATTTGTGAGGATCATCAGGGTTATGTCAAACTTCTTTAACATTTTGACGAAGTAGAGGCACTGGTGTACTTTCTTGGCCGTGGCATCCACATATTTGGACCAGGACAGATTACTGGTGATATTTACACTAAAGCTCTTAAAGATCTCCTCCTCAGTACCATTGATACATAATGGGCATGTATTCTGCACTGCTTCCTGAAGTCAGTGAACAGATTTCCCATTTTACAAAGGGCCTTGGACTTCAAATATTAAATCTGTTTCTTGTTTTACGGTGCTGCATGCAGAACTGCTGAGTGTTTGTAGTATTTTCTGCTTTTGCTGCAGTTCGGATGAATTTTGTACAATCTTCCCAAATGGAACTAAGAAAGAGCAATCAGAGCTAGGACTTTGAAAGTGGGGAGATAATGAATAGTTTCTTCCTGAAAGAGAGAGATATTCTTTCTGTTTATTATGAATCTTTTTACTGCTATCAGTGAGATTTAACAGATTGCATAAATTCTGTTTAACCAATTTTCACCCGCTGAATATTAAAACTGGATTGAAATAAATTTGTGCTCCAGTGATAGTTTCTAGTGTTTATTTTGTTCTTATGTAGCTTCTTGTATTTCTAAATAGACAACTGTTGAAGTTCTTATAAGATTAAGAGCGAAGGAGATGAGTAATGCTCTGTAATATTGACCAGATCAATCAATTTCTCTATAAATGTAGTCAGTGGATTATGTGATTTTAAACACAAGAGCATAATTTGGATTAATTTAAACATCTGTGGCATTGCTCTTACCCATCTAACATCTGGGATAATTCTACAGTGGCATCATCACTTTCGCTGAATGCTTTCATTGTTGATACAGTTTAGCAAACTTATATAAATAAAATGCGTGAATGAGCAGCATGCATAAGGCTTTCAATCTAACATTTTGAATGATGATTCAGTAGACTGAAGAAGTTTCTTTTGGACAGAAAACTGAGAAGATTGGCTAGTGTTGGATGGTAATGTTTATGTTACCAAACAGAGACATAAAACAAAGGAAGTTATAAACACAAACACGAGGAATTCTGCAGATGCTGGTAATTCAAGCAACACACATCAAAGTTGCTGGTGAACGCAGCAGGCCAGGCAGCATCTCTATGAAGAGGTACAGTCGACGTTTCGGGCCGAGACCTTTCGTCAGTCCTGACGAAAGGTCTCATGCCTGAAACATTGACTGTACCTCTTCCTAGGGATGCTGCCTGGCCTGCAGCGTTCACTAGCAACTTTGATGTATGTTGCACAAAGGAAGTTATGTTCAGCCTGTACAAAATGGGTGTATTAGATCAAATATTGTAGCACACCTTCAGAAAAATATGAGAGATCCAGTGAGGGTACAGAAAGGATTTCCAAGGCTGGATCAACATTAAGGGATTTCAACTATAAATTATTTTTCTTGGACTAAAGCTGATTGAAAGCAAGTTTGACAGAGGTGCATAAAATCACGATTAATTTGCAATGGTAAATTGAGAGAGATGGTTTCATTTAGTGGACCAGGAATCAAGTAATTAAAGTTTTAGGGAAAAGATACAAGAAAGATGTGAGTGGAAACCTTTTTTTTACTTGGGGAGTAGGTATAATCTGGAAATCACTTCCTGTGAGGGAGGTGGAAGTTACAAACGGAAATCTCAATAGAATCACTGAGTAGACATGTGGGAGAGAATAACTTGTAGGGCTATGGGAAATGACAAGAGGAATAGAACTAGTAGGATTGGTCTGCTCAGAGGTGGAAGAAAATTGATGGGCCAAATAGCTTTTTATAGTGTCACAATCTAATGCTTCTAATGTAAGAATATCTTAAGTCAGTTGCAATACATTGAGAGGTAGAGATTTTGGATTCCTGACTGTTGCTTTTCCATTAGAAAGCTAATTATGGAAGTTAAATTCAATCAGAACCAAAAATGGCCATGTAGATCATTCTTGACAATTAGCCTGTAGCCATTGTTTTTGATGCAGAGAGGATCAACTTCATGCTGCCTGCTAAATATAATGGTTGCAGCGCAAAGGGAGCTGTTGAGCAGCGGCATGTCTCTGCAAGGAATGGTTTGCATGACTTGAAGGTGTCTCAACTACTTAAAGCTAGGTAGTACATTAGTAAATTGGGCTTGTTTTGTACCAAATAGTGCCGCTATTTAAAGACTACATTCTAATATGGCTCCAAGATTTTTCGATGCTTCACTGGATTCATTAGTGAAGAAGAAGAGATATTCTCCATTGAAATGGAGCTAAGAAGAGCTCCAGAACAAGCAGTGGAGCAGCTTACTTACTGCGTTATTTCTCTCCCCTTCTGCCATGAGAATTGGGTTTATCCTACTCTGTAATACTTGTTGCTGGAACTGTGATCTTTGCTCACCCATGCATTGTATGATTGGAATGCACTCCCCTGCCCACACTTGCCGGTCCTTGCTCAGCAATAGCCACTCAACTCTAGTAGATAACAATAGCCACCACTAGCATGTTCCCACCTTGGTTTCACTTTACCTCAACACAGAAATATATCACTATTCCTTCATCTTTTCAGGGTCTAAATCCTGGAATGCCTAACTCAATAGCATTGTGTTTGTACCTTCATTGGGAGAGTGACAGCAGTCCAAGAAAGCAGCTCGTTGGCACCTTCAAAGTGGCAATTAGGGATAGGCAGTAAATTCTGGCCTTGTCCACATTCCAAGAAACAAATAAAAGTAAGTGAGTAGATGTATGCTTTGTGTGCACAGCTTCCAACTCTGAACCTGCATTTGCCCGCCACTTTAATTTTCCACCGTCTTCCGGTGAAATCCTGCATTTTTCTACTGAGGTGTCATGAAAATTTGAAGAAAGGCTGGCCTCTCTCCTTTGGACTAAACAATGATCTTCAAGGCTCAGCATGATGATCAGAAAAAAAAGAGACTGTGCTCTGGTCGTTTGTGGACATCTTGATCGATCTTTTGCATGATGTCACATGACATCTTCTTTCACCTGGCTCAATCTACAGGGCTGCATAGTGGCATAGCTAGTAACCTGCTGCTTTGCAGCATGTTCCTGTACTTAGATGCTGTGTTGTCTGCATGAAGTTGCACATTTCTGTGAATGTGGGGGCTTTCTCCAAATGCTCCAGCTTCTTTTCACATCTCAAAGATGTGAATTAGCAGGTTAATTGGTCACTATAAACCCTTAGTTTGTAGCTGAATGTTAGAATTTGAGGAGAATTGATAAGAATGTGTGGAGAATTTAAAAGGGGATTAATTAAGATTCATGTAAAATGGTCTGCACAAACTCTGTGCTATGTTTCCTTATGACTCATCTACTTTTGTGTTTCTACATGATCCCTTCCCTTCCACCTGATCACAGACCTTCTCTTTTATTCTCTCCCCTTCTTCCCCTCAACTTAAAACTTTCAACCTCTAACTTTTTACTGTTCTGATGAACACCACAATCTAAATGTCACATTTTATGAAGATTTCTATTTCATCTGATCAAATTGGCCTGCAGTTCTGTATCTCTGAATGCATAGCAAAAACTTGCTCAAATTCCGTAACTGCCAATCTTACTCAAGTTAGTATTCAAATCCTGATCATCCGTTTGACAAGTAATCACTGTCTAAATATACTTTGAACTGGCACATTTCACTCTAATGCGGGTGTGCTGATGAAGATTCATATGCAATGGCAGTGTCAAAAAACACAATCATGGCCAACCTGGCGTTAACACAAAGCAAAAATCATATTCAAGAATGCTGTAAGGTTAAAGATCTTTTTTCAAAATATGAATAAGTTCTTCGACCAAAGAAATCTGAACAAACATGATAAATAAATATGCTTATGCTTACACCAATTTCTGAATTAATGTGGACTGTGTACAATCAAATCTATATATTTTCTCTTTTTAAATTTTGTTTCTTCTATGTCAGTTCTAAATGAATTAGTTGCTTATGTTTAACTTGAATTAAAAGTATCTTAAATATAAGAGGCCAGTGTATATGGTAAACAAAATATTCTTACTCTTCCCATCAATGGAATTCAAAACTGTACCAAAGAAAATATGATCGAGGAAGCCAAAATGTTATTATTTTTATACATTTAAATTTCAAAAATGAAAAGAAAAAATTGCTGTTGACAATAGTCAACCTGTTTTAATTTCACATTAATTTCAATGAGACAGAAAGCTGTTCAAAGAGCTGAATTACCCATTAAGTGCCAAAGCTAATGTAACATCTGAACCCTTCCCAAAATATTCGTGGAATCTTGAAGCAAAGATATCTGAATTGGTAATAGAAGCCAATGGTTTATTTAAGTATAATGTTCAAGGGGATTTTGAACTGCTGGGAGCAAATTATTCTCACATAAATTCCATAGTGTTCACAGTAGGTGAATAATTATCTGCTCCATATACCAGAAAAATGACAATAATTTTGCTTTATTTTGTTGTGATAGGTTTCTTCAAATAGATGGATTCTATTGTGTATTATTCAAAGATGTATAACAGTGCTCACCTCAGTTTTAGAGTAGAAGTTCTCAAAGCAAGGTCTGGAAATTTCACTATTTTTCTTTGATGAGGATTTGATTCTGCTTGATTCTGACTTGTGGTGCTCTGTGTAAATTTAGTTTCAAGATACGGAAGGTCCTTTAAAATGGTCAGAAGATTTAAGTAAATCCAGCATGTTGTTGGCCAAGCAAATTTGTTTTTCTCTGATATTGATCAAAATGTTCACAGCTGTCTGGAACTCGACTGCAGTCATATTACACAGTAAGCTACCAGTTCATGAGAATCAGTGGTAAATCCAAAAATTCCTCTGATTGACTATGAACACTGATAGTAATAAATGCTCTGTTATGATTTTCATGTAGAGCAATAGAGAATGCTCAGCACCAGATTATTTCTGCCTTTCAATCCTACACTGTGACAAATCAGATTAAAAGATAAATACTAATATTCATTAGGGAATTGATGTCTTCCAGCTCTTTTTAACGCTTCCCAGCTCTTGTTACTAGAAGGTGAAATATCTGTTAAGGTCTTTGTTAAACCTTTGTGCATTTAATTCCATTATTGAAATATACTGTAAATTGTTTATTAAAAGAAAGTTTCTGCCTGGATGTTTGAGAGTTTATTAGTTTTCTTGCCCCAAAGCAATCTATTCATTTGTTATCAGAAAATTGCAGATGCAGGGCATTTGAATTAAAAAAACTACTGAAACTTTTCAGCAGATCAAAATCTTGGGAATACAAAAGAGTTGATATTTCACGTTGATGACTTTCCATGGTAAGTAGCAAAATCTAGAAACCAATACAATCGCTGCAGGGAAGGGGGGATGGGGGAAGAGAAAATAAAGCAAATGTCTGTTTACATCCTTCTCTTTGGATTTACATATCCTCTGGACAGATCAGCTGCAAGCCTCACCATGGTCAGTCAGCATAGACTCCCGCTACTAATGTCATTCACTTTTTCTTGGTCTTCAGCTTATTACAGTCAGTTCCAGTTCAGTCACCTTTTAAATGACTGAAGTTGGGTGCGTTGGAGCCTTACATCAAAATGATACTTCCTTAGGGGACAGAATCCCTTACTTTCATCCTATTTTATCCATTAATAATTTTCAGGCTGCCAACATGTATTCCTTAACTGTCACTATTCTAATAAAAGAAAAAAAACCTTCTCATTCTGTCACAATGTAATCTCTCCGTGCAGGGATCAACCTCATAAAACTCTGCACTTTACCTAGTGTGTCTGTATCTCTTTGTTTTTGGTATGGAGAGATATGATCATTAGTAAGGCGTAGCTAGGATCATCAATGTCAACTCCAGGTCTACTACTTCTGAATTCCATATCCCTCAGAATAAATCACATTCTTGCTGGATTTTTAACTATCTTGCTAGCTTGTCACATTTCTTTTAAGAATGGTTTATACGTATTCCTCGTGTCTTTTGATCTTCTAAGTCACATAGTTTATTACAAAATACCAATAAAGGACTGAGGGTTGTTGTTAATGTTTTTATAAAGAATTTATTTGAACAGAGCAGGGTCAATGTGGTCTAAAATGAACTCACCAACTCTTAGATTTTTCTATCAGCATTCAATATTTTTGCTGTTGTGGAGCATTTTATGGCAGCTATGGTTTCTTCGACTTGCCCTTGAACACTCCAGCTGGCTCTGTGCAAGTGCTTATGGGAAAGAAGCAGTACAGGATGGGTACATTGAAAACTGTCCAATCTGGCACAAAAGGGATACATTGAATAAACGTAAGAATGGATTAAAAGAAAAATGTGTGTAGGAAAAGTAAGTTAAATATTTTTTAAAGTGTAAAATTTGATCTTTTAAGAAGCTGCAATTGCAATTCCTAACAGGAAGCACTGAGACTCCACATGTATGAAACACAATGTTTGCAGAAAACATCATAGTGTAGTGTTTAGCAGAATGCTATTACAGCCCTGGTGACCCAGGTTCAATACTGTCGCTATCTGTAAATAACTAGTATGTTCTCCACCAGACTGTGTGATTTTCCTCAGTGCTCTGTTTCCTCCCATATTTTAAAGACTTGTTGGATAGAAAGTTTGTTGGTCACAAGGGTGTAACTGGCTGACAACTTGGATGATGCAAGGATAGGTGGAAGGGCAGTTAGTGTTGAGGAAGCAGTGAGTATGTGAAAGGACTTGGACAGTTTAGAAAAATAGGCAAAGAAGTGATATATGGACTACAGTGTAGAGAGCTTATGGTCATGGGCTTTGGTAGAAGGAATAAAGATATAGTCTATTTTCAAAAAGAGAAGTAATTTCAGAAGTACAAAGGACTTGGGAGTTCCAGTGCTGGATTCCCTAAAGTTTAACTTGCTGGTTGAGTTAGTACCACCAACACGAGAAAGTCTGCAGATGCTGGAGATACAAGCAACACACACAAAATGCTGGAAGAACTCAGCAGGCCAGGCAGCATCTATGAAAAAAAACAGTCAACGTATTGGGCCAAGACCCTTCATCAAGATGCTGAGTTCCTCCAACATTTTGTGTGTGTGTGTTGGCTGAGTAAGTAGTCAGGAAGGCAAATTCAATGTCAACATTCATTTCAAGAGGACTAGAACATAAACGCAAGGATGTAATGCTAAGGATTTATAAGGCATTGGTCAGACCACATCTGGAATAACGTGACCAGTTTTAGGCCCCATATCTAAAAACCGATGAGCTGGAATTGGAAAGGGTTCATGGGAGGTTTACAAGAATGATCTCAGGAATAAAAGAGTTAACGTATGAGATGTGTTTGATGCTTCTGGTCTGTACTCACTGAAATTTAGAAGTATGAGTGAGGATCTCACTGAAACCAAGTAAATATTGAAAGACATAGATAGAGTAGGTGTGCAGAGGATGCTTCCAGTAGTTGAAGAGTCTCAGAATAGAAGGATGTCCCTTTAGGACAGAGATGAGAGAACTATCTTTAGACAGACGGTGGTGATTCTGTGGAATTCATTGCTACAGACAGCTTCTGGCCAAGTCATTGGGTATATTTAAAGTGGAAGTTGATAAGACTTATTAGTGAGGATGTTAACAGTTGTGGGGTGATGGCAGGAGAATGGGGTTGAGCGGGAAAATAAATCAGCCATGATCAAATGGCGGAACAGACTCGAAGGGCTGGATAACCCAATTCTGCTTCTATGCTTATGATTTTATGGTCTTATTCTGTATTGTTCTTGTTTTACTATGTTCCACCTCAATTCATTGTATAATGATTGGATTTGAATGGTACAGAACACAAGTTTTTCACTGTGTCTCAGTATATGTGACAATAATAAACCAGTACTAATACTGGCCCTTAAGCAGTCATGTTCAGAATCAGGTTTAATATCACCAGTATATGTCATGATATTTGTTGTCTTTGTGGCAGGAGTACAATGCAGTGTATAATAACAGAAAAAAAAACTGTGAGGTACAGTAAGCATATATATTGAATAGTTAAATTAAATAATTAGTGCAAAAAATAGAAATAAAGAAGTAGTGAAGTGGTGTTGATGGTTTCAATGTCTACTCAGATTGCAGAGGGGAAGAAGCTGTTCCTGAAACATTGAGTGTGTGCCTTCAGGCTTCTGTACCTCCTAGGAGTGAGAACAAGGCATGACCTGGGTGGTGGGGGTCCTTAATGATGGATGCCGCATTTTTGACGCATCATTCCTTGAAGATGTTCTGGATACTACAGAGGCTGGGGTCCATAATGGAGCTGACTAAGTTTACAACTCTCTGCAGCTTATTTCAATTCTGGGCAGTAGCTCCCTCCCCCGCCATACCAGATGGTGATGCAGCCAGTTAGAATGCTCTTCACAGTACATCTGTAGAAATTTAAGAGTGTTCACGGTGGCATACCTAATCTCTTGAAACACTTAATGAAATGTGCTGCTGTCGAGCTTTCTTTGTAGCTGCATCAATATGTTGGGTCCAGGATAGATTCTCAGAGATATTGACACCCAGAAACTTGAAACTGCTCACTCTTTCCACTTCTGATGCCTATATGAGGACTGGTGTGTGTTCTTTCATCTTACCCTTTGTGAAGTCCACAGTCAGTTCTTTGTCTTATTGACGTGAAAGGTTGTTGCTGTGACACCACTCAACCAGCTGATATATATGCCCTCTCATCACCTTTTGAAATTTTGCCAACAATAGGTGTGCTGTCAGCAAATTTATAGATGGCATTTGAGTTGTGCCTAGCCACACAGACATAGGAGTAGGGAGAGTAGAGCAGTGGTCTAAGCACACATCCCCAAGGTGTGCCAGTGCTGACTGTCAGCGTGATTGGGATGTTATTTCCAATCTGCACAGATTGTGGTCTTCTGGTTTGGGAAGTTGAGGATCTGGTTGCAGAGGGAGGTACAGAGACCCAGAGCCTTCTTCCATCATTAACATGTTATTTTCTCTAATCCTGCTCTTTATTCTATTTTTTTTACTTTCTCTACTTATTTGCCTAATTTTCCTCCTCCTCTTCTCATTTTCTAACTCTCTAGCATAAAGCTGAATTGACACCACTTTAAATATCAATGTGAGATGCTCAAACACTCAAACTGGTAAGAAGCATCTGCAGGTGCAGAACATGAAATAATTTTCTAGGCTGATGCATTTTTTTCAACTGCTTTGTAATAATGCTTGTGCTGAATTTGTTGAGCCTGCACTGGAACACCAAAATCTGGTTGCATTGTGAGAGTTTGGTATAGCTACACCATTAAGTTACCAGAAAACAAACACATGGAATTAATAATCAATAATTTAAGTAAATTTATGACAAACTGTGATAGTTGAAACAAATTGAAGTTCAAAGTAAATTTTTGTTTCAATGTACATATGTCACCGTATAGAACCTGGAGATTCCTTTTCTTGCAGGCATACTCAACAAAGCTATAGGATAAAACTATATCAGAATCAATGAAAGACCAGCCAACTAGTGAGTTCAACCAGAGTGCAGCATACAACAAACTGTGCAAATACAAAAAGAAGAGAAAATAATATCAACAAATAAGAAATAACTTTCGAGAACATGAGATTAAGAATACTAGAAAGTGAATCCATTGGTTGTGGGAACATTTCAATAATGAGGTGAGTAAAGGTATCCCATTTGGTTCAAGAACCTTTACTTAGGGGGTCAGACAGGTGATTCTGTGGATGCAGAAAAGAAACTCGGATGGTAGTTTGCTTCCCAGGTGCCAGGGTCCGGAATGTTTCAGATTGCATCCGAGATATCCTGCATTGGGAGGGAGAACAGTCAGAGGTCATGGTACATATTGGTACCAATGACATAGGTAGGAAAAGGGAAGAGGTCCTGAAAACACACTACAGGGAGTTAGGAAGGAAGTTGAGAAGCAGGACTGCAAAGGTAGTCATCTTGGGATTACTGCCTGTGCCATGTGACAGTGAGTATAGGAATAGAATGAAATGGACGATAAATGCGTGGCTGAGGGATTAGAGCAGGGGGCAGGGATTCAAATTTCTGGATTACTCGGACCTTTTTTGGGGCAGGTGTGACCTGTGCAAAAAGGACGAGTTGCATTTGAATCCTGGGGGACCAACATCCTGGCGGGGAGGTTTGCTAAGGCTATTGGGGAGAGTTTAAACTGGAATTGTTGTGGGGTGGGAACCGAACTAAAGAGACTGGAGAAAAGGTAGTTGGCTCACAAATAGAGAGAGCTTGGTGACAATGTGTGAGGGAGGCAAGGCAGGTGATAAAGAAGGGACATGCTCAGACCGACTGTTTGAGATGTGTCTATTTTAACGAAAGGAGTATTGTGAACAAAGCAGATGAGCTTAGGGCATGGATCAGTACTTGGAGCTATGATGTGGTGGCAATTACGGAGACTTAGATGGCTCAGGGACAGGAATGATTACTTCAAGTGCTGGGTTTTAGGTGTTTCAGAAAGGTCAGGGACGGAGGCAAAAGAGGTGGGGGCATGGCACTGTTGATCAGAGATAGTGTCACAGCTGCAGGAAAGGTGGACGTCATGGAGGGATTGTCTACGGAGTCTTTGTGGGTGGAAGTTAGGAATAAGAAGGGGTCAATAATTCTGCTGGGTGTTTTTTATAGGCTGCCCAATAGTAACAGGGATATTGAGGAGCAGATAGGGAAACAGATCCTGGAAAGGTGTAATAATAACAGGGTTGTCGTGGTGGGAGATTTCAATTTCTCAAATATCGATTGGCATCTCCCTAGAACAAGGGGTTTAGATGGGGTGGAGTTTGTTAGGTGTGTTCAGGAAGGTTTCTTGACACAATATGTAGATAAGCCTACAAGAGGAGAGGCTGTACTTGATCTAGTATTGGGAAATGAACCTGTTCAGGTGTTAGATCTCTCAGTGGGAGAGCATTTTGTAAATATTGATCATAATTCTATCTCGTTTGCAATAGCACTGGAGAGAGATAGGAACAGACAAGTTAGAAAAGCGTTTAATTAGAGTAAGGAGAATTATGAGGCTATCAGGCAGGAAGTTGGAAGCTTAAATTGGGAACAGATGTTCTCAGGGAAATATATGGAAGAAATGTTGCAAATGTTCAGGGGATATTTGTATGAAGTTCTGCATAGGTACGTTCCAATGAGACAGGGAAGTTACAGTAGGGTACAGGGACAATAGTGTACAAAGGCTGTAGTAAATCTAGTGAAGAAGAAAAGAAAAGCTTACAAAAGGTTCAGAGATCTAGGTAATGTAAGAGATCTAGGAGGTTATAAGGCTAACAGGAAGGAGCTTAAGAAGGAAATTAGGAGAGCCAGAAGGGGCCATGAGAAGGCCTTGGCGGGCAGGATTAAAGAAAACCTTAAGGCGTTCTACAAGTACGTGAAGATCAAAAGGATAAGACGTGAAAGAATAGGACCTATCAAGTGTGACAGTGGGAAAGTGTGTATGGAATCGGAGGAAATAGCAGAGGTACTTATTGAATACTTTACTTCAGTATTCACTATGGAAAAGGATCTTGGTGATTATAGTGATGACTTGCAACGGACTGAAAAGCTTGAGCATGTAGATATTAAGAAAGGGGATGTGCTGGAGCTTTTGAAAACCATCAAGTTGGATAAATCGCTGGGACCAGATGGGATGTACCCCAGATTACTGTGGGAGGCGAGGAAAGAGATTGCTGAGCCTCTGGTGATGACCTTTGCATCATCAATGGGGACGGGAGAGGTTCCGGAGGATTGGTGGGTTGCAGATGTTGTTCTCTTATTCAAGAAAGGGAGTAGAGATAGCCCAGGAAATTATAGAGCAGTGAGGCTTACTTCAGTGGTTGGTAAGTTGATGGAGAAGTTCTGGAGAGGCAGGACTTATGAACATTTGGAGAGGTATAATATGATTAGGAATAGTCAGCATGGCTTTGTCAAGGGCAGGTTGTGCATTATGAGCCAGATTGAATTTTTTGAGGATGTGACTAAACACATTGATGAAGGAAAAGCAGTAGATGTAATGTATATGGATTTCAGCAAGGCATTTGATAAGGTACCCCACGCAAGGCTTATTGAGAAAGTAAGGAGGCATGGTATTCAAGGGAACATTGCTTTGTGGATCCAGAACTGGCTTGCCCACAGAAGGCAAAGAGTGGTTGTAGACGGGTCATATTCTGTATGGAGGTTGGTGACCAGTTGAGTACCGCAGGGATTTGTTCTGGGACCCTTACTCTTCGTGATTTTTATAAATGACTTGGATGAGGAAGTGGAAGGATGGGTTAATGAGTTTGCTGATGACACAAAGGTTGGAGGTGTTGTGGATAGTGTGGAGGGCTGTCAGAGGTTGCAGCGGGACATTTATAGGATAGAAAACTAGGCTGAGAAGTGGCAGATGGAGTTCAAGCCAGATAAATGTGAAGTGGTTCATTTTGATAGGTCAAATATGATGGCAGAATATAGTATTAATGGTAAAACTCTTGACAGTGTGGAGGATCAGAGAGATTTTGGGGTCCAAGTCCATAGGACGCTCAAAGCAGCTACGGAGATTGACTCTGTGGTTAAGAAGGCATATGGTGTATTGGCCTTCATCAATTGTGGAATTGAATTTAGGAGCTGAGAGGTAATGTTGCAGCTATATAGGACCCTGTTGAGACCCCACTTGGAGTACTGTGCTCAGCTCTGATTGCCTCACTACAGGAAGGATGTGGAAACCATAGAAAAGGTGCAGAGGAGATTTACAAGGATGTTGCCTGGATTGGGGAGCATGCCTTATGAAAAGAGGTTGAGTGAACTCGGCCTTTTCTCCTTGGAGCGACAGAGGATGAGAGGTGACCTGATAGAGGTACATAAGATGATGAGAGGCATTGATCGTGTGGACAGTCAGAGGCTTTTTCCTAGAGCTGAAATGGCTGCCACTAGAGGGCACAGGTTTAAGGTGCTTGGGAGTCGGTACAGAGGAGATGTCAGGGGTAAGTTTTTTACGCAGCTAGTGGTGAGTGCGTGGAATGGGCTGCCGGCAACGGTGGTGGAGGTGGATGCGATAGGGTCTTTTAAGAAACTTTTGGATAGGTACATGGAGCTCAGAAAAATAGAAGGCTATGGGTAACACACATCAAAGTTGCTGGTGAACGCAGCAGGCCAGGCAGCATCTCTAGGAAGAGGTGCAGTCGACGTTTCAGGCTGAGACCCTTCATCAGGGCTAACGGAAGGAAGAGTTAGTAAGAGGTTTGAAAGTGGGAGGGGGAGGGGGAGATCCAAAATGATAGGAGAAGACAGGACGGGGAGGGATGGAGCCAAGAGCTGGACAGGTGATTGGCAAAGGGGATATGAGAGGATCATGGGACAGGAGATCCGGGAAGAAAGACAAGGGGGGGGACCCAGAGGATGGGCAAGGGGTATAGTCAGAGGGCCAGAGGGAGAAAAAGGAGAGTGAGAGAAAGAATGTGTGTATAAAAATAAATAACAGATGGGGTACGAGGGAGAGGTGGGGCATTAGCGGAAGTTAGAGAAGTCGATGTTCATGCCATCAGGTTGGAGGCTACCCAGACGGAATATAAGGTGTTGTTCCTCCAACCTGAGTGTGGCTTCATCTTTACAGTAGAGGAGGCCGTGGATAGACATGTCAGAATGGGAAAAGGATGTGGAATTAACATTTTAATGTTAAACGTCGACTGCACCTCTTCCTAGAGATGCTGCCTGGCCTGCTGCGTTCACCAGCAACTTTGATGTGTGTTGCTTGAATTTCCAGCATCTGCAGAATTCCTGTTGTTTAGGCTATGGGTAACCCTTGTACTTTCTAAGGTAGGGACATGTTCGACGCAACTTTGTGGTCTGAAGGGCCTGTATTGTGCTGCAGGGTTTCTATGTTTCTAACCTGATGGTTTAGGGTAATAACTATTGCTGAACTGGTAGAGCAAGTCTTGAGGCTCTTGTACCTTTTTCCTGATGCTAGCAGCGAGAAGAGAACACGTCCTGGGTGGTGGGGGTCTCTGATGATGGATGCCGCTCTCCTGCATCAGTGTTTCATGTAGATATGCACGATAGTGATAGTGCTTCCCCCATGATGGACTGGGCTGTATCCATTGTTTTTTGGAGGATTTTCCATTCAAGAGCATTGGTGTTTTCATACTATGCTGTGACGCAGCCAGTCAATATTCTCTCCACAACACATCCAGAGAAGTTTATTACAATTTTAGATGTCATGCTGAATCTTCGCATACTCCTAAGGAAGCAGAGGTGCTGCTGTCCTTGCAATTGCACATACGTGCTGGACCGAGGACAGATCCTCTGAAATAATAATAACTAGGAATTTAAAGTTGCTGACCCTTTCCACCTCTGATTTCCCCAATGAGGAGTGACTCTAGTTTCCTTCTCCTGAAGTCAATAATCAGCTCTTTGATCTTGCTAACATTGAATGAGAGGTTGTTATTATGACACCACTCAACCATATCGTCAACCTCTCTTCTATATGCAGATTCGTCATTACCTTTGATTTGGCCAACGACAGCGGTGTCGTCAAAAAACTTGAATATGTTGCATTGGAGCTGTGCTTAGCCACACAGTCGGAAGTGTAAAATGAGTCAAGCAGGGAACCAAGCACACGTTTTTGTGGCGCACCTGTGCTGATAGAAATCATGAAGGAGGTGATGTTGCCAATCCGAACAGATTGGAATCTGCAAGTGAGGAAATCCAGGATCTCATTGCACAAGGAGGATTGAGGCCAAGTTCTTAGTTCTGAGGGGTTGATGGTATTGAATGCTGAGCTGTCGTCAATAAAAAGCATCCTGATATATGTATCTTTGCTGTCCTGATATTCCACGGTTGAATTACATGGCATTGCTGTGGATCTGTTTGTCCGGCAGGCAATTTGGAGTGGATACAAGTCACTTCTCAGGCAGGAGTTGATATGATTCATCAGAAACCTCTCAAAACACTTCATCACTGTCGATGTAGGTGCTACTGGGCAATAGTCATTGAGGTGTTCACCATGCTCTTCTTGAGCACCAGTATAATTGAAGCCTGCTTGAAGCAGATGGGTACCACACACTACTGAAGTAAGAGGTTAAAGATCTCAGTGAACACACCAGCCAGTTGATCAGCACAGGTCTTTAGTACATCGGCAGATATCCCATTTAATACTATAATTTTTATGCATTGACTGTGGGTCTAGTAACAGTATAGCATGTACAAATGTGTTTAAATACCTCATTGAGCATACATCAGTTCCATGAGCAGCTAAAAGGAATTGATTTTCCATTCTCAATTATGTGTGAAGAATTGTGTATATATGCATTGTTAATCTCAGATCTTTAATACTGTTGCACAAAGTATCAAGAGTTGTGCAAGGTTACATATATAAGTGGTGATCAATAACATGTTTAAGTGGTCGTCAATAGGGGCACGTGGCCTTGCTGAAATGGAATATACAAGTCTAAGTGGCAGATCAAAGATGAGAGTATGTGGCCCATGTTTCTGGCATGATGACTGTAGTGAAAGGATAACTGAGATAGATCAGAGTGGTTGAGCAACATATCTGCCACATCACATGGTTTACTTAGCATGGATGTGGACTCGATTTCCAAGCAGTGATCCTGAATACCTATTGCACACCAACTAACATCATTGCTGCATGTCTGTGTCTAAGTGCATCATATAATTAAATGTCAGGAATGCCTTCACCTGAAGGAGTGCAGAATTTAAAGAAAGTAACACATTATGACCTGTGCATTAGAAATCTAAAACCAATGTGTTGGCAGTTGCTTTGTAGATAACATTCCAGATAGCGTTAGGTTACAGCAACAGAGTACAGTTACTGATTATATGAAAATGTTCTGATGTTTTCTCCCACAAAATGCTGGTGAATGCAGCAGGTCAGGTAGCATCTATAGGAAGAGGTACAGTCGACGTTTCCGGCCGAGACCCTTTGTCTGACAAAGGGTCTTGGACCGAAACATCAACTGTACCTCTTCCTATAGATGCTGCCTGACCTGCTGCGTTCCATCAGCATTTTGTGTGTGTTGCTTGAATTTCCAGCTTCTGCAGATTTCCTCGTGTTTGCTAATGTTTTCTCTATTTGTTTTAATTGACATGGCTATTTTATAGAAACAATGCTTTGTTCATTCAAGTGACCTAGAGTAGATTAAGAATGTAATAACAGCTTTGTGAATGTATTTTTATTTATTCTCTTGATGGGGCAGAAAATCACTCTTCTGTAAGAGCATAGTGGCCATTGGAAATCGGTGCCATGCTTCATCAAATGCTGGATGAAAGTAGTTTCTGTTTGTAGAGGAAAACCCTATATTATGTTAGGAATTAAGCTATGAAGAACAAAGATCTGTCAGCGTGGCTCAAGAATCAATCCTGTCAGGGCTTAAGCCTTTTTTTTATATATCAATGTAACACTAAAGAGGAAGATTTTCACTATAAAGCCAATTACATAAACTGCAAAAATCCATCCTTTTCAAATCCACATCAGCAAAGATAATGTGAATGGTTTCTGCTAGGATTTGGGAATTCAGTATAGTCATTTTGATCAGTTGCAAAAGTCTGCGCATATGGGGCCGTGTTTGTTGTCATAATCATAAGCATATGTATGTATAGGTGCAATGTAAAACTTAATAGCATCACGTAAGCAGCATTCACAAGAAAAATGTAAATTAAACATCAATTATACAAATTTTTTACAAGCAGAAATCACAATTCAAACTGAAACACTGAAGTTCATTTTAGTGCAAAAGGTGATCTGAGAGGTCTTAGTGTTCCTAAACTGCAGTGGTGATTAGGGTTTTGTTGGTCGGTTCAAGAATGAAATGGTTGAAGGGAAGGAACTGTTCTTGAACTTAGTTCAGGTTGATAATTTCCAGTATTAGCATTTAATAAGTCTATAATTCACATTGAACTGAAGGTTACAAGTAGCAGTAATAGTTGGGAAATGTCAATGACTTAGTTAAAGCTTATTCAATTTATATCCAGCTTATTAAATTTGTCATTTTATTTGAATGTCATTTAAGTAAATATGGAATTGGTTATTGTGTAGATGAAAATGGCAAATGGAATATCTATAATTTCTGTGTGTAAATGAAATAACTTCCTCTCATCCTATGTTATATTTAAACTACAGAGAGTAGTCTTATTACACCGATAGGATGATGTGCATTACAGTAGCTTCCTTTGTTGGAAAATATCATTAATGAGATTTGCCAAAGGCCCTATTTCACCACCTACTTAACAATGAGCTTTCTATCCTTGAAGATAATGAGTAATAGGTTAAAAGGAATACACTAATTCCTCAATTTAAGAAGTTATGGCTATCATGTTTTGTGAAGCACACCATTCATCACACAGAGTAGAACATTGCATGGAAATGCCCAAAGTACATTTTAGATTTGATAAATTTTGTTTAACAAAACATTTTTTTTCAGGAAAGCAGCTCTTTCATTAAGTAAGGAATAACTGTAGCAGGACAGAGCAAGCTTATAAGCCAATGGTTTTCTTTGGACTCAGCTGTCTATAGTCCAAGGTTTAGCGTGCTTTGCTCAGCACGCCAAGATGTGCTGGAGATTAGATGCTGCTGCACGTAAACTTCCATTCCACTCAATATTCAACAGTAACTCCAGTAGTACTTCACTGACATCCTAGAGAGAGAGTCCAGCTGCAATTTGAATTTGGACCCTTAACATTATGCCAAGGGTAGTTAGCATTTGAACTGCAGTAGGAATCACTGATGTTATGAAGAAGTTAAAGTTCATTACTTAATCATTTTACTTAATTTGAATATTGTTAATTACATCCTAACATTTTAAACTATTTAGAGTTTTATAAAGAAATTGTACTAAGATATTTGTAAATTGAAGCAATTAAGCATTTTTTTTAAAGCTGTTCCAATGTTTCAGAATAGGACCTCAGATTTGATACCTAGGTATCCTCTCAGTGTGGAAATCATTTGCAAGACTCCTTTCAAATATAGTCAGTCACCTCAGCCCTTCATAAATGGATTAGTGTGTGTGGGCAGGCTCCATAGGTGGCAAATTCAGGTGGCAAGTCAGATTGATGATGATCCAGCCCATTATATTATTAATAAAATTGTGATGATAAAGAGTGAAGCTAATGTAACTGGGTGACCGTCGAATCTTACTCAATATCGTTAAAAGTGTACTTAGGCATCCATCCGGGTAATGCTAGAATAGTTGTCTGTGCCTTTAAGTGGAGATGGTGGTGTCATTACACACACACGGGATAGTGGGGAGACCATTTTTGTTTTCAGCAGAAGAAGCTGGTGGGGCTTTGAGATTCAGTTCCTCCCAGAGATACTGGGCATGGTGAGGAAAGGTGAGCATTAATTGACGATATCCATGTGAATTTGTTTATGCTTGTTGGTGAATCGAGAATATCGGTAATTTGACATGTTTCACATGTGGATGCTTTAGATTTTCATGAGTGAAGGCATCAGCGCTGGATAGTGTGGTTTGTGCAAAGTTCCTTACGGGCCAAGAAGGTCAGTCTTCCTGTAATTTAACTACCAAGCAATATCTTGTAAAAGTTGTGCCAAAGTGTACCTTTTGTCTAACTTTATTGTATCATGACTGATTGTGAATGTAACAGCGTAACGTGAATGTTTAATCTCTGTCTGGAAGTTAAGCACTTATGTACAAAAAGGGAGTAGAGGTCTTAGATGAGATGTATTCGCTTACATTTTCGCTGCTATGTATAAGGTACAGGCTCGGTGGGATTATAATGTTGTTTGTCTTGTGTTCCTTCAGAATTGCCACTACCATATTAGTTTTGTATTAGTTTTGTGCGGTTTGCTTTATGTATTTTTATACTACATACCCAATTTGTCAATACACAAGCGTGTAGATCGAAAGTTAAACTGAGATTGTAATGGCAGGAACTGGTTGTAAATTTGTTCATTTTGTTTTGAGACCCTTCTCTGGCACTAAAACATCTAAAACAGATAAAGGAATTAAAACCCGAAGAAGTATTTGTTGTCCTGAGTGTGTACTTTTCCCCAGGCTGCAAAACTAGGAAGAGATGAATTCATCAGCTATCTCTTTGTCTCCACAGATGCTTGACCCCTGAGTTTCTCCAGCTCTTCAACCTTTTGATGTTAAATCCTACCATAGCTCAGAACCCTCAGATTGAACAGTTTTGTTGTAACTTTAAATGAGAATATCTTGCTGTATGTCAAGGTCTGATTATCTTGGGAATTTTGGAAGTACTTATGTAATTAAAATCAACTATAATTCAATGTTCTTTGGAACATGATTTGAATGCAAAACAGCTTTTATTTGTTGACCCAGAGTTTGTAATTATTTCATCATTTTAAGGATCTCTGCAAACTAATTTTGCAGTAATCACAATAATAATTTCAGGAAAGATATACTTTAATCCTTCTAAAGCTTGCCCAGATTGTCTTTGCTCACAGCGGATAAATAACTAATGCCATTAAAATTGAAGCAGCTATTTCCTGGCGTGATGCACGTTCAAACGCTGCATAAAGATAGATTCATTAAGTTGAGATAACATTAATAAAGGAGTGAAAATTGAAATTGTCTTCAATCTTTTACAATTAAAATGAATGACATAGCTGTCCTGAAATCGCTAATGAAGGAATTAGTTTGATACATTTTCTGGAAAATGAGGGTGTGCAACCTTTATAGACGTAAGCCATGCAGAAATGTGTTATTTTGAATATTTCTATATGGTGTGAATTTTGTTTCTTAACTGAAATATTTCTTAAACTTTTATGTCTGATTGTGATGATTCCTCGATGTATTTTGTACTTAGAGTGAGCTGGACTGGCCATTTAGCTATTCATCATACAGAGAGACTAGCAAACCTACACGATACAAGACACAGGAATATATCATGTACTGGAACATGGTCACTTCCAGATAACAAATTATATAATTTTGCCCTAAGGTCAAAACAACAAAGATGCTTCTCTTGCACTAATACACAATGTGGAATTTTCCTTTGAAATCTATGACACATCTTTTCCAAGACAAGTGTTACATTCTCATGTCTTTTTGGCTTTACACAGGGATTTTAAATTGATTCCTGCTGGCCAATATACACTCAGTGGCTACTTTATGAGGTACAGGGATACTTCATAATGTGGCCACTGAGTGTATTTCTGTGTGTTTGTTGACTTCTGCTGCTGTAGCCCAAACACTTCTAGGCTGGACGTGTTGTGTGTTCAGAGGTGCTGTTCTGGACACTACTGTTGGCGTGTCTGACGATGACAGGAGGCCTGTGCGGGAGAGTTTTTAAAGTGGAAAAGCCATTGCGTTGGGGTAGTTCCACTCTCTTGACCTCAGAAGTCTGGGTCCAGTGGTACTAAAAAATGTCACAAACTAAGGTTTTCCTAGGTTGCAGTGTATGATGTCTTCTGTGCCCTGTCATGCCCTTTGCTTTCAATGGAGAGTTGCTGTACTGCCTTCTCACTGTAGATCTCATCCACCCTGTATGTCGGAGCTGACTTTGCATGCTAGGCCACTGGCTACCCTCATCTGGTTTAGCTCACTTGTTGAAGCGGTGTATGAGGGTGTGACTGCTGTCACATGCAATCAGCTATTTGGAGCCATAGGTGAGAGCTGAGTGTCCAGTGGGGACCAAAGGTGAGCAATCTGCCCCACCGGGAATGGGCGCGACAAGTGTCCTCACCAGAGGTGCTACCCATCCCTGGGCTTTCCATACACCCTACCACTGTTGCAATGAGTGGTTATTTGAATTACTGTCACCTTCATGTCAGCTTGAACCAGTCTGGCCATTCTCCTCTGACCTTTCTCATTAAAAAAGTTGTTATTGCCCACAGAACTGTCGCTCACTGGGTGTTCTTGTTTTAAATATCATTCTCTGTAAGCACCAGAGACTGTTTTGTGTGAAAATCTCAGGAGCTCTGCAGTTTCTAAGATATTCAAACCACACCATCTTGCACCAAAAATTATTCTACTGTCAAAGTCACTCCGATCACATTTCTTTCCCATTCTGACATTTAGTCTGAACAACAACTGAACTGTTTGACCATACTTTTATGCATTGAGCTGTTGCCATGTGATTGTCTGATTAGATATTTCCATTAATGAGGAGGTATACAGATGTACCTAATAAAGTGGCCAGTGAATACACAGCCAGCAGCCATTTGAAGAAAATCATTGATAAGGAACATTTCAAAACTTTGTTTTTGTATATTGGAAAGTCAACCATTTTCTATAACTTAAGTTTTTTCTTTGTAGAAAATAATTGCCAGATTTTAATGATTTATTCTGCCCACTGTGAAGAGCACTTCTCCAAGAATAACATGGAAGATGTGTAATCAGCTTTTGGTATTCTAAGTTACTTTGTCTTGATGGATATAGTGTTAGAATGAAAGAAGTGAGGGATTTAGTTCTTTTATTGCAGAGTACTGCTGAGAATTTTCCAGAAAAAAAACTTGGTTATAGGAGGTGTATAGTAAGCAACAGCATGACCAAGACAAGTAAAAGTTATGAATTGGATAGACAGCTGTCTAACTGTCTATCTTCATCAGTTTTCTTCTTTGAACCAACCTGTGTCAATAAAAAATCAATATTGGGTCTACAGTGATTCCTCCATCCTTTAGCATCTGCACAGGTGCAGGCTCAAGCTGGACATTTCTAAGTATTTTTGATCATAGTTTTATTTTTCAATATATCCAAATTCTATTTCTTTTGTTAAAACAATTTCAGCACTTTTTGTTTTCCATAGAGCTTAGCAAAGCTGACAAATATCAGAAAACGAGTCCTGGTTATATAACAGTCGTTACTTGTTCTTTGAACTCTGACTCCCACAAACCACTTTCTGTAACTGGAATTTTTGAGACACTTTAAGTATAAGCTTTTCCTGTCCTTCACTGTGGTAACTTATGGTTCCTTAACCCTACTCTTTATAATGCCAAATCACTTTATACTGCTAAGAAAGTAGAGAGCTTGGTACATATCACGGTTGCATCTATGTGCTGGGTCCAGGATAGGTGCTCCAAGATATTGACACCTAGGAACTTGAAGCCGCTCACCTTTCTCACCAATGACCCTTCTTTGAGGATTGGTGTTAGTTCCCCTGATTTCTCCTTCCTAAAAAACATCTACATTCAATATATTAGCTTTACTGACGTTGAGTGCAATTTGTTGTTACAATACCACATTTGACGATTTCATTGACCTGATAAGGATGGTAGATTTCCTTTTCTGAAAGATGTTAACTTGCAGTCATTATTTTCAGGGATAGTTGTTAATATTCTGTATATTAATCTGAATTTATATTCCATAACAGTTATGGTGGAATTCAATACTCCGGATTTTTAATCTAGACCTTTGAATTACTAGTCTGCTAACTCAGCCACAGTGCCTACACAATGGCTAAATATGGTGCAGATATACAGACATGTGGCTCACATTTAACTAACTTTCTTAAGAAGAAAGAGATAGTTTAAAGTTAGGCCATTATTTATACTCTACCCAATTTTATGTTGCATTGAGTTTAAACAATAGCTGGGCCATACGTTTTATAACTAACTAGAACCCTTATCAAAGAGTGCTACTCTGACGGGCCTGCAGTGGTGTTTCAACCTTTGCTTCCAACTGTCAAGACCATGGGGATATACATTCTAGTATCATGATATTGTCGTCAGTGAAGGAATCACAGGGCCTGTTAGGCAGGCTGCTATTCTGAGACAGCAGGAAAGTCTGTCTCAGAATTGGATTATGGCTGATCCAGTTTTCTTTCAACCCCGATCTCCTGCCTCTGCCCTGTATCCCTCATGCCCTAACCAATCAAATTCTGCCTTAAATATACATAAAGACTTGGCCTCCACAGATGCCTGTGGCAAAAAATTCCACAGATTCACCACTCTCTGACTGGAAAAATTCTTTCTCATCTCTATTCTAAAAGGACGCCCCTCTGTTCTGAGGCTGTGTCCTTTGGTTTTAGGTTCTCCCACCATGGAAACATCCTCGCCACATCCACTCTATCAAGGCCTTTCACTATTTGATAGGGTTCAATGAGGTCACCCCTCATTTTTCTGATTTCTAGCAAATACAGCCCTTGAGCCATCAGACTCTCTTCACGTAGGAAACTATCCAATCCTGAAATCATTTTCATGTACCACCTTTGAACCCTCTCCAGATTCAGCACACCTTTTCTAAGATAAAGGGCCCAAACCTGCTCACCATATTCCAAATGAGGTCTCAGCAATGTTCTACATTACATCCCTGCTTTTATATTCTAGTCCTCTGAGTTTAATGCTAATATTGCATATGCCTTCCTCACCACAGACTCAACCACAGACTTATCACAGACTTTATCTTACTAAATTATTATTTGACCGTCGGAAAACAAGTACCTATACAATATTTCAATCAGAATTTCACTTACAAATCTCTGACCTCAAGGACAGTTAGTTTTCAGACATCTAAAAAGAAAATATAAAAAAAAGAAAATCTGCCAAGTCTCTTTATTCTGCCTCTTGTTCTGTTAAATACACAAAATGATTTTAACAGTAGTAACAGAAAATGCTGGAAACTCTCAGAAGGCCAGGCAGCATCTGTGGAGAGAGAAACATAGTTAACATTTCAGATTGAAGACTCTTCATCAAAGGGGCCTTTGTCTTCAAATGTTAACTCTTTCACTTTTCACAAATGCTATCTGACTTTCTGTGAGCTTCTAGCATTTCCTGAAGAGCATAGAATAGTATAACACAGTACACGCCCTTTGGCCCATGACGTTCTGCCAACCCCTTAACCTAATTTAAGATCAACCTAAACCTTTCCTTCTACGCAGACCTCTTTCATCTGTGTGCCTATCTAGAGTATCTTAAATGTCCCTAATGTAACAGGTTCTACTACCACCCCAAGCAGTGTGTTCCATGCAATTACCATTCTCTGTGTGAAAAAAACTACCTCTGACATCCAATCACCTTTCCTCCAGTCACCTTAATATTAATATTTCACATTCTCAGTTATTTCTTAATATTTGAGATTTTCAGATTCAAATGCAGTTTTTGGTTATTATTTTAGCAGTCTCCACATGTAGACAATAACACCAGATTACTTTGCTTTGACATTGCTTCATAAAAATCAATTAAATTCTTGCCAAGACAAACAAAAATGTTTCTTTATATCCTGTAACCAGTGCAACCAATTGATGACCTAGGTGATTTTCTTCTGCAAGTTTAATTTTTGTAATTATTTCATGAGTTAAGAAGTCCATCTCAAAAATATTAAATATGATTGCTTGTTATTCTTGCCTCCAATTCTTTCACCTGAACATAATGATTTTCGTAATCTTTCTTGTAGTGAATGGAACTAATCTCCATCTGCTGAACAGGGATTTAATTCATGTACTTGCTGCTGATTTCCCGGTATAATTGAACTCAACTTTTATTTCAAGCAGTCATAAGTTTCACCTTTAAGAAATAGCTGTCCTGTTTGATATTTTTTCTGTGCTCTCCTGTTCTGGCATCTGCTGCATTGCAGCTGAGATCTCCTCAACAAAATATGTGTTTTGTAGGAATCATCATCATCATCAGGTTCCATGCCCAGTTTGAGTTTGACTGCCATGGCCCACACACTCTTGTTTTTGGTCAAGTGGATCAATTCATTGGTATTCATTTCAAGTTCACTGGCTGCTGTCTCCATCATCATTTGTCTTTGTCTTCCTCTTGCTTTTTTCCCTTCAATCTTTCCCATAATTACCATGCATTCTAACTCCTCTTTAATAATCACGTCTAATGAAGTTACGTTGCCTTTTCATGATCTCATAAATTATTTCTCTTTTTGTATTTGCACTGTTCATGATATTCTCCTTAGATATTCGTTTTGTCCATGATATTCTTTCCATCCTCCTCAAAAACCACATCTCTGCTGCTTCAATTCGTTTCCTCATGTTACTAGATATTGTTCAACATTCTGAGCCATATAACATAACTGTATAAATGTAACATGTCAGTACTCTGAGGGAGGTTGTCATGCCTAGTTTAGTATTGGTCAGTATACTTTTCATTCTCGTAAAGGTGTCTTTTGCCATCCCTAGTCTTCTTTTGATGTCCATGTCACACCTGCCATCTGATGTCACCCAGCTTCCAAAACAGCAAAAGTTCTGTACTTGTTTTATGTCTTCCCCGTTTATTCTCAGCTTGCAGATAGAATTCTCCTTCTTTTTGGATATCACCATGCATTCTGTCTTTTTGCAATTGATAGATAGACCCATTTTTGCACTTTCTTCCACAAATATATCAATTAAGTTTTGTAGTTCTTCGTACTTGCAACTAACACAGTGTCATCTGCATATCTGAAATTATTGACATTTTCACAGCCAACTTTGATTCCCAAGATATCTCTTATTTTTTGTAATATTGTTTCACTGTACACATTAAGTAAATCAGGGGAGAAAACACACCCTTGTCTATCGCCTCTCTTGATTTTCGTAAACTGACTCACTTCTCCATCTATTCTTCCAGCAGCATTTTGTTCCCAGTACAGAATTCTGATTAGGCGGAGGTCTTTCGAATCTAAATCTAGAGTTTTCTGTAATATTTCAAATAACTTATTGTGGAAAGAAATTACATAAAAGAGAGAGAAGTATCACCCTACCTGCTGAACATTTACACAGCTCAGTCTTGAATATTTTTACTAAGATAATCACACAGAATGTTGCAAATAGAGCAGTTAAAGAGACATTGTGCACTAAAAGAGTGAAACAGGCCCTTTGGCCCATCTAGTCCGTGCCATGCTCCCCATATACCTGCACTTGGACTACAGACCTTCCGTAACCATCTCATCCATATACCAATCCAAACTTCTCTTCAGTGTTACAATTGAGCCCACCTCGACCACTTCCATTGACAGCTCATTCCACACTCACAGCACCCTCTGAGCAAAGCAATTCCCTGCTCAGATTCCCCTTAAATGCTTCACATTTCTCCCTAAACCTATGATCTCTTATCTAGTCTCACCCTTACAGAAGGGGAAAAGCCTACATGCATTCACCCAGTCGATACCTCTCATAATTCTGGATGGCCCCATAAAATCTTCCCTTATTCTTCTGCACGCCAGAGAATTTTTCTTAACCTAGTTGATGTATCCCTGTAATTGGTTCAAGTCCTGGCAGCATTCGTGTAAATTTTCTCCACACACTTTCAAGCTTATTGTTGATGACCTCAAGACCAACACAGTCGAAGAATGTGTGGGGACAAATGTGTATGTGCTTCCAGTGCCAACATAGCAAGCCCACAATTTATCTACTGTACGTTTTTGGAATGTGGGATGGAACTGCAGCACCCAAAGGAAACCCATGCAGACACAGGGGGAACATAATAAGTTCATACAGGCAGTGGTGGGAATTGAACTCTGACCACTGACAATGTAAAGCGTTATGCTAGCTGCAATGCTGCAGTGTTGCTTTTGAAGTTTAGCGTAATTACTATTCAACTGATGAAGAATAACTATATATATAAATTAGTAAGTTAGCATAATTAACATGCTCTCTAATGATATTGTAGCTTGTAATTTTGATTAAGATGAAAATTAACAGAAGTTCCTCTTTCTTTATTTTTGGAATTAGTTTAATGTATATATGTAGATTAGATTAAATTATCTTAATCTATTTTCTCTAATGATCTGATATTTATACTTTCCATTTTTCATAAAAGTACCAGTACAGACTATCACAATGAAAGTGGTTTGAACAAAAGTTGAGAGAATGAATTTGCATTTAGATAGTGTATTTTTGTGAAATTGGTGTAGTCCAAAGCATTTAAGGATGGTTAAGCAAATAATTCTGTCTTTATCCTTTTTAAAGGGTTCTATTTTAACTGGTGCAGGTTCAGAATTTTTTGTCAAAGCTATTATAAGTGGAAGAATAAATACTGGTGTTGGACATGGATTTTCTAGAGTTTTGAGCTGGATTTTTGGAGGATGACTTCATATGAAATCTGCAAAGTCAATTTATTATGGACTCTGTTCAGAGAAACAAAATATATTAAGGAACCTATGGTAATTTCTCCCAATAAAAACAGGGTAAATTCCACATAGAATTGCAGGGAGTAAGGGATTGATATACCAAAGCTCTGTAAATCAAACCAATCTCAGTCATTTATAGCTATATAGCCAACAAGTAGATTAATAAGGAAATTACCCAATCATCTCTTCCCTCTAGAAGCAGCATTTCAGTGATGCATAGTCAATAATGTAAGACCTAAAGTGGAACAGAGTTGTGAACAGGATTAGGATGTTGCATTTTTCTAGAACTCTTTCTTCTTTATAATGTATGATTTTATTGTATTTGTACGGAGATGTGTGTTTGAGGAAAAATATTTTATTTATGTGTGGTGTAAAGGTCAGGAAACAGAACAGAGAAAACAGTGAGAAAAACATGCAATCAATAAAGAACATAAAAATTGTTGGTTGTGAGAATACCACAAGAAATCTTTAATTGTAAAATTAACCCAAATGTTAAGTGTGAATAGTGAATAATATTGGAGTTGCAGGCCACTTCAGTTTAAAAAAGGGTTGAACAAGGCAGTGAAATGCTAAGTGAAAGATTCGGAGTTAACTTTTTTATTTTGAATCCCTTAACTTTGCTATGACTTTTAACTAGGACTGTTTCAGACCATTTGAGATCTCAGCAATGGGTTGACCGCATTTCATTTGCATTTGACCTTGTGGAAAGTTTATGAAAATGGCAATTGCTTTAACTCATCACTGTTTGACATTTGCTTGGTATTGAACTAATGCAAATAAATAAATCCTCTTGACAACTTTAATCGTGTGACCAAATATCTAATGCTTTAATTAACATAATTCATTAGAAAAGATAACAGTGTTCATTCTTTCAATCTTAAATATGTCTGACATTTATTTTAAACCGGGCTTGAGTTTCATCTGGGGTGAATGTGTACCTAGTGCTTCAACATCGTATTAAAACTTTGACGATTGATAAAAGGTAATCTATTACAGATTTGGATTGATTTTATTTATAATCTTACCATTAATAGTAAATATGCATTATACCAGCTAACACTCAGAACATAAGAAAGATAAGGGAATTCTGTTCATCATACCTACTCCACCTTTCTTAGCCTGTCTTTTACCTCAGCACTAATTTTGTACATTACCCCCAGGAGCTTTCCATGAGACCATAAGACATAGGAGCAGAATTAGGCCATTTGGCCCATTGAGTCTGCTCCGCCATTCAATCATGGCTGATTCTTTTCTTCTCTCCTCCTCAACCCCACTTCCCGGCCTTCTCCCTGTAATCTTTGATGCCATGTCCAATCAAGAACCTATCAATCTCTGCCTTAAATATACCCAATGACCTGGCCTCCACAGCTGCACATGGCAACAGGTTCCACAAATTCACCACCCTCTGGCTAAAGAGATTTCTCTGCATCCCTGTTTTGAATGGACGCCCCTCTATCCTGAGGCTGTGCCCTCTTGTCCTAGACTCTCCCACCATGGGAAACATCCTTTCCATATCTACTCTGTCTAGGCCTTTCAACATTCAAAAGGTATCAATGAGATCCCCCCTCATCCTTCTAAATTCTTGCGAGTACGGATCCTGAACCATCAGACATTCCTCATGTAACCCTTTCATTCCTGGAATCATCCTTGTAAACTTCCTCTGGACAATCCCCCACCCCCAGTGCCAGCACATCTCTTCTTAGATGAGGAACCCAGAACTGTACACAATACTCAAGGTGAGGCTTCACCAGTGCCTTATAAAGCCTCAGCATCAAATCCCAGCTCTTATATTCCAGACCTCTTGAAATGAATGCTAACATTGCATTTGCTTTCCTCACCGCTGACTCAACCTGCAAGTTAACCTTTAGGGTGTTCTTGATTCACTGAATATCTGTACCCTATCGGTCTCTGTTTTGAATATTCCAAACAAAAAAGCCCCCAGGACTTTATTGAAGGAAAATTCCAAAGATGCCTTACCTTCTGGGTGAAATAAGTTTTTCCCCATGTTAGTTTAGAATGGCCGACCCCTTATTTTGAGCAAGTGACTATTGGTTCTACATACGCTAAACAGGTAAAGATTAGAAAGTGGTATTTTTCAATGAGATTACCTACTACATTTCTCTTGCTGCTGCTGATAAAAAAGCCTGTATTTTTGGTAATTTATGTTGCCTATTTGAGTTATTGGTATTAGGTCAAATTATGTTCAATAACAGACCACCCTAAGGCCAATTTGAAAGTCATGACATGAGACTATTTTGTCTTGTTTTCTGGGGAAAAAAATAGCATAGTCTATTTGTTAGCCTCCTCTTCTAGTTTAATTTATTTATTTAGACATGCAGCATGGTAACACGCTCTCTCAGATGAATGAGCATATATTTCCCAATACACCCATGTGTCAATTAACCTATCAACCGATACATCTTTGGAATGTGGGAGAAAAAGGAGCAGCCACTTCCTGTTTTTTTTTACCAGTTCAGCTTCTGATTCCTCCTTATCTATTCTGCTAATAATGACCTCAATTATCTCTAACAGATTTGTTATGGAGTATTTCCTTTTCAAGAATTCATATTGACTCAACCTAATCCTTCTTGATTTTCTGAGGATCTTTTTACCATTTTGTCAGAAAAGTGTCTACATTCCCTCCCTTCCAATGGCATCATGGCAGCTGATCTGTAGTTCTTATCATTTCCCCACTCGTAGTCCTTAGTTCATTGGGTTACATCAGTCTGTAGGAAACACTCCGGAATGAAATGAACTGTGGGAAATGACTACCACTGTGTCAACCATTTCCATATTCAAATCTTTCTGAACTTTGGGTTTCAACTCATTAATTCTGGAAAATTATTGGCTTCAGTGTCATTAATTATTCTGATACATTTTTTGACAAAAAAACTAATCTCTCACTTCTCATCCAATCTCTGCCTGTTGTTTTCAATCATTTCCAGGAGACTTGCTATGTCTTCTTCCTTGAAGACTGACACAAAATATTTGTTCAATTATTTGCTTCTCCTTTTTCTTAATTGAATCAAACCTCCAAGGACATTTTACTCATTTTTCTTACTAAACCTTTGCTTTTACATCTCTGTAACAACTCCCTTGTTTTAATCTTGATTACTCCTTTGTTTTACTGTATGTTCCTCTGTTGCATTCTGTAATGTTCGCAATCTTCAGACATACTACAACATTGCAATCTTTTCCTTTGTGGCATCCATTGTAAAGAACTTCATCTCCCAGGGCAAACTGTTTACTCATTGCTACCATCAAGGAGGAGGTACAGAAAACTGAAGACATACATTCAGTGTTTTAGGAACAGCTTCTTCCCGACTGCCATCAGATTTCTGAATGGAAAATAAACCCATGTATACTACCTTTTTTTTTTCACTTTTTTTTCATTTTTTGCTCTTTGTGCACTAATTACTTAATTTCTGATATATACTTATGAAACTCTCTGGTTTCCTTGGCTAGTCCAGAGTAGACAACTTCTGGCCCCGCCAGACTCTGAGATTGAGGTGCACACCACCTCAAACCCCTGTTTGTGTGGATGCTGTGTAATTCGCTACCCTGTTACAAATTAGTGCCGGAAAATAACAGACAGTACACCACATATGATTAAAAGATTATCTTTATGATTCTTAATTTGACTAAAGGGTTAGTAAAGAAAAGAACAAAAAAAGGGCCCATTTTGATGAAGCAGTTTAATGTGCACAAGTTGAAGCTCACAGTTTCTCCAAGTCACCAATCCTCAATTGATCTCACCCCAAGCTTCATCGAATCATGGTCCCGCTCTGGGTTGAATCCTACAACCTCTTCTCTCCTGCATCTTCCCTCTTCATCTCCTCTTGAACAAAAGCCCCAAGCCCAACCTTAGTGTTCCTCACCAGAGAATCCTCCCCTCAATTTGACTATCCTAATTGGATGGCACACATTTCTCCTCATCTGTTATCTTCAGCAATGACCCAAACAGGCTGAAAACAAGCTGCTCTTACATAACTGCCAAAACGAAATACATACAGCACAAAATGAAATACATACCGCAGAACAGTAAAAATAACAACCAGGGCATTACACCCATTTCTTACTGTAATCTATGGTGTTTTATTATGTACTGCTGTCGTAAAACAACGGTGATAGTAAACTTAATTCTGATTCTGATTCCGATACTAATACCTAACATCTCTTGTTATTCATGACTGGACAACATTTCCAGTTTCTTTAATGCATTTAAGCAGTTTATATTTGTTGTCAACTACCCGTATATATTAATGGTGTCACAACAACTGCCTCTAACTTAACATCAGTAGGATCAAGAAGTTGATTGGTGACTTCAGGAAGGGGAAATTAGTTGAACACACATCAGTCCTCATTGCGTGGTCAAGAGTAGAAAGGGTAAGTAACTTCAGATTCCTGGGCGACAACATTCAGAGGATTTATCCACATTAAAGCAGTCATGGAGAAGGCACACCAGCATTAGGACTTTGAGGACATTTGGCAAGTCACAAAGACTCTTGCAAATCTCTATATATAAATGATGGAGAAAATTGTAACTGGTTGAATTGCAGGTTGGTATGGAGCCTCCAATGCACACAATTACAAGAGACTTCAAAGAGTTTTAGACTAAGCCAGCTCAATTACAACTATTTTTATAGATGCACCGTAGAAAACATTCTTCTAGGGTGCATCACAACCTGCTATGGAAGTTGTCCTGTCCAAGACCGAAAGAAGTTGCAGAAGATTGTGAACACAGCGCAGCACATCACACAAACCAATCTTCCGTCCTTGGACTCACTTTACACCGCACGCTGTCGGAGCAGTGCTGCCAGGATAATCAAGGACACGACCTACCTAGCCAGCACACTTTTCATCCCTCTTCCCTCCGGGAGAAGGCTCAGGAGCTTGAAGACTCGTGCGGCCAGATTTAGGAACAGCTTCTTTCCAACTGTGATAAGACTGCTGAACGGATCCTGACCCGGATCTGGGCCGTACCCTCCAAATATCCGGACTTGCCTCTCGGTTTTTTTGCACTACCTTACTTTCCATTTTTCTATTTTCTATTTATGATTTATAATTTAAATTTTTAATGTTTACTAATTTTTACTATTTTTATTATTTTTAATATTTAATATATGTAATTCAGGGAGCAGGAAGCACAGAGTCAAATATCGCTATGATGATCGCACATTCCAGTATCAATTGTTTGGCGACAATAAAGTATAATTGGTGTCATTATACACCGGTCATTGAAAGTGGGCATGCAGGTACAGCAGGCGGTGAAAAAGGCGAATGGTATGCTGGCATTTATAGCGAGAGGATTCGAGTACAGGAGCAGGGAGGTACTACTGCAGTTGTACAAGGCCTTGGTGAGACCACACCTGGAGTATTGTGTGCAGTTTTGGTCCCCTAATCTGAGGAAAGACATCCTTGCCATAGAGGGAGTACAAAGAAGGTTCACCAGATTGATTTCTGGGATGGCAGGACTTTCATATGAAGAAAGACTGGATGAATTGGGCTTGTACTCGTTGGAATTTAGAAGATTGAGGGGGGATCTGATTGAAACATATAAAATCCTAAAGGGATTGGACAGGCTAAATGCAGGAAGATTGTTCTCGATGTTGGGGAAGTCCAGAACGAGGGGCCACAGTTTGAGGGTAAAGGGGAAGCCTTTTAGGACCGAGATTAGGAAAAACTTCTTCACACAGAGAGTGGTGAATCTGTGGAATTCTCTGCCACAGGAAACAGTTGAGGCCAGTTCATTGGCTATATTTAAGAGGGAGTTAGATATGGCCCTTGTGGGGGTCAGGGGGTATGGAGGGAAGGCTGGGGCGGGGTTCTGAGTTGGATGATCAGCCATGATCATAATAAATGGCGGTGCAGGTTCGAAGGGCCGAATGGCCTACTCCTGCACCTATTTTCTATGTTTCTATGTTTCTATAAAGTATAGCCCTCCCCACCTTCAAGGACATCTTAAAAGACAGTGGGCCAAGAAAGGGGCATCCATCAATATAGACCCACACCATCCAGGTCATACACTCTTTGCATCACTACCATGGGGGAGGGGCTACAGGAGCCTGAAGACACACACCATCCATCATTAGATTTCTGAATGTTCTTTCAAACCATGAGCACCATCTCAATATTAGTGTTGTACAATATTTACTTTTGTAACGTAGTAATTTTTATGCTTTGCATTGGTACTCACAATGAAAAAGAACAACAAATTTCAGGGTAAATATGATTCTGATAAATGTTAGCCAAAAGATATTGTCATAACTTTTAATGCAGTCTCTCAATTTATCCTAGCCATCTATGTAGTACCTCCACTCTAGAATTTCCTCCCAGAACTTCCTTAATCTTCCTCTTTTTAAGAAACTATTTAGAACCCAACTTTTTGCTAACTTTTTTTCACAAACTGTCCTAAAAGCAAAATACTGCAAGTACTAGAAATCTGAAGTAATATTGTCATTGGCTAAATCAAAAGTGTCAGTATATAGGAGGGATGTTGAAAATCTGGCTGAGTGGTACAACAACAGCCTCTCACTCAATATTAGCAAGACGAAGGAGCTGGATATTGACTTCAGGAGGAGGAAACTGGAGGTCTGTTAGCTAGTCCTCATTGGGGGAATTAGAGTAGAGAGGGTCAACAACTTTAATTTCCTCGATGTTATCATTTTAGAGGATCTGTCCTGGGCCCAGCATATAAGTGCAATTATGAAGAAAGCACAACAGCATCACTAATTCCTTAGAAGTTTGCAGAGATTTGGCATGACATCCAAAACTTTGACAAACTTCTATAGATCTGTGATGGAGAGTATATTGACTGGTTGCATCATGGCCTAGGATGAAAACAACAATGCTCTTGAACAGAAAATCCTACTAAAGTCAATAGATATGGCCTAGTCCATCTCCTCCATTGAATACATATACACAGAGTGCTGTTACAAGAAAGCAGCATCCCTCGTCAGTGACCCTCACCACACAGAGCATGCTTGCTTCTTGCTACTGCCATCAGGAGGTAGTACAGGAGCCTCAGGACTCACACCACCAGGTTCGGGAACAGTTATTACCCCACAACATTAGGCTCTTGAACCAGTGGGGATGGCTTCAATTAACTTCACTCATTCCATTACCGAACTGTTCCCACAACCTGTGGACTCACTTTCAAGAACTCTTCATCTCATGTTCTCAATATTTATTGCTCATTTATTTATCATTATTGTTATTACTACTGTAAGTTTTCTCCTTTGTATTTTCACAGTTTGTTGTCTTTTGCACATTAGTTGCTTGTCTGTCCCACTGGGTGAGCTCTTTCATTGATCCTATCGTGTCTCTTGGATTCACTGTGCATGCCTTAAGAAAACAAATCTCAAGGTTGCATATGGTGACATATATAAACTTTGACAATAAATTTAATTTGAACTTAGAACTTTGTAAAAGTCACATGCTTGAAAGAGTCCAGATGGCACCTATCTTCTGTGCCAGAGAGACAGAGTTGCATTACAGACTGGTGACATTTAATCAGAGTTGGGAAAAAACTGGGGAGCTTCGGGTAATTAGAAGCAGAAAAAGTTGGGAAAGAACTGAAAAGTTGGTGGTGGTGTAGGAGGGAACAGGGAGACGATCTGTCACACAGTGGATGTCAGAAGAGATTACATAACAAAACGAAGATAAATCTAGATGGCAAAATCCTAAAACGAGTAAAAATGTAGAACATGATCTGAAATTATGAAATTCCTGATGAAATATTTTTGAGCTGATAAGTTAATTATATGTCTTTCCCTCCCTCACTAACCCCACACCCAGGAGCTGCCTGAATCATTTTTTGTAGCCATCTTCAGTTTTTAATTTCTTACCATATAGTTAGGTATGTATTTTATTGGTTACTGCTGAACAGAAATATTATATCTTTTCTTGCGAGTTTCTTGGTTATTGGTTACTCTGCAGTTTTTACACAAATATGGTGGATTTTTTTGAGTGGCAAAAATACAGCAGTAGAAATGAAGAATTGTGCCTGACTTCGAAGAAAGCACTGAAGAAGGTTTTGCAAAATACTTAATATTTGTTGCTAGGTGCTACATGTGCACATTCTTGAATGACATACACTCAGGAAGTCATATGAGCAGATCCAAGTCAAGGTTTAATTCACCCTATGCTTATGTAGCAGGATAATCCAAAACTGGCATATCCTACAAATGTCTGAAATAGCTATTTGCAATATAATACCAAATAAATATATTGTTTGATCTGATCATAAGACATTGATATTATACTATTTTATTATTTGCATTAACCAGCTATGTTGGGATATAAACATATTCTACCTATTTACAATTCTTACAAAGCTGACTGAAGAATACAGCTGAATGCAATTATACATACCTGTGAATCAGATGAATTCCAATTCAGTTGAGAAGTGAACCATACAATAAAGTTTTCAATGCAATCTGAAGGCTGAGACTGAATTAGTACTTCCATTTAGTTTTTATTTAGATTTTTATTGAAGAAGGTTTATTGCACTGTAAGGGCTCAGCTGCCAATATTGATCCTTGCTACAACCTGAAAAATCAAACATCGATAAACAAGGCCATGGGTCAACATTGCAGCTGTAAGCCTCACACAAATTTTGACTATTGAGAGAAGACAAATCGATTGTACTCTACTCTATCTGTCTTTTGTCTTCTTTCATACCATTATTTTCTGGACCATAGAGTCAGAGAGCAACACAGGATAAATGCAGGCTCTTCACTTCAAATTCATGCTGTCCATGGTGCCCAGCCATCTAGACTCAATGTTTAGGGTTTGGCCTATATCCTAAGTCCTTTCCCTCCATGTATCTATCAAAGTACTTCTTGAATGATATCTGCCTCCACACTTCCTCTGGTAGCTTGTTTCATTGGCACACCATACTTTGCATGTTGCCCCTCAAGTTCCTTTTAAATCTTCACCCCCTATCATAAAAATACCCCCTAGTTTTGAACTACCCTCTCTGAGCAAAAGACTGTTTCTATCCATCTTATCTATGCCTCTCATGGTTTCAAAGGTTGTCCTCATTGTCACAATGTGCTCTGGCAAAATTAGAACCCAAGTGCAGAGGAAACACAGACTCTCATATGGAGATGGCGACAAAAGTTTATTCACGATAATCCCAAAAGAACATCGATGGCTCGGCCCGAGCGACACCGCAAGGGGTAACCTTCTCAAAATGAGGGCCCCGCGATTGGCGGTAATCGGCCATCAACTTAAATAATACAAGTAACATGGAATCGCTGAGCCAATCAAAATGAACTTAACAAGCTTAAACAGAAGCCCCCAACCGTCCGCATTTCAAAGAGTAAGTAGCTCAATTAAAACACAAGAAACTCTGAACGAATAACGACTGTTATTAAACAGCTATTAACCAGTTCAGATATTCTAAAAAACCTCGGAGCCAAATGGCCTCCTGTGCCCTGCACAGGCCCAAAGAACTCATTACACCCATCCTTCCATACTCTGAGAAATAAGGGCTTAGCCATGTCGGCCTCTAGGCATCATCCTAGTAAGTCGTTTGGGCAAAGGGTGACCAAAACTACTTCACCAATGACTTATTCAACAACAACATAATGCTCCAACTCCTATACCCAATGCCCTGAATGATGAAAGCCAGCATGCTAAATCACCTTTTCATCAACCTACGAGGGGTGATTGATAAGTTCATGGCCTAAGGTAGGAGGAGTCAATTTTAGAAAACCTAGCACATTTATTTTTCCTACATTTACACACTTAGTCCAGTGGTCATGGAGCATACGGATCTTTTCTTTGTAGAAGTCGGCGTCTTGGACCTCCAGAAGTGGTCCACAGCAGGGGTGATTGATAAGTTCATGGCCTAAGGTAGAAGGAGATGAGTTATTAACTTCAAACTTCCTGCATTTTCACTCAAAGACTTGAATTGCACATGCATGTAACAAGAGCTGTATAACTCATCTCTTTCTACCTAAGGCCACAAATATCAATCACCCTTACTGTGGACCACCTGGGGGTCCAAGACGTCTCGTTACATGCACGTGCAGTTCAACTCTTTGAGTGATAATGCAGGAAGTATGAAGTTAAAAACTCATCTCCTTCTACCTTAGGCCACAAACTTATCAATCACCCCTGATGTGGACCACTTCTACAAAGAAGCGATCCGTATGCTCCATGACCACTGGAGTAAGTGTGTACATGTAGGAGAGGACTATGTTGAAAAATAAATGGACTAGGTTTTCTAAAATTGACTCCATCTACCCTAGGCCACGAACTTATCAATCACCCCTCATAGGTACCTGTGATGCCTCTGTCAATGTACTATGCACTTGTATTCCTATGTCATTATATTTCTTAATTCCCTACTATTCATGGTACAAGTCCTATGCTGATATGACTTTCCAAAATGCATCGCCTTACACTTATCTCTATTGAAATCCATTTGCCAACTTTCAGCCCAGTTCCCTGACTGATCAAGATCCCTTAGAAATCTACAATAACCTTCTTCACTATCATCAACACCTCCTAATTTCATGTCATCCGCAAACTTGTGAATAAGCCTTGTACATTCACATCCAAATTATTATATAAAAGTAACAAAAAGCACAATTCCCAATAACAACTCCTAGTCAATGGTCTCCAATATGAGAAACAACCTTCAACCACCATCCTCTGCTTCCTACCTCTGAAACAATCTTGAGTTTACCTAAGTAGCTCTCCCAGCATTCCATGGTACCCAACCACCCAGACTAGCCTACCACGTGAGACCTTCCTGAAGGCTTTGCTGCAGGTCAAAGAGACAAATTCCACTGCCCTCCCCTCATATATCCTCTATCTTACCTCTTCCAAAAATTATAACAGGTTCATTGAGCATGACTTTCCAGGCAAAAAGTCACAATGACTCCTCCTAACAGAGTCTATCCACATGCTAGTAGAGAAAGCAAAACATCAATACCGATCCTGTAACCTTCGCCACTTTAATAACTCAGTCAGTTTTTTTTCTTTTGAGATTCTTGGGAGGTGATTATTTGGTGGAATTGTTGATTTTGGATTTAAATTGATCGCAGTCTTATATAAACCCCTAGCATTAAGGTTTTTTGTAACCAATGAACAATGTTTATTTCTATTGAGATCAAAATTATGTTTCTTTATATTGAAATCAAAAGTTCCAAATAAAGAATCCAGCTTGTTTATCTAACATGTGTCCTATAGAGTTGATGTATCAGCTGGAAGTATGTGACAAAAGGGAAAACAGTCATATTGAGACCCCTGTTACTATAATGGCAGCCTGCAGTGTTTCAATCTTAAGGAGTGAGAAGCAAATAAAGTTTACATAAATGAACAACTTTAAAAATCTTTAGGTGGCAATGGGATTAATGTGAATTTTTAACTTCTCTGTGAAGTCTACAACATATAATTTGATCCTGAGTCTATTCAGCTTGAGTAAGGTTTGTCCACAAGAAGACTGCAAGAACATATTGCCAATGAAATAATTTTGATTTAACTGTTGGAGTAAAATATACATTTTATTCCTCAGAGAATATTTTATCTTGAAAGGATATATATTTTTAAACAGTAAATGAAAATCAGAAAAATTGCAGATGCCGCAATCTTTACACCAGGGTTCCATGAGAGGTTGCTAGGGATTGCACGAGAGATTGAGATAAAAACAAAACAAACATTGTTTTTTGAACTTTGCACAATACACAATGCTAGCACTCGCAGTGGTGAGCTGTCACTGAGAAGTCCCATTAGCAATCTCCCAGTTTGGGAGTGTGCAATAGGACCATGTTTATTTGGTTGAGTCCATTCTCAGATTTTGATGCGAGATAGGGGAGGCCATTGATAATTAGTGAGTGCTGTATTTCACATGAGGGGAGGATGGTAGGCTGGTAATTGGTGAGTGCTGAATTGCACAGAGGGGTGGACGGTAGGCTGATGTGAGCATTGTATTGAATGGAGGGTAGGATGATAGGCTGATGAGGAGTGGAAAATGCATTTTATGAGCATTGAATGGACTTGCCCATCTTGGGCTGTGATGTCAGCCTCTCCCTCCTGAATTACCTCCCCCAACTTCCCCTTACACATCGCCGACTGATTTATAGGAGCAAACTTATGGGAATTATGGGGTGAGGGACCCTTTCTCTGAATTTTCTGGTCAGCCTGAGAAATTGACTTTGAATGAACAGGAAGAACTTTGTGAGCTGCAGTCTGATCATACACTCAAGATGAGATTTACTGACCTGCCTCTGCACAAGTTCTGGACTTCTGTGAAAGAAGAGTATCCTGCTATTCATAGGAAAGCAATGTACATTCTACTGCAGTTTTCAACTTCTTACATGTATGAGCAAGCTTTTTCCTTGTTTAATAAGCATCAAGGGCAAGGATAGAAATTACCTCATTTCAGTTTAAGATGAAATCTGAGTGTGCTTATCTCAAGTTCGATCCAGAATTGAGTATTTGTGCAGCAAAAAACAAATACAGGTTTCATATGCTAGGCTTATTTTTCGGCCTGATCACATTACTTAATAAGAAAACGTTTTTTCAAAGTCTTGTATAAAATTGTCTGAGGCTATATTTTTATTCATATTGCTTTGGCTTATGGTTTTTAGTATCTTTACTATTCAATATTGTCAATAAATTTTCATGTTGTAAATAGCACTAATTGAAATCTAAATTTAAATTAAATCTAGCAAGCCTTCCTTCAGAAAAATTAGATCCCATTTTGGCTTAAGCCAGTTATTTAACAGGAATTTATTATGTTTGCCTTATGAGTTTCTAAAATTTATGAAAGGAAAAGAAAGAGATTAATCTCAAGAAATGTAAGCTAAGCTTAACTACCTGCTTTTTTTTAAGAAAGGTTCGCTAAAAATTCATTCTCTACCCAAAAGAGCATTGCCAATTATTTTTGGATTATTATATCTACAACTTACTGATCACACTAACGTACCGTGAGCTGTAGATGTAATAATTTTTACGTAGGGGATCCCTGAGAATTATTTCAAGGGTTTCTCCAGGACAAAAATGTTGAAAAAGGCTGCTTTATACTTCAGAAGAATAGGAATATTTCATTGAAACCTTCAGTATTCCTACCAGTCTCAACAAGATGACTGCAGGGTAAATGTTTCTCTTGGATGAGAAGTTTAGAACCAGGATCACAGTTTCAGTCAGAATAAGAATGAAATGAGAATTCTTCCACTTAGAAGGTGGTAAGCTTTTGAGTATTTTACGCTGGAGGGATACCTGGGGGAAGGTAAATGGAGATTTATGGAGAATTTAATAATATGGGAAAGGAATGGGTTTAAATCCTGCAAAATGAATTCTGATAAGGGGGAACAAGATTTAAAGAATTGGAATACCAGCTCTGGACTAACTAGTAGAAGCTAGTATTATGCAAAGGAACACGCAACAAAAGAGTGGCAACAAAGGGAGGACTTCAATTTTGTAGGGTATTCGCATTGGCCTTAGTATTAGTAGCAGTTGTTTCATGAAGAAGGACACCTGAACAGGAACCCATAAAATGAATGAAGAGTGAAGCAGAGTCATTGAAGTATATTGATGGGAACAACTAATGAAAAAGATCAGATAAGGCAGAGAAAGCAGAAGCAGATTAGATTAAAGAAACAGCAAGCAGAAAGATGGTGAGCATAGTAAATGAAATCGATAATTTTTATGAAGAAGAGATGTTCAAAAGGAAGGAACACACATCGAAGTTGCTGGTGAACGCAGCAGACCAAGGAGCATCTGTAGGAAGAGGTACAGTCAACGTTTCAGGCCGAGACCCTTCGTCAGGACTAACTGAAAGAAGAGTTAGTAAGGCATTTGAAAGTGGGAGGGGGAGGGGGAGATCCAAAATGATAGGAGAAGACAGGAGGGAGAGGGATGGAGCCAAGAGCTGGACAGGTGATTGGCAAAGAGGATATGAGAGGATCAAGGGACAGGAGGTCTGGGGATAAAAACAGGGGTGGGGGGGAACCCAGAGGATGGGCAAGGGGTATATTCAGAGGGACAGAGGGAGGAAAAGGAGAGAGAGAGAAAGAATGTGTGTATAAAAATAAATAACGGATGGGGTACGAGGGGGAGGTGGGGCATTAGCGGAAGTTAGAGAAGGAAGGGTCAGGATGTTACCTTGAAGTAAAAGTCTAATATTAATCATGAACAGAACTACATTTCATGAACTGAAATGCTTGTATTGTGGGTCTTGGAACAGTTCTGTCACATTGAAAAGCTGATTCAATGGCAACAACATGAATTTGGCTGCAAACTTTCCAGGAGTGGAAAATGAACATTACTGAGATATACTGGTTTTAGGAAGAATGGAGCAGATTAGAAAGCAGGCAAACTGATGGATATGATTGCATGCATTGAGTATAGGAGTTGTGATGTCAATAAAAAATGTATAAAAATTGTTATATTGGATTGTGAGTATTTGGAGGATTTGTAATTGAAGTATCTTATGCAGATTTGGTTTCCATACTATAGGAAGGATGTGATTAAGTTAGACAAAGTGCAGAAAAGATTCAATGAGGTTTTGCCTTGGTTGGAGGGCTTGAGTTATAAGGAGTGAATGAATAAGCTAAAAGTTGATAGTTCCTTGGACCAAAGAGAGCAAAGTGTGGCTTTACAGAAAACAATGAGAAAAAGATAGACTACTTATAATCTATTTCTTAAAACTGGGGAATATATAACTAGAAAACATATATTTCAGTTGAAAGGGGAAAGATTTAGAAGTATCTGAGGAGCAGATTTTTACACAGAGGGTAGAGGGTATATTGAACAAGCTGACATATGAAGTTTTAGGGAGGGGTACAGTCATAACATTTAGATTAGATTAGATTTTAGATTTTAGATTTTAACATTTGAAAGGCATTTGGACAGGTACATGGATAGGAAAAGTTTAGAGGGATATGGGCCAAATGCTTGCAAATGGGTTAGTGTCGATAGGCATCTTGGTTAACATGGACAAATTGGGACAAAGGGCTTGTTTCCATGCGGCATAATTCTCAGATTCTATGATGGCATGAATTTCACCAGTAGAGTTGCTCAAGAAGAGTCAAAAAGTTTACAGGTCAACAGTAATGAGAAGGATTATTACATTAGGGCTATTGTACTTGTGAATCTCTAAAACTATGGGAAGAACATAGGAGAGAACTCAAGTGGCTGAGTATGAATGATAATGGTCATAAAAAAGGATCTAGTGCTTTCCTGGCATATATGATGAATAAATTCTTCTCGGGCTTCCAACGGTTACAGGTATTGATTTTAACTGACGTTTCGATGACAGACTCTACCATCTTCATCAGGGATCAGGGATGATGCCCGGGTATGTCTAATCCAGTGGCATTGTTATTCATCCCTCCTGATTGGTTAGTCCCCATTTAGTCAGGTTTCTGCTGTCCCACCTTGTTGACAGAGGAATTCCTGTTCTTACTTAGAGTGAGACACTTGTCTTTGTTAAAAATCTTTTCCTCTTGTTTTATTTCAATGACTTCCTTCACCAGGCAGTCCCAAAAGCCATTGGTACAGCACAGTAGTTTTGTGCTGTCGAAGTCAAAATGGGCATTGCAAATGCAATGTTCTGCTACTGATAGTTTCTCCGGGTCACCCGAGAAGAGTTTATTTGTAATATTAGATATTTTCCAGATCTTTTTCAGAATGAAGAAATGGAGAAATGGGAATGGGTTTCTTTTTCATAGTCTGCCTACATGGCTATAAAAAGGAGTAACAATCTGCAGAAAGAACTCAGCAGGTGAGGAGAATCTGTAGAAAGAAAGGAAATTTTGATGTTTCAAGTTGAAACATCTGCCATAGTCTTGATCCAGAGCTTTGACCCAAACCATCCACAATTCCTTTCCCATTTCAGATGCTGCTTAATCTGCAGGGGTGTTCCTTCAGCAGATTGTTTATCACTCCAGAGTCCAGCACCTGCTGTCTCTTATGTGGCTAAAAAGCTCCTGATAAATACCTCGGATGTGTGGAAGAGAAATCCCGATGATTTTCTGAGCAATTCTCACAATCCTTTGTAGAGTCTTGTGGCCAGATACCTTGTAATTCCCATACCAGATAGTGATGCAGCTGGTCAGAATGCTCTCATGGCTGCTCTTGTAAAGATTGGTTAGAATGCGAGGGCGGAGGAGTTGAGCATTGCACACCTCATTTTCCTCAGGAAGTGGAAATGCTGCTATGCATTCTTGACCAAAGAGGTGATGTTGAGGGACCAGCTGAGATCATACATTGTGTGCACACCCAGAAACCTGGTGCTCCTAACTCTTCATGCAGGAATCATTTATGAGGAGTGGTCACCCTGTACCTTTCTAAAGTCCATAATCATCTCTTTAGTCTTGTCCACATTAAGACTCAAGTTGTTGTACTCGCATCATTCTACAAGCTACTCTCCCTCCTCTTTGTACTCCATCTCGTCACCGTTGTTGATTAGACCAACCACTGTAATGTCATCAGTGAACCTGATGATTTAGTTGGAGCTGGATCTAGCAGTACAGTTATCCATCAGCAGAGTAAATAGCAAAGGGCTCAGCATGATAGAGCTAGAAATATTCCTGCCAACATGGATCAGTATGGTCTTTCTGTCAAGAAATCCAAGATGCAGTTGCAAAGAGATTCATCTTGTTGCCCACCAAATCTTAATAGAGCTTTGACCAGTAGCCAATCTGGATATCAGAAGTTTGGAGAGGAGGGGACTTCAATCTGGTCCACTGTCCGAGGATAAAAGGCAGCAACAGGTCACAGCATTATAACAGACCCTTGCCAGCAGTAAATCTGGACATCGGAAGTTTGGAGAGTAGGGATATGGGGAGAAGGCAAGAGAATGGGGCTGAGAGGAAAATTAGTTTTAGTTATGATAAAATGCCAGAGCAGACTTGATGAGCCAAATGACCTAATTCTGCTCTTACTGTACATCTTATGGTCTTACATCATTTCTGAAAGCCCTTCCATATGACCTAAGCATTCACTTGAGGTGATACCAGCAGGAAAGATGGCAATGATAGGCATTTAGTTCCTTAATCCATAAACTCTATGTTCTCCAGATCTCCGTCAGTCAAACTTGACTTCATATGGTAAGAGCCAAAAGTCACTGAGATGTATGCAATTCTCATCATTGTTATTTTGGCTTTTCACAATGATAACATCTGCTTAACCCACCAGGCTAAATGCATAGGCAAAAGCAGATCTTCTCCCATCTCCTTTTCTTTATTTTCAAATTATCCAACTTTATTTCCAGTGCGTGGCTCTCTTTTCCTTAAAAAATGCATGCCATTCTTACTGAATGAGCTTGCAGAAGTTATTCAGTATGCTGCTTTGCTTCAGAATCTGATGCAGGTGGGATATTGATACTTATAAACCGATGCTTTGAGATTGTTTTGTACAGATGAATGTAAGCATGTAAAAGTTATTGTGGGAGTGGATTCTGTGTGAGATATAAAATTCATTCCCTCTTTTGTTGCAATGAATGAAACCTTTGTTAAATGGTGAACTGAAGTGAATAAAATCCTACATCGTAGCAAGGACTTGTTAAGTAAATATCTGTTAATTAAGGGAGAACTGTATTAAGTGGTTTCATTTCAAGCTTTGGTAGTAAATTCGATTCATTTTCCTTGGAAGGGAATAAGCCATAAATGTGATAGGGATTTTATCTATTTTTGGAAATATTATCTCAAGTCTCTTCTCTGAAGCTCCCTCGAATCATTATGTACATCAGCATATTGGACATGAGTAAGTAGGATCCAAATAATTCTGAGGACAAAGACAACCGCAAATGAAATCAATGTGATGTTAACAGAATGACAGATCAAACCTAATGCCAGTGAATATGAAGTACATTTTGTTCTGAAAAGTTAAAAATGTTTATTTTGTATTAGAGGAAAAGTGATTGAATTAAGCATTCAGGTTCACAAAACATTCACATTAGCATACTAAAACATTTAGTAACATTCTTACAATTTCTAAACCATGAATGGAATATTGAGTATTATGATAAAAGATAGAAAGTACAAATTCATGGTATAAAAACATATTCATATAAAATCTGTTTGGGAGCACAAGGTTCTATACAGAGAAAGACATTGAAGCAACAGAGAAAATAAAAAAAATGTTTAAATTGAATGTTACCAGGTATGATCCAATAAAAATGCAAAAAAGACATGGAAAAATTGTGAATGTTTTAGTTAAAATAGAAATGATATTTAATTATGATGTTTAGCATAACAAAGAGTGAACTAGAAGAGCACGACAGGCTGCATCCAACTAAAATAAAGTGGCAAAGATCAGGGGTGAGAACACATATATGTTTTTATACCAGTGGACTTAATGGTGTGGAATGCAGTGCAGAGAATTAATAATTAAACCAGTGACTACGTTACATTTTAAGAATGAATTAATAGGTAATTAGATGTCAAGAAAGTGGATAAAAGGATATAGAAATGAGAGCTGTAGTATAACAAAAACTGACCTTCTGGAGGACAATCACTAATACAGGTGAGTTGCTGTTACCCTGATTATACGTGGTAATCCAATATGATACAGATGCAATTAGTTTAGCTTTTCATTCATGAGAGGATATTTTCAGGTGTGGCTCCAGCAGACTGTAAAATATTTGTAGTGCTGGCTCTATTACTGCCTTCCGGCTGCTCACGTCAGCCTGTCAAGGACGTTTTTATCTGCTTCCTCTCCCCTCTGTTTATCAGGTAAATTCAAATTGCAGAGTGAAACTATATTTAGGTAGGAACTTCTCAGTTATTAAAATTAAAATTTAATTTAAAATCAAAGTCCAATTTAAACATTTGCTATAGCCACCTGCCAGGAACACACAGTCACACTGGGCACATAAGCAAATGTTTCACTAAATTTCTTTATGAAACACTTACATTTCTGAAGTAAAGTACAATATGAATTCATATACTAAAAGCACAACTTGAGTCTATATCACTAGTTAGCCCACTGCTCTACTCCACGTTTATGACTGTGGGGCAAGACACAATTCAAATGGCATCTATAAATTTGCCAATAACACAACTGTGGCAGAGTCTCAGATGATGATGAGGAGGCATACAGAAGTGAGCTAGATTAGCTAGGTGAGTGGAGTTGCAAAAAAAAAAACTTGTATTCAATGTCAGCAAGAAACTGATTGTAGACTTCAGCAAAAGGAAGTTGGGAGAACGTATACCAGTCTCACAAAAGAACATAAGAAATAGGAGCAGGAGTAGGCTGTCTAGCCTGCTCTGCCATTCAATAATATGGCTGATCTGACCATGGACACATCTCCACCTACCTACCTTTTCCCTATAACCTTAATTCCCCTATTATGCAAAAAGCTATCCAGCCGTGTCTTAAATATATCTACTGAAGTAGCTTCCACTACTTCATTTGGTCTTCATCAAGGGGGTCAGTAGTGAAAAGGGTGAGCAGCTTCAAGTTCCTGGATGTCAACATATCTGAAGACCTATCCAAATATTGATGCAATTACAAAGAAGGCACTCCAGCAGCTATATTTGTTTAGAAGTTTGAGGAGATTCGGTATTGACTCTAGCAAATTTCTACAGATGTAACACGGAGACCATTCTAACTGGTTGCATCACTACCTGGTATGGATGTACCACTGCAGAGGATTGGAAAAAGCCACAAATGGTTTCAGATTCAACCTGCTCCATCACAGGCACTAGCCTCCCCACCATCGAGGACATCATCAAAAAGCAGTGCCTCAAGAAGGCAGCGCCCATAGTTAAGGACCCTCACCATCAAGGACAGACCCTCTTCTCATTGCTACCATTAGGGAGGAGATGCAGGAGCCTGAAGGAGCGTTTTAGGAATTGCTCCTTTCTTTCTGCCATCAGATTTCTGAATGGACCATGAACCATGAATACTACATCCCCTTTTTGCTGTCTTTTTGCACTATTTATTTATATTTATTCTGGTAACTTGTGGTAATTTCTCATGTTTTGCACTATACTGCTATCGCAAACAACAAATGTCATAACATACTGTATGTCAGTGATAATAAACCTGTTTCTGATTCCTTTATGTGGCTTGGATGCTCTCAGCTCTGTTCAATCAACTTGTACCAAGGATGTATAATCTCCTCTCTATCCAGCACAGACGGAGCTACTGCAATTACTTTTGTGAGTTTAAAAATATTGCAAGCTGGCTCAGCCAAGTAAATTAGATATGTTCCATACTGAATGAATTGCCACTATATATTTCTGTAAATTGTGATTGCTCACAGACCTAACTTAAACGGCATTTTAGATTCAAGGATTTTCACCTACTTAATGGTTTGCATAGTTTATCATTTGCTGAGAGTGTGAGGCGTCCAAAGGAAAACTGAGAGCTCCGTTGAGAGACATATTGAAAAAGCAAGGAGCTAAGTCAACACTCAAAGGAACAGAAATAAAGTCCAAGGCTGATTTTTTTTTTAAATTTGGGGTAATGGTGTTTTAAAAAAATGGAAGATAGAAAAAATAAGTAGTGTAGGCTTAAAAAGCTGATTAGAATTTAAAGCAACATTGCTCTCTCCAAGGTGGTTGTTTTCATTATTATCAACTCAAATTTCAGTCTCTGGTCCTGCAGGCTTTCTCATTCTCCTATTTTCCTGTGCATCAATGAAATAAAGGATCTTGGAATAAACCTTTTGGAAAAATGAAGCAATTTATTCTTATATTTTCTTTGTCATTCTACAGCTGTACCATTGATGTTTAGTTGCGTCCATCTTGTTACCTTCTCACTTTTATCTATGGGAATAATGATTATGCATAATTAAATTTAATGCGAAATGATGATATGTTCAAAACCTTTAAGGTATATTTTAAATGTATTCTTCTTAATTTTAAACATTTGTGGTTAATAATTCCCTCACCTTTCTTTCAACTTTGCACAGTATCATGCAATTCTCCTCTGTGCATTGTACTCTGTAAGGATGTGGCTGGGGAAATAAAAAAAATAAATTAGTACTTTCATAGTTTACTGCTGCCATAAATAATGATAAAGGGGAGAACATAAAAATATGAATTAAAATGGAAGCTGCTGCGATAAAGATTTTAAAATGATTGATGCCATTGTTAGGTTTATCTTTTCCTTTCTGATTCCTGGAGTGCAGCTTGCCTGTTTTCATTCTGCAGCTTAATCAGTTCCACTGGACCTATATTCCCCTGTGGTAATGGTTCGACAAAATTATTAGGTGGCTTACTGTCATCAGGGTTAAAGCATCAGAAACAAAGGGATAATGATGTACTACTGTCTGAGATTCCCAATTACCAGCCATATGTTGAGTAATTTTTAAAAATAAACTTATTATTTCTCTGTTAATTTTCCATATCCAAGATCATGTGACATTTACAAAGGTAGTTGAATTGTCTACAACTGGCAGTGTGGCTTTGCGTTCATATTATGTTGATTAAATTCTAAAAAGTTCTCAGTTTAAATAAGTACTTTCTCAGTAACTGGTTTAATTTGACTCCCATTGCCTGCAGGATAGATAATGTTTTGCCTGTCTGAACCATTGTAGTTTGCATTATGAATGGTGCATAGAAATCTATTTTTCCACCACTCATTTCTACTGGAGCTGGATACACTACGTAGAATTCTTCAGCTCACAGGGATTTCCAGGTGGTCATTCAGGTGTACAAAAATATTGGACTCATGGCCTCAACTCTTTTGAATTATAGGTCTGTCTGGCTTCAGAGGGAAGCACTATAATTCACTGTCACCAGAATGCTGTCTCCTATTTATTGGGCCTAACATTTCCTCCAAAAGTAAATGTCATATATGACACCAACTTTCTTTCATGTGCAAATTTCTTGGTGCATAGATGTGCTTGTTGAACCTGATTTGCACATAACAATACATTTAAAAATATGTTTTTTCTATTTATTTACTTATACACAATACTGTGCAAAAGTCATAGGCACCCGTAAAAATTCTGTAAAGCGAAGATGCTTTCAAAATGATGAAATTAGAATATTAAAATATTTTAAAAAATTATAAGGAGCAGTAAACAGTAAAAAAAAATAAATCAAATCAATAGTTGGTGCAATGATGCTTTGCCTTTGAAACTGCATCCATTCTCTTAGGTACACTGTTGTGTGGTTTTATAAGAAAATTGACTGGTAGTTGTTCCAAGGATATTGGAGAACTTGCCACAATTTTTCTGGAGACTTTCTGTTTGTTGTCTCACTTGCCTCTGTCTCTTCAGGTAATCCCAGGCACCCTCACTGATGTTGAGATCAAGGCTCTGTGGAGGTTATACCATCTGAAACCAAATAAAAATCTAGGATGCTGAAGATTTTTGCACAGTACTTTACATAATAAAGCATGCTGTCCATGAGGTCATAAGAGTTAATTTTAACTTTAAAAAATGGTGAATGCCTGTCATAATCTTAAGGATGAATGAAGAGAAGGGAATGAACTGAATACTAAGGTTAATGTCCACACATTAAGTGAGATTGCATTGATATACAGGAAAATTTTTCATATTCCATGTTTCATTTTGACAGGAGGGAAGCCATTCAAATGTTATCCTGAATACCCTTGGTTGTTGGGAAAGACTTCATAGAGGTTTTTTTGTGCATAGAGCAACTGTTCTGTACATCATTAGTTTAAGAAAATGAGCTTGAGTATTATTTGGAGTACAGTTTGTAACAGAGGTTTTGATGCAATAATAAAATATGTAATTGTAGTAAGAAAAGGCTACTTGACCCATGAGACCTCTATTATACAATAACAATATGGATGAACTTTTGCTTAAACACTTTTCTCTTGTTATCCCCATATTCCTTGATTCCCCAAGTATCCAAACCTATAGCTTACTCATTTCATCCACACACTTGAAGGTGAAGATCCCAAATATTTGTACCAACTGACTGAGTTTACAAAATTACTCCATGTTCTAATGCTAAATGACCTCTAATTCTGAATCTGTAGCTTCAGTTTTAAGCTCCCAGCCAGGAAAATGTCTCTCGTCATTTAGCTTATCAAGCATTTAAAAATGTGGTGTTTCATTAAAAGCACATGTCATTCTACAAAATCATTGGGATTAGAGGCTTTGTCTAGTCAATTTCTTTTTACGTGACAGTCTCCTATTCCCAGGAATCATTCCAGTTAACCTTTGTACTCTCTCTCTGAGATCAATATGCCCTTCTTAACATGTGGAGATAAAAACTGCACATAGATATTACCCTGGCAAATACTTATATAAGTGAAGTAAAACAATTTAACTTTTGTACTCCAACTCTTTTGTATTAAAGGTTAATATACTATTTATTTCCTAAATTCTTGCTGTTCCTACTGTGATGGATATTCACTGTCCACGGGCAAGGGAGCTCTACTTTTTTTTGCTAAGCTCAGGTTTCTAAACACTAGCAATTGACACTTAAAGATCAAATTGTTGTTTTTGAGTAAGATAAACTTCCAGCCAAAACTCTTTGTTTAGCTGCTTGTCATAAACAGGAGCCTGTCTTCAGTTCTTAAAGTAAATGGCAATTGATAATCAATTTGAAGCTAAAAAGCAACACACATCAAAGTTGCTGGTGAACGCAGCAGGCCAGGCAGCATCTCTAGGAAGAGGTACCTTCCTAGAGATGCTGCCTGGCCTGCTGCGTTCACCAGCAACTTTGATGTGTGTTGTTTGAATTTCCAGCATCTGCAGAATTCCTGTTGTTTGAAGCTAAAAAGACAGCTTTGCAAATAAACACTGTCCACAGTGCCACAGACCTGCCGGCCAACAGCACCTGAGCTTGCTGTTCAAGAGGTGCAGTATAAGACAATGCGTTTTTTTAAAATTTGGCTTGTTTCAAACCAGACAATGTTATTTAATTCAAGGAAGCTTGCAAGACTGGATTGATATTATTACTTAGCATATCAAATGTCAAACTTTTGTTTGTGGATCATAATTAGCTGACAGTCAAGGACAGATCTCTATCCTATTCCTACTCTCTGTTCCATGCATTTATTTCTACTGTTTTCGACTAATTAATTCTGAATCCAAAATAAATATGACCCCAAATCTTAGGGTTGCTAATTTAGAGAAATAGCTATGTATTGCACCCTGTTGAATAGTTTTGAAAATCCAAATAAATTACGTCCATTGGTTGTTATTTAGCCTCAGTGTTACAGCTACAAAAATCTCTACATTTATCACATGATTTTCCTTTACTAAACCTGTAGTTCTGCCAAATAATTGTAAATTGTATGTGCTCTATTATTAAGCCCTTACAATAAATTTTGACATTCTTTCGACTTCTGTAATCATGCTACTGGCCTTTAGTTTATTCTCTCTCATTCCATCTCTTCTTGGAGACCTCTACCACCATCTGAACTTCAGGAATCTCTTTTAAGATTTACAGAGCTTCAGAAGATTAAAGTTAATGAATCCTCAAAATCCCTATCCACCCCTTTTGAAAGCTAAACATCAAGGACATCAAGATGGAAGAGGTCTGTCAGCTTTGGTTCCATAAGTGGCTGCAGTATAATCTCCAGTGTCTCCTGAAGAAGAAGTTTAAAGTTTGAATTAAATTTATTATCAAAGTACGCATATGTCACCATATAAACCCTGAGATTAATTTTATTGTGGACATACTCAATAAATCAGTAGAATAATAACCATAACAGAGTTAATGAAAGACTGCAATAGCTTGGGCATTCAACCAGTCTGCAAAAGGCAACAAACTGTGAAATACAAAAATAATTAAATAATAACAAAAATAAGCCATAAATGTCGAGAACATGAGATAAAGAGTCCTTGAAATTGAGTCCATAGGTTGTGGGAACATTTCAATAATGGGGCAAGTGAAATTGAGTGATGTTATTCCCTTTGATTCAAAAGCCTGATGGTTGAGGGGTAATAATTGTTCCTGAACCTCGTGGTGTGAGTCCTGAGGCTCCTGCACCTTCTTCTTGATGACAGCAGCAAGAAGAGGGCATGTCCTGGGTTGTGGGGGTCCCTGATAATGGATGCTACTTTCCTGCAACAGTGTTTCTCCAGCATTTTGTGTGTGTTGCTTGGATTTCCAGCATCTACAGATTCTTAGGTGTTTCATGTAGATGTGCTCAATGTCGAGGAGGGCTTCTAGTCTGCACCACTACCTTTCTGTGATTGTCTGGGCTACACCACTACCTTTTGTAGGATTTTCCATTCAAAGGCATTGGTGTTTCCATACCAGACTGTGATGCAGCCAGTCAATATACTCTCCAGTACACATCTATAGAAGTTTGTCAAAGTTTTAGATGACATTGTATCTCCACAAATTTCTAAGGAAATAGAGGCACTGCCATGCTTTCACTGTAATTACACTTAAGTGCTGGGCCCAGGACAGGTTGTTTGAAATAATAACACCGAGGAAATACTGACCCTTTGCACCTCTGATCCCTTGATGAGGACTGGCTCGTGGACCTCCGGTTTCTTTCTCCTGGTCAATGATCAGTTCCTTGATATGGTTGACATTGAGTACAAGGTTGTTGTTATGGCACCACTCAGTCAGATTATCAATCTCACTGCTATATGCTGATTCATCACCACCTTTGATTCGGCCTGTGACAGTGGTGCCATCAGCAAACTTGAATATGGCATTGGGTCTGTGCTTAGTCACACAGTGATAAGTGTAAAGCGAGTAGAACAGGGACCTAAGCACACAGCCTTGTGGTGCACCTGTGCAGATGGAGATCATGGAGGAGATGTTGTTGCCAATTCGAACTGACTGGGGTCTAGAAGTGAGGAAATTGAAGAACCATTGCACAGAGATATTGATGCCAAAGCCTAGGCCTTCATTAATTAGTTTTAAGGGGATACTGATATTGAACGCTGAGCTGTAGTTGATAAAGAACATCTTGATGTATGCATCCTTGCTGCCCAGATGTTCCAGGGTTGAGCGAAGAGACAATAAGATGGCATCTGCTGTGAACCTGTCGCTCCAGCAGGCAAATTGGAGCAAATCTAAGTTGCTTCTTAGGCAGGAGTTAGTATGTTTTAGCAGAAGTCTCTCAAAAATGCTTTATCACTGTGGATGCAGGTGCTACTGGACAATAGCCATTGAGGCAGGTCACTATGTTCTTTTTGGGCACTGGTATAATTAAAGCCTACTTAAAGCAGGTGAGTAGCTCAGACTGCCGAAGTGAGATGTTAAAGATCTCAGTGAACACTCCTGCCAGTTGATCAGCGCAGTTGACACATCCAGCCCTGAGACACTAGGCAAGGTCATTAGATTCTAGGCAATTGGTTTATTGATCATTACAGAATGTCTCTCTGGTGCTTCCTGCTCCCTCCCCTATCCCCTCTCCCTTCTTACTCTCAGGCCACAATGAAGCCTATATTGGAAACAGGTTTATCATAACTCACGTCATGAAATTTGTTTTTTTTTTGTGGCAGCAGTACAGTGCACACATAAAATTACTACACTACTGTGCAAAAGTCTTAGGCACCCTAGCTATATTTATATGCCCAAGGCTTTTGCATAGTACTGCACATGTGATAAATATAGCTAATCTTAAATTCTTAATCTTTCCTTAAACTGTTTTATTCCAGAAAGATACAATATGGTAAATTATGTTTTATTTACATAAATATTTACTTCTGTTTTTTCTCCCATGCATCTTGTAAACTATTTTCCAGCTTATTAAATGAACACAATTCCAAAATGTATGCTTTTTGATGAAAAAAAGCAGATTTTAGCCATACTTATTTGTAACCAATCACTTGCTAAAAAGGACTATATTACAACTCAGCCCAACTACCATTCATGACTATTGTTTGACCCTGAGCTAAATTTTAGTTCTCTGAAAGAATGATTGTATCATGATTAATTACATACATTTCCATGGTAGTTTGATTTCTTTTCCTAAGTTATTTGATTCATTAATGAACATGTATAATACTTTAACATACAGAGCATTTGCCACATATGAGATAATTATCCTGAAACATGAACTCCCATCAGCATGCATGTAATCAGGTATTTGAGAGGAAATGGATCAGCACAACAAGGAGACTATGTGTCATGACTCAAATGTTTGTGTTATCAGATTAAAGAAGAGCCATTCTGGGATTCATGACTTGTTCTTGGTAGATATGCTACTGGTTGATGTGAGCTTTGATACAGATATCAAAGTTTGAAGATATTAAAACAAGAGAGTTGGATGGGCAATAAGGAAGAACCAAAGAAAATCTGATGTAACTACGAAAGTTGTAACAAATAGATTTTAATATAAAGTACTGCTTCTTAGGAAGAAATTTACAGAGCAAGAATGATTCAAAGTAATGATTTTAAAGACCTTTAAACAATTGGACCAGAAATTCTGTCATTTTTCAGTTCTTATGCAAAATGGTGTTACATTGGACTGTTAATTGAGGCAAAATGTGATTGCTAGCTTTAGGTGTGTACTCTGCATTATAAGGCCCATATTCCCATAATTTTATGGTCCTAACACGATTATTGCCAGAGCATACTGTACTGAGATGGTTCCTTGAGTGCAATACACACCTTCCCATTTGAAATGTATTCATTAATGTATAGCCACCTCACAATGTGGATCATCCACAGGAAATAAGCCAGAAATAAGCCTTTCATCTAGGCTGTAGTATAGATCACCAAGATCTTGCCACTTGTGAGTGTCAGTAAGAGCAGACCTCAGTGGATTCAACTGCAGTGAACTTTTAAGCTACAAATCAGATACACTCAGTGACGACTTTATTAGGTACAGGAGTAGAACCCAATGTGCTCTTCTGCTGCTGTAGCCCATCCACTTCAAGGTTCACCATGCTGAGCTTTCAGAGATGTTCTACTGGACATCTCTGTTGTAATGTGTGGTTATTTGGTTTACTGTTACCGTCCTATCAGTTTTAACCATTCTAGCCATTCTCCGCTGACCTCCCTCATTAACAAGGCATTTTTGCCCATGGAACTACCATTACCTGGATTTTTTTGTTTGTTTTTTACACCATTCTTTGTAAACTCCAAAGCACAGGTTCCCGACCATTTTTTATGCCATGGACCCCTACCATTAACTGAAGGGTCCGCGGATCAGGTTTTGAACCTCTGCTCTAGAGACTGTTGTGCTTGAAAATCTTAGGGGATCATCAATTTCTGAGATACTAAAACAACTTTGACACCAACAATCATTCCACCATCAAAGTCGCTAAGATCACATTTCTTCCCCATCCTGATGTTTGCTCTGAATGACAACCAAACCTCTTGACTATGTCTGCATACTTTTATGCACTGAGTTGCTGCCACATGATTAGCTAATAAGATATTTGCATTAGCATGCAAATGTACTTAATAAAGTAGGAACTGAGTGAATTTTTCAAAGCAAATAGCATGACTTAGAGATGGCCTGTTTATTCAGAAGTAGGAGGAGGACGGGCAAAGCCAAGGTTTCCTTGCTGTGGTGAGCAAAAGGAGAAGGGAATATAGACGCTGGCCAGGAAATTCAATCTGCTGAGAATCCTCTGGGAGCCACATTCCTACTTCACCCTGCTTAATACACAAACTATGTGGAGATTATGGCTTTCAAAGCCAATAGTGCCAGATCTGTAAGCATCCACACATGGTGCTCCAGCCACCTACCCCAGTCTGGCTGTTGTAGCCTATGAAGTGAAGGTCACTATCATTCTAAGTTTCTTAGCTTCCATGCTAGTTCCAGGTGATGCATGCTGTGAGTCACCAATTGCATCTGCTGGTCTCTTAACCCACTGTTGTAGCTCAGGAGTTACATACAACTCGATCTTAGAACAATCTAGAACTTGGACAATGTGAAAACATTGTGCCACATTAATATCTGATATTGACTGTCTTCCTGAACTGGAATTTGTACCATTTCCTTGGCTTCATGATCGTGGTAGACTTTCCTGGGGTAAAGTGTCCTGGGATTTGACTGCTACTTTTGTCCCTTATTTGGGAGTGAGCAAGTTGGCAACCCTAACTGTTTAAGACATGTTGAGATGAGTTTAATCCTACTTGAACATGCGCCACCCCCAGTCAGCCGGTCCGCAAGAATATTGTCAATATTAAACCGGTCCGCAGTGCAATAAAGGTTGGGGACCCCGTGCCCTAATGGAACTACCAAGATGGTGAAGAAAGACCTTCTTCTGAGCAAAAATCCAAATACATTCATCATCATCATCATCATCATCAGTTGCCGTGCCCAGTTTGAGCTTTGACTGCCATGGCCTGTTTCGGGTCAAGTGGATCAATTCATTGGTATTCATTTCCAGTTCTCTGGCTGCTGTCTCCATTATCATTTGTCTTTGCCTTCCTCTTGCTTTCTTCCCTTCAATCTTTCCCATAATTACCGTGCATTCTAACTCCTCTTTCCTAATCACGTGTCCAAAGAAGTCACATTGTCTTTTCATGATCTCATACATTATTTCTCTTTTTGTGCTTGCTCTTGTCATGACATCATCGTTAGATATTCATTTTGTCCATGATATTCTTTGCATCTGCCTCAAAAACCACATCTCTGCTGCTTCAATTTGTTTCCTCATGTTACTAGATATTGCCCTACATTCTGAGCCATGTAACAAAACTGGATAAACGTAACATTTCAGTGCTCTGAGGCGGGTTGTCATGCCTAGCTTAGTGTTGATCAGTATACTCTTCATTCTCGTAAAGGTGTCCACTGTAACATCAAAATAAAACAGCCCATTGCTTTGTAAACTTTCACCTCTGCTCTCAATTAGCATCAGGAATTTTACTGACACCAAGATTGTAACAAAATCATATCAAATCAAGTTTAATCATCATTCAACCATACATAGATACAGTTGAATGAAACAGCATTCCTATGGGGCCAAGCTGCAAAACATATACATAGCATTCAAAATAGTGAGGAATAAAAGACATAGTCACAAAGAAAAGAGCACATATATACGTAATCCAAGACCCTGAACGACATTTTCTGCAAATTGATGGTATATTTCCTGGCACATCAGCCTGTCATTCCCCCAATTGAACATTTGAGGGCAGCACCAATGGTAGAGGCCACACACCACTTGGGCACGGAACTGAGTATGGATGTCACGCTACACCGCCTCTGGCGTCTCCTCACCTGGACTGCAGCAGTAGGCATGCCTGCTGTTTGAGGTCTAGTCCTCGCTACAACTGAGGCTATGCAGCTCCCACATCACCTATCTCTCTCCACCAAACAAGGGAAAGAGGCCTGCTGGAACTTAAAATATCAATGCAAACAGGATCTTGCAATCACAAGAGAAACGTCAAAGGCAATCACCCACGGAAAGAGTGACTCCACCTGTGCCACATAGATAGAACAGGGAGTTGTTTGGGCAGTCTACCCCTTCCTCCATTTTCCTTCTTTCATTTTTCTATGTGCTTGCCCATGCACTATTTTGGAGAGACTTTCATAACAGCAGCATTCATATTTGCTCACCAATGTTCTGTATCTCAATCAGATTGGTGGCCTCTCACCACCCTCAGATACAGTTAAATAGAAGGAATAAATTCCAGTGGATTCTAGAGAAAATAGATTTTGGTTTTGCTGTAATGTCCCTACACAATTGAATCATTTTTCACTTAGCGGAATAAATCACTAATGCCATTGGAGTAGTGTGTCCCTAGTACTTCCCAAATGCTCGGTTACTGTATCTATCTCAGTTGGACTATAAAACAATTCTGCAAGTATCACTAAATTGATCCATCTGTTGCTACCAAGTTTCTTCTTCTTGCCTTTTGGTAATGTTTTCAATATTCCCGTCCATAAACACAATTCTGGAGGCAAGAAACCTTCAGTATATTAGGACTAAGAGATATATAATTCTACCTGTTCCTTTCATATTTCATTCTGGAATCCAATTGTTCCTGGATGGTTGTTTATCAGAAGCTCCATTTATTCTTCAAGGGTCTGATTTTTGGATTCCTTTTAATTGCTGTGATTTTGTTTTTTTTTTGCTGTAAAAATGATTATTGGCTAGAGAGCTACACCAAATTTGAATAAAAATGTTTGAATACTGCACCTGACAATTCCAAATTTTTTAATTAATTTGCATCAGAAATGCAAGTAAATACTAAGTTTTCCAACTAGTTGCACTATCAGTAATTACCTTCCATGTATTCTACTTTCAATTGGCTATTATAGCACTGGTGAAAATTTAGATATACTGACAGAGCTGTGGTATGAGAGTTAGTATCTTCTGCAATATCATTAAAAACATATTGATTTCCATTGATCTTATTCACATCAGTACAAAGAATATTTACCGTGTTTTGCCCACTCTTTGCTTCCACGTTTCTCCCGTCACAATTTGATCTATCCATGTTATAAAGAGAAATTGAAGAAAATTACACACAAAAAAACTGCAGATGCTGGAAATCTGAAGTATCAGTGCTGATAGGGCAGCTCAGCCCTAAATATTGACCATTTATTTATTTCCCCATTGATGCTGCCTCTCACCTGTTATTTCCTCCAGCATTTTGTGTGTGTTGCAAGGTACACTGAGGACAAAAGCAATTGGTTTCTCTTTAGTTTTACTTTTCTCTATATCAAACTATTCTAATTTATGTCCTACATTTTCACATTTTAAGGACTTTCTATAAAGTATTTCATATTAACATCACGTTTGTTTTCTTTTGGTAGTACAGTTAGTGGATTAATTCAAAGGTAAAGAGGTTCATTTTATTAAACTATATATGCAGAATACAACTCTGGAATTTGTCCTTTCTCCAGATAGCTATAGAATACAGAAAACCACACGGGTAGTTGAAAGAGAGACATCAATCATCCCAAACCGCACATGAAGAAACAGAAACAAAAACACGCAAACGTCAAAGACCTCCAACCCCTCCCTTGCACAAAAACTAACAGATCACCCAAACTCCCAGCCCGCCAATCCATAACAAGAAAGAATGGGCAAGAACACACAAAAAAAACATAGAACTAAAAGAGGCCAATATGAATTACAGTTATTTTGAACTACAGTCCAATCCATAAAATCACTATGGGTGCAATATACATTATGCAACGGTTACACACTGTGGCTACTTTATTAGGTACACTTGTACACTTGGTCGTTAATGCAAATATGTAATGTGGCAGCAGCTCCATGCACAAAAGCATGCGGATATGGTCAAGAGGTGCAGTTGTTGCTCAGACCAAACATCAGAATGGAGTAGAAATGTGACCTAAGTGATTTTGACCATGGAATGATTGTTGGTGCCAGACAGGGTGGTTTGAGTAACTTAGACACTGCAATTCTTCTGGGATTTTCACACTCAACAGTTTCTAGACTTTTGTAGTGCAAGAAAACAAAAAAAAAATCCAGTGGGCAGCAGTTCTGTTGGATGAAAATGCTTTATTAATGAGAGAAGTCAGAGGAGAATGGCCAGACTGGTTGAAGCTGACAGTAACACAACTAACCGTACATTACAACAGTGGGTATGCTCAATGCACCACACTTAGAGCCTTGAAGTGAATGGGCTACAGCAGCAGAAGACCATGAACATGCACTCAGTGGCCACTTTATAAGGCACAGGAGGTACATAATAAAGTGGAAACAGTGTGCATATCTCTCACACAAAATAGAATAGACTACAATGGTAAACTCATTACACATAAAAACAACAATTAGGAATAGGTCTGGCCTCTAAAATGGGCTTAGACCTCTAAAATCATGGCTACTCTGGTGGAACCGCAATTTTGCAATTCCTCCTAACTCACATAATATTTCACCCTCTTGCTAATCAAAAGTTTGTCTAACTTTGCTATAAAAATATAAGACTGTAAGATATAGGAGCGAGAGGATGCGAGTACAGGAGCAGGGTGATACTACTGCAGTTGTACAAGGCCTTGGTGAGACCACACCTGGAGTATTGTGTGCAGTTTTGGTCCCCTAATCTGAGGAAAGACATCCTTGCCATAGAGGGAGTACAAAGAAGGTTCACCAGATTGATTCCTGGGATGGCAGGACTTTCATATGAAGAAAGACTGGATGAACTGGGCTTGTACTCGTTGGAATTTAGAAGATTGAGGGGGGATCTGATTGAAACGTATAAAATCCTAAAGGGATTGGACAGGCTAGATGCAGGAAGATTGTTCCCGATGTTGGGGAAGTCCAGAACGAGGGGCCACAGTTTGAGGATAGAGGGGAAGCCTTTTAGGACCGAGATTAGGAAAAACTTCTTCACACAGAGAGTGGTGAATCTGTGGAATTCTCTGCCACAGGAAACAGTTGAGGCCAGTTCATTGGCTATATTTAAGAGGGAGTTAGATATGGCCCTTGTGGCTATGGGGGTCAGGGGGTATGGAGGGAAGGTTGGGCGGGGTTCTGAGTTGGATGATCAGCCATGATCATAATAAATGGCGGTGCAGGCTCGAAGGGCCGAATGGCCTACTCCTGCACCTATTTTCTATGTTTCTATGTTTCTATGTTAATTCAGGTATTTGCCCATTGAGTCTGCTCTGTTATTTCACCATGGCTGACACATTTCCCTCTCACACCCATTATCTTGCATTTTCTCTGTAACCTTTCATGCACTGACTAGTTGAGAACCAGTCAACCTCTGCCTTAAATTCACCCAATGGCCTGGCCTCCATAGCAACCTGTGGCAATGAATTCCACAGATTCACCACCCTCTGCCTGAAACAATTCTTCTTTTCTCTCCGTATTAAGTTGATGCTCCTCTATTCTAAGGCTGTGCATTCTGGTCCTAGAACCCACACCATAGGAAACAGCTTCTCTACATTCATTTTATCTAGGCTTTTCAATATTTGATAGGTTTCAATGAGATCCCCCTTCATTCTTCTAAATTCCAGAATCATTCACAGTGAACATCCTCTGAATCCCCTTCAATGTCTGCACAGCCTTTCTTAAATAAGGGGCTCAAAACTGCTCACAATACTCCAAGTGAACCTCAACGGTGTCTTAAAAAGCCTCAGCATTACATATTTGCTTTTATATTCTAGTCCTCTCAAAATGAATGCTAATGTTGTAATTGCCTTCCTCACTGCTCACTCAACCTGCAAATTAACCTTCAGAGAATCCTGCATGAGGTTCCTTGATTTTTAAATTTTCTCCCTGTTTAGGATATAGTTTCTGGTTTTATTCCTTCTACCAAAGTGCATGACCATACATTTCCCATGAATTTATTCCATTTTCCAGTTCTTTTCCCATTCTACTAATATGTCCAACTCCTTCTCCAGCCTCCCTGCTTCCTCCACTCATCTTTGCATTGTCTCCAAACTTGGCCACAAGGCCATCAATTCCATCATCCAAATTACTGACATACAACATAAAAAGAAGCGGTCCCAACATCAACTCTTGCAGAACACCACTAATCACTGGCAGCCAACAAGAAAAGGCTCCCTTTATTGCTTCCTACTGTTACGTACCCTGTAACTGGGTTGCCAAACCAGCAGAAATGGATCACTCAGTTGGAGTCTGGATTACTAGAACTAAGAAAGTTTTATTAAAGAAACAAGCAACACAGTAATCGAAAGGATAATAAATGCAAAAGTTCAGCAATGATAAACACACGTGCACAGAATTAAGATAACAGCATCAATCAAGCTCTATCGTTGTCTAGGGGTAAATGACCAATTTCAAAGTGACACAAAAGTCCAGTTTGATTTAGTTCAGTTCGCAGTAATCGTTGCCATGGCGATGGACAACGTGGGGGGAGGGAGAGAGAGAGAACGGGAACGACTGATCATTCAGAAACGGCTTCCACTCACAGACCGGCGATATTGCTCACAAGCAGCTTTCGGGCGGGTCCTTTGTGATGTCACCTGAGGTCACCGACTGTCACCTCTCCTCCAGATGCGGTCGATCCTCTGCAGTGAACCCGGCACCCAAGCGAGGGTGGACACACACCGGGTTCCCGCTGATCGTACCTTTCCACCCTGTGTGTTTATGGTCCGGTACTTCCCACCAACTCATGAGAGGCGCACCGCTTCCAGGGTCTCGTTACCTCGGGTGTCGTGTGTGTGTCCTGCCTTAGCGAACCTGTCCCTTTTTATCCCCCTGCTGGGGTATCGCCTGTCCATCACTTCAAACAGTTCAGGGTTTAAAGGGGGAGCCGCTCTAGACAACTCTCTCTCCCCCGTCCCTTCATTACACATCTCCAGATCGCCTGTCCATCACTTCAAACAGTTCAGGGTTCAAAGGGGGAGCCGCTCTTGACAATACCCAGACTGATGGCTCCTTCATTAACACCTCCAAATGCTGCTTCATTGTTCCTTATCTCTCCCTCCCCTGAGGACAGGTGGCAGACCAACTGCTGATGCCACTGTTGCTAGCCCAGGCCAGCAAACATCTTAATTTATGTGTATTCTCGTCACACTACCAATCAGCCAAAGCCCTATCCATACTAGTATCTTTCCTGCAATACCATGGGCTCTTATCTTGTTAAGCAGCCTCATATGTGGCACCTTGTCAAAGGCCTTTTAAAAATCCAAGTATGCAACATCCACTGATTTTCCTTTGTCTATTCTGATTTGTATTTCCTCAAAGAATTCCAACAGATTTGTCAGGCATGATTTTCCCTTAAGGCTTTAGCCTATTTTATCAGGTGCCTCCAGGTACACCAAAAGCACATCCTTAACAATTGAGTCCAACATCTTCCCAACCATTGAGCTCAAGCTAACTGACCTATAATTTCCTTTCTTCTGCTTCCCCTCCTTATTGAAGAGTGGAGTGATATTTGCAATTTTCCAGTCCCCCAGAACCATTTGAGAATCTAGTGATTCTTGAAAATTTGTATCATTGCCTCTAAAACGTCTTCAGCCATTTCTTTCAGAACCCTCGGGTGTAGTCCATCTGGTTCAGGTGATTTTTCTACCTTCATATCTTTCATTTTCCCAAACACATTCTCCCTAATAACAGGAACTGTGCTCACTACTGCCCCCTGCTGCCTTTGAACCTCTGGCATACTGTTAGTGTCTTCTACAGTGAAGACTGATGCAAAATACTTATTCAGTTCGTCTACCATTTCCTTGTGCCCTATTACTTACTCCTTGGTGTTAATTTCCAGTGGTTCAATATCTACGGTCACCTCAGGTGGCTGTGGAGGCCAAGTCATTGGGTATATTTAAGGCAGAGGTTGATAGAGTCTTGATCAGTTAGGACATGAAGGGATACAAGGATAAGGCAGGAGACCGGAGCTGAGAGGGAATATAGATTAGCCATGATGAAATGGTGAAGTATATTCAATGGGCCAAATGGCCTAGTTCTGCTCTTATAATCCTTTACTCTTTATATATCTGAAAAAAACTTTTGATATCCTCATTGATATTGTTCGCTATCTTGCCCTCATATATCTTCTCCACACACCCCCCCCCGCCATTACTTTATTTAGTTGCTTTCTGTTGGTTTTTAAAAGCTTCCCAATCCTTTAACTTCCAACTTGTCTTTGCTCTATTATATTCTCTCTTTTACATTTATGTTGGCTTTGACTTCCCTTATCATTTGCGGTTACGCCACACTGCCCTTAGAGGACTTCTTCTTAGGGATGTATCTAGCCTGTGCCTTCTGAATTGCTCCCAGAAACTCCAGCCATTCTGGAAACTCTGCCATCATCCCTTCTAGTGTCCCCTTCCAATCCCCTTTGAACATCTCCTCTCTCATGCCTCTGAAATTCCCTTTACACCACTGTAATACTGATACATATGATTTAATGTTCTCCCTCTCAAACTGCAGAGTGAATTCAATCATATTATAATCACTACCTTCTAAGTGCTCCTTTACTTTAAGCTCTCTGATCAAATCCAGTTTATTACACAACACCCAATCCAGAATAGCTGATCCCCTTGTGGGCTCAACCACAAACTGCTCTACAATGCCATCTACAAATTCTCTCTCTTGGGATCCAGCACCAAACTGATTTTCCCAATCGACCTGGATATTGAAATCCCCCAGGAATGTTGCAATATTGCCCTTTTGACATACCTTTTCTATTTCCTTTTGTAATTTGTAGCCCACATCCTGGTACTGTTTGGAGACCTGTATGCATCTCCCATCAGGTTCTTTTCACCCTTGCAGTTTCTTAACTCGTCCCACAGGATTCTACATCTTCCATTCCTATGACGCCTCTTTCTAAGGATTAGATATAATTTTTACCAACAGAACCATGCCACCCTCTCTGTCCTTTCGATACAACGTATATCCTTGGATATTATGCTTCCAACTATAATCGTCTTTCATCCACGACTAAGTGGTGCCCACAACATCATAACTGCCAAACTCTAACTACGTTACATGATTTTCTACTTTATTCCATATCCTAAAGCATTCAAATAAAACCTTCAGTCCTGTATTTGTCATTGTTTTTGATGTTGTCCCCCTTTTACACTGCATCTAATCCCACTGACTGCAATTTTGCCCTATCATCTATCTGTCATTCCTGACAGTCTTACTACACCCTGCATCTGCTTCTAAACCCTATCACTCCAGTTCTCATCCCCCACCTAATTAGTTTAAACCCTCCCCAACAGTTCTAGAAAACATGCCTGCAAGGGTATTGGCCGCCTTTGGGTTATAAAAAGATTTTTAAAAATGCTTACTCTGGCCTTTGAGGAGGGGATTTCAAACATCCTTTTGCTTTTGACATGAATAAACTTGCCTCATTTCTACTTTAAATCGGAATCACCTTATTTTTAAACAGTGATCCACAAATCTAGAATTTCTCACATGAGGAATTTCTCCACATCCACCATATCAAGATCAGTTAGAATCTGAAATGATTTCATTGGTCTTCTCTCTTTGAAACTCCATTTGATACAAGCCTATTGTGTCCAACTTTTCCTCATCCCGCCCATTCCAGGCATCAGTCCTAAAGGATGAAAAAGCACTGAAGCCTTGTCTGAATTGCTTCCAATACATTTTCAAGTTCTTTTTATGAGGTCAATAATCCAAATTTGGCCTTACCTGTCTCCTATAAATCTGAAGCAGAACCTTTCTACTTTTGTAACATAGAACAGTGCAGCATTGGACAGAACATTTATCCTATTATGTCATGCCGATCTTGATTCTAATTTATACGAAATGTGATTCCCTAGTGATTCGTCCATATCCCTCTATTAACATCAGGTTCACATCTCTATTTAAAAATTTCTTAAGCTTAAACAGACTGCCTGATTCCATGACACTGCTGGTCACCTATAGCTCTCCACTTAAAAACGTTAAACTTTCTCCTGCTAATTTTAAAATCATGTCCTCTGGCATTTGACAATTCTAACCTGGGGAAAAGATTCTAACTGTCTACCCTATCGATAACTCTCTTAATTAAAAAAAAATACTCTATTAGATCTCCCGTCAGCTTCTGATGTGCTAAGGGAGAACAACCAAAGTTTGTACAACCTACACACAAAATGCTGGACCTTTCCCTGCAGCTTATACACTCTTATCCAGTCAACATCCTGGTAAACCTCTTCTGCGCACTCTCTACCACCTTCATAATGGAGTGACCAGAACTGTATGCAATACTCCAAGTGCAGTCTGACAAAGTTTCATATAGCAGTAGCATCTTCCTTATTCTTACACTCAACACCATCACCAATGAAGGGAAGCATGCCATAAACCGTTGAGCGCGAACAGTTTAAAAAGAGGAAGGAAGTCACAGACTTTTTCTCTTCGGATCAAGAAGACAGCAGTAAAAGGCTAAGGATTTCCAACGAGAAGACATTTTATTTCTCAGAGTAGGAGGGAGGCCAGACTGCGCAGGCGCGTGATGTCAGCCAGTTGAGCGCAAACAGTTTAAAAAGAAAACCGCCATATCCAGAGGGCAGCATCGGAGCAGGCTGTGGAGTGAGAGGGTGCAGAGTGAAAGGGCTTTGGCTCAACGGGCTTTGGAGGAGACGGGAAGAGGCTTCCTGCGACCGTTGAGTCCCATAGTAACGGAGTAAGTTACAGTTTTTTGGTATTTAGTACAAACAGTAGCATTAGACGTATGCATCTAGGATTAGTGTTGTACTTGGAGTGCCAGATGTGGGGATCCTGGGAGACTCCCAGCCTCCCCAAGGATTACATCTGCACCAGATGTACTGAGATGAGGCTCCTGAAGGACCGTGTTAAGGAGCTGGAGATGGAAATTGATGACCTTCGGCTAATTAGGGAAAATGAGGAGGTGATAGATACTACCTATAGAGAGGTAATGGATAGCACCCCTGTGACAGTCCCCCTCAGAAATCGATATATCGTTTTGGATACTGTTGAAGAGGCAGCCCTGACAGAGGAGGACCACAGTGAACGAGACGCTGGCATTCTGCCCAGTGCTGAAATCAAGAGAGCAAGAAGAAATGCGGTAGTTATAGGGGATTCCATCGTAAGGGGGATGGACAAAAGATTCTGCGAGCCGGACAAGGATACCCGGATGGTGTGTTGCCTCTCTGATGCCAAGGTACGGGATGTCTCAGATCGAGTCCAGAGTATTCTGAGGAGAGAGGGCGAGCAGCCGGAAGTCTTGGTACATGTTGGTACCAATGACATAGACAGAAAAAGAGAGGAGGTCCTGAAGAAAGATTACTGGGAGCTAGGAAGAAAATTGAAAAGCCGGACCTCTAGATTAATAATATCAGAATTGCTGCCTGAGCTGCACACTACTGATGGTAAGAATAGCAGAATTAAGCAGATGAATGTGTGGCTAAGTAACTGGTGCAGGGGGCAGGGCTTCAAATTCTTGAATCATTGGGATCTATTTTGGGGAAGGTATGACTTATACAAAAAAGATGGATTACACCTGAACTCAAAAGGTACTAATATCCTGGCGGGATTGTTTAATATAGCTGTCAGGGAGGGCTTAAACTAAGTTGGCAAGTGGAAGGAAACCAAGGTGTTAGGGTCGAGGAAGAGGAAAATAGAAATAAGTCAAAAATACTGTGCAGCAAAGATGACAAGAAGGACAGGCCGGTGAATATACAGAATAATTCGCTGCAAAATAGAAACATAGCAAAATCGGCAACAGATACTGATCTAAATGTACTGTACTTAAATGCACGCAGCATTAGAAATAAAGTGGATGACCTTGCTGCACAGCTGCAGGTTAAAAGATATGACATTGTGGCCATCACGGAGTCATGGCTAAATGATGGATGTGATTGGGAGCTGAATATCCAAGGATACACAGTGTATTGGAAAGATAGGAAGGTAGGTAAAGGGGGTGGCGTGGCCCTGATGGTAAGTAAAGATATCAAATCAATAGAAAGAAGGGACATAGGATCAGAAGAGGTGGAATCCTTATGGGTAGAATTAAGAAATGGCAAGGGTAAAAAGACACTAATAGCAGTTATATACAGGCCTCCAAACAACAGCCGACATGTGGACTACAAGTTGCAGCTGGAAATAGAAAAAGCGTGTCAGAAGGAAAATGTCAAGATAATTATGGGGGATTTTAATATGAAAGTGGATTGGGAAAGTCAGGAAGGTAATGGATCTCAGGAGAGGGAGTTTGTAGAATGCCTACAGGATGGCTTTTTGGAGCAGCTTGTCCAGAAGCCCCCCAGGGGACCGGCTGTTTTGGATTGGGTGCTGTGTAACGAACCTGAGGCGATTAGGGAGCTGAAGGTAAAGGAACCCCTTGGAAGTAGTGGTCATAATATGATTGAGATCAGTTTCAAATTTGAAAAGGAGAAGCTGGTATCAGGTGTATCGATATTTCAGTGGAACACGGGAAAATACAGTGGTATGAGAGAGGAACTGGCCCAAGTTGATTGGAAAAGTAAGCTAAATGGAGGGACGGCAGGGCAGAATTGGATGAAATTCCTACAAAAAATAAGGAAAATGCAGGAAAAATATATTCCAAGAAAAAAGAAAATCATGAATCGAAAAATCGCACAAATGTGGCTAACGAGAGAGGTTAAGGCAAAAATAAAAGCAAAAGAAACTGTGTACAAGGAAGCAAAATTTAGTGGGAAAAATGAGGACTGGAAGACTTTTAAAAACTTACAGAAGGAAACTAAGAAAGTCATTAGGAAAGAAAAGATGAATTATGAAAGGAAGTTGGCGATTAACATAAAAAAGGATACTAAGAGTTTTTTTAAATATATGAAGAATAAAAGAGTGACAAAGGTAGATATGGGACCGACTGTAAATGATGCTGGAGAAATTATAATGGATAACAAAGAGATGGCGGAGGAACTGAATGAGTATTTTGCATCAGTCTTCACAGTGGAAGACATGAGCAATATACTTGATAGCCAGAGGTATCAGGGAATAGAATTAGGTACAGTCAAGATTACTAGAGAGAAAGTGCTTGGGAAGCTAAGTGGACTAAGAATAGATAAGTCTCCCGGTCCGGATGAGGTGCACCCAAGGGTTCTGAAGAAAGTGGCTTTGGAGATTGTGGAAGCATTGGAAATGATCTTCCAGGAATCAATAGACTCTGGCATGGCTCCGGAGGACTGGAAGGTCGCAAATGTAGTTCCGCTATGTAAGAAAGGAAGGAGGCGGCAAAAAGAAAATTACAGGCCTATTAGTCTGACATCGGTAGTTGGAAAGATATTGGAGTCAATCCTCAAGGACGAGGTTATGAAATACCTCGAGGTGCATGACAAGATAGGCCGAAGCCAGCATGGTTTCATGAAGGGAAGATCCTGCCTCACCAACCTATTGGAATTTTTTGAGGTAATCTCGAATAAGATTGACAAGGCAGAGGCTGTGGATGTTGTGTATTTGGATTTTCAAAAGGCCTTTGATGAGGTGCCGCATATGAGGCTGCTTAATAAGATGAGAGCCCATGGAATTACAGGAAAGATATTGAAATGGGTGGAGCACTGGCTGATAGGCAGAAAGCAAAGGGTGGGAATAAAGGGATCCTATTCTGATTGGTTGCCGGTTACTAGTGGTGTTCCACAGGAGTGGGTGTTGGGGTCGCTTCTTTTTACGATGTATGTCGATGATTTGGATTATGGATTAAATGGTTTTGTGGCTAAGTTTGCGGATGACACCAGGATAGGTGGACGAGCAGGAAATGTTGAAGAAACGGAAAGGTTGCAGAGAGACTTAGTCAGTTTAGGAGAGTAGGCAAAGAAATGGCAGATGAGATACAACGTTGACAAATGTACGGTTGTACATTTTGGAAGAAGAAATAATCGGGCAGATTATTATTTAGATGGGGAGAAAATTCAAAAATCGGAAGTGCAAAGGGACCTGGGGGTCCTCATGCAGGATACCCTAAAGGTTAACCACCAAGTTGGATCGGCAGTAAGGAAAGCGAATGCTATGTTGGCATTCATTTCAAGAGGAATAGTGTATAAGAGTAAGGAGGAGTTGATGAGGCTCTATGGGGCATTAGTGAGACCTCGTTTGGAATACTGTGTGCAGTTTTGGGCCCCCTATTTTAGAAAGGATGTACTGATGTTGGAAAGAGTTCAGAGAAGATTTACGAGGATGATTCCTGGAATGCAGCGGTTAACATATGAGAAGCGTTTGTCAGCTCTTAGACTGTATTCATTAGAGTATAAAAGAATGAGAGGGGATCTCATAGAAACATTTCGAATGTTGAAAGGGTTGGACAGAGTAGATGTGGAAAGGTTGTTTCCCTTAGTGGGTGAGTCCAGGACAAGAGGCCATAGTCTTAGAATTAGAGGGTACCCAGTTAAAACAGAGATGAGGAGAAATTTTTTTAGCCAGAGGGTCGTGGATTTGTGGAATTCGTTGCCACATACAGCTGTGGAGGCCCGATCATTGAGGATGTTTAAGGAGGAGATTGACAGGTATCTAATTAGTCAGGGTATCAAGGGATATGGGGAAAAAGCCGGAAATTGGAACTAGATGGGTGAACAGTTTAGCTCATGGGGGAGCTGTGGAGCAGACTCGATGGGTCGAATGGCCAACTTGTGCTCCTTTGACTTGTGATCTTGTGATCTTGTGAACCTCCTTTATCTCCTTATCCACTTGCTAGCGACTTTCAGTGAACAGTGGATTTGGACTCCAAGATCCCTGTGTACTTCAATATTATTAAGCGGTCATCCACAACTGTACACTTCCTCCTTTCATTTGACATCCCAAATTACAACATCATACACTTTCCCGAATTAAACTCCATACACTTGTGCATTTATTGAACCTATTTATAGCTCCTTGAAGCCTCCTCAGAGTCCTTATATGTATTATAAAAAATACAAAGCTCCACACCAATCCGTCGCACACCACTCATTACATCTTTCCAGTCAGCTAGCCAATGTTCTGTTCATATTACTGTGATTTCCTCCTTAACCATGAGTTTTAATTTCCAAAATATTCTTTGACCTGGTATCTTATGAAATGTCCTCTGGAAATCTGAACATAATGTACAGTACCTTCCTTTATCGTCAGAAATTGCTACTTCTGCAAAGCACTCCAATAAATTTGTCAAGCAGTGTATTCTGTCAGAAAGCCTGACTTTGCCTGATTATCTTTATGTGGCATCATTTTCTAATACCCGTTACAACATTTTTTTCAATGCATTTGCATTTGCTAAAATAATATACAGAAATAAGATTAACTTGGCATCTTTAAGTGATTTCGAAAAATGTGGATTTGAGTTAATGAATGTGGTGGGTTTAGAGTTTGGATGTACAGTATGTAATTACTCTTCCAGTTTCCATCTGCTCTTTGGCACTGTGCAGTAATTTGTCTGACAGAAAGGACAGTTTATTTGTAGACATCCCTCTCAGAGGTTATTTGTATTGAGAAATGTAACACTTGTATATTCCAAGCACAGAATCAATTATCATATCAGGTTCAATTGAACTTCCTCAACATTGGTGCACTCCTTTCTTTTGCTAAAGTGATTAAAGTGGAACTTTATGTAAACCTAATTATACTTATTACTTTAAAATCCTTCATATTTTGAAATACTTATGTGAATTTATAGAATATTTTGACCTAAATAGAGGAAAGTAGCAATAAGCCATTTTGCCTTTCAGACCAAAACATCTCAGTGGATTACTGATGAACTGTTGGATTACAACAGGTCCAAATAGTGAGCCACACATGCAAGCAATAGCACTGAGACTATTTTTAAGATACATTTTGTGAATAATGCTGGTTAGTTATGGTCAGTCAGTAGCATTCCTGATTCTGAGTTAAGAAGCAGGTGTAGGACTGACCCTACAGACTCTTAAGCCTGTTTCATTGTTTCATAAGAACAATGTCTTACTCCCTTCATCTTTATTTTATAAGAACGACCCCAATCTTTTCAATCCAGACTTGAAGAGATAAGATGTGAGAGAATAGGACCAATCAAATGTGACAGTGGAAAAGTGTGTATGGAACCAGAGGAGATAGCAGAGGTACTTAATGAATACTTTGCTTCAGTATTCACTGTGGAAAAGGATCTTGGCGATTGCAGGGATGACTTACAGTGGACTGAAAAGCTTGAGCATGTAGATATTAAGGAATAGGATGTGCTGGAGCTTTTGGAAAGGTTCAAGTTGGATAAGTCACCGAGACCGGACTACTGTGGGAAGCAAGGGAGGAGATTAATGAGCCTCTGGTGATGATCTTTGCATCATCAATGAGGACAGGAGGGGTTTCGGAGGATTGGAGGGTTGCTGATGTTGTTCCTTTTTTCAACAAAGGGAGTAGAGATAGCCCAGGAAATTATAGACCAGTGAATCTTAATTCAGTGGTTGGTAAGTTGATGGAGAAGATACTGAGAGGCAGGATTTTTGAACATTTGGAGAGGCATAATATGATTAGGAATAGTCAGCATGGCTTTGTGAACGGCAGGTCGTGCCTTACAAGCCTGATTGAATTTTTTGAGGATATGACTAAACACATTGATGAAGGTAGAGCCATAGATGTGGTGTATATGGATTTCAGCGAGGCATTTGATAAAGTAAGGAGGCATGGGATCCAAGGGGACATTGCTCTGAGAATCCAGAAATGGCTTGCCCACAGAAGGCAAAGAGTGGTTGTAGATGGGTCATATTCTGCATGGAAGTCAGTGACCAGTGGTGTGCCTCACGGAACTGTTCTGCGACCCCTACTCTTCGTGATTTTTTTAAAAAAATGACCTGGATGAGGAAAGGGAGGGATGGGTTAGTAAATTTGCTGATGACACAATGGTTCGTGGTGTTGTGGATAGTGTGGAGGGCTGTCATAGGTTACAGTGGGACATTGATAGGAGGCAAAACTGGGCTGAGAAGTGACAGATGGAGTTCAACCCAGATAAGTGTGAGGTGGCTCATTTTGGTAGGTCAAATGTAATGGCAGAATATAGCATTAATGGTAAGATTCTTGGCAGTGTGGAGGATCAGAGGGATCTTGGGGACTGAGTCCAATGGACACTCAAAGCTGCTATGCAGTTTGACTATGTGGTTAAGAAGGCGTATGGTGCATCAACCGTGGGATTGAGTTTAAGAGCCGAGAAGTAATGTTGCAGCTATACAGGATCCTGGTCAGACCCCACTTGGAGTACTGTGCTCAGTTCCGGTCGTCTCACTCCAGGAAGGATGTGGAAACCTTAGAAAGAGTGTGGAGGAGATTTACAAGGATGTTGCCTGGATTGGGGAGCATGCCTTATGGGAATAGGTTGAGTGAATTTGGCCTTTTCTCCTTGGAGTGACGGAGGATGAGAGCTGAGCTGATAGAGGTGTATAAGATAATGAGAGGCATTGATTGTGTGGATAGCCAGAGGCTTTTCCCAGGGCTGAAAATTGCATTGCATGAGAAGGCATGGTTTTAAAGTGCTTGGAAGTAGGCACAGAGGAGATGTCAGGGGTTTGCTTTTTATGCAGAGAGTGGTGAGTGCTTGGAATGGGCTGCTGGCAGCGGTGGTGGAGGTGGAAATGGTAGCGTCTTTTAAGAGACTCCTGGATAGGTACATGGAGCTTAGAAAAATAGAGGGCTATGGGTAAGCCTAGGTAGTTCTAAGGTAAGGAAATGTTCGGCACAGCTTTGTGGGACGAAAGGCCTGTATTGTGCTGTAGATTTTCTATGTTTCTATATTTCCATGTATGGAAAAACATTATCTTGGCTTCTACTGGTCAAGTGCTTTCCAAATCTTATGTCCTAATATGATTTCTCCTCATTCTTCTCAACTGCACCAAGTACGTGCCCAAACTTTCCTCATTAGACAGTCTTTTGTAAATCTCCGAATCAATCTAATGAATCCTTTCCTGAATGACCATCACTGCAAACATCTTGAATAGGAAGATCAAATCTGTATGTGGCACTTCAGGTGTGGTTTCTACAAAATGCTGCCCAGCAGGAGGAACTATCCTGTGTTTGCTTCAAACTTCACTTCAAGGATTTGAGCACAATGTTCTTGTTTGGCATTTCACGGTAATAGATAAGGGAGTCGGACACTGTTAAGGTGTGGCATTTTTCAGATGTAACGTTGAACTGAACTGCTAGCTGCCCTCTCATATCGATATAGAGTATCTCATAGCAGTATTCACGAAAGAGCTGGGATGGTTCTTTCCTAATTCCTGGCTGATATTTATCTTCCAAAACAGAACAAAAACATATTATCTGTCATCACTCTGGGAATTTGTTCTGCATCAATCAGCACCCATGTCTTCTATATTGCAGCAGTGACTACAGGTAGTCACAGGCTATTAAGCTGTAAAGCTCTTTGGGATGACTTGAAGCAAAGGAATTTGCACTTGGAACACAAAGCTCACTATTTTAACCTATATTTCCATATAGTTATGATTTAAATTAGTTGAAAGCAGTAGCTTGCAAATTTTAACTTTGAATAGGTTGACATTTCTCCATCATGTCATGCAAGTTCAAAGATTAAATCATATCCAACTATTCCATTTTAGTATTAGGTAAAACTCCCAAAATTATTATGGATATAAAGAGATCAAATATACAACAAAACCATATGCTTGAAGGCATGAAAATTTGCTTCTTTCCAAAGGCATTTGAAATGTATGTTTAAGTTTGTATACTTCAGTGACTCAGAAGCCAACTGTTCCTTTGCACTAATTTTGTTATTATTATCTTCTATTATGTTTTATTTTCTTTGTGACTGTATGTTTTTCCTGAAGTTGTAACCATATGTACTATGTGCTACGCACAGTGTGCTGTGTGCTGTTGGTAATGTGTTTTACACCTTGGCCCCAGGGGAATGCTGTTTCATTTGGCTATATTCATGTATAGCTGAATGATAATTAAATTTGAACTTGAAATTGTTAGCATAAGTGGGGCATTAAGTACAATGCCATTCGATCATAAATAATGCATAATGTGTTTGGATGGGATGAAATAATTTCAAATTGGTGACATTAAATTGCTTCTTGAAATATTCAGTGAACTATACTAAACTTTTAATTTGTTTGTATTGAGAAAGCATAATGCTTATAAATTTTATTCTTCTTTATATATTGTAACTACATTGTTATGAGCAAATTTGTTATGAGCAAATCAAATTAAAGTAATCGCAGTAACCCAGAAGGAAAATACACAATATTCAATTAACTTTTTAAGTGTTTGTAGAATCTGTATAAAGGATGTAGCATAGAAAATAGGTAACACTGACCCTGTAAAATAAGCATTTGAATACACTCAGAGGCCATTTCTTTTAGGCACACCTCTTTAACCTTTTAATTTCAAGACTATTCCCAGCTTTCCAATCTTTCCATGTAACTAAAGTCCCTCATTCCTGGAATAATCTTAATACATTTCTTTTGTGTCTAAAGCCTTCAAATCTTTCCAGTTAATATACACCCTTAATGGCTGAATCAGTGTTTTACAGTATAGGGTTTGTTAAAACATCTTTGCTCTTTTCCCTATTTCTAAAGGTCAGGTTCCTGTTTGCGTTTTGACTACATCTTTCATGGGATCTTTCATTTTCAACAATTTATGCACATCTAACCCCAGATCATCCTGTTCTTGCATTCCTTTTAGTTTCTCCAGTTTATGTTGCTTGTCCTCATTCTTCCTACTGAAATTAACACTTCACAATTTTATGTATTAAATCTCATTTGCCCACTATCTACCCATTCCATCAACTTGTCTGTATCCTCGAAATCTATTACTATCTTCCTCATAGTTCATTGCACTTGCAAGTTTAATTCTATCTGCAGATTTAAAAATTCTCCGAAGTCCAAGTGATCACTGTATGTTTAAAAGTAATTGTTTTCTTGTATTACAGTTTAACTTCAGACTTCTGACTATTTATTTGTCTTTTATGAAAATCCTAAGAACAGTCTTTTCTATGGTGCCTACTACTCTCTTAGAATCAATTACTATGAAATAATCACTCCCAGTCATTGGTTTGGCTTCAGCTAAACAGTGTATCTATTGTAAAGGGGAAAAGAGATTTCATAATGGACATTGAAATAGCAGATGATGCAATGTGACTGTTTTGCGATACAAAAGACAATGTATCAATGTCTAGTGTGGACTTACCCTGTGCGTGATTTATATGTGCAAATCATGCAGAAAAGCTGATTTGAGTGTGTAATATCAGAATGGCAATAATTTTCAGGATGAATAGGGAAATTGGCTTTGGCAGTTTGTGGTGTGATTCACCTTAGTGTGACTGACATTTCCTCGAAAATCTTTTCCCCCACTGCCCACAGTAAAAGAGTCTTGAAATTGATAATCTTTGTTATTAACTCACTAAAAATAGCGCATTATATAGTGTTCAAGAATGAAACTTCGATGAAAGCTTGTGGAGCTGCATTGATGTACTGATCCAAACTGCTTCTCCAATTATTGAATTTATTAAGAAATAGCAATGTATGTGTGGAATAAGATGAATTATGTTGTGTTCAATCTTATTTAAGTTTCATCTCCCAGTGAATTAGTTGTGTTACAAATATTTTGTAAACTGGTTATATTTATCCTCAGTTTCTAGAAATCATGATCCAAGCATAATCTTGATCTGAATGTTACAGCTGTAGTTCAGCAATAGTTTAGCTGTACTGGGAATGCAGGTGCATTGTAACAGGACAAACAGTTCCTAATTAAACCAGGTGCCATTTAGCATTGCTTGCAGAATTCAGAATTCATTTCCGCTTTAAACATATGCCATAAAACTAATGTAATTTCTTTTTCACCCAGATAAAACAGAATTTTTATTATATTTGTTGGAATAATTTTGTACTCTGTATATCTATATATAGTCCTTTTGTAACTCATGTATAAACATGTAGATGTAAAATCATGAAGTTGCACAGCATAGAAACATGTTCTTTTGTCCATTAAGTCTACCATGCATATCTATACTAATCCCATTTGCCTGCGTTAATTCCAGATCACTCTACGCCTTCCTCATTCAAATACTTGTCCAGATAACTTAATATAAGTGTTTTATATTAAAATAAACTTTATAAGAAATATTTAATTAAAAAATACAAGAAAAAGGTTACGCAATGCCTTTTTGTTCTTACATTCATAACCTATGCTATTAGTACCATTCTATTACATTTGTTAAAGCCAATAGGATTGTTGCCAGACATGTGGCCCCCTGTGCTTTCTCACCCAGCCTGGTTCCTGCCTCTTCAGTAGTGGAAGAACCCTATACTGTGGTCACTCCTCACTGAGCCCTTGCGATGGCTGCACCAAACTTCAGTGTTTCCCTTGGCATGTATGATTGCAGCCTGGAATAAACCAGTTGGTAGCATTCCTCCACGGACACCTCTATGTGCTGACAGACAAATAAGTTTCAGGCAGACCCAAATCATGCCTGTCACCAAGATGAAAATATGCCAGCAGCACTTGATATCCATCTCTGTGTGGGCCCTCCAGCATGTATTTTAACAAAATAAATCTTATTCATAATAAAAATAAATCTTCCAATGCCTTTTTTTATATATTCAAAGTCAATGACGAAGGGTCTCGGCCTGAAACGTCAACTGCACCTCTTCCTAGAGATGCTGCCTGGCCTGCTGCATTCACCAGCAACTTTTATGTGTGTTGCTTGAATTTCCAGCATCTGCAGAATTCCTGTTGTTCAATGCTTTCAGTACCGATCTACTATATCCCTACATATATTTGGCACTGCTACCCACATTGTGTCACTCTGGGGTGTTATCCTATTACAATAATGGAGCAGCTTCATTCCCCAACCTGGTCCCTCCGTCTCCACTGCCAGAAGAGCCCTACAGCATGGAGACCTTGTGGTGACTGCACCAAGCTCCAGTGCATCCCTCAGCATGTACTCCTACAGCCTGGAATGTGTCCAATAGCAGTATTCCTCCACAGATATCTCGACTTACTGGCAGACCAACAGCCTTTGAGCACACCAAACAGTGTACTTCACCAAGCTGATGATCTGCCAGCAGCACTTGATGTTCGTCTCCCTGCGTGTCCCTTAATCAGAAAGTTCTTTGTCTCGCAGCTGCTCGGGATGAAGCGCAACACAGGTCCTTGCATCTTTTCAAACCCACAGTCTGCAAAGAGGTGAGCTTCTGTCTCTTCCTCACTGCAGTCATTACACAAGTAGCATGTTGTAAGAGTGATGCTCCAGGCATGTAGGAAGGATTTGACTGGCTGGGCCCCACTCAGTGTTAGTCAGGTAAGGTCTTGGTGGCTGTTGATAAGGTCTGGCCATGAGGCAGTCTGCCAGATGTATGAAGAGTCTGCTCAGTGAACCGCCACACCATGGCCTTTGAGTCCTGACCACTGCCTGATGGATTTGAAGTCAAAGGTGTTGGTCTGGAAGAACTTTTTCATAAAGAACAGGTGGTGTGGCAGCATCCAGCTGGCTGGGACATTGCACGGCAATGCGGCCAGACCCACCCTTTGTGACACTGGACAGACAGAACCTCAGTGCATAGTGGTACTTGGTGCCCATGTATTTTGGTTCCACAAACAGCCTGATGAAGCCACACATGAAGGTGGTCATCAGGATGAGGGCGATATAGGGTATGTTTTTGCCACCATTGTCAGAATCAGAATCAGAATCAGGTTTATTATCACCGGCATGTGACATGAAACTTGTTAACTCAGCAGCAGCAGTTCAATGCATTACATGATCTAGCAGAGAGAGAAAAAAATAAATAAAATAAAACATAATTATAAATAAACAAGTAAATCAATTACGTATATTGAATAGATTTTTAAAAATGTGCAAAAAGCAGAAATACTGTATATTCAAAAAAGTGAGGTAGTGTCCAAAGCTTCAATGTCCATTTAGGAATCGGATGGCAGAGGGGAAGAAGCTGTTTTTGAATCGCTGAGTGTCTGCCTTCAGGTTTCTGTATCTCGTACCTGATGGTAACAGTGAGAAAAGGGCATGCCCTGGGTGCTAGAGGCCCTCAATAATGGACTCTGCCTTTCTGAGACACCGCTCCCTAAAGATGTCCTGGGTACTTTGTAGGCTAGTGCCCAAGATGGCACTGACTAGAATTACAACCTTCTGCAGCTTCTTTCGGTCCTGTGCAGTAACCCCTCCATACCAGACAGTGGTGTAGCCTGTCAGAGTGCTCGCCACAGTACATCTATAGAAGTATTTGAGTGTATTTGTTGGCATGCCAAATCTCTTCAAACTCCTGATGAAATATAGCTGCTGTCTTGCCTTCTTTATAACTGCATCGATATGTTGGGACAAGGGTAGATCCTCAGAGATCTTGACACCCAGGAACTTGAAGCTGCTCACTCTCTCCACTTCTAATCTCTCTATGAGAATTGGTATGTGCTCCTTCATCTTACCCTTCCTGCAGTCCACAATCAGCTCTTTTGTCTTACTGATGTTGAGTGCCAGGTTGTTGCTGCGGCACCACTCCACTAGTTGGTATATCTCACTCTGTATGCCCTCTCGTCACCACCTGAGATTCTACCAACAATGGTTATCTCGACAGCAAATTTGTAAATGGTAATTGAGTTATGCGTAGCAACACAGTCATGTGTGTATAGAGATTAGAGCAGTGGGCTAAGCACACACCCCTGAGGTGCGCCAGTGTTGATCGTCAGCAAGGCGGATATGTTATCTCCAATCTGCACAGACTGTGGTCTTCCGGTTAGGAAGTCGAGGATTCAATTGCAGAGGGAGGTACAGAGGCCCAGGTTCTGCAACTTGTGCATTGCGACCTGTCTGACCCACTCCTTCTTGGATTCCCAAGATGAACCTGAAGACATTAGGTGATTCCTAGACTGGAGGAACAGGAGATGGGCACCCCACTGCCGAATACAGCAGCCCTGAGAGCACTTCACACCTGACGACTACGTTCTTCCCAGTTATTGATAGGAAATGCCCTCCCCACAGTCTAAATTTCTTTTTACTTTCCCAATCTACTCCAACTAATTCTTGTTGCATGCCTTTGCCCTTCCAGATTGGATTCCCAGCACTTTCATGTAATCTTACCTGATGATGAAGGGGCACTCAATTGGTCAGACTAGTTTCCAAAGAACATGGCTTCGCAGTAGAATCCAATTCCTGATTCCCTCCCCAAAACCTATTTTGAGAGCACGTCCATCACATATGAGTGTGATATCCTGTCAAAGACTTTTTCCTGGTCCAAGCAGGCATCCAAACCCTGTCCTGCATGTAGGTGATGGTGTCCCTGAGGCTGTCAAAGATCTTCTTGTCAGGTACAACACAGGTTTGCTCTGGGTGGATCACCTGTCACAGAACAGACTTTAACCTGTTGGCAATGGCCTTGGACAGGATCTTACAGTTTACATTCAACAGCAAAATGTGCCTCCAATTCCTAATGTCATCCCTATTCCCACTTCTGTTTTTGAATGAGGGTAATGATGCCCTTCCTCATGGTGTTTGATATTTTCCTAGGTAGAAGCATAGCATTGTACACTTCCAGCAGGCAGGGCCCATTCATCTCCACAAAGCTGGTAAGCTGTCATTTCTGGGGTTTTATTTAAGTCAAAGAAATGGATGGAGCCAGTCATCTCCTCCAGTGTCAGTGGCTGGTACAGATTCTCCCACTTGCTTCATATAAAACTTTTGTGATAGAGGACAGGAAGCTCTGGGATGCTGAGGTGTCTCCCAAACTGGCATAGAAGGATCTACAGATCCCCAATACATAGGCTGTGGATCACAGACATCCCCTTTTGAGCCTTTTGGAAGAAGAAATGTGAAGATGTCTTATCCTGTTTCACAGTGCAGACCCTGGAATGGAAGATGATCTTGGAGGATTCAGTGGCAAAGTGCTGGGCTTATATGTTGTCATTGTACTTGCCTCCATCATCTCTCTTGGCAGTTAACAATTTCTTTAAATCTCTTCCATCTTACTTAAAACCTATGCTGTTTAATTTTAGACTCCCCTACTATGGAAAACAGACACAGGCTAGTTAGCCTATCTATGTCCCTCAGAATTTTATATGCCTCTATCATGTCACCTCCTAACCTCCTTTGCTCTAGGAAAAAACAAACCTAGCCTGTCCAATCACTCCTGAAAACTCAAGCCTTCCAATTCTTGTTGATCTTTTCTAGATCCTCTACAGCTTAATCACATCCTTCCTGTCATGCATCTACGAGTAATGCACACAATATGCCAGGTATGGCCTGACCAATATTCTGTTCAACTGGTAAAATCACATCCCAGCACTTATTCTCAATGTCTCAGCCAGTAAAAGCAAGCACATCTTGAACTTTTCAGCGGCTCAGAAGATTTGTGTTGTAACATATTGCAGATTTCTGTAACCATTAAAATCCACAAAAGTGTATATTTCCATGTACAGATTTCAAATTTTGTAGTTCTATAATTTAAATATTACATATAGTTTGCCTAAATCAATTGCGGAGTTTCTGAAATTTGGTTCTACCTTTCTTTTCCAAATTACCACTTTACACGATCAGACTAAACCACAATAATGTGCTATGTGCAAGAGAGATCTTGATGAACAGGTTTCCAAGGTCATGGGATAGTCAGACCATTCAAGGCTAGTTTCAGTTTTATCAGTTTTGATTAAAATCATCAATTACTGTACCCTCCTCAGTGTTTCAATTCAAAATACATGGAATCCCATTTGATTTTTGTTTCCTTAAAACCTATTGTTCTTGTTATTTGAGCCGAAAGATAGAATCAATATGAATACTATCTTTTTGCTGTTTACACTTGAAACTAGTTCAGCTCTCTTTTATTCAGCAGTTTAATATTTCATCGCTCAAAGTACAGAGCAGTGTGGTATTCTGAAAAGTGTTGCACATAGTATTTGGTATCTGATTTAATTTATACAATTTCACTTAAATCCTAACTAATTAAGGCAAGATTCATCCAGTGCATTGAAAGCAACATAATAACTCCACTCTTTTTGTTGAGTGCCAATATGAAATAAAAACTGAAAAGGGTATTATGCAGCTCTTGTGTCTGCAGCTTGATAGAACTTCATTGATGTAGTGTTTTACATTACATTTTGGCCATGGATTGAGATGACATTCCTGATGACATTGCTGTCTTTGAGAAAAAAAGGGAGAAACATTGAGATTTGACAGCTATGCTAAGAATAGATTTAGTTAGCATAGAACTGAGATCCAACCACAGAAAGAAATGGATAATGGCTGTGAGAAAGGGACTCTGATGGGGGTTCAGTTACAAATCAGAAAATGCATCTTATCGAAGTTGGATAATTTTACACAGCTTAAACATGCAATCATTGGATATTCTTAATGATGGAATAATAATCTTCCTGATGGGGTTGATGAAAAGAACAGAAATTAACACTAGGGCATAAAACTTGCCAGAAATAGTTGACCTGCTAAAGCAGACAGGTATTCTCTAAATGCTCCTGATTTCCGTTACTGGTCAGCAGCTGCACATCCCGTCCTTCATGTAATACCCTGTATGATGACTGAGTTGTTGTTTATTTCTAGTAAACGACAAAACATGCTTTTATTTTTGCAGAAAAAGGTACAAAGAAATTCATCCTCAGTTTGTAACATTAAACATGCTCTATTTCAGTGGGATGAAGTTACAAAGCAGAGTGCAATGCAATGATGCAGCTCTGCAGCACTTCCAGGGTTACTGACCTGCACTGAATTGCTGCATGCAAATTATTGCTGTGAAATCATGAAAACCATTCTAATAATACACGCAGCAGTTTATTAGAAATAGAAACCCAACCCAATCTCTGCTGTGAATATTTTGTACATTTCTAATCAATGCTATATATATAGTACGATTATTTTCACTCTCTGCCCATGGCTCATTTTATTTCTTCCTGATGGGGTCCAAAAATATCTGCTTGTCACAACCTGTCATGCTTTCTTTCTCCTTGACATAAGCCAGCAATTGATGTCAGAAATCCATTAGCTGCTTCTAGGTGGTCCACGCCAAATCATTGCATTAAAAAAAAGAGTTTCAAGAAGTCGCTTCACCTGATGTTCACACCCTCCAGAAATAGAGCTTTCTCCCAGTGAATGAACTTTCTCTTTATTTATCTACCAAAACAATTCATTGTCTCGAACACAGCTATAATGTTTCTTACTAATCTTCTGAGGAAAATGCCCCAGCTTCCCCACATAACTGAAAACTCTTTTTCCTCTTACCTCATCCCTGATCCCTCTTTATCGCATCCAGTGCTCAAACACCCTTTCAAATGTCAAATGCACAGTATTTACATCGGAGGCTGGCCAGTTAACTGTAGAGATTTAGCACACTCGTTGCTTTTTAGGTCCAGTATCTCTTGACAGCTCTCCTAACAACTCGCCTTTCTCCCAATCACAATCTGTGATTTTAATGGCACCAGATCTCTCACCAGCATCAAAAGTCACAGTCGTGTTTGTTCTCATATGCACAATTACACGTACAGTGGTGCATTAAGAAACTTACTTTCAGTATCACAATAGGTACATACCATGAGATACAGAGCATTCACAACATAATTTCTATACGACCTTTACAAGAACACAGTTAGAACAAAAAAAAACAAAGTCAGCTGTAGTGCAAGTTTTTGCTATCCTGAGGGAGTGATTAGAGTTGTGCAGGTTGGTTCAAGAATCACAGAACACTACAGCACAGAAGCAGGCCCTTTGGCCCATCTAGTCTGAGTCAAGTTGCTAAAGGGCCAAGTGGGTACAGGTAAGTAGATGTTCTTGAACATGGTAGTGGTGGGGCTTCAGACTTCCAAGCCTCCTGCCTGATGTAGCTTTGAGAAAATGGTGGGGATCTTTGAGGAGAGATGTTGCCTTTTTCAAGCGGTGCCAATGATGTACTGGGCTGAGTTCACTGCAGTCTGTAGCTTCTTATTTCTTTCACATTTGAATTTCCAAACCAGATCATGAAGCAATCATCTGTTGAGGTTTGTTAGAGTGTTTGGTGTCATGTTCAACCTGCGTAACCTTATAAGAAAGTAAAGGCACTAATGTGCCTTTCTAATGATTGCATTTATGTGCTGGACTTAGTAATTTAGAGTTGCAGAGTCTCTGCACCACTCAACCCCCAATGTAGACAAGCTCATGCTCACCCTCCATCCCTTTCCTGAAGTTAACAGTCCAGAACAGTGGACAGTGGCCCAGATAGGTGGAGTATGTTTGTGATAGGTAGCTAGAATCAAGTGGATGAAGGAAAAGAGTCTAGCTAACAAGAGGCTTAGGAGGGAGGGGTGACTTGGACAGAGGTGCGAGAGCACCAGGATGAATCAGGAAGAGAGAGAAGGAAGCAATGGGCTTACAGTTTATCTGAAACTGAGGAAATTGATTCTCATACTTTTAGGCTGTAGATGGAATATGAAGTGCTATTCCTCTACTGTGCATTTGGCCTCATTCTGGCTGTAGAGTAGGCAGAGGACAGACAGGTCGATTTGGGAATGGGAAAGGTAGCTGAGAAGGTTTGCAACTGGGTGCTCATGATGACAACTGTGAATAGGTGAGAAGCTGTTGTCTTCTCCACAGCCAGAATGAGTTCATATTGAGAGCTATGGGTGGAAATTAGTGGCAAATGTAAAAAATATTGGTAAGTTCCACATAAGTGCAGGAGGTAGCACCAAAGCAGATCCATACTATGGTCCTTAATTTATACTCAGTGGCCACTTTATTAGGTACAGAATGTACTTAATAAAATGGCCAGTCAGCGTACTCCTGTGTGTTTGTGATCTCTGCTGCTGTCTGCTGTATGCTTTTATGCAATGAGTTACTGTCATATGATTGGCTGGTTAGACATTTGCATTAACAAGCAAATGTACATGTGTACCTAATAAAGTGGCCACTGGGTGTACATCTGCATGTTATGCTAATGAAAAGGTTGAATCACATTGTGTAAAGAAATGATGTTGCAGGTTGATCTAATTTTGCATCTTTAATCCACTATGCTAATTTAATCTATTATTTTACTGAATAATTCTGTCAAATTAGGGATTTGATCAATATGTTCTCTGTTCACCCTTTGCCAGGATAATGTACGTGCAGTCTCCAGCCTTGTTAGTGTAAAATCAATAAAATGCTATGAAGGTGGAGAATAGAAACTGAAAATATTTATTGACTTCACACTATTCCAAAATTCCCTATGGCAGAACTGGAAAAGAGGAAAATTAAACATTTTCACTAAATTATAGAATGTAGAATTGGAAAACTATAACTGAGCACTCAAACACGAGGAATTCTGCAGATGCTGGAAATTCAAGAAACACACATCAAAGTTGCAGGTGAACGCAGCAGGCCAGGCAGACAGACTAGGAGGAGGTACAGTTGACGTTTCGGGCCGAGACCCTTCGTCAGGACTAACTGAAGGAAGAGCTAGCAGACTGGGAGATCGTTTTGCTGAACACCTACACTCTGTCCGCCAGAGAAAGCAGGATCTCCCAGTGGCCACACATTTTAATTCCACATCCCATTCCCATTCTGATATGTCTATCCACAGCCTCCGCTGCTGTAAAGATGAAGCCACACTCAGGTTGGAGGAACAACACCTTATATTCCGTCTGGGTAACCTCCAACCTGATGGCATGAACATTTGACTTCTCTAACTTCTGCTAATGCCCCACCTCCCCCTCGTACCCCACCTGTTATTTATTTATATACACACATTCTTTCTCTCTCTCTCCTTTTTCTCCCTCTGTCCCTCTGACTATACCCTTTGCCCATCCTCTGGGTTCCCCCTCCCCCTTTTCCTTCTCCCGGGGCCTCCTGTCCCATGATCCTCTCATATCCCCTTTGCCAATCACCTGTCCAGCTCTTGGCTCCATCCCTCCCCCTCCTGTCTTCTCCTATCATTTTGGATCTCCCCCTCCCACCTCCACTTTCAAATCTCTTACTAGCTCTTCCTTCAGTTAGTCCTGACGAAGTGTCTCGGCCCGAAATGTTGACTGTACCTCTTCCTAGAGATGCTGCCTGACCTGTTGCATTCACTAGCAACTTTGAACTGAGCACTCAGTTGTAGAATACAAAGCTTCTACACAAAGATTTGTAGCAGCTCTCCTAGCTTCCAAACTCTGCAAGAATTATAAGTTATTAATTTTTAAACAAAAACTTTCTGACAATTCATTTATCCACCTTATTGCCTTGAATCTCCTTAGATATGATAATGGATGTTTTGGAGAAGCAAAATTTGAAGCATTGTGTTAATTCATTTGCGTTTAGATTTGGAAGGACCTTGGCCCTGGAAAACCATCATGTCAATCATAGTGTGGGCTTCCACGAATATCTCACGCATGATTGAGTTGAGCAGATGCACACTGTAATGTTCTCGAATGTGCTACAGTCAACATAAAATGTCCGTTTGACCTGACTCTCCATGCAAAATGTTGCTTCCAAATGCACTTCTCTTTAAATATCCTATCAAGAGCAAGTACATCTTTATCAGAATACATTCAACAAGCAAGTATGAGGTAAAAGTAATGTTTGACCATTCCATTACTTCTGTATTTTTCTAGAAGGCAGCATATTTTAAAACAACAAATCAGTCTTAGACCATACAAAAGTTTGTCAAGCACATTTATATGCAGTTCTATGTATTTGAGCATCAAAACATTGAACAAATATGTAAATACAAGGTATATAAAAAAAAACAAGTAAAATTGCATTTCATCCTAAAGGAAAATAGAGAGCAAATGAAAGCAATAAAGGCTGTTATCAGTTGCCCAGAAATAATTCCCTGATTGATTTAGTTGAGTGTTATCCTATTGTACTCTGCTTCCAATATTTATACCTTTGAAGCCAGTTAGTTTTAGTTTTGGTTTAGAAACATGGAACAACATACTAATTTTGTGTTGGTGACCAGGTATCAATTTACAAGCATCTTTCATTCCTTGGTGGATTTGTATTTTCACGTTTTTCGTATTGTTGGGGATTGTAGCGACATGTTTGAGAGGAGGAAGGATTCAGTCTGACATTGGGTGGTGAGAGGTGATTGAGAAGGATGACAGAAGCACTAGAAAGGCAGTGGTGAGAGGTCAGAGGGGGATGCCAGGACTGAGGGTGGAGGTGGACATCAAGTTTTTAAGAGGAAGCTTAAGGGGTATTGATTGGGTGGACTACAAGGTTAGGAGCTATCAATGGTGTTGGGAGTTTCAAACATCAAAGCTCAAATTAAATTTATTATCGAAGTACATATACGTTATCATACATTACCCTGAGATTCATTCTCTTGTGGGCATTCATACTCCATCACAGGTAAAGCCATATAAAGAAATATAATAGAATCAATGAAAAACCATCAATGTCAAAGATGGACTAACAACCAACGTGCAAAAGACAACAAACTGTGCAAATACAAAGAAAAAATAATTAGAAGAAAAATCAGCAATTAACACCGAGAACATAATATGAAACGTCCTTGAAAGTGAGTCCACAGGTTGTGGGAACATTTCAATGATGGAACAATGAAGTTGAGATGTTATCCCCTCTGATTCAAGAGTCTGATGGTTGAGGGGTAATAACTGTTTCTGAACCTGGTAGTGTGGGACTTAAGGCTCCTGTACTACCATCCTGATGGTAGCAATGAGAAGAGAGCATGGTCCGGATGGTGGGGGTCCTTGATGACGGACGCTGCTTTTCTGAGACAGTGCTTCTTGTAAGTGTGCTCAATGGTGAGGAGGAATTTACCAGTGATGGACTGGGCCATATCCACCATATCAGTAGGTTTTTCCATTCAAGGGCGTTGGTCTTCCTATGCCATGCAGTGATGCAACCATCAATATACTCTCTATCACACAACTACAGGAGTTTGTCAAAGTTTTAGATGACATGCCAAGTTTTTAACAAGGCAGTTCAATGTGTGAAAATGAAGTTTCTTGAGGTCACTGAAGAATTTATAATTTACCAGCTGTTTGGTGCAGAGGGAGTAACTGTGGATTCCCAGGATGATACAATTATATTTCCCTTGCAGAGCCCGAAAGGTTGTTGATTGAGCTATGACACCTTTCCATGTGATGTTAACTTTTAAATAGCTTCCAGGAAGCACAGGTTACTCTCAATAGAAAATGTCTGGTTACGTTTGATGATTACTATGATTTGATAAGTTGGTTTATTAATACTGTTTATATATCTTGGCACAGTGAATAACATGTCTTGCATACCTTTCATACAGATCAATCCATTGTAACAGTGCATTGATGTAGCAAAAGGAAGATTAATAATGGAATGCATTACCTTTACAGAGAAAGCACAAGGTAATTATGAGGTAAGGAGTGTGAGGTCAAGAGACCACCTTATTTTTCTAGGGATCTGGTCAATAGTTTTATAATAGTGGAATACAAACTGTCTTTGAGTCTGGTGGTACATGTTTAAGTCTTTTTTTAAATCTTCTGCTCAATATGAGAGGGGAAAGAAAGAATGGCTGGGTTTGGTGAGGTCTTCAATTATGTTGGGTGCTTTCCTGAGGCTTTGAGTAGTGTAGACAGAGTCATGGAGGGGAGGCTGGCTTCTGGAATGTGCTGAGCAGTGTCCACAACTCTTTGCAATTTTTTGCAGCTGCGGGCAAAGCAGTTGCCATTCCAAACTGTGGCGTATCTGGATAGGGTGCTTTCTATGATGCATCACTAAAAATTAATGAGGGTCAAAGGGAACGTACAAAATCTTCTGAGCCTCATGAGGAAGTAGAGGTACTGGTGTCCTCTCCTGGCCATGGCATCAACATAGTTGGAGCAGAACAGGCTATTGGTGATGTATCTCTTAGGAACTTGAATCAAAACAACATGGAAACAGTGCACTAAGGGTCACCAATTTATCTTAATTTAGTTTCATTTAGATATACTGCACAGTAACATGCCCTTACGGTCTAACAAACTCACACTGCCCATTCATATTCACGTGATCAATTAACCTACTGACCCATGCATCTTTTGAATGTGGAGGGAAACCAGAGCAATCAGAGGAAACCCACACAGTCAGGGGAAGAATATACAAACTCCTTAAAGATCATGGGGTTCCATTTTTTGGGTTGAGAAGATTTGGGATGAACACAGTTTGAGTGGATGGGGCAATACGTAAGGAGAATGAGAAATGATTTCACTGAAACAATAAGATTCCATCAGGACTTGTCAGAGTGGATGCTGAGGAATTGTCTCCTTTCATTGGAGAGTCTGAAACTAGGTAGCATGATCACCAGATAGGGAATAGGTCTCTCAGGATTGAGGCAAGTTGAAATTGGCAAATTCTGGAAATACTCAGCAGGTCAGAGAGCATCTATGGAAGAGCAGGTAAGTTGATGTTTGACGTTGAAGCTCAATTATTCTTCCCATGGATGCAGACAATGCTGAATAGTTCTAGCATATTCTGATTTTATTTTAGATTACCAACATCTGTAGTTTTATTTGATTTTCACAAGTTGAAATTACTTCATTCAGGAAGTGCTCACCGAGAAGGGCTTGTGGTACTGAATTTTTGTGTACATTGTCCAATAAATCTGATAGGTTTTCAGATACCTATGGAATCAGGGGAAGGAGGGAACTCATGGGAAAGTAGGATTAATTAGTTTTGATTTTTTTTATTAATGGAAGAATGTTTACTCCAATTCTGCTGTTCCTTTAATTAGGTTGTTACATTGAGGCCAACAACTCCATCTCATTTATTTCACTTTTAAATTTTAATTTTTTATGATTGCATATAATTTTATTATATCAGGTCTATACTAGTTCCAAGGAGAACAATCCTATTAGCCCTCTTCCCCATCTCTTCATTTCCCTGTACCTCTGCCACTTTTTTCTGCTCACAAATGCTCAGTAACTTATGGTGCATCTAAACATCTTCATGTATATTTAAATATCTTCATTTACACACTAAAGTCTGGTAATTTGGCTATATGAATTGTAATGAGTCCTGGGGTTACCAAAGCAGGCTGCTGGATTTGTTCTGAACAAACAGAGGAGATGTCAGGGGTAAGTTTTTTACGCAGAGAGTGGTGAGTGCGTGGAATGGGCTGCTGGCGGTGCTGGTGGAAACTATAGGGTATTTTAAGAGACTCCTGGATGGATACATGGAGCTTAAAAAAATAGAGGGCTATGGGTAAGGTCTAGGTAGTTCTAAGGTAGGGACATGTTCGGCCCAGCTTTGTGGGCCGAAGGGCCTGTATTGTGCTGTTTGTTTTCTATGTTTCTATGTTTCTAAAATATGATGGATGTTTAGTCATTTCTGATGACCCATAACATTTGAATCTGTTGAATTAACTGTAATTAAACAACTCAGAGTGGATTATGTTCAATAATAAAACAACGTGTTGACTTATCATTCAAATACAGGAATTTCAGACATTGTATTCTTCTTGAACCTCTGATCTGAAATGGAAGCATTGTGGAGGAGATCCACTGAACCATCGTCCAAAATTTCTGCACAATCTAAAGAAACATGATCATAAATGATATGGTAATTTGGAGTACAGGAAGGAGATTGAGAGCTTAATAACATAGTGTTATGACAACAACCTTTCCCTTAATGTTAGCAAAACTAAAGAGCCAGTCATTGACTTCAGGAAGGGGTGGGGAGGGGCAGTGCACATCCTCTTATCTTCATCAACAGTGTTGGAGTTGAAAGGGTTGAAAAGTTCAGGTACCTAGGAAACGAACATCACCAGTGGCCTGTCCTTATCCAGCCACATAAATGAATGGCCAAAATTTTTAGAAGGATGCTAAACAACATAAGAGCCTATGGTATTACAGGAAAGATATTATAATGGATAGAATATTGTCTGACTGGCAGGAGGCAAAAAGTGGGAATAAGTTGGGCTTTTCCTGGTTAGTTGATGGTGACTAGTGGTATTCTGCAGAGGTTCATATTGGCTCTGTTTCTTTTCACATTATATGTCAATGATTTGGTTAATGGAAATGATGGCTTTATGGCCAAGTTTACGGATGATATGAAGATAGGTGAAGGGGTAGGTAGTTCTGAGGATCCAGTGAATCTGCAGAAGGATTTGGACAGATTAAGAGAATGGCAAAGAAGTAGCACATGGTATATAGTGTAGTGAAGAGTTTGGCGATGTGCTTTGGTAGAAGGACTAAAGGCATAGATTGTTTTCTAAATGGGGAGAAAATTCAGAAAACAGAGGTGCAAAGGGACTTGGGAGTTATCATGCAGCATTCCCCGGAAGTTAACTTATAGGTTGAGTCAGTGGTAAGGAAGGCAAATGTAACACTGGTCAGACCACATTTTGAGTATTGTGAACAGTTTTAGGCCCCTGGTCTAAAAAAGCTGTGCTAGCATTGGAGCAGGTCCAGAGGAAGTTTACAAGAATGATACTGGGAATAAAAAGGTTAAAGGAGAAGGAGCATTTGATGCCTCTGGCCCTGTACTCACTGGGGTTTAGAAGAATGAGGGAGGATCTCATTGAAACCAATTGAATTTAGTGAGGGAGTCTCAAAACAAGGACACAGCCTGAATGTAGAGGGGTGTTCCTTTAGAACAGAAAATAGGAAGAACTTCTTCAGCCAGAGGGTGGTAAATCTATGGAATTCATTGCCATAGACAGCTGTGGAGGTCAAGTCTTTGTGTATATTTGAAGAGAGGTTGTTAGCTTCTTGATTAGTAGGTGCATCAATGGTGACACAGAGAAGGCAGGGAATGGGTTTGAGAGGGTAATCAATCGGCCATGATGAAAATGGCAGAGACAACTCAATATGCCAAATTGCCCACTTCTGCTCCTATGTCTTATGATCTTAAAAAAAAGCTCACCAACATTTCCACTTCTTCAGGAGGTTAAAGAAATTTGGCATGTCCTTGTGGACCCTTGCCAATTGTTACTGATACATCATAGAAAGCATTCTGTTTAGATGTATAATGGCTTGGTAAGGCAACACCTCTGCCTGTGACCACAAGAAACTGCTGCGATTTGTGGACACAGCTCTGCGCATCATGAAAACTATTCTCTCCTCTATGGATTCTCACTGTCTCAGTAAAGCAATCAACATAATCAAAGACCCCACCCTTCTTGGGCATTCTTGTTTTTCCCTTCTATCATCAGGCAGCAGATAGAAAAGTCTGAAAGACCAATCTCAAAGACAATTTCTACCCCATTTTATTAATACTATATTTCCCTAGTGCAATAAGATGAATTCTTGAACTCACAATCTATGTTGCTATTTTAATTGTACCTTATAGTCTATCGGCACTGCACTTTCTCTGTAGCTGTTGCACTTTATTCTGCATTGTTGCTATTGTTCTACCTTGTACTACCTCAATGTACTGTGCAATGATTTGAACTGTATCAGTACATGTGACATAAATAAATCTATTCTATTCAATTTCCCACTGAATGACAAACAGCAACTGTCCTGAAGATCACTTTTTATAGATTACATAATAGTGTTAAAATCTCAGAATATTTGTCTATTTCTATTACAATTTCCTCAGCAAATGTAGAAATAATTCTCCACTGAGTTTAGAAAACAGAACTTCAAGAAAAATACAGTAAACAGTGGAATATAATCTAAAACTTAGAGTTAGTGCATACTTATAGCACTTCAGATGTTCAAAATAAATCTTTTGAATGTCACCAAGACCCCTGGGTGGACACAATTTGGCTATGAATACAAATAGATCACATTCCATCATCTTTCCTCCAGTGAAAGCAAGTACTATTGTTCCTTAGTGTCCAAGAGCTCAAGACCCATGGTGACCTTTGTCATCCCCTCTAATCCTTAATGAAATCATTGCTTAAAATGTTATGTTTTAAAAAATAATCCAACTAAAGCTACAATATAGACTTCTTTGCTCCACAATTATTGCATTACCATTCACCCAAGATGATCCACTTTAGATGGATCTCACCCCATCCTCCCGCCACCACAACAGGGACAGAGTTCCCCTTGTCCTCACCTACCACCTCAGGATCCAACACATTATCCTCCGCAACTTCCGCCACTTTCAACAGGACCTCACCACTAAGCACATCTTTCCCTCTCCACCCCTCTCCACCTTCCACAGGGATCAGTCCCTCCACGACTCCCTTATCCACACGTCCAACCCCACGGATCTCCCACCCGGCACTTATCCCTGTAAGCGCAAGTGCTACACCTGTCCCTACACCTCCTCTCTTGCCAGAATTCAGGGCCCCAAACAGTACTTCCAAGTGAGGCAACACTTCAACTGTGAGTCTGTTGGGGTCATTTACTGCATCCGGTGCTCCCGGTGTGGCCTCCTCTACATCGGTGAAACCCGACGCAGATTGGGGGACCGCTTCGTCGAGCACTTCTGCTCCGTCCGCCAAAACAGACAGGATCTCCCAGTAGCCACACACTTCAACTCTGCTTCCCACTCCCATTCAGATATGTCCATACATGGCCTCCTCTACTGCCATGATGAGGCTAAACTCAGGTTGGAGGAGCAACACCTCATATACCGTCTAGGTAGTCTCCAGCCCCTCGGTATGAACATAGAATTCTCCAACTTCCGGTAATTCCCTCCCCCTCCCTTCCCCTATCCCTATTTAACTCTGCCGCCTCCCCCAGCTGCCTACCACCTCTCTCATGGTTCCACCTCCTTCTACTACCCATTGTGTTTTCTCGTATTCTTTCTTCACCTTTCCTGCCTATCACCTTCCTGCTTCCCCTCCCCCATCCCTTTATCTTTCCCCTCACTGTTTTTTCACCTGGAACTGACCAGCCTTCTCCTTCCCAATCTCCCCCCACCTTCTTTATAGGGCCTCTGCCCCTTCCTTCTACAGTCTTGACGAAGGGCTCCGGCCCGTAACGTCGATCGATTTTTTCCACGGATGCTGCCCGACCTGCTGAGTTCCTCCAGCGTGTTGTGAGTGTTGCTTTGACCTCAGCATCTGCAGAGTATTTTGTGTCCACTTTAGATGGACAATTTTAAATGTTGTCATCAAGCCAGAGTCTGCTAGTATGCCTGAGGCAGACTGTCTGCTTGACAAGTTACACAAACTTCACAGAGCATACCAGAATGATCCTATATCCATTCTTAAAAAGGATGTTTCATTCAAATATTTGCATAAGTGTCCTAAAAAAAAAGCTCCACAAGATGAAATACAGAGCTATGCCGATTGCAAAGACCATAAGACGATAAGACCTAGGAACAGAATTAGGCCATTTGGCGCATCGAGACTGCTCCACCATTCAACTGTGGCTGATCCTTTTTTTGCCTCCTCAGCCCAGCTCTCTGGCCCTCTGTCATAACCTTTGATGCCATGTCCAATCAAGAACCTATCAAGCTCTGCCTTAAGGCTGATTTATACTTCTGCATCAACTCGACACTGTAACCTATGCAAGTGACCAATGCGCATTGTGAGCATTTATAATTCTGCGTTGGTGTGTCTGCATCGCTCTGCAATTCGCGCATGTCAGGCAGGCGCACACGCCTGCCCGTGCAAGGCTTCATGGTCATGGTAGTCTTTCTCAGGGTAAACAAGAAGCGAGTGTCTTTTATCGTAAAAGCAAAATGTGTCCTTCATAATTCCGGAGGTTTGTAAAGCTTTATGGAAAGCATTGCAGCCAGAGTTCCTTCCCTGCCCTTCAGTCGCCCGATGGGAAGCTGTGGCAGCGTAGGAGGAAAAGTGATGCTACCAAGCGGACCAATCACAGCTGTTGCGGTCTGCGTTGCCGCGACACGTAGTTACATTTTGGGAGAGGTGCGCATCAGGCTACGGCATAGGGATCCGCGAGGCACTGCGTAAGGTTCGCGGCTACGCCGTACCTATGTTGTTGAGTTGACGCAGAAGTATAAATCAGCCTTTGAATATACCCAACAACCTGGCCTTCATAGCTGCCTGTAGTAATATATCCCATAAATTCATCATCTCTGTTTTAAATATACACCCCCCTATCCTGAGGCTGTGCCCTCTTGTCCTAGTCTCCCCCACCATGGGAAGCATCCTTTCCACATCTAATCTGTCTAGGCCTTTCAACATTCAAAAGGTTTCAATAAGATACTCCTCATCCTTAAATTCCAGCGACTACAAACCCAGAGCTATCAAACATTCCTCATATGATTACACTTTCATTTCCAGAATCATCCTTGTGAACTTCCTCTGAACCCTCTCCAATGCCAGCACATCTTTTCTTAAATAAGGAGCATAAAACTATACACAATACTCAAGGTGAGGACTCACTAGTGCCTTATAAAGCCTCAGCATCATATCTACACCCTTGTATTCTAGAACTCTTGAAATGAATGCTAACATTGCATTTGCCTTCCTCACCATTGACTCAACCTGGAAGTTAACCTTTAGGTTGTTCTGCACAAGGACTCCCAAGTCCCTTTGTATCTCAGATTTTTGGATTTTCTCCCCGTCTAGAAAATAGTCTGCCCATGCATTTTCCAATATTGTATTTCATTTGCCACTTACTTGCTCATTCTCCTAATCTACCTAAGTCTTTCTGCAGCTTTCCTGTTTCCACAACACTACCTGCCCCTCCATCAATCTTCATATCATCTACAAACTTGGCAACAAAGCCATCTATTCCATCATCCGAGTCATTGACATATAGCATAAAAAGAAGCGGTCCCAACACCGACCCCTGCGGAACACCACTAGTCACTGGCAGCCAGCCAGAAAAGGATCCTTTTTATTCCCACTCGCTGCCTCCTACCAATCAGCCAATGCTCTAACCATGCCAGTAACTTTCCTATTACACCATATACTCTTAACTTGGTAAACAGCCTCATGTGTGGTACCTTGTCAAAGGCCTTCTGAAAATCTAAATATACAACGTCCCCACTGCATCCCTTAAGTAAGATTTTCCCTTAAGAAAACCATGCTGACTTTGTCCTATCTTGTCCTGTGTCATCAAGTACTCCATAACTTCATTCTTAGCAATTGACTCCAACATCTTCCCAACCACTGAGGTCAGGCTAACTGGTCCATGATTTCCTTTCTGTTGCCTTCATCCTTTCTTACAGAGTGGAGTGACATTTGCAATTTTCCAGTCCTCTGGCACCATGCCAGAGTCCAATGATTTTTTGAAAGATCATTTCTAATGCCACCACAATCTCTAACACTACCTCTTTCAGAACCCTAGGGTGCAGTTCCTCTGGTCACGGTGACTTATGTACCTTTAGGTCTTTCAGCTTTTTGAGCACCTTCTCTCTTGTAACAGTAACTGCACCCACTTCTCTTCCTTCACACACTACAACATCAGCCATACTGCTAGTATCTTCACAGTGAAGACTAATGCAAAATACTCATTTAGTTTATCAGCCATCTTCTCACCTGTTATTATTTCTCCTGCCTCATTTTCTAGCTGTCCTATATCCACTCTGATTTCTCTTTTATTTTTAAAATACTTGAAAAAACTTTTACTGTCCACTTTGATATTATTTGCTAGCTTGCTTTCATATTTCATCTTTTCCCTTCTAATGATTTTTTTGGTTGCTGTCTGTAGGTTTTTAAGAACTTCCCAATTCTCTATCTTCCCACTAATTTTTGCTTTGTTGTATGCCCTTTCTTTTGCTTTTACAATGGCTTTGACTTCCCTTGTCAGCTACGGTTGTACTATTTTACCATTTGAGTATTTCTTCATATTTGGAGGTCCTGCACCTCCCTCATTTTTCCCAGAAACACATGACATTGCGGCTCTGCTGACATCCCTGCCAGCATCTCCTTCCAATTTACTTTGGCCCAGTGCTCCCTCATACCACTGTAATTTCTTTCACTTCACTGAAATACTGCTACATCTCCCTATCAAATTTCAGTTGAACTTAATCATATTGTGATCACTGCTTCTTCCTAAAGGTTCTTTTATCATAAGCTCTCTAATCACCTCTGGTTCATTATATAACACCCTATAAATTTCTATGGTGCTCTAAAATCTGTATTTACTCTGCAACAGTCCAGAGGAATCTCTTTACTCTTTGATTGCTGGTGAAATCTTCACCAGAGTGTTGTTAAATAGACCGATCACTCAACTTGAAGGTGGTCTATTGCCTGAAAATCCAGTCTGGTTCAGTGAAGGTCATTGAAAAGTAGACCGGACCTTCGCAAGAAGACAGCCCCAGGGAAAGTTCCAAGAACAAAACTCCTATTTGTTCTATCTCACTAAAGCTTTCAACAATGTTTGTTGAGTGGGGCTCTAGAAGATCATAATTACCCTGACAAGTTAAAACGTGTAACACTACACCTTTAGCCCACATTGTTGTGCTAACCCTTCAACGTACTCTAAGATTAATCTAAACCTTCCCTTCCACATAGCCCTCCATTTTTCTTTCATCCACATGCCTATCTAAGAGTCTCTTGAATGTCACTAATATATTTACCTGGCAGTGCATTCCACACATGCGCCACAGTGTAAAAAAGTTAGCTCTGCCATCCCTCATATAGTTTCTAACAACCACCTTAAAGTTATGCCCTCTCATTTTAGCTATTTCCACTCTGACTGCCTTCTCTATCTCTGCTTCTTATCATCTTGTACACCTCAGTGAAGTCACTTCTCATCCTCCTTTTCTCCAAGAAGTACCCCCCTAGCTCACTCACGCTATCCTCATAAGACAAGCTCTATAATCCTGTATGCATCTTGGTATATATCCTTGGTACTCTCTCTAAAGTTTTCATGTCATTCCTTTCATGAGGTGACCAGAACTGGTCACAATCCTCCAAGTGCAGCCTAATCAGAGTTTTAAAGATTAATCTTAGAGTAGGTTGAAGGGTTGGCAATTGTGAACATTGCCTCACAAATTTTCTACAATTCCATGACAGCATGATGGTCAGAGTAATGGGTAGCAGAGTCTTCAGACCCAGTCCCAGCCCTGAATGGTAAACAAGGAAGTATACTTGTTCCCACAATGCTTTGTATAATGTCCTTCGGTAGGACTGGAGACAAAAAAAACAGAGGAGTAGATTTGTCTCCACTGTCGGGATAAGGCCACACTTGGGTTGCAGGAACAACACCTTTTATTCCGTTTGGGTAGCCTCCGACCTGATGGCATGAACATCGATTTCTCAAACTTCCAGTAATGCGTCCCCCTCCCCCCTTTACCATTTCCCATTCCCTTGTCCCTCTCTTATGTGATCTCCTTGCCTATCCATTGCCTCCCTCTGGTGCTGCTGCCCCCACCCCTGCCCTTTTTCTTTCTTCCATGGTCTTCTGTCTTTTTCACCAATGAACTTCCCAGCTCTTTGCTTCATCCCTCCCCCTCCTGGTTTCACCTATCACCTGGTGTTTCTCTCTCCCCTCCCCCCACCCTTCAAATCTACTCCTCAGCTTTTCTTCTCCAGTCCTGCTGAAGGGTTTCGGCCCAAAACATCAATTATACTTTTTTCCATAGATGTTGCCTGGCCTGCTGAGTTCCTCCAGCTTTTTGTGTGTGTTCCACACATTAAATCTTGAAGGTTCTCGCCCCAAAACATCAACTGCACTCTATTCCATAGATGCAGCTTGCTGAGTTTCTCCAGCACTTTGTGTGTGTTGATTAAATCTTGAAGTGCCTGGAGTGATGTGAAATAACCTGATAATTATCATTTATGCATTTTGTGTCATGGTGCAGAAGGTGTGAATTGTTTTGTACAGTGATGCATCCAAGCACAATCCTGTCTTTTCTCTAACAGAATCACTCACAATATAGTGCTGCATGACTCTCAGGCAAAAAATCCTAAATGCCCAATTCCTCCTAAAAACCTTTACATATTTCTCCTTTAATGTTATATTTTGTTTGGAATGCTGTGGCAAATCAGAAAGTCCAGATACATTTTTCATAATTTAAGTTGATCATATTGGGTAAAGTGAATGAGAGTGCCTTAGAGCAATTGAAGAATATTGAGGTACAAACAATGACTGGTATTTTCTTCTGTTCAAATGTGTATGTTGCTGCCAGTTAAGTGTTGGAGTTTATGAAGATTTTCTACTAGATCTTGACATAGGCAGGTAATCTACATTATTAAAATTCCTGTAAATGATCATTGCCTTGGGGTGTTCAGTGTTTGAAGCTTCTTTAGGTTATATTCTAGTTTAATGTTTTTAAGTATTTTGTTTTGTTATTGAAGCAAACGGTTTGTTTGCTGGGTTTAAGATCGCAAGTGTCTGTGCTTCTGCATTGTGTTTAGTAATTTTTCTGTGACTAAACCAGTAATTATGCAATGATCAAAGGCAATTTGTTTCATTATAATTTATATGACAATGAGGATGCTGGGTACAACCCAAGTAATTGATTCATTAACTGAAAACACACACAGTTTGGGCATGGAGAACGTGCTACCAATTTGGACAGTTTCTTACACTCACATAGTAGTGAGTGATCACTGGGTGATCAATGCATGTGCTCTAAATTGAACTGCTCCTGGAGTCTATTGGGGACAGCAAAACTTCTGAAGATCTTTGAACAGTTACACTGGGCAATCTGTCTATTGAGCCTGAATTAATTTAGATCTGCCACGTCTAGAGCATAGGTGAAAATTTACAACAAATAATTTTAATGTAATTTGGTTAAAGCTTTTGAGCATATTCTGGACTTTTAAAAACATTTCATATACTTAATAGATCATAGTTTTCAGTCAGATGTTCACACGTGTTTAATTTGTTTTTGCAGCCCTGTCAGATATCAAATGATGGTGTTGACTTAACTGTTTCCCAAAGCAAACTGTTTCTTGGAAACACTTGACCCAAAAGAGGAAAAGGTAATGTGCTAGAGGAACGCAGCTGGTCAGACAGTACCGGGGGGTGGCGGGGGGTGAAAGGTTGTATGGTGGGAATCCATTGCTTTTTACCCCCCTGCAGATGCATTGTTCCTCTAGCAGATCACATGTTGCTCTAGATTTGTTGCATCTGCAGTCGCTTGTATTTTAAATCATGGAGTCATAAATTTCTCTAAAGCAGATGGTCGTGGTGGTTGGAAGACAAAAATAGCCCTGGGGCAATGCATTTAGTCTATCTATAGCTGTTTCATCAGTGCTAATCCTCCTAAAGTAATATTGGAAGTGGGGATGTTCCCTAATGCAGTGGTCCCCAACCACCGGGCCGCGGACTGGTACCAGACCGCAAAGCATGTGCTACCGGGCCGTGAGGAAACCTTTCCTCATTCCCTGTCACGCCCACTGTTGAGCCATTACGCATGCAAGGTCATTACCTGCGCGTTATCCATGTCAGCGCGGGAAGGAGATCAACTCCTCGAGCTTGCAAATGACGGCGGGCTGAGAAATACATAACATCTCTGCCAGCACTCTGGATCAAAGTCAAGGCTAAATATCCTGAGATAGTCACGAAAGCACTGAAAACGTTGCTTCCATTTCCAACATTTTTCTGCGAAGCGGAGTTTTCTGCAATGAATGCAACAAAAACTAAATTGCAAAATAGACTGGACATAAGGAACCCCCTTCGAGTATCGCTGTCTCCCATCACCCCTCGGTAGGACCGAGTTGTTGCAGGAAAACAAACCCAGGGCTCCCACTGATTCAGCGATATCGGTGTGTTGCAATGATTTTATATGTTTATATGGGGAAAATATGTGCTGTGTGTTTAATGTCCAAACGTTACTTAAAATGTTATGATGCTATTGACTTATAAGTGACTTATATAACCATATAACAATTACAGCACGGAAACAGGCGATTTCAGCCATTATAGTCCATGCCGAACGCTACTCTCGCCTATTCCCACTGACCTGCACTCAGCCCATAACCCTCCAATCCTTTCCTGTCCATATACCTATCCAATTTTTCTTTAAATGTTAATATCGAAACTGCCTCAACCACTTCTACTGGAAGTTCGTTCAACACTTACTTCAAGCTCCCCTGTCCTCCCCTGATAATTGACTTATCACTGTATTCATGGGAGGAAAATATGCGCTGTGTGTTTAATATTAAATTTGTTAGATAAACCCTTTTAGAAACAAAATTGAGTGTATTAGCCACTTATCACCTATATTCCAGTCGTGATTAACAACCCCGCACCCCCTGAACAGAATCACCAAAAACGATTTGCAGAAAAAAATATCAGCAGGTACACACATGGGCAAGTCATGCATGTGCACTGGTGCCCGTGCAAGGCTTCATGGCCATTGTAGTCTTTCTGGAGAAAACACAACGTATTTGACTGCTACTCTTGTCCGTTGGCAACCCTACCCCTCCCCCCTCCCCCCCCCCCCCCCCCCAGGGTCGGCTGGTCCGCAGTGCAAAAAAGGTTGGGGACCCTGCCCTAATGATTGCACAATGTTAAATTCTAATTGAAACTCAAAACTAAGCAATTGTCAAATACGTGTAATAAGACCTAAACAACATTAAAGAATTGACTGATGAGTGACTGGTGAAGTTTTGTGCTAAACAAGTGCCAAGCAACGATCAAGAGATTAATAGGAGGGAGCCCAAACATCGATTATGATATTCAATAGAATTACCATCCTGCATTTACTGCATTTAGTACCCAGCAGTGTGCACACACCAAGATCCTATGGGTCAGCAGCTGGGTATTGTGACGCCAAACCAAGTTATCGGGCGTTTGATGCTAATGAGAGAGATAAAAGAGACAATGGAGAAATGTTCAAAATGTTAATGAGAGAGGAGAGAGAGATTAACGGAAAAGAAACACAATTCAGCTATTGACAGACCGGTTACTTTGAACCTGAACTGTTTGAAGTTTGATGGACAAGTGATACCCCAGCAGCGGGATAAAAAGAGCAGGTTCGCTAAGGCACGGGACACACCACGAGATCACGAGATAACGAGACCCTGGAAAGAGCGGTGTGCCCCCACAAGTTGGTGGAGTTTGGAAGTCTGGTTTGAGGGAACCAAACATAGACTCATAGGGTGTAAAGGTACGATCGGAGGGAACCTGGTGTGTGTGTCCACCCTTGCTTGGGTGCCGGGGTCACTATGGAAGAACGGTCGTATCCGGAATGGAGGGGTCACAGTCGGTGACCACAGCGGGATAGAAGACATCAAGGGTCTGCCTGAAACAAACTGCATCCCCCCCCAATGGCACAACAGCGATTATTGCGAACTGTACTAATCTGAACTGAACTCTGCGCCATTTAAGACTGATCATTTTACCCCTAGACTGCGATAGAGCTTGGTTTGATTCCTATTACCCTAGTTCTGTGTACATGTGTGTATTATCATTGCTAACCTGTTGCATTTATATCCTTATGATTAGAGTACTGCGTTACTTATTTCTTTAATAAAACTTTATTAGTTCCTAGTAATCCAGACTCCAACGAGTGGTCCATTTCTGCTGGTTTGGCAACCCAGTTACGGGGTACGTAATAGTATTCTGTGATAAATTACTTTCCTCCTGATGCCTCAAAGCCCTTTCACTATTTACAAGGCACAAACAGTGTGAAGGAACATTTTCTACTTGTCTAGCCAGGGAACAGCTCTAACAGCACAAAGGTATCTCAACAAAATCTTGGACAAAGCAGGTCACTTGACTATTTTCCCAAACTCAGGTTTCTAACATAGCAGCTGAAACATCCAGAGATCAAGAGGTTGTTTATCCAGTAAGATAAACTTCCAACCAATGTCCTCTTTTCAGTTTCTTGCCATAGCCTGGAGCAAGTCTTCAATTTTTAATATAAATGGCAAGTAATAATGAGTCTGAAATTAAAGAACATCTTAACAAACAAATACACTGTCTGTAGAACACAGGATTCTGGCCCATAGCACCTGGGTTGATATCTCATGCATTGCAGCGTAAAACATGGGGTTATTTAGAACATAGAACATAGAATAGTACAACACAGTACAAGCCCTTCGGTCCACAATGTTGTGCCGACCCTTAAACTCTGCCTCCCATATAACCCCCCACCTTAAATTCCTCCATATACCTGTCTATTTGTCTCTTAAATTTCACTAGTGTATCTGCCTCCACCACTGACTCAGGCAGTGCATTCCAAGCACCAAACACTCTGAGTAAAAAACCTTCCTCTAATATCCCCCTTGAACTTCCCACCTTAAAGCCATGTCCTCTTGTACTGAGCAGTGGTGCCCTGGGGAAGAGGCACTGGTTGTCCACTCTATCTATTCCTCTTAATATCTTGTATACCTCTATCATGTCTCCTCTCATTCCCCTTCTCCCCAAAGAGTAAAGCCCTAGCTCCCTTAATCTCTGATCATAATGCATACTCTCTAGATCAGGCAGATTCCTGGTAAATCTCCTCTGTACCCTTTCCAATGCTTCCATACCAGTAAGGCAACTGGAACTGGACACAGTACTCCTGTTACACGGGGGCATTGATGGCGGACCCAAGTGCAAGACACAGACTAGGAACAGGACAAGGTTTATCAAGAAAGCAAGGGGAGTAAGGAAGAAATGACTCTGGACATTGACACAGGCCCTGGACGAGACTAGGATTCAGGACCTGGGCTAGGACTTGGACTAGAAACATGGGACCCGGACGTGGAACTAGGAACAATGAGCCTGGACTAGGAACTCCGAACTCTGAACTCCGGACCACAGTCTGGACAAGGACCCGGAACCTGGGTCTTGGTTGGGACTCGGAACCCGGGTCTTGGTTGGGACTCGGAACCGGAACCCGGGTCTAGGCAAGGACTTGGGACTAGGATATTGTCAAGCACAGGACGTGGCTACAGGACAGAACAAGGAATCTCCAGCACCAGACAGGGCGAGGCTCTTGAAATCGGCTTGGCTTTGCTCAGGAAGGCAGGGCCAGGACCCGTCCCAGGAGCGCAGGGCTGGGATAACTGCAGAGGATTCGGATTGGGACAATCCAGCACAGGAAGAGGAATCTCCAGCACCGGGCTGGGCGAGGACACAAAGCTCAGACTTGGACAGGGCTGGAACATGGCGCCTGGACTTGGTCTTGGAGCACAGGAACACAGAGCCTTGGACTGGAGCACAGGAACACAGAGCCAGGACCCCTCCTTGGGAACAGGACTTAGGGCCGGGGCTTTACACAGAGTCAGGACCCCTCATTGGGAACAGAACATAGGGCCAGGACTCATATACAGACACAGATACTAAACACAAGGACACAAAGAGACAGTTCCAAACTCAACGATAGATAGTTCCTTACCTTAGTGTGGCAAGGCTCCAGTCTCACTCTGGCAGTTGAACCAGCCAGGGATATTGAAGAGGTTTCAGGCAAAGGTTTCAGAAGGAAATCCTTGGTTTGAGAGGTATGTATGTGCCAGCCCACAACAAGAATCGGGTGCCTCAATTAAGGCACCCAACAGAACAAGGGACAAAACAGGAAAACTGGAACAAGGATTGATGAACCGGACCGTGAACTGGAATGCAGACTTCACGAACCAGACCATGACAACTCCAAGTGTGGTCTAACCAGAATTTTATAGAACTCCATCATTACCTCGTGACTTTTAAACTCTATCCCTCGATTTATGAAAGCTAACACCCCATATGCTTTCTTAACTATCCTATCTACCTGTGAGGCAACTTTCAGGGATCTGCGGACAAGTACCCCCAGATCCCTCTGCTCCTTCACACTACCAAGTATCCTGCCATTTACTTTGTACTCTGCCTTGGAATTTGTCCTTCCAAAGTGTACCACCTCACACTTTAATTTAATTGTGTTTGTTTCAAACTGGACAATGTGGCCAAATTATTTAGTTTAAGGAAGGTTGCAGATCAGGTTAATATCACTTAGCACATTCAATTGGTGATCTGTTAATAGTTGGAAAGTTTATGTGTTCAGAGAATCAGCTTCACAGCATTACTTCTGAGAATTTGAGGATTCTGTCTCCAGAAGCTTTACGATCATTTGTGTAAAAGATTATCTAAAAAAAAATGTGTGAGTGAGTGTGTGTGTGTATGTGTGTGTGTGTGTGTGTGTGTGAAGTCATTCAAGTGGCAGAAAAATGGTATAAATGTAAAGGGCAGATAGGCTTATTAGGAATGGTCCAGGAATATCGAGAAGAATGACAGAAAGACGAGGGACTCAAATCCATTCCTCTCATGACAGATGATTTGTTCATCTACAACTTGTTGCTTATATCCTTTTTTTGCATATAAGAATTGTATGCATTTTGGAAATCCTTGGTGTTTTAGAAATTGTTTGTTATTTGGAAATCTTTTATAGGATTGAATTCCTCTATGAATTTTAGATATGTTCTAAGAATTTTCTCTGGATTTAAATGTGTATAACTAAAAATAAATGAACTGCGTTTAAACTACTTCGTTAGCTAGAAGTATTTCCTCCCTGGTGGTGGTGGTGGGGCACTGCAGTAATGGCAGCTAAATTTACCATGGAGAATAAGCAAGGAAGTGAACTAGTCATTTCAAATTAGATAGCAACAGGATAACCTCTCTTTATAGAGGGTACCCCTAGATATCTATATTGGATAGGATTCAAGGTCTTCATTTGAGTTTGGAACTTCATGGTCAGTAAACTCAATAGCATCAGACCTTCAGGTTACCCTCCACGTTGCACCCTTTGATCTGGAAATTTATGGTTGTTCCTCCATGACTGCTGGTTTTGAATCCTGGATCTTGCTCCACAACAGCTCTGTGGGACACTACCTTCTCCAGAGTATCCAGTCATTCAAGAAGATGGCTCAACCTTAATTGTTTTGGGAACAATTGCTGGCAACTAAGACTAAACTTCTAATGATGAGTTCACAAGTTAATGCAGAGAAATCAGACAATTCCCTCTTGGTATATTATATTGCAAATCTACCAGCATGGTTCTATGCAGACCCAGTGCCAATCCAGGCAGTGGCCTTTGCTGGACTCCACCTGGATTTTGAGACTGGAGACCTGTGCATTTTCAATATTAATTCTTGCCCAGGATAACAAGACGAGAATGGACATTGAAAGTACTCAGTTACTTTACAGTAAAGCTTGTTTTTGATTTGTAAGTACTTTAGCTCCTGTATGTGGACAGGGGTTGAAAGCACTGCTACAAATGGAAGAGGCTGGGTTCAGAACGAGTATAAAATCACATAGTTTTCAGTATGCAATACCTGCAGGCTTAATGTTCAAGTTGCTGTGTTTGCTGAGCAAGTACTTGCTCATTATTGATTTGACTTAGACTTAGTGTTGTAAATAAATAGCCAGATGAAAATTTCCTAAACTCTGCAGATCCGCACTTTCTTGTACGTTACACTCTGTGTCACGATGAAATATCTAAACAAGAGTTTTGAATTGTTTTATAAAGAAAACAGAGTGGTCAGCTTTTCATTGAGAACTTTTTAAAATATTCAGTTATACAGTAGATTTAATTTTGATAAAATATTGAAAGATATCTGTCTTTAGATGTCCAGCATTGTCACAGAGCAATAGCAATGCCATTCCAAATTTTGCTGCTCTGAATTCGCACTACTATGACTGGTAAAATGAGGGAGCGTGCTTGCAATATGCTGCATTGCACTTGAGTTCTGTCTAGTATTCCCATTTACTTCCTGCTGTAAATAATACAGATTCTATCTAGACAGCTTTTAATCATGGTCCAAAAGCAAATGAGGTTCTTTCATGCTCTGATCAGCTTATTCCAAATGTGCTGAGGCAGCAGGTATTCAAATAACCTGAAGGAAACAGGATTCAAGTGGGCAGAAACATATTTCACATGAGCTTGCTAATGCATTGCAATTTTGATCCTCATCCATTAAATCTTGCTTTACTTCTGTCATTTAAATCTGTTGCAGTAATGTTAATATTCCAGTCATTCTACAACGCAATACCTTCGCAGAAGAAATCAATCAGTATATTTCTATAATAAACACATTTTAATTGGACCTTTCTTGATGTGAGGAAGCAAGTAAGTAAATGATATAATAACCAAAATGTTATCAAACTTTTTTTTCGTATTCTACCCAGACTTCCAGGGGTACTTGATGGAGATAACTTTTTAACTGGAAAATGTTTTCTTATGTGTGTCTTGGTGGGGGAGGGGGGGGGTGGAGATCCAAACAGCCCAATAAATGATCCTTCCTTGTGGAAGTTATTGGAATAAAAAATGTAGATGAGTACACTTTACTGCTGCATATTCTCCAATATAATTCCTATGTTGTAAAAGTGGACAGATTTCATGTCCTGATTAAAAGACCCCTGCTTATAATGAATTCAGTAGGATCATTTAGTGCTCCTGCTTTCTTATTGTAATGAAGCATAATCAAAAATAAATGACTGCATTTCTCTCCTTACCATTGTCATCTTTGGTGTCATGAGTATAGTGATGATTCCCTCTGCGGACTCCCTCGACTATAAGGCTTGACTTCTGGTTCCCAGTGAAGTTGGAAAAAAACATAATTGTAAAAAGCACATTCATGAGATATTCATGAATTATGGATGCATGCCATTAAATATTTATTTATCTTAAATGAAGTACAGATCTTTGTTCAGGGCCCTTCATAAAGCTTAGCCAATAACATGCACTATTTATTACTATGATGTTTACATTGATTCAGAAAAAATGGTCCCTTTATTTGACAGTTAAGAAAAGTAAATTAAATCTAAATCTTCTTTCAACTCTGGACACTGTTCAGATTGGGAAAACAGAAACAATTTTTTAACTGACATTAGGAGCAAGTACCTAAATTATTTAACATTTGAATTCCAGTTGGACAGTTGAATTCCGTTAGACTGTCACTAATGATTGTCTATACATTTTAAAGAGAGTAGATTTCAGGCAAATAATCTTTCATCAGAAAAGCAGCTTTCTTCAAATGCTTTCTGATCCTTAGATTAGTTCCATCACCTTCCATCTTTATTTGAAAAGTGCAAAGTAATTTTATTTTCAAAGTACATTTACGTTACCATATACTACATTGGCAGTCAATTTTTGCAGGCATTTACATAGAAATAAAGTATTATTTTACAAAAAGTTGTTCATAAACAAAGACTGACCAACTAATATAGAAAGAGGACAAACTGCAATAAAAAATAATACTGGGAACATAATTTGTAAAGAGTATTTGAAAGTGAGTCTCTAGATGATGGAATCAGCTCAGAGTAGTGGTGATTGAAGTTATCCATGCTAGTTCAGGAGCATGATGGTTGTAGGGTAATAACTATTTCAGATTTCTACTACTCATGATGAGGCCACTCTCAGACTGAAGGAGCAACACCTCATATTCTGTCTGGGTATGCTGCAACCCGATGGCATGAATATTCATTTCTCCAACTTCTGGTAATTTTTCCCCCTCCCTCTTCTCTCTTCTTCACTTCTCCTCCCTTTAAACTTTTCTCTTCTCCTCACCAGTCTGTCACTTCCCCTTTGAGCCGCTCCTCCTGCTCTTTCTCCCATGGTCTATTCTTCTCTCCTATCATGTTCCTTCTGCCCCAGCCCTTTTTCTTTTCCACGTATCACCTCCTAGCTTCTTATTTCATCCCCCTCTCCCACCCGCCTGTCTTCACCTATCATCTTCTAGCTTGTACTCCTTCCCCTCCCCCACCTTATTCTGGTTTCTTCGCCCTTCCTTTCCAGTTCTGATGAAGGGACTTGACCCAAAATATAGATTCGTTTTTTTCTAGATGCTGCCTGACCTGCTGAGTTCCTCCAACATTCTGCTTGTGTCCTTCTCCTACCCAAATTTCTATTTGATTTGGTTTCATGGCATTGTACTATATTTGTAAGTATACATTAATCCTTATTTTTAGTAGGGCACATTTGGCTTCAAATTTGGATATTTTGTCATGAGAAAGGATTTGCAAGACATAATTTTTACAAAAAAGTTTCAAATATTGTACATTTCTCTATCTTTGTCCCACTGATTCTGCTTCATAGTGAGAATTGGCCATATATTTGTTTGGTAGTCCATATCTGTGATTGTCATATGGGCGTGGCTGGGAACGGACCCAAATGCAAGACACAGACACTGAAGTACTAGGGACAGGACTAAGATACAGGGCGATGGCAAGGACATGGACAGGAAAACCAGGAACCAGGAACAGGACTGGACAAAAGAGCTAGGAGCCCGGGCTTGGACTCCGAGTCAGAGGCTGGACAAGGACCCAGTACCTGGGTCTTGCCTCTGGCTCGGACCCCAGAACTAGGCAAGGATGAGGCTTGGCACGCAGGCAGGATGAGGCTGGGGTCTTCAGGCTTGAGGCTAGAGGCTAGGGACTTGGCTTGGCTTGGCAAGAGGCTAGAGGCTAGAGACTTGGCTTGGCTTGGCAAGAGGCTAGAGGCTACAGGCTGGAGTCTTCAGGCTTGGGGCCAGGCAAGAGACGACGCGAGGCTTGGCAGGAGGCTGGAGACTTGAGACGAGGCAAGGCTGGAGGCTGGAGACTTGAGGCGAGGCTGGAGGCTGGAGACGAGGCGAGGCGAGGCTGGAGGCTGGAGACTAGAGGCAAGGCTGGAGGCTGGAGACTAGAGGCGAGGCGAGGTGAGGCTGGAGGCTGGAGACTTGACATTTGAGGCAAGGTGAGGCTGGAGGCAGGAGACTTGGGGTGAGGCTGGAGGCTGGAGACTTGAGGCAAGGCTGGAGGCAGGAGTCTTCAGACTTGAGGCTTGGCAGGAGGCAGGAGGCTAGAGACTTGGCTTGGCTTGGCTAGAGGCTGGAGTCTTCAGGCTCTAGGCTTGGCAGGAGGCTGGAGACTTGAGACTTGAGGCGAGGTGAGGCTGGAGGCTGGAAACTTGAGGCGAGGCGAGGCTGGAGGCTGGTGGTTTGAGACTTGAGGTGAGGTGAGGTTGGAGGCTGCAGGCAGGAGACTTGAAGCGAGGTGAGGCTGGAGGCTGGAGGCAGGAGACTTGAGGTGAGGCGAGGCTGGAAGCTGGAGGCTGGAGACTTGAGGCAAGGCAAGGCTGGAGGCTGGAGGCAGGAGACCTGAGGCGAGGCAAGTCTGGAGGCTGGAGGCAGGAGACTTGAGGCGCGGCTGGAGGCTGGAGACAGGAAACGAGGCGAGGCTGGAGGCTGGAGGCAGGAGACAGGGCGAGGCTGGAGGCAGGAGGCAGGAGACTTGGGGCAAGGCTGGAGGCTGGAGGCAGGAGACTTGGGGCAAGGCTGGAGGCTGGAGGCAGGAGACTTGGGGCAAGGCTGGAGGCTGGAGGCAGGAGATGGGGTGATGCTGGAGGCTGGAGGCAAGAGACTTGGGGCGAGGCTGGAGACTGGAGGCTGGAGGCAGGAGACTTGAGGCAAGGCTGGAGGCTGGAGTCTTCAGACTTGAGGCTAGGCAGGAGGCTAGAGATAAGGCTTGGCAGGAGGCAGGAGGCTAGAGACGAGGCTTGGCAGGCTCCTCCTGGGCAGGGCGCGGTTCACCTGGGCAGGGCGCGGTACTCCTGGGCAGGGCGCGGTACTCCTGGGCAGGGCGCGGATCACCACCGGATAGAGGCAAGGGACAGAGCCAACCCCAAGTAATGGCAAGACGGCCTGGCTTACCTGGGAGGAGGCAAGGGACAGGAAGGGACAGAACCAACCCCAGGCAACGGCAAGATGGCTTGGCTTACCTGGGCAGAGGCAAGGGACAGGAAGGGAGCTAGGTATAGGGTGGTTCCGGGAAAAGACTGCAGGCGAGACGAGGTGAGAGTTAAGGACAAGACAAAGCAAGGCTTCTGGCAAAGCAAGGCGAGACGAGAACTTCAGGTGAGGCGAGAGTTACAAGCAAGACAAGGCAGGGCTTCAGGCGAGGAAACAGAAGGCAGAGCAAGGGATACAAGGAATAAGGACAAGAACAATCCAGCAGCCACGCTCTGGTCTCTGAAGGTATTTATGCAGTCAGCCCCAACGAGCATCAGCTGCCTCAATTAGCTCAACAAGAACAGAAACAGGGTAGATAGGAAAACCTGGAGCAAGGGTCGATGGACTAGAGTGTGAACCGGAGTATGGACTTCACAGACCGGAACTTGACAGTAGCCCCTCCTCTACGGGAGCCTCCTGGCGACCAAACAGGGTATCCAGACTATGGATGACCCAGGCGGTTGGGAGGGTATGTAACAGAAAGGAACCCCAGGTGGCAAGAGGAAAATGACAGTGTCTGTGTTGTTGGGTCCGCGATTGGCTGGATTGTTCCGTCTTACGAGCATGGCTGGGAACGGACCCAAGTGCAAGACAGAGATACTGAAGTACTAGGGACAGGACTAGGATACAGGGCGATGGCAAGGACATGGACAGGAAAACCAGGAACCAGGAACAGGATTGGACAAAAGAGCTAGGAGCCCGGGCTTGGACTCCGAGCCAGAGACTGGACAAGGACCCAGTACCTGGGTCTTGCCTCTGGCTCGAACCCCAGAACTAGGCAAGGATGAGGCTGGAATCTTCAGGCTTGAGGCTAGAGACTAGAGACTTGGCTTGGCAGGAGGCAGGAGGCTGGGGTCTTCAGACCTGAGGCTAGAAGCTGGAGACTTGGCTTGGCTTGGCAAAAGGCTAGAGGCTAGAGACTTGGCTTGGCTTGGCAAGAGGCTAGAGGCTAGAGACTTGGCTTGGCTTGGCAAGAGGCTAGAGTCTTTAGGCCTGGGGCTAGACAGGAGGCTGGAGCCTTCAAGCTAGAGGCTAGGCAAGAGACGAGGCGAGGCTTGGCAGGAGGCCGGAGACTTGAGACTTGAGGCGAGGCGAGGCTGGGGGCTGTAGGCTTGAGACTTGAGGCGAGGCGAGGCTGGAGGCTGAAGGCTTGAGACAAAGTGAGGCGAGGCTGGAGGCTGGAGGCTTGAGACAAGGTGAGGCGAGGCTGGAGGCTGGAGAATTGAGGAGAGGCGAGGCTGGATGTTGGAGACTTGAGGTGAGGCGAGGCTGGAGGCTGGAGGCTGGAGGTTTGAGAATTGAGTCGAGGCTGGAGGCTAGAGGCTTGAGGCGAGGTGAGACTGGAGGCTGGAGGCAGAAGACTTGGGGTGAGGCGAGGCTGGAGGCTGGAGGCAGGAGACTTGGGGCGAGGCGAGGCTAGAGGCTGGAGGCAGGAGACTTGAGGCGAGGCGAGGTGAGGCTGGAGGCTGGAGGCAGGAGACTTGAGACAAGGCTGGAGGCTGGAGGCTGGAGGCAGGAGACTTGAGGCGAGGCTGGAGGCAGGAGACTTGGGGTGAGGTGAGGTTGGAGGCTGGAGGCAGGAGACTTGAGACGAGGCTGGAGGCTGGAGGCAGGAGACTTGGGGCGAGGCGAGGCTGGAGGCTGGAGGCAGGAGGCAGGAGAATTGGGGCGAGGCGAGGCTGGAGGCAGGAGGCAGGAAACTTGAGGTGAGGCGAGGCTGGAGGCTGGAGGTTAGAGGCTTGAGGCGAGGTGAGACTGGAGGCTGGAGGCAGAAGACTTGGGGCGAGGCGAGGCTGGAGGCTGGAGGCAGGAGACTTAAGGTGAGGCTGGAGGCTGGAGGCAGGCGACTTGAAACTTGAGGCGAGGCTGGAGGCTGGAGGTAGGAGACTTGAGGTGAGGCGAGGCTGGAGGCTGGAGGCAGGAGACTTGAGGCGAGGCGTAGCTGGAGGCTGGAGACAGGAGACTTAAGGTGAGGCTGGAGGCTGGAGGCAGGAGACTTGAGGCGAGGCAAGGCTGGAGGCTGGAGGCTGGAGGCTGGAGGCAGGAGACTTGAGGCGAGGCGAGGCTGGAGGCTGGAGGCAGGAGACTTGGGGCAAGGCAAGGCTGGAGGCTGGAGGCAGGAGAATTGGGGCAAGGCGAGGCTGGAGGCTGGAGTCTTCAGACTTGAGGCTAGGCAGGAGGCTAGAGACGAGGCTTGGCAGGTTCCTCCTGGGCAGGGCAAGGTTCACCTGGACAGGGCATGGTACTCCTGGGCAGGGTGCGGATCACCACCGGACAGAGGCAAGGGACAGGAAGGGCAGAACCAACCCCAGGTAAAGGCAAGACGACCTAGCTTACCTGGGCAGAGGCAAAGGACAGGAAGGGAGCTAGGTACAGGGTGGCTCCAGGACAAGACTGCAGGCGAGACAAGGCGAGAGTTACCGGCAAGACAAGGCAAGGCTTCTGGCAAAGCAAGGCGAGACGAGAACTTCAGGTGAGGCGAGAGTTACCAGCAAGACAAGGCAGGGCTTCAGGCGAGGAAACAGAAGGCAGAGCAAGGGATATAAGGAGTAAGGACAAGAGCAATCCTGGTCTCTGAAGGTATTTATGCAGTCAGCCCCAACGAGCATCAGCTGCCTCAAGTAGCTCAACAAGAACAGAAACAGGGTAGATAGGAAAACCTGGAGCAAGGGTCGATGGACCAGACCGTGAACCGGAATATGGACTTCACGGACCAGACCATGACAGTGATATACAATAATTTAACATAATCTGATGATTTCATCATTCATTTGATGCACATGTGTTCGCTTCACAGTGCTGCCATATTCATTTCTAAATGGTGGTGGACGATTGAACAACTAATTAGATGGAAATGGTCAATGAACATCCCATCCTGTGTAATGTTCATTATGTGAATAAGAAAAGCATGACTAAAGAATGGCAACAGTGCTGAGTTGGAGATCCATCTTGGTTTGCTCCTGAGGGCCCAATCATTATAAGGTGTCAGTTTCAGCTAATCACATTTACTGTACCTTAGAAATGCCTTAAATTATCTAGTAAAGCAAACTCTGCAGGCCTTGATAATAGTCATAATGAGAATTATCATTCCAGCTTTTTTCTATTCCTACTGAAACAGACACACTCTGACTATTTTATTAAGTACACCTGTACACCTCATTCATGCAAATATGTAAGCAATTCACGTCGCTGCAACTTAATGCATGAAAACTTGTGGACATGGTCAAGAGGTTCAGTTGTTGTTCAGACCAAATGTCTGAATCCTTACCAATACCTGATTAGAAGTCAGCACCGCACAGCTCCAGGCTGTTTTATGACATTGTTCCAAACATGGGGAGAGTTGAGGGGAAAATGGTTGCACTTACTGATAGCGCTCTAGGATTGAGAGGGGCTCTGGTAAGACTTAAATCAATGAGAATGAGATCTCATCTGAATGAGTTGGTCATGACATAAAGAAAGATGATTGTGGAAATTGCTTCCATTCACCCAAGACATCCCTTCACACAAGGACATCCACACTGACTCTTATTTGCTTCCATTAGGCTATATTTGTCCCTGACTTGCCTATTTAAGTATCTCACTTATTGTCTCTTAAATGCAGTAATATCTGATTCCACCACCTCCTCTGGCAGTATATTCCAGACAGCAAGCACTTTGTATTTGAAAAAAAATTGTTAGACCTCATAGCGAGCAGAATAAAAAAAATTCCATTTAAATACAAAGTTTGATCTGCTCTCAATGTCAGCAGTTTGAAGATATTTCACTTCAAGCCAAACCAGTGTTTATGTTACATTTTGAAAGTTTGTTCTTTGTAAAATAATTGGAATTTTTTTAAGTTTCTGACAAATCAAGTAGTAAAATGATGCAATCCTACTTATTTAAGAATGGAAATTTTGCACTACAAAACCAAAAATGAAGAAAATATTTCAGGTAAGTGGGAGCTGCAGCACATGTAAAATTTTAAATTGCTGCAGCTCTTGGTATTTTTGTTCCAGCTTTACTCAAGTGACTCTTTAGTCATCTTCATTGAGCATAAAGTTTGCCAGTATTTTTTAAAAATGTTTGTACTGATTGAGTCTGGTGTGCTACAGTATAAGTCATGAGACTTGAAGTTTGATTTTTTTTTTGGCTCTGTGGAGCTGTTGCATAACTCTCTGAAAAGCAGTAGTTTTATGAGATGTGAACTGCACCCAAATAAAAATGAAGTTGTCTTATGAAAGTTCCAAAACAAAAAAAAAGTTGGTTTTAAATAAATCTATGCCTGTAAAGGATTGGAATTAAAAAATAATGGTTTGAAACCTGATTGATTCAGGTCGGTTTCTCTGGTAAAAGTTTGGATCTGAAGTGAATTGTTTTAAATAGTTATTTCTTAGCCTGCTCTCTCAGTACAGCAGACATCCCACCTCTCCTGGAAGTTCCGGGAGCCTCCCACATATCGATAGTGGCTCCCTGACGCCTGGAAATTATATACAATATCCCGGAAACAGATTTTTTGAGAGGGAGAGCGAGCATCCTGGTTGGTCTTTCTTCGTGCTAAGAGTAGTTCCCAACCACCGGGCCACGAGGAAATGATATGATTTGGTGATATGAAACGATATGAGTTAGCTGCACCTTTCCTCATTCCCTGTCACGTACTATTAAATTTTAACGCATGCGAGGTCATCAGTGACCCGAGACGTGCAAAGGAATGGGTCCGTGACCCATTTGTGAATGTCCCCGGTGAATCATCCATGTCAGCACAGGAAAAAAGATCAACTCCTCGAGCTTGCAAATGACGGTGGGCTGAAAAGTACGTTTGACATAACATCTCTGCCGGCATTCTGGATCAAAGACAAGGCTGAATATCCTGAGATAGCCACGAAAGCACTGAAAACCTTGCTTCCATTTCCAATATATCTCTGTGAAGTGGAGTTTTCTGCAATGAATGCAACGAAAACTAAATTGCGGAATAGACTGGACATAAGGAACCCCATTCGAGTATCACTGTCTCCCATCACCCCTCGATAGGACCGTGTTGTTGCAGGAAAACAAGTCTAGGGCTCCCACTGATTCAGTGATATTGGTGTGTTGCAATGAATTTATATATTCATATGGCGAAAATATGTGCTGTGTGTTTAATATCCAAACGTTACTTAAAATGTTACGATGCGATTGACTTATCACCTATATTCCGGTTGTGATTAACAACCCCGACCCTGGTCGGCCGGTCCTCAAGAATATTGTCAATATTAAACCAGTCTGCAGTGCGAAAACGATTGGGGACCCCTCCTAAGTAGACACAGAGTTTTCTCTGTGGGTGGGCTTTACAGTCGACCTCAAAAGTAATGACAGTGTTGCTCGCTGCACTGTTTGCAACAGTGACTTTCTATTGCCCATGGTGGGTTAAAATGTAAAAGACATGTTGAGGTGAGTTTAACAGGCGTCATTCGTTCATTCGCATAGCTAACATTATTTAAACGAGCTGGCTGGCTGCTAAGGAGCTACGCTATTGATGTCCTACTTGATGAGGCCAAACTCCCTGTAGACTTGCTTAAAGTTGTAATAGAATAAACATGATAATATAATATAAGTACATATTTTAATGTCACATTTTCTGCATATACCCAACTAGGTTTACAGATTAGACAAAATCACTAAACAAAGTATTACATACACCCTTGGAGGTCGACCGTGGGTGGGGGAGGGGTGGGGGAGGTGGGGATATGGGGTTGCGAGGGGCGGGGAATGCTACCTCCCTGAAATGGTAGTGTTATCTCCCTGAAATGAATTTTTGCAGGGTGGGATGTCTGGTACAGTAAAATATAAGTTGATTTTACTTTGTTTTTGCAGCTCAGTCTCAGCAATCGAAAGTTAGTGGTGAAGTTCTTTCTCACTGCTTGCAGAATGACTGCACTTGTTTCATGTACATGAATCCATGGGGCCAAAACATTATTGATACTGAGGAGTAGTTTGAGCTTCGAAAGTCATCCATGGATTCAAGAAAAAAAAATATATATCCCAGTGTCGATCCATATGGGATTTTTAAACATGCACACCTCATGCACGCTATACAAATAATCATGGGTACTGTGCAGATTACATAAAAGTAGGAATTGTGTAGTTCGTCTTGTTGAGTAATTTGCTGTTTGTTCATCAGTAAAAATGTTCAAAGTGAAATGATTACCATGGGATTCCATTTTGTCTCCATTGAAGTTTTAATACATTTTAGTTATTTTCCTCCTCTTTCTGTGGCTTTAGAGCGACCAAGTATGGTCTAACCAGCAAATACACAGAACTAGATTTGACTGGCATCTAAATGTGTATAGCTGAGAAACAGAATTTTGGATGCTAAGGAAATAACAAAAAAAAACAGACAATTCTGGAAATGCTCAATAGAGCATGTGGGGAGAAAAAAAAACAGGTTAATATTTCAGGCTGCTGATCAACCATCACTTTGTTGTAAAAAAAAGCCTTTTCCTCTCACAGACATCATTGTATGGTTGAAGTCCCCTCATCAAGTGAAGAGTTTTTGACCAGAAAAATTAAAGCTTTCACTCTTAATTCTAATGCTACCTGACTTTCTGTGCATTTCCACCATTGTCCGTTTTATCAGTTTCAGTATTTGCAGTATTCAGTTTTTAGCTTTTCATGATGTTGTTTGTCTTCAATAATTCATTAATGATTACTCTGTAAATTGTCTGAAAGCAGAAGACGATATCTATTACTTTTGTCTGTATAAACAGTGTAATAATCTCTTTCACTGGCTACGAGAATCCATTTTAAATTGAATTTTGACATGACATAAGTGGATTTTGTGCGGTAGTGAGAGTAGAAAAGTCATATTTTCTTTTTTGAAAACATAGGGATTATTCTGTTTGCTATAAAGCAAATAATTCCTTTAAAATTCATTTTGAAACAAATTAACTCAGTCCTGATGAAGGGTTTCATCCCAAAATATTTCCCATCATAAATGCTCTCCAACCCATTGGGTTCTTCGAGCAACGTTATATTTGTTCCAGCTTTCCAGTGTCTACAATCTCTTGTATCTCCATATTAAACCCTTTTCTTTGACTTAATGCCATTGTAGATCTTCGCCCTCTTTAGGGATTTCTAATACAATTCAAAGATTTTGAAAGAAAACAACCATCCTTAAGCATTTTTATCAGACTTTATTAGAGCGTAAGTTGTCTATGGCTTGCTATAATGATAGTTTGGAGACTATTCAAGGTGAAACAACTAATTCAGTTCAGTGAGACTTTCTCACCAAAGCAGAAGTGATGTTTGTATTTACAGATGAATGACATTGCTCACTAGGAGTGTGCTTAATGCACAGCAACGGGGAGCTTAGATGCTGTCACATCATCATAAAGGTAGTAGTTACTGTAATCCTTGCACTAGAATTGAACCAGTGCTGGAAGCAGTCAGCAGGTCATTAGATCAGGATGCCTCTGGGGAAAGAGCAACAGAATTAATGCTTTGCATTGAAGACCCTCCCTCAAAACTGGATCTTTGTTCTGAACTATGAACACTGTTTCTATTTCCAATGATGCTGATTGACCATCAGGGTGTTTTCTGTATTATTTTTATTTCAAACCATTGTTTCTTTATTTTGAACATTAAAATAATGAGTTGAATCATCACCAAATTCGGTCAGTCCTCAGACTTATCTCATTTTACTTGCCCTCCTTTGTTTTTCCCCACACAGAGATGTGTGCTTCTAAAGACTCTGGACCTACCAGTCTTGGAGTTGGTGGCATGGCATTGGCCTCAGTGAATATTTGGCCTCTGCCGAGGGCCTTTTAAATTTATAATGGTGCCAAGGGGGTGAAGGGTGGGGTGGGGGTGACTTTTACACCACCTGTAAAAGTCAGTAAATTTTTGTCAAATTTTATATTCTTCGACATGTTAAAAATACATCAACAGTGAACTGAATTATTTTTTAAGAAAAAGAATTGAAAACATTAAATAACTCATTCAAAAATATGAATATAAAGTGAAATAGATAACAAAAACTGAATTTACCTTTGACTTTCTAATCCTCAGGTTGGTACTCCCATACCTGACTTGATGAATGCAGTGAATGCAGGGCAAACTGACTGCTGTACAACATAAAATGTCATCGCTGTCCCCCACCTGCAGAAAGTCATGTGCAAAGCAAAATACTTATCTGCAAAACCAAAACACCAGAGGTGCAAATCATGAATATCAGCACAGTTATAATGAAATCTGAGGTACCGCAAAATAACGATTGACCAACGATCTTCTAACCTTTGCCTTTGCTATCACCATTATACAGATTCCAGTGATAATGATGAATTACCACACTCATCCTGTGGCCCATTTACTCAGAGGAGTCCTGCCTTAATATTGTCCAGAGGTTACTGGGCTGAAGATCAAGAAGCAAAACTTACCATAGACTAACAGCCAATTCTCCTGAGTTCAGCAGGTATCCTGAATGAAGATCTGTCTTCCCCAATAATTCAACGGTAACAGCAAATTACCTACTTTGACAACCAGATGGTACTTGGATTTTGCAGCATTATATCTGCGTTGGCATGTGGAGAGAATTCTCAGTCTACGCAGATAACATGATAAATGTATCATATTTTGAGCAATTGACAGTAAAATAAGGGTGGGGGGGGGTTACAATCATGCTCTAGAAATATGTTAGCTAAATTAGAGATATTGTTATACAATCAAAATAATTTGACAGTTCTTTCTCTTTCCTCCACCCACATTTACTTATGAAATAATACAAGAGAGCATAGAGCTGCAGTCATTCCCACAAGACTCATTGAAGCAAACCACCCCCACTCTCTTGCCTTTTACATTATGTATTATGGTCATGCCTAACTCAACTAATGTTCTTTGTTTCACCCAGCCCAAACCCCCGTCCGCAATTTTCTACAAAAGATTTGTGGCTTTTTATGTATTTTTTGTAATGTGTTTGTATGAGGCAGACAACAAATATTGGAAAATTACACTGGAGACAACAACAGACCAATTTTATGAACATTACACCACCAGGCAGGCATGGATTTTATGACAGAAAGGAGCACGATATTTATCAAAGCTCCCATTATAAAACTTTTAATCTTAGGCCCAGTGAACTGGAAGAATTGTTTTATTGCCTGTCATTTTATTCTTGTGCACAAAGTAGCATTTTGCAGTAGTGTGATCGTTACACAGAATCATGCAAAGATAGTTAGCATACTCGAGGAATTTTGATTTATCTATCTTCAGGGCTTGGGCATTGTTGCCAGTCAGCTCTTATTACTCAATTTGCCCTTAAGAATGGCAAATTTCTTCAACTGATATGGTCCTTCTGCGGCCGCAAACGAGACTCCAGGAGGGTATGTTACCTCTCTGGTGCAAGGGTCAAGGATATCTCTGAGCGGCTGCAGGACATTCTGGAGTGGGAGGGTGAACAGCCAGTGGTCGTGGTGCACAGCGGTACCAACGATATAGGTAAAAATCGGGATGAGGTCCTACAAGGTGAATTTAGGGAGTTAGGAGATAAACTAAAAAGTAGGACCACAAAGATAATAATCTCTGGATTACTACCAGTGCCACGTGCTAGTCAGAGTAGAAATAGGAGGATATATCAGATGAATACGTGGCTTGAAAAATGGTGCAAGGGGAGAGATTCAAATATCTGGGGCATCAGAACCAGTTCTGGAGGAGGTGGGACTGGTACAAACAGGACGGTCTGCACCTGGGCTGGACTGGAACCAATGTCCTAGGGGGAACGTTTGCTACTGTTGTTCAGAAGGATTTCAACTAATGTGGCAGGGGGATGGGAACAAGTGCAGAGAGACAGAGGGGTGGAAAATGAGGGTAGAAGCAAAAGATAGAAGCAAAAAGTAGTAAGGTGAAAAGTAAAAGTGGCAGGCAGGCAAATCCAGGGCAAAAATCAAAAAGGGCCACTTTTCAACATAATTGTATAAGGGCTAAGAGTGTTGTAAAAACAAGTCTGAAGGCTCTGTGTGTCAATGCAAGGAGCATTCGTAACAAGGTGGATGAATTGAATGTGCAGATAGTTATTAATGAATATGACATAATTGGGATCACAGAGACATGGCTCCAGGGTGACCAAGCATGGGAGCTCAACATTCAGGGATATTCAGTATTCAGGAGGGATAGACATGAAAGAAAAGGAGGTGGGGTAGCATTGCCGGTTAGAGAGGAAGGACATTAGCCTGGAGGATGTGGAATAGATAAGGGTAGAGGCTTTCTTGGAATTTATGCGGGATGGTTTTCTGAACCAACATGTCGAGAAACCAACTAGAGAGCAGGCCATTCTAGACTGGGTATTGAGCAATGAGGAAGGGTTTGTTAGCAATCTTGTCGTGCGAGGCCCCTTGGGTAAGAGTGACCATAATATGGTGGAATTCTTCATTAAGATGGAGAGTGACATAGATAATTCAGGAACAAAGGTTCTGAACTTAAAGAAGGGTAACTTTGAAGGTATGAGACATGAATTAGCTAAGATGGACTGGCAAACGATACTTAAAGGGTTGATGGTGGATATGCAATGGCAAGCATTTTAGGATCGCATGGATGAACTACAACAATTGTTCATCCCAGTTTGGCAAAAGAATAAACCAGGGAAGGTAGTGCACCCATGGCTGACAAGGGAAATTAGGGATAGTATCAATTCCAAAGAAGAAACATACAAATTAGCCAGAAAAAGCGGCACACCTGAGGGCTGGGAGAAATTCAAAGTCCAACAGAGGAGGACAAAGGGCTTAAATTAGGAAAGGGAAAAAAGATTATGAGAGAAAGCTGGCAGGGAACATAAAAACTGACTGTAAAAGCTTTTATAGATATGTGAAAAGAAAAAGATTGGTTAAGACAACTGTAGGTCCCTTACAATCAGAAACAGATGAATTGATCATGGGGAACAAGGACATGGCAGACCAATTGAATAACTACTTTGGTTCTGTCCTCACTAAGGAGGACATAAATAATCTTCCGGAAATAGTAGGGGACTGAGGGTCTAGTGAGATGGAGGAACTGAGGGAAATACATGTTAGTAGGGAAGTGGTGTTAGGTAAATTGAAGGGATTAAAGGCAGATAAATCCCCAGGGCCAGATGGTCTGCATCCCAGAGTGTTTAAGGAAGTAGCCCAAGAAATAGTGGATGCATTAATGATAATTTTTCAAAACTCTTTAGATCCTGGATAAGTTCCTGAGGATTGAAGGGTAGCTAATGTAACCCTGCTTTTTAAAAAAAGGAGGGAGCGAGAACCAGGGAATTATAGACCGGTTAGCCTGACATTGGTGATGGGGAAAATCCGAGAGTCAGTTATCAAAGATGTGATAACAGCACATTTGGAAAGCGGTGAAATGATCGGACAAAGTCAGCATGGATTTGTGAAAGGAAAATCATGTCTGACGAATCTCATAGAATTTTTTGAGGATGTAACTAGTAGAGTGGATAGGGGAGAACCAGTGGATGTGGTATATTTGGATTTTCAAAAGGCTCTTGACAAGGTCCCACACAGGGATTAGTGTGCAAACTTAAAGCACACGGTATTGGGGGTATGGTATTGATGTGGAGAGAGAATTGGTTGGCAGACAGGAAGCAAAGAGTGGGAATAAACGGGACCTTTTCAGAATGGCAGGCAGTAACTAGTGGGGTACCGCAAGGCTCAGTGCTGGGACCCCAGTTGTTTACAATATATATTAATGACTTAGATGAGGGAATTAAATACAGCATCTCCAAGTTTGCAGATGACACAAAGCTGGGCGGCAGTGTTAGCTGTGAGGAGGATGCTAAGAGGATGCAGGGTGACTTGGATAGTTTAGGTGAGTGGGCAAATTCATGGCAGATGCAATTTAATGTGGATAAATGTGAGGTTATCCAATCTGGTGACAAGAACAGGAAAACAGATTATTATCTGAATGGTAGCCGATTAGGAAAAGGGGAGCTGCAACGAGACCTGGGTGCCATTGTACACCAGTCATTGAAAGTGGGCATGCAGGTAGAGCAGGCAGTGTAAAAGGCGAATTTTATGCTGGCATTCATAGCAAGCGGTTTCGAGTACAGGAGCAGGGAGTTTCTACTGCAATGTGCAAGGCCTTGGTGTGACCACACCTGGAGTACTGTGTGCAGTTTTGGTCCCCTAATCTGAAGAAAGACATTCTTGCCATAGAGGGAGTACAAAGAAGGTTCACCAGGTTGATTCCTGGGATGGCAGGACTTTCTTATGATGAAAGATTGGATTGACTAGGCTTATAGTCGCTGGAATTTAGAAGATTGAGGGGGAATCTTATTGAAACGTATAAAATTCTAAAGGGATTGGACAGGCTAGATGCAGGAAGATTGTTCCCAATGTTGGGGAAGTCCAGAACGAGGGGTCACAGTTTAACGATAAAGGGAAAGTCTTTTAGGACCGAGATGAGGAAAAATTTCTTCACACAGAGAGTGATGAATCTGTGGAATTCTCTGCACAGCAAACAGTTGAGGCCAGTTCATTGGCTATATTTAAGAGGGAGTTAGATAAAGGGATCGGGGGAATGGAGAGAAGGCAGGTACAGGGTTCTGAGTTGGATGATCAGCCATGATCGTACTGAATGGCGGTGCAGGCTCGAAGAGCCGAATGGCCTACTCCTGCACCTACTTTCTATGTTTTCTATGTTTTCTATGAAAGTACTTCTACAAAGCTGTTGGGTAGAGAGTTGCAGGACCTAAACCAAGTGGTGATGGTGACTGGCTACATTTTAAATATAGCGATGGTGATGCACAACTTGGAGTGAGTCTGCAGGCTCATATTCCTGCTCCCCTTGTCATCCTCAGTGGTAGAGATTAGAGCTTGGGAGGAGCTCTCTGAATATTGCATGCCTGTAGTTTTGAAATACACTCAGTGGCCACTTTCTTAGGTACACCTGTGCGCCTTCTTGTTGCATCAAATATCTAATCAGTCAATCATGCGAATGGTGTGAAAACTATCAAACGTCCAGTGAGTGGCAGTTCCATGGGCAAAACCACTTTATCAATGAGAGAGGTCAGAGAAGAATGGCCAGCATGCTTCAAGCTGACAGAAACATCTCAGTAACTCAAATAACCAAGTGTTGCAACAGTGGTGTGCAGAAGAGCATCTCTGAAAGTGCGACATATTGATCCTTGAAGTGGATGGGTTACTGCTGCAGAAGACCACACCAGGTTCTACTCCTGTACCTAATAAAGTGGCCACTGAGTTTATCTGGCATTTGACGGGAAGGGAAAAATTCATTCTAAACAATAATGTGCACTGGAATCTTCAGTCTGGTTAGAGTTGAGTTGCCCTGGAAGTGATGCTTTCTTGTTTGTATTTAACTAGTTCAGCAATATTATCATACATGAACAAGTCCCAGGAAATTCAATGCTTTATAGCCGAATATTGAAAGAAGGAAAGATTAGCATTCACATAGTGAATTTCATAACCTGTTGCAGGAACACACCGCCGTCAATGAAGCTGTTGTTGGAGTACAATCACCTTAGAAATATAGGGTGGAATATCCTGACCTTTAAATGTAATATCCTAGGTAATATTTAACGTTTACTCAATATTAGTATAGAATTGCTTAAAAATAATTTGTAGCTGTCTAATGATTGAAAGGAGATGTATATTACCAACAAGAGTATCTGCAAAGTGATTAATGAATAGCTGAGAAGATGAGAGGGCTTTATTTTTTGTGTGGCGTATCCTCCCAATTCCATTAATAGTGAGTTTTGTTCACAGAGGTGAGGAATTTGCACTTAAAAAAAAACTTTGTCAGGAGACCACCAGGAAAGAAGCAGTCTGTTTTGGAGTTCAGAAAAATGAAATGGCACAGCATTGCCAAATTAAAATTCTTCCTGATTGAAAGGTTTATATCAAATAAAAATGTGCAAATAATCCTGGGTAGTCGTGTTCAGTGTTGTGCAGGATGACAAGACGTAATTAATCCAGTAAAGATTCTTTGTTGAAGTGCTATTGAGTCAGTGCATCTTCTGTTAGTTATGATATACACCAGATGATGTTTAACGTCTGATCCATTTAGAGTATCAGTCCCTGTGGTTACTAAACTATCACATTTCCTTAAGTCTGAGTGAGTTTTCACAAATGGACTTTTCACAGATGATATAGCTTGGAAACAGGCTCTTTGACCCAACTGGTCTATACCGACCAAGATGCCGATCTAAACTCACCCAGTTGCTTATGTTTGGCCATATCCTTCTGAACTTTTACGATTTATGTACCTGCACAAGTGTCTTTTTAAATGTGTTAATCTATCTGTTTCAACCACTTCTTCTGGAAGTTCACTCCATAAACTGACCATCCTCTGGGTGAAAAAATATTAAAAATTCTCCCCTCTCACCTTTAATATCTGCCTTCTAAATCTTGATTCCCCCAACACCAGGGGAAAAGAATGTGTGTGCGTGTCTGTGTGTGTACGCGCGTGTGTGTGCGCATGTGCGGGTGTGTAGTCACCCATCTATCCCCCTCACGATATTGTACATCTGTTTATAAGATTACCACTCATTTTGCTACTCTGTAATGAATAAAGTCCTAGCCTGCTCAACATCTCTCTATAGCTCAATTCCATGAGTCCTGTCCTATCCTCATTAATCTGCTCTGCACTATTCCAGCTTAAAGACATCTTTTTATTAGCAGGATCATAAAAACTAAACACAATAGTCCAAATGCGGTCTCACCAATGTCGACTGCAAGGTAACTTCCAACGTCTATACTGAACACCCTGACTGACAAAGGCCAGCGTGCCAAAGCCGCCTTCACCACCTTGTCTACGAGTGACACTCTCTTCAAGGAATCATGTAGTTATACAGGTTTCCCCCGCCATCCAAAGATAGAGTGTTCCTATGAAACGGTTCGTAAGCCGAAATGTCGTAAAGCGAAGAAGCAATTACCATTTATTTATATAGGAGAATTTTGTGAGCGTTCGCAGACCCAAAAATAACCTACCAAATCAAGCCAAATAACACATAAAACCTAAAATAACAGTAACATATAGTAAAAGCAGGAATGATATGATAAGTACACAGCCTATATAAAGTAGAAATACCTTTCCACAATCATTACTGAACTGTTCTCTGGAGCGAAAATCTCACGCAAGTGCCGTCGGCAGAAAATCTCATACAAGTGCCGTCGGCAAAAACACGCGCAAGCGCTCTCCAGTACCCTTTAAGCTATGAAGCTGCCAAATCATACCAAATAACATGTGAAAGTACACAGCCGATATAAAGTAGAAATAATGTATGTACAGTGTAGTATCACTTACTGGAATTGGTTCAGCGCCGAGCACACTGATGATGGTGTGTTAGTCTGAGCTGTCGCAGGCCGGGGTGGTGCAGTGGCCCCCACCCTCCAGGCCGCCGACTGATACATTGTCGCGACAAACGCAGGGGTCCAGCAGTAGCCGGGAGGTACACAGCACATCTTTAAGAAAAAAGCTGAAACAAACATGCTAATTAATTAGGTGCCACCCGTAATTGCCGGCTCAGATCAGTGCCGATTTCCTATTGCGTCATCTCTGATCTGGGCCGACAATTACATGTCGGCGGCACCTAATTGATTAGCATGTTTATTTCGGCTTTTTTCTTAAAGATGTGCTGTGTGCCTCCCGGCTACCTTTGCATTCTCCGCGAATCGGTATCTATCCGTGGTCTGGGGGTTGGGGTGGTGGGACACTGTGGTTTCATCTCGTCGCCTGTTTCCATTAGAGCAGAGAGCTCATCTTCTCCTATGACTGCCCGCCTCGATGTCGAAGGTCAAGGTTCGTCGTCTGCTGTGGCTGATGTGGAAGGCTTGCTTGACTGCTGAGCCTCGCGCATTTTTCTATCACACAGTCCGTTAATAAGGACTCAAACCATCCTGCAAATATTCCCTAAACCGACGTACCCTTTCAAAATTAAAGTCGTACTTTATCATTACTCATTCGGTTTCGATTGTTATCCTTTTTTCTTCCAATTGCATCAGCTCTTCATCTGTCAGTTCATGGTGATGGGATGTCAAAAACTCTTCAACATCATCTTCGTCAACTTCCACAAGCCAAACTCACGTTGTCCTTACTTTGTTCACCACGATCAAAATGCTTAATTATGTCCAGTTTTACTGTAAGTGTAACACCCTTATGAACTCTTTCAGGCTTTTCCAATACTATAGAACTCATCATGCAAACTGCTGCTCACAGGCTCGTGTTTAAGCAATGCTGGCAAGAATCCGGGGGAGAGCGGCTGCTCGGGGCACGCTGCCTTTTATCCCGCACTGATTTTTTCGCGTGCTGATTTTTTATCGCGCGCTGAATTTTTTTTTGTAACAGTGAAAACACCTTCTGAAAGCGAACATAGGGTACTAATGTAGGTCTTTCATAACAGTGAGGTTTCGTAAAGCAAATGTTCGAAAAGCGGGGGATACCTTACTCTTGGCTCCCTGTGTCCTACAATAATTCCTGGAGACCAAACCTTCACAGTGACAATCCTACCCATACGTTTCTTGCAAAAATGTGTTTGCTGTTTCAAGATTAAATAATGCTTAGTGTAACTTCCAGTACACAAATATAAATGGGAACAAATATATGTGAATCCAGGTCTGATGCAGTACAAAAATCACAATAATTATAAACAAAGGAAATATAAATACGTAAAAGATAATATACATTGTATATAAATAAAGTGACTCTAGGCACTGTTCATAAGGTGGCTTAAAGGAAATGATAAAGTAGTGGTGGCTTAATTAACTTAATTAACTTCCAGTTGCTTATCAGCAAAAACCTCCTCTACCCATTTACATATTTGATTAAGATCTCTCTCTAGTATCTCTGTACCACATCTTGTATTAAATCAGAATTATGTCAATCAAATTATCCACCGAGGCTGACTAAAATATTAACTATAATAAAAGAATTGGAATATCATCAACATGTTTAAATCTACTTGTATCAGAGGGGGTGAAAGTCCTGAAATCCAGACAACACATGCAATATGCTGGAGGAAGTCAACAGGTCAGACAGCATCTATGGAAAGGATTAAATAGTCAGCATTTCAGTCTGAGACTCTTTATCAGATGTTGTTTTGCTTTTTGCAGTCAAATTTAGTGTTAGTAAATGCACACTCCCTACTGTCAATGTGCAAACTCTGTGATTTCCATACTCTTGCTCTTCATATCAAATGCAACCTAGATCAACACTCCAGAAGTGTGTGCACTTGGTTTCAATTAATTGCATTAGCAGATTACTACTTTAACAAATCCATTATATAACATAATATTTCTACATAACTGAGCAGTGCAAAAGAATTTTCAGGCTTTTGAGCAGATGGAATATTTCCCAAGGTAATGGAATAAAATATGTACAGAAGTAGTGAATGCTAAGAATTCTTTTTAACTATAAAGTGCCTTAAGCATAGTGCAATATCTCAAAGTACCAGATTTATGTAATTTAAATTTATCAGTGAATTGGCAGATTGATGGAAATGTTTAATTAGAAATGGTAATAGTTCTAATTAGTTAAGTATGAACAGCGATATTCCCTAAGCTTAAACTTTTAGGATGTTAGTTAACTAACATTTTTTTGAACCATGTAAATTAGCAAAGGAATAATGACCATTTAAAATATTTTTTTTAGAAAAAAAAGATGTTCTTGTAAGAACAAATTAATTCAGAACTCAGTGTATAGTTTGAAAATTTTAAATGGATTAGACTCCTTTTTAGCTTTGAAAATACTATAGCTCAGTGAATGACTTCACATTGAATAATGAATGTTAAACATACAGACCAGGTCAAAGAAGATAGTGTAGAAATGCTTGAAAGGACCTCCAGATGTACAGTAAGGGCTGCACATAGACCACAAACAAAGTGATGTAGTCCATAAATAGGACAATGTCTTTTAGCCTCTTCAAGGGTTGAACTGCATTCAATGTAATTCTAGTGGAACCAATTTCTACAGAACTGATTAATAAAAGTAAAGAGCAAATAATTCTTTCAATCCAGTGGTACCTATACTGTACTTAATATTTCAGTAATATTGAGTAATCTTGTAACTGTTGTTGATGAAGCGTTCTTTGTTAAATAATTCATTGCTACTTATATGTAAAAGTAAATGAATTGCATGTGTCATGACACTACCTCATGATACGTGTGCTCTTCACTTGAAGTAAACACAAAATTGGACTCACATTTTGGACACCCCTGTCTTCTTTTTCAATTAGTTTAATGTTTTGAAGTTACAAAACATAATAGTGGTGAGGAGGTAATTTGAAAGCAAACCCAAGATGGCTATGGAGCTGTTGAAATGCAGTGAGACATTCAAACAAAGGAATATGCAGCAAGGAATGCTGACTAAAATACACAGCCAAACATGTGTGGAGACAGTCAATTTTATATACAAAAAATAACAGCACAGCTCTTGTCCTTTGAAAGGGATGACAGACTTGAGAGGTTCATAAAGAGTAAGTACAATGTAAGATGAACATAAAAACAGAGAGCAAAAATAGCTGGCTGTATTGGAAAAATTGGGGCATTTGATTCCACAGGAGATAACTGTCTCATAAATACTGAGCAAATTGAACAGTGTTCTGAAGCAAATTAAATGTTCAATGAGAAGACAGTACCAATTTTGCTGAATGCATTGGATTCAAAGACATACAGCTTGCTTTGAAGTTTAACTGCTCCAACCAAACCATTCAAAATATTTGCTGATATCAAAGAAATGCAGGAGCATTTAGAGCCAAAGCCATTGTTGATTGCAGAACACATTAGTTTTCACAAGCAGAGCCAAAAGGAAGGGTGTCCATTTCAGCATAATACATGGCTGAATTGAAGAGATTGTCTGAGCATTGTCAGTTCAATGATGCACTGAGAGATCATGTAGGTTGTGGAATCTTACAAGAAAGTATTAAAAAACAGCTCCTAACTGAAGCACAACTCACATTTAAAAGAGCTGTTCAAATTGCGTATCAATGGACAGAGATACAATTGAGTTACAGTCAGAAATTAAAGTAAGTGTGAAGAAAATTGCAATGTCTAAACAGAAACTGGCTTGGCTGAACAAATTGTATTACAGTTGTTGCAGGGGTTCACATGCACCAAACAGATACAGCTTTAAAGGTGAAACGTGCAGAAAATGCAACAAAGTAGGACACATATAAGGAGAATGTTGTACAGAAAAAAAATAAATGGACCTCTCAGGGAAGAGAAAAGATAAAAAGTCATGTTGCAGTTTCAAAAAGAACACCTATCTGCATGCTGTTGATGAAAAATTTGACAACGATTAGAGTGTCACAGGACTTTGTAGCCTTGAGATTTACGTGAAAATTAACAGTAGACAAGCAAAATGGCTTAAAACAGAAGTGAATGACAAATTAATTAAAATTGGGTTGGATACTCACATTTAGTCATTTACAAGACGAGGTGAACAGCATTTCAAAGAAACTGAATTGAAGCCTGCAGATATCCAACTAAAAACTTATACTGGAGAAAAGATAATTCCTTAGCGAATAATTTTAAAATTTATTATCATAGTACATACAAGTCACGACATAGAACCATGAGATTTTTTTTCTGTGGGCATACTTAGCAAATCTAGAGAACAGTAACTGTAAACAGGATCAATGGAGAACTCTGCAAATGCAGATAAAAATAAATAGCAAGAAATAACGAGCATGAAATACAAGATAAAAGAGTACTTACATAGAAGCATAGAAAATAGGTGCAGGAATAGGCCATTCGGCCCTTCGAGCCTGCACTGCCATTTATTATGATCATGGCTGATCATCCAACTCAGAACCCTGCACCAGGCTTCCCTCCATACCCCCTGATCCCTTTAGCCACAAGGGCCATATCTCACTCCATCTTAAATATAGCCAATGAACTGACCTCAACTGTTTCCTGTGGCAGAGAATTCCACAGATTCACCACTTTCTGTGTGAAGAAGTTTTTCCTAATCTTGGTCCTAAAAGGCTTCCCCTTTATCCTCAAACTGTGACCCCTCGTTCTGGACTTCCCCAACATCGGGAACAATCTTCCTGCATCTAGACTGTCCAATCCCTTTAGGATTTTATATGTTTCAATCAGATCCCCCCTCAATCTTCTAAATTCCAACGAGTACAAGTTCAGTTCATCCAGTCTTTCTTCATATGAAAGTCCTGCCATCCCAGGAATCAATCTGGTGAACCTTCTTTGTACTCCCTCTATGGCAAGGATGTCTTTCCTCAGATTAGGGGACCAAAACTGCACACAATACTCCAGGTGTGGTCTCACCAAGGCCTTGTACAACTGCAGTAGTACCTCCCTGCTCCTGTACTCGAACCCTCTCGCTATAAATGCCAGCATACCATTTGCCTTTTTCACCGCCTGCTTTACCTGCATGCCCACTTTCAATGACTGGTGTATAATGACACCCAGGTCTCGTTGTACCTCCCCTTTTCCTAATCGGCCACCATTCAGATAATAATCTGTTTTCCTATTTTTGCCACCAAAGTGGATAACTTCACATTTATCCACATTAAATTGCATCTGCCATGAATTTGCCCACTCACCCAACCTATCCAAGTCACCCTGCATCCTCTTAGCATCCTCCTCACAGCTAACACTGCCGCCTAGCTTCGTGTCATCCGCAAACTTGGAGATGCTGCATTTAATTCCCTCATCCAAGTCATTAATATATATTGTAAACAACTGGGGTCCCAGCTCTGAGCCTTGCGGTACCCCACTAGTCACTGCCTGCCATTCTGAAAAGGTCCCGTTTATTCCCACTCTTTGCTTCCTGTCTGCTAACCAATTCTCTATCCACATCAATACCTTACCCCCAATACCGTGTGCCTTAAGTTTGCACACTAATCTCCTGTGTGGGACCTTGTCAAACGCCTTTTGAAAATCTAAATATACCACATCCACTGGTTCTCCCCTATCCACTCTACTAGTTACATCCTCAAAAAATTCTATGAGATTCGTCAGACATGATTTTCCTTTCACAAATCCATGCTGACTTTGTCCGATCATTTCACCGCTTTCCAAATGTGCTGTTATCACATCTTTGATAACTGACTCCAGCAGTTTCCCCACCACCGACGTTAGGCTAACCGGTCTATAATTCCCCGGTTTCTCTCTCCCTCCTTTTTTAAAAAGTGGGGTTACATTAGCCACCCTCCAATCCTCAGGAACTAGTCCAGAATCTAACGAGTTTTGAAAAATTATCACTAATGCATCCACTATTTCTTGGGCTACTTCCTTAAGCACTCTGGGATGCAGACCATCTGGCCCTGAGGATTTATCTGCCTTTAATCCCTTCAATTTACCCAACACCACTTCCCTACTAACGTGTATTTCGCTCAGTTCCTCCATCTCACTGGACCCTCTGTCCCCTACTATTTCTGGAAGATTATTTATGTCCTCCTTAGTGAAGACAGAACCAAATGAGACCATCGGTTGTGGGAACATCAGAAGAAGACTGTGTGTAGTTATCCCCTTTTGTTCAAGGTCCTGATGGTTAAGGGTTAGTAACTGTTCTTGAACCTGGTGGTGAAAATTTGTAAGGCACTTGTACCTTCTATCTGATGGCAACAGTGAGAAAAGAGCATGGTCTGGGTGGTGAGAGTCTTTGATGATTGATGCTTCTTTTCTATGGCAATATTTCATGTAGATTTGCTCAACGGCTGGGTGGGTGATTCCTGTGATGTACTGGGCAGAATCCACTACCTTTTGTAGGATTTTCTGTTCAAAGGCATTGGTGTTCCCATACCAAGCCATACTGCAGCCAGACATCACATTTTCCACCACACTATAGAAGTTTGCTAAGGATTTTGATGACATGCCAAATCTCTGCAGATTCCTGAGGAAGTAGAGGTGTTGTCATGCTTTCCCACCATATCAGACCATAAACGGAGCAATGGATGGGTTCCAGACAGGTCCTCTGAGAAAGTGCCACCCAGGAATTGAAAGTTTCTGACCCTTTCCACCTCTGATGGTTACTGGCTCAAGGACCTCTGGTTTCCCGCTCCTGAAGTCCACCAAGTCAACTGAAAGTGAATTAAGAAAGGTCTTTGATGATGCCATAACAGTCTTCATGCAACATAGCACAACAGAAGTCAAACAGATGTCAGTTCCAACCTCTGTCTCTGGTTGGAAAGCATATTGAAGCAAGGAAGGACTACACTGCTCAGAGGAATCATGAAAGTGATAAAAGCAGTGTTCCAACTAAAACAGTTTTTGTAGGTAGCGTATCTGTTAATTGGGCAGTTACTTGTGAAATATGAGTGGTTTTAAGCTGGATCAGAGTTCAAGGACCTTCATGAAAGTTGCAAACATTCAGCTTTTGTGAGTATAAAGAACCAGAATCTATTTTTGTGTGCATTGTTATTATATGAACTTAAGGTAGGAAATAAAAAGCTGCCTGTAAAAGTAGATGCAAAGACCAAAGCTCAGCTGGCTGGATGAATGGAAGGCCAAAAAGATAGGAGCAAAGGAAATACGAAAAAAGAGAATTCATCAGATGTTGTTGTGGATGAGGAAACCAAGAAGAGATATCAGACCATAAAGGGAACAATAGATGGATTAATGAGAGAATACTCCAGTGAACTAAATGCACTTTCTAAAGACCAAGATGTACAAACTGGAAGAAGCAAAAGAAAGGAGAAGAAAGGCACCCAGAGCTGCCAGAACCACTTCCTGTAGTCTCTGGAACAACTGCTATAACCATCATGGAGGAGGCTTCAGAACCTAAGATCGTTTTCAGAGCCACAAGTCTCACCTGCCAAGCAGAGTGACTTTCTTTGTTAAGAAAGATGTATCCCACAAGAGTAAGAAAGCCTCCACAGCAATTTAGGACTGAATGGGACAATTTAAAATTCACTCTGCTGTGGATGTCTGCATGTGTATTATATAATGTATTGTGTATATAGTTCAGATACATTTTCTGTTGAGTTGGAGTTTATTGTTAAGCAGGGAGGAGTGTTGTGTATTTAATATTTCAGTAATATTGAGCAATCTAACAAATATGTTGATCAAGTATTCTTTGTTAAATAATTCATTATGGGTTATATGTAAAAACGAGTGAATTGCATACATCATAATGCTACCACATGATACCTGTGCACCTTGCTTAAAGTTGACATGAAGTTAGACTCATTTTTCGGACTCCGCTGTCTTCCTTTGAATTAGTTTAATAATTTGAAGTTACAAAACATCACAGTACCAGTCAGGACAGCAAGGAACAAAGTTGGTCCTCTTGAAGGTTGGAAAGGTAATCTGCAGTATACATGGAGCCAAAAGAAATGAGGCAGATCTTAAAGGAACCTTTTGCATCTCACTAACTTGGGAGATGATCACAATCTATAGAAGTGAGACGAAACAGTAGGGAAGTAATGGACTATATGCAGATTAGAGAGGATTGCTGTTTGCTGTCTTGAGGCAAGCTAGGGTGGATTAATCCCCAGAGTCTGACAACCTCAGATCTTGTGGGAGGCTAGTGCAGAAACTGCAGGGGGCCTATCAGAAATGTTTAAAATGTCCTTAGCAATGGGTGGGGTTCTGGAGGATTGGAAAATGGCTAATCTTGTTGGTTGTTTAAGAAAAGCTCTAAAAATTAGTTGGGAAATTATAGGCTGGTGAGCCTGACATCCGTTGTGGGTGAGTTATTGGAAAGCATTCTGAAGGATCAGATACATAAGTATTTGGATAGACAGAGACTGATAAAGGATAGTCAACACGGTGTTATGCACAGTAAGCCAATCTTACAGCATTTTTCAAGGAATTTGCTAGAAAAGTTGATGAAGGCAAGGCAGTGGATATTGTCTACATGGACTTTAGCAAAGCATTTGACAATGTTCCGCATGGAAGCTTGATCAATAAGCTTGGCTAGAAACTTGAGGCGAGGCTTGGCTAGAGACTTTGGGGCTTGAAGCTCCTCCTGGGCAGGGCGCAGTACTCCACCTGACGGAGGCAAGGGACAGGAATGGACAGAACCCATTGCAGGGTAACTTCAATCTGGCCTGGCTTGCTCGACAGAGGCAAGGGACAGGACCCACTGCGGGGTAACGGCAATCTGGCCTGGCTTACCCGACGAAGGCAAAGGACAGGAAGGGAGCTAGGTACGGGCTGGCTCCAAGACAAGACTTCAAGTGAGATGAGGTGAGAGTTACTGGCAAGTCAAGGCAAGGCTTCAGGCAATGCAAGGCGAGACAAGAACTTAAGGCGAGGCGAGAGTTACCATCAAGACAAGGCAAGGCTTCAGGCAAGGAAACAGAAGACAGGGGAAGGGATACAAGGAGTAAGGACAAGAGCAATCCAGCCCCCCCGCCCTGGTCTCTGGAGGTATTTATGCAGCCAGCCCCAACGAGAACCAGCTGTCTCAGTTAGTGCTCAAGAGGTACAGAAACATGGTAGACAGGAAAACCTGAAGCAAGGGTCGATGGACCGGACCGTGAACTGGAATGTGGACTTCACAGACTGGACAATGACACAAACATGCTTTTTCCACTGAGGTTGGTGAGATTTGAACTAGAATTTAAGAGTGAAAGGAAAAATATTTAAGGGGAACATGAGAGGGTACTTCACTCAAGATTGTGAGAGTGTGGAATGAGCTACCAGTGGAGGTGATGGAGTTGTGTTATATTTCAACTTTTCAGAGAAATTTGGATAAGTATATGGATGGGAGAGGTATGGAGGGCATTGGTCCGGGTGCATGCTGATAGGACTAGGCATCTTAATAAATGGACTAAAGCCTATTTCTGAGTTGTAGTGTTCTATGACTGCAGTATAGGCTGTGAAGAAAGGAAACAAGTCATTTGCCGAATTCAGTAATATCTGCCAAAATATTAACCATGCCTATCTGCATCATGCCGGTAAAAACAAACACATTACAGCACTTCTATTATGTGTCATATTAGAAATTAGTTCTTGGTTTAACAGATTATCAACATTTAACCTAATGGAAAAGATCTTAATCCTTTACGATTCTTTCACTATATTACCTGAAGGGGCATTTTTGTAATTATATGAAATCTTAGTGAACAAAAGAGTGTCATTTGGCCATCAGATGTATGTTGAGCTGCTTGCCAATTTCTTCCCACTGTATCAACATATTTCTCTCTTTCATTTATCTACTCTTATCTTACAATTACATTTATATTATTCTCATCAATATTATTTCTGGTTTAGAATATGAAATTCTTTTGAATCCCTTGTTGTAGCATGGATGAAATTACTGGAGAGACAGAGTCTCTGGTAGATACAAAGCAGCTTCTTTATTTGACACAACAAGGTACAACAGGCATCTTATGGACGGAATGTTTTCCGCAAAAAGGTCTGCTAGCTCAATGTGGGCTTGATATTTATATGCTAAACACAAAGGCAATCACTACTTAAAAAATTATAGACAATGCTTCATTTTGAAGCTACATACAAACATCACACCTTCAGATTTCATCCTTTCCTTCCGACGCCAACATGTCTGGGTTGATATCCACAGCCTTTAGTTCAATCCACAATACATTTATTTGGCATTTTACGTGCTAACATAGAAGACAATTAATATTTATAATGTATAGATAATACTGTCTTTGAAACTACAGCATCTTGTTAAACTATGATGCCAGAAGCATCTGGTATTTACACCTTCTTAGGAAGCGCATTGTCAAATAGAAGTCTGGTGGCCAAAGTCATTTAAGTGTGAACGAATCATCTACCCAAAAAAAACTCACTCTAACATCCCTCATTGAAATTATTAATGGTTGTATTTGTGCCCTCAGCCCATATTTCCAAAGATTTCTATTATCACTGGAAACAATATGCAGCCTCTTCAGTTTCCCCTGGTTGTTTCTTCTACTTGGATATCAATTTGCTAAATCTATCTTCCACTTCCTCACTGTGTCTATTCCATTTGTAATCCAGAAACTTGAACTCTGTCAATAGTACATCTAGTTTAACCACTATTCTGTTTCAGTTTAACATAATGTCTGGATCTAACATCTTTAGCATTGAACACAAATGGTTCATTGATATTCTTAAATGTATTGTTCATCTGTACTGCTTAAATTTCCTTCATATTTCTACAGTTTTAGTCCTACTTTCCAAAGATTTTGTGTTCTTACAAAAGTCCCCACTTCAGTCTGTTTGTTTGATGTCAATATGCAACCTTGTCATCTGTTAATACTTTTTGCAGAAATATTAACTCTCCCCCTTTAATGTTGTGTATTTGTGCATTTTTATTGTATAGTGCACTTGATTCCTAATTCTAAATTATTTGAATAATAAACAAACAGTTATGGTCTCAGGACCAAACCCTGTGAAACACCTCTTCTTGCCATTTGACAGTCTATCTTTGGCCCCTTTTCTTTGTTCAGTTTTCATTGTGAAGTTGATAGGGTGATGACAAAAAGTAATTTAAATGGAAGACTTTGAGAGAAGGTTAGAAAACAATGCCATATAGAAGCAGTCAATGAAGCAAAAGTGTTGTAGGGAAGTTTTAAGATTCCTTCAAAAGGAAGAATATTAAATGATTTTGGAGTGTATTGGCCAATATGATTTATGTGAGATAATAGTTCATGTAATTTTGATGATATAATGGTCCACATGTGGGATGTGATATTTAAGTTGTTCAGTTTCCTTCAGATACTGCATATTAAAACTGTAAATGGGGTACTGTAATTTTTTTTGGATATTTAAAACACAGTTATAAAACATTGGGTTATGTCCTTTAATGAGAGATGGTATTTTCATTTCTGTCTCAGAAGATAATGGCTTCAAGTCCCTTTTTAGCACATGGGTTACACTGACTTTCCAATGCAGGACTGGCAGAGTGAGCCATTTTCTGAGGAGCATTCTATAGGATGAACCACTAAAGTGAGATGCTGACTCCCCTTAAAGGCAGATATAAAAATACCCCAGTACGATTCAATAAGGAGTAAGAGTATTTCAGCCACAGTTATGCCTCAGCCAATAACAGCAAAATAAAATGTTATGGTTATTTACAGGATTTGCTATATTGAAATTGCCCCTTGTGTTTATATATTGTAACTGTAGATATACTTCAAACATACTTCACTGCTTTAAAGCATTTCTGTGAGTACTAGTGACGTGAGAAGTACCATATCAACATATTATTTCATGTGTATATTGTTTTTTTTCTATACATAACAGAGTAGAGTGCCTTCCATAGAAGGGTTATTTCACATTTTTCTCTGCTGAGGTTAAATGATAATTTTGCTTTCCTTCCTGGGTGACGATTTAACCTCTCTGATATTGCTTGTTTGACCAACGTAACTGTTGGACTGAAGCAGTGACAAGGTTAGCTTCAATGTGATTTTCAGTTTCTTCTCTGACTCTGTTTATTATTCAACTCAAACAACTTATGTCTATTGGAGTCAATTTTATCCTGTTGAGGAAGTGTCATCTTGTAGGAATCAACTTTTGGCAACTTGTTAAGTTCATATTAACATTATCATCAAATTTTTGGTGGTTTTAATTAATTTTTGCTATCTTCAAATAAGAACTAACACTTTCATCTTTCAACATCAAAGCTAGTACTTCACTTGGGTTTCAGCAATGCTTGGGTAAAGTTGCAATTTTCTGATGAATGAATATTTACTGTTCGAGCAAGTTATGTTCTTTGTCACTTCCTTCTTAATTCCATGTCATGTGAAATGGAATCAAGTCATTCCTTTCTGCTCAGTCTTCTGCAGATGTCTTATAAAACATTACCTTTTTTGTCACCTGAAATTCTTAAGGGAGTTCTTTGATTGAGAAAGAATTTAAAGAAGAATGGTGTTTATGAATTGGCCAGCTTTTCTTCATTCAACATTAAAGACACAAATTCCTTTTCAGGTATGTGTAGGTAGCATGGAAGTTGCAGTCAGAAATTTATACCATCTGGTCATTGCTATTTATAGCTGTCTTCACCAAAATCAACGCAAATAATTAAAAATGTTGCCTATTTAAGGACTACAAAATAAGCTGAATATCTTAAGCTTGTTTGGAAGAGATGAGACTAGGTTTTTAAGCAATTATTGTGTATCCAAAAATATGGCCCAAATAAAACTACTTTCATTCATATGCAGCATTATTTACATCAATGAATATTTAAAATATTAGATGTTTTTCAGTCAGACGTAATACTTGTGTGTGGCCTGCAAGCCAAAACTGCTTTTCACTCTATCTCAATAAGTGTGGCAATAATTTACCAATTACTGCCAAGATGTTGATTATACTTAGCACAATTCTAGCTTAATTCTCCACCTATGTTCAAATACACATTTGTAGTTCCATAACATGTTTAAAAATAGTGGGTATTTTTGAGCATGTTACACTGAGACTCTTTAAGTGGCTGATGAATTATTTTGAAGGTATCACAATTACTGGATAGTAGGGATCCTTGTACAGTGATGTCTAATGGTTACAGGCAACAGAATTTGGGGAAGTCTCCATCACAGAGGTTGATAGGTACTTGTGGGGAGCATTGTTTAAGACCGGCTGAGATCTGATCATTCATTACCGACAACAAACTTTGAATCAATGTTTTGCATTCATTTCCTTTCCCTTTGTAAAAAATTATAAAATAGATACTCTCCATATTGTGTTATGTACATTCCAATCCTGAAGAAGGATCTCGGCCTGAAAGGTTGACTGTTTATTCACTTCCATAGATGCTGCCTGAAATACTGAGTTCCTCCAGGATTTTGTGTGTATTGCTTTGGATTTCTAGTAACTGCAGACTTTGTTGTGTTTATGATTTGACTCTCCCCATATTTCTACTGTTTCTACACTGAGTAGGTAATTTATTGCATGAATTACATTGAGATATTTTGACATAAATGTACTGCATAAGGATGTTGCTGTATATTTTACAGAGAAAAAAAACATTTTAGTTTGCTTTTCAACAAATACTACAGGAGTCATCACATTGTTAAACAATGCTTAGATACATATTTAAGAAATAGAATCACCTTAGTTTCTTGCACAATGCGTTGAAACTTGTTCAGTGGGTATTTTCTGGGAGCTATAAACCAAGCAGCTGACATATTCCAATAAAAATAGGCTTTGTTTTGTAAAAAAGATTGCCCGTAGATTTAACTCTGACTCTCAGCAGGATCATCTTGGGTGCATTATGTGAAGATAAGTCTTGCCATTTTGAGAAGCATCAAATAAACCTTTGTAGAAGATATTTGTGTCAGCATATTATGGAAGGAGAATAAGTGGTGCACATGTTCTGCTGTTTTTATCACGCTTCCATGCACTATCACTGGGGAGATTTGAACTTCTTCCTGCCTTCACAGATTCCTTTCAACATTTTGAGCTACCACACGCCAGGGATTCTACTGAATTAGTAAATGTGTACATTTCGCATAGGAAGACCCTGAGTACAGCCTTAAATACTTCCCTCTAACCCCTCCACCTTTGCTCAACCCTACTCCTCCTCCACTACTACCCCTCCTTATTCTTCGACATATCTTTTAATATCTTTGCTGTCTCAGTTCTGTTAGATTCTGAAACTGACATCAAATCTTGTATCCTCTAGCTGTACATCGTAAAGACTCAAGTCATTGTATCCAGTAAAAACCACATACTCCTTATGTTCTCTAGCATCTTCAGCCATGAACCAAGCATTACCTGAATGAAACCAGTTCCAAAATTACTTTCTGGGTTCAGCCTGAGTTGAGCTCCTGATAGTTTCCACTATTACAAAGCCCACTTTCAAGATAGCTTCCCTCAATTGTGTCATTCCATGTTATGCTAGCATTCTTAAGCTTGTATTTGTCACATCCAGGCTCCGTTACTCAATGCTGATCTAATTTTGTTTCCCATATTTCACCTTACAGAAGCTTCATTTAATCAGAATTTTGGCAATTGTAACATAACACAAAATAAGCCTGCCTGAGCCTCTAACCAGCATTGGTTTCAAGTGTAAAACATACAATCTTGCATTTAGATCCTCCCATAGTTTTGGGCTCAGCCAGGTCTATATTTGTCTTCAGCATCAAACTTTATTGTTCTTTCAAACTTTATTTCTCAGACTCCAGTTCCCTGGGGTTTTCAGAGCCTTCACCTTGCCATTCAGGATACTCAGTCCCCTTGCAGTGAAACCCTCATAACCTACTTCCACCTCTCTTCTCTACTCTAAGGTTGCACACTTCATCCCTCCCATTTTAAAATCACCCTTGGATGCTCATCCACAACTTTGTATCGTCAACCACCTTCCAATTGATTCCATAAGACCAATAAGACATAGGAGCAAAATTAAGCCATTTGGCCCATCGAATCTGCTTCACCATTCAATCACGGCTGATCTTTTTTTTTCCTCCTCAGCCCCATTCCCCGGCCTTCTCCCCGTAACCTTTGGTGCTGTGGCCAATCAAGAACCTATCAAACTCTACCTTAAATACAACCAATGACCTGGCCTCCACAGCTGCCTGTGGCAACAAATTTCACAAATTCACCACCCTCTGGCTAAGGAAATTTCTCCACATCTCAGTTTTAAATGGACGCCGCCTTATCCTGAGGCTATGCCCTCCTGTTCCAGACTCCTGCGCCATGGGAAACATCATTTCTACATCTACTCTGTCTAGGCCTTTCAACATTTGAAAGGTTTCAATGAGATCCCCCTCATCCTTCTAAATTTCAGTGAGCACAGGCCCAGAGCCATCAAATGTACCTCATACGATAACCCACTCATTCCCAGAATCATCCTTGTGAACCTGCTCTAAACCCCTTCCAAAGCCAGCACAACTTTTCCGAAGCAAGAAGCCCAGAACTGTTCATTATACTCAAGGTGAACCCTCACCAGTGCCTTATAAAACCTCAGCATCACATTCCTGCTCTTGTATTCAAGACCTCTTGAAATAAATACTAACTTTGCATTTGCCTTCCTCATCACCAACTCAACCAGGAAGTTAACCCATAGGGTGTTCTGCACAAGGACTCCCAAGTCCCTTTGTATCTCAGACTTTTGGATTTTCTCCCTGTTTAGAAAATAGTCTGCACAGTTATTTCTATTACCAAAGTGCATGGCCATGCATTTTACAATATAGTATTTCACTTATCACTTTCTTGCCCATTCTCCTAATCTGCCTAAGTCCTTCTGCAACCTACCTATTTCCTTAATACCACCTGCACGCACCCCCCCCCACCCCCACCATCAGTCTTTGTATTATCTGTGTATCTGGTAACAGAGCCATCTATTCCATCATCTAAATCTTTGATATACAACATAAAAAGAAGCGGTTCCAACACCGACCCCTCCAGAACACCACTAGTCACTGTCAGCCAAGCAGAAAATGATCCTGCCTCCTACCAATCAGCCAATATTCTAACCATACTAGTAACATTCCAGTAATAGCATGGACTGTTCACTTGATAAGCAGCCTCATGTGTGGCAGCTTGTCAAAGGCCTTCTGAAAATCCAAATATACAACATCCATTACATTCCGTTCATCGATCTGCCATGTGTAGCTGGATCCTGGACTTCCTGTCAGGTCACCAGCAGGTGGTAAGAGTGGGCTCCCTCAACTTTTTCCCCTGACCCTCAATACAGGTGGCCTTCAGGGCTGTGTCCTAAGTCTCCTCCTTTACTCTCTGTGTACCCATGACTGTGTTGCCACTCACAGCTCCAATCTGCTAATCAATGCTACTACATTGATTGGCCTAATCTCAGATAATAATGAGACAGCCTACAGAGAAGAAGTCATCACCCTGACACGGTGGTGTCAAGAAGACAACCTCTCCCTCAATGTCGCAAACACAAAGGAGTTGGTTGTGAACTACAGGAGGAATGGAGACAGGCTAATCCCTATTGATGGCAATGGATCGGGGGTTGAGAGAGATAACAGTTTTAAGTTCCTCAACATACACATCATCGAGGATCTCACGTGTTCTGTATATACCGGCTGTGTGGTGAAGAAAGCAGAACAGTGCCTCTTTCACCTCAGATGGTTGAAGAAGATTGCTCTGGGCCTCCAAATCCTAAGAGCTTTCTATAGGGGCACAATTCAGAACATCCTGACTAGCTGCATTACTGCCCAGTAAGGGAACTGTACTTCCCTCAATCGCAGGACTCTGCAAAGAGTGCTGAGGACAGCCCGGCACATCTGTAGATGCGAACTTCACACATTTCAGGAAATTTACAAAGACAGGTGTGTAAAAAGGGTCCAAGGGATCATTGGGGACCTGAGTCACCCCAACCACACACTGTTCCAGCTGACACCATCTGGAAAATGGCACCTCAACATAAAAGCCAGGACCAACAAGCTCTGCAACAGATTCTTCCACCAGACCATCAGACTGATTAATTCACACCGATTTAACTGCATTTCTATTTTATATTGACTGTCCTGATGTACATACTATTTATTATAAATTACTATAAATTGCACATTGAACATTTAGACAGAGATGTAACACAAAGATTTTTACTCCTCGTGTATGTGAAGATTGTACATAATAAAGTCAATTCAATTCAAATCAAAACTTATGAAGTCTCCTCAAGGAATTCCAACAGGTGAGATTTTCCCTTAAGGAAACCATGATGACTTTGCACTATCTTGTCCTGTTTCACCAAGTACTCCATAACCTCATACTTATGAATCCAACATATACCCAACCACTGAAGTCAAGATAACTGGTCTATAATTTTCTTTCTGTTGCCTTTCTCTTCGCTTAAGGAATAGAGTGACATTTGCAATATTCCAGTCCTCTAGCACCATGCCAGAGTCCAATGATTTTCGAAAGATCATTATTAATGCCTCCACAATCTCTACCACTACCTCTTTCAGAACCATAGGGTGCAATTCATCTGGTCCGGCTGACTTATGTACCTTTAGGTTTTTCAGCTTTTTGAGCACCTTCTCCCTTGTAATAGTAACTGCACTCACTTCTCTTCCCTCACACCCTTCAACATCTGACACACTGCTAGTGTCTTCCACAGTGAGGACCAATGCAAAATACTCATTTAGTTCATCTGTCATCTCCTTGCCCCCCGTTATTATTTGTCCAGCCTCATTTTCTAGCGGTCCTATATCCACTCTCATCTCTCTTTTATTTTTTACATACTTGAAAAAGTGTTTTCTCTCCACCTTGATATTGTTTGCTAGCTTGCTTTCATATTTCATCTTTTCCCTCTGAATGATTCCTTTCCTTTAATTGCTTTCTGTAGGTTTTAAAGCTTTCCAACGTTTTATCTTCCCACAGCATTTTTCCTTGTTGTATGCCCTCTCTTTTGCTTTTACATTAGCATTGACTTCCCTTGTCAGCTACAGTTGTACTCTTTTGTCATTTGAGTATTTCTTCGTATTTGGAATACATCTATCCTGCACCTTCCTCATGTTTCCTAGAAGCTCACACCATTGCTGCTCTGCTGACATCCCTGCCAGCATCTCCTTCCAATTTAATTTAGCCAACTCCTCCCTCTCTCATACCACTGTAATTTCCCTTATTCCGCTGAAATACTGCTTTGCTTTACTTTCTCCCTATCAAATTTCAAGTTGACCTCAGTCATATTGTGATCACTATCTCCTAAGGGTTCCTCTATCTTAAACTCCCAAGGTACCGCCGGTTCATTACATAACAGCCAATCCAGTGTAGCTGATTCCCTCGTAGGCTCAATGTTAAAACTGCTCTAAAAAGCCATTTTGTTCACCACCAACACTCTACAACTATGGTTCTATAAAGTGCCTTAGTATATATTCTTTATTAAATCTGCTGTATACTTAACATTAACAGTGAATGTCAGAGGGAGACATAATATAATGAAAATCTTAAACTTATGCATGGGGGTCTTTTTTTTTATGTTAAATTTAAAATGGCTTCTTTGTTATATTATACTGGGGAATGCTTCTTTGTTATGTTAAATGCTGAGGAAGTCTCTAGCTAGACATTTGCTTGGGTTAATACAGATAACAGGGTGCTATTAGCCAATGGGTGCTCATGTATCATTTTGTTTTCGGATGATAATGCTGTATCATATGACTGGGAACGGGGTTTTGGTGGGGAGTCGGAGGAGAGACGGGGAGGACGGCGGAAAGGCTCCGATCACTTCGGGTGGTCCCGAGCCGTGAGTCGACAGGATTCGGGTAGTCGTCAGGAATCGATTGAGCTCCAACGGTTGCGCGCGAAGAACTTGGACTTTGATAAGTCTTGGCACCTTTTTCTCATTACTTCCTTTTCTGTATCGAATTTATATGAATGTCATAGAATTAGTAATATCTATAAAGTGTACTTGGTAAAACGTACTGGGTGTGCTGGCTGATGATTGATGTTTGGGATTGATTCAGGCGGCAATCGACTCTGTGGGAAGCATTGAGGCAGGTACTGGGTAGGATTTCCCCAAGACATATATGAGCCAATATAACTGAGCATTACAAGTGGGGGCTACCGTTAAAGCTTTTTGTTAAAGCTGTATAGTCATCGGGTTAAGTAGTGCGAAGATGGATCGAGATAAGATTGTAAGTTGGTGTGAATTAGCGGATGTACCGGTGATCATGCATGCGTGCTAAGTGGGGTCGATTTTCGCATTTCGGCAGATATACTAGTGCAAGGGTTCAGTTTGATTAAAGGTATCGGGCAGGTAGAATTTATAGCTAGAAGGTGTGGGAAAGAACTGGAGTCCAGCTGGATGTTGGTTCGGACGAGTGCCGACATCATGACATTGGAACTACCAGCGACAGTCCACGTCCAGGGGAAGGAGGGGCCGTGGGGTCTCCACACCCTCCCCGAGGACGAAAGTAAGGAGGTGCCGGAGGAGGAGCTAGGTGAGGCCCCAGAGGAGGTGCCAGTAGCCAGGGCTGGAGGCGTGGAGTGGGAAGGATTGGCCAGGCCCCGTCCTCCAGTTAGGGGTGAGACCTCCGAGTTAGCGGCTGCCATTACCTCCCTGGTGAGAAGGGTTGAGGGGCCCCACCCGAAGCTGAGAATTTTCTCAGGATCCAGGCCCACACCGGAAGGGGAGGATGACTATGAGGCATGGATTGAGAATACGTCCCAGTTGTTAGAGGCGTGGTCAGTTTCGGATGAGGAAAAGAGACAGCGATTGGTGGAAAGTTTAAGGGGCGGGGTGGCCAGTGTAGTCCGCGAGTTGAGAGCGGAATGCCCTTCGGCTCCCCTGTCAGAGTGTTTGGATGCTTTGGAGGAAATGTTTGGACTGTCAGGACATCCCTAGCAACATTTAGCGGAGTTTCAACAAATGGGGCAAGGAAGAGGGGAAAAGCTCTCAGAATACATTTTCCGGCTGGAAGGGAAGCTTACTGGGCTGCGGTGCCGAGGGGTAGTAAAGGCGGACGAAGTGACGAAGTTGAGGATGAGCCAGATATGTAGAGGTTCCCTGGAGGATGACAAGGTGGCTTGGAGTATCCAGCAGTCATATAAGAGAAGCCTTCCTCCATCATTCAAGCAGCTGATTAGAGAGGTGCGGGCGGAGGAGAGTGCTTCGGGTCGAACAGGGGGCTCGGACCCCCGGGGACGGTCTTCAGCGATTCAGGAGGTGGTAGCCGGGTTGAGATCAGAGAAATCCAAGGGGTCCCGGGGGTGCGTACCGGGAGGAGAGAGGCGGCGGGTAGCTAGTGCTCTAACTGTGGGAGGGAGGGGCATTCCCCACGGGAATGTGAGTGGCCGGGGGTGTGCTACAGCTGTGGGGAAGCAGGTCACTTGCGGAGGGATTGTGAGAGACGAGATGCTCCGAGGGAGGAGGGCCCCCGCGCCACTAAGAAAGGAGAGGTGTCAGGAAACTTAGGAGAGGCTCAGTGAGGAAATGGAATGGAGTCTCGGGAGGAACACGTTCCCAGGAAACAGCTATGGAACTCCAGAAAGTACAAGCCCAAATTCCGGATGGACTGGCGGGACCCCGTTCCAGCGTGTCCCTACGGATAGAGGGAATCTTTGTGAAAGCCATTCTTGACACCGGATTGCAGGTTATCTTACTGTACTGGTTGTTCCACAACAAATATCTGAAGCATTTGCCAGTAACCCCGTTTAATGCACTGGAGATTTGGGGCATAAGTGACGGTGATTACCTGTCAGTGAGACTGGAATTCTCGGACAGCGATGTGGGAGTGTCGGAAGCCCTTGAGACGCTGGTGTTGGTCTGTCCGGACCCGGTGGAAACCAGTGGTGCTTCCCTGCTAGTGGGGACTAGCTCCCCTCTGGTGCGACGGCTCTTGGGAGCCTGTAAGAAGAAGGCGGGGAGAACTTTCTGGAGACCCTCTCAGTACACCCAGTGTTTCGAGCGGTGTACGAAGGACTGGGTGACCCCCAGGGCTGGATCCTGAGTGTAAACGAGGGACGGTGTGGTGCACTCAGGCGAGGCCTAAGGTGATACAGCCAGGGGAGGCGGCATTAGTGACGGGGACCCCCAGATTCCCCGGAGTACTGGTGGGCGAAGCCCTGCTAGTAGATGCCCCAGACGACCTGGAAGGGGAGTCCCAGTTCCCGGTTGGGGCGCTGGTGAGACCTGAATTGCAGAGGCCCTCAGCTGTACAGGCACGACGGTTGAGGGTGATGGTAAGGAACATAACGAAGAGGGAAATCACCTTTAAGCACGGGATGCCCCTCGCGCACTTGTTCCCGGTGACGGTGATGTCTAGCGCCCCCATGAGGCCGACTGGAGGGAAACTATTGGAGAACGGGGAGCTGACCAAGGAGGCCTTTAATTTTGAAGAATCCCCTGTACCGCCGGAGTATAAGAGCAGGCTGGTGGAGAAGATGCTGAAGCTAGGGGATGTCTTCTCTCAGGGCGAGTTTGATATGGGATGTTCTAAGAGCACTCGGCACACCATTCGGGTAACAAATGACACCCCGTTTAGAGAAAGGTCGCGGCGGTTGGCCCCAGCAGATGTGGAAGATGTGCGACAGCACTTGTGGCAGTTGAAAGATGCAGGAATTATCACGGAGTCCCGAAGCCCCTTTGCGTCCCCCATAGTGGTGGCAAGGAAGAAAAATGGGAAGGTACGCATGTGCGTGGACTACAGGACCCTGAACCGGCGCACGGTTCCGGACCAGTATAAGGTCCCGAGGGTGGAAGACGCATTGGCCTGTTTGAGTGGGGCGCGGTGGTTTAGCGTATTGGATTTGCGGAGTGGGTATTACCAGATTCCAATGAATGAGACCAATAAAGAGAAGACGGACTTTATCTGCCCCTGGGATTTTTCCAGTTTGAACGAATGCCCCAAGGCATATCGGGGGCCCCAGCCACCTTCCAGCAGCTCATGGAGAGGACAGTGGGGGACATGAACCTGCTGGAGGTATTGGTGTACCTGGATGACCTGATAGTGTTTGGATCTACGTTGGCGGAACATGAGGAGGGGCTGCTGAAGGCGCTGAATCGGCTGAAGGAGGAAGAGTTAAAACTTTCCCTGGATAAATGTTAGTTCTGTAAGACGTTGGTCAGCTATGTCGGGCACATAATCTCGCGAAATGGAGTGGCCACTGATCCGGCTAAGATAGCCGCAGTAACCACCTGGCCGAGACCCCAGAAGGTGAGTGCCTTACGCTCGTTTTTGGGGTTTTGTGGGTATTACCGGCGATTTGTGAAAGCATATGCAAAAATGAGTCACCCATTGAACCAGCTGTTGTGTGGTTATCCACCTGTGGGGAGGAAAAGGAAGGGAGACCGAGGGCCAGAGGTAGACGGATACTTGAACCCAGGGGAGTCTTTTGGATCAAGGTGGGATGCTCAATGTGAGGAGGCATTCCAATCTCTAAACAGGGCGCTGACACAGGCCCCAGTGTTGGCTTTTACTGATCCCCGGAAGCCGTATGTTCTACACACTGATGCCAGTCATGAGGGTCTAGGGGCTGTCCTGTACCAGGAACAGGGCAACGGATTGAGGCCGTTGGCGTTTGTCAGCCGGAACTTGTCGCCATCTGAGAGAAACTATCCCACTCACAAGCTGGAGTTCTTGGCGTTGAAACAGGCGCTGGTGGACAAGTTGAGTGACTATCTATAGGGGGCCCAGTTTGAGGTGAGAACTGACAACAGCCCCTTCACTTATATCCTGACCTCGGCAAAGCTGGACGCTACTGGGCACCGGTGGTTAGCGAACTTGTCTGCCTATGAGTTCAGCCTGAAGTACCGCCCGGGGAGTTGGAACATCGATGCAGATGCTCTATCTCGTTGGGCGCATGACGAGTCAGGCACGGCGGAGGAGTGGAAGAATGTCCCTGCCCCGGGAGTAAAGGCCATGTGTCACGTTGGGAGTGACGGGGAAGTAGGAGCCCCAATGGGAACGGATCGGGCAGTAGATCAACTGGGGGCTGACGATGACGCGCTACCCACTGTTTACTGTAATTTGACTGCTCTGAGGAACAGGCAGCTGCCGGAGTTGAGCCCCCAGGAAGTGGGGGTGGCTCAGCGTGATGACCCGAGCATTGGCACTATCTGGTACGCGGTTAGACAGGGGGATATGGGCCAGGTGGAGAAGGTGAAGCATGCTTCCGTTCTCCTACTACTGAAGGAGTGGCCTCAGTTGAAGCTGAAAAACCACGTCTTGTACCGGGTCACGTTGCCTCCAGACCACCCCCGGCGCTGGCAGCTGGTCATGCCTGAGAAGTATCGGAAGACTGTGCTCCAGGCACTACATGATGATTCCGGGCACTTAGAGGTAGAGAAGACCTATGGATTAGTCAAGGACCGGTTTTACTGGCCCCGGATGAGGGGGGAGGTGGAAGAATACTGTAAGACCTGTAGCCGTGCATCAGGAGGAAGACCTTGCCTGCATAGGCGGCTCCGTTATCCCATTTGCAGAGTGCAGGACCCATGGACCTGGTGTGTATGGATTTCCTGTCTATTGAGCCAGACACCAGCAACACCGCCAATGTCTTGGTCCTCACGGATCACTACACTAGATATGCGCAGGCTTTTCCTACTAAGGATCAGAAAGCGACTACAGTGGCGAAGGTGTTATGGGAGAAGTACTTTGTTCATTATGGCCTTCCCCGGCGGATCCATAGTGATCAGGGACGGGACTTCGAAAGCAGGCTTATCCATGAATTACTGGGTATGCTTGGGGTTGAGAAATCCAAAACCACTCTCTATCACGCGCAGGGTGATCCTCAGCCCGAGAGGTTGAACCGGACCCTGCTGGACATGCTCGGCACTTTGGAGATCGGACAGAAGAGTAAGTGGAGTCAGCACATCGGCCACTTGGTTCACTGTTACAATTGTACTCGCAATGACGCTACAGGGTACTTGCCCTATTATCTGATGTTCGGACGGGAAGCGAGGTTGCCCATTGATCTGTGTTTTGGGACTGAAGTGGGGGAAATACCTTCGAAGCCATATCTGAAGTACGTGTCCGATATGAGGAGAGACTTGAAAAGGCCGTACGAGTTGGCTGAGGCGGCAGCCACCAAGCAGAATCAGCGGAATAAAAAAAGGTATGATCAGAAAGTAAAGTTCGTCCAGCTATTGCCGGGAGACCGAGTCCTTATCCGGAATATTGGACTACCTGGTAAGCACAAGTTGGCGGATCGTTGGGCAGCCACCCGCTATGTGATGGAGAGTCAGATGCCGAACCTCCCTGTTTACCGGGTAAGACCCGAGGATGGGAAGGGGTCTGTCAGGGTACTCCATCGGAACCACCTGTTGCCTCTGGATCGCGAGGTGAAGGTAGACGCAGAGCCCGAATGGGAGTTTACGGCTGGTACGAGAACTCTGCGAGGGCGCAAGGCGAGGGAAGAGCCTGCTGCGAAGGAGATGGGGCCGGTCCCCACCTCGAAAAGGGATATGTCATCGGAAGACGATGATTCGGACGTGTGGTACCTGTTTCCGTTCGCTGATTCCCCGGTGCCGGGAGAAGAGGCTCCTGGCCCTTCTCTCACTGAGTTAGGGGAAACGAGGGATGATGTTGCAAAGCCACCTGTATTACAGCTGGGAATGGGGGAAGAGAGGGTGGAGCCAGAACCTGAGGCAGAGGGCTCACAGGTGCCGAGGGGTCCCCGTGAGGGTGAGGGTCCGATAGGTAGGCCCGGGGTGTCACCTTTGGTGTCTGAACAGGAAGAGTCAGCAGAGGAAGTACAGTGGTCTCAGAGGAGTAGGCACCCCCAGGAGAGGTTGACTTATACAGCGCCGGGAGAACAGGGTGTGATCTCTACTGCCCTGGGAAGTTATATCACTGCTTTATGCACCTGTGTTTTACAAGGAGCACTGGTGAACCCTGTTAACGTCATAAGGGCGTGACTTTTATTGGTGGGGGGAGAGTGTACGAAGTCTTTCCTTTTTTATGTTAAATTTAAAATGGCTTCTTTGTTATGTTATACTGGGGAATGCTTCTTTGTTATGTTAAATGCTGAGAAAGTCTCTAGCTAGACAGTTGCTTGGGTTAATACAGATAGCAGGGTGCTATTAGCCAATGGGTGTTCATGTAACGTTTTGTTTTCGGATGATAATGCTGTATCATATGACTGGGAACGGGGTTTTGGCGGGGAGTTGGAGAAGAGACAGGGAGGACGGCGGATGTGCGGAAAGGCTCCAGTCGATCACTTCGGGTGGTCCCGAGCCGTGAGTCAACAGGACTCAGGTGGTCGTCAGGAATCGATTGAGCTCCAACGGTTGCGCGCGAAGAACTTGGACTTTGATAAGTTTTGGCGCCTTTTTTTCATTACTTCCTTTTCTGTATCGAATTTATATTAATGTCATAGAATTAGTAATATCTATAAAGTGTACTTGGTAAAACGTACTGGGTGTGCTGGCTGATGATTGATGTTTGGGATTGATTCGGGCGGCAACGGACTCCGTGGGGAGCGTTGAGGCGGGTGCTGGATGGGATTTCCCCTAGACTTATACAAGCCAATATAACTGAGCGTTACATTTAGGTTGTAGAAATGATATTTGTTAGTGTTGAAACAATATAATTACAAGCATTCACTACCTTATCGTCTACACATTGTACACAATCAATAAAAGGAACTTATCTATTCAACATTCAATCAGGTGCCATCCCTTTCCAAGGAAGTTGCAATTTAAAGAGAAACTATTTACAACAATATTATTCAGCAAAATGAAGGCATTTGTTTCTTAATGGTCTGCTTCTTATGGCCGATCTTGGCTTATTTGTCTATTAATTCATGTTAAGCAGTAACCTACTTTTCCTAATTTATTCCAAGTTTTATTGCAATGATTTTGCTTTAAAATAGAAGTTACAGTTGAATAAAATGCTCACTAAATATCCCATTTAAGTCAATATGGGAAAAAAAACTCGCCATATTTTTCTTTATACATTGCAAATTCAGAATTTAATGCAGTCAAGAAAATGAGCATAATAGACGCTAGATGGACGAGAAGAAAATGTATCATGCTACTTTTATTTTTTTAGATGTTGGCTTAATAACCTCGATCAGCCTTGTGTTTTGTGACTATATTGAACTGAATTATAGCCCCAAGCATTGCTCAATGTTAGTTTAATACCTTATCAACAATTTTTTTTGCTTTCTATCAAAGGATGGATGCCTCAAGTATTCAGAAAAGGCGTAATAAAATTTTTGCTAACAACTAAAAGGATTGGATCTGATGACCTTCAGCAGGAATATAGAATTGATTTTACTCTGATGCTATAAAACACTTTGTGGAACAAAGCATTAGAGAGTTCTTCACTATATAAGTAGCAAGAAATTACAGTGAATCAGAACTATTCAGGAGTTATATTTTAGAGATTTCTTGTTGTCTTTTGTAATAAGTTCAGTTTTTTCCTGCTCCTTCAAAGTCAATTTGCCCACAGTCATGAAGCAATAGCAGAGTTAGAATGTAGAGGAAGATGATGTAATTGCCAAACAGTTCCGAAATCTGAATAGATGTTATTTTCAGCCAATCAGATGTGCACTGTGTTTTCCTGCGGGATAGAAATTTACTGACTCTGGAGATGGGTGGCAAATCTGATGGAATGTACCATGAGTCTGTTTCAGTATTTCTTTCATTTCTAAACTGCATCCCTGTTTTCATTTTTAAAATTAAAATAATTCGTTGTTTAAATAAGCATTATTAACCTAGGATAATAATGTTTATTGAGTAATTCAAACAATGCTGTCAGCCAATTGCTGTCATGTTCTTTTAAAGGTGGACTAGTACAAAAGTGAAAAGTTCAAGAAATATTTGGCATTAGGGTTGCAATTAATAGATTGAATTTCATCTTCCAAAAATGGCTGGATTGGGGGTTCTATCAGAGGTAAAAATGCACCCAAGAGATGGATAATTAATATACTTGTGGCTAGTGGGTTAGTCATTTCATATGAAAGGTGACCTTCTTTCTGATTTTATTCTTAGATAATTACGTTTCCCAGGTCTTGTGTATCTGGCCAGTTGAAAATCAGTGGGAAACACTGAATAGTGGATTTGTTCAGTGCAGGAGGTGATCAACTGTTCCATCAAGTCGCTTCTGGCTTGTGACAGAGCAATCCTCTCAGTCTAATCCTCCTGCTCTTTCTCCTGGTCCAGAGAAATTATTATCTCTAAAGTGCCATCCAGATCCCTTTGGAAGGGACTTAAAGATTCTGTTTCATCACCCTTGTAGGTAGTGAGTTCCTGATCTTAACTACCTTCTGAGGAAGGGAAAACTTCTTACCCACTTCTGGATTGTGCCTTAATCTGTGTCACTTGTACTGCAGTCATTGTGGGGAATTGTTTCTGCCAAGATGATGAGTTGATTCACCTCTATCCTCTGTAATCTCACTATTAATATATCCAATTATAAACAGAACACTCATTCTTCCAATCATATGCTTCTACCATGAAGCTTCCCACAACCACTATCAAACCAGTACGACCATCCTCATCACTACTTTCTGCTTTGGGTCATCCCTAACCACCATTATATTGGCACCATTATATTCCCACTGTAATTGACATCCTACCAGCATAACCACATTGGGTGCTTATTTTCAAATCCAGAACCCTTGACACCCCATGTGACTTATGATCTGGACCATTCCCTCTCTCTGTCACTCATCAGTTTTCATCATCCTTGGGCTTCTGAAGCAGCTTTCTCCTGTTGCAGGCCTCCAGTTCATCAATTAGGCTCCGTGTGGGTAAGGAAAATACTTCAAGGAGCTCTGTGATAAACTCTGCAAAACTTTTCAGAAAACATTCTACCGAGGTTTCCAATTCTATCTGCACAGTATTTGCTCTCAAATCAATTGGATCGTTTTTCAAACACTTACAGATTATATGCATCTGCTGTAAAGACTCCATGAACCTAAAGATTGGTATGTGTAATGTAGCCCAATTTATTTTGTCTCTGTTTCATGACTGAATTTTGAAGACATTTAAACCCCTTTGTATTTGACATTTGCATTGTATGATGTGCTGCATTCAACCATGAACCTACTATGTGAGTGCATACCTACTAAAAATGAGAAAGGCAATTCTCTAAGATTGCAGTGGTAAATCACAATCATGAAACGTGTTCTTCTATTAGATTTGTATTGCATTGTTCATCAATGTGATAATTTTATTAACTTTAATATATTGAACTATATTGTACTGTGATAAATGGTGATGTACTGGTGAATCTGGAGTTGAACCCACTGGGAAGGCAGTGACAGGCAAATTTTGTAACTGATACACCTTCAACCATGCTAGTTGGATGCACTGCTGAGTAGAGTCCACAATAATTGATTCTTGGACAAAAAGGCAGTATTTGTCAGCATCCAAGGACTTTTTCTCTTGGACCCTTCTTCATTGCAGTAGGTTTCTATCAGTAAGGGAAGAGGTGGGTACTTTGCTGCTGTAGATTTAAAGGCAAAAGAAAATACGGGAATCAATTGGATTGATATGGGTTAACTAAAATACACCTTACTTATGTTGAAACTATTTCCATGTCTCACACAAAAATGAACTTCCATCAATTAAATATGCTGAAATTTAAGCAAGGATAAAACACTTGATAAACGAATTCAGCAGTTAGAGCAGCATCTTTGGTAGGATGGGAGGAGCAATTGTTGATGTCTTGAGTTGAAATCCTGCATCAGGACTGAAGACAGTATAAAAAAGAGACAGGGGCTCAGAGATGATTATAGGACTGAGGATGGGTGAAGGATGATGTGCAGAGAGAGCCAGGTAGGGAAATGTGAGGCTCCGAGACAGACAGGTGAATGATAGGTAGCAATATTCTTGCTTGTGAGCCACAATAGACACAGACAGTAAAAAGATAGTATGTTACAGCTGTGGCTTCTCATGGTTGGAAGCAGTGTCCTAATAAAGGAAGATGTGTGGGTCACCTAACTAAACAGGCAGAAAAGGAATGATGTGATTGACATATAAAGGTGTTGACATATAAAGCCATATAAAGGTGTTACTAGGGTATATAGAGGTCTTTATTAAACAGATCTTCAGGAGAGAATCTACTTCTCACAATGTATTATACTTATTTTTAAACACAGAGACAACAATATTATTAACATAAATACAAGAAATCTGCAGACGCTGGAAGTCATGAGCAATGCACACAAAATGCTGGAGGAACTCAGCAGTTCAGGCACTCTCCCAACCAGCTCCAATTGTGTTTCATCTTTTTTTGTTGTGTCTCAGCCATCATCCGTCCACTATTTACCACAGGGTTCCTGTCGCTCCACTCTCCCTCTCTTCGTACAGGGTACAGGCCATCTACTCTCTCCACACTGTCCTGATGCAAATTAAAAGTTGCAAAGATGCTGCTTGACTAGCTGAATTTCTGCAGCAGGTTGTCTGTTACTCCAGATTCAAGTATCTGCAGTCCCCAATGTGGTCATGAAATTTTAATTAGATTCTAATATCAAAATGTTACTTGTGTAAAATATATAATAGGTTTTACCAACTCAAGAAGAAATATCTTTCTGAGGGACACACACAGACATCACATTCCAGTGTGATGCTTGAAAAGTGAAGTTAATTTTCCACACTTTTGTTTTCCTTGAATGAATATAATTTACACATCTGTGTTATAGAAATTATTCTTCACAAAAATTTAGTTTTTTCCCCCACAAAATTGTTCATTTTGGCTTGTTTGAGTTAGCTATCTATTTTAGCACTAGATCCTTGCATTCTGTGTTACTTTCATGTTTTTATAATATAAGTCATTATGCAGTGTATATAGATTTCAACAAGGCATTTGACAAGGTACCCCATGAAAGGCTTATTGAGAAAGTAAAGAGACATGGGATCCAAGGGGACATTGCTTTTTGGATCCAGAACTGGCTTGCCCACAGAAGGCTAAGAGTGGTTGTAGTTGGGTCATATTCTGCATGGAGGTCGGTGACCAGTGGTGTGCCTCAGGATTCTGTTCTGAGACCCCTTCTCTTCTTGATTTTTATAAATGACCTGCATGAAGAAGTGGAGGGATGGGTTAGTAAATTTAATAATGACACAAAGATTGGAGGTATTGTGGGCCGTCAGAGGTTACAGCGGGACATTGATAGGATGCAAAACTGAGCTGAGAAGTGGCAGATGGAGTTCAATCCAGATAAGTGTGAGATACTGTCTGGCTTGCTGCGTTCACCAGCAACTTTGATGTATGTTGCTTGAATTTGCAGCATCTGCGGAATTCCTCGTGTAAGTGTGAGGTGGTTCATTTTGGTAGGTCAAATATGATGGCAGAATATAGTATTAATGGTAAGACTCTTGGCAGTGTGGAGGATCGGAGGGATCTTGGTTCCGAGTCCAAGGATACTCAAGGCTGCTGTACAGGTTGACTCTGTGGTTAAGAAGGCATATGGTGCATTGGCCTTCATCAATCGTGGGATTGAGTTTAGGAGCCAAAGGGTAATGTTGCAGCTATATGGGACCCTGGTCAGACCCAACTTGGAGCACTGTGCTCAGTTCTGGTCACCTTAGTGAGACACAGTGACACCTAGTCTTGGTTTTTAAGCCATTTTTGAAAGAGATAAGCAACCTTGGAATTGCTTTTCACCTTCAGGTTATTAATTTATTTGTTTATCCCAATTGTTTTTCCTACAAGAAGTTGGGATTAAGCTCTAGCATATTGAGTAAACAAGTCTAGACATTGAATGGTGAATATAAACGAGTGTTAAAGAGTGCTTTGAAACCTGTCAATAAATGTTTTGTCTAAGGCTCAGCTGCAATTAAAATCTATTAATGTCAAGGTAGGGACATGTTTGGCACAGCTTTGTGGGCCGAAGGGCCTGTATTGTGCTGTACGTTTTCTATGTTTCTAATTGTGGTCTACTATAGAATATGTTATGCAGCCTACCAGAATCAGGTTTTTATCACTGACATATATCATGAAATTTGTTTGTGGCAGCAGTACAGTATAAGACATTATAAAAGTTACTACAAATTATGATGAAAAATAATTAGTGCAAAAGAGGAGTAGTGAGATAGTGTTTATGGACTGCTCAGAAATCTGATGTCAGAGGGGAAGAAACGATTTCTAAAATATTGAGTCCAGGTCTTCAGGCTCTTGTACCTCCTCCTTGATGGCAACAATGAGAAGAAGGTATGTCCTGGGTGGTGAGGGCTTTGAGGCACTGCCTCTTCAAGACATCCTTTTATTTTGGGGAGGATTTGTGCTTGTGATAGAGCTGAATGTGTCTACAATCCTCTGCATTCTCTTCTAATCCAGTGCATTGGAACCTCCTTATCAGGCAGTGATACAATCATTTCCCTTGTGGACAGTTTTAAGGGAATTAGGTAACTCACCAGTCTGAGTCAATGCCATAGGATGAGGGAAGGAGAGGATGTATGGGAGGGTTGCTTGGTGGGCAGCTAGTGCAGTGTTAGAACATCAGTTGTGAGCTTTTACTGTAAAATAGATTAATAACTATTTGGAAACTTTTTATTTACCCAGTCGTGGCAGTCAACATTGTGATTAGGCACCAGATTGTCCACTCTTCTGGTCACTACCGCTAACAACGTGTCCTCTTTTTACTAAGTTTCAGCAAGGTGTGCACCAATTCTGAAGTAATTCTAATAATCTTTCATTATTAAACGTATGAGTTCTTGTTTTATGAGGTGGAGTCATTTCCTTGTTAAGCAAAAAATAATTTTTAGTTTCTACTGCTGATGACCTTCAGGGAGAGAATGAAAGTGAAAGAGTCCTTAGGTTGTACAGTACAGAAACCAGTACTTTAGCCCACCATGTTCATGCCAATGTTTTGTTATGCCCAAATACACAAATCCCATTTGCCTGCATTAGGATGGTATCACTCTTTAAAAATTGTAATTCTGTTCTATTCCTCCTCCAACTTTGGCCATTCATTACAGATACCAATCATTGTCAGTGTAACAATAGAGTACTTACCCTCATATTCCCCTTTAAAACTCTTCCAGTTCACCTTAAAACTATTTTCCCTTGTATTGAATCACTGTGGAGCACTTTGGTAAAGCAGAAAGGAAAAGAGACAGAGTTAGTGATATGAGAGTGAAAGGGATCAGGGAATATAGAATCTCATCTTTTGTCAGGAAATTCCAGCAGGAAGACCTGGGAAATTGAACACCTTGAAAAAGATTCTGATGATTGGACAGACAAGTGGATATGTTATGGGTAGTCAGGGGCAGATGAATCTAAATGAAGTTATTTGAAGCAATGAATAAAGCCTTGTTATGAATGTCACTTGATTATATTTGATTTTACAGCAGAAATTCTTAACTAAGTAGGAAAATCAGTGACCAGGGCAATTCTTTGGCTTGGTTAGAATGAGTGGATGGAAACAGCAACGGTAATTTAATGAGCATGATGTGACCAGTGGCTTTTCATATGGATATTTGTTGGGATTCAATGTTTCATTGTATATATTTATTTAACTAATTATTTGTTTATGTACTAAGAATTTATATGAATGAACAGAAAGTTGAATATTTAATTTTTCAATTATACAAAAATATTCAGCATTTCAATATGTGTTGTATTAAATTACAGATTTCTTCTCAAAATTTAGTTGTTCTTTGGTCTTTAAATACTAATCCTCCTCAAATAACTTATAAAAGATATGTAGTTAGGCATTGCACTCACAAAGAGGGCACTTCAATAGCTCTACTTCATGAGGAGATTGAGGGAATTTGATGTGTTACTTGCAAATTTCTATAGGTGAATGGTGGTAATAGACAGTACCAGAAGATATCTGATTAGGGGAGATAGTAGGTAGGTTTATTTTACACAAGCGCCTTAAACACTTGGCCGAGGCTCTTACGTGGATGTAAGAAAAATGGAGGATTGTGGGCTGTAAGGGAGGGAAGGGTTAGATTGATTGTGGAGTAGGTTTATACAGATCAGCTAAGATTGTGGGTCAAAGGGCCTGTACTGAGCTGTACTGTTCTATGTTCTAAATTATACAAATAGGTAAAATGTTGCAGTGGATTTCATTATGGACATGCATAAGGCCATCAACTTTGGGCAACAACAAAAGGAACAGAATATTTTTACTCTGTGAAAATTTAGAAATGGAGGAATTCTGAATGCTTAATTAAAATATTACAGACAAGCACAGAAATTAATAAGGCTAATACAATGCTAGCTTGAATATAGAGAAAACTAGTGGGTGGGTGTTACACTCCAGCTATGCCCTGTCTGCTGAAATATTGTGACTAGTTCAAGGTATCATGTCTTAGGGAGGATATATTTACTTTGGGTATGTGCAGCACAGATTTACCAGAATTCTGCCCAGAAATCAATGGTTAAATAAGCAACTCCTGTGCTCAAAAAATTGTGAAATTTAGAAAGTTAAATTGATCTTAATTTTCATAATTTGAAGAGGAACTCTTGTAAAGTAATAGAAGGATTATTTTAATTGGTTGGGGACCTATGGGAAAAAAATCTGAAAATCAGAATTGGGGTGCATCAGCTGCAAAATTGGAAATAATTTCACCTGTTATCTTTAAATGTGAGATTGATAGGCTTATATAGCCATACTTATTGTGGGAATTGTAGCAAAGATGAAATACAGAACTAGATATAGAATAGGTCACTAAAATCTCATAAGGGGCTAAATGCCTTATTATAGTTTCTAACGTTGTGCTTTCCTTTGGTAGTATTATAATTGGTTTCTCACAACCTCTCCACCAGTTACTATTTGAAATGTCTGACCCAACAATTTAGCAGAATGGCTAAAGAACTTGCAAAGCCATTTGGGTTTTCATTTAAATTTCCTGACCTTACTCTTTCCAGTAAGGTCATTGCTGGAGCTGCTTGGTCTGAATACTATTTTCCCATTAAATTGTCTAACCAAATGGTATGTTGTGATTTAGTAGACCAGATTTCTGCTCCTTTGTAATTTTACTGCATCTGAATATAACCATAAAATACCGCTTTGAATGATTTTTTTTCATTGAAGTTTGGTTATACTCCTGTATCACATTACAGTCTTCGCACTGGATAACCATACATCATACTTTTACCTCAGTGGCTAAACTTTTGCATTCACCAGACAATCACAATGAGCAGAAAACAAATAATCAGCAAGGACCCATGAAGACAACCCACAAAATAATTTATAAAAGGCATAACTGTACTTCAGCTGCTTGGCCACAAAAAGGAATCAATTCAGTAGGACTTGGTGTTACTGAATACACATTCTCCTCTCAAGCATTCACCAGGATGAAAATTACAATAATTAATTCCAAGAGTTGGTACCTGGTGTTCACAGAAGTCCTTTTTTCCCCCTCAGGACTGAGAGATTGACCACTTACAGAACACATCATGATTTTCTCTTTGCTGACCTTTATCCTTTAGTGCATCATTATTGGTCTTCTCCTTAAGCAGTCCCTTGGGGATGAGGGTGTCTTTCTTCTGATCCAGTTCTGAGGAGTGGAGAAGGCCTGTGTGTGAATACTATTAATAGAGGCCGGCTTCTGTGCATCCGTCTCCATCAGTGTTAGCAAGGCCAGTGGTTTGCCCAATGGCTATGAGATCCGAAAGGAATGGAGATCAGGTTCTGCTTATAAATGTAGCACAAGCTTCTGCATGGAGTCTGTCTCCCTACCATCTCCATCTCTTTCTGTCTCTCTGCTTCTAAGTCTCACTTTTTCTTCCTTCGCTTTCTGTCTCTCTCTCTCTCTCCTTCTCTCTGTCCCCACCTCTCTTTTAGTCATTTATAAATGCATTTTGATTCTTCATAATCCTATTATAATTTTATTCCTGCACTTCTATAACCTCCTTAATCATAAATTCCAGCATTTCTCCATCCTTTTCCAATAGTCCATGAATGGAAATACCAAGGGCAAACTTAAAAGCAATGACAATAATTCAAAAAATTTAAATAAAACATCAAGCAATTTGGTTTGAATTTTTCACTTCCTTTCTGCAACTTTGAAAGTAAGATGTTCTATATACTTCACATGAAGTGACCTTGTGGATTAAACACTCTAAACTTGTACCATCCCAAAGGAAAAAAAATCATCAGCCAGGGAAGTTGCAGCCCTATTTGTAATGTATAGTAAGTGATGACAGTAGTTATCTCTCTGCTGCCTTTTGACCTACTCAGGATAAAAACAAAGCAACTTGTGCACAATTCAAGGTTTTGGACTGTAAAACGAGGCACCAAACAGTTTGACAGTCATGATGAAGAGCTGTTGTCCAGTACAAAGATTTATTTCCTTAACTTCTGGACGATGAGGAAAACTTTCAAGAGAATCTTTGGAGGTAAACTACAAATGTATTCACAATCACAATTTTTTTTGGAGTAAAATGGTGTAAATCTTATCAACAAATCTTGCAGAAAGTAATTTATTTAATGAATAGATCTGATTGTAAAGAAACCAGAACTAAGGGGTGATTATGCGTACTTTACATTATGATTTTATATTTGATCACTTTCCTTGCATCCTTTGATCATGCTTCCATGCTTTGATCATGTGTGAATATGTATACACACACACACACACACACACACACACACACACACACAATCTATTTATGCTTTCAATCTCTGCACCTACCCCTTGAGTAACATAGGAATAAGAGCAGTCTAATTGGCCCCTCAAGCCTGCTGAGCTTTTCAATATGATCAATACTAATCATCCAAATTCAGTACATTGTTTCGGCTTTCTCTCCTATCTCTTGATTCCACTAGCCCTTGAAAAATATTCTTCTTGAGTATTTTTATTAATCTGCCTTTAACTGCTTTCTGTATTAAATAATTTCCCAGGTTTAACAATCTTAAAGTTTTGCCTCATTGAGCCTTAAATGGTTTGCCTGCTATCTTTAAACTTAACTCCTGGTTCTGGACTCCCAAGTGAATGAAAATATTCTCCTGCATCTTTAAAATTTGAAGAAAATTCCTTATCAAAGTACATATTGCATATGTCACTATATATATCCCTGAGGTTTGCTCTCTTGTGGGCATTCACAGTAAATATAAAGAAACACAATAGAATTAATGAAAAAATGCACCAAAACAAGGACGGATATATAATCAACGTGCAAAAGACAACAACTTGTGCAAGCACCATAAAAGCAAGATAATAATAAATAAATAATTGTAACACACTGTAAGGTTTCACTACTATGTAATGGTTTCTCTGTAGCAGCAATGTTTGGGTTATGGCTGGAGATAATAGTACTGTGGATGCATGTTAGCCAATCAGGATTTTGTTGCCCTGTCTTGAGATTCTGGAAGCAGTTGATTTTGTGGGCTTTTGCCAGAGGGAGAGAGAGAGATGAAGAGAGAAGACAGAAATGGAGAAATTTGGTAGACCGCCGGATGAGGTGGACTTGGAACGAGGGTCAGAAGGGCAGCGATGATTGAAGGAGGATTGACGAAGGTGAAACCATGAGCTCCAACTTTGTGCACAGACTGTTTAATAAGATTTGGGCCCTTTTTCTTTTATATTTTGTTTCTCTACTAACTATATAGTCAAAGTAAGAGTTATAAATTTAATCATTTAATCACATATTGTGTACTGTTTGTTACTTCGGGGTACTGATTTGTAATAGGGGACACATTGCTCAGCATCCACCCAAATGAGATTTCTTAAGTTTGGCCAGGCATGGAGTTATCACCCCCTATATTAAGCCACCAGGTGAAGCGAGTGTTACATAAATAATAAATATTGAGAAGATGAGTTGTAGAGTCCTTGAAAGTGAGCCCATATGTCATGGAATCAGTTCAATATTGGGGTGAGTGAAGTTATCCACTCTGGTTCAGAAGCCTGATGATTGAGGGATAATAACTGTTCCTGAACCTGATGGTGTGGGACCTAAGGTTCCTGTACCTCGTTCCTGATGGCAACAGCGAGAAGTGAGCATGGCCTGGAAGGTGGGAGTAAGCTTGATGGTGGATGCTGTTTACCTGCAATAGTGCTTCTCATAGATGTGCTCAGTGATTGGGAGGACTTTACCTGTGATGGACTGGGCTATATCCACTACTTTTTGTAGGCTTTTCTATTCTAGAGTATTGCTGTTTCCATACCAGGCCTCGATGAAACCAGTCTGTGTAGTCTCCACTGTGTAACTTATATGTCCAGTCCTATTAGAAGTTTGTAAGTTCCTTCCTTATTCTTCAGAACGCAAATGGATTAAATGGAGACACAAGAGACATCAGATGCCGGAATCTGGAGCAACACACAAGGTATCGAAAGAACTCAGCAGGTCTAGCAGTATCTATAGAAGGAAATACACAATCAACGTTTCAGGTCAAGTCTATTCAGGAAGGGTCTTGACCTTAAACATTCATTATCCATCACCTTCTACAGATGCTATCTAATACACTGAGTTCCTGCAGAGCTTTGTGTGTTGTTTGATTGAATATAAGCCAATTGATTCAATGTCTGTTTGTACATTAGTACTGTCATCAAGAACGAGTCTAGTGGACCTTTGTTGAAACCCCTCTATGACAAGTACAACCTTCCTCAGATATGGAGAACCAAGCTGTTCACAATACTCAACTTAATGTCTCATTGGGGAGTCTTGCATAATTGCAGCAAAACAACCTTGCTCTTACACTTGAAACTTCCTGCTATAAAGGTCAGAGTTCCATTTTCCTCAAGTGCCTGATTCGCTTGGACGCTGACCCTCAGCACATAGTGAAAAAGGACACCCAGGTTTTGATGCTTCTCCATCGCTCATTATTTCTCTCCATTCAGACGATAATTTGCATTCCTATTATTACACCAAAATAGGAAATCCTTGTTTATCCAGGTTATTCTGCAGCTGCCAATTAACCGGAAGCTTTTCTGTACCTTCATCAAAAGCTCACCATAGTATTCAGCTTTTTGTCATTCTGTAAATTCAACAGAATCATAATCAGAATCAGGTTTATTATCACTGGCATGTGTCGTGAAATTTGATAACTTAGTAGCAGCAGTTCAATACAATATATAATATAGAAGAAAAAAAAAGTAATTAAATAAATAAGTAAATCAATTACAGTATGTGTATATAGGAGGCTAAAATCATGCAAAAACAGAAATAATATATATTGAAAAAGTGAGCCCAAAGCTTCAATCTCCATTTAGGAATTGGATAGCAGAGAGGAAGAAGCTGTACCTGAATCGCTGAGTGTGTGCCTTCAGGCTTCTGTATCTCCTACCTGATGGGAAAAGAACATGCCCTGAGTGCTGGGGGTCCTTTATAATGGACGCTACCTTTCTGAGACAACGCTCCATGAAGATGTCCTGGATACTTTGTAGGCTACTACACAAGATGAAGCTGACTAAATTTACAACCCTCTGCAGCTTCTTTCGGTCCTGTGCAGTAGCACCGCCACCCCGCCACCCCCAATACCAGATAGTGATGCAGCCTGTTAGAATGCCGTCCACGGTACATCTATAGAAGTTTTTGAGTATTTTGTTGACAAGCCTTATCTCTTCAAACTCCTAATGAAGTACAGTTGCTGTCTTGCCTCTTTTATAGCTGCATCGATATGTTGGGAACAGGTTAGGCACTCAGAGATCTTGACACCCAGGAACTTGAAATTGCTCACTCTCTCCACTTCTGATCCCTCTGTGAGGATTGGTATGTGTTCGTTCATCTTACCCTTCCGGAAGTCCACAATCAGCTCTTTTGTCTTACTGACGTTGAGTGCCAGGTTGTTGCTGTGGCACCACTCCACTAGTTGGCATATCTCACTCCTGTACGCTCTCTCGTCTCCACCTGAGATTCTACCTATAATGGTTGTATCATCAGCAAATTTATAGATGGTATTTGAGCTATGCCTAACCACACATTCATGGGTATAGAGAGAGTAGAGCAGTGGGCTAAGCACACACCCCTGAGGGGCACCAGTGTTGATCGTCAGCGAGGAGGAGGTATTATAAACAATTCGCACAGATTGTGGTCTTCCGGTTAGGAATCAAGGATGCAATAGCGGAGAGAGGTACAGAGGTCCAGAGGTCCAGGTTCTGTAACTTCTCAATCAGGATTGTGCAAATGTTGGTGTTGATTGCTGAGCTCTAGTCGATGAACAGCATCCTGATATAGGTGTCTGTATTGTCCAGGTGGTCTAAGGCCATGTGAAGAGCCATTGAGATTGCGACTTCCATTGACTTATTGTAGTGATAGGCAAATTGTATTGGGTCCAGGTCCTTGCTGAGGCAGGAGTTCAGTCTAGTCATGACCAACCTCTCAAAGCAGCTCACATTATTCTTCTTAGGTACTGGTGTAATTGTTGCCTTTTTGATATATAATTTCTTTATGTATGTCATTAATATATATCATGAATACCTGGGGTCCCAGCACTAGTCCTTGTGGCTACGAGTAACTGGTGTCATTGGATCATGACAGATTTATTTCTATTTTGTTGATTGTCAGTCATTAAGAGCACCTTACCACCAATCAGGTATTTGTTTTTCAAATGCTGATCTCTTATGTGGGATTTTATGAAAGCATTCTGAAAGACTAAACATGCCAAATCCAGCAGGACTCCTTCATCTATTTTTCAAATCATGCCCTTAAAATGCAAGCTAGATTTGTTTGAAACATACAAGTATATAAAATGTGTGTGTGTGTGTGTGTGTGTGTGTGTGTGTGTGTGTGTGTGTGTGTGTGTGTGTTTAGAGAGAGAGAGAATGAGAAAGAGAAAGAGGGAGATAGACAGAAGAAATTATAAATGAATTTTGCATAATCTCTCTCTCTCTCTCTTTCTCTCTCTCTCTCTCACTCTCTCTCTCTCTCTCTCTCTCTCTCTCTCTCTCTCTCTCTATATATATATATATATATATATATATATATATATATATATGGTATGGCATGCTCTCCTGTTCTTTGCTGGCCATATTGCTTCATGGAGACAGAGGAGAATGACATAGAATTTAGTTTCCTTGCTTTATTTGTCTTTGGTACTAAAATGTTTCCTCTCTTTGTTTTCCATTTGAGTGTTTGAGTCAAGTTTGTATTGGATTAGTTGAATTAAAACTTCCTACAGCTAGCTTCTGAATCTAGATCTATTGCAGGGATCATCATTTGACTCAGTTCCTTTCATGATGGACACCAAAAATATGATGAAGTGTCTCAGCCCAAAACATAGACTGCTCATTTCCCTCCATAGATGCTGCCTGACCTATTGAGTTCCTCCAGCACTTTCTGTGTTTCTCAAGATATCCAGCGTCTGCAAAATCACTTATCTTTACCAAAAGCATGTACCACTTATTGTAACATTCATAATATTAGGACATTTTGTATAAGTAATTTTTTCTTTAAAGTGCTTTAGCATAGGTGTACAATACCATATTCTTTATGTTCACTTATAAGTATAAAAATAATAATGCTTGAAAAGCATCAGCTTAATCTGTTTGGGTAGGCACTGAACAAAAATGATATTTAAGATCCCAGTGGAAGTCATATGCCTAGTAAGGATATATTTGTATTTCTGTGACATGTCTTTTCACTCACAGTTATTGATTTAAAATATACTTCATAGACTTTGAAAGCAGTAAGCCTACGAGCTATGTTTATTCAACAACCAAAGTAGTCAGTTTTTCAAACTGTTATTTATGGAGAGGGATTGAAATAATCATTCATATTTGGCAGATAAAACTTTGCAGGGTCAAGGGCATGGACTAGCAGTTTTCCTGGAGCAACTAATTTAAAACCTTATTGAGACTCGACAAAAAAAGGCATAGGTTTACTTTTTTGCCATGTGAAGTTGCAGTTCAGAATCTTGTGAGGCTTCTCAATGCATTGTGCATTTGATTTCATTTCAGCAGCATCAGGTACAGGGATCAACCTGCAGTAAACTATTTCCCTGGGTGCATTTGACCCAGTGACAGGTATGCTATTTTAAGTTACTTGTGAGGACATCCTTGGTAAACTTGTCCTCTTTATCTGAATGACTTGGATCCAAACTACATGTTTACCTCTCAAAGTCACTTCTTTATTTCTTTGACCCTATTGAAATGTTTATACTGCAGGTAAAAAGCTAACCCTTTCTCTACTGACTCTATAAACCTTTCCAAATCTATGTTTCCTTTCTAGCATAAAAAGACATCAGCTAGTTAGAGTAATATCAAACATCAAGGTCAATTCGGAGCTCATTATGAGAGAAGTGAAATTGATTTGCAACCATAACCTCTTCAACTGGAAGAATGTTCAACGTTAATATTGTGTTAGAAGCTTCATCAGAACTCTTTAAAAAAGGCATCAACTGATTGCCTAAAATCTACCAAGAATATGTTCTTTCTTGTAATAGCACGTCATTTTTTTTTTCAAATTAATGAGTCAGGATAGAAAGAATTATAACAACAATGATATCTTGAGGACAGCTATTGTAAAGCTGATTAACTTTAAGCACTAACACCCGGTGTGAACCCATCCTCTGCATACCTTTTTAGGCTATGATCTTCTGCAATAATTTTTTTTTGGCATGTGTTTGCTTGCTTGCGAGTCTGTGCATATGCGTCTGCGTGTGCATCCATGCGTGTATCCATGATGATGTCTTTTTTCATGGCTTTTTACAAGGCGCGGAATGAGACAGAGACTGTGTGGTGCGCCACTCCTCACACAGACATTTTTGCAGTATTTTTCCCTTTAACTTACGAGGTCAAGTTGCAATCTCAACACTCAACCCGGCACGGATGGAAAGCGTACTCGGGAGTGGATCCAACTGGTTTCGAACCCAGGAACCTCTGCTCCCGGGTCCGGCGCTGATGTCATTACGCCACCAGCTGGCCCCTTCTGCTATAACTTAACTCAAAGTTCAAAGTGAAATTTATTATCAGAGTACATACATGTCACCACATACAATCCTGGGATTCTTCTTCTGCAGTCATACTTAGCAAATGTATAGAACAGTAACTGTAAACAGGATCAATGAACAACAAACTGTGCAAATGCAGATATAAATAAATAGCAATAAATAATGAGCATGAAATAATGAGATCAAGAGTCCTTAAAATGAGACCATCGGTTGTGGGAACACCAGAAGTAGAATGAATGTAGTTATCATCTTTTTAGCTCAAGAGCCTGAAGGTTCAGGGGTAATAACTGATCTTGAACCTGATCATGCAAGTCCTGAGGCACTTATACCCACTACCTGATGGTAGCAGTGAGTAAAGAGCATGGCTTGGGTTGTGAGGATCTTTCATGATGGAAGCTGCTTTTCTATGGTTCTGTTTCACGTGGATGTGCTCAATGGCTGGGAGGGTTTTACCCATGATATACCGGGCTGAATCCATTACCTTTTGTAGAACTTTCTGTTTAAAGGTATTTTTGTTCCCACACAAAGCAATATTGTAGTCAGTCAGCACACTTGCCACCACACTATAGAAGTTTGCCAAGGTTTTTGATAACATGCTGAATCTCTGCAAACTCCTGAGGAAGTAGAGGTGCTGTCATGCTTCCTTTGCAATCACATTTATAAGATGTGTCCAGGATACATCTGAGATAGAGACACCCAGAAATTTAAAGTTTCTGACACTTTCCACCTCTGATCCTCCAATAAATACTGGCTCATGGACTTCTGGTTTTCCTCTTTTGAAATCCACAATCAATTCCTTGGTTTTATTGACATTGAGTGAGAGGTTTTTGCTCTTACACCACTCAGCCAACTTTACAATCTCCCTCCTGTATGCTAATTCATCACCACCTTTGATACAGCCCATAACAGTGATGTCATTAGCAAACTTGTATATGGTATTGGAGCTGTACTTAGTCACACAGTCATAAGTATAACGTGGGTAGTTCAGGGAGCTAAGTACACATCCCTGCGATGCCCTGTGCCGATGGAGACTGCGGAAGAGATATTTTTGCCAATGCGAACTGACTGGGGTCTACCAGTGAGGAAATCCAGGATCCAGTTGCACAAGGCGATATTGAGGCCAGGTCCTGAAGTTTACTGATTAGTTTTGAGGGAATGATGGTATTAAATACTGAGCTGTAATCGATAAAGAGTATCCTGATATATAAAAAGGACACCTTTGAGGTGGGGGGGGGAATTGACGGAAAAATTATATTGCAGTATAATCTTAGATTTTGTATAACTTGTACATTTTCTTTGAATTATAATAGCTGAATAATATGGAATTGATTAATATCATGTCTATACCTTCTAACGAGATGTATACTTTCTTAAAAGTTGCATTTATCCACTGATAGTGTATACATAAATATTGATACTGCATGCATTGGATTTTGCAATTATTAATGAAATAATTAATTACAAAAAATGCCCACAGAAAACTTGAAGTATTTGAAGGAATCAAAATCAACATAAGATTTTTAAAATTGGTGTTCCTGTTTGATGTTCAAGATTTAGTTTCATCTAATTTAAGAGATTTGTGTGTGACCACAACAAACACAATGGAGACAGGGTATATTTTGTGACCCATCTGATGGAGAAACTCAGCAGATCAAGCAGCATCTGTAGGTGGAAAGGAGTTGTCGACATTTTAGTTGAGGTCTTGCATCAGGGGTGAGTGTGAAGTGTGGAGATAGCCAATAAAAGGAGGAGAAGCTTGGATAAATTTGGTTATAAGCACAACAATTTTATTAAGTAATTTAGTTGTTGCTGGAAACCTTGGCGGTTCACTCACTGAATGATTTCTGCATGCTCTCTGTTTTCACTGGCTGCAGGTTCTCCTCCTCGCACTTGCACCCGCTATTCCTCTCCTGACCCTCCACTTGCGTGTTTTCTCTTTGATCTTCTATGATAACGGTCTCCTGGACTGCCTTACTTGTTGCCACTTCAGTAACATATTTAGTTTTATTATGAGCGCTATCACATGCTGAACTTCTCTTCTCCTCACTTGGGCTCTTTTACTTACTGAGAATCAACACGGGCAGGTGCTCCAGGACCAGCGAGCCATGTCAGACAGCAACCCCCAATCTAACCCTAGCCTAATCACGGCACAATTTACAATGACCAATTAACCTAACGAAAGGTATGCTGTTGGCCAGCAGGAGGAAACCAGATCACTTGGAGGAAACTCATGTGGTCACAGGGAAAACATACAAACTCCTTCTGGGAGAAAACATACAAACTCCTTACAGGCAGCGGTGGGAATTGAACCCAGATCACTGGCACTGTAAAGTGTTGTGCTAACCACTATGCTACTATGTTGCCTCTTACAGACGGAGTTGTTCCTTGTCTGCAGCCCTCAAAGTTGTACTTTGAGTGAGTTTCCTGAACTGTCTGTTGTACAAGAAGGGGTCCTTCAAAACAGTACTGTGCTCAGTTCTGGTCACCTCACTACAGGAAGGATGTGGAAGCCATAGAAAGGGTGCACGGGAGATTTACAAGGATGTTGCCTGGATTGGGGAGCATGCCGTATGAGAATAGGTTGAGTGAACTCTGCCTTTTCTCCTTGGAGCGATGGAGGATGAGAGGTGACCTGACAGAGGTGTACAAGATGATGAGAGGCATTGATCATATGGATAGTCAGAGGCTTTTTCCCAGAGCTGAAATGGTTGCCACAAGAAGACACAGGTTTAAAATGGGCTGCTGGCAATGGTGGTGGAGGTGGATACGATAGGGTCTTTTAAGAGACTTTTGGATGGGTACATGGAGCTTAGAAAAATAGAGGGCTATAGGTAAGACTAGTAATTTCTCAGGGAGGGACATGTTCTGCACAACCTTGTGGGCCGAAGGACCTGTATTGTGCTGTAAGTTTTCTACGATTCTATGATCTTATGAAAATAATTGTCTTGCAGTCTGTTACAAATATAAGCTGTTGATTTGGGCCAAGACTCTTCATCAGTTCTGTTTACCTCTCAGTCTGCCCTTTATTTACTTGTTTTAAATACTGAACTTCATTAGCACTTCAAATGGTTGATTTAATATACTTGTTTTGTTGCAGTTATTTGCCTCCTTCAGTCATTGTACTATTGCTGCAGTTAGTGCCCAGCCCTCACAATCTGTGCATTTTAAGCAGAATTCCCAGTCTGTGTTTTTTCTCTCTCTCTTAACTCAGCTTCATGCTTTAATTTGCACCTAATTTTTCACCTGAGCACATTGCAGCTCTTTCTACTGAATTCTACAACTGCAGCGTATCTTGATTTCATGTTCTGTATCAGTCATCCATCTGTGATATTGGCTGAGTGTGTTTGTTGTTTCCCCCCTCCCTCTTTTCCTTTATTTTTCTTCTGGGAGTGGAGGGCAGCCTGACCTGTATATCTTCCTGGTCTGCACAGCTCTTCACAGTCTTTTATCTGTTTCCTTTTCTCTGTGTTCTCTTTTACTCTTTAACCAGATAATCCTTTTTCCAGTTTATCCCCTACCAGATTCATCCTCCTACTTTCAGCCTCTCTGTTGCTTAACCAATTTCCTCTCTCTTCTTCTCACCTCACAGACTCCATACCTTTGTCTAGCTTTTTCCCTTTCCTTTCCAGTCCTGAGGAAGGGTCTCTGTCTGAAATGTCGACTCTTCATTCCTTTCTATGGATGCGACCTGACGTACTGACTTTCTCTAGCATTTTTGTGTATTACTCAATTGCTTTTTTCTCATCTTCCAGCAGATGCAGCCTGACCTGCTGAGAAATTCTAGAGTTTTCTGCTTTTATTTCAGATTTCTGGCATATGCAGTTTTTTTGATTTGGCTATTTTACAAATCTACAGCCTTCCACAGCTAATTTGATTGCATCTCCTTTCATTCTGCCCGCTGGGGACAGCATTGTTTTATCCACTATCATTGACCTTGTCACATCTGTTCCAATGAGGAGAGAGTCCTGCCTCTGAACTGCCACCCTTCTTCCATAAATATAGCTCCTCATTTGCAATAGTGGATGGAGCGCTCAACCACATATCTTCCACTTCTTGCATGTCTGCTCTCACCTCCCAGGATAGAGCAAACTCAAGTTACCCAGGCATGTACCTTCCACCTCACCCACCTTTGCATTCAATGCATTATCCTTTGCAATTTGTTCCAGCTCCAACGTGATCCCACCATAGGTCACATTTTCGCTTTCTTCTGTTTTCTTCAATTTGTCAGTACCAGACACTTCAGAAGTTCCGGGCCAACTCGTTCATCATCATCAACTGCTTCCCATGCCACCAGACTTTGCATTGAAAGCTGGAGAGATGCAGCAATTGTCCTGTCACTACTTTCCTTCCCACTATCTGGGATCCCAAATTATCAATCTAGAAGGAGTGTTGATTCACTTGCACTCTTCCAGTCCAAAGGCATTCTTGCTATTTAGGGTGTAATAACTAATCGGATCTTGGCTTAACAAAAGAAGTCAGAGAGTGGTATTAGAGGGCAGCCTCTCTGATTGAAGGCCTTTGACTAGTGGTGTGCCACAGCAATGGGTGCTGGGTCAGTTGTTTGCATTTCTTATTAATGATTTGGATGGTAATGTGGTAAACTGGATCAGCACATTTGCAGGTGACACCAATATTGAGGATGTAGTGGACAGTGAAGGAGGCTATCAAAGCTTGCAGTGTGATCTTTTCCAGCTGGGAAAGTGGTCTGAAAGCTGGCAGATGGAATTTAACAAAGGCAAGTGTGATGTGTTTGACTTTGAGAGGATAAATAGGGAAAGATTTGCACAGCAAATTGTGGAGCTCAGATGTGATGTAGAACAGAGACTTGGAAATACAGATCCATAACCCCTTAAAAGTAGAATCACAGTTAAGTAGGGATGTAAAAAGAACTTTTGACACATGGCCTTCATAAATCAGGTCAGCCAGTACAGGAGTTGGAATGCTACTTTGAAATTTGTATAAGACATTGGTGAAACTTAACCAAAGGTATTAGATGTAGTTCCGGTCAACTACCAAAAGAAAAGACATCAGATGAAACCGTGAAGTCAGTTTCTCCTTGTACACTGATGCTCCCATCTCTAGTTCTCCACATTCATGGTCAGCACCCCTTCAGCCTCTACACTGCCTCTCTTACGTCCAAACTTAGACAAGCAGCAACTTCTTCCAGTTACACAGCTTCGGCCCTCATTTCAACTTCCATCTTGCTATCCCTGATCTTTTTGTACTCCCAGTCACACTCTTGATTTGAATCAAGCCATTCACGCTTGTTAACATCATTGTCTACTTGCAACACTATTACATTATTACTGTCTTTACTGGACAGAAGTTGAATGTCATAAGAATGAGCATTGCAAGACCCAATGTTATGCAACAGTATGTGATATGTTAATACATTAATGCACTTAATGGTTACTTGGTGAACTATTAAATCAGAAAAAAACTCAGAATGATGAAAGTTAGGCAGCCTCCTAACAAAAATAGAGAGCCATTGTGATCTGTAAGCCTTCGAGAGAGAACTTTGGAGTGTGAAAAGCAAACTTTAAAAATTACCTTGGGGAAAATTGCCCATTGACTATTCAGCCAAGGTGAACAGAACACCATGAAAATGATAGAACTGATACTAAATCTATCACTTGGATAGCAGCTATAGGTAAACAAATGTAGGATACGTGATATTGTCAGCAAAGACCCACAGCAGGATCCCTGGGCTTCCTACGCAATGCCTAATTTAACAGCATTCATTAAGTATCCAAGGCCACTGTGACTCCTAATGGCTGGGTTCTGGACTTTTGTGGAAAGAAAGAATAAGACAAGGAGAGGACTCAACATGAAATATAATAGAAGAATAAGCAGTGTGAGGAGAAAGAGTTGGCACAGCCAAGAGAACGAGGACATCACTTTCAGGAGAGTAAAGAGGAATCACGTCAACTGTTTACAGTGTCAGGGTAACAATTAAGAGCTTAGGTTTTTGTAATACCCCAGATAAGGGAAGGAAAAATTAAATTGCTCACCGCTCCAGGCAGTCTGTGCTGGAGGAGTAACATCGGTTAGAATTGCACACATACAGTATTGTTTGTTTTCAGCATTAAGTGCTGCATGTAGAGAGCAGCGTAATCACAAGTTTGAAAACAAAAGTTTAACCACGTACCTTTGATTGCAAATCACACTTACATGGACTTCAGACATCAGATGTGAAAATGACTACATCAGTCCCTGCTGAATGCTTAGCTGGTAGTTTTTTCTTGCTGCACAGTATGTGATGTAAAGGAAATTTTGAAAAGCATATTTTAGCCAAGCAATGTAAACACATCTAACTTAAATTTGCTTCAATAACATAAACAGGCACCCCCCCCCCGCCAAACTTGGTTCCCATCTACCCCCATACTATTGCTATCATTTCACTGTACTAATGCTACAACTACCACAAGCTCCTTACCCTCAAGGATCCTCCTGAATGACTCCCACTCCCCCAACCCCTGGCCCCTGATCCTCCAGAAAACCTCCACTTCTCCCAAGCCATGATGCAGCAACAAGCCCAAGGTTGACTGGCCTCAAGTTCCAATCTGACATCAGGCTGGAATCTCCTAGTTCTCTTGCTTCCAACTCACCCACAAGCTCAAAGGTTTCAAAGGTACATTTAGTGTCAGAGAAATGTATACAATATACATCCTGAAATGCATTTTTCTTTGCAACCATCCACAAAAACAGAGGAGTACCCCCAAAGAATGAATAACATTTAAATTTTAGAAACCCAAAGTCCCTCCCAGCTCCCCTCTCTCCCACACGTAAGCGGCAGCAAGCAACGATCCCCCTACCCCCACTGGCAAAAAAAAGCATTGGCACCCACCACCAAGCACTCAAGCTTGCAGCAAAGTAACGGCAAAGACACAAATTTGCAGTACCCCAAAAACTACTCGTTCACCCGTTAATTGATGTACCACAGGCTCTCTCTCTCCTTAATAAGGGAGAAAGACATGTCTCCATTTCACAGCGAGAGGAGAGACACAACAAAAAGCTCGCTGGTTTATGATGTGAAAAGTCCATTGCATTGCTTTTTCCATGCTCTGTACCAAAAGATCTCAGGTCTCTGGGCACACAGCCATAGATATTCTGAGTCCCACGACACACCGATCTGCCGGGATACAGACCTTCAATCCGCCCATCTCCAGAGCCACAAGATCTCAGCCCTCCGAAGGCGAGCTGAGTTCTCAGACCACACCCTTGGCATGTCGAATAACATCCAGTCGTGAAGCCCCGAGAGCGGGTCCCATTCCCTCAAAGAACTGAAGTCAGCATGTAACTCCAGGTCAGGGTCTTCAAAAGAACGCTGCAAGGGGAAAATAGGGATATTAAAGATGGAATTTGAGCTGTTTCTGAAGATGCAAACAAAGGAGTCACCATTAGGTGCCATTGTTTCCTCCTAAGCTCCATCTAGTCTCAGGTAATATCCTAAGCTTTGTCCAATAGCTCTCCATGTTCACTTTTACACACACGATGCAAAAGAATGTGTAAAAAGATCCTTTAGCAACATCCAACCTCTAGAGGTGAAATTTTAAATAGCTACCTCACAATGAAAATGGTCATTTGTAGGTCAGCAACTGACAGTTTGACAGGTGCACCTTAGATGTTGAAGAATTGAAGGCTGCAATATCTTTGGATCATCTGGATGTGGCCATTGATTTGACAATGATCGTAGAGATGTAATAGTAGGTAAAAAACACTTGACTGGGAACAGATGTTGTTTACTTATCGTACGAAGAGACATCAAGTTCACAAACTGCTGGTAGACATTATGAAATGTAATGAGCTGCCAGTGCTGAACACAACATAGCTTGGTAAACATTTTCAAAAGAAGTTACAGTTGTATCCTAGCAAACGGTGAAAGTGAAATGATTTCTCCCAATAAATACCAAAAATGATTGAGACAAGTAAGCCTTGTACCTGAAAGGAGCTTAATTAAAAAAAAACTAGGTAGAATTTTAGCCACAAACAGTAAATACATAGATGTTGGAAGAAACATTTTCACTTGAGGAGTCAAAACCGGATGAAGCCATTGGCCATTAAGGGCTACTCCACTATTTATCAAGATCATGGCTCATCACTTAGCTCAATTCCATCTTCTCTTTTAACTCCTTAATATCCCAAAACCTGTTGATCTCTATTTTGAATCAACTTTATGACTGAGCCTTAGCTCTCCAGGATGTTCCAGGCTGAGTAGCTTTCCCATCAACCTTCAAGCATCTTTCTAATTTGTTCCTGGAAGCCTTCCATTGCCAGTGTCAATACAAGAATATAACAAGAGTTAATCCACAGTGGTGAAGTTCTGAGCTGGGAACACAGGGAGCTCTTTAGCTTTGAAAGATGAGTGAATCTGCAAGGCCTTGTAGACTGATGTAAGTTGCTAAATGGTATTGAAGAGTTAGTTCAGAATATTGCTTGAAGCTAAGGCAGACATTAGTGGTATTTATAATGTATAAAGTAACTGTAGTAGCAGTTATTTAAAGTTAAACTCTTTTATCAGTGCATTTGTGAATTTCTGTAGTCCACTTTTGCAGAAAAATGATGAAATTAGTGAAGGTGATGTGCTTCATTTTTTAAGTTGTCTGAAGGCGTACTGTTATTACACTAATACTGTACCTATATTATTCAATGTTACAAGAGTTGTGAGATTAATGATGTTCAATTAACTCTTGTGGCTGATTTAATTTTCCAGGCATGCACCACAGTTTTATTAAAAATAAATTTTGACTTTTACAAATTCAAAAAAAAATCATTATTTTTGGAGAGCAAACTAATGGACCTAAGAGAAAAAATTAAGATGAAAGGCTTAACAAATTGAAAAAGTGTTCACGTTATATTTCATTGGGCAACCTCTAATCTTATTATGGTTAATTCAAAAGAAACTAACAGCACATGCTAAATAGCCCTTAAATTCATTGCACATCTCACTGAGGACATAATTTCTGCAATAATTTCATGAAAAGCCTTGCTCAAAAGATTTTTTTTAGAGTCCTGTTCATGATTTGAAAATCAAAAAGTTGAGGAGGCGGCAAATCAGAAAAAATAAAACATTAAGTGCCTATAAAAAGTATTCACCCCCATGGAATTTTTCATGTTTTATTGTTTTACAACATTGAATCACAGTGGATTTAATTTTACTTTTTTGACACCGATCAACAGAAAAAGACTCTTTTGTGTCAAAGTGAAAACAAATCTTTACAAAGTGATCAAAGTTAATTACAAATATGAAACACAAAATCATTGATTGCATAAGTATTCACTCCCTTCAATATGACACACCAAATCATCACTGGTGTAGCCAATTGATTTAAAAAAAAACACATAATTAGTTAAATGGAGATCTGTTTTTGGAAAGCTGTGTGCTGTCGAGTTATTTCAATTGAATATAGTAAAAATACACCTGTACAACTGCTGGTGAGTCAGTATCCTGGGAAAAACTACACCATGAAAGCAAAAGAATACTCCAAGTAACTCCATGAAACGGTTATTGAAAAGCACAAGTCAGGAGATGGATACAAGAAAATTGCCATGTCACTGAATATTCCTTGGAGTACAGTTAAGTCAGTATGGCACAGCTGTAAATCTGCCTTCCTCAAAATCTGAGTGACCATGCAAGAAGGGGACTAGTGAGGTAGGCCACCAAGAGACTTATAACAGCTCTGGAGGAGTTGCAAGCTTCAGTGGCTGAGATGGGAGAGACTGTTCCCCAGGTGCTTCATCAGTTGCAGTTTTATGGGAGAGTAGCAAAGAGAAAGCCACTGTGGGAAAAAATCTCACATGAAATCTCAGTTAGAGCTTGCCCGAAGGCATGAGGGAGACTCTGAATTCAGTTAGAAGAAGGTTCCATGGTCTGATGAAACCAAAATTAAGCTTTTTGGCCATTAGACTAAACACTGCACATTGTCAAAAACATACCATCCCTACCATGAAGCATGGTGGTGGCTGCATCATACTGTGTGATGCTTCACTGCAACAGGCCATGGAAGAGGGTAAAATGAACGTGGCAAAATACGGGGAAATCCTTGAGGAAAACCTGATGCATTCTGCAAGAGAACTGCGGCTTGAAAGAAGACTTGTTTTCCAACAAGACAATGACCCAAGCATAAAGCCAAAGCTAGATAGGAATAGCTTAAAAACAACAAAGTTAATGTCCTGGATTGGTCAGATCAGAGTCCAGACCTCAATCCAATTAAGATTTTTGTGGCTGGACTTGAAAAGGGTTGTTCACTCATGATCACCTTGCAATCTGACAGAGCTTGAGCAGTTGGATATAGAAACGTAGAAAACCTACAGCACAATACAGGTCCTTCAGCCCACAAAGCTGTGCTGAACATGTGCTAACCTTAGAAATTACCTCAGGTTACCCATAGCCCTCTATTTTTCTGAGCTCCATGTACCTGTCCAGGAGTCTCTTAAAAGACTCTATTGTATCCGCCTCCACCACCGTCACCGGCAGCCCATTCCACACACTCACCACTCTTTGCGTAAAAAAACTTACCCCTGACACCTCCTCTGTACCTGCTTCCAAGCACCTTAAAACTGTGCCTGCTCATGATAGCCATTTCTCTCCCGGGAAAAAGCCTCTGAATATCCACACGATCAATATCTCTCATCATCTTTTACACCTCTATCAGGTCACCTCTCAACTCCCGTCTCTCCAAGAAAGAAGAATGAGGAAAAATTCCAGTGTCAAGATGTGCAAAGCTGATAGAGACCTGTCTGCACAGGCTCAAGGCTATAATTGCTGCCAAAGGTGCATTCTACTAAATACTGATTTGAAGGGGGTGAATACTTAGGCAATCAATTATTTTGTGTTTTATATTTGTAATAAATTTGGATTACTTTGTAGAAATCTATTTCCATAAAGAGTCTTTTTCTGTTGTTTGATGTCAATGTTGTAAGACAATAAAACATGAAAACTTCCAAGGGGGTGAATACTTTTTATAGGCACTGTAACAGAAAATGCTGAACATGCAACCAAGAAAGGGTCTTTGACCCGAAATATCCTTTTCCAGAGATGCTACTTGATCTGTTGAGTGTTTCCAGCTTTTTGTTTTTATTTTTGTTCATGATGTGTATTATTTTAGTTATTTTGGAAATGTAATAAAAGTATTATTAAAAATGCAGGCATAATATGGCATTGAAGGAGACTTTTGGATCATAGAGTCCTTGGCAGCTCCCAGAAGACCAACCTCATCAGTCCCATTCTTTTATTCCTCTTTTCGCTCAGGAAATGATTCATGCCTAAATAATTTCCTTGTGAATGTCCTGATTCACTCTATTTCCACCACTCATAGAGTCAATGAAGTCTAGAAAGTGTAATTGATATTGCAAATACAAAAAAAAGCTGAAGTGCACTGTGTAAACTCCTGTATTATTTGGATGTTGGTGGTCCCATTTACTAGTGTAAAGCAGGAACAACCAAGAATAATTTGGATCAATCTTCTCTACCAGCAGTAGAATAGATGGATCCTTGACCAAAGTTGTTTAACCAGTTTTCACTTGCAGCTTAACACATATATAAGGAATCCTTCATATTATATTGAATGATAATCTATATAAGACCAAATGACCAGATAACAGCCCCTCCAACCAGACTGGATGCAAATGTTGGGAGCAGGGATTGCCTGCTGCACACTGCTACACTGGATGGTTTTCCAATGGAGGCCTAATAGGCAACGCTAAATTTCTATAGTTGAGTTCCAAGGTGTAAAGTTGAGATGGACAAATGGATGTGATTCTAACTTCAATCATGCAAACTAGGAGAACAAACTAAAATTCATTCCCATGAGACTTGGTGATGTCCAAAAATGTTTCATCAGCAGATGTGATGCAACAATGATGATGATCAAAATGAAGTAAATATTTTTACACATTGTAACTTATCTGCATAATTATAACCATATACTGTATGTAGAATGTGAACAATGTTCCTTTCAACCCTGGCTTAAGTATAAATCTAAGATGTATTTTCTAATGACATATTATCCATGCCAGTGAAATCATGGATAATCTCACATGAATTTATAGCAGATTTTATTGTGAACTTCAATTCTCTCCACACTTGAGGAGGGTCATTAACAAGCTTTAATATTTCCTTTGTAAAAAAAACAAAGTAATAAATATTTATGTATTCTTAAATTATTTTTATTTTTAACATGTATATTGAAACAAATTAAAGAACTATAACTTAATCAATTTGATTGGCTTCAGTATGGTTAATTGATACCAAATATGCTCACTCTCCTTCATCCATTCATTCACCTTCAGAATGTGGATATCATATTTTAAGTTCTGATATGGCCGTGATTTAAATTAGTGGATTCTATTGTTAGCTTTTAAGCAAAAGAAAACTGCTGATGAAGATCATAAAATAAATGAGCCTTATCATTTCCCAATATCTCACTACTTCTCTAAGGTTCTGGTTGAATGTAAATGGCAAACAATGACTTAGAGATCCGTATCTGTAAGATAATGCATCTACTAAAGCAAATTTAACATATGCAATAATGATCTGAAGTACAGACTTACCTTGATGTGATGATATTTATTCCTATAATTGTTTTGATGCAAGATTACTAACTATCTGAAAATTTATGGTTAGCAGCTTGATTATTATTTGAAGGGTCAAGCCTAATGTCTCTTTGATATTTGGCATTCTGCAATGTGTGTGTTGTGTGCATGTGTGCATTTGTCTTCTATATCTGTAAAAAAAACTTGACTTTAGAATTGGCTCTGAAATTGAAGTTCAAACTGAATTTATTTTCAAAGTATGTACACTATATACAACCCTGAATTTTGTCTTCTTACAAAGCAAAGAAACACAATAGAAACCATTTCAAAAAAATCCACACCACAAAGACTGTCAAACTCCCAATATGTAAAAAAAGGAACAAATTGTGCAAACAATAAAAAGTAAACGAGTAACATAGAACAAGAAACGCAGAATCCCTGAAAATGATTCCACAGCAACAGAGCCAGTTCGGCAAGTGAAGCTGGTCCAGGAGCCCAGTGGCTGTCGGTGACAGCCACAGAGCCAGTTCAATGTTAAGGCAAGTGCCACTGGTTACAGGCCACAGACATAGTCAATTCAGCGCTGAGGCAAGTAAACCTTTACAGAGCTGTGAACTAAATATTGGTTCATCCTTTGCCCTTGGCCTTGACACCTTGATCTTTTTAATCTGGTTTGGCCTTAAATCGGTAAAACATCAGTTTGCTTATTGTCCTTGATCTCAGCCAGAAACGTTGACTTTCTTTTTCATAGATGCTGCTTGACCTACTGAGTCTCTAGCATTTTGTGTGCGTTGATTGGAATTCCATCATCTGGAGATTTTGTCTTGCTTGTGATTGGATTCCATAGAGTCGTCATGAGTTGACAATGACTCACTGGCACTCAACGACAGCAAAATCTATTGTCAGAGTCTTCCAAGCCAACATCCCTATCATCAAGGCCTTAATTACACTCTGTTGGCTTCACAATCCAGACTATTTTGCTTGCTGGACATGTACACTCAAATCAGAGCACTACCCAGGGATGGGATTATCTGAAAGTGGAAACAATTTATGATTGTTTTCAATACTTTTTGGAGAAAACAATAAGATCCACACTCATTTGTGGGAGTCTCTGACCTATGACTACTCAAGATGGAGAAGGGACACTTGGAATGACACTGAGATTCTTATGTCATGTGACAAGGGCAGAGTCAATCTTAATAGCTGAAGGAACATGCTGCCTATTGCTCTTCAGATGAACCACCTCTTGCCCTATCTGAAATGTGTGCAGGTCCTATATTGTCATCATCAATGATTTTGGGGCACACAGACTATTGTGGCAATAAGTATCCTTGACCCCAAAAGACTGAGAGAAGACTACAGGAACAGTTGATGCCACAATGTAATTTTAAAAGACATTATGAGGCAACAGAGCCAATGAAGTGGCAATTGCTTTATAGTAGCAGGTCCAGGCATCATTAGGTTACAGCAATAGAGTACAACTGCTAAGTTTGAGCTAATGAAGAGGATGGATCAATTATGTGGAAATAGCCTGATTTTGCATTATTTTAATCTTGTGCACTTTTAGAACTGAAAATGTTTCACATAAGTCATATCAGAATATAACATTCATGAAGCTATAAAAGAATTCCAATTATTGCAGAATGGACAATAACCAAGAGATGACGAAATTCTAATTCGGGGTGGCTGGAGAGGTTACAGAAAAAGGGTCCTGAAGAATTTTGAATGCAAATGTGAGCATTTGAAATTTTTTGAGGCACTGCAGAATTAGCAGCTATGTAGGTGTGAATGTGTAGAGGTAATGGGAAAGAGAAACTTTGTTTAGGAGACATTGGAGGCTAGGAGCCTGGGTAGGACTGAGCTGCAGCCTGGAAGGGGCAGAAGCATGAATCGGAATGATGAGGGTTGATGTTGGAGAGGATGTAAGGTACAGGGCAAATTAGAATCCTCGAGCACTGCCGACCCTTCGACTACCTGTCCATGCCATCCTGAGTGCCGATCTAGCTAGTCCCAATATCCCATGTTTGGCCCATATCCGTCTAAGCTCTATCCCTCCACATTTTCCTATCCAAGCGCTTCTTAAATGATACGATTGTACCTGCCTCAGACAGTTCATCTGGCAGCTCTTCCATACATTCACCACACTCTGCTTTCCCTCAGGTCCCTTTTAAATCATTTATCCTCTCAATCTAAATCTATGCCCACCAGCTTTGGACAAACCCACCATGGGGAAAAGACTGTTATCATCCACCCTATTTGTGCCTCTCATAATTGTAAATGCTTCTGTAACTTAGCCCTTCATTCTTCTACATTCCAACAAATAAAGACTTATTCTGATCAACTTCTTCCATAGCTCAAGCTTCTCGTCCCTGCAACATCCTTGTAATCCTTTCAGCCCTCTTTCCAGTTTAACCACATCTTGTGTATAAAAGGGTGACTAAAACTGTACACAGTACTCTTAGTGCAGCCTCACCATAGCCTTTCTCAACTGCAACATGATGCTTCAGCTCCTACACTTGATGCCCTGATTAATGAAGACAGCATACAAAATGCCTTTTGCACCACTCCGTCTACCTGTGATGTTATTTTCTATGAAATATACACTTGTAGTCCTATGTCTCTCTCTGTTCCATTGCACTCTCTAGCGCCCTACCATTCATAGTAAAAGTCTTTGCATGTCCCCCTTTCCAAAATGTAACACATCTCACTTTTCTGTATTGAAATCCATTTGCTGTGTCTCAGCCAACTTCCCTATCTGATCAAAGCTGCACTATTATCTATGATAACTCTCTTTATTGTCAACAACACCTTGTAATTTTGCATCATCTGTCAGTTTACTGATTAAACCTAGTTCACTTGCATCCAAATTGCTTACATAAATAATAAATAACAAGTGTCCGAACACCAACCTCTGCAGCACACCATTAATCACTGGCCTCTATTTTGAGAAACAACCTTTAACCACCATCCTCTGTTTCCTACTTTGAGCCAATTTTGAATGCATCTAAATAGATCAATCTGGGCTCCATGGGGCCTAACCTCCTAGACCAGATTACCATATGGGGCCGTGTCAAAGTCCTTGCTAAAGTCCAAATAAACAACATCTACCCTCTTCTAAAATTTTAGTTACCCCTTCAAGGTACTCTAAAAAGTTTATCAAGCTTAACTTCTTCTACACAAATTCATGCTGATTCCTCCTAATCAGACTCTGTCTAGCAAATGCAGGTAGATCCTGTCCCTCAGAATTCCCTCCAGTATGTTTCCCGCTCGTGCTTTCAAGCTGACTGACCCGTAGTTCCCAGCTTGTCCTTGCTACCCTTCTTAAGCAAACAAAAAAACAGGACAAGATTCTAATCTTCAGGAATCTCACCAACGAATAACAATGAAGCAAATATCTTCACAAGAGCTTCTGCAATTTTCCCTCTAGCCTTCCACAAACTTTGAGGATGCATATAGTCAGACCCTGGAATTTATCCACCTTATACCTGTAAAAATGTAAACACTTCCTGCTTGGTAGTATGAATGCCCTCTAAAACACCTCCACTTGTTTCCCTTATCTCTCGAGCAACCATGATTTTCACATCAGGAAATACTTATGAGGAATATTTATTAAGGATTCCACTGATTTCCTGTGTTAGAAGACACAGGCAGTCCTGCTGATCTCTAAGGGAACTTACTCTCTTCCAAGTGACTCTATTACTCTTCACGTAGCTCTACAACCTTCAACCATCACCTTCTGCTTCCATCTTTGAGCTAATTCTGAATGCATCTAGATAGATCTCCCTGTTCCCTATGGGACCTAACCTCCCAGACCATATTTTCTATGACCTTACCTGTTAGATCCATCTCATACCTTCTCTTTGCGCTCCTGATTTCCTTCTCAAGAGTGTTCTTTAAACTTTTTATCATCATCAAGATATTTGCTCAACCCTAATCACCTAAACTTAATTTATGCTTCCTTCTTGTTCTTGACCTCAATATCCCTCATTATTTAAGTTTCCCTAAACTGCCAGGTTTTCCCCTCACTCTAATAGGAATGTGCTGCTACTGGTCTCTTCATATCACACTCATAAAAACCTCCCACTTGCCATTCATTCCTTTTGTTTCAAACAGGCTCACCCAATCGACTTCTGCTATATCTTGCCTAATTTGCCCAAAATTAGCCCTGCTCCAGTTTAAGACTCTAACCTAAGGACTGGTTTTATCCTTTTCCATCACTATTTAAAAACTAATAGAATTACGGTCACTAGAGTCAACTACTCCCTACCTCGTTCCCTAAGAGGCTGTCTATTATTGCACCTTTCAAGGTAGGGTCCTCTAATCATTGACTCAGGGAAATTTTCCTGGACATAGATCACAAATTCCACCCATCCAGACCCTTAACGCTCCATGTAGTCCAGTAAGTAGTGGTCAATTTGAAGTCAGTCAACAATATAAAATAGGCAGAAACAAACTTGGGAGCATTCTCAAGGCTATTAGTTCCTCAATGTTAACATAATACGTGAATGAATAGATAAATGACTAATTAAGTCTTGGACGAAAATTTAAAAAAGAATTGAATCTTGGACATTACTGTGCTGTGGAAGGTTTGTTTGACGGAATTGTGTGCAGACCATTTTGGGCACTAGTTGACGGAATTCTTAATAATGTTGTGGTGGTTAGTCGATAAGCATAACATGTTTAGCTTCTGAGACTGCGTCGATTCATGGACACAGAATTGTGAGTATTAAAGTGATTCTAAGTTGGTTGAAATCTCATATGCTCCACCGAAGTTACTTTCAGCAGGATATGTCATCATAAACCATGGACTTTATTTCTGCTTAATTTACATAAGCATTTTGTGCCATAAAATGTTAAAATGTGGTAGGATGATCATTTAACAATCATTGTTTTGTTGCTGTCCTTGCAAGCTGAGCAGCAGCCTTTCATTGTATCTCTGTGCTGCTCTGGGAATTTTCTTTTACGTATCATCCCTCCTGGAGAAAAAAGGTAAACTTTAAGAGTACTTGTGCAGTTTGTTTTGACTTCTCTAATAAATATCGGAATTTCAACATTCATCCAGCCCAATTTGTACTATCATATCTGATGGTAATTGGGTTTGCTAATTGTGAAGTTCTAAACTCAAACTAAGGCCTTAAGACTCATTCGATATAAATAGCCAGGAGTCCTCTCACTAGATGGAGATTATATTGTAACTACCCAACCTTTAAAGCCTAGTTTACATTTCTGTTTATTTTCCATGGCAAGTTTAGCTGCCAATACCCACTAGTGGAGCAGTGGGTCCCCACTTATTTTCAGTGATACTTATTTAAATCCAAACAATATTCTTAAAACACATTTAAAACTAACTTAAGATATATTGCTTGTAAAACATTTCTAAAATACAAACCACTTCTAAAACACAGATAGAATTCCAATAACCAAAACAGACATACCCTCAAGTTACAGATGAACCAATTGTCCATCACAGAAAACAAAACCAGAGGAATGGATTCTAGATCATCCTGTGTTTCTTTCATGCTTCTCAATGTTCCTTACCCTGTTCCTAACAAGCTTGAATTGTTCTCTACATTTATTCCGTTTCATTGCCACTTGAGTGACTTCATACATATGTGAAATTCTTTCAGATACCTTTCAACACAATCAGTCTAAGAGCTACTTGGAGACATAGATCCCTAGGTACCCATAAGTAATGTTGTAAAATTGACTTCTCTGAATACTGTACATAGAATTTCCAATTTATTAACACATCAGTTATTGATAGGCTAAGTTATTATCTGCATCTGGTCTACAAGCTTCCTTAACTAAACAACTTAGCTAGCATTTTCTGTTTTAAACAAGCATAATTAGATAACCCATTGCCTTATACTGCACCTCTTCAGCAATTAGACATGTGCTGTGAGCTAGCAGTCTGCTCTAGACAGTGCTTGTTTGCAGAAATATTTTTAATCTTGAAGCTGATTAATGTTTGACACTTACATTAGGAACCGATGACTAGCTCCCATTTTTGACCAGAAGCTAAATAGTGAATATTAGTCAGAAGTTTAACAACTGTTTGATCTTCACAAGTGGCAGCTCTGTTTAGAAAGCTAAGTTTAGCAAAATCAAAGGGCCCTCTGGCCCAGGAACTGAATATCCAGCACATGTTAAACCAACTCAGAGTATTGTGAAATAGTGTAACTGTGTAATACAAATCCTTTGTTTCCATGACAAGAAAGACATGGTCTGTGTTGCTCCAAGTAATTTGGGTATATTGCTGAATGATCACAGTCATTTATCATCTGGCATAGGTTGACATGGCGTGCATAACATGCTGCTGGCCTATAAGTATCTGGGAGTTATAGTGATTGCCCACATCTGGTGTGGAGCACTGATTTGCATAGATAAACCACAGACACTATTGTTTTCAAATTTTACTCTTGTAGGTTCAGTGCTTCACTGTACTTGCATGGTTAAATCCTTAATCCTGTCACTCTCCTGAGTATTTCCACTGTCCCAGTTATCTGAGTGAATCAACTTTAAACCCAAGATCAAACTGTCCTCGCTTTAATTTGACACCGGCTTTATCATAAGCCTTTAAGTAATCTTGATTTAGATGATAACAAATTACTATTATTCCAGGCTGTGGCTTAAGGTTTTACTGATAAATGGATTTATTAACCAGAAAAAGACTGAACAAATACCAAGAAAGACACAACACACTTTATGGCATTATTAAACCTGATTGTATTTTCAAAGACGAAAAATCATTCACAACTACAGCATACATTAATTAATTATTTATTTTTCTTCTCTTTTTTTTCTTCCTTAATATTTGTTTTCAGATTTTGGTTAATTTTGATTAAATTTGATTTTCAGATTCTAAATAGTTTAAGTGGCACTCCTGGATTTCCACTAACAGATTATGAGAAAATAACATGCTCAGAATTCTGGTGGAACTCAGAAAGTCAAGCAGCATCCATAGAGGGGAGAACATAGTTGATGATTTGGGTCAAGACTCTGCTTCAGGACAGGATGGATCCAAGGTCTTGAACCAAAATAGCAACTGTTAACTTCCCTCCATGAATGTTACCTAATTTGCTGAGTTCCTCCAGCATTTTCTATGCATTGTTCAAGATTTCCAGCATCTATAGACTCTGTTTAAGATTTTGTGAAGCACCTTGCAGCAAACAACTCAATAGACTAAATTTCATAACTTTTTTTGGATGCCAATCAAACATATTTTCTTATTAATCCATATGTACCCTTTAGCTTGCTACAAATTGCTTTTTCTGTACTTACACAATAGAGATAAAAGCATTAACATATACTTTATTTATAACAAAAGAACTTGAAGATGTTTTCAGTGTGATAATCCAACTGAAGGATAAACATAATGTACATTATAAGCAGATAAAGCAATTTAAATATTGATTATAATTAATATCTCCACCAAGTAAGCATATTTCTACTGGTGCCCCTCTTTATTAGCCAAAGAGAAGTATCATGGAAATAATACACAATCCCATGAATATTTTTAGTTCTCTCATTTGGACCCCACAATTTTGACAGTAAACTAGTGGTGATTCTAGTAAAAAGAGCATCATTTCTTCTTGGAGGTGTTATAATCTATGGGGAGGGGTCCTTTAAGAGATAATCAATTCTATCTAAATTTAAAATAGAAATTTCCCTTTAAAATAACTTGGAGCTGGTGAAGGAAGATGACACATCGCAGCATTAGTGAAGCAGAGGAAGGCTGCTCCAGTGAAGGGCTCCCAGTCGTCTTGCACTCTGTGCCACTGGGCCATAGCCCCGATCTGCCAAGGACTGTATATTGGTTGCCCGTGCATCGGCCTCCTCACATTAAACAAGGTCACGCACAGGCATTCTCCATTCAGGGAATCCACTCTAATATCCTGGATTAAGTGCCGTGGTGATCAGCATGTGGCAAAGGGCGCAGGATTGTGAGGTTTGGAAGTCCCTATTGTTGAGCTGACAAACTGGGCAGTGGATGTTTGATTCTTTTGCTGGGCTCTTGGACTGAGGCAGAAAGAGCCCTTCACTGCACCCACAACTGCGCAGTCCTATTTAGGACCCACTATGTCCATATCCTTCGGAGAAGAGACTGGAAAAAGTGTCCTGAATGTAGCCTACCTTGAAACCTCCTGACTGCATTACTGCGTCCAGAGGGATCACCATATGTACTTAGAAACAGAGAAACATGATCTTTGTAGCCTGGAATGTGTGCACTCTGATAAATAGTGTGAGCAGAAAGTAAAATTACAATCATTGCCAAAGAATTGAGGAGATGACAGATTGACCTAGCTGTTCTTCTGAAACCCATCTGGCAGACAGAGGCAACAGAGGGAGGGGCAGGATGGTTACGCCTTCTGGAAAGGGAAAGCAGCTGACAAGCCCAGGATCCATGGTGTTGGGTTTGCAATGAAGAACCAGCTTGAGAGTCAATTCTCTCAATTTCCTGTGGGGATCAGTGATCCATTTGGTGCTTGCCAACAACCAGATAGCAACCATCATGAATGCTTATGTACCAACTCTGAATTCACATGAGTATGAAAAAAAGGCCTTCTACTCTTGCCTAGATGTGACACTATCAAACACCCTCAAGGAGGATAAGATAATTCTCTTAAGGGACTTCAATTCTAGGGTTGGTTGGGATTTCCATCTTGTGAAGAGTATTACAGAAAAGGAAGGCAACATCAACTCGTATGGAGTACTACTTCTCACTATATGTGCTGAGCATAATCTTATTATCACAAACACTCTCTTCCACCAGAAAAACAAATTCAAGGCATCCTGGAAGCACCCCAATCTAAACAGTGACATTTCATTGCCTAGGATCCACCTTGATGTAAGTATCACAAGGGCCATGAATGACACAGCTGACTGCTGGACTGATTATTGCCTGGTGCTCCACCAGAGGATATTGTTCTTCAATATCCTCTGGATATATCTGTTGGAGGTTTTCCCCAAATGGGACTTGAAAGTGCTGTTGGGTGGCAGTGTCAGGCGGCACACGAGTTTCAGACTTGACTTGGTCTGCTTCTTATAAATCTTCTACGTTTTCATGAGTCTGATGGAAAAACTTGCTAAAGGATCTGCTGAACAAGAGGACGCTAACCAAATACTCCAGGGACCTGTGGGAGAAGACATGGGGGAAGCTCCCAGTATGAAAGAGGTCCATGATGCCATCAGGAGCCTAAAAAGCAACAAAGCCTCTGGTCCTGATGGAATCCTAGTAGAGACCCTTAAGGAAATTGGACCAGCGCTCCTGTATCATATACATGCTTGCTCCTGAAGGTCTGGGTAAAGGAACAACTGCCCTCAGAATTGAGGGATTCTCCACAACTACTATATTCAAGAAGGGAGATAGTGCCAATTACAGAGGCATCTCCATCCTCTTAACAACAGGCAAAGTGCTTGCATATATCCTGGTCAGCTGACTCCTTCCACGATCTAAAGAAGCACTTGAATTGCAGGGTGGTTTCTGTCCATCGATAGGTACCACAGACATGATCTTCACAGCATGTTGATTACAGGGCAACTGCTGTGAAAAAGGGCACCCTTGTACTTGGCTTTTAAGATTTGATACAGTAGACAAACAAGCTCTCTTTTGTATACTATCAAGCCATGGCTGCCGTGGCAAGTACTTACAAATACTGAAGCTACTGCATGATGTCAGATCAGCCACAGTATCCAGCAATAGTGGAACTGAATCAGAATCCTCCACTGTGAAGACAGGAATCAAATAGGGCTGCATAGAACACCATCACAGCATCAAACTCTAATGTACCCCGAAAGCCTTTGCAAAACCATATAGAGCCCTGGGTCTTCTTTTGAATATAAGAAAAGCACAGGTCATATATCAGCCACCCCTCAACCAGCCATTTATCCAGCCCACCATATAGGTTGACAATATCGCCCTTGAAAATGTAGACCACCTTTCCTACCTTGGCAGTGTTCTCTACTCAAAAGCAGACATTGACCCAGAGATCAACCACAGCATCAGCAGTGCTTGTGGAGCCTCTGAAAGATTATGAAAAAGAGTCTTTGAAGACCATGGCCTACAGGCCCAAACAAAACTTTTGGTTTATAGAGCCATTGTCCTTCCTACTTAGATTATGAGTACACTCAGTCCTCGTTTATTGTCATTTAGAAATGCATGCATTAAAAAATGATACAATGTTCCTCCAGAATGATATCACAAGAAAACACAGGACAAACCAAAACTGACAAAACCGCATAATTATAACACATAGTTAAAACAGTGCGAAGCAATACCATAATTTGATAAAGAGCAGACCATGGACACAGTAAAAAAAAGTCTCAAGGTCCCGATAGACTCATCATCTGATGCAGTTGGCAGAAGGGAGGAACTCTCCCCACCATGAACCTCCAAGCGCTGCCAGCTCGATGCAGCACCATTGGAAGAAGCTGACTGCAGCGGACTCTGAGTCTGTCCAAAAACTTCGAGCCTCCAACCAGCTCCTCCGACACAGCCTCTCCGAGCACCATCCTCTGCCGAGCACTTCAACTCCACCCCAGCCACCGAACAACAAGCAAAATCGAGGACTCGGGGCCTTCTCCTCCGGAGATTCTGGACCACGCAATAGCAGCAGCAGCGAAGCAGGCATTTCAGAAGTTTCACCAGATGTTCCTCCGTGCTCTCACATCTGTCTCCATCAGATCAGGATTGTGCACGGCTCCCTACTTGACAAATAACAGACCTCACCACCGGAGTCCGTCGCGTCGCCATCTTCCCTTTTCACTTTACTGTATAATGCTGAATTATGGGTCACCTACAGCAGGCACCTGAAAGCACTGGAACATTAGCACCAAAGAACCTTACGAAAGATATTGAGAATCAACTGGAAGAACACTAACACCAGCATACTGGAGGAGGTTGGCATGAACCGCATTTCCATCAGATAGTTCCTGGTGGACAAGAGAAATGTTTTAAAGGTAATATTAAAACCAGTCTGAACATTACATCTAAAAACTGGGAAGACTTTGCATTCTATAGATGCACCTGGAGGAAATCTGTTCAAGAGGAACTACACTACATGAGACTGACTTCTGTTGTTCCACAGAGAACAAGAGGCAGCTACGACAAGAGAGATTCAATCACTAACGATAGCCACCACTTACCCATGTCCACACTGCATCAGAATATGAAGATCCTGGATCGAACCTTACAGCCAGCCAGGGCCCAGTAATAGAAAACCCCTTATGAGAAAACCTTAATTGACTCGCATGATCGCACTACTAATTTATGGGAGAAGGGACAGTTCTTTAACAGATAATCAACTTTGCCTTAATTTAAAATGTAAATTTGACTTTAATATTACTTCTTTAGCTTCTGTATACAAATAAACAATTTCTAGAAAATGTAGTTTAAAATTTGACATGCTATCAGAATGGGAAAAGTGACAAGACAGTTGCATTTTAAGTTAAAGGAAAATGAATAATAGAGGAACCAGCATGAATATTTATGATGAACTGAAAAACAAAGCTGTCAAGGTAATTATTTTAAAAAGAACAGACAAAAGAATAGGAAAAAGAAACAAAGTTCAAGTGATTTGCTACTTCAAATGAAGGATTGTTTAGTCATGAGTTTTCAGAGTCTGCGTATTGAATCAACTTTTGAATTATTTGATTCTGTGCCTGAACTCAAAGTAGATTCTGACTTATTTGGATTTGATACTTTGCTTCTTAAGAACTTCACTGAATATGACTAAGGCACATCTTCACAACTGAATAGTTCAATTTTACAACAGTTCATCTCCAGCAGAGAGAAACTGATCTGCATGAGCACCTTTTGGATTTTGTCATTAATTTCAATTCACTTTCATTTTTGGCTTTTCAGAACCATTGAAGTTTCAGCCTTTCACTTGTGTGAAACAGAGGCTTAGGACACAAGTGTTCACACTTTTCTTGAGATTTGTTCCTTCTGATTAACGTCTCAATAAAATTTTACACTCAGTTGCTTCGGTTCAGCACCAGGAAGTAAATCTATTTGAACAAAAGTTAAATAGGCTTTCCCAAGCTTTATCAGATGTTCTGCCAATGTATGGAGTTGTTCTGTACTTTTGCAAGAAGTTGGCCAAGTGATGTTGCATGCAAAGGTTTGAACTTCATAAAACACTGTCTTCTTGAACATAGAACATAGAACAGCACAACACAGGAGTGAAACCTGCAACCCATAATTTTGTATTATAGTAACTAAACTAATAATAGAACTAAATAATCTAATCCCTCATGTTTATGTCAGTCATATCCATCTAATCTCTGCATATCTATGTGTCTATCTAAGCATCTCTTAAACACCTTGATCATATTGCCTCTACTTCCTCATCTGGCAGTGCATTCCAGGCACCCATTACTCAGTAGAAAAACTTGCTCTGCATATCTGCTAAAATTTGACCCCTCTTATCATAAATACATGTCCTCTAGCATAAGGGCATTTCGAATTAGACTAAAGAAATTTCAGATGTCTTCTCTAGCTACGCCTCCCATAATCTTATAAACCTCTATCAGGTGTTCAATCAGCCTCTACCAGTCCAGTGAAACCAACCCAATTTTGTCAACCTCTTTCTAGGCACTTGAATGCTGCCTAACTGCTCTGACTGTCCTTTCACCAGCTCATTCTGAAGCTGCATGATATGAAGGAACAGGAGTATGGTTCATACTATTCTGTCTCGTAAAGTTGAGATAAAGTAGATCAAAAATCTCAGGTATGATCTGTTTGTAGACCATACCTTTTGTATACATAGAGCTCATTACAGTACACAAATGCACATATTTCACTTCAGTTATCTGTGTGATGTTTAATCATTCTGTTTCATGACATGTCTACAAATATCTAATAGCCCATGATAAGTAGTGTTAAGGAATACCTTGCAGGTCATCCACTCAGTCTTGGTAAACATTTCATTTGCTTGTCAATGATTGAAGGTTGATGTCCCAACCAAACTAGTGAAAGAAATCTCCCTGCCCTTCCCTTCAAGTTGTCTATTTGTGTTCAAAACTTTTTCTTGCTAAGTTGTAGGCATCACCATCCAGCGATCCTATTTGATGCTGCCCTGCTCACATGACCTGTAATAATTGTAGAATAGTTTTATTCCTGTTAGTACAATTATACCAGTGCCAAAAAATAATAATGTGGGCTGCCTTAACAACTATCGCCCGTAAGCACTCACATCGACAGTGATGAAATGCTTTGAGAGGTTGGTTATGACTAGACTGAACTCCTGCCTCAGCAAGGACCTGGACCCATTGCGATTTTCCTATCATCACAGTAGGTCAACCGCAGAGGCAATCTCCCTGGCTCTTCACATGGCTTTAGATCACCTGGACAACACAAACACCTACGTCAGGATGCTGTTCATTGACCATAGCTCAGCATTTAATACCATCATTCTCACAATCCTGATCAAGAAGTTGCAGAACCTGGGCCTCCCTCTGTAATTGGATCCTTGACTTCCTAACTAGAAGACCACAGTCTGTGCGGATTGGTGATAACATATCCTCTTCACTGATGATCACCACTGAAGCATTTCAGAGTTGTGTGCTTAGCCCACTGCCCTACTCTCTGTATACACATGACTGTGTGGCTAGGCATAGATCAAGCACCATCTACAAATTTGCTGACGATACAACCATTGTTGGTAGAATCTCAGGTGGTGATGAAAGGCATCCAGGAGTGAGATATGCCAACTAGTGGAATGGTGCCACAGCAACAACCTGGCACTCAATGTCAGTAAGACAAAAGAGCTGATTGTGGACTTCCGGAAGGGTAAGATGAAGGGTTAGAGGGATCAGAAGTGGAGAGAGTGAGCAGTTTCAAGTTCCTGGGTGTCAAGATCTCTGAGGATCTAACCTGGTCTCAACACATTGATGTAGTCATAAAGAAGGCAAGACTATACTTTATTAGGAGTTTGAAGCGATTTGGCATGTCAACAAATACACTCAAAAACTTCTACAGTTGTACTGTGGAGAGCATTCTGACAGGCTACATCACTGCCTGGTATGGAGGGGTTACTGCACAAGAAGCTGCAGAAGGTTGTAAACCTACTCAGCTCCATCTTGGGCACTAGCCTACGAAGTACCCAGGACATCTTTAGGGAGCGATGTCTCAAAAAGGCTGCGTCCATTATTAAAGACCTCCAGCACCCAGGGCATGCCCTTTTCTCACTGCTACCATCAGGTAGGAGGTACAGAAGCCTGAAGGCACACACACAGCGATTCAGGAGCAGCTTCTTCCCCTCTGCCGTCTGATTCCTGTATGGACTTTGAAGCTTTGGACACTACCTCACTTTTTTAATATACAATATTTCTGTTTTTGCACATTTTTAAATAATCTATTCAATGAACATAATTGATCAACTTGTTTAGAATAATAGAGTATGGGAGCAGGGATGTGATGTTGAGGCTCTATAAGGCGCTGGTAAGACCTCACTTGGAGTACTGTGGGCAGTTTTGGTCTCCTTATATATGAAAGGATGTGCTGATGTTGGAGAGGGTACAGAGAATATTCACTAGAATGATTCCGGGAATGAGAGGGTTAACATATGAGGAATGTTTGTCCGCTCTTGGACTGTATTCTTTGGAGTTTAGAAGAATGAGGGGGAACCTCATAGAAACATTTTGAATGTTGAGAAGCATGGACAGAGTGGATGTGGCAAAATAGTTTCCCATGGTGGGGGAGTCTAGTATGAGGGGGCATGACTTAAGGATTGAAGGGCACCCATTCAGAATAGAGATGTGAAGAAATTATTTTAGCCAGAGGGTGGTGAATCTATGGAATTTGTTGCCATGGGCGGCAGTGGAGGCCAAGTCATTGGGTGTATTTAAGGCAGACATTGATAGGTATCTGAGTAGCCAGGGCATCAAAGGTTATGCTGAAAAGGCGGGGGAGTGGGACTAAATGGGAGAGTGGATCAGCTCATGATAAAATGGCGGAGCAGACTCAACGGGCCGAATAGCCGACTTCTGCTCCTTTGTCTTATGGTCTTATGGTTTATTTATTATGTTTTATTTTATACTTTCTCACTCTCTGCTCGATTATGTATTGCATTGAACTGCTGCTGCTAAGTTAACAAATTTCATGTCACATGCCGGTGATAATAAACCTGATTCTGATTCTGATTTTGACAATAGTCAAATTCTGTTCATCATTTCAATGCCCATAGTCCTTCTGTAACATTAAGTATTCCTGAGTCTTGTCTGTACTTTCAGATGCCTCTGTTGGTGGATAAAAAAAACTTCATGAATTGCGTTTACTTTGTACATTACTTTTGAATATCTGACATTACCATGCAGCAGCTGCAATGGAGTATCCAAGGAGCAGTTCATTTTAGAACTCCTGGTATAGTTGTTCATAATGTTTTTTCTCATCTTTGGATCCTGAAAGCCACCACAGTATGTATTTCTGATTTGGAACATGATACTGCTGATAGTAGCCTATGATTTGTTTCTAGTGTAAAGGTGGGCTTCCTCTTTACACTTTTTGTTTATGTAATTCTTTTACCCGTACACATTGCAGTCAATAGGTAACCTAATTACACCGACCATAATTCACTTCTAGTCTGGTGGCTTGGAAAATCTTGGGCAACAAATTGAATCTGCAGAGTTAGTATGTATAAGAATTGAACATTTGATGCGTAGTTTGATAGTCAAATAATACTGATGTGTTTTTTTTGCAGAAATGTAATTATGTATGTTCATGGGAAATGAATGTCCCAGCTTTGAAAAGCTTTGATCCTACTTACTCTCAATCCAAGTCTTGTGAAGTGAAGTTGGATATTGTTCGTTCAGAGTGGTTTCATTATTTTGACTTTGTTGCCTCCAGAATGCTACATCACATCGTTGACATAATCCACTCACTCGAGTCAATGTTCACAAACAACTATGTTTTGAAAGTCTCTCCAGCTGCTTCTGAATTTTTCATGCAGTAGTAGTCTGGGCCTGCAATAGACTAGCCGGATGGGAATGTGCATATTGTACCCATGTGTGTCTGTGTACATCTCAGAATTTATCTTCTTACCATTCCAACAATGTGTCTGTCAAGATGTAACATTAAAGCATCAGTGATAAAAATATTCTTCCATTCCAGCTTAAGTTGCAGTCCTTCCCCAGTGTATTTGTAGTTTTTCTACAATAACTGAGCTATATTAGCTGTCTTATATACTTAATTTATCATAATGTCTTAAGAATTTCACCATGGCAGATTGTCAGTGTCATGGTCATTTCCATCATTGAATAGTGTCTTGACTTATTATCCGTTTCAGTATCAATTTAGATATCAATGTTGGAAATAAATGAGATTTCCCATGAAACATTGATTTTGTCCTGCAAATTTACCCAATACTTCTCAAGCATAAGACAATAAAATCCTTCAAAACTTGTGAAGAAAACTCACATCTTTACCATCAAATGGTGAAATCTTGACATTTCCATGAGGAAGTATATAGGTGCATACTTCTAGCAATTAATAAAGTATGAGTGTGGTCTTCCGCTGCTGAAGCCCATCCACCTCAATGCTCAGTGTGTTGTGCATTCAGAAATTCTGCACACCACTATTGTCACACGTGTTTAATTGCTTTACTGCCGGCCTCCTGTCAGCTTGAACATGTTTGACCACTCTCCTCTGACCTCTCTATTAACAAGGCATTTTCATCCACAGAACTGCTGCTCACTGGATGTTTCTTTGTTTTTTACACCATTTTCTGTAAACTCCAGAGACTGTTGTGCATGAAAATCCCAGGAGATCAGCAGTTTCTGAGATACTCAACCCACCCTGTCTGACACCAACAATCATTCCATGGTCAAAGTCACTTAGATCACATTTCCTCCTCATTCTGGTGTTTACTCTGAATAGCAATTGAACTCCTTGACCATGTCTGTACACTTTTTGCATTGAGTTACTGCCAAATGATTGGTTGATTAAATAATTAATATTTGCATTAGTGAGTAAGCATATATAGTGTGTGTGTGTGTGTATATATATATGTGTGTGTGTGTGTGTGTGTGTGTGTGTGTGTACATATGAACATATATGCATGCATGTATATGTGAATAATTACAGTGCATGTGTGTATGCACATTTGGAGAGAAAACATTTTACACACATAAGCTATTTACGTGTTGAGACTTTAAGCTCACAGACTAAATAATCTCTGCTAACCTGGTACTTAGACATGAAAAGTGGGGTAGTGCTGCCAGCAGAATATTAAGTAATTCTTAAAAGAAGAATCAACTTGTGAGTTAATGAACAGCTTAGATTCCAAGCTGTGCAGTGAGTAAGACCGAGTTTCTCTTTAATGTTGCAGAAGGATCTGACTCTCCACTTCACTGGTTCAAATGTGCAAGTGTATTTTTTGCAAGGACATCAAATCACAAGTAGCACACCCATATCACTTCCCGTGCCCCATTACTTCTCTACCGAAACATATCATATGTTCAGAGGAATTAGTGAAATTCTCTGTACTTGCACAACAATCCCTCCAGAATTTACATGGCAGGCTGAAATGAATTTCAAGAGAATTTCTGGTCTGATGTGCCCAGGTTACTTTTCTATTTAGTACTATTCTTAGTGCTAGGCAGAGCAATCATAGTTATTACAGTTTTAGATGGCATAAAAATTTAATCCTGTTCCTAGCTGCTGTATGCATGTTCACATCTTCTACCAGAGTGATCATATTTGCCTTTATTTGTTCATTTATTTTCACTTTCCAGGTCAGAGTATTTTTATTATAAAATTATACAACAGAAATTCAAATAAGTATTGTACAGAACATTCAAGTTAGCATTTTTATCACAAGTCAAGTTTTTCCAATTGCTTAATGTACGCAGGATATCAGTTTATCATTTGTGTACAACCCATGAACGAACAGTTCACAGGGATTCATCATAGGTTCCAGCAAATAATTTTATGCAATGAGGATAGGGCTTTGAACTCTGGCCTTTCCTTGTAATGTCTTCACTGTATCAAAACCCAGTATCAATATGTTAGATGTGCTCATTTTCAGCACTTAGTCATAGGCATCATCCGGAAGATCAAAGAATGTTAACCAGAATGCTAGCCTGGAGGGCTACTTCCACCATTTTCAGATTATCCACCTGCAGGTTATACTTATCTTAGTCCGGTAACCTGGGAACAGCCTGTATAGCACACTGTCCTATATCATGCAACTATCCAAAACAAACCTCAACTGATGCTTCTTTATCTCTTTCCATAACTTCCTGCTATCATTCCAGAAGAATCTCATGAACATCATGTCCACCTGCAGTCACTTAAGGTGTGGCTAGTACTTTATCTGTGCCTGACAGGAAGGGTCTGAGTCACCACCAGCAAACAGGCTCTTGGTCCTTGGAAATTTCTACTGATGAGTTTTTCTGCCGTATGACTGATAGCTTTCTCTGGGAACCATTTGACAGATCTACCATTCCCTTTTCCTGGAGGGCTCAGTTGACATTTTGTGTCGACCAGATTGCTTTGTGATCAGAATTATTCTTCTGGATAAAATGTTCTCCAAGCAGCAGATGGTGCAGCATATTCCTACTAAAGGGAACCTTTCAAGGCAATATGACTAGATCCTTCCTTTCAGGCACCCTAGGGCAGCTATGCAGAAACAATAAGAATTTGTATCCCTCTGTATTTGCACACAGTTTCAGGCAGCCATGCGCAATGGAGGTCATCAGGATAAGGGTCATTTCGGCTATACTATTATGCCTTTTTGCGGAAGGCTTGTATATTGAGATGCTGTAAATCTGATAGTTTTTGATTTTCAGGTAAACAGAAATGTCTTTGGGGTGGTATGACCGAAGTAAACACTCTGGGAACACCTCACTTCTGATGACCATGTTCATTCCTACGATAGAGAAGAAATACTGCATTGGGAAAACTGTTTTTTCCGTAAGCTAACCATACATTCTACCAAACCATGTTCCCCAAACCTTCGGTTAATTGTACCAGATGGTGAAGGGGAACAAAGGATTTGATAGGTCAGCTATCAAAGAGCATGAATTTCAGGGTGGTATATAATGAAATATATGTCCTTCGAAAATAATTATACTTTGAACATTGATCTTGCGTTTACCAAATATCATCCTTGCCCCAAAGGCCAGTTCGATCTAGTCACAGATGCACATCCATCTGTAAACTGACAATAAGTCTGGGCAGAAGATGGTCACATCAATCATGTCAGGGAGGCTTTGATCTGAATGTTTCTGCTGCCTGGGATCCTTGCCTCTCTTTTCCCACCTCCTTCTAGGTTGAGTCAGTGAAGGGTTCCACACAACACAGAAAGTTACCAGTTAATTTGAAATCCAATTTTGATAGGTTTTGTAATTATGTCTTTTAAAGAATATGGAACAGGCTCAAGGAACTAATCTGTGATGTTGTGGCGACCCACTTTCTGGCACCCACGAACCGGCTCACAACAGCGCGTGCAGGCAGAGGGCCGGCCCCAAAAAGGGCGCTAGGACATCTTCACCAGCAGGGGGAAAATCCCGCACGCAGAAAGGGTCTGGGAATATGCATTCCCCACAGCAATCCCACCCAGGGAGGGTGGGAACGGGAAGGCTTTAAAGCAGGCCGTGAAGTTTGAATAAATCTCTTTCATCGCAACTCTAACTCACCGACTCCGTGTGGTTATTCTAGCGCTGTGTGTAGCACATCGCTACAATTGGTGACCCCGACGGCCCAAACGATATTTGGACCAGAGATGACCGAAGCTGCATCTGTGCACGCAGTTTCGTTAAAACTGCCAAGCTTCTGGACGCTGCGACCCCAATTATGGTTCGAACAAGCAGAAGCACAATTCCACATTCGGCAGATAACCTCGGAGTCCACTCGCTACTACTACGTGCTGGGCTCACTCGACCAGGAGACTGCTGCACAAGTTGAGGAGTTTATACAGTCGCCCCCGGAGGACGGCAAATACACAGCATTCAAAGCCCTGCTCATAAGAACTTTCGGACTCTCACGGCACGAACGAGCACGCCGCTTAATGTACCTGGATGGTTTGGGAGACAGGCCGCCGTCAGCATTAATGAACGAGATGCTGGCCCTGGCTGAAGGACACAAACCCTGCCTCATGTTTGAGCAGGCGTTCCTAGAGCAACTGCCCGAGGACATATGCCTGCTGCTGTCCGACGCAGATTTCAGCAACCCCCGGGAGGTGGCAGCCCGGGCAGATGTGTTGTGTAATGCCAGGAAAGAGAGAGGGGCATCCGTCCTACAGATCACCAAGCCGCGAGCCCAACGAACAATGGTGTTTCTACCACCAGTGGTGGGGCACAGAGGCCCGCCGCTGCAGACCACCCTGCAAATTCCCAGGAAACGCCAGGGCCAGCCGCCACTGATGGCTACGGCAGCTGGCCATCAGGACAACCACCTGTACATCTGGGACAAGCAGTCGGGACGCCGCTTTTTGGTCGATGCCGGAGCGGAGATCAGCGTCTTACCTCCAACAAGTTACGACACCCACAACAGAGAACCGGGACCCACCCTGAGGGCCGCTAATGGCAGCACAATACGAACCTATGGCACCCGCACGGTGCGGCTACAGTTCAGCTCCAGCTGGTTCACGTGGGACTTCACACTGGCCGCCGTGGCCCAACCACTGCTGGGAGCAGATTTTCTACGAGCCCACAGCCTGCTGGTTGACCTGCAAGGGAAGCGATTAGTCCATGCCAAGACTTTTCAAAGGTTCTCCCTGGGTGAAGCACAGTTGCCAGCCCCACACCTGGACTCCATCACGCTGTCCGATGATGAATTCACCAGGGTCCTGGCGGATTTCCCATCAGTACTGACACCACAGTTCACGGCAGCCATGCCCAGACACCACATCCCGACCCAGGGACCACCCCTCCACGCCCGTGCTCGAAGGCTTCCCCCGGACAAGCTCCGACTGGCGAAGGAGGAGTTCAAGAAGATGGAGGAATTAGGGATCATACGACAGTCCGACAGCCCATGGGCCTCCCCCCTTCACATGGTGCCCAAGGCAAACCGCAGACTGAACGAGGCTACAACGCCAGACCACTACCCTGTGCCGCACATTCAAGACTTCGCAGCAAACCTACACGGCGCAAGGATCTTTTCCAAGGTAGACCTCGTCTGGGGATACCATCAAATCCCTGTACATCCGGACGACATCCCCAAAACAGCACTTATCACCCCGTTCGGACTTTTCAAATTCCTCCGAATGCCGTTTGGTCTAAAGAATGCCGCACAGACTTTCCAGCGGCTGATGGACGCGGTGGGATGTGACCTGGACTTTGCATTCATCTATTTGGACAACATCCGCATAGCCAGCAGTAGTCGGCAGGAGCATCTGTCCCACCTCCGCCAGCTCTACTCCCACCTGAGCGAATTCGGCTTTACAATCAATCCAGCCAAATGCCAGTTCGGACTCGACACCATCGGCTTCCTGGGCCACAGGATTACTAAAGACGGGGCAACCCCGCTCCCCGCCAAGGTAGACGCGGTCCGGCACTTCCCCTGACCCAACACAATCAAAGGCTTGAAGGAATTCGTGGGTATGGTGAATTTTTACCACCGTTTCCTCCCCTCAGCAGCCCGAACCATGCGCCCCCTGTTCACCCTGATGTCAGGTAAGGGCAAGGACATTACCTGGGACGAAGAGGCAGCAACCGCTTTCGTTAAAACCAAAGAAGCCTTAGCAAACGCCGCGATGCTAGTGCACCCCAGAACGGACGTTCCTACTGCCCTCACGGTGGACGCATCCAACACAGCGGTTGGTGGAGTGCTGGAACAACTCATCGAGGGTCGCTGGCAACCCCTGGCGTTCTTCAGCAAACACCTACGACCACCCGAACTCAAATACAGTGCTTTCGACCGGGAGCTATTGGCACTATACCTGGCAATCCGGCATTTCAGGTACTTCTTAGAAGGTAGGCCCTTCACCGCGTTCACAGACCACAAACCGCTTACCTTTGCGTTCACTAAGGTGTCCGACCCCTGGTCGTCCCGCCAGCAGCGACATCTGTCCTACATCTCCGAGTACACGATGGACATCCGGCATGTCTCTGGAAAGAACAACGTTGTGGCGGACGCACTTTCCAGACCTACCATACAGGCCCTGTCCCAGGGGGTGGACTATGCAGCGCTGGCAGAGGCACAGCAGGCAGATGCGGAGATCCTCAGTTACAGGACTGCAGTCTCCGGTTTGCAGCTTCAAGACCTCCCCGTAGGCCCAGGTGAGAGGACCCTACTATGTGACGTAGCTACCGGCCAACCCCACCCCGTCGTCCCAGCAGCCTGGCGCTGGCGGGTTTTCGAGTCCATTCACAACTTAGTGCCACCCCTCCATCAGGACAACCGTCCGGCTGGTCGCCAGCAGGTTCGTGTGGCATGGACTTCATAAGCAGGTCAGTGAATGGGCCAAAACGTGCATGCAGTGCCAAACGGCCAAGGTGTAGCAGCACACCAAGGCTCCGCCGCAGCGGTTCGAACCCACCCGCCCGAGGTTCGACCACATCCATGTGGATATCATGGGGCCCCTGCCAGTGTCGTGAACAGCGCGGTATCTCCTAACTATCGTAGACCGGTTCACCAGATGGCCAGAGGCAGTCCCGCTCACCGACACCACCTCCGAATCCTGTGCCCGAGCACTGATCGCAACCTGGGTAGCCCGCTTCGGGGTACCGGCCCACATTACCTCCGACAGGGGCGCCCAGTTCACCTCCAGCCTGTGGTCGGCTATGGCCAACCTTTTAGGAACACAGCTACACCACACAACTGCCTACCACCCACAGTCGAACGGACTAGTGGAGCGCTTCCACCGTCACCTGAAATCGGCTCTCATGGCCCGCCTGGAGGGGCCTAACTGGGTGGACGAACTTCCCTGGGTCCTGCTCGGAATCCGCACGGCGCCCAAGGAGGATCTGCACACCTCGTCGGCCGAGTTGGTGTACGGCGTGCCCCTGGTCGTCCCAGGAGAGTTCATACCAGCCCCAAGGGGGCAAGAGGAAGAACCCACAGCAGTCCTGGATAGACTACGGGAGAGGCTCGGTAACCTGGCCCCCATCCCCACTTCACAGCACGGACAGAGCCCGACCTGCGTACCCAAAGACCTGCAGAACTGTAAGTTTCTTTTTGTACGACGGGGCAGACACCGGGCACTGCTACAGCGGCCCTACGAGGGACCGTTTAAGGTGATCAGGAACAACGGGTCCACGTTCGTGCTGGACGTTGGGGGGAGAGAGGAGGTATTCACGGTGGACCGACTCAAACCGGCCCATGTGGACTTGGCGCAACTGGTCCAGGCTCAGGCACCGCGGCGCAGGGGCAGACCTCCCAAACAGAGGCCGATCCAGACGGTGGACACTGGGGGAGGTATCGCCGGTTCTGGTGGGGGGGTTATGTGGCGACCTACTTTCTGGCACCCATGAACCGGCTCACAACAGCGCGCGCAGGCAGAGGGCCGGCCCCAAAAAGGGCGCCAGGCCATCTTCACCAGCAGGGGGAAAATCCCGCGCGCAGAAAGGATCTGGGAATATGCATTCCCCACAGCAGTCCCGCCCAGGGAGGGCGAGAACGGGAAGGCTTTAAAGCAGGCCGCGAAGTTTGAATAAATCTCTTTCATCGCAACTCTAACTCACCGACTCCGTGTGGTTATTCTAGCGCTGTGTGTAGCACACCGCTACAATGTCAGCTATGACTTTGTCAGTGTCATTTTCACCTTTGTTTCATGGTAATGTAACTTCAAAACTCTGCCCAGAGAAATTACCACAAAAATGTTGATTCTGATTGCCACAATATTGAGGGAATGTTACACTGTTGAAGATGCCAAGTCTCAAATTGGACATTAAAACTTTAAACCAATGATCTGTCTGTTGTCTGGAGTGAAAGTGGAAGATCCAATGGTAGGATTTCAGGATTTCGGAATTTCAAAGATTTCAAGTTCCCTGGCCCCCATCATCTTATTTTTACTATGAATATCGAATCCCTATACACCTTCATCCCCTACCAGGAAGGCCTCAAAGTGCTCCGTTTCTTTCTGAACACCAGACCCAGCCAGTTCCCCACATCACCACTCTCCTCCGCCTAGCGGAACTTGTCCTCACTCTAAATAATTTCTCCTTTGGTTCCTCCCACTTCCTTCAAACAAAATGGGGTAGCCATGGACACCCGCACAGGTCCCAGCTATGCCTGCCTTTTCGTTGGCTTTGTAGAACAGTCCATGTTCCAAGCCTACACTGGTGACCACACCACGCTTTTCCTATGTTACATTGATGACTGCATTGGTGCTGCTTATTGCACCTGTGCTGGACTCGTCCATTTCACCTGCTTTGCCTCCAACTTTCACCCTGCCCTCAAATTCACCTGATCCATTTCCGACATTTCCCTTCCCTTACTCAATCTCACTATCACTGTCTCCGGAGACAGCTTATCTGTCGATGCCTATAATAAACCAATGGACCCTAACAGCTACCTGGACTAGATGTGGTCCGACTCTGCTACTTGTAAAAACACCAACCCCTTCTCTCAATTCCCTCCATCTTCACCACATCTGCTCTCAGGATGAGGCTTTTCATTTTAGAACAAAGGAGATATCCTCCTTTATCAAAGAAAGGGGCTTTCCTTCCTTCACCACCAACGCTGCCCTACACCACATTTCTTCCATTTCAAGCACGTCTGCTCTTACCTCATCCTCCCACCACCTGCCAGGGATAGGGTTCCTCTTTTCCTCACCTATCACCTCACCAGCCTCCGTGTCCAGCACATAATTCTCTGAAACTTCCATCACCTTCAACAGGATCCCACTACCAAACACATCTTGCCCTCCCCCCACTTTCTGCTTCCTGCAGGGATCACTCCCTATGTGACTCCCTTATCCATTCATCCCTCTTCACTGATCTCCCTCCTGGCATTTATCCTTGCAAGCAGAACTAGTGCTACACCTGCCTCTACACCTCCTCTGTCACTATCATTCAGGGCCCCAATCAGACCTTCTAGGTGAGGCGACACTTCACCTGTGAGTCTGTTGGGTTCATATATGTGTTCGGTGCTCCAGGTGCGGCCTCTTGCATATTGGTGAGACCCGACATAGATTAGGAGACCGCTTCGCCGAGTATCTACGCTCCGTCCACCAGAACAAGCGGGATCTCCCAGTGGCCACCCATTTTAATTCCACTTCTCATTCCCAGTCCAATATGTCCATCCATGGCCTCCTCCACCGTTGTGATAAGGCCACACTTAGGCTGGAGGAACAACACCTTATATTCTGTTTGGGCAGCTTTCAACCTGATAGCCTGAACCTCGATTTCTCAAACATCCAGTAATGCCTCCTCCCCCTTCACCATTTCCCATCCCCTTTTCCCTCTCTCATTTTATCTCCTTGACCACTCATCAGCTCCCTCTGGTGCTCCTTCCCCACCCCCACTTTTTCTTTCTTCCATGATCTTCTGCCTCTTTCACAAAGCAACCTCCTAGCTCTTTGCTTCATCCCTCCCCCTCCAAGTTTTACCTATTGCTTGGCGTTTCTCTCTCTTCCCTCCTCCAACTTTCAAATCTACTTTTTTTCTCCAGTCCTGCCGAAGGGTTTCGGCCCGAAACGCCGACTGTGCTTTTTTCCATTGACGCTGTCTGGCCTTCTGAGTTCCTCCAAAATTTTGTGTGTATTGCTCAGATTTCCAGCATCTGCAGATTTTCTCTTGTCTGTGATCCAATGCTAGGATTTTGATTAAGAGCAAGCTTTATCTGCAATACCCTTATCATATTATCCCCCACTGAACATTACTGAAATACTATATCTGATTTAATATCACATTGCTGTTGGTGGGACCTGCTGTGCTTGAACTGGCTGCTGGGTTTCACGCAGGTATTATCAATTACCAATATTCTTCATTGACTGTAGAGTGTATTGGATTCAACTGTGACTAGGAAAGGTGACTATTTATTTTGCAATCCTCTCAGAAAACAATTACTGTAATGTATATCCATAAAATGCAGAGAACCAGTAAAAATATGTGTAGTTTTCTTCTCTTTGAAGCCACCAATAATGTCTATGTCAAGTAGTTGCTCAGGTCAGCTGTCCAGAAGCTGAATAAATTTATAAATAATGTCCTTAAATCTACTGGCAAGTAGGAAGGCTACTTCATTAATTAGACCTTAAGATATAGGAGCAGAATTAGGCCATCAGGAATGTTTGGCTGATCCATTTCCCTCTGAGCCCCAATCTTCAGCAGGGTTATATCATCCAAAATAGATTTTAACTCCTAATTTAAAAAAAAAACTGAAAATATTGTAAACCTGAAATATTATAAAAACAGAAATTGTGGAGAAACTTTTCCAGTCAGGCAGCAGCATTTAGAATGAAAATTCCTGGACTTAAACGCTGTTTTACTTTTCACAGATATTGTCTGATCTATTACGTTTTCCTAGCATATTTTTAACAATCGATAATAGATTTTCAATCCTGTTTTCTCTTTTCTTGTTCCAATAGATTGTAAGTTATTCTACTTTTTTCAATTATACCATGCACTGTCACATATGTCCTTGTATTCTGCTCTTGTCATCAGACATTAGTAATTTTGGCTTTGCTGTTGGAAGTCCAATTTGATTTGTTTCCCATTTGCTGGTCAGCACGACATCTCAGATCACTCCAGCAGGCCACAGTGTCAGTCATGATCCACTGTGCAGGGAAGGTCATTGTGACATGTGGAACTTGTTTCAAAATCATGTAGTATTGAGTGCTATCATTAAGCTTCTTTGTTCACCATCCATCACTAGGTGTTTGTGGTATCTTGAGGAAGCGGGCAGAATTGTGTATACACCACTTTAAAAAAATTGCTATTGATTGCAGCATCACAGGAAAAAAGTGTCCTATAAATGAAGTGAAATCTTGCCTTTTTTAGATAACTTAATTTCATTACTGTATTTAAAAGGTATAAAATGTCAACCCATTACAAGTGTCATTTCCTTCAAAAATAGTTTTTTTTAGCAGAAGCAAGAATGCAGGGTTCACAATCTATTTGGATGCTTCATTTAGAGATTGATTATGGCATAACAGGTACTTTGTAAATTGACATATCAGCGGATTATATCCAGAATGGTAGATAATGCTGAGCGAAGGATCTGAGATACTTTCCCTCACCTGAATGCAGCGAGCCACAGGCTGACATTGAAAGGAACAGAAGGAATCATTTGAGCAGCAGGGAAGGAAATAACAAAAGAGCAGAGTAATCTGAGGATTCACAATGGTTTAGTGCACCACAGGACGACAGAAAATGTATTAGTTTTCTGCATAACAGATCCTGAAATGGTACTTTCTTGATCTCCTCCTCTTGCTAACAGCAAAGAACTACTGTATTGCAAAAATGGTAAGAAACTTTGAAGGAGGTTAGTCACCTTAATGATTCGAGATGCATGTGTAATGCTGAGAGGGAGAGCAGATGGAGCAACGGTAGAAAAATGGATTTGCTGCAAAACGTTCAACATCATTGCAACAGCAAAGCTTCCTTCTCCATTTATCTTCTTTATATTTGATTTATAGAATCAAAGTTCAAAGGTCAAAGTAAATTTACATCACTATATACAACACTGAGATTAATTTTCCTGCAGGACTACTCAGTAAATCTATAGAATAGTAACTATAACTGCATCAATGAAAGGTCAACCAGAGTGCAGAAGACAACAAACTATGCAAATGCAAATACAAATAAATAGTAATAAATAACGAGAAAATGAGATAATAAGATAAAGAGCCCTTAAAGTGAGACCATTGTTTGTAGGAACATTTGAATGATGGGGCAAGTGAGTGTAGCTATCCCTTTGTTTAAAAGCCTGTTGATAGTAGGGTGGTAACTGTTCTTGAACTGGTAAGTGTGAGTCGTAGGCACTTCTACATTCTACCTGATGGTAGCAGTGAGAAAAGAGCATGGCCTGGGTGGTGAGGATCTCTGTCGATCGATGCTGCTTTCCTATGACAGCATTTCATGCAGATATGCTCAGTGGTTGGGAGGGCTTTACACGTGAAGTACTGGACCAAATATACTACCTTTTGTAGGATTGATGTTTCCAGACCAGGCTGTGAGCAGCCAGTTAACACATTCTCTTCTACACATCTTTAGAGGTTTGCCAAAGTTTTAATTGTCATGCAGAATCTCCACAGATTCCTAAGGAAGTAGCTTATTCCCAATGACACTTGTGTGCTGGGTCCAGGACCGTTCCTCTGAAATATTAACGCCCAGAAATTTAAAGTTGCAAACCCTCTCCACCTCTGATCCTCCAATGAAGACTGGCTTCTAGACAGTTTTGTTCTCCTGAATTCCACAATCAGTTTCTTGGTCTTGCTGACATTGAGTGAAAGGTTGCTGTTATGACACCACTCAGCCAAATTTTTAATCTCCCGTGGGCATGCTGATTTATCACCACCTTTGATTCAGCCTATGACAGTGGTGCCATCAGCAAGCTTGAATATGGTATTGGAGCTGTGCTGAGCCACACAGCCATAGGTGTAAAGTGAGTAGAGCAGGGGCCTAAGCACACAGTCCTGTGGTGCAGGTTTTTTGATGGAGATCATCGAGGAGATATTGCTGCCAATCTGAACTGACTGGGGTCACAAGTGAGGAAATTCAGGATCCAATTGCACAAGGAGCTATTGGGGTCAAAGTCTTGGAGCTTATTGATTAGTTTTGTGGGATAATGGTATTAAGTGCTGAGCTGTAATCAGTATCACTGTGGATTTAAGTGCAACTGGGCAATAGTCATTGAAACAGGTCACCATGCCCTTCTTGGCAGCATCGTAATTGAAGCCTGCTTGAAGCAAGTGGGGTATCACACACTGCCAAAGTGAGAGGTTAAAGATCTCAGTATACACACCAGACAGTTGTTCAGCACAGGTTTTTAGTAAGTGGCCAGATACCCCGTCCGGTCCAGATACTTCCTGTGGATTAATACTCCTGAAGGCAACCCACACGTCATCTTCAGAGACAGAGATCATCGAATCATCAGGGAATGTGGAACTTTGTGATTGTTCCTCCATGTTCTGACATTGAAGCCATGGAGTTCATCTGGAAGTGAAGCTCACTCACGTCACTTGATTTAACTTTGTTGGAGGTGAGATCATTCAAGCCCTGCCACAGCTGCCAAGCATCCCTTGTCTACTCCAGTTTCGTCTGGAGTCTCCACTTCACCTGTGATTTGGCTTTCTGGAGATCATACCTGCACCTCTTGTAGCTTACTTGATCTCCAGACTTGAGTGTCTCTGACCTGATCCTCAGCAAATTTTGGATCCGATGGTTCATCCAAGACTTCTGATTGGGGAAAACTCTGAATGATTTTGCAGAGGAATGATTACAGGATTGCTTTGAATCAGTGGACTAAGCCATGTTCAAGCCTTCATCTGGAAATCTTAATGAATACACCGTGGTTGTAAGAGAATTTATTATTCATTGAACCATAGAATTACATGAAACCTGTTCCTTAATGGAGACAATCCACTATTGGCGTATAGTAATTGTGAGGGTCAAAAGGAGGTGTCAAATGTAATCTCACCTTGCAGCAGGACCACATTTGAAGATATGTAAATACAGCAGTTGGAATACACAGCCTGTAGTTTTTAAACGTGATGTGCATTCCTTAATCTCCTTGTTTGTCAGGTAGTGTGGTCCAAACACTTACAAACTTCTGGGTGAGAAATAAAGACTTTTTTCATGCCCATCAACACAAGACTACATCAACTACACCACACAAATTAGACATCATTGACCACATCAGTCAATGTCTGCCCCAATTATGGAAGTGTCTCTAGTTCCCACATAAAGTTTATTTAACTCAGACCTCACAAAAATAAAATGGAAGTAAGTTATCTTTGATCCCCAGGGTCTGCCTGTGAAGAGGAAGAAAATAACTTTTCTTCTTGATTTCACTTGCCCATATTTTTTCCTTCTCTTTCCTTGCTTTCATAATTATTCTCTTACAGGACTTCTGCTGTATTGATGTCTGACAGAGGATTCCCTTATTTTCCTTCATCTATCCTCTGTGCAGGATCATTAGCATTGACAGCTCCTCCCCTTTTACTTATGAAAACTTATAGTATTTATCCTGAATTCCCTAAATCTCTTCCTTAAATGCTTTACCTCTTTAAATGTCCATGATTGTTCTGAGATTGATATATTTTCAAGTGCCCGTTTCTAGCTTACTTTTGCTGAATCATTTCTCAGTCTAACCGGTCATATTCCAATTTTCCAAAGATGTGCCATTTGGTAGGTTAATTGGTCACTGTAAGTTGTCCTGTGATTAGACTAGGGTTACATCAGGGTTGTCGGGCAGCGCAGCTCGAAGGTCCGAAAGACCCTATTCCGCACTGCATAAATAAAAATTATAATTATTTTGCATACTATATTTCAGAATTTCCATAACTTTGCTAAATCTAGCTGATTTATAATCATTGCTTTGGAAATGTTCTCCCTGAGGTACTCCTTCTACCCACCCAACTTCATTGCCTAAAATTAACTCAATTCTTGATAGGTCAACTGCCTAAAAATTTTATCTTGAATGCAGTTGAAGAATTATTTCTGCCTTTCATACTCATGATATCCCAGTTAATAACAGGTATTTGAAATCCCCTCCTGTTTGTCCACACCTCAGAATTTTGCTTTTTTTTCCTTTGGATTTTGGACGTTTTTAGTCTCCTTCTTCACAGCTGTTGTTATTTCCTTTACTCATATTACTACTCCAGTTTCCTTTGTTATCTACAATAGTATCCTAATTGTTATAAAACCATGTTTTTGTCTCTTGCATTTAATATATAGTTAATTACAGTAACTCAAATTTTTAAACAGCAAGTTGTTCATGCTCAACAGCGTCACTGTCAGAAAGATTGAATGTAGTGAATGAAGATTTTGCACTGCTGCTGAAAGTGTAATTGTCCAACTGTGACCTAGGGTCAGTACCAAAAGCTACATCAGGAATGGGACCTGTGCCAAATCTAACTCTTATTTTGCGCTTATTGACATTCTCATCATTCACTTCAGAATCACTTTGAAAAAGCTGTAACCTGTGCAAGGAAGTGTCTACAGTTGCCTTTTTCCCCTGGATATTCATTTATTTTTGGAGATTTTTCTTGTTACACACTTAGTGCTGTGGGATTTGCTGAAATCCACAAAAACTTAATACTGATTTATGAAATGATGTAAGTATGGAATGAATCTCTTTAAGAAGTAAATTTCTGAAAATACTGCAGATTAGAGATTCTGAGATCCAAAATCCAAACAATCCAAAATTCTCTCAGTGACATTCACTAAAGGAGTTTACAGTTTGGACATAAAATGGAATTGGAGACAGCCATCCAGCGCAATAACAGGCCTTTTAACCCACAATGTGTATAGGTTTATTACATAACCAATAGTAAATAATATGAAAAATGAGCATTGCTTCGCTGAGTAGTAAGTTCCAGATTTAACAACGAATTGATAGGGAAACCTCAGCAGGTTGGCCAGATTTTCAATTGATGGAAGCAAGGTAAATATTTCAGGTCAATGATCTGATTCATTAATGTGGGAGTACATAATATCCATTATCAACATTACTCTGTATTAGCTCTTATCAAATGAAGCTAAACATCCAGATCATCTTTCAATGAAGAGAATTAAATAATTTCACCATTTTCAGATTCCTACCATATTAACAATCCATGAGGTGTTGTGACTGTATCACTAGGGTGGCCCTGATGTGCAGGTCATATCGTTTGCTTGCTTGATACCAGGATCACAAAATGTATGTCCTACTCTTAGTTTCATCATGGCAAGAGTGTACAGGATGGGTAGAGAAATGACATTCTCAAATTCTCACATTCTCCTGTTGAATGTGGGAATCCTGGCCTATGACTTCTCAGAATGGAAGAGGACTATTTGTAATAGCACTGTAAGCTCGACACACATTTTCTCAACAGTACCCAGAGCCCATGATAAATGGTGGAAGGAATGTATTGCCTCTTAAAACTGTTCATCCCTTGCATCCATCAAGCATCTCTTCCCCTATGGTGAGAGAGTCTGTAGACATCATATGGACACCAACAGTCATCTCACAAAGCACACGACTGGAAATGCAGCCTATCATCCTCAACCCGATAGGACCACCTGAGAAAAAGAATTATGGCTGGTGCATTATATAGATAATCAAAATCCACAAATACATCTTTAATGAATAAAATTTGTAGTAATTATCATGAACTATCCTTTCACCCAAGTTCATTGATTCATACTGTTACACCTTAAGAGGGAGATGAAATTATGATTTTGATATTTCAGTTTACAGAATATTAATTTTAATTTCAAATGAAAAAATAAACAAGTATAGTTGTATCAAATTGGAGTCTTCTACCATTACATAGAGCTTTACATACACTCTTAGCTTAGTAAGCGTGAAGATGAATGTTCATGTAATAGATCAATACTTTACTGGGGAATTATTTTTGTAATCCTATAACAGTTGTTAAATGTGACCTCAGATAAAAAGCAGTTTCTTTGCACTGTGAGGTATTTAAAAGCTATGATATGTCATGGTCAGAGGATACAGAAATTATCAGTAAGGTTTTTTTTATTGATTATATTTTGGAACAATCTGCCGGCATGAAGTATTTACAACTGCTACTTTGGAGAGTGGGTGAGTGTTAGTTATTACACATGAAAGGCTCTGCAAAAGACCCAAATTCATACCATAAATCTTTTAAAAAATCCATTTTAAACAATTCCTCAGTACAAATGTCCCAGAATTTTTTTTTTGTAGTACTAGAATATAAGATGAGTTGAGATTCAGGCAGAAACTTTAATATTTCCTCTGATGTACAAAGGCCAGATATCTCAAACCAGGCTGCAAGCCAAGGAAACCAATCAAAGGTATCACAACATCACTTATGGCAGCTTCTCATCTTATCTCACTGTGATCAACAAAGAATTCGATCTCAAGACTCAGATGTTGGTACATTTTATAAGTCTTTGGCTCTTACTTCTCTTGTGCCGAAACTCTCTCTCCTTTTAATGATCACTTACCATCACTGTTTTTGCAGCCGCTGCTGAAGAAACCTTTAACCCTGCTGTTGTCATCCCAAAACTTGATGTTTACTTGTTGGCCCGAAACGTTGACTGTTTACTCTTTTTTATAAATGCTGCTGAATTCCTCCAGCATTTTGTGTGTGTTGCTTTGATTTCCAACATCTGTAGATGCACTACTACAGTGTAAAGTCTCTTCCAGGGATGCCTACTCTGAAGAAGTTTAAATCTTCCCTTTAGGAGTTCTGTGAAACCCTGTTTCATTGTTCCCCGTCTGTGACCTCTGCTGCCCTCCAACTCTTTGACCATGTGCTCACCCAAACCTGCTACTACAGCCACATATCTTTCCTGGGAACATATCTTCACCACTCAGTCCTGATGAAGGGTCTTGGTGCAAAACATTGACTTTTTTCCTGGCCTGCTGAGTTCCTCCAGCATTTTGTCTGTGTAGTTTAATTTACTTATCAGCTGCTAGTCATCCACAACCATAGCTGATCTCCCTGTATTTTAATTATCCATTATCTATTTCTTACGCTTTACTATCACCTGTACATTTTGTCAGAGTTGAATCCGAGACAAAATCATTGTCCTGAGCTTCAAATTCATGGCCTTGTCTCACTCAGTAATGTTTTCGTGCCTCACTTACTACAGACAATTTGTGCTTTAATTGCCCCGCTTTTAGTCCGTTGCATGACAAGTGTGCTAGAAGTTCATTCCTGCTGTATGGACATTGTATTACATGAACATTGGTCTCCAGTTCTGAAACTTGTTTTTATTGACTTCAAACAGCAACTGGGATACTCCTGCAAACCTGGAAAGGTAAGTTGAATCAGTACGGTGAGCTGGGGGCAAATGAATGGTTTTCTTTTTCAAAGTGACCAACCATCATCAGTAAGTACATCACCAACAAAGGGCTTTCACACTTTGTGCACAGAAAACCTTTCTTTACGGGCATCAACATATCAGAGCACCTGAAGGAAAACGGGTAGGTTGTATGTCCAAATAGTGCAAGACTCTGCTCTATTAATTGGAGAATCAGTGAATCATTTGTACTTGTTGATGTTGGGACCTTGAAGGTCAGGTTGAGTCAGTAGAAAAGGTGGCAGTCCTCCTATTAGCAATTATATTAGGAAGATAAGAGGGAGGCTGGATCTGTAAGGTGGGTACAAGGATTGCAAGGAGATCTGTTGTTGATGTGTAATATAAATTCCTTGAAAACAACCTTGGATAGTTTGGCCCTCTTTAACATGATTTCATTGGCTTAAGAGCTTCATCTTGATCACATCTGAATCACCTACATTATGCTGTTTAAGAGTACGGCTATTCCAGCTCATGATCATTTAAGATTTGCTTGAAAGGTCACTTGCAATGAGATCAACAGACTGAGTTTTATGTAGAACGAGATCTTTGTGCATCCTTCGTGTTGTTGCATGAATTATGTCACTGGAGAAAGGTACTGGTAGATATGAAGCAGCCTCTTTACTCAACAAAACAAGATACAGCAGGCATCATACTGAGATGCTTTCGGTGAAAAGGTCTGGCTGGCCCAATGCTACCCAATATTTTATGTGTTAAACATCAAAGGACAATTCCATATTTACAATGCATCCACAATGCTTTCATTGAAACTACAGACAAACTTCACACCTCCCGATTCACACCCACACCAAAGATATCTAAATGAATTTTAATCAGCATTGTCTGGTCCATGATTCAAGCCTTTTAGGTACCTATTGTTCAGAGTTGCTTTTTAAATTAAATCTACAAACTACTGTATATTCAGGTTTGAAGATTGGTGGCTGAAGTTATTTGCTAGAAGTACTAAACTGAAAAATCTCTCTAATAATTCTGTATTATTAACATATTATTATTTGAAAACTCTTACTGATTTAAGAGCAAGAAGCTAATGTGTGTATTTCACATATATATGTAATTCTGCATTGATTTTTAAGCATTCTTTTCATCTCTAAAATCTATCTCTGACCTCATACAGTCAATGAAGTCCTGTTTCTGAATAAGTGGCCCGTGCTGTCCACTGAACAGGCATGCATGGATTAAGTCTACAAATTTTAGTGCACAGGAGTAGTACTGCACCAATGCACCAGAGACAGAGAGAACTAGGAAGCAAAATCAAAGTCTAAAGCAACACACTCAAAATGCTGGAGGAACTCTGCAGGTCAGGCAGAATCTATGGAAGTGAAAAAGCAGTCAACGCTTTGGGCTGAGACCCTTCTTCAGGACTGAGAAGGAAGGGAGAAGATCGCAGAATTAAAAAAAAAGTGTGGGGGTGGGGAAGGAGGCTAGCTGGAAGATGATAGGAGAAGCCATGCGGGTGGGAAAGGTCAGAGGCTGGAGAAGAAGGAATCTGATAGGAGAAGAGAATGGACCACAGGAGAGAGGGAAGGAAGAGGGGGCCCAGGGGCAAGTGATGGGCAGGTGAGAAGAGGTAAAAGTTCAGAGTGGGGAATAGAGGTGGGTATGGAGTGGACAATATTTTTTTTACCAGAAAGCAAAATCAATATTCATGCCATCAGGTTGGAGGCTACCCAAATGGAATATAAGATGTTGCTCCTCCACCCCGAGGATGGCTTCATCTTTACCTTAGAATGCACAGTAAATTTCTGACTTTCTTTTCAAAAACTTTATTTTTTAAAAAAAGCTGTTGGGAATCACAGTAACTATTGTACCACACAATGGAAAATTCTTATCCCAAAGGATTACCACCACTTCAATTCCACTCTGATTTCCCTAATTTATGGCTTTGGTTCTCACTGTCTTTCTCCATCTTTAAAATAATTATGTTTCGGCCTTTGAAAATTTCTGCTCTGTTAGTTTTTAACCCCTTTGTTGCTGAAATGTTTATGCTCCCACTTCTAAACCTACAGATGAATAACACCACCATAAAGCAGCATATGCGTTCATTTTCTTGTTAAAATACAGCTTTTATCTTCACCTGTGATAGCAATATATATTTTCCTGAGCACCCGGTGAAAAAAAAGTTATCTTTTTCAAAGCTTCTCCCATGCACAGATTAGAGTTCTAATTTTGTTCATTATTCTTAGTTTCTTTGGCAGTTTCACCTATAATGGGCAAGAAACTAAACTCTTATTGTTATTTTTATATGCTATTTCCCCCCCCCCCATGCCTGAAAATGGTATACAAGCTATTTGTACAAGCATGTTGTTGATGCCACATTGGTAAAGGGACTTTGTATAGCACCACTGATGACTGACAACAAAATACATGTGTTCAGATCATGATATTAATCAGTACACAACATTGATCTGTCATCAGCACTTCCATTTTCAATGAGGACTATTGGCGATTAAATTGGGAATTATATTGTAGTGGTGCAAGTATACAACTAATGTTTATTGTACATAATCTCTTGCCGTATCCTATGCAGAAAACACACAGTGTATCCCTGAGCATCTTCTGATATGCAGTCAAAAATACAACATAAGCAACAGAATTGAGTTATAAATTATAATTTAGGTATTGATTTATTTAGGAATAACAAAGTTATCTGTTCTGCTGCTACATACATCTTCTCCTGAACCTTTTCCACTGAACATAACATTAAAATACACAAAGGATTCCTTCCCCTGCAAGTGCTTATGAAAAGGTTCATGGATTATTTGCAAGTTAGTTTCTTCATTATATATGCTCAATATTGAAGATCTTTGAATTTTGGGAGTGTTTTGTACTTGTCTGACTTGACAGTAATTTATTGGGGGCAGTATTTTTCTTGTGCTGTATGTAATACTTTGGTAGTGACAAGGCTTGTACTTTAAATAATTGCCTCAAGATTTAATGGAGTTGTAGGACTTTGTTTGGAATTCAGCATAAGTGGGAGAATGAAGTGATAACCTTCAGAGTAGGCACTTTAGGAAAGGGAGCAGGAAGCCACTTCCACAGTGTTGAGAGAGCAGTTCTGTTGCCCTGACTTAGTGACCACTAATGTTTGAGATGTCTATTTTTCATTCAAGGTTATGATTGGAACCTGCTGACTGTTGCAATGTAACAGAAAAGGAGACTGCTCAGGGGGAGGCCTCAATCCATCCATCCCCTGTTCAACTCCACATAATCAAATGATTTGTGAGTAAAATCAGTGATCCAACCCTCCCCAATTGCCAAAATACCCTCTTCTTGCCTTTCATCCATTACTAGGAATCACATTATTCTGCAGCATCATATTTAAAGCTTTCAGAAAATACATATTCAAAATTAAATGTTATATTATCTTATGTTAAATCTGTCACAATTGATAAAAAAGTGAAAGACTTGTACATCCCCATTGTACTCTTCTGTGTGTCTTTGCCTCCCCTGCTGATCATCCAAGGTACTACTGCTTGGTTTCTTTAATGGAGAAGGTTACTGCTGAGTTTGAAGGGGGTGCTTTCAGTTTCTGAGCTGGAGAACAGACATTAGTTATCTGCGTAGTTTCATTTTTTCCTTCCGTCCATACCAGTCATTTCAATGTTTCAATATTGAGACAAAAATTCTAATGATAAAAAGCAATACTTAAAATAATGATAAAATTGCATGTATATGTGGAAATACTGTAGAATATTCACCTCTCCCACTTAAATCAGCAAGTGATTACAAAGGTAAGAGTGCGATACGACAATTGTACAGCTCCTTAACACGGAAGAATTCACAAAGCTCTCCATTTACCAAAAGCTTGGACAGCATTAGAGTGGCCAATTCCCTGTGACCAGGGCACAGCTCCTGTGTTAATCAAAGCAGCCTTTCAGCTTGACAAATTGGTCTGCAGTCCTGTTTTGCAGCAACTTTTGTACCTTTAAGCCTTTTATTTTCAAATAAAATTTGAAATAAAATATAAAATATAACTAAAATTAGTCCATTCTTTTGATCACTCAAGAAGTATGGCTGGCCTTACAGTCCAAATCCAGGGTATTTTTGTATTTGTCAAAACAATCCAAGTTTTTCTGCACCTTGTTGAGTGAAAAACAACTGTGTGGTGCTATCAGCAAAGTTAATGTTGATTTTGTAAATTTGCTGACATATATAATTTGGTCTCATGTGACAAATCAAATTATAACAGACTGTTTCACGGATCTTCCAGTAGGTTTTACAGAGCCTGAAAGGACTCCTCAGATTCTGAAATCTCTGTCTGGATTGCAACAGTCTTATCTGGCTGTCTGCCAGATAACAGTGAAGTCATTAACAATCTGGCAGTGCTGGAGTCACAGATGCATGTGGAAATCTAATGTACAGGATATTTTCAGTGCAATTCAAACTCTGTGAATTTGAGCTCCAAATCTATTTATTGATCTTCAGAGCTAAAGAGAATTGTATTTGTCTTTTGTTATCTGAAGCCAAATATTGGAAACACATAATCATAAGATAAATTTTAGATCTTCCTCACCGCATTTAGAACATAGAACATAGAGTTCTATATACCTACATATTGTGCCAATCTTTTAAACTACTTCAAAATCAATTTAACCCTTACCTCCCACATAGTCCTTCATTTTTCTTTCCTCTGTATGCCTCTCTAAGTGTCTCTTAAATGTTCCTCATGTATCTGCCTCTACAACCTCCCTGGTGGGACATTTCATGCACTTACTACTCTGTTTGTTTAAAATCAAATCTCCCTTTAGCATCTGCTCCCCGCCTCTTTCCCCCAATCATCTTAAAAATATGTCCTCTTGTATAACCCATTGATGCCCTGGGAAAATGGCACTGGATGTCTATTCTGTCTATTCCTCTTATCATCTTATATGCTTCTATCAAGTCAACTCTCATTCTCCTTTGTTCCAAAGAGAATAGCCCTAGCTTATTTAACCTTTCCTCATTATACAAGTTTGCTAATCTAGGCAGCATCCTGGTAAATTTCCTTTGCAACCTTTCTAAAGCTTCCACATCTTATTTATAATAATTTGACCAGAACTGAAACACCAAGTGTGTTCTATCCAGAGTTTTACAGAATTGCAATATTACCTTGTGCCTCTTGTAATTAATCCACTGAATAATGAAGTCCAACACACTGTAAGCTTTCTTTTTAACCAACCTATCAATTTGCATGGCAGCTTTGTGGAATCAATGGACCCAAGAATCCTTTGTTCCTCCACACTGTTAAAAATCCTGCCATTAACTTTGTATTACTTCACACTTTTCTGGATTGAACTCCATCTGCCACTTCTCAGCTCAACTCTGCTTCCTATCAATGTTCTGTTGTAACCAAGAACAAACATTTACATTATCCATAATATCATAAACCTTTGTGTCACCGGCAAACTTACTAACCTATTCTTCTGCTCCCTCATCTATATCAGTTATAAAAATCACCCAGGGTAGGAGTCCGGGAACAGATCCCTACAGAACACCGTTAGTCATGGACTTCCAGGCAGAATACACTCCCATAATATCATCCTCTTACTTCTGTAGGGAAGCCAACTCTGAATGCTCATAGCCAAGTTTCCCTGGATCCCAGTCTTCTTGACTTTTTGAATGAGGCTACCATGAGAAACATTGTTGAACTCCTAAATAAAATCCATATACACTACTTAGTTACCTTCATCAAATTGTTTTATCGCTTCCCCAGAAAGGTTTATCTAGCCTGTGAGGAATGGCCTATCTCTTCAAAAAAACATGTGGACAATCACGGGTAATATTATGCTTCTTCAGATACTTATAAATTCTGTTTCTAAGAATCCTCTCCATTAGTTTACCCATCACTGACATAGTACTTACTGGTCAATAACTCCCAAGATTATTCCTATTAGCTTTCTTGAACAAAGGAAAAATATTAGCAATTTTCTGGTACAATTTGTTTGGTCAGTGAGGATGCAAAGATCAACCCCAGTGGTACAGTAGTCTCTTTTCTTACTTCCCATCGTAACCTGGGGTATATCCTGTCTGGCCCTGGGGACTGACCTATTCCAATGTTTTTCAAAAGTTAATGCACATGCTCTTTCTTAACTTCAATATGTTGCAGCAGATTAGCCTGCTCTATGCTGTCCTAACATTAACAGTGATTTCTCTCACTAATGAATACTAATGCAACATATTCATTAAGGACCTCCCCTGCCTCCTTCAACTTCAGGCATATGTTTCCTCTCTTATCCCTGATCAGTACTATTCTCTAGTCATCCTCCTGGTCTTCATATAAATGAAGAACATCTAGGAGTTTTCCATAATTCTACTCTGCTGTGTCTTCTCATACCCGTTCTAGCTCTCCTTTCTTAAGCTCTTTTATGGCTACAGTATAACTCCCAAGAACCATGTCTGATCTTGTTTCCTCAACCTTAAGTATGCATACTTCTGGCTCTTAACTAAATGTTCCACCTGTCTTGTCAATCATGTTTTTTTCCACCCTACCATCCGTTTCCTACTTTAATGAAACAAACCTATCCAGAACACCATGCAAGTGGTCCCTAAACAATCTCCACATTTCCATTGCATATTTCTCTGTGAACATCTTCTCTAATTTGCGCTTCCAAGTTCCTGCCTCGTAATATTATAATTAGCCCTCCCCAATTAAATACTTTCCGATATTATCTGCTCCTTTCCTTGTCCAAGGCTATCCTAAAGATTGGCGAATGCTGGTCACTGTCTCCGAAATGCTAGCCTACTAAGAGATCTTTCATCCGACCAGACATTTATCTTTGATAATTTAATTCTGCAGATTTATTCTGCACTTAGTAATAATGAATCCAGAAAATAAAACGAAAAATGGGAACCTCTTTCTTTTAGATTTTACTGTGAGCTGAGGTAAGACTAAAGTGGTTCATTGATACTTAATGCAAATACAGTAAAGGATATAATTGCATTTGGTCCAAGAGATCCTTTGATATGTGAACAATTTCAGTTCATGCTTTTCATCTATGTACTCCAGCAAGATTACCTTTGTTAAATGTGACAAATCTGATTTTGGTTGGAACTTTTGCAGTTATTCTATATTACCATTAGTGTAATATTTTATATTACTTAATTTTCTATTGTGTATAAAAGTATTTGGATCAGCAAATAAGTAGAATTTCTGCTAGAAATATTGTTCCTCACTTTGAAAATAAAATTTATCTATATCTTTTTTTCTACTCACTGCATCACAAGGTTCAAGTGGAAACAAATCATAATCACTTAAATTACTTCCTCATGTTCTCATTCAAAGGGTCAGAATTCAGGACAAAGGCAATTTCCCTCCAAAGATTAAAGTTTCAATTATAGTTGAACTAACACACACTTGTTCATCTGACAATGAATTACTGCCTCATGGGCATTGTACAAGTTAATTATTCACAGAATAACTGATGTTCAGAAGGTCTCTACATTTGGGCAGTGAATGAGAATTACGGGTATGCCACTTCAGTAATTATTTCACAGTAAGTTGAAGAGTTCAAGTCCACTTTGTCAACCCAATACTTCTGATGCTTTATAAAAACAAGATCAGAGTGGGAGACATGTATGTTTCTGAGGTTAAGTTTTAAGGATGACTCAGATAGCTAAATGTATTCTCTCTGAAGAAAATAGAGTTGAAAAGAAATGTTATACAGCCCTTCAAATAAAGCAATATTTCAGTAAAGTAGGAGACACAAAGGACTGCAGATGCAGGCACCTGGACCAACTTTAAGAGATGTTGGAGAAACTCAGTATGTCAATAAGCAGACATTTCCCTCCGTGAATAAAATAGGAGCTACAATTATGGGTAAGTTCCTGCCCGAAGAAATACATAGAAGCTTGTGCCGGATGTTATAAGTGATTGAATATATTGAAATTGTTTTATTGTTGTCACACTTGCATACTGTTCACACATATCAAATCATTACACAGTGCATTGAGATAGTACAAGGTAGAACAGTAACAGAAACAGGATAAAGTGCAACAACTATGGAGAATGTGCAGGTCAAGTAGAAGATAATGTGCGGGATCATAACAAGGTATATTGTGAGACCTGGAGTTCAAGGAACCATTCAGTAGCTTTATAATAATGGCATAGAATCTGTCCTTATCTGGTGGCATGTTCTGTCAGGTTTTTGCGTCTTCTGCCTAATGGAGGGAGGAGAAAAGAGAAAGTCCTGAGCAGCTGGAGTCTTTGATTACGCTGGCTGCTTTACTGAGGCAGTGAGAAGTGTCGACAGAATCCATGGAGGGGAGACTGGTTTCGTATTTGTTTCAACATAATGCCTTTAATGAAACAGAACAATCTGGCATAAGAATAGAATGCTCTCTTATTTACAAAGTATTTGACTGGCAGTATGCTATCATTTGGCAATGCAGTAGAATGTGCGTGTCACCCAAAATATATTTATATCAGCAATGTATAGTCTCTATCTGTGGACAAGCTGATAACCTGATATAAAGTAACTGGAAATAATTTTCAATAGCTTAATTGTTATGGGATTGTTGGTGTTCAATAGTTTGTTACTTTTTAATAAGGAGGAATTTTCAAAATATAATTGCAGCACCAAATGAAATGACTAAATTTGAACATCTCCCAGATCACCATTTCCACCATGACACCTTTTAGTGATACAGAACCTCTCGTGTTTGAGAGGCTTCTACACTGGACTCAGTCCCTCAGTGTCTATTGGCAGAAGGACCAAAAACAGTGGCCCCTCCCATTTGTGTTGACTGCCCTAGGTTTTATTGCATCCCTGAGCAAATGCTCCTGCAGTTTGGAATGTGCCAGTTGGGAGCTTGCCCATACAGACACCTCATTGTACTGGAAGATCAGTAAATTTTGGACAGACCTGTGCAAGACATTTTCTGAGTTGATAATCTTTAACCTTGCTATGTATTCCAGGGAACAATTCATAAATCAAAGAGTCCACTGTAACACAACCATGTGGGAGAAACCTCAGCAAGGGCACTTGTATTCCTTTCCCAGACTTCCTTTGCAAATGCACAGTCTAGAAAGAAGTGCACGGCATTGCATCCTTAATTGCAGCCTTTCCAAAGGCAGCATATGTGAGCAAGACACTGACCTGAGGAAGGACCCCCTCACCACCAACTGAGTGAGTTGTTGATGTTTATTGATTTGTTTTGGTAATGAGGCATTCTGCCCAATTGTTTTGATGTCTGCCTGGGGAACCATCCCCACCAGATCCATCATGCCTTTGTTCCACAATGACTGCAGGGTGTTCTGCCTGATGGACTTGCCAGCAAAGTTGTTTTTTTTTCTGAAAGAATTTTACCACAAAAGACAGATAATGCAGCAAATCCACATGAGTGGGACTTGCTGCCTACATGCTTTGGTTCCGTGCGGAGGAAAATGCAGCCACACACCAAGGTGGCCATCGGGATGATAGAAATATTGACTATGTTTTTCCTCCTGTTATTTGGAGACATCCAGTCAGTATGGCCTTTTAGGCACATTCAATCTCAGATGCCCAGATGAAATGGAAGATAACTCAGGTGACTGCCATGGTAGAGAAGTACGTATGGGCCATCCCTGCGCCAATTACAGAAACACCAAGAACATCTTGGATTTGGAGCTGGTTAATCATTATCACATATACTAAGATATAGCTGAATGCTTGTCTTGCATACTGTTCATGCAGACCAGATCATTGCACAGAGGACTGAAATAGAACAAGTTCAAACTATAACAATGCAGAGCAAATTATAACAGAAGCAGAGAAAATACAGTGCAGGAAAACAATGAAGTGCAAGATCATAACAAGGTGGATGGTGAGGTCAAGAGTCAAATTTATTGTAATAGAGAATGACTCAATAATCTCAATAGTGGGTAGAAGCTGTCCTTGAGCCTGGTGGCACAGGCTTTCAGTTTTTTTTAACCTTCTGCCCAATTGTTGAGGAGAAAAGAGAGAATATCTGAGGGGTCAGGGTCTTTCATAATGCTGGATGGTTTACTGAGGCAGTGAGAAGTATAGATAGAGTCCTTGGTGGAGTGGCTGGTTTCCATGATAAGCTGAGATATGTCCACAACTCCCTGCAGTTTCCTGCAGCACGGGAAAGTAGTTGCCCAGCATTTATGCATCCAGATTGGATGCTTTCTTTGATGTAAGTGTAAAAAGGGGATGCCAAATTTCTGTAGCCTCCTGAGGAAGTAGAGGCACGGGTGAGCTTTCTTGGCCATGATATCTATGTAGTTGTACCAGGGCAGGCTGTTGGTGATGATCACTGAGGAACTTAAAACTCTCAACTCTCACAACCTCAGTACTGTTGATGAAGACAAGGACATGTACACACTCAAACCCCGCTTAACTCTGAAGATACATTCCTCGGAGGTGGAGTGCTATGTAAATCAGTGCTATGCAGGGTCATTCTATCATTAAGTAAATGGACATGTGAGCCGGACAAAAAAAATCAAACCCAAAATGTATGATATATTATTTTCTGTAAAGGCAGTAATTCATGGAGTGACAAACACACGAATAGGCCTAACCTGTACATCAGTGGAGCAGCAACACATCCCAGCGGCTGCGGAGGGAGCCGGTGGTGGTTACATCTTAGAGGAGGGACCAGGCTATGGGTCCTTCTCTAACTTTGGCTTCTTTTTCAAGTATGCATCAAGGTTTGGCTGCCTTTTCTTAAGTTTCCTCTCATGAAGTATTTCTCAGTAGCAGGATATCATGTCGAGAACACCTCTCTTTGCCTTATGCTGCCTTGTGCTGAAGAATTTTGTGGTGAGGTTTCTTGCTGGTGTTTCCTCTTCTTCATCCGTGTCTTCAGATTCACCCAGGATGTGATGCTCTGCCAATTCTCAAAGCTCTTCATTATTAAGGCTCTCAGCATGAGAATGCAGTCTCTTCTACATTGTCATCATTAACATTTTCCAATCCCACCTCACTGGTCAGCTGAACAAGGTTTTGGATGACTGGTTCTGCCTCAGATCCCTGGATGTCATTGCAAGCTTCTGGCCGTAGCTTCTTACACACTCCCTCATCAACTTCAAAACACCATATCACTTGCAGTTTCACATCAATTCAAATGCTTTACCAAGACATCTTAGATGTACTACCCTCACTGGAAGTTCCAGGCCATTTTCCAAACATCATGGCTGAAAAAAATGCAAATAAATTGGCAAGAGAGCAAGAACATTTACACACACAGGGGAGACAGAGCATGAATTAATACATGTTGTGAGTGGCTCAGAGCGTATGTAAGGCACTCTCATTAGCTGATACAATGTTTTCTGTAATTGCGGCTGCTCTTGTAAAGTTGTAAGTGTTGTTAAAAGGACTTTTTGTCATTTTTAAAAATGTCAGTAAAGAATTGAATAACCGTGGGGCCTGAGTATACCACGCTTCTTTCTGAAATCAATGATCAGCTCCTTTGTTTTACGGACCTTGAGGGAAAGATATTTGCCATGACTCCATGTCACTAAGTGCTCTATCACCTCATCATTATTTGAAATACAGCCCACAGCAGTGGTACCATCTGCAATGAAACTAGAGCGGAATCTGGCCATGCAGTCATGAACATACAGGGAGTAGAGTAGGGGGCTGAGGACACCGCCTTGTGGAGCACTGGTATTTAGAACAGTCATACAGATTTTACCAGTCATCAAGACAGAGCTCCATTCCCACAGTCTCAATTTTCCTTTAACCTTGACTACCATGCCAGTCAATTTTTGTTACATGCCTTGACCTACAAACTGAATCCCCAGCACCTTCAGGTAGTCACAATCAGCCCAGCTGGCAAAGAATATGGCCTCACCCTTTCTGCTGCTATAACTGGCATCTCACACCAATTCTAACTAGTCATCAAAGTGGACTTGGATCAGGAAAAAACAGTGGAGGTGTTCAGGACATTTGCAATTTAACTCTTTGACATTAATATGGTCTTATATTTGTTATTGATTTGGCTAATTTTACATCATTGTACTCACATTAATATCAGATAGAAATGAAGACCTCATTTTTATCTTTCTTTGGTATCTTGGACAAAGTTCATAATGTCTGGAAGGATGAGAAAAATACCTTCTACTGTCATAGGACAATGAATAAAGTTTGCAGGAAATGAGCTGTGTGTTCAAAAAGCTAGATTCAGAGTTTTAGAGAAGCTAAATACAGATCATGTAAATATTTTCAAATGTTGTCATAATCGATTCATTGCACTTTTTAGGACTAAGCAACAAATGATGTGAAATACAATAATTACACATGGCTTTGAAAAATGCCCATTTGATTAACAGGGAGGACTATTTGATGTCAATCTCTGTTATGTTTTGTTGACGTTGTATCTGCCTTCAAAAAAAGTGCTGACATAACAATAAATATTCTAATATCAGAATCAAATTATTCCATATTGATTGTTAATGATTATCTTGCAGATGATGAAATACAGCTACTGCGAATGAATACAAAATACCTTTTTGCATGAAAATCTAAAGGGAAGAAATTCATGCTTCCTGTATTTTTATTGTGACTTCTTTGTGAACCAACTCAGTGCTTTGCAAGCTGAAGTATCACTGAAAATGGTGAAATATAATGGAAGTCCTGCTGGAATAGGTGAAAAAGAGAAGGGATATTTTGCATTCACAGTTGGGTAAGAATATTTCCAAGAGCAAGTCAGGAGATCGTTAGAATAAGTAGATGCCAACAACAGAACCAAGTTTCCTTAAATATGATGAGCATGGGTAAAGTGCAGGAAGAAGTTTAGCATTTTCATTTAATTATAGAGATGTATAACTGATTTCTTCAGAGGTTTGTTCTGCCAACTGTATTATACCTTCAGTTTAGCCTTCCCCTCACTGAACTACCAAAATGCTTCATTTAATCACAACCTAACACTATTTATAGCAGGATTTTCTTCACAGTCACACACAAAGCATTTCTGCAAGTGTGCTGATCCCAGCTCGGGTGATTAACACATTTGAATCTCATATATTAAAGTTTAGTGCTTACAAATCCTTAGCAAGATGTACATATTTAAACTCCAGAAGCAAACGACTATTTTAAATGCACTGAAAGAAAATGTAGTCATAGTTGAAGGTGGCTGTTATTACTTTTCCATAGAAAGAAATCATATGGAAATCTAAAACAGACAAGCAGATTAGTGTCAGTAGTATTTTTGTATCATAAAAACTTCCTTTTCTTTCCAAGATGATTTCTGTCTTCCAGTCTCAGCAATAGAGCACATGATCTCCACCAACAGCAGAGAGTGGGAGGTTTGTTGATAGATTGGTTATGCAAATAACAGACTATAATTTTAAGGGAGAAATCACAAGAATGAGAGTATAAATGTATTGCTTAGAAGCTCTACCCACACTTGAAGTAAAAAATATTTCTTTCATATTCTCCTTATCAGATTCTTCTTAACCCTAATAGAAACTAATTTGAGAAATGCAAGATTCAAAGAGTGAAAGGATTAGTTTTGTGCCAAAACCTTCATTGAGTTTTGTTGAGTAGGTGGGATGCAATGTGCGATTTTGGGCAATGTTCCAAAATATTTATGGTAATTTTTCTGATTAAGTAGCTAGGGATCTAATAGTCAACCAGAATGATATTTTTCCATCTGTGAAATTTTCTCTAAATAGCATAGAAGTATTTTACTAGAACATTAAAAAAAACGTTTAATAAAATTAACATAATCCTTATAGGTTCGATGTGTTGGCTGGCCTGATCCTTTTGCTGTTCTGAACTATTATCTGCACATTAGGCTACAGATTATGCATTGTCATCGTTTCACATTTTACAATGTACTGGCCTCCAAAGTGATGCATGAAGAGTATGCTAGGAGCAGCATGGCCGAATCAGAAACTAAAATGGCAAATTAGTGATGTTATAACCCAGAACCACATGCACACTGAACAGCTAGAACAGCTGCTATATACAGAGAAAAACAATACCACAGTTAGTTGCTGAAAATTATGCGTCTGGTCATGAATGATGGTGGATAGGCAAGGACATAACATGAGATAGAAACTGAAGAAATAATCTCATTCCCAACAATGCCAAAGGTCACTATTTAAGTGCAAATGTGTTTGGGACCATTATCATTTGAAGTGGACACTACTTAATATCTTCCTGAGAAAATTACCACATTCCTGATGTGAGTGTTGTAAGTGGTATAGTCCTTGGTAAGGCCAGCCACTTGTAAAATAACCAGCCTCTGAATAGTCTTCAGAGGACAGGATATTTGCAGCTAGTTCCCATTGAGTTTTTGGTCAATGGTGAAACCACTGTTTTTCCAAGATGCTTTTGGTATGGAACTTGGCAGCACCAATGGTTTTGGATGTTAATGGGAATTTATTGTATTCTCTTTTATGCAACTGCTCATTTCTATCACTTGTGAGATGAAGAATTTACCCCTAAAGGTTAGTTCTGGAATTTTATTTGCAGAATTACACAGGGAGCAAAACACAGTTGTAATATTTATTGGGCACTGTTTACATCTAATGAAAATGCATTGAAAGCGCAGCTGAATATAACTAGACCCCACTGGAACACAAAGAGCATACTGAAAGGGAAAAACGTTCATATTTTCTTCCAGTAAGACATAAATCCAGCTGCTCCATCTGACCTCTATTGACTTTGATTTTGCTAAGGTGTCCTGTGCTAACACAGTCACTCTGATCAGATCTCTGGAATTCGCAACTTGATATTATGTTTGGTCAGAGGCTATAATAATATTTGAAACTAAGTTGTTCTGGCAGAGCCCTATCAGAGCATGAATAAGCAATTTTCAAGTCCACAGGTGCTACTTGATAGCATTTTTGCTGAGTCTTTCCCAATCTTTTCCTAATGATTAGAAAAGGGTTGAATTGGTTGTTAATTGCCCAAATGCGTAGAAGAATGAGGGGAGATTTGATAGAGGTATATAAAATTATGATGGGTATAGATAGAGTGAATGCAAGCAGGCTTTTTCCACTGAGGCAAGGGGAGAAAAAAAAAAACAGAGGACATGGGTTAAGGGTGAGGGGGGAAAAGTTTAAAGGGAACATTGGGGGGGGCTTCTTCACACAGAGAGTGGTAGGAGTATGGAATGAGCTGCCAGATGAAGTGGTAAATGCGGGTTCTTTTTTAACATTTAAGAATAAATTGGACAGATACATGGATGGGAGGTGTATGGAGGGATATGGTCTGTGTGCAGGTCAGTGAGACTAGGCAGAAAATAGTTTGGCACAGCCAAGAAGGGCCAAAAGGCCTGTTTCTGTGCTGTAATTTTTCTATGGTTTCTATGGTTTCTATCTGTTCAAAAATGTCAGAACCAGAGAATAAGGACTCAAACTAATAGCAGGTCACAGCACTTGAAGCACAACACATTTTAAATGTGGCAAAGGTGTCCGTCTCCACCACTCTTTTAGGCAGAGAGTTTCTACCACCTACTGGATGAAAATTACTTTTCTTGTCTCCACATCAGAATTATTGCTAGCTCCTGCAAGAAAAAAAATCTTCCTGCTCCAGTCATGAGGGTTTGCAAGCATCACAGATTGATTTTAAACCTGGATCCAAGGATCCTGGTAGGTTGTAAACTTCGGTGAGTCAACCAAATGAGATTTGATTCATGTCCTATTTAAATACTCATCCAAAATGGAGAGGAATTACTACCTGCTTTTTCTACAGGAGCAGACCTCAATCGTGATATCCCAGCATCAGTCCTCAATGGTCATTTCAGAGGAGGAGAGGGAATGATCCAGAGTAGATGGTAAAGGGTCAGAATGAGGTTTACTATCTCTGATATATGTCATGATATTTGTTTCTTCAGAGCAGCATTAAAGTGAAAGGTGTACAAAAATTACCTTAAGGTACAGAACTAGCGCAAAAGATGAATAGCGGGATAGTTTTAATGAACTGCTTGGAAATTTGACGGCAGAGAGGGAAGAATCTGTTCCTAAAGTGTTGAATGTGGGTCTTCAGGATCCCGTATCTCCTTCCTAATGGCAGCTATAAGAAGAGACCATGTCCAGGATGAAGCTGTTCTTTAATGATCAATGCTGACTTCTTGAGGCACCTCCTTTTCAAGATATTCTGGATGGAAATACTTTGCTAGGCCCTTTCCAATACACATCCCAACTCCTGGGTTACTTAGTCAGGAAACAAAACCTTCACCTCCTCCTTCCTCTGGCCACAGGCTAAAATCACAGACTTTTTCAAATGATGTCTCTCTAACTTGAATTGCACAGTTGAGGAGAGTCTCAGCAGCCAACTTGCTTCTAGTGTTTTGGGAAGGGGAAGTAATCCATCAGAGGCATAGGCCTCCCTATCATTAAGGTCATCTCCCATAGGGATGAGGCACAGAAGCCTGAAGACCCACACTCAACCACCTAGGCACAGTTTCTTCCTCTTTGATATCAGATTACTGAACAATCCATGAACTCTAACTCACTATTCCTCTTTTGAACTATTTTCATATTTTCATTGTATCTTATAGTAATTTGTTATGCCTGTACTACTGCCACAAAACAATAAATTTCACAACTTAAGTCAGTGACAATAAAACTAATTTTGATTCTCTGACAGAAGATATATGACAGTGGTATACGACGTGTTGAATAGTTTCACTAACTCACACCACATGTCATGATGGTGTAGTATATAAGCCTTGAATCAATATCAAAGGAAATAAAAGTATGAAGAAAATACAGCTTGGTGAAGAAGGGACATGGCAGACTTGCCTTCATTGGTTAGGAGTTTTGAGTATAAGAGGTAGGAAGTCATGTTATAGACACATGAGGCTTTGGTGAGACTGCACTTGGAGTATTGTGTACAGTTCTCGTTGCTATACCATAGGAAAGGTATGATCAAGTTAGAGATGGTGTAGAAGAGATTCACAAGGATTTTAACAGGATTGGAGCACTGGAGAGACTGGAGAGATTTTCTGGGACAATTTTCCCCGGAATGAAGGAGACGGAGGGATGACCATTTAGAGTTTTATAAAATCATGAGGGTCTTAGAAAAAGGTAGGCAATCACAGTCTTTTTCCCAAGGCAGGAGAGTCTAAAACTAGAGGACATGGGTTTAATGTGAAGACAAAGACTTAAAAGGAATCTGCAGGGCATGTTTTTCAAACAGTGGATGGTGAGTATATGGAATGAGCTGCTAGAGATCAGAGTAATATTAATGTTTAGAAGACATTTAGACAGGTACATGGTTAGGAATGGGTTGGAAGAATATTAGTGAAATCAGTGTGGATGAGCTTAACTGAAGGGTCTGTCCCTTTGTTATATAGCTGTGACTCTATAACATTTTGCACCTCTTGTTTTTAGTGTATTAGCAAGTAAATAATGTGCAATTTGGAGCATGTTTAGGACACATTTTCTGGTTATGATACTTCCTGAAATGATTCACCTTAATACTAATGTTATTTCCCTGCTGTATTTTGCAATAATGGTATTCTCACCAACGTGTGGCACGTGGCCAAGTGGTTAGGGCGTTGGGCTCACGATCTGAAGCTCGTGGGTTCGAGTCTCGGTCAAGGCAGCGTGTTGTGTCTTTGAGCAAGGCACTTAACCACACACTGCTCCAGTCCACCCAGCTGAAAATGGGTACTGGCAAATGCTAGTTAACCTCGTGATAGACTGGCGTCCTATCCGGGGGGGGGGGGGGGGGGGAGTCTTGTACTCTCAGTCACTTTACGCCACAGAAACTGGCATAAGCACTGGATGGGCCACAAAGGCTCGGGACAGACTTTGACTTTGACTATTCTCACCAATACATTCAGAGGATGATATTTACTTACCAACAGAAGTAGGATTAAGAGTAAGAAATTTATGGCCTAAAACTTGTTAACATGCACTTCAACAAGGGAATATCAATAAAGAATCCATTTAACATGTCCCACCAGGATATCATTTTATCTATTGAAAATCATCTGCCTGGTAATGTATGCAATACATCTGAATTGTCAACAGCCCTGCTGCAGACTGGGACTTTGAGATGATGACTGTAGATCACAGATCCTGCGACTTGATGCTGTTGCTGATTGCAGAGGGTCAGATTTCCTGCAGCTACAGTGTGTGATGGGCCTGGACCATACTTGGGAGTGGGATCAGAAGGGATTCTGCTCCAAGAAACCCAAGTGTTGCTGGACTGTTTTCCATAATTCCACCTCCCACCTCGATTTTCACCTAGCTCTTCTCCAGTCCAAGATTCCTTAACATCACAAAGTTATTACTAAGGGGTTGTGCATCCATGTTGGGACTACAGACTGTTGGGCAAGAGGTTGTGCATATGAAATAACAGGTTAGGTTTCAACATCTCTTAAAGGAGCTGTATTATGATATCTCAGCTTTAAAGTAAAGACATGAAATTTTTGCAATTACATTTGGTGACCTATGATTTGTTATTGATCCAAATATTAGCTCAAATTTAGTGCACCAATTGTAGATGAAAAGCCTAGAATTTTCAACCTTACTAGCGAAGGAATCGAGTATTGAGGAAGGCAAAATAAATAATTAGTGGTAATGTGAGGATGTGAAACTTTTTTCTCCTAGGCATTGTAGGTCTACTCTTATTGGCCAATTTGTGGTAGCCAGGTTGCTTGCTTGCCCAATACCAGATTCCAGATACAAACCTTCTTTTATTCCATACTCTGTCATAGGGGAGTGTACGAGGCGGACAGAGAAAAAAGTAGCGAGAAAATTTTCCTTGACGATTTATTTATAAAATCCTCACTGGCACTCCTGGGAATTGCAGGTCCCTGAGTGAAGCAAAAGCATTCAGGAGAACTTTGAGGCCATGCGACAGGAAGACACAGAGTGTGTCAATTCACAAACTACCCATCTGTTGTCTGTTATTTTTGTAAATAAATCTGTTCTTCCCTTTTTGGCTTCATCAGTGACCTCTTAACCCACAAAACTAGAGTAGAAGCAAGTCATCATCAATCCAAAAGACCTGAAAGGTTTCTAAGTTTATTTGTAGGTATTAATATATACAGACAAAACACTTTTTCATGAAAAAAGACAGTTCTTGAACAAAACACGAGGAATTCTGCAGATGCTGGAAATTCAAGCAACACACATCAAAGTTGCTGGTGAACGCAGCAGGCCAGGCAGCATCTCTAGGAAGAGGTACAGTCGACGTTTCGGGCCGAGACCCTTCGTCAGGACTAACTGAAGGAAGAGCTAGTAAGAGATTTGGAGATCTTGCAGTGTTGAAGTGAACTTAACAAATGTAAGTTGTTGTTACAAAGTGAAATTTTAAAGTAAGAATGATAAGTTGCCTTAATTGATTATCTCAATAGTTAGCAATTACCTTGGGCTATAAAGATTATTGAAGCTGAATAAGGTTTGACTTTGAAATCTGCCATTCTGTTTTAAAATACTTTAATCATTTGTGATAGACGATGTTCAGATTTTCTCCTAGTATCGATGTTCAGATCTATATTAATGAACATACACTTTGGATACATAAAATAGTGCACTTAATACTTTATTTAGCTGATTGATTGTTCTGTAATCTATAGACAAGCACAACATAGAAAAAAACTAAAACAATATTATGAAACAACACAGTTAAAATCAATAAACTAGATTATTAATGATCTCATTTAACCTCATGCCTGTGTCAATTTTAGATCATATTACTTGCTGCTGCTTCCTTTGGTATTTCACCATCTGGTTACTCTCTGCTGTGCAACTACTATCTGTTCTACCTTTGTTATTTAGCAGAGGATACTTCAGGGTTTTCATTGTGCTGGTGAACAAATAATGCAGTGCTGTCCGTATTGGTTCAATTTTACTATCACATCCAGGCAGGAAACAGTCCCTGGTCAATTCGACTGCATTTGACGAATTTTAATAAGCTGCCATAATATTAAAAATTTTAGATTATAAATTTATAACAACATGCAATTAAATAGTGCCTTCGATGTAGTTGTTTCATAGTCATTATCAGAAAGGAAACCATTAAAGTATACTTAAAGAAGAGGGTGAGGTACAGAGTTGGAAAGAAGTGCTTATTTGTCTAATTTTCTTGTTACATTTTTGATAAGTTGGGTTTTTCTATTCATTGATCAGATCTCCAGTAGCAGCTTTGGCAATTTTAACAAAGTCGCTGAAAATTGCATTTTTATATTTCGTGAGTTTGGGCTTCCCCTGATTTCTTAATACCAATATGAAATAAAATTCTTTGAAATAATGCTTTGAACATTCTACTGATGAATTCTTGGCAGTAAACCACAAGAAGAAAAAAAATGAAATCCATTAGGACAAGGTGGGAAGTATTGCTTTGAACTGGAGATTCATGTGGAGGATGACTATGTTCTCATCCATCTGTTGTTTTGGATGCATCCCAATTTTAAGGACACATATAATAATGATCATTATAACACAGTACAGGCTCTACTGCCCACAATGTTGTGCCAATCTTATTTAACCACTCTAAGATCTATCTAACCTTTACCTCCCACATGGCCGTTCATTTTTCTATCATCCATGTGCTTACATGCCCCTAATGTATCTGCCTCCACCACCACCCCTGGCTCCCACCACTCCTTCTGTAAAGAAAATTACCTCTCACATCCCCCTATATTTTTTTCTTAATTCATCGTAAAATTGTGCCATCATAAAATTTGTCATTGAACAGAAATTTAACTTGGGTTTCAAAAAGCACTGGCTGGCTGTAAACTATATAAATAAGATTGGCCAAATCATTAGGTCCATAGATTCTTGATAGAACTGAGATAACTTTGGTCTAGAAATTTTGGGAATCTGAAACAAAAGGAGAAAACATTGCTGGCCTCGATGTATTCTCTTGAAATGGTACCCTACTTCCCATTCAATATGTGTCCTTTTGGATTCAAATTTGGGTTCAAATCTGATTTCAACAATTTCATATAACCATCCCTTTCTTTGCAAGGGATTCAATTTTGCTTCTTTGTTTCTTTTCTCTCCTTTCTTTTACTGCCATTGACTAAAATGATGGCTGCGTAGACAACTCTGTTCCACACTCTCCCAAAGACAACTTTCCTATGCTTGCTTCATCCCCCAAACTCCTCTGCAAATTAAAGCATTCTTGTTTTCTCAATGTTCCAGTTCAGATTAATTGTCCTTGATCTGTTTACCCTTCTATATCAGAAGAAGTCTTACATAAAGAAATGGAACTACTGGATTGTGGATTGTGGATTGTGAAGTGAGAGAGTGAAAATGAACCAGGAGTTTGGGCAAAGGTACAGCTGATACTGCAAGTGCCTTGCAACAGAGAAACATCAATGCCTGATCTGGGGTTCTATAAATATCACATTAATTGGAATTGGTTTATTATTGTCAAATGTACCAAGATAGAGTGAAAAGCTTGTCTTGCATATTGCTGACAAAGATCAGATCATTACACAGAGCTTTGAGGTAGTGCAAGGCACAACAGTAACGTGCAAAGTAATATACTCAAATGCTGGAGAACTCAGCAGATCAGACAGCATCTATGAAATGAATAAAAAGTTGACATTTCAGGCTGAGAACCTTCTTCAGGATTGGAGAGGAAGGGAGAAGTTGCAGAATAAAAAGGCAGCGGGAGGGGAAGGAGTTGATAGGTGGAGCCAGGTAGTTTGAAAGATAAAGGGCTGGAGGAGAAAGAATCTGACAGGAGGGGAAAGTGGACCATGGAAGAAAGTGAAGAAGGAAGGGCACCAGAGTGAGATAATAGGCAGTTGAGGAGAAGAGGGAAGAAGTCAGAGTGGTGTATAGAAGGAGGAAGGAGAAGTGGGGGAAAAAGAAACAGAAGGAGAAATCAATGTTTTTACCATCAAGTTGGAGGTTACGTAGATGGAATATGCAGTGTTACTCCTCCACCCTGAGCGTGGACTTATCATTACAAAAGATGAGGCCATGGATTGACATTTAGGAAGAGGAATGAGGATGGCAATTAAAATAGTTGGCCACCGCGGAAGTTCACTTTTGGCATATAGAGTGGAGGTGCTTGACAAATCAGTTCCACAATTTCAGTTGGGTCTCACCAATGTGGAGGAAGCCACATCAGGAGCATCAGATATGGTAGACAACCCCAACGGATCTGCAGGTGAAGGACTGTTTACAGCCCTGAATGGAGGTAAGGGAGGAAGTTAATGAGCAAGTGTAGCATTTCTGTCACTTGTAGGGATAGGTGCCAGGAGGGAGATTAGGGAGGAGAGATGAATGGTCAAGGGAATCATGGAGGGAATAATCTCCGTGGAAAGAGAAGAGTACGGAGAGGTAAAGCTGTGTTTAGTGGTAGGATCCCACTGAAGATGGCAGAAATTGCAGGGGCTCATGGGGTGGTAAATGATGCGGCGGGAAGATGGGGTGAGGGTTGATGCCTGGGAAGTGGAGGAGATGCGGATGAGGGCAGCATCAATGGTTGAGGAAGGGAAACCTCATTCTTTGAAGAAAGAGAACATCTCTGATAACCTAGAAAGGAAAGCTTCATCTTGGGAACAGATGTGTTGGAATTGAAGGAACTGAGAAATAGGAATGGCATTTTTAGAGGAGATAAGCTGTTAAGAGTTATAGTGAAGCTAGCCGTGAGAATCAATCAGTTTATAAAAGATATTGGTCGACAACTTGTCTCCAGAGATGGAGAGAGAAATTTGAGAAAGTGGAGAAGGATGTCAGAAATGACCCATGAACTTAAAAGCAGAGTGGAAGTTGGTGGCAAAATTGATTAAATTGATGAGGTAGCATGGGTACAGGAAGCAGCACCAATGCAGTCATCAATTTAATGCAGGAAGAGCTGGGGAATATTACCATGGAAGGCTTGGAACATGCACTGTTATATGTAGTCAACAAGAGTGCAGGCATAGCTGAGACGCTTGAGGGTGCCCATGCTACCTCTTGAACTTAGAGAAAGTGGATGCAGCCAGAGGAGATTGTTAAGGCTGAGGACCAGTTCTGCCAGATGGAGGAGGGAGGTGGAGGGAATCTGGTTGGGTCTTTTATTGAAAAGGAAGCAGAGAGCTACAAGCCCTTCTAGATTGGGAATAGAAGGGTATAGGGATTGGACATCCATGGTGAAAAGAAGGCAGACAGCACCAGGGAATTGAAAGTTGTTGAGGAGATTGAAGTGTTCCAGTTGTAGGTGGGAAGGGTCTGAACCAAGGGGGATAGAGAGCAGAATGAAGTGTAACAGCCACAGGGAAAGTGAAGTGCAAGTACACATGATGATGGCAGGTAGTGTTAAGAGCAAAGAGAAGGTAACATGAAGAGAGTTTAAATGGCAGAAAATAAATGCCTATGTTTCACTGACCATGGGCTTGTTAGATATGGTCTGCATTAACATATACTATAGTGGTGATGACTCCTCAACCCTGTTTTTCTTAGTGACTATAGTTGATCAAAAGCTTCAAATGTGCAAATGAATTTTGTGCAGGTAATTTCAAGGTGCAAGTTATTTGTCATTGGACACTACTGCTCATGCTTTACAGCCTGTGTGTGTATGAACAAAGGACCTTCACAGGGACTGTCCCATGTTTAATAATTAAGTTTGAGATTGAATTCCTTAATAGCACACTGAACTAATACACTATTCAGAAGATTTGCTTTCTCTGTTTTACTCTCCAGTACCCGATTAATACCGTTCTAAGGAAAGTGGCCTAGACATAAGAACCATCGAAACAGGCCCTTCGGCATACTTGGTCCATGCTGAACTATTAATTCACCTAGCCTTATCAACCTGCACCTGGACCATAGACCTCCATACTCCTCCCATCCATGTGCCTATTCGCCACCTCTGCTGGCAGTTCAATCAACATTCTCACCATCCTCTGAGTGGAAGAAGTTCCTCTCATGTTCCCCTTAAATATTTCACTGTTCACACTTAACCCATTAACTCTAGTTCTAGTCTGTCCCAAACTTAATGGAAAAAGCTTGCTTTTACTCTATTTACCCTATCTATACCCCTCATAATTTTGTATACCTCCATCAAATCTCCGCTATTTTTTTCTATGCTCCAGAGAATGAAATCCTAATCTGCTCAACCTTTCCCTATAACTCAGGTCCTCATGTCCTGGCAACATTTTGCTGCACTCTTTCAATCTTATTTACATCTTTCCTGTATGTAGGTGACCAAATCTGCACACAGTACTTCAAATTAGGTCTCACCTACATCTTATAGAACTGCAACAAGACATCCCAGCTCCTGTTCTCAATATTTTGATCTATGAATGCCAATGTGCCATAAACTGTATTTAAAATCCTTTCTACCCATGACACCACTTTCAAGGAATTATGCATCTGTATTCCCAGATCCCTCTATTCTACCACACTCCTCAGTGCCCTACTGCTTGCCATGTAAGTCCTACCCTGGTTGTTCCTCCCAATGTACAGCACCTCACATATAGCTACATTCCACCTGCCATTTTCCAGCACATTATTCCAGCTGGTCCAAATCCCCCCGCAAGTTTTAATAGTCCTCCCCACTGTTCACTTCACACCCCCAATCTTTGTGACATCTGCAAACCTGCTGATCCAGGTTACCACATTGCCATCCGAATCATTGACACAGATGACAAAATATGGAAATGCTCCATAGATTTTGCACACATAATTGAGCAAAAAGAACAGAGATTAGAATCAAAATCAGAGCCAGGTTTATTATCATTGACAGGCCATGAAACCTCTTGCTCAGTGTCAACAGCACAGTGCAAAATATAAAAGTAATGCAAAAGAGGAATGGGCAAGATAGTGTTCATGAGTTCACAGACCGATCAGAAATCTGATGGCACAGGTGAAGAAGCAACACCCAAAACAACGTCTTTAGTGCCTTAATATATTAAAAAGGCACTGAGCAGAAGATCCAAGACTAAGGGTCAATATTACAGGCCTGTTGATGACTAAACCGTTCTTTCCAAGCTCGAACTATAACATCCTGGTTCCAGGCTTCTTGTGCACAAACATCTTGTTCTCTGAAAGGTGAAAGGTGAAAGGTAAGGATTGCAAATTCAGGGAACCTTAGATATCAAGGGACAGCAAGGTTTTGATAAAGAAATAAAAGACAACATATGGTATTATATTGCAGAGAAAGCTACAGGAAGATGATTCACAAGTACAGAACATGCAGGAGGTGCTTAAAAAGAAATTTGGAGGGCACAGAAAAGGATTGGCAGGTAGGATTAAGAGATATTACCAGGCATTTTGTAGATATAGTAAGATCAACAGGGTAATCAGGGAAAGAATGTGACCTATTAGCCAGGGAATGTGATTGAGTTCTTAAAAGCGTATTTTACATCCATATCCACATAGGAGACAGATAATGTAGCTGGAGATTTCACTACTGCTTTGCACTATTTACTTACAGTACTTGCTTGCTTATTTATAGTAATTTGTTATGCCTGGACTGTTCTGCTGCCAGAAAACAACAGATTTCATGATGTATGTCAGTGACGATAAACCTGATTCTCATTCTAATTTCAGTCACTTGGGACGGAATGCTTTTGTGCACATTAACATTCAAAAGGAGATGTTGAATGTCTTAATAGGTGTTAGGGATTATTTAGGAGTTATGAAATAATAATAATTCAAACAAGAACCATTGTTCTGTTCTTGCAGATGTAAATTGAAAGCAGTAATCAATTTGAAGTTAAACAGAGAGCTTTGCAAACAAACAGTATTATCTGTGGAGCACAGGCTCGCCCATAGCAGGGGTCTGGCTACTAAGAGATATGGTTTACAAAGAGGTAACCATGAGACATTCTTCTATGCATCTACCAAACGTTAGGCAATGCAGTAATGTTAATTGTCCTGTATCTAACAGCCAGCTATAGCTTAAGTTATTTGCACCATTGTAAGCAAGTTCAAGGAAACCTGCAGAACAGATTGATATTGCCACCTAGCACATCAAAAACGGTCACAAGCGTAGCTGATCTAGCAGTCGTTGGAATATATATGTACTCAGAGAGTCAGCCCTAACAACATTAATCTTGGGTGTCCGGGTTCTCTGTCTACAAGCTTTTAGACCATCTGGGTCAATTAGTTTGTCTCTGTAAATGTGTTTGAATCTTCAGAGGCATCTTATCAACTCCAATGTCCTACCACTGTAAATATGTGCTTCAAAGGAACAATTTCCTAGATACACAATATTGAACTAAACAATTTCATTGTAGCTTTTGAAATTGTATTAAATTATCCATTGTTACCTCAAGAGAATAAAATCTTGATGTTCTTTGAGTTTGAAAAAGTCTTTCGATGGGATCTGCAAGACAATTCTGTTGTGATGAATAAAGACTTCGATATCCACTACCTTCTGCTGTTTCTGCAGTGACAGTCACAACAGTGGGTATAAGAGAGGATAGAAACTGGTGGTGGTGTTGATGCTAAGGAAGGTCACCTTCAACTGCAGAATAATATTATTCAACAGGAAGGTTGATCAGAGCAAAGGAATGCCATCCTGATAAAATGAAGTGCTGCAATTTAGGGAGTCATAGAGTCATACAGCTCAGAAACAGGCCCTTCGGCCCATCTAAAGTAGTCCCATTTGTACACATTTAGCCCATGTCCCTCTAAACCTTTCCCTTAAGTGTCCTTAAGTGTTGTTAATGTACCTGCATTAACTTTTTGCACGGGAGCTCATTCCATATAGTAACCACTCTCTAGATAAAAATGTTGCCCCTTAGGTTCCAATGAAACCTCTCCCCTTTCATCCTGAGCTTGTGATATATAATTCTTGGTTCCCCAAACCTGGGAAGAAGAAGCTACAGGATAGGGCAAATAACATTAATTTTGGCCAGTGGGAGTATTGAGAAACAACAAGATATTGGTGTAGAAGATCTAAGATCCCTGAAGGTGGCAGCAGATGCAAATAGGCTAGTGAAGGAGTACAAGTTATTGGCCATTCTTAGTTGGGGGCCTAAAAGCAGGGAAGTCTTGCTGGTATTTTATCAAATACCAGTCAGGCCACAGTTGGAATATTGAGTGCATTTCTGGTCACCACACCATAGGTAGGACATTACTGCAGTGAAGAGAGTGCAGAGGAGGTTCATCTGGTTTGGCCACACCTACTATTTGAGCCTGGAAAGGTTCAAGGTGTAAAAACAAATTATGCTGGTTTGTGGGAGCAAACATAGGGAAACAATCATAATGTTTAATGAATCAGCAATTTTTATAGAAGGATTATTCTCAGCTGTAACTAACTCTACAGGAATACAAAATTAAATACATATTTTGCGCTCGTTCTAATTTTCTTTTTGTACAATGGAATTGGTTTCAACTGTTCCTTGGTGCAAAAGAATTTCATGACTAATAAGAACAATGTAAATTAATTGTTCCTTTGCTTTGTCTGAATTTTTTAATTGATAACCCTTATTACTAATTTCCATCTTGAAGAAATATTCTTTCTCTATTCATTCACATTTAAATAATATTGTAATTAAATGCTTTTTTTTGTCCACCCTACTCAAAGTTCTCCACTTAAAAGTTTGTTCTTGGTAGCAACTATACAGAAATGAATCATTTCAATGAAATCTAAGTTTCAAAGCAGGGTACAAACTCAAAGCATGTGCTCAGCATTACTAACCAAGGAGGAATTTCCATCGCTTCCTGCTTTTTTCCCCTCAATTTTTGTCATTATCATTTTAAACATTGTTCTGTGGTTCCAATTTTTGTCCCTGAATGGAATATAGAGAAAAACATTATACTTTACCATAGCCTATAAACTGATCAGTTTCTCATTGTGTTCCTTTGATTAATAGTAACATTCCATTATCCATCAATGTGATGACCTATATTGAATATAGAAGAGTACAGCACAGGGACAGACCCTACCGTTCACAATGTCCTGTTAAATTAAATAAATTATTGAACACGTGGCCAACTGAACTAATCACTTGTGCCTACACAATGTCCACATCCTTTCATTTTCCTCACATTCATGTGTCTGTCTAAATGTTTCGTATAAGTCCGTAATGTATCTGCCTCTACTACCATCCCAGGCACCCACCACTTTCTCTGTAAAAAATTGCCCCTCACATCTTTAAAATTACCCCTATCACCTTAAATGCATGCCCTCTGGTATTAGACATTTCAACCCTGTGAGAAAGATATTCTCTGTCTATGAATGCCTCTTACAGTCTTAGAAATCTCTAAAACATTCCCCTCCACCGCTGTTCCAGAGAAAATAATGCAAGTTTGTCTAACATCTCATTATAGCACATGCCCTCTAATCCAGGTAGCATCCTGGTAAACCTCATTGCACCCTCTTCAAAGCCTTGTCAGCCTTTCTATAATGGGGAAACCATACCTGGTTGCAATATTCCAGATACAGCCTAACTAAAGTTTTATAAAGCTGCAACATAACTTCCTGATTTTTAAACTCAGTGACTTAACTACTAAAGGCAAGCATGAGCTTTGCTTTCTTAGCCACTCTATCAACCTGTTAGGGAGCTATGAACTATGAACAGGGAACTGATCCTTCTGCTCATCAACACTGTAAAGGATTTTGTCCTTAACAGTGTACTGTCCCTTTACATAATACATTCACATTTTCAGGGTGGGGGAGGGATGGAAAGAACAATGGGAATGTCTGATAGCATGAGGCCAGATTTGCCCTGAGGGTAAGTTGTAAATGAGATATCCTGATTGATGTGACAGTTAGGGAGAGAGAATATGGTCATCAATCCATGAAACTTTTGCCAATGATTTTGCTTACAGATGATACCCAAAGTAATCTTAGACTCATTCTTTCAGAAAGATCCCCTTGTCCTATCCATCCATCTTATTGCACCAACTTGCAATTTAATATTAATTTATTTTCTCTTTTTTTCAGTTCTGACAAAGCAGTAAGTTTATGTTTCAGTTATCTAGGATGTTGGAGAGACCCCATTTGAAGAAGGCTATTTATGAGTTAGAATCAATTCAAAAAAGGTTTAATATAGTAATATCTGGAAAGCTTAGACAAGCTGGGCTTTATCAACCGAAAATTAGAAGCATGAGTGAGGACTTGTTGAACGTATACAATGTGCTGAGGTATCTTGATTCTTCCTCTTGTCAGAGAATCTAGATTAAGGGAAGTCACAGTTTAAAAGTAAGAGGCTGCCCATTTAAGACTGAGATGAGATTTAGCAATTTTCTCTGGTCATTCTTCCAGTGGAAAAAAATGGTTAAAGGCCAAAAGGTACTGGAAGCAAAATCTTTGTAGCTGAAGGCAAGACTACTAATGGCAAAAGAACTTGGTGAAACTGTCTGAACCAGACTTAGAAGTATATAAAGATCTTACAGAGATGTAGAGCTGGAGAAATTAAACAAAATAGAAAGGAGCAAGGACATTTAAGAATTTTAGCTCAAGAGTGAGAAGACATTGGTAGAGCAGTATCATTAAAATTCATGGGGGAATAAATAAAAAGGATAGAGAGTAGGTTGCAGATTTGAATAGGCTAAGGTTTGTGGAGAGTTGAAACAATATTAATGACCATTGACTTTGCAACCATGGAAAATGACTCAATACTGACATGCTAGAGTAAGCAAGGTGCACTTGTTTTTCCATTTCTTCAGAATTCAAATTATAGTCATGCACATTCCAAAATTATTCCTGTGATTGGTTATACTTGCTATTTTTCTGTCCATCATCGTGTGATATTACAGACGCAGCTGGAACTTGATCATACAACTGATGCAGATGAAAATGTAAAAGTTCTGATTTAGCTCAGCTCAACTAAATCTATCACATTTCAAACGTCCAAACTGAAATAATATTGGAACTTTGAATTTGTTTTTCTGAAGTGCTATTTTATATCTTGGCAGATTCTTTAACTAATATGATATAAATTACCATGATTGCTCTTCAATTTGGTTTGTCTATTATTCACCCCTTTCTGAAAAGGGGTAAATCAGCAAAAAAAAGTCATGTGACTGCTTGTGGTCAAATTGAAAATTAAAAGAGTGATGAATACAGTATTGAAGGTGGTATATTTGAATGCACCCAGTATATGGAATAAGGTAGCACAGTTAGAAATTGGCAGATACAAAGTAATGGGCATCAGTGAGCTGTGGCTGAAAGAAGATCAGAGCTTGGAGCTAAACATCCAAGGATAAACCTTGTATCAAAAAGACAGGCAGATAGGCAGAGGTAGTGGAATGGCTCTGTTGGTTAAAAAAAAAAGATATTAATGCTTAGAAAGAGGTGACATAGGGTCAAAAGAAGGAGAATCCTTGTGGGTAGAGTTGAGAAACTACAAAGTTAAAAAGATCCTGTTAGTAGCCAAGATGTGGGGTACAAATTAAAAAGGGAGATGGAAGAGGCATGTAAAAAGAGTAATATTACAATAGTGAGGAGGGATTTCGATATGCAGATAGATCGGGAAAATTAGGTCAGTGCTGGTTCCCAAGAGAAGGATTTTGTAAATTGTCTATGAGATAGCTTTTTAGAGCAGCTTGTAGTTGAGCCCAGTAGGGGAAAGGCAGTTCTAGACTGGTCATTGTGTAATGAACCAGATCAGATTAGATTAGCGAGTTTAAGGTAAAGTGATCATAATATGACAGAATTCAATCTGCAGTTTGAGATGGAGAATTATAAATCAGATGTATCAGTATTAAAGTGGTGCAAAGGGACTTGCAGAGACGCAACAGAGATGCTGGCCAAAGGTAATTGGAAGGGGACATTTGCAGGGAAGATAACAGAACAGCAATGACTGGAGTTTCTGTCATAAGTATTTTGCATCCATCTTCACTGTGGAAGACACTAGCAGTATGCCAGAATTTCAATAATATCAGGGGGCATACGTGAGAAGTGTTGTTGCTATTACTAAGGAGAAGGTGCTAGGGGAGATGTAAGAGCTAAAGGTAGATAGTTGCCTGGACCAGATGGACTACACCCCAGGGTTCTGAAAGCAGTAGCTGAAGAGATTCTAGAGGCATCACCAATGATCTTTTAAGAATCACTAGATACTGGAATAGTTCCGGAGGACTGGAAATTGCAAATGTCACTTCACTTTTTAAGAAGTGAGGGAGACAGAAGAAAGGAAATTATAGGCCAGGAAGCCTGACTTCAGTGGTTGAAAGATGTTGGTGTCCATTATTAAGGATGAGGTTTCAGGGTATTTGGAGGCAAATGCTAAGATAGGCCAAAGTCAGCCCAGTTTCCTTAAGGGTAAAACTTGCATGAAAAATCTGTTGGAATTCTTTGAGGAAATAACAGGCAAAATAGACAAAGGAGAGTCAGTGGAGGCTGTTTACTTGGATTTTCAGAAGGCCTTTGATGAAGCTGCTTAACAAGATAAGAGTCCATGGTATTACGGGACAGATACTAGCATGGATAGAAGATTGGCTGACTGGCAGGTGGCAAAGAGTGGGAATAAAGGGGGACTTTTCTGGTTGGCTGCCAGTGACTAGTGGTGTTCTACAGTGGTCAGTGCTAGGATCATTTATTTTCATGTTACTTGTCAATGATTTGGATGTTGAAATTGATGGCTAGTGACCAAGTTTGCAGTCAATATGAAGATAGGTGGAGGGGCAGGTAGTTTTTAGGAAGTGGGAAGTCTGCAGGAGGACTTAAACAGATTGGGAGAAAGGGCAAAGAAGTGGCAGATGGATTGTAGTCCAGGGACATGTATGGTCATGCGTTTTGATAGCAGGAATAAAGGTGTAGATTATTTTCTAAGGAGAAAATTCAAAATTTCAGAGGTGCAAAGTGACTTTGGAGTCCTTGTGCAGGAATCCCTAAATGTTGGCATTGGAGGGGGTCCAGAGGAAGTTTGATTCTGGGAATGAATAGGTTAACGTATGAGGATTGTTTGATGGCTCTGGGCTTGTACTCGCTGGACTTTAGAAGAATGTGGGGGTGGTTCTTTTGAAACCTATATTTCAAAAGTTGGAATGTCTGCATAGAATAGATGTGGGGAGGCTATTTCCTATAGTGGGTGAATCAAGGACCAGGAGGCACAGCCTCAGAATAGAAGGATATCCATTTAGAAAAGAAATGAGGAGGAATTTCTTTCGTCAGAGGGTAATGCACCTCTGGATTTCATTGCCATAGACGCCTGTGGAGCCAAATTGATTGAGTATATTTAAAGTGAAGGTTGATAAGTTCTTGATTATTCAGGGCATCAGAAGTTACAGGGGAAATGGAGAATGGGATTGAGAAAGTTAATAAATCAACCATGATGGAATGGTAGAGCAGACTTGATGGGCTGAATAGCCTTATATCAAAGTTCCTCTTTAACTTTTTAAACACTTTACCATATTTTCATTTAATCATTACTGAAATTTGAACAAATAAGCATACAGATATATTAAAGCTACATATTAAAATGTAATGCAAACAACAGGAATTCTGCAGATGCTGGAAATTCAAGCAACACACATCAAAGTTGCTGGTGAACGCAGCAGGCCAGGCAGCATCTGTAGGAAGAGGTGCAGTCGACGTTTCAGGCCGAGACCCTTCGTCAGGATGAAGGTTCTCGGCCTGAAACGTTGACTGCGCCTCTTCCTACAGATGCTGCCTGGCCTGCTGCGTTCACCAGCAACTTTGATGTGTGTTGTTTATTAAAATGTAACCATGACTTAGCTTTAAATTTAGAGCTTCAAGATGTAGGCCCTGCTTTATCTGTTATTAATGCCAGGCAACGTCACAACGCCTTTGAAATTTTCAGTGATATGTTGCCTTAGGAGATCACTCAAAATTAGTCACCTTTAATAACTGTAGCCATTTTTTTCTTTTATTTGTATTAAACCTGATTATTTCCTTTCAAGGAGAAGAAAATAAGGCAATGGTTTTCCAGAGGTTTTATTAAAATTGATGGCTTCCTTGAGCATTGCATCATTAGGAAAATCAGCAACATAGTTCACAAAGGCTGATGAAAAATTGTTCTCGTGAAAGGTCAGACTCATACAGCATAGTGTTTTAACTCTCAAATACAATAATCAGTGTGATCCATTTACATAAAAGTTTATTCTTCCAGTTTAATGCCTAAGGGTAAGTTTGCTCTAAATATAGCAATGCTGGAATATGTTTGAAGAACTTTTCAGCAACATCTTTGGCTTGTGTAAAGGTTTCTTCATTTATGTTACTGCTAAGGTGAATAAAATGGCTTCTCTGTACCGTTAACTGCTGAGGCAGTGGTTCTCTATAGCAGCATGTTTGGGTTATAATTAGTGATAACGGGACTTGTATTCATTTGCCATCCAGTTGGGATAGGTGTTATTCTTTCTGTCTGTGTGAAAGCTGTTAGTTTGCGCGGGCTTGGGGGAGAAGGTGCGAGGAGGATGAAGAGGGAAGACGTGGCTTGAGGAGACGCTTGCCAGACCCGCTGGGCCTGGACTCGGGGCGGGAGCCCAAGGGTCGACAACGAGTGGAGGACAATCAGTGAAAGGGAATCCATGAGCTCCAACGTCTGTGCTTTGGACATGTTTATGAAATTACTGGCGCCTTTTATTTGTTTCCTTTTTCTTTTGTTTCCCGACTAACCCCATACTTAAATATAAAATCTTAATCATTTAACCGCACGTTGTGGACTGAATGTTATTTCGGGGTACTGATGTTACACAGGGGACACAACACGCAGCACCCACCCAAACAAGAGTGCTAAAGTTTGGCCAGGTAGGGGACGCCACCCCCGAGATCATGCCACTAGGCAAAGCAAGTTTTACACTTGTGTTAGGTATGAAAAGCAGAAAGAAAGAAACCTTTATATTTTTTCTTCATATATGGTTGGGTAAATACAGTTTTTAAAATTAAACTAACAGTAAAATAATCTACTTTGTAAAAGCCCAGATTATTGATGATACAAGTTAAAGAAGGATAGAGAGATTTGAGTTTTTATAAATGTACTCAAGACTAGGAATCATGTATCTACTGTATATGTTATTCCTCTCTTTGCCTTGTGGCACATTGGGTGGCAACCTTGCCATTCTTTAGCATTTTGGCTGCTTTTTATGAGGCCGAGTTGCTAAGTTGATGCTCAACATAGCATGGATGGAAAGTGCACAAGGAGTCGGCTGGATTCGAACCCAGTACCATTTGCCTCGATACCGCTACACTATGCAAAAGTGTTCATTAATTTAACTGGAATTTTAAAAATAAATTTGGATAAATCAATGATTTTTTTTAAATATAAGTTTCTGTTTTCGAGCATTATAGACACGGCCAATATTTATTGACCATCCCTGACTGCCCTTCAGAAGGTGACAACAGATCACCTTCTTCACTCTGTTTGATGGAGGTGCTATTAGGATATCACACAGAAGTAGTTTTAGAGGTTGTGGAGGTGAGTCATTGTTGCTGAATGTTCAGCTTCTGAATTGCTCAGCTTCCGAATCGCTATTGTATCCAGAAAATTTATTTATCTATCCAGTTTTGAGTCAATAGTGACCTTCCAGGATTTTATTGCCAGAAAAAGCATATTGTTATTGGCAAATGCAATTACAAAGGTGTTATTTAGCATTATAGAGAGATAGGTAAACTCTTCTTGGTGATTATACTTGATTGTGACTTGTAGCTTATGTTCTTTGTGTGTTTAACATATTTAAGATTTTCCAAGTGCTTCACAGAACACTAATATAATTTGGTAGTGTCATTTCACTTCCATTAAGTTTGTCAGAATAATCTCCAAAGCTGGTAGTCCTCCATCACATGGAACCCCCAAACTTTTGTCTCTTATAAATAATTGACACAGTTGATAGCTCTGGAACACTGATGCAAGGCAGATGAAATGACAACAATCTAGGGTTCTCTGCTAACTCTGATAACTTTCAATACAACTGCAGTAAAGAAGATGAATATTTCCACTAAAATATCCTTATCTTTCCCTTCAGTGTCCAAGAATCAATTTTATGTAGTTACATTAGAACACTGTATCCACTTTAAAAATATTATATTTCTCTTTGTAGAAAATTGTATGTACAAAGGTTGGAATATGTGGTAGCAAGGACAAGACAGGTCTCGTGATTACAACTTTCTGAGCATTAAAATGTGCATGCTTTTAGTCATATATATATGAGATAAACTATCAGAGTTTACAACTGTTGATTTCATCTTTGAATACATTCAATGATTGAACATCTTTAACCTCTTTGGGATGAATAATCCCAAATATTTATATTCCTGTGAGTAAAGAAATATCATCACATTACAGTCTAAGCAGCAATCTCAGTTTCTTGTGAATATAGCCATTGTTCTAAATTCTCCTGTATGAGAAACAAACAATCTATAGTTTTCCGATGTCTCTGCATTGTTGTAATACTGATTGCCATACAGATTTGTATCATCAGCAAGCTTGGTGAATACTGTACTTGATTTAGCACTCATATTGTTAGCAACTGGGTCCCTAGCACTAATCCCTGTGGCACTCTGTTGGTCATAACCTCACAATCCAAAAAATGATCTCTTTATCCCTATTCTCTCTTTTCTTCTTTTGTGGCACTTAGTATTTCAGTTATTAAAGCCTCTACACATATGGTGAGTATTTTGAACTCTTGTGTTCAAACCACATTTCAAGGAGACTCATATCTGTTTATCTTCCAAGTAACTGCTATATCTCCATGTTTAGTTTCTGCATCATACGATGAAGTTTCTCACTATCTAAAAGGTATTTCTTATCTTGATTCTTTTGACAGATGTAGATAACCTGATCATTTTCCACATGGTACTCACTTAATCACCTTGTTCATTCATTTTAGAAAACATAGACACATAGAAAACTTACAGCACAATACAGGCCTTTCGGCCCACAAAGCTGTGCCGAACATGTCCTTACCTGAGAAATTACCTAGGGTTAGCCATAGCCCTCTATTTTTCTGAGCTCCATGTACTTGTTCAGGAGTCTCTTAAAAGACCCTACCATATCGGCCTCCACCACCGTCGCCGGCAGCCTATTCCACACACTCACCACTCTCTGCATAAAAAACTTACCCCTGATATTGTCTCCGTACCTACTTCAAAGTACCTTAAAACTGTGCCCTCTCATGCCAGCCATTTCCGCCCTGGGAAAAGCCTCTGACTAACCACACAATCAATGCCTCTCATCATCTTATACACCTCTATCAAGTCAACTCTCATCCTACGTTGCTGCAAGGAGAAAAGGCCAAGTTCACTTAACCTATTCTCATAAGGCATGCTCCCTAATCCATGCAACATCCTTGTAAATCTCCTCTGCACCCTTTCTGTGGTTTCCACATCCTTCCTATAGTGAGGTGACCCGAACTGAGCACAGTACAGTACTCCAAATGGGGTCTGACCAGGGTCCTATATAGCTGCAACATTACATCTGGCTCCTAAATTCAATTCCATGATTGATGAAGGCCAATGCACCGTATGCTTTCTTAACCAGACAGTCAACCTGTACAGCAGCTTTGAGTGTCCTATGGACTCGAACCCCAAGATCCCTCTGATCCTCCACACTGCCAAGAGTCTTACCATTAATACTATATTCTGCCATCATATTTGACCTACCAAGATGAACCACCTCCCACTTATCTGGGTTGAACTCCATCTGCCACTTCTCAGCCCAGTTTTGCATCCTATCATTGTCCTGCTGTAACCTCTAACAGTCCTCCAAGCTTTGTGTCATCAGCAAATTTACTATCCCATCTCTCCACTTCTTCATCCATGTCATTTATAAAAATCACGAAGAAGAGGGGTCCCAAAACAGATCCCTGAGGCACTCCACTGGTGAACGACCTCCATGCAGAATATGACCCATCTATAATCACTCTTTGCCTTCTGTGGGCAAGCCAGTTCTGGATCCACAAAGCAATTTTCCCTTGGAACCCATGCCTCCTTACTTTCTCAATAAGCCTTTCATGGGGCACCTTGTCAAATGCCTTGTTGAAATCTATATACACTACATCTACTGCTCTACCGTCATCAATGTGTTTAGTCACATCCCCAAAAAGTTCAGTCAGGCTCGTAAGGCATGACCTGCCTTTCACAAAGCCATGCTGACTATTCCTAATCATATTATGCCTCTCCAAGTGTTCATAAACCCTGCCCCTCAGGATCTTCTCCATCAACTTGCTGACCACTGAAGTAAGACTCACTGGTTTATAATTTCCTGGGCTATCTCTACTCCCTTTCTTGAATAATGGAACAACATCCGCAACCCTCAACTCCTCTGGAAACTCGCATTGATGATGCAAAAATCATCGCCAAAGGCTCAGCAATCTCCTCCCTCGCCTCCCACAGTAGCCTGGGGTACATCTTGTCTGGTCCCGGTGACTTATCCAACTTGATGCTCTTCAAAATCTCCAGCACATTCTCTTCCTTGATATCTACATGCTCAAGCTTCTCAGTCCGCTGTGTCATCCCTACAGTCGCCAAGATCCTTTTCCATAGTGAATACTGAAGCAAAGTACTCATTAAGTACCTCTGCTATCTCCTCCGGTTCCATACACAATTTTCCACTGTCACACTTGATTGGTCCTATTCTCTCACGTCTTATCCTCTTGCCCTTAACATACTTGTAGAACGGCTTGGGGTTTTCCCTAATCCTGTCCACTTCTCATGGCCCCTTCTGGCTCTCCTAATTTCTTTCTTGAGCTCATTCCTGCTAGCCTTATAATCTTCTAGCTGTCTATCATTACCTAGCTTTTTGAACCTTTCCTAAGCTCTTCTTTTCTTCTTGACCAGATTTACAACAGCCTTTCTATAGTACGGTTCTTGTACCCTACCATCTTTTCCCTGTCTCATTGGAACGTACCTATGTAGAACTCCACGTAAATATCCCCTGAAATATTTGCTAGATTTTTTCTGTACATTTCCCTGAGAACATCTGTTTCCAGTTTATGCTTCCCAGTTCCTGCCTGATAGCCTCATATTTCCTTTTACTTCAATTAAACACTTTCCTAACTTGTCTGTTCCTATCCCTCTCCAATGCTATGGTAAAGGAAATAGAGTTGTGATCACTATCTCCAAAATGCTCTCCCACTGAGAGATCTGACACCTGACCAGGTTCATTTCCCAATACCAGATCAAGTACAGCCTCTTCTTTTGTAGGCTTATCTACATATTGTGTCAAGAAACCTTCTTGAACACACCTAACAAACTCCACCCCATCTAAACCCTTCACTCAAGGAACATGCCAATTGATATTTGTGAAATTAATATCTCCCACCACGACAACCCTGTTATTTTTACACCTTTCCAGAATCTGTCTCCCTATCTGCTCCTCAATGTCCCTGTTACTATTGGGTGGTCTATAAAAAATACCCAGTAGAGTTATTGACCCCTTCCTTTTCCTAACTTCCACCCACAGAGACTCCATAGACAATCCCTCTTATGTCTTCCTCCTTTTCTGTAGCCATGACACTATCTCTGATCAACAGTGCCACGCCCCCATCTCTTTTGCTTCCCTCTCTGTCCTTTCTGAAACATCTAATGTCTGGCACTCGAAATAACCATTCCTGCCCCTGAGTCATCCAAGTCTCTGTAACAGCCACAATATCATAGATCCAAGTACGGATCCACACTCTAAGCTCATCCGCTTTGTTCATAATACTCCTTGCATTAAAATAGACACAACTCTAACCATCAGTCTGAGTGCGTCCCTTCTCGATCACCTGCCTATCCTCCCTCTTGCACTGTCTTCAAGCTTTCTCTATTTGTGAGCCAACTGCCTCTTCCTCTGTCTCTTCAGTTTGGTTCCCACCCCCCAGCAATCCTAGTTTGAACTCTCCCCAGTAGCCTTAGCAAACGTCCCCACCAGGATATTAGTTCCCTTGGGATTCAAGTGCAACCCGTCCTTTTTGTACAGGTCACAATTCTGTTGCAAGTTCCTTCTGCCCTGGAATTTACCTTTACAATTAACTTTGTAAACACAGGGATAGTGATGGGAAGTCTGGCCTTGACTGAAATATAACAGGCATGACTGGTGTAGCCTGACTCTACTGTAGGCCTGCTTTCTTTACTTTGTTATATCTGCAGATGTTGGTATAAAAGATTTGACAACACTGGGCATGCCTTTGTCATATCAAAATCTGCCACATAATTTCATACTGGGTGATCAATCCAATTCTATTTCATTCCATTTCAGTCCTGAAGAAAGGTCTCGGCCTGAAACATCAACAGCTTTGTGGATAAAATAGGGTACTTTAAGAGACTCTTAGATAGAGCTTAGAAAAGTAGAGGGCGATGTGGTAGGGAAATTCTAGGCAGTTTCTGGGGTAGGCTACATGGTCAGCACAACATTGTGGGCCAAAGGGGTGTAGTGTGCTGTATATTTCTATGTTCTATGTTATATTGCATTATTGAAGCTACTCAGCGATGTCTAAATCATTTCAGAGTGCAACAAGAAGTCAATGGTAGTGCTTTAAGTCTGAAAGTCATACACGCCATAACAAATAAGAATGGCTGTTTTTTTCAATGTCATTAGTCAAAATAAAGTATTATCAACAAGTAATAATGTTATCAGATATTTATCTTATTTTAATCTTGAATAGACCGTACAGAAGACTGTATTCTCTGATGCAAAAATACAACTCTGAAATCTGTAAGATTAGGTTGTCATAGTAACGACTTTCCCCTGAAATGCATTTGGTACTTTGAGCAGTATTCTGTATGCAAAATTCTGTGATATTCATTTACATATAATTTTAATTCCTTTGTCGTCTTCAGCTGAAGAAGCATTCAGATACTAGTAAATTATAAACAAAATTCTGATAAATTACAGTTGAAAGGTCTGGATTGCACCTATGATATAAAAACATTACCAGGACATTTTCCTCTATCAAAGAAAGAGATAAGGGGAAGAGGTGATGAAGTATTTGGTCTAATGAATACATTTATAGAGTGCTATACTGATGGAGAAGAAGGCATGCACTGAAGAAATTTAAGGAAGGTATTCAAGAGAGGCCAAGGCAGGTATGGGCACAGAGTATATTAACACACATCAAAGTTGCTGGTAACGCAGCAGGCCAGGCAGCATCTCTAGGAAGAGGTACAGTCGATGTTTTGGGCCGAAGAGTCCTGACAAAAGGTCTCGGCCCAAAACGTCAACTGTACCTCTTCCTAGAGATGCTGCCTGGCCTGCTGCGTTCACCAGCAACTTTGATGTGTGTTGCCTGAATTTCCAGCATCTGCAGAATTCCTCTTGTTTACACAGAGTATATTAGGAAGCTGAATGAAAATTCTTGGAGATAAGGAGCAGAGGTTTGAGGAAATGGAGGGAAGGAAATTAGTAAGTAGGAAAGGAAAAGGCGATTATAGCATTTAATTGTAAATATGATAATCTTAAATGATGGTGTTAACAGGATCAAGAGCAATGATTGTGATCATAGCTGAATAGGACAAACAGGACCTGGTGTGATTAAAAACTTGCCAACGTAGTTTTGGATAAACTGCAATATGTGGTGATATTTGTAAATAACAAATAGTCGAATTTTCTGTAGTCTTGGTAAATGATTCACTCCTAATGATGATTGAACCTATCAGTGCCAAAAAAAGCTGAACAATGTGTTCAGCAGAAATGAGGCTCTTGGTTGACGCTTGTCAACAAACTTGTAGGAAATGAATAACGATGATGCACCAAATCAAATAGAGACATGCCAGCAGCTTCAATTGCTTAGCAAAATTGATCATTAAATCAAAGAATATTGAATTACAAATTATTTCAAATGCTATAATGCTGAAGAAAAATTGCCAGAGTTTTTAGGAACACAAAGCAATTTTGATACTGACTGAACTATCTCAATAAATATGGATCTGTATTGGCTTCACATATTCCCATAAACATACCTATTGCAAAGAGCAGAACAATGTTTTCATTTTGTGTGGTTAAAATAAATCCCATCTGCTGATTTTCTGAGTACTGGTTATTGCAGTTATCATTTAATATTCTATCAAGTTATTAAAACCATTCATCAGTGTTGACATGTCAGATATTACTCCATAGAAAAATGAACTAAGCTTTGATCACAATGATTGCCATGATCCTGCACTTCAGAGCAAAGAAAAAATATCCCTGGTTAATTGGAGCCTTTCTCTGTTCCACTTGGATTCAAGTTCTAGATTGATGTTAGATAAGAAGGTATTAAAAATAAAGTCTGCAGATGCTGAAAGAAAAGCAGAAGGTGCTGGAAACAATTAGCAGATCAGATAGCATTGTGTAAAGAGAAACTTTTAACATTCCAGGCTTGTACTCTTCATTGGAGCTGATGAAGGCTCCTGCATCAAGTACATTACTTCCCTTGCCTTCCACAGCTGCCTAACCAGATGAGTGTTTCTGGATTCTTGTGCTTTTGTTTGGGATAGGAAAATCTCTCCTCAGAAGAAGCTTTAGATAAAGTATTTAGCTTCTAAGTTAAGATCTGAATGGATATAAATAACCTCACAACATTTATGTTTACTGATCTAAAATAAGACAGCTAATATGCTTTCGAAGGCTGATGTGACTTTAACAGGCTGAATAAGTTGAGGAGTCTACTATTATTCTTTGACTGCAGCATCTTACTAACACATAAAAAACAGTTATAACATGAAATTTTACTCAATACTTCTCTGAAGAATGCAGATTAAAAAAAATACTTGACCATTTCCCTGAAAGGAACTAATCTCAGATTGAGTGTTAAAAACTAAAAAGGAAATTATGAATTTGATCAGACAGCAAATGAGATATTTCCTTTGCTTATGCTTTTAACAATGAAGTAAAAATCAGTTGAAAAGATGTAAATGCTAATTGTGCATCAAGTGAAATGAGAATATGGAATCTTTTACATTTACAGTCAATGTTTTTTGAATATCTATGCACATGTGAAAAAAAAATAAGCACATGCATCCAGAATAAGGTTTTGCAATACTGTATCTTATGATTTAGTCATTCTACTTGGGGTTATTGGTTACCCTGAAAAGAGACATGATCACACACTTATTCAGAACACGCACACCTACCCACGCGCGCATGCACACACACACACACGCACACACGCACACACAGAATTCTGGAAGAACTAGTAGATCAAACAGCATCTATGTAAATTAATAGACAGTCAATGTTTTGGGCCAAGACCCTTCATCAGGACTAACAATTAAAACTTCTTACAGAAATGTAATGGGCATATGAGCCTCTGTTTAATATATCATCCCAAAATGAATTTTTTCAACTCAGCAGCTTTCCCTCTCTCGCACCGTGTCAGATTTGAAGTGGTCCTTTCCTGAACTAATGCTAAAATTGAATAGAATTAAATTGACTTTATTACTTGCACCCTTCATATACATGAGGAGTAAAACTCTTTACGTTACATCTTCGTCTAAATGTACAATGTGCAATTTATAATAAATAGTATGTACAACAGGACTGTTAATATAACATTAAACTACAACTTTATCAGCATGAATTAATCAGTCCGATGGCCTGGTGGAGGAAGCTGTCCTGGAGCCTGTTGGTCCTTGATTTTATGCTGTGGTACCATTTCACAGATGGTAGCATCTGGAACAGTTTGTTCTTGGGGTGACTTGGGTCCCCAGTGATCTTTCAGGCCTTTTTTACACACCTGTCTTTGTAAATGTACTGAATAGTGGGAAGTTCACATCTACAGATGCGCTGGGCTGTCCGCACCACTCTCTGAAGAGTCCTGCAATTGAGGGAAGTACAGCTCCCATATCAGGCAGTGAGAAAACTAAGTTTTCTGAATCCCATAGGTACTGTAGAGCTTCAGAGATAGGCTCTTGTGGTTGTTTAGCTTTGTTTGTATAAAATTAATAATATTTGGATCAGAAATCACATCCTGAAGGATTGTTAAGCTTCAGCTGCTTCTTAATAGTGGGTAGATTTTATGCATGAAACTCCCACGGTTGCTAAAGTGGTCACGTAGCATTTTGTTTGCTGGTACTTGGCCTAATGCCATGTCCTAACCCCGACGAGCTCATTGGGAGTAAACTAATTGTTGCTATGGACTTTTAGGTGTTACTTAAATGTGCATCTACTTTTACTGTTTACTTTTTCTGGGGGGGGGGGGTTGCACACACCTGGAACACATCAGGGCCTTTTTTTTCTGAACCAGCTGCCTTATAATTAATCCAGATTGTACTACTGTGCCTGGTGTAGAACAGCAACAACGGAAGTGAATTTTTTAAGCAGAGTTCAATGCAGTTACTTCTGTCACCAAGGAGCAGGGGGGATGAGTTATTGGGATTATACAATCTTTCCCTCAACATATATTCTGGAATGAATATTAACTGCCAAAAGCTGTAACCTGCCCTGGGATGGAGAGAACGAAATGAGAAAAGGAAGGTAAAGGCACACGTAATATTTATGTACTCTGCAGAATACAATGCTACTGCAAAATGACTACTAATTTCATGCTTATAGGAGATTCAGCGCAGGCTAACAGTTTGCTTTCTGACCACCTGTATGCTTGCTGTGCTTTCGCATGGACGTATACAGACATCTGGCCAACAACATCCACAAAATTTGGTCAGGTGTTTGTGTTCCACAAGCATCCGGGTATTGTCCTGCAGAAACAAAAGCAACCCTTCAAATAGAGCGTGAGGCCTCCTGACCTGGTCTGAACCTGTCTGACATTAACAAAGCTCTAAGTAGACTTCCTTTGATCTCGGCTCACCCTTCACTGCAGGTCTACTTTGAGAGCACCTCTGCCCTCAGCATCCTGGCCCAGCCCAACAATCACCTCAGGTCTGGATCATAAGCACAATGATCTCTCATTCCTTCACCCTGCCAATCAGAACCATCAGAACCAGAGCATTTCCAGCAGAAGTAAGTCATGACCACTGTATATACACTGTTATTTCCAAGGTCTCAACTTACTCACTGTGAAGATCAAAATGAAGATATGACCCTTATTTCTAACCCCAACTGACTATGACTGCCCTCAAAACTCAGAGTATCCACACTTTTAACCTGCCAAGTTTCACTGTAAAGGAAATAAAACAAAATGTGCACAGCCAGCTCTATGGCAAACAGCACCTGTATAGTATGGGATTTAACTAAAGGGGTTGCATGCATGAAATCCACTCAGCCCATCACGTCTGCTTGGCATATCCTGTGCAAGTGAGAATAACATCTTCATAATGCATTAATGTTTTCAGTGACCCTCACAATAACAGAGACTCTGAGGAGATGCAGAAATCAAAGAGACTCTGTCTGTGGGTGATTATATGTGCCAACTTACAGAGGCTCAAATCTGGTTTAGAAGCCTTGTACTCATTGTTGAGGCTAATTTCTGCAAGAATGACCTGCGTAAAAGCAAGGCTGAGATCTTCTGAAACACAGAAAGGACAGGAGGTGGCAGAGCAGATGGGACTGCTGCTGACAGTTCTCCAGAGGACAAGGTGATATCTGTTATAGGAGTTACACTTGAGGACATCACCCTGACAGCCATAGTATTTACCCTGCTCTGAGTTAACCATTGCAGCAGAATTAGAGAAGATTTCTTCATTATTGTACACAGCTTCTCAGTTGTGTTCCCAGGTGTATGTGGCTTTCTACAGAGTTTTCTTTTCCTCTCACCGACACTCCCTTCCAGCAGCTTGTACAGTTTGGTGTGCCCTCTACTTATTCTTCCAGTCATAGGAAACTAATGTCAGCCAACATAATTCCTCAGAGAAAATACCTTCTTCGGCTAATTCCAGAAGGATTCAATGTCATGACATCTCAATGTTCTGGTCAAGAGACAAGGTGTACTCTTCCAAACAGTAAACTTGCAATTACACTTAATTTGTAAAAAAAATGTCAAATTTGTGCTTTTCATTCCAGTAATACTGTCCAATTGAGAAGATATTTTTGCTCTCAAGGATTATACAGTAACAGTTAAGTACCAATGCCTTTGAATGAAAAAGCCTACAAAAAATAATGAATATAGCCCAGTCCATCATGGGTAAAGCCCTCTCCACCATCGAACACATGTACATGGAGCGCTGTCGCAGTAAAGCAGCATCCATTATCAAGGACCCCACCCTCCAGGTCATCCTCTCTTCTCACTGCACCATCAACAAGAAGGTACAGGAGCCTTAGGACCCACACTTCCAGGTTCAGGGACAGTTATGAACACACAACCAACAGGCTCTTGAACCAGAGGGAATAACTTCACTCATCCCATCACTGAACTGTTCCCACAACCTATAGATTCACATTCAAGAACTCTACAACTCATTTTCCTGATATTTATTCTTTGCTTATCTACTTATTTATCTATTAATTCAATATGTTTTGTATTTGCAAAGTTTGTTGCTTTTTGCACATTGATTTTTGCCTGTCCTGTTAGATGTAGTCTTTCACTGATTCTGTTGTGTTTCTTGCATTTACTGTGAATACCCACAAGAAATGTATTGTCGTGCCAATTGGATGATTTTATGTATATAAATCATGTTTGGTAACTTAGAAATACATACAATTCATTGTTATTGGGAGAATAACCAACTGTTCTGTAGAGTTTCCATTTGGTATTTTTGTTTACTTATGTGTGACATGTGGATTTGGAAGTTAACACAGTTTGCAATAAAAGAGGCTAATCATTTCTTGTTAGGTTATTGGATAAAATGAAGTCTGCAGTTTTTGTTTTTGGGCAATGTCAGTGAATGGGGTATGACACATTGTTGAGGAAACTTTATCTGTGGCTGCAACCAAAGGTAGAGGTAAAAATAAATCACTCTCTTTCATTGCAAGTACTAAGTGCATTAAACTCTGCTTTGAAAGTCTGTGTACTCATGGAAGCTGCTGCCATCCTTTCAACTTACCCTTTAAAGCAAGTTTCAATTTAGAAACACAATTAAAACCAGCTTACAATTAGATTATTTCTTTGATGAACATCTAAAATTGAGAACAATTAGAAATAGTTGTTTTAGTGTCTTTCAATCCATTCCGGTTCAGGCAATTACCATGATCTTTTGGATTGACTAATAAGTATTTTGCTAAGCATATAAACATCTTTTGTGCCCTCATGATACAATAGCAACTGAGTTATCTTCTGAATTGCAATAACAATGATTATTCACATAAACATGGCAGCTAATCTACATCAGATAAATTGATACAAACAATAATCACATAGATGTTTACCTGTTTCATATTTTCTTTAAGGGATGAATCTTGGCTGAGCGAATGAAAAAAAACTCTCCTGTTCATTTCTTTAAATATTCAAATAGTGTAATAAGATCCTTTTTATCTGCTTGAAAGGAAAATGAGGCCTTTGGTTAAAACCACATCCAAAGGATAATGCTGATAATTCCTTCCTCCCTCCATACTCCAGGAAAGTGTCAACCGACAGTAATTGTGCCTCATCCCTATAAGTCCACTCCAAGCAGGATGTATACTGGCTGAATCAAAGTGAAATTAAAATACAAGTACTTTAACAAATTAACTCGTCGTGCTGGATCTGTATGCTCTATGTGAGGATGGCAACTGCTAGAGTCAGAGATCACTTTATCAGAAGTGATTTACTAACTACAGCTGTACTATGACAAAGTAGGCTAAAACAAAATAAAACTCATGTGTGAATGTAACTTTCTGCTTGCTGCTTCCCATGCTCTTTTTGCCAAGGGTTGATAGGGTACCAGATATTACAAACATGAACAGGAATGAAATGCACAGTGATTGCAGTCAACCTGAAAGAATGAGATTCACTCAGTCAGAGCAACACAATCTAAAGGCAAGTTCTAGTATTGTTGTAAACACCACCATTTTTTCTATCCTTACAAACTTTTGGCAGCCTCTAACTCCCTTTCATTACCAATATCCTTGGATGTGCTATCACAACCTAACTGCCTATTTCTATTTCATTCCAATTAGAATTTCATCATTTACATATCATGGAACCAGCAGGGCTAAGTCTTTATAACGTTGACCATGGTGTACCCCCCAGAACTCTCTGCAAATTCTAAGCTTGTTGACTAGTCTACTCACTCTGACTATCTCTGTTCAATGTCTTTGTCACATGTCAAATATTCTTATTGATGCCACCTATTCCAGTTTCTTCTCTGGTCAAACTCTCAAGGTGAATCAGTTCACCTTTTCCATCTCCCAAAGGACGTTCAACCCAAAATTCTGCCCATCACAAACACAGCTTATTTCCAAACATATAGTTTAACTGAATCCTCTGATGACAAGACAAACGAAGGAATTAAAAATAAATGTTTTGCATTTAGCAATAAAGAATTCTTTTCACAATGAATGCCAGATTTATGAATTTCAAGGTACAGCTGCTGCTTGCTATAGATATGATATTCTCATAACTCTTGAGTTTGTGCTGAACAGTTTTATGGTTCTAAGATTATTTTTTTGCCAATAAGCAATTGTTTAAGTAAGCTATCCTTGAAATTGTGACTCCTTTTAAATAACTACCTGACTGAGCTGCATTTGCCCTGAGGGAACTCCATCTGTTCGTTAATGAACAGTCATGCATTGTGCTGTGCAGATGCTTAATTTCAGACCACAGGGCTCCAAAATAAATCTCACACTTCTCGGGTCGTTGTTAATGATTCCAAAAGCTAATTACACAACATTGCCAAATTCACCCTAACTTTTAACGAATTGTTTGATTATAGATATTAATATTCTTAAATCTGCTTCATTTATCTCTGACTTGAGTGCTTTACTGACGTTTCTTGATTTTCTTTTCAACAAAGATTTTTTATCATGCATCATTAGTATTGCAAATGCTAGGAAACTTAACTGTCAGACTTTTTTTCAGGATGAAATTAAAGACAGAAATGAAGATAAAAGCTATTTCAAATTATGAACTAGCTGTGTTAAAATTTAACCTTTACTTTTGTCAAAGGTAGACAAACTTAAACCGTTTTCTGGAAGAGGTTTAGTCTGTCTCTCCCTTGTGTGGAGATTGCAGTGATTGAACAATACATACAATAATAAATGGAGACATTAAGATTCAGTTGTTAATGCAATAGAATATTGTTACCGTTTCTGAGATCTTCTAACACATTATGTGTCCTTTGAGGCTGACCAAATCAAGTTTTAGATATATAAAACACAATGATTATTTTATGGTCATGATTTCAGCTGTAAACTAATGCCTAGAAATTGCAATGCTCCAATTTTGGAGTGCTAAAAGTTAATTATATGGCATATTGGGCAGAATCAGGTCCCTACAGTACGATTATGATATTGTTTCCCCAGTGTCCATGCAACTACGACATCAGTATTATGTTAACAAACTCTTCTTTATGTGACAAATAGTCCTGACAACTGCACTCCCGAGTTTCACTTTGCTGTTTGTAGCTAGCATTACAGCAACAGATCAGAGCTTCTGTCTTAAAGCATACTCCCCATAACAACTAGCCCTGAAGCAGCAGGTGTAACAGTTGCCATTGATGAAGAGAGGGTGCAAAAGAAAGGGAGAGAACCCATTGATTCTTGGGGAGGGACAGAGCACCCCTTGGAGGAGATCAATGCTATCAGGAAGCATGGAGGCCCACCAGGATAGGCATTTTCCACAGTTGATAGAAGGTATGTCATGCCCTGTGTTTCAGAGTTGACTCACTGTGAAGAGCACCTTTCTGTGACACACCATTATCTTTAATTTAACAGTACAGGAGTGAAGACTTCAGAATGAGTTTCTTAGTTGCTTAGAAGAATCCATTTCTTCATATGAGGTTCTACCAAGTCCCGGTATTGCTCTGTTGGAGTTGAAATTCTCCAGTAAAATTGAAGGTTATGAAGGTTATCAACTGCATGATCTGCCATGTTCAGATAAGTAGATTTATGTGCGATTGTCAGTCCGTGATCCTCTGTCCCAAAGATCCTTGTTGTGAGTATTAACATTTTGCTGATGAAAGTTGATGATCCTGGTCCAGAACCAGTGTTTTATCTTGAAAGATCAGGTGATTATCAGAATAGCTCACCGGTAAGAAATCTAAAATTTGCAAGCTTCAGAGAACTCTCAGAAATGTGGTATTTTGAAACACTGAATGGGATACAAGTGATAGGAACAATTGCCCTGATGCGTTTGGAGTGCTGTAGCTGCACCTCTGTATTAGAATTTGAAGGCAATGCATGCAACAACATTGATGTGTCTTGTGCTGCGTCCTTTCCTATATGGTCATAGAGTGTGGACAACAGAATGCATTGAGAACCATGCTGTGAATTCATGGATGTCAACTCTCTGTGAAGCCATACCTCATTGTACAGACAGACAGTTCACCCTTCTCACATTGTGCTGCCGAATCTTGCTAAACTTGGAGTTTTCTGGCAGCACTGGCATCCCACTGGACTTCAATTGTTTCTTCTTCCTGCACTTCCTGTTCTCCTTGCAATAACTCCAACTCCTCCTGCAGAGCATCTCCTGGCTAATTCACACATACATTGCGTTCTTCCAATGAGGATTTCGAGTGTACAGGACACAACTACAAGGCCATCTCTTCTGTTCAGGTTCAGTACAGCATTGCTCCAGAATGGTAGAGACAGCAGAATCTCATTCCATGAATATCAATAGTGTTCTCCCTGACTTTCATGTTGTTATAGCAGTGCTTAACAGGGTGGTCAGAATGCATAGGTCTTAGAGGGCATGCGGGCAGTGATAACTCTTGATCTGCTAAGATTCATTCCTAAGGGCAGGGCTCTTCGTTATCCAATCCTGTTGAAGGATCTAGATTTGAAGCATCTGGTAAAGATGTCTGGCAAGAAACATTCCATTGACAGTGAAAATGCTTTTATGTTTGTTGTTTTATCCAGGATACTGATGGTGCTAAAGAAAATGTTTATGTGTGAAGTTAAAAACAGACTGAGCAAAATACTATATTGAAGATTCTGGAATTACAACGTAATTTCTTAATTTAGACTGGGCAAATAAAATGATGTTCCTCTCATCCTTCAGTGCTGAATTGAGTAATTTCACCCATTCATTCAACTTGATTTTGTGAATCTGTTGTAATAAACAATTGGTTCAGGGACAGTTATTACCCCTCAGCCATCAGGCTCTTGAACCAGAGGGGGTAACTTTGCTCAGCTTCACTCCCCCCATCACTGAACTGTTGCCACACCTTATGGCTCACTTCCAAGGACTCTAAATCTTGTGTTCTTGATATTTATTTTTTTATTTTTCTTTCTTTTTATATTTGCACACGTTGTTAACTTGTTCACATTGGTGGCTTGTCCGTCCTGTTAGAGGCAGCCTTTCATTGATTCTATTGTATTTACTGTAAATGCCACAAGAAAATGAATCACATGGTTGCATATGTTGGCATATATGTACTTTGCTAATAAATTTATTTTGAAATTGATCTGTGGTTTGGCTTTAAACTCCTTTGATCAAAATGGCATTTATTCATAATTTTTATAAATACATAATATAATACAGTACACTTTATATGTCCTCGTCCTCATTCTCAGTACATCAGCATGACATCATTTTTAGTCACAGTCATAGCAAGATACAGCTCAGAAACAATCTCTTCAGCCCACTGTCAGCTCTGACTATCAATCACCCATTTACACTTGTTGTGTGTTGTTCCTTTCCATGCCTTGTGGTGTTTCAGGTGGCAACCTTGCCATTCCATTAGCATTTTCTCTGTTTTTTACGAGGCCGAGTTGCTAGCTCGATGTCGGCCCAATGCGGATGGAAAGCATGCAAGCAGCCAGTCAGATTCGAACCTGGGACCATTCGCTTCGAAGTCCGGTGTGGATGCTACTCCATAACCAGCCATCTTAAAAAAATTAACACTAATCCAAGATTAATCCCATTTTTTAAAATTCACCCCACATTTTCATCAACTCTAACTCTGCTCTGATCATATCACTCACCCTACGCAAGGCAATGTACAAAGACTAGTTATCTGACCAATCTGCACATCTATGGAATAAAACTACTAAGGGCAGATGCCCACAGGGAGAGTGCAATGACTCAGGGCAGAATACACCTGAGATAAGGATTGAACCCTAGTCTGTGTTACTGCAAGGCAGTGGTTCTTCTTGTACCATTCCAATTTTTCATTCTATATACATTCCGTAAGCAAACAGCCTGAAAAAGATTGACATGCGGAGCAGCCCCTCAGTATGCAATAACAAGAAGAACTTTCCCATAGCTGTGTCCTTTCTGCATTGAGCCTTTATAGTGAGTGTGCAAGTTTCAGACAGCTGACTACAAGATTTGGAGCAATAAGGGTTTTTCACTGAGCTGAATCAGAATCAGAATCAGGTTTATTATCACCAGCATGTGATGTGAAATTTGTTAACATAGCAGCAGCAGTTCAATGCATACATAATATGGAAGAAAAAAAAAACAAAATAAAATAATAATAATAATAAATAACTAAATCAATTACAGTATATGTATATTGAATAGATTAAAAATTCTGCAAAAAATAGAAATATGATATATTAAAAAACTGAGGTAGTGTCCAAGGGTTCAATGTCCATTTAGGAATCGGATGGCGGAGGGGAAGAAGCCGTTCCTGAATCACTGAGTGGGTGCCTCGAGGCTTCTTTACCTCCAACCCAATGGCAACAGCAAGAAAAGGACATGCCCTGGGTGCTGGAGGTCCTTAATAATGGACGCTGCCTTTCTGAGACACCGCTCCTTGAAGATGTCCTGGCTACTTTGTAGGCTAGTACCCAAGATGCAGCTGACTAAATTTACAACCCTCTGCAGCTTCTTTCAGTCCTGTGCTGTAACCCCCCCCCCGCCCCCGTACCAGACAGTGATGCAGCCTGTCAGAACGCTCTCCATGGTACATCTATAGAAGTTTTTGAGTGTACTTGTTGACATACCAAATCTCTTCAAACTTGAAATGAGGTATAGCCGCTGTCTTACCTTCTTTATAACTGCATTGATATGTTGGGACCAGGTCAGATCCTCAGAGATCTTGACACCCAGGAATTTATAACTGTTCACTCTCCACTTTTGATCCCTTTATGGGGATTGGTATGTGTCCCTTCATCTTACCCTTTCAGAAGTCCACAATCAGCTCTTTCGTCTTACTGATGACACACAGTGTATGCCTCAGTCCAAGGTCGCTAGCCTATACAGGCCCTGTGCCTCTACCTATCATCCATTAACCATTGTCTCACAACTCTAACACTCACCCTGTCCCACCTGTTTCCAACTGTCCAATATCCCTTTCCTCGCTGCATTCCACCTACTGCCTGCTAACCACTGCTTCACTTCTCCTTCACCCCCTTATCTGACTAGCTCAGTCTTGATGCAGGGTCCTGACCCAAAAAATCAGCTTTCTCTTGGTCTCCAAAGATGGTTTTCAACCCATCAAGTTCCTCCAGCCATATACTTTTAAAAATTAATTTCTCTTTAGTTTAACATCATAAATGTGTGATTTTTAACTATTGACATTAATTTTAATAGGGTTCAAATTTCTCTGAATTCAGAGATAGAAACATAGAAACATAGAAAATAGGTGCAGGAGTAGGCCATTCGGCCCTTCGAGCCTGCACCGCCATTTATTATGATCATGGCTGATCATCCAACTCAGAACCCTGCCCCAGCCTTCCCTCCATACCCCCTGATCCCCATAGCCACAAGGGTCATATCTAACTCCCTCTTAAATATAGCCAATGAACTGGCCTCAACTGTTTCCTGTGGCAGAGAATTCCACAGATTCACCACTCTCCGTGTGAAGAAGTTTTTCCTAATCTCAGTCCTAAAAGGCTTCCCCTTTATCCTCAAACTGTGACCCCTCGTTCTGGATTTCCCCAACATCGGGAACAATCTTCCTGCATCTAGCTTGTCCAATCCCTTTACGATTTTATACGTTTCAATCAGATCCCCCCTCAGTCTTCTAAATTCCAACGAGTACAAGCCCAGTTCATCCATTCTTTCTTCATATGAAAGTCCTGCCATCCCAGGAATCAATCTGGTGAACCTTCTTTGTACTCCCTCTATGGCAAGGATGTCTTTCCTCAGATTAGGGGACCAAAACTGCACACAATACTCCAGGTGTGGTCTCACCAAGGCCTTGTACAACTGCAGTAGTACCTCCCTGCTCCTGTACTCGAATCCTCTCGCTATAAATGCCAGCATACAATTCGCCTTTTTCACCGCCTGCTGTACCTGCATGCCCACTTTCAATGACTGCTGTATAATGACACCCAGGTCTCGTTGCACCTCCCCTTTTCCTAATCGGCCACCATTCAGATAATAATCTGTTTTCCTATTTTGGCCACCAAAGTGGATAACTTCACATTTATCCACATTAATTTGCATCTGCCATGAATTTGCCCACTCACCCAACCTATCCAAGTCACCCTGCATCCTCTTAGCATCCTCCTCACAGCTAACACTGCCGCCCAGCTTCGTGTCATCCGCAAACTTGGAGATGCTGCATTTAATTCCTTCATCCAAGTCAGTAATATATATTGTAAACAACTGGGGTCCCAGCACTGAGCCTTGCGGTACCCCACTAGTCACTGCCTGCCATTCTGAAAAGGTCCCGTTTATTCCCACTCTTTGCTTCCTGTCTGCCAACCAATTCTCTATCCACATCAATACCTTACCCCCAATACCGTGTGCTTTAAGTTTGCACACTAATCTCCTGTGTGGGACCTTGTCAAAAACTTTTTGAAAATCCAAATATACCACATCCACTGGTTCTCCCCTATCCACTCTACTAGTTACATCCTCAAAAAATTCTATGAGATTCGTCAGACATGATTTTCCTTTCACAAATTCATGCTGACTTTGTCCGATGATTTCACCGCTTTCCAAATGTGCTGTTATCACATCTTTGATAACTGACTCCAGCAGTTTCCCCACCACCGACGTTAGGCTAACCGGTCTATAATTCCCCGGTTTCTCTCTCCCTCCATTTTTAAAAAGTGGGGTTACATTAGCCACCCTCAAATCCTCAGGAACTAATCCAGAATCTAACGAGTTTTGAAAAATTATCACTAATGCATCCACTATTTCATGAAAACTTAGCGATATAGGCAAAGTTATGAGAGGTGCGCGAAAACACATCAATAGAGGGGCAGCTACGAGAGGTGCGTGAAAACACAGCGATATAGTGGAAGTAATGAGAGGTGCACGAAAACATTGCAATATATGAAAAGCTAAGAGAGGTGCCCGAGAACACAGCGATAGAAGGGAAGCTATGGGAGGTGCGTGAACACACAGCGATATATGTGAAGGTATCAGTGGTGCTTGAAAACACGGCAATATAGGGCAAGCTATGAGAGGTGCACAAAAACACAGCGATTTGGGAGAATCTATGAGTAGTGCGCGAAAACATCGCAATATATGGGAAGCTATGAGAGATATGCGAAAACACAGCGAAAAATGGGAAGCTATGGGGGATGAGCGAAAGCACAGCGATATAGGTGAAGCCTTGGGAGTTGCGCAAAATCACAGTGATATCGGGGAAGGGATGAGAGGTGCGTGAAAACACGTGGATATAGGGGGAGGTATGAGAGATGAGCGAAAACTCAGCTAAAAAGGGGAATATTTGAAATATGTTCAATTCTTTAACAACTTTGACAGTAAACAAAAGTTACACTCCCAGGCCCTTACTGCATTTAAGATTGGATTGGAGACAGGGTCTTAAATCATCACTGACTGTGATTTAATTGTCTTTTAAACCTCACCACACTTCTAGAGTCTTGAAGAGATTATACCTTAAATAGCATGCCAGGTATGTACAAGCAAGAAATTGGTGTGGCAATTCTGGGCAAAAGTGTGATTCAGCAAAATCCAGTCCAACAAGGCTTATTTAAAGGAAGTTAAAGTGAAATATTAACATTGAGCAGATATGAGAATAATTTTCATAATTTTGTATTTTGTTCTTGAAAATTGGAGATATTTCCCAACCAAAACATTGTTTTATTGACTCAGTTGCTTTTGTTAAATTCAAATCAGATTTTAATTTGATTAGTTCAAAAAAGTAACATTTTCAAGTAATTAAAATGACCACATAATCTAGGAATTAAGATAAATTTAAAATATTTAAAACACCGCAGAACAATTTTTAAGTGTTTTTTTTAAAGCAATAACTGTACGCAGAAGAAAGATAAATACCTTGATTAAAAAAAGACAGAGGAAAAATTTTCATGAGTGTACTCAGCTTTGGCACATTAATATCATACTGTCAATTCACACTATAACTGTATTATTGAGATATGAAAACCATTCTTTCTCCACAGTCCCTGTGCCTGACTATTTGATTAATGTTTTGAATTAAACATTATGTAAATAGATGAACTTATGTCATCAGAGGCATGACATTGAAGCTTTGATGTATTCTGGATGTCAATAATATTTGTACTTAAGGGACAAATGACAACATCATCAATTTTTCATGCAAGTTTTCTTGCTGACTGAAGTTAGAGTAGCATCTACCTGATTAGTTAACTGGTGTGTGTCAAACCTTTTGACAATGTCCTATGAAGGAAAAAATAGACAGCAAATAAGCCACAGGCTGGATATTTAAGTTGCATAATACTGGCTTTTGCCCAATATCAAGCATATGAATATCCTTTTTTTTCTGATCAGGCACAGAGATATAATGATTTCTGGGTTGAATCATGCCTACCTGTAAAAATGACTGTTTTTTTTATTGTTTGACATACTATTTCTCCTATCATTTAAATGTAGTCACCAGAAAGTATTGTTTTGTACACATAAATCATAATGAGGCTGCATCTTGATTATTTAATATAATAATTGTCTCATTGACTTTTCTCCATATTGTTTGAAAAATTTTAGTTTTTTGTCTGAGGAGGATCTTCATCTCCTTTAAAATGTTAAAAGTGATCTTGGGTCCTTTCAGTCCAAATTAAATGTGATATTAACAATACTAAAATAAAATTTTAAGAAGTAAGCTATGTAAATATTGCAATAATATACCCAAATTTTCCTGAGAAACGGCTGCACAGCCTCAGCAACTCTGCTAAATACATCAGAATTGGAATCAGGTTTAATATCATCTGCAGCTGTTGTGAAATTTGTTAACTTTGTGGCAGCATTCAATAGATGATAATAAAGAGAAAAACTGAATTACAGTAAATATATGTGAAATAGTTAAATTAAATAAGTAGTGCAAAAAAAGTAGTGAGGTTGTGTTCATGGGTTCATTGTCCATTCAGAAATTGCATGGCAGAGGGGAAGATGCTGTTCCTGAATCATTGAGTGTGTGCCTTGAGGCTTCTGTACCTCTTTCCTGGTGGTAGCAAAGAGAAGAAAGCATACCCTCGGTGGTGGGGTTCCGTAATGATGGACGCCGCCATTTCGAAGCACCGCCCACTGAAAATGTCCTGGATACTATGGAAGCTAGGGCGCATGATGAATCTCACTAATTTTACAACTCTCTGCAGCTTGCTTTGATCTTGTGCAGTAGCCACTGCCTCCCTCCCCCAATGCCCCCACCCCCATACTGGACAGCTAACTAGTTCTTACGGTACAACTGTAGAAATTTTCAAGTAATTTAGGTAACATACCAAATCCTCTCAAGCTCTCAATGAAATATAGCCACTGGCTTGCCTTCTTTATGGCTGCATCAATATGCTGTGTCCAGGTTAGGTCTTCAGAGATATTGACACCCAGGAACTTGAAATTGCTCTCTCTCTCCACTTCTGATCCTTCTATGAGGACTGGTGTGTGTTCCCTCATCTTATTACCATTTCTGAAGTCCACAATCAGTTCTTTACTCTTACTGACGTTGAGTGCAATTTTGTTGCTGTGACATCACTTAACTAGCTGGTATACCTCACTCCTGTATGCCCTCTCAACCCCAAATGAGATTCAGCCAACAATGGTTGTATCATCAGCAAATTTTTAGATAGCATTTGTGCTATGCCTAGCTACACAGTCATGGATATAGAGAGAGTAGAACAGTGGGCTAAGCACACATCCCTGAGGTGCATTAGTGTTGATTGCCAACAAAGTGGAGATGTTATTTCCAATTCACACAGATTGTGGTCTTCCAGTTCGGAATCGAGGATTCAATTTCAGAGGAAGGTACAGAGGCCCTGGCTTTCAATCAGAACTGCAGTAATGAAGATGTAAAATGCTGAGCTATGGTCAACAAACAGCATCCTGACATAGGTATTTGTATTGTTCAGGTGATCCATGGCTGTGTGGAGAGCCAATGAGATTGCGTCTGCCACTGACGTATTGTGGCGATAGGCAAATTGCAGTGGGTCCAGGTCATTGATGAGACAGGGGTGGGTTCTAGCCATAGCCAACCTCTCAAAGCACTTCATCGCCATAGATGTGAGTGCTACTGGATGATAGTCATTAAGGCAACTCACCTTGCTCTTCTTGGGCACTGGTATAATTGTTGCCCTTTTGAAGCAGGTGGGAGCTTCTGACTGTAGCAATGAGAGATCGAAAATGTTTTTGAGCAATTAGTTGGCACAGATTTCCAGGTACTCCATGAGGGGCCTGTTGCTGTGCGAGAGTTCACCCTCTTCAAAGACAGCCTGATGTCAGCCTCCAAGACAGATATCATAGTGTCACCAGGTGCTGCAGGGATCCTCATTGCTGTAGTTGTATTCTCCTTTTCAAAGTGAGCATACAAAGTGTTGAACTTATCTGGGAGTGACCATCACTGCTATTCATCATGTTGGATTTTGCTTTGTAAGAAGTAATGACCAGCAAATCCTGTCGGAGTAGACGTACATCCGATGTCGCCTCCAGCATCACTCAAAATTGTTCCTTAGCTCTCGGATTCCTTGTGCAGACCTGGGTCGCCAGACATAAATGCCACAGCTCTACCCCTCAGCAGACTATGACCCTCCTGGTTCATCCATGTCTTTTGATTGGGTAATTACTGTAAATTCTCATAGACCCACACTGATTTTAATGATGTCAGTGACAGCTGCAGTGTACTTATTCAAACTTGAAGATGAATCCCTGAATACAGTGTAGTCCACTGATTCAAAGTAGTCTGGTAAGCACACGTACACCTCCCTTGTCCATACCTTGTTGATCCTCACTGCTGGTGCTGTGGTCTTCAGTTTGTGCCTATACTCATGACTGGTGATTCATCCTGCTTACAGATTTCTACTTCATTACAGTTGTACTTACTTTATGCTGATCTTCAATTGACAATTTTGTCCAGAAAGCTAGCCCCAACTCGGTTAAAGGGGGCCCTGTAAGGGCAGAGGTGCTATCACGTGACATTGCTTTGATAGATGGTTAAGTCACATTTTCCTGTTAATGGACTGTCAAAGATGTCAATTAATAATATTTTTTATTAAAAATTATTGAAATTTAAGAGCAACATTAATGTTTTAAAAATAATTTAAAATTTAAATAAAAGTTAAACCCATTTTAAATCACAAGAGATTCTGCAGCTGCTGGAAAAGCAGAGTAATACACAAAATGCTGGAGAAACTCAGCAGGTCAGGCAGTATCTTTGGAGAGAAATAAACAATCAATGTTTCAGGCTAAGACCCTTCATCCCTTAAACCCAATTTAATATCTAAGTAAATACAAATTCAGAAATATATTAATTGTATGAAATACTAATTGTATACAGTCATTTTCTACTTCCGTGGCACAATCGAGAAGGATGACTTCTGCTTCCATCAAGTTGGGATATATCATATATTCCTGTTTCAGTTTACTACAGCTGAGAACTAGAAGTATATCTATGGTCTGTGCAATTAGTAACATCATTTTACTGTGACTAAAATAATCTATCACTACTTAAAAATGAGGAAACGCAAATGGACTTGGGTTGTGGCTGGTGTATTTCCCCTTTAAGATGGCCAAAATGGACTATTAGTTCATTTAAGAAAATCTGGCTTTCAACTCCTAATACCAGCTATCTTGTTTGTAAACATGCAGTCTCTAGTAAATAAAATTGAAGACAGAACTAGGGTGCTCTACCAGATGGACATTATGACCACTTTTATCAATAAACCTTAATAAAACCATATCTACCTTTAGCTCAGGGAGCACTCTTAACATATTATCATCTTGTGTATAATCATTTGCATTTATCAAATTTAAATGGTATTTGCAGTGTATTTCAACTATTTGCTTAAATGATCACAATCTCTCCTGTATGCTTTGCACCAGTCAAATGTTGGACTTGCAAATATGAAGGAAAATTCATCCTTGATGAATGATCGACTCAGCAATTCATTAGATGAGTTGTTTTGGCACCAGACAGTGTCATTAAATTCAATGCTTTGACTGCAGAATCTCCAATCTCTTAGGAATTCCGGATAGACAGTATAAAATAAACAGTAAGTCAGAATCACTTTCTAAAGGTAAACGCTTGTTATTCGAGTTGATATTCACATTTAAACAGGGATTTTGAAATGTTAAAGAAGAACAGAAGAAAGAAAGAAGTAATGAAAATAGAGTCAATAAAATTTGCGATGGACAGATACATGTGGGAGAAATTCTTATTGAAAAGAAGTTTAAATAGATGGCTGATAAATGGGCAAACATGAATCACTACACTTATAGAGAGGAAGGTACTTGAAACTTCAAGATCAAAGGAAAGCGAAGGGAATTTTAGGGATGAAAGAGCCGCAAGGGAAGTTTCCAATGTCCTGGGCTTCTAATCTCTTCCCTCCCGTGAATGTCTTCTGAAATACACTTTCATTCATACTCTTGAAACACAACTGACTCCCAAGGATGACCCAATCAGATTCCTGGGTCTGCAGGTATTGTGAAGGGATGTTTTTTCATACTAGCACTATCAGCAGAACTATTAACTCACACCTAGCAAAGGGCTATGTTCTATCAGAACAGTGAAGCGATCCTCGTGGTAGCTGCAATAGCAACTGCAGACCAAGGTTCATAAAACATGGACAGGCATTGATGGAGGTGAATAACAGAAAACCAATTCTGTATTTACCAAATCTCTAAGAGATTGCAGGAACTAATATTCGCAAATGCTTCCACTGAAGACACAACAAATTTGGAATTTTCCTTGCAAATATTTGATATAGAAGTCCAGGAGTCCTTTTCTCTAGGATAAGTTTTTTTTCAGCTATTTATTATGCTATATGTGGTGAATCTGTGGAATTCATTGCTGCAGATGGCTATGGAAGTGAAGTCATTGTGTGTACTAAAAGCAAAGGTTGATAGATTCTTGATTAGTAAAGGCATCAAAGGTTGTGGGGACAAGGCAGAATGGGATTGAGAGGGATAATAAATTAGTCATGATGGAATAGCAAAGCAGACTCAGTGGGCCGAATGGCCTAATTCTTCTCCCATGTTTTAGGGTCTTGGGGAGTTGATCATTAATTTGATCACCAGTCATGAAAGACAGCTTTCAGCATTCGCTGATGTACTTTGTAACCCTAACCCTGGCCAGCCTCAGGGTCGCTCAGCTCGCTGTCTTCTAGGGAAACAGCCCTCGGCCCCACCAAACTGGGTAATTAGTTTGTGTGGATGCTGTGTGAGGTACCCCACCCCGCCCAAGTAACAGACAATACACCAGATATGATTAAATGATTTACAGTTTATAGATATTACTGGAACTATATAATTAATAGAGAATAAAATATAAAAGGAAGATAAAAGGCGCCACACTTATCAAAGTTCAATCTCTTCGTGCACAAACAGTTGGAGCTCAGGATCCCTCTTCTTCACCCTGCGACCCCTCGGACCACCTCGACCTGCCGCCTGGGACCAACAACGCTGTTCGACCAGACGCTCCACACGAGTCCATCTCCCTCTCCTCTCCTTGCTGAACGCCCCGCTTGGGGTCCGACCCCGTTAGCAGACATCACAGCACCTGGTCCATCCTCTGTCTCTCTCTCCCACCTTCTGCCCCAAAACCCCACGCATACAATATCTTACAGATACACCAGAAACATAACAACTATTGCAATTAATTCATAACATCTTCTGATCAGTAACGTGACTCAAACAAACTGCTAGCAGGAAGGACTTTCTCAGCAGTTAACATAACAAAGAAGCCCCGTCAATTATAACATAATGAAGAAACCACTCTAGTTAGACTATGCAGTGACAATAAAAAATCCTTACACTCTCCCCCCACCAAATAAAGTCATGTCCTCATGACTTCTAAATAACTCGCCAACCAGTCCTACAGACACAGAAACCGACCCAGATACACACAGTGACATTGCTCCCCAAACAGTGGACCTTCCGCCCGTCCATGGGTGCTACATAGGCCAACCTATCTGAGAGCTTCCTAATCCTCCGAGACCTCGGTACCCCCTCACCTAAACCCTAAAGGCTCAGACACTACTAGGGATACCTCGGGCCTGCTTGCCGACTCCTCTCTCACTCAGGCCACCATTACAACTCGGAGCCCCCATCCCGTGTCCGGGGCCCCACCTCTCCTCCTTCCTGATCCTGCCGTAACTCAGACTGCCCACAGCTAGCCATCCCCACTACACCTGACTCAGTGGGAGAAGGGCCAAATGTCTCTTCCTCAATCACGGGGAAGTTAGTGAAAGGCAGCATGTACCACGTGTCCAGCACAACATCCTTTGAATCCGTATTCTTCCTCATTCCCTCCATCGGTAGCTGCTGTTTGAGTTTCTCATTTAGTCAGGGCTCCCCTTCAGCCTCCTGCAGTCGATACGTCAGCTTCTTCGGGGACTCCTTCACCTCTCGCCACAGCCTCAGTAGTTCTGACTCACGGTTCTTGGCCATCTCAATCTAGGACGCAGTTACCCCACCAGCTTCTTCCAGGTCAACTTTCAGTTTTTCCACTTCATTTAAACTGTCGATAGTCATCTTCAGGTTCCCTTCAAGCGTCCCCCTCTCTTTTCTGAGATCTGTCCTCCATTTTTTCACCTCCTCGGGAGTGTAGTCAAACTCCCCTCCCTGGGCTCTCAGTTTTCTGTTGGCCTTAGTCAGAACACTTCCTTGATCTCCCCCAACTTGTAAATCTTCCAATCTTTTCTGAATCAACGTCTTGAGTTTCTGCTGATCCCTTTGAAGGTGGGTCATTGTTTCTTCTCACTGGATTAATTCATCAGTACATGACCGCAGTGTTGGCTTGGAATTCCATTGCTCCTTCTCCATGTCGACAAGCATGAATTCCAAGGTCTGCAATGGTCGTCCCATAAGTGCGGCACTCAGTCTCCGGCCAGCATTTCTGAGCACTCAGTTCAGCGGTGCAAATCCCCTCTCTTCCCTGTGTCTCATTCAGATTGACAACTTGGGTTTCCATCCCCAGGTCCAGCACCATCTGTTCCAACACCAGGAAGTTCAACTGGTATGTCGGGTCATTTTTCTCACATTGCACCAAACTCCTCCGGCCAAAAACTCCTCCACATGTGACACTGCTTCTGTCGCCCGGGCTCAGCCACTCGCCTCACCTCATAGTCCCCCCAGGCGAATCCAAGCTCTAGGCGGTCATCCACATACGCCAAAACTCCACACACCTTCACTTCCCCCACGGTTTTCCTCATGCCCTGCAGGAAGGATGCAGGGGCTCCGGATATGCCCTTGGGCATCTTTTCGGATCGGAATAATCCTAAGGAACTAATAATGGCCATCTTCGGCTCAACAGCCGCACTCTTCAGGATCTGGCAACATCCACTCCTCAGATCCAGCACATTAAACCACGTCGCATAATCCACACACACGTTGCCGACCTCTTCCACGGCGCCAGGGTCCAGTTGCCACGACCTCTCTCTCATTGAGGTGTCTTCAGCGGTCAACTCCCCTCCCTTGTGGTAGTTCAGAGCATCCACTAAGAGGGTCTCACCCTCAGCTACTTTCCCCAGGCCATACCACCGCTGGGGCTTGTTTAAATTCGGTACTGGATCAAGGCTGCTACACACATCCTCAGAAGCAACTCGACATGCTGGGTGCCCATACAATGCCCCCATGAACTCCAGGGTCATTAACCAGTCATCGTCTTCTGGATAACTACTGGCACTGGTACCCAAAGTCTCCAGTGCTCTTGCAGTTGTCAAGGGTAAATGCTTCAGACACCGGTTGTAAAACAAACTGTACAACAACTTGACCTGCGCCCCGGGGTCGAGGATAGCTTTAGCATCGCTTCCCTCTATCCATAGCGACACCCTGGGGCATGGTCCCTCTAAGCCTTCAGGAATAGGGTCTTCTCCTTTTGGAAGTTCATTGGTACATTGCTGGGAACGTGCTTCCCCAGAGACCCCAAGCCGCTCCCCCACTGGGCCTCCACTAAGTTTCCCGACACCTCCCTGATCAGCTGAACAACTGAAGGAGGGGCTGATCCCCTGAAATGATCCCCCTGGCACTGCAAGCAATTTAGCCGCCCTCCTCGCCAGAGAAGACACACTGAAAACTTTCCCCCGTCTTTCAAATAACTGACAGCTGTCACTAGGGTGTAAGTGAACCTGACAGCTCTAATACCGTCACCAGCCCGCCTACTCAAACTTTCAACCAATCCCTGTCGCTCTCCCTCAACCGAGCACTGCCACTCATCTAACAACTGAGAGATCCGCTCCGCCCACGTTTCACACGCCTCCGCTCCTCTTGGGGTGGACACTATCCCAAATGCCAGGCCCTGCCAGAGCTAGAACATTTATTCGCAGACACTACCTCCACATCAGACCACTCTTTCCTCTCTCTCTCCCAACAGCATGGACAGCCCCGAGTTCCACCTCCAACTCGTCAACGCTAGTCTGAACTCGAACAAAGACCTCACCCACCACGCATGCAGCAATAACCAGCAAATAACCCACAGAGACACACATTACTGATTTAAACAGGGCCACCACACAGCATACCAGTAGATCCAATCCCGGAGGAGCCCCCACAATGTAGCCCCCCGGCCTGCCTCAGGGTCGCTCGGCTTGCTGTCACCTAGGGAAACAGCCCTTGGCCCCGCCAAACTGGGTAATTAGTTTGTGTGGATGCTGTGTAATGTACCCCACCCTGCCCAAATAACAGACAATACACTAGGTATGATTAAATGATTTACAGTTTATAGATATTACTGAAACTATGTAATTAATAAAGAATAAAATATAAAAGGAAGATAAAAGGCACCACACTTATCAAAGTTCAATCTCTTCGTGCATAAACAGTTGGAGCTCAGGACCCTTCTTCTTCACCTTGCGACCCCTCGGACCACCTCAAGCTGCCACCTGGGTCCAGCAATGTTGGTCGACCAGATGCTCCACACGAGTCCGTCTACGTCTCCTCTCCTCACCGAATACCCCGCTCGGGGTTTGACCCCATTAGCGGACTCACAGCACCTGGTCCATCCTCTGTCTCTCTCTCCCCTGCCTTCTCCCCCAAAACCCCGCGCGTACAATACATTACAGATACACCAAAAACATAACAACTATCACAATTGGTTCATAACATCTTCTTATCAGTAACGTGATTCAAACAAACTGCTAGCGGGAAGGACTTTCTCAGCAGTTAACATAACAAAGAAGCCCTTTCAATTATAACATAACAAAGAAGCCATTTTAATTAGACTATGCAGTGACAAAAAAAGAAACTCCTTACAACTGTAATGATAGTAGCTAAGAAAAAGTAGTACCTTGTTGCTTGTCTAGCACAGACATCTTCAGACATTGCCTCAAAGAAATTTTCTAATAAGTGATTGGCAGCAGGGGACTTCAAGTGCATTAGGGTTAATCATGTGTACGTCCGGGTTCAACAATATCCAGGATCTTCCAATTGATTCAGACACAATTGGTGCTCTGATTCTCAATCAGCCTGGAGTACATGGGGAACCCAACAAATGTGGGCAGGTATTAATTAAACAAAGTAGAGGGAACATTGACTGTCCTTTTACATCCATCAACCTCTTCCAGCTTAGATATGGAAAGATTGAAAGTGTTACATTCACTAATATATGAATCTTTTTTTTCTATACATTCAAGCATTGCAAAGTTAATATTTGAGAGAATGAACTCATCAATTAGCATAAAAGAATGTATATTTAAATTGACCACTACCGTCCCTGTCATTGAGGTTAACTCACTCTTACTGTTATACCTTTTTCTCAATTAAAGTCATAGACCAAGATAAGGACTCTTGAGTTACTAAGTATATGGATTGCCATTCTTCTGTAATTCATTTCTAAATGTCTCACACATAAATTTGCTCTCCTGAAATTCAGTACCTATTCCACATGAAGATGTAAGTACCACATGTCTTTGCAAGGTCTTTTTATTAGGCAGCTGATCAAGAAACTAAATGTTGTAGCTAGAATTATGTTTACTTTAAGGAACACACACAAAATGCTGGAGGAACTCAGCAGGTCGGTCAGCATCCATGGAAATGAATAAGCAGCAATATTTTATGCCGAGGTCCTGCATCGGGACTGAGAAGAAAGTGGGAAGATGCCAGAATAACAAAGAGGGGGTAGGGGAAGAAGGTTAGCTAGAAGGTGACAAGTGAAGCCAGGTGGGTGGGAAAGGTAAATGGCTGGAGAGAAGGAATCTGTTAGGAGAGGAAAGTGGACCATAGGAGAAAGGAAATGAGGAAGGTTACCCAGAGGGAAGTGATAGGCAGGTGAGAAGAGGTAAAAGGACAGACTGGAGAAAAGAAGAAGAAGGGATGGGGATCAAAAGAAGAGAAGGAGAAATTGTTGCATTTATCTTTGTCTGATTCAAGAATTTTCATTGTTTTAACTGATTTAGAATAGATAGCAATGTTCTATACTCTGTCACTAATAAGTATGCACTTTAGGAGATTAAATAATTGATAATTACTTAACCAGCTTTTAATTAAGTCGGTAATTAGATTTTTAAAAATATTGCTCTTTGCACTATCCTTTATCGGTTGGCCAATTCCCAGGGATATATGAAAAGCAATTTATATCTATAAAAAACAGCACAATGCACGTAAGAAAAATGTTCATGCTAAAAAAAAGGATGCACAAAGACTGATGACATTCCAGCATTTTAATTATCAGTTGCACTGATGAAATTGCTGCATGTAAGTGAAATAAAGAACAAGTGTAACTTGCAGTAATGGTTTACAAAATGGTTCACAATAATAACAAAAACATTTAAGTTGTAAAGCCGAGAGCAGGGAAGTAGAAGGGACCAAAACACAGGCAGCATACACTGGGAACAACACAAAGGTGGCATTTCAGATCAAGCAGCTTTCATCCCATATACTTTAGATGTATTTTTTTCCTTTGGAGAAAATTCATTTGCCACAGAAGATCCAAAAGCCAAAATTCTGGGTTGCATTGGTGAAACATGCTGTCATGTGGTGAGAAATTATTGGAAAATAATTGGGTCTAGCACTGTGCTGGCACTGGCTCAAGTAAGAATGCAAAGAACCAGAATGTGGTGTTTTCAGGAAGAGAAGAGAAGATTGAAAGGAATGAAGGGATAAAGGACATCACCAACAATGAAAAATTTCAAGAATAACACAGAGGACAGTCCCCTGCTGCCATAAGAAATTGAGATGCTTGGCAGGATCAGACTCTGCTCTGGGTGAGGATTAAAAGCCAGAACAAAGAGACCTCACCAATCATGAAGCAATATTGTGTTCCAATACTTTGAAGAAGAATGGTGATTTGAGTTAAACCAAATGAGACACAGTAATTTAAAGCATTTTTTTTTTTGATGACTATAGGATAAGACCAATATGTAGCAATATAATGCTTATCATTTTAGTTAACAGGTATGAGAAGCAAGCACTTATCTGGTATCTTAATACGCTACTGAGTAGTTTCTTTTGTTAGTATAGTTAATGATGGTGCTTTAATACGACAACATATACCCAGAATTTCATTGGCTCTTTAAGATCTTTGGCAAAGATAGCTCAATCCATTCAGATGTTCAAATAACCAATAGACCTCAGGTAGTCAGGATGCACAACTGCTCCTCCCTCCTCATCATACACTCAACTCGGAGCCACCAGGGATGGGTACTAAGCCCATTGCTCTACACTCAGTTCACACCTGACTACACAGCCAAACAACCTAAGTAATCTCATTATCAAGTTTGCCGATGACACAACAGTGATGGTTCTCATTACCAACAACAATGAGACAGCTTACGTAGAGATGGAAGAGCCAGAATCTTGGTGTCAGGCAAGTAACCTCTTCCTCAATGTCAACCAGGCAAAGGAGATGGTTATGGAATTTGGGAGAACTCGCACCACTTTCACACCTCTTTACTTCAGTGGCACGACAGTGGAAACTGTAAGCAGGTTCAGGCTTCTGGGTGTGCACACCACACATGGCACATGATCCTAGAACACATCCTACACAATCAGGAAAGTTCACCAATGCCTCTACTCTCTGTGGAGGCTGAAGAGAGCCAGGCCTTGCACACTTATACCACATCCTTGTATAGATGTGCAGTAGAGAGCATCTTAACATGCTGCACCACTGCATGGTATGGAAGCTGCACTGTAATGGAAAGTAATGCTCTACAAAACTGCCAACACACAACTGGTACCAGCCTACCTGCCACCAAGGATAAATATGCAGAAGGGTTCTAGAAAAGGGCCAGTAGCATAATGAAGGATCCTACTCACCCTGCTCATGGACTATTTGTCCCACTCCCATTACGGAGAACGCAATGTGGCATCCATGCTAGGACCACCAGACTCAAACCTGTTACTTTCCCCAAGCAGTAAGGCTGATCATCATGTCCACCCACTAACTCACCCCTCCACATACCCCACCTCAACTACTTCATCATTTCCAGTCAGTCACTTTATGTATAGACATTCCTGTGCCTTGTGTCACTTTATGAACATGCAATCAATCTATGTATATAAGGTATATTATGCATTTATATTTATTGTGTTTTGTTTTATTACTGTGTTCGTTATCTTATTGTGCTTTTTCTATGCTGCATCGGATCCAGAGTGACAATAACAACAAGACAAAGGAGATGGTTGATGTAGATGACATTGTTTAATCTTAAACTGATGTTCTGATAGTTGTCAAAAAAAATACAGGGACAGGTGCAGTGAATCCCTGAGGAAATACCCTGAGTTAGGTTGGGTCTTTGACATCATGCCTGTGGAACAGGTCACCAAATGAGAGAAAAGCAAAATGACTGAAAGATCATAATTTACTAAAGTACTTTAAGATGTAGATCCTGGTAATCAGCAATGTTTCCAGCCAATGAAGGTAAGATGGAGGGATGGTTAGCACTATCATAAAACACCGTATATTTCTTCAGAGGCTGATAAAATATAACTTGGAGTAACAGCAAATTCCTAATACTTCTCCCTCCTCCGTTGGCCTACTTTGTTAATTTAAACTGAGCTGTGGATTTGGAGGGAGGGAAATAAATCAAGGGTAGGCCGAGCTGTGTCCAAACAAGGCAGGTTAAATGGACAGATTGCCTTCCTCTTGCACTTCAGCTGCTTGCATTGTACCAGTGAAAATCATTATAAAGATTCCCTGGCCAGCACTTTTAGTCTGTTTTGTATTATGCTGGAGTTCAGCTCCATGAAAAGTGGAACCCCGAAGTAATATGTTCTCCTTCAGAGAATCTCACAGGTCTGAATGCCCAACCTTGATCATGACCAGGCCACTGAGTTACTCTGAAACATTTGTTTTACAACAGTACAGACTGACAGTTTGAAATGAACCTGCTAGCCTGCAAATAATTTCAAAACATTGTACTACTTGATGGAAATATTCCAAAGAAATGTGCACTTTAAAAATAATGTTTGCATTTATCTTCATCTTCTGCATCAATTTTCTCTAAAAGTATAGCATTACTGTGAATCATTTGTAATCTAAGCCCTGTTGATGATATTTCCCAAACTAAACACATTGTTTAGTGTCCATATTAACATTGTGGAAGAGACAAGGCACTGCTTTCTGTCTTTTATGAGAAGAACACATAGTTTTAAATTGAATAATTTTTTGCATTAGTTCAATGTGTTACAGTAATAGATGACCTAGTAGAATAATATTTCAATAAACAATGAAATATTATAGTAGTTAATACAATATTGATGGATATTGAATCTGCATGGGCAGTGAGGCAAAGATGAACATTTGGGTTTCAGATTCCTAGATCATTTGTCTTTGCAAACTCAATCATGAGTATATAATATAATTAATATAGGAGTGTTAGAAGAGTTGAAGACAAAAGGAAGTTTAAAAAAAACAACTTAAACATGAATTAAACTGGAAGAAGATCATGAGAAGAGATCTATAAAATATGACTTATATTGTTGATTGCACCAAGTTTGTTAAATATTGCATCTAAATAGTTGCTCCTTTGATGGTTCATGGTGTTTATGGGGAAAACAGCCTCACCATTCATTTTAAGAAAGTCTCAAATCAGACTTTGGACTACATTGAAGTACCAGCCATGACAAGAGAGGATGTTGCTGTGGATCGTTGGACTAAAGTGCTGGGTGAAAAATGGACAGTTATGTATGTTAAAATGCTATAAGATTACATTATCTACATTTATAAATTGAACACAAAGAATGCATCAAAGCAGGATGTTCCTCTGGTGTGTGTGAAGTTCAAATGCGAGAGAAGGCTAAACCAAGTTAGTCCAATGTCACAACTGGAATATATTTTAGAGTTCAAATTTAAAATTGTGTGTGTGCTGGGAAGTAAGTAGCCTGCATGAATTTGTAAAGGCAAGTCAAAATTAATGGATCTTATGAGGAAATAAATAATTAGATATGTTAAGGAAATGCAACAGCTAAGTTGTCCATGAATTTTCTGACAATTATGGAAAGATAGCCATTTCAAATTTTACTGTGGATCAAAGAATGAGAGATTTGGTAAGCACTGATTAGGGCTATGAAGGTGTGAGTAAAACATTGACAGGTTGGCAAAATGCTATTACATTGTAGAATGCCACATTAGGTTCTGAAGCTGAAATTCAATTTCAAGTGGAATGAAAAAACCAGGCAGCAAACACAATGAGCTTCAACCCAATTTAAATACAATTTTCAGTTTCACTACGCAGAAGTGTTAAATGTTTTGAATATAAGCCATAAATGATTTGGTCAGGCGGAACATAAGTACATTAGCTTTATTTGTGTGTTTGACAGAAAAGCGTTTGCTTTCCAAATGTACAGTGAGAGAGTTATGGTATACTGGGACTCTGAAATTCTATATTCTATTCTGAGCTCCATCAAAGGAAAACATAACCAGGCAAACAGAGAAAAATTCAAATATGTGTTCAAAGCATTCTTGAAGAAATGCAACATCCCTGCTGATTTCTGGGTACCTCTGGCTCATGATCACTCAAAGTGACTCAGAATTGGAATCAGGTTTAATATCATTGGCATACATCGTGAAATGTGTTAACTTCGCAGCAGCAGAACAACGCCATACCTGACGAATATAGAGAAAAAAGAAATAAATGATAGTCAATATATATACAGTATGTATATTAAATAATTAAATTAAAATAGTGCAAAAACCGAAATAATATAAAAATAGTGAGGTAATAGTGTTCATGGGTTCAATGTCCGTTTAGAAATTGGACGGCAGAAGGGAAGAAACTGTTCCTGAATCACTATGTGTGCCTTCAGACTTCTGCACATCCTTCTTGATGGTAACAATGAAAAGAGGACATGTCCTGAAGTGGAGAAGGAGCATTTAGGCTGATCTTCAGAACTTTGAGAAATTCGTGGTAAGCAGAAGAGGGAGCAGAATACCTCACATACTCCCCTCCCACCTGAAAGAGAGATAGAGACAGAAACCTTCATGGTATTTTAATGGTAACCACTGATCTGCAGCCCTTTGCTGGAAGGTGAGATTAATTTTGTGTAGATTCTTTTAAACTGATGCTGACTTTGCCTTTGGGTATCCTACGTTCACATAGTTCTTCTTGTCATAATAAAAATTCTCGATGATTCTACGAAAAATCTATGACTTTAAAACAAAACCTCTCTGTGGTGGAGGTAAGTACATTAAATGAAACTTAAAGTCTAATTAAATGTATTAGGCACATTCATCTTAATTCACTTCTCACAGAGGTAATTTCTCGGTATATGTACTTCCACAGCTGTTAATTGAGGGTGAGATGGATTTTTTATTTAAGAAAAATGTCATTGCTAAAGGACAATTTGATTTTTCTGATGCCTGTGGCTAGTTTTTTCGTTGCTTTAAAAATAATTATGTTAATACAGTTTAAATGGCTGACGTACTCATTTTTCTTGTCATCGAAGTCGGTCACCATTTACCTCTACTTATTAAATAAGTCTGCAACATCATATTTAACCTTTCTTCCTAACTTGTACATTCAGTAAGAATGCACCTCTGATGAAAATGAATAAATATAAAGCTCTCTGATACGAGGGTTCACTTACCCAGTCATCAGTGTATTTAGGATAGTAAGTGCACACAAATCACTAACTGTGCAGATTTAGTGTGGGAATAAAACGTGGAGCAGACTACCAGCTCATCCACCTCTTTCCTATAAATAAAGCACATTTACTAGAGAATCACCAAATCCAATGCCAGCTTCTTTTTATTTCCACTTCTACTAATCTTTACCATTGTCAAGTAGCGTTTTAAACTTACTTTCTAAAGAAAGCCCTGAGTCTTTCATGTGGCAAGAGCTACATTCAGGATTCTGCTCCTTCTATTCAGAGAGAGACTGTCAAAATTAAGAATGGATTAGGTTTACAGCAGCTCTTTGGGGGCCTTTGTTTCTGAGGTGGCTGATGCTGATAAGGTGTTTATAAATTCTTTTTTTTTGGTGTGTGCCTGCGTGCGTGCGTGTCTGTGCATGTGCATCTGTCTGTGCGTGCGTGTGTGCGTGTATCCGTGATGATATCTTTTTCATGGCTTTTTACAAGGTGTGGAGCGAGAGAGAGAGAGAGAGAGAGAGACTGTGTGGTGCGCCACTCCTCACACAGCCATTTCGCAGTATTGTTCCCTTTATTTTACAAGGTCGAGTTGCGATCTTAACACTTAACCCGGCAAGGATGGAAAGCGTACTCAGGAGCGGACCTGACTGGTTTCGAACTTGGGAACCTCCGCTCCCAGGCCCGGCGCCACCAGCGCAATGTAAGGTGTTTATAAATTCTACTCGAGGTAGGACAGTGAGTTCTACAGGACAATAGGTGGTTTCAAATATAAATGCACTGAAGTTATTTGCTTTGACTACTCAAGCAAAATCCCCTTGATCACCACCAGAAAGAAGAGCAAGAGCAGCATGCACATGGGCCCATTGTACCACTCAAGTTCTCCTTAAGTTACACATTGCTTTGACTTGAAAATATCTCATTGTTTCTTCATTGTCATTGGTCTTTTTCTTGGCACTTTCTTCCCGATGGCACTGTAGAGCACCTTCATCCAATGGAACATAGCCCATCAAGAAGTTGACTCACCACCAGCTTCTGGAAGTGAATGAGGAATATGCAATCAGTGCTGGTCTTGCAAGTGACACCACATAAAAAATGAACGAATGATTGTTTTTAAAAGTTTCCATACATTTATTGTCATTGTATTGTCAATATATAACTATAGGCTGCATACTTTACAGCGTAAAGCATCGCAATACAACAAAGTGATAACAATTTCACTGATGCAGTGGAACATGTAAGGAAAACTGTAAAGGATAGATAATTCTCTTTAAAGAATTGTATTTTGGTTCTTTCGTAAATTAGCTTACTCAACTAATTTCAAGTTTGCTATAAAATGATATTTCAAACTAACACACAGGCTGGTAGGAAACTAAACAGTAACTAAATGAGTCACAGCAGGTTCATTTTATACAATTTTTCTCTTTCACATGGCCCGTGGAGCTGCTGACAAGCAACTTATATATAGCGGAGAAATCAACTTGCAGCTAGCTTTAGCAACCTTCTGTTGCTAATTTACCAACAGAATTAATACCACAGGCAAGCAGTTGCCATCTGTGGTTCCATTGAACAGACCTCAAATCTGGCTGCCTGCAGAAATTCAGCTCCATTCTTGTGTTTGCTGTCATAATCTTCATACACAATTCAACTACATGGTCTTAACAACCTGATTCATTCTCAGCACTGATGGTGCCAAGCGAGGTAATTGGTTTATTACTGTCACATTTACCAAGATACAGTGAAAAGCTTTTTTTGGATTGCATCCCTACATATCATTTCAAAACGTAAGTATGTTAAGACAGTACAAAGGAATGAAGAACAACAGAATGCAGAATATAGTGTTGGAGTTACAATTATACCGTGCAGGCTGACAAATAAAGTGCAAAGGCCACAATGAAGTAGGTTGTGAGTTCAAGAGTTCATCTTCATTCTACAAGATGTCCATTAGAGGGTCTTATAATAGCATAATAGAGGCTGTCCTTGAGCCTGGTGGTGTCTATTTTTCTATCTTCTGGCCAGTGGAAGGCAAGGGGAGAGAGAAAATGACCATGGTGAGAGGGGTCTTTGATTATGTTAACTGCCTTCTTGAGACAATGGGAAGTGTAGACTGAGTCTATGGAAGGGAGAATGACTTTTGTGATGGACTGAGCTGGGTCCATAACCCTGCAATATTGTGCAGCCTTGGACAGATATTTGTCATAGCATGCTGTGATGGATCTGCATAAGACGCTTTTTCGGTTGCATCAAAGATGCTGGTGCAAGTCAATTGAGACATGCTGAATATCCTTGCCTTCTGAGAATGTAAATGTGCCAGTGTGCATTTTTTGCCATAGTATCTACGTGCCTGGACGAGGACATTTACACCTAGTAACTTGAAGCTCTCAACTATCTCCACCTTAGCACTATTGACACATCACCAGCTCATCACTTTCCATAAGACCATAAGACAAAGGAGTAGAAGTCGGCCATTCGGCCCATCGAGTCTGCACCGCCATTTTATCATGAGCTGATCCATTCTCCCATTTAGTCCCACTCCCCCCGCCTTCTCACCAAAACCTTTGATGCCCTGGCTACTCAGGTACCTATCAATCTCTGCCTTAAATACACCCAATGACTTGGCCTCCACTGCTGCCCGTGGCAACAAATTCCATAGATTCACCACCCTCTGACTAAAAAAATTTCTTCGCATTTCTGTTCTGAAAGGGCGCCCTTCAATCCTGAAGTCATGCCCTCTCGTACTAGACTCCCCCATCATGGGAAACAACTTTGCCACATCCACTCTGTCCATGCCTTTCAACATTCGAAATGTTTCTATGAGGTCTCCCCTCATTCTTCTAAACTCCAAGGAATACAGTCCAAGAGCAGACAAACGTTCCTCATATGTTAACCCTCTCATTCCCGGAATCATTCTCGTGAATCTTCTCTGTACCCTCTCCAATGTCAGCACATCCTTTCTTAAATAAGGAGACCAAAACTGCCCACAGTACTCCAAGTGAGGTCTCACCAGCGCCTTATAGAGCCTCAACATCACATCCCTGCTCCTATACTCTACTCCTCTATGCCAACATTGCATTCACCTTCCTCACCACGGACCCAACCTGGAGGTTAACCTTAAGGGTATCCTGTACAAGGACTCCCAAGTCCCGTTGCATCTCAGAACTTTGAATTCTCTCCCCATTTAAGTAATAGTCTGCCCATTTATTTCTTCTGCCAAAGTGCATAACCATACACTTTCCAACATTGTATTTCATTTGCCACTTCTTTGCCCATTCTTCCAATCTATCCAAGTCTCTTTGCAGAATTTCTGTTTCCTCAGCACTACCGGCCCCTCCATCTATCTTTGTATTGTCAGCAAACTTAGTCACAAAGCCATCTATTCCATAATCCAAATCGTTGATGTACAATGTAAAAAGAAGCGGCCCCAACACGGACCCTTGTGGAACTCCACTGGTAACCGGCAGCCAATCAGAATAGGATCCCTTTATTCCCACTCTCTGTTTCCTGCCAATCAGCCAACGCTGCATCCACGTATGTAACTTTCCCGTAATTCCATGGGCTCTTATCTTGTTAAGTAGCGTAATGTGTGGCACCTTGTCAAAGGCCTTCTGAAAATCCAAATATACAACATCCGCTGCATCTCCCTTGTCTAGCCTATTTGTAATTTCCTCAAAAAAAAAGTCCTCAGTCGTTTTTGACTCAGTACTGCACCTCATCTCACAAACACTTCCTGCTGGAGTGGAACTAATCTCTATCAACTTCAGTTCACCAACATAGTCTGACAAAGACCCTATTCAATCTATATGCCTCTTCTTTAGAATCAAGGGCACCCAAACTTAAGTTATTTAACTGCTGTATGTCAGTGAGGTTTGTGCATGTTTGGCAGCTCAACCCTAAGTCATTATTGCCTTAGATGGGATGGGTTTGCACTCAACATCTATAAAATAAAGTTCAAATGCCAGTCTGCTTCTGATTATCAACATACTGCACTCTGACAGTGAAGGTCTATGATGAGATCCTGAAAAAACAGAGCACATCACATGTTTCAAAAACCGACTCTCAGTGAAGGCAGATATTATTAATGCATAAATACAAGAGTTCCTGCAGATACTGAAAAATCCAAAGCAACACACACACACACACACACACACACACACACACAAAATGCTGGGGAAACTCTGCAGGTCGGGCAGCATCTACAGAAATGAATAAACAGTCAATGTATCAGGCTGAGACCTTTCTTCAGGACAGGAAAGGAAGGGGGAAGATGCCAGAATAAAAAGGTGGGGTGGGGGGGGAAGGACGACTATCTAGAAGGTGATAGGTGAAGCCAGGTGGGTGGGACAGGTAAAGCACAGAAGAAGAAGGAATCTCATAGGAGTGGAGAATAGAGCATGGAAGAAAAGGAAGAAAGAATGACAACAGGGGAAGTAACAGCCAGTGAGGAGTTGAAGAAAGAGACGAGAGTGGAGAAGTGGGAAAAGGCTGGGAATAAAATGACTGGAAGGAGAAATCAATGTTCATGCCATCAGATTGGAGGCTGCCAAGATAGAATATGAGGTGTTGCTCCTCCACCCTGAGGTTACTGAGCAGGTACAGCATGTCTGTCATTTGCAGGAGTATGTATCAGGAGGGAGATCAGAGAATGTGATGACAGGGCAAGGGATTCACAGAAGGAGATTCCCTGCAGAAAGCAGATTTTGAGGGGGAGTGGTAGTAAAGATATGTTTGGTGGTAGAACCCTGTTGAGGATGGCAGTTGCAAAGAATAATGTGTTAGATGCAGAGGCTCATGAGGTGGAACTCTATCCCTGTAAAGGTGGCGGGAAGATGGAGTCAGGGCAGATGTCCAATGGATGACAGGTGGGGGAGGGCAGCAATAATGATGGAGGAAGGGAAACGCGGTTCTTTGAAGATTATTGATGCATTTCACTTTTGCCTTCAGTCCACTAACATATCCTAACGAAAGAAATGCTTCACCATATACACAGTGCAGAGCTGGGGGTTTGTCAGAAAGCTTCTTGTAGGTTTCAGTCCACTTACAGCAGGCAGTTCAAATCACTGGAGAGATACTGCAATCTTTGTCTGCACTAAATTCCCCAGATCCACAGAGAAATGAGAGGAACTTATAAGTATTGTCAACTGCCAGACGTAACCAGGAAGAGGCTTCCCTGTCCATATTTGATCTAATGTTATGCAACTTTATGGAACCTGCAGTCAATTATGAGAGCTCCTAAGACTACTTCTTCCTGCCGGTATCATGTAGCATTGTAATTATGCTAACTGAAATCTACTGCAAAAGATCTAGCAGCTCAGAAATGGACATTCACGATTTGTTATGGCCCATCAGCAGCTACAAAGTGTATTACCACAAGCTTCATGCCTGGCTCATCTCTTACTCTAGAGCAGGAGTTCTCAACCCTTTTTATGTTATGGACCCCTACCGTTCACCTAAAGGTCTACTAACCCAGATGGGGAAACCCTGCTCCAGAGGGTTTGTCTGCTGGTGCAATGTGCCCTGGGATTGTGGAAGAGGAGTCTACTTCATTGTCTGTCAGGTAGATGAGTTTCGGGTGCTGCTTGGCTCTTCTGTGAAGCATCTCACAGATGTCGGTGAGGAAGAGTTTATAAAGCTGTTAGGACTGTGAGTGTCAGCCAAGTCTGCCTTTGGTACCCAGGTAAATAGAGATAGTTTGTTCATCCTTATTCCTGTTCTGCATTAATATAGCAGTTCTGAACCGTATGGCTTGCTGAACCATTTTAGAAGCAACTGCATTGCTGCAGGTTAGGTGCTTCGTTTAGACCATATTTGGTTCTGAACGACATCCTGTGAAGGATCTTTACAAGAGTGGTTTCATGGAGTTTGTTACTAAGAATATATGTTATTTAAATTGCAATTAATTAAATGAATTCACGTTCCTTGCCTTCTGTGAAAGGACTTGAACTTGTACTCTGGATCTTATACTATGCTTCTGTAACTGGTAATTGGTACTTTAACAACTGCAGCACTGACATGGTATTTCTGCAGTAATAATTCACCTGGGTTGTCTGGATATTAATTCCAATAATACTTTACCTTCACTAGTCTAGAACATAGATTAGAGTCATAGAGCATATGTAAAGAACATTGAACATATAGAGTTATGCTGCATAGAAATATACCTTGCCAAAGTGCTCATCTAAACCAGTCCCATTTGCTCACATTTGGCCCATATCCCTTGGGACTTCTTCAGTTAATCTACATGGCCAAGTATCCTTTACATGTTGCTAATGGACCTGCCTCAACCACTTCCCTCTGGTAGCTCATCCATAAATATACTACCCTCTGGGTGTAAAGGTTACCCCTCTGATTTATATCACACTGCTGCACGCAAGGAGTTTGCATGTTCTCCCCATGACCATGTAAGTTTCCTCTGGGTGCCCCAGTTTTCTCCCACAGTCCAATGATGCGCAGGTTATTAGGTTAATTGGTCATCGTAAATTGTCCTATGATTAGGCTATGATTAAAGAGATGGGTTGGTGGGTGGCATGACTTGTTGGGCCAAAAGAACTTATTCTGCACTGTATCTCTAAATAAATAAACAAACAAACAAACAAACAAGTAAATAAATAAACAAATAGATAACTCTCTCTACTTTTAACTCATATCAGTGCCCTGTAATTTTTGATTCCCCACTTATAAAAAGGCTGTGTATTTATCCAATGATATTATACGCCTCTCCAAACCTACAATGAATAAAGCCCTAGCCTGCTTAACCTCTATCTATAACTGGTATTTAAGTGTTGTTTTAACATTATCACATGCACCAAGAAACAGTGAAGTTGTCTTGTATTCTATTCATACAGATGAAATATTACACTGTGCATTAAGGTAGAACAGGGTAAAACTATAACAATGCAGGATAAAGTGCAAAATAGTCTGATAACAGCAAGATAAAAGATGTCCTTGAAGTCTGGTGGTACGTGCTTCCTGGCTTTTGTACATTCTGCCCAAAGTGAAGAGCAAGGAGAAGAGAATATCTGAGATGAACGGGGATCTTTGGTTATGCTGGCTGCTTTACTGGTGAGAAGTATATGCAGAGCCTATAGAAGGGAGGCTGGTTTCCATAATGTGCTGAGCTGTGTTCACAGGATCTGCCGTATCAGCTGGTCATATGCAGAGCAGTAAAAAAACTGGTGAGGGCTGACAGAGACATACCAAATTCGTATAGCCTTCTGACAAAGTAGAGGCTTTGGTGAGTTTTCTTAGCCATGACATCAATGTGGTTGGACAGGCTATTTGTGGAACTTGAAACTCTCAGCCTCAACACCATTGATATAGACATAGTATGTGCACCACCTACCTTCCTGAATCAATGACAAACTCTTTTGCTTGTTGACATTGAGAGAAGAGTTGTAGTCATGATCTGATGTCACAAGGCTTTCTTTCTCCTTCCTGTACTCTGACTCCTTGTTACTGGAGAAATGGCCCACTAAGGTTATATGCAAACCCATAGGTAGAGTTAGAGCAAAATCTGACCATGCAGTCATGAGTGTACAAGAAATAGATTAGGGGGCTGGGGGCGCAATCATGTGTAGGACCAGTTTTAAGAATAATCGTGCTGGAGGCATTGTTGCCTGTCCTCACTGATTGTGGTCTGTTGGGCAGAAAGTCAAGGATCCAGTTGCAGAAGGAGGCATTGACTCCCAGTGTCCATAGTTAGGTGATGAGTTTGCTTTGAATTATGGTGTGAAAAAGAAACGTGTAGTCATGAAACAATAGTCTGAAATAGTTGTCTTTACTCTCCAGATACTCCAGAAGTAAGTGTAGGATCTTAAGTTTTGGCAAATAAATGAAGTGAGGTGTTTTATGCTTAATAAAACTCATAACACATTTTATTGAACTCCAAAGACTAAACACAAAAGCATGCTAAAAACGAAACCCACTATGTAACAACATTATTGCCCCTTAAAGCAAAACCGCAACTCAATGAAAGTTGTGAATTATGTACATTTCTCTCAGTTACGTTACCCTACACAGGCCCACACCCCTCCCCGCTCCCCAGTATTCACTAAAACCGGCATAGTGAGTCTATCTGAAGCTTGGACAAGCTGCCCAGCTTATGTCCTGTGTTCCATAGGCGAAGGAAATGAATGTGCCTCTGGCTTGACGCCAGGGGCATGGCAGTAGAATACTCCAAATCTTGGTCGGTCGGTTTAAGGTGATCTACTGAAATACATTCAGGTTTAACCGTCTTATTAATGATAAGTGTCTTTTCTCTCCACTCCAAAATTCAGAACAGGCATTGTTATGGGGCCTAAGGGGATGTCGGTGTGTATTCTGGCAAACGAAAACAAACAAAGGGGAATTAGGTCAACAGGAACCCAAGGGTGCTGTACACCATGATGGGAGGTTGGAATAGTTGAGAAGAATGCAATGCTGTTGAGAGGCTGACCAGGTTTGTGGAGTTGGGAATGAAGTCACCCGGCACTCGTAAAGTCTAGCCACATACCAACTCAGCCACGGATGAGTGCAGGTCCTCTTTTGGAGCAGTTCTGAGCCCTTGCAGGATCCATGGGAGATGATCATGCCAACATTCATTGGTCAGGGAAATCCTCAGAGCAGCCTTTAAGGAGTGGTGAAACCACCCACAAAGGCCATTGGGCTGAGGGTGATACACCCTGGTGTGATGTAGTCTAACACCAAGGTTCTGGGCCAAAGTTATGGGCCTGAAATGAACTGGGAGCCACAGTCAGAGGAAATATCAGATCGGGTGCCAACCCAAGCAACCCAGGTGCTGATGAACACCCAAGCCACATCTGCGGCCACTGTTAATGCGAGAAAGACGACATATAGACACCTGGTGGTGCAGTGCACCGTCATAAGAAGATGCGTGAAACCATGGGAAGGGGAAAGAGGACTAGTAAGGTCCCTATTGACATTGTCAAACTGTCACTCAGGTTCCTCAAAAGTTGCCAATGGCACCTGAACATGACAGTTAATTTTTTCCCACTGGCACTCCACACAGCTGCAGTCCAATTACGCATGTCCTTTCTGAGGCTGTGCCAAGGAAACGTCAGTGCATCCAGTTTCTTTGAGGTCTTCTGGCCCAGATGCAAGAGGCCACGTATGAAGTCAAAAAAGAGTCAGCCTCCTGCTTGCGGGCACGATGGGGCGAGGGCATCTGGTTGAGACATTGCACAGGAGAGAAACCCCAACCATGTGCCTGTGACTGCTGTTTGGTAAGCCTGGACCTCTGGATTAGTAACTTGGTCGGCTGCCATGCCAGCAGAGTCAGCCTCTATGTGTACGGCCTGAACGGCTGGCCGTGAGAGGCCATCAGCCGCAGCCATGTTGTATATCAGTGGTGAACTCTGATATTTAGGCCAGGTGGTGTTGCTGCTGTGCAGACCAGGGGTCTGATATTTTGTACACAAAGAATTTGTGGTCAGTGAACGCTGTGAAATGATGACCCTCTAGAAGAAAACACAAATTGTGGACAGCCAGATAGAGACCGAGAAGCTCGCAGTCAAACATGCCATACTTCCTTCTGGGGGGACAGAGCTGCCAGCTGAAGAAGGCGAGCGACTATCACACACCCCCCAAAAACTATTTGTGCACAGCACCCACAGCATGGTCTGTGGTGTCAGCAGTAATGGCTATGGATGCATTGGAGAGCAGGTCCTCAAGTAGGGTCACATTAGAAAGAGCTCATTTCAGATCATCAAGTGCCCTGGTCATGTTTACTGACCAGTCAATCACCTGTGCATAGGTATTGTTTGTAAACGCACTACATAGGTGTTTGCAAAAGTTCAGCAGTTCGTGGAATGAAGCAGTGATAGAAATTCACCATGCCTAAAAATTCTTGTCATTTTTTTTAGTAGTACAGGGTGGTAGGAAATCCACGATAGTGACTGCCTTTGATGGGACGGGTTTTGCACCTTCTGCGGAGATGCAGTGGCCGAGAAAGACAATGGTCAACAACCCAAACTGATATTTAGCAGGGTTAATAATCAACCCCCATTGGCTTAACCATTTGAAAAGTGTGCAGAGATGAGATATGTGTTTGGAATTGGATTCACTGGTGACAAGTATATCATCCAAGTAAACAAAAAGAAGATCAAAGTCTTTTAATGCAGAGTCCATCAGTTTTTAGAAAGTCTGTGCTACATTTTTCAGCCCAAATGGCATGCGCAGAAACTCAAAAAGGCCAAACGGGATTATCACAGCTGCTTCGGCAATGTCCTCTGAGTACACAGGCACCCAATGGTAGGTAGTCCTTAATTAGATCGACTTTGGGAAAAATTAATTTTCCAACTAAACATGCCAAAAAGTCTTGAATGTGTCGGACCAGGTAACAATTGGGGGTGGTGGCCAAGTTATGAAGTCCATAATCACTACATGGGTAGCAACCACCATCGGACTTAGGGACCGTATGAAGCCCAGGGACTATTTGACCAACTTTCCATGTTGGCAAACTCAGCCTTCACAGTTGCCAGCTTTTTTTGCGTCCAGTATATATGCATGGGCATGGACTGGCGGGCCAGTTGTGCGAATATGGGAATGTGGTACTCAATCCCATGTTTCTCAGAGAATGTGGGCTTGGTCAGGTCTGGGAGTTCACCCAGCAGTCTTATGCTGTGGTGCATATGGTTGGCAGAGTTGTTGTAGGGAACCAACTAGGAGAGCAGGTTAACAACCCAGAGACCTTGACATCCACAAGCTGGCAGTCCTTGAGATCGACTAACAGTCCTTGGGCACACAGGAAATCTGCACTGAGCAGAGGTCTAGCCACTTTAGCCAGGATAAAGTCCCATGTGTAATGTTGCCTACTGAAGCAGAGTGTCACCCGTTGTGTCTGGTAAGTCTGGATCTTGCTGCCACTGGGGGCCTCCAGCGAGGTTTTGTTGCTCTTTGCTTTCTCATCAATAGGTGAAGCCAACAGTACACTCACTTGAGCACCCATGTCACACAGGAAGCATCGTCCTGAAAAGTTGTCTGTGATATACAGTAGATGACCCAGACAGCTGGAACCTATAGCGTTCACAGACCTCTGATGTCCCAGTGCAGTGGCACTGTCGAAGCTGCAAGGCAGTTGGCACTTCCTAACATTCCTACTAAAGCGAGCATGGTAAAAGCACAGGTCCAGTGTTGTATGCTTTGCAGGCATGGGCAACCTTATGATTAGGGCTTTGCTGAATAAGCTTATTGAGGTAGAGAAAAGAGGAGGAATGATGCATCGCTGCCTGGCTGAGTGTAGACTAATAGCCATTTTAGCAAGCTCCTTATAGTCCATCATGGGTGCATTAGTGAAGGCCATACAAACTGGATCAGGCACTTGCTGCATGAAGAGTCCTTTAAAAATAAAATAAGGATGGTGATTTCCCAGAGAGACACATGTGATCCATTAACTCTGAAGGTTTACCATCACTGAAGCCAGGTATGGACAGCAACTGTTTGGCACGCTCTGACTCTGATAGTCCAAAAGTCTGTAAAAGTTGAGTTTTCAGTGATCAGTATTTATCTTGTTTGAGCAGGTGATCAAGTAGACTCAACACTCTCACAGTAGTAGAATTGTTGAGCAATGCTGCCATGTGGTAGAATTTGGTGTTGGCAGTGGAGATTTCTCACTGAGTGAACAGCGCCTCAGCTTGTACGAACCTCACAATGGCATTTTGCTCCCAACACTCCAGCAGTTTCAAAGTGATTGCATTCACCGACATATTCAATAACTCTAGGATTGTCCCAGAGCATCGGGGTCACCATGGTAGGTTTTCACAAATAAAATGAAGTGAGCCATTTTATGTTTAATGAAACCTGTAACTCATTTTATTGAACTCCAAAACCTAAACACAAAAGTGTGCTAAAAAATCCTTACACAACAACATTGTCGCAGCAGACCTGTCCTTAAAGCGAAACCCCAACTCAATGTTGGCAGTTGTGAATTATGTACGTTTTTCCTAATTACACTACCCTACAGGACCAGGGAGATGGCATCTGCCATAGTCCTGTTTCAGCAATTGGCAAATTGCACTGGGTCATGGTTGTCAGGGAGGCTGAAGTTGATGGCATCCCATGACCAACCTCTCAACGCACTTCATAATAGTAATTATCAGAGCCTTAATATCTCCATAACTCATAATTCCATTACTCAATCCTTCAAGTCCCAGCAGCATTCCCATAAATTGTTTCTGCTCCTTTCCAGCTCAATAGCATCTTACTGTAACAGTGCCACCAAAACAGAACCCAATGTCCCAAGTGCAGCCACTATTTCCTACTGTATACTTGTGTGTCTTTCAAGGATTGCTGTTATGTGATGCATTAATTAAAAACAATACAATTCCCCTTTTGTTATCTAATATATATTAGGATTATAAACAATAGGAAATCTAGTAATATTGATTTTGAAAGATTTTAGCAACATTTTAAGTTCATTTCTCTATTATATTGGTATATTGAACACGATTAATAAAGATCCATTTATCCCTTTATAAAGGGAAGTTCTATCTAGCATGGATATCTGGTGTCCGTACATCACACTTAAGATGTTATACTTGGAGACTGTCACTCAGGCTATGCATTTAACACACTCAGGTGATTGGCTGCAATAATCACTATCTGTTACATCTTTGCAAGTCAACATACCAAACAATGGAAGTATACAGGGCTTCTTCAGACTTTTCTCTGAAGTGACAGTAAATAATTAGATATACCCTCAGCAAGCATTTAAACAAAACACCTGAAGATGTATTGAGTGGAGGATAATAATTTTGAGAGTTATTCTTCACAAGATGGAGTCAAATGCATTGCTATTTGCGTAAGTACATATACACAAAGCTAGCAAAACTTGCAGTGGGATCTGGACCAGCTGCAAAAATGAGGGAGAAAATGGCAGATGGAAGTTATTGTAGACAAGTGAGAGGTGTTGCACTTCAGGGTGATAAACCAGGGTAGGACTTACACAGTGAATGGTAGGGCACTGTGGAGATCTAGGAATATAGATCCATAATCCCTTGAAAGTGGTGTCACAGGTAGGTAGGGTGGTAAAAAGAGCTTTTGGCACATTGGCCTTCATAAATCAGTGTATTAAATGCAGGAATTGGGATGTTATATTGAAGTTGTATAAGATATTGATGAAGCCAAATTTGGAGTATTACATGCAGTTCTGGTCACATACCTACAGGAGAGATGTCAATAAGATTGAACGAGTACACAGAAAATTTACAAGGACGTTGCCTGGAACTTGAAGACCCAAATTATAGGTGAGATTTGATACAGGTATTCAAAGGTATGAAGGGTATAGACAGGCTTTTTTGTCTTGGGCAAGACTAAAGGTTGTAGATTAAGGGTGAAACATGACATATTTAAGGGGAACCTGAGGAAGAACTTCATTTAAATGGTGGTGGTGCAAGTGTGGAATGAGCTGCCAGCAGAAGTAGTGGATGTGAGTTCGGTTGCAACAGGAGAAGTTTGGATGAGTACAAGGATGGGAGGGATATGGAGGGCTATGTCCTGGTGTGAGTTGATAGGGTTATGCAGAATAACTGTGTGGCAAGAAGTAGATGGGTTGAAGAGCCTGTTTTTGTGTCACAGTACTCTATGGCTCTATGTAGCAGCATCCCAAGCCTATAGCATCAAATAAGCAGCACAAGAAAAACAGAATCATAAACTATGCACAAATTCTGCAACAATAAAAAAAAACAAAAACAAAATTACAACAAAAAAAGCTAAGTCCATTTTAGTGCAAGGTATCCAAGGTGGCTAAACTGTAAAAAATTGGGTTTTGCCAGTTAGTTCAAGAACCGATTGGTTAAGGGATTTGCTATTCTTGAACCCAGTGGTGTAAGACTTCAGACTCTGGATTACCTGCCTGATGATAGCTGTGAAGAGATGGCTTAGCCCAGATGGTAGATGTCTTTGATGATAAATGTTACATTCTTGAGACAGCAACTCCAATAGATATTACTAATAGTGAGGAGGGTATGCCCATGATATATTGGACAGAGTCCACTTCCCTGCAGCTTCTTGCATTCCTGCACTCTCAAATTGCTGTACCAGATCATGGTGTAAGCACTCAGGATACTTTCAACAGTATGCTTGTAGGAGTTTGTTAGAGTGTTTAAGGAGAAACTGAACCTCCTTAACCTCCTAAGGAAGTAACAACACTGCTGTGCTTTCCTTATGTTTGCATTTGTGCTGGGTCCTAGACATGGCATCCAATATCAGAAACATAGAAAACCAACTTAAACTTAGACAGATTAGGAGAATGGGCAAAGAAGTGATAGACGGAGGACAGTGTTGGGAAGTGTGTGGCCATATCCTTTGGTAAAAAGGAAATAAAGCATGGCCTACTTTTTTTAAATGGGGAAAAATACAAATACCTGAGTTGCAAAGGGATTTGGGAGTCCTCATGCAGGATTCCGTAAAGGTTAATTTGCAAATTGAGTTGGTGAGGATAGCAAATGCAATGTTAGCATTCATTTCAAGAGGACCAGAACAGCAGTCGCCGACCACCAGGCCGCAAAGCATGTGCTACCAGGCCACAAGGAAACGATATGAGTCAGCTGCACCTTTCCTCATTCCCTGTCACGTGCTGTTGAACTTGAACATAGGGTTGCCAACTGTCCCGTAATTTGCTGGACGTCCCGTATATTGGGGTAAATTAGTTTGTCCCATATGGGACCGCCCTTGTCCCGTATTTCCCCAGCTAAAGTAGAAGGTTCCTATGAAACCGTTCATGCCAAAATGGCGTGAAACGAAGCATCAATTAGCATTAATTTATATGGGAAAAATTTTGAGCGCTCCCAGACCCAAAAAATAACCTAGCAAATCATACCAAATAACACATAAAACTGAAAATAACACTAACATATAGTAAAAGCAGGAATGACATGATAAATACACAGCCTATATAAGGTAGAAATAATGTATGTACAGTATAGTCGGGAAGATTAAGCCAAAACTGATTTGTGCAAAAAAAATCAGCAGGTACGCACATGCGCACACAGGTGCCTGCGCAAGACTTCCTGGTCATGGTAGTCCTTCCTAGGGTAAACACAAGTGTCCTGGGATTTGACTGCTACCTTTGTCCCTTATTTGGGAGTGATAAAGTTGACAACCCTAACTGTAAAAGACATGTTGATGTGAGTTTAACCCTACTTGAACAACTCCCCCCACCCACCAGGTCACCGGTCTGAAAGAATATTGTCAATATTAAACCGGTCCACGGTGCAAAAAAGGTTGGGAACCCCTGCACTAGAATACAAAAGCAAGTGTATAATGCTGAGGCTTTATAAGGCATTGATGAGGCTTCACTTGAGTATTGTGAGAAGCTTTAGCCCCGTATTTAAGAAAGGATGTGCTGACGTTGGAGAGGGTCAGAGGAGATTCATGAGAATGATACTGGGATTTGAATGCTTGTCATATGAAGAGCAATTGATAGCTCTGGGCCTTTACTCACTGGTATTTAGAAGACTGAGGGAGGATCTCATTAAAACCTATTGAATGTTGAAAGGTTTAGACTGAGTGAATGTGGAGAGGACGTTTACTCTTGTGGAGGAGTCCAGGACCAAAGGGCACAGCCTCAGAATAAGGGATGTCCACTTAGAATGGAGATAAGGAAGAGTTTCTTTAGGCAGGGAGTGGTGAATCTGTGGAATTTGTTGCTACCTGGCTGTGGAGCTCAGGTCAATGGGCATATTTAAGGTGGAGGTTGATATGTTCTTCATTAGTCGGGGTGTGAAAGGTTATGGGGAGAATGCAGGAAAATGGTGTTGAGAGGGAAATGGATCAGCCATAATGACATGACGGAGAAGACTTGATGAGCCGATTGGCCTAATTCTGCTCCTATTTCTTATGGTTATATGGTCTTATGGTCTAATACGTTCATGTCCATGAATTTAAAGTGCTGTCTCTCTTCATTGCCCAAACCTCAATGTAAACTGGCACATACATACATACCCTAGTCAACAATCAGAACTTTAGTTTTGCTAACACTGAGGAGCAGATGGCAGTGTTTGCTTTATATAAACTCATCGTTGTGCCCAGACAAGGTAGTCTTGTTCTGTTCCTGCTCCTCCTACCACTCTATCTTCCACAGGATTTCTCGATCATCATTCTAACTCCGGTAGACATTAAGCTAAGAGTTGAGGAACCAAGAGCCGTGTTCAACAAGAATGAAGCTATGTGTCCCAGGACCTGTCATATCATGGTGGGAGACTTTAATTAGCTGAGCATGAAGAAATATTTGGCTGTCTATAATCAGCACATCACCTGCAGCTCAATGCAGTCAAGCACTGCTATACCACAGGCAGAACACCTACCACTCAATCCTTCACCTACACCTTGGTAAATCTGACACCTGGCTGTGGTTCTTCTGTGTGTGTACAACCAGAGGCTGAAGAGCGTAATGTAGTTGAAGAGAACAATGATGAATTGGACAGCAAAAGTAGAGGAACAAATTTGGGTTTTCTTTGTGTCAGTAGACTGGAACATATTGAAGTGTTTGTCATTGGAGAAGGTCAGCAACTTTAAATTCCTGAGTGTCACTATCTCAGAGGACCTGTTCTGGACCCATCATATAAATATTATTGTGAAGAAAGCATGATAGCGCCTCTACTTCCTCAGGAGTCTGCAGAGGTCATCGAAAACCTTGGCAAACTTCTGTAGATCTGTGGTGGAAGGTGTGCTGACTGGCTACCTTATGGCCTGGTATGGGAACAGCAATATCTTTGAGTGGAAATTCTACAAAAGGTATTGGATTTTGTGCAGTACATCACGGGTAAAACCCTCCCAACCATTGAGCAAATGTACGTGAAATATTGCTGCAGAAAAGCAGCATCCATCATCAAAGATCCTCACCACCCAGGCCTGCTTTTTTCTCACTGCTGCCATCAGGTAGAAGGTACAAGAGCCTCAGGAATCACACCAACAAATTCTAGAACAGTTACTACCCCTCAACCATCAGGCTCTTGAATAAAAGGGGATAACTACACTCATTCTACTTCAGGTGTTCCCACAACTGATTGTCTCACTTTCAGGACTCTATATCTTGTTATTTCATGCTCATTGTTTATTGCTATTTATTTATATTTGTGTTTGCACAGTTTGGTGTCCACTGATCCTGTTTACAGTTACTGTTCAATAGATTTGCTAATTATGCCCATGGAAAAACAATCTCAGGGTTGTATGTGGTGACATGTATGTACTCTGATAATAAATTTTACTTTGAACTTTGAACTTCATTGGTGAGTGTCTGAACAAGATTTAAGCTAGCAATGTAGTTATCTCCAGCCTAACAAAAAACTGTATATCAAACATTTTCAGGTTGCAGAGCTCCTCTGAACATGAACAGTGAAGGTCTAGCAATGATAATACTGGTCATTTAATTGCAGAATCCAGCAACAGAGAATCACTGCAATAGAGAAATGCAATGTTTATTCCATTTAAGACCCTAATATTATTCGTATCATTTAGCAGTTTACCAAATGTAGGATCAGAATGAGTAATAAATAAACTTCCAATTTGCCATGGTAAAATAGATTTACTGTAAAATACCAATTTGCATTTGATATACTGGGAATCACAAATCCTGTCTCCTTACAGAAATTTTGCTTGCAGGTTTCCATTGTATAAAATGCCTCAAAATAAATATCTATTTTTTTTCAAAATGTTTTCCTACATACGACTCACTTTCCCTTTATATTATAATACATTGTGGACTTTGGATATTGCATTCTCAAGACAGCAGTGTGAAAATGGTGTTATTAATTGCTTTTGACATTCTCCTCCCAAATATTCCCCTCTCATCACAAAAACATTTGCAATCCCCCTCTCCTTTATCTCCTTCCTTTTGAATATTCTGGCCTGCACAATACATCCCAGTAGGCCAGAGTGCACAACCTTACCCAAACTTCACAACATTAGCAACACATTACAAAGGCAACGGAACTTAACTGCCTATTCAATGGCTACATTACGTCACCCTGTCACAGACACCTCCTTTCTAACCATTGCCCTCCAGCATCTTCTCTGACACCCAGAGTAACTTGCTTTCCCTGCTTCTCTGTTCTGATGAAGACTTTTAGACTTCAAATGTTGACTGGTATTTCCTTTCACAGTTGCTCCTTGACTGATTCATTTCTGCTAGCATTTCTAATTTTGTTCTAGAATGCTTTAACCTGGTTCATCAGAGAAGACAGGTAGAAAAAAAGACAAACAACAGGAATTCTGCAGATGCTGGAAATTCAAGCAACCCACATCACTGTACACCCACGATTGTGCAGCCAAGTTTCCATTAAACTCAATATATAAGTTTGCTGATGACACCACAATTGTAGGCCGTATCTCGGGTAATGATGAGTTTGAGTACAGAGAGGAAATTAAGAACCTGGTGGCATGGTGCAAAGACAATAACCTATCCCTCAATATCAGCAAGACGAAGGAATTGGTTGTTGACTTCAGAAGGAGTAGTGGACCGCATGACCCAATTTACATCGGTGGTGTGCAACTGGAACAGGTCAAAAGCTTTAAGTTCCTCGGGGTCAATATCACAAATGACCTGACTTGGTCCAACCAAGCAGAGTTCACTGCCAAGAAGGCCCACCAGCACCTTTACTTCCTGAGAAAACTAAAGAAATTTGGCCTGTCCCCTAAAACCCTCACTAATTTTTATAGACGCACCGTAGAAAGCATTCTTCTAGGGTACATCACAACCTGGTATGGAAGTTGTCCTGTCCAAGGCCGAAAGAAGCTGCAGAAGATCGTGAACACAGCGCAGCACATCACACAAACCAATCTTCCATCCTTGGACTCACTTTACACGACATGCCATCGGAGAGATGCTGCCAGGATAATCAAGGACACGACCCACCCAGCCAACACACTTTTCTTCCCTCTTCCCTCTGAGAGAAGGCTCAGGAGCTTGAAGACTCGTACGGCCAGATTTGGGAACAGCTTCTTTCCAACTGTGATAAGGCTGCTGAACAGATCCTGATCCAGATCTGGGCCGTACGCTCCAAATATCCGGACCTGCCTCTCGCTTTTTTTGCACTACCTTACACACCATTTTTCTATTTTCTATTTATGATTTATAATTTAAATTTTTAATATTTACTAATTTTTACTATTTTTAATATTTAATATTTGTAATCCAGGGAGCGGGAAGCGCAGAATCAAATATCACTGTGATAATTGTACGTTCTAGTATCAATTGTTTGGCGACAATGAAGTATAAAGTATAAACTACAGCCTTAAGTATGAGTTTCTGTTGTCCAAGAAGTCCAGAACAGAGTGAAGAGCCAGAGAAATCATATGTGGTGTTGATCTGTTGTGGCAGTATGCAAACTGGAGTGGATCCTGATAATCTCTGAGGCAGGAGGTGCTCTGCCACAGCCAATCTCTCAAAGCACTTCATTATAGCTGATGCAAGTGCCACCGGCTAGAAGTCATTAAGGCATGTCACTGCACTCTTCTTGGGCTCTGGTAAAATAGATGCTTTTTTGAAGCAGTAGGAACCTCAGCTCACAGAAGCAAGAGTTTGGAAATGTCAGTAAATACTCCAGCCAAATGGCCTGCACAGATTTTTAGAACTCGGCCAGGTACACCGTCTGGACCAGACACCTTTTGTGGATTCACCCTCTTGAAGGATCCGCAGACATCAACATCAGATACTGAAGTTACAGGCTCTCTTGGGGATTTAGGGGCTCATGCGGGTGCTTCACAGTTCTCCCTCAGAGCATGCATAAAAAGCAGTGAGCTCATCCAGCAGTGACAGGTCCTTGCCACTAATGCTACCTGATCTCACCTAGCAGCCAGTTATATTGTGCAAGCCCTGCAACAGCTGTGATCATCCACGTCTAATTCCAGTTCAGATATTTAGATTAGCTTTACTTGTCACATATGCATCGAAACGTCCAATGAAATGTGTCGTCTTGTGTCAATGAACAACACAGTCCAAATACATGGTGGGGCAGCCCACAAGTGTTGCCATGCTTTTGGCACCAACATAGATTCAAGATTCAATGTAATTTCCTGTACACAAGAAATAATTCTTACTGTGATCCAATGCAGCACAAAAAATACTTTAAAAAACATTAATAATAATTAAGAATACACATAATAAATATAAATACATAAGATAGATTACATACTGTACATGGACTGATTGTATGTCTATAATGTAATGCTAGACCAATAGGAAATAATAAAGTAGTGGTGAAGTTAGTGGGTGAAGGTGCTGATTAGTGTTAAAGCCTGGGGAAAGTAACTGTTTCTGAGTCTTGTCGTCCTGTCGTGGATGCTGTGTAGCCTCCTCCATGATGGGAGTGGACCAAGCAGTGCATGAGCAGGATGTGTGGGATCCTTCGCGATGTTACTGGCATACTTCTGTATATATGTCCTTGATGGCAAATAGGCTAGTGCCGGTGATACATTGGACAGTTTTAATTAGAGCCTCCCTGTCCACTACAGTGAAGTTTCCATACCAACTGGTGATACTGCTTATTCGGATGCTCACTGCACATCTACAAAATGAGGTGAGTACGGATGTGCATTGTCCCAGCTCTCCTCAGGCTCCTCAGAAAGTAAAGGTGTTGATGAGCTTTCTTTATTGTGTAGGATGTAGTTTGAGTAAGTAGTTGTGTGAGATGTGTGCTCCCAGGAGTGTGAAGCTGCTTGCAGTTTCCACTGCTGTGTCGCTGATGTACAGGGGGATGTGGGGGACGTGAGTTCTCTTGAAGTCAATAACCATCTCCTTTGTCTTGTTGACATTATTGTGTGTGGCCTCCGTCGGTCGTGGTCGACCACGGGCACTGCGCCTCTGGTAGTCATTGGTTTGTCGAGCAGCGTCGACTGGGGCTATTGACGCTGATCCTGGAACGGCAGGCTCTGCCACAGTTGCTGCATGTGTAGGGTGTCGTGGAATTGTTGTCCACTGTCTGCTGGGCTCTCCATTTAGTGTACATGTTTATTGTCATTCTAGTTCTCCGCTCCTCAAACTGACTCAGGATCACCCTTTCGCCTTGCTCTCGGTGTTGCTGAAGAGTGCCCCGCCATTTGTTGCGGTCATTTGCTGAATCCTCCCAGCACTCTATGTTGATTTTTAAGGCTTTCATGTCACACTTGCAGAGGTCCTTGAAGCGAAGCTAGGTTCTACCAACATTCCTCTTGCCTGTTGTTAGTTCTTCGTAGAGGATGTGCTTTGGCAGTCTATCATCCTTCATACGCCGGACATGGCCCAACCAGCGCAGTCTGCGTTGTCTTAAAAGCATGAACGTTGTGGGAAGTCCAGCGCGGGAGAGGACCTCAGAGTTTGGGACTTTGTCTTTCCAGGTGATGCCGAGGATGCGGCCAAGGCTGTGCAGGTGAAAACTATTGAGTTTCCTCTCCTGCTTTGAGTAGATGGTCCAGCTGTCGCTACCATACAGGAGGGTGCTGATAATGCATGAATTGTACACAGTAGCCTTGGTCTTTGTAGCAAGTTTCGGATTTTCCCAGACCCGCGAGGAAAAGTCGAGCAAGAATCGATGCTGCTTTGCCAATATGCCTCTGGTAGAACGGGTCTATTCTGATCCCAGTGTGGTTTTCGCGCAAGGAGGTCAACTGTCGACATGATTTTCTCACTCGTCAACTCCAGGAGAAGTGCGGGAAACAACAGAAACCCCTCTATGTCGCTTTCATTGACCTGACCAAGGCATTCGACCTTGTCAGCAGAGATGGGCTCTTTCAGATTCTCCTCAAGAGTGGCTGTCCCCGGAAACGCCAAATTATCATCAAGTCATTCCATGACGACATGAGGGCTACTGTTCAGTACCATGGCAGCTCATCGCAGTTCGTAGTGGAGTCAAACAAGGATGGGTGTTGGCCCCAACATTATTCGGCATCTTCTTCTCTCTGCTATTGAAGCACACATTTGGGACGTCGACAGAAGGCATCTACATGCACACCTGGTCTAATGGGCAGCTGTTCAACCCTGCGTGCCTGAGAACAAGGATAAAGGAGAGGAAGATCTTAATATGTGACATGCTCTTTGCCGTTGACGCTGCTATACCCTCGCACACCAAACAGCAACTACGAACTCTAATGGACCGCTTCTTTAAGGCATGCAAGGATTTTGGGCTTACCATCAGCCTAAAGAAAACAAATGTCTTTGCCCAGAACATAGTGGAGACACCAGTCATTACCATTGACAATTGACCAGTCATTACCATCGACTAGAAGTGGTCCATGAGTTCACATACTTGGGGTCGACGATTAGCAACGCTCTGTCCCTTGATGCTGAAATCAATAGGCGCATAGGTGTTGACATTAAGGAAGAAGGTAATTTGCTTGACACTAGACCTTGAGCCCTTCCGCCTCCTCTCTACAGGCCATCTCATCATTGTTGGTGGTGAGCCACTGTCGTGTCATCAGCGAACTTGACAACATGATTGTTTGGGTGTTTGGCCATGCAGTTGTGTGTGAGCAGAGTGTATGGTAATGGGGTCAGCGTATAGCCCTGGCACCTGTGTTGAGGATTATGGATAGGGATGGGCCATTGTGCATCCTAATTATCTGAGATCTGTTCAGTAAGAAATCTACCATCCAGTTGTACAGTGATGTATTTAGATCAAGGAGTAAGAGTTTGTTCACTAAGGTCTGTGGGACAATAGTGTTGAATGCCAAACTGAAATCCAGAAACAGAATTCTGACAGAAGTGTCCTTGTTTTCTAGTAGTGTCAGTGCCAGGTGAATTATAGATTCCATGGCATCCGTGTTTCTGCCAGCAAGTATGCCCACACGTACTAACTTGTACGTCTTCGGAAACTGGAGACCCCAGAGGAAACCCACGCGGTCACGGCAAAAACATACATACTCCTTATAGGCAGTGGTGGGAATTGAACCCTAATCACTGGCACTGTAAATCATTACACTACAGTGCCACCAAAATTTAGTCCAAAGTTGCTTCTTTGCACTAACAATGACCTTCCAAGGTCATACCTGACCTTCTTATATAACTCTGGGTAGCCAGTCCTAAACACCAAGGATCTAGTCCTCAGCAGATTACAAATCTCCTGGTTCATCCAGGGCTTGTGGAGGGGAAGACGCAGAACGTTTTTGTAGGTACACATGTATGTTCTTATGAAGTCATCGATATCTGTTACTTATTGATTGAAATCAACTTGGATTATGGAAAGATAATCATGTTTAGCAAATTTGCTGTAGTTTTTCAAGTATATAACAAGCAGTGTTGATCAAGAGGAACCTGTAGATGTACTACATTTGGATTTTCAGAAAGCGTTCAACAAGATAACACATAAAAAGGCAGGAAGAATTGTGCTGGCATGGAGTTAAAATTGGTCTTCACAAAAACAACAGAAGTTTGAAATAAATGTGTCCTTTGTCAGATTGGGAGGTTTTAACTTGTGAAGAGACAAGGATAAATTGTTTGCCCTCAGATATTCACTACTTTTGTTCATGACCTAAAGGAGGGAAGAAAGAATAAAACAATCATTTTGCTGATGACAGTACAGTAGTACGCAAGTGAACATGTTAGCCCCAGTAAATATTTGGTAAAACATTTAAATACAAATTGTTCTCATTTATAACTACAGCCTTTGACCAGTCCTCCCTTAATCCATATAAAATGAATTAATCGCACTTTTAACTCTGATGTTTAATTGTCCATTCTTGCTTAGAAATGCTAATATAAATATAGATTTTAAATGCAAGAAATGTGGAAACAAAGTACACATGCAATTTAGTTTATATTTTGCAAAAGGAAAATTTGTATTTGCATATTTTTGTCTGTGTGTTCATCTTCGCACAGTTGAAGTAAGTAACTCCTCTCAACTGCATTCACTCTTTTCAAGTGGCTAGTCAGAGTTTCTTTTCAAAATATTGCATGGTGATAGGTAATTTTAAGATGTGACTTTTCTTTACTGAGCCAAATTCAAATAATTGTTTTTTCCTTTAACCCAAAAACATTTTGATAATCCTACACCCTCAGGACATTTAACACTCTGCGTTGGCAGGTTTACTAGAATATCAGATTTTATTCATATTAATGCCTCAATGCACCTTCAAGTGACTTTATAAGGATGCTAATAATAGTGGAATAAAGTTTCCAGTGAGTTTAAAGCGACGTTGGAAACAAGGATTGCTGAGGTTACAGGGAACAAGGAAATACGACCCTAAAGTTTAAAACAAGCACAGAAAAGAGGAGTTAAAAGGAGTGTGGAAAATGAGGTCCTGATGACTTTAAAGTGACTGTGGGAAACAGCATTCAGTGAACCAGATGCTAAACCATCAGCATTTCAGAACATTGGGATAGAGGAACTTTGGAGATTTCTGCAGTAGGCTACTTTTCAATTTATGCACAAGTTGAACTTGAACCTTTGAACCTCGACCTTCCTTTATCTAATTTTGTCCATTGTACTTGACCCCAAAGTTGCTCCTGGGGACATAGAAACATAGAAAACCTACAGAACAGTGCAGGCCTTTCGGCCCACAAAGTTGTGCTGAACATGTCCCTACCTTAGAAATTACTAGGCTTACCCATAGCCCTCTATTTTTCTAAACTCAATTTACCTATCCAAAAATCTCTTAAAAGACCCTATCGAATCCACCTCCACCACCGTTGCCGGCAGCCCATTCCACGTACTCACCACCCTCTGTGTAAAAAACTTTTCCCTGACATCTCCTCTGTACCTACTCCCCAACACCTTAAACCTGTGTCCTCTTGTGGCAACCATTTCAGCCCTGGGAAAAAGCCTCTGACTATCCACACGATCAATGCCTGTCATCATCTTATACACCCCTATCAGGTCACCTCTCATCCCCTGTCGCTCCAAGGAGAAAAGGCCGAGTTCACTCAACCTGTTTTCATAAGGCATGCTCCCCAATCCAGGCAACATCCTTGTAAATCTCCTCTTCACCTTTTTATGGCTTCCACATCCTTCCTGTAATGAGGCGACCAGAACTGAGCACGAGTACTCCAAGTGGGGTCTAACCAGGGTCCTATATAGCTGCAACATCACCTCTCGGCTCTTAAATTCTATTCCATGGTTAACGAAGGCCAATACAGTGTATGCCTTCTTAACCACAGAGTCAACCTGCTCAGCTGCTTTGAGCGTCCTATGGACTCGGACCCTAAGATCCCTCTGATCCTCCACACTGCCAAGAGTCTTACCATTAATACTATATTCTGCCATCATATTTGACCTACCAAAATAAACCACTTCACACTAATCTGGGTTGAACTCCATCTGCCACTTCTCAGCCCAGTTTTGCATTCTATCAATGTCCCGCTGTAACCTCTGACAGCCCTCCACACTATCCACAACACCTCCAACCTTTGTGTCATCAGCAAACTAACTAACCCATCCCTCCACTTCCTCATCCAGTTCATTTATAAAAATCATGAAGACTAAGAGACCCAGAACAGATCCCTGAGGCACACCACTGGTCACCGACCTCCATACAGGATATGACCTGTCTACAATCAGTCTTTGCCTTCTGTGGGCAAGCCAGTTCTGGATCCACAAAGCAAAGTCTCCTTGGATCCCATGCCTCCTTACTTTCTCAATAAGCCTGACATGGGGTACTTTATCAAATGCCTTGCTGAAATCCATATACACTATATCTACCGCTCTTCCTTCATCAATGTGCTTAGTCATATTCTCAAAAAGTTTGATCAGGCTCGTAAGGCACAACCTGCCCTTGACAAAGCCATGCTGACTATTCCTAATCATATTGTACCTCTCCAAATGTTCATAAATCCTGCCTCGCAGGATCTTTTCCATCAACTTACCAACCACTGAAGTAAGACTCACAGGTCTATAATTTCCTGATCTATCTCTCCTCCGTCTCTTGAATAAAGGAACAACATCCGCAACCCTCAAATCCTCCGGAACCTCTCCCGTCCCCTTTGATGATTCAAAGATCATCGCCAGAGACTCAGCAATCTCCTCCTTCACCTCTCACTGTAGTCTGGGGTACATCTCATCTGGTCCCGGTGACCTATCCAACCTGATGCTTTCCAAAAGCTCCAGCACATCCTCTTTCTTAATATATACATGCTCAAGCTTTCCAGTCTGCTGCAAGACAGCACTACAATCACCAAGATCTTTTTCCACAGTGAATACTGAAATAAAGTAATCATTAAATACTTCTGCTATTTCCTCCGGTTCCATACACACTTTCCCACTGTCACATTTGATAGGTCCTATTCTTCCACATCTTATCCTCTTGCTCTTCACATACTTGTAGAATGTTTTGGGGTTTCCCTTAATCCTGCCCACCAAGGCCTTCTCATGGCCTCTTCTGGCTCTCCTAATTTCCTTTTTAAGCTCCTTCCTGTTGGCCTTATAATCTTCTAGATTTCTAACACTACTTAGCTCTCTGAACCTTTTGTAAGTTTTTTTTTGACTAGATTTATTACAGCCTTTGTACACCATGGTTCCTGTACCCTACCATAACTTCGTATCTCATTGGAACGTACCTATGCAGAACTCCACACAAATATCCCCTGAACATTTGCCACATTTCTTCCGTACTTTTCTATGAGAACATCTGTTCCCAGTTTAAGCTTCCAATTTCCTGCCTGATAGCCTCATAATTCCCCTTATTCCAATTAAACACTTTTCTAACTTGTCTGTTCCTATCTCTCTCCAATGTTATTGTAAAGGAGATAGAATTATGATCACTATCTCCAAAATACTCTCCCACTGAGAGATCTGACAGCTGACCAGGTTCATTTCCCAATGCCAAATCAAGTATTAACTTGGGCCATATTTAACTTGCTGCATCATCATCAGGTGCCATGCCCAGTTTGAGCTTTGACTGCCATGGCCCACACACTCCTGTTTCGGGTCAAGCGGATTAATTCATTGGCATTCATTTCCAGTTCTCTGGCTGCTGTCTCCATCATCATTTGTCTTTGTCTTCCTCTTGCTTTCTTCCCTTCAATCTTTCCCATAATTACCATGCACTCTAACTCCTCTTTCCTAATCACATATCCAATGAAGTTATGTAGCCTTTTCATGATCTCATACATTATTTCCCTTTTTGCGTTTGCTCTGTTCATGACATACTCGTTTGATATTTGTATCGTCCATGATATTCTTTGCATCCTCCTCAAAAACCACATATCTGCTGCTTCATTTCATTTCCTCATGTGTCTAGATATTGTCCAACATTCTGAGCCATATAACATAACTGGATAAACATAACATTTCAATACTCTGAGGCAGGTTGTCATGCCTAGTTTAGTATTGTTCTGTATACTCTTCATTCTTGTAAAGGTGTATTTTGCCATCCCTATTCTTCTTTTGATGTCCTTGTCACACCTGCCATCTGATGTCACCCAGCTTCCTAAGTAGCGAAGTTTCTGTACTTGTTTTATGTCCTCCCCATTTATTCTCAGCCTGCAGATAGGATTCTCCTTCTTTTTGGATATCACCATACATTCTGTCTTTTTGCAATTAATAGATAGACCCATTTTTGCACTTTCTTCAACAACTATATCGATTAAATTTTCTAGTTCTTCCTCCTTACTTGCAATTAACACAGTGTCATCTGCATATCTGAAATTATTGATGTTTTCACTGCCAACTTTGATTCCCAAGATGTCTCTTAGTTTTTGTAATACTGTTTCACTGAACACATTAAATAAATCAGGGGAGAAAACACACCCTTGTTTAACGCCTCTCTTGATTTTCGTAAACTGACTCACTTCTCCATCTATTCTTACAGTGGCAGTTTGTTCCCAGAAACTCCTTGCTGCAGAAGGAGCATTTCTGGACATCTCCAATTCAGGAAATGTCCATAAATAGTCAGAAGTAAATCACGCAATAATTTAAATAAAATATTGAAAGCTCTTAAAACCTTCACAGACATTTTAAAATGGAATTAAATTCAATTAATTGAAAAATTATAAATTACCTCCTATTCAATATGCACTGACAGCTATAAATTTCCAATGAAATGGACTTTTCCTACGCCTTGTCTAACCTTATATAGGAAATTGTTCCAACTTCCTCTTACTGGACTCCATGATGGTCTAACCACAACCACCATTGTGTGTATGACTTTTGTGTTCATGCAGCAATGCAGAGCTTAGTGACATGCATGCAGATACTGAATGACACTCATGCTGAGAAGGGCAAAGAGCCCTACACATTCTTCTCTGCAGGATCCATTCCACTGACAAACTTTGAAAGTAGCAAGTCCATATACAATTTATTTTCTTCATTGTGGTTGGTCTCATTTCAATCAGAGGATATCATTATTTTAATCTTTAAAATGAGTGAGGATCAGCCTACAAACTTCTTTCAAATGTAACCTACAGGCAAATCTGAGAATCTGGGGACAAGGACTGGAGACCTGTCTGACTGTGTGAGTGGCAGATGGGGGTAGGTAGGATGGTGGAAGGTTTGGGAAAGGAGGCTGTTTTTCTGTGTTGTTTTGTTGCTATCATTGCTGCTGCTGCTGGTTGGGTTGTACTGTGGAACATTGTGAGAATGCTATATTGGTGCAGACTGTGTGACACCCCCAGCACATCCCTGAATATATTGGCTGTTAAAGCAAATGGTCATTTGATTGTAGGTTTCAATGTACGTGCGAATCCCTTAATGACTCACCATGCTCCACTGGTCTCCCACCAATTGTTCTGAGTTTTCCCCCCCCTCCCCCTTTTCCTTCTCCCTAGGCCTCCTGTTCCATGATCCTCTCATATCCCTTTTGCCAATCACCTATCCAGCTCTTGGCTCCATCCCTCCCCCTCCTGTCTTCTCCTATCATTTTGGATCTCCCCCTCCCTCTCCCACTTTCAAATCTCTTACTAGCTCTTCTTTCAGTTAGTCCTGACGAAGGGTCTCAGCCCGAAACGTCGACTGTACCTCTTCCTAGAGATGCTGCCTGGCCTGCTGTGTTCACCCGCAACTTTGATGTGTGTTGCTTGAATTTCCAGCATCTGCAGAATTCCTCGTGGTAACAAGTTTATCTTCCTTATTTCTAACCACATCATCGATATATCTTGTGGCATGGACACACTCCAGTACAAGTACATTGAGGCACTCCAAGATACCATGCGATCATCTTTGAAATGAGAAAGGCAGCTGCATAACATAGGTGACTGTGAAGGGGGTGGCTGACAATCTCATAGAGTGAGGAGGGCACTCAGAAGAAAAACTGACATGACAATGAGACATTCTCATGTGGATTCAGCCATCTGACATCTTGAGCCAAGATACTTTGTGACACAGATAATGGGGTCTCCAACCACAGAATGAGATCAAACGACTTTTCACACTGGCTATTTTGTCACTTAAGCACTAAGTGCTTCATTATTTTCATGTTAATTTTGTTCTTTCAATACATACTTGCAGTTGATGTATCCATAGAGCCAACCCCCATGATAAAATAAACAATATTTTGGATGTTTAGATTTTGTCTTCAGAAGCTCTTAGAGTATTGATGTGAAATACCTTATTTCAGCAAAGGTGTTTGTGGATTCAAATTTGAGCTGACATCTAAGATGGTCTCCATTTATAAATGTAAGGATTTGATCACATTAAGAATATTGATGAAAATTATGCATAATAACTATTGAAATCATATGTGCTCCACTGTTATTATCTTTGTATATTAAAGGTACTGTACACATCTCAATTCATTTTAAATTTGGGGAGATTCCTCCACTAGGTACAGTAACTTCTATGTGTTTGCTTGTATTAAATAGAATGTCTGTAACAGGTACAGCTTCATTCTTTGTGTGGCTTATTGGAAGTCATGACAACCACATCACAATGTTACCTGGCAACACACACAAAATGCTGGAGGAACTCAGCAGGCCAGGCATTATCCATGGAAAAGAGTCCAGTCGACGTTTCGGGCTGAATCCCTTCAACATTTTGTCTGTGTTGCTCTGACTTCCAGCATCTGCAGATTTTCTCTTGTTTAAAATGCTGCCTGGACTTGAGATGTGAAAAACAATGTCAATGTTTGAAAATTTAGCAGACATGAGCAGTTCATCAAGTCATTTTGAAAAAAATAATCTGAGTGTCTGCTTTCTAGCATCTAGAAAGTCAGTAAAGATAAAAACTAAGACTAAAGTGAACATGCGAAAACATGACTTCTGTTTATAGTGATGAATGATTATTATTAAAAGCAGTAAATGCACACTGGATTCCAAGAGGGTTCAAACCACAGTTATAAATAATGCTTTACTGATGACCTTTTTTTTCTTCCTCTCTAGACTTAAGGTAAAAGTATAAATTTAAGACAAAGGTCAGATAAATTCTGCACAAGGTATAGAAAACTAAAACACGATAAAACCTAATCATAATTAAATGCATTTGATTTGTTCTTTTATATTGGTCCAGATATTTCTCAGTACAGAAAGCTTTGGAAATACTCAGCTGTTCAACCCACTTCTGTTGAGTATTTTCAGCACTTTCTGATGTTATTCAAATTTCCAGCATCTGCAGTTTATTTTTATTTTCTTTCATGCTGCCTGCATTTACCACTCGTATTCTCTACCTCTCAGTCATTATCTCCTCTAGAACTATAAGGTCATTTCTGCTGTTTGAAATGGTTCTAAAACAGAGAAGACAGACCCTAAGCAGAGGTAGGGTTGTAACTGATGTAATCAGGTGATGGAGCTGGTAAGAATAAACTCTGCCTGCAATATTCTTCTCCGAACCTTTGGCAAGGAAAGGTTCCTAATTTTACTGTCCGTAAAAGCTGTAGGATTATTTGAATGTTTACTGTATTCACAACATAACTATTGTGCAAGAAATAAAGAAACATTTAAGAATTGCTAAAATATTTAAATCATTAAAAAATTACTGATTAATATTAAAACAAATGTTAGAAGTTATAAAGAAGTGTTATTTTAAGCACAATATAAACATGTAACAATTCAATGTGAAATTGCAAGATTTTAACCATCAAAATACTGTATACTGATTTTTAAATTATGCAGACATTTCATCATCAGTTGCTGCTGTTTGTGAATGAATATTATACATTACTGATCAGATATTGAATATATATCGATTGAATAGGGAGTAAAATATGTTAACCTCTACGTTCAAACAAAACATTTCTGTATTGTTTTGTTGTTTTTATTCATGTGAATATTGACAACATATTTATGATTCATTCCAAATTGACATTTGACTACTGGTGATTCAGTACCAGAACTATAAGCAGGGTAGATTTATTTCATTTAGAACATGCTCCTACAACATACCAGTAAGATTTTGGATCATCATTAATGATGTTGGCTTTTAATTCCAGATTTATTTCATTTCTTACTACTAAATTCACAATCTACCATGATAGTGTTTCAACTTTTAGCTTTAATTTACAGTTTAAGTTTCCAGATACAAGTCCAGTAACATAACCACTGTAATATTGTACCTATCCAGTTGTTATTATACTATTATTATCCCTCGGACAATATTACAATATAAAGAATGTCAAAACAAGATTCATGTGAATGTTGATATTGCAGCATTTCCCACTTCCATCATTGTTACATCATCAATTACAGAAACAGGCCTATCAGTTCAACATGTCAATGCTAACCATTTCAATGATGAAGAAGAAAAAATGATTTGGTTGGATTGTCCTGTTTAATTTCATGCTGAAACTGATGATGTTCATTGAACTCTTTACAGCTTGCTCCTAAATTGCATGCCACAATTCAAATAACACTCTTCCAGCTATGAGGGAATGCTACTGCTGAATGATTGGATGCTATGATTATGGTAGTTGTGGGGGAGCAGTAGGGAAAGGGGTGGAGGAGTTGATTGCTTGCAAAGAATCCGTAGGATCTCAAGCGGCCATTGATAAATAGTGCCTGCAGGAAGCATATTCTTTTTGAATGGGATCCTTAAAAATATCACAGGCAATTACCAGGGGCTCCTGGCATGGGGATTGCAGCCTTTCAAAGTTAGTGCTTCAGCAATGTCTACAGTACAAATTGCTCTTCCTGCTGCTGCGATCAAAGGAAAAGTAAAGAAAGTCTCTAATCTATGAGTATGGTGGTTAGGTGACCTCTCTGAAGGTACTGACAATGATCCTAAACTTTGGAGATTGAATCAACCATGCCCCTTGACCTCTGTGACTCTTGAGACTGCATATAAGGGTGTAAGAAGTCCAAAATCTTGGTGAGAATAAACAATCCAGATTTGAGTCTTGGCTTCTTGATCAAGGTAGCTTCAAGGGAAGTGATGTGTAAAAGGTCATTTCTCTGTGAGTAAATTAGAGCTGTTATTTTGCAGTTCAGAAAATCTCATGTCAGACAATTTTACACGCTGCATTTCTGTGAATGTCACAGAAGAAATTGCAAGGAAGAATGAAAAGCCCATTAATAAATGAGGTAACACATTTCCTGACTATAACTAAACAAATAGAAATGCATGCAAAATTTCTGCTGAAGGCAATTTATTATTGCATAACACTACCTTGTTTCAGTGTTGTCAAAATAGATCTTTAGTCTTGAAGTCTCTAACCTTTAGATCTTCTTAAATGCCTTTCAGTATTGTCTGTTGCTTTGTCATGTTGCTTATGTAGGATATACTGTTATACTAACATTTCCTTTAAACCCATGCCTTCTGGTTGCTTCTTTTTCCACTATTAAAATTCTTCTTTTTATTTAGTCATAATCCCTCATGATTTTCTCTGCATTTTTCTTTTGCCTGTCGATTAACAGGCTGATTACCAGTTAGGGCCGATATGCAGAGGAACATCTAGCCCCAGTATTAGGTGTGAGGTTGGGAACATTGGAGGGAAGCAGAATTTGGTCAGTGGCATTGCGGTTCTGGTAGACTGAGCTCTCAGGCTGTAGAATGGGTCAACTGAAAGGAAACATTGTGTTAAAACACTTTATAGCTCTGCCTAAACTGTGAAAACCTATTGGAATAAACTGAAAATAGAAATATTGTGAAAATGGAGATGAGCTCCATGAACCATTGTTTGCCATACATCCTTCTGCTGATATTAAAATAGGAACAGTCTGGATTTGAGTTGGGTTAGGTTAGCTTCAGGATTGAAACTTCAAAATAAAATTACTGTATACCCTAATTAACACACACAAGATGATGGAGAAACTCAGCAGGTCAGGCAGCATTAATAGAAAGGAATAAACAGTCGATTCATCAAGAACCTTCATCAGGACTGGAAAGGAAGGGAGTTTTACAGAAACATGTCACATGTGCCATACACGAGGAAATCTGCAGATGCTGGAATTTCAAGCAACACACATCAAAGTTGCTGGTGAATGCAGCAGGCCAGGCAGCATCTCTAGGAGGAGGTACAGTCAATGTTTCAGGTTGAGACCCTTCGTCAGGACTAACTGAAAGAAGAGCTAGTATTCCGTCTAGGTAGCCTCCAACCTGATGGCATAAACATTGACTACTAGCTCTTCTTTCAGTTAGTCCTGACGAAGGGTCTCGGCCCGAAACTTCGACTGTACCGCTTCCTAGAGATGCTGCCTGGCCTGCTGCGTTCACCAGCAACCTTTATGTGCGTTGCTTCATATGTGCTATATTTCAGCAGTGGCAGCTCCAGGATCCTGAGGCATGATATTCGGTATCGGAGAGAGGGGATCTCCAGTATCAGTGTAATCTAAAGATTATTAAATGCCCTGCTTATTTAACTGACCATCTCTGCTATGACATAGTTCCTACACTCTTGTCTCTGTGCAATCCTGAGTCCATGATGCCTCTGCATTTCCTTAGCATGTCATTATTTTTCAAAAAATAAGTAGTGTATCAGGCAAATAGTATATGCAGACGGTGGAATTTGGAGCATCAGATAATCTCTCTGGAGGAACTCAGTGGGTTGAGCAGAAAGGGTGAGGGAGAAATTATCAATGATTTATGCTTTCATATCATTCTTTTATGAAAAATCAGAAGCTGCTTGACCCATTGAATTCCTCCAACAGGTTGTGTACTGTATCACGATGACTAAATTGTCTTTATTTTTACACGACCATCAGCTTTCTTCATCCCATTTCATTGTTGCCAATCCTTCTGTACCTGGCATACGTCAATACCACTGTGTAGAATGGGTACATAAACCAGCCGAGTTTCCACGCTAGCTATCATTGCCTTGGTCAACCAGAAAATGTGGCTGTGTACTCTCAATATTGCTGATAAGTAACAGGATTAAAGAGGGTAGCCCAATCCTATCTTCTCTCTTTCTCATTATAGGTCAAAATGTTTGCAGTTTGGAATTCAGCTAGATCCTGAAAAATAAAATTATAATGATCTTCCAAACTCTTCTGTCTCTTTCTGTGATGGATGCTCACTGTCTAGGGTCCCGGGGCCTTTTTTTTTTGCCATGCTCAGCTTTCTAACATTGCAGCTGACACTTGTAGAGATCAAAGAGTTGTTTTAGACTTTCTTGTCATAAATGGGAGTCAGTCTTTCAGTTTTTAATGTAAGTGGCAAGCAATAATCAGTCTGAAGTTAAAACAACAGCTTTGCAAAGAAATAGAACTCTCTATGGAGCACATGATGCTGGCCCATAGCATCGGGCTGGTTGCAACGTAAAATAATGGGGCTATGTTAATTGGCCTGTTTCAAATCAGACAAGGTTAAGGTATTTAGTTCATGGAAGCTTGCAGACCAGATTGATACAATGACTTAGCACATCAAATAGCTGATTTATTAATAGTTGTAAGGTTTGTGTACTCAGAGAGCCAGGTTCACAATATTAGGTGTGTGTATTTGGGAACCACTGTCCCCAAAAGCTTTAAGACCACCTATGTGAAAAGGTATCTGACAAAATGTCACGTGTGTGAGATAACTTAAGTGGCAAAAAAACAGTATAAATGTTAGAGATTAGTCAGGCTTGTTAGGAATGGTCAAGTCATAACAAAAGAATGACAGAAAGATGCAGTGCCAAGAATCCATTCCTCTGCCTTTGATATCTGTGATGGTCAATTCGTTAACCTGCAACTCATTAGTATGCCTTTTTAGTTTTTAGAGATTGTACTTGTGCTTTGGAGATCTTTTTTATAGGACAGAAACCTTTATGGTTTTAAATGCGTATTAAGAAATTTGTCTGGATTTAAATGTATATCAAGGAAAGTAAATGAAATGTGTTTAAACTACTTTGTTAGCTGGAAGTATTTCCTCCTTGGTAGGGAAGGTGGAATAGCCACTCAACAGTGGGTAATGGCAGTTAAACTCGCCATGGAGGAATAACAGAGAAGTGAACTAGCCTTTGAAGAATAGGTAGTATAACTTCCCTTTGGAGAGGTTACCAGTGGCTATCTATATCAGATCAGTTTTAAGGCCTTTGTTTGAGTCTAGAACTTCACGGTCAGCAAACGCAATACCATCACACTTCTTCTGGGTACTGCAGATTCTCCAGAATTTAGCAGTCTAATGCTGAACCAATAAATTAAAGGATCATAGCAAAAACTTCTCCTCATGTCATACTATGAGTAAAAAAATAAAATTCTTCTTAATTTGTCTTTATTTCAAGTTAGCATCTGATTTAGAAGACCACAAAACAATTAAAGAACTAACACAAACTATGGAGACCAAGCACTGATATCAGGCTGTGGTGAAAATTTTAACATTCATCTCCAGATATAAGAACACAGAATCATGTGAATGAATGGATCACTTCACCTCAACAGTCAGATCACCTTCATTATTAAATTGCATTTGATTATTTATGTAATTGATTGTTCAATTCTTGAAGTGGACAGGTCTTCAATAACAAAACAAAGCCCCTTTCAGGCTTTCAGCTGAGAAACGTTTGATAAGACTGAAAAGGAAGATCAACAATGGCACAATATTGACAATTTCCTGGCAGTGTAGTAATATATGTACACATATATTGTGAAGCAGCCTGACACATTGTCTTCTCAATACCAGATGAACCTTCCAGCTGTACACAGCTTTACTGCTAGCTTGCTGCATGAATAATTCTCAATGCAGTAATTATTGCTTAATGTTCCCATAATCTTCTGTTTGGATGAAACATTTTTGCTTACTTTAATATGTGCATGGACTTTTAAAAGGCCCTCAATGGCCATTCATCCTTTACTTACAAGGCTTACCACACTTTATGCTTCAGAAGTTAAGCAGATGTTACTGGACTTCTGAATGTTTGTTTACTACATTATGCAAGAGTGAATTCTTTCTTCTGCAATCGCCATCATCTCCACATCACCTGCCACAAGAGACATCCGTGACTGAAGTGATCATGAATTTGCATGAGGTGTAAATTTGTTTTATGGAGGCTCGCTTTGATTACTAGTAGTAACAACTGGTAAGAATCATTGTTTTCATAAATTCATTGCTGTGGCTGTCAAGATATGACTACCTGGTGCTGTAAACTGTGGGCTTGTGACTCCAACAATAGAAAGAATCAATGGCTTCTTCTCAACGTAGACTTCTATGCAGAGATTTTTATTGAAAAGGACAACTCAAACTCCATTTGGAAAGAACCTCCAATTTCCTTTTCTGCAATCTGATGTGTGCACATTTGTATGGCTGGAAATGTAGTTTGGATAATGGTATGAATCTTGCTGACTGCAACAAAAGGGAACAAATTGTAGTTTGCTATTCTTGATCTAGTAAACCTTAAGACTTGCAGAGTTACTGTATATCCTGGACTTACTCAGCGACATGGGAAATTGGTGTATTTGTATTTGGATTTGATATTAGGGGATAAAATTATAGCACTTAGGGTCAGAGTTAATATACGTTGGATACAGAGTTAATATACTATCATGGATATAGAGCTGGCAAGCAGAAAACAAAAATTTGATATAAACCATCTGTCATGAATGTTGGTACTTGGACTCCACCTGTGCACAATAGACAGTATATACCATCATTTAGATAAAGGAATTGAATAGTAAGGTCTCCAACTTTGGGGATGACACTACGCTTGCTGGTGTGTGTGCTATGAGGAGAATGAAGCGAAGCTCCAGGGTGATTTGAATAAGCTAAATGAGTGGGCAAAGGCATGGCAGATGCAGCACAACATGGTCCATATGGAAATTAATGACAAATCCCAGTCTTACTGGAAATAACCAACATCGCAAGAGGAATACAGTATATCTCTCCAATTCTACTATAACCATATAGTAACTAAACCATAGCTTCAGGGCCCCATTCCCAACTTGCAGAATAAGTATATTTTTAACTTTATTTTAGTTCAGTTTAAAGCTCTCTATGTCTTTTCAATGTTTAATAAATGTGAATAAAGAATATTTAAAATATATTAAATAATCTTTTTTCTTTGTGTTACAAATTGCATGACTATTTAAAATGTATTGATACCATCAGGTTTAGATCATTCAAAGAATAGTGGGTGGTTCACGTTTGGCATTGGAATTGGAATGTAATGAAAATGAGCTTCATAGGTGTAATCAAACCGACAATACATTATTTTCATTATCTTTCAATCGTATTGATAAAGATAATGGTAGAACATTTGGTGTGGAGGAGGAGCAGAACAAACAGATAAATCAAAGCCTCTCTGCTGCTGCATCAACTAGAATACAGAACTCATTAGCAAAGAGAAGTTTGAGTTCATGGAAGCACAGAAAATTGGAGCTGAAGCAGACCATAAGGCACATCAACAATTTAACAGTCTTTGCGGGAAATAAATCTCTCCTCATCGCAAATCTAAATGGTTACCCTGTACCTTTATACTACGACCCTTGGTTCTATTCTTCCTCACCATTGGGAAAACCTACTGCATCTAGTCTGTCCAGTTATGTTGGGAATTTATACATTTCAGTGAATTCCCTTCTTTTTCTCCTTAACTATTAAAACCATAAGCCCAGTTGTCCCACGCTCTCTTCATGCTTCAATCTTGCCATTGCAGATATCAGACTGGTGAAGCTTTGCTGCACTCCTTCCACCTCAAGGTCATCTTTCCTTGTAAAGAGAGACCTAAATTGCACACACTGCTCAAGGTGTGATCTAACCCTGACACTGCACAATTGCGATAAGATATCCCTACTCCTCTACTCAGTTCCTCATGTTGCGAAGTCCAATATAAATGAACATGATCTACCTTCTTAATGGTTTGCTGGACTTGCATTCTAATATTCCTCAACTCACATCTCATTCCACCGACTTATTTCCTAGTCCCTTCCAATTCACATAAGTAATCTGTCTTCCCATTTTTGTCACCAAAGTGTGAAATTACATATTTATCCATTTCTGCAAAGCAATGACCTTCTTCCTTAACTTGTCCGAATCACACTAGTCTCTGCAGTCTCTTCATATTTCACCCTTCCATCCAAAGCACATAGTCATAGTCATAGTTTATTGATCCCGGGGGAAATTGGTTCTCGTTGCCGTTGCACCATAAATAATTAAATAGTAATAAAACCATAAATAGTTAAATATTAATATGTAAATTATGCCAGGAAATAAGTCCAGGGCCAGCCTATTGGCTCAGGGTGTCTGACCCTCCAAGGGAAGAGTTGTAAAGTTTGATGGCCACAGGCAGGAATGACTTCCTATGACGTTCTGTGCTGCATCTCGGAGGAATGAGTCTCTGGCTGAATGTACTCCTGTGCTCAACCAGTACATTATGTAGTGGATGGGAGACATTGTCCAAGATGGCATGCAACTTGGACAGCATCCTCTTTTCAGACACCACTGTCAGAGAGTCCAGTTCCATCCCCACAACATCACTGGCCTTATGAATGAGTTTGTTGATTCTGTTGGTGTCTGCTACCCTCAGCCTGCTGCCCTAGCACACCACACCCAGTTCTGTTCAGTTCATTTCCATCCAGTTCTTTTCATCCCCAAACCTGGAAATATTACATAGAACATAGAACATAGAAAACCTACAGCACAATACAGGCCCTTCAGCCCACAATGTTGTGCAGAATATGTATTTACTTTAGAAATTACCTAGGGTTACCCATAGCTCTCTATTTTTCTGAACTCCATATACCTATCCAGGAGCCTCTTAAAAGACCCTATCGTATCCGCCTCCACAACCGTCGCTGGCAGCCCATTCCACGCACTCACCACTCTCTGCCCCTGACATCTCTTCAGTACTTACTTCCAAGCATCTTAAAACTGTGCCCTCTCGTGTTAGCCATTACATTTAAATCCCTCATCTAAATCATTAAGTTCTGAGTGGCTGAAACGCAGCATTGAAATCTATGGTATCTCACTAAACACTATTTGCCATTCAGAAAAGCGCCTGTTTACTCTGACTCATTGTTTCTTCTTAGCTCTACCCATGGTACTACATATTCCCAATCATATTTTTGTTCATTTTACACACTAAATGTCCTATGTGGAATCTTATTGAAAACTTTCTAAGAGTACAAATATATTTCATCCAGAGTAGATGTGAGCGCTACTGGGCAACAGTCACTGAGGCAGCTCACCCTAATCGTCTTATAGCCCTCATGGAGCAGGTAGAAATATCTGAATGCAGCACCCTTGAAAGATGTTCTGACGTTGGCTCTGAGACAGGGATCGCAGGATCACCAGACTCAGCAGGGATTTGCACAGGTCTACCTTTTGTCTCCCTTTCAAAGTGTGCAAAAAATGCATATGAGAATGAAAGATGCATTACAGGCATTCATGATTCCGGAATTCACTCTTTAGGAAGTACAACAACTACTACTACCACTACTACTACTACATCGACTCAGGTCTAGGGGGCCAGCGTCGGACACGATGATGGACTCTCCACTTCTCCCTCTCCCTCATCAGTGTGTTCAGTTCACCTACGTTAGTCGCGCCGCTGTCTTCTAGGAGCATGTTGACCATAGTCTTGGGAGGGCGCCCAGGGTTCATCCTCCTGTGCCTGGGCTCCCATATGATGACTAGGCTGCCAGGTAGCTCGGGGTGGCATAGACAGTGCCCCACTAGTTGCAGTCTTCTCACCTCGATTTTAGTGGTGAGCATCGGTAGGTCATCATAGAGCTTGATGTTCGTCGAGCTGTTGCCAACTCACGTCAAGAGCCATCCAGAGCATTCGTATATCTTCATAGCAGTCATAGAGTCCATTCTCAGGTATGGATGTGAGACGTGGACACTCACCAAGACCATGTGAAAGTCTCTAGATGGTTGCTATACACGATTGCTCTGAATAGTTATAAGAAGTAGTGGCCTGAAAACCCTGCCTGAGCTGACACACATCCGATTCCATCTCTAGCCTCAATCAGAATTGTTTTTATTGCCCTTAAAATATCCTTCTGTAGGTCATACCTGGACTTCTTGTATAGTTACAGATCACCAGTCTTGAATGCCTCAGATCCAGACCTCAGCATATTATGAATCTCCTGGTTTATCCACTATTGAGGTTTGGGTATGTTCAGTATAATTTTGAAGGCACATACTTACCCACAAGGTCTTGAGGAAGTCAGTGAAAACTGTAATTTATTCATTCAGACTCAAAGATAATTCCCTGAATATTTATAAGTCCACTGGCTCAAAGCATCCTCTAAGTGCTCCTTCACCTTCATAGACCATACTTTCTTGGTCCACACCACTGGTCTTTAGTCTCTACCGACATGCTAGGAATAGTACAGCCAGATGTTCGGTCTTTCCACTGTGAGGGATGGCACGGTAAGTGTTCTTGATGGTGGTATAACAGTGGTAAAGTGTGCTGGCTCCTGTGGTTCCACAGGTGATATGTTGATGGTAGTTGTTCAGAGACTTCCTCAAGCTGGCCTGATTGAAACCCTCCGCAATGCTACGGAAGGAATCAGGGTGCGCTGTTTCATTCCTCCTGATTACAGAGCATAGCTCCTAATGAAATATAATCTCTGTTGTGCCTTCTTTTTAATTACACATATCCCCTGCTTTTCGAATGTTTGCTTTACGAAACCTCACTGTTACAAAAGACCTACATTAGTACCCTTTTTTCGCTTTCAGAAAGTGTTTTCACTGTTACAGAAAAAAGCAGCGCGCAGGGAAAATCAGCGCACAAAAAAGTCAGCATGCGATAAAAGGCAGCGTGCGCCCTGAGCAGCCACTCTCCCTGGGATTCGGAACTGCATTCTCACCAGCACTGCTTAAACACATGCCTGTGAGCAGCCATTTGCAAGATGAGTTCTAAGGTATTAGAAAAGCCTAAAAGAGCTCGTAAGGGTGTTACACTTAGCGTAATACTAGGAATAATTAAGCGTTTCGATCGTGGTGAACGAAGTAAGGACTAATTGAGTTTGGTTTGTGAAAGCTGACGAACATGATGTTGAAGAGGTTTTGGCATCCCATGAAGAGCTGATGCAATTGGAAGAGGAAAGGATAACAATTGAAACTGAATGCAGTAGCGAACAAACCAAAAGTGAAGTCGTCCAGGAACTGAACGTGAAGCAACTGTGTGAGATTTTCACTGCAATGATAAAGCATGACTTTAATTTTGAAAGCATACTTAGGTTTGGGGGATATTTGCAGGATGGTTTGAATCCTTACAAAGAACTGTATGATAGAAAAATGCGTGAAGCTCAGCAGTCAAGCAAGACTTCTGCATCAGCCACAGCAGACGACGAACCTCGACCTTTGACATTGAGGCAGGCAGTCATAGGAGAAGGTGAGCTACCTGCTGTAATGGAAACAGACGACGAGATGACACCCCAGTGTCCCACCACCCCGTGTTTCGCGGAGAATGCAGCGGTAGCCGGGAGGCACACAGCACAGCTTTAAGAAAAAAGCCAAAATAAACAAGCTAATTAATTAGGTGCCGCCCGACATGTAATTGTTGGCCCAGATCAGAGATGACGCAATCGGAAATCAGCACTGTTTATTGTTCTTGTGTTAAAATGATGTTGTGGGATTATGAGGGCAAGTTCCAGTTCATTTATTGTTACATTTTAGCTTGGGTTATACAGTTATTTGCTTGTGTATTTGTGGGTCACCCTAACATTAACCGGGGTCTGTGATGGTCACCTCCCCCGTCTGTATGAGGCTGGTAGGGTTCACTCTCCAGGTCATGGTACCCAGTCTGTTTTGTGTCTATCACAATAAAATGGTTGCTGAGTTCAACAAACTTCCTCATCTGTCATTATGGACCAAATACTAGCCACAATATATACTTTTATTGTAATTTATAATTTTTATTATTATGTATTGCAACATACTACTGCCACAAAACAACAAATTTCACAGCATACTGTTTGCTAGGGATATTAAATCTGATTCTGATTCTGAACTTGGGCACTCAAGGAAGCCCACATCATCGGAGAGAGAACATGCATACTTGGCTTGGACAATGCAGGATATCAGGATTGAACCCAGACAGCTGGAGCTTGGATGCAGTTGCTCAGTAGTTGTGCCTTTCTGTGGCCCTGGCCTTATGACCAATCATTTGCTTGAATTTAAATCTCTATGTATTAGATGGGGTGATAAATATCAAGATCAACTAATGTGGAGACAAATCATTGAGGATATTTAAAGTAGAGATTGATATGTAATTAATATATCCAGCAAAGGTAATGGGAAGAAGGACGGAGAATGGGGTTTAGAGGGAAAATAAATCAACCATGAATGCTGGAGCAACAGAGTTGAATGGCTTGATTTTGCTCCTGTATCTTATGGTCTTATTGAGATAATCACGTGTAAGCAAAGCTTCCATCAGTTTTAAAGGGCAAAATATTAACCAGGAAAATATTCAGAAATTATAATATTTCAAGGTGAATCATAGTTAAATATTTGAATTACTTCCTATTGAAACACTTTAGAACTGCTTGAAAACATTGAAAACAGTATCAAGGTGGACATAATGATGTTGAATTTCCTAAAGGGAAAAACTTTTCCAAATAGTTAGCATTGGTAAATATAAATGAATAAATAATCTGTGTACATCACTAACTTTTAACAATATTGCTGTGTTCATTTCTAAGTGACAATTTGACAAAAAAGAAGACCTTAAAATTAGGGAATGGGGCAATATTGTCAAAAGCTAAAACTTACAAGAAATCATTATATAATAAAAACAAATGATATTGTGGTTTTTCTAAAATCCATCTCATTCTAGTTATACTGAATCAGGCATTTAGTGCAGTGATCACTGTCGGTGCTTATGCTCTATGTGATTTTCTTTCCAGCACTCGTCACCTAATCCTATCAGTGCATCCAATTGCTTTTTCCCTCAAATGCTTAACTATTGTGGAAGTAGATTCTGACCATTTCTTGACTGAGTTTTCTCTTTAATTTCTTGTGGGATTAAAAAAACTCTCTGGACCCTTGATAAATACCCTCCCAGTTCTAGTAATATCCTTGTGAATGCTCGAAGTCTTTAATGTGGAAGCCAGAAATATGCATGGGACTGCAAGTGCTGTCTTATCAAAATTCATGGAAGTTCAATGTAATGTTTGTTTCAATTCTCTTCTTGAAGTGAACATCAGAACCTAACTCATTTTGATAAATGTCCCTATTAATCTAAATCACCACTTTTAGCATATTTTTGAAAATCTATTCTCCAAAAGCTCTCAGCTTCCTTCTCTCCTTCATGCTCACCGTTATTATTCAAACAGAATGCGACCTCTTTAGCAACCCAACCAAAATGCATCACCTCAGCTTTACCCATTTTACTCATTTGTTGATCACAAAGCTATTCTGTAAATTTATGGACCTTTCTTCTGTACTTTGTTATACTTGTCTTTGTACTGCATATATCCTCTATATTAATGTTATCTGCAAATTCTGGAATTATATTTCTCATTGTAATTCAAAGTCACCATATAAATTATGGACAATACAAATGGCAGCATTGACTCTCATGGAAAATCGCTTCCCACTTTCGGCTCATTTGTTTCACCTTTGCGCTTGTTTGGATTGTCTCTGGTATCTGTCCCTGTGTAACTTGACTCTTGAGTTGACTTTGTGGAAAGTCTTCTGAAAATTCCTCTTATTTTATCCTCAGCTACATTTGCTCTTCAAAGAATTAAGAAGGTGGCCAGCCATGGCCCTTGCTTCCTTATCATTCTTATATTTCTAGACATATTTTATTTATCTTTGAATGAGGATTTCATAGTATTTCTGTCCCAGACATTGTTAATTACTTTGTTTTAAATACAGGAATTATGTTTATCTTTCTGCCAGTCCTATACGTCTAGTCCCTTTTCTAATTAACATTAATACAGAAATAATCTTTTTTTTCATCTCTTCCCTAAATTCCTTCAATATGCACAGACTAAGATTTCACTGTTGCTTGGTTTAGTTTATCATGTACCACCCTTTCATCTTTCTACCTAAAGTACCATTATATCATTTATGCTCTCTGCTTAGTATCTCTTGTTCACCTTTTTAGTCTTACCACTGAATGATGAGACAAAATAACCATCGAATATTCATCCTCCTTCATGGGTATTACCTGTTATGTTTCTCACTCTTTATTGGCCCTATCCTTATCATATCTTATAATTGAAAATTGTATGATTTCTTATTTTTCATTATATTTAATTTTCTAGTTTCTCTTTACTTCCCAATGTTTTCAATTTCATTCTGAACAGTATTATATTCTCTGGGGATTCTCTCTGCAGAGTATGTACTTGGTGCATATATTTTTTCCTTCAGTTAGAAAATAATTGATTATTGCTGTATTGTTCTTATTTTTAGTAGAATGTGCTTCTTTTGATCTCTTGTTAGTCTAATATTTTTAATGTTTACCATTGTTATTCCAACATTATCTATTTTTGTGTGCATTTTGGTATCTCAGCACTTCTGACAAGATGTTTCTTTGGCCTTTTTAAGGTTCAATCAATATTTTAAACAATAATTTTATTAAGGCATACCAATCAAAGTTCAAAGTAAATTTATTATCGAAGGACATATATATGTCACCATATAAATGCTGAGATTCATTGTCTTACAGGCATACTTAATAAACCCTGTAACCATAATAAAATCAATGAAAGATCACACCAACAGAGTGATAACCAGTGTGCAAAAGACACAGTCTGGGGAAATACAAACAAACAAACCAATAAATAAATAAATAAGCATTAAGTATCAAGAACATGAGATGAAGAGTCCTTGAAAGTGAGACCATGGGTTGCGTGAACAATTCAGTGATGGGGCAAGTGAAGCTGAGAGAAGTTATCACAAACAAGACAAAATTTGCAGATGCTGGAAATCCAAGCAACACACACAAAATTCTGGTGGATCTCTGAAGGCCAGGTAGCATCTATGGAAAAGAGTATAGTCAACGTTTTGGGCTGAGACCCTTCATCCAGATTCCTGAAGGGTCTGAGTGCAAAATGTCAACTGTTCTATTTTCCATAGATGCTGCCTGGCCTGATGAGCTCTTCCAGGATTTTCTGAGTGAACTTATTTATCCCTGCTGGTTCAAGAGTCTGATGGCTGAGGGATAGTAACTGTTCTTGAACCTGGTGGTGTGAGTCCTGAGGTTCCTGGACCTTCTTCTTGATAGCAGCGGAATTCATCTATCTAGGGATTTACATAATCCATAAATTAAAACCAATGAGTTAGTGAAGACACCTCAGATTAAAAAAAAACACATTGGCAAGGATTTCAAGCAGCACTTTTGGTCTTGAAGAACCATTAAGAAAATCATCTTCAGTGATTTAGAAAATGCTATGTGAAATGTGTCTCCAATCCCTTTGGTTAGCTGAAGCGTGTTAAGAAGCAATTGCTTAGAAATTGGATTCATTTACATATAATTTTCTGTGTATAGCTCACAACTTGCAATTTTCTGGACATGAACACATATCTAGTCACACCAACGAATGCCCATCTTATGACATCAGCCAGTATGCAGTATCCGGTTTGCGTTTACCAATGAAACTAAGGTGTTAAAGTTACAACCAATGACCTTGCAACATATTGAAAAAATGTAACCCCACTGTTCAATAAATGCTATGCTTTCTGGATGTTTCAGCCTTGATTTTTATTCAACAGTTTGTTTCGTGGAGTATTGCTGGCTGTCACAGAAGTTATAGCTGTCATTCTATGTAATATACTGAACAAATGCTAAATGACTGCAGCCAGCACATTGAGAACATAGCTTGCTGCAGTGTGAGGCCAGTGGCTGCACTGGACCTAATCTGTTCAGACAGCAGTATTTAGGGGGATGTGGCCAGATTCTCCAAAGGCAGGTTCTCTTTCCTCCCATGTTTCCAATACAGCCTTCTTTGCAGCTGTTCAATGCCTCCATGGAGGGAGTTTCTTTCAGGAATTGTCTGCCTTTCCTTGCATTTTAGTGGTAACGACATAGTTTCTGTTACCTCAGGAATCACATGGGTAAAGAAATACACATGAAGCAGTATGAAAACAACTCCCACAAATTAAACATTTTTTTTGCTAATTTTAGTTTTTTTTTTGTGATTCAACAATTAGGGAGTGTGTGCCACAGGCAAAACAGTAAAGCAGCTTAAATTCCTAGGATAAAACAGTGATTCTGTCCACCTCTGATCTGATCATCCTTTTTAAGTTATAAGTTTTACTTCACAATTTATGTAATATGGCTTTGCTTATTGAAAAACACAACTAGAATGAGCAAAATAGTCTCTGTCTGCATTTGAATTCCTTATTTTGTTTTTAGTTTCTTCGGATCCTGCACACATTACATAACAGAAGATCTGTATGTGCATGGAATAGAATTCTTTCCAATGTTAGTTATTGATAAAATGATATATTTTCCCTCCTTTATCAAAATCTCTGTGGCAAAAATCTTCCAAATAGTACCAGTTCCCTCAGGTTTTAAGAAAATCAATGTCTTTTCAGTGGTTAAACACCAGCTCCTGTATTCAATTTGACATAAAATGTGTTCTGCCAAGCTAACCTCCTCTGAATGCTTGGAAGAGCAGATACTTTAACTTCTGTTACTTTGGAAATAGGATTTCAGGTAGTTGAGCTTGTTCCAAATGTCAATAAAGTATTTGCAGTGAGGTCAAACCACTAGTTCCTTTGTGATTTGGTCAAGCTTAAGATTATCTCAACTGTGCAATAGTTTCTTCCATCCTTTCTTTTATGTGTCATTAGTGACAACAGTGAGTCATTTACTCACAAAAATTCTGATGACAAGTGGATGAAGGAATTTGTAGACTGTAAATTTTTGTAATATTGGATTCTGGCAGTTTTGTATCCATCTTGCTAATGAATGTATACATTCATGACTAAATATTCCAAGTATGTTTCACAATCAGTAAGATGCTTGAAATATTTTTAATGTTTATAGATTTATTTTAACAAGGATGGCTTTTAAACAATGATCCTCATCGGAATAGGAAGCAAACTGTGATAATTTATGTGCAGGAAACATTGTATCTGCTTAAACTCCAGTCATTGAATAGAACCTTCCAATCAAATGATTGTGACATTTCATCAGTTTTGAAAGTAGTTAGCATCTGTTTAAACTGTACTACTTAAAGTGAACCTGCACCTCTTAATATGGATACAGCAAGTTCTAGCAGTCACGTCACATGTGATCTGGCATTGGGCAGAGTGAATAGTACATAAAAATGAGTAAACTCCAAAGGTTTTGGATAAAAGAAGCTGATACACTTCTCCATGGAGCAAGCAAGTAGTTAGAGGGGAACTGTGACCAGTGGCAGGTAATTTTAGGACCCAAATCATACTTTTAAAATGCTAAGTAGGAGACATGATGGGGAATGTATGAATAGGGTCAAGTACACCCACATCAAGGATCGAGTCATAGCTGAAGAGGTATTCAAAATGTTCCTTCCAATGGGCATTGACTGCCTTTCTATACATTTCTTCTGCCTCTATTACCACCCTAAGCAAAGCATACTAGGCACCTGCCACATTTTGTAAAAAACCTTACCCCCCATATCTTTGAAATTACACCCCCCCCCCCACCTGTCCCTTACCTCCAGCCCCAACACCCAGACTTTTACAATCTGGCTTAGCACTTAAATTGTCCAAACCTCAGATCATTCGCTGCACTCAGCTCTGGGCCCTGCCTCCTCAATTCAGCCTGTACCCGATCTTTTCAATTTGGCCTGGTGTTTAAATCAATCAAACCTTGGGCTTTTCCTTGGGCCTGACCACCTCACCTCAATTCTGCCACATCAAATCACCTCCAAGTCCGCTCCAGCAATGGTCAAACATTGACTCATTTCCCTCTCTTGGGTTTGGGCCCTGCCAACTTGATTTGGCCTTTACACACCACACTGCAACTGTCCTGCACCTTCAAGACTTCAGTTCACTACGCAAAAATGCCAGGTCGTATAGGAGGTTCATTAGCTCAACTCCAAAAAGTAAGTTACCGGCTATTGAAAATCATAAGCACAAGAAAGTCTGCAGATGCAACACCGTCTTATCATGAGTTTTGTTGCCCTCAATAAAAAATACAAGAACTCAGCCACCAAAAACTAAAAGCACTCTTCTTGTGATGATCACAACAGTCTTCTAAAACACTTTTAACAGGATGATCATTTCTCTGCCCCCTCAGATTAATCCAGTATGCTAACAACAATTTCAGCCTCCCAACTGTAAGGGCAGTTGTCCCATTTCAACCAGTAAAGCCGAAACAGGGGACAACCTTACTGTACCACAACACAATCATAAAGGCTGTTCTTGTATCAGATCCAAACAATTTAAATTTGAAGATGAAACTGCTCCATAAGCCACACAACCATAATCAAGTACAGATCTAATTAAACAAATATACTTTATACTTTATTGTCGCCAAACAAATGATACTAGAATGTACAATCATCACAGCAATATTTGATTCTGCGCTTCCCACTCCCTGGATTACAAATATTAAATATTAAAAATAGTAAAAATTAGTAAATATTAAACATTTAAATTATAAATCATAAATAGAAAATAGAAAAATGGAAAGTAAGGTAGTGCAAAAAAACCGAGAGGCAGGTCTGGATATTTGGAGGGTACGGCCCAGATCCAGGTCAGGATCTGTTCAGCAGTCTTATCACAGTTGGAAAGAAGCTGTTCCCAAATCTGGCCGTATGAGTCTTCAAGCTCCTGAGCCTTCTCCTGGATGGAAGAGGGACAAAAAGTGTGTTGGCTGGGTGGGCCGTGTCCTTGATTATCCTGGCAGCACTGCTCCGACAGCATGCGGTGTGAAGTGAGTCCAAGGACGGAAGATTGGTTTGTGTGATGTGCTGTGCCACGTTCATGATCTTCTGCAGCTCCTTTTGGTCTTGGACAGGACAACTTCCATACCAGGTTGTGATGCACCCTAGAAGAATGCTTTCTACGGTGCATCTATAAAAGTTAGTGAGGGTTTTAGGGGACAGGCCAAATTTCTTTAGTTTTCTCAGGAAGTAAAGGCGCTGGTGGGCCTTCTTGGCAGTGGACTCTGCTTGGTTTGACCAAGTCAGGTCATTTGTGATATTGACCCCGAGGAGCTTAAAGCTTTTGACCTCTTCCACTTGTGCACCACCGATGTAAATTGGGTCGTGCGGTCCGCTACTCCTTCTAAAGTCAACAACCAATTCCTTCGTCTTGCTGACGTTGAGGGATAGGTTATTGTCTTCGCACCATGCCACCAGGTTCTTAATTTCCTCTCTGTACTCAAACTTATCATTACCCGAGATATGGCCTACAGTTGTTGTGTCATCAGCAAACTTATATATTGAGTTTGATGGAAACTTGGCTACACAGTCATGGGTGCACAGTGAGTACAGCAGGGGGCTGAGTACACAGCCTTGTGGGGCACCGGTGTTCAGAGTGATTGTAGAGGAGAGCTTGTCCCCTATTTTTACAGTCTGGGTCCTGTCTTTGAGGAAGTTGAAGATCCAACTGCAGATCTGAGTGCCCAAGTTCCGAAGCTTAGGAATCAGTTTATTTGGAAGGACGGTATTAAAGGCAGAGCTATAGTCAATGAAAAGGAGCCTTACGTATGCGTCTTTATTCTCCATGTGTTCTAAGGAGGAATGTAGGGCCAGAGAGATGGCACCTGCCGTTGACCTGTTGCTCTGGTATGCGAATTGCAAAGTGTCGAGGTTGACTGGTAGGCTGTGGTTGATGTGTGCCATAACTAATCTCTCGAAGCACTTCATAGCAATTGATGTCAAAGCCACAGGTCGATAGTCATTCAGGTATGCCACCTTGCTCTTCTTCGGCACTGGGATTATCGTTGCTTTCTTAAAACACGAGGGGATCTTACTGAAACAAGGAGCAGTTGAAGATGTCAGCAAACACTCCAGCTAGCTCGCTTGCACAGGCCCGGAGAACCCATCCTGGGATGCCATCTGGGCCCATCGCCTTCCTTGGATTTATCTTCAGGAAGGTCTTTTCTAACGTCCTCCTCGGTGAAGATGAATCTGGATGGCACCAGGTCTGGTTCATCCGGAGGGAGCAGGACACTCCTCTTCTGTTCAAATCTTGTGTAGAATACGTTAAGTTCGTCAGGAAGAGAAGCACCACAGTTATTGATATTCCCAGCCTTTTCTTTGTGCCCAGTGATCTCATTTAGACCCTGCCATAGTCTACTGGCATCTCTCTGGTTAGCCTGGGCTTCCAACTTGGCTCGATATTGCCTCTTGGCGCCCTTAATGGCTTTCCGGAGTTCACGCCTGGATTCAGTGTAGCGACTGGTATCCCCGGACCTAAAAGCCACAGTTCTAGCCTTTAAAAGTGTCTTGACCTCATAATTCATCCAAGGTTTCCGGTTAGGGAATACCCGGATCATCTTGCCAGACAAACAGTCCTCCGTGCATTTCCAAATAAAGTCCGTGACAGCTGAGGCATCCTTGAATACTAACCAGTCCACTGATTCAAAGCAGTCACGGAAGACCTCATCTGTTTCCTCTGTCCAAAGCGACACTACTTTTGACACTGTGACCTCCCGCTTCAGTTTCTGTTTGTAAGCCAGGAGGAGGAGTATGGCCTGATGGTCCGATTTTCCGAAGTGAGGTCATGGGACGGAATGGTAGGCATCCTTGACTGCTGTGTAGCAGTGGTCAAGTATATTCGGGCCTCTAGTGGGGCAGGAGACATGTTGGTATAACTTTGGCAGTGCCTTTCTGAGGTTGGCCTGGTTAAAGTCCCCGGCTGTAATGAGCAAAGCCTCCGGATACCTGGTCTCAAGTTCACTGATGTTGGCATACAGTATGTTCAGAGCACACTCCACGTCGGCCCGGGGAGGAATGTAGATGGCCGTCAGTATGACTGAGATGAATTCCCGTGGCAGATAGTAGGAACAACACTTCACCGATAGGTGTTCCAGGTCCGGGCTGCAGGAGCTTGTCAGTGCCACTGTGTCCGAGCACCACGCAGTGTTCATCAGTAGGCAGACACCACCTCCCCTTGTCTTGCCCGAAGGCGCCGTGCGGTCCATCTGATGGATCGAAAATCCCTCCAGTCGGATGGCACAGTCCGGGGTGGCAGGGGAGAGCCAGGTCTTGGTGAAACAGAATACACAGCAGTTCTGCATCTCCCTGCAGTAGGTGAGTCTCCCTTTAAGATCATCCACCTTGTTCTCGATGGCTTGCACATTAGCTGGTAGGATGGTGGGCATAGGGACCCTGAAACCCCTCAGCTTCAATCTGACCAGCAGCCCAGCTCTTTTCCCACGCTTCCTCGGTAAATAGTGCATCTTCCCAGATTTCCATCGATGTAGTGTGTTGTTGTCAGCTCTTTGCGGTTGGTGGACACATGCCGCGGGGATCGATCGGTGGGTCACGTCGTCGGATGCTCCGGGTCAGACCGAGAAACGAGGGAGGCTCCGCTGCCACTTCCAGCTGCAGGGGGCCCGGGCTGTCGATTGGGTCAGGCCCCAAAGCTGACACTTAATCCCAGATGGCCGGGCTCCTGGCTGAAACAAGTCCTTAAGCTGAGTCACGGTTGCGGAGGCCTCCGCTCCAGTCGAGCCTCGGGCTCAATTTCCGAGGTTGGCGGCGGAGGCCTCACTTCTGGCAGCTGTGGATGGCCACCAATGGGGCTTTATGGTGGTCACTCCGGGGAAGCATCTGGGGCACCTTGAGGCCTCCGCCGTCAATTCTGTGTGGTTGTCTGCTCCGGAGAGGTGCTGGCTGGAATGGGCCGTGTCTCCAAGCGCTCCGGCACGGTAGTAGACCGCGGGTCTCCGGGAATGTGATGGGCCTCGTTGGTCGGGTTCAGGTGCGGTCCTGAGTTTAAGAAGCAGTTCTGGCGCGGTGGTCTCCAGCTGGGTCAGTAGCTTCGCCAGGGTTTTGTTGATCTTGATTTTGCTAGATTGGAGGCTTAGAAGGGTTTCTCAGGTATAGGATAGTGGAGAGGGCAGTTTGCTCGGGAGAGCACGCGTGAAGTCGCCAGTTACCGGTGCCATCTTTAACAGCATTTAAATAAAAATTAAATATAAGTTACCACTTCTTTATATACCTGTGCTTTCCTAATATCATCTTCCAAACATAAAACTGAATCCAATGTCATTCCACCTTCCGAAATCCACTCTGATAAAATGCTATATCACCTCTCTTTTCCAAAATATAATTCAACCTCTCTATTACCATATATTCCACAAGTTTACACAAACGGAAAGTTAAGTTATTAGTCTATAACTAGAAGAATCTGACCGGGGTTTCCCAGGTTTTAGAATAGGCACCACTACTATTACTATTTTCCATCAGGAGGGAAGATGCCCTAAACTCCAAATATGATTCAAAATTTTCATGTTATCTCAAGAAAGTTGTCAGCCATATGTTTAAACATACAATAACATAAATCATCCTTTCTTGGAACTGTTCGACCTGCGCTATTAATATCCTTCTTAAATTCACACAAAGAAAACTCTACAACACTAATACTATCATTGCCACAGCTGGCTTCCAACACGTCAGGATATTCACTTAAAACCTTATCCCTACATTGTTTAGGCTCTTCACTTAAATTATCTTGATTATGAAATGCAGCAAACAACTGAGCTGGTCACTCAACGTTCTCTATTTCAGTAACAATCGTATTACCTTCTTTAATCAATACTGGAACGTTATTAGCCCTATTACACCCCCACCCCCATTTTCTTAATCATTCCCCAAACATCTCCAAGTTTAATATCCCTTCCAATACTACCACAATATGACCTCCAGTAAATCTTTATTGCAACCTTCACTATTTCCTCACCATGGCCTGTGCCCTTTTATACTTAGTAAGGTCACTTGAAAAGTGATACTTCTTAACTTCCCTAAACACGGTATTTCTCTCCCTAATTGCCTCTGCACACTCCTCAGTCCACCATGGTACAGCCTTTCTCCTATTAATGCCCTTTTTAATAGGAAGCATTTGCACTGCAGTTTGATGAATAATGTGACATAACCTTTCATTGCAGAAATCCACATCATCCTTAACATTCAGCTCTGACAGACATTCATCACATAAAACACTAAACTTCTCCCAATTTGGTTACCAACATTCCATCTTAAAAGTGGCCCCCGGTCCCCTATATACAGTTGAAGTCAGAAGTTTACATACATCTCAGCCAAGTACATTCAAACTCAGTTTTTCAGAATTCCTGACATTTAATCCTAGAAAACATTTCCTGTCTTAGGTCAGTTAGGATCACTACTTCATTCTTAAAATGTGAAAAGTCAGAATAATAGTAGAGAGAATGATTTATTACAGCTTTTATTTCTTTCATCACTTTCCCAGTGGGTCAGAAGTTTACATACACCTTGTTTGTATTTGGTAGCATTGCCTTTAAATTGTTTAACTTGGGTCAAATGTTTTAGATAGCCTTCCACAAGCTTCTCACAGTAAGTTGCTGGAATTTTTTCCCATTCCTCCAGACAGAACTGGTGAAACTGAGTCAGGTTTGTAGGCCTCCTTGCTCGCACACAAACAAAACACACACAAAATGCTGGAGAAACTCAGCAGGACATGCAGAAGTCAATAAACAGTTGACATTTTGGGATGAGACCCTTCTTCAGGACTGGAAAGGAAGGTGAAGACAGCAGAACCATACTCTCTATTTTTGACATTATGAATGTAAATCAGACATCATAACCTGGGACACTAACAAAGTTGATCAGCGGTTTCAAATGAAAATCTGAGAGCCCCATTAATATCAAATGATACAAAGCATGACAAAAGCCTCAAAAACAAATAATTAGCCTTGGAGAATCAAAAGGTGGATGTCTCATCCAGCAGACCCCTGGTTTACCGCTGCCAGAATGCTTGGAAGAGGGCATGGAGGGATATCCTAGAGGCTAATCGTACCTACTGCTACCAGGCCAACCACCAACAGTGCCCAGCCAGACATCTAAGGTTCTTTATTTGTTTAAATAATTCATTTCTGGTTATATGTAAAACCATTTGAATTGCATATGTTATGATGCCACCATGTGATATGCATATGCTTCACTTAAAGGAAAAACAAACTTAAACACACATTATGAACTCTCCATGTTTTTCTTTCAATTAGTGTTCTGCTTTGGAGATATAAAACATAACACAGTACATTCCTCTTGTTGCACCTAATGAACGCTGACCCATCTAAATCTCTTGCACTCAGAAGGTCCCAGTTTAGATCAGGGAAGTTGAAGACCCCATGACAACAACCCTATTGTTTTTACAACTTTCCTTCATTTGCCTGCCTATCTGTTCCTCAATGTCCCAGTGGCTACTGGGGGTTCTGTAGTACAAGCCCGTCAGAGCGAAGTATTGCAGACCACCAGTCTCCCTTTCTATTTTTGAGTTTTACCCATACAAACTCAGTGGATAAGCCCTCCACTATACCCGTATGAATGCAGCTGTGATATTGTCCCTGAATAAATGTGCAACTCCAACCCCCACTCTTTTACCTCCCTCTCTATCTTTCTAAATCATCTAAACATTGCGACATTAATTATCCATTCCTGTTCCTCTCTTAACCAAGTCTCTGTAATGGCATCATAGTTCCATGTACTGATCAATACTCTAAGTTCATCACCTTTGCCCATAATACTCCTAGCATTAAAATACACTCACCTCAAACTATTCATCCCATCCTATCTATTACTCTGTTCCTGCCTGTTTTTACTGGCCCTGACATTTAACTTCCTCTCCATTCCTCCACTTTCTGACCTGGCGCTCTGGTTCCCATCCACCTGCCAGCTATTTTAAACCCTCCTGAGTGGCATTAGCAAACCTCCCAGCCAGTGTAGGCACAGCTCATCCCTTTTTTGACCCAAATTAAACAACCCATTGTCTTATACTATACCTCTAACAATAATAAAGCAGCTGTATTGAGCTAGCATCTGCTTTCACAGACATAGCGTCTTCAAAGCTATATAGAGTGTGCTTTGATAACTTCAAGCTGATTACTGCTTTCCATTTATATTTTAAGAACTGAAGATCAACTTCTATTTACAACAAGAAGTTAAACAAACTGCTAGTTATAAGTTTACATACCACTTGTTTCTGAGTGCAAGAAACTCTGTTTAGAAAAGAAGATTTGCCAACATGAGATCTCCTGTGCTCAGGACAGTGAATATCCATCACATATCCCTCTTGCTATGCTTTTAACCATGCTTATTTCTACCGATATTCACTTTGAGATCAAACTCATGCCAAGACTTCTCTTGGGAACAGACCACCACTCCTCCATGCATTTCAGTAGTTTACAGGTGCTAGGAAAGGCTTTCTTTGCTCCAGTGCTCAAATACCTCATCATGTACATTCCAATTGAAGCGCTTCTGTGTGATTTTCTCTGTACAGTATTCACTTCCTCAATCTCATTTTCCAAACCTCAAAGGAATTTTACTATTATAATTTTCCATAAACGCACAGCAAGGCCGATATTAGTCCAAATCTAAAGTTCTCTTCCCCACTAATAGCTCTTGCCATTTCTTTGATGCAATTTAGAATCACTACTGTATATCTCCATCATCGTTAGTTCATCAAGTCAGCTGACAATGTCTCTCACTAAGCTGAAGCCAGTTGATCTTTTTCGCCGGGGTTTTCATATTGTTGTCAATGTGGTGTGCAACTTTAGTCAGGTTCCTGAAAACAAGTCTTGTAAACAAATTACTCATCATGTCCTGTGCTCTTCATTTGCCTAAAATTAGTAATTTTACGTTTTACCTAAACAGAATTATATCCATCAGTTACATGATGAGAAGAATTGGCACATCTTCCCAACTTTTATGTTTTCCCAGAAAAAGTCAGCTGAACAAGGCCTACTCAGTCTGTTCTATCAAGCCAACAAGTTCTACTTGTTGCATTGTAGGAGTATCACATATGCAATATATGCTAATACCCAAACAGTAACTAAAACACACTCAAACAGTTCCATCCTGTAATAATATAACACTTTATAGACGTCGGAGGCTGGATTACATCGCTGTTACCAAAAAAATCACAACAGTAAAAAAGTTATCAGGAGTCAACATTCCTTAGGGGTAGCTACCTTTCTCTTCCTGCTAACTCCTTTATGATTATATAACATAACACACAAGATATAATGAGATAGATGATTTTAAAAGTCAAAGGTGTAAAACATGATAGCATAATGCCATCAATAGCAGTGAACAGCATATTTACAAAATACAGTATATAAAAGCTTATGAACTATCTACAGGTATATAAAATGTTAGAAAGTAGATACGCAACATACAAATAGGTAAGTGGAAAAGAATGTTTGTAGATTCATTGTTCCATGGGATTATGTTATTAGACCAATTATTCATGACAGACACATCGCAACCCCACTCAAGAAACACGTATACCCAAACAGGACGCTAACTATCAGGACTAGGGAAAGGAACAGAGCAAGAAGAACATGATTAGCGCAGTCCCTTCTCTTCACTCATCCAGGGTTAAGGATGAACTAGAGAAATAGGTAAAATGGCAGGTAGCAGACAATGTAGAGCAAAGCAGACATAGATATACAAGAAATAACCCACAGTAGTGCAGGTCAGGTATTAGAGTTAACAATGTCTTAGGAGTGGAACTGTTGTACAAAGAGCAGAATTCCTATCCTAACAAGAAGAGCATCACAAGAACAATAATCCCAATAGCTAAGGGAATTGTCCATTGGAAAACTGCAAAAAAAAAATCGTAACCCAATTTACCGTAGTGCCAATCCACCCACAAATTGTCTTCGCTATATGAAAGCTAAATTCGAAACAGCTGGCAAGGTCTTAGGCATTGTTTCAGCTAGAGCATTAAGCCAGTTAGGGGCTCAGTATGAGTCTGCAAAGGGAACTTGTGAAAGGAAGTACCTCACTCGTCTGATCATTACTCTTGTTGTGAATAGAGAAGAATTCTTTTAATTTCACTGAGTTTCTTCTAGTTATTGTTGATGAATATGAAGTCCATATAGAACATTCTTTGTTGAATTTATCATAAATCGTTCCTTAAAACTGGACCTGTGTTTCTGTTTTGGGATATGCAACATAGATTAAATCTTCAAATCATGCCAAGAGTCACCTAGAGTAAGTAATTCTCTATAGCTGTATGTCCAAGCAATATCTATCATCAGAAATGTCCACCTTCTGAGTGAACCAAGGATCACGTCAGTGCTATTATGAGAGTGAGCACTGTCAAGGCATGTCTGTCCAGGCAGCTTTGCTCATAATATATATATATTTTAAATCATGAAAGTTGTTTAGGATTGAACCGTTTCTTTTCTCTCTGCCTGTTGATAATAACACCATGTGACTGAATACACAGCAAAAATTGAAGGCTTGCCTGTGTATGTAGCTTTGTCTATTTGGGAAATAATGTTATCTGTGTAACTCCAAAGATTTAGCATTATCAATTGGCTTCCAATGTAAAATTTATCGCAGCATCACTTCCCTGCTTTCCAACTTGTAGCTGAAGTATACAAATATAATCTGATATATAATTGAATTTGTAAGGACAGTAATAGTTCTGAATGAATTTTAATTGTAAGGTATTATTCACACCACAGTACAAACTATTGACGACTGTTAAATTAAGGGCAAAGCAGAAATCTGGGCCAATGAGACTAAAATCTTGAAAATGCTTATTGGATTTATTGGTTTCAGTTGAACAGGGAGGAAAACATTTTTGTTCTATCATGTATTCTGCTTCATCTTATCTTCCCAAGCAAAAAACCTGGCCATCAGCTTTGCTGAACCATTTAAAAGATAACCCAGAAATGCAGAAAATTGTCATGTTGCCTTGACATTTAACAATGGAATGGAATTTTGGGTATAATTGGAAAAATGGAAACATCTAACTTCTTTGTAGTAAGTATATATTACATACTAGCTAGTCATATCGGGAAAGTGCAATAAGATAATTGTCTAATGCACAAGTCATCATTTAAAAATAGAGTTTTTCACAATGCTCTAGTCTAACAATTTCAGTGACATGTTCCCATGACAGGAATCATTCAATGACAAAACAGTCTTTTCTTCAAGTATAGCAGGTCCACGTCAAGGGAATCTACTGTTAGTGTACCTTCAATATCTGTTTTGTGAGGGTGTTATTAATCATTTCTGCAAGTGATTCTTTGCTTTCCCATCTATTATGTTAATTTCATCTGCAATGTGGTCAGAGTGAATGTTTAAGCAGACAGGAACAATCACTTTGCCAGAGGCAAGCTTTAAGGGTTCTAGTGTATTAGTTCACACATGAGCAAGAGGTAAATGCCATTTAGTGATACTTAATTTAGAATCATCATTACTCCCAGACCCCCTTGATCTAATATTCTGGTTCATTAAGTTTTAGGGGTGTCCAAGCCAGATGAGGCATTTCCACAGTAAATGCAACATCATTTGTGGAAAAAGAAACAAATGCTAAAAAGGCAGCACAAATATTAAAAGTGAAATACAGCAAAAGGAACATTTCTTCCTGGAGTTTGAGTTTGTCCTACTCAGAAAACACAAAACACAATGTTATCCCTGGGCAATGTATGCATGAGAACTTCCTCAAAGGAGCAGGATCTTTTTGTTGCTTTTCAGATTTAAATGTGTGCTTACTCTTTTCAATACAATTCACCCCACCCATCAGGGTGTTGGAGTTCCCCCGCGGACCTATGTATTGGCCTAGTGTAAGGGTTCTTCTTATTCTTGGGGGAAAAGTCATACTGAGGCACACCTGATGCTATCTATGGAAGCAGTTTACTTACAGTCTCGTTTACCTTTCTGGTCTCGATTACCACAGTCCTATGACTGATAACCTGGGTAATGAGATAAGGAGGTTTCCATCCAAGGTGGAAATTAAGGTTTTCTAATTTTCTCTTGAACCCAATTCCCCTTTTTGTGGTCTCCAAACTGCCTTGTCAGATTCTTTTGCTTTTTCTTGAATTCCCATTAACTTTCTCAGTTACTTGAGCAGAGCTATATTGGCTATAGGCGACGGTTGGCCTAAGGTAGTGATTAGGGGCATATTTAGATAGACATTGTACATTAAGAAATGAGGGATAACATTCTTGTGCACTCCTATTTTTGCAATTTGCGCTTTGTTTACAGACAATTGCATTTCAGGGACTATTGTAATCTACTTTGCCTCTACAGTAGGCCAATTTTGCCAGCATTGGCATGATCTCTTGATTTTTTTGCTTCACCATGCCGCTCGATTGCACCTGGAATGGAGAGCTATACTCCACTTGTAGACCTGTTTGTTCACACATGGCTTGAAAGCCTTTACCTCAGAAGGAAGACCCTTGGTCAGTGTGTATACAAGTGGGGGTGCCAGCATATGGGAATATAGAGTTTTAGATCATTTAGATTAGATTTAGATTTTGGGGTGCAGAGATGGTTGCAGTCTCACCACGAGAAGCTGGGGAGATTAACCACTAACCCGTACAAAAATCAGTTCTCACAACAATATACTTGTTGGGTTTCTGATAAAGTGGGATGTCTTGGGATGCTGAAAATGGCCCTACATAATCAATTTTCCGCATCCGCATTGGTGGGTGCAGTTGATTTTGATCGCCTTATAAGAGATGGTCTTGTGACTGCTCCTTTATTATAGGCAGGACATTCTTTACAATTTGGAGCAAATTGCTTACAATCGCCCAACGTGTAGGCCACCAGTATAACATGGCAAACTTCACATGAGTGGCTTGTCTGACATCATTACTGTGTCTGAATCTTAGGTAGACTTCTTGAATCAGTGTCTCCTGCTCCTGGATAAGAGGTATTCGCTTCTTATCCTTATTTTAGAACTGCATACCCAAAATATACGTTCACCATCAGCTTCATATTCGTACCGTGTTGGAAGTCCTTTGGAACTGGTTTCAGTAGTATCTATGACAGGCATTGATAAGTTAGTTATTCAAAATATTTTTCACAGGTTATAAAAGTCAAACACTGAAGGGAGGAAGAAAGTCTGAAGGAGATCTACAATGCCATTTTATTTTACATAGGGAATGCAAGGTACCTGAATCGCATTGCCAGGGGGGCGGGGAGTGGCAGAAGCACATGTGATAATAATGTTTAAGAGGCATTTTAAAAGGCTCATGAAAGGCAGAGAATTGGAATCAGATCAGGTTTATTATCACCAGCATGCGACGTGAAATTTGTTAACTTCGCAGCAGCAGTTCAATGCAGTACATAATGCAGAATAATAAGAAAAAAATAAATAAGTAAATTAATTACAGTATACATATATAGATTAAATTAAAAATTGTGAAAAAACAGTAATGATATATATTTTTAAAGTGAGGTAGTTCACAGGTTCAATGTCCATTTAGGAATCGGATGGCAGAGGGGAAGAAGCTGTTCCTGAATCGCTGAATATGTGCCTCCAGGCTTCTGTACCTCCTACCTGATAGTAACAGTGAGAAAAGGGCATACCCTGGGTGCTGGAGATTCTTAATAATGGATGCTGCCTTTCTGAGACACCACTCTTTGAAGATGTCCTGGGTACTTTGTAGGCTAGTTCCCAAGATGGAGCTGACTAAATTTATAACCCTCTGCAGCTTCTTTCGGTCCTATGCAGTAGCCCCCTGCCCATACCAGACAGTGATGCACAGTACATTTATAGAAGTTTTGGAGCGTATTTCGTGACATACCAAATCTCTTCAAACTCCTAATGAAGTGTAGCCACTGTCTTGCCTTCCTTATAACTGTAACAACATGTCAGGACCAGGTTAGATCCTCATAGATCTTGACACCCAGGAGTGCAGCAATATAGAGCATATATTTAAGGCAGAGATTGATACGTTCTTGGTTGGTCAGGGCATGAAGGGATACGGGGAGAAGGCAGGAGATTGGGGCTGAGAGGAAAATTGGATCAGCCAAGATGAAATGGTGGAGCAGACTGGATGGGCCAAATGGCCTAATTCTGCTCCTATATCTTATGGTCTTATGTAGAGAGATTAGATTGACATCATGGAAATCCCCATGGGGGTGAAGGATCCATTCCTGTATTCTACTGTTCTGTGTTCTATGTTGTGGGAAACTTGCAGCAGAGAAGAGGCACTATAAGGGATGTCATCACCACCACTCCATCCAGGTACCCTACTGATATTAGTGTTGGTCTAATGGTAAATGTAGGTCACAGAATACATGTTGTTCATAAGAATTGGAGAAGAGAGAAATGTTTTCATCAAGTGATTGCATTGTCCAAAATAGACTTCTTGGTCAAGAGAAGTGATTCTAACTGTGAATGTCCAGCCAAACAATCTGAAATGTCCAGTCAAAATCTGGAATGCTTTCCCTAAACATTAAGACTCAAATTCCTCAACCTTTGTTGGGCAGGGATAAGAATGTTTCTGGAATATAATTAACCGTGGGACCGAGGTGAAACAATACTAGAAGCAGCAGCAGACCTGGCTCAAAGGGTTAACTGATTCTTTCTGGTTCCAGGGTTGCTATTTTACTACAGAAAATTGCAGCCAAGCATGAATATTGTTAAATGAGTCAAGATTCTTGGATTTATTTCCTAAATCTATTTTTAACATGCTTTACTGGGAAAGATAAAAGATTAAAATATTCTCTCATCTCCTTATAATCAAGCATTCAGTGCAAGTCTAAGATTAATTTAGAAGGGCTTCTAAACTATTGTGGAAGGATGGAAGCAGGTGCTGTATTTCTTGACAGTAACCTGGGGAGAACCTGACAGTGGTGGCGTGCTCTGCCTTTATCGTCGCTCGATTTAGTCCAGGAAGGGTATGAACATCTGAAGGATGTAGACCTGTCAGTAACACCTGTTGTACAAACTGTGTCATTGTTTAAAGCCCAGGAAATCAGAGCTGACTGGTAATTTACATTCAGCCATACAAGGAAGGTGTGAGTGGGAAATACCTAATTAACCTTTTGAAGAAAACATTTCTCATCTGCCATCTGAACTTGCTTGGCATACTATTCCATTATGAGCTGTGCTAACAGATTTGTATCAAGTGCCTGACTGATAAAATACAGATTTTGTCAATAGTCATAGTCATATTCATAGTCATACTTTATTGATTCCGGGGGAAATTGGTTTTCGTTACAGTTGCACCATAAATAATGAATAGTAATAGAAATAGTAATAGTAATACTACTATTAGTAAATAGTAATAGTCATGGAAATAATAACTAGTAATAGAACAGTAATAGAAAAATAGTAATAAATAGTTAAATAGTAATATGTAAATTATGCCAGAATGATACCTTTTCCAGCAAAAATCATATTTACCCTTTTAGTTATTAACTTGTCTTGTTCTATCAGACTGGCATAAATGCAATACTGAATTTACTCATCTGAACAAAATTTACCAGTTTTTATCAATCTGAGACAGGATCCCCTGAGTTAAAGACATAGGGTTTTGACTTTGTTAGCCTTTCTTCATAAGTAAGACATTATGTTTGCACTTTAATTTGCATACAATTTCATTTTTCCCTGAACCACATCAAATAGATGTTCTGTTTCGCTTTTTAAATATTTCTACATATTAACTAATCGAAAGTGCAAAAATTGTTGCTACTGTTCATTTCCTTTCTGAAACTCAATAATGAATCTTAATCATTTCATTGCGTATTCAGGTGATTTTTTTCAGACACTGTGCAATTAAAAATACCACATTTATCTTCTCAATTGTGTAAGCAGCAAGCCAATGAGTGTTGTCCATTACTGCTGGTTTCTCCAGTATTGTCTGCAAACTTAACACATTTGCTTCATGTTTCCATATCAATTTCCATTTCCATTTCCATATCCAGATCACATTTCCACAGCTGGTTTCTTCTCCTTTCCTTTCCAGTCCTGATGAAGGATCTCAATCTGAAACATTGACTGTTTATTCCTCTTTATAGATGCTCCCAGACTCGCTGAGTTCCTCCAGCATTTTATGTATGTTACTTTACATTCACATGAAAGGCCCAAGCAATTCAGAGGTGAAGATACAAAAATTAGTAATTCTGGACCACATTGAGAGGCATTAGCTTGGTCAAAGAGATAGATTTCAATTTGCATCTCAGAACAGGAGAGGTAAAGTGACAGCTTTAGGGAATTTTAGTGGTAAGAACTTTGTCAAATGAAGACACAGCCATCAGTGGTAAACAATTCGTCTGAGGACTGATCAAGAGGCTAAAATTACAGGAGCATAGATATCTGTGAAAATGAGCAATGGGGAGAGTTATAACTATGGTGCTATTAGAAAGGAAGAATACAATTTTAAAATTGAGGTGTTGTTAGAAAAGGGAATTGGTGTAGAATGAGATACATTAATAAAGAAGAAAAGTGACCAAGTATGTGGTGATTCCACTCTTCAGTCTAGAACTACACAAGGTCAGTTTCTTAAAATAACAGTCTGAATTTTCTGAGAATGGACTATAGATTACAATGAAATTGCTTGCGTTCCACAAGTCAATAGGCTCATTATTTAGGCTCAATGTGCCTCCTGTATCCCAACCCATCCCACCCCACAAACTCCCATTCACACCCAACCACACCCCATCAACCCTCCCCCCCCCCACACACACACACACACTTATCTAGTCTTAAAAGAGTAGACATCTGTTTCTATTTTCTCAAGTGCATCAGTTCTCTTTTTCTTCTACTCTTCTTTGAGGTAGTTAGTTTCCACAGTTTCACCTTTTTTGGGTTAAATTTTAAAACATTTATGAAGCTTTACCTTAAGGCTTCAGCTTTTGTCAAAAGAAAAGAAACTTTTTTCAGGCTTTCATTGATTGCATTTTTACACAATGATGAAAAGGAACTTGTGCCGTACAAGTGAGTGTTTGAGTATAGGAGCTGAAAAATGTACCATTGGGAAAAGTAAGTTAAATACTCACTGTGTCACAGATCAACCATATGCTGTATGAGGATCTGCCACTCTAAATTCTATTGCACACAAGACCGAAGACATCATGTATGATAGAAAAGGCCTTATGTGCTGATTGAGTCAAAGACTTTCCTTTTTCCTGTTCCTGTCGTTGGGAGGGGGGGCAGTGGGGTTAGCTTATTTGCTGGTCAAAAGCCATTTCTGCCATGTCACTCATTGATTGTTCCATTTAAAAGTTGTTGCTACTCTTTCCCATTGGTTCGCTTGCGCACCACAGCACTGATTTCTGGTTTCAAGTACCTCAAGCGTATAAGAGCAGTACATGCAAGAGGCTTGGCCTCTTTCCTTTATCCCCAGGGTCCATTTCATACTGAGGTGGTAACCAGTGCTGAAGAACCATTGGGAAAGTATGCGTCACTCATGCTCTTCGCTAAGTATCCTCTTGTTGAATATTTAGTTTTGCAGTTTGTGTAATTTGGGAGGATTTATTTATTTGGTCAAGTCATTTGTAAATAAATGATTAATAAGCTTATTCATAATTAGTGTCTTGTCTCACTCGTCAAATCCTTGACCCTGATTCTGCATTACATCTGTATTATTTTTATTATTACTAGAATTGCTGGCTGATTTATACATTGATAGCAGCTTGACATAGTTAGGCTACAATCTGGTTTACAGAGATTGTGTGAGAAAGAAAGGCTCTGTGTACAGAAAGGAGGAGTATTTTGGAGGAGAGTCATGCCAGTTGGTTTGTGGGACCGGGACCTCCAGATTTGGGTGGTGGCATCAGAGATTGGGATAATAGTGGTTGTTAATGAGTTTGACATTTAGTGGTGGCCGAGACTGTGATCACTTGCAGCTGGGAATTGGCGAGCTCTGAGGAAGAGCCACAGAGTAATTTAGTAATTAATAATTTCTTTTTTCAACATGCAGATGTTTTCCAGCACCACAGGCCATGAGTTGGGTCTCCCATTCATTGCAAAGCCCCAGTTCCACTCTATTCAGAGGGAACTGATTCACCAGCAGGTTCATAGAAGTGGCACCTCCACATCTAGATCAGATTGGACACCACAGTGCACTTCCAGGCATCTCTGTATATTAATATGATGTACACCAACAGAACCATGATTTTTAAGATCAATATCCAAAATCTCAGTGTGTGATTAATGCATCAGCATTAATTTATCCCTCCTGATCTTACGACAGTTAAAAAGTAATTTTCTTTCTCCCTGACGATTCAACACAAAGCCACGACTGAACTAGGCTTCCATCCAGTGCTTGTGAGACGCTGCCTTGATGTTGTGATTTCCTCCTTGATGATTAGAAAATAAATCAAAAATTGTTTACTAGGAGCTGTTTCCATTTCTGATAACTTACTTGTTTATTACTATTTATTGTGTGAAATATTGTTTTGATGCATGGTGAAGTGCAATATATTGAAGTTTAAAATGTATTTGACCTTACAAAGCATTTTATTGACAAATTTCAACTCAACCAGAATGTCGCTACTAGACTTAACTAAAATCAGGATGAGGGAGCATATCACCCCCATTGTAGCTACTCTGCATTGGCTTCCTGTATCTTTTAGAAGTGATTTTAAAGTTCTCTTACTTGCATTTAAAGTTCTTAATCGTCTGGGACTGGAGTACATCACAGATATTCTTTTGTTTCATAACCCTGCTTGAGCGCTCAGGTCTTCTTCCACCAGTCTCTTAAATTTAAACAATTTCCCTTAAAAGATAATTGCAGGTCAACTTTTTTGAACGATGCTCCTAAACTGGAACTCAATACCTAACGCTATAAGGGATGCATACTCAGCAGACACTTTCAAACACCAGCTCAAAACCTATTTATTTAACCTGGCTTTTAACTCACATCTTTTTGTCTTTTATTTTCATGTTTATATTTGTCCCATTGTAAAGCAGTTTGAACTACATTATCTGTATGAAGAGTGCTCTATAAATAAGTGATAATAATTATGAACAGTCACATTGTTAAATACTCAATGACATCATGTTGTCTTGTTTACAGCCAAAAAAAATCTCATTAGAATTGGCAGAATTGCAGAGGGGTAAATAAGACCCTAGTTGCTGGCTTCTGAGTGAGTGCATATTGCAAACTGCAAACCATGAGACTGTAATTTTTCTGTCCATTAGTTATAATGAATGGAAAATCATAGCTTTGACGCATGTGATGTCGCAGTTGCTGCCCACAAAGCAGTATCATTTTGAGTCATACTTTTTATTGAAAATCAATGTGTGAACATTTATAATAGAATTCCAGAAATTAGTTTAATGTAGTAAAATGTCTATACATGTGAAGAATTCAACTGAATCAATGTGTGAATTAGTGGCTGGATTTGGTCACTTCAAGGTTGTCCATACTTTAACAGGATCCTGTTTGGTCTGAGTTTGATCTCTACTTCCTACTGCTATTGGAAGCCTTTGCTTCCACTGCCCATTGAAGATGATGGTTCCAAAGAATTTTTAAAGTTATGTAGAACAGAAACAGGCCATTCTGTTCATTGAGTTTGTACTGACCATCAAGCATCTTCTTACACTAATCTCCCCACATTTCACTCCCTCAAACTTATCCTCATAGGGTCATAGAAAATTACAGCATAAAAACAGGCCTTTTGGCCCATCTAGTCAGTGCTGAACCATTTAAACTTCCTACTTCCATCAACCTGCACTTGGACCACAGCTCCCCATACCCCTACCATCATGTACCTATTCAAACTCTCTCAAATGTTGAAATCAAGCTCGCATGCACAACTTGCACTGGCAGCTCATTCCACACTCTCACAATCCTCATGTTGAATGAAGAAGTTTCCCCTCATGTTCCCTTTAAACTTTTCAACTTTCACCCTCAACCCATGACCTCTGGTTGTAATCCCATTCAAACTCAATGGCAAAAGTCTTCTTGCATTTACCCCATCTATACCCTAATAATTTTTTATACCTCTATCAAATCTCTCCTTAATCTTCTCTGTTCCAAGGAATAAAGTCCTAACCTATTAAAATCTTTCTTTATAACTCAGGTCCTCTAGTCCCAGCAATTTTATCTGTACTCTTTAAACCTTATTTACATCTTTCCTGTGGGTAGGTGACTAAAACTGCACACAATACTCCAAATTAGGCCTCACCAATGTCTTAAGAGATGGGATGTTATGTTGCAGCAACTTTTATCTGTGCTATTGTGTTACTCTTTTTATTCTCAGGAATTATCATTTTCAAGTTCTAAGGAGGTTTTAAATATAAAACTGTAAGAAAAAAGCAAAATCAGAGGCAAATGACTGCATTTGTTTGAAATAAAACAGAGCATAATAGAAATACTTCACAGATCAGGTAGCATCTGTGGAGAGAGAGAGGCAAAGCAATAATTTAAGGTCGCTGTCATTTCATCAGAATTTGATCGCAGATCACAGTTTGATTCAGTCTCAGAAAGTGGAACTTCGAGTTGATACTTCTGCCCAGAGCCGTGAAGCTGTTGGCTGAAAGAAATCCTGTGATCAAATCACATGCAGTGAGCATCTTGCACCAACATCAATAAACCTTGCCAAATTTGAATTGTTTTCAAAGCAATTTGAAGAAAGCTTAAAAGGGTACATTTCAATTTTATGCTATATTTTTGAAAATGCAGAGAGTAACCATGCATGTATACATTTGCTTATGTGTGAAAACTATAGAGACAATCAGAATTGACCCTTCTTGCCAATTGTTATTTCAGTTTCTTGTGGTTAACAGCCATAAGCGTGCATCACAAAATATCATTAAAACTTGTACACTCTGTAAGTAATGCAATATTTTCCTTGATAGTGGTTAATGTTAAATGTCTCTTAGACTTTCCTGTGTTTACATTCTGCAAATAAAAGAAAATGTAAATATTCTAGTCATTGACAACCCATGCAGGGAAAACTAATATAGGGTTCAAGGGAAGAACAGCCAGAAATTATACAGAGAGGTACAAAGAATCTACATGCTGGACTATGATCTATTGGATATTTTCCCACAGTTCCTAGTGCAGACTGTTGGCTGATAATAACAGGGCACCTGGGCATCAATGAGAATGGAGTCAATGTGTCCGGCATTGAAAAAGAAGTGGAGTTTGCCTTTTGTGGGATTGGAATCAAAGAAAGCACCGCAAGAGTGGAACAGGACAACTGGCTGATGGGAAAAGAGTCAAAGGAAAAGTTTTATAATGGAATAATTTAACATTTTTTTCAATTTATTCCCTGCCTTACAGAATGAAATTTCAAAATTTATTTCTTTTTCTTTCGGTGTCATAGTTTATTTAGCACAGTGTAATGGGTGGAAACATATGCATAATTCACAGCCACCAACATTGAGTTGAGGCTGGTCTGATGTGATGACATAATGACGTGAAACTTTCTACAGTCCTTTATGTTCTGCTTTTGGTTGACAATAAAGGAGTTGTTGCTATTTTATTTATGAAAAACTTCAACAGTAATAATTGTAACATTATTATGAAGATATTTGGGTGAGAGGGTGGCGGAGGATGAAGATATTTCCATTAGTGCAGAACCGAATATAGATGCTCCTTGAGGTAGTTACTTTCGCTTCCCATAGCATCATGCTGGAAAAGATAGCAAAGAGTGTTGGTGCTAAAATTCTTTCATGCTGGTACTGATGGAGAATGTGTCTCACAGGTCATTGTTGTGTTTAACTTGACCGCTTTGGCCTTCATGGAGCTACTGCAGGATGGTGAGAAACCTTGTTGGACAGTCAAGCTTCGACAGAATCTTCCAGAGACCATCGCAACTGACTGGATCAAAGGTCATGGTCAGGTCAATGAATGCCACATACAGCCCCATGTTCTGTTCACAACACTTCTCCTGTATCTGGCACAGGATGAAGATCATGTTGGGTGTGCCTCTGTTCACTCTGAATCTGCACTGACTCTCGGTGAGGGTTCATTTGGTAATGGTAGGGATGATTCTGTCCAAAAGAATTCTGGCGAGGATCTTCCCAGCGGTGAACAGCTGGGTAACACCGCTGTAGTTTGAGCAATCCAATTTCTCCCCTTTGTTCTTGTACAGGGAGACAGTTACAGTGTTGTGAGGGTCATTTAGGACTGCACCATTCTCCCAACAAAGTGTGAACAGATTTCTGTGTTTGCTTACCCATTTTGTACGCTTCCACTGGGATCCCATCGATGCCTGGGGCTTTACGACATTTCAGCTTGGAAATAACGGCTTTGACCTCGTCCAGAGTTGGTGGGCCATCAAGCTCATGCTGGAGGTCACTTCAATAGATGTTTCTTGTACTTAATGATTATCTTGGAAAAGGCTCTCGTAATGCTCTATCCATTGCCTCGTGATGACTTGCTTGTCTGTCAACAGGCTGGAGTCATTGAATGAGCACAGAGGGGCTTGAATCTGATGAGTTGGACCATAAATTATGCACAGCAATTCGTAAAAGGTTTGAGTGTTGCCGGTGTCTGCATAGTGCTGTGTTCATTCTGCTAGGACAATCCACCAATTGTTTTGCATCTGTCTCAGTTTGACTTGGAGACTTCAGCATGCAGCACTGTATTCTCTTTGGTGGCTTGGTCATCAGTCTAGACAGCACCATTTGATGGGAGGAGTGTTTCCTCCACAGCAGGTTTCGTATTTCAATGTCATTTTCATCAAACCAGTCCTTGTTTCTTCTTGAGGAGTACCCAACTACCTTGACAGCTGTATCCAGGATGGCAGTCTTCAGGTGCTCCCATTTTTTTCCTGTGTCAGCGTCTGCAGTTGGGGTGCCTTTGCTGTCCAGTTTCTCCCTTAGCTTGATCTGGAATATATCTTGGAGGCCAAAGAGCTGGAGTCTCTTCAACCGTGATCCCTGTTTCTTATTGATGGCTTGATAGCCAGTCTGATTTTCACCCTAACCAGTTGTAATTGTATAACAGTCTGTGCTCGGCATGACCCTAATGTGTAGAGCATCCGACATATCCTTTTGGCACACCGGGATGTAGTCCAGGAGGTGCTAGTGTTTGGATCGGGGGTGTCTCCAGGTTATCTTAAACCTGGTATTTTCATTTAATAAGTTAAATTGGATAGGTATATAGACAGGAAAGGAATGGGGGGTTATGGGGTGAGTGCAGGTCGGTGGGACTTGGTGTGAGTAGCGTTCGGCACGGACTAGATGGCCTGTTTCCGTGCTGTAATTGTTCTATGGTTATATAAGTAAGTCAATAGCATCATAACATTTTAAGTAACGTTTGGATATTCAACACATAGCGCATATTTTCCCCGTATGAACATATAAAATCATTGCAACACACAAATATCGCTGAATCAGTGGGATACCTGGGCTTGTTTTCCTGCAACAAGACGGTCCCATCGAGGGGTGATGGGAGACAGCGATACTCGAACGGGGTTCCTTATGTCCAGTCTATTCCGCAATTTAGTTTTTGTTACATTCATCGCAGAGATAAGTTGGAAATGGAAGCAACGTTTTCAGTACTTCCGTGGCTATCTCTGGATATTCGCCCTTGATTTTGATCCAGAATGCCGGCAGAGATGTTATGTCAAACATAATTTTCAGCCCACTGTCATTTGCAAACTCGAGGAGTTGATCTCCTTCCCGCGCTGACATGGACGACACGCGGGTAATGTCCTCGCGTGCGTTCAAGCTCAACAGTGGGCATGATGGGAATGAGAAAAGGTGCCGCTGACTCGTATCGCCAAATCATATCGTTTCCTTGCGGCCCGGTAGCGGTCCGCGGCCCGGTAGCGGTCCGCGGCCCGGTGGTTGGGGACCGCTGGTGTACACCATAAAGTGCACTCAAGGAATGAGTGTACTCTAAGAATTGCACATTTGGATTTTTGTTGCAGTTTCTTAAGGAGACTAAAGAAAGGGTAATACTTTGAAGAGGGGAAGGAAGGGAATTGGATACCCTTTTCTTCTTAAGTAGTCCCTCAGGAGCGAGTATGATTTGTTTTAACTCCATTTCTGTAGGTTGTGAGATCACTAATGGGACTGCAGATTCTTCCAGAGACCGGGCTAAAAATTCAGATACTGGAAATCCAAAGTATAAACAGAAGAGGCTTGAAGTACAGAGCCAGGCCAAACAGCCTCGGTGTGTAAAAAGATAGAGTTGATGTTTCAATCCTTCATCAGAACTGGAAAAGTGAAAATGATGATGGATATGTTAAGCTGCTGAGAAAGCCATGGTAGCATAGAGGTTAGCACGATGTTATTACAACACAGGGCGATAGAGGTTGGAGTTGAATTTCTACCTCTTCTGTAAGCTAGTTTATATTTTCCTTCCCGTGTGCGTGTGAGTTTCCTCCAGGTACCTTGGTTTGCTCCCACAGTCTGAAGAGTACCAGTTAGTAAGTTAATTGGTCTTTGTGAATTGTCCCTTGAATAGGCTAGGATATGCTGATGAGCTGCTGGGCAGTGCGGCTCGAAGTGCTGGAAGGGCCTGTTCCTCACTGTATCTCTAAATAAGTCAGCTAGGTTAGAGAGGGCAGAGGAAGTATTAGTGGTACGATGTAGGCCAACATTGTCAAGTCACAATTATTTAAACAATCCCTTGTCATGCCAAGTTCCCATGCAATTGCCAGAAATGCAACACTTTTACTACTTCCATTCCTACCATCCAGGGACCCAGATAGTATTTGCAGGAGCAGCAACAATATACAGTATTTTTGTCTTTTTTTAAATTAGCACATTGAACTCCGTCTTCCTGAAATGGTGTCCTTGATGCTAGAGAAACCAAGTGCAAACTAGGAGTACAAAGACAAGAAAATCTGCAGATGCTGGAAATCCAAGCAACACACACAAAATATTGGAAGGACTCTGTGGACCAGGCAGTATCTATGGAAAAGAGTAAATAGTGGGCATTTTGGGCCAAGACACTTTAGAATCAGAATCAGAATCAGGTTTAATATCACCGGCATACGTCGTGAAATTTGTTAACAGCAGCACCAGTTCAATGCAAGACATAATGTAGAAGAAAAGAAAAATAAAATAATAATAATAATAAATAAATATATCAATTGCAGAATATGTATATTGAATAGATTAAAAATCATGCAAAAACAAATAATATATATTTAAAAAGTGTTCAAGAGTTCAATGTCCATTTGGGAATCGGATGGTAGAGGGGAAGAAGCTGTTTCTGAATTGCTGAGTGTGTGCCTTCAGGCTTCTGTACCTCCTACCTGATGGTAACAGTGAGAAAACAGCATGCCCTGGTGCTGGGTGTTCCTTAATACTGGACGCTGCCTTTCTGAGACGCTGCTCCTTGAAGATGTCCTGGGTACTTTGTAGGTTAGTACCCAAGATGGAGCTGACTAAATTTCCAACCCTCTGCAGCTTCTTTTGGTCCTGTGCAGTAGCCTCTCTATACCAAACAGTGATGCAGCCTGTCAGAATGCTCTCCATAGAAGTTTTTGAGTGTATTTGTTGACATGCCAAATCTCTTCAAACTCCTAATAAAGTATAGCCGCTGTCATGCCTTCTTTATAACTGCATTGATATTTTGGGACTAGGTTAGATCATCAGAGATCTTGACACCCAGGAACTTGAAGCTGCTCACACTCTCCACTTCTGATCCCTCTATGAGGATTGGTATGTATTCCTTTGTCTTACCCTTCTTGAAGTCCACAATCAGCTCTTTCGTCTTACTGACGTTGAGTGCCAAGTTGTTGCTGCAACACCACTCCACTAGTTGGCATATCTCACTCCTGTACGCCCTCTCATCAACACCTGAGATTCTACCAATAATGGTTGTATCATCAGCAAAATTATAGATGGTATTTGAGCTATACCTAGCCACACAGTCATGGGTATAGAGAGAGTAGAGCAGTGGGCTAAGCACACACCCCTAAGGTGCACCAGTGTTTCCTCGTCAGGGAGGAGGAGATGTTATCGCCAATCTGCACAGATAATGGTCTTCCGGTTAGGAAATTGAGGATCCAGTTGCAGGGGGAGGTACAGAGGTCCAGGTTCTGTAACTTCTCAATCAGGATTGTGGGAATGGTGCTGTTAAATGCTGAGCTATAGTCAATGAACAGCATCCTGACATAGGTGTTTTTGTTGCCCAGTTGGTCTAAAGCCGTGTGAAAAGCCATTGAGATTGCATCTTCTGTTGACCAATTGAGGTGATAGGCAAATTGCATTGGGTCCAGGTCCTTACTGAAGCAGGATTTCAGTCTAGTCATGACCAACTTCTCAAAACATTTCATCACTGTGGATGTTGTAGTCATTAAGGCAGCTCACATTATTCTTCTTAGGCAATGGTATAATTGTTATCTTTCATCAGGACTGGAAAAAAGTAATGAGAAGTTGGAGCAAGAAGGTGGGGGAAAGGAAGGAAGGAGTACAAGATAGTAGATGATAGGTGAAACTGGAAGAGTGGGAGGGGTAAAGTAAAGGGCTGGGAGGCTGATAGGTGAAAGAGATAAAGGGCTGGATGAGAGGTATTCTGATAGGAGAGGGTAGAAGACCATGGAAGAAAGGGAAGGGGGAGGAGCACCAGAGGGAGGTGATGGGCAAGTAAGGAGATGCTGTGAGACAGGGAAATGAGAATGGGAATGGTAAAGGGGGGAGGGGCAATTACCTGAAGTTTGAGAAATCAATGTTCATGCCATCAGTTTGGAGGCTACCCAGTCTGAGTTTGGCCTCATTGCAGCAGTAGAGGAGACCATAGATTGACATGTCGGAATGGGAATGGAAAGTGAAACTAAAATGAGTGGCCACTAGGAGATCCCGCTTCTTCTGGTGGATGGAGCGTAGGCACTCAGCGAAGCGGCTTCCCAGTCTATGTCAGGTCCCGCCTATATACAGGAGGCCACACCACAAGCACTGAGTACAGTAGATGATATCAAATCCAACTTCCAGATCATTGACGTATAACCTAAAAAGAATCAGTCGCAACACAGAGCCCTGTGGAACACCACTAGTCACTGGCAGTGGGCCAGAAAAGGCTCATTTTATTCCCACTCTTTGCCTCCTGCCACTCAGCCCTTTCCCTTTAATCAGCATCTTTCCCCTTAAATTTGTTTCTTTTTGTTTCATCTTCAGCTAATAGTTTTTAAAGTAGTTGTTATATTGGCAAATTTGATCAGTCTCTGATCATAGATGTTCCCGCTATTGTCTTAAACCTCCCACATGTGACTTTCAATCTGATGAAGAGCTCTTGAACTAATATGTCATCTCTGTTTATCTCCCACTGATGCCTGGCAGGAAATAAATGACAGGATGAGTTGTTTGTGAAATGGCATGCTCCTTCCACTATTAAGGATGCGTTTCTGTATGCTCCTGACACATGGACCCAGGGACTCCCTGCCAACACAATTGTTCCTTCTCTACATTGAATGACTGTGGGTCAGGCACTAGCAGGGATCAGTGTTGTAATGTTTAAAGGGGGCTTTAAGAATAATTTTGAATCCCATTTTTTCCCTGAAAGAGCTTGGAACATAATATCTATCGATGGAGTCTGGTGGTAGAGAGATGAATAGCATGGTCTGTTCAGTGGAACCATATGCCATATGCTTAGAACCTCAGATCTGTGACATAATACTAACAATAGATCAGTTATCTGGCCAGTGGACATGGAAATTTTAAGAATGTCCCCTCAAGCAGCTTCCTTTTACACAGAGAGTTGTTGATATCTGGCAATGTTGCTACATTGGAATCTGATACAATTTTTCTGTTAAAGGACAGATAGACAGACAAGTAAATGTTTAAGACAAAAAAGGATATTTTCTCATAATGTGGACAAATGGGATTATTGTAAATGGGCAAATGGTCAGCATGAACATGATGGACGAAGCACCTGTTTCCCATTCTTAGAGCCATGATATAGTCTTGCTTGACATTTGCTTGCTTGAGGCTCTATAAGGCACTGGAAAGACCTCACTTGGAGTACTGTGTGCAGTTTTGGGCTCCTTATTTAAGAATGGATGTGCTGACGTTGGAGAGGGCTCAGAGAAGATTCACTAGAATTATTCCGGGAATGAGAGGGTTAACATATGAGGAACTTTTGACCGCTCTTGGACTGTACTCCTTGGAGTTTAGAAGAATGAGGGGAGACCTCATAGAAACATTTTGAATGTTGAAAGGCATGGACAGAGTGGACGTGGTAAAGTTGTTTCCCATGGTAGAGGATCTAGTACGAGAGGGCATGACTTAAGGATTGAAGGGCGCCCATTCAGAATAGAGATGTGAAGAAATCTTTTTAGCCAGAGGGTGGGGAATTTGTGGAATTTGTTGCCACGGACAGCAGTAGAGGCCAAGTCATTGGGTGTATTTAAGGCAGACATTGATAGGTATCTGAGTAGCCAGGGCATCAAAGGTTATGGTGAAAAGGCGGGGCAGTGGGACTAAATGGGAGAATGGATCAGCTCATGATAAAATGGCGGAGCAGACCTGATGGGCCAAATGGCCGCCTTCTGTTCCTTTGTCTTATTGTCTTGTCTGATGATCAGCTCTACAAAAGATTGGATTGTAAATGGAGACAAATTCCTATGGACAGACAAATTTGAAGAGAGTGTTCCTCATTCCCTTTCAGTTGATAGGACTGAGAAAGGCCATGTTGGTGCAGCACCCTTCATTTCTCGCGGAACTGGGAAGTATAGTTAGCATAGTCACCATACTGGCCTGTTTATGTTTTGATTCAAGGCCAATGAAATTGAGATCTGTTACAAGGGAAATGAAAGGAACACATGCTCTTAAACCTGTTTGATCTAACTCAAGACTCTTATGAGTTGCCTTTATTTCAGTTCTCCATGCAAATGATTGAAATCTTCAGCAACTAGTCTTTAAGCAGCAATCAAGTAATAATATGATATTTTTCAGATGTTGGAGATGTGGTTACTGTGTAGGTTTTTAATATATGTTCAATTCGCAGTTGTTTTACAGGGAAGAACACACAGCAATCATTGAACAGCATTTAACTGTAATTGCCTAAATTGTCACATTTTTTTGTCTGGATGAAGCAGCTTGAAGTAATAGCTGCAGTAAGTCATTTAGCAATGGCTAAATGTGGTAATACTAATAGCTGTAATAAAATAGTAAGTGAATGTAGTGATGCATTAATGTCCTGTTGAATTTTAGGATGTTAATACACACATCTAATTCAAATTGAATGATTTACTTGGCAGCAATTATTAGTGTCGTAAAAATGTTCTACAGCTGATAAGAATGTATAAACACCTATATCAGGCACACTCATAATGTTGGAACTCATTTTTTATTATGTAGTATTTAATTATTTATTTCAATAATATCGGTACATCGATGCAATGTATTCAGAAACCACCTGAAAAATCACCGGGAAGAGCAGATGCTGAAATCTGAAGTGAAAGAAAGTCAAACTTGCTGGTAAATTTCACCTCATTATCTGGCTGGTAGTCCACAACCCAATGGTATGAATACTGAATTGTCCAAGTTCAGATAACTTTTACCTTCTGTATTCTCCTCTCTCACTCCTTCCCATCCACCCTTCTTACTTTGTTTCTTTTCCTATACCACCCCTCCAGCCTCCAATCACTCTTTTGCATACCCCCTCCCATCTGGTTCCATATGGTATGTCCTTCATATCTCTCTTAATGGTACCTTTCTTACTTAATAGATTCTAGCACACGTAGCCTTTCCATTCCTGCTTATCATCCTCCAGCAGCTGTCCCCACTTTCACCCTCCTATCACCTTGCTCTATCTGCCATGTTTTCATTATCTACTTCTACCTACCACTCACCTGTCTCTGTCTCCCAATTAGCTCCCTCTTTCTCTCTCTCCCACCAAGCTCCATCTGCCCGTTGTCCCTCTCCCCTCAGTGGTCAACCTATTACTCACAGGCTCCTGTCTCATCACTCAGCCTCTTCACTTTCTACTGGCTATCCTCTTTCACCATTCTAAGTCGTAATGCAGGGTCTTAACCCAAAAACATCAACACTTCATCTTCCTCCAGATTTTCTGCTTGCTCTACTGATTTTCTCTGGCAGTTTGATTTTTGTTCAAAGGTTGTAATGTTTTCTTAAAAAGAAATTGATTTCATTATGTATGCTCCATAAATTGCATTGCTTGTAGTTATATAATGTAATTAAAACTATTATTGCAGTAAATTATTCTGTGAAAAAATCAGGCATAAACACAAATACTAGGTTCCAAAAGTTCAAGGAAAATTTGAAAAATTACAACAATTCGAAAGACAAAATATAGGTTTCAGAAAAAAAAATTCCTGTGATATGTTGCTAAGATAAAGGAAAAAAAATAGCCCATAGGTAGCAGAAGGCTCATATTTGTACCTGAATGTTTTATATTGCTGGATATTTTGCAATTCCAATCTACAGAATCACAGCTTTACAAAATTTCCTATATTTGACTGTTTAAAATTTCATGTCCATTGTTCTCTCTATCCATATATTTTGTCTAACTTAAGGTTCAAAGTAAGTTTATTATCGGAGTGCATATGATCACCACCTACAATCTGATATTCATTTTCTTGGTGGGCATACTCAATAAATCCACAATAGAATCATAACCGGAATAGAATCATTGAAAGATGGCACCAACTGGCCATTCAACCAGAGTGCAAAAGACAATAAATTGTAAAGTCAAAAAGAAATAATAATAATAAATAAATAAGCAATAAATATCCGGAACATGAGATGAAGAGTCTATAGCATCAGGACTGTCACCAATGATTTTGTTTCCCCTCTATTTTAACATCACTTTGCAAATTTGATTAACTTATTTATGATTGCAAACACATTTTTTGTTTTCCCTTTTGGAGACATATGCCGATGGAATTGATTTTCAAGAGATGAAAATCAAAAGTCACACAATCACATAGAAATATGACATTTTTCAGACAGGTTACATATTTCATTGTAGCATATTGTGAAATAAAATATTTGATTAAGACATCTTTTCAATTTCTCTTTAACAATAATAGAAACACAAGACTTCTACATTTCAAATAACAATGCAGAGATACCCATGGAATGTATAATTACTTAAGCAATTGAAGACAATTGTACAGATAGTCCGCTGGCTGTTCCTATTGAGAATTGCAGTTCTATATACTATATGCAGTTCTGGCAGCCGTGGGTCCTCTACTTCCATAATTGTGCACAGCAGCACAGAAATAGGGAATATGCTGGAAGCCAGATATACATATGGTTGACCTCTCATTTTCCATGCATTAGAGTTGAGGTATTCGATATACTTTAGATCTGATTCCTCAGTTTCATAAATTAGCATATGCTATGTCATTGCAATCAACTGCATAGATCAGATTAACTTGATTTCCTTGATTTCAAAGTAGTTTGTTACAAATTTAATTTAAGAAAAAGAAACTGCAGATATTCAAATTCTGAGGCAGAAACAGAAAACTCAGCAGGTTAGTCAGCATCTAAGGAGAGGTAAATAAGGACAAAATTTCAGATCATACAGTCATGAGAATTGATTCAATAAAGTGTTATTGAACTGAAATACTTATCCCAATTCCCTCTCCATAGATGCTAACTGACATACATAGTATTTCCAAAGATTTTAATTTTCTTAATTTTAACAAATTAATTACCTTTTTTTCAATTCGTCATCAAAGACATTTTAAATACAGTGAAAAGGTTTTCCGTCATCTTGAGTTGCCATCTTAATATTGGATGCCACCTTTTTGAGGCATCACCTTTTGAAGATGCCTTCAATGCTGAGGAGGCTGGTGCCCATGGAGTTGACAAATTTCTGCAGCTTTCTCCGATCCTGTGCATTGGTGCTCCATTCCAGATGGTGATGCTCCCCACAGTGCATCCGTGGAAATTTGTGAGAGTCTTTGGTATCATGCCAAGTCTTCTCAAACTCCTGATGAAATACAACCACTGTTATCTCCTATCGGGTCCAGATACACTCCTATCTGGTTTAGGGAAATATTTGGAAGTCTCAGATAGTTTGTGCATGGAACTCACACATAAAATAATTCATTGCCACCATTTCAATGTAAAAATTACTTCAATTTTCTTCTGAAGCAATCATTTATAGAGAACTGTTATTTTTGCTATGTGGCTGATCTTCAATTCTTAGCCACATTTTCTTGCACTATGACTTTTAGCACTTTAGAAATTTTATTTCTTGTTCCTGCTGTGAGCTTACCAAGTGTAAAATTAAAGTGCTCAAGTTTAAATAATTCATAGACTAGATTCAAAGAGTTTTATACAGCACGGGTAAAAGCCCTTTGGACCAACTCATCAATGCTGACCAAAATGCCAATCCACACTAATCCTTTTTGACAATACTTGGCACATATCTCTCCAAACCTTCCCTATCCATGTATCCCTAATAATTGTACTTGCCTGTGCAATCTCTTCTGGCAGCTTATTCCACAATGCCTTAACTGTTAGCATAAGGATAGTTGGGAAAGTATTTAACTGGTGGAAGACTAATTATGATGCTGTTAGGGAGGAACTTGGAATCATAAATTAGGAGCTGATATTCTCAGTGAATGCACAATGGAAATGTGGACGCTGCTCAGGGTACACTTCCATGGAGTTCCGGATAGGTTTGATCTATTGTGGTAGAACAAGGGTGGTAGGGTGAAAAATCCGTGATTGACAAGAGAGATGGAACATTTAGTCAAAAGGAAGAAGCAAGCATATTCAAGGTTTAGGAAACAAAAATCAGACATGAGAGTTAAAACATAGCTAGGAAAAAGCTTAAGAAGAGTCTTAGGAAAGCTTGAATGGGTTTGAGAAGGCCTTGGTGAGTAGAATTAAGGAAAACCTGAAGGTGGTCTTCATGTATGTGAAGAACAAGAGGATAACTAGCGGGTAGCACTAATAAGGAATAAAAGAGGAAACATATGCCAGATATCACAGGTGGTAGGGGAGGTCGCTAGTGAATGTGTTGCTTTAGTATTCACAAGTGAGAGGGAACTTGCTGAATGTGAGGACAGCATAGAACAGGTAATCTTCTGTAACATGTTGAAGTTAAGAAAGCCCATGTGCTGGAACTTTTAGACGCATTGGGATAGATCAGTCCCCAGGCCAGACAGGATATACCACAGGTTTGTTATGCACCACCAGCAGATATGAAATTGAGTCAGGTTTTTATAAATAAACAATGAAATTTATTAACCTTTACTCAAAAACATAGAAAAGTAAACAAATGACTAACGGAAATGGAAATTAACAGTGTTATGTGTCTATAGTTATCAAACAGTCGAACTTAGAGATGATTCTTAACAGATCTTACTCAAACACAGTCTTAAGGTGGTAGTTCAAAGAGTCCAAGTCATTAATGAAATAAGTGAGAGGAGAGACTTCCCGAACCAGTGATGAAGAAAAGACGAAACTGCTGATGCAGATCCCAGCCGAGAAATGCCTTGTCCGAAGAGATCACAAAGAATAAGATTTCTCACAGTAACTGACTTCTCACAGGAGGTGGTCACCACACAACACCCGAGACCATACAGGGGTTAACCAAATGTGTGTGCCACAATACCCGTATGGACCATACCAAATGTCAATCACAGAACGCCATTGATTTCTTGGGTTCGTACGAAGCTGGAAATTATTCACTCTCTCAGGAGGAGAAGATGGCGGCACAACGCAGCTTGCAGCGGGCACTCCGGTGATGATATCTGTTATCTGTCAAGTAGGGTGCCGTGCACAATCCTGATTTGATGGAGACAGATGTGAGAGCACTGAAGAACATCTGTGTAACTTCTGAAATACCTGCTTCGCTGCTGCTGCTACTGTGTGATCCAGAATCTTCGGAGGGGAAGGCCCCGAGTCCTCGGCTTTGCTTGTTGCTCGGCGGCCAGTGCGGGGTCGAAGCGCTTGGCAGAGATTGTGCTCGGTGCTCGGTGTCGGAGGGCTGGTCAGAGGCTCTAAGTTTTCAGATGGATTCAGAGTCGGCTGCGGTCGAATGCTTCCAATGCATCAGCAAATTTGCGGCGCTTGGAGTTCATGGCAGGGAGGGTTTCTCCCTTCTACCGTCTGCGTGAGATGATGGGGCTATCGGGACTTGAGACTTTTTTTCACAGTGCCATGGTCTGCTGTTTATTAAATTACAATATTGCTTTGCACTGTTGTAACTATATGTTATAATTATGTGGTTTTGTCAGTTTTAGTCTTGGTTTGTCCTGTGTTTCTGTGATATCTTTGGGGAGGAACATTGTATCATTTTTTAATACATGCATTTCTAAATGACAATAAACGAGGACTGAGTGTCCTCATAATCTAATCTAATCTAAACTAATCTCTCTCTCTCTCTCTCTCTCTCTCTCTCTCCTTTCATGAATACGTAAACACCAACTGTGACTCCCCAACAAAACAACTACGCAACAAACTGCGGTCTCCCCTTTTATACCAGTTGGAACATGCCATCAAGTGAAATTACATCACCCCACTATCACGACAATTACATCATGCCAATATCACGAGACAATTACATCATGCTCACGAGATACTCATGGGACAGGTGACAGGCTATTTATAATAATAATAAATAAATAAGCAATAAATATCTAGAATATGAGATGAAGAGTTGTTGAACTTGAGTAATTAGTTGTGGGAACATTTCAGTGATGGGGCAAGTGAAGTTGAACGAAGTTATCCCCTTTGGTTCAGGTGCCTGATGGTTGATGGGTAGTAACTGTTCCTGAATCTTGTCATGTCTGTTGTGATGCTCTTGTACCTTCCTCTTGATGGTTGCAGTGAAAAGAGAGCATGTCCTGGGTGGCACAGATCCCTGATGATGGACGCTGCTTTCCTGCAACAGTAAATCATGTAGATGAGCTCAATGGCTAGGAGGACTTTACTTGTGATAGGATGTGCCAAATTCACTCTATTCAAGGACAGTTGTGTTTCCAAACCAGGCTGTGATGAATCCAGTCAATATACTCTCCACTACACATCTGTAGAAGTTGGTCCATTATAGATGTCATGCTGAATCTCCACAAACTCCTAAGGAAGTACAATTGCTGCTATGCTTTCTTCATAACCACACTTAGGTGCTGGGCCCAGATCAGGTCCTCTGAAAGAATAACAACTAGGAATTCAAAGTGGCTAACCCTCTCCAGCTCTGATCCTCTGATGAGCACTGGTTTTCTTCTCCTGAAGTCTATAGTCAGCTCCTTGGTCTTGCTAACATTGAGTAAGATGTTGTTGTCATGACACCACTCAGACAGATTTTCAACCTTCCTCCTGCAGTATGTGCTGATTTATCATCACCTTTGATTCTGCCTGTGACAGTGGTGTCATCAGCAAACTTGACTATGGCCTTGGAGCTGTGCTCAGCCATACATTCATAAGTGTAAAGCAAGTAGAGCAGGGGACTAAACACACAGACTTGTGGTGCACCTTTGATAATGAAGATCATGGAGGAGATGTTGTTGCTAAGCCAAACTGACTGGGGTCTGGACGTGAGGAAATCCAGAATCCAGTTGCACAAGGAGTTTATGAAAACAAAATAGGAGAGCTGATTGATTAGTTTTGAGGGGATAATATCAAATGCTGAGCTGCAGTGGATCCTGGCAACCTATTGGAAAGGATTCTTTGAGACGGGATTTAAGAACATTTTGAGGACAATAGCCTAATTAGTGATCATCAGCATAGCTTTGTGAGGGGCTAGTAATGCCTCACAAGCCTGATTGAATTTTTTGAGGAAGTGACAACAGAAATAGATGAAATTAGAGCAGAGGATGTGGTGTATATGGATTTTCAAAAGCAATGAACCAGGTTCCACATGGTAGGCTCATTCAAAAAGTCAGGAAGCATATAATCCAGGGCAACATGACGGCATGGGAGCCTTACTTTTGGTGATTTTTATAAATGACTTAGATGAGGAAGTGGAAGGGTGGATTAGTAAGTTTGTGGATGACATAAAGGTTGGTGGTATTGTAGATATTGTAGAAGGTTGCCTTTGGTTACAATAGGATGCAAAGCTGGGCCTAGAAATGGCAGATGGAGTTCAGTCCAGAGAAGTACGAAGTGATACACTTTCGAAGGTTGAACTTGAATTGAATTGAATTGACTTTATTACTTACATCCTTCATATACACAAGGAATAAAAATGTTTACGTTATATCTTTGTCTAAATGTGCAATGTGCAAATTATAGTAATTTATAATAAATAGTATGTACAACAGAACAGTCAATATAACATAAAAATACAGTTGTGTCAGCATGAATTAATTCAGTCTGATGACTTGGTGAAAGAATCTGTTCCGGAGCCTGTTGGACCTGGCCTTTATGCTGTGGTATCGCTTCCTGGATGGTAGCAGCTGGAACAGTTTGTGGTCAGGGTGACTCAGGTTCCCAATGATCCTTTGGGCCATTTTTACACACCTGTCTTTGTAAATGTCCTGAATACTGGGAAGTTTACATCTATAGATGCGCTGGGCTGTCCACACCACTCTCTGCAGAGTCCTATGATTGAGAGAAGTACAGTTCCCATATCAGTTAGGGTGCTGTCAATTGTGCCCCTGTAGAAAGTTCTTGGGATTTGGAGGCCCATACCAAACTTCTTCAACCTTTTGAGGTGAAAGAGGCTCTGTTGTGCCTTTTTCACCAGACAGCCGGTATGTACAGACCACATGAGATCCTTGGTGATGCTTATGCCAAGGAACTTAAAGCTGTTCACCCTCTCAACCCCAGATCCATTGATGTCAATAGAGGTTAGCCTATCTCCATTCCTCCTGCAATCCACAACCAACTCCTTTGTTTTTGTGACATTGAGGGAGAGGTTGTTTTCTTGGCACCACTGTGTCAGGGTGATGACTTCTCTGTAGAGATTTCTCTGCCTCATTATTATTTGAGATTAGGCCAATCAATGTAGTTTTGTCAGCAAATTTAATTAGTAGATTGGAACTGTGGGTGATGACATAGTCATGGGTATACAGAGAGTAAAGGAAGGGGCTTAGGACACAGCCCTGAGGTACACCTGTGTTAAGGATCAGAGGGGAAAAGGCAAGGGAGCCTGCTCTTACCATCTGCCAGCGATCTGATAGGAAGTCCAGAATCCAGGTACACAAGGCAGGGTGAAGGCTGAGGTTTTTCATGCTTCTTATGGTGTTGAATGCTGGACTGTAGTCCAAGAACAGTATTCTCACATAAGCATCCTTCTTCTCCAGATGTGTAAGGATGGAGTGTAGAGCTGTGGGTCTTGTGTCATCTGTCGATGCATAGTATAATGTTAGTGATAGGGTTCTTAGCAGTGTGGAGGAGGTACAGCAGAATCATGGTCTCCATGTCCATAGATCTCTCAAAGCTTCCACACGAATTGATGATTTTGAAGGTGTATGTTGTGTTGGCTGTTATTAATTGGGGACTGAGTTCAAGAGCTATGAGGTAATGTTGCAGCTCTATAAATCTCTGGTTAGACCACATTTGGAATATTGTGTTCACTTTTGATGGCCTCATTATGTGAAGGATGTGGAAGCTTTAGAGAGCATGCAGAGGAGATTTACCAGGATGCTTCCTGAATTAGAGATTATGTCTTATAAGCAGAGTTTGAGCTAGCTCAGGTTTTTCAAAGAAGAACGACAGGTTATTTGACAGAGGTATACAAGATGATAAGAGAATACATAGAGTGAACAGGCAGCACATATTTGCTTAACTTTACTTTATTGTTGCCAACTAATGGCTACTAGAGTGTACAATCATCACAGCAATATTTGATTCTGCGCTTTGCGCTCCCTGGAGTACAAATCAATAGTAAGTAGTAAGAATTTACATTATAAATCATAAATAGAAAATAGAAAAGGGAAAGTAAGGTAGTGCAAAAAACTGAGAGTCAGGTCCGGATATTTGGAGGGTATGGCCCAGATCCGGGCCAGGATCCGTTCAGCAGTCTTATCAAAGTTGGAAAGAAGCTGTTTCCAAATCTGGCCGTACAAGTCTTCAAGCTCCTGAGCCTTCTCCCGGTGGGAAGCGGGACAAAAAGTGCGTTGGCTGAATGGGTCGTGTCCTTGATTGTCCTGGCAGCACTGCTCCGACAGTGTGCGGTGTAAAGTAAGTCTAAGGATGGAAGATTGGTTTGTGTGATGTGCTGGACTGTGTTCACAATCTTCTGCAGCTTCTTCTGGTCTTGGACAGGACAACTTCCATAGCAGGTTGTGATGCACCCTAGAAGAATGCTTTCTATGGTGCATCTATAAAAATTAGTGAGGGTTTTAGGGGACAGGCCAAACTTCTTTAGCTTTCTCAGGAAGTAAAGGCACTGGTGGGCCTTCTTGGCAGTGGACTCTGCTTGGTTGGACCAAGTCAGGTCATTTGTGATATTGACCCCGAGGAACTTAAAGCTTTTGACCTGTTCCACTTGCGCACCACCGACGTAAATGGGGTTGTGCGGTCCACTACTCCTTCTGAAGTCAACAACCAATTCCTTCGTCGTGCTGACGTTGAGGGATAGGTTATTGTCTTCACACCATGCTATCAGGTTCTTAATCTCCTCTCTGTACTCAAACTCATCATTACCCGAGATACGGCCTACAATTGTGGTGTCATCAGCAAAATTATATATTGAGTTTGATGGAAACTTGGCTGCACAATCATGGGTGTACAGTGAGTTCAGCAGGGGCCTGAGTACACAGCCTTGTGGGGCACCGGTGCTCAGAGTGATTGTAGAGGAGAGCTTGTCCCCTATTTTTACAGACTGGGTTCTGTCTGTGAGGAAGTTGAAGATCCAGCTGCAGATCTGAGTGCTAAGGCCCAGGTTCCGGAGCTTAGGAATCAGTTTATTTGGAATGACGGTACTAAAGGCAGAGCTGTAGTCAATGAAAAGGACCCTTACATATGCGTCTTTATTCTCCAGGTGTTCTAAGGAGGAATATAGGGCCAGAGAGATGGCATCTGCCATTGACCTGTTGCTCCAGTAGGCAAATTACAAAGCGTCAAGTTTGACCGGTAGGCTGTGGTTGATGTGTGCCATAACAAATTGCTCAAAGCACTTCATAGCGATTGATGTCAGAGCCACAGGTCGATAGTCATTCAGGCATACCACCTTGCTCTTCTTCGGCACCAGAATTATCGTTGCCGTCTTAAAACACGAGGGGATCTTAGACTGAAGCAAGGAGCAGTTGAAGATGTCAGCAAACACTCCAGCTAGCTCGCTTGCACAGGCCTGGAGAACCCATCCCGGGACACCTTCTGGGCCTGTCGCCTTCCTTGGATTTATCTTCAGGAAGGCCCTTCTAACGTCCTCCTCAGTGACAATGAATCTCGATGCCACCAGGTCCGGTTCATCCGGAGGGAGCAGGACGCTCCCATTCTGTTGGAATCTTGCATAGAATGCGTTAAGTTCGTCAGGAAGAGAAGCTCCACAGTTATTGATATTTTTGGAGCTCAATGGCTATTACAAGAGGGTTTAACTTTAAGGAGTTTGGAGGAAAGTATATGTTTTTTTTGGCGGCGAGCATGTAGATCTCACTGCTGGGGAGGTCGTATAGACAGATATGCTAGAGACATTTAAGAAACTTCTAGACAGCCACATGGGTGAAAGGAAAAATATTAGTCCTTACCACCCTTGGAGAAAGGTGCTGGCTATCCACTCTATCTTGAAATGTTCCAATAGCTGTCTCCTGTTCTACACTGACCTACATGTAGAACACCTTAAGGTTTTCATTTATACTACTTGCCAAGGCCTCCTCATGTTCCATTCCAGCTCTTTTAAGTCCCTTATTAATTTCCTTCCTGGCTATCTTATAACCCTCAAGAACCTTGTCTGATCCTTGCTTCTTAAACTTTATGTATGTTCTATGCTTCCACTTGGACTAAATGTTCCACTTTTCTCGTCAACCATGGTTCTTTCCACCTGTCATCCCTTCCCTGTCTCAATGGGACAAGCCTATCCAGAACTCCATAGAAGTGCTCCCTAAACAACCACCATATTTCCATTGTCATTTCCCTGAGTATATCTGTTCCCAATATATGCTCCCAAGCTCCTGCTTAACAGCATTATAATTCTGCCACCTCCACTTAATTATTTTCCCATATCTTCTGCTCCTATCTCTTTCCAAAGTTATGCTAAAGGTCAGGGAGTTTTGGTTACTGTCAACTGTATGTTCAACCACCAAGCAATCTCTCTCCCAACTTAGTTCATTGCCTCGTACTAGATCCAGTATGGCCTCTCCTCCAGTCAGCCTGTCTTCATATTGTGTCAAAAATTCTTCTTGGACACACTTAATACATTCTGCTCCATCTAAACCTTTTGCACGAAGGAGGTACCATTCAATACTGGAGAAATTGACAACAACAACCCTCTTAATTTTTCACCTTTCCAAAATGTGCCTTCTGACTTGCTCCTCAGTGTCTCTGTTGCTATTGAGGAATATAAGGAATAATCCCAATAAAATGTTTGCTCCCTTCCTGTTTCTGCGTCCAACCAGTCTGATTCGGTGAACGAGCCCTGCGCAACCTTCACGAGGGCGTATGTCAGAGATTTTGTTTACACAGAGTGGTATGGAAAGTGTATGGATTGTGCAGCTGGGGGTGGTGGTAGAGGCAGATGCATTAGGGACATTTGAGATGCTCTTATATAGGCACATGAATGAAAGAAAATGGAGGGCAATGTGAGAGGGAAACGGTAGTTTGATATTGGAGTAGGTTAATATTTTGACATAACATCATACTCTGAAGTGTCTGTATTCTACTGTTCTGTTCCATGTTTATTCCATCTACACCCCCCCCCACTGTCTGTGTGAAAACCATGCCCTTTGATCTTCTTTAAATCTTTCTCTTCTCATCTTTAACTGATGCATCTTAATTATAATCTCTACTCCTTAGAAAAAACTGTGACTATGTACTGTATCTATGCCCCGCATAATTTTGTAAGTCTCTGTAAGATAACCCCTCAGTCCTCTTTGCTTCAGGGGAAACAATACAAACCTACTCAATTTCTCCTTTAACACAAGCCATCAGCCCAGCAACATTCCTGGGAATCTTTTCTGCATCCTTTCCAGATTAATCACATCCTGCTAAGAGTGGATAACCAAAGCTGCACACAACATTTCAAGTGCAGCTTAACTCCAAGTGCAGATTTGTAAAACTGTAACAGGATGTCCCAAATCCAATACTTAATGCCTTGGCTGATGAAAACAAACATGCAAACATAATCCTCATTATGCTGTCTATCTGTAGACTTTATTCTGCCTACTTACAAAGAACAAGCTGTCTTCATTATTCTATCTATTTACAAAGGACATACATTTGTACTCCAAAGCCTCGCTGTTCATTCCAACTCCCCAGAGTCCTGCCATTCACTGTGTATATATCTTGAACTGGTTGAATTTCCTAGAGTGCATGACTTTGCATTCATTTTCTATCTACCATTCCCTTGCTCCCTTTCCCAGATGATCTAGATTCTGTCATACCCATAGACAAACATCTTCATTGTTCACTTTGTCGTAATTCTGGTGTCATCTGCAAATATGGTAATCATACCACCTAAATTCTCTTCCAAATCATTAGTATACATAATGTATATGATGATAAACAAAAAAGGACCCAGCACCAACCTCTGGGCGGGGGGCGGTGGACAGCACTGGCTACAGTTCCCCAATCTTAAAAGCACCTACCACCTTCTGCCTTCAACTACCAAATTAATTTTGTGGCTTGTTTGTTATCTCATCCTGTTCTTTTAATGTTATGGCCAAACATAGCCTGCAGGACCTTGTCAAAGGACTTGCTGCAATACACATATACAACTTCCATTGCTCTGCCATCATGAGTCCTCCTGGTCACCTCCTCAAAAGACTAAACATTTTTCATACCATCAAGTTGTTATGCAAGAGTTTTGATCAATTGTTTCTGCAGGCCAGGAAGAAATATGTAATGGTCTGGTTTGATCAATCACAGCAACTCGAGTGTCCAAGATATGTCGTAATAAGCAATCAGGCACAACAAAATAACTTAAGCCTAAAGTATCATCATAAAATAGAACAAATAAACCACACAAAATAATGCACGACAAGTCACAAAGATTTCTGGGCTCATGATTCTTAGTCACCATTTGATTGTTATCACTGTTAGGGGTCCTCCAAATTCTGATTTGCTTGTGAAAGCACCCTTGGTGTTCTAGGCACCAATCCCAGTTCCCTGTCCCAGCTGAAGTCCAAAGAAAATCTTGAAAAGCAGGTCAAAATATACACAAATTACAGAAGCGCAGTCATCAAGACACAGACAAACCTTTTGATCTTTTGTTTTCCTTTCATCATGTCTGGATACACAACATTCCTTGGCCTTTCAAAGTACATTAAGGTTTACATATAAAGAACAGACCCGAATTAAGATAGAATCAAGCTATCTAAAATATTCAACAGACATTAACAGACTTCACATGCTGTGAGTTTCAGAAAGAGTTAAGTTGTCATTGACCTGGCAGGCATTCATTCAACGTTTTGGAAAACCTAAAAATTATGCTATAATTCCCTCCAGATCCCAACACTCACCTACACACTACATGCAAATTAAAGTTGTTAGTAACCTACCAACCTGCGAACACTTGGGATGTAGGAGGATGCAATCATTGGAAGTATTGAATAGTAGCGGTGTGCTACACACAGCGCTAGAATAACCACACGTAATCGGTGAGTTAGAGTTGCGATGAAAGAGATTTATTCAAACTTCGCGGCCTGCTTTAAAGCCTTCCCGTTCCCGCCCTCCCTGGGCGGGACTGCTGTGGGGAATGCATATTCCCAGACCCTTTCTGCGCGCGGGATTTTCCCCCTGCTGGTGAAGATGGCCTGGCGCCCTTTTTGGGGCCGGCCCTCTGCCTGTGCGCGCTGTTGTGAGCCGGTTCATGGGTGCCAGAAAGTGAGTCGCCACATAACCCCCCCCAGAACCGGCGATACCTCCCCCAGTGTCCACCGTCTGGATCGGCCTCTGTTTGGGAGGTCTGCCCCTGCGCCACAGTGCCTGAGCCTGGACCAGTTGCGCCAAGTCCACATGGGCCGGTTTGAGTCGGTCCACCGTGAAAATCTCCTCTCTCCCCCCAATGTCCATCACGAACGTGGACCCGTTGTTCCTGATCACCTTAAACGGCCCTTCGTAGGGCCGCTGTAGCTGTGCCCAGTGTTCACCCCGTTGTACAAAAAGAAACTTACAGTTCTGCAGGTCTTTGGGTACGCAGGTCGGGCTCTGTCCATGCTGTGAAGTGGGGATGGGGGCCAGGTTACCGAGCCTCTCCCGTAGTCTGTCCAGGACTGCTGTGGGTTCTTCCTCTTGCCCCCTTGGGGCTGGTATGAACTCTCCTGGGACGACCAGGGGCACACCGTACACCAACTTGGCCGAGGAGGTGTGCAGATCCTCCTTGGGCGCCGTGCGGATTCCGAGCAGGACCCAGGGAAGTTCATCCACCCAGTTAGGCCCCTCCAGGCCATGAGAGCTGACTTCAGGTGACGGTGGAAGCGCTCCACTAGTCCGTTCGACTGTGGGTGGTAGGCAGTTGTGTGGTGTAGCTGCGATCCTAAAAGGTTGGCCATAGCCGACCACAGGCTGGAGGTGAACTGGGCGCCCCTGTCGGAGGTAATGTGGGCTGGTACCCCGAAACGTGCTACCCAGGTTGCGATCAGTGCTCGGGTGCAGGATTCGGAGGTGGTATCGGTGAGCGGGACTGCCTCTGGCCATCTGGTGAACCGGTCTATCATAGTTAGGAGATACCGCGCTTGTCACGACACTGGCAGGGGCCCCACGATATCCACATGGATGTGGTCGAACCTCCGGCGGGTGGGTTCGAACTGCTGCGTCGGAGCCTTGGTGTGCCGCTGCACCTTGGCCGTTTGGCACTGCATGCATGTTTTGGCCCATTCACTGACCTGTTTACGCAGTCCATGCCACACGAACCTGCTGGCGACCAGCCGGACGGTTGTCCTGATGGAGGGGTGCGCTAAGTTGTGAATGGACTCGAAAACCCGCCAGCGCCAGGCTGCTGGAACGACAGGGCAGGGTTGGCCGGTAGCTACGTCACATAGTAGGGTCCTCTCAGCTGGGCCTACGGGGAGGTCTTGGACCTGAAAACCGGAGACTGCAGTCCTGTAACTGGGGATCTCAGTGTCTGCCTGCTGTGCCTCTGCCAGCGCTGCATAGTCCACCCCCTGGGACAGGGCCTGTATGGTAAGTCTGGATAGCGTGTCCGCCACGACGTTGTCCTTTCCAGAGACATGCCGGATGTCCGTCATGTACTCGGAGATGTAGGACAGATGTCGCTGCTGGCGGGACGACCAGGGGTCGGACACCTTCATGAACGCAAAGGTAAACGGTTTGTGGCCTGTGAACGCGGTGAAGGGCCTACCTTCTAAGAAGTACCTGAAATGCCGGATTGCCAGGTATAGTGCCAATAGCTCCCGGTCGAAAGCACTGTATTTGAGTTCGGGTGGTCGTAGGTGTTTGCTGAAGAACGCCAGGGGTTGCCAGCGACCCTCGATGAGTTGTTCCAGCACTCCACCGACTGCTGTGTTGGATGCGTCCACCGTGAGGGCAGTAGGAACGTCCGTTCTGGGGTGCACTAGCATCGCGGTGTTTGCCAAGGCTTCTTTGGTTTTAACGAAAGCGGTTGCGGCCTCTTCGTCCCAGGTAATGTCCTTGCCCTTACCCGACATTAGAGTGAACAGGGGTCGCATGGTTCGGGCTGCTGAGGGGAGAAAACGGTGGTAGAAATTCACCATACCCACGAATTCCTGCAGGCCTTTGATTGTGTTGGGTCGGGGGAAGTTGCGGACCGCGTCTACCTTGGCGGGCAGCGGGGTTGCCCCGTCTTTAGTAATCCTGTGGCCCAGGAAGTCGATAGTATAGAGTCCAAACTGGCCTTTGGCTGGGTTGATTGTAAGGCCGAATTCGCTCAGGTGGGAGTAGAGCTGGCGGAGGTGGGACAGATGCTCCTGCCAACTACTGCTGGCTATGAGGAAGTCGTCCAAATAGATGAATGCAAAGTCCAGGTCACGTCCCACCATGTCCATTAGCCGCTGGAAAGTCCGTGCGGCATTCTTTAGACCAAACGGCATTCAGAGGAATTCGAAAAGTCCGAACGGGGTGATAAGTGCTGTTTTGGGGATGTCGTCCGGGTGTACCGGGATTTGATGGTATCCCCAGACGAGGTCTACCTTGGAAAAGATCCTTGCGCCGTGTAGGTTTGCTGCGAAGTCTTGAATGTGCAGCACAGGGTAGTGGTCTGGAGTTGTAGCCTCGTTCAGTCTGCGGTAGTCACCGCATGGTCTCCAGCCCCCCGTTGCCTTGGGCACCATGTGAAGGAGGGAGGCCCATGGGCTGTCGGACCGTCGTATGATCCCCAATTCCTCCATCTTCTTGAACTCCTCCTTCGCCAGTCGGAGCTTGTCCGGGGGAAGCCTTCGAGCACGGGCGTGGAGGGGTGGTCCTTGGGTCGGGATGTGGCGCTGTACTCCGTGTCTGGGCATGGCTGCCGTGAACTGCGGTGTCAGTACTGATGGGAAATCCGCCAGGACCCTGGTGAATTCATCGTCGGACAGCGTGATGGAGTCCAGGTGTGGGGCTGGCAACTGTGCTTCCCCAGACCCTTTCTGCGCGCGGGATTTTCCCCCTGCTGGTGAAGATGGCCTGGCGCCCTTTTTGGGGCCGGCCCTCTGCCTGCGCGCGCTGTTGTGAGCCGGTTTGTGGGTGCCAGAAAGTGGGTCGCCACAGTATGATATTTTTAACGACTTCCATGAAATTTCAGCCAATTGGGGCAGCCATTTAATTGTGTCGAAATGTACTGTACCCAATGTGTCCCAACTAACCAGAATCCACTATACACTACTTTTTCTTTGGAAATCTGTGGAAAAGGTATGTACCTCTCAGACCTTGCACACCCAAACATTAATGATTTTAAGTTTCAGTTTTAATTCATAGTTAAATGCAAACTTTAAGAACTGGTTACGTAGGTCTATTCACATTAGACAGAAAGCACTTGAGCAGAAAAAATACTCCATTATTATTATGTTTCACAGCAATGTGTTCAAATAAGTACCCAGGATATCAAGCACAAACACAGTTAAAATGCAATGGAAGTAAACTTTAATGTTGCTCTAATTTGTTAGTTTGCACATGAATAGTGAGATAAAATTAGATTAGATTAGATTAGATTAGATTCAACTTTATTGTCATTGTACCGAGTATAGGTACAAAGCCAATGAAATGCAGTTAGCATCTAACCAGGAATGCAAAGAATAGTGTTATTTACAAAAAAACTGCAAATAAAAAGTAAGTGCTACAGCACACAAATATAAAAGTACTGAGACAGTACAATATGGGTGCAATACTGCTTAGCGCTGTGATGTGAGGTTCAGCAGGGTCACAGCTTCAGGAAAGAAGCTCTTCCTGTGTCTGCTGGTGCGGGAGCGGAGGCTCCTGTAGCACCTACCGGATGGGAGGAGTGTAAAAATTCCATGGTTAGGGTGAGATGCATCTTTGATAATGCTTTTCGCCCTGCCCAGGCAGCGTTTATGGTAGATGTTCTCAATGGTGGGCAATTGGGTGCCGATAATCCGCTGGGCAGTTTTCACCACACGCTGGAGTGCTTTGCGGTCCGATACGGGACAATTACCATACCACACTGAGATGCAGTTGGTGAGTATGCTCTCAATGGTACAGTGGTAAAAGTCCGTCAGTATCCTGGGACAGAGGTGAGCTTTCTTGATGCTCCGCAGGAAATAAAGGCGCTGTTGCGCCTTTTTGATCAGGATGGAGGAGTTCAGGGACCAGGTGAGATTCTCGGAAATGTGGACACCGAATTTGAAGCTTAATACACGCTCCGCTACAGCTCCATTGATGTAGATGGGGACGTGAGTGTGGCTCCTCGCATGCCTGAAGTCCACAATGATCTCCTTGGTCTTCTGGGTGTCAAGGGCCAGGTTGTTGTCGGCACACCACGCGGCCAGGTGCTGGACCTCATCCCTGTAGGCCGTCTCATCATCCCCTCTGATCAGGCCAACCACCGTGATGTCATCTGCAAACTTGATTATGGAGTTAGAACCATGTACAAGAACGCTGTCATAGGTGAAAAGGGAGTACAGAAGAGGGCTCAGCACACAGCTTTGAGGCACGCCGGTGTTCAGGGTAAGAGTGGAGGAGGAGAGGTTGTCTAACTTAACTGATTGAAATCTGTTAGTCAGAAAGTCCGAGGTCCAATTGCAGAGGGATGAGCTGATACCAAGCTGGCGAAGTTTGCCGATCAGCTTGGAGGGGATCACAGTATTGAATGCCGAACTAAAGTCAATGAAAAGCATTCTGACGTAAGAGTTGGGGCTGTCCAGGTGGGTCAGGGCAGAGTGAAGTGCCGTGGAGATGGCGTCCTCTGTTGACCTGTTGGTGCGATAGGCAAATTGATGGGGGTCCAGGGTAGTGGGCAGACAGGATTTCTGATATGATAGAACCAGTCTGTCAAAGCACTTTGCAATGATGGGGGTGAGTGCAACTGGATGGAAGTCATTCAGGCCCGTGGCAGTGGAATGCTTTGGCACTGGCACGATGGTGGTGATCGTGAAGCTTGTGGGGCCAACTGCCTGGGCCAGGAACAGATTAAAAATGTCTATGAAGACCCCGGCCAACTGCCCCGCACAGGCTCTGAGCACACAGCCAGCTATTCCATCCGGACCAGCTGCCTTCCGTACATTCACCCTGCTCAGGGTGGCGCAAACATCGGAGGCGGAAAGTGAAGGAGGCAGTTCATCAGGTGGGAGATCCGCTTTGAGGGTGACCTCCTTGTTCTCTCGGTCAAAACAAGTGTAGAAGTAATTGAGCTCATCAAGGAGGAAAGCAGAGCTGGAAGGGGGCACAGTACTAGATGGTTTGAAGTCTGTAATGACCTGTATGCCATGCCACATGCGCTGGGGGTCCTCGATTCTCTGTTTGTATATGTGTCTAGCCTGAGAGATCCCCCTCCTCAGGTTGGCCCTGGCTGAGCTGTAAGCCTCCCAGTCTCCAGACCTGAAGGCCGAATCTCTGGCTTTGAGCAGGAGGTGAACTTCTCTGTTTCTGATGGTTTCTGATTGGGGAAATTTTTTATTTGTCTTTGTTATGTCACTCTATCTACACACTTGTTGTGCTCAAGGACAGAGCTGGTATATAAGTTAATGTTAATCTGAGAGTCTGTGGTGGCATGGGCAGCAAACGCACTCCAGTCTCTGTGCTGGAATTGGTGCTGAAGAGCAGAGTCAGCACCCTCCAGCCAGATCTTAATAGTCTTCATTGTGGGTTTCACATATTTAATGACCGGGCTATACTTGGGAAGCAGAAACAATGAAAGATGGTCGGACTGTTCCAGGTGGGGGAGGGTATTGGCTTTGTAAGCGTCAGCCACATTTGTGTAGACGTGATCTAAGGTTTTATTTCTCCTTGTGGTGCATGATGGTAGTGGAGGTGGGGCAAGCATTGTTCAAAACTGTTGAAGTTCAGCTTTTGCTGGGATCAGCAGTTAGAAGGGAGCAATGGGTTTGGATATACAAACGTTTGTAAATATGCTACTTGTCAGTAACAAAAACATATATGATCTTGTATCGTTGCACATGAATAATGATGCTGATTAAGGACAGTTGTCTCATATCCAGAGAAAGGAATATTTTACAATAAATCCAAAAGATGGCCAATTTGCTTCTACCAGTGTCATGCCCCCATTAAAAATAGCTCATTATCTTCCTTTAAATATGATCTTGATGAAGCCATGGAAATAATACTTGGTCTAGTTTTTGCCTTTCGTATGGAAGGTAGGTTGGAGCAGAACCAGTTTTAAGGGTCCTCAGTCAACATACACAAACAGAGAAGTGGGGTGTTTTACTCAAGAAAGAATAAATTTTGGAAGTGATTGTAAAGTATTGGATGTACATGTCAAACTGAACAGATCAAAGAGAACTGTGAAGGACATATAACGTTAGATATTCAAACTAAGACATTTTGCAGAAGATTATATGAAAAAAATGCATATGCAGTGTCTGCAGATATGGTGAAAGCATTCAATTGGAAATGTTCCTAATTGTGGCTAACATAACCTCTTCTAGAAGGTGGCTGGGTATTTGGGTTGTGTCACATAATCACACTGCTCTAGGAACACGTTCAATTGTATCTAGGAGAAGTAATAACTTTTCCTAGAGACCAACCTAAACACCCCATCCCCTTTGTTGCATTTCACAGAAAATTATTCAGCTCTGTGGATTTATAGAGGGGACAGTAAATCTCTACATGGTGCATTATAACAATATCAATGAACGGGCTTGTTTCTCTGTGTTCCTTCTTGTGTGTTCATTTAAGGTAACAAAAGACAGCTTTAAAATTATCATTTTCCTTTCATATACCATCTATCTGTGTGGTAAATTATAATAATTGACAAAGCAGAGAACATGTAGAAAAACAATGGGAAATTTTAACATGCGTCTAGGGTATTCTCTAAGGTAGTAATATTAGCAGATTCTTAAGATGAAAAATGTTCAGAAAATTTATTTTCAAAAAGTGTATTTTTATATCCAAGGTCTTTATAAACCACCAAGTCTGCACTTACACAATCACTGATGTTTAGGTGGGAAATGTTTTTCATTGTGCTTGTAAATTGTAAGGACTGAGGGGTATTTATCCCAAAGCATATCCATAAATTTTCTCAGATTATCAGTGAGGGAGACATCAAACTTCTTGGCCATATAGTCCATAGTAACCAAAGAAGGTATCCTTCTCTTTTAGTTGGTCATGGCTTCAGGATGACTTTTAGTCTTAGGATAGCAAAAGCATCTGATGGTAGTTTTGAAATACCATTAAAAGTGAGTCAAATTTTTGCTATGGGAAAAATGGACAAACTCAGTTTTTTAAAAATATGTTCGGAAAGCAGCTATAGTGACACCAGGTACATAATTAAATGTGGAAATCAGGAAGCTGCCATTCAAGATGATCTGCTCTGCTCAAACCTTTGTTCTACATGACTCAACATTAAAATACATTAAACAAGGTACAGCAACATTGATGTTCTTCTTTGACAATTACTACAAATATGGCAGAAGACACTAGAGAACTTCAAATTCAGTGGAAGAAAAATCTGTTTTATTTCCCATCAAATCCCTGGCACTGAAAAATAAACAGGAAGCGTATTTCCTACAGGTTTTAATTACTGTCAAATAATTGAAAAATGGTTTATTTTTCTCTCATCCTATTGTGTTTATGTTTTGTTCTTTTCATTTCATTTTTAAGTGCTGCTTTGCCAGTGAATACCTAATTGTAGTGGAACTTTTCTGGTTCTGATCCCAATGGCTCATCAAGGGTTAAGGAAATACACCAATAATTCCTCAGTTCACTTGAGTTCCGGATCCTCTACACTGTCCCAGAATGATTTTCTTATTATAGCATGTTGAATACCCTAGTTGGGCTGTCTTTCATTGATTCTGTTATGGTTATTCTTTTATAGATTTATTGATTATGCCCACAAGAAATATTACTCTCAGCATTGACATGCATGTACATTGATAATAAATATATGGTGACATATATGTACTTTGATAATAAATTTAATTTGAACTTTGTATTTTTCCAGTATAAGTTTTCATTGAAGGTCTGTGTCAGTTGTAAGTACAGTTAAGAACTAGTGTTGCTCTTTCTGAACTGATAACAAAATGTAACTCACTATTTCCATAGCTACCATGTAAATTTCATGAGCAGTTTGGAAAGGGTTAGACCAGCGTAGGTACTGTATGACAATCATGTTGCACAGAACAGAAATTTGAGAGAGTCCTTGTTAAGTACATTATGGTTAAGGAATTATAGACACAAGAATCTGGAGCAATATGCAAGATGGTGGAGGGATTCAACAGGTGAGGTGGGAAATGAAGACTGAACAATCTTGTTGAGATTCTTTATCTGGAATTAGCCAGTATAAAACGAGAGAGGGAAGGGATCAAGCAAAAGCTGGCAAGTGATAATTGGATCCAGTTATGGAGGGATAATGGGCCAGTGGAGGAGTCTAGGGATAAATAGTGACAGAAGCTGGGAGGTAATAGGTGGAAGTGACGTGTGCTGAAGATGGTGGAATATGAGAGGAGAGGAAGGTGCACCATGGAATCAGGTTAGGGAAGTGGGGAGAGCAAGTGGGAACAGTAAGGGAGGAGAAGATCCAGTGAGAGGGGAGGAGTGTGAGTGATAGGCAGGTAGAGTGGGTGGAAGATGGAAAGGTGAAGGAAGCAACACACATCAAAGTTGCTGGTGAACGCAGCAGGCCAGGCAGCATCTGTAGGAAGAGGTACAGTCGACGTTTCAGGCCGAGACCCTTCATCAGGACTAACTGAAGGAAGACTGAGTAAGGGATTTGAAAGTGGGAGGGGGAGAGGGAGATCCAAAATGATAGGAGAAGACAGGAGGGGGAGGGATGGAGCCAAGAGCTGGACAGGTCATTGGCAAAAGGGATACAAGAGGAACATGGGACAGGAGGTCCGGGAAGAAAGACAAGGGGGTGGGGGAGGACCCAGAGGATGAGCAAGGGGTATATTCAGAGGGACAGAGGGAGAAAAAGGAGAGTGAGAGAAAGAATGTGTGTATAAAAATAAGTAACAGATGGGGTACGAGGGGGAGATGGGGCATTAGCGGAAGTTAGAGAAGTCGATGTTCACGCCATCAGGTTGGAGGCTACCCAGACAGAATATAAGGTGTTGTTCCTCCAACCTGAGTGTGGCTTCATCTTTACAGTAGAGAAGGCCGTGGATAGACATGTCAGAATGGGAATGGGATGTGGAATTAAAATGTGTGGCCACTGGGAGATCCTGCTTTCTCTGGCGGACAGAGCGTAGATGTTCAGCAAAGCGGTCTCCCAGTCTACGTTGGGTCTCGCCAATATATAAAAGGCCACATTGGGTCCCTTTTACCAATCACCTGTCCAGCTCTTGGCTCCATCCCTCCTCCTCCTGTCTTCTCCTATCATTTTGGATCTCCCCCTCCCCCTCCAACTTTCAAATCCCTTACTCACTCTTCCTTCAGTTAGTCCTGACGAAGGGTCTCGGCCTGAAACATCGACTGCACCTCTTCCTAGAGATGCTGCCTGGCCTGCTGCGTTCACCAGCAACTTTGATGTGTGTTGCTTGAATTTCCAGCATCTGCAGAATTCCTGTTGTTTGAGTGAAGGAAGAAATGGATAGATCAGGAGGAGAGAGGAAAGGAACAAAAGGAGAGCATCTCATCAGAAATTGGAGAAATCAATGCCCATGCCATTGAGTTGCAGACTACCCAGGCAGAATGCAGGTTGTTGTTTATCTGACATGTGTTCAGCCTCACCCTGGTGGTGGAGGAGGCTGAGGTCAGAAATGTCAGTATCAGTTTAAGCAATTGATGTATTGATATTAAATGCCTGAGATGTTTTTGTTTGATGCACCTGAACTCCCGTTCTTCCACTTCTTCTGAGTTTTACAGCTGTCCAATGGAATTATTACACCAGAATCTTATTGGTATTGTATGAGAAATCTATATGAGACTGACTGAAGTCCAGAATCGTAATGAGATGTTCATGCATTGCGTATATCCTCAGTTTGCAAACTGTTTATCCCAAAGTAGTTCAATGCTATTCAGGTAACATTCTGCACAGTGCTACCAAATTAGGTGAAATACAGCAGAAATGACCCTGGTCAAACTTGCACTCATTACTTGACATTGGAGTTAAACATTCTACACCAATATAGAAAGAACATCAACAGATCATTATGGTTTTTTGTGAATATTTCAGTACACCCTGAGCTTCCTCACTGTATGCAGCTTTTTTTTACAGTCCAGCTCTCTGAATGTAATGCTCCATTTAAAATCAAGTCTACCCAAGATCAGAGCAATATAACTTTCTGCCTTCCTTTGAAAGAATTCAATGAATTGGACTTCTGTGTGACACTCCTATTCAAGTTACCCTGATTATTCTTGCTAGCTTATTCATTAGTTTTCCAAAATTGTGTTAATATAGTAAGATTTTGAATTCATTTCTATGTGTATCCTGAAAATCAAAGCTGCACAGAACAAACAGATTAAAGTAGACTTTAGTGTTGCTCCTTTGCTTTCAGTTCTGTTTGTATGAATTCGGAGACTTATAGGGATGCAGAAATATGAAGCTGTTATTGAGCTAAAGGTGACTGATCTCTACATTCATTGAAACTATAATTGTATAGAGATTGTGACATAAGGGTGATTGCATAGTGTAAGAATGACATACTTGCTGAAATCAGCCCTTGAACCGGAGATTAGAGTCACCTGAGAAGAAAAGTTAATGAAGTTTAATCAGTGCCTGTTCAAATCATGCCTTTAAAGCAGCTTCAAGTAAGGACTCTGTTCCACTCTCTATCTTTTGTTTCTTTCCTCCTCAGCAGAAGCTATTGTTGTTGATGGTGTCTTACTTATCTCTATTCTTCTCAGTTAATCACATCCATCTTCCAACCATCTATTCTTTCCTCACCTCCTCTTTTTTCCCGACCTTTTAGATTTTCTAACTTCTATCACTTCTCATGAAGATTGTGATTTGAAACATTATGTCATGGTCCGGATCGGGGTCCCTTTAAATTTACCTTGTTTATGTTACGATTCAGACCGTTGATTCCCTGTTTTCCCGTGTCCCTCGACTTCGATGATTAGAGGCAACTAACGCTTGGCTGAACCGGTAGTTTATAGTCTCCGGCTTTCTACTGTTCGGCGCAGGAGCGTTTGCAAAGTCACCAAGGTACGGCGTGCCAATGTCATCTGGCCGGAGCAAGCCTAGTCTCCGCCGGAAGTGAGTGCCGGTAAATCGCCTTTCCTCACCAGAACAACCTTGTCAAGTTACTTCACCAAACTGAGCCTGCAAATTTTCCTTACTGAGGTGAGTCCATCAGTTAACCCGCCGGAGGGAATCAAGAACTGCTGTCTACTGTTCCAAGGCCAAGTCGAGACCTCGCCACTACCCGGAGGCTCCAAGTCAAGTCCTGGTTCCGGGGGCATTCAAGTTCCAAGTCAAATCTTGGCTCCGGTGGCATTCAAGCATCAAGTCGAGTCCTGTCCCTGGCGCCATTCAAGCACCAAGTTGAGTCCTGGCCCTGGCGGCTTCCCAGTTCTGAGTCAAGTCCTGGCCCTGGCGGTCTGTGATCCCTGTCCTACCCCCTTGTCTGAATCCCTTCTCTGCCCCTCTCGTCTCTAGCCCTTCTTAACCAACCTATCAACTTTGATGGCAACTTTGAGGGATCCATAGACATGGACCCCAAGATCCCTTTGTTCTTCAACACTACTACGTTTTCTGTCATTAACCCTATTCTCTGCTTTCAAGTTCCACCTTCCAAAGTGTATCCCTTCATACTCTTCCCCAACGGACTCCATCTGCCACTTCTCAGCCCAACTCTGTATTCTATCAATATCCACAACACTACCAATCTTTGTGTCCTTCTCTAATGTCTATTATCTGTAACCGATAAAGTTTGCCATTTTGTAAGATCTTGTTGGAGAAGCCTTGACAAGTTGTTGTTCTGCATTTTGTAAATCTAGCAATGCAGACATTCATTCCCACCTACCACTTATGGGGTGGATGTGATGTGTAGGCAATTTGTAAATCTTACCCACCATGTCCACTGTGCAAGTGGTAGAGGGAATGAATTTTTTATGTTGTTAGATCTGGTACCAGTTAAGAAGGCTGACTAACCTGGCTGGGATTGGACATCTTGAGCGCTACTAGAATGGACTTACAAAGGTTGGCAATTATTTTAAATTCTGATGTCTCATTCATCATTATTCACTTTTCCCAGGGTGAAAATATCAAGTGCTGGAGACCATAGCCTTAAAGTGAGAGGGAAAAAGTTTAATGGAGATTTATGAGTCAACTTACATCATGTGGCATAACTTCCTCAGCTCGGGAAAGTGGTAAATGCAGACATAGTAGCTATATTTAGAAAGGCATATGAACAAGCAAAAAATGGCTGGATATATACCATGTGTAGGAAGATGGAATTAATTAAATTTGGCATAGTTATCATAGACCTCGTGGACCAAAGACACTATTTGTGTGCTCTGCTGCTTTATGTTCTATGTTCTCATTCAACACACCAGCCACAGACATTCACAGAGAGTCAGCTTCAGTAGCCCTTCACCCAATTCCAATGAATATTAACATATTTTACTAAAGTATAGCTCATCTTCACGGGCTTTGATGAGTTTATGCAAGTATGAGAATAAACCAAAGGAACTGTGAGGAACGGGGGCTGCTGAGATAAGGGGAGTTTGGAATGAGGCCTAGTGTGTTTTTAATCAGAATAAGATTTAATATCACTAGCATATGTTGTGAAATGTATTATCTTTGTGATATATATACAGTGGCATGCAAAAGTTTGGGTACCCCTGGTCAAAATTTCTGTTACTGTGAATAGCTAAGCAAGTAAAAGATGAACTGATTTCCAAAAGGCATAAAGTTAAAGATGACACATTTCTTTAATATTTTAAGCAAGATTACTTTTTTTATTTCCATCTTTTACAGTTTCAAAATAACAAAAAAGGAAAAGGGCCCGAAACAAAGGTTTGGGCACCCTGCATGGTCAGTAGTTAGTATCACCCCCTTTGACAAGTATCACAGCTTGCAAACGCTTTCTGTAGCCAGCTAAGGGTCTTTCAATTCTTGTTTGGGGGATTTTCGCCCATTCTTCCTTGCAAAAGGCTTCTAGTTCTGTGAGATTCTTGGGCCATCTTGCATGCACTGCTCTTTTGAGGTCTATCCACAGATTTTCGATGATGCTTAGGTCGGGGGACTGTGAGGGCCATGGCAAAACCTTCAGCTTGCACCTCTTGAGGTAGTCCATTGTGGATTTTGAGGTGTGTTTAGGATCATTATCCTGTTGTAGAAGCCATCTTCTTTTCACCTTCAGCTTTTTTACAGACTGTGTGATGTTTGCTTCAGAATTTGCTGGTATTTAATTGAATTCATTCTTCCCTTTACCAGTGAAATGTTCCCCGTGCCACTGGCTGCAACACAAGCCCAAAGCATGATTGATTCAGCCCCGTACTTAACAGTTGGAGAGGTGTTCTTTTCATGAAATTCTGCACCCTTTTTTCTCCAAGCATACCTTTGCTCATTGCAGCCGAAAAGTTCTATTTTAACTTAATCCACAGGACTTGTTTCCAAAATGCATCAGGCTTGTTCAGATGTTCCTTTGCAAATTTCTGACGCTGAATTTTGCAGTGAGGACGCAGGAAAGGTTTTCTTCTGATGACTCTTCCATAAAGGTCATATTTGTGCAGGTGTCACTGCACAGTAGAACAGTGCACCACCACTCCAGAGTCTGCTAAATCTTTCTGAAGGTCTTTTGCAGTCAAAGGGTGGTTTTGATTTGCCTTTCTAGCAATCCTACGAGCAGTTCTCTCGGAAAGTTTTCTTGGTCTTCCAGACCTCAACTTGACCTCCTCTGTTCCTGTTAACTGCCATTTCTCAATTACATTACGAACTGAGGAAACAGCTACCTGAAAACGCTTTGCTATCTTCTTATAGCCTTCTTCTGCTTTGTGGGCATCATTTATTTTAACTTTCAGAGTGCTAGGCAGCTGCTTAGAGATGCCTATGGCTGCTGATTGTTGGGGCAAGGTTTGAGGAGTCAAGGTATTTATAAAGCTTTGAAATTTGCATCACCTGGCCTTTCCTAAAGATGACTGTGAACAAGCGATAGTGCTAACAAGCTAATTAAGGTCTGAGACCTTGGTAAAAGTTATCTGAGAGCTCAAATCTCTTGGGATTCCCAAATTTTGCATGGTGCTCCTTTCCTTTTATCACTCTAAAATTGTACAAAATAAAAAATAATATGCTAATCTTGCTTAAAATGTTGCTTATATATATATATTTTACATACTTAAATGAGTAGTGCAAAAATAGAATTAAAAAAGTAGTGAAGTAATGTCCATGGGTTCAGTGTCCATTCAGAAATCAAATGGCAGAGGGGAAGAAGCTGTTCCTGGATCCTGGATCATTGAGTGTGTGCTTTCAGGCTTCTGTACCTCCTTCTTGATGGTAGCAATGGGAACAAGGTATGACCTGGTTAATGAGGGTCCTTAATGATAGGCCCCACCTTTTTGAGGCATCATTCCTTGAAGAAGTCTTGGATAATATGGAGGCTAGTGCCCACAATGGAGCTGACCAAGTTTACAACTCTCTGCAGCTTACTTTGATCCTGTGCAGTAGCCCCCCCCACCAACCAACCCCCCCCCCCCGACCAGATGGTGATGCAGCCTGTTAGAATGCTCTCCATGGTACATCTGTTGGAATTTGCAAATGTTTTTGGTGACATACCAAATCTTCTCAATCTCTTAATGAAATATTGCTGCCGTTATTTCTTCTCTGTAGCTGCATTGATACGTTGGGTCCATGTAGATTCTCAGAGTTATTGACACCCAGGAACTTGAAATTGCTCACTCTTTCAACTTCTGATGCCCCAATGTGAAATGGTGTGTATCCCTTCGTCTTACCCTTTTGAAGTCCACAATCATTTCTTTGGCCTTATGAGTGTACTGGTAAGTTTAAATGGAGCGTGAGAAACGCAACTGCAGTACACTTAAAAGTCACGTGGAAAACAGGGCCGGATGTGTTTCAGGACGTGTGAGAGTGAGTGCTAGATACTGCATCAATGGGACCTCAAAACAATGGGATGGCAGATTACCAGAGTTTTACTTTATTGGAATACACAGCTGGCGGTTAGCTCAAAATGAGGGAGTTGTGCCATTGCAGAGGATAGTTATCGAGTAGTATGCCTGCATTTAGCATTCAGGTTTCAGATAAATCCCATTACATGCTGCATTAAAAAGTTGCACAATCTGATAGAATTTGTAAATTAAGAACATGTAATAATTGGCCATGACTAAAAGAGATGATATCAACCCATTTTCTTCACTCCTCTGAATGAGCTCTTTAATCTCATACATACCAAGTAATAATAGTAGCTGAATAGATTCATATCATACAAATCGCAGTTCCACTCAATTAATACTTACTAGTCTGGCTACTTTAGTCAATTTCTACTTTCATTTGGAATCCTGGTGTAATTTTGAATTGAACTTCACAGTGTACCACTCATACCACTTCTTTGAATTGTTTGGCTGGCATTTTTCAACTTGGTTATTATAGAAGTTGAATCTAGATGTCGAATGCACATTAACAGAACTGTATTTGCCAATATAAAATTATCCTTCTCTCCTTAATAACGATGGTTTGAAACAATCCGTGTGTGCAGTAACTAAGATAATTGTAAATGGTATGTGCTGTTGATCTGCTGATGAAACTCATTTTGTCAGAAGATTGGTTAATCCAGATAAATCGTTATGCAGTAATAATTATAGAATCCAACTAAAAATAGCTCATATAAAATTTCCACTTTTGTTCATTCGTACTCTAATCTTTATCCGGTTAACTTTGGACTTGTCAGATAGTTACAATGCACTTCAAATAGGGATAACATTGGGAGGGAAGGCACTTCATTGTTCCTTTTAAGTACCTCTTTAAATAATTACTAGAATACAAAAAATACTTAAGGATTCTTAAAAAAAATTCTCCTTATCAAATGTATAGTTTCATTTTACTTTCTAGTCATTGTTTTTGTTTATTTGAATATTGATTATAATTTATTAATTTATAATTTATAATTTTTTTTATAATTTTATAATTTTATATTTTTATAATGTATTTATTTATTAATATTGCAGGATAATATTAGTGTAAATATTTTCACACATACCATAAAATTAAATTTATTTAATGCATTGTAAATTCATTTTTCCTACAACAAAATTCTCTCCCACATTCAATCACATATTATCAAACTAAAAAAAATCACTGAAAACCTGAAACTTCCATTGATATGGGCTCATGGAATGAAAGAGCAATTTATGATGAATTATAGAATATTGTATTTCTAGGCAGTCAAGGATGACTTTAGCTCTCCAGTCTTGGGATCCTTACTCTTCCATTGATAGGGTAGAAGATGGGATCTGATCCTTAGGGTTCTTCTAAAGTCAGGAATGATGAGCAGTCTTAATTCCAGGATTTCAGTTTATTTTAGAGTACAAACATACAAAAACAAAGCAAACTAAATAAAGAGTTGAGAAACAATCTACGAAGTGTATAAATGCAAAGACAAAGAGATAAAGAAGAAGGCAAGAATCCAAGATGGCGCCTCTGAAAAATCTGTCACTTCTGCAAATAAGATGAAAAGAATTCCTTAGAGCATAAACTAATTAGTAGGCTACATAATTAAAGCAATTACATTACATGGATAATGTGCAAATAATAACCAATTAAAAATGAGAAAAGAGGTAAACCATTAATTTAGCTGATATACCGCTTTCTGCCAGTAAGTGGGGATGAGCCACCACATACTATGAAAAATACATGAGTTTGTTAAAAAGTACAAATCTTATATTAAAAAGTATTGTTAAAAAACAGTGGTTTCCAACAGCCCAATCTTTCTGCCTCATACATATAGGTTTTGTGTTCCACCAGAGCATAGACCATAAGACCATAAGGTATGGAAGTAGAAGTGGGCCATTCCATAGGTAGAATCCCCTACCATGGGAAATAACTTTGCCATATCTAATCTGTTCAGCCCTTTTAACATTCTGAATGTTTCCATGAGATTCCCCCTCACTCTCCTGAACTCCAGGGAATACAGCCAAGAGCTGCCAGATGTTCCTCATACGGCAACCCTTGCATTCCTGGAATCATTCTCGTGAATTTTCTCTGAACCCTCTCCAATGTCAGTCCATCCTTTCTAAAATAAGGAGCCCAAAACTGCACACAATGCTCCGTGTGGTCTCACGAGTGCCTTATACAGCCTCGACATCACATCCCTACTCTTATGTTCTATATCTCGAGAAATGAATGCCGTCATTGCATTCACCTTCTTCAGAACTGACTCAACCTGGAGGTTGATCTTTAGGGTATGTTGCACAAGGACTCCCAAGTCCCTTTGCGTCTCTGCATTTTGAATTCTCTCCCCACCTAAATAATAGTCTGCCCGTTTATTTCTTCCACCAAAGTACATGACCATACACGTTCCAACATTCTATTTCATTTGCCACTTCTTTGCCCATCCCCCTAAACTATCTATGTTTCTTTGCAGGTTCTCTGTTTCCTCAATACTACCTGCTCCTCCACCTATCATGGGTTAAAGGTTTCTAGTAACATTATATGTGAAGAATCGCACTGAGAGAGCACACAACCAGTGGGATCACATTGAAATTTATCAGAACTAATTTTGTTTAATGATTATAGCCACTATGAAAATGAATAGATGAGCACATCAGACATGGGTGACAATCACCTCATAAAGGAGAGAAAAAAAAACATTTGAGCATCCCACTGGATTCTTTTTTGAGAACTCCATTAGCCAGAGTTGACCATGGATATTGTGTCCTAGCTGCTTAGATATGCAAGCCAGGGCAGTATGATCTGGAGAGTAAGCTGATTCCCCATGTAGCAAGCTGCTCCTCTCCATGCATCTGATGAACCCAAAATGAACGGCATAGACCAATACAATTTGGTATCAGCAGTATTGCAGGAGTTGCCATACAGCATTGAATTCAATGTATGACTTGCTTAGGGACTCCAGCTCCAGATTTTTCCTTTGGGGTTTACTCCCAAAGCCTTCCCCATGAGCGGACATAGCCGCAAGGCAGCAGAGGTTAGAGATCAGCGTTTTCCTTCTCCTAGATGAGCTATCAACCACAGCTAATGACCCCATCTGCCCAAGTGACTGGCTTTAAGGCACCAGTAACCCACCTTTGCCCTTTCTCCTGTCAGTAGATATGGTTCTGCTGGGCTTGGTAGCTAAGCCACGCATGAAGGCCAGGAGCTGTACTTGGTTTTCAGAGGCTTTTTGATGTAAACACCATTGGGAACATTTAATAGGTAGTGAGAGCTTGTCCCCATTACCACGCCTGGCTATGACAACCTTAAGGAACCACTGGATGTGCCACACAGTTATTACATTTCTAGACAAGAGTCAATGTCAGCACGCTCTTGTTATTTTGCTGACTGCAGTGTAATGCTAAAATGTAATGTTCGTAGTTACTTAATGTGTGGGAATGTCCAATCTACTGGAACTTAACAAAGGATTTTACTAAGAGGTCTATCTCATCATCAGTGAGCTGCTCATGCTTAACATTGACATAAAAGACAAGCATGGACTGAACATCTTAAGATTTTCGGGTATGGACTGGTTATCGGAAGCATGGCATAAGAGAACGTGGGAGGTCTAAAACAACTCCTCACCCTACCCTAGCCTGAATCTGTTGATGGAAAGGTTTTAAAAAAAATTATGTTGCTTTGGTTTTAATTTTAATTTTGTTTTGAATTAATTACTTTGAATGTGATGGTTATTGAAACATTATTAAAAACAGTGACAGTTTTTGAAGAAATTGATTTATCTCCGGCCTTACGTTGTCAACGATTTTTAGAAGATGGGGCCAGAGTCAGCCTTTGATCCTCCCCGCTGGACTCAGGGTTGCCATGTGGACGGAAGTAAAATAAGCCTCCTACATTCACAACAGTTACTGTGACCATGAGGGGATAGTAAGTGGCAATTTCCACTGCAGAGTGCATGATGCTAAAAGCTAAACTGTCTTTATATTAATGAAATTCACCAATCTGCATTGTTTCCGGGTTGTGACACCTTCAGTGGGATCTAAATTCTGGGGAAGCTTGATATGCATGTTTAAGTTGCCAATTAGCAAAGAACAAAAATATCCATCACATAAGATTGGGACCTAATTAACTATTTATTAGTGTGGGTACTACCTACAGGAGTTTCATAATTTTTAGTTCCGTGTCAGAAATTGCCACTTGGAAACTTCAGCTCCCCAAGAGCAGATGATATGAATCTTGATCATGTTCTTTTTAAATTATTTACAATAAGAATAGTGCATAACAAAAGATATATCTGTTGGGTGAGATATAAGAATGTATCAAGATTTAGAAAGAAAGAAAGTATTTGGATTTGTAATCCTGCTTCAAGTCCCAATATAATTTTCTACAAATCCAGTGCTTTCCGGAAGTATAGCCAATATTATAATGCCAGAAGGTTGGAAGTTAGTGAAGGTACTAGTAGGTTCCACTACTCCTAATCCACCAATGTCAATATAATTTGTTTCTAATAATGTTGGTTCAATTATAACTACTAGGAAGATTTCCTGTATTTCTTTAAAAGAATGAGTTTTCGAATGTTTGTAGTCTACCCCAGAAAGCAGTCAGGATCTTTGTTCTGGGAATCATCTGAAATTTTGTTCAGGATTATTTTTTAATTTCCTTTTACATGCAATATCACTTGCTTAGTGCTGTCAAATAACTAATAATATGTTTTTTGTGAGTGCTGTTGGTAAATAATCTCTCAGCTTTATCCTGCATGCTCACAAAAGGGCTCTATATTATTACGTGTGAACTATTGTATACAGACATTCAGTTTTTAGTTGATGGTTCATTTGACTCTTATTCAACCATGAAAAAAGGCTGAGCCTCATGAAACGATCATTATCAAAGGAAAGTTATATTACTACAGTTACTGGCCTTATTTATCTTTATATTCTTGTTTTTGGTAAACTAGGAAGTAATTCATCAACTAAAGTCAGCTTGATTGTGTAAATAGTTGATTTTGCAATTTTTATAGGATCAACAAAAACCTATTCAAAATGAAATGGAGCAGATTGTTACACTCTCGTGCTTTTCAAAACTGTGATATAATTTGCACCTTGTGTGAGCATGGAACTATCTTCCTGTCCTTCTGGGGTGTTAACGAGGAGGAGTTGCTTTGAATTTTCAAGATGCATTATGACAGCAGATTAGTAGTTTCATGGCAAATGTTGCACAGATTGCCATCTGCTCCATTCTTTTTTAGCCCTAGTTTTTTTCTGATCCTACTTGCCTTATTCATAGTACTTGTGTTTCTTCAAGCATATCAAATTCCTTGGGACATGAGTTGGATGCATCATGTAAATATATTATTGTGGATTACAATTGGTTTTTTACTGGGCAAAATTTTAAAACTGATGATAGTCATCATTTAACGATAGACTCTAAAAAACAAAAGTTTCAAAATTCCTGATCAATACCGGAAGTTAAACCATTAATTAACATCTCCACAATATTTTTAGCTGTTATGGTGTGGTCTATTGATTTGGGCTTACAAAAGTATATCCAAACGTAGTCACTTTTGCTGAGATAGTTGGAATACTGAGCTATTATAATTAAGAATTTTGAATGTCATAACATAGCCACATCCAGAAGAAATCCTATGAACTCTGGAATGTCATTGGTAGTATGCTGTTGTCTCTCCCATGCCAATAGTTCCATAATAATGTGCTGGCTGAAAAGGGGCTGGCAAAATAATACTTCAGTGAATCACATTTGCCCTTACTCAATTGAATGTCATAGCAACTTCAGGAAAGAGCACAAACACATAAATTCAAGGAGCTGTGTCCTATTTCTGCGCAGTTTCTTGAGATCACAGGCAGAGCAGCTGCCACACAAAGCTATAACGCATCTGGATGGGATGGTGCATACATTAAAATTGGTGTGGGTCAGTTAACGGGAACATGCCAAAGTTCTTTAGCCTCTAGAGGAAATTTGCAGGTACTGGTGGGTCTTCTTGACTGTGGTGTCAATACAGTTGAAGCAGGACAGGTTACTGGTGATATTTACTCTGAGGAATTTGAGGCCTTCAATCCTATCGACATCAGCACCACTCTTATAGTAGGAGCATTTCATTTTCCCCCTTTCTGAATTCAGACAGTGACCTTGTCTCAGACAGAATAGAGCAGAATTTCCATCACAAAAAGCTCATGACTGTCTGGGATAGAGGATGGACCTCTGTCTCCTAACAAACCTGTCACTAAATTTTATTTTTTAAATGTCTCTGATATTCAAATAGATTAGAGATTTTTAAAATTGAAAAAAATAATTAAAACTATATAAATTATTAAATTATAGTTATTGTCTACACAAGAGATCCCACAGATATTGAAAATTTTGAATATCACATACAAAATGCTGGAGGAACTCTGCAAGTCAGGCAGCATCTATAGAGGGGAATAAACAGATGACGTTTCGGACCAATAGAAGGTTTCAGCATGAAATGTGGACTGTTTATTCCCCTTCCTAGACGGTGTTCGACTTGCTGAGTTCCTCAAGCATTTTGTGTGTGATGTTCTCTTTATTGTCTGGCAGTCCATTTGTTATCAGCAGTTTAAAGAATGACTGAATCTCCAGGACTTCTACCTTGCTGCAGATTGATTGCTCCCTGGGTTTTGCAGTTGTCTGCAGAGGCTTGCAGAACCTGTCTGGAAGGGTCTTTGAAATAAACAGTTATGCTGTGCTGAGCTGCTAATCTTGTTAGATTTTTCATCCATGGTTCTAAACTAAAAACTCAGTTATTATGACCTTTGGTACCTGTCTTCCTACCACAATGCCTTCTGTTATATACCAGTATGGTTGATCACAAAGTGTGACTGTTGAGTATGAAGAAATGCATTAGCTTAGATTTCATAGTCACCTTGATGGTGCAACTGTAACGAAAACCAATTTCCCCCGGGATCAATAAGGTATGACTGTGACTACGATAACATTGCTTCAGTTCTACATCACCTGTCAAACTGCAACTTGTAACTGCAGATCCTGAACCAATCAGATTAAAAATTCCTAACATGATTGAAAAAGGGAGAGAAATATCTTTAAATGTTTTGTCAAAGCTCCAATCTTCATTGAAAACTAAATAGTAAGAATAAAGGCATTGGAGAGGTGGTCAATTATATTCAGTGCTGAAAACATTGTATGGTAAGACTTAAAATGTATCATGACGTTACAATATTTTTGGATTAAACTTAATGAAGTCCTAACATTTTTTGGTGACTTTAATATATTTAACATGTAATTAAAACAACCGTTCTTTTCCATGTGTCTGATTGCTGGATCTTTCGTTTGTTTGCCAATATGTCAAAGCCTTTGGAGCAGAATGCCATCTGAACAGTAACCTGGCTTTTTATATTTTACTGTGAATTTACATAGGACATAGAACACCACAGCACAGTATAGGCCCTTTGGCCCACAAAGTTATGCCAACTTTTTAACCTAGGTGAGATTCATCTAACCATTCCCTCATTCATAGCCCTCTGTTTTTCTATCATCCATGTGCCTATCAAAAAGTTTATTAAATGCCCCTAATGTATCTGCCTCTACCACTACCTCCAGCAGGGCATTCCAAACACTCACCCCTCTTGCTGTAACAAAATTACCTCTGACATTGCCCCCTCCCATATTCCCTCAAATCACCTTAAACTTGCCCACACCAAAAGTCATTATCTACTTTATAGTTCAAACCTGAATATTGTTTAACTCACAATTGCTTCTGCAAATTTTCAACTGTGGTTTCATTTAACAAAATTGATTGCTTTTTCATGAATCAATATACAATTGGAAATATAAAGTACAAGGTTAATACATTATTTAACAACTTCCTTTTACTGTCAATGTACTTTCTCAATTAAAAATGTACTTTGATATTTCATCTGACAATCAGAGAACATTAAAGACATAGCACAATTGCAAAGTACTTAGCACATCACATCTGTGCTAAATGGTAACAAATTCCATAGCAGAACTATTTATACCGAGCAACACACATAAAAATTGCTGGTGAACGCAGCAGGCCAGGCAGCATATACAGGAAATGGTACAGTCAACGTTTCAGGCCAAGACCTTTCGTCTGACCAGTCCTGACGAAGGGTCTCGGCCCAAAGCGTTGACTGTACCTCTTCCTATAGTTGCTGCCTGGCCTGCTGCGTTCACCGGCAATTTTTATGTGTGTTGCTTGAAATGCCAGCATCTGCAGATTTCCTCAGATTTAAACTGAATTCTTTTCGGAGTCATTCTTTTCAGACAATATTTTCCTGAGTGTTTACTTCTATCTCAAGTATAATCAAGTTTACTTTGTTTGTAATTTATGGTAATATATTCAATATCTCAATCTTTGAAAGAGCTTTATAATTTCTCTGCCACATTATATATTTAAACTTACGTTTATGTGCAACTCCATTTTGTGGTCCAAACAGGCAGCAGAGTAATGTTGTTTGCCTGCTTCTTAATAATGTAACTATTTCATAAACTTTCAAGTTGTAAAATAATAGTTGAATTTAAGTACAGTAAAAGTAATGATGCACATGATAATGAATTTTTAGATATATTTATGCTTCATCTCAATACATTCATAAATATATTGCACCTGGCATCGTTATCACATTCATTAAGACGTTGCACCTGCTATAGATTTGTCAAAAAGTCATCTGCCATGATAGGACTCTTGTCTCTAACATGATTTCTGTAAATGCCTGAGCTTAGTCCTCTCCTTAACTTGTACCCTGGAATCTAAAGGTACCTCCCATACTTGGCTAAGCACTCTATTATATTCAACTATTTCATAAAATGTCTATCACCTAGCAACTGTATTGTTTATGTTTCCACAGAACTATACAGCAGTGGAAATAAAAATTATTTGCTGGACATTTTATTTTCAAAAGAGAGGGCTGTTGCCAAAGCTCCAGTTTATTCATCCAACACTATTTGTTTTATTGATGAATTGGTTGTCAGCTGAGCAATTTGCTGCAAAATAGAGATTGACGGTGGAAAGCATTTCCTTTTCTTGCTGAAAGTAGAATTATTGTCACATGAGAGCCATTGAGACAAGCAGCTGCCACAATTGCTGTGCTCCCATAAGTATGATCTGCTTATAAAACTAGACATTGACACTGATGGAAAATTTCACCTCTGCAAAGAGGGAAAATAAAGCCTCTCAGAGTCCGGTAAAGTATTACAGGAAGGAGTGAATTTGTTGAATGGTAACAGTTATGATGATGTTTATTAAAAGTGTTAAAGCTCTGGTATTCTGGCCTTTCCTGGCACATGGGGTCATAATTGGAATAGAAATGATTTTACAAATTATCCAATTTTTTTTATTGTAGACATTCCAATTTTATTAAACAGGGGATTGTTAAAGCAAAGTGATTAAAGCTCAACAGGGAACATGTATACAATTTTTTGTTCAATAGTCTAACAAGATAATAGGAACAAGAAAAAGCAGCAGATATGGAAGTTAGTAACTCTTAAGCATATATCTCTATATTATAGGATTATGGCTCAGAGGATATATCAATTCTACTCTAATAAATGTCTAGAAATTCCAAAGACCGTAAAACTACATGACCATGAGGTATAGGAACAGATTAGGCTATTTGGCCCATAGAGTCTGTTCCACCATTTCATCATGGCTGATCCAGTTGCAATCCAGAATCTATCAACTTCTTCCTTAAATAGGCATATGGACATGGCCTCCACAACTGCCTGTGGCAATGAATTCCACAGATTTACTACTCTCTGGCTAAAGAAATTCCTCTTCATCCCCTTTCTTAAAGGACACCCCCCCATTCTGAGGTTGTGTCCTCTGCTCCTAGACTCTCCCACCATAGGAAACATCCTTTCCATATCCACTCTATCTAGACCTTTCACCATTCAATAGGTTTCGATTAGGCCACCCCTCAGTCTTCTGAATTCTACTGAATACAGGCCTAGAGCCATCAAATGCTGTACATATGACAAGCCATACAATCCTGGAATCATTTTTGTGAACCTCTTTTTAATCCTCTCCAATATCACCACATCCTTTCTAAGATGAGGGACCGAAAATTGCTCACAATACTCCAAATGAGGCCTCACCAGTGCTTTATAAAGCCTCAGTGTTACATCATTGCTTTCATATTCTAGTCCTCTTGGAATGAATACTAACATCACATTTACCTTCCTCGCCATTGACTCACTGACTGAACTGTATTTCTCAAAATGGTTTGAGACATTTGTTTTTGTTTCACTTGCAGGCCTGGAAATTTTATGGAGTTTCTTTTGGCTGAGACAGCAAGGAATAATACTCTAACATGCATTATACAATTATACAAGTCATTGGTGTACGGCCAACAATGGCAAGGGCTTCAAAAGTGATACTCCCAAATTGTGTCTTTGAATTCAAATAAGAATTAGCGGGTTTTGGGCATGAGCAATACAGCAAAATGAATGGTCACCATAATATCAGAAAGGGGCATATATGGCAGAGATCATGATAATTTGGAACCTCATAAATGTGATTTGGAACTTACCTCCTTGTAAGGCGATCTTGGGACAATTCAGGAAGAACTTATAAAACCATAAGTTCATGACATAGGGCAAATCGACCCTTTGAGTTTGCTCCACTGTTCCATCATGGCTGATTTATTATTATCTCTCAACCCCATTCTCCTGCCTTCTCCCTGTGACCTTTGACTCCCTGACTGATAAAGAAATTCTCAACCGCCACTCTAAATATACTCAATGATTTGGCGTCCACAATTTTCTGTAGAAATAACTTTTCCCTGACTAAAGAAGTTCCTTATTTCTGTTTTAAATGAACATCATTCTATTCTGAGTCTGTGCCTCCTGCTTCTAGACTCACCCTTTATAGAAAATATCCTCTCCACATCCACTCCACCTAGGCCTTTCAATATTCAAAAGGTTTCAATGAGATCCCCCTTCAACCTTCTAAACACCTGAACCATCAAATGCTACTCATACTGTACGTTAACCCTTTCAAAGGTTTCAAAGGTACATTTAATGTCAGAGAAATGTATACAATATACACCCTGAAATTCTTTTTTTTTTCAAACACCATCCACAAAAACAGAGGAATGTCCCAAAGAATAAATAACTGTTAAATTTTAGAACCCCAAATTCCCTCTGGCTCCCCCCTCCCATGCATAAGAAGCAGCAAAGCAACAATCCCCCCTCCCACACCAGCAAGAAAAACATCAGCGCTCCCCACTGTGCACTCAAGCGTGCAGCAAAGCATCAATAAAGACACAGACTTGCAGTACCCCAAAGACTAGTCGTTCACCTGGTAATTCGGCATACCACAGGAGCTCTCTCTCCCTAATAAGGGAAAAAGAAATGTCCCTGTTTCACAGCAAAAGGGAAGACATAACAAACAACTCGCTGATTTACGATGTTAAAAGCCTGTTGTGTTACTTCTTCCAAGCTCTGTGCTCAAAGAACTCTGAACTCTGGGCACACAGCTGGCAGCCAGCTTGCTGCCTTTGATCTTCCGTCTCCCCCAACACACCCATTTCCTGAAGAGGTACCGACCTCGTGTCTGCCTGTCTCCAGAGCCGCGAAGGTGTGCTAGTCTTCTAGGCTGCGTCCTTGGTATATCGAATAACAGCCAGTCGTAAGACCATGAGAGCGGGTCCCATTCATGCAAAGAACCAAAGTCAGCATGAAACTCCAGGTCAGGGTCTTCAAAAGAACCCTGAAAGGGAAAAATAGAGATATTACAGGTAGAAATAGGGCTGTTTCCAAACATGCAAGCAAAGGAGTCCCCGTTAGGCACCATCTTCTCCTAAGCTCCAACCTGTAGTCATTCCTGTAGTCATTCTTGTGACCTCTGGTCCCCCTCCAATGCCAGCACATCTTTTCTTAGATAAGGGGCCCAAAACTGCTCAGAGTACTTCGTGCGGTCTGCCCAATGCCTTATGTAGCTTTAGCATGGTCTTATATTCTAGTTCTCTTGAAATAAATGCTAATATTGCATTTGCCTTCCATACCACCCACTCAACCTGCAAGTTAACCTTTAGGAAATCCTGCACAAGAACTCCCAAGTCCCTTTAAATGTCTAAATTTAGAATTTTCTCCCCATTTAGAAAATAGTCTGTGCCTTTATTCTTTCTATGAAAGTGCATGACCATACACATCTCTGCAGAATATATTCCATCTGCCACTTCTTTGCCCATTCTCCCAATCTAAATCCTTCTGCAGACTCACTGTTTCCTCAATACTATCTGCCTCTCCAGCCACCTCCATATCGTCTGCAATTAAATCTTCACTGTCTTGTTCTCATCCTGTAATAAAGTTAGTAACCAAAAGGTATAAATTTGAAATCTTCTCTCTTTTGACATGAATTGTCTTTCTATTTATGATAATGAAGAAGCAACCAATAGAGCAAAGTGGATCCTGAAAAATAAAATTGTCCAGGGAAAGAGTCAAGAAATTCATCCAAGTTTGTGGCAGGAAACCAACACAAGAACTAATGACCCATTTAGCCACCTTGCTGTTTAAAATGCTTTTGCTCACACTGCACCTTTAAATTTATCTACCTTTTGAATTTTATAAACCAGGCAAAGGAACATGCCACTGACAGTGCAGTGAGTGCATGATTCAGCTGTGTGCATTTCCACTTTCAGATTTCTTGTATAATTTTTATATGTGCTAGTTGAAAGACATTTAGAGATTTGTACTGCTGTGAGCACAAGGACACAATTTGAGCCTAATAATTTTACAGCAAGGAGGTCAGTGAGTGTTTGGAACAAGAAAATGGTAGAAGGGTCATTCTGGGAAAGCACTAGAGATGTTGATTCAGGAGGCTGGTAAAGAGATTCAGCTAGAAGGATGTCAGTGAGGTCAGTCCAGAAATTTGTAGCTGAGCTAGAATGCCAGTGGAGTGGTTGGGCTGGAAGATCATTAGATAGTTCAGGTCTGAGTATCAGTAATGTAATCGGATGAGAGGTCAGTAGGGAAGCCAAGCCTGGAGGTTACCTGAGGGGGTTAAACTTGAAACTGGTTGGAGGATCAGGGCAGGCAGTAGAGAGTGGTTTAAAGCTATAGGTAGAATTAATGAGGGCTGAATACAGAAGAGAAGGAGTTGGAGGTTGGAATGACGGTAGTTGGTGAGTGCATAGGGCAAGGCTTGTGAGCTAGCTTTGCCTCAGAAATAAAATGCGATGTAGGGTAAACATATTACTTAAATGGGTCCTACCTCCATGCTGGTTTCCCTTTAAGTATTGCCAAACAGGTTGCACATGCATTGTAGACAAAAATTCTAGAACTAGCCCCCAGGTATTGATCTTCACTAAACGTATCTAGATTCCTGTACCTTAGCTCATTGGATGTTGAAGGATCTGGAGAGAACATCAGTGACATTGTACGATGTTTTATTTACCATTTGTCTGCACAGTATATTCAAACAATCCACTTTATTTTTGCTTTTATTTTAGTTAACACAAACATTCTTTTCATGGATTACTGAACAATTCTTAGATACATTGTTAGTTACTTTGTCTCTTAGCATCCAGCTGCTCAAGTGTCTGAAACGTTTTTAGATTTTACATGAGGTGACTTCTCATTTTTTTCTCTAAATTGAAAGAAGTGAGGCCCTGGCCTGTCTAAACTCTCATCCAAGGAGAGCTGTCCCTGATTTCTGGGACTGAAGACAACCTATTAAATCTTTGTTGTACTCTATGTATAGATCAATTTAATGTTACATTGTAAACTCTCATCTATCACTTGTAGGAATCGTTCTGTATACTTCATTTGGAGAGAAGACCAAAATTGTTAACTATAAGCTGTATCTAGGTATCATCTTACTGGGGTCCCATATGACGGAATAAAAGCTTCTTCGATTTCATATTCCAATCTTGAATATTATCTAATTATTCATTGTCTGTTCTCTATTCATGAACTAATTATCAGCTGATGCTCATTTATTATCTCATATCTGTTCAGCTTCAAATTTAAATTATAAACTTTCATATGACACTTAATGGAATGCAGCAGAAAAATACAAATACTTTTTATCCACTGAGCTGCCTGAAGATTTAATGTCAAGGGAGGGACAGGGCAGTCATGTACTTTTGGGCAGATAAGATCGGGGAGAGGAAGAGTATTACTGGGGCTGTGCAGAAGATGGAGGAGATTCAGGGATATAGTGACAGAATTAAGCGGTTTAGGGAGTTGTGTAGGAATCATTGCTTAGATTAAATTATTGTTTTAGATGAGATAGCAATAAAGGAAGTGATTTAGGATATATTGTAGATTGGATTGGTGGAGGTAGGGAGAATATTTTGGGTAAAGACAACATGAGAGAATATGGAGATATATTGGGTCAGATTGATGGCAGGACGGAAGGGGGAGTAGCTGCTCAGAGAAAGGAATTGATGCTGATCACCTCAACCTGTGCACTCCTATGGGCTTCAGTGTTCAAGGACACCTTGAGTCTCTCATTGTCAACTGGAAGATCTTCAGCTCTTCAAAAAGGCATTGATCATGGTGGTACCCAAGAAGAGAAGGGTGAGCAGCCCCATCGACTCTCATACCACGTACATTTACTGTGATGGAGTGCTTTGAGAGGTGGTCATGGCTGGAATTAACTCAATTCTGAGCAAAGACCTGGACCCACTTCAATTTGCCTAGCACAACATAGGACTACAGCAGATGCAATTTCACCGGCTATCTATTCAGTTTGGATCAAATAGACAACAGTAGTACCTATGACTGGCTGCTGTTTATTAACTATAGGTCAGCATTCAACATTCCCTCATTACTAATCAGTAAGATTCAAAAGCTGGACCTCTATACTTCGCTCTGCAACTGGATTCTTAACTTCCTCATCAGGAGACCACAGTCATTATGGATCGGAAATAATATCTCCTCTTTGCTGACGATCAACACCGGGACACCTCAAGGATGGGAGCTTAATCCACTGACCTACTTTCTCTGACTCGTTCTCAGCTCAAGTGCCATCTATAAACAACAGGTATGGGCAGAATTCTGCCAGCAGTTGTTGGCAGAATCTCAGATGGAGGTGAGGAGGCATAAAAGACTAAGTTACACCAGCCAGTTAAGTGGTATTAAAACAATAACCTTGCACTCAATGCTAGTTAGACCAAGGATTTGATTGTGGAATTCAGGAAGGGAAAGTCAAGGAAATACACACCAGTCCTCATTGGGGGGGTCAACAGTGAATCGTGTGAGCATTTTCAAGTTTCTTGTGTGTCAACATCCCACAGGATCTAACCTGGGCCCAACATATGGGTGCAATTATGAAGAAGAAACATCAGCAGCTATACTCCATTAGGAATTTGAGAAATTTGGTATGTCGCCAAAGACTCTCCCTAATTTTTACAGATGTATCATGGAGAGCATTTTGAAAGACTGTTTGTATCACCAAAGGGTTTCAAAGGGGATTGAAAGAACATCTATTGTCAAAGTATGTATGCAGTATACAACCTGAGATTCATGTTTCCACAGACAGCCACAAAACAAAGAAAACCACGGAATCCATTCAAAGAAAAAACATCTGGCCCTCCCTACTTGCAAAAAAAATCACACAAATGGCAACAAGAACATCAACCCCTGACGTGTAAAAAAATATGTAAATGGCAACAAGAAAGAACAAGCGAAAACACAAAATCATCCATATTCAGTTCATCTCAGTGTTCATTATATGCAGGCCACTCCAATTCTAGATCAAAGTCATCCAAAATAGCAACAGAAAAAAAGAGCAACCAGGAATTACAGTCCAGTCCACAAACTGCAGAGCCAAAGCTTCATTGTCATCCTCTGACAGCCTCAAGGGAGAGAAACCATTTCAGTGCAGTGACTTCCATCAGGGGCAGCGAGCGAGAGGGAGAGAGAAACTATCACACACAGACACCTTCCTCTGGCTGCAGTGAGCAAAAGACTGGTAGACAGTGCTGAGTACTTCAATCTTCTTCGATGCTTTAATTGGAGAGATCAGCGAGAAATGGCGCTGGAGGGAGGAGAAGATGGCAACACGACGCAGTGCGCGCGACCATTCTGAATTGATATTGTATCTGTGAAGTAGGATTCCGTGCACAATCCTGATTTGATAGAGACAGATGTGAAGAAACACAGAGGAACATCTGGAGTAACTTCTGAAATGCCAGCTTTGCTGCCGCTGCTACTACACAATCGAGAATCTCCGGAGGGAAGGCCCCAAATCCTCAGCCTTGCCTATTGCCTATTGCCGGGGCCGGGGTCGAAACGCTCAGCAGAGATGGTGCATGGTGTTGGGGAGCTGGTCGGAAGTTCAGAGTTTTCGGATGGACTTGGAGTCGGACTGTGGTCGGATGCTTCCAGGATTTTGCATTGGCAAGTTTGCGGCTCTGGAAGTTTACCGTCTGCGTGAGATGATGGGACTTTCGAGAGACTCTGTGACTTTTCCATGTCCATGGTCTGTTCTTATCAAATTATGGTGTTGCTTTGACTGTCGTAACTATATGCTATAATTATGTGGTTTTTGTCAGTTTTTCAGTCTTGATTTGTCATGTGTCTCTGTGATATGATTCTGGAAAAACATTGTATCATTTTTTAACGCATGCATTACTAAATGACAATAAAAGAGGACTGTGTGTCCTCACAATCTAATCTAACCTAATCATGGGCTCGCGGCCTGTCTCTAAGCTTCCTGGCCTCTTGTCCACTCACCTCCTAGAATCTTCTGGAAGGCAGCAAAGCACCAGATTGCTCAATGAGCCCCAAAGCACACCATTAGACAGTTAATTACAGGCTCCAACAGTACCAGAACCACATTTAAAAGAAAACAAAGACATAAAAGAAGTGAAAAAAATAGTCTGGTGGACCATCTGAAGAATGTCATGTATGATAGCATTGTTCACTGGCATCATTTTCTTCAGAAGAAGAAGTGTGGAATGGAGGTACCAATGCACAGCATCTGAAAAAGCTGCAGAGTTGTAGACTCTGCCAACTCCCTCACAGCCACCATCAAGGAGAACATCAAAAGACATGCCTCAAGAAGGCAATATCCATCATGAAGAACCATCACCATCCAGAATATGCTTTTTTCTTATTTCTGTTAGGTACTTTTCTGGGGTTATGTAAATATAGCAGATACTAATTCAGTCTTCAGTTCTTCATATAAATATGAAATTGCAAGCAGTAAATTGAAGTTAAGTGCACATCTTCGCAAAAAAAAAACAATTCTGTCTATGGAGCACAGGCTGAGCTACAGACTAAGAGATCTCCCACTGTAGACATGCAATTCAAAGGAAGCATTCTCACTGCAAAATATTGAAGTAAACAAAGTCATTTTAACTATTGAAATTGTATTGACTTACCTGCTGTTACCATTGATCTTAAGTGTGTAAAAATGTGATGTACATTTGAGTTTGCGGGACTCCACCAAGAGTGTCTTTGAGAGGATGTATACTTTCCGTGATGAATAAAGACTTTTGTAACCACAACTTCTCTAGTTTCTCCAGTGACATGGTCGCAACTACACCAGTTTGAAGTATTAGGGGTTAGATACAGAGCTTGAAGATTTGCACATAATGGTTTAGGAACAACTTCTTCCCCTATGCCATGTGATTTCTATAGACAGTGTTATTTGTTTACAAAACTGTCCTTCTAATTTCAGACTAATTATTGCTTGCCATTTGCATTAAGATCTGAAGACTGCCCCCCATTTATGACAAGAAGCTGAATAAAGAATACTGGTTGGAAGTTTAACCTACTGAAAAACAACTCTTTGATCTCTAGAAACGTCACTTGCTGCTGAGTTTGGCCAAAAGAAAAGGACTTCCCAGGCTTTGGACATTGAATATCCATCACACAATCCATGAACTCTATCTATACTTCTTGCTGCCTCAGTAAAATAGCCAATGTAATCAACAACCCCACCCATCCTGGATATTCTCTCTTCTCCCCTCTCCCATCGGGCAGAAGATGCAAAAATGTTGCAAGTATGTATCCACTGTTTTAAGACAACTGAATGGTTCCCTTGTACATTAAGAAGGGCCTTGACCTTGTTATGATCTTGTATCTATTGTTTACCTGCACTGTACCTTCTCTGTAGCTGTACACTTTATTTTGCATTCTGTTATTGTTTTATAATGTTCTACCTTAATGCACTGTGTAATGACTTGATCTGTCGGAGCAGTATACAAGACTAAGCTTTTCACTGTATCTCGGTATGTGAAAATAACAAACCAATTCCAATTTCATTTTCAATATGTATTGCACACAAGGAGGGCTGGTAGCAATTCTTGGAAATGTGTGATCTGCAAACGAAGTCCCCAATCATTGAAATTCAACTGTCTAGTGCCAAAAACTGTAACCTAAGATGATTTTTGTTTCAAAAGTCATTAAAAATATATGAGCATTGATGACAAGGCCTGCCTTGAAAGCTCTAAATGCCCTTGAGAACTGGGCAGGATGTCACCTACTCAAACCACTGCACCCCAGGGAATTCCAGGAGTTGGATGCAGTGGTAGAAGTTCTGGATACTTTTATTTTACTTCAAGCCTGAAGCCATGGTTTTTATTCAAAGTTCAAAGTAAATTTATTATCAAAGTACAAGTATGATAACATATACTATCTTGAGATACATCTTCTTCCAAGTATTACTTGGAAAAAAACAAGTACAATAGAATTTTATGAAAAACTATTCACAGACAAGCAATGAATGACCAATATGCAAAAGAAGGCAAACTGCAAATAAAAAAAAATATTGAGAACATGAGTCATATAGAGTCCTTGAAAGTGAGTCTGGATCATGGAATCAGTTCAGAGTATCGGAGGATAAAGTTATCCAGGAGGCTGATGATTGTAGAGTAATAACCTCTCCTGAACCTGATGGTCTGGGACTTAAGGCTTCTACATCTCCTACCTGATGATAGTAGCAAGAAGAGGGCATGGCCCTGCCTCCTTGTGGCAGCATTTCATGTGAATGTACACTGTGGTTGAGAGGGGCTTTGCTTCTGATGGACTGTACCATCTCCACTACTTCCTGTAGCTTTTTATCTATTATTTGTTTTCAGGTCTATGTTTCTTAGTTTTTTTTTCAATTTCTTTCTTAATTTTATTCCATCATTAAACTTGCTTCGTTCCCATCCCTGTCTGCTGCACTACAGTTCAAGGGACCGGTTATGGCCTGACTGAAGTGGAGTTCATCTCAAAGCAGCAATTCCCTCTTTCTCCAGTAGATGTTCCAGTGCCCCATGAATCAAAACTTTGCTTTCTATGCCACACAAAGCCATGTATTAAATTATTTCATGTTTCGGCCTTGAAGGCTAATTATTATATAATCCAGTAAAAAGTCTGAACTTTATTCACTATGAGGTTCTACTTTTTCATTTTTTTTCTTTAAACTGCTTCAGCATTGCCTTTTTCTTAATTCTAAATTTAATTAGTTCCTAGCTGAAAGGGAACATTGCTCTGACTTGTGAAAACTTTAACAATGTTAAACCAGCTGCAGGAAAAAAAACAGAAATCCAGGTGCGAGGCGTCATTAATGCTTTATGAAGCCTTCTATTCTTGTCAGTCTTCTGTCTCCCACAATATTATGGGCAGTGCATATAAATATGGTGCTCACTGACACTGTAATCTTAAAATACTGTAATCTCGGTGTTCCGGCAGGTCAGCAGATCAGTGCAGAATGAACAACGGTTCAAATAAAATTTCTGGAGTTCATACTTGTTTTTTTTTTGTAATTTGGTTTTAAAGCTATCTTTTACCACTTCAAGAAGTTACCATTTTTTAAAATGTACAGCTGAACGTCTTAATTTTAAATAAAATGTGGATATTTCAAGGTAAGAATTGATATTCATATGTATCTTAATTGATATTCTGATATCTGATATACAAATATTCATGTAACTCCAGCAGAGGTTTATTTGATAATTTTGGTCTTAAGTGAAGGAAATAGGATAAAATAAATGATAAAACAACCTAGGACCATTAGATTAGATTACGAGGACACGCAGTCCTCTTTTATTGTCATTTAGTAAGCATTAGCATGCATTAATTGCATTAAGAAATGATACAATATTTCTCCAGTGTGATATCACAGAAACACAGGACAGACCAAGACTGAAAAACTGACAAAAAGCACATAATTATAACATATAGTTACAACAGTGCAAGCAATACCGTAACTTGATGAAGAACAGGCCATGGGCACGGTAAAAAAAGTTCAAAGTCTCTCGAAAGTCCCACATCTCACGCAGACGGGAGAAGGAAGTAAATTCTCTCTGCCATACCCGACCACAGTCCGACTCTGAGTCATCCGAAAACTTTGAGCCTCCGACCAGCCCTCCAACACCGAGCACCGAGCTACCTCTGCCGAGTGCTACGACCCCAGCCCTGGCCGCCAGCAACAGACAAAGCCAAGGGTTTTGGGGCCTTCCCTCTGGAGATTCTCAATCGCACAGTAGCAGCGGCAGCGAACCGGGCGATTCAGAAGTTTCTCCAGACGTTCCTGCGTGCTTCTCACGACTGTCTCTATCAAATCAGAATTGTGCACAGCATCCTACTTACAAATACGATATCATTTCACCGGAGAGCTGCATGCACTGTGTTGCACCACCATCTTCTCCTCCCGCCTCTTTAAAAAAAAGTTTAATGTTTTAATGTTTTCACTGTTGTAACTTTTTCATTTATACCATGAGACAAAGTCTGTCTGTAAGTCTGTGACCATCACACATCAGACTCTACCCCCCTCATGCCCCCCTTGTGTCATGGTTGGTAAATACAGGATAGTTTGGGCAAAGGTGCTGTGGATTTAATCTCTTTTCTATTTGAAACCATATCCAGGTTTTCATAACTATATGATTAAGATGAGATAGAGAGAGATTTGTGTTTATAACTGCATTTGCAGTTTGGTGTCCGTTCATCTTGTTCACAGTTACTCTTCCATAGATTTGCTAAGTGTCCCCACAGAAAAAGAATCTCAGGGTTGTATGTGCTGACATGTATGCACTCTGGTAGTAAATTTTACTTTGAACTTTGAAACTACAGTTAACCATTAATACAAGAAGTTTTCTCAGAGTTGTGTGTTCCTGAAGCAAGGGGTATAATCCCGAATCTAATAACTCATTAATTGAAGTTGGAATCTGATCAGGTGGAATTCTGCTTTAATTTATTTCTGTCTTGATCAAAGCACAGCAGATTGCGATTCGATCTTCCAATGATCTATTTAGTGCTAAGGTTGGCCTGATCTACAGATGTTTGACTGGTGTCATTAGCTTCTTCCCTGTAAGATAGAGGTGGAACAGATGGTTGCTAATACATTGATTGTGATCTTACAGATGCAGGACAGGAGTAAGAGAAGCAGACGAGATGCTACAAGCCTCTAATGTAGATATTTACCTGTAGTCATTTTCATCCAAAAGCATAGATTTAGGGGGAGTTTCCAGCACATATCGATGTCATTGATTCAAGGGGATAAATTACGCACTTACAACACACCGTAATGACACTTGAAAAAATCGGAGGCAACAGTACAGGAATACCCTGAGACTCTTTTCCTGAACTTCCACATATAGTTCACTCTCAAGAAATGCTGAATACCTGATTAGCATAGAGATTGCAATAACATCATTACATTTTAATTTAACTATTATATTAAAGCACATGGGAACTATCTAATTTAATTTAATTCTCTTATGAAAGTTCATCTGTTTGTTATGCTAAATAGCCAGATTATGTTAATTTTGAATTATTAAAAATTAAAATTAACTTTGCATATTTTAATCTGCCCAAATTCCTCTCTGACCCTCAAGCCCCAATCCCATTGCACTACCTGACAAAAGTGGAGTACAGAACATAAACAGGAAAACAAGACTCATTGCACTGATAATACCACACTATTTTTGTGTAACTGAAAATTGGCTTATATTTATCCCAGATGTCTCAATTGTATTACTTGAGAGCCCACATCTTCACTATCCAGCAACACCGTAATGTTTTTATTCCTACCGAGGTTGTGATTTGTATTTAATAAAATATGATTTAGGGCCTGTATTTGGATATCTTTGTAATTTAGCACACAAGATTATTACTTATGAATTTGTAAAACTTTATATATTGCCATTTCTGCAGAGAAGCTCAATGTCTTTATTCTTTAGATATAAAGTAATATTGTCGATATTTGATATATATTCTAGATTGAAACGATTAAGAAACTGTATATTTTATACAGTTAGGAATATAATTTTACATACTGTATGTGGGTGTTGGGATTGGTGGTAAATTGTGATTATATCTTGAAGACTAAACTGACCTGTAATGCATAGAATTGCATACACTTTGCCCAATTTCAGTTTCCGGTTAGCTGCTTCCCTTAAAATTATATTCAATGTACTTGAATATCATCATCTTGCTACCATTTTCTGTATTTAATTAGTGTCTGCTATAAAGAAAGAGAGTTGATGTTGCTTGAATATATAAAAGTATTCATTTGCTATCTAAGTATCAAGATGCATAAGTAGAGAATAATTAATGAAACAACAGTGGATTGCTCAAGTGTGGAGCTTGCAGTTGTTCTGGCATAATGAATTGAAATGATCCTCTGTGCAAACTTAAGTATAATAATAGTAGGTCATTGTTTGTAAATATTTATATATACTTTTTCTATACTCATAAGTTGTCTTTTCGAGGCATCTGCCAGTGCTGCTGTCTCAGTGAACTAGTTAGCAGGATACATTCAAAGCTAGAACTGTAACATTTTTGACAGACAATAAACAAATTAAATTTACATGAAAGATAAACATATAGCAAGAAGGAATAAAATTATTTTGGCTTTTATTTTGCAAGTTTCAGAAAAATTAACATTGATTTTCTGACAGCCAAAACACCCATGATGTAGCTAATTCCTGTGATATGCCACATTATCGGATGGAGAAACTCAAGGCTTTAGACAATTCCACTGTCAGACAGTCCTGTCGACTGTTTGCTGCCTCTTTCGGTCTTAGCGGTACAATTTTACAGATCAGTCGAATCTGCTATAGCATTTGAACAATACAACTGGACGACTACATGATGCTCTGTTCCATATTGTTGTAAGTATTGTATCCATCTGTTATAATGTGATGAATTTGCCAATACAGGATGAGAGGCTATTTATTACTGCTGGGATAATGAGCTGGATAACATAAGACTGCTACATCATCCTCAGTTCCTTGCCGCACATTAGAATGACAGGCAGCACAATAGCACAGACAAACCATGCATGTCCCTCTTGAACTTTACTAATCTTTTTATCGATGCACCATAAAGAGCATTCTGTTTGTATGCACAATGGCTTGGTATGGCAACTGCTCTACGTGTGACCGCAAGAAACCGAAGGGAGCTGTGAACACAGAAATCTCCATTGACTTTATCCTTTTCTGTGCCCTGGTAAAGAGGTCATCATAATCAATGATGCCACTCATCCCAAACGTTCTCTTTTCTCTCTCTTCCATTGGACAGAAGATAAAAAAAGCCTGAAAGCATGTTACACCAGGAGCAAATACAGCTTTTACCCTGCTGTTATCAGACTCTCGAATGGACCTACTGTATGTACAACAAGATGGAATCTTGACCTCACAATCTATCTCATTATGATCTTCCACTTTGTTTAGCTGCACTGCACTTTCTTGGTAGCTTTTAAACTTTATTTTGCATTGTTATTGTTATACCTTATTCTAGCTCAATGCACCGTGTAATGGTTTGATCTGTATAAACAGTAAACACATTGTATCTTGGTACATGAGATAAAACCTGATAACAAAGCCACATTTGGTTCTAAATACACTGCTAGCATAACTGTGGTGCTCATTTTGCACAGTAACAATCTGTGACAAGGTTGCTGGTGACACAGATTACAGTCCTGCCTTCAATTTGTTATGAAACCCTCCTGATTTAGAGTGTTTCCTTTTAAATTAAAATACATAATGTAATAGATATTCATGGGGCCCCATTCTTTTTCCAAGCTCAGCTTTCTAAACACAGCAACTGACACTTTTAACGATCAAAGTGTTGTTTTCAAGTAAGTTAAATTTCCAACCAGTACTCTTTATTTAGCTGATTGTCATAAACACGAGGCATTCTTCACTTCTTAATGTAACTGGCAAGCAGTGATCAGGTGAAGTTAAAAAGATGGGTTGACTAGAATCCATTCCTCTGTCTTTGATTTCTGCCATAGACAACTCATTCGTCTGCAACTAAGTGATATGTATTTTTAGCTTCTCGGAATTGTGCTTGTGTTTTGGAAATCCATTATGTTCTAGAAATCACTTGTAAGTTGGAAATGTTTTATAAGATAGAAATCCTTTCTGTTTTAAATATATTTTAAGAATCTTGTTTGGATTTACATGTGTGTCACTAAAAATAAATGAACAGTGTTTTAAACTGTTTTGTTAGCTGAAAGTATCTTCTCCTTGGTAGGGAGAGAGGACACACAACTCAAGTATAGGCATTGTCAGCTAAACTTGCCATAGAGAATAATCAGGGAAGTGAACTAGTCTTTGAAGATTGGGTACTTACAGTATAATATCCCTTGGTGTGATTACTTGTGGCTATTAATATCCTACAGAGCTTAAGGTCTTTGTTTGAATTTAGAATTTTGTCATCAGCAAAGCCAATGCCATCAGAATAAAGCATAAAATTGTTAACCGACATAAAACTTAACTGATGGAAATTAATCAAAATATTAATATAATTAATATGAACTTTAGAGAAAACCCTTGCCTTTTTCATGATGGATGGGACCAAATTTATATGAACAAGATCTTGTCAAATGTATCTCCCCATCAACTCTGTATATTGCTGACATCACTGGAGCCAGTGGTGGTTTGGAAGCAGAGACTTGTTGCAATGTGCTGGTAGAAAATATCAGAATGTGCTGACATGCATACTGATGCTGTCCAACAGGAAATCTGGCACAATTCAGTTCAACATTTCCCCCCATTTGTAATCATGAATCAAAAACCCTGATCTGGAACAAAATGTTTATTTTTTTAGAACTGTATTGCTTCTATGAATGAAAGAAATAGAATTACATGAAATGTAATTTAGATGAATTTTATTAGGAACAAAATATAACTAACATAAAAGAAAGAAACTCAATTGACATGATAGTCTTGGTGTGTGTATTGGAAGCGATTAATGCATCAATGCAGAGGTTTTTTCATCACATCTGCCTGCTCAGATATACCATTCTGGTATCATTCAGGCATGTCAAAGAGAGAATGAGTTTTGGTGAGAATAAAACTCATTTGAGGGCATACAGAACTGTACAAAAATCTTAGGCACATATACAGTATATAGCTAGGTTGCCTAAGACTTTAGCACAGTACTGTACTGTATTTGTAAACACGGAGCAGAGAACGAGTTTGTAAATCTGGTGGGAGCAAAGGATGTTGGAAATGGTGAGAGTGGAGCACTGTGGGAGGGGTATGGGATAAAGCAAGAGTGCCAGGAGCAGGGGGTGGTGCAGGTGCAGATACACCCAGCCTAAGACACGAGTCAAGGCAATTTGATTCCAAACAATTGGTTTATTGATCATTACAGAATATCTCTCTGGTGCTTCCTGCTCCCTCCCCTCTCCTTTCACCTTTTCCCAACTATGATTCCCCTCTCCCTGCCCCCTTCCACTCTCAGTCCACAACAGAGACCAATATCAGAATCAAGTTTATCATCACACACACAATTAGTTTTTATTTGTGGCAGCAGTACAGTGCAATAGATAAAATTACTACAGTACTGTACTGTGCAAAATTCTTAGGCACCCTAGCTATACATATCAATATATATATACACACACCTAAGACTTTTGCACAGTACTGCATATTTTCAATGTTGATTTAAATATTGACATTTTAATTCTACCAGTAATTCTAAAAAAATGTGTATGTGGTTTGGAATGAAAGAATCAGTGTTCATTTGTAATGGACACTGAGTGTTCACGAATATTAAATATGGAGAGATAGAGAGAGAACAAACAAACACGAATGAGAACACACTGATTGAAGATGTCGATCACAATTTGTATTTTCTGACCTCATTACATTCCAGGAGGTCCTTTTGGCTCAGCTTGATGCATTTTTATTAATGGAATGATGTATTTGAATTGAAGTAGAGGAAAAAGTTTTATTTTCAATAAGAGCAATTGTTGTGGGGCTGTGGCTAATGACATCATCAAAAGTATTTATAAAATGACTAGTTTTGAAAGTTCATCATGTTGGGCGAGTTCTACAGTTACAATGTTTGTGTATAAACATAATGTATGGTGAAAGATAAAGTGGTTGTGAGACACATCTCCTCCAGTTCTAGAAAACAAATCTATATGTGCACACGACTCATGAGTAAGGTCAGAAAAATAGACATGACAAAACTGTTAACAGTTTTACATTATTACTTTTCATCAAAAAAGGAGCAAATATCCCAATGAGAAAGAAACAAGGTATCGATCATCCAAAAGTAAAGTAAAGACATTCGTTAGTCTTGCGAGACCATGGATCTGCGCCTGGAAAGTCTTCGCTCTCCAGGGCGCAGGCCTGTGCAAGGTTGTATGGAAGACCAGCAGTTGCCCATGATGCAAGTCTCCCCTCTCCATGACACCAATGCTGTCCAAGGGAAGAACATTAGGACCCATACAGCTTGGCACCAGTGTCGTTGCAGAGCAATGTGTGATTAAGTGCCTTGCTCAAGGACACAACACGTTCCTTCGGCTGGGGCTCGAACTCACGGCCTTCAGATAGCTAGTCCAATGCCTTAACCACTTGGGCACGTGCCCACACTATCGATCATCCATGGTTAGCTAAAAGAAGTTTAAAATCTATTTGGAGCTTGTACATTCTTCCCGTAACAGCACGGCTTTCCTTGTATGCTCTGGGCTCCTCCCATATCCCAAAATATGAAGCAACACACACAAAATGCTGGAGGAACCCAGCATTTCAGGCAGCATTATTTAAATAAATAAACAGTCGACGTTTTGGGCTGAGACTCTTCATCAGGACCGGAAAGGAAGGGCAAAGACGCTAGAAGAGAAAGATGGGGGCAGGAGAAGGAGGACAAGCTAGAAGTTGATAGGTGAGTCAGGTGGGTGGGAAAGGTAAAGGGGAAGAGGGAATCTGATAGGAGAGAAGAAGGAGAAAGGGAAGAAGGAGGAGGACCGGGGAGGTGATAGGCATGTGAGTAGAAGGGATAAGAGGCCTGAATGGGGAATGGAAGAAGAGGGAAGGGGGAAGGGATAAGAAAAACAAAAGAGAAAAAAGTACCAAAAGGAGAAATTGATGTTCATGCCATCAGGTTGGAGGCCACTTAAATGAAATATGAGGTGTTGCCTCTCAAAATCACAAAATATGTGCTGGTAGATTAATTGCTAAGTGACAATATCAGTCTGGTCTGCAAGCTTCTTTGAACATGGTTATAATGGTACAAATAACTCAGCCCATAGTTGTCTGATTCGTTGCAGGCTGTTTAAAGTAACCCCATTTTCTTATGTTTGGTGAAGGACAATATCTCATGGTCACTTTACATTGTAAACCATATTTCTTAGTAAGCAGGTACCTGTTGTGAGCCAGCAGACTGTGGTCTATGCTTTGCAGCCTAAACATTGGTTTTCTTTACAATTACATTTCTTTACTTTACATTTATTTCAATGCCTTTAAACATCAATGGAAGCTAACTTGTGAATAGGTTTTCCTTTCTTCATTATCTTTTTTTTAAATTTGTTCTCATTTTAATTAATCCCTGCTATCCATATAATTTTGTAACTCCAGAATAATCTCCTTTTTTAAAGATGGCACTGGGCTGGTCTCTCCATTCAGATCCTAGCACAGACTTTGTTGATTTTTAAAGTTTGTAAGGATGGCTTTGGGGACAGAAATGGGAAATAGATGTCGGGTCAGTGTTTATGGATTGTGATGTGGTGTAATGAGAGGTCAGATCAAGGTTTAGGGTCAGTGATGTGGAGGAGTTAGAGGCCGGGCCACCACTCTGTGTTCCACATTTAAAGTCTAGGCAAGCTGCCCTGGTGACAAAGGACATCTGCAGTCCAGGCCTCTCCTCCACACTCGAAGGCCAGCTACCTGTACCTGAGACAAAGAACATCCATAGTCCAGGCCTCCGCTCTGTGGTTGAAGGCCAGTGACATGCTCAAGTGACAAAGGATATCTGTGGATGTTAGGCTGTCCCCATCAGTGTGTCCCAGGATTGGATGTCCATGTGAGCAGGAAATTGAGGAGGCACAAGGTCTGGTTGGCTGGCCTTCTAGGAGTTTAAGCCTGATGTTATAGGTCTGTCACCAGCTACTACAGGGGTTGATACTAAAGATCAGAGCCCAAAAGTCCATCAGAAGTCCAGGAGTCAAAGTCCAATGTTTGAAGCCTAGAGCTTGGAGGCATTTCCTGGAGTTGGAGGACTGTATTTTTGTGAGAGGGTGGGATGGAGGAAAAGAGCTTGTTTTGCAGTTGTTGCTTTGCTGCTTGTTGTGTTCTGTTTTGTTGTGCTTTGTGTTGTTCTCCTGAACACTGTGGTGATACTATGTTGTGACACTTGCACGTCCCTACATTGTGTTGGTTGCTAATGCAAACGATGCATTTCACTGTAAGATTCAATGTGCATGTGATAAATAAATCTGAGTATGAATATGGAATACTGTGTACTGTATTAAGGGAGGTTCAGAGACTTACGACTGGATTAATTGTCTTTTGAGGGCAGTTTGTATATGCTAGGTTTGTATTCATTGGAGTTCAGAAAAGTACTAAATATGATTAAAATGTTTAAGATCATGACTGGTCTTGACAGCATGGATGTGTCGAGGTTGTTTCTTATTGTGAGAGATCTAGAACTTGGGAAGCTGTTTCAAAATTGTATTTTGCATTTAAGGAAGATATGATGATGTTTCCACTCTCAGAGGGTGATGAATCTTTGGAAAACTGTTGTTGAAAGTGCAGCAATGCAAAGTCTTTGAATCATTTTAAGGATATACAGATTCTTGGTGAGAAAAGCAGTGAAAGTTCTCATGAGTGGATAGAAGGGCAGAATTGGATTTGCTACAATCTTATTAAATAGTGAAACAGGCTTTAGTGACTGACCAGTTTACTCTTACAACTAATTCTTTCATCTATGTGTAACTCAGCCTCCAACACTCTTCCCTCCCTTTGCCCCACTTTCGTACAAATGCCTGAAGATATTTTAAATGTATTTAGATTATTAAGTAAATTCAGCTGATGTAAATGACACTATCTTTGCAGTCATTCCATCCCATTGAATTAAATGGGTTCATGATTCCAGTAACAAGTCTAATTGGACACAGCCTGAGTGAGCAGACTCTTCACTGTCAAAGCATGGAAACTGAAACAAGTTCAGACTCCAGCACTGAACACGAAGTAATAATCAGCTAATATACCCTGAATTATGGTCCTGAAGTGCAGCTTGAGCATTGAGATGGAGCTGAGATAATTCAGCTCCAACAAGTTCACTGACTTCGTTGACTCTGCAGCAAGTCCATTCACTGATAATTTTATATACTTTAATGAAGTCTTCTTTAAGCCCTAAGAAAAAAAAAATCATAGCCTGCCTGATATTAATGCAATATGATATCTAACTAACAAAGTAGAAAATTACCCTAATAAGTTCATAAACAACAGATCAAATACAAACCAGCCAACTAATACCCTAGCAGTGTTCCATGGTCATTATAAGCGTGATGGAAGAAATCGTTGGCAGTCCTAGATATTCAATCTTTAATTATCTGGTTATTGATTTAAAAACAGAAAATGCTGGCGATGTTTAGCAGATCAGGCAACATCCATGTTGAGAGATTTGATGCAGTGGTTTTACTAGGACTTCTCAGATCTAGGTTTCTGCTGCCTTGATCCAAATGAAATGTGAGGCGCGAATAACTGCCTTGTATATCAAAGTGGCAATTGACCAAATGTAATATCATTGAGACATAATATATCAATGAAACTAATGTGCTTGTTGAGGATGAACTGTCTCAGTTCCATCTCAACACTTAAGTCACACTTTAGGACTATATTCAGGAACATTAGCTGATTATTGCTTGGTTTCAGGATTGGCTGGAATTCCTCAGATAATGAGGCAATATACTGTACATATGAACAAGATCAGGATAACTAGTAGACTTCTGTGGTACATTACAACTAGAACATGTACAATCTATGTGCCAGGCAAGGACCATTTCTCAAAAAAGAGACCTTCCATCATCTGATATTAATGCTTTCATTTCTTCTGCCAAAATTCTCAGCATAAACATCCTGGGGGTTAACAGAAGATTAAATGAGCCAACACCATGTAGTGGCTGAATTGTAAACATCAATAAAATTCACTGCAGAAATTCACCCCAATATCTTTGACAGCATCTCTCAATATGTGCTGTCAACTGATCAGGAGAGCAAGGATGTAGGAAAAATCACTAACCACAAGTTCACTAAGTAATTTTATATTTTTATCTAAAGGCATTGAGATCATTAAGTACACACCTGGGGTTGAGTTATCTTTAACAATTGCCACAGTCTTTGTAATGAAGTTACTCATGACTAGTCCTTCAACAGCGATCTCTATTTGAAGATTCTTTTATAATTAAAAAAAAACTTTAAAAGCTTGCAGAAAGGTAATTATGGCAAACATTAGACAGCTTGGTACATATTTCATTAATGACCTGCAACCAGAAACAGTGGACCATCAAATTCCTCTTTAAAATGATTTGCACAACCTATCTTCAAAGCGGAGAAATGGTATGTTATAGTATAGACTGAGATTATTTGGTCTCTCAGGTCAGCACTCGTGAACTTCCCCACTGGAGAAGCCTCTTTTCATCAATCTCTTCTGGTCATTTGTTATACTTATTTTTTTTTTAATATTCATTTCTCCATGCAATTTCCTGTTAATGGAATTTCTGAATTTATTCACACGTGTAATGCTGAAGGAAGTTAATGAAAATTAATGCAGCTTGAATATGGAATCTTATTAAAAATATTACCTTATTTGAAATAATTGAAGTATAAAAGAGAAATTCTGAGTTAGTTAACATATAAATAAATGCCTACATCCCCATGTTAGATAAGTAGATGGCAAAACTTACATTATTGTTAAACTTGTTTTGAAGTTATTCAGTTAATTAAGATTTTCTTTGTCCAATATGAATTATACATTCATGGCTCTGTATTATTAATCCAGGCCTTTGGATAATAACATACCCATAATACCACTATTCCAAGACAGAGGACAGGCCAACTGGTAAAAAAAATGTCTTATAGATATTCTCTTTGGGTGTTATGAAATCCTCCCTACTTGCTTGACCAAGTGCACCTCCAACAACACTCAATAAGCTTGACAACATCTAGGAAAAGGCTTACTTGACTGCTACTCTATACACCACCACAAACATCTCTCCACCCCAATTTGGCAGTCCAATGTTTGTAATGTGTCCTGTGTTGTTGTTAACTTGACTGACAACAGCTACAGAACCTATGACCTCTACTGGTAAATAGGCCAAGGGCATTGTGCAGGGAACATGATATTCCTTAGTGTGAGTTGAAAGGGAATACATATGTGGTGATATATATCCAATATATATTGGATATACTATATCTTTGGATCTAAATCATGGACCTCCCAATCTAACAGCAGTTTAGAGTATACAAATTGTCAGAAGGACTGCTGCTATTGAAGGAAACAACTCAACATCACCTTCTCATGAATATTTAGGGAATAAGGATAAATACAGACCTTACCAATGATGTCCCAATACCAAAATAGTCTCTCACACTGTCCCATACATTTTCATCCTTTCCTGATTAATCAGCAATCCAATATGCATCAGGTAAGTCAAATTATTGTACTCAATATTCATCTCATTTGTGCCTAGTCCCATCTACCCGCTCACTGCCATAGCCCTCCATACCACTCTCATTCATGTACCCTATCCAAACTTCCTTTAAAATTGAAATCAAAACCACATGCACCACTTCCACTGGCAGCTTGTTCTACATTCACACCACCCTCTGAGTGATAGGGGTTCCCCTTAAATATTTCACCTTTCACTCTAACCATAGAGTATGATCTCTAGATCTAGTTTCACCCAACTTAAATTCCTTGATTAAACCTGGCATAGATTTTAAAATTTGTGTGGTATTATTGTTCTTGTAATAGTCCTTCTTCCTGTTAATAGATTCTCCATGCCAAATGCAGTCAGATCAATGGGGAATAAAGTGAGAAAAGGCAAAGCAATTGAAAATATATTATGCTTTAATGCCTTTTTAAATTTCAGTTTTGTCATGCTTGGCTTCTAATTCCATTTTGACACCAAAATCTATCAATGTATTGACCTTACATTGTTTAGATTGGTGTTTTATCAAGAACTCACAAAAGCTGAAGAAAGTGAATACAGTATAATTAATTGGAAAACAGTGATGGGTTATTTGGGGTTTCTCATTTTAATTGATTTCATACTGATGAGGTATATTTGGACACCAAATCTAATACAAGCAACACTCACAACACGCTGGAGGAACTCAGCAAGTCGGGCAGCATCCGTGGAAACGATCAGTCAATGTTACAGGCCGGAACGCTTCGTCAGGGTTCTGGCCCGTAACGTTGACTGATCGTTTCCACGGATGCTGCCCGACCTGCTGAGTTCCTCCAGCATGTTGTGAGTGTTGCTTTGACCCCAGCATCTGCAGAGTATTTTGTGTTTACAAATCTAATACAAGAATGGGACTGCAACAAATTCCCATGAAATGAGAGCATATCTATCTGTAGTTCATCCCGACTGGGTGACAAATGACTCCCTGTTGTACTTCTCTCCAGATATTTGATTAAGTTGTCTCCAATGCAAACTGCTATAGCATAGGGGCAGCATGGTAGTGGAGTGGTTATCACAACACTCTATAGTACCAGTGGCCCAGGTTCAATTCCCACCACTGCCTGTGAGGAATGTGTACATTCCCTCCGTCACTGCGTATGTTTCCTCCGGATTCTCTAGTTTTCTCCCACAGTCTAAAGATGTACCAGTTGGCAGGTGAATTGGTCATTGTAAGTTGTTGCATGGTTAGGCTAGGGCTAAATCAGGGGATGTGTGGGTGGCGCAGCTCGAAGGCCTGGTATGACCTACTCCGCGCTGCACCTCAATAAATAAATAAGTCGAACAATAGATGGCTTATTTACCTGCTGTGACTAAGTTTACATAATGATCAATGCAACAAAGATAACAATAATAATATATCCTCAGAGAAATATGCAGGACTGGCGGGCTTATAAGGCATTAGAAAAATACTCTTTCAACTTCTTGCTTGAGTTAATAGAAAGCTCTTCATTATTTGCTTACTTGGGGTTCACTAGTTGCAGTTCATGAGAAAATGCACTCTGCAGACCTGTAGGGAAAAAAAAGGACAGTTCAGGTTTCAGCATTCTCCGACAGCCACACCAGACAGCAGAACCAGGCCTGTTAGTGAATGGACAATAAGTTAAAACTGCAGTTTTGCCAATATTAATGAGAATAGAGAATTTTACTTTTTTGCTATATTCAATCTCAAGGTAATATGTGGCAGCATTTTCATACTTTCATAGTAGATTTACTTCAAGATTTCTACTTTGAATGTTTCCAATCGGTTACTTCATCTTGAAGCTGACCTCATGAATCACCATACTTAAGACACATCAACCTCGTTCTCTCTAATGATTCACTCTTTTTAACTCCATTGAGGAGCAATGCTGTATCACAGCTTGCAACCAACACAGTTGACCTGGTTGAGATGAGGTCTGGGGATTCAGAGCTGTAATTCTCTGCCCGATCATTCAATGATAATAGGCCTGGGAGTATATTGCTCACCTAAATCTGAAATTAATTTTTCATTATGATTACTTATTCCAGTAATTAGCCATAATTATTCTGACTGTGACCTTATTCTACTTTTTAATGTTTTGGCCCCAATAACGTTTTGATCTTTTGATAATGAACGAAGGATTCAGGCCAATTAAGTAAGTTGAGAAATATTACTTGGACCTTAGCATGGATAAATGTAAGATCACATATATTTCAATGAGGAAATTAAACCCTGATTAAAATAGGTCAGAGGGGAGAGGAGATTATTTTTAACGCAATTTCCATTAAGTCTTATCGACAGTCTTCTCTTAGCATGAATATTTCATAGAGGGTTGGTCATTTGGGCCAACAGAAAACAGAAAAAAAGTTACTTAAAATAATCTTCAAATTATGGATTTGTGTTGACCACTTTCAGTGAGTTGATAAGCACCACAGGAATTTAATTCAACTGTGTTTTGGCATTGGCTGATCCCAAAATAATGAATTTAGCAGAAAAAATAGGCCTCACAGAGGTGTCTGTGTATTTGAGTAAGTATTAACTTGGTTGAGTCTTCTTTTAAATCAACAGAGAATAATCCTAAATTGACTATCAATATCACTTGAATATTAAAAAAGAATCTTTTTATTCTAAAAACTGTATCTGCTTTTTCATAACTTAAAATAAGGAACTGATGTTTAGCTGATTTAAAGGTTGAGCTAGATTTAAAAATTAAGGAATCAAGGCAAAGGACAGTGGATGAATTGATTTTCAGCTCACGTTTTTGTGTCAGCCAAGATTCCCCACCTGAACCCAACCCGTCTGCCTGGGTTTGACTCGTCTCCCTCTCTTTTCATTACTACCAGTGGGAAGGAGATGAAGGAGTCTTGGGTCCCATGCCAGCAGGTTCATGAGCAGTTGCTGCCCGCAGCTATCGGTCTCCTAAACCAGTTCACTTGCCTTAGCGCTCCACAGCAGTGGCCAGCAGCCATCGGGCTTCTGAACCGGCTGTGTTTGCCTCAGCATTGAATGGATTCTGTGGTGTGGACTAACTTTCGGGGGCCCTATGATTCATGATCTGTGTATTATTTGTTTACTTATTTTACTGTTTGCACAATTCGTTCTTCTTTCGCATATTAGATGTTTGTTGGTCTTTGTTGGGGGTTTGTCAAGGATTCTATTGTTTCTTTGTTTTGTGGCTGCCTCGAAGAAGATGAACCTCAAGGTTACATATGGTATACATACTTTGATGATAAATTTAATTTGAACTTTGACTTCTATTATAGAATGATTTGTTTTAAAATCATTTGCAAATAGCTTGAATGCCAAAACTTGCAGTCTTTTCCTGCATTGAGTGATTTGACTTTGATTGTTGAAAGAAAGGGTTGCCAGGTGGTATTAAGTTCTGCTCCTTTACTCATTCTATTAGTGTAAAATCTGCATTGCCAGCATAGTCAGACTGTCACTGCAATCTGCTTCTAATATGTAATGGGTTACATAGGATGAAGGATAGCAGTTCACTTTTAAAGCATGCGGACCTTCTTTAACCAGAAGATGTTGCTGTTGTTGCACAAATCAACCCTCAAAAGGTTACTGCTAAATTCTAAGGCATCTTATATTGTTTACAAATCAAATCAAGTTTAATTGTCATTCAAACCATACATGGATACAGCCGATTGAGACAGCGTTGCTCTGAGGCCAAGGTGCAAAAACATATATGTGCATTCAAAGTAGCGAGAACGAAAAAAAAGAATATAGTCAAGTAAGAAAACACACTTTTAGTCCAAGACCCTGAACGGCAAGTCCCTCAGACTGATGGTTCCCGGCAGTGCAGACTGTAATTCCACTGCAGGAGAGCACCAACAGAAGAGGCCACTTCCCAACTGATCCCAGATGCCAAGCTATGGTGCAAGCCCACGGTTTGAGGCCTAGTCCTCCCTACAACCGAGGCAACATTAGTGCATCGCCGCCTGTCTTGCCACCAAACAAGGGAAGCAGGCCTGCAGCAATTAATGAACAGCAGGGTCTTCCAATCGCAAAAGAAACTTCGAAGACAGTCACTCATGGTTCCACTACAGGCCGCTTTTCGCACCAACTCGAAGACACTAGCTCTGGTGCCTCCGGGTAGCAAGCAGTAGCATGGTCTGCACCCAGGTCAGCTCTTACAAACCCAGTCAGGTGAATCCCTAGGCCCATTTGCCTGACCGAATCCCTTGGCTCGATTGGCCTTCTCTGAAGTCAGTATTATTTGCATTTTATTACTTCTGTTAATCTCCAAAATACTGATCCATGGAATCAAGCTGAATAAGTTAACTAAATATTTCCAGGTTACTTTAGGTAAAACATGCAATTTACTGTTTAATATCAGCTTTTCTCAAGAAATCATGCGCTCAACTGCCACTTTGTTAGGTACACCTTTTGACCAACTTATGAATACAAATATCCAAATAGCCAATCATGTGGAAGCAACTCAATGCCTAAAACGTGCAGACATGGTAAAGAGGTTCAGTCACCGTTCAGACCAAACATCAGAACGGGGAAGAAATGTGAAAACTTTGTTGGCGTCAAATGGGGTTGTTTGAGTTTTGCAGAAATTGCCAATTCCCTTGGATTTTCACACACACTAGTCTTTAGAGTTTACCAGAGAATGGTGCATAAAACAAGAAAAGACTTCCAGTGATTGCCAGTTCTATGGGAAAAATGTATTGTTAATGAGGGAGGTCAGAGGAGAATGTCTGGACTGGATCAAGCTAACAAGAAGGCTACAGAAACTCAAATAACCACACATTCCAACAATGGAGAGCAGCAGAGCATCTCTGAATGCACAACCTTGAAGTGGCTGAGTTACAGCAGCAGTAAACTATTTACGTACACTTAGTAGCCACTTATAAGTATGTTAATTGCAAAAGATTCATCAGCATTACCATAGAAATGAAAAAAAATTTAAAGAGATTTTAGAGCAACAGAAAAGAACCCTTTGGTTCAGCGTGTCCATTTTGTCTATTAACCACCTCTCCATACTAATCTCATTAAACAGCATTCTGTGTCTTGGTGATTTATGTGCACATCTTGATTCTGCTCAAGTGTTGTAAGAATGCAGTTTTCCACCACCCAATTCGACAGTGTTTTCCAAATTTTCCTCATCCTCTGGGTGAAAAATTCTTCTCCAGATCCCTTCTAAATCTCTTACCTCATGTCCTAATTCTATGTCCTCTGGTTTTAGATCCCTCTGCTATGAGAGAAGTTTCCTTATCTTCACATATTTGTACCCTCTTAATTTTGTTTACTTCTTTCAGAGTTTACTTCAGGTGCTCCAAGAACATAAACCCAGTCTTATTGGTCCATCCTGATAACTGAAAAGTCCCATCCCAGGCAGTGTCCTGGTGAATCTCCATTGTATCCTCTCCAGTGCAGTCATGATCTTCCTATACTATAGCAACTTGAACTACTTAAGGTAATTCACCTGTGGCCTCAAATGTTTCACAAAATTGAACCATAGCTTCCCTGCTCTTGTCTTCATTTCAAAACATTTTTTTTCTACTGTATGCTAGTATATGTAACAACAATAAGCCAATTTATAATTCAGTTGAAGAAGGCAGGTATTGTATATGCCTTCTTTACCACTTTGTCGGCTTGTCCTTGAACTTGGTCCTTCAGTGTCTCTCTATCCCCCAATGCTCTTCCGTTCGTTGTGTATGACTTACCCTTTTCCCACCTGTATCACCAGGCACTTACCAGGATTAAATTCTCTTGTCCTGCTCATTTCATTATTGTGTTTTACATGATTCCCTGGACAACAGATTTTAGCTTCTTCTGCATTTTATGCATGTGACCCTTTTATCTTGTTTAAAGATAACTGACAATTTATGTGACGTAGTTTGTTTTTTGGAAATTGAAAGAGAATTTAGGAGGAGAAATCCGTTGGATGGGGGGAGGGGAGAATGGGGAAGAGTGTGAAAATTTAGAATATGACCAGTGTTGTTAGGGCAACAAACCCAATACTGAAGGCTTCCAGGCTAAGCCATGGTGTTAATTATCCTAAATGTAAGAAAGAAACTGCCTGAAAATTTTGTTTAATATTAAGGGTGCAAAAAGCTGGAGACAAAAATTAGTATTCTTGAATGATATCTGACAGTATTGGAGAGCAGTCCTTAATGGAGGAGGAACATTCCAAACCATTATTTTTCACTCAATTTTCCAACATTTCCAATAAAGCCCACCTTTTAAAAAATCCAGGAGATCCATTTCCGTCCCTTAAGCTAAACCAGGATCATTTCAATGTCAAAGTGGTAAAAACTTTTAGATCGTAGACAGAATAATTATTCTTGAGAATTATGAAGTCCTTTCCAAGCTGCACTTTTCAGTTCAGACTGGAAATATTCAATTTTAGTTTCAATTTAGTTGCATACAAACATGAAAAACATCTTGGATAAAACATCCTGGATATACAAATACTTCAATAAATACATTTGTATAAATCTATCTGATGGCTACTGAGTGAAGTACAATACAGAATGGATTTGCTATTTTACAATTGTTCGTCATAATATTGTGACCACGGTGATACTAACTGGTAGTTACACTTGTAAATTTTGCTATTTTTAAATTAATTCTTGTTATAAAAAAAGCTGCTTTTCATATTTCTAAAGTAATTCAAATTAAATGCAAAACAAAAATGAAAGCAGGAGCAGGAGTAAGCCATTAGTCCCCACAGGCTTGCCTTGCCATTCAATAAACTCAATCAATCCTTGCTATAATTTTTCCATTAGTGCCAGTTCCCCATTGCCCTCAATACCTTGTACTTATCTATCTCCATCTTGAATATTTCTAATGCGTTAGATTCCACAAACCCTTGTTGCAGAAAATCCCAAAAATTCACCACACACTGAGAGACAAAATACCAATGTACTTCAACGTTAAGTAACAGCCTCTATTCTTGTAATTGCATTGCCTTGTTTAAGACTCACTAATGAATATATCTCAACATCTACACTGTGAAGACTCCTTAGAATCATATATGTTTGAATATGTGTTATTCTGAAAGAATGCAGACTGAAAATACCTAATCTCTCTTGATAGGGACAAATCTTCATCCCAAGAATTAGTGTGATGAATCTTCTTTGGACAGCCTCCAATGCTGTTATATCTTGTGGGAGGCTAGTGAAAAAATTGAAGTGATCCTAGCAGAGGAATTTAAAATGTCCTTACCAGGGATGAATGCCAGAGGACTGGAGGAGAACTAATGCATTTCCAATGTTCAAGAAAAGCTCTAAGAGTCAGTCAAAAAATGATAGGCCAGTGAGTTTGACATCACTAATGGGTAAATTAGTTGAATGTATGCTGAGGGACAGGATATATATGCATTTGGACAAACAGTGCTTGATTATGGATAGTCACCATGGCTTTGTGCATGGGAGATCAAATCTAACCAATCTTGTAGAGTTTTTTTGAGGAAGTTTCTGGGAAAGTTGATAAAAGAAAGACAGTTGATGTGCCTTTGACAAAGTCCTACATGGGAGGCTGGTCCAGAAGGTTCAGATGCTTGCCATTCAGGATGATGCAGTAAATTGGAATAAATATTGGATATCAAGGGAAACCAGAGAGTGTTAGTAGATAATAGCCTCTCTGACTGGAGGCCTGTGACTAATCGTGTGCTGCAGGGATTAGTGATGGGTCCATCGCTGTTTGTCATCTGTATTAATAATTGGGATGATAATGTGGTAAACTGGGTAAGCAAATTTATGGATGACATGAAGATTGGGGGCACAGTGGATAGTGAGGAAGACTATCAAAGCTTGCAGCAGGATTTGGACCAGATGGAAAAATGGGCTGAAAAATGATGGATGGAATTTAATGCAGACAAGTGTGAGGTGTTGCACTTTGGTAGAACAAACCAGGGTAGGACATCCACAGAGAATAGTAGGGCACCGAGGAGTGTGGTAGAGTAAAGGGATTTGGAATACAGGTCCATAATTCATTGAAAGTAGCATCACAGGTATATAGGTTAGTAAAGAGAACTTTTGGCATATTAGCTTTCCTAAATCAGAGTATTACATCCAAGAATGGTAATGTTTTATTGAAGTTGTATAAGATGTTGGTGAGGCCAAATTTGGAGCATTGTGTGCAGTACTGGTCAGCTACCTACAGGAAAGATATCAATAAGATTGAAAGAGTCCACAGAAAATTTACAAGGATGTTAAAGGGACTTTAGGACCTGAGTTGTAAGGAAATGTTGAATGGGGTTTTTATTCCCTGGAAAGTGGTAGAATGAGGGGAGATTTGATGGAGGTATAAAAATTATGAGGGGTATAGTCCTGGTAAATGCAAGCAGGCTTTATCCACTGAGGTTATAGGTTAAAGATGGAAGGTGAAATAATTTAGGGAAACCTGAAGGGGAACATCTTCACTCAGAGGGTGGTGAGAATGTGGAGCAAGGTGCTAGTAAATGTAGTGGATGTGGCTTTGATTTATAATATTTTAGAAACATTTGAATCAGTACGTGGATAGAAGGGAGTATGGAGGGGTGTGGCTCAGAAGGAGGTCAGTGGGACTTGGCAGAATAATAGTTTGGCAAGGACTAGATGGACTGAAGAGCCTGATTCGACACTGCAGTGCTCTATGACTGAGTTTCATTTGTAATCATTTGAGTAGATTGTTCTAGTGCTGTTTTACCAAATTACCTATTTGAAGTATAAAACTGCTAAATTATGTTTCTTCGCAAACAACAGGAATTCTGCAGATGCTGGAAATTCAAGCAACACACATCAAAGTTGCTGGTGAACGCAGCAGGCCAGGCAGCATCTGTAGGAAGAGGTACAGTCGATGTTTCAGGCCGAGACCCTTCGTCAGGACTAACTGAAGGAAGAGTGAGTAAGGGATTTGAAAGTTGGAGGGGGAGGGGGAGATCCAAAATGATAGGAGAAGACAGGAGGGGGAGGGATAGAGCCAAGAGCTGGACAGGTGATTGGCAAAAGGGGATACGAGAGGATCATGGGACAGGAGGTCCGGGAAGAAAGACAACGGCGGGAGGGGGACCCAGGGGATGGGCAAGGGGTATATTCAGGGGGACAGAGGGAGAAAGAGGAGAGTGAGAGAAAGAATGTGTGTATAAAAATAAGTAACAGATGGGCTACGAGGGGGAGGTGGGGCCTTAGTGGAAGTTAGAGAAGTCGATGTTCATGCCATCAGGTTGGAGGCTACCCAGACGGAATACAAGGTGTTGTTTCTCCAACCTGAGTGTGGCTTCATCTTTACAGTAGAGGAGGCCGTGGATAGACATGTCAGAATGGGAATGGGATGTGGAATTAAAATGTGTGGCCACTGGGAGATCCTGCTTTCTCTGGCGGACAGAGCGTAGATGTTCAGCGAAGCGGTCTCCCAGTCTGCGTCGGGTCTCGCCAATATATAAAAGGCCACATTGGGAGCACCGGACGCAGTATATCACCCCAGTCGGCTCACAGGTGAAGTGTTGCCTCACCTGGAAGGACTGTTTGGGGCCCTGAATGGTGGTAAGGGTGGAAGTGTAAGGGCATGTGTAACACTTGTTCCACTTACACGGATAAGTGCCAGGAGGGAGATCAGTGGGGAGAGATGGGGGGGACGAATGGACAAGGGAGTTGCGTAGGGAGCGATCCCTGCGGAATGCAGAGAGAGGGGGGAGGGAAAGATGTGCTTAGTGGTGGGATCCTGTTGGAGGTGGCGGAAGTTACGGAGAATAATATGTTGGACCCGGAGGCTGGTGGGGTGGTAGGTGAGGACCAGGGGAACCCTATTCCTAGTGGGGTGGCGGGAGGATGGAGTGAGAGCAGATGTACGTGAAATGGGGGAGATGTGTTTAAGGGCAGAGTTGATAGTGGAGGAAGGGAAGCCCCTTTCTTTAAAAAAGGAAGACATCTCCCTCGTCCTAGAATGAAAAGCCTCATCCTGAGAGCAGATGCGGCGGAGACGGAGGAATTGCGAGAAGGGGATGGCGTTTTTGCAAGAGACAGGGTGAGAAGAGGAATAGTCCAGATAGCTGTGAGAGTCAGTAGGCTTATAGTAGACATCAGTGGATAAGCTGTCTCCAGAGACAGAGACAGAAAGATCTAGAAAGGGGAGGGAGGTGTCGGAAATGGACCAAGTAAACTTGAAGGCACGGCCTCCTCTACTGTAAAGATGAAGCCACACTCAGGTTGGAGGAACAACACCTTATATTCCGTCTGGGTAGCCTCCAACCTGATGGCATGAACATCGACTTCTCTAACTTCCGCTAAGGCGCCACCTCCCCCTCGTACCCCATCTGTTACTTATTTTTATGCACACATTCTTTCTCTCACTCTCCTTTTTCTCCCTCTGTCCCTCTGAATATACCTCTTGCCCATCCTCTGGGTCCCCCCCCCCCCTTGTCTTTCTTCCCGGACCTCCTGTCCCATGATCCTCTCGTATCCCTTTTGCCAATCACCTGTCCAGCTCTTGGCTCTATCCCTCCCCCTCCTGTCTTCTCCTATCATTTTGGATCTCCCCCCTCCCCCTCCAACTTTTAAATCCCTTACTCACTCTTCCTTCAGTTAGTTCTGACGAAGGGTCTCGGCCTGAAATGTCGACTGCACCTCTTCCTACAGATGCTGCCTGGCCTGCTGCGTTCACCAGCAACTTTGAAATTATGTTTCTTGCTTGAAATATTGAAAAATTGCTGTGTAAGTTTAATTTGTCCATAAAATAAAATTAATTCATTTTAATTATAGCAATCAAAACTGAAATTGACATGTACCTTGTATATGTTTTGGACACTGTATTTTCCATATTTAAAAAAAAGATCTCTTTTTCACTAAATAAAGCATTCATAATTTCTGTAGGTGGCAGAACGCATCCAAATGGTCCTTCTTAGGAATAGCCAAAACATCTTCTTGCATATTTTCATGGCAGCTTCCTATGTGTGTCTTAGTTTACAGCTTTACTGATTTGACCTGAATGATTGATGCTAACAGAATGTGAGCCCTCAACCTCTTGATTCTCAGCACAAGGTTTTGCAGTGTTCATAGAGTCAAATAACATAGAAGCAGGCTCTATAGTTCATTAGTTCCATGCCAGGCATCAAGCATCCGCTAGTTGATACTAAAATGTATTTGTATCAGGGAGCTGCTTGAACAAACTTTGATACTAACTTTTGACACAACTGTGTTTCTATGTTATATTGACTGTCCTGTTGTACATACTATTTATAATAAATAACTATAAATTGCACATTGCACATTTAGATGGAGATGTAAAGATTTTTACTCCTCATGTATATGAAGGATGTAAGTAATACAGTCAACTCAATTCAATACCTACCAGTTATATGCATCTTCCTCAGTTCTTTTGTTTTTTGCAAAGAACTTAGCAATTCATTCTTAATAATAATTAGAAATGTCATTGAAACTGTCCAATTTAGTTATTGTTCATTCTAGTAAGCTTTCATTCTCTGTTATCAGTAATATTAAAGACTCATCAGTATGATTGAATATTTTCAATGATGTTCAAAAATATTGATAAATGAAGTAACTAAGACTATAACTGAATTGATGCATTTCAATTGAACATGAAATATTTTAAATTAACGGTGTAACTTTCCTATGTAAGGACAGAAAATACATTAATAAAAATCTACATATATTTTATTGTAATAGATCTGGTATAGGAACTGTTTTACTAGGGATATTTTGCTTTGCTGTTTCTTCATGAATATCCAAGGATTTAATTTGGTAATTCTTATCCAAACAAAAGGAAATTGAAGAAACAGTAGTACAAGGAACGTTTATAATTAAACTTTGTGTTTCGAAGCATTAGTAGCTCTTGAATTTAGACCTTAGTGGTGTGCATTCTTCTGAAGGTGACATAAAATATACATAGATGTATCACTTTTTTCCAAGATCAACCATTGTTTTATAGGATCACATCAACAAATAAAGCTTAAAAATCTACCATAAGCAGATGTAATATCTCAATCTAGCTGGTAAATTTCATGGTAAATTGCTACTACTTACTAAATGAACTTGTTGATGGATTCCAGCTAGTGAACCTGTCAGCATGTTGCACGTAGAGTCCAAAGGTAGAACATAAACTTGCTGCGATTTACCAATACTTCTGCTAGACGACCTGGTCACAGACTTATGCCAGGTTAGACTTGGCATCAGATGTGCCTTTGAGTTAAGTGAAGATTTCACAGTTGTCTGGTAAGAAATAATAGGTTAGATGTTTTAATTATTTTGGTTGGAATTATATCTTTGATTGTTTAAGGCAGTATCAAGTGAGTAGAAATTTAATTTTGGAGAATATCACAACAATGTTTTATATTTTTTTAACTTTTAATTTTATTTTCATTCATTATTTTCAATAGTTTTTGAATGTTTCTGACTGTCAATGATGCTCAGATGGAATGCAAAACCTGACGATATTGTCAACTGGAAATCCAAAGGCGTGGTTTTGTTGTTTTCCAGAAGTGTTCCGGCAGTTTGAGGTCTAGGCGTTCTGGCTGTTCTATGAAACTTGATTACATTGTGTTGGTCTTTTGTGCCAGACAGGGCATTACGAAGTTTGACCCAGGATGCTTTCAGTCTGCAATTACAATCTCATGGCCTTCCAGTTTCAAATTTGCAAAGTGCAGGGGGAAGAGGAAGTGAGTGGAGTTGATGGACTGCTTCTTCAAAGCACAGAAGATACAAAGCTAGAAATGCTGATCTGGGCAGATACTAAAGCATGAAAGCACAGATTGAAGGATTGCTATATCCACTGTTAGCAGGTCTTGAATGTAAGTATCATTCACTAAAACTCTTGAAATCTTGATCTCACACTCTACAATGCCATGGCCTTAAAGTTTATTTGTCTACCTGCACTGCATTTTCTCTGTAACTCCAACATTACATTCTGCATTCTTTTGTCTTTTTACTACCTCATTGTAATTATGTACAGCATAATCTGTCTGGTAATCTCTTCACTGTACCTTGGTACTTTTGACAATAATAAACTAATTCCATTTCCAGTGAATTGAAAGTTTAAGAATGCAAAATATTAAAGTAACATTTCTGATGAGATTTGAGAGGGAGATAAAGAAGAATGGGAGCGGGAGGGAACATACAACAACCCTCATCGAGGGATTAGCAGTGGAAAGGGGGAGCAGTGTCAAGTTCCTGGGTGTCAACATCTCTGAAGATCTACCCTTGTCCCAAAATATTGATGTGATTACAAAGAAGGTACGACAGAGTATATATTTCATTCAAAGTTAAGCTCCATAAACAGCAGGAATGAAACGGCACACCCTGATGCCTTCCCTAGCATTGCAGAGGATTTCAACCAACCAAGCTTGACAAAGTCTCTGAACAACTACCTCCAGCGTATCACCAGTGGAACCAGAGGGGCCAGCACACTTCACCACTGTTACACCACCATCAAGAACATTTACCATGCCATCCCACGCTCAGACTGTGGGAAGTCTGAACACTTAGCTGTACTTCTATTCCCAGCATGTAGGCAGAAACTAAAGACTGCAGTACCAGTGGTGCGGACTAAGAAGGTATGGTCCAGGAAGGCGGAGCAGCACTTAGGATACTTTGAGTCAGTGGACTGATCAACAAATTCCACAGATTTCTCTAGCTAAAGAAATTCCTCCTCATCTCCATTCTAAATGGATGTCCTTCTATTCTGAGGCTGTGCCTAGATTACCCCACTATAGGAAACATTCTCTCCACATCCACTCTATTGAAGCCATTCAACATTCGATACATTTCAATGAAAGTCCCCCTCATTCTTCTAAATTCAAGTGAGTGCAGGCCCAGAGCCATTACAAACTCCTCATATGGTAATCATTTCATTCCCAGAGCCAACAACAATATGGCTCGGCACAGCTCAAATGCCATCTATAAATTTGCCAACAACACAAATATTGTTTGCAGAATTTCAGATGGTGATAAGGAGGCATACAGGAGCAAGATAGATCAGTTGGTTGAGTGGAATCACAAAACAACCTTGCACTCAATGTCTATAGGTCCAAGGAAATGATTGTAGACTTCAGGAAGATGAAGCTGAGGGAACACACACCATCCTGTATCAAGAGATCAGCAGTGGAAAGGATGAGCAGTTTTATGTTCCTGAGTGACAACATCTTTTAAGATCTATTCTGTGCCCATCAAAATGACACAATTACAAAGAAGGAAGAAAAGAGGTGGAGACTTGGTATCTCACCAATGATACTTGTAGTGTAGAGCGTTCTAACTTGTTGCATCACAGACTGGTACGGAGGGACCACTGCACAAGGACAGAAAAAGCTGCAGAAAGTTGTAAGCTCAGCCATCTCCATCATAGGCTCTAGCTTCCCCAACATCCAAGACACCTTCAAAAGGCGATACCTCAGAAAGCCAGCAAACATTATTAAGGACCTCCATTGTCCAAGACGTGCCCTTTTCTTTTTGCTAACAGTAATGAGGAGGTACAGGAGCCTGAAGACACACACTCAACATTTCTAGAGCAGCTTCTTCTGCACCATGACCAAATTTCTGAATGGTCAATGAACCCATGAGCGCAATCTTACTATTGTTTTCCTCTCTTTTTTCACAAAGTATTTAATTTTAAAGTTTAATATATAATGAATATAATTCATAGTTTGTTTTTAAATATATTGCAAAACAGCAAATTTCATGACATCTGCCAGTGATATTAAACCTGATTCTGTTTCTGAGAATGAGGAGATTTAGTACAGTATGTCACCAAAAAATCTGGGAAATTGGTACAAATGTACTGTGGAGAGCATTCTAACTGGTTGCATTACTGTCTGTTATGGAGCAGCCACTGCACAGGATCAAAAAAGCTGCAAAGGTTCTAAACTCAGCCAATCCATCGGGGACGGCCTCCCCCAAAACACACACATCTTCAGAAGGCAGTGCCTCAAAAAAAACACCATCATCATTCAAGACTCTCATCATCCAGGAAATAGCATCTTCTCATTGTTGCTGTCAGAGAGGAGGTACAAGAGCACTTATTGTTCTAGGAACAGCTCCTTACCCTTCACCATCAGATTTCTGAATGAAAAATGAACCAACCCATGAACACTACCTCAATTTTTCCTCTCTTTTTGCACTATATTTTTTGTTGTAATTTATTGTTTTTTATGTATTTGCACAGTACTGCTACCACAAATCAAATAAAAATTACAGTAAGAGTTCGGCACGGACTAGAAGGGCCGAGATGGCCTGTTTCAGTGCTGTAATGGTTATATGGTTATATGTCAATGATATTAAACCTGACTCTAATTCTGATTCTAAAATTATTTGTTTGCATGGAATATACGTAGGTCTTGTGCTGGATTAATGGGCATCTCTTTCTCTCTCTATTGTAACAATTATGTATTTATGCAGATATTTACCACAGCCTAATAACTAAATTTCTTCTGAAATTAACTTCTTTTATATAAAAGGATATTTTAAACATTTCATTAATAAAGCAGATATTCATGCAACAATTTGATATAATTTTGTCTACTCATTCTATTAAATTCCAGATAAAAAGTACACACTTCACAGAAAACTTTATGTAATGCAGGACCCTGTAATGGAATTTTTTTTGTTAAAGGATCATACACTCTTCTACATAAGAACTGAAGTGTAGATTGAGGAGAAGAAGCTTCTGCAAGGAATTAGTTATCACTCACCAAAACTCATGCCAATACAGAGCAATGAGCAGAATCGAAGTGGAGCAACAGTGAAATTTTAATTGTAATCTATTGATTTTTTTGAAGTATTGAACAGTATTGTCCACAGAAACAATGAACAGATAAAGGCTGTGTATATGTGTGATAATCGTCTTTTAAATTTGACCTCCAAGGCATTTAATTTTTTGCACATATTTTATGTCAATCTTATCATCATCAAAACATCTTAAGATGAAAAGAGCTTTGTTCATGATTGAACTGACATCTTAGGAGAAGGTTAGATAAAACCAATGTTTGTTAATTCCCTGGCTGATTTCATGGTGTAATGAGGATTTGTTGACTGGGATAATTCATCCCCACTGGATATGCTGAACAGGGAAGTTGGTGAGAGAAGCAAAAGAAAGTTGAGACTCCAGTAACAACAAATAATTTGTTAAGACCATAAGATATAGGAGCAGAATTAGCCCATTTGGCTCATCACGTATGCTCCACCATTTCATCATGGCTGATCCATTTCCTTCTCAGCTCCAGTCTCCTGTCTTTTTTCCCATAACCCTTCATGCTCTGTCTAATCAAGAACCTGTCAACCCCTGCCTTAAAAATACCCAATGACTTGGCCTCAGCAGCTTCTTGTGGCAAAAATTCCACAGATTCACCACACTCTGGCTAAAGAAGTTCTTCCTCATCTTCATTCTAAATGGACGTCCCTCTATTCTGAGGCTGTGTCTTCTAGTCTTAGATTCCCCCACCATATCCTCTCCATATCCACTCTCTTGAAGCCTTCCAATATTTGACAGGCTTCAATGTGGTCCCCCCAATCTTCTAAATTCCAGTGAGTACAGGTCCAGAGCGATCAAAAGCTCCACCTATGACACCCCTTTCAATCTCAGAATGATTTTCGTGAGTCTCTGTTGTACCCTCCCCAATGTCAGCGCATCTTTTCTTGGATAAGGAAAGATCTTTTCTTAGATAAGGGGCCCAAAACTTCTCACAATACTTCAACTCAAAGCTTCAACATTACATCCTTGCTCTTATATTCATCCACCAATTCTGCTTTGTCTAACCTGCTTGTTACTTCTTCAACTATGACCTATTTTATCATGTGCCTCCAAGTACACCAAAACCACATCCTTAGCAATTGATTTCATAGACACTTCATGGTGTTCTAAGAAAGAAGTGGAGCACATCAATAGTCTGATTCATAAGACTGTGAGACATAGGAGTAAAATGAGACCACTTGGTCTGTAGAATCTGCTCTACCATTTCATCAGGGCTGATTTATTATCCCTCTCAACCCTATTCTCCAGCCTTATCCAAGTAACCATTGACACCCTGAATAATCAAGAAACTATCAACTTCCACTTTAATTATAGTCAATAGCTTAGCCTCTACAACCGACTGTGGCAATGAATTCCACAGATTCCACTGGGTAACGAAATTCCTCATCATCAGGCCCAATTCCATCAAATGATCCCTTTTATTTCCAGAATCATTCTCATGATCCTTCTCTGGACCTTCTCCTGCATAAGGACTCTCAAAGTCCCTTTGCACCTCAGATTTTTGAATTTTCCCCTCTATTTGGAAAATAGTCTATGTTGTTATTTCTTCTACCGAAGTGCATGACAATACATTTCCCTACACTGTATTCCGTCTGCTTCCTTTTTGACCATTCTCCTAATCTGTCGAAGTCCTTCTGCAAGCTCCGTGTTTACTCAACACTACCTTCTTTTCCACCTATCTTCATAGCATCTTCAAACATAGCCACAAATCCATCAATTTCATCATCCAAATCAGTGACATAGAAATTGAAAAGAAGCAGTCCCAATGCTGTTCCTTGCAGGACACCAATAGTCACCAATAGCCAACCAGAATAGGCGCTCTTTATTCCCAGTCATCGTCTCCTGCCTGTCAGCCAACCTTTTATCCAAGCTAGTATCTTTCCTGTAAAGCCATGGGCTCTTAACTTATTGAGCAACCTCATATGTGGTGTCTTGTCAAAGGCCTTCTGAAAATCCAAGTAATCAACATCCACTGATTCTCCTTTGTCTCTCCTGTCTCTTATTTCCTCAAATAATTCCAACAGATTTCCCCTTAAGGATATCAAGTTGACTTTGGCTTATTATATCATGTGCCTCCAAATACCTCAAAATCCCATTTTTAATAAAGGACTCCAACTGCTTCCCAACCACTGAAGTCAGGATAACTGGCCTATAATTTCCATTCTTATGCTTCCCTCCCTTCTTGAAGTAGCTAGTGACTTTTGCAATTTTCCAGTCCTCCACAACCAATCCACAAAATGTTGAGTCTTGAATGATCATTACTTATGCCTCAAGAATCTCTTCAGCTATTTCTTTCAAAACCCTGGTGTGTAGTCCATCTGGTCCAGGTGACTTATCTGTCTTTAGACCTTTCACTGTCTCCTCAGTTATAGCAATATACCCACTTCTGCCTCCTGACAATTAAATGTCTTGCATACTTCTAGTATCTTCCTCAGTGAAGACTGATGTAAGATGCTTATTAAGTCCATCTGCCATATCTTTGTCTCCTATGACTACCTCTCCAGCGTCATTTTTCAGTCGTCTGATATCCACTGTCATCACTTTTTTACCCTTTATATATTTGAATAAAAACCTCTTAATGTCCCCTTTTATATTATTGACTAGCTTACCTTCATATTTCATGCTTTCCATCCTTATTGAGTTTTAGTAACCTTCTGATGGTTTTTAAAAGCTTCCCAATCCCTTAACTTCACAAGATCACAAGACAAAGGAGCAGAAGTAGGCCATTCAGCCCATCAAGTTTTCTGAACTCTACCCAGAAGGATTCTATATCTTGTGATCCTATGTCACCTATTTCTAAGGATTTGATTTATTTTTTTTAGCAACAGAACCACCCAGTCCTTCCTGTCTACCTGCCTATCCTTTGATACAATTTTCATCCTCAGATGTTAAGTTTCCAACTATGTTCTTTCAGCCATGATTCAGTGATACCCATAACATCACATCTGCTCACCTCCAACTGCGCTACAAGATCATCTACTTTACTCCATACACTGAGTGCATTAAAATATAACATCTTCTGTCCTGTAACACCTTTAGAGCCAAGTAGCACTGAAACATGATGACTGTGGTGTTGAATTAATGATGCTGCTAGTTTGGGACTAATCAAAATAGGATACCAAAGGGAAAAGGGAAAAAATAAAATGCTTGACAGGACTAAAGGAGGGAAAGAGGTGGTAGAGAAAGGACAGGAAAAAAGGGGAATGTGAAGAAATGGATTTAGGAAGGGTTAGTTTTGTAATAAGGGAATCTTTCTTCACACTGGATATTTTGTAACATTTCTAATGCTCTAAACCTACAGTTATAGAACTTCATCAGACCATCAATCTTACTTAACAATAAAAGGCTCTTCAGAGCAAAGTTCATAAAACTAACAAAAATTCTAGCTGATATTTTGCTGGATTTTAGTAAGGCATTTGACAAGGTTCTCCATGGTAAGTTCATACAGAACGTCAGGAGGCATAGGGTCCAGGGGAATTTGGCTGCATGGATTCATAATTAGCTTACCTACTGAAGGCAGATGGCCAGTGGTTTTATGCAGGGATCTGTTCTGGGGCCCCTGCTCTTTGTGATTTTTTTAAAATGTCTTGAATAAGGAAGAGAGTTAGTAAGTTTGCTGATGACATGAATGTTGGTGGTGTTCTGGATAGTGTTGAAGTTTGTTGTAGTTTACAACAGGACATTGACAGGATGCAGAGCTTGGCAGAGAAGTGGCAGATGGAGTTTAATCCGGAGAAGTGTGAAGTGGAAAGTCAGACTTGAAGGCAGGGTACCAGATGAATGGTGAGCAGTGTGGAGGAACAGAGGAATCTTAGGGTCCATAGAACTCTCGATGTTATGAAGGCATATGGTGTGATGGCTTTCAATAGTTGAGGGATTGAGTTCAAGAGCCACGAGTTTGCAGCTCAATAAGGCTCTGGATAGACCACACTTTGGTATTGTGTTCATTTCTATTTGCCTCATTACATGAAGTGCGTGGAGCTATAGAGAGGGTGCAGAAGAGATTTACCCGGATGCTACCTGTATCAGAGTGCATGACTGATAAGGAAAGTCTGAGTGAGCTGGAGCTTTTCTTTTCGGAGTGAAGGAGGGTGAGAGGTGACTGACTAGAGATGATTTAGATGTGAAGAGGCATTGAGAGAGTGGACAGCCAGTGACTTTCTCCTAGGGCAAAAATATCAGAGTGAATAATTTTAAGGTAATCAGAGGAAAGAAAAAGGGGGATGTCAGAGATAACTTTTTTACACTGAGAGTAGTGAGAGCATGGAACACATTGCCAGGGATGGTGGTAGAGGCAGATATGTTAGAAATATTTAGGAGACTCTTAGGCAGATGGATGAAGTAAAATGGAGGGCTATGTAGGAGGGAAGAGTTTGATTGATCATGGATTGTTAAAAGGTCAGCACAACCTCATGGGCTGAAGGGCCTGTACTGTTGCTGTATCGTTCTGTGTTCGATGTATTATGTATACTGCATAGTTTATTTTGTTAGCATTTCACTTTCAGTTAGATTGCTGGCCAAGATGTGCACAACATTAGGCAGAAAGTACTGATGCTACATAGGCAATGGGAGAATAGAGGAGATACCTTCTACTGAGGCAGCACAACCAAAGTATGACTAGAGACATTAGTAAATGCAACACAGCCAATGTTGGAATAGATTTTCCTTTCCATTGTAAAGGAGTACACTTTATATCCTAAAAAAGTCATTCTATATATACACCAGATATTCTGCACATACTGGAGATCCAATGTAACACACATGAACTGCTGGAGGAACTCAGCAGGCCAGGCAGCATCTCGGGGAAAAGAATAAACAGTCGGCACTTCGGGCCAAGATGATTCACAGGACTGGAAAGGAAGAGGGAAGCTGCCAGAAATATACTCTCTATTTCTGACTCATTATGTATGGTCATAATTGATTGTAAATCAGCCATATTAACCTGGGACACTAACAAAATTGATCGGCAGTTTCAAATAAAAATCTGAGAGACCCACTAAAAGCAGACAGTACAAAGCTTCAAAAAAGTCTAAAAACAAATAATTAGCCCAACAGTTTGCTTGCAGGATAAAGTGTTTGCTCTGTCATTAGAAAGATCAAATTTCTAATAGACATGCTTATGAATGTTTAAGTAGAGTGGATTAATGTACAAATATTTAATATTAAAAACAATGGATGATAATAAAATTAAACTTTTCAAATCCTCATGTACCAAAGATGACTTATCAAAGTAGGTTTATAGCTTTTAAATGTATCTATGTTTGTAAAGGTATTACATAACAATGTATTTCCATGGAAAGTAGAGATGGCAAACTACAAGGCACTTTTCTGTGTTTGAATAGGCGTACCAAATGTGTATACAACACAACTCATTAATAAAAGAGAGAAAAAACATTTAAATTGATGAAAGAAAATTCTGTAATGTTACAACAGATTAATCACCAAAAGATTCAACTATAGTGTTCAAGTACAGTATACTGAAACACGGCTACAAATTTTGAAATACACCAGAAATATATTTTAAAGCAAAAGGGAGAAATGTTGCAATGAATTGACTGAATGTAGAATTGGCTATTGGTATAAATATCAGATGATTCTGTTGCCTTAGCCTTTACCAAAGAGGACATGCCTAATTTAACTGAAAGGGAAATAGAGCAACTACAGAAACCGAGTCACTGTTCAGCCTGCAATTGCCATGGCTCCCATTTGAATAGTGCAGCCTGATTAAGATGCTAGGTGAGAAGTAAGAGGTGAAACTGGAAGAACTCAGGATAGCGTTAGGGGTATGAAAAACAAGATTTTCACTGTGCGTTAGAATATGTGACAATGATAAACTAATTTACTAATTTACTGAGCCAATTTTCCAATACAGTAAAGTGCCTGGGACTGTAGAAAGTCAGATGCTTCTCATTTTTTTGAGAGTGAAAACACATTGACTCTGGAATAAACAGTCATATCCACGATGTACAAAGTTGTTGATACCTTTAGCAAAGGTGACATCATGGAGCAAATGAATAGATGTCATAAAAATAACCTATATGGGTACAAGAAGAGAATGTCTTGTCATTCTAACTTACTAGGTTTATTTGAGGGCATTACAAAATTAAGTCTGTAGGACGTAAGGAAGTGGAGGTGATTTTGCTTGAATTCCAATAAGATTTTCGATACAGTTCCTCTGCAAATGCCAGTTCTGAAAATAATGATAGTGTAACAGAATTGAAATACATTACAATGATTAATACTTAGCTGAACCTAGATGCTGGTGGTACAGGGATTATTATTAGTCTGGGAGAATATTCCATAGGGAATATTTATCTTCATAAATAATAGTGGTGGGGTGACTAATATAAATGTTAAATGTGCAGAGCTGCTGTCTCATAGCTCCAGTGGTCAGCTTTCAACCCTCACCCCTGGTGCCGTCTGTGCCTTTCCTCTCTGTGAGACTAATGAATTCCATTTATGCTAAATTATTCTGTGACTTTATGTTAACAGTTGATGTATACAGCATAATTTTCTTCAACAGATCCAATATATCTCCTGTAAAGCAGAGCTTATTTTTTCTGAAATCTTTCCAACCCCACCATACAAGCGCCATAGGCATTCCCTCCTCTCTCTGTTACTCAGTCCTTCTTTCTCAAGTTCTGCTGATGTTGTGTCTCTCATTTATTCCCTTCCCAACTCTGCTAATGGATTCTCTCTCCCTTGTCTAGTTGTTGGCTTTTTGCTGCACCTTGTACTCTCATGTTACATGTATAGGTTTTGGTCTAGCTTACACATGCTTCCCACTTGCACCCTCACTCCATTGCTTCACATAAAACAAAAATTGATCCAGAGATTTAGGTTTGTTTGAAAATGAATTTTTTTTGTGTGTACCAGACATGATTACAACTAACTCTGGGCAGAATCACACCATGCAGGAAATCCAACAAAGCATTCCAGTTATGAATACCTCTTGGTCAACTGTAATGGTTTCTGAATGAGGAGCATAACAAATAGTGTCATTCCTCAATGTCTGTTGTTCCAACAGAAGTCCATCATTGGTCATTCCTCAAACAAGAGGATTTTAATAACAGGGCTCCAGGCTGAGATCCCACCCGGACAAGTTCCAATTATGTACCTCTTCTCATTCAGATCCTTTCCCATGGTATAACCCTGATCCTCTTGATCACTTGAAGTCCACAACCCATCACAATCCCAATCATCTTCAATCATCAATATTTCCTAACCACCTCAATATCCCAGTTGATTGGCTGCTTTCACTCACCGACTGACACCAATCAACAACTTGAAACCCACTTCCTCCCCACAAGACCCATCCAGACCATCAATGTCTGCCTAGCTACTGCCACACTTCAACAGTCCCCTTGACTGGGTGTGTGGGCGGGAAATCGCCTTATTTGGCTGTTGCTGTCTTGTTGGTTTTGTTTTCTTGTTATTCTGTGGAACCTTGTGGGAATGCTATGTTTCCACCAGAATGTATAGCAAGACTTGTGGGCTGCCCCCAGCACATCTTTGGGAGCGCTAGTTATTAATGCAACCTACGCATTTCACTGTAAGTTTCATTGTACAAATCTAAATCCAAACCTTCACATCATTCTTAATCCCCTGACCTCCAACATTCTCATTGTGAAACTTCCAGCACTCAATTTTGCTGGAATGTTCTCATTATCTAGATGTATTTATGCAAGTTTAAGTTTATCTTTTTCTTATGCTATTCTTGATGGCAACATCTTGTTGTCCTAGTGAACACCAGAATAAAGAGTCCACCCACTTACCCCTTGAGGGTTATTTATTTATTTAGAGATACTACATGGTAACAGGCCCTTCTAGCCCAATGAGCCTGTGCTGTACAATTATACTGTCACAAAGGCTGGGGCATAGGGAGCAAGGGTGGACCCAAATGCAAGACACATCTTGTGAGGTTACTTAGATTTAGTTTATTGTTTGATGTCAGGAGAGCTAGGCAGGAGCAGGAGTAGCGAACTGGACACGGAATCGGCTCCCAGAACTAGAGGAGAAATGAAGAGGCCAGGGTATGGACTCCGAGCCCGAGACTGGGCAAGGACCCAGTATCTGGGTCTTGCCTCGGGCTCGGACCCCAGAACCAAGCATGGACATGACATGGGCTAGGGAGAGGAGGAACATGGAAAACAGAGCCTTGGTCTCGGGAGAGCAGGTACATGGAACCATGGACACATACACAGGACAGAGAGCCGGGACCTCTCCTTGGGTACAGGACATAGGGCCAGGACTCATGACCCTCCGTGGGGCAACAGCAAGACGGCCTGACCTACCTCACGGAGGCGAGGACAACACAAGACAAGACACGACTCCCCGCGGGGCAACAGCTAGACGGCCTGACTTACCCCACAGAGGCGAGGACAGGACAAGACAAGACATGACTCCCCATGGGGCAACGGCAAGACGGCCTGACTTACCCCACGGAGGCGAGGACAAGACAAGACAAGATCAACACGAATGAACACCAGACAATACCTATCTAGCTCCGGTGATGGAACTAGACTGAAGTGCAGATGGGGGCTGCAGATGAGGGCTAGAGGCGAGAGGGGCAGAGAAGGGATTCAGACAGGGGGGGTAGGACAGGAATCACAGACCGCCAGGGACAGAACTTGACTCAGAACTGGGAAGCCGCCAGGGCCAGGACTTGGACGTGGTACTTGGATGCTGCCAGGGCCAGGACTTGGACATGGTACTTGGATGCCGCCTGAGCCAGGATGTGGACGTGGTACTTGGATGCCGCCAGAGCCAGGATGTGGACGTGGTACTTGGATGCCGCCGGAGCCAGAACGTGGTGCTTGGAACCTCTGGGTAGTGTCGAGCTCTCGACTTGGCCCGGGAACAGTAGACAGCAGCTCTTGATTCTTTCCGGCGGGTTAACTGACGAACTCACCTTGAAGAGGAAACTTTGCAGGCTCGCTTCGGCGAGGTAACTGGACAGGGTTGCTCCAGTGAGGAAAGGCGAATTACTGGCACTCGTTTCGGGCAGAGACAAGGCTTGCTCTGGCCAGATGATATTGGTACGCCGTGACTTTGCAGACGTTCCCGCACCGAATGGCTGAAAGCCGGAGACTATAAACTACCGGTTCAGCCGAGTGTTAATTGCCTCTAATCACCAAAGTCGAGGGACATGGGTAAACAGGGAATCAACGGTCCGGATTGTGACATAAACAAGCTAAATTTAAGGGGACCTCGATCCGGACCATGACATATACCCATGTGACCAATTAACCTGTACATCTGTAGAATGTTGCAGCAGCCAGAAGAAACCCATGCAGCCATGGGGAAAACATACAAACTCCTTAGTATAGCATCAGGAATTGAACTTAGGTCACTGGCACTGTAAGGCGCTCTGCAGGCTGCAGCACTACTGTGTCGCCCCAGGTTTAAGGGTTGAGAAAAAAACAGAGGACGGGAGATGAATCAGTATGGGTAAATGCAGTGGAAAATCAGCTACAGATTAGTGAAATCAAAGGAAATTACTGGATATGAGAAAGAAGAAGGAAACAGAAATTAAAAATGACCATTTTTAAACCTGCTCAAAATAATTTATAGTCGAAAGAATGAACTGCAATTATGATTATTAACTTTTTTTGGCAAAAGAGTTTTCTCAAGAGTCATCAATATTTATCACATTATTAAAAAGTACTTACATTGTTAATTACTAGATGTACCATTTCCTGGTGAGTTTATTCATTGTAAATATAGGGAATTCATGAAAATCACGGGGAGGCTGAGCATATGTTTCTGCTGAAGCAAGTGGAGAGAAGTACAGTAGATCAAATCAACCAGCACATTATAGTGATTGCATGTTAATAATGTGCATCAATCTCACTCAATTTGTATCACACAATTACAGATGTAAAATATGGATTGCCTTTGGTAACTTCATCCAAACCTTTATCAAGTCCTTGTTTTTGAACTTAGTTTCTTGCTCTTGTGGAATAATGTCCTTCCTGACAAGAAGGCTCACTCTGTTTGACAGGTGAGACTTGTGGACATGAAACAATTTCAAGCTTCGGGGACTCCTCTGTGGTGGTTGCCAGAGTTGACTTTGGGACTGCGGGAAGTAGTTCTGACAGTTCGCACCACACTTCTTCTCCGACAGCTGACTCTGCTCTCCTCAACTGATCAATGTGTCATCTCCAGATGTTATGGGATGCAATCTCCATAGTGGAGGAGTGTGGTCCAGTTCTGTTCTTAATCTTTCTGAGTAGCCACTTTGGATCACCTCTGTAGTCCCTTGCCAGGACTGCTTATCCAGAAATGAAATATCAAGGATCCCCCTTTGAGAAGCCTTCAATTTGTCTCAGCTGTTTGATCTGCATATTCTTTCTGAGATTAGGTTTGAGGAGATCCAAGTGTGACTCCAAGGGACAACCGAAGAATAGCATAGAGGATGATTTGCTGGTCGTGGAGTGTACTGCATTGAGATATGCAAGGAGGAAATTGGTGAGCTTGATTTAGCATCAGTGCAATGTGTCTTGCTGACATTGCTCGCAGTGTATTCTTTAAACTCTAGTCAAACCTTTCCATCAAAACAGTTGTAGCTGGGCTGTAAGATGCAGATGTAATATGACTTATTCCATTAATTTTCAGGAATAACTGAAACTGTTCCCTACAAACTGTGGTCCATTCTCACAGACTGGGCCCAGAAGGTCCAGTCCTTGAGAAGACGCTTCTTAACACATCAACAGTGTGTGAGGCTGTAGTGGAAGCTATTGAGAACACTTCAGGCCACTTTGTAGCTGCATCCACTATCACCAAGAAACTTGTGCCCATGAATGGTCCAGCAAAATCCGCATAGATTCTCTGCCAGGGTAATGCAGGTCATTCCCAGGGATGAAGAGGTGCTGCTCTTGGCATCTTCGCGACATGTTGACATCTTAAAAAGTGTATGGCAAGCTGCTCTTTCCTAGGCCACTAAACCATCCTTCAAGCCAATGCATTTATTTTGACTATGCCCAGGAGACCAGTATGTAGCTCCTCCAAAACTTTGGCTCTCAGCTTGGGGATGGTTCAACAACTCCCTGTCCCCATATAAGGCAACCTTCATGAAGGGCAAGATTATCTCGGTGCTGGTAAAAATAGGTGAACTAGAATTTCTGCTACACATTTCAGCCATTTTGAGTCACCATGTTGTTCTCAGACAGTGTGAGGTATTTTCTGGTCACCCTTTCGATCATATCTGCTGTAATAAGGAGACCTTCAATTTGTATTCGGGAGAATACGTCAACAGGAATGTCCTCTTTTGTAAATTTGTCAGGTATTTCCTTTGTCAAGGGAAAACAGGACAATCCATCAGTATTTCCATGATTAGTTGTCCTTTTGATTTCAATCTTATAATTGTGTCCACTAAGAAACAGAACCCATTTCTGCATTTGTGCTGCGGCTGTAAGTAAAACACCCTTCTCTGGATTCAAAATAGGCACTAGTTTTTGAAGATCAGCAACAGCAGTAAACTCTCTCCCATACAAGTACTGGTTGAAACATTTTACACCCCAAGCTAGATTCAAGGCCTCTCTATCAATCTGTGCATATTTTTTTCTCTGCAGAAGTAAGGGAAAGTGATGCAAAGATTATGGGGCATTTACTTCCATCACTCATAACATGTGACATTACTGTACCCGTACCACAAGGCGAGGCGTCACAGCCAAGCTTCACTGGATGATGCGGATGATAATGTGTGAGTCCAATGTCTGACATCACCATTTCCTTTACGTTTTGGAAACCCACCTCACAATTCTTTATCCATTGCCATTTCTTCCCAATCTATAGTAGTGAGTTCAAGGGGTGGAGTACAGTAGCCAGGTTTGACAGGAAACTGTTGTAGTAATTACAAACACTAAAAAAGACCACAACTGTGACATGATCTTTGGTCTTGGGGCATCCACCACTGTTTGAATTTTCTTAGCACACTTGTGAAATTCAATAAGTGATGCTTTTTCACAAATGTCAAATACACAATACTTCTGTCATGCATGAATAGAATAAATATGTCCTTCGAGCATTTGTTAAATTGACTGAACATTCATGAGATAAAGATCAACATGAATTGGTTTACATCGTTGCTATTTTGGCTGGTGGAAAAGCCGAATGTTGAACACCTGAGCTTCTATAATGAAAAAGGACAATTTAGAATGGAGCAGTTAAAAGCAAAAAGTTGTATTATTTAGTTCATTGCTATAATAACTAATCGATAAACCAAAACTAAGTGTACACTGCAGCTACAGGAGTATAGTTTTGTTTTGAACTCCTTTGATTTTCAAGTGATTTTTGCCAGACTCTATTCCTTTGGCTGGTTGCAACAAATTGGACCAAATGTGCTGATGTTAACGACCCTTTCACATTACCTTTTGCATACTGCAGGAACCTGGAACTGCAGGTTCCAGGTCAGTATAACTGGCTTATAATTTCTTTTCTTCTGCTTCTCTCCCTTCTTGAAGAGTAGAGTGACATTTACAGGATCTGGAACATTATAAAAACCTCCATGATCTTTTCAGCCACCTCTTCCAGAACCCTGGGGCATACACCATCTGGTCTGGGTGACCTATCTACCTTCAAACCTTTCAGTTTTCCAAGAACCTTCTCCCAAGTAATGGCAGCTTCACATACTTCTGACCCCTGTCACTCTGGAAATTCCACCATATGTCTAGTGTCTTCCCCAATAAAGCCTGATACAAAATACTTATACAGTTCATCCGCCATTTCCTTGTGCCCTATTGCTGCCTTTCCAGCATTGTTTTCCAGTGGTCTGATATTCATTTTCGCCTCTATGTATCTGAAGAAACTATTGGTTTCCTCTTTAATGTTATTGGCTAGCTTACTTTCATAGTTCATCTTTTCCTTCTTAATGACTTTTTTAGTTGCCTTCTGTTGGTTTTTCAAAGCTTCTCAATCCTCTAACTTCCCACTAATTTTTACTCAACTACATGCCCTCTCTTTGATTTTTATGTTAGACTTGACTTCTCTTGTTAGCCACAGTTGTGTCATCTTGCCTTTACAATACTGCTTCCTCTTTGGGATGTATATATCCTGTGCCTTCCCAATTGCTTCCAGAAATTACAGCCATCGTTGATCTTCAATTATCCCTGCCAATGTTCTTTACCAATCAATTTCAGGCAACTCCACTCTCATGCCTCTGTAATTCCCTTTACTACACTGTAAGCCTGTGCCCCTCAGCTATGTGGAGTACTTTGCCATGTATTCATCCTGAGCCTGAGGCTCTGGAGGGTTCCTGTACTGTGGAAGACGTCCTGACTCGTCCCTGCACCAAAGACGCCGCGCACTAGTGGCCTCAATGACTACAGACTGGTGGCATTGACCTTCCACCTCATGAAGACCCTGGACAGACTTGTTCTGGAGCTGCTCTGGCCTATGGTCAGGCCACACTTAGATCCCCTCCAGTTCGCCTCCCAGTCCCGACTAGGAGTTTAGGATGCCATCGTCTACCTGCTGAACAGTGTCTACGCCCACCTGGACAAGGCAACGAGCACTGTGAGGGTCATGTTTTTTGACTTCTCCAGTGCGTTCAACACCATCCGCCCTGCTCTGCTGGGGAAGAATCTGACAGCGATGCAGGTGGATGCTTTCCTGGTGTCATGGATTCTTGATTACCTGACTGGCAGACCACAGTACATGTGCTTGCAACACTGTGTGTCCGACAGAGTGATCAGCAGCACTGGGGCTCCACAGGGAACTGTCTTGTCTCCCTTTCTCTTCACCATTTACACCTCGGATTTCAACTACTGCACAGAGTCTTGTCATCTTCAGAAGTTTTCGGATGACTGTGCCATAGTTGGATGCATCAGCAAGGGAGATGAGGCTGAGTACAGGACTATGGTAGGAAACTTTGTCACATGGTGTGAGCAGAATTATCTGCAGCTTAATGTGAAAAAGACTAAGGAGCTGGTGGTAGACCTGAGGAGAGCTAAGGTACCGGTGACCACTGTTTCCATCCAGGGGGGTCAGTGTGGACATGGTGGGAGATTACAAATACCTGGGGATACGAATTGACAATAAACTGGACTGGTCAAAGAACACTGAAGCTGTCTACAAGAAGGGTCAGAGCTGTCTCTATTTCCTGAGGAGACTGAGGTCCTTTAACATCTGCCGGATGATGCTGAGGATGTTCTATGAGTCTGTGGTGGCCAGTGCTATCATGTTTGCTATTGTGTGCTGGGGCAGCAGGCTGAGGGTAGCAGACACCAACAGAATCAACAAACTCATTCATAAGGCCAGTGATGTTGTGGGGATGGAACTGGACTCTCTCACGGTGGTGTCTGAAAAGAGGATGCTGTCTAAGCTACATGCCATCTTGGTCAATGTCTCCCATCCACTACATAATGTACTGGGTGGGCACAGGAGTACATTCAGCCAGAGACTCATTCCACTGAGATGCAACACAGAGCGACATAGGAAGTCATTCCTGCCTGTGGCTATCAAACTTTACAACTCCTCCCTTGGAGGGTCAGACACCCTGAGCCAATAGGCTGGTCCTGGACTTATTTCATATTTTACTGGCATAATTTACATATTACTATTTAACTATTTATGGTTCTATTACTATTTATTATTTATGGAGCAACTGTAATGAAAACCAATTTCCCCTGGGATCAATAAAGTATGACTATGACTATGACTATGACTATGTAATACTGATACATCTGAATTTATCTCCCCCTTCTCAAATTTCACGGTGAATTCAATCACATTATGATCAATTTCTCTTTTGGGTTCTTTTACCTTAAGCAGTCTAACCAATTCTGGTTTGTTACACAACACCCAATCCAGAATAGCTGCTCTCCTAGTGGGCTCAACCACGAGCTGCTCTAAAAAGCCATCTCATAGGCATTCTAGAAATTCCCCCTCTTAGGATCCAGAACCAACCTATTTTCCCCAATCTACCTAAATATTGAAATTTCCCATGACTATTGTAACATTTCCCTTTTGGCATGCATTTTCTATCTCCTGTTGTAACTTGTAGACCAAATTTTTATTACTGTTTGGGGACCTGTAAATAAATCCCATCAGGATCTTTTTACCCTTGCAGTTTCTTAGCTCTGGCAACAACAATTCAATGCCTTTTGACCCTTTGTCACCTTTCTTTATTGATTTGTTTTCATTTTTTAACAACAGAGCCACACCAACCCTCTGCCTTCCTGCATATCCTTTCAATACAATATGTATTCTTGGACATTAAACTCCCAGCTATAATTTTCTTTCAGCCATGATTCATTGATGCCCGCAAGACCAGACATGCCAATCTGTAACTGTGCTACAAGTTCACCTATCTTATTCTGTATAATGTGCACATTCAAATATAACTCCTTCGCTCCTGTATACACCCTTTTTGATTTTGCCCACCTTTTACATCCTATAGCTTGCAATTTTGCCCTATCATCAGCCTTTCCTTGGCAGGAGTCTTACTACACATTGCCTTTGTTTATAAATCAACTACCTCATTCTCAACACTATCATTCTGGTTCCTATCCCCTGCCAAATTAGCTTAAACTCTTCTGAACAACTCTAGCAAACCTGCCCACAATGATATTGAACCCCCTCGGGTTCAGATGCAAACCGTCCCTTTTTTAACAGTTTGTACCTTCCCCAGAAGAGATCCCAATGTTCCATAAATCTGAGCCCTTTCCCCCATATCAGTTCCTTAGCTATGTATTCACCTGCCAAATCATCCTGTTCTTAGCCTCACTGGCACATGGCACAAGCAGCAATCCAGAGGTTACTACCTTGGATGTCCTGTTTCTCAGCTTTCTACCTAGCTCCCTAAAATCTCTCTTCAAGACCTCCTCACCTTGTCTACCTATGTCATTGATGCCAATACACACCAAGACTTCTGGCTGCTCTCTCTCACACGTGAGAATGCTATTGACCTGATCCGAGATATCCCAGATCCTGTCTCCAAGGAGGAAACATATCATCTTGGTGTCTCTATCGCACCCACACAATCTCAGCTCTGTTCCTCTGACTACGAAATCTCCTATCAACACTGCAGTCCTCTTCACCTCTCTGTTCTTCAGAGCCACAGCATCAGACTCGGTGCCAGAGACCCTGTTACTGTCGCTCCTGACTGTAAGGTCGTCCCCCTCAACAGTATCTAAAGCTGTAAACTCATTATTGAGGGAAATGGCCACAGGTGTACTCTGTACTGCATTCCCATTTCTCTTCTTTCACCTGACTCTTCACCTGAACATCCAGTTACCTGCCTCTTGCGACCTAGGGGTGACTACCTCCCTGTAGCTCCTATCACCTCCTCATTCACCTGTATGAGTCAAAAATCATCGAGTTGCAGCTCCAGTTCCATAATATGTTCTTTCAGGAGCTGCGACTCAGTGTATCCTGTGTGGATGTGTTCATCCGGGAGACTGGAGATGTCCAAGGCTTCCCACATCCCACACACAGTACAAAACATTGCCCCAGGAGCAATTCTTACTACACCGCTATGCTCTAACAAACAAGGAATGAACAAGTAAGAACAAAAAAAAAGTTACCAGGTACTTTACATCACCCAAGCCACTCTAAACACTGGCATACTCAAAAGAATGGCCGCCCCAAGAATGGCTACTCCGTTTGCACTTGTGTTATCTCTGTTCGCCTTTTCTAATGAGGCCATTTTGTTGATTGGTCGCGCACAATTTAGAGAAACTGCTGCGAGGCTTTGCCTTTTAGATCCTGATCGCAGACCTGACTGAAAAGGAAGCTCTCTTTACACTCTCCATCTGGTTGATTGGTCGCAGTACAACTCCTGTGGAATTTGCATATTTTCCCTGTGATTGCACAGGTTTTCTCTGGGTACTCCAATTCTCCACAACATCCCAAATGCAAGGCTTATTTCTGTGCTGTGACTCTGCGACATCTAGGACTTCAAGAGAGGTGAGGGAGCAAAGAGAGGAAAGTTGTTACCCTTTTCCATACATCTTTAACAAGAGTAACCAATCAAATTTTAACTATATTCTTCTTCTCTCACAAATTTACATTTAGATTCAAAATGCCTACGGCATATTCTTAATAAATTGTCTTTGATAAAGTATTTATATGGAGATGAAGTCAGGAGTTCTTGCCACAGCTATACATGGTTTTGGTGGACATCATAGTTTTGGACTGGTTCATGTACTTTCACATTGCTAGGCTTCATGCAATTCGATTCACCTTTGATCTCAAGTCAAGGAATGAACAGAACTCTGGATATAGCAGGGGGTATGACATCAGACACATCCCAAATGTCATAATGAAGACTTGTGCACCTGTACTTGCCCTGCCCATATCTAAATTATTCCAATTCAAAACTGACACCCATGTAATAATGTGGAAGATTATTATATGTACAGCCTACTAATAAAATGTAGGATGACTACAAACTGACTAGTTACTACCCTGTATACTCTGTCATCAGGAAAATGATAGAAGGTATTGTCACAGGGCTTTCAAATAGTTCTTATTTGCCAATTTTCTGCTTATTGATGTCTAATCTGTGCTTTGTCATTAAGTTGAGACTATGTCATACCTTTGGTCAAAACATAGACTAATAAGTTAGATGTGTAAATGATATAGGTTTTTTGGGGTAGCATCAAAAAGTTCTTGTGAAACTGGGCATCAAAGAGAAAATATTCCAATGGATGGAGTTCCATTACACAGAGGAATGTGGTTATTGTTGTTAGAAGTCAATTATCCCTGTGCAATGACATTGTCACAGGAGTTCCTCAGCAAAATACCTCAGGTCTAACCACCTTTGACTTTTCTTCCACCATGAGGGCAGATGTGAAGATATTTCCTGGCACTTATGGATCTATTCTAACCATAACTTGTTCAGCAAGGCGTAGTTAAAATTTTAGTACAAGCTGGCATGTGGCAAGAAATATTCATGGCATTAAATAACTTGCAAAAACCATCTTCAAACAGAGATATTCTAACCATTTATCTTCACTGAGTCCTCGAACATCATTATTTAGATGTTCACTATTGAGCAGCAATGCAAATGGACCTGACACACACATACTGTGGCTACAAAAGCAGGCTGGAGACTAGTATCCTATAGTGAGTGAGTTACTTTGTGACAGACCAAGATATTTCCCATATCTGCAAGGAACAGAATGAGAGGACATTGGAATATTCTCCACTTGGCTGGACAAGCATAACTCAACATGTCTCAAGGAGTTCAACTTCATTCAGAACAAAGCAACCATATGCTTTGATTCTTGATTTGCACTCCATGATTTACTCAAAATCATGTTTTAAGTGCAATGAACTTTTTTAGTTTTTTTAAGGAAATATAGAATTTTAAGGAAATATAGAAATCTACAGAAGAGGTTTAGAACAAGCTTATTAGACCGATACCTGGAATGAATGGGTTGTCTTCTGAAGAATAGTTAAGCAGGTTAAGTTAGTCTAATATCTTTTTAAGATTATGAACTGTGGTTCAGAAGGGTGAGAGGTGATATGATTGAAATATACAAAATACTGAACAGTGTCAAAAGAGTACTTGTGCAGCAGATTTTTCCTGGCGGGTCACCGAGATTTCACTAATTCAGACAGAGAGGAGCCTCTTTTTTTTTCTTTGTTGGTTGTGCGTGTTTGGAATATTCTTTCTCAAAAGGGATTGGGGGGGGGGGTAAAAACTCAGCCTTTGAATTTTTTGAAGGCAAAGGTAGATAGGCCTGATAAAGAAGATAGTCTAAAGGTAATCAACGTAATTAAAATACTGAGTAGATTTTACATCATGTCTTGAATGTTAAAGCGGTTGAAAGGTTAAGTCTTGCTCCCATTCTATGCATCTTAAATAATTATTTTCTCCTTTAACATCGAAAATGGCTGTCGTATGTTCTATCTATAAATAGAGTTCCAACAATACCTCCCAAACCTGCAGTCTTGCCTCTAAGAAGGACAAAGGCGGTCGGTGCATGGGAACATCACATGCCAGCAGCCTCCCTTTCAATACAAAGCATCTTAACTTAGAAATATATTACCATTCCTTCATTGTCACTGAGTCCACATCATGGACTCTCTACTTACAGCATGGTGGGAGCACCTGCATCAGACAGATGCACTGGAACAAAGCAATATTTTTCCATCACCTTAAGGAAATTAGTATGGCCTATAAGCTCTGGCAGTGATACCTGTATCTCAAATATTGCAAATCTATTTGCTCTCCTTATTTATGGGGAAATATACCTGAGCTGGAACTAGCACTGTAAAGGTTCAGTTTGCACGCACAAAATGTTGGAGGAACTCAGTAGGCCAGGCAGCATCTATGGAAAAGCGGGCCAAAATGTCGACTGTACTCTTTTCCATAGATGTTGCCTGGCCTGCTGAGTTCCTCCAGCATCTTGTGTGTGTTGCTTGTATTTGCAGCATCTGCAGATTTTCTCTTGTTTGTGAAGGTTCAGGTTGATTGATTATTCAGCGGATTAGGTTGTTCTTTGGAATAAAAGCTACTTAACAATGAATTGAAACATAAAGAGAACATTTAGCCCATTAATGACAGTTTCTGTCTACACTTGAAAGAGTACTTGACTGTTCTTTGCAATAGCTCAGCAAATTATATTCCCTTTTGTTTATCCAGTATTGAATATTGTGGCTAAAAACATCCATCACTTAAATCATTCAAGTAATGGGTCTATATTCTTATGATTGAAACATGCAATGTTTTGAGGATGCTGGATGCATGGCGATGTATTTTCCCTGATGATGGAGACTTTAACTGAGGGCTAGTCAGTAGTTTAAAATGAAATCTGAGGTATTTTATCTTGCGATAGATTGTGGATCCAATTGGGCTGTAAATATTCGCATTAACTATCTATACTCCACAGATCACTCTCTCTCTCAAGGATGAAGAAGATTATTAGAGTATAGAGAAATCTTGAGTAATGGGGATCAGGGAAGGATCATGTTGAATGTTGGTGCAACCATGAGCATACAAGAAGCTGGTCCTATTCCTTTCATATGTATGGTATTCTTAACATAATAGCAAGGACTAGATCTTGCGCAATAACTCTCCCTATCTGCTGCAGAAACCCTGAGGTAAAGACATAAATTGCTCTTTACGCAATTTCTCCAAAGTTACAGTAGATAATTAAGAAAACCCTTGTGGATTTTTTTTCTAGTATGTTATCACCCTGGAGGGAGAGTGCTCACATTGTCACTGCCATGATAACTGTGACCCAGCAGGAATCTATGAAGATACTGACTTCCATGTGAACTGATAGGAGGAGCGTCTGTACCATTCAAATACTTGACACATGCACGTCAGTCTGAAACATAGAAATTCTTGAGAATAATACAGTATCCTTTTGAAAAAAAGCATCATGGTTCCCACAGAAAGATTAAAAAATAAAAATATCCTGTGCCAGTGTTATCTACATATTTTGATAAATATTTAATGAATTTGTATGGTACAAGACTGTACCACACAAATTCAAGCAATTCCCCATGAACTAAGTGGTATTAGAATAAAATTACCCAGCAGTTTAATTTTAATACTTCTAAATAAGCACCAACATTGTTTATAGATTTTCCTATGGGATTGGGTTGCAAATGATTGATGGAATGGAAACAAAGACATAAGGTATTCAAGGTCTCCATACAAGGTTAAATCTGCAAAAGCAAAGCCACTATGGTTTTATTTATCTGGTGTATCATAAAAATAAAAGGGAAATACGTACAGTGTACATTTATCAATTCTGCTCACAAGTACACGGACCTTTACTGAAGCAACAAAGATAATGAAAGTAATTTATTCAGACTCTCAATGCCTCTTGATATTAGTCCATGTTCTATATACACCCCGTTTGGGATTACTGCTATTTAACACGTTCTTTAGATGAAATAATTTATTCTTCGTCAAATGGACCGTGGACTTTCTGGTAATCACTGAAGTGATGACAATGGTTTGCCTTTCAATATTGAAAGGATACTATTTCTAAACTCTGAGTAACAGATGAGCATTGTTGAACTGAAAAGTAAAGGAGTTTTATAGAAAGAGAGAATTTGTTTTTCAACTTGACAAGGATAGGTTAATGGTGATGTTCACTCCTCAGAACTCAATCCTCTTGACCTCAGCACCATTCACGCAAGCAGGAGCATCTGCACCTACACAAATTCCAGAAGTTAATGATCTACTCTTTCGCTTTGCTAACATTAAGGGAGAGGTTCTCGTCATTGCACCATGTCAGTCGGCTCTCTATCTCCTCCCTGTAATCTGCTTTATGTTTTCTTGTATGTTCAGGGTAATGTGATTTGAATGCTGCAGTCTTAGACTTCAACCTGATTCTGAGTTGAGAAGAATAGCACTGGGTTAATTTTAATATTTGAATCTTCTACCGGCTAATTAAGACTGAAGGTCACCATCAGAACTTAGTAAATGTTCAACTCTCGACCTGGAAAATGTAAGTGACTTTTGAAAAGACAGTTGACTATAAGTAAGTTGGCTCTTCATTTATAGCATTAAATTGTCATTAGGGCAAGGCATCTCTTAGAGGGGGACTGCGTAATTTATCTACCAGTACACAACGCAAAGTGGGGACTGCATGTTGGGGTCAATAATGCAGATTTTGTCAAAGGATGCCTTCATGTGGACTTACAGCCTGATAACATACCTGGCTGGGTGCTAAGGGACTGTGCAGACCAGTTATCAGAGGTTCTAACAGACATTTTCAACATCTCTCTGGAACAGTCCACTGTCCTCGAAGGCTTCAAGGTGGCTACCATCATCCCGGTTCCAAAGAGGGTGACAGAAACCTGCCTTAATTACTACTGTCTAGTGGTACTAATCTCAACAACAATGAAGCACTTTTGAGCTGCTAGTTACGTAGTATCGCATTAAATCCTATCTTCCTGCTACTTTGGACACTTTGCAGTTCATTTGTCACTCAAATCAGTCCAGTGCAGATGCCATAGCTTCTACATTCCACTCTATTTTGTCCTTCTTTGAAAATGGTGCATATACGCCATGATGCTGTTTATCAACTTCTGCTCAGCAGTTAATATGATCATCTCTCAGAAGCTGGTGGGTAAACTGTCTTCGTTGGGTCTCAACATTCTCTCTCTGTTACTAGATCTTGGACTTCTTGACAGAAAGGCCATAGTCAGTCTGTCTTGGCAGAAACATCCCTAGCTCCATCACACTGAGCATTGGTGTCACCCAGGACTGTATGCTCAGACCACTGCTGTTCCTGCTGTTGACGTGTGACTGCACTGCTAAATCAAAATCAAACTGAATCATCAAGTTCACTGGTGACACAACTGTGGTTAGCCTTATCAACAATGACGACGAGATGGCTTACAGTGAGGAGGTAGAGCAGCTGGTAGGATGGTGTGAGCCCAACAACTTGAGTCTCACCATGCTTAGGGCCAAAGAGATGCTCGTGGACTTTAGAAAAGTCCAGGATAACCCTTTCTCACTGCACATAAGCTCCTCCTCCATGGAGAGAGTTAGGAGCATTAAGTTTCTGGGAGTGCACAGAATGGACAATCTCACCTTGTCCCTGTATGGCACCTCTTTGGTCAAGAAAATACAGCAGTTTCTCCACTTCCCAAGGAGATTGAGATGAATAAGGCATTCTCCCTTCCCAGAACCCCACCCAGACGAAGCAATTTTTGCAGGAGCACCATCAAGATTATCCTAACCAGCTTCATCACTGCCTGATACGGAATTGCAAGACATCTGACTGCAGGTCCCTACAAAAGATTAAGAGGACTGCTGAGAGGTTCATTGGGGCCTCTCTTCCACCCATTAGAGATATTAATCAACAGCACTACATATGTAGGAAACTTACCATTGTAAATGATCCCTCCCATCAGTCCAACAATCTCTGTAACTTACCAACATCAGGCAGGAGGTACCATAACATTAAGACAAGAACTGTTAGAATGGGAAACTGCTTCTTTCCCCAGGCCATAAGACTACTGAATTCCCTGGCACCATCCAGGACTCACCGTGCATGAAGAATAGGTAGTGTTGTACTGTTTACTTTTTCACTTGTGCTGTGAATGTACCTTATTAGTTGTTAAGCTATTTGAGGTAATATTACTTTATGTGCTCTGTGAGCATATGTAATATGTATTGTGTTGTGCACCTTACTCCAGAGGAAGGTTGTTTCATTTGGCGGTATACATGTGCACGGTTGAATGACAGTACATTGAACTTGAACTTGAATTTGGTTGCCACATATGTTTAAAACTGAATATCTGAGACGTTCATTGCATACAACAGGTCTGTGTGTTTGGTATAGAATGAGAATATGAACGATGCTGGTTTGATGAATGCAAATTATGCATTTGACTCACAAAGATTAGCAAATTTCCCGTTATTCGATTACCAATTATTGGATAAGCTGTATTCTTTCTGTACCATCACAATACAGGAATATACTGCTCTTATATTCCTATTTTCTTCCTTTGCTATTTTCTCTCACCCCCCCCTTCCATCTTCTGTGCCATCTCCCTGCTAATAAAGATTCCCAGTGCTCAGTGGACCATCAGCAGACCCTCAGTGGCACCCATGTTCTTACAAGAGAAGCCATGTAGTTGATGCATATCATATTTGAGAACAAGGTGGAAAAGACTTGCAGAAATAGGCCTTCGCACTGCATGTCTGCCATACTTTGCCTTCAGTTAGATAAAGAGTTGATTGAGAGTCCGAATCAGAATCAGGTTGATTATCACCGGCATGTGTCGTGAAATTTGTTATCTTAGCAGCATCAGTTCAATGCAATACATAATATAGAAGAAAAAAATATATAATAATAATAATAATAATAATAATTGTAATAAAACAATAAATAAATAATGGTAAACGTACGTATATTGAATAGATTAAAAATTGTGCAAAAACAGAAATAATATATATTTAAAAAGTAAGGTAGTGTTCATGGGTTCAATGTCCATTTAGAAATCAGGTGGCAGAGGGGAAGAAGCTGAATTGCTGAGTGTGTGCCTTCAGACTCTGTACCTCATACCTGATGGTAACAGTGAGAAAAGGGCATGCTCTGGGTGCTGGAAGTCCTTAATAATGGACGCTACCTTTCTGAGACACTGCTCCTGGAAGATGTGTTGGGTACTTTATAGGCTAGTACCCAAGATGGAACCGACTAAATTTACAACCTTCTGCAGCTTGTTTCGGTTCTGTGCAGTAGCACCCCAACCATGCCAGACACTGATGCAGCCTGTCAGAATGCTCTCCATGGTATAACTATAGAAGTTTTTAGTGTTTTTGTTGACATACCAAATCTCTTGAAACTCCTAATGAAGTAGAGTCACAGTTTTGCCTTCTATATAACTGCATCGATATGTTGGGACCAGATTAGGTCCTCAGAGATCTTGACATCCAGGAACTTGAAACTGCTCATTCTCTCCACTTCTGATCCCTCTATGAGGATTGGTATGTGTTCCTTTGTCTTACCCTTCCTTAAGTCTACAATCAGCTCTTTCGTCTTACTGACGTTGTGTGCCAGCTTGTTGCTGTGACACCACTCCACTTGTTGGCATATCTCGCTCCTGTACGCCCTCGCATCACCATCTGAGATTCTATCAACAATGGTTGTATCGTCAGCAAATTTATAGATGGTATCTGAGCTATGCCTAGCCACAAAGCCATGGGTATAGAGAGTAGAGCAGTGGGCTAAGCACACACACCTGAGGTGCGCCAGTGTTGATCATCAGCGAGGAGAAGATGTTATCACCAATCCACACAGATTGTGGTCTTCCAGTTGTAAATGTTCTTGAATGTTCCTGCTAGTTAGTTGGCACAGGTTTTCAGAGCCTTACCAGGTTCTCCATTGGGACCTTCCACCTTGCGAGGGTTGACTCTCTTTAAAGACAGTCTAACATTGGCCTCTGAGATGGAGATCACAGGGTCATCATGTGCAGCAAGGATTTTCACAGCTGTAGTTGTATTCTCCCTTTCAAAGCGGGCACAGAAGATGTTGAGTTCATCTGGTAGTGAAGCATCGCTGCCATTCATGCTATTGGGTTTTGCTTTATAGGAAGTAATGTCTTGCAGACCCTGCCAGAGTTGCCGTGAATCCGATGCCGTCTCCAACCTCATTCAAAATTGTCTCTTTGCCCTCGAAATAGCCCTCCGCAAATCATACCTAATTTTCCGGTACGGGCCTGGGTCGCCAGACTTGAATGGCACAGATCTAGCCTTCAGCAGATGACATACCTCCGGGTTCATCCATGGCTTTTGATTTGGGAATGTACAGCAAGTCTTTGTAGGCACACACTCATCCACACAGGTTTTAATGAAGTCAATATCAACTGCAGCATACTCATGCAGATTCAAAGATGAATCCCTGAATACAGTCCAGTCCATCAATTCAAAGCAGTCCTGTAGGCACTCCTGTGCTTCCCTTGTCCATACCTTCTTGGTCCTCACTACTGGTGCTACAGTCTTCAGTCTCTGCCTATGCTCAGGGAGTAGAGGTACAAACCAGGTGATTAGATTTCCCGACATCTGTATATAAATGACTTAGATAATGGAATAGATGGCTTTGTTGCCAAGTTTGCAGATGGTATGAAGATTGGTGGGCAGGTAGTGTTGAGGAAACAGCTAGGATACAGAAAGACTTAGACAGATAAGGAGAATGGGCAAGAAAGTGGCAAATGAACACACATGGTCATGCACTTTGGGAGCAGAAATAAATGTGCACACTATTTTCTAAACAGGGAGAAAATCCAGGAATCTGAGATGCAGAGAGACTTGGGAGTGCTTGTGCAGAATACCCTGAAGGTTAACTTGCAGGCTGAGTTGGTGGTGAGGAAGGCAAATACCGTGTTAGCATTCATTTCAAGAGGTCTAGAATACAAGAGCAAGAATGTGATGCTGTAGCTTTATTAGGCACTGGTGAGGCCTCACCTTGAGTATTGTGAACAGTTCTGAGCCCCTCATCTTAGAAGAGATGTTCTGGCATTGGAGAGGGTCCAGAGGAGGTTCACAAGGATGATTCCAGGAATGAAAGGATTATCATACGAGGAACTTTTGATAGCTCTCAGTCTGTACTTGCTGGAGTTCAGAAGGATGGGGGGAATCTCATTGAAACCTTTCGAATATTGAAAGGCCTAGACAGAGTAGATGTGGAAAGGATGTTTCCCATGGTGGGAGAGTTTAGGGGAAGAGGGCACAGCCTCAGGATAGAGGGGCACCCTTTGAAAGCTGAGATGCGGAGAAATTTCTTTAGCTTTATGGTGGTGAATTTGTGGAATTTGTTGCCATGTGCAGCTGTGGAGGCCAGGTCATTGGGGTTATTTAAGGCAAGGATTGATAGGTTCTTAATTGGACTTGGCATCAAAGGTTACGGCGAGAAAGCTGGCAACTGGGCTTGAGGAGGAGAAAAAAAAGGATCAGCCCTGATTGAATGGTGGAGCAGACTCGATGGACCAGATGGCCTAATTCTGCTCCTGTCTTGTGGTCTTATTACTCAGTGAGAAATGTGAATTGTTTCTGTAAATATATTTTATCCTAATAGAAAGCTGTGGTCATGCCAAAACATTTAGCATAAGTAGATTTAAATATTACTTTAGAATCCAGAAAGGAAGAGAAGAACATCTTCTATATCTTTCATCCTTATACATTTAAAATAGTTACTTAAGATTAAGTAGAACTGAGTCAAAGCACCTTGTTTACACATACTTACAGCCAACTCAGAAAACATGCTGAAACATTTCCTTAATTAAAAATGTCACACCAATTGATCGTGCCAATGATGGAAAGTCTATGCAACAGAATGCTCAGATATATACAGCTTGTTTTCAAGCATTTAAGCAGTTGAACCAGTAGTTTTAAGAAATGCAACAAATTATTGATTTTTTTGCAATAAATGCTTATCTTTTCCATTCTACCCTTTTAAATTAATGGAGTAAAGTGATAAATAAAAGTTCACATTTTTTCTAGTTAGGTGATATGCACCTTCAATCTTATTTCATAATAATTGCCAATGAGCTGCAAATGAGTTACTTTAAATCATTTTGGAAACCATAAAAAAACTGGTACAGATTCTGACCATGGTAGGACTGCTTTCCATTTTTGAATATAACATAATATTGTTCATAGTTGAATAATGAATTAATAATTTCAGTAGTTTCATGAATACCACCTGATGAGGTATAGTTGATTGAAATATGAATTATAAAATTGACAGGGATACATTATATTCTTCTGAGTGAAACCACTCACAGGGAGAATAGAATCCTATTATCTGGCTAGAAGATTTTTTTTAGTTAGTTTCATAACGAGGCATCCAACACAATGTGGGTTATTATAGATAATGTATAATCTGATCAATATCTGAACCCAATGTAATAGGGTGGTTAAGTGAATAAAGTAAACAATTCATTGATTGGGAAAAAATTTAGTAAAGTAAATATTCAGTAATAAACCAAAATGTCATAAAAATTTTGAAATATAAGATAACCAAAAATGGATAAAAGCTGTTCAAATCTGCTTTCAAACTATATTACTTAATGCTTTTATATTGTTCAAAACATAAGAGACTTTTATATTACATGTCAGGCTGGGGAAGAAGCAGTTGTGCTGTGTTAAAAGGAGATAGTCATCGTGATGACACAACATGGATAAAGGCCCTTTTGGCGCAGTACATTTGCAGTGGCCATCCATCACTCTTTTACACTAACCTTCACTAATTTCATTCTGTTCTTCGCAACTTTCTCCAGATACCACCACTCACCTACTGTACACATTAGGGGAAATCTATAGTGGCCAGTTAAGCTAGCATACAAGTTTTTTAGGATGTGGACAGACCTAAAGGAAACTCATGTGATCACAGGTTAAATATTCTTACTGCGTATAGACAGGAGGTGAGATTTGAAACTATTGTAGCTCACCGCAGCTGTGAAACAATAGCTCTAGTAACTATACCACTGTACTCCTGACTTCTTTTAGCTAAGATCTAAAAATGTAATTTATTTTTTCTTGCCTTGAAGCCAATATGCATGTATGCTAGAAGTACTGCATACTATACACTACTTCTGGTAGACAAGTGAACAAGAATAAATGGGAATTAAGTGACAGATGTTAGACCAAACATATGGAATCTAGTGTCTGAAACAAAGGGAAAGAGCTTATACAGTGAAGAGAGTAAGAGAGAAGTGCTTATTATGTGATAACAAGGCTGATTTTCAACAATATTTGAATGTCAAAGGATTGGAGAGTAGCCTCATTTCCTTGAGCTTGATGGTACATACTTTTAGGCTTTTATATTTTCTGCCTAATGACAGAGGGGAGAAGAGAAAATACCCAAAGTGGGTGGGGTCTTTGATTAAGTTCGAAGTTGTAAGAAGTGTAGACAGAGTCCATGAAGGGGAGACTGGTTTCCTTTATGCATGAACTATGCCCACAACTCTCTGCAGTTCCTTCAAGTTAAGGGCTGAGCAATTCCCACACCAAACCGTAATACATCCAGGTGGGATTCTTTCAACGTGATTTGATAAATACTGATAAAGGTCAACGGGTACATGTCAAATTTCTTTAGCCTTCTATGGGTGCTGTGGCAGATTCCTGGTCATGGTGTGTACGCAGTTGGACTCGGACAGGTTGTAGGTGACGCTCAAGATTAAGAGCTTAAACTTATCACGCATCTCAACCTGAGCATTGTTGATATAAACAGGAGCATATACATGCCACCAACACCTGTGCCTCCCCCTACACACATACATACACACCTTCCTGAAATCAATGAATAGCATTGTCAGTTTTATGACATTGCGAGATATGTTATTGTCATATCACCATGCCACCATGTCTCTCTACCTTCTTCCTGTATTCTGATTCATCATTATTATTTAAGCTATGTCCCACTATAGCAGTACAGCCATCTGTAAACTTTGTAGATGGAGTACAGCAGAATCTGGTGGTGCAGTCATGACTGTACAGGAAGTAGAGTGAGAGACAGAGGGCACAGCCTTGTTGGACACTAGTGTTGAGATTAATCACAATGGAGGTGCTGCTGACTGTCCTTGCTGATAACAGTCTATTAGTCTGGAAGCCAAGGATCCAATTGTAAAAGAAGGTCTGGAGTCCCAGATGTAGGAGTTTGGAGATAAGTTTACTTGGAATTATAGTACTGATGATAGAACTATAGTCAATAAACAAAAGACTAGCATTGGTGTCAGATGTTGCGGAGAAGAGTTCAGGGCCAAGGAGGTGGCATCTATCACAGATCTGTTTTGGCAGTAGGTGAATTACAGTGGGTCAATGTTGTTTGGAAGACTGGAGCTAATATGTTCCATGACCAGTCTCTCAAAGCAGTTCATGATGTTGGTAGTCATTAAGGCATATTGCTTTATATCACTTAGGTAATGGGATGATAGTGGTCTTCTTAAAGCAGGTGAGAATATCAGATTGAAGTAGAGAGAGGGTAAAAATATCTCATCTGCAAATAACCCTGATCTATGCAGAATCTAAGGACATAAGACCATAAGACAGAGGAGCAGAAGTCGGCCATTCAGCCCATCGAGTCTGCTCCGCCACTTTATCATGAGCTGATCTATTCTCCCATTTAGTCCCACTCCCTCGCCTTCTCACCATAACCTTTGATGCCCTGGCTACTCAGATACCTATCAATCTCTGCCTTAAATACACATGGCCAGGTAAACCATACAGGCCAGATGTTTTCTATGGGTTAACTCTCCAGAAGACTCATCTGACATCTATAATGGTGACTGTGGGTTCAGGTGCATTGAGGATGTCAAACTGGGCGATGGCATTTCCATCTCCTTCTGCTCAAAATGTGCCTCGTTGTGTTATGCTCATCAGGAAGCCATGCAATCTTACCAGCAATGTTGCCTAACTTTGTTTTGTAGCTCATATTGTTTGGCTATGTCTGCTGAACAGTGGTGGACATGGCTAATATAGATGTGGGTTTAAATAATTGGGACACGTTGAAGGAAATGTCATGAAGTTGCATCGATATATTGTTGAGAATTCTTCAGTTTGACCTGATCTGATACTGCAACAGCAGATTAGGAGACAGCTTTATTTAACAAAAATATCACAATGAATAAATTGCTTCTAAAGTGCTTCTCTCCAAGGTGGTTTTCTCAACAAATTACTTTAATAACTAATGCTGCTTAAATTATGTGTTTAGTTCTAACATGCTGACTACAACTTCTGAAAAACTTAAGTTCCCCCTTACATGATCACATTTCCTAGAGGAAAAGATTGTGACATCAGTAAATGGTGTACTGTATTACACTGAAGAATTACAAGAATAGAGATAACTATTAAGCATCAATTTCAGGACATTTTACAGTGAGACTAGTACATAATTATCGTAAATTCACATAACTTCAATTGTCTTCCTGTGATGGTGGTATAAAAGATTGCATCAACATATTCCTTGTAATGGAGACAGTACTTTGAGGATTTAGCATGTTAAATTATACACGTGCTGATATCCCAAATTCATGGAATAATAATAGGGAACACGCAGTTTCACTGCCATTAGTATAAAAAAATCTGGGCCATTGACCTCCAACTATAACAGCATTATTACCGTCCGTCAGGTTTCAAAGGTAGAAAATGGGACTGCATTAATTTGCATTCAATTGGCATTCCACTCCAGCTGTATATATTTTAATGATTCTCTGTTCCAAAATTTCTCCTATAATTCAACATGAGATTTGTCTACTGTGAGAAGTACGACTGGGTGCCAGGGTGAGCCTGACACTGTCTGTCATCTATTTAATTAATCTAATTTTCTACTGAAGTAGAAAAGATTTTAAAATAGAACTGGACAAACAGAATACTTGGTGGTGGTCATTGATTCTGGCCATACTTTGGCGGTCATTCCAAGTGAAAATCTTTGTGGCTAGTAGATTGCCACAGAGCTAGAAATACAGAGTTGATGCTAATTGTATTTGTTAACTCCAATTTGTCACCAAGATTTTGGATGAAATTTCCAGCCTCTCCTAGATTAAAGTATTTTAAATGTTTATAGAGGTAATTTGCATCATATGTATGAGTGTATAAGTTCACAAAATAGTTCAGGTGTTATTAGGAAATTGGTTATTATGTTCAAACAGGTAGCCTGAGTGTAATTGGAAATACTGTTTTGTTAATCTTGTCATACACTTTGAATGAATACAGGACTCTCCACCATTGTATTGGCAGTAGCAACAAAAGTGGACAACAGAGCCGTTCATTTCTAACCCTGAAGAGAAGAAAATAAAATTTCAAAATTATAAAAAAGCTTACTAACCTGAAATACCTCTGTACAAATGATGCCTGATGTGTTTTGTTTGAGCATGTTTGTTTTATTTCAGATTCCAAGATCTGTAAAGATTCTGTAAATTACTTTCTAGATTATAATCTCCATCTGTTGTATTCTTGTCCATCTTGTATCATTTCTCTCTGAAACTGGCATTGAGCTTTCTCCATTTAGAGTCATAGAGTCATAGAACACTACAGCTGGAACCTACGCCCTCCATACCACTCCCATCCATATACAGTACCTCTCCAAATTGCTCTTAAATGTTGACATAGTACCCACATCTTCCACTTGCACTGAGAGCTCATTCCACATTCTCATCACCCCCTCCTGTTCCCCTTAAACATTTCACATTTCACCCTTAACCCATGACCTATAGCTGTAGTCTCACTCAACCTCAGTGGAAAAAAAGCCTATCTATACCCACCATACTTCTGTATACTTCTAACAAATCGTCCCTCAGTCTTCTGCATTCCAGGAAATTAAGTCCTAACCTATTCAAGCTTTTCATATAACTCAGGTCCTCAAGCCCCAGCAACTTTCTTGTTAATTTTCTCTGTACGCTTTCAATTTTATTTACATCTTTCCAGTAGATAACTGACCAAAACTGCACACATTACTCCAAATTAGGCCTCACCAACATCTTATGCAATTTCAACGTAACATCCCAACTCTTGTACTCAATATATTGATTTATAAAGGCCAATATGCCGAATGTTTTCTTTACAACCCTATCCACCTGTGATGCCATTTGAAGGGAATTGTGAATCTGTTTTCCCAGATCCCTCCATTCTACCACAATTCTCAGTACCCTATACTCACAATATAAATCTGGCGTGGATGGTCCTCCCAAAGTGCGACACCTCACACTTGTTTTCATTGAATTCCATCTGCCGTTTTTCAGCCCATTTTTTCAGATGATCCAGATCCCTCTGCAAACTTGGCTAGCTTTCTTGCTGTCCACTACACCCCCAAACATGGTGTCATCTGCAAATTTTCTGATCCAGTTTACCAACGTTATCATCCAGATCATTGATGTAGTTGACAAACAGCAATGGACCTAGCATCCATCCCTGCGGCACACCAATAAAAGATAGCATCAATTTAAAACCTCGTGTCCAAAGTCGCAAAGAGTAGTGGGAGACTGGAGGATTGGGAAAACTTTAAAAAGAGACAAAGAACAAGTAAGCAAGAAATAAGGAAAGGGAAGATTAGATTAGATTATGAGGATACGCAGTCCTCTTTTACTGTCATTTAGTAATGCATGCATTAAGAAACGATACAATATTCTTCCGGTGTGGTATCACAGAAACACAGGACAGACCAAGACTGAAAAACTAACAAAAAACACATAATTATAACATAATTATAACATATAACATAAAAGGAACAGAGCCTCATAGAGCGGGCAGCGTAGTTTGCGGGCTGCGGAGTGAGCTGGGAGCAGAGTGAAGGCTTAAGGGCTTCGGCTCAATGGGCTTAGGCGGAAACGGGCGAGGAAGGTTTGGCATTCATTTTCTGTTGTTATTTGAGGAGAGGGGCAGTATGAGTGTGAGGGCAGTTTGCTGTTCTCGGTGTAGGATGTGGGAGGCCCTGGAGTTTCCAAGCCTCCCGGATGTCTACATCTGCGGCAAGTGCATCAAGATGCAGCTCCTAAGGGACCGCGTTACGGAACTGGAGCTGCAGCTCGATGACCTTCGTCTGGTCAGGGAGAGTGAGGAGGTGATAGAGAGGAGTTGCAGGGAGGTGGTCACGCCGGGGCCACGGGAGGCAGACAAGTGGGTTACGGTTAGGAGGGGGAAGGGGAAAGGTCAGGTAATAGGGAGTACCCCGGTGGCTGTGCCCCTTAACAACAGGTACTCCTGTTTGAGTACTGTTGGGGGGGACAGCTTACCCGGGGGAAGCGACAGTGGCCGTGCCTCCGGCACAGAGTCTGGCCCTGTAGCTCAGAAGGGTAGGGCAAGGAGGAGGAGGGCAGTTGTGATAGGGGACTCGATAGTAAGGGGGTCAGATAGGCGATTCTGTGGACGCAGTTCAGAGACCCGGATGGTAGTTTGCCTCCCTGGTGCCAGGGTCCTGGATATTTCTGATCGTGTCCAAGATATCCTGAAGTGGGAGGGTGAGGAGTCAGAGGTCGTGGTACATATAGGTACCAATGACATAGGTAGGAAAAGGGATGAGGTCCTGAAAGGAGAATATAGGGAGCTAGGAAGGGAGTTGAGAAAAAGGACCGCAAAGGCAGTAATCTCGGGATTACTGCCTGTGCCACGTGACAGTGAGAGTAGGAATGCGATGAGGTGGAGTATAAATGCGTGGCTGAGGCATTGGAGCAGGGGGCAGGGGTTCAAGTTTTTGGATCATTGGGACCTCTTTTGGCGCAGGCGTGACCTGTACAAAAAGGACGGGTTGCACCTGAATCCTAGGGGGACCAATATCCTGGCAGGGAGATTAGCGGGGGCTACTGAGGTGACTTTAAACTAGAATGGTTGGGGGGTGGGAATCAAATTAAAGAGGCTAGGCGTGAGGAGGTTAGTTCACTACAGGGGGATGGGAACCAGTGCAGAGAGACAGAGGGGTGAAAAGTGAGGGTAGAAACAAAAAGTACTATGGAGAAAAGTAAAAGTGGCAGGCCAACAAATCCAGGGCAAGCATTAAAAAGGGCCACTTTTCAGCATAATTGTAAAAGGACTAAGAGAGTTGTAAAAGAGCGCCTGAAGGCTTTGTGTGTCAATGCAAGGAGCATTCGTAATAAGGTGGATGAATTGAAAGTGCAGATTGTTATTAATGATTAAGATATAGTTGGGATCACAGAGACATGGCTCCAGGGTGACCAGGGATGGGAGCTCAGCGTTCAGGGATATTCAATATTCAGGAGGGATAGACATGAAGGAAGGGGAGGTGGGGTGGCGTTGCTGGTTAAAGAAGAGATTAACGCAATAGAAAGGAAGGACATAAGCCGGGAAGATGTGGAATCGATATGGGTAGAGCTGCGTAACACTAAGGGGCAGAAGACGCTGGTGGGAGTTGTGTACAGGCCACCTAACAGTAGTAGTGAGGTCGGAGATGGTATTAAACAGGAAATTAGAAATGTGTGCAATAAAGGAACAGCAGTTATAATGGGTGACTTCAATCTACATGTAGATTGGGTGAACCAAATTGGTAAAGGTGCTGAGGAAGAGGATTTCTTGGAATGTATGCGGGATGGTTTTTTGAACCAACATGTCGAGGAACCAACTAGAGAGCAGGCTATTCTGGACAGGGTTTTGAGCAATGAGGAAGGGTTAATTAGTGATCTTGTCGTGAGAGGCCCCTTGGGTAAGAGTGACCATAATATGGTGGAATTCTTCATTAAGATGGAGAGTGACATAGTTAATTCAGAAACAAAGGTTCTGAACTTAAAGAGGGGTAACTTTGAAGGTATCAGACGTGAATTAGCTAAGATAGACTGGCAAATAACACTTAAAGGATTGACGGTGGATATGCAATGGCAAGCATTTAAAGGTTGCATGGATGAACTATAACAATTGTTCATCCCAGTTTGGCAAAAGAATAAATCAAGGAAGGTAGTGCACCCGTGGCTGACAAGAGAAATTAGGGATAGTATCAATTCCAAAGAAGAAGCATACAAATTAGCCAGAGAAAGTGGATCACCTGAGGACTGGGAGAAATTTAGAGTTCAGGAGAGGAGGACAAAGGGCTTAATTGGGAAGGGGAAAAAAGATTATGAGAGAAAACTGGCAGAGAACATAAAAACGGACTGTAAAAGCTTTTATAGATATGTGAAAAGGAAAAGACTGGTAAAGACAAATGTAGGTCCCCTGCAGACAGAAACAGGTGAATTGATTATGGGGAGCAAGGACATGGCAGACCAATTGAATAATTACTTTGGTTCTGTCTTCACTAAGGAGGACATAAATAATCTTCCAGAAATAGTAGGGGACAGAGGGTCCAGTGAGATGGAAGAACTGAGCGAAATACATGTTAGTAGGGAAGTGGTGTTAGGTAAATTGAAGGGATTGAAGGCAGATAAATCCCCAGGGCCAGATGGTCTGCATCCCAGGGTGCTTAAGGAAGTAGCCCAAGAAATAGTGGATGCATTAGTGATAATTTTTCAAAACTCGTTAGATTCTGGACTACTTCCTGAGGATTGGAGGGTGGCTAATGTAACTCCACTTTTTAGAAAAGGAGGGAGAGAGAAACCAGGGAATTATAGACCGGTTAGCCTAATGTCAGTGGTGGGGAAACTGCTGGAGTCAGTTATCAAGGATGTGATAACAGCACATTTGGAAAGCGGTGAAATGATCGGACAAAGTCAGCATGGATTTGTGAAAGGAAAATCATGTCTGACGAATCTCATAGAATTTTTTGAGGATGTATCTAGTAGAGTGGATAGGGGAGAACCAGTGGATGTGGTATATTTGGACTTTCAGAAGGCTTTTGACAAGGTCCCACACAGGAGATTAGTGTGCAAACTTAAAGCACACGGTATTGCGGGTAAGGTATTGGTGTGGGTGGAGAGTTGGTTAGCAGACAGGAAGCAAAGAGTGGGAATAAACGGGACCTTTTCAGAATGGCAGGCGGTGACTAGTGGGGTACCGCAAGGCTCAGTGCTGGGACCTCAGTTGTTTACAATATATATTAATGACTTGGATGAGGGAATTAAATGCAGCATCTCCAAGTTTGCAGATGACACGAAGCTGGGTGGCAGTGTTAGCTGTGAGGAGGATGCTAAGAGGATACAGGGTGACTTGGATAGGTTAGGTGAGTGGGCAAATTCATGGCAGATGCAATTTAATGTGGATAAATGTGAAGTTATCCACTTTGGTGGCAAAATGATTATCTGAATGGTGGCCGATTAGGAAAAGGGGAGGTGCAACAAGACCTGGGTGTCATTATACACCAGTCATTGAAAGTGGGCCTGCAGGTACAGCAGGCGGTGAAAAAGGCGAATGGTATGCTGGCATTTATAGCGAGAGGATTCGAGTACAGGAGCAGGGAGGTACTACTGCAGTTGTACAAGGCCTTGGTGAGACCACACCTGGAGTATTGTGTGCAATTTTGGTCCCCTAATCTGAGGAAAGACATCTTTGCCATAGAGGGAGTACAAAGTACAAAGAAGGTTCACCAGATTGATTCCTGGGATGGCAGGACTTTCATATGAAGAAAGATTGGATGAACTGGGCTTGTACTCGTTGGAATTTAGAAGATTGAGGGGGGATCTGATTGAAACGTATAAGATCCTAAAGGGATTGGACAGGCTAGATGCAGGAAGATTGTTCCCGATGTTGGGGAAATCCAGAACGAGGGGCCACAGTTTGAGGATAGAGGGGAGGCCTTTTAGGACTGAGATTAGGAAAAACTTCTTCACACAGAGAGTGGTGAATCTGTGGAATTCTCTGCCACAGGAAACAGTTGAGGCCAGTTCATTGGCTATACTTAAGAGGGAGTTAGATATGGCCCTTGTGACTACGGGGGTCAGGGAGTATGGAGGGATGGCTGGGGCGGGGTTCTGAGTTGGATGATCAGCCATGATCATAATAAATGATGGTGCAGGCTCGAAGGGCCGAATGGCCTACTCCTGCACCTATTTTCTATAGTTACAACAGTGCAACAATACCATAACTTGTTGAAGAACAGGCCATGGGCAGAGTAAAAAAGTTCAAAGTCCCTTGAAAGTCCCACATCCCACGCAGACGGGAGAAGGAAGAAAACTCTTCCTGCCATGCCCGACCACAGTCCGACTCTGAATTGTCCAAAAACTTCAAGCCTCCGACACTGAGTACCGAGCACCACCTCTGCTGGACACTTCTACCCCAGCCTCGGTCACCAGCAGCAGGCAGAGCCGGGGATTTTGGGGCCTTCCCTCCGGAGATTCTCGATCGCACAGTAGCAGCGGCAGCGAACCGGGCATTTCAGAAGTTTCTCCAGATGTTCCTCTGTGCTCGTCACGTCTGTCTCCATCAAATCAGAATTGTGCACGGCATCCTACTTACAAATACGATATCATTTCACCGGAGAGCTGCGCACGCTGCGTCGCGCCGCCGTCTTCTCCTCCCACCTACTCCCGATAGAGTATGAAAGTAAATTACTACAAAATATAAAAACAGATAGCAAAAGTTTTTATAAATATATAAAGCGGAAGAGGGTGGCTAAAGTCAACATAGGTCCCTTGGAAGACGAGAAGGGGAAATTGATATTGGGTGATAAGGAAATGGGTGAGTCATTGAACGACAATTTTGTGTCGGTCTTCACGGTGGAGGACACCTCTAATATGCCAAAGAATGATATTATGAATGAAATGGGAGGTGAGGACCTCGATAAAATTACTGTCACTAAAGAGATAGTGATGAGCAAACTAGAGGGCCTGAAGGTAGATAAATCCCCTGGTCCTGATGGGATGCACCCCAGGGTGTTGAGGAAATTGGCGGAGTTTATAGTAGACACGTTGGTAATCATTTACCAAAATTCTCTAGACTCTGGGCAGGTCCCGGAGGATTGGAAGACAGCAAATGTCATGCCACTGTTTAAAAAAAGGATGTTGGCAAAAGATGGGCAACTATAGGCCAGTTAGTTTAACATCTGTAGTTGGGAAAATGCTTGAAGCTGTCATTAAGGAAGAAATAGCAAAACATTTAGAAAGGAGTGGTTCCATTAGACAGATGCACCATGGATTCAGAAAGTGCAGGTCCTGTTTGACAAACTTACTGGAGTTCTTTGAGGACATAATGAGGGCAGTGGATAGAGGGGCACAGGTGGATGTTGTATACTTAGATTTCCGGAAGGCGTTCGATAAGGTGGCACACAAGAGACTTAAAAATAAGATACGAATGCATGGAGTCGGAGGAAGTGTATTGGCAGGGATAGTGGATTGGTTAAACAATAGAAGGCAGAGAGTTGGTATAAATGGGTGTTTCTCCGGATGGCAGTGAGTGGGGTGCCGCAGGGGTCAGTGCTGGGTCTGCAGCTGCTTATCATTTACATCGATGATTTGGAAGAGGGGACTGAGTGTAGCATAGCAAAATTTGCTGATGACACTAAACTGAGTGGAAAAGCAAATTGTACAGAGGATGTGGAGAGTCTGCAGAGGGATATAGATAGGTTAAGTGAGTGGGCCAAGGTCTGGCAGATGGAATACAACATTGGTAAATGCAAGATCATCCACTTTGGAAGGTATACTAGAAGAGAAGATTATTATTTAAATGGTGAAAGTTTGCAACATGCTGTTGTGCAGACTTGGGAGTGCTTGTGCATGAATCGCAAAAAGTTTGCTTGCAAGTGCAGCGGGTTATTAAGAAGGCAAGCGGAATGTTGGCCTTCATTGCTAGAGGGATTGAATTCAAGAGCAGGGAGGTCATGCTGCAACTATACAGGGTACTAGTGAGGCCGCACCTGGAGTACTGTGTGCAGTTCTGGTCTCCATACTTGAGGAAGGGTAGACTGGCTATGGAAGCAGTGCAGAGGGGGTTTACCAGGTTGATTCCAGAGATGAAGGGGTTAACTTATGAAGGGAGACTGAGTCGCCTGGGATTATACTCTCTGGAATTCAGAAGAATGAGAAGGGATCTTATATAAACATACAAAATTTTGAAAGGGATAGAAATGATAGAAGTCAGAAAGTTGTTTCCAGTGGTAGGTGAGACTAGAACTAGGGGACATTCCCTCAAGATTCAGGGGAGAAGATTTAGTACGGACATGAGGTGAAACTATTTTTCCCAGAGAGTGGTGAATCTGTGGATTTCTTTGCCCAGGGAAGCAATTGAGACTCCTTCACTAAATACATTTAAGATACAGTTAGATAGATTTTTACATAGTAAGGGAATTATGGGTTATGGGGAAAAGGCAGGTAGATGGAGCTGAGTTTACGGACAGATCAGCCATGATCTTATTGAATGGTGGGGATGGCCTACTCCTGCTCCTATTTCTTATGTTCTTATTAGTCACAGGCCTTTGTCAGAACAGCAACTATTCACAACCACTCTTTAGCTTCTTCCACGAAGCCAATATTTAATCCAATTTACTACCTCACCTTATCTGACTTTGGTTAACTTAAACTTGACTTTGAAATTCTCTTTTAAAAAAGCCTGTCTCCTTCCTTGATCTCCCTTGATTTACTGAAGAGCCTTCCTAAAATTCAATCCTTTGACCTAATTTTTGGTTATCCTTAACATATCTTCCCATCTTCTCATTTTGCCTATTTACATTGGTATGCTTGCTATTTTTTTTCTCCACATTGACATTGACATCTACCTGATTTTGGTGTACTAAACAGGTGTGGTAATTTGTTGTAATGTCAATTCATGGATGACTGAAAAAAATCATAAGATTGTACCGGCACTGATAAGTTGGACTCAGATTCAGATTTACTTATCACATGTACATTGAAACATGTAGTGAAATGCGTCATCTGCGTAAACAAGCAACGCAACCTAGGGACGTGCTGGAAGCAGCCTGCTTGTGTTGCCACACATTCTAATACCAACATAGCATGACAGATGGAAAGCATCTCCATGGTGATGACAGAAATAGAGTGGGAGGCTGGGAACCAATATGGGGACAGCTAAATCATGCAGTGGTACACAACAGGGACTCCTCAGCATTGAAGCAGGCTCTAAGTTGCCACGGATGTGGCAGTCTTTATTAGTACATCTTTTTGCAGAAAGGGCAGCATGTTGGAATAGTGAATTTAATGATAAACCAGCAATTGAACAAGAACTCTTAAATTTAGCTTTCATCCCACGTTGTTTCATGGTTTGATCTTTACTTTTACAGAGTTAAAGGTGAAATAGCATCAAGATTATTATAAATTACAACCGGAAGTGTACTGTCTAACTTCTAAAAGGATGGGACTTCTGCCAGAATGGCAGCAACACTTTAAATCATGAACAAAATGTTTTCTAATAATCGATTGTTCTGTTAAAGACATTATTCTTTGTCTAATCCAATTTTTTGACAGGAGTATAAACCAACTGGTGGATAAGCAGCACATCAGGAAGTATTTGTAGGAAGGGAAACAGAGTTAAAGCTTCAAGGTAAAAATCCTGCATCAAAATTAGGAAAAGTGAAGGAACAAATTTGGTTATATGTTTCGGTGGGGGAGTGTGGAGTGGAGATGAATGGGACAAAAGGAATATGTTAGGGGATTTTGAAATCCATATGATTGGTTAATTCAAAATGACAGTTGGAGAATGAGAGCAAGCATATGGACATGAAAATAGTGAAGTGCAAGTCAATGAAGCAGAAAACAAAAAGAAGGAGATTTTTAAAAATCTCAATCAAAATTTTGAAATTTTGAAAAATCCACAAAGAGAAAATGAGCTACCTGAAATTGTTGAATGTATGTTGAGTCCCTGTTCATTGAGCTTATATTGTATATATGTGATGATGTCGGAGGCTATGGACAGATTGACCGGAATAGGAGTAGGATGGAGAATTTCAGTGGCAGACAACAGGGATACTCAGGTCATTTGCTGACTGATAATACACTCTGGTGATCTATTATAACACTCACAAAATGCTGGAGGAATTCAGCAAGTCAGGCAGCATGTATGGAGAGGCAAAAACTGGTGAAGTTTTGGGCCAAGAACTTACATCGTCTGGAAAGGAAGTAGGCAGAAGACAGAATATGAAGGGGAAGGGAGGGGAAGGAGCACAAGCTGGCAGTTAATAGGTGAACCAGGTGAAGGGGAGGATGGTGGGTGGGGCTGGGAGGGAAGCTGGGAGGTTATTGGTGGAAAAGATGAAGGGCTGAAGAAGAGGGAATCTGATAGGAGAATATGTGGACTATGAGAGAACGGAAAGGATGAGGGGAATCAGGGAAATGTGAGGGACATGTGAAAAAAAGAGAAGAGGTAAGAGGGGAGCACGAATGGGGAATGGTAAAAGAGAGAAGGGGAGTGTGAATAAATTACTGAAAGTTAAAGAAATCGATGTTCATGCCATCAGGTTGGAGACTGCCCAAACAGAATATGAGGTGTTGCTCCTCTAAAGTGAGAATGGCCTCATTGTGGCAGGTGAGGAGGCAATGGACTAATGCATTGGAATGAGAATAGGAAGTCAAATTGAAATGGATGGCCATCAAGAAATCTCATCATTTGTGCAGGTGGAGCAATGGTGCTTGACAAAGCGGTCCTCTAACCAATGTCAGGTCTCACTGATGTAGAGGTGGCTATGCCGGAAGCACTGGATGCAGCATTTGTCCTCTACAGACATGCAGGTGAAATGTCATCTCACCTGGAAGGAGAGTTTGAGGGCCTGAAGGGTGGTGAAGGGGGAGGTGTAGAGGCAAGTGTAGCACTTGTCCAGCTTGCAGAGTCACTCACTCTGTGAAGAATACTATTTCAATGCAATTGAAGTTGGTATAATCAAGATTTGGTTAAATATTTCTTATACTACTATATCACCTAAATACTAATTTTGCTATTACCTGAAACATCTTATCCTTACAAATTGATTGACAATATTTTGTGAAGTCATGGATTTTTATGTTAATTGCTCAATATCTTATGTCCAATGATCTGACAGTTGTGATGAAATCAACTCTGTTCAACCAACCACATCAGTTGCACATTTGTCTTGTGATGTTTTTAATTAATAAGAGAGCATACTGGTAGTAGAAATACCAAAGACTAAACCTGATGGACAGTATAAATGTGCTAATTTACATTTATCTACATATTTTATTTAATTAAGGAAAATTTGTTTAAAAGATTTCTAACTTTATTCTTCATGTGGTTTGACAGGGAGTTGGTGTAACTAAAATACAAATGTTTAGTCATAGCTTTCTTCAATAACTTCCAAACCACAATGGCATAACTACATTCAACCAGCCAGGCTGGTAATTCATGGTCATCTGAAATTGAGTGAATCTAGTTCCAAAAGGGAACCAAAGGTACAGTGGTAGAGACCTAAAGCTCAGTTGGTATTTGACAAGTCGTTTAATGTTACAAAGTAACACACATATTTTATCCAAAAGCCCGTGTCTTTCAACTTTTACACACTGTAATTTTTATTCATAGTTAAAACGGTTTACAGTATATTCAATCATAGTCTGACAAAAAATATAACGACATGGTGCATAGTTTTTAATTATTTAATTATTAAGAATTGAAAGGCAGGTTAATTTTAATGAAATACAACATGAATACATTTAATGCCCTCAATAATTCTACCTTGTAAAGCTTTATAGATATACATTTTACCATAAAATTTGTAAACATTGTTATCCGCTAAATATTTCACTTCATTTTAAAAATGTAAAAAGATATTTAATAGATTTAAAGTAATTATAAGGTTATAGTTAATCATTCAAAGCTCAAAAAGTTTAACATTCAGGATTGTTTAATGTCACTTTCAATGCACAAGTGTAAAGCGGAACAAAATAATTGTTACTCTGGATTTGATGCTGAACAAAAAACACCTATAGATAAAGAACACAATAAATTTAAAAAACACAATGAAGACAAATACATAAGATAACCTATATACAGTACATCGATTGACTGTATGCCCATAAAGTAATGCTAGGGACAGGAGTGTCTATACATAAGGTGACTGATAAGAAATGATAAAATATTGGTGGTAGGAGGTGTGGAAGGGTGGGTTAGTAGGCGGAGGGGTTGTCCAGTCTTCCGGTTTTGGCAAATAACGGTTTTTAAATCAGGTGGTCCTGGTGTGGAATCTGTATAGCCTTCTCCCTGATGGGAGTGGGACAGACAGTCCATGAGCAGGTTAGGTATGACTTTTCATGATGTTTTCATGATGTTACTGGCCCTTTATACCTTTCTGTATATACGCCCTTGTTACTGGCTGGGCTAGTGCCAGTGATATGCCAGGAAGTTTTGGACTACCCATTCTACAGTCTTCCTGTCCACCGAAGTGCAGTTTCCATACCTTGCAGTGATGCTGTCTACTGCGCATTTGTAGGACGACAGTACAGATATGTAGAGTAAAGCTCAATTCAGCCTTTTGGGAAAGTGGAGGTGCCTGTGAGCTTTCCTGATTGTGTGGAATGTGTTCTGGGACACACATACTCTATAATGCTCTATAATGCTACCTTTTACTTTACTTACCTTACTTACTTCAGTCAATGTAGAATTTAGAGTCATAGAGTCATAGAAAAATACAGCACAGAAACAGGCCCTCAGTCTATCTCTTCTGTGCTGAAAAGTTGTACATTTGTACTTAGTTGTACATTTTTGATTTAATAATGTATAGCAATTGTTAAAAAAATCCATTAAATATATACTGGGAAATGGTGTTAGTATTCTAACCCCTGAATCAGCAGGTTATCAGCTCCAGGTCACCATCTAATAATCTAAGTTCATAAACTAAGTCAATTCTTCAGTACAGGGCTACAAGTGTGGGATTCTCAGAGATCCCATCTATTGAGTGAATCATTAAAACTAAGCCCAGTTTTCCCTTTCAGATCGGTATAAATGATCACCTCAGCACTCTTAGAAAAATGGTTGGGGAATTCTCTCCAGCAATATTTACAACCTAATCTAAACTAAATCTATTTAATTGCCTCTTATGGGGGCTTACTAAGTGAAATTGGCTTCAGTATTCACCACATCAAAACCATATATAACCATATAACAATTACAGCACAGAAACAGGCCATCTCAGCCTTTCTAGTCCATGCCGAACTCTTACTCTCACCTAGTCCCACCGGCCTGCACTCAGCCCATAACCCTCCATTCCTTTCCTGTCCATATAGCTGTCCAACTTAACTTTAAACGCCAACATCGAACCTGCCTCAACCACTTCAGCTGGAAGCTCGTTCCACACAGCTACCACTCTGTGAGTAAAGAAGTTCCCACTCATGTTACCCCTAAACTTTTGCCCTTTAACTCTCAACTTATGTCCTCTTGTTTGAATCCCCCCCACTCTCAGTGGAAAAAGCCTATCTGCGTCAACTCTATCTATCCCCCTCATAATTTTAAATACCTCTATCAAGGCCCCCCTCAACTTTCTACGTTCCAAAGAATAAAGACCCAACTTGTTCAATCTTTCTCTGTAACTTAGGTGATGAAACCCAGGTAACATTCTAGTAAATCTTCTCTGTACTCTCTCTATCTTGTTAACATCTTTCTTATAATTTGGTGATGAAAACTGTACACAGTACTCCAAATTTGACCTCACCAATGCCTTGTACAATTTCAACATTACACCCCAACTCCTATACTCAATGCTTTGATTTATAAAGGCCAGCATACCAAAGCTTTCTTCACCACCCTATCCACATGAGATTCCACCTTCAGGGAACTATGCACCAGTATTCCTAGATCCCTCTGTTCTACTGCATTCTTCAATGCCCTACCATTTACCATGTATGTCCTATTTTGATTAGTCCTACCAAAATATGGCAACTAACATTTATCAGCATTAAACTCCATCTGCCATCTTTCAGCCCATCTAAAAACTATATAACACTTCAGAAATATTCCATTAGTTATAAAATGTGAATCATTCTGAAATTGCACTCAGTACTATTTAAATAAAAGGAGCTAGAAATTAATTACACTGGACAACAAAGATTCACCTTTCTGAATACTTCAAGGTGTATTTTATGGACGTAACTTTTAGATTTTATGGGAATTTCCCTATCACGCACAATTTTTAAAAAATCTCTATATTTGTTATTTCAATTCATAATTCAAGTCAATTAGAATGTTGCCCACAATGTAAGCTGAAAAGTTTTCTATTTTGTCCAGGCATGATGGGTATAATTAGGCAGTGCAGGTGCTGCATGGCAGAACAGGTTTTAGAAAGGCTATAAAAATATTTATGTTTGTACATATGCACCATTCTACGCAATGCGCTTACGTGTATACTGGTTTGCGATCACATTAATGTGCTTGCTCTACGTGCATAGTATATTATCTGTAATCATTATAATAAATTAATTGTATTTTCAGGAGTATTTGTATTTTCAGGACAGCAAAATGTCTTGTCAATATTGCAACAGCTGTGATACTTTCTGTTATATTTATGGTGAGTATATGCTTAAACCTCAAAGACAGAGCATGACTCTTATTATTAAGAAGACCAGTGAACTCTACTTTAGGTGAAAGATTGACGACCAACCCAATGCCTGGGCTCCTCACATTTGTTGAGCAACATGCACTGTCAATCTTAAAGCCTGGCTCAAAGATACTTGGAAGTCAAAGCTGTTCGCTATCCCAATGATATGGCAAGAGCAGAAAGATCATGAAATAGACTGCAACTTGTGTCTGACCAGTGTGTCCAGTTTCTCTGCTAAAACCAAGGAATCCATTGAATACTCCAATCTCTCTTCAGCCATGGGACCTGTGCCAGATGAAGATAGTCTTCCAGTATAAAGCCACCAGAGACATAGAGTCTAGAGGAGGCAGACAAAGATGCCATGATGCACAAGTCAAGAATGGAAAATGTCACTGAGACAGATACAGATGTTGAATCTTTTATGTTGAGTATTCCTCATCTGATTACTCAGTCTGAGTTAAATGACCTGGTCAGAGACTTGTGTTTGTCAAAGTCAAAAGCAGAATTACTGGGTGCAAGACTGCAAGGATGAAATCAGCTGTCACCCAGCACAAATTCCATGAAGGACTTCGATAGTTGAGACAGATGTTTCCGAGAATAACTGATGCCAAGATTAAGGAGACATTTTTGTTGGTCCACAAATCAAACAGGTCATCATTGATAGGCAACTCGAAAAACTTCTAGTGGGACCAGAGAAAATCGCATGGAAGGCTTTCAAGGATGTTGTTGAAAATTTACTTGGCAACTACAGAGCACCAAACTACGTGCAGCTGGTTGACAACATACTTCAAGCATGCAAGACCATGAAGAAGAGCATGTCACTAAAGATTCATTTTCTGCATTCTCATTTAGACTTCTTCCCAGCAAATCTTGGTGCTATCAGAGTTGAGCATGACGAAAGGTTTCACCAGGACATTCTGGTCATGGGCAATGGGAATCCATCAATACTAGATGATTATTGTTGGACACTTAAGTGAGAAGCTTCAGACACTGAGTACAAATGAAAATCATTAACAACATTGTTAGCTTAGTTAAACTATTGCAAAATGCCAGTACCATCATGCAATAAAAATGCATTATGTTCAATAAAATTTAATTTCTTGTTTCTCCAAATTTTCATGCGATACAAGTAGTCTGCTGTTATATTTGTGTTCAGCTTCAAGCAGTCTATCACAAACATAAACAAGTTCTGAGGAAGCATCACTTCTGAAAAGATTTGCTGTCCAGTGTTTTCAGTCTGGGGCATAGAGTATATGTAATATTGCTGTAATCACACATTGTGTTATGCTTCTAACATTTAGTCCTATTGTCTTCGGTGAAATATTATCTCTGAAGCAGGTTGTAACGTGTATAAGCAAATTGTATACAATGCTACTGAAATACAACAAATTTCTCATTATCTAAGTCAGTAATAATAAGTCTGATTCAGATTCTGTTAAGTTACTGTTCAAGGATGAAGTTCTTTAAGTAAGTACAATGATAATCCCTCTTAAGATCGCAAAGGTACTCAACTAGTCTTAGTAAATCCTCATTATAAGTTAGAAATAATATTTCACAAAATCAAAAGAATGAATGGAGTTAACTGATCTCCCCGCATGTTCAAATGAAACACATTAAAAACTACAACAGATCACTTCCAGTTTCATTAATATTTTTACAGTGTGGCTTTCCATAAATATTGCTGAAGTGTCCAACATATAATATAGAATTCTATGTTTACTTTTATAAACTTAAGATTAGAACTGCATAGATATTCAAGAAATCTATTTATTCTCCCCAAACCCATGCTTGACTTTCAAAGCATCTTCAGCATGAAAAAGTATTTTTCAATCAGTGCATTTGAATTACTTCCCTGTTTTGTGTCTCTGGCTGTTGATGGTCGCCGTAAAGTTCGGATAGCATAGTTTGAAGTTAGTTTATTAATCTGCTGTGATAATAGTACCATAGATGGTTGAGGCAGTGAAATAATTATTTCATTACCAGCATGGTTCACAATGTTTAAATAAAATTCTCACCATTGAACATCTATAATGCATTAGATGTCAGAAATTTACAAAAAATCTAAAGATATGTTAAATATGCCTTGGTAACTCGCATATAAAATTCAGGATCATTCTTTTGCTGGTAAAGCATATTTAGTTTTATTTTTGTTACATAAAATCCTGAGATTTAAATTACAGCTGTTGAGTGCATTGTCCTTGTTTATGTCAAAGTTAGTTTGAGATATCTTCATAAGCATTCAGTTATCTTCATATTTCATTCCCAATAGAAAATATATGCTTACACACCTGCCTAGGCTGATTTCTCTTCATGGTTTAAAAGGCATGCTTTTTGGAAACTTTTTTTACTATTGAAAATGGAGACAAAACTCATTGTTAATCCTAGTCCAATTTTTACTTCAACATTAATTCCACTGAAGCACTGCACTTTAAACAAAAATTAAATGAGAATTTTTTTCATTAATCTGTTTGGGTGTATCTTTTAAGATATATAGTCTTAAATTTCACAGGTTTAATCATATCCTACAAAGCATTATACTAAAATAATCAGCATGCTCTGCATTCTCCTTAAAGTGCGTGTGTTGCACTGGGTAACTCAGGTCTGACATCAAAGTTATTCGGTGTAACAGTAATTAGGAGCCTGTTTAAACATACAAAGTTATGAAGTAGAACATTGGGTTGCTTCCCACAACTATCTGAATTTTTTTACTCAAAAGAAAGATCTCCATTAAAAACTGTTCAGTGATTTGCTTTTGTATTTGAGGTTGGAAATAGGCCAACACAGTCATGCATTGGGTTCATTATTCCGGCAAAATCCAAATGCTTTATGAAATTTTTATTTCAATTAAGTTAATAAATGAACAGAATTGCATAACATCTCAAGAGGAATGCTTTTTCACAATATCGAGCAGCCTTTTTAAGGGCATAATGTGCTTTTTGAAAGCAGAAAGATCTTCCGGTCAAGATGGCGCCAAGCTGCGGTCTCTGTCGAGATTGCGGCTTAAACTTAGTAGTTTTTTAAGGTTGTAGGGATGGATTTGGGGACAGAGAGTGGAATTAGGGTTTAGACACAGTGATGTGAGAGAGTTAGAGTCAGATTAGGGTTTAGGGACAGGAATGGGGAGGAGTTCAGGTCTCTGTTCTGCATTCAAATTCCAGTGACATGTACGGGCGACAAAGGATATCTGTGGATGTTGAACTGTCCCAGGTTGGTGGCCCCTGGGATCAGATCAAGGAAGCATGAGTGCAGGTCAGTGAAGACTGGAGTTCAAGCCTGGAGTTTGTGTTCCCATCACTGACCAGTCCAGTGTTTCGAAACCAAATATTGATGCCCAAGCCGGAAGTTGAAGCCTGGAGGATTGTGTGTGTGTGTGTGTGTGTGTGTGTGTGTGTGTGTGTGTGTGTGTGTGTGTATGTGTGTGTGTGTGTGTGTGTGTGTGTGTGTGTGTGTGTGTGTGTGCGCACGTAGGTGGTAGGTTGCCATGGTACTGTGGTACTGTAGTGGTTAGTGTGACAATATTACAGCTCAGGTGTCTCGGAGTTCAGAGTTCAATTCCAGCACTGGCTATAAGGTGCTTGTATATTCTCGCGATGAGCGGCATGGGTACTGTGTGCTACGGTTTCCCCCCATAGTCCAAAGATGTACCATTTAGTAGGTTGATTGTTCAGTCATATAGAGCCCTGGGTCTTCTTTCAAATATTAAAGACACAGGACCTATATCAGCCACCAGCCATACACTCAACCACCCTTTTATCCAGCCCTCCATGAAAGTTGACAATATTGCTCATGAAATTGTAGATCACACTCCCTACTTTGGCAGCATTCTCTCCTCAAAAACAATCATCGACTCAGAGATTGACCACCGCCTGAGAAGCACTAGAGCAGTCTGAAGACCGCAACCTACAGGTCCAAACAAAACTTTTGATCTAGAGCAGTAGTCCTTCCCACATTACTGAGTCATGGACCACCTACAGCAGACATCTGAAAGCCATGGAATAATACCACCAAGGAACCTTATGAAAGAGTTCGAGGATCATCTGGAACAACAGACGCACCAACACCAGCACACTGGAGGAGGACAACATGAACAGTATCTCCACCATGATAAAGCAACACCAACTGTGATGGGTAGGTCATGGCATCCAGAAGCCTAAATCACATCTCCTCAAGCAGAAAGGCAAAGGAAACCCTTCAAAGATAACATCAAAACAAGTCTGAAGAAATTCAACATTACATCTAAAAACTGGGAAGACTTTGCCGTCAATAGATGAAACCTGGAGGAAACCTCTTCTAGGGAGAGCTGTGCTACATGAGAGAGATCTCCGCTGTGCAACAGAGAACAAACAGGAGCTGTCAGAAGAGAGAAAGAACAACCAGAAAACCAGACCACTAACTGTAGCCATGTCCACACTGCACCAGAAAATGTGGATCCCGGAATGGCATCTACAACCACCTGAGGACTCACCAATAGACAACCTTTTAGGAGAACAGCTTAATCAACTGGAATTATTGCACCACATTGTAAATTGTCTTGTAATTATGCAGTGTTAAATAGGTGGGTAACTGGACAGTGTGGCTCATTGAGCTGGAAGGGCCTGTTCCCTGCTGTACCTTGAAATAAATACACAAAATAGGAAGGAAAGGGAAACAAAAGCAACAAAAAGCAGGTCAGGCTGCCTCTATGGAAATGAATATAAACAGTCGACATTTCGCATCGAGACCCTTCATCCGGACTGAAATGGAAGGGGGAAGATACCAGATTAGAAAGGTGGGGAGAGGGGTAAGAGGCTAGCTGGAAGGTGATAGGTAAAGCCAAAATGGTGGGAAAGATAAAGGCTGGAGAAGAAGGAATAGAAGAGAAGAGTGTACCATAGAAGAAGGGGAGGAGAAGTGGACCAGGGGGAGGTGATAGGTAGGTGAGAAGAGGTAAAAGGCCAGAGTGGAGAATAGAATTAGAGGGAAAGGGGAAGGAATGTTTTTTTACCGGAAGGAGAAATTAATATTCATGCCATCAGGTTGGAGGCTATCTAGATGGAATATACAGTGCTGCTCCTCATCCCTGAGGATAGCCTCATTTGGCACATGAGGAAGCCATAGACCGATCTGTCAGTACGGGAATCGGAATCAGAATTAAAATGTTTGGTTACCAGGAAGCCCCATTTTGGTGGATGGAGAGCAGGTGCTCGATAAGTAGTCCCCAGTTTACAACAGGTCTCACCAATGTCGAGGAGGCCGCATCAAAAGCACTGGACACCACAGATAACTCCAGCAAATTTGTGGGTGAAGTGTTGCCTCACCTGGAAGGACTGTTTGATTGGAGGTGAGGGAGAAGGTGAATGGGCAGGTGTAGCACTTAGGCTGCTTGCAGAAGTAACTACCAGGAGGGAGGTTAGTGGAGAGGGATGAATGGATGAGGGAACCATGGAGGGAGCGACCGCTGTGGGAATGGTAGGGGAAACTTGGAGATGGCTGAAGTGGTGGAGGATGATGAGTTTGATGCGGAGGCTCTTGGATAGTAGGTAAGGACAAGAAGAACTTTATTATTGCTAAGCCCTTCCACAGAACACTTCAATAACTATGAATTTCAAAGATGAAATTCATTGGAAAAGTCAAACAGCATCTATGGAGGGGAATGAATAGTTGAGGACAGAGAATGTCAAGGGTGAGTGAAATCTTTGATTACATTGGCTATTTTACCAAGGCAGTGAGAGGTGCAGGCAAAATCCAGGGGGTGGGGGGCTGATTTCCATAATGTACTGAGGCCAAAAAAAGTCTAAAATATTTGCCAATATATGGTTAACTTACATCTAACAGCCCTTCACAAATGTGAGAGGGAACCAAAATTCTAATGGGGTCCTTAATACAAATGTAAGCTCTGATTTCAACAATTGTAAGTGTAGCCCCTATTTGTGTCAGTGTCCAGAATTCAGGCTTTGAACAGAATTTTGGTAGTAAAGTTTTTATCCACTTTTTGACTTGTGATGGCACCATTTCCCTTGAAATATAGTCCAGAAAGGGAGCAAATATGCCTCCAATATCTCCTGTTTTGAAAATTACATCAGAATTGTAAAGAATATTAGTCACTTTGTGGCTCAAAAGCCTTTTTGGATAGTTTCCTACAACTGATACAATGAAAAAAAAGACAAAAGTAATTGTTAATCATAGTCCAATGTTTATTTAAATATTAGTTCCATTGAAGTGGTGCACTTTTTTTTATATACCTAACACTGTCTTCCAAATGTATTTATTTATTTATTTTCAATTTCTATCTTGAAACATTAACTGCTGATCTCACTGCACTGGTGTACTGCATGCAGTTCTGGTCATCAGTGTAGGAAGGATGTGATAATTCTGGGCAGACTGGTCTGTTTTCCCTGCAATGGAATAAGAGGGGTATACAGTATATAATTAAGAGGAGTATCTTTATGGCACACTGCAGATATGTTTCCCCTTATCAGAGATGATTAAAAGAGAAGAGCATAGATTTAAGGTAATCGGTAAGCGATTTAGAGGGGGTCTGAGGGTATCCTTATCAATCAGAGAGCATAGACCAGAGCAGAGTGGTGGAAACAGTCACTATCAGCATTTAAGAAGTATCGAGGTGAGCACACTAACTGAAGACTATGGGCTGAGTGCTGGAAAATGGAATGAGTATGAATGGGTGCCCACTAATCAGCATGAATATGATAGGCCAAATGTCCTGTTTCCGAGCTGTATTTGGTAAATGTAGCTTATCAGTCATTTAACATAATTGATTAATTAGTGAGTTTGTAAGGAATGATTCATTCTAAGAAAAATCTTTGGTGGAGTTCAGACTGTGTAGCTAATTAACACCGAATTATATGGACTCATAATATAGGTACCAGCAGTTCACTCAATCAAGCGACAACATTTCATCAAACCTTGTGAAGTTCTGACCTGAGAATGTAAGAGATTACAACCAATGAAGGAGCATGCTTATTTTGCTGAATTGATTTGCTGAGAGGCAATTTTGGCTTGAACCATTTTTTACCGGGGCAGGCCAACAAGAAAATGTAAAATCTTCTTTTAAGAAAAATGAAGCCTGGAAGCAAATAATGGCATTTTTCTATACCTATTCATGCCTGAAATTAAAGCCATATGATTTTTTTTCTATTCTTCTTGTGTATTAAGTGATAACTACCTGTCAGATGTTATGTGTGAGAATATTAATACTAAGCAACACACAAAAGTCCTAGAAGAACTCTGCAGATCAGGCAACAGGTCTCTGCTATTGCAAATCTATTACTATTGGCTTGGCCATTAGATTTTCCTTCCATAAAATTGTCATCCACTGAAATCTCATAATTTGGGGAGTGCCATTGGAAACTGAAAGTAGAGCTCTATATTAATGTTCAGATTGATGAATGCAGTATTAAAGCTCTTTACTATAAATGGAAGATTTCTATCTTCAGGTATAGGTCAGGAATAAACTGCTGTACTGAACTATGAATCGCTTCCACCATGTGCATTCCATGATTTTGATATAAGAATAATGAAAGCTTAGCAATCATTATCGAAATTTGTGTAAAACTTTTGAAATAACATGGCATTTTGTTTACTTAGAGTATAATCTCAGGGCTGCTTCAGACAAGTTGTAAGCAGTTATCAGGATATTTTGATTTTCCATGACTCAGGACAGAGGGGATATTCTGGGAAATATTTCCAGTAAGCATGTCAGTCAAAAAAAGGAAGGGAAAAATTAATGAAGTTAATGAACCTGGAATGATCCACTACTCAAGGTACCATATAAGGTACAGGCCGTACTGATTACGTGAAAATGTTAGAGTGAATGTGTAAAATAAGTTTGCATCTGCACAGTTTGTAGTGAAGTTAAAGTACTAGGATTTCGTGGTTCATTAAAAGGATTGTTTTATGTTAACCTCCCTTTCTGAACTACAATTATAACTGTTGAATGACAGGTAAGATTTTGATTATGTTGTATGGGGAGCCCATGCACTGGTGAAAGGCAGTAAGCATGGAGAGGAAAGGTATTGGTGGCTGTGAACGCAATGTGTTGGTTGAAGGAGGCCAGACAGGGAGACTGGTTCCCTGCTGCATACAACTCTCCCTGCCTACTTTGATACCCACTTCCTATTGTTCAGATTTCTTGTCCATTGTGTAACCTTCTACTCAATACAGCTTAGTTTTCTCTGGCAATGTACCTGAGCTAGTGCAGAGGAGTGGGGAAATGTAATAATGCAGAGGACTGTGCCAGAGGAATGTGGTGAATGGTTTTTACCTTCACATCCTCTGTATTTAGCATCGTTCTCCTTGGGATTATCATTTGCCTTCTCCCCTTCATTCCATTGTCACCCTTTTCCATGCATCATCTACCCTTCAATGCGTGACTTCATGTGCAGGATAGTGGAATACAAATTCAGATTAGGTTCTGGTATTTGGTGAGATAGGTAAGGAGGTGGACTCTTCTAATTTTGTGTGACTTCAGTGCAAAACCATAATAGGAACATATATATATATATATATATATATATATATCACAGGAGTAGGTCCTTCGGCTCCTGATGCAAACTTAAACTAATTTAACTAATTATGCCAAATTAAACTAATCCTTCTACTTACACAAAGACCATATCCCTCCATTCACTGTATATTATATGCCTGTCTAAGAGTCCTTAAATTGTCTTTATTGTATCACCCTCCATCATCACGCCTGGCAGTGCTTTCCAGGCATTCACTACACTGCGTAAGGAAATCTTGCCCAGCTCACCTCCTTGAACCTTTCCATCCCCCCCTTAAATGCTTGCCTTATAGTAAAAGACATTTCAACCCTGAGAAAAGATACCAAATGTCCATCTTATGTCTCTCAAAATCTTATAAGCTTTTCCCACTCCAGAGCAAACAGCCCAAGGTGATCATGTACAGTATGTTTCCCTGCCACCAGCACTGTGCAACAGTCCTTGCCTTGCCGCACTAGACCACTTGTAACCTGCACACTGTAATTGCTCAGTTTTCTACCACCGAGAATATCCCTTCCATCAGTTGGTATTTATGAGCATTATAAACAAGAATATTCTGTAATGAGATTGATTAAATTGGATATTCCTCTCAGCTAATTTTCTGGAGTACAGGATAACTTTCTTCCACTCCAGTTCTGTGGGATCGGAAGTGGGACATGGGACCTACAGTTGCTCCTACTGGTGAGACTGGAGGTGTGGATGACGTGTAGTGTTGGAGGTGATGGTACTGTTTTTGTTGGGTGGAAATCTCCCTCTGACAAATGGCCTTCTCCATCTTAAGTGGTCATGATCTGACGTAATCTCGGTGAGGCAATGAGGATGTTATATTTTTTCAAAGAAACTCTGAGAACATATTTGTAATATTTCCTTTATCATCTAACCACCTCTTGTTTTGATGTAGCCTAAAGTGGAGTCTTTATTTCAGGAGTTTAGGTTTGGGTCTTCAACAGTGTGGTCTGTCCATTGGGCAAATTGAGTGTAATTAGGATCTGAAAATGTTGGGCTGGGAGAGGATGCTGAAGTTAGTTCCATTGTCCTACCAGTGAATTTGGAGGATTTTGCCGAGAAAGTGTTTGTTCTATCTCCCCAATACTTTGAGGTACCTGCTACAGATAGATTGTCCCTGATAGATTGTTCCTGGCACTTCGAGATAACTGGTACAGGTAGATTGTGCCTGAGACACACAAAGGTGAGTAGAGATCACAGCCAACTATCGTTGTGTCCAATTTGAGATTTTGATCTTCTGACACTCTTTTCTTAGAAAGCCAAAGCTGCTTTTGTGCCTTACGTTATGAACTACTGCCTTCACTAAGAGGTAGTTCCTGAGATATGGAAAGTGATCTAACTGTTCCAGAAACAAAACTTTTTCTGGTCAGGGCAGGTCGACATGAAGGGGGTGGTGGTGGGGCAAGTGTCTCATTTTTGATCAACATTTCTACATCAGACAACTCCATCTAAATTCCCTCATTAACATGCCACTGATCTCACATCACCTGATCTAAGAAGGTTTTGAACTTGTACTTCTTCACTAGTGCCTCGGCCTGACCACACATTCACTGGTGTTTCTTATGATCTCTAGTTTATATGAGAAGCATAACTTGCCAAAATATTGCAAGGTGCTGGATTAAATTGTATTCTGCACTCATACATCTTGGGACTACAGGTTTTGAAACAGCCTTACACTACCAATACAATTTATACCCAAATAAGCACAAACATTGTGTAGGTAGGAGGGATTAGTTTTTGGGATTTTAAAAACTTTACTTTTTAGCTGGTTCGACACAACATTTTGGCCAAGGGGCCGATTCCTGTGCTGTAGTCTTCTGTGCCCTATGCTCTACGATTACTAACACTGGATGTCGTTTCAAATTTATTTATCACATTTGCATCGGAACATACAGTGAAATGTGCCATTTGCATCAGCAACCGACGCAGCTTGAGAGCGTGCTGGAGGGTAGCCCGCAAGAGTCACCACTCATTCCGGCACCAGCGTAGCGTGCCCACAAGGCTGAGCAAAACAAATACTAATTTACAATCACCTTCTGCAACCTTTCAACATGTCTGCATTTACAGCATTTACTAGTGTCCGTCTCATCCTGTTTATCCATTAGAAACTGATACCATTTAATTTTTATGTAATTCTTTTTATTTTCTGAAAAAAAATCCTCAATATTCTCCAGATTAAAAGCCACGCTGTTTACTCATTCTGCCAATCTATGAATGCAATCTTACTTCTTTTGTTACTCACTACCCATTGTTACCAGAGGGCAATATTTAGTTCCATGCCCATCTGCTTCTGACAGACCTTTCAGTGGATCCCAGCTGAGCTCTATATTTCCCAAATCTTCACCATTTTTGGTTTCAGTTTGCCTTATTTTCTACTCCCTAAGGAACCCACCTAACGATAGATATGGCTTCCACATAAACACATGGCCAGTCAATCTCCAGTACCTCTTGGAAAGGAACATGTTCCTGTCTTAGTTGTACAGTTTGAGGTGAATTAGATATGTAACATCCTGTGACAAAGCGTATGAAGGATGTTTTTGTTAGGTTGTCATATGGAATTAAAACATTTTGACCATAGCTGACTCAGTCATACTGCACTATAGATAAGATTTTAAAGAGCATCACTCTGAAAAATCAAATTTTATTTAAATATTGTGTTTATAATGATTCATATACTGTGACAGAGTTTAAATACATCAGTGTGTCTTTGTGGTGTCTTACTATCCACTTTGCCTTTGGTCACATCTCCAAGCATTGTATTCTAAGTATGCCCTCTGCCTCTGAGCACAAGTCACTTGCTTGGTTATTAATTGACTCCAACTTTCCTTTTCTTACCTGCTTACAGTAAATAGAATTACGGTTCCCTTTATAACTGTCACTTTAATTTCAGGTTCTTGCATTTCCCATTCAACCTCCCCTCTCAACCAACAATATACAGGCTGGTTTTTACCTGCATGATTCACTTGATGTAAACCGACTTTTTGTCAAATCATCTTCTATATTTTCTTTGAAATCTAATAATCTTTAGTTTTGGATTCCATATCTTTTTTGGGGGGGAATTGTAGCTAGCTTTTGATAAAAGCAGAACTTTAGCAGGTCAGGCAGCATCTGTGGGAAAAAAAAAATAAATTTTCAGGTTGGAAAATATTCAGAACTGAGAAAATAGGTCAGATTTAAATTGTAGAAAACGTGGCAAATGGATGCATGGACCCATGGAATGTCTCTGTAGGGTGAGGCCTAGGTCTAGAAGGCTGTGGTGACAACCGGCTGATGAAATTACCAGCAGAGATGGGTAATGTACGTTTGTAAATCACAAAGAAAATAAACAAATTAATTTAAAAGGGTGAAACACTATAGGTTAAGTCCAGCAGAACAGGTTATGCTCATGAGGAAACTGACATCTGAAACATTTGTTTGTATTTTTGCATTATTTACTTTAATTTTACTATTTTTAATGCATATACTTACTGTAATTCATAGATTTTCAGATTATTATGTATTGCATTGTGCTGCTGCCGCAAAGGCTACAAATTTCACAACATATTCTTGTGATATTAAACCTGATTCTGATTCTGAACACAAACAAGAGAAAATCTGCGGATGCTGGAAATCAAAGTAACACATACAAAATGCTGGAGGAACTAGGCAGGCCAGGCAGCATCCATGAAAAATAATACAGTCGGCGTTTCAGGCTGAGACCCTTCGGCAGGACTGAATCTGTACCAACTCTCTGAAGATTTCTTAAGAAGATATATAATTTTAATTTTGTAGTATAATATACCCAGAAGCATCAAGGTATGAACTTAAGACAGGAATGAAATACAAAAGCTAAATTTAATAAATCGATAAATATTATTTAAGCCCTTAACTTTCCTGTGGACCTTTACTTCTTTTCAATCACAAAGTTCAATATTTTGGAACTCTGGATGACTGTTTTAAACTTGAAACAACAAGGAAGCAGAACCTCCTAGCTAATGGGGAAAAAAAATATTAACAAACAAAGCTCTCGAGTTCAATTTCATTTCAAAATAAAGCAATCAGCCCATGTAGTGAGAGGTACTACACAGCATCCAGTTCCAAGAGTATCAGAAAATGCGCCTTCAAAGGGAGAACCAAAGGCCCTGGAAGGGTTTTTTCCAAACATATATCCTACTAAATTATAAAGGTATAGACGCACTGGCTCAGTAATTCCCTGTAAAAGTGAATACTACTGGACTATCACTAGATCATTAACTGGCAATCTCATGTTTCCAGTCAATTAAGGACAAGCAGAGAACTCCATCCTAACAAAATATTAGGACTGCTCAATCCAAGGGATCAAAGTGCAGTACCATGAAGTGTCAACTTCAGGTTCTCAATTCACTGGGATTTGACAGTTCCGGTTACTCCATGGAATAATCTCATTAAAATGATTCACTTTAAGAAGCTTTAACTTCAGAAACCAAACAATTCTTGGGCAGAGATACCCAATTAAATGTTATTTCATGATTAAAGTCATATGCTTTTCTATTAAAAATATCTTAGTGGATACTCGTTGTAATCACCCATTGTTCGCACATTTATGTAACAAACAGATAAGTGTCCTTATCTATTCATTGAGAACGGTCAAATTTTCATTTAAAGGCATGTTGTACTTGTGTAACTATTATACTTGATCCCACTGATAATTAGGGATATAAAATTATCAATCTGAATTGAGCTGGTGAGGGATGTTGAGGCTGCCATGCTGTTATCCTTAATTCTCCCACTGGGGAAGTATAATACATTAGCAATGGTGTTCTGTATTTCATTAAATAAATCCCAATACAATAGTTTGTTAATCCAGAAAAAGATAACTGTCAAAAAAATCTACTGTACACAAAAATAAAGTAAAAAAATGCTGAACAATTTTAAAGCATTTTGCTGTTACTGAGGAGTGGCATGGATGAATTGCTGCTCTCAATGGCGTAAGTGAATACTTCTTAATTGAAACTGAAGGACTCTAGTTTATTGCTGTAATGCAAACTCATAGAAGCCTCCATATCTTCAGTTGTGAAAAATGGAAGATTTACTATGATTTTTGTTTTGCTTGTAAAAGTCTGTTTTTATTACTTTTAAATCAAAGTGCAGGTGATCATAACAGCTAAACAACGTAAAAAACAGTTTAAGCATTCTGTTTATCCATTAACCCTACCACTCCGCCCTCCCCTTTGATCACTGCTTACTAAACCTTTCTGCCTGTTCAAGGCCTAGACACATAGGCTCACCATGGGCTTTGACTGAGTGCAAGACTTGGCAAATTACGAGAAGTTACAATTAAAAAAAGTATGAAAGAGGAATAGTAAGGTAGTGTTCATAGCTTCGTGGACTGTTTGGAAATCTGATGGCAGAGGTGAAGAAGCAGCTCAGCCTCCTTTACTTCCTCCCTGATGTTAGTAACAAGAAGCAGGTATATTGCAGATGGCAAGAATGCTTAATGATTGATGCCACTTTCTTGAGGCACCACGTTTTGAGGATATCCTCAATGGTGGGAAGGCCTGTACCCTTGATGGAGCTGCCTGGGTCCACAGCCCTTTGCAGCCTCTTTCAGTCCTATGCATTGGAGCTTCCATACCAGCAGTGATACAACCAGTTAAAATGTTCTCCATTGTACTTCTATAAAAAATTGCTATGCATTCTTCTTGAGTGGTGTAGACAATTATCTGCAGGAAACTGCTAAAAGTGGATATATTATAACCCTGCTCAAACTAAATGGATCACATATATGCCTGGTAAACTATGGAACAAACTATTGTGTGAGTGCAGAAAAGCCACTGAATTGATGCATAAGCATTGAATTTCTGTGAGAAAGGATGTGTTACTCAGCCAGTCACACATAAATGCACAGTTCTACATATTCAGTTTGTCTGTTCTTCTGTCTCAGTGACTGCCCTGAACAGAAAACAAAAAATAGATGATAAAAATGGAATGCTGGTGCATTTTGAGGTGTTCAGCTGTGAATCCAAATTGTAGCAAATTGAATGGGTTATTTGGATTATTACATTGGATTCATCTCTTCCCTATAAAATAACAACAAACATTTCATTGTAGTTTATTTTTGAGATCACTTTTCAAAAGAAAATTCTCTGATTTAATGTTATATTTTCCTACGCCTGAACTACAAAGATGTTAGCCAGAAGATAGTCTTGTGATATGATGGAAAATTCAATAGTTAATAAAATAATTTAGCATTCCAATCTGTCCCAGGCTCCCATTTTAGCCAATACAAATCATATTTAGGAAAAGTAAAATGGGCTTAAGGGATGTGACGCCACTTTTGATTATCCTTGTTTGCAGCAGTAAACAATTTGAAAAATGAATTACTACTACGTCAATTCAGGCCTAGAGGACCGGCGTTGAGCAAACCAAAATGAAAAATGAGAAAAAGAATATATTAGAAATGATTGGTAATGCTCTTGGCCCTGAAGATCACACATGTCATTAACAGTGAATCATTTGTGTGCAATGGCAGGTTTTGCTGTGCTGGATTTCACCAATAAGGCTCTAAAAAGACTGATCATAATTGGTGCCACCCGCTTAGGGCCATGTCTCAAACAGTGACAGGAAGAAGTGCAGGAATGAGATAGCCTTTGACATAGTATCAAGACAACAACATCTTGCTCAATGCCAGTAAAACAGAAATGTTTGTCATTGACTTTGTAAAACAGGGAGGAGTACATGTCTCTGTCTGTATCAATGGTGCTGAGGAAGTGGACAAGAGTTTCAAGTTCCTGTTGTAAATACTGTACCACAAAGACATACTGTGGTCAACCTCATAGATACTATGGCTAAGAAAGCACACCAATGCAACTATTTTCTTAGAAAGCTAAGGAAATTTAACATCTCCCCAAAGACCCTCATCAATTTTTATAGAAAGCATCTTATCCAGTACATCTCAACATGATATGGCAACTGCTTTGTCCAAGGCCACAACAAATTGCAGAGAGTTGTGGATACAGCTCAGTCCATCAGTTAATCAGAATCCCCTCTGTTAACTGTGTCTATACTTCCTACTGCCGCAGGAAAGCAGCCGAAATAATTGGAGACGCCTTTCATCCTGGTCTTTCTCCCTTCTTCCCCTTCCATCAGGCAGAGATAAAAAAGCTCAAGAACACATACCAAAAGGATCAAGAACAGCATCTATCTCACATTTATAAAATGCATGATTGCACCTCATATATGATAACGATGAATTCTCCATGTCTCAGTCTACCTCATCATGACCCTTGCATTTTATTTGTATAACTGCACCATACTTGCGCTGCAATTGTAAAACTATATTGTACTTTCTGCTGTTTTCAAGATTGAAGTTTAATTATCATCCAATCATACATGAATATAGCCAAATGAAACACTGTTTCCTGAGAGTCAGGGTGCAAAAGCACATTACCGATAGCACACAGCGCACTGCACATAGCACATAGCACTTAGCACAAATGACACATATGGTTATGATCTCAGTAACACAGTCACAAAAAGAAAAAATATATATAGTATATACAGCACCTATAAAAAGTGTTCACGCCCCTTGGAAGTTTTCATAGAAACATAGAAACATAGAAAATAGGTGCAGGAGTAGGCCATTCGGCCCTTTGAGCCTGCACCGCCATTCAGTATGATCATGGCTGATCATCCAACTCAGAACCCTGTACCAGCCTTCTCTCCATACCCCCTGATCCCTTTAGCCACAAGGGCCATATCTAACTCCATCTTAAATATAGCCAATGAACTGGCCTCAACTGTTTCCTGTGGCAGAGAATTAAACAGATTCACGACTCTGTGTGAAGAAGTTTTTCCTAATCTCAGTCCTAAAAGGCTTCCCCTTTATCCTCAAACTGTGACCCCTCGTTCTGGACTTCCCCAACATCGGGAACAATCTTCCTGCATCTAGCCTGTACAATCCCTTCAGGATTTTATACATTTCAATCAGATCCCCCCTCAATCTTCTAAATTCCAACGAGCATAAGCCTAGTTCATCCAGTCTTTCATCATATGAAAGTCCTGGCATCCCAGGAATCAATCTGGTGAACCTTCTTTGTACTCCCTCTATGGCAACAATGTCTTTCCTCAGATTAGGGGACCAAAACTGCACACAATACTCCAGGTGTGGTCTCACCAAGGCCTTGTACAACTGCAGTAGTACCTCCCTGCTCCTGTACTCGAATCCTCTCGCTATAAATGCCAGCATACAATTCGCCTTTTTCACCGCCTGCTCTACCTGCATGCCCACTTTCAATGACTGGTGTATAATGACACCCAGGTCTCGTTGCACCGCCCCTTTTCCTAATCGGCCACTATTCAGATAATAATCTGTTTTCCTGTTTTTGCCACCAAAGTGGATAACTTCACATTTATCCACATTAAATTGCATCTGCCATGAATTTGCCCACTCACCCAACCTATCCAAGTCACCCTGCATCCTCTTAGCATCCTCCTCACAGCTAACACTGCCACCCAGCTTCGTGTCATCCGCAAACTTGGAGATGCTGTATTTAATTCCCTCATCCAAGTCATTAATATATATTGTAAACAACTGGGGTCCCAGCACTGAACCTTGCGGTACCCCACTAGTCACTGCCTGCCATTCTGAAAAGGTCCCGTTTATTCCCACTCCTTGCTTCCTGTCTGCCAACCAATTCTCTATCCACATCAATACCTTACCCCCAATACCATGTGCTTTAAGTTTGCACACTAATCTCCTGTGTGGGACCTTGTCAAAAGCCTTTTGAAAATCCAAATATACCACATCCACTGGTTCTCCCTTATCCACTCTACTAGCTACATCCTCAAAAAATTCTATGAGATTCGTCAGACATGATTTTCCTTTCACAAATCCATGCTGACTTTGTCCGATGATTTCACTGCTTTCCAAATGTGCTGTTATCACATCTTTGATAGCTGACTCTAGCAGTTTCCCCACCACCGATGTTAGGCTAACCGGTCTATAATTCCCCGGTTTCTCTCTCCCTCCTTTTTTAAAAAGTGGGGTTACATTAGCCACTCTCCAATCCTCAGGAACTAGTCCAGAATCTAAAGAGTTTTGAAAAATTATCAGTAATGCATCCACTATTTCTTGGGCTACTTCCTTAAGCACTCTGGGATGCAGACCATCTGGCCCTGGGGATTTATCTGCCTTTAATCCCTTCAATTTATCTAACACCACTTCCCTACTAACATGTATTTCCCTCAGTTCCTCCATCTCACTGGACCCTCTGTCCCCTACTATTTCCGGAAGATTAATTATGTCCTCCTTAGTGAAGACAGAACCAAAGTAATTATTCAATTGATCTGCCATGTCCTTGCTCCCCATAATCAATTCACCTGTTTCTGTCATATTTTATTGTTTTACACCACTGAATCAAAGTGGATTTAATTTGCCTTTTTTGACACTGATCAACAGAAAAACTCTTTTGTGTCAAAGTGAAAATCGATCTCTACAAAGTGACCTAAATTAATTGCAAACATAAACACAAAATAATTGATTACTTGAGTATTCACCCCCTTTAATATGACACTCCAAATCATCACTGGTGCAGCCAATTGGTTTTAGAAGTCACACAATTAGTTAAATGGAGATCTGTTTTTGGAGACCTGTGTTTCAATCGATCATAGTAAAAATACACCTGTATCTGGAAGGTCCAACTGCTGGTGAATCTGTATCCTGGCAAATACTACACCATGAAGACAAAAGATCACTTCACGAACTCCACAAAAAGGTTATTAAAAAGCACAAGTTGGGAGATGGGTACAGGAAAATTTCCAAGTCACTGAGTATCCCTTGCAGTCCAGTGAAGTCTGCCTAGAGCTGAATATCCCTTGCTGTACATCAGTAAATCTGCCTAGAGCTGACTGTCCTCAAAACTGAGTGACCGTGCAAGAAGGGGACTAGCGAGGGAGGCCACCAAGAGAACTATGACAACCCTGGAGGAATTACAAGCTTCAGTGGCTGCGATGGGAGAGACTGCACATACAACAACTGTTGCCCAGGTGCTTCACCAGTCACAGGTTTATGGGAGAATGGCAAAGAGAAAGCCACTGTTGAAAAAAAAACTCACATGAAATCTTGGCTAGAGTTTGCCAGAAGACATGTGGGGGACTCTGAAGTCAGCTGGAAGAAGGTTCTATAGTCTGATGAAACCAAAATTGAACTTTATAACCATCAGACTAAACACAATGTTTGGCGTAAGCCAAACATTGGACATCATAAAAAACACACCATCCCTAACATGAAGCATGTTGGTGGCTGCATCATGCTGTGGGGATGCTTCACTGCAGCAGGCCCTGGAAGTCTTGTGAAGGTAGAGGGCAAAATGCTGCAAAATACAGCAAAATCCTGGAGGAAAACCTGATGCAGTCTGCAAGAGAACTATAACTTGGAAGAGGATTTATTTTCCAGCAAAACAATGACCCCAATCATAAAGCCAAAGCTACACAGGAATGGCTTAACAACAACGAATTTAATACCTTGCAGTGGCCAAGTCAGAATCCAGACCTCAATCCAATTGAGAATTTGTGGCTGGACCTGAAGAGGGCTATTCACTCATAGTCCTCATGTAATCTAATAGAGGTTGAGCAGTTTTGTAAAGAAGAATGGGAAAAAATTGAGGTGTCCAGATGTGCAAAGCTGATAGAGACCTATCCACACAGACTCAAGGCTGTAATTGCTGCCAAAGGTGCATCTACTAAATACTGTCTTGAAGAGGGTGAATACTTATGCAATCAATTATTTTGAGTTTTATATTTATAATTAATTTAGATCACTTTGTAGAGATCCGTTTTCACTTTGACATGAAAGAGTCTTTTTCTGTTGATTAGAGTCAAAAAGCCAAATTAAATCCATTGTGATTCAATGTTGTAAAACAATAAAACATGCAAACTTCCAAGAGGGGGTGAATACTTTTAACAGGCACTGTAATATACCTTAAGCTAAGTTGTCCTGGCTGAGCTCGTTCTTCCTTTTGTTGTTTTTCTTTTGCACTACCTCTGTGTACTTCTTGCAGAGAGTATTTCTAATACATCCCCAATTAGAAATTTCACTCTATGTATTTGGAGAAATAGCTAATTGTTTTAGTTTGTGTTTTAGATCTATCCGATGCACACATATGTATTGCCCTCAGCCGGGTGAGATTCCAAAGAGACCTTGGACTCTTCCAGACCCCCATCCAGCACGGACTCCAGTGGACCTACTGTGCCTCTTCTCTCACACACACTGCTTCCAGTGTCTCCTCCCCTGGGTGGCTGCAATAAGCAATGCTGCATCTGGGCCTGGTCTGTGCAGCAACCAGGGTCACACAGCTCTCTTGCTGTCGCACACACCAATGAACTGGACTTGCAGTGTTCTACATTACTAATGTCCAACAGGGAGCTGCAATCACAAGAAAAGCATCCCAAACAATCATTTATTGGTCCACACAGCACCTCTGATGCCTCCTTCCCTGGGTGGCTGTAACAGGCAATGATACAGTATGCAACAGGCCCATGCTGTGATCCAACACGATAAAATAACTCGCTAGTGAGGTACACTAGCAATACCTGGTGCTTTTTTTAATATCCAGTGGTGCCGTAGGATCACTAAAAAAAACTTAAAGGAAGAACAATTACACTGCTGGTTGAACCCAGAGATATTGTTGTGACCAAGCGCTCTGTCATTGTTTAATGGTCATCAAGATGCCATTGGAGTCCATTATTAACATGAGGCTTCAGGGTACTTGGAGGCACATGGTAAAATAGGCCTCAAGGGGAAATATTGCCTGTCAAATCTGTTGGAATTCTTTGAGTAAATAACTGGCAGGTTAGACCGAAGGGAGTCAACGGATGTTGTTATTTCAGAAGGCCTTTGCCAAGGTGCTGCACATGAGGTTGCTGAACAAGGTAAAAGCCCTTGGTATTACTGGAAATGTACTAGCATGGATAGAAGATTAACTGCCTGATAGGGGGCAAAGTGTGGGAATAAAGGAGGCCTTTGTGGTCAGCTGCAAGTGAGCAGTGTCATTCTGCAGTGGTTGATGTTGGCACCACTTCTTTTCACACTATATGACAATGATTTGGATGATGGAATTGATGGATTTGCAGACAAGCTTACAGCAGATGATATAACAATAGGTGAAAAGGCAGACCGAGTATGCAGAAGGATTTAGACAGATTAGTAGAATGGGTAGCAACATGGTAGAAAGAAAGCAGTGCAGGAAAGTGTCTGGTAGAAGAAATAAAGGCATAGACTATTTTCCAAATGGAGAGAAAATTCAGAAATCAGAGGTGCAAAGGAACTTGGAAGCATTCCTGTAGGATGAGTCAGTGATAAGGAACGCAAATACGATCTTAGCATTCATTTCAAAAGGAGTAGAATGTAAAAGCAAGGATGTCTCGTGAAGCTTTCTATGGTGTTGGTTAGACCAGAGGTTCACAAGAATGATTCTGGGATTGAAAGGGTTATTGTATGAGGAGCAGTTTATGGCCTGTGCTTGCTAGAGTTTAGAAGAATAGGGAGGAATCTCATTGAAACCTCTGGAATATTGAAAGATCTAGATAGAGTGGGTGTGTATAGTATGTTTCCTATAGTGGAGGAGTTGAACACTAGAGGGCACAGACTCAAAATATAGGAATGTCCCTCTAGAAGAGAGATAGTAAGGAATTTTTTGAGCCAAGGGGTGGTGAATCTGTGGAATTCATTGTCACAGACAACTAAGGAAGCCAAGACACTGGGTATATTTAAAGTGAAGTTTGATACATACTTGATTAGTAAGTGTGTCAATAGCTGCAGGGAGAAGGCAGAATGGGGATTGAGAGAGATAATAAATCAGCCATGATGAAATGGTGGCGTGAAGCAGTTTCAAGTTCCTGGGTGTCAAGATCTCTGAGGATCTAACCTGGTCCCAACACAATCAATGTAGTTATAAAGAAGGCAAGACAGTGGCTATACTTCATTAGGAGTTTGAAGAGATTTGGCATGTCAACAAATACTCAAAAACTTCTATAGATGTACTGTGGAGAGCATTCTGACAGGCTGCATCACTGTCTGGTATGGAGGGGCTACTGTACAGGACCAAAAGAAGCTTCAGAAGGTTATAAATCTAGTCAGCTCCATCTTGAGTACTAGCCTACAAAGTATCCGGGACATCTTTAGAGAACGGTGTCTCAGAAAGCCAGCATCCATTATTAAGGACCTCCAGCACCCAGGGCATGCCCTTTTCTCACTGTTACCATCAGGTAGGAGGTACAGAAGCCTGAAGGCACAAACTCAGCGATTCAGAAACAGCTTGTTTGCCTCTGCCATCCGATTCCTAAATGGACATTGAATCCTTGGGCACTACCTCTCCTTTTTAATATACAGTATCTCTGTTTTTTTGCACAATTTTTAATCTATTCAATATATGTATATTGTAATTGATTGATTTGTTTATTATTTTATTTTATTTATTTTTTTCTTTCTTCTATATTGTGACCCGACTCGTAGCATAGTGGCATCAGCATCGGACTTCGGGACAAAAGGTCCCAAATTCGAATCCAGCCGGCTCCCCTGCACGCTTTCCATCCGTGCTCATTGGAAGACAAGCTGGGTTGCATTTGTCTATGGCTGCACAAGCAAATGATGAGGAAATCCTGCATGAATGTTCTTGCAGAAACACGATAACATCCCATGCACCATTTCACTCGGGAACCTGGGCTTTGTTTTTTTTTTTTTTGGTGGCTGTTTTGTTTTTCTGGTATCGAACTATATATACTAGCTGTACCATGTGCCGTGTGTGACTGTTGGTACTGTGTTTTACAACTTGGTCCCGGAGCAATGCTGCTTTGTTTGACTGTTTAAATGTGTACCGTTGTATAACAATTAAACATGAACCTGACCATCTTCTCAACCTCTGAAGTCAGACTAACTGGCCTATAATTTCCTTTCTTTTGTCTCCTTCCCTTCTTAAAGAGTGGAGCGACATTTGCAATTTTCCAGTCCTTTGGAGCCATTCCAGAATCTAGTGATTCTTGAAGCATCATTACTAGTAGGTCCGCAATCTCTTCAGAACCCTGTGGTGTGGTCTCTCTGATCCAGGCAATTTATCTAACTTTAGACATTTCAGCTTCCCAAGTACCTTCTCCTTAACAATATCAACAACACTCACTTCTGTTCCTGTCAATCTCAAATTTCTGGCTTACTGCTGGAGTCTTCCACAGTGAAGACTGAGGCAAAATAATTACTAAGTTCATCCACTATTTTCTGTTCTCTATTACTATTTCTCCAGTGGCATTATACAGTGTTTCGATATCCATTCTCAACTCTCTTTTACTCTTAGTACATCTGAAGAAACTTTTGGCGTCCTCTTTTATATTATCAGCTAGATTACCTTCATATTTCGTCTTTTCTTTCCTTATTGCTTTCTAGTTGCCTACTTTTGGTTTTGAACAGCTTTCTAATCCTCTAACTTCTCACTAATTTTAGTTACATTACATGCCCTCTCTTTTGTTTTTAAGCTGTCTTTGACTTCCCTTATTAGCTATGGTTGCCACATCTTCCCTTTAGAATACTCCTTCTTTGAGATGTATCTATCCTGCACCTTCTGAATTGCTCCCAGAAACTCCAGCCATTTTTGTTCTGCTGTCATCCCTGTTAGTGTTCTCTTCCAAGCAATTTTGGCCAGCTCAGCAAATCTCTCATGCCTCTGTAATTCCATTTACACTACTGGAATACTGATACGTCTGATTTAAGCTTCTACTTCTCAAATTGCAGGGTGAATTCTATCATATTATAATCACTGTCTCCTAAGGGTTCCTTTACCTTAAGCTCACGAATCAAATTTGATTCATTACACAGCACCCAATGTGGAATTGCCTTTTCCCTAGTGGGCTTGACCACCAGATGCTCTGAAAAGCCATTTCGTAAGCATTCTACAAATTCCTTCTCTTGGGATCCAACATAAACCTAATTTTCCCAATCTACCTGCATTTTGAAATCCCCTATGACTATAATAACTTCGCCATTTTTATATGCCTTTTCACTCTCCCATTGTAATTAGTTTTCCACATCCTGGCTACTAGTTGGAGGCTTGTATATAATTCCCATTGGGGTCTTCTTACCTTTGCAGTTTTGTAATACTACCCACAAGGATTCTACATTTTCCAATCCTATGACACCTCTTTCTAACGATTTGATTTCATTTTTACCAACAGAGCCACTCCATCCCTTCTGCCTACATGCCTGTCCTTTCGCTACAATGTGTATCCTTGGATGTTAAGGTCCCAACTATGATTTTCTATCAGCCACAATTCAATGATGCCCACAATACCATACATGACAATCTTTAACTGTGCTACAAAGTCTCCTACCATGTTCCCTATACTGAATGCATTCAAATATACGTAACACCTTCAGTCCTGTATTGATCAATCTCTTCAATTTGCTGTCATGTTACACTTCAAATCATTCCACTGACTGCAATTTTTCCTTTTCCTCTACCTATCCTTCCTCAGTCTCATTACATATTGCATCTACTTGTATACTAACTGCCCCATCCTCAGCCCTATCACTCTGGTTCCCATCCCCCTACCAAATTAGTTTAAACCCTTTGCAACTGCTCTTCCAAACCTGCCCACAAGGATGTTCATGTGTAGTGTAAGCTTTTTTTACAGGTCATTCAGGGCCTAAAAGGCCCTGAGCTCTTTTTAAACCTGCCTGTCCTTTTGATACAATGTGTATCCCTGGATGTTAAGGTGGTTGCTTGTGATATTTGAAGCCCACCATAAAAGATGTGATTTCAAATATTCCAAAATTAGACTTAGCCTTCGCAACCTAAATTTTTACACAACTTCAACTCCTAACTATAACTGTTTTCTCATCTTACAAGTATTTCTGACTCTGAATGCAACTCCCCCCTGGTGATAACTTGAGGGAATCTGTGTCAAACTTTTTTGCAGAACCCCAACTAGGAGTCAAAGTTTGGTTCCCAGCACTTTTTTAGTAATAGAAAATGTCATACCCCTACCAAATGAGTGTTTCCACTGTCTCCCCTTAGTTGTATCATTGTCTTCAAATTAGCTGTGTATCCTGATGATTTCCTTAACTGGACCTTTTAGCCAGACAGTGGTGACTCTAAGGAATTCTTTGCCACAGGCAGCAGTGGAAGCCAAGTCCTTATGTATATTTAAGACAGGGGTTGATAGATCTTTGACTAGTCATGGCATGAAGGAATAAGGGGAGAAGGCAAGAGGATGAGGCTGAGAGGATAATTGGATCAGCCATGATGAAATGGCAGAGCAGACTTGATGGGACAAATAGCTTAATTCTGGTCCTATATCTTATGGTCTTAAATTAAATTGATTTGAAGAAAAGAATTCTAGACATATTATAACAATTACAGCACAGAAACAGGCCATCTCGGCCCTTCTAGTCCGTGCCGAACTCTTACTCTCACGAGGTCCCACCGACCTGCACTCAGCCCATAACCCTCCATTCCTTTCCTGTCCATATAGCTGTCCAATTTAACTTTAAATGACAACATTGAAACTGCTTCAACCACTTCTGCTGGAAGCTCGTTCCACACAGCTACCACTCTCTGAGTAAAGGATTTCCCCCTCATGTTACCCCTGAACTTTTGCCCTTTAACTCTCAACTCATGTCCTCTTGTTTGAATCTCCCCCACTCTCAATGGAAAAAGCCTATCCATGTCAACTCTATCTATCCCCCTCATAATTTTAAATACCTCTATGAAGTCCCCCCTCAAGCTTCTACACTCCAAAGAATAAAGACCTATCTTGTTCAACCTTTCTCTGTAACTTAGAAGTTGAAACCCAGGTAACATTTTAGTAAATCTCCTCTGTACTCTCTCAATTTTATTGATATCTTTCCTATAATTCAGTGACCAGAACTGTACACAATACTCCAAATTTGGCCTCACCACTGCCTTATACAATTTCAACATTACATCCCAACTCCTATACTCAATTGTCTGTTTAATAAAGGCCAGCATACCAAAAGCTTTCTTCACCACCCTATTGACATGAGATTACACCTTCAGGGAACTATGCACCATTATTCCTAGATCCCTCTGTTCTACTGCATTCTTCAATGCCCTACCATTTACCAAGTATGTCCTATTTTGATTAGTCCTACCAAAATGTAGCACCTGTCATTTTTCAGCATTAAACTCCATCTGCCATCTTTCAGCCCACTCTTCTAACTGGCCTAAACCTCTCTACAAGCTTTGAAAACCTACTTCATTATCCACAACACCACCTATCTTAGTATCATCTGCATACTTTCTAATCCAATTTACCACCCCATCATCCAGATCATTAATATATATGACAAACAACATTGGACCCAGTACAGATCCCTGAGGCACACTGCTAGACACCGTCCTCCAATCTCACACACAGTTATCCACCACTACTCTCTGGCGTCTCCCATCCAGCCACTGCTGAATCCATTTTACTACTTCAATATTAATGCCTAACAATTGAACCTTCCTAACTAACCTTCCATGTGGAATCTTGTCAAAGGCCTTACTGAAGTCCATATAGACAACATCCACCGCTTTACCCTCCTCAACTTTCCTAGTAACCTCTTCAAAAAAATTCAATAAGATTTGTCAAACATGACCTTCCATGCACAAATCCATGTTGACTGTTCCTAATCAGACCCTGTTTATCCAGATAATTATATAAACCATCTCTAAGGATACTTTCCATCAACTTACCCACCACTGACGTCAAACTTACAGGCCGATAATTGCCAGGTTTACTCTTAGAACCCTTTTTAAACAATGGAACCACATGAGCAATACGCCAATCCTCCGGCACCATCCCCGTTTTTAATGACATTTGAAATATTTCTGTCAGAGCCCCTGTTATTTCCACACTAACTTCCCTCAAGGTCCTAGGGAATGTCTTGTCTGGACCCCGACACTTATCTACTTTTATATTCCATAAAAGCGCCAGTACTTCCTCTTCTTTAATTGTCACACTTTCTATAACTACTCTTCTTGTTTCCTTTACCTTACACAATTCAATATCCTTCTCCTTAGTGAGTACCAAAGAAAAGAAATTGTTCAAAATCTCCCCCATCTCTTTTGGCTCCGCACATAGCCGTCCACTCTGATTCTCTAAGGGACCAATTTTATCCCTCACTATCCTTTTGCTATTAATATAACTGTAGAAACCCTTTGGATTTATTTTCACCTTACTTGCCAAAGCAGCCTCGTATCTTCTTTTAGCTTTTCCAATTTCTTTCTTAAGATTCTTTTTACATTCTTTATATTCCTTGAGCACCTCATTAACTCCAAACTGCCTATATTTATTGTAGATCCCTCTCTTTTTCCGAACCAATATCCCTTGAAAACCATGGCTCTCTCAAACTTTTAACCTTTTCTCTCAACCTAACAGGAACATGAAGATCCTGTACCCTCAAAATTTCACCTTTAAATGACCTCCATTTCTCTATTACATCCTTCCCAAAAAAACAAATTGTCCCATCCACTCCTTCTAAATCCTTTTGCATCTCCTCAGAGTTAGCCTTTCTCCAATCAAAAATCTCAACTGTGGGTCCAGTTCTATCCTTCTCCATAATTATATTGAAACTAATGGTATTGTGACCACTGGACCCAAAGTTCTCCCCAACACATACCTCCGTCACTTGCCCTATCTCATTCCCTAACAGGAGATCCAACACTGCCCCTTCTCTAGTTGGTACCTCTATGTATTGCTGCAAAAAACTATCTTGCACATATTTGACAAACTCCAAACCATCCAGCCCTTTTACAGAATGGGCTTCCCAGTCTATGTGTGGAAAATTAAAATCTCCCACAATCACAACTTTGTGCTTACTACAAATATCTGCTGTCTCCTTACAAATTTGCTTCTCCAGTTCTCGGTCCCCATTAGGTGGTCTATAATACACCCCTATAAGCGTAACTACACCTTTCCCATTCCTCAATTCCACCCAAATAGCCTCCCTAGATGAGTCCACTAATCTATCCTACCAGAGCACCGCTGTTATATTTTCTCTGACAAGCAATGCAACACCTCCCCCTCTTGTCTCTCCTATTCTATCATACCTGAAGCAATGAAATCCTGGAATATTTAGTTGCCAATCACACCCCTCTTGCAACCAAGTTTCACTAATAGCTACAACATCATATTTCCAGGTATTAATCCATGCTCTAAACTCATCCACCTTTCTTACAATGCTCCTAGCATTAAAATAGATGCATTTAAGAAACTCTCCACCTCTTACTCTCTGTTTATTTTTTAATGGAGCAAACAACATTGTTTTTTTTTCTTCCTTCTCCCCTACATCTTTGGTGTGAGTGCTCCCGATCTCTGTCCCCTGCCTATCCTCCCTCACACACTGTCTACTCACTTTCTCTATTTGTGAACTAACCTCCTCTCTCCTAGTCCCTTTAATTTGATTCCCACCCCCCAACCATTCTAGTTTAACTCAGTAGCCCTCGCAAATCTCCCCACCAGGATATTGGTCCCCTTAGGATTCAAGTGTAACCCATCCTTTTTGTACAGGTCACATCTGCGCCAAAAGAGGCCCCAATGATCCAAAAGCTTGAATCCCTGCCCCCTGCTCCAATCCCTCAGCCACGCATTTACCCTCCACCTCATTGCATTCCTACTCTCACTGTCGCGTGGCACAGGCATTAATCCCGAGATTACTACCTTTGCAGTCCTTTTTCTCAACTCCCTTCCTAACTCCCTATATTCTCCTTTCAGGACCTCTCCCTTTTTTCTACCTATGACATTGGTACCTATATGTACCACGACCTCTGGCTCCTCTCCCTCCCACTTCAGGATATCTTGGATGCGATCAGAAACATCCCGGACCCTGGCACCAGGGAGGCAAACTACCATCCAGGTCTCCAGACTGTGTCCACAGAATTGCCTATCTGACCCCCTAATATTGAGTCCCCTATTACTACTGCCTTCCTCTTCCTTTCCCTACCCTTCTGAGCTACAGGGCCGGACTCTGTGCCGGAGGCACGGCCACTGTCGCTTCCCCCATGTAAGCTATCCCCCACAACAGTACTCAAACAGGATTACTTATTGTCAAGGGGCACAGACACTGGGGTACTCTATATTACCCAACTCTTCCTCTTCCCCCTCCTAACCATGACCCACTTGTCTGCCTCCCATGGCCCTGGTGTGACCACCTGCCTTTAGCTCCTCTCTATCAACTCCTCACTCTCCCTGACCAGATGAAGGTCATCGAGCTGCAGCTCCAGTTCCCTAATGCGGTCCCTTAGGAGCTGCATCTCGGCGCACCTGGCGCAGATGTGGACGTTTTATATTGCACTATAAAAAAATCTCATTATAATTACCCATCAGTGTGGGTTTCTGTGAATTCCACAGACATTAGATAATTCTATCATTGACTCAGTCATATTTCAACCTGAGTGCCTTTTTTTACAGGTTCTTCAGTTTATACTGTTTAAGAGAGTTATTTTAAAAAGCCTTGTTGTTCCTATTACATTCTGAGTTTTGATTCAAAGCTGAGTTAATATTGGTTTCCCTGAAATTAAATGTGTCCTTGATGCAGGTTAGTGACATATTCAATTGTCACATCGAACTTTAGTTGTGGCGGTTTCAACAATCCTACTTTCTGCTCACCGACTTGAGAGTTATTCTTAGGTCCGTACCCCTTAACGGTACAACAACGAATTTAAACTGTGCACTCAGTGGCCACATTATTAGCTACCCCTGTACACCCGCTCAATGATGCAAATATCTAATCAGCCACTCAAGGCATAAAAGCATGTAGACATGATCAAGAGGTTCAGTTGTTGTTCAGATCAAATATCAGAATGAGGAAGGAATGCATTCTAAGTGACTTTGACCGTGAATGATTTGGTGCCAGACAGGATGTTTTCAGTATCTCAGAAACTGCTGCTCACCTAGGATTTTCACAGATAACAGTCTGTAAAGCTTGCAAAGAATGGTGCAAGAAAAACCATTGCTAGTGGCAGACCAATGGGTAAAATGTCTCATTAATGAGAGAGGTCAGACTGGTTCAAGCTGATAGGAAGGAGACGGTAATTCAAATTAACATGTGTTACAACAGTGGTGTACAGAAGAGCATCTCTGACGGTACATTACATTTGACCTTGAAGGGGTTGGGCTACAGCAGCAGAAGACCACAAACATACACTCAGTGGCTACTTTGTTAGATACAGGAGGTTCCTAATAGAGGGGTCACAGATAGAATAAAATTCTGCATGAATTCTTTAAAGTTTATTCAGGTGATCTTCTCTTTAAGCAACACCACTGATTGTCTGACTCTTCTGGTCCAGGGAAATACAACAGCCTTCCATGTTAATTAATCCAGTTCATTTTTTTATGATCTCTAACCCTGTTGAGATTAGTGATCAATTATGATTCTACTCAGCTTTCCTGATTTGAAAGACATTTTACACATGAACTTATGCAAATAAATTTGAGCGAATTTTCAAATGTAACTCCCCTCAATAAAACAGATGGATTGGCTAGTGCTTTCTGGGCATTTTTCATGTTTGAACATTTCTTGGACTTAATCAACTTGTTATTTGTGCAAAATGAAACATTTGGAAACTCAGCATCCAGATTATTTCTGGGTTTAAAGTAAAATAAAAAATCATTCTCAAATGTAACCAAGATTAACAAATATTGAGTATGCAGGAGGATTCTGTACATATTCCTAAAAGCTCTGTGCAATTGAAAGCTCATTCTCTATTATTTCAAGAGGAAAATCCCAACTGGGACATAGAAATATACATAGAAACATACATAGAAAATAGGTGCAGGAGTAGGCCATTCGGCCCTTCGAGCCTGCACCGCCATTTATTATGATCATGGCTGATCATCCAACTCAGAACCCTGCACCAGCCTTCCTTCCATACCCCCTGATCCCCATAGCCACAAGGGCCATATCTAACTCCCTCTTAAATATAGCCAATGAACTGGCCTCAACTGTTTCCTGTGGCAGAGAATTCCACAGATTCACCACTCTCTGTGTGAAGAAGTTTTTCCTAATCACGGGCCTAAAAGGCTTCCCCTTTATCCTCAAACTGTGACCCCTCGTTCTGGACTTCCCCAACATCGGGAACAATCTTCCTGCATCTAGCCTGTCCAATCCCTTTAGGATTTTATACGTTTCAATCAGATCTCCCCTCAATCTTTTAAATTCCAACGTGTACAAGCCCAGTTCATCCAGTCTTTCTTCATATGAAAGTCCTGCCATCCCAGGAATCAATCCGGTGAACCTTCTTTGTACTCCCTCTACGGCAAGGATGTCTTTCCTCAGATTAGGGGACCAAAACTGCACACAATACTCCAGGTGTGGTCTCACCAAGGCCTTGTACAACTGCAGTAGTACCTCCCTGCTCCTGTACTCGAATCCTCTCGCTATAAATGCCAGCATACCATTCGCCTTTTTCACCACCTGCTGTACTTGCATGCCCACTTTCAATGACTGGTGTATAATGACACCCAGGTCTCGTTGCACCTCCCCTTTTCCTAATCGGCCACCACAAGGAAGATTTTTTAATTAAATAGATATTTTAATGAAGCTGAAAAGACAAGCCAAGGTATATGAGCATATTTATATTTATTATTCAGCCTTTCTTCTGAAATTTTAATATGTGATTTGGAAAAGAAAAGTAATTGAATAAATGTTGTCAAATCTGATCTCTATTGCCATCTTGTGGTAATAACATAAAACTGCAGTGTTGTAGGTTGCCATGAAAAATTGGACAATCTGACTGCAAAAACAATGACAGGATGTAAGTAATTTGATCAACAAACAACCAATATTTAAAAGTAAAATATTGATATAAAATTGTTGACTGATAAACATTAAACTACAAAGTAGTTTTTGATAAGACTGCTATATATATGACACCTAAGTCCAAATGGATAGCTTAGAAAAAAAAACGGTAACTGTAACCAGTTTCTTGTGAGTATATTATTAGAGGTGTAAAACTCACTTGTTCAGATAGACATGGTTTCATTTATAATACATTATACAAAATAAAAGCAAAGATATTTTCTTTTCTAATCCTCTCTCTTGCAACAATGTACTTTTTTATACAGGATTCGCATACACTTTGGAACAGGACATCAAAGACAACATACTTATTGGAACCGGTCCTTGAACTTCTAGGCTCAAAGCATTTTAGCCTGCCAAATTGCTTTTCCTGGTTCAATGGAAAGAACAGTCCACCTGACTGACGAGGGCAGAAACAGAAATGACTTTAAGAATGAGGTTTAAAAATGAAGAATTAGACATGAGACTGGTGGGAAATGAAATGAGTTAATGGAGGTTGCTTCAATCTCAAATCAGTCACAGTAAGAAAAATAGAGTGAGTCAAACAAAGATTTGGTTAGAAGAAGGATGTATTAAAAACTGACATTTTTAAAAGCTCCCTGAACAATTCAATACCTGAAAGAATGAGACTTCACACTTGTCATACTGAACTTACTACCATAAAGGTTGATTGATGGTAATTAACGATTATAATAATGTTAACAGTATACTTATTAAATGGTTATTTCCATTGCATTTAATACTTTTCCACTACACAAATACAACTTCACAGTGATTGTAAGACAGTTGGTGAATGCCACATTTACAAAGGTATTTCCCCTCAGTACAATTCTAAGAACGGTTATTAGATTGTCACATTTTACCATGCCTCTGTTAACTTCCTGAAACTCTCAATCATTTATGTGGCTATTTTCTGATCTGAGCCACATTTTGACTTTCTGGGCTCACAGGCACATTACCACAGATTCTCTCTTATTTACATCTCTCCTAAGTGAATAACATTTTGGAAATTCAAGACCTGCACACAGATGACAGTGAGTTTTGCTTTATTCAAGCATAGGAGTGAGAAATGGTTTGTTTTCTCTTTAGGTAAAGTTAGCATTGATGAATGCTGTTCAAATAAGAGCTGAGAGGGAAGGGTGCATGTTCCGATTTCAAAATATGTTTGAAACAGTTGTATGACTTAGGGTGGAATCATAACACAGATATACAAGGACTTTAGGAAAATCACTCACACGTTGTCCTCTTAAATGTTTTTTTATAGTTGTCACCTTTGCTATGGCTGAATTGTGGATTTAATTTCATTAATGTGCCTGTAGATCAGTGACTTTGCTGATGTGTTCACCTGATTGGATGCCAGCTGGTTTAAGTTGATGGACAAATTTACTGTGGTTCCACTGGTTGCGTGGTATGGAAACTGGACTTCAAAGTGCTGGAAAATATGAACAATGGAGATGTAAACAGATGAGTTAAATTCAGGCATGATTGTTACCAAAGAGGTTATATAAACAAAATGAACGAATTTTGTTCAGTAAAAATTGGTGGTGACAACATTACTATTCTTTGCTTTCAGGAACAGGATTACAACTAATTTAGTTAGTACTGTAACAATATCATAGAATGTCATCGAATTTATGGTCATGTTCACAAGAACAGTGTGATGCATTTACAATAAAATTCTGCTTGCAGCAGAATTATAGGCACATAGGTACAGTCAATGCAGAGAATATCAATTACATATCAATTGTGCACAAATCCTACAGGACAGCGAAGAGGGGGAGAAAGCAAAAACTGCAAAACAAAACATGACTGCAAAAAAACCAAACAAGATCAGTAACGTCCATGGTAGTGCAAGAGATGGTCCATAATGTTCCTTTGCTGATAGACTGTAGGGTGAGGATTGTGCAGGTTAAATCAAGAACCAAATGGCTGTAATAAAAGTGGTTGTTTCTGAATCTGGTGTGTGGAACTTCAAATGTCTGTACCTGCTGGCTGACCTTGGCGGTGAGAAGAGAGGCTGACCAAGATGGTGGGAATCGTTGATAATAGATGCCATCTTATTTAAGCAGCACCTCTTCTAGATGTTGTCAGCAGTGGGGAGGTCTATGCCATCTATAGTCTGAGCAATGTTCACTAATCTCTGCAGCCTTTTTCATTCATGTTCATTGGAGTTGACATACGAGGCTAGGATGCGAACAGTCAGGATACTTTTAACAGTGCATCTGTAGAAGTTCATTACATCATTTAGTAGCATGCCTAATCTCCTTCAGCTTCAAAGAAAGTTGAGGGCTAGTGCACCTTCTTTGTAATTTCATCAATGTGCTGGGCCCAGGACAGGTCAATAAGGTATTAATGACCTGGAATCTGAAAAAGGTTTACACTCTCCTCCTTTCATCTACCAGTGAGAATTGGTACATGGCTTCCTGACTTCCCCTTCCTGAAATGAATAACCAGACCCTTGGTTACAATAACATTCAGCATGAGTTTGTTCTTGTGGCATGACTCAGATGGATGTTCTATCTCATTCCCTTCTGCTGATTCATCACCAGCTGTGATCTGGCCAACAGCAGTGGTGTTGTCAGAAAATTTATAAACAATACACAGTTGTGAATATAAGAGAGTAGGGCAGAGGACTAAGCATGTAGCTTTGAGGTCCACCTGTGTTGATGATTGATGAGGAGGAGATGTCACTACCAATCTTTATCAATTAAGTTATTCCACTGAGGAGGTCAAGACAAAAAAGACTATCAGACATAGGAGCAAAATTAGGTAATTTGATCCATTGAGTCTGCTCTGTCATTCAATCATGGCTGATCCTTTTTTTAACCCCTCCTCAGCCCTTCTGCCCGGCATTCTCCCTATAACCTTTAAAGCCACATCCAGTCAAGAACCTATCAAGCTCTGCCTTAAATAGACCCAACAACCTGGCCTCCACAGCTGCCTGTGGTAATAAATTCCACAAATTCACCATCCTCTGGCTAAAGAATTTTTTCCATATCTCTGATTTAAATTGACACCCCTCTATCCTGAGGCTATGCCCTCTTATCCCAGACTTCCCACTTGGGAAACATCCTTTCCACATCTACCGTGTCTAGGTGTTTCAATGTTTGAAAGATTTCAATGAGATCCCCCCTCATTCTTCTAAGTTCCAGTGAATACAGACACAGAGCTATCAAACGTTCCTCATATGATAACATTTTCATTCCCAGAATCATCCTTCTGAACCTCCTCTGAGCTCTCTCTAAATGCTAGTACATCTTTTCCTACATGAGGAGCCCAAAACTGTTCACAATACACATGTGAGGCCTCACCAATGCTTTATAAAGCCTCAGCATCACATCCCTGCTTTTGTACTCTAGATCTCTCGAAAAGAATGTTAACATTTCACTTACCTTCCTCACCACTGACTCTACCTACAAGTTAACTTTTAGGTTGTTCTACACAAGGGCTCCGAATTCTCTTTTTTGGATTTTTCTCCCCTTTTAGAAAATAGTCTGCACATTTACAGTATTTTTTCTACCAAAATGCAGGACCATACATTTCCCAACATTGTTTCTCATTTGCCATTTTCTTGCTCATTCTCCGAATCTGTCTAAGGCCTTCTGCAGCCTACCAGTTTTCTCAGCACTACCTTCTCCTTCTTCATATCATCTGCAAACTTGGCAACAAAACCATCTAGTCCATCATCTAAATCATTGATATGCAGCATGAAAAGAAGCGGTCCCAACACCGACCCCTGCGGAACACCACTAGTCACTGGAAGCCAACCAGAAAAGGATCATTTTATTCCCACTAACTGCCTCCTACTAATCAGCCAATGCTCTGACCTTGGCAGTAAATTTCTTCTAATACCATGGGCTCTTAACTTGGTAACTAGCCTCGTGTGCAGCACTTTGTCAAAGGCCTTCTGACAATCCAAATATACAACATCCACTGCATTCCCTTTACCTATTCCATCTGTAATCTCCTCGAAGAACGTCAACAGGTTCATCAGGCAAGATTTTCCCTTAAGGAAACTATGCTGACTTCGTCCTACCTTGTCCTGTGTCACCAAGTACTTCATAACCTCATTCTTAACAATTGACTCCAAAATATTCCCAACCACTGAAATCAGGCCAATTGGTCTATAATTTCCTTTATGCTGCCTTCCTCCTTTCTTAAAGAGTGGAGTGATATTTGCAATATTCCAGTCCTCCAGCACCATGCCAGAGTCCAATGATTCTTGAGAAGCATTGCCAACCTGATTTTCCCAATCAACATGCACGTTGAAATCTTCCATGGCTATCATAACATTGCACTTCTGACATGCCTTTTCTATTTCCCATTGTAATCCGTGGTCCTGATCCCAGCTACTGTTGGGAAACCTGTATATAACTACCATCAGGGTCCTTTTACTCTTGCAGCTTTTTAACTCAACCCACAAGGATTCAACATCTTCTGATCCTATGTCATATCTTTCTACTGATTTGATGTCATTCTTTACCAGCACAGCCACGTCAACTCCACAGGTCCGGGATCCATTTTCAAAGGAAAGTACAAAGGCCCAGGACTTGCAGTTTGGTGATGAATTTGGGCAAAGTAATAGTGTTGAATTCCAAACTGTAGTTAATGGACAGCATCCTAACATATGCATTCCTGGTGTCCAAATGATCTAGAACTGAGAGGAGAGCCAGTGAAATAATGCCCACTATCAACCTGTTGTGGTGATAGGAAAATTAAAGGGGATCCAGGCCATCTCTGAGGGTAGAGTTCATCCGTACCATAACCAACCTCTAACGCACTTCATTATGGTGGGTATAAGTGCTACTGGATGGTAGCCATTCATGGAGGACACAGTGCACTTCTTGAGCACAGATAATATACCTTTGTGAAGCAGGTAGGAACCTCAGACCACAGAAGCAAAAGTTTGAAAATATCCTAGATATCCATGATGTTAAGTTGTTAAGCAGAAGTTTTCCTCTAATTTTTGTTTTCAAGGACCGTAGTTAAAGAAATATAATAACATATCTTTCCTGAAGATATTTATAATAATTTATCTCTGGTAGTATGCAGAGTAAGGTTAAAGGATTCTGATACACAATATATTGCATATGGTACATTTGAGCAAACATATCCAATAAATCAAGTAGCTTTTGTTCACTCATTGCAGTATTTTGTTGTTGTCATAGTTTTATGTGGGGAGTCAGCATATCATGCTGAAATGTTGCTTTGGGGGCAGGTGCTCTGTGCACTAATTGTGCCACATTTTTGTGCAATATTAGTGAATAGCATATTTATTTTTTCCCATTTTTCCCCCAGGTTTACCCTGGGAGTGGTCTATTCCCAGGCTCAGTAGGAAAGAAATGGAGTGCAGATATGTTGCTTTCACAATATGCTCCTGTGTCTACAATTGTATTTGCAGAGTAAACAGATTCAGCAGCAGCCTGCCACTGAAGAGAGAATGAGCTTTAGCTGGCTGTTTCACTTTACTTTCTAGTTAATTATCAGTGAGCCACCCAAAGTGAAAGGGCTGTCAAAAAGGACAGTGGTCTGAGATGCACTGGAATCACAGAATTGAACAGATGTACCCAGATCCAAAGTTGTGAGAGTGTGAGACATTGCATTCATTCTCTGTGTGTACAGCTATATAAGACCTCTGTTGGTTGAGGTGGACCATGGATGTTGTGTCCTAGCTGTTGAAGTGAATCACAAGGCAGTACGCAAGCTAGGGCAGGACGATATGGAGAGCAAGCTGTCGACCATGCAATATGCAAGCCAGGGCAGTATGATATGGAGAGCGAGCTGTCGACCATGCAGCAGGCTCCCCCTCTCCACACAGCTAATGAATCCTGAGTATCGGCAGAGACTGATGCACTTTCGGCATCAGTGGCATTGCAGGAGTTCCCAGTCAGTACTGAACCCAACGTAGGACTGCTTTAGCGACTCCAGATCTAGGTTTCTCCTTGGGGTGCACTCCCGAAGCCTTCTGCATGAGTGATTAAACCCACAAGGCAGTAGAGGTTTGAAGTCAGAGTTTTTGTTTTAGTAGGTGAGCTGCCAAACACAGCTGGTGAGCTCCATCTGCCTGACAGGGTACAGCAGCAATTCCTTTTTCAATGTGACCCCACTACACGTTACCTTGATTGGTTCTGGAATTTTAAAGAGCTTCTGCTCAACTGCAAAATTTACTGAAATGGCAAAAGTTTTCAAAGTAAGCAGCTTCTGAAAGGAGACACCATTCTTTGTTACTGTGGAAAATGCATTCCCGTTAGACTAGCTTGACTAGGTTAAGTCCTGTCCTCCCATTCTGTCTGTGTGGAGTTTGCATGCGCTCCTTGTGATCACATGGGTTCAATCTGGATGTTCCAGTTTCCTTCCATATCCCAACGATGTGAGGGGTGGGAGGTTATTTGGCTGCTGTAGATTGCCCTAGATATGTAGCTGAAGTAGTTAAATCTCAGGGTGGGGGGGGGAGGGGTTGGTGGCTGACTACTCATCCAAAATTAATTTTGTATGAACTGAATCTGGGTACATGATTCAATATTGAAAATGTCTCATCTACTTACAAACTCCTAAAACGGGGAAGAATATTTCAGTATCATCTAGCCAGGAAAAACTGACAAGATTGCATCTAATAGATTGAAGAATAAAATCATTAGGACTGTTAAAGTCACACATTCTGATTTGACCCAATAGGTACCATGGTGATTAAAGTCAGCTTCATAATCAAGAAGGCCTTCAACACAAAGATAGTAAATCAAGATGAGAATGTGAGAAATGTTCCGGATTGTATTGTGTGAATGTGACATAAAGTTGCCAGATTATGAAAATATCAAATTTATGATCATTATAAGGGAGGGGAATCTGACAGACTGCTTTGCCATAAACTTCATATATTGACTACTGAAACATGCTTACTGAACCAAATGTTTGTCACTCTAACAAATAGATGAATGGTTAATTTTAAACATATAAAAATCATAAAGATTTAATACTTCTGAGTGGCTCAATTAATGCTGCATAGCTTGAATAGTTTATAACATCTCTCATACAGATCTGATGAGCACAAATTAGATACTAATTGTCTTCGGATAATATGGACATAGGATTTTCTTTTGTTCCATTACAATGTTTAACAATGCCAAGAATATTACCAGCCTTGTAATTCAGCTGTCTTCAATAGGATCGGAACAATAGGCAGTTTGGTGAGTGCAATCTTTCCAAATTAGAAAATGAAGCTCTCATGCCAAACTAACAAACTAGTGCTTGGCCATTAAAAACGCAAACAACAGGTATTCTGCAGATGCTGGAAATTCAAGCAACACACATCAAAGTTGCTGGTGAACACAGCAGACCAGGCAGCATCTCTAGGAAGAGGTACAGTCTACGTTTCAGGCCGAGACCCTTCGTCAGGACTAACTGAAGGAAGAGTGAGTAAGAGATTTGAAAGTTGGAGGGGGAGGGGGAGATTCAAAATGATAGGAGAAGACAGGAGGGGGAGGGATGGAGTCAAGAGCTGGACAGGTGATTGGCAAAAGGGATACGAGAGGATCATGGGACAGGAGGTCCAGGAAGACTTCCATCCCCCATCAGGAAGGTCTCAAAGCTCTACGCTTCTTTTTGGATTCCAGGCCTAATCAGTTCCCCTCTACCACCACTCTGCTCCGTCTAGTGGAATTAGTCCTTACTCTTAATAATTTCTCCTTTGGCTCCTCCCACTTCCTCCAAACTAAAGGTGTAGCTATGGGCACCCGTATGGGTCCTAGCTATGCCTGCCTTAGTTGGCTTTGTGGAACAATCTATGTTCCGTGCCTATTCTGGTATCTGTCCCCCATTTTTCCTTTGCTACATCGACGACTGCATCGGTGCTGCTTCCTGCATGCATGCAGAGCTCGTTGACTTTATTAACTTTGCCTCCAACTTTCACCCTGCCCTCAAGTTTACCTGGTCCATTTCCGACACCTCCAACCCCTTTCTAGATCTTTCTGTCTCGGAGACAGCTTATCCACTGATGTCTACTATAAGCCTACTGACTCTCACAGCTACCTGGACTATTCCTGTTCTCACCCTGTCTCTTGCAAAAACGCCATCCCCTTCTCGCAATTCCTCCGTCTCCGCCGCATCTGCTCTCAGGATGAGGCTTTTCATTCTAGGATGAGGGAGATGTCCTCCTTTTTTAAAGGAAGGGGCTTCCCTTCCTCCACTATCAACTCTGCTCTTAAACGCACCTCCCCCATTTCATGTACATCTGCTCTCACTCCATCCTCTCCATCCTCCCGCCACCCCACTAAGAATAGGGTTCCCCTGGTTCTCACCTTCCACCCCACCAGCCTTCGGGTCCAACATATTATTCTCCGTAACTTCCTCCACCTCCAAGGGGATCCCACCACTAAGCACATCTTTCCCTCCCCCCCGCCCCGCTTTCCGCAGGGATCGCTCCCTACGCGACTCCCTTGTCCATTCGTCCCCCCCATCCCTCCCACTGATCTCCCTCCTGGCACTTATCCGTGTAAACGGAACAAGTACTACACATGCCCTTACACTTCCTCCCTTACCACCATTCAGGGCCCCAAACAGTCCTTCCAGGTGAGGCGACACGTCACCTGTGAGTCGGCTGGGGTGATATACTGCGTCCGGTGCTCTCGATGTGGCCTTTTATATATTGGCGAGACCCGACGCAGATTGGGAGACTGCTTTGCTGAACACCTACGCTCTGTCCGCCAGAGAAAGCAGGATCTCCCAGTGGCCACACATTTTAATTCTACATCCCATTCCCATTCTGACATGTCTATCCACGGCCTCCTCTACTGTAAAGATGAAGCCACACTCAGGTTGGAGGAACAACACCTTATATTCCGTCTAGGTAGCCTCCAACCTCTTGGCATGAACATCGACTTCTTTAACTTCCACTAATGCCCCACCTCCCCCTTGTACCCCATCTGTTATTTATTTTTATACACACATTCTTTCTCTCACTCTCCTTTTTCTTCCTTTGTCCCTCTGAATATACACCTTGCCCATCCTCTGGGTTCCCCCCCCCCATCTTTCTTCCTGGACCTCCTGTCCCGTGATCCTCTCGTATCCCTTTTGCCTATCACCTGTCCAGTTCTTGGTTCCATCCCTCCCCCTCCTGTCTTCTCCTATCATTTTGGATCTCCCCCTCCCCCTCCAACTTTCAAATCTCTTACTCACTCTTCCTTCAGTTAGTCCTGACGAAGGGTCTCGGCCTGAAACGTCGACTGTACCTCTTCCTAGAGATGCTGCCTGGCCTGCTGCGTTCACCAGCAACTTTGATGTGTGTTGCTTGGCCATTAAACCAGGGTTGTCATTCAGGATCCTATTATTGAAACTGTTCAGTTAAAACCAGGGCTATAGGTCGGGTCCCCATTTTTGAAACAGGCCAATTAAATTTTCTTTTGAGAAGAAGAACAATAGAAGGTGCTGTTAATCTGAATCCAACATTAATTGACCCTTAGCGTTACCTTTCCTTCTCTCACCACAAAAACTACCGGCCATGCTAATTCATTCAAGCATTTTCTAAATTTCCTTCATTTCTATTGACTTGATGCTGAAGTTTTCTTTTTAATTTGGGGGTTGATCTCCCTTTGGGTAAATGGTAAAGTTGGGAGAAAGGCACAATGATTAAAATTAATATTTTAGTCTATATTTACAATAAGAATTGGGGTAGAAACGGAACAGGATTATGCAGAAAAAATACAAATTTCTCTGCAATGTAAAGATTGGGAGCTTCTGACTCATTCATTTTGAAACTGGTAGTCTAATTAGAATGCTAGCTTTGCAGCTGGCACCTTCGCAAATTTTAGCCCGAATCATCAATTGATGCAGTTTAAGTGTAAAAGTCGACTCTCAAAGTGCGAAAACAAGCAGCTAGCTTACTCCCTGTTCTGTATAACCGTTGGTCAGTAATGACTGGTTCCCTCCTTTTATTGTGCTGCCAAAGCTGAATTGCTATTCTGGTGTCTCGCATCAAATTGACAATTCACTTTCATTTAGCACAATTTGGAACTTTCAACACTATTAAACTTGCACTTCTGATTTCAGATAAAGATTGTTTAAATCTTTCTGGTTTGCTGACTGCAAGGAGACCGCATTGAGGTTAACTCGTTGCAGCAGACTTAATGCTATTTGCACAGTGGTCAGCCAATTTATATTTTCATTGTGTATTCTCCACAGTGGAATGCTTATGAAAACACAAACACTTAAAACAAAAACTAAACTGGATCTCCACTGCTTCCCATTGCAATACTTAAGTGTTTAGGACAAATGCATATTCATTGCAATGCTTTGATAAATAGCAGAAGACTTTCCCCAGTTGTACTTTTCTTAAGTAAATGTATCAATATTTACTTGGCCCTTAAAATGAGAGAGAAAGTTCTTCATGTGGCAGACATCAAATTAGCAGTGTGGATTATTGTGCTTCAGTGTAATATTTCATCAATTCTTACAGAATTCCTACTTATATTTCCACTGATTTACTGTTACATTTTAATACTCTACAATTCTCATGTATATTAAATTTATATTTTTAAATCTAATTTGTAAATAGTACATACTAAAATCAGTGGCCCATAATGTTCCTCACAATTAGAGATGAGTGTCTTTGCCACTTCAAGATGTTTATGTTGTGTGATTATTGACACAAAGTTGTTTTTAGTTTGATAAAATGATTTAGTGATAATATATTTAGAAGAGTCCAGTACGTATCAGTCCTGTACTCTTACAGTGTAACTTATTATGTGCTCGACCTTTGGAGACAACCAGTTGACTACCAGTGATGATATATAACCATTAGATATAATAAATTCATGATTATTCAATTGCATTATATTTTTTTGTTTCAGATTTATTGGATGTGAAATATTCAGACAATTGAATATTTTCCTGTGGGATAATTCTGGTGAGTATACAATAGTTCTCTTTGATATTGTGTGTAGTTGGTGTGATCTTCAGTAAATGATTCCAACTCTTATCTATTTGCAATTGCTGTCATCAGAGGAAGCTAAGGGCAATCAATCACCCGGCTTCACTGGCATTGCATTTCATAAGAAAGGGAAGACCTGTAGTTTACTAATGACATTTGCTGAGGAGTGGATGTAATAGTAAGTTGTCCAGTCATAGTACAGAGGTAAATGAAACAAATATTACCTCACCTTGTGGGATTTTATTGAAAGACTCCATGAAGTACAGAGCACATAGAGTAAGTAATGGAAAATGCAAACAGCACAGTTCACATGTGATTTGTTCATTGGGATTTGAGAGAATCTGATATGCTATGTAATATGGATGATGGTGAAACCTTGTTTAATCCCACACTTTAAGAAGGCGCTGATGGACAGTTGGTTGTAATGGCGCTTGGAAATGTTATCTCACAGATGGTGAAGGATAGTGATGTATAAGTTAGAGGCACAGCTACTCAGCACTACTGCTCAAGTTCTTCTCAAATGTGTAGGTTTCAGACAAGTCTTGTTTGCTGAATATCGGAACAAACATAAATCTTTCAAGTTTTCTCTATTATTCCATTTACTTAAATCATGGCTCATCTGTATCTCACCTTTAATCCTTATCTTGCAATTCCATTCAAAATTTAAATCCATTGTCTTGAGAATTCCAACCAGCATTTTGCAACTATCTAGAGGAGTGAGTGCTAAATTTTCACTACACTTTCTGGTAAAGTAAAATTACCCAATCTCATTTCTAAATGATCGAGTACTGGTTTTACCATTCAGCTTCTTTTTTCTCAATTTCCCAGGGAATACAAACCAAAGTAAATCAATACCTTCATAATATTATGTGTGGCACGTGGCCAAGTGGTTAGGGTGTTGGACTTGTGATCTGAAGGTCGTGGGTGCGTGCATACTCTCAGTCACTTCACGCCACAGAAACCGGCATAAGCGCCGGCCTGATGGGCCACAAGGCTCGTGACAGACTTTAATCTTAAATAATCATAATATTATTCCTTTGCTTTGAATATAATTCTGATGAATCACGACAGTATCCTTTCCAACAACGACGGTTGTTGAATTGTGAGGTCAAGCATCTAAAAATTATTACAAATCCTTTTGCATAGCGGCCACATTTGAAGTAAACAAGATATTAATTCACTATCACTTTCCCTTCAACCTGCACAATTGTATGTGCTCCATTAGTCCTCAAGTGATTCTCTTCATTTAATTCCAGATCTTTATTTAATTCCAGCCGGTTCTTTGTCTTTTTCAGGCATTAGAAACATAGAAACATAGAAACAGAAAACCTACAGCACAATACAGTCCCTTCAGTCCACAATGCTGTGCTGAACATTTACTTACTTTAGAAATTACCTTGGGTTACCCATAGCCCTCTATTTTTCTAAGCTCCATGTACCTATCCAGGAGTCTCTTAAAAGACTCTATTGTATCCGCCTCCGCCAATGTCGCTGGCAGCCCATTCCACACATTCACCACTCCCTGCGTAAAAAACTTACCACAATATCCCCTCTGTACCTACTTCCAAGCAGTTTAAAACTGTTCCCACTCATGTTAGCCATTTCATCCTTGGGGAAAATAACCTTTGACTATCCACATGATCAATGCCTCTCATTATCTTATACACCTCTATCAGGTCACTTCTCATCCTCCATCACTCCAAGGAGAAAAGGCCAAGTTCACTCAACCTATTCTCGTAAGGCATGCTCGCCAATCCAGGCAAATCTCCTCTGCACCCTTTCTATAGTTTCCACATCCTTTCTGTAGTGAAGTGACCAGAACTGAGCACAGTACTCCAAGTGGGGTCTGACCAGGGTTCTATACAGCTGTTACATTACCTCTCAGCTCTTGAACTCAATCCCATGGTTGATAAAGGACAATACGCTGTATGCCTTCTTAACCACACAGTCAGCCTGCGCAGCAGCCTTGAGCGTCCTATGGACGTAGAACCCAAGATCCCTCTGATGCTCCTCACTGCCAAGAGTCTTACCATTAATACTATATTCTGCCATCATATTTGACCTACCAAAATGAACCACCTCACACTTATCTGGGTTGAACTCCATCTGCCACTTTTCAGCCCAGTTTTGCATCCTATCACTGTCCCACTGTAACCTCTGACAGCCCTCCACACTATCCACAACACCTCCAACCTTTGTGTCATCAGCAAATTTACTAGCCCATCACTCTAGTTCTTCATCCAGGTCATTCATAAAAATCTCGAAAAGAAGGGGTCCCAGAATAGATCCCTGAGGCACACCATTAGTTATCGACCTCCATGTAGGATATGACCCGCTACATCCACTCTTTGCCTTCGGTGGGCAAGCCAATTCTGGATCCACAAAGCAAGGTCCCCTTGGATCCCATGCCTCCTTACTTTCTCAATAAGCCTTGCATGGGGTACCTTATCAAATGGCTTGCTGAAATCCATATACACTACATCTACAACTTTACCTTCATCAATGTGTTTAGTCACATCCTCAAAAAATTCAGTCAGGCTCGTAAGGCACAACCTGCCTTTGACAAAGTCATGCTGAATATTCCTAATCATATTATGCCTTTCCAAATGTTCATAAATCCTGCCTCTCAGGATCTTCTCCATCAACTTACCGGCTACTGAAGTAGGACTCATGGTAATTTCCTGGGCTAGCCCTACTCCCTTTCTTGAACAAAATCTGCAACCCTCCAATCCTCAGGAACCTTTCCGGTCCCCATTGATAACGCAAAGATCATTGCCAGAGGCTCAGCAATCTCCTCTCTTGCCTCCCACAATATCCTACGGTATATCCCGTCCAGTCCCAGTGACTTATCCAACTTGATGCTTTCCAAAAGCTCCAGCACATTCTCTTTCTTAATATCTATATGTTCAAGATTTTCAGTCTGCCATAAGTCATCCCTACAATCACCAAGGCCCTTTTCTATAGTGAAAACAATGGTTGGGTCAACCAACAATATGAAAAAAATTGAAGAATGCTGTTTATTTTAAGGAAAATTAAGATACTACAACTATGCCAATGTTATCATGTGTGGGAGGAAGGTGCCTTTTCAGACATTGCCTCTTAATTAGAAACACTAATCTTTACATCTGTTTATTTAAAGATCAGTATTAGAATATTTATTATCCACTGCTGTTTATGTATTGAATTGTTAATCAGAAATATTCAATAGGAAAGTTCCTGTTTAGTATCTATATTATCCAGTTAATCTGTTGAAAAGTGCAAGCTTTAACAAAATTACAAAATTAAGGTTTTTAATATCATGTTTAACAACATAAACATCATAAGCTACATATACTGGAAAAATAAAAATTGTGATCTAACTTAACTTTGTCTTTGCTAATACAGTTATTTTTACATCTCTTTCTAAGGTCTGATTGAAGGTTACTATCAAAACTTGAGTTATCATGTCCCTAACCATCAAAACAGGGTTGATTTTTGTAAATTGCACTTTGTGATGGAAGCAATCTGACATCTACCATAATTGTACGTAAGAAAATAATCTTAAGAAGAGTTACAACATTCTTAAAAGGCAACACCCGAGTTGCTTGGGGAACATCTATAGGCACCACCTGGCCTTCCCTCTGACTTCCTCCACCATCTTGTGTATTACTCCAGATGCCAGCATCAGCAATCTTAAAAGGCAGACTGACTAGCAATAGTAATTCTGCTCTTGTAGTAGAGCTAATAGGACTTGGTGTTTCAATCCTTATGATAAATTGGCACTCTCAGTGTTGGCAGTGGGTTTGGAGCGGTGACAAGGAGGGAGGGTAGGTACGTCATCGGGGTCATCAGGTGGGCACCCTCCTTCTTTGACGTTTCATTAGTAAGCTCATGACGTCTCCAGAGGGCTCAGTGGTGCTACCTGGCATCCCAGATTTTGTTGTTCGTCCATCGTACGTCGATGAGGACTTCGACACCATTATTGATGGTGTCGAGACTAGTGCGTGACTTAGATTTAAGTGAGGGAGAGTTGCGCAGCGTCAGCCTCACTCTCTCTTCCCAATTCCCATCTGGATCCAGTGGCAAGACAGAGTCGAGACGGCTGGAGATGGGACTAGGTGCAGTGGATGACCAGGACGTCTTCTGTGTCTTGTCCTGCTCTACACGTTCCACGACGCTTGCAGAGACCACCTTTTTGACCGTTGGACCTTCCATTGGTCTCATCCGCTCAATCCACCGGAGTCTGTCTTCACATGCTGGGATAGACAACTCCCTATCTCACCGAGGGTTTGAGACCTGTCAGCTACCCTCACCTGGTTTAGCCGGTTTGTCGAAGCCGTTGCCCAGGGTGTGGCCGCTGTCGCATGCAAACAGCTATGGGGAGCCACAGGTGAGAGCTGAGTGCCAGGTGGGGACCAAAGGTGGACTAACTGCCTTGAAAAGGATGCAACATGTTACCCCACTAGAGGTGCTACCCCTCCCTGACACTCCATACACCCCAGATACACCCCCCTCAGTTCCATACCCTTCTGTCTTCATCTTGCAGCCCAGTTGTTGTCCTTCCTTTAAATCCAAATCCAATTACTGCTTTCTTCTGCTGCATTTGACAAGGACTTGATTGCTTGTTGGAGTGAATAACCCCTCACCCCCATCTTCTTCAATAGACTGGTCGTAGATGTAGCCATGAATCCCCCGCATCCCACTTCTATAGGGAAAATCTTGGTCTTCCAGCCATTCTGGGCAGCTTCAGTTGCCAGTTCAGAGTATGTGGTCTTTTTCCCCTCATAAGCTTCTTCAACACCCTCTTCCCGTGGTACTGTCAATTCCACAACATATGCCAGTTTGGCTGTTGTGGACCACAGGACCATGTCTGGCCGGAGTGTTGTAGCCGCAATGTCTGGGGGAAACACAAGTTTTTTTTCCAAATCCACGTCCATTTTCCAAACCTGAGCAACCTGCAGAATGCTTATCTCTTTTGATGTTATATGGTGCTCTGGAGGTTGGCCTACTTGTACAAATCGTGTGATGTGGACATTTCCTGCCGATGTTTGTGGGAGAGCATTTGTGGTGATTCGCCTCTGTTTCAAGATTGATGCCAGCTGTCTGAGAACTTGGTCATGCCGCCAAGTATACCACCCCTGGCTGAGGCTCATGGTACATCCTGTTAAAATGTGCCTTAGTGATCCAGGTGCTTGACAAAGAGAGCAAGCGGGGTCTTCTCCCCACCACTGGATAAGGCCACAATAACTGGAGTAAAATGAGTTCATTCTACTCCAACACCATCATAGTATTGGTAAGGACAAGGACATTCAAACATTCGACTTAATAGCAGGAGTAATTCATTCAGTCCCTAAAGCTGTTCCAACACTTAACAAGGAAAGAGCTCAAAGGTTCATTTATTATCAAAGTATGTATCCATACACAACTTTGAAATCTCTCTTCTCCAGATAGTCACAAAACACAGAAAGAATATAAAAGTCATTCAGAGAGTAACATCAAACCTACCCCCATCACACAAAAAAGAATAGCATTCTGATCATTAAGCCCCAAAAATATCATCCCACGCACAAAGAGGAACAGAATTTAGAAAAATTAAAGCCACTGTAGCTCAGTTGAAATTTTTTTAAGGCCCGAGGGTGAAATTCACCTCCATCTGAAATTTGTTAGTTGCACCTCCAACTACTCCCTTGGTACCACTTCCCTGTTGATTGTTCCTTGGTTCCTCTTTCTCTTCCAATTTCCAATGTTACTCCATTTCTGGGCTCTGTCTATGTTCTCTATAGTAACAACTAAGGCAAAAGATTTTCTAATTCATCCACTATCTTCTTTTTTTCCATTGTCAATTTCTCACATTAATTTCCATTGATCCAACTCTGTTAGTTGCCTATTTGATAATCTACCCAGTATTTTAACCTCCCAACTAATCTGTGATTCCTCTTTGAGTTTGATACTATCTTGTTTCAGTCAAGCACAGACAGTCCCTTTGGAATTTTCTTTTTATTTTGTCTACATCTATTCTGAAAGATCCAGTTAAAAGTCTGACACAGTATCTCAACTGTCTGATCACTTTAGCTGGTTATATTTTATGCCTTCATAGTTTGTTCTTTTTTAAACTAGTAATAGTAGGCTTGAAGTTGAAGTTCACCTCAGCTTATTTTCCCTCATCCACCAAGCCCCACCTGCCCACCACATCTCCCACTTGCCTGGTTCCATGCATCACTTTCCTTTGTTGTTAGCTTTTGTAATCTTTTTTTATACGAGCTGTTTTCCCTTCACACTCTCAGTCCAGATGCAAGGTCTCAAACTGAAATGTCGACTACCCCTTTGCTTCCACAGACACTGCCTGATCAGCTGAGATTTTCTGCTGGTTTATTTTTGTTTACAACAGCAGTTGCTCTGGGAGTAAGTAGTTTGAACAAATTAAGTATGTTTCTTGCTAATAAACTACACTTTTCTTAACTGCGTTAATACATCCTCTATAAATTAAAGATAATTACAATATTCCTTTCCAAAATATATTTTAAAATGTGGATTTCCGTTTAAATTAATTAGAATGATAATCAAATTATGTCAAGTATTCATTGCACATCCTTTCATCTGTAGTTGCCACACTGCGATTGTACCAGCCTAGGTCTGGAGCTCAAAATGTAAATGCTGACATAGATAATTTGACAGACACTATTCAAAATTAAAAACCTTTGGCAATCACACAGATATTTATTTTTAAAAATTTGTCATGCCTACATATCTACATGAATGTCTTTTGATTCTTCATTCACCAAGATATGTTAGAGCCTCTGATTTTGCTGGGTTTTTTTTGGTAGTCCTATAAGATTTCCAAATGACCTTGGAAGTTATAAACCTACTGCCCAAGCTCTATTGGTAATTCCTCAGCTGGACGTCACAAGGTGTTCAGTGGAAGAACAATAATAACTGAATTTTGCAGCACTGCTGCTGGCACCTGATGCAAGATTTGAATAATAATTATGAGGCTGAGAGGAAGAATGTTTTGTTTAATATCTTTGATGTTTGCATGTGTGGTTTAGATTTTAAAACAATAATTCTTAACATTCTATGATCCTTTGTTTCATTATAGTTCTGCATATTATTTCTGCAATCAAAAACCTACATAAGCACTGAAAAACTTTTGAAGGTTATTCAAATGGCAAAATGAGAGTGTTGCTCACTGGTTGTGAAAGGCTTTAAGAGAAGTCTAGTCCATTCACACCACCCCTTTTTGCCCTGCTGACAACCAAAGCTTTCCCATTTAACTCCAAGTCCTCAGGATGTGACATTAGTGTTCCAGATCCAAAAAAGCTAAATCTGAATGAATGGTAAGTCTAGACAGCAATTGCAGACAGTGTGCTCTTTTTAGGAAATTAGTCCCCATTTCATATCTCAAGTGGATTTCAAAACTGATGAGATTGATAATAAGAATGTCATATCCTATATGATTAATTGATATACGGCTCTGTTTCCATCACACCATGGAACAGAATAAATGTCAGAAGTCAAAAATGAATCTCCTCAATTCATCATTTGGTTTATATATAAAAGTGAAATACTGCAGATGCTGGAAATTTGAAGACAGACAATGTTGGGGAAAAAAATTTCTGGAATATACATGGAGCCAGATAAAGTTTTATTTTCAGACTCTAGATTCAATAACAGGGCACCATCATGCTTTCCTTTCTTCTTGTATATTGTTGAATGATTCTGTCTTGTTTCCAGTCTTGGTTAGTTATGTAATATCAAAGAATACAAATGTAAAATCATGGTATAAATAACTTTATAAAAGTATATAAAACTTTGATACAGAGTGAAATCATCTGATATTAATGTGTGTTATGTAAAGTGCGACTAAAAAGAGACTGGAAATAATATTCCAATATGGTATATTTTACATTAAATATTAAATATGACAATAAAACATAGTTAAAACCTTTCTGTCAAATTACATAATGTGCTAACAGGCCTTTGCAATAGAACTATAATTAACAAACCAATTTTATACCTCAGCATGAAGCAATAAAAGTAATTCGCTGTGGTAAAAGAAAATTGCCTACAATTTGCTGGAACAGGACATAAATGACTGGTTAGCCACATTTTTCCATACTCTTTAGCTGAAAAAGAATTGCTTTGTAAATTGCTAGATATGTAATTATCTACTTCCATAACGAATACAACAATGCACCTGGGATATTGATGAATGATGGGACAGACAATGTAGCTCACAAAACAATAAACAGGAGAAAAGATTGAAAAAGAAAATGAGTCAGAATGAGAGAATTTAATGCTAAATTAAGCAGAGAAAGAGAAATAGAGAGGCATAGATCAACTGGGAACAAGAGAGAGGAAAGAAGACAGGTAGGTAAAGTCAAACAAATTTTACAAGTTTAAGCTTTTGTCATTTTAACATCTCCTAAACAGTACTACATTTGAAGAAATGAGGCTCAACATTTTTCTTCTGGACAAATGAAGCTATTTGAAAGCCATTAACAATTACCAGATCATTAAAAAACTGTGATATTAATTACATTTGACAGTAGTTTTAATTGGTATTTATAATGTACATCTAGCAAATCCATGAACCACTTGAGAGGTTATAAGAGATGCCACTCTTGTGTAGCCAACAGGGAAAAATTGATCAGGGTTTGTTGATCAATTCCAAATTCCTGGGGCACTTTGTGCTTCACCACAAGTTGTACCAAATCAATCATGGCCTATGTCAGACACACACTGTTTATATTTAACCAGTTTTGACCTGTGTCTCACTAGTAATCTGTGTGTTCATGTTAAAGTTGAGAGTAAGGCTTATCATTAAAGCAAGTTAGAGAGAGCAAGATGTTGCATACATGTGCTGTATCTAACCAAGCTTTGATTAATTCTTCTCTTTTCAAGTGTATATTATTTTATCTAAAGCACATAGTTCATATAAAGAAAATGCTTGGGGAAGAAAGCAAAATCAAATAGAAAAATGAAAGCTGTATTACATATTCCAAAGGCTTATCATCCAAGTGCAATTATTTTAGCCTTACAAGGTTACAAGGGGATTCTATTCAGTTGTACTTCAGATTCCTTCATTCATCAATTATTCAGTCAGAGGTAAAAATATTTATTTTTAACGCTAATTTATCACTGGAGTAACATATAATCATTGTGTGTTGTCTGTTGATGTGTATATCCATTGTACCCAGAAATGATGAGGTGTCCCTGAACATTCAGGGTTGACACACATCATATTTAACCTGAAAATATTTTTCTCCATGAGATTTAAGACAAATCCTGATGTTTTCATTGTATATAAATCAGTCCACAAATTTCTATTAGTCACTCATCATTATTTTTAAAGTTTATATCCATTATAATTAGAACCTTAGGGTACTGGTCAAGTCCAACATGTTTGAGACAAGGATACTTTCAACTGCATGGTACTGATTTTTGCAAAATATGAGGAATTAAAATTACCATTTTGGATTTCATTTGTAGAACTTAATTCTGATGTATTTGGTGAAATTTGTTGTTTCTTGGCGGCATACTGTGCAAGACATAAAAAATTACTACAAGTTTCAATAAAAATAAAATAAATAAACATTAGAAAGGAGGAATAATGAGGTGATGTTCATGGGTGAATAGACTGTTTAGAAATCTGATGGCAGAATGGAAGAGCTGTTCCTAAAACATTCAGTGTGGATCTTCAAGTTCCTGGACCTCTTCCCTGATGGTAGTAATGAGAAGAGGTTGGTTTACCTATTTTTTAACATACATCTAACAGGAATGTACTGTAGAATGTTTGGTAATGTACTGCAAGTTAAATCTAACAAATGAAATGCAAGCAGCATCCATCACAAGAGAAGCCCATCTTCCAGACCATGCTCTCCTCTCGCTGTTGCCATCAAGAAGGTGGTACAGGAGTCTCAAGACCCACACTACCAGGTTCAGGAACAGTTTAAAAAAGTAAATGATCAAAGTACATATATATAAGACCATAAGACACAGGAGCAAAAATAGGTCATTTGGCCCATCCAGTTTGCTCTGCCATTCAATCATGGCTGATCCTATTCTTTTCCCCTCCGCAATTTGGTTTCCCAGCCTTCTCCTCTATAATCTTTGATGCCATATCTAATCAAGAACCTGTTAATCTCTGCTTTTAATGCACCCTATGACCTGGCCTCCACAGCTGCATGTGGCAACAAATTCCACAAATTTACCACTCTTTGGCGAAAGAAATTTCCCCGCATTTCTGTTTTGAAAGGGCACCCCTCTAAACTGAGGCTATGCCCTCTTGTCCTAGGCATTCCCACCATGGGAAACATCCTTTCCACATCTACTCTGTCAAGGCTTTTCAATATGCAAAATGTTTCAATGAGATTCCCATCCATCCTTCTGAATTCCAGCAAGTACAGACCCAGAGCAATCAAACGTTCCTCGTATGATAACCCTTTCATTCATGGAATCATCCTTGAGAACCTCCTCTAGACCCTCTCTAATGCCAATGCCTCTTTTCTAAGATGAGGGTCCCAAAACTGTTCACAATAGTCAAGGTGAGGCCTCACCAGTTCCCTATAATGCCTCAGCATCACATCCTTTCTCTTGTATTGTAGACCTCTTGAAATGAATGCTAGCATGGTACTTGCCTTTCTCACCACTGACTCGACCTGCAAGTTAATCTTTAACGTGTTCTGCACAAGGACTCCCAAGTCCCTCTGCATCGCAGATTTTCTCCCCGTTTAGAAAGTAATCCGTACATTTATTTCTACTAACAAAGTACATAACCATGCATTTTCCAACATTGTATTTCATTTGCCACTTTCTCGCCCATTCTCCGAATCTGTCTAAGTCCTTCTGCGCCCTACCTGTTTTCTCACCACTATCTGCCCCTCCAACGATCTTCATATCATCTGCAAGCTTGGCAACAAAGCTATCTATTCCATCATCTAAATCATTTATATACAGCATAAAAAGAAGTAGTCCCAACACTGACCCCTGTGGAACACCACTGGTCATTGGCAGCCAAGCAGAAAAAATCCGTTTATTCCCACTTGCTGCCTCCTACACATCAGCCAATGCTCTAACCCAGGGGTCCCCAACGTTTTTTGCACTGCAGACTGGTTTATTATTGACAATATTCTTGCGGACCGGCTGATCCGGGGGGTAGGGGGTGGTGTTGCCAACATACAAGAGTAGCAGTCAAATACGTTGTGTTTACCCCGAGAAAGACTACCATGACCATGAAGCCTTGCGCGGGCACAAGTGCGCATATGTGTATGTGCCGATTTTTTTCTACAAATCGTTTTTGGCGATTCTGTTCATGTTGGGTGTTAATCATGACTGGAATATAGGTGATAGGTGGCTAATGCACTCAATTTTGTTTCTAAAAGGGTTTATCTAACAAATTTAATATTAAACACACAGCACGTGTTTTCCTTGCATGAATATAGTGATAAGTCAATTATCAGGGGAGGACAGGGGAGCTTGAAGTAAGTGTTGAATGAACTTCCAGTAGAAGTGGTAGAGGCAGGTACGATATTATCATTTAAAGAAAAATTGGATAGGTATGAGGACAGGAAAGGAATGGAGGGTTATGGACTGAGTGCAGGTCAGCGGGACTAGGTGACAGCAGCATTCGGCATGGACTAGAATGGCAGAGATGGCCTGTTTCCATGCTGTAATTGTTATATGGTTATATAAGTCACTTATGAGTCAACAGCTTCATAACATTTTAAGTAATGTTTGGATATTAAACACACAGCACATATTTTCCCCGTATGAACATACAAAATCATTGCAACACACCAATATCGCTGAATCAGTGGGAGCCCTGAGCTTGTTTCCCTGCAATGTTTCCCAGAATGCCGGCAGAGATATTATGTCAAAAATACTTTTCAGCCTGCCGTCACTTGCAAGCTTCTTCCCGCGCTGACATGGATGACGCGTGGGTAATGACTTCACGTGCGTTCAAGCTCAACATTGGGCGTGACAGGGAATGAGGAAAGGTGCAGCTGACTCATATCGCCAAATCATATCGTTTCTTCGCAGCCCGGTAGTGCATGCTTTGCAGCTCGGTACCGGTCCACGGCCCAGTGGTTGGGGACCACTGCTCTAACCATGCTCGTAACTTTCCTGAAACACCATGGGCTCAACTTGGTAAGCAGCCTCAGTGTGGCACCTTGTCAAAGGCCTTCTGAAAGTCCAAACGCCATCCACATCACTGAGAAACATTTTCTTGTGGGCATACTCAATAAATCCTATAATCCTAATAGAATTAATGAAAGACGGCATCAAACTGTACAAATACAAAAAGAAAAATTGATAATAATGATAATAATAATAAATAAATAAGCAATAAATATTGAGAACATGGGATGAAGTGTCCTTGACAGTGAGTCCATAGGTTGTGGGAACAGTTCAGTGATGGGATGAGTAAAGTTGAGTGAAGTTATCTACTTTGGTTCAAAAACCTGATTGTTGAGGATTAATAACTGTTCCTGAACCTGGTGGTGTGAGCCCTGTGGCTCCTGTACACTCTTCTTGGTGGCAACAGTGAGAAGACAGCATGTCCTGTTTGATGTGTGACGACAGACCAAATTATCAGAAGATTGATGCCGATAAGAGGACAATGGGGGAACATTCAGAAATGTTAATGAGAGACGAGAGGGATTAACTAAAAGGAGACACAGTTCCGAGTATTGTCAGAGACCGGTGGCTTTGAACCCTGAACTGTTTGAAGTTTGATGGACAGGCGATACCCCAGCAGGGGGATAAAAAGGGACAGGTTCGCTAAGGCAACAGACACATGACTCCACGAGGTAATGAGACCCTGGAAGCGGTATGCCCCCACAAGTTGGTGACAGTTTGGGAGGTCTGGTCGTGGGACCAGCCATAGACGCACAGGGTGGAAAGATACGGTTGGGCGGGAACCTGGTGTGTGTGTCCGCCCTTGCCTGGGTACTGGGTTCACCGCAGAAGAACAATCGTATCTGGAACGGAGGGGTCACAGTCGGTGACCTCAGAAGACATTACAAAGGGCTCACCCGAAAGCTGACTGCGAGGAATATCAAAGGTCAGTTTGGAATCCATTTTGAATATTCATTCGCTTTCGCTCTCTCTCTTCTCCCCGCCCCAACGACACAACAGCGATTACTGCAAACTGAACTGAACTAAATTGAACTGAACTTTGCGTCACTTGAAACTGAATCATTTACCCCTAGACTGCGATAGAGCTTGATTGATCCTATTATCCTAGTTCTGTGTACATGTGTGTTTTATCATTGCTAAACTGTTGCATTTATATCCTTTTGATTAGAGTACTGTGTTGCTTATTTCTTTAATAAAACTTTCTTAGTTCCAGTAATCCAGACTCCAACTAAGTGGTCCAGTTCTGCTGGTTTGGCAACCCAGTTACAGGGTACGTAACATAAGTGGGGGCTCGTCCGGGATTTTGAACGCTAAATTTGGGACTGGGTAAATTGATTGGGTTAAAATTCCCGAAAGAAAGAAAAGGCAAACAGCAGAAATGGAGATTGAGGAATTTCTAAAGGCGTCGACCTTGGAGGCATTAGAGGATGCCAGGAAAGTGGAATTGGCAGCTGTGGCCAAACGGTTGAATCTAGTTAAGGGGAAGTTGACAATGAGGAGAGAGGAGATACACAGAGCTATCGTAGAGCATTATGTGTCTAAAGGTGTGTTTCCCCAAGGGGGGCTGGAGGTGATATCTATTGGAAAACCTGGTGGAGACATAGTACAGGTGCAGCTTGAAAAATTGAGACTTGAGCACGAGTTCCGAGTATGGCAGCTAGAACACGAAGAGAAGCAGTTAGAACGACAACAGCAAGAGAGAGAGAGGCAGTTGGAGCGAGAAGTGAGGCAGTTGGAACGAGAAGAGAAACAGAGCAAAAGGGAATTCGAACTGTAGAGGTTAAAGATAAGGGCAGAGCAGGGGCCCATGCCGACCCAAGGTGGAGGGTTCAGGGCGACCCAGGAGGTTAGGCTGGTTCCCCCATTTGACAAGACCGATGTTGATCGGTACTTTCTCCATTTCGAAAAAGTTGCTGCAAGTCAGGACTGGCCAAGGGATAAGTGGGCTGTTTTGCTTCAGAGTGTACTGAAAGGAAAAGCCCAACAAGTTTACTCGGCTTTGTCCGCGGAAGATGCCCAGAGGTATGAGGTGGTGAAAGAGGCCATCCTCAGGATTTATGAGCTGGTCCCGGAGGCATACCGACAGAGGTTCGGGAATGCGAGGAAGCAGTGGGACCGCACGTATTTAGAGTTTGCCCGTGAGATGCAGACATATTGTGAGCGTTGGTGCGCCTCGAAGGGGGTAAATGGGGATTATGACAGACTGCTACAGCTGATCCTGATTGAGCAGTTTAAAGGCTGTTTCCCTGACGGTATGAGACCCTACCTAGATGAGAAAGAGGCAGACACTTTAGCCGCAACTGCTAAGTTAGCGGATGAGTACGCGTTGACACATAAAACGAAGTTTGCCCCGAGTAAAGGCTACCAGAAGGGTAGTCGGGACGGCGGGGAGAGTCCGCCAGAAAAGTCAGAAAATAAGCCGGGGACTAGTGAGAAGGATAAGGTAGACTGGGAGCAGTTTGGTAGGAAGTCTTCTGGGGTCGTATGTTATAATTGTGGGAAAATCGGACACTTTGTGTCCAGGTGCTTTGCCCCAAAGAAGGAGACGGGAAAAGGAAAGGCGGCGGTTCCGACTGGCTGTATTGAGCTGGTAAGCAAACCGCTAAGAGAGGAGAGGGCTAAAAAAGTTCAGGAAGGGCGCGAGAGGTTTATCTCGACTGGTTGGTGTCAATGAAGGAGGGGTTAAACCCAGTTCCAGTGCGGATCTGGAGAGACACGGGAGCGTGTCAGTCATTGATATTAAAGAGTGTGTTAGACTTTAGCTCAGAGACCGAGACTGGGAAAGTCAGGGTCATAAAAGGTATTGGGAAAGGGACTGAGGCAGTACCTTTGCACCAGATACACCTAAAAAGCGACTTGGTCTCTGGACTGGTCACGATCGGGGTGAGGCCCGAACTACCGATGAAAGACGTGGAAGTCTTACTCGGTAGTGACCTCGCCGGCGGAAATGTGTTCTCAGCAGTAAAACTGACAGGCCAGCCTGCCAGCATTGAGGCCCCGCCCATGGACTCACAGGTTTATCCCGTTTGCGCAGTGACTCGGCGTATGTCCAGGAAGGCTGCAGAAGTAAATTTAGCTGAGTCGTTTCTACCAGCCTTGTACCAGGTGGAGGTAGAAAGTGAAAAGAAGGTGTGTAGTGAAACAGGAGAAAGTGAGGGAGTTGAGGCAGACTTAGCATTAGCAAGGAAGGACTTTGTACAGACGCAGGAGCAAGATGAGGAGCTGCGGGTTTCGGTGGGGACAGCTGTCTCTGAAGCAGAATTAAAAGGGGACCCAGTGGGCTATTGTGTGGAGGAGGGTGTACTAAGGAAGAAAGGGGGACCAAGTACTGTGCCCGCAGATGAGGAATGGGTGATGGTGCCAAAAATTTATGAGGATGAGATTCTTAACCTGGCCCACAAGATACCCCTCGGTGGACATTTTGGGGGGAGGAAAACAGTCGGCGGAATCATGAAAGAGTTTTACTGGCTGCACAGGAGGAAGGATGTTATTGACTATTGTAGACGTGAGTTAACATAGTTAGAGGCTATTAACATGTTAAAAGCTCACCACGATCAGAAAACAGATCTAGCTGGGGATATCATGAAAATTAATGAGGCTAGGGTGCCACCTGATAAGGGGAAAACCCATTTTGAAATGATAAGTGTGGTGCTGACCAGATGGGAGAACTCTATTGACTCTAGTGACAAGCGGGCTAAAGAACACAGAAGTGTATATTGGCGATGTAGTGGTCTGGAATAACACGTGGGAGGAGCACATTACGGTGGTAGAGGAGCTGTTTAAATGGCTGTCTGAAGCCAGCCTGACAGTGAACCTCGCAAAAAGTGAGTTCGGCTGCGCGAAGGTCACTTATCTGGGATTGGTGGTAAGACAGGGGCAGCTGGCTCCGATGCAAGCTAAGGTGCGGGCTATCTCTGAAGTCCCCACCCCGACAGACAAGAGAGCCCTGAGAAGGTTCTTGGAGATGGTGGGGTACTATCGGAAGTTTTGCAGAAAAAAAAACAACTTTGCGGATAGTACCCACCCTCTTACTAAGTCCTTGCCAAAGGATGTTAAGTTGGTATGGGATGACCCTTGTTATCTGTGTCCGGGGCGAAAACCACTGAGAAGTTACACTGATCACAATTCATTAGTGTTTTCGGCCACTATGAAGTTTGCTAAGTTGGAGCCTGGTTTTAGAGGATTATTAAAATAACACATATAAAAGGAACAGAAAATGTGATTGCTGACTGTCTGTCAGGTGTTGACAACTTAAAAGTCTCTGTATTAGCCAAATAGCTGATAAACAAGTATATTTGTGTGTTTCTGATAGTGTATTCATGACTATATTTTTACCCCGGTAAAAATCCTTTGAAGGATAGGGGTGTGACGACAGACCAAATTATCAGAAGATTGATGTCGATAAGAGGACAAAGGGGGAACATTCAGAAATGTTAATGAGAGACGAGAGGGATTAACGAAAAGGAGACACAGTTCCAAGTATTGTCAGAGACCGGTGGCTTTGAACCCTGAACTGTTTGAAGTCTGATGGACAGGCGATACCCCAGCAGGGGGATAAAAAGGGACAGGTTCGCTAAGGCAACAGACACACGACTCCACGAGGTAACGAGACCCTGGAAGCAGTGTGCCCCCACAAATTGGTGAGAGTTTGGGAGGTCTGGTCGCGGAACCAGCCATAGATGCACAGGGTGGAAAGATACGGTTGGGCGGGAACCTGGTGTGTGTGTCCGCCCTTGCCTGGGTGCCGGGTTCACCGCAGAAGAACGATCGTATCTGGAACGGAGGGGTCACAGTCGGTGACCTCAGAAGACATTACAAAGGGCTCGCCCGAAATCTAACTGCGAGGAATATCGAAAGTCTGTTTGGAATCCATTTTGAATATTCATTCGCTTTCGCTCTCTCTCTTCTCCCCGCCCCAACGGCACAACAGCGATTACTGCAAACTGAACTGAACTAAATTGAACTGAACTTTGCGTCACTTGAAACTGATCATTTACCCCTAGACTGCAGTAGAGCTTGATTGATCCTATTATCCTAGTTCTGCGTACATGTGTGTTTTATCATTGCTAACCTGTTGCATTTATATCCTTTTGATTAAAGTACTGTGTTGCTTATTTCTTTAATAAAACTTTCTTAGTTTCAGTAATCCAGACTCCAACTAAGTGGTCCAAACCCAGTTACGGGGTACATAACATAAGGATGCTGCTTTCTTGCGAGAACACTTTGTGTACAAGCGCTCAGCAGTGGGGAGGGCTTTACCTATGAAGGACTGGGCCATATCCACTACTTTTTGTAGGATTTTCCTTTCAAGGGAATTGGTGTTTCCATATCAGGCTGTGATGCAACCAGCCAATATACTCTACACCACAAACCTATAGAGGTTTTTCAAAGGTTTATATGTCTTTGCAAACTCCTAAGTAAAGACGTTGCTGTGGTTTCTACATAACTGCATTTACATGCTGAGCCCAGGACAGGTCCCCTCAAACTATAACCAAGGAATTTACGGCTGCTGACCCTCTTCACCTCTGATTCCCCCAATGAGGACTGGCTCATGGACCTCCAGTTTTCTTCTCCTGATGTCAATAATCAGCTCCTTGGTCTTACTGACATTGAGTAAGAGGTTGCTGTTGTTGTGGCTCCATTCAGCTGGATTTTCAATCTCCATTCTATATGTTGATTCATCACCTCCTTTGATTCAGCCTTTAACAGTGATCATGTCAAACTTTCAGCAAACAATCGAGTTGTGCTTAGCCGCGTAGTCAGAAGTGTAAAGTGAGTAGAGCAAGGGGTTAAGCACACAGCTTTGTGGTAGCAGATTGTGGAGGAGATGCTGTTCACATCCAAAATGACTAGTGTCTCCTCAACCATCAGGCTCTTGAACCAGAGAGATAACTTTCAACTTCACTCATCCCTTCACTGATCTGATCCCACAAACTATGGACTCACTTACAAGGATTCTTCGTCTCATGTTCTCGATATTTATTGCTTCTTTCTTTCTTTATTTTTTTATTATAGTTTTATTTTTTCTTCTCTTTCTTATTGCATTTGTAGAGCTTGATATTTATTTGTCTAACATTGGTGGTTGTCCATCCCATTGGGTGCGGTCTTTCATTGATTATTTTGTTGTTCTTTTATTAACTGAGATTGCCCACAAGAAACTAAATCTCAGAGTTGTATACTATAGTAATTTTAAACATTGCATTGTACTGCTGAAAAAAATGACATATATGAATGATGATAAACCTGATTTTGATAGGGGTTTCTATTATGGACTGAGAGTGGAAAGGGGCAAGACAGAGGAATTATGGTTGGCATAAAGTGAAGAGAGAGGGGAGGGAGTGGGAAGCACCGGAGAAACATCCAACAAACCAGTTGTCTGGAATCACATGACCTTACCTGGTTTCCTAGGGCTGAGTTTGCCTGAACCTGCACCACTCCCCACCCCTGACACTCCTTCTCTTTCACTTCTCCCACACCCCTCCTGCAGTGTTCTACGTTCATCATTCTCAACATCCTTTGCTCCATCAGATTTACAAACTCGCTCCCTGCTCCACGTTGACAAATACAGTGCTGTGCAAAATTCTTAAGCATCCTAGCTCTCTCTCTCTATATATATATATGTGTGTGTGTGTGTGTGTGTGTGTGTGTGTGTGTGTGTGTGTGCCTAAGACTTTTGCGCAGTACTGTATGCACTTTGAAAATATATTTACTTTGAACTTTGAAATTAATCTTGTAGCAGCTGCACATGCAGATGTTTTTAACAAGTTGTGTAAAACATGCTTACACTGTCTTTTTGGTACAGACTTGAAGGACAACAATACATTTGTTGCTGTCGAAATTCTATACAAACAGCAGCAGGAAAACACCAGCTGTTGTTCATGAGTCTTTGTCAGTAGCTCATAGCTAATACAGAAGTAGGCCAATTATTCATCCAACATACTATAGAAGGAATACATGAAGAGAGACACAGTTTCCTGGGGAACTTTATAGTCCGTTGTAAGACATGAAAAATTATTTTAAATGATACACTGGAAATTGAACACCAGGTGTGCCAAATGAATGTGCAAGATGGTTCAATTAATTCAGTGAGGTAATGGGGAAAATCATATAGTGCTTTTCACATTGACTTGTTGAAGAAAATCAGGAACTGGAGAAGAGAGTTAAATGTGGGGCAACAAAAAACATAATCAAAGATGGGTCCCCTGTCTATCAATAGTCTATGACTGCAGCTCTCCTTATCTCAAAGTTAAGGAGAGAATCTGAAAGAAGAGTTCTGGAACTTTTCATAGAATAGGAAACATTTGGGTCCTGACATTCCTGCTGAGAGGGAAGATTTAAAAAGGAGTTGTGAAAAGTAAGACCTCCTGCTCTTTAATCTTCAGAGTCCTGGGAAACTCATTCCAGTGAGAAGGTTTAAAAGAAGCTGAGCTATAGTGGAACCGCCCTCTTGGGGCAACAATTCTGAGAGGAGTTATTATGGCTAAAGTGCCGAGGCTGTGTTTTGAGAGATTTTGGCAAGGAGGCAAAGCAGTTTTAAAACAAAGAAAGAGCTTTTAATTTATGTTGTAGTCTTGAGACTTTGACATGGTAATTAGTCACATGATCCACTTGCAGGGTGCGGAAGATCAGGGAAACATCCAGTGACCTTGGTGACTGTAGCTTTACGAAGCAAGTCCACTTGCAGTTCCAGACTGACCACGCTGAGTGGCTGTAGCTGCATCTGGATTCACTCAGGAACATCCATGATACTGAGAGAACCATAGAAAGGTGGACACATCCAAAGCAGTATTGTGGCAGATGCAAAAGCTAATATAAATATAGAAGTTAAAGCAAGTAATTTCTGTAGGCAGGACAGGTGGTGGTAAGACAAGGAGCAAAAAGGTCCGATAGACTCAGCTATATTAAACTTTAATGCAAGAAGTCGTACTGGTAAGGCAGATGATCTTAGGGCGTGGATAGGCACAGAACATGGGATTGGGATATTTTAACTATAATGGAAACTTGGTTGAGGGATGGGCAGGACTGTGAGCTCAATGTTCAGGGGTACAGTTGTTTCAGGCATGACAGAGGCTCAAGTATGTTTTTGATTGGAAAGTACTTTGAGATATTTGTGCGGTTTTATTGAATAGAGATAATATGGTTGGATTTCAGAAATTAGAAGGGATGATCGTTTTGATGGGATTGTAGCATAACACTCTCTCCCCACCATCCCAATAGACAAAAGGAATTCACGGATGAAATATGCAGGGATAGCTGCAAGAATAACATAATTGCATCAGTCAGTCAGTCAGTCAGTCAGTGGGTGCCGTCCCGAATCCGGGGTTGGTGGCTATGCATCTCCATTTTCTTCGATCTTGCGCTCTTTTCCTGGCCTCAGCATAACTCAACCCAGTCCATTGCCTCACATTATTGTACCAAGTGGTTCACTGTCTTCCTCTTTCCCTCTTTCCTTCTATCATCCCTTCCAATAACAATTTCTGCAGTCCACCACCTCTTAATAAGTGCCTGGCATATTCTAGCTTCCTTTTCTGCACATTCTTCAGCAACTCCTTTCCTCTCCTCACTCTCTTCAACACTTCCATATTACTGACCTTCTAATTTTCTGCATTCTCCTTAAACACCACATTTCAAATGCCTCCCGTCGTCGTTCCACTTCCTTGCATAAGGTCCATGATTCGACTCCATACAACAGACTGCGACAGACATAGCATTCCCAAATTCTACAATGCAGCCCAAAGTCTAACCTCTTGCCACACAGCTCGTCACTCAGGCTCCAGAACGTTGATCTTACAATCTCAATTCTTCGTCTAATTTCTGTATCATATTTCCCATCCTCTGTGACCATCTGTCCCAAGTACACAAACTTCTTGACTTGCTGTATGCCTACGCTGTTAATTTTGATACTGATTTTGGGGACTTCTTTCTTCTGTGATACTACCATCATCTTCGTCTTTGCAGCATTTATTTTCATTCCAAATCGTTCATCTTCAGTATTTATCTTATCTACTATTCTGAGTAACTCATCCTCAGTCTCAGCTAACAACACTGAATCATCCGCATACCTCAAGTTGTTCACCGTCACTCCACCAATTTGGACACCAACTTCATTGTTCAACACCCTGAAGGTTACCTCTGAATAAATGTTAAATAATAAAGGGGGGATAATGCAGCCCTGGCAAACCCTTTTTTGGATCTCAACTTCCAGTGAATTCCTACCACTAGTTCTTATTACTGCCTTCTGATGCCAGTACAGACTTGCAATCAGTAGGCGATCATAACTTCTCTAATATTGATATTAGGTGGCGGGGTGGAGATATGTCTCTACCAAAGGAGGTGTAAGGTGCTCCTTCCCTCCACTAGCCTGCAGGTCACTCTTGGGCAAGGTGTAATACCTGTTTTGCCCCTACCCCGATCAAAGTCTCATGAGCCGTGAAAGCAGAGGTGGATGGTCATATCATCAGCCAGTGCATATCACAAGTTCTGGTTATGCGACCATTGACGCCAGACAGACAATCTCTGAGGAGTATTGAAAATGGCTGGGGTCACCCGTCTTGTAAAGACACTGCCCAGAAAAAGCCAATGGCAAACCACTTCTGTAGAAAAATTTGCCAAGAACAAACCTGAGCATTGATAGACTATGATCGCCCATGTCATACAACTCGGCACATAATAATGATGAATATTGATATTAGTGTAATGACCTGGTTAAGATTTCCACTGCAATGCTGTGAGGTAGTTTATATTAGCAGTTTTCTGTAAAAGCAGTGTGCCATACTGGAAAGTGCGTTTTGGTTTTGGCTAAGATAAAGACCCGTGTTATCCAGCTTAGGAGTGTGAGTCAGCAAATCAGGGTTGTGGGATAGAAACATAGAAACATAGAAAATAGGTGCAGGAGTAGGCCATTCGGCCCTTCGAGCCTGCACCACCATTTATTATGATCATGGCTGATCATCCAACTCAGAACCCCGCCCCAGCCTTCCCTCCATACCCCCTGACCCCCGTAGCCGCAAGGGCCATATCTAACTCCCTCTTAAATATAGCCAATGAACTGGCCTCAACTGTTTCCTGTGGCAGAGAATTCCACAGATTCACCACTCTCTGTGTGAAGCAGTTTTTCCTAATCTCGGTCCTAAAAGGCTTCCCCTCTATCCTCAAACTGTGGCCCCTCGTTCTGGACTTCCCCAACATCGGGAACAATCTTCCTGCATCTAGCCTGTCCAATCCCTTTAGGATCTTATACGTTTCAATCAGATCCCCCCTCAATCTTCTAAATTCCAACGAGTACAAGCCCAGTTCATCCAGTCTTTCTTCATATGAAAGTCCTGCCATCCCAGGAATCAATCTGGTGAACCTTCTTTGTACTCCCTCTATGGCAAGGATGTCTTTCCTCAGATTAGGGGACCAAAACTGCACACAATACTCCAGGTGTGGTCTCACCAAGGCCTTGTACAACTGCAGTAGTACCTCCCTGCTCCTGTACTCGAATCCTCTCGCTATAAATGCCAGCGTACCATTCGCCTTTTTCACCGCCTGCTGTACCTGCATGCCCACTTTCAATGACTGGTGTATAATGACACCCAGGTCTCGTTGCACCTCCCCTTTTCCTAATCGGCCACCATTCAGATAATAATCTGTTTTCCTATTTTTGCCACCAAAGTGGATAACTTCACATTTATCCACATTAAATTGCATCTGCCATGAATTTGCCCACTCACCCAACCTATCCAAGTCACCCTGCATCCTCTTAGCATCCTCCTCACAGCTAACACTGCCCCCCAGCTTCGTGTCATCCGCAAACTTGGAGATGCTGCATTTAATTCCCTCATCCAAGTCATTAATATATATTGTAAACAACTGGGGTCCCAGCACTGAGCCTTGCGGTACCCCACTAGTCACTGCCTGCCATTCTGAAAAGGTCTCGTTTATTCCCACTCTTTGCTTCCTGTCTGCTAACCAATTCTCCATCCACATCAATACCTTACCCCCAATACGGTGTGCTTTAAGTTTGCACACTAATCTCCTGTGTGGGACCTTGTCAAAAACGTTCTGAAAATCCAAATATACCACGTCCACAGGTTCTCCCCTATCCACTCTACTAGTTACATCCTCAAAAAATTCTATGAGATTCGTCAGACATGATTTTCCTTTCACAAATCCATGCTGACTTTGTCCGATGATTTCATTGCTTTCCAAATGTGCTGTTATCACATCCTTGATAACTGACTCCAGCAGTTTCCCCACCACCGACGTTAGGCTAACCAGTCTATAATTCCCCGGTTTCTCTCTCCCTCCTTTTTTAAAAAGTGGAGTTACATTAGCCACCCTCCAACCGTCAGGAACTAGTCCAGAATCTAATGAGTTTTGAAAAATTATCACTAATGCATCCACTATTTCTTGGGCTACTTCCTTAAGCACTCTGGGATGCAGACCATCTGGCCCTGGGGATTTATCTGCCTTCAATCCCTTCAATTTACCTAACACCACTTCCCTACTAACATGTATTTCGCTCAGTTCCTCCATCTCACTGGACCCTCTGTCCCCTACTATTTCTGGAAGATTATTCATGTCCTCCTTAGTGAAGACAGAACCAAAGTAATTATTCAATTGGTCTGCCATGTCCTTGCTCCCCATAATCAATTCACCTGTTTCTGTCTGCAGGGGACCTACATTTGTCTTTACCAGTCTTTTCCTTTTAACATATCTATAAAAGCTTTTACAGTCCGTTTTTATGTTCCCTGCCAGTTTTCTCTCATAATCTTTTTTCCCCTTCCTAATTAAGCCCTTTGTCCTCCTCTGTTGAACTCTGAATTTCTCCCAGTCCTCAGGTGAGCCACTTTCTCTGGTAATTTGTATGCTTCTTCTTTGGAATTGATACTATCCCTAATTTCTCTTGTCAGCCACGGGTGAACTACCTTCCTTGATTTATTCTTTTGCCAAACTGGGATGAACAATTGTTGTAGTTCATCCATGCAACCTTTAAATGCTTGCCATTGCATATCCACCGTCAATCCTTTAAGTGTCATTTGCCAGTCTATCTTAGCTAATTCACGTCTCATACCTTCAAAGTTACCCTTCTTTAAGTTCAGAACCTTTGTTTCTGAATTAACTATGTCACTCTCCATCTTAATGAAGAATTCCACCATATTATGGTCACTCTTACCCAAGGGGCCTCTCAAGACAAGATTGCTAATTAACCCTTCCTCATTGCTCAAAACCCAGTCCAGAATAGCCTACTCTCTAGTTGGTTCCTCGACATGTTGGTTCAAAAAACCATCCCGCATACATTCCAAGAAATCCTCTTCCTCAGCACCTTTACCAATTTGGTTCACCCAATCTACATGTAGATTGAAGTCACCCATTATAACTGCTGTTCCTTTATTGCACACATTTCTAATTTCCTGTTTAATACCATCTCCGACCTCACTACTACTGTTAGGTGGCCTGTACACAACTCCCACCAGCGTCTTCTGCCCCTTAGTGTTACGCAGCTCTACCCATATCGATTCCACATCTTCCCGGCTTATGTCCTTCCTTTCTATTGCGTTAATCTCTTCTTTAACCAGCAACGCCACCCCACCTCCCCTTCCTTCATGTCTATCCCTCCTGTATATTGAATATCCCTGAACGTTGAGCTCCCATCCCTGGTCACCCTGGAGCCATGTCTCTGTGATCCCAACTATATCATAATCATTAATAACAATCTGCACTTTCAATTCATCCACCTTATTACGAATGCTCCTTGCATTGACACACAAAGCCTTCAGGCGCTCTTTTACAACTCTCTTAGCCCTTATACAATTATGCTGAAAAGTGGCCCTTTTTAATGCTTGCCCTGGATTTGTCGGCCTGCCAGTTTTACTTTTCTCCTTAGTACTTTTTGCTTCTACCCTCACTTTACACCCCTCTGTCTCTCTGCACTGGTTCCCATCCCCCTGTAGTGAACTAACCTCCTCACGCCTAGCCTCTTTAATTTGATTCCCACCCCCCAACCATTCTAGTTTAAAGTCACCTCAGTAGTCCCCGCTAATCTCCCTGCCAGGATATTGGTCCCCCTAGGATTCAAGTGCAACCCGTCCGTTTTGTACATGTCACACCTGCGCCAAAAGAGGTCCCAATGATCCAAAAACTTGAATCCCTGCCCCCTGCTCCAATCCCTCAGCCACGCATTTATCCTCCACCTCATTGCATTCCTACTCTCACTGTCGCGTGGCACAGGTAGTAATCCCGAGATTACTACCTTTGCGGTCCTTTTTCTCAACTCCCTTCCTAGCTCCCTATATTCTCCTTTCAGGACCTCATCCCTTTTCCTACCTATGTCATTGGTACCTATATGTACCACGACCTCTGGCTCCTCACCCTCCCACTTCAGGATATCTTGGACACGATCAGAAATATCCCGGACCCTGGCACCAGGGAGGCAAACTACCATCCGGGTCTCTGGACTGCGTCCACAGAATCACCTATCTGACCCCCTTACTATCGAGTCCCCTATCACAACTGCCCTCCTCTTCCTTGCCCTACCCTTCTGAGCTACAGGGCCAGACTCTGTGCCGGAGGCACAGCCACTGTCGCTTCCCCCGGGTAAGCTGTCCCCCCCAACAGTACTCAAACAGGAGTACCTGTTGTTAAGGGGCACAGCCACTGGGGTACTCCCTATTACCTGACTTTTCCCCTTCCCCCTCCTAACCGTGACCCACTTGTCTGCCTCCCGTGGCCCCGGCGTGACCACCTGCCTGCAATTCCTCTATATCACCTCCTCACTCTCCCTGACCAGACGAAGGTCATCGAGCTGCAGCTCCAGTTCCGTAACGCGGTCCCTTAGGAGCTGCATCTCGATGTGAGAGAAGGTTCTAGAGAGCTGTGGGGAAGAGCTTTTGGAAGGACTGTGGTGTGGTTTTGGGGTCTTTTGGCGGGAGCTGCAGAGCAGGACAGAAAGGAAGATACCGCAGAATGCCGTTGGAAGGAGAGTCCCTGATGCAAGAACTGATTTGTGGAGTTGGATAGCTCCAAGGAGGAAGGGTAATACTCCTGAGAGGGAGAGACAGTTTACTCAAGATGGCCTTTAAGGGGAGTTTGAAAATGTGGTGGGTGTTTTCACACAGACCGGGAGTCCAGAGCGTGAGTAAGATACAGCCCGGAATACTCCAGTATGAGCTACAACAATTAAATGTACATAAGAGTGTTTTAACCATAATGGGCCCTTTCATTTTCTTTTCTTTTTCCTATTTACTGTTTGGTAACACTGAAATTTGTAAATATATTTTCTTTATAATTTTAAATAGTGTACAATTCGTTATTTCTTGCCGACCAATAATTGTGCATGGGCAGTATTTACACAACATTTGCTCATATCAAGGTTTCTGCAATTGGAACATCACAGCATTCCTGTTTGGTTAAACCCCAGATGTATATTGTTTATGAAAGGTGGTCACGTGGCTGTTAGCTGAGTTGGCTATCAAGCCAAGTTTGCATACGAGCCCAGTGAGAGGGTTACGTTTTGTGGGGGCTTTGTCTGGAGATTTTGGATGTTGTTTTAATATTGTTTTAGGATTGATTAAGTGGTTTGTGTGTTTAAACTAGTGTTGGGGTATGTGATTAAGGTAATTCATTATGGACACCACAGAGATAAAGGGTTGGTGTAAATTGAAGTGGTTATCCACAAATAATGCTTGTGTTCTGAACGGGATTGATGTCTGAATTCCCAACGAACTGCTACTGAGAGTGCCAAGTTCTGTTAGCCAGGTTAGCTATCAAGCCAAGCTTGCATATTAGACTGGTGAGAGGGTTACATTAGTCAGAGGGTGGTAGTGAAGAGTTGTTTTTCATATTAGAGACCTGTGACTAGTGGTGTACAGCATGAATCCACTGTTGGTTGCCATCTATATCAATTCTCTATTAAAGATTTGGATGAGTATATATTTGGCATGGTTAGTAAGTTTACAGGTGACACCAAGATTGGTGATTTAGTAGACAATGAAGAAGAGTATTTAAGATTATAACAGGAACTAGATCAATGGGAAAAGAGGGCCAAGGAATAGCAGCTGGAATTTAACACTGATAATTATGAAATATTGCATTTAGCAAGTTAAATCAGGCAGGACTTGCACAGTAAATAATAGGGCCCAGGAGAGTGTAATAGAACAGAAAGGTCCAGAGATACAAATACAAAAGTGCTGACACAGATAGAAAGAGTGATGAACAAGGCATGCTTAGCTTAATAAGACCAGAAAACACACAGTAGTGGCAGAATTAGGCCATATGGTCTATCAGTTCTGCTCTGCTATCCCATCATGTCTGACTTATTATCCCTCTCAATTCCATTCTCCTGTCTTCTCTCCATAACATTTGGCACTCCATCTAATCAACAACCTATCAACGTCCGCTTTAATTATACTCAGTAATTTGGCCTCTAGAGCTGTTTGTGGCAATGAATCCCAGAGATTTATTACCCTCTGCCTAAAGAAATTCCTCCTCATCACTATTCTAAATGGACGTCCCTCTATCTTGAGGCTGGGCCCACTGATCCTAGACTCACCCACTATTGGAAACATACTCCCTATATTCACTCTATCCAGACCATTCAATATTCAATAGGCTTCAATGAGATTCCCTCTCATTCTTCTAAACTCCAGTGACTACATGCACAGAGCCATCAAACTCTCCTCAAATATTTACTCTTTTAATCCTGGAAGCATTCCAATGACCCTCTGGACTCTGTACAATACCAGCACATCTTCTCAAAGATAAAGGGCCCAAAACTGCTCACAATACTTCAAGTGCAATCTGACAATACCTCATAAAGCCTAGAATTACATCCTTGCTTTTATATCCTAGTTATCTTGAAATGAATGTTAACATGGCATTTGCCTTCCGTACCGCCAACTCTACCTGTAAGTTAACCTTTAGGGAATCCTGCACCAGAATTCCCAAGTCCTTTTACACCTCTAATTTTTGAAATTTCTCCCCGTTTAGAAAATAGCTTTTGCTATTATTCCTTCTACCAAAGTGTAAGACTATACATTTCCCTACACTATATTCAATCTACCACTTCTTCACCCATTCTCCTAACCCGTCTAAGTCCATGTGCCACCTCTCTGCTTCCTCAACACCATCTATCAATCCACCTATCTTCGTATCATCCACTAACTTGGTCACAAAGCCATCAATTTCATTATACATATCATTGACACATAATGGGAAAAGAAGTGGTCCCATTTCCAAACCCTATGGAACACCACTGGTCCAACCCGAATAGGACCCTTTTATTCGCCCTCTTTGCCTCCTGCCAGTCAGCCAATCTTCCACCCATGCTGGTATCTTTCCAGTAAAACCATAGGCTCTTGTCATGTTAAGCAGCCTCATGTGTGTCACCTTGTCAAAGTCCTTTGGAAGATCCAAGTAATCAATATCCAGTGACTCTCCCTTGTCTATCCTTCCTGTTATTTCTTCAAAGTATCCAAACAGATTTGTCTGACAAGATTTCCTGTTAAGGAAACCATGTATATTTAAAATACAAAATTTAAAGTTCAAAGTAAATCTATTATCAAAGTGCATTCAGTAATGTGCAAAAGTCCTATGTGCATACATATTCAGCTAGAGTGCCTAAGACTTCTGCACAGTACTGTATTTGTCACCGCGGAGTGGAGAACAAGTTTGTGAGTAAACAGGATGAGATATTATGTAGAAGTTATATAAGACGATGATAAGGCTTAATTTGGAATATTGTGTGCAGTTAAGGTCACCTACCTCCAGGAAAGATGTAAATAACTTTGAAAGGGTACAGAGGAAATTTACAAAGATACTGTCAGGACTGGAGGACCTGAGTTATAAGGGAAGATTGAATACATTAGGACTTCATCCATTTGAATGTAGAAGATTGAGGGAAGATTTGATAGAGGTATACAAAATTATGAGGGGTATAGATTGGATAAATGCAAGCAGGCTTTTTTCCACTGAGGTTGTGTGGGACTACAACCAGAAGTCATGGGTTAAGGATGAAAGGTGAAAAGTTTAAGGGGAATATGATGGAAAACTTCTTTACTCTGAGTGTCGTGAGAGTGTGGAACAAGCTGCCAATGCAAGCTCAATTTCAACGTTTAAGAGAAGATTGGATGGGTATATGAATGGTCGGGGTATGGAAGGCTATGGGTATGTGAATGGTAGGGGTATGGTCCGGGTGCAGCTCGGTGGAAGTATGTAGTTTAAATGGTTCGGCATGGAGTGGATGCACTAAAGGGATTGTTTTGGTGCTGTACTTTTCAATGACTCCAAGACTCTAAATCTTGTGGGAGCAAAAAATGTTGCGAATGGTAAGAGTGGAACACCGTGGGAGGGGTGAGGAGTGGAAAAGAGAGAGTGCCAGGGGTGGGGGTGGCACAGATGTAGACTCATCTAGCCCAGAGACACAAGGCAAGTTCATTTGATTCCAAACAATTAGTCTATTAAACATTAATGAATGTCTCTTCTCTCCCTTTCCCTTTCCCCAACCATGATTCCCCTCTGCCTGCCCCTTTTCCCACGATAGAGACCCATATCAGAATCAGGTTTATCAATGTTCACATATGTCATTGTTTGTGGCAGCATTACTGTACAATATATGAAATTAAATATCACAGTACTGTGCAAAAGTCTTAGGCATACTAACTATATATATTGGCCTAAGACTTTTGCCCAGTACTGTATATTTCAACATACAGTATATACCCTGAGGTCCATTTTCTTGTGGGCATACTCAATAAATCCAATAGCCATAACAGAGTCAGTGTGCCCCAAGTACCTCAAAACCTCATCCTTAATAATGGACTCCAACATCTTACCAAGTCAGGTTAACTGGCCTATAATTTTGTTTCTTCTGTCTCCCTCCCTTCTTAAATATTGGAATAATATTTTCAATGTTCCAGTCCTCTGGAACTGTTCTAGAATCTAGCGATCCTTGGAAGATCATTACTAATGCTTCCATAATCTCTTCAGCTACCTCTTTCAGAACCCAGGCTCTAATTGGTCACAGCATTGAGCAGAAGAGACAGGACATCATTTACAGCTGTACGAGGCCTTGTTGAGACTGCATTTAAAGCATTGTATGCACTCTGGTTGCTTGTCTATAGGAAGGATATCTTTAAGTTGGAAAGGGTACAGAAGAGTTTTTCAAGAGTTTTACTGGGACTATAGGAGAGATTGGACATGCTGGGGCTTTTTCCCTGGAGTGCAGGAGACTGAGGAGTGACCGTATCAAGGTATACAAGATCATAAAGTTAAAATAGTTGCAGTCTTTTTCCCACAGTAGGTGAGTCTAGAAAACCAGAGGCCATAGGTTTCAGTTAAGAGGGAAAAGATTTAATAGCAACCCGAGGGGTATTTTTTTTCACAGAGAGGTTGGCGCGTATATGGAATGAGCCGCCAGAGAAAGCTGCAGATGAAAGTAAAATTACAATGTTTAAAAGATACTTACACATGGCTCACATGCAGCCAAGTAGGATTAGCTCATGTAGGCAACTTGGACAGCATAGAAGAGAGGGCCGAAGGTCCTATTTCCTTGCTGGAAAACTCTATGACTATGAGTCTAATATTTTAAACAATCACTGGCAGGTAACAGATTTTAATAAGCAACAGTTGCCTCCCTCATGTCACAATCTGGGAAGCTTGAAAGCACAATCTGCAAGCCTGTTATCGATTCACAGAGCAGGGAAGAATCTCCTGCTGACTATCTTATTAGCAGGGTGTCAGAGAGAGGTTGAATACTTTTTCTATCAGTAGCCAGCTGAAGAGTTATTCACTCAGCCAATCTCAGATTATCTCTCAGATTGATTGAGATGCTATTCTTGTAACCACTGTTGCTTTATTAAAAGTGATATTGTTGTCAGTTCTCATTAACTGGAAGGCACAGAGGTGCGGCTGGTGCTTCTGTTGCTTTATGCTTCCAGCAACCCAGGTTCTGTACTGACCTCTGGTACTGCTCATACAGAGTGTGAGGTAGTTGTTCTCCTGTGGGAGAATAAAATGGGATAAATGTTGAATTAGTGTTCATGGGTGCTGGATAATGGACCCACCTCATGGTGACTCTAGTTCACAAATGATGAATCTAGTTGCAGGGAAGACTAGCTTGCTCAATAGAAATTTGGGTTAATGTTCACAATTTATTTTGTCATTATCTGCAGTGTCTTCATATATTTCTTTGTTAAACATGTAATTTAATTCAATCAGTTGAGAAAATGACTTGATTGCATGTTTATTGTCCGAAATCAATAGAATGTAAACATTAACAGAAGATTTAATTACCAGGACACTGTAATTATTTGAACAAGAGACTAATTCAGATTTACGTTCTTAAACTGTCACCTCTATTTTGTTTAAAGCAACACAAATTTGAGTCATTTTCTGAGAATAATGTTAGTGATGCATTGTTGGTGTAATCATTATTGTCTTAACTAAAGATTAAGCCAACTATTCCAAATCTCACAAATATTATCTGAATGTTCCAAAGCATGCAACATTTCTTGGATATCCTCAATTAAGCTTAAAGCAACTCAAATTTAGTCTTCTTTCTGAAAAGAAACACAACAAACCTTTTCAGGATATAAGACAATAAGCGCCTAAGATATAGGAGCCAAATTATGCAATTTGGCCCGTAGAGTTTGCTACAACATTTAAAAATGGCTGATCTATTTCCCTCTCAGCACTAGTCTCCTCTCATCTCCCTGTAACCCTCCATGCCCTGACTACTCAAGAACCTGTCAACATGCGCATGAAAATACCTGAAGATTTGGCATCCACAGCTGCTTGTGGCAATGATTTCTATAGATTCACCACTGTCTGGCTAAAAAATTACTCCTCATCTCCATTCCAAATGGGCATCCCTCTATTCTGAGGCTGTACCCACAGGTCATAGACTCTCCACCACAGGAAACATCCTCTCCACGTCCCACTTTATCAAGGGCTTTCAACATTCAATAGGTTTCAATGAGATCTTCCCTCATTCATCCGAATTTCAGTGAGTACGGACCCAGAGCCATCAATCTGTTCTCATATGGTAACCCTTTCATTCCTGGAATCATTCTACTGAACATCCTCTGAAACCTCTCTAATGCCAGCGCATCCTTTTTTAGATAAGAGGTCCAAAACTGCTCACAATACTCCAAGCACTGACCTTACCAGTGCTTATAAAGCCTCAACATTGCACCCTTGCTGATATTTTCCAGTCCTCTTGAAATGAATGCTAACAGTGCGTTTATGTTCATTATCACTGACTCAACTTGCAAATTAACCTGTAGGGAATCCTGCACAAGGACCTTGACATTTCTGTTTTTTGAATTTTCTGTCCATTTATAAAATAGTCAGAGATAAAGTAAGTTGTGAAAATTAACCCAAATTTCTATTGAGCAAGTTAGTCTTCCCTGAAACTAGATTCATCACTTGTGAACTAGAGTCAGCATGAGACGAATGCATTATTCTTTCTCATTTCTTCTACTACAGTGCATGACCATACACTTCCCGATACTATATTCCATCTGCCACTTCTTTGCCCAATCTCCTAATCTGTTTAAATCCTTCTGCAATCTCCCAGCTACCTCAGCACTAACGGTCCCTCCACCTACCTTTGTATCATCTGCAAGCTTGGCCAAAAATCCATCAATTCCATCATCCAAATCATGGACATATAACGTAAAAAGAAACAATCCCAACACCAACCCCTGTGGAACACCAGTGGTCACCGGCAGCAAATCTGAAAAGGCTCCCTTTATTCCACTCTTTGATTTCTGCCAATCATCCAATGTTCTATCCATGTTAGTATCTTTCTTATAATGCCATGAGCTCTTAACTTGTTAAGCAGCCTCATGTGTGGAACCTGTCAAGGGTCTTCTGAACATCCAAGTGCACAACATCTACTATTTCTCCTTTGTCTATCTTGCTTGTTATTTCTTCAAAGAATTCCAAGAGATCTATCAGGGAAGATTTCTCCTGAAGGAAACCATGCTGTCTTTGGCCTATTTTATTCTGCGCCTCCAAGTATCCTGGAGCCATATCCTTAACAATCGACTCCAACATCTTCCCAACCACTGAGTTCAGTCTAATTGGCCTATAATTTCCTTTCTTCTGCCTTTCTCCCTTCTTGATGGATGGAGTGACATTTCTAATTTTCCCCTCCTCTGGAACCATGCCAAAATCTATTGATTCTTGTGAGATCATTACCAATACCTCCACAATCTCTTCAGCTACCTCTTTCAGAACCCTGGGGTGTAGACCATCTGGTCCAGGTGACTTATCATCCTTCAGCCCTTTCAGTTTCCAAGCACCTTCTCCCTAGTAATGACAGCTTCACTCCCTTATGCCCCCTGACCCTCTTAAACTTTCAGCGTACTGCTAGTGTCTTCTAGAGTGAGAACTGATATAATAATGTGTCACCTGCCAGTCATAAAATAACAGCATTTTTATGGTTAAGAGGAGGTAATTCGGCCTATTGTGTTTGTCCTCATGTTTTCTCATAGTCCTGCAAATTATTTCCACTCAATCCAATCCATTGCCCTTTTTAAAAACTCTCAGTGACTCTTTTTCTATCTCTCTTAAATGCAGTGAGTTCCAAATTAAAGGTCCTCTTGTACCTTTTATCTAAAATTTAAATCTGTGACCCAGTGACCGTGAACTATGAGCTAATGAAAAAAGCTTCCCTCTGTCTATCAACAATTATATTGTATATCTTAGCAAATCTCCTCTTAGCTACTTAGCTCAAAGAAGAATAGCTTCTTCAGTTTAAACTTCTGTCTGAATCTCCTCAACTCAGAAAATATTCTTGTAAGTGTTGTTACATTAATGTACTCATGTTTTTTTTTGTATAATATAACAATAAAATGATTTGAAAAGAAAGAAAGAAGAAAATATTCTGATATTTTCAGCACATTCAATTGGACCTTCCATTCCCTTCCTGTCATTCTAAGAGTTAACCAAAATATTCCCTGGTGCAAGACCTTCTTGGAATCATTAGCTGACATCTCCACTTCTGATCTTGTGATCTCATTGCATCTGTACTCTATGGATCTATTTAGGAATGCCAGATTCTGGAACCCAATTCCTAGTATTGCTGAGTTCTCATGTGTCCCATAGGCTTTGCTGTACACAATGCTCTCAGCCATATCTTGAAATCAAGTAGAGTGAATCCAATTGGCTTCTCTGATGGTGACAATTTCAGGAAGAATGCAAATAGATCAACTGCTCAGCACTCTGGCCAAACATGATGCAAATACTTCAGTAAGAATCAGAATCAAATTTACTATCATTGACATGTTGTAGAATGTGTTGTTTTGTGGCAAAAGTATACTGTAAGATAATCTTTTCTCTTCTGCATCCTGCAGTCACTGGGGATGGGGATGTTTGAAAGGAAGTGAAAATCAATTGTCCACCTATCACCAGATCTTCAGAGCATAAATATGATCTGTTGATTGTGGGATCACTTAGCAGTACAGATGTCCCCCGATTTTCGAACGTTCGCTTTACAAAACCTCACTGTTACAAAACACCCACACTAGTATCCTGTTTTCGCTTTCAGAAGGTGTTTTCACTGTTACGAAAAAAAAAGTAGCACCCGATAAAAAATTGAGCACACGCCCCGAGCAGCTGCTTTCCCCGGATTCGGACTGCATTCTCGTCGGCATTGCTTAAATACATGTCTGTGAGCAGCCGTCAGCTGTTGGAAAAGCCTAAAAGAGCTCGTAAGGGTGTTACACTTGCGTAAAACTAGAGATAATTAAGCATTTCGATCGTGGTGAACGAAGTAAGGACTAAGTGAGTTTGGCTTGTGGAAGCCGACGAAGATGATGTTGAAGAGGTTTTGGCATCCCATGACCAAGAACTGATAGATGAAGAGCTGATGCATTGGAAGAGGAAAGGATAACAATCGAAACCGAATGCAGTAGCAAAATTGAAGCAACTACGTGAGATTTTCGCTGCAATGATAAAGTACGACTTTAATTTTGAAAGGGTACATAGGTTTAGGGGATATTTGCAGGATGGTTTGAGTCCTTACAAAGAACTGTATGATAGAAAAATGCACGAGGCTCAGCAGTCAAGCAAGCCTTCCACATCAGCCACAGCAGACGACAAACCTCGACCTTCGACATCGAGGCGGGCAGTCATAGGAGAAGATGAGCTGCCTGCTCTAATGGAAATAGACGACGAGATGACACCCCAACACCCAGGCCGCAGACAGATACTGTACCGAGTTGCGGAGAATGCAACAGTAGCCGGAAGGCACACAGCACACCTTTAAGAAAAAAGCTGAAATAAACATGCTAATTAATTAGGTGCCGCCTGACACGTAATTGTCGGCCCAGATCAGAGGCAATGCAGTCGGCAATCGGCACTGATCTGGGCCGACAGTTACGTGTCGGGCGGCACCAATTTAATTAGCATGTCTATTTTGACTTTTTACTTAAAGATGTGCTGTGTGCCTCCCGGCTACCGCTGGACCCCTGCATGCTTCGCGGCAATATATCGCTCAACAGTCTGGAGGGTAGGGGCCACTGCACCAGCTAACCTACGACGACTCAGTCTAACACACCATCATCACCATCTGCGCTGTCCCAATTCCGGTAAGTGATACTACACTGTACATACATTATTTCTACTTTATATAGGCTTTGTATTTTTACGTGTTATTTGGTATGATTTGGCAGCTTCATAGCTTAAAGGTTACTGGAGAGCGCTTGCGCCATGTTTTTGCTAACATCGCTTGCGAGATTTTCTGCCGACGGCGCTTGCGTGAGATTTTCGCTACGGAGAACAGTTCAGTAATGATTGTGGAAAAGTATTTCTACTTTATATAGGCTGTGTATTTATTATATCATTCCTGCTTTTACTATATGTTACTGTTATTTTAGGTTTTATGTGTTATTCGGCATGATTTGGTAGGTTATCTTTGGGTCTGCGAACGCTCACAAAGTTTTCCCATATAAATAAATGGTAATTGCTTCTTCGCTTTACGACATTTCGGCTTACAAACCGTTCCATAGGAACGCTCTACCTTCGGATGGCGGGGGAAACCTATATTTAGTGTACGCCTTTCTGCTATTTAGCATGCACAAAGTTCTTTGTTGCAACTTCATGGTTTTGACACTACACCTCTAAGTTTCCCTGTCATTGCTCCCAGCTTGTCCTTCTACACTTCTCAATGAAACATATTGATGGCCTGGGTTGATGAAAATGACACATTGAGGAACACACAGGCTATGAGAGCTATTGAGAGACTTCTATTTATTATCCAAACTGCTCAACTTTGAATCATCTGCAAATTTGAATATGTAATCCTGCACAACAGAGTCAATGTTATGACTATATATTATGACAGTCATATTTATTTTGGTTCTTCAGATAAGTAAAACAAAATACGTTAAGTCCCTTCCATTTAATCCTTTCCCCTTCCTGATAGATGAAACAATAAACCAGGAATGTTAACTGTGGTGGAACACACACAGCTGGAGGAACTCAGCAGGCCAGGAAGCATCTATGGAAAAGAGTAAACAGCCGATGTTTTGGGCCGTGACTCTTCTTCAGGACGGATGGATGATGGTGATGGGTGATGGTGTCAGTGGAATACTGAGGAAGAATTATAATCAATATCAATTCAGAAATGATTCAAATATACCTTGTAAGTAGCTAAAAGTATCTGAGAATGAGAGAACAAAAAAAGCAACTCTTTAGAATTCTTTACTGATATTTGGACACTGCCTCAGCCACCTTATAGTTACTATGTGCTGTCAAAATTTGTAACTATAAAGTACAGAGATTATATGAACTATTTTTCATGGACTAGAACCAGTGGAATCAAAAATGTCAATCTGGTGCTTGTAAATCTCTCTAAGTCAAGTCAAGTCAAGTTTATTGTCATTTCGACCATAAGCTGCTGGTACAGTACACAGTAAAAACAAAACAATGTTCCTCCAGGACCCTGGTGCTACGTGAAACAACACAAAACTACACTAGGCTATGTGAGACAGCACAAGGCTACACTAGACTACGTAAAACAAACATAAAAACTGCACTAGACTACAGGCCTGCACAGGACTACATAAAGTGCACAAAACAGTCCAGGGCAATACAATAATTGATAAACTATACAATAGGCACAGTAGAGGACAAATTACAATATAATAATAAATGATGTAGATGTCAGTCTAGACTCTGGGTATTGAGGAGTTTGATGGCTTGGGGGAAAAAGCCGTTGCACAGTCTGGTCGTGAGAGCCCGAATGCTTCGGTACCTTTTGCCAGAAGGCAGGAGGGAGAAGAGTTTGTATGAGGGGTACGTGGGGTCCTTCACAATACTGTTAGCATTGCGAGTGCAGTGTGTGGTGTAAATGTCTGTAATAGCGGGAAGAGAGACTCCGATGATCGTCTCAGCTGATCTCACTATCGGCTACAGGGTCTTGCGATCCAAGGCAGTGCAATTCCCAAACCAGGCAGTGATGCAGCTGCTCAGGATGCTCTTGATACATCCTCTGTAGAATGTGGTGAAGATGGGGGGTGGGAGATGGACTTTTCTCAGCCTTTACAGAAAGTAGAGCTGCTGCTGGACTTTCTTGGCTATGGAACTGGTGTTGAGGGACCAGGTGAGATTCTCCACTAGGTGAACACCAAGAAATTTGGTGCTCTTAACGATCTCAATGGAGGAGCTGTCAATGTTCAGCAGAGAGTGGTCGCTCTGTGCTCTCCTGAGGTCAACAACCATCTCTTTTGTTTTGTTCACATTCAGAGACAGGTTGTTGGCTCTGCACCAATCCGTGAGCTGCTGCACTCCTCTCTGTGTGCTGACTCGTCGTTCTTGCTGATGAGACCCACCACGGTCGTGTCATCGGCGAACTTGATGATGTGGTTCGAGCTGTGTATTGCTGCACTGTCATGGGTCAGCAGAGTGAACAGCAGTGGACTGAGCACACAGCCCTGGGGGGTCCCCGTGCTCAGTGTGATGGTGTTGGAGATCTGGCTCCCAATCCGGACTGACTGAGGTCTCCCAGTCAGAAAGTCTAGGATCCAGTTGCAGAGGGAGGTGTTCAGGCCCAGCAGTTTCAGCTTTCCAATCAGTTTCTGAGGAATGATTGTGTCGAATGCTGAACTGAAATCTATGAACAGCATTCGAACCTCTGCGTCTTTTTTGTCCAGGTGGGTGAGGGCCAAGTGGAGGGTGGTGGCGATGGCGTTGTCTGTTGAGCGGTTGGGACGATATGCGAACTACAGGGGGTCCAGTGAGGGGGGCAGTAGGGTCCTTACGTGCCTCATGACGAGCCTCTCGAAACTGATGATGGAGGTGAGAGCAACAGGACTGTAGTCATTGAGGCAGGACACTGAAGACTTCTTCAGCATGGGGATGATGGTGGCGGCCTTGAAGCACATTGGAATGGCAGCGCTGCCCAGGGAGATGTTGAAGGTGTCAATAAGGATATCTGCCAGCTGGTTGAGAACTCTGCCAGGAATATTGTCCGGTCCAGCAGCCTTCCGTGGGTTGACCTTGCACAGGGTTCTCCTCACATCGGCCACGGCACAGCACCTGGTCATTGAGAGGAGGAGGAGTGGTCTTCCTTGCCATTGCGTCATTTTCTGCCTCGAAACGAGTGTAGAAGTTGTTCAACGCATCTGGGAGGGAGGCATCACCAGCACAGACAGGTGATTTTGTCCTATAGTTGGTGACGTCCTGAATGCCTTTCCACATGTGCCGCATGTTGCCGCTGTCCTCGAAGTGGCTGTGGATTCGCTGGGAGTGTGCACGCTTTGCCTCTCTGATGGCCCGGGACAGTTTGGCCCTCACTGTCGTTAGAGCTGCCTTGTCGCCTGCTCTGAAGGCGGTGTCACAGGTCCTCAGCAGTGCACGCACCTCCGTGGTCATCTATGGCTTCTGGTTGGCACGTGTAGTGATGGTCTTGGACACAGTGATGTCATCAATGCACTTGCTGATGTAGCTAGTCACTGATGCCGTGTACTGCTGTAAGCTGGTAGAGTCGCCATTGGTTGCAGCCTCCCTGAACATGTGCCAGTCAGTGTGCTCAAGGCAGTCTCGAAGAGCAGAGATGGCTCCTGCTGGCCAGGTTTTCAACTGCTTGAGAACATCAGCTTTTTCTGGAAAAAAGAATCATTGTCCCCTGAGCTTTGCTCTCTCAATGCCATTATCACAGATCTCCTTGTGCTTTTGGTTCTCATCTGTGTCCCGTTTGATTGGAATAATGATGCAAATTATTTGCTGCCCTCTTGGATTTGGACATTGATGCTGGCTTACAGGAGATTTCTTCTGGCTTTTCTTTAAAATAAATTTTTCACATAGCTGAAAGCTGTTTATTCCAGTAAGGATTTTTTTGGGATTTATATTGCTTATATCTATTAAATTTCTGAAGCCTATTGTAGCAAAATCATCCCTTCTGGCTGCGGGAGACTTTAGCTGATGAAATACTATCAAATATAATTCTACATGAGAGCTTGGACCCTTAAAATTCGAACAAATCTTTGCAAAGGTTTAGCTAGAAGGCATGAACTATACATTCATTGCAAGTGTAGAATTAAAAGAATGTTTTTGGAGATATCTTAAAGATAGATTTATATGATATCCTACCAGAATTTTTATTGTATATTTACCTACTTATGTTTAAACCATGATGCCATTTTCAAAGCCATGCTAGAAATGCAGCTACCATAAACCCCACCAGGCTAATCATATGAAGTTATCCTGCCTCAGTATCTAGAAGATTGTCAGTGCTCTCTCTGACTCGCATGCAGAAGCCAGGTTACCATCCATTCATTTTATCAGTGAAATGCTTTAAACATTTAAAGCAGAACCTCTTGTGGAATTACACAGGATTCAAGCTAAAAGGTTCACAGGGAGACCCCCTACTCTTCTACCTGCTCTTCACTGTCACTAAACTGATTTGAAGACATGGGGACGGTACCCAAAAACCAGGATAAAGGAGTGTCCAGATGGAGCCTTTTTTAGAATTGTGCATTGTACAGAATGTATTTTGTGTTAATATTTGATCCTGCTATGATACTTGAGGATCATTGACAAAACGATGCAGGATCTCAGTAGGGGCAGCATCTTTGGAGAGAAATGAACAATCAAAGTTTCAGGCTGAGACCCTTCATCAAATGGTTCAAATGGTTCAATTTAATATCGGAGAATGCATACAGTGTACAACCTGAAATTCTTACTCTTCACAGAGACATCCATGAAACAAGATGCCCCAAAGAACAAATGATTGTTACATCAAATCCCACATATCCTCTCCCCTCCCACACAGAAGTAGCAGCAAAGGCATTGACCCACGTCGCCTCCCACTCCCCCACCCCCACCAGCACAGGACTGTAAAGGAAGGGAGCAGAAGCCAGAATGAAAAAGTGGGGCGAGGGGGAGGATCAGAAGTGGACATGTTCGAGTTCAGTTTATTGTCATTCAACCATAAACATGTATACTGCCAAATGAAACAATGTTCCTCCCAACCATGGTGCACAACACAGTACATATAACTCACTCGCATAACATATAAAGCAATATTACTGCTAGTAAATTCACAATGCATTTATGACATGAGTTAGAAAGTAAACAGTATAAAGCTACTGGTTCTTCATGTGTGATGAGACCTGGTTGGTGGCAGGGAGCTCAGTAGTCTTATGGCCTGTTTCCCATCCTAACAGTTCTTGCTCTAATGCTACGGTACTTCCTGCCTGATGCCAGGGGGTCAAAGAGATTGATGGACAGATGAGAGGAACCATTGACAGTATTAAGGACCGAATGCATCACTCCTGATAAATATCTCTGATGGGTGGAAGAGAGATACTGATGATCCTCTCAGTAGTACTCACAATCCTATGTAGGAACTTGCCTGGAATTCCCATACCAGAGAGTGATGCAGATGGTCAGGACACTCTCGATGGTGCCTTTGTAAAACTTGCTCAGAAGGGGGCAGGGTGGGGTTGTGCAAGGCGAAGCCTCGCCCACCTCAGTCTCCATTTGTAGGAGGATACAGCATTTAGCCTCATGGGCTTTCTGAGATTCAGGTCACCCTCTATTTATTCATGAAACAATTCCGGCAATTAGTCTGCCACAATTCAGTGGCTGCTTGCCCTGCCCACGTTCTGATCTACATTAAGTCTTTGTAACATCATTTGGACCAGATGAGGCAGTGCCCGGAGAGCAGCTCAATGATTTGTGTCAATGCACCTCTCGCTGGCCGCTTTCTGAATATATCCAATGATATTGGGGTAGATTTCCGGAAAAACAGTAAGTTTATAACATAAAAGTTGCTGGTGAACGCAGCAGGCCAGGCAGCATCTGTAGGAAGAGGTACAGTCGACGTTTCAGGCTGAGACCCTTCGTCAGGACTAACTGAAGAAAGAGCTAGTAAGAGATTTGAAAGTGGGAGGGGGAGGGGGAGACCCAAAATGATAGGAGAAGACAGGAGGGGGAGTGATGGAGCCAAGAGCTGGACAGGTGACTGGAAAAAGGGATACGAGAGGATCATGGCACAGGAGGTCCGGGAAGAAAGACGGTGGAGGGGGGGACCCAGAGGATGGAGAAGGGGTATATTCAGAGGGACAGAGGGAGAAAAAGGAGAGTGAGAGAAAGAATGTGTGTATAAAAATAAGTAACAGATGGGGTACGAGGGAGAGGTGGGGCATTAGCGGAAGTTAGAGAAGTCGATATTCATGCCATCAGGTTGGAGGCTACCCAGATGGAATATAAGGTGTTGTTCCTCCAACCTGAGTGTGGCTTCATCTTTACAGTAGAGGAGGCCGTGGATAGACATGTCAGAATGGGAATAGGATGTGTAATTAAAATGTGTGCCCACTGGGAGATCCTGCTTTCTCTGGCGGACAGAGCGTAGATGTTCAGAAAAGCTGTCTCCCAGTCTGCGTCGGGTCTCGCCAATATATAAAAGACCACATCGGGAGCACCGGACGCAGTATATCACCCCAGCCGACTCACAGGTGAAGTGTCGCCTCACCTGGAAGGACTGTTTGGGGCCCTGAATGGTGGTAAGAGAGGAAGTGTAAGGGCATGTGTAGCACTTGTTCCGCTTACACAGATAAGTGCCAGGAGGGAGATCAGTGGGGAGGGATGGGAGGGACGTATGGACAAGGGAGTTGCGTAGGGAGCGATCCCTGCGGAATGCAGAGAGAGTGGGGGAGGGAGCGATCCCTGCAGAACGCGGGGGGGGGGGGGAGGGAAGCGATCCCTGCGGAATGCAGAGAGAGGGGGGGAGGGAGCTCCCTTGTCCCTTGCCCATTCGTCCCCCCCATCCCTCCCCACTGATCTCCCTCCTGGCACTTATCCGTGTAAGCGGAACAAGTGCTACACATGCCTTTACACTTCCTCCCTTACCACCATACAGGGCCCCAAACAGTACTTCCAGGTGAGGCAACACTTCACCTGTGAGTCGGCTGGGATGATATACTGCGTCCGGTGCTCCCGATGTGGCCTTTTATATATTGGCGAGACCCGGTGCAGACTGTTTGCTGAACATCTACGCTCTGTCCGCCAGAGAAAGCAGGATCTCCCAGTGGCCACACATTTTAATTCCACATCCCATTCCCATTCTGACATGTCTATCCACGGCCTCCTCTACTGTAAAGGTGAAGCCACACTCAGGTTGGAGGAACAACACCTTATATTCCGTCTGGGCAGCCTCCAACCTGATGGCATGAACATCTTCTTCTCTAACTTCCGCTAATGCCCCACCTCCCCCTCGTACCCCATCTGTTACTTATTTTTATACACACATTCTTTCTCTCGCTCTTCTCTTTCTCCCTCTGTCCCTCTGAATATACCCCTTGCCCATCCTCTGGGTCCCCCCCCCCCCCCGCCGTTGTCTTTCTTCCCAGACCTCCTGTCCCATGATCCTCTCGTATCCCTTTTGCCTATCACCTGTCCAGCTCTTGGCTCCATCCCTCCCCCTCCTGTCTTCTCCTATCATTTTGGATCTCCCCCTCCCCCTCCAACTTTCAAATCCTTTACTCACTCTTCCTTCAGTTAGTCCTGACGAAGGGTCTCGGCCTGAAACGTCGACTGCACCTCTTCCTAGAGATGCTGCCTGGCCTGCTGCGTTCACCAGCAACTTTGATGTGTGTTGCTTGAATTTCCAGCATCTGCAGAATTCCTGTTGTTTAAGTTTATAACATGATGCATTATGCTTTTTGTCAACTCTGACTGCGTTAAGCAAGCTCAGGGTGCCTACATCCTCCATAGCAACCATACCATTGTGGATGTCCCTCTCTGAAGGTGCTGTACCATTGATACGAGGCGTAGTGTGCAGCAAACTAGCATGGATTTTGAGACCCGTTCTGACAGCACTCTCCTGACCAGTTCAGATAATTGACCCATTGCTTCAGCATACCAGCGCTCTGCCCCATAACATTTCATGAGGCAGCATGGTTTCCACTTGAAGCATGCTGGCTGTCCACGTGTAAGCTCCAAACTGGATCAATCACTCATGTCATCAATAGAATACCTATACGGCCTCGCAGTCACCCTTTGATCAACTGTGCAGCTGAACAGCAGGTTGGCACAGAATGAAGGAAATGTAACTGCTGGAATGACCAGTTACCTCTGATCATGCACCAGGTTAATACTGAGGCTGTGGTTGAAATCAAACCTCTGCAATTGACACACTCAACCAGAGACAGCCTGTGGTAATGTAGTGAAGTCAGGCATCTCACACTGCTCCTTCTGCCTAACATGGTGGAAAGAATTATCATCAGCATCTTTGAACAGAGAGCCTTAGTGACCTCTCTCATGAAATAATAGTTAGCAAACTTCATGTAAATATCTCTAGTCCCAACCTGGAAGAAAATAGAGATGTAAAGGTTCATCTCCACCACCATACCACCACTTTGAGAGTCCTGGTAGTACAGATTTGGCATTGTTCTGAAGTTGCAGTTGTAGCTGCAGCAGACAAGATACTCTCATTGAAACAAACATCTCTCACTCATTGTTCAGTAACATTATTGCTTCTAGACAAACCTAGGCAGATATATACAGATCTATGCAGCTACTGAGGGCAGCCTCTCCTGGAATCATTCCCTGCATCACACATCGAACACACTTCTTTGAAACGATGCGGCCAAAAACTGGAATCATTTGTTGGCCCACACACAGAAACAACAGGTTTGCAGAGATAACCTTGAAGTCATGAATAAGTCTTTCTGCACCAGGAAAACACTTACTGTAGAATGTTGCAGTTTGACACAACCTTAGAATGAAAGCAGCAACAGCTAGAGAGAAAAAACAAACAGCCAGCTGCTCACCTGTAAACATTTGGGATCTCTTTAAATGGGATTAGTGGTGGGTACCTTCAACTCCTGAGTACATGTTCTGTTATGAAATGTTAAGAAAGAGCAGAAGTTGGAGCTCTGATTTCTTGATTGTCACTGCTGATGTGAAATCAGCTCTTTTGCTGCTTCAAAAGAAATCGAGCTCCACTGATCTCAGTTCAGAATCCTAATATGTTCATATTTTATCACTGCAGTTGTTCATTTCATGCAATAAATCATTGAAACAAAGTGATGTGATATATAGAATATATTTATTATTATTTTTGTGGCTCTGCATTTAATTAATTGCCAGAAAGCAGATGTGTAATTTTGTCCTGATGTTTCACCACTCCCTGTTTGGTAGAAGACAGGAGAAAATTGGCTCAGTTGAGAGCAAAGTTGAGGCCAGCCTAAAGTTCAAAAATTTCAAAGTTCAAAGTAAATTTATTATCAAAGTGCATATGTGTCACCATACACTATACTAAAAAGAATTTCCTTGCGAGCATTCAGAATAAGTACAAGAAACACAATGAAAGGCCATACCCAACAAGATGGACAAGCAACCAGGACAGACAAAATACAACAAACAGTGTAAATACAAAAAGAAAGAATGATAATAATTATAATAAAATTAAAATAAATAACTAAGCAACAAATATCAAGAACATGAGATGTAGAGTCCTTGAAGGTGAGTCCATAGACTGTGGGAAGAGTTCAGTGAAATTATCCCCTGTGGTTCAAGAGCCTGATGGTTGAGGTTAGTAACTGTTCCTGGACCTGGTGGTGTGGTCATGAGACTCCTGTAGCTCCTTCCTGATGGCAGCAGCGAGAAGAGGGCTTGGACTGGATGGTGCGGGTCCTTGATAATGGATGCTGCTTTCCTGTGACAACACTCCATGTAGATATGTTGAATGGGAATCTTAAGTTAGCTTTGGTTTTCCCTTAGACATATTAAAAAAGTACAAATATAAAAGAGAAAAAAAATCATATCAGATAAAAAATGAAAACGCACATTACTGAAAAATATTTTGTGTTTAAAGCTTACTTAGGGAAACAATTACAACTTTCTGTCTGACTGATTCAGTTCATCATAAGCAATAAAGACCATCCAATTTATTTACACTAATTAAGAATCAGCATGCCATCCATTTTCACAGGGGACTCCACACATTTAATAGGTAGATAGGCTGCACATTTATAAGGAATGCAGCCCAGCAGGCTGCAGGAGAATTAACACAGTATGTCCTGTTATATGGGCTGTGATAAATTGTTGTTATCGACTAAATGTCATGCTGCATAATCAGAAAAATGCTGTAGAATTTGTTTTAATATTACTAATTAGGATTAACCCTCCATAACCCAAGAACATTGTATTTTAACAGCATAAGGTGCTCTCTTTAATGTTGGTACATTTTCTGTCAGTACTGTTTTAGTCTCAGTGCTGTTATTGAGACACAAAATTCAGATGATGATTCAGGTGATGGCATAGGTTTGGAATTCAATTCTGCGGCAAGTTATCGACCTTTAAGTTACTTATAAATCAAAACTTCTCCAGTCCAACAAAGCTATAAGAAAACCGATTCTCTTTGGATCGTGGCAGCTTTGCCATCTCGAGTGGAACTTGGATATCAGGGTAACTGTGAGGAAAGTGTCCTTCCTGTCATCAGTAGTAGCTTATTCTATTTTACCACAACCCCCTGCTACAACACTAGCCCTCACCGAACTGTAGGTTATTACTGAATTGTCTCTCTGTAAGAAACAAAATTTGCTTCCTTATTTGGCCTTGATACAGCCACTCCGGACAATTCCCTCTGGACATCTTAAACCCACTTTAGGCTGTTGTTCACAGATCCACTTCCATATGTTCTTGCTAGAGTCTGCTATCTCCCATGACCAAAAGGATCACTTAAAGCAAAACATCTATCTTTAACAAAGCTCAGTGACTTCTTTCCATGCAATGTTCCCACTCAGACCCTGTGTTTTGCTGATTGTAATTTATTTTACGTAGCTCTACACCGTGATTCTTTCAGTCCTTATGTACCTCACTATACAAGACCATAAGACATAGGAGCAGAATTAGGCAATTTGGCCCATCAAGTCTGCTCTACCATTCAATCATGGCTGATCTTTTTTTCTCCTCCTCAGCCTCATTCCCGACCTTCTCCCCATAACCTTTGATATCTTGTCCAATCAAGAACCTATCAACTCTGCCTTAAGTACACCCAACGACCTGTCCTCCACAGCTGCCTGTGGTAATAAATTCCAGAAATTCACCACCCTCTGGCTAAAGAAATTTCTCTGTATCTCTCTTTTAAATGGATACCCCTCTACCCTTAGGCTGTGCCCTCTTGTCCTATACTTCCCCACCATGGGAATCATCCTCTCCATATCTACTCTGTCTAGGCCTTTCAACATTCAAAATGTTCCAATGATATCCCTCTTCATCCTTCTAAATTCCAGTGAGTACAGACCCAGAACTATCAAACATTCCTCGTATAATAACTCTTTCATTCCTGGAACCCTCTCCAATGCCAGCACATCTTTTCTTAGGTGAGGACTCCAAAACTGTCCACAATACTCAAGGTGAAGCCTCACCAGCACCATATAAAGCCTCAGCTTCACTTCCCTGCTCTTGCATTCTAGACCGCTGGAAATAAATTCTAATTTTGCATTTGCCTTCCTCACCACCAACTCTACCTGCAGGTTAACATTTAGAGTGTTCTACACAAGGACTCCCAAGTCCTTTTGCATCCTCGATTTTTGGATTTTCTCCCCTTTTAGAAAAGAGTCTGCACATTTATTTCTACTTCCAAAGTGCATTTTCATACAGTGTATTTCATTTGCCACTCTCTTGCACATTCTCTTAATCTGTCTAAGTCCTTCTGCAGCCTACCAGTTTCCTCAATACTATCGGCCCCTTACCAATCTTTGTATCATGTGCAAACTTAGCAACGGAGCCATCTATTCCATGATCTAAATCATTGATAGTTAGCATAAAAAGAAGCGGTCCCAACATTGCCCCCTGTGAAACACCACTCGTCACTGGCAGCCAACCAGCAAAGGATCATTTTATTCCCGTTTGCTGCCTCCTAACAATCAGCCAATGCTCTAACCATGCCAGTAACTTTCCTGTAATGCCATGGGCTCTTAACTTGGTAAGCAGCCTCATGTGTGGCACTTTATCAAAGACCTTCTGAAAGTCCAAATATACAACATTCACTGCTTACTCTTTATCAATCCTACAAATAATCTCCTCAAGGAATTCCAACAGATTCGTCAGGCAAGATTTTCCCTTAAGGAACCCACGCTGACTTTGTCCTATCCTGTCCTGTGTCACCAAGTACTCCATAGTCTCATCCTTAACAAGTGACTCCAACATCTTCCCAACCACTGAGGACAGGCAAACTGGTCTATAATTTCCTTTCTGCTGCCACTTCACAGCATGATTTTTTGCCTTCTTTTTCTTCTGCTTTTTTTATTAGACTTCTGAAAGCTTATCTGTAGCCCATCTTGAAATCACTGCATTGTGGTTTGCATTTGATAATATGTAATTCCTAAAATGTTGATCAATAAAACTAACTCAATACAGGATATGTATTCTTTGTGTGTAAGTGAATTAAACAAAATTAGAAACAAAATCAGAATTATTATCACTGACTTAGATTATATGAAATATGTTCTTTTGTGGCAACAGTATAGTGCAAAGACGTAAATGACAAAAATAAAAAATAACAGCAAATAAAAGGAATAACAAGATGGTGTCCACGGGTTCATTGTCCATTATGAAATCTGATGGCAGAGGGGAAGAAGCTGTTTCTGAATTGTTGAGTGCAGGTCTTCAAGCTCCTGTATCTCATCCCTGATGATGGGAACAAGAAGTGGGCACATCCTGGATGTTGAAGGACCTTCTTGAGACATCTTAGATAGTGCAGAGGGATGTGCCAGTGACAGAACTCTAGCAGTCTGCAACACTCTGCAGCAGTTTGCAATCTTGTGAATCGGAGCCTCCATACCAGGCTGTGAGGCAAGGAGTCAGAATACTCCCCATTGTCTTTGGGACATATAGATTTCCTCAAGCTAGCAACAAATTAGAGCTGAAAGTGCTAGCAAACAGAATACACAGCTGATTTTATTCCACTAGTAGCTTACAAGCATGTAAAAATATGTCTAACTGAGGCAACTTCTGATTGCATCTTATGTTCTAATCTATCTAGAGATAGCAAAACGGAGATGCCTTGGTGGGGTTGACGGTGTAGGAATGCAGTGTACCTTTTAAAGATCTATTCTGCTGATCATATTACTCAAAGGAATATTGTCTTCTTTCTTGTTTATCACTTCCTTCACCTGGCCCCTTTCACCTTCCCCATACATAGCAACTTTTATCAGAATTTTTCAAATCTCACACTAACTTTAACAACTGTGCCATGGGTATAAGTAACTCACAAATTCATCTCTCAAGTCACAGTCTTTATAGGACCATTTAGACATGGTTGTTTTGTTGCTGGAAGAGGGTTAGAATGTACATGCACTCTGTTCCTATATTTTTCTGAGTTGGGCTTCCTAAATAGCTCCAGATAGGCAATTATTACAAGAAGACAGTTTATAGTATTTACCGGGCAAAGCATAATGTTTGACAGAAGTGTTTCAAAGAATGTCTTACAATGTTCAATAGCAAATCTATTGTTAAGGCTGATTTTAGAATTGTTAAAGAAAGACAGATATATGGATAGAAAGCAAGAGAAATTGAGATCTCATTTTGAAGTACCTTCACTCAAACACAGTTAGGTCCAGGAGTCTTTGGGTGAATGTCCATTGCTCCCTAACATGCGACATAAGTAGGTAGGATAGTAAACAAGGCATATACTTGCATGACTGAATTCATCAGGTCATGGCATTGAGTATAAAAGTCAGGAAGTCATATTGCAGTTGTATAACACTTTCTTTCGGCCACATTTGGAGTATTGTGTGCAGTTCTGCTCACCTCATTACAGACAGGTTGTGTGGAGGGGGGTGCGGTTTAGGGAGAGTGCAGAGAGAGCTCACCATTATGTTCGAGAGTAATAGCTAGAAGGAGAGGTTGAACAAACTCGGATTTTTTTTTTATTTTCTGAAGAATTGGAGGCTGAGAGAAGATCTAACAGAAGTTTTTGAAATTATGAGAGGCTTAGGTAGGTACTCAAAATCGTTTTCCCAAGATGAAAATGTTAAATATTACAGTAAAGCTTTAAGTTGAAAGAGTGAATGTTTAAAGGGGATGTGCAGGGCAAGTTGTTTTACACAGATAGTGATAAGTAGCTGGAGCATGAGAAGGCGGATCCAGACACAATGGTGATGTTTAAGAGATATTTAAACAGGCATATGAACAGACAGGAAATTGGGGGCTTTGGATCACGAGCAAGCAGGCTGGATTAGTTCAGTTTTACATGGTTGGCACAAACACTTCGGGCTGAGAGGCATTTTAGACATTGTACACCTGTGCGGTACTATTCTATGTTTTATGTTGTAAGAACTGCCACAGCATATTCTGCAATTGGGAATCCTGTTGCTGAAGTCAGGTGAAGTGGGAGGTAAAGGCAATGAACCAGAACATATTTGTTCCACAGACTCATAACTTAGGGTCAAAGCCTGTGGTAGCCCCGCATTGCACCATATTTTAATGAATCACACAAATCAAAACCCATTGCTGGTTGCTGTAGCCTGTCCTCATGGCGCAGTCGTTCATGAGTGGCAGGAACTGAGGTGTGCCCACAGACCACCCTGCTGGTCTTCCAACAGCTTCCAAAAGCAGTCAAAGGCTTTATAAACTGGTTCCAAAGGCCTTTGTCAATGATTTGAAAACAGCTCAAAAAATAATTAAAATTATCAAATTATTAAAAATATCAAATCAATAAAACATGTAAAAGTTGTCAATTAATTTACAAGCACACAAATCAGCTAATAATTTATTCAAACCAATAATATACTATGAAATATAGAAAATTAAATAAAGTAACTTCAAAGCCTACTTTTTCAATGAAGGACAGTAATCCCCTTTCAGCATATATGATTCATTGTCTTGCTTCCATGCCCTGGCTCCTAACTTCGAACCATAGAAACCATAGAAACTACAGCACAGAAACAGGCCTTTTGGCCCTTCTTGGCTGTGCCGAACCATTTTCTGCCTAGTCCCACTGACCTGCACACGGACCATAACCCTCCATACACGTCCCATCCATGTCTCTGTCCAATTTATTCTTAAATGTTAAAAAAGAACCCGCATTTACCACCTCATCTGGCAGCTCATTCCACACTCCCACCACTCTCTGTGTGAAGAAGCCCCCCCCCAATGTTTCCTTTAAACTTTTCCCCCCTCACCCTTAACAACCCATGTCCTCTGTTTTTTTTTTCTCCCCTTGCCTCAGTGGAAAAAGCCTGCTTGCATTCACTCTATCTATACCCATCATAATTTTATATACCTCTATCAAATCTCCCCTCATTCTTCTACGCTCCAGGGAATAAAGTCCTAACCTATTCAACCTTTCTCTGTAACTGAGTTTCTCAAGTCCTGGCAACATCCTTGTAAACCTTCTCTGCACTCTTTCAACCTTATTAATATCCTTCCTGTAATTTGGTGACCAAAACTGAACACAATACTCCAGATTCGGCCTCACCAATGCCTTATACAACCTCATCATAACATTCCAACTCTTATACTCAATACTTTGATTAATAAAGGCTAATGTACCAAAAGCTCTCTTTACGACCCTACCTTGGTTTGTCCTTCCAAAGTACAATACCTCACACTTGTCTGTATTGAACTTCATCTGCCATTTTTCAGCCCATTTTTCCAGCTGGTCCAACTCCCTCTGCAAGCTTTGAAAACCTTCCTCACTGTCCACTACATCTCCAATCTTTGTATCATCAGCAAATTCGCTGATCCAATTTACCACATTATCATCCAGATCATTGATATAGATGACAAATAACAATGGACCCAGCACTGATCCCTGTGGCACACCACTAGTCACAGGCCTCCACTCTGAGAAGCAATCCTCTACTACCACTCTTTGGTTTCTTCCATTGAGCCAATGTCTAATCCAATTTACCACCTCTCCATGTATACCTAGCGACTGAATTTTCCTCACTAACCTCCCATGTGGGACCTTGTTAAAGGGCTTACTGAAGTCCATGTAGACAACATACACTGCCTTCCCTTCATCCACTTTCCTGGTAACCTTCTCGAAAAACTCCAATAGATTGGTCAAACATGACCTATCATGCACAAAGCGATGTTGACTCTCCCTAACAAGTCCCTGTCTATCCAAATGCTTGTAGATTCTGTCTCTTAGTACTGCCTCCAATAACTTACCTACTACCGACGTCAAACTTACTGGCCTATAATTTCCCGGATTACTTTTCGTTCCCTTTTTAAACAAAGGAACAACATGAACCATTCTTCAATCTTCCAGCACCTCAGCAATAGACACCAACATTTTAAAAATATCTGCCAGGGCCCCTGCAATTTCAACACTAGTCTCCTTCAAGGTCCGAGGGAATACCCTTTCAGGTCCTGGGGATTTATCCACTTTAATTTGCCTCAAGATAGCAAGCACCTCCTCCTTTTCTGTACAGTTTCCATGATCTCACTACTTGTTTCCCTTAATTCCATAGACTTTATGCCAGTTTCCTTAGTAAATACAGATGCAAAAAAACCATTTAAGATCTTCCCCATTTCCTTTGGTTCCACACATAGCCGACCACTCTGATCTTCAAGAGGACCAATTTTATCCCTTACAATCCCTTTACTCTTAACATACCTGTAAAAGCTCTTTGGATTATCCTTCACTTTGACTGCCAAGGCAACCTCATGTCTTCTTTTAGCTCTCCTGATTTCCTTCTTATGTATTTTCTTGCACTTTTTATACTCCTCAAGCACCTTATTTACTCCCTGTTTCCTATACATGTCATACAACTCTCTCTCCTTCTTTATCAGAGTTGCAATATCCCTTGAGAACCAAGGTTCCTTATTTCTATTCACTTTGCCTTTAACCCTGACAGGAAAATACAAGCTCTGCACTCTCAAAATTTCTCCTTTGAAGGCTTCCCACTTACCGATCACATCCTTGCCAGAGAACAACCTGTCCCAATCCACGCTTTTTAGATCCTTTCTCATTTCTTCAGATTTGGCCTTCTTCCAGTTTAGAACCTCAACCCTAGGACCAGATCTATCTTTATCCATGATCAAGTTGGAACTAATGGTGTTATGATCACTGGAACCAAAGTGCTCCCCTACACACACTTCCATCACTTGTCCTAACTCGTTTCCTAATAGGAGATCTAATATTGCATCCCCTCTAGTTGGTACCTCTATATATAGATTTAGAAAACTTTCCTGAACACATTTTACAAACTCTAATCCATCTAGATCCCTAACAGTATGGGAGTCTCAATCAATATGTGGAAAATTAAAATCCCCTACCACCACAACTTTATGTTTCCTGCAGTTGCCTGCTATGTTTCTGCAGATTTGCTCCTCCAATTCTCGCTGACTATTGGATGGTCTATAATACAACCCCACTAATGTGGCCATACCTTTCCTGTTTCTCATCTCCACCCATAAGGACTCAGTAGACAAGCCCTCTAATCTGTCCTGCCTGAGCACTGCTGTAACATTTTCCCTGACAAGCAATGCTACTCCCCCACCTTTCAGTCCTCTGCCTCTATCCCATCTGAAACATCGGAACCCTGGAATATTGAGCTGCCAGTCCTGCCCCTCCTGTAGCCAAGTTTCAATATTGCTATAACCTCATAATTCCACGTGTCAATCCACACCCTCAACTCGTCTACCTTCCTCGCAATACTCCTAGCATTGAAATATATACACCTCAGAAGATTTTTACCACCACTCACAACCTTTCTATTTGCAGCTTTGCTTGAACTTTTAACGTCATTTATTTTCACCCCAGCCCCACTGTCAGCTCTGGCACTCTGGTTCCCATCCCTCTGCAAATCTAGTTTAAAGCTTCTCCAATAGCACTAACAAACCTCAGTGAAAGGATATTGGTCCCCCTGTAGTTCAAGTGTAACCCGTCTCTCTTGTACAGGTCCCACCTGCCCCAGAAGAGGTCCCAGTGATCCTGAAATCTGAAACCTTGCCCCTTACACCAGTTCCTCAGCCACTTGTTCATCCTCCAGAGTATTCTATTCTTACCCTCACTGGCAATATTTTTTACCAGACAATTTTAACCAGACAATATCTTTTTTTTGTGGAGCACACACAAAATGCTGGAGGAACTCAGCAGGCCAGGCAGCATCAAACAGAAAAGAGTACAGTCAATGCTTTGGGCCAAGACCCTTCAGCAGTCCTGATTTATATTTAGCTCTTTATTTAATGGAATACCTGGGAATAGGTACTGCCAGGCCAGTCACTCCACTGATCTGATACTGTACTTCACCTTTATTCCTCATTCAATCCACCAATCACTGTCATCAGAGTACTTCTGTGACAAGTGCAAATATGAGCCAGTGTATCCATCCTTGTCAACCTGAGATCCTGTTCTACACAAAGACCTGAATTTTAATTTTTTGTCCTTGTATTGAAAGTCCCTTCATGATCATATAGCACATTATCACTGTTTTACATCCCTCAAGTACTCAATGTTGTTCAGTTTCCTGAATTCCCTCCGGGCTTACTAACATTATTGCACAATTGATGATAGCATACCATCACATTGCTGACTCCATCCGAATTTTGAGCCTTTCCCTGAAGCATTTTGCCACAGCTCTCCTCATCAATTCTTTACAACTCTAGCACGGGAGAGGATTTGGAATAGTTTTATGACAATGTAGCCAGGCCTGGCAATGTCCAGTTACAGAGGCAGTGTAGGTAGGCTATGTGATTTTTATTGGATCATAGGAAGAATGCAGGGAGAGTTAACTTGGGTGTTATCAAATTATGAGAATCCAAGAGAGGGTGACTTAAAGACATATTCTTTTTAGCAGACTGACTGATAATCAATGAACACAGATTAGTGTAAGGATTATAAATGAGATAAGGAGAGCAATCTTTGTCTAGAATTCAATGTCTGAAAAAGTGCTGGATATAGAAACTCAAGTCACATTTAAAAGCTACTTGGCAGAGCTTTTGATGTCCAATATTCAATTAAGTTTCTAGAGTAGGAATCACGGAATTAGACTAACCTCTTGTGCCAGTATAAACAGGATAAGCTGAATGGCCTCAGTGAGGTCTATGATTCTATAAAATCATTTTTACCAATTTTCAATCGCCTCTTCTTTCATAATTCAATATTTTTAAATTAATTTCTTTATGCACTTTTCTTCCAATTTAAGGTGTCTTTGGCTAATCCACTTGTTAAAATAAATTGGTTTATTATTGTCACATTCAAAGGATTCAAAGTATATTTATTATTAAAGTATGTATGCAGTATACAACCCTGAGATTCATCTTCTTCACAGATAGCCACGAAACAAAGAAAACCATAGAACCCGTTCAAAGAAAAACATCAAGCACCCCTCGTGCAAAAAAAAGTCATACAAATGGCAGCTAGAAGATTAACACATTCTGTATCAAGTACTGTCTCAAGTATCTCTTTAAGTCACCTAGTCTAAGGTTCTCCTAATTTGATAACACCCACATTAACTCTCCCTGTCTTCATTACTGTGATCCAGTAATGTCATGTGTCAAAGCATAGTGAAAATACTTGTTTTGCCTGCAAATGATACAGATTATTTTAATACATCAGTACATTGACAATAGTAGAAGAGAAAACAAAATAACAATGTAGAATAAAGTGTTACATGTAGAGAAAGTGCAGTGCAGACTGACAATAAGGTACAAGGCAATAATCGGATAGATTGTGAGTCAAGAGTCCATCTTATTGTACTAGGGGATAAGAGCTGTCATAGAACATAGAACACAGAAAAGCTACAGCACATTACAGGCCCTTTGGCCCACAATGTTGTGCCGACCATGTAACCTACTCTAGAAGCTGCCTAGATTTTCCCTACTGCATAATCCTCTATTTTTCTAAGCTCCATGTACCTATCTAAGAGTCTCTTAAAAGACCCTATTGTATCTGCATCTATCACCTTTGCTGGCAATGTATTTACGCACCACTACTCACTGTGTGAAAAACTTACCTCTGACATCCTCCTTGTACCTACTTCCAAGCACTTTAAAACTATGCCCCTTCATGTTAACCATTCCAGCCCTGGGAAAAAGCCTCTGGCTATTCACACAACCAATGCCTCTTATCATCTTATACACCTCTATCAGGTCACCTCTCATCCTTCATCACTCCAAGGAGAAAAGGCCAAGTTCACTCAATCTATTCTCATAAGGCATGCTCCCCAATCCAGGCAACATTCTTGTAAATCTCCTCTGCCCTCTCTCTATAGCATCCACATCCTTCCTGTAATGAGGTGACCAGAATTGAACAGAGTATTCCAAGTGGGGTCTAACTACAGTCTGTTGCTGACTGTCCTTGAGACTGGTGGTACTTGCCTTCAAGCTCTTGTCCCTTCTGCCCAATTGCTGGAGCGAGAATAGAGATGTCCAAGGTGAGTCGGGTAGTTGATTTGCTGGGGCAGCGAGTAGTGCATTCATAATCTCTGGAGGGGAGGCTGGTTTATGTGATAAACTGAGTTGTGGCCATTTCTTGTGGCCTTTGCAGAGCAGTTGCCACACCAGACCTTCTTGCATCCAGATAGGATGCTTTCTATGGTCCATCTATAAAAAATCCATGAGGTCTAAAGGGGACATGCCAGGTTTCTTTAGCCTCCTAAGAAAATAGAGGTGCAGGTGCACTTTCTTGGCTATAGCATCTATGTAGTTGGACTGAGGCAGGTTATTGCCTATTGGCACAATATGAATAGTATTGTTCTTTTAATTTTATTAACTTCTGACAAACAAGGGATGTTCACAGTGGCTTAAATTTTTAAATGCTACATTTTCAAAGAACAAAGATTAAAATCAACACGTTTAAGCTGAATAGTGGATTTTTCATGAACTGTTATAGCAATTACATCAAGAAATTAATGCCTTATCTACTGCCAGATATTAATTGAATATTTTCTGATCAATGAAAATAACAGAATCTGAAAATGCTGACATTCTCTGGAAAGAATTTTTCACATATTATTTGAATGCCTCTCATAAAATATCTAGTTGAAGGTCAAGGTTGGTTGGGAGTTTGTTTGAGTTGTAATGCTTTCCTGTTCATTCTTTGGGACTGTATTTGATACAGCCTTCAGCCTAGGCTGCTTCCAATATGTCTCAGGATAGTAGTTTACTTCTTTGATGAAATAAATTCATTCCTGTATATGTATATTTCTAATCTAACTTCATCTCTAAATACTGAACAAAGGAGCTGTTTTAGATCTTTTTCTCTATTTATAAAAGATCATTGACCTAAAACATTGACATTGTTTCCATTTTTCTGCCTGAGATGTTGGGTGCTTCTAGTATTTTCACCTTTTTTTGAGAACGCGGACTGATGTGGATGAGCAAAGGCACCTTGGAGTTTATGACCACCGATCTGAAAATGTAGCAAAACAGCACAATAAAGCAGCTAAAATGGCCTACAGAGTTTTGAGCAACAAACAGTCTGGCAGAGGATCTTTAAAAACGCAAACAACAGGAATTCTGCAGATGCTGGAAATTCAAGCAACATTGATGTGTGTGGCAGAGGATCTTAGTGGATTGAGCAGCATCCGTGGGAGGAAAAGATTTGTTTAGGTTTCCTTTGTTGTTCTTCATTAACTGAAACTCACAAGACAAGAACAGAGAGTTTACAGCAGAACTGTACATGGCGTAGGTCAGAATAAATGAAAATTTAAAAAACAACTTCAGTTGGTGGAAATCTGAAATAAAAACAAAGTATTCTGGATTCACTCAGCATCAGCAAAGAGAAAAACAGATTATCATTTCAAAATGGAGGTCTTTTATCAGAAAAGGGTATTTACATATTATTAAAATAGTCTTATAAGAAAAAGTTTAAGATTGAAACAGTAACTGTATTACTTTTCTGGGGAATGGTGCTTGATAAGCACTTGTATTTTTTAAGACTGTAAGACATAGAGCAGTATTGGGCCTTTTGGTCCTTCGAGTCTGATCTGCCATTTGATTATGGCTGATTTATTTTCCTTCTCAACCTTTCACCTGCCTTCTGCCCATAACCATTGACACTCTCACTAATAAATAACCCACAAATCTCTGCTTTGAACTCTTATTCTGCCTGGAACCATCAATCCACACCTAAACCACAACACTCCGTATTCCTCCCATCCATATACTTATCCAAACTTGTAATCTTTGCAGTCAGATCCACATCCAGCAATTCTGCTGGCAGCACATTTTTAAATTTTTATAAAACTTATTTATTGAGATATTGCGCGGAATAGGCCCTTTTGGCTCTTTGAACCACGCTGCACAGCAATTCCCCGATTTAATCCTAGCCTAATCATGAGACAATTTCCAATAACCAATTAAACTTCCAACAGGTGCGGCTTTGGAATGAGGGAGGAAACCGGAGCACCCCAGAGGAAACCCACACAGTCACGGGGAGAACGTATAAACTCCTTACAGGCAGCGGTAGAAATTGAACGTGGTGGCCTGCACTGTAAAGCGTCATGCTAACCACTACACTACCGTACCACCCAACACTCACACCACCGTCTGAGTGAAACTTTCCCCTCAGGTTCCCTTTAAATATTTCACCATTCACCCTTAACCTATGATCCCTAGTTCTAATTTCACCCAACATCAGTGGAAAAAGCCTGCTTGCATTTACCTTATCTACATCCCTCATAATTTTGTATATCGCTATCATTGGTCCATTTATTCCCAGGAGTGCAGTGCTAGCTGGAGCACATCCAGTACCTCTTTAAGAAAAAACGAAATAAACAAGCTAATTAATTTGGTGCCGCTCAGGGTGATTTGGGTATCTCAGAAACTGCTGATTTCCTGGGATTTTTACGCACAACATACTCCGAAGTTTACAAAGAATGGTGCAAAAAACAAAAAAAAAATTCCAGCGAGTGGATTTAACAAGATATTTTCGCTCACAGAGCAGCCACTCGCTGGATTTTTTTTTTTGTTTTTGGCACCATTCTTTGTAAACTCCAGAGTCTGTTGTGCGTAAAAATCCCAGGAGATCAGCAGTTTCTGAGATACTCAAACCACCCTGGGCGGCACTTAATTAATTAGCTTGTTTATTTCGGCTTTTTTCTTAAAGAGGTGCTGGACGTGCTCCGGCTAGCACTGCACCCCTGCTTATTCCCCTCTACTCCAGAAAATAATGTCCTAGCCCATTTAATGTTTCTATCTAACTCAGGTCCTCGAGTCCTGGTAATATCATTGTATATTTTATTTTAACTCTTCCAATCATATTGATTTATTTCCCGTAAGTAGATGACCAGAAATGCACACAATACTCCAAATTTAGCCTCATCAATGTCCTATACAATTTCAACATAACAGCCCAACTCCTGTATTCAATACTTGATTTATGAAGACTAATGTGCCAAAAGCTCTCTTTATGACCCTATCTACCTATGAAGCTACTTTCAAGCAATTATGAATCTGTATTCCCAGATCCCTCTGTTTGATCGCACTCCTCAGTGCTCTACACTCACAGTATAAGACATATACTGGTTGGTCCTCCCAAAGTGCAACACCTCACACTTACCTGCATTAAATTCCAACTGCCAGTTTTCAGCCTTTTTTTCCATCTGGTCCCGATCGTGCTGCAAGCTTTGATAACCCTTCCTGTGGTCCACTACAGCGCCATTCTTGGTAACATCCATAAATGTGGTGATCCAGTTTATTACATTATCATCCAGATCAATAATATAGATGACAAACAACAATGCACCCAGAACCGATCCCTGCAGTACACCACTAGTCACAGACTTCCCACCAGAGAGGCAACCATCTACTACCAGTCAATGGCTTTACTACATCATACTGAGTGCCAAGTGACTGAATCTTCTGAATCAGCCTTCCATGCAGGACTTTGTCAATAGCCTTGAAAAACTTCATGTCCACTGCCTTTCCTGCATCAACTTTCCTGGCAAAGTCCTTGAAAAACTCTATAAGATTATTTAGACACATAAAATTAACATTTTGGCTATTCCTATTCAAATCCTGTCTATCCAAATACTGATATACCATGTCCTTCAGAATACCTTCCAATAATTTATCTTCTATGGACATTAAAACACCAGCCTAAGATGTCCCAGTTTATTCTTCGAGCCTTACTTGAACAATAGAACAGCATTAGCTTTCCTCCAGTGTTCTAGCACCTCACCCATGATTATGGGCATCTTAGATACCTCTACCAGGACCCTGGCCAGCTGGTGGTGCAGTGATATCAGTGCCGGACTCTGGAGCGAAGGTTCCCGAGTTCGAATCCAATCGGGCCGCTCCTCGGCACGCTTTCCATCTGTGCCGGGTTGAGTGTAAAAAAAAACTGCGCTGTGAGAAGAACGTGGGGGACCACTCACAGAATCTTTCCTCCAAGACAACCACTTGAAGAAAAAAGTACTGGCAGAGTATGGCACACAAATAAAAACACAGGACCCTTTCAATTTCTTCACTAGCTTTCCTCAAGTTCCATGGACACCTTGTTAGGTCGTAGGAACATATCCTCAAGACAGCAAGCACCTCCTCTTATGTAATCCAGATACAGTCCATGACCTCTCAATTGTTTTGCCTTAGTCCTATAGACTCAGTGTCCATCTGCTTCAGTTGCTTAAGACCATAAGACATAGGAGCAGAATTAAATCACTCAACCTATCGAGTCTGCTATGCTATTCCATTATGGCTGATTTATTACTGCTCTCAGCCCTAGTCTCTGCCTTCTCCCTATAACCTTTGATCACTAATTAAGCAAGAAGTTATCAACCTCTGCTTTAAATATACTCAATGCCTTGGCCTCCACAGCTCTCCATGGCAATGAATTACGCAGATTCACTCCCCTTTAACTAAAGGTATTCCTTCTCATCTCAGTTCTAAATGTATGTCCCCTTATTCTGAGGCTCTGCCCTCTGGTCCTAGTCTCACCGACTATAGGAAACATCCTCTCCACATCCATTCTGTCTAGGCCTTTCAATATTTCATAGGTTTAAATGAGAATCCCCCCTCATTCTTCTAAACTCCAATGAGTGCAGGCCCAAAGCCATCAAATGTTCCTCATATGTTGACCCTCTCATTTCTAGAATCATTCTTGCAAACCTTTTCTGGACCCTCTCCAATGCCAGCGCATCTTCTTTTAGATGAGAGACCCAAAACTGCTCCCAATACTTCAAGTGTGGTCTGACCAATGCCTTATAAAGCCTCAGATTCACCTCCTTGCTCTTATATTCTAGTCCCCTCGAAATGAATGCTAACATTGCATTTGCCTAATCACTGACTCAGACAGCAAGATTACATTTTGGAGATCCTTCACAAAGACTCCCAAGTCCTAATGCACCTCTGATTTCTGAATTTTCTCCCCATTTAGAAAATAGTCTATGTCTTTATTTCTTCTTCTAAAGTGCATGACCATACACTATGTTCCATCTGCCACTTCTTTGCCCATTTTACTAATTTCTCTAAGTCCTTCTGCAGACTCCCTGCTTCCTCAACACTACTTGCCCCTCCACTTATCTTTGTATCATCTGCAAACCTGGCCACAAAGCCATCGATTCTGTCATCCGTATAGTTAACGTATAATGTGAAAAAGCACTCTCAATTCCAACCCCTGCAGAACATAACTTGTCACCAGTAGCCATCCAGGATAGGCCCGCTCTATTGCTTCCTGCCACTCAGTCAATCTTCTATCCATGTTAGTATTTTTCCTATAATACCATGGACTCACACATTGTTAAGCAGCCTCTTGTGCAACATTTTGTCAAAGACCTTCTGAAAATCTATATAAACATCATCCGCTGACTCTCCTCTGTCTCTCCTGCCTGTTATTTTCTCAAAGAATTCAAGTGATTCTTCAGACAAGATTTCCCCTTAAGGAACCTCTGCATGATTTTATCATGCACATTCAAGTACCCCAAAACCTTATACTTAATAATGTACTCCAACATTTTCCCAAACACTGAAGTCAGTCTAACTGGCCTAAAATTTCCTTTCTTCTGCTTCCTCCTCCCAGTTAAAGAGTCGAGTAATATTTTGCAATTTTCCGGTCTTCAGAAACATTTCAGGATCTAGTGATTCTTGAAAGATAACTACTGATGCCTCTATAATCTCTTCAGCTACCTAGGGTGTAATCCATCTGGTCCTGGTGATTTATCTACCTCCAGACCTTTCAGCTTCCCAGGCACCATCCTCTTAGTAATAGCAACTACACTTACTTCTGTTCCCTGACACTAACAAATTCCTGGCATATTGCTAGCATCTTCATTAGTGAAGACTGATACAAAATACTTACTAAGTTTTCTGTCATTTCTTTGTCAGACTTCAAAAGTTCAAAGTAAAACTTATTATCAGAGTACACACATGTCATCCCATACAAAACTAGGATTTGTCTTCTGTGGGTATACTTAGCAAATCTATAGAACAGTAACTATAAACTGTAAACATCAGGAACTGTTTAATGTAAGCAAACTGCAAACGCAGATATAAATAAATAAATAAATAAATAACAATAAATAATAATACAACAGAGTCCTTAAATAACTCCTTAAATGAGTGTGGCTATCCCCTTTTGTTCAAGAGCCTGATGCTTGAGGAATAATAACTGTTCTTGAACTTGCTGGGGTGTGTCCTGAGGCACCTATACCTTCTACCTGATAGTCATAGTCATAGTCATAGTCATAGTCATACTTAATTAAGAAGCGAGAAAAAAGCATGGCCTGGGTGGTGCGGATCTTTGATAATGAATGCTGCTATTCTACGGCAATGGTTCGTGTAGATGTGCTCAATGGTTGAAAGGGTTTACCCATGATGTACTGGGCTGAATCCACTACCTTTTGTAGGATTTCCCACTCAGGGGCATTGGTGTTCCCATACTGGGCCGTACTTCAACCAGTCAGCACACTTTCCACGGCACATCCACAGAAGTTTGCCAAGATTTTTGATGACATGCCAAACCTCCACAGACTCCTGAGGAAGTAGAGGCACTGTTGTGCTTTCTTTGCAATAATATTTATATGATGGGTCCACGACAGGTCCTCTGAGGTAGAGACACCCAGTAATCTAAAGTTACTGACCTTCTCCACCTCTGATCCTCCGATGATTCCTGGCTCATGGACTTCTGGTTTCCCTCTCCTGAAGTCTACAATCAGTTCGTTGGTCTTATTGACATTGAGTGAGAGGGTGTTGTTATTGCACCACTCAGCCAAGTTTTCAATCTCTCTCTTGTATGCTGATTTATCATCCCCTTTGATACAGCCTACAACAGCGATGTCATCAGCAAACTTGCATATGGTGTTGGAGCTGTGCTTAGCCACACAGTCGAGGGTGTAAAGCGAGTAGAGCAGGGGGCTCAGTACATATCCCTGCGGTGCTGATGTGCTGATGGAGATTGCGGAGGAGTTGCTTTTGCCAATCCAGACTGCACAATTGCACAAGGGAGTATTAAGGCCCAGGTCCTGGAGCTTACTGATTAGTTTTGAGGGGATGATGGTGTTATATGCTGAGTTGTAATCGATAAAGAACATCCTGATGTAAGCATCCTTGCTGTCCAGATGTTCCAGGGTTTTCTGAAAAGCGAATGAGATGGCATCCGCTGTAGACCTGTTACTTTGGTAGGCAAACTGGAGTGATCCAAGTCACCATTCAGACAGGAGCTGATATGCTTCAACACCAGCCTCTCAAAATGCTTCATCACTGTGGACCTAAGCGGCACTGGGCGATAGTCATTTGGACAGGTTACCATGCTCTTCCTGGGCACTGGTACGATTGAAGCCTGCTTGAAGCAGGTGGGTACCACACACTGCCAGAGTGAGAGGTTGAAGATATCTGTGAATACACCAGCCATTTGGTCAGCAAAGATCTTCAGTATTTGGCCTGGTACTCCATCTGGAATGCATGCTTTTCTTGGATTCACTCTCTTGAAGGCAGTCCGCATATCGTCTTCAGATACTGAGACCAAAGATCATTGAGAAACATGGAGGTATGTGGTGGTTCCTCCCTGTACTGTTGATCAAAGCAAGCATGGATGGCTTTAACCTAATCTGGAAGCAAAGCTCTGCTGTCCCCTATGTTGCAAGATTTAGCTTTGTAGGAAGTTATGGCATTCAAACCCTGCCACAGCTGTCAAGTGTCCCTCATTGATTCCAGTCTAGTCCAGAATCTCCACTTAGCCCAAGAAATGGTTCTTCGGAAACCATACTTACACCTCTTGTAGCGTTCTTGATTTCCAGACTTGAATGCCTCTGACCTGGCTCTCAGCAGGTTCCTAATTTCGTTATTATCTAGGACTTCTGACTGGAGAAAACTCTGAATGATTTTCTGGGGACACACTCATCCACAGCTGTGTTAATGAAGTCTGTAAAGACCCTGCTGTAGTCATTCAGGTGAGTGAGCTCAAGTGAGCTCTTGAACACAGCTTAGTCCATTGACTCAAGGCAATCCTGTAACCGTTCCTCAGCCTCTTGCGACCACCTCTTAGCTGTCTTGATCACTGAAGCTCTGCTCTTTAGGCTTTTTGTCTGTATGCGGGTAGGAGTACAGCCAAATGATCCGACCGTGGTCTCGGGAGGGAATACTAGGCATTCCTTATCATATTGTAACAGTGGTCTAATGTGTTGTGACCTCTGGTGCAACAGGTTACATGTTGGTGATAATTGGGCAGGGTTTTCTTCAAACAGGCCTGCTTAAGGTTGCTGACTATAATTAGAAATGCGTCAGGATGGCCATTTCTTGTTTACAGACAGTACGGTGCAGTTTCGCGAGTGCTTGCTTATAATCGGCCACTGGTGGTATGTAAACTGCAGCCAGATTCACAGATGAGAACTCTAGAGACAAATAGAATGGTCTATATCCAATCATTAGTTGTTCTAAGTCAGGGGAACAAGAAGTCGACTTTACGCCAATATCCGTGCACCAACGAGAATTGACTAAAAAGAATACACTGCCACCTTTTTCTTATGAGAATTCAAAGTTCGATCCATTCTGAAAATCAATATCCACTCATGCTTCTCTTTTACTCTTTATATGCATCAGAAAAAAAACTTCTGGTATCATCTTTGATATTATTGGCTCGCTTAACTCATATTTCATCTTTACTCTCCTTATGGATTTTTTAGTTGGCTTCTGTCAGTTTTATAAAAGCTTCCCAATCCTTTAATTTCCCATTAATTTTTGCTATATTATATGCCTTTTCTTTTGCTTTAATGCTGTCTTTGTCATCCCTTGTCAACCACAGTTACCTCATCCGTTTTTTAGAATGCTTCTTCATCTTTGGGTTGTATCTACCCTGTGACTTCCAATTTGCTGCCAGAAACTCCATCCATTGTTGTTCTGCCATCATTCCTGTTAGTGTCTTCTTCTGATCAATTTTGGCCAGCTCCCCTTATACCTCTATAATTTCATGTACTTCACTATAATATTGATACATCTGACTTTATCTTCTCCCTCTCAAACTGAAGGTTGAATTCTATCATATTATGATCACTTGTCTCCTAAGGGTTCCCTTACCTTCAGCTCACTAATCCAATTTGATTCATTACACAACACCTAATCCAGAATTTCCTTTCCCCTAGAAGGCTCAACCACAAGGTGCTCTAATAAGCAGTCTCGTAGACCTTCTATAAATTTCCTCTCTTAGGATTCAGCTCCAACCTGATTTTCCAGTCTACCTACATACTGACATCCCACATCACTGTTGTAAAACTGCCCTTATTATATGCCTTTTCTACTTCCATTGAAATTTATAGCTTACAACCTAGCTACTGTTTGGAGACCTGCGATAACTCCCATCAGGGTCTCAACTATGATCTTCTTTCTGCCACATCTCAGTGATGCCTAGAACATCATACCTGTCAATCTCTAACTGCGCTACAAGATAATCTAACTTATTCAATTTACTGTTTGCATTTAAATATAACATCTTCAGTTCTGTATTCATTACCCTTTTCGATTTTGCCCCCATGTTACACTTCACCTCATCCCACTGACTGCAATTTTGCCCTATCATATGCCTATCTTTCCTCAGTCTCACTACATACAGCATCAACTGTCCCATCCTCAGCACTATCACTTGTTATGTAACCGGCAACAATGAATATCAATCGAGACAGGTTATATAAAAACAATCAAACATTTATTAAACACGGATAAATGGTAAGGAAAAAAACAAACAAAAACTTTAACCGGAAGTTAACTGCTATGCAGTCGTTCAACAACTCGTCAATCAGCACTGGTTCTTAAAGCGTTAAATGCTAAAACAGTTCTTAAAGCGATAAAGTCAGATATAGTTCTTAAAATGGTAAATTCGAATGTCCAACAGATTTATACGTTCAATTGAGAGAAACTTCTCTGGAGAAGGATTTCTTCATAGATACAACTTTCCTGCTGGGTCTGTCCAAAAGATTCACGATGCAGTAAATAAACAGTTCAAAACAACTGACCTTGGTTTCTAGAGAGCAAACCTTTGCATGAACTCTTTGCTCTTTTAGCAAGAGTTATCTCCGATGCAGGTCACTACTCCTTCAACGAAGACTCAATAAGGTCAATCCTTTGTTAAACTGCCAAACGATGCCAACTCCTCTCGATCCTTCGGTCCTGTACTTCGATAAAGTCTTCGCTCTCCCTTCTACTGCTGCTGGAATAGGGTAAATCAGCACATCTAGCCAAAAATTTCCAGTCCAATAATATCGTATCTTGCAATAGAACGCAACACTCCGTTTTAAAAATGAAACTGTGTCACAAAAACAAACACGCAACAGAAACGGAGACACAGCACATTCCACCTGAAAATCTACAAACTATAAACTAACTGCGTCACCTGGGGTCTACCCTTATATACCCATGGTGCACATGTCATCACCTGATCTCACATCGGCGGGAAAATCAGATCAGTTGACCTCCAAAAGACCATTACATCATTCTCAAAAAAAAACAGATCTCCTTGAGCATGTAACACCTCCCTTCAAAAAAATTTGGTCTCTTAAAGAACAAAATTTTAACAATTAACAATTTATACAAAAAAATACAAAGGTATAAAATTTACAAAATACAGAATATATACAGTCTTATCTTTCAGCACTTTACAAACTAATGTACAGTAGGTGTTACAAATGTAAAAGTACCACTTCATAAAAAAAAACAAATTTTCATTGTACATTTAACATTTATGCAATCAGCGGTCACATTATCTTTACCCTTAATATGAGTGATCAAGATATTGTATTCCAGTAACATTAGACTGTATTATTAAACTTTTCCTTAACTGTCACAGTGGCATGACCAAATTCACTTTTATCTAAGTTAATAGTTAAGTTAGCTTTTGAAAGTCTCTCAAATAATTTCTCCACTGCAACAATATGTGATTTCCATGTATTATGTCCTGTAACTAAATCATCAATATAAGCATCTGTATCTTTTAATCCCTGAATCATGCTATTAATCATCCTCTGAAAAGTACCTGGTGCATTCTTCATCCCAAATGGAAGAACATTATATTCAAATAACCCAGATGGGGTTACAAATGCAGAAATCTCTCTACCTCTATTCATCAATGGAACACTCCAATAACCTTTTAACAAGTCAATTTTTGTAAGGAATTTGGCCTGTCCAACTTTATCCACACAATCATCTACCCTAGGGATTGGATATGCATCGGTCTTTGTCACAGCATTCACCTTTCTGTAATCTGTACAAAACCTAATACTATGGTCTGACTTAGGCACCATAACTCACGGTGAACTCCAATTTGAATTAGAATGTCTAATAATATCATTCTCTAACATATACTTAATTCCTTGTTCAGCAAGATCACATTTTTTAGCTGTTCATTCAATACAGATGTTGCTTTGTTTTATGGGTTTTGCATCTCCAACATCTACATCATGCTTAGCTACAGTGGTTCTTCTAGGGACGTCTGGAAATAAATCTCTGTATTTTAAAATTAACTGTTTCATCTGCTCTCTCTGCTCTGGCTGTAAATAAGCTAATTTTTCAACAATATTTTCTAGAATTTTTGAATTCGGTAACCTGGTTGAAATAATGTTGGGTTTAAAATGAGTTTCAGATGAATCCTCCATTAAGTTTTTATCAAGATCAGACTCATTATTGATCACAACAGTCATAGTGGCAGCTTCTCTCTCATAATACGGTTTTATCATATTTATATAACACCGCTGTGTTGTCTTTCTCCGATCTGGGGTTTTTACCACGTAATCTACCTCATTTACCTTAGATTTAATCTTATAAGGACCATGAAATTTGGCTTGTAATGGGTTCGTTTGCACTGGGAAAAGAACCAACACCTTATCTCGAGGCTTAAATGACCTCATTCTGGCTTCCTTATCATACCAAGTCTTCATCTTCTCTTGAGCTAATTTTAAATTTTCCTTGGCCAAGCTACAAACTTCATACAATCTTTCTTTAAATTTCAAAACATAATCTAGCAAATTAGTGTGTACTTCTTTATTAATCCACTGTTCCTTCAACAAGGTCAAAGGTCCTCGAACTCTATGTCAAAACACAAGTTCAAAAGGACTAAAACCTAATGATTCCTGTACTTCCTCCCTTACTGCAAAAATTAGTAAATGTATACCTTCATCCCAATCCTTTTCATTTTCCACACAGTATGTCCTAATCATAGTTTTTAGTGTGGAATGAAATCTCACCAAGGCTCCTTGTGATTCTGGATGATAGGCTGATGAAATAATCTGTTTTGCCCCCAGTTTATAAACCATCTGCTGAAACAACCCCGACATAAAATTACTACCTTGATCTGATTGTATTTCCTTAGGTAACCCAAAATAAGTAAAGAATTTTATAAGAGCCTTTGTCACAGTTTTGGCTGTTATATTCCTAAGAGGGACTGCCTCTGGAAACCTAGACACTGTGCACATAATAGTTAATAAATATTGATGACCAGTTTTAGTTTTTGGCAAAGGACCTACACAGTCTGCAATGATTTTTGAGAACGGTTCTCCGAATACTGGAATTAGTTGCAGTGGCGCCACTGGAATAACCTGATTAGGTTTACCCACAATTTGACATGTATGACATGTTCTACAAAATGTCGCCACATCTTGTCTTAAATTAGGCCAAGAAAAATGTTTAGAAACTTTGTTCATAGTTTTCTTTACACCTAAATGACCACCCAACGGAATACTATGAGCCATAGCTAAAATCTCATTTCGGTAAATTTTAGGAACTACTACCTGATGATTAACTTCCCATTCCTCACTAGCAGGAATTGTAGGTGATCTCCACTTTCTCATTAATACCCCCTTTTCAAAATAATATCTTACTGGTACTTTTTCAATTTCACTATCTGAAAGAGCTTGTACTTTTAATTTAACTATCTCAGGATCTCTACCCTGCTCTGCTATCATATCCTCCCAAGATAAATACAAATCTTCCTGGTCAGACTTACCACCAAAATCCTGATCAAATAATGTAGGTAAGAAAGTTTCTGATACATCCTCCAAATTCGAATCTTGATTTGAACTGTCATGGGTAACAACCTCATCCTTTACATCAGTCTTTTTAGCCATAGCTCTTGTTACAACACAGGAAGAATCTGTGTTATAATTCCTCTGTGGTTCCTCAGAATTTGAATTTATTGTCAAATGTACATTTGTACTTCAGGAAAAACTTGTCCACCTGCTAAATCATTCCCTAACAAAAGGGAAACATCATTCACAGGTAAACTGGATTGTAATCCTAATTTAACAACCACTGTAACTAATCCTGACCTTGAATTTATTCTATGTAAATGTACTGGCATAAGGACACTCCCTGCTCCTCTTATATAATTTACCTCACCAATATCAGACTCATCACTGAACTTCAGCACACTGTCTAATATTAGTGATTGAGAAGCTCCAGTATCTCTAAGTATCCTTATTGATACTGAATTGGATCCTTCTTTCAAGGATACAAATCCTTCTGTTATAAAAGTTTCATATCCCTTCTTAACCTGGTCGGACTCTGACACATCTTCATTAATATTTTCTGAGCCCTGTGGCTTTACAGGTTTTCCAATATGCTGCACACACGCATCTGGGACTTCTTTCTCTTTCATTTTCAATCTGAAGCAATTAGCTACTACATGTCCAGGTTTCTTATAATAATTACAAATAATACCAAAATGTCTCTCCTTCACATGTCTCCCTTCATCCTTACTTTTCTCACTAACTTCAGATTTAATTTCTGGTTTACCTTGACTCTCTGTGTTATTTTTCCTTTTAAAAATTTTTCCTGGAGAAAATTTATTCTTGTGAATTAAATCATACTCATCAGCTAATTTAGCAATCTCCTGCAGTGTAGCAGTGTCCCGCTCATTTAAGTATGTTCTCACTTCGACAGGAATGCTTCTTTTAAATTCCTCCTGCAAAATCAACTGGTTTAATTTATTATACTCCCCATTCACATTTTTAGAGGAAACCCATCTCTCGAAACACACGAATTTCTCATAGGCAAATTCCACATAAGTTTTTTCCACCGATTTCTTCAAACTTCTGAATCGTTCTCTATACGCTTCCAGAACCACCTCATATGCCTTTAATATATGCTGCTTAATAATATCATAATTCAGTGCTTGCTCAGCATCTAAAGCTGTAAATATTTGTTGTGCCTTGCCTTTAATTACACTTTGTAACATCACTGGCCATTGCTCTTTCGGCCACTTTAAACTCAGAGCAACAATTTTGAAATGCTGGAAATATTTGTCCACCTCAGCTTCATTAAATGGAGGAGCCAAAATAACCTCACGACTAGCAATAAACTGTTTCGTAGAACTAGAAGACTGACTCCCGGACTTTAATTTCTGCATCTCTAGCTCAAATTTCCTCTGGTTTTCAGCTTCTCTTTCTTTAAAATCCCTTATTTTATTAGCCTCTCTTTCTTCCATTTCTGCTTTAAATTTTTCAAACTTTAACTGTTCAAGATGTAACTGCATTTCCAGATTATTCATTGGAAACTTATCTAACACCTCCTCATCAAATAAATTCAAATTAATATAATGTTCAGCAATTTTTCTTTGTATGAAAGCTTTGGTGGAATTTTTCATAATACCTTTAATATCCAACTTCCTAGCAATCTCCAATACCTTAGGTTTTCTCGCACTCTCTAAAGACCCCAAGTTAGGCTTGTCCAAAAACCCATCAATATCAATTGTTGCCGAATACAACACACACACCAATCAAACCAAAAAAAAAATCGGGAATTTCCCTTTTCCAAATCAAAATGGCAATTACCAGCACTTAAACTCAAAATCAGAACATCACCCGCGAGCCCCCACAGACTATATTACGTAACCGGCAACAATGAATATCAATCCAGACAGGTTATATAAAAACAACCAAACATTTATTAAACACGGATAAACGGTAAGGAAAAAAACATACAAAAACTTTTACCGGAAGTTAACCGCTATGCAGCCATTCAACAACTCGTCACTCGGCACTAGTTCTTAAAGCGTTAAATGCTAAAACAGTTCTTAAAGTGATTAAGTCAGATGTAGTTCTTAAAATGGTAAATTCGAAAGTCCAACAGATTTATACGTTCAATTGGGAGAGACTTCTCTGGAGAAGGATTTCTTCATAGACGTGACTTTCCTGCTGGGTCTGTCCAATGGATTCACGATGCAGTAAATAAACAGTTTAAAACAACTGACCTTGGTTTCTAGAGAGCAAACCTTTGCATGAACTCTTTTCTCTTTTGGCAAGAGTTATCTCCGATGCAGGTCACTACTTCTTCAACGAAGACTCAATAAGGTCAATCCTTTGTTAAACTGCCAAACAATGCCGACTCCTCTTGATCCTTCTGTCCTGTACTTTGATAAAGTCTTCACTCTCCCTTCTACTGCTGCTGGAATAGGGTAAATCAGCACATATAGCCAAAAATTTCCAGTCCAATAATATTGTATCTTGCAATAGAACACAACACTCCGTTTTATAAATGAAACTGCATCACAAAAACAGACACGCAACAGAAGCGGAGACACAGCACATTCCACCTGAAAATCTACAAACTAAAAACTAACTGCGTCATCTGGGGTCTACCCTTATATACCCATGGTGCACATGTCATCACCTGATCTCACATCGGTGGGAAAATCACGTCAGGTGACCTCCAAAAGACCATTACATCATTCTCACAAAAAACAGATCTCCTTGAGCAGGTAACACACTCCAGTTCACATATCCCTGCCAACTTAGTGTAAACCATCCCCATCTGCTCTAGCAAAGCTGCTCGCAATGATATTGGTCCCCCTTGGGTTCAGCTGTAATCCTCCTCTTTTGTACTGGTCATACTATCCCCAGAAGAGATCATAATGATCCAGAAATCTGAAATGTTTTCCACTGCACCACTTCCTTAGTGCATATTTGATTATGCTGATCATCAAGAGGACCACTTTTGTTCTTTACATTGATATATGTTTAGAAGGCCTTGGGATTGTCCTTCACCTTGTTTGCCAGAGCATCCTCATGCCTTCTTTTGACCCTCCTGATTTCCCACTTAAGTGTTCTCATGCATTTTCATACTGCACAAGTACCTTATTTGTTCTTTGCTGCCTATACTTGTTACGGACTCCTTTGTAATCTTAACCATAGTTTCACAACCCCTCGAAAACCAAGGTTCCATAGACATGTTACCCTTTTATTCTAGCATGAACATACAAACTCAATACTCTCAATATTTCACTTTTGAAGGGCTCCACTTTCCAAGCATCCCTTTTGCCGAAAATAACCTATCCCAAGTCACACCTGCCAGATCTTTTCTGACACCATCCACGATGGCGAAGTGGTGGTGAATGGAATTAAGTTGGGTTAGCTAGTTTCCAGTTAACACAGCACCATGGGCTGAATGGCTTGCTTGTCATAGATTTTCGGTGAAACATGATAAATACCCTGCTTTAATTGTCAACACAAGGTGAGCAAACATGGCATCTTAGGCACTGCAGTTGTGAATTCTTCCACAAAGACTACTTCTTATTCTGAAGGATCTGCACTTATCTCTCTCAATAACGTCTCAAACTTACTTGATGTTATGTCATGTTAAATGATGCTCAGAAGATGAGATTCCCCCTGGCCAAACTTCTAGACTTTCCCTGGATCTGTGTTACAAAAGAACAAGAAACATCTGAGACTCCTTTTGGCAACCAATGTCATTTATTTGACTGACTGATCCCTCAGGTGTTCTGCTCTACATTTGTGTAACTAAACTTCAAAAATCATGCCCATTCCTATTTCACCACAGCTCTGATTGTAAATACCCTCAATGGGAAACATGACATGTAAACAGAAAGTGATAGAAATATTCAGAAGACCAGGTCTGATATTCCTGTTCCATGATTTGTTGTTTTTTAAACTACCATTTGCAAAAATTGAGTGAAGCAGAATTGTCCACAATTATCACCTGTGGAATTGATCAGGACCATATCCAAAATTCGATTCTGAAAAAAATCCCTTTTCCCTGTTTAGCATGGAATCCATTTTGGGAGATGCATTTTTTTTGGATACGTTATCTAAAGGATTCTGAGACTGTCCATTTAAGCATTATTTTTATGATTCTCTATTGAAAAGCACATTGCTACATTACAAGCCAGGGAACATATCTAGGGAGGTATTTGCCCTCAGATGTCCTTCAGAAATATGCTTTCCATTCATTGACTTTCTCATTTTTGAAATGTATGAAAGCATCACTGAAAAGACATCACCTTCATTTTCTTTTACTTCCCTCATCTGGTAGAGGTGTTGAACTATTGGATATATGTGCCCCTTAAGCACAGAGCGACCACTCTCTGCTGAACATTGACGGCTCCTCCATTGAGATCGCTTAGAGCACCAAATTTCTTGATGTTCACCTGGTGGTGAATCTCACCTGGTCACTCAACACCAGTTCCATAGCCAAGAAAGCTCAGCAGCGTCTACTTTCTGCAAAGGCTGAGAAAAGTCAATCTCCCACCCCCATCCTCACCACATTCTACAGAGGATGTATCGAGAGCATCCTGAGCAGCTGTATCACTGCCTGGTTCGGGAATTGCACCATCTCATATCGCAAGACCCTGCAGCGGATAGTGAGGTCAGCTGAGAAGATCATCGGGGTCTCTCTTCTCTCCATTAGAGAGATTTACACCACACACTGCATCCGTAAAACAAACAGCATTATGAAGGACCTCACACACCCCTCATGCAAACTCTTCTCCCTCCTGCCATCTGGCAAAAGGCATCGAAGTATTCAGGCTCTCACGACCAGACTGTGCAACAGCTTCTTCCCCCAAGCCATCAAACTCCTCAATACTCAGAGTCTAGACTGACATCTACATCATTTATTATTATATTGTAATTTGTCCTCCACTGTGCCTATTGTCTTGTTTATTAATTATTGTATTGCCCTGGACTGTTTTGTGCATTTTATGTAGTCCTGTGCAGGCCTGTAGTCTAGTGCAGTTTTTATGTTGTTTTACATAGTCTAGTGTAGCCTTGTGCTGTCTCACATAGTCTAGTGTAGTTTTGTGTTGTTTCATGTAGCACCGGGGTCCTGGAGGAACGTTGTTTTGTTTTTACTGTGTACTGTACCAGCAGCTTATGGTCGAAATGACAATAAACTTGACTTGACTTGAACAAAAACAACAGGAATTCTGCAGATGCTGGAAATTCAAGCAACACACATCAAAGTTGCTGGTGAACGCAGCAGGCCAGGCAGCATCTGTAGGAAGAGGTGCAGTCGACGTTTCAGGCCGAGAACCTTCGTCAGGACTAACTGAAGGAAGAGTGAGTAAGGGATTTGAAAGTTGGAGGGGGAGGGGGAGATCCAAAATGATAGGAGAAGACAGGAGGGGGAGGAACATTTCACCCGTGAGTCGACTGGGGTGATATACTGCGTCCGGTGCTCCCGATGTGGCCTCTTATATATTGGCGAGACCCGACGCAGACTGGGAGACAGCTTTGCTGAACACCTACGCTCTGTCCGCCAGAGAAAGCAGGATCTCCCAGTGGCCACACATTTTAATTCCACATCCCATTCCCATTCTGACATGTCCATCCACGGCCTCCTCTACTGTAAAGATGAGGCCACACTCAGGTTGGAGGAACAACACCTTGTATTCCGTCTGGGTAGCCTCCAACCTGATGGCATGAACATCGACTTCTCTAACTTCCGCTAAGGCCCCACCTCCCCCTCGTATCCCATCTGTTACTTATTTTTATGCACACATTCTTTCTCTCACTCTCCTTTTTCTCCCTCTGTCCCTCTGAATATACCTCTTGCCCATCCTCTGGGTCCCCCCCCCCCCGTCTTTCTTCTCGGACCTCCTGTCCCATGATCCTCTCATATCCCCTTTTGCCAATCACCTGTCCAGCTCTTGGCTCCATCCCTCCCCCTCCTGTCTTCTCCTATCATTTTGGATCTCCCCCTCCCCCTCCAACTTTCAAATCCCTTACTCACTCTTCCTTCAGTTAGTCCTGACGAAGGGTCTCGGCCTGAAATGTCGACTGCACCTCTTCCTACAGATGCTGCCTGGCCTGCTGCGTTCACCAGCAACTTTGATGTGTGTGACTTGACTTGATAAGCTCAGGCACCTTGATTACTTGTTTTTATTATCATAATGAGAGAATTCGCTTTCAATTTTTTCCAGAAACAAAGTAAAATGAAAAATTTAATTCCAAAGCACAAATGAAAATGCTGAACTACAAAACTATAAGTAAAGGAACAATCAGTTCTGTTGCCTTGACGCAGTGGACTTATTGTTGGGTTAATAGAATTATTCTCCTCTCAAACTATGCCAACACATTAAAGCACCTAGAATGTTTAAAAAATGTTTCTGAGATAAGTTATAAATACTCAATTTTTTAAATTTTGAAATTCTTCAAAAGACTTCTGAACATTAGAAAGTAAATATAAGTCAAATTTAAAAATTTGGGAAGATTTGAAAGAATACTAATAAGAACTTTTTTCCACCTTACAATGATGCCGTTTTATTAAAATTGATGAGAAAAGCCCAATTAATAGACACTGGATTTTTAAGATCTGTAAGTGTATTTTGGCTGGTTCCTACTCGTGAAGTCATTGCTCACCTTGCTGACAGTGACTAATTCTACACCCACATGTGCAAGAATGGAAAAATGAAAGATGCTGTCAATTGCTTGTTGTGATGTCAGTCAACGTTAACAATTTTGGCAATACTTTCTTGTTAACTCAAAGCAATTGCTGATACATTTGCTTTCTCTGAGGTTATGTTGTAAGTATCCTTTTGTTCTTCCTTCCCTAACTGAGTTTCTGAACACCATCCACCAACAATGACCAACTATTAAAGTATAGCAGACCTTTGATCTGCAACTGTACATGGCATAACAGCTGTAGATGAATCACTTTACCTCCTTACTTATGGTGCATCTACTTTTTGACCAGAGCTGTCTGAAGGTGCAAAGCTGATATCAGGAATTTGGTGGGGGTAATGCCACGTGAAAAAGCATTATTGAATCACAGTAAGGCAAGGCATAATAGTACTCTATTTACTTACACCAGCTAAGTGACTATTAAGTGAAATATTTGAAATGCTTGCTTTAATTTCCATAAGGAATATAACAGATAAATTAGAAAGCAAGAATTATTAAAACAATTTTCATATGCTGAACCATGTAGCTGTTCATTTAAATATGATTCCACCACATTCAGAGTCATTCCAAAGGTAATGCAATTCTCTAATTGAAGTAACGAGGATTTAAATGGTTATTTAGAGATTTTCATAATCAGTTTGGATCCAAGTACTTCATATTGTCAATGTGTTGCGCATCAAAGCATCTTGCTTCCTACATTTTACGGAAGTTCATTTCTTTCATTCTATTTCTCCTAATGTGTACCTTCAGGCTCTAAAATGTGCAAGTGTGAAATTATCAGCTCCAACCGTGCAATAGCAGTGTGAAGCCGAATGTATTGGAGTTTCAATTGGCCTGCAGCATTGTGCATAGTATGTCTTGAAGCTAGTGGATATTTCTTTCCACATGCTATGTTTTCAACTAAAAAGATCAGCCTCAAAGACTAATGCAACTGCAGTTATTTCCAATTTTCACTGTAGTTTTAATAAAACATAATAGATCACAGCTAATCTGCCTTCAGAATTAATGCAGAGATTAATGAATGAATTTCCTGGTGCATATAATGTATAGTATTTATATATTTAGTTTAAAACCTAAATGGAATTGCTTTTTAATCATCTGACATTAATTAATGCAGACAAATAGGCACACTTTGTCAGAGATTAGCCTCAACCATTCTATGCATATGTTTGTTGACAAGTGGATATTAAAGATATCTGTAATGGAAAATGTAACAGGAAGTGAATAATACGAACCACTTTCTTTACATCTTGAAATATTTGAATTTTGACACTTAAAATTTACACAGATTTTTTTGGACATTGGGTATATTTATTATCCTTCGCTCACCTTACTTATGTAAGTCAAAGAAATTTCAGCTTTCATTTTGTATTAGAGTTGTGATTATCATTCTAATCATTTTCATGAATCTTGTATATCACGTTTTGATGGGTTTGCTTGCTTTGAGTTGCAGAACTAGATTGAATTCGGGTGTTTCTCTGGTTGACACAGCTAAATGTAAACACTCTATTTGTTGTTAAGCTAGATTCAATTTAGAGATATTGAAAGCATTTTCACATCTCTTTATTTCAGTGAGTCAAACTCTTTTTAATCAAGGTTAAGTCTACATCAATTTAAAATAGGCCAAAAGAACATTTGCTTTAGCATATGTACATTCAGCCCTATGCATGAATTTCACATTTTTTATTTGTGCTTTATCTACCCTCACCTGAAAGCAAAATCCTCATACCAGGGATTTGTTTAATTAACATCAGTCACCTGCCCAGTACCATATCCAGAGTCATTCCACTTCATGCCCATTGCAAAGAATGTTGACATATTAATCGCTTTGAGAGCCTTGCAATCAATTCTAGTTTTGTACTAAACTAGAGTTCTCTTACTGTCTCCCAGATAGACACCTCATCGCAAGTCAACAGCTTCCCAAATTCTGGTTAAGTCACCCAACATCAAGTACACATGCCATACGGCACAAAGACACCCAGCACACAACTACCATTAGCTTGTACACACAATGGCCAATGCACACAAACACAGCTCACTTACTGTACATATAATGACAATGAGCCTAACACCTAATGAATGTACTCTCACGCTCACGTCTCATACATACACATTGCTCTCGCACACACATATGCACATACACACATGAAACACCCCTGTACACAAAGCAAATGAACAACAATCTCACCATACAGACATGCAGCACACACAGACCAACTACAGTACCTGGAGCACTGTGGTAGTGAGTTCACACAAGCAAAGTTCACACACACAAATGAAGCTGAATCAGAATCAGGTTTATTATCATTGATATATAGCATGAAGTTTGTAGTTTTCTGACAGCAGTACAGTGAAAATCATAAACTTACTATAAATTAAAAAAAAAGAAGTAATTAGTGCTAATGAGGAATTGTCCAAGAGGACCACAACCTTGTCATATGGTTCTGAGGCTTGCATGCCTGAATGACCTGGAGACCTATGTTGGCTGGAATCAGGGCTTTATGCTTTGGCTTTTGGTAGGGTCACCCATGCCATGCAGGTTAAAGGGTGAAGACCAGACTAAGAGTGGTCCGCTGGTCCTCCAGGTTCAGAGGTTCAACTCACATCTAACAATTCTGACTGGTAAAACAAGATTGTGATGGAAACAGCAATGAAAAATCCTTCCTCATCTGAGTATGACAGTATTCCTGAGTCTCCACCCAGGACTTGCATGACTGACAGTATTGAAAACTGAGAGGAACCACTGACAAGATGAAGGAAGCCAGAGAGGAAGGATCTTCATTGCTGCTCTGAACAGCAACGGCAAACCAGGCAGTAGATATCGGCAAATGAAGAATAGCAGGTAGCATACATGGACAGTTCAGAAATCTGATCATGGAGGAGAAGCTGTTGCTAAAGCATTGAGAGTAAGCGTTCAGATTCCTGTACCTCCTCCTCAGCGGAGTGATGAAAATAGGGCTGGAGCCTCCTTAGTAATGAATTCTAACTTCTTGAGGAACTACCCTTTGAAAATATCCTTGATGGTAAGAAGGGCCATGCCTGTGATGAGATGTTTACACATGCACACAGACATAATTTATATCCATACGCAGTTCACACACACAGTTCACACATGGGCACATGTATGCAGTTCACATGTGTACACACGGATCACAGAGTCACACACACACAAACCAAACTTATCCAACACACAAGCATTCACACAAAGCACACAAGAGACCTGCACAAGTGTACCACCACATCCATGCTGACATTCTGTAACCTACCAGGGGTGCAGAAATGCACCTGCAAGCCATTGTTTAGGATTCTTGGGTCTGAAGTACACTTGCTTCATTTTGCCTGTCAGTTTTTTTTCAATCAGTTGCTTGCTGAAAGATCAGAATGCAAAGAAGGGATTGGTTCTGAAAAAGAAACGCAAGATAGAGTGTGAAGGTAAACTAGAGGGAAACATAATAAAGAATTGCCAGGCTTTTATAGGTACATCAAAAGGAAAAGACTACTGAGGGAAAATGAAGGGTCCTTACATCCAATGACAGAAGGATTTATAATAAGAATAAGAACAGACAGTGGAATTAAACAACTACTTTCCATTTATCTTTACAGAAAGAAAGCTGCAACATTTATTATATATATTTGAGACTAGAGGATCTAGGGTGAATTAGGCTGAAATAACCTAAGAATACTCCAAAAATACCACTAGAGAAGTTGTTGAGCTTGGAAACCAATCACTCCAAAAACTGAAAGATTACTAAAGGGATAGCTATATTGATTGTAGATGCTATGCTTATCTTCTTCTGATATTCTATAAATTCTGGAATTATTGCTGTGCAGAGTAACTGTCATCTCACTGTTGAAGAAAAGAGGATGAGAGAGGCAGGCAACCACTGGCCTTGAGGAAAATGCTGGTATCCATAACAGAGGTTGTAATTACTGAACATATTGCAAAGAATGATAGTGTTGGTGGAGCCAACATGGATTTATGAAAGAAAAGATAGCATTTATATCTGCTGAAATATTCTGTGGATGTAATCATTAGAATAAACAAGGAGAACCTATGGATGTGTGTATTTGGATGATAATAAGTTTCTCAGTAAAGTCTTGCAAGAAGATTAATCAACAAAGTTCAAGGACATGTAACTGGGATAATATACTGACATGGATTGAGAACTAGGTATCATATAGAAGACAGAGAGTAGAGTTAGATTGACCATTCTTGTGTTGGCAGGCTGTGATCAGGAACATACTATTGGGATTGGTGTTTGGGCATAATCTGTCTCAGCACTTCCTCTAAGAGCGCTAAATGTCATTATTTCCTGCGGAGCATCAAGAAAGCTCACTTCTGTCTCAGGATACTGACTGACTTTTACCGCTGTACCATTGAGAGCATACTCACCAACTGCATCTCAGAGTGGTATGGCAATTGTACCGTATTGGACTACAAAGCACTCCAGCGTGTGGTGAAAACTGTCCAGTGGATTATCGGCACTCAATTGCCCACCATTGAGAACATCTACCATAAATGCTGCCTGGGCAGGGCAAAAAGCATTGTCAAGGATGCATCTCACCCTAACCGTGCACTTTTTACTCTCCTCCCATCCAGTAGTTGCTACATGAGCCTCCGCTCCCACACCAGCAGGCTCAGGAAAAGCTTCTTCCCTGAGGCTGTGACCTTGCTGAACCTCATATCACAGCACTAAGCAGTATTGCACCCATATTGGACTGTCTCAGTACTTTTATAGTTGTATGCTGTAGCACTTACTTTTTATTCTCAGTTATTTTGTAAATAACACTATTCTTTTGCACTTTTGGTCAGATGCTAATTGCATTTCATTGTTCATTGGCTTTGTATCTGTACTCAGCACAATGACAATAAAGTTGAATCTAATCTAATCTAATCTAATTTCAAGTATGTTGATGATATTAAATTAGATGAGACTATGAGTACAGATATGAAAATAAAGAGGCTTCAAGGTGAAATAGACAAGCTGAATGAGGAGACAGGAAGACAACACATGCAATACAATGTGGAAAAATATTGTGCTGTTATTCATTTTGATGAACAAGACAGTAAAGTAGAGCAATTGTTGAGCAGTGAGAGACTGGATAGTGTTAATGTTCAAAAGGATGTAGATGTTCTTCTACACAGGTCACTGAAGGCCAAAATGCAGGCAGAGCAAGTGATTAAGTGGGAAAATGGCATGTTACCTTCATTACAAAATGATTTGCTTACATGAGTTAATAGGTCTTACTGTAATTATGTTTGCTTTATTGAGACCGCACTTAAAGTACTATATATAGTTGAGGTCTCTGTCCCTAAGAAAGATGTATTTGATAGAACAGGAATGCAATGAGGATTTCCTGGATTGGTTCCAGGAATGCCGGGTTTGACATATAAGACACTGAGTAGACTGAGAATACATTCTTTAGAGTTTCGAAGGAATCAGTATCAAAATAAAGCTTAATATCACTGGCATATGTTATGCAATTTGTTCACTTTATGGCAGCAGTACAATGAAATACATGATAAATAAATGTAGAGAAAATGAAACTGATTTACATTAAGTATTTCTAAACTTCTATTAAATAGTTAAATAAGTAGTGCAAAACTGTAAATAAAAAAGCTGTGAGGTAGTGTTCAAGGGTTCAATGTCCATTTACAAATCGAATGGCCGAGGGGAAGAAGCTGTTCCTGAATTGCTGAGTGTGTACCTTCAGGCTTCTGTACCTCCTTCCCGATGGTAATAATGAGAAGAGGGTATGTCCTGTTTGTGGGGGTCCTTAATTATGGATGCCACCTTTCTAAGGCACTGCTCCTTGAAAATGTCCAGGAGAAGATCGCAGCAAAACATACAAAAATTCTTTAAGGACTTCACATGCAAAGTACTAGAGGTAGACAGCATCTGTGGAGAGGAATAAACAGTTAGCATTTCATGCCAAGACACTTCATCAGGACTAGAAAGAAAGTGGGAAGAAGCCATAATAAAAATGTGGGGAGAAGGGAAGGAGTACAAGTTGGTACTTGATATCTGAGACCAGGTGAGGGGAAGGTAAGTAGATGGGGAAGGCAGATGAAGTAAGAAGCTGGAAGCTGATAGGTGGAGGAGATAAAGGACTGAAGAGAAGGAATTGGATAGGAGAGAACAGTGGACAATGAAAGAAATGTAAGGAGCAGGGGCACCAGAGGGCAGTGATGGGCTGGTGAGGAGTAAACAATGGAGAAGGAAGTCTGGAGAGAGAGTTGGATAGATTGGAAGAATGGGCAAAGAAGTGGCAAATGAAATACAATGTTGGAAAGTGTATGGTTATGCACTTTAGCAGAAGAAATGAATGGGCAGACTATTATTTAAATGGGGAAAGAATTCAAAGTTCTGAGAGGCAACGGGACTTGGGAATCCTCGCACAGGATACCCTTAAGGTTAACCTCCAGGTTGAGTCAGTGGTGAAGAAGGCGAATGCAATGTTGGCATTCATTTCTAGAGGAATAGTGTATAGGAGCAGGGATGTGATATTGAGGCTCTATAAGGCACTGGTGAGACCTTACTTGGAGTACTGTGGGCAGTTTTGGTCTCCTTATTTAAGAAAGGATGTGCTGATGTTGGAGAGGGTACAGAGAAGATTCACTGGAATGATTCTGGGAATGAGAGGGTTAACATATGAGGAACGTTTGTCTGCTCTTGGACTGTATTCCTTGGAGTTTAGAAGAATGAGGGGAGAACTCATAGAAACATTTCGAATGTTGAAAGGCATGGACAGAGTGGATGTGGCAAAGTTGCTTCCCATGATGGGGGAGTCTAGCACAAGAGGGCATGACTTAAGGATTGAAGGGCGCCCATTCAGAACAGAGATGCAAAGAAATGTTTTTAGCCAGAGGGTGGTGAATCTATGGAATTTGTTGCCACTGGTGGCAGTGGAGGCCAAGTCATTGGGTGTATTTAAGGCAGATATTGATAGGTATCTGAGTAGCCAGGGCATCAAAGGTTATGGTGAGAAGGCAGGAGAGTGGGACTAAATGGGAGAATGGATCAGCTCATGATAAAATGGCGGAGCAGACTCAATAGGCCAGATGGCTGACTTCTGCTCCTTTGTCTTATAGTCTTATGGTCTTAAGAGTGGAGCCAGAATAGGGAATGGAAAAAAGAGTGAAAAGAAAAGGGGGAAAATTTATTGGGTTAGAGAAATTGCTATTCATGTCATCAGGTTTGAGACTTCGCAGACGTAATATGAGGTATTGCTCTTCCAACCTGAGAGTGGGCTCATCATGACAGTAGAGAAGGCCATGGATCGACAAGTTGGAATGGGAATGGGAAGTAGAATTGAAGTGCATGGCCAGAAGAAAATCATAGCTTTTGTGGCAGACAAAATGAAGGTGCTGTATTATGCAGTTCCCCCAATATATATTGGGTCTCATTGATGTAGAGGAGGCTGGAGCAGGAGCTCTGGGTACAGTAAATGATCCTTGATAGACTGGCAAGTGAAGTGTCACCTCACCTGCAAGGACTATTTGGGGCCCTGAATAGCGGTAAGGGAGAAGGTGTAGAGACGGGTGTAGCACTTGTCCGCTTGCAGGGATTAGTGCCAGCAGTGAGATCAGTGAAGAGGAATGAGTGGATAAGGGATTCACATAGAGAGTGATCCCTGTGGAAAGCAGAGAGTGGGTGAGGGTGTAGGATGAGCTTAATGATAGGATCCCGTTGAAGATGGCAGAAGTTATGGAGAATAATGTGGTATATGGAGGATCGGTGGATAGAAGGCAAGGTTAAATCTGCCATTTTTTGGCCATTACTACCTCTCCAGTATCATTTTCCAGCAGCTAAATATCCACTCTTGCCTCTGTTTTACTTGTTTGTATGAAAAAACCTTTGGTATCCCCTTTTATATTATTGATTCACTTACCTTCATAATTTATCCTTTTTTTTCTTCTTTTTGTTTTTTTATTGCCTTCTGTTGGTTTTTAACAGCTTCTCAACCCTCTAGCTTCCCACTAACTTTTGTTTATTGTATGCCCTCTGTTTTGATTTTATGCGGCCTATGATGTCCCCTGTCAGCCACAGTTGCATCATCCTCCCTTTAGAATGCTTCTTCTCCTTTGGGATGAACTGATCCTGTGTCTTTTGAATTACTCTCAGAAACTCCAGCAATAACCATTCTATTGTTATCCCTGCTCGTGTCCCATTCCTACCAACGATGGCCAGCTCCTCCCTCGTGCTACTGTGGCTAACTTTACTCAACTGCATTATTGATGCATATGATTTTAGCTTCTCCCTCTCAAACTGCAGGGTGAATTCTATTATATTATGATCTTTTCCTCTAAGGGTTTCTTTACCTTAAGGTCCTTAATTAAATCTGGTTCATTACACACCACCCAATCCTGAATTGCCTTTTCCATAGTGAGTGTGACCATTAGCTGCTCTAAAATACCATCTTATTGGGATTCTACAAATTCCTTCTCTGGGAATCCAACACTTAACTGATTTTTCCAATCTACCTGTGCATTGAAATCCCCCATGTCCATTGTAACATTATCAGTTTTACGTGCCTTTTCTGTTTCCTGTTGTAATTTGTACCCCACATTCTGGCTACTGCAAGGAGTCTGGTAAATTACTCCCATCAGGGTTTTTTTTCTCGCAACACACTCAAAATGCTGGAGGAGCTCAGCAGGCCAGGCAGCGTCTATTGAAAAGAGTACAGTCGACGTTTCAGACCGAGACTCTTCAGCAGGACATGAGACCCTTCGGAAGGACACTTTCTTGGCCTGAAACACTGACTGTACTCTTTTCCATAGATGCTGCCTGGCCTGCTGAGTTTCTCCTGCATTTTGTGTGTGTTGCTTTGATTTCTAGACTTTTTCATGTTTAAGGCCTTTTTCTCGTAGTTTTTTAACTCTTTCCCCAAGGACTCTACATCTTCTGATCCTATGTCATGTCTTTCTAATGATTTGATTTCATTTTTTACTGCAAAGCCACCCCATCCCCCCTGCCCGCCTGCCTGTCCTTTGATTCAATGTATATCCTTCGATGTTAAATGCCCAGCTGTGATCTTCTTTCAACCATGAATTTGTGATTCCTGCAATGTCATACCTCCCAATTTGTAATTGCATTGCAAGATCATGTAACTCCTATCACATACTGCATGCATTCAAATATTAACACCTTCAGTCTGTTCATCCTTCTTTTCTATATTGTCTCCACATTGCCTTAAGTTAAATTTCTAAACTGTTTTTGTCTTATTCCAGCTTGTTGATCAGCCCAGGTCTTTAGTATTTGGCCAGGTTACCCCTCTGGGTGAAATGTAGTTTGGCATAATTTTAGATCACTGCATTAAAAATTCCTTATTGCTTTTCCTACTACTCACCAGTACTTCCTTGTTGAAGCCTCTCATATCAAAGCCTCAGACCTCAGACTCTTACACTGGCCAACTCACATTATGCCCACTCCAAAATGGCCTCTGGGACCTTAGCTGCTACCTCTTCTCATTGTAGCATCTTGAACCTAAGTTTCCCACACCAACTCTGTCTGATCCCACAATGGACATCCTGTTTAAACCTAACTTCCTATTGATTATTGCACATTGATTAATAATAGTTGAACTCAAACTCAGCAGAAAATCCTCATGGGCCCCACTTACTTTTTATATCTTTTCCTCAATTTGCTGATAGTTCCGGGTGGGGAGGGAAGGTTGCAGGTAAGGGTTTGCTCATCGGTGTGTTTGTACTTTTATTACTTTTCAGTTCTATCCGTACAGATTCAGTGGATGAGCCATCCAATACATCCTCTATGAATGCATCTGTGATATTGTACCTGATTAATAGCAAAAATCTTCCACCCCCACCCCCCGGACCCCTGTTCTGGCCCCTAATCATCTTTTACCACCTTCTCTATCTTTTCTAAAACATTGAAATACTGGAACACTAAGCATCCATTCCTGTCCCTCTCTCAAAGAAGTCTCTGTCTCTGGTATGGCCACAAAATCATAGGTCCACATATTGATCCATGCTCTAAGTTCATCACCCTTACCTATAATACACCTAGCATTAAAACACACACAAAATACACCTGTCTGTCTCATTATGTCTTGATGAAGCTGAGGACTTTTGCCCCTCTTTTACTTGAAGTATAACCATGTTGGGAAGTGAAGGAGCTGCAAGTAGGTGAATTAATATTAAGTGATGAAGGCTCAGTTTCTCATTTTCACCTTAATTTTTAACAGATGTTGATTCAGTCATTTGAAGGATAGGATGGAGATGGAACTTGCAAGTGGGTCAATACGGTACCTGAATAGCTTGCAGAGAAAGAGTCAGGAACCTGGGCAAAGGTCACACACATGTCCTGCTTGAGTAGAGGTTCCAAACCATTTTTATGCCATGGAGCCTTACCACTAACCAAGGGTTCCGTGGACCTCAGGTTAGAAACTGCTGTGCTCGAGTGAATACTTGCAGTGGAAGGTTACAAAATGGGTAAATACAGACAGGTATGATCAATGATGGTGCAGTGAGAGTCTAATTGACACATCCAATCAGCCTGGCACAAACTGGTACATACTGTAGATTTAAAGCAGAGCTTCTTACTTAAAAGATTATAACATACATTATAACATAAAAATGCTGATCGGCATTGGTTGTGTATTTATGAAAATGGCCTTTTTGCAATATCTACCAATTTTGCAGCACAAATATTAGCCACTCACAAAGACTGATGATTTGGAAGTTGCTTCCATTCAGGCACAGAGTGCTGTCTTCATACAAAAGGTCTCCTAGGGCATTTCAGCAGTCCAGCAATCTATTTTCCAACTGATTGGACGACACTGATCAAACAGAGACATAGTGATAATCTTGTCCTTTCCACTCTGCCTGGTCCCTTGTTCTTTCCTTTCAGCTAGCTATACATATTGTTTGATGAAATTTGTAACTAGGCCCAGAGCTACTGAGAATCATTTGCCAAGATCATCTATAGCCTTCTTCACTGAAACAGTAGCAATTCAGTCGTCATTAGTGTAACAGCCCCAGGAACATTAGGACAAGCAAAGATGATCACTAAAGCAATACACATGGGCAATTGCTTCACTGTTTAACATAACATGGCATAACCTGACTTAGAAATTTGTTTTGTGGTAAATTAAACCTTGTTTTGCAGCTGGTAATGGCTATGTTGGAGCGTTACAGAAGAAAAATAAAGCAAAGAGCTGTTGGTGAAAACTCAGTTGGACTGCACTCAGATTGTATTCAGATGTATTTTTAATTAGCTGTACCAATAGAAAGAAGAGGTGGAGCTTTTCTTTCCATCCTCTTTCTCTGGTATCTCCTCATCCTTTCACTACCACCTTTAAGCTGATCATTGACTTGCAGATAAGTAACAAGCCACCATCATCTTGAACTTCAATCTGATGAGAAATACTGGTTTCCAAAGTATTTTTTACATACACATGCTTGTGATTTTATTTTTTTTTTAGTCATGCCTTGAAATTTAAAACTGTTTATAGCACCAGCCAATGTGTTGAGAGGAAGTTTTGGAAGCAATTTATTCAACCAACATTATAACTACACAACAGGTGTGTTAAACAAAGGTATCAGACAAAAAGGTAATTACAGGTTAGAAGAATAGTAGACAACCTACTGGTGTTTCTGATTTGATGCTTGTCTTTCCTGGGTTTTCAGATCTTCCTACCTAAGATCTATATTCAGGTTGTTCTTTCGGGATATCATCATAATGGAATACTTTTCAGTGATACATTGTCCACCCATCCTGCTGGATAGAATTATTCAGTCCAGCTAAATAATCAGGCTGAATTATTTATGTCCATAAAGCTTTATCTGTGCAGTACAGTTTTTAGTAATATTTGACAATATCACCTGAATGAGTAGAAAGAAAGTTCAGCAATATTTAAAATACAGGCCCTTTGTTAATGGGTGAAAAGTTGGTGATGTTTGCATTGACAAATGAACACAAAGGAAGTGTACACAAACAAATACACACAGAGCAGAATGACTAGCAGTGTTTTTGTGGAAAATAGATGATTACAAGATTACAAAAAAATAGCAAAGGGCACCAGGAGGTAAAATGTAAGATGTTTGTTCTATCTTTTTATTTGCAATACATTGCAGACTGAGGTAAAAAATGAGGCTGATTGGAATGGAAGAAGGAAAAATTGTCTTGACATAATGTGTGCAGCCATAGGGGTGGAAAATAAATCGGAATCAGTATTAGGTTTAATATCGCTGGCCTATGTCGTGAAATTGTTCACTTAGTGGCAGCAGTACAATGCAATACCTGATAATATAGAAAAAAAATCAATCCATCTATCAATTACAGTAAATATATATGCATATTAAATAGTTAAATTAAATATAGTGCAAAAACAGAAATAATTTTTAAAAAATCAGGTTGTGTTCATGGTGCCCATTTAGTAATCAGATGGCAGAGGGGAAGAAGCTGTTCCTGAATCACTGAGTGTGTGCCTTCAGGCTTCTGTACCTCCTTCCTGATGGTAACAGTGAGAAGAGGGCATGTCCCGGCTGATAGGGGTCCTTAATAATGGATACCACCTTTCTGAGATACTGCTCCTTGAAGAAGTCTTGGATACTACGGCAGTGAACTCGATGTGGAGCAGATCAATGGATACGGCTAAATCATTGAAAAATGCTTAAGCAGGATAGTGTCATAATGAAGGATTCTCCTCCTAAAGTGTCGTATTCTTGTCTGTTCCCTCAAAGGCCAACAAGTGTGACCCATGGTAGCAATGAGAAGAGGGCATGTCCTGAGTGATGGGGGTCCTTAATAATGGCTACCACCTTTCCTTTCTGGAAAGAAAATTGGAGCTTGATTTAACACTTGAGATTCTGAAGTTATATTAATGAACAGGAAGATATAATGTAACGCTTGAATTAAACATAATTGGAATTGTATTGATAACCAAAGATAAACTTTAAAAAAAATGGAAGGCTCACATGAGGTTTTTTTTAGCCAAGTGGTTATCTTGATGCCCTTTGTCTCACTTGTGTAGAGACAAGTAGACTGTGATTTGTGAATGTAGTACTCAAAGTTAAACACAAATATTAGAATTGTTTGAGGCCCTACACTTTGTGGTGGAAAAGATGAAAGAACAGATTTATCTTCTGTACTTTCACAAGAAGTTATCAGCACAAGAGACGAGGTGTCAGGGGCAATATAAATATGGAACCTCTGAAACATCAATAGGATGGTCCTTTTGGACAACAACACATGAATTGAGCATGTAAGGAAGCAGCAGAAGATTACTTGCTTTACAACAGATGAGGAGAAAGAATACTCTGTCATATGCAGAGTCGTCAGGAGTCAGGGAAATAACAGAGGAAATGGTGTTCCCAGTTATGGGTGTTGTGTACCACAATGGAGGAGGACATCGCCAAATAGATGAAGACGACATTTCAGGAGCTCTGATGGAATAACATGTTATCAGAGCTGCTATGAATAAGAAAGGATAACTAAGGAAGAGGAATAGTCCTTGGAGCTAATGGAATATAAAGGAAGATTCCGTGCCTCTACAATGCCTCATCATTTAATCATTTGTCCATTGATGGTATAGTTCAAATGACCATCTTTGTTTGACAGTTCAATTTTAAAATGTGAAATCAAGAATTACTAATATAAATTAGAATACTTTGCATTTTGGTAATTTGCTGATCTTTCTATATCAGACTGTAATCCTTATGATATCCTTCTTAAGACTGCATTCTGTTTGCACTGACAAACAAAATTGCATATTTCTTTGCAATCAATATTCAGTCTTAACATCCATAAACACCACATGGGAACTTATCAGCCATTTAATTAGTTAGTCCTCTTTAGAATATCTCAGATACGTCACTGTATCTAGCAACAGCTTGCTTATATCATCCCTTTTGCAAATTGCCATTCTATATAATCCACTGTGAGCTGCTTGCTATCTTGTAAATTATAATAAAGTAGAACTCAGTATCAACTTTATCATAATGTAGTCAATACTAAGGTACTTGTGCATTCTTTAAAACTGTAAACTCTGTCATATGAGAAATCTAGGGATTGCGATATTGTCAGGAAATTTAGAAAAGGCTTGATCCAAATCAGAGCAAAGGAGACCATTTAGTGGTGAGCGATAATGTTAATAATAAACAGCAATATAATAAGCCATGGGGACCATGAAACTAGAGAGGTCATGTAATAAACACCACAAGCAACAAGATCACTGAAGGCTAGGGGCAACTAGTTGAGGCAAGCTCGTTTAATGAGTGAACAAGGTCTGTGGATGAGAGCTGGGTTTAAGTAGGCTGCAGGTGATGAGTTAGAAATGAGTGGCAGCTCATTCCAGTTATCTGGGTGGAAAATGGGATATACCTGTCTGTTCAGGCCTGACAGATATACCATTACTGTGAGAAATGATATTGAGGGTTGAACTAGATTACAAAAGTATCATGGGATTGGATTTGAGCTCACAACCTTTTAAATGAATAAGGCTGAGACATTGAATGTACTATATGTATCACAATGATATAATAAAGTAGTGTCTTGCATTGTCAGGATAATGCTGCATTTCATTTGATCACTAGCATGAAATGAGCACCCATTGTAATCCCTCCTAATGTGCAGCTGCATTAACATCTGTTGAACCAAATATCAGGGAGTGCATTCAAACTTACATAACACACGTTTGAAAATACAAAATAGGGTACAAATTTGTACCCTAAAATGTTCAAAACAACTGAGAATATGTAAGTACAAAACATAACTCTTTAAAAACACATAAAATAGCTTCATTTTTTTATTCTTGATAACAATATTATTGGCATGGTAATTACATTTTGCATTTCCTGAATGCAGATCTCACATGTTCTCTTTCTCTACGTAAACATGTATGAGGGAAAATTGAGAGAACTAGCAAAAACTGGAGGGAGAAAGAAGAATGCAGGTTTGTGCTGTTCTCTTAGGAGATGAACTGACCCTGTCAGAAAGTGAACTGCCATTAGATGCTGGGTCAGCAATGCAATCATGTGTGAGATGAGTTTGTCAGAATTATGAGCCTAACACTCAGTACTGAAGCAATGTAATACAAAGCAGTAAGTCTTGCAGGCTAGAAAGTTCTTTCAGCTATTACTTGGAAGCTTATGAAGTTTATTCATTTCAGAGACCTTCTACCCCATTTAAAAAGGAAAAAAAACATATAAACTGCAGATGGGTATTAATTTCACACTATATAGTGAGACTTTCAGCCTGAAACTGTGGGCTGACACTCAGCATGAGAGCAAAAGGTTGGAATTTAAATTGGTGGTATACCTTTGAGTCACCATGTAAACTGGAAGAGCCTGCTAAATATGGCAGACATACCTGCATTGTTGATTTAATCATATCCTTATACATCTTAATCCAGTCCTTTACACCCATAATACTGTATCTCCAGGCTGAAAACTGTCTTGAAAGGTGGGAACTTACTTTTGTTTTGCTGTTAAGTAGTGCCTATGTGAGGGATTGATCGGACCCTGATGTGAGTCATTGGGCTAGATCTGAATCCATAGCTGGGAAGATTTCCGGCGATCCAACCCATGACCTCCCAGTCTACAGATTTACTTGGTGTGATTGCTACCCTAACAGTGGATCATCACTGGGAGCATTCCAGAATAGAGAACTGAGTCGTCATTAGAGCCAGCAGACTGGAAAACTCAAAATCGGGTGCAAATTATAAAAAATCTATTGGATCCTTTCTGGCAGCCTGAGGATTCCGCATATGATTGGGATGAGCATATGCCAGCACATAGACACACACAGCCCCAATATCAAGCAGCCTGGCATTTTCTTCCAAAGACCTGGGAAATTTTGAGATTATTAAAGAGTTGAGGCCAACCCCAAAGGAATCTTCAGGTGTGCCTCAATCTTTTTTAATGGGGTACAGCAGTGGTCCCCAACCTCTGGGCCACGGACCGATACATTGCCGCGAGCATGCAGGGGTTCAGCGGTGGCCGGGACGCACCCAGCACTCCTTTAAGAAAAAAGCTGAAATAAACAAGCTGATTAATTAGGTGCCACCCGGCACGTAAATGTCGGCCCAGATCAGAGGCGACGCAATCGGCAATCACCTCTGATCTGGGCCGACATCTACGTGCCGGGCGGCACCTAATTAATTAACTTGTTTATTTCAGCTTTTTTCTTAAAGATGTGCTGGGTGCGTCCTGGCCTCCTCTGTACCGCTGCACCGCTGCATTCTTTGCGGCAATGTATTGGTCCGCGGCCTGGAGGTTGGGGAACACTGGGGTATAGTGAGCAATGGTGAACTGACAGCCCATTTTATACTCCCTCATGATCTTTATGTCTATTGCAGTTGAACAAATAGAAAGCGGGACACAGAAAAAATGTGCTGCAGGTACACTGTCTTCTATTTTATGCCATTATATTGACTCAAAATGACTCCTCCAGATTTTAACCAAGCTACAAACGTCATTCAGTTCCTCATGTTTCTATTGATCTTTCATGAGTGAGACAAACTAATACCATTGTTCCATATATTGCTTCCTTTTTGGTGATCCATTTAAAATATTTATTTAAAATTGAATATTTATTCCATTTTCTCTAAACATCCTCCATCATCTCTGCATAAACTAATCCCTGTAAAAATCATTACTTGCTTCAATAAATCTCTGAGGATCGAGATTTCTCCAAAACACTCTTCTTACTCTCTTACTGGCAATTTTAAATTAATGATTCCTTGTGACTGATTCCCCAACCAAGAGAAACTGTCTGTCTCCCTTCAGTCATCAAAGCACATTGCAGTTTATAGAAGTCTGTTAAAATCCCTTCTGGTGGAAATAAACTAAGTGTCTGAAGACTCTCCTCATGAAGAGGGTTTCCCATTCTGGTGTCATCCTGGTGATTGCTTAGTGAATACTTTTAATGGCTTTAATGTTCCCCTTTGATGAGATATTCCAAACTGCACATACTTCAATTTTTGAGGTCTAAAGTAAAATCAGCATTCCTCTTTTACTCTTATGTGTTCTTTTATGAATCCTAAAATTCTATTGCTCTTTATTAAGGTTTTAGCTGCACATTCAACTTTCAGAATGTGTTCATTTAAATCAATCAGTCTTTGCTGAGTGCCTGTTCATTAGCTGCTGTTCTTATTCTTTCCCCACCAAACCTTCTCATTTAAATTCACAAAAATTACATCTGCCATCTCTCCTTCCAGATAGCTATAAGCCACTTTGTCCAGCTGATTTTTTTTCATAGCTTTTCCTACCATTTATCAAACATTTTTTAACCTGCATAGCTTGAAGGTTTAGACATTGTACTCAGTCCAATAATTTTCTGCATCTGGAGAACAAATTCTAGCACTGATCCACTTTCAAAATTGCTCTGCTCAGACTACACCCTGTAGCATTCAGATGTAAACTCTGGAAGCAGTGTTCACGGCATTTAAATACATCAAACCTAAGTGTTTTCCTCTAAAGGCCAGCTGTTACTTTTTTCTTAGAGAGCAAACATTGGATATAGAACAGTATGGCACACAAACAGGCCCTTCAACTCATATTGACTGGGCTGACCATGCCAGCTTTTGTGAATCCCATCTGCTTACACATAGTTCATATCGCTCCATTCTCTGCCTATCTAAATGCCTCTTCAACATAACTATGATAGTCGCTTCCACTACTTTCCCTGGCAATGTATTCCAAGCACCTGCCACTCTCTGTGTAAAATGCCCTTTACTCAACAAGTAAATCCTCTTTAAACTTGCCCCCTCTCAACTAGAAACTGTGCACTCTCTATTTGACATTTTCACCCCTTGGTAAAAATGCTCTATAAACCCTGTCTTTGTTTTTCATAATTTTATGTACTTCTGTCAGATTGTCCCGGAACATCCATTGTCCCAGCGAAAACAATAGAAGTTCGTCCGACTTCTCATTATAGCTAATACTCTGTAATTCTGCCAACACCATGGGGAGTCTCTTCTGTGCCCTCTCCAAATCCTCCACATCCCTCCTGTAATGCACCAACCAAAATTGCTCACAGTATTCCAAAGGTGGCGTGACCGAAGATCTGTACAGCTGCAACATTTCTTGCAGAGTCTTAATATCCCCGATGGTAAAGGCAAATGTGTCAAATGTCTCCTCTGCCAGTCACTCTACCTGAGCAATCACTTTCAGGGAGCTATGGGCTTACCGCCTCGACCCCTCACTACATTAATGTACCTAAGGGCTCTGCCTTCATATTTTCCTCTTGCATTTGACCTACAAGGGTGGCACACCTCACATTTCACTGGAATAAACACTATCTGTCATTTTTCTGCCCGCATGTCCATCTGGTCTGTATTTTGATGAATACTTTGACAACTTGTCTTACTATTCACAATTCTACCAATGTCATCTTCAGGCTTACTATTCAACCCACCTAAATTTTCATATATCACAAACAACAGAGGTCCCAGCACCATTGAATATATCCTCACTGGTTGCATTATGGTCCGGTATGACAATTTGTTCTTTTTAAATCTTTTTATTGAATAAGTATACAAAAAGGTAAGCCATATAGGCACTAATACACTGTTAGAATATAATAAAATTACAGGAGATATTAATACAAAAAAAATAATACAAACAATGTAATTTAAACATAACATACCGAGGTAACATAACAGTATACTAATTTTTATATATATCAATAGAGAAAAGGAAAAAAAAAACCCCAAAAAAAACCCACCGTGCAACTAACTAAAAGCAAAGCAAAGCAATGGGCTAACTTGAAACCAAACAGAGTTAAAAAACTTAAAATCACGTCCTCAATCCCGACCTCCATTAAAAATAGTAAAAAAAAACAAGAAGGGTATATATTACATTAAATGAAAATATTGAATAAAAGATCTCCAGGTCTGTTCAAATTTAAATGAAGTGTCATAAAGATTGCTTCTAATTTTCTCCAAATTCAAGCATAATATCGTCTGAGAAAACCAAAAAAAGGTAGTTGGAGCATTAAGCTCTTTCCAATGTTGTAAAATACATCTTTTCGCCATTAAAGTAAGAAATGCAATCATTCTACGGGCTGAAGGAGAGAGATTACTGGAAATTTTAGGTAGTCCAAAGATAGCAGTAATAGGGTGAGGAGAGATATCTATATTCAATACCTTGGAAATAATATTAAAAATGTCTCTCCAAAAAGTTTCCAGAGTAGGACAAGACCAAAACATATGAGTTAAAGAAGCTATCTGCCCCGGACATCTATCACAAAAAGGATTAATATGAGAATAAAAGCGAGCTAATTTATCTTTTTTGATCTTAACCAATTTGGGCTAGCGATTCCTATTTTAGGTAACATATTTTTTCTTCCCTCTTTTACGGATCGTGCTTTTCAAATTTGGAAGACTAAGGGTATTTCACGGTTTTTGGATTTATTTTTAGATGGTTCCCTTATGTCTTTTGAACAATTATCTAATAAATATAATTTATCAAGAATACATTTTTTTTAGATATCTACAAGTTAGAAATTTCCTAAGTACCATACTTTCTTCCTTTCCAATGCTTCTTCCTACATATATTTTAGATACTATAATTAACCTTAATCCATGTCAGAAAGGTGCATCGGCTATTATTTATAATATTATTATGAAACTTAGGAAAGCTCCATTTGATAAGATTAAGTCAGATTGGGAACAAGAATTGGGATCTATTATTTCCGTGGATGACTGGGGACAGATTTTACAATTAGTCAATACTTCCTCTATCTGTGCTAAACATTCCCTAATTCAATTTAAAGTTGTTCATAGAGCACATATGTCCAAAGATAAATTAGCTCGGTATGACAATTTGAATGCTCAGGAATTTAAGAAGCTGAAGAAAGTAGTGAACTCCACCCAAGACATCACAGGCACATCCCTCCCTACCACTGGTAGTGTCTTCAGGAAGTGCTCCCTCAAGAAGGTAACATCCCTCATCAAAGATCCCCACCATCCAGGCCATGCTAATTTTTTTGCAGCTACCATCAGGTTGGACATACAGATGCATGAAGTGCCACATAACTAGATTCAAGAACAGCCACTTCACTTCAACGACTGAGTTCCTGCACTGATTGACAAAACTGTAATCAGTACGGTTTAGCAAACCAATGACCACCTTGATCAGTTTGCATTAAAATGGATGTTTTTTGTTCTAATTATGTTTTCTTGTATAAACTGTGTATAATTTATGTTTATGTTTTTGTTTCTTGTGAATCCTACTTATATGATGCTTTGTGCCTCTGATCCTGCTGGAAGTAAGTATTCATTGCATCTGTGCATCCATATGCTTGTGCAAATGGCTATAAACTCTTCAAGATGCCCAAAGCCTCATTCTTCCTGATACCAAGATCATCACCTAGAATATTAGTATACTCCTCCCTTGTCTCACTTTCCTCCATGTCCTTCCGGATGAACACCAGTTACTCATTTAGTACCCTAACCACTTCCTTTGCTTCAAGCATAAATTACATCCTTTCTCCTTGAGTAGTCCAAAGCTCTGCCCATTCTTCCTCTTGTTTATAATAAATGTATAAAATACCTCATTATCCCCTTCAAGTTTGCTAACCAAGGACATTTCATGGCCCCTTTTAGCCCCTTGATAAGGGGAGAAGCTGGCCAAAGTAGACTGGAAAGATACCCTAGCAGGGATGATAGTGGAACAACAATGGCAGGTATTTCTGGGAATAATACAGAAGATGCAGGATCAGTTCATTCCAAAGAGGAAGAAAGGTTCTAAGGGGAGTAAGGGGCGACCGTGGATGACAAGGGAAGTCAAGGACAGTATAAAAATAAAAGAGAGGAAGTATAACATAGCAAGGACGAGTGGGAAGCCAGAGGATTGGGAGACTTTTAAGGAGCAACAGAAGATAACTAAAAAGGCAATACGGGGGGAAGAGATGAGGTACGAACATAAGCTAGCCAAAAATATAAAGGAGGATTGTAAAAGCTTCTTTAGGTATGTGAAGAGGGAAAAATTAGTTAAGACCAAAGTTGGGCGCTTGAAGACAGAAACGGGTGAAATTATTATGGGGAACAAGGAAATGGCAGACGAGCTGAACAGGTACTTTGGATCTGTCTTCACTAGGCAAGACACAAACAATCTCCCAGATGTAATAGTGCCCAGAGGATCTAGGGTAACAGAGGAACTGAAGGAAATTCGCATCAGGCACAAAATGGTGTTGGGTAAATTGATGGGACTGAAGGTTGGTAAATCCCCAGGGCCTGATGGTCTGCATCCCAGAGTACTTAAGGAGGTGGCTCGAGAAATCGTGGACGCATTGGTAATCATTTTCCAATGTTCCATAGATTCAGGATCAGTTCCTGCAGATTGGAGGGTAGCTAATGTTATCCCACTTTTTAAGAAAGGAGGGAGAGAGAAAACAGGCAATTATAGACCAGTTAGTCTAACATCAGTGGTGGGGAGCATGCTGGAATCAATTATAAAAGATGTAATAGCGGCATATTTGGATGGCAGTGGCAGGATAGGTCTGAGTCAGCATGGATTTACGAAGGGGAAATCATGCTTGACTAATCTTCTGGAATTTTTTGAGAATGTAACTTTGAAAATGGACATGGGAAAGCCAGTGGATGTAGTGTACCTGGACTTCCAGAAAGCCTTTGATAAGGTCCCACATGGGAGGTTAGTGTGCAAAATTAGAGCAAATGGTATTGGGGGTAGGGTACTGACATGAATAGAAAATTGGTTGGCAGACAGGAAACAAAGAGTAGGGATTAATGAGTCCTTTTCAGAATGGCAGGCAGTGACTAGTGGGGTACGGCAAGGCTCGGTGCTGGGACCACAGCTACTTACAATATACATTAATGATTTAGATGAAGGGATTAAAAGTAACATTAGCAAATTTGCCGATGACACAAAGCTGGGTGGCAGTGTGAAATGTGAGGAGGATGTTATGAGAATGCAGGGTGACTTGGACTGGCTAGGTGAGTGGGCAGATGCATGGCAGATGCAGTTTAATGTGGATAAATGTGAGGTTATCCACTTTGGTAGTAAGAATAGGAAGGCAGATTACTATCTGAATGGTGTCAAGTTAGGAAAAGGGGAAGTACAACTAGATCTAGGTGTCCCTGTTCATCAGTCACTGAAAGTAAGCATGCAGGTACAGCAGGCAGTGAAGAAAGCTAATGGCATGCTGGCCTTCATAACAAGAAGAATTGAGTATAGGAGCAAAGAGGTCCTTCTGCAGTTGTACAGGGCCCTGGTGAGACCACATCTGAAATACTGTGTACAGTTTTGGTCTCCAAATTTGAGGGAGGACATTCTAGCTATTGAGGGAGTGCAGCGTAGGTTCACGAGGTTAATTCCTGGGATGGAGTGACTGTTATATGTTGAAAGATTGGAGTGACTGGGGTTGTATACACTGGAATTTAGAAGGATGAGAGGGGATCTAATTGAAGCATATAAGATTATTAAGGGATTGGACACGCTAGACGCAGGAAGCATGTTCCAGATGTTGAAGGAGTCCAGAACCAAAGGCCACAGTATAAGAATAATGGGTAGACAATTTGGAACGGAGTTGAAGAAAAACCTTTTCACACAGAGGGTTGTGGTTCTGTGGAATGCTCTGCCTCAGAAGGCAGTGGAGGCCAATTCTCTAGATTCTTTCAAAAAAGAGTTAGATAGAGCTCTTAAAGATAGTGGAGTGAAGGGATAGGGAGAGAAGGCAGGAAAAGGGTACTGATTGTGGATGATCAGCCATGATCACAGTGAATGGTGGTGCTGGCTCGAAGGGCTGAATGGCCTACTCCTGCACCTATTGTCTATTGATTCCCATCCTCGTCTACTTCCTTTATATTCCTCAAAGTTCCTGTTCAGTTTCAGCTTCCTGAAACTTACATATGCTTCCTTTTTCTTTTTGACGAACCTTGCAACATCTGTCATGATACAAGATTCCCGAACCTTGCCATTCTTGTCTTTCTTCTGAACAGCTACATGTTGGTCTTGAATTTTGACCAGCTGGCTTCAAAATGCCTCGGATGTGGACTTACTTAATAACAGCTGCTCCCAATCTACACTTCCCAGTTCCTGCCAAGCACTGCTATAATTAATCTTTCTTCATTTTAATGCTTTCCTCTGAGGTCCAGCCATATCCATTACAGTGTTGTGCTCACTGTTCCCAAAATGCTGTCCCACTGAAACTCTGATCACCTGGCCTAGCTCATTTCCTAATTTAAAATCTAGCATGGACTTTTTCCTTAGTACACTGTCTACATACTGCTTCAAAAAAGGATCCCCCCTGGATGCATCTAACAAATTCTTTTCCATCTAATTCCCTGGCACTAAAAGAGTCCTAATGAATTTTGGGAAATTAAAATCATCCACTACAATTACCCTGTTGCTTTTATATCTTTCCATTATCTGTTGACATTTCTGTTCCTCTGTCTCCTGCAGGTGACTGGGAGGCATGTAGTACAACCCTCTCATAGTGATTGAACCTTTTTTTTTGTACCTGAGCTCTACTTATATTGCCTCAGTTAATCAGGAAGCTGGACATATGTACTTCCACTCTATTCACTCTCAACAACCTCAGTACTGTGCACAATCAGCTTCATCTGTGAAGATTCAGTTACACACAACTGTTATAGAGACGTACAGCACAGAAGCAGGCTCTTCAGCCCATCTAGTACATGCAAAAAACTATTTAAACTGCCAATTCCCAGTGAACTGCAGCGGTACTATAGCCCTCCATATCCATACTATCCACATACCTATCCAAACTTCTCTTAAGTGTTGAAATCAAGGTCGCATGGACGACTTATGTTGGCAGCTCATTCCACACTCTCACAACCCTCTGAGTGAAGAAGATTCTCCTCATGTTCCCCTTAAACTTCTCACCTTTTACCCTTATACCATAACGTCTGGTTGCAGTCCCACTCAATTTCAGTGGAAAATCCTGCTTGCATTTACCCTGCCTATACCCGTCATAATTTTGTATACCTCTATCAAATCTCCCCTCAATCTTCAATGTGCTAAAGAATACTGTCCTACCCAATTCAATCTTTCCTTGTAACTCAGGTCCTCCAGACCTGGCAACGTCCTTGTAAATTTTCTCTGTGCTCTTTCAACCTTGTTTACATCTTTCCCATAGGTGGGTGACCAAAACTGTACACAATACTCCAAATTAGGCCTCACCAATGTCTTATACAATTTCAACATAACATTCCATCTGCTGTACTCAACAGACTGATTTATGAAGATTAATATGCCAAAAACCTGCTTTACAACTCTATCTACTTGTGACGCCACTTTCAATGAATTCTGTGGCTATATCCCAGATCCCCTTGCTCTACCACACTCCTTACTGCCCTGCTGTTCACTTTGTAATACCTACCCTGGTTGGTTACCAAAGTGCAGAACCTCACATTTGTCTGCATTAAATCCCATCTGCCATTTCTCACCCCTTTTTACCAGATGATGCAGACCCCCTTGAAAGCCATGATGGCCTTCTCACACTGTCCACTATACCCTCAATCGTGGTGTCATCCGCAAATTTCCTGATCCAGTTAACTACAATATCATCCAGATTATTGATATAGATGACAAATAACAAAGGAGCTAGCACTGATCCTTGTGGCACACCACTAGTCACAGGCCTCCAATCAGCGAGGCAACCCTCTACGTCCACTCCCTGGCTTCACCCACAAAGCCAATATCTAATCCAATTTAGTACCTCATCTTGAATGCCAAGTGGCTGAAACACCTTGAACAGCTTCCCATGCAGGACCTTTCTAAAGTCTATGTAGACAACATCCATTGTCTGGCCTTCATCCAAGTTCCTGATAGCATCCACATAAAATGCTCTAAGATTGGATAGACATGACCTACCATGCATGAAGCCATGACTACTATCCTTAAACAGTCCATGTCTATCCAAATACTTACATATCTAATCCCTTTGCATACCTTCCAATAACTTCCCCACAAGTGATGTCAGTCTCACTGGATTATGATTTCCTGGCTTCTGTTGAAAGCCATTTTTAATTAGCGGAACAACATTGATTACCCTCCAATAATGTGATATCCCTTTTGTCACTAAGGATGGTTTAAATATCCTGGCCAGGGCCCCAGCAATTTCTGCACATAGAGTCCAAGGGAACACCTTGTCACGCCCTGGGAATTTATCTACCCCTAATTTGCTTCAGGGTAGCAAACACCTCCTCCTCTGTAATCTGTACAGGGTCCATGAAGTTGATATCGCTTTTCTTCATTTCTATAGAATCTGTGTCTGTCTTTCCAGTAAATACAGATGCAAAGTATGTATTTAAGATCGCCTCCATCTATTTTGGCTCCACACATGGATTACCATTTTGGTCTTCCAGAGGACCAATTTTGTCTCAAGCAATCCTTTTGCTCTTAACATACCTGTAGAATCCCTTAGGATTCGCCTTATCTGATACAGCTACTTCATGCCGTTTTTTAGCCTTCCTGATTTCTTACTTAAGTGTTCTCTTGCATTTCTTGTACTCCACAAGCACCTTATTTGTTTCTACTTGCCTATACCTGTGATGCACCTCCTTTTCTCTCTTAATCTGGGCCTTAATATCTCTTGAAAACTATGCTTCCCTACTCTTGTATCTTTACCTTTTATTCTTACAGGCATACACAAGCTTTGTACTCAGAAAATTTCATTTTTGAAGGCCTCCCACTTTCCAAGTACACCTTTACTAGAAAACAGCCTGTCCCAACCCACACTTCCCAGATCATTTCAGAAACCATTAAAATTGGTCTTTCTCCAATTTAGAGTCTCAACTCATGGACCAAACCTATCTTTTTGCATATTTACTTTGAAAATAATGGCATTGTGGTCACTGGATACAAAGTGTTCCCTGACACAAACTTCTGTCACCTGCCCTGTTTCATTCCTTAATAGCAGACCCAGTATTATATGCTCTCTCATTGGGACTTCTATGTACTGATGAAGGAAACTGTACATAGAAGTCCCAATGCTCTCTCATTGGGACTTCTATGTACTGATGAAGGAAATGTCTGAACACATTTGACAAACTGCATCCCATCTTGTCCTTTTACAGTGTGGATTTATCAGTCAATATGTGGAAAGTTAAAATCACCTACAGTAACAACCTTATGCTTCTTGCAACAGTCTGTGATCTCTTTACAAATTTGTTTCCCTAAATTCTGAGGAATGTGTGGTCATACCTTCCTTATTTCTGAGTTCCACCCATAACTCAAGATTCAAGATTCAAGTCATGCAAACAATGGAAACGAACAACAGCAGTCCGAACCAAAAATGAGTCCTTAAATCCAATCCCCAGAGCTGCCTGCGGTAGGCCCAAAGTCAAGCTTATCAGTTTATCATATTAGCTAGTATGGAGCACAGCAGCCAGGGCATTCTTCATAGCCTCAGCGCCATGGAGATAATCATTGCAGAGAACTAGCGATATCAGCTCTCGTTTCCTAACGTCTCACTAGTTGAGTTGTCCAGCTTGCCCTGACGGAGCACTGCCATAACATTTTCCCTGACTAGTAATGCCATCCCTCCTCATTTAATCCCTCCTGCTCTATCAAGTCTAAAACAATGGAACCTGGAATACTGAGCAGCCAGTCCTGCCTCTTCTTCAACTAAAAGCTGCAACATCATTTTTCCAGATGTTGATTCATGACTGAGCTCATCTGACTTCCCATGACACTTCTAATACCCCTGCAACTCTAGTTTAAACCTCACCATGCAGAATTAACAAAACCTTCTCACTAAGATATTAGTACCCTTCCAGTTCAGATCCAAACTGTCCCTTCTGTATAATGTCCCACCTTCCCTGGAAGAGAGCCCAATGATCCAAAATCCTTACACCCTCCTTTCTACACCAACTCCTTAGCCACATAATAAACTGTATAATCCTCCTAGTTCTGGCCTCACTGGCATGTGGCACGGATCACAATCCTGAGATCACAACCCTGGAGGTCTTGCCCTTTAACTTAGCACCTAATTCCCTGAACTCCCTGTGCAGAACCTCGTCACTCCTCCTACCCATCTCATTCGTACCTACATGGACCATGACCACTGGCTGCTCACCCTCCCACTTAATAATCCTGAGGACTTGATCCGAGATTACCCAGGCTCTCGCACTTGGGAGGCAATATACCATCCAGGAATCTCGTTCTCACCCACAGAATCTCCTGTCTGTCCCCTGACTAACGAATCCTCTGTCACCACAGGATGCCTCTTCCTCCCCCTTCTATTCTGAGTCCCAGAGCCAGAGTTAGTGCAAGAGACTCAACCACTGTGAATTTTCTCCATTAGGTCAAATCGCCTGACGCCCCACAGTATCCAACTTAGTTGTTGAGGGAGTGGGGTGGCCACAGGGGTATTCTGCATTCGTTCCTTAACGCCGTTCCCCTTCCTGACTGTCACCCAGTTTCCTGTGTCCTGCACCTTGGGTGTAACTATCTCTCTACATGTCCTAACTGTCACCTCTTCAGCCTCCCAAATGATCTGGAGTTCATCCAGTTCCAGCTCCAACTCCTTTATGCAGATTGTTCGAAGCTGCAGCTGGTTACATTTCTCACAGTTGTAGTCATCAGGGACACCACAAGAGGAGCATTCTACTATCCTGACTGGCATCTCTACTATCCTAGCTGAGCAAATATAAAGAAGGGAAGGAAGCCTCTCTTCGCTGAAACCTCAGAGAGCTAAAGCCTCAAGATCACCACTCTGACACTGTCCACTCCAACGATGGCCACAGCACTTGTCCCTGCCTTCCTTCAATTTGTTCTTGCTAATCAATTTCAAAGACAGATTGGTGATTGGTCAAAGCTCTATTATGCTGCCATGACCAGCTGCTCTCTTTTCTACTTGGCCAGTGGACATGAGTAAAATCCCCTCCTCTAAAACCTCCAATGTCCGGATAGATTGCTGGTCAAAAAGAAATCTGTTAAGATCTCTAACCTGTACCATCAAAATAAATCTTCATGCATCTGTATTGGCATACAGGGACTGACCTGTAAACATTGGCCCTATGTCACAGTGTTATGTAGTTAGAGGGCAGTATCCCAGTGCTGTACACTGACAGATCTGCAAGCATTGAATCCTAGTGTTATATGGTGACAGATCTGTACCTACCTGTCTTATACCCCAGTGTCATATGGAAATATTTCTTTGTCTATAGTGTACCTATATTATAGTAACATGCCTGTGCTCACCTGTACTGTGTACATTTTATATTCACCAGTCCATTAGTATTGCACCCCAATGACAGACGAGCACAGTAAAGTACTCATCTGATAGTGAATGATCTGTGATCTCCATTTTTGTCATCAGTGAATTTTGTCTTCGACTTCTGCCTTCAAGAAATGGCTAGATCATCATGTTTTCCAGGTTGTCAGAAAACAGCATTGCATAAAGGAACACATTGGGAGTGAAATTTTGCTTTGTAAATATTGGAAATGAGGTCCATCATCTTTATACTTCAGTAAATTCAGAGGATCAATCCTGGGCCCAACACAAGATGCGACCATGACGACAGCACATCAGTGTTTCTACTTACAAGTTTAAAAGCATGGCATTGAAGTCTCTGATAAACTTACACATATGAACAGTGGAAAGCATTCTGACTGGTTGCATCATGGCCTGGTGTGGGAATTCCAGAAGCAGAATCAAGTTTATTATCATTGTATTATATGACATGACATTTGTTCTTCTCCAGCAGCAATACTGTGCAAAGACATAAATATACTATAAATAAAAATAAATAAATTATGCCAAAAAAGTGAACAAAGAGTAGCATTCATAGATTCATGGACTGTTCAGAAATATGATGATGGAGGGGTAGAAGATATTCTGAATCACTGAGTGAGTGAGGGTCTTCAGGCTCCTTTACCTCTTCACCGATAGTAGTAATGAGTAGAGTCCTTCGAGATGTAATGCAGCTTTCTTTACACTTCCCCACTTGAAGAACTCTCCCACTATTGGAAAGCTTGTCCCATCATGGATCTGGCTGAGTCTACAGCCCTCTCCAGTCTCTTGCCATCCTACAGTTTGGAAACTCCATTCCAGTCAGTGATACAACCTGTCAGAATGTTTTCCACCATACAGCTGTAGAAACTTTCAAGAGTATTTGATATACAAAAGGCTTTCGGGAGGGCTGGTTTGGCCAGTCCCATCATGGGTATAGCTCTCCCCACCACTGAGGACATCCACAGGAGGCAATGTCTCTGCAAGGTGACTTTCCATCATTAAACATCCAGGCCATGTCCTCTCTTGTTGGCACTAACTGGCAGGAGGTACAGAAGCCTGAAGACCCACTCCTCAATGATCAGCAACAGCTTCTTTTCCACTGCCACTAGGTTCTTGAACTGATCTGAAAAATCCAAATTCCACCTCAGACTATATTTTCCTCAGTTTTCATTAATGGTGTTAATGTTTATTTTTTGTATATTTTGCATATGTATGTTACTGTAGATGCTACCTGACTTGAGTAGGTTCTCCAGCATTTTGTGTTTGTTAGGTAGAGGCTAATTTCTACTGACAATGTGTCTTCTGCAGGCACAGTGATGATGATTGTTGCTAGCATACCACAATAAGACCATAAGACATAGGAGCAGAGTTAGGCTATCTGGTCCATTGAGTCTGCTCCACCATTCAATCATGGCTGATCTTTTTTTCTATCTCCTCCTTAACCCTAGATCCCAGCCTTCTCCCCGTAACCTTTGATACCATGTCCAATCAAGAACCTATCAATCTCTGCCTTAAATACGCCCAACGACCTGACCTCCACAACTGCATGTGGCAACAAATTCCACAAATTCATCACCCTTTGGCTAAAGAAAATTCTCCGTATTTCTGTTTTGAAAGGGTACCCCTCAATCCTGAGGCTGTGTCCTCTTGTCCTAGGCTCTTCCACCATGGGAAAAATCCTTTCCACATCTACTCTGTCTAGCCCTTTCAACATTTGAAAGGTTTCAATGAGATCTCCCCTCATCCTTCTGAATTCCAGCAAGTACAGACCCACAGCCATCAAACATTCCTTGTATGATAACCCTTTCATTCCTGGAATCATCTTTGTGAACCTCCTCTGGACCCTCTCCAATGCCAACACATATTTTCTAAGATGAGGGTCCCAAAACTGTTCACAATACTCAAGGTAAGGCCTCACCAGTGCCTTATAAAGCCTCAACATCATATCTTTGCTCTTGTATTCTAGACTTCTTGAAATGAATGCTAACATGGCATTTGCCTACCTCACCACTGACTCAACCTGCAAATGAACCTTCATGGTGTTCTGCACAAGGACTCCCAAGTCCCTCTGCATCTCAGATTCCCAGATTTTCTCCCTGTTTAGAAAATAGTCTACACATTTATTTCTACTACCAAAGTGTATGACCATGCATTTCCCAACATTGTATTTCATTTGCCACTTTCCTGCCCATTCTCCTAATCTGCCTAGGTCCTGCTGCATCCCACCTGTTTCGTCAACACTACCTGCTCCTCCACTAATCTTCATATCATCTGCAAACTTGGCAACAAAGCCCATTAATGCCATTACCTAAATTAATTATATACAATGTAAAAAGAAATGGTCCCAACACTGACCCCTGAGGAACAACACTAGTCACTGGCAGCCAACCAGAAAAGGTTCCTTTTTATTCCCACTCGCTGCCTCCTACCAATCAGTTAATGCTCTACCCATGTTAGTAACTTTCCTGTAATACCATGAGCTCTTAACTTGGTAACAGCCCTGTATGAGGCACCTTGTCAAAGGCCTTCTGAAAGTCCAAGTATACAACATCCACTGCATCCTCTTTATCTATACTACTTGTAATCTTCTCAAAGAATTCCAATAGGTTCATCAGGCAGGATTTTCCCTGAAGGAAACCATGCTGACTTTGTATTATCTTGTCCTCTGTCACCAAGTACTCCATCACCTCATCCTTAACAATTGACCACTGAGGTCAAGCTAACTGGTCTATAATTTCCTTTCTGCTGCCTTCCTCCTTTCTTAAAGAGTGGAGTAACATTTGCAATTTTCCAGTCCTCTGGCACCATACCAGAGTCCAATGATTTTTGAAAGATCATTTCTAATGCCACCACAATCTCTAACACTACCTCTTTCAGAACCCTAGGGTGCAGTTCCTCTGTTCCGGATGACTTATGTACCTTTAGGTCTTTCAACTTTTTGAACACCTTCTCTCTTGTAACAGTAATTGCACCCACTTCTCTTCCTTCACACACTACATCAGACATACTGCAAGTGTCTTCCACAGTGAAGACTGACACAGAGTACTCATTTAGTTCATCTACCATCTCCTTGTCCCCAGTTATTATTTCTCCTGCCTCATTTTCTAGAGGTCCTATATCCATTCTCATTTCTCTTTTATTTTTAACATACTTGAAAAAACTTTACTATCCACTTTGATATTATTTGCTAGCTTGCTTTCATATTTCATCCTGTCTCTTGTAATGATTTTTTTAGTTGCTCTCTGTAGGTTTTTAAAAACGTCCCAATCCTTTATCTTCCCACTAATTTTTGCTTTGTTATAGGCTCTTTCTTTCGCTTTTGCAATAGCTTTGACTTCCCTTGTCGGCCACAGTTGTACTATTTTACCATTTTGCTCTAAAAAGCTATCTTTTAGGCACTCAATAAACTCACTCTCTTGAGATCCATTACCAACTTGATTTTCCCAATCAACCTGCATGTTAAAATCTCCCGTAACATTGCCCTTTTGACTCACCTTTTCTATTTCCCGTTGTGACCTGTTGTCCACCTCCCAGCCACTGTTAGGAGGCCTATATATAACTGCCATCAGTGTCCTTTTACACTTGCAGTTTCTTCACTCAACCCATAAGGATTCAACATCTTCCAATCCAATGTCACATCTTTCTACTGATTTGATGCCATTCTTTACCAGTAGAGCCACAGCACCTCCTGTGCCTACCTTCCTATCCCTCTGATATAATGTGTAACCTTGGTCATTCAGCTCCCAACTGCAATCATCCTTCAACGACAATTCAGTGATGGCCACAACATCATACTGTACCTGGAAATCTGTAATATTGCAGCAAGGTCTTCCACCTTATTTCAATATACTTCGTGCATTTAGATACAACACCTTGAGTACCGTATTTGCCGTCCTTTCTGACTCTGCATCCCTAATGATTTGATACTCAGCCTGTTTGTTGCAAATAAGTCCCATCACCTGTCTGCCCTTCCTGACAATCTGACTGCATGCAATCTTTACCTTTTTACCATCAGTCCTTTCCTGAGTCCCTTCACTCCAGTTCCCACCCCACTGCCAAGTTAGTTTAAACCCTCCCCAACTGCTCTAACAAACCTGCCTGCAAGAATATTGGCCTCCTCGGGTTCAGGTGCAACCCATCACTTTTGAACAGGTCATACCTCTCCCAGAAGAGATCCCAATTGACCAAGAACCTGATGCCCTTCCTCCTGCACCAGCTTCTCAGCCACACACTCATCTGCCATATCATCCTGTTTCTACCCTCACTGGTGCCTGGTACAGGCAGCAATCCAGAAATTGCTACCCGGGAGGTCCTGCTTCTCAGCTTTCTACCTAACTTTCTAAATTCTCTTTTCAGGACCTCATTGCTTTTCCTTCCTACGTCATTGGTAGAAGTATGTATCAAGACATCTGGCTGCTCCCCCTCCCTTTCCAAAGTGCTGTGAACGTGATCTGAGGCATCCCTGACCCTGGCACCTGGGAAGCAACATACTATCCGGATGTCCTGTTCACATCAGAATCTCCTGTCTATTTCACTCATTATCGAGTTCCCTATCACCGCCGCTCCCTTCTCTCTCTTTCCCTTCTGCACAACAGACCCATCCTCAGTGCCTGTAACCCAGTCGCCATGGCATTCTCCCAGGAGGACATCCTCCACAAAAGTATCCAAAGCAGCATACTTGTTTTTGAGGAGAATGGCCACAGGGGTGCTCTGCTCTAGCTGCCTATTTCCATTTCTCCTGACAGTCACCCAGCTACTCACCTCCTGCAACTTCAGGTGACTACTTTGATCAATTATCTCCTCATTCTCTCTTACAAGCCAATGGTCATCCTGTTGCTGCTCCAGATCCCCAACATGGTCTTTAAGGAGCTGCAGCCGGATGCACTTCACACAGATGTAGTTCCCCAGGAGACTCTCGGTCTCCCAGTTCTCCAACAAACAGCACGAAAAGTACACCACCGTCATTTAAATGGTACAGTAAGAGAGGGAAAAAAATGAAAAGGAAACTTTAACAGACGCTTTACACAGAGCTGATGCCTCTTCCAAGCTGAAGCCTATCGCTTCTACTCTCGCCACTGGCCTAATCCCGACAATGGCCGCTCTGCTTATCCCTTCTGTACTTTTCTTGAAGCAGACATAAGATGGAGATAATTTTCTATTGCTAGTCAGATGCGAAAGATGTTTTCAACTAATGGAGATGAAGGTTTTAGTGGGATCAAAGAAGGCATATATTGTTCTCTATATTTCTCTTGAATTCACCATGATTGAGTGATGAAAAGCAAGCTTTAGATGGACAAAATGTGTTCTGAGATTTGTGGCAATTCTTCAACCACTAGAAGGAGGCAATTGTGGAAGACTATGGCAATGAGTTTCATTGTGGCAGACTGAAGGGAACCCTTTCTGTATGTACTGCAGTCAAATTTACATTCCATCTTGATCATGGCACCTCTAATATCCACTGACATGTCCTGCTCCTCCCATACATGGAAGATAAGGTTTGAATTGGTGACTGATTTTCCCCTCAGAATTCAGAACTTCAACAGGAAACCTCTGTCCTTGAGGATGTGCTGTTGGATGGGATAGTCTGCTGTGAGATTGAGTACATTTATCAAGGATACTGTGCACCCTCTATGACTGGGGAGTATTTTGAAACACCTCTTTACGCAAACATTAACTGCTTCTTTGTCCTCATTATGTTTCCTGTTCATGGGTGGGTTAGAAACTGGGTTATCTCAAATGGGGTTTCAGGTTAGTGAACATTAGGAGAAACTGGGATCAGGTTGATGCTTGTGGAAGACTTTCAAGTAGAAGACAATTGGGAAGAGGGAAGATCAAGAGGAGTACTAGTACAGAGGAAAGCAGGTAAGAAGCAGTAGGCAAGCAAGCATATTTATTGAAGCTAAATATGTATTGTGTTTCGAAGTGCTTTGCATCTTTGGGTGTCTCTTGGTGCCAATTTTCCAAGGCCTGGTCTCAGCTGAAATACCTTATGGAAGTAAACTTGTATTATTTAAAACTGAATTTACAATTTAAAGTTTGTATTTTGAGGGAAAAATAATCAAACTGTGCTGACAAATACAATTCACAGCTGGGCTCAAACGTAGTGAATCTGCACAAAAAGGTAATTTTTTTCAGGGTTAACAATCTTGTTCAGTGGTAATTTCGTCTCGGAATGCAATTAAGCTATTGATTCTGTTTTGGCTTCGTCTATGAAAATAGTAACAGCACAGACTATAGGGAATTAAAACATCATAGTCAACTGTTTCTGAATTTTCACATCTAATAACACCCATGCAATTACCCAAAGTTGCTGATAGCCTTACAGAATCATTAGGCATGGAATGACAGTTTCATCATTAAAAAATGTAAATTCCAAAACATTTGTGTTCAAGGCATGCAGTATCATTGTTTTTGATTGTTCATTAATCTTAAATTTTACACTTAGTTTAAAACTGTTTGAAATGGTCCAAATTGTCCTCTCAATTTGTTTTCACTTTACCAAAACTGAATATATTTCTGTCCTTCTTGAGCTGGGAACATATTAAGGTTGGTGCTGGCTTGGATGCATTCTAAGAAGTATTCCTTCTTTGATCATATGTATTAACTTTATTCTAATCTTTCAATGAAATAGATGAAAGTAACTAATGTGTCACATTATTGTGTCATATTTATAAAACGTATCTGAAATAACACAATGACAAAGGCACTTAAGTCATTACTCCTCGATGGCTTGTAATGCATAGAGAAATGTGTGACGAAAATGAAAACAAATCTGGCAATTATATTCTGAAATAAAAAAGGCAGAAAATGCTGGAAACTCTGAGGAGGTCAGGAAGCATCTTTGGAAGGAGAAACAGAATTAACTTTTTGGGTCAATGGTCCTTCATCAGAACTGTAATCTTATTCCTTTGTAGGTCTACGGAAAGAGCTGCTGCTTTAACATTGCTTCCTGTGGAATCTGCATGTTTTAGGATAACAATGGGCATCAATGTAAAGATGTGCTATGTGCTGGTACTAATTGGGAAATTCATGCTTTGCGTAAGCTGTATTCATTTAATGGAGCTCCATGTACCTACCTAAGGGGCTCTTAAAAGACCCTGTTGTATCGTCTTCCACCACCACTGCTGACAGTGTATTCCATGCACCCACCGCTCTCTGTGTGAAAAACCTACCCCTAACATCCCCTATTTCCAAGCACCTTAAAACTATGCCCCCTCGTGTTAGTCATTTCAGCCCTGGGAAAAAGCCTCTGGCTATCCACATGATCAATACCACTCATCATCTTATACACCTCTATCAGGTCACCTCTCACCCTCCGTCACTCCAAGGACAAAAGACCAAATTCACCTATTCTCATAAGGTATGCCCTCCAATCTAGCGAACATCCTTGTAAATCTCCTCTGCACTCATTCTATAGTATCCACATCCCTCCTGTAGTGAGGTGACCAGAACTGAACACAGTACTGTACTCCAAGTGGGGTCTGACCAATGTCTTATGTAGCTGTAACATTACCTCACAGCTCTTGAACTCAATTCCACAGTTGATGAATGCCAACACACCATGCACCTTCTTAACAACACTGTCAACCTGCGCAGCAGCTTTGAGTGTCCTATGGACACGGACCCCGGGATCTCTTTGATCCTCCTCACTGCCGAAAATCTTACCATTAATATTATATTCTGTATTCTTGCTCTAAGAGAGATAAAGCCTTGCCTAGAACATTGTACGAGGCTAACATTTTCCCCATTTTAAAGAAAAGTAAAGAGGAGACAGACCCGGCCAGCTATAGGCCCATTGCACCTCAGAATTTCGATAAAAAGGTAATTACTAAAATGCTAGCTAACTGACTAAATAAGTATTTGTCATCTATCATTCATCCTGATCAGACAGGATATGTCCCGGGTAGGTTCTCTTTTTCTAATGTCAGATGCCTCCTTAATACTATATAAGCTGATCATGGGAAAGCTAGTGGGGCAGCAATTTTGTCCCTTGATGCACAGAAGGCTTTTGACTAGATTGAGTGGCCTTACATGTTTGAGTCACTGTACAAGTTTGGGTTTGGGGAATCATTTGTATCTTGGGTAAAACTGATATACACCAGTCCAATGTGTTCTATTATAACTAATAGTGACAAGTCAGCTCTGTTTCCCCGACACCGTTCAGTCCAGCAGGGGGCCTCTCTCGCCAGCCCTTTTTGTCGTCGCGGTAGAGCCCCTTGTCTTAAAAATAAGAGATCACCCAAATATTCTGGGTTTGAAAGTGGGAGGTATTGAAACACTTACTAGTTTGCATGCTGACGATGTGATACTCTACTTACAAAACTCAGAAAAGTCAGTCCCTCTTCTTCTTGATTTAATCACCTCTTTTGGTAGACTATCGGGACACTCAATCAATTGGACAAAAAGTGACTTTGTGCCCCTCTCCAACGACTACACGCAGGGTTTTTTGGAAAGTGTCCCGTTCAAAGTAGTTAAAGATCACTTTACTTATCTTGGCTTGACAATCCCCAAAGATCTGAAATTAATATTGAAATTAAACTTTGCAGAGTTTATTTCAAAACTTAAACAGAATATAGAAAGTTGGAAAACCTTACCTCTGTCCATGATTGGTCAATTAAAACAGTTTCCCTTCCTAGGTTTCTCTATCTTTGTCAAAATCTCCCCATTTTTCTTACATCAGCTTTCTTTAAAGAATTGGACTCCATAATATTGACTTATATCTGGAATTATAAGAATCACAGGATTTCAAAAATTAATTTACAAAAGCCCAAGTCTGAAGGAGGGTTGGGATTACCTGTATTTAGACACGATCATTGGGCTGTCAATGCTAGGGCTTTAATGTTTTGGCAACAGGGGGCTCCGGATAACCTGGCCCCTGGGGCTTCATTGTGGCTATGTATGGAGTCTAACTCTGTTGTCAATTCCTCCTTGCCAGCCATGCTGTTCTCTAAGTTAGAGAAGCCTGGGACTTCAAAAGGTTTGAGTTTTGTTTTGAAAAATTCCATCAGAATTCTAAATCAGAGCAGGAGCATTCTGAATTTAGCAGAGACCTCTGTACAAACACCAATCTGTTTCAAACACTCCTTTCTCCCCTCATGGTCAGATAAAACTTACTATGCTTGGAGGGAGAAGAATCTAGTTTCTATTGAAGACCTGTACATAGAGGGACGGTTTGCAACGTTTAGTTTGCTGAAAGAGAAATTTGAGCTGCCTCATTCGCACTTTTTTCTTTACTTACAAATTGGACAGTACATTCAATCTAAGATTTGTAATTTTGAAATCCTTCCAGGGAAACATGTGTTTTTTGATATTTTAAAGAACCCTCCTGACTCCAGACAACTCGTTTCTAAGTTTGTACGTTTGTTTGATAATTGCACTGTAGCGTTTACTGTGAAGATTGAAGATGCCTGGAGAAAGGAGTTGGGCATTGAATTATCCGAAGCTGCCTGGGATATGTGTTTGTCTATGATACAGGCTTGCTCTGTTAACAGCAGACACCAACTGATCCAGTTTAAAGTTGTCCACCGTCTCCATTACTCTAAACTTAGATTGCACAGGATTTACCCTTCTGTCTCGTCAATGTGTGATAGATGCCAAGGGACGGAAACCACGTTGTTGCACACCTTTTGGTTTTGCCCATTACTGACTGGATTTTGGTCCAAAATATTCGACTGATACTCAAAGGCCTATAAAAGATCCTTCCCCTTGGAAGCTGGTCTCGCTATATTTGGCTGCTCGCAATCTACTATTTGTTTCCCTGCAGCCATACAACAGTCTCTGATGCTGGGGATGATTGTTGCCAAAAGACTTATCTTGAGGAAATGGAAATCACCTTCTCCCCCTTCCTTTCGGAGATGGATGGCTGATATGACCTCAGTCATACAGATGGAGAAACTTAGGTTCTTGAGAACCAATTCAATTAAAAAATTTTCAGCTATCTGGGATCCATTTCTTGTCTACCTGGATGAGGCTGGGGGCAGATGAACAATTTCCCCCCAGATGATTTCTCACGGCCCTCATTTGAGATTTAATGTTTGGTATTTTTGAGCACTTTCTACAATAGGCATCCCTCTAATGTTATGTCTCTTTCTTTTTTTTTCGCTTCTTTCATTTTTATACATGTCTGAGCTAGTATGTTCTTGTTGATTTCATTGGTTTTTTTTGAAAATTTTAAAAATAAAGTATAAAAGAATATTATATTCTGTATGCAAATTTGACCTACCAAAATGACCCACTCCATATTTATCTGGGTTGAAGTCCATCTGCCACTACTCAGCGCAGTTCTGCAACCTACTGATGTCCTGTTGTAGCCTCTGACACCCCTCCAGGCTATCCGCAATACCCCCAACCTTTGTGTCATCAGCAAACTTACTAACCCACCCTTCTACTTCTTCACCAGCTCATTTATAAAAATCACAAAGAGGAGGAGTCCCAGATCAGATCTCTGCTGAACACCGCTGGTCACTGTCCTCCATGCAGAATACAAAACATCTACAACCACCCTTTGCCTTCTGTGGGCAAGCCAGTTCTAGATCCACAAGGCAAGCTCTCATTGGATCCCTTGCCTCTTTACTTTCTGAAGGAGCCTTGCATGGGGAAACGTATCAAAAGCCTTACTGAAATCCATATAAACTACATCCACTGCTCTACCTTCATCAATGTGTTTTGTTACTTCCTCAGAGAATTCAATCAGGCTCATAAGACATGACTTGCTCTTGATAAAGCCATACTGACTATCCTTAATCAGATTTTGTCTCTCCAAATGCTCATAAATCCTGCCTCTCAGGATCTTCTTTAAAAACTTGCCCACCTTCTGAAGTCAGACTCACTGGTCTATAGTTTCCTGGGTTATCTCTACTCCCTTTCTTGAACAAGAAAACAACATTTGCAACCCTCCAATTCTCCGGTACTGCTCCCATCCCTATTGATGATGCGAAGATCATCGCCAGATTATCAGCAATCTCCTCCCTCACTTCCCATAGTAGCTTGGGGTATATCTCATCCGGTCCTGGTGATTTACCTAACTTAATGCTTTTCAAAAGCTCCAGCACATCCTCTTTCTTAATGTCTATATGCTCAAGCATTTGTCCGCTGTAATTCATTCTCCTGGTGAATACTGAAGCAAAATATTCATTAAGTACCTCCACTATCTCCTCCAACTTCATGTACACGTTTCTACTTTTGCACCTGATTGGTCTTCTTCTCAGATGGCTCATCCTCTTGCTCTTCACATACTTGTAAAATGCCTTGGGGTATTGCTTAATCCTGCTCACCAACGCCTTCTCATGGCTCCTTCTGGCTCTCGTAATTCCATTCTTAAACTCCTTCCTAGCAACTTTGTAGTTTTTTAGAGATCTAACAGCACCTAGTTTCTTGAACCTTTCATAAGCTTTTATTTTCTTCTTAACTAGATCCTTTGTACACCATGGTTCTTTAACCCTACCATCATTTCCCTGCCTCAATGGAACATACCTATGCAGAACTGGATGCAAATGTTCCCTGAACATTTGTCACATTTCTGCCATGCATTTCTCTAAGAACATTTGCTCCCAAGGTCCTGCCTAATAGCGTCATACCCCCACCCATTTTGTCTGCTCCTATCCCTCTTCAGTGTTATGGTGAAGGAGAGAGAATTGTGAACACTACCTCCAAAATGTTCTCCTACCAAGAGATCTGACACCTGACCAGGTTCATTTCCCAATACCAAATCAATAACAGACTCTGCTCTAGTTGGCTTATCTACATATTGTGTCAGGAAACCTTTCTGAACACACCTAACAAACTCCACCTCATCTAAACTCCTTGTATTAAGGAGGTGCCAATCAATATTAGGAAAGTTAAGATCTCCCATTCACAATAACCCTATTATTACTCCGCCGTTCCAGAATCTGCCTCCCTATCTGCTCCTTGATATCCCTGTTACTATTGCGGGGTTGATAAAAACACCCAGTAGAGTTATCGCCCTTTTTCTGATTCTGATTTCCACCCACACTGACTCAGTAGACCATCCCTCCATGACTTCCTCCTTTTCTGCAGCCATGACATTATCCTTAATTAGCAATGCCATGCCCCCACTTCTTTTGCCTCCCTCTCTGTTCTTTTTGAAGCATCTAAAGCCTGGCACACTTAGCAGTCATTCCTGCCCCTTAGACATCCAAACCTCCGTAATGGCCACAAGGTCATAGTTCCATGTATTGATCCACGCTCCAAGTTCATCTGCCTTGTTTATGATATTCCTTGCATTAAAATAGACGCATCTCAAACCATCAGGCTGAGTGCATCTTTGCTCTAACATCTGTCTACCCTTCCTCACAAGCTCCCTACAAACTGTCCCTACTTGTGCTCCAACTTCCCTATCCTCTGCCTCTTCACTTCAGTTCCCACCCCCCTGCAAATCTAGTTTAAACCTTCCCCAAAAGCATTAGTAAACCTCCCCACCAGGATATTGGTCCCCCTCGGATATGAAGTTAACTTTCTATCTAACTTCATAAAATATATAAGAGCAATCAAGTGACCTCATCATAATAGGGATTTTATTGTTAGGGCAAATTTAAGAACTTAAAAGACATGTTTAACAAGTTTGTAAATAAGGACAGTGATTGCTTGGAATCCTAAAATTATTGTTGGTTTGTTTTACGTAACTCTTATGGTAAACCCACAGTATGGTCGAGACTTTGATGGTGTCGCATGAGCAGAGTTTCTGGATCACTGTTTGTTATTTAATTTTGCACACACCTTTTACTTTCCAATGGTACAGTTAAAGGGAGCATTGGAAAGAAAGGCCCAGAAAGTTTCAGAGGAGTGCAGGAAGCTTAACCAAGTGAGTTTCAAAAGCACTTGGGTAGCAGAAAGAGTGCATAGAATCTGGCCAAAGTGATTTAAATGAAGTGCAGAGAAGTTGATCTCATAAGTGAGAGGAGAATGTAATCAGCACCCAATCAGTAAAATGCTGAATTGTTAAGACTTCTAAAGTCAGTTAGCACAATATTATTGTACAGAGATCACTATTGTTATTAGATGTTATTAATGTTGTTATTAATGCTGTATTTATTTTAAAGAAATTTGAAACAGGTAAGTCAAATCTGCAAGGAAATATCAAATCCAGAGCATAACAGAGAAGTGTATGTCTGAATTAGCCAACAAAAGTTTTCTCCATATTTATGATGATTGTATGCTGCAATATGCTGTAGCCAAATATATTTAACAATGTTTTGGAAAGCCTTGCACCTTTTGGGAAAAATGTATCAAATGATCATTGCCTTGAGATTATTCATATGTTGCATCAATACAGATATTGTTAATGAAACAAACAAGCATCAGCTATCAGTCCACAGTTCACTGCACAATGGTAAATACCTGTATTAACAATACCAGAGAGTAGGAGCAAGAGAGAGATGAAACAAAGAGCACATACATTCAATTACATACAAATACAAACATACACATGATCTACATACTTTACATCACCCCTCAATGTAGATTTACATCTATTTTAAATAAAATCACAGTCGTCAGTAAATGAACTCAAGTCGCACATTTTACCAGGCCCCTGTATGGGCCTTTCACTGTGCCAGGTACACAATAGCAGAGTTCCATCTTTCCAAGGAAGAGTCCATTTTCAGTTGTAAACTTGCAGTGATATTTTCCATACAGTTCACTTCTTTCAGTCTCTGTATCCATTGTTCCAAAGTGGGTGGGTGAGATTTAAGCCAGTTGACAGTTATCATTTTATGAATAATCAGAATCAAAACTCTTAACATGTATAGTTTATTCTTTAATGCAGATTGCGGGAGGTTGCCTAAAATTAAATGACTAGGTTCAAAGGGTATACTTATATCTAAAATCCTTCTTATTTCCTCAGTGACCTTGTACCAAAATTGCCTTAATTTGGGGCAGTCCCAGAATATATGTGCAAAATCTCCCACTAGGCCACAGCCTCTCCAGCAAAGTCTGCTGTTTTTTTTCTGCGTATAATGATATTACCAATGGGGTTCTAAAGAACCTCATCCTTATTTTCCAAGCAAATTCCCACCATTTGGGACTATTCAAGCATTTATGCCATGACTCCCAAGACCTCTCCCACTCTAGCTCCAATTCCCACTTACGTTTAACATTTAATGTGTTATCCATTATATCCAGATGTATTTTTTTATATATAGACAAGATACAATTTTCTGGGATTGTGTCCTACCCATGATGATCTCTATCCAAAATTTTTCCAAATTATTTGGCTGTATTTTAAGATTGCTCCATTCTTTGTGTGATGTAAAGTAATGCCTAACTTTTTTTAGATTATGAGGACACGCAGTCCTCTTTTATTGTCATTTAGTAATACATGCATTAAGAAATGATACAATGTTTCTGCAGAATGATATCACAGAAACACAAGACAAACCGACTGAAAAACTGACAAAAAATACATAATTATAACATATAGTTACAATGGTGCAAAGCAATACCGTAATTTGTCAAAGAACAGACCATGGGCACGGAAACAGATCTCAAAGTCGCTCGGAAGTCCCATCACCTCACGCAGACAGCGAACCTCCAGCACCACAAACTTGCCGATGCAGCATCCTGGAAGCATCCGACCACAGTCCAACTCCGAGTCCGTCCGAAAACTCTGAGCCTCCGACCAGCTCTCCGACAGTGAGCACCGAGCACCATCTCTGCCGAGCGCTTCGATCCCGGCCCCAGCAACAGGCAATAGGCAAAGCCAAGGATTTGGGGCCTTCCCCTCCGGAGATTCTCGATTGCACAGTAGCAGCGGTAGCGAAGCGGGCATTTCAGAAGTTTCTCCAGGTGTTCCTGCGTGCTTCTCATGGCTGTCTCCATCAAATCAGGATTGTGCACGGCATCCTAGTTAACACATACGATATCATTTGGAATGGCCGCGTGCGCTGCATCGCACCACCATCTTCTCCTCCCTCCTCATTTGGAAGAATCTATAAAGGTCATTTGACCTATTATTGGGCTGCCCAGTTAAGAACAATTGTGTCATGGATTAGAGAAGACATAGATTCAAGATGGGTTCACATAGAGCAAAATTCAATTGTTGAGTTATCTTTAGCCTTTTTAAATCCAAACGTGTGGAAGAATGTTGAGACTCAGAATGAAAAGGTTAACAATACAATGAAAGTATAGGATAGAGCTTGGAAAAAATTAGATCTACCAAGGATGATATCAAGGGCAACCAGAAGTGCACTCATTTCAGATTTTATTTCAGCAAGACTGGATCCTGGTTTTAGCAGGTCAGCGCAAAGAGGCCTGGTTCTTGTGGACCAAATGTTTGATGGTGAGGCGTTCAAATCTTTCTCCCAACTCCAAACTGAATTTGACCTTGTATCTAATGACTTTTATAGAAGAGCATTTTTTAATGTGCAACACGTTGAACCATGAAGTGGATGGGCTACAGCAGCAGAAGACCATGAACATCCATTTCAGTGACCACTTCATTAGATACAGGAAGCACCCAATAAAATAGCTAATGAGTGTAAGTATTGAGTGCAATCCAGGTCATATTACGATCAAGGAACGTGTTTGTAGACCGGATATTGAACTTTTTACTGTTGGACTTTGGTCATATTCCACCGAGATACAACACTGGGCGGCACGGGAGGTCGTTTCTGCCTGTGGCCATCGAACTTGCAGCTCCTCGCATGGAGGGTCAGACACCCTGAGCCAATAGACTGGTCCTGGACTTATTTTCCACCTGACATAGTTTGCATTTTGTTGTTTGATTGTTTGTGGTTTTTGTATTGCTATATTTATGCTCTATTCTTGGTTGGTGCGGCGGTAACGAAACCTAATTTCCCTCGGGATCAATAAAGTATATCTATCTATCTATCTATTTATTTTGGATAACATTCACCACATTTAACATAGTAGCATAGAATGGGGAATGCAAAAAAACATATTCAGTCGATATAAATTTTCCACATTAGTTGAAAATTCATTAGCAGAGAAAATAGGTGTAAGTTGTAATTGATGATCATACTGTCTCTAATTCACTCAAAGTTAAAACAATTTTTGGATCTTCTGCTAGTTTAATATTGCCAAAAGTATTCTCAACCTTATGGTTTGAAGACATAATATTTACCAAGAAAATGTGCAACATTTTCAACTTTTTAAATAAAGTCCTGACACTCAAGAATAAATATTTCTTGCACTTTGATTAATTGTCTAACCCTTTTCCCCTGGCATATAATTAGCACAGGAGTTATTCAGAGCCTTGTATTTTGACAAGCAGGTTATTGATAAATTAGAACTATTTAATGTTACTAGGCTAGTGTAGATCCAGCATTAGCATGCATGCCTCAGCATTTCTCTAAACCTCACTTATAGCTGGAAACAGAAAAAGTGCAGAATATTTCAAACTTTTTATTCCTAAATTTCCAAAGGGATTAAATCTACTGAAATAATTTTGTTCATAATTAATGAGATTAAAAAATGATAAATCAGTATTGACAACAAAAAAATCAAAAGCTGGAATTATGATTTAGCAATAAACTTCATCAATGTACATTGTTGTAAAATATTGAGTATTTTTGTTGTTGCCATTTTGATATACAGTGGGTTCCAGATAATTGGGCCTGTAGCGGTGTACTACACACAGCACTAGAATAACAACACGTAGTCGATGATTTGTAGTTGCGAAAAAATAGATTTATTCAAACTTCAAGAACCGGCGATACATCTCCCAATGTCCACAGTCTGGATCGGCCTCTGTTTGGGAGATCTTGCCTCTGCGCCGCGGTGCCTGAGCCCGGACCGGCTGCACCAAGTCCACGTGGGCCGGGTTGAGTTGGTCCACTCTGGTCCAAATATCATTTGGGCTGTGGGGGTCACCAAATGTAGTGGTGTGCTACATACAGTGCTAGAATAACGACAAGTAGTTGGTGAGTTGTAGTTGCGAGAAAAGAGATTTATTCAAACTTTGTGGTCTCCTTTAAAACCTTCCCGTTCCCGCCCTCCCCGGGCGAGACTGCTGTGGAGAATGCATATTTGCAGACCCTTCCCCCGCGCGGGATTTTCCCCCTGCTGGTGAAGTTGGCCTGGCGCCCTTTTCAGGCGTGCCAGCGTACGCCATTTTGTGAGCCGGATCAAGTGCGCTGGAAAGTGGGTCACCACAGGCCATTGGTTAATTGGGGTAGCCATTTATTTGGGACCACTTTACTAAAAACGAATCAAGAAAATAGCCAAGATTCCCTTCATTTTTTGGGGGGATAACATGCTATTTAATTGGGACAGGAGATTGCTGCTGAAGTTTCTAACTAACATCAGTCACATGCACTTGTGATGCTGTTAAACATTATACCTTGCCTAGGATAAACAGTTTAAAAATAACATCAGTTGCATGTGTTTGTGTTCAAAAGAAGTAATTTTTTTTGTCACTGATAGTTGGCGAGAAACAAGCAGCAAGACAATTCAGAGCTGTTTTGCTCACTACAGTTTCAGGCATTCAGACTTGAAGATTCCTGAAGTACCCAAGAATGAAAATGAAGCAATTTCACTACTTCAGCAAGTTAGGTACTACAATTAATTTGAAGGTATTGACAATCATCTTGAATGCTACAATGAAAATGAAGATTTGAATCTTTGAAAGCATTATATGAAGGCAGTCCATTATCTGCACTGCTTTTGTTCATTTACAGTCAATCAAAAGAACACAGCAGTGTACACTGGATGAAACCTTCCATTGATAAATATTAGGAACTACAGTTTTATAGTACTATAGTAGTATTGTCAGTGTTCTAATTTGTTCTGTGTTTCATCTAAATACATAATTTGACACTCAGTCAAACATTAGTTTCTCTTTTTCATATGTTTGTAACTATTTCCATGAAACTTCAGCTAATTGGGGCAGCTGCTTAATTGGGCCAAAATGTACTGGTCCAGATGTGTCCCAGTTAACCGAAATCCACCGTATTTGATGCTCAAGATTCAAGATTCAAGATTGCTTATTGTCATACAAGCATAAAGGAGAACAAAATTATTGTTTTTCTGGACCCGATGCAGCACAGAAAAAAAAACATAAATAAGATAAAGAACAGAATAATAATAAAAAAACACAATAAATATAAATGCATAAGATAGCTCATATATATATATATATATAGATTGATTGTATGTCCACAAAATAACTCTAGGAACAGAAGTGTGTGTACATATTGTAACTGGCTTAAAATTATAAGTAGTGGTGATTGGAGCTGTAACGAAAACCAATTTTCCCCGGGATCAATAAAGTATGACTATGACTATGACTATGACTATGACTATGAACGGGTGGGTTAGTGGTAGAGGTGTTGATCACCCTTACTGCTTTGAGAAAGTAACTGTTCTTGAGTCTAGTGGTTTAGATGCTACGTAGCCTTCTCTCTGATGGGAATGGAGCAAATAGTCCATGAGCAGGATGGGTGGGATCCTTCATGATTTTACTGGCCCTTATCTGACATCTTTCCACTCATATGTTTTTGATGGTGGGTAGGCTGGTGCCAATGATGAAGTGGGTAGTTTTAACTACTCATTGTAGAGCCTTCCTGTCCACCGCAATGCAGTTTCTGTAACATGCTGTGACACAGTTTGCAAGGATGCTCTTTACAGTGCATCTGTAGAATGATATCAGTATAGATGTGGATAGTCCAGCTCTCTTCAGCCGCCTCAGAAAGGGGAGGCATGGGTGTGCTTTCCTGATTGTGTAGAATGTGTTCCAGGACCATGAAAGGTTGTGTGAGATGTGTATAGCCGGGAATTTGAAATTGCTTGCAGTTTCCACTGCTGTGCCGCCAATGTAGTGCAGTGTGAGTGGTGCAAGTTTTTATGAAGTTGATAACCATCTCCTTTGTCTTGTTGACATTGAGGAAGAGGTTATTTGCTGGTACCAGGCTCGAGCTCTTTCACCTCTTCTCCATTGGCCATGTAATCATTATTGGTGATGGTCCCCACCACCGTCGTGTCAACTTGACAATGTGATTACTCATGTGTTTGGCCATGCAGAGTTTGCAGCACACAGTCCTGGGGGGCACCCATATTAAGGATGATGGGGAGGGAGAAGCGGTTGTGCATCCTGACTATCTGAAGGTCTGAGTTCGGATGGCTAGGAAGTCCAGCACCCAGTTTCCAGTGGTCTACCTGTACTGAGAGTAGGAGTTTATTCACCAAGGTATGTGGAACAGTAGTGTTGAATGCCTAATTGAAATCCAGAAACAGCATTCTGATATAAGTGTCCTTGTTTTCTAGATGTGTCAGTGCCAGCTGCATGACAGATGCTTTTGTCGCTGATGCTTTGGCACGTCATTAAACAGTTCTATTGGTAAGCATATTGGTGATTGTCCAGTGTGGCAGGAATGGAGTTTTTGATGTGTGCCATTACCATCCATTCAAAGCTTTTCATGATGATTGGTATCAGTTCCATCTGGCAGAAGTGGTTTAGATCTGAAGGTGTGGAGTTCTTTGGTATAGAGGCGATGGTGGCTGATTTGAAGCCTGTGAGGACAGCAGTATGGATAAGTGAAGTGCTGAAGATGTCTCTGAAGACATCAATGAGCTGATGTATACACTCCCTGAGTACTTAGTCTGGGATATAGTCTAGCCCGAGTGCCTTACCGAGATTGACTCTCTGCAGAGTCCTTCTCACGTCTGCTGCTGTTACAGGTAGTGACTGTTCACCTGGGAGAGGAGTAGCTTCCATGGCCGGCATTGAGTTGCATGCCTCAAAATGTGTATAAAATTTGAAATAAAAATCACAGAGGGAGGTGTCACTGGTACATTTGGCACTGGTTTTCCTTGCATAGGTAGTAATATTCTTGATGCCCAGCCACATATACTGGGGATTGTTATCGGGCAGGTGTTCCTGAAATTTTTGTACTTGGGCGGTCTTTGCCCTCTTGATGCCTAAGGTGAGGTTTCACCCGGCTTCTCTGAGAGCTGTTCTGTCACTAGGCTTGAAGGCAGTGTCCCAGCAGGGAGCGCACATCAGAATTCAGCCAGAGCTTCTACTTTGCTGTGAGATGACAGTTCTTGGAGCACCAGCATCTAACTCTTTTCAAGTAGTCAGTTAATTGCAAATAGCCATGTTAATTCTATCTGGTCATATTTGACAGAAGGAGGTTAGTACAGCTATAATTTGCAGCTTAGTTATGGGTGATGCAGGGAAGATTATTTCATTGCACACTGTAGGTGCTTGGAACTGAAAGCAGATGCAATTGACCAATTGCATAATTAAATACTTTTCCTACAAACTTTTAAGGAAATCTTTTCCATTATTATAAAATGATTTTAGACTTAGATTACTTTCAAAGTGTCAATGACATCCTTTTTTTGTGTTATGTATTTTAAAAATCAAATAGTTATTCAAGTTTTAATTGATACTATTTTAAAAAATTCTACTGTAAATATATATCCATCAAAGAATATTTAAGATGTTTTCTTTTTCCTTTTGCCCAGCCTTATTTCTATTCTTTTGTAAACTTTTATATTTTTCCAAAATGCTGTAAAATACTTTTGAAACTATTCAATAGGAATTTTAATTGTTGCTCAACTTGATCATTCACATGCAGAATGAAGTTCTAAAATACTTGGTTCTGATATTGTGACTGAATAAAAATTTGAAACAGAAAAGAAATCCAAAAGGGGAATATAAATAGATTGCTCAATAGACTTTCAGAAGCATATCAAGAATACAATTTAAATGAAAAGTAACTTTCATCTAAATATAATCTGTGTAACTACTGCACACTCTGAATTAACTAATTCAATGGTTGAAATTCCATTTTAGATTCAATGTCACAAGGATTTTCTTTCATTGCAATACTGTGATATTTTCCTTATTCAAAAATGTGACCCATATTCCATTTTCCTGTGTTTCTTGGATAATATTAACTATGAACTATTAATAATTCAATCCTATTTGGTCAATGAACTTGTAGCACAGGTACAGATTGGCTAGGGTAATGTTTTAGGCATCATGGCTGAAAGATTATGTTTGGGAGCTTAATATCCAAACATACATTTTGTATTGAAAGGATAGACAAGAAAGCAGAATGGACACTGTGGTTCTGTTGGTAAATAATGAAATTAAATCATTAGAAAGAGGTGACATAGGGTTGGAATGTGTTGAATTATTATGGACAAAGCTAAGGAACTGCAAGGGTAAAAAGACCCTGATGGGAGTTATATAAAGACCCCCAAACAGTAGTAAGGATGTGGTCTGCAATTTACAACGGTAGGTAGAAAATTCATGCTAAAACAACAATGTCTTGGGGGATTTCAATATGCAGATAGATTGGGAAAATCACATTAATACTGGATTCTAGGAGGGGAAATTTCTAGAATGCCTAAGAGATGGCTTTTTAGTGCAGCTCGCAGTTGAGTCTACTAGGGGATCAGCTATTCTGGACTGGGTATTGTGCAATGAACCAGAATTGATTAGAGAACTTAAGGTAAGCATTACAGTGGAATAAACAAAATTACAGAGACATGAGACAGGACTGGACAGAATTGTTTAGAAAAGAACACTGGCAGGGATGACAGCAGCAGAGCAGTAATGGCTGGAGTTTCTGGAAAGCATGGAATACATACATTCCAAAGAGGAAAAAGTATTCTAAAGGCATGATGACAAAGCCATGACTAATAAAAGGGAAGACAAAGCCAACATAAAAGCCGAAGAGAGTGCATACAATAGAGCAAAAATTAGTGGGAAGTTAGAGGATTGAGAAAATTTAAAATCCAGCAGAAGGCAACTAAAAAAGTTGTAAAGAAAGTAAAGATGAAATACAAAAGTAAACTAGTCAATAATATTAAGGAGGATACCAAAAGTTTCTTCACATACATAAAGTGTAAAAGAAAGGTAAGAGAGGTGAGAGTGGATATCGGACCGCTGGAAAACAATGATGGAGAGAGAGTAATGGGGGACAAGGAAATGGCAGACAAATTGAAGAAGTATTTTGCATCAGTCTTCACTGTGGAAGACACTAACAGTATGGTGGAAGTTGCAGGTCTCAGGGATCATGAAGTGTGTGAAGTTACTATTACTAGGGAGAAAATTCATAGGAAACTTAAAGGTCTGAAGGTAGATATGTCACTTGGACCAGATGGTGTACACCCCAGAGATCTGAAAGAGGTGGTTGAAGAGATTGTGGAGGCATTAGTAATGATCTTTCAAGAATCACTAGATTCTGGAACGGTTCCAGAAGACTGGAAAATTGTAACTGTCACTCCACTCTTTAAAAAGGGAGAGAGGCAGAAGAAAGGAAATTATAGGCTAGTCAATCTGACCTCAGTGTTTGGGAAGATGTTGGAGTCGATTGTTAAGGATGTGGTTCCGGGGTACTTGGAGGCACATGATAAAACAGGCTGTAGTCAGCATGCTTTCCTCAAGGGGCAATCTTGCCTGACAAATCCATTCAGATTCTTTGAAGAACTGAACAAAGGAGAATCAGTTGATGTTGTGTATTTGTATTTTCAGAAGGCCTTTGATAAGGTGCCACACATGGGGCTGCTTTAGAAGCTACGAGCCCATGGTAGTACAGGAAAGATGCTAGCATGGATAAAGCAGTGGCTGATTGGCAGGAGGCAAAGCTTGGGAATAAAGGGAGCCTTTACTGGTTGTGTGCCGGTGACTAGTGATGTTCCATAGGGGTCTATGTTGGGACAGATTCTCTTTATGTTACATGTCAATGATTTGGATGATGGAACAATAGCTTTTTTTGCAAAGTTTGCAGATGATATGAAGATAGGTGGAGGGGCAGGTATTTTGATGAAGTAGAGAGACTACAGAAGGACAGACGGATTAGGAGATTGGGCAAGAAGTGGAAGATGGAATACAGTGTCGAAAAGTGTATTTTCATGCACTTTGGTAGAAGAAATGAAAGGGTTGACTATTTTCCGAATGGAAAGAAAATACAATAAACAGACACAAACGGACTTGGGAGTCCATGAGCAGGATTCACTGAAGGTTAATTTGCAGGTTGAATCTGTGGTGAGGAAGGCAAATGCAATGTTAGCATTCATTTCAAGAGGACTAGAATGTAAAAGCAAGGATGTAATGTTGAGACTTCATAAAGTGCTGTTGAGGCCTCACTTGGAGCATTGTGAGCAGTTTTTGGCCCCCCGTCTTACAAAGGATGTGCTGAAACTGGACAGGGTTCAAAGGAGGTTCACAATAATGATTTCAGGATTGAATGGCTTGTCATATGAAGATTGTTTGATGGCTCTGGACCTGTATTCGCTGGAATTCAGAAGAATGAGGGGTCACCTCATTGAAACGGATCGAATGGTGAAGGCCCTTGATAACTGGATGTGGAGAGGTTGTTTCTGATGGTGGGAGTGTATAAGATCAGAGGGCAGTGCCTCAGAATAGAGAGGTGTCCTTTTAGAATGGAGATGAGGAGGAATTTCTTTAGTCATAGAGTGATAAATCCAAAGAATGTGTTCCCACAGGGAGCTATGGAAGCCATGAATTTATGGATATTTAAGGCAGAGTTTAATAGATTCTTGATTGGTCAGGGCATGAAAGGATACAGGGGGAAGGAAGAAGACAGGGGCTGAGAGGAAAAATGTATCAACCATGATGAAATGGCAGGGCGAACTTGTTGGGCTAAATGATCTTATTCTGCTCTTATAGTTTATGGTCTTATGGTCTTATTTTTCTGAGTTACCTCTTGGTTAACATCACCGTGACTTTTACATCTTCATCATGCCAACTGATATATAAATATTTTGTGTTTTTTCACACATGAACTCCCAAACTAAAAAGTCTCTCATTTTCTGCAATTGTACCTTAGTAATTCTACATTATATTCTGTATTATTTTATTAAGATAAGAAACATGGAGAGAACTTCCAATCAATCATTCTTCATTGAAGCAATCAATTAAGAATGGCAGCTGATGCAACAAAGCACCAAAGGTCAGGTCACATGGTATCCATGCTGCTTAGGAATGTTTATGCATCCAATAATATGCACTGCAAACACTTATTCACAATGATTATCTGCATGTGTTATATTGTTATCAATTTCCTCTTTACATATAATGTCACATTGCATGACAGCATTTACAAACACATATATACAGTCAGTAGCATGTTTCTTTATTTTTAATCTCTTCAACTATAACATTACAACATAACTAAACTTAATATTTTGGTGAAATAAACCACAATCTGATAACTTGGACAAATGAATTACTTACCATGAAAATAGTACATTTAATTATTTATCAACATCAAAAATATAATATAATATAGAACATTTTCTTATCAGAGTGATTGTACTGACAAATTATTTCCATAGTATTTCAGAGTATCACAAATGCAATCATTGCGTTCGTCCCATCAAAAGCATTTTATTTTGTCTTTTCCTGCCATCATCTGTAATGATTTAGATCAGTGTTTGCCAACCGTTTTTGGCCCACCCACTAAAGCTCTTCCATACTTGCCAAAGCCTCCTAAAGCACCTTCACACTTGCCAATGCCCCTGTTAGGCACAATATACTTACCGACACCCCGATAGTATAAAACCATGTCTACCATATGCTAACATGAGAAAAACAATTTTGCTTTAAATTTTTATTTGTCTTTAAACCTAGCTTACTCAGCCCCTGTGTGCTGTACAGCAGCTTCTAAATCAATGTGATCATTAAGCTTGATGGTTTTTAGCAAGGGTTGAAATGTCTGGTTCAAGTTGTGACAGAAAAACCCTCAAGTCCCCATGTGTAACAATGTCCAAGTGATTTCTGTTTATGTGTGTATGTGGTTCACTGCACTGAAGCATCTTTCAACAAGTTATGAGGATGGAAATGCAATGAAGAGCAGTTTGGCTCTTCTCCAAACACCAGGAAACTCTATTTGACAGCGTAGACACATTCCACAATAGCCAACATTTTTGAAAAATATTTTTGCCTCCTCAGCATTCTGAATTTTGATAATTTATTCTTGCAAGATGTCTTCCTGTTCTTCCACCTTGCAGAGAAATGGGTTAATTGCCCACTCTAGAATTTCCAGATGATTGAAATCCTTGGATTGATTTTAAAATTCCTTCTTCAGTGATTGCAGATGCAAATCACTGTCAGTGAAAGAGAGCCATACTTTTCATGCACGGAAACAGAGAACATTCTTCTCCCAATGTTTTGCTTATATATTTCCAATTTTCTAATAAAAGTGAACACCTTTTTTTCTGGATTAAGTTGACATTCTCACCCAGCTGTCTCATATTTAGAATATTCATTTTGTCACACTAATCACCCAGGGATGTCACATCTCCACACAGAAGTTCAATCTTGTTTCCCAAGCTCTTGTTGACTTTGAGCAAAAATTCAACCACAATGTCAAAAAGATTAAAGAAACATTTTAAGCAGCAGCCATTTAACAGCCAATTCACTTCAGTGTGAAGAAGCAAGTGTTCACACTCTTCATCGTTACCTTGTCATAACTGGCAGAATATTCTGCTATTGAATGGATGAGCCTTAATTTTCTTGATAGTGCATATTACAAGAGTCATACTTTGGCTGCGAGATATTGACGGAGAATTACACGATGGATTGCAAACAGACTTGGGAAACACAAGGAAATCTGCAGATGCTGGAATTTCAAGCAGCACACATAAAAAGTGCTGGTGGAATGCTGCAGGCCAGGCAGCATCTATAGGCAGAGGTACAGTCGATATTTCTGGCCGAGACCCTTCGTCAGGACTTGGGATTTCTTTTTTCATAAATGCCACTAACCAGCATGGTGACCGGTCATATACATATAGTGCTTCATCTGTTGCACAAGAAATTATGTTCCTAATCGAAATTCTTTTATCCTCAATGTACATTTTGAGCTTGTCATAGATTGATTCTCCATTGATACTTGTTTTTAACTTTTTACAAAAGAGAATCTCTTCATAATTTTTTCCATTTTTGATAAACCATATATATGCCATTAACAATGCCTCATTGCACACAGGTAACTCATTCAATTGTATCCCAAATTCTGCTTTTTGTAGCTCTGTGCATAGTTGATACTCAATACCTTCACTCACTTTGTCAATACGCCGAGCTACAAAGATATTACTCAGAGGAATTGATTTTAAAATACTGGTATCCTTTTTGAGAACAGTGGCAAGCACTTCTGATACAGCAAGCATTATTAATCTTTCACCAAATTTATGAGATTTTCCACATTTCGCTATCATTTTGGAAATGTTATAGGAAGCAATGAGACCACTATTAAGGTAATTTTTAGCTTTCTTGGCAAAAGACGGGAGCGTGAAATGCTTTTGAAATACTTCTTTCATTTTCTGGAACTGAGTAATACCATAGAGTGCCTTTTAGAGTGTCTTTTATGGAAATGTTCCTACAACCTTGATAGTGTCATGGCTTCATTGGATAGTACAGTATTATAAATAAGACACATTGGGCATCGCTGATCTGATGGGAAGGAATAAAACCATATTCCAGGTATGTAACATTGTACTGCTGCACTTTCTGTGGTTTCCATTTCTTAGTAGAATTCGAATTCAACGCTTCGCCATCTTTAGACACAAAGAGATCGCCCCGAACATATTTATCCATCATTAACTGGGATAAATTAAAATAAAAATTAACACAAACTGGGAATATCTATCAGATGTTGACGATGGCAGCGAATTGACACAGTCAGTCATGTCTCGTGCCTGAACATAGGTTGTTGCTTACCCCAAGAAACTTGAATGCCTCCCGACAACTCCTATTCCCCTAATGTCCTCTTAGGACACCTAACCACCCCCTTGGTGGGGCAGTATTGCCCCCATTGGGTGTCACTGATTGAGATGAAAACTCCTTGTGTTTATTTCGGTGCTCTACTCATTGGTGCTCCCTGATTTGCTGGGAGTTTCTGACATTTTCATTTTATATTGCTGATAATTCTGACCCAATCAGTATCAACTCTTCTATTGTTCTATTCTATTCTATTGTTCTATTGTTCAATCTAATAATTAGATTGACTAAAAGTACTTTGGTGCAGAACAATAGCACCAACTAATTCAATATTTCTTTTTAGTATAAGTTTAATAATTTGCCTTGATACGAGCATGAATGAGGAAACTTTGCATTGATGTGGATTTAATAATGTGTTATTATTCACCAAAATTGATGGATGCCTACAATATCACTCCAAAACAAATGATTTGCCTTTAAATGTTAAGTGCAGCCAAAAGCAATGGAGCCAAATCTTTTCAGTGTTACAGAAGTGTATTTGCATGAGCTTTATTGCAGTGGATAACTGCATTATCATTCAAATGAAATTGGCTCGAACTTGCTGAAAGTCCCATTATATGGTATGAGAATTATGAAAGGAGCGCTCAGGAACTAAGCATTCTGTTGCTTTCAACCACCATCTTGAAAGCTTTTCTTCATTTCTGCCTTCAGTTCTGAAACCAATAACAGGCACTGCATCCCAATCTCCCTGTGCTTGTGAAATTCATTGCTTAATATGTCAGACTTTACACTATCGCTCCTTCTGACAGACTCATTTGTATAGGGTCATTTTACGATTCTAAGTTCAGATTTTGTATATTGCATACAGAACGATTGTCATTGAAATGTTCTGAAAGATGCATGTATTTTCTTAAATGCTAGAGTAGACAAAACACAAAGTTGTTGACCATGTAATTCCAGACAGAAAAGCATAAAAGCTGAATCAAAGATGCGGAAGATGCAAATTATCTAGTATACTACTGCAATATGTATATTAATTGGTATTGGAATTGAAATTGTTTGCAATTGGTTTATTAATGTCACATGAACTGAGGTTCATTGAAAAGCTTCTCATTACACAGTGCTTTAAGTAGTTAGAATCTGCCCAATACATCGCAGGGACATCCCTCCCCGCCACTGATTGTATCTACAAACGGTCTTGCCTCAAGAAGGCAACATCCATCATCAAAGATCACTCCATCCAGGCTATGCTGTCTTTTTGCAGCTAGCAGCAGGCAGGAGGTAGAGAAGCTTGAAGTTCCACACTACCAGGTTCAAGGATAGCCACTTCCCATCAACGATTTGGTTCTTGAACCCATGGGTGCAGCCTTAATCACAACTATATAGCAACACTTATGACCACTTTGATCATTTTGCACAAAATGAACTTTATTTTTCTAATGATCCTTCTAGTAAAAAAAACTTCAGATTTCATGTTTAATCTATATTTTTCTTATGAATACCACCTATATCATGCAATGTGCCTGTGATGCTGCTGAAGGTAGGTTTTTTTAATTGCACCTGTGCATGCATGTACTTGCGCATACGATGCACTTGATGTCGATTCTTCTACTCTTTGTCTTTAGAGGTGCATCCCAAGTTCATGCCGCAGAGGGTTTGCGTTACCCTCAACTTCTAAAATTACCAACCAGGGCAAATGAGTTTTTGACTATGGATTCTTTTAGTGTCTTGAAAATTGCTCTTTGAACCTTTTGATTCCAGGCAATACAAATTTAGTTTGCAATCTCTTCTTGTAATTTAAGGCTTGAATTTGAGAAATTATTCTGTTAAATCAGCGATCCCCAACCACCAGGCTGCGGACCGGTACCGGGCCACAAAGCATGTGCTACCGGGCCGTGAGGAAACGATATAATTTGGCGATATGAGTCAGCTGCACCTTTCCTCATTCCCTGTCACGCCCACTGTTGAGCTTGAATGCACGCGAGGTCATTACGCATGTGAGGTCATGACCCGCGCGTCATCCATGTCAGCGCGGGAAGGAGATCAACTCCTCGAGCTTGCAAATGACGGCGGGCTGAAAAGTATGTTTGACATAACATCTCTGCCGGCATTCTGGATCAAAGTCAAGGCTCAATATCCTGAGATAGTCACGGAAGCACTGAAAACGTTGCTTCCATTTCCAACATATCTCTGCAATGAATGCAACGAAAACTAAATTGCGGAATAGACTGGACATAAGGAACCCCCTTCGAGTATCGCTGTCTCCCATCACCCTCGATGGCACCGTCTTGTTGCAGGGAAACAAGCCCAGGGCTCCCACTGATTCAGTGATATTGGTGTGTTGCAATGATTTTATATGTTCATACGGGGAAAATATGTGCTGTGTGTTTAATATCCGAATGTTACTTAAAATGTTATGATGCTATTGACTTATAAGTGACTTATATAACCATATAACAATTACAGCACGGAAGCAGGCTATCTCTGCCCTTCCAGTCCGTGCCGAACGCTACTCTCACCTAGTCCCACCGACCTGCACTCAGCCCATAACCCTCCATTACTTTCCTGTCCAATTTTTCTTTAAATGATAATATCAAACCTGCCTCTACCACTTCTGCTGGAAGTTCGTTCAACACTTACTTCAAGCTCCCCTGATAATTGACTTATCACTATATTCATACAAGGAAAATATGCGCTGTGTGTTTAATATTAAATTTGTTACTTAAACCCTTTTAGAAAAGAAATTGAGTGTATTAGCCACTTATCACCTATATTCCGGTCGTGATTAACACCCCCCCCAAACAGAATCGCTAAAAACGATTTGTAGAAAAAAAATTGGCACGTACATGCATGCGCACTGGTACCTTCGCAAGGCTTCATGGTCATTGTAGTCTTTCTCTGGGTAAACACAACGTATTTCACTGCTACTCCTCCGTTGGCAACCCTACTCCCCCGCCCCGCCCCCACAGTCGGCCGGTCCGCAAGAATATTGTCAATATTAAACCGGTCCGCAGTGCAAGAAAGGTTGGGGACCCCTGTGTTAAATCCATTTGTTCCATCATTCCAAAGTCAATATAATCTTCCTGAGGTGTGGATTCCACATCTGATCATCATTTTTTGCATAACTGTAGCCTGAAATTTACATCATGTTCCCAGTCCTTTTCATCTAAAAACAGCCTTTCCATCAGTGACTTTGGTTATTTCCTGACTGTGTACATAATATTATAATTATGCATATTGGCCCCACATCTTTCTCCTTTGATCATTCTTATTTCCAATTTTTCACCACTCAGGAAGTGAAATGGCTGAAATATAAAAGAGTGCCCTGATTTTTACTCTACTAAATATCAGGAGCATGATTGTAACTATTTCTGGGTCAAATTGTTTCCTTCAGAAGTCTAATCGTACAGTTGGGACAAACATAATCCTTGTTAACCCGGCTGGATTTCACTTGCAAATATAGCATCCAATGCTCTATTTTGTTCTCTCTTTTTGGGGAATTGGACAGATAATTAGTCTGATTGATCCGAGTTATCTTGAGAGAACTATATTTTGCAGGTGCTGCTTTGGCTTTGGTTTTCACTGAGTTTAGTTCTATTTATTGCAACTTCTCTTTTGGGTTCCTTCTCACTATACCTCCTCTTTTTCATATGATCTCACCCCTACTGAGTTTGATTGCATGTCCCGAAACACCAAAAACACCCTGTGTGATGGTATTGGGTTTGCAGACCCTGAAGATCTAAGTTCAAATGAAGATCTTAATCTCTATCCATATAACCATATAACAATTACAGCACGGAAACAGGCCATCTCGGCCCTTCTAGTCCGTGCCAAACTCTTACTCTCACCTAATCCCACCGACCTGCACTCAGCCCATAACCCTCCATTCCTTCCTTGTCCATATATCTATCCAATTTAACTTTAAATGACAACATCGAACCTGCCTCAACTACTTAGATACAGGTAAAGGAAAGTTAAACTGTAGTCATCTACTCTCTTTAAAGGCTATATCACTTTCTGGTTTATCATCCAAGGTGAGCTTAGGTACAAAACCCACTACTTGAGTAGTGGGTTACCCACCCCTATGAAGGAGAAATACTTCAATCTAACAAAGTAGTTGAAACACAGGTTGTTTATTTTTAATAATACACATTTAAATTTAGATAAAATTCTCAAAACAAGCTTAAAACTCGTGGAAGTTTTCTATCTTTAAAAAGATTTTCAAATTAAACAATTTTGAAAATACAAGGGATTTCCAAAATACAGCTACATATCCCAAAGGCTATAAAAACAAGGGGTGATTGATAAATTTGTGGCCTAAGGTAGAAGACGATGAGTTATACAGCTCTCGTTACATGCACATGCAGTTCAACTCTTTGACAGATTATGCAGAAAGTTTGAAGTTAATAACTCATCTCCTTTTACCTTAGGCCCCAAACTTATCAATCACCCCTGATGAGTTACTAACTTCAAACTTTCTGCATAATCACTCAAAGAGTTGAACTGCACGTGCATATAACGAGAGCTGTATAACTCATAGCCTTCTACCTTAGGCCACAAACTTATCTATCACTCCTGCTGTGGACACATTCTGGAGGTCCAAGATCCGTATCTTCCACGACCGCTGGACTAAATGTGTGAATGTAGGAGGGGACTATGTTGAAAAATAAATGTGCTAGGTTTTCTAAAATTGACTCCTTCTTCCTTAGGCCATGAACTTATCAATCACCCCTCCTATACCAACAAGTTGCAGAGGAAGAGTCGTCCTTCACAGAAATTGAGGGCAGAGTAATGCATTCCAGCTCATCCTGTCTTTCTGTCATTCTCCTTATGGTCCCTTGACCATTCCTATAAAGCCTGACTGCTGTCTTACATTTATACTGCTGTTTGCTACTTGGGTGATGTCACGTATCTGATATTTCAGGTACCTCTTCATACAGATGGTCTAAAATTTTCAGGAGTCAGAGCTTCCAAACACCCACTCTCTGAATACACAAATCTTCCAACTATCGATATATCATCTTTTTGATGTGCAAAGTGATAGTATCAGTCTGGTCTCCAAGCTTCTTTGAACTAAATAGGATTAAGTTAGCGCAAACACGAGGAATTCTGCAGATGCTGGAAATTCAAGCAACACACACCAAAGTTGCTGGTGAACGCAGCAGGCCAGGCAGCATCTCTAGGAGGAGGTACAGTCGACGTTTCAGGCCAAGACCCTTCGTCAGGACTAACTGAAGAAAGAGCTAGTGAGAGATTTTAAATCTCTTACTAGCTCTTTCTTCAGTTAGTCCTGACGAAGGGTCTTGGCCTGAAACATCGACTAAATCTCTCACTAACTCTTTCTTCAGTTAGTCCTGACGAAGGGTCTTGGCCTGAAACGTCGACTGTACCTCTTCCTAGAGATGCTGTCTGGCCTGTTGCGTTCACCAGCAACTTTGATGTGTGTTGCTAGGATCAGGTTAGTCTGTTTTGTCGGGTTTGATAAAGGCTAATTAATTGTTTTACACTGCATGTCTTGTGCAGACAGCTCCATGATGTAGGACAGCACTCTGTGCTCTCTAGACAGTGCAGTTTGTTTCCAAAACTGCCCTTTTAACTTCAGACCGTTTACAGCTTGCCGTTTACATTCACAGCTGAATACTGGCTCAGTTTACGACAGGAATCTGAACAAAGAACAAATTAGTTGGAAGTTTAACTTACACAAAAACAACTCTTTGATCTCTAACAGTGTCAGCTGCTTTATTAGAAATCTGTGCTTGGCAAAGAGACCACCCTGCCCTCGACAGTGAACATCTAACACACTTGGCTCCATGAACTCTCCTTTCTCGTGAAGTGAAAATCTTAGCGCAAGTATTAGTCAACCATCAGCCCACCAGGTCACTTCCAAACTATAAGTTTCTGACCATTCATTCCCCACCCCCCAGGCCTCAACTTAGAGACATAGAATTGCAAAGTTTTACCACACAGGAACATGGAATCTTGCCCAATGCAGTAATGCTGACTGTGGTGTCTTTCTGAGTTTTCCCTATTTGTCTTCATTTGGCCCATATTTCATATCAATCTAAATCTTCCCACCTCTACCGCTTCCTCTGGCACTTAGTTTCATTTTCCTACTACCTTCTGTGGGAAAGATCTGCCCCTCAGGTTCCTTTTAGATATTTCCCCCTTACCTTAGACTCACCATCATACTAAACAAAGTAGTTTATTAAAACTATGGTAAATTCCTATTTCTGTTGTTTGTCTTAAATTATTTTTAGCCAATATGACAGAAGTTTGAAGTATTGAACGCGATGAACAAGTAGCAATATCTCCTGGTCTCTAAATCCATAGTTTTTAATAACCTATTTACTTGCACTTATTTGTACATTTTGTAATAAATCCTTGCATGTATATTGGATTCTGCTATTATTATCTAATTATAATATTTTTACTGATTAGTGTTTTCAATTTGTATTCAAGTTAAATCTACAGATACACTTCTCAGAAGACAAAATATGGTACAGTTTAATGAAATATTTGTGTAACACTTCCTGTTTTATTTTAATACTGCATGTGAATAAACAATTGTTTAATTCACAGTTCAATCCTTGCTATTACCCACAAGAATGATCACCAAACTATCACAGTCAGCTTGATCCTCACACCTTCATAATTTCCTTTATTTAAGTTCAGGATCCTCATATCTGAATCAGTTCTTTCACTCTCCATCTTAATTAAGGATTCTATCATTCTATAATTGCTCTTCCTTAAGTAACTCTGCACAATAGGAGTGGTTGATGATTCTTTCTGAATGCTCACCGTCCATTCAGGAATGGCCTGTTCACTTGCTGGTTCCTTAATTGTACTGGTCCAAATAGTTCTCAGTTAATGCACTCTAGGCATTCTTACTCTGCAATAATATTGCTAATTTGATGTGGGTAATCTATATGTAGCTTAAAGTTATCACTGTTTTCTCATATAATTTTCTTTAATTTCCTCTTCAATGCCATATTCAATTAAACTCCAACTGTTGGGGGAAAGGGGGAGAGGGATGTTGGGCAACAAGTTTGTCTGCTGTTGGTGTTTCATAGATCCATTCACAAACGTTATCTATCAGGGACCTCTAAGATGATATCCTTTCTCACTATTGTATTGCAACATTTTCACACTAAGCTACTCACTTTTTAACTGGCCATCTTCAATTCAGGGCACCCCCATTCACCCAGCAGACTTGTTTCCATAATGACCATGCCTGTGACGTTTTCTAGCTTAAGTGTGAGAGAAAGATTAACTCACTTGTTGAAATGCACAGTCCAAAGACCGCTCATCCAACTGGAAGGGTTTTCACTGGAGTTTCGTGCTGGGAAGTGTAGGGAAGGTTGGGAACAGAGAATAAGCCTATTTGGCAGGGCACCTTCTGACAATATAGGAGAAAGTTTACAGTTTGCTTTCTATGCATCTCAGGATGTGACTACCTGTGCTCCCCCCACCTAACAATATCTCTTCTTGATTGAACAATCTCATATTCTCTGACTGCCAAATGCATTCACGATTATGCTACTCCCATATTCTCTCTGAATTTAGTACCCTTCTTCCTGTTGCTGAACACTTATAATACTCCATCTCCCAATTTACACTTGAAATGCTGGTTCAGGCGCTCAACCGCCCCCCCAAATCCTCCATTTCATCTGCAGGTTCTACATTTATGAAAGCAAAGCTTTATCTTCTTCAAGTATGTGAAGCAATGGATATTATGCTAATAAATTTCTTAATGTCCATCAACCTGTTTGTTGACTTGCTTCACAATGAGATTAACATGATCTGTAGGTGCTGATCAAGTTCTCAACATATATCTACCCCACTTCTTTCACTCACAAACAAGAGAAAATCTACAGATGCTGGAAATCCAAGCATCACACACAAAATGCTAGAGGAACTCAGCAGACCAGGCAGCATCTATGGAAAAGAGTACAGTTGACTTATTGGGCCAAGATCCTTCAGCAGGACTTGCTGAAATCCTGCTGATGGGTCTCATACTGAAACGTCAATTGTATGGTTTTCGGTAAATGCTGCAAGGCTTGCTGGGTTCCTCCAGCATTTTATGTGTGTTGTTTCTTCCACTGATGTTTTGCTTTCTCAATATACGTACATTGGAATTCCTACATGATTAATAGTCTACCTAACATGCAAATAAAATTGCAAAAATTTAGACCACAGGCCAATAAGAGAATTAAGTCATTTAGGCCATCAAGTCTACTCCACCATTTCATCATGGCCGATCTAATTTTCCTCTCAGATCTAATCGCCTGCCTTCTCCCCATATCATTTCATGCCCTGACCAATAAAGAATCTCTGAAAATCTGCCTTAAATATACATAAAGACATAGCATCCGCAGTTGCCAGTGTTAAAGAATTCCACAGATTCACCACACTCTGGCTAAAGAAATTCCTCCTCATCTCCATTTTAAAAGGATGCCCTTCTTTTCCGAGGCTGTGTCCTCTGGTCTTGGACTCTCCCACCATAGGAAACATCCTCTCTACATCCACTCTATCAAAGTCTTTCACCATTTGATAGGTTTCAATGAGGTCACCCTTCATTCTTCTGAATTCTACTGCATACAGACCCAGAGCCATTAAGCACTCCTTATATGACAACCATTCAATCCTGGAATCATTTTCATGAACCTTCTTTGAACCCTCTTCAGTTTCAGCACATCCTTTCTAAGACAAGTGGCCGAAAACTGCTCATAATACTCCAAGTGAGGCCTCACCAGTGCTTTATAAAATCTCAACATTACATCCTTGCTTTCATATTCTTGTCCACTTGAAATGAATGATAACATTGCATTTGCCTTCCTCACCACAGACTCGACCTGCAAATTAACTTTTTGGGAATCCTGCACAAGGACTCCCAAGTCCCTTGCACCTCAGTTTTTTTTAATCTTCTCTCTATTTAGAAAAAAAATTAACCCTTTTCTTTCTTCTACCAATTTGCATGACCATATACTTTCCAAAACTGTATTCCAGCTGCCATTTCTTTGCCCATTCCTTTCATCATTTCTACTGATAATGTTGAGAATGAAACATTGTTGAAAGAGAGGAAAATCGGAAGTGTGTGTAATTGCAAAGACTCCATGGTAAAACCAATCATTTATTTATTGAACCTAGTATCAGACTTCTAGTTTTTGATTTACATAAAAAGCAATTTGAAATTACTACTGTATTTTGAATTATTGTCTTGTTGCAGAGCAGCATCGCAATTTCTTAGAAAACATGTTCATTGTTTTTATTAAACTAGTGTCATGGTTGTATCCATGAAGAGAGTTTCTGTTAATATAGATTGCAAGTATGGCATTGCAGCGCTAATCACTTAGGAAGAGTCAACAGTTTGCTTGATCAAACTCTGCTCTTCATTATATCACGGCTTAAAAATTTCTTAAAATTAGTTGGAATGTTTGGAAGATTTTCAGCTTGCAAGATGCTGCTGGCATGGGCACACCGTCACCCTTGAATGGAAAAACCTACAAAATGTAATGATTACAGACCAATCTATCACAGGTAAATCCCTTCCTGCCATTGAACACACCTACAAGGAGCACTTCGTGAAAGCAGCATCCATCATCAAGGACCCACGGCATCCAGGCCATGCTCTCCTTTTGCTGTTGCCATCAGGAAGGAGGTACAGGAGCCTCAAGTCCCCCATCACTATGTTCAGGAACAGTTATTGTACCTCAACAATCAGGCTCTTGAACCAGGGTGGATAACTTCACTCACCCAATATGCAACCTATTCCTCAACATATGGACTCACTTTTGACAACTCTACAATTTGTGTTCTCAATAATTATTGATAATTATTATTACTATTATTACTACTACTACTATTATTATTATTATTGTTGCACTGGTAAAATCTGAGATGGGGCAGAGCCAAGCTCACTGATTTCTCAATATTATTTTGTATTATTCTCATGGTGCTTAGTACTGTGGCCTCCTGGAGTCTTACATAAATATTACCATGTAGCCGAATTGTTTAATGTTATCGTGTAGTAACTTTGGGATGATGCCTGTAGTAGATATTACTGTTGGAACAATGCTCCTGTCCCATTGTCTTTCAATTTCTTCTTTTAATTTAGGATATTTCTGGTGCTTTTCACTAATTGATTTCTGTACGTGTTGTGCATTTGAAATGGCCATATCTATTAAGTAAGTTGTTCTTGCTTATTCATCCTGTAATATTATATCTGGATGATTATTATAGATTGTCTTATTTGTAATGATGGATTGACTGTAATATAATTTGTTGGACTCTGACTCTAAAACTGTATTTATCTAAAGCTTGTATTTATAGTTATATATGGTGCCTTTTATGAGTTTGCATTTTAAAGTAAGATTTTGATGAAAGATGTTTGCCGCTTGATTATGCCTGTGCAAGTAATCTGATGAGTTAACTTGCTACAGGATCCTATAATGTGTTGGATTGTTTTTGGTTTCTCTTGCCATTTTCTGCATTTATCATTGTGTATTTGTTGGTCTTTTATTATATACTTTTGATATCTTTTGTATCAGCCAACTGGTCCTGTATTGCCAAAAGGAACCCTTCTGTTTTTGCAAAGAGATCTCCAACACTGAGCTAGACATTTGATGCTTCCTTGTCGACATCTAGTCTGTTCAGATCATGCAGATGTCTTCCATGGAGGTTCATGCTCTTCTATTGGTTAACTTTTTCTTCTGTCATGATAATTTCTTCATTTTAGTGGTGTTTACTTATTATCAGGATTGCTTATGCTTGTGTAGAGTGCTGAATCTGGTCTTCTTTGATAAAAGTATATCCTTAGAATTTTTATCTGACTGTTCAGTCATTTTTATGCATGTTATTCCTCTTTCTTCTTCTGTCCTAGATAGTTTTAATCTAAGTGAGTTTGTGTATATGGCGTTTTCCAAAATATGTCATTTCAGTTCTTATTTTTCTTTGTAAATTTCCCAGATGAGTTTCAGATCAAGATATTATGCCAAAAGAGTATGTTAATATGGGTATAGCAAAAGTGTTTATTGCCTTTGTTATAGTTTTACTATAGAGCTCTGTTTGTCAGATTTTCTTAAGACTTGAAGTCAATTCTGACAAAAGGTTTCCTTTCAGTGCACTATGACCTATTTTCTTCACTTGTCGTTATCCCAGAAACGTATATGTCTCATATTCAATTATTAATTGTGTTGTATCCTGTTGCTATGTTTTATACTAGCTCTATTGCATCTTACTTTCTGTGTAATGTTCTGCACTTATTTAGTCCAAAGTTCATGCTCATATCTTAATAAAATAGTTCTACTATTTGAATTAATTGCTTTAGCTTTACAGATGAAGCAGAGTATATTTTCAAATCATTTATGTATAGAAGGTGTGTCAAGCTATAATTTATTTGCTTCTCTCTGAACTGATGCCCTATTTTTGTCTGATTCAGTAACTTAGAGCACAGGCTTAAAGTTAGACAAAGCTATAGTGATTTGCTCTGAAAAATTCCTTTGTTTATTTTGATATCAGTGGTTGTTCTTCCTTGGTTGTTAATAGATAGAGAGATTATAGTACACAAATGCTTTATCAGATGTTGTAGGAATTTATCAAATATTGGGTACAGTTTACATATATTAAGAACATGAATGTGATACAGAATCATTCCTCCAGGCTTGATATAGAACTACAGAATCTATTATCAGTTGTTCTTTACATCCTTTCATACCCGTATGACTTATTTTCTGTTTTTTTGTAACTATATTGTGGTTATGTAAGTGAGTGGTGATTAGTTGCAAGATGCATGATGTTACAATTTTATATATAGTTTGTAAACAAGTAATAGGACAATATTTAAATGGATCGTTTGTGATTTCTGCTTTAGGTGAGAGATATCTTTTACTTTCTGTCATGCTTCTATTTAGTCTGTTTGCTGATTAAACATTATTAGTACATATAAGTACTTGATGGTTCACATAGATATTGTGGGCTGAAGGGCCCTTTTCTGTAGTGTATCAATATGATTCTGAAACAAATTTGATCTGGAAATTCATATTGGAACATCAGTACAGACTTGGCCAATAGCCTGGGTTTTAAGAATAATTGAACTGGTTAGAGAAGTGGAACATTTTAGAAAAGCAATGCCAGAGTTTTAAGAGCGAGCTTTATACAATGATGAAATAATGGTAATTAGGGATGCACAAATAAGTTCAAAGTTCATAGTAAATTTCTTATCAAAACACATATATGGTACCGCATACAGCCCTGAAATTCATTTTCTTGCAGGCAATCACTATTAATACAAGAAACACAACAGAATCAATAAAAGATCCCACCACACATGATGAACAACAACCAATGTGCCAAAAACAAAACAACAAACTGTGCAAATGTAAAAAATAAGTGAAAATAATAATAAATAAGCAATGACTAATGAGGACATGAGAAGAAGTGTTCCTTGAAAGTGAGTCCATAGGTTATAGGAATAGGTCAGTGATGGAGTGAGTGAAGGTGAATGAGGTTGAGTGAAATTATCCCTTCTAGTTCAAGAGACTGATGATTGAGGGGTAATAACTATTCTTAAAGCTGGTGCTACAGGTCTTGAGACTGTCTTAAGGAGGTGGCTAGGAACGGACCCAGGTGCAAGACACAGACACTGAAGTACTAGGGACAGGACTAGGATACAGGCTGAGGGCAAGGACATGGACACAAAAACCGGGAACCCAGAACAGGACTGGACAGGAAAGCTAGGAGCCCGGGCTTGGACCCTGAGCCAGAGACTGGACAAGGACCCAGTACCTGGGTCTTGCCTCTGGCTCGGACCCTAGAACTAGGCAAGGACGAGGCTTGGCAGTCAGGCAGGACGAGGCTGGAGTCTTCAGGCTTGAAGCTAGAGGCGAGGCTTGGCAGGAGGCAGGAGGCTGGAGTCTTCAGGCTTGAGGCTAGAGGCTAGAGACTTGAGGCAAGGCTTGGCAAGAGGCAGGAGGCTGGAATCTTCAGGCTTGAGGCTAGGGGCTAGAGACAAGGCTTGGCAGGAGACAGGAGGCTGGAGTCTTCAGGCTTGAGGCTAGAGGCTAGAGACTTGGCTTGGCTTGGCAAGAGGCTAGAGGCTAGAGGCTGGAGTCTTCAGGCTTGAGGCTAGGCAGGAGGCTGGAGTCTTCAGGCTTGAGGCTAGGCAGGAGGCTGGAATCTTCAGGCTTGAGGCTAGGCAGGAGGCTGGAGTCTTCAGGCGTGAGGCTAGGCAGGAGGCTGGAATCTTCAGGCTTGAGGCTAGGCAGGAGGCTGGAGTCTTCAGGCTTGAGGCTGGGCAGGAGGCTGGAGTCTTCAGGCTTGAGGCTGGGCAGGAGGCTGGAGTCTTCAGGCTTGAGGCTAGGCAGGAGGCTGGAGTCCAGGCTTGAGGCTAGGCAGGAGGCTGGAGTCTTCAGGCTTGAGGCTAGGCAGGAGGCTGGAGTCTTCAGGCTTGAGGCTAGGCAGGAGGCTGGAGTATTCAGGCTTGAGGCTGGGCAGGAGGCTGGAGTCTTCAGGCTTGAGGCTGGGCAGGAGGCTGGAGTCTTCAGGCTTGAGGCTAGGCAGGAGGCTGGAGTCTTCAGGCTTGAGGCTGGGCAGGAGGCTGGCGTCTTCAGGCTTGAGGCTGGGCAGGAGGCTGGAGTCTTCAGGCTTGAGGCTGGGCAGGAGGCTGAAGTCTTCAGGCTTGAGGCTAGGCAGGAGGCTGGAGTCTTCAGGCTTGAGGCTAGGCAGGAGGCTGGAGTCTTCAGGCTTGAGGCTAGGCAGGAGGCTGAAGTCTTCAGGCTTGAGGCTAGGCAGGAGGCTGGAGTCTTCAGGCTTGAGGCTAAGCAGGAGGCTGGAGTCTTCAGGCTTGAGGCTAGGCAGGCTCCTCCTGGGCAGGGCGCGAATCACCACCCGATGGAGGCATGGGACATGAAGGGACAGAGCCAACCGCTGTAACAGCAAGACGGCCTGGCTTACCCAATGGAGGCAAGGGACAGGAGAGACAGAATCAACCACAGGAAATGGCAAGACGGCCTGGCTTACCCGACGGAGCTAAGGGACAGGAAGGGACAGAACCAACCGCAGGTAACGGTAAGTTGGCCTGGCTTACCCGATGGAGGCAAGAGACAGTAAGGGACAGAACCAACCGCAGGTAACGGCAAGACGGCCTGGCTTACCTGACGGAGGCAAGGGACAGGAAGGGACAGAACCAACCGCAGGTAACAGCAAGACGGCCTGGCTTACCTGGGCTGAGGCAAGGGACAGGAAGGGAGCTAGGTACAGGGTGGCTCCAGGACAAGACTGCAGGAGACACGAGGTGAGAGTTACCAGCAAGATAAGGCAAGGCTTGAGGCAATGCAAGGCGAGGCGAGAGTTACCGGCAAGACAAGGCAGGGCTTCAGGCGAGGAAACAGAAGGCAGAGGAAGGGATACAAGGAGTAAGGACAAGAACAATCCAGCAGCCACACCCTGGTCTTTGAAGGTATTTATGCAGCCAGCCCCAATGAGCATCAGCTGCCTCAATTAGAGCTCAACAAGAACAGAAACAGTGTAGATAAGAAAACCTGGAGCAAGGTTCGATGGACCGGACCGTGAACCGGAAAACGGACTTCACGGACCGGACCATGACAGAGACCCCCTTACCTTCTTCCTGATGACAGCAGCAAGAACAGAGCACATCCTGGATGGTGGAAGTTCCTGATGATGGATGCTGTTTCCCTGCAACGGTTCACCATGTTGATGTGTTCAATGGTGGGGACGGCTTTTTCTGTGATGGACTGGGCTGTATCCATTACTTAATGTTGGATTTTCCATACAAGGGCATAGGTATTTCCATACGGGGCTATGAGGCAACCAGTCAATATACTCTCCACCACACCTCTAAAGGCATCAGAAATAGGGATAGTGGGTGGATATAACTTGGAATGTGTCACAAAATAGTCTGCAGTTTTCAAAGAGCTCAAGCTACAGAGAGTAACATAGGAGTCCAGTTGTGAGTGAGTGGAGTAGTAAGATCTGGAGGTGGCAAAAGCAAAATGAAGGCTTCAGCATTGGATCAGCTGAGACAAGAGAGGGTAAGGCTGATGTTCCATGAGTGAGAATATGAAGTTGCGATATGGTAAACAAAGGTTTGAAAACTCACTTCAGGCGAAGAGATGCCTGAATCAAAATGTTGAAACATAAGGGAAGGAAAACTTACATTCAGCTAACAATTTGTAACCTCAACAGATGACAAATATGCTGTGAAAACATCACTTTCTGATTTAGTTGACATCTAAACACTTTAACTGTTCACAAAGGTTCACAAAGAAGTTTTTGATACTCAGTGTAACAATAAATGGGCTTGACTTCAAAAAGTAAGATTACTTTCAGTTACAGTGACAATTCAGTCACAATTTTTAGAAGTATGATAGCAACTGAAAGCAATTTGCTGGGAAGTCTTCACTTTTTGATGCAGGGAAGGGTTATATTATGTTACTTTAACTGGATTTTTATTATTTTATGTAGTTATTGTTGTCGTCCTGCTATTGCAAAGTTGTATGAATTATTTTGGATTGAATGAAAGATCATACAATCTTTTTAAAGAGGATTACCTAAGTTTCAATTTGATACTAATTATTGAAAGTGTGAATGATAATGTGTAGAAAGGCTCATAGATAACTCAATAATAATGTTAGGATTGGGTCTCCTCATTCCTTCCTACTTGCCAGATCTCTGGCTACAGATGTTAACATTTTGGGCAAAATCTGTTACATGTATTTTATCTCAACATATGCTGCTCGCCAGTGATTTCCCTAGTTCTCACAATTCTTAGTGTATGAAATTCTCATCAGAGTTGCACCCAGTTCTTGCCTACCTCCTCTGTGTGGTCATGTTTCTCTGCCTAACTCTTGACTTGCAGTAATACCTTGCATTCATCCCTCTACCAAAGGCTTCCCCCAACTCAGTCCCACTCTCTGGAGGTTCATTTCCTGTCATTGGAGTCTTTTTATTCTATATGTTCTCTTTAAAATCTAATAAACACCCATCCTTCCAACCAATAATTCTGGTCACCCAGCCATACACTTAGAATTAAACATATTGCAACACGTTTACTTTCTGTAAGTTCTGTAAATGTATTGGATATAAGATATACTGATTGGATGAGACAGCTAACAGCACTTCCATTTGCACTGGGATGTTTTGAAATCAGCTGAAAAGTTTAATTTAATTGTTTTCTTCATACTTGGTTGCTGATATGAAAACAATATTTCTTAGCAATGCATCGGAGTAAATGTACTACATTGAGGCTCTAGATTGAACAGATCACCTATTCTGATACCTACAGTAGTAGCTTGATAAAGGCACATTGATGTGATGACCTATCATTCCTCCTCTCCCATATGATAGAAATGTGAAGGTCAGCGCACTGTCTATGGTTTACAGATGAAATGCTGCAGTGCACATCTACTAAAAGTTATGAAGCAAGATTAGTTTCATTGAAAGTATACACCTATTATTTTGTACCTATGTGCTTCCTTACAAATCAAAGTCAATGACATGGACTTTGTGAAAAAAAAGGAAAAAGAAATTCAATAAACTTCAGTATTCCTTACTCAATAATTTACTTTCCCTGTTTGATTATCAGTCTGTAAGAAACCTGAGAGGTGTTGATTGGATAATCTGCCAACAATTCAAAAGGACATTGACGCATTTGGAGAGGAATTGTGCAATGTACAGTATTTGAAATGATTTCAGAAATGTGGTTTATTGTTAAAAGAAGGAATAATTGTGTTGGTGTAAAAATCCTGCAGACAGAGGCAATACTGATAAATAGAAAAAAAACTAACGCACAAATGTAAGCAAAAAGGAGGGGAGGAGAAGATGGCGGCGCGACGCAACGTGCACGGCAGCTCTGAAATGATATCGTATTTGTAAGTAGGATGCCGTGCACAATCCTGATTTGATGGAGACAGATGTGAGAAGCAAGGAGGAACATCTGGAGAAACTTCTGAAATGCCCACTTTGCTGCCGCTGCTGCTGTGCGATCGAGAATCTCCGGAGGTGAAGGCCCCAAATCTTTGGCTTTGCCTATTGCCTGTTGCTAGGGCCAGGGTCGAAGCGCTCGGCAGAAATGGTGCTCGGTGCTCAGTGTCGGAGCGCTGGTCGGAGGCTCGAAGTTTTCGGATGGACTCAAGAGTCGGCTGTGGTCGGGTGCTTCCAGAGTGCTGCATCGGCAAGTTTGCGGCGCTGGAAACTCATGCAGGGAGAGTTTTTCTTCCTTCTACCATCTGTGTGAGATAATGGGACTTTCGAGAGACTTTGAGACTTTTTTTTACCATGCCCATGGTCTGTTCTTCTATCAAATTACGGTATTGCTTTGCACTGTTGTAACTATATGTTACAATTATGTGGTTTTTGTCAGTTTTTTTTAGTCTTGGTGTGTCTTGTGTTTCTGTGATATCATTCTGGAGGAACATTGTATCATTTCTTAATGCATGCATTACTAAATGACAATAAAAGAGGACTGTGTGTCCTCATAATCTAATCTACACCTAAAGCAGAAACCGAAGCAAAAGATTAGCAATCTCCTGGAAAAATGTAAAACATGAATTATTTAAACCTCCAATCTATAGATTGATCAATGTATATACAGATCCTTTGTGTTACAATTGAGTTAATTTAATAATTAGGACATCAAACAAACCTGATATAAGGTGTACAATAAAGGGGTGAAAATTGTCAATATGGACATTGGTGCAAATATACTGTTGGTTGCAGAAAAAAGGAAAAGATAAACAGCAGAAGTGAACACAAACGCGATCATTTTTTTAATCTGTCACAGAGGCCATTGTATGTGTACTTTTCTGCGTAGTCAAAATCTGCAGAAAGCCCGCTCCTGCTTTTGAATATAGTTTTTAAACTTTGTATGCAAGGAGTTTTGCAGAAATCATTAAACAATATTAAGTAAAGTCCAAGATGTAAACCATTACTAAAATTTAGGGAAGCTGAGACCAGTTTCCCTAAATTTGAGCAATGGATTACCTCTTGGACTTTATTTAATAGTGCTTAGTGAGTTCTGCAAAACTCCTTGTACTGGTCTTACATTTGTACAATCAGATAGCTGAAATGTTAGGAACATAAGGAAATATTTTCTGTATACATTGCAAAACAACAGTGTTCCTTACAAAAACAAGTAATAAGCAAGTCATTTGTGGTAAGAGCAGTGAAGTGGACAATGGAAAAGGCCAGCAGAACTATGGTCAAGTAACTACTCTGAGTCCACAACTACAACTGATGGTGGACCTGGGACACCTCACAGTGGACTGAGGATGCTTAGTTTCATACTCTGGTTAGTCCAAGAAAACCAAGAACAGTGGAGAACTGTAAAAGTGTGTTTGAACCAATGCAGTTATGTGAAATCTATCAAAGATCTTGCTCCTGCTTAACTGACTTGAATGTCATGTAATATTCTCAACTAACTACTCAGAATCGTCACCTAAATACGTTTCCAATTAAATCATTTATATTGGGATCAATATTGAACTGAAGCCAACAATTCCTGTTTTGAACTGGGATTGAGAGTTTCTAAGATACATGTAGAATCTTTCCTTAATGACTTAATCAGTTCAAAATGTATTCTCAAACAGTTCAGGTAGAAACAAGGTTTAACGCTTATTTTTTGAGTTTGTTGACATGAGTAAAGGCAAAATTAGGAAATTACCTATTTATCTATAATATTATTCAAACTATGACTCAAAGGATAATGTTCCATAATAAAGAAAATAAATACAAGAACATGAGAAGAGTAGGAGTAGGAGTAGTTCACCTGACCTCAAGCCTGTCTCACCATTCAATATGATCATGGCTGATCAAGACTGGCCTCGACTTCTCTATGCCTTCAGTCTTGCAAATACTTATCCACCCTTAGATACATCTAAATACAGTATTGGCAATATGGCACCAGTGACTAATGGCGACATCCTGCAGACAGCTCACAAAACTACTAGAAACTCTTCTAATTCTAAATATATGTCTTCTTCTGAACTGCGATCAATTGCAGCCTATTATTTCCATTTTCAGTATGTATTTTTGAGTTGACTAAATGATGTGGAGCTTTTGCGATCTTCTGGGGAGTTTGGCAAGGATGAGAAGGGTGACCACTGACTCCTAATGGTGGAGCACGAACCCATGGCCGGCTCCATTACTCCATGTTAATGAAAGTGTTGAGCAAGGTTAACTTGACTTGACTTGAGAAATTGACAAGGAGGAGAGCACTGTCCGTCTGCATTTTACCAGTCTCTTTCTCACTGCTGCAGGTGGAAGGTGCTGGAGTGTTGGGTTCCATGCTACAATGTTTGATTCCTAATCCTCAAGTTTCAATTTCTTGGCAGCTTGCGGCTCACGTTTGGGGACTCTGTGGTTTGATGTCCTCAGTACTGAACATGCTTCATAGCTGTGGCTCAGCTCAGAGGCTCTGCAGTTCATGTTCATGCATTTTTTACTATTTGTGTGAATTGATTGAGGTGCTCCAGCATGGGACTGGCTTTGTGGCTGGGGCCTGCAGCCACCGATACAGCACTGAACCAACTGACTCAGTGGCCGTGGCCTGCGGCCGTTGGCTTCTGAACAGGGTTCACTCTCCTCGGTGTGTCATGGACATGGACTCTCTAACGGGGACACTGTGGTTTGATGTTTAATGTTCCGTTGTTACTGGCTCGCTTTTTGTTTTTTACGTGATTTGTTCCTTTTTTCATGTGTTGAGTGTTAGATGGTCTTTGCTGGCTTTAAGTTGTGCTTTTTTGTTAGTGGCTGCCTGCAGGAAGACAAAACTCAGGGTTGTATACTGTATACTTACTTCGTTAACAAACGTACTTTCATCTAATGATCTAGCCTCCACAATTCTCAGGATGTAGAGAATTCCTAAGATTCGCTACCCTCTTGGAGAATATATTTCTATGCACTCCAGTTTTAAATGGCCATCCCCTTATTCATGACTTTCCTATTTGTTTGTGACTCTCCTGCTGTGAAAGCAGTGCAACATCTATCTTGTCAAGCTGCCTCTGGTGGGATCGTATAGGTTTGAATAACATCACCCTCATTTTCCAAAAATAACTGCAAGAATTACTAACCTGATCAAAACCTGCTACAGGAAAAAAGAATAGTGGACCACTGAAATGTTTGGCTGACAAAGGATAGTTTTATCGAAATGCTATTCTAGACCAAATTAATAAAATGTGGATAAGTATTTTGGTGCTGGAGTTGCAGAGAAATTTATTTATTGAGATAAAGTGCGGAATAGGCCATTCTGGTCCTTCGAGCTGCACCGTCCCATAATCTCCTGATTTAACCCTAGCCTAATAATCACGGGACAGTTTATAATGACCAATTAACCTACCAGTCGTTATGTTTTTGGACAATGGAAGGAAACAGGAGATCATTTGCACAACCTTACAAAAGGTACAGTGCTGCTAAAAATTACCTTAACCTGAATACATCAATTTTGTAAAAAATACTGGCATCCCAGTACAGGTTGGGCAATACAGCTCCTGTCTTTTGGTGGGATTGTTGTTTGTGCTGCCACTTTTTTTTTCCCAGTTTAAAACTCATCCAACTGATGTCAGCATTGGCACAACATACAGAACTAGTCTACAGTGTGATTTTAGCTACAGTGGTCTGACTAACAGCGGCTCCAATTTACTCACAGAACAAGAAGCTGTAATATTTAAAGGACTAACAGTCCAGCTTCATGGTTTGTCTTCACTGAAGATCTATAACCATCAATGCCCTCAAATTCAGCCTCTCATTTTTTGCTAGTTACTTCTTAATGGATGCTGATGTTATGGACATTAACAATTTCAGAGCTAGAGGATAATTCCAGGCTGATGCTGTTGATCTCTACCACATCTTGATTGGCTAATGCCTGCTGTGCTAAGGAGCTCACTCAAACTCGAAACTCAAGGAGGGAAGACATCATTTACTTCTCCTTCTGCCCATTACCATTGGCATCGTGTATACAGGCATGTGACTGCCTTTCAGGGAAGTAATATTGATTTTTACAGAAACCACTTTGAAAGGGTTCCTTCAAGAGCACCTGGTTGTAGACCACCATGTCTCCCTTCAACAAGGAACATGTTTCTGTTGGGAAATATTTGTCACTGTTGTTATGTTTGTTGTTTAACAAAGACAAACTTGCTTGGGTAAAAACACGAGAACTATTTTATTTACAGATTTACGGAATGACTTCAGCTCAACCACATTTTACTTGGGACCTTCAGACTGCCAAGAGCATGTACGACCCAGTCACCAACGCCATTTCCAGTTCCGGGTGAACCACCCACATTGCACACAGGAAAATTAAGTTCTTTATTAGGTACACACATAATAACATAACTGTCCTGGTCTCCCTGATCTCTTTGGAGACCCTTCCATCTTTCTTCCTTCATTATATTCATCCATTCAGCAGTAACACCCTCCAGTCAGTGTTAGAATGGTGGTGTCACAAACATGAGAAAATCTGAAGATAAGAGAAAGTCTGCAGATGCTGGAAATCCAAGCAACACATACAAAATGCTGGAGAAACTCAGCAGACTCGGCAGCATCTATGGAAAAGAGTACAGTCAACGTTTCGGGCCGAGACCCTTCAGCAGATGTTGGAAATTCAAAGCAACTCACTCAAGATGCTTGATGAAGTGTTCTGATGAAGGATCTCAGCCTGAAGCGTCGACTGTTTACTCTTTCCCATGGATGCTGCCTGGCCTCGTGAGTTGCCCCAGTATTTTGTGTGTGTTGCAGTAGAATGGTGGTGCTGGTTTCGCCACTAAGAGATGGCTTCAGAAATCACATTTGCTGAGATATAGTGAGGGCCAACAGCATATCCACCAGCATGTTGCAAAGAAACCAATGATGTCAGTTTCCACAAGGCATCACATAGGGAATATGATCTGGGAATACATGACAGTTGTGCAAATTTTAATAAGTACCACCAGTGCAAATTAGTAAAAGTGTATTGTAAAAATGAGAAAGAATTCCACAGCAGTTTTCTGTCATGACTGGATAAGGAATGATGAGGTGAAAGAGCATAATAGTTAAAGGAAGTTTAAGGGAGAGAAGGGAGAGGTGAACAGGAAGTGACCTTTCTGCATTGATCCAATGTCTATAGATCAACCCCTCAGCTACTATGGTCCAGGCCATCAGATGCAGAGCATTTCTGGATGTTAGACTTGAGGATTATGAGTACTGAAAGATATATAACTTGGGATTAAAGTATTTGCTGTAACAGCCATATAAAAACATTATCGCAGAAATGTAAATTTAAATATAAATACCAGTAAAGGTATTTAGGTGGTATGGAAATATCAATAAGACAGGGGAAATGAATATTGCCCTTAATGGATACTCATTGCATTGCAGAAGAAGGATATCAAATTTATAGAGTGGGTAGGCTACATTTTAGGGCATATTCCAAAAATGTAACATATTGAAAACTTGACATCTCAGGTTGCTCAATGCATTACCAAGTGTAGCCCCTGTCATGTACACAGTGCATAACTACTGGTTTAATATCCGTCAATTAATTAATTATGCAATTATTTATAATTGCATTACAGAATTTTAGCATTAAATTATGGTTCACAGCAATTAACTAAAGGATCATAGTTAGCCAAATTATGTGTTATACTCAACTCAGTAAATTTTAGTGTGCCATCTAGATCACTCAAATCTACATTTTTTTTTAAATCGGGCTTTGGCAGGCACAAATTAATTTGTTTCTAAACTCATTTGTTTCCAGATATACTGTAGTTGGCATCTGTGAATATGTAGAGTTATTGTTTTAATGCTGAAAAACTTAACATACATACACATTTCAGCATGACTTTGTCCATGTTATCATTTTAATATGTGTAAAGTTTAATCATTAATAAATAGTTGTGTATTATTATGAAGTTAAAAAACACTGTATTTTTGAAGCAAAGAGGCATAAAAGCAGAAATTGTCGCATAAAGTCAGCTAGGCAAGCAGCAACTGTATAAAGAGAAATCAATTAATATTTTGGGTCAAGAGTCTTCAAGCATTTTATGGCTTTGTTTCAGATTCCAATTTCTTTAGTTGTATATATTTTCCAGCATAAATCGGGTATATGCATTAGTCCTTGAGTGTCCAAATCTGAATGGAATTGAAATTGAAGCTCATTATGTCAATTTAAAAAATGGAAATCAGACAGAAGAGTTTTGAGAATTTGCATTTTGTATGTAATAGATGGCTGATATACATAACACGTTATTAAGTGGGGTCAGATATAATTTTCCATCAAACATTCTCCGTGGAATTTTCCTGATGAACAGTTGTACAACTAGTGTTTCCAATCCAGATGTTTTGAAAATGCCCAATTGATACATAGACATCTTAGCAAGAATGTTACCAGTGATCTTAGAATATAGAGTAATACAGCACAGTACAGGCCCCTTGGCCCATGATGTTGTGCCAATCCATATAAACATACTCCACAATCTACCTAGCACCACCCTCCTACACAGTCCATAGCTCTCCATTTTCTTACAACATCTACCACCTCACTCAGCAATGAATTCTAGGCACCACTATTCCCTGTGTTAAAAAATCTTTCTCTAACATCTCCACTAAACTTTCCTCCACTTACCTTAAACATTTTCCATCTGGTGTGAGATATTATTGACCCTGAGAAAAGCTCCCCCTATGCCTAAGTACACTCTGTGAATTCAATAAGATCATGAAAATTGGATAATAAAAGACAAACTGTCAGTACAGATGCACTGCAATCAAAGTATTGGTGGATGCTAGTGATTGACTTCAATTGAACTGAGTTTGAAAGAAAAGAGAACATAGCCATTACATATTGCATGTTCCGCACAAGCAACTGTGGATTAATTTTCACTCCAGAGGGACTGAAACTAGTAGCTTGAATTCTTAATAAAAGAGCACCTTTTGATTATAATGCAGACACATGTGAGTTTATCCAGTTTGGTTGGAAGAGAAGAAAGAATATAGTTTTGTGTAAATAAAGTGAAAACATGAGATATTCAGCATTCAGGTGTTTTGCTTGAGTTAGGTCAACATGCAGATACAATAAGCAATTGGAAAAGCAAATGGATTGTTGGTCTTTATGTCAAGAGGGAGTACAAAATTAGGGAAGTCTTGCTACAATTATGCAGCTCCATTGGAGTATTGTGCACAGTTTTAATCCTTACTTAAGGAAGGGTATTTTTTCCCTAGAGGTGGTCAGTGACTTACTGATTCTTGGGAAGATGTGTTATATCTTAGGAGAAAAGATGAAATGGAATCACCCTAGATTGTCTGGAGTTGAGAAGAATGAGTGGTAGATAACAAAACATCTGTAGAAAATTGGCAGAATAGAAGTCACAGTTATGTTTTCTCAGGCAATTAAGAACCACCAAGCAAAGAATAAGGATTGATTGCTGAAGAATGTGGAATACCAACTCCCTAGAAGTTGTAAATTTTTAGAACTCCCTATCCCAGTGTTCTATGAATCCTATTTCTTTGGTTCTAAGATACACCTGTGGCCTCTTTCAATTAGATTAGCATACTGATAATGGCAGAGATATTCCAACCACAGAGTTCACTGTTCTTGTATATCAGAGAAACATGGAAAAATAAAAAGAAGGAGCAAGAGTAGGCCATTCAGCTCTTTGAGCCTGCTCCACCATTGAATATGATTGTGACTCAGCATTGTGAAAAGAAGTCACACATTGGTGATATACATGGAACAGCATATGCTCAGTTAATTACATTTCATGACTGTACAACCTTCAGTCCCAATGAGAGTGTAGCCTTGGAGACCACTAATCAAATGAAGTTTGTTCAGTAATATCTCTCCCATGATTAAAACATCACAGATCTAGTGCTTTCCTGCATTGCTTGCTCTTGAAAGTACTCTCAAAAAATATTTCTATCCAAGCTACACGATGAGTTCTAAAAAATTTATGATGATTTAGAAAGGTGATATCAGGGGTTTATCTAGTTATCCCATGTCCACAAATATGAATTACTTCACTGACTTTCTGACAAAAGAAACGTACAATATGGGAGGCAGATTTTCATGCATCTTAATTGTAGCAATAATACACATGCCCTTGCTATCTTATCTGTTTGCAATACCGGTGTAAATGTAATGTAAGTTATATCACTGTAACATCGGAACACTTTTTCTGATGCCATGTGATCACCCAGCAAACTAAGAAATCGTTCAAATCATTTAAGGACAAATAGAAGATAATACATTTTACATGGTTCTTAACATGTTTTTGTTTCAGTTTATCGATCTTGCTTTGTTACTTTCATCAAAAGATTACTGTTCTTCCTCAATGCGATAAATTCAGAGATTGGTTTATCACTGACAAGAGTAAAACAACTTTTTTTCCAAGGAGTATAAACTCCTCAGAATTAATCAGAATTCCAGCATCCTTGGCACTTGAAAGTGAAGATATACGAAGATGGATGGTAGATAATTATGGACTGCACTCCCAACATAAATAATTATTATTTTCATAACCTAAGGTCAGTGTCATATTTTGTATTCTACCCTCTAATAACTTTACTGTAATTAGGCAGAATTGATTGCATATCATTATGCTGATTCTTCTGAACCAAACAGTGTAATTTAATTTCCTGCGTCATTTTTGAAGTCTGCTGGGTGATGAAAGCAGGCAGCAGAAGTGACCTCTGCCTGGCAATAGTTGCACATTGGTATAAAACAGAGAACTGCACGCCAAGGTTCTCTGTGCTCAGTTGGAATTGACAAGTCTTTGAATTTTCACACATCAGCTCTGGTGAGCAAGATCAGCAGCTGTGATCGGCTGGGAGATTTGTGAAGAGACTGTCAAAGTCTGTTAAATTAATACCAAGAGGTGGAAGGAGGATGTGGTGCTGAGCAGGGATACTGAGTTCATTTCCTTAGCGGAAGAGAATGAAGATATTGTGAGGTGATGAACATTACACCCTATGTTCGCGCTTTTGCAGTAGTTTTATCTGCACAGACTTAATCAGATGCTGCATCTGAAGAGCATGAAAAAGACCACTTCTTAGCCCGAATACTGAGGTGACAAGCAGTGACAAGGTGCTTCTGTAACCGGAATCTGACTTCCAAGGTCTCCATATGGAATGCTGCCGTGGCAACATGAAATGCCACCCAATATGTATTTCTGACATGATTATTAATTTGTTACTTTCACCAGGAAATGATTCAGAAAGGCAACTGACTGGGTATCTTTTCCTTTGGCTAATATATATAGAGAAATAATGTAAAAATGTTGATAAATAAGTAATTTTCAACATGGAAAAGATCAAGAATGAAATTGGATTAATAGCATGACTATTTTAAGACTCCAACACAGAGTCCAGAATTCACATTCACAGGACAAATCACACCATCCTGGGAATTGATGATGGCATGGAAACAATGTCGGAATAAGGCAAATCAGACGGTCATGATGCTAATTAACATGTCATGCTGATTTGACTGTAGTGTAGCAGCTGTACTGCACCACTATAAGAATTATTTAAGAAATAATCTGTTACCAAGCAACCAGTCGATGGTTAACTTATTTTGGTTTCGTTCTCTTGGCTGTTGCTGGAATTCTTTTAGCATTTAGTGCATTCAGTGATTACACCCTGGCAACATTCACAATATCTTCTTTCTGCTACAGTTTTTTTGTGCCAACTGCATTTGAAAAAGGATATCAAACCAAACTGTAGTCATGTTTTGATAAGTACTGTATTCTGACAATTTAACTGTTGTATGTGCAACGGACATATGCATATGCAAATCCACACACCATGCTGCCTCTCAAAAATTCATTGCCTGTGCAATTAGCATATTAAAGCGATGCCTTCAATGCCTAGACTTTTCCAGAGGTGCCCTGCAGTATTCCACAACAATATTGGACAAACTTCTGAACATTTACAAACTTTGATATCCCAGAGACATTGCTAGTTACCAGATACCTAGTGAGCAACAGGGGAGCAGGAAGAAGCAAGGAGAAAGTCTACTGAACATCAGGTTCAAATTTGAGTTCAAGTTTAGTCTATTGTCAATCAGCCGTACATGTGTATACTACCAAATGAAACAATGTTCCTTCGGACCAAGGTGCACAACATAGTACATATGACTTGCACATCGCAACACATAAATTAATATTACCACGAATAAATTAACAAATAATAAGGTACATTTTCAGCACAAATTTAAAAAGTAAAAAGTACAATGCTGCTGGTGTTTCATACATGATGAGATCTGGTTGATGGTAGGGGTTCAGTTATCTTATGGCCTGCTGGAAAAAGCTGTTCCCCATCCTAATGGTTCTTTTCTTAATGCTGCAGAACATCCCGCCTGTTGGTAAAAGGTCAAAGATGTGATGGATGGAAGGAATCATTGATAATGCTAATAGTCCTAAGGATGCAGATAGATATCTTTGATGTACGGAAGAGAGAGCCCAATGATCCTCCCAGCAGTCCCCACAATCTTTTGTAGGAACTTGCAGTCAGATGCCTTGCAACTCCTTTAGAGGGAAGGGGCAAATGCCCTATAGGGACCCTTCTACAGTCCTGATGAAAGGTTCCGGCCCGAAACATCGACTGATCTTTTCCACGGATGCTGCCTGACCTGCTGAGTTCCTCCAGCGTGTAGTGAGTGTTGCTTTGACCCTGGCATCTGCAGATTATTTTGTGTTTACCCTTACCAAACAATGCAGTTGGTCAGGACACTCTTGATGGTGTTCCTGTAAAAATTGGCTAGAGTAGGTAGGGGGGAAAACTTGCTTGCCTCAGTCTCCTCAGGAAGTGGAGACACTGTTGGGCTTTCTTGGTGTCGAGGGACCAGGTGAGATCATCCGTTATGAGCAGTCCTAGAAACTCGGTGCTCTTAACTCTCTCCACAGAGGAACCATTTATGTGCAGAGAGGAGTGGTCAGCCTGCACCTACCCACCTCTTCTCTAGTCAACCCATCATCAATATTGATGCAGCCAACCACTGTCGTGTCATTGGCGAATGTGATGATTTGTTTTTTTGAACTGGATCTAGCAATGCAGTCATGCAGCAGCAATGTAAACAGCAGGTGGGCTGAGCATGTAGCCCTGGGGAGTGCCCGTTCTCAGCGTGATGGGGCTAGATGTGTTTCTGCCAACACAAACTGACTGTGGCCTTTCTGTCCAAATAGGTCCAAAATCCAGTCACAGAACGACGTGTTGAGACCCAGTGAAGACAGTTTACCCACCAGCTTCTGAGGGATGATAATATTAAATTAAATCAATTTCTCAAACCTTCAGTGATGCCCCCAACCCACCTCCGTCTCCATTTCCCATGTCCTTTTCCCTCTCTCACCTCATCTCACCCATCAACCTCCCAGTACTTTAACTTCATCCCTCCCCCTCCAGGTTTCACCTATCACCTGGTGGTTCTCTCTCCCCTCCCCCACCTTTTAAATCTACTCCTAAGCTTTTTTTCTCCAGTCCTGCCGAAGGATTTCAACCCAGAACGTCAACTGTGCTTTTTATCATAGATGCTGCCTGGTCTGCTGAGTTGTGTGCGTATCAATTTAACACTTTGTGAAACCTGAATGTTTATCCTGGTAGCCAAACACACCGCAGTGCCAGGAATTCATAATGACCACTAGATGGATGTGGGTGGAGGCTGCTGATTGTCTCAGAGCAGAGCCTTGAGCAGCTCTGGGCAAAGAACTGGCCGCAGACTGCATCATCTTGGCATAGGTGGCTGCTGTTTGTCCAGCAAGTAATAACTGGGTCAGTGGTCGTGTTGAGACCGAGCAAAAACTGACATGGAAACTGTAACTGGGAAATGTCAAAGTCTTTATTCACATAGCGAACCTTAAGGAGAGAGAGAGTCCAGAAGAATCAAAGATAATCTCACTCTCCTAACACAATGTTTTATATTTCTTCAACTGAAAAATAACAATAACCAATTAATTACAGATTCAATTGCTATAATCACCTACTTAACTTTAATATTTTCAACACAGTCATGTAAATATACAGAATTACATACTAAAACTCATCCCAGCCAGCAGAACCACTTCGAAAATTCCATACTGGTGTCTGTTCCAAAAGCCAGACACACAAGATATACCCACCTTTTTTTTCGCAGTGTTGAGGGATGACGCCATGAACATACACCTAACCAGAAGATAAAGAGACAAAACAAATCTCTCTTGCACTGTGAATTAAGTGGCAGGGATACACCTATAGTATAACAATGTTCTAATAGCAGAACATTCATCTATTGTCTTTCCTTATGTAGTTTCAATGGATCAGAACGTCTTCTTAAATTATGTACAATTTTTATTTCTTGAAGCCTGATCTTATTTTACTAAGTCTGTAATTATGCTATCCATAATGCCATATAATGATCGCTATCATTTGATTAGTTGGAAAAGGTAAAGGCTTCCATCTCAAGGTAGTAGGTTCATGCCATGGAGGCCCTGCCAGTCCCCACAGTGGTGCCTCAGCAGTCTGAGTAACCTGTTAGAGGAGATTATTGGAATGATCAATCATTCCAATAAGCAACATGGTTGGTACCAGTACCTGCTGAACACAGAAATAATTATAATGAGCAGGATTGTACTGCATAAGCAGGAGCGGGTTAACCATTCAGTGCAATACCTACAACAGTTCACAGGAAACATCAAATTAGATCTCATGATATTTTTTTGGGAAGAGCAGAATTTATCTTCTTTCTCATTTGTCTTCTGTTCCCCATTGTTTTAAATTGTTTTGTTTTAGCATTGCAGATTACTGGAACCCTTGTGGTGATACAATTTTAACCTATTGATTAGATCGTCAGTTTCTCCTGGCAGCAAGCCTACTAATCTAGGATTTGTAGATGACTCATACTAACCAGTTCTGTGAAGTTTCTTTTCAGGTTCTCAAAGGGAATGCAACAAGAAAGCCACTTAGTTATTCCTCAACCAAACCGGCACCCATTTGCTGAGGATACATGTAGATTCTTGACTGTATGCCAATAGAAAATTACTCTTTATAACCTCTAATGAGCCAGATTGTCTTCACGGCTTGCCAGTTGTTCCACAGAGCAGTCTTTTTCTGCCCCAAGACTTCTAGTTAAGGCTAGGGATGTTTGATAATGAACTGAGCCGAGTAGTAAAATACACATTGGAGTCCTGCTTTCCAAGAGTTATTGGAAACTGCTTTTGAAATGGAGGCTGAAGGTCTCATCACAAAATAACATTGACAAAATTTGTTCCATAGACTTAATTCGTCACCTACATACCACCTCCATCCCCCAAGTGCTTCTGCTTAGCTGAGCAAAAGCACTAAGTCAGCCTTCTGCAAGTGGTTATATTCAATGACGGAGCCCTGAAGCTATTTCCATTTGTGGTTCTGTTTTACATTGACTAATGAAACAATAAAAATATCAATTATCAATCAGAACTGTGCAATGGATTGGCCACTTGGATGTTTTCACACTATTAATTTATTTGTTTTTTTATTATAACTTCTAATAGATTTTTAAAAAATATTTTGCATGGCACTACTACTGGAAAACAGATTTCATGGCATACGTTAGTGATAATAAACCCAATTCTGATTCTGAAGATTCGTACCACAAAGTGTGATTCATGGGGTTGTATTCCTTGATCTCCCTTTCTGGTGAACTTGATATGATCCATAAACAGGACATGATTCATTTAAAATGATTGACGAAGCGTGCTCACCTCTCATGATGCCTTCACCTGGGTTGGTGCAAAGTGGAGCCAGGCTCACAGGTGCAAGTAATAGAACCATAAGTCAGCACAGAAAGAGACCCTTCTGCTCATTCCATCCATGCCAACCAAGGCAACCATCTAAGAAAATTCCATTTGCCCATATTTGACTCATATCCCACTAAAGCTTTCCTATCCATGTATCTGTTCAAGTGCATTTTAAATGTTGATATTGTATCCACCTCAACCACTTCCTGTGGCAGCTTGTTCCGCAGACATTCCCCTTTCTCTCTCTCTACGAGATCAGTTGATCCTCAGGTTCCTATTAGGTGTTTCCCCTATCACTTTAAATCTATGCCCTCTAGTTCTTGATTCCTCAACCTTGGGGAAAAGAAAGTTCTCTGCATTCACCTGATCAAGATTTTATACACCTCGAACACAATCACCCCTCAGTCTCCAAAGAATAAATTCCTAGACTGTCCAAACTCTCCCTACAATCCAGTCCCTTAAGTTTCAGCAACATCCTTGTAAATGTTTTCAGCACTCTTTGCACCTTAAGAGATGTTTGCTATCTTTCCTAGAACATGGTGACCAAAACTGAACACGGTACTCCTGGTGCAGCCTCACCAGTGTCTTGTACAACTGTACCATATGTTCCCAATTTCTATATTCAGTGCCCTGACTGATGAAGGCCAATGTGCCAGAAGCCTTCTTTCCCACCCTTGGCTACTTGTGTTGCTGTTTTCAGGAAGGTACACCTAGGTTCCTCTGTTGTACAACACTCTTCAGTAACCTACCATTTATTGTGAAAGTCCTACCTTGATTTGCCTTCTCAAAATGCCACACTTAACACTTATCTGAAATAAAGTCCACTTGCCATCCTTCAGCCCACTTAATCAGCTGATCATGGTCCCACTGTAATTAATGATAACTTTCTTCTCTGTCTTCAATACCATCGCTTTGGTGTCATTGAGACAGTCCCACTCTCAGAAGTCCAGGTCCAGTGCTGCGAGCAAGCATCATGAACTGACGTCCTCCTTGGTTGCAGTTGCTAACCATGACCTCTTCTGTGCCTTGACATGTTCGTCACTCTCCATGGAGAGTTGCACTACAGCCTTCCTGGCTGTCGGATCTTACTGTAGATCTTATCTGCCCAGACCACCGGAGCTGACTTCACATGTTAGGACAGGCATGACCCTATCTCACGGGGATATGAGGCCCATCGACTACCTTCACCTGGTGTGGCCCGTCTATCAAAGCAGTGTACCAGGGTCTGGCAGTTATATTTTTAAGTTTATGCAATGAGATTCCTTTTGCAAAAATCTGTTTTCACTGAGGTTTAAATTTCTTAAAGAAATCAGCAATATACTATTGTAAAGAAAATCCACATACAATTGATTTTTAAACTGACCTGAAGTAGGTGAGCTGGTCTTTTGGGATTAATACAACAGTGACCCCTGGTGTAGGGCAGACCAAACAAACAAAGTGAAGCTGCTCCAATGTTACCAGGACAAGATGCAAAGTTCAAAGTTCAAAATAATTTTATCTAAGTACATACAAGTTATCATATATAACTTCAAGATTCACTTTCTTGCAGACATCCATAATAGATGCAAGAAACACAATTGAACCAATTAATGACTGCACCCAACAGGACGGATAAATACCTAAAGTGCAAAAGACAACAAACTACAATAAAACAATAAATAAACAAACAAACAATCAAGCAATGAACATTGAGAACATGAGATGAAGAGTGCTTGAAAGTGAGTTCATAGGTTCTGGGCGGTTCAGTGACGGGGCAAACAAAATTGAGTGAAGTTATCACTTGTGGTTCAAGAACCTGATGCTTGAGGGGTAATAACTGTTCCTAAACCTAGTGGTGTGGTTCCTGAGGTTCCTGTACCTCCTTTCTGATGGCAACAGTGAAAAGAAAGCATGGCCTGGATAGTGAAGGTTCTTTATGATGGCTGCTGCTTTCCTGCAACAGCGTTCCCTGTAAATGTGTTCAATGGTGGAGAAGGTTTTACACATGATTGGCTGGGCTGCATCCATTACTTTTTGTAGAGTTATCTATTAGGCAGAGAACAGGCTTTTCTCTGCTGCTCAGCTGCAGGAACAATTCATCCTGCTTTCCAATTTCATTTCTTTATAGTTAAAAGTGCCATATTCTGATGACATATTTATCTTTGTCAATATTAAATCATTTCCAGTTATTGGCTAATTTCTGGTCTATTGAATGTTGCCTTTGATCTATTGACAAATCTGAATTTAGATTAAAAAGATAGAAGAAAAATTATTGTCTTTGATGTATTTGTAACAAGAATTGAGCCTAAGGTAAAAACCAAGAGGGAAATGGCTTCTTTCCTTCTGAAGTAGGTTTCATTTACACATCATTGCAAATAATTGGAATGCTATACTCCTTATTGAATTTATTAGTTGGCTACGTCTTGCTGAAACACAGTCCACTGCTTAGAAATGACACTTGCAGTCCCTTTATCTCCGCACTACAGATTCTGAGTCAGGCTCTGAGGTAACAACAATAACGGGTGGTGTGAAGCAAAGGGCTCACTCCCGAGAAGCCCTGAAAAGCCTTGACAGAAGAGAAAACTGGAAGCATGCATTTGCCTTTGGTCAAAGCTGTCATGTGTATAAGAGCTCTCTGATAATTCTAATGCTAAGAGGCATTTAATAACTCAAAAGATTGATGGAAATGCATTTCATAAAATAAGTCATAGCAAATTCATAATATTGATCTACAGCAAAATATGAAGTATATATACATTTTTAAATACCTTTTCCTTTGCTTCATGATATACAATCCTAGAATCCCCATCAAAATGAGTCAGATATCAGAACCTGCTGTATCAGTTATGAACGAACAGTGCTACATCTCAACATTACTGGGCCCTGCCATTGTTTTAATGAGTCTAATGGTACAGCCTTCCCTCCACACACAGGCATACCATTTGTAAATATCTGGACAAATGCTCCAGACTACATACTCTCATTCAAATCAAGTGGCAAATTATGTGAAGCAATATAAATATGTGAAACAACGTCTGTCATAGTTTGCGGTTTGCTATAAATAATTTTAATAATTATGAATCGCTTGATGCAGCCAAGGCCAACAAAAATTAATGGAGTGAATGTTTTAAATTAAATAGTAAAAAAGCCCACAGGCTGCTGTGCAAAACATAACCATTTCTGAAGGAAGCTCTTCCAGTCAAAACAATTAAATGCCCTAGATAAACAGTCACATTCTTAGAACCACTGGGTGGTACAGAACAGAAGCTGATCTTTCATTCGTCATCTACTTAAAAAAACAATAGTTACCCTCTCCTCTTCTTTCCCCATACTTCTGATTATTTTTTCTCCTTGAAGTAAATTATTTAATTGCATTTTGAAGGCTGCTATGCCTACTATGCTTTCAGGCATTTAACTACGCTGTAATGTTAATGGAATGCATATAAATGAAAGCTGGAGCAAGGCAAATTGAAAGGAAGTGGTAATTCCTGTTGCTGAGTGTCTGTAGATCTTCGCAGATATTCAGCAGCATAATCACCCATTCAGAAGTCCTTACCAAGGTTCAAGCAGGAGCGATTAATAAACAAGAAAAGTAAAAGGAAAATGTGCCTTGTTGTAAAGACCAGCATTGGAATTGTGCAAAGCTTTTAGCTGGAAAATGGAAATGCTTGGATGTGGTATGTCACTGCACAGCACCACACCTGTGGAACTACAGCATGACTGGAGAGGCAGTGGAGCAAGTTTCAAGCAGGAATTGAAGTTATTGTCACTACAGCTGTTGGACCCAGCTCTGTGCTGATCAGTAGTAGTAAAATGTCATGCATCAAATGATAACATCTCTGTTTTACCTCTATGCCATGAAGAGAATTCTCCAAGGGCAACGTCAATTAAATCCTCTTGCATAATAACACACACACAACGCTGGAGGAATTCAACAAGTCAGACATTTTGGACCGAGACCCTTCATCAGGATTTGGAAGTGCTGCCTGACCTGCTGAGTTCTTCCAGCATTTTGTGCGTGTTACTCTGGATTTCCAGTGTCTTCAGAATCTTTTGTGTGTGTGTTCGTGTATAATGGTAGGTGTACTCATTCGGCCTTGAACAAAGTGGCTTTCTTTTCTGCATAGTGCCATCGAAAGTATAAAATCGTGCTTACAAGTCAGCTTATTCAGACATCCTGCATGCCATCATAGTCTTCCAGGGAAAAGTGCTTCGACCAGCATTTTACTATTCAGTAAAGTATGGGGCAACCTCCTGCATATGCTAATTCAATTGTGCTGATACTAGTGGTGGGAGTTGGGGAAGTGTGAATGGATGATGGAGGGACAGGTTATGGAAATTTGAATGTCAGGTTGATTGCGTGTTGCATAGTCTGTCTATAGCCCTTCCTTTATAATAAGCAATTGAAATCAATAAACAGAAATTAAGCATCACTATCAACAATGTTTCTGGGAGAATTACTGTCAAAATTACTCAAGTCTGAATGATAATTGAAAAATGAGAAAGATCTTAAAGAACAGTTGAAATATTTTTCCTTTATGTTACAGTGTGTTTTCCCTGACTTTCGGTATAACCTGACAGTCCTGCATTTTCATTTCAGATGGGCATAATTATCTTTTTATCTCCTTCATGCTAGCACCACAGGAATGACATGAAGATTGAATAGACCCGGAGGTTATAAATTAATGAAGTACTCACCTGTTGTGGAATTATTCCTCCTTCGTCGTTTGTCTTGTCCAATGATAAATGAGTGGGATTCTGGCAAGGATGCTTCTGCCATTTTTTATCTCTGCTGTGGTTTGAATAATATCAAAATAAATTGACACTATCAATTGAAATTCAGATTATTGACAATTGTACCTTGGTTGATAAAGTTTTGACTTTGAAGGATATTCAACTTACAAGACATTTTTTGAACCATGTGGATTTGAGATTATTTTTCATGCCTGAAAAACCATTATATTCCCCTCCCTTCTCTGGCACCTTCCTTATTGACCTTGTCCAGGTTTTCTGCTTGCACATATGTGGTGCCTTTATTGGGATTATACTCCGACTCACATTTTGTGCCATTTTAAAAAAAGTCAATTGCCAATGCTGCATATCTTAAAAGATGTTAAATAAGCTGTTGAGTCATAAATATCCTAAAACCATTATGATTTCTGTCACACTTATTCCAACCTTGCACTGATTTCTTTGAACATTACATGATGTTGTTCATAATGAAGAACAATATGATCCACAATTATGATCTGGTAACCAAAGAACTAGTAGAGCAGCTTACTCTCAAGAGACAGTAACGCAGCAAAGAACAATAAAAGCCTCACCACAAAATATTGGTATGGCTTTAGTCAGTATACCCAAGCAGGTTAACGGATATAAGACAGATGTTTATGTCTAGACTCTTACCTCCAGAATCACTAAATTGGATTTCTCTTGAGTTCTTTTTATAGGACGGAATCACAAAAGACTTAAGTAGTGCTACTACTATTATTAAATTCTTTTGAGTGACGCTAATAAATATTTTATTCAGTTATCTGTTATAATCTGCTATCAGCATCACTTCTGTCTTTGTCCACAACTGTCTTTGTGTCTAAAGTGTCGATCTTTTATTAACAGATTATGTTAAAAGGATAGGTTGGATAAGGACACCGCTTCAGGAATTGTGGCTTTTGTGTACTTTATAATGTTTGCGTATGAAAAATGTCTAGTAAGACGTCTGTATTTCTTAAATATTTCTGCAGCGATTGGATAGATGTATGGCTGCACGACAGGCTTTATCAATGTGCCCCTTCATATGGGTTTGGAAGAACTTAATAGTGACCAATAACTGATTCCAAATGTATAGATATATGCTTATGGTACGTTTGTCACAACTTTTTGTGTGAAATTTGAAAAATAGATGATTTGTTAGTGCTCATTTACTGACATGAGCAATATAGATTTTCTTTATAATTTTAGCAGTGCAATGCGATTGCCTCTTCATTCGTTTGTAGTTGTTGTATAAGTTATTGTTAATATTAACTGTCATGGCAGTTTTAAATTGATGGGAATCCTGTGCATTTGATTTAAATAATTCTGCAAATGATTCATCAATTTTACTAATTCTTCTATTCCCTAACGATCCCAAATAGATAATGAGATTTTCCTTCTCAATAACCTCACAAAATAACAGACTCTTGGTATTTTGTGAAGCAAAAGAGTTCAAAAACTTCAAGGAAAACTCTAGTTGCCCTGTGGCATTTTTTTCACTCGTTTGAATATCATCTTGTATTTATTTCCAGGCCACTTAACGTGGCCAGCTCAGATGTAAGTAATCACTTCTCCGTGTTTGTGGGAAGGGAAAGTGTGAATTCCAAGTCTGAGTGCTAAGAGATGTGTTCCCTGAGGACTCTGCTAAAAGAAGGCACACTGAAATAGTATACAGCACAAAATGCACCTCATGTCAGTGCAGAGTAGACTAATGCATAAAGGCAAAAAAATCACCTTTAATTTTCCGGTAGAGAAGTTCACATAGCTTTACACCTCCTCAGAGAATTCAACAAAGTTATTAATATTTTACATGTGCATTTTTACGATTTAGGATGCCATTTCTATTGCATGCAGTCATAGTAATTCCAAAGTGCAAATAATTATATGCATAAAGTATGACTTTTGTGCATTCTGTAATGCTACAAGTTCTCAACTACAGTACTTAATAGAAATATATTCAGCAACAATCATTAAGAAATTAAGAATCAAGCATCTTTACAAATATATTAGTAGCAGTTTGCTGTATTAAATTGACACACTTAACAATAAATAAAAACAAAATAAAATATATGTTTGAATATTCTTAATTTTTAATGAATTTTTCTACATAGCTGAACTATGACCTGCGTAGTTGTTCATGAAATTATAATATTCTATTAAACTTACATAGTTTATGTCCTTCATATATGTTCAAAATACCTAATGTACCCAAAATACTGTCCATCATTTTATTTCTGTCCTTGTCTCTGGGGCCTTTGCATCAAAGAAACCTGACTGGCAAATAATTTTTATAAACATGTGGGTTACCATTTAATATAGACCTAGAAAATGCTGCAAATATATTTAATATTATTAAATATTAAATAGAAAAGATCAGGTAAAGGATTCAGATGTAGCATTTGAGTTGAAAATTCACATTTCCTGAGATAAAGAGATACCAAATCCAAATGTTTTAATTTTCAATCAGATACTGTAAATCTATTGTATTTATCATCCCATGAGAGTTATGTTAAGCCAAAAGTTACATCACAATTATAGTACACTTGAATAGAATGAGATCATCGAAAAGTTATAGTATAATTGAACATAATCTAGAGTGCAAATATAGACAGGGTCTCTTTTGCACTGTTATCAGACTCTTGAATGGATCTCGTGCACGATAAGGTGAACTCTTGGCCTCATAATGATGTTGCACTTTATCATTTACCTGAACTATAGTCTTCAGGTAGCTGTTACTCTTAATTATGCCATTGTTATTGCTTTACCTTATGTTAGCTCAATGTGTAATGATTTGATCTGTATAAACAGAATGCAAGACAAACTTTCAACTATATCTTGGTATACAGTATGTGTCATTAATAAACCAATAACAGTACCAAAGTATTTTTTTACCAATGTAATGTGCAGTTTTACCATTCTTAGGTAATGTATACAGCACTCATACTCACTGCGAAATGTATATTTTTCTTTTCAAATCTTTTTATTGTTATATACAGGAAAAATAACATGAGTACATCAAAGTAACAACACATACAATGCCTCAAAAAAAAACATTATCTTAAAGATTGAAAAAAAATTTTGTGATAACAAAAAAATACCTACTAAGCAGAAAAGTGAGGGAAAAAAGAACCCATTAGGTGTACAACCTTGGAGTCATGCATCATACAAAGAGCTTCTAAAAATAAACATCAAACCGCCAGCAAGAAAAAAAAACATACTAAAAAAATTTACAATTAGATCGTGGAAAAATTATATCATTTAACTCAAATGATAATAACGAGCAAATGAGCCCCATCTTTTCTCAAAATCAAATAAAGGTTCAAAGGTTCGACTTCTAATTTTCTCCAAACTAAGACATAGCATCACTTGAGAGAACCATTGTGACAAAGTGGGAGCTGATGTATCCTTCCACTTCAACAAAATGGCCCTCCTAGCTATCAATATAACAAATGCAATAACATGTTGGTCAGACACAGAATACCATGAATATTTTGAGGAACTATTCCAAAGAGCACAGCTAATTTATTAGGTTGTAAATTAATTTTAAGTGCTTTGGAAATTGTTGAGAAAACCGACTTCCAGAACTGTTCCAATACAGAACAAGACCAAAACATATGTGTCAGTGTAGCTATCTCAGTTTTACATCTATCACAATGACTATCAACATCAGGAAAGATTTTAGAAAGTCTCTCCTTAGTCAAAGGATAATGATGTACAATTTTAAATTGAATTAATGAACGGCTAGCACAAATTGAAGAAGAGTTAACCAATTTCAATATCCGCATCCAATCCTCCGTCATATAAGTCAAATTAATTTCCTTTTCCCAATCCTGTTTAATCTTACAAAAAGGTCGCTTATCCCATTGTAATAATAAATTATAAATTCTTCCAATAGAACCCTTAATCAAAGGATTCATACTCATAATAGTATCTAACAGGTCAGCCTCCAATGCGTAAGGAAAATTACTTCAATATTTTTGTAAAAAATATCTAACTTGAAAGTATTGCAGAAAGTGTGAGTATGAAAGAGAATATTTATCAATTAATTGTTCAAAAGACATCAATCTATCTTCTTTAAATAAATCCATAAAAGAATTAATACCTTTATTTTTCCAAAGTAAAAAATAATTGGATCACTCAAAGAAGGCTTAAAAAAATAATTTCGGCAAATTGAACTATAAAGTTTAAATTTTTTAAGGTTAAAAATATTGCGGAACTAGAGCCAAATTTGTAAAGAATACTTAATCACAGGATATAGGTTTAAATTAACAACTTTACTTAATTGCATAGGTAAAGGAGCTCCCAATAACGAGGTTAAATAAAACTGTTTTACAACTTTCAGTTCCAGGTCTACCCAAATTGGTCGATCACTCTTATCAACCCAGTATAACCAAAAAGATATATATCGCACATGCAAAATGTATATTTTATATATTTGCCACAGTGAGCTCTTGCATCAATGCAATTAACTTACTTTTCATTAAAATATCTGTTGCATGTTGATTTTTAATTATTATTTCTCAGGTTCACCAGAGCAAAGGTCCGAGCTTCTCAGTTCTACATTGCTGTGCAACCGTCCTTGTTGCTAAAGTATAATATTCTTATTCTGGCATTCATAGCAAGAAGATTTGAGTACAGGAGCAGGGAGGTACTACTGCAGTTGTGCAAAGCCTTGGTGAGACTACACCTGGAGTATTGTGTGCAGTTTTGGTCCCCTAATCCGAGGAAAGACATCCTTGCCATAGAGGGAGTACAAAGAAGGTTCACCAGATTGATTCTTGGGATGGCAGGACTTTCATATGATGAAAGACTGGATCGACTAGGCTTATATTTGTTGGAATTTAGAAGATTGAGGGGGGATCTTATTGAAACGTATAAAATCCTAAAGGGATTGGACAGGCTAGATGCAGGAAGGTTGTTCCCGACGTTGGGGAAGTCCAGAACGAGGGGTCACAGTTTGAGGATAAAGGGGAAGCCCTTTAGGACCAAGATTAGGAAAAACTTCTTCACACAGAGAGTGGTGAATCTGTGGAATTCTCTGCCACAGGAAACAATTGAGGCCAGTTCATTGGCTATATTTAAGAGGGAGTTAGATATGGCCCTCGTGGCTAAAGGGATCAGGGGGTATGGAGGGAAGGCTGGTACAGGGTTCTGAGTTGGATGATCAGCCATGATCATACTGAATGGCGGTGCAGGCTCGAAAGGCCGAATGGCCTACTCCTGCACCTATTTTCTATGTTTCTATGTTTCTTGTTCCCAATAGTAGCTGAGATACATGCAGTCTGCAAGACTCTTATAGTAGTGTCATTATATTAATTAGTTTTTAATTGTGTTGATAAGCTAAAATATTGAGATATAATAATATATTTTAAAATCCAAACAATATTTCTAAAATCAAGAAAAACATTAAATTCACAAATACAACTAGTATTTTGATCCACAGATATACTGTAGTATTATGTTTCCTTAGTTCATGCAAGAAAATTCCTCTGGAACCTATTGCTTTTTGAGCTGTTTTATATTTTTGCATCAATGATGTGACTTCCATGTTCACATCTTTATTCTTCTCCAGCCTCAGGATCACTTGGTTATGAAAATATAAAGAATCACAATTCTTCATCACTCAACTTTACAAGACCTGTGGATCTAGTGCATGTTTCTTTTTCTTATTGCAGTTTGCATTTATTATTAAAATGGCAAACACCCTTAGAGTTAGGGCAACTTTCCAGTTGAATAGACTAAAGGGAAAATTAAATGAAAGTTGCTAACATAAAGATACTGTTGGAAATAAATCTGCTGCAGAATACAGCAAATTCTGTAAACTGTTTACTTACCATTTTCTATTCAGCAGATAAAACACATATTTCACCCTCTAGACTTAATCTGCCCTCGATCATTTACATCAAAATTCTTTCCTTATTGTTGACTGGTATAGCAGCATATTTAGCAAGCTTGTATTCTCCTGGGCGAGTTGTTCTTGTTTAGCCTCATATCACAGAATTTCACTAGAGCCATTCATGAAAGGATATTCCTGCTCCTAAGTCCTGTTATTGGCCAGGGTAGGAGGAATAACCTACCTTTCTTCAGAAACTAGCTATGCAATAATTTCCATCCCTCTGAGACAGCAGGCAAGGATTTAGTGTAATGAGCCTCCAGAACAATAGCATCTTTGACCTTAGCACTAATGTGTCAACCTACATCTTGTCCTAAAGTCTTGACAGTGGGAAATGAACTTACAACCTTCTGATTCAGAGGAGCAAGTGCCATTAACTGAGATCATGCGCTGCACTGGGCTATCTTTGTCCTTCTGCAAATAATGTAAGAAAAGTAATAAAAGAATAAAATATTGTAGCTAACAATTCTGCATTTTAACATTTACTCAAATAAATACACAGTTTAAACTATTATTCCATAAATCTATTTGCATAATTCTACACATTGGAAAGATACTCCAAAATCTAAGCCACATCGGCCTGGGATCTAGTGAAATTGCAGCCAATCGAAAAGTTCTTAGTGAAGTTTCAATTTATATAATATAGTACAGTTTGCAGACCCATTACATATTGAATAATTAACTCCATGATGAAGGAACGGACCAGAAACATTAAGTGGTGACAGTAATGAAGTAGAAAATATGCATTATTGGTAAGATCTCGAGTGTACATTGCAAGTTATGGGCACTCAGGTTTAACTTTACTTTTAGACCGAATCTAGCCTACATATTTCCTGTGTTGTGTAGTTCCTTGTTTGCAGTCCTTCAGGTATACTTCACACAGAAATACTGCCAAGAGGTGATTTGATTAAAGTTGAATAGATGGTTCTGAAAGGTTATCTAAGCCAGTTGTTGTTGCCAGTTTTGCCATCAGCCTTACTATTTTTCTTTTCAGTGCTGCCTTGCATGCTTGAGAGCTGAGTTCTTTTATGGCCTGATTAATTAATTCATACTATGGTGTGAAAAAAAGCAAGCATTTTAAATTATTGACTAAGGAGACTGGGAATTAAGGCCCAGTTTCAAAGCTTTTAGCCCTGCGATCAGCAGTTGGTTCAGCTTGTCAGAAACAATGCTACTGGTTCTGTTAATTGTTCTCCTGTGAATCCTCCACCTCTGTCAGCAGCATTCTGCACAACTATTAAAAGCTTAAAACGACTGAATAACATGAGGCTTGACATTGAGTTGCTGCTTTTTTTTTAATTGTCTGGCACAGCAAAATCGGCAATAAACTGAAGAAAAAAGGAAAGGCTTGTCTCCATCTTCTCCTTTGACCTGAATGTTGCTGATGCTCCATCTTAGCTAAAAGGGCTAATTATTGAGATTATCTGCACTGCAGAATGATGTACCAATGCTCAACCAGAAGCTATCAGCCTCCAAGAACTTTGAAGGCTTGCAAGCCATGCCAGCATGTGGGTTGGAAGCTTTGGTAGAGAAGAGAGAGTAAGGCTGTTCCATGAATTATGCCAAAGTGGCACAGCAGCTGCACAGTTACGGCTGCTGCCTCCCAGCTCCAGCAACTGGGCTTCAATCCCAATCTCATATGCATGTCCACACAGGGTTTACACACTCTTTTCATGGCTGCATAGGTTTCCTCTTCACCTCCACATCTCTTCCATATCCCAAAGACATGTTGGTGAATGGTAAAATAATAAAGGAACATTAATGGACATGTGTGATAGAGAATAAATTGCAAAATATAAAGCGAGGGAGAATGGAGTCAATGTGTTAATCTCATTTGCCACTGACCTGTTTTAATGGAAGGCAAATTACAATGGGTCATGTTTGTCTGACAGGATAGAGTTCATGCGTGCCATGACGAGCCTCTTGAAGCTCTTTGTGATGGTGGATGCAAAAGCCACTGGGCAATAGTTACTGAGGCACGGTATCTTGTTTTTTTTGGTACATGCATTTCCATTTCAGGGTGGCGTAGGGATTGAAGGGCAACTTCAGATTGGTGGTGCTCCCATTCTTCTGGAGTCTTGTCCATCTGGCTGGTAGAGTTTGTGGATGTGATATGTGCTATCTAAGGATTCTTGGTGAGTTGCTGCAGCAAGTCCTGCAGATGATACAAACTGCTGCTCCTGTAGTTCAGTGATGGAGTGAGTGAATGGTTCTGGATGGAGTGCTTATCAAGTGGGCTGCTATGAATTTACCTGTATGCTGTTGAACTTCCTGAGCATTGTTGAGGCTGCACTTCTTCAAGCAATTGTATTCCATTACACCCCTGACTTGAGTGTCGTTGATTGGCGGCAGTCTTTGGAGAGTTAAGAGGTAAACTATTCACCAAAGCACTCCTAGTATCTGACCTGCTTTTGTAGCCACATTGTGAATATGGCAACTCCAGTTCAGTTTCTGGTCAATGGTAATCCTTGCATATTGGATTCTGAGATGGCATTGTTATTGACTGTCAGGGGATGATAGGTGGATTTTCTTTTGTTGGATGTGTCATTGCCTGACACTTATATGGTGTGAATAGTACTTGGGCATGCGGCCAAGTGGTTAAGGCATTGGACTAGCGACCCGAAGGTCGTGAGTTAGAGTCCCAGCCGAGGGAACGTGTTGTGTCCTTGAGCAAGGCACTTAATCACACATTGCTCTGCGACAACACTGGTGCCAAGCCGTATGGGTCCTAATGCCCTTCCCTTGGACAACATTGGTGTTGTAGAGAGGGGAGACTTGCAGCATGGGCAACTGTTGGTCTTCCATACAAACTTGCCCAGGCTGCACCCTGGAGAGTGAAGACTTTCCAGGCGCAGATCCATGGTCTCGCAAGACTAATAGATGCCTTTACTAGTACTTGACCCTCTCAGTCTAGGGCTGGTTATACTGCAGGTCTTGCAACAAAATGAATGCTTCATTATCCAAGCAGTCATGAATGGTGGTAAGCGTAGTCCAGTCCTCAGCGAACATCCCTATTTTTGACCTCATGATCGAAGCAGCTGAAGATGGCTGGCCCTAGGTCTCTACTGCCTAGGAACTTCTGCAGAGCTGTCCTGGGGCTGAGATGATTGATATGAATACAAATGCAAAATACAACTTGAGTTTCCACCTGTGATTGCAATAAACTGTAAACTAGAAATTCAGTTCCGTAAATTTCTTTCATTCCAGTTTTCTGTGCAAATGACTACCATCCAGTAAATTAGTACTATCCACTGGAGGTTACAACCAGTGTAATAAAGTGCTTTCAGAGGTTAGTTATGCCTGAGTAAGGACATGGACCCGCTTCAATTCACTTGTTGCCACAATAGGTCTATAACAGATGTTATTTTTCTGGTTTTCTATTCTGCTCTGGACCATCTGGACATATCTGTCAGGCTGTTGTTTATTGAGAACAGATTGGTGTTCAACACCATCATCCTCTCAGAACATTGTCAAGTCCAAGACCTGGGCTTCTGCATGTCCCACTGCAATTGGATCCTCATCTTCTCTATTGGGAGATGGCAATCAATAAATGACATGCGATATTTCTTTTGATTTCATTTGAATTTTTATTCAAGAATGGCTTGGACCCCAGCAGGTCTTAACTATGGTCACAATGCTTTTATTAAATGAGACAAATGGAATCCTACAGACCACCCCTGGGTTACAACCCAGGTTTATGGACACCCATATATATGAATAAGTGCCCATAGTATCATTACATTCAGTAATGCAATTTGAGTACATAAATTTGTTCCTACAAATGGCAAAATTAAATTTCTGTCTCTTTCTATTGATGTTATTCATCACAGTACTGTGGAGGTATGTTTACTATATAAAGTTATGTAACTCTCACCTTGGCTCGCAGCTTAATATAGGGGATGATAGCCCCCGGCCCGGCCAAACTTAAGGATTCTTGTTTGGGTGGATCCTGCGCAATGTGTCCCCTGTTATAAATCAGTACCATGAAATAACAAACAGTACACAATATGCAATTAAATGGTTGAGCTTTATAATTCTTAATTTGACTATATGGTTAGTAAAGAAAACAAAAAAAGGCTCATTCTCATGAAGCAAGTTGGTCGTGCAAAGTAGGAGCTCACTGATAAAGCTGTTCGTCCACCATCGACTTCCTCCGATCGTCTCTGACCTTCGGACCCTCGCTTCAAGTCCACTCCGTCCAGCGGTCGACCAACTCTCTCCATTCACGTCTTCACTCCTCATCTCTCCCCAGCAAAAGACCTGCAAATTCCTGGCTCCCAGAAAGAACAACATCCTGCTCATTGGCTAACATGTCCCGTTACCTCTAGTCATAACCCAAACATTGCTGCTACAGAGAAACCATTACCTCAGCAGTGGAACATTACAAAGAAGCTATTACAACACGTTACACTCTCCCCCCACCAAATTTGGTCATGTCCTCATGGCGTTGAGATAATTCACCAACCCTTCCTGCAAAACACAAAGTCTAATCCAGGTGCACAAGGCAGTGACATAGCTCCCCAAAATGGTAGGTGTCACACTCTGCTCCCCTGGTGCTACGTAAGCCAGCCTATCCAGGGGTCTTCGAATTCTTTGAGACCTCCGCACCCCCTCACCTAACTCTAAAGTTTCAGACACTACTGGGGATACTTCCGGTCTACCTGGCAAGGCATCCCCCGACCTGTAACTCGTTCCCACCTGCAACGTGGACCCCTCTATCCCATGGCCAAGCCCCGCTTCTTCCCCTGCAGAGTCCTGCTGCAACCCAGGCTGTCCACAGATAGCACCCCACTCACTTAACCTGACTCAGCGGGAGAAGGGACGGAAGTCTCTTCCTCAATCAATGGGGAGTTAGCGAAAGGTAGCATATACCACACATCCGAATCACCATCCCCTGAATCAGTATCCCTCTTGGGGGTGGGGGCCGGCCTAACCTCACCTGCTGTGGGCCCTGCAGTCACTCTGCATTTCCACAGAGTCCTCTTACTGGGTGTAGGCTCCAAGTCAGGCTCCGGGTCTACCGGCACCTCTTGTCCCAGGGGCAGCAGGTGGTTTCCAGACATCCCACCCCGCAAAAACTCATTTCTGGGAGGTCTCAACCACATAGCAGTCTGTGTCAATGAATTTGTTCATTTTGCAAGACATCAGATTCACAAGTATTTTGTGAGACTTCTGAATTCTGTCTTAATGTGCCATGTTCACGATAGTTGCTGTCTTGTTTGATGAGCAGGCATAGTTTTTTGCTATTTCTGAATCAGGAAACATTTTCCTGAATAGCTTGCCTGTGTGTTTACACACCTGGAATGGCAGGTTATGCTCAACGATGAAAGATGTAAAGTACACCTCAGCTCTGGTCACCTTCTCTGACAGATTGGTTTTCTGCTGAAAAGAACTGTGAAATACTTGAGCAGCCTTCCCTGCGGTTAGCCTCCCTAATATGTTGTGGTCCCTAAAAGAAATAAAAGCCTAAGGTGTATCCTTATTACAGGTGTCCGATCGCATGTGCGTCCGTAGTCACACACACACACACACACACACACACACACACACAGAGCCTGCAATAGTCGGGATCAGAACTTACTTTTTTACATCGAAATGGGGGAATTCAAATGAGTAATTTACAAGTTCTGTATCTTCAAGTTCAAGTTTATTGTCATCTGGCTGATTGTCCACAAATGAAACAACCTCTGTCCGGACCACAGTTTAGCCATAATACATATATCATGCACACGATATAAAACAATATACTACCATATTATTTAATAAAGTGTAATTCAAAATGCATATAAAGTGCGCAGCACAGGTAAACAGTTTGCTGTCCTAATGACGAGACCTCAGTGGGGGCCGGGTATTTATTAAAATCGGCTTTTCTTCTGAAAACGGCTGCGCTCAAACCCAGTCCATCGCAGGCTTCGATGTACCTGTAAGTGGAAGTGTTTCAGGAAAAAAAACCTGAAGAATTTGCTTGCTGTGAGCGCGTTTTTAAAGATGTCTTAGCGGACGATTTTGGAATTTTGCACCAATTTAAACCCCGCTCTAATCCCCTTTAAGACGCCAACGTGGCCCGCCCGTAAAAGACAGCCTCGCGTAGTGAGGTAGTCACCGCCAGCCTTGGGAATTTCTTCGCCAGGCTTTTGTACTTCATCACCGACAGTTGTCCAGATGATTTCAGTATCATTACAGACAGCAGTAACTGAACTAATAGAATATGGAAGAGAGAGAGAAGTCGACTGTAAAGTCTGCCCACAGAGAAAACTGATAGGTTTACTTAGCACAAAAAGAGATCAAGCAGGGTTCATTAATTTTCTTCTTTCTTTTTTTTTCCCTCTCCCTCTTCCTCTCTAAAAAAATCAATTTCCGGGATATTGTATATAATTTGCGGGCATCAGGAAGCTGTTATCGATATGTGGAAGATTCCCAGAACTCCTGGGAGAGGTGGAATATCTGGGTTTCGATGGACAATCTTGAGAGGCCCATTCCCGTCCTCTGGTTTCACCTGGAAAACTGGTATGTTTGGCATCTGACTCTCCATCACATAGGGTGTAGCCACCCCGAAGTCAGCCAACTTATGCTTTCCAGGTAACTCTAAGTTCCTTATGAGGACTCTGTCTCCCGGCAGGAGTTAGGAGAACCTCACCCTCTGATCATACCTTCTCTTATTCATTTGATTCTGCTTGGCAGTCTCGAGCCCGGCTAATTCGTAAGCCCTTTCCAGCTCCCTTCTCATATCAGACACATACTTCAGATAAGTCTTTGGTGTTAAGTCACCCTCCTCAGTCCCAAAACAAAGGTAAATGGGCAACCTTGCTTCACGCCCAAATATCAGATAGAACCCAGTAGCTTCATTTCGGGTACAGTTGTAACTGTGAACCAGATGCCCAATATGTTGAGCATCAGCTCTTCTTGCTGATCTCCAGTGTCCCGAGCATGTCTAACAAGATCCGATATAACCTCTCAGGCTAAGGATCACCCTGTGGGTGATAGGGCATGGTCATCAACTTCTCGACTCCAAGCATGTCCAGTAACTCATGGATGAGTCTGCTCTCGAAATCCCATCCCTAGTCACTATGTATCTGCCTGGGAAGGCCATAATAGATGAAATACTTCTGCTATAACACTTTTTCCACCATAGATGCCCTCTGGTCCTTGGTAAGAAAAGCTTGAGCATATCTGGTATAGTGGTCTGTGATGACTAAGACATTCGCCATGTTGCTGGCATAGGGTTCTATTGACAGGAAATCCATACACACCAGGTCCAGAGGCCTCACATTCTGCAAGTGGGACAACTTGCAGTATTCTTTGACCTCCGACTTCATCCGGGGCCAGTTAAACTGGTCTCTGAGCAATCCATAGGTCTTCACCACCCCCAAATGTCCAGAATCATCATGAAGTGACTTCAACACAATCCTCCGATACCTCTTGGGCAGAAACAGCTGGCAATGCTGAGGTCAGTCTGGGGAGTGACGTTGGTTCTTCATCTCTAACATAGGCCGTTCTCAGGTCAGGTTACAGTAAACATGGGGTATGGCATCATCAGAAGCCCCCAGTTGATCCACTGCTCGATCCTGCCCTCCTTTCCCTCTGCCTTCAAGGTGATGGCAACCTAATACATGTCCTTCACCCCTGGGGCAGGTACGCTCTCCCACTCCTCATACCTGACCAGTCCCTAAGAAACGATCGAACCCTGCCTTTGAAATCTTCGCCCCCCCCGCACCTCCCCCAGCTACCGCTACATCAGCACTGGTCTGCATTAAAAGGAGAGCTGCACCCACAATCACAACTTTAACAGTACTTAACAGGCAAATTAACAATTAACAATTCATCCAGAGTACGAATACCAACCCCACTCAGGGTAATCACACAGCATCTAATGGATCAATCCCGGATGAGCCTCCACAACTGTAACTTCCGCCTCAGCTAGTGGCTTCATGTAGGGGATGATAGACCCCGGCCCGGCCAAACTTAAGAAATCTCATTTGGGTAGATGCCGTGTGATGTGTCCCCTGTTACAAATAAGTACCATGAAATAACAAACAGTACTTAATATGCGATTAAATGATTGAGCTTTATAATTCTTAATTTGACTACATGGTTACTAAAGTAAACAAAACAAGGCTCATTCTCATGAAACAAGTCTACTGCACAAGATTGAAGCTCACTGATAAGGCTGTTCATCCAGCATCAACCTCCTCCAATCGTCGCTGATCTTCGGACTCTCGCTCCAAATCCACTCAATCCTGCGGTCGACCAACTCTCTCCATTCGCGTCTTCTCTCCTCATCTCTGTCCTGCAAAAGACCCGCGAATTCCCAGCTCCCAGACATACAAGAAAGGACAACATCCTGCTCATTGGCTAGCATGCTCTGTTATCTCTAGTCATAACCCAAACATTGCTGCTACAGAGAAACCATTACCTCAGCAGAGGAACATTACAGATAAGCCATTATAGTGTCTTACAGTTGTTTTGTGTATTTTCCAACTTATGGACAAAATTAACTGTAAGAAGGTAAGCTACCTGTGGCCAGTATGTATTATGGTTTCGTAGTTAAGCATTGATGTGGTTCTCTAACTGTATCTATGTGATATTTGAAACTTGATCATTATTGGACAGATGCCTCATATAGTATGGCTCTTTTAGACAACAACAATAGCAGTGTTGACATCACTGGACTTACTGAATTATTAAATTTACATGTGCCACAACTGGAAAGGAGAGGGACAATATAGATACCCTGACTAGTTATATCAGGAGCTTAGCATGTATAAATAAGATGGAGGACCATTCAACTAGTTTAGTGAATGAATATACATGATTTTCACTGTGAATATATTGTAGAAGTTGAAGGAGTTGGTAACGTTGTGGGAACACAAAACATTTTGAAATACAAGCATAAAAAAGCAATCACCTTAATGAAGATTAGATCTGAATTATATAGCATGCTGATAAATCTTTTTAGGCAAAGTTGGAGTCTGACTTGGATTTAACTCTGTTCGCAGGAAATTACTGCTAAATCTAAACAGGTCTAAAAAAACATAGCATCTTAAGAACCAAATATTCTGGTTATGCATGCTTGTTTGACCAGAAGATTCCAAAGCTTGTTACTGAATAGATTTGTTTATTAACTATGCATGCTTGTAAGTTATTTGTTTCTCACTTCCCTCATGGTTCTGCCTCCTTCTACTACCCCATTGTGCTTTCCCCTATTCCTTATTCTCCTTTCCTGCCTATCCCCTCCCTGCTTCCCCTCCCCCACCCCTTGGTCTTTCCCCTCACCAGTTTTTCACCTGGCACCTACCTGCCTTCTCCTTCCCACCCTCCCCCCACCTTCTTTATAGGGCCACTGCCCCCTTCCTCTTCGTCTTGACGAAGGGTCTCGGCCCAAAATGTTGACTGTTCGTTTCCACGGATGCTGTCCTACCTGCTGAGTGTCTCCAGCGTGTTGTGCGTGTTACTTTGACCCCAGCATCTGCAGAGTATTTTGTATTTGTTTCTCACTGTTGCCTTAATAAAAGGAGAATATCTTTGTTTGATCACAATGTTCTCTGGATTGGACAGGAGAGGAATGTGATTTAGACTATAGGATCATAAGATATAGGAGCAGAATTAGGCCATTTGGCCCATCGAGTCTGCATCATCATTTCATCATCATAGTTGATCCATTTCCCTCTCAACCCCATTCTCCTGCCTTCTCCTCATATCCCTTCATGTCCTGACCAATCAAGAGTCTATCAACCTCTTCATTGAAACCTCTCCAACCTCCAGCTGGAAGAATTTTAAATGAAGACAGCTTTATAGAGTGGGCACAGGAGGAGTGGGCGACAGAGTAGAGGAAGTCATAGTAGGAGGACTTTGGCTCAACGGGGCTTCAGCATATACAGGTCGTGGCGAGGTAAGTTACCTGTGAAGAATAGAAACAGGAAGTATGTCTGTGAGGCCGGTGTTCTGTACTGGGTGTCAGATATGGGATGTCCGGGAGACTCCCAGCCTCCCAGATGGCCAGATGTGTGCCAGGTGCATCGAGCTGCAGCTCCTTAGGGACTGGGTTAGGGAACTAGAGATGCAGCTTGATCTCCAGGGAAAGTGAGCAGGTGATAGAGAGGAACTATAGACAAGTAGTTACATTGGGGCCTTGGGAGACAGATAAGTGGGTAACAATCAGAAGAGAGAAGGGAAAGGATCAGATACTAGAGAGTACCCCTGTGGCTGTCCCCCTTAACAATAAGTACTCCTGTTTGAGTACTGTTGGGGAGGGGGGGGGGTGACATACCTGGGGGAAGAAACAGTGGCCGCGCCTCTGGCACAGAGTCTGGCCCTGTGGCTCAGAAGTGTAGGGAAAGGAAGAAGGCAGCAGTGATAGGGGACTCTACAGTTAGGGGGTCAGACAGGTGATCCTGTGGACATAGGAAAGAAACACAGATGGTAGTTTGCCTCCCAGGTGCCAGAGTCCAGGATGTTTCTGATAGTGTCCACGATACCCTAAAGTGAACAGCTCGAGGTCATGGTACATATTGGTACAAGCGACACAGATCGGAAAAGGGAGGAGGTGCTGAAAACAGACTACAAGAGTTAGTAAGGAAGTTGAGAAGCAGGATCTCAAAGGTAGTAATCTCGGGATTACAGCCTGCGCCACACAACGGTGAGTATAGGAATAGAGTGAGGTGGAGGATAAATACATGGCTGAGGGATTGGAGCAGGGGGCAGGGATTCAGATTTCTGGATCATTGGGACCTCTTTTGGGGCAGGCAGGCATGACCTGTACAAAATGGACGGTTTACACTTGAACTGAGGAGAACCAATATCCTGGCAGGGAGGTTTGCTAAGGCTATTGGGGAGAGTTTAAACTAGAATAACTGGGGCGTGGGATCTGAACTGAAGAGATGGAGGAAGGGGCAGTTGACTCACAAACAGCCTTTTCTCCTTGAAGCGACAGAGGATGAGGAGTGACCGGATAGATATGTGTAAGACGACGAGAGGTATTGATTATGTGGATAGTCAGAGGCTTTTTCCCAGGGCTCTCTCCTACACCAACTCCTCAAGCCACGTACTAAACTGTATAATTTATCTGCTTTATAACAACGACAGCATCCAACTTGCTGGCTTCTTTGTGGGTCTTGCCTGCAGATTGACTCAGACATTGGAAAGTTCTTTTTGATCACTCAGCAAAACTTAGGTTATCCTGACAACCGTAGGCAGAGGTTGACTCTCTCTTCCTCTGGCAAATCTCACCATGTTCTAGTCTCATTCATGTGTGCTGAATGTTACATGCCATCCCTCATGTGTTCTAATGAGCCATCTGAAACTTTCACCTTCACCACAGCCCCGTGATGATAATTTCTTTGCACAGATAGGAAATGGAAAGGAAGGTGAAATATCCTGGATGGAGCAAAATAAGAAGCTAGTAAGATTCATGGATAGCGAGTTCAGCGTAAACCACAAGCTTTTATTTACTCAGGCATAAGACAGAAGGTACAAGCAAAACTGAGGAGATTATTTAAAACAAATCATGACTGTGTTTTAAAATCATATGTTTATATCATTACACTGGTCCGCAATACTAAACTAATATCAGATTCTATGCGTGGACCAGCATAGATATAAGATGAAAAGAAAATCATGCCAATTTAATCCTCTTTTAGTGGTGTAACGCTCAGCTATATCGGCTTGTATTTATCTAGGGGAAACCCTGTCCGCCGCCCAACCTTGTCTCCCGGTCACGTTGGTTGCTGTGCAATGCCACCTGATTCGGCCTCAAAGATCAATCATCTGCCAGCACACAATGTACATTTTACAAATTACACTTTATAAATCTTACTAGGACTATGAGAATTATAGAGGTACAATACAAAGGGAATGAAAAAAAAGGCACCAGACTTATCAAAGTTTAATTTCTTCATGCACGCAGTTGGAGCTCAGGACCTTCCTTCTTCATCCTGCAATCCACTCCGACCCCCTCGACTCATAGCTCAGGACCACCCAAAGTAATCGACCAGAGCACTCCCAGCACGTCTGTCTTCTTCCCGGCCTCTCCTCCAACTCCCCCCCAAAAGCCCCGTTTCCCAGCCATATGAGACAGCATATCACCCCAAAAAAAGAACAACATGGACACCCATTGGTTCATTTGCTCTTTTATCAATAAGATAACCCAAACAAACCACAGTGAGCGAACCTTCTCAGCATTTAACATAACAAAGAAGCCATTTTGATTAACATACACAGTAACATAAAAGAAGAAACCCCTTACAGTGGAATAATTTTGTTCACAGAAGTGAAAACATCAGATACTATAAAATCAATTTACAAGCACTGCTCATAGATGGCTAGGAAGATTTTAGCCCATGCCTCATTCTTAAACATCTAAATGCATCCATAGTAATATCAGAAACCCTTTTATTTTTAGGCAACATTTCTAGGGAGGAATTGTATCTTTATCCTTTTGCAGTGGTGCCATTTTGCCTGTGCAAAATTCAACTTGATTCCATTTAAATTCCATTAAGGGATCAACTCTGCATGTTGAGTTGGGTTTATAGAGTCATGGAGTATCGGGATAGCATGGATACAGGCCCTTTGGCCCAGTGAGTCCATGGTGCTCACCTATTGAATCCCAATTGCATGTGTTTGGCTCACATCCCTTTAAGCGCTACCCCTTGCATATCCGTACTCTTGCTTCTTAAATACACTGTACTTGCCTCAATCACTTTCTCTGGTAGCTCATTCCATATCCTCACCATCCTCTGTGTGAAAAATTTGCCCCTCAATTCCCTTTTTAATCTTCCTTTCTCACCCTAAATCTATGTCATCTATTTTTGGACTCTAATACCCTCGGGAAAAGATATCCCTTCCCTATCCTCTCGTACAATTTATACATTTCCAAGAGGAAAAACAATTCAGCAAACATAACATGGCAAAGATGTAGGGAAGAAATCATTTTGAACAGTGATGCCGGCAATAATGATGATCCACAGTAGAAAGTTTTCTCTGTAGTACCACTTCATAAGGGCTGCAGAGTCCTGCTGGTGATTCATGTATTTTATTTGATTTTGCATCATCTTATGTGGAGCTGAACACACTGTTACTGTCGCAGTCTAACACTCAGTGGAGGCTGATGACATGGCCATTGAGAATTTTCACTGCACTTGTTTTTAAAAAAGTAACAGTTAAGTTTTAATATAAAAAGCAAAGCCAGCATCTGTAAAGAAACAACATTTCAGTTTGGTGCCCCTTTATGTTACCACTCTTGATGTCTTCAAAATGAAAGAACTTTAGAAAGCATTAACTTTGCTTCTCAAAGGCCTTTTCCCCTTCACTCTCATCTGCACTGGACGGTTTTTTGGTTCCTAGAACTCAGTTGCTTACTGGTACCTCAATCGCTGGTGATCTCTGCTAATCCTGATTTCAGGCATGCTACAGCCTGGATGGTTGGAAGAGGAGGCCACTTGCTGACACTAATTCCTGGAGAATCAGATCTCAGTGGCTCAGCATGGGATCAGATGTCCCAGTGAGAATGCTGTTGGAGGCATGTTATGTTTGATGCTTTATGAGTAACTGTACTGATCCGTCCATCTTACAACCTCAAACATGGACACGTACCAATCAGATATTCCAGCCCAATTTCATGGACAGTCAGTCTGCACCAACTGTTTACAGGCATAACATGTAAATGTTTTTTGTAATCTGATTTACAAATTAAATGTTTTCTGATGACACAACAATAAGTGGGAATATGAGAAAGAATCTGGATTAAATGAGGCTGCAAGGAGATATGGAAAAGTTGAGTGACTGGGGAACAATATGAAAGGTGGAGTACCATGTTGAAAAGTGTGAGGTTTTCACTAGTAAATGGGAAAAATGGTAAGTAATTTTAATTGGTGAGAAATTGTAAAGTATTGATCATCAAAGTTATCAGGGTGTCCTTGAATACAAGGTACAGAAATCTAACATAGGTTTAGGGTGAGAGGAGAGAGATTTAACAGGAATTTGTGAGGCAACTTTTCAGCCAGAGGGTAGTCGGAATATGCAGTTAGATACTGAAGAAAATGATGCCGCAGGTATATTAACAGCATTAAAAAGGCACTTGGACAGGTGGATGAATAAGAAAGGCTTTGAAGGATATGGGACAAACACAGGCAAAGGGGATTAGCTTAGATGGGAATCTTGATAGTCAAACATCAGCGCAGCCAAAGGGCCGAACAGATAGTTAGGAGGGTACACAAGGATTTTTTTTTGTATATAAGAAAATTAGAAATAATGATTGTACAAGACCTTAAGGAAGCTGCAACCAGTGTACTGTCATGGTCCGGATCGGGGTCCCTTTAAATTTAGCTTGTTTATGTTACGATCCGGACCGTTGATTCCCTGTTTTCCTGTGTCCCTCGACTTTGATGATTAGAGGCAATTAACATTCGGCTGAACCAGTAGTTTATAGTCTCTGGCTTTCAGCCGTTCGGTGCGGGAGCATCTGCAAAGTTTGCAACGTCATCAAGGTACGGCGTGACAATGTCATCTGGCCGGAGCAAGCCTAGTCTCCGCCCGAAGCGAGTGCTGGTAATTCGCCTTTCCTCACTGGAGCAACCTTGTCAAGTTACCTCGCCAAAGCGAGCCTGCAAAGTTTCCTCACCGAGGTGGGTCCGTCAGTTAACCCACCGGAGGGAATCAAGAACTACTGTCTACTGTTCCCGGGCCGAGTCGAGAGCTCGCCACTGCCCAGAGGCTCCAAGACAAGTCCTGGCTCTGGGCAGCATTCAAGTACCATGTCAAGTCCTGGCCCTGGCAGCGTTCAAGTACCATGTCAAGTCCTGGCCCTGGCGGTCTGTGATTCCTGTCCTACCCCCTTGTCTGAAACCCTTCTCTGCCCCTCTCGCCTCTAGCCCTCGTCTGCAGCCCCCGCCTGCATTTCAGTCTAGTTCCATCACCGGAGCTAGACAGGTACTGTCTGGTGTCCATTCGTGTTGGCCTTGTCTTGTCTTGTCTTGTCCTCGCCTCCGTGGGGTAAGTCTGGCTGTTTTGCCGTTGCCCCACGGAGGGTCATGAGTCCCGGCCCTATGTCCTGTACCCAAGGAGGGGTCCCGGCTCTCTGTTCTGTGTGTGAGTCCCGGCCCTATGTCCTGTACCCAAGGAGGGGTCCCGGCTCTGTGCTCTGTGTATGTGTCCATGGTTCCATGTACCTGCTCCCCGAGACTAAGTCTCCGTTCTCCATGTTCCTCCTCTCCCTAGTGCATGTCATGTCCTTGCCTGGTTCTGGGGTCCGAGCCCGAAGCAAGACCCAGGTACTGGTTCCTTGCCCAGTCTCTGGCTCGGAGGCCATACCCTAGCCTCTTTATGTCTCCTCCAGTTCTGGGAACCGATTCCAAGTCCTAGCCCAGACCCTTGGTCCCAACCTAGTCGTAGTCCTGAGTCCTTATCCTGTTCGCTATTCCTGCTTCTGTCTTGCTCTCCTGGTATCGTACAATAAACTAAATCTAAGTAACCTCACAAGATGTGTCCTACATTTGGGTCCACCCTTGCTCTCAATGCCCCGCCATTGTGACATGTACATCTTTTGTCACTTCACCTAAAATAGGACTGTAATGTAGATTCATCAGACAGCAGCATGGGATAACAAATCTGTCCTATCAGAAGAGATGAGTAGGCAGGGTCTCTATTCGTTGGAGTACTACATATAATACTGGTTTTAGTGAAGCAAGGATATACTTTCATTTCCAAAACCTATATCAATGATTTTGATAAAGGAATCAAATGTAAGAGATGGAAGTTTGCTGTGTGTACAAAGCTAAGGACAGACTGGGCTGTGAGCTGAATGCAAGAAAACTTTAGCTGGATGACAAGGACGTGGCAGATCATATATCAGGGAATATCATGTGAAAAATATGAGGATTTATGCATTTGTTTGGTTGTGAAAATAGGAAGACTGAACGTATCTTAAATGGAGAGAGAATGAAAAGTTTTGTCACTCAGGGATCCTGGCTGTCCTAGTGCATGAATCACTGACATTTGGAATTCATGTTACTCATGAGGTAAGGGTGCATTGCCACTTGTTGCAGGATGATTAATGTGCAAGGATGGTAACTACTGGATTACATTGTTTAATTGTTATTTTCTTTGCAGCTTAACAATTAATTGCCTATTTGTATTTCGTATAACTACTTTTATACTGGTAACTGTTTAGTATGTTTCCTAGCATTCGCAGTATGTATATGCAATTATTCAGTGTGTCTCCTAGTGGTTAGTTCTTTGTATTTTCAGGAAAGTTTTCTGGTATCGCATTATTTGAACAGGAGCTATCATATTGGTTCATGCTAAGTTATATCCTAGGACGTACTGGGACACATCATTAGTGATATAACCTGGGGACATTGGGTGTTTCAAGTCTTTCAACATCCAACACTCTCACCCAGGTGACCCAACCACAGTTGATCAGGCCCTGGCTTGTGTCCCAGCAGCCTTGGTCTATGGGTCACACCTCTTGATCCATAGCCATCCAGATGCTTGCTCAATAGTCTCTCTGACAGTCCTGATGGTTCTCTTCTTTGCAGCCACTTTAATATCAAGGAGAGAGTAGGTTCTGCACAAAGCACAACAAAACCTCGTCATCCCACCTTTATAGTCTCACATCTTGTCCTCCATCCTATCTCTAGCACTACCCTGCCAGTAACTCTTACTTGACCTTTTTTTACATTCAAACACTTCCTTAATCCAGTCTTCATAAGGAACTGTCAGTTTTACCATAACCACCTGCTTCAGGGTTTCTGACAACACTTATCTACAAATTTGAATGGAATATTTCTTATCTATGGTATAAAAAGAGCTAAAGAGGTGGTTCCGCCATCTTTCTTTTTAAGTTTTTTTTCTTCTAGTTCTTAGTTACTAGACTTCTGCAGCTCCACATATCCAATTCCGTTGTTCTATTTGCATTTAATAACATGATTGTGAATCAACAAGTTTCATGCATCTTTCTAGAATTCTGAAAGAACCTAGGATCAGAACATCAGAATCCATCATGACATATTGCTCTGATTTCTTTGATTCCTGGTGAGATTGCATATCCTTTCCTAGCAAGGTTATACTTGCAACAGTGGAGTGAAGAGTTGCCAGACTGATTGTTGCAATGGCCAATTTGTTCATGGGGAGAAGTTAAGTAGACTGGGCCAGTTTTCTTTGGAGATTAGTAGACTATAAGATCATAAGACATAGGAACAGAATTATGCCATTCGTCCTGTCGAGTCTCTGCAGAAGACTGAGAAGTGATATTATTGAATCATAGCATTCTAAGGGTCTTGTCAAGTTGTAGATGTGATGTTAATATTACTACTATTCCATCTAGAAAAAAAAGTCATGGACCTGTCCAGACATTAATATCATTACAATATATTTTGTCAGATTCAATGGACATAAAAAAAGTCTCAACATTTCAAGGCAGGGTTCTCAGACTGTTGCAGTTTTGAACTTGGTGGGAACCACGAAAGTGACTAACATCTTCAGCTTCTCAGTAGTTTCATCCCTCTGGGTTCTGATGACTGCTCTTGTGAAACAATGAATAATGGTTGTCTTCTGTGGGAGAAATATCAGCTCTTTAAATACTGCCTCAGAAGGACCAGGCAGAGTGGTCCTTTTATTTCGTAACTGTGGCTAGTTTCCCTGCAAGCATAGGGTGTAATAAACTCCATATGCAGCCATTGACAGCTGTTATGATTCATTCATTGGCTGCCCTCCACACTCCTTGATGCTTTAAATTCTGCCAATGTATTGTTACAAGTACCAGCCCTCAACAATTCAGATCAGCTGGGTACAGAGTGGATCTATGTTTACAGACAAGTACTTTCATTGGCTCAGATAGCAAACACATGATTTATAAAACAAGGTACCTGTATGCACACCTATTAGGTTTTTACAACCCTCCATGAACAGTCAAAGAAAAGAAAAGGTAATACCTAGAAAAGGGAATCTGTGCTGGGCAGGCTTTCTTCGTGATCTCCACATTTCCAGCGTGTGATCATCCACTTCTGGGATGGTTGGCCTCCACAGTTGTCACTGCCTGTGCTCCTGAAATCTTCTATTCTTACTCTTTTCCATATCAGATCAATCTATGGCGTTTCAGTTTTGTTGGCTGGAGGTCATCTGACTGACTTCTGCCAGCTTTTCACTGGAAGTGGCTCAAGGCTACCGGCAGTATTGGTTTATTCTTTCTTCTAGCCTTGTCCCTTAGGTGATTCTTGTCCAACTCAGACTGGGTCCAACCAGTTTACCCAGGTTAGCCTGTGACAAAATATCACAGGCTGTTCCTCCTGCAAGACCCACCCCACCATTTTACATAACAAACAGTTCTTATCTGAGCATCTCAGGTTTAGAAGATAATTAGCAGAAAATCCTTGTGTCCATATTCAATTGCTCTGATGAAGCTGTTCCTGAGCAAGAACCAGATCACTAGACAGTTCACAAAATGGTAGCTGTAAAGACAGTATCACAAAATGTGTGACTCCATTCTTGCAACCACATGGTAAGAACAAAGACTTTTGCTTTGTCCATTTCCACCACCCTTGCCACATTCCTGTTCACTGATTTTTTGATTGTAGTTCTCTAGACCTACATCTCTCTCCTCTTGATCCAAAGATACAGGATTTATCTTAGGATCATTATCCTTTTCTCTTTCTGTAGACTGCACTTAGGACTATCATGGACACCCAACGGGGGTGCTACGCTCAATTTATATAAAGATAAAAGTAAAATTCACACACTTTATACCAACACTCATCTTAAACAAACAAGAATGCTTAATCAAGCAATCTATTTTCAATATAACTCAAATACCACTGACATTAAATACACAACACACCTCCCTACTTAGCTATAAATTCCAACTCAATTGAGAATGCTTGCCAAAGATGTAAACAATATATTATATAATACAACTACTATATATAGACATCCACAACATAGTAAGTTTTAAATTGTTCCTTTCAGGCCTAAATATTTCATTGCTGTGAAGGATTTCTTTCTCTTGTGGGATAACGTTCAGAAGCAGGACCTCAAAGGTAGTAATCTTGGGATTACTGCCAGTGACATGTGACAGGACAGTGACATAGAGTATAGGAAAAGAGTGAGGTGAAAGATAAATATGTGGCTGAGGGATTGGAGCAGGGGGTAGGGATTCAAATTTCTGGATCATTGGGACATCTTTTGGGGCAGGCGTGTACTGTACTAAAAGGACGGGTTGCACTTGAGTCCCAGGGAGACCAATATACTGACGGGGAAGTTTGCTAAGGCTGCTGGGGAGAGTTTAAACTGGAACGCTGGGGGGTGAGAACTGAACTGAAGAGACGGAGGAAGGAGCGGTTGGCTCACAAAAAGAGAAAGCTTGGAGACAATGTGAGCGGGGGGGGATAGGCAGATGATAGAGAAGGGACGAGCTCAGACCAATGGTTCTAGATGTGTCTATTTTAATACAAGGAGTATTATGAACAAAGCGGATGAGCTTAGAGCGTGGATCAGTACTTGGAGCTATGATGTTGTGGCCATTACAGAGACTTGGATGGCTCAGGGGTAGGAATGGTTACTTTGAGTGCCAGGCTTTAGATGCTTCAGAAAGGACAGAGAGGGAGGCAAAAGATGTGGGGGAGTGGCACTATTGATCAGAGATAGTGCCACAGTTGCAGACAAGGGGGAAGACATGGAGAAATTGTCTACAGAGACTCTGTGGGAGGAAGTTAGGAAAAGAAAGAGGTCAATAACTCTACTGGGTGTTTTTTATAGACCACCCAACAGTAACAGGGATATCGAGGGGCAGATAGGGAGACAGATTCTGGAGAGGTGTAATAATAAGAGGTTGTTGTGGTGGGAAATTTTAATTTCCCATATATCGATTGGCATGTCCCTAGAGTGAGGGGTTTAGATGGGGTGGAGATTGCTAGGTGTTTTCAGGAAGGTTTCCTGACACAATATGTAGTTAAGTCTGCAAGAGGAGAAGCTGTACTTGATTTGGTATTGGGAAATGATCCTGGTCAGGTGTCAGGTCTCTCAGTGGGACAGCACTTTGGAGATAGCGATCACAATTCTATCTCCTTTACCATAACTTTGGAGATGGATAGGAAGAGACAGGTTCGGAAAGTGTTTAGTTAGAGTCAGGGAAATATGAGGCTATCAGGCAGGAACTTGGAAGCTTAATTTGGAAAAAGGTGATCTCATGGAAAAGTGTGGAAGAAATGTGGCAAATGTTCAGGAGATATTTGCGTGGAGTTCTGCACAAGTATATTCCAATGAGACAGGGAAAGGATGGTGTGACAGGAACCGTGGTGTGCAAAGGCTGTTGTAAATTTAGTCAAGAAGAAGAGAAGAGCTTACGAAAGGTTCAAAAAACTAGGTAATGATAGAGATCTAGAAGATTATAAAGCTAGCAGGAAGGAGTTTAAGAATGAAATTAGGAGAGCCAGGAGGGGCCATGAGAAGGCCTTGGTGGACAGGATTAAGGAAAACCCCTAGGCACTCTTCAAGTATGTGAAGAGCGAAAGGGTAAGACCAATCAATTGTGACAGTGGAAAAATGTGTATGGAACCAGAGGAGATAGCAGAGGTACTTAATGAATACTTTGTTTCAGTATTCACTACGGGAAAGGATCTTGGCGATTGTAGGGATGACTTATGGCGGACTGAAAATATTGAGCATGTAGATATTAAGGAAGAGGATATGCTGGAGCATTTGGAAATCATCAAGTTGGATAAGTTTCTGGGACCAGACAAGATGTACCCCAGGGAACTGTGGGAGGCAAGGGAGGAGATCGCTGAGCCTCTGGAAATGACCTTTGCATCATCAATGGGGATGGGAGAGGTTCTGAAGGATTGCAGGTTTGTGGATGTTGTTCTCTTATTCAAGAAAGGGAGTAGAGATAGCCCAGGAAATAATAGACCAGTGAGTCTTACTTCAGTGGTTGGTAAGATGATGGAGAAGATGCTGAGAGGCAGGATTTATGAATATTTGAAAAGGTACAATACGATTAGGAATAGTCAGCATGGCTTTATCAAAGGCAGGTCATGCCTTACAAGCCTGACTGAATTTTTTGAGGATGTGACTAAACACATTGATGAAGGTAGAGCAGTAGATGTAGAGTATATGGATTTCAGCAAGGCATTTGATAAGGTACCCCATGCAAGGCTTATTGAGAAAGTAAGAAGGCATGGGATCCAAGGGGACATTTCTTTGTGGATCCACAATTGGTTTGCCCACAAAAGGCCAAGTGTGGTTGTAGATAGATCATATTCTGCATGGAGTTCGGTGAGCAGTGATGTGCCTCAGCTATCTGTTCTGGGAGCTCTACTCTTCGTGATTTTTATAAATGACCTGGATGAGTAAGTGGAGGGATGAGTTAGTAAATTTTCTGATGACACAAAGGTTGGGAGTGTTGTGGATAGTGTGGAGGGCTGTCAGGGGTTACAGCGGGATATTGATAGAATGCAAAACTGGGCTGAGAAGTGGCAGATGTAGTTCAACCCAGATCAGTGTCAGGTGGTTCGCTTTGGTAGGTCAAATATGATCGCAGAATATAGTATTAATGGTAAGACTCTTGGCAGTGTGGAGGATCAGAGGGATCTTGGGGTCCAAGTCCACAGGACACTCTTAAACTGCTGTGCAAGTTGATTCTGTGTTTAAGAAGGCATACGGAGCATTGGTCTTCATCAACCGTGGGACCGAGTTTTAGGAGCCAAAAGGTAACGTTGCAGCTATATACAGTAGGAACCTGGTCAGACCCCACTTGGAGTACTGTGCTCAGTTCTGGTTGCCGCACTACAGGAAGGATGTGGAAACCATAGAAAGGGTGCAGAGGAGATTTACAAGGATATTGCCTGGATTGGGGAGCCTGCCTTATGAGAATAAGACCATAAGACCATAAGACAAAGGAGCAGAAGTCAGCCATTCGGCCTATCGAGTCTGCTCTGCCATATTATCATGAGCTGTTCCATTCTCCCATTTAGTCCCACTCCCCCGCCTTATCACCATAACCTTTGATGCTCTGACTACTCAGATACCTATCAATCTCTGCCTTAAATACACCCAATGACTAGGCCTCCACTGTTGCCCGTGGCAACAAATTCTGAATGGGCACCCTTCAATCCTTAAGTCATGCCCTCTCGTACTAGACTTCCCCATCATGGGAAACAACTTTGCCACATCCACTCTGTCCATGCCTTTCAACATTTGAAATGTTTCTGTAAGGTCTCCCCTCATTCTTTGAAACTCCAAGGAATACAGTCCAAGAGTGGACAAACGTTCCTCATATGTTAACCCTCTCATTCCCGGAATCATTCTAGTGAATCTTCTCTCTACCCTCTCCAACGTCAGCAATCCTTTCTTAAATAAGTAGACCAAAACTGCCCACAGTACAACAATAAGTTGTGTGAACTCGGCCTTTTCTCCTTGGAGTGACAGAGGATGAGAGGTGACCTGACAGAAGTGTATAAGATGACGAGAGGCATTGATCGTGTGGATAGTCAGGGCTTTTTCCCAGGGCTGAAATGGCTAGCACAAGAGGGCACAGTTTTAAGGTGCTTGGAAGTAGGTACAGAGGAGATATCAAGGGTAAGTTTTTTACACAGAGAGTGGTGAGTGCGTGGAGTACGCTGCCAGGGACGGTGGTGGAGGCGGATACGATAGGGTCTTTTAAGAGACTCCTAGATAGGTACATGGAGCTTAGAAAATTAGAGGGCTATGGGTAACCCTAGGTAATATCTAAGGTAAGGATATGTTCAGCAGAGCTTTGTGGGCTGAAAGGCCTGTATTGTGCTGTATGTTTTCTATGTTTCTATGTTTCTATAATGACTTTCCTGTCTATGGATGGTGTTCCAATGGATATATGGATTAACATTAGATTGAGATCATTTAGAACCAGAACCTGCAAATAGGTGGCTAAGAACGTTTGTGTCTCAGAGCACCGACAAATTTAGAAAGATGTTGGATCTGCTTGATCCCAGTGACTACACATACTGAGGCATAGATATTTTAGGAAAATGGTTAGAGCGTGGGAAAAGGAAATACAGGAGGTGAATTTTAACTTTAAGTATACTTCAGGGACAGCTAGGATGTTTCCCCTCCAAGAAAATACACGGGGAATCATGTGGAGAAATGTAGGCCAGGATTGAATCCAGCAGGGAAATTATCAAAGAGAAGTAACACAGTGCTGGAGTGTACCTTCAACCAAGGAGAGAAACCTGCAGAGAAAAGGGGGAATGAAAAAGCTAACAAATTTGCAATGCAGGGTGTTGCAAGTGGACAGGACAGTTGCAAATTAGCCTAATTAGAAGAAAAATAGAGCAACAGGCTAAGATTAAGGATTTAAGAGGAAGAAATTAAAAACAGAACTACAATAACTGAAAGAAAAAGCAGTGTCAGAAATATACAAAGAACGCGTTGGAGGGTTTACTAAAGACTGAATGGTCTTGTGGTTTCAGAGGGGGTAATGAAACCAAATGACCCACTGCTGCCATGATCTATGGGGATGCAAGGGAGCAGTAATTGCCCTGGAAAGGCTAAAAGAAGGTGTAAACCTTTAAACCCAAGATTTTCTTTAATCCAGGATGAAGGGAACAATGTATTTTATTGCAATGGAATTAATCATAACCGGGGCCATGGTCAGTCTTGCCCCAGAACCATTACTGCAGACAAGTGTAGCAGATCAATCTATTAAGTCTCAATTTTGTTGGCTCAAGGTTGTCTAACTGACCTGTGCCGGCTTCTCATTGGAAATGGCTCAAGGCTACAAGTAGTATTTCTTTATTCTTTCCTCTAGCCTTGTGCCTTTGGTGATTTCTTGTGTTCTGTCCAACTCAGACTGGTTCAAACCAGTCTAAACAGGTCAACCAAACACTAGACGCAGATAACCAGACTACAGGCTGTTCCTTCTGCAAGCTCACCATTTTACATAATAAGTAGCTTCTTAGCTGAGAATGGTCTCAGATTTAGCAGCTCACTAGCAGAAACTCCTTGTTCAATTACCCTGATGAAGTTCTCCCTGAGCAAGAACCTGTTCACAAAACAGTTCACTAAATGGCAGCTACAAGGACAGTTGCACAAAAATGGCTGCCTCCATTTCTGCAACCAGATGGGAAGAATAAAGACTTTTGCTTTGTCTGTTTCCACCGCCCTTGCCTCATTCCTGTTCACTTATTTGTAAATTGTAGTTCTTTCTAGCCAGCATTATTAAGAGGCCATTTGTTTTTGGACAAATGATAGCCACTAACAATGTGGCTAATGAGCTCAGTGAGGGGCCCTGGTGCTGAGCTTCAAAAGAAGAGTCAGCTGACATTATGAAATTTTTTTTAGGAAAGTCATCTATGTACTATATGAGCAATCCAGAAGCCACTTCAGTCTGCATCAACCAGCCTCTCCCAGATGCAGTTAGCAACATTACACAGCATCAGGGGTTGCATGTACATACCAGGGAAGATTCAGCCTCTTCAGTCGAGGAAGCTTATGATGTAGGGTGTGTCTATTAAACTGAAAATTGTCTAGAGCACTGAGCGTGGTCATCACAGTTATGTCTTATGCCTATGAAGTGATATATTCTTGAAAGTGAGCAATTAGAGAAAGAAACAGTATTAAATGGATTGGTTACTTTTTGTCAGTAAGAAAAAAGCTTCGATGGAGGTGTGGCTGTAGCTTGATGTGACTTTTCTGTCATTCTCCACTGCAGGGGGAAACTCAGCACGTGTGAAGTCTGGTAGTTGAATATGCCTCCCAGTGCAGACATAAATGTTGCAAGAACACATTCAGTTCCAAGCATCACATCCTTGAGGAAACAGAATGTCATCTTGTGAGATTACAGGTTTCTGATGTTAGATGACATGCCAAAGTTATCAATCCTGACAACATTTCTGTGAACTGGTAACATTCCAACTTTGGTCAGATAAGCCACACGTAAATTAATTTCCAACAGAATAGATTATTTCTTCATTGCATTATATGGTACATGTAAATTATAAATGAGCATCAACTACTAATTCCTATAAATTTTCTGGTTAAGTCACTGGTTCAAAAAATAATCTACAGCTTTGTTCTCAGGGCAAATGTGTCAGAAAGATTTGATTCATTGTAAAATAGTTTGACAAATGAACACATATTTGGCAAAATAAGATGATACTGCAAACGTCTGGTCTAATCATCCTCAGAGAAGTTAGTACAGATATATTATTTTTGTTTGGTTTCTTGCTGAGCACATTTGTACTTCGGGCAGTTATTAAAACAAAGTCAGGCAAAGTCTGACATTTTTCTTCACATTGTCACCATTCATTACGCCAAAGTGTCACTCTTGACATGCCTGATTTTCAGATATTTGTTCTGCTTCAGACAAAGGACTTTGAAACTTTTACAAGGCTCAAAGCAGCTTTTGGCTTCCCTCTCACATGAGAAATACAAAATAATGCAATACCTAAAATGTAGAATATATTTTACAAGTAATATTGCTAGTTTTCATAGTATACTGCCTGGAGTTCTTCCATTTGTGAAAACATATTAAAGATATCCTGGGTTAGAACCCATATACAAGGGAATGAGATTCCATCATACGTTAAATACAACTGGGAAGTGCAATAGAGTCATGAATCCTCATCCTTTGGATATTAACCATACATATACATATTATGTTAACAGGACATGAATACTCAACTGAAAATTCTGTTGCCCAGTCACCTAAGTTCTTAAAGATGTTACCATAGCTTCAATTCATCTTCGAGCAGTGTCTCAGCATTGGGACCAGTTTTTGTGATTAACATCATGCAACTGACAGGATATTAAACCAGCAAAAATTGGTTTATCTCTAGATCTATGGTGATAATAGCTGGTGGGAAAGCATCCCTGAGCTAAACCAATTGATGGCCTAAACTGCAGGATACAAATGCTGGGAATATCAACTTCATTGAAAGTTATCAGTATTCATCTGAATCAAGAATCATAGGCCAGATAAGGATGGATCATTTAAGTAATACTGGAGCAACTTTCACACTTGCACAACTGAATTTCAAAAACAGTGGTGATGAATAATTTGCTTTGTATGCCAACTGACATCTCTGCTGTATGATTAACTAGCTCTTTGTATAAACATCACATATATACAGTCCTCCTTCTTTACAATATACCAAGGTGCATTACGTGTCCAGGGAAGTGGCAGCTGATCAGCTTTTTGATCTTTTCTTCCTTTGACACATGAAGACACGGTGCTATGTGATAACATTTTGAGCCCTGTGATCCTCACACAATACCTGCAATTATGTTTTTACTCTGCTTAGACTCCACATCCAAACAACCTGGAGTTACAATTCTGCTCTGTTCTAACAAGAATTCTGAGAGGAGAAAAGCTTCATTTAGATTTGATGGGAATGGGCATCCAACATTTTTGTTTCCACTTCTAAATATTTGCTGTTGAGTCACAGAATCCATAATAGCAATTTTCACCTTCTTCACCATGATGTTTATTTCTTGGAGAGAGCACTTGCCCGACAGCCCCAACTCCAGCACCACATCCACTTATGGATATTCCACCTATTTAGTTCCCTGTTGATTCCAATTAAATGAGCACTAAGTGAAGTCTACAGGTTCTGACTGATTACTGCCTAATTCATGAATGTGGAAATTACTCCCCCTGTGTCATTGTTTCAGAACAATTCAGTTGAATTTCTACTTTCTTTGGGTTTACCTACCTAAGAGCTCTTGAGCTTGAATCATTGACCATAATTAAGGTGGAGGCAAACAGCCTGTAGTTTTGATGATGGTTGTGGACAACGTGCGAGAAAGTGAAGTGCAGACCAACATTTATATCAGCCAATATTATCAAAAGACGTGACAGACCCAGGGGGCTGTTTGGATGACCACCTATTCAAATTCAAGTACAGACTCTCAAGCCTGCGGAAACTTTATTTTTCCAGCTTCTACAACGTTAAGCAGCAGAAGAAATTTAAAAAAACTGGATTGTGCCAGACCCAGCTTGGTGTCTGGAGTCCCCAAATGCTGTCCTTGTACACCAAGAGTGACCAGCCCTCAGTTGGTGAGGTTTGGTCGCCGCAACCCTAAGTAATCCTGATAAAGCTAAAATGTAAGTGATTTTATACTTTCTTCAATGTGCCTGACTTTCACACGCATTGAAAATCTATAAAAACTGAAAAAAGTAATTAAAACATAAATCATTGTTTAAAATACATTAAGAGTTAATTAAAACATTATGAAATCATACATAAATAATTTAAGCATTAAAACGAAAATGAAACTTACCTTCTACTTTGCTTTCCAAGCTACAGTCTACATTCCCTGTTGATATCAGTAGGGTCTCTGATTCTGTGCAAGTCTGTCTTGGCACAGGATGCAAGAAGCAATTTCTTCAGTATACTGCTGGGGATTCCCAGCAAGACTGAGCCCTGCAATTGGACTCCAAGTGGAGTCCAGTAGTGGAGTACAGTAACAGATGTGAAACCATCTGTCATTCTGTAAATCTGAGACTTATGGTTGAATGTGTAGAAGTCTGGGACTAACAACCGTGCAGACAGCCGAGTACTGTGATTCCAATCAGAACTGTAGTCAAACCTTAATGAGATCCAGACAATTATACTTCACCATTTGAGCTTATGAAATGTAAAAAATAAAGCCACACTCTAACTCTCTCCATGGCTCTGTCTCCTTATGCCAAAAATGAAATGTTATTGCCTGCACTCTAAAACTAAAAGTATCATTCTCTAGTTAAAAGGGACTAAAGCTGTAAACATAATTCTTAACGTAGAGAGAGTTAAGGTCTGTACAGTTACTTTAAGATTGAGTTGCTTGTGAAAATAAAGTTTTGTGGAAGATCATGGTTTTCACCCGAGGTGCGTGAAATGCATATTTTTTCTTATGGGTGCTCTGTATATGTAATGCAAAATGATGCAGAAGAACCCGGATGTAAACTGTTGCATCATAGAATGCATAACATTTGCTCAAGACCCTTCTGAAAATAGACTGTATCAGGGTCTGGCCACTCATCATGAAGTAGAACATAGCAGCATATTTTTTTAACTTTCGTTTGATAGTACATCAAGCAAATCCAGCTCAGGTGGGTCTTCTTTGAATGATATACTTCACATTTTTTACTTTTTCTCTTCGTGCAACTGGGCTATGGGCCAAGCCCCTGTGCAACCCCATCTATAGGCCAACAACCCATTCCTTGGGGGCCAGAGTCAATAACAGCAAGGGTGTGTCCATGTTCTTTGGCAACCAGCCAGAATGATCCTCTGTTCCCTTCACCATCATCACCATCACGTCCATGTACCTGGATTTGTTGGGAATCTTGCTTAGAGGAGCTGGCAAGGGTTGGTTGGAGTGGATTGCCAATGTGAAAGAAAAGTTGAGGATGTGAGTGCAATCCCCATTCTAATAGTGGGGAAGAACCTGTTCCTCAGGTACAAGATGCTCTTGGTATAACTGTTTGTGGTGTAGTTGAGGCCTATAGCTACTGTGCATGGCAGTCACCTGAGCTATTTTCTATTTCATCTTGAGACTAAAATGGATAATGTTCATTGAGTTCTGTTTTACAAGTTTTTGGTGAAAAGGAAGGAGACAGGGAGCCAATGTAGCCCTCATCCTGAAAGTGACCTTTGTGTAAGACTACATTATCTAGATAAGTGAATGCCAAATGCCTCCAAGCAAAATGTGATTGCTGACATATCATTCAGATGACACAAAATGATTGTTTATAAAGGTAATGAAAGAATAATTTTTACAGAGAGTAGACAACAACTGTCCAATCACATGGAGAAATAGCACTCATCACATAAAACAGTCTTCTGATACAAATTCAAAACCATGTTCTCAAAGGTTGGACCAATTCAGATGTGGCCAAAAGTAGTAGGATAACCATTTTAAAATAATCTTAGAGTTTTCTACCAGTCAAGGATATTTGAAGTGGGATCATTGAGTGAATGGTCAGAGCAACACACACAAAATGCTGAAAGAAATTAGATCTCTGGCAGCATCTATGGGAATGAATAAACAGCTGTTTAAGGTTACAGTATAGGAAGCCATGGACCAACATACCAGAATGGGAATGAGGGTTGGAAAAAAATAGTTAGCCACAGGGGATGAATACAAAAACTATGGTCAAAGCTTTATCCATTGGACAAGTATCGATACAAATCTGAAATGTGTGGTTTTAATAAATGCAGTTAGAATAGTGTAAAACTGAACCACCAAGAAAATCTTTATAGCCATGAAGTGGTGCTGGTGATGAGTGCAACATGACCTTTCAGAGAGATCACATTGATATTTCTTGTCTGAAAGTTAACAACTTTCTTGTTCTTTTCTATTCAGTAATCTTCTATTTAGATGTTAATGAAATGAGTTCACTCTTACTGAATAAGAATCTATCAACCTCCATTTTAAATATACTCAATCACTTGGCCTCCACAGGCATCTGTGGCAATAAATTCCATAGATTTACCACCTGCTAGCAAAGATGAGCCTCTTCATCTCTATTCTAAAGAGATGTCCTTCTATTCTGAGGCTGTGCTCTCTGGTCCTAGACTTCCAAAAATATAGGAAACATTCTCTTCACATCCACTCTATCTAGGCTTTCTAGTATTTGATAAGTTTCAATTAGATATGCCCTCCACCCGCAACAGATAATGTACTCAGTACAGGAATATGGTGCTGTAGTAAAAGATTGGCCAGTTTGGAGGAACAGCAGCTGAACCAAAAGCAAACCCATTATTTATAAGCTAAACACACATTGGGAAGAGGCAAAGGGAAACAATGTATGTTACATGAAAAAGGGAGAGTTCCAAGGTGACAGACGTGCATGACAGATATGAGATATTGGTGAGACAGAACAAGTATACGGTACCAAATAGCACCAAAATTTGAATTAGAAGAACATTAAAAATACTGGCATGGACAAACACACATACAATGCTGGAGGAATCCAGCAAGTCAAGCAGCATTTATGGGAATAAATAGTCGATGTTTTGGGCTAATTCCCTTCATCAAGTTGGGAAAGGAAAGGGACAGAATTCAGAATAAGAAGGTGAGGGAGGGAAAGGAGTATTCGCTGGCAGGTGATTAGTGAAATCAGGTGAGAGGGAGGGGGTTAGATCGGGAAAGGGGGAGAAAGAGGCTGGGAGGTGATAGGTGAAAGAGTTATAGGGCTGCAGAAAAAAGGAATTTGATAAGAGAACAGTGGACCATGGAAGAAAGGGTAGGAGTAGGGCCACTGGAGGAAGGTGATAGGCAGGTGAAAAGAGAAGGGGTGAAGAGGGGAAGCAGAATGGGAAATGGAAAGTGAGGGAAGGGGTGTGGGGAATAAATGACTGAAAGATAGAAAAAATGATGTTCATGGCATCAGATTTGAAGCTGCTCGGATGGAATATGTGATGTTGCTCCTGCAACCTGAGTATGGCCTCATCATGGCAGTAGAGGAGGCCATAGACAGAACGGGAATAGGAAATTGAATTAAAATTGGTGGCGATCGGGAATTCCTGCCTTCCGCTGCAGATGAAGTGAAGGCGCTCAACAAAGTGGTTCCCAAATCGGTGTCAGGTCTCATCAATGTAGAGAAGGCCACACTGGGAGCATTGAATACAACAGGTGACCACAATAGACTAGTAAGTGAAGTGTCGCCTCACCTGGAAGGACTGCGTGGGCCCTGAATGGTGGTGAGGGAGGAGGTGTAGGGGCAGATATAATACTTGTCTTGTTTGCAGTGTTAAGTACCAGGAATATGATCGGTAAGGAAGTGCAAGTGGACTAGGGAGTCCCATAGAGAGTGATTCCTATGAAGGGTAGAGAGGAGGCAGAGGAGGAAAGGATGTGCTCAGTGGTAGGATCCTGTTGTAAGTGGCTGAAGTTACAGAGAATGATATGCAGGGAACAGGTATAAGTAAGAACAAGGTGATCCATATCCCTGTTATGGCAGCAGGACGATGGAGTAAGTGTTGATATGTGGGAAATGGAGGAGATGTGGGTGATAGCAGCATCAATGGTGGAGGAAGGAGAACCCCATTGTTTGAGAAAAGAGGACATCTGAACTGAGAAAAGGGAATAACATTTTTGCAAGTGACAGATAACTGTGAGAGTCAGCAAATTTGTAAAATATATCAGTAGATAGTCTGTCTTCAGCAATGGAGAGAGAGGAACTAGAGATGAACAAAGTACATTTGGGTGCAATGTGAAGGTCATTGGCAAAGTTGATGAAATTTGTGGGCTCTGCAATGGTGCAGGAATCAGCATACTTTTAGGTGTTAATGTAGCATAGGAAGAGTTAGGCTGCATTACCAGTGTAGACTTTGAACATGGACTGCTCCACGTAGCCAACTGAAAGGTAGGCATAGCTGGGGTTTGTGCAGGTGCCTGTGGCTACACCTTGGGTTTGGAGAAAGTGGGAGAAGCCAAAAAGAGAAATTATTGAGAGTGAGGACCAGTTCTGCCAGGTGGAGGAGAACTGGTTCAGTCTGTTGTCCAGAAAGAATTGGAGAGCTTTCAGCCTTCCTGATGAAGGATGGAAGAGTAAAGGGAATGCACATCCTTAATGAAAATAAGGTGATCAGGGCCAAGGAACCTGAAGTGATTCAAGTGTCATGGATATTAGTGAGAAGGGACTGAACTGAGGAGAATGCCTTGGAGTTGAGGTATGTGGACATGAGTTCATTAGGGCAGGAACAGGCAGAATCAATGGGCCTTCTGCGACAGTCTGGCTTGTGGATCCACGGTAGGAAGAAACAAGCATTGACCAAAGGGTAGGAGCAGGTGATGTATCAGATTATTGTGCAGAACTCAGTGATGATCGACTTCTTCCTGAAATAACATGCAGGATTATGGAATGCTAGTAGTGATCTTAGTCAAATGTCATAAATTCTAGCCCTGGAGGAATGCTGTTTTGTTTGGCTGTATTCATGTATGGTTGAATGATAACTAAACTTGAATTTGAATTTGAATTTGAACTTAACAGATATTCAAGAAAGTTTAAGCCTTTGAACTGGCCATTCTGTAGGCTGAAACAATGTAAAACAATATATGAGCAGAAGTATGCCATTCAGCCCATCAAGTTTGTTCTCCTTTTCCATCATGGCTACTTTATTATCCCTCTCAACACCATTCTCCTGCCTTCTCCCTGTAATCTTTGATGGCCTAACCAATCAAGAACTCATCAACCTCCATTTAAAATAAACTCAATGACTTGGCCTCCACAGCTGTCTGTGGTAATGAATTCCGCAGTTCATCAACCTCTGGCTAAAGAAGTTCCTCCACATTTCTGTTCTAAAGGGATGTCCTTATATTCTGAGTCTGTGCTCTCCGGTCCCAGACTTCCCCATTATAGGAAACATGCTCTTCACATCCATTCTGTCAAGATATTTCAATATTCAATATGTTTCAATGAGACCATCCTTCATTCTTCTAAATTTCAGTGAGTAGCAGCACAGAGTAATCAAGCACTCCCCATATGTTAACCCTTCCATTCCCAGCATCATGCTCATCAACCTCCTCTGGACCCTTTCTTACATAAGGGACCCAAAACTGTTCACAATACTCCAATTGTGGTATGACTAATACCTTATAAAGCCTTAGCATTATATCCTTGCTTTTCTATTCTAGTCCTCTTGAAATGAATGCTAACATTGTATTTGCTATCCTTACCACTGACTCAACCTAGAAGTTAAACTTTAGGGAATCCAGCACAAAGACTCCTATGTCCCTTTGCACCTCTGATTTCTGAATTTTCTCTCCATTTAGGAAATAGTGTATGCCTTTATTCCTACGTATTTCCCTACACTATATTCTATCTGCCACTTCTTAGCCTGTTCTCCAAGTCTACCTTAAGTTTTACTATAGGCTCCTTGCTTTGCCAACACTGTCAGCCCCTTCACCTATCTTTGTATTATCCACAAACTTGGCCACAGTCCACTATGTTATCAATTCATTGACATATAATGTCTAAAGAAGTGGTCCCAAGACCGACTGCTGCGAAACACCATTATTCACCGGCAGCCAACAGGAAAAATCCCCCTTTATTCTGCCTCTTGCCAGTCAACCTTTCTTCTATCCATCTGCAGTCCCATCACTGGCTCATATGGAAATTTGGCTCATTGCTGGCCTTGCTGACAGCCAGGGAACGCAACAGTTAGAAGGCCACCTTTCATAAACAATAGGCATCTAGGGTCAGTATGATTTTGGATTCAACCAAACAAGGATGCCATAATGTTCTGATTAAAGGAAACTCGATCTGAGTGAATGCTGCCTAAATACTGCTCATACACAATTATTGGTCAGCAAGAAATAACAAGTCATAAACCATATAAAATTATAAAGGAAGTGTATTTACATATTTCAGATTTATTGAACAGTTAGTTGAAAAAAGAAAAAGGGGAAAAAAAGGACCAGTTACAGTTAAATCAGTCTAAATGTGCACATCATTGGAGCTCATCTTGAAGCTGTCTTTTCATTCATGTGCTGGACCCACAGTCTGCATGAAAGCACACACTTCATTCTGATCTTCGATCAAAATACATCTTGATCAATGGGCTCTCTCTTGGGTGTATTAGCCCTTCCTCCTTGGAGCCATTCATCTGCACGAAGCACCTTGTGCAATAGGGATGCTCCTTGCCACGGCATCCTCAGCCACCTTCCCTCTGGGCTTCACCTCAGCTCCCACCCAAAAAACCCATAAACCACACGGTCCATCACAAATCTCTCTCTGCCCCACTCTTGAACTTTCTCCTGGTTCTGCCATCCTGATTGACTGACACAACATTCCTAAGTTGAGCATCCTAGCCCCTTACCTTTTGGCTGAAACCAAACATTCTAAAAACAGAACACTGCTTTTACAGAACTGCTAAAATAAAATACCTACAGCATAGCAGTAAAAATCTTAACCAAAGTATGCTAGTATCTTTCCTGTAATACCATGGGCTCTTAGCTTCCTCAGCAGCCTCATGTGCAACACCTTGTTAAAGGCCTTCTGAAAATCCAAGTAAACAACATCCACAAACTCTCCTATGTCTATCCAGCCTGTTATTTCCTCAAAGATTACCAACACATTTCTTGGGCAAGATTTCCCCATGAGGAAACAATGCTGACTTGAGCCTATTTTATCTTGCACCTCTAAGTACTCTGAAACCTCATCCTTGATAATGGACTCCAACATCACTTCAACCACATGGTCAAGCTAACCAAACTATGATTTCCTGACTTTTACCTCCCTCCCTTCTTAAAGAATTGAGTGATATTTGCAATTTTCCAGTACTTTATAACCAATCTGGAAACAAGTGATTCTTGAAAGATCACTTCTAATGCCTAAACAATCTCTTCAGCTCTCCCTTTCAGAACCCTAGGCTGTAATCCATCTGGTCCTAGTGACTTATCTACCTTCAGACCTTTCAGCTTCCCAAACACCTTCTCCTTAGTAATAGAAACTATACCCACTTCTGCCCCCAACACTCTCAAAATTCTACAAATGTAGTATACTGTGCTAGCATCCTTCCACAGTGAAGACTAATGCAAGTTACCTGCTTCTTTAGCTCATTTGCTATTTCTTTATCGCCCCATTACTACCTCTCCAGTGTCATTTTCCAGTGGTCCAATATCCACTCTTGTCTTCTGAATTGCCCTTAGAAACTCCAGCCATTGCTGTTCTGCTGTCATCCCTGCTAGTGTGCTCTTCCAATCAACTTTGCCCAGTTCTTCTCTCATGCATCTCAGATTCAGAGTCAAGTTTAATGTCATGGGCATATGTCATGGAATTCGTTGTTATGCATCAGCAATACATTGCAATATATACTAATAAAACTGTAAATTACAGTAAGAAGTATATATATATATCTTTTTAAAAATTAAATTATATAAGCAGTGCTAAAAGAGAGAAATTAAAGGAAAATGTAGTGAGGTAGTGATCATAGGTTCAAGCTCCATTCAGAAATCTGATGGCAGAGGGTTACCACCAAGCACATTTTTCCCTCCCCCCCCCACTTTCTACATTCCACAACTACACAACTACTTGACCCCCTTTTCCGTTCGTCTCTCTCTCCACTGATCTCCCTCCTGGCACTCATCCTTGCAAGCAGATCCAGTGCTACACTTGCCCCTACACCGCCTCCCTCACTACCATTCAGGTGAGGCAATACTTCACCTGTGAGTCTGTTGGGGTCATATACCGTAACCGGTGCTCCCAGTATACCCACCTGTATATCGGTGAGACCCGATGCAGATTAGGAGACTGCTTTGCCAAGCACTCACACTCCGTCTGCCAGAAAAAAAACGGATCTCCCAGTGGCCACACGTCTTAATTCCACTTCTAATTTTCATTCTGATTTGTCAGTCCATTGCTTCCTTTACTGTCACAATGAGGCCACACTCAGGTTGGAGAGGCACCACCTTATATTTCGTCTGAGTAGCCTCCTACCTGATGGCATGAAGATCGGTTTCTCGAACTTCTGGTAATGCATCCAACCCCCACTTCCAGATTCCACATTCTTATTTCCCTCTTTCATCTTATCTCCTTATATGCCTATCATCTCCTTCTGGTGCTCCTCACCCTTTTCTTTCTTCCATGGCCTTCTGTCCTCTTCTATCAGATTCCCCCTTCTCCAGCCCTGTATCTCTTTCCCAGCTCTTCACTTCACCCCACCCTGTTCTTGGTTTCACCTATCACCTTGTGGTTCTTCCTCCCCTCCCCCCACCTTCTTACTCTGACTCCTCATTTTTTTTTCAGCCCTGATGAAGGGTCTCTGCTCGAAACATCGACTCTACACTGTTCCATAGATGCTGACTGGCCTGCTGAGTTCCTCCAGCATTTTGTGTGTGTTGCTTGGATTTCCAGCATCTGCAAGTTTTCAGTTTTTTTTTTGTCGGAGGGGAAGAAACTATTTCTGAATCATTGAGTGTGCCCGTTCAGGTTCCTGTACCTCCTCCTTGATGGTACCAATGAGAAGAAGTCATGCCCTGGGTGATGGAGGTCCTTCATGATGCTTGCCATCTTGAAGATGCCCTGGATGTCCGTGCTGGAGCTAACTAAGTTCACAACTTTCTGCAGCTTATTTTGATCTTGTGCAGAGCCCTTTTCCCATACTAGATGGCAATGCAACCAGTTAGAGTGCTTGCCATATACGTCTGTTGACTCCTCCACTCCAATGTAATGCGGATGCATATGATTTTATCTTCTCTCTCTCAAACTGCAGGGTGAATTCTACCATATTATGATCACTCTCTCTTTAGGGTTCCTTTACTTAAGCTCCCTAATTAAATCTGGTCCATTGCACTACACCCGTTCCTGAATTGCCTTTTCCTTAGTGGGTTCAAACATGAGCTGCTCTAAAAAGTCATCTTATATGCATTCCAGAAATTCCTTCTCCTAAGATCCAGCATCAAAGTGATTTTTCTCATCCACCAGCATACTGAATTCCCCCATGATTATGTTTGTACTTATGTCTGTAAATGAGTCAGTCATGTATGTGACCTAACTTGTACATGTGACACAAGCACAGGGGGTAGTTTTTGACCTACAGTAAAAAGTTGGTATAATTTAAGAGTGGCATAGTAGTGTAGCAGTTAGCATAACGGGGGTTGAATTCTGCTGTTGTCTGTAAGGAGTTTGTATTTCCTCCCCATGACCACATGGGTTGCCTCCAAGTGCTCTGTTTCCCTTCCTCATTCAAGATATACAGGCTAGTAGCTTAATTGCTCACATAAGTATAATTGGGTGGCATGAGCTTGCTGGGTGCAAAGGGCCCGTTGCTAAGCTGCATCTCTAAATCTACAATCTAAAGTGTGAAAGTATCTGTTCTCTTGCAGTTCATTCAGTACAGTGTCCAATAGATCTAGAGTAGTGTGCCATCTCTCTGCTGGGCAGGTGGAGCTCGTCGCCCTTGGACGGCAGCCCGCCTAGGAGAAGGAAAATTCTGATTTTAAACCTTCGCTGGCTTGAGGTCATACCCACCCATGGGAAAGGCTTCGAAGTAAACCCGAGGAAGAAATCTGGAGACGGGGTCCCTCAGGCAGTTTGATGTTGTTTACAATTTCACTCTGGCAACCTTTGTGACGACACTGGTGCCAAGCTGTATCGGCGGTTGCCCTTCCCTTGGACTACATCAGTGACGTGAGGAGGGGGAACCCGCTGCATGGGCAACAGCCAGTCTTTCAAATCTTCCCACCCAGGTTTGCATCCCAGCGAGGACACAGTCCACCAGAGACACAAACCCATGATCCCCTGCGATTGACGGCTGTCTACCAGGGACTACTTTTCTGTATGCAAGAGCTAATAAGCCATATACCTTTCCAATTGCTTGCTGAACCTGCCTGCTCAGTTTCTGTGATTGCATATAAGGATATTAAAGAGCCTCATCCTGTGAATCCTCAGAGACAGATGTGCATCTCAGGACAGTCTCCCTGATAATACCCAAGATGCAGGAACACTTATATGCTTCTCTGTAAAACCCTGGATGCCTTCAGTATTCCTCTGACGAAGAAGAAAAGAGTCACAATGAAGGACATGCAGCATTTCCACCTTTGTTACTAAGATAGATAGCTGCAAATTTATTTTTCCTATTCTCTTTCAATGTCCTTAACTTCCAATAGACACTTTGCTTGACTCACAGCTCAGTAGCTTTGTAACTTCCATAGGTACAAAACCCTCATTTAGAATTACTTTAGTCATAGATTGAACATAAGTAAACCTTAGAACTAATCGCTTTGGAACTTCATCTGTTATTCATTTACTCCCACACTTTCACACATACACCAAACCACAATGTTGAGAATGCTGAAAAACTGTAATAAATTGCTACCTAGAACATGCTGCTCATTGGCCAGCCATTCTACAGACCAGTGACTAAGAGAATTGGCCAGAGCAATGCAATTTCGGAAAGCTGAAAGTCACGAATTTGCTGGAGGTCAGATGCCTGTTTCTGTACTCAGCCAGGCAGAGCTCACAGGCTAGATGTATTCTGCCAATGTGCAACACACACTAAATGCTGTAGGATCTCAGCAGCTCAGACAGCATTTATGGAGTGAAATGAACAGTCAACATTGCAGGCTAAGATCTTTCACCAGGACTGGAAAGGATTGAGGCAGAAACCAGAATAAGAAAGTGGGGGAGGAGGAGGAGTACATGTTGGCTGGCGACAGGTAAGAGCAGGTGAGGTGGAAGGTAGATGGCTGGGGAAAGGGGGGATGGTGTGAGAAGGCTGGAGCAGATAGGTGGAGAAGATTAAGGGTTGAAGAAGAAAGAATATAATGCGAGAGGAAAGTGGACCATGGATAAAAGGAAAGGAAGTGGAGAAACAGAGGGAGCTGATGGGCAAATCATGAGGGCAAGGGAAGAGAAAGAGTGAGAGGGTAAGTAGATTAGAGAATGGTAAAAGAGGGAGGGCTGTGTGGGGGAAAGCAAAGGGGAGTGATTACTGGGTATTAGAGAAATTGATGTTCATAGCAACAGGTTGTAGTCTACCCAGGCAGGATGTATGGCGTTGCTCCTCAAACAGCAGGAGTCCATGGACAGGCATGCTGATATAGAATGGGAAGTTGAATTGAAATGGGTGATCACTGGTTGATCCTGACTTTTACAGTGGATAGAGCAGAGGTGCTTGACAAAGCAGTTTGCCCAGTCTGCGTTGGGTCTCACTGATGCAGAGGAGGCCACACTATGAGCAGCAGATACAGTAAATAACCATGATGTCCTCCTGTACAAGTGCTGCCTTTAGTCCAATATAATCTTTAACCTTTCTTATTATTAAACACAGTTGGCTGATCTCTTACATTGGGTTTTAATTTCTTAAGGGGTTATGTATTTGTCACAAAACATATTGTAATTCTTCAAATATCTACCATTAGATTATCTATAACAACTTTTAATTTCACAAACTGAATCTGCATTTGGGTTATTTTTCTAGTTCTGATCCTTTCCTTCTGTTTTTCACCATCCTTCATTCTCAAATCCACCCAGGCACCTCACTGTAATGTCAAGCATCTGAGAGTATGTAGTTCCCAAACCTCCTCTCTCTTAATCAACCTCTTGATAACAGCTCTTACACTGGACCCATTTATTTATAATTTAACTATTTTTCTGCAAATATTCTGCATATTTAGGTTTAAAGCCAATGCGATTGACTGTGTCTGATTTTCCCCACTGTCACCCTTCATTTTTATTGCCCAGGAAAATATTCAATTTAATAAGAAAATGTCAGAGATGTCAAATTAAAGTGACAGTTGCTTGCAAATGACTTCAGGACAGTTGCCTAATTAGAAGCTATGGCAAAGGTTGTTGCTCTCTTGATATCTCATCATTTGATACACCAATTTGTTATAACCTTCTGACACTCTAAAGCATTGGTTATCACCAGGATGATGTAGAAATATTACTAAAACATACTAAGTGCTAGCAGAAACTTCATCAGCATCAACTCTATATTAATTGTTGAATTTATCAGTGGAGCATTACACAGTAAAAACTAATGTAGGCAGCAAACCTGATTTAATATCTGCTACAGTCAGTTGTAATTTAATTTTTGCCCAAGCCCTGAGCACAGTAAGAACCTGAATTGAATGTTAATGTGTTTAGCTGTGCTACAAATATAGTTTGAGGCATGTTTATTAAAAGGGCTATATTTTCAAAATTGACACATCTATCAGTTTGGATTATTAAAATAAAAATCTCAGAACTGGTTTCTTTTGAAAAACAAGATATTTTTGGAATGATAGTATATATTATTACCTAATTGCTTTAAGATTTGATTGAAAATAAGTTGAAAAATATAACACTTTTCCTGTTTTACTCCCTAGCCTTTTACCTTTGCTTAGAAATGAAATCATAGGAAAATGCAAAAGATGACATAACTTTCTAATCATGATTCACAACCATGCACTTGCATCTGCTAAGATGTAGAAGATAGCCAGGAAGATTTTGTGATTAAAAGATCTCAACTGGATTTGCTATCCATGCTGAATGGAACCATTTGGTAAATATTAACAATGTGCAAATATTATTTAGAAAGCCTGTGTGCAAATTATGGCTCATGAGCGAGAACCCTATAAATAGCTAAATCCTGAATTTTAAGTGATTTGTAACAAACTTACATTGTATGTTGAGCATATACTGCAAAATAATGTAATCTTTATAATATTAATGAAGCTCAAACCATGACAGCAGAACTTCAGTGGTGGTGAGTTAGCTACCGTCAAGCAAGCAGAGAATCTTCCTCAGTGTTGAATGTAAATAGCAATTATAATGGAAACAGCTACCACCGCCTCTCATTAGAAACTGGCAAGGTACTAAAGGTAGAACTGAGAAGCCAAGGTGGAATGTTATGAAGATTGAAATCACCATTGTTCAAGTGTTATCCGTACAGAACAATGGAGGTCAGATATTTCGGTGAAGAGATAGTGGAGAGGAATTATTTTAATGTGGTTTAGAGAAGCACTGAAATGCTGAATAAAATGAAAGTACATAAAGATAACACATGTAAAAGCAGAGGATAGAGAGAGAAAACTGTATGATATTGTCATGAGTGCTATGCCACCTGTGTTGCTAGAGCCCCGCCATCCCAGACATGCTGTCGTCTCATTACTACCATCAGGGAGGAGGTACAGGAGCCTGAAGTCCCACATTCAATGAATCAGAAACAAATTCCTCCCATCCACCACCAGATTTCCAAATAGTCCATGAACACTACCTTATTATTGCTCATCCACCCCCCACTTTATTTATTTATTTGTTTGTTTGTTTGTAATGAATAGTAATTGCATGTCTTTGCATTATACTGCTGCCGTAAAGCAGCATACAATATTTCATGTCATCTAAGTTAGTGATAAATCCAATTCTGAGCCTGAAATTTCTAAACCTGATAAGGCTATGAGAAAATATAACAACACAGTAACGTACAGGACTTTTTCACGAACAGCCTAATTCTATCCAATTGCATTGCGAACCTGGGCTGTCGCCTGGGTACATTGTGTAGAACTGCAGTCCCACCTTTCCCTCCATGCTTATTATGCTGCGTATAATCTTTCACTAATATTTGATTAATATTGTTAATGTATTGTTTGAGCAAGCATTCTTGATTTGTTTAAATAATTCAATATAGATTATACTGTGTGTCAAAATACATGAATTGCATGTGTCACAATGCCACCACATCACATGCTCCCACCTCTCCTAAAGCAAAAAGTGAATTAGACTCGCATTCTCGGTTCCCTTGTTTTCTTTTCAATTAGTTTTATGTTTTGGAGTTACAAAACATAACACTTACTGGTGTTGTGATAACCACTGAATATGCAAAATTCCTGACTCAAGGATCTTTTATATTTAAATTACAACAACCCAGAACTTCTCATACTGTCAAGAAATACCTTAACTTAAGGTTGATAACTTATAATAACCTGAGTATTATCATGAACCATGTGTATCGTCATGAGTGTTCTGGGAGCCAGTCCACCAACAATCTGAACACACAAGACTGCCAGGAATAATCAGTTAACTTTACTCAATGATACCATTTTAGAGAATATAATGTCACTCAAATATTTTGAATGAGGAAATAACATTTTCCAAATTTCCAGGCACCTGCTCTCCACTGTGAACCAAACTAAATCCACACCTCCTGTAAGCAAACTGTTCATACATGTAAGTATTTCCAAAAGCTTCTTAGGAGAAAATTCACAGCTTTTGTTTTGAAACAGCATTGTGAAGCCTTCCACTGTGGAACCATAAGAACCCCAGGTGCCAAGACTTGTTACTTGCTACTTCACACTGTGGTTAGAATCAGAATCAGGTTTATTATCACCGGGGGGTCTCGTGAAATTTGTTAATTTAGCAGCAGCAGTTCAATGCAACACATAATATAGAAGAAAAAATAAGTAAATCAATAACAGTATATGTATATTGAATAGATTAAAAATTATGCAAAAACAGAAATAATATATATAAAAAAGTGAAGTAGTGTTCTTGGGTTCAATGTTCATTTAGGAATCGAATGGCAGAGGGGAAGAAGCTGTTTCTGAATTGCTGAGTGTGTACCTTCAGGCTTCTGTACCTCCTACCTGATGGTAACATTGAGAAAAGGCCATGCCCTGGGTGCTGGGTTCCTTAATAATGAACGCTGACTTTCTGAGACACCGCTCCTTGAAGATGTTCTGGGTACTTTGTCGGCTAATACCCAAGATGGAGCCGACTAAATTTAAGACCCTCTGCTGCTTCTTTCCATCCTGTGCAGTAGCACCCCCCCACCCCCAGCCAGTCTCAGGCAGTGATGCAGCCTGTCAGAATGCTCCACACAGTTCAACTATAGAAGGTATTGAGTTCATTTTTTGACATATGAAATCTCTCCAAACTCCTAATGAAGTATAGTCACTGTCTTGCCTTCTTGACAGTTGCACCAATATGTTGGGAACAGGTTAAGTCCTCAGAGACCTTGACACCCAGGAACTTGAAACTGCTCACTCTCTCCACTTCTGATTCCTCTGTGAGGATTGGTATGTGCTCCTTCATCTTACCCTTCCTGAAGTCCACAATCAGCTCTTTCATCTTACTGACGTTGAGTGCCAGGTTGCTGCTGCGACACCACTCCACTAGTTGGTATATCTCACTCCTGTACGCCCTCTCGTCTCCACCTGAGATTCTACCAACAATGGTTGTATCATCAGCAAAATTATAGATGGTATTTGAACTATGCCTAGCCACATAGTCATGTATATATAGAGAGTAGAGCAGTGGGCTAAGCACACACCCCTGAGGTGCACCAGCGTTGATTGTCAGCAAGGAGGAGATATTATCACCAATCCACACACATTGTGGTCTTCCAGTTAGGAAGTCATGGATCCAATTACAGAGGGAGGTACAGAAGCCCGGGTTCTGTAACTTATCAATCAGGACTGTGGGAATGACGGTGTTAAATGCTGAGCTATAGTCAATTATCAGCATCCTGACATAGGTGTCTGTATTGTCCAGGTGGTCTAAGGCCGTGTGAAAAGCCATTGAGATTGCAACTTCCGTTGACTTATTGTGGCAATAGGCAAATTACAATGGGACCAGGTCCTTGCTGAGGCAGCAGTTCAGTCTAGTCATGACCAACCTCTCAAAGCATTTCATCACTGTTGATGTGAGTGCTTACTGGGTGATTGTTATTAAGGCAGCTCACATTATTCTTCATAGGCAATGGTATAATTGTCGCCTTTTTGAAGCAAGTGAGAACTTCTGCTTGTAGCAGTGATAGGTTGAAAATGTCCTTGAATAATGCCGCCAGTTGGTTGGCACAAGTTTTCAGAGGCTTACCAGATACTCAGTTGGGACCTTCTGCCTTGCGAGGGTTTCACCCTCTTTAAAGACAGCCTAACAACAGCCTCCGAGACAGAGATCACAAGGTCACCGGGTGCAGCACGGATCTTCACAGCTGCAGTTATATTCTCTCTTTCAAAGTGGGCATAGAAGGTGTTGAGTTCATCTGGTAGTGAAGCATCGCTGCCATTCATGCTATTGGGTTTCGCTTTGTAGGAAGTAATGTCTTGCAAACCGTGCCAGAGTTGTCATGTATCTGATGTCGCCTCTAACCTCATTCGAAATTGTCTCTTCGCCCTTGAAATAGCCCTCCACAAGTCATTCCTGGTTTTCTAGTACAGATCTGGGTCACCAGACTTGAATGCTACCGATCTAGCCTTCCTGGTTCATCCACGGCTTTTGGTTTGGGAACGTACAGCAAGCCTTTGTTAGCACACACTCATCCACACAGGTTTTAATGAAGTCAGTAACAACTATAGCATACTCACCCAGATTCGAAGATGGATCCCTGAATACGGTCCAGACCACCGATTCAAAGCAGTCCTGTAGGCGCTTCTGTGCTTCCCTTGCCCATAACTTCCTGGTCTTCACGACTGGTGCTGCAGTCTTCAGTCTCTGCCTATACCTAGGGAGTAGAAGTACAGCCAGGTGATCAGACTTCCCGAGTGAGGGCATGGAATAGCATGGTAGGCATTCTTGATGGTGGTATAGCTATGGTCCATTATGTTGTTTCTTCTGCGTTTCCTTAGTTTGCTGTTTCGTCTTTGCAGTCCACCGTCTGCTTTCATATCCTTCTAAAAACTTGATTATCTCAAATTATGATGGGAAGCTACATTTTTTTGATCAGTCTCTGTGTTATGCACACAATCTCACTTTTACTGACAGTCATGAACTTCAGAGATTCTGGTCTTGGCCCTAAACATTGACTTTTTATTTATTTCCATAGATGCTGTCATCGCGCTGAGTTCCTCTAGCATTTTGTGTGTGTCAGAAACAGGAAGGGAACAGTAATTCTATTAGGAGTATTCTATAGACCTCCATCCCCCAATGGTAACAGAGACACTGAGGAACAGATTGTGAGGCATATTTTGGAAAAATACAAAAATAACAGAGTTATTGTCAATGGGGGACTTCAACTTCCATAATATTTGATTGATTGGCATCTCCTTAAAGCAAAAGTTTTTGATGGGTAAAAATTTGTTAGCTGTATCCAGGAAGTTTTTCCTGAATCGAAATGTAGGCTGACTGGAGTGTACATACAGGACCTAGTGCTAGCCAATGTACCATGTGAGGTGTCAGATCTCTCGGTGAGACAGCATTTCAGAGACCATGACCACAACTTGACCTTTACTGTAGTATTGGAGAGAAATAGGAGCAGATTGTATAGGAAGGTAATCAGGGAGGGGGAAATTATGATGCTATTAAGCAGGATCTGGGAGCATAGATTGGGAATGGATGTATTCAAGGAAATGCACAACAGAAATGTGGAGCTTGGGTAGGGAGCAGTTGCAGGGGGTTTTAGATGGGATTGGTTCCATTGAGGCATGAAAAGGTTAGCAAGGAGAAGGAACCATGGTTGACAAAAGATGTGAAACATCTTGACAAGAGGAAGGAAAAAGCTTACTTAAGATCGAGGAAGCAATAATCAGACAGATGCTCCAGAGAGTTACAAAGTAGCCAAGAAGGAGCTGTAGAATGCAGTTAGTGGAGCTCAAAGGGGCATGAGAAGTCCTTGGTGCGTAGGATTGATGAAAACCCCAAACCCCACAGGACAGCCAGAGTGACGGTATGACTAATTGGGGATAGTAAAGGAAATGTGTACCTGAGATTCCTGATGAATACTTTGCTTCAGTATTCATCAGTGAGGGGACCTTACATTTGTGAGGACAACATAAAACAAGCCAATATTCTTGGAGAAGTTGAACTTAAGAAAGAGGATGAGCTAGAACTTCTGAAAAATATTTGGTTAGCTAAGTCCCTGGAACTAGACAGGATATATCCCAGATTACAATTGGATAGTACCAGATGATTGAAGTGTGGCAAACATTATTCTATTGTTCAAGAAACAGATTAAGGATAATGCTGCAAATTATATTCTAGTGAGAGGGCTAATTTTTTTGGAAAAGATTCTTAGTGTCAGGATTAACAGGCATTTCAAGAAGCATAGTCCGATTAGGGATGTTCAGCATGGCTTTTGAGTGACAGGTCATGCCTCATGAGCCTGATTGAATTCTTTGAGGATGTTACAAAGCACATTGATGAAGGTAGGGCCATGGATGTGGTGTACAGTATGTGGATTTTAGTAAGGCATTTGATAAGGTTCCTCATAGTAGGCTCAATCAGAGGCATGGGGTCCAGGGAAACTTTACTATGTGGATACAAAATTGGCTTGCCCACAGAAGAGGGTGGTAGCAGATGGAGCATATTCTGCCTGGAGATCGGTGGCCAATGACGTTCCACAGGGACCTGTTGTGGAAATCCTGCTCTTGGTAATTTTTATAAAATATTTGGATCAGGAAGTGGAAGGGTGTGTTAGTAAGTCTGCAGATGACATGGAAGTTGTTGGAGTTGTGGATAGTGTAGAGGGTTGTTGTAGGTTGCACTGGGAAATTGATAGGAGGATGTAGCTGGGCTGAGAAATGGCAGATGGAGTTCAACCAGGAAAGGTATGAAATGATTTATTTTGGAATGCTGAATTTGAAGCCAGAATACAGGGATAATAGTAGGATTCTTTACAGTGTGGAGGGACAGCGAGACCTTGGAAACCAAAGGTCCATCAATGATGTGTCAGGTTGTTAAGAAGGTCTATCTTGTGTTGGCTTTCACTTGCCAGGGGTTTGGGTTCAAGGGCCGTGAAGTAATTTTGCAGCTCTGTAAAATTCTGCTTAGACCACACTTGGAATATTGTCTTCAGTTCTGGTCACCTTGTTATAGGAAGGATGTGGAAACCTTAGAGATAGTGCAGAGATATACCAGGATGCTGCCTGGACAAGAGGAAATGTCTTAGGAAAACAGGTTGAGCGAGCTAGGGTTTTTCTCTTCGGAATGAAGGAGGTGACTTGATAGAGGTGTACAAGATAATAAGAGACATAGATCAAATTTTCCCATGGTGGAAATTCATAATATTGGACATAATTTTAAGGTGATTAAAGGAAAGTATAGGGGGGATGAGAGGTAAGTTCTTTACTTCTCCCTTAATGTTGCAAAAACAAAGAAGCTGGTTGTGGACTACAGGAGGAACGGAGCCAGGCTCACTACTATTGACATCAATGGATCTGGGGTTGAGAGGGTGAACAGCTTCAAGTTCCTTGGTATACACATCACCAAGAATGTCAGTTGGCATGTACATACCGGCTGTGTGGTGAAAAAAAGTATAACAGTGCCTCTTTCACCTCAGACAGTTTAAGAAGTTCGGCATGAGTTCTCAAATCCGAAAGACTTTCTACAGAGGCACAATTGAGAGCATCCTGACTGGCTGTATCGCTGCCTGATATGGGAACTGTACTTCCCTCAATCTCAGGACTCTGCAGAGAGTGGTGCAGACAGCCCATTGCATCTGTGGATGTGAACTTCCCACTATTGAGGACACATACAGTGACAGGTGTGTAAAAAGGGCTCAAAGGATCATTAGGGTTCTGAGTCACCCAAACCACAAACTGTTCCAGCTGCTAACATCCAGGAAATGGTACCACAGCATAAAAGCCAGGACCAACAGGCTCCGGGACAGCTTCTTCCACCAGGCCATCAGACTAATTAATTCACGCTGACACAATTGTATTTCTAAGCTATATTGACTGTTCTGTTGTCTATCTTACTGTACATACTATGTATTACAAATTACTATAATTTGCACATTGCACATTTAGATGGAGATTTAACGTAAAGATTTTTACTCCTCACATATATGAAGGATGTAAGAAATAAGATAAAGTTAGTTCATACATAGAGAGTGGTGGGTGCAAGGAATACCCTGCCAAAGTTGATGGTAGAGGCAGATACATTAGAGGCAATTAAGAAACTCTCAGATAACTCTTAGATGAATGGTAGAAAAAGAAAGGCAGTTCAGGGGGGAAGGGTTAGACCAGTGGCTCCCAAAGTGGGTGTTTTTTTTCCCTCTGGGGTTGGTGGGAGTTTCTAAAGAGGTAATAAAGATAAAGAGGACAGTGGAGGGCACTTGGCAGCAAAGGGGTCAGCTGAGGGATAGCAGGTTTAATTTAAGAAATAAATTACTTTGATTACCATGATTACATAATCACCTCATCTCTTGCTAACCCACAATTCACTTAGTATTTGAAGCACATTATAGTTGATGAAAAACAATGTGATACTTCTATATTTCACATATCATAAGAAATCTGGATAGAAGAAATTGTATTTCCAAGCCCAGCTCAGACATTATTGCCATTCAGTATGGTAGTGTAGTATTAACATGCTCTAATCATGCAATGACGCAGTTCCTGTGAATTAGGGTAAAGTTCAGAATCTGCCCTTTTGAATGGTCTTGACCACATTTCTGTAGCCCATGGCACAACCTAGACATCATTGCACCACTTTATGTACCTTCAGGCAGAGAGTCAGATTTTGCCTGAGCTGTTATGTTGTTATAATTCTCCCCTGTACTTCACAGTGCTTGAGGTTGACTTAAACAGTAAGTGATTGACTGTGGTTGTTAATCCATAACAAAAGTGTCAAAGCAGACCAAATGAAAAATATGTGTAAACAGTATAGTGTGTGTAGTGTGGAATATAGATTTATACCAGCACCAAGCAACCAACAGTGCCCAATGTGTCTGATGTGTAAAAAAAAACATTTTTCTCAAATGTCCAGGCTCCTTGGCCATTTGAAGAGAATACACTCTGATAAAGCAAACAAGAACTTGGCTTGTTTTCAGTAACTTCCTAAAAACTTACAGAAATGAAAAACACTTCAAAACATGTTTGTCAGCAATCACAAGAATATTAAGCATTGGCATTGCTTATTTATCAGAATTATTCACAAAGTTTAATACAATCAATCTTAAGTTGCAATGAAATGATGTGAACCTCATCAACGTCAAATCAGTCATCTCCACATTACTGCCCAAGTTTACCCTATTTAAATGCAACATTGGCCATTGTGACCTTTTCCAATTTCTGAGTTAGAATAAAAAGAAGGAATACCAGATGATAACCTTCAAGTATACTGCGCATGCCTGGGTGAACTGCATAAAGACATGTCAGAGAGCTTTCAGGATCTTCTCTCAATCAAAATTCCAGATTGGGTAATAAATCCATTCCAGAATATTTGTAATGATGAATTAACAGGAGGGATAGAGGAAGAACTGATCTCACTCCAAAATGACTTTGAGCTGAAGCCGAGATTCAAAAAATCATATCAAGGCTTTTGGTTGCAGACAAAAATCTCTGAATGCTATCCCGCACTGTGGAAAAAGGGCAAGATGTTCTATATTGCCTTTCCAACATTATATTTAGTGGAGTGTGGTTTCAGGACAGTCACCCAACTTCATTCAAAATGAAAAAGCAGACTGAAAATTACTGAACGTGGAAATATAAGTTTCCTTCTGAGTGACATTCAGCCTGATGTTAAAGAAGCTGATATCACTGCATCAAGCCCATCCATCTCATTGAAAGGTGGAAAAGTACAGAAGCAGTGAATAGTTATACTAGTAATGTAGAATCATTGATTAAAAATGATTTTATTGTAATTAAATAAAGAAATAATTTTATTTGTAGTTTTAAATAAATTTGAATAATTTTTGCAAATATTTGCCACTGCTTTGAATATGCAGTTCCTGTTTCTTTCACTGTGAATCATAAATCAAATTTTTTTGTAGTTTTTGTGTAATGGCCAGAAAAGAAGAGGGATTTGCTAGAAATGTGGTCTGTGAGCTAAGGGGGAAGTAACCCAAAAAAAACTTGGGAACCATTGGACTAGATTTATCTTAGAGCCAGTTAAAAATTCGGCACAACATCATGTACAATGCTGTAATGTTCTATGTTCCAGGTACTGCGTTCTATGTTCTATCATTTCATTCCATGCAACATCACAAAGTGCCTGAAAGTACTAAAATCGGCAAAGACTGTAGGATGAGACAGCATACAATTCTCAAGAGTTGCATGTTAGAACTAGCTGTGCCACTGGACAATTACAATCAGACATTGTGGAAAATTGTCATGTATATCCATTTTAAAAGATAAATCTAATCCTCATATTAGCTAATTACCACCTAACTTTCAGTCTTAATTTGCACTCAACTAATGGGAGGTGTCATGAACAATATTGTCAGGAAGCAACTTCTCCGCAATGATGTCTTCATCTGTGTATAGTTGAGATTTCACCAGAATCATTTGCCTTCGGGCCGCATCATAGGCAGGATCCAAAGTAGGTCAGGAATGCTTGATATCTGAAATGAGAGAAAAATGGACATCATTGATTTAAAGACAGCATTTTCTAATGTGTAGCACCGAAGTGCACTGCTAAAAATCAAGTTAGTAGATATCAGGGAAACAATACTCCATGGCTGGAGTCAAAATTCATACTAGGAAACACTGTTCTAGTTGTGGAGTTCTTCAGTAAGGTTTCCTTGGCACAGACATCTTCAGCTAATGGACCTTGAAGCAGTCCATAAATACATGCAGCAAAACCCAGGTAACATGCAGGCATGAGCTAATAAATGACAAGAAATGTTTATATATTCCAGCTGATGGCGCAGTGACATCAGTGCTGGACTCCGGAGCGAAGGTTCCCGAGTTCAAATCCAGTCGGACCGCTCCCAGCCAAGCTTTCCATTCGTGCCGGGTTGAGTGTCGAGCTTGCAACTCGGCCTTGTAGAAAAAAAACTGCCCCGTGAGAAGGACTTGGGGGAGCACTCACAGAATCTTTCCTCCAAGACAACCACTTGAAAAAAACAGTGGTCGTCGAGGCTCTGGCATAGTATGGCACGCAAAAAGAAAATACTTATATCACCGAAGTATCAGACAATGTCTTTTTCCATAAAGACCACACCTAGCTTTATATACTTGGCACACAGTGTCAATTACTATAATTATACTCCCATCATCAGTATCCTGGGGCTTACCAGTCACCAGCCATGTAAATACAAGAGTAGGTCATTGGTGGAGTATCGTAGGGCAAATGAAGCTTTTCTAACATTCCAAACCCTTTCCACCAAAGTCAGCAATCTGATGAACTGCTCTTTGCTTGCTGGATGGGTGCAACTTCACAACATGCCAGTAGCTCAACACCATCTTGGACAAAGCATCCTGTTTGACTTCCCTCCTATCCACCATCCTAAACGTTCAAAGTTCAAAGTAAAATTTATTATCAGAATACATCCATGTCACCACATGCAACCCTGAGATTCTTTATCTGCAGCATACATAGCAAATCTATAGAATAGTAACTGTAAACAAGATCAATTGATAACAAACTGTGCAAATGAAAATATAAATAAATAACAATAAATAATGAGCAAGAAATAACAAGATTCTCATTAATACATTATCTATAAAATGGACCACATTCAGTCACCTAAGCTATGGTGACATAGCTCCAAAAGCTGTGAAGGGCAAAAAGAAGGCCAAGCACAATGGGAACGCCATCTTTTGCAGGTAACCCTTGAAGTCATTATTTTTTGAATGCTTTTGGGTGTATGCTTTGATTTATTGTTGTTTCAAATTTCATTTTGACTTTATTGTAGATCCAGATAGTTATGAGATCAAATTCCATCTGTGTTCCTTCAAAGGATCTTGAACTAGGATAGAATTTCTCATAGAATCATACAGCATGGAAACAGGCTTTGACCCAACTCACCATGTAATCTGTGTAATTCCTATGCAATAAAGATCTAGTATTTTGCCGATGAAGATATGAGCACAGAAATAGCAAAAAGTCTCATTCAATCCACTAGAGCTTTCATGTGTAACACGCACAGAGTTTAAGGGCATTCATTGTGGAATAAAACAAGAGCTAACATTACAACTAAAATCAACATGAACAAACAGGTAAAGCCATAGAAAGATGAAAATTTCAGAAATGAGGCAGTTACTCAACTTGTCTGAGACCTTCATCGTACAGATAAAATAGAATGTTTTATTTCTGAGAAAAATGGTTCCCTTCCTCGTATTTTAAAGAAGACTTCAATTTAATTCAGTCAAAGCTTAACTCATTTTTGACATTTTCTTAGGAAACCCAAATATAAATATGTCTAACGTGCTTCCAGACATTAAGGCATCATCTGGCAATGAAATATAACCCCAGAAATTAGTGAGATATACTTACTTTCTTTAGTGAGTATTCAGTAATAATAAGTAACACAGAAGATGCCACTGTTTCAAATAAGAAATTAAACCTTTCCTGTAACCATGTCTTGAAGAAAATTGTTTGCCTACCACACATTTAGCCGCACTTGTTGCAAGTGGAAAGCAGCCTGTTATTATTCTCAGCACCAAAACGTATGGGCTGACTTGGGAATGCTATGTTCTTTGCCTGACCATATTTTAAACTTCTATTAAGCTGTATGACAAACTAAAAGAGTTAAGCAGGGGCATATACTGCATTGAAGGGGATGAGGAAGCAGCACCACACCCCATTCCAAAAACTCATAAACATGTTGATAACATGCATGTACAATTTGCTTGCATATGTAATGTAGTTCTTCTATTGTGATCAAATCTAAATGCCTGAAGGAGTCTGATGTTATGTTGCTGGTTAACAGTATTTTCAGGGGTCATTATTTTTCTGACCATACCAGAGAAATAAATAAATAAATGTTTCATTGTTTATCTGCACACAGACTTTCAGATCACTCAAAATCATTATCAGCTTGCTGCATGTCCAGAGAAGCTGTAACATTTGTTCAGTGGGAGTTCAAGTAATCCATCTTGTTCAGAGATCCATTTTATATTCCATAGCATTAGGCAGGAAAAGTGATGAGGAAATTATGCATTCGTCATTAGACTTCGGCAGACACCAACACGCAGACTGTCAGCTGCCAAGCGAAGCATATCTAGGCAATTTCAGCACTTTGCCACTGAGGCTGAAGCCTCCTTTGAGAATGGTTAACTGATGAGGAGCTTTCAGTGAGTATCAGACAAGCTCATAATGGTTTTGTTAAACTGACCACCAGGTGTGGTTGCTCTGCAATGATATTCTGCTTGCTACTGTCATTTAACATGTTTTGTTTAAGTCTTCTGCTGTAGCTTTAGTCAGTGAGAAAGGTATTTGACATAGGAGTTATTTACTTGAGTCTGTCAAACAGGCTGATAAAATAGCATTCTAAAAAGTATTGTCTTTTCACTGGCAAAAAGATTTATGCCTATACACAAGATCTGTTAATACCCTTTAAAACTTAATGATAAGCAATTATTTCAGTCAGTTTTGAGAGCTTTGATTACAAGAATGTATGACTCCCAGGATCATGCCTGACTTGTAGCTTTTAACATTTCGATCATTAGCTGAATTGGATTGGACCTAGCTCATTTTCCAGCCTTTTTTCCTCACTCATTTTAGTAGCTTTCTCATCCCTCTCTTCCTTTCCCCACCCTCATAACCTGCTCATCTTCTCCCTCATGTTCCTCATCTTCTTCCCTTTCCTATCAGATTCCTTCTTCTTCAGTCCTTCACATTTGCCACTTATCCCCTCTCAGCTTCACACATCATTTCCCCTTCCCCACCCACCCACCTAACTACACCCTCGCCTGGCCTCACCTATCTCCTGCAAGCATGTATTACTCCCCCCTTCCCCTATTATCTTATTTTGGCCTCTGCCTCTTTCGTTTCCGGTCCTGATAAAGGGTCTAGGCTGTTTATTTCCCTCCATGGATGCTACCTGGCGTGCTGAGTTACTCCAAGGTTTTGGGTGGGTTGTATCAGATTTCCAGCATCTCTTGTGTCATTCCTAAGCTTGCTGCCTACACTCTCCTCAGACAGGCCTATGTCAATCTGGCATGGATACTCCTGCTGCTGGGGATTCACAGCAAGGCTTTGAGAGTGGATTGCTCTCAGAAGTTCTACCCTGAAGACTGTCGCCCCACCACAACACTTGGGACAGGTTCTGACACAAGGCAAAGGCAAGGGGTGAATTTTGCTTTGGGCAAAGTATATTCAGATATTCATGAAGCATCAAACAACTGTTAATGTTGTCAGAAACCTATTTTAATTATTAATAAATAAAATGTGATGAGAATACCCACTCAAATGAATGAAGATCTACATTGTACTGATTTTCTAACTTTCTTCTGGGATGATCTGGTAAGTCACATCTCTGTCTTTTGACTTTAGATGTATTAAGATTCAGATTCAGATTTATTTATCACATGTACGTCCAAACATACTATGAAATGTGTCGTTTGTGTTCATAACGAACACACTGAGGGATGTGCCGGGAGCAGCTAGCAGGTGTCACCACACATTCCGCACAAGCATACCACACCCACAATGCTTGGCAGAATGACACAAAACACAACAAGTAACAAAACAACAATAGCAAAATAAGCCCTTGCCTCCCTCCCATACATGCACATACAATTCTCCAAGTCCAGGACAGTTCTCCAGTCTCAAGTCCTCAACCTCCTGTCTTCAGGCTTCAGCCGCCTAGCTTTAACCTCTGGACTTATAACAACCTTAAGGCTTCAATCTTTGGTATCAACCCCCAGCCTAATATATGAAGGTGCCCCAAACTCCAGGCTCGAACATTGGGCACACTGACTGACCAGCCTGCATATCTCCTTCTCACATGGGCCCACTGATCTTCATAGGCCCCATGCACCCATTGACAAGCTGGTCTTTGAGCTGGAGCAGAGGTCTGACTTCAGATGTACCTTCATCACCCCTGTCCACATCACTGGGCTTAGAATGCAGAGAGCAGAGCATGATGGAAAGAACTTAATGATAATGTTGTTCAACAAAAGTTCAAATTAATGTTGACACAGCCTCCAGAGATGACATTACTCCATATGGTACAAACTGATTTTTGTAGCTATTAATTCTCTCGTTTTACTTGGCTTGTAGAAACAGGTAAGGCAGAGTTTCTTCCTGGACTCCACAAGAAAGATTTCATCTCCCTGAATCCCTGCCAGTTGTCCCACTTTCTGCTCATAGCAATCCTCCTTCCAACTGATTTCTGGCAACTTCGTTTTTACTCCCAACAGTAGGCTTCAATCCCCTGAGAGTCAGCTTCAAGCTGGTTTCAGTGTTTGTGGATCTGTGCAAATAATCTCCATGAATTAAAGACTCCTTGGCCTTAAGTTGCTTCATCTGCAGGAAAAAGCAGTAAACATTCTAACATAGAGTAGAAGCTGGCAACCTGTGCTTATCTCACTTACATGGGAACAGCTTTGCAGAACTGTATTAAGATAAAATATTGCATCAGTCTTCCCTTTGATGTTACTATCCAGCATGCAAATCACCACAGAAAGAGTGGTCTTAACACAAACAATTCAGCAGAGCAGTAATCAATATGCTGAGGAATAGGAGAGGGTACACATTATGCCTTTGCTTTTGTTCAGATATATAATTATGTACCTCAATGTACTGTGAGTTTCTGCTTTGAAACATTACACGTCTCTCCCTGATATTCATGCATGGCTAAGTTTCAGGCAATCTATCATGGTCAAATTTTTTTAGTTGACACTCTATATTTCTTCTGTTACTTTTGACACACATTTATTCTTCTATGAGGAGCAGTCATGAATTTTATAATCCTTTACTTTTACCAGAGTGTGGTAGTTGGAGATTACAATAACTGTTAGAAATTGTTACTACGTAAAAACGTGGAGAAATCCAATTACCAAACTAGTTTAGGAGGGAAGAAAGAGAATTGACAGCTTGCACTTCAGGAGATTGGGAATGAACCGAGATTCCGAACTGTTAAATCTTTTCTCACACTTCCATTGCTGGATAGCTATTGTAAAGTAATTCACAATGACCAAGGAACTAGAAGGTCTCCAGGGTTTTGGAATAAGAATGATACTGGAATCAGTATGAAACAGCCTAGGCTATGGAGCAAACAAAAACAGAGTGGAGTTTAGGTGTCCATTATAAAAGGCCATTTGGCAGTAAAGAAAAGTTTAAGATAAAAAAAAAGTTAGATTGGCCCAAACCTTGGCTTCTAGACATGTGAACTATAGTAAGTGTATTGTGCGACTGAGACTTGCTGATAGATTCCAGGAGGTGAATCTGTTACAATGCCTATCACCAAACTCTGCATTGGCCCTGGCTTGCTATAAGTTCCTCAGCATTAATTTCAGCAATCTCTATTCTTATTTTATGGATTTCTAAGTGGTTTGCATTTAATTTTCATTTGGTATTCTGAAATCTGCAATAAGGCTAGGAGTCAGCATATTCAGAATCAAAGAACTGTAACTACAAGGAAGAATGCTTTTGATCATTAAGTCTATCCCAGTTTTATGTTAGCACTCTTCAAATGATTCCACTGCCCTGCATACTTTTCTTTCATATACCTATTATATATTGCTTATTTTTGACTGCTGCATTTGAGTTTACCTCTGCTTCTACATTCAAGAACCTAACTAATTTGTTTTGTCAAAAAAAGCCTCAAACTTTACCCTACTCTCTGCTTTCTACAGGGGTACTCCCCCCCACCGATTCCCTTGTGCATTTGTCCCTCCCCACTGATCTCCCTCCTGACACTTATCCCAGGAAGCAGAGGAATTTCTACACCTGCTCATTCACCTCCATCCTCACCTCCAATCAGAGGTCCAAACAGTTCTTCCAGGTGAGGCAACACTTCACCTGCAAATCTGAAGGGGTCGTCCGCATTGATGAGAACTAAAGTAGATTGGGGGATCGCTTTGCTGAGTACCTACGCTCCATCCACATAAAGCAGGATTTCCTGGTGCACAATCATTTAAATTACAATCGCCATTCCCATTCCAACATGACAGTTCATGACCTCCTCTACTGCCACAATGAGGCCACTCTTCGGCTGGAGGAGAAACACCTCATATTCTGTCTGGGTAGCCTCCATCCTGATGGCATGAAAATTGGGTTTACTAACTTTGGGTACACGTCCCCCTCTCCCTGAAGATGTACCCTGGGCCCAACATATTGAAGTGATTAAAGAAGGCACGCCAGCGGCTATATTTTGTTAGGAGTTTGAGGAAACTTGGTACGTCACCAAAGGCTCCTGCAAATTTATGCAGATGTATCATGGAACGCATTCAAACTGTTTGCATCACCATCTTATTCAGTGGGGCCGCTACACAGGATTGGAAAAAGCTGCAGAAAGTTGCAAATTCAGCCAGCTCCATTATAGGCTTTAGCCTCCCCAAAATTGAGGACACCTTCAAAGGTGATATCCATTACAAAGGACCCCTATCATGTAGGTCATGGTCTCCTTACATTGTTACCATCAAAAAGAAGGTAACGGATTCTGAAGACACACACTCAACATTGCAGGAACAGTTTCTTCCCCACTGCCATCAGATTTCTGAATGGACAATGAACTCATGGACGCTGCCTCAATTTTTCTTCTATTTTATTCTCTTCTTGCACAACTTAATTAATTAACTTTTTTAAAAACTTACTTACATACATTTCTTTTTGTTACTTATAGTTCTTTTTATTAAAACCACATATTTTATGACCTATGCCAGTGATATTAAACATGATTCTGATTCTGATGCAAGCTTCTTCTCTTCATCCATACAGCTAAAGTCTCTGTTTCCTACAATCACATTGTTAAATCTCTTATGTGTTCTCTCTAAATCCCTTACATCTGTCTTTGACTGCAGTGCCAGAATTGTACACAGAGTTGTGGCTTAACCAGTTTTATCAAAGTTGCTCATAACTTCCTTGTTTTTGTGTTCTTTGCCTCTGTTTCTAAACCCTCAGATGCCGTGTACTTTATAACTATTTTATAAATCTTCTCTATCATTTGCAGTTTGCTACACATTTTCTACATTCTTGTATTGCTTTTGGAATTGTACTTTCTAGTTTATATTGCTTCTTGATATTTCTCCTAGTAAACTGCTGTCTTTCCTATTCCTCAGCAATACTTTTTCACTGTTCTCCATCTGCCCTTTCCATCAAATTGTCTCTATCTTCTTGCGGCCTAGTATTTTGTCCCCCACAATTCACTATATAGGTGATCCTCCACATTATGGCAGTTCAGGTAACAGAAATTGACCTTTATGGAATTCACAATCACTACCATGAAATTAAAATTTTCTCTAATAAAAGTTATTTGAATATAAGTTAATAAATTCATTTTCAAAACTGAAATTCCTTGACAAGAGTACAGATGGTATGTCCTTCATGTTACAAGAAAATTGTGATATGAATTGTCTTCTAGGAACAGAACCCCAAACCCTTTAACACAGGGGTTTCCTGTGCTTCCATGTTCTGTGTCATCTGTAATGTTGGAAGTCCAAGTCATTCCCTGTACATGCATTAAGAGTTTGTAGTGTTTGTACTGACTGCCAGGGGACCTATTTAAAACTTCCCTTTAATCTAAGAAGCAAAACTTACACTGTTAATAAAGTACACTGAAACTAAATGTAATGTGCCAATTTACTTGAAGGGCTGAAAGTTATTGTGTAAATAAATGACTGATAAAAACTGACCTCTCGTAAATTCTTTTCACAGTAGGGGTAACCAAAATTTGGGCCCAGGTCCTTATGTCTCCAGATACAGGGAATGTCACCACCCTGGAGCACAGACAACATGATTCTAATTAAACATTTGTTGCTTCTTCCTGTTTGAATTATATGAGCCTAAACAATTGGAAAGAATTTTGCTTGGTGCTGATGCCTTGGGATTGGATATATCCCAAATCATAGCATTAAGGATCTGTTAGTTATAAAGTCTGATTATATATGTAAATTTAAGTTCATACTGTATACCTGCGAAGAAATAATATTTATCACCCCTATACTAAGAGACAAGTATAAATAAGATGACTAAGAGCTGGAAAACTTATAAATTAAGCCCCACTCTCACTCTAACATGATGGATGTCAACTCTGTACAAACAAAGGAGACTTTGGAATTAGCCTGCCTAGTCTGCTCCATACAAACACCTAAAATTCATGTCATCTAAGTGAATAAAATGTGCCCGGGAGATGTCTTTGCTCATGAATTCCTTGCAAGATTCACCTTTCGTAAGAGGTGATCTTCAACCATGCTGGTAACAGGCCAATTCAGAGAATTGATGTCCATTGTGAGAGCTGACAGCCTGTTTTTGAAAAAGTCTTACTATTCTCTGAAAAGTCTTACCACTGGAATAGTCTCTTCCTTTTATCATCTTGTAAATATTGATTGAAAGATCCTTAAATCTATACTTCTCTGGAGTGTAGAGTTCTAACTGTTCTAAATTCTCATACCAAAGTCTTAAATAAGGGTAGATTAGCCTTACAATCAATTTGTGAATGCAACCCAATATACTCACTCAAGCTATTTCCTCATGCCACTGTTTACAACCTGAACAGATTCGTGAGTCGGCACATGCAGTTCATCCTTTCTCCAATTTCTTTAATCAAAGTTTATTCCTGAAGGCTGTTTTCACACCAATCATTTGCCTTGTTTACACATGTAACACTGTAGTTTCTAAAGTACACTTTATTTTCCAGACACAAACACCACCTCCCAAATGTCAAGATCCATATCCTAAATATATTTTTCTCTTTCGGCATTCTAACATTACTGCGCATTTTAGATTCTTCGGTATATTTGCAGACTGAGTTTCCTATAAAAATAGTAAAAAAGCCAAAGTCTGAATTTTGCATACACCACAGGCCACCTGACTTCAAAGCTAGTCCACATGCAGTCATATTTTGCCTCTGCTCATCCAGCCCAGAATATAATTCTGTTCAGTGGATTCCATCCAAAACAAAGGTTTCAATCTTGTCATTAATTCTGTAGTACCTTACCAATTTATGTTGGTAAGTTTAAATTGACAATGATGAAAAGACCATACTAATCCGTCATATTGGTAACACACACAAAATGCTGGTGGAACACAGCAGGCCAAGCAGCATCTATAGTAAGCGGTTCAGTCGACATTTATATTGGTGCCCTCTTTAGAACCTTTCTCAATCCAAATAATCATATGTTGCATCTTTAATAGATCTCAAGAACATATTTCCTTTGACTGAACCAAAATAATTTCCTCTTGGCTATTCAGGCACATTTATCGCCCTTTAAGCCAAAGAAAGGGGATAATAGAAGCCTTCAATTTCTGATTACCAAGCACTAACTTGAAATAATTATATTTAGTGCCCTAAAGTCCAGGAGATTCAAATTCAGAATATGGAATAGAATCATTTACAATTTTGTCCTTTTGCCACAGTCATTTTAATTTGGATCTATCTCTATTCAGTCTTATTTACAAAAGGTTTGCCCAGACCATGCATTGTCATTTTTCCATCTTTACTTTCACAAACTGTCAGGTTTGCTCCTGTATTTGACAGGTTTTTATCCAAACTCCATTCTAGTCCCTTTCCTTGTGGGCTGTCTAGTGATTTAAATTTTACAATATGTAGATCACAACTTCTTTGAAGGAAGTGTTTGTCCAGTGAACATAAAGTGGATTTTCAGCTGAAGAGGAAGTTTAATGGGAGAAAATTATGGATGCTTCTTCTTAGAACTTACAGATTTAAAAAAAAACATACATTTTGGTTTATACTTAGATTAATTGATATCCTTTCATTTGTAGAAAGTGTGTTTTATTTAAAGTTGGTTTCATATTCTAGGCAGAAGCAATGCATTTTGTTTCGTTCTACATCCAGAAGAACAGAAGCAATTCAGCAACTCCTTGCTAATCCTGTCCAGTATTTTCTGCACATAATGCTGTAACAATGAAACATTTTAATTTATGTACAGCCATTCTCTGACATAATTGAAAAAGAGGGACTGAGCAAGAGTATTCTTAACTGCAAGAAGAGTGGCTAACAGCAGCTTCCTGAAGAGTAACTGGCTATACCTTAACTGGATTTTTTAGTAGAACCAGGCAGCCATACATTAAGGTCAACTTGTCAACCACATACCTAGAACAACATTAAAACTCCAGCATGCCATCAGAAAATCAAAAGATTAAGAGCTTTATAAACCATGAGGAGAAACAAAGGAAGATATGCATTTGCTCATTTTAATCTTTCTTTTCTGGCTCCCCTCTGTATTGTTTTCCTATCCACACATCAATGATATGAATATAAATAGGGCTCTAAACAGTCTACACACAAGCCTTTGAAAATGCCAGCATTCACAAGCTGTAAATTTAAAAACCATTAGAAAAACACTTCAACTATCCAAAACAAATATAGCTCAGCTATGATAGAAATATTTCTGTATGTCAAGGATTGGCTTACTTAAATATCAGATTTCATTCAATAGCATGTTCAACTTGCTTCAACAAAATGAACACAAATGGGCAGGGAATGTTCTGAAGTGTCTATTTTCCCACTTATAACCCCATTGTAAATATGTAATTTCATTGGATTTGTCTTCTCACTGGAACAGAATAATCAATGTTAGTATAACCCTACTGTAACCATTAAAATTAGGTTTGACCACTTTTTATGTTCTTCAAGATTATCACAATATAATATCCTAAAAGAGTTGACGCAAATACTATACAGAAAAGTTGATAAGAACAATTGTCCTATTTGTTCATGACAGGGAGTATGGATGTAGAACCACCTTAGATCAGAAAGTAAACTTCAGTTAATGGATGGAAAGATTTAGTTGGATCTTACCTTAAAATTAAGATCTCACAGCTATGTAGGCATTACAGAGGAAGAAGGGTGATATAGCCAGACGGCAGAACTCTTGCCCATTCTGATCATCTAATCATCAGCAGACTAAACCCTGAGACTTCTATGAGTATACAGAGGGCTCAGCTCATACAGTAGTAGGGTAGAGAGAAAGACCATGGTATCCTAATGTCTACAGTTTGTATAGAGGTTATAATGATCCCTCAATCTCAAATAAAATGTTATGTAACTATTTGACATAACTGGTGTTAGTTATAGCACTTTCCCGGAATATATGGCAAATACACAAATTTCTCTATAAACAAATACATTTATACAGGGGTATAAATACCACAAGATTAGACTTGCCCAGGTTTCATTCTTGAAGAAGATGGCAGAGTTTGTCATCAAAACTTCGGTTATAATTGATACCTTTACACTGCTCGAAGTCCGAGAAGAATTTATTGCTGTTAGTTCTATTACCGGCCCATTGTAAGTTTAGAAGGCACTAGGAGATACCAGTCCTAAACAAGTTATACGGCATCCACAATTTTCATTCAAAGTGCTTTGTACCCAGGAACTAATTCCATTACTTTTTATCATGCTTACTTAAGTTGCATCTTAAATGGCCACTGACACAAAGCAAGGTTTTACTTTGCTTGTCAAACCTGTTTCTGCATGGCTTAAAGGTGTTGTGGCTAAGCAGGTCTGAGAATGATGCAGGAAATTCAGCTCAGCTTGCTCATCTTTATGAAGATCTTTATTCAATTTTTTGGATCTATTTATGGTTCCTGAAGGCGCACACTCAACATTTTAGAAGAAGCTTCTTCCTCTCTGCGAACAGCAGGAATTCTGCAGATGCTGGAAATTCAAGCAACACACATCAAAGTTGCTGGTGAACGCAGCAGGCCAGGCAGCATCTCTAGGAAGAGGTACAGTCGACGTTTCAGGCTGAGACCCTTCGTCAGGACTAACTGAAGGAAGAGTTAGTAAGAGATTTGAAAGTGGGAGGGGGAGGGGGAGATACGAAATGATAGGAGAAGACAGGAGGGGGAGGGATGGAGCCAAGAGCTGGACAGGTGATTGGCAAAGGGGATATGAGAGGATCATAGGACAGGAGGTCTGGGGAGAAAGACAAGCGGGGGGGAAACCCAGAGGATGGGCAAGGGACAGAGGGAGAAAAAGGAGAGTGAGAGAAAGAATGTGTGTATAAAAATAAATAATGGATAGGGTACGAGGGGGAGGCGGGGCATTAGCGGAAGTTAGAGAAGTCGATGTTCATGCCATCAGGTTGGAGGCTACCCAGACGGAATATAAGGTGTTGTTCCTCCAACCTGAGTGCAGCTTCACCTTTACAGTAGAGGAGGCCGTGGATATTATATGACTACTCCGACACCTCCCTCCCCTTTCTAGATCTTTCTGTCTCTGTCTCTGGAGACAGCTTATCCACTGATGTCTACTATAAGACTCTCATGGCTATCTGGACTATTCCTCTTCTCACCCTGTCTCTTGCAAAAATGCCATCCCCTTCTCACAATTCCTCTGTCTCCGCCACATCTGCTCTCAGGATGAGGCTTTTCATTCTAGGACGAGGGAGATGTCCTCCTTTTTTAAAGAAAGGGGCTTCCCTTCCTCCATTATCAACTCTGCTCTCAAACGCATCTCCCCCATTTCACGTACGTCTGCTCTCACTCCATCCTCCCGCCACCCCACTAGGAATAGAGTTTCTCTGGTCCTCACCTACAACCCCACCAGCTTCTGGGTCCAACATATTATTCTCTGTAACTTCCGCCACCTCCAACGGGATCCCACCGCTAAGCACATCTTTCCCTCCCTCTCCCTCTGCTTTCCGCAGGGATCACTCCCTACGCAACTCCCTTGTCCATTCGTCCCCCCCATCCCTGGCACTTATCCTTGTAAGCGGAACAAGTGCTACACATGCCCTTACACTTTCTCCCTTGCCACCATTCAGGGCCCCAGACAGTCCTTCCAGGTGAGGTGACACTTCACCTGTGAGTCGGCTGGGGTGATATACTGCGTCCGGTGCTCCTGATGTGGCCTTCCATATATTGGCGAGACCCGACGCAGACTGGGAGACCTCTTTGCTGAACACCTACGCTCTGTCCGCCAGAGAAAGCAGGATCTCCCAGTGGCCACACATTTTAATTCCACATCCCATTCCCATTCTGACATGTCTACCCACGGCCTCCTCTACTGTAAAGATGAAGCCGCACTCAGGTTGGAGGAACAACACTTTATATTCCATCTGGGTAGCCTCCAACCTGATAGCATGAACACCGACTTCTCTAACTTCCATTAATGCCCCGCTTCCACCTCATACCCCATCCGTTATTTATTTTTATACACACATTCTTTCTCTCCCTCTCCTTTTTCTCCCTCTGTCCCTCTGACTATATCCCTTGCCCATCCTCTGGTTCCGCCCCCCCCACCTTGTCTTTCTCCCTGGACCTCCTGTCCCATGATCCTCTCAAATCCCTTTTGCCAATCAACTGTCCAGCTCTTTGCTCCATCCCTCCCTCTCCTGTCTTCTCCTATCATTTTCTATCTCCCCCTCCCCCTCCCACTTTTAAATCTCTTACTAGCTCTTCCTTCAGTTAGTCCTGATGAAAGGTTGCGGCCCGAAACATCGACTGCACCTCTTCCTAGAGATGCTGCCTGGCCTGCTCCGTTCACCAGCAACTTTGATGTGTCCTCCTCTCTGCGATCAGCTTTCTGAACTGTTCATGGACTCATGAAAATTACCTCATAAAATTACCTCATAATTCCACTTCGGTACTGCTTACTTATCTATCTATCTATCTGTCTGTCTGTCCATCTATCTATTTATTATTGCGGCTTACTGTAATGTGTAATAATTTATTATGTCTGTGCTGTACTGCAGCCACATAAAAAACGAATGTCATGCCATAACAGTACCAATAAATCTGATTCTGACTCTGACTCTCCTTTTTACCCATCCCTTCTCAAGAGCTACTCACATCGTCCCACCTAAGTGCATACTTGTCTGATCTCTCCTTCTCCCATCAATCTACCACGTGATCCACAACCTCCATCACAAACTTCTGAGTATCAATTCTAGACCCTCTCTTCTAGCTATTAAACCTGACTATGATCTGTTTCATCTGACTCTCACCTGACCCTTTCAGTTGTTGGTCAGTTATATTTGAAGTGATATTTGCCTTAAACGCCCCACAACACAGTATCTCCATGAATGGAAAATTGGTAAAGATGGTAAACAGAAAATGGGAAATATTTCCAAACGTGCATGAATGTGAGCAAGAACAGATTTTTCTAAATGATGCAAATTCTAGAAATACTTTTTACTGTGCAGTGTTCTGTGCTTTATATGCAACATAAATCATAGGAATAGAATTAAGCCTTTGACACATTGAGTCTGCTCTGTCATTCAGTCATGGCTGATCATTTTTCCCCTCCTCAGCCCCAGTTCCATAACCTTTAATGCTGTGCCCAATCAAGAACCTATCAAGCTCTGTCTTAAATATACCCAATGACCTGGCCTCCACAGCTGCCTGTGGCAAGAAATTCCACAAATTCATCACCCTTTGGCTAAAGAAATTTCTCTGCATCTCTGTTTTAAATGGACGCCCCTCTATCCTGAATCTGTGTCCTCTTGTCCTGGACTGCCCCACCATGGGAAACATCTTTTCCACATCTATTCTGCCTAGGCCTTTTGACATTCGAAAGGTTTCATTGAGATCTCCCCCCCGCCACACTTTCTTCTAAATTCCATTGAGTACACACCCAGAGCTATCACACATTCCTTGTATGAAAACCCTTTCATTCCTGGAATCATCCAGCTGAATCTCCTCTGAACCCTCTCCAATGCCAGCACATTTTTTAAAAGATGAGGAGCCAAAACTGCTTCTAATACACAAGGTGAGGCCTCACCAGTGTCTTATAAAGCCTCAGCATCACAGTCCTTCTCTTGTATTCTAGACCTCTTGAAATGAATGCCAACATTGCATTTGCCTTCCTCACCACTGACTCAACTTGCAAGTTAACCTTTAGAGTGTTCTGCCCAAGGACTCCCACGTCCCTCTGCATCTCAGATTTTTAGATTTTCTCCACATTTAGAAAATAGTCGGCACACTTATTTTGACTACTAAAGTGCATGACCATGCATTTTCCAACATTGCATTTCATTTGAATATATCTTGGCTGTTCTCCTAATCTGTCTAAATCCTTCTGAGCCTACCTGTTTCCTCAACACCACTGCCCTTCCACCAATCTTTGTATCATCTGCAAACTTGGCAACGAAACCATCTAGTCCATCACCTAAATCATTGATATACAGCTTAAAAAGAAGCGGTCCTAACACCAACCCCTGCAGAAAACCACTAGTCACTGGCAGCCAATTGGAAGAAGATCCATTTATTCCCACTTGCTGCCTCCTACCAATCAGTTAATGCTCTAACCATGCCAGTAACTTTCCTGCAATACCATGAGCTCTCAACTTGTCTCATATGTGCCACCTTGTCAAAGACCTTCTGAAAGTCCAAATATACAATGTCTACTGCATTGTCTTCATCTATCCTACTTGTAATTTCAGCAGGTTCATCAGGCAAGATTTTCCCTTCAGGAAACCATGCTGACTTTTCCTATCTTGTCCTGTCACCAAGTACTCCATAACCTCACCTCTTCTCAGCCACTGAGATCAGACTAACTGGTTTATAATTTCTTTTCTGATGCCCTCCTCTTTTCTTAAAGATTAGAGTGACATTTGCAATTTTCCAGTCCTCTGGCACCATTCCAGAGTCCAATGATTTTTGAAAGATCATCATTAATGCCTCCACAATCTCTACCTCTAACTCCTTCAGAACTATAGAGCACAGTTCATCTGAACCAGGTGACTTATGTACTCCTGGATCTCTCAGGAGTTTGAGTACCTTCTCCCTTGTAATAGTAACTGCACTCATTTCTCTTCCCTAGAACTCTTCAACATCTGGCGCATTGCTCGTGTCTTCCACAGTGCAGACTGATACAAAATACCCATTTAGTTCATCCACCATCTCCTTGTCCCCTGTTATTATTTCTCCTGCCTCATTTTCTAGTGGTCCTGTTCCTCTCTCATCTCACTTTTATTTTTAATATACTTGAAAAAGCTTTTACTATCCACTTTGATAGTATCTGCTAGCTTGCTTTCATGTTTTATCTTTCCCCTCCTAATGATTCTTTTAGTTTTTTTTTTAAAGTTTCCCAATCCTTTATCTCCCTCCCCCTCCATTCTTTGCTTTGCTGTATGCACTCTCTTTTGCTTTTGCATTAGCTTTGACTTCCCTTGTCAGTCATGGCTATTCTATTTTGCCATTTGAGCATGTCTTGGTTTTTGGAATACATCTGTCCTGCACTTTTCTTATATTTCCCAGAAACGCATCTCCTTCCAATTCACTTTCATACCATCCCTCTCTCATACCACTGTAATTTCCTTTACTCCACTGGAATACTGTTACTCAGACCTGACTTTCACCCTATCAAATTTCAAGTTCAAGTTCTCAATTATATTGTAATCACTGCCTCCTAAGGGCCCTTTGACCTTAAGCTCCCTAATCACCTTTGGTTCATTACTTAATACCCAACCCAGTATAGCTGATCCCATAGTAGGCTCAATGACAAACTGCTCTAAAACACCCTGTAGGCATACAGCAAACTCACTCTCTTGAGATCCATTACCAACCAAATTTTCCCAACCGACCTGCATGTTGAAATCTCCCATGACCATCATAACACTTTTCTTTTGACACGCCTTTTCTGTTTCCCATTGTGATCCGTAGTCCACATTCTGGCTACTGTTTGGAGGCATGTATACAACTGCCTTTTACCTTTGCAGTTTCTTAACTCCGCCAACAAGGATTAAACACCTTGTGATCCTATGTTACATCTCGCTACTGATTTGAACTCATTCTTTATCAGCAGAACCATGCCACCCACCCTGCCAACTTCCTATCCCACCAATACAATCTGTAACCTTGGACATTCAGCTCCCAACTACAACCATCCTTCAGCCATGATTCAGTGATGGCCACAACATCATACCTGACAATCTGTAATAATGCAACAAGATTATCCACCTTATTTCTTATACTCTGTGTATTGAGATATAACACTTTGAGTACTGTATTTGCCACCCTTTTTGATTCTACATCCCTAATGCCCTGATACTCACCTGCTAGCTGCAATTTTGTCCTATCATCTGCCTGCCTTCCTGACAACCTGACTGCAATATATCTTTGCTTTTTTACCATCCTGAGTCCCTTCACTCCGGTTCCCAACCCCTGCCAAGTTGGTTTAAACCCTCAATAACAGCTCTAACAAACCTGCCTGCGAGAATATTGGTTCCCCTCGGGTTCAGATGCAACCCACCCTTTTGGACCGGTCATTTCTCCCCCAGAAGAGATCCCAATGATCCGAGAACCTGAAGCCATGCTCCCTGCACCAGCTTCTCAGCCACACATTTATCTGCCAAATCAATTTGTTTCTACCATCACTGGTGCCTGGCACAGGCAGCAATCCAGAAATTACTACCTGGGAGGTCCTGCTTCTCAGCATTCTACCTAGCTCTCTAAATTCTCTTTTCAGGACCTCTTTGTTTTCCCTTCCTATGTCATTGGTATCAATACTTACTAAGACATTTGGCTGCTCTCCCTCCCCCTCCAAAATGCTGTGAATGTGATCCGAGACATCCCTAACAGCATCACCTGAGAGGCAACATACTATCCAAGTGTCCCATTCATGTCCACAGAATCTCCAATCTGTTCATCTGACTATTGAGTCTCCTATCACTACCTCTCCCCTCTTCTCCCTCTTTCCCTTCTGCACCACGGACCTATGCTCAATGCCAGTAACATGGTCTCCATGGCATTCCCCTGGGAGGTCTTCCCCTACAACAGTACCCAAAACTATATTCTTACTATTGAGGGGAAAGGTCACAGGGATCTCAGAATCCATAAAAAATAGCAAAGGACTGTTCTCTACTTTCTTTAACTGTATTCATTTTGGGAAAAGTAACCACTACACTATTTACCTCCAATCTTGCCAAGTTAATCAAATAAATTGAATTTCTGTTTGTTACTTTAAGTACTCACTACAGATGAACATCACAACTTTGTATCCACTTCTTTGTGCAACTGTAATTTGTACAAAAGTACTTCCCTTTTCCATATTACATGCAAAGTTGTATTTGTTTCCTTCATTGAAAATGGAAGACTAGTCATTTGTCTGTATCTGCAGAATAAAAAAGATCAAAGAAAGGTTAAGACATGGTAGGAGTGCATTTATCCCAGTGAATATCTGCTATATTTCTTTCACAGTTAGTTCCATTTCATTATCCTGTCCCCATATCTCCACAAACTTTTGTTTCCTCCCAAGTACTTATCCAGTTATCTTCTAACATCCATAGTCAAATTAGCCTCAGTTACTCCACTGACACTTCATTCTAGATTGGAATCAACAATCAACTTTTGCTGATCATCTTCATTCTTCATCCGCTACTCTTGACCCTTTTGCCAATGTTCTTTTAAAATTAATCACATACCGTTGATAATTACTGAGAAGAGTAGCATGTATTGCCAACTCCCAATTATGCTAGAAGAGATGGTGAAAATCTATTTTACCTGACAAATTAAATAGGCTATTTCAGAGGGCAGTTAAGATTTACATCATAGTTTTGCATATATAAAACCTAGCATTTTGCTATTGATAAATTAGCTCTGGATAAGTGATTGTTCAATTTATTCAGAAAAGGCTGACTTCTCATTAGAATCAAAGATGAAATGCCATATATTCTTGGCCTGTGAGTTCAACTCTTTCAGATTTATCTCTCTATGTTCAAGCCATTAAGTCTCTTCAATCTAGTAGTTTATGTGTATAGAATTGAAAAAAATAGATTTATTCCTTTCGATTTAACAGGAACCAAATCATTTTGTGGTCTTGTTTCATTAATCAAGACTTCTATTTAGTAAAATTATTAAAGTGTTATAAATTGCAAAGTGATAATTCTTAAGCAGTGATCGTAATACTTAACTTGTGGTTGTAGAATATTTGATCTATGTGGGAGAAGCAGAATGAGAATAAGTACATTCTTTGATTAGTTGGGCTGCTTCACACTAATCTTGGGTTGTGCCATTAAATTTTGCAACTACTGCTGTAGTTATGCCACGACATAGAGCAAATTCAACAGTAAGAATCAAAAGAATTTAGGGCAAGGTCTATCAAGTTCATTGAGTGATAGTACAGCAGAAACCTGTCGGATTCATCGAGGTGTGAGGAATCATAGATTACACTCATTGACTGTGTATTCTCCTTTGACTAATGTTATCATACACATCAACAGGAAATGATTCTGTCTGTGCAATGTGTGGATCATGTATGACTGGGTGCATCTCATTCATGCAAACAAGTTCTTGTTTTCCTCAGAACCACTGTTCAGCTTCAATCCTCCACTAGTTCACATTAAAACCATCTGCAGGTAATTTTTGGGAGATAATCACCAGTCATTGAAGACAGGACTAGTGAATATGTGCATTTTGCAGAATAATAGAAAGCAAGATCTATTCTTCCATTAAGGTCACTATAAGCATGCAGTATATATCTCAAAATGTGTTCTGATGTCTGATGTGGCTTGCAGCGCTCTCATATTAATGTGTTCTCCAATGCACACTTTGCTTTACAAAAAAAACAGAAGAGGAGAAAGTTACTTTGGCCAATCCGCAATCAGCTACAGAAGTAGCTGCAAGTTGAAAGAATGGACAAGTTAACCCTTAACTTGTGGCTATAATAGAAACATAGGTGGGACTGACAGAGCACCTTTCCTTCTGTATACTTCATCTGGTCACAGTATAGGTGATCTCATATATATGTTCATTCTTTGTTTTAAAACACCTTTCAATCCAAGATTTATACTAATTGACTTTATAAAAGGTTCCATTTCTTTGAAGCTCATCTAATAAACTTTTCATAAAATCCACTTCCACACATGCCACACCATTAACAACCACCTCTCATTTTATTATGTCCCTACCATAACTCCGTTAATATTCTTGATTTCCAAATCGTTGATCACCCCTCCATCCTCCCTGTCTCCTTCTGCAACCTAACGAAAGTGATGATTGACACTTCCTTTTCTCCTTATTTTGATTGCTTAGTCATACATTCATCTACCCCTTACAGAAAGTGTTTAACAATCTTATTGTAATCAATGCGTTACTAAGCGATTTTTCTCTTCCCACTTCTGCTCTGCAATCCCTTAATTACATCTTTATTCATCTTCTTCCTATCAATATCATCAGCTATCATGGGATCAGCTTCCTTTCCAATGCCAATTTTAATAAGCACCTTGTTGTCATCACATCTCTGCCTCTGTGCACTAACGTTACTTTTTCATATCCTATGAATTCTATACTGAGATATACCGTGTAGTACAGGGCTCTGCCTCCAGAAAATCTGACCTTTCCTTGTTGTAAGCCTAGTGATTGCTGTGGGAGAAAGTAATATTGAAAAGATGCTTCAGAGGCAGCTTCTCACTTAAGGAAACTCATGCAAAGTAGTACTGTCAGGATCTGGAAGAGGAAAGTCAATGATGACCAGAGTCAAGGGAATCACTTGGTAGCCACTTACACTTGGAAATGAGAAATGAAGCAATACTTGTCAGCTTAATCCTGTAGGCAAACTTATCATCAGTCAGTCAGTCAGTGGGTGCCGTCCCAAATCCCAGGTTGGCGGCTATGCACCTCCATCTTCTTCGATTATCATAATTTATCATAAGACTAGAAAATTGTCACTCTGGTACTTACTGCAGTTTGGATATTGGATATGCAATATTTTGTAAAGAACAAGAAACGTGCTGGCCCCAAAACTGCTGAGTAACTAAATCTGAATAGTTATGCTTGGATTGTATCAGCTGGAGTCATTATCATGGATTCAGAGTTGTGTGGCATAGAAACGGGCCCTTGGCCCACAACATCTATGCTGACCACTGTGCCCTAGCTCTACTATTCTCATTCACCTGCATCAATTCCACATCCCCCTCTGCCTTACTCATTCTAGGATCTACACAAATGTCTGTTCAATGTTGTTATGGTTCCTGCCTCCACCACTTCCTTGGACAACTCATGCAGATGCCAACTACTCTTTATGTAAAAAGAGTACTGTTCAGATTCCCTTTAAACATCTTTCCTCTCACATTAAGGCAACACCCTCTAGTTTTAAAAACGCAAACACGAGGAAATCTGCAGATGCTGGAATTTCAAGCAACACACATAAAAGTTGCTAGTGAATGCAACCCTCACCTGCGTTCACCAACAACTTTTATGTGTGTTCCCCTCTAGTTTTAGACACTCTACCATGGGAAACATACTCCAGCTATCTACCTATCAATTCTTCTCATAATTTTATATATTTCTGTTGTGTCATCTGTCAGGCAAAACAGACCAGCCTATCCAAGTTTTCCTTATAACTCAAGCTGCTCAATCTAGACAACATGCTTGTGAATCTTTTCCACACCCTCTCTAACCGAATTATATCTTTGCAGTACTGGGTTGACCAGACCTGTACACAATATTCCAAGTGTAGTGAACTGATAGTTCAAAGTACATTTATTATCAAAATATGTATAAATTATGCAGCCTTGAGGTTCATCTGCCTACAGGCAGCCACAAATCTAGAAACCTGAAAGAACCCAATTTTAAAAAGAAGATCAACACCCAATATGCAGACAGAGAAGAAAAAACAGAATTCATGCAAACAATAAAAGCAAGCAACAATCTTCAGAACCAGATTGAGTCCATATACCTGGAGCCTGCAGTAGTCAGAGTTGGCCACAACCTCAGTCTCAGTTCATCACTCAGCCGGGAAAATCGCCTCAAAGCTCGCAGGCATGAAGCGCACAGCACCTGGAGCAGTCTCACAGACTCAGGGCAGGAGTAATCATCACAAAAGAGCGAGCAGAGTTGGCCATATCCACATCTCTGCTCCCAACATCCTGCCTTATTTGTCTACCTGGGCTAACGTTTAAATCATCCAAGCACCGGGTTGTGCCCTGTACTAGAAATTGGGCCCACTGCAGCGATATGCTCTGGGCCTGTACCCCACCACTCTGGTCGAGGTCGTACACATTCTTTCCAAATCTGCTCAGCACTTATATCAATCCAGTCTTACTCCTGGTTTAGATGGGTGGACTCCAAAACTTCTCCATACTGACTCCTCTCTGATTTGCTCACTTCAACTCCATTTCCCACTCTGTCTCCGTCTTGACCATGCAATATTTTGTGCACCTATAGCTTGTGGCCCAACTTTCATACTTTGTGCCTTGACCATTGAAGGCAAACTACGATATACCTTCTTCTCCACCCTGTTTACCTCTGAGGCCACGTACTTGCACCTCTCGGTCTCTCTGTTCATCATTATTCCCCAGGGCCATTCTGCCCTGGTTTAACTTACCAATATGAATCACTTGACACTTATTTGATTTAAATTCGTTCCACTGTATCTTTGCCTCCATTCCCAGTCAATCAATTTCCAGTTGCAACCTTAGACACCCTTCACTCTCCACTACACTAATAAGTTTGGTATCATTTGCAAACTTACTAATCATGCCACCCCCTCATTCTCATCCTTATATATTTGCAGAGTATTCAGCAGCAGCACACCACTGGTCATCGGCTTCTGATCTGAAAAGCAACCCGCACTACAGTTGCTGCCTCCTAACACCAAATCAATTTTGTATCCAGCTGGCTAGCACACTCTAGAACCCATGTGAACCAGCCTATAACCTGTCATATGGGACCTTGTCAAAGCCCTTGCTAAGCCCATGAAGACTACATCTACACACTGCTTGCTCTCAATTCTCTTGATTCCTTCTTCAAATATACTCAGTTATTTATTATTATGAGAAACAGTGCACTAACAGACCCTTCCAGCCCAACGAGCCCATGTAAACTAATTACACCCATCTGACCAATTGATTTACTAACCTATATGTCTTTGGAATGTGGGAGGAAACTCCTGGACCACCCAGGTAACCCACGCAGTCAAGGGTTGAATGTAAAATCTCCTTATAGAGAAAAGCAGAACTGAATCTAGGTCATTGGTGCTGTAATAATGTTACACTAACCACAATCTAATCAAGCCACACACAAGAATGCTTCATTTTTTGGAAGACATAATTTCTCATACATGATGTGTCCTTGCCTAAGCAGTCCTTGCCATCTCAAAAGCAAATAAATTCTGTCCCACAGAATCCTTCCAGTAATTTTCCCAACGCTAATATAAGGAGCACTGTCTTGTACTTCCCTGGGTAATTGCAACTGCCCTTCTTCAATAAAGATACAACATGAGCGAACTTTATCAAGATACTGAGGCTAGGAACATATCAGAAACACATGTTCAATTAAGATGAGGGTGAGATGTTCACATTGGCAAGGACTGAAAGCATTTATTGTACTGAAAATGAACAGAAAAGCTACACATTATCAATATGTTTAGTCCACCTGGAACACCATCTCTTTGTGGCTGAGTAGATCTGCTGTGAGTATAGTTTGGAAAAAAAGGAGGGATATTGACACAGAATAATTTCCCCAAAGCCCAATTTGCTGAAGAGAAAATGTTACTGAAGAGGATGTTTAATTTATTCAGGGTCTAAAATGATGCCTGGAATATGGAATCACAAGAGAAAATCTGCAGATGCTGGAAATCCAAGTAACACACTCAAAATGCTGGAGGAACTCAGCAAGCCAGGCAGCATCTGTGGAAAAGATTATAGTCGATGTTTTGGGCTGAGACCCTTCATCAGCATTGGAGAATAAAAGATGAGCAGTCTGCGTAAGAAGGTGGGGCAGGGGGGGGGGGAAGAACCACAAGGTGATAGGTGAAGCCAGGAGTCAGAGGAGGGTGAAGTAAAGAGCTGGTAAGTTGATTGGTGATGGAGATGCAGTGCTGTAAAAGGGGAAATCTGATAGAACAGGACAGAAAGCCATGAAAGAAAGAAAAGGGGGAGGAGCACCAGAGGGAGGTGATGGACAGTAAGGAGATAAAGTGAGAGGGGGAAATGGGAATAGGGAATGGGGAAGGAGAGGGGGAGGCATTACCAGATGTTCAAGAAATTGATGCTCATACCTGAAGGCTACTCAGATGGAATATAAGGTGTTGCTCCTCCAATCTAAGAGTGCCCTAATTTTGACAGTAAAGGAGGCCATGGACTGACATGTTGGAATGGGAATGGGAAGTGGAATTAAAATGGGTGTCCACAGGGAGATCCCGCTTTTACTGGCGGAAGAAGCATAGGTTCTCAGCAAAGCGGTCTCCCAGTCCACATTGGGTTTCACCGATGTACAGGAGGCCACACCAGGAGTACCGGATGCAGTATATGACCCAATAGACTCACAGGTGAAGTGTCGCCTCACCTGGAAGGACTGATTGGGGCCCTGAATGGTAGTGAGGGAGGGAGTGTAGGGGCAGGAGAAGCACTTGTTCCAATGGTAAGGATAACTGCCAGGAGGGAGATCAGTGGGGCGAGACAAATGGACAAGTGAGTCACGCAGGGAGCAATCCTTGCAGAAAGCAGAAAGTGGGGGTTGGGGGGAGGAGATGTACTTGGTGAATGTGAAATGTCCACTTTCACCTCAAACCTTAGCCAAGTTAAGTGTTGCCTGGGTCAACAATCAGTGGCTGTGAAGACAAAATCAATGGATTATGATTTTAATCAGAGGAAATGTCTACACATCCAGAATAGAAACCAATATTCATTGTTCTTTTCTCAGCTCATTTTCATATCTATTCATAACTGAACTGGCAGCACAAGAGGCTTCCGTTGCAGGAATCTGAAGCAAGAATCTGCTGGAGGGACTCAGTGGTTTGAGTCATATTCATGGGAGAAGACATGCAGGGTTTCAACCCAAAACATTGACAATTTCTTTCCTCACACTGAAGCCAATTGACCTGTTGAGTTTCTCCAGAAGATTGCTCATTGTGGTAAACATACCAATTGAATCTAATGTGAGTGTTAGTTATCTTCAACAATGCTTCTGACTGGCAGAGCGGTTCAAGTTTCTTAATGATAATGGAATGAAAATAAATTAGTTGCTTCAGCAGGAAGATTTTGCCGTGACCAGATTTCACCCATGCAGCAGTTTCCAACAATATTTCAAATTGTAATACTACTTTCTCAAGAAGTTTGTTGTTTAAAGAATCTTGCAGCATGAGCATAGATCACTGAAAATAAAAGCTAAGAAAGCACATATAAAATTTATATACTTAAAATAGAATTATAGATCTTAGAAAATAATAGACATATATGCACCTGATGTTATGGTGCATTGAATGCGGAGTTTCGATATAAAGACTCCTTCTTTATGCTTACGCACACTACCTTCAAAATTTGCATCGGATGAATAAATCAGTAGTCCATTTTAAAACTGAAAATGATTGAAACTAAAAAAGCAATGAATGGTAAACACAGTGTTCAATTCAGTCTTAGGTGAAAAGTATTTACTTACCAGCTTCAATTTAAAGCTCTCAGGAAATTAATAGTCAATCTTCAAAACTAGGATATCAAAAGCCTGTACATGTCATTTGCTTTATGACATGCATTACTGAAACCTGACTCCTCCATGTTCTGTTTTAAACATATCTTAGAAAATGAGAATAAATGCAACAAAATTTTAACTGAGTTTGAGAAGATAATTATCTCACAATGAGTTTTTTTTTACATCTTGAACTTTTATTCATTTGGCACTTTGGAGCAACACTTATTTTGGTGCTCAGTTGCAGCTCTACTTTGTTCACTTTTCTTCAATCTGTAGTCCTGATGATCACTGAATTCCACCCAGGGAGATCACAACAGAAGTCTGAAACATGTGACCTGCAAACACATTCTTTCCGTATTTTAATGGATGATCATTCCACTTCCCTGCTGTGCTGCAATGCTCTGATTGACAGGCTATGGCGTGAGAAGCACTGGGATAAAAAGTGACTATGAAATTAGCTTCAGCAGTATTGCCAAAAAAAATGAAATGAGTTTAACTTGCAGTTTTACAATGTTCGCATTTTTGAGTATAGGCTCATAAAATGCAAATGTTTCAAGTAGTGATTTTGTTTATAACAGACTTTACGTGATGGAAATCAGATATTTAATCTAAAGATGACTCATGATGATTTATAAACACAAAATAATCTGCAGATGCTGGGGGCAAAGCAACACTCACAACACGCTGGAGGAACTCAGCAGGTCGGGCAGCATCCGTGGAAACGATCAGTCAACATTTCGGGCCAGAACTCTTCGTCAGGTTCTGGTCCAAAACGTTGACTGATCGTTTCCACGGATGCTGCCTGACCTGCTGAGTTCCTCCAGCATGTTGTGAGTGCTGCTCATGATGATTTATACCTTAACACTATACATTTGATGGCAGCATATACCTGAAAGGCCTTCTTTTCAAATATCAATAAATGTTATCAACTGTAAGACTAAAATTAAGGTATTTTGCATTTTATTATATATGTTATTTTTCAGTTCTGTCAAATTGGATTTGTTTTCTGGAACAACAATATTCCCTAGAAATTAATTTGTCCTTAAACTGGAGCATTAAAATACGTACCTCTTTGTCATAGCAATAGACTTATAAATGTCAAATAGAGCACAATCCTCAATTATGTCCTTGTGCAGCAGAGTAGGAATTATTCCTAGATTGGAATGTGATGTGCCATACTAAAGTCCTCCAATGGAATTCCTTAGCTATCACAATACAGGTAATTCCCAGGTTATGACAGCATTCCTCTCCCGAGGACTGTTCATAATACAGGATGTTTGCAAGTTGGAAATGTGACACCCAGAAATAAATTTACATGTAAGCAAAAGCATGTTTAGTTAAAGCAGGGTTTTTAACCCAACAATTCAGATTTCTTTGGTATCATCGTGGTAGGAAAACTATCATCCATAATGTGGGGGGAAAAGCATGTTTTGATATTTCCAGTCTAAACCCTACATCCTGAAATATTGAGAATTCCTTTCCTCCGCAGAATGTGCTCGACCTGCTTAGCTCTTCCAACAGATTGGTCATTGATCCATAATCAGCAATGCCTTTGCTATGTATGGAATAAAGGACTGGTTTCCTTCATTCATGCTGTACAAAGATAGAATATGAACTGTCAATCCAACATTGAACCAGATTTGCAGACTGAGTTCCTCTGCAGCGGAAGATCTCTGCAGCTCCACAGCAGCCACCAAGTCCATTTCCACACACCCTTCCCCTATCCTGCCTTCCAAAGGCTCAATCATATGTTTGAGTTTTCCACAATCTGGGCACTTGTATTCTGTGGAGGGCGTATACTACATATTTTGAAGGACCTTAGTAAGTCATCTAGTAACTGCTGCAGGTCATCATAAAGAAAATGGCAGATAGAGGTGAGACGAAGCGAGCCCTCCTTTTCAAGGACAGAGACTGTGATATCCTTCTGGGGAAAATCAACAGGAGAGAAACATTTATTACCTGCAGAGTCAGAAGGCCATTTTGGACAATGTCCAGGTATATGGGGAAAGAGGTAGAAGCCAACTCTACAGGCAACATCTCCAAAAATGTGCAGCAGTGTAGAAAAACGATTATGATCTTATCAGCCCTCAATAGTCTAAATTTGCTTCAAAAAACACTATTGCTTATTGAGAATCAGATCTACCTCCTCCCACTTATTGATAACCAGCTGGAGATTTTTTCCCTCTCTTCCTTCATATCCACCTAGCAGGAAAGGGTTTCTTATGATCACTGGCACCTAGACAGTGATTCATGCATTCATTCATCAAATACCAATGAGTTCACCTCTCTAATTTGTCAAACGTACCAGCTGAGGATGCACATCCACATCTGTTGCTTCAAATGGAAGGGCCCTACAGGGCTCAGGTGCTGGCTGGTCTTAAGGAGACTGTCCTCCTGAGGCCTTTTGTGGCAACTGAGTCCAAGCTCAAATTTTTTGCCAGAACATAGATGCCATGAAAATTAACTTTTTGCAACAGCACAGTACATTACAAACCTAAATTAACATGAATTATATACAAATCAAAACAAAAGACAACATTTGTTTTATTTGAAGAGAGAAAAATGAAATATAATCTGAAGTAGTGTTATAGTTTTTTGCGTCAGTTCAGGAGTTTGATGGCAGTGGGGTGGAAGCAGTTGCTGAACTATGAGGTGTGGGCCTTTAGGCTCCTGTACCTCTTGTCAGAGGCAGCAATGAGAAGAGGGCATGGTCTGAATTATAGGGGTCTTTAATGATGGATATTGCCTTCCAGAGATGTTGTCTCCTTATAATTGTTGTCAATTGTTGGGGAGAGCTGTAGCCAAGATAGAAATGTCTGACTACAATATTCTCCAGAGCCTTTTACATTTCTGTGCATTGGAGTTTCCAGACCAGATGGTGACACAACTAGTAAGAATTCTCTCTACTACATAGATGCAAAAGTTTGGCAGCATTTTCAATGGCATGATGAATCTCCTTAAACTTCTAAGAAAGTAGAGACACTGACATGCCTACTTCATAGTTGCATTTATATGTTGGCCCCAGGATTGATTCTCCAAGGTATTGACATCTAGGCTCCCATACAATCACTATAAAGCTGCATTGAACAAATCACTGATTGGATGAGTCAAAATTTCCTCCGGTTAAACAAAGAGAAAAATGGAATAATTGTCTTGGTGCCAAAAAAGAACAATTAAATGTCAGTTCTCACTTAGAATCCCCGTTGTTTAAGACCACAAACCAACCAAATCTTGGTGTGATGGTCTCCAACTTATATTTTAACTGCCACATTAAGACTATTGCAAAGTCACCCTACTACCATCTTAAAAATATAGCAAAAGGACTTATGTCTCAGCAAGACTTAGAAAAGCTCATCCATGCATTTATTTTTAGTAGGCTTGACTACAGTAATGGAGTTTTCGCAGGTCTCTGTAACAAATCACTCAGACAGCTGCAGCTCATTCAGAATGTTGCTGCTAGAGTCCTCACTAAGACCAAGAAAGTAGAGAACATCACTCCAGTTCTCAGATCACTACACTGGCTTCCTGTTCAGAGGATTGATTTTGAAATATTACTACTGGTCTGGGGTCTAAATACATTTCCAATCTCCTGCTGCATTGTGAAACTTCCCGAGATCTCAAGTTGTCTGGGATTGGTCTGCTTACAGGGTCAAAACTAAACATGGTGAAACAGCTTTTAGTTACAATGCTCCACATATCTGGAATAACCTTCCAGAGGATCTGAAGTTTGCCCCAATTTTAAGTTCTTTTATACTGAGTCTTAAAACTTCACTTTGTGCTGCAGCTTTTAATTGGAATGTTCTGCACTGTAACTTCTACTTATCCTATCATTTTTGTGTGATTTTATTCTACTATATATATCTAAATTTTGATGTTTGCTATTTATATCTTGTTTTATGTAAAGCACTTTGAACTGCCTTATGTTTGAAAAATGTTTTTTTAAACAAACTTTCTTGCTTAAGAGTTGGTCCATTATTGTACCCTTCCAAGTAGGGCCCTCTTTATATTGATTCAGCAACCTTTCCTAAGCACATTTATCAAATTCCACCCCATTTAAACCTGTAACACTCTGGGTAATCCAGTGAATAAAATCTCCTACCAACTGAACTCCATTACAGGTATACTTACAACTAAGAGCAATTTCTCCACACAACTGATCCTTAAGTTCCCACTGATGATTGTGTGAGGGGGTTCACAATATTGCCCCACTAGAGTGACCTTCTGCTTCTTGATTCTAAGTTATAATTATTTCATGCAGGCAGAGGATATGGTTAATAGCAGGATTCTTAGCAGTGTAGAGGTACACTGGGATCTTAGGGTCCATGTCTATAGATCTCTCAAAATTGTCAAATGTTGATAGCATGGTGTAGAAGGTGTATGGTGTGTTAGTCATGGAATTCAGTTTGAAAGCCACAAGGAAACATTACAGCTGTGTAAAACTTTGGTTCGACCACACTTATTGCATTGTATTCAATTCCAGTCACTTTGTTATAGGAAGAATATGAAAACTTTAGATAGAGTGCAGAGGAAATTTACCAGGATGTTGCCTAGAGTAGAAAGTATGTCTTATGAGGAAAGATTGAGTGAGATCAGGCTTTTATCTTTGGACTGAAGGAAAATAAGATGTGATTTGTTACAGATGTATTAGATGATAAAAGCCTTTGGTAGAATGCCTTTTTCCCACAGTGGCAATGGCTAATACAAGAGGGCATAATTTTAAGATGATTGAAGAAAAGTATAGGCTGGATGACAGAGGTAGCTATTTTTCACAGAAATTGGAGAGTGATTGGAATATGCCGCCAGGAGTAGTGGTAGAGCTAAATTCACTAGGGAAATTCAAGAGACTTTTAGATGGGCACATGGATGAAAGAAAAAATAGATGGTTATGCGGAAGGGAAGCATTAGATTGATCTTAGAATAGGTTAAAAGGTCAGCACAACATCATTAGCTATAGGGCTGTGCTGTACTGTTCTATGGTCTATACTCTATGTTCTATGCAGGACCTCACCCTTTATTCTACCTTCAGTATGTCATTTGTACCAACGTGTATAATGACCTCTCACTGTCTGCACTCTCACTTGAGAATTTTCTGTAGCTGTACAGAGGCAAACTTCATGCTGGAACTGGGGAGGCAACACAACATCCTAATGTTTCTTCTGTAGCCACAGTATCTCTTGTCTGTCCCCTTCACTATGCCCAATCAAGATTTCTTTAAGAGTAAGATTTACATTCCACATGAGGCAACCAGAGAGATCAATGAATGGACATGCTTGGTAACAAGTCATATTGTAAGTGGGCCTTTACTGTAATCCAAGCTACCAGATTCAGCCCTCACATCATCGATCATTAAAACCAAGGTTCAAAAGTATTTTCTTTGATCATGATAAAAGTGGATGAATCTTCAGTGTGTCAATCCATAAGAGAAATATTAATGCATGAAGGTGCAGGAGATTCACCACAGTTACAGTAATGCAACTGCCTTGGCTCTGGGTCTTTGTTTTTGATAGGTACTAAGGCTTTCATCAGTACTGTTCATGCTTAATTTTCACATGAATGAACTCAATGTATTAATATTAAAGCAGTTCTATCCTCATTATTACATCAACAACATTTTCTTGATGTTCGATCTTGACATTCCATTTGTAGAAAGAGGATCTGTGTCATAAATCTCACATCACATTTACTGTGCTCTTCATTTGATGACATCATTTGTTCTTTATGTGCCATGTCATATGACATAGTGATCATAGTCTTTCCATGACCATGATTGTTCCTGGTAAATTTTTTGACTGGATGTTTTGCCATTGCCTTCTTCTGGGTAGTGTCTTTACTTGACGGGTGACCCCAGCCGTTACCACTCTCCAGATGATTGCCTGCCTGGCCTCAGTGGTTGCATAACGAGGACTTGTGATATGCACCATCTGCTCATATGACCATCAACCACTTGCCCCCATGGCTTCACGTGACCCCGATGGGGGGGGCTAAGTCGGTGCTATATCTTGCCCAAGGATTACCTGCAAATTTGCGGAGGGAAGGAGCACCATAAACCTCATTTGGTAGAAATGTATCTTCATGGAGAAGATCAAAGCAACAGAATATGAATTTCAAAAATTTTGCTGTGGTATCACTCCCATTACTACGGTTCTTTAGGGCCTTCTACCTATGTCATTCGTACCAACACAAACAAAGACTTTTGGCTGTTCACCATACCCTTTGAGAATTTTTTGAAGCTCCCAGGAGGCAACATACCATCCTGGTTTCTCTCCTGTGGCCACAGAATCTCTTGTCAGTCGGAGAATAGTCAGACTCAGTGACATTAGTGATACTTGTGCCTCTGTACCAGTTGACCCATTGAGAGACAATCTATAAACATTTCCCTGATAAACACAATTCTTATTTCCCTTGTGTGACCTGGAGAATCATACTTTATGGATGGCACGCTGAAGCCAGATGCAAATCACACATAAATGATGAAGGTAAAATATCTATAGTCTAAAATGATCAATACATTAATGTGATACATACAGCTAAAAGTCATTGGAAAACATTATTTCTGAATCTAAATTATATTCTATTGGCAACGAACTAGAGTTGAAATGTGTGCCTATTTCTGACAGGAGCATACATTGGTGTGGGAAGATTTAATTATGCTGACTGGTAGAATAAAGATTAGGACCTGCAGTTTTCATGCAGTGAATTCCTGATCTGTTAGCGGATCAGCAAAAAGCAAAGCTCCAACAGGACAGTCTTCCACAGAAAGGGAGGAAACAGAAATACACATGCTGCAGCTTGTCATGCTTCTGAAGGAACCTTATGTCAATATGTAAATTATACAGGATTTAATCAGAACAACACATGGCTGAAGACATGTGCAGGAAGGAGGGCTTCAGATTTATAGATAATTGGGCAGTTTTCCAGGGAAGGTGGGACCTGTTCCAGTGGGATGGTTCACATCTGAACTGGAGGGGGACAAATATTCTTGCACGTAGGTTTGCTAGAGAGGCTCCAGTAGATTTAAGCTAGATACAAGGGGGGAGGGGAACCAGAGCATAGGAACAGATGTAGCAGAGAAGGAAGTAAAAGGAGATAGTAAAGTTGTTAGTGATAAACAGAGAGTAAGAGGTGGAAAATTTCTTAAATACATTTATTTCAATGCTAGGAGCATTGTAAGAAAGGTGGATGAGCTGAGAGCATGGATTGATACCCAGAAGTATGATGTTGTAGCTATTAGTGAAACACGGTTGCAGGAGGGGTGTGATTGGCAACTAAATATTCCTGGATTTCGTTGCTTCAGGTGTGATAGAATCAGAGGGACAAGAGAGGGAGGTGTTACATTGCTTGTCAGAGAAAATATTACAGCAGTGCTCTGGCAGGATAGATCAAAGGGCTCGTCTAGGGAGGCTGTTTGGGTGGAATTCAGGAATGGGGAAGGTATAGCAACACTTATAGGGGTGTATTATAGACCACCTAATGGGGAGTGAGAATTGGAGGAGCAAATTTGTAAGGAAATTGCAGATATTTGTAGTAAGCACAAGGTTGTCATTGTGGGAGATTTTAATATTCCACACAGACTGAGAAGCTCATACTGTAAAAGGGCTGAATGGTTTGGAGTTTGTAAAATGTGTGCAGGATAGCTTTTTGCAGCAATACATAGAGGTACCAACTAGAGAAGGGGCAGTGTTGGATCTCCTGTTAGGGAATGGGATAGGTCAGGTGACAGAGGTTGGGGAGCAGTTTGGGTCCAGTGATCACAATGCCATTAGTTTCAATATAATTACGGAGAAGGATAGGTCTGGACCCAGGGTTGAGATTTTTGATTGGAGAAAGGCTAACTTTAAGATGCAAAAGGATTTAGAAGGAGTGAATTGGGACAAATTGTTTTATGGGAAAGATATAATAGAGAAATGGAGGTCATTTAAAGGTGAAATTTTGAGGGTACAGAATCTTTATGTTTCTGTTAGGTTGAAAGGAAAGGATAAAAGTTTGAGAGAGCCATAGCTTTCAAGGGATATTGGAAACTTGGTTTGGAAAAAGAGAGATATTGACAATAAATATAGGCAGCATGGAGTAAATGAGGTGCTCAAGGAATATAAAGAATGTAAAAAGGATCTGAAAGAAATTAGAAAAGCTTAAAGAAGATACGAGGTTGCTTTGGCAAGGTGAAAATAAATCTAAAGGGTTTCTACAGTTATATTAATAGCAAAAGGATAGTGAGGGATAAAATTGGTCCTTTAGAGAATCAGAGTGGACAGCTATGTACAGAGCCAAAAGAGATGGGGGAGATTTTGAACAATTTCTTTTCTTCGGTATTCACCAAGGAGAAGGATATTGAATTATGTAAGGTAAGGAAAATAAGTAGGGTAGTTATGGAAACTATGATGATTAAGGAAGAGGAAGTACTGGCGCTTTTAAGGAATATAAAGGAAGGGACAGAACCAACCGCAGGTAATGGCAAGACGGCCTGGCTTACCTGATGGAGGCAAGGGTTAGGAAGGGACAGAACCAGCCGTAGGTAACTGCAATACGGCCTGGCATACCCGACGGAGGCAAGGGTTAGAACGGTACAGAACCAACTGTAGGTAACGGCAATACGGCCTGGCTTACCCAATGGAGGCAAGGGACAGGAAGGGACAGAACCAACCGCAGGTAACGGCAAGATAGCCTGGCTTACCTGGGCGGAGGTAAGGGACAGGAAGGGAGCTAAGTACAGTGTGGCTCCAGGACTAGACTGCAGGTGAGACAAGGCGAGAGTTACCAGCAAGACAAGGCAGGGCTTTTGGCAAAGCAAGGTGAGACGAGAGCTTCAGGTGAGGCGAGAGTTACCAGCAAGACAAGGCAGGGCTTCAGGCTAGGAAACAGAAGGTAGAGGAAGGGATACAAGGAGTAAGGACAAGAACAATCCAGCACCCACACCCTGCTCTCTGAAGGTATTTATGCAGCCAGCCCCAACGAGCATCAGCTGACTCAATTAGAGCTCAACACGAGCAGGAACAGGGTAGACAGGAAAACCTGGAGCAAGGGTCGATGGACCGAACCATGAACTGGAATACAAACTTCACGGACCGGACCATGACAAGCAGGGGCTCTGACAGAAATATTTCAAATGTCATCAGAAATGGGGATGGTGCCGGAAGATTGGCATATTGCTCATGTTGTTCCATTGTTTAAAAAGGGTTCTAAGAGTAAACCTAGCAATTATCGGCCTCTGAGTTTGACGTCAGTGGTGGGTGAATTGATGGGAAGTATTCTTAGAGGTGGTATATATAAATATCTGGATAGACAGGGTCTGATTAGGAACAGCCAACATGGATTTGTGCGTGGAAGGTCATGTTTGACATATCTTATTGAATTTTTTGAAAAGGTTACTAGGAAAGTTGATGAGGGTAAAGCAGTGGATGTTGTCTGTATAGACTTCAGTAAGGCCTTTGACAAGGTTCCACATGGAAGGTTAGTTAGGAAGGTTCAATCATTAGGTATTAATATTGAAGTAGTAAAATGCATTAAACAGTGGCTGGATAGGAGACGTCAGAGAGTAGTAGCGGATAACTGTTTGCCAGGTTGGAGGCCTGTGACTAGTGGTGTGCCTCAGGGATCTGCACTGGGTCCAATGTAGTTTGTCATATACATTAATGATCTGGATGATGGGGTGGTAAATTGGATTAGTAAGTATGCAGATGATACCAAGATAGGTAGCGTTGTGGATAATAAAGTAGGTTTTCAAAGCTTGCAGAGAGATTTAGGCCAGTTAGAAGAGTGGGCTGAAAGATGGCAAATGGAGTTTAATGCTGATAAGTGTGAGGTGCTATATTTTGGTAGGACTAATCAAAATCGGACATATAAGGTAAATGGTGGGGCATTGAAGAATGCAGTAGAACAGAGGGATCTAGGAATAATGGTGCATAGTTCCCTAAAGGTGGAATCTCATGCAAATAGGGTGGTGAAGAAAGCTTTTGGTATGCTGGCCTTTATAAATCAGAGCATTGAGTATAAGAGTTGGGATGTAATGTTAAAATTGTACAAGGCATTGGTAAGGCCAAATTTGGAGTATTGTGCACAGTTCTGTTCACCGAATTAGAGGAAAGATGTCACAAAATAGAGAGGACAGAGAAGATTTACTAGAATGTTACCTGGGTTTCAGCACCTAAGTTACAGAGAAAGGAAAAAAATAGAGATATTAAAGATAGAAATACAGCTGTTTCTGATGGTGCAAGCAAAGGAGTTGCCGTTAGACGTCATCATTCTCCTAAGCTCCTCCTTCTTTGTGAGATGTTCACTTAATTATTTGCATTCCTTAACCTCTTGGACTCCTAAACCATCTGGCGTGGTTTGAAAGCAACTATCTTGTACCATTTGACTGATGGATTCACCATTAAGTGAACCTCTGCTCACTTTTCACCAGATAGAGAAATACTCTTACAAGGATTGGAGAACACAGAACACTTTATAATTTGCTCTAATGGCAACTATGTATTACATAGTCATAGTCATAGTCATAGTCATACTTTATTGATCCTGGGGGAAATTGGTTTTCATTACAGTTGCACCATAAATAATAAATAGTAATAGAACCATAAATGGGTAAATAGTAATATGTAAGTTATGCCAGTAAATTATGAAATAAGTCCAGGACCAACCTATTGGCTCAGGGTGTCTGACCCTCCAAGGGAGAAGTTGTAAAGTTTGATGGCCACAGGCAGGAATGACTTCCTATGACGCTCTGTGCTGCATCTGGGTGGAATGAGTCTCTGGCTGAATGTACTCCAGTGCCCACACAGTACATTATGTAGTGGATGGGAGACATTGACCAAGATGGCATGCAACTGAGACAGCATCCTCTTTTCAGACACCACTGTGAGAGAGTCCAGTTCCATCCCCACAACATCACTGGCCTTACAAATGAGTTTGTTGATTCTGTTGGTGTCTGCTACCCTCAGCCTGCTGCCCCAGCACACAACAGCAAACATGATAGCACTGGCCACCACAGACTAGTAGAACATCCTCAGCATCGTCCGGCAGATGTTAAAGGACCTCAGTCTCCTTAGGAAACAGAGACGGCTCTGACCCTTCTTGTAGACAGCCTCAGTGTTCTTTGACCAGTCCAGTTTATTGTCAATTTGTATCCCCAGGTATTTATAATCCTCCACCATGTCCACACCGACCTCTTGGATGGAAACAGGGGTCACCGGTACCTTAGCTCTCCTCAGGTCTACCACCAGCTCCTTAGTCTTTTTCACATTAAGCTGCAGATAATTCTGCTCACACGATGTGACAAAGTTTCCTACCGTAGCCCTGTACTCAGCCTCATCTCCCTTGCTGATGCATCCAACTATGGCAGAGTCATCCGAAAACTTCTGAAGATGACAAGATTCTGTGCAGTAGTTGAAGTCCGAGGTGTAAATGGTGAAGAGAAAGGGAGACAAGACAGTCCCCTGTGGAGCCCCAGTGCTGCTGATCACTCTGTCGGACACACAGTGTTGCAAGCACACGTACTGTGGTCTGCCAGTCAGGTAATCGATAATCCATGATACCAGGGAAGTATCCACCTGCATCGCTGTCAGCTTCTCCCCCAGCAGAGCAGGGCGGATGGTGTTGAACGCACTGGAGAAGTCAAAAAACATGACCCTCACAGTGCTCGCTGGCTTGTCCAGGTGGGCGTAGACACGGTTCAGCAGGTAGACGATGGCATCCTCAACTCCTAGTCGGGGCTGGTAGGCGAACTGGGGAGGATCTAAGTGTGGCCTGACCATAGGCCGGAGCAGCTCCAGAACAAGTCTCTCCAGGGTCTTCATGATGTGGGAGGTCAATGCCACCGGTCTGTAGTCATTGAGGCCGCGGCGTCTTCGGCACAGGGACGAGGCAGGACATCTTCCATAGTACAGGAACCCGCCGGAGCCTCAGGCTCAGGTTGAATACATGACGAAGTACTCCACATAGCTGAGGGGCACAGGCTTTGAGCACCCTGGTACTGACACCATCCGGTCCTGCAGCTTTGCTTGGGTTGAGACGTTTCAGCAGTCTTCTCACTTGTTCAGCTGTGAAGCCCACCGTGGTGGTTTCGTGTGGGGAAAGGGTATAGTCATGAGAGCAGGGTGGGGGACTGTGAGGAGGGGTAGGAGGGGAGAGTGGAATATGTGTTGGTTGGGGGCCGACAACAGATGGCTCATGTGGGGGATGGGCAGGGGCCACAATGTCAAATCTGTTAAAGAACAGGTTAAGTTCATTGGCCCTGTCTACACTGCCTTCAGCTCCTCTGTTGCTAGTTTGCCGGAACCCAGTGATGGTCCTCATCCCCCTCCAGACGTCTCTCATGTTGTTCTGCTGGAGTTTCTACTCAAGCTTCCTCCTGTACCTGTCTTTAGCCTCCCTGATCCTGGCTTTCAGGTCCCTCTGTATTGCCCTCAGCCCTCTTTTTAGTGTTCAGGATGTCCTTAATGTCCTTTGTCACCCATGGTTTGTTATTTGAATAACAAAGGACAGTTCTTGTCGGAACATTGCAGTCCACACAGAAGTTGATGTAATCAGTGATGCACTCTGTGAGCCCATCAATATCCTCTCCATGTGGCTCATAGAGTGCCTGCCAGTCTGTCACCTCAAAACAACCCTGGAGCGCCTCATAAGCCTCCTCTGACCATTTTCTCACTGTCCTCGAGGTTGCAGGTTTAAGAATATACAAGATATATTCTTGCATTTTAAATAAATTCACATTTTTAAAAAATTCTCTTCACTTCTAATTTTTACTCCTCTGCATTCATTTCCATGCACACAGTTTGTTAACTCATTCAAACCAGTGTGTTTTATATTCTTGTTTAGCAATTTATACACCCTTATCGCTATGTCTCCTGACTCCCACTCTCTATTTTGGAATGGGGAGATAAATCTTGAATACTGAGATTCGATTTGGTCAAATCCAGTTTGGAAACCAGTTAGTGTTAATTTTCAAGATAACTTTCTTGCGTCAAGAAAGCCTTAGACTTCCTGCTAGATCTGAATCGAAGCCTGAAGAGAGGCATTACATCTACTGAAGCGCTGGTACATCAAGTTATCTGCATCATCTTTATCTTCTCTGATGTTAGCGATGATTCGTAGTTCTGAAATAATGCTCATCCAACTACAAAAGCTATCTGTCACACGTAATATTAAAAATAGTGCGACGTCTGGTGCAGAACCACAAGCTAACAGTATTCACGGCGGAATAAGCCAAAACGAGTCAGTGGCTATGCAGATTTGACCGGATCAGAACAGAGGTTTAAATGGCTGTTGAGGTAAATCAGCAGCTCCACATATGAAAGAAAAGAGTGACTAACTTAGTAACAGGGAACCATGGAAACACCATTAATGCTTAGCTGATTACATGTTTAGCTCCAGTATCTGACTTCAATCTAGCCCAGTCTTATGGTGTATATCCTGAAAATTCTTGGCCACTCAGGTTTCAAGGTGGCTTTAGTAGGTGAGTGCCACGACACCTGCATATTGGTACATCACTGCCTCTCCAGGATTTTTATAACAAATAAATACAAAAACTATGGCCAGGAAACATTTTGCAGTTAATCGTTTTCTCCAATGTGAATGTATTTTTAAGCATGGAATAATTTTGATTTACTTTATTTCTTCAGTGCAGTTTCTTCTCAGCAAAATACATTGCCATCTGGTATCTTACATTGTCAGTAAGGCAAACACTCCTAATTAGAAGCAATTCTTGCAGAGTAATGACAGACCTTTGCAGAACACCTCAGAGTTGTCACTCTGCAGAAAATCAGTAAACTGGGCTGATATGTTACGAAATACAGCAGAATCAAGAAGCCATGAATAAAACCCTTTCTATGCTGTTTCACGGTTTCACAAACAATCTTCCTTTCAGGTTTTTCACTTCCATGTACAAGAGATTTTTTTTTATTTTTTATTGGCTTTTCTCCTGAGATTTGTTCAGTTTTTCTATTTCAAGGTGTCATAGAAAAGATTATAAATGCACTTTCTGTGGGAACGTTTTACTAGCAAAGTAGATTAGTGCAGTTCATTTCCCACTGGACTAACAATCTGGAGACCAGATCTCTCCATGGAAGTACACACATTTGATTTCATTTCTTGAAAAAACTAGAAATCAAAAGGTGGTATGCTTATTGTGACCATGAAGCAAACATTTATTTCAGGCAAAATTAAAATAAACAAATCTATATATGGTTCATTATTTTTTGTTTTGTTATTTAGGGAAGGAAACTTACCATCCCAGGCTGATTAGGCCTGTTCCTCAGCAACCTATCTGTAACCTGAAGCAGTCAATCAACATCAGAACCAGTTAAATGTTTCAGATGTACCTGTTATAAACACAAGCGCAGTGCTGGTATGCTGTTTCGCATACACTCGGAATCCTTCTGTACCCAACAAACTGGCCACTGTGTGTATGTTCGTGGTCTTCTGCTGCTGTAGTCCATCCTTTTCAAGGTTCAACATGTGCATTCTGCACTCCACTGTTGTAACATGCAGTTATTTGAGTTAGACCATTAAGACCATAAGACATAGGAGCAGAATTAGGCCATTCGGCCCATCAGGTCTGCTCTGCCAATTCATCATGGCTGATCCACTTCCTTCTCAATCCCATTCTCCTGCCTTTTTCCCATAACCTTTCATGCTCTGACTAATCAAGAACCTCCACCTTAAATGCACCCAGCGACCTGGCCTCCACAGCTACCTGTGGCAATGAATTCCACAGATTCACCACCCTCTGGCTAAGGAGATTCATCCTCATCTCTGTTCTAAAAGGATGGCCCTCTACTTCCCAACACTGTATTCCATCTGCCATCTCTTTGCCCCTCCTCCTAATCTGTAGCTTCTCTGCTTTCTCAACACCTCCTACCCCTCCACCTACCTTCGTATTGTCCACAAAATCATCAATTATATCATCCAAATAGTTGACGTACAATGTAAAAAGAAGCAGTCCCAACATAATGCAACAGTAATCTTCTAGCATTCCAATTTCTACTCTCACCTCTCGTTTACTCTTCATATATTTGAAGAAACTTCTGGTATAATTTTTGAGCTTACCTCCATATTTCAGCTTTCTGCCTCTTATAGTTTTTTAACTTGCCTTCTGTTGTTTTTAAACATTTCCCAATCCTCAAACTTCCCAATAATTTTTGCTCCATTATGTGCCCATTCTTTTGTTTTTATGTTGCTTTTGACTTCCCTCGTCAGCCACAGTTCCATCACCCTGTCTTTTGAATACTTCCTCTTCTTTGGCATGAATCTATCCTGCACCTTACGAGTTGCTTCCAGAAACTCCAGAAACTCCAGCTATTGTTATTGTATTATGATCACTGTTTCCTAAGGATTTCTTTACCTTAAGGGGGCTGCTATTGAAACCTACCAAATATTGAAAGGACTAGATAGGGTGGATGTGGAGAGGATGCTTCCTATGGTGGGGATATCCAGAACTAGAGAGCACAGTCTCAAAGCTAAGTGGTGAACTTTTAGAACAGAGATAAGGAGGAATTCTTTTAACCAGAGAGTAGTGAATTTGTGGAATGCTCCTCCATAAATTGTGGTGGAGGCCAGGTCCATGGGTATATTTAAGGAGTAAGTTGATAGTTTCCTGTTTGGTCAGGGCATCAAAGGATATGGTGGGAAGGCAGGTGTATGGGGTTGAGTGGGATCCGGGATCAGCCATGATGGAATGGCAGAGCTGAATGGCCTAATTCTGCTCCTGGGTCTTATGACCTATTTTGATTCATTATACAACACCCAGTCCCCTAGTGTGCTCAACCACAAACTACTCCATAAAGCCTTCTCGGAGGCTTTCCACAAGTACTCTCTATTGAAGAGAGGAGAAGATGGTGACGCGACGCACCGCGCGCGGCTATTCCGAATGATATCGATATGTGTAACTAGGGGTGCCGCACACAAACTGGATTTGATGGGGACATCCCTGAGAAGCGCAGAGGAACATCTGGAGTAACTTCTGAAATGCCTGTTTCGCTGCCGTTGCTACTGTGCGATCGAGAATCTCCGGAGACTAAGGCCCCAAATCCTCAGCTTTGCGTATCGCCTGTTGCCGGGGCCGGGGTCGAAGCGTTCAGCAGAGATGGTGCTTGGTGCTCGGTGTTGGGAGGTGGTTGGAGGCTCGGAGTTTTTCGGACAGACTCGGAGTTGGACTGAGGTCGGATACTTCCAGGATGCTGCACTGGCAAGTTGGCGGTGCTGGAGATTTACTGTCTGTGTGAGATGATGGGATTTTCGAGAGACTTTGAGACTTTTACTGTGCCATGGTCTGTTCTTATCAAATTACGGTGTTGCTTTGCACTGTAGTAACTATATGTCATAATTATGTGGTTTTTGTTAGTTTTTAAGTCGGTTTGTCATGTGTTTTCATGATATCATTCTGGAAAAACATTTTATCATTTCTTAATGCATGCATTACTAAATGACAATAAAAGGGGACTGTGTGTCTTCATAATCATAATCATAATCATAATCATAATATTGGGATCCAGCATCAATTTGACTTTCCCTACCTATCTGCATATTGAAGTTCCTCATGACTAACATGATAGTACATTTTTGACATGCTTTTTCTATCTTCTATTGTAATTTGTTGACCACATCCTAGCTGCTGTTCAGAGGCCTCTAAATAACTCCCATCATGGTCTTCTTACTTTTGCAGTCTTTTTAGTCTACCCATAAGGGTTCTACACCTTTCGATCCTATGTCACCTCTTTCTAAAGATTTGATTATAATTTTTACCAGCAGAGCCACTCCTCCTCCTCTGCCTATGGGCCTGTCCTTTCAATGGGCACCACAACATCATACCTGCCATCTCTAACTGTGCTACAAATCACCTATCTTATTTTGTATACTGTGCAAATTCAAATATAACATCTTCAGCCCTGTATTTGTCTTTTTTTTTCAATTTTGTTTCCCTTTTTCACTGTAACTCACCCTGCTGACTGCAGTGTTGTCCTATCTTCTGCCTGCCCTTCCTGACAGTCTCATTATACACTACCTCTGCTTGTAAACTGACATCCCTATCACTCCAGTTCCTATCCCTCTGCCAAATTAGATTAAACCCTCCCCCAACAGCTCTGGAAAATCTGCCTGCAAGGATATTGGTCCCCTTCTGGTTCAGGTGTAGCCCATTCCTTTTGTGCAGATTATACCTTCCCCAGAAGAGATCCCAATGATTGATAAAGCTGAAATCCTGCCCACTGCACCAGTTCCTCAATGTGTCGCTTTACATTTGGCCTACCATATCAAACACTACACATTTGTCTGTGCTAAACTCCACCTTCTATATCTCCCCCAAAATTTGCAATTGATATGTATCCTGATGCTCTTTGCTAATCTTCTGTGATATCCACAGCACCACCAATCTTCGTGTCATCTGCAATCTTTCTAATGCACCCACCTACTTTTTCATCCAGGTCATTTATATGCATGACAAACAGTAGAGGTCCTACTACAGATCCCTGTGGAACACCACTAATCAGAGACCTCCAATTAGAATAAGTCCCTTCAACCACTTACATGGGAAGTCAGTACTGAGTCAAAACAGCCAATTCACCATAGATCCCATGCACCTTAAACTTCTGGATGAGCATCCCTTAAGAGATCTTGTTAAATGAGTTACTGATTCCATGTAAACAACATCCACGACTCTACCTTCATCAATTACCTTTTTCATCTCATCAAAAACCTCCATCAAGTTAGTTATACATGATCTGCTCTGCACAAAGCCATGCTGGCTCTCTATAATTAGGCCATGGTTCTCCAATTGTTCATTAATCCTATCTCTTATAATTCTCTCAACTTCCCAACACCTGATGTGAAACTCACCAGTCTATGGTTTCCAGGTTCTCATCTTGAATTATGGAACAATGTTAGCTACTCGCCAGTCCTCTGGGACCTTGCCTGTGGCTAGAGAGGACATGAAGATTTTGATCAAGGCCCTAGAAATCTATTCTCTTGCCTCTCTCAAAACCCTGGGGTATATCCCATTAGGCCTTTAGGATTTATCCACGTTAATGCTCTTTAAAAGACTCAACGCAACCTGCTCCTTTACTTTGAAATGCCCTCACATATTAATATGCATGACACTAATCTCTCTATCCTCTATGCCCTTCTCTTTGGTAAATACTGATGCAAAGTACTCATTAAGGACCTCATTCTTCACATCCAACCAAATATTCTCCCCCTTATCCTACCACCTTCCCAGTTATCCTGTTATTACTAATGTACTGTGTGTATAGAATGCCTTGGGATTCTCTTTAATCCTACTTGCCAAGGGCTTTTTATGACCCCTCCTGGTTTTCCTAATTCCCTTCTTGCTTCTTTATAATCCTCAAAGGCTCTGTTTGATTCTAGCTTCCTAAACTTTACATTTCGTTTTTACTTCTTCACTAAATTCATTACATCTCTCGACATCCGAAGTTCCTTTACCTTGCCATCATTGTCCTTACTTCAGACTGGAACATACTATTCAGTATTTAATATTTCAGTAATATTGTAAATGTATTGTTTGATTCAGCATTCTTTGTTGTTTAAGTAACTCATTATAGGTTATATGTAAAAGTATGCAAATGGCGTACATGATGACGCCACCACATCATGCGCGCATGCCTCATGTAATGTAAAAACGAAACTAACAAAAACACAGTCTAGTCTCCCATCTTTTTCTTTTAATTAGTTTTATGCTTTGGAGTTACAAAAAGATAACAGTAGTGACAAGGAAGTTTTAAACAAAGATGACTACATGCCTGTTGAAGCGCAGAGAGACATTTTTTAAAAAGTGCAGCAAGATGCCAAGTTAAAAAAGAAATGTTTTTTCTTTAGAACAGCACTTTTTCTCCATGAAAGGAAAGAGGATTGAGTTTTAAAAAAAGATAGAAAATGGACAAATTCATGGATTCATAAACAGTGAGTTCTGGGTGATAAGAATCATAAATAAAATAAAAACAGAAATGGCTGGCTACATCAGAAAGAAAGTTTCATTTGATTGCACAAGAGGTAGCTGGATATAATATACTGAGTAAATTGAGCAGTATTTTGAAGTAAATGAAAAAGCCAATGAAAAGCAAATGCCAATTTTGCTGAGTGCATTGGATGTAAAAGCATACAGTTTACTTAAAAGTTTAACAGCTCCAACCAAATTAGCTGAAATGAGCTTTGCTGATATCATGGAAGTACTGCAGAAACATTCAGAACTGAATCCATTGTTGATGGTAGAATGCTTTAGGTTTCATAAGCAGACTCGAAAGGAAGGGGAGTCCATTTCAATGTATGTGGCTGAATTGCATTGATCACCTGAGCATTGCCAGTTCAGTAATGGATTTAATGATGCACTGAGAGATTACTTAGTTTGTGAAAAAGCATTCCACAAAAAGAAAGCATTCAAAAATATCTCCTAGCTGAAACAAGCCATGGAAATCACCTTTTCAATGGACACCGCAGTCAGAGATACAGTTGAGAATGAAAGTGAGTGTGAACAGACTTGCAATGTCTAAATAGAAATTAGCCCGGCCAAACAAATGTGTGTAACCGTTATGACAGGGGCTCACATAGACCAGGCCAACACAGATGTAGAGGCAAAACTTGCTCAAAATGCAACAAAGTAGGACACATACAAAGGAGCATGTCAGGCAGACAAACATAAATGGACTACACAGGGAAAATGAAAAAATAAAAAGTCAAGTTGCAGTTTCAAAAAAAGCATTAATCTGCATGCTGTTGATGAAATATCTGATAATGATGAGAGTGCCACAGAACTGATCAGCCTTAAGATTTAAATGTGAAAACTAATATTAGATAAATAATATAGCTTACACCAGAAGAGAATCACAAATTAATATAAATGGAATGAGACAACTGTTTCAGTTATTCCACAAAATGAGTTTGAACAGCATTTGAAACATACTAAACGGAAGCTTGCGGATATCCAACTAAGAACAAACTTGAGACATGGTAGTTCATGTAGGAATGACATTCATAACAGTGATAGACAACAATCAACAAGCCACATTGGGCTTGTATGTGGTAAAAACAGGAAGGCCAAGATTGTGAGGGTGTGAGTGGCTAAGACAACTTCAACTTGATTGGCGATCCATCCACATTCCCTGCAATAAGAGTCAACTGAAAGCGAATTTAGAAAGGTACTGGATGCTGCAACAACAGTGTTCAGTGATTGCATTGGAAAACTCAAACATATCAAGAGTAAAATAGCGTGAAATGAAAATGCCACACTCAAGTTTTGCAAAGCCCATCCCTATCCTCATATCATCCGTGATAAAGTAGCCAGTGAGCTAGACCACTTGGAGGCTGAAGGAATTCTTTACAAGTTTTAGTGAAGCCCATGAGCCACACCAGTAGTCCCAGTCACGAAGATGAATGTGCCTATCAGGATTTGTGGTGATTTTAAGGTCACCGTCAACCCAATACTGTAGGTAGACCAATATCCTCTGCCCAGCATAGAGGATATCTTCGCAAAGCTTTCTGGAGGGAAATACTTCAGCAAAGCAGACTTAGCTGAGTCCTACCAACAGATGGAGATAGGAAAAACAGCCCACAGTGTTTCTCAAAGGGCACATTCACAAGGGGATTTATCACTATGATAAACTTACTTCTAAGATAGCACCTGCACCTACATTATGACAGGAAGTTATGGACCAGGTCTTCAAGACTGTCTGAGCATCCAGTCTTACTGGGATGACATCTTTGTTATTGGTAAGGATGACAAGGAACAACTCCAAAACCTCAAGACAGTGTTAAAAGTATTGGAAGAATATATGCTCAGAGCACATTGTGATAAGTGAGAATTCTTTAAACCAAGAATCACTTACTATGGTCACACCATTGTGCACAAAGATTACACAAGTGTGCTGAGAAAATTCAGGCAGTGGTGGATACCCCAAGGCCAAAGAACATGTCACTGTTGTGTTGCTTTTTATGATTTATCAATTGCTACAACAGATTCCTTGCAGACCTGGCTACTATGCTTCACCCTTGAACCCATTACTATACAGGTTGGGAAGAAATGGCAACGGACGAAGCAGTGTGAGGTGCTTTTCCGAAAAGTAAAGGAAATGGTGATGTCAGACACTGGACTCAAACATTATGATCCATATTGTCCAGTGAAGCTTGCCTGTGACACCCTGCCTTATGGTATAGGTGCAGTCATGAGTGACGGAATTAAATGTCCCATAGCCTTTGGATCATGTGCCCTTACTGCTGGAGAGAAAAATTACATACAAATTGACAGCGAGGCTTTGAGTCTGGTTTTGAGTGTAAAACTTTTCAGCAGTACTTGAATGGGAGAGAGTTTGCCCTCGTTACTGATTATCAACCGCTAGTGTCCATTTTCAGTCCGCAGAATATGTTCCTCCAACAGCAGCAGCATGGATGTAGATTTGGGCTCTGTTTATTGGAGGACACAATTACAAGATCAAATCTAAGAATCATGGAAATACTGATGGAGCATCTCAGAGAAAGGAGAAGAAAGGTTTCCAGCAATGATCCCTCTAACTTGTAATGACCAATATGCGCAAATATCTAGTGGTGTGCAATTTTTTGCCCAGTGACAACCACACATGTGCAAACTGAATTTTTAACCTGAAGCTATCTTAAGGATAATAAACTATCAAGTCCAGTTTGTTGAATATTGTTTAAAAGAAAGAAAATAACTGTTGATAGAACTTCAATCTCCTCTGAGTTTGATCATTTTCTCTCTTGTTCTTCTGCGCTTCCACAAAACATACAAACGTTTGTATATAGCAAGCCTATAACAGGTAATGAAGGATTTTCTCTCCAGAGTTTTTGCAAACCTTTCATAAGTGATTTGTTTTCTCAATGATTCTTCAAAAAGTCAAGTTTCGAAATTTCACTCCACTTCTTCCCACTTGCAAATTCTCCAGCCATTTTTGCCTCACGGCAATACTGCCCGTAACACTGGTTTCTGTGAAGTGCAAAAATATTTCTCATTACTGCATGTCCCTGACTTCATGGGCTTTTGGTGTAGCAGTTTCTATTGTTTCATTAAGCCATTCCACTTTAACTGAATTAGCAGTTCTTTTGTGCTTCATGCCCTTTGCTTCAATAAAAGCAGTATAGATAAGCCAGTTTTAAAATCTGAAGACAAATCAACGCAAACTCCACATTGTCAACACCATCTGCATCAGAAACCGGATCGTGATTGTGTACGATTGTGAAATATACTTAACATGCCAATGAGGTAGAGGGTGACAACCTTTTGTGCACAGCTTAAATTTCTCTGTGTACTAGTAGCATAAGATGTGTGCGTGCACATACACACATAGCTTAAAAGAGACATTGGTGTCCAGAGCTGTCACATCCACCTCTTGCAGTTTGAAAGTCAACTTTAACAACCACCATGGAGGAGGCACTAGAATCTGAGGTTGTTTCACAGCCACAAGTCTCACAGAGTGATCTCACTTGTCAGGAAAGATGTTATCCCACAAAAATATGAAAACCTCCACAGCGATTAAATGTTTAGGACTGAATGGGACATTTTAAAATTTATTATGCTGTGGATGTGTATATTATAGTTGTATTATATAGTGTGTATAGTTGAGGTGCATTGTCTATTCAGATGAAGTTTATAGTAAAGCTGGAAGGAGTGTTGTGTATTTAATATTTTAGTGATATTTGAGTAATATTGTAAATATCCTATTTGATTAAGCATTCTTTGTTGTTTAAATAATTCATTGCAGGTTTTCTGTAAAAGTATGCCAATGGCATATGTTATCACAACAGCATGTCATAAGTGTGTGTTTGCTTAAAGTAAAAACGAAATTGATGTACATGCATTCTGGATTCCAGCATTTTTGTTTTAATTAGTTTTCTGTTTTGGAGTTACAAAACATAACACATCCTTTACCTTCCCTGTACTCTATGCAGTTGATTTTTAAACACCCCCCAATTTTTGGATGTGGACTTGCCCTAAGGCAGCTGTTCCCATTTATCTCTACGTAGTTCCTGCCTAATCCTTTGGTAATTTGCCCTGTAGGCCCTCTGCTGAACAGAGTCGACCATGGATGTTGCATTCCAGCTGTCTATGCAAGCCAGGACAGTACGATATGGAAACCAAGCTGTTGCCTATGCAGCATGCTCTCAGTCGCTACACAGTTGATGTGTCCAAAGGAATGGCAGAGACTGGTACAGTTTGGCACCAGTGGTGTTGCAGGAGTTGCCAGTCAGCATTAAACACAGCGTAGGACTGCCTGAGGGACTCCAGCTCAACATCTTTCCTTGGAGCTTTCTCCCAAAACCTCCCCCATGAATGGGTATAACCACAAGGCAGCAGATGATTGAGATCAGAGTTTTCCTTCTTTTAGATAAGCTGCCAACCACAGCGGTTGAAACCAATCTGCCCAAAGTGAATGGTTTAAGGTGCCAGCGACAAGCCTTTCCTAGGAGGACCACAAGCATAGAGTAAGATTTGGGGATTTGCATGTCTCAATGACCCAGAGAGCTACGTTGACTAGAGTCAGGGCCGTGTGCTTTGGCTCTTGGTAGAGTCACTCGTGCCAAATGGGTCAACTTGTAGAGGCCAGATGAAGAGTAGTCCAGCAGTCCACCAGGTTCAGGTGTTCAGCTCAGAGCTACCAACACTGACTGACCAAAAAAACATTGTTACGGAAACGGCAATGAAGAATTCCACTTTATCTGTGTGTGACGGTATGGACAGGCAGAGGCGGAGGATCTCCATAGCTATCCTAAATACCAGCAGCAATAAGTAAGTAAGTAACCTCCCTTTACCCCTTCTCCTGTCAGTAGAAACGGTTCTGCTGGACTTAATAGCTAAGGCACATGTGAATGCCAGGAGCTGGACTTGATTGTCAGACTATTTGGTATGACACCATTGAGAGCAGTTAATAGGTAGTGGGAGCTTATCCTCACTACACCCCTCAGCTATGACAACCTTAAGAAACCATCACAACAGCAGAGGTTAATTTGCCTTGCTCCAACTTAATACTCTTCCAGAAAGTCCATACATATCCTTACCTACAGCTGTCTTAAAACTTAAGGAATTGTGGATGCTGTTCCCTAACTTCTTATATACTGAAAGGTTAATCACCTGACCAGACTGAATAACCTACAACAGATCCAGTACAGTCCCTCCTCTTGTTGGACTATCTACATATTGAATTAAGAAACCCCCCTCAATGCACCTAACAAATTCTGCCCCATCTAAACCTTTTGCACTCAGAAGTTCCAAGATAATGTCTCCCATGACAACAGCACTGTTGTTTTTACACCTTTCCTTAATCTGCCTTCATATCTGTTCCTCAAGGTCCCAGTGACTATTGGGGAGTCTGTAATACAATCCCATCAGAGTGATTGCAGCCTTCCCATTTTTGAGTTGTGCCGATACGATGAGCTTTCCATCGTGTCCTCTCTGAGTGCAGCTGTGATGTTATCCCTGATTAGTAGTGCAACTTCCCCCACCTCTTTTACTTTCCTCTCTATCATTTCTAAAACATTGAAGCCCTGGGACATTAAGCACACATTCCTGTCCCTCTATCAACAAAGTCACTGTAGTAACCACAACATTATAGTTCCATGTATTGATCCATGCTCTAAGTTCATCACCTTTACTTATAATACCTCTAGCATTAAAATATGCACACTTCAAACTATCCATTCCATCATATCTATTACTTTGCTTCTGTCTGTTTTTACTGGCATCGACATTGACCTTCCTCTCCATCCTTCCACTTTCTGACCTGGTGTTCTAGCTCTCATCACCCTGACAAACTACGAGGGGTGATTGATAAGTTTGTGGCCTAAGGTAAAAGGATTCCATTTTAGAAAACCTAGCACATTTATTTCTCAACATAGTCCCCTCCTACATTTACAGACTTAGTCCAGCGGTCGTGGAGCATACGGACCCCTTCTTTGTAGAAATCGGTGTCTTGGACCTCCAGAAAGTGGTCCACAGTAGGGGTGATTGATAAGCTTGCGATCTAAGGTAGAAGGAGGTGAGTTATACAGCTATCGCTACATGCATGTGCAGTTCAATTCTTTGAGTGATTATGCAGAAAGTTTGAAGTTAATAACTCATCTCCTTCTACCTTAGGCCATGAACTTATCAATCACGCCTCATCTATGAAACCCTCCCAAGTAGCACAAGCAAACCTTCTGGCCAGGTTATTGGTTCCCCTCCATTTCTGGTGCAACCTATCGCTCGTGTGCAGATCATCCTTGCCCTAGGAGAGGTTCCAAGAACCTGAAACTCTGCCCCCTGCACAGGTTACTCAGCCATTAATTTATACCATCATTCTATTCCTGCCATGACTAACATATGTCACTGGGAGTAACCTAGAGATTACTAACTTGGTGGACCTGGTTTTCAGCCTCTTTCCTAAATCCCTGTACTCACTGTGCAGGACATCTTCCCAGTTTCTACCATTGTCATTGGTTCCAATGCGCACCACGACCTCTGGCTGCTCACCCTCCCTCTTGACAATCTACTGTAGCTGTTCTGAGACATCCTGGACCCTAGCACCTGGGAGGCAGTAATGGGAGAAATTATCTGAAAGTTCTAATCAATCAAGGTTTATGTTCGTTTATTTTACGGCACTTCATCACATATGTCAGTGATAATAAAGCTGATTCTGATCTTAAACCTGACTCTTGATAAACTCACATACATCAACAATTGTTTCTGAATTAAGGTATCTTTATTGTTATGACAGATGCATCTGTGGAATGCTCTGCCTCAGAGGGCAGTGGAGGCCAATTCTCTGGATGCTTTCAAGAAAGAGTTAGATTGAGCTCTTAAAGATAGCGGAGTCAAGGGATATGGGGAGAAGGCAGGATCGGGGTACTGATTGTGGATGATCAGCCATGATCACAGTCAATGGCGGTGCTGTTTCGAAGGGCTGAACGGCTTACTCCTGCACCTATTGTCTATTTTCTATAGATACTTTCCTGAATTTAGGATTCATTTGAGTTGTTAATCTTGATTACATTCTGTGTGACTCAATAGCTATGGTACACGCGTGTGGCACAGTGATCTATTTATTCCAGTATTTTTCCTTCTTATCCCATTCAAGGGGGGAAAAATGTGATACTGTGAAATAAGGGAAAATACAAATGGGTAGAAAGTCTTTTGCATGCATTGATTACTTGAAAGAAAGATAGGTACACACAAATCAATTTATGATTTGTGTCATTGTGATTTTCCAATACACAACATAAAATCATTATCTGTCCTCTCCCTTCTTCCCCAACTTTGTCTAGAGATCATACCTTATGTAATAAATTGGGTTTGTTAGGGCAGACAATGCAAGTACTCATGGTTATAGCCTGAGTCTTGCCATCAGTTATATTGGCCATGCAATACAAACACTCAATGAGATAATGCTGAGAATACATAATAAGCCATTAATCAGTGTGCACTTCCATGACGAACTAAACATACAAAGTCAGCAATCACCACGAATCACAACCACTTGGAGGATCCCTTTCAAGTTGTGCACCATCCTAGCCTGAAAATGCATCACCATCCCTCCATTGTCATTTGACAAAACCCTGGAGATTCTCAATTAACAACAACGTGTAAGCCTCCAGCTGAAGTCCAATGGTTCAAGAAAGCATTTCACCATCACTTTCTCAAAGTCATTCAGGGAAAGGCTACATATGCTAGACTTGCTTCTGCCATTAATAAAATAAAAGGCATCTCCAAGTTCATGAGCTGCTTTTGAGCTCTTTACCTTATCCTTCAGTTTCTGAATGTGCACCAGGGTTTTACTTTCACCAGAACGGGAATGAGTCAATATATGCCTGACCGAACTGTTTTGAAATTGTAGCAGCCAGCATGCTGAGAAAAAGATCCAGCACATGCCATCAAAAAGTTATTTTGAGAGCATAAGCATGCTTTGAATGTTTTAATACAGCGGAGTAACATGTGACAATGTGTGGTGCAGGCTGACGCAGAGCCGGTGAAATGGAGAGGAAAGAAATGGGCATGCTGAAGATGAAATCTTGTGTTACTAGGCTGTGTACAAAGGAAAAACAATGCAGTATAATTTATTTGCGGTGCAGGAAAATAGTACAAAGTTAGAAGATCAGCCATTGCAGCACTTTGATGAAAGACCAAGTAGCCAAATGTCATCCTCCTATTTCCTTTTTACCTTTACGCTTGTAAGTTTATTATAGTCTCCCTTTTTTACCATCAGTCTTAGCAACAATGCTGCTGGATTTGATCTACTAAGCTACCCCTGTCTACAGTAGAATCAGTTGGAGCCCTCATTATCTATAAGAATAATAATGATGATGATGATGATGATAATGATGACGTCGACTCCGACCTGAGAGGCCAGTGTCGGGCATTTTCATGCCTTACAAGGCGCAGTCCGAAAGGCTGTGTGGGGTGGCACTCCTTGCACAAATATTTCGCAGTATTATATTTTTATGAGGCCAAGTTGCGAGCTCGTCATCAACCCAATGCAGATGGAAAGCACGCACGGGGATGGTCTGTCACTAGATCGAACTCGGGAACCCCCGTTCTCAAGCCCGGCGCTGATCTCACTGCACCACCAGCCGATCATGTAAAAAGGAATGCATAATTCCTCCTGCTTCACAGTATATTGGCCAGTGTTTCTGAATACTCATCACTAGTAAACACCACAGGTCTTCTTAAAGGACTAGAGTTTAGCTCTGCAATGCTAAGTTCCACCAAATAGCCAGCATCACCCTGTAAGCTGGCTATGAGCAAGGGAGACTGGAACTGATAGCTTGAACAGGTCCTGATTAAACCTCCCGTCAGTGGTATCAAATAGCTGAAACTCATGCACTAGTCACAATGAATCTGAATGATTGGAAAATGTATCTAACAGTGTATCACCAATGCTGTAAGGGGGAAGTAATAATCCACAGTGAAATATAAAAATGAGAAGAATATGATTCAGCAATTGACCCAGAGGTCAGGATTTCCATCTAGCTGCCTTACAGGACAAACTTTCAGTTAGTCACTGGAGTAAAATGAATTCAAAAATGTGTTGAAAATCCGTACTTGAAACCACAGAAATGCAAAAAAAAACATCAGTTCGTTTGGACGCCTGTGATGGCACTATGCTTCCAAGGGCTGAGATTTATGTCAAACACCAGTGAAATATTGTTATCCAAATAATTATTGCCACAAGCATTGCAACAAAATTATCTGGGCAAATAACGTATTAGAAAACATTCATCTGCTATTTTGTCAAATCTCAGCTTTAGTGTTACCTTGACTTTCATAGATAACTCTGGTTTAAAATGTATATTTTGCAATTGCAGTCTAATTTTTAGCTACTGGTTTAATTTTGCTCTTATAAGAATGATGTTTTTTTTACTGAAGACGAATTTCTCTTTAGAAATGGTTTAATCTTATTTTATGAAGAGGAAGAGCATATAACTTGTAACTATGGTCTGTGAGATTTTTAATAAATTATGTTGACTACTGGCTGATTAACACTGTAACTAAGGGAAGAATAGAATTGCCTGCACCACTCAAATTTAGCGTTGTACCGAACTTTCTTCCATCTGGATTATACTCCATCTTCATTATAAAGCTAAGCTCCATTGCCCCAAAATAGCTACCACCCAACTTGCCCACATAGATCCCTTGAAAATTGACATAATTAAAGCATACTTTTCCTTTGGCACAAATGCTCGGCGTCAAATCCTCCCTAGATCCACCAAATTCTGTGCTTCTATATTCATCTCACACTCAGTCCTGTTTGTGTATCATCGCCATGTCCTCTCATCTGTATTAGTTTTTGATCTAGCAAACTCTCAGTTTTGAAATTGGCATTCTGGATTTTTATCCATTTCGCCCTCACCCCTCAACTCTCCTAACTTCCTCCAAGCCCACATTTCCTGAGATCTCCGCACTCTTCAATTCTAACCAGTTCCTTCTTTTTGATGTCCGTTACCCATAAATAGTTATCTTGACTGCCTTAGCCCTGGGTTCTTGATTCACTTCATATTTTCTGTCTCCTTGAAAAATACATTTATTTGACCACATCACATAATAAGTAACTTCTTGGTTCAATATCAATTGAGAAGACTTCTATGAAGTACTTTCAAGTGTCTTTCTTAACAAATGCAAGTTATTGCCCAGTCAACATCAACTAATGTTTTCACCTCAGTGAGATGGTTGCTTACCACTTCAGAACATTACATAATTCTTTCCCTCGGGGTCTTGTTAAACAGAGAAAACAAGTGAAAAGAGAATGGTGGGGAAGACAGAGATTTAGTTTTGTAGAATTGTAGCCTGTTTATGTGTACTGTACTATGAGGCCTTGATAGAAAGTTTATAAAGATGTTCAAAAGGAACCTTTTCTGTAAAGGTGAGAATATCGGTATGTTACTGTTATTGTGAAACCCCAAACACCTGATTCTACTTAGAAATAGAAGCAGAATCATGTTTATTATCACTATCTTATAATTCACTAAATTTGTTGTTTTGCTGCAGTAGTACGGTGCAAGAACATAAAATTACTATAAATTACAAAATAATCGAATAGTGCAAACATTAGGAATGATGAAATAGTGTTCATGGGTTCAAGTAAAGTTCAGAATACTGATGACAGAGGGGTAGAAGCTGTCCCTGAATCATTGAGAATGGGTCTTAAGCCGCCTGTGCCTCCTCCCTGATGTCTCGACATGCTTAATATCCAAAAAGTTACCAACACAACTTAATTAAACCAAACTCCAAATAACAGCTCCTATGTCTCAGTGTCAGTAATAAAGGTGGGCTCAGGTAACTGAAGATGGTGAAGCCATGAAATATTTAAACTTTTGCATGAAAATCTAAGTAGAAAGCAAGAAGATAATTAAATAATAAAAGGTGGACTGATAGTTAAATCAGGGGGGAAGTCTGGTAACAACTTTAGATGTGGACAACAGAATTTTGAATTTGCTATGATTCATAGAAAATAGTGATTGGAAAGAAAGTAATAATTGTCACATGTGCAATGAAAACTTGGCTTTGTTGACAATAACAAGAAGACAGAAACTGTCCATAAACTTTGCGATATGAGCTTTCAGGCTTTTATATCTCCTACCCAATAGACAGGAGGAAAAGTGAGAATGTTCAGGGCTGGTAGCGTGTTACTGCTTTGCCACGGCAGTGAGAAATATAGTCAGAGTCCATGGAGGTGAGATTAATTTCTGTGATGTGTTAAGCTGTGTTCATAACTCTTTGCAGCTTCGTGTGGTTTTGGGCTTAGCAGTTGCAATATCAAGCTGTGATGCATCTGGATAGGGTGCTTTTATGGAACATGAATAAAAATTGATGAGGGCCAAAGGAGACATGCCAAAATCCTGTAGCCTCCTCAGAAAGTAAAGCTGCCTATGCACTTTTCAGGTCATGACATCTATGTGGTTGGACAAGAATGGGCAATTAGTGATGTTCATTTCTTGGAACTTGTAGTTTTCAACCCTCTCAGCCTCAGCTCCATTGATGTAAGCAGGAGCATCTTCACCACCCCCATCTCTGAAGTCAATGTCCAACTCCTTTGTTTTTTTTTGGCATTGAGGAAAGGTTACTGTTATATCACCATGTCACTGGGTTCTTTATTTCCTTCATGTATCCTGATTCATTGCTATTTGAGTTTTGCTCATTACAGCGGTTTTTTGTGCAAATTTGTATTTTGTGTGTGCTGCTCAAGATCTCCAGCATCTTCAGAAATCTCTTATGTTGATAAGATAATTCAATTAACATTTCCAAAAATGTGAATTCCCTACCAGTTATGCAGGCCAATTTATCACAGCAGAATCAGGCCACACAATCCTAAATGTATGAGAAATGGAGTAGGGGCTGAGGATGCAACTTTATCAGGCACCAGCATAGCTGCCTATCCTTACTAATTGTCGTCTATTAGTCAGGAAGTCAAGGATCCCGCTGCAAAGAGAAATATTCAGTCTCAAGTCTAAGACTTAAGAGATGAGTTTGCATGGAATTATGATATTGAAGGGTGAGCTGTAGTCAATAAATAATAGTCAAACAAATGTGCCTTTACTGTTGAAATGCAACAAGGAGGAATATAGGGCCAGGGAGAATGATGCAATTATTAAATATTGGAGTGACAGATACATAGATAGGACTCCAGTACCAGATGGGCAAAGACAGTACGGTATTTACTGCGTTGGTAGAGAGACAATGATTATGATGCGGTTGATTATGAGACTAAGTTTGTACCCAGTCCAGTTCAGCCAAAGGAAGAAGCCTACTTTCAATGGAAAATAAATGTAGGATTGTTATTCATTTTAAACTCCTGCTTCTATTATGATGTTTACTGCAATATCAGTATTAAAAAGTGTATTACATAGTTATATCGTATCTCCTCCTGTATTAAATTGATTCCCATTGTATCCCATGCCAATTTAATTTAAACTTGTCCAGTAAATCTGAATATAAATTGATAATTTGCATTCATAGATTCACCTTTATTAAATGTTATAGTGAAAACTCAACATCCCAGGCAATGCCAAAAATGAACAGGAAAATTAAGTGTTTCTGATTGCTATATACATTAAATGTTCGGTCAGCACTTCATCCCTTGTGTATACAATCTGTTCAAATGTTATTACTATTCCAAAATTTCTTTCTCAGATCTTGGTCTAATAAAGTTGTTTGTTTTTTTTTAATTGACATTGTGTTATTCTGGAAATAATATTTATCTTGTATAATAATTTAGGAAATCAGCTTTGAAACAGTTTCATACTATTTTATATGCATAATATTTACCAAGAAAGTTGATCTTTCCTTTCTTTAAATTACACAGTTAATACAAATTTAGAATAAATAATGATTTTTTTAACCCCAGGTTCTTTAGATTATAACATGCATTGAACTTATGGTTTCAGAAAACACACAGCATTTCAATTTAAATTGCTGAATTCTATGGGGAGCAGGGATGGGGAAGGGGGAAGTGGGAATTACTCTAATTACTCTGTCCACTTACATGCTCCTCTTGAATTTGTTTATACTACTGTTAAATGCAGTAGAAGACGTAGCCACCTGCTGTGGAACATAAGGAACAACCCAAGTTGTAGCTGTAGCCACTGAGGTCACACCATTGTTCAGCTGCGTATCTCCTCCCCTCAGTAACAGACATCTTCTGGCATTGTAACCATTCACACTTCTTCACCTGAAGGCACTCAATTTTCCCATTCACCTTGTTAACCTGGACATTGAATTATGACTGCTTCCCTGACTATACAAACACATTGCCTAATGTATAATAAGAATAGGTCACAGGAGCAGTGTTGTTACATATACATAGCCCTTTAACGGCTGACATTTTCAATGGAAAAGCATGCATTTCCATGACCCCTAACATACTGCTAATCACTTCTATCGCCCTTCTATGAGATTCAATGGACCACAAATTGCTCTCAAATGGTGGGAACTAAAATCTTCCCATGAACCAGCTTGGCAGCCAATCTGTCAGAAAGCCTTTCTATTATTTCTAAGTGTCTCTGACAATCATCTGGAAATAGTGGAAATGCATAGCCCTTCCTTTCCAGTCCTGATGAAGAGTCCTGGTCCAAAATATTGACTGTTTATCCTCCTTCATAGATGTTGCTTAACTTGCTAAGTTCCTTCAGCACTTTGTGTTTGTTGCTCAAGATCTCCAGCATCTGCAACATTGCTTATGTTTATGAAATAATTAATTAAAAACTTTCAAAATTATTAATGACATACATTTTAAAAGTTTAAATAATGTATATGTTAAAGTGAAATAAACATGTAACTCATCTAAATTTCGCTCTTAAATCAAAGTTGGTGATTGTGTTCAAAGAATGTGTACACAGGAATGCAAGCAAACAGGAGCAGGAGTAAGTCATCAGACTCTTCAAGCATGTCCACCATTTAATATGATCATGGCTGGGATACCATAGGCATGAAATCCTCCTCTGTGCCAGAGTCCATAGTCCTCACTCTCGTGCACTTTCAAATGCTTATCTACCTCCACTTTAAATACTTCTAGTAAATTGACCTCCACAACTCTCTAGAGAAATCCAAAGATTTGCCATTTTCTGTGAGAAAAAAAAATCAACATATCATAGTTTTAAATAACTAGCTTCTTATCTTGAAACTATGTTCTCTTGTCCAAGTCTTTCATTCATAAAAATAATATCTGTTAAGCCCCTTTAGATTTTATATATTTCAAAGAGGGGAGCCATGGAGCCATAAGTAGCTACCCATCTTGACACAAGCTAGGGTCTGATCAGCCTCGGCTGGGTCACCTGGAGGAGGTTGTATGATGTTGAAAGACCCGAAACACCCGATGATTCCAGGAACATCACTGAAGATGTGTCCAGAAGCATCAATAGATGTATGTACACAACAATAAGACCACCATTTATTATTCTGAACTCTAGAGAATGCATAGTTCAAAGTAAATTTATTATCAAAGTAAATATATTGTATGTTGCCAAGCAGTGCATCCACCTTGAGATATATTTTCTTGCAGGCATTTGCAGGGAAAAAAAAAATACAATAGAATTTTACGAAAACCTTATGTAAACTAAGATTTACAAACACCAATGTGCAAAAGAAGGCAAACTTTGCAAATAAAATTAATACTGAGAATTGTTTGGGGTAGCATAGCAGCATAGCAATAAACATAACACAATTAAAAGGTCAGCTGTTAGGTTTTACAACTCCAAAACATTGAAACTAATTGATAAGAAAACAAGGGAGCCGGGAATGTGAACCTAACTTCACTTTTACTTCAAGTGAGGTTCATACGTATCACATGGTGTCATGATGACGTATCCCATTGTACATATAATTATAATGAATTATTTAAACAGCTTAATCAAACAATATATTTACAGTATTACTCAAATACTTCTGATATATGAAATAGGTAACACTCTTCCCTGCAAACACAAGGAAATCTGCAGATACTGGAATTTCAAGCAACACACATAAAAGTTGCTGGTGAATGCAGCAGGCAAGGCAGCATCTCTAGGAAGAGGTACAGTCGACATTTCGGGCCAACACCCTTCATCATATCTTCTTTGTTAACAAGAGAGGTTAATCTGTTTAGCAGGTGAGACTTGTGGCTGTGGAGGCAATCTCAGGTTCCGGACCCTCCTTCACAGTGGTTGTAAGAGATGACTCTGAGACTGCAAGAAGTGGTTCTGACACCTCTTGACAACTTTCTTCTCCTCTTCTTGGCCTTTCTCTCTGGATCTACATCAACCCTTGCTTCTTTCCCAGATCAAACTTCTTTCTCTCTGCTTATCCTACTCTCAGTCCTCCTTAGCCACACTTCTTTCTTTATCCTTAGTTCTCTCACAATCTCTGTCACAGTCTCGCTCATGGTCCTGATCCTGCTTACACTCTCTTCTCAGCTCTTTTACTTCCTTACATTCCTTTTCTCTGTCACGCCTTTCTCTTTCTTGCTCACGATGGATTTCAGCAAGACATTTGGTAAGGAACCCCAAGCAAGGCTTATTGAGAAAGTAAGGAGGCATGGGATCCAAGGTGACATTGCTTTGTGGATCCAGAACTGGCTTGCCCACAGAAGGCAAAGTGTGGTTGTAGACGGGTCATATTCTGCATGGAGGTCGGTGACCAGTGGAGTGCCTCAGGGATCTGTTCCGGGACTCTTACTCTTTGTGATTTTTATAAATGAGCTAGATGAGGAAGTGGAGGGATGGGTTAGTAAATTTGCTGATGACACAAAGGTTGGAGGTGCTGTGGATAGTGTGGAGGACCATCAGAGGTTACAACACGACATTGATAGGATGCAAAACTGGACTGAGAAGCAGCAGATAGAGTTCAATCCAGATAAGTGTGAGGTGGTTCATTTTGGTAGGTCAAATATGATGGCAGAATACAGCATTAATGGTAAGACTCTTGGATGTGTGGAGGATCAGAGGAATTTTGTGGTCCGAGCCCATGGGACACTCAAAGCTGCTACGCAGATTGACTGTGTGGTTAAGAAGGCATACGGTGCATTGGCCTTCATCAGTCATGGGATTGAGTTTAAGAGCTGAGAGGTAATGTTGCAGCTATATAGGACGCTGGTCAGACTCCACTTGCAGTACTGTGCTCAGTTCTGGTCACCTCACTACAGGAAGGACGTGGAAACCATAGAAAGGGTGCAGAGGAGATTTACAAGGATGTTGCCTGGATTGGGGAGCGTGCCTTATGAGAATAGGTTGAGTGAACTTGGACTTTTCTCCTTGGAGCGACGGATGATGAGAGGTGACCTGATAGAGGTATACAAGATAATGAGAGGCATTGATCATGTGGATAGTCAGAGACTTTTTCCCAGGGCTGAAATGGCTAGCATGAGAGGGCATAGTTTTAAGATGCTTGGAAGTAGGTACAGAGGAGATGTCAAGGTAGGTTTTTTACGCAGGGAGTGGTGAGTGCGTAGAATGAGCTGCCAGCCACGTTGGTACAGGCAGAAACAATAGGGTCTTTTAAGAGACTCCTGGGTAGGTACATGATGCTTAAAAAAATAGAGGGCTATGGGTAAGCCTAAGTAGTTCTAAGGTAAGGACATGTTCGGCACAGCCTTGTGGGCCAAAGGGCCTGTATTGTGCTGTAGGTTTTCTATATTTCCATGTTTCTATGTTCTACCTCCCTATCTCTTCTCTCCCTTTCAAATGTCTTTCAGCTTCGCACTTTCCTTTTCCTTCTTGTTTCTTGTGCATACCTCTGAATTTGCTGACTTCTCAAGAAATTAGGTCTCATTTATCCTCTTCTACTTCTACAACACTAATGTCATCCTACCCTTTCTTTTCTTTCTTCTTTCTAGGATGTGCATCTTGATCTTGGGCAGATGCATTTTATTCACTGGAGTATTATTTTATTAATCCTTCTATTGCTCCCATTACAATCTGACATCTCTTGGTTTCCTCATCCACAATATCATCAGGTATATTTGATTCTCTTTCTCTTTGACTCTTTTCTTTATGGCCTTCCATTCCTTCAGCCAGCTGGGCTTTGGTCTTTGCATATAATTTTACAAGCTGTTTTTTTTCTCCCACTTGAATTTCATGCAATAACCTCAATGCATGTAGAGTAGATTCTGGTTCTTTATACTCACAAGACCTGGATGTTTGCAACTTCCTTGAAGTTTCTTAAATTCTCTTCCAGCTTAAAACTAAACCACATTTTGCAAGTAACTGCCTGAGTACCATATCAGAAGCTTTTTCAGATGTGTTGCCTACAAAAACTTTTATGGTCAGACCACTGCTTTTGTCACTTTCACAATTCTTCTGAGCAGCGTGGTCCTTCCTTGATCTAATAGGCCTTCCACCCCAAGGCATAGAGGCTGGCAGCAACACCTATTTGCCCTCTGTTGGGCAATGGATAGTGGTCTACAGCATGGAGATAGTTGAGGCATCATCCAGTATCTTTCTTAATTCATTTTCAGTTGACTCTATTGAATGGGATTGGCATGCAAATATTGGGTTGATCTCCAGTCAAATTGTAGTTATCTCAACTACTCATGACCTCACAATTCCGGCCCTCCTGCTTTTACCACTTAAAGGCCCATGGCTTCTTGGTTGTTGTATTCCTCTGTCGTAAATGTAATTCCCACAAGAGTTACTTTCTTCTCTGGTATAATTACTTAGTTGGATAACTGCAGGCTTCAGTTTAGTACCTTTGAAATCATGTTCAAACTTATTTTGTAGAACATCTGAGCCTGTGTCAAATTCCATTTTAATTAATTTGCTGTTCACTTCTTGTGTAAGCCATATTTCATGTCTCTTGTTAGTTTTCACAATATAAATCTTAATGCTGCGCAGTCCTGCATCACTCTGGTCATTAAAAAAGGTTTCATCAACAACATACAGATTAATGCTCTTTTTGAAACTACAACTTGACTTTTTATCCTTTTCACTTCCCTGTGTAGCCCATTTATTTTTGTCTGCCCAACAAGCACTTTGTATATCGTAAATCCTACTTTGTTTCATTTTCTGCAAGTTTCATCTTTAAACCTGCATTGGTGTGGTGCATGTGAGCCTCTGCCACAATGGTAACACAATTTGTTCAGCCAGGCCGATTTCTGTTTAGAGGTTACAATTTTGTTCACGCTCACTTTAATTCCTGACTGCAATTCAATTACATCTGCCAATGGTTTCCGTTGTTATAGCTATTTCAACCGCTCTTTTAAATGTAAGTTGTACTTCAGTTATTTTGCTAAGTGGTGTAATAATAACAACCTATCAGTCAATGCCAATAAGACCAAGGAACTGATTGTGGACTTCAGGAGAGGGAAACCAGAAGCCCGTGACCCAGTAATCATCGGAGGATCAAAGGTGTAGAGGGTCAGTAACTTCACATTCTTTTGTGTCACTATCTCAGAGGACCTATTCTAGACCCATTATATAAATATAATTGCAAAGAAAACACCACAGCACTTCTACGTCCTCAGGAGTCTACGGAGATGTGGTATGTCATCAAAGACCTTAGTAAGCTTCTATAGCTGTGTGGTGGAAATTGTGCTGATTGGCTGTATTACAGCATGGCATGGTAACACCAATGCCTTTGACCAGAAAATCTGCAAAAAGTAGTGAATTTGGCCCCATATATCATGGGTAAAGCCCTCCCATCGGTTGTGCACATCTACATGAAACGTTGCCATAGAAAAGCAGCATCAAAGTTCTTCGCCATCAAGGCCATGTTCTTTTTTTGATGCTGCCATCAGGTAGAGGGTACAAGTGCCTCAGGACTCACACCACCAGGTTCACAAACAGTTATAAACCTTCAACCACCAGGCTCTTGAACAAAAGGGGATAATGACACTCCTTCTATTCCTGGTGTTCTCACAACTGATGGTCTCACTTTGAGGACTCATTACCTTATTACTTCATGCCCTATCATCTCATGTTATTTCATACTTGTTATTTGTTGCTATTTATTTATATTTTCATTTGCACAGTTTATTGTTCATTTATCCAGTTTACAGTTGCTGTTCTATAGATTTGCTAAGGCTGCCCGCAGGGAAAAGAATCTCAGGGTTGTGTGCGGTGACATATATGTACTCTGATAATAAATGTTACCTTGAACTTTTAACATTGAACTTTGAAATTCAGGGCCATTCTTGAATGCTTTCTTGTAAGATTCCAAAAACTAAGTGAACCCTCAGTATATCATTAAGCCCATTACTTTTGAGTGTGCGATTGCTTAGGCAAGATAAGGCCTAGGTGATGTAAATTGTCTAGTAAGTTACTCTCTCTCTATTCATATTTGTTTATTCCTCATCCATCAGGGCATAGTAGTTTAATGAGAATGGCTCCAAGGGTAGTGTTTTGTACTTTGTGTGGGATGTGGGAAGTCTGGGAGATCTCCAGCCTCCCAAATAAACATCTGCACCAGGTGCACCAACTTGCAGCACCTGAGAGAATGTATTAAGGAACTGGAGCTGGAGATGTCTCGGATCAGGTCCATGACCTTCTCAATGGCAAGGGTGAGCAGGCAGAAGTCTTGGTGTGTATTGGCACCAATGACATAAGTAGACAAGTTGAGGAGGTCCTGAAGAAAGATTTTACTGAGCTAGGTAGCAAGCTGAGAAACAGGACTTCCAGGGTAGTAATCTATGCTATGTGCCAGTCAGGGTATAAATAGGATGATTAGGTAGCTGAATGCATGGCTGAGGAACCGGGTGCAGGGGACAGGGGTTCAGATTTATGAATCATTGGGAAGGTATGATCTGTACAAAAGGAAAGAATTACAGCTGAACCAGAGGAGTCCAATATCTTTGCGGGCAGATTGGCCAGCATTGTTTGTGTGGGTTTAAACTAATTTGGCAGGGGCTGGAGATCAGAGTGAAAGTACTGAAGATGAGGTAGTTGGTTTAGAAATAGAAGGAATACGTAGCAAGACTCATAGCAAGGAGAAGCTGATGTTAGGGCAAAATTGCAGTCAACAGGATGAGTTGCAATGTAAAAGGTGGACAAAAGTGTAAAGGGTGAATACAGTACTGAATGTGTTAAATTTGAATGCACACAGTATATGGAATAAGGTCATGAACTTGTAGCATAATCGCAGATTGGCATGAATGATGCTGTAGGCATCGATGAGACATGAGTGAAAGATTATAGCTGGAAGCTTAATGTTCAAGCATACACATTGTATCAAAAGGACAGGCAGGAAGGTAGAGGGGATGACATTAATTTGTTGGTAAAAAATAAAATCAAATCATTAGAAAGTGGTCACATAGAGTCAGAAGGTGTCCAATCATCCTGCATATAGCTAATGAACTACAAGGATAAAAAGATCCTGATAGGAATTATATACAAACTCCCAAACAGTAGTAGGAATGTGGTCGACAAGTTACAGAGAGAGAGAGAAAATGCATGCTAAAAGGGTAATTTACAATAATCATGGGGGATTTCAATATGCAGAAAGATTCAGAAAATCAGGTTGGTACTGGATTCCAAGAGCCGGAATTTTTTAAATGCTTATGAGCCCACTAGGGGATCAGCTATCAGCTTTTCTGAATTGGGTGTTGTGCAACAAACTGGAATTGATTAGAGAGTTGAAGGGAAAAGAACCCTTAGGGGCAAGAGATCATAATATGATTAAATTCACCCTGAAATTTAAGAAGGAGAAGCTATAGTCGGATGTTTCAGTATTACAGTGGAGTAATGGGATTACAGAGGCATGAGAGAGGAGTTGGCCAGAATTGATTGGAAAAGAGCACTGGCAGGGATGACAGCAGATTAATAATGGCTGGAATTTCTGGAAGCAATTTGGAAGGAATAGGACATATAGATCTCAAAGAGGAAGAAATGTTCTAAAGGCAAGGTGACACAACCGTGGCTAACAAGAGAAGACAAAGCCAACATAAAACCAAAGAGAAAACATGTAATAGAGCAAACATTAGTGTGAGGATTGACGAATGGGAAGTGGTTTAAATACCAACAGAAGGCAGCTAAAAAAGTCATTAAGAAGATATAGATGAAATACAAAAGTAAGCCAGCCAATAATATGAAAGAGGATTCCAAAAGTTTCTTCAGATACATGAAGTGTGAAAGAGAGGCAAGATTGGATATTAGACTTCTGGAAAACGATGCTGGAGAGGTAGCAATGGGGGAAAAGGAAATGGAAGATACACTGAATAAATATTTTGCCTCAGCCTTCACTGTGATGTTCCATGATAGAAGTTCCAGATGTCAGGGATCAAGAGTGTGTGAAGTTACCATTACTAGGGAGTCAGTACTTGGGAATCTGAAAGGTCTAAAGGTAGATCAGATGGTGTACACCACAAGGTTCTGAACAATGTGGCTGAAGTGATTGTGGAGGCATTGGTAATGATCTTTCAAGAACCATTAGATTCTCTAATGGTTCCAGAAGACTGGGAAATTGCAAATGTCACTAAACTCTTCAAGAAAGGAGAGAGGCAGAAGAAAGGAAATTATAGGCCAGTTAGTCTGACCTCAGTGGATGGGAAGATGGAGTTGATTGTTAAGGATGTGGTTTCGGGGTATTTGGAGTCATATGATAAAATAGTCTGTAGTCAGCATGGTTTCCTCAAGGGAAAATCTTGCCTGATATATCTGATAGAATTGTTTGAAGAAATAGCAAGCAGGATAGACAAAGGAGAATGAGTTGATGTTGTATACTTGGATTTTCAGAAGGTCTTTGCCAAGGTGCCACACATAAGGCTGCTTAACAAGGTACAAGCCCATGGTATCACAGGAAAATTTTTAGCATGAATAAGGCAGTAGCTGATTGACAGGAGGCAAAGAGCAGGAATAAAAGAAGCCTTTTCTGGTAGGCTACCCCTGACTGCTGATGTTCTACAAGGATTTGTGTTGGGACTGGTTCTTTTCACTTTATATGTCAGTGATTTGAATGATGGATTTCATGGCTTTGTTGCAAAAATTGCAGATGGATCAAAGATAAGTGGAAGAGCAAGTAGTTTTGAGGATGGAGAGAGGCTACAGAAGGACTTAGACAGATTAGGATAATGGGCAAAAAAGTGGTAGATGCAATTCAGTGCCAGGAAATATATGGTCATGCACCTGAGTAGAAGAAATAAAAGGGTTGACTATTTTCAAAGTGGAGAGAAAAAACAAAAATCAGAAGTTCAAAGGGACTTGGGAGTCCTTGTGCAGGATTTGGTAAAGATTCATTTGCAGGTGAATCACTGGTGAGGAAGGCAAATGCAATGTTAGCATTAATTTCAAGAGGACTAGAATAGATAAGCATACTGTAATTGATTTATTTATTATTTTTTTTTCCTCTATATTATGTACTGCATTGAACTGCTGCTGCTAAGTTAACAAATTTCACAACACATGCCTGTGATAATAAACCTGATCCTGATTCTAAAAGCAAGGATGTCATTTTGAGACTTTATAAAGCACCGGTGAGGCCCCATTTGGAGTATTGTGAGCAGTTTTACAACAGTTAAATTTCTAAGCAAACTGTATGCCTTTAAACAAGGTCTGGCTCCTTCCTCCTGTAGTCAATAATCAGTTCTTTTGTTTTGCTGACATTGATTGAAAGTTTTTTTTGTTGTAGCACCACTTAACCAGATTTTAAATCACCCTCCTATGTGCCAATTCATCAGCACCTTTGATTTGGCCAAATGCATTGGTGTTATCAGCAAACTTTAATATGTCATTAGATCTATATTTAGCCTCACTGTCATAAGTACAAAGTAAGTAGAACACACGGGTCTGTGGTGCAGCTATGCTGAAAGTGAATGTAGAGGAGATGTGTTGTTGTCAATCAGTACTAACTGGTGTCTGCTACTCAATAAATTGATTGCATGAGAGGTACAGAGGCCTCGATCATGGAGTTTAGTGAGGTGTTTCAAGGGGACGATAGTGTTAGACACTGAGCTGTAGTCAATGAAGAGCTCCTGATGGGTAAATCTTCTCATCCCTAGAATTACCCTAGTGAATCTCTATTGGACTGACTCCTGTGCTATTATGTTAGTTTCAGGAAAGAGGAAGAAAATAGTACAAAGTTTTGATTCAACAATACTGTCTACAATTGTAACAAAATGCTTTAATTTCTAAACTCTAAACCCTTCACAATAGGTTCGAATATGCGATATGCCCTCTCACTACTTTCTGTAATCATCTGCTAATATTTTGTGACTCATGCACAAGAATACCTAAATTTACCTGAACTTCACTCATTTTCACCTTCTTTCCATAGAGATCTTCTTTTTGATTCCTCTTACCAAAGGAATCTGACCTCCAACATAAATCAGGATATTATGGTGAAACATCACTAATATTGGTTAGGCTGTATTAAGAAGATTGTGTACAGATCTACTTGTCACACTATAGAAAGAAATATAAAAATATGAAGAATGTTCACAAGGAAATTGCCTGAAATGGAGGACTTTAGCCACAGGGAGAGACTGGACAGACTGGATTAATTTTCCCTAGAGCTAGAGAGGCTGAGAGGTAACTTGATAGACATATACAAGATTATGAGAGGCATAGATAGGGTAGATAGCACAATCCTATTTCCTATTATGGTGGTATCATAACACCATCCGCCCTGCTCTGCTGGGGGAGAAGCTGACAGCGATGCAGGTGGATGCTTCCCTGGTGTCATGGATTCTTGATTACCTGACTAGCAGACCACAGTACGTGTGCTTGCAACACTGTGTGTCCGACAGAGTGATCAGCAGCACTGGGGCTCCACAAGGGACTGTCTTGTCTCCCTTTCCCTTCACCATTTACACCTCGGACTTCAACTACTGCACAGGGTCTTGTCATCTTCAGAAGTTTTCGGATGACTCTGCCATAGTTGGATGCATCAGCAAGGGAGATGAGGCTGAGTACAGGGCTACAATAGGAAACTTTGTCACATGGTGTGAGCAGAATTATCTGCAGCTTAATGTGAAAAAGGCTAAGGAGCTGGTGGTAGACCTAAGGTATCAGTGACCCCTGTTTCCATCCAGGGGGTCAGTGTGGAATAGTGGAGGATTACAAATACCTGGGGATACGAATTGACAATAAACTGGACTGGTCAAAGAACACTGAGGCTGTCTACAAGAAGGGTCAGAGCCGTCTCTATTTCCTGAGGAGACTGAGGTCCTTTAACATCTGCCGGACGATGCTGAGGATGTTCTATGAGTCTGTGGTGACTAGTGCTATCATGTTTGCTGTTGTGTGCTGGGGCAGCAGGCTGAGGGTAGTAAACACCAACAGAATCAACAAACTCATCCGTAAGGCCAGTGATGTTGTAGGGATGGAACTGGACTCTTTCACGGTGGTGTCTGAAAAGAGGATGCTGTCTGAGTTGCATGCCATCTTGGACAATGTCTCCCATCCACTACATAAAGTACTGTGTGGGCACAGGAGTACATTCAGCCAGAGACTCATTCCACCGAGATGCAGCACTGAGCGTCATAGGAAATCATTCCTGCCTGTGGCCATCAAAATTTGCAACTCCTCCATTGGAGGGTCAGACACCCTGAGCCAATAGGTTGGTCCTGGACTTATTTCGTAATTTACTGGTATAATTTACATATTACTATTTAACTATTTATGGTTCTATTACTATTTATTATTTATGGTGCAACTGGAATGAAAACCAATTTCCCCCGGGATCAATAAAGTATGACTATAACCATAAACAAGTGGCCATAGCTTTAAGGAGAGAAAGTCTTAAAGGAGTTCTGAGGGGAACATACACAGAAAGAGGTTGATAATTGGAGCACTCTGTCAGAAGAAATGACAACTATGGTGTTTAAGAAGCATTTAGACAAATATTTAAAACAGGTAAAACATAGAAGAATACAGTCCTAATGTGAGCAACTGGGATTAGTGTGGATGAGCAAAAGATCAGGATAGATATGATGGGTCTGTGATGCCATTACTTTCCTACACTTGCCCACACACCCATTCATACTTTCTCCCATTGCAGAGTTACAGTATCTATCACAACTTGCCCTACTACCTATCTTTAGTGTCGTTAGCAAATCTGGACAATTTACATTCTTCCAGTTCCTCCAAGTCATTCATATTAATATGAGTAACTGATGTCACTGGGATACCCTAATAGTTCTGCAAAACACCTACTATTACAACTTGTAGTTTTAGGCATTTTTTCATCATACTAACTATGCAATAAACAACTCAATGTGCCACTTCTTAAATTTGCTACTATTTTGAGCATAGTTTATTACTTCCGTGACCTTATCATAAAGGTGAATACACTACACACTCTCTTGAATTTTAAGCAAGGAGAGAAAACAAAAGCCTCGGTTTTCTAATATAATGCTGTAGAAAGATATTCACTGGTATGAATTATCACCTTCAGATTCAAGATATAGAGCCAATAATCCATATCCTATCTGAGTAATTACTCCTGGAGCTGAACATTTTGCAATTAATCAGTTTAAGAGATTGCAATTTTTAGCTTTCAATAGCCTTTTGGAAGCTAATTACAACAAATATTACCACTGCCATACAACGTAACAGGAGGCAGCTTGTTTTTTCATTATGCAGTTGAGTGAGAATTCTCTACTCAGTGCATATTTCTGACTACAAAATATACTTCTAATTTCATTCAGTTATTTATCTCATGCCAGATGAAATGTGAGCAAAATCATCGATATGGTAATTGTTAATAAAATCTGTTCAACAACCTGTTCTTGTACATGGTTGGCAGCTTAAGCTGGATCACTAAGATGCTGAGATTTATTTGCCATTGGGGTCCCTCCACAGCTAGTCAGCCCCAAATTTTCTGTAACTCTGGTCTGAGTACAACTTATGCCACAATTACTAAGATGAGAATTAACTTATCTCCAAACTCTTCTATGTGATTGCCTACATGGAACTGGTTTGTTTTTAGATCTCTCTATACCTCATTAATAATTTGGGGAAGATTAAAAGAATTGATAGACAAATAACCTCTTCCTCAATATCAACAAGCCAAAGGAGATGGTTATTAACCAGGAGAACACACAGTGCTCTTCACTTATACAACACAGTAGAGGAAACTGCAAGCAGTTTCAATGTCCTGGGAATGAACATTTCACACAGCCTTCCATGGATCCAGAATATATCCTGAGCAATCAGGAAAGCACAACAATGTCTGTACTTTCTGAAGAGGTTGAAGGGAGCTGGACTATTCACTTCAGTACTCACGATCTTCTACAGATGTACAGTGGAGAGCATCCTAACATGTTGCATTACTATATGGTACAGAAACTGCACTGTGGCAGACAGGAAGGCTTTACAACAGGTAGTCAAAACTGCCTAATGCATCACGAGACAGGCCTACCCACCATCACAGACATATATACAGAAAGGTTCTGAAAAAAGGTCAACAATATCATGAAGGATCCCACCCAACCTGCTCACGGACTGTTTGTCCCACTCCCATCAGGGAGGAGATTATGTAACATCCATGCCAAGATTACTGGACTCAAAAACAGTTACCTTTCCCCAAGCAGTAAGGGCGAGCAACACCTTCAACTACTAGCCTACCATATCACACACCCCACACCACTACTTTAGCATTTCCTGTCAGAGTAACCTTATGTACAGACACACCTGTATTATATTCTTTATCTTATTGTGCAGCATTGGCTATGAAGTAACAATTATTTCATTCTCCATTATACTTACATACTAAAAGTGACATTAAAAAAATCTTGAATCTTGAATTGATAGGAAGTAGACATCCACATTAAAATATTGTCTGCCTAAAATAGGACTGTCAATTCCTCTGTTTTTTTTAAGCTTTACTTTGTGACTTTTACATTGACTATAGAAGTATTCTGTGCACAAGTGTGAACAACTTTATTTTTGATTGTCTTCAATGTAAGATTTAAATGTTTAAAAAAAATTTTCCAATTCCTTACTGTTGAACAATGAAATAAAATTTTCTTCTTTGTAATGTTTTATGCATGATAGTTAAGATGGCAAAAATTAGAAATGAGTTTTTGAATTAAAAGAAATGTTATCCAAATTAATATAATTATAGTTTGTAAATTAATGTATTTGAGATAAACAAGGCAGTCTCCTAACAGCAAGAACTGTTTCATTCTCAATGATTTATAAAGATGGATACGGACTGAGTTACAGAGTAAAGCCTTTTTCCAATTAGTCTAGTCTGTATATGAAAGGTCGATCTAATTTAGCATGCCATGCTATCCATAATAGGATAGTAATTATGTCCTCAATGATTTATAAAGATAGTAATTATGGATTTTAAAGATTAATAAGATTACAAAGTGCTAACTCAAAGTAAGGAATTAGAAAATGAAGGGTTGCTCTGATTATATTATTTTTATTTTTAGCAAAGATGGACAATCATGCCAACTAAAGCTAGCATTTCCAAAAGATAACATTCTATTTCCAAAATAAAAAAGCAAAATAGATATTTTCATATATGATGCAACAGCATTTTTCCGGGGGGTGGGAGGATGTTAAATGTCATGTCTATAGATAGACAGAACAGAATGAAACCAACAATTCAGCTCAAAACTAAGCCAAAAATGAAGTGTCTGACTGGGGTTCATTATGACACAAATCCTTTCGAAAGCAAAACGTGTCGGAGGAAAATTTAGCAGATGGTAAAGGCAAAGTGACTTTAATCTTCTTGAGATCTTGAGGCAATTATTCAGCAACTCCAATTCAGAATGTGAAACTTCTGCAGCCAGATCAGAACTTGCAGGGGAAAATATACCAGCGAATTGTTTCAAATATCTTCTGTGGGTACACTTTAAGATTAATGTACACTTGGCTGCAAATTTACTGATGTTTGAAGATAAATAGTGAGCAAAAATTAAAGTGAGCACTTGCACAGCCACCAAAATCTGGGTCAAATTACAAAATATCATACATTCACCAATTATATAATGTCCAGCATGTAATATGTGTTGAGGAATATCAAAATCTATATCTGTATGCTACTTCTTTGAATTTTAAAATAATGCTCAGTTCATAGATTCTGCTTATTTAGAAACTCACAGAGGCTTATAATGCCAAAATGATCGCATATTGATGAAAATTCGAAAAGGTTCAAGCACAGGATGAGGATGGATTAACTACACAGTAAGTAAATATTTAGGCAGAGGATAGGGATGCTATCGCAAGGCACAGTCTAGTTACAAACAGAGAAGCAAGAATGGAATAAGAAGGGAGTGTTTCCACCAAGTTGGAAGATAGTAGAGAGGCAGCAGATGATAGGGGCAGATAGATTATCCTAAAGGATAGATTACATTTGTATCCAGCTCTATTAATTTACGGTGGAGCTAATTCAGTAGTGGCAGAAACCTGATTGGAGGGATTCAAAGAATTACACAGATTCAAGATGTTACAGGCAAGTTGAGTGACTTCTAGTGAAATAGAGGTTGAAGACAAAACAATTGATTGAGAGGAAGGTAAAAAGTTATCTCTCCTTGCAGCGAAGATGATGGTAGATTTGAAAGGGAGGTCTGCAAGGAACTTCAGCTGACATTGGAGCCACAGAGGTATTTTATATGGTCAATAATTGAATGGGAGTCGGGCAGCAAGGCAAAGATTAACATTGCACTTTTGTTTATTCAACATTTTACCATTTCATAGATTTACTGAGTTGTTTCTTTCTGGACTTTTCTTCTGCTGATGCTCTGTCAAAATCCCCATTAACCTAAACAATTCCGCTCTGTTCTTAATCCCATACCACAAGGATTCTGCTAACGTCAATATTATATTCTTTTATTCTACTCCCATTACACTACCAGTCTCTCATTTGTACATCCACATTTTTCCCCTTCTTCCATTCTCTCCATTACCAAGTCCATTGTGTTAGAAAGTTTAATAGCACAATGTGTACTTTTAAGCACTGCAGGTTTGAATAGGAGTGTAAATCACATGGTGATCATGACCAGGATTGTGCATGCAAATAGCACAAAATGAAATTTTCGATTGCGTAGTTGTAGTGTGTTCTTGTAAAGCTGAGAAAGGTTGCTAATTTTTGAAGTTCAAAGTCACTTTCACAAATCAATGAAAGAGAGCATGCAGGTGCAGTAGGCGATTATGGCAGTACACAGTACGTCAACTTTCTTGTAATTATATGGATCCACAGTGAGACCATATCTGTGTAATTTTGAATTCCTCACCTAAAAAAAATGGAATGTTGTGAAGATTCGCCATACATTTTCATGGATGCTAGGTCTATCATGTTAGGAGAGATTGAATAGACATGGCCTCTATTCTTTCAGAGAATCAAGGTGACATAATTGAAACACAATTATGCTTGAGGCAGGTTAAGTCACATGCTGAGCAACCTAGAAACAACTTCCTTTATGCTCTTGTAGTTTATGATTGAAATCTAAACTCTGACAGAACTAGGAGGCTTGATGGAGCTGAGCCTAAATAGAATGATTTTAACTATCAAGAACTCTTTCTCTGCCCATTGTAGTGGCTGGAATTTGGACTGCTTTGGTGTAATAAAGCTATTGTAATTTCCTAGATGAATAAACATAACTGTAATGGTACTTTATTGACGGTTACACTATCTGTACATTGAAATTGTGAATGCCTTGGTGGATCATGATGAACTCTGTATTGAATATTGATAATGGAAGAGGATTGGTTGATAACATCACCCTGGCCAGAAACCTCTCTACCTCCTTCTGCTTCCACTGTAAGGAAGGTCTGGTGCTTGGCCGCTTTCCTTCTCCTGGGTCTTTGAGGCACAAGCAGACTGGAAAAAAGGATGAATCCTTGTTGGCACTATAGCTGCAGGAGAAGGAGCCAGAGAAGGTGAAAGAGGAAGAGGAAGAAGGCAACAGCTCTGTGCAATTAAAAGAAAGTTTTTCTAGCTATGTGGATGGGAAGTATCTTCTATCCCTGTGGTCAACATGAGAATCCAAAGCGATTTAGCTCAAGACAGCCTGCTGCCTTGTCCAACCATTGAGCCACTGAATTTTCCCCAGTGCCTTGCACTTAAACAGAGCCTGAAAAGAGTGCCATGTATCAGACTGAAACCCGTGAAATGCCTTTTCCCAGTTCTCAGGAAAGCCTTGGCTGGGACCTTTTAAAGACAAGAATAACCATCTGTTAATTATAGTAACACTGTAATGTAGGCTTTACACTACACAACATCCTTACTTGGAAATATATTTTCCCTTCTGCTGTATCTATTAGGTCTATTCCCTAAAAAGTAACTTGCCTCACCAAAGGATCTGCAATGGTCATAAAGCTGGATGCTCACAGCCATCAGCGATCATTTGGAATGAGCGACAAACTATGATGTCCCAGGCAAACCCATCGCCTTTGGGTGATATGAGATAGGGAAATGGAGAATGCCAAGGTAACAAAGTGTCTATGTCTTCTTCTGCTAAATGTAAGTAGTTCAACTGATTGGTTGATGACCAGCTGTTGGCTCGTAAGCAATGGTGGTATCGTCAATCCCTGCAGTGTGTTAGTGGTCAGATTGCGGCATTGTCATTATTCCTTCAAATCTCTGCCAAGAGCAGAATCTAGATCATGAATGTAACTCTGGCAATTCGGCAAAATGAGCCTGGATGGCAGACGACAGATGTTTCACTAAAGTTGCCTCACTGTCTGGAATTAAGACAATTTTCTCTGCCAATAGATGTTATATCTCAGTTGCATAATTTTGAGATGGCTAACATTTCCATTCCTAGACAGATGGATTCCAGTCCTAAGCAAGCCCCTCCAACAAGTTGAAGCCTGTCTCCCAACATGCTCCTAAACACTTTGCACGTGATTTTGGACAAGCTGTATTAAGTCCTATACATCTGAATCAGCATGCTTATCAGCATTTAACTGTAGGCTCTCCATCAGAGTTCTCATCTGAATCCTCTGAAGCAGAGCTGGTATGTGACTTCACTTCTTTGGGAAGTTGGCACAAGCAAGGTTTCCCACTTGTGTTGGGTGCAATCCTGTTTGATGCTTCACCCTATGTCGACCACACCTCGCTCAGCGTGCACAGATGGATGTGAGAATAAGGTACAATGATACACTGCTGTTCTTGTCCTCTTAGTGTAAAGAAGTATCATCTGGGGCTGAGCATGTTGCATTTTTTATATCTGAAAAGAGAATTTGGGTGGTGCAATGGATTATGAGTGAAAAACATTTTAACCATCTGATTCCTATGAGCCATAAGGGAAGTGAAATGGAGATTAAGTGAAATGGAGATTAAGTGAAAAAGGGGATTAAATACTTTTCTATAATCATCTATAATACTTCTGAAAGTTCCAGCGGTGGTTGCATAGTGACAAGTGATTGCCAGCAACCTCTCCTTCAGATGATGCAAACTATGACCACGCTTTGATAACAGGTAATGTTTACATTTTTCCCTCTTGCGGAGTACAGTTTCAATTAAAAGGTGCATGATGGGTTTGGCATGCAAGTATAACTGGAAGTGAAGGTACACGTCCTCTGTGTGCATGCAAATGCAGTAATGCAGTTGGTGATAAGCGTAATTTATGCCCTTTCTTTGATCTTAATGGAATGTGGAGATCAATATTCCTGGCATTTATTCCTCTGGCAACCTAGTGCCGCTGCTTTACGACCTTGTTGGCTTGCATTGCCCCTGAGCATAAAAGATAGCTTCTCTGCTGTCTACAAATTCAACAAGGGCCTTGGTCATAGATATGCGGGCCAGTGGTGTAGTGGCATCAGCACCAGACTTCAAGGCGAATAGTTCTGGCTGGCCCTTTGCCCACCTTGTAAAAAACAGACAAATGCTAAGGAAATGGCAAAAAAGTGCTGTCCAATGCCCCACGAGGTGTGAAAAGGAAGAAGAACAATAACTTGATCAATGATAATGCAACAGAATGACTACATCTAGGATTAAGCTTTTCAGACCACACCAGCATGCACTATGAGATTCATTGTTTACATGGAAGACATGAGCTAGCATGGTTTAAGTTCTGGTGATGTGTACTACCTGCTGTACAATGTAGGGAGAAATGTACAAAATTCAACTTCCAAAATGTTCAAGTTCCTTTTCAATTTAAGGTGTGAAAATCATGGAGCAATGGTACCAGAACAAATCATTTTTTTCATGTTTTGATGACAAATCAATGTTTTCACGGCTGGTTGAATTTCTAGGCCATCATATCCTGAAATATTTATCTGTTTGTCCCGTTCTTAAATGGCCCTGTTTCATTTATTCCAACTCTGTCTGCCTTCCTGTTGTGAATTATTCCCTACAGTTCCCTTGTGTTGTTTGAAATATTACACAGATTGCCATAAGGACAACTCAGTTTGTCGTTACCTTTTATTGATCAGACTCATCTTCTCCGATGAATTCCACAAGGTAAGACAAGTAATAGTTACATAGCTTACAGATCTGAATTAATCTGAGGAAAAAATTCAGAAGGACAAAGATGCAGGACTGAAGGTGTTGTATTTAAATGTACCTAGCTTTCGGAATAAGATGGACAAACTTATGGCACAATTAGAATTGGTCAGTATGACATTGTGGCCATCACTGAGACATGGCTGAAAGAAGGCCATAGTTGTTCAGTCGTTAAGTCGAGTTCGACCCTCCATGACCTCATGGACCATAGGGTATACTTTGTATGAAAAGGACAGACAGGAAGGCATAGGCAGTGGTGTTACATCTTTAGAAGGAGGTGACATAGGGTCAGAGAATGTTTACTCTTTGTGGGTGGAGTTAAGAAACTGCAAGAGTTAAAAAAAATATTATGGGAATCTTACATAGGCCTCCAAACAGTAGCCAAGATCTGGGGTTGAGATTGCAAAAGGAGCTGGAAAAGGCATGTAATAAAGGTAATGTCACAATTGTAATGGGGAACTTCAATATGCAAGGGGATTGGAAAAATCAGATTGGTGTCAGATTGCAAGAGAAGGAATTTGTTGAATGCTTACGAGATGGCTTTTTAGAGCATCTTGTGTTTGTGCCTGCTCTGGGAAAGGCTACCTTAGATTGGGTGTTGTGCAATAACCCAGATCTTGTCAGGGATCCCTTATTGTAATGGAACCCTCAGGAGACAGTGATCATAATATGATTAAATTCATACTGCAAGTTGAGAGGGAGAAGCATAAGTCGGATGTATCAGTCTCGCAATGGAATAAAGGGAATTACAGAGACATGAGAGAGGAGCTTGCCCAGGTGGATTAGAGGAGGATACTGGTGGGGATGATGGTAAAGCAAAGAATCTGAAGCTTCTGAGAATAGTTCAGAAGGTCCAAGATAAATTGTCCCACTGAAGAAGTTCTCAAATGGCAGGGTAGGCAACGGTGGATGACAAGGGAAGTTAAAGACAGCATAAGAGCCAAGGAAAGGGCATATATGGAGCAAAAGAAAGACAAAAACCAACAAAAGACAACTAAAAAAGGCATAAGAAGGGAAAAGATGAAACATGAGGGCAGACTAGCCAATAATATAAAGCAGAATACAGCAAGTTTTTTTTCAATTATATAAAGAGTAAAAGGGAAGTGAGAGTTAATATTAGACCACTGGAAAATAATGTTTGTGAGGTAGTAATGGGGGACAAAGAAATGGAAGATGAACCTAATGGGTACCTTGCATCAGTCTTCACTGTGAAAAACACTAGCAGTGTGCGAGAGGTCTTTGAGTGTCTGTGAGGAGGAGTGAGAGTCATCGCTATTACAAAGAAAAAGTGCTAGACAAACCCAAAGGTCTTCAGGTGGATAAATCACCTGGACCAGATGAATTACATCCCAGAATCTTGAGGGAGGTTGCTGAATAGATAACGGATGCATTGGTCGTGATCTTTCAAGAATCACTTGACTCTGGCATGGTCCCGAAGGATTGAAAGATTGCAAATGTTACTCCACTCTTTAAGAAGGGAGGAAGGCAAAATAAAGGAAATTATAGGCCAGTTAGCCTAACCTCAGTGGTAAGGGAAGTGTTGGAGCCTGTTATTCAGGATGAGGTTTCAAGCTACTTGAAGTCTAATGATAAAATAAGTCAAAGTCAGCATGGTTTCTTTAAAGGGAAATCTTGCCTGACAAGTCGAGGAAGTACCAAGCAGGGTGGACAAAGGAGAGGTAGTGGATGTCATTTACTTGGATTTTCAGAAAGCATTTTATAAGGTGCAACACATAAGGCTGCTTAACAAAATAAAATCCTATGGTGTTACAGGAAAGATACTGGCAATGGATAGAGGAATGACTGACAAGCAGAAAGCAATGAGTGGGAATAAAGGGGGCCTTTTCTGGTTGGTTGCTGGTGACTATTGGTGTTCCTCAGGGGTCAGTATTGGGACTGCTACTTCTCACATTCTTTGTCAGTGATATAGATAATGGAATTGATGGCTTTGTGACAAAGTCTGCGGATGATACAAAGATAGGTGGAGGGGTAGGTAGTGCTAAGGAAGCAATGCGATTGCAGCAGGACTTGGACAAATTGGAAGAATGGGTACAAAAGTGGTAGATAGAATAGAGTGTTGCAAAATGTATGATAATGCATTTTTTTAAAAGGAACAATAGCACAGACTATTATCTAAATGGGGAGAAGGTTCAAACATTAGGGATGCAGAGGGACTTCAAAGCTCCAAGGCTAATTTGCAGGTTAAGTCTGTGGTAAAGAAGGCAAGTGCAGTTTATAAGACACTAGTCAGGCCGCACTTGGAGTATTGTCAAATTTTGGGCACAATATCTCAGAAAGGATTTCTTGTCATTGGAGACAGTCCACAGGAGGCTCATAAGGATGATTTTGAGAATTAAATGGTTAACAAATGAGGAGCATATGGCAGCTTTGGACTTGTACTCACTGGAATTTAGAGGAATGAAAGTGCATCTCATTGAAACCTACCGAATGCTGAAAGGACTAGAGAGGGTGGATATGGAGAGGAAACTTTCTATGGTGGGGGTATCCAGAACTAGAGGTACTGCCTCAAAATTGAGGGGCAACCTTTTAGAACAGAAATAATCTGGAATTTTTTTAACCAGAGAGTAGTGAATCGGACAGGGCATCAAAGGATATGGGGTTGAGTGGGATCTGGGATCAGCCATGATGAAATGGTGGATAGGACTCGATGGGCTGAATGGCCTAATTCTGCTCCTTTGTCTTATGGTCTAATCTAACACGGAATAAAGGTCAAGTTCTAATAAATGCATGATGATCTTATATTGTTCTACAATGATTCAAAAAAAATGTCAGATGGTAATTGTGTCTTTGCTATTATATATCAATTAAATAAAGGCACACACATGGGAGGTGAGGTTAACTGGTGTATTCATGTTGCAATGTGCATATGTAGAGAACAGATCAATGTGCATAGGTAAGTTATCAGTTCTTACATAGTGTTAAGGGAAGTCATTGCTCTAAATGAAATAGATTCATACATTACACTTCCTCCCTCTTTAGATTAATGAAACGTAAGACTGTATATGAAACAAAACATTCAATTTTCCTTTCACAAATCATATTCAAATAATCATTTTTTCACAATAACAGTCCATAATTAATTTCACTATACTAAAGACGCAGTCCTCTGGGACGCATTATGTTTCTATCAGGATGGTGCCTTTGGACCTGTGGAGTGGCATTAGGTTTGGCAGGTGTCTTGTCAAAGACAACATTCTCGATTGCCAGTGTCACGTTGCTGTTAGTGATGTGATTATCACTGAGAGGTAAATCCAGTGGCAGTAATGTGTCCATATTGTAGAATGCAATCGACAGATGTATTCTTCAGCTGAGCATCCAGTATCTGCTCCAAGTGACATCTCCATATTTGATCTCCGATATCCACTGTGTACATTGGTGGTCCAGTTATTGTAGAAATCCTACCAGATATCCACTTGTCTTCTCAGTAATCACACACTAGAACTTCCTGTCCAATCTCAGGCTCCTTGCTTTTTCACTTGGCAACTGGCTGAACTGTTTGTTCCGCACTTCCTTCTGTAGATCTGGTTTCGGGAGGTCTATGCGAAATCTCAGATTCCTGCTCATTAACCACTTTGCTGGTGTTCGATTTGTTATCAAATGAACAGAGTTCTGATACACAACAAGAAAGTTGTCCACATCGTGCTGTAGAGAAATGTTCTCCTTGCATAGCTTTGATGGACTTCTTGAAGGTTTGGACAAGCACTCAACTAACCCATTTGTTGCTGGCTGGTGAGGAGCTGACTTGAAATAACTGATGCCATTTTGCTTCATGAATAGTATGAACTCTTCTGACGTGTTTTGGTCTGTTGTCACTCACAATCTATTCTGATAAGCCATTTCTGGTGAAGATAGTCCTCAGAGCAGAGACAGTCTTTGTTGAGGACGTTGATTTCATTGATATGATCTCCGTCAGTTTGAATGAGCATCCACAGCAATCAGGAGCATGGAGTCCATGAATGGCCCAGCAAAGTCAATATGCGCTCCTTGCCATGGTGTAACAGTGCCTGTGGGGGTGCATTTTGAGCCTTGTGGCATCCTGAACAGCTTTTGGTCAAATCTACAACCTGTTAATCAATTCCCAGTAACCACATGTAGCTCTGGGCTAGATTCTTCATCTTGACTGTGCCCAGGTGTCTTTCATGCAGATTCTCTAACAATCTGATGCACAGTTTAGAGGGAACCACAATATTGGATTCACACATTTGCGTTCTTTGACGTACAGATAGTTGATCACCCTGAGCTGGCCATTCTTGCATGGTGATGTCATAGACTTTTGACAATGTCAGGTCATTTGTCATTCCTCTTTGTATTTCAAAATTTGTTACTGTCAGCTGGTCCACCAATGCTGTGTGGAACACTTCCACTGGGTCACAGAATGAAGAAGTTTCCTCATTAGTTGCCAAAGGTGGAAGACATGACAAGCCATCAGTGTTACTGTGTTGTTTGGTACTCTTGAACTCTACGTCATAAGAGTGGCCCCCTAAGAAAAATGCCCAAATTCCCAATGGGGTAGCAGTCATTACTGAGATTGCTTTTCTGGGGTTGAAAATGGACACAAGAAGCTGGTGGTCTATCACAAGAGTAAACTTTGTCCGTAGAGGTAGTGATTCCACTCTGCTGCTGTCTGCAGCAGGCACTTAATGTGCAACACTGTAGCAATATTAGGGAGAAACCGGTTATAGTCGTTTAGCAGGCTCAAGTATGACCTGCGTTGTGACGTATTTTCTGGTTTGGGAGATTACAGTACTGCTTCAGTCTTCTCTTGTGACCTATATCAATGACATGCCCACAAAATGAGATTTCATTCTTGAAAAACTCACATTTCTCTCTCCTTACATGCAGACCATACTCACTCAGCCTGGTAAACACTTTACCAAGATTCTGAAGGTGCTCTTCATCATTCTTGCCAGTCACAATGATGTCATCAAGGTAACATTTTGTTCCTGGGATATCTTGGAGAACTTGGTCCATTGCTCTTTGCCAAATTTCTGGGGCTCTTGCGACACCAAAGATGAGACGATTATACTGGAGCAGACCTTGTGAGTGTTGATTGTGAGGAACTTCCTGCTTGACTCCTTGATCACCATTTTCAGTAAGGCTTGTGACAAGTAAATCTTTGAAAACCTCTCCTCGCCCGTCAACTATGCAAAAATGTCTTCTGCTTGTGGCAGGGGATACTGCATGGTACGCAGCACAGGGTTGATGCTCACTTTGAAGTCCCCGTGTATTTGACAGCTCTGGCCTTCCTTTTCTTGATCACTGGGACAATGGGCATGGCCTAATCATACCACTCAATCTTGGAGAGAGTGCCAGGTGCTTCCAAGCTCTGAAGTTCAGCATCCACTTTAGGACATAGTGCGTAAGGAACTAGACGCACTTTATGGAATCTTGGTTTTGTTGCTTCATCCAGCTCAATTCTGGCTTTCAATCCTTTCGGTTTACCAATCCCTTTCTCAAACACCTTCTTATTAGTATTAATCAGCTGTGCCAGCCTCTGGTTAATGCTACCATATGGGCTGCCTTTGCTTGTGATGACACACTGAGAGTTTTGATTGTGTGGCAGTCTAGCTGGATTTTTTCTCAACCACTCACATCTGAGAAGCGCTGGCCCTCCACTTTGCAACACATATAGCTCAAACTGTTGTACTTTGCCTCCATAAATCGCATTTACTTTCAGTTTGCCATTAGGAGACTCATTGTTGACTGTGTAGGTATTTAACATCACAGAGGTCTTTTCTAATGGTAGCTTAGCAAACAATCTGTTGTAGTCATTCTCTGGAATTATGGACAAAGCCAACCCTGTATCGAGCTCCATTTTCAGTCTTACATCAAATACATCTATTGTGATCGTTCTGATTTTGTGATCTGCTTCAGTAATACTATACAGTTCTAGGCAAGACAGTTCACCTTTGTCAGACTCTATGTTGTCTGATTCTGTCTTACATTTGGTAAGTTTATGTACTTGCTTAGTTTTGTGCTTGAAAAACTTTTCACTCTGTTGTTTTGCTCTTTGGTTGTGCTTTTTGTCTGACTTCAATAGGTTCAAAAAGTACATTTAATGTCAAAGAAATGTATATTTCTAAAGTAAGTATGTTTGGCACAGCATTGTGGACCAAAGGGCCTGTATTGTGCTATAGGTTTTCTGTGTATCTATGTATGCAATATACATCCTGAAATTCTTTTTGCACACTCTCGCAATGTGACCTTGTCTGTGACACCTTCTGCAAACTTTTTCTTGCCACACCGATAACATTTTTGGCTTTTTGCACCATGCCAGGACATTGGGGGAATTTCGCATTCTAAACTCTTTTTCTGCATCCTTTTCTACAGTCTCTAACAATATTGCAATGGTCAATGCCCGTTCTAAGGTTAGGGCTTTTTCTGCTAGTAGCCTCTTTTCAGTGCTTTGACTATGCATGCCACATACAAGCCCATTCCTTCATGCATCACAAAGCCCATCTCAAAAGTCACAGTATTGGGAAGGTTTGCACGGTTCTGCAATGTATTCAGCGATGCTTTCATCCTTTGACTGGTTCCTTTTGTTATATCTAAATATCTCGACTACTACCAGCAGTTTAGGGCTCAAGTGATTTTGTATAATTGTAACAATCTCATCAAACGTCTTGCTTGCTGGCTTTTCAGGAGTTACTAAGTTATGTGAAAGACTACGTTATAGCATCCAATAAACTACGAAGTGTAGATACTTTGTTTTCCTCATCCATGTCATTTGTGTTATAATATAATCCAACTTCCTGATATCCGATTCCCAGTCCTCATTAGCACTATCAAATTAACCAACTTACCTGACTTAGGCCACCATTATATTATTTTCACTTTAACTTTGCTAGTTGTGCATTTCTCACTGTGTACCATGCACAATTACTCATGCATCCCTTCTTAGCATTCATGATGGTCTTCTCCATACTGTTTCACTCATTCCTTTCACTGTCTCTCTCCGAAATTGGTCATCCCATAACTGTCAGTGCAGTTGTTGATATTCTCTGACATTCAGGTTCATAATCACCACCAATTTGTTGTGTCTGTGTAACTACATATCAATGAAATAAAGGCACGCATGTGGGAGGTGAGGTTAACTGGTGTATTCATGTTGCAAAGTGAGGGAGAGAGAGACCAATGCACATGCGTAGACAACAGATCAATGTGCATAGATAAGTTATCAGTACCTACATAGAGCTAAGGGGAGTAATTGCTGTAAAAGAAATAGATCCATACATTACAATAATGGGCATTGTAAGAAGGAGAGCTGAGAATTCTTTCTGCAAGTTTCCATCCAATTCTCTCTACCTGACAAGTCTTGTTCTGTGCATAGGTATCAAAGCCATCATAATTTCCGTTACACTAGGGTGTATCAATATTTTAAACATCTGCATGAATACTTTAAAAATATGAAACAATACATTTATAACTTATTTTATTATTAATTGTGCTAAATTTTTAATATCATGGTCATGGGTATGCAATGAGGAATGGCTACTCAGGAGTCAAGTTTATTCTGGAGATCGTAAGACTATAAGACGTAGGAGCAAAATTAGGTCATTTAGCCCATCATGTCTGTTATGCTATTCAATTATGTCTAATTTATTTTGCTTCTCAACTTTATCCTTCTGTTTTCTCCCAGTAACCTTTAATTGACTCCCTTAGTAATCAAGAAGTTATCAATCTCTGCTTTAAATTTACCCAATGACTTAGCCTCCACCAACCTCTGTTGCAATGAATTTCGCTGATTCACTGCTTGCTGGCTAAAGAAATTCCTCTTTACTTCTGTTCTTAAACGAAAACCTTGTGCTCTGAGGTTGTGTCCTCAAGTCCTATGTTTTCTCACTATTGGAAACATTCTCTCTACAACTACTCAATATAGACCTTCTAATATTTGGTATGTTTCAGTGAGTTCATCATCACTCTTCTAAACTGACCCAAAGCCATGAGATGTTCCTTATTTGTTAACGTTTCCATTCCTGGGACTATTCTTATGACCTCTGGATCAATTCCAATGTAAGGACATTGTTCCTTAGATAAGGTGCTCAAAACTGCTCACAATACTCCCTAAATGTAGTCTGACCAATGCCTTATAAAGCCTCAGCTTTGCATCCTTGCTTTTATATTCTAGTCTTCTTGAAATGAATGTTGACATTACATTTGCCTTCCTTACCATAGACTCAACCTGCAAGATAAACTTGAGTGAATTCTGCACAAGGACTCCCAAGTCACTTTGCACCTTCAATTTCTGAATTTTCTCTCCATTCAGAAAATAGTCTTTGCCTTTAATCCTTCTACCAAAGTGCAAGACCAAACATTTCCCTACGTTGTATTTCATATTTTACTTCTTTGCCCATTCTTCTAATCGGTCCAAGTCATTCTGCAGACTCCCTGCTTCCTCAACATCATTGCCTGCCTCTGCACCTTTCTTTGTATTGTCCACAAACCTGGCCACAAAGTCATCAATCCTTCATCCAGATCATTAACACTTAATGTGAGGAGTAGCAGACCAAACACTGACCCCTGCGGAACACCACTAACCACTGGCAGCCAACCAGAAAAGGCACATTTTGTTTCCATTCTATGCCTCCTCTGCAGTCAGTCCATCCTCCATTCATACTAGTATCTTTCCTGTTATATATGGGCAATTATCTTGTTTAGCAGCTCCGTGTATGGCACCTTGTCAAAGGCCTTCTGAAAATCCTGTCTGTTATTTCCTCAAATAATTCCAACAGATTTGTCAAGCCAAATTTTCCCATAAGGAAACCATGTTGACTTTAGCCTATTTAATAACGTGCTTCCAATTACCCCAAAATCTGATCCTTACAAATGAACTTTAACATCTTTCCAATCACTAAAGTCAAGTTAACTGACCTACAATTTCCAGAACAAGTGAAAATCTGCAAATGCTGGAAATCAAAGCGATACGAACTAAATGCTGGAGAAACTCAGCAGGACAGGCAGCATCTATGGAAAAGAGTAAACAGTCAACGTTTCAGTCCAAGATTCATCATCAGGACTCATGAGCAAATGATGTCTCAGCCCGAAACGTCAAATGTTCACTCTTTTCCATAGATGCTGTCTGTCCTATAATTTCCTGTCTTTTGCCTCTCTTCTGTCTTAAAGAATAGAGTGACAATAGCAATTTTCTAGTTTTCCAGAACCATTCCACAATCTAGTGATTCTTGAATGATCATTATTAATGCCTTCACAATCTCATCAGCTACCACTTTTAGAACCCTGGGTTGTAGTCCATCAGGTCCAGGAGACTTATCTACCTTAAGACCTTTCAGTTTTCTAAGCACCAGCTACCTAGTAACAGCAATTGCACTCATTTCTGCCCCTTGACACTGTCAAACTTCTGGCATACTACTGTCTTCCACAGTGAAGATTGATAGAAAGTACTTATTCAGTTCATCGGCCATTTTCTTCTCCCCCTTTACTATCTCTCCAGCATCATTTTCCAGCTGTCCAATATCCATTCTTGCCTCTCTTTTTACTCTTTATATATCTGAAAAAACTTCTGGTAGCATTTTTTATGATATGTCTGATATTGGCTTCTACCTCTCTAACTGCAGGGTATATTCTACCATATGATCACTGTCTAAGAAAGGTTCTTTTTCCCTAAGCTCCCTAGTCAAATTTGCACAGATTTCGTGCATTTACCTGCTTCTGGTCTCCGCTGATTGTATCCCTGATTGAGAACACATAGTTTTTCTTACCTTTGCAGGAGAATGTCTTTCCTTTTTATAATTTACATTATTCCTGGCACTGCTTTTGAACTCTGAAGTTTTTCACTGCTTCTAATTATAATTTAACTGATAGCACAAATCCAAAATCCACTCTCTTTTATAGAAGTAATCATCTTGTTTCAGGCCAAAGATGCATTACTAGAAAATAATTTAAATGTTTTCATGATCAGATACAAAATTTAATATGTGAAGATTTTTTTTTGGTTCTGAACTTTAGCTCACCTGGGTTGGCAAGCAAATTTATTTTTTAATTAATAATCCAAGATTTATTGTGCAAGAGCTATCCAAGGTTCAAAAATAAAAGAGAATACAAATTAAGTCAGAAAACAATAACTAGTTTGACACCAGGGCTGGAATTAAAATGCCTCACGAATTGTGGATGGAAAAAGAGAACAGATTGAGAATGCAGAAGAATTGTGTATTTTGGATTTAAAGAAAAGACTTATTCTGGTGAATTCTGATTGCAACATTGAAGTAGTGGAGAAAGGAAGTTAAAAAAAGTAATGCTAGAGTTTTAAATGAAGAGAGAAGTGTGTAAAGTACCTTGTCAAGGCAAGGACAAAAAAAAATGATGCAGAGAGAGAGAATGTCTATGAGAATTCCTTTATCATCAGAAATGCAACAAAAATGGATGAAAATGGAACAGAAGAGCATTAATTTAGTACTACAGTGTATGTTGCTAGGGACGGAAATGCTGTCAAGAATTGGACAGGAAATTAACCTTCTACAACTATTACAGAATTGTGGGAAGTGTGACAGTTTCTTTTTGAGACAATGTGAAATAATGAGGCAAAGAGTGTTGATTGAAACTGAAAGATTGCCAGTAGTATCAGGGTCAGTGAGAAGTAGCAGTGATTGTTTAAGCCTTATGAGAAGTTTCTGAGGAAACAAGGGAGGAATGCAGACAAGAAGAAAATATAACATTTTAAAAGTGAACTATGGGCAGGTATAAAGGTTGGGGGAGGAAAAAGACAGAACATCTGTAATCTATTTCCAGTGTTATCCATCTGTTCAAGAAACTCCTGGTCATTCAGTTCATGGGATGAAAAAAGAAAATCACACATTGTTTTGCAATGATCTCTTTGATTTTCAATAAACTGTAAAAAACTGTCCTATTTGAGACAGGAAATGCTGACAATTTGCAGTCTGGCTTCTGAGATGGCATTGTGTTAATTTGAAGATTTCAGGAATAAATTCAATTGGTTTAATTTTGTGACATATCATGTTACATAGCTGAAAGACAAGTGAATAGATTTAAGTTGCTGATAAGCCTCGATTTTATAAAAAGTCAACAGGTTTAATATGCTGAATGGTCAACTGCTGCTGTTATTTTGTCAGCTAACAAAGTATTTATATTTGCTTGATATTAACACTACCCACCCATCCTATCCCCACAAGCCCAATGGCAGGTGGAAGAGAGTGACATTTAAAGCATATACACAGAACATGTCTCAAATTCATCATGCCTATGATGGCAAATATCTTGGTATCCAAGTATCCTTGTTTACTCTCAGCATTAGTTCTGTATATGCCTAAATAATACTTATAGTTTTCATTTAATAAACAGATGTTAGGGTAGGCTTTGAGTGATTTTCTTTTATGGAAATGTTATTGATTTCTAAACTTCATATACATAGAAAATGGAACAGTGCATCACAAAAACAGGTCCTTCCGCCCATGATGTGTCAAAATATTTAAGCAAATAACATCTAATTCATTCTGCCTTCACATAGTCCATATCTGCCCATTTCCTGCATAATAGCTGCAGATCTTCAGCAGAGGAGCACCACAGGGATGAGTATTTAACCCCCTGCTCATCTCGCTTGACACCTATAACTGTGTGGCTAAGATGAGCTCCAACTTCATATCCAAGTTTGCTGATGACACCACTGTTGTGGGCTGGATCAAAGGGATGATGAATCAGCATACAGGAGGGAGATTGTAAACTTGGCTGAGTGGTGTAATAACAACACCCTCTCACTCAATGTCAATAAGACCAAGGAACTGATTGTAGACTTCAGGAGAGGGAAACCAGAAGTCCATGAGCCAGTAATCATCGGAGGATCAGAGGTGGAGAGGGTCAGTAACTTTAAATTATTGGTTGTCTCTATATCAGATGACCTGTCCTGAACCCATCATATAAAAATTATTGCAAAGAAAGCACAGCAGCGCCTCAACTGCCTTAGGCATCTGTGGAAGTTTGGTATGTCAACAAAACTTTGGCAAGCTTCTATAGATATGTGGTGGAAAGTGCGCTAATTGGCTACATTACAGCCTGGCATGGGAGGACCATTGCCTTTGAGCAGAAAATCCTACAAAAGGTAATGGATTTGGCTAAGTACATTATGGGTAAAACTCTCCCACTATTGACTACATCTACATGAAACATTCTCAGAGATCTTCACCACCCAGACCATGCTCTTTTCTCACTGCTGCCATCAGGTAGAAGGTACAAGAGCCTCAGGACTCACACCACCAGATTTAAGAACAGTTACTACCCTTCAGTCATCAGGCTCTTGAACAAAATGGGATAGCTACACTCATTTAAAGACTCTGTTATATTGTTATTTCATGCTCGCTATTTATTGCTATTTGTTCATATCTGCATTTGCACAGGTTGTTTACAGTTTACAGTTACTGTTCAATAGATTTGCTATGTACACCTGCAGAAAAAGAGACTCGTGGTTGTATGTGTTGACATGTATGCACTCTGATAGTAAATTTTACTTTGAACTTTGATATTTATGCACGTATCTATGAACCTCCAAATGCTTCTGTCTTATATGCATCTACCACAACTCCTGGCAGTGCATTTCATGCACTTATCACTCTCTGTGTATAAAAAAAACTACCCTGCACTTCTCTTTTGAACTTGCCCCCTCTCACCTTAAATGCATGTCCTCTATTAATATTTTAACCCTTAGAGAAAGATGTTGACTGTCCATCCTTTTTATGCCTCTCATAAATGTATAAACCTTTAACCTCTGCCACTCCAGAGAAAACAACCCTAATTTGTCTAACTTTTCCTTACAGCACATGCCTTCTAATCCTAGCAGCAGGTTGATAAACCTCTGCTTGATCCTCTCCATAGCCTCCACATCCTTCCTATAATTGGGTGACCAGAGTTGAATGCAGTACTGCTGATGCACCCTAACCCAGCTTTTATACAGCTGCAACATAATTTCCTGACTCATGAACTTAAGGCCTAAAAATAGAATGTTATAGACTTAATCAGATTAAAACAAGGTACAGTCAAGAACTTCTTAGGTTTGACTTCAAGTCTTTCAAGCAAAAATTGGGAAAAATGTATCTCACCCTTTGGAAATCCGCAAGACGCTAAAGTTACAAGCAACCCCAACTGCTCTGGGGTTAGTATTGACGTTGCCAACCAGTGACTGTGGGTTAGAAATGTAAGTTAGGCTTACTGTTTAGGTTTAACTGCCACAGTTCACATATAGCATCTGGAAATTTTACTACAAACAGACACAACTGAAGTTATAGAAATTATTTTAGAGCTTCCAGTTGAACCAAGCTGATAAGGATTAAATGTTTTTTGACATTACCTGCACTTAATTTGATTTTTTTTAAAAAGTAATTGTGTTCCATTTTTGTTATTTATTGATGAGAAAGGCACAGAGTTAAAAGGATTTTAAAATCAGCAAGCCAACAAATTGTCAATAAAGTAGATCTAACAAAGTCACAAAATGAATTTGTTTCTATTAACATACTCAATTAGATTTCTGATGTAAAATCTCAATCCAGAATGACAACTACTCCACTGTTACCCCTTCACTGGTTAAGTTTCTTTGCAGTCACCTGAGTCCTCAATTAGATTTTGACTGATTACTTAAACAAATAGAAACTTGTAGTTAATATTACCAATTAATTGTCAGATATATTTAGCAAAAGTTGAGAATTGTGTGCAAAGTTGCTACTATTTTCTATTCATCTAATCTCTAATGTACAAGGCTGTTGACGAAAAGAGATACAAGTACACACCTCTTTCTTAAGCATATATTACGAAATATATTTCTCCTCACACTGAGAAAAATAATTTTTAAAAGAGTGATTTTTTTCTGCTTTCATCAACCATTAATGAGTAGTTCAGATTCCTGCCATTTTATATTCTTCTGCCTCTGGGATGTGATTCATCAAAAACAAAATTCAAACAGACTAATTCTTTGAGGTTCCAAAGGTCTTTGGGTAGACTCTGTATAATGAGAACACATTCCCTACATGCTCTTAAGTTTCGAGGGATGTAAACTGGAATTAAAAATGCACTAAGCTATTCATTACTACAGGTAACGTCCATTTTTTTAGGATTGTGATTTTAATTTTTCTCAAATCACTCAAACAACCAAGTCAGTTCTATTACCCAAGCTGTGTTTAAAGAGCCTCAGGTGATATTATTAAGAACCTAAAAGACCCTGAAATGCATGTCACCAGCTGACCAAATACTTGGCCAAAGTGCTGATAACTAGCGGCATGAGTGGCAAAGCAATTTGTTTCTTTATATTGTAGACAGGTTGTGTCTGAACTGGAGGGGAACCAATATCATGGCTGGAAGGTTCACTCATGCTGCCTAGGAGGGCTTAAACTAATTTGGCAGGGGGATGGGAACCAGAGCACCAGGTCAGAAAGTGGAGGAATTGATACTAAGGTAGAAGACAAGGGCAGTAAAAGAGGCAGGTGAGAAGTAATAGATATAATGGGACAGATAGTTTGAAGTGTGTGTATTGTAATGTTAGGAGTATTACGAGTAAAGGTGATGAACATGGAACATAGATCAGTACGTGGAAATATGATGTTGTGGCCAATACAGACAGTTGGTTGAGAGAGGGGCAGGGATGTGTTCTTAGCGTTCCAGGGTTTCATTATTTTTGCTACCCTCAAGGGTACATAAATTTCACTGAGTCTATATGAGTAGATCTCAAAAATAGGAAGTGTGCAATCACTCCAATAGGATTGTACTACAGACACCCAACAGCCATTGGGACATTGAGGAATAGATATGCAGTCAGATTAAGAAAAGGTATTTAAAAATAGAGTTTATGTCATGGGGAAACTTCAACTTCCCTAACTTCCTGCTGATTGTGATATGTATTAATGACCTCGATGAAAATGTTCATGGGTGAGCTAGTAAGTTTGTAGATGTTATGAAGATCGATGGTGCTGTGAAAAGCACAGAAGACTGTTACAGATATGGGCAGAGAAATGACAGATGAAGTTTAACCCGACCAAATGTTGCGCCTTGATAGGTCAATTATAAAGAGATAGTCTACTGTTCAAGGCAAGGCTCTTAACAGAGTGATGAGAAAAGCGATATTGGGGTCCAAGTTCATAGCTCCCAGGTTGATAGACAGGTTAAAAAGGCATTGGCAAGCTTGCCTTAATTCGTTGAGGCGTTGAATTCCAAAGTCAGGAAGTTATGTTACAGCTTTATAAAACTCTATTTAGGCTGCATCTAAATTATTTCACACAGTTCTGGTCACCCCATTAAGGGAAGGATGTTGAGGTTTTGGAGAGGTTTTTCAAAATGTTGACTGCGTTAGAGGCATGTGTTATAATGAGAGGCTGGACAAACTTCAGTTTTTTTCTCTGAAGCTGTGAAGGCTGAGTGGAGATCTCATAGAGGTTTATACGATTATGAAAGGCATAGATAGAGTAGACAGACGATATCTTTTTCCAAGGGTGGAGATCTCTAATACCAGAGGTCATGCATTTAAGGTGAGATGCAGTAATTTCGAAGACTTGAGGGGCAAACCACTCTTATTTTACACAGAGAGTGGTGGGTGCCTGGAATTTGTTGCCTGGAGTGGTGGTAGAGGCAGAAACGTTAGATACTTTAAAGGGACATTTAGATAGGCACATGAAAGTGAGGAGAATGAAAGGATGTGGACATTGTGTAGGCAGAAAAAAATTAGTTTAGTTAGCCATTTAATTACTAATTTAATTGTTTCGGCACAACAAGATTATGTCGACCAGCCCTATTAACTCCATGGTAATAAATAGAAAGGAAGTGGAATCAGTGACGGGTTTTCTTCCTCGGTTCGAAGATTTCTATAGATGATAACTGCAGCCACAAAATTAAATGGCACTTACTTCTGGGGAAGGCAGCAATGGCAAATTTAGATAAACTACTGAAGAACAGAGACATAACATTATCTACGAAGATCAATATGGTCAAGTCTATGGTATTTCCAGTTGTGATGTGTGGCTGTGTGTGTGGCCTCCGTCGGTCGTGGTTGACCATGGGTACTGCGCCTCTGGTAGTCATTAGTTTGTCGAGCAGTGTTGACTGTGGCTATTGAGGCTGATCCTGGAACGGCAGGCTCTGCCACGGTTGCTGCATGTATAGGGCATCGTGGAATCGTTGTCTGCTGTCCGCTGTGCTCTCCGTTCCTCAAACTGATTCAGGATCACTATTTCACCCTGCTCTAGGTGTTGCTGAAGAGTACCTTGCCATTTGTTGTGGTCATCTGCTGTATCCTCCCAGCACTCTGTGTTGATTTTTAAGGCTTTCATGTCAGGCTTGCAGAGGTCCTTGAAGCGAAGCTGGGGCCTACCAATGTTCCTCTTGCACTATAGAGAGCTGGACTATTAGGAAGGCTGAATACAAAAGAATCGATGCCTTTGAACTCGGATGCTGGTGGAAAGTGTTAAGAGTTCATTGGACAGCAAGAAGATCCAACAAGTCAATTCTTGAAGAAATACAGCCAGACTGTTCACTATGAGGCTTGATTATGAGCCAAAAGCTCAAATATTGTGGCCACATCATGAGAAGACAGGATTCATTTGAGAAGACTCTCATGTAGGTAAAGGAAGGATGACAGAGGCTACGATGGATAGATGATATTACTCAGACAATGTATATGACCTTGGGGGGTCTTAGAGAGGCAGTTTCCAACAAGAAAGCTTAGTGTGCAAGAGCCCATGAGGTCACGGAGAGTCAGACTCAACTTAACGGCTGAGCAACAAACAACATTGTAGGCTGAAGAGCCTATTCCTGTGCTGTACTGTTCTACATCCTCTCTGTCAAAACAAAACTCCAACTGTAAGACGCTAGTTTTTTGTTTATCAAATAAAAGATTAACAGTCTTTAATTGCTAGTATCTTGGTATTGAGCTTTATTTTATTAGATATTGCTGAAATGTCAACCCATTGAATGTAATAAGAATCTTCAAATTGTCTCTCTAGCCTCACGGGTAACAGACTAATTTCCAGGTGAGTATTTATTTTCAATATTCCCATAGTGCTCATTCCCACTTTTAGAATACCCTGACCAGATGGAAGCAAACCATGTAGATGCTGCAAACCATAGTACTGTAGTGCTCCTTAACTTTAACTCTAGAATAATTTCTTGATTAATTTAGAGAGATTTCTAATTTACATTTTCAATGTATCTCAGTATTTCACAAACCAGTATTACTGAATAGTTTCGCACTGATATGCTCTCAGTTACAAGTATACCTCTTTGGATACTGTCAGGGGTGGGAAGGACCTGACAGGGGAAAGCCACGGCAACCAGGTCTTTGGCACTCACTCTCATTCTGTGGCTTAAAAGGAAATGGGGGAGAAGTGAAGTACATTGGTGACAAGAGATTCAATGGTTAGGAGAACAGACCGGAGAGTCAGTGGAACTGAAAGAGATTTCCAGATGGTATGTTGCCTCCCAGGTGCCAGGATCTGGGATGTCTCAGATCATTCCTAAGAGGGAAGAAGAGCAGCCAGAAATCATGGTATATATTGGTACCAATGACATAGCTAGCAAAAGGGATGAGGTCCTGGACAGAGGATAAAGGGAACTAGGTAGAAAGCTAAAAAGCAGGACCTCAGGAGTAGTAATCTCTGGATTTCTGCCTGTGCTATGCACCAGTCAAGGAAAGAATAGGATGATAAGGCAGATGAATTTGTGACTGAAGATTTCTGATTCACATGTGAGTTTTCAGCCATGACTAACATCAAAGAGGTTTTAAACTGTTCTGATTTAGGAAATAATCTTTGAAAAAAAACATTTACAATGTGAGACATGAAAGGCATCTTAAAAATAATTAGCACAACCTCAATACTCCTGAAGCACTGTTAGAAAAATATGTACAGAACATATGAGTGTAATTCCATTATAATGATCATTTATAATGAAGAGCGGAAGGTGTGCCTGTTGCATCTGTGCACAACTACATATCAATTAAATAAAAGCATGCACGTGGGAGATGGCTCTAACTGGTGTATTCTTCATTGCAACAAGAGAGAGAGAGAACAATGTGCATGCGCAGACAATAGATCAATACATAGTGCTAATCATTGTACTAAAAGAAATAGATCCATACATGACACTTCTTCCCCCTTTAGATTACTGCAACATGAAACTGTTTATGTACAAAACATCCAATTTCTCTTTCATATAACCTCTGGCCACCTCAGATGAGCATCCACAGCAATCAGAAATATGGGGTCAATGAATGGCAGAGCAAAGTCAATTTGTACTCTTTGCCATGGCGACGATGGCCACTTCGACGGGTGTATTGGTGCCTGTGGGGTGCCTTCTGAACTTTTCGGCATTCTGAACTGCTTTTGACCAAGTCTTCAATCTACTTATCTATTCCCTTCTCAAAAACCTTCTCATTAGCATTAAGCAGCTGTAACAGTCTCTGGTTAGTGCTGCCATTTGGACTGCAGTTATCTGTTGATGTCACACTAAAGACCTTTGATTTAGTGCAAGTCTAGTTTGAATTTTCTCAATGTCCAAAAAGTGCTGGCTCTCCACATAAAACTCTAACTATTGTGTTTGGCCTCCATATGTCACATTTACTTTCAGTTTGCCTTTGAGAGACCTTTTTTCACCTGTGTAAGTCTTTAGCATCACTGAGGTCTTGTCTAATGGCATTTCGAAAAACAGTCCGTTGTAGTCAGCCTCCGGAATTGTGGGCAAAGCTGACCCTGTATCCAGCTCCATTTTCAGTTTTACACCAGACACATCTACAGTATTGTGATCCAGATGATTTTGTGATCTGCTTCAGTTCTAGATGACAGCTCACTTTTGTCTATGTTGTCTCAATCTGTTTTGAATTCGGTAACTTTATACATTTGCTTAGTTTTGCGTTTGAGACTTTCCACTTGGTTGTGCTTTTTGTCTGCCTTGCACGTTCTCTCTATGCGACCTTGTCTGTGGCACTTTCTGCAGACTTTTTCTTTGAGCCAACAGTCATTTGCATCGTGGAGGATTTGCACATCGATAATATTGTTGCCTTTTTGTCCCATTCAGGAACATCTTATGCATTTCACATCCTGATCTCATTTTCTGAAGTTCTGCTGCATCCTTTGCTGCAGTCTCTAACAATATTGCAATGGCCACTGCCCATTGTAAGGTCAGGTATCTTGCTGCCATTAGCCTCTTTTCAGTGCTTTGACTATTCATGCCACATACAAGCTTGCCCTTATTGCATCAGGAAATCGATCTGTAAAGTCACAGTACTGGGAACGTTTGCACAGTTCTGCAATGTATTCAGAAAGGCTTTCATCTTTTAACTGCTTTCTTTTTGTAAAATCTAAATCTCTTAGCTAGTACCAGCAGTTTGGAGCTCAAGTGACTTTGTAAAATTGAAACATCTTGCTTGCAGGCTTCTCAGAGGTTAATAAGTTGTGGAAGAGGCTGTACATTCTTCTATCCGTTAAGCTAAGAAGCGTGGGGACTTTCTTTTGCTCCTCCACGTTCACTATAATTCAATACAATTCAATACAATTCAACCCGCTTGATATACAACTCCCAGCCTTCATTAGCACTATCAAATTCATCAGCTTTCCTGATGGAAGCTATTGCCAAGTTATTTTCGCTCAAATTCAGCGTATCTTTCACTGTGTACTATGCTGTACTCATGCCTTTGTTAGAATCCATGAAGGCTTTTTCATGCTGCTTAACTCTTGTTGTTTTGTCCTGTAACTGTCATTGCAGTTCATGATATTCCCTGATATTCAGGTTCGTGCTTGTCACCAATTTGTTGTGGCTGTCCACAACTACATATCAATTAAATAAAAGCACGCACACAGGAGATGTCTTTAACTAGTGTATTCACATTGCAGTGACAGACAGAAAGAGAAAACAAAGCACATGCGCAGACAACAGATCTACATGTAGTGCTAAGTGGGGGGAGGGAGGCTCTTTGCTCTATGAGATATAGACTCATACATTACAGTGCACAAGGTGGAAGTGAAGAAGATTAACTGGTTGCAAGGAGAAGGCGGAAGCCAGTAGGTGAAACATTACATATACATAAAAAAAGCTTAATACATCAAAATAAAAATAAAATTTACTTTTGCATCAGTAATCAGATCTAGACAACTAATGCCGATTTACAAACAAGAGAAAATCTGCAGATGCTGGAGATCCATGCAACACACACAAAATGCTGGAGGAACTCAGCAGGCCAGGCAGCATCTATGGAAAAAAATACAGTTGACATTTCACACCATAACCCCTTGGCAGGACTGAAGAAAAAATGCTGAGGAATAGATTTGAAAGGTGGGGGGAGGAGAGAGAGACACGCATGGTGACAGGTGAAATTTGGAGGTGGAGGGATGAAGCAAAGAGCTAGGAAGTTGATTGGTGAAAGAGACAGAAGGCCGTGGAGGAAAGAAGAAAGTAAGGGGAGGAGCACCAGAGGGAGGTGATGGACAGGCAAGGAGATAACATGAGAGAGGGAAAAGGGGCTGGGAAATGGTTGGGGGGGGGGGTTGGTGGAGGCATTACTGGAAATTTGAGAAATGTCAAGTTACTTAAGTGTGGCAAGTTACGTGCATTGTTCAGTCAGTACCCGACCAGGTCGTGCCAAGCTTTTACTCCTTACAACTCAAATTAGGAGCAAAAAGAAATGGAAAGCAGTTATAAGAATAACATGCTCAGTATTGCTATATTCATTATCTTGTGGTTGAAAACCCATTCACGATTCAGAACCAAGAAGATGTAATAAATCTGTATTCAATGCAAAAAGAACACAAAAAGCCGACAATAAATGATGGCTATCTGTTTCAATTCAACTTCCCGTTCCCACACTCACATCTCTGTCTATGGCCTCCTCCATTGCCACGATGAAGCCACACTCAGGTTTGGGTAACCTCTAATCTGATAGCATGAACATCAATTTATCTAACATCCAGTACTTTCTCTCCTCTCCTTCCTCTTTTTCCATTCTCCATTCCAGTTACCCTTCCAGCCTTCTCTTATTTTTGCCTGCCCATCACATTTTTCTGGTTCTTGCATGGGCCACGGTCATCTCCTATTAGATTCCTTCTTCTGCAGCCCCTTACCTCTCCCCTATCACTTTGCAGCTTCTTCCTTCATCTTCCCGCCCCCATCTACAAGCCTTATGGCTTCACCTCTCACCTGCCAGCCTGTATTCCTCCCCCTTCCCCCCACCCCAATCTCTTATTTTAACTTCTGCCCCTTCTTTTCCAGCCCAGATAAAGGATTCCATCCCAAAACGTCGACTATTTATTCCCCTCCATAGATACTGCCCAGCATTCCAACATTTTGTGTGTTTATTCAATTAATCTCAGTGAAGGGAAAATCAGGTATAAACTAAAATAAACTTGGTTTTATACATTTATGATACATTGATATTACATGACAGGTGATTGATAACTCTTGTAATGTGACTGTGATTATCTTCAATGAGTTCAGATGGCAAGAGATCTGTGACTACCAGTGCTCCTATGCGTAAGTAAAAAACTGAGTACATTTGTATCTCAATGCTGCCAGAACCTTTACTGTGGAATATTTATTGGTCTCTATACCTGAACAAATCTTACTTTACTTTCCATACACGGCTGTTGTTGGTTACGTCTCAATTTCACACTTTCACACAGTACTTTGAGCTATTGTTTTTCCTAATTATAATAATAATATTTCACGGGCTGGAGTTTCATAGGCCTCTCTGGGGGGTTGGCCAGAATCCAATTAACACTCCATTGTCCCTTTGCCTTCATGTAATCTCATTATGTTTCTTGTAAATTTGGCCAACTATCCCAGAGTGTTTCATGGCCGTGTCGCATTTGCTGTGTCACAATACTAAACAAATATACGTATATACTATATCTGTATAAAATCTTAATGCAGGGAACCAGTCATTGTATACATAAATACTAGGGTCAGCTTGCAGGACCGCTTGATTGAACTGGCTGTCATGTTAATAGAGTGGTCTTCGTTTACACAGTTAGACCTTATGATTTCAATGCCCAGAAGAGTCAATGCATTCAATGGTTACAATTGCAAGCCTGGTTCTTGCTGATATAAATGTTTCTTCTAATAACTATATGCCATGTGACCATCTCCCTTTACTCCCCAATAAACCATCTCTGAAAATCCATTCTAAGTTCGAGATATTGATACAATTACAAAGAAGACACAACTGTGGCTATATTTCATTAGGAGCTTGAGGGGACTTGCATTGTCACCCAATACTGTCACCAATTTCTACAGGAGTAACATGGAGAGTATCCTAACCAGTTGCATCAATGTCTGGTACGGAGGTTACATTTTCCCTCCACCATCAGATTTCTGAATGGACAATGAACCCATGTACACTGCCTCACTATTTTTTGTTCTATCTCACTAGAATTGGGGGCATAGCCTCAAGATTCATGGGAGTAGATTTAGGATGGAGATGAGGAGGAACTGCTTTTCCTAGAGAGTGGTTAATCTGTGGAATTCTCTGCCCAGTGAAGCAGTGGAGGCTACCTCAGTAAATATATTAAGACATGATTGGATAGATTTTTGCATAGTAGGGGAATGAAGAATTATGGGGAAAAGGTAGCTAGGTGGAGATGAGTCCATGGCCAGATCAGCCATGATCTTATTGAATGGTGGAGCAGGCTCGATGGGCCAGATGGCTGACTCCAGCTCCTATTTCTTATTTTCTTACAATTTCTTTTTGCACTGCTTACTTTATTTACTTTTTTCTTAATGTAATTTTTTTTTTCTTAATGAAAACTAATGGAGGAAACCTACTTCATTCAACTCCAGATATCAGAAGGTTTCAAAAGTTGTAACAGAGGGAATTGTGTGACACAAACACTGCATGTTTGCAACAATTTATCATATAAATCTTGGTAAATTTACCTTATAAATTTATTAGTTTCAAGTATAATTTGAATTACAGATCATACTTTTCAAAAGTATCATGCTACTAAAAAAGTACAATATAGATGCCATGGTATCTACTGGATGATCAAAGAAGGGAATTGTTGCCATTAACTAACAGCAAATTGAGAGATCGTGATTTCATAAAGTGTGGATGGCAAAAGAATGATGGTTTAGATCAATGACAAGGAGAATCTGAAACTGAATGGAAGTTGGATTTGTGGAGGAAGTCTGTTGGATGTAATGAGCCAAAATGGCCTCTTGTTGTGTGGTATTTTTTTAATACTAAGAACTGAAGTTTCACCAGGATAAAATATTATTCAAAGCTGACAACCCATAATGGTATTGAGAATGTGGCAATTGCTCGTTGAAATGAGGAACTGAAAATGAAAAATAGTAAGAAATTGACAACCTTTGGCTGCAGACATTTTAAATCAGGACGAGACAAGATCAGAATAATTCTGAGTTGGGGAAAAGGTGTTCCAATGTTGAAGTAACATTTGGGGAATTTGTTCAATAACAGTTTAAATACTACTTTTGTAGATGACAACACCAGTCAATATGGAAGTAGAGAGTGAGTAAAATTAATTGAATGTATTGTCTACTACAAGTTGCACAGCATCAATTTTGAGCTCTCAGCAGTGTACTTCATATTTTCTTACTCTTATCAAACTGAAGGTATATGGCTGCTGCTAAGATCATAAAGTTGGTTTAGCATGTGTAGGATAATCAGGGCTTTTCTTGAATACTTTTGGAAGCTATGTTAGAGTTTCTAAATCTTTTGTCAGTATTGCTACTATCCTATGCTCACATTATTGAATGGTTCTCCTTTTCTCCATTGCTCTATGATTATGTGGTGTTCATGACAGGTAACCTTCCTTCATAAGTGGAAGCGAATATCTATCACTGTCAGGTTTGCATATTTGTTATGTCAGCCCCATTGCTGTTTTTATTTTGACATTAATTAAAATGAATACTATTATCCACAAAACATTTCTGCAGTTTACAAAATAGACTTATCAGATTAATCCTCACTGTCACATTTAATGCTAATATTTGCATCTTATCAATTCCCACATTAGATTTAATCTTAGTGAAATCCTATTCCATTCATAAGCAGTTTTCAAATTAGTTTAATTAGGAAGCAATATGGAACTTGGATATTAAACAAACATTAATGCTCACTGGGCCTTAAGTGTAATATATAAATGAAAGCAGGTTACATATTACAGAAATCTTTTCAAAATTACTTTTTTAAATAATGTCTCTTCGATGAAAGGCAATATAACAACATGATATGTAATTACATTGTGCATATATTTGTGATTTTAATACACAGCAGCAATGACATAATCCTATTATTAGATTTTATTATTCTATACTTTACGTAGACTGTGTACAGTTGGTTTTGATAGCCACCTCAAAAAACTGCAGAGCTATAATTTGAGATAAATAACTGCTATTCCATTAACCATTCTGAAGTATCACTAAAAAAATTTAGAATCATTCAGTTTAAAGATGTCACATAAGTATTATTATTAAACACTCTTTTGTGAATCTGCATGGATCCAGTTTATCAGTTAATAGCTGGTTATGGTCTGTTAAATATTAAATTGATGGAAAGATCTTTTAAAAATGGAACGATGACCCTAACTTTGTGTCAGTTATTTTAACATGTGTAGATATGCAATGGTAGCAAAAATATGATGAAAGACAATTATGTTCCATGTTTGCACAAGATGCGTTACCTGATCACTGTGTGACTGCCGAAATATAAGGAAGGTAGATTCCGTCTCCAATCTATGGTCTAGCAAGGAGATCAAATACACATTTCTGATGAATCTATTTGCCTCATAATCCATCAAATATTGGAGAATAAAGAGCCTGCAAAATGGTTTGCTGAACAGTTCAACCTTTTGATTGTGAGAGTACAGTGTCCACATATATGCCAGGCATTTATACTAAGTTTTCAGTTTCAGATGTATAAGTTGAAACATGGTAATACGATTACAATTATAAAACATTGTATGATGTGGGATCAAGTATGTTAGTGTACATGGGTCTAAAATTTAAATCGTGCATCCTTGACATTTGACTCTGCTGGTGATGACGGCATTTACATCTCTAGAAGAAACTTGTTATGCTACTCTGCCATCTGAAAATTATTTTCGAGCTTGCACTATAAGAAAAGTTTCTTGCTGGCAATGTGACTTAGAGATTCTGGCACTTGTTCCAATCTTTGAAAAAGCGCTTGGAAAATCAGAGTAGGCATGAATCCAACATTGCAATATCTGCTGTCGACCTGCATTATCCTAGAAGAAAGGTAAAATGTCATTTACAGTCTTCAAAGACCAGTGTGATTGATTAAAATTAGCTAAAATTGCAATCTATGTGCATCGGGAAATAAAAGACTGACCCTGAATCATACTTCCTATTGCTCAATGGGAAATAAACAGGGAAGTGGGGCTAATTGGATATCTCTTTTAAACTATCAAAATAAACATGATCAGCAGAATGTAGGGTATCATCCTCTGATCCTATAATTGAGGTAAGGCACAAAGACGTGAATACAAAGCACCATTGGTTTGATTGTAAAGTGTTTTGTATTGTCAAAGGTATGTGTGAAATTCTGTTTCTTTGACCTACAGGTAGAACTGTTCTTATTTTCTGATTTAAGCATACATAAAATTGATCAAACTCTACTTTTTATCAGTACTCTTAATGAAACTCAAAAACAAAAGCATGCAAGAAACTTGCAATATATTAATCTAATAATTTTACAAATTGGCCATCAAACTCTTCAGTTAGAATATAGAATAGTACAGCACAGTACATGCCCTTCGGCCCATATTGTTGAGCTGACCCTCAAACCCTGCCTCCCATATAATCCCCCACAAATTCCTCCATATACCTGTCTAGTAGTCTCTTAAATTTCACTAGTTTATCTGCTTCCACCACTGACTCAGGCAGTGTATTCCACTCACCAACAACTCTCTGAGTAAAAAACCTTCGTCTAATATCCCCCTTGAACTTCCCACCCCTTACCTTAAAGCCATGTCCCTTTGTATTGAGCAGTGGTGCCCTGGGGAAGAGGCGCTGGCTATCCACTCTATCTATTCCTCTTAGTATCTTGTGTACCTCTATCATGTCTCCTCTCATCCTCCTTCTCTCCAGAGAGTAAAGCCCTAGCTCCCTTAATCTCTGATCATAATCCATACCCTCTAAACCAGGCAGCATCCTGGTAAATCTCCTCTGTACCCTTTCCAATGCTTCCACATCCTTCCTATAGTGAGGCGACCAGAACTGGACACAGTACTCCAAGTGTGGCCTAACCAGAGTTTTATAGAGCTGCATTATTACATCGCGACTCTTAAACTCTATCCCTCGACTTATGAAAGCTAACACCCCATAAGCTTTCTTAACTACCCTATCCACCTGTGAAGCAACTTTCAGGGATCTGTGGACATGTACCCTCAGATACCTCTGCTCCTCCACACTACCAAATATCCTGCTATTTACTTTGTACTCTGCCTTAGAGTTTGTCCTTCCAAAGTGTACCACCTCACACTTCTCCGGGTTGAACTCCATCTGCCACTTCTCAACCCACTTCTGCAACCTATCAATGTCTCTCTGCAATCCTCGACACTATCTACAACACCACCAACCTCTGTGTCATCTGCAAACTTGCCAGCCCATCCTTCTAACCCCACATGCAGGTCATTAATAAAAATCACGAAAAGTAGAGGTCCCAGAACCGATCCTTGTGGGACACCACTAGTCACAACCCTCCAATCCGAATGTACTGCCTCCACCACAACCCTCTGCCTTCTGCAGGCAAGCCAATTCTGAATCCACCTGGCCAAACTTCCCTGGATCCCATAACTTCTGACTTTCTGAATAAGCCTACCGTGTGGAAACTTGTCAAATGCTTTACTAAAATCCATATAGATCATATCCACTGCACTACCCTCATCTATATGCCTGGAGACCTCCTCAAAGAACTCTGTTAGGCTTGTTAGACACAATCTGCCCTTCACAAAGCCATGCTGACTGTCCCTGATCAGACCATGATTCTCTAAATGCCCATAGATCCTATCTCTAAGAATCTTTTCCAACAGCTTTCCCACCACAGACGTAAGGCTCACTGGTCTATAATTACCCAGACTATCCCTACTACCTTTTTTGAACAAGGGGACAACATTCGCCTTCCTCCAGTCCTCTGGTACCATGCCCGTAGACAATGAGGACATTAAGATCCAAGCCAGGGGCTCAGCAATCTCTTCCCTCGCCTCATGGAGCAGCTTGGGGAATATTCCATCAGGCCCCGGGGACTTATCCATCCTAATGTATTTTAATACCTGCAACACCTCCTCTGCCTTAATATCAACATGCTCCAGAATATCAGCCTCACTCATATTGTCCTCACTGTCATCAAGTTCCCTCTAATTGGCGAATACAGAAGAGAAGTATTCATTGAGGACCTCACTCACTTCCACAGCCTCCAGGCACATCTTCCCACCTTTATTTCTGATCGGTCCTACCTTCACTCCTGTCATCCTTTTGTTCTTCACATAATTGAAGAACACCTTAGTGTTTTCCTTTACCCTACTCGCCAAGGCCTTCTCATGCCCCCTTCTTGCTCTTCTCAGCCCCTTTTTTAGCTCCTTTCTTTCTACCCTATATTCCTCAATAGACCCATCTGATCCTTGCTTCCTAAACCTCATGTATGCTGCCTTCTTCCACCTGACTAGATTTTCCACCTCACTTGTCACCCATGGTTCTTTCACCCTACCATTCTTGACCTTCCTCACTGGGACAAATTCATCCTTAACATCCTGTAAGAGATCTCTAAACATCGACCACATGTCCATAGTACATTTTCCTGCAAAAACATCATCCTAATTCACACCCGCAAGTTCTAGCCTTATAGCCTCAAAATTTGCCCTTCCCCAATTAAAAATTTTTCTGTCCTCTCTGATTCTATCCTTTTCTATGATAATGCTGAAGTCCAGGGAGTGGTGGTCACTGTCCCCCCCCGATGCTCACCCATCAGATCTGTGACCTGACCCAGTTCATGAGCCTTGATACAAAGCAGGATAATTCTAATGCCTATTATGAAAATTAATGTATAGCTTTAATAATGGAAGACTTCAGATAGATTTGGATGCCTAGTTTCATTGAGTGATCTGTTAAAAAGGACATGAAGCATCCCAAGATGATAACAACATCAACCTATAACAAGTAAATGTGTCAGAACAAATGTAAGCAAGATCTGAGACTTTCATCTTAATTAGCAGACTGATGAAATGACAGCAGAGCTAAGATTCACTACCTGTGCTGACAGCTGAACCATTGACACAGTCTAGGTTTTTTCTCAACATCTTTTTTTTTTGTATTTATGCCAAAAGAGGGGCTTCTTAATCTGGCATTGTTTATGAACCAAAATTTTTCTTGTAGCCAGAAATAAAATAAATCCAGAGATTTGACTTTGTAGTTTTAATCAAAATTAACTTCAGTAGAGGGTTCTTGTGTATTTAAACAGTCCAAGCACTGTGAGAACAATGTTTAATCGGTCGTTAAAATCTGCGGTACGACATGTTGCTTAGAATGCACAGCAGGTGCACATTTACTTTGTCTGTTCAAAAGACTGATGAGAAACTTAGTTATGTACAATTTGATTGACATCTGGAGCAAGATTCTGCATCTTGATTAAATTCTAGATCAATCTTCCTAGCCTGATTTTGTAGACATGTCATCTGTGACCTTCATTTTGTATTTTGGAAGGAAATGCGGGTTCTATTTTAACTCTTTGCTTATTAAAGAATCAAGATGAAGAACAGAAATTAACCTAATTGTAACATCAAGACGTCCAACAATTATTAATTCTCCATTAGCTTAAAAAGAAACAGAAGCAAGCAAACGAATCCAAAGGACACAGGAGAAGTTAGACATCAGCTTAAAAAAATGAGAGGCTCATTTTAATACTGTCATGTTGAGAACCCAGATTTACCTCAGAAGAGTACTAAGCTTTCTTGAGAACAACTATTAAATTTCTTAACCTGATGAATGTCTATGATCCAGATTATGACAAACACATTGGGGATTCTTACAAAATCTGAAATAACTGGCAATTTTCAGCCATTTTCTCACAGGTGCATCTTGTTAATGCTGGTATTTACAAAGACTCGCAGCTATGAAATTTGAAGAATGATTACTAAATCTACTTAACATCAGCTTAGGTTCAATCAGTTTAATTACCCTGACAGAAAAAATAAACAAGAGCTTGAATATAGTGCCTGAAAATTAAATGTTTTCAATACCACAGGAAGCAAAGTTGCAGCACAGTGTTAGAACCTACAAAAAGAAAATGATTTTATTCTGTTTGTTATAAAGTTAACTGGTGTATGAACTTCAAAATCCCTTCATAACCTAATATTATTTTTGATAATATCTTATCCATGCAAATTTACAAACTATAATGAATTCCAGTGTTGAACTGCTGTTTTTACAGATTCTGAGAATAGAACTAAGTGCAAGGGTCAATAATCTTGCAAGTGCCAAAATATAATGCAACAGTATTTTGCACAACCTGTCCCCTCCTTTGTATAAAGCTAAACATTGGGAGGTTTATGAAACATGGATACCTCCTTGAATGCAGTGGGCTAAGATTATTGGGCAGCAACAGCCTTTTCAATATAATAATTCCTCAAGTATGAGCATTTAAAGAATTATAGAGAAATTAGAGAGCATAGGCATAATGTGCATAACAAGCTCCCAACAGTTGTTTGGTGAGGAACAATTATTCCATTTTGTAATCTTCAGTGAAAGATCTATATTTGTTAGGATGCTCAGAATAACTTCCTCTGTTTTCTATAAACTAGATCCATGCATTCCTGTGAGTTTTTTCAGGCCCTTTATCCAACGGTTCCTTTGAGAAAAGACAGCAATGATGGCTCTGTACTCTTTCAATACTGCATTAGAACGCCAGCAATGATTTACGTTAATCTCTGGACCAAGTCTTGATTATACTACATCCTGATCTTCAGTGCACATGCAAAATACACTGGCTAAAACTGGCATCTCAACTGGATGAAAATGAAGAACAGTAGATTGTATAAAAAATGCAGATATTTACATTTGAAGTCAGTTTCTTTTCTCTTGTTTTTATTTTTAATTTATTAATAAAGGCAAATAATTTGAACTATCTCAACTGATCTCTTTCAAGTTTAATCAAGGTGGAATAAGATGCCAAATACTCAGTATCATAGAACTCTTTCCAAAATCCATCTGGGAGACAGAGGCACAAGTGAGATTTTGGCCTTGGGATTTAGGCAACTGTTAAGTTTATGATGTGATCCAAATTGTAATGAGTATAGTAGAATCTGTATCAAACAGGCATTTCATTGAGTCTTATACAAGTCTCCACCAAAGCGAGTTAATTACCTTTCCAAAAGATGGCTGTGGATAATTTTGAAAGAAAGCAATTGAATTTATCAAATGGCTCTTCCCATGTTTTATTATCTCCTTCCGGGCAACAATGAGAGACTCTCTATTTATCATCATCAAAGTACATAAGTAAATCTATCTCATCCCTGTTAGCATGGGTAATATAATCATAACTGTGGAAGTAATCCTATCTTCCATTCCGAGCAGGCACTTGGTAAAATTCTCCGTAATATTACAGAATTAATGTTATGTTTTAGCTAGTTATTTCCCTGCAAAATCTGCACCTTTCTGATAACATCAGAATTTCATAGTTATGCTGAAATCTGTGAAATGCTTCATGATCCACTGTATATAAACATGAGTACGTTTCTCCACCAGTGAAGAATGATATTAAGTATATTATTCAGTTAGGGATCACATGAAGTTCCAAATGCAGCAAGGCTTAACCAATTGCAACCAGCTATCTGTTGGAGGAACTCAGTACCCATGGGGTGAAAGAAATTCCATTTCCCCTGCAAAAGTTGACTTATTAACTGACTTCTTTCAGCAGATTATTTGTTGTTTCAGATTTCAACATCTGCAGTCTCTTATATCTCCAATTCCTGAATTGATTGTTTGCTATGAAGTTTCTGACACCTGCATTGCAATCCATGTTAATCAGAACCCTCTTGATTAACCTGAAGGATATTTTGTTAATTGACTCTTGACTGAAGCATTTCTAAGGGTTTTATTTGTTTTTTTATGTGGACATTCTACTTAGTCTTATGCAAAACAATTTTTGTTTTTATAGAAATATCGTGTAGTTTGGTTCAATGGCCAGAACTGCTGAATCTATTTCTCACAAAAATGGAATTAACATTATCCTGAATAGAAGAAGAAAGGTAGGCATTTCATTCAGACAATTGTATTAAGTCTTGTGTTCTGCGAACAATACTTTTCATTTGTGAATGTATTTGTAGAGTTTTGCCATTTATTTAAAAATTATTCTCATAAGGAAACCAACAAGTTTGTTTTACCAGTGCGATTAACATTCTAGTTATATTTTTGACTATTTGGTGTTCAGTATTTTGCCAAATATATGAAAAAAAAATTATAGTAGCAATGATAGGCCTAGGAGAGGTGAAGCAGGAAAGCTTAGCAGAACAGAATATCCTGTTAACATTAACAGTAAAAATTAATTATAATAATCCAGTTCTAGATTCCACTACATAGAAAGACTCATGTTAAATAGTAACATGCATTTTTACAGTAAATAATATTGTCAATTTTCAAATTACGGACTATTACAGCTATGAACATTTGTGAAGTTATTGCAAAGTACCAGCCTTCACATGCAAATGAGTAAGTTATATACAGGTTGAGTTTCTGTTTCTGTTGCTGTTTATGTTACTTTCAACACCTTGAATCATCACCTGAAGTTCAAGTCAATATTTAAGAGCTGTTGGAAGATGGTAATTGCCTTCCGGGGACTTAGGAAAAGTCCCTTTAGCTTTGAAATACAACGGAAACCAGGACACCACAAATATATATATTGAATATATGATTGCATTTTGTAATATTACCTTAACCTTTGGTGGCATTGATTTGATGATAATGTACGCGTCTAACATGATTACTTCAGCAATCTTCATCACAATGTTTTGTTTTGTGCTACAGCGGAAATGTGAGATTCAGAAAGATTATCTTTTTATCATTTTACAAAAGCAATCTGGCACTATTTTACTAAGACGACTGTAATTTTTGAATAAAATTTACTGTTCCTCAAAATTGGAGGAGAAATGCTCTATTTACTTTTTATGGGAGTGACTTTTTGTTACAATCATCATGCTTTTTGGACACGCTTGGTAAATTTGAACATCTTTGAAGTGTATTCAGATAAATATATAAAAAACACAGATGTTGCATAATATTCCCAATTATTAGACATGGGAATGTGGGAGGATAGGATTAGATTGATCTCTGAGAATGTTAAAGAGCCGGCACAACATCAAGGATTGTAAGGTCTGTACGGTGCTGTCTATACTGTTTTATGTTCTATTCATAAGATATTGGAAATGCATTGTACCCATTTTCCTAGTAATTAAAAGAAAACAGATTATGCATGGAGCTACTCTTGCCCTATTTGTGCTTACATATGTTGAAAGAACTAATAAAATTTTAATTAGTTAAAAAAAATTGGTGACATATGCAGCAAATTGTTTTCATTTTGAGGAAGAAACTGAGATGTAATTTATGGACCTGAGGCAACATAAGTACATGATTTTAATCCTGTCCATAAGCTTATGTTTAGAGTTTGATTTACTTGTTCGACTCTGTAATTTTACAGTAGAAACTGCTCAGCTTCAAAGGGTTGCAGCCGAAACTATACTAATCCCCATTAATGTGCACTAATCTCAGAACTAAATTTTGTCTAGGAAAATGGCTTTGCAAAAAACTACAGCTGATTTTTCAGATTGTCAAAACTTTGAGGGCCAGACACATTTTTAGAGTAACACACACAAAATGCTGGAGGATCTCAGCAGGCCAGGCAGCATCTATAGAAAAGAATAAATAGTTGACGTTTCAGGCCGAGACCCTTCATGTCCTGATGATGGGACTCAGCCCAAAACGTCAGCTGTTTACTCTTTTCCATAGATGCTGCCTGGCCTGCTAAGTTCCTCCAGCATTTTGTGTGTGTTGATTGGATTTCCAGCATCTGAAGATTTTCTCTTGTTTGTTATTCAACATTTCTAAAGTAACTAATTTGTATCAATTGAAAATTGAAAGGAAATTACGGATCCTGAAAATCTGAAATACAAACAGGAGGGGATCTAACAAAGGGTTTTTGACCTCAAATGTTAACTCTGGTCTATTTGTTCCTTCAGCTTATCAAATCCTCTTTAGCAGTTTTGTATTTCAATTTGATTGATATGTCAGAGTTCTGTGTTGGACCACAGTGAATACGAAACATTATTTATGATATAACTTGTTTATTAATACAAGATACTGTGAAGTTATTCTTTTTGCAGAAAAAAATTCAATTTCAATCTTTGGCACAGCTTTTTCAAAGTTTGCACGACTTCGTATGATAGGTGTATTTTCTCACGTAATGAATAAATACTTGTATGACTGAATATTTGTGGTTTTAGCCAGTGTTGGAGGTGCCTACAATTTTATCAATTCTTCTGTACCTATCTTTAGTACCTCATTACACTGAACTTTTAAGGGGGAGTGGAAGTAGAAATGGGAAAAGACAAGCAATGTGGTGAGCGTCGTCAAGGCAACCTAACATCAGCACTTTTAGACATTTCCATTACGACATGGCAAATTTTGTCCCAAAGCATTTAGTTAATATTTCTCCAGTTGAACCCATGTCATGTAAATTATTAACCTTTTCTCTCACCCATTTCATGTTTCATATTTTTAATGCCGACGCATGCGTACCTGTCTAATTTTACTTCAATCAAGAACAGCTGAACTGTTGCCACTCCTGCAGAGAATAATCCTAGTTTAAACTACCATCATCAGACATGCTCACAGACCATCACTATGAAAAAAAATATGTTGTAGCAGTAACACTGCAGTTTTAAAACTTTGGGATCTAACTTCTAGTATCTTTAAATTCTAAGCACAAACAGTTCTCAGTCTTGATGCAAGGAAACAGCATGTTTTGCTTGTGCTGCTCTAAGCTGATTTCAACACACATCATTGCAATGCATGACCTATTTCTGGACATACTGACAAAGCTACTCTCTGCTTTCAACAACAAAGATATTGTTGTCCTTTTTGACTCTATCAAAGCAAATAACAAAATTAATTAACCATCTACCAGTTAGCCATCCTGTTAAGTTTTTAACTTTGAATGTACAATGAGGACACTGCAATTGAATATTGTGACTGAATGTCTTGAATTACTTTTATATTTTCCTTGTCTTCATTCGTCACATATCAGTTGATCATACACATGGATAGTTTAGGATTTTGTTGTGTCTGCTCTTTCTTCCGTTTGTTGCTGCACAGGCAATTTAGTGGGATTAAGTTTCTATCCTTTATTATGGTTAATATACCTCACTAGACGTTGTGGCATGTATCCAAAGTCATACCATGTGGTACAAAATGGTTCTCAAAAATTTGCAGGCACATTATATACTAAAGATTCGAGTAGCACCCTCAAGACTTGGTACATGAAATCATGACCAATAATCATTTGTGAAACTGAGGAAGTACTCTTTGGAGATGTTTCTAGGGTCTAAAGAGACCCATTGAAATGAGACCACAACTATATGTTCAGATATAGAAGATCTTGTACATTGTTATGAAGAAAAGTAAGGAAGTTATGTATTTGAAAGAAGAAATCGTATTTTTTTTTCTCCTTTAAGAAAATGCCTACAAGAAAATGAATCCCAAGGTATATATTTACTTTGATAACTTACTTTGTACTTTGAACTTTTCTCAATATTGCCTTGTTTTATCCCTTACGCATAATAAAAAAATCTAGCTGTCATCAAAATTCCAATAGTGATGATTCTTCAAAAGCATTTCTCTTCTTCGAAAGTGCTTTGGGGCATCCAGAAAGGAATGCGAAAAATTCTAAATAAGCTTTCCTCTTCGTTTCAGATTTCATTCAATAAATATGATGCTTCCTACACATTCAAACTCGACACCATATTGGGCTCCCCTTTTGAACTGAAGCTCAATTTAGGAGAATTCTGGCAATAGCATTTGACAGTTCAGCTTCATCAAATAACATATAGTGCACCAGCCATGATCCAAAAACACTCAGAACCATCCTCAGAATGGGTTATTCCAAATGTACAAGAGTCTTTTGGCAGCTTGAACAGCTGAGTTTTCATCTGGAAGTCTAAGCATTTATTACAAAAATGTCGGACAGAAAACATCGAAACTGAGACTGGAACTCTTTGGCTTTCTATAGATGCACCCTGATCTACTAAATATTTGCACCAGTTTGTGTGCTTTTCTATTTCAGATGCCCGGCATATGATGTTTTTTTTAATTTGCTGTGTTTTGAAATTTGCAGTTTTTAGTCATTTTTCAGCTTCGTGTTTAAGCCATGCTTTTAAAGAAATAGGGCAATTACATAATAGTCACTTTAGTTTTTATACACACTTGAACTGTATTTTCCTATTTGGAAAAGAAAACAAATGCCATTCCTAATAAATTTTAGATTCCAAATAAATTATTAATTACAATACATTTCTTACTTTATTATAATAGTCCACAGCATTGTAAGAAGATTATTCATTTTTCAGCTGGCTGGATGATCACTCTGTACCTCAGTGAGGCAGTGCAGTTCCATCTTATGTAAGTCATTGCATGATAATAGACAATGAGTATTTTGTAAATTTTAGAAATGGTGGAGTATATTTCATCAACATAGTAGCAAGGATAAGATTTTGCACACAAATTGCATATAAGAAATACAGTTTATATACGTTGAAAAGAAAACAAACATAATGAATGCTTGAGAGGTGGATTTGGAGTTTTTAAAATCCCAAACTTGGCATCTTTTGTTTAAAAAGCCTGATTTGAAAAATACTTGTTTATTATTTGCTTATCTTTCTATCATATAAAAAGGCAAGATGAGGAGAGGCCAGAAGCTGAAGGATGAAAGGGGGATCAAATTAAACTGGGTTTGGCTAACTTGCTGTCTAGAATTGGAACAATGATTTCAAACTTATTCCTTTGCCTTCAGTGAAGTCGATATCAATTTGCTTTGGAAATAATTCAAAAGCTGTGTAGCCCAGGTGGTTAATGGTTGGGTTGGGTGGGGTCGGGCAGTCATCTGTAATATCTCAGAGATGATGGCCAGAATGCTCCAAGAACATGGAATTTTAGTCACACACAGAAGCCAATAGCAACATTAAGGAGAGTACTTTGAAAGCCAAACGAATGAACCAAGCTATTAGACAAGACCAATGTGGTCTATGAAATCTAATGCAGAGACTGCAGCAAATATTACATTGGCCATATCAGAATCAGAATCAGGTTTATTATCACCGGCATGTGATGTGAAATTTGTTAACTTAGCAGCAGCAGTTCAATGCAATACATAATCTAGCAGAGACAGAAAAAAAATAATAATACTAATAAAGAAAATAAAACAATAAATAAACAAGTAAATAAATTACGCATATTAAGTAGATTTTTTTGAAAAAGTGCAAAAACAGAAATACTGTATATTAAGAGTCCTTGAAGTTGAATACATAGTTTGTGGTGGGCTCAGTATATAGTGGAACAGTTCAGTGATGGAACAAGTGAAGCTGAGTGAAATTACCCCTCTGGTTTCAGAGCCTGATGGTTGAGTGTTAATAACTGTTCTTCTGGTGGTGTGGGCTCTGAGGCTCCTGTACCTTCTTCCTGATAGCAGAAGTGAAAAGAGGGCATAGCCTAGGTGGTGGGGGTCCTTGAATATGAATGTTGGTGTTCCATTAGGTGTGCTTAGTGGTAAGGAGAGCTCTACCCATGATGAATTGGACCATATCCTGTACTTTCAGCAGTGTTTTCCATTCAAGGGTATTGGTGTTTCCATACCAAGCTGTGATACAACCAGTCAATTTACTCCCCACCACACATCTGTAGAAGCTTGTCAAAGTTTTAAATCACATGCCAGATTTTTGCAAACTTCTGAAGAAGTAGAAGCACTGTTCTGCTTCCTCCATAATGGCACTTACATGCTGGGCGCAGGACAGATCCTCTGAATTGATAACACTGAGGAATTTAAAGTTGCTGATCCCCCAAGGACTGGCTCATGGACCTCCGGTTTTCTCCTCTGAAGTCAATAATCAACTCCTTGGTCTTGCTGACATTGAGTGAAAGGTTGTTGTGGCACCACTCAGCCAGATTTTCAATCTCCTTTCTATATGCTGATTTGTCACCACCTTTGATTCAGACAATGACAGCGGTGTCGTCAGCAAACCTAAACACAGCATTGGAGCTGTGCTCAGCTTGACAGTTATAAATATAAAGCATGTAGAGTGGGAGGCTAAGCACAAAGCCTTGTGGGGCACGTATGCTAATGGAGATTGTGGAGGAGATGTAACAACATCCCATCTGAGCTGACAAGTGAGGAAATCGAGAATCCTGTTGCACGAAGAGGTATTGAGGACAAGCTCTAGGAGCTTATTGATTAGTTTTGAGGAGATTATAGTATTGAATGCTGAGCTGTAGTCAATAAAGAGCATCCCAATGTATGCATCTTTGCTGCCCAGATGTTCCAGGGTTGAGTGGAGAGCCAGTGAAATAGTATCTGTTGTGGACCTGTTGTGATGATAGACAAATTGGAGCAGATCCAAGTCGCTTTTTAGGCAGGGGTAGATATGCTTTATGACCAACCTCTTAAAACACTTCATTACATTGGACATGTGCTACTGGATGATAGTCACTGAGGCAGGTTACCACTTTCTTCTTAGGCACCAGTCTAGTTGAAGCCTGCTTGAAGTAGGTGGGTACCTCAGATTGCAGAAGCAAGTGGCTAAAGATATCGGTGAACACTCCAGCCATTTGATCAGCACAAGTCTTCAGTATTCAGACACGTACCCCATCTGGGCTGGATGCTTTCTGTGGGTTCACCCTCCTAAAGGATGCTCTCATGTCAGCCTCAGAGACTGAAATCACAGAGACATTGAGAGCTTTGGGAGTGTATGAAGGTTCTTCCATGCTTTGACGGTCAAAGGAAGCATAGAAGACATTGAGCACACCTGTGAGTGACATGTCACCCATGTGGTTTAGTTGCACTTTGTAGGAGGTGATAGCATTCAAGTCCTGCCTCAGCTGTCAGGCATCCTTCAGTGATTTAAGTTTGGTCCAGAATTGCCACTTTGCACCAGAGATCGTTTTCTGGAGATTGTACCTGGACCTCTTGTATTTTACTTGGTCGACAGACTTGAATGCCTCTGACCTGGCTCTCAGCAAATTGTAGATCTCATGGTTCATCTAGGGCATCTCAATGAGGAAGACTCTGAATGATTTTATAGAGACATTTTCATATATGACTGAATTTATAAAGTCGCGACAGCCAGCTGCACTTATTCAGATCCGCTGAGTCCTTGAACACAGTCAAGTTCAACAACTCTAAGCAAACCTGTAGCTGCTCCCTTGCCTCCTATGACCATGTTGTTGTTGTCCTTACCTTGGGCGCTTTGCTCATTAGCTTCTGACTGTCTGCAGGTATGAGAAGGACAGCCAAGTGATCAGGTTTCCCAAAATGCAGTCTAGGCATGGAACAGTAGATATTCCTGATCATAGTATAGCAGTGGTCAAGTGTGTAGGGACCCTTGGTGCTGCAAGTTACATGCTGATGGTAATTGAGCAGAGATTTCCTCAAACAAGCTCTGATTACAAATGCGTTGGGGTGGGCTGTTTCTTCTTTAGTGATGGCAGCATTGAATAGCTTGAGTGCCTAATTAATGATGGTCCTTGGCAGTTTGTAAGTGGTGGTCAAGATCACAGAGGAGAACTCTCTTGGTAAGTAGAATGGTCATCATTTAATTGTTAGATGTTCCAGGTCAGGGGAACAAGAGTGCAACAAGATCAAGACCGATGCTTCTGTGCACCACAGAGTGTTTATCACGAAATACAAACCCCCACTTTTTGTCTTCTTCAAATCAGCCATTCAGTCCATCCTGTGTATCGAGAAGGCCTCGGGTGTTACCATCGTATTTGGCATGTCTGGAATGAGCTATGTCTCCATGAAACAGAGAACACAGCAATTTCTCATTTCCCCCTTTACAGCTATCTTGCGCTTAGGTCCTCAATTTTGTTCTCCAGTGACTGTACATTTGCTAACAAGCTGCAGGGAAGCAGAGCTATCTTTCTTCTATGTTTCAGTTTGGCTTAGAGCTCTCCCTTCCCCCCTTGCCGAGTCCTTCAGAAGACAATGAATTTGTTAGCTCATTAAGACAGTTCAAAAGGGAAATAACAGGCTGCAGATAATATTGTGCATAATTCAAAAGAGGTATATTTAAAAGTTTTGTTAATAGCCTTCAACACATCACCATGTTTCACCAGTGCCATCTTGACAATAATTAAAATCATGACTTGAGCATTCAGGGTGAATCTAGCAGGTGTCTGTTCTTTTATACCAGAGTTTCATTGTCTGCAATCTGTATGGAATAGGTTTTACTTGTTCTTCAGCTCTTCATATCAATATTGATCAAATTCCATCAATTAGAACTCTATACAAGTTCTGAATTACATTATTCATTTTATCACATGCTTTTGTTCAACTATGATTCCACAAAAAAGGACAAATTCAATCTAACCAATCACAGAAAAATCTCAGTTATACAGAATTTAATTATTATCAGCAATGTTATCAAATGCTACTTAATCAATATTCAGCGTGGGTTCCAGCAGGTTCAGTTGGTTTCAATCTTTCTTCAAGCTGCAATGCAAAAGTGACTGCCTTTGAGGTCTATGCCAAATGCATCACTAAGCTGTTGTGAAACTGAACCAATTGACTATCACTATACAGCAAATTCTGTTGCACAGGCATCACTATGGCTGTTGGAGATCATTTTCAGACTAAGGGCTTTCCTTCAGAAGCTCTTCAGTGCAATGACAAAAGCTCCAATATCTTCCTTTGCTTCATTAAGTGACTTTTTCTCCATGGCATGGTTAAAAGTGGAGATGTTCCCTCAGGATCACATACTGTTCAATTCCATTTGCAATTCCTCCATGCTGCAGCTATATTTAATGTGTGCGAAGTGAAACTTATGCCATACAATTACCATGAATGACCATCTCTAACAAGAGAAAGTCCAAATTCCTACACTTGCAGTCCAGCAGTGGTGCGGTAGATAGTGCTACTGCCTCACTGTCCAGGCGTTTGCATTCCATCTGATCTGTACTGCTATCCATGCAATTGCACTTTCTCCCTATGCACAGGTCCTCCAGTTTCCTTACAAATCCAAAAGAATTGCCAGTTTTCAAAGCACTTATTTATTTTTTGACATCATACTAATTCAATGTTATTAAATTATCTGAAAAATATTTCTGTGATGATGTGAATCACAGGAAGAGGCTGAGAGAAGTTATTGGCTTGACTCTGAAAACAATTATGCACATCAAGCTTTGCTGTTATTAAGATGGGGGGCACATTTTCTGAAGTTTCATCTTCCCACTCGTTTTCACTGTCGTGCCTAGCTGTGTCAGAGTGATCTGTTGTGTTGAGAGTGGAATTGTATAATACAGCCAATACCTTGGTTGTGCCTGTGTATGTTGAATATTCATTACGTCGGCATCTTATTTATGGGTGTACCTGATGCTACTGCTGCTTGAAGTCAGTTGTTTTCCATGAGGACTGCGTGGTATCACACCCACAAGCATTGTTCCAAACAGATGTTTCGGTGGCAGGTAAATTGATGGCAATGAAGTTTGGAGAAAAGTGCAAATTCTGGAAATTTGAAATTGTCATGAAGTTGAACTGTAGTTTTTCCCAGCTTTTATTTCATAGGGTAAAAGTACATTTTCTTTTTCTCTCTTGAATTCCCAGTTTTCAAAATCTGACAACTGTGCACTTCAGGGCTTTACAGCTAAGCTACTCTTGGTGAAGGATGCTTTAGTCCCCTGTCCAAAAGGCATGGTGATTTCTCCCTCAGTTTGTGGGCTTAAGTAGGCAGAAGGCAGGTTGACTTTAGCAGCAAGTATTTCCAAGAAGATCTCAAATGGGTTTTTTAATCCTTGTCGTCTCCACCACTGGCTGCAGGGTCACATAATTCATTGTTTGATGGTATTTTTTTTAATTAATATTTTTTATTTTATTTATTACAAACAAACAAAAAAACAAAAAAATACAACACATCCACAAAAACCACAACCATAACAAAATCAGATTAAATATTGAGCAGCAAAAGGGAGAAAAATATAAAAGCAAAAGTAAACATACACAGCAGCGGTGGACCGCACCAGAAAACCTCAGTCCTCACCCCGTGAGAAAGTCCAATACAGGGCCCCATATCCTTTCAAAGATGTCCCCTCTGTCCTCATTACATAGTCTCAGTCTCTCCAAATGTAAAGTATTTGCCAGTTCTCTCAGCCACAAATCATACATAGGCACAGAGTCCATTTTCCACATTTGCAGGACTAACTTCTTAGCAATCACCATTCCAAACAATACAGCCATTTTTTCATACATATTGGCTGAAGATAGGGAGATTGTTGCTCCAAGGATGGCTATGAGTGGGTCTTTTATTTTAAGGGAAAAAATCTTAATAGGAGAAATGGAAATGTATTTTACAAATTTTATTAAATTATTTAAATGGGACAAAGTGCAAAAGCTGAGATGTCTTCTTTGCACGTTTCAGCACACTTTGTTGCACAGAAATCTGTTTTAAAACTGGCTTTGGCATTACTCGACAGACAAAGAACATTAAGTTAACTGGTACTGTCCTCATAAAAAGCTGAACTGTAGTACATAGTCCAAATAAAAGTCTGTTAAAAGTCATCACAGAAAAATATCTTTTGTTGGGTTCAAATCTGGATCAGCGAAGGAGACAAGCCTTTAATCCATTGAACTTGACCTCAATAATCAAACTACTCTAACCTTTAAATCGTTTGATGTTGTTTTGTTAAATATTTTAAATCATTTGAATTACCATTGGAGTGCCAATAAGGAATTGCTGCTATGATTTTCTTCAACTCAGTGTGTAACAGGCTATTGTTGACATTGCTTTTTTTACTCATACATAGTTTTCATTTCTTTTCCATTCAACGAGATAGAAATCTGCATTTCAATACTTCTGCGTAAATGTCTAAAATCTGGTATTTTATTTTGTTATTTTGTTCAGCACACTTTATTGCACAGAAATCTCAGTTTTAAAACTGGCTTTTATAATGTTATTTCATAATGTTGTAATTTCAGCATAATGGTAATTTCCTACCGCATTGCACAGAATGAACTTTAGCTCTAAAAAGCTTTGAACATCCTGGGTAAATGATAGGAGTAATTTAGAATTGTCCTCCTTTTCCTTATTTTTATTGTGTCCTTTGCTTTTTATCTTTATCATTTCTCTCCTTGTTTACTCATTCTTCCTTTCCCTCACTATTTGTAACTCCTTACGACCATAAGACATAGGAGAAGAGTTAGGAGATTCAGCCCATCGAGTCTGCTCTGCCATACCATAATGACTGATATATTCTCCCTCTCAACTCTATTCTTCAGGAATCTCCCTGTAACCTTTGATGCCCTTATTAATCAATAATTTATCAACCTCTGCTTTCAATATACTCAATAACCGCAACAAATTCCACAGATTCACCACACTCTGGCCAAAGAAAGCCTTCCTCATCAATGCTGTGAATCTATGTGCTTCTATTCTGAGACTGTGCCCTCTGGTCCTAGACTCACCTACTATAGAAATCATCTTCTCCACACCTTCTCTACCTAGGCCTTCAATATTCAAAGGGTTTCATTGAGATCGTCTCTCATTCTTCTGAACTCCAGCATGTACAGGCCTAGAGCCATCATATGCTCCTTATACATTAACCATTTCATTCTCAGAATCATTCTCATGAACCTCCTCTAGACCCTCTTCAATGCCAAATCTTTTCTTCGAAAAGGGGCCCAAAACTGGTCACAAAACTCCAAGTTTGGTTTTACCAATGTCTTATAAAGCCTCAGCATTATATGTTTGGTTTTTATACAACTCCTCTTGAAATGGATGCTAATAGTGCATTTGCCTTCTGTACTACTGACTCAATTGGAAAATTAACCTTTAAGGAATCCTGCATAACGATTCCAAAGTTCCTTTGAACCTCTGATTTCTGAATTTTCTCCCCATTTAGAAAATGGTCTATGCCTTTATTCCTTCTACCAAAGTACATGACCATACAATTCCCTGCACCATATTGTATCTGCCACTTCTTTGCCCAGTTATTTAAACTGTCTGTATATTTCTGCAGACTCCATGCTTCCTCAAACCTGTTATAGTATCATCTGCAAACTTGTTGTCCATCAATTCTGTCAACGGAATCATTGACATATAATGTGAAAAGTGGTCCCAATACTGACCCTTGCAGAACACCTCTAGTTATTGGCAGCCAACCAGAAAAAGTCAGCCTTTATTCCCACTCTTTACCTCTTGCCAGTCATAGTCATATGTTTCCTGTAATATTCTTAACTCTTAACTTGTTTAGCATTGTCATCTGCAATACCTTGTTAAAGGCAACTAAAAATTCAAGTAAACAACATCCACTGACTCCTTTGCCTATTATTTCCTCAAAGAACTCCAACAGATTTGTCTGGCAAGATATCCCTTAAGGAAACTGTAAAGTAAAGGCATTGTCTGGGCTCTACGTCTCTCGTGAAAAAAATCTGACTCCACCACAATCTCCTAAAACCCTCACTAATTTTTATAAATGCACCGTAGAAATCATTCTTCTAGGGTGCATCACAACCTGGTATGGAAGTTGTCCTGTACAAGACCGAAAGAAGCTGCAGAAAATCGTGAACACGGCACAGCACATCACACAAGCCGATCTTCCGTCTTTGGACTCACTTTACACCACACGCTGTTGGAACAGTGCTGCCAGGATAATCAAGGACACGACCCACCCAGCCAACACACTTTTCGTCCCTCTTCCCTCCAGGAGAAGTCTCAGGAGCTTGAAGACTCGTACGGCCAGATTTGGGAGCAGCTTCTTTCCATCTGTGATATGACTGCTGAATGGATCCTGACCCAGATCTGGGCCGTACCCTCCAAATATCCGGACCTGCCTCTTGGTTTTTTTGCACTACCTTACTTTCCATTTTTCTATTTTCTATTTATGATTTATAATTTAAATTTTTAATGTTTACTATCGATTTGTAATCCAGGGAGTAGGAAGCGCAGAATCAAATATCGCTGTGATGATTGTATGTTCTAGTATCAATTGTTTGGCGACAATAAAGTATAAAGTAGAAGTATAAGGTGCAAGTGCTTTATTAAGTGCTCCCAACTTTTTACACAAAATCCCAAAATGTGAAAATTAACAAAAAAAACTACATGCAATATAATATTTATGCAGATCGTCTCCCTTTTCAACTTTGTTTGATAAGCACCTGGGGTCTATCTCCACCAACACCCTGGGGCCCATTTTGTACCTTTAGCACCCCCATCACAATTGTTCTTTCTGCACACAGCGCATGTGCAGTTTCTCACAAATAATACCTGGTCTAGAAGCAGCGCCTCAGTTTTGCCAACTTACCAGGAACCGGCAAGCCACAATCGAACAGACAAACAGACCAATGGAGTGCTCGACAGACAATAAACATAAAACAAATAAACATTTATGTATTAATGGATTTAACTATTATTCCCTGTATACTTTGAGGGTGTGAAATTATTGCAGTGCTGCCCAAGGCCAGTGACAGAACCCCCTGTCAGGTTACCACCCTAGTCTCCAGGATCGCTACTGTTTGGCAATCTGGACAGGTAGTTAGCTGTAATGTTCTGTCTTCCTGCTTTGTGGTGAATGTTGAACTGGAAGTGCTGTAGAGCACTCTGGCAATGTGGTATTGGACTGTCTGGATCCATGCAAGAGCCTGATGGTCAATGTCCAGGTCAAACTTACACCCCAGTAGATAGTATCGGAGGCTGTTAAGTGCACACTTGACGGAAAGGCACTCCTTTCTCCATGGTTGAGTATCTCACCTCCCTTGTCAGGTTAACCTGTGCAGGGAGTTATGCTTTTTGTGAATGATAACTATTGGCTGTTCCACCCACTTTTACAAAGTTCAATTATCTCCAGTTCCCGCATGGTTTTAACAGTGGTTCAGGCATCCAGTATGGTCTCTGATGGATTGGACTGGGGTCGTTCAAATGGATGATATGCTGTAACACCTGAGTTTTTCCAGGCTGAGATAGAGGGTCCTGCCTCTCCTGTGCCAACGTGGCTCCACAATGCAAAACCAAGGCATCCACTTGTGCCAGGAAACACTTGTTAAAATCTATGTTTTGCAGGGCGGGAGACAAACAGAGGTGGTCCTTGAGGGTGGAGAAAGCCTTTTTACAGCTTAAGTCCACTCCACTGGATTTTTCACAGACATGGTGTTCAGGTTTGTCAGGGGTATGACAAAGGTGGGAAACTGGGGAATGAACTGCCTGTACCACTCAACGAGCCCCACGAACAATCACACGGTTTTGGACTGTTTTGCATGGCCTCTACCTTATCTCTTACTTTGACCGGTCACATTTTGGCAGATTTAATGCTAAGCCTGCCTCATGGATGTGTCTCAGGATCTGGTGCAGATGCTGGAGGTGGTCAAACCAGGTGTTACTGTAGATGACCACATCAGCTAAACAGGCTGCACAGCAGTCTTCACAGCCTTGCAGTACCCCCTGGTCCATCTGTCACTGAAATGCTGCAGGTCTTCCCTACAACCCAAAAGACTCGACAGTAAACTGGTACAGACCTGTCGGTGTTCTAATTGCTGTGTACTCCCTCATCTTCTATTCTTGGGGTTCTTGTCAGTTCCCCTTGCAGAGTGCTAATGCTCTAATGGACCTATCTCTTCCAATTCTATCCAACAGGTAGTCAATAAAAGGCATAGGGTAGGCATCAAATGGGGAACCTGCATTGAGCATCCTGAAATCCAGGCAAACTCGCAGGTTATTATCCTGTTTGTGAACGGTAACTATTGGACAGCTCCACTAACTTATAGAAGGTTCAATTATCCCCAGTTCCCTCAAGATTGTAATCTTCCTCCTTAGTGGTTCTAACAGTCTTTCAGACACCCAGTGTGGTCTCTAACGGATTGGAGTGGGGTCTTTCAAATGGATAAGGGTGCTGCAACACCTGAGTTTTACCAGACCTCTGCTGGAATAGGACTAGATACTCCTGGAAAACACCTTGCAGCTCAGCAAATCGGCCTTCCCTCAGGTGGTTGAAATTCAAGGGTATATCTTCACATCACAGCCCTCCGAACCATCAGTGCCATCTCTGTTGTGGTCCATTCTCTTCCTGTGGTAGGTCTGCTTGTCTGGATGACAGATTTCATAAGTGGCAGAGCTTATCTTGCGGATGATGGTGTAGGGTGCCTGCCACTTAGCTAGAAGTTTGTTGGAGTTGGACGGTAGAAGCAGCAGTACCTTCTGCCCAGGCTGGTGCTGCCTATAGTGGGTGTGCTGGCCAAACCATCTCTTCTGGCTCTGTTGGGCTTTCTGGAGGCTCCCCTTGGCTTCCTCCCTGTACTGCTCCATGTGTTCTCGCATCAGTAATATTTACTGCGCAATCCCTTTCTCTGAGGAAGTTGAGGTTCTTCAACAGATCTAATGGGTCCCGGACATGCCACCTGTACTACAGTTCAAAAGGTGTAAATCCTGTTGATGTTTACAGCACATCCCAGTTGGCAAATGGTAAGAACAGCAGCTATCTGTCCCCGTCCTTGCCATTATCTGCTGCAGACTTCCTCAGCATATCCTTAAGGGCTTGGTTAAAGTGCTCAACAAGTCTGTGGATGATAAGGGTTGGTCATTTAGCAGTGATTCCCAGCTGCCGATTTAGCTGCTTCATCAGAGAGGAGGTGAATTTGGTGAGTATCTCCTCTGGGAAGCTGACTCTGGAGAACAGCTGTACCAATGCCGATCACCTTGGGAGTTGTGATGGCTTGCAGTGAGGAGGCCTCAAGATACTCAATGGCATGGTTGCACGTGGCCAAGATACATTGGTACCCTGCATTGCTCTGCTCCAAATGCCCCATGATATCCATCGCGATATGCTGGAATGGGGTGCTAATCACTGGCAATGGATGCAGAGGGCTTCTATCAGACCTAGAGACAGCAATATTTTTCTGAAAGATGGGGCATGTACAACAGTATGATTGAACATTAGTGTATGTATATTGTGGGCCAGAAGAAATGGCACAGATGCAAATGATGTTTTCTGGTGTGCTAGGTGACCTGCCCATGGAAAGCTGTGAGCAATGTGTAACACCAATGGTCTGTATTGTGTTGGGACAACCAAATGTTTATCGGTTCCACCATTCCCCCATTTTCAGAAATAGATTACCACTCTCCACAACCTATACCTCCCCACAATGATAAGACATGGCCCCTCCCCTACATACCTTATCGAATAATAATTTCAGAGATGTAGCAGCAGCTTGCAAAGCAGCAATATTATCAGGCTCCTTCCATTTAGATATCTAACCCCAATACCTCAATATCAGGACAGGAAAACCCAATGGCTTCTCTCAGTGTTGTTGCCAATGTGATTTCCTAGGCCCCTTGGTCCCACCCCCACGCAGATCACACAAGTTTGGCAGTGGCTGTTGATTGAGCCCGAATGACCACTGGATGAGGCATATTGATGGTAGGACATAATTCAAGGCATTTTGTAGAATTAAAAGATCATTCAGTGGATTGGGAAAATCAGGTCGGCACTGGATCTCAAGAGAGAGAATTTGTAGAAGGTCTGCAAGATGCCTTTTAGAACAGCTTGTTGTTGAGCCCACTAGGGGATCGGCTGTACTGGATTGGGTATTGTGTAATGAACCGGAGGTGATTAGAAAGATTGAGGTGAAGGAACCCTTAGGAGACAGTGATCATAACATGATTGAGTTCACCATGAAATTTGAAAAAGAGAAACTGAAATCTGATATGTCGGTATTTCAGTGGAGTAAAGGAAATTACAGTGGCATAAGAGACGAACTGGCCAAAGTTGACTGGAAAGGGACACTGGTGGGAAAGACAGCAGAGCAGCAGTGGCTGGAGTTTATGTGAGAAGTGAGGAAGGTGCAAGACAGGTATATTCCAAAAAAGAAGAAATTTTCGAATGCAAAAAGGATGCAACCGTGGTTGACAACAGAAGTCAAAGCCAAAGTTAAAGTAAAGGCGAGGGCATACAAGGAAGCAAAAATTAATGGGAAGACAGAGGATTGGGAAGTTTTTAAAAGCTTACAAAAGGGAACTAAGAAGGTCATTAAGAGGGAAAAAATTAACTATGAAAGGAAGCTAGCAAATAATATCAAAGAGGATACTAAAAGCTTTTTCAAGTATATAAAGAGTAAAAGGCAGGTAACAGTAGATATAGGACAGATAGAAAATGATGCTGGAGAAACTGTAATGGGAGATAAAGAGATGGCAGAGGAACTGAATGAGTATTTTGCATCAGTCTTCACCGAGGAAGATATCAGCAGTATACCAGACACTCAAGGGTGGCAGGGAAGAGAAGTGTGCACAGTCACAATTACAACAGAGAAAGTACTCCGGAATAGTCTAAGGTAAATAAATCTCCCAGACCAGAAGGAATGCACCCTCATGTTCTGACGGAAGTAGCTGTAGAGATTGCGGAGGCATTAGCAATGATCTTTCAAAAGTCGATAGATTCTGGCATGGTTCCGGAGGACTGGAAGATTGCAAATGTCACTCCGCTATTTAAGAAGGGGGCAAGGAAGCAAAAAGGAAATTATAGACCTGTTATCTTGACGTCGGTGGTTGGGAAGTTGTTGGAGTCGATTGTCAAGGATGAGGTTACAGAGTACCTGGAGGCATATGACAAGACAGGCAGAACTCAGCATGGATTCCTTAAAGGAAAATCCTGCCTGACAAACCTATTACAATTTTTTGAGGAAATTACAAGTAGGCTAGACAGGGGAGACACAGTGGATGTTGTATATTTGGATTTTCAGAAGGCCTTTGACAAGGTGCCACACATGAGGCTACTAAATAAGATAAGAGCCCATGGAATTATGGGAAAGTTACATACGTGGATAGAGCGTTGGCTGATTGGCAGGAAACAGAGAGCGGGAATAAAGGGATCCTATTCTGGTTGGCTGCCGGTTACCAGTGGTGTTCCACAGGGGTCCGTGATGGGGCCATTTCTTTTTATATTGTACATCAACGATTTGGATTATGAAATAGATGGCTTTGTGGCTAAGTTTGCTGATTATACGAAGATAGGTGGAGGGGCCGGTAGTGCTGAGGAAACAGAGAGTCTGCAGAGAGACTTGGATAGATTGGAAGAATGGGCAAAGAAGTGGCAAATGAAATACAATGTTGGAAAGTGTATGGTTATGCACTTTGACAGAAGAAATAAACAGGCATGCTATTATTTAAATGGGGAAAAATTCAAAGTTCTGAGATGCAACAGGACTTGGGAGTCCTCGTACGGGATACCCTTAAGGTTAACCTCCAGGTTGAGTCAGTGGTGAAGAAGGCGAATGCAATGTTGGCATTCATTTCTAGAGGAATAGAGTATAGGAGCAGGGATGTGATGTTGAGGCTCTATAAGGTGCTGGTGAGACCTCACTTGGAGTACTGTGGGCAGTTTTGGTCTCCTTATTTAAGAAAGGATGTGCTGACGTTGGAGAGGGTACAGAGAAGATTCACTAGAATGATTCCGGGAATGAGGGGTTAACATATGAGGAACGTTTGTCCGCTCTTGGACTGTATTCCTTGGAGTTTAGAAGAATGAGGGGGGACCTCATAGAAACATTTTGAATGTTGAAAGGCATGGACAGAGTGGATGTGGCAAAGTTGTTTCCCATGATGAGGGAGTCTAGTACTAGAGGGCATGACTTAAGGATTGAAGAGCACCCATTCAGAACAGAAATGCAAAGAAATTATTTTTAGTCAGAGGGTGGTGAACCTATGGAATTTGTTGCCACAGGCAGCAGTGGAGCTCAAGTCTTTGGGTATATTTAAGGCAGAGATTGATAGGTATCTGAGTAGCCAGGGCATCAAAGGTTATGGTGAGAAGGCAGGGGAGTGGGACTAAATGGGAGAGTGATTCAGCTCATGATAAAATGGCGGTGCAGACTTGATGAACCGAATGGCTGAGTTCTGCTCCTTTGTTTTATGGTCTTATGGTCTAACCCCAAACCACCCCCCAGCTTCCCCCTCCCATGCACAAGCAACAGCAAGGCAATGACCCCCCTCCCCCACCAGCAAAAAAGCATCAACACCCTTCACCAAGCACTCAAGCATGCAACAAAGCATCAATAAAGACACAGAGTGCAATACCACAAAAACTATTCATTCACCTGGTAATTCGACATACCACAGGCTCTCTGTCTTCCTAATAAGGGAAGGATGTGTGCCCATTTCACAGCGAGAGGGAAGACATATCAAGCAAATCATTGATTTACAATGTTAGAAGTCCATTGCGAATCTGATGAAGACAACATGTAATGAATTTATTTTCCAAATATATACAGTTTGTAATGACTCCTGACTTTTTATTTTTAAAGTTGAAATCATTGTATCAAGTTTAAAGTGTTTTCTCATGTTTGTAAATTTGAACTTGACCAAATTCCTGTAGAAATGGAGCTGGAGACAACTTCTTGCTGTTCAAGAAAAAGTAATATTATTGGTCAGATTCTGACCAAAAATAAAAAATTATCCATTGAGTTGGATTTGCTTAATAGGGGGAGAAAAGAAGTCTCTAGCGTCACTTCTTCCGAGCTCTGCATCCTGAGAATCGGCACCAAATATTTTGATTTATGAAGGCCACTCTGCCGAAAGCTTTCTTCACAAACCTATCTACCTGTGATGCGACTTTCAAGGAATTATGTGTCTGTATTCCTAGACCCCTCTGTTTGACTCTTTATTGTAAATTTGTCCTACCAAAGTGCAAACACCTCACACTTGAATTTCATTTACCATTTTTCTACCTATTTTTCCAACCAGTCCAGATCCCACTGCAAGTTTTGATAGTCTTCCTTGCTGTCCACTACACTCCTAATCTTGGTGTCATCCACAGATTTGCTGATCTAGTTCATCACATTGTCTTCCAAACAACAAAGTAGCCAGCACCGATCCCTGAAACACACCACTAGTCACAGCCTGCAGTCAGAAAAGCAACCATCTACTAGCACTCTCTGGTTTCTCCTGCAAAGCCAATGTCTAATCCGATATAATACCTCATATTGAATGCCAAGTGACTGAGCCTTCTTGACCAAACTCCCATGCGGGACCTTGCCAAAGGCCTTGCTAAAGTCTATGTAGACAACATCCATTGCCTTGCCTTCATCAACCTTCCTGGTAACTTCCTCCAAAAACTCTATAAGATTGGTTAGACATAACCTAGCACACACAATGCCATGTTGACTATCCTTAATTCATCCTGGTTAGTAAGTTATCTGGTCTTTGTAAATTGTCCCTTGAATAGGCTATGTCAAATCAGGAGTTGCTGGGCAGCTCAAAGGACCGGAAGTGCATATTCTGCACTGTATCGCTAAATAAAAATAAATAAAAATTGGCTATCCTCAAATCTTCAGGCACCTCACCCGTGGTTAAGGATGTTTAAGTGCCTTTGCTATGTATCTGCAGTAGCCTCCCACAGGGTCATAGGAAGACCCTTGTCAGGATCTCGGGATTTATCCATCCTGATCTGCCTCAAGGCAGCAAACACTTGTTCTTCTGTAACTTGTATATGGAACATAACCTCACTGCTGCTTTGCCTCCTTTCTATAGACTCTGTGTCTATCTCCAGAGTAAATAGAGATGCAAAAGAAAGTCCATTTAATATATTCCCCAACTCCTTCAGCTCCATGCATAGATGACCACTCTCATCTTCTGGATGACCAATTTTGTCCTTTGCTGTTTTTTGCTCCTAATATGTCTGAAGCTGTCTTTAGGATTCCTCTTTACCTTGTCCTGCCAGAACAAACCATATCTTCTTTTAGATCTCCTGCTTTCTTTCATAAATGTTGGGTGTTTCTTATACTCCTCAAATACCTCATTTGCTCTATTCTGTGTTACACTATGCACCTCCTTCTTTTTCTTAACCAGGGCCTCAATATCCCTCAAAAGCTAAGGTTCCCAAAACCTGTTATCCTTGTCTTTTATTCTCACAGGAACATACAAACTCCATATTCTCAAAATTTGCACTTGAGAAGACCTCCCACTTACCAAGCACATCTTAGCCTGAAAACAACCTGTCACAATCCACAATTGCCAGATCCTTTCTGATACCACCAAAATTGGCCTTTCAGTAATTTAGAATCTCAACCTGAGGACCAGTCCTATCCTTCTCCATAATTGTCTTGAAAATAATAGCATTGGGATCACTAGATTCAAAGTGTTCCCTTACACAAACTTCTATCACCGGTCCAGTCTCATTCCCTAATAGTGTAGTCCTGGCTGGCTGCTTTTTTTGACTGGAAATCTTTAACAATGGCATACTACAGGGATTAAAGCTGAGACCTTTGATGATTGTATTTATAAATGACATGGATGGAAATGTAGACATTCAGATTTGTAAATTTGCAGATGGCATGAAATAGTTTTTTATCGGGAGCAAAGAGGGTTGTCAAATGATATAGTAGGACATAGATCAGTTGGAAATTCTAGCTGAGCAGTAGCAGGAGGAAATTAGTCTATACTTAGAAAAATGAAATTCTAGTAGGTTATAGAGTGTAAATGTCAGGGACCTTAGAAGTGTTGATATACTGAGGTCCATACCTCCCTGAAATATGTGGCATGGGTGAATAGGGTAATGAAGAAGGCATTTGCTATACTTGCATTGAGGCATTAAGTCTAAGAATTGGGACATCATGGTAGACTGCATATGAAATGTTGTGTACATGTCTGGTTGACATACTAAAGGAAAGATGTGACAGCAGTGGAGAGAGTGCGGAAGCAATTAATCAGGTTGCCTAGATAGATAAGGAGAGATTCAACGGGCTAGACATACAATACTCAAAATGAGGTCTAAACAATCTTTTATACAGATGCAATACAGGGACGAAGGAGGCCAAGGAGTGACTTTATGGAGACTTATAAAATTATGACAAGCACAGATCTGACAGAGAGCTAAAATCTTTTCTCTACCCAATTAAAGGTGTGCAGAGGTAGAGAGCACAATTTCAAGCTGAGACATTTAAAAGAGGTCTGTAAGAATTTTTCTACACAGAGGGTGATAATAATCTGGAACAAGCTGCTAGGGGAGTGAGTAGAGGCAATTACAAAATTTGAAACACATTTCGACATGTACCTCGGTAAGTGAAGAAGGATATATGTCTATTGCTAATGGACATTATGATCAGCATGGATGGCTTGGGCTGGAAGGCTTATTCTGTGCCTTGTACTTCTTTCCTTTGCAAACTTTCTTCAGCCAGGTATCCATGTAATCAAATCACTGGAAGTTGATACACCAGTTCAGCAAGGAATGAGAACAACATATTAAATGTTAGCTTCTATGGCAAAAGGAATTCAGTACAAGACCGGGCATTTCTTATTCCAATTATGTGAATGTCTGGTGAGAATGGTTCTGGAGTGAGTCTGGCCTCCCTAACTAAGACAATATTCTTGTGACAGAGAAAGAGTAATGAGGTTCACTGGATTGATTTGTGGCATGCTGTGTCTATTGTATGAGAGAGTTGAACAGACTAAATCAAAACTTCGAGTTTAGATGATTTCAATGAAGAATGCAAAATTCTTGAAGGGATCGTTAGGATAGATGCAGTATTTGCTGTTTCCATCTGTTGTGGTGTGTAAAACCAGGAGTCACAGTTAGAAAACAGGGGCCAGCAATGCAGAATGCAATGAAAATGAATTTCTTCATCCAGAGGGCCGTGTATCTTTGGTATTCATCAATGAAGTGGAAGTTTGGTGATAGGGATCAATATATCTTTAAAAACTAATGAAATACAGTGATATAGAGTTTGCTCAGTATATTGATACTGCACTCATGGTCACATAGAATATCTGAACAGGCACAAGAGGCCAAATGGATGTTCCCTGTGTTTATGTCTTGTGTTCTTGTGCCCTAATGGTGCAATGTACAGAGGAAAGGGACTATTCTAGTCTAGTTGATGCCTCTTCTCTGGTTCAAAGTTTCAAAGGTCCAATTTAATGTCAGAGAAATGTATACAATACACATCCTGAAACGCTTTTTCTTCACAAACATCCACAAAAACAGAGAAGTGCCCCAAAGGATAAACAGTTAAATGTAGGAACCCCAATGTCCCCCCCCCAGCTCCACTCCCTCCCGTGCACAAGCGGCAGTGAGCAACAATCACCCCCCCCCCTTCACCAGCAAAAAAAAGCAAGCATCAGCACTGCCACTGAGTACCCAAGCATGGGCAAAGCAATAGCAAAGACACAGATCTGCAGTTACCCCAAAGACTTCACGTTTCACCCAACCTTAGACATCGCACAGGTTCTTTCTCTCCCAAAAAGGGAGAAAGAGGTGTCTCCATTTTCTTCTCCCAGTTCTTTTTCAAATTGTGAAAGACCGTTAAACTAATGACATTTGAGTAATTTTCTTCATTCCAAATGGGATGAAACTTGCAGAAGAGGATTTAAGGATCTGAGATGCAGGAGTACTAAATCAATTTGATTTTCTAACACCTTGCCAGTTTAAATTTTATAGCATTGGACAAGATTTTACTAGAAAACTTCAGCAGTTTTCAACATTACTGATACGTTCCTCTGCATAATTTATTTAAGTAGTTTGATTCATTTTTTTATATAGTTCTAACAACTTCTTGGCTGTTTCTGAATTCAAGATCTCTGATAGATTTGACAGCCAGTTCAATCAGGCATGTAGTTGTTTTTCAGTAAATAGGGAGCTTGTTTATTTTCCTACTCTTCTCCTCCCCAAATCTTTCACTGGGATGACTACTCTGCAGGTCTTTGTCACTATGGAGCACCTTCACTCCGCATAGTCTTGCCAGGAAAATCAGGTTGTAAGTTTAGTCTTTTTCAATGGTACTGCAAGGCAATTTACCTCTGATTGAAAGTCATTGGCCAATTCATTCCATACAACTATAGTGACCTTGTGCATGAGCAGACATGAAAAGTTAAGGACCTAGTTAGCTGTAATTTCCTGCGCAATATTGTTTACTCATATTCAAATATGGAAAGCTGTTATACTGTACAGAGGAAACGGTATAGAACAGAATGTTGGGTATCATGCTATCTCAAGCATTCTCCGAAGGCTTCAGACTAGTTTAATCCACAAGGATTAGCTACAATGACTCAAAATGAGAGTGAATGAGAGCCTAGCGAGCTGCAGACCAGTATATCACAAAACTATATATCGTTAAGAAACTATAATGTGACCCCTAAAACTCTTGAAGACCACTGGCATGTCAAAACCTGCTTTTATATGTTTGGTTCAATCTGATGCAGCCATGCAGAGCACTCGACGAGTTTGATTTGCCTGAGCAGAGCATCTATGACCTGCCTCTGACCATGGTCTGTCAAGCGGACAATATCTGGTAAAAATTAAATTTGCTGGAGCAAAATTCATCTTAAATATTCTATAATAAGTTTTCCACATTGTTAGTACCTTTCCTGATCTTGTTAATTTTTGTCGTATGATTTTGTTTATTAAATCCTTAAACAGTGTTGTTCTGTTTTTGAACTTGAGGATCATTCAATTATCCATCATATTTTGCAGAGCACTTTGACTGGTTGATCGAGTTCATGCAGTTTTCTTGGGGCAGCCTCATTGTGTCAGCTTAGTGTTGTACTGGTGTGACTGAAGAGAGGTAATAAAATAATTTTTGCATGAACACCTTTTAGCAAGGGTTAACAAAGGTTCAACCATCTATTTTGGGGATAGTTCATCAAATTCATTTTGGCACTTTCTTGTGTTATTCATGAGCTGGAATTCTGATGAATCAGAACACCTTTTATCAAGCAGAAATGCATTTTTCATTGGAATAGCTCAAGTGAATGTGTATATTTTTGACAAACAACTTGTCAGGTAAATAGACGATCCTTGTCACATGGTACCCTGAAGGACCCTGTACAATATCTTGCTCTTTCTCAATTTTCTTAAATATACATAATTAAAACCTGCAGTGACCCTGTATGCCATTCATACTTAATAAATAATTCTGAGCTAGGTGGTGAAAAAATATTCTGTTGAAGCTAAGTTTTCATCACATATTTGGGTTGGAAAGTAGGTTCCAATGCTAAAGAAAATTATGTCTCGTAGAGGCAGAAAACATTGAGAACAACCTGGATGGAGAATTGGCAAAGTATAATTCAGAGATAATATATGAAGTTATTTGCTATTTTGAGATTAGTTTCCTATAGATACAATGAGTTATCCAATCCACATTTCTGATGTAACACTCCACTCATTTATACTTGCTATAACTTTCCAGTTCATTGTATATGATAATCTGTCCCTTTTCAATGCTTCCTTCATTTAGCATCTTTAATATTTCATAGGCATGATCAATGTTGTAAGCAGCTTGCAACATTCTGCTTCTGATATTTTCAAAAGTGTAATGTTGCTACAAAGATCATGATCAGTAGCTATTTGGAAATCAATTCAAATTGTCCAAGTTAAATCATTTTTATTTTGCCGTTGTCATATTTCCATCTTCATCACTCTCATCCCTCTTATCAGTGTAAAACTATAATCTGCATTTGAGCCAAAATTGCGTGGTTTCACGCCTCTGATGGAGTCTTGTTAGATGGAGCCATGAGGTTGAAGAAAGAGCTGGAGTGCCACAGTTAGCAAAATAAAGAGTTAAAAGAACAGTCTTGCCCTTGGAGTTTTAATGCAATATTTCCCAAATTGCTTTTTTAGTTAACATTAATGCTAGACTCTCTAGAGGAAATTTTCAAAGAATTACATTTATTTCTGGGTAAGGATTTTGGAAGCACTTGTCACTTTGGCGTACAATGAGCACGTGCAAATTTATTGTGTGAATTGTGCCATTCCCTATTGAGGGAAAGGTTTTGGAGTATGAACTATTTCTATACTCTGAAAGCGCGCAAACTATTTTGCAGATCCTTGTACAATGTAGAATGACACACTACCACTTATGACTTGGCTACACTGGTGCAGCTAATGCTTTGTGTTTTACTTGTAAGGGGGAATGTAGCAGTTAACAGCAGGAAGGAATGCTGCTTTGTGCAGACCATCAGTTATTTGAAGGTTTCTAGTTGTTGTATGAAAAGTTAGATGGAATAAATTACTGTGTTTTGAGACCTCATTACCTAGTGGGAAATCTCCAGGAAATGGTGTAGCAGAAATAAGAGTTGTGCCATCGCTTGTTTGAAGGCTCCTTGTACCTGATAATTCAGCATGTGCAGATCTCACTTCAGTGGATGAAATATCAAATAATGAGCTGTAGCTTCATCTTCCTTTACTTGCAGACCAAGAATTACCACTACTTATCACTAGTGAGGATTTTAAACTAATAATGTTGGCAATGGAAAGAGATTGGAAAAATTAATGGACAACATACAAATTCATCCCTTGGACCCATGGCCTAAAGTAAAAGGAGGTCCTGTGGATCCATTGCATAGGATTTTAAAATAATTTGTTTAGGATCAGAGAATGCATTGGTTTCAATCTATAGCATCTCTACCAGTCCCAATAGCCTGTGAACAAATTCCACCTATCTGTAATTTTACTTGGTGTTAATATAGAACAGTACAGCACAGTGCAGGCCCTTCAGCCCATGTTGTCGCGCTGACCCTTTAACCTCCTCCAAGATCAATCTAACCCTTCCCCCCCACATAGCTCTCCCTTTTAAAATAATTAAAAATTACCCTCAGTTTTAAAACTAATGATCAGCCAATTATCAAGGTGTTCAGTGAACATATAAAATTGAAGCATAACATAAAAGTTAAAAGTTTAGATTTAATATATATTAGTATTGATAGAAGGCTGGCTCAAAAACAGAAGACAGAGAAGGAATAAACGTCTGAGAGGCTGTTATTTGGTGGTTGTCACAGCATCAGTGAAAAGGCTGCAGCTATGACAGATGGTAGACATTTGGAACTCTCTACTGCAGGTGACGATTGAAGCATGATTGTTTGTTAATTTTAAATCTGTGATACATGAAGTTAGATTGCTGATCAGCCATGCTTTCATTGAATACAAATAGAGCTTTAAGGCATTAAACAGCTTGCTCCTGTTCCTAGCACTGCTATGGTGACCTACTGTATGTGATGGATCTATATACTGATTTAGAGGACTGAAAGCAATTTTCCAGGCTTGCTGATAAATGAAGTTATCAGTGAGGAGAATGCAAAAAATAGCCAAGGTATATACACTGCTTAAATAAATGGATAAAAGGATGTCAAATGGAGTTCAATGTGGGGAAGTATAAGGTTATTTTGTCTGATTGGTAAATTATAACTATAGAATAATGTTTAAGTGATAGGAAGCAACTGTTAATGATCAAAGGATCTGACAAGGATAGATACAGCAAGCTTGATGGAAGACAAAAAATATAGATGTTAATTTTTATTGAAAGAGTAGGAAAACCTGCATGAAATTGTGGAAAACTTTAGTGATGCTGAGTCCAGAGTATTGAGTTTGTTTTTGTCTCTATAGGCAAAGAATGTTTTAGTCACATCAAATGTGATTGTTTAGAATGTTTCCTGGAATGACAGTATTATCTAATGAAGATAGATTGGACCATACACTCTGTAGTTTGGAAGAATTGAAGCATTAGAGGGTGAGGGAGCTCACTTGATTAGATGCTGAGAGACTGACACACTTGCTTGGAGACTGATCCAAAAATCTGGGGGTACTCAGCAGGTCAAGCAGCACCTATGGGGGGAGACTTCTCATCAGGACTGGAAAGAAAGTGGACTAAAGTCAGAATAAAAGTGGGGGGAGAGGGGAATTGGGAATGATGTGAGAAACTGGTAGGTGATAAGTGGAAGAATCAAATGGCTGAAGAGGAAGGAACCTGAAAGGAGAGGAGACTAGTCCATGGAATAAAGGGACAGAAGTTGGGAACCAAAGGGAGGAAAGTGCAAATGATGGGGAGGTCTTGAGTGCAGGGGATGAGAAAGAGAATGGACAAAGGCAGAAGAAGGATAAGTGAGAAAGAAATTGGGGGAGTGAGACAGAAGGGAGTGGATATGAGAAGTTGGAAAAATCCATGCCATCAGATTGGAGACAACTAAGATAGAAGATGAGTGTTGCTCCTCCAACTTGCATCCAATCTCAATGCAGTAGTAGAAGAGTCTGTGGACCAACATGTCATTGTGGAATGGAAAGAATGAACAAAATGGCTAGCAAATGGACAAGGGAGTTGTGAAGAAAGCTTTGCCTGCGCCCCCCCCCCCCCGGAGGTAGAATGTCCACTACAGGTATTACCTTTGTACCCCTGTGTGCTCACCTCAATGAGGTCTGCTCCTGCTGTGATACTGGGCTCTCTGGATTCTTCTTCTGTCCCTCTGTTTCTGGGCTTGCTTCATTTGCAGGTATTCCCCAATGCCCACACTCACTTCTCACCCTGAACTTCACCGATAATACCTTTTCCCTTCTCCAACTCTGCTCTTCTTGTCGGACATCCCACTCTAGACTTCTGTCGACTTTGGATCTTCTCATCTCTAACTGCCAATCGTACATTAGCCACCTCGACTTCAACACTCTCCTCACCTATTCTAGCCTCAACTCTGGACACTCTGCTCACCACTCTCTTTACACTAATTCCAACCTCATCATCAAGCCATCAGACAAGGGTAATGCTGTTGTAGTCTGGTTGGCTGACCTCTAATTTGCCAAGGTCAGATTAAAACTCTCAGATACCTTCTCTTAATTACCCCTGAACCAAGATCCCAGCATGAAGCATCAAGCCATTGTGTCCTGTACCATCATTGACCTCATTACTTCTGATGTCCTCCCCTCCACAGCCTCCAACCTAATAGTTTCCCTCGCCCACACTGCCCATTTTGTCCTCATCCCAAGATCCATAGATCTATGTACACTGGTAGACCACCTGCTCCTACCCCACTAAACTTGTGCCTTCATAGTTCAACTTCAGTTTTTTGCCCTTTGTTCAATACCTTCACATCTATGTCCATGATCTCAAGACCTCTTCAACAACTTTTTGTTCCCTGGCCCTGATCCCCTCATTTTCACAATGGATGTCCTGTCCTTGTACACTACCATACCCTATCAGGAGGGCCTCAAATTCTCTGCTTCTTTCTTGATAACAGATCCTACTAATTCCTTTCCACTCCCACTCTCCTTCATCTGACAGAACTGGTACGCATTCTTAACCACTTCTCTTTCGGCTCTTCCCAATTTCTCCAGGCCTAAGGTCAAGCCATGTGCACTCACATGGGCCCGAGATATGGCTGCCTTTTTGTCAACTATGTGGGGCAATCCATGTTCCATACCTAAACTGATAGCATGATGACTGCATTGGTGCCGCCTCTTGCATCTCTGCCAATCTCGTCAATTTCAACAACGTTGCCACCTAGCTTCCATCTTGCCCTTAAATTTACAATGCATCTCTGACACCTCTCTCCCTTTTTTTGATCTGCCTTCATCTCTGAAGACAGATTATCTACCGACAGCTTTTACAAAGCCACTGACTCTCACTGTTGAATTGTCTACATCTCTTCCAGCCCTGTCTCTTCTCTTCCCCTAGTTCCTCTGTCTCTGTTACACTGAAATTGGAATTGGAGTTGGTTTCTTATAGTCACATGTACAGAGATATGATGAAAAGCTTGTCTTGCATAACCGTTCATGCAGGACAAATCATTACACAGTACTGAGGTCAGATAGTATAGAACAATAGCAGAATGCAGAATAAAATACAACAGCTACAGAGAAAATGCAGTGCAGATAGACAAGAAGGTGCAAGGTCATAATGAGGTGGATTGTGAGGTCCATGTTATCATATAAAGGAATCGTTCAATTGACTTGTAACAATGGGGTACAAGTTGTCATTGATCCTGGTGGTATGCACTTTCAGGCTTTTGCATCTTCTGCTCGATGGCAGAGGAGAGAAGAGGGAATTTCTGGTGTGGGTGGTGTGTATGATTATGCTGGCTGCTCTACTGGAGCAGTGAGATGTAGACAGATGCCATGGAGAGGAACACACACAAAATGCTGCCTGGCCTGCTGCATTCCACCAGCATTTTGTGTGTGTTGCTTGAATTTCCAGCATCCGCAGATTTCCTTTTCCTCGTGTTTCCATGGAGAGGAAGTTGTTTTTTGTGATATTCTGAACCACGAGCACAACTCTGTGCAGTTTCTTGCAGTTGTCGGCAGAGCAGTTACCACATCAAGCTGTTCCAGACCTGGAGAGGATGCTTTCTATGGTAGATCAATAAAAGGCCAACAAAAACCTGACAAACTTCATGTTCAAGTTTAATTGACATTGAACATACTTGAATTCCCATGAAAACAACTAAATGAAACAGCGTTACACCAGGGCCAATATTCAAAGCACAGTACCAACAGTTACACACAACAGAGGGCACATACAGCACATATACAATAGCAAGCACATATAAGACATCAGTAAAATACAGTCACACAAAAAAGCCATAGTCTGAGTCCACGAATGTTGCAGCAGTCTTCAGTTGAACAAAGTACAGCTTGCCTTCTGCCAAGCAAACACTGGACTCCAGCTTGGGCACCATGGTGGAATGCATCAACTTTGTCTTTCCCTAGGTGTCTGTAAACAGGCAACAGTGCAGCTTGAGGCTAAATCCACTTTATGACCGATGCTTCTAATCTAATGAGGAAGTAAAGGCATTGGTGAGCTTTCTTGCCCATGGTGTCGATGTGGTTGAACCAGGAATGGTTTTTGGTGATAGTCATTCCTAGGAACTTAAAGGTCTTGATCTCAGTGCTACTCCTCCCCCCAACCCTTGTCAATAACCAATAACCAGATCTGGTAGAAAGGTGGTTGTCATGAAGCTATGTTACAAAGCTCTCTATCGCCTTCCTATACTCTGACTCATCATAATTTGAGATACAGTGCACTGCAGTGGTATTATCTGCAAACTTTCTGAATCTGGCCAGTCAGAAGTGTCCAGGGAATAGAGTAGGGGGCTGACGACCCAACCACGTGTTGAAGAGAATCATGGTGGAGGTTTTACTGCCTATTTTTACAGATTGTTGTCAGGAGGTCACAAGGGAGTGCTGATTCCAGATCTCAGTGTATGATGATGAATTTACTTGGAATTACTGTATTGAAAGTGGAAATGCAATCAAAAAGCAATAGCATAACAGAGATTCCTTTACTGTCCAGATGCTCCAGAGATGAGTATAGACCCATGGAGATGATATCTACTGTAGACCTGTTTCAGGTGTAGGTGAATTGCAGTGGGTCAAGGTTATTTTGGAGGTTGAAATTAATGCGTGCCACAGCCAGCCTCTCAAAACACTCTATGATGGTGGATATCAAAGCCACTGGGCAGTAAACATTAAGGCATGTTACCTTGTTTCTCTTAGTTATCTTCTTAAAGCAGGTGGGAATCTCAGATTGAAACAGGGAGAGGTTATTGCACAGGACCTAAGGACGCAGTCAGGGCACCATCCAGGCCCGATGCTTTCTGTGGATTCACTCTCTGGAAGACTGATCTTTCATCTATAACAGTGATTGTGGGTTCAGGTGCATTAGGGACTGTTGTGGTGGGGGAGGTGGTAGTGGTGTCATTCCAATGCCTTCTGTTCATAATGTGCATAGAATACATTGGGAAAACTGTTAGCAATGCTGTCTGATTTTTACTGTGTAGCCCATTATAGCATGTAAACCCTGCCACCACTGACAGCTGGTCTGGGATTCAACTTTGTCTCTTGGCATTGCTGATAGGTTTACAGAGGTTATACTGTGACTTCTTTCTCCCAAACCCCTATCTTCCAGCACTTAGAGTGGAAAAGGCATTAGGCACATGAAAAACTAGCACTTTCTAGTCAGACAGCAGGCATGGAGCTACATCAGCACCTTCATTAATAGGTAAAAATTCTCAAACTCATTCTCTAATAAAACCATGGGCATATTTTGTCCTCAGGAATTTCAGTGGGTGAAGAAGATAACACAATGCTGCCTTCTTGAAGGTAGTTCAGAATGGACAATAATTGCTGTCTTTGCTGGCAATATTCATATACCTTGAATGGATATAAAATACATTTGATAATTAATTCTAACTGAATATTGTTGTTCACCAGGTTTAGATTAGCCATTTTATTATATAATAAATTATTTTACAGTTTTAAAAAGTCAACTTATAAATGATAAAATAAATCAATGACAATCTCTTATGACAACCTGATAATCCCATGTGAAGTTTGCAGTCTTATCTTCTTGTCATTAACCAGCAAATGCCTCATTATCATTTTATGTCAGTTACTCCTGTGCCCTTGATAAATGAATGTGCCCTGTTTGCTCATCCACTGTGTTACACAGTCCAATTCACAGTATGATGCTCAGATCTCATTATTCATTAATGACCAACAGAAAGCTTGATGCACCTTTTGATGTGTGCTGTTTTATGATGAGATTGAACTTGCATAAATATATAAAGAAATAGCTTTATTATCATCCACATCAATGATCTAAGACTAATTCGACACTGATTAATGTAGCCTTGAAAATTTTAACATAGTCAAAACAGCAGGACCCATGATGCGGGCATGATCTTTTTTTGGAACATAGAGCCCAAAGTAATTCTGGAAAAGTCAGAGAAGTTAACATATTTTCTCTGAATATGAAGTAAATTCAAAGATTAAAAAATCATATGTAAATGCATAATAACTCTTTAAAGTTTATCTTTTGCATTTATTGGTCCATAAATTCCATTATTTAGTACACAATGCAAAAGAATTCCTTCTCAATGCTATATTTGTTTGAGTACTTTATGCATAATTACATTATTACATTGCAGATTTTCTTGGTAGGGAGAATATGTAAGGAGGTTTTTGGACAGTAATATCAAGGGCACCGTGGTAGCATAGATGTCAGTGCGAAACTATTACCACGTGGGGCATTCTGGAGTTCGGAGTTTAACTCTGTAAGGAGTTTCTAAGTTCTCCCCGTGAGTGCGTGGGTTTCCTCCTGATGCTCTGGTTTCCTCCCACTGTCCAAAGAGAACCCAGTCAGTGGGTTAACAGGTCACTCCAAACTGCCCTGTGATTAGGCTAATGTTAAACAGATAGGCTGCTGGGCAGCTTGGCTTGTTGGGCTGAAAGGGTCTGTTATGCAATGTATCTCAAAACAAATAACTGTTGCACTTATGTGATTTTATTTTTAATTCCACGTATGGTCATTGACACATGGCATAGGTTACAACCAGTTTAAGGACCTCTTCCTACCTGTCTTGCCTCTGGAAAGTTGGATAGTGAAGATTCTCAGAATAGGTTAACCTTTCTTTAAGGAATTGTCTTGGTTACTGAAGCACCTTCAATTACTCCAAAACATAGAAACATAGAAACATAGAAAATAGGTGCAGGAGTAGGCCATTCGGCCCTTCGAGCCTGCACCGCCATTTATTATGATCATGGCTGATCATCCAACTCAGAACCCCGCCCCAGCCTTCCCTCCATACCCCCTGACCCCCGTAGCCACAAGGGCCATATCTAACTCCCTCTTAAATATAGCCAATGAACTGGCCTCAACTGTTTCCTGTGGCAGAGAATTCCACAGATTCACCACTCTCTGTGTGAAGAAGTTTTTCCTAATCTCGGACCTAAAAGGCTTCCCCTCTATCCTCAAACTGTGGCCCCTCGTTCTGGACTTCCCCAACATCGGGAACAATCTTCCTGCATCTAGCCTGTCCAATCCCTTTAGGATCTTATACGTTTCAATCAGATCCCCCCTCAATCTTCTAAATTCCAACGAGTACAAGCCCAGTTCATCCAGTCTTTCTTCATATGAAAGTCCTGCCATCCCAGGAATCAATCTGGTGAACCTTCTTTGTACTCCCTCTATGGCAAGGATGTCTTTCCTCAGATTAGGGGACCAAAACTGCACACAATACTCCAGGTGTGGTCTCACCAAGGCCTTGTACAACTGCAGTAGTACCTCCCTGCTCCTGTACTCGAATCCTCTCGCTATAAATGCCAGCATACCGTTCGCCTTTTTCACCGCCTGCTGTACCTGCATGCCCACTTTCAATGACTGCTGTATAATGACACCCAGGTCTCGTTGCACCTCCCCTTTTCCTAATCGGCCACCATTCAGATAATAATCTGTTTTCCTATTTTTGCCACCAAAGTGGATAACTTCACATTTATCCACATTAAATTGCATCTGCCATGAATTTGCCCACTCACCCAACCTATCCAAGTCACCCTGCATCCTCTTAGCATCCTCCTCACAGCTAACACTGCCGCCCAGCTTCGTGTCATCCGCAAACTTGGAGATGCTGCATTTAATTCCCTCATCCAAGTCATTAATATATATTGTAAACAACTGAGGTCCCAGCACTGAGCCTTGCGGTACCCCACTAGTCACCGCCTGCCATTCTGAAAAGGTCCCGTTTATTCCCACTCTTTGCTTCTTGTCTGCTAACCAACTCTCCACCCACACCAATACCTTACCCGCAATACCGTGTGCTTTAAGTTTGCACACCAATCTCCTGTGTGGGACCTTGTCAAAAGACTGAGGATTGGTAAAATACTGAAAGGCTTTTATTCGCTGTACAATACGACCTCCACAGTGAGTGTCTGCCTCCGGACTGAGGGGGAGGGGCAAGGCGAACACCTTTATACAGGACTCTGTGGGAGGAGCCACAGGGACAGTCAGCAGAGGGGTGCGTCCAGACAGGTAACCGAGTTACAACATATATACATGGTTTACCACAGTTACTAGACTTCCTGTGTCATCTCTGTGAAGACCAGCTAGTGCACTGAGCTGCAGCTACTCAGAGAACATGTTAAGGAACTAGAGCTGCTGTCTCCTTGATCTTCAGCTCATACGGGAGACTGAGGAAGTGATTGATAGGGGCTACATGGAGGTAGTCACCCCTAGGTTGCAGGAGGCAGGCAACTGGGTGACTGTAAGGAGAAGGAAGAGAAATGAGATGCCAGTACAGGGTATTCCTGTGGCCGTTCCCCTCAGTAATAAGTGTACTGATGAGGAGGGCGACCGGGTCTCTAGCACTGAGTCTGGTGATGTGGCTCGGAAGAGAAGAGAGGTGAAAAGGACTGCAGTAGTGATAGAAGATTCCATAGTTAAGGAATAGAAAAGAGATTCTGTGGGCACAATAGAAACACCTATTTGATATGTTGCCTCCCAGGTGCCAGTATCAGGGATGTCACAGATTGGGTCCATGTCATTCTAAAGGTGAGCAGTCAGAAGTCTTGGTACGTATTGGCAGCAACGACAAAGGTAGGAAAGGTAAGGAGGTCCTGAAAAGGGACTTCAGGGAGCTTGGTAGAAGGTTGGAAAGCAAGATCTCCAGGGTGGTAATCTCTAGATGTGCATCAGTGAGGTAAGAATAGGAGCATTTGGCAGGTAAGTATGTGGCTGAGGTACTGGTGCCTGGGGCAGGGATTTAGATTTTTGGACCAATGAGGAATGTGCAATCTGCACAGAAGAGACAGGTTACACCTGAACCCAAAGGGGACCAATATCCTTGTGGGCAGGTTTGCTGAGGCTGTTTGGGAGGGTTTAATTTGCGATGGTGGGGTGGTGGGAAGCAGAGCGATAGGGCTAAGGATGAGAAGGATGGGGTAGTTGGTTTACAAGACAGTGTGTATTGAGACTCCTGTAAAGGACAGGCTTATGATAGAGAAAAATTGAGTCAGTGGGATGAGTTGCAATGTATCAGGGGGACAAAATCAAAAAGGATGAGGAATACAGGACTGAAGGTGTTATGTTTGAAAACACACAGTATGTGGAATAAAGTAGATGAACTTGTAACACAGTTATAGATGAGCAGGTGTGACTTTGTGAGCATCACTGAGTCATGGCTAAGAGAAGATTATAGCTGGGAGCTTAACATCCAAGGATACAAATTATTTCAAAAGAACAGGCAGGTAGGCAGAGGGGGTGGGGTAGCTCTGTTGGTAAAAAGTGAAATCAACTCCTCAGAAAGAGGTGATATAGGATCGGAAGGTTTAGAAACCTTGTGGGTAGAGCTAAGAAACTGCAAGTGTAACAAAACCATGATTCGGGTTATATACAGGTCTCCGAACAGTAGCAAAGTTGTGGGCTACTAATTACAACAGAAGATAGAAAAGTCATGTCAAAAGGGCAAATTTACGACGATCAGGGAGATTTCAATATGTAGGTAGACTGGGAAAATCAGGATGGTGTTAAATCCCATGGGGAGGAATTTGTACAATGCTTATAAGATGGCTTTTTAAAGCAGCTTGTGGTTGAGCCCACGAGGGGATTGGTTATTTAAAGGAACCCTTTGGGAAAGTGATCCCAAAGATAGAATTCTATCTTTGATATGATAGAATAATATTCTATAATAGATTTCACCCTGCAATTTGAGAGGGAGAAAGTAAAGTCAAATGTGTCAGTATTACAGTGGAGTAAAGTGAATTGCAGAGCCATGAGAGAATAACTAGCCAAAGTTGATTGGAGGGGAAGAATAATAGTGGTAATGGCTGAGCAGCAATAGCTGGAATTTCTGGGAGCAATTCAGAAGGCACAGCATAGATACATCCCAAAGCAGAAGAGGTATTCTAAAGGCAGGATGACACAACTGCGGCTGAGAAGGAAAGTCAAAGCCAACATAAAAGCCAAAGAGAGGGTATATAATAGAGCAAAGTTAGTAAGGAGTTAGAGGATTGGGAAGCTTTTACAATGCAACAGAAGGAAACTAAAAAAGTCATGGAGTACGAAGGTAAGCTAGTCAATAATATTAGAGAGGATACCAAAAGTTTATTTGGATATAAAAAGAGTAAAAGAGAAGTGAGACAAAGAAATTGAAGATTAAGTGAATAAGTTTTTTGCATCAGTTTTCACTGTGGAAGACACTAGCAGTATGCTGGAGGTTTGAGTGTGTCAGAGGGGCAGAAGTGGGTGTAATTGCTGTTACTAGGGAGCAGGTGCTTGTGAAACTAAAAGATCTGAAGGTAGATAAATCACCTAGACCGGATAGTCTACACCCCAGTGTTCTGAAAGAGGTGGCTGAAGAGATTGTGAAGACATTGGTAATGATCATTCAAGAATCAATAGCTTCCGGCATGGTTATGGAGAACTGGAAAAAATACAAATGTCAGTACACTTTTCGAGAAGGGAGAGAGGCAGGAGAAAGGAAATTATAGGGCAGTTATTCTGACTTCAGTGCTTGGGAAGATGGTGGAGTTGATTGTTAAGGATGTGGGTTTGGAGTAATCGGAGGTACATGATAAAATAGGCCATAGTCGGCATGGTTTCCTCAAGGGAAAATCTTGCCTGACAAACCTGTTTGAATTCTTTGAAGAAATAACAAGCAGGATACACAAAGGAGAAATGGTGGATGTTTTGTACTTGGATTTTAGGAAGGTCTTTGACAAGATGCCACACATGAGGCTGCTTAACAAGCTACAAACCTATAGTATTACAGGAAATATTCTAGCATGGATAAAGCAGGGGCTGAATGCCAGGAGGCAAAGAGTGGGAATAAAGGGAGCTTTCACTGGTTGGTTGCTGGTGTCTAATGATTTTCCACAGGGGCCTGTGTTGGGACCAATTCCTTTTACATTATATGTCAATGATTTGGATGACGGAATTGATTATTTTGTAGCCATGTTTGTGGACATACAACAAAGATAGGTGGAGGGGCAGATAGAGTTGAGGAAGCACAGAGGCTGCAGGAGGACTTAAATGGATTAAAAGAATGGCTTCCACCAGAGGGGGAATTGAGGAGGAATATCTTTACCCAGAGACTAGTGAATCTGTGGTATCAGAGATTGAAGGGTCGAAGTGGATGTGATCAAATTTATGAAATGTTTTATTGCCATTCTGCACAGAGGATTTGAGGTGGTCTCTGGTTGAATCGTTGCAGGGACCTCACCCTGATGACAACATTCCCCGGCTGTCCTTTCAGTCTCTGGCCCAACCATTGAAAGGGCCCAGCTTATTTGTGTGCAATCCTATTCACCTAGGGTGGCTGCTTTGTCTAATTTCTTCTCTCTTTCTTGGTCTGCCTTGCCATTGAGTTTGTGGAACTAGATGTCTCTGCCTTAACTCAGATCCCTTCCCAACTATTTTCTCCAATATCTTTCACACAAACAAAAGTGTCATTTGTCAGAAGCACCACCTGTGGCCCTATGCACTTGGGAGCAAAACTTGCCTTTTCAGGCAGCTCCCTTATCATGACTTGGTCTCCCAGCTGTGGGAGGATTATCTTTTCTCCCTCTGGACCTCTCTGATCTCAGTTGCTGGTTTGCTCTGTCCTTCAACACTTTAAGCTGGTCACAGAAGTCCTTTGCCGGCTGATAATTTTATCCCTGTAACTTCCAGGTTCACCGCAACCTGCAATCACCCCATATGGGAGTCGTATTGTTTGCTCTGTCAGTAATTCTTAGGGGCTCAGACTCAGAATGTGGTCTCAACAGGATTCCTACCAATATGTCAACCTATTCCTTTCCTGTCTCTGTTATAGCTTTAGCAAAGGCAGTTTTGATGATTTGGCTCATCCTTTCTACCATTCCTCAGCCCTGAGGGTGGTAGGGTGCATGGATTTGTTGTTAAGCCTGTAATAGCTTGCACACTTCCTTCATCACTTTCCCTGTGAAATATGCTCCCTGGTCCAAGTTCACCTGAGCTGGGTTTTCCAACCTGAGGAGGATGTCCCGAGCTAAAATCCATGCCACTGTACTGACAGTACAATCTTTCTTTGGAAAGCCTCTATCCACCGGGTGAAGTAATCCATGATCACTAGACAGTCACTTTTCCATATGTGATATGCTATGTGACAACACCTGCCTGGTCTGCCAGCTTGCACTAAAGTCACAATGGTGCAAATAACTTAGCCAGGTTGCCTGGTTTAATGCAAGCCAGTCCACCAATTAACATAAATATGCAATCTCTTACTCTGTGGAGCAGCCTCTGCTTTTAACTTCAATTTACTGCTGGCAATTTACAGAAAAACTGAAGGCTAATTGAAAGTTTCCCAAACTTATTTACATTTGGAATTAGAAGTGAAGACTGGTTCTTGTTTGAATTAATTATCTGCTATATTCACATTACTCCATAACACTCCCTAACAGATGCTCCTCCTTTCATACCTTGTGGTTGATCAGACTAACTTCAGGCCTGTAGACATTGCTACAGGTAGGGTAGGTGGTATTTGACAGGATGAATGGGTAATTTTGTATGTTTTCAAAGGCTTCACAAAGCCTTTGAGATCATCTATGAATCTTTTACTATGACAAGCTAGTAATCTCTTTGCTAAAACAAAGTCTATTTCAGGAGCCTGGTGCTGGGTATGTGAACAATGTGACCTGACCAACAGAGCTACTTAGTGTAATTAGGGGTTATCATCTAGGAATGTTGGCCTGGGAGAAGGTAATTACTTTGGTTCAAATCTCTCCTAGTAGGTGTGGAGCATTTTGCAAAGATGATGCTTTTCCTACCTCTCCTACCCCAAGTGTCTTGAGGCACATGCTGCAGGTAGCCCCTGTCTCAGAAGTACACTAGAGGGCAGGTATCATCGCTGCACAGTGCATAAGTGTTGCATACCCAGGCTCCTTTGATCTTTCTCTTCCTTCCCAATCTCAGACCTTCTTCTCAAACACCCCGCACTTCAATATTAATTGTCCCAACTATGATACTTCTTGTCTCACTAATTATCTCTTCCCTACTTTACAATTTACCAACAGCATCCTTTTTGCTGAGGGCCCACCCTGGTGCATGCAAGACCTTCGAATTTATTCTCCAGGATACAAAGTTTTGTAGAATATTGAGCTTTGGCATCAAATTAAAGCCACACTTTTATGTACTGTATGTCTGACATCTTTAAGAAATGATTGCATCAAAGTTGATTTTATTGGCATATGATTACGTATATGCATACACATATGCAATGAAAAAACAAACTTGTAGCAGCATCACAGACATTTAGCATCATGTAAGCAGCTTTAACAAGAAAATCAAAAACTAAACATAAATTATACATAACTTTACAAGGAAAAACAGAAAAATATGCATTTTAATGCAAAGTGATCAAACTGGTCAATATTGCTAAAACGTAATGTTAGGCTTATACAGGTTGATTCAAGAACAAAATGGATGATCCTGATTCATTGTCATATTCAGGTGTAAAAGGCAATTGAGGGTTACTTCTTTCAATTAAGAATGTTCTGTATTTGCTTTATCAGTTTAATTGCTAATGTAGTGCAGCAACATAAAAGATGCAGTAATTGCAGATGCCATTGCCTCCAGACTGATGTTGCACTAAGCTTGCTAAGGGAAAATATATTTTCCTTTTCATTGTCAATATGAATTAGAACCATAGAACCATAGAAACTACAGCACAGAAACAGGCCCTTTGGCCCTTCTTGGCTGTGCCGAACCATCTTCTGCCTAGTCCCACTGACCTGCACACGGACCATATCCCTCCATACACCTCCCATCCATGTATCTGTCCAATTTATTTTTAAATGTTAAAAAAGAACCCACATTTACCACCTCTTCTGGAAGCTCATTCCATACTCCCACCACTCTCTGTGTGAAGAAGCCCCTCCTAATGTTCCCTTTAAACTTTTCCCCCCTCGTCCTCTGGTTTTTTTCTCCCCTTGCCTCAGTGGAAAAAGCCTGCTTGCACTCACTCTATCTATACCCATCATAATTTTATATACCTCTATCAAATCTCCCCTCATTCTTCTACGCTCCAGGGAATAAAGTCCTAACCTATTCAATCTTTCTCTGTAACTGAGTTTCTCAAGTCCCGGCAACATCCTTGTAAACCTTCTCTGCACTCTTTCAACCTTATTTATATCCTTCCTGTAATTTGGTGACCAAAACTGAACACAATACTCCAGATTCGGCCTCACCAATGCCTTATACAACCTCATCATAACATTCCAGCTCTTATACTCAATACTTTGATTAATAAAGGCCAATGTACCAAAAGCTCTCTTTACAACCCTATCTACCTGTGACGCCATTTTTAGGGAATTTGGTATCTGTATTCCCAGATCCCTCACAGTTCTTAATTTGTTTAGATTGGCAGGTGTATCAGGAGGTGAAAGTATATAGCTCTGTGAATAAAGGGAAGCAAAAACTGCCCCTGATTGTGACTTAAAAGTAAAAGTACTTGGCTGAAATGCATTTGTAGGAATTGATTTAAATGCAGCAACAAAGAACGTTTTGCAAGCTAAATGACAAGCGATTTGAAAAAAATAACTTTTTTGGAATTCGAAAGGTATTTTGAGCAATGTTGGAATAACTTGCCTCATCCCTAAAATGGAAGGGCTGAAGTGCAGATAGGGTTATGTCAAATATTATAGGACCGCTGTTGAAGGTGAGAGCAGGAAAATTTAAAGGAGAAATGCCAGCCAAGTTCTTTTTCACAGAGAGTGGTAGTCTACTGGAATGGGTTTGCCAAAAGTAGGCATATAATGTCTACATGAATGATTTCAAAGTTTGATTTGGAGAGAAGCTAGACTTTATTTTCCCATTTACACTATTTTAAGTTTGATGTAAACTCCAGTTTAACAGTAATGTTCAATAAGTGCCAATCAGAGAACTGTATCAATCCTTCCATGAGAAAACTTTGTTAATCATGGTTCCTTCATATCTAGATATTTAAGTCTAAGATCAACATTTTACTTAATATATGATATTTGTCACTATAATAACAGGCTGTAATAAAATATGTTGAAATTATTTTTGTACTCTGTTTCAAAAAAGAAGTTCTTTATTTTTAGGTGCCTAAATCCAGAACAGTCTGGAGGTTATGGCTGTGGTTACGATCACATTTGCATTTGGCATCAATTCACCATGAAACTAGCAGCAAGTTCTGCAGTAAACACATGTAAATTTCAAGTTGGAAATCTAGAAGCATTTTTTAATGATAATCCACTCGTCTATCAAATGCACTGTTAACATTCATGAATCTGGGAATTCTTTGGAAATCAGTAAATATTGACAAAAGCAACAGACATCAAAGTTGCTGGTGAGCGCAGCAGGCCAGGCAGCATCTCTAGGAAGAGGTACAGTCGACGTTTCAGGCCGAGACCCTTCGTCAGGACTAACTGAAGGAAGAGTTAGTAAGGGATCTGAAAGTTGGAGGGGGAGGGGGAGATCCAAAATGATAGGAGAAGACAGGAGGGGGAGGGATAGAGCCAAGAGCTGGACAGGTGATTGGCAAAAGGGGATACGAGGGGATCATGGGACAGGAGGTCCGGGAAGAAAGACAAGGGGGGGGGGGGACCCAGAGGATGGGCAAGGGGTATATTCAGAGGGACAGAGGGAGAAAGAGAAGAGCGAGAGAAAGAATGTGTGTATAAAAATAAGTAACAGATGGGGTACGAGGGGGAGGTGGGGCATTAGCGGAAGTTAGAGAAGAAGATGTTCATGCCATCAGGTTGGAGGCTTCCCAGACGGAATATAAGGTGTTGTTCCTCCAACCTGAGTGTGGCTTCACCTTTACAGTAGAGGAGGCCGTGGATAGACATGTCAGAATGGGAATGGGATGTGGAATTAAAATGTGTGGCCACTGGGAGACCCTGCTTTCTCTGGCGGACAGAGCGTAGATGTTCAGCAAACAGTCTGCACCGGGTCTCGCCAATATATAAAAGGCCACATCGGGAGCACCGGACGCAGTATATCATATCCTCTCATATCCCCTTTGCCAATCACCTGTCCAGCTCTTGGCTCCATCCCTCCCCCTCCCGTCTTCTCCTATCATTTTGGATCTCCCCCTCCTCCTCCCACTTTCAAATCCCTTACTAACTCTTCCTTCAGTTAGTCCTGACGAAGGGTCTCGGCCTGAAACGTCGACTGTACCTCTTCCTAGAGATGCTGCCTGGCCTGCTGCGCTCACCAGCAACTTTGATGTGTGTTGCTTGAATTTCCAGCATCTGCAGAATTCCTGTTGTTTGCGTTTTTAAAGTATTGACAAAAAGCTATTCCTTGATTCATTGAGTCATACAACATGGAACCAGGCCCTTCAACCCTACTCATCCATCCCATCCAAGATGACAATCCAATATAGTCCAAATTGACTGCATTTAGTATTCCTCTGAACCTTTCTTCCCCATGAACATGTCCAAGTGCCCTTTAAATATTTAAAATGGGCCTCTTAATACACCCACATTATCACCTGCCACCTTATTCCATGAACGGACCACCCTCTAAGTAGAAAAAATTGCCCCTCAGGTTCCTATTAAATCTTTCCTCTCACACTAAACACATGCCCTACCATTCTAGATTCCTCAGCCCTGGAGAAAGACCGAACATTCACCCTGATTTTATGCATCTCTACAAGATCGCTCATTGGTATCCTAACCTCCAGGGAATAAAGTCCTAGCCTGCTCAACCTTTTCTATAATCCAGTTCCTCATGTTTTGGCAACATCTTTGCAAACCTTTACTGTATTCTTTACACCTAATGGCATCGTTCTTATAGCATGGTGCTTATAGCACAATATTCCAAATGCAACCTCACCAACATCCTCTGCAGCTGCAGTGTAACATCCCAAATTCTGGATTCATTTTCTTGACTGATGAAGGTCAGCATGCCAAATGCTTTCTTCATGACACTGTCTGCATATGTCACCATTTTGAGGAAACTCATTCAGAGTCCTCTCAGTATAAGTCACCTCTCTGGACTTTCAGGAATTCTTCAGATGAAGGCTGCACCAAGTCTCCAACAAAAAAACTGAAATATGCAGAACAGAGTTTACATATGTTTTTTATGCACTGCTCTCTTAACTTCTATCAGTAAACTTTGGTTCTGTATGGTGGATTACATACAGGCACAATTCCAGATTTTGAAAGAAACCTAGGATGTGCACAGAAGTAGTTTGGGATTGCTTGATATTGCCTGTCCGCTCTCTGTGAAAGTCTCCCTAGTTTGTGGTTTGCATCATTCTTCAATACACACTTGGATGAAACAGCAAAGTTGTATTTTGACATTCAATTATCGCCATCATGAGTGAAAATGCAGATTAATTGGCCGGTTTCTGCATAAATTCTGGTGAAACAATGGAAGTAGAGCAAAAGGTTCGAGGAAATTCCAAGACAATTTACTAGATTCAAGAAATTATACTAAGTAATGTTGGAAAATTGAACAATATTTGTGTTGTCTAGATATTAGTACTTAGAGAAAATACCTATTTGAAAATATCTGGTAGAAATAATCTCCCAACAACTTAATATGAACAATTTTCTGACTTTGTAAAATCTTCTTGAGATCTGGAGGACAAATTTGTTTACATTACTCAAATGTCAAGCTCTGCAGGGCCGTCTCCAGCTTGCACTGGCAGTGAAGCATGATATTAGAATCAGTTGGACTCCAAATGGAGTTTTGAAGATTGCTTTCTGCATTCAGTTTAAAATTCTGAAATCATGTTGTGTATTGTAAACAAATCTTTACTTTCCTATTAACAATTTCATTTGAAAAAGATTTCCCTAATAACAATCAAAATAAAAGTAGAATAGGATAAATCGCTTGTGCATTAGACCTATTTTACAGCTGTTTCTGCAATGGCAATTGAAGAATAACCGAGGCAAGATGTGATTTTCTTGCTAGGGCCAAAACATATTCTGGAATCAATAATTTGACCCAGCATCAATTTGTGTAAAAACAGTTATTTCTATTTTTGACACAATTATGATATATTTTGTTAAGTAGTACTTATCATCACTCATAAAGGTAGCAGATTGTTTTTGATTTTTCATTGACAAGAAGTTCTAGTTTTTATTATATTATTGATCAAAATATTACCATGGAATAGCTAAATAATAGAATAAAGATTAATGCTGACCACATATCAACAATTTTGTCCTCACAGGCCCTATATCTTCTGCTTACAAGAACATTATCATCATTATGTGCCATGTCATACGATGTGGCTAGAGGCAGGAAACATGTTCCTGATGTTAGGGGAGTCCAAAACCAGAGGCCTCAGTTTACGAATAAGGGGTAGGCCATTTAGAATAGAGTTGAGGAAAAAGTTTTTCACCCAGAGATTTGTGGATCTGTGGAATGCTCTGCCTCAGAAGGCAATGGAGGCCAATTCTCTGGATGCTTTCAAGAAAGAGTTAGATAGAACTCTTAAAGATAGTGGAGTCAAGGGATATGGGGAGAAGGCAGGAACGGGGTACTAATTGTGGATGATCAGCCATGATCACAATGAATGGCGGTGCTGGCTCGAAGGGCCGAATGGCCTACTCCTACACCTATTGTCTATTGTCTATTGTGAGCGATCTTGGTCTATCCATAACCATGATTGTTCTTGGAAAATTTTTCTGCAGAAGTGATTCGTCATTGCCTTCATCTAGGCGGTGTCTTTACAAGATGGGTGACTCCCAGCCATTATCAACACTCTTCAGAGATTGTCTGCCGGGCACTAGTGGTTGCATAACCAGGACTTGTGATATGCACCAGCTGCTCAGATGACCATGGCTTTGCGGGACCTTGATCGGGGTGCTAAGCAGGTACTACACCTTGCCCAAGCTGAGAGGAGAATTACACCTCCTTTGGTAGAGGCATATCTCCACCCCTTCACCCAGCTTACAAGATAGCAGATGCAAACAGAACTGCCAGGTTCAAGTACATAACTGGATGGGCATTAATTTTGGAAATCCTGAGCACAATCCTTCCATTGTGTCTTTCCATTCAGCTCCCCAAACTCTTGTGATGTGGCTCTTGGAATCAGCATAGACTTTATACAATTTCTAGCTCTTTGGCTGGGAAATTTGCCTACTGAGCCTATGCTTACTTTCTTTTCTTTTCCAATATTTTTTATTGATTTCTATATAGAAGAATACAGAGTTCAAGAGAATACATATTATAAAACAAAAGAAACAATATAATACCAGATACAGTATATTGGATCACATTAATGAACTCCTTACTCTATATTCATATGGATTAGATTAATTCATATATTAAAATATAAACAATTTTATTTTTTAAAAAAAGATCTACACCTATTACCAAAGTCAAAGCTGTTTGGGGGAAAAAAAAATTTTAAACTTATCAAATAATAAAATGTGCTATTAACCAACTTCTGTACTTTAACAAGAAGTCAAAGATGCTTACTTAAACTCATGAACTTACAGCAGGGAATTTGAAATCAGTTAGAACTGTCTGACAAAGAACACAAAATAAACCTTTTGATTTAGTTGAATTTCTTTTATAGTATTTTAAAGATTTAAGTTTATTTAGTCATTATTTGATAGATCCTGTTTGGGAATATCAAAGGCATTCACAAACATTCACTCACTAGGGCAAATCTGACACCCAGAGAGCCTCCTGCAAAGAGTGTGGATCAGAAAATCCCTGTGGTATATTTTGTCTGTTATCCTCTGGGGCTGACATCAAAGAGAATAACTGTGCTGTGGACCTTGCCAGAAGAATTGCTGTGGTCCACGGACAGGTAATAAGGAAGCTCAAGCAGGACCAAAGAGTTCATTTATTTTTTGTTAACTGGTGAATGCCATGAAGTTGTTGTTTTCTCACCATCTGACCTGTTACAGTATTTAAGGTACCCACTTACACCACAGATCTGTTTCCTTCTCTCAATTTTATGATTATAAACTTTTACCATAGCTATGTTACATCACTCACTTGCATATCAACAGCACGACATAATTCCAAATTTACTTTGTATTCTGACCCTAAAAGGTCAACTGACCCTAAAAGGTATTCTGACCCTAAAAGGTCAATTTTGTTTTTGTTCATCAAGAGGTTGATATGTGGCCAGCCCAGCTCAATGGAATATGCAGTGTTTTTATTAACGTAATGGAAGTGAAAGACCCCTAATGGAAACAGGATATGTGTATCTCTGGGATCGTGTCATTTATTGGCATTGATCTCCTTGTAAACTGCATCACTGTGTGTAAAGGCTATAACTCTGGTTTACCTGCCACACATCAACGTCTCCCACAGACACCAGTCTAAGGACAGCAGCTGTAATATAAAGGCAGTCTGAGGATTTTTAACATTTTGCAATAGATTTGCAGATTCTCTTGTGTTATTTATGTTGCATCTGGTTTTACTTACTCTGTTGCTGCTCCGATTTGCACGTTTTCGATGTCCTTCTCCACTTTGCCGCATAAAAAACCAATGAGATGACATTGTAGTCCTTCAAACTAAAAACATTTGCATCTCTTACAAACCGCTCCATAATGCTAATGTATGTAATTAAGAATGTTAAATTACTGAAGGAAAACTTGGTAAAAATGAAGTGATTGAACATAATAAAGTTATATCTAAACTGACCATCTAAAACATAAAATAGTTATTTTTCAGCTCTTTAAGCATCAATAAAATTTAATTGAAAATGTCAGAAACATTCTTTTGTCTTGATGCAGAAACTTACCATTAAGCTCTGCAAAAGAGCTTTCAATTTGTTTTTCATTTAGAATGCCAGTTCCTGTTGAAACTTATTTTGATGAATAGCATTTAAAATACCCTCAAAAATATTATTACAAGTAATATAAAGTATTTAAAAATTAGAAAAAAGCTTTTGAATAAAGCAGTGGCTGATTGGCAGGAGGTAAAGAGTGGGAATACAGGGGGCCTTTTCTGGCTGGCTGCCAGTAACTAGTAGAGTTCCACAGGGGTTTGTGTTGGGACCGATACCTTTTATGTTAAATGTCAATGGTTTGTTTGTTGAAATTGATGGCTTTGTTGCAAAGTTTGCAGATGATATGAAGATAGGTAGAGGGGCAGGCAGTTTTGAGGAAGTAGAGTGGCTACAGAAGGACTTAGTCAGATTAGGAGAATGGGCAAAGAAATGGCAGATGGAATACAATGTCAGGAAGTGTATGGTCATACCATTTAGTAGAAGAAATGAAAGGGTTGACTATTTTCTGAATAGAGAGGAAACACAAAAAAACTGAGGCACAAAGGGATTTGGGAGTCCCTGTGCAGAATTCCCTAAAGGTTGATTTGCTGGTTGAGTCTGTGGTGAGGAAGGCAAATGCAATGTTAGCATTCATTTCAAGAGGATTAGAATATAAAAGCAAGAATGTAATATTGAGACTTTATAAAGGACTGGTGAGGCCTTATTTGGAGCATTGTGAACAGGTTTGGGCCTCTTATCTTAAAAATAATGTGCTGAAACTGGTGAGGAGGTTCACAAAAATGGTTCCAGAATTGTGTGGCTTATCATATGAAAAGTGTTTGATGGCTCTGTGCCTGTATTCACTCGAATTCAGAAGAATAAGGAGTGACCTCACTGAAACCCATCGAATGGTGAAAGGCCTCGATAGGGTGGATGTGGAGAGGATGTTTCCTTTGGTGGGAGAGTCTAAGAACAGAAGCCACAGCCTCAGAATAAAGTGGCATCTTTTTAGAAAGGAGATGAAGAGTAATTTCTTTCACCAGAGAGTGGTGAATCTGTGAAATTCTTTGCCACAGGCAGCTGTGGAGAAAGTTGTTATGTATATTTAAAGCAGTGGGAGATCGGTGGGAAGGGATGGGGGTGATGAATGGGTGCCCTTGTCCATTCATCCCCCCCGCCCATCGTTTCCCACCAACCTCCCTCCTGGCACTTATCCTTGTAAGCGGAACAAGTGCTACACATGCCCTTACACTTGCTCCCTCACCACCATTCAGGGCCCCAGACAGTCCTTCCAGGTGAGTCGACACTTCACCTGTGAGTCTGCTGGTGTGATATACTGTGTCCGGTTCTCCCGGTGTAGACTTCTGTATATTGGTGAGCCCCGACACAGATTGGGAGACCGCTTCGCTGAGCATCTACGCTCTGTCTGCCAGAGGAAGCAGGATCTCCCAGTGGCCACACATTTTAGTTCCACATCCCATTCTCATTCCGATATGTTAATCCATGGCCTCCTCTATTGTTGAGGTGAAGGCACACTTAGGTTGGAGAAACAACACTTTATATTCCATCTGGGTAGCTTCCAACCTGTTGGCATGAACATTGATTTCTCTAACTTCTGTTAATGCCCCTCCTCCCCTTCTTACCCCATCCTTAATTTTTATTTTTTTCTCTCTCTCTTTCCCTCTCACTATAACTCCTTGCCTGTTCTCCATCTTCCTCTGGTGCTCCCCTCCCCCTTTCTTTCTTCCAAGGCCTTCCATCCCATGATCCTCTCCCTTCTCCAGCCTTATCCCTTTTGCCAATCAACTTCCCAGCTCTTGGCTTCATCCCTCCCCCTCTTGTCTTCTCCTATCATTTCTGGTTTCCCCCTCCACCTCCCACTTACAAATCTCTTACTATCTCTTTTTTCTGTTAGTCCTGACGAAGGGTCTCGACCCGAAACGTCAACTGTACTTCTTCCTATAGATGCTGCCTGGCCTGCTGTGTTCCACCAGCATTTTGTGCGTGTTGCTTGAATTTCCAGTATCTGCAGATCTTCTCGTGTAAACATTTGAGGCTCTGGGCCGATACTTACTGGAGTTTATAAGGATGAGGAGGGACCTCATTGAAACTTATCAAATATTGAAAGACCCAAATAGAGTGGATGTGGAGAGGATAATACGTATAGTGGGGAGTCTCGAATCAGAGGGCAGAGCCTCAGAATAGGATATCCCTTTAGAACAGAGTTAAGGAGAAATTTCTTTAGCCAATGCATGGTGAATCTGTGGAATTCATTGCCATATATTGCTGTGCAGGCCATATTATTGGGCATATTTTAAGTGGAGTTTGATAGGTTCTTGATTAGCAAGGGTGTCAAAGGGTATGGGGAAGACTGCAGAATGGCATTGTGAAAGATAATAATTCAGCCATGATAGAATGGTGGAGCAGGTTCAATGGGCCTATTGGCTCATTGTACTCCAATGTCTGAAGGTCTTACATTTGAAACTCCATTATACAGGGTGTCTCTGGAAAACTGGCTTGTTAGCCCCTCACTATTGAGCACTGGATTCCCTAGCAAATAACGCACCTTTCTCCAACTTTGTCCATAAGGTGTATATAACTTTGGTCCCACCAGATCTGTGAGGTTGGGATGTCTCACCCACCCAAACCCCGGTTTGTGCGAATGCTGAGTAATTTAATGCCCCAGGCAAGAAATAACAGATCGTGCACTGTATACAATTAAAAAGAAGTATATTTAAGAATATCAATTTAAGCAAACAGTGATTAAATGAAAGAAAGAAAACTACAAAAAGGGCCCATTACTCTTAAACAGTCAAATGTGCACTTAAGATGGAGCTCATCTTGAACTTGTGTGTCACTCACGCGCTGGCCCTTCAGTCTGTGTGAAATCACACACCACCTTCTGAAAGTCGCTCAAAATCCATTTGAACAAACAGGTCTCCCACGGGAGTATTGTTTCTTCCTTCTTGAAGCCATTCATCTGCACAAAGCACTTTGTGCAACAGGGATGGCATCTTCAGCAATCTTTTACCCCCTGTCTTCTCCCAGCTCCCACCAACAGAGGCCTCCCGACACCTGTGTTCTCAGGAACCTTCTCCCAATTCCACCATCCTGATTGGATGACACCGCATTCCTAAGTTGAGTAATAAAGCTTCTTATCTCAGCTCAAACCTAAACAAGCTGAAAGCAGTACAGACTGCTCTTACAGAACTGTTAAAATAAAATACCTATAGTATACCAGTAAAAGTCTTAATGAGGGTGTTACACTCTCCCCCCCACCAAAAATAGTCATGACCTCATGACTTTGAAACTTATCAACCCGTCATCAATACACAATTTTCAAAGAAATTTTGTGACATCAGGACCCCTAATTCATTTGTGAATAGTAGTGATGTATCTCACTAGGGGGAGAGTCACAACACGCTGTTCCCCTGGTGCATCATAGGCCAGTCTATCTGGGGGTCTCCTGACTCTTTGAGACCTCTTTATCCCGTCTTCAGCTCCTCCAGCTTCAACCATCCTTCCTGTCTACCAGAAGGTGCCTCTCCCTGTCTATTACTCATGTCTTTGACAGCTCAGGCCCTTCTGCTCCTTGACCAAATTTAACTTCCATCAGTTTAAGCCCATGTGGCCAAATATCCTCACCCTCCGCTGGTGCTAACCGGCGAGACCTCTCTCAGAAAGTGGTGTCCTTGGTATGTTTAATACTTTGGCAAGTGCTCCTCGAGTAACCAACATCAGCCTCATCAGTAGAAAACACATCTTCTTAGTTCAGCTTCTTTTCCATTCCACAGACATTCTGGCAAATTCAGGGGTTCCTCTCACTCTAGCTACTCCTCCAGGGCATAACATGACAAGTCCAGACTGGGTGCACCACACAGTTCCTCTTTTCTGCTCATTACTCTGCTTTGGAAGAGCTTGCACTTTCTCAAGAGCAGCTCTGAATGCAGGTTGAATGGACAAGGTTTTCAAAAAGTTCTCTCCATTTCTCTCCTTGCATGCTCCCAAGAGCCTTCTCACAATGGCAGTATTTGTTTCCACAAGAATGGACGCCCCACCCTTTTCAACCAGATGCAGATAGACCAATACTGGTGTGTCAATATTCTCAGTTACTCCAACATCTGCTTCAAAAAAACTCTAACTTCAATGACAAACAACCATCATAGGGGTACTCCTCAGTACCAAGCCCCCGAATCTCAAGGAAACTGAGTGCCATCAATGGTAAATGCATCAAAAACCAGTTGTAAAAGGATCTATAAATCAAACTAGCTTGAGAACCTGTGTCTCAAGTATGGCTCTAGCATAAACACCTTCAATCTGTAAGGATACATCAGAGTTTGGTCCCACTGAACCTTCAGGAACAGTATTGGGTACATTAGTATTTCCCTTGATACACTGATAGAAACGTATTCTCTCCAAACCGTCAGCCCATTCCTTTACTGGGTCCCTCTGTAGTTTTATCTCTTTTTTTCTCTGTTTGATTAACCACTGATTTACTTTCAAAAGATTTTCCTGTCCTTTACACTCCCACTTGAAGTGCCTATCTTCTCTAAAGTTGTAACAGAAAATACCAGTCACTTATTTAGTCAAGGGACCCTGTTCACTAGCAGCCCTCTGCTTAGTATGGCCCATCAGTGGGTCTGGCTCCCTACCAATTATGTCATGCTTGGTGATAGCACCCACTGATGTCAACTGAGATACTTCAGCTCTCAAATCTGCCATGAACTCCCCTAATACCCCCATATGTAGGACATCAGGGGACACTTCAGCAACAGAGGCTACTCCCGAAGACTGTATACTGGTGACAGAGGCCTCCTGCTCCTCTATCATGTGTTCCTCCTCTCTAACTTCTCTGAGTAACTTGGTAAAAGATGGAGGAGAGCGCGTCTTGTGGGTCATTCGAATATGTAGAGCAATCACATCATGGGTTAGCTCACCCTTCACAACTTGCTCCATCCTCAAGTAATTTCTCTTAGACAGTTGAATGCCCTTTTCTAAAAATGTATGCAGACAACTTCTCTTCTTTTGTGCCTGAACTTCATCTTAAGATTGGCTGCACTTTCAGCAGTGCCAAAAGCATCTTCCAGAGCTTGCAGATAATTAGCTGACATGTTAAATAGGTTTTCTGCCTTGTGGAACCTCCCTATATCAGCCGTCAGCCCCTTTAAGCTCTCTACCAGTCTCAGTTTTTTCATACTATCTGAGCACGGCCATTCATCCAGATTCTGAGATGTCTGCTCAGCCCAAGCCTCACAGTCTTCTTCACCGCTGGGTGTGGGCTTGACCCCAGAGCACACTCCCAGTCCACAATAACTTTGGCTCTCCGCAAATAAACTTCTGCATTTATCAACCAGTGATGTAATAGCCAAAACGAGCTCAGAATTTAAATCAACAACTGAAGGACTCGTTAGACTTATCACATCAGACTACTCCTTCCTCTCACTTCACAGAAATGAGAGCAACTTTCCTTTAAAGTTTCCACCCTCAGCTATGGGAAACTTGACTTTCAACTTGGCACCCTTGCCTACATTCCCCTCTTTGCAGAAAGTATGGACAGCCCACAGCCCCCCTCTCCCAGGGTCCGATAGTCCCAGGCAGTTCCACTGCCATTACGTCAGCGCTAGTCTGAATTTAAACAAAGTCTTTGTCTGCCATTTTGTCAAACTTCCACTCCATGATTGTAACTATTCCTAATGCTTTAACAATACTCAAAGTCCTAATTAACAATTCATTGGGGCTACGAATGTCTACCCTACTCAATACACATACATTCATTACTGGTAATCCCACGGATTCGCACCGCTGTTCAACCCCTGCTGTGTCCATAACAATGTACCTTGATCACTTTACCGGACAATAGTTTAACACAGGCTTAAACACACAACCCTCTGGATCAAAGCTCAGAGCAATCTCACGGCATCCGAAGAACTTGATCCCAGACGAGGCCTAACAATGTAATCCTCAATTTCTTTGGGCTGCATAAATCTAAGGAATACACACTCAGGTCCCGCCAAATCTGTGAGATTGGGACGGCTCTCCCATCCCAAACCCCAGTTTGTGTGGATGCTGTGTAATTTGCTACCCTGTTATGACTTGGTGCCAAGAAATAACAGACAGCAAGCACACTACGTATGATTAAAGGAAACGTATTTATGAATGTTAGCTTAAATAAAGGGTTAGAAAAGAAAAGAAAGGAAAAAACAAAAAGGACCCATTATCATTAAACAGTCAAATATGCACAAGCTGTCCCCCAATCAGTTCTCACCAAATCCTACAATCAGTCCTCTGCAGCGTCTTCTCTCTTCATCTCTCACCGAACAGAGATCCTAGCTCGCACTGGTGTCAGGCACATAACTAAAAAAAAACATGCCCCTAATTGGATGTCTCATATTCCAAAGCATCCATTATCTGTAACCATAACCCAAACATAGCTTCTACAGAAGGACCAATACATTAGCAGTGAAACCTTTTCCAGGTTGTTACAACACATGTTAGGAACTTGCCATCGTTTGTTGGCATAACACACAATAAAAAAACAACATTTAATAATTATAAAAAATTATATAAACATAAAGTTAAAGGTTAAACTACTGATATGGAATAAAATATGCATAAATACCAACATGAATTTACATTTTAAACAGCGTTGGAAAAAGGTCTAAAGTATTTACCATACAAGTATAGTCAACATAATTATTGAAAGAAAAAGAAATTGGGAAATGTCCATTAGGGTTGGAGATTGTAACTAGCAGATCAGTAAGGACAAACCAGGTGATGTAGGCAATTTGTATTTTCCAAAGTATTCCAGTAAGATGTCATACAAGTGTTTTGTATACAAAATTAGCATGTAGATTGGAGTTGATAGACTGTCATGGATTCAGGATTAGTTAATGGATAAAAAAACGGTGGAAATAGAGGTCTTATTATCAGGTATCAGAGGGATCAGAAGTAGAGAGAGTGAGCAATTTCAAGTTCCTGGGTGTCTGAGGATCTAACCTGGTCCCAACATATTAATGCAGCTATAAAGAAGGCAAGACAGTGGCTGGCTATAGTTCATTAGGACTTTGAAGAGATTTCTCAGCTAAAACACTTGAAAACTTCTATAGATGTACCATGGAGAGCATTCTGACAAGCTGCATCACTGTTTGGTACAATGGTACCGAATTAAGCTACAGAAAGATGTAAAGTTAGTTCCATTCTGTGGACTAGCTTCCGTAGTACCTAAGGCGTCTTCAAGAGTGGTTCTTCAGAAAGACGATGTTCATTATTAAGGTCCCCCATCACCCAGGGCGTACCTCCTTCTCTTTGTTACTGTCTGGAAGGAGGTACCAAAGCCTGAAGGCACACACTCAATAATTCAGGAACAGCTTCGTTCTCTCGCCATACAACTCCTGAATGGACATTGAATCCATGAACACCACTTCACTTATATATATATATATTTCTGCTTTTGAACTATTTTTCATCTAATTTATAAATGTATACACTTGATGTAGTGGATTTAATTATTTATTTTTTCTTTATTATGATCTACTGTATTGCATGGAACCACTGCTGTTAAGTTAACACATTTCATGACACATGCCGGTGATAATAAACCAATTTTGATTCTATAACTAGTGGGATTTTTTACCAGTGACTTTAATGAGGGGAACAACTGTCATTTATCCGAGTTAGCTGACAATACAAAGTTGGGTATCAGAGTGAGCTGTGTATAATTATATCATATACTGTGCAGGAAGGAGCTTCAAGGGGAAACATTTATCTGGAATGAAGGGGAAAGGACAAGACTAATGAATATAATGTGGAAAAGTATGATGCTATTCATTCTGGTAGGGAAAGAAATCAAAGCTACAGAGCACTTTTCTTGAGGCAAGTGTTGGTGCTCAGGATGGTTGGGCTGTTCTTATACGTGAATCACTGAAAGTTAACATGCAAGCAAAGCAGACAATCATGGAGTCAAATGGTATGTTAACTTTTTTATTACAGGTGGAGTTCAACACATATCATTATATACTGCACTTCCAATAAGACTACACCTGGAAAATGGTGTACAAGTCTCTTTTCTTACCTAAGGAAGGATATGCAGAAGTATAAGAGGAGTTCATCAGATTGATTCTTAGCATGGATGATGAGGGACAAATATAGGGCTATGAAGGGAGATCAGGCTGGCTGGTCCCATACTGTTCATGATTTAGAAGAATGCAAAGCAATCTCACTGAAGCATATAGAATTCTGAAAGGACTTTGTCATGGTAGTTGGACGGATATTGTTTGCACTGGGTTATCAAGAATTGTGGGCTACAATCTCAAAATAAAAGTTGAATATTTGAAGAAGTAATGAGGAGAAATTTCTGCACTCATTAATCTTTGGAATTCCATCCATAAGATAACTGCGGAGGTTCAAGTGCTGAATATTTAAGATAGGAATTGATAGATTTTTCTCTATTCCAGAATCAAGAGGGGTGACACTGAGGGAACAGATCAGTCAGAATTTTATGATACAGGTGAAAAGGTTCAAATGACCTACTTTTGCTACCATTTCCCATATTTACATGCTCATACATTTAATAGATTTAGTCTTTTGTAATAAGAACAGAGGAAGAATTAGAATAGTTTTATCTCTTTGCATTCTTCTGACTGATTTTTATCTCATTTACTTATTTAACTCATTTGACTCTAATGCTGAAGGTTTGACCTATAATCTGAATCAAGTTTAAAATCAGTCTTATATAACATTAAATCTATTATTGTGCATCAGCCGTACAATGCAAAGACATGAAAATGACAATAAATCACAAAATAAATAGTGCAAACAAATCTTTTCAATTAATCTTTTAATTACCAATTGATTGCAGTACTGAAGGAATTATTTAATTGCTATTTAATGAGTATGAAGTAGGATATATTTCCTAATCCCTTTCCAGCCTTTCTGATGAAGCAGCAGCAGCTTATTCAGAAGTGACATTGAGCAAAGGATAATCACTTATCTTTGAATAATAATGTATGGCTTTCATTTGCACCTTTACTTCCTGGAGCTGGAAGTGCATGAGGAAAGTCTCCTGATGATAGTGGGAGAATGTGATATGTGATTTGTATTGCATCCATCAGATCAGAATGCTGGTGATTTCACTCTCATTTCAGATGTATTGCATGAATAACAAGAATGGCACAAGGATGCCTGCCTTTTGCTCATCCAATGTAGACCCTCTCCACCCTACTCTGAACAGCTCCCCTCCATTTATCTTTATAGTCACTGACTAAATTCTACTAATCATCTCACAATTATTGCTCCTTGTTTCATAAATTATATTACCCTAGTCAAAAGCAATCTTTCTATTACTCCCTGCCCAGCCATTTCTTCTCTCATGGTTATTGAGCTCCAAAGCTCAATTTGTGGTCATCTTGTTCCTGTTAAATCCTGACTCTTGGTAGTGTTGGTTTTCACAAATAAAAATGGCATGAGGTATTTTAGAAACATAGAAACATAGAAAATAGGTGCAGGAGTAGGCCATTCGGCCCTTCGAGCCTGCACCGCCATTAAGTATGATCATGGCTGATCATCCAACTCAAAACCCTGTACCAGCCTTCTCTCCATACCCGCTGATCCCTTTAGCCACCCTTTAACTCCCTTTAACTCCCTTTAACTCCCTCTTGAATATAGCCAATGAACTGGCCTCAGCTGTGCCAGAGAATTCCACAGATTCAGCACTCTCTGTGTGAAGAAGTTTTTCCTCATCTCAGTCCTAAAAGAGGTCCCCTTTATCCTCAAACTGTGACCCCTCGTTCTGGACTTCCCCAACATCGGGAACAATCTTCCTGCATCTAGCCTGTCCAATCCCTTTAGGGTTTTATACGTTTCAATAAGATCCCCCCTCAATCTTCTAAATTCCAACGAGTATAAGCCTAGTCGATCCAACCTTTCATCATATGAAAGTCCTGCCATCCCAGGAATCAATCTGGTGAACCTTCTTTGTACTCCCTCTATGGCAAGGATGTCTTTCCTCAGATTAGGGGACCAAAACTGCACACAATACTCCAGGTGTGGTCTCACCAAGGCCTTGTACAACTGCAGTAGTACCTCCCTGCTCCTGTACTCGAATCCTTTGCTATAAATGCCAGCATACCGTTCGCCTTTTTCACCGCCTGCTGTACCTGCATGCCCACTTTCAATAACTGGTGTATAATGACACCCAGGTCTCATTGCACCTCCCCTTTTCCTAATCGGCCACCATTCAGATAATAATCTGTTTTCCTGTCTTTGCCACCAAAGTGGATAACCTCACATCAACTGCCATGAATTTGCCCACTCACCTAACCTATCCAAGTCACCCTGCATCCTCTTAGCATCCTCCTCACAGCTAACACTGCTGCCCAGCTTCGTGTCATCCGCAAACTTGGAGATGCTGCATTTAATTCCCTCATCCAAGTCATTAATATATATTGTGAACAACTGGGGTCCCAGCACTGAGCCTTGCGGTACCCCACTAGTCACTGCCTGCCATTCTGAAAAGGTCCCGTTTATTCCCACTCTTTGCTTCCTGTCTGCCAACCAATTCTCTATCCACATCAATACCTTACCCCCAATACCGTGTGCTTTAAGTTTGCACACTAATCTCCTGTGTGGGACCTTGTCAAAAGCCTTTTGAAAATCCAAATATACCACATCTACTGGTTCTCCCCTATCCACTCTACTAGTTACATCCTCAAAAATTTCTATGAGATTCATCAGACATGATTTTCCTTTCACAAATCCATGCTGACTTTGTCCGATGATTTCACCACTTTCCAAATGTGCTGTTATCACATCTTTGATAATTATAGACCGATGTTAGGCTAACTGGTCTATAATTCCCCAGTTTCTCTCTCCTTCCTTTTTCAAAAAGAGGAGTTACATTAGCCACCCTCCAATCCCCAGGAACTAGTCCAGAATCTAAAGAGTTTTGAAAAATTATCACTAATGCATCCACTATTTCTTGGGCTACTTCCTTAAGCACTCTGCGATGCAGACCATCTGGCCCTAGGGATTTACCTGCCTTTAATCCCTTCAATTTACCTAACACCACTTCCCTACTAACATGTATTTCCCTCAGTTCCTCCATCTCACTGGACCCTCTGTCCCCTACTATTTCCGGAAGATTATTTATGTCCTCCTTAGTGAAGACAGAACCAAAGTAGTTATTCAATTCGTCTGGATGTCCTTGCTCCCCATGATCAATTCACCTGTTTCTGTCTGTAGGGGACCTACACTTGTCTTAACCAATCTTTTTCTTTTCACATATCTATAAAAGCTTTTACAGTCAGTTTTTATGTTTCCTGTCAGTTTTCTCTCATAATCTTTTTCCCCCTTCCTAATTAAGCCCTTTGTCCTCCTCTGCTGGACTCTGAATTTCTCCCAGTCCTCAGGTGAGCCACTTTTTCTGGCTAATGTGTATGCTTCTTCTTTGGAATTGATACTATCCCTAATTTCTCTTGTCAGCCACGGGTGCACTACCTTCCTTGATTTATTCTTTTGCCAAACTGGGATGAACAATTGTTGTAGTTCATCCATGCAATCTTTCAATGCTTGCCATTGCATATCCACCATAAACCCTTTAAGTGTCAGTTGCCAGTCTACCTTAGCTAATTCATGTCTCATACCTTCAAAGTTACCCTTCTTTAAGTTCAGAACCTTTGTTTCTGAATTAACTATTTCACTCTCCATCTTAATGAAGAATTCCACCATATTATGGTCACTCTTACCCAAGGGGCCTCTCACAACAAGATTGCTAATTAACCCTTCCTCATTGCTCAATACCCAGTCTAGAATAGCCTGCTCTCTCATTGGTTCCTCGACATGGTGGTTCAAAAAACCATCCCGCATACATTCCAAGAAATCCTCTTCCTCCGCACCCTTACCAATTTGGTTCACCCAATCTATACGTAGATTGAAGTCACCCATTATAACTGTTGTTCCTTTATTGCACACATTTCTAATTTCCTGTTTTATGTCTAAGAAAGACCATAGCAACTCATTTATTGTACTCCAAACTTTGAACACAAAGTGCAGTAAAATTACTTTCCATAATTACGTCGTCACGTCAGACTAGCCTCTTAAACCCCAACTTAATGTAGGTGGCTGTGAATTATGTATATTTCCACCAATTCCATTATTCTACACAGCCATCCCTTCCCAGAACTGGCATTGTGCACCGGTCTGGAGCTCAGATGAGCTGCCCAGCTCGGGTTCTATGTTCCATGGGTGGAGGAACAGCAGAGGCCTCTGGCTCGTCAGGAGGTGTGTTGACATGCTCATGGTCATGTCATGATGGCATTTTGCTCCCAAAACTCCGGTTATTTCAAAGCGACTACATTGGCCTAAGTGTTCAACAACTCTGAAGCATGGAGATCACCAATGTAGGTTTTCGCAAATAAAAGTGTCAGAGGCATTTTATGCTTAAGAAAAACCGTGACAACTCGTCCATTGCACTCCAAACACTGAACATAAAGCACAGTAGAAGTACTTACGTAATTACGCCATCAGGCCAGACCAGCCTCTTAAAGTGAACCCCAACTCAATGTTGGTGGGTGTGAATTCCCACCAATTATGTTACCTTACAGTAACATCGTCTTCAGGGATGAAGCAAATTGGCAGTACTCCAGTGTCCTACGGAGTGCAGTTTGATACATTTTACAGGCCCTTATTCAGAAGCGCCAACAGCTAATCAAATATAAAATTTCTCTCGCAGATAATTGTTTATTTAGTGTTCTCTGCCCTGCTTTTGCTTTGTTCTTTCTAAGGTGTCTTAACTGTATATACCAGTAGCATTGCAAGTTGCTATTTATACAGATAGAGTATTGAACTGTTTTTTATATTGCTGATTATTCTGAACAATAAGTGCTTTACTATATGTATCGTATTCCAATGCAGTCCATTCAAACAAAAGAGAAATAAAAAATTTATTTGAAAAAGCTAATTTTTACTTGTTTTCCAATAGTTGCATGCTGAAACAGGAATATTTACAGTCTTATTATTTTTCAAACTTAAATGTGTTGATATTTTAATAGGGGGAGTTAATTTTGAATAAAATTCCAATGTCTAAGGGTCTGTGCAAAAATCCACATCAGGTTTGCTATCACTGACCAACTTTGATACGGATTTCATACACAGAATATGCCTGGGACAATGGCCTACTATAGCTTCTTTGAATGTTCAATTGTAGATTCAAGTGGAATTGTCCATTACAGACACTGCATTTACACACCCAGTGAAGTCACACCATTGATTTACATTTCAGGAAACTGCACAAGAATGAGGACCAAAGACAAATCTATTTAGGTTTTAGCAATTCATCTTTTTCCTGTTTTAAGGACAGTGCCAATTATGTTAATAAGCAGAATTAATAAAGAAGATATGGGTGACAAAGTGTAAGTGAAGCTATTATTTGGAATGAATTGGACAGTTTGGGTGATATTCATGTGAAAATGCTTGTACAATGGTGGAGGGGAGAGTGGAGATGAACAGCATACTACAGGGATTAAAATAGTCTCGCTGTCCATTCATTTCATAGAAGCTGGTGCCTTCTTTTGTTTCACAGTGATTGAACCAAAATGATAACTATGCTGCTATTATAAATGGGGTTAAAACTGAGATGGCGGAACCGGGTCTCTGTGCCTCCCTTCTGCAAATAGATCCTTGCCTTCTTCATTGGGAGACCTCAGTCTGTGTGGATTGGAAATAACGTCTCCTCCTTGCTGACAATCAACACCAGTGCACCTCAGGGACGCGTGCTTAACTAACTGATCTTCTCTCTTTACACCTATGACTGTGTGGCTAGGCACAGCACAGACGCTAATTATAAGTTTGCTCATGACACAACTGTTGTTGGCAGGATCTCAGATGGTGATGAGGACGTGTGCAGGAATAAGATAGATCAGCTGATTGATTGGTTTCACTATAACAAACTTGTACTCAGTGTCAGGTAAGACCAAGGAATTGATTGTGGACTTCAGGAAGGAGAAGTCGAGAGAACACACAGCAGTACTCTCTGAAAATCTATCCTGGGCCCAAGATATTTATGCAATTACAAAGAAGGCAGGACAGGATCTACACACACAAAATGCTGGAGGAAATCAGCAGGGCAGACAGCAGTTATGGAAAGGAATGAACAGTCAACGTTTCAGGCCGAGACCCTTCTTCAGGGTCCTGATAAAGAATTTTATAGCAAAATGATGACTGTTTACTCCTTTCCATATATGTTGCCTGACCTGCTGAATTCCTCTTGCATTTTGCGCGTGTTGCTTTGGATTTCCAGCATCTGCAGATTTTATCGTGTTTGTGACAGCAGCTATATTTAATCAGGAGTTTGAAGAGATTTGGTATGTCACCAAAGTTGCAGGAAATCTCTGCAGCTGTACTGTGGAGAGCATTCTAACTGATTGCATGACCATCTGATGTGGGAGGGCCACGCAGAGGTCTGAAAAAAGCTGCAAAAGTTTGTAAATTCAGCCATCTCCATCATAAACACTAGCCTCCCAGCATTGAGGACATCTTCAAAAGATGATGCTTTAAAAAGGCAGTATCCATCATTAAGGGCATCAATCACCTAGGGCATGCCCTCTTGACAAAGCTACCATCAGGGAGGAGGTACAGGAGCCTGAAGACACACACTCATTGTTTTAGGAACAGATTCTTCCTCTCCACCATCAGATTTCTGAATAGAAAATAAACCAGCCCATAAACACTACCTCACTTTTATTTTGCTTTCTTTTTGCACTGTGCATTTAAATTAATTTATAAATATCTATACCTATCTATCTATCTATTTATCTATCAATCTATATAGGATTCCGGTCAATTGGGATACATCAGGACCAGTATATTTTGGCCAAATTAAGCAGGTATCTTAATTAGCAGAAATTCCATGGAAATAGTTAGAAAGGTTTAAAAAAAGGACAAACTAAAATTTAACTGAGTAAAAAAAAATTATGTATTTAAATGAAATACAGACTGAACTAGTGCATGTCTGATCCTGCTGCAGTACTATAAAACTGTGCGTTAGTTTCCTTTGACAACCAAATCCGGCTCCTGGCCTTCACATGTGGTTTATCTACTAAGCCCAGCAGAACCGTTTCTGAGGCAAAGGTGGATTGCTGGCTCCTTAAAATCAGTCACTTTGGGCAGATGGGGTTCGTCAGCTATGGTTTACAGCTCATCTAGGAAATCTCTAATCTCAAATCTCCACTGCCTTGTAGCTATACCTAATCATGGGAAAAGCTTTAGAAGTGAACCTTAAGGAAAAAATCCAGAGCTGGAGTCCCTAAGGCAGTCCTACATTGAGTTCACTGCTGACTAGTAATTCCTGCAATGCTGCTGGTACCAAACTGTTTCGGTCTCTGCCATTCCTTTGGGTTCATCAGATGCATAGAGGGAGGAGCTTGATACATGGGCAACAGCTTGCTCTCCATATCGAACTGCCCAGGCTTGCGTATCTAGACAGCTAGAACACAATACACATAGTCAACTCTGACCAACGGGAGGCCTTCACCTCAGTTCCCAATAATTATCGATGGAGGAATTCGTCCAGGGTTGACCTGTGTGTTCTTTAGATAGACTGTAAATGATCGAAATCAGTGCAGGCACCTAGTCTGAAGACAAACTGCATTCATACAACATTTTCAACAATTACATTCTCCAAATATATATTTTCATTGTAACAATCAAGATGATTGTCAATACCTTCAAAGTCTTCATAGTTCCTAACATGTTGAAGTAGTGAAATAGTCTCATTTTCACTCCCGGCCATTTCTGAATGCTTGAAGCTGTAGAGAACAAAACAGTTATGAGTTGCCTTACTGCTATTTCTCACCAACTATCAGTGACAGAAGTCACTTTGTTTTGAACAGAAACACATGCGACTGATGTTATTTAAAAAACTGTTTGCCCTAAGCACAGTATAGTGTTTAACAGCCACAACAATTACACGTGACTGACACTAGTTAGAAACTGTTCGGCAACAAACTCCTGTACCAATTAAGTGGCATAGTGCCCCAAATAAACCAAGGGAATCCTGGCTATTTTCATGAGTAGTTTTTGTTCTTTAAGAGTTGTCCCAAATATGTGGCCCAATTAACTGGAATCCATTAAAAATATACATATATGTAGCACTGTGCAAAAGTCCTAGGCACATATATATAGTTAAGCTGCCTCAGACCATTTTGCACAGTACTGTATTTGTCAATGTGGAGCAGAGAGCGAGATTATAAATCTGGCAGGAACAAAGGATGTTGGGAATGGCAAGGGTGGAGCTCTGTGGGAAGGGTGCGGGACAGGTGGCAGAGGAGTGCCAGGGGTAAAGGGGTGGCATGGGTGCAGACACACGCAGCTCTGAGACACCAGGCAAGGTCAGTTGATTCCAAACAATTGCTTTATTAATCATTACAAATGTCTCTCTGGAGCTTTGGTCTCCCTTCCCCCATTCCAACCACGATTCCCCTCTTCCTGCCCCCTTTCAACTCTGAGTCCACAATAGATACCCATATCAGAATCCGGTTTAGCATCACTCAGATATGTCATTATACATATGTACAATTCTGTGTAAGTCTCAGGCACATATATATACTGTAGCTAGGGTGCCTAAGACTTTTGCACAGTACTGTAGTCATTTTATGTATTGCACCATACTGCTGCTGCAAAACAAAAAGAGATTTCATGACATATGCCAGTGAGATTAATTCTGATTCCCATTATAAATTCAAATCTTGCACTGTGTCATTTACTTCTGTGCTGTCCACAATAAGAATTGTTAACTGGAACCTATTATGAACTTAATTCTTACTAGGCTCAACAAGGGAATTTACTTCAAAATGAAAATTCAACATTGTACTGAATCTCATATATACCTTATTCAGTGGCATTTGCAACAGGCCAGATTTAATCTGACAGAAGAAGTCAGGTGTAACAGTGAGAACAGATCGCAGTGATGGAGGCATTAAATCAGACCTCTATTTTCATCCCTTTTACTGTAACTTGACTGCAAATATCATTAGTTTTTATTATAAGTATATATGGACTTGTTATCCATTGAAAAAAAATAATTTATCTCCATTGGATAGCATGAAGTTAATGGCCTAGGAATTGCTTTAAATTGTGCAATATTTTTATCTGTTGCATGAAAGAACTTTATTGGATCAAGTGCATACTTTGTTCACGCATAGTACCCTCAAGTAGTATTTTGGCCTCTTCTGAATAAGACATGCAAATATAAATACAGAGGCTGCAGAGTGTAGCTGCACTAACTGAACTGTGATCTTACATCATAACGTAAACCTAAGGTGTGCATTCCTTTAATCTCCCTGAAGGGTCATTATATTCACAATTTGCTTCAAAACAATAGTATGCGTATCTTTGTGACCTGAGTACCTGCGATTTTGTCAGTGGATTAATTTAGTACACTAAATATGAAATTAATCTTTGCATGATATTGTAAGCATTAAAATACTTAATATCACAGGATTGTGAACATTTCTTTGACAGAACTTATCTTTTTGAGATTGCCATTTATTGCTTGATGCCCGTGCATCAATCCCTCTATTCCTTTCCCCTCTTTCAGCCGATAATGTGAAAATAACTTCCCTATTTGCTTTGAGTTATGCTTCCCAGTTACCAAAGTGAAATGAAGTATTGTTTATGGTTTAGTCTTCAAGGAAAATAATGTTGATTAAATAGATCCGTTATTGATTGTACAGGATCTTATTTTCAACCTTACTTGAAATATTAAATATGATTCATTTTTAAATTCTCTATAGTATATGGAAAATTGCTCCAAGTATTTGAACCTTAAGATTCTTAAACTTATAAGATTGCAACAAGAGTCAGTGCTGATCTAAGTTTTCCGATAGAGATGGCCAGAAGTAATGAAACCAAAATAATTGTTTGAATATGCAGTGGTGTTCACCATTCCAGCAGCTTCTTACAGCCTTCTCCTGTGTTGGTGCTGGAAGCACGGCGACACTTACAATCTAACCCCAGCACTTCATCAGACTGTGTTGGTCACTGATGCAAACAATACGTTTCACTATATGTTTCAATATACATGTGACAAATAAAGCTAACCTTATTCTATAATTTTTGTTCTCCTCATTAATACGGCTATGGCATCCATTCCACTGACTTGGAGGAAAAGTAAGAAATTTTCCCTCAAGTCGATAAAGGGCAAAGACTTGAATCCAACGTTCAATGTTCCTTTAGTATTCAAACATGATTATTCAAGGAAATATGCAAAAGCATATTTTTGCCGATTATTAAAGAAATAATTACAATTGATTGGGATGAAGCCATCTCATTAAGCTCCAAGTGCCTCTTGAACAGTAGCCTATTTGAGATGGTTGATTGCAATGAAGAGAAGGAGCCACATGGTTGCTCTGATTAAGGCAATTATCTACCACGGATTTCCCAGTATTGCAGATTGTGAATTTGTGGCAACGTTTAATCTTTAGACGATGCAAGATTAGAATCCAAGGATCACTTGAAACCCAGATAGATGATACAGTTCTGTCCATAGTTTTAAAATTGTCCTCCGTTACAATCTTAGCTAACTGCAAAAAACAATTCTGCTTTTTCCAGTTGCTCTTTAGGGAGTGAGTAGAAATGGTGGGTTACCATGACGATGTAAGTGATAATAGGAGAAGAAAGCAGAAATTATAGGGGATGTTCAATTTGGCAATTTATAATAGGAATAAAGCAAAGGTTAAAAGGAGGAAAAGAAGAAAAGCAACATGGAAGAGCTTGAAATGTTCACCTAGAGTGGCTGTGTTCTGCTTAGAAACCTCAACTCAAAAGCAGAATGCGGCCATTGGTTAACTGTTTGGCTCAACACACTACACAAACAACTCAAAATGAGAAGAAAAAGACAATCAATTTTCTTATGTCCAGTTACATATTGGAGGCTCTTTTTTAATCTTGAAATCTCTGTAATGGTGACTTTAAGCAATTTAACATTTCAGCTCCTCTGGCCTGAATAAGGAGAATTACGTTTCTGTTTTCCAATTATTAAAACATTTGATTTTTGCTCCTCTACCATGTGACCACATAAAAATACATCATTATAAAAGATTTTCAGTTCTAAAATATGTATTATGACATGGATGGCCTAAACTTTACATTTGTGCTGACTTTAAGAATAGCTGTCCATAAAGCTGGAACAATCTCTGGTATAGACACGGTATCTTAATATCAGTTTCAATAAAATCGCTAAGATACAACTTTAAATATACCATCAAGTTACCGAGTGACAGATCACTGAAGAATCCTCAGGCTGTCAGTTAGGAGGTAAAAAGCATTTTTATCTGGTTTAAGCATTCTGTAGAATGTGAAATGAGACTAGAACACAGTAACCTTTCCTTCCTAAAATTGAAAACTATTCATCCATTATATTTTGCAATGTAAAAAGGAGATTGATATGTGCACTGTAAGTTCTAGGCTAATATATTTCAAAGATTCCTTAATTTTGGCAGCAGATTTACCACAGAAATAAAGTCATCCTCTCATCTGTTTCATTTCAAGAAAATAAAATTTTGGGGGTAGAAGGGTGGGGTGGCAAGTTTGCAGACGACACAAAGGTTGGTGGTATTGTAGATAGTGTAGAGGATTGTCAGATTACAGAGAGACATTGATAGGATGCAGAAGTGGGCTGGGAAGTGGCAGATGGAGTTCAACCCGGAGAAGTGTGAGGTGGTACATTTTGGAAGAACAAACTCCAAGGCAGAGTACAAAGTAAATGGCAGGATACTTGGTAGTGTGGAGGAGCAGAGGGATCTCGGGGTACATGTCCACAGATCCCTGAAAGTTGCCTCACAGGTGGATAGGGTAGTTAAGAAAGCTTATGGGGTGTTAGCTTTCATAAATCAAGGGATAGAGTTTAAGAGTCGCGATGTAATGATGCAGCTCTATAAAACTCTGGTTAGGCCACACTTGGAGTACTGTGTCCAGTTCTGGTCATCTCACTATAGGAAGGATGTGGAAGCATTGGAAAGGGTACAGAGGAGATTTACCAGGATGCTGCTTGGTTTAGAAAGTATGGATTATGATCAGAGATTAAGGGAGCTAGGGCTTTACTCTTTGGAGAGAAGGAGGATGAGAGGAGACATGATAGAGGTGTACAAGATAATAAGAGGAATAGATAGAGTGAATAGCCAGTGCCTCTTCCCCAGGGCAACACTGCTCAATACAAGAGGACATGGCTTTAAGGTAAGGGGTGGGAAGTTCAAGGGGGATATTAGAGGAAGGTTTTTTTACTCAGAGAGTGGTTGGTGCGTGGAATGCACTGCCTGAGTCAGTGGTGGAGGCAGATACACTAGTGAAGTTTAAGAGACTACTAGACCGGTATATGGAGGAATCTAAGGTGGGGGCTTATATGGGAGGCAGGGTTTGAGGGTCGGCACAACATTGTGGGCCGAAGGGCCTGTACTGTGCTGTACTATTCTATGTTCTATGTTCTATGTTCTAAATGGTGATTGTTCTTACACAAAAATGCAAGATAAATTCTTAGGAATCAAAAAAAAAACAAACTGAATTTTAGCTGTGATTTTTAACTCCTTGGACAAGTCTTGTATCTGGCTGGCAAAAAAGTAACAAACATAATGAAGAAGTTAAAGTTCGATACAGGTACCAACATCTTTGCACATCTGACCTCACTCGCAGCTTGAAAGCTAATGTAACAGCATTGGTATTAATAGCTAATTTTTAAAAAAAAACATGAAGGTGTGAAGTTGAACTGTGATAGTTCCATTCTGAGTAGTTTTTTCAGCCACTCTGCTGCAGAGCTGAAGTGATGCAAAATACTTAATAGTTAATGAGCAGCGATGACTAAAAAGTGTGTACTTGACAGTCTCGGTAGTTGCACTTCAATCAGTGATAGTACAGGAAAAGGTTGAATTAAAATTTTTAAAACTAGTTTCCTTATCTCAATCATCTGCATAATTTTCATATTTAATTTTTAAACAAAATAACATACTTAAAGCTATAGATAAAAGTAGTAAACTCTTATCTTGTTGCCCAGCTGTAAGTGTTCGGAGGCTTGTGTTTATGCAGCCTACAGATTCGGTGATAGGAAAGAAAGTTCATCTTGAGGAGACACATGTGGGGGAGATGTTGCAGGGTGGTGATGTTTTTCTCACTGCTGGCATTTCTGAAGCACACTTTGGGAAGTTACATTCTGTTGGATCATAACGTCACAGTGATCTACAGAGAGAGAGAGAGAGAGAGAGAGAGCAGAAGAACATGCTACTGGAGGAACTGAATGGAAGAGGCAGCATGTGTAGAGGCAAAGGGGTGGTAGACGTTTCAGGTCAAGATTCTGCACCCGTACAAAGTTCCATAGCAGCTTGATATTTTGCTCCAGATTCCAGCATCTGCAATTTCCTGTATCTGGATGGGAGAGATAAGCACTGATAAACAAATTGTGTGATCCTGCGTGGCACTGAGTGTCTTATGGCCTGGCAGAGGAAAAGTAAATCTGTTCACTTAATATGTGACATTATTCAATGACATAGAACACACAAACATTACTAGTGTAAGTTCTTAGTCTATCTTCCTGTTGCTGTGCTGTATATCCAGAAACGGCAGCCTCAGAGCCTTTTTTGTAAAATATAGCCTTATTTCAAGTGCATCTGAAGCCATGAGTTGCTTTCATGGCTATAAAAATGGGGTCCTTCAAAATGAACTACATAGTGGTGAGCTCAGTACTGCTTCTCACAAAACAAATGAATGAAATAGTTGAAAACTGACGGCTGACATCAAAGTGAACATTAGGCTGCTATGTCTGGGTTGCTGTGGATGACCATGTTAAATTTGTCTGCTAGGGGTGTTACATCTGTAAAGATTGGTGTATAATGGACCTTAGTGGGCATGCTGTGTTTGCATGCTCTAGATACAGAAGCTGATATTGCCCGTTGTCCTTGCTCTTGAATAGTGGTGACACCATGGCCACCCTAGAGAAATGATCTTCCACTGAACCTTTGTGGATCTTTGACAAATGGCAAAGCTGCAGATAGCGTGTTAATTCAGTGAAACATCTTAACATACTAGAAATGAATAAGTCATAAAGGAACTCATTAAAACATCAAAATTCTTACTTAAGCATAGTAACTAAAATAAAATTTAATAAAGTTAATCCAGTTTGCCTAGGATTTTGAATTACTTGGAAATGAATGGGGTCACCAATTCTATGCAATTTCTGATTTGCAGTATGATGAAAAAATTATTTTCCCAAAGTAATGCAAGCAACACCTGTCGCAGATGTATTAATATTAAATTTGAGATTTAGAAATGTATTTGGAAAAGAGGTAGCGAATTGTTTACAGAATAATAGGACATAATGTCAAAATGTGATTAATATAGTTTTTTTCCAGCCTAATTTATCACAACCAGCCTTTCAAGTATTGCACAAAAAGACAAGTATGCCATTTCTTACACTAAGACAAAATGGAAAGGTTTATGTTTAGTTGCCAAGTAAGATATTAATCTGATTCTCTGTCTTTGGTTGACTTCAGATGCAGTCCTAGCCTGTGTCTGCTCCCTACAACAATGCGAGATATCCACCGGCTTTTAGAAAGTCTTTATCATGCGCTTGGTGCTTCGTTGAACCAACTTTTGCAGCCATTACAACCAGTAGTCTTTTTGGAAAAGCATCTATTAGCTTTACACAACGTGATGGAGGGAGATTTGTTCATTCCTCCTTGCAAAATTGCTCAAGCTGTGCTAAGTTAGTTGGGTTGCAGCTGTGGGCAGCAACATATAGGTCTTGCAAAAGATGTTCAATCAGGTTAGGATCAGGACTCTGGACTGGGCCACTCAAGGACATCAATTTTCTTCATCTGAAGCCACTCCATGGTTGCTCTGGCAATATGCTTTGGGTTGTTGTCCTGATGAAATATGAACTTGCTACCAAGTCTAAGCTTTCTGGCAGAGGTTAACAGGTTTTAATGCAGGATATCTCTGTATTTATCAGCATTCATCTTCCCATCAATCCTGACCAGATTTCCAGTCCCTGCTGCTGAAAAGGATCCCCATAGCATGATGCCACCTCCACCATACTTTCCAGTAAGAATGATGTTACCTGGCTGATGTGCAGATTAGACTTACGTCATACGTACCACTTAATGTTGAGACCAAAAAGATTCCCCTTTAGTCTCATCTGATTACAAAACTTATTCCACATTTTTACAGTGTCTTCTAAGTGACGCTTTGCAAAGTCTTCACGGACAAGGCTATGCTGTTTTTTTTAGCCAGGCTTCTTCCTTGCCACTCTTCCATAAATAACATTTTTGTGCAAGGTCTTAGAGATTGTAGAGCCATGAACTTCATCTCCAGTTGCAGCCACTGACTTCTGCAAATCACTCATAGTGACTGTTGGTGTCACAGTAGCCCCTCTTACAAATGCCATTCTTAGAAGGGCAGCCTGACCTAGGCTGTGTTGCTGTGGTTATATTTTCTTTTACACTTTTTCATGATGGTCTGCTTTGAGCTCTGAGGTATGTGCACTGCTTTTGAGATGGTCTTGTACCATTCCCCAGATCTGTGCTTCTCTTCAATCATTTCCTTGACTTGCTTTGAATGTTCTTTTGTCTTCATTTTGGTTTGGTCTGTTAAAAATCCACCATACTGTCGGACTTTACAGAGAGACACACTATTTATTCAGATAATCCTCCAGTTTCCTACATCAACAAATTTGGTGAGTTGGTAAGGTAATATACAGTATTGCACTTGCGGAAAGGTAGTGTAGTAGTTACAAAGGGCATAAGTACCTTTTCAGCCTCACAATCTTGTTTTTAAATTTTTAATAAATTGTTGACAGGTTGTAGTATTGTTCTTTTGATTTGACATGATACACAATGTTTTGTAGATTAGCTCAAAAATCCCATTTTAAAGTATTTTAAATTTAGAAAATGAGACAGTAAAATGTGAAAATATAATTGCATATTAGAATGCATCCTATTTGGATGCATTACAGCTTAATGTGGCAACTGCTGTCCCTAAGACCACAAGAAATTGCAGAAAGTTGTAGACAGAGCTCAGTCCATCACAAAAACCAGCTTCTCCTCCACTTCGCCTAATCTTCCTGCTACCTCAAGACAGTAGCCAAGGTAATCACGGCTTCAATGCGGCTATGATATGACTTTTGAATGGACCTCTTGTATGATAAAGATGAATTCTTGACCTCCCAATCTACCTCGCTATGGCCCTCGCACTTTATTTATCTCCTGTACTGCACCTTCACTGTTATAGTAATTGTAACACTATGTTTTGCAATCTATAATTGTTTTTCCACTTGTATTACCTTGATGTACTTACGTTTTATATGACCTATAGGGATGGCTTGCAAAGTAAAATGTTTCAGTATATCTCAGTATGTTCTCACGTATGCTGTGTTGTGCTGTATTGTCCTATGTTCTATCTCAGTATATATGACAGTAATAAACCAATTATCAATTACCAAATTCCTTCACTGGAACAGAATGTGTGGAGGTAGGTTTAAACAACTAAAGATGAAGTTCTTCCCCAAATCTATAATTCCAGTCTTTACAGAGTTATCAAAATAGCTCTCTATGCTACAACAGTTTAAACATTGCCTTTTTTAGTGTTAACTGGTACTTTGAAATGTAGAAATTAAAGCAAAGCAACAAGGCAACCTATTTTATAGAACTGTAAGCATAAATTTATAAGATGAAAATGGGAAAAAAGAGAGAAGATATGCAGATATTGTAAGAGAAAAGAAATAATGAAATTACATATGAGGGTTGATGGACTGACTACAGGTGAACAGGTGAAGTGTCAAGCCATGTGTTCTAAATATTGTTTGCATACCTATACTTAAAATTATTTTGACATTTACTTTCTTTAACATTTTAACAGCATTTGGAGGTGCATTTTCATAGTAGTGAATCGGTCTTATAACAAGTCTTTGCTTTGATCATCTATTTGATCTGAACTTCCTGAAGTTTTGGGAAAAGGAAAAGATCTGTATAGCACAGGTTATTTCTATTTCCAACACATTTCCTTACAACAGGATCTAACATTCACTCCCACCCCACAATGAAGCACATATCATCAGAATTTATCTGACTTTCATGCTTCATACCTCATCTCCAATTATATACCCAGCTGTTCTATTGCCCATAGGAGATGTGACAGCATGATTCAGAAATGTCTTCACTAGCTCTCGACAGCAGGATGATAGCTATTCCCAGCCAACTGCTGATGTTGGCAATAGGGAATAAGCCCACCCACCAAGTTAACATCACCTAGCTAATTATCTGCTCATTATAAATATGGGAAATGTAATTGAGTCCAAGACAATGAATGATCATGTCCTGATCAAAGGGCGAGAAATTCAGGTAATTGCTTTTGGGTATTACGTATTCTGTATAGCTGGGATCCTGTCATTAATTTAGTAGAAGTCCTTGCATTCATTGACTCAGCCCTGTACTTCAACAAAATCACCAGCCCCTTTAAACTTCTACACCAATATATCAATTTGATTATCCAGTCATGATTTAGTTCAGTGTGCTGACTCTGTCACCCTTCCCCAATAACTAGTTTGTTATTGATTAATAGATGTATGTGTGTGAATGCAATGAGTATACCTTTTTTCAATTTCCACCTGCATCTATGTAATTCTTGAGGCTGTACTGATTAGTCCTTACAAAACAACATTGTCCCCCAAATCAGGGAAATCCAAAGCAACACTCAAAGTGCTGGAGGAACTCAGCAGGTCAGGCAGCATCTACGGAAAAGAGTAAACTGCTGATGTTTCAGGCTGAAACCCTTCACCAGGACCTAATAAAAGGTCTCGCCCTGAAACACTGACTCTTTACTCTTTTCTATAGGTGATACCTCGCCTGCTGAGTTCCACCAGTATTCTGAGTGCTTTGTCAGACAAATGTTCCTTTTCTAATAGTGAAATGCCGTGGCATATCTAACCCTTCCCTTGAGACTGGGGATCAGTCACAGAGCATTGGCTTGCAGTCTTGAATTACAGCCTAATTTTATTCTCAGTGTCAAAAATCCTCATGCACTACAATTCAATATATGGCTTTTGAGTACATTATATCTTGTTATTTAGTGTTTGCCAGGTGTGGAGAATTTTTGCTGTTGTATTTAGTTCAATAAAATTAAAATAATCCTTCTTTCCCTTGATGTTGAAATAAAGGAGAATGAGCACAATCGAAACATGTTACTATAAACCTAAGATCACCTTTGTTAAAAGTAAAGAATGTCAATGCAGTGATTTTTGTGAGACTGGAATTCCACTTTTGCATACAAAATTGACAAGGTAGAGCCCATTGCCAGCTATAGAAACACAGAAACAGCAGACAGAGTGCTGGCTTTTCACACTCATCCAAAGAATCTCAGAATGAGCATCACACTAGTTTCTGCTGACAGTAAGCAAATTTATCACTACTGCTTCATATTCACCCTGCAGTGTTCTGATATTTATAAAGTGCATTTCACAATGAACTTCTATCAAAAAAAAGCAAAAAAAACCTCCTCATTTATATAAACTAGGGTGAATTTAAGGCCAAAGGTGAAAGGGTAATGTTACAACTACAAAATCACACTGAGGATTAACTTACCCAAAGTCTTAAAGTCTGCCACTTTGGCAATGTGGGAGTATAATTCTATGGAAGGAATTATCTTACATTGATGCCATTTCAATGTACATTAAAACACTGATACTCTGGCTCCTTCGAGACTTTGGTGATGCCAGACTAGAAATTTTCCAGACTATTGGATATTACACCTATTAATATGCCAACATACTCCTAATTTCGTGTAAAAGTTGTTACACAGTAGTCCAATAAAATTTCCAGTGAATCTAGTGTATTAGAAGGGAATGCTGGAAATGGAGCCCAATGACTGGAAACCTGACCTACAAAGTTCAAAGTTCAAATACATTTATTATCAAAGTACATATATGTCACCATATATAACCTTGCAATTCATTTTCTTGTGGGCATACTCAATAAGTCTAATAACCATAACAGAATCAATAATCACACCAACACAACCACCAATGTGCAAAAGACAACAAACTATACAAATACAAAATGAAAGGAAAAAATAAATAATAGCAATAAATAAATAAATATCAAGACTGTAAATTGAAGAGTTTTTGAATGCGAGTCCATAAGTTGTGGGAACAGTTGAGTGAAGTTATTCCCTTTGGTTCAGGGACCTGATGATTGAGGGGTAATAATTGTTCCTGAACCTGGTGGTGAAAGTCCTAAGGCTCCTGTACCTTCCTCCTGATGGCAGTGGTGAGAAGAAGGCATGCCCTGGCTGGTAGGGGCCCCTGATGGTGGATGCTGTTTTCCTGCAACAATGCTCCATCTAGATGTGCTCAATGGTAGGGAGGGCTTTACCCGTGATGGACTGGGCCATATCCATTACTTTTTGGAGGATTTTCTGTTCAACAGCGTTGGTATTTCTATACCTGGCTGTTATGCAGTCAATCAATAGCTATAGAGGTTAGTCGGTTATAGACGTCATGCCAAATACTCATAAACACCTATAGAAGTAGAGGTGCAGCCGTGCTTTCATCACAATTGCACTTATGTGCTGGGCTCAGGACCGGCCCTCTGACATGATAACACCAAGGAATTTAAAGTTGCTGACAACTCTTTCCACCTCTGATTCTCCAATGAGAACTGGCTCATGAACCTCCAATTTCCTCTTCCTGAAGTCAATAATCAGCTCCTTGGTCTTGCTGACATTGAGTAAGAGATTGTTGTAGCAGCACTCAGCCAGATTTCCAGTCTCCCTCCTATATGCTGATTTAACCTACAACAGTGGTGTCATCAGCAAACAAATAATGGCATTATTAGAGCTGCACTTGGCCACACAATCATAAGCGAGTAGATCAGGGGCTAAGCACACAGTCTTGTGGTGCACCTGTGCTGATAGAGATTGTGGAGGAGATGTTGCTGCCAATACAAACTGCCTGGTATTTTTAAAATCCCAATAAAATTGGAAGGAAACACAAGTAATGGCGACCTAGTGAATTTAAAAGGAGTATGAGACATAGCCCCAGTGTCTTTAAAGGGAGCATGGGAAACAGAGCCCTGGTGTGTTCAAAGGTAATACGGGGAATAAAGGCAAATAAGTTAGATGCCTAACTATTAGAATTTCTGAATAATAGGTATTAGATTATCAGAGTCTAGTCATACCAGGTATTTTACTCTCTTGTGATGCAGCAGATTAAATCTCTGTGGAAGAACCTAGCGAGAGCAGGAAGTTTAATTTTAGTGATATTAAGCACTCAGATTAATTCAATGACCCAGATCAGACTTAATTTTAGGCCCACATCCATCACCTTTTGACCCACTCCTAATTACTTTGGCCATCCTAATAACTTCAGCACTCCTTGCAAAATCCTAACTCTCCCACTGACCTCGTAACATTCCAGGCCATTGATCTTTGATTCCTAGCTCACTGACTACCTGATTCAGTTTTGTGACCTCACTTTCCCATTTTTCCCCACCCCCCTTCCCAATCCCTCTACAAGGTGTCAATCCCCAAATCTCCATCAATATGCCCCATCCTTATGCCGCAACCGAACCCCTGTTTACTGGTCCCTCCCTCACTTCAACTCATTTGCCTTTCAAACCAGTCCACGTTTAGATGCCAGCTATGTGTCATGCCAGTTTATTCTTGCCCTGAGTCTTGGGTACATTGAAGTTTTTAGCAGCAGCAGGTCAAAAGTAGTACAGACTACTACTTTAGTACAGATTTCATAATGCTGTGTATGATGTGATGATAAACAGAATGATATCAGCAGAAATGATTCAGGAGTCTGAAGTGAGGAAGCTGAGAAATGTGGAGGGGTGGAGTGGGGAGTGTGTGGGGAGTGCGATTTGGGTAACAAAGATTAAGAAACTGGTGAAACTCAGCAGAGAGTGAAGCTCCGTTCCTTTCAATGTTAATATTATTCAATGTTGTCAAAGTTATTTGATCACACAAATGCAAAAGATTGAAGGGAATCTATGAACCCTGATGAATTCACTCCATTGATTAGCGATCATAAGTGGAATCTGATGTTATGCATGATCAAGATTGGAAAAAGAAAATAATGTCTATGTGCTAAAGAAACTCAAACCGATGGACCTTCCTTTTGGGATTATAGTTATAATAGGCAGATTCCCAGATGTAGAATTTAACTCGAAGGCAGAGAAGAAAGATTTGAAATGTTTCTTCCTATGGGGTTAGAACCAACAACAGGCTGAATTTCCTCGAGATGGATTTGATGGGCTAAATTTATTGTCTCATGTTTCTTTATTAGAACAACAGTAATCTGCTTTATTATTGTACTTTGTAACAGCAAAGTTTCCTAAAACATACTTCACAATGGTCTTATCAAACAAAAATAGTTAAGCTACATGAAGAGTTTTTGGGACAGAAGACTGAAAACTTGGCCAAAGATTATTTTTTAATAAGCATCTTAAAAAAGGAAAGAGTCTTGGAGTGAAAAAGGGGAACGTTGCAGAACCTGGGACTTGAAGGCTTTACCACCAATGGTACACTGGTCTATATACCAGTATAAGCATCAAGAATAAGTATAAGAAAAAGCTTTGAGGACATCTTCAAAAGGCAATGCCTAAAAAATGCAGCAATGTACACTATCTGAGGCAGGTGCTTGCTATGGATTTACTCTCTTGAAGGACGCTCTCACATAGGCCTTAAAGATTGGATCATTGGGGGCTGAAGTGTGTGGGGGGGGGGTGTTCCTGAAGGTGCCTCCATATTCTGTAAGTCAAAGCAAGCATAAAAGGCCTTGAGCTCAACTGGCAATGGTAGCAGTGGCTTGGATGGTGTGGGTCCATAATGATGAATGCTACTTTTTTATGACAGCTCTCTATGTAAATGTGCTCAATGATAGGGATGGCTCTGCCTGCAATGAACTGGGCTGTATCTACCACTCTCTGTAGACCTTTCCATTCCACCATGCATCTGTAAAAGTATTTGATGACATGCTGAATCTTCACAAACTTCTATGTAAGTAGAGGCCTTCCTTGTGATGGCATTTCCTCTGATATGATAATACCGAGGAACTTAAACTGCCCCTCTCCACCTCCGATCCCCCAGTTAGTACAGCTTCATGTCCAGCTTCTCACTTTGGCAATTTTCGCATTGCGTGAAAGATTGTTGTTGTGGCACCATTCATCCAGCCTTTCAATCTCCCACCTATATACTGATTCATCACTACCACTGATCCTACACCACTGTTTCCAAAACAGTTATTACCCTGCAACCATCAGGCTGCTGAACTGGCATGGATAACTCTTCTCACCACAACTCTGAAATGATTCTCACTTTCAAGGTCTCTTCACACTCATGTTCACAGTAATATTTTTTATTTGGACAATTTGTCTTCCTTCAAACATTGGTTGTTTGCCAGTCTTTGCTTATATATAGCTTTTCATAAATTCCTTATGTTCTTGTAAGTACCTTCAAGAAAATGAATCTCAAGGTTGTATATGGTAACATGCGGTGTATATACTTGGATAAATTTTACTTTGAACTTTTGAACTTTGAACTGCTTGCCTTATTGTTATAGAAGGATACTCTTCAACCTATCTGATGCATTCTGGCTCTTGAATAATCCCATTATTTCCATTCTTCCTCTTCTTACTTCCCTGTACCCGTACTATTTACTTATTGTCACACAAGCCCATCAACTTGCCTCATTATTTTTGCCATCAACCTACATTGCAGGAAAATAACAATGGTCCATTAATTTATCAGCATGTATTTAGGTTTAGGGAGGAAACCCGACTACTGGAAGGAAACTTTTGTAGTCACAGAGAGAAAGTGCAAACTCTGCCAAGACAGCACCCAAGGTCTGGATAAGATCTTGGGATCTATCGGGCAGCAGTACTAACTGCCAAGCCAACATGTTGCCCAAAATCTAAAATAGGAATCAAGCCTTTGAGGGTCCAGTTAAGAACCTTTTCAGCATATAGTGGCTTGTGGACATTTGCTTCCTAATCTGCTTTGTAGCACCATGACAATAGCAATTATAACTTGATAACTAAGCATTAATTATTCTTTTAATTAAACTACCTACGTGAACTTTTGAAACTGTTCTTGTGACAGGGAACTGGACACCAAGGAGAAAATCCAACAGATATTTTGTTTAGTTGGAAAGACATGATGAATAAACTTGTTGATTCTCTTTTAAATTTAGGGTGTTCTTCAATGTTTGACTAACCTTAACTGAGCAATAAGTAGAAGCATTGGATCACTATGATTCAATGTGCACCATAGCAATCTGCATGTTTTTTTGAACTTCATATTAAAAGGGAACAATAATTCTTATGAATAAGTGGGCACCAATGTTGTACAAATTTCAAATAGCTGGAATTAATATTCAGAACGTCTGAATTGCAATGAGAATCTATCACACTAGGATCAATGGTATAATCTGAGGCTACGTCCACACTAGACTGGATAAATCTGTAACCGAAGCTTTTTCTCTTCATCTTGACCCTCTGTCCACACTGAAACAGCATTTTCCTCCCCCGAAAACGGAGATTTTCTAAAATGCCCTCCAGAGTGTGTAAATTTGAAGACGCTGATTGTGCAGAGCAGTGTGGACGGGGTAAATGGATATTTTTAAAAACGCTGTCATAACGTGCCGGAACTGATAGTGGCGGCAGCGCAGCATTTCATTGTTTTCTTCAATGCAACCCCCCACACAACCTAACAATTTCAGAACAGACGGCAATGAGACTGAAGCCAGAAGAGTTAGAAATGTACTCACCAAATACTTTGACCCATAGCTTACTGAATAAATAAGTATACTCACTTTGCCTTCTTTTCTGTCCTTGCTTGTATGAAGGTGGTTTACCTATTTATGCAAGTACTTCTCTGACAATAGATGTGTAACAGCCTAATGTAGCATTGTATGGAAATACAAGATAACACTGATGCAGACATGTTTTATACATTTAACAAGGTATTTTATTAATGCAACAGAGTTAGTCAGTTTTTCAATGTTCGTCGTCAGCCGGGTCATACTGTCCGTGAACTTCCTGTTGGTTGCCTCCATATGCTCCAGTATTCGTTGTTTTTCAGTTTTAAGTCCTCCTGCGTGAGAGCCAACAACAATTCCTTTTAAGTTTTTCTAGTCTGTAACTGGACAAACACGCACCAAGTATACCGTTTCCTCTTTGCTTGTTTTCTGTGTGTCCTGTCCAGTAGGAGGAGATTTGCCCAAATATCCATTCTAATATGGACAGAGATATTTTGAAAAATGCCTGGTGTGGACGCCTATCATTTTTACGTGAAACCGGCGTCTTCAAAATTATCCGGTCTAGTGTGGACGTAGATAAGTATTTGTAACTGAGGCTACATCCACACTAGACCTTCCTGGCCAATAAACATGTATGGCATTATAAGTAAATTATTTAAAGAGTTACAACATGCTACAATATGGTCAGGGTAAGGATGAAGAAATCAATAGTCTTCTCGGCCAAAATAAATTGAATGGCTTTCTTAATCTATGTTACAAAGTTTAGTAACCACCTAAATCACTACATTTTAGGCTAAAGATAACTCTTGTAGCATGTTGTAACCATTTAAATAATTTACTTATAATGCCATACATGTTTATTGGCCAGGAAGGCAGAATTCAGCCTTGATTCTTAAGTAGGAAAGATTTTTCTTTAAATTTCAATCCACCAATCTGTTCCTGTATTCTCCATCCCTGAGGGCAGTAAAGCTGGATTTTGATGGATGGATAATATACATAACAATAGATTGTGCAAGGAACAATATCTACATCAACTAAATTAAATTGCTTTAAAAATATTCCAAATATGTGAAGCTTCAATGAGATTATAATGAAGAATGCCTGTAGACTAGGAGAATGGCTGGAAATTCAGTAACTAACTGAAGGACACTGACTTAAAAAAGCTGACAAAAAAAAACAGAGGAAAATAACACCAAAGATATAGGAGCAGAATTAGGCCATTTGGCCCATCGAGTCTGCACTGCCATTTCATCATGGCTGATCCATTTTTCCTCTCAGCCCCAATCTACTGCTTTCACCCCATATCCCTTTGTGTCCTGACCAATCAAGAATCTATCAACCTCTGCCTTAAATATACATAAAGACTTGGTCTCCTGGGGCAACAAATTCCACAGATTCTCCACTCTCTGGCTAAAAAAAAATTCTGAAGAAATGTGCTTTCTTCAGTGAGTTATGATCTGGAATAGTCAGGGGCCAATGAAATCACATTTAGTGATAACTTTCCAAAGAGAATTAGGCAAATAATAAAGAATGTGAGGTCAAAATAAATTGGCATTTCTGTCAAAGATAAAACATACATGAGATATGATAAGTGAGCTTTATTGGTCCTGCATTATTTCTGAATATTGCACCGTCTAATGATCCCTGTGGTTCATCAAAGTTCCCATCTTAGACTTGATACTGTGTTGAAGTCCTTAGTTTTAGCCTAACAGTTATGGGGCAAAAAATGTTTTCCAAGCACCTTGCTGTTTATTGATCTGTGCGAATGTATATAAGTAATTGTACAATGCTTATTTTATACTAAAACAAGTACTGCTTTTGTATGAAGTATTGTACAAGTATATTGTAACATTTGTTCAATACTTAATTGAAAAGTAATTGTACATAAGCACCAAGAACATTGTTAGGCTTCACTGTGAAATCCTCCACAGTTTAATAGACTGACATTGTGCTGTTAAAAATCAGCTAAAAGAATATGTAGATGGTTCTAGATTGATCTTCTGAATTTTCGGCTTGCCATTCCACTACATGGTAAAGTATCATAATTTTGTTTCAACCTACATCTCTTGTAGTGAGGTACGGATAATTCCTAAGCCCTATGTCTGTGGTAGGGAGCATTCTGCCTATGAGATCATGTACATCATGAGATTATTTGGTTATCACAGTTAAATTAAATCCATAAATTCAGTCCAATACCAAATTACTGTAATTATTAAAAATTAGAAATTAATATAAGCAGGCATTATAAATCAACATTATTGATCATATGTCTTTCATGAATAGTTGAAATGAAAAAAATATATATTTGAAATCTTCTGCAGTTATCTCTTCAGTTTTACATTCTAAATCAGTATCAACATGTTTGTGATGTTATGGCAAAAGTATTGAAGGAAATGCTTTATTTCACTTACTGTAAGCCCATGAGGTATAGAAGCAGAATTAGGCCATTTGGCCCATTGAGTTTACTCAACCATTCAATCGCAGCAAATTTATTATCCTTCTCAACCCCATTCTCCCTCCTTCTCCCCATAATCTTCGATACCCTTACAAATCTATAAATCTCTGCTTTAAATATACCCAGTGACTTACCTTTCACAGCTTCCTGTGACAATGAATTCTACAGATTTCCCACCCTCTGGCTAAGGACATTCCTTCTTGTTTCTGTTCTAAAGGGACGTCTCTCTATTCTGAGACTGTGTCCTCTGGTCATAGACTCCCCCACTATAAGAAACATCCTCTGCATGTCCCCTCTATCAAGGCTTTCCAATATTTTCAATGAAAGCTGCCCCCGCATTCTTCTAAATCCCAATGAGTACAGGCCCAGAGCCACCAAATGCACCTCACATGTTAGCCCTTTCAGTCCTGGCATTATTCTTATATACATACCATCTCTGGATTCTCTCCAATGTTTTCTCAGAGATGGGGTCCAGAACTGCTCACGATACTCTGCATGGTGTGACCAACACTTTATAAAGCCTCAGCATTACATCCTTGTTTTCATATTCTAGTCCTCTCAAAATGAATGATAACATTGCATTTGCCTTCCTTAATGCAGACTCCACTTACAAGTTAACCCCTAGGGAATCCTGCATGAGGACTAGCACCACCAATTTGTAAATTTACTTCCCATTTAGAACATCATCTATGCCTTTATTCCTTCTATGAAAGTGCATGAACATACACTTCCATACACTGTATCCCAGTGAAGATAAGAGATAAAACAGGACCGGGGTTGACCATACAACAATATAATTGTTGATATCATTTTTGGTTTAATGCAATTCTGTGGTTGACCTTCATTGCCAATAATTTCTCTGTAGTTGAAAAATACCATCTTTGATATATTTAATGGTTCAGCATCCAAGGCTCTGAGGTATGATTCCCCAAAGTGAATATGCACGCTAGTTCTGAATTCCCTCATCACAGGAAACATAGTCAGAGTCTTACCCTGTCAAGGCCTCTCAGAATCACATATTTCATTGAGGCCATCTTTCATCCTACTTGCCTCAAGAGCGTATTGATCCATTTGAGTTAACCTTTCTCATAATGCAGCTTCCAGATCCCTCAAAGGAAACGTATCCTTCTGTAAACAAATTCAAAAATGGATGCGGTATTCTAAAGCAATCTTATTTTGTTCTTTTATAGTTGTGACTGGACTAACTTTCTCCAATCTTATTCCAATAAAAGCCAATAAACTGTACATTATTTTTGTGTTCTTCTTTCAAAGACAGATAACCTTGCACTTCCCTTCTCAGCCCGAAACATCGACTGTACTCTTTCCCATAGGTGCTGCCTGGCCAGCTGAGTTCCTCCAGCACTTTGTGTGTGTCACTTATTTGCACACTTATTTCTTTGAATCTATTTTTACTATTTACCTTCAACTAGCTCCTCAAAGGTATGTTAATATCTTGAGATAACTTAAAACCCTAGTTTCAGAATTAAATTTCTTACTCCAAAACTGAAATTTACGAAATTACGTATCAGATTACAAAGAGAAAAAATTGTAATTCTGTACTGTAGAATTTGCTAGATAATTTTATCATTATTACAACAGCAAATAATTATCACTGTCTCATTCAGAGCACTGGATGACAACATTTCAGCCCCTTGCTCAGTGGCTGGTTGAAGAACAGCAGCAGAAACATGTGGAGTGCTTATTAAGGAAAGCCCTTTGCTCCTCTAGAGGTTTCTCCTTGAGGCCTCTACACTTCTGGAGAGGGTGTGGTTTCCAATGTAGAGGACACTGTTTGTTAGGATCTTCCATTTGGACAGCATTCTCCACCTCAGTTTTATGCACCATGAGCACCATGACGAGCCTCTAACAGGCTTCTCTAATTTAAGTGGTGCTGAGCTAGAGATGGTTATGATAAAGCTGGTGTCATTCTTCATTTTGGCTTCATCCTGGATAAAACTATAAATAAACAAGAAGGGTGGGAAGCTGACTCCCTTTTCCAGTTTGTACCTAGTTCCCTCTGACATCCAATTCTTCTGCAGACTAAAGGGGAGTTTCTCCCAGAAAGGACAAATTCCTCATGCAGAGCCAAGGTAAGACAAGCCAGCAAAGTAGCCTTTGACTTTGGCTGCTTCCAACTCCAATAGCAGGTCTCCTAGCTCTCGCAGATATTGGATCTCCCTGCTAGAAATCTTGTGGAAGGACTGGAGTTCGGTGGAGAACAGTCTCCATTGCCTCCATGGATTTGTCTTTGCCAGACTAAAGCGAGAGCAGCACTGGAGTGTTTGATTTAAACTGACCCTAATGTTCTTGCTTGTTCAGCAGACTTGGGTCCAAGTCATTTCACCAGCAGTCGAGTTCTTCACTAGGCTTAAGATTGAGGTCTTCAGTGGTGTTTGATAATGTGGACTTCTAAGCCGAGTAACTTTCTGGCTTATCAATGAATTTAGTGGGTCCACCCATCAGCAGATCACGATGGGCTAGGAATCTCACAAGATCTGACACATTATGATCAGATGGGGGTTCACTTGGGGTGGGGTGCACCTTAACCCCATCTGTGTTATGCTATGATACATAGGAGCCTTGAGCATGTGAGGGAGGTGGTCTCTGTTCTGTCCTGTTTGGGTAAATGGTGTCAAGTTGTGGGGTGTTATCGTGTGGAAGAGGAGTCCCCCTTTCAGACTTGATTGAATGGTCTAATTCTTCAGTGTCTGCTAGTGGGTGAGTATAAGTACCCAGACTGGTCTTAGATATACTTTTGTAGTCCTCTCAACTGAATGACATGGTGAGTTTAATCTGACATCGGCATTGTCAGCTAGCTGTTCCATGCCCACCTCAAGGACTTTCTGTCGTGTGGAACTCACGGAATCAATATCAAATCCACCGTGGATGGAAGCACCATTGAGAGTGTCTTTTTACTATTCCCCCATTTTCTCAAGCTAGACAGATTTTCCTTCAAATTTTAACAAGTGCTCCTAACGACTAAATGAAATGTACAGACAATTATATAATGGCTGACCTAATGTTGAAGGTTAATTACTTAACAAGGTGATAGTAAGTAATCAACAACAGCCATAAAATAACATGTAGTGAGATCTAGTAATTAGAGATAAACAATCCACAACAGGCAAGACATAACATTAACGCCAAGAAATTTAAAGGTACTGATCCTTTCCACCTCCATTCCCCTGCTGAGGACTTGCACAGGGTCCTCCAGTTTCTTCTTCCTTGTAGTCAGTAATAAGCTCTTTGCATTTGCTGATGCTGAGTGAGAGGTTGTTCTTGTGTCACCACTCAACCAGATTTTCAGTCTCCTTCCTCTATGCTGACTTGTCACTACCTTTGATTTGGCCAACAAAAGTAGTGGAATAAACAAACTGGAGCTGTACTAAGCCTCACAATTCATAAGTATAAAGTGAGCATAGCAGGGGGCTAAGCATACAGCCCTGTGGTGCACCTGTGCTAATGGTGAGTCTGGAATAGATGTTACCAATAGTGACTGGCATCTGTCAGTGAGGAATTCAAGGATCTAGTTCCCTCTGGAGGTACCAAATCTGAGGTCTAGAATTTGGTGATGAGTTTCATGGAGATTATAGTGTTGAATGCTAAGCTGTAGTCAATGAAGAGCATCCTGCAGTATGCAGATCCATTGTCCAGGTGTTCCAAAGCTGAGTGAAAAGCCAATGAAATGATATCTCCTCTCGACCTGTTGTGATAATGGGCAAATCGGAATGGATCCAGGTCAGTCCTCAAGCAGAGGTAATAAGTTTGATGACCAACTTTTATTTGTAATGCATCTTCCTGACTATTTTCCTTTCAATGTATAATTTCAGTTCCTCACGTCCTTTTACGGCCTTGAAACAAAATGCAGTGTTTACATAATGTTTTCTTCTTTAAAAGAATGAGTCATCTGCCCTGCTGATTATATATATATATATATATAGGCATCCGTTAGTCTCATGAGACCATGGATTTGCGCCTTGGAAAGTTTCCAGGGCGCAGGCCTGGGCAAGGTTGTATGGAAGACCAGCAGTTGCCCATGCTGTGAGCCTCCCCTCTCCATGCCATCGATGTTGTCCAAGGGAAGGGCATTAGGACCCATACAGCTTGGCACTGGTGTCGTTGCAGAGCAATGTGTGGTTAAGTGCCTTGCTCAAGGACACACACACTGCCTCGGAAAGGCTCGAACTAGCAACCTTCAGATCACTAGACGAATGCCTTAACCACTTGGCTGCGTGCCAACATCTTGCTGATTACATGAAAATAAAGCTGTGATTTATGAAGTAGAACCTAGAATTGCTTCAACAAACAGTTGAAGGAACGAAGCATTTCTTTTAAGTGGTGCATCTTTATTAATTATTTTGTACTTCAGTCACAGGGCCAATTTCTTGATTTTCATCATCCCCAGAAGTATTCAGAGAGTGGTAGTAGGTGGAATGCATTCTGCCTGGAAGTCAGTGACCAATGCTGTTCTGCAAGGATCTGTTCTGTGACAAGCCTGTGGCTAATTAATGATATGTTGAAATAATATAGGTTGATGTGACCAACAAGAGAAACAGGAGACAGTAGATTGTCATGGAAATAATGCTTTCATTCTTGGAAGCATTGTATATCTTGCCAGGTATCATTGCAAGTCTATTTGAGAAGTTTTAAAAGTAAAATTAATTAATCAGCTTCCCAGAAATAACCTTGTGATGTAAGAGCAGTCTCTTGAAACTTGTCAGTTGTTCATGCCAATTGCAAATACTCTTGTTTGCTTCTTTCTCCAACGGCAAAATTAGGAAACATTGGGTATAAAAAGCCATGTATCTATCAATAGGGTGTTTCATCTAATAGGGAGATGAATGTACAGAACAGCAGTAATGACATACTGGCTTGCCACAATCAGTGCCATTCAACTTCATGCAATAATACTCACAAATCAAAGATCGCACCATGCTTCCCCACATGAATTCTAGTATTATCTGATGTAAACAAAATAAATATTTATTCTCCTCTGCCATATTGTACTTCTAGTTCAAAAGACCATCACAGCTTTTGTTTTAATTACTGATGTTGCAGATTTTCCTGGACCAGAATCTTGTTAACATTTTTATACATATTACAGTCTAGTCAAAGGGATGAAAGACACTTTGAATGTTTGCTCTTAGCTAGATTATTGCTTATTAATCACTGCCTGTTCAGGAATCATCAAATATTTTTCATTATCATTGAAATCATCTTAACTACCTTATCTCAGAGACTTTGTTTCAGTGAATCTGATTGAAGACAGGACACATTACAGAAGATATTGAAGGTATCTTCCAAAACTTCTGAAATAGTCAAGAAACTCCAAAATGTGAAAATATCTCTTGGATGTAACAATCACTTTCCAACTCTTATTTTGTGGATAAAAATATAAATGAACAAAATTACAATCCAAAGAGATCATAAAACCAGCCTATTATTAAATGGTTTCAGTCATCTGTTTGTCTTGGCTATTTTTCTCACTCTTTCTCAATTTTCCTCTGAGATGCTGTCAGTTATGTTGAAAACTGCTTTTTCATAGCATTGAAAATTATTAGCATCAAATGATTAGTCTTAAATTAATCTTCAAAGCGGTACACTGTATTATAACACATGTTGCAGGCTCTTCTGGTACATTCCTCTGTCTTATAACCTAGGGCCTTTCGACTGATGTTTGCTATTAAATCAACACTGTACTTTTAAAAGCCAGTCCTGTGAACTTGACCATAAGTACTTCATCCAATAGGTGGTACGGACATCTGAACACAGCAGCCTGATACACAGAGGCACATGTTGTGAGAGTTTGGCACAAGATTCAAGTGGACTTGTTATCTTCCTGCACAAACATTGAGAACTTACTAATGCTCTTCCAAAAAAAAACCTCCAAGCACAAATGAGTTTTTTAAACATAAACTCCCACCAATTTCTGATTGGTTGATCTGCTTGGGTGGGGGCCTCAAGGTGAGCAAGCATGTACTTCATATTAGAAGCTCTACCTGAATGGCTTTCCCAGACGTTGATTTGGAGAACTTAAAATGTGCTGACTGGTCCCATATGTCTGGAAGATGGCTAATCAAAAGCCCATTAATTGAATTAAATTAATTTTAATTCTTTGCTTTGCTCATTAAGAAACATGTATTGATAACATTTTAATTAGCCTGACAAACCAAGAATAATATTTTTCAGTGAGGTGTCTAGTTCAGAGTCCAGAGCTCCAATTGAAAGATAAGCTCTTAAACACTTGGCATAACATTGACATTCTGCACTAGTTAGTTCCTAATTTTATAACATAATACAGTACTGCATTACCAATCACTATAGCAAGCCTTCTCCTAATAGCTTAAAGGAAGTGTGTCTTTAATTCAAAGACTTACAGGTTATCAAACGTGGCTTTGTATCAGTTATATTATACTCAGCCATACTAGTTACCAAAGATAATCTTTGCACTCCTGGCTCCAGCATGGTCCAGAGTCAGAATGAACCTAAGTCCAAAATTATATTCCTGCAAACTACAGTAGCAGTCTTACATAGCAATTATTTGATCATTTATATTGATGTATTGTGAAATTACCTTTATCCAGCCTGGTTGAATTCTATATTTATTGTAGCAAATATTTTGAAGTCGTTTAGCAGAGTTAAAGAGATCTGCAGCATTCATTTAATTTGATTTCAGTATATTACTTTGTTGTCTTTATTTAGCCCTATTTCCCACTACTCTGAAAGTAATAAAGCCATGCTATAATATACTTCTGAGTGTGTATTTACTTATTGCCTAATCGGTGCCTGCTGTTTGCACAATGTGTATGGAGTAAACCATCTTGTTTTCAGAATACAATATGTGGATCGGGGTTCAAAAAAAATCGACAGATCTGAGCCAATTGCAGGAAATCCTAAAACTTGTGTGCTTGCTGCCGTTCGCAGTATATATTTAAGGAAAATCCATTTTTTCTTTTAAAGTTCTTTGTATTATGTTTCTGATGTCATGAACCTATCTTGAGTTCATTCCACAGATGCAAAACTGGGTTTTCCTGATATGTTCAGCAGTATAAATCAACAGACCTGGAATTTAAAATATCCTTCCATTTTAGTGAATGGGGGAACAAAGTAAAAAATAACTCTGGTCATTTTTTTGCAATCTTGTTTTATTTTCCTTTGATGTACTTCATGGGGATCCATGAATATTAAGAATAGAGATAATTTGTAACAATGAAAGGTGTATAGAATGTGCTTGTATTGATGCCATCTGTTTTCATACCTACATAGTCCATTGAAAGTGATGCTGATCACAATGGGATTTTTGCTAGTATTGATTCATAGTGTTGCCTATTAGACATAAAAGGTAGTATCATTTGTGTATGACTTAAAGATTACTGTGTTTTTTAAAATTGTTTTCTGATTAAAATATGGGTCCATCTAAGACTAGAAAACAGAATTAACACAACAAAAGAATTCTTGTACTGAAATCCAAAATTAGTTTTGATGTTAATTCTGGTAGTAACAAATATTTGGATCATAAGTAGCACTAAGTGAGAAATATTTAAACTTTGGTTAGTCTTACTGAGAATTCCACAAAATATGTAATGTTGAAAAGGGTATGAAATGGTTCCATAAGATATTACTTGCTACATGTTAATAATTTGAATGAATATTAGTCTTTGAAACACATCGTAGTATTAATATTAAAAGTAGCATATGTGAGGAGCAAAAAGATTTTACGTGTTGCAAAAAGAGAAGAGGGGAGTTTGAAAGATACACATTCAGACATAACCTGTTTGAGTTTTAAAGTAGTCCTCATCCACTGTGTGCATTAAAGTTTTACATGGCTTGTCTTTGGCCTAAGGGTTGTCATCTTCATTTGGCTGACACTCCACAGTATTTGCAGAATAAATTTCTGTCAGAGTTCAGTGAGAGTTCATATTCTCATGGCAAGCTCCAATGGAAAGGTTATTTTACACCTCTGCCGATAGTAGCATTAAGCAGATGTGAATGCATTGGAAGTATGTTGAATGCAGCAGGTGTTCAAGATTTGTGATTTAGACAAAACTGAAGAACAAAATGCTAAAAATTGTACTTATTTTTCTTGTATATGGGAACAAAGGACAGGAGTCAACCACCTAGCTAACCTTGCCATTCAATGAGATAACATCTAATCTTTGATCTAGCTCACTATATTCTCTCTATATTCATTCACATTTTTCATGAACAAGCATGTCAATCTTCATTTAAAATTACAACTGACCTCACAACAACTGTTCCTTCCAAAAATGTGGGAAAGTATTTCTCATTCTTTTTTATGTAGAAATGTTTCCTAACCACTACTCGCTCCATTTTTAAGCCATGTCTATTAGTAATAGATCCATGTACCAGCAGAATAGCTTATCTTTATTAATCCTATTCATTTTACTCTATACTTCTTTTAGTTCATCCTTAATATTCTAAATTTTATATATTATAGCTACTTTGCACAATATCTTGTAATTGTGTGCCCAAATATCTTTCTGAATCATAACCAGATTTATTACTGCTGATTAGATGACATGCCTTGTTATTTTATGGTAGCAGTGCAGTGTAAAGCCATAAAAATTACTATAAGTTACAGATTACAGAAAAAGATAGTACAGAAAAAGGAATAACAACGTAGTGTTCATGTGTTCACGGACGATTCAGAAATCTGATGATGGTGGGGTGACCCTCTGAGTGTGGATTTTCAAGGTCCTGTATTTCCTCTCTGATGGTAATTATGAGAAAGGGCTTGCCCTGGATAGTGAGGGTTCTCAGCACTAGATGCTAGAAACCAACAGGTTCTGGGGATAGACTTCCCTGTTTGTGCTTTCATTAGTGTTAACTCAGGGAATCCTTAAATCAATAAACTCTATACTGATGGATGCAGAGGATGTGGGTGAGTATTTTACATCAGTATTTACCAAGGAGAAGAATCTGGAGGATAAGGAGATCAGTGCCCAGCGTATTGACATGCCAAAGCACATTGAGGCAAAAGAGGAGGTAGTGTTGGGTCTCTTAAGGAGCATTAAGGTGGGTAAGTCCCCAAGACCTGATGGGATATATGTCAGTTTTTAAATTATGAAGACACGCAGTCCTCTTTTATTGTCATTTAGTAATGCATGCGTTAAGAAATGATACAATATTTCCTCCAGAGTGATATCACAAAACACAGGACAGACCAAGACTGAAAAAACTAACAAAACCACAGAATTATAACATATAGTTACAACAGTGCAACAATACAATAACTTGATGAAGAAGTCCATGAGCACAGTAAAAGTTCAAAGTCTCTCAAATGTCCCACATCTCACGCAGACGGGAGAAGGAAAAAAAACTCTCCCTGCCAAACCCGACCACGGTCCGACTCTGAGTCATCCGTAAACTTCGAGCTCTGATCAGCCCTCCGACACCGAGTACTGAGCGGCATCTCTATCCGAGCGATTTGACCTCCGTCTCGGTTGCCAACAGCAGACAAAGCCGGGGATTTTGAGGACTTCCCTCCGAAAGATTCCTGACCACACAGTAACAACAGCAGCGAACGAGCGTTTCAGAAATTTTTTCCAGATATTCCTCTGTGCTTTCATGTCCATCTCCATCAAATCAGAATTGTCCATGGCCCCTATTTAACGGATATGATATCATTTTTCACTGGAGGGCTGCACACCCGTGGCGCGCTGCTTTCTCTCCTCCCATCTTTTTATTGAGAGAGGCAAGACAAGGGATGCTAGGGCCTTGACCATATCTTTGTGTCCATTCTAGCCACAGGCAAGGTCCCGGAGGACTGTCAAGTAGCTAATATTGTTCCATTATTCAAGGAGAGAACCAGATATAATCCCGGCAGCTATAAACCAGTGAGTCCCGCATTAGTGGTAGAGAAGTTACTGGAGAGAATTCTTAGGGATAGGATTTATAAGCATTTGGAGGCATGGTTGAATTAGGGAGAGCCAGCTTGTCTTTGTGGGGGGCAAGTTGTGTCTTACTAAATTGACTGAGATTTTTGGAGAGGTGATAAGAGTGATTGACCAAAGTAGAGCTGTGGATGTTGTTTACATGGATCTTCATAAGGCAGCATACAAAGTTCCACATAGGAGTCTCATCCAGAAAATTAAGATGCATAGGATCAATGGTGAATTGGTCATTTAGATTCAGAAATAGTTTGCCCATGGCTTACAGAGGGTGGTGGTTGAATGGACTTATTCTAACTGGGGGTCTGTGATTATGGTGTTCTGCAGGGTTCTGTACTAGAACCTCTGCTGTTTATCATGCCTATAAATGACCTGAATAAAAATACAGATGGATGGGTTCTCAGGTTTGCAGATAATATGAAGTTTAGTGGTGTTGTGGTATAGATTAGTATACAATGAGATATAGATCAGATGCTGATACGGGTGGAGAAATGACAGATGGAGTTTAACTTGGCCAAATGTGAAGTTTTGGACCTTGGTAGGTCAAATCCAGAATAACAGTACACTGTTAAGTGCAAGATTATTAACAGTGATGAGGAGCAGAGGGATCTTGGGGTTCAAGTTCATAGCTCCCTGAAAGTGTCTACACAGGTTGACAGGGTGGTTAAGAAAGCATATGGCATGCTTGCTTTTGTTAGTCAAGGAATTGAGTTCAAAAGTCAGGGAATTATGTTGCAGTTTTATAAAACTCTATTTAGGTTATGAAGACACGCAGTTCTCTTTCATTGTTATTTAGTAATGCATGTGTTAAGAAATGATACAATATTTCCTCCAGTGTGATATCACAAAACACAGGACAGACCAAGATTGAAAAAACTGACAAAACCACATAATTATAACATATAGTTACAACAGTGCAACAGTACCATAACTTGATGAAATCCGTGAGCACAGTATAAAGTTCAAAGTCTCTCAAATGTCCCACATCTCACGCAGACGGGAGAAGGAAGAAAAACTCTCCCTGCCATGCCCGACCACAATCTGACTCTGAGTCATCCGAAAACTTCGAGCCTCTGAATCAGCTCTCTGACAGTGAGTACTGAGCGCCATCTCTGTCCGAACGATTTGACTTCAATCTCAGTTGCCAACATCAGGCAAAGCCAGGGATTTTGAGGCCTTCCCTCCGAAAGATTCCCGATCACGCAGTAACGACAGAAGGGAACAAGCATTTCAGAATTTTCTCCAGATGTTCCTCTGTGCCTTCACGTCCGTCTCCATCAAATATGAATTGTCCACGGCCCCTATTTAACGGATATGATATCATTTTTCACCGGAGGGCTGCGCACGCATGGTGCACTGCTCTCTCTCCTCCTGCCGATTTAGGCTGCATTTGGAGTATTTTATACAATTCTGGTCAACCCATTATAGGAAGGATGTCGAGGTTTTGAAGAGGGTGCAGAAGGGGTTTACCAGGATGTGGCATGGATTAGAAGGCATGTGCTATAAAGAGAAGTTGGACAAACTTGCCTTTTTTCTGGAAAGGAGGAGGCTGAGGGGAGATCTGACTGAGGTTTATAAGATTATAAGAGGCAAAGATAAAGTAAACAGGCAATATCTTTTTTCAAAGGGTGAAATGTCTAATACTAGAGGGCATGCATTTAAGATGGGGGATAATTTCAAAGGAAATGTAAGGTGCAAGTTGTTGCACAGAGAGGTAATTGTCTGCTTGGGTGGTGGTAGAGACAAAAGCATTAGAGACTTTTAAGAGATATTTAAGTAGGCTCACGAATGTGAGGAAAATGAATGGTATAGACATTATGCAGGCAGAAGAGTTTAGTTTATCTGGCTATTTCATTAATAACTTAATTGGCTTTGCACAACATGTGGGCTGAGTGGCCTGCTCCTGTGCTGTATCGTTCTATGTTCTATAAAACATTGCTGTGTGTTTGCATCCTTTACTATGTAATTAAATGTCTCACCAGACTTGCAGAACTATATTTTGGTTGCCCCAAAGATTAATATACAATATTGCTATGGCAAAGTTTGCTTTTCTTCTCTTTTTAATAAAAACTGCCAAATTTTTACCTTCCTTCACCAATGGATATTGAGTTCAGTTATAAACAGACAAAAAAATTCATTGAAATTTATTGAATGTGCATAATTTTAAGATACTGAGATTTTATTCTAAATGAATACATTAAATTCTATCAAGCTCAAACATTCTTTGAGGCTCTTTGACTTCCTCACACACTCCATTTTCTCTGGGGAAATGGATACACCCAAAAGCAGTTTTATGAAATTTCACATTAAGTTAAAAAAAATCTCTCATAGGTGTCACAATAAATTACTGAAAGTGGTTGCACAATTCATTAACTGGAAATTTCTAAGGATCTATTTGTGCTTTGTCAATATGGAATTTTTAATTTTTCAAATTGTTTCAGAAAATCAATTTGGCCACTGTATCAACTTCAAAGCACAATTCATGTATTTGCATGAACACCTATGGCACTTCATGAGTTTTAAATTCTAAAGGTGCGCAAGGGCTATAATTTTCAAAATGAGGATGAAAGCTCTCTAATCCATTTGAAGTCTCTAATTTTCTTATGGCATATCATGTTTTAATCCAGAGGACAAAAAAAAAAAATCAGTTTAACTTAGCTTTTTCACTACATATGTTTAAAAGTGAATAACATTCATTCTATTTATGTAATGGAATTTTTAAAGCTGCCACATTTATAGGCGTCCACTGATAGGCAGTTTTTAAATTACAAAGAATTTCTGTTTATATCTAAACCATGAAATAATTTTTGTCAACTATAAAGACAGATACCTTAAGATCCTATCAGCAGATTTTGTCATACGAAACATGCAAGAGTATATAATGGGCCTCTGAAGGTCTATTAAACTTTGCTTCAAAACTACAGAAGCCACTTGGCTTAAAAGATCCATGCCTGTGTTTAAGCAGCAAATGAACACTCTCCCACCATTTGCCAATTTTATCCCTCTCCTTATTTCAGATTTTGCTTAATATAGTTTCCTGCCATATTGTTCCAGATCAAGAACACATATTTTCTGTACTCCCCTCATTTCTAGGTTCCCTTCAGTTGTTCACAAATATCTTCCAGCAAGTTGGAACCACCTTCTCTTGGTCTCTTGATCCTTAATGCTATGAATACTCACATCCAACTAAGGCTATATCCACACTACGCCGGATAATTTTGAAAACAAAGCTTTTTCTCTTCATTTTGACCTTCCGTCCACACTGAAACGACGTTTTTAGTCCCCAAAAACGGAGATTTTCAAAAACGGTCTCCAGAGTGAATAAATCTGAAAATGCCTAATATCCGTTGCAGTGTGTACGGGGTAACAGGAGCTTTTTAAACCTGCTGTCATAACCTGCCGGAACAAATGGCGACAGCGCGTCATTTCATTATTTTCTTCTTATTATTCTTATCCTTATTATTATTACTACTTTATTGTTTAGAACGTACAATCATCACAGCGATATTGATTCTATGCTTCGCAGAACATAACAATTTCAGAACAGACGGCAACGAGACTGAAGCCAGAGGAGTTAGAAATGTACTCACCAAATACTTCAACCCATAGCTTACTGAATAAATAAGTATACTCACTTTGTTCTGTTTTCTGTCCTTGCTTGTATGAAGGTAAGGACAGAAAACACCCTCCGCCACCTCCAGTTTAAGTTCCATGCGGAATATTTTGGAGGATCAAGAACCAAGAACCAAGGTGGTTTACCTATTTATGCGAGTACTTCTCTGACAATAGATGTGTAACAGCCTAAGGTAACATTGTATGGAAATACAAGATAACACTGATGCAGTCACGTTTTATACATTTAACAAGGTGCTTTATTAATGCAACAGAGTTAGTCAGTTTTTCAATGTTCGTCATCAGCCAGGTCATACTGTCTGTGAATTCCGTGTCGGTTGCCTCCATACACTCCAATATTTGTTTTTTTTAGTTTATGTCCTCCTGCGCGAGAGCCAAGAACAATTCCTTTTAAGTTTTTCTACTCTGTAACTGGACAAACGCGCACCAAGTATACCGTTTCCTCTTCGCTTGCTTTCTGTGTGTCCTGCACATGCCCAGTAGGAGGAGATTCGCCCAAATATCCATCTAATGTGGACAAGGATATTTTGAAAAACGCTTAGTGTGGACGCCTGTCATTTTTACTCAAAACCGGCGTTTTCAAAATTATCCTGCGTAGTGTGGACGTAGCCTAAGTGATCAGATCCCCTGTGATTACAGCCTATTAACTTAAGAGACATGGTGCAGGAAAGCTGTAGAACAGATGTTGTGAAAAATTTTAGCAGGAGAGCTGAGGAGGAGGATAGGAAATTGGTGAATTTGACGAACAGGAAAGAAAGATTGGAATATAAGAATAAGAGAACATGGAAACATAAGAAAATGAGTTTATTCACATCTCAGAGCTTTTGGGGAGGGTTGAAACAAATTTGGCCGGGGGGGGTGAAAACTGAAGTGACAGGGCTGAGGATAGGGCAGTTGGTGTACAAATCGATGCAGTGTATAGTGAGAATGTGAGGAAGAACAAGCAGGAAAAATTCAGCAAAATTGTGGTCAGTGGGATGAGCTGAGGGAGCCAAATCGAAAAAGGTGATGAATACACAACTGAAGGTGCTACACTGTATTTATGTGCATACAGTATAGGAAATAAGGTAGATGATGTTATAGCACTAGTAGAGATCAGTGGGTATGATATTGCAGCTGAAAGAAGAATATAGTTGGAATTTTAACTTCCAAGGATATACACTGTATCAAAAGGACAGGCAGGTAGGCAGAGGGAGTGGGTAGCTCTGTTGGTAAAAAATTAAATCAAATCCTGAGAAAGAGGTGATATAGGATCAAAATATGTAGAATCCTTGTGGGTAGAGTTAAGGAACTGCAAAGGTAAAACGATCCTCTGTCATAATGGGGGCACTGGGAGCGGACCCAAATGCACGACACAGACATTGAAGTACTCGGAACAGGACTAGGCGTGAAAAGGAAGCAAGGGGAGAGGGGAAGAAAGGAGGCTGGACATGACACAGGCCCTGGACAAGACAAGGATACAGGGCCTGGGCTAGGACTTGACTAGGATAGTGGAACCAAGACATGGAACTTGGAACTAGGAGCCTGGGCTAGGGCTCCAAGCCAGAGACTAGACAAGGACCCAAAACCTGGGTCATGACTTGGGCTCAGACCCCAGATCCAGGCAAAGACATGATAAGGCTTGGGATCCTCGAGGCAAGAGGGTACTTCGAGGCTTGGGTATGGAGTCTGAGCCAGAGACTGAGCAAGGACCCAGAATCTGGGACTTGACTCAGGCTTGGAGTCCAGAACTAAGCGAGGACAAGACGTGGCTACAGGACGAGGAGTGGCAACAGGACTGAACGTGAGACTCCTGGACAGTGAAAGGAACCTCAGCATCAGCCTGGGCAAGGTACTCCTGGGCTGGGCGAAACACATGGACAAAACGAGAACACAAAGCCATGGCTTGGACAGGACAAAGTTCTTGGATCATGGCTAGGATTGGATGAGACCCCGAAGCCTTGACTTGGTCGAGGGAGAGACAGGAACGCAGAACCTTGGTCGAGGGAGGCAAGAATGCAGAGCCTTGGTCGAGGGATAGACAGGAACATGGAACTCAGAGCCAGGACCCCTCCTTGGAAACAGGACGTAGGGCCAGGACTGATACACATAATGCAGAATACGATGAGACGGTTCTCAACACAAGGCAGCGGCAGAAGGCTGGACCTACCTAGCGAAGGCATGGATACAGATGGTTCCCGACACTAGGTAGTGGCAAACCGTCGGACCTACCTAGTGAAGGCGTGGACACAGAGACAGTTGAAAACAACGATAGACAGTTCATTATCGTGCTCCGGTGATTGAACTAGACAGCGGTGCAGGCGAGGGTTACAGACGAGGCAAAGCTTCAGAAGGAAGGGTCAGAGAAGGGATACAGACAGGGAGTCTGGACAGGAACAATCCAGCAGCCAGAGGCAAAATCCTGAAGCTATTTATGAAGCTAGCCCAAACGAGAATCAGCTGCCTCAACAGAAACTGGGGAAAACCGGAAAACCTGGAATAAGGAACATGGACCAGACCGTGAACCGGAATGCAGATTTCACAGACTGAACCATGACAGTAACCCCCGCTCTATGGGAGTCTCCTGGCGACCCAAAAGGCTTCTGCAGACTATGGACGACACGGGTGGGTGGGTGGGCATTCAACAGGACAGAACCCAGGGTAGCGAGAGTTAAACGACAGTGTCTGTCTCACTGGGTCCAAGTCTGGCTGGACTGTTCTGTCATAATGGGGGCGCTGGGAGCAGACCCAAATGCAAGACACAGACACTGAAGCACTAGGAACAGGACTAGGCATGACAAGGAAGCAAGGGGAGAGGGGAAGAAAGGACGCTGGACATGACACAGGCCCTGGACAAGACAAGGATACAGGGCCTGGGCTAGGACTTGACTAGGATAGTGGAACCAGAACATGGAACTTGGAACTAGGAGCCAGGGCTTGGACTCCGAGCCAGAGATTGGACAATGACCCAAAACCTGGGTCATGACTCGGGCTCAGACCCCAGATCCAGGCGAAGACATGAAGAGGCTTGGGTTCCTCAAGGTGAGGCAAGGCTTCAGAAGGAAGGGTCAGAGAAGGGATGCAGACAGGGGGTCTGGACAAGAACAATCCAGCAGCCATAGGCTTCTTCTTCTTTTTTGTTTTATGGCGGTTGGCAACCCGTTTTTCAGTGCATTACTGCTACTTGCTAGACTTGTGATGTTCCAACCAAGTATGTCCTGGAGTTCTCTACTTTAGACAATCTAGTTCAGCCTACAGTTCTCTATTAGCATCACTCTGTAGTTACAATTCCTCGTGAATGCTTAATGCCCTCATTAGATAATGCCGCAAACTGCTATTCTTCCCTAATTTTGTCACGTTTTCATGTAGTTGCATTACCTCAATTACATTGATTTCATCTACATCACTTGTAAGACTAAAATCATCTTGTTAAAGAATAGTAATTATCACGTTATACTTTTAAAATTGCTGTTTTTCCAAGTCTATCTGCTTTTTCAGGTTTTCCTTTTCTTGGATCGTAGCCTGCTGTTGTTCACTGAGACCTCAGAGTTCTTCTTCATTTGCTTCCATGTTTTCATTTTATAATCTGAATGTAGATAATTCACTTTGCAACGAATTCTTTTTCCTTTTGTATCCTTGTAATAATTTCCTCCATTTTCCAATCTCTTTTCCGACTCACAGTTGTTTTTGTTGGGTACTTCTATTTGTTGTTGGGGTTCTGTACATTTACCCTGGGCTTCAGCCATAAAATCTGAGGATTTTCCTTAAGTTCTGAAACATATTTCTTAAATTCTTGACCATTTGTAATAAATATAATGCCATTAAGATTCCATCTCCCCTACTTTTGAATTGTTGGATCCTCCATTCAGCATTTCTTTGACTTCTTCCCACCCAATCCCTTTAATACCAAGATACTTTTCTGCAGACTTGACTATAATTTTAATTTTCTCAGATCTTTTGCTTGTTTGTGCTGAACAATTAATTGCATCCACCGTAAAAAGTACAAAATTCTTTCTTCTCAATAATAGTGTACCCTTATTTTTCATATTACAGACCTCACAATTCACCAGTTTATTATTCCCTGTATGTTTGCTTAACAGCCTTTTTCCAGTAAATTCTTTCACTGCCTCTGCATAATTGATTCCTTGAGTTACTTTTACATATTGTATCTCAGCCGCCTTCTTGCTATAAATGCACCTTCAATAAGCTGCGCTGTGTTCCTCGCCACAATTGCAGCATTTCAACCTAGCTCCCGCTTCACATTTCCCATATTCATGTTCTCCAGCGCATCTTCCACATCTTTGTTTTCCTCTGCAGACCGCCGCAATGTGCCCGAATTTCTGACATTTATAGCATCTTAAAGGCAGTGGTATATATATTCTAACCGCATAACACATAAACCCTAAGTAAACGTTAGTCGGCAATCTCTCTTCATCAAAGTTAATCATTCCTGATAAACTATCACACTTTATCCCATTTCTTGTAACTTTCAAACATTTGGCCTCAATAATTTTTGCTCCTTTTATGTTCTTTTTAATCTCATCCATAGTATCCCCAAAATAACTCCTCTAAGTCCACTTTCTAACTTTCTATTGTTGGGTATTGAGCATTGTACTTCTTTGCCGTCTATTTTACTTAATCTTATCACTTTGCCTTGCTGAGCACTATCCCAACAAATCACTGATAGTGATCCATTTTGTAAAATCTTTGCTCTTTTAATCTTGCCTATAATTTTGTTGAGCATCTTTGTCAAACAAATCAGGTTCCAATCACCAAAAGACACCCCATCTTCACTTAGTTTTATAATTGCTTTAATCTCATCTTCTTTCCATGGTTTTGCTGTCCTGTTTTGATCATCTGCTGACTCCTCAGAGTTTGATAACCCATACCTCTGCTTTCTTTTCTTCCTCTTTCCATTCCGTTCCTCTTTCCTGCCAACCTCCATCTCTAGTTCACTTCCACTCTCGCCAAAAACTTCCTTCAACAGCTTGGCTCTTTCCTTGATGTTCTCTCTCTCTCTGCCATTTTCCAGTCAGCTGTCTCAACCCATTGCTTCCAACACCACTCAATCTCCTCTCTTCTCAACTCCTAACTCCAAGCACTATCAAATCCCACTCCAGTGAACACAGAGGCTGAACCCTGAAGCCATTTATGAAGCCAGCACAAACAAGAATCAGCTGCCTCAACAGAAACTGGGGATAACCAGAAAACCTGGAATAAAGAGTATGGACCGGACCGTGAAATGGAATGCGGATTTCATGGACCGGACCATGACACCCTCATAGGATTAATATACAGGCCTCCAAACAGTAGCCAGGATCTAGGGTTCAAATTACAATGGGAGATACAGTAGAAAAGGCATGCAAAAAGGGCAATAGTCATGGGGGATTTCAATATGCAGGTGGATTGGGAAAGTATGGTTGGTACTGGATCTCTAGAGAGGGATTGTAGAATGCCAACAAGATGGGTTTTTAGAGTAGCTTGTGGTTGAGCCCTCTGGGGAAAAGGAAATTCTGGATTGGGTGTTGTGTAATAAACCATATTTGATTAGGGAGTTTAAGGTAAAGGAACCCTTAGGAGACAGTGATCATAATATGAGAAAAATTCACCCTGCATTTTGAGAGGGAGAAGCTAAGATCAGATGTATCAGTATTACAGTGGAGTAAAGGGAATGACAGGGGCATGAAAGAGGAGCTGGCCAAAGCTGATTAGCAGGGATGATGGTAGAACCACAATGGCTGGAGCTTCTGGGAACAATTAGGAAGGTGCTGCATAGATAATTCCAATGAAGATGTAGTACTCTGATGGGAGGATGAGGTAACTGTGGCAGACAAGGGAAGTTGAAGACAGCATTAAAGCAAAAGAAAGGGCATATAATAGAGCAAAAATAAGTGGGAAGTAAGAGGATTGGGAAACTTAAAAAACAATAGAAGGCAAATAAAAAAAAACAGCCATAAGGAGAGAAAACATGAAATATAAAGATAAACTAGCCAATAATATAAAAGAGGATAACAGAAGTTTTTTTCAGATGTATAAAGATTAAATGCAGAATGAGAGTGAATGTTGGACTTCTGGAAAATTATGCTGAAAAGGTTGTAATCAAGAAAACAAGAAATGGTTTATAAACTTAATAAATATTTTGCATTAGTCTTCACCGTGGAAGATATCAGCACTATGCCAAAAATTCAAAAGTGTCAGGGGGCAGAAGTGAGCCTAGCCGCTATAATGAAGGAGAGTTGCTGAGGAAGCTGAAAGTTCTGAAGGTAATAAGTCACTTGGACAAGATGACCACACCATAGATTTCTGAAGGATGTAGCTGAAGAAATTCCAGAGGCATACTAATATTGATCTTTCAAGACTCACTATATTCTGGAAAGGTTCTGGAGGACTAGAAAATAGCAAAAGAAAGGGAATTGTAGGCTAGTTAGCCTGACTTCAGTGGTTGGAAAGATGTTGGAGTCCATGAAAGATGTGGTTTTGGGGTAAATGAGACATATGATAAATAGGCTAAAGTCAGCATAATTTTCTTAAGGGTGACTTTTCAAAGTCAGCATGAAATCTTGCTTGCCTTATAAATCTGTTAGAATCCTTTAAGGAAATAACAGGTAACATGGACAAAGGAGAGTCAGTAGGTGTTGATAATTTGAATTTTTAGAATCTTTTGACAAAGTGTCGCAACCTTAAACAAGATAGGAGCCCATACATAACAGGAAAGGTACTAGCATGGATAGATGATTAACTGACTGGTAGGTGGCATAAACTGGGAATAAAGTAAGCCTTTAATGGTTGGCTGCAGGGGGCTAATGATATTCAGCAGGGGTCAGTGTTGAGACCATTTCTTTTCACACTATATGACAGAACTGATGGCTTTGTGGCCAAGTTTGCAAATGATACAAAGATAGTTGGAGGGGCATGTAGTGCAGAGTTATCAGGGAGTCTGCTGAAGGATTTATACTGATTGGGAGAATGGGCAAAGTAGTGGCAGATGGAATATAATGCTGTAAGTGTTGGGTCATGCACTTCGGTAGAAGGAATAAAGGCATAGATTATTTTCTAAACTGGGAGAAAGTTCAAAAATCAGAGGTGCGAATGGATTTTGAAACATAGAAACATGGAAAACCTACAGAGCTGTGCTGAACATGTCCTTACCTTAGAACTAGCTAAGCTTACCCATAGCCCTCTATTTTTCTAAGCTCCATGTATCCATCCACAAGTCTCTTAAAAGACCCTTTTGTTTCCATCGCCACTGGCAGGCCATTCCACGCACTGACCACTCTCTGTGTAAAAAACTTACCCCTGACATCTCCTGTGTACCTATTTCCAAGCACCTAAAACTGTGCCCTCTCGTGCTAGCCACTTCAGCCCTGAGAAAAAGCCTCTGACTATCCACATGATCAATGCCTCTCATTATCTTGCACGCCTCTATCAGGTCACCTCTCATCCTCCATCGTTCCAAGAAGAAAAGGCTGAGTTCACTCAACCTATTCTCAGAAGGCATGCTCCCCAATCCAGGCAACATCCTTGTAAATCTCCTCTGCACCCTTTCTATGGCCTCCACATCCTTCCTGTAGTGAGGCAACCAGTATTGGGAGTTCTCATTTAGGATTCCCTAAATGTTAACTTGCAAGTAGAGTAGGTGCTAAGGAAGGTAAATGCAATGTTAGCATTCATTTTGAGAAGATCTGAATATAAAAACAAGGATGTAATGCTAAGGCTTTATAAAGCATTGGTCAGACTCTACTTGGAGTATTGTGAGCAGTTTTGGAAATGAGAGGATTAACGTATGAGAAGGGTTTGTTGGCTCTGAACCTGTACACACTGGAGTTTATAAGAATAAGTTGGATTGGGGATCTTATTAAAACCTATTGAATATTGAAAAGCCTAGATAGAGTCGTTATGGAGAGAATCTTTCCTATAGTGGTGGAGTCTAGCATCAGAGGGCATAGCCTCAGCAATGAGGAACTTTGATTTAGAACAGAGATGAGAAGGAATCTCTTAAGCCAGTGAGTGATTAAACAGTGAAATTCATTGCACAGGCAGCTGTGGAGGCCAAGTCATTGGATTTATTTAAAGCGGAGGTTGATAGGTTTTTGATTGGAAGGGCATTAAAGGCTGTAGGGAGAAGACAGGAGAATGGGATTGAGAAGGATGATAAATCAGCCATTATTGAATGGCGGAAAAGACTCAATGGGCCGAATGGCACATTTCTGCTCCTTTTTTTTCTGGTCTTATGGAATTCAAGATCTGAAAAAAATGTCTCAGTTTTTGTGTCAGAGGGTCAATTGCTATAACGATTAGTTATTACAAAGAGAAAGGGTATTTATGATAGTGATAGCTATTCCTAAATATCTATGAAAGGTTTTGTTCATAGCTTCTGTAAACAGAAACATCATGACCTTTCTTGCATATTAGTGATAGTGTAAACAACAGAATGGAATTTACACAAAGGTACATTAGAGCAGTCTTAATAACCTTGGTTATTAGCATATTTCTTCATACTTTTCTTGAACAGACCTGTTATTGATATAACAGATTATTGATATACAGGTAACAATATTGTCCTTACTTCAACAGCAAGTCCTGGCCTGCCGTTCTGCTTTCATTCCTAGCTTAGCTGAAATAAAATTAAGCCTTAAGCTGCAGAATGTCCTCCCTTAAACTCAAAATTTCTCTACTATTCTCTCCTCCTTTTAAAACTCTCCTTAAAACTCATGCCCTCTGTTTAATGCCTCAGCGTCAAATTTAGTTTGATAACATTATTTTGAAGTATCTTGGGATGCTTTGCTGCACCAAAAATGGTACTTAAAAATAAGATTCAAGTTTCTACTTGGCTGAATTTCATTTTCACTGCAATTAAATTCAGAAAACAAAATGCTGAAAGTCTGAGAAAAAGTTCTGCCCTGACCTATTTTAGTCTTGCAAGAGTCAGTCTCTACAATAAATACATCATTGTAAAATGAGGCTGACTAAGGACAAGCTATAGGTTCATTTGGAACTTTTATAAGCAAATAAATCAAAGTTTGAGATATCCAAATCACTGCATGACCAGTTACAATGAAAATGTATAATTTTCTTTTGACAGGTGCAAATGAGTGACTCTTGAATATTTTGCACAAAATTATTATAAACACTCCTGATTTATTTGGATTTTTAAAAGTTTTTGGCACATTGAAGTTGGGCTGATGATAATACAGATTCATTTTCTCTATCAAAATTATCAAATTATCCTAAAGTATTTTTGAAAATTACTGTTAGGATGCCTTACATCCAGAATCATGTTCTAAACTATGACTCTCCAAAGAGAGCAGGCTTCATTAAATGCAGCTTTCTACAATGAGGTGCACACTAATCAGAAAAGAATGGCAGCCCACTTCATGCAGCAGCCAACTCCAGGAGTCAAACTGTGGCAGTTATAGAGGAAAGAGATGTAGCGAAAGAGACAGTACTTACTTAAGCCCATCACTGCTGCTAGATCATCGACCACCAACAACAGCTCGCCAGAGTCCTCTGAAATGTGCTCATCTTTTAAATTGTCCACAGATGTAGATCATCTTTGCAGATCCTTTCTTTCCCAGGGATAAGGTCTTTGGAGCTTCTATTGGCTTATCTGTAGCTCTGGATTTATATAGGATGGGGTTGCTAGCCCTGTGTCTAAATCTCTTCTTTTAGCAGTGGGACTAGGGACTGTTCATGGCAGAGTTGTTAGCAAGAGTGGTTCTTATCAATAAATTGCACTTTAGGAAGATGGTCCTGTGTGCTTAGGCATACCTGATTGAAGACAAGGTAATCAAATAACGAACCAGGTATGAGCTTTCTCCTCCTGATATCAGAAACCTCACTCATTCAGTCAATGCAGAAATAAATTCACATGTCCCTGAGTCAGGCTGAAATGCTCACCACTAAAAATAGCTGTAGCTTTACAGTTCAGTTGTTGGTTCAGGGTTCATTTATTGGTATGTCATAATCAATGCAAGTGGTGCTGTAAAATAGGATGTATGAGATTGCTTTATCTCATTTGGGCTCTCTCAGCTGACAACTGGTTCCTATGCTGGTGAATCATAGAATCATACAGTATTGAAATATATAAAACAATGGGCACATTTCTATATTACCCTTCACCTAATACTTGGTCCATAGCTACCGTATGTATTCCCAAATAGTTCTGAATTCACCAAGGTACTTCAATGCTGTCAACTACCCAGCTTCAATCATTCTCTCAGCCAGTGCTTCTCAGGTACTTACCATTCTCTGGGGGATGAAGCATTCCCTCAAAGGATTGGTGTCCAAAAAGTGTCACTTCATCCGGATTGAAGAACTGTGCTGTTTTTCATCATGAACTTGCAGAATCAATCCTGAATTTCTTTATTACCTGTGTAGTCAATGTCTCTCTTTCCTCCAGACTCATAACAAAAGGTCTGTTGATTTTCTACAGGGACTTCCCCTGGTAGCCTTTCCTCATTCTTCTGTTCTGTTTGCTTATGCTCTTCTGCACCTTATGCTGCTTAGGCTCTGGGTCTGCAGGCTTCTTTTCCTCTGGCACTGTTGATGTCTTTGGTGGTTAGGTTGAGTAGCAATTGGAACAATCTAATGAAGCCTCTCCATGTGGTGGCCAGATGCTACACAACCCCACTGGACTGATGCAGAGGCTCAAATGATATCATATCCATTAAATAGGGGCCGTGGACAATCCTGATTTGATGGAGACGGACGTGAAAGCACAGAGGAACATCTGGAGGAATTTCTGAAACGCTCGTTCGCTGCTGTAGTTACTGCGTGGTCGGGAATCTTGCAGAGGGAAGGCCTCAAAATCCCTGGTGTTGCCTGCTGTTGGCGACCGAGATTGAGGTTGAATCATTCGGACAGAGATGGCGCTCAGTACTTGTTGTCAGAGAGCTGATTTGGAGGCTCGAAGTTTTCGGATGACTCAGAGACCGATTGTGGTCGGGCATGGCAGGGAGAGTTTTTCTTCCTTCTCCTGTCTGCATGAGATGTGGGACATTTGAGAGTCTTTGAACTTTTTACTGTGCTCTGTTGTAACTATAAGTTATAATTATGTGGTTTTGTCAGTTTTTTCAGTCTTGGTCTGTCCTGTGTTTTGTGATATCACACCGGAGGAAATATTGTATCATTTCTTAATGCATGCATTACTAAATGACAATAAAAGGGGACTGTGTTTCTTCATAATCTAAATGACTAAGGCATTATTGACAAAGATCCTGAGCTTGGGAAGCTCGTGTAACAGTTCTCTGTAACCGTACTAGAACCATGAATTGGTGTCAGGAGCATGGTAGGAGGATGGTTGCCCTTGTACTCTGGCTCTCCGTCTTCAGGCACTGCTGGCCATACATAATGTTTGACAATTTAACCTCGCTGATGATGACCAATTCACTGCAAACAAAGCATTAACCTATCGGAACATTTCTTTCCATGATCCTAACCACCTGTACGTGTAGGAGGTGGAAGACCATCCTGTCAAGAAATAGGTGCCGGTTATTAATGGTAACTCTACTAGGCACATGTGTGCAGATAGCAGTTGGAAAGCTAACAATATTGGCAAATCCTTTTGGCCTGGGGTCCTATTTGTGCCTGACTGAGATAAAAGTAGATACAATCTGCTGTATTTTTTTAAACTACTGTTGTGTTGAATTTTATGATACTGCAAAGTCAATTGGGAGAAATTCCAGAAACCTGCTTGGAAAGGGCCTGTCTCAGCCACTTCCTCCAGCAGCTCAGTCCATATGCTGACCACCTTCTGGGTGACCACCTATTAAACAATTCCACTCATCTTAAACCTGTGACCTCTTGTTCTTGATTCCCTAAACCTGGGTACAAGACTGTGCTCATTGAACCTACCTATGCCCTTTATGTTTTTTATACACCTCTATAAGATCAGCCTTCTGTCTCCTGCACTCCAATGAAAATGGTACCAACATGCTCAAACTCTCTCTTTAACTCAATCTTTTAAGTCTGGCAAAATAATCAAAACCGAATGTAATATTCCAATTCAGCCTCACCAATGTCTTAGAAAACTGTAACATAAAATCCCAACTTTTAAACTCAATGCCTTAACTGATGAAGGGCAGTGTGCTAAAAACTTTCTTCAAAAAGCCTTTTGGAGGCCTACGTTCAAAAGACCTGCACCCCAGAATAAACTATGTTTCTAGCAAGCTGCTCCAGCAAACTTAAAACAATGATAACTATCAAAAGTGTGGAAAATTATCAAAATATATTTTGTTTACAGAAAATAGGACAAAATCAATTCCAACTAAATACCACCAAATCGGCTTCATTGTCAGTATTATTGTAGTGATAAAGGTCCTGTTGGCAGTGCAATCAAGTAACATTTATCAATGACTCCTCAGCAATGCTGAGTTATTATTTTACCAGAGCTACTCAGCTCCAGGTCTCATCATGGTCTTAGACCAAACAGGGAGCTAAGTGCCGAATTTCAGAGATGAGGTAAGTATTTGTTCCTGACTTCATGGCAGCATTTGACTGTGAGTTTGGCATGAAGAAGCTTTGGCAGCAAGAGGGAAACACTCCAGTGGCTGACATCATACCATACACAATGGAAGATCATTCTACAATAGCTGTTGGAGATTGGTCATCCCAATGTTTGAATATCACAATGATAGTACCTCTGGGACGTGCTCCAGATCCAATCATCTTCAGCTATTATTTTTCAATAACTTTCCTTCCATCATAAGGTCAAAAATGTGAAATTTTGCTTATGACTGCACATGTTCAATTTTTATTTTAACTGTCCAACAAATCTATTCCCATATGTAACAAGAGCTAGGAGATGATCAGTGCTTGTGTAAGCTGCAGGAGTATCATAGCACCTTACAACTATCTGAGCACCTTGTCCCATTAGTAGGAGCACCTCTAGTTGTTCCATCAGTCACCCCTAAACCCACAAAACCTAAATGGTAGCAAATCATCCTCAAACCCCAAGACTGTTTAAGAAGAAGAAGGCATCAGAAATGGGCTGATATGTGTTAGATCTTTTACCAGCATCAACAAGACAGAGCTTAGTACTCTCTTTGGTACTCAGTGGAACTACCATTGCTCTGGACTCCCACAGCTCACACCACCATTCTCCCACCTCCCCACCTATCATCAGTATCCTGTGGGCCACTAAAAACTCAATGAGACTAGCCACATAAATTCTTTGGATATTAGAGCTGGTCAAAGGCTGGAATCCTGAGGTGAAAGCTCACTTACTGTAATCCCAAACCTTCCACAGTTCATTAAGCTTGCAATTCTCCGTTCTGTCGTTATTATGTGTCTAACACTGAAAAAGTGTCAGCAGCAGGAATGTGAATTCAGCACAAAACTGAATTTCCTGCCTAGCTCTGGGCCAGAGCAGTCTGACTTGGGCGCTAACCTGTCCAGTTTCTCAGTACTGATATCCGTCCAACAGGGCATCATCTACATCATGTCCGTGAGTTGGTAATGTAACTGTGAGGCTTGCCAACCAATCAGATTGAAGAAGCCCAGCAGAAAGGTTAACTAAAGCAGGTAGTAGAAACTAGATTTTAAATATGAATAGAATTCAGGAAACAAAATGGGAAAGACATTGGAATTAAGATAAATTTAAAAGAAAACCTGTGGAAAATGTTTTCTTTAATAATCTCTAATATCAAGTTACTTCTGAAGCAATGGAAGTACAAGCGGTCAATGTTTAGAGCCAAGAACAAGTTGACTGCCTTCTGAATGAAATTTCATCTTGCATTTTTTGTGAAACAATTGATGTTCTAGGACCCAGCCACACCATCATGCTAATTTCAAGCTGAGCTGACTGGTGTGGACTGTTGCAGTGAAACGTATGGATGAACGGGCCATTGCTGGTTTAATTGAACATACATAGAAACCAGAATTGTTGTCTGATCTACTCAATTTGAAAGAAACCATTCATCTCATAGTATTATTAACATAACAGCCGGACCTTATGCATTCCATGGGTTTTAGTTCAAGTATCAAGGAAGAATCACAATGGGTATGCAGACCAGATTCTAGATTCTGCGGTACACTATGCTTATTTTTTCAAGAATACACTGGAGATTCTTCAAGTAAATAAAATATTTTGGTGTATGCAGGGATATTCCGTAGAAGTTAAGCAGATAGGATTTACCAAAGGAGAGAAAAAAAAAATTGGGAAAAAAATGAACTGGTTTTTCAAACACCTCTCTTTGAATCTGTACCTATGCTACTATATATTTTGCTGGCAATTTCAAAATATTAGCATGGAGAGAAGATTGGTTGACTGGCAGAAAGCAATGAGTAGTGAAGGTCTTGTCAGGATGAGGGTCTTGTCAGGATGGCTGCCAGTGACTACTGGGGCTTTGCAGGGAACAGTGTTAGGACTATAACTGCATGAAGGAACGGAACACATTGTGGGCAAGTTTGTAGATGATATCAAGAGAAGTGAAGGGACAGGTAATGCTGTGAAGACAGGGTGTCTACAAGACATGGACAGGTTGGCATAACTAGCAAAAAGGCAGCAGATGGAATACAGTGTAGGGCAGTATGGAGTTATGCACTACGGTAGCAAGAGTAAAGGTCTAAACTGTTTTCTAAATGGGGAAAGAATTCAGAAATTAAGGATGTAAAGAGACTTAAAAGATCTAGTTCAGGATGCCCACAAGATTAACTTGAAGATAGAGGTGGTAGTCAGGAAGGCAAATGCAAACTTGGCATTTATTTCGAGTGAACTAGAATATAAAAGCAAGGCTGTACTATTAAGGCTTTATAAGGTATTGGTCAGACCACATTTGAAATAATGTAAGCAATTTTGAGCCCTGTATATAACTATGGATGTACTGATCCCGGAGAGGATCCAGAAGTGGTTAATAAGGATGATCCCAGGAATGAAAGATTTGATGTACAATGGTGCTTAATAGTTTTGGGCCTGTACTCGATGGAGTTCAGAAGGTTGAAGGGGGAATCTTGGTGAACCCTAAAGAATATTGAAAAGCCTCAATAGTGTGGGCATGGAGTTGGTTTCCATTAATAGAAAATTGTTGGATCTGAGGGGACAGCCTGAGAAAAAACCCTTTTAAACTGGGAGGAGGAGGAGGAATTATTTCAGCCAGAGGTTGATGAATCTGTGGGATTTATTGCCATAGAGAATTGTGGAGTCCAAGTTATTGGGTATATTGAAGATAGAGATCAATATTTCTTCATTGGTAAGGGAATTAAGGCTTATGGGGAGGAAGCAGAAGAATGGGGCTGACACAAAAAAAATCAGCTATGACCGAATGGCTGAGAATAGTTCAATGGTGAAATGGCATAATTCTGCTCTTATATTTTATGGTCTTTCAGCCTAATGCAATAAAATGTAACTTCTCTATTAATACCAAATTCATGTTTCAAATAGGCTTTCAGAAATACAGATCTTGCACAGATTTGAAATACATCAGCCTTTCCAGTATCACACATTTAAGTCAGGTTAATTTTCATTAAGCTTGCAATTCACTTCGGCCAAACATTGATCAGATTTCTCCATAAGGCTAGGACAGCCCTTTGGCTATTTTGACAGTCAAACAGACTTGTAAAAGTAAAAAACAGACTTGTATAACATTTAAGAGATATTTTAAAAGAGCACATAAAATGCTACAGAGCACAGCACTGTTTCCACTTGCTAGGAGATTGAGGTAAGTAAGGTTCCACCCATTCCATCCCCCACCCTATTTTAACCAATTTTTACAGAAGCACCACTAAGAATGTCCAGACTAACTGTATTACCATCTGGTACAGAAATTGCAAGACATCTGACCTCAAGTCCCTACAAAGGATTGTGAGGAATGCTGAGAGTATCATCAATGTCTCTCTTCAGCCCATTAGAAATATTTAACAGGAGCTCTTGGCATTGACAATGATCCCTACAATCCATCCAACAATCAGGCAGGACATACCGTAGCATTAGGACACGGACTGTTAGGATGGGAAACAGCCTCTTGCCCCCAGGGTGTAAGATTACTGAACTCCCTGCCACCACCCAGATCTCATCAAGTATGAAGCACCAGTAGCATTATACTGTTTCCTTTTTAACTTGTATCGTATAGGCACATTATTTGTTCATTTGTTTGTGGTAATATTGCTTTATGTGTTATGTGTGTGAGAAACATGTAATGTGTTGTGCACCTTGGTCCTGAGGAATGTTATTCCATTTGGTAGTATACATGGGTAGAGATGAATGACAATAAGCTGAACTTGAACTTGAACTGTGTTGTGGTTTGCATTGAAATTACACCAACCCAAAACCTTTTATGGATCCTATACAACTGTTATTAATCTGAAGCAACTTCATTAAGTCATAAGACCATAAAACATAGGAGCAGGATTAGGCAATTTGGCCACCGAGTCTGCTCTGCTATTACAGTAATACTGATATACTATCCCTCTCAAATCCATTCCCCTGCCTTCTTCCCATAACCTTTGGTGCTCTTACTAATCAAGAACCCATCAACCTCTGTTTTAAATATATCCAAGCTGTGGAGATTGCGGAGGCATTAGCGATGATCTTTCAAAAGTCGATAGATTCTGGCATGGTTCCGGAGGACTGGAAGATTGCAAATGTCACTCCGCTATTTAAGAAGGGGGCAAGGAAGCAAAAGGGAAATTATAGACCTGTTAGCTTGACATCGGTGGTTGGGAAGTTGTTGGAGTCGATTGTCAAGGATGAGGTTACAGAGTACCTGGAGGCATATGACAAGATAGGCAGAACTCAGCATGGATTCCTTAAAGGAAAATCCTGCCTGACAAACCTTTTACAATTTTTTGAGGAAATTACCAGTAGGCTAGACAAGGGAGATGCAGTGGATGTTGTATATTTGGATATTCAGAAGGCCTTTGACAAGGTGCCACACATGAGGCTGCTTAACAAGATAAGAGCCCATGGAATTACGGGAAAGTTACATACGTGGATAGAGCATTGGCTGATTGACAGGAAACAGAGAGTGGGAATAAAGGGATCCTATCCTGGTTGGCTGCCGGTTACCAGTGGTTTTCCGCAGGGATCAGTGTTGGGGCCGCTTCTTTTTACATTGTACATCAACGATTTGGATTATGGAATAGATGGCTTTGTAGCTAAGTTTGCTGACGATACGAAGATAGGTGGAGGGGCCGGTAGTGCTGAGGAAACAGAGACTCTGCAGAGAGACTTGGATAGATTGGAAGAATGGGCAGAGAAGTGGCAAATGAACTACAATGTTGGAAAGTGTATGGTTATGCACTTTGGCAGAAAAAATAAACGGGCAGACTATTATTTAAATGGGGAAAGAATTCAAAGTTCTGAGATGCAACGGGACTTGGGAGTCCTCGTACAGGATACCCTTAAAGTTAACCTCCAGGTTGAGTCAGTAGTGAAGAAGGCGAATGCAATGTTGGCATTCATTTCTAGAGGAATAGAGTATAGGAGCAGGGATGTGATGTTGAGGCTCTATAAGGTGCTGGTGAGACCTCACTTGGAGTACTGTGGGCAGTTTTGGTCTCCTTATTTAAGAAAGGATGTGCTGACGTTGGAGAGGGTACAGAGAAGATTCACTAGAATGATTCCGGGAATGAGAGGGTTAACATATGAGGAACGTTTGTCTGCTCTTGGACTGTATTCCTTGGAGTTTAGAAGAATGAGGGGAGACCTCATAGAAACATTTCGAATGTTGAAAGGCATGGACAGAGTGGATGTGGCAAAGTTGTTTCCCATGATGGGGGAGTCTAGTACGAGAGGGCATGACTTAAGGATTGAAGGGCGCCCTTTCAGAACCGAAATGCGAAGAAATTTTTTTAGTCAGAAGGTGGTGAATCTATGGAATTTGTTGCCAGGGGCAGCAGTGGAGGCCAAGTCATTGGGTGTATTTAAGGCAGAGATTGATAGGTATCTGAGTAGCCAGGGCATCAAAGGTTATGGTGAGAAGGCAGGGGAGTGGGACTAAATAGGAGAAAATGGATCAGCTCATGATAAAATGGCAGGGAAGACTCGATGGGCCAAATGGCCTACTTCTGCTCCTTTGTCTTATGGTCTTATGGTCTTATGGACTTCTCCACCACAGCCATCAGTGGTAATAAATTCTATAGTTTCACCACCCTCTGGCTAAAGAAATTCCTCCTCATCTCTGTTCTAAAGGGGCACTCTTCTATTCTGAGTCTACACCCTCTGTTCCTAGAGTCCACCACTATAGGAAACGCCCTCCCCACGTAAACTCTATTGAAACCTTTCAATATTCGATAGGTTTCAATGATATCCCCCCTTGTTCTTCAAAACCCCAGCAAGTACAAGGCCAGAGTTGTCAAGTGTTTTTCATACATTAACCTTTTCATTCTCAGGATCATTCTCGTGAACATTTGCTGTACCCTCTCCAATGCCAGCACATCCTTTCTTAGATAAGTGACCCAAAGCTGCACACAACATTCCAAGTGCAGTCTGATCAATGCCTTTTAAAGCCTCGGTATTACATCATTGCTTTCCTATTCTAATCCTCACAAAATTAATGCTAGCATTGCATTTGCCTTCCTCACCACCAACTCAAACTCAGAAGCTGAATCAGGTTTAATATCACCAGCACATGCCGTGAAATTTGTTGTTATGCAGCAACAGTGCATTGCAAAACATACCAATAAAAACTCTGAATTTCAGTAGGTGTAGATACAGTATGTATTATATAGTCAAGTTAAATAATTAGTGCAAAAAATAAAAAGTAGTGAAGTAGTGTTCAAGGGTTCAATGGCCATTCAGAAATCTGATGGCAGAAGGGAAGGCACTGTTCCTGAATCATTGAGTGTGTGCCTTTTGGCTCCTGTACCTCCTCCCTGATGCTAGCAATGAGAAGAGAGTACGTCCTAGGTGATGGGGTCCTTAATGATGGATGCCGCCCTAAGGAGGCATTGCTCCTTGAAGATGTCCTGGATACTACAGAGACTAGTGCCAATGATGGAACTCACTGAGTTCACAACTTTCTGCAGCTCTTTTCGATCCTGTGCAATAGCCCCCCTCCGCTAAATGACCAGAATGCTCTCCATGGTGCATCTGTAAAAATTTGCAAGTGTCTTTGGTGATGTACCAAATCTCCTCCAACTCCAAATGAGATATAGCTGCTGTCATGCCTTCTTTGTAACTGAATTGATATATTGATTGTTATGAATCTGTGAGTACCAGGTGATAATAATCATAAATCTAAAAAAAGCAGAAATGACTGGCTACATTGGAAAGATAGATGCATTTGATTGAACAAGAGTTAACTGGATATGGTATATGGAATGAATTAAGCAGCATTTTGAAGCAAATTAAATAGCCAATGAGAAGCGAGTGCCAGTTCTGCTGTGTGCATTGGATTTAAAGACATACAGTTTACTTAAACGTTTAACTGCTCTAACCATACCAGCTGAAATGAACTTTACTGATACTGTGAAAGTAATACAGGAACATTTGAAACCAAAACCATTGTTGATTACAGAACGTATCAGGTTTCAGAAGTGGAATCAAAAGGAAGGCCTTACATGGCTGAATTGAAGAGATTGTCTGAGAGTTTGTGGAATCTTACAAGAAAGCATTCAACAATGGCTTTTAATGGAAGAACAACTCACATTTAAAATAGCAGTTGAAGTTGTTGTAACAATGGAAACAGCAGAGGGAGATACAACTGAGTTGCAGTCAGGAATGAAAGTGAGTGTGAACAAAATTACAACGTCTAAACAGAAACCGGACTGGCCAATTAAATTGTGGTATCATTGTGACAGGGCTCACAGTGCACCAGACCAATGCAGATTTAAAGGTGAAACTTACAGATTTAAACTGTGAAAACTAACAATGGACAAGGAATACGGCTTTCAACACATGTGAATCATAAATTAATTAAATGGATTGGACACTGGCTCGGCTGTTTCAGTCATTCCACAAAATGAGATTGAATGGTATTTCAAACATACTGAACTGAAGCCTCCAGATATTCAACTACGAACTTACACTGGGAAAATAGATAACTCCTGTGGGAATGGCATTTGGAACAGTGAAATACAATGATCAACAAGCCATATTGGGCTTGTATGTGGTAAAAACAGGAGGGACAACATTGTGGGGAGATGAGTAGCTGAGACAACTACAACTTGATTGGAGATCCATCCAACATTTGAATGTCACAAAACAATTACACACAAATTATCCTGGCTCCATGTTTTTCTTTTAATTAGTTTAATGACTTGGAGTAACAAAACATAACCAGAGAGATAGAGAGCATGAGCAGAGAGCTGGGATTAGTTAGACTGGTATCATGGTCTGTTCCTGTGCTGAACACGTCTGTTTCTATGTTATAAATCAAAGGGAAGCCTCCTTTTCAGTGGAGGCCAAAAAAGAATATAGTGTGTGTGTGTGTGTGTGTGTGTGTGTGTGTGTGTGATTCCACTTCTGACCAGGAGCACAACACTCTATTTCCACCTGTTGGAAAAGCAGTACACCTAATGCTTTCAAAATGTTTGTCACTGGGGTAGGTGCAATCCCAGGCATTTTGAAGATGAATGTTATTTTAGCCCAGAATATCTGAGGCACTGGATCGTTCCCTGTGTTGGAAGTAATGCACATCCCCAGTTGCTATCGAGTGGCATGCAGAGCCTTACAAAGGTACTCTATTTGAGGAGAGGGTAATTCATTTCCTTTTCACTGAGCGGATTGGAGGAGGTGCCATAGCCATGTGGATTTTCCCAGAAAGTGACCTTTGTTCAGCAGATGATGGACTGCACTCAAATGGTGAACCCCAGTGTCAAAACAGAAAAAAATTGACCCAGAGTTCTACATGATAGCAACTGCAGGTCAAACTGGCAATGGTCCCTTAAACACTGACAGAGTGAGTTTCATTTATGGGCGAATATTTTTCAGTCTAATGTGCATCTTTTATCACATCAGAGAATCTCATTGAGCTGTCAAGTTGTCCTGATGAATCCAAATGTCTAATGTAAAAACTTTAAGTATTTAGCATAGGAGTGGTCTCCAAAATGCTATTAAAATGTGTATCCTACTGATTGATTAATTGATTCACTGTTTCAGTCTATTCTAATCTGCAATATTACCTCAAATATTGCAACTATTGCAACGTCACTGAATCATATTTAATTATTACAAAAAAAGAGAACAAAATTTTATATACCTTGTCTTACGATTTCTAAAACTGATCTACTACCAGCCATTAACAGAATCACTGAGTATTTGAAAGTCTCCGATTGAGATTTTTAGGGGCTTGATATTGGGATTGTCTCATGTCCTCGTTGCACAGCTGATCCAATGTCCATGCATCAAAAGATGCCATTATACTTGCAGATACTCTTTTGGGAACATTAGGACCACATTGATTGTTGGTCACGTCTAGAAAAACAAGACATTCCTCATGCAATCCCAAACTCGGATCCACTCAGGCAAATCTCATGTTAACTCTTTTATCTAGGCTGCCATTCCTTACTCCACAGTACCAATCCAATCACACACCAACTTACTTTATGACCCTGATCAGTGTCCTATTTATTATCATTGGCAGATGACATAAAATTTGTTGTTTGTGGCTCGTGTGCTCCAGCGGCTTAATTAGACCTCACTCCCTGATCCCCTGCACATCTGTAATGCCCAACTCCTGTGATTGATGACTCACACTACCTCCATCTGCAGACTTGATCCTGTAACAGACAACCCAGTTTCACCTCAGCCCTGATCCTCTAAAGGCTGAGTTGGCCTTTCTTAAGAACCAGTCAAGTTCCAGATTTCCAATTCACTTTGTCTACGGAGCCCACACAGCCCCAGATTGAACTTTGGTCCCAGCTGCCACATCTTCCTTTAATTGCTCTTCACTACAGGTACAGTGGGGGCCAGAGCCTCACACTTTGTATCACTTAAGCTAGTTAGCTTTCTTTATACAGCACTCTACCATTTCTGAACCAATTTTCTTTAACTTCTAAATTGGTGCAATGAAAGTGAGATTCAATGCAGAACTATATTTGGAAGCTACCCTGAGAATGAGCAGGAAGTGCAACATCTCTAGAAATCAGTTGTAGCAACAGAAATGTCCAAAAATCTAAAATATAGGAGACCAGCACTCATTTTCATGACTGATATTTCTCCAAAAGCAAAATGTAAGTGCATTTTTTAAAAATTCATCACACGCACTTCTTGCTTGTCAATGGATATCTGAAAGTCCTATTGCACAAATGATTGATTTATTTAGAAACTGTAAATTAATACTGCAAAAAAGATGATGAATCAAAAAAATGTATGTCTACGAAGAGTTACATTTGAGAGTAATTAATATGAGAATGTTTTTTTTTCTCTGAGTGTATTCTGACAAAGCTTTAGTCTAGAATCCACTTTGAACTTTGCTATTGCAAGCCTCTCACGCTTGGATTATATTTTCTATCTAGCCATCCTTCCAAATTCACTCAATTTTGTTGATCCCATAGTTACAAATAACCAATTCATTTTGCATGACATGTGAATTCTTTCATTTTCTCGCAAACACAAGGAAATCTGCAGATGCTGGAAATTCAAGCAACACACACAAAATGCTGGTGGAACGCAGCAGGCCAGGCAGCATCCATAGGAAGAAGCACAGTCGACGTTTCAGGCCGAGAGCCTCCGTCAGGACTCACTGAAGGATCGACTGTGCTTCTTCCTATGGATACTGCCTGGCCTGCTGCATTCCACCAGCATTTTGTGTGTCTTCCATTTTCTGCCTTTTTATTTTGACTCGATTGTCTTTACTTTCGCAAAGAAACTGTGCTACTACAAAGAAAACGTGCTACACTTTTTTTTAACTTGACTATTTCTTGCTGAGCTACACTCACAACACGCTGGAGGAACTCAGCAGGTCAGGCAGCATCCGTGGAAATGAACAATCAACGTTTTGGGCTGAGACCCTTCGTCAGGACTGAAGAGGGAAGGGGCAGAGGCCCTATAAAGAAGGTGGGGGGTGGATGGGAAGGAGAAGGCTGGTAGGTTCCAGGTGAAAAACCAGTAAAGGGAAAGATAAAGGGGTGGGGGAGGGGAGGCAGGGAGGTGATAGGCAGGAAAGGTGAAGAAAGAATACGAGAAAACACAATGGGTAGTAGAAGGAGGAGGAACCATGAGGGATGCGATAGGCAGCTGGGTGAGGGGGCAGAGTGACATAGGGATAGAGGAAGAGAGGGGGAGGGAATTACTGGAAGTTGGAGAATTCTATGTTCATACCAAGGGGCTGGAGACCGGTATATGAGGTGTTGCTCCTCCGACCTGAGTTTAGCCTCATGATGGCAGTAGAGGAGGCCATGTATGAACATGTCTGAATGGGAATGGGAAGCAGAGTAGAATTGGGTGGCTACTGGGAGTTCCTGTCTGTTGTGGCAGACGGAGCAGAGATGCTCGACGAAACAGTCCCCCAACCTGCGTCAGGTTTTACTGATGCAGAGGAGGCCGCACCGGGAGCACCGGATGCAATAGATGACCCCAACAGACTCACAAGTGAAGTGTTGCCTCACTTGGAAGTACTGTTTGGGGCCCTGAATGGTGGCAAGAGAGGAGGTGCAGGGACAGGTGTAGCACTTGCGCTTACAAGGATAAGTGCCGGGTGGGAGATCTGTGGGGAGGGACGTTTGGATCAGGGAGTCGCGGAGGGACCCATCTCTGTGGAAAGCGGAGAGGGGTGGAGAGGGAAAGATGTGCTTAGTGGTGGGTTCCTGTTGAAGGTGGCAGAAGTTGAGGAGGATAATGTGCTGGATCGGGAGGCTGGTGGGGTGGTAGGTGAGGACAAGGGGAACTCTGTCCCTGTTGTGGTGGCAGGAGGATGGGGTGAGGGCCAAAGTGCGGGAAATGCAGGAGATGTGGGTGAGGGCATCATTGATGACAGCAGTAGGGAAACCACGATCCTTAAAGAAAGAGGACATTTGAGATGTCCTGGAATGGAAAACCTCATCCCCGGAGCAGATGCGGCGGAGATGGAGGAACTGGGAATAGGGAATGACATTTTTGCATGTGGCAGGGTGGGAAGAGGTATAGTCGAGGTAGTTATGAGAGTCAGTGGGCTTGTAGAAGATGTCGGTGGACAGTCTGTCTCCAGAGATGGAAACCGAGAGATCGAGAAAGGGGACAGAAGCGTCAGAGATAGACCAAGTGAATTTGAGGGCTGGGTGAATTTGTGTTGCTTTGACCCCAGCATCTGCAGATTATTTTGTGTTTACAATTTCTTGCTGTGCTTTCTTCTTAATCAACAACTTTGCTGTGCTTCAGCAGGTACATAGTCATCTTGAGTTCCTTGTCACCACTTATGTTTTGTTATTTCAAATCATTAACATAATTAAAAGAAAAACATGGAGCTGGGATAACTTATGTGTAACTTTGTTTTTACTTTAAGCGAAGTGTGTATTCACTGACAAGGCGGTGTAATTGATATAATCAAACAATGCATTTACAAAATTACGTAAATATTACTGAAATATTAAATAAACAACACCTCTCTTCCCTGTCTATTCCCTATCTAAATTGCTATCATATCTGCTTCTGTCATCTCTCCTAGTAGCATGTCCAGGCACCTGCCACCCCTTGTGAAAACAAGAACTTGCCTTGCACATCACCTTTTAACTTTGCCCTGCTCAGCTTAAAACTGTGCCCTATAGTATTTAACATTTGCACCCTGGAAAGAAGACTGATCTCTATTCTATCTATGCCTCTCATTTTTTAATAAACGGCTTCACTTGCTCTTGGTCCAGTAAAGTTCCAATACTTATAACAGCAATCACCCACCTTCATCATTGAATTTCCCAGAGCTCTGAATCCTGACTTTCGACAACAATCTTCCACTCTGTAGAATACATTCAGCTCAGTTCCCTGCAACTACTAGTCCTTGTTCAAATGCAGGTTGGGTTGGGTTGTGCTGCGACGGGACAGGGTTGACATGAACTAAGATTCCTTTCACTGTGTAAGTGTGTTCCAGGCTGTGCAGTGGAGCCTGGAAATCCTGTGGGAGCTGGTGTGTAAAGACTACTTTGCATTAGCTGAATGATGCACAGGCAGCTTCCCTGCTCGGAACAGGAGAGGGAATAAGTCATCCTTGACCAATCTCACACCCCCTCCCCACCTCTCCACACCCACCCCCCAACACACTGGAATGTCGAAGGATTAGAAGGAAAGAGGGAATAGATAAAGATTCAAGTACATCAAAGAATATATAGATTCTACAACCTTGAGCTTTGCTTGCTCACAGGTAGCCACAAAGCAAGAAACCCGAAAGAACCCAATTAAAGGAAAAAAAAATAAAAAGAGTTGCACAAGAGTTAACTGGATACGCACAAGCGGAAGAAAAATAATACATGTCATGCAAACAATTGAAGCGAATAACAGCATTCTGAACCAAAAATGAGTCCTCAGATCCAAACCCTGAAGCAGCCTGGAGTAGGCCAAAAGCCTTACTTATCCATTCATCATAATAGCAAGCACAGAGCACAGCTGCCAGGGCAGTCTTCATAGCCTCAGAACCATGGAGATGACCATCACGGAGAACAAGTGAAATCGGCTCTTGGCCAGGATCCCAACACCCTATCCGTTCAGTCTATCTGAGCTGGTATTTAAATTGACCCAACAACAGAACAGCAAAAGCCTCTGCGCCCTGGAGAGAGGAAAAAACATCGCGGAGAGCGAGCAAAATCTGCTCTTGCTTCTGATCCGGGCTGGCGTTTAAACTGTCTAAGCAGCACCCTAGGACCCAGGCAGCGCTGCTGTGAAAGGCCCCAGGCCTAGACTATGCTGACCAGCGACTTGCTCCAGGCCGAAATTTCATCACTCCACCCGAAGCCGCTCTCAAGCTCTTCAAATCAGCTCAGTTCCCAGAGAAGGGTAAAGTAGCCTAACTTGTCAGTCCAGTGTTATCTGTGCCATCATGATCTCCCATGCACTGTTTCTTTACAGTACTACGAGACAGGAAACTGTAATATTGAAAGAAACACAGTGTGTTCCTGATCATCATACCTGCTTACTAGACCAAGGAAATCAGGAACACACTAGGAGTTGGAGTTCCATCACTAGGCTTAAGATAGAATCTAAACACAGTTGTGGATCTAAGAAACTGGATAGAGTATGTATACACAATTGGCAGCCATAGCTGGTATTTCTGGTGCAGTCCAATTATTTAATAGAAAGTTAAGTGAATCTAAATGTTTTAATTTACTTAATGAATGTAATGTCTTGAAATCGATGTATTTGCAATAAATGTTACTTAAGTCTATGTCAAATGTTTTTAAATGTCTCTGATCATCAGAGACATTGAGAAAGACAAAAAGTTTTTTAAAAGTGGTGAGCTGTTTGGGACAGGGCCTCCATCAGAGACTAGTTGCTGTTCATTGCTCCATTTCAAAAGATAGCAAACCACGTGTCTACAACAGGATAGAGTTAGTGCAGGAGATTACATAAGTGGTGAACTCCAAGCAAAGCCAAGCCTGGAATGATCCAATGCATTATCTTATCAAGTGCTGGCTTGTAGTGTCATGGCAGTACCCCGCAGGTGATCTATTTTTCTACTACAGTGACACCCATTGTCACTGTATACATGCAGGGTCCAACGTTTCAGAAAAGCAAGTTTGTTGTTGTACAGAAAGCATGCTGTTAAACTTTCCTCTTGCACGTAGGTGAATTAAATTGCATTGAGCACAATTAGTTGTTAAACAATGTCAGAAATCTAATGAGATGAACATCAGTGGTTACAGCACCATTTTTTTTTAAATGAAGCGGAGTCCAGCCAGATCAGCCATAATCATTTTGAATAGAGAGTCAGGCCTAAGGGATGAAATGGTTTACCCTTGCTTCTATTTTATGTTCTTGTATTCTAATAGCTATCAGGGCATTGTATTGTTTACAAGGGATCTTTTTAAATGTTGAATCACATTCAATACAAATACAGCCAAATTATAGTTATAAGTCTATCTCATGAAAATGCTGTAAAGTTAAGATGTTGTAATCATTACAAGAAATGAAACTTGAGCATGTACTTGCTTTGCTGGCAGAGGATTCCTTTGATGGTGAAGACTAAACTAACCAAATGTAGGTAAGAAAATCTGCGAGGATCTATTGCTCTACTTGCCATTGTGCTCAGTGTACGGAAGAGAAACAGTGGTGCTAGAAAGCTTAAGGCCCTCTGAAAATTGTTTAGATCGAGGCATGGTGTACATAAACAGATCTTTCTCAAGATGAGCAGCCTCTGTCAGTAATGTGACAAGAATACACATAGATTAAGATGTAGCTGGCCTGTGCTGGCACCAGTGGAATCAGCAGTTGATCTGCCACCTGTCTTCAGGAGAGAGAGATAAGGAAAACAACGAAGATGTTAATGAAGGGGAAGGAGAGCTGTCAAGATCGGCTCCCCCTTTGAACCCTGAACTGTTTGAAGTGATGGACAGGCGATACCCCAGCAGGGGGATAAAAAAGGACAGGTTCGCTAAGGCTGGACACACACGACACCCGAGGTAACAAGACCCTGGAAGCGGTGCGCCTCTCACAAGTCGGTGGGAAGTACCGGGCCATAGACGCACAGGGTGGAAAGGCACGATCGGTGGGAACCTGGTGTGTGTCCACCCTTGCCTGGGTGCCAGGTTCACCGCAGAGAAACGATCGTATCTGGAAACGGAGGGGTCACGGTCGGTGACCTCAGATGACATCACAAAGGACTCGCCGAAAGCTGACTGCGAAGGTCTGTGTGGAAGCCTTGAATATTCATTCGTTTTTGCTCTCTCTCTCCTTCCCCCACACTGTCCATCTCCCACGGCAGCGATTACTGCGAACTGAACTGAACTAAATTGAACTGAACTTTGCGTCACTTTGAATCTGGTCATTTACCCCTAGACAACGATAGAGATTGATTGATCCTGTTATCTTAATTCTGTGTACATGTATGTTTATCATTGCTGAACTGTTGCATTTATTATCCTTTTGATTAGAGTACTGTGTTTCTTGTTTCTTTAATAAAACTTTCTTAGTTCTAGTAATCCAGACTCCAACTGAGTGATCCATTTCTGCTGGTTTGGCAACCCAGTTACGGGGTACGTAACAGTGTACATAAACAGATCTTTCTCAAGATGAGCAGCCTCTGTCAGTAACTTGATTTTGTTGCATGTCTTTTTTATAGGCAGGGCACCTCTGCAACCTACACATTCAATCTCATCTCATTCACTGGAGCAGCTAACTTCAAATAGCTTTTGTAGAAGGCATTACTCCAGAGGTTCACATTTTTTTTCCAACAAGTACAGAATCAGAATCAGGTTTATTATCACCGGCTTGTGATGTGAAATTTGTTAACTTAGCAGCAGCAGTTCAATGCAATACATAATCTAGCGAGAGAAAAATAATAATAATAATAATAATAATAATAATAAATAAACAAGTAAATCTGTTACATATATTGAATAGGTTAAAAAATGTGCATAAACAGAAATACTATATATTTAAAAAAGTGAGGTAGTGTCCAAAGCTTCAATGTCCATTTAGGAATTGGATGGCAGAAGGGAAGAAGCTGTTCCTGAATCACTGAGTGTGTGCTATCAGGCTTCTGTACCTCCTACCTGATGGTAACAGTGAGAAAAGGGCATGCCCTGGGTACTGGGTTCCTTAATAATGGATGCTGCCTTTCTGAGACACCGCTCCCTAAAGATGTTCTGGGTACTTTGAAGGCCAAGATAGAGCCGACTAGATTTACAACCTTCTGCAGCTATTTTCAGTCCTGTGCAGTAGCCCCTCCATACCAGACAGCGATGCAGCCTGTCAGAATGCTCTCCATGGTACAACTATAGAAGTTTTGTGTGTATTTGTTGACATGCCAAATCTCTTCAAACTCCTAATAAAGTATAGCTGCTGTCTTGCCTTTTTTATAACTACATCAATATGTTAGGACCAGGTAAGATCCTCAGAGATCTTGACACCCAGGAACTTGAAACTGCTCACTCTCTCCACTTCTGATCCCTCTAAGAGGATTGGTATGTATTCCTTCATCTTACCCTTCCTGAAGTCCACACTCAGCTCTTTCATCTTACCGACATTGAGTGCCAGGTTGTTGCTGCGGCAACACTCCACTAGTTAGCATATCTCACTCCTGTACGCCCTCTTGTCACCACCTGAGATTCTACCAGCAAGGGTTGTATCATCAGCAAATTTATAGATGATATTTATGCTATGCCTAGCCACACAGTCATGTGTATATAGAGAGTAGAACAGTGGGCTAAGCACACACCTCTGAGGTGCGCCAGTGTTGATCGTCAGCGAGGAGGAGATGTTATCACCAATCCACACAGATTGTGGTCTTCCAATTAGAAAGTCAAGGATCAAATTATAGAGGGAGGTTCAGAGGCCCAGGTTTTGCAACTTCTCAACCAGGATTGTGGGAATGATGGTATTAAATGCTGAGCTATAGTCAATGAACAACATCCTGACGTAGGTGTTTATGTTGTCCAGGTGGTCTAAAGCCGTGTGGAGAGCCATTGAGATTGCATCTGCCATTGACCTCTTGTGGCGATAGACAAATTGCAATGTGTCCAGGTCCTTGCTGAGGCAGGAGTTCAGTCTAGTCAAGACCAACCTCTCAAAGCATTTCATCACTGTTAATGTGAGTGCTACCAAGCGATGGTCATTAAGGCAGCCCACATTCTTCTTCTTAGGCACTGGTATAAATGTTGCCTTTTTGAAGCAAGTGGGAACTCCTGCCTGTAGCAGTGAGAGATTGAAAATGTCCTTGAATACTCCCACTAGTTGGTTGGCACAGGTTTTTGGAGCTTTACCAGGTACTCCATTGGGACCTTCCGCCTTGAGAGAAATGTAATATTGGATCATTTTTCTCAATAAATAAATGAACAAGTACAATATTTTTTGTGCTATTTATTTAATTGAGTTCTGTTTATCTCTTTTAGGACTTATGTGAAGATCTGATCACATTTTAGATCATATTGATGCAGAAATAGAGAAAATTCTACAGGGCTCACAAACTTTCTAGCACCACTGTACAGACCTAAGACTTACTGTGATGCCATTGAAAATTGTGAAACAGAGCTGGGGCAAATGATGATAAAGTGAGCAGAAGGAAATATGGAACAAAGGATCTTAATGCCTTGTTCCATTTCAGAAAACAAACTGAGGAGAGGAATTGATGGGGTTTAGGTGCAGGTCAGGGGAATTTTTCTAATAATGGCAAAATAAAGAGCAGGGTGTGAACTATGACATTACAGGATAATCTTTCACTAGAATAAAATATGAAACGAAGTTGCACAAAAAATATCAGTCTATTACAACATATAATTATTATGGTTCTATGAACTAGCATGTTAAATTACTTACTATCAATTCTCAAGATGGGTGTTTTCTAAGAAATCAAGTCTTATGTTACAGACATGTAAAAGTGAGAATGATCATGCCACTTCAGCATGGTAAAGGGGCTGGGAGGATGATCGTGGGGAAAGACTTGGTAAATTATTACCCCACTGGTGATTTTCCAGTATTGCAGATAAGTATTGTACAAAGCCAAGAAAAGGAACACTGCTGAATATTTTTTAGTTAAAAGGTCATACAGTTTTTAATATACAATTCAGAAGCATTTGTCTCAAGAGTAATCCCTGATTATTTCATTTTCTTTGAAGACGGGCAAGATTTGTGTGATTTTTGCACTGGCTATTGTTTCTGTGTTATTGGAAACTTAGATGCAATAATTCAAAGTGGGGAAATCCTTCAATGGGAAATAAGCGGCTGAGCAAAATAGGGAGTAGATGTATTTTGTGATGTGGAGGAGTTAAATTGTTTGAGGAATTGTTATGGACTTAAATCTTTTTCAGAATTAACCATGATTTTTTTCCTCTCACTAGAATTTTCTTTTATTTAGTTCAGGGTTCCCAACCTTTTTAATGCTATGGAACACTGCCATTAACTGAGGGGTCAGTTGACCCCAGATTGGAAGCCCCTGATTTAGTCAGTAATGTGTGAGTTAAATAAATGGGATGAGGCACGTCACAGTCTTCAGATCCCTGGTTGTCAAACCAATATGAAGACTATTAAATCCAAAGGCTTCTGCTTTCCATTAGACTAGCATCAATATTGTGTTTGTTCTTTTCTCCGTGTATTAACTTTTCCTTTGTGATTCTCACACGTACATCCTTATCAATAATTCCTTCCATCATTCTGAGTCACCAGCCATGTGTGATTGATTCATGGTCAAGACAAATTGCTTTATCTCTTGCTAAATAATGCTTTGTAATAAACAGAGTTCTAATTGTACAATCAGTGGAAATCAGTGATACGCTTGATGTGTGGCTCAGAACTTTACACCATATATTTCGATTACTTTTAAATAAACCTACAGGGAAACCACTAACACTTCATTGTTGGTGTACTTTGGAATTTAGAAGCACAGCAACACACACAAAATGCTGGAGGAAATTAGCAGACAGGCAGCATCTAGGAAAAGAGTACAGTCAATGTTTCGGGTCACAATCCTTCGGCAGGACTGGAGAAAAAAATCGGAGGAGTAGATTTGAAAGGTGGGGGTAGGAGAGAGAGAAACACAAGGTGATAGGTGATCCCTGAAGGGGAAGGGGATGAAGTAAAGAGCTGGGAAGTAAATTGGTAAAAGGGACAGAAAGCCATGGAAGAAAAAAAAGGGGGAGGAGCACCAGAGGGAGGTGATGGCAGGCAAGGAGAAAAGGTGAGAGAGGGAAAAGGGGATTGGAAATGGTGAAGGAGAGTGGGAGTGGGGTCATTACCAGAAGTTCAAGAAATCAATGTTCATTCCATTAGGTTGGAGGCTACCCAAAAGGAATGTAAGGTGTTGTTCCTCCAACCTAAGCATGGCCTCATCACGACAATGAAGGAGACCATGGATAGACAAATTGGAATGGGAATGGGAAGTTGAATTAAAATGGGTGGCCACTGGGAGATTCCACTTTTTCAGGTGGACAGAGCATAGGTGCTGGGCAAAGCGGTCTCCCAACCTACGTCGGGTCTCACCAATATACAGCAGGCCATGCCGGGAGCACCGAACACAGTATACGACTCCAACAGACTCAGAGGTGAAGTGTCACCTCACCTGGAAGGACTGTTTAGGGCCCTGAATGGTAGTGAGGAGGGAGGTGTAGGGGCAGGTGTAGCACTTGCTCGGCTTGCTAGGATAAGTGCCAGGAGGAAGATGTCATCCCCTCTCCCACCTAGTTTCACCTATCACCTTGTGTTTCTCTCTCCCCTCCCCCCACCTTTTAAATCTACTCCTCAGCTTCTTTTCTCCAGTCCTGCCAAAGGTTTTCGGCCCAAAATGTCAACTATACATTTTTCCTAGATGCTGCCTGGCCTGCTGAGTTCCTCCAGAATTTTATGTGTGTTGCTCGGATTTCCAGAATCTGCAGATTTTCTCTTGTTTGTGATTTGTCAAGTCGAGTCAAGTCAAGTCAAGTTTATTGTCATTTCGACCATAAGCTGCTGCTACAGTGCACAGTAAAAATGAAACAACGTTCCTCCAGGACGTTGGTGCTACATGAAACAACACAAAATTACACTAGACTATGTGAGACAGCACAAGGCTACATTAGACTACGTGAGACAACACAAAAACTACACTAGACTACAGACCTGCACAGGACTACATAAAGTGCACAAATCAGTGTAGGGCAGTGCAATAATTAATAAACAAGACAATAGGCACAGTAGAGGATAAACTACAATATAATAATAAATGATGTAGATGTCAGTCTAGTCTCTGGGTATTAAGGAGTTTGATGTCTTGGGGGAAGAAACTGTTGCACAGTCTGGTCGTGAGAGCCTGAATGCTTCGGTACCTTTTGCCAGATGGCAGGAGGGAGAAGAGTTGTATGAGGGGTGCGTGGGATCCTTCACAATGCTGTTGGCTTTACGGGTGCAGCGTGTAGTGTAAATGTCTGTAATGGCAGGGAGAGAGACCCCAATGGTCCTCTCAGCTGACCTCACTATCCTCACTCAGCAGAAGTTATGGCAAAATTTATTTTAAGTGATGCAGAGAGCAGAAGTAGGGGTTTAATTGTTCCTGAGAGCACAAATATAATTTAGCCCCAATTTTAAAATTGTATTTACCGTCCTCTTTTTCCTACTTCTAATATAAATCTCTAAATAGACTATTTTTATGAAAGCAGCCAATGTTCTTGTGCTGTAATTACACCCTCCTTCCAGTGATGGCACCAAAGCACCTCCATTTGAGGAAATACTACTACAACTTGGAAACTTTTTACAAGTGTTCCTTATTAATGCAGACATTTACAGCTATAATCAAAAGCATTGGCAGGAATTTTGTGGAAATAAAACATTCTTAACATTTTAAATGAATCATTATTACAAGAGACATTGCTCATTGTAATTTATGGTTATTATATTTGAGGACATGGCCATAGTATGCTATAGATTGCTTCAATATGTTGCACTATGAATTTCAGAGTTAATCACATTTGAGCACCGATATTTGTGTTTCTTTATAGCCTCATCTTAAATCAGTTAAAAGATTTCTTTGGATTCAAAGTAACTGAAATTTGAATCCAAATCAAATATATATGATACCTCAATCCTATAAAGTGCTTGGTCATATTTATTATCTAGTAACATTATTTCGCTCTTTTGTCAGTTTTTGTTTTCTGCTTTTCAGTATTCATTTAATGAAAATGTCTGATTCTGAAGTAGCTGTTTCAAGAGCTTATAGTAATTCATTGTGCTTGGAAAAACATTAAAGCATTTCATTGCAATGGTCTGCTTGTCTGAGTACAAATTCTGCTATTATAAAATTAATAATGTATTTTATATAACATTACATAACAGGATTGGCCCATTTCATATGGATGTTTAATATGAATGTTAGCTATGAATTGCATTTTTGAGCATGCTAATTTGATGGTTTTCTGAGTCAATTTGGGGACACTCAATGTAGAGAAACCTGTTGATTTTCTCTGTGTAAGAACATTGAGGCAATTGTGGAAGAGCATTTCCAGATGACTGGCAGATTAAACAAAGTGAAATTCAATAAGATATTTTTAAAAAGGCTATTCCCGATGTCTCAGTTGTATTAACAAAAAAATATTGTAAGTCAAAGCTGCAAATGCTGGAAATCAAAATAAAAAACAGGAAATGCTTGGAACTACTCAGCAGGGCAGGTCAGGTGAGAAAAAAAATGATTAACATTTCAGTTCAAAAACTCTTCTTCAAAACCTTGAAGAGAGAAAAGAAACATGTATCGCTGCAGGGAGGGTGGAAGAGAGGCTGCTGCCTCCAACAGCATAAAACTCGGTTGACCACGGGGACAAGAGTTTGAGACAAAAGTACAGACAAAAGAACACATGTAACATAATGTAGGGGTAGCAAAATGTAGGTTAGGCTGATTATATTCTCCATGTCTAGAGAAATAAAACAAACATAAACAAGCTGAGCCAATACCATAGAAAAACTGTGTAAACTGGCTGGTAAGGAAACACCAATGCCCAGGAATATAAAAGTCCGCAGAAAGTGGCGGATACAGCCCAGCTTAAAACAGACAAAGCCCCCCCCCCAAATCACTGAGCACTGCCACAAGAAAGCAGCATCAATCATCAAGGACCCCCACCATCTGGGCTGTGCTTTCTTCTTATTACTGTCATCAGGTAGGAGGTAGAACAGCCATGGGTCCCAGACCACCAGGTTCAGGATCAGTTATTACCTTACAACCACCAGGCTCCTAAACCAGCATGGATAACTTCACCCAGCTCAACTCTGAACTGATCTCACAACCTACAGACTCATTTTCAAATACCCTACACCTCTTGTTCTCAGTATTATTTATTTGCTTAATTGCACAATTCGCCTTTTGCATATTGGTTGTTTGTCAGTCTTTGTTTAAGTATAGTTTTCTTTATACATTCTATTGTGTTTATTTATTCTCCTGTAAATGCCTGCAAGAAAATTAATCTCAGGATAGTACATGGTGACATATATGTAATTTAATAATAAACTTATGCTGACTTCGACACTGACGTATAAAAGCATTATACCTCCATGGTAAAAATGAGCCAGCTGGGACCAGGGAATTGGAATTGGTCATCAGAATGGTCCTGGATATGAGGGAATAAACTGGACTAGGTAGAAAGGATGGTGTAAAGAGAGAAATAAATAAGTTCAGTGGGGGCAAGAACAAAGGGTCTGCCAGGGTGGTCGTTTTTGTGGATGTTGGGTAGAGGATAGAAGTAGGAGTGCAGGGCTGGGACACTACAAGGCAGGAAGATGTGGAGGGAAGCTCTCACAAGGCAATGAGAACATGGAGTCATTGATTGTGTGGGAGACTGTGACCTGGTTTTCAATTGTGTGGACAGGATTCAAAGAGAAGTATAAGGAGGCACCTGAGAGCTAACATTTAGCCTCTGTAGGATGAAGGTCAGTTCACCAGACCACAACAGGACCACACTTGATAACTGGTTTGATGTTGATATTGAGATAATATTAGCAAAAACTTTTGTTGCATAAAGCACTTATGTCTCAAAAATCCTTTGTTTCTTTTCTGCATTACAGCTAAAACAGTAGGGATGTATTTGAAGTGGAGATTAAACAGTGCTGATATATAAAGAAATGATATTGAACCATAGGACAAGCCCCATGTGATTGCAGAGGCTTCAATTTGTGAAAACAAATAGCCTATGTTGTCACACACCTGCTTTCAGTTAAAAGCACTACTGATGTAGTTTTCACTGTAAGCCATCATATCTTTTTTACATTGGTTATTTTTATAATTGGATACAAAGCATAACGGCTTAGCATGTTGTGGAAATGAAGTGGTAGAAACTTAGATGTTTAATTGCACATATATTCCTGTTAGTGCTTAGTTTAGAAGCAAAGATTGTATTGTAAATTGTAATGGATGGATGCCATGAGCTAAATACTGAGGACTATTTGGAGTTTTGATGTCTCTTTCTATGTGTTTAATTTTATTAATGGATTAATGGAATGTAAAAGTTGTGGTAATTAGAGACCTCTTGTGGACATTGATTGTTTGTACTTGGCTGGCATAAGCAAAGACTTGTTCTTCTTAATATATTTAAGGGTTGTTTTGAAGACCATCTTAAAGTAATTCTTTTAGTATTTATAACAGTGTAATAGTTAACAAATACAATTTATAATCTGAATATTCCTCATGTCCTTAATCAACAGTCCTCTAAGTGAAACCACATCATGATGTATTCCGCATTGCCTTTGATTCTTGTTTATACAGTTTTGTAAAAAGGAAGTATCTTTTTAGTCAGTCCCTTGGGATTGAAGATGACTTCATTCCATTCCAGATGTGTGAGCTCCAGGATGACTGATGAGTCATCCTGGGATACACAGACCCCACAATACTTGGAACAGAAAATGCCCAGTGGAGCAGGTGGATGGGGGTTTGTGAGACAGTGCAACCCTTTTGTTATTTACCTCAGGTCTCAGTGCCATCCTGAATCATTCTTCCACACTTTCAAGAAACATGGGCCAGGATTTCCTCAGATTCATTGGGGATGTTGCATCTTCATCAAGGAGGACTTAAAAAGTTTCTTGAATGTTTCCCTCTGATTACCGAGTAATCTTTCCCTGTCTCAAACTTGTTGTGTCATGCATGTAAGAAGCTAATGGAGCTGCTTGAGTGCAACTAAGGTTGCAATGCTGGGGATCTTGGCTTGGAGAGGGGACATTGATGTTGGTTCACTTATCCTGCCAGTGGATTTGGAACATTTTACAGAGACAACATTGCTGGCATTCCTCCACTGCATTGAACTGTCTACTACAAGTAACCCATGTCTCAAATACATACAGGAGAGCAGTGACCACAAGCCAGGAGAATTGTGTTTGGTTTGTGGTTTTGATCTCCAAACACTCTTTTACTCAAATAGCCAAGGACTGTATTGGCATGTGGATAGTGATGGTGAATTTCAACCTTGTTAGATCACCCCTTCGTTGAGAGGTAACTACTGATACACAAATGTCTGAGGAACTGCTGAAAAACAAGCTTCCATGTATTTGCAATTGATGTGTACACATGGACATGCACAAATTACAGCAGGAGTCATCGAGAGCAAAGCCTGCCCCTCAGTTTGTCACATATTGAAGACTTCCTAAACTGAAAACAGCTGTACACCTTTAAGCTTAAATTGACATTTATCGTATTTGTAAGAAATAATGAGAAAAAGTAAATTTTGTGCATGGAATATTTCTGATTTTTTCATTGGGAAATGGAATTGACATTGCATTTATTTCTGAACATATTTCCAAGTGGAACTTTCATTTACAGATTACCTTTGACTCTTTAAACATTCTAAGGCACACCTGAGGAGTGTTAACGAGCAACAAAATGCAAAATATAACTTGAAGATGTATTAAAACGATTAATCAAAAGTTGAAACAAAAGGAAGTTAAAGATTGTTTTAATGAAGGAATTCCACAAATTGGGGCCTTAACACCTGAACGTTCTGACACCAGTCACTGAGAAATTAAAATCAGAGATGCACAATGGAACAAAGTTGGAGAAAACAATGGGAAATGTTTTGGGAAATATTAAACTATGGAGCAATTTGGAAGAAAGAATAAAGATTTTTTAAACAGTAAGTTTTCATTGGGAAGAGCAAGGATGAGTGGTAGAAGGAGAGATGTAGTCAAATACAAAGGGTAGCAATAGCAGGGAGTATCAATTGTATAAAAGAAGGCCTCAACAGCATATAAACTGAGTCAAGATCTGAGTTGTTCAATGTTTCATATTAAGTGTAGGTATTAATAGTGAAGGAGGTTATCACAGATTACAAGGGGATCCTGATCAGTTAAACAAGTGGGCTGAGTACAAGTATTTCAATACTGCTAAGTGTGAGGTGATGCATTTTGGAAAATCAAGCCACTGTATGACATACAGTATACTGTGAATGGTAGGGCACCAGAGAGTGCAGTGGAACAGAGGGACCTAGAACTACAAGTTCAGAGCATGTTGAAAGCAGCAACTCAGGTAGACAGGGTGGTTAAAAAAAGGCACACTGGCCTTCATCAGTCTGGGCACTGAGTACAGGAGTTGGGACAAATAAGTCATTGCTGAAGCCATATTTGAAGTACCATGCAGTTTTGGGTGTCCTATTATTGAAAAGACATGGTTCAACTGGAGACAGTGCAGAAAGGATTTACGTGTCACCATCAGGACTAGAGGCCCTGAGTTATAATGAGACGCTGGCCAGGTAAGCTCATTGCCACTTGAAACATGAGGTCAACATTAGAGATATGTTTAAAATTATGAAAGGCATAAATAAGGTGGATGGTAACAGTCTTTGTCCTACATCAGTGGAGTCCAAAACTAGGGACGTAGATTTAGTGTGAAAGAGGAAAGATTTAAAGGAAGCCTGAGGGGCAATATTTTTTCATGCAGAGGGTGATGAGTATGTGGAATGAACTGCTAGAGGGAGGTACAATGTTATCATTTAAGAATCACCTGGACAGGTACATGGAGGGGAGGGGTTTGGAGGGATGTGGGCCAGAGGCAAGAAAGTGGTACTTGCTAAGTGGGTATCATAAACATGGACTCATTGGACTGGAGAGTCTGTATCCATGATGTCTCTATGACTCTATGACTCTAAAGTCAAAGTATTTCAGCTGAAGGGGATGAACTGGATTTAGCTCATATGACAGTAACCTGGAGAATGATGTGCCAATTAGGGGAAATGCCTCGTTCAGGTTATTGACATCTTGAATGATGTTACAAGTACACTAATCACTCTCAATCTTTTCCAGTATACCCTTAACGTGTGTTATATAGGTGGTAGAAAGGCTTTTGAGAATGAGAAGCACAGTTAGTCTGCATAAGATACATAGCCCATGTCTTGTTTTGGGATTTAAATAGCTGTTCCACTCAAGTATTTCCTTTATGATGGGTAATACGGTATCTTGGTAGTACAACCAAGCAGATCGTTCTGGGCTTTCATTTGATGGAAATGGTCTTTGTTCAGTGTCATTGCTACAATAATGTTGGAGCATTTCGACTTGGCTTTTGCCCTGGACTTGTTGCAAAGAGGTTTGAATTAATTCATTAAGTAAAAATTATCGACTTGAGCTGAGTACTACTTCCATCAGTGAATGGATTGACTTCTGCTTTAATGATGGGGAGAAAGTTCATGGTAAAGCAGCTGGAGATAACGAGAATGGGAATTCCTACAGCAAAGCCCTTGGCAGAAGTCTGTCTGGCTCTTTCCATTGTACTAAAGACGATTCCATTCACAGAATGTTCCCCGCTGAATGACGAAGGTTTCTTCATAAGATATTTGCTGTACTGATATCAAAGATGTTGCTCTCAATTTATATCTGGGAATTTGCCCACATTTAACCAAAATTTTAAAGAGATTTTAACTTGAATGGTACTACTGAAAATCAAGATGTAGCTGTTGTAGACATAGAGAAAATAGCAGAACCTATGGGCACACCTTTTGTCTTTCTTTTTTGATGGGATAGACAGGATTAATCCAATGACAATTGTCACATATATGTTACAGAATTTGTTTTTAGGCTTAGGAGTTACCACTCTCATGAGTAATATGTTTGGATTGCCATGTTGTTTAATAAGGAATTTAGCAGAAGTGGGCTCTCTTCGTGGGAGAATACCATTGTAAGAAAAATGCTTTCTTTCCACTGTAAGCACTACTTAATGCAATATACTTGTTACTAATTTGAATTAACACTTTTTTTCAAGTATCATAAAAATATAGAGATACCAATACATAAGATTAGAAGTGCTGACATGGGATTGATATTCTAATTTAATTTGGGTGAGGAATTATCATTGTTCAAGGAAAACATTGATTTTCAAAGAGTTTACAGATTCAAAACCTGCCCAAGCCTCCCATCACAGGTAATATGAACTCCAACAAAGAACAAGTGCTAGAGCTGCTTTAACAAGGACGTCTGCTATTTTCAAATAAACAAGCTGTGGCCTAGAAGTAGAATGATGCACAGTGGACACCAATAAGACAATACATGAGCGGTTACTGATTTTTTTCCTCTGCTATTGCAAAATCTAGTAGTGCTCATTGCCCAAGGTGTTGTCTGTGTTACAGAACAGCATCAACAAAGATAGAGGCATTCTCTTGCCCGTGCACCACTGTTTAAAGACAGTGAAATTGGAGACTGAATCCAGATTGCAACAGTGTGTTGCCTGGGTCGGTAGGTGTAATAGATGTAAGTATAAAATCATAAGTCATAGGAGCAGAATTAGGTCATTCAACCCATTGAGTCTGCTCCACCATTCAATCATGGCTGATTTTTTTCAACTCTATTCTCTAGCCTTCCCCCTATAGCCCTTAATGACTTTACCATTCAAAAACCTATCAAATTATTCCTTAAGTACACCCAATGTCTTAGCCTCCCTCTAGGGCAACAAATTTTATAGATTCACCACCGTCTGGCTAAAGATATTTCTCCTCATCTCTTTATTCAGAGGCTATGTAATTGTATCTTATTAATGGAAATGACTTCTCCACTTCTTCTCTATCCATGACTTTCAGTACGTTACTTTTCCAGAATCAGGGTTATGATCACTGGCGTATGTTGTGAATCATGTTGATTTGTGGCAGCAGTACATTGTGTTACGTACCCCATAACTGGGTTGCCAAAGCAGCAGAAATGGACCACTCAGTTGGAGTCTGGATTACTGGAACTAAGGAAGTTTTATTAAAGAAATAAGCAACACAGTACTCTAATCAAAAGGATATAAATGCAACAATTTAGCAATGATAAAACACGCATGTACACAGAACTAGGATAATAGGATCAATCAAGCTCTATCGCAGTCTAGGGGTAAAATGTTCAGTCATCAAGTGACACAGAGTTCAGTTTAATTCAGTTCGCAGTAATCGCTGTCGTGTCGTTGTGGAGAGAAAGAGAGAGAACGAATGAATATTCAAATCGGTTTCCAAACAGACCTTCAATATTCCTCGCAGTTAGCTGTCGGGCGAACCCTTTGTAATGTCTTCTGAGGTCACCAACTGTGACCCCTCCGTTCCAGATACGATCGTTCTTCTGCGGTGAACCCGGCAGCCAGGCAAGGGCGGACACACACACCAGGTTCCCACCCGACCGTATATTTCCACCCTGTGCGTCTATGGCTGGTCCCGCGACCAAACCTCCAAAAACTCCCACCAACTTGTGGGGGAGCACACCGCTTCCAGGGTCTCGTTACCTCGTGGTGTCGTGTGTCTGTTGCCTTAGCGAACCTGTCCCTTTTTATCCCCCTGCTGGGGTATCGCCTGTCCATCAAACTTCAAACAGTTCAGGGTTCAAAGCCACCGGTCTCTGACAATACTCGGAACCGTGTCTCCTTTCAGTAATCTCTCTCGTCTCTCTCTTATTAGCACCTTGCATGTTCCCCCATTGTCCTCTTATTGGCATCAATCTTCTGATAACTGGTTCTTTTGTCACAATTGTAACGTATAATAATAGAAAAAAATACAAATGACAATACGAAATATATTTTTAAAATTATACAGTGCAAAAAGAGAGCAAAAAAAAGTGAGATAGTGTAATGGGTTCATTGTCCATTCAGAAATCTGATGGTGGAGGGGAAGATGCTATGCATCTTTAGGCTCTTGGACCTCCTCCTTGATGGTAGCAATGCAAAGAGGGTACGTCCTGGGTAATGCGGGCCCATAATGATGGATGCCACTTTGTTTGTTGGCTCAAGGCCTGTGCTTAATCAGGTTTAGAACGATAAATGAAGCTGCAGAAAGTTGCGAATTCAGCCAGATCCATCATGGGCACTAGACTCCCCAGCACCAAGGACATCTTCGAAAGGAAATAACTCAAACAAAGTGGCATCCATCATTATGGGCCCCCATTACCCAGGACGTACCCTCTTTCATAGGTTAAGTTTTTCGTTCTTGTGTGATATCAATGTATCAATGTTAGAGAGGAGATTAACACAATAGAAAGGAAGGACATTAGCCGGGAGGATGTGGAATCGATATGGGTAGAGCTGCATAACACTAAGGGGCAGAAAACACTGGTGGGAGTTGTGTACAGGCCACCTAACAGTAGTAGTGAGGTTGGGGATGGCATTAAACAGGAAATTAGAAATGTGTGCAATAAAAGAACAGCAGTTATAATGGGTGACTTCAATCTACATATAGATTGGGTGAACCAAATTGGTAAGGGTGCCGAGGAACAGGATTTCTTGGAATGTATACAGGTTGGTTTTTTGAACCAACATGTCGAGGAACCAACTAGAGAGCAGGCTATTCTAGACTGGGTATTGAGCAATGAGGAAGGGTTAGTTAGCAATCTTGTTGTGAGAGGCCCCTTGGGTAAGAGTGACCATAATATGGTGGAATTCTTCATTAAGATGGAGAGTGACATAGTTAATTCAGAAACAAAGGTTCTGAACTTAAAGAAGGGTAACTTTGCAGGTGTGAGACTTGAATTAGCTAAGATAGACTGGCAAATGACACTTAAAGAGTTGACGGTGGATATGCAATGGCAAGCATTTAAAGATCGCATAGATGAACTACAACAATGGTTCATCCCAGTTTGGCAAAAGAATAAATCAGGAAAGGTAGTGCACCCATGGCTGACAAGGGAAATTAGGGATAGTATCAATTCCAAAGAAGAAGCATACAAATTAGCCAGAAAAAGTGGCTCACCTGAGAACTGGGAGAAATTCAGAGTCCAGCAGAGGAGGACAAAGGGCTTAATTAGGAAAGGGAAAAAAAGATCATGAGAGAAAACTGGCAGGGAACATAAAAACTGACTGTAAAAGTTTGTATAGATATGTGAAAAGAAAAAGATTGGTTAAGACAAATGTAGGTCCCCTACAGACAGAAACAGGTGAATTGATTATTGATAATATGACTCCAATGAAGCTGCCTCCCCACCCAAAGCACTGCTGAATTAAAGAGTGTAACCTATTGTAACTTTAAGAATGTGTATGACCACTTGGAATGGAATCATGAATTTTGACTTTGTAACATATCGAAAATTGTATTCAGCAGTTTTACATAGATACTGGGAGAAACATAGAAACATAGAACCATAGAAAATAGGTGAAGATGTAGGCCATTCGGCCTTCGAGCCTGCACCGCCATTCAGTATGATCATGGCTGATCATCCAACTCAAATCCCTGTACCTGCCTTTAGCCACAAGGGCCATATCTAACTCCCTCTTAAATATAGCCAATGAACTGGCCTCAATTGTTTCCTGTGGCAGAGAATTCCACAGATTCACCACTCTCTGTGTGAAGAGGTTTTTTCTCATCTGGGTCCTAAAAGGTTTCCCCTTTATCCTTAAACTGTGACCCCTCATTCTGGACTTCCCCAACATCTGGAACAATCTTCCTGCATCTAGCCTGTCCAATCCCTTTAGGATTTTATACATTTCAATTAGATCCCCCCTCAATCTTCTAAATTCCAACGAGTATAAGCCTAGCCGATCCAGTCTTTCATCATATGAAAGCCCTGCCATCCCTGGAATCAATCTGATGAACCTTCTTTGTACTCCCTCTATGGCAAGAATGTCTTTCCTCAGATTAGGGGACCAAAACTGCACACAATACTCCAGGTGTGGTCTCACCAAGGCCATGTACAACTAGAAGAGAGAAGAGAGTTACTTCTTGATTGCTCAGGTCAGGAGGGGAGGGGGAGGGAGGGGTGTAAAATTTAACATTAGATTAAAAAGGAAATTGATTTAACAGTTCTTTATAGTTAGTGAAGTTTTATTTTAAAAGTACGAGATCCAAGTCAGGTCAGGAAGATGGTGCTCAAATCAGGGAACGGTGACCTGGTCAGTTGTCAAGAAGCACCCTCATTAGATCACCAGTGGAAGGATGGCCTGGATGGTTGAGAGTAGATATTGTGCTCAACTTGTAGCATTAGGGTTGGGAGGCGTGATCCATGACCATCTGAATAGCATGCTTCCAAACATTCAATTTACAATGGAGATGGAGAAGAATGGTTGCCTCCCTTTCCTGACCACTAATACATTGGAAACCAGATGGTAGTCTCTGACATAGTGTCTATCAGAAACCTATTCACATGGACTTATACGTCAACAATAACAGCCACCATCACACCTCCCAACATAGAGTTGTTCTTTCTACTTTGATTAACCATGCAAAAACTATTTCAGACCCCAGAGAGTATCCCCAAGAAAATAAAACAGTTACACACCACATTCTTAGGGAATAGCTAAAGGTGAAGGAGATCAATCGGATCCTTAAAAGGGCTGATGGAAAAACCAGGAAACCGAATAATGGGGAGGAACCTGTCACTAACATCTGTCTTCCCTATATTTCCACGTTTTCTGGAAGGATTGCCAGGATCCTGAAGGAGTACCAAATTAATACTATCCACAAACCCATAAGGAAACTTAAGTCACATTTTATGTGGGTCAGAGGTGATCTGAAACTCAAGTCATCTGGTGGTTCCAGGATTATCTGTGAACGCAGAGCAGCGTTTATCAGCCAGGTGGTATGCACTGTGAAAACCTGCATCAAGGAGCACAGGAGGTGCATCTGTTCGGGTTACCTGGAGAAATTAGTGGTAGTAGAAAATTGCATTTGCAATGGCCATAGGTTTGACTTTGACGGCACAAATCCACTGCGCCGCACGAATGTCTTTTTGGACTCCCAGGTAAAAGGAGCCATTGAAATAAAACTGGAGGAAAAGAATTTTAACAAAGATGAATATCTCGCTCTAAGTAAAAATTGGAATTTGATTGCAAACAAGGTGGGAGAGTGGAAACCTGATTGGATGAGGACTACCCAGTCAGGAGGACCGAATACAGGGATATAAATATCACCGGACCAGACATGCCCAGACATCATCCTTGAAGAAAATGGCAGAGTTTATTATCGAAACATTGGTTATAATCGATACCTCTGCCTGGTTGGAAGCCTGAGAAGAGTTTTTCTTCATATATGCCAGGAAAGCACTAGATCCTTTATTAACTTCTCTTTGATTAATGCTAAGACAAACTTCATTAGTTGATTTGCTCCTTTATGCATGTAATGCTCCATCCACAGACCAAGCCTTTGAAACTTTTTTTTACTGTGGTAAAGGACTAAAGGGCCGCACTGTAGCGCAGTGGTCATTGCAATGCTTTACAGCACCAGCAATTGCAATTGGGGTTCAATCCCCACTGCCTGTAAGGAATTTGTATACTCTCCCATGACTGTGTGTGTTTCCTTGAGGTGTTCCAGTTTCTAGCCACATTCCAAAAACAATCAGGTGAGGGATAGTGAATTGTGGGTAGGCTACATTGGCGTGGCAAACATGGCAACCCTTTCAGGCTGCCCCCAGCACAATCCTTGGACTGTGTTGGTCGTTCATACAAACAACACATTTCAATGTATGTTATGGCATCTTGATGTTCATGTGACAAATAAAGCTAATCTTTCATCTTTAAGCAACATGTTAGAAATTATTTTTTTGTAATAAATTGGTAGCCGTAGCTGATGTTAGAGAGCTGAAACCTGAATATTCTCATCAAGGATTCATCCGGAAAAGGCAGCGCCACATCTTTGCTGCTAAAATAGATGTTAGATTTGGTGTAAACTCAACGCAGCACTCTCCAAGGGTTCATTCCCATCCTGTCTGGTCTGCCAACGAGTGCGACCATCTGAGCCAACTGACACACTGTTAAATCATTGAATTCAAAGAACGCTCGAGTCTCAGTTGTTAATGCATTTTTATCAATCTAACTCGACATTTCACTTGAACCATCACTGACAACTTAAGTAACTGTCCTGGTGTGATGTCAGTTAGCATAATGCAGACATGACAGAGGCGATGTGTGAAACATCTCACAGTTTCAAGTGTATCCTGTGTAGACACAGAGGCTGCTGTGTTGCCCTAGAGCAAAATGCATGATGTTGATTAAAAATGAGTCAGAGAGTATTGAATATCAGTAGGAAACATCTGACTAATTTAAAATTCTAAAAATATTTAGTATTTGCATAAAATTCTCTGTTGCAGTATATTTCAGCTTCTGAAATTAAATGTACTTTTGATAGACCAAGCTTTGCAAAAGATTCCAAGAAAATTAAATTAACTTGAAAGGCTTTGGTTTGAAAAAGATCTAGTAGCATTGTAAAAGAATGATCAGTTTGGGACTTAGGTCTTCAAAGCATTAGTTTCTGAGAGGAAGTTACAATTGTAGAATCTCTTCCTTTGTCTTTTTCCTAAAACATTGATACATATATAAAGACAAACATCAAAGAAAGAGGTCCCTTAGCCCACTGAGTCTACACTGACCACTCATTTAAGTTGATTCTAAGTAAAACCTATCTTTCATTCTCCCCTGCCCACCACTCTCCTTCCAGGTTCTCCCACTCACCTACACAGATGGACCAATTCACCTGTCAACCCACACATTTTTGGGGCCTGGAAGGAAACAATAACTTCGGGTGGACGCCCAATGGTCAGAGTAGGGTCATGCAGTTAGAAGTTCATTCCTTAAGTGCCATTACCTACAAATTACATCCACAAGTGCTCAGTGAGAGATTAGTGCCCCACAGTATAATAATAAAACACAGAGTGAATACTTCTCTTGCCTTTGGAAAGGACACAATTTGGAATCTTGTAGTACAGGGGTTTGATGAGGAGTCAATACAACCATGACAGAACATTGTGATAGGGCTCCAATTGTTTGGGAACAATTGATAATTTCAACACAGATTTTATATTTCCTACAATGAGTATTTCCCTAAATAATTTGCAGCAGTTCAGGTACTCATTGCGATATTCTTAAATGTCATGAAACTTCGCTTCCAGCACCCCATTAGTCAATGCATTCATAGTTTTCTAATTAACAAACTCTGCTCACTCTGGGCTTGTGTTGGTTTCACTTCAAATATCTGTGGTACAATTTTTAGTCAACCTTGAATATGTAAATTAAGGATCTGATTCCTGATTGGCAGGCACAGGGCTCATGTTTGGCCTCCCCTGACCAACATAGTTATCAAGGACATATTTCACAATCTTTTACAATGAATGTGTCATTAGAATAAGGAACATGAACACTCCCTGACAATTCTCCTGTACTTCGTACACTTGGCCTGGTCCTAAAAGGTATTGGTGATGAAGCAAAGAATCAGAATAGAGTCTCTCCCATGAGATGACCAGTGAAGATTCAAGTATTGACATTAGGATGTCCCAAGTTTTTGGATGAAGTCCAAGCCTAAAGTCTTGTAGAATCTTTTCTGCACCCACCACTGGTGTGTCTTGGCTCCTCAGTGCATCAGAATAATTTTTATATCTACCTTTCACACATCCCTTCACATGCACATCTCAATCCATCAAAAGATAACTTGCACATCAGTGGAAGAAAATTAAAATGGAGAACTTAAATTTGAATATCTTAAATTATTTCTGTCAACAAAACAGCAAAATACTAAAGAGAAGACAGTTGTTATCAGTGGATGAGACTATCATACCCAAGGCATAAATAGAGTAATTTGAAACTAATGGGTTTGCAAAAGGACCAGAGATTTAGAAAAATAAAATATAAGGGAAAGGGTCATGAAACAATTGAAGTCTGGCTGGAGGGAAAGGACATGTGTTTACAGTTTCTGGCACAGCAGCTCAGCATGCTACGAAATTAAATCGCAGAGGCACAAAAATGGCCAGGTTGAGGGAAGATGGAAGATTTGGAGGTTTTGGGATGGGTTGGCAATCAGCACAGTCATTATTATGAAAATTGTTTTAGACCAGTTGTATTGTTAATCATTGGTATAGCTTAGTAGAAGGGTGTGGGACTGTTTTAATCAATTATTTTACATATGGTTTTATACAACGGCCCATAAGACATTGGAGCTAATTAGGCCATTTGGCACATCGAATTTTCTCTGTCATTCCATCAGAGCTGATCCGTTTTCTTCTTGACCCTATTCTTCTGCCTTCTTCTCCTAACTTTTGTTGCCCTGATTATACAAGAACCTATCAACTTCTGCTTTAAATAAACTCAATGATATGGCATCCAGAGCTGTCTGTGGCAATTAAATCAACAGTTTCACTACCCTCTGGCTAAAGAAATTTCTCCTAATTTCCATTCTAAATGAGCATTCTTCAATTCTGATCTGTGCCCTCTGGTCCTAGATTTTCCCACTATAGGAAATATTCTCTCCACATCCACTTTATCCAGACATTTCAATATTCGATAGGTTGCAATGAGATCTCCCCTCGCCATCCTTCTAAATGCAAGTGACTACAGGCACACAGCAATCAAACGTTCCTCATATGTTAACACTTTCATTCCTGGGATCATTCTCGTGAACCTCCGCTGGACCCTTTCCTATCGCAGCACATCTTTCGTTAGATAAGAGGTCCAAAATCACTCACAGTACTCCATGTGATCTGACCAATGCATTATAAATCCTCAGCATAATGTTCTTGCTTATTTATTCTAGTCCTGTCAAAATGAATGCTAAAATTGCATTTGTCTTCCTTGCCACTGACTTAACCTAAAAGTTAACCTTCAGGGAATCCTGCACAAGGACTCCCAAATCCCTCTACGCCTCTGATTTTTGAATTTTCTCCCCATTTAGAAAATACTCCATGTCTTTATTCCTTGTGCCCAAGTGCACCTCCCTACATTATATTCCACCTGCCACTTGTTTGCCCATCTTCCCCATCTAAGTCATTCTGCAGAAATCCTGCTTCCTCAACACTACCTGCCCCTCCACTTAGCTTTGTATCATCTGCAAATTTGCCACAGAGCCATCAATTCCATCATCCAAATCATTGATCAATTCCATCATCCAAATCATTGACATAAACAGTAATGTGAAAAGAGGCAGTCCCAATACTGACCCCTGTGACATACCATTAGTCACCGGCAGCCAACCTGAAAATGCCCCTTTATTCCTACTCTTTAACCTCCTGCCAGTCAGCCAATCTTCTGTCCATTTTAGGATCTTTCCTGTAATTCCATGGGCTCATATCTTGTTAAGCAGCTTCAGGTGTGACACCTTGTCAAAAGCCTTCTGAAAATCTAAATAAACAGCATCTATTGACTCCATTTTATCTATCCTGCCTAATATTTTCTCAAAGAATTTAAGCAGATTTATCAGGCAAGATTTCCCCTTAAGGAAACAACACTTACTTGGTCTTATGAACCCCCAAGTACTGTACCCCAAAAATCTCATCCTAAATAATGGACTCCAACATCTTTCCAGCAACTGAAGTCAGGCTAACTGGTTTATAATTTCCTTTCCACTGCCTCTCTCCCTTCTCAAAGTGACATTCACAATCTTCTTGTCCTTAGGAACTATTCCAGAATCTAGTGATTCTTGAAAGATCATTACTAATGCCTCTACAATCTTTTCAACTACCTTTTTCGGAACCCTGGAGGGTAGTCCATCTGGTACAGTTGACCCATCTACCTTTATGATTTTCAGCTTCCCAAGCACCTTCTCCTCAGTAACACGAACACCAATCACATCTGCCCCCTGACACTGTCGCAGGGTCCAGTGAGGTGGAGGAACTGAGCGAAATACATGTTAGTAGGGAAGTAGTGTTAGGTAAATTGAAGGGATTAAAGGCAGATAAATCCCCGGGCCAGATGGTCTGCATCCCAGAGTGCTTAAGGAAATAGCCCAAGAAATAGTGGATGCATTAGTGATAATTTTTCAAAACTCGTTAGATTCTGGACTTGTTCCTGAGAATTGAAGGGTGGCTAATGTAACCCCACTTTTTAAAAAAGGAGGGAGAGAGAAACCGGTTAGCCTAACGTCGGTGGTGCGGAAACTGCTGGAGTCAGATATCAAAGATGTGATAACAGCACGTTTGGAAAGCGGTGAAATCATCGGACAAAGTCAGCATGGATTTGTGAAAGGAAAATCATGTCTGACGAATCTCATAGAATTTTTTGAGGATGTAACTAGTAGAGAGTTTAGGGGAGAACCAGTGGATGTGGTATATTTGGATTTTCAAAAGGCTTTTGACAAGGTCCCACACAGGAGATTAGTGTGCAAACTTAAAGCACACGGTATTGGGGGTAAGGTATTGATGTGGATAGAGAATTGGTTAGCAGACAGGAAGCAAAGAATGGGAATAAACGGGACCTTTTCAGAATGGCAGGCAGTGACTTGTGGGGTACCGCAAGGCTCAGTGCTGGGACCCCAGTTGTTTACAATATATATTAATGACTTGGATGAGGGAATTAAATGCAGCATCTCTAAGTTTGCGGATGACACGAAGCTGGGTGGCAGTGTTAGCTGTGAGGAGGATGCTAAGAGGATGCAGGGTGACTTAGGTTAGGTGAGTGGGCAAATTCATGGCAGATGCAATTTAATGTGGATAAATGTGAAGTTATCCACTTTGGTGGCAAAAATAGGAAAACAGATTATTATCTGAATGGTGGCCAATTAGGAAAAGGGGAGGTGCAACGAGACCTAGGTGTCATTATACACCAGTCATTGAAAGTGGGCATGCAGGTACAGCAGGCAGTGAAAAAGGCAAATGGTATGCTGGCATTTATAGCGAGAGGATTTGAGTACAGGAGCAGGGAGGTACTACTGCAGTTGTACAAGGCCTTGGTGAGACCGCACCTGGAATATTGTGTGTAGTTTTGGTCCCCTAATCTGAGGAAAGACATCCTTGCCATAGAGGGAGTACAAAGAAGGTTCACCAGATTGATTCCTGGGTTGGCAGGACTTTCATATGAAGAAAGACTGGATGAACTAGGCTTGTACTCATTGGAATTTAGAAGATTGAGGGGGGATCTGATTGAAACGTATAAAATCCTAAAGGGATTGGACAGGCTAGATGCAGGAAGATTGTTCCCGATGTTGGGGAAGTCCAGAACAGGGGGTCACGGTTTGAGGACAAAGACCTTTTAGGACTGAGATTAGGAAAAACTTCTTCACACAGAGAGTGGTGAATCTGTGGAATTCTCTGCCACAGGAAACAGTTGAGGCCAGTTCATTGGCTATATTTAAGAGGGAGTTAGATATGGCCCTTGTGGCTACAGGGATCAGGGGGTATGGAGGGAAGGCTGGGGCGGGGTTCTGAGTTGGATGATCAGCCATGATCATAATAAATGGCGGTGCAGGCTCGAAGGGCCGAATGGCCTACTCCTGCACTTATTTTCTATGTTTTCTATGTTTTCTATTTCTGGCATTCTGCTAGTGACTCCCACAGTGAAGAATGACATAAAATACATACTAAGTTCCTTCACCATTTCTTTGTTTCCCTTTATTACCCCTCCAGCATCATTTTCCAGCAGTCTGATCTCCATTCTTATCTTTCTTTTACTCTTTATATATTTGGATAAACTTCCCATATCCTCTTTTATATTATTGGCCAACTTACATTCCTAGTTCACCCTTACCATCCTTATGGCTTTTTAGCTGCCTCCTGTTAGTTTTTAAATGCTTCCCAACCCTCTACCTTCTCACTATTGTTTGCTTTTATGCTGTTTTTGACCTCCCTTGTCAGCCACAGTTACCTCGTCCTCCCTTGAGAATACTTAATCATCCTTGAAATGTATTTCTCCTGCGCCTTCTGAATTTCCCCCATAAACACCAGCCATTGCTGTTCTTCCATCATCCCTGCTAGTATCCCCTTACAATCAGCTTTGGCCAGCTCCTCTCTCATACCTCTGTAATTCCCTTTGCTCCATTGTAATGCTGATATATTCAATTTTATCTTCTCCTTCTCAAACTGCAGAGTGAATTCTATCATATTATCATCACTTGAGCTTAAGCTTCCTAATCAAATCTGGGTCATTACGTAACACCCAATCCAGAATTGCCATTCCTCTGGATGGCTCAACCACAAGCTGCTCTAAATAGCCATCTGGTCGGCATTCTACAAATTCGCTCTCTTAGGATCCAATACCAACCAGATTTTCCCAATCTCCTTGCATATTGAAATCCCCTATGACTTTCCCAACATTTCCTTTTTTACATGCCTTTTCTATCTCCCATCGTAATTTGCAGCCCATATCCTGGCTACTGTTCGAAGATCTGTATATCTCCCATCAGGGTCTTTTTAGCCTTGCAGTTTCTTAACTCGACCCACAAGGATTCTACATCTTCTAATTTTATGTCCCCTCTTTCTTAGGATTTGATTACATTTTTTACTAATTGAGCCACCCCACCTCCTCTGCCTACCTGTCTGTCCTTTCAATATACTGTATATCCTTGGATGTTAAACTCCCAATTATGATCTTCTTCCTGTTATGACTTAGAGCCGCCCACATTATCATACCTGCCCATCACTAACAAGATTATCTACCTTATTGTATACTGTATGTATTCAGATATAACACCTTCAGTCCTGCATTCATCATCCTTTTTGATTTTGCCTGTCTGTTACATTTCAACTCATCCCGCTAACTGCAATTTTGCCCTATCATATGCCTGTCCTTCCTCACAGCCTCATTACACACTGCATCTAGTTGTACAATGACTGCCCATCCTCAGCCCTCTCACTCTATTCCCCCATCCCCCAGCGAAATTAATTTAAACTCTCCCCTGCAGCTCTAGCAAAACCACCTGCAAGGATACTGGTCTCCCCCCGGGTTCAGGTGGAACTAGTCCTTTTGTACAGGACATACCTTCCCCTGAGGAGATCCCAATGATCCCTGCACCAGTTCCTCAGCTACACACTTATCTGCCAGATCATCCAATTCTTACCTTCACTGGCATGTGGTACAGGCAGCAATCCAGAGATTACTATCCTGGAGGTCCTGTTTCTCAGTTTGCTGCATAACTCCCTATATTCTCTCTTCAGGACCCCCTTTCTTTCCTAGCTGTGTTGTTGGTACCAGTAGATACTGTGATTTCCAGCTACATAACCTCCCCCTATAGAATGTCATTTATCTGACCAGAGATATCCTGGACTCAGGCAACTGAGAGACAACGTACTATTTGAGTGTTTACTTCATGTCTGCAGAATCTGTTTTCTACTGAAACATAGAAACATAGAAAACCTACAGCACAATACAGGCCCTTTGGCCCTCAAAGCTGTGCTGAACATGTCCTTAGCTGAGAAATTACCTAGGGTTACCTATAGCCTTCTATTGTTCTGAGCTCCATGTACCTATGCAGGAGTCGCTTAAAACACCCCACCGTATCCAACTCCACCACCATCACTGGCGCCCAGTCCACGCACTCAGCACTCTGCGTAAAAACCTTACCCCTGACATCTCTTCTGTACCTCTGTACCTGGGTGTATGGGGTGTCAGGGAGGGGTAGCACCTCTGGTGGGGGAACATGTTGCGTCCTTTTTAGGGCAGTTTGTCCACCTTTGGTCCCCACCTGGCACTCAGCTCTCACCTGTGGCTCCCTGTAGCTGTTTGCATGTGACAGCGGCCACACCCCGGGCAACGGCTTCGATAAGCCGGCTAAACCAGGTGAGGGTAGCCAACAGGTCTCAAACCCTCGGTGAGATAGGGAGTTGTCTATCCCAGCACGTGAAGACAGACTCCGGCGGATTGAGCGGACGAGACCAATGGAAGGTCCAACGGTCAAGGCGGCGGTCTCTGCAAGCGTCGTGGAACGTGTAGAGCAGGACAAGACACAGAAGACGTCCTGGTCATCCACTGCACCTAGTCCCATCTCCAGCCGTCTCGACTCTGTCTTGCCACTGGATCCAGATGGGAATTGGGAAGAGAGAGTGAGGCTGACGCTGCGCAACTCTCCCTCACTTAAATCCAAATCACGCACTAGTCTCGACACCATCATAATGGTGTCGAGGTCCTCATCGACGTCAACGATGGACGAACAACAACAACAACAACAACCTACTTCCAAGCACCTTAAAAATGTGCCCTCTCGTGTTAGCCATTTCAGCCCTGGGAAAATGCCTTTGAATATCCACACGATCAATGCCTCTCATCATTTTATATACCTCTATCAGGTTACCTCTCATCTTCCATCGCTCCAAGGAGAAAAGGCCGAGTTCATTTGCTCATAAGGCATGCTCCCCAATCCAGCCAACGTCCTCGTAAATCTCCTCTGCACCCTTTCTATGGTTTCCACATTCTTCCTATAGTGAGGCAACCAGGACTGAGCACAGTACTCCAAGTGGGGTCTGACCAGGGTCCTATATAGCTGCAACATTACCTATCAGCTCTTAAACTCAGTTCCACGATTGATGAAGGCCAATAAACTATATGCTTTCTTAACCACAGAGTCAACCTGCGCAGCAGCCTTGAGTGTCCTATGGACTCGGATCCCAAGATCCCTCTGATCCTCCACACTGCCAAGAGTCTTAACATTAATATTATATTCTGTCATCTTATTTGACCTACCAAAATGAACCACCTCACACTTATCTGGGTTGAGAACTCCATCTGCCACATCTCAGCCCATTTTTGCATCCTATCAATGTCCCACTGTATCCTCTGACAGCCCTCCACACTATCCACAACACCTTCAACCTTTGCGTCATCAGCAAATTTACTAACCCATTGTTCCACTTGTTCATCCAGGTCATTTATAAAAATCACAAAGAGTAGGGGTCCCAGAAAATATTCCTGAGGCACACCACTGGTCACTGATCCATGCAGAATATGACCCATCTGCAACCACTCTTTGCCTTCTGTGGTCAAGCCAGTTCTGGATCCCATGCCTCCTTACTTTCTCAATAAGCCTTGCATGGGGTACCTTGTCAAATGCCTTGCAGAAATTCATATGCACTACATCTACTGCTCTACCATTATCAATGTGTTTAGTCACATTCTCAAAAAATCCAATCAGGCTCGTAAGACATGACTTGCCTTTCACAAAGCCATGCTGACTATTCCTAATCATATTATACCTCTCCAAATGTTCATAAATCCTGCCTCTCAAGATCTTCTCCATCAACTTACCAACCACTGAAGTAAGACTCACTGCTCTATAATTTCCTGGGCTAACTCTACTCTCTTTCTTGATTAAGGGAACAAAACCCACAACCCTCCAGTCCTCCGCAACCTCTCTCATCCCCATTGATGATGCAAAGATCATCGCAAAAGGCACAGCATTCTCCTCCCTTGCTTCCCACAGTAGCCTGGGGTACATCCCGTCTGGTCCCAGTGACTTATCCAACTTGATGCTTTCCAAAAGCGCCTGCACATCCTCTTTCTTAATATCTACATGCTCAAGCATGTCCGTCCACTGTACGTCACCCCTACAATCGCCAAGATCCTTTTCTGTCGTGAATACAGAAGCAAAGTAGTCATTAAGTACCTCTGCTATCTCCTCCTGTTCCATACACACTTTTCCACTGTCACACTTGATTGGTCCTATTCTCTCATGTCTTATCCTTTTGCACTTAATATACAAACGGTACTTACAGAATGGCTTGGGGTTTTCATTAATCCTGTCCGCCAAGGCCTTCTCATTGCCCCTTCTGTCTTTCCTAATTTCATTCTTGAGCTCCTTCCTTCTAGCCTTATAATCTTCCAGCTCTCTATCATTACCTAGCTTTTTGAAAATTTCGTAAGTGCTTCTTTTCTTCTTGACTAGATGTACGACAGCCTTTGGACACCATAGTTCTGTACATTTCCCTGAGAACATCTGTTTCCAATTTATGCTTCCAAGTTCCTGCCTGATAGCATCATATTTCTCCTTATTCCAATTAAACGCTTTCCTAACTTGTCTGTTCCTATCCCTCTCCAATGCTATGGTAGATGAGACAGAGTTGTGAGCACTATTTACAAAATGCTCTCCCACTGAGAGACCTGACACCTGACCAGGTTCATTTCCCAATACCAGATCAAGTACAGCCTCTCCTCTTGTAGGCTTATGTACATATTGTGTCAAGGGAGCTTCTTGAACACACCTAACAAACTCCACCCCATCTAAACTCCTCGCCAGGGACATGCCAATCAATATTTGAGAAATTAAAATCTCCTACCACAACCACCCTGCCACCCTGTTATTATTACAACTTTCCAGAATCTGTCTCCCTAACTGCTCCTTGATGTCCTTGTTACTATTGGATGGTCTATAAAAAAACACTCAGTAGAGTTTATTGACCTCCTTCCTGTTCCTAACTCCCACCCACAGAGACTCCATAGACAATCCCTCCATGTCTTTCTCGTCTTCTATGGCCGTGACATTATCTCTGATCAACAGTGCCACGCCCCCACCTCCTTTGCCTCCCTCCCTGTCCTTTCTGAAACACCTAAAGCCTGGCACTCAAAGTAGTCATTCCTGCCCCTGAGTCATCCAAATCTCAGAAATGGCCACAACATCATAGCTGCAAGTACTGATCCACGCTCTAAGCTCATCCACTTTGTTCATAATACACCTTGCATTAAAATAGACACAACTCAAACCATCGGTCTGAGCGCGTTCCTTCTCGATTACCTGCCTATCCTCTCTCTCGCACTGTCTTCAAGCTTTCTCTATTTGTGAGCCAACTGCCTCTTCCTCTGTCTCTTCAGTTTGGTTCCCACCCCCCAGCATTCCTAGTTTAAGCTCTCCCCAATAGCTTTAGCAAACCTCCCCACCAGGATATTGGTCCCCCTGGGATTCAAGTGCAGCCTGTCCTTTTTGTACAGGCCACACCTGCCCCCAAAGAGTCCCAATGATCCAGAAATCTGAATCCCTGCCCCCTGCTCCAATCCCTCAGCCACGCAATTATCCTCCACTTCACTCTATTCCTATACTCACTGTCCCGTGGCACAGACAGTAATCCCGAGATTACTAACCTTTGTGGTCCTGCTTCTCAGCTTCCTTCCTAACTCCCTGGAATCTGCTTTCAGGACCTCCTCCCTTTTCCTGCCTACGTCGTTGGTACCAATATGTACCACGACCTCTGGCTGTTCTCCTTCACACTTCAGGATATCTTGGATACGATCAGAAACATTCCGGACCCTGGCACCTGGGAGGCAAACTACCATCTGTGCTTCTTTGCTGTGTCCACAGAATCACCTGTCCTCTACTACATTCCTCTAACACCCCCCCACCACTTCCTTTCTAATCCACTGAGCCAGGTTCAGTGTCAAGTGCCAGAGACCTGGTCGCTACAGCTTCACCCCGGTAGGTCTCCACTCACCCCCCCATCCCCCCCCCCGCCAACAGTATCCAAGCGATATAATTATTATTAGGAAACGGCCACATGGGTACCCAGGCACTTGCCATAAGGGAGTCACCCAGCACTTGCCTCCTGCGACTTAGGGGTGACTCCCTACCTGTAGTTCCTATCTATAACCTTATATAACCCTTTCATTCCCCTGTATGAGCTGAAGATCATATTGAGCTGCAGCTCCAGTTTCTTAACATGGTCTCAAAGGAGCTGCAGCTCAGTGCACTTTGTTCAGGTATACTTACCAGGGAGATGGAAGGTCTCCCAAATTTTCAACATCTCACACAAGGAACATACTATTACCTCCTTATCCATTCAGAGTACTCACAGAAAAATAAGCTTACTAGAAAGTTTCTTACTTGCTTACTCAGAACCTCCACCTGTGCTTGCCCAAGCCTGTTGAACCAAAGCTGGACAACTCTAATATTGGCCTACTCACCCAATGTCCACTCCAACAATGGCTGCTCCACTTCGACATCCTTTTTTTTATTGGTCCCCCACACTGCTTTCAGCCCACTGAAAGAAAGCTAAAATCTCCCAAGCTCTTTAAAACTTTGTGCTGCATCATCAACAAACAACTTCTCATGCTGCTTTCAGCCTGCAGAAAGAAAGTTGATAGCACCCAAGCATTTTTTGAATTTTGCACTGCATCACAAAAGAATGACCGCTCATATAGTTTTCCTACAGAAAGAAAGCTAAAGGTTCTCAAACTTTTTTTAAACTTCATGCACCATCACCAACGAGCAATCTCTCGCACTGATGTCAGCCTGCAGGCATTATGCCTTATGTACAGTATCTTTATGTTTCTTTTGCTTCTTATAATTTATTATACTCTAATAAAGTAATCTGCAGCGACTTTGTACTGTCCCCTCTCACTCAATGATCTGAATCCTTGAAACCTGCTTATCATTCTCTTTCATTTTGGCGCAGTTGGCAGAATTCATTCAAAAAAATATTGAAACAAAGGCTAAAGAACCAGAACCTGAGACCTTCCCGGTCCTAGTTAGGATGGACAATTCTACACCAAGTTAAAAGATCTGTTTTATCCTTTTCATTCTACAGTCAGGACAGTCATTATTATAAAAATATTAATACCAATGAATCAGCAAGTTATTAACAAGGAGAGATTCTAGTAAGCAAATGGTTGCTGGAAGATGGAAAAGAACAGAAGCACTTTAGTCAGGGGCAGAGTATTGACTTAAAATGTTGACTATCCATTTTTCTCACTGGAAAAGAACGGAGCTGGTTTTGTACAGACAGATCCAGGTGCAAGGAGGGATAGTCAAATCAGCAGATTTCTTGTCAATGTGCAAAACAGTTCCAGTACTAAATCTGTACATTATGGAAATATTGTGTGACTTTGAATGCCACTAAAAAAAATCTAGAAAAGTTTACATAAACGGAAGTAAGCCTGTTAAATATAAAAACCTGAAATTGTATTGCACATTAAAAAGGCACACCAGTTCCATGGTGCGTGGAAGCATTTCTGCAAGCCACTGATTCTAATCTTCTATGAGGCCTGAGACACCATCACAATAGAACAAGACTTGAGACCCAGGGATTTACATACAGTGGAACTTGACACTAGAACCAGACTACTGTAGACAGTAGAAAAGGCCTCCTGACCCAGAGTTCGGTGTACAGTGTAACAGAACTGAAGCCATAAGGGCTCTATACACAGTGGGATATAACTCAGGGCCCAGGGATCCCTACACTATCGAATTGGTCTTGAGACCAAGGGCTGTACATATGGTGGAACATGCTTGTATGTGAAAATAGTCACAAAGGTCTTTTGACTACAGTATAGTGCAGTTCCTAAGGTTACAGATCATTGACAAAATGGGTAGAAGGGTTCATTGTGATTCAGAGGAGATCATCTAGGGCAAAAGAAGATGAGAATTGTAGGGAGAATTTTGTAGAGGGCTGCAAGATGATGATGGAAAGAATGAGAGCATCAGCAAAAGTAAGGGAGTGTCCAGGAAGATAGAGTTAGTGATGCAGCTCATAGACCTTCTGTTTTGCAACTCCACTTACCTGGTTTCAACCCAATCTCCAGTGCTGTCTGTCTGGTGTTTGCATAGTTCCCCAGGAGGTTTTGATTTCCTCCTGTAATTCAAAAATGAGCAGCTTGTTGGTTAATCAGCCATTGAAAATTGTCCTACAAGTATGGGTTATTAATGGGTGTGTGTGAAAAGAACAGATTAGAGTAGGATTCACATAAAACTAGATGGTCAGCATGCAACTGATGAGCTGAAGAGCCTCTATGATATATCTGTCAATAACTTTAAGTCTCTGTGAAATTGCTGGAAAGGATCAGTTAAACAGATTGGGCTTTGGCCAGAAGATATTGATAAGGTGTAGATGAGAGTGGATTGTGCACTGGGGTTACTGAATTCACTATCAATGAGATGTGGGGTGTCACCGAAGACTCCAGCAAATTGCTACTGCTGTACCATGGACAGCGTTCTAACTGGTTGCATCACTGTCTGGTATGGAGGGGCACTGCACAGGATCAAAAAAAGCTGCATAAAGTTGTAAATCCAATCAGCTCCATCACAAGGACTAGAATCCCCAGCATCGAGGATACCTTCGAAAGGCAACATCTATCATTAAAAACCTCCTTCACTCAGGAAATGCGTTCTTGTCATTGGTACCATCAACAAGGAGGTGCAAGAGCCTAAAGATACGCTCTCAACACTTTAGGAACAGCTTCTGCCCCTCTGCCATCAGATTCCTGAATGGACAATGAATCCATCTACACTACCTCAACAATTTTGTCCTTTTTCCACTACTTATATATAGGTACATATATATATGTGTGTGTGTGTGTGTGTGTGTGTGTGTGTTTATGATAATACTTATTAATTCTTATTGTAATTTATATATTTATTATACATTATACTGTACTACTACTGCAGAACAACAAATTTCGTGGCATATGCCATTGATATTAAACCTGATTCTGATTCTGAAGTTTGACCGATAAGGTTGAAACAGAAACATTTCCAATGTCATTGAGTAACCTGTTCACAGTCACTCATTTCTGCTTTAATCATCATCATCATCATCAGGTGGGGTGCCCAGTTTGAGTTTTGACTGCCATGGCCCACACACTCCTGTTTCAGGTCAAGTGGATTAAATCATTGATATTCATTTCCAATTCTCTGGCTGCTGTCTCCATCATCATTTGTCTTTGTCTTCCTCTTGCTTTCTTCCCTTCAATCTTTCCCATAATTACCATGCATTCTAACTCCTCTTCCCTAATCACACGTCCAATGAAGTTATGTTGCCTTTTCATGATCTCATACATTATTTCTCTTTTTGTGTTTGCTCTGTTCATGACATCCGCGTTAGATATCCGTTTTGTCCATGATATTCTTTGCATCCTCCTCAAAAACCACATCTCTGCTGCTTCAATTCTGCCTTAATAAATATCGCATTAGTGACTCTTTTCTTCTGTGAATCAAAACCACAGTTTCAGGGACTTTCACGGAGATTGAAATAATCTTATGAACTGTATCTCAAATCAGTCACTTTTTCTTTAAATAATCCTCATTTATAGGATTTGGCAGTTGACCAAAAAACAGATACAGTCACACTCTTCAAGCTCAGAGAGATATCAACTTCGTTATCTTGAGAAATAAAATGACTATAAACTTCATTATCTTTCTCATTACTGCCCTCCAACCTAGAGTAGAGCTCAAAACTCATCACCTGAAGCATCCCAAGAGCCTACCAATCAAATGCCTATTTATTCCTGCATTGACAAGACAAGGAGCTCTATGCTTAACTACTCATCAGTGCTCAGCTGCTATTCTCTTGACTTCAGATGAAATACAAGGCCAGAGGAGTCTGTAGTGCCAATTGTGCAGATCATTAAAAGAAGAAGCACCTGTAGCTAAGGCCGTAACAAGACTAACAGATGGTTTTGTATCTGGAGGTGGATGGTAAGAAAGCAATGAAATAATATTTACAGCTCTGAGCAACAGGAAAGAGAACTAAGAAAATCACCTAGAAAAGTGGATAGGTATCTTATGGCTCCGAGATTATTAACTGTGATGTTGAAGTAACAATGTAGGGTTTCCAAAGACCATCAGAACAAAGAACAGTTTTCAAATTCTGTCTCAAAAATGTAAGAGATATTGAAAATAATCTATCACTGCAGGGTAAAGAAGAATTAAATATCAAGCCCAATGTTCCAGAACTGTGTTTTGCTCTATCATTTTTATAGTGCTGACAATCTTTTCTGGGTTGCATTCATTTATTTTTCTTAGTTATTGTTTAGTCTGTCTTTATTTCATTGATCAGTTCACAAGAGAACTGATTTGTCTATAAACTTAAATGACTGTAGGACATTAAAAACTCATCACAGTAGAAAATGAAAAGATTTGGGCTCAGATGCATGCAGGAACACAGCGGAGGGTCATTTTGTTCAGCAGCTAACTATAGTGTGCATCTGTCCTGTAACTGCTCAACATTCAGACTGAGACAATTCATGCAGTGTAAGACCATTCCATTGCTCAACACTAACATCACTAACATGAATGGTTCCAAAATTAAGTTATACTCGAACAGCAACACACACAAAATGGTGGAGGATCTCAGCAAGTCTGGCAGTATCTATGGTAAAAAGTATAGGCGATGTTTTGGGCCGAGACCCTTCAGCAGGACAGGAGAAATGAAAATAAGGGGTACATTTAAATGTTGGGGGAGATGAGAGAGAAACACAAGGACTGGAAAGACCGTTGGTGGCCCTGATGGTTGTGAAGGTGGAGGTGTAGGGGCAGGGGTAGCACTTGTTCCGCTTACAAGGATAGGTCTGTGTCCAGTGCTCCCGGTGTGGCCCCTTGTATATCAGTGAGACCTGTCGTACATTGGGACACCGTTTCGCTGAGCACCTACACTCCGTCCGCCAGAAGAAGCAGGATCTCCCAGTGGCCACCCATCTTAATTCCACTTCCCATTCCCATTCTGATATGTCAATCCATGGTCTCCTCTGCTGTTGTGATGACGCCTCACTCAGGTGGGAGAAACAACACCTTATATTCCATCTGGGTTGCCTCCAACCTGGTAGCATGAACATCGATTTCTTGAACTTCTGGTAATGACCCTCCCCCCCTCTCCTTCATCATTCCTCATCCCCTTTTCCCTCTCTCACCTTATCTCCTTGCCTGCCCATCACCTTCCTCTGATGCTCCTACCCATTTTCTTTCTTCCACGGTCTTCTATCCTCACCTATCAAACTCCCCCTTCTTCAGCCCTGTATCTCTTTCACCAACCAACTTCCCAGCTATTTACTTCATTCCTCCCCCTCCCAGTTTCACCTATCACCTTGTGTTTCTCTCTCCAGTCCTCCACCTTCTAAGTCTACTTCTGATCTTTTTTTTCTCCAGTCCGGCCGAGGGGTCTCGGCCCGAACCATCGACTGTACTTTTTTCCATAGATGCTGCCTGGCCTGCTGAGTTCGTCTAGCATTTCGTTTGTGTTGCTTGGATTTCCAGCATTTTCTCTTGATTGTAAACTAGAACAAAAACAGAAACACCAAAGCCAACTTCTTACACCACGAAGGTGAACAACAAAATGCCCTCACTTTTTTTTTCAACCTATTCCTTTCAACTGTTTTTCAATTTTAATTTGCTGCTCCCCTAAAGTTCTGATTACCTGCAGTCATTTTAGATACTGCACCACAAGACCTGCAATCACACCGAAGCCCCAAACCAACCCTACCACACCCTTCCATCAGTCCTATCAACCACTCAGAACTCCATCACAAGCTATGCATCATGATCTCTTCAACAATCCACATCAACCGCTTCTGTTGTTTGTTTGGCTTTATATCCTGAGATGTTGTGATTTTCCTCTGCACCTACGTTAAGCTGACTGTCATGTAATTAGTTGGTTAAGCTTTCACTCCCTTTTTGCAGATTATGGATTAGATAAATGTTGCTGCTATGCGAATAAGGTAGTTGAAAATTCATGTTTTATAACTTTGGGAATTTAATAAATTAACACTGAAATATCTGTAAGGATTTATTCTTTAACATGTTCTGTGCCTTGAAGTGCTTCAGTAATTCAAAGATCATGAAAGTGTTGTGCATGATTATTTCACTGCTGAAAAAGAGATGGTGAGAGGCCTGAAGTAAAAACTGTGCTGTGTAATTTTGTCCTTGCAAGACCCTGGATTAAATCTTCATCAACTACAAGGCTCATTCATCAGTTATGTGACAGCATGGTACTGCTGTTAAGATTTTTCTACAGTTTGCAGAAAATCCATCTGTTATTGCAAAGTTTCAGGTCAAATATATTTAATAAAGATTATCCAACAAATTGCATTAGTAAATGATGACACTCATGCATACGAGGGCCTGGGGAAGAAATTAAATCTCATTTTGATGAGGCTTTTATTTTTGGATTTAGCAATCCAGTGATAGTATTCCAGTGATAACGAGGTCTTCTTGGGCGACAGAAACTGAGATGAAGCCTGTAATATGATACTGATCAAAGCTTTCAATGTAATTTCCTGTTTATTTAATGACAAATAAGGAAATAAGAGAAGCAGGCTAACCATATGAAATCAATGGCATGCATTACTTACAGTTATTTGATTGATTTAAAGCATCCTCTGGAGCAGCTAATGCCTTGTCGGAGGTTTGACAAGATCTGCCAAGGTAGCAGCTTTTGCGGAAAAGGTCATGGGATGAGATGTAGTTCCTTTGCTTACAGATGGCTGAGGCTGTCACTGTTTTGAAATAATCCATACACATTCTGTGAAAGAGTGCTTCCTTCTTTAGCCCAAGGAACAGGCAGCATTGCTATTCGTACTGCAGCATTCCTAACCAATAAAGACTGATTTATTATTTGAATTATTGCACAATATGTGACCAATAATGGAGGTGGAAATTGTGCATTTATCCTTCATATATGCCAAATCAATCAAATGCCATCAAAATTACCATGTTATTAGCGTAGATATGTGACCGAAAACTATAGACTTACAGTCCAGTGCAGAACTGGGGGTGTGTTGCACGATGGGAGGTATCAACTTTCAGATGCTTGGTGTATTTCTGACATTACTGTGAAGAATTTAGGAAGTTATTCCTGGGGTTCTTGTCTATATTTATCTCTCTTTTCTATCTTTTCTTTTAAAGTTTATTGTCTGAAAATTGACTGCCATTTTTCGGCATTACAGCCTTAACTAGACTTTATAAGAACTTTGCTGATAATAAAGTATTTTTAGTTATCCAGTACTGGATATAAAAATCATTATATTAATCCAAAACCTCTTTTACATCCCTTTAGATTCTTTTGGTTAAACGTTTATATCCCTGCTTTTTCTATCTATATTTTGTCATCTTCTGCTTTCAAAAATCACATTTAAATTCTTCCTCCCGAAACGTATTCTTCATCCTCAAAGTAATACCGAGTCTAGTGGTGTATGCCATTAATAATATGTTAATCACCTATCAGCTCAAGAAGGGAAATGAATATCCACATGAATAGCAAATGAGTCAGATGTGTTCCTCACAAGTCCAACAGTGCATCTCTGAGGTTCCCCGTCAATAGTCTGTTACACCTTGGCTCACTCCTTAACAACATATTTAAAGCAAGGAGAATAAACATTCTTGTTGTTATATGGTGCCTCATTTCCAAAGATAATATATCGTTCTTGGAGGTTTTTTATATTTAAATATTACCTACATTTCTTTTTTGCCATTTTCCCCTCTCCAGCTTGAACCTTTCTTTATTTTGTTTTCTGCCACTAATTTTGCAATTTTACCCTCAACAACTAATCTACTTTCTCTTGTTTCTTTTCCTCAAGTTTTCTTATCCCCCAAGTTGGCTGAGGAGGATATACCTATCTTTCTCAAATGGCCCATTCTCCATGCTATTGTCACAATCAGTTTCCAATTCCAGCAAATCTCAAAGCCAAACACTGTCAAGCCAAGGATTAAGAGATAATGTCCAACTAATGCAAAATGCTGTGAGTTGCTTTGCTGCAATATATTCAGGCCTATTATCTTCACTTTCATTTGAGATGCAAACAGGATGGACAGCTCCTCTCCTCTATGACACATGGTGCTTCATGAGGTAGTTAATTTCTTTTGCTGCTTAACATTGAGATTGTATTCTGAGATGCTCCACTATAAAGTTTCCATCATAAGCCTGATTCACCACTCTCTATCATGAAAATCAGCCAATTATATTGCAAAGCCCACAGGCAATGCCCCAATTTTATCAGAACCATAATCAGGTTTGCTAATACTGACTTATAGTCGCTGACTGCAATGTGTTGATTTCCAACAGCAGTAGAGTGAAAAGCTGTATATATTACAAAATAAATAAATAGTGCTAAATGAAATAATACTGAAGTATATTCACGGACCATTCAAAAATCTGTTGGTGGTGGGAATTTAACTGTTTCTAACTCATTGTGTGTTGTTCTTTAGGGTTTTTAGATTCATTCTCTCAATTCCTCTCTCCACCACATCTGCTCTCAGGATGAGGCGTTTCATTCCAGAACTAAGGAGATGTCATCCTTCTTCAAAGAAAGGGGTTTCCCTTCCTCAACTATTAACACTGCCGTCACACACTTCTCTTCCATTTCACACAAGTCTGCCCTCAACCACCCTACCAGGGATAGAGTTCCTCTTATCCTCAACTACAACCCCACCCGCCTTCACTCTGTAACTTCCGCCGTCTCCAATGGGATCCCACCACTAAGCACAACTGATGACTCCCAACCGACAAGCCGCAACAGATTTACATCGTGAACTCCATCATAATTAGCACCTGCAGAAAGACTGCTAATTTCAGACACTGCACCTAATTCAATGAGAACAACCAATGAGATCTAGGGTCCCGTTGATCTCCAGTATTCTTAATGTGGAAACTACATCACAGACATATGAACACCTGGTTCAACAAAAAACCTGTGACCTGAAGAACAAATCATTGATGAAGTGATACAGAAGATACAGCAACTCATTAGTAACTTTGATCTTGTGTATCCTTCACTAATGTCAATAAAATTGACAGCCCAATCGTCTAACTGTTTTCCCTACTGAGAGCCAGGAATTAGAAAGAGCTTGACAAGAACAGAGAAACATTCTGCAATTCTACTCCTGAGATTTTGTTGTTGAGTCAAATGTCTACATCATGTAGCACACTCTCAGACATTCTTAGTGCACCCAAAGTAGGCATTAAGATGAAAATTCCAAATACTCAATGAAGAAAGCAAGCGGTTCGGTCCAGATGAAGTTCTAAATCTTGGTGAGGAATATTTACTGGCATTAATTGCTAGACTCATCTCCCGCAATTGGGAAGAGGAGGATGTGCTGGAGGGGGTGGGATTCCAGGGGGTGCTCACAGATGTAATCATGACAGTCTTCAAGAAAGATTTGTGCACAGAGGAGGTTGTCTACTGTTCACCCCAGAGAAGGTTATTGCAAGTGGTCCTCCTCAAATCTCCTCAGCCCTGCGGTCAAAGAACTGTCAGAGTGCACTGATGTTTCTGTCCGTCAAGAGGTACAGCAGACATTTTTGTCACTTGGTGACCACTTCACACAGGGAGGAGACACAGTGAGTCGCTTCACCCACTAAGCATGCCCTTCTTTGTTCTTACAAAGACCTCTGGCTGCATCAGCCGAGAAAACCTGTGGAGAATCTCTCTCAAGTTAGTTTGGTTCACAAATTTGTTTCCGTTCCGCATCTTCAATATGATGGTATACAAGTCATGCCTCCAAACAATAGATTCACCTCGCCTAGATATCAGCACTGCCTGAGGTCAAGCATAGTTGTGTCACTGCTCCAACCCTCGGAGTGATGCTACCTAACAGTTTAAATTCAAAGCCATCCAGTCTCTATTGCCTTCACTCCAAGACAAAGATCTTTCCTTTATCAGCCAGTGAGTTGCAATTCACATACAATACATCCAGTGAGCATGTGTACATAATAACGTGGCCACTAAGTGTATGCGTGACACGCAGATGTTGAGGACCAGCTCACAATGGGCTCAGTCAATGATACCAGTAAGGAAATGGACCTTGCAGTAAACAACATAAAAGAAGGGTCCTCAAAGAGCCTGGCCCACCACACAAATCAGCACTGCAGCACGAAGGTTAGAGCTGCTGATTCATTGCTCCTGGTTTCTCGATTAACTTGCCAAGAGCTTCAGGATCACAAATGATGTCTAACAATGCCAATGCTGACTTTATTCAAGAGTAGCTATGAAGGAACTTGCTTTTTTTGGATTTTAGTTTGAGCCGAGTCCTAATATACATAAATAAATAAAGCTAGGAAAGTGGGTGAAGTAGCTATTATGTTTCCATATATCTCAAAAAAAAAGTCAGTGCTTTTTCTACAAAACACAAGGGCCTGCCTAAGGTTAGTGGTTGCAGACTGAGTAGCTGGCACTCAGCTTCACTGTACCAGTTGATGGTGAAGCAAAAATGCATCTATAAGAGGAGATAATCTGCCAAAATGGTCTCTGGGTGGAGTTCCATGCTTGAGATCTTTTTGTTTTCTTGATGCAGCTCAAAATAGAACTTCATAAAAAAATTCAGCAATGGGTATCCACAAAGCTGTAAATTTATTTTTCACTTGCTCCTTTTTCCCTCATTATTTCTGTTATCATTTACAAGTTTATTGGTTGCCAAGTTACTGTATATTGTTAAATGCTAGTGATATTGAGTCTTGATTCAAATCCTATTTTATGTGTACTGTACCTCTTTTAATTGTGTTATCAGCACATGAAATAATTAGTTTTTTATTTTTCTAACTTCTGTATTATCTACAAAAAGAATGAAATTGATGCTTCTCCTTAGAAGTATTATTGGTTGTTAAGGCTTAATTAATAACAGAAAAGATTGTCCATGGAGGAAAGTAAAGTGACAAGGTAGCAATTAACTCATTCACTGAGCTGGATATACAGTAATTGGATGACAGAGCAAGTCAACACTTTCTCCAACTCTCTGGATTTTGCTGTATTTGCAGCAGGATTTCAAATTTCTTCAGGGAGGGCAGGAGAGGATAGGTTAGCTTTGACCCAGTTACTAGGAAAGTTATTAGTGACTTTAATGAGAGCCAGTCCAGCATTGTTGGAGACCTGATTTGTGGGATCTAAACAGAAATAGATATAAATGGATATTGACTTGAAAGGCTAAATAAAGTACAAGGACTTCAGAAAAGAACATGTTTAAAAATTGGACAAGGTGTCTTTTTTAAGGAAAAATAAGCTAACTCAACAAATAACAATTATCAATTTAAAGAGGTAGATTACTGAGAAAGTTAATTATTTAATGGGCATTGCTGGCGTGGAATTTTAGCACCAGATTCAAAAAGCTAGAACTTGCAAAGGCATGTTTTGCATGAGCATGCACAAAAATGCACAGCACATGAGCAGGCTACTCAAACAACTAGCACATCAGACGGACAAAGAACCTAGAAAGAAAAATTTGGACTTTGTGCAGTTCACAAAAAGTCCCTGATTTCCCATTACATTCTACGTTTCAGGTGATTTTATTATCCTGTTTCCAGATAAACTTCAATTCCATTTCTTTTTTAAATCTCCTGCAAAAACTAAATTTTACATTCACATTTAGAAAGAATTCATTTTGCAGTGCTAAACATGTTGTTTGGCAGTACTTAAAACCTATTGTGCTGTTATTAATTAATTTTCAGTTAAATGGACAAAACCTGATTTTTTTTCTGTTGTACATTTTGGGCATGTTTGATAAAGCTTTAATATCCTTTACTGGTAACATCTCAATGTGGCGAAGCCAGTGAAAGAGTTGCACAAATTGGATCTCATTTTCCCTATTTTCACACTTAATTATGTCTGTGAGGGTGGCAGAAAAGGTAATCGATTTACTCCATATTAATGATATTTCTGTCAGATTTAATCCCCTTACAAAATTGAAGGCTTTGCTGCTCATTGCCAAAGAATGTAGTTTCCTGTGCAGGCTTTTGCCCACTTGTGCCAAAACAAGGTTTCATTGTGATGGTCATGTTTCCTCTGTCTCTGGGGATTGTCAGCATTAGGAAACTAACCCTTTCTTAAAAGATACTCAGACAATAATTAGATACTGTCAGATTTTAAAGCCTTTCTAATGGAGGAAATGGAGACAGCATTTGTAAAATGGTCATAATTAAACAAGTAACATGCAGTGGTGGCAACTCCAATACATTTTCATCACAATTTGAAGATTTTATGTTGAAAGGTTCAAAATAAATTTATTATCAAAGTACATATATGTCACCATATGCAAGCCAGAGATTTATTTTTTTGCTGGCATACTAAATAATAACTATAACAGAATCAATAAAAGACTGCGCCAATTTGGGTGTTCAACCAGTGTGCAGAAGAAAACAAACTGTACAAGTACGAAAAGAAAGACGGTAATAAATACATAAGCAATAGGTATTGAGAACACCAGATGAAGATTCCTTGAAAGCAAGGTTGTGGCAACATTTCAACAATGGGGCAAGTGAAGTTGAGTGAAGTTATCTCCTTTGGTTCAAGAGTCTGATGGTTGAAGGGTAATAGTGTTCCTGCACCTGATGGCGTGAATCCTGAGGTTCCTGTACCTTTTTTCTGGTGGAAGCTGTGAGAAAGAGAGCACATCCTGGGTAGTGGGGCTTCCCGATGATGGATGCTGCTTCCCTGCGACAGCATTTCATGTAGATGTGATCAATGGTGGGAAGAGTTTTACCAGTGATGGACTGGACCGTATCCATTACTTTTTGTAGGATTTTCCATTCAATGGCATTTATGCTTCCATACCAGGCAGTGATGCAGCCAGTCAATATAGTCTCCACTGTACATCGATAGAAATTTGTGGAAGTTTTAGATGTCATGCCAAATCTCCACAAACTCCGAAGGAAGTGGAGACGCTGCCGTGTTTTCTCACAATTGCGCTTATATGCTGGGACCAGGAGAGCACCTCTGAAATAATAACACTGAGGAATTTAAAGTTGCTGACCCTCCCCACCTCTGATCCTCTGAAGAGGACTGTCCCATGGACCACTTCTCTTTGGTCTTGTTGATGTTGTTGTTATGGCACCACTCAGCCAGATTTTCAATCTCCCTCCTATATGCTGATTCATCAACACCTTTGCTTCAGCCTGCAAGAGTGGTGTCATCAGCAAACTTCCAGCCCCAATATGGCTTGCCATACGTCTTTGTGTCTAGGTAAGTTTGATGTTAGACTCTGAGCAACAGAATGAATTGAATTAAAACTTGCATGGACAGATTTTGTTAGAATTATATTTCCCTGGCTGGTCCAGAATATTCTGGATTAGAAAACCTTTATTTTTGTTGCACCATTCAGATAATTGAGCTGATAACCATATGTCATATGGCAAAAGGGCATCTGGTGACTAACATGATAAACCATATATGCTCTGAACAATAAGTCTTAGAACTATGGAGTTACACAGCAAGGAAATAGGTCTTATGGTCCAATTGGTCCGTACCAACCAAGATTTCCTATCCAAGATATTTCCATTTGCCCATGTTTGGCCTATACCTTCTAATTCTTTCAAATCCACATCCAAGAGTCTTTTGAAAGTTGTGATTGTACCTACCTCAACCACTTCCCCTGGCAGCTCATGCCTCATTGATTGTACCCTTTGTGCAAAAAAAAACTGTTGTCCCTCAGCTTCCTGTTAGATTTTTCCTCTCTCATCTTAAACCCAATACTTCTTGATTTCCCTTTCTTGGGGAAAAAGACTGAATGCATTCACAAGATCTATGCTGTTATATATTTGATATACCTCCATAAGTCTCCCATGCTCCAAAGAATGAAGTGGAGACAGAAGAGAGAGCACAGATGCTGGAAATCTGTATGAACCACACGCAAAATGCTGGATGAACTCAGCAGGCCAGGCAACATGAATGGAGGAAAAGAAGTAGTCAACAGTGAAGAGGTCAACACTAAATGTAACTGTTTGTTTTCCTCCTTAGAGGCTGCCTGATCCACTGAGTTATTTCAGCATTTTGTGTTTCTTAATCCAAAGAATGAAGTCTTAAGCTGTCCAACCTTGTTCTCTAACTCAGTCTCCGGCAACATTCTTGTAAGTCTTTTCTGCACTCTTTCCAGTTTAATAACATCCTGTCGAAAACAAGATGACCAAAATTGAACACAGTACTCAAAGGGCAATCTTACCAGTGTCTTATACAACTGCATTATGACTGCCTAACTTTTATATTTAATGTCCATACTTATGAAGGCTAGCGTGCTAAAAGACTTCTTTGCCAATTATTGACATGTGACTCAAATTTCAGTGAACCATGTCTGTGTACTCTAAGGTTCATTTGTCCTACAGCACTTCACAGAGCTCTGCTGTTCACCATGGAAAATCCTACCCCATTCCTTTATTCACCAATACAGCAGAACAAGATCTCCCCCTGCAATTGTCCTCTATACCTCCTTCTCAAGCGTCATCTGCAAACTTACATTCCTATCCAAATCATTGACATAGATGACAAGCAACAATGTGCCCAGCACCAGCCCCTGAGGCACATCAGTAGGAATCACTTAATGGAGTATCCTTCCAATTCCCCCCTTCAAATACACTTTTGAGGAAATCCAGACAAAATAAATTGGGCTAGTGGAAGGAAGGGCTGGAACTTAAAACCCTGTAATCATCAAGGAAAACTAGATATCTTAAATTGGTTTTGTGTTTCGTAAGAAATGTAGACATTCCATTTTTTATGTTGGATTTTACCTTTGTTTTATGCTGACACGTAGTCTATAATAGATGCAAAAGAAAGTCAGAGCTGACGGGAGAAAAAAAACCATGGGGGACATAAAGAATAGGGAAGAAGATTAATAATGTATTGGGTTGATTAGCTTTTTTGTGCCATTCTACAGTAGTTATAGAACTAAATTATTGTGCAAGGCAAAGATGTAGTTAAACACATGATCAACTGACAAATCTATCTGACAGTTTACGATTTCAACAATACAAAAAATGTAGATGGAGGGTGATTTTCTTAAATTTATACTTGATAGATACAAGACATTACCTAAAGTAAACATATTATTCACAATCTGGTAAATGGTACGTACTTAAAGCAAATGATTGCAGGATGGTTCATGTAGCTCATCCTCATAAGAAACAATATAATTTTTTATCCTACACAAATACGTGAAAAACAGGTACATCACAAAAACTGGCAAAATATTACAAATACTGGTTGGTGGTGAACAGGTTTGATGCTGTAACTGACAGCATGAATGACGCGGAACATGTGAGATCACTGCAATTGAACCTGATTTCTTCACCTTCCTATAAAAAGGTACCCCAGTGGGCCTAGAGACACCTATGGTTAGCAAAGACAATATTCCATCACAAATGTCATACTGCAGTCAGAAAAGCAAAGTAATTCTCTCTTTGAGAAAACACTTTTAAACATCTCTCAGTTATGAAACTGTATTCTGCTTTCTTTTTAACCACTGCTCCAATTGATATTGAAAACTTTCTCGAATTTCAAATCGTGTTCATGTATTCCAGTATATTTGGAGTTCTGACTGAAAATCACTGCTATGAGAATCACTGTTTTTGTGGAAGTAACTCAATGCTGATCTGAAGTCAGTGAAGTTCCTGAGTGCCTTTCCAGAGGCATTAAGAATTCCAGATAACCTTTGTGTAGTTTGTATACATTTTTGAACCATTTAATTTCACTTGATATTCACAATTAAATTAATTCTGGTAAATTGATGAGTAAATCCAGCTGAAATCACAGTTACTGGAAATCATTAGCAGAAATAAATGAAGTATTGCATAAAGAAATTAGTGTGAGCAATCATCTGCTTCTGGTTACTCAGGTTCTCTTGTGGCCCCATCATGCATACTGTCACAATGGAGGGGGCATAGGGAGCAAGGGTGGACCCAAATGCAAGACACATCTTGTGAGGTTACTTAGATTTAGTTTATTGTTCGATACCAAGAGAGCAAGGCAGGAGCAGGAAATAGCGAACTGGACAAGGACTCAGGACTACGACTAGGCTGGGACCAAGGGTCTGGGCTTGGACTCGGAATTGGCTCCCAGAACTAGACGAGACATGAAGAGGCTAGGTTATGGACTCCGAGCCAGAGACTGGGCAAGGACCCAGTACCTGGGTCTTGCCTCGGGCTTGGACCCCAGAACCAGGCAAGGACATGGCATGGGCTAGGGAGAGGAGGAACATGGGAACACAGAGCCTTGGTCTTGGGAGAGCAGGTACATGGAACCATGGACACATACACAGAACACAGAGTTGGGACCCCTCCATGGTTACAGGACATAGGGCCAGGACTCGCACACAGAACAGAGAGCCGGGACCCCTCCTTGGGTACAGGACATAGGGCCTGGACTCATGACCCTCCGCGGGGTAACGGCAAGACAGCCTGACTTACCCCACGGAGGCGAGGACAAGATAGAACATGACCCCCTGCAGGGCAATGGCAAGACAGCCTGACCTACCCCATGGAGGTGAGGACAAGACACAACAAGACATGACCCCCTGCGGGGCAATGGCAAGATGGCCTGACTTACCCCACAGAGGCGAGGACAAGACTAGACAAGACCAACACGTGTGAACACCAGACGGTACCTATCTAGCTCGGGTGATGGAACTAGACCGAAGTGCAGGCGGAGGCTGCAGATGAGGGCTAGAGGCACGAGGGGCAGAGAAGGGATTCAGACAAGGGGGTAGGACAGGAATCACAGACTGCCAGGGCCAGGACTTTGCTCAGAACTGGGAAGCTGCCAGGGCCAGGACTTGACTTGGTGCTAGAATGCCGCCAGGGCAAGGACTTGACTTGGTGCTAGAATGCCGCCAGGGCCAGGACTTGACTTGGTGCTAGAATGCCACCAGGGCCAGGACTTGACTTGTGCTAGAATGCCGCCAGGGCCAGGACTTGACTTGGTTCTTGAATGCCCCTAGGGCCAGGACTTGACTTGGTGCTTGAATGCCCCCGGAGCCAGGACTTGACTTGGAGCCTCCGGGTAGTGCCAAGCTCTCGACTCGGCCCGGAAACAGTAGACAGCGGTTGTTGATTCCCTCCGGCGGGTTAACTGACGGACCCACCTCGGTGAGGAAACTTTGCAGGCTCGCTTTGGTGAGGTAACTTGACAAGGTTGCTCCGGTGAGGAAAGGCGATTTACCGGCACTCACTTCGGGCGGAGACTAGGCTTGCTCCGGCCAGATGACATTGGCACGCCGTACCTTGGTGTCTTTGCAAATGCTCCCACGCCGAATGGCTGAAAGCCAGAGACTATAAACTACTGGTTCAGCCGAGCGTTAATTGCCTCTAATCACCAAAGTCGAGGGACACGGGAAAACAGGGAATCAACGGTCTGGATCGTAACATAAACAAGCTAAATTTAAAGGGATCCCGATCTGGACCATGACACATACACCTTCATTGTAGAAATTCTTACACTAAAGGACACTGTACAACTGATTGTGACAGTTCAAGATGGGTGACTAGGGAAAAAACATCACTTTTTGTAACAATATGGAAAACAAGATAGCACATCTAACAAAGCTGTTTTTTTTTAAAAAATATGTTTGTTCTTATGCTCAGTTGCTGAATCAAGATTTTTTTTTCCTACACCTTCATTCTATTGGTCATGCTTACATTCTATCCAAATGGCCACCTTCCCAATGAAAGGATGCAGCAGAAATGCACAACCTTTACTGTAAAAAAAATTGTTGTTGCTCTCTAGTCTACATTACAATTTGTACTCATGTTACACTTGAGTACATAAAACAATGCTATGTTGCAATCCTGGTCTGAAATGGATCAACATTGGGGATAGGAAAAGGCCCAAATTTAGTGCAAGCCATAACTGGGAACAGAAGACAGGTGAATTAAAACTCTTTTTAGAATACAAGACTAGTGAGAGAAGTAGCACAGCAGTTTCAATGAAAGCTTCTTGGCATGGGGCCTATTTTGCTGAGAAGTGACAGCATGTTCAGGATTTCCGCAGATGCTTACGCTACATGGGAGTCCCAAACTTCCTGACAGCAGATCACAGGTGTCCCTATAATTGCACTCTCCCTTGGACTCCTCCAGTGGCAGAGTGCAATGTTGAAGCAGTTCTGGGGTACTTAATCAAACGTTTGTGCCAGGTTAGATTTGTAACAGTGAGTTCTTCTTCATGGATTCAAATTAAAGATAGATTGTGGGAAACAATTATAAGAAATGTTGGTATTATTATATTTTTGAAAATCGTATGATTATTTAAAATGAGTACTTACAAGTGTTTTAGTTTTTAACATTTATTAAATTTTCAATGTTTATTAGTTTAATTGATATGGAATAACATCAGAATATTTTAGATGGTTCTGAGGAAAGAATCATTAAGAATTATTCACTACTTTTGACAACATATTGTCCAAATGTCATGAGCAATTTGACAGGCTGGGCTTTTTCAGGTCCTGTCTCTACAATCCAGGACAGGATTTATACACTGAAGTCCCTGCTGGAGCCCAGGGCTATGTATTAGAAGCTACCACTCCTCTTCCAGCAGCTTGCACTTCGGAATAAGAAGTTCAAACAGCAAACTCTGAACTCTTCCAGATCTGATGCAAGGTTTTGAACTTAAAATGTAAATTTTAATATTTTCTTCTTCCTGACCAGTGGAGTGCTTCTAGCGTTTACTGCTACTCGTTCAGATTTCCAGCATCTGCATTTTTCCAAACCAGTTTACAGAGTAGGACAAGGTTGTATTTAATCCACTGATCAGTGATGAAACACACAGCTCGCTGCTAACTGCTACTTTCAAGCAATGGTTTGAATTTTCAGCTATTGTTAAATGTTATCAAAGTTTTCAGAAACTGTCATATATTTTATCTCATGTTAATTGTCTGACAATACAGTTGAGCAATCTTATGTGGTGTAGATATTGCTCACAATGCTTTCCGAAGGAAAATACATGACCATTTTCTGTCAACAATAATAATAGTTACAATTAATGGATTAATATTACAAGAGATTGCATGTGAAAGGGGTAGACTTGCAAAAGAGCAAGGATCCTCTTTGTAAGGGAGTGGGGATCGGCTGCCCTCATTACTCACCAGGTAGATGATTCTAGTAAAGACACAAGGGATTGCAGTGGTAAATCTTAATATATTGTTGCTCAAAGTTTGGGAAAGTATATGACCTCATTCTCGAAAAGAGGAAGCACATAAATGATCTTGATTCCATGGAGGAAGAGGAATGAGAATTGACTCAATCTTTTACTGTTTCAAATTTTATGTGAAATGTACAACTGTTGGCAGAAACATAGTGATTCACTGGATGATTAAAATCCAATTGCAAGTACTTAAAAACATGTCTGGAAAATACTTATTCCATAATTGTGATGTTTATAATTAAGATATCATTTAGTATTACATTTCAAACTCCATATATTCACTCACGGATGTCTTGAAGATACACAAATATGTTTAAAGTCAACTGAATTTATTGAAAATTTACTTCTATAAAATACTTCATGCTGCATATCTATGGTTGCATTCTAATAGCTCGTGACTAAAGAGACAATAACTGTACCCCTTGTGGCTCAGTTTTAATTAAGAAATGAATAATTAATACAGAAGTCAATAATTTCTCATTACTTTAATTTACATTTAAATTGATATTGTCCTGCACAGAATGTTAACATTATTTCAGTTTAACAATAATTAAATTAATTTTATTTAATTTTTGTTTTGTAGTAATTAACATTGTATTTTTTGTATTCAGATTTGGAATAATCAAGTGCATGGTTCAACAAGTTTAAGTTTCTGGTACATCAAACTTCTCAGTGAAATAATTTTTTAGTCCGTTTGGTGCATGGAACCACTGGAAGGCAAATACTTTTCTTTCAGAGTCGGAGTTCATCTTGAAATGACTAAACTTTCTGTAGTAACAAATCATTGCTAATAGTTAATGTTAGCCCAAATGGGCTTAAGTACATCAAGTTAGAATCAAAGCTAATTTGCTGCGGTGACCAGGAAAGGCATTACATTGTTATCTTCTGCTCTTTGAAAGTAATTAATTGATCAGCTGGAGTTTGATGAACAAACTGTGTGCACAATCAAGTTGCACCCCTCACTGTGAGAAAGTTTTCAGATGGGATGCCATTTTAGAATTTGTGTCCATTCAAATCCAATGAATCAAAGTATATGTTTTCCATTATGTTTTTATTCATGAGGTCTTATAGTCCATATCTGTCTGCTTTGTGAAGGTGGTAGTGATAATAGACTGGCTTACTTGAATTAGGATCACCTTTGCATCTGGAATTGCGCAATTGGTTGACCTGGGAAGGATTAGAGATCTTCTCCCCTGATACAGTAGATTTGTGACTTTCTTTATTTAAGTTAACTGAACTTAAATTCATTATCTGTCATAGTAAGTATTAGAATGATATCAGTTACTTTACTTTCAAGGTTATTAGCCCGCAAAGTGAGATGCTATCATGCTCCTGATGTGTTTAATTTGCTATACAGTATGCAAGCTTATTAAATGGAATTAAATTTGCAAACTTCTGTTGGGTGCAGTCACAATTTATTTCCCTTCTAAACAGGCTGACTTAAATCTGATTGGCTACAGATTTCACAATCATTCAAGATACATTGCCGTTACCCACAGCTTAGATCTTGAACTTCTTGTAATGAGAATATTAATACAACATACCAGCCTACACAGGGGATCTAGGACTTACATGAGTTGGGCAAGTATATTAATCAATCAGCATGAAGAGTTGTTCAAAGATGCAAGATAGGATCAAAAGAGAAATTAAAAGTATATTTGTCTTTACAGTTAATATCTTATAACATGAAGGAATGAAAATTCATATGTGTGCAAATAAATTTTCAGTGCCAGAGATTATAAATGGCAGGAAAGAAAGTTTATCACAGCAATATATTTGTTATTCTGATTGACATGGATGCACATTGGCTTTTTTTTTGCCATGAATTTCATCTTGAATTTCATCCAAGTACAAGGCCTTCACTTTGTCAATTTGAATGGGGGAGACAAAGAGGAGATGTCACTTCCAAACAGTTTTGTACAACAAATTCTGAATTTTCTGTTTAGCTGTACAACACACTTGCCTGAAGTTACTGTGTGATTTATGAGCAATTATCAATGAATTCTGCTAACCTCACAGGATTTAACAGTCAATTCAACTCAATGGTTCTGCCTTGGTCACCTGTTGTGGTTCTCATTCTACAACATAAAGTGAATGGTGTACAAACTCCAACAGTTAAAGAAAGGATCTCATGAAATATTTAAAAAGGCAAAAGGAAATCATCATTGATTGCAACCAACAGAGCAAAGACTTGCTGGTTTTGCCTGATATTTTTATGACTAGTTGTTGCTGGAATAAAATACTTTTGCCTGGATTGTGATTTCCTGTTTGAATTAGTAGTGATGTGATATTTCTGTAATGGTCTCATATAATTCAAAAGGTAAACATCCAAAATTAATGCTACAGCTTTCTTTGCTGGACCACCAGCTTGGATGCTCTGAAGTCTGTATCCTTTAAATATGTCCAAAAGTTGTGTATCATTGGGTTTGGAAATGTCTTCTGATCAATTTAAACAGTGATGCCCTGTTTACATTTACAGCTTGACCTTCAGAATCTTCTTCAAAGGCACAAACAAGGCCTCTTGCTGAGAGATTTTACATGTGTGTACTGTTTTGATGTTTGACAAGATCATCTAGAGGAAAAGATACCTTGTTTTCTTTTTAAATGGAAAACCCTGGTCTGACTGTGAAAGCTGTTTATCCTCCAGCCATAACATCAATGTGAAAGCTAGACTGTTCTTATTGGGTTGACAGATCTCATGAACATATTGCTATTTGACTTTTATATTATTACTTATACCTCAGCTGTGTTTATACTAAATATTTCAAATGAATTACAATTCCTATTATATATTTATGGACAAATTTATCTAAATAAAAAAACCTAAGAGATTAAGTTGGCATAGATGTTTAGTATTTTAGGGTCATGCAGCAGAAAGATGGATCCTGCAGCCTACCATGTCCACCCACAGTAATTCCATGGACCTGCTCTCGGTCATAGACTTCTATGCTTAAGCATTTATCCAGATATTTTTCAGATGTTGGAAGAGAACCTCCATTGCCCTCTAACACAGTGTATTACAGATCCAAATCATTCTCTTTTCGAAAAAAAATTAATGCCCCCGAGGCCCTTTAAACTTCTCCTTTTCCCAAAACTCTACTGTCCGATTTTAGAAACCTACTATTGTTACCTCTTGTACTTTTGCCAACCTCTACCAGATCTTTGTTTGACTTCCTCCACTCACAGAAAACAAACCAGGCCTATCCTTTACTGAAATTTTCATTCCTCAGTGGCATCCTGGCAAATTTTCTTAGCGGCCTATCCACAGCAATTACATCCTTAATTTTATACTTAGTTATTTTCCATAGATAGCATAAAATGAGACTAGCACCTGGAGAAATACTGGAATGGTGAGAGAAGATCTGCTCAGGTCTTGAATTGTAGAATGGTCGGGCCTAATGTTATATACATGAGAGTGTCTACAGATGCTGGAAATCCAGAGCAACACACACAAAATGCTGGAGGAACTCAGCAGGTCAGGCCGCATCTATAGAGATGAATACGCAGTCGACACTTCAGGCCAAAACCCTTCTTCAGGACTGAAAAGAAAGGGGGAAGGTGCCTTAAGAAAAAGGTGGGGGAGGGAAGGAGTCTAGCTGAAGGTGATAGAAAAAGACAAATAGATGGGAAAGGTAAAGGGCTGGAGAAAAATGAATGTGATAGGAGAGCAGAGTGGACCATGGAAAAGGGAAGCAGGAAGGGACCCAGGGGAAGTAGTGCCAGGTTAGAAGTGTTGAAAGGCCAGAATGGGGAATAGAATAAGAAGGGAGGGGGAGAGATTATTTTTACCAGAAGGAAAAATCAATATTCATGCCTTCAGGTTGGAGCCTACTCAGACAGAAAATCTGGTGTTGCTCCTCTACTCTGAGGGTGGCCTCCACTTGACACAAGTGGAAGCCATTGACGACATGTCGGAATGGGAATTGGAATTATAATATTTGACCACTGGGAAGATCTGCTTTTGGCGGACAGAGCAGGGGTGCTCGACAAAGCCGTCCCCAATTTATGACGGGTCTCATCTATGTAGAGGAGGCTGCATAAGGAGCACCAAACACAATAAACAACCCTAACTGATTTGCAGGTGAAGTGTTGCCTCACCTGGAAGAACTGTTTGGGACCCTGAATGGAGGTGAGGGAGGAAGTGAATGGGCAGGTGTAGTACTTGGGCTGTTTGCAGGGATAAGTGCTGGGAGAGAGATTGGTGGGGAGGGATGAATGGACAAGGGAATAGTGGAAGGAGAAATCCCTGGGGAAAGCAGATGTGGGGAAGATAAAGATATGTTTAATGACAGGATCCCTTTGGAGAAGGCAGAAATTGTGGAGGATGATGCGGAGGTTCATGGGGTGGTAGGTAAGGACAAGAAGAACTCTATCACTGTTAAGGCAGTGGGAAGGTGGAGTGAGTGTGGATGTTCAGAAATTACTATATACACTAATTATATATGTAATTACTGCACTTAAATAATGGCATGCATTTCCATTTCATTACTATCATGCTAAATTTTCATTCATTTGGCAATCAACTAAACATTTTTTCAGCCACTACCATGTTTACCTTTGGTGACAGAAATGAATGCTGAGCAATTTCCATAGAAATAAAGTTAGATAATTAAAGCATGTGATTTTACCCCCACAGGGAGAATGATTCAGACTTGTCTGACTCACACAGAACATGTATTGAAATAGAGGAACAGATGGTGCAAATTTCTATATATGTTTTGTTTAATATTCAACAAGTGTTCATTAGAGTAATTTTAATTTCCTTTGTAAATCACAATATAATTAGTTCACAGAGAATCTGATGTTCCAGAGATAAAAAATTTTATCTTTCAGCTCTGCAGACTTTGATTGTCCTGCATTAATTTCTTAATCCATATTTACTCAACTAACATCAGCTGAGGTAATAATGGTGTCATTGTTCACTTCTTTGTCTTTTACAAGAGATAATAAGAGGTAGTTTTTCCTAGTCCTAGCTGCTTTACAGAAAACTTTACCTTGTGTGTGTGTGTAAATTTTACATGCGGGATAAGAAAAAGATCAAGCTTGACTCCACAATTAATATACCAAAATTTACCCTTCTGATTTACGTCCAAACTAGAATTGTATCTTGATATGTTTTGGTTTTAAATGTGATCTCTATGTCATAATTCAATAGACCTTTTATCCAATTACAGTTGTTATAATCTATTCCAACTTAAAGTATTTTTAACAAAATATGTACAGTTGACTGAGGAAAATACCCAAGATTATAATTTCCTTAAAAGCAAAATGTTCTTAAACCATACCTACAAACTGATTCCCACTAACTATTCTGTACGGACAATAATACTCCAGCACCAGCTTCAATCAGAATCTTTCCACTAGACAACAGATTGATTTTGTGGATTCTTCAATATCATTTTCAATCAAACAAAATTTGCATGCAGGGTAACTATTCCACTACAACAAATAACTAATGTTTACTGAGAGAGTCTCAGCACAAAACCTTGACTGTTTATTCTCCTCCCCAACCCTTCCCCCCAAAGATGCTGCCGGACTTTCTATAGCATTCTTGTGTGTTAGAAAAATCGTAACAAGCATCACTATTGGATGCTAAGGAGAAAGAGTAAATAATGGAACTACAGTAGTTACAGAGATATAGAGGAGATGGTTAGGAAGTAATAAAAAAAAGGTGAGAATTTTAACACTTAAGGTTTTGAGAAATCAGTTTGGTTCAGTAAGTCCCAGAGAGATGCACAGATAGGATTTGCATGGAAAAGAATACAAGCAATTAAATTTTGGATGAGCTGAAATTTTACAGCATATGGAAGGGGCTCTATGTGTGAGTTTAGAATTCACGGGCCGAAATCTGTTGGTAACAGATTATCAGCCATTCGCACCTCAGCACATTTTCAAGGTCTCAACCATGTGTGCTCGAGGTCCGAGGGTCCTGGATCTCAGACAGATTCAAGCAAGGGAATAGTGACCTACTTAAGAAGCATTGTTGGGCAGCACATTGGCACAGCTGGTCAAGGGGCTGCTCCACAGCAGCAGATATCTGTGTTCATTCCTAACCCCGAGGGCTGCATGTGCAGAGTTTTGCACAATCACTCTGTATAAATAAGGGAATATATTTAATTAAATTACAAGGGGGAGGATTAATTATGGTTTATTTTTATCTATTAATTAGAAATAAGTGCTGGAGAATTCAGCATGTTTTACTTTGGCATCCTGTATAAATACATATCATTATGTTTTGTAACTTCAAAATATTGAACTAATTCACAGAAAGACATGAGAGACACAGAACACACACAAAATGCTGGAGAAACTCAGCAGGCCACGCTCTGAGTTATATACACAATATATGTGTGCATATATTATATACACAATATAATATGCTGATGATTACTCAAATATTATTGAAATATTAAATCTATAACTCATCCTGCAGATATCTGGTTCAGAAAATTTCCATTCATTCTGCATTTGTTCTTCCATTGCCCTTTTCTAGCCTTTACATGATCAGGTTTTATATTTTACTCAAATCATTGAAATAATAGATTGTTAAAAATATTGCTTCTGGTCTGGGCACATGAAGGGAATTTTCTAAAATTCATTGGAGTGGGTTGATTGACTAAGTTTAGCATGCATTTCGGTGGTTGGTCTGGGAAACAGCTTGGCACAATATTCATCCGGGGCTGTAGAGTTTATCCATATTAGTCCAGGTCAGGTTTCAGCATAGATCATTCATTGATGACTCTTCTCAGGAAACATAATTGCATAGAAATTCATTGGGTCCGGACAGCTGCATAAATTGTCCATGTGCCAATAAACAAATGGTTGGGCCTACTCTTAAAAATTTAACAGCATCCAAGCAGGAGATTGTGGGGAGAGGGCAGGCAGGTGAGGAATCAAATGAACTGACCTTTTAAAAAGATAGACATTTTCCATCCATGTCCTCTCTGTAGCTTTTTCCCTTTTGTTATTGATGATACCATGAGAACTTTAAGACATGTGGTTTTCTTCTGATGACTCCGTAAGACACATCCAAATAAACACCATCTAGAAACACTAAGAGCCAAAGAAATGTGAGCCAATAGAATACAAAGGTCAACAGAAGGGGTATCCAATCAGGACCGAGGCAAGTGAATGGGGTCCTATATAAATGTGACCACTCCCAGAGAAAAACACCAACAATTGCACACCGAGGATGTCACCTCAGCTGGTGATGTAACGCCTGCAAGCTAATTGCCAAGCTCGACAAACACCAGAACATCAAACGCCTCAACTTGAGCTACCAATATTCACCACCATCCTAAACACCTTCCTTCCAAGTTGCTACCTGATGTACATCCAGGGTGTTGTCCTACTTAGGTGTTGTATTTCCCAGGAAAATGACTTTGTAGGCTCCATACCACCATCTCTTCAATCTGCAGCAGAGACATCCATCCATGCATTTGTTATCAGTAAAACTATTTCAAGATTTTCGTGGCTGACCTATGAATGAGGAAAGCAACCAAATTTGAAAAATTAGCACTGGTCCCTGAAAGCTCAGTGGAAAAAGAAGGAACGTGAAGTTATAAGAGATTGAAGATAAGATAAATTGTTGTTAGATCCTTACAGTCACAGTATATACTGGTGTGAACAGAGTAAATGCTTATCAAGTGGGCCTCTTTATACTGGTTGGTGTTATGTTCCTTGACAATTGTTGGAGAAAACTCAGACTATATTCTATCACACTTTCAACTAGCTCTTGTAAGAAAAGGATAGGGATATAAGATTTGAGTCACTTGACACACTTCTGACTGGCTCTTTTAAATACTGTGAATATGTAGCTGGTCCACTTCAGTTCCTGATCCAAGGTGACCCCCTGCAAATCTCAGATGTTAGTGTGTCAATAATGGAGGATTTGATGATGGCACTGTCATTGAATGTCAAGTTTAGGTGGATAGTCTCACTGTTGTTGGAAATATTCTTTGTCTAGCACAATTGTGGCACAAGTGAAACTTGGCACCCATTAGCCAATGAGATCAATCTTTCAGAAAAATAATTCTATTTGGAGAAGCTTATAAAGCTGTTTCTTAAAATTATTACAACTTCTGTTATTGTTGAGTCAGTTGAATTAAATGTGTAATTGTTGATTTTTATTTCATTACAAAAATATTTTCTCTGCGAGGATACATTTTAGTCACTATAAAAGTCCTCTGGGACTATATCAAAATGTATGCACTTCCAGTTGAAATTATTTATCGTTATGGAGCTGTCCGAATTGTTCTGCTGGGCTCCTCATGGAGCCAATGAGGCATTACCCACTTCCTCAGATTTTCTCAGGTTAAACTGGCTTAAATATTGTGGGTTCATGCTAATATGGGGACAAGATATGGCTGCTGGGAGATTTGGTTAAAATATTTTTAACTTGTTTTCTTAATGAGAGTGAGATCTCTACCATATTGTTTTTTTTTTGTTATTGTAGCTTCACTTTTTTGATATCCCCAGATATCCTGGAGTTGTTTTGAAATCAAAGGCATTTCAGAAACATTGAAATTTAGTGAGAGATATAATAGCCAGTGAACCTGGTGGAGAATGAATATACACTGGCTTAAGATTACATGCATTTGGCCTCGCCCCTCAGCTAGAGACAGGCCTCCAAGGGAAGACTACAGCCTAGGCCACGATGAAAGAAATTGTGTAATCCAGGGGCAAGCAACCAATGCACTCAGGTGTCTTGCTGATCAATAAATGCTTAAGGACATTCAAGTCCAAGTTCAGGTTTAATTATCATTCAACCATACATGAGTACAGCCAAACAAAGCACAGTTCCTCCAGGACCAAGGTTCAAAACACAGTATCAACAGTCATAAGGCATAAGTCATAGGATAAGCAGTCACATAAAAATATATATATAGCCCAAGTCCCTGAGTGACATGTCCTGTACAATGATGTTGCATGGGGTGTTTTTGGCAAAAACAAGCAGTTCCCTGCAGTCTGCAGATGAGCATACACACGCACACATGCAGTGCAGCTTGCATTCCACCAAGCTGATACTGAAGGGCAACACTGATGGGAAGGATCAGACCCAACCCGGCAAGGACACTGCACTATTCTGCCTCTGGCATCTCCTCTCCTGGACTGTTGCAACAGGCAAGCCTACAGCATGAAGCCTAGTTCTTCCTACAGCTGAGACCATGCAGCTCCCATGTCATCAGTCTCCCCAATAATCAAGGGAAATAGATTTCAATATTTTACATTAACACTGTCCAACAGGGTCCTGTGATTGTAAGAGAAACAACTAAGACAAAAAAAATGCCAAAAACACCTTTGGTTGGTCCTGAAGAGGCTGCTGCATCCAAACATGCCACTATCTTACTGGAAACACATACGTACTTCTACCGCTTTACAATATTTTGACAATCTTTAAAAACATTTTGCATCATAGAGAAAAACACAGTACACATTTGATGTAGAGCAAAGGGATGGATGATTTTTTAAAATGCAGATATTGACCAAATAGTGTTGTTAGATCCAAGGGAAGTTGCTTTTCCTCCATTGCAAACATGGAATCTTTAACTTACAGGTTTGAAGACTGTCCTTCAGTGTAAATGATAACTTCTTCCACTTCAGTGCTGCAGATGCAAATGTGACAGCTGAGACAAGTGTGAGACCAGCAGGTCAGTTAGAATGTGATCGGCAGGGTAGCCAGGTGTATAAATTGTGTGGTGGTACAATCCTTCCACCACTTAATTACTGCAGGAGGAGACCTTCAAGATCCTCAGTATCATCCAAAATGTTCTTCCATCACATCCAATGGCTGTGCGTTCAAGGAAGTTTTGAAAAAAAGCTTGAAGCTTTTCCGTTGTCTACCAAGGAATCTCTTTCCCTGACAGAACACTGAACTGAGTGCCTACTTTGGGAATTTGGGGTCAGGTAAGTGAACGATGTGAACCTCCTAACAGAGCAGACTGAGTGTAATTAGGTCCAGGGAGAGGATACTGAAGTTAGGTTTTTTGATTAACTTGCAGGTGAACTCTAGGCTATAATTTTAGTAGAAGTCCATTTACCTTAGCTATATGGTAAAGCTAATTATGGGGCTGATGTCTGAGCTCCAACTGACACATCCACCCAGTCCAATCAGTCATCTCTCTACCTCTTACCACAAAAGGGAAAAGAAATACAGGCAGAGTTTCAGGTCAAAGAGACATACATGTCTGTCTGTCAGTCCTTTTCATTCTGTTGGAGGCTTTCCAGCTGCCAGACAGTATTAGTGAAAAGGTCCTTAAACTCAAAGCACTGAGGTTGACAGAGTGTCTTTAACAGTTTGTGGCTGGTTTTTCATCATGCTGCAGCTCCCTTCAAATCATTGATCCAGGGCAGGTCCCAGTTTAGTTCCACCACCACTTTCTAGTTGCATTCTGGGCACAATGAAAGCTAAATGTTTCCCCCACCACCTCATTCACATGATTATAGTGGATATTAACCTCGTACCGGGCAACATCATCCACCCTCCGCTGGCCTGTCCCTGGAAATCGAAGAGAAGGATTCAGTGCTACCTTGAAAAACAAGTTCCAATCATTTCTTTCCTTCCTTGGATAGGTGAGATCTTTGGTGTTCCCATGGAAAAACCAACAAAATTTCCATGTGACTTTTGAACAGATGAACACCTTGTGAAGTTGAAATATATTAGCTGTGGCTGAAAACAATTCTTTAATCTGTGTGAGGGAAGTGAATTGAAAAGTGAATTGCCTGGAGATGGTTGTTAGTTTGAAGGAAAATGCAGCTTGCCTTTTTTTAATAGGATGCTTGTATCAAAAATCCAATTTTACTTTGGGTTCATTCAAGGTTAATACATGAAAGATTTTCACCAGTCTCTTTGATGTGAATCATTGTATCTGATTGCTGCAATTCTTTGAGATGTAATGTCAGGGTGAAAATTACCATAACTGTGTTTCAGGCAGAGCTTGGTAAACAACCCTTCAGACAGTAAAGTAGCCTCTGGTCATATCCCAACAGGCTCACTTAATAGAAATAATAATTATTATAATTACCTGGGGGCTTCTTCAAAGGAAGATGTCAGGAATGAAAGGCGCATTTTGATCTGCATTGATAAGAGAATGACTGAAGTAATCATGATGCAGCCACTCTACAATTCCTTTCTTTTAATACTACCTTTCCATTTTGTGGGGAAGCTATTGCGCTCCACTGCAAACTAACAACCTTATTTGTTATTATTAAAATAAAACAAAAGGTGATGGTTTCTGAGCTCCTACAATTTTTGGAAATGCTGAAGTGACTGGTGTTGTTTAGCTCAGATGTAAAACTTGTGGTTTGACCTAGATGATTCCATGACACGAATTCTGATGTCTTGGTCGAATTTACCCACCTGCTAAAAGTACCAAAGTCGTATTATTTGGTCATTCACCTCATGTTCTGCCCTTGAAATCTTCTCCAAAAAGATTATTTTCAAGCTTTATCTACATAACAACACAAGTTGATTTTTCCAATATAATTCAAAGTTTGCAAAGTTCTTTGGGATGCGTTGTGATGATATTCTATCTCTTTACTTTGTGAATCAGTTCTAAACATATAATTATCAATTTTTAAATAGTTTAATATACTTATTTAGTTTGGTATTTGTGTAATTGATTGCTTTGTTGCATTCCTTTCACTGCTGAAGACCTAATCACAACTAAACATAAACCTAGTTTATACTTGAATATCTGCATCAACCAAATATATTTGAACCTCTGTTAATTGAAACATGGAGATCGGTCTAATTATATCTGTTGGCTGAAAACTGGGATTACATCTTTTGCTAAATTTATATCTCACCCTGCCAAATTTGATTGCCTATTGAAGTGGACAACGAATATAACTGGATATACAGTAGTTCACAGTTCTTGTTTATGTCAATCCATGTGTGAAAGTATGCAGGTGACCTGATCCAATCAGCTTCCCATAGGCAGCACTGTGTAAAATTGTCCCCTAAGTAAACCTTGCAGACTAAAATAGTAACTGACCCAGGGCTACTCCATCAGATAGATGTAAAAGGCAATAGCAATACTTCTCACAATCAAAAATACAGGTCAATTTGGAGGACAAAGCTATAATAAATGTATAATCAACCCTCTGGAAAAAGCTTCACACTCAATGCATCACTTGTGATTTTTGTTTTATCTTTCAATTGCTTTTTATATTGAAGCTAATTTTTAACCATGAGTTTTTCTAAGAAAGATAAACAACACTACAACTGTTGTCTGATGAGCAATATCATGAACTTCATGTGAAAATCCATCTGCCATGCATTCTGATAGCAGGTTATTTTCCTTTTCAGCCATCAGGTTAATAATGTAATCCATGTCCGTGTCCCTCATTGTTGTTTAGAATCAACATAAGAATTAGCTTTAAAATCACCGGCATACATCAAAAAATTTGTTGTTTTGCAACAGCTGTACAGTGCAAAAAATAAATATATATTTGAGAGTTCAAAGTAAGAGCACAAAAATAGTGAGGTGGCTTTCACAGGTTCATTGTCCATTCAGAAATGTGACAGTTGGAGGGGAAAAAGCTGTTCCTAAAACATTGAGTGTGTGTCTTCAAAATATGACAAATATATAGCAAATATAACAAATTTTAAATACAGGTTAAGATTTCAAACTTCGTACAATAAGGTACAAATCATGATTAGAAGTTAAATCCCTTTTTTACTGTTGTAGTCTTCGAATAACTTCCATACTAATGTATCCTAGCATTTTATCTCTTGATTGAATCGTGCAACTATAATAATTTTTTTATTTATATTAGATAACCACTTGAACAAAGACATGGGGTTTAGCTTTATCTCAGTGTGTTGTTAAAAGCAAGGACTTGCTTTGTTGAAATAAATATATGGAATTGCATTGCACAGCATTTCAATTTAAAATAAAACTATCATAAAGGAAAATCAGGATTTAATTGGAAAGTTCATGCAGGTCTATGATTTGTTCAAAGTCAAAGTCAAGTTTTTTGTGTTATGTACACAATTACAAGTATGCACAGATGCAACAAAAAACTTCCTTGCAGTCACAACTCCAATCTCTCAGTGCTATAGCCAGAGGTTCCCACCTGCTTCTTAAGGACATCAATGATACCAGTGCCCAAGAAGCGCAGGATGAGCTGCCTTAATGACTGATGCTCTGTAGCACCCACATGTATTGTGATGCCGTTCTTTTCGAGGTTAGTCATGGGTAGAATTAATTTGTATTTCGGAAAGGACCTGGACCCACTGCAATTTACCTGCTGCCACAAAAGATCTACAGTGGATAGGAAATAGATAGGAGTAGAGATGAGGTTCTGAAGAAGTTAGGGAGTTAGGAAAGAAGTTTAAAAAGCAGGACCTCAAGGGTGGTAATCTCAGGATTGCTGCCTGTGCCACGAGACAGAGATGGTAGGAACAGGAAGTTATGGCAGATGAATGCGTGGCTGAAGGGTTTGTGCAGGGGGCAGGGGTTCAGATTTCTGGATCATTGGGATCTCTCCTGGGGAAGGTCTGACCTGTACAAAAAGGACGGGCTGCACCTGAACTGGAAAGGGACCAATATCCTGGCGGGCAGGTTTGCTAGAGCTGTTGGGGAGGGTTTAAACTAGTTTGGCAGGAGGGTGGGAATCAGAATATGAGTACAGAGATTAGGGGAGAAGGACAAGGGCATGATGCTGTGTGTTCTGAGTTGGTGAGGAAGGACAAGCAGGGGACAAAACATAAACGTAGCCAGTTAGAGGAGTTGAAATGTGTCTATTTCAACACTAGGAGTATGAGGAATAAAGGGGATGAACTTAGAGCATGGATCAGTACATGGAACTACAATGTTGTGGCCGTTACTGAAACTTGGCTGGAGGAAGGGCACGATTGGCTGATGCAGGTACCGGGGCGGAGGTGTTTTAAAAGGAGTAGGATGGGAGGTAGAAAAGGGGGTGGGAGTAGCATTACAGGTCAGGGATAGTATCACGGCTATAGAAAGGGAGGATGCTGCAGAGGGAGTGTCCACTGAGTCGGTGTGGGTGGAGGTCAGAAATAGGAAAGGATCAATCACTGTGCTGGGAGTAGTCTATAGGCCCCCAAATAGCCCTCGGGACACCGAGGAGCAGATAAGCAGGCAGATTTTAGAATGGTGCAGGAAATACAGGGTTATAGTTACGGATAATTTCAACTTCCCTCATATTGACTGGCACCTCCTGACTGCAAGGGGGAGATATGGGCCTGAATTTGTCAGGTGTGTTCAAGAAGGATTCTTGACACAGTATGTGGACCGGCTGACAAGAGGAGAGGCCATACTGGATCAAGTTCTGGGAAATGAACCTGGTCAGGTGGCAGACCTCTTGGTGGGAGAGCATTTTGACGAGAGTGACCACAACTCCTTTAGGTTCAGCATAGCTATGGAAAAGGATTAAAACAGACAAAATAGGAAAGTGCTTAACTGGGGAAGGGGTAACTATGAAGGGGTGAGGCAGGAACTAGCGAGAGTAAATTGGAAACAGAAGTTCAAGGGTGAAAGCACAGAAGTAGTGCGGAGGAAAGTTAGGGACCACTTGTGCTGGGTTCAGGATAGGTTTGTCCCACTGAGACAAGGAAAAAAATGGAAGGAAAAGGGAACAGTGGCTGACGAAACATGTGAGGCAACTCATCAAGTGGAAGAAGGAAGCATATGTTAGATATAAGAAGCAGGAAGTAGGAGGGGCTCATGAGAAATATAGGGTAGCCAGGAAGGAGCTTAAGAAAGGATTTAGGAGAGCTCGAAGGGAGCATGAGAAGGCTTTGGCATGTAGGATTGAGGAGAACCCCAAGGCGTTCTATGCGTATGTGAAGAACTGAAGGATGACAAGAATGAAGGTGGGGCTGGTAAAGGATAAAGAAGGCAACATGTGCCTGGGGGCGGAGGAGGTTGAGGAGGTCCTAAATGAATACTTTGCTTCAGTATTCACAAGTGAAAAGGACCTTGATCAGGGTGAGTTCTAAATAGAATAAGCCTGTGTGCTGGACAATGTGGAGATTAAGGAAGAAGAGGTGTTGGATGATCTTAGAAACATCAAGATTGATAAGTCCCCAGGGCTGGACATGATATACCCCAGATTGCTGTAGGAAGTGAGAGAAGGGATCGCTGGAGCAGTAGCTATGATATTTGAATCCTCTTTGGCTGCAGGGGAGGTGCCGGAGAATTGGAGAATGGCAAATGTAGTTCCCTTGTTTTAAAAAGGTAATAGGGAGAATCCTGGGAACTATAGACCGGTGGGTCTTATGTCGGTGGTCTGCAAACTATTGGAAAGGATTCTTAAGAATAGGATCTACGAGCACTTGGAGAAGTACAGACTACTCAAGGACAGTCAACATGGCTTTGTGAAGGGAAGGTCATGCCTCACAAGCCTAATGGAGTTTTTTGAAGAGGTAATAAAAGAAATTGATGAGGGTAGGGCAGTAGATGTGGTCTACATGGATTTTAGCAAGGTATTTTACAAGGTCCCCCTAGAGAGACTCATCCAGAAAGTCATGAGGCATGGGATCAATGAAACCTTGGCTATTTGATTAAAAAATTGGCTTAGAGGAAGAAAGCAGAGGGTAGTAGTGGAAGGAAAGTATACTGCCTGGAGTTCAGTTACTAGTAGAGTGCCATAAGGATCTGTCCTGGGACCCCTGCTCTTTGTGATTTTTATAAATGACCTAGATGAAGAGGCGGAAGGATGGGTGAATAAGTTTGCGGATGACATGAAGATTGGAGGAGTTGTGGATGGAGCTGTAGGTTGTCGAAGGTTACAAGAAGATATAGACAGGATGCAGAGTTAGGCAGAAATGTGGCAGATGGAGTTAATCCGGATAAGTGTGAGTCGATACATTTTGGAAGGACAAACCAGAAGGCTGAGTAAAGGGTTAATGATCGGTTACTTATAAGTGTGGATGAACAGAGGGACCTTGGGGTTCAAATCCATACATCCCTCAAGGTCACTGCACAGGTTGATAGGATAGTTAAGAAGGCCTATGGGATGCTGGGCTTCATTAATAGGGGATTGAGTTCAAGAATAGAGAGGTCATGTTGCAACTCTACAAATCTCTGGTGAGACCACACAGAGTATTGTGTTCAGTTCTGGTCACCTCATTATAGGAAGGATGTGGAAGCTGTGGAGAGGGTGCAGAGGAGATTTACCTGGATGTTGCCTGGATTGAAAAACAAGTCTTATGAGGCAAAGTTAGCAGAGCTGGGACTTTTCTCTTTGGAGTGTAGAAGGATGAGAGGGGAAATGATAAAGGCCTACAAGATTATGAGAGGCATAGATAGGGTGGATAGCCAGTACCTGTTTCCCAGGGCAGGAATAGCAAACACCAGAGGGCATATGTACAAAGTTAAGGGAGGGAAGTTTAGGGGAGACATCAGGGGTAAGTTTTTTACAGAGAGGGCTGCGGACGCCTGGAATGACTTGCCAGGGATGATGATGGAGGCTAAAACATTAGGGGTATTTAAGAGCTCTCACTGGTTTTCCACTTGACTCTGGAGCACAAAGTCAACAGAAGTACATACATCAGGGTGCTGTTTACAATTACACCTCAGCATTCAACACCATCATCCCCTCAGTACTAATCAACCAGCTCCCAAACCTGGGCTTCTCTACCTCCCTTTGCAAATGGATTTTTGAATTCCAAATCTGGATGCCATAGTCAGAATGGATCGGCAATTCCATCTTCCCCTTGCTGACAACCAGCACAGGTGCACCTGAAGAATGTGCGCGTGGCCCACCATTCTACTCTCTCTCTCTATCCACCCATAACTGTGTGGCTATGCACAGCTCAAACACTATCTATAAATTTGCTGATGACACCACTGTTGATGGAACCATAAATGTCAATGAGGAAGCATACAGGAGTGAGGTGTCACAACAACAACCTTGCACCCAGAATCATAAAAGTTAAGGTTTTGATTCTAGACTTCATGAACGGGAAGTCAGGAGAACATACAAAAGTACTTACTGAGAGGTCAGTGGTGTAAAGGATGAGCAGATTCAAGTTTCTGGGTATCAGCGTCTCAAGGGATCTATCCTAGGCCCATGATATTGATGCAATTATTAAAAAGGCATGCCAGTAGCTCTACTTGAGGAGTTGGAGGTGAATTGGTACATCAAGAAAGACTTTTGCAAATTTCTATGGATGTGCACTAGTGAGTAATTTGACCAGTTGCATCATAGCCTCATATAGCGGCTCTAATGCATGGGTTGCAAGAGGCTACAGAGGGCTATAGACTCATAAGCATAACCCTCCCTGTGATGGAGGACATCTTCAGAAGGCAGAGCTTCAAGAAGGCATCATCCATTGTTAAAGACCCTCTCGATCTAGGACATGCCCTCTTCATAGTTCTTCTATCAGGGATGTGTAATGGAACATTCAGTTTTTTAAGACCAGCTTCTTCCCATCTGCCATCAAATTTCAGAACGGTACATGAACCCATGAACATTATTTCACCATTAGTGTTATTTATTTACTTTATAACTTATTGTCTTTACACCTACTGCTGCCACAAAACAACAAAGTTTATATCATTTAAGACAGTAATAATAGATTTGATTCTAGTTCTGATTCTGATTACAGACACATAGGGCATTTAAGCAGCATCAGAAGAAAATCATAAACATAAATTATACATTTGTTTTACAGGAACACAATTAGTACAAAAATGTCCATTTTAGTGCAAAGCAATCAAGCTGTAGTAATTGGAGAGTTTCTGGTTGTTTTAAGAACTAAATAGCTAAAGGAAAGTTGCTGTTCTTGAGCATGATGCTGTGGGACTTAAAGCTTCTCTACCTCCTGCCTGCTGTTAGCTGTGACAAGATGGCATGGGCTGTATAGTGGGGATCTTTGATGATAAATTTTGCTTTCTTGAGGTAGTGCCTCCTGCAAATACTGTTAGTGATTGGGAAAGATGAGCCTGTGATGCATTAGACAGAGTCCACTACCCTCTACAGCTTCTGATGTTTATGTGCATTTGAAATGCCATATCTTCCCATTTTGAAACCAGTCAGGCTACTTTAAAGAGTACATCTTTAGACATTTGTCATCATGTTCACTGACAAGTTGAACCTGCTTAACTGCCTAAAAAAATCATCCTTCCCTGTTTTCTATTCAACTGACGTACAAATTAAACTTACTGTCGTAAACATGCAATGCACTTCTGGGCAGCACTTATAAGGTCTTAGTCCATGCATGAATTACTATGGTAGAACTTCCCACCATCTATGTTGGATCAGAAGTCTGCTCCTCCACAACCATCTTCTGTGCAAGCCTCTCCAAAAATATTGACCAACATCCGCACACCCACCAACCCCAACCTTTATTGAATTATATCCTGTTCCGCTCTCATCTTAAACAAATCATTCACCAGTGACCCAACCTGAGCCTTGAGGGTAAGATCTGCCCCTCCTATTTCTTGCCACCCCAAGTCCTTACTGAGGGATTCTCCCTCCCTCTGATCAAAAGCCAGGGACATACCCATATGGCAAAATAAGACCTTTAAGGTCACAAAGTGCTGCCTTAAAGTGTGTTTGCATTTTGTTCTCATCCAGCCCTCAAACAAAGTATCCACTTGTCTGTCGTGCATCACAAATTAACATGCCTTTGTAGGTACGAATTCCATTTCTGTAACTGTTCCCTGATTCATCCTCCAAAGAGCATCATCTTAATACTTAATTAGCCCTGTAAGGTATAAATATTATAAAGTGAGAATTATTCCAAGGACCAGACTGAAAGTCATTTTGTATTAAAATCCTTCTGATTTCGTGTATTGTGATATTTAAATTTCCTTTAAATATGCTTCCATGAGATGCAACCTGGAGAACACCATTATGTAAAATAAGTTATTGGCCTAGATCCTGAGGTAGAAATGACATAGAACAGCTTCTAGTGACCAGACATATTCAATGAAATTCTGGAACTCTGAAGCTGCTTTCTGAGCTACCCTGTCCTTCCTGAGGTTGCATCACACCAGTACCTTACCAAGAGTTTCATTGCTGAAACATACTGAATCAATTGAACTTACTGTAGTTCATTATGTATATACTTTAAAGAATTAGAACCAGAGCATCCCAGCATAAGAATATGTTAAATAAGTTTAGATATTCTAATGATTGCCAAAAATACATCAGTACTGAAAAGAATGGATTTTTATTCTATTCATTCCTTTAGCATTTAAATGTCATTGGAGATTTCGAAAGAAATAAATGTTCCTTTTTAAACTTTGCCTTTTTTTAATCTTGGTTTCTTTCTCAATCCCATACTTTGTTTCATCTTGATGATTTTGCTTTTTGTACATGATATACTGTGGCAAGATAAAATATTCCTGACATGAATAGACTATTTTACACTTAATTCAGTTTGTTGGTTGAGGAGGTGCACAGTTGCTTGTTCTGTTCACATGCCTGCCAGATGCTTGGTTAAATGGTTTTGTAATCAACGTAAATTTCATTGCAAAAGTCCAAAGGCAAGTGTCACAAAATATCTAAGTTCCTGTCTACATTGTCTATTGCGGCAGGACCATCGACTTTACCTAGAAGTTTATTAAACAAGAGACCAATGGTCCTTTAATTTTTGCTGACCTGAAATGCTTCCAACTTTATATTCTGAAACTTTCTTCCTGAATGTTTTCATGATAGTTGAGCAAAAAAAAACTCTGCATTGCTTTATTTTCGTTAGAAGAAGCTTCACAATTTTGTTTAAATGATGAGAAAGAGGAGTAGCAAAATGTGTGTTTCCAAAATATCTTTACATTTTGACAGAACGATGATTAATGTGTATATTTGCATTCTGTGTGGGCTAAGGCATCAATATCTCTGTGGAAGTAAACAGGAGGTTTGCTTAATTTATTAGTTCTCATTATAGGAGACTTGTGGAAGCCAAGTTCCCATCTGCATTAGATCTGACATTTGTGTTTTACACATCAATCTACCAGATGTTAAATCTATTCATTTATATTTCAAAAAATTGCTGCAGCTGTCAAGAAATCCAATTGTTGATTTAACCAAAGAGTTCTTAAAAGTTTAGTATTATCTGTTAGTCTTTAAGTTAAAACATTTTAATATCATCCTATTTCTTACCAAATTCCAAATAGGGATTTCAATTCTATATTTTCAGGAATCAATCCTGACATTAATTATACAGTCACCTACATTCACTTTACGAGCATTGCACTTTGTTCTGTAGCAATCATTATAGATAATATTTCATTGCAGTGAAATAAGAAAATTATTTGTTGGATTAAACGTGGCTATAATGCAATGCCTTCTCACTAAGACATTAATAGAAAACTGTGATTATCTTGCGGATAGCTACAAATACAGTTGAAATGAAGTCAATTATTAGACATGAAGGTAAATCTGACACTACTGCTCTATATACATACCTTAACATAGCAAACATAGAAAATATCTTTCAGTGGCTAAATTGACAACTTATAGATAGATGGATATTAGATTGGGAGTGAGCATCTTGTCCCTTTGTCAACTGTCATTCAATTAAATTCTACCTAATTTACATTTCGGTTCAAATTGCTTGAGATTGCTCCTTGCTGCTGATTTTTCAGATGGAAGAGTGATTATTGATTTCATTTCTAAATGACAAGGCTGCAAGTATAAAATGTAAGCTTTGTTCGTCACTCTTCCCCAGGGGAGGAAATAAATTTTCAGCAGGGAAACTACCAAATCTTCATTTTTTAAGAATGTCTAAATTGAGTCACTCCTGAACATTCAAAGACCAAAGCAACACACAGAAAATGCTGGAGGAACTCAGCAGGCCAGGCAGCATCCATGGAAATAAAACGGTAAATAATATATTTGCACACTGACCTCAAAAATATGATTCTGATGAAGTTGCAATGTTCTTGCAGCCCGAGCAATTTAAATTTCCTGAAGCTGAGTCAACTAAGTACTTTTGAAGCATAACTTAATCCGTTTTATTTACAGCCCTCTTCAGAATTAGCTGTTGGATGGCTTGACATTATCAAACATGGCATTAATTCTGAAATTTAAGTTTTGTATATTTTTTTTAAACTGGTACTATTTGTGCACCAATATGCAGAGTAAACAATTAAGATAATTATAAGACTGTATCATAGAACACTAAGGCGCACTACAGGTCCTTTGGCCTACAATGCTGTGTTGACCTTTTAACCGACACTAAGATCAATCTAACCCTGTCAAACATCAATTTCTCTAATATCTGGTAGCTTTTCCTCCTCCCCCTTCCCTCTTTGTCCATTCCTCTCTTACCTCTTCTCTTCAACTGCCTATCACCTCCCCCCCCGGTGCCCCTCCTCCTTCCCTTTCTCCCATAGTCCACTCTCCTCCACTGTTAGATCCCTTCTCTTTCAGCTGAATATCTTTTCCACCTATCACCTCCCAGCTTCTCACTTCATCCACCCTCCCCTAGCCACCTACCTTCTTCCTCTCCTGACTTCTTCTTTCACCTTCCAGCTTGTACACCTTCCCCTCCCCCACCCATCTTCTTATTCTGGCTTCTTCACCATATTTTTCAGTAACGGTAAAGAGTTTTGGCTCAAAATGTCGATTGTTTATTGCTTTCCAAAGATGCTGCCTGACCTGCTGAGTTCCTCCAGCAGTTTGTAATTGTAACCTTATCAAAAGCTGCTTTGTAATGAAATTCCATTTACTTTAATTTGGCACCTGATGCCTGACTTTTTTTTATTCCCTGATAAACGTTGATTGTTTTCTTCAGGGAGCAGATTTTTGGCACAACATACAGTATATTTTTATATTTGCATGTCATGATAGCAGTCAATAAAATGTAGGGTTGAAGAAAATTTTTTTAATGAAATGTGATTATGCTGTTTTAGATTGGACCTTTGGTATTGATTCTCTTTTAAAGAATTAATCTGTAGTCTAGGTTATATTGGTCTTTCACTTTGCTTTAAAGCTGTGAAAAGCTGTAGTGGTGTATGCATGAGCTGAAATGTGCAATTTCCAGTTGAAATGATGTAAAAGTCAACACCTTCCATCCAGTTAACATTGAAAGATGGTTGGCAAGGCATTGGAGATTTTGTTAAGTTTAAATTTTTTATTCTCTTTGTTGAGTTTGGTAATAATTATTTTCATATTCCAGTAAATGTATGCTATTGTATCTACAGAGTAGCAATAAAAAATACATTTTAAAAGCTGTGACTAATCTAGGATTCGTCTAAATGGGTCGTTAATGTTTGCTGTGAACTTGGCTAAAGGGCTATTTCTGCGCTGCATTTCTCTAAGATTCTCTGAGTAGAATTTCATTTTTTCCACGTGTTAAATGTGCAATTATTTAATAGTCATAAAATATATTTGGTGCTGATGACTTCAGTAGGACCAAATTTTGGAAAAATAGTTGGACATTTGTGAACTGCAGTATCAAATCTTTATTGCATATGAGTGAGGATAAACTACTGTGTCCAGCTCTTCCAAAGGACCTTTCCAGTGATTTAAACAGTACTTATTGTCTTTCTTATTAGATTAGAGCTTTGAGATTCACACTACATCTGTCTTTAGAGATGTATCAAGGAAATTAATAATGAGGGCATCTGTGGGGACCAGAGCATTAACCACAAGGGATTGTTTAACATACTGAATGCAGTTGGAGAGACGAGAGCTGGATGAGCTGGAGAAACAGAGATACAGCAAATAACCATAGGCAAGTGCATTGATTGAAGAAGAATATTTGAAGCTTTTTTAGTTTGACAAAAATTGTCATTGTATTGTTCCTCCTGCCAAAGAGTGAAAAGGATTAGAGAAGCACAGAAAATAGAGTGTTCAGCCTCATTTGGTAATTCCAATATTGTTCTGAGTTTTCCAAATTTGAAAAAATAACTCATAGTTTCCTTCTCGTATGCTATCCAACATCTTGTTAATTGTTTATGTTTTGCACCTAATGTGCACTCTCAAGTGGAACCAGGACTGAATTGGCCACCATATTCTTATATTGGATAATGTTGTTGGTGATTGCTTTTGTTGAATAGGAATCTCACGGAAACATTTTGAATTAAGCTGCTTTAAACTTCCAGGGAAACAATGCAATTACTTTACTCCAACATAGTGAAGGTGCATAATGTCAGCAAGTTTAGTGAAAGCACCAGCTAGACATTTCACAAAGTAATGCAATTGAAATATTGTAATGCAAAGATCTTGCTTAATGTGAAGTGTCACCTTGGCTCAGTGATGATTCTTTATCCTCTGAGTTAGATGATTAAGGTGTAAGTTCCATTCCACAGTTTGAGCACATAATCTTGGCTGTCGGTGTGAGGTGACACTGAAAGAACACAGCACTTTTCCGTGCTGTGTTTTGAATTATGTGTTGTAAAATTGCCCTATTTTTTTTCAGTTCAGGCAGATGTAAAGGACTGTTTGAATTAGAGTGAGGAGTTCTTATGGTGCCTGAGCCAATATTAATCATACAACAAGGGCTGCCAAACCAGGTTATCTGTCTGCAATTCAAGAATTATACAAGGATATGATCTCCTACTGCAGAGTAGTCACACAATTTCTCATTAGATTTCCACTGCTCTAATGTGATCATATAGGTAGTTCCACTAATTGATTCCAAAATTGCTGATGTCACAGTTGGCACTGTTAATGTTTGCACAAGGACAAACTATAGGCCATTCCATGTGTTGCTTCTCCGAGGATCCTATCTTACTTATAAAACTAACTTAAATTTCTCCTTCTTGTAAGAATAATCCTCCCCTTCCCCTCTTCCTCTATTCCCCACTCTGGCCTCTTACCTCTTTTCAGCTGCTTATCACCTTCCCCTGGTGCCCCTCCTCCATTGCTTTCTCCTATGATCCACTCTCCTCTCCTATCATATTCCTTCATCTCCATCCCTTTACCTTTCGTACCTACCTGGCTTTCCCTATCACCTTCTAGCTATCCCTCAAATCCTTCTCCCACCTTTTTATTCTGGTGTCTTCTCCCTTCCTTATGAGTCCTGAAGAAGGGTTTCAGGCAGAAACATCCACTGTTTGTTTATTTCCATGGGTGCTGCCTGACTTGCTGAGTTCCTCCAGCATTTCTGCTTTGGATTTCCAGCAACTGCAGAATTTCTTGTGCTTTAAATTTCAGTTGAAAAGAGAATATCTCTTTATGGCTGATGTCATTCAAATCATGTTAGAACTAATTTTAATGCCATGAACTTTGTACATTGATGAAACTTTTATCCAAATGATGGAGGTGAAGTTCATGTTTACTTTTCATTGTTTTCTTTGTCCACTTTATTCATGTTTCAAAACTTATTTACAAGAAAAAGGTCACACACAAGTATATGGAAAGTAGAGCCAGCTGTTCAAAATATGTATCTCCATTGATATGGACAAGTTAACTTCATGTGTAACTCCTGCTCTTTCATTGAGTTCACTGTTGAGACCCTCAGTGAACTATTTTTGTTGCTGAGACTAAACTTTGGAGCTCTATTTGTCACAGAACTGTGCTAGTATTTTCGTTTTGCCGAGACACGCATTTCCTCTAAATAAGTTGTTAAGAAAGCTTTGGAAGAGTAAGATAGAGAGATTCAGACAGTGACATCTTGATTTCCACAGCTAACATAGCAATTGCCAGATGTTCATGTCAGGTCTGCCGTCTGATGGTATTATTTCATTCTTAACACAAAGTTCAGGTTATTGAACTCAATGTACAAACGTTTGTAAAACTTTTCATCTAAAATTATCTCCCTGAACTAATTCTGGTAAAAGTTAATAGTTTCATAAGGACTAAATATGAAATGTGTTGAGGTAAATGAATCAGACACCAAATGCACAATGCTTTATATAATGTATGAGGGGTGATTGATAAGTTTTTTGGCCTAAGGTAGAAGGAGATGAGTTATTAACTTCGAACTTTCTGCATAATCACTCAAAGCGTTGAACTGCGCGTGCATGTAACGAGAGCTGTATAACTCATTGCTTTCTACCTTAGGCCACACATTTATCAATCATCCCTACTGTGGACCACATGCTGGAGGTCCAAGGTGCCGACTTCTACAAAGAAGGGATCCGTATGCTCCACGATCACTGGACTAAGTGTGTAAATGTAGGAGAGGTCTATGTTGAAAAATAAATGTGCTAGGTTTTCTAAAATTGACTCCTTCTACCTTAGGCAAGAACTTATCAATCATCCCTCGTATTATAGTTATCCCTTGACTATTAGTTAACATGGCATTGGTGATTTTGATTTTTTAAGGTATATTTTCAAAAGAAAGAGAATAATAACTTATTGCTTGCAACTAATGACAAGTATTAAAAAAGTTTTTTAAAAAATACAGAGCATTATCACAACTGGGCCGGGAATGAAATTAAAAGGACCAGTCAATGAGAATTAAGGAAACACTCCCCAGTGGTTGGAAACATAAATCACACTTAGGAAAATGGCTGTCGTTATTGAAGGTCAATTATCTCTGTCATAGGAGTGTCTTTGAGAAATCTCTTTGGCCCAACCATTCTTAATGAGTTTCTTCCATCATAAGATCAGAAATAGGGATAATTCCATTCGTAAATCTTCTGCAATGAAGCAGATCAAATAGTAGTCAGCAAGATCAGGTTAGCGTTTAGCATGGGTTGATAAGTGATGTGCATTATTTATACCTCACATGTGCCTGTCAATGAACAGCAAAGTCTAACCAATTATTTTTATCATTCAGTAATGTCATGAGCACAAATTATCTCTGCTGTCATTACTCTAACCAAAATTCAACTGGACCTGCCACATAATTCCAGGACTGCAAGATCAGGTTAGAGACTGGATCTCCTGTGATAAATGACCCACCTTATTTTTGCCTAATATCTTTCCACCATCTGCAAAACTCAGGTCTGAAATGTGGCAGAATAAAGTCGCACACTTGGATGAATCCAATTCCATCCTCACTCAAGAAGCTATATTCCATCCATTACTCTAAATATTCACCTTTTCTACCAGAGGCACATCCTGGTTGCAGCAGATGCCATTTACAAAATGTATTGTATTTACTCACATTGGCTGCTCTTACAGCACTTCCCCAATCCACAACATCTAGCATTAAGAAAGACAAGGAAAAGATATGAGATTGTTATCACTTACAAAGTTCTTCCAAGATGATATCATACTGTCATGGAAATATATTGCTATCTCTTAATTATTTCAAGGACCTGGAATTCCTTGGTCCAATAATTCCTTGGTCAAAAGAATGACTACAGTTTAGGTAACAGTTTGGAACGTCGTTGAACATAATCAGCAATGTTCTCATATTGTAAAGGAAGAAGTCCATGAGGAGGTTACGCTGGCAGCTGTAATATGAGGAACTTGAAGGTTTTTGGTATGACCTCAGAGACGCCTGTAAATTTCTATAGATGGACGGTGGAGAACATTCTGACTGGTTGCATAACAACCTGGTTTGGAGCTCCAAAGTACTGGGTTACAAAAGGCTGCAAATGTTTGCAGACTCAACCAGCTCCACCACAGGCACAACTCTCCTCACCAGAGGACATCGACAAGAAATGGTAGTTCCATCACTGAAGACTTCAACATCCAGAGCATGCCCTCTTCCCATTACTACCATCAATAAGAATGTACAGGAGCCAGAAGACCATAATTCAGAAACGGTTTCTTTCTCTTTCATTTAAATTTCTGAATGGTCTATGAATACTACCTTGTTGTTCCATTTCTGTGCACTATTTAGTTACGTTAGTAATTTATAGATTTTTATGTCTTTGCACTGACCTGCTGCTGCAAAACAACAAATTTCAGATCATATAATAAATCTTACTCTAAAGCAAGTGTTCCCAACCTGGAATCCACAGACCTCTTACTTAATGGTATTGGTCCATGGCTTAAAAAGGTTGGGAACTCCTGCTCTAAAGATTCTAAAAGTTTCTAATTTTATTGCTATTTATAAGCGTGTTTTTCCAGATTTCACTCCAGTGATCAGGAGTGAAAGGTAATTTACTCTGGGATATTGAGTCTAATTATAATATCGACTATCAGAACCCAATGAAATCTATTGGTTTATACCATCTGGCTGGTTAAACTGAACTTTCCCAACATGCATTGTTCAGCAACTGTGGATCAAGAAATTGAATTGACAGGAGAAATATACTTTCTCCAATTCCATATGGAATTGATTCATGAGCAGAATGCATGGTAATTACATTGCAACAGGTGAACAGTCCAAGGTTTATAAGGTAATTTACTCCTGGATGCAACACAAAATGAAAAGCATATGTTGGTTAGTCCCTGCTTGTACTGACTGACTACTATAGTCAGATCCTATCACACTGTTGCACTATACTACAATACTGTGAGAGGCTTAGTTCTGATTAATTCAATATGCTAGAATTTGCTTAAAAGAATTGAAATGTATGTATGAACAAGACAAAGAATCTTTGGGTTTCTAACTCTAGAACTAGCTGGAATGCATAATAATTTTCAAGGACTTTGGCTCGAGAGGCTTCGGCGAGCAGAGGCTGAGGACGAGCTTGCTCCCAGTGAAGCAAGACTGGGTAAGTTCCTTTAATTACTCTAATTAACTTAGGACCAGGTAATGGAGGCAGCAGTTAGGGCAGTCGAGTGCTCCGTGTGCAGAATGTGGGAAGTCAGAGCCAGCACAATTGTCCCTGATGACTACACCTGTAAAAGGCGCATCCAGCTGCAGCTCCTGACAAACCGATTTAGGGAACTGGAGCTGGAGCTGGAGCTGGATGAACTTCAGATCATTCGTGAAGCAGAGGCAGAAATAAACAGGAGTTACAGGGAGATAGTCACCCCTAAAAGTCAGGAGGCAGGTAGCTGGGTGACTATCAGGAGAGGGAAGGGGAATAGACAGAAAGAACAGAGCACCCCTGTGGCCGTTCCCAACAACAATAAGTATACCGCTTTGGATACTGTTGGTGGGGATGACCTTCCAGGGACAAGTTGCAGTGGTCGCATCTCTGGCACTGAGACTGGACCCTCAGCTCAGAAGGGAAGGAGGGAAAAGAGGAGAGCAGTAGTGATAGGGGATTCCATAGTTAGGGGGACAGATAAGAGGCTCTGTGGGAGAGATCAAGAATCCCGGTTGGTCTGTTGCCTCACTGGTGCCAGGGCCGCGACATCTCGGATCGAGTTCTCGGTATTCTCAGGAGGGAGGGTGAGCAGCCAGATGTTGTGGTCCATGTAGGGACCAATGATGTGTATAGGAAGAAGGAGGAGGTCCTGCAAAGAGAGTTTAGGAAGTGAGGTGCAAAGTTGAAGGACAGGACCTCCAGGGTTTCAATCTCAGGATTGCTACCCATGCCACATGCTAGTGAGGCGAGAAATAGGAAGATAATGCAGCTAAATATGTGGCTAGGGAGTTGGTGCTGGAGGGAGGGCTTCATGTTTCTGGACAATTGGGCCTTGTTCCAGGGAAGGTGGGACCTGTTCCGAAGGGACAGGTTGCACCTGAACTGAAGGGGGACTAACATCCTTGTGGGAAGGTTTGCTAGTGCTGCTCCGGGGAGTTTAAACTAGGTTTGCAGGGGGAGGGGAACCAGAGTGTTAGAGCAGATAGGGAGGCAGAGGAGGATAAAGGTCATGCGAGAACTGCAAGTATCGTGCATGGAGTAAAGCCTGATCTAACATATAAAGAGGCTTTGAGGAAAGAGAAGCAGAAAAAAGGGTGTAAAGGTAGTAAGGTAGAAGGACTAAAGTGCGTGCACTTCACAATGCAAGAAGCATCAGGAACAAAGGTGATGAACTGAGAGCTTGGATACATACATGGAATTATGATATAGTGGTCATTACAGAGAGTTGGTTGACACCAGGGCAGGAATGGATTCTCAATATTCCTGCATCTCAGTGCTTTAAAAGAGATAGAGAGGGGAAAAGGGGAGGGGGGGTGGCATTACTGGTCAGAGATACTATTACAGCTACAGAAAGGGTGGGTAATGTAGAAGGATCCTCTTTTAAGTCAGTATGGGTGGAAGACAGGAACAGGAAGGGAGCAGTTACTCTATTGGGAGTATTCTATAGGCCCCCTGGTAGCAGTAGAGATACCAAGGAGCAGATTGGGAGGCAGATTTTGGAAAGGTGCAAAAATAACAGGGTTGTTATCATGGGTGACTTTAACTTCCCAGATATTGATTGGCACCTGATTAGTTCCAATGGTTTAGATGGGGCAGAGTTTATTAAGTGTGTCCAGAACAGATTCCTGTCATAGTATGTTGACAGACCGACTAGGGAGAATGCCATACTAGATCTAGTATTAGGTAACGAACCGGGTCAGGTCACAGATCTCTCAGTGCATGAGCATCTGGGGGACAGTGACCACCGCTCCCTGGCCTTTAGCGTTATCATGGATAGAATCAGAGAGAACAGGAAAATTTTTAATTGGGGAAGGGCAAGTTATGAGGCTATAAGGCTAGAACTTGTGGGTGTGAATTGGGATGATGTTTTTGCAGGGAAATGTACTATGGACATGTGGTCGATGTTTAGGGATCTCTTGCTGGATGTTCGGGATAAATATACCCCGGTGAGGAAGATAAAGAATGGTAGGGTGAAGGAACCATGGGTGACAAGTGAGGTGGAAAATCTAGTCAGGTGGAAGAAGGCAGCATACATGAGGTTTAGGAAGCAAGGATCAGATGGGTCTATTGAGGAATATAGGGTAGCAAGAAAGTAGCTTAAGAAGGGCTGAGGAGAGCAAGAATAGGGCATGAGACGGCTTTGGCGAGTAGAGTAAAGGAAAACTCCAAGGCATTCTTCAATTATGTGAAGAAAAAAAGGATGACAGGAGTGAAGGTAGGACCAATTAGAGATAAAGCTGGGAAGAAGTGCCTGGAGGCTGTGGAAGTAAGCAAGGTTCTCAATGAATACTTCTCTTTGGTATTCACCAATGAGAAGGAACTTGATGAAGGTGAGGACAATATGAGTGAGGATGATGTTCTGGAGCTTGTTGATATTAACGGAGAGAAGGTGTCGGAGTTGTTGAAATACATTAAGATGGATAAGTCCCTGGGTCCTGACAGAATATTCTCCAGGCTGCTCCACGAGGTGAGGGAAGAGATTGCTGAGCCTCTGGCTAGGATCTTTATGTCCTCGTTGTCCATGGGTATGGTACGGGAGGACTGGAGGGATGTGAATGTTGTCCCCTTGTTCATAAAAGGTAGTAGGGATAGTTCAGGTAATTATAGACCAGTGAGCCTTATGTCTGTGGTGGGAAAGCTGTTGGAAAAGATTCTTAGAGATAGGATCTATGGGCATGTAGAGAATCATGGTCTGATCAGGGACAGTCAGCATGGCTTTGTGAAGGGCAGGTCGTGTCTAACAAGCCTGATAGAGTTCTTTGAGGAGGTGACCAGGCATATAGATGAGGGTAGTGCAGTTGATGTAATCTACATGGTTTTAGTAAAGCATTTGACAAGGTTCCACACAGTAGGCTTATTCGGAAAGTCAGAAGGCATGGGATCCAGGGAAGTTTGGCCAGGTGGATTCAGAATTGGCTTGCCTGACGAAAGCAGAGGGTTGTGGTGGAAGGAGTACATTCAGATTGGAGTATTGTGACTAGTTGTGTCCCACAAGGATCTGTTCTGAGACCTCTACTTTTAGTGATCTTTATTAACGACCTGGATGTGGGGGTAAAAGGGTGGGTTGGCAAGTTTGCAGGTGACACAAATGTTGGTGGTGTTGTGGATAGTGTAAAGGATTGTCGAAGATTGCAGAGAGACGTTGATAGGATGCAGAAGTGGGCTGAGAAGTGGCAGATGGAGTTCAACCCGCAGAAGTGTGAGGTGGTACATTTTGGAAGAACAAACTCTAAGGCAGAGTACAAAGTAAATGGCAGGATACTTGGTAGTGTGGAGGAGCAGAGGGATCTGGGGGTACATGTCCATAGATCCCTGAAAGTTGCCTCACAGGTAGATAGGGTAGTTAAGAAAGCTTATGGGGTGTTAGCTTTCATAAGTCGAGGGATAGAGTTTAAGAGTCATGGGGTAATGATGCAGCTCTATGAAACTCTGGTTAGGCCACACTTGGAGTATTGTGTCCAGTTCCGGTCGCCTCACTATAGGAAGGATATGGAAGCACTGGAAGGGGTACAGAGGAGATTTACCGGGATGCTGCCTGGTTTAGAAAGTATGTATTATGATTAGAGATTAAGGGAGCTAGGGCTTTCCTCTTTGGAGAGAAGGAGGATTAGAGGGGACATAATGGATGTATACAAGATATTAAGAGGAATAGATAGAGTGCCTCTTCCCCAGGGCACCACTGCTCAGTACAAGAGGACATGACTTTAAGGTAAGGGGTGGAAAGTTCAAGGGGAATATTAGACAAAGGTTTTTTACTCAGAGAGTGGTTGGTGCATGGAATGCACTGCCTGAGTCATTGGTGAAGGCAGATACACTAGTGAAATTTAAGAGACTGCTAGACAGGTATATGAAGGAACTTAAGGTAGGGGGTTATATGGGAGGTAGGGTTTAAAGGTCGGACAACATTGTGGGCCGAAGGACCTGTACTGTGTTGTACTATTCTATGTTCTATAAATCAGTTTCCATCTCCAATTATCTTATCCGGCTAATGGAAAATTTTGATTAAGGAGCATTTCAATACATTAGAGGGTCCTTACTGTGAAGTTATAGCAAGCAGATTTAAGATGGTCAGGAGTGTTTAATGGATTCTTTATGAATCATGTCTTATTGTCCCTATTAGATTTATTTCATCACTATTAATTGATGCTTTTAATCATTTTTTGATGTTGCTTTGTACTTAGTTATATGATATTTTTACTGAGTCTTTATTTTTAAAATGTAATCTGTCATTCTCCAAGTAATTTTTAAAAACATTTTATCTCATTTTTAACTCCAGCTTTCATTCTATCTTTCTTATCTTTCAGTTGTGATAATATTGACTAATATTCTTTCATCTACATGCTTAGGGGCCTTCCTCTGATCTTCCTTTCTCTTGCTTTACACTCTATTCAGATGCATGCTATCACAATAGAATATTTCTGCTTTTGTCCCAGCATTAGTGTTAATGTTACATGAACTTGGATACTTCCTGCCTGCACTTCTCTTCAACTGCAATTAATTTTCCTGATCTATTTCTCCTGATGCCAATTAGCATGTGGCTCGGGTTGTCATCCGGAACCTACTTACCCAGAGGTCCAGCTTTTTAATTTAACTCTGAACTGAAGCCCAATTAGCTTAATGTCAGTGGTAAGAAATAATAACGGGTGATTTGCTCACAGATACAAAAGAAAAACATACAGGAGCTGAAAATAAAGAATGGTCCACATAGGTTACAAAGTGAGTTTCATGATTAAGCAACCCAATTGTACTTTAGTTTGAAGAAGTGATAGAAGGAATAGAGAAGGGAACAGTAATATACCTGGCTTTTCAGAATGCTGTCAATAAAGTCCAGTGTAGTATGTTCATGATTAAGGTTGGAACATGTGAAGTCAAATAACTGATAACTGAATTGTAGTAAGTTATCTACACAAAAGAGTGTAAAGGCAGTCCTGTTCTCCGGCAAAAAAGTAGGAAGTGGTGTTCCACAGGGATTGGTGATGTGATCACTGTAATTCACGATTTACAAATACGTTTGGACATAGGAATCTCGAGTACAATTTGAAATTTTTCAAACTCTGAGTTATGTCCTTTAGGCTACTATGTCTTTGGACTACAAACCAGAGGCCCAAATTCAAATCCCACTACCTCAGCAATAGATTTTAAGTTCCGGTTAATAATATGGTTTTACAACAGCAGCCGCTAGCTTTAGTAATGATGGCCACACAAAATAGAAAACTCCATCTGGTTCACTGATTGAGTTCAGGGGAGGAACTTCATTATCCTCGCGCAGTTTTCTGCCTTTCTGCAAATCAAAACTTCATGGTTACTTCCAGATGCTTTCCTGGTAAATCCCTCAGTTGTACCACTACCACTCCATTCAAACACAGAAGGAATAAACCAGATAGGTCAAGATGAAGCTGTACAGGCAGGTACAATTACAAATTTTAAAAGACATCTTGACAGGATAGAAAAGATTCGGAGCGATGTGGAACTAGAATGGATACACATGTTGGATGAATTGGGTCAAAAGGCATGTTTCTGTAACACAAGAGATTCTGCAAGTGCTGGAAATCTAGAGCAAAGCACACAACATGCTGGAGGAACTCAACAAGTCAAATAGCATCTATAGATGGGAAATAACAGTCAACCTTTCAGGCTGAGACCATTCATCAGGACTGGAGATGAAGGGGGCAGAAGCCAGAATAAGAAGGTAAGGGAGAGAAAGGACTGCAGGCTGGCTGGTGATAGGTGACACCAGGTGGGTGTATGGGTGAGGGGGATATATGAGGTTGTGAATTGATAGGTGAAAGAGCTAAGGGGCTGAGGAATAAGGAATCTCATACGGGAGGATGAGGACCATGGAAGAAAGGTAAGGAGAAGGGGAACAAGAGGGAAGTGATGGAAGAAGAGATGGCAAGAGAGGGTAACCAGAATGGGGAATGGGGAAAAAAGGGGGAGGGGGAGTGATTATAGGAAGTTAGAGAAATCAATGTTCATGTCAACCGTTTGGAGGCTACCATTTGGAAAATGAGGTGTTGGCTCCTCCAACTTCACTTCAGCTTCATTATTGCAGCTGAGGAGGTCATGGACAGACATGTCAGAAATGAAGTCAAATTGAAATGGGTGGCCACCAGGAAATCCTGCCTTTAGCCATGGACAGAGCAAAGATGCTGGACAATCTACATGGAGTCTCATCAATGTAGAGGAGGCTGCACTGGGAGCATCAGAAAACATAAATGACTCCAACTGACTAATAGGTGAATTGTCACCTCAACTGAAAGGACTGTTTGAGGTCCCAAGTGGTGGTGAGGAAGATTGTGTAGGTCTAAGTGTAACACTTATCACATTTGCAAGTATAGGTGCCGGGAGGGAGAGCAGTGGGGAGGGACAAGTGGACAAGGGAGTCACATAGAGAGCACTCCTTGTAGAAAGCACAGAGGGAGTTGTAAGGGGAATATGTGGTTGGTGACATGATCCCATTGGAAATGATGGAACTTATGGAGAATAGTGTGCTGGATATAAAGACCCATGGGGTGGTAACTAAGGACAAAGGGTACCCTATCTCTGTACCGACAGTGGGAAGATGGCTGATTGCAAAGATTGATACTGTTATGAATAGCACAGAATATAGTGGGATATACTGTAGATCAGTTGCAGATATGAGCAGAGAAATGGCAGATGGATTTCAATCTGGACAAATGTAAAGAGATACTACATGGTTAAGGACAAGTCAATTTTTCTTTGCTCTCTTTTTGCATAATTATGTAATATATATATATAGTGTGTGTGTTTGTGTGTATGTAGTGGATTCTGGTTAATTGAGCCATCAGTAGTTGCTTATTTGTGACAAGTCTTAAAGAACAAAAACTAAAAGAAAAAAAGAAAATAGCTGAGATTCCCTTCATTAATTTGGGACACTATGCTGCTTAATTTGGACAGGAGACTGTTGCTGAACTATTTTACTAACATCAGATGTGTGCATTTAAGTAGCCTACAGTGTGCTTAGAGCAAATAGTTTTTAAATGGAATCAGTTTTGTATGCTTGTGTCCAAACTTCAGCTATTTTTGTCACTGATAATTGGAGAGAAACAAGCTGGAAGACAATTCCTAGCTGCTTTGCTCACTGCGGTTTCAGGCATTCAGACTTGAAGATGCAGGAAATGATCAGGAGTGAAAATAAAATGATTTAGCTACTTCAACAAATTAGGAACTTCAGAGAATTTGAAGGTATTGACAATCCTCTTGAATATTACAACGAAACTGAAGATTTCGAGGATGCAATCATCAAAAGCATTCTGTGAAGGCAGTCCATTAGCTGCACGAGGTGTTTCTTCTGACTTTGTTCATTTACAGTCAATCAAAAAGAACACAGCAATGCACTCCAGATGATTTCCTCTAGTGATAACTACCAGGAGGAATGTTATAATACTCTATTGGTAGTGTTCTAATTTGTTCCATGCTTCATGTAGATAAATGACTTGTTATTTACTTAAATGTTAGTTTGTCTTTTTGTTTTTTTTTATAACTTTTTAAGCTTTTTAACTATTTCCATGGAACTTTGCCTATTTGGGGTTGGGACAGATGCTTAACTGGGTCAAAATGTACTGGTCCCGATGTGTCCTAATTAACCAGACTCTATTGAATGTGTGAGTATAGTATAAAGATTTTTTTGAATGTGTGAGTATAGTATAAAGATTTTATTGTACTGTACTGCTGCCACAAAACAAAAAGCATATTGTATGCCAGTGACATTCAACCTGATTTTGATTCTGAGGGTGCAGAGGAGGTTTACCAGGATGCTGCCTGGATTAGGGGGTGTGTGCTGCAACAAGAGGTTGGACAAACTTGGGTTATTTTCACTGGAGCAGTGGAGGCTGTGGAGAGACCTGATAGAGGTTTATAAGAGTATGAGAGGCAAAAATAGAGTAGACAGAGTATTTTTGTCCCAAGGTCGGAATGTCTAATACCAGACAGCATGCATTTAAGATGAGAGGGGGTTCTTTCAAGGAGGATGTGAGAGGCATGTATTTTGCACAGATGAATGGGTGCTGGAATGCGCTGCCTGCAGTGGTGGTAGTGGCAGATACATTAGGTATTTTTAAGATTTGTTCACATAGGGAAGGTGGAAATAGTGAGGAAAATGGAAGGACATAGACATCATGTAGGCAGAAGGAATTAGTTTACTTGCCTAGAATTAGATTGCTAATTTAATTGGTGCAGCACAACATTGTGAGCTGAAGGACCTGTTCCTCTGCTGTACTGTTCCATGTGGTGAGAGCAGATATGTGGGAAATGGAGACGATGCAGGTGAAGGCAGATATGTGGGAAATGGAGACAATGCAGGTGAGGGCAGCAATGATGATGGTGGAAGCCCTGTTCTTTGAAGAAGATATCTTAGATGTACTGGAATGGAAAGGCTCATCCTGAGAACAACAGCAGTGAAAATGGATGAACTGAGAGAACTGAGAACCTGTTTCAATGCTATATGATTCTATAATCCCCTGGCATTTACCTAGGCACTAAATTCAGACACCACAAGCCTCTCCCAGCTCAGTGAACTTGAAAGGTCCTCCACATGAACAGCTGAGGATTGGTATCTAAACTGGGAGTATTGATCCTCAACCAAGTTGAACAATCATATGGTGTAGTCATCTTCATAGAATCACTTGCAGAATTACTTACAATGAGCCTGAATCTTCCAATATTATCCTTGGATATGAATTGGCCCACTAACCCATTGGAGGTGGTGGCACATGTATGATCCCAGGTTTGATCTATCAGATCTCTTCTAAGTCTATCGCATCTGTCAGGTTTGTGATGATGCAGAATATAACAAGGTGCAAAACAAACAAAATGCTGTAGGAACTCAGCAGGCCGAGAAGCATCTCAGAAGGGTTTGTTCAGCATTTTGGTCAACATGGATTGTTTTTAAATGTGCTTTATAAATAAATTTGACTTGACTTAACTAAAACAGCAACATTAGCAAGAACACTGCTAAATGAAAACACTCTTTAAACACAAACAACAGGAAATCTGCAGATGCTGGAAATTCAAGCAACACACATCAAAGTTGCTGGTGAACGCAGCAGGCCAAGCAGCATCTGTAGGAAGAGGTGCAGTCGACGTTTCAGGCCGAGACCCTTCGTCAGGACTAACTGAAGGAAGAGTGAGTAAGGGATTTGAAAGTTGGAGGGGGAGGGGGAGATCTAAAATGATAGGAGAATACAGGAAGGGGAGGGATAGAGCCAAGAGCTGGACAGGTGATAGGCAAAAGGGGATACGAGAGGATCATGGGACAGGAGGTCCGGGAAGAAAGACAAGGGGGGGGGACCCAGAGGATGGGCAAGAGGTATATTCAGAGGGACAGAGGGAGAAAAAGGAGAGTGAGAGAAAGAATGTGTGCATAAAAATGAGTAACAGATGGGGTACGAGGGGGAGGTGGGGCCTTAGCGGAAGTTAGAGAAGTCGATGTTCATGCCATCAGGTTGGAGGCTACCCAGACGGAATATAAGGTGTTGTTCCTCCAACCTGAGGGTGGCTTCATCTTTACACTAGAGGAGGCCGTGGATAGACATGTCAGAATGGGAATGGGATGTGGAATTAAAATGTGTGGCCACTGGGAGATCCTGCTTTCTCTGGCGGACAGAGCGTAGATGTTCAGCAAAGCGGTCTCCCAGTCTGCGTCGGGTCTCGCCAATATATAAAAGGCCACATCGGGAGCACCAGACGCAGTATATCACCCCAGTCGACGCACAGGTGAAGTGTTGCCTCACCAGGAAGGACTGTTTGGGGCCCTGAATGGTGGTAAGGGAGGAAGTGTAAGGGCATGTGTAGCACTTGTTCTGCTTACACGGATAAGTGCCAGGAGGGAGATCAGTGGGGAGGGATGGGGGGGACGAATGGACAAGGGAGTTGTGTAGGGAGCGATCCCTGCGGAATGCAGAGGGGGGGGGGAGGGAAAGATGTGCTTAGTGGTGGGATCCCATTGGAGGTGGCGGAAGTTATGGAGAATAATACGTTGGACCCGGAGGCTGGTGGGGTGGTAGGTGAGGACCAGGGGAACCCTATTCCTAGTGGGGTGGCAGGAGGATGGAGTGAGAGCAGAACCCCTTGTTCAATCCCTTCCGACCTATGTTCGTGACACTTCTCACGCTCTTAAACTTTTCGATGATTTTAAGTTCCCTGGCCCCCACCGCTTTATTTTCACCATGGCTGTCCAGTCCTTATATACTTCCATCCCCCATCAGGAAGGTCTCAAAGCTCTACGCTACTTTTTGGATTCCAGACCTAATCAGTTCCCCTCTACCACCACTCTGCTCCGTCTAGCGGAATTAGTCCTTACTCTTAATAATTTCTACTTTGGCTCCTCCCACTTCCTCCAAACTAAAGGTGTAGCTATGGGCACCCGTATGGGTACTAGCTATGCCTGCCTTTTTGTTGGGTTTGTGGAACGATCTATGTTCCGTGCCTATTCTGGTATCTGTCCCCAACTTTTCCTTCGCTACATCGACGACTGCATTGGCGCTGCTTCCTGCACGCATGCAGAACTCGTTGACTTTATTACTTTGCCTCCAACTTTCACCCTGCCCTCAAGTTTACCTGGTCCATTTCCGACACCTCCCTCCCCTTTCTAGATCTTTCTGTCTCTGTCTCTGGAGACAGCTTATCCACTGATGTCTACTATAAGCCTACTGACTCTCACAGCTATCTGGACTATTCCTCTTCTCACCCTGTCTCTTGCAAAAACGCCATCCCCTTCTCGCAATTCCTCCGTCTCCACCGCATCTGCTCTCAGGATGAGGCTTTTCATTCTAGGACGAGGGAGGTGTCTTCCTTTTTTAAAGCAAGGGGCTTTCCTTCCTCCACTATCAACTCTGCTCTTAAACGCATCTCCCCCATTTCACGTACATCTGCTCTCACTCCATCCTCCCGCCACCCCACTAGGAATAGGGTTCCCCTGGTCCTCACCTACCACCCCACCAGCCTCCGGGTCCAACATATTATTCTCTGTAACTTCCGCCACCTCCAATGGGATCCCACCACTAAGCACATCTTTCCCTCCCCCCCCCTCTGCATTCCGCAGGGATCGCTCCCTACACAACTCCCTTGTCCATTCGTCCCCCCCATCCCTCCCCACTGATCTCCCTCCTGGCACTTATCCGTGTAAGCGGAACAAGTGCTACACATGCCCTTACACTTCCTCCCTTACCACCATTCAGGGCCCCAAACAGTCCTTCCTGGTGAGGCAACACTTCACCTGTGAGTCGACTGGGGTGATATACTGCGTCCGGTGCTCCCGATGTGGCCTTTTATATATTGGCGAGACCCGACGCAGACTGGGAGACCGCTTTGCTGAACATCTATGCTCTGTCAGCCAGAGAAAGCAGGATCTCCCAGTGGCCACACATTTTAATTCCACATCCCATTCCCATTCTGACATGTCTATCCACGGCCTCCTCTACTGTAAAGATGAAGCCACCCTCAGGTTGGAGGAACAACACCTTATATTCCGTCTGGGTAGCCTCCAACCTGATGGCATGAACATCGACTTCTCTAACTTCCGCTAAGGCCCCACCTCCCCCTCGTACCCCATCTGTTACTCATTTTTATGCACACATTCTTTCTCTCACTCTCCTTTTTCTCCCTCTGTCCCTCTGAATATTCCTCTTGCCCATCCTCTGGGTCCCCCCCCACTTGTCTTTCTTCCCAGACCTCCTGTCCCATGATCCTCTCGTATCCCCTTTTGCCTATCACCTGTCCAGCTCTTGGCTCTATCCCTCCCCCTCCTGTCTTCTCCTATCATTTTGGATCTCCCCCTCCCCCTCCAACTTTCAAATCCCTTACTCACTCTTCCTTCAGTTAGTCCTGACGAAGGGTCTCGGCCTGAAACATCGACTGCACCTCTTCCTACAGATGCTGCTTGGCCTGCTGCGTTCACCAGCAACTTTGATGTGTGTTACACTCTTTAAACATGCACTTTTCATAAATGGAAAAGTTTAATAAGTTTGGGTTATTAAAAGCCTTTTCACAAGCTTTAGGCTCAGAACATCACGTCACACATAATGGCAATGATTTTTTTTCCTTAATAGATAGACATTCTAATAATTAATCTCATTTCTGTGACGGCCTGCTCCATTCATTTAGGATCAAGAATTGTATCACTCATAGTTGATGCCTTCCAAGGACAATATCATCAGTGATTTAAGAGACTTGTGCTGGTCTCAGTCTCCCTCTGAACTGCATTCATCAAATCAAAGCATTCATTAATATTCATTATTTTGAAATACAGATCTTAAATGAGGAGAAACTTAGCTGCATGTAAATGTGATTGAACAATGTAGTAACAGTGTTGTAAATCTATTTTAAACATCACTATCCTAAAACAACTTAGATTATGGTTTCAGATGTCTCCTTTGAGCATTTTTGCCATGGTATGGCTTGGGAAATATGTCATCTGTTACGGATCTAATTTGATATAGTCAATAATATTTGGTAAGTAGAAATATGAAATCCTTCAGCCGAGAAAGAAATCATTTAGTCCTTCAGGTTTCTGCCAAGTCTTTTCTAGAATAAGTCAAAAATTAATTGCATTGCCTTGAACTCATCCTATCCATGTGTCCATCTTTTTTTGTTTAAATTACATGCATCCAGTTTGCTCTGAAAAGGTGGAGTACCATTTGTGTGATTCACTTTCTGGCAGGTCCATTCAATGCCCTGGATACCACTTTGTAAATACACTTATTCCAGCTCAGCACAGTAATCATTTTAATTTCATGTTTCCTGATCGATGTCTCCCTAACTAGATCAAATGGCCTTTCTATATCCAGTGTATAATGCTTTCAGGGTATTGATTCATGGGACCACATTAGGCAATGATTGGAGAAGAACAATTCTGCATAATCTATAACTCTACAAAGGAGCAAAGTGAAAATGTAAGAAAGCTGGTTCTATTTAAAGGGGAAAGGAAACAGAAACTACAACAATGTCTTCCAAAACATAGCTGAATAACACATAGAAAATGTAATGAGTGGAGGGTGGTTACAGATAAATTGTGTGCATGAATCTATCTCAGCCACTTACAAACCTTACAGTCATGTTGTCACTAAGTATATTTAATAAAGAACTTACCTAGTATTTGATAGTTACTTTGTCTGGGTATAGCACAATACCTCCCTACAAACTATAATTTTAATAAAGTTTTTTAAATTTATTTACATTCCAGAAGTACTTTTATTGGAGGTCTTAATTTAATTTTACCCTTTTGAACATTAATTCTACGTTGCAACATTAATTGAACATTTACTCTATTGTACAATAAAGCTCTTCTCCCTGTTTTTGGTTACAAAGTACAAACTCATGAATCTCTTTACATATACATAGCTTTAAAAGAAAGTAGAACACTTTCTGAAGCTGAGCTTATATTTACCTGTGTGAATAGGTAATACCTACCTAGCACCTGCCAAGATAGTTAAACTGCAGTGTTTTTAGAGGTAGTCATAGTATTTAGATATAATAATGTCCTACCATTTCAATACTAATTATTTCAGTGTTATATTTAATGTAAAGACTGCTGTTCACTTCAAATGAAATTGGGATTGCAGTCCCATGAACATTTATGCTTATTTTTTCAAAATTCTTGTTGTTTTTATAACCACTCTAAGGACTATATGGATTTTGTCTTTTACTTGCTACTTAACAATATGACTGGCTTTGTCCTGTCAAACGGAAAAGGTTCAGGGCCGTTCAACATTTCAAACAGTGTGAAACAAGGGTGTGCTGGCACCTATGCTTTTTAATATATTCTTCTCCTGCGTGCTGAGCTATGCTATCAGAGACCTTGAACAGGGAGTATACCTGAATTACAGCCTTGTTGGATCACTCTTTGACCCACATCATCTGAATACAAAGTCAAAGATGATTGAGAAACTCTCCTTGAAGTGCTCTGTGCTGATGACTGTGGCCTAATGGCCCACATGGGGTCTGAGCTTACTCATTGTCAACAGCCTTGCAGAAGCCTCTCATCTCTTTGGCCTCACCATCAGCCTGGTAAAGATGGAGGTCCTATTTCCTTCTGGTCCTGGATCTGCTTTTGCCACCCCCCCACCTTCCAACACCATCAAGCGAACAAAATTGAATACAATAGATGATTTCAGGTACCTCGGTAGATGCGTCTCTAGTGATGGCACCTTGGACAAGGAAATCAATGCTAGGATTTGCAAAACCACCCAGGATTTTGGCCACCTGCGTCACTCATGTTGACCTAGCTCAACATTCATCTATCCACATAGCTCAAAATGTACAACATTGCTATTGTTAGTAGTCTCCTTTATAGATGTGAGATACGGACTGTTTACAGAAGACATTTCAGACAGCTAGAGTGCTTCTACAGTCAGAGCCTGATGTTGATGCAAGACATCCACTGGCAGGACTGAGTCACAAACCTGGAAATCCTTAACAGAGCAAAGACCATGAGCATCGAGGCAATCGTCAAAATGTCCAGCTTTAATTGACAGGACTTGTCATACACATGGAGGACTCCAGAATCCCCAAACAGCTACTATACAGCATGCTATTTCTGGGCAAGGGGAACCAAGGCAGGTCTTGCAGGGGGTTCAAAGATTGTGTGAAAGCTAACATCACATATACTTGACTTACTCCAAAGGAGCAGCACTCCCTCCAGCTGACTCAGGACAATTCCCCTGCCCTCACTGTGAATGAGTTAGCTCAAGACTTAAACCCCACAGACACCCTCAGGTCCATAACAGAAGAGCTGCACAAGAATAACTGTTATCATCAGACACAACAGACAACCCTTACATTTGAATCCATCTCCAATATTATTTCCCATTCCAAGATGATGCCTCTCCTGTCTTCTTATTCTGACAGCTGGTTAGTAATTAAATCACCAATAATTGTGTATAGGTTCTCACTAGGGATTTTTTGACAGAAGAGAGAAGATCAGAGTTCCTTATTTTCTGGTGGATTACATTGAGGGTAAGTAATTTCAAAATCCTTTTGTAATAGCAGCTCCTGCCTTCAACCCTTTCTGTGTTTGATGAGGTCATGGACTATGTACAGATTACTGAGGAGGAGGTGCTTGCTGTTTTAATGCAAATTAGGGCCTGACAAGGTGTTCACTCTGATGAGGGAGGCTAGCGCAGAATTAGCCATAGCAGAGATATTTAAAACAGCCTTAGCCATGAGTGAGGTGCCAGAAGATTGGAGGATAGCTAATGTCGTTCTGTTATTCAAGAAAGTCTCTAAGTATAAGTCGGGGATTATAGGCCAGTGAGCCTGATGTCAGTAGTGGGTAAATTATTGGAAGATATTCTAAGGGATTGGATATTTAAGTACCATATTTTGAAAGACACGGACTGGTTAGAAATAATCAAAATGCTTTGTCAATGACAGGTCATGTCGAACTAACCGTACTGAAATTTTTGACGTGGTTACCAGGAATGCTGATGAAGGAAATATAGTGGATGCTGTCTACATGGACTTTAACAATGTCCTGCATGGGAGGTTGGTCAAAGGGGTTCAGACACACGGCATTCAGGATGAGGAAGTAAATTGAAAGAGATATTGGCTCTGTGTAATAAGCCAGAGAGAGATGGTGGATCATTGTCTCCCTGACTGGAGATCTGTGACTAGTGATGAGTCATAGGGATTGGTGCTGGGTCTGTTGTTGTTTGTCATCTATATCAAAAATTTGGATGAAAATGTGGTAAACTAGATCAGAAAATTTGTGGATGACTCCACGATTAGGGGTGTAGTGGACAGCAAGGAGGACAGTCAAAGCTTTAGAAGGATCTGGACGAGGTGGAAAAATGGTCTGAAAAATGGCAGATGGAATTTAACGCAAACAGACATGAGGTATTGTACTTCAGGCAGATAAAGCAGGGTTGGACTTACACAATGAATAGTAAGCTGCTGAGGAGTGCAGTAGAACAGAATGATCTGGGAGTACAGATCCATGATTCTTTAAAGGTAGCATCACAGGTTGATACGGTAATAAAGATATCTTTTGGCACATTAATGTTCGTAACTCAAAGTACTGAGTACAGAAGTTGGGATGTTATGTTCATGTTAAACTGTATAAGATGCTGATGAGGTCAAATTTGGAGTATTCTGTGCAGTTCTTGGTCACCTACCTACAGGGAACATAAGATTAAGATTAAAGGAGTTCAGAGACAATTTACAAAGATGTTGCTGGGACTTGAGGGCCTGAGCTATAGGAGAAGATTGTATAGATTAGGACTTCATTCACTGGAGCATAGGAAAATGAGGGGAGATGTGATCGAGGTATATAAGATTATGATGGGTATAGAACAGATAAATGCAAACAGTCTTTTTCTACTGAGGTTGGGTGAGACTAGAACTAGAGGTCATAGATTAAGGGTGAAAGATAAAACATTCCAGGTGATCAAGCATAATTTTAATAATTACAGCAAGATACACTTTAGTACAATTTCAAATGAGAAGCAAGTGTCCAGCAAATTACAAATTAACAATGGGAAACTTTCTAGGTATGGAAATAAAAACTTTAAATACTTCCTAAAAGCTGCTCCATCTTCATTTATGCAGCATCAACATAACAAATTTGAGAATCAAGCAGCTAATAATTTGTTCTTTTATTCCAAATTAAGAGCAAGTTTTTTTTTAAATTTGTATTTGTTTAGTCTATCATTGTTAAGGATAGTGAGGGTGGAAAAAGGGATTGGGATTGCAGGCTGTCAGGCAGAAGCTGAATTTGTATACAATATATGTGGATTGATTATGCTATCCTTATACGCAGAGGTATATAAATCTTTAGCAAGACACTTTTATGCGCAGTGAAACAAGGCATGTTCCAGCTGTTCAATGAAGAAGATTCAGCTATGGGCATTTACTGGCCAAATGTCAAGTGAAAACCCCTACTTGTGTGCGTATTCATTTGACAGTTGGTCAGGTAACCTAGAATTTATTCACAGACTACATAAGGTTTCAGGAAATGCTTTCCCTCCAGAAAGTGTCACCAGTAGCACCATTAGTTCTCATAGACATTGCCCAACAGAAACATATACAGCATGTCTGATGTGAAATGACATTAGGAAATACTTCACACAAATACCCCAAAGCAGAGAAATAATTTTTTGGTGGTCAAACACTTGGTTTTGAAGATGTGTTTTGATGTTTGAGCATGAGATGTAGTTATAAAGAAGGCAAGACAGCAGCTGTACTTCATTAGGAGTTTGAAGAGATTTGGCATGTCAACAAATACACTCAAAAACTTCTATAGATGTACCCTGGAGAGCATTCTGACAGGCTGCATCACTGTCTGGTATGGGGGATGGGGGGTTCGAGGGGCTACTGCACAGGACCGAAAGAAGCTGCAGAGGGTTGTAAATCTAGTCCACTCTATCTTGGGTACTAGCCTACAAAGTACCCAGGACATCATCAGGGAGCGGTGTCTGAGAAAGGCAGCGTCCATTATTAAGGACCTCCAGCACCCAGGGCATGCCCTTTTCTCACTTTTACCATCGGGTAGGAGATACAAAAGCCTGAAGGCACACACTTAGTAATTCAGGAACAGCTTCTTCCTCTCTGCCATCCAATTCCTAAATGGACATCGAACCCTTGGACACCACCTCATTTTTTAAAAAATATACAGTATTTCTGTTTTTTTGCACTTTTTAAAATCTATTCGATATACATATACTATAATTTATTTACTTATTGTTATTATGTTTTATTTTATTTATTATTTTTTTTTTCTCTCTGCTATATTATGTATTGCATTGAACTGCTGCTGCTAAGTTAACAGATTTCATGTCACAAGCCGGTGATAATAAACCTGATTCTGATTCTGAACTTACGTGAAATGAATCAATACAAGGAAGCTGTACTTCGGTTATAATGAAAGCGACCTGGGGTCATCTTTCATATTCAAGCTGATAACATCCAGCTTCACCTACCCAACAGATCTAACTGTGTTAGACTGAGGCAGCTGCAGACATAAATAGGCAGGAATGCATTGGCTAGAGACCCCTGGAGTAGCTGAGAGGGCAAAAGTGTTTGCAGAGATGAAGCAGAATATGTAGCAAAAGGATTGTTTTATGGTTGTGCTCTAGCAGTCAAGAATAAAACCATTGTAGACCAATAAACACAAAGGTCCTGTCTGAATGGTTTAAATGGTGCATTTCAGCATAGGGTAGCAAACCTTGGATCAGCTGAAGTAAACAGAGTGGAGAATGAAAGGCAGCTTGGTCAGCAGAGCTCTGAAATTGTTGCATTTATGAGTGGGGTAGGAATTAAAGACGAACGTGAAGAGACAAGGATATTATGGAGGTGGACAATCTTCAGAGTAAACTCAATTGTTAATTCTGCACAGAGTTTCTGACAGGCTAATTCAAGCTGATATAATAGCTGCTGGATTGGCAGACAGCACCAGCAAGAGAACAGTTTGTGCTAGGGGCTAGCTACCATCACTTTAGTTGGAGTGTTTAATGGCAGGAAGCTGTAGCTTGTCCAGTACTAGATGTGAATCAAGCTTTCTTTCAGCTCAGTGTGGTGGCATTGGGTTTGCTGATCATGATGTTCTCAACTCAAATGAAGTCCTAAGCTCTATCCAATATGAATAGCCACGGGTACCCTCACTAAAGGGAGGTGATAATGTAACTACCCTATCTTCAAAGATTAATTCACTTCTCTGTTTGTTCTCCACAATGAGCTTAGCTGCCAGTACTTTCTACTTGAATGGTAGGTGCCTCCTCCCTACCAAAGAAAAGATACTTCCAGCTAACAAAGTAGTTTAAAACACAGTTCATTTATTTTTCTGATATACATGTTTAAATCCAAACATTTTAAAAACACATTTAAAACACGCATAGAATTTCTATCTTATAAAAGACTTCCAAGTTAAAAACTATTTCTAAAACACAAAGGATTTCAAAAACACAGGTACAATTCTTATAAACTAAAAATATATGCTAACCATGCAGATGAACCAATCATCTGTCACAGAAATCAAAGGCAGAGATATGGACTCTAGTTCACCATGTTTCTTTCATGCTTCTTCATGTTCCTTACCCGATTCCTAATAAGAATGAACTGTTCTCTACATTTATACGGTTCCTTTGCCACTTGGATAACTTCATACACGTGATATTCTTTCAGATACCTTTTAACACAAACTCTTGGAGACACAAAACCCAGGTACCCACAATTAATACTGTGAAGCTAACTTCCAGAGTATATAAACTTTCTAATTTATTAACACGTCAATTAATGATATGCTAAGTGATTGTCTTCACCTGGTCCGCAAGTTTCCTTGAACTAAGCAACTTAGTCAGTGTTGTCTGTTTTGAAACAAGCCAAATTAAATATCCCATTTTTATACTGCACCTCTTTGTCAATAACAGAGGTTCTGTGATCCAAAAATTCTGTAGAGAATGAATCTGCTTGCACAGCTCTCCTTCCAACTTCAAACTGATTATTGCTTGCCAATTACATTTTAAGGACTGAAGGCTGGCTCCCATTTAGAACCAAAGGCTAAACAATGCACATTAGTTGGTAGTTTAATTTACAACTGTCTGTCCTTTAGAAGTGGCAGCTGCTGTGTTTAGAAAGCTAAGCTTGGCTAAAACAAGAGACCTCTGGCCCAGGAAGCAAATACCCAGAACACCCCCCCTCTTGCTAAGTGGAGATTTCTAAACTAGCTTCTTCCTACAATTTTTGGCTTCAAGATCAAGCGTTCTGCCAAGACTCCTCTTGGAATTGGCTATCAATCCACCAACCATTCTAGTAAATTACAAGTGCTAGAAAGTCTCTCTTCAATCCAGTGCTCAAAGAACTCACTGAGTCCTTCCCAATATAGGGGATTCTGTGTGATTTTCAGTTTTCAGTACTCACGTCTCCAGTCTCAGCTGCAACATTTCAAAAACCTTAAAGCAACGTCACCCTTGTAATTCTCATAAGTGCACGACAGCGACATGTCAATGTCCATATTGTAAGTCCACTTTAGTCCATTTTGAAGATCTTCTTCCTCACAAACAATTCTTGCCATATACTTGGTGCAAGTTTGAACAGATTATCATTGTTTTGTTCTGTGTCTTAATAGTTGTACGGTAGAGGTGTAACAAATGTTCAGTGAATGGGAAGTTCCACAAAAAGTGAACGGCAATCATGATTCAATTTTAGATACAAAATTAGGCCACAAGGTTAGAAAAATCATGCACTTCAGTACTGGGAGTTCTTACGTTTAGAAGATGAGTTGAAGAATTTCTGTTTACTCAGCTGTGATAAATCCTGGCAACAATGCACTTAGAAAAGCTGTGTTCATTGGTAGAATTTATTAGATTTGTTACTTTCATCGCCAGTGATTGACTTCTGTAGAAATCAGTTAGTTCATGTTCAGAAGGGGTGTTTCTGCTTAGAAAATTTCGGATAAATGGTGCCATTTCAATAAACTAACTTAAAGTCTGTTGTGGATTGCTACAGAAGAAAACAATTTATCTATTTTAAGAGCTCAATTAATTTCTAGTGGGTATGTAACCTCTGAAGGCCCCATGGAGTAGTCTGAACCTTGGATCTGATGTGTGACATTTTAAATCTGCTTGCTCATAGTTGACACTTGTACCATTACAAAACATAGTTAAAGATCTCAAATTGGCAAACATTTGGCTTCACAAAGAGGTCGTTAGTTGCAAATTAATATGAACTAGTTAAGGATTAAACCTGGAGCTATAAATTGATGCTCAATGTATATTATACTAATTTTAGGAGATGCTTAAGTGAGGCAGTTCTATGTCCTGCAGAGGACAGTTCACTGAATTCAAAACCTACAGAAATCGAGTGGAAAATGTCATCCTCAAACCCAAGGGATGTCCTTGTACTAGATAGCTCCATGTATATTTGGGCCTTCACTGAAGCTCCATCTATTATTCAAATGAATTTGGTATTGAATCAAAAGGTCATACCAAGTCTAATCCTGTCATCAAGTACTGTCAATCTCATTCTTATCTTCAGGAGCTAACATTAGTAAGTTTGTTAACTTTTCTTTATTTCACAGCATGTTTATGTTCAATAAATAATAAGAAATTTCATGTGCTTTTAAATGCACCTTTAATTTTATTTTTTTTAATTTAAAAAAATGAAGAATTTGCTTTTGTTTTTCAATTATTTCCAGCACAACCAAAAGAGTTGTGGTGGAAAAATAAATAAGTGTAATAAATTAATGCAACCATAAAGGCAACATGGATGATAGCTAACATGTGAGCCAAAGTTCATATGAGCTGGTGTGGATGCAGTAGTGCATACCCCCCTCCCCCCCCACACACACGTAATAGCAGGTCATCCAAAAATGATCAAATTCTTGGCACAATGCATAGAGGTATTGGGCTTTATGAAAGAAATGATTTGCTTGACATTTGCAGTTAAGAGTGAAGTAACAGCACTCAAAGAAAATGGCCACAATTATCTGTCTTCAGAAGGAATTAGACAGATCGGGGGAATGGGTAAAGAAGTGGCAGATGGAATATAATGCAGGGAACTACATGGTCATAAACTTTGGCAGAAGGAATAAAGGTATGGACTATTTTATAAATGGGGAGAAAATTCAAAAATCAGAGGTGCCAAGGCACTTGGGAGTCCAAATGCAAGATTCCTGAAAGATTAACTTGCAGGTTGACGTAATGGCGAGGAAGGCAAATGCAGTGTTAGCACTCATTTCAAGCGGGCTAGAACATAAGAGCAAGGACGTAATGCTGAAGCTTTATAAGGCATTGGTCAGACCACACTTAGGGTATTGTGAACATTTTATCTATTGTGAGCCCTGATCTAAGAAAAGATGTGCTGACTTTGGAGAGGGTCCAGAGGAAGTTCATGAGGATAATTCCAGGAATGAAAGGGTGAACACATGAGGAGCATTTAATGGCTCTGGGCCTGTACTCACTGGAGTTTAGAAGAATGAGTGGGGACCTCTTAGAAAACTATTGAATCTTGAAAAACCTTGATAGGCTGGATGTGAAGATGATGTTTCCTCTTGCGGGGAAGTTTAAGACCAGAGGGCATAGCCTCAGAGTTGATGGATGTCCATTTAAAACAGATGCCAAAAAATTTCTTTAGCCAGTGGGTGGTGAATCTGTGAAATTCATTGCCGCAAATGGCTGTGCAGGCCAAGCCAATGAGTATATTTAATATGGAGGTTGGTAGGTTCTTGATTAATCAGAGCATTAAAAGTTGTGGGAAGAAGTCAGAAGACTTGGGTTGAGAGGGATAATAAATCAGCCAATGTGAAATGGCAGAGCAGATTCTAAGGGCCCAATGGCATAATTCTGCTCCTATGCCTTATGGTATTATCTCATGACCTCTATAGCATGGACTTGCTCTTTCCCTATATCAGTAACTGCCAGGTATTAATTCAAAACATTTTCTGATATCCAGCAACTACTGTATATCACCATCGAACTAGGCAGCCCATTGCATTCACCATGATTTTCTGGGGGAATGGCAAAATTTTCCATTACAACTGCCAGCCATGCTTTTTGATCTTCCATGTTCACTGATGAATGTGGAAGACTCAAAGTTGCAAACAGGAGATTGCTGCTAATTCTTCTAGCTCTGCTCCGATGACCTACCACTGATGTTGGAGGATCTGATCACAAGCAAGAGAAAATCTGCAGATGCTAGAAATCCAAGCAATACACACTAAATGCTAGAGAAACTCAGCAGGTCAGGCAGCATCTATGGAAAATAGTACAGTCAATGTTTCAGGCCAAGACTTTCTGGGTTCCTCCAGCATTTTGTTTGTTGGAGAATCTAAGTATCATGCATCAATTTGGAAATGGGAGTGCTTCATCATGAATATCAGTGAAGGACTGTCATGATCAGATGAGTTTAATTGTTATATGTATTTTTATATGATTCTTTTTTAAATTTTTTTTAATCACATGTTAATTATTATTTTGCTGCATCCTACAGGATATGACTCGTTAGATCATTTTTGGTATGTCAAAAGTGCAGTTTGCATGGCTGTAAACATTATTCATCTTTTTTACAGAATTCATCTTCTAACTTCTGCCCTCCTAATATGACTGAACTATGTTGCAAAAGGCCATTTCCTTAGCGGGAGTCTCACCACAAGGGAGCTAGCTGACTGTGCCACAACTAGTGGTTCAGATCCCACGCAAGCTCATTTCTGAAGTTAGAAAGTCAATAGACAATAGACAATAAGTGCAGGAGTAGGCCATTCAGCCCTTTGAGCCAGCACCACCATTTACTGTGATCATGGCTGATCATCCACAATCAGTACCCTTTTCCTGCCTTCTCCCCATATCCCTTCACTCCGCTATCTTTAAGAGCTCTATCTCTTTTTTGAAAGAATCCAGAGAATTGGCCTCCACTGCCTTCTGAGGCAGAGCATTCCACAGAACCACAACCCTCTGTGTGAAAAAGTTTTCCCTCAACTCCGTTCTAAATGGTCTACCCCTAATTCTTAAACTGTGGCCTCTGGTTCTGGATTCCCCCAACGTCGGGAACATGTTTCCTGCCTCTAGCGTAACAGAGATTAGTTGTGATCTAAGTACTGTAAATAGAAAAGAGAGGCTGCAAAGCCCTTGTGTTTCAATGTATCCTTCCAAGATTGGATAAAGGAGGTTAAGGGATATCAGTATGACTTACAAAGAAACAAGAGTTTAGACTGGGTTTCAAGCTGCATTGGAAGCAGACCTGGTTGTCTACGCTGGCATTATACCAGGAGTCAGCCCTCAGAGGCTGTGCCAAGCCAGACCTAGATTGAAAGCCTCAATGACTTCCATGCAGGTACAGGATGATGGATTCTAATGAAAAGGAAAAAGTGTTTTTTTTTTGTCGTAGTCTTACCTTCTTCATTATTTTAGTATTTTGAGCATTTCATGTAAATCTTATTTTTCTTTATTTTTGACTTTTAGTGTTTAAAAATCAGAAGCATCCAAAAGGTTTAAAAACCTTACAGCTTTTACAAATGGGTATGTTCTGGCCAAAGTTTTACTTTTGCCAAAACCCAGCATGAACAGTCAGGAACCAGGACTTCGGCACTTCTCCAGAGTCCTTGTTGGCGCTCAGACCATACTGATGGACATGGGTGAAGAAGAGAACCAGCTCTTTGTATCCAGTGCGGATGCATGGGGATTGAGGAATGAGGAGGTCATTCTGGACAGCTGGCTGGGTCCAAGCAACCATCCTATGTTTTTTACTTATTAAGGAGTGGTATTGATCTCTGAATTGATTTCAAGAAGATACAATAGGAAAGGATTTATTGCAAGCATTCAGAAAGGAAACGGATGCGTTCCTGCATGTGGAAAATGAGTTATAAAATGTGAATGGTTTGATTGAGATATCAGTCACAGCAGAGCATCCTTGCGTTTGATAGAGCAGATTTTTTTCTCCTAAAATCAATGTTCATTTCCATGATCGTCTCTAAGTTTTTGGAGGGAGAAGAAATTGATAATGCATGTAGATTGGACAATGTCAGAATAGCACTGGGTTACTGGACAATCTGTTTATTTGCTGTCTGCTTTCCACTGGTTTGAATGCAAACCTTCTGAATCAAATTCTATGTTATTTGAATTCAGATGCTGCAAGGGTTGGAGGGGTGTGGGGGTGGGGTGGGGGGTTAGTTTACCTAAACCAGGAATAGAAGGTTTTAGCTGCAGGAGCAAAAAGTGAATACAAAGAATCTATGGATAATTGGATCTCATGAAAGCAGAGTGGAGAGAGAATGAAAGGCACAATGCTAAAAATTTGAATTTCATCATTTTGGTACCCTAAACTATTGTCATATTTTACAGCAATATCCATGCAAAAAATACTGAATTTTGATAAAAATGTGCTTGAAACATGCCTGAGTAGTTCAAACCTAGTAACATGAAAGAAAATCCAGACCTATGTTTTTCCAAATGTGACTAGGTTCAGTATAGTGCTGTTTCAGATATCTTGACATGCATTTGCCTGAGAAAGTTGTCATCTCCTAAAGACATAAAAAAAAACAGATTGGTGAGGCAGCATCTATGGAAAAAAAAGAGTCAATATTTCAAACTGAGGATTGTTCGAATACGTTTTCTACTCCTGTCACTCACTCAAGTCTGTCTCCTACTGAATTCTACTCCCTCCCCCACTCTAATCAACCCTCTTCTGTGTCTGTGCTGACCAACACTCACCCATATACACATTAATTTTGCATCAACCCTTTTGTTAAATTCTCCTCACATTCTTATTAATTCCACCCAGGTTCTATCACTCACTATATGCCACAGACAATCAATCAACCAAGTGGCATATGGAGAAAACAAGAGCACTCAGAGGAAAACAATATGGCAACATGTAGAACATACAGACTCTACAAAGACAGGATTGAACCTTGGACCCTGGCACTGTCTTTACTAGCTGCCCATAATTGAAAAAGTCCAGAAAATTACTGACAACCCTTGTGGGCATACTAATACAGTCCATGGAGGTTCCATTGCTCAGCATTATCATTTCCCACCACCAACACAAGTAAAGGAAGGGAGTGTATTGAAAAATCTGTGTTCCTTTTTGAGTTCAGTTCACATCACAGGGTCTTCATTGCCAAGGTAGTACTTTTGAAATGGAGTTATTTTTGCTATATCGGCAAAATTAATGATTTGGATTCAACAAGGTTCCATCAACCACATTATGGTGACATAAACTGAAATAGAAATGTGACCCAGGACACCCGAGGAAATGTCAGTTCTTTCCATCAAACCATACTACAGGATCGCTGACATTCACTTGAGCAGAAAGACAAGGCCTTGGTTTCATGTCCCATCTGAAAGGCAACACCTTTGAGAGCACAGCATACTTCCTCTTCAACCTTGCACTGAAATATCACCTTAGACTAAGTGCTGAACTCTCTGTAGCAGGGCTTAACCTCAGAGACATATGAGCAGTGAGCCAGATTGATATTTCTATCACACACTCTCATAAGTGAACCCTGGCTGTTGGAACTACACATCCATTGGACAAAATAAATAAAACTGACCAAAGTGAATGCCTTTCATTTTATAATGAGTGAACTATAATCAATAAATTAAAAACTAAGCAACTTAAAAATGGAAGGTTATGGGGTACATCGAGCAGTAATTGTGGAGAATCAATCAAAGGTAATGGCGGGGATATAAAACCACAGCAATAGTTTCCAACATTCACCTCGAAGAAAATTACCACTTTGATTGACCAGTCCATGTGGAATATGTTTCCACATTCCCCCAAAGGCATCAGTGGCAGTCAGAAACAGCCAGTATCAAGTGGTGAAAATCTTCCAGAAACAGCAAACCAGAAAGTAAAAGAGCACCAATATTTAGCTCAAGCAAAACAAACCCTGATGATGATTGAACTCTGAAGTGAAAACACAAAGTGCTAGATACACTCAAGTAGGCCAGGGAATATTTGTGGAGAGAGAAAAGGAGTTAACGCTTCAGATTAATGATTTTCATCAAAACTCCATCAACCAGCTTTGAAACATTTTTCAATAAAAACAATGGTTACAAAATACATGTAGGATTAGACTAGATATACTTCCCATTTAACAATGTGTGCAACAGCTCACCGGTAGTTGAAAAGGCAAGAAATTAAACTAAAAACATTACTATTAACACATTTTATGAAGTAAATTGTGGTAAATTATCACTGCAAACAATGAAGAAGCAAGTGAAGGTGAGGTGAATTTGAGGGATGAACTGTGCTGGTACATTGCAGAATTGACACAGAAGGAGTGAGCCTTTTACAGAGGAGAAGCCGAGTTTTGATGTCCATACAAATGGCCTGGGTGGATCACTCTGAGCACTGAGCCAATTTGAAGAAATAGAGAGTGGCTCCAGGCTGGGCAGCGAAATCTGGGCCTGGAGTGAGTCGCCGGGCGTTGTGTTCTAGGCCCAGAGCCTTGTGTGTCCTAGTGTGTGAGGTACGATACGCTGTTTGGACAATTTAATCAATATACTGGAAATGCATAGCATTAGGATTGGAGGTGAGGGTGATTTCACTTGCTCTTCCATGATGTCCACTCCTCTCCGGGAGGCACTGAGACTATGAAGACTGTCCCCAGCTACTGTTCTCCATGACCACTAATATGATGGATTGATACCGAAGCTTGAGCCTACTCTGGGCTGCAGCAGGGTTTGGATCTAAGGACTAAATTTGGTTCAGAATGTTGTTGCTCGCTTCCATGGTTTGCATGATTTGCGTTTATTCCCCCTTTCTCTGCACATCGGTATTGGTCTTTGCTTTTTTTTTAATTGGCTTCTTTCGGGTTTCTTGCTTTGTAGTTACCTGTGAGCAAGCAAATCTCAAAGCTGTATGATTTATATATTCTTTGATAATAAATGTATCTTGAATCTTTGATATATTGTTTACAAGCTTTCAAGCATATGTTCCTGTTTTCAAAAAGAAAACTATTACATTCTGAAATATTGCTGAGAGAATGTCAATTCATAAACTTAGTTATTCGGGATGTTAGATAACTGAAATTGCTGGTTGCTCATCATCTGATTTTTGCAACCGGGAAGGCTACAACACTGCTTCTTGTGTACAAGCAGGAAATTACTAATAGGAGCTTTCGAGTTTTCATTAAACTGTGAATACTCCAAAAGCTGTTGTCAGATTACATCCATTATAATGAGCACGATTCACTTTCACGATCCACAAAAGATAAAGGGCAAAACAATAAAAATAAAAATACACAATATTATAAATACATAAAATAACTTCAATAGATTGATTGTATGTCCGTAAGGTGATGCTACGCTGTGCATAAGATGACTGACAGGAAGTAATAAAAGAGTGGAGTGGAGTTAGTGGGTGGGGGTGTTAATCATCCATACCAGGGAAAGTAACTGTGTTTGAGTCTGGTGCTCATGGCGTTGATTCTACCTAGCTCCCTCCCTAATGGAAGTGTGTCAAACAGTCCATCAGCAGTCATAAATTCTGGTCCAATGTTTTCAGAAGTTCCCATGAAAGGTCACTGACCGGACACATGAACTTGTATTTTCTGTCGAGACCATTAAGCCTGCTGAATACTCTTATCAGGTCCTGTTTTCCTTTAAGATTTCCAATATCCACACTACTTTGCTTCACTTGTAACTGAGTCAAGCACACTGACTTCACAGCAAAATCCTGCTGTTATTATCCTGCTAGCAAGGGAGCAGTTAAGGAAAAACACCATGCTCTCCACCTGAACAGACTCAAGCCCCTTTCTTGCAATTCCTTCTTATATAGTTTCTTCTTATTCAGTAACTTTCCATGACCAGTGCAGGTCACATAGAGGTCAGATGCAGGCATATAAAGACAAAAACCAAAAAAAAAGCTCTACCCAGACTACACAAGGCTCAATTCATGCAAGCTGTTATAAGTTCTTTGCTGGATTTGGCAGCGTACTTAATCATTAACCCTTTTGCAACCGTGTTGTTCGTATTGTTCTTCCCTTTTCCAGTGAGGAATTTTTTCTTTGTTTCTCATGTTTCATACTCTATTGATAAACAAATCTGATTTCAGATAGTTTGTTCTTCAATTTTTCTTATGTACTTTTGAAGATACCTGTCTAAATGACTTTTGATTTCTTAAACTTCCATTTACTTCGAATTATCTTTATTATTTACTTATTTCTCCACTCTGCCTAAAAATCTTCTTAGTCTATTTTGGTCCATGTATTCCAGGTCATTTTTGTTCCATTTTAGTTTAATGCTCATGGTTACCACATGAAAAGCCAGCAATTGATAAATAGTAATCAATCAGCAATGCAAGTTATAAAATGGGAATTACTTATCTATATATGTAATCACACAATCTGAACTATGAATTTTATTTTAATTCTAAGCAGATGATCTTTGTACAGACTCTGTTCCATCACTTGACAAGTATTATACTCTATGATTTGAAAAAGTAATCAATAAAACTGCTGTTTTGATGAGTGTTTGGATTTTGTAATGGTAATGATCACAAACTGTTCCATTCATTGTTAGTATACAATGAAGTGACTGCAACCTATGGATTCCTGTTTGTGTGTGATTTGGTGCAGTAATTCTACACAAAAAAATCACTAATTCAGTCCATTTCCACAGGCTGAGATGTTTGCATCATTTTCCATGATAATCTAAAGAAATCTCTATATCTTACTTTAATTTAAACCATAAAATATAGCAAGAATCTTACCATATGAAGTGTAAGTGAGTTTTTGATGTGCTTGAACATAATCTAGCCATTAAAAGACTGTTCATTTAGGTCTAGAGAATTTCATTTATGTGATTTTTTTTAAATATAAGGAATTCTAAAACAAATATTTTTTAAATTACAGTGCTATTTTATACTTCAATCATATTGTAAATTCCAATCTTTACTTAATACATTATAATATTATGAAGTTAATCTGTAATGCTATATTGGAGAGTTTCAACATAAGAAATGGAAACAGAAGTGGGCTATTTGGTCCTTCAAGCCAGCTCCACCATTTGTAGATGATGTTTCATATCAGTGTCTTTTTCCTGCACTAATGAAGTATCCTCTGATTCTCTTCATATATAAAAATCTATCAACTTCTGTCCTGAATATTTTCGGTGACTGAGCCTCCACATCCCATTGGGTAGATGATTCCAAAGATCCACAAACTACCTCATGAAAAAGTTTCTTCTCATCTCTGTTCTGATTTTGTCCTTATTTTGACACTGCATCCCATGGTTCAAGATACATTGAGGAGAAGAAATCTCAACTTCACGTCAGAATCAGGTTTATCATCACTGAAATATAGAACATAGAACAGTATAGCACAGGAACAGACCTGTTGGCCTACAATGTTCTGCAGAACCAAATAAATTAGTAATCAAATGGCCTACACAATGTCCGTATCCTTCCATTTTCCTATCATTCATGTGCCCATCTAAATACCTCTTTAAGGCCCATAATGTATCTGCCTCTACCATTATGTCAGCCAGTGAATTCCTGGCACACACCACTCTCTGTGTAAAAAACAAAAACTTGCCCCTCACATTCCCTTTTAAAAGAATCCCCTCTCACCTTAAATACATGCCTTCTGGTATTCGAAATTTCAACCCTGGGGAAAAAGATTGTACCTTTACATTTGACCTTACAAAGTGCAACATGTCACACTTGGCCAGGTTAAACTCTATCTGTCATTTCTCCACCCATCTCTGCAACTGATTTATATCCCGATGTATTCTTTACCAGCCACCTATGCTATCCACAACACCACCAATTTTCACATCCATCTACGTTTTCATCCAGGTCATTTATACACCACATGAAGTGCAGAGGTCCCAGTACAGATCATAGTGAAACACCACTAATCGTAGGCCCTCAGGTTGAATAAGTCCACTTGACCTCCCCCCTCTGTTTTCAATAACCAAACCAGTTCTGAATCCAAACGGACCATTCATCATGACTTTGTCTAATGCCTTACTAAAATCCACGGCTCTACCTTCATCAATCACCCTCATCACCTCATCAAAATACTCAATCAAGTTAGTAAGACATGTTTTTCCCTGCACTAAGCCAAGCTGGCTCTCCCTAATCAGGCCATGGTTTTCCAAATGCTCAAAAATCCTATCCCTAAGAATTCTCTCCAATAACTTCCTTAACCACTCACTGGTCTATAGTTTCCAGGATTATTCCTGGTTCCCTTTCAGAGGAATGGAACAATATTAGCTACTTGCCTGATCTCTGAGACCTTGCCTCTGGCTAGAGAGGCACACGAAGATATTAGTTGAAGCCCCAGCAATCTCTTCTCTTGCTTCTCTCAATGAACTGGCATATATCCCATCAGGGCATGGGGAGTTATCCACCTTAATGCTGTTTAAGAGTACTAGTACTACCTCCTCCTTTACCTCAAAGAGCCCAGACAAATATTAGATTAGATTAGATTAGATTAGATTATGAGGACACACAGTCCTCTTTTATTGTCATTTAGTAATGCATGCATTAAGAAATGATACAATATTCCTCCAGTGTGATATCACAAAAACACAGGACAGACCAAGACTGAAAAACTAACAAAAACCACAGAATTATAACATATAGTTACAACAGTGCAACAATACCATAATTTGATAAAGAACAGGCCATGGCACAGTAAAAAAGTTCGAAGTCTCTCGAGTGTCCCACATCTCACGCAGACGGGAGAAGGAAGAAAATTCTCCCTGTCATGCCCGACCACAGTCCGACTCTAAGTCATCCGAAAACTTCGAGCCTCCGATCAGCCCTCCGACACCGAGTACCGAGCACCATCTCTATCCGAACGATTCCACCTCAGCCTCGGTCGCCAGCAGCAGGCAAAACGGGGGATTTTGGGGCCTTCCCTCCGGAAGGTTCTCGATCACCCAGTAACACTGATCTCACTATCTTCCATGTCCTTCTCCTTGGTAAATACTGATGTAAAGTACTCACTAAGGACTTCACCCACATCCTTTGAATTGTCCCTCCAGGATTTCCTAATTCCCTTTTTCAGTTACTTTCTGGCTTTCTGAGTTACTTTCAGGCTTCTTTATAATTCTCCAAGGGTCTGATTCTAGCTTCCTAAGCTTTATATGCTTTTCTTATTTCTTGTTGACTAAATTCATCACCTGCATCTACATCTAAGTTTCTCTTACCTTGCAGTCCTTGTCCTTCATTCTGACTGGAATATACCTGTCCTGTATGCTGTGCAGTTGGTCATTCAACAGCTTCCACAGGTGGAATGTGGGCTTCCACAAAAACAGCTGTTCCCAATTAACTCTCCCTATTTCCTGCCTAATGCTCTATTAATTCGCCCTGTTCCAATCTAACACTCTTCTGTAAGGTCCATACCTATCCTTATCTATAGCTATCTTAAAACTTAAGGAATTGTGGTCACTGTTCCCTACTTGCTCACTTGCTGAACGGTTGGTGACTTGGCCAGGCTCATTACCCAACACCAGATCTAGTACAGCCCGCCCCTCCTCTTGTTGGACTATCTACTTATTGTTTTAAGAGATCCTCCTGGATGCACCTAACAAAATTGTTCTTGCCAAAACCTGTTGACCCAAAGCCTGACCACTCTACCAATGGCCCACCAACAATGGCCACTCTGCTTACACGTCTCTTCTTATTATTGACTCAAATAACACTCACTCCCGACGAGACTTGTTCTTCTCAAATGGCTCCTACCCTGCAACAATGTCACTCTCTCCCTCACTACTTCAAAAATAACTCACTCTTGATGAGATTTTTTTCTTTTCAAATGGCTCCTGCCCTGCAATAATGAGCTACTTCGAGATGTGTCATGAAATCTGTTTTCATAGCAGCAGTATAGGTCAAGATATGAAAATTACCATAAGTTACAAAAGTAAATTGTGCAAAAGATGAATATCAAGGCAGTTTTCAGGGACCATTCAGAAATTTGATGGCAAAGGAGAAGTAGTTGTTCTTAAAACATTGAGTGAGGATCTGCAGGATCCTGTACTACCCCCCCGAAGAGGACATGTCCCAGATGGTTCAGGTCTTTAATGATAAATTCCACCTTCTGAGGCACTGCCTCTCGAAGGTGTCCTTGATGGCAGTGTGGTGGGAATTGTTGTACCCATAATAGAGCTGGCTGAGTCTACAACCCTCTGCAGACTTTTGCAGTCCTGTGCATTGAAGGCTCCATTCCAGACCATGAAGCAACTAGTCAGAGTGCTCTCCACCATATATCTGTAGAAATTTTCAAGAGTCTTTACGAACATACCAAATCTCCTGAAATGCCTAATGATGTAGAGCCACTAGTATATCTCCTTTGTGATTGTATCAATGTGTGGGACCCAGAATAGATTCTCTGAGATATTGATGCCCAGTAACCTGAAGCTCCTCACCCTTCCCACTGCAGAATCCTCAGTGAGGACTGGTGTGTGACTCCCAGCTTCTCCTTCCTGAAGTCCACAATCAATTCCTTGGTCTTGTTGACAGTGAAAGTGAAGTTGTTGTTGCAACACCACTCAACCAGCTGATCTACCTCACTCCTGTATGCCTCTTCATCATCATCTAAGATTCTACCCACAGTGGTGTTTTCAAGGAATTTATAGATGGTGTTTGAGCTGTTCCTATCACCCAACCTATCAAGTCATAGAGATTTATTTTAACATTAGTCTCTGAGTACCCTGAAACCTCGTCCTTAATAGACTCCAACACCTACCCAACCACTGAGGTTAGGCTAAATTGACTATAATTTCCTCGCTTTTATCTTCCTCCCTTCTTAAAGAATGGAGTGACATTTGCGTTTTTCCAGTCCTCTATGACCATGCCAGAGTCAAGTGATTCTTGAAAGATCATGACCAATGCATCCATTATCTCATCAGCAACCTTTTTCAGGACTTTGGGATGTAGTCCATATGGTGTAGGTGACTTATCCACCTTAAGACCTTTCAGTTTGCCAAGCATTTTTTTCTTTGTAATAGCAATGGATTCACTCCTGCTTCCTGAAACGCATAGACCGCTGGCATAGAGCTAATGTCTTCCACAGTAAAGACTGAAGCAAAGTACTTATTATGTTCATCTGTTATTTCTTTGTCCCCAATTACTACCTCACCAGCATCATTTTCCAGTGGTCTAATATCAACCCTCACCTCCTTTTTCTCTTTATATAACTGAAAATCTTTTAGTATCCTGTTTTAAACTATTGGCTACTTTGCCCTCAGATTTCATCTTATCCCTTCTTATAGCTTTTTTAGTTGCTTCTTGTTGGATTTTAAAAGCTTCCTAATTATCCAACTTCCGACTGACTTCTGCTATCTTATTTGCCCTTTCGTTGGCTTTTATGCAGCCCTTAATTTCCCGTGTCAGCCACGGTTGCCTACCTTTGCCATTTGAGAACAACTTCTTCTGTGGGACATAGAGAGGCATGTCAAAGCTTGGGCACCCCGGTCAAAATTTCTGTTACTGTGAATAGCTAAACAAGTAAAAGATGAACTGATTTCCAAAAGGCATAAAGTTAAAGATGACACATTTCTTTAATATTTTAAGCAAGAAAACTTTTTTATTTCCATCTTTTACAGTTTCAAAATAATAACAAAGGAAAAGGGCCCGAAGCAAAAGTTTGGGCACCCTGCATGGTCAGTACTTAGTAACACCCCCTTTGGCAAGTATCACAGCTTGTAAACGTTTTCTGTAGCCAGCTAAGAGTCTTTCAATTCTTGTTTGGGGGATTTTTGCCCATTCCTCCTTGCAAAAGGCTTCCAGTTCTGAGAGATTCTTGGGTCCTCTTGCATACACTGCTCTCTTGAGGTCTATCCACAGATTCTCGATGATGTTTAGGTCGGGGGACTGTGAGGGCCAAGGCAAAACCTTCAGCTTGCACCTCTTGAGGTAGTTCATTGTGGATTTTGAGGTGTGCTTAGGTTTATTATCCTGTTGTAGAAGCCATCTCCTTTTCATCTTCAGCTTTTTTACAGATGGTATGATATTTGCTTCCAGAATTTGCTGGTATTTAATTGAATTCATTCTTCCCTCTACCAGTAAATATTCCTCGTGCCATTGGCTGCAACATGAGCCCAAAGCATGATCGATCCACTCCCGTGCTTAACAGTTGGAGAGGGGTTCTTTTCATGAAATTCTGCACCCTTTTTTCCTCCAAACATACCTTTGCTCATTGCAGCCAAAAAGTTCTATTTTAGCTTCATCAGTCCCCAGGACTTGTTTCTAAAATGCATCAGGCTTGTTTAGATATTCTTTTGAACCTTTGAATCGAACTTTTTCGCCGTTTACAAGCTGTGATACTTGCCAAAGGGAGTGTACTAAGTACCGCCATGCAGGGTGCCAAAACTTTTGCTTCGGACCCTTTTCCTTTTTTGTTATTTTGAAACTGTAAAAGATGGAAATGAAAAAGTTTTCTTGCCTAAAATATTAAAGGAATGTGTCATCTTTAACTCTATGCCTTTTGGAAATCTTTTACTCGCTTAGCTATTCACATGACACTGTATCTATCCTGCACCTTGTGAACTATTCCCAGAAACTTCAGCTACTTCTATTCTGCCATCATCTGACCCCCAGAATCTCCCTCCAATCCATCTGGGCTATAATTTCCTTTAGTCCATTGCAATACCCATACATGTAACTTATGCTTCTCCCTCTCAAAATACAGTATAAATTGAATCATATTATGATCACTACCTCCTCAGGGTTCCTTTATGTTAAGCTGACTAATAAGATCTGGGTTGTTACACAACACACCGTCTAAAATAGCTTTTCCCCCCAGTAGGCTCGAGCACAAGCTGCTCTAAAAAGCCATCTCTTAAACATTCAAAAATTCCCTCTCTTGCAATCCGACATCAACCTGATTTCCTTAATCCCCTTGCATATTGATTTCCCCATTACAATTGTGACATCATCTTTATTACAGCTTTACAGCCTTCTTTGCAATCTCAACCCCATATCTTGGCTACTACTTGAAGACCTATCTATGATTCCCATAACAGTTTTTTAAACCTCATAGTTTCGTAACTCCACCCAAAAAGATTTGACATTCTCTTTCTAAAGATGTGATTCTCTCTCTTACCAATAGAGCCACACCTGCCTGGCCTTTCAATACAAAGTATATCGTTTGATGTTAAACTCTCTGCTATGACCTTCTTTCAGCATGACTCAGTGTTGCCCACAATGTCATACTGACCAATCTCTAATTACACCACAAATTTGTCCACCTTGTTCCGAATGCTACGTACATTTCATACCTTCAGTCCTGCATTCTGTGCCCTTATGAAGTTTGCCTCTGTGGTATAATTTAAACTCCTTGCCCTGTCTGCAGTTGTACCCAATCATTAGCTTGTCCTTCCTTACATTTATATTACACATTATATCATCTTCTTCTAAAACTGCTGGCTCATCCTCAGCTCTATCATGCCGGTTCCCATCCCCCTGCCATATTGGTTTAAACCACTCCCAACAAATCTAGCAAACTTCATAAATTCAAATCCATACACAATATTCCAGGTGCTATCTTACCAGGGCTCTTTCATATTGCAGCAAGACAACTTTACTCTTGTTCTCGAAGTTTCTTGCAATAAATCCCAAGCTACTGAAAATTCAAAAAAAATCTGCAGATGTTGGAAATCTGAAATTTAAAAAAAACTTTATCACTCATCTGACAAAGTCTTCAGAGAAGTAAATTCTCTTTTATTTTCCACAGATTCTGGAAACAGTCAGCAGGTCAGGCAACAAAAGACCAACTTCTCCAAACCAAGGAACATCCTTGTAAATCTCCTCTGCACTCTCTATGGAGTATCCACATCCTTCCTGTAGTGAGGTGGCCAGAACTGAACACGGTACTCCAAGTGGGGTCGAACTAAGGTCTTACATAGCTATAACATTACCTCACGGCTCTTGAACTCAATCCCACGATTGATGAAGGTGAACACACCATATGCCTTCTTAACAACGCTGTCAACCTGCACAACAGCTTTGAGTGTCCTATGGACATGGACCCCAAGATCTCGCTGATCCTCCACACACCCAAGAGTCTTACCATTAATATTATATTCTGTCTTCAAATTTGACCTCCCAAAACAGATCACTGCAGAGTACCACTGGTTACCCTCTTCCATGCAGAATATGAACCATCCACAACAATCCTTTGCCTTCTGTGGGCAAGCCAATTCTGGATCCACAAAGCAAGGTCTCCTTGCATTCTATGACTCATTACCTTTTGAATCAGCCTTGCATGGGGAACCTTATCAAATGCCTTACTGAAATCCATATACCACTATATCCACTGCTCTACCTTCATCAATGAGTTTTGTTACATCTTCAAAGAATTCAATCAGGCTCGTAAGGCACAACCTGCCCTTGGCAAAGCCATGCTGACTATCCCTAATCAGGTTATGTCTCTCCAAAAGCTTAGAAATCCTGTCTCTCAGGATCTTCTCCAACAACTTGCCACCATGAAGTAAGACTCTCTGTTCAATAGTTTCCTGTATTATCCCTACTCCCTTTCTTGAACAAGGGAGCAACGTTTGCAACCTTACAAACCTCTGGTACTTCTCCCATCCCTATTGATAATGCAAAGATCATTGTCAGAGGCTCAGCAATCTCCACCTTCTCTTCCCACTGTAGCCTAGGGTATATCGTGTCCGGTCCTGGGAACTTAAGCAAAACTTTCTGATGGCCCATATACACTACATCAGTTGCCTTCCCTTAGGTATTCTCCAATTACAAAATACTAATAGACCTGTGAAGCATTATTTTCCTTTCATATATCTGTCTTATCCTATTACTATCTTCTTAGTCCTTTGTTAGCATTTGCTTAATAATAGCTTCAAGCATTTCCCCACTGTTAATGTTAGGCTAATTAGTCTAGAGCTCCCCATTATTTCTTTCCCTTTTTTCTTCAATAGAAACGTTTAATATTCACACAAGTTAACAGTACCATAGTTGCTTGACACCAGAGATCCCATTGCACTGACACCTGACAACTGCAGATGTTCAAAAAGGGATTGTGCTCAATGCAGTTGCTGGTTTCTTTGTGAGGAATTTTCCTTCACATCACTGGTAAGTGTGGTTGCTTTGCATTGGTCACGAATATTGAGTTAAAGAGAAATCTTCCTCCTCACCCAGCATCCTCCTTTGAATGCAGTCTTTATTTCAATGCACAGTTTCAAGAATGAAACAGCATTCAGAATTCAGCTAGGAATGTGAGCTGAGGATTGGCAAATGGTTTTCACTCCAGATAAATGTGAGGTATTGCATTTTGGGAGATCAAACCAGGGTCGGACTTACACAGTGAATGGTAAGGTCCTGGGGAGTACAGTGGAACAGAGGGACTTGGCAATACAAGTGTATAGAATCAGAATCAGAATCAGATTTAATATCACTGATAAATGTCATGAAATATGTAGTTCATTGAAAGCAGTGTAACAGATAGATAGGGGAGTGAAGAAGGTGTTTGGCATATTGACCATTATTAATCAGGCTGTTGATTATAGGAGTCGGGAAGTTATGCTGCATATATGTGAGATGTTACTGAGGTAGAACTTGGAGTATTCTGTACAGTTTTGGTCACAGTGTTATACAAAAGAATCTATTAAACTAGTACATGAAAGTTTTATCAGGATATTACCTAGACCTGGGGCCTGAATGATGAGAAGTTGCACAGACCAGGACTTTATACCCAGAATGTAGGAATTGGAGGGGTGATCTGAGGAATATAAGATAATGAAGAGCATGGAAAAGGTGAATAAACAGTCTTTTTTTCTCAGGGAGGGGATACTTCTAACAAGAGGGCATAATTGGAAATCAGAGGCAAGAGATTTAAAATGGACGTCAGGGGTAACTTCTTCACTCAAATGGTTGTACATTTTTGAAATGTGCTACCACAAATAGTGGTAGAGGTGGGCACATTGGTAACATTTAAAAACCACCTGTATAATACACAGATTGAAGAAGCTTAGAGGACTATGAGCCATCTCTGGGAAACACAAACGATATGGATAAGTTGGACCAAAGGGCCTATTCCCACGCCTTATGACTCTATGAATCCAATTGGTGCTGTTCTGTACAAAGATGCTCTCCAGCTCAACTCTTTTGATTCTGAAGTCTGAGTAAAATTATAATTAAGAATTCTTGTTTGTGTTAAAGGGTGTAGTTAAGAAAAATACTTTCAGTCTAATGGAAACAATGAGTAGGATAAAACTGTGGAAATATGTGTTCCTTTAAGAGGTCACTTCATAGCTGATTCATTTTTGTATTAAAAGATAAGCTGAATAAATTCATTACACTGAATAGCTGAGTAACAGTAAAAAAAAGCGGTGTTGTTCTGAGTTCTGTTGAAAAACTACATTGTATTTCTGGAGCTAATGAGAAACCCTGTGCAACCTTGAAAATTGGGCAACAAAAAGTGGAGAGAACTAAAGAATAGCAGAAAGTGGCTCAAATTTATTGAAGGGATTTTGTGATAATTACAGTAGGATAATGCTCAGCAAGATAACATTCTAGACCACCATGGAGAAACTGGAAGAGCTTGAGGATTTCACGCAATTAAGTCTTGTTTGAAGAAAAAGACCAATAATTGCTACAGGTGATTTCAATTATCCAGAAATAGATTCAGAACAGAACAAGGAATCACCAAGGGAAATTCAGAGGTAGGAGGGAGTGAGATGAAGAAATTAAATGGATTAAAATATGACAGCCTTTTAATACTGAAATAAGCAGCAAAGCGGTTAATATTATGGATTAGTATTTAGTAATACCAGTTAAAAGTTTGTAGTAACATGGGCGCAGCAAGTGAATAAAATATTCATCTCATACTTTTGCCAGAAGTACAAGTGACAGGAGGATATTAGTTTCTCCTATAAAGCCTCAGTGAAGTAAGATTGATTAAATGTTAAAATTATAAAAATGTTTCACAACAAAAAATTGAGTTACAATAATATGGAAGATACACAACTTCTCTGTTATTCGAAAAATATGTAAATTAAGAAATAACCCTGTTCCTACATTGTTTTTGCGATTATTCAATTTAAACCTCCTACAACATGATTAATTTGACAATGTGGGAAAGTCACATTCATCAGGATGTTGTTAGGTATTAGGGTATAATTTGATGTAAGAACAGATTCTGACATCCATTTAAATCTGTGCAACAAAGTCAAGGTTATTCTTTGAACAGATCTCAAAATACAATGCTAGTGATTGTAACCTAATCACTTTCATGTACTCAATTTATTCTTAGCTTTTGATTAGCTGGGGCCATATTTGTGTAATTGAACAAGCCGGGCATCGAAGTTTTGGAGTAATCTACAATTTTTGTTTGCAGTTTTTCCAAGGTATATATCAAAATTGTTGATCTTGAACAGAAGTGGCCCTGGAAATTAACCACAAGGAAGACCAATATTTAATCAATACACACTTCTCCATTGAATTTTGTCTTCCACCTTCCTCTGCTGTTCTAAAGGATATGTATACAAATCCTCCAGAAGGTAGTCCTGTTCAGCTTGCAATCTACCACTCTATGTATCATTTTCAAATGGACACAATATGATCATGGTCTCAGGTCCAGATCGGTTACGAAGATGTTAAATACAAAAGGTCCCCGGCGTATGCTACATTCAGAAAATTTTCCCAAGCTGATGACAACCTACTTTGTTCTGCAGGTCAACTAATTATGTATCCCTTGTAAAACTTCTGCATTAATACCCACTTCCTTTTATCTCAGGACCAGTGTTTCTAAACAAACTCTCCCAAAAGATCAGATTGAAATACAGTTGTAGCAGTCATAGTTCTGCCCTCAGCAGGCACTGGCATAACTGTTTGAAGCAGTGTTAGAAAGCTGAAAATGCAGCAATCCTGATTGATGTAGGTGACATTGCAGAACACTATCAAGTAACCATCTCTGGCAAGTGATCTGTCTGTGCTGCTTAATGAATTCTTGGATCATATCTTAAGCACTAAATGCAGTATGTAAGTTATTTATTTTGCTTAATAATTATCACATAATTTCACAAAATCATTACTGGTCTTGTCTGACCTGAAGATGATATGGGAATTATATGATTTTTTTCAAATTAAGCTGGTCCTTCAGAAATTCATGCTCACTGGCTGTAATTGCTGTGGAATCTGAAAATTCTTGTATGTTGCTGTTCACTAAAGCCGAATACAGGACAGAGCTCCTAAATAATCTACTAAAAATGAACAATATTCAATTAAAAGCTGTGGCTGAGACAGTAAACTATAATGGCACACTGATGTAGATCTTGAAGGTACATGTACACCAAATTTTCAAGAATTCTTTCTTTTTTATAAAATCAATTGAAGAAGCATAACATCAAAAATGATCTACCCAAGTTGAATCATTTACATATCATTTAAAATTATACAAGTAACATAAGTTAATATTAACACAATCATGATAAGAGAAAGGTTCACCAGCGTGTTAGGACAATGGCTGTACTAGTTCCAAAAGCTTTTGAGAAGATAGAGGCAACAAGCTCAACACTTCAGTCAGGTTACTTTAGTGTAGGCAGACATGCTGTTGTCATGGAAGGGACTCTATCTTTGAAAAAAGTAGGGTGATCATTTCTAAACATCAGTTGAATCTCCCACATTTAACATCCACTATGGCATCCATTCAATTACTATCCAACTAGCACAAGCCCAATCGTAACAATTTATATCTTCAACTTTCATAGCGAGTCCACGCTCCCAGCTTTGGCAAACACTCTGTCCTATGTTGCTACTCCACCTACCTCTCCCTGGGAATACCTCTTTTCTTTGCTGAATCTTTCAAAACTAGAATGTCAGCCTGTTTGATCTTCCTTCTCTAGCAAGTTTCAATGGATGCAATTCAGTCATTATGAGTCTTAGAAGCTCTTGCTTCATCTTAATCATACCTTACTGAATGTACATCAGTAAGTTCAGGCTAGATGTGTTTAAAATTTCCATCACTAGCATCACATTCTCCATCATAGCATTTGGCTCAATCGAAGTTTGGATCAGGCCATTCAGTATCTCCTTACAGAGCAGAAATCCTGTAAATACCATACCTTTTCTGTGTGCTTGGTTCCACCACAGCACCACAATCTTCATTCCCTGAAGGCACGTTGCTTCAATACTTTCTGCTGAGGTTCTTGCTTCCATCTTTTCCGTGCTTTTGGGAAATGATATCTTAACACTAACACATTGGTGAACCAGTGGTAACGTACTAAGAAAATAAATCACAAAGCACTCCAAACTAATTGCCATGGTATATACTCTCATCATTCAGAACATTCTGTCCAAGTCACCATCTGAGTGGTATCAAAGCTTAAGCTGATGTAGCCAGACCACTACTGTTTGGGACATCTCATCATAATCTGAATGTCTGACTCATTCCCTCCCATTTCCAAATATCAAGGCTATGTCAGTTCTCAGAAGATTCCTTTCAGACCCATTTATTACCCAGCAACCTATTATTTACAATACCCATGAACTCTGACCTCACCTCCATTACTCTTATCACCTACCTATACTGGGGGTAGAAATATTATTTTTTTTTAAATTCTGAGATTGAGGTTCTTTCCATTTTCTTTATTTTTGATTTATGTTAGCTAATCTTGTCAGTACAAATGTAATCTAATTCTGCTAACTTATATTCTGATGCATTTTTGAAAGGGACGGTGGCGAATTTCCCTTCCTGGACCTCATAACCTGTCATTTCCATCTTGGTGTTTAAAAGTAATTCTTGGAGGAAGAATAGCAACCTTAAGACCATAAGACAAAGGAGCAGAAGTCGGCCATTTGGCCCATCGAGTCTGCTCCGCCATTCCATCATGAGCTGATCCATTCTCCCATTTAGTCCCACTCCCCGACCTTCTCACCATAACTTTTGATGCCCTGGCTACTCAGATTCCTATCAATGTCTGCCTTAAATACACCCAATGACTTGGCCTCCACTGCCGCTCGTGGCAACAAATTCCATAGATTCACCACCCTCTGGCTAAAAAAACTTATGTGCTTCTCAGATCTGAATGGGCGCCCTTCAATCCTTAAGTCATGCGCTCTCGTACTAGATTCCCCCATCATGGGAAACAACTTTGCCACATCCACTCTGTCCATGCCTTTCAACATTCAAAATGTTTCTATGAGGTCTCCCCTCATTCTTCTAAACCCCAAGGAATAGAGTCCAAGAGCAGACAAACATTCCTCATACGTTAACCCTCTCATTCCCAGATTCATTCTAGTGAATCTTCTCTGTACCCTCTCCATCATCAGCACATCCTTTCTTAAATAAGGAGACCAAAACTGCCCACAGTACTCCAAGTGAGGTCTCACCAGCACCTTATAGAGCATCAACATCACATCCCTGCTCCTATACTCTATTCCTCTAGAAATGAATGCCAACATTGCATTCGCCTTCTTCACCACCGACTCAACCTGGAGGTTAACCTTAAGGGTATCCTGTACGAGGACTCCCAAGTCCCATTGCATCTCAGAACTTTGAATTCTCTCCCCATTTAGATAATAGTCTGCCCGTTTATTTCTTCTGCCAAAGTGCATAACCATACACTTTCCAACATTGTATTTCATTTGCCACTTCTTTGCCCATTCTTCCAATCTATCCAAGTCTCTCTGCAGACTCACTGTTTCCACAGCACTACCGGCCCCTCCACCTATCTTCGTATCATCAGCAAACTTAGCCACAAAGCCATCTATTCCATAATCCAAATCATTGATGTACAATGTAAAAAGAAGCGGCCCCAACACGGACCCCTGTGGAACACCACTGGTAACCGGCAGCCAACCAGAATAGGATCCCTTTATTCCCACTCTCTGTTTCCTGACAATCAGCCAACGCTCTATCCACGTACGTAACTTTCCCGTAATTCCATGGGCTCTTATCTTGTTAAGTAGCCTCATGTGTGCACCATGTCAAAGGCCTTCTGAAAATCCAAATATACCACATCCACTGCATCTCCCTTGTCTAGCCTACTTGTAATTTCTTCAAAAAATTGTAATAGGTTTGTCAGGCAGGTTTTTCCTTTAAGGAATCCATGCTGAGTTCTGCCTATCTTGTCATATGCCTCCAGGTACTCTGTAACCTCATCCTTGACAATCAACTCCAAAAACTTCCCACTACCGATGTCAAGCTAACAGGTCTATAATTTCCTTTTTGCTTCCTTGCCCCCTTCTTAAATAGCGGAGTGACATTTGCAAACTTCCAGTCCTCCAGAACCATGCCAGAATCTATCGACTTCTGAAAGATCATCGTTAATGCCTCCGCAATCTCCCCAACTACTTCCTTCAGAACACGAGGGTGCATTCCATCTGCTCCAGGAGATTTATCTACCTTTAGACTATTCAGCTTCCTGAGTACTTTCTCTGTCGTAATTGTGACTGCGCACACTTCTCTTCCCTGCCATCTTTGAGTGTCCGGTATACTGCTGATGTCTTCCACAGTGAAGACTGATGCAAAATACTCATTCTGTTCCTCTGCCATCTCCTTATCTCCCATTATAATTTCTCCAGCATCATTTTCTATCGGTCCTATATCTACTCTTACCTATCTTTCACTCTTTATATACTTGGGAAAGCTTTTAGTATCCTCTTTGATATTATTTGCTAGCTTCCTTTCATAGTTAACCTTTTCCCTCTTAATGACCTTCTTAGTTTCCTTTTGTAAGCTTTTAAAAACTTCCCAATCCTCTGTCTTCCCACTAATTTTTGCTTCCTTGTATGCCTTCTCCTTTGCTTTAACTTTGGCTTTGACTTCTGTTGTCAGCCAGGGTTGCATCCTTTTTCCATTTGAAAATTTCTTCTTTTTTGGAATATACCTGTCTTGCACCTTCCTCATTTCTCGCATAAACTCCAGCCACTGCTGCTCTGCCATCCTTCCCGCCAGTGCCCCTTTCCAGTCAACTTTGGCCAGTTCCTCTCTCATGCCACTATAATTTCCTTTCCTCTACTGAAATACTGAAACATCAGATTTCGGCTTCTCTTTTTCAAATTTCACAGTGAACTCAATTATGTTATGATCACTGCCTCCTAAGGGTTCCTTCACCTCAATCTCTCTAATCACCTCTGGTTCATTACACAATACCCAATCCAGTACAGTCGATCCCCTAGTGGGCTCAACAACAAGCTGTTCTAAAAAGCCATCTCACAGACATTCTACAAATTCTCTCTCTTGAGATCCAGTGCCGACCTGATTTTCCCAATCCACTCGCATGTTAAAATCCCCCACAATTACCATAACACCGCCCTTCTGACAAGCCTTTTCTATTTCCTGTTGTAATTTGTAGTCCACATCACTGCAGCTGTTTGGAGGCCTATATATAACTGCCATCAGGGTCCTTTTACCCCTCCGATTTCTTAGCTCAACCCATAAAGTTTCTGCACGTTCCAATCCTATGTCACCTCTTTCTAATGATTTAATATCATTTCTTACCAATAAAGCCACGCCTCCCCCTCTGCCTACCTTCCTATCCTTCTGATACACCGTGTATCCTTGGACGTTCAGCTCCCAGAGACATGCATCCTTTAGCCAGGTCTCAGTGATGGACACAATGTCATACCTGCCAATCTGTAGCTGTACAACAAGATCATCCACCTTATTCCTTATGCTGTGTGCATTTAAGTACAACACCTTAAGACCAGTATTTGATACTTTTCACTTTGATTTCACTGCAACTTTATTGCACTGCAACTCATCCTAATGGCTACAAATTTGCCCCATCACCTGCTTGTCTTTCCTGACATCTTTACTGCTCACTATCTTAGATTTATGTTTTCTGTTTTCCCCTTCCTCTGCTCTGTCATTCTGGTTCCCATGCCCCTGCCAAATTAGTTTAAACCCTCCCTAAAAGCTCTATTAAACCTTCCTGCCAGGATATTGGTCACCTTCAGGTTCAGGTGTAACCCGTCCATTTTGAACAGGTCATACTTCCCCCAAAAGAGATCCCAATGATCCAAGAATCTGAAGCCCTGCCCCCTGCACCAGTCTTTCAGCCACGCATTTATCTGCCTGATCCTACTATTCTTGCCCTTGCTAGCACGTGGCACAGGTAGCAATCCCGAGATTACTACCCTGGAGGTCCTGCTTCTCAGCTTCCTTCCTAACTCCTAGAAATCTCTCTTCAGGACCTCCTCCCTTATCCTATCTAAGTCATTGGTACCAACATGTACCAAGACAACTGGCTGCTCGCCCTCTCCCTTCAGAGTATTCTGGACCCGATCCGAGACCTCCCGTACCTGGCACCTGGGAGGCAACACACCATGTGGGTATCTCTATCAGGCTCACAGAATCTCCTGTCTGTTCCCATGACTATGGAATCCCCTATGACTATCACATTCCTCTTCTCCCTCCTTCTCTCCTGCACAACAGCGCCAGGCTCAGTGCCAGAGACCCGGTCACCGTGGGCGTCCCCTGTCAGGTCATCCCCCTCAACAGCATGCAGAACAAGATATTTGTTGCTGAGGGGGACAGCCACAGGAGTGCTCTCCACTATCCGGGCATTTTCCTTCCCTCTCCTGACAGTCACCCAATTTTCTGACCCCTGTAGCCTAGGGATGACTACCTCCCTGTAGCTCCTGTCTATCACTGCTTCACTTTCCCTAATAAGCAGTAGGTCATCAAGCTACAGCTCCTTGTTGCTTGCTGAAGTTTCATCTCGTATTATCTTGGGTAATCCATTATTATTCTGCTTTTTTTGAAGTCTAGACAAGTGTTTATGCACTCTACATTAAGATGTCTACTTGCTTTGTTTCATTACTGAAACTAGATCAAGTAGTTCATCTTGCTTGCTTGAACAGCATGCTACCAGCTAAGAAAACAGTCTTGCTCACATCAAACAAAGGAGGTTTTCTCACCACAAAAAAAACACAATCCCAGTCATTTTTACTATATATATATATATATATACACACACACACACACACACACACACACACACACACATATATATATGTGTGTTTCAGCAAACTGAAAGTAATTTGTAGGCAAACTAACAGCAGCAGCCATTTATATATATGCTGTTAGTTTGCCTACAAATTACTTTCAGTTTGCTGAATTGACCAGTAAGAAATAAGTAGGTATGATTCAGAAGGCTTTGCTGAGATATGGTTGCAGTATTATCATGGCTGAGAATTTAATATTCCAGGATATACACTTTTCAAAATATGGACAAGTGAGAGAAGGTGATGAGCACCACCTAAATTTAATGAGTGCAAGTCAAAGGATCTTGGCTCAGAGAATCAGAATATAGAATTCAGTTGTGTGAAATAATGAACTAATGAAGAACAGAGATGCTCGTAGTTCAAGTAGCATCTTGAACTCAAGTAATAATTGTAGCATTGACTGTGTTTAAGTCAGGTTCTCAGAACAGCACTGAGTCTTCCAGGTGACGAGATACAGATGGCCACCACAATAAGACTGGAAAAGAGGAGAAAATTCTGTACCACTCTTTGTCTTTTCCATGGCTGCAGCCACTTGAGCCAGAGATTAATTATGGGATGATCTACCTCTAATTTAACAGCTACAGATTAAGAAAAACACAACTTAGTAACTGTCTGTATCAGATTGACAACAGTTGCCTCATCCTGGTCTATTTGATGTTAACTACACGCGGGATCTTTAGATTTCTAAGCAATCTGGGGCAAGACTTAGGCAGAGGGGAGACAATTGAGGGGCATTCAGAAGTACACATTACATAGCCTGAAAGCAAAGTATAAAAATTGACAAAGCAGAAATAAGACTTGTTCAAAAGAGGACATGGACATACTATAACTTCAAAGGCATAAATTCTCTTCTGATCATTCTAATATCATCGAGTGCTCTCTCCTTCAGGAAGATGAGATGCTATTACAGCTCATTGTTCCCTGATAGCTTACTGATGTCAACACTGATTACATACCACTTCATCTTGCAATAGAGAGGGTAACATGTGTCACCATATGAATTTGGGTGACATCCCTGTCATACCTGTTGAACTGGCAGATGTGAAACTATATGATGTGGTGATGAAGTCTAAAGACATGACAAAGGTCTGACAGTACATTGAAGTGTTTTTAAGTTAAAGTTAGAAGTAAAAAAAAATCAGAGTACCTACATGTCACAACATACTATCCTGAGATTTTTTTATCCTGCAGGCATATTTAGCAAATCTATAGAACAGTAACTGTAAACAGAATCACTGAACAACAAAGTGTGCAAATGTAAACATAAATAAAAAGCAATAAATACTGAAAGCATGAAGTAAGAAGATGAGGGGTTCTTAAAGTGAGACCATCCGTTGCTGGAACACTAGAAATAAAATGAGTGTACTTATCCCCTTTCGTTCAATAGCCTGATAGCTGAGGGGTAATAACTGTTCTTCAACCTAGTGGTGCCAGTCCTGAGGCACTTGTACCTTCTATCTGACGGCAGCAGTGAGAAAAGAGCATGGCCTGGGTGGTGAGGATCTCTGATGATGGATACTGCTTTTCTATGGCAACATTTCATGTAGATGTGCTCAATGGATCGAAGGGCTTTACCTGTGATGTACTGGGCCGAATCCACTACCTTTTGTAGTATTTGCTGATCAAGGGCATTGGTGTTTTCATGCCAGACCATAATGTAGCCAATCCATACACTTTCCACCACACAGCTATGGAATTTGACAAGATTTTTGATGACATGCCAAACCTCTGCAGGATGTAGAGGCACTGTTGTGCATTCTTTACAGTTACATTTATAAGATGTGTCCAGGACACATCTGAGATAGTGATACCCAGGAATTTAAAGTTATTGACCCTCTCCACCTCTGATCCTCAAATGAGATCTGATCTGCAGAATTCCTGTCTTCTGGCTTATTCACTACTGGTTTCCCTCTTCTGAAGTCTACAATCAGTTCCTTTGTCTTGTTGACACTGAGTGAGAGGTGGTTGTTATTGCACCAATGTTCAATCTCCCAGTGTTAGTGTTATGACCCTAGCCTAGCAGATAGAGATTATTGGTAGGAAAGTGATTGGGAATGAGATGCATTGAACATTGTCTTAATTTAGTAGATCTTTACTGATATTAACTGTGAAGATGAGATTTCCTCACTTCATTCAGCATTATTTTTGGAACATTGAGGCCTAATGCCTTGTATGATCCTTAAGTTCTCCCTCTGCTATTTCAGTATATTTTAGAGGGTCACCCAGCCAAGGACAGATAAAGGGTTCCACTACATGTTATCAACCAAGTTCTGCAGAAAATCAGATGTCTGCTCCGACCTAAGTTCAGTCATGGCTTCCATCAATTGCTATAGTTCCTTCACTGGTCCCAACTACATAGAGCCTTTTTTAAGAGAAGCAAACAGGCCTTCCTCTAGCTTACCCTGGTGCTAACCAGTCAGGAGGATGTTAACAGCCATACACTAAGCCAACAAACAGTTGTTTGCAACAGAAAGCCAGCTAATGTGTGTCCTGCGCCAAACTGAATTGATAAGGGTTGATGGTAAATCAATGCATCTTTGGCAATACATTCAAGCATAGCTCCTCATTATAATCCAACCTGCCAGACATTTTAACCTTCCAAATCTGACCCTATGGTTCCTAATTTTAACAGAGTTATTAACTGAGCCAAAATGTCCAAATAATGTATGTATCATATTTTGAAAACCAAAATTAAAAGTGATTTTTCATATCTGAAGAAATGTGAGAGATGAATCATGTAATGAATTAAGGCTTTACTGAAATGCACATTTCTCACTGTGTTTCCTCTGTAAATGATGTGCAAATTACACATGTAAATCACAGACTGTTCCTTAAAATTTTACCAGTAACATACTCCTAATTTCAGAATCAGAATCAGGTTTATTATCACGGGCATGTGACATGAAATTTGTTAACTTAGCACCAGCAGTTCATTGCAATATATAATCTAGCAGAGAGAGAAAAAGTAATAGTAAATAAAATAAAACATAATAAATAAACAACTAAATCAATTACGTATATTGAATAGATTTTTTTAAATGTGCATTTTTTTACTGCACATTAAAAAAAGTGAGGCAGTGCCCATAGCTTCAAAGTCCATTTAGGAATCAGGTGACAGAGGGGAAGAAGCCGTTCCTGAATCGCTGAGTATGTGCCTTCAGGCTTCAGTATCTTCTACCTGATGGTAACAGTGAGAAAGGGGCAGGCCCTGGATGCATGGGTGCATTTTGGTCCATTTTCTTAAATATACAAGATTCTTAGTTTCTTAATCCAGCGGTCCCCAACCACTGGGCCGCAAAGCATGCGCTACCGGGCCGCAAGGAAACAATATGATTTGGCAATATGAGTCAGCTGCACCTTTCCTCATTCCCTGTCACTCCCTGTTACTCCCTGTTGAGCCATTATGCACGTAAGGTCATTACCCGCGCGTCATCCATGTCAGCGCGGGAAAGAGATCAACTCCTCGAGCTTGCAAATGACGGCGGCTGAAAAGTATGTTTGACGTAACATCTCTGCCGGCATTCTGGATCAAAGTCAAGGCTGAATATCCTGAGATAGCCATGAAAGCACTGAAAATGTTGCTTCCATTTCCAGCATATCTCTGCAATGAATGCAACAAAAACTAAACTGCAGAACAGCGTGGATATAAGGAATCCCCTTCGAGTATCTGGCAGAAATATTTAAAATGTCGCTGTCTACAGGTGAGGTGCCAGAGGATTGGAGAGTGGCTCATGTTGTTCCGTTGTTTAAAAAAGGATCGAAAAGTAATCCAGGAAATTATAGGCCAGTAAATTTAATGTCAGTAATCGGTAAGTTATTGGAGGGAGTACTAAGAGACAGAATCTACAAGCATTTGGATAGACAGGGACTTATTAGGGAGAGTCAACATGGCTTTGTGCATGATAGGTCATGTTTGACCAATCTATTGGAGTTTTTCGAGGAGGTTACCAGAAAAATGGATGAAGGGAAGGCAGTGGATATTGTCTACATGGATTTCAGTAAGGCCTTTGACAAGGTCCTGTATGGGAGGTTAGTTAGGAAAATTCAGTCGCTAGGTATACATGGAGAGGTGGTAAATTGGATTAGACGTTGGCTCAATGGAAGAAGCCAAAGAGTGGTAGTAGAGAATTGCTTCTCCGAGTGGAGGCCTGTGACTAGTGGTGTGCCACAGGGATCAGTGCTGGGTCCATTGTTATCTGTCATCTATATCAATGATCTGGATGATAATGTGGTAAATTAGATCAGCAAATTTGCTGATGATACAAAGATTAGAGGGGTAGTAGACAGTGAGGAAGGTTTTCAGAGCCTGTAGAGGGACTTGGACCAGCTGGAAAAATGGGCTGAAAAATGGCAGATGAGTTTAATACAGACAAGTGTGAGGTATTGCACGTTGGAAGGACAAACCAACATAGAACATGCAGGGTTAATGGTAAGGCACTGAGGAGCGCAGTGGAACAGAGGGACCTGGGAATACAGATACAAAATTCTCTAAAAGTGGCGTCACAGGTAGATGGGGTCGTAAAGAGAGCTTTTGGTACATTGGCCTTTATTAATCAAAGTATTGTGTATAAGAGCTGGAATGTTATGATGAGGTTGTATAAGGCATTGGTGAGGCCAAATCTGGAGTATTGTGTTCAGTTTTGGTCACCAAATTACAGGAAGGATATAAATAAAGTTGAAAGAGTGAAGAGAAGGTTTACAAGGATGTTGCCGGGACTTGAGAAACTCAGTTACAGAGAAAGGTTGAATAGATTAGGACTTTATTCCCTGGAACGTAGAAGAATGAGGGGAGATTTGATAGAGGTGTATGGAGGGATATGGTGCGTATGCAGGTCAGTGGAACTAGGCAGAAAATGGTTTGGCACAGCCAAGGAGGGCCAAAAGGCCTATTTCTGTGCTGTAGTTTCTATGGTTTCTATGGTTCTAAGTTAAAGTTACTTATCCTCTCCACCTCTGATCCTCCGATGAGGAGAGGCTCATGGACCTCTGATTTCATACCTTCGACTGCTATTCTTGCCCGTTGACAACCCTACCCCTGCGCCCCCCCACCGGTCAGCCGGTCCGCAAGAATATTGTCAATATTAAACTGGTCCGCAGTGCACAAAAGGTTGGGGACTCCTGTTTTAATCCAACAAGTAGTCACTTGTTAAACTAATCTCTTTCTACCTAACTTTATGCACACTTTAAAAGATTCAGTTTTATTTTGATTTGTCTGTCTTGTTGCCTAACGTTCTCCTTGTTGTAGTATTCTGGACCCAACCCTGGATGCTTCTACTTATCAGACCTTGCTTCTCACCAGTGCCACTGCTGTGTTCTACAACTCATTTTTGATTGGCAGCTTCACTACAGGGCATTTTGCAAAATGTCACCACCATTGAATTGGCAGATTCTCAACTACAGTTCCTGCATAAGCTAATTAATCCAACTTAAGGAAATGATGAATGTTTAATTGATATTTGGCAACAACAACTCTTCAAGCAGATTTCGTTATGATAATATCTAGCATTCTGCAACAATCATCTACAGCACAATAGAATGTAAACAATTAGAGATGCTTTCTACATCTCTCTCCTAGTTATTTTTCACCTACCTTTGGATTTTCCCATTTCACTTGATTGCAACTTCCAATTTTAACATTTTCCCCATTACCTTGCCCCTTTTCTTCATCACCTGAAACTTTCCCTTCCATGGCTGATAACCCTATTCATTTGTTAAAAGGAAAAAGTAGACAATTGAAATTTTGGCTTGGTATTGCCATACATTCTTCCTGTTGAATGATTAAGTTACCAAAGCTACTGCCCCTGTCTCCCACCTGAAACTCATCTTTCCATTGGCTTCTAGTCCTTTCCATGATTGCCGTGTCAGGTGGACAAGTTATTTTGTTGAGTACCCTTTTGTCTGTTGAGCTGAGATTCCAATCTCACATAATTTCTATCGCAAGAAAACTTACTTTCATCTCCTTATTGTAAATCTCCATCTTTGCTTTTTAAACTCAAACTGGGGCCTCTTCTCCCTCCACTCTCAACTATTCCCATGCCCATCTGCCAAGGACCTCTTCCCTCTATTGTAAACATCACCTCATGGGATTGTTTTAATTCTCAGGCAATGTTGATGATCTCAACATTATTTCCAAGCCTGTTCCAAATCTACAAATATGGCAAAACATCCATTACTTTGACAATGGCATATTTTAATTTATCAAACACCTTAACCCACCACTGACAGTCAAGACTTCACCTGTCAAGGTCTCAAATCTTTAACCTCTCTATTTTTCACTCTCCATTTAAACTGCTTCTTAAAATCAAACTGTTTGATCATACTGTTAATATTATTCAATTTTCTTGTTCACTACTGCTTTTGTATTTTAGTATGCAAGTTAACGGTACTAATGGTAGACAAGTCCCCTGGACCTGATGGCCTTTATCCAAGAGGCTTAAAAGAAATGGTTGCAGAATCAATTGGTTGTAATCAATCAAAATTCTCGAGATTTTGAAGAAACCTTAATGGATTGGAAAATCACAAATATAATACAACACTTCAAGAATGGAGCAAAGCAGGAAGCAAAACAATATATCAGCCAGTTAACTGAACATCTTATGTTGGAAAATGCTAGAGTCCATTAATAAGTATGTAACAGCATTACATTTAGAAAACTATAATATAATCAAACACACACTTACAATGGGAAGTTATGTTTGATCAATTTGATTAAATTCTTTGAGGATACAACAGGATGAATAAAGGGATATGAATTTGGAATTCCAGAAATCATTCAAAAAGGTACCACTAAATCAATTTTTGCATAAGACAAAAATGTACAGAGTTGGGAGTAATTTATTGACACAGATAGACTGTTAACTAATTGAAAACAGAGTGACAGATTGATCAGTAACTGATGAGGTGCCATAATCAATGCTGAAGCCTCAACTATCTGAAATCTATATTAATTACTTAAATGAAATGATTCAGGGAAATTTAGCCAAATTTGATATGGTAAAGGTAAATGGGGAGGTAAGATGGGAGGAGGATGCTAAGGGCTATGGATCAATTAAGTAACTCGGCAAGATGTTAGCAGATGTAACATAATATAGAATATATAAATTGTTCACTTTGGAAGACAGAAAGAAAAGCAAAGTTGTGATTATTTAAATGAGTGAGTCTTTAAAATGTCTGGGATCTGGAGTCAATTAATCAAGAAGGCTAATGATATAAGGACATGAGTGGTGTAGCTTTGATGAAACTTTACAAGGCATTGGTGAGACTTCATCTGAAGTATTGCATGCAGATTTAGCCTCTATATTAAATAAAGCATATGCCTGCACAGAAGTATTGCAGAGAATAATTATGAGTTTGATTCCTGTGAATGAAGGGTTTGACTTATGAAGGAATATTAAGGAGATAAGACTGTAAGACATAGGAGCAGAATTAGGCCCTTCAGCCCATGGGATCTGCTCTCAATCCTATTCTCCTGCCTTCTCCCGATAACCTTTGATGCCCCGATTAATCAAGAACTTATCAACCTCTGCTTTAAATGTACTCAATGAATCGTCCTCCATAGCTGTCTGTGGTAATGAATTCCATAGATTCACCACCCTCTGACTAAAGAAATTCCTCCTCATCTCTGTTCTAAATGGATATCCATATATTCTGAGGTCGTGCCTTTTGGTTACATACTTATTAATGGATTCCAGAGTCACCCACTATGGGAAACATTCTCTCCATACCCACTCTATCCAGACCTTGCAACATTCAATAGGTTTCATTGAGATAGAAACTACAGTATACTCATTAAAGTTCGAGAGAATGAGCAGTGACTTGAGAAGACTTATTAAGGTTCCCCATAGACTGGATGGTTTTATCGTGCATCAGCTTTGGCAACCTGTTCAGCACAGTGCCAAACACAGAAGGTCTCTATTGTGTGTTAACAGGACAAGAAAATGTGTGTCTTTTGAATAAATCTGCTGAAGAATCTTCAATAAATCCTCAAAGCAATGTCTAATCCAGAAATTATAAGATTGAATAGTTAATTAAATGTAAAATTGTGCACAAAATAAGGTGAGGAATAGAAAGATGGAATGAGCAGAGAGGTAAAAAATAAGCCCAAAGGAAAAACAAAATAAAGGCTTTCATTTAATTTTTTACACTTCAACATTCTTCATTACTGTAGGAATGAGTCTGTAAAATTACACATTCAATGCCAGAAAGGCCATTGGCAATAAATGCTTATGGCACCATTAAAAATCCACTTGTACTTCGTTGGACTAGTCTCAGCTTTTCCAGCATTTTTAATATCAAGCAATCAAATCCTGAAACACTATTCCTTGTGTTTTAATGCCAGTTTGATCATTGATATAATTCCTCAGAAAGTGTGATTAAGACATAACAATTATTTAAAATGTGCTGCTTAAGGCACGAGATGAAATTGTTCTTTGCTTTAGTATTGCTCTCTTATATGTGAATGTAACCAATTTCCATCAACGTAAGATGGTCAAAAAATAAGATTGGAACGTTATATTTTCAGAATCTCTAGTGCCGCTGACTTTTGACATGTAGATCCCAGACGTAAGGCATTTAAAACAAAAATAAAGCTGCCAGATTTACTATTGCCAGTGGCTAAGTAGAGCCAACAGGTGTTTGTTTGTATGCTGCTCAACCATCTGTGCGAAGCTTAGATTTGTACTTTGCCATGTTGGGTGACAGCAGCGTTCGCAAAGCTCATGCACATTACAAACGCAACTACATATAAATCCTTGTGTAGGCAGCGCAGAGCAGCACCAAGAGTTATGGGAAAGCCTGAGGACAACAATCACTGAATTGGAGACTGAGGCAAGAAAAACTATATGGCAACAAATCTGTATTGCCCAAAATCTGATATAAATGCAGAGAACAGTTTATGGAATAATTTAGAAATGTAATTATAGTAATCCTCATCTAGATTGACCTGGTATTGAGTCAAATGCTCGTACTTTCTTTCGATACTTGAGCTAAAAGCTGAATAAATATTTAATATACAATGCAACAGTCACCAGCTGCAAGGAGACAAAGACTGATTAGCCCTCATATCTACCCTTGGACATGCATTCATCCAATTCTGCTTTCAATTGCAAAGGAGATGTTCCATTAATTAACATTTCAGACACAGGTGGTTTTATTCAAAAGTTAATTTTTGAATAAATTAATATTTAATATATAATTAGTCACATAGACGCAGGTTTAGAAAATCAAAGTTATTCTGACATTAAATAAGCCTGTTAACCAAGTCGTTCATAATATCTCAGTGTTGCAATGTATTACAGCTGGAAAGGCTCATCATTTAGCGACCAACTTGATCGCTAATGACGGAGCGATAATCGGGCTTGATTTGGACAGGTGCAGGGATTCCATAAGGTTGTGAGGCAAAAGCAGATTACAAACAAATGAAGTCAAGAATAGTGTGGACTGGACAAGGCCATTGAAAGAACTAAAAATGTGTTTGAAAGTTTAAAACTAAGGTACTGCCATGTCTTGGTTATTTGGTACTCTACAGTCAATGTAAGCCAATGATCACATGGCTGATGTGCAAATGAAATAATGGAAGTTGGGGTGAATTTTGTCATCAGCATTTAGTATGAACTTATCTTTACACATTATATTATATATATAGTAATTTTAATGACTAGTATTTCATGTTATGACTGGTTGTTGAATGAGGGCCAATGGTTAAATCTGGGAAAATTGACATGTGAAGAAGTCATCTCCAACCAGATTATCTTCAAATTTTAGTGAGTTTGGATTGGTTAGGCAATATTCCTGGGATATAAGATGCCAGTTTGATAGACATAATTTACTTTATAAACTTTTCTGTGGATAAGGGAGTTTTCATGATCTCAGGAACCCCAATAACAGTTGTGAGGTGAAGTGAGACAGAAGGAGAATGAGCAAGGAGGATCAGATATGAATCTCTGAAACCCCATGCTTTTGTCCATCATCATAGCCTGCTCCTCCTTCCTTCAGGTCAAACCTTGCAACATAAGGGGTCTTTAAAGTCACCTCTTGCATTCACCTTTCAAGTAACTTCATTGAAAATATGGACTATTTAAATACACTGAACAAACAATATTCTGATTATATATGATGCAGATTTTGACATTTCCATTTGCAACAATCACCTTAAGAACATAAGAGAGCACATAAAAGCCGACAAAGCTGGCGTCAGTTCTATTATCCAAGAAGATCACAGCTAAACTTTGACTTAACACCCAGTCCTTGTCTTATGTCTATATCCCTCTGGGGCAGCACAGCCATGTAGCAGTTAGCACAATTGCTTTACGGCGTCAGCCTGTGATCAATGATCAGCGTTCAATTTCTCCGGCTGCCTGTAAGGAGTTTGTCTGTGCAAAACTATTTATCTGCCTAGTCCCATCAACCTATAATTGGACCAGAGTCCTCCATACCCCTCCAATCCATGTACCTATCCAAATTTTTCTTAGATGTTAAATGTCAAACTCGTATTCCCCAACCCTGAATACCATTAGGGTCAAATGTTGTCTGTTCTATTTGCCAAGGGAGTTCTGCTCCATAATCTTGACATATCACCGGTGGCTGACTATAATCAAGCACTTGTAATACTGCATGATGCCATCTCCAAACAAGGAACAGTCTATTCTGTCACAACCAGGGTTGTTTGAAGGGAACCCTGCCCAGTTACCATCAGTATATAACCTGTCGTACCAGAAGTCCCAATACATTAGACTACTGTTATACTAAGATAAGGAATGCCTATCGCTCCATTCCGGGCTGCATTTCAGATTGGGGATGGGAGGACAAATCATGGATCAACCATGATGAAATGCCAGAGCAGATTCAATGGGTCTAATGACCTAATTCTGCTCCTAAGTCTTATGTTCTCATGGTCTTATGGACATGTATGTACTGTGATGATAAATTGATTTTGACTTTGAAATTGAAACCACACCCACCACTTCTGCTGGCAGCTCACTCCATACTCTCACCATCTCTGAGTGAAGACATTCTCCCGTATGTTCCCCTTAAACATTTTACCTTTCACCCCTAACCCATGACCTCTAGTTTTAATCTTACTCAACCTCAGTGGAAAAACCTGTTTGCATTTACCCTATCTATACTTTTCATAATTCTGTATACCTCTATCAAGTCTTCCCTCATTCCTCTACACTCGAGGGATTAAAGTCCAAGCCTATTCAACCTTTCCCTCAACTCAGGTCCGCAGGTCCTGGCAACATCCTTGTAAAGTTTCTCTGCACTCTTTCAATCTGATTGACAACCTTCCTCTAGGTAGATGACCAAAACTGCACACAAAACTCCAAATTAGGCCTCACCAACATCTTATACAACTTCCACATAACACCCCTTTTTCTGTACTCAGTACTTCGATTTATAAAGGCCAACTTGCCAAAAGCTTTCTTTACGCCACTTTCAAGCATCTGTGGATCTATAGTCCCAGGTCACTCTGTTCTACTGTACTCCTCAGTGACCTACCACTCACTGTGTAAGTCCTACACTGGATTATGGTCTCCAAGTGCAACACCTCACACTTGTCTGCATTAAATTCCATCTACCATTTTTCAGCCCCTATTCCCATCTGGTCCAGATCCCACTGCAAGCTTTGATAGTCCACTACACCTCCAATCTTGGTGTTATCTGTAAATTTGCTGATCCAGTTTCCTATATTATCATCTGAATGGTTGATATAGATGAGAAACAATAGCAGACTCAGCACCTGTCCCTACAGCACACCACTAGTCACAGGCCTCCAGTCAGAGAGGCGACCATCTACTACCACTCTCTGGCTTCTCCCGCAAAGCCATTGTCTAATCTAATTTACTACATCATCTTGAATGCCAAGTTACTGAACCTTCTTAACCAACCTCCCATGCAGGATCTTGTTAAAGGTTGTACTAAAGTCCACATAGACTATATCCGCTACCTTGCCTTCATTAACTTTACTGATAACTTTTTCCAAAAGCTCTATAAGGTTTGTTAGACACAAACTGCTCACGCAAAGCCATGTTGACTATCCCTAATCGGTCCCTGTCTATCCATATGTCTATACATGCAGTTCCTTAGAGTATCTTCCAATAGCTTATCCACTGCTGATGTCAGTCTCACGGGCTGATAATTTCCTGGCTTATTCTTAGAGTCTTTTTTAAACAATGGAGCAGCATTAGCTATCCTCAAATCCTCTGGCACTTTACCCGTGGCTAAGAATGTTTTAAATATCTCTGCCAGGGCCCCTGAAACCTCTGCACTTGCCTCTCACAGGGTCTCTGGAACCCATTGTCAAATCTGGGGATTTATTCACCCTAATTTGCCTCGAAACAGCAAAATCTCTTGATCTGCAATCTATATATGCTCCTTGATTTCACTGCTGTTTTGCCTTACTTCTAAAGACTCTGTTTCCATATTCTGGGTAAATACAGATGGAAAAAATACATTTAAGATCTCCCCCATCTCTTCCAGCTCTGTCCACAGATACCCACGCTGATCTTCCAGAGAACCAATTTCGTCCTTTGCTATCCCTTCTGCAGAAGCCCTTTGGATTCTCCTCATGCCTTCTTTTAGCCCTGCTGATTTCCTTTTTAAGTGTTTTCTTATATTTCTTTTACTGCTCAAGTACCTAATTTGCTCCTTCCTGCCTGTACCTGCTATGAACCTAATTTTTTTTCTTAACCATGGCTTCAATATTTACCTGAAACCAAGGTGCCCTACACATGTTATCCCTGGCTTTTATTCTGATAGGAATATACAAACATTGTATTCTCAAAATGTCACTTTTGAGGCCTGTCTGAATTGGCCTTTCTCCAATTTAGAATCCCAACCTATTGCTCTCCATGTTTGAAACAAATGGCATTAAAATCACTAGATGCAAAGTGTTCCCTAACACAACTTCTATGACCTGTGCTGTCTCATCTCTAATAGGAGATCTAACACCACACTCCCTGTAGTCGAAAACACCATGTACTGATTAAGGAAACTTCCCTGAACATATTTCCCAAACTCAATCTCATCCAGCCCTTTTGCAGTATGGTATTCCCAGTCAATATGTGGAAAGTTAAGAACATCTGCTACCACAATCGTATGTTTCTTATAACAGTCTACAATCTCTCTGCAAATTTTCTCATTTAAATCCTACAGACTGTTGGTCCATTGTATAACCCCATTAACATGGTCATGGCTTTCTTATTCCTCAGTTCCACCAATACAGCTTCAGTGGATGAGCTCTGCAGTGTGAAGACTGCCCTGATATTTTCCCTGACTAGTAATGCCACTCCTTTCCCTTTAATCCTTCCTGCCTGATCATGTCTAAAACAAAGGATTATTTATTATACTTATTAAATTTAAGAACAAAATATAAAGAATACAAGACCAAATAATGAACAACACCCCAAGGTTCAGTTATCATTTGTAAAAGAGAATTCTAAATTTACTTTATCCTTTGCATACATATATGTTTTGTAACCTCTAATTTAATTTCTAATTTCCAGGATATATCCTCAAGTCATGGATAATAGAATCATAAAGTAATAGAACAATACATATCTGTAGCCCCATTTACCAGCATCTGTTGCATGTCCCTCTAAACCCCTACAATCCATGAACTTCACCAAATATATCAAATATTGTTATTGCATCTGTCTCTGCCACTTCCTCTGGCATATTAGATTAGATTAGATTCAACTTTATTGTCATTGTGCCGAGTACAGACACAAAGCCAAAGAACTGCAGTTAGCATCTAACCAGAAGTGCAAAAGAATAGTGTTAGTTACAAAATAACTGTGAATAAAAAGTAAGTGCTACAGCACACAAATATAAAAGTACTGAGACAGTACAATATGGGTGCATTACTGCTTAGCACTGTGATGTGAGGTTCAGCAGGTCACAGCCTCAGGGAAGAAGCTCTTCCTGTGCCTGCTGGTGCGGGAGTGGAGGCTTCTGTACTGCCTACCGGATGGGAGGAGAGTAAAAAGTTCATGGTTAAGGTGAGATGCATCCTTGATAATGCTTTTCACCCTGCTCAGGCAGCATTTATGGTAGATGTTCTCAATGGAGGGCAACTGGGTGCCGATAATCCGCTGGGTAGTTTTCACCACCCGCTGAAGTGCTTTGCGGTCCGATATGGGACAATTGCCATACCACACTGAGATGCAGTTGGTGAGTATGCTCTCAATGGTACAGCAGTAAAAATCCGTCAGTATCCTGGGACAGAGATGAGCTTCCTTGATGCTCCGCAGCAAATAAAGGTGCTGTTGTGCCTTTTTGATCAGGATGGAGGAGTTCAGGGACCAGGTGAGATCCTTGGAAATGTGGACACCAAGGAATTTGAAACTTGATACACGCTCTACTACAGCTCCGTTGATGTAGATGGGGATGTGAGTGTGGTTCTAGCATGCCTGAAGTCCACAATGATCTCCTTGGTCTTCTAGGTGTTAAGGGCCAGATTGTTGTTGACACACTACGTGGCCAGGTGCTGGACCTCGTCCCTGTAGGCTGTCTCATCATCCCCTCTGATCAGGTCAACCACCGTGGTATCGTCTGTGAACTTGATTATGGAGTTAGAACCGTATACAGGAACACAGTCATAGGTGAAAAGGGAGTACAGAAGAGGGCTCAGCACACAGCCTTGAGGCACGCCGGTGTTCAGGGTGAGAGTGGAGGAGGAGAGGTGGTCTAACTTAACTGATTGGGGTCTGTTAGTCAGAAAGTCCAAGGTCCAATTGCAGAGGGATGAGCTGATACCTAGCTGGCGAAGTTTGGCGATCAGTTTGGTGGGAATCACAGTATTGAATGCCGAACTAAAGTCAATGAACAGCATTCTGACGTAAGAGATGGGGCTGTCCAGGTGGGTCAGGGCAGAGTGAAGTGCCGTGGAGACGGTGTCCTCCGTTGACCTGTTGGTGCGATAGGCAAATTGATGGGGGTCCAGGGTAGTATCATTCCATATACTGTATGCACCATCCTCTATGTCAAGAGGTGCATCTCAGTTCCATTTTAAATGTCTTACTTTTCACCCTAAACCTTTGCCCTCCAGGTTATATTTCCTCTTCCTGAGAAGAAGGTCAATGTCCATTCACCCTATCTATAATGCTTTCATGAAGTCATTCAATCTATCCATACTTCTTATAAATTGAAAACCTTATTCAAACCACTTTTTTAAATAAAATGTAAGAAAACTTCCCATAATTTGTCAAGTTATAAATTATTGCCAAATGATTTGAGAATTGTGTAGTTGACACTAATTAGCCATTAAGAATCTTGATGAAAATTAAAAATTGTGGGATAAAATTTGTCGCCCTCACTTTCATTCAATTTTAATTTGTTAATTATACTGCACTCTGTACTCTATTTCTAATATGTAGTGAAGTTGAAGTCAATAGAGTTGAAGAATAGAACACATGCACTAAAATATTGTATAACTGAAATGAAACATGAAGCATTAGTTTAATTTAATCAGTATTCTAGCCGTTTTCTTGTTGGTCAAAGGTTCAGCTCAGTATGCAAAAAAAAACTAAGTAATATTGTCAATAAACAGATACTTAAAATCAATTGTTTAATGAGCTAGAATTCTATTAATAATATTGATTCCATCTTAATTTAGTGGGACCATGGAATCCTCCCTAGACTTGTTATCTCTCTGTATGGTATCATTTAAAGAAAAAGATGCAAAAAAATTAGAAATTCCAATACACTTCTATATCCCAAGGCTCAGCCCTTTGACCGCAAGAGACCAGTCACTTATGTTTCATGCTTTCACATTCAAACACAAGCCTCCCAGTCCACCTCTCTCAAGACTTGGGCTTGAGAAGTGGATCATTATCTTGACTCTGCTTGTGGCAGTGCAGAGGGGAGGCAGGGGCCTGTGGGAGGGAGATAGTGGCTTTATATCATGGACTTATTGATAATTCCTGGGTGTTTTCTTGTGTGTTGGCCATTTTGAAAAGGAAGAGAAAAGATGGAAACAGTAGTTCTATTTTTGAGAATGGTGGTGGATGAGGGGGGAAGCATGTTTCATTGTAAAGGCAGTGATGTGTGATGAGAAGAGGTGCAGTGGAGATGTGATCAACAGCCTAGGCAATGGCATGACACTGGGATTTCTATGTGGGGAAGCCTCTGAGTCCTTGTTCTGACTGTAGGTAGGGGAGAGTCTGGGGACAGCTGAAAGATGGAGAGTGAGAAAAGTTGAGCTGGACAATGGGGTGGAGTAATAGAACCACAGAGAAATACAGTATGAATACAGGCCCTTCAGCCCAACGAGTCCATGCTGACCATGGTACCCACCCAGTTTCCTGCGCTCCTGCCATATCCCTATAAGCCCCTCCCCTCCATGTACAGCACCTATCCAAGTGCTTCTTAAATGATAACATCGTACTTTCATTAACCACTTCCTTTGACAGCTTGTTCCATACCCTCAGCACCATCTACATCCCTTTTAGATTTATCCCCTCTCATCCTAAACCTATGCCCCCTAATTTTGAAATTCCATACCTTGCCCTGTGGAAAAGCCAGTTTCCATCCACCTGCTCTGTGCCTCTCATAATTTTAAACTTTTCTACCAGTCCCTCATTTCCTTAAGCTGCTAAGAATAAAGATCAGGACTGACCAATCTCTCTCTATAACTCAGGCCTTCCAGTCCTGGCAGCACACTCGGAAGTCTTTTCTGCCCACTTCCCAGTTTACGCATATCTTTCCTATAACAGAGTGACCAAATCCGTACATAAGTACACTACCGTACTCCAAATCCGGCACCAGCAATGATTTAAACAACTGCAACATAATTTCCCATCTCCTATACTCATTGCTCTGACTGATGAAGGCTAGCACACCAAAACAGCTTTTTCACCATCCTGTCTACCTGTGATGCCTCTTTCAGTAAATGGTGTCAGACTGTTAGATCGGAGATTGGGAGGGATTGGGTGGGGTGACGAGCTAAAGGATTTTGGTAATTATTTTACTTATTCTATAGCTCCTAGTCTGGTGCTGAGCTCACCTTGTTGCAAGTTGCACAGCAATTGGAGTGTCTAGAAATATATGGTCCAAATTTCTCCTACTACATTCATAGGGAAATGCAACAAGGAGAGTGATGTTATCTCTTTCCCTTAAATGGAAATCATGTTAGATTAGCAAGTGACATCATATCTGCATATGCTCAAATTATCCAAGTAATCTGAAATGACCCTGAAATTGTCCTATCATCCTTAGCTCATGGAGGAACTGGTTTTCTTTTGTAAAACGCGAAAAAGAATCAGAATCATTCAACTGAATTTTCGTAAAAGTTATTATGGTAAGGAGAAAAACCAGAAAGTCGTCAGTTGCTGAAAATCCAAATCATTTTGTGTGTTTAGCAAGTGGTTTAAGTGCCACACCTGCCCATACACCTCTTCCCTCACCTCCATTTAGGGCCCCAAACGATCCTTCCACGTGAGGCAGTGAATCTGCTGGGATTGTCTTTTCTGTCTGGTACTTCTGATGCAAATTCATCTGCATTGGTGAGACCCATTGTAAATTTGGGGACTGCTTCATCGATGACCTCTGTACCACCCACCATAAGTGGGACTTCCCGGTGGCCAAATATTTTAATTCCCATTCCCATTCCTGTTCCAACATGTCAGTCCATAGCCTCCTCTTGTGCTCTTGTGCCAATATGAGACCACTCTCAGGGTGGAGGAGCAACACCTTATATTCCGTCTTGGTTGACTCCAACCTGATGGCATGAATATCAATTTCTCCCTTCGGTAAACAACTTCCACTCCCCCTCGCTATTCCCCACACTGACATTTTACCTCTTCTCAGCTGCAATTATTTCCCCCTGGGTCCCCCCCCCCACCCTTCCCTTTCTCCTATGGTCCACTCTTCTCTCCAATTGCATTCCTTCTTCTTCAGCCCTTGACCTTTCCCACCCACCTGGCCTCACCTATCACCTTCCAGCTGGCCTCCTTTCCCCCCTCCCCACCATTTTATTCTGGAATCTTTCCCCTTCCTTTTCAGTCCTGGATAAAGGTTTTGGTCTGTAACATCAACTGTCTATTGATTTCCATAGTTGCTGAGTTTCTCTATTATTTTGTGTGTACTGTGGTAAGGATATAGTTCTCCACTGAACACCATTTGTTTCATTTGAAACACTGGAAGGTTCAATTCTTTTTCACTTCAGAAGAATTTTTGGTTTGTAATATTAAAACAACCTCCTTTACAAGAAATCAAGTTATAACGCCTGGAAAGCTATCAGTGATGCCAAGAGACAGTACCAGTCCAAATTTGAGTCCCAGAGCAGTCATCGGTTCTGGCTGCATGACAAAACAAAGTCAGGAAGCACCACTAACAATAGCTCATCACTTCCCAATGAGATAACCACATTCTCTGCACTCATTTTGAACAGAAGGGAAAGGACATTTCACCACCCACCTCAATAGCATCATATGCAATTGAACGCACAGTCACCATTGTCTATGCAAAGTCAGACTTCCGGAAAGTAAACCTATGAAAAGTGTCTAGACTAGATGATGTCCCTGACCACAATCATAGCCCCTATGCAGATCAGCTCGTGGAGATATTTGGAGATATTTTTAACCACACACTACTCTAATCTCCCACCTGCTTTAAAAAGACCACTATCATCCTGATAGATTCAGATTTAGATTTGTTAATTGCATGTACATCAAAATATGCAGTGAAATGCATTGTTTGTATTAACAGCCAACTAAAGGTGCAATGGGGGCAGTCAGCAAACGTCACCACGTATCAATGTAGCATGCGCACAATGTTCACAGAGAAACACAAGCAACAACAACAGAACAGCAGCAACAAAACAACAGCAAAGCAATCCCTGTTCCTCCTTCTCACACACACAAATATACACACATACACACACACACACACACACACACACACACTTTGATCTTTGGTATCGATCCCAGGACTTACTGATGCTGATCAATGAGGAGCCTGAATGTCAGGCCTCGACCACTGGATTTCGATGAGTGGGAGCTCAGGTTTTGCCGCTCTCGTACCCAGGATGTCACCGACTCTTGTGCCACATGTCTGCATGGAACTCCGGTCCCAGAAAAACAAGATTCTAAGAGCTAGTACCTAAGAAAAACAAGATAATGTGCCTGAACAGCTACTGCCCAGCGGCACTGACATCTACATCATGGAGTGCTTCAAGGGGCTGGTCATGGAACTCCATGATGAGACAATTTCTTATGAAAATGCAATAATTTGAATGCCACATTTTTATTTATAGACATCTTTTAACATAGTAAAATGCTCTGCAGGCATCACAAGAATGTTAACAAACAAAATTTGACACTGAGCCACATAGAATGCTCAATGCAGATGACAAACAGCTTGGTCTCCTCATAAAGAGTATGTGAGATGAAGAAAACATAGACAAAAGTAGTAAAAGATTATCATGTGGGATTGATGAAGAGAACTGAATTGGAGGAGGACGGAAATTTCAGACAGCTATAAGGGTGGAGGAGGTTATAAACGAAGGAATTTTTACATTGATAAGTTACTTATTTTTGACCCAATATGGGCCAGCAGGCCATGGAGTCTTGATGTGAATTGGAACACAAACAGCAGTGAGCTGAGTGACATCAAATTTATGGAGTGTCGAACAGATTTGTATCCATTGGAGCAGTTGAATCTTTCATACTTTCTATGACACAGGAAGAGGATATTTCACCCATCAAGTCAATGCTAGCTCCTGGCAGAGCAATTCCTCTTTTGCTTTGCCTGAAGCATTGCAACTTGTACTCTCCCACAAGCTGCTCAATTCCTTTCTGACATTTTGCCATTAAAAGAGTATTCACAGAAACCATTTAACTTAATTGCAAGTGTTTGCTATTTGGAGGAAACTGAAGCACCTGGTGGAATCTACATGGTCAGAGATTCATAGATCCGTACAACACTAAAACTGTTTTTTCAGCTCCTCAGGTCAATGCCAACTAATACACACATCCCATCTCGTCTCATTTTTTGCCTTTGGCGCTTGTGCTTCTAAAACATTTTTTTAAAGTTATTATTGTACCTGGCTCAACAACTTCCTCTGACAGCCCTATGGGATTGCACTGCTGCGTCACCATGTCATTCAGAAGAAGAACAATGATGCCCAGAGCTGACACAAACAAAGATGATGTATTTAGCAGCAGATGAGGCAGGTTGGAGTTGCATTCTGTTTGAATTTGCATATAGGAGAATTTTATGCAGATCTGGATATGTGGACCTGAGACCATTCAGGGACAAACACAGTACCAAGGCTGGAAACATTCCATTTGAGTTTTAGAAGCTGGAATGAGGGAAGGGATTCCAGGAAACTCAACGTGAAGACAACAGAAAAATGATAAAATTGTGAGACACAGAAACACCAGAAAGTTTCAACTTTCTAGTACACAACTGTGAAATAAAGTACTTCAATTGCTTTTCCAAAATTAAAATGCCGTGTACTTTTATTTTTCTTCTGCATTAGGTTACCTATTTATAAAGTCATGACAGCTGCTGGTGTCACATCAATTGTTGTGAATTTGCAACACGTTTGGGTCTGTTGCAACACTAATTATCACTTGACAAACACAAAAGTACATGATTTATTTTTGTACTTATCACCGTGATGCTGACTCAGTGTTAGGCAAAAAGATCATACCGTTTGCTTTGCCAGTCACTGTAACAAATATTGTGCATTTTTAGAAGCTTTGGATAGATCACCTCACTTCGATAAACATTGCATCTCATACAGTGAGTCACTGTTGTCATATAATGCTATATTCTAAATGGCAGCCATCACAATAACAGAATTGATAATAACCTTACCTGGATTCTTTTAGCTCTTGGACAATTCATTTATTTAAGAGATGTTTTGGTGAATCTAATTGAATCATCTACTTGTCAATTTTTCTGTTCAAGTTGGATCATTATAGTGTCTTTACTAGTTTAACATACAGTATCATTTCAAAATATAGTGCCAATCTTAACATTTTCAAACAAATATTTCAGACCTTAGTCCTAATTATAAAGGATACCCACTGGGGCCTCAAGGCGTCAAACTGCATTGGACAGCTTTGTTTTTGCATGTTGATATTTTACATGCACTTTTCTAAACATATATGGTGCTTTCCTATATTCCAATGAGCTACTTTTCTCAGGAATTTCAAAATATACATACTTAATTAGCTTTATTTGGGCTAGATTATCTTTTCAAGTGTCTTAGGAGTTAAAAGCTCAGTAAAATAAAGTGGATAGCTCATGGCAGTCATCTAACTCTCACATCTAAATAAGGTCCTGAGAGTATGTAGTCAATGCCTCACTTTCTTCATTTTTCACAGTCTTCTCAAAACCTCGTCCAAATCAGTCATGCCCGAGGCAGGTATAGTGTATGCTGGAGCCAATGATTGATTTGTCTTTCCCGGTATGTATCCTCCTGTGTTCTGGGGAACTTGCCAGTGCTTTTATAGCCTGGTTTAGTTTTCTATGCAGAAATTGCAGTCATAGATTGGGGATATGGAATTCCTAACAAAAACCATTTTTTTTAAAATTCAGTTGTTTTGAAATGAAGAGCCAATAGATTAAAGGCTTTTAGGTAAAGGGAACACAGATTAGCATGTTCTTTTCAACCAAACAGGATTTATAGATGAACAAAAAGACCAGAATTAGCCTGTTCAATAGTTCAAGCAAATGAACTTCCTTCTGTATAATATTAAACAGGAATATCAACTGAATTTTTTTTTAGAAACTCCAGCTCCTTTCCAATTGAATTCAAGTTTAATTGTCATTCAACTATACATGAATTCTCATGGATGCAGCCAAATGAAACAACATTATTATGAGGTCAAGGTGCAAAACACAGTACCAACAGTCACACACAGCACAAAGCACACTCAAAATAGCAGGCAAAAATGGTATTGCAATCACGCAATAAAAGAGTCAAACACTCGCACCATCAATCCAGAGTCAACCGCAATACAGCTCGTCTCCTCCAGCCTGGACACAACACACAACCAACCATTTCCCTGCAATAAGTCACTCGTGTCTTATTTTGTTAGAATTATATTTCCTTTGGCAGACAGTTGGTGAAATGATTATTCTCAGGTAGTCCTCAGGAGAACTCAAGGAAGAGGAAAGTCTGATGCCAATTGGTGGAAAAAACCCATTCTGCATTCCTGTCCTTTTTTCTATGGAAGCTGGTGTCTGGTGCTGCCTTCTATAGAAAATCCAGTCAGATAGACTAGACCAGCACTCACCTCCGACAATTTCAAAAACAGCCATTGACATTCTGGACAAAATGCCTCAGATTGTATGCTGATGTATTTTGAAAATCCTCTTCAAATCTCCAGTAGTAAGAATAAATGCTTTATTTTTACTGGTACGTTTAAGTGGAACTCAAAACATTCAGATGGGCAATATTGAGAGACAGCATTAAATACAGTATAATCCACAAAAAAATTGTGAACTTATTAATGTGCAATTTGTTTACCAATGACCTCTTCATCACTAGTTTGTATGGCTATAGAGAGTGTTGCCTACCATTTATTTACATATTAAAAAATGTAACCTTGCAGTAAACCTTGCGCAAGAGGTTAATACTTCATCATATTCATTTGTTTTCTACCTGAAGCATTTATTTGGAACTAAAAATATATCAACTGTTTGCATGATTTGTGTTTTCTTTTAATCTTTCTCGTGTGCATCAGGTGTTGGTCTTTTATTTTTTTATTTAATTGGGTTCTTTCGGTTTTTTGCTGTGTGGTTACCTCTGAGCAACAAATCTCAAAGTTATGTAATTTATACATTCTTTGATGATAAATGTATTTTGAATCTTTGTATCTTTGCAATCTTTTTCTAATCCCTTTCTGTTAGTTATTTATTTTCCGATTCCATTTGCCCTCTTTTCCAAAATTCCATTGATCTTTGAACATATTTACTTCTTTTTGCTAGGTCTGGGTGACAAGGTTCATTTGTTTTGCTACTTGATTAAGCAAATAGAGACTGGACCACAAGTAGGACATTCTTGATTGAAGGCAGTAACAATTAAACAAAGAGCATTGTCTTCTACAACTGTATATCGAAGTCATACCACATGTTACACTCAGTTCTACAACCTTCATATGCAACACAGCACCAGAGTTTATATATATCACATATTGGAGTTGGAATCTTCCTATCTGATATGAGTAACAAGTTAACCAGAAGTCAAACAAGATGGCATTGGTGAACCTCAGAAATTACTTATCAGCGGCAAGCAAAACAACTATATACTTAATTTAATAATACCTTTTCTGGTAAATGATCACTGCAAACAATAGCTCATAACTTCCCTTTCCTAACTGAGCTTTTAGAACTGTCTCTACGAACTGCAGTCTCAAAGGTATAAGATGGCTGTGGCATGGCGTGTGCAGGCTGAAACATGGTGGTGAGGCCCTGGCCTGAGTGTGGGGAAGGAGCCAATGTTTGGCCTTCGCTAGAGCGGACTTGGAAGTGATTTGATGAGGCAGAGCCAAGGCAGGGCGAGTGGAGGCAAGGCAGAGCCAAGGGAAAGATCTGAGATTTGATTGATTTAGGGCTGAACTGGAAATGGGTGTGGGCTGAATTGGGGTGGCAGGACACCAGCTCGAAAATTTTTCGTAGTACTAGCCTGAGAACATATCGAAGTGGCAGAGCCTGGGTGTGTGAGCGAGGAATGACCAATGTTTAGACAATTTAAATACCAGGGCAGATTGAAAATGTCAGAGGTGAGGGATGGGTCAGTTCTGCTTGCTGCTCTGTGACATTTACTTGGCTCTGAGTTGAACTGAACTTGTGGCTTGCTCCAGTTGCAGTGGCTTCATGTCTGTGGACTCACTTTTGTAAAACTTCAGTTCTAAATGCTATTTGCTTACCTTTTGCACAATTAGTTCTTTTTCTATGCACATTGGATGTTTGATGGTCTTTTTCCATCTCATCGCTACCACTAATCTGTTCATCACTAAATGAAAGAAATTTACAGTATGTCACTACATATTTAGCAATCTAATACCTTTATTGTGGGCGAACAAGATCATGGTGGGCTATTGAAGTGTAACTAGGTGGAAACTATCCCCAAGAATATGGAGGATGGGGTAACATAGATTTAAAATTTTGGGCAAAAGTTTTAAGAGGATATGAGGATTTTTTTTTGTTTCAAGGGTAGTTATGTCTTAGAGTAGTGTAACAGAATCATTAAAGAAAATCATTTTAGGGGAAAGCATGGTAATGGAACTGAAAAGTATGCTCATTTAATATCAGCATAGATTTGATGGGCTGAATATTCTCCTTCTGGTCTTTAACAGTTCTATCATTCTAAGAACGGATAAAGACAGGTTTTAATTATTATAACTGATCATTGAATTCCTAGCTTTAGCTGGAGATCAAATAGCACAGAGTTGACATTAATTAGCCCCCATAATGTAAAAGATGGATGCCAATTATTGCAAAGAAACATTGTTCAGTCAGCAGCAATGCCTTCCTGCCACTGAAGTTATTTGTTCACATCCAAGAATTAGTTTTGAAAGACTCAGCCAGAACAGAGAATTTTTTACAATTCTACCCTGAGCACTGCACTGCGGGCTGTCTCTTTGAAGTACTTTGCAAAAGTTGCCTTATCTCGACTGGCAGCTGTCACTCCACTTACACTTGCACCCATATCTTTGTGCCACCTATGTCTATCACAACGTGAAGGTGCTTAATTCTTGATATTTTTTGTCAAATATGTCTTAAGCCTCAGTATTGAAAAAGAGAATTCTGTCACAGTTCTTCAGATCTATTTTTGATGAGGTCAATGCATATCAAGTTTTATTTTTCAAACCACGATATATAGGTTAAGGAGCATGAAAATATGTGAGGAATAAATCTTCATTGTTTCCAACCAGAATATTGTGATATAATATTAACACTGTTACTCATTCAAGAACCTCTTTCTTCCTCCTGAATTAAACATGAGTAGATCTTTCTGCAAAGTTAGACTTCCACATATATATTTTGGCTGAAGTTTCATTAAAACCTGAGTAAAAGACAGCAGCATGAGATTATAGCTGTGTGATTTATACTTAAAAGACATTTAAGTCCAACAGCACACTATCACTTGCTAATGCAGAGAAACCTGAAGCTTAGTTAATAATTAACTATAATGGAACTTTCAAAATTAAAAGAAACACACACTGGAATGCTACAACTCAATTCGAAGGGAGCCAAGATAAAAAAAAATCATGCAACCTCCAAAGACAGAATTTTCCTTTTCTATTAAGACATGTTTGACAAAGTCATCAAGAACTAAGCACCTTGAACGTAGCATAGATAATATTAGCTTCAGGAACAGGTCAATGGAAAACTGAAAATACTGCTTTTACAGCTGTGTGACCAATTTGAATGTACATATATAGAAACAACTCCTTAAGTCGCAGACTAGTAGGAAAAAAATTACGCCTTAATGAAATCTAAAATCTTCTAAGTTGGAGAGATACTTGTTGAGTGCAACATGGGAACATTCACATGTGCTTTGAATCAAATGAAGCACAATTTAAATTTAGCAAACATTGTACTCAAGATTGATAAATTCAATTGCCATGACCAAAATATTCTATGACATTTGCACCTCTCGTATGTTGTTTTCTGTCATGAGCTTTGAGTTGTATATATATTTAAAATTGCTTTAAGCCTCAGAGTTTGATTTTGTTGTGTTTTATTTTTAGAATCAATGTTAAGCTTTTATCCTTAGTAATGCTGTAGTGATTCACCTATTTATTTTTGATCTCATTCAATAGTAATTGTAATGCTGTTCTTACCTACATGTGGCATTGTATCTTTGTTTGGGGACCTCACTGCATATCAATATTCCCAGGACTATAGGGATGAGAAGGTAAACAAAATGGATTTCAGACACAGAATCAGGTTTATTATCACAAATATATCCTGTGAAATTTGTTGTGCTGTGGTAGTAGTGCAGCACAAGACATATAAAAAATAAATATGACAAATAACTAAATAGTGGAACAGATGAATAACAATGTAGTCCACAGGGACCATTCAGAAATCTGATGACAGAGGGGAAGAAGCTGTTGCTAAAACATTGAGTGTGAAGCTTTAGGTTCCCGTACCCCCTCTCTATTGATATTAATCCCAGGTCCTTAATGATGGATGCCACTTTCTTGAATCACCATCTTTTGAAGATGTCCTTGATAGCGGAGAAGTTCGTGCCCTTGTTGGAGCTGACTGAGTCTACAATGTTCTGCAGCCGCTTTCATCCAGAGGGTGAAAGAAAATACTCAGGAGGATTTCCCCTGCAAATTTGCAAAGGCAGAAAGATTGACTTGTGTTGAAAATCAAAATAAGTGAAAAGAGGCAGAAATTATAGCAAAGCACCTGCACAGCAAAAGAAAAACACTTCAACTAAAGCCAGTTAATAGTAGTAAAAACAAGCAGATGTTGGATATAATCTTCTGCAAAGTTTGTTTCTGGAATTGCTATTTATAGAAACAATTTCTGCTCTGGAATCAAAATATAGCTTTAGGATGTATACAAGATTCTTGTTTGGGATTTAATTAATACTAGAGAAGGAGTGCAACAAAGCATTAGCTCAAATCTTACAGAACTTCATCCATACAACTGCTGGCATTTTCCCATATGGCTGTCAGCAGCTTTGGGGTTTTAAAAGATTGCTCAAGTCTCAAAATTGCAATCAGCTGTTTGCTTTCCACTGTTGCAAGAATTCCCCATCATTGACTAAAATGCAGGACACCAGCAGTGTGGACTGAGTCAAGTGTTCATTAATTTTGATTTTTTTACGCACTGTCAGGATGCTTATAAACAGTTTGTGCTTTTTTAATTTAAAAATGTTAATAGGCCTTTATAGGTTTTCAACATGTTAGAATGTCAGAAGCATTTAGGGTTCTAGCTTTGATAGTCACTTAAGATGTTGCATTGCTGTCTCCCAATGTTTGGGGTTCTTTTTATTTGTGGGCATTGTTTGCCCTCTCCCCATACCCTCTTGCTGAAGATAGTCTCATGGTATATCTTGTTGTTGATGTGCAGGGCCTCACTGTCAGAGTTGGTACTGAAATGTCACTCCAATGCCTAAACTTTGTTCAATAATGGGTGCTAACTGTGAGCGTCTTACTGCTGAGCAGAGACTGGCCATCAATAAACTTAGAGAACTGGTTTATAACTTGCAAAGGATTTTCAGTGTTTCTTAGCATGTAGTTATACATTTCCTAAAGAAGAATATAGAGCCAATATACCTTGGCAAATGAAATATTCAGAGCAGAGCGATCTTTAGTATTTGGAAATGTCATTGGTTTATTATTGTCACATGTACTGATACACAATGAAAAGTTTATCTTGCATGCTGTTTATACCGATCAAATCATGACATAATACATCGAGGTAGAACACAGTAAAACATGACAGTGAGGAAAAAAATGTAACAGCTAGAGAGAAAGTAGAGTGCAAGTGAACAATAAAATACAAAATCATAACAAGGGAGATTCTGAGGTCAAAAGCCCATCTAAGCAACCATTCATAGTCTTAGAAACAGATGGGCAGAAGTTTTTCTTGAGCCCAGTAGTATGTGTTTTTGGGCTTTTGTGTCTTCTGCCCAGAGGAAGAGAGAATGTCTGGGGTGGGTGGGACCTTTGATTGTGCTGACTGCTTCACTGAGACAGTGAGAAGTGCAGACTGAGTCCATGACATTGAGGCTGGGTTCCGTGAAGTGCTGAGTTGTGTCTACAACTCTCTAGATTTTTGCCATCTGCAGAGCAGTTTCTCACAGTCATGTGCACAACAGTTACCATACTTGTCACAGTTTTCCCTGTTCCTAAACCTTCTCCTTGTCATTTTTCCTCTTCGTAAATTACCTCAGAAGCCTCCCCTTCAGCTTATACACTCTTTCTCTCTGTGCACACATATTGATCAAAGTTCAAAGTTCAAAATAAACTTATTATCAAAGTACATATATGTCACTAAGATTTATTTTCTTTTGGGCATACTCAATAAATCCATAACCGAATAAGAAGCATAATAGAACTAATGAAAGACCACACCAACTTGGATGTTCAACCAGCGTGCAAAAAGCAGCAAACTATGTAAATGAAAAAGAAAGAAATAATAAATAAATAAATAAATAAATAAATAAATAGACAGACAGACAGACAGACAGACAGACAGACAGACAGGCAGACAGACAGACAGGCAAGCAAGCAATAAATATTGTGAACATGAGGTGAAGAGTCCCTGAAAGTGAGTCTGTAGGTTGTGGGAACGTTTCAATGATGCAGCAAGTGAAATTGAGAGAAGTTATCCACTTTTGTTCAAGAGCCTGATGGTTGAGGGGCAATAACTGTTCCTGAACCTTGTAGTGTGAGTCCTGAGGCTCTTGTACTTTCTGTTTGATGATAGAAGTGAGAAAAGAGCATGACCTGGGTGGTTGGAGTCCCTGATGATGGATGCTGCTTTCCTGCGACATTACTTCATCTTAAGGGTGGGGAGAGCTGTACCCATCATGGCCTGGGCCATATCCACTACTTTTTTGTAGAATTTTCCATTCAAGAGCATTGGCGTTTCCATACCAGACTGTGAAGCATCCAGTCAATATACTCTCCACCATACACCTATAGAAATTTGTCAAAGTTTTAAATGCCATGCAGAATCTTTGCCAACTCCTAAGGAAGTAGAGGTGCTACTATGCTTTCTTCGTAATTGCACTTACATGCTGGGCCTAGGACAGGTCCTTGCAGAATGATAACTCTGACGAATTTAAAGTTGCTGTCCCTCTCCAGCTCTGATTCTCCATTGAGGACTGGCTCATGGACCTCTGGATCATCCTCCTGAAGTTAATAATCAGTTCCTTTGTCTTGCTGACATTGAGTGAGGTGTTATTGCTGTGTCACCAATCAGCAAAATTTACAATCTCCCTCCTATTTTCTGATTCTTCACCACCTTTGATTCCGCCCATGACAATGGTGTCGTCAGGAAACCTGAATATGGAATTGGAGCTGTGTTTAGCAGCATAGTCATATGTAATGTGAGTCGAGCAGAAGGCTAAGTACACAACCTTGTGATACACCTATGCTGATGGAGATTGTGGAGGAGATGTTGTTGACAATCAAACTGACTAGAGTCTGAAAGTGAGGAAATCGAGGATCCAATTGAATAAGGAGGTATTGAGGCCAAAGTCTTGAAGCTTAATTATTAGTTTTGAGGAGATGATAGTATTGAATGCTGAGCTGCAGTCAATAAAAAGCATCCCGATGTATGAACCTTTGCTGTCCAGATGTTCCAGGGTTGAGTGAAGAGCCAATGAGATGGCACCTGCTGTGAACCTGTCACTCTGTTAGACAAATTAGAGCAGATCAAAGCTGCTGCTCAGGCAGAAATTTTTATGGTTCACCACTAAACTCTCAAAACACTTCAGCACTGTAGATATAAGTGCTACTGGCCGATAGTCGCTGAGGCAGGTCAACACATTTTTCTTAGGCACCAGTTATGAGTGAAGTCTGTTTGAAGCAGCTGGCTACCTCAGACTGATGAAGTGAGAGGCTAAAGATTTCAGTGAACACTCCAGCCAGTTGATCATCACAGGTCTCGGGCACTTGGCCAAATACCCAGTGTGAGCCAGATGCCTTTTGTGGTTTCACCCTCCTGAAGGCTGCTTGTCTGTTAGCAACAGAGACTGAAGTCACAATATTATTGGGGGCTATGAGAGTTAATGATGGTTCCTCCACGTTCTGATGGTCAGAGCGAACATAGAAGGTATTGAGCTCACCTGGAAGTGAAGCCCCGTTGTCACCTATGTCACTTGATTTCACTTTATAATAGGTGATAATATTCAGGCCCTGACATAACTGTTGAGCATCCTCCGTTGATTCAAGTTTAATCCAGAATTGCCACTTTTTCCATGAAATGGCTTTCCTGAGATGCTACCTGGACCTCTTGTAACTTCCTTGGTCACCATACTTAAATGCTTTTGACCTGCCCCTCAGCAGATTGCGGATCTCATGGTTCATACAGGGCTTCTGGTTCAGGAAGACTGAATGATTTTGTGGGAGCATACTCGTCAACAACTGTTTTAATAAAGTCCATGACAACCATGGTGTGCTTCGTGAGATCCACAGATTAGTCCTTGAACACGGTCCAGTCCATCGATTTGAAGCAATCCCATAGCTGCTCCTCTGCTGCCTGCAACCAGCTGCTTGTTATCTTAATCTCTGAAGCTTTGCTCTTTAACCTCTGCCTATATGCAGATAGGGAAAGGACAGCCAAGTAATCATGTTAACCGAAACGTGCTCCGAGCATGGAACAGTAGGCATTTCTTATCTTAGTATATAAGTGTTGGGACCTTTGGTGCTACAGGTTATATTCTGATGGTAAAGATCATGTTCTGTCCTCCTGATTCTGGCCATATTCCAGTGGTAATCTTAACCCTGCTCTAGGCCACACTACTGTCTTGGCTGTTGGCCATACGTTTGCCTCCATTCCTGTCCATCGTCCTTCCACACAATGGACCCAATTTCTGCTGGAAAATCACTCACTTAAAATGGCACAAAAAAATGTGAACAAAACATTAGGCTATTATTTATAGCTGGATGAAAAAGTGGTGAGATTTTGTCTAATATGTCTCAGAATCAATTTCAATATCACTGGTATATATTGTAAAATTTGTTGTTTTGCAGCAGCAATATATTGTAACACGTAATAATAAAAACTATAAATTATAAGATATCTCTCTCTCTCTCTCTCTCTCTCTCTCTCTCTCTCTCTTTGTAGTTTAAATAACTATTGCCCAGTGGCACTTAGATACACAGTGATGAAGTGTTTTGAGAGCTTGTGTTGAAACACATCAGCTGCTGTCTGAATGGCGACTTATTCACCCACTGAATCAATAGGTCTACAGAAAATGCTATCCTGTTGGCTCTTCATAAACCCTGGAACATCTGGACAGCAAGGATGCAAATATCAGGATGCTTTTTGTTGATTACAACTCAGCATTTAACACAATCATCCCCTCAAAACTAATCAGTAAACTGGGCCTGGGCCTCAATACTCCCTTGTGCAATTGGATCCTGGATTTCCTCACTTGTAGATCCTAGTCAGTTTGGATTGGCAAAAGCATCTCAGCCACAAGCTTCATCAGCACAGGAACACCATAGAGATGTGTACTTAGCCCCCCGCTCAACTCGCTTGACACTTATGATTGGATGGCTAAGTAAAGCTCCAACACCATATACAAGTTTGCTAATGACACCACGGTTGTGGGCTGTATCAAAGGGGGTGATGAATCAGCATACAAGAGGGAGATTGAAAACTTGGCTGAGTGATGTAATAACAACAACTTCTTACACAATGTCAATAAGAACAAGGAACTGATTGTAGTCTTCAGAAGAGGTGTATGAACCAGTAATCATCAAAGGATCAGAGGTGGAAAGGATCAGTAACTTTAAATTTCTAGGTGTCACTATCTCAGAGGGCCTGTCCTGGACCCATCATATAAATATTATTGCAAGGAAAGCATGATAGTGCACCTGCTTCCTCAGGAGTCTGTGGAGGTTCGGCATGTCATTGAAAACCTCATCAAACTTTAATAGATGTGTGGGGGAAGGCGTGTTGACTGGCTACATTATGGCCTGGTATGGGAGCACCAATGGATTGAGCAGAAAATCCTACAAAAATTAGTGGATTAGGCCCAGTACATCATGGGTCAAACCCTCCCAACCATTGAGCACATCTACATGAAACTTTGCCATAGAAAAACAGCATCCGTCATCAAAGATCCTCACCACCCAGGCCATGCTCTTTTCTTGCTGCTGCCATCATGTAGAAGGTACAGGAACCTCAGGACTCACACCACCAGGTTCAAGAACAGTATCAGTATCAGGCTCTTCAACAAAAAGGGATAACCACACTCATTGAAAGACTCTTTTTTGTTACATTGTTATTTCATGCTCATTATTTATTGCGCTTTATTTATATCTGCATTTGCACAGTTTGCTTACAGTTTAAAGCTATCGTTCTATAGATTTGCTAAGTATGCCCACAGACAAAGAATCCCAATGTTGTATGTGGCGACATGTATGTACTCTCATAATAAAATTTACTTTGAACTTTATATAGTTATCTATCTATATAGCTTAAGTTCCTCTGGGTCAATATCACAAGTGACCTGACTTGGTCCAACCAAGCAGAGTCCACTGCCAAGAAGACCCACCAGCACCTTTACTTCCTGAGAAAGCTAAAGAAATTTGTCCTGTCCCCTAAAATCCTCACTAATTTTTATAGATGCACCGTAGAAAGCATTCTTCTAGGGTGCATCACAACCTGGTATGGAAGTTGTCCTGTCCAAGACCGGAAGAAGCTGCAGAAGATCTTGAACACAGCGCAGCACATCACACAAACCAATCTTCCGTCCTTGGACTCACTTTACACCACATGCTGTCGGAGCAGTGCTGCCAGGATAATCAAGGACACGACGCACCCAGCCAACACACTTTTTGTCCCTCTTCCCTCCGGGAGAAGGCTCAGGAGCTTGAAGACTCGTACAGCCAGATTTGGGAACAGCTTCTTTCCAACTGTGATAAGACTGCTGAACGGATCCTGACCCAGATCTGGGCCGTACCCCCCAAATATCCGGACCTGCCTCTCATTTTTTTGCACTACCTTACTTTCCCTTTTCTATTTTCTATTTATGATTTATAATTTAAATTTTTAATATTTACCATGATTTGTAATCTAGGGAGCGCGAAGCGCAGAATCAAGTATCACTGTGATGATTGTACGCTCTAGTATCAGTTGTTTGGAAACAATAAAGTAAAGTATATACATGTATATAAATTAGATTAGTGGTGCAATAATAGAGGGAAAAAATATTGAGATAGTGTTCATGGGTTCACTGTCTATTGTCTTGAGTTTCCCTGATCTCCCTGGGCTGTCAGGTACCAGCCACGGGGAGGGGGATATTGTAATCAGCTCTTTGGGTCTGTGTGGGGATTTGGGTATATTGGGCTCCGAGGTTTCTAGAGCACTTAGTTAGTTAGTTAGTTAGTTGTTGAGTGTCATTAATCCCTGGTGCTTTCCGTTTAAACTTGTTATGTTTATTTTGACTGGCTCGGGGTCTCCACATTCTGCTAATTTCGATTAGCACTTATTGTGGGGTCCTAGCTTTGAGAATGTTATGTCTCATGGTGTCACTCAGCCAAGCCACTAATGTTTTACTGGAAAGCTTATCAATAAGCTCTGATTCTGTCTCTGCTGGGGAGTCTGTCTTTTCTCTACACTTGGGTTCAGTCAAAGTCAGGGCACATCCTGGCAGGGGGTGGGGTGGGGTGCGTTGGGGGTGGAGGTGTTAATCCATGGAAGTGTGAATAGGGTCAATGTTAATATTAAAATATTAATATTGCAAAAGCATGATTAATTTTAAATTGATTGAGGAGGTTACATTCAATATATCACTTTTTCAAAGAATGGATTGATCACTGTCAAAAATAAGGAAGGGCACTTAACCATTCAGCCACCCACTTCAGACATCAACCATCAACCATCAGGCTTCTGAACCAGTACGGGTAACTTCACTCACTCCAACACTGAACTCCACAATCTATCGACTTGCTGTACTTTCAAGAACTCTACAGCTCATGTTCTCAGTATTATTTTTAACTTATTTATTATTATTATTTCTACTTATTTTTTCTCAGCTCAAGCTGGTAAAACCTGAGGTATGGGCACAGCCAAGCACACTCATTTGAGAATTGCTAGGAACTTTCAGACCATTCTCATGGTGTTCTCATAGAGGTTCTGAACTTAAAGAAGGGTAACTTTGAAGGTATGAGACGTGAATTAGCTAAGATAGACTGGCAAATGATACTTAAAGGGTTGACGGTGGATATGCAATGGCAAGCAATTAAAGATCGCGTGGATGAACTACGACAATTGTGCATCCCAGTTTGGCAAAAGAATAAATGAGGGAAGGTAGTGCACCCGTGGCTGACAAGGGAAATTAGGGATAGTGTCAATTCCAAAGAAGAAACATACAAATTAGCCAGAAAAAGCGGCACACCTGAGGACTGGGAGAAATTCAGAGTCCAGCAGAGGAGGACAAAGGGCTTAATTAGGAAAGGGAAAAGAGACTATGAGAGAAAACTGGCAGGGAACATAAAAACTGACTGTAAAAGCTTTTATAGATATGTGAAAAGAAAAAAATTGGTTAAGACAAATGTAGGTCCCTTTCAGACAGAAACAGGTGAATTGATTATGGGGAACAAGGACATGGCAGGCCAATTGAATAACTACTTTGGTTCTGTCTTCACTAAGGAGGACATGAATAATCTTTCGGAAATAGTAGGGGACAGAGGGTCTAGTGAGATGGAGAAACTGAGGGAAATACATGTTAGTAGGGAAGTGGTGTTAGGTAAATTGAAGGGATTAAAGGCAGATAAATCTCCAGGGCCAGATGGTCTGCATCCCAGAGTGCTTAAGGAAGTAGCCCAAGAAATAGTGAATGCATTAGTGATAATTTTTCAAAACTCGTTAGATTCTGGACTAATTCCTGAGGATTGGAGGGTGGCTAATGTAACTCTGCTTTTTAAAAAAAGGAGGGAGAGAGAAACCGGGGAATTATAGACCGGTTAGCCTAACATCGGTGGTGGGAAAAATGCTAGAGTCAGTTATCAAAGATGTGATAACAGCACATTTGGAAAGCGGTGATATCATCGGACAAAGTCAGCATGGATTTGTGAAAGGAAAATCATGTCTGACGAATCTCATAGAATTTTTTGAGGATGTAACTAGTAGAGTGGATAGGGGAGAACCAGTGGATGTGGTATATTTGGATTTTCAAAAGGCTTTTGACAAGGTCCCACACGGGAGATTAGTGTGCAAACTTAAAGCACACAGTATTGGGGGTAAGGTATTGATGTGGAGAGAGAATTGGTTGGCAGACAGGAAGCAAAGAGTGAGAATAAACGGGACCTTTTCAGAATGACAGGCAGCGACTAGTGGGGTACCGCAAGGCACAGTGCTGGGACCCCAGTTGTTTACAATATATATTAATGACTTAGATGAGGGAATTAAATGCATCATCTTCAAGTTTGCGGATGACACGAAGCTGGGCGGCAGTGTTAGCTGTGAGGAGGATGCTAAGAGGATGCAGGGTGACTTGGATAGGTTAGGTGAGTGAGCAAATTCATGGCAGATGCAATTTAATGTGGATAAATGTGAGGTTATCCACTTTGGTGGCAAAAACAGGAAAACAGATTATTATCTGAATGGTGGCCAATTAGGAAAAGGGGGAGGTGCAACAAGACCTGGGTGTCATTATACACCAGTTATTGAAAGTGGGCATGCAGGTACAGCAGGCGGTGAAAAAGGGGAATGTTACACTGGCATTCATAGCAAGAGGATTCGAGTACAGGAGCAGGGAGGTACTACTGCAGTTGTACAAGGCCTTGGTGAGACCACACCTGGAGTATTGTGTGCAGTTTTGGTCCCCTAATCTGAGGAAAGACATTCTTGCCATAGAGGGAGTACAAAGGAGGTTCACCAGATTGATTCCTGGGATGGCAGGACTTTCATATGATAAAAGACTGGATCGGCTATGCTTATACTCATTGGAATTTAGAAGATTGAGGAGAGATCTTATTGAAACGTATAAAACCCTAAAAGGATTGGACAGGCTAGATGCAGGAAGATTGTTCTCGATGTTCGGGAAGTCCAGAACGAGGGGTCACATTTTGAGGATAAAGGGGAAGCCTTTTAGGACTGAGATTAGGAAAAACTTCTTCACACAGAGAGTGGTGAATCTGTGGAATTCTCTGCCCCAGGAAACAGTTGAGGCCAGTTCATTGGCTATATTTAAGAGGGAGTTAGATATGGCCCTTGTGGCTAAAGGGATTAGGGGGCATGGAAAGAAGGCAGGTACAGGGTTCTGAGTTGGAAGATCAGCCATGATCATACTGAATGGCGGTGCAGGCTCGAAGGGCTGAATGGCCTACTCCTGCACCTATTTTCTATGTTTCTATGTTTCTATGCTTACTGTTGTGGCTTTCTGAAGATCTACATAGATATTGCTGTGTAGCCTGAATTGTTTAATGCTATTGTGTAGTGCCTGTGGGATGATGTCATTTGTAGATATTGCTATTGGGACAATACATACATTGGTCATGTTCCAAAGTTTTTCAATTTCCTCTTTTAATTCAGCATATTTCTGGTGTTTTTCACTTGTGGATTTCTGTAGGTTATATGTGTTTGGAATGGCTGTATCTATTAAATAAGCAGAACCATGAAAATATGGATTGTGACCTAAGCCACACACAAACTGGCACAGGGTCAATCAGATTAGAAAGTTAGTCTAGGAGAAGGGGAACATTGGCACCAGTATTGGGGAAGGAAGGAATTGTTCCCATTGGACAGGCTCCACCTGAACCATGTGCTGGTGTATCACATAATTACTTCCAATGGGCAACATATAACTCTCCATAACTTCCGCCACCTCCAACGGGATCCCACCGTTAAGTACATCTTTCCCTGCCACCCCCCTGCTTTCGGCAGGTATCGCTCCCTACGCGACTCCTTTGTCCATTCATTCCCCAATCCCATCCTTCCCCACCCATCTCCCTCCTGGCACTTATCCTTGTAAGCGGAACAAGTGTTACATATGCCCTTACACTTCCTCCCTCACTACCATTCAGGGCCCCAGACAGTCCTTCCAGGTGAGGCGACACTTCACCTGTGAGTCCGCTGGGTTGATATACTGCGTCTGGTGCTCCCGATGTGGCCTTCTATATATTGGCAAGACCCAACGCAGACTAGGAGATCGTTTCGCTGAACACCTATGCTCTGTCCGCCAGAGAAAGCAGGATCTCCTGGTGGCCACACATTTTAATTCCACGTCCCATTCCCATTCTGATATGTCTATCCATGGCCTCCTCTATTGTAAAGATGAAGCCACATTCAGGTTGGAGGAACAACACCTTATATTCCGTCTGGGTAGCCTCCAACCTGATGGCATGAACATTGACGTCTCCAACTTCCGCTAATGCCCCACCTCCCCCTCGTACCCCATCTGCTATTTATTTATATACACACATTCTTTTTCTCTCTCTCCTTTTTCTCCCTCTGTCCCCCTCACTATACCCCTTGCCCATCCTCTGGGCTTTCCCCCCTCCCCCTTTTCTTTCTCCCTAGACCTCCTGTCTCATGATCCTCTCATATCCCTTTTGCCAATCAACTGTCCAGCTCTTAGCTCCATCCCTCCCCCTCCTGTCTTCTCCTATTATTTCGGATTCCCCCTCCCCCTCCTACTTTCAAATCTCTTTCTAGCTCTTCTTTCAATTAGTCCTGACGAACAGTCTCGGCCCGAAACATCGACTGTGCCTCTTTCTACAGATGCTGCCTGGCCTGCTGCGTTCACCGACAATTTTTATGTGTGTCACATAATTAGGGTGCTGGATAGGGCTTTAAACTAAGTAACAAGGCAGTAAATTCAAAAGCTTAGAAAATTATGGATAAAACAAAAGGGAAGAAGAGGGAAGGACAGATTACTGAAGTCTCCAGAATAAAACAATAATTAGGAAGGCTTAGATAATAATTTGACTTCAGGCAAGATGGAGATGTATTTGAGAAGCAGAGTGGTGAACACAGGACTAAAGATGTTATATTTGAATACACAGAGTATTCAAAACACATTTGATGATCTAACAGCACAGTTAAAAATTAACAGAACGGATGTTGTGGGTATCACAAAGTTATGACTGAAAGATAATCACAGCAGGAAACTAAACATCCAAGGGTATGCTTCCTATTGAAATTGTGGTTTGTTAGTAAAATAAGATCAAATCCTTAGCATGAAGAGACCAGGAATCAGAAGATATAAAATCTTGCAACACACATCAAAGTTGCTGGTGACTAGTCCTGACAAAGGGTCTCGGCCTGAAACGTCGACTGTACCTCTTCCTAGAGATGCTGCCTGGCCTGCTGCGTTCACCAGCAACTTTGATGTGTGTTGCTTGAATTTCCAGCATCTGCAGAATTCCTGTTGTTTGCAGATATAAAATCTTTGTGGGTAGAGTTAAGAGACTGATGAGAGTCACATACAAGCTTCCAGGATATGGGCTACAAATTATAAGAAGCAACAGAAAAAGCTTGTAAGAAGAGTAAGGGTACAGTGATCATGGGTGACTTTAATATATGCAGATAGATTGGGAAAAATCGGGTTGGCACTGGAGAAGGAATTTGCAGAGTGCCTGAGATGCCTTTTTGAGCAGTTGTGATTGGGCCCACTAGAAAAAAGGTAATTCTGTATTGGTGTTGTATAATGTTCCAAATTTGATTAGGGAGTTTAAAGAAACCTTAGGAGGCAGTGGTCATAATATAATAGAATTCAGCCTGCAGCTTGAGAAGGAGAAGATAAGATTGCATATATTGCTATTACAAATGAGAAAAGGCAACTGCAGGGGCGTAAGAGAGGAGTCAACCAAAGTTGATAAAAGAAATCCTAGCAGGGATGATGGCAGAACAGTGATGACTGAAGTTTATGGGAGCAATTCAGAAGGCACAGAATAAGTTCATCCTAAAGAAGAAATGTTCTAGAGGGAGGATGAGACAGCCATGGCTGACAAAGGAAGTCAAGAGCAGCATAAAAGTCAAATAAAGAGTACACAATATAGCAAAAATTAGCAGGAAGCTCAAGGATTAAGAAGATTTAAAAATCGACAAAAGGCAACTAATAAAGCAATAAAGGGGAGATATAATGAAATATGAAGGTAACTAGACAATAGTATAAAGGAGGATTCCAAAGTTGTGATTTTTTCAGATATATAAAGAATATAAGAGAGGCAAGTGTGAACATCATACATTTGGAAAATGACACTGGAGAGGTAGTAATGGGGTACAAAGAAATGGAAGATGAACTGAATAGATATTTCTGTGATGGATATACATTGTCCAGGGCCAGGGGGCCTTTCATTTTTTTGTCATGCTCAGATTTCTAACATAGTAGTTGAAACTTTTAGAGATCAAAGCATTATTTTGAGTAAGATAAATGTCCAACTCATATTCTTCGTTCAACTTCTTGTCATAAACAGATTAGATTAGATTAGATTCAACTTTATTGTCATTGTGCCAACTACAGATACAAAGCCAATGAAATGCAGTTAGCATCTGACCAGAAATGCAAAGAATAATGTTATTTACAAAATAACTGCGAATAAAAAGTAAGTACTACAGCTCACAAATATAAAAGTACTGAGACAGTACAATATAGATGCAATACTGCTTAGCGCTGTGATGTGAGGTTCAGCAAGGTCACAGCCTCATGGAAGAAGCTCTTCCTGTGCCTGCTGGTGTGGGAGCAGAGGCTCTTGTAGCTCCCACCTGATGGGAGGAGAGTAAAAAGTCCATGGTTAGGGTGAGATGCATCCTTGATAATGTTTTTCACCCTGCCCAGGCAGCGTTTACAGTAGATGTTCTCAATGGTGGGCAATTGGGTGCCAAAAATCAGCTGGGCAGTTTTTCCCTACGTACTGGAGTACTTTGCGGTCTGATCTGGGACAATCGCCATACCACACTGAGATGCAGTTGGTGAGTATGCTCTCAAAGGTACAGCGATAAAAGTCCATCAGTATCCTGGGACAGAGGTGAGCTTGATGCTCCGCAGGAAATACGGGCGCTGTTGTGCCTTTTTGATCAGGATGGAGGAGTTCAGGGACCAGGTGAGATCCTCAGAAATGTGAACACCAAGGAATTTGAAGCTTGATACATGCTCCACTACAGCTCTGTTGATATAGATGGGGATGTGAGTGTGGCTCCTAGCATGCCAGAAGTCCACAGTGATTTCCTTGGTCTTCTGGGTGTTAAGGGCCAGGTTGTTGTCAGCACACCACGCGGCCAGGTACGGGACCTCGTCCCTGTAGGCCATCTCGTCATCCCCTCTGATCAGCCCAACCACCGTGGTGGCGTCTGCGAACTTGATTATGGAGTCAGTGTTCAGTTCTTAATGTAAATGGTAAGCAATAATCATTCTAAAGTTAGAAGGACAGCTTTGCAAACAAACACATTGTCTATGGAACACAGGTTCATGGTTCACAGCATCTAAGTTGATTTCTCAAGTTGCAGTGTAAGTTAATTGGGTTATTTAATTTGGCTTGTTTCAAACCAGACAATGTGGCTTAAGTTATTTAATACAAATAAGTTGCAGACCAGATTGTTATCACTTAGCACTTCAAGTCGCTGATCTGTGAATGGTTGGAAGGTTTGTCTGCTCAGAGAGTCAGCTTCACAGCATTACTTGTGGGAATCTACAATCTCTGTCTCCAGGAGCTTTTAAACCACTTGTGTAAAAAGGTATCTGAAAAAATATCAGATATGTGTGAGGTCATTCAAGTGGCAGAAAAACCGTACAAATGTCTGACTTATCAGGAAAGGTTAGAAACAGCAGAAGAATGGCAGAAAGATTGGGGACTAGAATCCATTCCTCTGCCTTTGATTTCTATGATGGATGATTTGTTCACCTGCAACTCAGTGGTATGTCTTTTTAGCTTATATGAATTATATCAGTGTTTTGGAAATCCTTTGTGTTTTGGACATCATTTGTAATTGGGAGATCTTTTTTAAGATAGAAAACCTCTGTGAGTTTTAAAGGTTTGTAAAAATCTTGTTTGGATTTAAATATGCATCACTGAAAATAAATGAACTGTGTTTAAACTACTTTGTTTGCTAGAAGCATCTCCACCTTGGTAGGAAAGGGGGATCCACCACTCAAATAGTGGGTATTGGTGCTAACTTCACCATAGTGGATGAACAGACAAGTGAACTAATCTTTTAAGAGTGGGTACCCTTTAGTGAGGGTACCCATAGCTATCTATATCGGATAGGGATTAAAGTCTTGGAGTTTAGAAATTTCTGGTCAGCAAACCCAACCACATTTTGTGTCAGTCTTCACTGTGGAAGTCATCAGCAACATGCTAGATATTTGAGAGAATCAAACAGAAGTGAGTGTAGTCACTATTACTAAGGAGAAGGTGCTGAGGAAGCTGGAAGGTCTGAAAGTATATAGATCATCTTGACCAGATGAACTGCACCCCAGGGTTCTGAAAGTAGCTGAAACCATGGTGGAGGTATTTATAGTGATCCTTCAAGAATCAACAGAGTCAGGGTTGGTTCCAGAGCAGAAGAGAGAGAAGCAAAGGACAGGAAAGTATAGACTGGTTAGCCTAACGTTATGGTTGTTAAAATTTTAGAGATCATTAGGAAGGATGAAGTTTCAGGGTACTTGGAGGCACTTGATGAAGAAGTGCTGAAGTCATCAGAGTTTTCTGAAAGACTGATCTGGCCTGATAAATCGATTGGAATTCTTTGTGGAAGTAACAGGCAGAATAACAAAGGAGAGTCAATGGAGGCTATTAATTGAAATTTCAGAAGTCCTTTGACAAGTTGCTGCACATGAATCTGGTAAACAAAATCGAAACCCATTGTATTTACAGGAAAAGTAGTAGCATAGATAGAACATAGGCTGACTGTCAGAAAGTAAAGAGTAGTAATAAAGAGGGCCTTTTCTGATTGGCTGCCAGTGACTGATGGTGTTCCACAGGAGTCGGTGTTGGGGCCACCACTGAATTGATAGCTTTGTGACCAGGTCTGTGGATGAAGCAAAGATAAATGGAAGAACAGGTAGTGTTGAAGAAGCAGGGAGTCTGCAGAAAGTTTTAGGCAAGTTGGAGGAGAGCAAAGACATGGCAAATGGAATAGAGTGTAGGGAAATATATGGTCATGCACTTTTGGGAGCAGGAACAAAGGTACAGATTATTGTCTAAGTAGAGACAGAATTCAGAAGTTAAAGTAACTTAGGAGAACTCATGCAAGATTCCCTGAAGTTGAACTTGCAGGTTGAATTAGTTTTAAGGAAAGCGAATGGAATATTAGCATTCATTTTGAGAGGACTGGAATAATGGTGCCATGGTAGTATAGTGGCTAGCATGATGGTATTACAGCCTGGGACATCCGAATTCAGAGTTTAGTTCCAGCATCCTCTGTAAGGAGCCTCAGTACATTCTCCCCATGGAATGCATGAGTTTTCTCCAGGTGCTCTGGTTTCCTCCCACGGTGCAAGAGTGTACTGGGTAGGTTAATTGGTCATTGTAAATTATCCCCTGATTAGGTTGGGGTTAAACTGGGGATGTCTTGTGTCGCTGGGCTGTGTCACTCAAAGGGCCAGAAGGGCCTATTCTGAGCCGTAGTTCTAAATATAAACTTTTACAATAAATATAAAAACAAAGTAGTAATGCTGAGGCTTTATAAGGTATTGATCAGACTATATTTGTAGTATTGTGAGCATCGATGGTGTGTTGGTGTGTAAGCTTACGAGTATGATCGTGGGAATAAAAGGGCTAATGTGTGAGAAGTGTTTAAAGGCTTCGGACCTGTATGCACTGGAGCTTAAACGAATGAAGAGTGATCTCATTGAACTCTACCCCATAAGTAAAAGCCTAGACAGAGCCAATGTGGATAGGATACTTCCTTTAGTGTGAGATTCTAGAACCAGAGGGTATGGCCTCATAATAAAAGGAGAACAGAGATGATGAGGAATTTCTTTAGCCAGAGAGTAGTGATTTTGTGGAATTTATTGCCACAGATGGCTGTGGAAGCCAAGTCATTAGACATTTTCAAATCAGAGATTAATGAGTTCTTGATTAGTAAAAGAGTCAAAGATTACGGGGAGAAGGCAGGAGAATGCTATTGGAAGGGACAAATAAATCCATCGTGATCGAAAGGTGAAGAAGACTCAATGGGCTGAATGGCCTCATTCTCTTTAATATTTTATGGTCTTCTCAAAAGACTCTACAAGTCTACAGCTCTACAAATTTCTGGTGAGATGACACTTAGAGTATTGTGTTCAGATCTGGTCACTTCGTTATAGGAAGGACGTGGAAGCTATGGAGAGGGTGCAGAGGAGATTTACCCGGATTGAAAAACAAGTCTTATAAGGCAAGGTTAGCAGAGATGGGACTTTTCTCTTTGGAGCGCAGAAGGACGAGAGGGGACTTGATAGAGGTCGACAAGATTATGAGAGACATAGATAGAGTACCTGTTTCCTAGGGCATGAAATGCAAACACCAGAGGGCATATGTACAAAGTTAAGGGAGGGAAGTTTAGGGGAGACATCAGGGGTAAGTTTTTTACATAGAGGGTTGTGAGTGCCTGGAATGACTTGCCAGGGATGGTGGTGGAGGCTAAAACATTGGGGTATTTAAGGACCTCTTGGACAGGCACATGGATGAAAGAAAAATAGAGGGTTACGGGGTAGTGTGGGTTTAGTACTTTTTTTTAAGGAATATATGGGTCAGCACAACATCGAGGGCCGAAGGGTCTGTACTGTGCTGTAGTATTCTAGTGTCTAATGTCTCTAGTATCTAGAATGTTGGAATCTATTCCATCATGTTAGTTTCCACTAAAATAAAAACGGTTCTTTTTCGCTATTAATTACAAACCTTAAGAAACTGTCAAAGCTGAACTGAATTTTTCATACTTGAATCAGTCTCATTAATGGACCAATTACTTTTATGTGTTTATAGTGGTGAACACAATATAAACCTACTGGATGTTGCTACGCTGGAAATTGTATGGAGAACATTTACTTCTAAAGGACATGAATAAGAATTAACAAGGTAGGCAAAATGGTTTCCTCAAAAATAATTTCCTGATGTTCCTTTGTACAAAAAGCTTTCTGCTTCATTGCTTATTTGTTGTTATTTCTTTAGTTACTATGTTGATCTCACTGCAATGGGTTTTATGCATCAATATTCTTTGCAACCTTCAGTATTGTTTAATCATTTAGTTTAACAGCAAAGAAGCTGGAGACTAGTTTGCTATGAACTTCAATTCAAAATGCTGATCTGACAAAAATCATTGAACCAGCAGTTAAAGTCCTTTCTCCATTTTGTTTCCTTTTGGGAACAATGTCTCTGCAGTATTCATCTGTACTGGAAGTATTGAAGAGTGACTGATTAGCTTGCAAATGACCGAATGGATTGTTTTATGGGATTTATGGTTCACATTTGATGTTTTGTACTGTGATTCCACAGGTGAAATAATTCCTTGCAGACTAATTGGATTTGCAAATAGTGCAATAAAAGGTAACATTTATTTTAAAATGAGGCTTTTGGCAGAATGGTAAAATTTAACATGGGAAAAGTATATGTAGCATTTTAAATGATGAGAAAGCAAACTCTTCTGATAGAGCACTGTGATTTGTAGCAATTGACCTTTGCTTGGTTTTGAACAAAATTGTCTTGCTTTGCTCAATATAATTTGTAAGTGTAATAAATTTAGTTATAATATATTGACAAGCAAAGGTACTTCAGTATTCTATAAAACAGAAGGATCAGCTGAGAAGAGTCGAGGTAATGTTATGCATATTTTTATTTTGTTGCATTTATGAAATTTTGGTGATAATTTTACTTTATGGGAAAAGATAATCACCCTGAATTCAAGACTTCTGCCATCAAAAACACTGGCAGATAAACTAACAAATCAGTTGTTTATCAGGTAATTTTTGCACACATGTAACATCCATACAGTTGGTGAATTTAAATTTCAACCTAGGCTCTTTGATTCCATTAAACTCATCAGAAACCTGGTTCTGACAGTTGCCATGGACATATCCCACAAATCTCAACTTCTCTTTTGTCATCCATGATAAATTCTTCAGTATTCAAAGATGGGTAAGTCCTCCTTAAGGTTTACTCTATGATCTCCAGTGAAGTATCTCTAAAATACAACCATCCTCTCTTCTTCATAATTCTTCAGAGAATTAGTATACAATATTTAGGAATGGAATTGACTGCAACAGAGAAGTTCTTCACTGCATTATGTGATCTAAATTCTACAGATGAATGGAGGGTTTGTTCTAGTTTTGAGCAAAGCAACACAGCAGTGAAATTATCTTTGGCATGTAGCCCCAGTTGTGTGTAATCAATCATACCTTGTACTGTTTCTACAGCAAAAGGTCTTTGTAAACTTTGTGGAAAGTGCCATGTAAAATGTAGATCATGGGGTGGGGGAGGGTATTTGGACAGGATCTGCTAAAACAACATGACATTTGACTGCATCCCGTGGGTAAATATTTAATCATGCATGGTATGGTGTGGCAGGCATAATCAAGAGATTGCTCATTCTGTAGTAGTGAGACATGTAATTAGAGTGTTAATGGTAGGTCACAGGTTGTCCAAAGATGACCAACTATGCAAAACGCTCTGGCAGAGTGTACGCTGGAAAGCAAGGAAGATGCTTGGAGAACCTATAAGCAAGTTGGCTGTAAAGTCAATCTCCAAGGCAACAAACCAGATCAGCTTGTGTCCCATTTAACCATTGGTGCAGTGGGCCACAATTCTCCTGAAAAGACTTTAGTGTAAGTCATACTGACAATTCACAAAAGAATTTTGCGTAAGTGATATGTGTTGCACATCATTTGATGTCATTTTGATGTCCAGCAGCCTCCATATATGCATCATATGCATGGTACTCATAGGTCATATATTAAATGTTTCACAACACAGATAAAAGGCACAGTTATATTAGAAATTAGGCTTCAGATGGAAACCACTCAGACAGGACAGAAAAGTTTTGCAAGACAGTATTTCATAGCAACATAGTCCTTGTCACTTGCAAAGATGTGCATTAAAATGAAACAAATTTGATTTCTATGAATTAATATCCACAAATACGCAGACAAAAATGGACATGGAAAGGCCACAAGTTGAGGGTACCAGCCAACAACATCACCAGGCAGGTATTCAAATAGAATAGAATACCCGAGGAAAGAGGGAAAGGGGACATCCAAAGAACACAGGGAGGAGAGATATCGAGGCCAAAATTAGACAATGTGGACACTCCTGATCCACACTCGAGAAATTGGCTCGAGGATGATAGAGATGGGTGGTCATCGATGGCCTATGCTCCATTGAGAGCTAAGGACCCATGAAGAATTAAAATATCCAATGCAATGGAGAAATAATTTGAAAAAATCAGGAACCTGCTCCTATAAACAGAGTAAATACAGAAATACATTGCAACACACACAAAATGCTGGAGGAACTCAGCAGGCCAGGCAGCATCTATGGAAAAGAGTAAATAATCAACGTTTCGGGCCAAACCCCTTCATCAGGACTGGAGAGAAAAAGCCAGAGTAAGAAGATGGGGAGTGTGGAGGAAAAAATACAAGGTAGCAGGTGATAGGTGAAACTGGTGGTGGGGGGATTGTGGAGGAGTGAAGTAAAGAGCTGGGAAGTTGAAGCCATGGAAGAAAGAGAAGGGGGAGGAGCACCAGAAGGAGGTGATGGGCAGGTAAGGAGATAAATTGAGAAAGGAAAATGGGAAATGGGGAATGGGGTGTCATTACTGGAAGTTTGAGAAATTAATGTTCATGCCATCAGGTTGGAGACTTCCCAGACAAAATATAAGGAGTTGTGCCTCCAGTCTGAGTGTGGCCTCATCACAGCAGTAGAGGCTGGGGGCACACCACCTTATATTTTGTCTGGGTAGTCTCACTGATATTCAAGAGGCCACACTGGGATCACTGCGTACAGTAGATGACCCCAAACAAACTCACAGGTGAAGGGTCACCTCACCTGGAAGGATTATTTGGGACCTTGAATGTTACTGAGGGAAGAGGTGTTTCCTCCCTCACTACCATACAGGGACAAATGTTACACCTGCCCTACACCTCTTCCATCACTACCATACAGGGACAAGCACTACACCTGCCCCTACACTTCTTCACTCACTACTATACAGGGACCAGTGTTACACCTGCCCCTACACCTCCTCCCTCACTACCATACAGGGACAAGCGCTACACCTGCCCTTGGATATTTTGAATGGTTTGTGAAGCTTTGTTGCTGGATGAGTAAGTTACAGAAAGATTTGTTTAAATATATAGCTTTTCTTCTTGGAAATACAAAAGTTGCTTCCCAAAGGCAGTGTGCTTTTTCGATTTTGTGTAGCATAGCAGATAACAGTAGTATTTAGGTCAAGATGATGCAAGGTAATTGTGGATCTCAGTGATCATTACAAGTGTGGGCAAAATTCCATTACAAAACTACACCAAGGGTAAGGATATCTGAAAACATAGCAAGCTAGGGACCTATGAACTTATTCAAAGTTTATTGGTGTTTAGTGACTTACAATTTCAATATGTCAATTTTAATGGTTGAAGATGCAATTATATCAGACTTCATTTGTCTTCAACATCTTCCATTGATGCCTCGAAGTTTGACTGATTTTGCCATCCCCTATAAGTTCCACACAAAATCGCAAGTTGTCCTGGCTTGGTTATATATTGCCAGTCCTTCATTGGCACCAATACCAATTTTTGTGAGGCCCCATGTGACAGCAGCAAGATTTCTTTTCAATATCCAGAGATCAGCAGATCAGGAAGTCAATTGGCTTTCATCTGCAAGGCCAGTGAGGAATGGGCAAAGAATGGAAATCTTGCTAGTGGTGATGTCATCCCAATAAAGATTAAAAATAAAACAGTGCTTAAGGTTGTACCTAAAGTGAGCTGAATTGGTAGTGTCTAAATGAGATGGGTTGCAATACAGATAGTCCAGAGGTATTCTGTAAGTTGCTGAACTGAAAGGCTGGATCTCGTCTCTCAGTTTTATATCAGCTGCTGCTGACATGGCTAATCTAGCTCCATTACCTGGATGAGTTAGTAACATCATCATTACTACTGACAATGGCTACGTCAAGAATGCAAAGGTGACTGCTCTCTCATCCCAATATGATTACTCGGTCAAAAATTGAACTTCAAAATAAAACATGATTGCAGATGTGTTCAGGGATTTTCTATTTCAGTGTATAATATATATTATCATAAAATGGTTACAGCAGAGATTTATCCCATGTGTCCATGCCAGCACTGTAGGCTTGCAAGCTTTTTCTCCCCATATCTCCATCCAAAGGTCACAATGTAACTAGCCTCCAATACTTACGCAGTTCTGCCCACATTCCGATCACTGAATAGAAAAAGCTTTCCCTCATTAACTTTTAATTCTCTTCCTCTTTATCTATGCCAGTGACTACTAGACTTTGACCATGTCACAAACAAAAACAGTATCCTATTGTCCAGAACCTTCCTCATTATTTCCATCATAATCTCCCCTCAGCCACCTCTTCTCAGCCTCTCCAATCTACCCATATAACTGTTGGCCCTCAGTCCAGGACCCACACTTGTTAATCTTTTCTAATGTTTTCACATACTTCCTCGAATAAGATGACTAGAAGTGAACACAGCATTTCAGTTTACACCTGTTTTAAATTAATTAATTGTGCTGGTTGTCTGACATGTCTGACAGTGACAGTGAATCTGTTCTGGAGAGTTTTCAAAAGTGGGGTAGTTCCACTGTCTCGACCTCAGACTGAACCCGGTGGTCCAGTGGTATGAACAAGCATCACAAACTGGGGTCAGTGAATGACCACGACATCTTCTGTGCCTTGTCAGGCCCTTCGCTCTCCACAGAGCGGTGCTGAAAGGTTTCCCTGGCTGTTGGATCTTGCTGTAGATTTCAGCCACCCAGTCTGCCAGAGCTAACTTTGCCTGCTAGGACAGGCATGTCCCTATCTTACTGGGGTATGAGGCTGCCGGCTACCCTCACCTGGTTTAGCCCGCCTGTCGAAGCCGTGTTCCAGGGTGTGGCCGCTGTCACATGCAAACTGTTACTGAGAGCTGAGTGTCCAGTGGAGACTAAAGGGGAGAGAGCTGCCCTGAAATGGACAAAACAGGCCTCTTCACAAGAGGTGCTATCCCTCCCTGGACACACCATCCATCCCAATTAATTTCATGTGCTTTTAAATCATTTTTCTCATTTTTAACTGTTTGACTTTGTATTTCTAATTTTAATTACCTTTTTCAACCATTTTTGAGTATATTTATTGTTCAGCAAAGGCCTTCAACACCATGTAAACATTCTGTTTTCAAAATTTGTACAAACTGTGTAGTTGAGGTATGGGCCGGGATCGGTGTGACATCTATCTGATTCATTTTATCCATTTAAAATTTTGTTCTCATTTATCTGCTGGAGGACAGTATTTATTTGTACATTCGTGGCTATCTCCATTGATATCTTTGGAAAATTATCTTGCTCTATCTTCAGTATGAAGACTGTGTTGTCTGAATTCTCATGTGGTAACCTTGACAACACATCTGCAATCACACCTTGTTATATAGTTCTATTTTTGACTGTAATCATATTGAGGTGAGAGTGTGGTCACCTTTGTTTTCTTAATGAAGACATCAAGTATTGAATATATCTGACCATGATTTTCTTCTTTGGCACTTGTGACTATCAATACATCATCTGGATTGAAAAGACATTAATTTATCCCTTGTATAACAAGACTCTGAAAAACTAGTAACTAATTGTTTGGAAATCTTGATTGTTTAACTGCTTTCAAACTCATCAGGCTGCATTTCCTCATGTCCTGTAACCCATTCCCTTTATCCTCTTAGGGGCTCAGTTCTCTTCTCCATTCAAGTTTATCTAGTTCACTGGAAAGTACATTAGAGTGTCCTGTAACATCTAAACAGTAGGAACTATAACAGTATAAGGAACAGTAATATACATTAATCTGAAAATCTGTTGGCCCAAATCAATATTATCAAAGTAGTACTCCAATACTTCACACTGTAAATTAACCTGAAAAGCAAATCCACATCTCTACCTATTAAATTACTGTTAAAATATTGAATCAGAATCAGAATCAGGTTTGTTATCACCGGCATGTAATTTGAAATTTGTTAACTTAGCAGCAGTTGAATGCAATGCATAATATTGAAGAAGAAAACACAAAATAAAATAATAATAATGATGATGACTAAATAAGTAAACGAATTACAGTATACGTATATTGAGTAGATTAAAAATCATTCAAAAAATAGAAATACTATATATTTTAAAAAGTGAGGTGGTGTCTAAGGATTCAATGTCCATTTAGGAATCAGATGGCAGAGGGGAAGAAGCTGTTCCTGAATCTCTGAGTGTGTGCCTTCAGGCTTCTGTACCTCCTACCTGATGGTAACAGTGAGAAACGGACATTCCTTGGGTGCTGAAGTCCTTAATAATGGATGCTGCCTTTCTAAGACATCACTTCTTGAAGATGTCCTAGGTATTTTGTAGACTAGTACCCAAGATGGAGCTGACTAGATTTACAACCCTCTACAGCTTCTTTCGGTCCTGTGCAGTAGCCCCTCCATACCAGATAGTGATGCAGCCTGTCAGAATGCTCTCCACAGTGTATCTACAGAAGTCTTTGAGTGTATTTGTTGACATCCCAAATCTCTTCAAACTCCTAATGAAGTGTAGCCACTGTCTTGCCTTCTTTATAACTGCATCGATATGTTGGGACCAGGTTAGATCCTCAGAGATGATCTTTCTTACTTTTCTTATCCATGTAACAGAAATATGCTGGTGATAAGTTTGATTCCTGCCCTCTCTGCATATGGTTGCTGTGAGGTACTTATGGACACCAACTGCCTTGTGCCATCTTTTTATCACCAAGAAGCTGAATGGCTTTGTTTCGTTTCAGTGCTTCCCAAATTGAATTTTCCCAATTACCAAAAGAGATTCCTTTCATTCTAGTTTACCTAATTCTTCCTTCACTTCTCTTTTCAATGGGATATTTTGAGCCTTACACTTTATCTGTTTTGCAACTTATTGTGAACATGGGCATTACAATCACTAATATTTGCTCAATCATCCAGGGACATCTTTGCACACTTAACAAATAATATTTCTGAAATACATCACTCCAGCCTAGCCTTAGTTCTCTCAACCAATCTTTATCCATCAAGCTTGGCAAATTAATTCAATCAGTACAACCATGGTAGGTTTATTTGCTGAGTTTGGCCTATAATCTTCAATACTTCACCTAAATATATTTTCAATGTCAGTACACTCTTCAACTGTGTTATCTGCCTTAATATATTCAGGTGTAGATCCTTGCCCATAGATAGAACAACCTCCTGCTGTATTGTTGCTCACATTGGTGCACAGGCCATTGAACCATGCTTTTGGCTTGGAGTCATTCTAATATTGCTACCAGTGATAAAAGCTACCTTTATCCCAATTTTCCATTATTCATACTAGTTTCAGAACTGTCGATTCTGTCTGTGACTTTATCCTGAAAATCTTCCTTCTGTAGAGTATTCACACTACAGTTTTTGATAATTGTTTTGGAGTGAAACATGTACACTGAGGTCACTCTTCCTTTTTCTCACAGTTTAAAACATTTTGCCATTTGAATTGACATATGTGCAGTGAATGGCTTATGTCATATCGACAAGAGCAATTTGCACCATTCTCACCATGTGCTATGGATTTTGCTCCTGTCAGTGTAGGAATGGCACCCTGATTAATTTCTGCAATACCCTTGGGCCCTTTACAAGGAATACATCAGATGATATTTCTGCTTTGATAGTCTTTACTGGTTAATCAGAATCAGGTTTACTATCACTGGCATATGTCATGAAATGTGTTATTTAGTTGCAATAGCGCTTTAAAAATTGCTATGTTACAATAAATAGATAAACACACAATAGAAAGGAGGAGTAGCAAGGTACCGTGTATAGTTTCATGGACTGTTCAGAAATCTGAAGGCAGAGAGGAAGAAGCTGTTCCTGAAATGTTGAGTGTGGGTGTTGTGACTGTGATCAATGTCACCGGAGAGACACTGAAGCTGGCAATATTACAGTCTTTACTCATCACACCAAGCAGGCATCAATCTGGAGACACTCTCAGTAGAAACTCTAAGTACATCAGATTTTTATATTCTTAACATCAATGGCAATAGTAGGTGATTCAATGCAGTATCAATAGTTACAACGGCATCATTTAGCTGAATATTTTGGACTGACAATGTTTTCCTTGAATTGAATATCTACAATGGGAGACACCTCTGAATGTTCTAACACCTTGGTTGGGATACTTCCCTGAATTTACACAATGGTGTAAATTCCTTAAATTCACTGTTGATAGCAGGGCAATTAACACAACCCCATTGTCTTAACGTATGGCTGATGCACATGAAATCTCTTAGTCTCTGCAGTAGCCCATGCCTTTAACTTCAATTTACTGCTTGCAATTTACAAAACCCAATTGCAAACTTCCTGAACATATTTACATTTACAATAAGAACTTCTTATTTGAATTGATAGCCACTTTATTCACATAAGTCCACAATAACCCTAACATGGGTACTCAGACAACACACACAAAATGCTGGAGGAACTCAGCAGGCCAGGCAGCATCTATGGAAAAAAGTACAGTCAACATTTCAGGCCGAAACCCTTCAGCAGGACTGGAGAAAAAAAGCTGAGGAGTAGATTTAAAAGGTGGGAGAGGAGAGAGAGAAAAACAGCAGGTGGTGGGTGAAACCTGGATGGGGGAGGGACGAAGTAAAAAGCTGGGAAGTTGATTGGTGAAAGGCCATGGAAGAAAGAAAAAGGGGGAAGGAGCACCAGAGGGAGGCGAGGGGTGGGCAAGGAGATAAGGTGAGAGAGGGAAAAGGGGATAGGAAATAGTGAAGTTGGGGGGCATTACCAGAAGTTTGAGAAATCTAAGTTCATGCCATCAGGTTGGAGGCTATGCAAACGAAATATGAAGTGTTGTTCCTCCAAGCTAATTGTGGCTTCCAAATAAAGCCAAGCATGAGTCCAGCTGAGAAGACTGGTCAGCTTTCTGTCACGGGTTTTAAGTTCACATATAGATCAGTTCACAACCCAATTTTCTGAAGCAAGTGAGGTTTGCAGGTACTGTACACGGGTACTTACAGCATTAGGATCCAAATAGCTTTCTATTCCTTACACTTCACAGAAAATGGGGAAGCTTATGATGAATTCTGCTCTTATATCTCTGTAGATCTATCACCTTGCACAGCCTTTAGGCATGCCAATATATCTTATATTGAAAGCAACACTTCTAAAGTGTAGTTATCGCTTAGAATATGGGACATTTAGCTATAACTGGAGTTGGTGCTTGAAGAATAATGAACTCCAGTGCAACCAATTATCATTCTTATAAGAAATGACAGCAAATATCCAGTTCGTTCTGGCCCAATAATTTCTCATGCAATATAAGGAGAAAACTCGTCAGCTGAAAATATTAGCTTTCTTTTGATGTTAATTTGTTGTATGCTTCGAAGAGTTTGTGGTTTCCTTGCAGATTTTTAAGTTTATTGTTGTTTTATTCTTTAATATGTATAACAAAGCTGCATAGTTCTGTCATAGTGACCAAATTACTAAGAAACTTAACCACCTTATTTTGAGAAAATAATTAATGCCTTCTGAATAAATGCTGAACACTGAAAATGCAGCAAAGAACTATGTGAAAAATTAAGATTTTCTCACAATTTTTGTGCTGAAGGTGTATGTCATTAAACCATATTGACCTTACAAACTTTGCTAATAAAAACAGCACGCTGCCAATTTAGCAGCTATTCCTACAAACGAGGCACAGCCCCATGTTTGGCGGGATAAAAGCTGTGCCATGATTTTTGCAGGTATATGACAGCAAATCACAAAGGGGACATTTAAAAATGGCTAGGGCAAGTAATTTGTCAGCGCTCCAGCCTGCTCAGAAACTGGCAGTTTGACAGCTCCTGGGGCTACTTATGCAAAACAATAGGCAATGCCATGTGGTACAGTAAGTGCAAAATATCATAGGAATCGTGAATTACTGCCCAAAAATTTATACGTCAGAAAACAAACTGTGAAGAATCGTGTGAAAGTAAAGGATGCTGAAGTCAATTTATGTTCTTTATTAACAAGACATTTTAGAATGGGTGAAGTAGCTTTCTGGCATTTAAGATTGTTTGCAATTTTTCCTCAGTGTATTATTTTGTAAGAATTTAGTTTTTTCTTTTTGGCATCAAATCTTTAAATGACAATGAAATCAGATCATTGATGGTTGTTAGTAACTGCTAATCTGTGTGAAGGAGTGTAAATAGAGGGAACGAAGAGGCAGTAGACAATAAAAGAAAACAATATTGTAACTGTGAAATACAGGACACAAGACAAGCTAGAAATAAGGACAGGGTGTTGGAGATATTTAGCAGACCTCCACAGATGCTCTATGATCTCATAAGCATTTCCAGCAGCATCAGCTACTTCAAATTTCCAGCAATCACATCTCATATTTCCAGCATTATGTATATTGTCCTCATTCACCCCCCCCCCACCCCGCCGCCACTCTATTTACATGCCTCGAGGCAGATTAGCCACGATTATCAGGCATTCATCACCTACATCAAAGATACTTGTGGCAGGTGTCTAGTTTGATTAACGGAGTGGGCAAAAAGCTGGCAGACGGGTTACGATGAGGAAAACAGTAAGGTTAACCACTTTGGAAAGAATAATGAAAAGGTAAAGTATTATTTAAATACAGTGAAGCTACAAATTATAAATCATAGATATCTGGAGTCCTAGTACCTGGAACAGAAAAAAAAAGTTAGCATGCAGACACAAATGTAATTAGGCAATCTCAAAGAATGTTGCCTTGGAATGCAAAGCCTGGTACAGGACAAAGGCACAGAGAGTATTTCCTCAGGCTCACAAATCCAGGCTTAATCTTGATTTCTAAGTGCGGAGTTTACAAATTTCCCCTTTGACTGTGTGTATTTCCCCTGGATGTTCTAGTTTTCCCCATATCCTAAAGATGTACAGATTGGTAAAGTAATTAGGTATTGTAATTTACTCTGAGTGTGGGTGAATAGGCAGTTGATGAGATTATTAGTTTTATTTGTTGCATTTACATTGAAGTGTGTCATCATGTCAAATTAGGTCAGTGAGGATTTTGCTGGGCAGCCGGCAAAGTTGTCATGCTTCCGGTCCCAACATAGAATGCCCACAACTCAACCACTAACTATATGTCTTTAGAATGTGGGAGGACACCAAAGCACCTAGAGGAGACCCATGGAGTCATGGGGAGAACGTACAAACTGTTTATATGGGGGAGGGGAAGGAATGTCGACTCAGACCATGAGAGGCCTGCATCAGGCATTTTCATGCCTTACAACGCGCAGATTGGAAGTTTGTGTGGGGCCACTCCTCGCACAGACACTAGAGCAACGTGTGGTTAAGTGCCTTGCTCAAAGACACAAACACGCTGCCACAGCTGAGGCTAGAATTAGCGACCTTGAGATCACTAGACGAATGCCTTAACCACTTGGCCGCGTGTAATGACGGGATTTGATGGAAGCTACTGCTGTAAAGTGATGTGCTAATTGCTTTGTGTCTTGAAGAGTAAGTGAAAGTGAATTGCCATCCCCTTCTCACAATTCCGCCATCTCCGCCGCATCTGCACTCAGGATGAGGCTTTTCATTCCAGGACGAGGGAGATGTCCTCCTTTTTTAAAAAAAAGGGGCTTCCCTTCCTCCACTATCAACTCTGTTCTCAAACGCATCTCCCCCATTTCACGCACATCTGCTCTCACTCCATCCTCCTGCCACCCCACTAGGAATAGGGTTCCCCTGGTCCTCACCTACCACCCCATCAGCCTCCGGGTCCAGCATATTATTCTCCATAACTTCCGCCACCTCTAACGGGATCCAACCACTAAGCACATCTTTCCCTCCCCCACCTCTGCTTTCCATAGGGATTGCTCCCTACGTGACTCCCTTGTCCATTCGTCCCCCCCATCCCTCCCCACTGATCTTCCTCCTGGCACTTATTCTTGTAAGCGGAACAAGTGCTACACATGCCCTTACACTTCCTCCCTTACCACCATTCAGGGCTCCAGACAGTCCTTCCAGGTGAGGCGACACTTCACCTGTGAGTCGGCTGGAGTGATATACTGCGTCCAGTGCTCCCGATGTGGCCTTCTATATATTGGTGAGACCCGACGCAGACTGGGAGATCATTTTGCTGAACACCTACGCCAGAGAAAGCAGGATCTCCCTGTCACAATGGGAGGGGCATTGGGAGCAAGGGTGGACCCAAATGCAAGACACATCTTGTGAGGTTAATTAAATTTAGTTTATTGTTTGATATCTGGAGAGCTAGGCAGGAGCAGGAGTAGGACTGAGGACTACGACTAGGCTGGGACTAGGGGTCTGGACTAGGACTCGGAATCAGCTCCCAGAACTAGAGGAGACATGAAGAGGCTAGGGTATGGACTCCGAGCCAGAGACTGGGCAAGGACCCAGTACCTGGGTCTTGCCTCGGGCTCGGACCTCAGAACCAGGCAAGGACATGACATGGGCTAGGGAGAGGAGGAACATGGAAAACAGAGCCTCGGTCTCAGGAGAGCAGGTACATGGAACCATGGACGCATACACAGAACACAGGGTCGGGACCCCTCCTTGGGTACAGGACATAGGGCCAGGACTCCCACACAGAACAGAGAGCCGGGACCCCTCCTTGGGTACAGGACATAGGGCCGGGACTCACACACAGAACAGAGAGCCGGGACCCCTCCTTGGGTACAGGACATAGGGCTGGGACTCATGACACTCCACGGGGCAACGGCAAGACGGCCTGACTTACCCCACAGAGGCGAGGACAAGACAAGACAAGACCAACACGAATGGACATCAGACAGTACCTATCAAGCTCCAGTGATGGAACTAGACCGAAGTGCAGGTGGGGGCTGCAGAGGAGGGCTAGAGGCGAGAGGGGCAGAGAAGGGATTCAGACAAGGGGGTAGGACAGGAATCACAGATTGCCAAGGCCAGGACTAGACTCGGAACTGGAAGCCACCAGGGCCAGGACTTGACATGGTACTTGAACACCGCCAGGGCCAGGACTGGACATGGTACTTGGATGCCGCCGGAGCCAGGACGTGGTGCTTGGAACCTCTGGATAGTGCCGAGCTCTCAACTCGGCCCGGGAACAGTAGACAGCGGCTCTTGATTCTCTCCAGTGGGTTAACTGACAGGTCCACCTTGATGAGGAAACTTTGCAGGCTCGCTTTGGCGAGGTAACTTGACAGAGTTGCTCCGGTGAGGAAAGGTGAATTACCGGCACTCGCTTTGGGCGGAGACAAGGCTTGCTCCGGCCAGATGACATTGGCACGTCGTGACTTTGCAGACGCTCCCGCACCGAATGGCTGAAAGCCGGAGACTATAAACTACCGGTTCAGCCGAGTGTTAATTGCCTCTAATCACCAAAGTCAAAGGACACGGGAAAACAGGGAATCAACGGTCTGGATCGTAACGTAAACAAGCTAAATTTAAAGGGACCCCGATCCGGACCATGACACTCCCAGTGGCCACACATTTTAATTCCACATCCCATTCCCATTCTGACATGTCCATTCACGGCCTCCTCTACTGTAAAGATGAAGGCACACTCAGGTTGGTGGAACAACACCTTATATTCCGTCTGGGTAGCCTCCAACCTGATGACATGAACATCGACTTCTCTAACTTCCGCTAATGCCCCACCTCCCCCTCGTACCCCATCCGTCATTTATTTTTATACACACATTCTTTCTCTCACTCTCCTTTTTCTCCCTCTGTCCCTCTGACTATACCCCTTGCCCATCCTCTGGGTTACCCCCTCACCTTGTCTTTCTCCCTGGGCCTCCTGTCCCATGATCCTCTCATATCCCCTTTTGCCTATCACCTGTCCAGCTCTTGGCTCCATCCCTCCCCCTCCTGTCTTCTCCTATCATTTTGGATCTCCCCCTCCCCCTTCCACTTTCAAATCTCTTACTAACTCTTCCTTCAGTTAGTCCTGACGAAGGGTCTCGGCCTGAAACGTCAACTGTACCTCTTCCTAGAGATGCTGCCTGGCCTGCTGCGTTCACCAGCAACTTTGATGTGTGTTGCTGGTAAGTAGGTTACAAGGAAATAAGTATAGAAATGGGATTTAGGCTCAGTGGACTGGCTTGCTTCCTTCTATACCATGAAGGTGTGAGAAATAGAAGTTGGAAATGTTTGATGTAAGTCCAATAAGACCACATCTTAAAACACTGTATGCAGTTTTGGTCTCCATATTTAAGGAAGGATGTGATTCCATTGGAGGGAAATACAGAGAAGGTTCATTCAGCGGATTCCTGGGACGAAAGGGTCGATGTAAGATGAGAAGTTGAAGAGAATGGGCCTATACTCACTGGAGTACAGAAAAATGTAAACAGATTTTATTGGAACAAAAAATTCTATAAGGATTTGATAGAGTGGATGCTGAAAGATGTTTGCCCCTATTAGGCATACATGACACTAGGGATCATAGTTTCAAAGCAATAGTTGCCGACATTGGGCAGAGATGAGAGTCATTACTGCTTGGATTTCTCTTTCTCACGCACCTATGGAGGTGGAAACATTGAATACATATGAGGGCAAAATCAACAAACATTTTCAGTACAAATGAATCAAGGGATGCGGGAAGAGAATGGAAAAGTGGCTCTGAGACCAACACGAATAAGCCATAGTTTTATTGAGTGTGAAACCAACATAAGGGGTTGATTTGCTGATTCCTGCCCCTATTTCTTAAGTCATCTATATACAACCATGGACCCAGTTCTCTCCACCATTTCCTCTCTCTGCAGCTTAAAACACTTTTATTTTCCCACAGTTCTGCTCTGATGTAAAAACACCCAGCTGAAATGTTAACTCTGTTTTTCTCTCTCCATGGATGCTGCCTTACTGCTGAGTATCTCCCACACATTTTTGGGCAGCGTTCCAGTGTCTGCAATTTTCTGCTTTCTGTTTATATGACTGCATAATCCACTGTCATTCATTTTTAAAAGTAGATTTATATAATTTGACAATTCTGACTACTAGTGGGTGAAAGGAATTACAGAACTTTAAAAGAGGCATGACCTGGAACCATTGCACGTCAACAGCAGATGCTATTTCTCTGGATGTTCACTCTGGTCTGGAATACCTGGACAACAGGAATTCATAATTCAGGCTATAGTTCATCAACTGCATCTCAGCGGTCAACACAAACATCTGATCCAAACTCATCATTAAGTGTCAAGACCTGTATCTCCCTCCTCATTTGGATACTCAGCTCCCTCATTGGTAGACCTCAATCAGTGTGGATTGGTAACAGTGTCTCCTCCTCACGAACATCAATGCAAGTACACCCCAAGGATGCAAGCTTAGCCTCCTGTGCTGCTCTCTATACACATGACTGTGTGGTTAAGCACAGCTCCAAGGTCAGCTTCAAGATCACTGACATTGCTGTTGTTGGCCAAATCAGAGGTGGTGATAAGTCTCCTTACCAAGTGAGATAGGTCACATGTTGAGTGGTGCCACAACAACCGCTTACTGAATATCAGTAGATCTATAGAGCTGACTGTTGACTTCAGGAAGAAGAAGGTTGACAAACATGCTCCTGCCTACACTGGGAGAGTCAGCAACTTTAACGTATCAGGTGAGCCATCCTGAACTCAGCATATGGATACAATTATAAGGAAACCATGCCATTGTCTTTACTTCGTTTGGTAGTTATAGAGGTTCAAATTATCATCAAGCACTCTAACAAACCTCCACAGCTGTACTGTTGAAAAAATCCTGATTAGTTGAATCATGGTCTGGTATGGCAATTCAAAAACACAGGAGCACAAGAAGCTGCAAAGGGTAGTAGCAATAAGCACATCCCTCTCCATCACTGGTAGTATCTATAGGAGGCACTGCCACAAGAAAGCAACAGCTTGTAAAAAAAATTGTGTATTATATGTATTTTATTGTGAGTGCTGCTTATATGATGTTACGTGCTTGTACTGCTGCTGCAAGTAAGGTGTTCATTGCAGTGTATATACAAGGTGTACTCGTGCATTTGACAATAAACTTGGCTTGGAGGAATAAATTATGCTTTAAGATTTCATTTCTGGGAAGCTGCCAAACAGATGTCATTATGCTTCATTTTCACTCAGTGAAAGAGGAGATATTTACAGCTTATCAGTAGATTATCACAAGATGAGGCTTTCTGATTGACAGCCTAAATGTACTCAGACTGTTGATGCAGTCCCGGCCAATGAGAAAGTGCCACTGTTCAGAAAATTCAAATCAGATCCACACATGTGCTTCACCCAGAGGACATGTGTTGACTGCAGCAATGGTCTAATAGAATAAATATGAATCATCTCCATTAGCTTCAACTATCCAAAATCCTGCTACTTATGCCATAACTTGGACCAAGTCCTACTCACTCACTATCTCAGACCAGCAGTTTCTTCCTGTCTAGCAACAAGCCTTTTATACTCATGCAGATGCATATACCCTCAATCCATAATCTAGCATGGTGTTTATACTTCCTTAAACTCAATTATGTATTCTTGTTTGGAAAATGTCATTAGAAGGGCGGTTGCTGTGCTGTATCTCAAAATAAAATAAAGTAAAACTTGTCTGTAGTCATGCAATTGGAGAATCCACCAAAGCCACACTTGGGGCACTGATAATCCTGCAGAAGAAATCTGAACTTGCCTTGTTGCCATAGCAGGATCCTTGGGTAACTTGCCAGCTTTCTAAAAGGCCATCATACTCCCACAGTTTAAGATTAATGAGAAAACAAAATGGTGATTTGTGCAAGTTTAAACTCAGAACAGATGCTTGCTGATTATGTACATATAAGAAATGACAGGATTGCGTTGCTGTGCAGCAGGTGAATTTAGAAAACAGCTGTTTCCTTGTCCCTGAGACAGATTCCCAACGTTATGTAACATGTCACAAATTCCCAAAGGGGACGGTATAAAAATATACTTAGACATTACAGCCAGGGGGTAAAAAGCTACTGTATGTCTGGCGATTACTGTCTGAAGATTCTAAACTGCCTTCTGCCAATAAAGTTGCTTTCTACAGTCCCTATTTTAAGATTTATGTTAACATCTCCTAGCTCAAGGTGCAGGTTAATTTCTGTAAATGTCTTGAGTTGTGTTTTCAACATAGCTTTCATGTTGAATTGATTTTCATTGAATGGTCAACCGTCAGCAGCATGGTTAATTTGCCCCGATGGCTGGTGATAAACCAGAGCTCTTTGGACTGCAGGACTGCCTTTATCAACAAGCAAATGGTTAAAATCCAAATGGTAGCACAGCCTAATACGGCTATTGACGTTTTCTGTGGGGAATACTCTAGTAGTAATTTAATATGCTTGACCTGGTGTATGAAAGTTATTTCTAACCAGACATATAATTGTTTCAGCACCATACAGAATAAAAATTATTCTGATTTGAACCGACTGTGATCACAGAAAATGTTAAACCGGAACCCGAATACTGATGCAATTTTCAAGAAATACTTTATAAACCAGAAGACCAAAAGAACATAAGATATAGGAGTACAATTAGGCCATTTGGCCCATTGAGTCTGCTCCACAATTTCATCTTGGCTGATCCAATTTTCTTCTCAACCCCAGTCTTCTGCCTTCTCCACATATCTCTTCATGCCCTGGCCAATCAAGAACCTATCGACCTCTGCCTTAAATATACATAAAGACTTGGTCTCCACAGCTGCTTGTGGCAAATAATTCCACAGACTCACCACTTTAGGCTAAAGAAATTGCTCCTCAATCCATTCAAAAAGGACACCACTCTATTCTGAGGCTGTGTCCTCTGGTCTTAGACTCTCCCATCAAAGGAAACATCCTCTCCACATTAACTGTATCAAGGCCTTTCACCATTCGATAGGTTTCAATGAGGTCACACCCTCATTCTTCTGAATTCCAGTGAATACAGGCCCAGAGCCATTAAATACTCTTCTTATAAGCCATTCAATTCTGGAATCATTATCATGAACCTCCTTTGAACCCTCTCCTGTGTCAGCACATCCTTTCTAAGAGAAGGGGCCCAAAACTGCTCACAATACCCCAAGTGAGGCTTCACCAGTGCTTTATAAAGTCCTTGTTTTTATATTCTAGTCCTCTTGAAATGAATGCTAACATTATATGCGCCTTCCTCACTACAGACTCAACCTGCAAATTAACCTTTAGGGAATCCTGCACAAGGACTCCCAAGTCCCTTTGTGCTTCAGTTCTTTTGCACTTTCTTTACACTTAGAAAATAGTCCAGCCTTTCACTTCTTTTACCAAACTGCACGACCATACGCTTCCCAACATTGTATTCCATCTGCCATTTCTTCGCCCGTGCTCCTTCTGTAGCCTCTCTATTTCCTCAAAACTACCCTCCCTTCCACCTTATCTTCATATCATCTGCAAACTTTGCAACAAAGCCATCAACTCCATCATCCTAATCATTGACATGTAACGTAAAAAGGATTGGTCCTAACACAGGCCCCTGTGGAACACCACTACCCACTGGCAGCCTACCAAAAAAGGCTCCCTTTATTCACACCCTTTTCTTCCTGCCAATCAGCCATTGCTTTATCCATGCTAGAATCTTTCCTGTAATACTATAGGCTCGTAACTTGTTAAGCAGCCTCATGTGTGGCACCTTGTCAAAGGCTTTCTGAAAATCCAACTTCACAACATCAGCGGATTCTCCTTTGTCTATCCGGCTTGTTATTTCTTCAAATATGTCCAACAGATTTGTTAGGTAAGATTTTCCCTTGAGGAAAACATGCTGACTACAGCCTATTTTATCATGTGCCTCCAAGTACCCTGAGACCTCATCCTTAATAATCGACAATCAACATCTTCCCAACCACAGAGGTCAGACTAACTGACCTATAGTTTCCTTTCTTCTGCCTTTCTCCTTCTTGAAGAGTGGAGTAACATTTGCAATTTTTCAGTCTCCTGGAACTAATCCAGAATCTAGTGATCCTTAAAAGGTCATTACTAATGCCTCCACAATCTCTTCAGCTACCTCTTTCAGAACTCTGGAGTGTACACCATCTGGTCCAGGTGACTTATCAACCTTCAGACTTTTCAGTTTCCCAAGAACCTTCTCTCTGGTTATGATATCTTCACACATTTCATGACACCTGACACCTGGAACTTCTACCATACTGCTGGTGTCTTCCACAGTGAAGAATGATGCAAAACACTTATTCAGTTCATCCACCATTTTGTTGTCCCCCATTACTACCTCTCCAGCATTGTTTTCTAGTGCTCCAATATCCACTCTTGCCTCTCATTTACACTGATGCACCTGAAGAAACTTTTGGTATCCTCTTTAATATTATTAGTGTGCTTACTTTTGTATTCCATCTTTACCCTCTTAATAACTTTTTTAGTTGCCTTCTGTTGGTTTTTAAAATCTTCCCAATTCTCTAACTTCCAATTAATTTTTTCTCCATTATATGCCCTTTCTTAGGCTTTAATGATGGTTTTGACTTCTCTTGTTAGCCACAGTTGTGTCATATTTCCTTTTGAACACTTCTTCCTCTTTGGAATGTATATATCCTGTTTCTTCCGAATTGCTTCCAAAAAGTCCAGCCATTGCTACTCTGCCTTCATACCTGCCAGTGTTCTTTTCCAATCAATTCTGGCCAACTCCTCTCTTATGCGTCTGTAATTCCCTTTACTCCACTATAATACTGATACATCTGAGTTTCGCTTCTTCTTCACAAACTTCAGGGTGAATTCGATCATATTATGATCATTAATCCCTAAGGGTTCCTTTACCTTAAGCTCTCTAAGTAATTCCAGTTCACTGGCATGTGATGTGAAATGTGTTAACTTAGCAGCAGCAGTTCAATGCAATACATAATCTAGCAGAGAGAGACTAAAAAATAATAAATAAAATAAAACATTATAATAAATAAATGAGTAAATCAATTACGTATATTGAATAGATTATTAAGCAACATGCAAAAACAGAAATACCATATATTAAAAAAAGTGAGGTAGTGTCCAAAGCTTCAATGTCCTTTTAGGAATCGGGTGGCAGAGGGGAAGAAGCTGTTCCTGAATCGCTGAGTGTCTGCCTTCAGGCCGCTGTATCTCCTGCTTGATGGTAACAGTGAGAAAAGGGCATGCCCTGGGTGCTGGAGGTCTTTAATAATTGATGCTGCCTTTCTGAGATTCTGTACCTGAATTTAATGAATAATGCTATTTGACTGAAAAAAGAACAATTTTTAACATGTGAAGGGTTATGTTAAAGACAGCTGCACTTCAGAAGCTTATAATATTTGGTCAATTTGTTCTTCTGCAGTTAGCTAAACTACTGTTGTGGAGGTCTAAAAAGTGACAATAGTTGTTAAAGGACAATGTTCTGACTTACTTCCCTTAATTGCACAGTATAACCTCAGTAAGTATAATAATTGCACACGAGCAAGAGCCACACCGACAGCGCAAAAGGTTAATGACTACTGGGATAGATTTGGGAAATCTAAAGTAGATTATGTTAGTGCTGTTAGCTATTGGCCTTGCTTTTGTCTGGTTGGCCCAAAATGATCCTCAAGTTTTAGCACTACACAATCTAAAATTTGAAAAGGGTAGAACTGAAAAATAGTAGAATGGGCAATGGGAAATACTTGGCACATTGGATCAGGCCGAAATAATTGCATGATTGTTGGAGGAGAATATGGCAAAAGGGGCAAAGCTTATTTTGGTATTGAACCTCTTCTCTTTTAGACTCTTGAAGGACTTCAATTGCAGTGCAGAACAGAAAATGTGAATGAATTGCACCTACAATATAACACAGTTAATTTTCTATTCTGTGTCACTTTCTGAATCATGGATATTACCTTCAGTGACTGACAAGCGAAGACTACTAATTGTTTATTTATAAAGTTAATGTTTGACATCCATATTCGGAGCCTCTGCATACATTTGTAGCAGCTGTTCACCATTTCCCCAAAAGCATGTTATTCTGAAGATTAAAAGGACAGGTCTATTAAAGTCTGACTATTGCTTAAAACGGAAGTGAAACCACATTTCCACTTGCAGGCAGTGTTCATCTTTGCACCGATGATGCAATTTTTATGTCAGTTGAGCACTGCATTATGTTATCCCCCATGCCACAGGAAAATTCCATCCACTTTGTTTCAAAGATCAACTATTGTTTGACACTCCTGGAATAAATGTATTTTAATAATGCTTATGGCTGAAATTGGTTTTATCCCTCCATTCAAAAACTAATTCTTTACCCCCACTTCCTAACTGTGTAGCAATCCCCAAAGGCACTGATGTCAACCCCAATGCTACCATATACTCTAACCTCAATTGTCCCAACTCTTCAATTGTCCAGTACCTGAATATTTTGAAACTCATACCACAAGTCAAATTTCTTGTTTGAATGTTTCACTTGAGTTGACGTGGACCAGCAAGATTGAAAACTTCATACACAACTAAATTATAATCAGCAACAGCTGCAGAATATGCCTGGTTGGTTCTCTTTAATAGACTGAGATCTATCATGGATATTAAACAAGGTTAGGATCTTCATAATGGATGGCAATTCCTTCAAAAATATTGAAAAGTAAAGGGCCTGGACGCACAAGTACAAAGATTCCAGTCAAGATGGCACCAAGCGGGTGTCTCCGTTGATGTTGAGGCTCAGATTGTTGAACTGTTCAGATTCATAGGGATGAATTAGGGAACAGAGTGGCGTGTTCAGGCCTTCATTTATGTTGATGGACAGGGATGCTGGGCAGTGAAAGGTCATACTGGAGTTTAGGTCTTCGCTCTGCATTCGAAGGTCAGCAACCTGGATGTGTGACGAAGGATATCCATGATTGGATGGCGGCTGGCAGAACAGCAAGGGCAGGAACTGGTGCCCACCTAGCAACTCCCCTTCCCAAGGTCAGTGAGTCATTGGCAGGTACAACGGAGTTCCGTGCGAGCTGAGGAACAAGGGCCAGGTACCCCCTGGGTGCATAGGTCGGTGGGACTGGAGTCCAAGGCCTAATGTTCAGCATCCCATCATCAATGGAGTCATCACATCGCATCATAGTCGCATTTCACTGTACACGTGATAAGTAAACAAGATCATATTGTCATCACAATAACTGAATTTGTTATCTCGGTATATGCATTAGCTTTTTTAAATATTATTCAAATTTGTTTTTATGTCAAATTCTCATTTTTTTAAAAAAGCAGCTGTTGAAGGAGTGACATGCTTTGGTTTGAATAATCTGCACTTTGATTCTATTTTCCCTGCCTCAGTCTCTACAGGCACATAAATCAATAAAACGAACAACAAGGCTTTGGCTGGTATTGATGAATACAAGTGACATTCCTTGCATAAAAGCAGAAACCTCTGTTGTCAATTACAAGACTTTGTTGATCCTCAGTTGCAGGGAGAGTAGACGTGCCTCTGTTCCTCCACCTGCACTTATGAAAGAGTGAGCTAAAGGGTTGCTGCTGCTGGCAGGAATAAATAAGAAGCGCACAGAAAGGGCAAGCACAAAAATCATCTTTTCATGGGAGGAGATGTCAAACTGTCATGTTAAAATGTGCTGAGAGCCTGGATGCTTGTGGTTGCTGTGGCAACTGTTGTGCCATGTGTCTGCACTTATGTGTTTTTCTGTTAATAATTGCAAATATGAACAAGTGCCAGGTTGCACTTTACACCTGCTTGGCATGTAGTTCTGTCTTAATTGGATGAACTGAAGCTTGGGAAAGAATATTCTGGGCTTTAAAGCAAATTGACAGGTGCAGATGCTCAGACCTTTAACACACAATTTGGATAACAAGAAGACTTTGACCTGCCTTTTATTTTAACAACTCTAACAGTATTTTATCTGCTTCTAGAGAGGAGAACCTTTAAAATTGTAAGGCTTAATGCACCAAATAATAAATACATATTTACTATTTTGACGTACTACTGGCCATCACCTCACAACGGAAACAAAAATGAAATAATATTCCTATTATACAATAAACCTGGAGGATTTATGTTGTGAACAAAATAGCTTTAAACCTGTATCCTCTGGTTCAATTTGTCATTGAGCGGAGTGGAGTCAATGGGGACAAATGGTCAGAATGGTCCTGATGATTGAGTTAAACGGCCCTAATAGTAGGATAACCATGCTCACTGAAGTGAAATTGATAGATTGTATATTGGGAGTGAAATACAATGTACTGACACTACAATATGGATTAACTCAAGCCAATGTATGAAGGGTCCAGAAGGAGGGGAATAAATATACAGTAAGTTTATTTAAGATATTTAAGGCACTGAGAAGAAACACTTTCTGTTGAGATAATTCAAGTGTATGACATATCAACATTATCAAGGAAATTGGATATATCTGAATGCCTCCTAATTTTTTGATTTCAGATTTATTTATCATATATACTTTGAAACATACAGTGAAATGTGTCATTAACAACCAACATGAGTAAGATGTGCTGGGGCAGGCCACGATTTGTCGCCACACTCTATGGTGCCAATATAGCATGCCCACAAACATTGCACATCCACAATTTTGCAGTGTCAGATTTATTAGTGAGTGAATTATTGGTGAGCCAGATGGAATTTTGAACTGATATGGACTTTAATGTGATAAGAGTCTTCAAACATGGTTTACATGAAGGAGAAAGGAAGCGTGAGTAAGGTTAAGGAAGCTAAAATTAAATGGAACCCTTTAAGATTATTAGAAAGCTAATAAGAAAATCAAGAGGGGAATTGAAAGCACCAGGAATGGCCAAGAAAATTCCTTGGCAAGGAGGATCAAGAGATTCTATAACTACATCATTTGCAAGAAGATAACTAGCTGAGGGTAAGACCACTCAAGGATAAAGGACGGAAAATGTGCTTGGAGGCGGAGAATGTGGATCAGGTCCTAAATGTGTACTTCATGCCAGTATTTGCCACAAAGGAAGACACAGAGGATAGGGAAATCTGTGTGGCATACGTTAATATACTAGATATCTTGAGATAAAGAAAGAGATATGTTGGGTTTCTTAAAGATCTTTCTTGTGAATAAGTCATCAAGGCCACCAATTATTGAGAGAAGTATGAGATAAAATTGCTGGGATCTTGACCAAAATCCTTATGCCCTCTCTAGCTACTAGCAAAGTTCCAGAGGGCTGGCAAGTAGCTAATATTGTTCAGTTATTCAAGGAAGAAACTATATTGCGGATCAATGAGCCTTATGTTAGTGGTAAAGAAGATAATGGATACAATTTTACTGATAGGATTTAAGACTGTTGGAAAACCCATGGCCTAATTAGGCATAGACTGCATGGCTTTGTGTGGGACAAGTCATGGCTAACTAACTTGACTGAGTTTTTCAAGGAGGTGACAAAGGTGATTGATGAAGTAGAGCTCTTGATGTTGTTAACATGGATTTTAGCAAGCCATTTGACAAGATTCTTCATGGTAGGCTCAGGCAGAAGATTAAGGTGCATGTGGTCCAAGTTAGAATTGCTTGTTCATAGAAGAGAGAAGGAAATGATAGATAGGATTTATTTTGGCTGGAGATCTGAGACTAGTGTTCCGCAGCAATCTGTCCTTGGACCTCTGCTGTTTTACCAGGATGCTGCTCAGTTTAGAGGGCAGGTGATATGAGGACAGGTTAGACAGACTGGGGTTGTTTTTGTTTCTGCAGTAGCAGAGGTTGAGGGAGGATCTGTTAAGAAGTTTGTAAAATTGAGAGGCCTAGACAGAGTAAACAGCCAGTGACTGTTCTCCCGGGATGACATACCAAACAGCATGCTTTTAGGTTCAGAGGGATGTTCAAAGGAAATACGTGGGGCAAGCATTTTTACACAGAGAGTGGTAGGTAGCTGGAATGTGATGTCTGGGGTGGTTCTGGAAGCAAATATGATAGAAGCATCTAAGAGGCTCATGGATGTGCAGAGATTGGACAGATATGGCATTGTGTAGGCAGGAGAGATTAGGTTACTTAGGCACTTAATTATTAAAAAAAGGATCTGGTGCTTTCCTGGCATATATGATGAATAAACTCTTCTCGGGCTTCCAGCTGGAAACAGGTATCGATTATAACAGATGTTTCAATGCCAAACTCTGCCATCTTTATCACAGAGGATGCCTGGGCATGTCTGGTCTGGTGTTATTTACTCCCCCATGGTCCATCCCTCCTAATTGGTTAGTCCTCATCCAATCAGGTTTCCACTCTCCTACCTTGATTACAATGAAATTTCGGTTCTTACTTAGAGCAAGACTTTTGTCTTTGTTAAATTCTTTTTCTCTTGTTTTATTTCAATGGCTTACTTTACCAGGTGGTTCCAAAAGTCCTTGGCGTGGAACAGCAGTTTTGTGCTGTCGAAGTCAATCCTAAGGCCATTGCGAATGCAATGTTCTGCTACCATCGATTTCTTTGAGTAACCCAAGTGAATACACCTCCCATACTACTTGATGTGGGTATCCACCGTGCATCCCGTCTGGCCGATATATGCTGCTCCACATTCACAGGGAATCCTGTAAACATCATCCGACCTGAGCCCCGGGTCATTTTTGATCCACGTAAGCTGTGATTTGAGTTTCTTTATACAAATGTAGGTATGTGGATGGTATCAATCTGGTATTTCTTCAGGATCCTATTGATCCTTCCAAAAACCATGGAAATATAGGGAAGACAGGCAGTAGCGATGGGTTCTTTCTCATTGTTCGATTTCCTGGTTTTTCCATCCGCCCTTTTAAGTGCCCAATTGACTTCCTTCACCTTGCAGCCATTCTCTAGGAACATCATGCGTAATTATCTTATTTCCTCATGGAGACTCTCTGAGTCTGAAATAGTTTTTGCATGGTAAATCAAAGTAGAAAGAATCTATCCTTGTTAGGAGGCATGATGGTGGCTGTTATTGTTGAGGTATAAGTCCATATGAGTGAGTTTCTGATAGACGCCATGTCAGAGGCTTACACAGGTCAAAAATTACCTGGGACTCAGGTTGGCTGGCATTTACAGAATTCTCTGTGCATGCGGAGCAGCATATATTGGTCAGACAGGATGCACAGTGAAAACCCGCATAAAGAAGCACAGGAGGTGTATTCATTTGAGTTATCCGGAGAAATCGGCAGTAGCAGAATATTCTATTCACAATGACCACTAGATTGACTTCAACAGCATAACACTGACTTTTGGTACCTCCTGATAAAGGGAGCCATTAAAATAAAACTGGAGGAAAAGGTATTTTAACAGTGATGAAGATCTTGTTCTAAGAACTGGAATTCGATTGTAAACAAGATGGGAGAGCAGAAACCTGATTGGACAAAGACTAACCAATCAGGTGGGATGGCCTACAGGGTATAAATACCACTGGACTAGACATGCCCAGGCATCATCCCTGATGAAGATGGCAGTGTTTATCATTGAAATCGATATCTGTACCCAGCTGGAAGCCCGAGGACATTAGGAACTGGAGACCCATCTCTCTCCTGAATGTGGATTACAAGATCCTGTCCAAGGCTATCACCAACAGGGTCAAGTCTGCTCTGGGACAGGCGATCCACCCGGACCAAACCTGTGCTGTACCGTGCAGGAAGATCTCAGACAAACTTGCGCTGCCGAGGGGCACCATCGCCTACGTGCAGGACAGAAGGGTGAACGCCTGCCTGGTCAGCTTGGACCAGGAGAAAGCCTTTGACAGGATATCGCACACGTACATTGGGGGAGTGTCTCCAAAATGGGATTTGGGGAAGGAATCTGGAGTTGGATCAGACTGCTCTACACAGACATCCATAGTGCAGTCCAGGTCAAAGGGTGGGATACAGGCAGCTTCCCCATCAGGTCTGGAGTCAGGCAGGGCTGCCCCCTCTCCCCTGTCTTGTTTGTGTGCTGCATAGAACCCTTTGTGGAAGGCATCAGGAGGGATGAGGGCATAAGAGGGGTGACGCTGCCAGGCAGTGGAGGGACACAAGTGAAAACCTCACTGTACATGGATGACGTCACCGTCTTCTGCTCTGATCAGAGGTCAGTTCGCAGACTTATTGATATCTGCTTACATTTCGAGCTGGCATCGGGGGCCAAAGTCAACCGCACGAAGAGCGAAGCTATGCTCTTCGGCAACTGGACCGACCGATCCAGCGTCCCCTTCACCATCAGGTCTGACCATGTGAAGGTGTTGGGGATCTGGTACGGAGGGGCCGAGGCGTGCGACAAGAACTGGCAGGAGCAGATTGCCAAGGTGAAACAGAAACTGGGACTGTGGGGAGGGTGCTCCCTGTCGATAACGGGCAAGAACCTGGTCGTCAGGTGTGAGGTGCTCTCAGGGCTGCTGTACTTGGCGCAGGTGTGGCCCATCCTCCGCTCTTACAGCTTGGAAATCACCCGAGCTGTCTTCAGATTCGTCTGGGGATCCGAGATGGAGTGGGTCAGACGGACCGTCATGCACAAGTCCTTGGACAATGGGGGCAAGAATGTCCCCAATGTCGCCCTCACCCTCATGGCCAGCTTCGTGTGTGGCTGCATCAGGCTGTGCGTGGATCCCAGATACGTGGGCACAAAGTACCGCTGTGTGCCCAGATTCTACCTGTCGCCCTGGCTACGAAGGATGGGTCTGGCCCCTTTCCCGCGCAAAACCCCTGTCAGCTGGTCGTTGCCTCCATACCTGTCCTTCGTAGAAAAGTTCTTCCAGGCTAACGCCTTTGACCACAGGGTTATCAGGCAGTGGTCGGCATGTAATGTCCTGCAGGCACTGCAGGAGAAGGACGTGATGGACACAGTGGGGTGGTTCCCTGAGCAGACTGTCCAGTTCATCTGGCAAAATGCCTCATCGCCAGATCTCACCAACAGGCACCAAGACCTCGCCTGGCTGGCGGTGAGAGGGGCCCTCCCAGTCAGATCCCTCCTCATCGTCGCCACACCCCATTGCCCACGGGAGGACTGTAATAGGGTGGAGTCAGTGACTCACCTCTTTGCACACTGTGGGTTCGCAAAGAAGGTGTGGAGGAGGATGGAAGGGACGGTGTTAAGATTCATGCCCAGCAGCTGCGTTACCGAGGACTCCGTGATCTACGGGCTGTTCCCAGGGACACACACGGAGACAAACATCCGGTGTTGCTGGCAGATCATCAATTCGGTGAAAGACACTCTTTGGTCTGCCAGAAACTTGGTGGTCTACCAGCACATGGAGATGTCCATGACTGAATGCTGCCGACTGGCTCATTCTCACCTACAGGAGTACGTGCTGATGGATGCACTGAAACTTGGTGCAGCCGCCGCGAAGGCCCGGTGGGGAAGGACCACAGTTTAAGGTTCGTCACCTGTGGGAGTGGGAGTGGGAGTGGTCAGGTGGGGAGGAGAATACCCCTCCTCAGCGGTGTGGATAGATGAATCAACATGGTTCCCAGGAGTGGCTGGAATTGTAACTTTGGAAAAGGAATTAGAGCCAATGCCTGTTTTTATTGTTAATAATTTTATTGTAAATAAGGCTTAATTCTTGACTAAGGTTGAGAGTCAACGAACGATTTATTGTAAACATCTTTCATTTGAATATGGACTGAGAGTCGACACATAATTTTATTGTAAATAATTTTATTTATTGAATAAGGACTCTGAGTCAACGAATGTTTTCTTTCTATGTAAATAACTTTATATTGTAATATTTCTGAATAAAGTATTTTTGGAGGAAAAAAATCTGTACCCAGCTGGAAGCCCGAGGAGAGTTTTTTTGACTTAATTACTAGTTTAGTTAATTTGGCACAACATCATAGACTAAAGAGTCTATTTCTGTGCTGTACTGTTATATGAGTAATCGAATTTCAACCAAATATGAACTGAATACACTTAAAAAATTGCTGGCACACCTGAAAGTATGTTTAAACTAACTAGTGATGAGTTCTGGTGGTGGGGTTGGATATGGGGCCAAGCATTATTTAATAATGGGCCACCCATCTTCATCATTCACAACAATGCTCTAATGCATACAAGGCCAACGAGACCCCAGTTAATTGAGGCATGCATAGTTAATTGAGACTTACCCAAGATGATATCCCGGCTGAAACCTAACCAGAGTTTTAAAAAATTTAGCAAAACTTCCTTGGTTTTCTGTGCCTCTGTTTGTTAAGTCGATAAAGTTCACACATGCACTGCATACGCACCGCACACACACACCACACACGCTAAGAGTGAAGTATATTTTTCATTCTGTGCCTCTGTTTGAGTTTCTTTATGGGTTTGTGGATGGTATTAATCTGGTATTTCTTCAGGATCCTTTTGCCAAAAATCATGGAAATATACACACACAACACAATAGAACGGAAATATATTTTTACTTTTAATTATTGATTAAACTATTGAAAGAGAAACTTTTCTCTTGGACTGAGAACATAGACCATGAGGTAAGAACTTTGGAGCAGAAGTAGGCCATTTGGCCCATCGAGTCTGATCCACCATTTCATCCTGGCTGATCCATTTCCCTCTCAGTCTCAATCTCCTGCTTTCTTCCCGTAATGCTTCATGCCCTAACTAATCAAGAATCTATCAACCTCTACTTTAAATATACATAATGGCATGGCCTTCACAGCTGCCTGTGGCAATGAATTCCACAGATTTACCACACCCTGGCTAAAGAAATTCCTCCTCATCTCTGTTCTAAATGGGTGTCCCTCTTTTCTGACTGAGGCTGTGACCTCCGGTCCAAGGTTACGCCACCATAGGAAATATCCTCTCTATATACACTCTATCAAGGTGTTTCAACATTCAATAGGTTTCACTGAAATCCACCCCCCTATTCTCTGAGTTCCAGTAAATACAGGCCCAAAGCTATCAAATCCTCCTCACACAATAAACCTCTCAATCCTGGAATCATATTTGCGAACTTTCTTTGAACCCACTCCAACATCAGCCCATCCTTTCTTAGATAAGGGACCCAAAACTGCTCACAATACTCCAAGTGAGGTTTCACCGGTGCCTTATAAAGTCTCAACATTGCATCATTGCCTTCATCACCACCAACTCAACCTGCAAATTAACCTTTAGAGAATCCTGCATGAGGACTACCAAGCCCCATTGCACATCAGATCTTTGTATGTTCTCTGCATTTAGGAAATAGCCTTCGCTTTTATTTCTTCTGCCAAAGTGCAAGACCATACACTTCCTGAAAGTGTATTCCATCTGCCACATCTTTACCTATTCTCCTACTCTGGCTATATCCTTCTGCAGCCTCTCTGCTTCCTCAACACTACCTCACTACCTGCCGCTCCACTTATCTTTGTATCATTCACAATTTGGCCATAAGATCATCAATTCCATCATCCAAATTATTGATATATAATATAAACAGAAGCAGTTCCAACACAGACCCATGTGACCCTGTAGAACACCATTAGTCATCAGCAGCTAACTAGAAAAGGTTCCCTTTCTTCCTACTCTTGGCCTCCTGCCGATCAACGAATGCTCCATCCAAGCTTCTACCCTTCCTCCAATACCATGGGCTGTTAACTTGTTAAGCAGACTCATGTGTGGGACCTCGTAAAAGGCCTACTGAAAATCACAATGTCCACCAATTCTCCTTTATGTATCCTGCTTGTTGTTTCTTCAAAGAATTCCAGCAGATTTGTCAGGAGCAGATTTCTCTGGCAAGATTTTCCCTTCAGGAAACCATGCTGAATTTGCCTATTTTATCATGTACCTCCAAGCACCCTGGAACTACATCCTTAACAATCAACTCCAACATTTTCCCAACCACTGAGGTCAGACTAACTGGTCTATAATTTCCTTCCTTCTGCCTCTCTCACTTGTTGAAGAGTGGAGTGACATTTGCAACTTTCCAGTCCTCTGGAACTGTGCCAGAATCTATTGGTTCTTATACGATCATTACTAATACCTCGACAGTCTCTTCAACCACCTTTTTCAAAACCCTGGGGCGTATACCATCTGGCCTTGATGACTTATCTACCTTCAGACCTTTCAGTTTCCCAAGTGCTTTCTCCCTAGTAATGGCAACTTCACTTACTTCTGTCCCCTGACACTCTCAAACTTCTGGAATACTACTAGTGTTTTCCACAATGAAGACTGATGCAGAATACTTATTCAGTTCATCTGTCATTTCCTTGTCCCTCATTATCACCTCTGCAGCATCATTTTCCAGGGGTCCAATATCTACCCTCATCTCTCTTTTACTCTTTATATATCTGAAGAAACTTATGGTATCCTCTTCAATATTATCGACTAACCTACCTTCATATTCCATCTTTTCCCTCTTTATCACTTTTTTAGTTGTCTTCTGTTGTTTTTTAAAAATTTCCCAGTCCTCTAACTTCCCACTAGTTTTTGCTAGTGATTTCAACTATTCAATATAACTTAAATATTTTGGTTTTAATTTCTGGTTGATTCACGTATTATTGATTCCAGTATTGTACATTAAGGTATTTTGCATTCTTTGCAGCATGGTAGCGCAGTGATTAGCACAGCACTTTACAGTATTTGTGACCTAGGTTCATTTCCCGCCACTGCCGATAAGTAGTTTGTTCATTCTCCTCATGACTCTGTGGGTTTCCTCCGGGTGCTCTGGTTTCCTCCGACAGTCCAAAGATGTACCAGTTGGTAGGTTAATTGGTCATTGTAAATTGTCCCCTGATTAAACTAGGATTAAACTGGGGGATTGCTGGGTGGTGAAGCATGAAGGGCTGATAAGTGTCTTATCCATGCTATACAGTATTTCAATAAATAAATAAAATCGAAAGAAATGCATAGACGTTCTCCAAAGTGCAACCAAATCAACATCAGCATCAATTACAAAGTTGTTTGAGTTAACTTAATTATTTTTTTCAAAAATCTTTTGATTTTCTTTGATTAAATCACATTTGTGTGTGAGTATCACTTCAATTTCACCTCGTGTTACTCCTTCAGCCTTTTTCAAATGTCAGACTATTGCGCAGTGCACATCACAAATCAATAGGATTGTGCAGTAATCAGAATGTCTGTTATCACTGACATGCCATGGAATGTGTTGTTTGTGTGGCAGCAGTACGGCACAAGACACTAAAAAGAAATTACTATACGTCACAATAACAAATAAATACGTAAATAATGCTAAAGAGGAATGGTGAGGTGATTCTCATGAATTGTTCTGAAATCTGATATCAGAGGGGGGAAAATCTGTTCCTAAAACAGGCTACTGTACCTCTTCTCTGATGGTAGCTATGAGTCAAGGGCATGTTCTGGATAGTGAGGGCCCTTAGTGATAAATGCCGCCTTCTTTAGACACCACCTTTTGATAATGTCTTCAATGATAGGGTGGCCTTGTGCCCATGATGAAGCTGCCTAGGTCTACAACCCTTAACAGCCTCCTGTATATTGGAGACTCCATACTAGGAAATGACGCAACTGGTCAGAATGCTCTCCACAGTGTACCTGTAGGAATTTGTCGCACATAGCAAGTCTCCTCAAACCTCTCATGAAGTATAGCTGGTAATGTGCCATCAATATTTTGAACCAGAATAGATCCTCTGAGATGTTGATGCAGATAAACTTGAAGCTGATCATCCTTTCCGCTGTTGGCCCCTCAATCAGGATTGGTGTGCGTGATCTCCCAACTCCCCCTTCCTATGGACCACAGTCAATCCCTTAATCTCACTGACATAGGTTGTCGTTGTAACACCATTCAACTGCTGATCTGTCTCACTCCTGTATGCTTCCTTGACACCATCTATAATTCAGCCAACAACAGTTGTGTCACTGGTGAAATTCTAAATGGCATTTGAGCTGTGCCTAGCCACAGAGTTATGAGTGCAGAGAGTGTGGAGCATTGAGCTAAGCACACCTCCTTGAGGTGCATCTGTTTTAATTGTCAGAGAGGAGAAGATGTTCTAATCCATCCACATTGACTGTGATCTCTCGATGAGGAAGTCAAATATCTCGTGTGTTCCAAAAGTGAAATCAGTGAATTTGTTAGTATTACATGGTTAATTTTTATTTTATCATAGGAGTTTTTCCTTTATTATCAGTTAAAATCAATGTCAATCTCTAATGATGCTTAGTTTCACAGTGTATTGGTGTTTTCAGATTTCATTCTCAATTGAATTTACTCTTTTGTGAAATCCAAAACCGAATGTACTCTATGCATTCTTCATAAAAAATGATATCTTCAATAGAATGCAGTTTAACATGAATTTCTTTTTAAAGCTAAATTGCAATTCAGTTGGTTTCATTACTGAAATGCACTATTAAAATGGTCTACATTTTGACGAGATCGCCGGTCTATTTCTCTCACTGGGATCTGATACACGCAGTCCATTCTCAGAGTCTGATAACTTGACAGCTGGAAGTCCTAGATTCTTCTGACCCTTCTCTGTCCTAGAGTTCTAAGATACTTACATGAAATGGAAGCTGAAGTGTGACTCCCATTTCATGGAATTAAGGATTAATCTTTCTAGTCAATAATTAGAATGGAAAACATACATTCTGCAAAAAATGGACCAGAGCTAGAATGCCACATCAGGGATGGTGTGTGAAACAATGAAAAAAATTTTCACTCAACATTTTGGGCCGAGACCCTTCATCAGAACTGGAGAAAAAAAGGTGCGGAGTCAGCATAAGGAGGTAGGAGGAGGGGAAGAAGAAACGCAAGGTGATAGGGGAAAATGGGAGGGGGAGGGTGAAATAAGGAGCTAGGAAGTTGATTGGTGAAAGAGACAAAGGACTGGAGAAGGGGGAATCTGATAGGAGAGGACAGAAATACATGGAAGAAAGAAAAAGGAGAGGAGTAGCAGAGGGAGGTGATGGGCAGGTAAGGAGATAAGGTGAGAGAGGGAAATAGCAATGCGGAATGGTGAAGGAGAGGTGGGTAGGAAATTACCGGAAGTTCAAGAAATCGATGTTCATGCCATCAGGTTGGAGACCACTCAAACAGAATATAAGGTGTTGTTCCTCTTACCTGAATATTGTGACAGTAGAGGAGGCAATGGACTGACATGTCAGAATGGGAATGGGAAGTGAAGTTAAAATGGGTGGCCACTGGGAGAACCTGCTCTTTCTGGCAGACAGGTGCTTGGTGAAACAGTCTCCCAATCTACATCAGGTCTCATCAATATACATCGGGCCACACCAGGAACACAGGAAACAGTACATGACCCCAACAGACTCACAGGTGAAGTGTCGCCTCACCTGAAGTGACTGTTTGGGTCCCTGAATGGTAGTGAGGGAGGAGGTGTAGGGGCAGGTGTAGCACTTGTTCTGCTTGCGGGGATAAGTGCCAGGAGAGAGATCAGTGGGGAGGGATGAATGGACAAGGGAGTTGCACAGGGAGCGATCCCTGCAGAAAGCAGAAAGTGGGGGGGGGGAGGAAAAGATGTGCTTGGAAATGACAGAAGTTACTGAGAATTCTGTGCTGGATGCGGAAGCTGGTGGTGGGGTAGTAGGAAGGGACAAGAGGAACCCTATCTGTGGTGAGATGGCCAGAAGATGGGTTGAGGGCACACATGCGCAAAATGGAAGAGATGCAGTTGAGGGCAGCGTTGATGGTGAACGAAGGGAAGTCCCTTTCTTTGAAGAACTCAGCTTGGAAGAGCAACATCTTATATTCCATCTGGGTAGCCTCCAACCAGACGGCATGAACATCGACTTCTCAAACTTCTGGTAATAACCCTCCCCACTCCTTCACTATTCCCCATTCCCTTTTCCATCTCTCATCTTACTTCCTTACCTGCCCATCACCTCCCTCTGGCGCTCCTCCCCCTTTTCTTTCTTCCATGACCTTCAATCGTCTCCTATCATATTCCCTCTTCTCCAGCCCTGTATCTCTTTCACCAATCAACTTCTCAGCTCTTTACTTCACTACTCCCCCACCTCCCAGTTTCACCTATCACCTTGTTTTTCTTCATCCTGACTCCTCATCTTTTTTTTCTGCAGTCCTGATAAAGGGTCTCAGCTTAAAACGTTGTCTGTATTCTTTCCTCCAGCATTGTGTGTGTGTTACTTGGATATCCAGTATCTGCAGATTTTCCCTTGTTTGTGAGAAAATTTTCAGTGACTGCTTAGAAATATAAAATTTAGTAACAAAGAAGTAAGTTCCCAAATCTCCTTCATCAAACTTCTTTAGATTTGTTTGCTGTAAATATTAAGAAACTTCATTTTTTTTTTGGTGTGCGATTATCCTTCTGAAGACTGTGAGGTATATCTCTCAAGGCATTTGGATGAGTAACATTCAATAATACAAACTCTTCAATCGTTACCAGATAAGAAAAGTTCCATATTCACCACATTACTGATAATCTATTGTCTGATGGAATAATGTTAGATTTTATGAAATTAAAAATATCATTACAGTATGAGAGAATGGGTAAGTGGAAAGAAACTATTCAGCTCTTAGCAGCATATCCTTTCAATGCAGGAACAATGCAGCTAGTCCTATCCCACCCTTTGCCACTCCATTCATTCTTGCAAATTATTTCCTTTCAGATATTTATCTTACACTCTTTTCAGCAGTTGAATCTGCCTCCAGAATTATCTATGGCAGTACATTTCACATCCAAAAGTCTTCATTTCACTTTTTCTACCAAGTATCTTCATTCTAAATCCTATAATTCTTGATATCTCTGCCATTGCGAGGCATTTTTTTTCTATCCACTCTGTCTACACCCTTAGTGATTTTAATACCCCTACCTGACTTCCATGTATCATTCTCTCTTCCAATGGGGAACAATCCCAGCTCCTCCATTTAAGACCCTCATTTCTGGAATCACTTTGGTAAATCTCCTCTATACCCTCTCAAAAGCTTTCACTTCTTTCCTGTATGGCATGCAGGATAAACTCATAACTTGCACACTGTCAGAATAAATTAATTTTACTCTATCATAAAACCAGCTGCATCTTTTAAAAAAAGAAAAAGAATGAATTGCACAAACCTGAAATTTATTTATACTGATTTTTTACTAACTCAGTCCTTTAGTGTATCAATTGTGTCCAACTGGCAAGCTGGTAGAGAACCATGGCTTGCTTACTGCCTGTTATATATGCTCCTGTTTCTTAAAAAAATGATACATTCTGATTAAAGATCTTTTGATCAGAGCAGGCTTCCTGCCATAAGCCAGCCCTGCCTACTGCTGACTTACGTGGTACAACGTATTTGCTCTTTTTGCCTTCACTGTTATAAACTCAATTGCAGGTATCTTCCTGACCGAAATGTTAAGACCAAGACAGGGCCAGGATATGACTATCATATGGTGAGGTAGGGTAGCTCCAAGCCTTGAAATATTTGGGGAAAAATCCTTGACAGTAAAAAATACAGCATGTCCCCAGCTTAGCTAGCTGTCAAAATCAATGACAATCCCGTTCAGACAATTAGAAAGTCAATCAAAGTTTTTAAATATCATTAGAAACTGAAAATATGTAGCAAATCAAGAGAAAGATATACATATAGTCGTGTTGAAAAACATGTAAATGATCTCATGTACGGTCTTGTTTCCTGCAGCTGGTTTTCTTCATTCTAATGAATGGGCTCACTGTTTCTCCAGCTCAGGCTTATAGCACAGGTTCAAGAATTAGATTGGAATTTGAGAAGGTTGTGCTTACCTAGAGGAATCAGTGAGAATATTGCTGGCAAAATTTGATCAGCAAGTTTGGAACTTCAGTATCACATCAGAGTCCCGATTTCTTGACATATGCAACATTTCCCAGCAACATCTGGCCCTTTTTATCTGATTGACCTCCCAATGATTCCATCTGATTTCTATTAATATTATAAATCAGGACAGACTGTGTGCATGCAAGATTTCAGACCGCCCCCCCCTCCATTTTTTCCAGACACATCAATGTTCATTTAATTTTTACCTTCTGGTTCCAAATGGCCAATTATTTCTGCTCCATGTGTATTGCTTAATTTCATAGCATCAACCCAATAACAAAGTTATGTAGAACCTGTAAAACCTTTTATTGCATTAATCACACAAATATTTTATTAATAATATAGTTCCAAGTTCAACCATTTCATAAGTAAATTCAGTTTTGCATTCTATCCTTTAAAATAATTGTGCCCTGCTTTAGTAAATATTTAAATGACTGTCAGCTTGAATGCCCCATATTTTCTAACAATCTACATTGATGATGGAATGGTATAAATAATGTATGTTTCACTCCATTTTTACCTACTTGGCATTTGTGGTGTGTAAAACTGTTTGAAATCGGTGCTATGCAAAGAGCAAGTCAATGTATGCGTTGGGGGTTGTGAACAAGGCCTATCTTCTATCACACGGACACCTATTCAAGTCAGGTTTATTGTTTCTTAACTATATACAGTGAAACCCTGTTATAACGCAATCGTTTGGGTCCATAAAATGTCATCGCGAAAAAAGCAGGGTCGCGCTAAATCAGGGTTGTTGTTACTGTAGAAATTAAAACACAAATTAATTTTTAGTAAAGCTTTTTAATACACAAAACAACAAATAAAAACATTCAAGAATATTAGAAATCATCACTTACAGTTTATTTCTTAAAAAAGTGATGGAGTGTTCCTTGCTTGAACGCAGCATGTCGCTGGCTGCAAGAGAAATCCAGAATGCTTCTGAGTTGTGTTTTTATGTGGTCCACCTCCTAGGTCTCCAGCCAATGGAAGCCAGCCTCGAAGTGTTCAATGGCTTCATACACTTTTGGGGGTGGGGGTGCAGGCTCTTCATTATCATCTTCTTGTGGCTCGAGAACCGGTACACTTGCCTCCGCCGGTGCTATAGTTACGTTACGGATGATTTCGGCGTCCGTCAGGTGCTCATATGTTGGGCATTCGTCGTCGGCAGAGTACCACTGGTGTAGCTCTTCTTCGTTCCATTCAGACAGCTTCTCTGCCTCACGCACGTCTTCCTCTGTGAAGCCGTACAAATCTGGCTCGTTATCATCATCTTCCGTGGTGGATTGGCATGATGAAAAGGCTGGCCCCGGACTCTTCTCCCAGCATTTCTCTACACATGCGATCTTTGCATTGTTTGTACCCCTTACGGCAGTGGGCGTCATCTTTGCTAGCCAGTGTACGGTCTGGGATCATCTTGTAGCAGAGGCCTGTTTCGTCACAGTTGTACACTTGTTCTTCCACGTAGCCACCTTCTTCTAAAAGACTTTTTAGTTCAGCTGGGTATTCGCTGGGCTTCCCTGTTGATCTGCTTGTCAAACTTCTCGGCTTGAGCTTTGAGAATAGGACCGGAAATTGGAAGGCCTTCTGAGCAAGTTTGAAAGAGCCAATCATACAGGGAGTCATCGACACTGACATCTTTGGCTGTCTTCAGGCGTTTGGCTTTTAGTCCTGCTTCTTCTTCAACTTTGCAAAGTGACACGTGTAACTTTTCTTCGTGAGATTTCCAGCCATGAAGTGTTGATTCCAGTATCCCAAGGTCTCGTGCAAATTGAGTTTGACTTTTAGTCTTGATTGCGTCAAGTGCGTGAAGCTCATCTTTCACAGAAAATTATTTTCTTTTTCTAGCAGTTTGTTCCATTTTGAGCAAAAAGAAGGTCCAATGACTCACACAAAATATTGGTGGAACACAGCAGGCCAGGCAGCACCTGGTTGAGACCCTTCGTCAGTACTAACAGAAAGAAGAGATAGTAAGAGATTTGAAAGTGGGAGGGGGAGGGGGAGACCCAAAACGATAGGAGAAGACAGGAGGGGGAGGGATGAAGCCAAGAGCTGGGAAGTTGATTGGCAAAAGGGATACAAGGCTGGAGAAGGGGGAGTATGGATTGACATGGACGTGGAGTTCAATGACTTATCGCGCTATATCAGAATTTGCATAAAATCGGGGTTTCACTGTACATGTATACCATCAAACGAGACAACATTTTTCCGAATCAGGGTGTAAAAGCATAGTAGTACACATAAAACATGTAGCCCATAAGTAAGGATAAAATAGAGAGATGGATTACACATAAATATACAACTAAAGTGCATAAGTTAAATATTGGAAGATACAGAACAGATTAACCAGTGACACTTGGAGTGCAATGCGGCCCTATCCTGTCCATTCTCATTTTTATGCATCAGAGTCTCCAGCTCGATGATAGAAAGTCAAAGAGGAGGCTGGATGGATGGGTGGGATCCTTAATAATACTAAGGGCCCTGCTTATGCAGCACCCCTGATAAATGGTCCTACATGAAGAAAAAGTAATTTGAAACACATCGTACTCATGCATTCCCCATGAGGTACAATGCTGTCTGCCTGTGGAAATTATTACCCTTTACCAAATCTACTCCTTTATTTCAATGATATTATTAATAACAAAGTGATTGGAAATGTAAACAAGACTACCATGGTTCTGTTAATAGCAGTAAAATGGCTGCTGACTGATCAGATAAATGCCTCTTATAGCTTGAAGTGGCTTCCTAATGAACACACGTAAAATGCTGTAGGAACTCAGCAGGCCAGGCAGCATCTAAGGAAAAAAGTGCAGTCGGCATTTCGGGCCGAAACCCTTCGGCAGGACTAGAGAAAAAAAGCTGAGGAGTAGATTTGAAAGGTGAGGGAAATGAGAGAGAAACACCAAGCGGTAGATGAAAATTGAAGGGCGAGGGATTAAACAACGAGTTAGGAAGTTGATTGATGAAAGAGACAGAAGGCCATTGAAGAAAGAAAAGAAAGGAAGGGACAGGCAGCACCGGAGGGAGGTGATGGGCGGACAAGGAGGTAACATGAGAGAGGGACAAGGGGATGGGAAATGGTGAAGGTGGGAGGAGGCATTACTGGAAGTTTGAGAAATCGATGTTCATGCCATCAGGTTGGAGGCTACCCAATGGAATATAAGGTGTTGTTCCTCCAACCTAGGTGTGACCTTATCCCTCAATGGAGGAAGCCATGGATGGACATGTCAGAACAGGAATGGGAAGTGGAATTAAAATGGGTGGCCACTGGGAGATCATGCTTGTTCTGGTGGACAGAGCGTAGATACTCCGTGAAGCGGTCTCCCAATCTACGTCCGGTCTCACCGATATACAAGAGGCCACACGGGCAGCACTGAACACAGTATATGACCCGAACAGACTCACAGGTGAAGTGTTGCCTCACCTGGAAGGAATGTTTGGGGCCCTGAATGGTAGTGAGCGATGAGGTGTAGGGGCAGGTGCAGCAGTTGTTCCGCTTGCAAGGGTAAGTGCCAGGAGGGAGATCAGTGGGGAGGGATGAATGGACAAGGGAATCACGTAGAGAATGATCCCTGCGGAAAGCAGAAAGTAAGGGGGAAGGAAAGGTGTTTGGTGGTGGGATTCAGTTGAAAGTTGCAGAAGTTTCAGAGAATTATGCGCTGAACGTGGAGGCTGGTGGGGTGGTAGGTGAGGACAAGAGGAACCCTATCCCTGGTTATGTAGCAGGAGGATATGGTAAGAGCAGATATGCGTGAAATGGAAGAGATGCGATTGAGGGCAGCGTTGATGGTGGAGGAAGGGAAGCCCCTTTCTTTGAAAAAGGAGACAATCTCCTTCATTTTTGAATGAAAAGCCTCATTCTGAGAGCAGGTGCAACAGTGACAGAGGAATTGAGAAGGGGATGGCGTTTTTCACAAGTAGCAGGGTGGGACTAATTATAGTCCAGGTAGCTGTAGGATTCTGTTGGCTTATAATAGACATCAGTGGATAAGCAGTGTCCAAAGATAGAGACAGTGAGATCAAGAAAGGGAAGGGGAGTGTTGGATATGAACCAGGTGAATTTGAGGCCAGGGTGGAAATTGGAGGTAAAGTGGATGAAATTGACTTGGAACATGTCCCAGCATGGGTCCCAGCTTTACCTGCCTGTTTGTTGGGTACGTGGAACAGTCTGTGTTCCAAGCCTACACTGGTGACCGTCTCACACTTCTACACTACATCAATGACTGCATTGGTGCTGCTTCCTGCACCTGTGCTGAATTCGTCGATTTCATCACACGTGCTGATCTCATCTCTCATAACTACCCGGATTGTACCTCATCCTGCCCTGCTACTTGTAAAAGCACCATCGCCTTCTCTCAATTCCTCCATCTCCACTGTATCTGCTTTCAGGATGAGGCTTTTCATTCTAGAATGAAGGAGATATCCTCCTTTTTCAAAGAAAGGGACTTCCCTTCCTCCACCATCAACGCTGCCCCCAACCACATCTCTTCCATTTCACACAGTCTGCTCTCAGCCCATCCTCCCGTTACGCTTCCAGGATAGGGTTCTTCTCCTCCTCACATACCACCCCACCAGCCTCCGCGTCAGCACATAATTTTCTGATACATCCGCCACCTCCAACGGGATCCCACCACCAAACACATCTTTCCCTCCCACCCACTTTCTGTATTCCGCTGGGATCGCTCCCTATGCAACTCCCTTGTCCATTCGTCCCTCCCCACTGATCACCTTCCCGGCCCATCCTTGCAAGTGGAACAAGTGCTGCACCCGTCGCTGCACCTTCTCCCTCACTACCATTTAGGGACCCAAACAGTCCTTCCAGGTGTGGCGACACTTCACCTGTGAGTCTGTTGGGGTCATATACTGTGCTTGGTGCTCCCAGTATGGCCTCTTGTTTATCAGTGAGACCCGACATAGTTTGGGAGACAGCTTTGCCAAGCACCTACGCTCCAACCGCCAGATAAACCTGGGATCTCCCAGTGGCCACCCACTTTAATTCTACTTTCCATTCCCATTCTGATATGTCCATCTATGGCCTCCTCTACTGTCGCAATGATGTCAAACTCAGGTTGGAAGAACAAGACATCAAGGTAGCCTTCAACCTGGTGGTATAAACATCAATTTCTCAAGCTTCTGATAAAGCCCCCCACTATTCCCCATTCTCATTTTTATCCTGTCAGTTTATCTCCTTACCTGCCCATCTCCTCTCTCTTGTGCTCCCCCCTTTTCCTTCTCCCATGGCCTGTCCTCTCCTATCAGACTCCCCCTTCTCCACTGCTGTATATCTTTCACCAATCAACTTTCCAGCTCTTTACTTCACCACTCCCCTTCCTGGTTTCGCCAATCACCTCGTGCTTTTCCCTGCCCTTCCCCCTTTTAACTCTACTCCTCAGTGTTTTTTCTTCAGTCTTGCTGAAAGGTCTCAGCCCAAAATGTCAATTATACTCTTTTCCAAAGATGCTGCCAGGTCTGCTGAGTTCCTCCAGCATTTTGTGCCTACTGCTTGGATTTCCAGCATCTGCAGATTTTCTTTAGTTTGTGTTTGGCTTCCTACTGGATTTCTTATCTTTAACAATATTTATTGTGATAAATTGGGCATGTTCCTGATGAAATAACTCTTGTTCTCAGTACCATCATGATTAATCTTTCTCCATTTTAAGCGGTCGTGACCTAGACATTCAAAGCAGTTGGTGAGAACATTGTATTGTTTCAAGGAGGCTTTGAGATCATCTTTGAATCATTTTCTCAATCCATCTATTGATTTTCTTTCCATCACATAGCATATCTCTTACTTAGGTCTGATCTTGGGCACATGATCAATGTGGCTTGTCCATCAGAGCCAATAGGGTGTAATTAGGATCTCAGTGCTGTGGAAATCGGCCGAGGAAAAGATGCTGACATAGCTTTGCTTGTTCTGTTGGTGAATGCAAAAAATTGTGTGGAAATATTCCCTCAGAGCTGTGAGTTGTCTACTCACTGAGTTGTCCATAACTCCGAAGGGTTAAGAATGGTGGGGGAATAAACCAGGAACCAGGGACTGTTGAATGCAGGAGAAATAATTGCATGTGTCTCTATTGATAAACTGAACAACTAAAGGGGTGATCAAGCTCGGTGAAGAATAAAGGAGCTACTGCAGGAATCCTCATAGAGTGCCAGTGGCTTTAAGGGATAAAAGAAACATCAGATAGTCTTGTCAGGTAAAACATTGTAACAAAATCACTGGTTTTGGATCTTTTGAATTCCAGTGATGCCTAAAAAAACAGATTAAAGATTTAAATAGGGATACTAAAATAGAGTGTTATGATGGAAGAAGTGACTTTATGTATACACGGTAATAATTTTTTAATCATAATGCTGAAAGTGGGATCACTTAGGTGAACAGTCATCAAGTGTAACTAATTTCAAAATACCCTTTTAGGATGCATAAGTCATTTGGAATAACAATGCATCGGAAGTTTTTCCAAAGAAAATCGCACGGGTTGCGTCAAGAACTTCAGTGATTGAAGTCATTTTCGATGAAGTGGCATTGTAGATTTAGGAAAAATGGCAAATGGACAAATAGGTGACAGATGGAAAACAGAGTCTGGAAGTACATAGTCATGAACTTTAGTAGAAGAAATAAAAGTGTAGACTATTTTCTAAATGGAGAGAAAATTCAAAAATCTGAGGTGCAAATGGACTTGGTAGACCCTGTGCAGGACTCATTAAAGTTAATTTTGCAGGTTGGGTAGGTGGTGAAGGAGGCAAATGGCCTATTTCTGCTCCTGTATATTATGGCCTATGGTCTAAAACCCAGAAGAAACACTTCACGATAAATATTTAATCACAATGTTTCAAAGGTGCTGTGAACACTGGCTAGTGTTGAATAAAGCATTACTTGGTAGGCAGTTAGTTACCTTGGATGGAGGACTTTGCAAATCCAGCCAGTTAAAACAATTTTGAAGGTGTAATGTTGATAGATGTGGCAGAAATCCAATGTTTGTATAGATTGACTCGGTATCTGAGTAACACACACAAAATGCTGGTGGTACACAGCAGGCCAGACAGCATCCATAGGAAGAAGCACAGTTGACATTTCAGGCCGAGACCCTTCATCAAGACTAGACGAAGGGTCTGGGCCTGAAACGTCGACTGCTTCTTCCTATGGATGCTTTCTGACCTGCTGCGTTCCACCAGCATTTTGTGTGTGTTGCTTGAATTTCCAGCATCTGTAGATTTCCTCGTGTTTGCGGTATCTGAGTATGTTTCTTTCTCAACTCTGAGAGATGGTGGCCCCCACAAAAAATCTAACAAGGTTTATAAATTCATGGCATTATTTATATACTTAATACAGAGTGGTATTGGGAAATACCATAAAGAGGTGCCTAGAACCCCAAAATAGTAGTGATCATTACACTGCTTCCAGGATGCCAGACTGGATCAGGCTGATCCCAGCCCCTGTATTGAGGTCACCATGCAGGCTAATGGTTAGCCACCTAGCAAACTAAGCTGTTGTCATGAGGCTCCTGAAGCCCTGATAGTGACATTGCTGCATTCCATTCACAAGTCGCAACTGGCCATGAGCACCAACCAGGCCATAAGACAGCGGAAACTAAGGCCCTTGAGCCGTCATTCAAAGAATCCTGCAGAAAGGATACAGAATCATTTGCCCATTGAATCTGTGCCAACCCTCAAGCAGGTTCAAAGGATACAAAGAATTCAAAGTACATGTATTATCAAAGTATGCTTAAATTATACAGCCTTGAAATTTACTTGGTTACAGGCAGCCACAAAGCAAGAAACCTGAAAGAACCCAGTTTAACAAAGACCAACACCCAATGTGCAGAGAAAGAGAAAAACACAAATCATGCCAACAAAAGAAGCAAGCAACAGCATTCTGAAACAAATGGAGTCCATAGATCCCAATACCCAGAGCATCCGGAGTAGGCCCAAAGCCTTGGTCTCAGTTCATCATATTAGTGGCACAAATTGCCGCATAGCACACAGACACGTAGCACAGCAGCTGGAGCAGACTCACAGCCTCAGCACTACAGATAGAGGAATGAACATCGCAGGAGAGCGAGTGAAATCACCCCAAATCTTGCCTCCAGTCCCAGCACCCTGCCTTTCCAGTCTATCTGATCCAGCATTTAAATTGCCCAAATACTGTATCGTGCCTCGTATTAGGACCCGAACCCTGCTGCAGCATTACATTCTGGGCCTAGTCCTCACCACCCAGTCTAAAGCCATTCTTGACCTCTCCAAGTCCCTTTGGTACTTAGAGTGATCCAACTTCACACCCAGGTTAGATGAAGGGCTTCGAAGATCCTCCACCTCAACTCCTCACTGAATCGATCACTCCAATTCCATCTCTGACAGCAACGTCATCTCTCTCTGTGATTTCATCACAAACACTTTACGCTCCGACTTTGTAACGCACCAGCGCATCTCATCCCTCAAATCAGCTTCACCTCTGCTTGCCTCTTCATTGTTTGCAGTGATAGTTCACTACAAATTGCTTCAGAAAAGATGTCACTAATAATGTTTTTAGTTGAAATTCTTGCCTTTTGAACTAACAGTAAGTTGTCGCACGCCTTCAGCAATGCCATCTTAAACCGGAAATAATTTCATTAATCCTGTACAAATCACACTTTATTCTCCTCATGTTTCCATAAACATCCCCCAGACACTATAACTCACTATGGCACACTGGAGGCAATTGGCAGTGGCTAGTTAACATCCCAACAGTTATCTTTGGAATATGGGAGGGAACTGGAAGAAACTGAAGGAAATTTGCAAGGTCATAGGAAATGCATGCATACTCCATGCAGGCAGCGTCAGAGATTACAACTGAACTCCAGCCATTGGAGATTTAAGGCACAGCCCTATTGCCTGCAATATTTTGACATCTCAAGGAAGATATGATCATATAATGTGATGTATTTTGAATTTGCTTTAAGTTGGTGAACTAGACCATAATCAGCGGTTCATCTTTGGATCTGAATGAACCTGCCATAGTTGTGCAGCTTCATCAAGACTTGTGTGGTTGAGTGTGTGCCTTTGAGAACAAACCTGATATACCCAAACCAGATGGTGTTAGTGAATCCGGAGATTCGCAGTCTGCCGAGGGCTAGATCTGTGCCATTCAGGACCAGAGATGCAGAAATGCACAAGAACCCTAGGTGTGACATACAGAAGACTATCATAAGACCAAAAAGGTAATTCCATGTGAAGTTAGAGACATAATTTAATTAAAGCTGTGGCAGGTTTGCATGCCATTACTTCCTATAAGGCAAAAACTAACAACATAAATAGCCATGATGCTTCACTCCCCCATGAGCTCAATACTTTTTAAATATGCTTTGAAAGGCATATCACTACACCTGTGCAAATTCCCACAGCATCTGGCAACCATGTCCTCTGTCTTCGAGGCTGACATCAGAACATCCTTCAAGATAGTGAACCCTCGCAAGGCATCTGGTCCTGATGGTGCACCTGGTAGGGTACTGAAAACGTCTGCCAACTAAATACTGGAGTGTTCAAGAACATCTTCAGTCTCTCAGTGCTGCAGTTGGATGTTCCCACCTGCATCAAAAGGGCATCAATCATACCAGTGCCCAAGCAGAACACTGTGAGATGCCTCAACAACTCCACTACTATGATGAAGTGCTTTGAGTGGTTGGTCATGACTAAAATTAGCTCCTGACTAAGCAAGGACCCAGACATGCTGCAATTTGCCTACCACCACCACAGATCTACCTGGACAACAGTAACTGTTACATCAGACTACAGTTTATTAATTACAGCTTGTCACTCAACATCGTATTCCCCTTGGCACTAATGAATACGCTTTTAATCCTCCCACTGCAACTGTATCCTTAAGGTGTTCATCGAGAGATCACACTCAGTGCAGACCAGTAGTAACATCTCCTCCCTACTGACAGTCAACACTTGCACCGTTCAAGCATCAGGAAGGAGGTACAAGAGCCTCAGGACCCACACTACCAGGTTCAGCAACAGTTATTACCCCTCAACCATCAGGCTCTTGAACAAGAGGAGATAACTTCACTTAACTTCATTCACCTCAGCATTCAATTGTTCCCATGACCTATGGACTCACTTTCAAGGATTCTTCATCTCATGTTCTCGATATTTATTGTTTGTTTATTTATTAATATTATTATATTGTTTGTTTTGTTTTCTTTTTGTTTTTGCACTGTTTGTTTTTTGTATGTTGATTATTTGTCCACATTGTGTACAGTTTTTCATTGATTCTATTGAGTTTCATTGTATTTACTGTGAATACCCACAAGAAAAATGAATTTCAGGGTTGTACTGTATATGGTAACATATATGTACAGTACTTTGATAATAAATTTAATGTGAACCTTGAACTGTAGGGTGTCTACTTCACCCTCTGTTCCACTCATGACAACATGGCTTAGCACAGCTCCAATGCCATCTCTAAGTTCACCAATGACACTACGTTATTAACAGAAACTCAGACAGCGATGAAGAGGCATACAGGAGGGAAACAGACCAGGCAGGTGAATGATGTTATAGCAACGACCTTTCACTCAACGTCAGTAAGACCAAGGAAATTATTGTGGACTTCAGAAAGGGGATGTCTTGAGAACATACAAGAGTCCTCATTGAGGGATCAGCTGTGGAAAAAGAGAGCAGTTTCAAGTTCTTGGATATCAAAATCTTACAGAATCTGTCCTAGGCCCAAGATATTGATGCAATCATGGAGAAGGAGTGCCAGCAGCTGTATTTCATAAGGAGTTTGAGGAGATTTGGTATGACACCAAAGACTAGCAAATTTCTACAGATGTACCATAGAGAACATTCTGATTAGTTGCATCACTATCTGGTATTGAGGCTCCAATGCAGAGATCACAAAAAGCTGAAGAGGGTTGTAGGCTCAATGGGTAAAAGCCTCTCCACCAAGACGGACATCTTCAAAAGGCAGTGCTTGTAGAAAAGGAGTTCCCAACTTGGGGTCGAGGGTTAATGATAAGGCTCCATTGCATTATAAGGGTTGGGAACCCCTCCTCTAGAAGGAGGGATTCATCATCACCCAGGGATTCCCACTTCTCATTGCTACCATTAAGGGGGAGGTGCATGAGCTGAATACCCACTCTACATCACTGTTCCTCCTTTGCGCAATATATTTATTTTTTAATTGTCACGTAGTAATTTATTTATGTCTTGCACTGTACTGTTGCTGCCACAATACAACAAAATTCATGACGAAGTAATGCCTGTGATAATTATCTGATTCTGATTCCAATTCTGTACGAACTTGCTGCAACATTGAGGCAGAATAGCCTATACATTGAGGGTATTAATCAGAAGCAGAGAAGAACATAATTGAGAAGGAGTTCTTAGCAATTGTGTTTGTCCATGATACTGAAACAATTGTTCTTGAAGTATTAAATAATCCACTTACAATAATTGCATGAAGTTTGCTGAGGATACTTCGAAAGTACTACATGTACTATATAAAGGGGAGAAGTTATATCAGCTGATACACGCAGTAGAACATCTTTATTCCACTTCCAGCTGGACATGCATGTTGGGAAACACTCATAGGTTGCAGATCTTTCAGAAACAGCAGTAAGTTGTTATTCAGGGAGGATAGTTGATGATTAGGTCAGAGGTATCTGAATTTCAAGACAATTGCTCTATGCAAGGAAGGCTAATATTTATAAGGTACCGGTCTAGTCGTGCAAAACATTAGTAGGTTGCTCAAGTGTGTATTCATTAAGATCATTAGTCAAGGGTAATAACAGTTCATCCAGTGTGTTTCAAACTATGAAATTTGTTTGACACATCATAGTTAGGCAGATGAGAAATCTCGACATTGTGGCTCTGCCATGCGTGGACCTTTGCACAATTAACTTTGTAAGTTAATTGGCTATGCTCTGCTTGTTGTGTATGATTACAACAACATTTACCTCAACTGCTGCCAGCAGTCCCTTGAAAAAAATCAGATAATTTGTGCTAGGTTTGGAATTCTAGATGTTGTGGTTACGAATATTGGACCACACTTTACATTTGTAGAATTTACTATGATATGGAGTTTTCAACATGTGATAACAATGCCGGGGTGTGTACAATCATACAATGTAAAGCTGAAAATGTTTTGAAAGCATTTCAAAGTTTAGAAGGAATGTACTGCATCTGAATTTTTAGTTATACTCGGTTGGCACAGACTCTAAGCGAAAGGGGTAGAACTTTGCTGAGGCTAATGGGCCATGCATGCAAAGCACCATTTCCTATTGCAGATATACCTGGTAAAGGCTTGATATTCTACTGAAGAAGAGACTGCCACTATGATCAGAATATATGGTTGCCTGAAATAATGAATTGCTCTGAAATGCAGGTTTCCAGTGTTGTCCCAAGTTTCCAAAGTAGAATACAAAACCTGATAATAGCTGCTGATCACATTGTTCAAACAATGGCTGACATTCATAGACCTGGAAGGTACTTTTTGCCTTCTGCACAATTGAATAATGAGTGTTTGAAGAGATTGTGTTTCATTCCAGAAAACAGTGAGATTTTATTCTTTTAAGCAGAAAGACATTAAGTGGTCTTTGACCTCACTAAGTAAATACCATTATGTTGGGTAATAAGGTCACATGAGAAGATTTATTTAATATTTATGTATACTAAATACATAGTATTTAGTTACTATGTTATGGGGAGTTCTTGATTGAGCCTTTGATGAAACCAAGCAATATGAAAAATTGTTGGTCTCCCTTGTTTTAATGCAACTAATTTATTTTACTTGAAGTAAAAGTCAATTTCTCATTTGTAACTACACTTATAATTAAAGAACAATTGACACAACCGTGAGGACAGATGGGGATTAATTTTAAATTTTATGTAACTTCAAGTGGCAGATCATCTATTTTGATTTAGCTGTGCATGTTGGTGGATTAGTGACCTGCTCAAGAACTCAGCAATCAAATGTTCGTCAAAGATCGACCAGTCAACTATTTTAAGGCAGCTATATGCCTCTGTATTAATCAAGCTTTCATACAACATGGCTAGAACTCTTGGCTGATGAAATTCCATCAGGTAATTGCTGGAATGTGGGAGAAACAAGAAGCAGAAATGGTTCGTTCCACCAATTCCTGTGATAAATTCCTATGATGTTTAACTCTGAGGACCCTAAGTTCATTCAAATGTGAATTCCCTTTTGATCCAATTCCAATTACAATACTCACTCCTTCACATCCTCGTTACTATCATACAAACCTTAGCTGGCATCTGCTTCACGTACATCATGACTTCATTGTGAGATCTAATATCACCTTCTTCCATACTCTGACTAATTACTGAGGTCCTTCACTTTGTCTTCTTGCTTTTTTTTCATGTGATTGGTCAGATTCGTCTTTCTATCCTATTTACATGTTCTTGTTTTTAATTACTTGCCTCCTTGTCTTTACTTCCTTCCTTCTCCAGACATTACTTCAGTTATCTTTTTCTACAAGGTTCAGCAATATTTCAGGGCTGTAACCTCAGTGCCCTTTTAGTTACTTCATGCACAAATTCCCCATTGATCCACAAAATAATTTCATGCACTTGCCAAAAATAAGGGATGCAAACTAAGAAGCACTGCCCTGATACTGTGTGAATGTTTTCATTTATCGTTGTTTGCCAATGAATATAACGAGCAGTGCAAAATCCCACAAGAATTATTGACAAAAAAGCAACTAATCAAATCATTATAGATGTGCAAACTCGTTTATTAAAATTTCACCAAAATTTGATGACTACTGACCACATGCTTAGACAGCTCTTATTGATTTATTTCTAAATGTAATCTAAATTTCTGAATGTGAATTCGAATGGAAAAAGGCAGTGCACTGCTAAGGGCATGACCCTTAACAATGGTGATGAGCAGAGAGACCTTGGGGTCCAAGTTCATAGCTCCCTGTAAGTGGCTATGCAGGTTGATAGGGCGGTTAAGAAGTAATTTGGCATGCTTGCCTTTATTAGTCAAGGCACTGAGTTCAAAGGTCATGAGATAACATTGCAGCTCTATAGAACTCCAATTCAGCCACTTCTGGAGTATCGCATACAGTTCTGGTGGTTCCATTATAGGAAGAATGTTGAGGCTTGGGAGAGGGTGCAGAAAAGGTTTACCAGGACAGTGCTTGCATTAGAGGGCAAGTGTTATAACCAGGTGTTGGATAAACGTGGGTTGTTTTCTCTGATGCTGCTGAGGCTGAGGGGATATCTGATAGAGGTTTTGAGGCATAGATAGAGTAGACAGTCAATATATTTTTCCCAGGGTTGAAATGTTTAATACCAGAGGGTGTGCATTCAAGCTGAAAGGGGGTAAGTTCAAAGAAAAGCTGAAGGAGAAGTATTTTTACACAAATATGGGTGGATGCCTGGAATGCATGGCCTGAGGTGGGTGGTAGAGACAGATACATTCGGGACTTTTAGGTGACATTTAGATAAGCACGTGAATGCGAGGAGAATTGAAGAATCGTGTAGGCAGAAGAAACTAGTTTAGTTGGTCATTTGATTGCTAATTTAATAGGTGCGGCACAACATTGTGGGCCAATGCGCCTATTCCTGTACTGTACTATTCTGAGTTCTGTGTAACTAGACAATACACTGTACATCTGTTGAAGTTTTTGTAGTTTGGATCAAGGGCATTTGTTGTTCATAGCTGATAACAGTGGTTTTTCATTTATAGCAAAAACAATGGATGGGAGGTCATCTTCACATAAGATCACACTCTGGAAATACAGATGATAATTTATCTGTATTAGTATTATATCTGTATTATACAGATGATAATTTATCTGTATCAGCACGCAAACAGCCAACATTAGACTTGTACCTAAATATTTTGTCTTATTCTTCACCTGACATTAGAATTAGTCATATAGATCCTAAAAGCAGTGCTATTTTATAGAGATTATTTTGAGTAAACAATGGCCAGAAAGCAATACACAAAAGCAATATGTTGTTCTGTTGTTAGCACGTAGAAGTTGATTGTTTCTGGAGTGGAATAGGATTGGAAGGATTTTGAAATTAATCCACACTACTGAGACCCTTCAGCCCGAAACATCGACTGTACCTCTTCCTAGAGATGCTGCCTGGCCTGCTGCGTTCACCAGCAACTTTGATGTGCGTTGATCTGTCACAGTCTAGTCATAAGGAAGCGATAGAATTGTGTAAATCTGACTAAGGTCCTTTCCAGTGGAGGTAACATTAAAAGCCTTTCCCTGACAACTAAAGATGAAAGAGTCTGTGAAACAGAACAGAGGAGCAACTGTGCAGAAACACTGGAATACATCACCAAAGTTGCTGCTTGACTAAACCTTCATTGTTGTTTCAATGGGCATCCAACAGAAGGAAGGTAATTGTTCCTCCCCTCCTGTAACTGATCTATAACTGAAATTGAGAAAGATTTTGTTTCTGTGGAGAACTGGTTAAACCACAATGCACAAAATACAAGGTTAGAAACTTGATAAAATCTTCATCAGGAACTGGAAAACAGATCATATTGGGAACTGCAAAGTCCAAACGTGGAGAATAGATAGTTAAAGTCTGTCCTGAGCCTTATAGGCTAGTGCTTATGCCGGTTTCCATGGTGGGAAGCGACTGAGAGTACAAGACTCCTCCCCAGATAGGACAAGTCTATCGCAAGGTTAACCCCCAGCATTTTGCCAGTACCCATTTTCAGCTTGGTGGACTTGAGCAGTGTGTGGTTAAGTGCCTTGCTCAAGGACACAACATACTGCCTCAGCTGGGGCTTGAACTCACAACCTTCAGGTTGCTAGTCCAACGTCTTAACCACTTGGCCACACACCACACATGGAGGATCAGATATTGGTGCTATATCTAAGTGATCTGGATACTGAAATCAAATGTAAATTTAATATATCTGTCTTTAATACAAAAATATGGAGAGTAAGATAGAGAGAAAACCCAACCAACAATATACAAATGGATTTACAGTCAGGCACTCCAATAGAGAGTAGAAATTTTTGGTGATTGTAATGTACTGCACCCAGCCTGAAAAATACATATCACAAATGTCACAGTGAGAAGAAAATAACAGTGGGAACTTTAAAAAAGGACTTTATGTAATCATCAAGGCCACAAGACAATTTGAAAATGTCAACTGAAGCATAAATTAGAGAGTTGGGAATACAAAATGAAAACTTCTAGAAGTGATGCTGAGGTTTGTAATGCATGGGGAATGAAGGATAATATTTGGAATACTGATTCAGTCTGGAAACCAAAACAGAAAAAAGATGCATCTCACACAAAAAATGCTGGTGAACCCAGCAGGCCAGGCAGCATCTATAGGAAGCGGAACAGTCGAAGTTTCAGGCCGAGACCCTTCGTCAGGACTAACTGAAAGAAGAGGTAGTAAGAGATTTGAAAGTGGGAGGGGGAGGGGGAGATCCAAAATGATAGGAGAAAACAGGAGATGGAGGGATGAAGCTAAGGGCTGGAAAGTTGATTGGCAAAAGGGATACGGGGCTGGAGAAGGGAGGGGATCATGGGACGGGAGGCCTGGGGAGAAAGAAAGGGGGAGGGGAGCCCAGAGGATGGGCAAGGAGTATAGTGAGAGGGACAGAGGGAGAAAAAAGAGAGAAAAAAAATTAATAAATAAATAAACAAACAAACAAATAAATAAGGCATAGGGTACAAAGGGGAGGTAGGGTATTAACGGAAGTTAAGATGTCAATGCCATCAGGTTGGAGGCTACCCAGATGGAATATACGGTGCTGTTCCTCCAACTTGAGTGTGGCTTCATCTTTACAGTAGAGGAAGCCGTGAATAGACATATCAGAATAGGAATGGGACTTGGAACTAAAATGTGTGGCCACTGGGAGATCCTGCTTTCTCTGGCAGACAGAGCGTAGGTGTTCAGCAAAATGGTCTCCCAACCTGCCTCGGGTCTCGCCAATATATAGAAGGCTGCATCAGGAGCACCAGATGCAGTATATCACCCCAGCCAATTCACAGGTGAAGTGTCGCCTCACCTGGAAGGACTGTCTAGGGCCCTGAATGGTGGTGAGGGAGGAAGTGTAAGGGCATGTGTAGCACTTGTTCCATTTAGAAGGATAAGTGCCGGGAGGGAGATTGGTGGGAAGGGATGGGGGGGACGAATGGACAAGAGAGTCACGTAGGGAGCAATCACTGCGGAAAGCAAAAAGGTGGGGGGAGGGAAAAATGTGCTTCATGGTGGGATCCTGTTGGAGGTGGCGGAAGTTACAGAGGATTATATGTTGGACCCAAAGGCTGGTGGGTGGTAGGTGAGGACAAGGGGAACCCTATTCCTAGAGGGGTGGCGGGACAATGGGGTGAGAGCAGAGGTGCGTGAAATGGGAGAGATGCGTTTGAGAGCAGAGTTGATGGTGGAAGGAGGGAAGCCCCTTTCTTTAATAAAGGAGGACATCTCCTTTGTCCTGGAATGAAAAACCTCATCCTGAGGGCAGATGCGGCAGAGATGGAGGAATTGCGAGAAAGGGATGGCATTTTTGCAAGAGACAGGGTGAGAAGAGGAATAGTCCAGATAGCTGTGAGAGTCCGTAGGCTTATAGTAGACATCAGTAGATAAGCCGTCTCCAGAGATAGAGACAGAATGATCAAGAAAGGGGAGGGAAGTATCGGAAATGGACCAGGTAAATTTGAGGGCAGGGTGAAAGTTGGAGGCAAAGTTAATGAAGTCAACGAGCTCAGCATGCGTGTAGGAAGCAACGCCAATGCAGTCGTCGATGTAGCAAAGGAAAAGTGGGAGACGGATACAAGTATAGGCTTGGAACATGGATTGTTCCACAAAGCCAACAAAAAGACAGGCATAGCTGGGACCCATATGGGTGCCCATGGCTACACCTTTAGTTTGGAGGAAGTGGGAGAAGCCAAAGGAGAAATTATTAAGAGTAAGGACTAATTCCACTAGACGGAGCAGAGTGGTGGTAGAGAGGAACTGGTTAGGTCTGGAATCCAAAAAGGAGCGGAGAGCTTTGAGACCTTCCTAGTGGAGGATAGAGGTATATAGGGACTGCACATCCATGGTGAAAATAAAGCAGTGGGGGCCAGGGAACTTAAAATCATTGAAAAAATTCAGAGCGTGAGAAGTGTCACGAACATAGGTGGGAAGGGATTGAACAAGGGGGGATAAAACAGTGTCGAGGTATGCAGAAATGAGTTTGGTGGGGCAGGAGCAAGCTGAGATAATGGGTCTACCAGGACAGGCAGGTTTGTGGATCTTGGGTAGGAGGTAGAAACGGGAAGTGCGGGGTGTGGGAACTATAAGGTTGGTAGCAGTCGATGGGAGATCCCCTGAGCTGATAAAATTGGTGATGGTGTGGGAGACAATGGCCTGGTGCGCCTTGGTGGGGTCATGATCGAGGGGTAAATAAGAGGAGGTATCCGCGAGTTGTCACTGTGTCTTGGCAAGGTAGAGGTCAGTACGCCAGACTACAACAGCACCCCCCTTATTGGCGGGTTTTATAGTAAGGTAGGATTCCACCATTAAGCACATCTTCCCTCCCCCCCCCTTTCTGTTTTCCACAGGGATCGCTCCCTGCGCAACTCCCTTGTCCATTCGTACCCCCCATCCCTCCCCACTGATCTCCCTCCTGGCACTTATCCGTGTAAGCGGAACAAGTGCTACACATGCCCTTTCACTTCCTCCCTTACCACCATTCAGGGCCTCAAACAGTCCTTCCAGGTGAGGCGACACTTCACCTGTGAGTTGGCTGGGGTGATATACTGCGTCCGGTGCTCCCGATGTGGCCTTTTATATATTGGCGAGACCCGACGCAGACTGGGAGACCGCTTTGCTGAACACCTACGCTCTGTCCGCCAGAGAAAGCAGGATCTCCCAGTGGCCACACATTTTAACTCCACGTCCCATTCCCATTCTGATATGTCTATCCACGGCCTCCTCTACTGTCAAGATGAAGCCACACTCAGGTTGGTGGAACAACAACTTATATTCATTCTGAGTAGCCTCCAACCTGATGGCATGAACATTGACTTCTCTAACTTCCGTTAATGCCCCACCTCCCCTTCATATCCCTTCCCTTATTCATTTATTTATTTGTTTGTTTGTTTGTTTGTTTATTTATTTATTTTTCTCTCATTCTTTTTTCTCCCTCTGTCCCTCTCACTATACTCCTTGCCCATCCTCTGGGCTCCTCTTCCCCTTTCTTTCTCCCTAGGCCTCACGTCCCATGATCCTCTCCCTTCTCCAGCCTCGTATCCCTTTTCCCAATCAACTTTCCAGCTCTTAGCTCAATCCCTCCCCCTCCTGTCTTCTCCTATCATTTTGTATCTCCCCCTCCCCCTCCCACTTTCAAATCTCTAACTATCTTTTCCTTCAGATAGTCCTGATGAAGGGTCTTGGCCCAAAACGTTGACTGTAGTTCTTCCTATAGATGCTGCCTGGCCTGCTGCGTTCACCAGCACTTTTTGTGTGTGTTGCTTGAATTTCCAGCATCTATAGATTTCCTTGTGAAAAGATGCATCTAATTTGCAGAACAGTGCAAAGAAGGCAACATAACTAATTCCATGTAAAATATAAAGTAGGGCTAGAGTTATAATAAATTAAGTTCATTAGTACAAGAGAGGACGCATTACTAAAGGTCCCAGGACAATTCATTGGTCATGTATTACAGCCGTCACTGCAGAAGACAGGAACTGGATAATGCAAAGACCAGGGTGGGAGGATGCTTACAAGTTGAGGGGGAGGGGGATCTGATGAGACTATTGAGAAGGAATTGGTGAAAAAAATGAATGTATTGGAGTGCAAGTAACAGTGAAGTGACCAAAGAGAATCAAGAGTTCAGAGAGGATGGAGATGAATGGGAAATGGAGAGAGTGGGATCATTAGAGAGGGTGGAGATGAATGGGAAATGGAGAAGATGAGACCATTAGAGAGGGAATCAGGAATGAAAAAGAAAATGCTGAAATAACTGGAAATCAGGATGTCAGAAAAGAGGTCAGAGGCATGGGAACAGATCAGTGAAAAGGAAGGGGAGACTTCTGATAGCCAAGAGCACATTGCATTAGAAGTTTAGCAATGGGATGCTGGGGATTTCTCTACAAAAGACCAGAGAAATAAAGGAATCTACCTTAGGAAAGATCAACGCCTTTGATCCTTGCATGAAACCCAAGCAGGAATGGATTCTTTATTCAATGCCTGAGGAGACTTCCACTATAATTTAGGGTAGGCTCCAAAAGAGGGTCTGAGGGCCCATTAGCTATGCAATGTTAATATTTTGTACATTAACATTGCTTTAGTAGTTCTAATGATAAATGTATATCAAAAAGATGGATGATCCATTAAGAGATAAGATTTTCGATCAAATTTGGTGCTTCTGAGCATTGTGAAAGAATTTCTGGACCAGAAAGTTTTAATGGAGTAAGAAGTTTTTTGATCAACTCTTGCAATATATAATTATTATCTATATACACTATATGCATTAGTATAAATGGCACAGCTCATTATACCCTGTAGAATGGTGGCACTAACATATTTATTAAAATATCATGAAGATTTCCTATGTCCCTTGTAGCTGGGAGATGTTTGCTGGGCAAATAGAAGCTGTCATAATAATAAGCAGTCATGCAAAGTGTGGGGTTATGTCACTGATTTCATCCTTTGACTGAATAAAATGTTTCAATACCTTCAGCAAAACTTTCCTGCACTAAAAATTGACTAAACTATGGTGACAAAAAAGAGCAGCAAGGATCTATTTTCTTTAAATGTGAAGATGTTGCAAGCAGAGGTGTAAGGTGACTTTGGGTTCTAAGTTTGTTGTTGAAATTCTTGGAATTGATTCATTGGCACAGACTGGTTTTTCATCTTGATGGATGGTAAGTCATAAGCAGAATGTACAAATTGTGAATTGGTACTCCTGGAATATCTCAGAAATGTACATGAAATATACAGAATGTACAAATTGGAATATCTCAGAAATGATAAATTCACTGTTAGTATGTTTCTTGACATAAAGTACAATCTTTGCATATATAATGGTATAGAAGTATCTTAAGCCATAAAAAGATTGCAAAAGGGAGTTTTTAATTACATTTTCTATTGGAAAATGTAGGCAAAATTTCCCTGTAGGTGAGTGACTAAAAGACGCTTTCATATTGATAGATTTTACACTTAGATAACTTTAACCTTAAAGCACTTAAACATCCCCAAAAGTAAATAGTTCATAAAGAAATAAGTTAAACTCCTGAAGATTTTAAATCTAACCCACTTCAAACTTGGTGATTTTAAAGATTGCAGTGCATGTGACGGACTCAGTTTAGGACTCTGTAATTTTGATAAAATTGTGAATCTTGATAGTGTGACAGGATCCTGAATTACCCCTATGAACTGTGCTTTTGAAAAGAGAGAGAGAGTTATTTAACACTGACATCTTGTTTTTAAGAGAGAGAGAGACAAAGACTGCTCACAGTTTGTTTATACTTTCTACAAGGGCATTGCCTGCTTGTACTTTCTTACAGGAAGAGAAGGGTGGAGCTGTTATTTCAGAGACAGTTGGTATTCAGCACGGGGAGATAAATTGAAGGTCAGATGATAGACCTGAGACACATGGTTTTTGGACACTGAATGAGTTTTGTTGTGCCCACAGAAAAAGTGGGTTTTGGAGGATCGATCAGGTGCTTCGATCAGTGGCTCTTGCAGTGTGAACAGGTCATGACCGCCGGGGAGTTATTTGTGTGTCCAACCCTCGCCTGGGTTGATAGATCCGCCAGAGAAGAACGGTCCGCTTTGTGGTGGTCACAGTCAGTGACTTTTAAAGGATTTCAGAGGACAACAGGAAGATCGACGGCATCAGCTCACCTGAAGACTCAAATCTCTCCCTCTCTCTCTCTCCATCACTACTCAACTCAATACCACGAACTGAAATGAACTTTACTCATCATCATAAGACTGTATCTATTTACCCCTAGACTTGAAGAAGTTTGATTTTCATATAATTCCACACTTACTGATATACTTACTTATATATAATCATTGCTAATCTGTTTGATTTACCTGCAGTTATAGTACTGTGTTGCATAGTTACTAACAAATACCATTAGTTAATAGTAATACTGGACTCCAAGGTGTTTTCCATTTCTGCTGGTTCTTTAAACCCATCATGGGGTGTGTGACAATAGCAAAATGTTTAATCTTTTCCAATTTTGTGTTGCTGTCCTGTTTACAGAGTCTCAGGAAAACCTGCAGATGCAAAGAACAGCAATGCATCCACTTGTGTTCAACAAACAACATTGTTAATCTTGTGAACAGTCAGTGCTCCCAACCACTAACTCCAAAAGGATTTGAAGACCTCCTGCTATATGCCCTGGCTCATAGTTGTTGTTGCACATCCATCATTCCATGTCTTCCACTGCCCTGCCAAATGAAGTCCAGATATGATCGTCAAATCCTGAGCCAAATTCAGTCAGACAAAATGAAAACCTTTCTATCGTCTTTCCCAACAAATGAAATTCCCTCCACAGCTCCCTGTAAACATTGATGCCTTTGCTCTTTATTGGTAATCATCCGTAAAAATAAAAACACATACTAATCGCTGCAATTTCCCCTTCCACATGCAGCCAAAACTGAACTACGAATATTAACAATTTTAAATGTATACCATTGTTTGCCTGAAATGAAAATGCTGAGCATTCAATCTCTGTTTAAATTATAGTCTTTTGCAGAAATCAAAGAAATGTTGAAAGCTTCAATAGCATAAACAAGACGACATTTTGCTAGGACATTTTAACAATCCTTTCCAACAATCATGTTAAAAATCAATCTGTGTCTGGATTTTAAAATAGATTAAGCATTCAAGTAACTTGGAGTTAAAAATATTACTTTTCAATAGCTGAATTTAATCATTATAAAATATGCACTTTAGGCAATGTTTAATTTATTAATGTATAATTTATGGGATCAAGAAACTACAGTAATTACTGAAAAAATATTTTTGTCTTTAATAGCATAATAAAATTATTGGTCTTGTAAACTTTGTCTTGGCATTCACCCATTTCAATAACGACTCCAAAGAAATACTCGGCAGGAATACAGAAACGGACGTGATCCCGGACGCCCCCGTTCAGCTGTTTATTTATGTAACAGCTTTTCCCCCAAGCCATCAGAACTACCAACCTACTGCTCTCCGCTGTGCCTATTATCTTGTTTATTATTTATTGTAACGCCTGCACTGTTCTGTATACTTTATGCAGTCCCAGATAGGTCTGTAGTCTAGTGTAGTTTTTGTGTTGTTTTACGTAGTTCAGCGTAGTTTGTGTATTGTTTCATGTAGCACCAAGGTCCTGAAAAACATTGTCTCGTTTTTATTGTGTACTGTACCAGCAGTTATGGTCGAAATAACAATAGAAAGTGACTTGACTTGACAATACTGACTACATAATCTTTTAATGTTAACTATAAGTATTGACATTAAAGGAGTGATTCAATCACGATACACAAGTTATAGCCATAATAGAATAAAAAGATAAAGATGTTTTGTACATGCATAATCAGTATAGCTTAGCTCTTCATGTCAAATACTGTAGCCATTCCGAATGCATATAATTAGGAAAAAAAAACAGCCAATTGGATACTTTTCTGGTCTGTAGTCTTTGCCAACACCATGAATAATCTGCAAATTATTTTTGGCTGCAACAAACAATTAACCAAAGACTAACAAGGCCTTTAACAGCTCTGATTAACATCACTACTGCAGCTCCAGAGAGCACTTTCAAGTATTTTTGCAATGGTCTTGTTTGTTAGGATCATTTCAGATGGATTACACTGTATCCAGGGAGGCTTCATATGCTCCATCATATCACTAACAAGAGAGACATTGGTATACATGAGCAACAGTCTCCAGGGGTCAAGCAGAACAAAGTAGGAATAATCTGCTGAGAACAAGATACTGCTGAGAAGGACATATTCCAGATCTTGCCCTGTTGCAAAGCAAGAATTTCAGAGTGATTAAAAAATCATTTAATTTTTCCAGAGAAATTTGGAGTTCTTAATTCTGGGAATCAAAAAATAGGTGGGGATATTTTCCTTGACAGAACCACGAAAATAGATTCCAGTTACAGAACAAATTGAGATGAATTTAGTTATATTTCACCCTATTTTTTTATCCTAAGCATCGGGATTGGTGAAGTGGTCATACCTTACCCTCTAAGTTCCAGCAGATTACTTTGTATTACTCTTAAAGTTCAAAATTAGAGGAAATGTTAAATTAAATTTCTGACAGCTCTCTCAGAGATGCAGTAAAACTTTGAAACTCAACATCCTGACTGAGATATACTTTTAAATGCCACTAAATCAGGCCTTGTAACTCAGAACTATGTTATCAGACTTTGCTGTGCACACACGAACAATAGAATTTCATACATAATAACTGCTGTGGATGTTCAGAGTTATAGAAAGTATTACATAAGAAGCCCTTTCCTTTCCTTCTTTCCCTCTTCCATTCCTCTTATTTAACCATCAGTTATGGATCCTTGCTCGTCCCTATGACAATGATGTAAATATGATCTAGTCTCTTGTGGATTTTGTCCTGTTTGTCTGGCACACTGAACCCCTTTCTCCAATACTTGTGTACCAGCAAGCAAAATCATGGAGTCCTTTAATCTCTTTTAAAGGACATCACAAAATACAATGAAAATGTGATGGTTGTTATGTTAATTTAAGCTTTAATGTCCTAAAATTGTACTACACTCAGCTGAAGGTGAAAATGTGCTCAAGAAATCCATACTGTGAATGCAACTTGATATTATGGAGAATTCAAAAATAAAATAGGCTTGCAAATGGAAATATAGTCTGCAATGAAAAAGGGAGGAAAAACTTAAATATAAGATTCAAATCTACACGCTGTGGGGTACATCATTATATATTAACATATTTGAAGACTATGAAGCCTTTCAAGCCAATTATAATATTAATCAAATCTCTTAATAATAACATTTACTGCTGTACTGAGCTTAGAATATCAATTGAAAATACTGTTAACATTGGCTGAAAATATAACTATGTACCAGTATGTGCAATACCTCAAGGACGATGGTTGTGAAAGCTGTACTTGTGTTGAAAAATAATTGCAAATAACTCAAAACTCCTTCAATATACGTAACTGTGACTGTCATTTTTTCCTTAGTTGTTTTAAAAATATACCAAAACAAATCCCTCTGGATTTGAAGCCATATCAAAATTAAACATAAAATAAAATGATTTAACTTTTAAATTTATTTTAACTGAGGTTACATCATTCCAACAAAATAAACAGGTTGTTGATTTTAAATTATTTTAATCTGCGGGTACTACACTTAGCAGTATCTGCCACAAAATAGATGTGTGCACTTAACATACGTAAGGCACAGTGGTCTCAAACAAGCTATCATGGATGAGATCTTTTTAATGCGTATTACTAAAAATTATAGCAGTAATTGGCATTAATTCAAAAATCTAAAGTCTTAAGAGTGTGGCAATGTAATCATTATGAAGATTATGAAGAATAGTAAACATCATTCCTTCCTGTGACATGGATCATATCAAACTGCTTGAAGCTCTAATTTTCCAAGAGTTATAATTGCCACACCATGGCAGGACAAAGAAGTATGAAAGAGATCTTGAAAATTATAATCACATGTTATCCCTTCAATTTAGCTGTTAAAATCATCCTTTGATTGACTAAGTAAAGTTAAAACTTACTAAGAGTACACCATACCATTTAAACATTGCTGTTACGAGTTCTGATTAAAGCCTAATCACTTTGCAAACTGGTTCTGAAGTAGGAGCCGTGCTGGCACCTCAGACACTTACCAGAATCCATAGGTGCCATTTAAAAAAGGATAGCCACATATTGTGAAATGCAGTTCTATTTTAAGATAGTATTTAACTTATTTCGTATTTAGCTTAAACATTAAAGAACCTTCACTAGTGCAGCAGCTTCTCAACAACACAGGGCTGTCTGTATTTCAAGGGTAAAAGGTCTTATAACCTGGATATTTATTTGATAATCAAATATAGTGGTTCATTTCCTGAAAACCATTTGACTGGAAGTAATTATGACTGAAAAAGTACATGGAATTACTCGCTTTACTGAAAATAATAACTCCTGAGTCAGAAGTAATTAAAATGAGACTGCAAAGCATGTCAGTGTCACTTGGACTAAGCTAGTACCAAATTCTAGGAAGAAAATTTTCTGATTTGGTTACTATTCAAGGCAAGGGGGGTTTCTCATTCTTTATAAGTATGATGACATGATACTGGTGCAGCACGTGACAAGGATTAAACAATATTTCATTAGAGCTGTCGGCATCAAAACCAGAGTGAAATTTATTGTGAAGAGTGAGACAATTCCTTACTGTTTAATTTAAACATATTTTCATAATATTAAAATAAAACTGCATTTTACCAATTTACAGATGTATAGTTGTATTTTCTTTTCACTGGCACGTCTATATTCCCTTTATCAGACAAGTCTCTGATCCATCCTATACCAAGTGCTCCAGAGCTATGTTCTTTTAACACAGCTTAGATCTGTAGCCGACAGAGAAAATAGAACAATAATGGTTACTTAAAAAAAAGAAGACTAGACCACTTGTTTTTTAAATTACTATCTTCCAATTTCTATGCAGATAGATGAGGAAAAATTCTTAATTTGTAACCTATCACATTTCACTGTATGTTTACTTAGTGTGGCACAGGAACAAAATTGGTGCTCATCACGTTAGCTCAGGTTTTGATATGGATGATAATGAATTGAGAAGTTGCTTTGGTACTTCAATAACATATCTCAAAGTCAAAGTAAAATTTATTATCAGAGAACATACATGTCACCAAATACAACCCTGAGATTCTTTTACTGCGGGCATACTTAGCAAATCTATAGAACAGTAACTGTAAACAGGATCAATGAACAACAAACTGTGCAAATGCAGATATAAATAAATAGCAATAAGTAATGAGCATGAAATAACAAGATAAAAAAGTCCTTGAATGAGTGTAGTTATCCACTTTTGTTCAAGAGCCTGATGGTTGAGGGGTAGTAACTGTTCTTGAACCTGGTGAGGCAAGTCCTGAGGCATTTGTACCTTCTACCTGATGGCAGCAGCAAGAAAAGGGCATTGACTGGGTGGTGAGGATCTTTGACAATGGATGCTGCTTTCCTACGACAACATTTCATGTAGATGTGCTCAATGGTTGGGAGGGTTTTACCCATGATTCTCTGGGTCAAATCCATTATCTTTTGCAGGATTTTTCACTCAATGTGTTCACATACCAGGTGGTAACTTAGTCAGTCAGCTCACTTTCCACCACATACCTATAGAAGTTTACCAAGGTTTTAATGGCTTGCAAAGCTCTGTGGACTCCTGGGGAAGTAGAGCCGCTGTCATGCTTTCTTCGCAATTATACTTATATGATGGGTCCAGGACAGGTCCCCTGAGATAGTGACACCCGGGAAATCTATTGTGATCAACAGTCTTGCTGTGATTCTAGTTGCTCACTGGCAGAGCACCCATAAGTTTATCACTAAATGAAGTACCCACCTCAATTTAACCTACGTTTAACTACTCCAGATGGAGAGAACAGGGAATCTACAACTAGAGTTAGGCAGATTTTGTTTTGCTTCCCATAATCTATCAGCACTGTTTTGAAGCTGATCCCTTGCAATCTGATTCCTGCTTTCCCTCACCTCATAAATTCTCAGTCGATATCCCTTGACTTCTGATCATCAATGCCCCTCCTTTTGCACTACAACCACAATAATAACTTTCTTGACTCAGTAACTTCTCTCCATCCTGCCCCACATCCTCCATGAAGTAAGCTTTCTATGAAACATCTCTGCTCATGCACAGAATTCCCCTGGATCAAAAATTTGTCTCTCTTCCTCCCTGCTTCTTAGTTGCTGTCTTTCCATCCAGTGGAGTGTCACCTGGGGTACAGGAACACTGATGTGAAGTCTTACCGTCAGGTTCAGCTAGACCTCTAATCAGAGTCAGAATCATGCTTAATATCAAAGGTATCTGTCGTGAAATTTGTTAACAGCAGCAGCGGTACAATGCAACATATGACAAATACAGAAAAAAATATATAAATGAATTACAGTAAGTATATATATATATATCTATATTAATTAGTTAAAATAAAAATATTGCAAAAACAGAAATGAAACAACATAGTGAAGTAGTGTTCATGGGTTCAATTCCATTTAGAAATTGGATGGCAGAGGGCAAGTGGCTGATCCTAAATCGCAGAGTGTGTGCCTTCAGACCTCTGTACCTCCTTCCTAACAATAACAATGAGATGGAGATGTGCCCTGGGTGATGGGGGTCCTTAATAATGGACACCGCCTTTCTGAGGCACCGCTCCTCAAAGGTGTCTTGGATATTGCAGAGTTAGTACCCAAGATGGAGCTGACTAATTTTACAACTTTCTGTAGCTTCTTTCAATCCTGTGTAGTAGCCACCACTGCTCCTCCAGCCCACGTACCAGACAGTGACGCACCCTGTTAGAATGCTCTCCACGGTACATCTGTAGAAGTTTTCAAATGTTTTAGGTGAGAAAGCAAAATCTCCTCAAACGCCTGATGAAATATTATCTGTATCCTGCATGACATTGTAGAATCTCATCCCAAAACATTGGGCTCATCTTTTCCAGTATTTTACACATATGACACAAATACAACACCATTCTGAACTTGAAGTGTTTGCATCCATGTCCTTTGAAACCTGCCTGTCAGAAAAACAGTCCAGATACTACCTGTCATCTTCATGCCCGATCTTATTCTCTACACGTGATATTGCCATCAGTATGTATGACCATTACTAGCTAACAGAAACTGGATCACATAGTCTCTGTTCATGACCTGTTTATTCACAGTCCAGCAAGTCTTCCATTACACTAATAGTACCATATCCTGAAAGATTTGAAGTGTGACATGGCTTGGATTTATTTAAATCCTCCCAAAGTCATTTTAATATATTAAAAATCTCCTTGCTGGCACAGATGGATGCACCTGGTGACTGGCACCTCCTGATCATAGATGCCTCTGCTCTGACACTGGTCCGGGCACTGTCCTCGGCACAGCATATAGTCAGCCCACTCCATGTGCTGGGAGCTCACCATTGTAGACATAAACCTTATTATCCCCATCTCCTCCTTTCCAGGATCTTGCACTTTTGCCACAACCTCCCCAGCTTGCTTTTTCACACTCATCGACAGATAGCAGCACTGTGGGGTGACCCAACTAGATGAGATGTCAAGATGGAACGCAGTTGAGCAGTGCCATTGCACTAGGGTTGCTGGACATAATCAATACACTGTTAAACCCCAGACTGCCCTGTTTCTTTTTTCTTTATTCCCATCACCTCAATTTCCTACCTTCCCACTCTATTTCACCCCTTCTCACTGCCCTATTTGCCCCTCAGCATGTGACCACTACAGCAAGAACGCTTCAGCAGCACTGCGCCGACACCCAGCAGGCACCAGGCCAATAAGGCACCATCTAGGAGCTCAGGCAGCAGCTGCAGTCTGCGAAGGTGCAAGTCATAGTTTAACAAGTCTTGGAGCAAGCAAGCTATGATACCGATTTCTTAAAGTGAGGATGTATCAACTAAAGGCATTTTTGGTCCAAAAATCTTAAACTTCCACAGACGCTTTGTGGCATGTGGCTGTTCAAGACTGAGAGGGCAACAAGTGATACTTGATTTGTGACTGGCTCTGCTGTTCGATTCCTCATTGTTCCCAGTCTTGCTGCGATTGCCCAGACTTGCTGCATTTCCCCAGTCACTTCTCCAATCCTGGGCCAAGACGGATCAAAGCCATGATTTGAGACCACAATAATTCTGGATTTCAAATCAGTTGGTTGGAAGGCAAAGAGGAAAGTAATTTTTAAAAGTTATTTTATTAGTTTAATTCAGGGCTTATAATCATCTCTTCGGATTTTGAATTAGTTTTTAATAATTACTTTAATGTCCTAGTTTTTAATGTTCTCTATCTCAGAGAGTCTAATGTGTGTTGGACTATCTAGAACAGTGCAGGCTGGCAGCAAACCCTAATGGTATAATGAGTCCAACAAGGCTTTACATCATCTTGTAGGTCAGACAGCATCTGTAGATAGAGAAACAAAATTAATGTTTGAGATTAAATGTCCTAGAACTGGAAAAGTGAGAGAATAAATTTGACTTAGGTTGCAGTGAGGGGGGAGAAGGAATGCAATGCACATCACAAAGGAAAGATCTCTCATAGGGAGACACACACACACACACACACACACACACACACACACACACAGAAAACACACACACTTGAAAACTGAAATGAAATTGTGAATGTTAGAAATGGCCAGCAAGTTGGACAACATCTGTGGAGAGAGAGAAATACTGGGGTAGAGATTGATGACCTTGCAGATGGATGGCCCCTGATATAACAAAAGAATTCATGCTGCTGGAGATGGTTGAAATGAATACTGCATCCCAAAGATTGCAACATGCCTTGATGGAAGACAAAGTGTGGATCATTAGGCTAATGTTGGACTTCAGCAGAACTGCAATGTTGTTGTCTTCAGAGCTCATCAAATTTAACAATTTCAGGAAACTCACATTCTCTGTTTGTATTCATGAGTTTCTAAGTGCAAAAACGACCCTTTATCATCACCTTCTGCCTCCAACCACCAAGTCACTTTCAGATCCAACATATCAAATTGCCCTGGATCCATGGGCTCTTACTGTATGGGTTAGTCTCTCTTATGAAAGGCCTTCCTGAAGTATAAGGGGATTACTGTACTGCTCTCATTGCCAGAACTAATCACTCCTCAAAAAATTCAGTCCAATTAATCAGAATAATTTCCTTTTAACAAAGCTATGCGAGCAATCCTTGGTCATTTCCTGCCTGTCTGTACAAATTAATTCAATTACTCAGATGATTTTGCATGGCCATTTCAGCTTTTAGTAGTTGTTTCATGATTTTAGATTGCCAAAATGCCTTTGTATTTTGAGTTGTATTCAGGTAAATTGCACAAAATGGAAACTATCCAAACAACAGAAAAGCAAAGCGCTGCAGATGCTGTAAAGCCGAGATAAAACAGAATTTTCAAAATCAATATCAGAATCAGGTTTATTATTGCTGACATATTTGAAACGTGCAGTTTTGCAGTAGAATCTCCTTTGGAAATGCTCAACAAGAGATGAGAGAAATACTTAAAATTTCAGGTCGGCTATCTTTGTGCAGAATCAGAAGCAAGCTGTTTCACTGAGCCCAGACAGGATGCTAATACAGCATGTGGATTGTTTACATTACAGAAAACAATACCGTGTCAAGAAAGCAATATTGATAAAGTAAAATTTGACTTTTAAGTGATTTCCTATGAGCCATGTTTAGATCAATGTTGAATGATACTCTCGTGGTTGGGATGTCAGTATGTACTCAACAGAGTGAAATGTGAATGAAATGGAAAGCCAGAACAATTCTTACAGCCTGCACATGTCTGTTCCACTCTACCAGATTAAAAAAAAATAATTGAGTAATCCACACAGTTGTTCCCACTATGTGGATTCAGCTATGACCAGAAATCAATGTTTACTTACTCACTTCCTGTTACGGCTGCTGGTGCTTAATGCAACAATGAAGGTCCTCCATCTCTGTTTATCCTTGGCCAATTTTGGTCTTGGTTTTGGTGGTGTTCAGAACTTCCTTCACCTTGCTAGTAGCTTCCTCTTCATTTTCACTACTGTCATCCATGCAGGTCCTGGGTGGAGACTCAGGTATACCATCACACACAGATTTAGGATTCTTCATTGCTGTTTCTGTACATAGTTTTGTCTGACTAGTCAGGGTTGTTAGCCCTGAGCTGAACCCCCAAACCTGGAGGACCGGTGGACTACTCATATTCTAGCCTCCACCCTTTGACCTGTTTGGCATGGGTGATGCTACCAAGACCCAAAACTTAAAGTAAAACCAGTCGGCATACCTGTCGGGGTCATTGGGGGATGCAAGCCTCCAAACTACAACAAGGTTGTGGTCCTCTTGGAGGAATAAAGGCATATAGAGAGTATAAAAACAAAGAAGCTGGCAATACAGTGAGTTCCTATTAAAAAGTAAATAGCAGTAGCATAATAATGCATGAGGTGAAGAAAGTTACTTGTTATTCTAGAGATAAGGTGAAAGTGAATGAATATGACATCTGGGCACCACGTACTTGAGTGTAACATCAATGAGCCTTGCTAATATTGAAATGAATGGATATCAATTGGTAAACATTGCAGTGGCTGGAATCATAATGATTGTGGTGTTGTTGGGGGGGGGGGGGTCAAATATCATTAGAGAGATCTTTAGGACAATATTCTGGACCGGATTCTATTCAGCTGCTTTACCAGTGGCCTTCTTTCCATCATGAGATTGGGTGGAGTTGTTCACTCATGATTGCAGAATGGAGATCACCATTGATTAATAACTCAAATGGACCAAAATATTAATGCTGTAGCTAAATGAGTAGGTAAGTTGCTGGCCTTGTGTAGTAAGTGACTCACTTCTTATCATTCAAGTCACAAGTTGGATATGTGGTGAAAATCCCTCTACTTGCCTCTGAACAAAATTCCAAAAAGTATCAAGAAGATTGAACGGTATATGTCAAAAAAGCCTGCTTGATTGGCACCACATCTAGCACCCTAAAAATTCATTAATTCCCACTAGAACATAGTAGCTGCAGTGCCTAGCAGGCATGACGTACACCACAAAAGTAGCTCTCAAAAGTCTGAAATTTAGCTCTCATGCAGTAACTCTCTAAAGTCTGGAATGTATCAGCAAGATGGATAAGGCTACAAGTGCAAAGAAATACCTTACAGTCCTAATGTTCCCCTTCAAGTCTCACACCATTCCAATTTGGAGATGTATTGTTGTTTTGTTGTAACTGATTAACTCAAATTCTATTTCCATTAGATGATTTTTTTGGGTGTTCACTATGTTTTAGAGACGAATTTTGCTAAATATTGTGCAAAGGAAAATGCCACCACCAGAATGATCTCCTTTAGTGACACTCATCCACTCTGTTGTAGTAGCTGCATATTGTACTGTAGTTTGGAGATTCATGTTCCTTGAAGTGAAGAACAAAAGGATGACAGGAGTGAAGGTAAGACCGATTAGAGATGAAGGTGGGAAGATGTGCCTGGAGGCTGTGGAAATGAGGAAGGTCCTCAATGAATACTTCACTTTGGTATTAACCAATGAGAGAGAACTTGATGAGTGAGGTTGACGTTCTGGAGCATGTTGATATTAAGGGAGAGGAAGTGTTGGAGTTGTTAAAATACATTAGGATGGATAAGTCCCCGGGGCCTGACGGAATATTCCCCAGGCTGCTCCATGAGGTGAAGGAAGAGATTGCTGAGCCTCTGGCTAGGATCTTTATGGCCTTGTTGTCCACGGGAATGGTACCGGAGGATTGGAGGGAGGCAAATGTTGTCCCCTTGTTCAAAAAGATAGTAGGGACAGTCCGGGTAATTATAGACCAGTGAGCCTTACGTCTGTGGTGGGAAAGCTGTCGGAAAGGATTCTTAGAGATAGGATCTATGGGCATTTAGAGAATTATGCTCTGATCAGGGACAGTCAGCATGGCTTTGTGAAGGGCAGATCGTGTCTAACAAGACTGATAGAGTTCTTTGAGGAGGTGACCAGGCATATAGATGAGGGTAGTGGGGTGGATGTGATCTACATGGATTTTAGTAAGGCACCTGACAGGGTTCTGCATGGTAGGCTTATTCAGAAAGTCAGAAGGCATGGGATCCAGGGAAGTTTGGCCAGGTGGATTCAGAATTGGCTTGCCTGCAGAAGGCAGAGGGTCATGGTGGAGGGAGTACATTCAGATTGGAGGGTTGTGACTAGTGGTGTCCCACAAGAATCTGTTCTGGGACCACTACTTTTTGTGATTTTTATTAACAACCTGGATGTGGGGGTAGAAGGGTGGGTTGGCAAGTTTGCAGACGACACAAAGGTTGGTGGTGTTGTGGATAGTGTAGAGGACTGTCGAAGATTGCAGTGAGACATTGATAGGATGCAGAAGTGGGATGAGAAGTGAAAGATGGATTTCAACTTGGAGAAGTGTAAGATGATACACTTTGGAAGGACAAACTCCAAGGCAGAGTACAAAGTAAATGGCAAGATACTTGGTAGTGTGGATAAGCAGAGGGATCTTGGGGTACATGTCCACAGATCCCTGAAAGTTGCCTCACAGGTAGATAGGGTAGTTAAGAAAGCTTATGGGGTGTTAGTTTTCAAAATTCGAGGGATAGAGTTTAAGAGTCACGAGGTAATGATGCAGCTCTGTAAAACTCTGGTTAGGCCACACTTGGAGTACTGTGTCCAATTCTGGTCGCCTCATTATAGGAAGGATGTGAAAGCATTGGAAAGGGTACAGAGGAGACTTACCAGGATGCTGCCTGGTTCAGAGAGTATGCATTATGATCAGAGATTAAGGGAGCTAGGGCTTTACTCTCTGGAGAGAAGGAGGATGAGAGGTGACGTGTTAGAGGTATACAAGATATTAAGAGTAATAGATAGAGTGGACAGCCAGCCCTCTTCCCCAAGGCACCACTGCTCAGTACAAGAGGACATGGCTTTGAGGTAAGGGGTGGGAAGTTCAAGGGGGATATTAGAGTAAGGTTTTTTACTCAGAGAATGGTTGGTGCATGGAATACACTGCCTGAATCAGTGGTGGAGGCAGATACACTAGTGAAATTTAAGAGACTACAAGACAGGTATATGGAGGAATTTCAGGTGGGGGGTTATATGGGAGGCAGGGTTTAAGGGTCGGCACAACAGCATGGGCCGAAGGGCCTGTACTGTGCTATAGTATTCTATGTTCTATGTTAATGGAAATTCACATGTGAGAATAAGAAGTCAGCTGCATATATATCCTGCCGGATAGGCAATGAAAATAGCTAACAACAACAGAGGAAACAAAACCACATTATCAGAGCAACACATGAGCAGGCAAAAATTCATTCAGTTTCCCTCACTTGAAAATTATTTATTGTGCCAGGTCTTCTCCTGAGATGATTTTCACTGCGAAAGGAGAGCCGACCAACGGCAGACTTGAAACCCCCTTAGGAGCATTGCAGCAGAATGAGAATTCAGAGGAACCTAACAGGGCAGAGGTATAATAAAAGTTTATTATGTTCTCTTAAAGCTGAACTTGGCCTTCAGCAGTTTGGAGTTCAGAGCTTCCTTGAGGTCTAGAAAGGGCCCACGACCCTTTACCAATAGTTAGCTTGGCCACCTGCTACATCTCATAGAGGGTCCCCTCCATCCCTGAAAGTAGCTGAAAATAGACGTGAGCAGGACAATGACCCACACTTCTCTTTGCCAATTTCCAGTTATGCACGGCAGGCAGTTAAGGGAAATCCCAGCAAAGATAATGAGGTGGCATTAAACTTGAGTGACAGAATTCATTGCCTGCTATTGGAGGGAATCACCCACTTTGTCTTTTGTTGAATTTTGGAACTAAAGATCAAGATAATGTTATAACTTTGTGCTTCAGGCATGGAGCATTTGCACATATGTTTATATGTACATAATGTTAATATGGGTCTGTATCTTAAGAAATTTGCTTGTGGTCAGTTGGATTGCCCAGGCAATTAATTTTAATGAACAGGAGGTTCAGTTGGGTCTGCTGCCCTCAAGAAGTTACAATGTACACCAATGACCAGCAATACTGTTACATGTACATTTGTAAGCAGAAATAAATAGGATCATTTTGAAGGAAAGCCTTGACAAAATGGAATTGCTCTCTTTATATTTCAACGACAGACAGATTTGGGTATAAGTAAGTTTGTAGGCATCCTTTAGTTAGCACTGACTGATAGCAATCATCCTGACAGATTTGACTTCAGTCATTGGAAGTATGCTGGTGGCCCAACAAGGAAGAAATATTCTAAAGGCAGGATGACACAACCATGTCTGACAAGGGAAGTCAAAGCCAACATAAAAGCCAAAGACAGGACATACAATAGTAGTGGGAAGTTAAAGGTTTGGGAAGCATCTAAAAACCAACAGAAGGCAACCAAAATAGCCATAAGAAATGAAAAGATGGAATATGAAGGTAAGCTAGCCAATAATATTAAAGAGGATACCAAAAGTTTCTTCAGATATATGAAGTGACACAAGTAGATATCGGACCACAGGAAAACGATGAGCGAGAGGTAGTGATGGTTACAGGAAATGGCAGATGAACTGAATAAGTATTTTGCATCAGTTTTCACTGTGGAAGACACTAGCAGTATGCTGAAAGTTCAAGTGTCAGGGGACAGAAATGTGTGAAGTTGCCGTTACTAGGGAGGAAGTTCTTGGGAAACTGAAAGCTCTGAAGATAAGTAAGTCACCTGGACCAGATGGTATACAACCCAGGGTTTGGAAAGAGGTGGCTGAAGTGATTGTGGAAGCATTAGTAATGATCTTTCAAGAATCAATTGATCCTGGCATGTTTCTGAAAGAATGAAACATTGCATATGGCACTCCACTCTTCAAGAAGGGAAAGAAGCAAAAGAAAGGAAATTATAGGCCATTAAGTCTGACCTCAGTGATTGGGAAGATGTTGGAAGTGATTGTTAAGGATGAAGTTTCAGGGTACTTGGAAGCACTTGGTAAAATAGGCCAGAGTCACCACAGTTTCCTTAAGGGAAAATCTTGTCTGACAAACCTGTTAGAATTCTTTGAAGAAATAACAAGCTGGATAGACAAAGGAGAATTGGTGGATACTGTACGAGGGGTGATTGATAAGTTCATGGCCTAAGGTAGAAGGAGTCAATTTTAGAAAACCTAGCACATTTGTTTTTCCTACACTTACACACTTAGTCCAGCGGTCCTGGAGCATATGGATCCCTTCTTTGTAGAAGTCAATGTCTTCGACCTCCAGAAGTGGTCCACAGCAGGGGTGATTGATACGTTCATGGCCTAAGGTACAAGGAGATGAGATATTAACTTCAAACTTACTGCATTTTCACTCAAAGAGTTGAATTGCACATGCATGTAACGAGAGCTGTATAACTCATCTTCTTCTACCAGGAACTTATCAATCACCCCTGCTGCAGACCACCTGGAGGTCCAAGACGCTCTCATTACATGCACGTGCAGTTCAACTCTTTGAACGATAATGCAGAAAGTTTGAAGTTAATAACTCATCGCCTACCTTAGGCCATGAACTTATCAATCACCCCTGCTATGGACCACTTCTACAAAGAAGGGATCTGTATGCTCCACGACCGCTGGACTAAGTGTGTACATGTAGGAGGGGACTATGTTGAAAAATAAATGTGCTAGGTTTTCTAAAATTGACTCCTCCTATCTTAGGCCACAAACTTATCAATCACCCCTCGTATACTTAGATATTCAGAAGGCCTTTGACAAGGTGTCACCCGTGAGGCTGCACATTATATCTCAATGATTTGGATGATGGAATTAATGGCTTTGAGGCCAATTAGCAAATGATACAAAGATTGGTGACGGTGCATCGTTCTGACTGCACTTCGTGTATTGAGTTTCTTATCAAAAAGATGTGGTAAAATTAGACGGGACCCAGAGGAGCTTCACAAGAATAATTCTGGGAATGAAAGTGTTAACATAAGAGGAGTGTTTGATGGTTCTGGGCCTGTACTCACTGGAGTTTATAAGAATATGGGAGAATGATCTTTCAAGAATCAACAGATTCTGACGTGGTTCTGGAAAATTGCAAATGTCAGTCCACTCTTCAAGAAGGGAAGGAGGCAGAAGAAAGGAAATTATAGGCTATTTAGTCTGACCTCAGTGGTTGGGAAGATGTTGGAGGTGATTGCACACACTCAGTGATTCAGAAACAGCTTCTTCCCCTCTGCCATCCGATTCCTAAATGGACATTGAACCCTTGAACACTACCTCACTTTTTTAATATAGACTATTTCTGGTTTTTACACAATTTTTAATCTATTCAATATATGTATACTGTAAATGATTTACTTATTTATTTATTATTATTTTCTTCTCTTTTATGTATTGCATTCAACTGCTGCTACTGTTAACAAATTTCACGATACATGCCGATGATAATAAACCTGATTCTGATTCTGAATCTCATTGAAACCAAACGAATATTAAATGGTCTAGGTGAGTGGATGTGGAGAGGATGCTTCTTACAGTGGGGGAATCTAAGACCAGGGGGCACAGCCATGGAATAAAGTGATATCTATTCAGAACAGAGAAGAAGAAGAATTTCTTTTGTCAAAGTGTGCTGAATCTGTGAAATTCATTGCCACAGACCACTATGGAGGCCAAGTCATTGATTATATTTAAAGCAAAGGCTGATAGTTTCTTGGTTTATCAGGGATCAAAGGTTACAGGGAGAAGGCAGGAGAATGGAGTTGAGTATGATAATAAATGAGCCATGAAGGAATGCTGGAGCAGACTTGATGGGTTGATTGGCCTAGTTCTGCTCCTATGTCTTATGGTCTTACGGTCTTGGGACAGATGTTAATAGTAACCACAAGAATGAATCTAATTTTAAGGAAATTAGCATTCTATTTTCTCATTCTGTGCCATAATCCTACTTCATTATGTGTGCTCTGCAATTTAAATTTAAAACCACTGCTGTATTTCATTTCTGCTGCAATTGCATTAATAAGCAGCTGTTTTACAATTTGACTGTAGAAGTGATATTTGTAACTAAAACCCAATTATATTATTAATTTTTCATAAATATTTTGTGTTTTAGACGCAACTATAAAGACACCTTAGGAGCAAAAATCAGTCTCTAGTACACAGAAATTTTCAAGCAAGTTTAGTAAGTTCCTTTCAACTCAAATATGCTTGGCCATTTGTAAGCTGCTCTTGCACTTGTTGAGGCTGAAAAAGGAGCAATGGGGAAAGGTCGTAGAACATAATATGGTTCACCAAAGTTGTTTTTTAAATTTTATGCAGCTGTCATCTTATATTAATCTTTCTTTTGTGTGGATATGGTTGCCAATTCTTTATCACCTTTCTTCAACTCTCCCTGAAAATCCATCCTGTTAAACTGCTGTTAACACTAGACAACAAAGATTTTGCTTCCTAAATACTTTTGGGTGTATCTTATCAATTTTGGGCTGTTGATCATGAAAATCACCATGAACTTTCCATAACACACACCATTTTTTGAAATCAACTAAACTATATTTTGTTAATTCAATTCATAATTCAAGTCAGTTAAAATGTTGCCCACAATGTAAACTGAAAAGTTTTCAATCTTGTATAGGCACGACTGGACATGCTTGGGCAGGGTGGATGCTGCATGCAGGATAGGTCTCAGAAAGGCTATAAATATCTGTGAAGGATTTCGATATTGGAGACAGATGTTTCCCAGAATAACTGATGCTGAGATTAAAGAAGACATTTTTGTTGGTCCATAAGTTAATCAGGTTACCATTGACAGGGAACTTGAAGAACTTCTAGTAGGATGAGAAAATCACATGGAAAGCATCAAAGATGTTGAAAAATGTTCTTGTCAACTACAGAGCACCAAACTAGGCACATACAGCTCGTTGACAAAATGCTTCAAGCGTACAAAAACATGAAGTGCAACATGCCACTAACGATTCATTTTCTGAATTCCTACTTAGACTTCTTCCTTGTAAATCTTGGTGCTGGCAGTGACAAACATGGTGAAAGGTTTCAGTAGGACATTGTGGTCATGGAGTAACGACATCAGGGCAACTGGAATCCATCAGTGCTGGCTGATTATTGTTGGACACTTAAGCAAGAAGCCTCAGACACTGAGCACAAACAAAAATCATCAGCATAACATTTTGAGCTTAGTTGAACTATTGCAAAGCATCAACATGGCTATGCAATTAAATGCATTATATTCAATACAAGTTAATTTCTTATTTCTACAAATTCCTATGTGATACAAGTGAACAGAAAAGAAAAACAGAATCAGGTTTATTATCACAGGCATGTGACGTGAAATTTGTTAACTTAGCAGCAGCAGTTCAATGCAATACATAATCTAGCAGAGAGAGAAAATAATAATAATAAATAAAATAAAACATAAACAAGTAAATCACATATATCGAATAGATTATTTAAAAATGTACAAAAACAAAAATACTGTATATTAAATAGTAGTCTGAAATTATATTTGTGTTCAGCTTCAAGCAGTCTATAATAAACAAAAAAAATCTGATGAAGCAACACTTTCAAAATAACTTGTGGTCTAGTGTTATTGTTCCGGTGAGTGTGTTCTAAGAAGAAGGTTCCAGAGTGCAAACCAGAGATAGTAAAGAAAGACCATTTTATTTCAAGAACAAGATGGCTTGTAACTTGAAGTGGAACTTACAACCGATGGTATTCTCATGCACAATTTCCCTTGCCTTTCTTGGCAGTAAAGATCATGAGTTTTTCGAAGTGTTGCTAGTGTTGAGTAGCCACCTAACTCCTGCGCCTTTGTAGATGATACATGCAAAAGCCATTGTGTGACTGTCATAGAGTGAATAAATGGTGCAAGTGATACCAGACAAATGAGCTGCTTTTCCTGCTTGATGTTGAGCTTCCTAACTGTTCTGAAGCCAACTGTTCATCCTAGGAAGTTGAGAGCATTCCATGACATTTCTGACTTATGCCTTGTAAATAGATGAAAAGCACTAGGGTCTCAGGATTTGTATCATTTATCACAGATTATTCAGTCTCTGACCTGCACCTCAGACATAGAAATTATATGGCTGATCCAATTGAGTTTCCAGTCAATAGTGACCGCCTCAGTATTGATATGGTTATTGTCTGCTACCTGTGAATTATCAGTCCATGTTGCTTGTTATCCAGGACTTGCTCATACAGTTTTGAAATGCATCACCTGCAGCAAAATTGAACATTACGGAATTATTGTGATCATTCCTACTTCCAGCCTTACAACAAGAAAAGGGTCATTGGTAAAGTAACTAATATTGGCTGGGTCTTGCCACTACCTAGAAAAGCTCCTGTACTGACATCATGAGGCAATGATAATTTGTCTCCAATGACCACAGTCACTTTCCCTTTCTCCCAACGTATGATTCCAACCACTCATCTACCCTGCTCCTGCATCTGGTCGTACCTATCACCTGACAGCTTGTACTATGTCCTCCTCCCCCTACCTTCTTACTTTGGCTTCTGGCTCCATCTTTTCCAACCTTGATGAACGGTCTCAACCCAAAGAATCAATTGTTTCATCCCCTCCATAGATGTTGCCTGACTTGATTTGTTTCTCCAGTAATAAACATGTTTTGCTCAAGCAGTCCAGCATCTGCAGATTCTCTTGTGTTGTATTCATGCTTGTTAACTTTATTTTTACTGTAAATGCCATTTTTGGTCAAATAGCTGTTCCTGAACCTGATGGCATGAATCCTGAGGCTCCTGTTCCTTCTTCCTGATGACAGTAACAAGAGAAGACTATGACCTGGGTGGTGGAGATCTCTGGTGATGGATACTGTTTCCTGAGACAGAGCTGCATGTAGATCTGCTCACTGGAGGGGAGGGCTTTACTGGTGTCCAATTGGGCTACATTCACTACTTTTGGTAGGATTTTCCATTTGGGGCATTGATGTTTCCACACCAGGCTGTGATTCAACCAGTTAATGTACTTTTCAGCAGATATCTTTAAAAGTTTTTTTTTAAAGTTTTTGCTATCATGCCAAATCTTCGCAAACTTCAAAGGAGCGGAAGCACTGCCGTGCTTTCTTCATAAATGCAATTACATCTCTTGAAATGATAACACTGAGGAATTTACAGTTTCTGACCCTCTCCCTTTAATCTCCCAATGACGACTGGCTTATGGACTTCAAGTTTCCTCCTCCTGAAGTCAATAATCAGCTCTTTGGTCTTGCTGATATTGAGTGAGAGAGGTTGTTGTCGTGGCACCACTCAGCCAGATTTTCAATTTCCCTCTTATATCCTGATTCATATTGACCTTTGATTTGATGTGAATCAAATCAGCTGAATGCTGACTTCGGTACTGAAAGGCACCTCAAGAGGAAGCTGCAATTGGCATTCCATTTGTACTTCTGATGGAAGATAACTGCAAAAGTTTCTTTTGTATTCTTCGTGTTGGATTCCACCATCATTTTGGTGCTTTTGGTGTTAATTATATGCAGGACACCGCAGAATTTGCTGCACGATAAAATGACGAATTGACAGAAATAGGCCATAAATACTCTATCTATTGTACCAATACACTGTCACAAGTATAAATGTCAAGTAACAGACTTGTGTTCATGACTGGTTTATGAAGAACCCAATCAATTGCCAGCAGTTCCTTGCTGACAGTCATTACACGAGAATATTCGAAAGCATATAAAGGGTGTGATTGACATAACATTGCTGACTAATAATTAAAATGCTGGAACTATATTCAATGTGATACAGTTTCTATGAAAGTAAAATCTACACAAAATGCAAAGATGTACTGCATGAAGTCATCATTTGCAACATAGGTTTCTCTGAGTAATTGACATACACAACGAACCTGGACATGGATGTTAGTGTATAACAGTGTGAAATGCATTTCAGGGCTTTCACATATGTTGTTGTCTATAAACTACTCCTGCAGTAAAGTTTTGCTGCAGTATATTCCCCAAAGCAAGTCCCTCAGGATGGCTGACTGAAATACCTCACCACTAAGTTAGATACCTTGCAGTTTAGAATCAGAATTGGGTTTAATGACATTGGTATATGTTGTGAAATTTATTGTTTTACAACAGCAATACATCGCTATACACAATAGTAAAAAAACTATAAAATACAATCAGAAATATGTGTAAAATTAAATTAAAGAAATAGCGCAAATAAAGAGCAAAATAAAAAGTGAGGTAGTGTCTATGGGTTCATTGTCCATTCAGAAATCTGATGACGGAGGGGAAGAAGTTTTTCCTGAAATGCTCATTGTGTCTCCATGTACCTCCTGTATCTCCATCCTGATGGTAGCAATGAGGAGAGGGCATGTCATGGGTGATGGGGGTCCTTAATGATGGACGCCTCCTTTTTGAGACATTGCCTTTTGAAAGAGTCCTGGATGCAGGGGAGGCTTGTGACCATGATGGGGCTGGCTGAGTTTACAACTTTCTGCAGTATTTCCCGATCAACTGCAGTAGCCCTTCCACACTAGACAGTGATGCAACTGGTTAGAAAGTGTTCCATGGTATACCTATAGAAATAGGTGTATTAAAAATTTTTTCAGGTGTCTATGGTGACATGCCATGTCTCAAACTCGTAATGAAATATAGCCACCGTCATGCTGCCTTCTTTTCAGTTGCTTCAATATGCTGGGCCCAGAATAGATACTCAGAGATGTTGACACCCACAAACTTGAAACTGCTCACCCTTTCCACTGCTGATCCCTCGAAGAGGACTGATGTGTGTTCCCTCAACTTCCCTTTCCTGAAGACCACCATCAGAGATGTTCAGGTTTCCTCTTACCCCAGCTGTGCGCACTCCATTCAAGTTCAAATTCAAGTTTCTTGTCATCATACTGTACATATATACAAACAAGCCGAACATCATTCCTCCAGACTATGGTGCACAAGAAAATAAAATATACTTCAAAGTGCATATAATGCACAGCACAGGTAAACAGTAAACAGCTCACTGTCCGAGTGACAGGACCTCGGTGGTGGAAAGTAATTATAATTCATTAGTCTCACAGCTTGAGGGAGAAAGCTATTATCCAGTCTGGGAATCCTTCATGAGCCTAATCTGGCTGACCTCACTTATCAATCATCGGCTACGAAAGTAAATCTGCGACAACTAGGATCACAGTCTCCTCACACTCAATCCCTAACCCTGACCAATGCTTGTGGGTTCCCCTACACCAATCCCCCACCCCTCCAGCTACAGAATATGACCAAATCAAATTTCACAAGGAAAACTGTGGCTTAAGAGCAGCTTAGAGATAGGGCGTCCTGTCGCACGCGTCATCAAATTTCTAAGCAGCCCATAGCGAATAGTGAAGATTGCTGTCAAAGCATCGGGCGGAAAATAGACCAGTTGGAAATGTGGCAGAGAAATCGCAGTTGGTGCTTAATCCAGAAAAATGTAAAGTGTTCCATTTTCAGAGGTCAAATGTAAGAGGAAACTACTGTGCAGTAAATTTCAAGACCCTTAGGAGCATTGGTGTACAAAGTGGTGCAGACGCATGGCTTCCCCTAAAGTGGCAACACAAGTGAATAGGGTGGTATAAAAGGTGTATGGTATACTTGCCTTCAGATGTGGGGATGTTGAGTATAGAAGTGAGAGAGGTGTATTGCAGCTGTATAAAATTTGACCCCACGTTTGGAGCTCTGACCACTGCATTTCCAGAATGATGTGGAGAATTTGGAGAGAGCGCAGAGAGCTTTGCCATGATGTGCCGAGTTTAAAAAGTATTAGCTATCTGGAGAGTTTGGACAAACCTGGATTGTTTTCTCTAGAGCCCCGGAGGCTGAGGAACAAACCTGGTAGAAGAATATAAAATTGTGAAAGACATAGACAGGGTAGATGGCCAAAGTCTTTTTCCCAGGGTGGGAATGTCAAAATTAGAGGGCATTGGTTAAAGCGTGAAGGGGAAAGTTTAAAGGAGACATAAGAGGCATTTTTTTTTAACACAGAGAGTGATAGGTGCCTGAAATGTACTGCCAGGGGTGGTGTGGAGGCAGATGATGTGAGGCATTTAGACAGGCAACTGAAAAGGCAAGGAATGGAGCAATGTAGACTATGTGAAGGCAGAAGGTGTTTAATCTAGAAAAAAGTGTAAGGTGTTGCGCACTTGGAGGTCAAATGTAAGAGGAAACTATACATTAAGTGGTTGGGTCAGAAAATAAACAAAGCTCTGAGATGTCCTGATTTTCTCATGCATGATTTGCAAAAGTTTGATAAGTAGGAATAGCAAGTAATCAGGAACACTACGGAATATTAATGTTATTTTTATTTTCGAAAATAATTGAATTCAAAAATAAGGAGGTTATGCTTCAATTATATAAGGTATTGGTGAGACTACATGAGGCATACAGAGTACAGGACTAGTGTCCTTATAAATGTAAATATATTGGAAGCATCTCAGCAAGAGTTCACTGGAATGGTATGTAGTCGTTTGAGGAAAGTTATAAAAGGTTAGATTTGTATCAGCTGGGGTGCAGAAGACTGGGAGGAATCTTAATTGAAACACAGGGAAGGTCTCTATAAGGTGATTATGGAGATTTTTTTTCTTCCGGACAAATATAAAATGAGTCATTGTTTAAAAATAAGGGTGACTCATTTAAGAACAGAATGAAGTGAAATTATTTTTCTCAAATAATTACCTAACTCTGTCATTGATAAGTGGGATCAATGCTATCAAGATGATTATTTTACCAAAATTCTTATATTTATTTCAAGCGGTGCCAATTTTTATTCTGAAATTCTTTTTTGAATATGTTGATTCTAAAATCTCTTCATATATATGGCAGAATAAAAATCCTGGGTTAGGTAAAAGATATTTACAGAAGTCTAAAAAGGAGGGTGGTCTGGCATTGCTGAACTTTAGATTTTACTATTGGGCAATTAATATTCGACTTTTAAAATTTTGGTCATGGGACTTGGACATAATTTCAAGTCCACATTGGGTAAATCTTGAACGTAAATCTGTACAAGGGTTTTCACTGGGTTCTATCTTAAGGACTTCACTCCCCTTTGCTCTTTCTAAATTGCATAAACAAATGGATAATCCAATAGTTAAATATACCTTACAAATAAGGTTTCAATTTCGAAATTTTTTGGGTTGAATCAATTTATTCTAGCAAGTCCTATTATATCTAATTTTTTTTTCAACCCTCTGTTATGGATCAAACCTACTTGACTTGGAAAACCAGAGGTATATCACGATTTTGTGATCTATTTTTGGATAATTATTTCATGCCCTCTGAGCAATTATCTAATAAATATAATTTGCATAGATCCCATTTCTTTAGATATTTACAGATTAGGAATCTTTTTAAATACTGTTCTTCCTACCTTCCCGAATCTATATCCATTGAATATTTTGGGAAAAAAATTAGATTTAAATCCTTTTCAGAAAGGTATAGTAGCAACTATTTATAAAACAATTAGGAAAATGCATCCAGACGTATCTAATAAAATTAAGAATGATTGGGAAAGGGAACTTGAGTTTACTTTACCTATTGAAAAATGGGAAAAAATTCTTCAATTAGTTAACTCATCCTCTATATGTGCTAAACATGCGTTGATACAGTTTAAAGTAGTGCATAGGGCTCATATGTCTAAGGATAAATTAGCTCATTATTACTCTCATATAAATCCTGTATGTGATAGATGTCACTCTGAGATAGCTTCTTTAACTCATATGTTTTGGTCATGTCCTTTTTTGAAAAAATACTGGAAAGATATCTTTGATATTATTTCAACTGTTCTGTGTATTGATTTACAACCTCACCCTATTACCGCAATTTTTGGTTTACCAATGATAGAACCAAATCATTTAACCTCTTCAGCTCGTCGGATGATTGCATTTCTTACATTAATGGCTAGAAGGTCAATTTTGCTGAATTGGAAAGAGATCAATCCTCCCACCACATTTTATTGGTTCTCTCAAACTACATTGTGTTTAAATTTAGAAAAAATTAGAAATGTCATTTATGATCCTTCTATTAAATTCGAAAAGACTTGGAGGCCATTTATTCAACACTTCCATATGATGTAATTTGACCTTTTCCAAACCTATTCTATTTCTTTTAAATATATGCAGAGAGGACCGGAGTGGAATAACACTAATGTTTCTTTTTGGCGTTACACAACAGCCCATGTCTTTTTCTTTTCCTTAGTTTAGTTGGTTACCATTGTGCATTGTTTAGATTAGGTTTTTTTTGGGAGGGGGTATTTTTTTCCCTTTTTCATGCTACTTCTGTTTTTTTTATATATTATATTTGAATTTTGTGCAATTTTGGGAGGTTTAATACCTGAGTGCCAACTGAGTTTATATTTATATATGTTAATTATTAACAATGTAATCCCAATAGCTTTGTATTAATACTATGTTATGTTTAACATTTTGATGTTAATAAAAAGATTGAAAAAGAAAGAAAGGAATTACCTAACTCTACTTTTTTCTCTCTTTTTGCACTACCTACTTAATTTAACTTTTTAAATATATATACATCTTACTGTAATTTACAGTTTTCTTTACTGTTATGTATTACACTGTACTGCTGCAATATAACAATAAATTTCATGACATATGTTAGTGATATTAAAATTGATTCTGATTAAGAATCCTCCAAGAGAACTTGCAAAAGGAGTAGTGAAAGCAGGGTCTTTGAATATTTTTAAAACAGAGGCGGATAGGTCTTTGATAACCCAGAGGTTAAAACATAAGTGCCAGTAGACAGAGTTGTGGAGTTAAGGTTACAGTCAGAATAATTATGACTTTATTTAATGATTCCAGCCATTCATCCTACACCATCTCCTAATTCAGGTGTGCTATATTCAGGCTCACCTTAACACAGAATCAGTACACAGTAATCATCAATGATGGCCTCCATTCCAGAGTAAGAAAAAAAATCTTTTGGGCAACTATAACGACAGGGTCAGAAGTGACACAAACCTCTGGGAAATCTTGATTTGCCAGGAGGGAGTAGGGAAATTTAACCAGCAGAACTCTTCCCCCGATAAACGGTTTTGCCACAGACTTGTCATAATGAACACATTGTGTTGTCAGAGATACCAATCACAAGACTACATGGAAAACACTAACATCTGTCATTTTCTAAGTAAGAAACCACAAGGATGTTTGCATCACCTTTGCCATTACAGGTTGGACAGATCACTGCCTAATCCACTCTGCTATCTTCATCCACTTGGTCTCAGAACAACAAAGGCAACAGAATATTTCCTGCAAAAAAATCATTATTCAAAGTGTGAAGGAACTGCAAAGTCAAATCTTCTCAGACAGCATCTCACAGAGAGTCTGACAACTCTCACATCAGAGGAGTCTCAAAATCTCCACAGTACTCAGACTGTCCTGAATTCTGTCATAATTAGCAACAATGAAGAGATATCTCAGCAAGAAAACACCAGCTCTTATTTGATGAGAATAACCAAGAGATCCAGGAGCTAATTAGCAACAAATTCAAAGTATAGCTTTGGAAATGGCAACATGCCTCACTGCAAAAAGCATACAGACTGTCAAAGGCTGAGAAAACCCATGATCTAAAGAACAGAAGGGAGGTGGAAAGAGGACAAGAGGTTCAGCAGTTTGCTGATAATAGTGATGTTCATCGATTCTTCAATAGTGTCAAGTCCCTTTCAGCAACGTGTTAGGACCCACAACATTGAAAGCCAAGAAAAGAAGATATTTATCAAGGATAACAGGCAGACAGCAATCCAGAAAGGATCCCTTCAAAGAACTTCTTAAGCTTCATCTCTCGATGTCATCCCACAATATACTATCCAGTCTATCCTTGCCATCAACCCACACCGATAAAAAATTGAGAAGCCCATATTACAAACAAGCGCAGCCTGGACACCGACCTGATCCCTAAAACCCAGCAGCTAAGGACTTCATTCACAAATTCACCACATCATTTCCCATATCCATTTTTATTTCAAAGGAATGACCCTGCACCCCCAACCACTCCATCTCACTTCTCTTTAATGTGGTGACATAAGATCCCTGACAGGAAAGCGCCTGTAGAATGCATTTTCAGAATCTCCAGAAATCTGGCACCCTTTCCATTTAGGATGGGAATGTCAGCCCAGTTTTGAGCTCAAGGCTCTGGAGTAGAATTTGAACTCACAAACATCCAATTTGGTGCAGGGAATCACAGCATAGTACTTCAAGAATTTTTTCACTCTCTGAATGAAACTGATTTCTGTATGTCACCAGAGATGAATTCAATGCTATTGAATGCAGCTACTGCAAATTAGAAATGCATGCTCATTTAAGAGCTAATTTCCTGATTTCTAGTCAGGTAAGTTCCTCATTCAGCCCAGTTTTGTCTCTCATCTTGTGCTGTTCCTGGTTTGGATGAGTTACCATCTGGCAGTTTGTTGAAACATGGGATAACCAATTTCCCTCGGGATCCATAAAGTATGACTATGACTATGGATCTCAACAGAAGGTATTTATTGAGCACTTTTCATTGGAACCTCTTTGAACAGCTGGATAATAAATTGATAGTATAATAAAACTTACTTGGTTCATTTTAGGAAGCATATGTTTGGTTAAGATTTCAGTTCTCCCTCCCCACTGCACCCCAAAAACACCATCAAAAACTCAGGACATAGAAGAGTACAGCACAAGAACAGGCCCTTTGACCCACAATGTTGTGCTGATCCAGCTAAAAAGTGAATCAAAAAACCCCAAAAACTAATCCATCCTGCTTACACAATGCCCATATCCTTCCATCTTCCTCATCTTCATGTGTCTGTCTAAATGTCTCTTAGAAGCCTCTAATGTGTTTGCCTCTCCGACCATACAAGACAAAGGAGCAGAAGAAGGCTATTAGGCCCATCGAGTCTGCTCTGCAGCTCCCCCATGAGCTAAACTATTCACCCATCTAGTTCCAATTTCCGGCTTTTTCCCCATATCCCTTGATACCCTGACTAATTAGATACCTGTCAATCTCCTCCATAAACACCCTCAATGATCGGGCCTCCACAGCTGTATGTGGCAACGAATTCCACAAATCCACGACCCTCTGGCTAAAAAATATGTCTCCTCATCTCTGTTTTAACTGGGTACTCTCTAATTCTAAGACTATCGCCTCTTGTCCTGGACTCACCCACCAAGGGAAACAACCTTTCCACATCTACTCTGTCCAACCCTTTCAACATTCGAAATGTTTCTGTGAGATCCCCTCTCATTCTTCTATACTCTAATGAATACAGTCCAAGAGCTGACAAACGCTCCTCATATGTTAGCCCCTGCATTCCAGGAACCATCCTCGTAAATCTTCTCTGAACTCTCTCCAACATCAGTACATCCATTCTAAGATAGGGGGCCCAAAACTGCACACAGTATTCCAAATGAGGTCTCACTAATGCCCCATAGAGCCTCATCAACACCTCCTTACTCTTATACACTATTCCTCTTGAAATGAATGCCAACATAGCATTCGCTTTCTTTACTGCCGATCCAACTTGGTGGTTAACCTTTAGGGTATCCTGCACGAGGACCCCCAAGTCCCTTTGTACTTCCGATTTTTGAATTTTCTCTGCATCTAAATAATAATCTACCCGATTATTTCTTCTTCCAAAATGTACAACTGTACATTTGTCAACGTTGTATCTCATCTGCCATTTCTTTGCCCACTCTCTTAGACTGACTAAGTCTCTCTGCAGCCTTTCCGTTTCTTCAACATTTCCTGCTCCTCCACCTATCTTGGTGTCATCCGCAAACTTAGCCACAAAACCATTTAATCCATAATCCAAATCATCGATATACATCGTAAAAAGAAGTGGCCCCAACACCGACCCCTGTGGAACACCACTAGTAACTGGCAACCAATCAGAATAGAATCCCTTTATTCCCATCCTTTGCTTTCTGCCTATCAGCCAATGCTCCACCCATTTCAATATCTTTCCTATTATTCCATGGGCTCTCATCTTATGAAGCAACCTCATATGCGGCACCTTATCGAAGGCCTTTTGAAAATCCAAATACACAACATCCACAGCCTCTCCCTTGTCAATCTTATTCGAGATTACCTCAAAAAATTCCAATAGGTTGGTGAGGCAGGATCTTTCCTTCATGAAACCATGCTGGCTTCGGCCTATCTTGTCATGCACCTCGAGGTATTTCATAACCTCGTCCTTGAGGATTGACTCCAATATCTTTACAACTACCGATGTCAGACTAATAGGTCTGTGATTTTCTTTTTGCTGCCTCCTTCCTTTCTTAAATAGCGGAACTACATTTGCGACCTTCCAGTCCTCCGGAACCATGCTAGAGTCTATTAATTCCTGGAAGATCATTTCCAATGCTTCCACAATCTCCAAAGCCACCTCCTTCAGAACCCTTGGGTGCACCTCATCCGGACCGGGAGACTTATTTATTCTTAGTCCACTTAGCTTCCCAAGCACTTTCTCTCTAGTAATCTTGACTGTACCTAAGTTTATTCCCTGATATCTCTGGCTATTAGGTATATTGTTCATGTCTTCCACTGTGAAGACTGATGCAAAATACTCATTCAGTTCCTCCGCCATCTCTTTGTTATCCATTATAATTTCTCCAGCATCATTTTCAATCGGTCCCGTATCTACACTTGTCACTCTTTTACTCTTCATATATTTAAAAAAACTCTTAGTGTCCTTTTTTATGTTAATCGCCAACTTCCTTTCATAGTTCATTTTTTCTTTCCTAATGACTTTCTTAGTTTCCTTCTGTAAGTTTTTAAAAGTCGTCCAGTCCTCAGTTTTCCCCACTAATTTTTGCTTCCTTGTACGCCGTTTCTTTTGCTTTTGTGTTTGCCTTAACCTCTCTCGTTAGCCACATTTGTGCCATTTTTCCATTCATGATTTTCTTTTTTCTTGGAATATATTTTTCCTGCATTTTCCTTGTTTCTTGTAGGAATTTCATCCAATTCTGCTCTGCCGTCCCTCCAATTAGCTTACTTTTCCAATCGACTTGGGCCAGTTCCTCTCTCGTACCATTGTAATTTCCCCTGTTCCACTGAAATATTGATACACCTGATACCAGCTTCTCCTTTTCAAATTTGAAACTGAACTCAATCATATTATCATCACTACTTTGAAGGGGTTCCTTTACCTCCAGCTCCCTAATCGCCTCAGGTTCGTTACACAGCACCCAATCCAAAACAGCCGATCCCCTGGTGGGCTTCTGGACAAGCTGCTCCAAAAAGCCATCCTGTAGGCATTCTACAAACTCCCTCTCCTGAGATCCATTACCTTCCTGACTTTCTCAATCCACTTTCATATTAAAATCCCCCATAATTATCTTGACATTTTCCTTCTGACACGCTTTTTCTATTTCCAGCTGCAACTTGTAGTCCACATCCCGGCTGCTGTTTGGAGGCCTGTATATAACTGCTATTAGTGTCTTTTTACCCTTGCCATTTCTTAATTCTACCCATAAGGATTCCACCTCTTCTGATCCTATGTCCCTTCTTTCTATTGATTTGATATTGTTACTTACCATCAGGGCCACGCCACCCCCTTTACCTACCTTCCTATCTTTCCTATACACTGTGTATCCTTGGATATTCAGCTCCCAATTGCATCCATCATTTAGCCATGACTCCGTGATGGCCACAATGTCATATCTTTTAACCTGCAGCTGTGCAGCAAGGTCATCCACTTTATTTCTAATGCTGCGTGCATTTAGATCAGTATCTGTTGCCGATTTTGCTATATTTCTATTTTGCAGCAAATTATCCTGTATATTCAGTGGCCTGTCCTCCTTGCCATCTTTGCTGCACAGTATTTTTGACTTATTTCTATTTTCCTCTTCCTCGACGCTAACACCTTGGTTTCCCTCCCCTTGCCAACTTAGTTTAAACCCTCCCTAACAGCTATATTAAACAATCCCACCAGGATATTAGTACCTTTTGAATTCAGGTGTAATCCATCTTTTTTATATAAGTCATACCTTCCCCAAAATAGATCCCAATGATTCAAGAATTTGAAGCCCTGCCCCCTGCACCAGTTACTTAGCCACACATTCATCTGCTTAATTCTGCTATTCTGCTATTTTACCAACATTAGCGCACAGCTCAGGCAGCAATCCTGATATTATTACTATGGAGGTTTGGCTTCTCAATTTTCTTCCTAGCCCCCAGTAATCTTTCTTCAGGCAGTGCATACCAAGCATCCCACACTTTGAGTAAAAAACTTACCTCCCACATCCCCTTTGAACCTATCTCCTTTCACCTTCAATACATGCCCCCTGGTATTAGACAATATCTATCCTGGGAAAAAGATACTCCCTGTCTATTCTATTTATGTCTGTCATAATCTCATAAACCTCTATCAGATCTCCTCTCAGCCTCCACCACTCCCAAGAAAATAACCCATTTGTCCAGCCTCTTTTGATAACATATGCTCTCTAAACCAGGCAGCATCCCAGTAAACTTCTGCACCTGCTCCAAAGTCTCAGCATCCTTCCATAATAGGGTGATCAGAACTGTATTCAATACTCCAGATGAGGCCGAAGCAGAGTTTTATAAAGTTGCAACATAACCTCTTGACTTTTGAGCTCAATGGCTCAACTAATAAAAGCAAGCATTCCATAGGCTTTTTATCTGCCCTATTGACATGTGTAGACATTTTCATGGAGCTATGAGCCTGGATCCCAAGACCCCTGTGCTCAGCAACACTGTTAAGGAACTTGCCCTTAACAAGGTACTGTCTCCTTGCATTTGCCCAATGAAGGTGCAGCACTTTACATTTATCTACAACAGAAGCAGTAGAATTAACACATCTTCAGGAAGTCAGCATCAATCAGTAAGCTACCTTACGATTTTCACATACCCTCTTCTCATTACTACCATCAGGGAGTAGATACAGGATTCTGAAGACCCACACTGAATAGTTCAGAAAGAGGTTCTTCCCCTCTGCCATCAGATTTCTGAATGGTTCATGAAGCCATGATCATCGTTCCCTTTTATCTGCACTTTATTTATTTTGTAATGTATATTAATTTTGTACTCCTGCCTCAAAACAAATTTCAAACATATAAGACAGTAATAATAAACCTAATTCTGATTCTGATCACAATTAAAATATTACAGAAGCCCTCCCTCTATCCTCTGTGTGGTTGTTCAATGTCCCTTTCATTCAATGTATGCTTGTCCGCAGCAAATGGACTTTCTTACAAACTTAAACATAGATATTTCACCTACATGAATTGTGAACAATGAATAGTGTATTTTAGTTGCTAAAATAAATTTGCTGAAAATGAATAGTTTACTTTCATAAAATTTGAGTGTATAGACTTTAACACTAAGCAAGGATGTTTATCAGTAGGATATGTTCAAGTTGGTTAAACTTTTACAATGCTTGATAACTGTGCTTTCTAGCTACAGCTGCAAATTCTTGTCAAATGGCAACAACTTCACTGCAGAGCTTTGGATGGACAGTTGCCAAAATGTCCTCTTTGGAATAGTTTGTTCCTACACTTTCTACACTAGTCTACTTTCATGCTCGTCTTCCTTTCATCTAGGTGAGGAGCTAGATTTAGAACTGTGAATATATTGCAGGTTTTGCACTTCATTTAATTCCAGAATTGGTACTTGTTCCAAATATTCTATGTGCATCACCTCATGTTCAATGAGAGCATGAAGAATGAGACAGCAAGCAATTTATCTCAGAGTGCATGATTAACAAAAAAAAAGCATACCAATTAGAAAACTATCTTTTTTTTGCTTGAAAGAGTAGCATTTGGAGAACAACCACTTTAAAATGTTTTCTAGGTGTTAAGCAATGTGATAAATAGTGGAGGGAGCCAATGAGTCCCGTTTTATTGTGGTACTGATTGGTTGCTCTTCTATGGAGTAATTCTCCCTGGTCAGAGACAGCCTCTGGATATTGTTGTCAACATGAAAGAAGCAACACAGACAGATAAAAACACTTTCCTTTGGATATATTGAAGCTGGAGCCAGCAGGTGAGAAACCAGTATCAGTCAGTCCGTGCCTGTCCTACACCTGTGATGTTAAAAAGGTAAATGACTCGTTATCACCTATTTTCCATTCCGCAGAAACTGGACAACAAAATAATTGTTTTATATGGCAGTTTAATGAATGTAAGACATCCAAGATGTTGTTGAATTCTAACTGTTTCATTTGGTCTTAGTAGAAACAGAAAAGGCTAATGTTTTGAGCTATAGCTTAAAACATGTCAAAGTAGTACACAATCTTAAATTTCCAGAAAATATAATTCTCCAAGCTGGTTAAATATTCTTCATGGTATAAACTCACAATTTTGAGTTGAGACCTGAAGACAACATGATGAGCATCAGCAAACAACAGCTGGAAATTCAAGCAACACACATCAAAGTTGCTGGCGAACGCAGCAGGCCAGGCAGCATCTCTAGGAAGAGGTACAGTCAACATTTCAGGCCGAGACCCTTCGTCAGGACTAACTGAAGGAAAAGTTAGTAAGAGATTTGAAAGTGGGAGGGAGAGGGGGAGATTCAAAATGACAGGAGAAGACAGGAGGGGGAGGGATAGAGCCAAGAGCTGGACAGGTGATTGGCAAAGGGGATATGAGAGGATCATGGGACAGGAGGTCCGGGGAGAAAGACAAAGGCGGGGGGGGAACCCAGAGGATGGGCAAAGGGTATAGTCAGAGGGACAGGGGGAGAAAAAAGAGAGTGAGAGAAAGGATGTGTGTATAAGAATAAATAACGGATGGAGTACGAGGTGGAGGTGGGGCATTAACAGAAGTTAGAGAAGTCAATGTTCATGCCATCAGGTTGGCAGCTACCCAGATGGAATATAAGGTGTTGTTCTTCCAACCTGAGTGTGGCTTCATCTTTACAGTAGAGGAGGCCGTGGATAGACATGTCAGAATGGGAATGGGATGTGGAATTAAAATGTGTGGCCACTGGAAGATCCTGCTTTCTCTGGCGGACAGAGCGTAGATGTTCAGCAAAGCAGTCTCCTAGTCTGCGTCGGGTCTCGCCAATATATAGAAGGCCACATCGGGAGCACCGGACGCAGCATATCACCCCAGCCGACTCACAGGTGAAGTGTCGCCTCACCTGGAGGGACTGTCTGGGGCCCTGAATGGTGGTAAGGGAGGAAGTGTAAGGGCATGTGTAGCGCTTGTTCCGCTTACAAGGATAAGTGCCAGGAGGGAGATCAGTGGGGAGGGATGGGGGGGACAAGTGGACAGGGAGTCTCAAAGAGAGCGATCCCTGCGGAAAGCGGGGGGGGGGGGGGAGGGAAAGATGTGCTTAGTGGAGGGATCCCACTGGAGATGGCGGAAGTTACGGAGAATAATATGTTGGACCCGGAGGCTGGTGGGGTGGTAGATGAGGACCAGGGGAACCCTATTCCTAGTGGGGTGGAGGAAGGATGGAGTGAGAGCAGATGTGCGTGAAATGGGGGAGATGCGTTTGAGAGCAGAGTTGATGGTGGAAGAAGGGAAGTCCCTTTCTTTAAAAAAGGAGGGCATCTCCCTCGTCCTGGAATGAAAAACCTCATCCTGAGAGCAGATGCGGCGGAGACGGAGGAATTGCGAGAAGGGGATGGCATTTTTGCAAGAGACAGGGTGAGAAGAGGAATAGTCCTCAGACCTAATCAGTTCCCCTCTACCACCACTCTGCTCCGTCTAGCGGAGTTAGTACTTGCTCTTAATAATTTCTCCTTTGGCTTCTCCCACTTCCTCCAAACTAAAGGTGTAGCTATGGGCACCCGTATGGGTCCTAGCTATGCCTGCCTTTTTGTTGACTTTGTGGTACAACCTATGTTCCATACCTATTCTGGTATCTGTCCCCCACTTTTCCTTTGCTACATCGACGACTGCATTGGCACTGCTTCCTGCACGCATGCTGAGCTCGTTGACTTTATTAACTTTGCCTCCAACTTTCACCCTACCCTCAAGTTTACCTGGTCCATTTCCAACACCTCCTTCCCCTTTCTAGATCTTTCTGTCTCTATCTCTGGAGACAGCTTATCCACTGATGTCTACTATAAGCCTACTGACTCTCGCAGCTATCTGGACTATTCCTCTTCTCACCCTGTCTCTTGCAGAAATGCCATCCCCTTCTCGCAATTCCTCCGTCTCCGCCGCATCTGCTCTCAGGATGAGGTTTTAATTCCAGGATGATGGAGATGTCCTCCTTTTTTAAAGAAAGGGGCTTCCCTTCTTCCATCATCAACTCTGCTCTCAAACGCATCTCCCCCATTTCACGCACATCTGCTCTCACTCCATCCTCCCGCCACCCCACTAAGAATAGGGTTCCCCTGGTCCTCACCTACCACCCCACCAGCCTCCGGGTCCAACATATTATTCTCTGTAACTTCCGCCACCTCCAACGGGATCCCACCAATAAGCATATCTTTCCCACCCACCCCCCTGCTTTCCGCAGGGATCGCTCCCTTCGCGACTCCCTTGTCCATTCGTCTCCCCATCCCTCCCCACTGATCTCCCTCCTGGCACTTATCCGTGTAAGTGGAACAAGTGCTACACATGCCCTTACACTTCCTCCCTTACCACCATTCAGGGCCCCAAACAGTCCTTCCAGGTGAGGCAACACTTCACCTGTGAGTCGACTGGGGTGATACACTGCGCCCGGTGCTCCCGATGTGGCCTTTTATATATTGGCGAGACCCAACGCAGACTGGGAGACCGCCTTGCTGAACACCTACGCTCTGTCCGCCAGAGAAAGCAGGATCTCCCAGTGGCCCACATTTTAATTCCACATCCCATTCCCATTCTGACATGTCTATCCACGGCCTCCTCTACTGTAAAGATGAAGCCACACTCAGGTTGGAGAAACAACACCTTATATTCCGTCTGGGTGGCCTCCAATCTGATGGCATGAATATTGACTTCTCCGACTTCCGCTAATGCCCCACCTCCCCCTCGTACTCCATCTGTTATTTATTTATATACACACATTCTTTCTCTCTCTATCCTTTTTCTCCCTCTGTCCCTCTGACTATACCCCTTGCCCATCCTTTGGGTTCCCCCCCATCTTGTCTTTCTCCCTGGGCCTCCTGTCCCGTGATCCTCTCATATCCCCTTTGCCAATCACCTTTCCAGCTCTTGGCTCCATCCCTCCCCCTCCCGTCTTCTCCTATCATTTTGGATCTTCCCCTCCCCCTCACACTTTCAAATCTCTTACTAACTTTTCCTTCAGTTAGTCCTGACGAAGGGTCTTGGCCTGAAACGTCGACTGTACCTCTCCCTAGGGATGCTGCCTGGCCTGCTGCATTCACGAGCAGCTTTGATGATAAGCATCAGTTCTTATTAATTAACAAAATTGTTGACTGGAGTTTTAGCATCATTCAATATCTGATCATGATAGCTGCAGATCTACTCTGCTTCCAGAACATGGAATGAGCATCTGGGCCTGTACTCATTGGAGTTTTGATGAATGAGGGGGGAATCTCATTGAAACTGATTGAAATTTGTAAGGCCTAGATATAGTGGACATGGAGAGGACATTTCCTATGGAAGCGATTTTAGGGCCAGAATTTACAGCCACAGAACCCAAAGATGCCCCATCAGAACAGAGTAAAGGAGGAATTTCTCTAGCCAGAGGGTGGTGAATGTGTGGAATTCATTGCCACAGAGGCCAAGTCATTGGCTATATTCAAAGCGGGGTTGATAGATGCTTGATTAGTAAGGGCATCAAAGGTTATGGGGAGAAGGCAGAAGAATGGGGTTGAGAGAGATAATAACTCAGCCATGATGGAATGGTGGAGAACACTCAATGTGCAGAATGGCCTAATTCTGCTCCTACTGTCTTATGGTTGTAGGTGAATCAAATTTTGAAAGAGATTGGATTGTGCAGTAAGAGGTTTAGTATTACTGACTAAGGATGAATGCTTGGAAGTTATTCAGGTTTGGCATGCAAAATGAATATCCAGATTATAGTTTTTTTCAAAATGAGTGCCTGATCATAGTAAAGACTACATCTTCAAAAAAAATACCGAAATACATTGATTCAAGAGGGTACCATTAGTGCCAAAGGCAAAGATGATTTTCTATCCATTCAAATAATATTATGGACTTTTATTTGTCAACATGACCTACATTCCAAGCCAGGTGTTTGAGAAAAATCAATATTTTGATTTCCTTGAGACCAAACTATTGAGTGCTTTCATGCCTCAAGGTTATGTTCTGGCATTCAACACCCACATTTAACAATTGCTTAGAGCTAGGAATAGCAAAATTCTTTAGAATCCAATGAGACCTATTAGGATTCTGCTGAAATCTATGGTGATGACTTTTTTTTTGCATTAGGCACAGGGTTCGGTTTTATTTTGTTGCTTTTCCTCACGAAGCATTCCTATCTTCTGTCAAAATATTACTGACTGAAGGCTGCTACAAACGGCCTAAAGGCAGGAACATTCATTTGTGTTGAAAATCTTACAGTAGAACTGCAAGATTTATTAGCCTAGAAATCCCCTTCATCAGTGAATTGTCTGCGCTGATCACTGAAATTCATGGTAAGCATGAATTTACCTTTCGCAGGTTGATCATTGTCACCTTACGTTCTCAAACTAAAGCAATTCTCAACAATGAGATCTTCCATGTGCAAGTGCTATAACATAGAGTGGGGTGTTTGAAAATATACTTTCAAAGAACCAAAGTATGTAAATTAATATCATTCAAGACAATCTAAATGATCTAATATATGCGCTCTTGCAGCAATTCCTTTTCAAACATCTCAAACGACAGCAGGTTGGACCTGGCACAATTTCCATGGAACCTGATCCAAAATCACTGGTCTTCTGTCTCTTCCCCACTGGGCTTGAGTCACAGCACCGTGTAGCAGAGAAATTTGTTAGTGCTTACAGTTTTGTTAGTACTACTGTTCAGTGCAGAACTGCCAGCCTTTTCCCAAAATTGCTTTCCCAAATTTCCATTTAAGTAGGCATTAGCTTCATTTCATAAGTTAGAGTGAATTCACAGAACAAAAGATCAATTGAAGACCACATCAGTTTGATGGAATCAGTATCAATTTTGAAGTAAAACGGAGTCCTATTCCGAATATTAAGCTATGATGGAATTCGACTTGTTCAGGCCATGTAAGTACTGTCTTGACTCAAGCAATTATTTCTACTCCGACATGCTTTGGTTAAAGAGTGGAATTGTGGATGATAGGTAGAAACCGTAAGGTTTAAGTCAAACACAGGAACATGTTTGGAACATGGAACGGAGAAGTGTAAAGGACAAAAACTGCATCTTCGGCCTACAATGTCTGTGTTAACATGATTCAAATTTAAACTAGTCCCATCTGTCTGCACATGGTCTATATCCTTCAATCCCTGCCTGGTCATGTGCATGTCTAACTGCTTTTTAAGTGTTGCTATCATACCTGCTCACCACCTCAGCTGTCAATGTTCTAGCATCCATTTCATAGTCTGTTAATTGGTTTTGTGGTAATATTATGTGTGTGTGTGTGTGTTATATGTACTGTGTTGTGCACCTTAGTCCAGAGGAAGGTTGTTACATTTGGTGGTATAGATGTGTACGGTTGAATGACAATAAACTTAAACTTAAACTTGAACAAACTCTAGAAATCTACTAACCTTTGTGTAAAGAAAAACTTGTCTTGTAAATCTCCTTTAAATTTTCCCTGAGGCTATCCTTTCCATTCTGGGAAAAATAACTCTGACTATCATGTCCATCTTCACTCAGGTTGTTCCTCTGCTTCTGACCCACCAGAGAAAACAATCTATATTCATCCAACCTCTCTTTATAGCTTATACACTCAATTCCAGGTAAACCCCTGCTGTGCCTCCTCCAAAGTATTCACATCCTTCCTGTAATGTGCCGAACAGAATTGCAGACAAGACTCCAAATGTGGCCTAACCAAAGTTGTACATTGCTGTAAGATGTCTTGCTACTTTTTATACTCTATATCCCAAAAGAGGATGAGGAGCATAGTGTATGACTTCAATGTGTGTTGCCGCTTTCAGGAAGCTAACGGATTGTATCCCAAGATCCCTCTGTAGATCAGTTGTCCTCAGGGATCCTGCCACTGACTATGCACTTTCCTCTCATTTCTTATTGTTTTACTTTGTTCTGCCTTAATGCACTGTGCATGAATAGTAATGCAAAACAAGCATTTCACTGTGCTTCAGTATATGTGACAGTTACAACCAATTTCAATTTCAATACCCCACACTTTTTCAGATTAAACTCTATCTGCCATTTTTCCACTTATGTCCTGTTGATTTACATCCTGTTGTATCCTATGACTCAGAATTATTACCGACGTATGTCGTGAAATTTGTTGTCTTTGCAGCAGCAGTATAATGCAATACATAATAATAGAAAATAATAGAACAAGTGTGAATTACAGTAATTCGACATATGGCAGTGATATTAAATCTGATTCTGATTTTGACTAAGTTTACTATTTTCTGCAGCTTATTTTGATCCTGTGCAGTAGCCACTCCCCCATCCCCCCCGTACCAGACAATGATGCAGCCACTTAGAATGCTGTCCACAGTACCTTTGGTGACATACTAAATCTCCTCAAACTCCTCATGAAATGTAGCTGCTATTGTGCCTTCTTTGTAGCTGCATTGATACATTTAATCCAGGATGGATGCTCAGAGACAATGACACCCAAGAACTTGAAATTGCCCACTCTCCTCTTCTGATTCCTCTATGAGGACTGGTGGAAGTGACAACCTTCCTCACAGTCTAATGCTCTACCTACTTTTGTGACATTTGCAAACTTGCTAATCCATCCACCCACATTTGTGTACATATCACCAACAACAGCACCAATCCTTCCAAAACATTTCTGGTCATCACCATCCAGTCAGAATAACACCAATCCACCATTCACCCTTTGTTTTCTATGGCCAAGCCAATTTTGAATCCAACCTACCAAGTCAATTTGAATCCCATGTACTTTAATATTCTGATTCAGCTTACCATGTGGAAACTTGCAGAATATTTTGCTAAAGTCTGTACAACTTCCATTGCCTACCCTTATCAATTATTTAGAACATCTTTTATCATCCATGGTTCCCAAACCTTGTTATCCTTATCTATCTTCCTGAATTTTTACCAGATGGCATTTAAATCACTCTCATATGTCTGATGTGAACTTACCCAACCCATCTGCTTCCAATCGACTTTCCCCAGCTCTTACTTAATACTGAGGTAATTAACCTTGCTCTGATTTAGCAATTTCTCCCCAAGATCCAGCCTTATCCTTATCTTTATCTATCTGAAAACGTATGGAGTTATGACCATTGTACCCAAAATTCTCACTCACTGGAACTCCAATAACCTGGACAAGTTAATATCCCAAAACAAGGTCCAGTATGGCCCTTTCACTGATAGGACTACCTGCATTTTCTTTCAAGAAACACTCCCGAAAGTACCTAACAAATGCTTCCCTATCTAAACGCCCCTTGTCAATACTGGGAATCTACAACAACTCTGCTGTCTTTACATCTTTCCATAATATATCTACATATCTGTTCCTCTATCTTCCGTTGGCTCTTGGGTGGGTTATAATATCAGCTGATCCTAATGATTGCACTTTTCTTGAATTTTACCCATGTTACCTCACCGGATGAGCTCCTCAGGATGTCATCTCTAAGTGCAGTTATGACATTCTCCCTGATCAATAGTGCAACTGCCCCACCCTCTTTTACATTCCTCATTATTATAGCTGAAGCATCTAAATGCTGATCTGCCAGTCACTCAACAAATTCTTGGTAATGGCCACATCATCATACTTCCATTTATCTGGGCTCTGTTCATCTGCCTGACTTGTAATGCTCCTTGTTTTGAAAGAAGTGCATTTCAGCCTATCAGAGCTACCATGTTCATTAACCTGGCTTTACGTTCCCTTCCTTTCAGACCTACTTGACCTAATCACTATCTTCCTCTCAATCTCTCCACTCACTGACCTATTGCCATACTAGTTTAAACACTCCCACATAGCACAAGCAAACCAAGACACAACAGACTGGAGATGCTGAAATATGCAGCAAATTGGATTGAACAAAATATTCCTTCAATTCCTTTCCTGGCCACAAATGCTGCTTGATCCATTGAGCTCCTCCAGTACGTTCTCCATCAGGACTTATCTGTTGCTGGTAGATATGGTTTAGCATACATCAAATCCACTTATTACCCTAAATCTTTTAAGAGATACCTTTATGCCCACATCATTAACTGTACTCCCTGTTTTTGAGCTATCTCTTTAGGTTTGTTATTGTGTCCACAAACAATGACTCTCGATCTCTTGCTCCTCTCTTTCCCATAAACACAGACACAGATGTGTGTCCCTCTCAAACTCTCTTTTCTTCCCTCTCTCTGTTAGCTCTGAATATGAATGTGAAGCAGCATCACTTATTGCACTTTACCAGCACATGCTAGTTTAGTGTGACAGCAAACTGTGCTTGCGTTCTCACTAAGTATTAACAAAGTTGCCTCTCGGGTCACAAATATCAGAGAGAAACTGGCATTGGTGTCAAATGCCTTGAGTCATACCTGAAATGTTGACTGTTTCTCTATACCCAGATGCTGTCTGACCAGCTGAGATTTGTAACATTTTCGGTTTTTGTTTCAGATTTCCAGCATCTGCAATTGTTTTGTTATTCTTATGGTATACTGTCAGCCTCTTTAATGTGATCGAAAGATGATTGTCATTGTGATGGGCACCACAGTAGCATAGCTGTTAACACAATGCTACTACAGCTCAGAGTTTGCAGTTCAATTCAGGCGCTGTCTGTACATCCTCCAAATGGAATAAATGGGTTTTACCGAGGTTTTGTCCCACAGTCCAAAGATGTACCAGGTAGGTTAATTGGTGATTACAAATTGGCCCGTGATTATGTTAGAGTTAAATCGGGGTTGTTGGGGGTTGCTGTGACAATGTGGCTCCAAGGGCCAGAAGGGCCTACTCCACACTGTATCACAAAATATATAAATAAGTGGTTAACTTTAAATTCTGATTAGGTATTCAGAAACATTTGTGCACTTTCAGAGTGTGCTTACAGATAGAACTCACAACATTGACATAGACTTTGAAAAGAAAAATGATGATTTGTTGTAATGCTCAGAAAAATGCTATGCAGTACGTTACATCAGTGTAAAGCAAGTGAACATCAAAGTTAGGAGAACTAAACACAAATGTGCAGTGGTTTCATGGAGACAAGGAAATGGAAGAGGAAGGGATAGAGTATTTCTGAATGAAGCTGAGGTAACTGAAAGCACAACCAGTAATGCATTGGTATAAGGTGGAGCAATGTTGATGGTGTTATTGTAAGAAGAAAACGTTTTTCAGGATAGGGGAGAGAAGAATAGAGTTTCCATACGAAGATATTATAGACCATGTCAAGGCCATTGAAGAATTTAAACATAAAAATGTCAGGGATACGCCTTGTGGTTTATTAACTAATTAATGTGTCAACATACGACCCTGACTTTAACATTAGGCTTGTAGCGGGGAGGTCGCCCACTATGACGTGAACCTCTGGCTCTCTTCGGTATTCTGTCAGCAGCTCATTCTAGTGAGAAATGAAGGTAAATCTGAGTTCAAAGTCCTGAAAGAGAAACAAAACTTCATCTTTCTCAGCTTCTCAGACCTAGCATTGGGCTTCAGTTAAAATTGCAGTGGTACAAATGTAAAGGCTTTTTGTTGATGCCTTTGCTGACAATGGGGTTTCAAATCACAGTGGAGATTGCAATGACTTTTTGACAGGTAAACAAGTTTTGAACTTCTCAGCTGTCTGTTTCTTATGGAGTGTTACAGCTAAAATATATCGATCAGATGTCAGACAAGGGATTTGGCAGGATTTTTCCACAAGTTGTCAAGATGGAGAGGCAGAGTTTAATGTCAACATGTGACGCTAATCCCAAGAGAAGCTAATTTAATGGATTCAGATCATGTCTCAAAGAGACTGTCAAATGGGTCTTTGGAAGACCCTAGATGCAATCTTACAGGAGGAAGACAAATAAATACACTGCTTGAAATACATTGCCTGTAAATGCAGAGCAAGTATGGAAGACAGCAGGGGCAGACCCAGGAGCCAGACAGTGGTGAGAGACTCTGTGATTAATTGTGATAATCAGTTAAATGTATTAAAAACTGCAAAGGCTAAAACTCAGGTGTTTCAAAAGCAAAGCTCCCATGATTGCCAGCCTTTTTTTTCCATTGCCCAAATCTCTTTTGTTAATTCTTTAATCACACTGAAGAACAAAATGATGCAATTTTACCATTTTCTCCTGAAGAAACAAGGGTCAGAAAGCTTCTTAACATTATCCTTTTATCATTACAGTTTAATGCCAGAAAAATACCAGATAAATGTACTGTCTGTCAGCTAGAATTTAACAATGAAAAGGTTACAGCAATTTAAGCAGCTGAATGTTACAGGGATGCGAACAGAGATGAAATCAAAGACTTCATTATGTTGTGGGTCAGGACACTGGGTGTTCTTTCTGTGTGAAACTGATGTTTCTTTGCATTAAAAAAAGATTATCTACTGTTGGATTTTATGAATAACACTAAATTATAATTGTATTCATTATTAATTATTTTTTAAAATTCTTTTATTGTTATTTTATATGAGTATTGAAATAACTTCCAGGGAATACACTCTTAGTCTACAATATACCCAGACTTCATTGGATTATCAATGCAATAAACAGACAAAGGAGCTGAACTGTCCGTACAACGGCTATATCATTTTATCCAATAACAGATATTCAGTTTGTTCCACTCACTGCCCTCTCCCTGCTACTTTAATTATCATGGCTGTTTTTTTTTTCACAGTTTCTTGACCTGAAGTATTAACTGTTTCTCTTTCTGCAGTTACCACCTAAGCTGCTGTCTTTTTCTAGTACTCTTCATGGCAAAATCTACACTCGTATTTAAAATTCATATTATGGTGAATTTTCACTGGACCCTCCTCAAGGTCGATGTTTCCTACATGAGATGCAGAGTCCAATATTGGAATCAGTGTCCCAGATTTTGTTTGAACAAGACTCTGTTCAGTGAAAGTTGTGAGGAACCATCACCCAGCATATTGGCTCTCCCTATTGCTACCATCGAGGAGAAGGTACAGGAGCGTGAAGACATACACTCAATGGTTTAGGAACAGCTTCTTCCCCTCTGCCATCAGATTTCTGAAGGGACAATGAACCCATGTATACTACCTCACCATTTTTTTGCACGCTTTTGAAATACTTATTTAATTTATTTATATATTAAAACGACAAATTTCATGACTGATGTCAGTGATATTAAACCTGATTTTGATTCTGAACCATTGAAATAAAAATACAGGCAATGGAAACATTTTTTTTGCATTTGATTAAGATACACAACAGGTTTATAAAATAGTATTTTTCTGGGAAGAATTTCATGTTGTTTTATGTTTCCTTAACTTACTCTTCTTCTGCATTTGCTAACGCTATTCAGAATCAGAATCAGAATCCAAGTCATGTTTAAAATCACCGGCATCTGTAGAAATTTGCAAGTGTTTTAGGTGACATACCAAACCTCTTCAAACTCCTAATGAAATATAGCTGCTGTCTCACTTTCTTTATAGCAGCGGCAATATGTTGGGACTAAGTTTGGTCCTCAGAGATATTAACACCCAGGATCTTGAAATTGCTCACTCTCTTGACTTCTGATCCCTCTATGAAAACTGATGCGTGGTCCCTCATCTTACTCTTTCTGAAGTCCACAATCAGTTCTTTGGTCTTACTGACATTGAGTTCAAGGTTGTTGTTGCAACACCACTCAACCAGCTGGTATATCTCACTCCTGTATGCCCTTGTATTCAGTGCTGCACATGTATTATGGTAACTAGTCACAATAGTTGTGGGCATGCTATAAGTGAAAGGAATAAATTACATATTCATGCTTATTTCGGGGCAGTTTGCAGCTTGGGACTGCAGAGGTCATATCTTTGCTGAGTTGCTAAGATAACACTCAATAATGCTTAACTCTATGTTTGCTAATTACTAATAAAAGTTTGAAATAAGGAAATTCAACTCTGAAGCATTCATTGGAGCTGTGCACATGTTACACAAGTATATCATCTTCGTGAGATCTCACGCAGGTGGCAATTATTTTGATTTTGAATCAAATGTTTGCCACCATATACGATATCCTGTGGAGATTTCAAACATCCTTAAAAACAGTTGATCAAAAGAAAAAGGGGAAGATCATATGTCCTACTTCATCCAACCAGTTTATTCCTGGGAAAGCCATTATCCTTTACTTTTTCCCTCCCTATTTATGCCTAAATGTATGGTATTTTGCATCTTATGAAATTCTCTCTGTCATACAAAATTATCATAACATTTCAAGAAACCTGGCAGGCAACAATGGTGTGAGAAATCACCATTCTGTAACACAAACCAACAGCTGGAATAGGAGAGTTGAGAGTGAGTGGGAAGTTAAACTACCTGACTTTTGAATGTTTTTTTTAATTCTGTTTCACTGTATTTAATTCCAGATCTAGTGGAAGTTGTTCTGATGATACATTTTGGTCTTTAATTGGAACTGGCAGGCGGGTGGCTATCAAGACAATTAACAGTCCTAAGTGAAGCTAACAAGGTATTTTAAGATAGAATTTCATTGACCTTTAAATTTAATGCTTCTGTTCCTTGACTGTCTATCCACCTGACAGGCAATCAGATTCCTAACTGGTTAGCTGAAGTCAGTAAAGTTTACACGTTATGCGATTTCAGTTGAGAAGGATCTTAAGGAAAACTGAATTTCCAGGTTTCCCAGTGCTTACCTCCACCACAACATTTCCCTCACAGTCATACACTCACACTCAAAGCTGTGAATGACATCAGCAATACCTCTGCAAATGGTGCGTACATTTGAATTGACTTTGTTATTTATATCCTTCATATACATGAGGAGTAAAAATAGTTACGTCTCCGTCTAATTGTGCAATTTATAGTAATTTATAATAAATAGTATGTACAACAGGACAGTCAATATAACATAGAAATACAATTGTATCAGCATGAATTAATCACTCTGACAGCCTGGTGGGAGAAGCTGTCCCAGAGCCTGTTGGTCCTGGCTTTTATGATGCAGAACTGTTTCTAGGATGGTAGCAGCTGGAACAGTTTGCGGTTGGAGTTACTTGGGCCCCCAGTGATCCTTTAGGCCCTTTTTACGCACCTGTCTCTGTAAATGCCCTGAATAGTGGAAAGTTCACATCTACAGATGCGCTGGGCTGCCCGCACCACTCTCTGCAGAGTCCTGCGATTGAGGGAAGTACAGTTCCCATACCAGGCTGTGATGCAGCCAGTCAGGATGATCTCAATTGTGCCCCTGTAGAAAGTTCTTAGGATTTGGGAGGCCATACCAAACTTCTTCAACTGTCTGAGGTGAAAGAGGCGCTGTTGTGCCTTTTTCACCACAGAGCTGGTGTGTACAGACCACGTGAGATCCTCGGTGATGTTTATGCCGAGGAACTTAAAGCTATTCACCCTCTCAACTCCAGACCCATTGATGTCAATAGGGGTTAGCCCATCTCCATTCCTCCTGTAGTCCACAACCAGCTCCTTTGTTTTTGCAACATTGAAGGAGAGGTTGTTTTCTTGACACCACTACTCCTTCTCTGTAGGCTGCCTCATTATTGTTTGAGATTAGGCCAAACAATGTAATATCATCAGCAATTTAATTAGCAGATTGGAGCTGTGGGTGACGACACAGTCATGGGTATACAGAGAGTAAAGGAGGGGGCTTAGGACACAGCTCTGAGGGACACCTGTGTTGAGGGTCAGAAGGGCAGAGGTGAGGGAGCCCACTCTTACCACCTGCCGGCAATCTGACAGGAAGTCCAGGATCTAGCTACACAAGGCAGGGTGAAGGCTGAGGTCTTTGAGCTTCTTGTCGAGCCTGGAGGGAATTAAGGTTTTGAATGCTGAACTGTAGTCCAAGAGCAGTATCCTCACATAAGCATCCTTCTTCTCCAGATGTGTAAGGATGGTGCATAGAGCTATGGCTATTGCATCATCTATCGATTGGTTGTGTCAGTAGGCGAATTGTAGGGGGTCTGGTGTGGATGGCAGTATGCTGCGGATGTAGTCCTTGACCAGCGTCTCAAAGTATTTGCTTATTATTGAGGTGAGTGTGACAGGACGCCAGTCACTCAGACATGTTACCTGTGTCTTTTTGGGTACAGGAACAATGGTGGATGTTTTGAAGCAGGAAGGTACTCTGCACTGGGAAAGGGAGAGATTAAAAATGTCTGTAAACATACCCGCCAGTTGTGCCGCACACATCCTGAGTACTCGCCCTGGGATGCAGTTCAGTCCTGTGGCCTTGTGACTGTCCACTCATTGGAAACATCTTAGAATGGATAGTGATTAAATTGGGAATCAGACATAATTTGATATACAGTATGGAAGCAGGGTAACAAAATGATCCAACACATGAAAAATTAAGCCAAATTTTTCAATTAAATTGACAGCTTTTTCAGAAAGAAGTGGAGTTAATTAGGTTTTTTGTTCTTGATATATTGTTCGGCACTTGCGCTGAACTGTGGGACAGACGGAACCTTGATGTAGGAACAATACGGAAATTCTTTCCACGTCCGTGTAGTAGGAGTTGAAACATTTCAAAATGAACAATGTCTATTTTGTCCTGGATAGACTGGCCATCATGTTTAATTGTTGAATCTGTGGTGAATGTCTCAAATGGTTGTTTCATTCCAATTTTTTTTTCTGAAAGTCATACAAATTTCAAAACTGAGGATTGGTTGTATGAATTCAAAAGCTTCAAGTCAGACAACTAAGGTTTTGAATCTATTCTCTCTGATTAATTTTGAATCTATTTTGAGTCTATTCTCTTTGATCAATCCACTGATATTTTTCCTAAGATACCAGTGTCCTTAAATACCAGGCCTTTCTGTATCAGCTTTGTGTTACTCCTGAATTGTTAACCCACATTCTCCAACGTAAATGTGAAAAGAGGGACATGACCATTTTCAACTACATTTAAAACATATATTGTATGTGCATTTTTCCTGTAACTAAAGTGAGGTCTCCCAAGAGCAACATTGACCAGAAAAGCCTTGCAAAGAAGCCTCCATCTTTATTGTTTCAGTAAACAAAATTTCATGTGCCTCCTCATGCTAGTCGTTACTAATATTTCTTGTTTTCAAAAAGGAAGTGCCTATGTCCTTCAATAGACCATAAGACCATATAAGACCATAAGACATAGGAGCATATTTAGGCCATTCAGCCCATTGAGTCTGCCCCACCATTCCATCATGACTGATTTATTATTCCTCCCAACACCATTCTCCTGCCTTCTCCCCATAAATTTTGATGTCCTGACTAATCAGGAACCTATCGAACTCTTCTTTACGTACAGTCAATGATTTGGCTTCCATGGCTGCCAATAGCAATGCACTCCACAGATTCACTAATCTCTGGCTAAATAAGTTCCTTCACATTTCTTTTCTAAATGGACATTCCTCTAGTATCAGGCTGTGTCCCAGACGTATACATTATATTCCCCTATATCCATTCTATCCAGACCTTTCAGTATTTAATTTTCACTAAGATCCCGCCCCCCCCATTCTTCTAAACTCCAGCGAGCGCAGGCCCAGAGACATTAAATGCTCCTCGTACATTAACCCTTTCATTCCCAGAATCATTCTCCTGAACTTCACCTGGACTCTGTCCAATTCCAGCACATCTTTTCCTAGATAAGTGGCCCAAAACTGTTCACAATACTCCAAGTGTGGTCTGAGCCTTAGTAAGCCTCAGCATTACAGCCTTGCTCTTATATTTTAGTCTTCTCAAATTAAATGTTAAAATTGCATTTGCTTTCCTTACCAGTGAATGAACCTGCAAGGTAACCTTTAGGGAATCCTGCACAAGGACTCCCTAGTCCTTTTTCATCCCTGATTTTTGTAATTTCTCCCTGTTTAGAATATAGTCTATGCCTTTATCCCTTATACTAAAGTGTATGACCATACACTTCCCTGCACTATGTTTCTTCCGCTACTTCTTTGCCCATCATTCCAATCTGTTTAAGTCCTTCTGTGGCACCCTCCTTCCTCAGCACTACTTGCCCCTCCACCTAAATTTATATCATTTGCGTGGCCACAAAGCCATCAATTCTATCATCCACATCATTTGCATATGACTTGAAAAGAAGTGGTCCCAATACCAACCCCTGCAGAACAATACTAGTCACCAGGAGCCAACCAGAAAAGGTCCCCTTTGTTCCCATTCTTTGTGAATAAAATACAGAGACAAACAGTTGATCTTTCTGTGAGAACCCAATAGACATTCTGACAATTATTTTGTTTATCTGCCCATCTGCATCATTGATGCATGTCCAGGAATAAACACTTTCCTCTGAGCTCTCATTACCAGCAAAGCAACCTGATGCGTCGTTCTGCAGGTAGTCACAATGCAGACACTGCAAGAGTAAATTACCTTGTCGGCAGTATCAGCAGGCTCTTGTCCAGTCTGACTAAGTTGGTGACAAGCTGGAATATTTGTTATGGGCACATGTCACAGACTGGGTGCCACGGTAGCATAGATTTTGTCATGACGTTAGAGGGCATCAGGGCATCAGAGTTCAGAGTTCAATCCCAGTGTCCACTGTAAGGAGTCTGTGGAATGGATAGGTTTTCCCTGGGTGCTCCGGTTTCCTCCCTCAGTCTAAAGACATACCAGGTAAATTGATTGGTCATTGTAAATTGTCCCATGATTTGGTTAGGTTTAAATCAGGGTTGTCAGGGGTTGCTGAGGCGCCATGGTTCGAAGGGCTGAAAGGACCTACTCTGCAATGTATCGCTAAGTAAATAAAAATAAATAAATGTAAATGGCTCCTATTCTTTATTCCAGTTTTCTCTGCAAGACTAGTATACATGAGGCACACAGCTCCAAATCACAAATATGAGAGATTCGGCATATGCTGGAAATCTTGTACAACACATACTTCAAGTCACCATTTTACAAATGTGAGCACATACCTTGATAGTCACAAAGAGCTGTTGAAAGACATCAAAACTGAAGATGGAATTGATAGACAGGACAATAGGGATGGGTTTGGAAGAGGAGAGGCTTACTCAGTGGGAACCAATAGGATTGCAGGGAAGATGATTGAGGATAGAGGGAGATCGGGCTTTTCTGAACGGCAGATGTCTTGTGGAGGCTTGGGTAGTGTCATGAAACATGAAGGGAAGCAGATGGCTTTGTGGTAGATGAACATCTACAATTCCTGGCAAGAATTGAAGGAGTTGAAGGAGAAAGAATTTCATGGGGAGAGGGAAGTGAGGTTTGAATGTGTGGAATTGGCCAAACATTGAGGAAAGAGAGAGTGTGAGAGGATGGGTGGAAGAAGAGTTGCGAGGCAGTGGTTGTAGGGAGAGGAGGTCATTAATGGTTTGGCAGTGGGAGGGAGAGTGAGGATCACCAAGGATGTGAGTGGAGAGATATTATGGTATCATAGTGGGGGGGGAGGGAAAAGCATATTTAGTTTGGAGGCTGCTGTGTATTTACTATTTCAGTAGTATTTGAGTGATATTGTAAACATATTGTTTGGGTAAGCGTCCTTTATTTTAATAATTCATTACAGATTATATGTAAAATTACATGAATTGCATATGTCATGATGCTACCACATGCTCCACACACACCACACTTGAAGTAAAAATGGAACTAAGACATTACTTCTCAGCTCCCTTGTTTTCCTTTCCATTAGTTTTATGTCTTGGAAATACAAAACCTAGCAGTGATGATGAGAAAGTTTTAAGGGAACCCTTGATGACTACCTACCTGTTGAAGTACAACAGGATTTTCAACTTTATAAAAAGCACAGTGAGACATTCGAGTTTTAAAAAAAGTGTAGCACTTTTTTTTTACTTCAGAACTGGATATTTTCTTTGCAAAAGGACAAGACAGTCGTGTTAAAACAAAGGCAGAAAACAGACAAATTCACGAGTACATAAACAGTGAGTAATGGGCGTTGCTAATCATAAATAAAAATGAGCAGAAATAGCTGGTTGCATTGGAAAAGTTGACGTATTCGATTGCAAAACAGCTAACTGTATTTTGTATACTGAGTGAATTGATCTGTATATTAAAGCAAATGGATTAGCCAATGTGAAATGATTAGCACCCCCCCCCGAATAAAAAATTGGGCTGAGTGATTTAAAGGCATACAGTTTGCTTCAAAGTTTGACTGCTCCAACCAAACCAGCTGAAATGAGCTTTGCTGATATTATGAATGTAATGCAGGAACATTTAGAACCAAAAACATTGTTGATTGCAGATGCTTTAGGCTTTATCAGCAGAATCAAAAAGAAGTGGAATCCATTTCAGCATGCGTGACTGAGTTGAAGAAGACGCCTGAGTATTGTCAATTCAGTGATGGTCTTAATAATGCACTGAAAAATTGTTTAGATTGTAGCATTCAAAAATGTCTCCTAACAGAAATACAGCTGTCATTTAAAAGGGCAGTGGAAATAGCAGTATCAATGGAAAAAGCAGACAGATGTGATTGAGGTAAATTCAGAAATGAAAATGAGCATGAACAAAATTGCAAAGTCTAAACAGAAACCTGCCTGGCCAAACAAATTGTGTTACCATTGTGGCAGGGGCTCACATACACTATAAAACTGCAGATCTAAATGTGAAACTTGCAGAAAATATAACAAAGGATGACATACCCAAAGAACATGTTGGGCAGACAAAAATAAATGGACTTCACATAGAAGAGAAAAAGATAAAAAATCAACTTGCAGTTTCAAAAAGAGTATTAATCTGCATTCTGGAGATGAAAAATCTGATAATGATGAGAGGAACACAGGAGTGGGTAGCCTTGAGATTTACAGTGTGAAAACTAACCAGGAGACAAGTAATATGCCTTACACCAGAAGTGAATGGCAAATTAATTAAAATAGAATTAGACACTGTCCCAGCTGTTTCAGTCATTCCACAAAATGAGTTTGAATGACATTTTGAAGATACTGAATTAAGGTCTGCGGATATTTAACTGAGATCTTAAACTGAAGAAAAGACAACTCCTGTGGGAATGACATTCATAAATGTGAAATACAACAACCAGCAAGCCACATTGGCCATGTATGTGGTAAAAACAGGAAGCCCAGCATTATGGGGACATGATTGGTTAAGCCAACTATAACTTGATTGAAGATCCATGCAACATATTTATGCCACATTCCCTGTAATACAGTCAACTGAAAGTGAATTAAGAAAGATACTGGATGATGGTATAGCAGTGTTCAAAGATGGCATTGGAAAACTCAAACATAACACATAGTGTTAAATGAAATCAGAAGTTTTCTGATGACTCTGCCATAGTTGGATGCATCAGCAAGGGAGAGCAGGCTGAGTACAGGGCTACGGTAGGAAACTTTGTCACATGGTGTGAGCAGAATTATCTGCAGCTTAATGTGAAAAAGACTAAGGAGCTGGTAGTAGACCTGAGGAGAGCTAAGGTACCGGTGACCCCTGTTTCCATACAGGGGGTCAGTGTGGACATGGTGGAGGATTACAAATACCTGGGGATACAAATTGACAATAAACTGGACTGGTCAAAGAACACTGAGACTGTCTATAAGAAGAGTCAGAGCTGTCTCTATTTCCTGAGGAGACTGAGGTCCTTTAACATCTGCCGGACGATGCTGAGGATGTTCTACGAGTCTGTGGTGGCCAGTGCGATCATGTTTGCTATTGTGTGCTGGGGCAGCAGGCTGAGGGTAGCAGACACCAATAGAATCAACAAACTCATTCGTAAGGCCAGTGATGTTGTGGGGATGGAACTGGACTCTCTGACGGTGGTGTCTGAAAAGAGGATGCTGTCCAAGTTGCGCGCCATCTTGGACAATGTCTCCCATCCACTGCATAATGTACTGGTTGGGCACAGGAGTACATTCAGCCAGAGACTCATTCCACCGAGATGCAACACAGAGTGTAATAGGAAGTCATTCCTGCCTGTGGCCATCAAACTTTACAACTCCTCCCTTGGAAGGTCAGACACCTTGAGCCAATAGGCTGGTCCTGGACTTATTTCCTGGTGTAATTTACATATTACTGCTTAACTATTTATGGTTTTATTACTATTTAATTATTTATGGTGCAACTGTAACGAAAACCAATTTCCCCTGGGATCAATAAAGTATGACTATGACTACTATGACTATGACTAAATGCCACGCCAATGTTTTTTAAAGCTCGTCTGGTTTATTATAACATCCATGATAAAGTAACCAGTCAGCTCGATCGCATGGAGCCCAAAGGAATTCTTTCCAAAGTTTAAATGGTCCCCATGTGTAACACCAGTGGTCCCAGTAGCCAAGAAGAATGGGTCTGTTAAGATCTGTGGTGATTTTACAGTCACCATCAACCCAGTACTGAAAGTGGATCAATACCCTCTGCCCAAGATGAAGGATTTCTTTGCAAACCTCTCTGGAAACAAAATGGACTTAATGAAGTCTTCTTACAGATGGAGATGACTGAAGAGTCCAAAGTGTTTCTCACCATAAACACTCACAAAGGGCTTTATCGCCACATTAGGCTTATTTTTGGAGTGACATCTGCACCGGCACTCTGGCGGAATGTTATGGACCAGGTGTGCAAGGCTGTCCAGGCATTCAGTGTTAGCTGGGACATCTCCAAATTCTCAAGACAGTGTTAAAAAGATTAGAAGATTATGAGCTCAGAGTATGACACAACAAGTGCGAATTCTTTAAACCAAGCTTCTCTCGTTATGTTCACACCATTGACGCGCAAGGATTACGCAAGTGTGCTGAGAAAATTCAAACAATAGTGAATCCCCCAAGGCCATAGGACATGTCACAGTTGCAGTCCTTTTTAGAATTTGTCAATTACTATAACAGGTTCTTTCTCCACCCTTGAACTCACTACAATGGATCTGAAAGAAATGGCAATGGACAAAGCAGTGTGAGGTGGCTTTCCAGAGGCCAAAGGAAAGGGTGATGTCAGACACTGTATTCACACATTATGATCCACATCGTCCAGTGAAGTTTGCCAAGCACTGTTCAGGATGCCAATACATTCAGAAGTAAGTTTAGAACCATTTCCTGCAGTCCCAGAGTCAACTCCTACATCCACCAGTAAAGGAGGTCCCAGAGCCTAAGACTGTTTCACAACCACAAGTCTCTTCTGCGAAGCAGAGTGATCATATTGTCAAAAAAGACATTATCTCACAAGAGTAAGAAGACCTCCACAGTGATTAAATGTTTAGGCCTGAATGGGACAATTTAGAATTTACTATGCTTTGGATGCCTTTATAGTAGTTGTATTATATGGTATACTGTATGTATGGTTGAAATGCATTCTCTATTGAGTTGGAGTTTACAGCTAAGCAGAGAGGAGTGTTATGTATTTAATATTTTGGTAGTATTTGAGTAATATTGTAAACATATTGCTTGAGTAAGCATTCTTTATTTCTTTAAATAATTTACTATAGGATATATGTAAAAAATACATGAATTGCACACGTCATGACTACCATGTGAAACGTGTTTGCCTCGCTTAAAGTAAAAACAAACCTACAGCGTTATCTGTCAGCTCCTTTGTTTTCCTTTTGATTGGTTTTCTGTTTTGGAGTTACAAAACGTAACAGAGAAGCTGGTATAAAGTGGACAAAGTCGGAGCAATGTCAAAGGAGGATGACAAAGCAATTGAAAGATTAAAGATCGGGTGTGTATCTGTCAAGGAAATGCTTGGAGTTGTGAAGAAATTATGGCAGGAAGATGATTAAGATGATTCATGGAGTATATTCTGTGCTGGAGAAAGATAGGGGGTCCTGATGAATAGCAAAATGTACGATAATGGTAGCAGCAGTAATCACCAATAATGTTAATCTTACAATTAAGCCTCAGACTCCAAATAGTGGCCCAGGGAACAGTAATTCCTGTTAAATAACACTGAACTAGACATTAGTCCTCCAGTCAATGAGTGAGGCCTGTGCATCACAGAACAATTCTTTAGAACAAGTGGTGCCTGCTGTTTGATGTCTCTGTGCACAATTAGAGAGCTCTGATTAACTGTAATACAAGCACAGGGATCCTGCACCCAGAACCATTTAATGGTGGATTTCTTAGTAACATTCTACTGTGGTTACAAATCAATCGAACTTACAGCCAGTATTGGTATCCTAAGGAATAATTGGTGAACAGATAATATATAGACTATCTGGGCTCTCTGGAATTAATATTGAATGCCCTAACGTTAGGTAACTTGCTCTTTTGTCTGTATCAAAACTCCCCATTTGAGCCATCTGTCCATCTGTGATTTTGGCTAATTATTTTTCTCTCCATCATTATAGCCAGGACTACAAGGCATGTATATTCTACACTTGCTATTCACAATACATAAAGCAGGCAAACATCCAATATATATTTCTAACTAATATATTAATCTGGGTTTCCAAACAAATTATTAAGTCCTGATCTAAAGTTGGACCATTTCTTTGTCTACTGCCATCTCAATGCATGTGGACTTGGCTCTGCAGTGAGCTAAACAACTTCTCAAAAATCATCCAAGGTGGAAGCTTTCTTTCAAGGTCTTTAATGAGATTTCATTTTGGTGAAACTGCAGAGATTTAAGTAAAAATACTTTAAGTATTAAATTCTTGTAAAGATAGTGCTGGTGAGACATGGCATCGCTTTACAGGTAGCAAACAAAACTACTAACTTTCTCTGGACGGCGATCCCACAGCCTGTAATTTCCCTTTGGGAGTTGTGCTTTTGAACTGTCTGTACGACCTGGCATTTTTGCAGTATCCTGAAGGACTCAGAGAACTGGACCCTCAAGAATGGGGGTATGGCTGCGGCACCCATTGTTGGAGCAGACTTTGGGTCAGATCAAAGCAATGAGGCCAGGAGCAAAGAACAAGGTCAATGTTTAGCTGACTTAAGTGTCGAGTTTAATTAAAAAGATCAAGGCATCAAAGCCAAGAGTGAAGGACGAGCCGGCATTCTGCTCAGTACTCTGTGAGGTCCACTCGCCTCAGTACTGAACTGACTCTGCAGCTGTGGCCTGCAGCCATCAAGCTGCTGGACCAGCTTTACTCACCTCAGCACTGAACCGGCTTGGTGGCTGCATATTCACTTTCTGGGACCCTGCAGTTCATGTTCTCTGTGTCATTTGTATTCTTATTTATTGTTTACATGATTTGTTCTTTTTTTTTTGCACATTAGGTGCTTGACGGTCATTGTTACGCAGGCTATTTTAATGGGTTCTTTTTTTTTTGTTTTGTGGCTGCCTGTAAGAAGATGAATCTCAAGGTCGTATACAGATAAACACTTTGATAGTAAATGTACTTTCAACTTTGAAATTCAACACCTGTTCCTACAATAGGCATTAACTAAGGTAAGTACATGTTTTGCAAATTCTCCATAAATATATAGTGTAAATATGAAGCACGAAGATAAACCTAAACAGAATACTTTTTGCAAATATGTTTACTACATGTTTGTCAACATTACTAAAACAGTTAATTCTGTTTCAAGGGCAAATAAAAAGTGGATGAAGATGTACATCTTCCCACCATATGCTTCAAATCAGAATTAAAAAAAACTATCCACACAGGAAGTGATATAAAAACAGCTTACATACACAAAGTGACGCTGATACAAAATGAACTGCACCTCTAGAAACCAAAACATTTTGCTTGTATAAGTGCTGCTCCACCTGCAGCATTCTTCCAGCAGTTTTTCTTTAGCTTCATATTCCAGCATCTGCCTGCCATATTCATCTACCCACCCACCACTGCCTTTGCTTGCTGCTGTAAACAAACTCATTTTCTCTTTCCCAGTTCTGACAGTCTTCGATACGAAATGTTAACTCTATTTCTCTTTCCTCGAAGAATACCTAACCTGCTGAGTGTTGCCAGAATTTTCTCATTTCATTACAGATTTCCAGTATCTGCATTTTTTTTCTATTTTCATGCATATTTTTGGACTTTTCCCTATTTATTTTATCAAGGATCATCTTTCTTCACCATATACATTTACAAGTGTTTGGAATTTGCTGTGATACGTTGGCACGACATTCAACAATTATAAAGAATGAAGAATTATATAAAGTGCGGATATGGAATAAAATGTGCATAAACACATAACCACCAGCAGGTAATTTATAAAGTAAACAGCATTATAAAAAGTGGTTTAAAGTGTAAAGTGCAGTGCAGTGATTGAGGTTAAAGCGGGGGATTGGGGGGGCTAAATAAAATGGTTGATCAGATTAACTGCCCGGGGGTTGGGGGGGGGTCGCAGGGAAGAAATTTTGAAAACGTCATGAAGGTTTTGTTTTAAGAGCCCTACAGCGTTTTGCAGAAGGAAGCTTTTAGCAGAGGCAGTTTGCTGGGTCGGTAGTGTCAACAATGACTATTTCTGCCCACATCTTTGTCCTAGACACATACAAGTCCTGCAATGTGTTGACATCCTGTAAAATCTCTTTGAAAGACTTTGTTCCCTGCTATCAAAGGGTTGAATTTTGCAGATACTTAGAATCCAAACTTACTGTTCCAAGCAAAATATACTTTGCTTCCTTTAATACTGAGTGTGACTAACTGAGGCAGATGCTAGTAGATTAATAGTATAATGTAATAACTGTGCTGGCAAAGATGACAATGCTGTCAATTCAAGACTAGTTTGCTCTTCACTCTAGCGTGCCATTCATAAGTAAATGTTTATCTTCACTGGGTTATTGAAAAGAATGCTGCTATATTTCAGTAATGCCTTAAAGCATAACTCAAAAGGTTTTCATATGCATTATTTTTATATAGAATCGCACCATTTATCATTATATTGTCTAATTTGCAAGAAAATAAATGGTAATGCTGTTCAACAGAGATACCAGCTCTCTTCTGAATTGTGTAATTAGCATGGAACAAGGACACTGTTGTTTTTCACCTTCATCCAAAGAATGGCACCACTGATCATGCTAAGGTCTCTCTCAAGTACGCTAGGATATTCAGTGAGTTGACCTGCTCACCATCAGTGATTGATCTTGAAGTCACAACCTTCTGATACGTTAGTGAACCAACCAGCACAGCACAAACTGATTTATCTTCTGTCAAAATTATTATTTTTTTTCTCTTCAGTAACATACACAAAATGCTGGGGAAACTCAGCAAGCCAGGCAGCATTTATGGATGGTCCCTGACATGAAGTGTTAATTGATTCTCTTTCCACAAATGCTTCCTGATCTGCTGAATGTTTTATTTAATATACTGCAGAATGAAATAGAAGAGAAACAATCGCACAAGAGATTCTGCAGATGATGGAAATCTTGAGCAACACACACAAAATGCAGGATTGCGTTGAGAACTGCATTTAATTTTCTGATTGGACTGTTCCAGGAAATCATTCTGTTTTTGAATTTACTTATCGAGTTATGGATTTCCGAGTTATTGAGCAAATAAGTTTGTTAGTGGCTTTCTCCATTATCTCAGCTATTCAGATCTGCTCAGGAAATAAAGTAAATTTAGCTCAATAGCAAATGATAAGGAAAATCATCACTTTAATTTTTAATTAATTCCTACCAAAATTCACAATCTGCTTCATTTATTTATCACATGTACATTGAAACATACAGTGCATTAACAAGCATTGCCATACATTCGACTGGCAACATAGCATGCCTACAATGCTCAGAAGAACAGCACAGAACACAATAAATCAGAACATGACAAGCAACAAGGCAACAATAGCAAAATAAGCCCCATTTTTCCCTGCCACCCGCACACATACGCAGAATTTAAATCCAAATACAGATGTTTAATAAGAAATAATATATGATAATATAAAATGTTTTCTTTTGTTTTTTCTGCCAAAATGGTCAAATTTCACATGTTGTCACACCATATTCCATTTAGTCATTATGACTCCTTCTTAATACAGTTCTTTGGCATCTCACAGTATTGCAGCTTCCAGCAGATACACTTTCCATTACAGTTTGGGAACTGTAATGTACGATGGAATACCTCTTTATCTGCAATTTCCCTATCTATCTACCTATCTATCTATCTATCGACCTATTTATTTATTTTAAAAAAACATTTTAATCTTAAAATGGTTTGCAAACCCAAAACTATATTGATTTCAAATTAGTAAATTAGTGTTATAAAGCAAATTGTAATCTTTCAAGTACTCCAATCTGGAATGAAGCCTTTCATATGCATCTGATGTCTCTAAATGAGAACCTGAACTTCTTCGTTTGTTCCGCCCCTTCTTGTTTTTTTCAACTCCTGAAAAATTCTGTTTGACTCAGCTTCAAAAGTGATATCCCAAATTCATGGGATTCTCCTGACAAGACTCCTTTGTAGCATTACAAAGCAATTTTTTTTGGGCTCGTCCAGATTTTAAAAATGTTTTGGAACCCTGGTAAAGAGTCACTCATAATTAGTTTTACTCTTTCATTGTTAGTCCACTTCCAGCTCCCAGTTCTCGCCCCACAACTCCTTGAGACGCTAGCCTCCAATCCCCATAGATCTCAAAGTCCCAGTAGTCCCGCTGTTCCACCATCAAGGGTCGAAGTTCATATTTGTAGACTATCCATTGCTAAAACTCCACTCTCTGGACATCCCCAAACATCTCCCAAGAAGGGAATAGAATCTCCAATTTCTAACCCCAGCTCTGTTGTTTACCTGACTAGTGCCCTAAGACAATCCATTTTGTACAGCCACTTACTTGATCTCCACACAGCCCTGTCTGCCCAGCAACACCCACCCCTACCCCTATAAGATCACCCCACCAAATCAGCCCCTAATGTTCAAACTTCCCTTCTTTCCTGCAGAGCCTGCTCATATATTAATAGAATATGATTTAATAAATCTATTTTAATAAAGTCACATTAACATACAAGCATTTTATTGAACTCATGTGACTTCACTGTATTTTCTTCAAATCGTAGTCTGTCCATTGGGAATCAGCACATCCTACAAATAGCTTTTAGACGTTACTTAACAATAAGTCCTCACATCACACCTAAGCAACCTGATAATTGGAAATTTCAATTAATAGAACAACATTTTCTGACTTTAAAAGGGTGCAAGCTTGGGAACGAAAATTAAAAGTTTCATTTCTATTATCAGTTTCAAATCAAACAGTTTTCAAAGTGGAGAGCTGAAACAGTGGGGATGATTGAAAATAAAATGAATTTATTCCTAAACATTTTAAACTGCTTATGAATGCTTTACATGATACTACTAGGAACTGTAGTTATATGAGTAATGACCGTGAAATCTGAATAGTCAAAGAGTTTAATTTGTATGGATCCTTCATAATCATGGGGCACAAACTATTAGAACACAGAAACATAGAAAACCTAGAGCACAATACAGGCCCTTCAGCCCACAATGCTGTACCGAACATATACTTCCTTTAGACATTACCTAGGGTTACCCATAGCCCTCTATATTTCTAAGCTCCATGTACCTATCCAGGAGTCTCTTAAAAGTCCCTATCGTATCCACCTCCACCACCATTGCTGGCAGCCCACTCCACACACCCACCATTCTCTACGTAAAAAACTTACCCCTGACATCTCCTCTGTACCTAGTTCCAAGAACCTTAAAAAACTGTGCCCTCTCGCATTAGCCATTTCAGTCCTGGGAAAAAGCCTCTGACTATCTACATGATCAATGCCTCTCATCATCTTATACACTTCTATCAGGTCACCTCTCATCCTCCGTCACTCCAAGGAGAAAAGGTCAAGTTCACTCAACCTGTTCTCGTAAGGCATGCTCCCCAATCCAGGCAACATCTTTGTAAATTTCCTCTGCACCCTTTCTGTAGTTTTCACATCCTTCCTGTAGTAAGGTGACCAGAATTGAGCACAGTACTCCAAGTGGGATCTGACCGGGGTCCTACTTAACTGTAACATTACCTCTCGGCTCTTAAACTCAATCCCATGGTTGATGAAGGCCAGTGCACCGTATGCCATCTTAACCACACAGTCAATCTGCGTAGCAACTTTGAGTGTTCTATAGACTCGGACCCCAAGATCCCTCTGATTCTCCACACTGCCAAGAGTCTTACCATTAATGCTGTATTCTGCCATCATATTTGACCTACCAAAATGAACAACCTCACACTTATCTGCATTGAACCCCATCTGCCACTTCTCAGCCCAGTTTTGCATCCTATCAATAAGGCACAACCTGCCTTTGTCAAAGCCATGCCGACTATCCTTAATCATATTATGCCTCTCCAAATGTTTATGAATTCCTGCCTCTCAGGATCTTTCCCATCAACTTACCAACTACTGAAGTAAGACTCACTGGTCTATAATCTCCTGGGCTATCATTACTCCCTTTCTTGAATAAGGGAACAACATCAGCAACCTTCCAATCCTCCAAAACCTCTCCTATCCCCATTGATGATGCAAAGATCATTGCCAGAGGCTTAGCAATCCTCTCCCTCGCTTCCCACAGTAGCCTGGGGTATATCTTGTTTGGTCCTGGAGATTTATCCAACTTCATGCTTTCCAAAAGCTCCAGTATATCCTCTTTCTTAATGTCTACATGCTCAAGTTTTCAATCTGCTGTAAGTCATCCCTACAATCACCAAGATCCTTTTCCATAGTGAATACTGGAGCAAAGTATTCACTAAGTACCTACGCTATTTCTTCAGGTTCCATACACACTTTTCCTCTGTCACACTTGATTGGTCCTATTCTCTCATGTCTTATCCTCTTGCTCTTCACATATTGTAGAATGCCTTGGGGTTTTCCTTAATCCTGCTCGCCAAGGCCTTCTCATGGTCCCTTCCGTCTCTCTTAATTTCATTCTTAAGCTCCTTCTTGCGAGCCTTATGATCTTCTAGATCTGTATCATTACCTTATCTCTTGAAATTTATTTATCTAAACATCAGGGGACTGGTGATCCTTTCCATAACTGAACCAGTTTTGAGATGTTGGTTCAATATATGTTACTGTTATTTATTTGGCGACAGAGTGTGAAACAGGCCCTTCTGGCCCAATGAGTCACGTCGACCAACAACCCGCCTATTTCACATTAACCTAATCGCAGGACAATTTACAATGACTGATTAACCTCATAACCAGTACATCTTTTGACTGTGGGAGGAAAGCAGAGCACCCAAAGGAAAGCCACACATACACGGGGAGAACATACAAGCTCCTTGCAGACGACGCCAGATTTGAACTTCAAACTCTGGCACCCAAAGCTGTAATGGCAACACTATTGTGATCCCCCAAAAGGCAAACATGAAAACAGATGGCAACAACATCAATAACACTGCACAACAATTTTTTTCAGAAGTATTGCTTCCTCAGAATTTTTATTTAGTTTATGATAGATTGCTTGAAGCTGAACACAAATATCATTTCAGACTACTTGTATCACATAAGAATTTGAAGAAACAAGAAATTAACTTTTATGGAATATAATGAAATTAATTGCATAATGGTGCTAATGCATTGCAACCGCTCAACTAAGCTAAAAATGTTTTGTTGATGATTTCCATTTATACTCTGAGGCTTCTCGCTTAAGTGTCCAACAATAATCAGCCAGCATTGATAGACTCCAGTTGCCATGATACCATTTCTCCATAACTGCAATGTCCTGGTGAATCCTTTCACCATGCTTGCCACTGACAGCAGGATTTGCAGGGAAGCGGTCTAAATGAGAATGCAGAAAATGAATCGTTAGTGCATATTTCACTTCATGGTTTTGTATGCTGGAAGCATGTTGTCAAGCAGCTGCATGTAATTTGGTGCTCTGTAGTTGCCAAGAAAATTCTTAACAACATCCTTCTAAGCAATTTTCTTCAGTCCCAATAGAAGTTCTTTGAATTGCCTGTCATTGCTGACCTGTTTGATTTATGCACCAACAAAAAATGCCTTCTTTAATCTTGGCCTCAGTTATTCTGACTTGAATTATGCATAGACAAAAATGTAGGTGATTTCAAAAAAACGGTGCATGATAAGGAAATTTCATGGTGAATTTCATAATCAGCAGCTCAAAATTTATAAGACACACTAAGAAGTATTCAGGAAGCAAAATCTTTGTTAACCAGAGTAATTGGAAAATAAATTTTAAATTCAACATTAAAGAGTTTGGTATCAATCAAAATGTTTACAAGATGTCTTCATCTTGTTAACATTTTGATCAATAATAAACTTTTTAATTTCAGTTCCAAATAGTAAGTGATCCAGAAAGGATGATATCAATTGTCTCAACATTGTGGTGTATTGTGAGTCCTTACCTAACTCTGAAAACTCCCTGATCACTATAAAAGGATGAAAAAGGATGAAATAATTTATATGTAATGGTAAATGCTCATTGCTAAGGAGTGAAATTTGACTTTATTATATATTCTACTCTATTATATTTTCATTCTCTATATTTCTTTGTCCACATAAAGTAGTCTAAAACATAGTGGAAAAAAACACTGAGGAAGTTTGAAAAGTTCAGAATCAATCAAATGGAAAGTCTGAAATTTCACAACTTCTAAATTGATTTTAATGGTCCACATTGTACTAAACCACAGCCAGCAGTGTTATGGAGAAATGCTGATTTAAAAGCATTGTGTGAGTCAGTCTGCCCATTAAAAGACAGCACCCATGGTCTGATGCTGGCAGTCTGACCTCCTGCACAGCTGATGGACAGGCTGCATTCAGGGAAGAGTAGAAGTGTGCTAACCTGAGAGCTAGGTGCACTTTAGAACTAACCTAACAGCTGTACATTAACCTAGACTGAAATATTTGTGCAGATTATATGGGTGTTATTATATATTAAAAATATAACAAACTGTTTGATTATCTACCTACATTACTGTATTGACACCCAAATTTCCTAGCCCAGAAATAAACCATTGAATCTATAATTTCAATCCTATAGGTAACACAGAATTTAAAATATTTTGTTCTTAATTCTTCTTTTTTCATCTATTTTAATCTTCTTTTTACACTCTTTGATGCTCTGTATTGAAATTCATTCTAATATTCCTATTATTTCAGTGCCAGTTCATACATATGCTGCCAAAAATTTCAAACTCAAGGATGGCAGAAAGCTAAACAAGATGTAGTCATTATGACTGCCTTCAACAATTTCTGTACCAATCTTCTGAAGTTTCTGAATAGATTTCAACTATCCCCAATTTAACAGACATGAGCTAGAGGAAGTTGTAAAGGAAATTGAAATTTAATGTGTTCACATTCTGTCACAGTTCTTTAGAAAATATAATCACTGCTGGCTCATATAATGCATATAATAGAGAAGGAATAATGGAGTGCCATAGTCATAATCATCACAAAATTGTGAGGTTCAAGATTAGGATCGAGAGTGATCAACAAAGGCGAAGACAATAAATTCAATAAAGGCCAAATTGTGAGGAAATTAGAATAGAAATAATAATGACAACTTGGAAAGACATATGTAGATAAATAAAGAAACCCTGGAAAATCATTGAAGGAATAATAAGTAAAACTAAAGAGAATTATATAACTCGAATACATAAAGAAGCCAATTAATTGTGGGCATCATAGATAAGTTAACTGAAAGAAAATCTGTATCTGATGAAAAATGCATTTTACGTACTTGGGTGCTGAAGGAAAGGAGGACAAACTGGAATCTAGAGACAACTTATAAAGGAGAGCTAGGAATGCAGACATACGGTACATTGTGAAATCAAATTATCAAGCAATATAATCAGGAAATAGCTAAGTGCTCTATCATCACTTAGGTTAGCCTGGGTACGTCTAGTCCAGTGGTATTTATACTGCCGTCGTCCGTCCCTCATCCAATCAGGTTTCCACTATCTTTTCACTCCTTGTTTACTATTGAATCCCAGTTCCTACTTAGAGCAAGAGCTTTGTCCTTGTTAAAATTCTTTTCCTCTAGATTTATTTCAATGGCTTCCTTCACCAGCTAGTCCCAAAAGCCATTGGCATGGCACAGTTGCTTTGTGCCATTGAAGTCAATCCAATGGCCATTGTGAATGCAATGTTCTACCATCACCAATTTCTCTGGGTAACCCAAATGTATGCACCTCCTGTGCTCTTTGATGTGGGTTTGCACCATGCAACCCGTCTGGCTGATATACGCTGCTCCGCATTCACAGGGAATCTGCTTTACTGAAGAAACTTGGATTGCCAGCAGACATATGCAAGACACTTCTTCCTCAGGTGCCAGTAACTCTAAGACTTTCTGGACTCCTTAAGATACAGAAGAAGATATCCCTCCTGCAGCCTATTGTCAGCACAATAGATTTTCCAACTCTCTACCTCGCTAAGCATTTAACAACCATGCTGTCTCCCTTTGTTGGGGGCTGTGAGCATCATATCACTAATTTTATCAACTTTGTAAAAATGATAACCAATGTCCAGCTGACCCCAGAGGACATAATCGTCAATTTCAATGTTGCGTCCCTGTTCATGAGAGTTCCCATTAAGGACAGCCTAGTCCACCTGCAGTCAAGGATTGAGAAAGGCATCATTGACCTTTCTGAACACAACTTTACATCAACGTACTCCCTCGATAAGGGGAACTACTGTGAACAAACGGATGAAGTGGCCGTGGGATCTCCCTTGTCACCGGCTATTGCTAATTTCTACATGGAGGACTTTGAGGAGAGGGCTCTGAGTTCATCGCCTTACACCCCAAATGCTTCTTCAGATACATCGAGAATACCTTCGTAGTGTGGCCTCATGGACTCCAGACTCTCCAACAGTTCCATGACCATCTGAACAGTATACATCCAAACGTTCAACTTACAATAGAGATGGAGAAGAGTGGTTGCCTCCAGTTCCTGGACATTCCAAAATGATGGAAACTGAACGGTAGCCTCTGACTATAGTCTATTGGAAACCTACTCACATGGACTTATACCTCAACAATAACAGCCACCATCACGCCTCCCACCATAGAGCTGTTCTTCCTACTTTGATTAACCATGCGAAAACTATATCAGACCTGGAGAATCTCCATGAGGAAATAAGACAATTACGCACGATGTTCCTACAGAATGGCTGCAAGGTGAAGGAAATCAATTGGGTCCTTAAAAGGGCCAACGGAAAAACCAGGAAACCTAACAATGAGGAGGAACCCATCACTAACACCTGTCTTCCCTATATTTCCACATTTCTGGAAGGTTCACCAGGATACTGAAGAAACAGCAGTTTAATACCATCCACAAACCCGTAAGGAAGCTCAGAGTGGAGGACTGTAGAGTGGAGTCACCCTTTGGTCGCTGGTTCGAATCCAGCTCGAAGCATTGGTACTTCTTTTTTGGTCACCGTGCATGGTGATTTCCTCATAACTCAGACTCTGAACTTTGAAGCTGAAAAAAAGACCTGGGACTCAGGATAGCTGTGACTTACAGGATTCCCTGTGAATGTGGAGTAGCGAATATCCACCAAGCGGGAAAATGTGAAGGCTTTGCAATGGATGTTGATGATTTCAGTTATATCGATAGACCAAAGAAGCTGCAGTTGATCTCCCTGAGACAGTAGAGGCTATGACATCATATAGACGTATTTGAAATCATGAAGAGTGGAACCGGTGTAGATATTATTCCCTTTGCTGAAGAAATAAAGGCAATGGACCTAAGAATGAAAATTGACATGAGAAAAAATTTTCTTGCTGGGTAGCACAGAGGTGCAGCCAATAGTGCTGTTGCAACCCTAGTGGTTCTGGGGATCTGGCAAATTTTAATTCTATTTTCGTACTGATATTATTTCATTTAATTTCTCACTCCAATTAGCTTATAGGTTGCAACTTTTTAAAATAGAATCAGATGTCCATTGTGGCACAGAGACCCCCTGGCCTATCATATTAATGCCAGTTCTTCATAGAGCAATGTTAGCTCTTCTTTCCTTCTGCTCTCCTTTGTCCCATTTGAACTTCAGATTGACTTTGTTCTTCCACCTTTTCATCCAGTGAGATCAAAGTCAAAGCCACATTGTCAAATCAAACTAGAGTTTCTAGAAAGGACTGGGACCCAGAGGCAAAAGAAAATAAAATTTAAAAGTAATAGCAAGAATCCACTGATAGACCAGATGGAACTCACTGCCTGAGTGCTGCTTCTGCCCGGAACATCGGGAGGACCCGACAGCATCACAGGGGCAGTCCGGGAGCAGCGTTGAAATCTGCAGTAAGATGCTGAACTTTAAATAAGCTTAGAGACTGATTCATGAAAAAAAAGAGTACTGCTGTCACTGCGTTTTGGGTCAGCGCTAGCTTCACGGCACAGGAATCATCGCACGCAAGCGCTTCTGGGAAATGGCGTGAGGTTTAAGAAGAGCTCGGGAACCTTCGGGAAGGGTCGCGCAGTTTGAAAACGTAACGGTCTATTAGGAACGAAGAGGTGCAGGTCGGAATCCATCTACAAAGTCTAGCCAATTTTTTCACCTAATGACTAGTGTCTCGTGACCTAATGTCTAATAACTAATGACTAGTGACTTATGACTTATGGCTTATGACATATGACTAGTGTCTAATGACTTATGACTAGTGACTAATGTCTAATGTCTAATGGCTAATGGTTGATGGAACTAATGGAACTATCAAACTGCCACACTTGCACAAAATAAAAGGAAGAAAAAGGAAAAGTTGTTTGGTCATTGAGTAGAATCCAGTTAAAAATCTTCGAGTAGACTCATTCAATCCCTTTCAAGTGGGGAAGCTGCACATGTTAAAAGAAGAAAAAGAAATCCAACTTGACAGTGAAAAACTGGTTGACCGGGAAACTGGAGGAGTAGGAAACAGAAATCTGGGAGCTTTGAGCTGGAACAGCAGGAGCAATAACCTGGAATCCTGAAAAAGGAAGAAAATGAAGTTAAGATAAAACAACATCAAAGCATCAGTAAAAAGTTGTACTTACCTTCTCACCTGTGAACAGCCTGCAGAGGAAATCAAACATGCCTGATCAAGCTATTGGGAAATCAGTTGAGCAACTCAAGGTACAGTGAACGACAGCAAAAAGATGATTTTCTCGTCTGGTCAATAGTATTATCAGGACCTATCAAGACCTGTCTGAAGAGGAGCTCAGAGTCAGTTTCAATAAACTCTCAATAGAAGCCGAGAAAGCCATGGAAGCCGGTGATGATGTGGAGGCCGGATTCATTGCAGAGCTGTAGGCAGATCTGAACACAGAGGAAGTAGCTGTGTTAACTGAACAGCAGAAAGCCGATCTGACAAAGACGGCAAATGAGTGTGAGTTGAAACTAAAGGAGGTCAGAAGCCTAAACCAGGAGACAATTTGGACCAACTTTGGAAATGTTGAATTGCTCACAGCACTACAAGCAGCAGAGGATGAATGTGAAAACATTGTTGCTGTACAACCTGTGGCAACCAGGAGGCAAATGACTTCATGCTTAACCACCTGCAAGGACTGGTAAAGACAGCAAAGGAGGTGCATGGACAGTGGAAACAATAGATCCCGCCAGGGGATTAGAAGGACCTTCAGAGTCACCTAAGGGGGCTCGAACTCCACATCCCCAAGTTGGTTTCCAAGAAGGCCCACTTCATACAGGCAAGGAGAAAGGAGGATGCTGAAAGACTAACACCGACAGCGTTGGGATTTTCCTCCAATTTTCCCACACCAGCCATCAGATTGAAACCGACAGCCCTTCCCAAGTTTACTGGCAGCAAACATGATTTTCACAGGTGGAGAAAGGACTGGGAAGCACTCCAGAGGCAGGGAGAGCTGACCGGTTCAAGAGAGGTGAAAAAGGTTCAACTACTGGACAGTCTTGACGACAAAATCAGAAGAGACCTTCGCCTCACTACTTATAACACTGCAGATGACACCTTCTGTGTTCTAGAAAATCGCTATGGAAATCAACCATGCATTGCTATTGAAATAGTGGAAAAGTTACAGAAAATGCTAGCTGTCAGAAGTCATCAGTCACGGAAAATAGTGGAATTAATTCAAGCTGTGGAGAAGGCACTTCAAGAATTAAGTGACCTTGGTGACACCAGTGCTATCAAAAATCCGCTGGTGATAAAATCAATTGAAAGTAAGCTTCCAGAAACTCTCAAAAAGGAATGGCTGGTCTATGTCGCTGACAAGAGAAATGATGTGGCACCAGATAATCGGTTTGACAGTCCCTTGGAATTCCTCAAAGGGCAAGACAGCATATAGGAGCAGCTCGAGCAACTGAGGGATGAAGAGCCAAGTACAGTAGAAACCAGGGCTGAGCCAAGACATGTCAGAACCAAGGCTACCAAGTCAGGCGACGACCATGCAGGGTGTGTAGTCTGCGGTGATGGAAAGCATAAAAGGAAGCTCTACTTTTGCAAATAGTTTCGAGCGCTAAAGCTACCAGAGAAAAAGGCTGCAGTAAGAAAGTTGGGGGCATGCAAGAGGTGCCTCGAGGTTCATGATGACAGTTCATACTGCAAACCTGCCTATCTGTGTAAAAACCAAGACTGCAAGGATGAGCATACTCCTGAGCATCATTACTATCTGTGCCCCAATGCTGAAATAAAGAAAAGCAGTACAGGTCAGAAAAAGAGCAGATTTGGTCCAGAGGAAGATAAAGGCAGGAAGAAATATACAGAGGATCAAGAGGAGTTCTTCAGCAAACTTTCACCAGAATTGGCCAAACAATGTCATGATGTATTTTCAAATATTGCATCCAGAGCCTTCAGCACTGTGAAAGATAAACCAGGCCTTCTGGTGGAAAGTGGATTGCAAGAGCTGCCAGTGATTATGATGCTTCTCAAAGTCACAGCTAATGCTGGACAAAAAATTGGGACGTTAATTGACTTGGCTTCAGACACCAATTATATAACCCACAAGGCTGCAAGCAGACTGAACCTCAGAAGTGAGGAAATCACTCTCATTGTCCATGGAGTTGGGGGGGGGAATGAAGGTTCAGGTGGAGACAAAGCGGTACCTTCTAAAAATCAGAGTAAACACTCAAATCACATCAATTGGTTTGTTATGCAAATGTCCACAAATATGTGACACCGAAGCAACTGCAGAAATTCTTCCCAGACATACCGTCCGATGAACTTGTGAGACCTAGAGAAATAAATTTACTCATAAGCCATAGGGAAGGTCAGCTAGCGCCTCAGAGAACCAGAGCTGCTGGAGACCTTGTGCTGTGGGACGGACCACTGGGGAAGACGGTCGGAGGAGCACACATGTCCAAGACACATTTTGCAAGGTCAATGAGAGAGGCTGCTGTAAAGTACGAGGAGCTCACCAGCAGAGTCCCAGAGCAACTTCCACCAAACAAACAGGATGGCATCAAGCTCCAGGAGTCAGGTATTTCAAGCACCAACTGGGACTTCCTACAGTGGTGGAAGTGGGATAGTATTGGCACAGCATGCAAGCCAACATGCGGGGGTTGCTGCTGTGGAAACTGCCGGCCAGGCGGCAAAGGAATGACTCTTGCTGAGGAGAGGGAACTTGAAGTTGTATGAAGAGGCCTCTCCTATGTCACAGGTGACCGCCACAGGAAGGAACCACATTGGCACGCCAGATATCCTTGGTTAGAAGATCCAGCTTCCTTGCCAAACAATAAAAGAACAGTCGAGGCTACATTTCTCAGGACGGAAAAGTAACTAGCCAAAGAACCCGGGTGGAAAGCTGCCTACACTGCTCAAGTGCATGACATGGTCGATTGAAGGGCTGCAATGAAATTGTCCAAAGACACAGTCATCAACTGGAACAGGCCAGTCTGGTACGTGAGTCACCTTATTGCTCTGAATCCGCACTTTGTCACAACCCCAGTGAGACTGGTGTGGAACAGCAGCCAAAAGTTCAGGGGCGTGAGCTTGAATGACCTGCTAATGAAAGGTCCAGATGTCCTCAACCAGATTCTCACTGTCCTACTCAAATTCAGGGGTGGAGTATACGCTGCTCTGGGTGACAATAAAAAATGTACAATTTGGTTTGGTTGGAAGACCGAGAAGTGCACCCACATAGATTCCTCTGGCGAGACTCCAAGGATGAGGAGCTGGGGGAATATGCAATCACAAGAGTGAACATCGGAGATAAGCCAGAAGGGTGCATTGCGCAGCTAGCAATGCATGAAACTGCTAACCTCCCTCCTTTCGCCCACCTCAAAGAGGAGCGGCAGCTGCTCCAACACGACAGCTACATCGGTGACATTCTCACATCCCACAACAACCTTGAAATCCATCACAGCAAATGTGGAGCAGATTCTGAAGGCTGGAGATTTCGAGCTCAAACCTTGGGTCTTTTCTGGGCAAAGTGGGAGGAAAGCGTGCAATGACAAGCTGGAGAAGTCCAAGGCAGAAACCATGGTCTTGCCAAACCAAATGCACGATGATGACAACAAGGGCACTTGGTCTGGGCTACACAGTAGAAGAGGACAAGCTCCATGTCATGATTGCAATCAATTTCTCAAAGAGAAAGAAAAAACTAGACTTAGCCAAGGCCTTCTACAAGAGCAAATCAGAGACCAGACGCCAAACCCCCTGACACGAAGAGAACTGCTCAGCCAAGTATCAGGGCTGTATGACCCAGTTGGCCTGGTAACTCCTGCTAAGCAGAAGGGAGCTATTCTGGTACGAAGGGCATTCCAAGAGGCAAAGGGCGAAAGGTGTCCAGTCAAAGAGACATAGGACATAGGACGCTCAGATGGCCTCAGAGAAGATGCAATTAAGCTCTTCGAGGAGTACGTTCAACTTGGCAAGGTAAAGTTCATAAGGGTACTGACTCCCCCATGCTTCACTGAGGAACCCTGGGCAATCGCGTTCTCTGATGGAAGCGAGCACGCCTATGGAGCAGTGATGGACCTCAGGTGGAACACAGACCAGGGCTCAATCGTCAGGCTGGTGGAATCTAAAGCCAAATTAACTCCCTTGGATCACAAAGGTGATACTGTCACGGCAGAGATGTGTGGAGCAGTGTTTGCCTCACGCCTGAGAAAGTACTTTGAGCTGCATAGCCGAATCCAAGTTGGGAGGTGGTACCATTTTGTTGATAGCCAAACAGTCCTTGGTGCAGTACAGCAAGAAAGCTATGGCTATCAAACTTTCTTTGCAAAAAGGATCGGAGAGATTCAAAACAGCACAGGGATCCAGGACTGGCGGTGGATTCCTGGTCCGCAAAATATTGCCGATGTAATCACCAGAGGAGCCAGTCCTCAAGACCTGGATGAAGATTCAGAGTGGCAAAATGGGTCAAAGTTTTTAAGTTTGCTAGTGAATCAGTGGCCGGTGAAATCAGCCAAAGAACTAGCAGCCACTGCCAGGGAAAGCATCAACAAGTTGCAAAAGAAGGCATTTGTTGCTGCTTTGGCAAGAGCTAAGGCAAAGAAACAATAACCAGCACAAAAACAGTACCAGGTCAAAACAGAACAATGGAGACCACCTGCCGCGTCAGCCATCTGAAGCCTTGTGGACATCAAGCGGTTAAGTGTTCTAACTCAACTATTCAAAACAGTTGCATGGATCTGGAGAGTAGCAAAAGAGTTCATTGGACAAATCAAGCCGTGGACAGTCCAAAGTGGGAGGCAGTTTCTTTAGCAGGAGTCATCTCAGTAAGAGAACGAGAAGATGCTCTAAGAGTCATTTTTTAGCAGCACAAGAAGACGTAACCTTCCCAAGCACCACTACAGACAGGCTGGTAGTCTACAAAAACCAAGACTCTGGGCTGTTAGTTTGCGGTGGCCGAGTACAAATCTTCAAAGAAGATCAAGTTGGTGTCCCCATCTTGCCCTATGACGCCTGGATGTCCACACTGTTAACTTGGGAGGCCCACAATGAGAGTCATGACGGAATGGCTAGAACCTTGCTCAAGATGAGAAGAAAGGCATGGGTCATGAGGGGAAGGAAAATTGCCCAAAAAGTTGTCGATGGCTGCATGCTCGGCAGGAAGGCAAAAGCAAGGGAATGTCAACAAGTAATGGGTGACTTGCCACCAGAAAGAACTGAACCTGCTGCACCGTTCCAGTTCACAACAGTGGACCTCTTCGGACCCTACCAAGTAAAAGATGATGTCAAGAAAAGAGTAACACTGAAAGTCTGGGGAGTGGTCTTTTGCTGCATGGCCAGCAGAGCCATCCACACAGAGTTAGTAAACGCCCTATCAACCGAACAATTCCTGATGGCCTATCAAAGGTTCACAGCAATCAGGGGACATCCAAGAAATATCTGGTCAGGTCCAGGCACCAACTACATTGGAGCAAAACCAGTCTTGGAGGAGCTGTACAGATTCTTCGACGGCTTGACTGAAGCAGCCCTGCAGGAGACTGCGGCAAAAAATGGAACGGAGTGGATGTGGAAAATCCATCCGCCTGATTCTCCACATAGGAATGGTGCTGCAGAAGCTGTCATACGCATTGTAAAGAGAGCACTCCAGAGTCTTAGGAAGGGGTCTGGGCTCAGTTGCGGCAAGTTCCAGACAACTCTTCACATAGCAGCCAACCTTGCCAATGAGCGCCCAATTGACGCCAGGGTACAGAGCCGGGAAGACTTTATTCAATATGTCACATCCAACACTCTTCTACTCGGTCGAGCATCTCAAAGCGGGGATTTCAAAACCTTTCACTTTTCCAGCTACCCCGAGCAAATGCAGTTAGAGGTGACCAAGTTCTGGAGGTGCTGGAGCCAACTCACTGGTCCTAATTTTTTTGTCGGGAACAAGTGGCATTCTGCACAGAGAAATGTCACTGTTGGGGACATTGTCTGGTTAAGCGACCAAAATGCACTGAGAGGACATTTCAAGCTTGGCAGAGTCGTCAATACTAATCCAGACAGTAACGGCTTCGTGAGGGACGTCAACATCAGGATCTTCCCAAACTACAGTGTTGGGGGAGAAAAGACAGGATCCAAGCCACCATCCTTCATAGGGACGTCAGGTGGCTGGTTGTCTTGCTACCTGCTGAGGAACAGATGGAAAGTCAAGTCAACAATACGTCGTAAGAACACCGAACTGGGACCACCAAGTTTGCCTTTGAAGCTAGCAATCTCCCCAGTGTCTCCATGGGAAGATCGAGTGGGAGGTGTCAAGTCAAACTAGAGTTTCTAGAAAGTATTGGGACCTAGGGACAAAAGAAAATAAAATTTAAAAGTAATAGCAAGAATCCACTGATAGACCAGATGGAACTCACTGCCTGAGTGCTGCTTCTGCCCGGAACATCGGAGGGACACAGCAGCATCACAGCGGCAGTCCAGGAACAGCATTGAAATCTGCAGTAAGATACTGAACTTTAAATAACTTTAGAGACTGATTCATGAAAAAAAGAGTACTGCTGTCACTGTGTTTTGGGTCAGCGCTAGCTTCACGGCACAGGGATCATCGCGCGCAGGCGCTTCTGGGAAATGGCGTGAGGTTTAAGAAGAGTTCAGGAACCTTCAGGAAGGATGGCCTGGTTTGAAGACATAACGGTCTATTAGGGATGGGTGAGGTGCAGGTTGAAATCCATCTACAAAGTCTGGAGAGGTAGCCAGTTTTTTCTCCTAATGACTAGTGTCTAGTGAGTGACCTAATGTCTAATAATTAATGACTAGTGACTTATGACTTATGACTAGTGACTAATGTCTAATGTCTAATGACTAATGGCTAATGGTTGATGGAACTGATGGAACTTTCATAGTCATAGTCATACTTTATTGATCCCAGGGGAAATTGGTTTTCGTTACAGTTGCACCATAAATAATAAATAGTAATAAAACCATAAATAGTTAAATAGTAATATGTAAATTATGCCACGAAATAAGTCCAGGACCAGCCTATTGGCTGCCACACTTGCGAAAAATAAAAGGAGGAAAAAGGAAAAGCTGTTTGGTCATTAAGTGGAATCCAGTTAAAAACCTTCGGGTAGACGCATTCAATCCCTTTCAAGTGGGGAACCTGCACATGTTCAAAGAACGAAAAGAAATCCAACTTGACACACATTGTATATAAAATAGTTTTTCTTCTTGTATCTCTTCACCTTCTGCTCATAATTTTGAATCTATGGTTTTTAATCAACTAATGGAAACTGCTTCCTCTTGAACCCCATGATGTCTTGTGCACTTCTCCATCATCTCTTCTCAACCTTCTTTCTCCAAAGAGACCAACTCAAGCTTCTCTAGGTTTACCTTGTAGCTAAAGTTCCCTCAATCCCTGAATCTTTATAGGACCTGGATGTTGTGGTGATTAGAAACATAAAATTGGCTGTATTTTGTGTCTTCCACTGTTAAATATTTGTTTAATGTCTCCGCTGTTTCCATATTCCTTATTATAATTTTTCTGTCTCTGCCTTTTAGCAACTACATTTTTTATATTTTTGGTTATTTACCTTTACTTTTATTTTTCCCTCTTTTACTAAAAGTCCCACCAATAATTTTGGGTGCATAAGCCTCTTCTTTTAAATAAATTTGCTCTAATGAGATTATACACTCAGAGGCTACATTATTAGGTGCCTACGGTACCTGATAAAGTGGTTTCTGAGTGTATGTTCATGATCTTCTGCTGCTATAGCCCATCCATTTCAAGGTTCAACATCTTATGCATTCAGAGATGCTCTTCTGCACACTACAGTTGTAAAGCGTGGTTATTTGAGTTACTATCGCTTCCTTGTCAGCTTAAACCATTTTCGCCATTCTCCTCTGACCTCTTCATTAACAAGGCATTTTCACCCACAGAACTGCTGCTTACCAGATGTTGTGTTTTGTTTTTCACACCATGCTTTTTAAACTCTAGATACTGTTTTGTGTGAAAAATGCCAGCTCAGCGGTTTCTGAAATACTCAAATCACCCCGTCTGGCACCAATAATCATCCCATGATTAAAGTCACTTAAATCACATTTCTTCCCCATTATGATGTTTGGTCTGAACAACAAATATAGCTCTTGACCATGTCTATATGCTTTTATGCATTGAGTTGCTGACAAGTGACTGGCAGATTAGATATTTGCATTAACGAGGTGTATGGGCGCTCCTAATAAAGTGACCACTGAGTGTATGTTAGTGAGAAATATTAAATATTTCCTCAAATTTCTCAAATAACTTTTTTAAAACAATGCAAAGAGTGAGCGCATCTATTTCATTCTGATGAAGTAGATGTTGAATACCTCTTTACTCCTGGTACAGTAGCATCATTTTAAAAGTGAGTCCCGACATCATCAATGGATATTCCTGTCAAGGTAGGAATGCAGGTGATTTCAGCATTAAACTACACTTCATGAGTCAATAAAAATTATGTGAACCTCAAAAGCAGGTATTACTTTGAAAGGAAGATTTGTTATTAGTTTCACATATAGAGATATCAGGTACAGCTGCCATTGTTAGTTATCTTAAAATAATTATGAGGCTTTGGAAAAATGTGGCCACATCATAAGATTGCAGCAATGAAGGTTTAAGGTAGAATGGAATATTAAAATGGTGGTAGAGAAAAGGGCAAGAATGAATGACAGACTACCGCCATTAACCTCACCAGTCTCTGCTGCTGTGTAGTAGAAACTAGAAGGGAGATGAAAAGGAAAGGGACTGTGTGTGATCTGAATGGAAGGCAATAAAAGATGCATGGCGGTGCAATGCACTTGGGGGTTGTCATGGTGAGTGTACATGCATCAGTGCAAGTGCGAAAGATGGTAAAAAGAAGGATGCATGCTTTCTGGGGTTCCTGTTGTCATGCACAGTGTGCAACCACTCAATGCCACTGAAGTCAGTGGGCACTGATATCAGAGTTTGCAGTCCAGTAAGAAATATCCGCTTCTTGAGTCCCACTTTTGTTGTAAACCAGCTTGGCGCTCAACGTCTGTAAGATGAAAGAGCTGATTGTGGACTTCAGGAAGGGTGAGATGGAGGGTAAGACCAATCCTCATAGAGGGATCAGAAGTGGAGAGAGTAAGCAGCTTCAAGTTCCTGGGAGTGAAGATCTCTGAGGATCTAACCTAGTCCCAACCTATCAATGTAGTTATAAAGAAGGCATGACAGCGGCTATACTTCATTAGGAGTTTGAAGAGATTTGCCATGTCAACAAGTACACTCAAAAACTTCTATAGTTGTACCATGGAAAGTATTCTGACAGGCTGCATCACTGTCTGGTATGGAGGGGCTACTGCACAGGACCAAAAGAAGCTGTAGAAGATTGTAAATCTAGTCAGCTTCATCTTGGGTACTAGCCTACAAAGTACCCAGGACATCTTCAGGGAGCAGTGTCTCAGAAAGGCAGCGTCCATAATTAAGGACCTCCAGCACATAAGGCATGCCTTTTCTCACTATTACCATCAGGTAGGAGGTACAGAAGCCTGAAGGCACACACTCAGAGATTCAGGAACAGCTTCTTCCCCTCTGCCATCCGATTCCTAAATGGACATTGAACCTTTGGACACTACCTCACTTTTTTTAATATACAGTATTTCTGTTTTTACACTTTTATAATCTATTCAATATATGCAATTGATTTACTTGTTTATGTATTATTATTATTTTTTTTCTCTCTGTCAGATTATGTATTGCATTGAATTGCTGCTGCTAAATTAACAAATCTCACGTCACATGCCAGTGATAATAAACCTGATTCTGATCCTAATTCTCCTGCAAGAGGTTATGACATAAAGTTATTCTGTGCCTTGGGAAATGTCTGAATATGCATGAGGGAGCTTTTCTTAGTCTGAGCTGCTTCTGCCTGATCAAGTGCTTCCCACTTCTTCAGTCAATAGAGAGGAAGTGCAGTGAAGAAGTGGGAAGCACTTGTTCAGGCAGAATCAGCTCTGAATTCATGAATACAAGCAGAATGAGCCATGATCTACTAGAATGTTGGAAAAGGCTAGATGACCAATCCCTGTACATGTGTTCCCAGAAAGTGTCGCCAAGAAGTGTTCTGTTAGGGTTGAGGAGGAGGCAAAGGGAACAATTGTGAGAAAAATTGGCATGGATGCCTCAGCTACTTCGAAACAATGCCATTGGATTAACTCATTCAGACCATTTGGCTAATTTGGCATTGAATTCAGCACTTTTTGAAACAGAATACCCGCCCATTCCACTTGCACTTTGCAAGCATTTAAACCATTACATAAACAATTCAGGGGCCATGCAAGATGTAAGGCTGCCCATTGTTTCTATAATTCAATCTTGGCGATCAAGCATTGGAAATTCTCCTTTAAGAATGTCAATGTGATTTTAAATACTGATCATCTCTCTAGATTTTTCAGTCTCTTCAGAGGAGGAGTTGCTCAAGAGGAGGATTTTCACAGGTGAATTATGGAAATAAGGTTTCACCATGATTGCTGTGATCATTTACTATGTGGTATTTTTGCTAACAGCAATTCTGTCTAATTTCAAATACGTTCTCAGAGTCTTCTGAGTTGCATATATTTATTTAGTCCTTTTTTTTGCTTGTCTTCTTAAATCTGTGCTTGCATATTATCCAGTCCTCCTCTACTAATTAGAATTGTTAAAATTACAATTCTGTGTATTTTTCCAGGGATAGTTGCAGCTTTTGGTAGCAAATCAAGCCCCTTCCAAACTCAAATATGCAACCCTACTTGTGGCATAAACAAGCGTACCACAGAAATACCAACACGTTGTCTACAAACAGTACACAGAGATCAAATATGGCAATCACCAGATATTCCTGTTGCTTTTAAATATAATGAATGAAATACTATTGGACTGTTAGATTCATATTAAAGCAAACAGATTTATTTATATGTTAGGTAATAGACGCAGCAGGCTACTAATGAAAGTATTCCACTGAGTCCAATTAGAACTAGTTAGAAAACAATACTGATAGTCTATAAAAGGTTAATGTTCCACAGTACAATTATGTAAGAGTTTTGGATGAACAGACTTTCAGAGACTTCTCAGCGCAATGATGTGCATGCTAATGTGAAATTCCCACATCCAGCTGTCAATTGGACTGAATTAAAGATCGCTGGAAAAATCCAAGGTTCTTGAACAGCAGTTCAGTCTCCAAAGCCTGCAAAGGCAAAGACACTCCTTGGAGAATTGTTGCACAGCATACTAATCAGCAATTTGTCACAAATTATCTATGTTCTACACTTGCTAATCACCTTGAACAATGTATGTTTGGAACATAAAACAACGAATAAAGCCCATTTTCCCATGGAAAGTCAGACGCTACTTTCCGTTTTGAAGATTCATGAGGAACGAAAGCAGTCACTTTATTTATGATCATTTTAACAGAAGCCTTTTTCCTATTTGATGCAGAACAAAAAACTCCGCTTTCATCACACTTCTTTGCAAACAAATGTACTCCCACGTTTCATGTCTCCAGAAATAAAGCAACCAGATGGGAGTTTGCTAGGATACTAATATTAAAGGAAAACTAACATCTGAAAAATACTATCAAGTGATCTGATGCAGAATTTGACCTCCTTTAAAAGATCTCTGTGTTTCTCCTTCTGTCCAAAATTTTGTAGTATTCTTCAAACAGCAAATCTAACTGCTAATTCTTGAATAAAGAAACATTTTTGCAGTTAAGATAAAAAAAATCACAATAAGATGCAAGATATTAGATGTAAGATGCAGAAGAATGGGGTTGAGAGCAATAACAAATCAGCTGTAATGGAATGGCAGAACAGACTCAATGGGCTGAATAGCCTAATACTGCTCCTATGTTTTATGGTCTCTAAATCTATATTTGGAATTATTTGAGCAAGGAGTTTTGATGAGGGGAACAAAAATCTGTACATTGAACAGTCCTTGCTGTTTTCAATGCCCACAGGTTTACATGGATATTTCACTTCACAAACTTCACAATGATTGCACTTGCTTTGATGAGACATGATCTGTCACCAAAACATGGTCTGCAGAAAGTGTTCACTCCACAATTTCTGTTATTCAGGGTTGCTGATACAGAAAGCACAGTAAAGCGAAGTCAGTGCAAAAAAGACATTTAAAAGTTGCAAAAAAACTGTACACGATTAATGATAAAATTGGATATGACAAATTTTCTGGCTCAAATCATCAACTCATTCTTTATTATTCATTATTCCTGATCTTTAGTTCAGAATAATATGCAAATACTTAAAGCTCTGCTTAAATTATGGTATGACCTTCAAACAAATTACTGTATGTCTGAATTGTGAAGAAAGCGTAGAATATTGTATAAAAATCTAATGTTGCCTTTTAGTTAATATTGGTAATTTCCATAGGATGGTTGGCATTTTTGTTCTGGGGAGAGCAGTTTAAATTCTATAAGGACTGATAGATACAGGAGCAGAATTAAGCCATTCAACCCATTGAGTCTGCTCTGCCACTTAATCACGACTGATGGCTACGAAAGATATATTAGACTCAGTATGTTATACTTTTCAAAAGTATTTAGAGAAACAACACATGCAGGACCCATCATTGGAGGCCCAGGGTTAGGATTGCTTTGGTTTCTCTCACTACCAGTCTAGGGGAGGCACAGGTCTGACTCCCATATTCAACCCAGGAGCAGTCCTCACCGCTTTAATCTCTAATTGCGACAGGAAACTAGAAATCACTAATCCTGCCAAGGAGTTAGTGACTACGTGCAGAAAGTAATTCATTGTCCTAACAAAGGACCCCATGAAACCTCTGCAGGTAATCCATCACATCAATAATCGTTTCCATTCTCTGATGGCAACTGAATCTTTGCATATGCTGATTCCTCTGAATGCTCCCTCCCTCCCTCCCTCCCAAACTATAACAGTGAGAATCAGTAATGTTGGTTTGCATGTGTGTGCGTGCCTGTGTGAGAGACAGAGAGACAATGAGAGGGAGAGGGAGGGGGAGGGGGAGGGGGAGAGAAAGAGAGAGAGAGAGAGAGAGTGTGTGTGTGTGTGTGTGTGTGTGTGAGAGAGAGAATGTGTGAGAGAGAGAGTATGTGTGAGAGAGAGAGAGAGTATGTGTGTGTGTGAGAGAGAGAGAGCTCAATTAATTTATGTCAAGATCTTTCTTTTTTGCTGAAAGAAAGGAGGACTCTACAGTTTGCCTCAGGGAGTTATATAGTACCACCTACATTAAGCAAATCACCTTTTGTTTGTAAAATGCAAGGTTTCAGTTCACTTATCTTAAATTTGCATTGCAGCAAGGGACTGGAAATTCACTGATCCTCCACAGGAGGTGGTGACAGCATTCATTGTCCTTGGTGTTAAATCCTCAAATGAGCGCTACTGGTGAAAAGAGATTGAAATAATTTGTTTGAGGTCCTTGAATTATTTAATAAACAGTCCTGCCCGTGTTTGAAATTCTATAATGCTACATTTGCAGTGACCTCTGTTTCCTGCTGTCTTCTACTAAAGGCAGTTCACAGTCAGAAATTCAACAATTGTGTAGGAATTCCAACAAGCAACAGAGCTTTCAGTGGTGAGAATTGAGCTGTTTAGCGTTATGATTATGCTGGCTTCCTACCCAAGTCAAACTCTCTATGATGGTTTCCTAACTCCACTGCTCATTACCACAGAATGAGCCAGACCTTACAAGAAGACATATACTCAAGGACCTGGACGGAGTGGACGTGGAGCAGATGTTTCCATTAGTAGGATAGCTCGGATCCAAGGACATAACCTCAGATTAAAATGATAGGTCTTTAGAACTGAAATGATGAGGAATTTCTTCAGCCAGAGGGTTGGGAATCTATAGAATTCAATACCATAAAGGGCTTTGGCGGCCAAGTCACTAGCTAAATTTCAGACAGAGATTTATAGTTCTCGATTGGAGAATTCTATATTAAAGGTTACGAGGAAAGTATGGGAGAATGGGGTTTGAGAAAAAACAATATCAGTGATGATTGAATGGTGGAATAGATTCAAATGGGTCAAATGAGAACATTATGAAATGATGCTCAATTATACCTGCTTCATTGCTGCCGCTGCCAACCTTTAAAATTAACGTGGAGGTTCACTGAAATCGCTGGTCAGGGAAGGGAAATTAAAGGTATGTGACCAATTTTCTATGTATGTGACTGGACATTAGTTTTGGTTGCAGATGTTTGAAAAGAATAAAAGCAGTAAATAAATACAATTGAAGGAACATTTGACTTACCAAAATTATTGCAGGCAAGGCTCTTGGAGGAATGCATTAAGCGCAAATTCTGTACATATGTGCATATGAACATCCTTATTATGCTTATTGATGAGGGAGAAAGGCTGATGAAAATGAACAACTTAGGCCTCCCCTCTTTCCCCTCTATCCATCCTCTCTCAATAGCATCTCTGATTGCACTAAGTTTGAAAATCTAGGCCCAGCTCATTTCTGGTGACTATATGAAGCGTTCACAATTGGATCCCATCTCATAACGATACAGAATTGAGTCATCTTGCAGCAAGGAGGCCTGGTGTACTTTTACTGTTAGAGTGACAGCACTGGCAATGATATTCCAAAGTTAGCTCCAGTTTTTCAACTAGATCTTGAAGATTGGGGATTACAGTGTAACCTTTATATCATAGGACTTAAGGGCTTCATTTAAGTTTAGAATGTCATGGCCAGCAAACCTAATACCATCGCACTACCCAAGGCTTTCAATATTCAGTGGGTTTCGAGACCCTCTCTCATTCTTATAAACTCTAGCAAGTATAGGCGTGGAGCCATCGAATGCTCCTCATACATTATTAACCATCTATTTCCAGGATCATTCTCATAAACCTCCTCTGGATCCTCTCCAATGCCAGTCCACCTCCAGTCCCAAAACTGCTGAAAATATTGTGAGCTAATATGGTACCATTGTTTAAAGGGAGAAGCAAACACCTGCTAAACTGGAGAAAGGACAATTTTAATGGTATCAGAAGTGATCTGGCAAGTGTGGATTGGGACAGGTTGTTTTCTGGCAAAGGAATACTTGGTAAGTGGGAAGCCTTCAAAAGTGAAATTTTGAGTGTACAAAACTTGCATGTGCCTGTCAGACTAAAATGTAAAGATAACAAGTGTCGGGAACCTTGGTTTCAAGAGATATTGAGGCCCTGCTTCAGACAAGAAGGAAGTACAAAGCAGGCATAGGCAGATAAGAACAAATGAGGTACTTATGGAATATAAAAAAATTCAACGGAACACTTAAGAAAGGATCAAGAGTGCTAAAAGAAGACACGAAGTTGCCCTAAAAGACAAGGTGAAGGAGAATTCTAGAGGATTGTACAGATATGTTAAGAGCAAAAGGATTGTAAGGGACAAAGCTGGTCCTCTGGAAGACCACGGAGTCTATAGGAGTATGGAAAAGCAACAGGATGGAAAGAGTGGGAATAAAGGGAGCCTTTTCTGGTTGGATGCCAGTAACTAGTGGTGTTGCACAGGAGTCAGTGTTGGGACTGATTCTTTTTTACGTTATATGTCAGTGATTTGGATGATGGAATTGATGGCTTTGTTGCAAAGTTTGCAGATGATATGAAGATAGGTGCAGGGGCAGGTAGTTCTGAGGAAGTACAGAGGCTACAGAAGGATTTAGACAGATTAGGAGAATGGGCAAAGAAGTGGCAAATGGTATACAGTGTTGGGAAGTGTATGGTCATGCACTTTGATAGGAGAAATGAAAGGGTTGACTATTTTCTATATCAAGAGAAAATACAAATAAACTGAGGCAGAATGGAAATTGGGAAATCTTGTGCAGGATTCCTGAAGTATAACTTACAGGTTGAGTCTGTGGTGATGAAAGGAAATTTGATGTAGAATTCATTTCAACACTGAGTCAAGTCATCTGCAGAAATTTTCTGATGACTCAGCAATAGTTGGATGTATAAAGGGAGGGTGGAAGGATGAACACATGGCCCTGGTGGAGGACTTTGTCAAATGGTACAAGCTGAATCATCTGCAGCTCAACATTAGTAAGACAAAGGAAATGATGATGGACTTTAAGAAGACGAAAGCCCAGTTTATACTTCTGCGTCAAATGTATGCCGTAGGTACCGCATACCCTACGCCATAGGGTGACGTGCACCTCCCCAAAAATTAACTCACGCATCGCGGCGATGCAGACCGCAACAACTGTGATTGGTCCACTTGGTAGCATCGCATTTCCTCCTACGATTTCAGTTTGCTTTTTTCCGCCATGTCTGTACACTGATGCAAAATAAATGGTTGGAGACGATGAATCAAATCGTCAAATCTACCTGCCTACATCCGAAAATATTTGAAATGCATTTCCTCATCCATGTCTCTCACGAAGAAACTCAACACAGTGGCATAGAAACCCTACCGCCAACTAGCGTTTTGGCGATGAATTGCAGAGAGATGCACTCACAACAACGCATGCTCGCTATGGCGTAGGGCTACGCAGTAGTATAAATCAGGCCTACAGCGTAGCCCGTACGCGGAAGTATTAATCAGCCTTAAGCCTGCACTGCTCCCTGTTACTATTGATAGTGAAAACGTGGATGCGGTGAGGATCTACAGGTACCTGGGGGTGCACCTGGATGACAGACTTACATGCAGCGCCAACACAGAGGCTGTAGACAAGAAGGGTCAGAGTCTCCTCTACTTCCTGGGGAGACTGAGATCCCTTGGAGTATGCAGGCCTCTCCTTCACATGTTCTACCAGTCTGTTGTCACCAGTACAATCTTCTATGTGGTGGAGTGTGAGGGCAATGGCATCAACACGGGTGATGCCAACAGGCTCAATAGAGCGATTATAAAGGCTGGCTCTGTTATAGGAATCAAACTGGGCACACTAGAGGCTATGGTAGACAAAGGACCCTAAGGAAAATCCTGGCATGCTACCTTGGCTGAACAGAGGAGCACCATTAGTAATAGACTAAGACAACAGCATTGCTCCAAAGAACACTATATGAGTCATTCTTCCCTCAGCCATTAGGCTCTATAATGAGTCAACCTTTAGCCGAGGAAGTGATGACCCCCTCGTGTTAGACTTTTTAAAAAATTTTTCCACTTCTCTTCTAATATTAAACACAAAATAATCTGCAGATGCTGGGGTCAAAGCAACACTCACAACACGATGGAAGAACTCAGCAGATCAGGCAGCAGGACAGTCCTGACGAAGGGTTCCAGCCCGAAACGTCGACCAACCTTTTCCACTGATGCTGCCCGACCTGCTGAGTTCCTCCAGCATGTTGTGAGTGTCTCTTCTAATATTTATATCTGTGCACTTGTAATGCTACTGTGACACTGTAATTTCCTTTGGGATCAATAAAGTATCTACAGTATCTATCTAAAAGCACGGATGTAATATTGAGACTTCATAAAGCACCAGTGAGACTTCACTTGAGCAGTTTTAGACATCTTATCTTAGAAAGGATGTGCTGAAACTGGAGAGGGTTCAAAGGAGGTTCATGAGAATGATTCCAGGATTAAATGGTTTGCCATATGAAGAGCGTTTGATGGCTCAGGACCTGTATTCACTGGAATTCAGAAGAATGAGGGATGACCTCATTGAAACTTCCTTGATAGAGTGGATGTGGAGAGGATGTTTCCTATGACAGGAGGGTCTAAGACCAGAGGACACAGCCTCAGAATATAGGGGTGTCTTTTCAGAACAGAGATTAGGAGGAATTATTTTAGCTAGAGAGTGGTGAATCTGTGGAATTATTTACCACAGGCAGCTGTGCAGGCCAGGACGTCATGTATATTTAAGGCACAGCTAGATAGATTCTTAATTGGTCATTGCAAGAAGGTAGACAAGGAGAAAGTAGGAGCCTGGGGCTGTGAGGAAAATTGGATCAGTCATGATGAAATGGCGGAGAATACTCGATGGGCAAAATGGCCTAATTCTTCTCCCATATCCGATGGTCCTATGGTCTAATTACAGTAAGGTTATATATACAATTAAATTAAATAAATAATGCAAAGTGAGAGCAATAAAAAGATGTTTTTGAACATCTTCAACCTTTTGCTTCACATTCTGACATACTCATCTACTTCAAGCACACTGGACCCCAAGAAAAACAGGGTAACCTGCCTCAGTGAATATCGTCCAGTAGTACTTAATGTGATGAAGTGCTTTGTAAGGTTGGTCATGAAGCATATCAAATCCTATCTGAGGAGTGACAAATTCCTCTCCACTTTGCCTACCATCACAACAGGTCAAGAGCAGAAGCCATTAAATTGGTTCTTCACTCAACTCTGTAATACCTGGACAATGATGGAACATGTATCAGGATGCTCTTCCTTAACTACAGTTCAACATTCAGTACTATCATCCCCTCATGGCTCATCCCTAAACTCTGAGACCTTGGCCTCAATACCTCCGGTGCAACCAGAACCTCAAATTCCTCACTTCCAGACCCCTCCACATTCACAATCAGCACAGATGTGCCACAATGCTGTGTGCTTAGCTTCCCCCCCCCCCCCCCCCACCGCACTCTACTCATTGTGTGGCTAAGTACAGCTCTGTTATTGGATGAATCAAAAAGTGGTGATGAATCAGCACATACATTGAAAAGCTGGTTGAGCGCTGCCACGACAACAACCTCTCACTCAATATCTGCAAAACCAAAGAGCTGATTATCAGCTACTGGCTGAAGAAGCTGTAGGCTCATGAGCAAGTCCTCATTTGGAGATCAGAGGTGAAGAAGGTCAGTAACTTTAAATTCCTTCGTGCTAACACATCAGAGGTTCAGTCCTAGAATTAGCATGTCAATGCCAAGAAGCCACGACAATGTCTCTACTTTCTTAGAGGTTTGTGCAGATCATCAACAACTTTAATGAACTTCTATCCAATCTGGTTGTATCACGGCCCAGTATGGAATCACCAATATCCAAGAATAAAAAAAAAGAATACAGAAAGTGGTGAATGCAGCCCGGTCTATCACAGGCAAAGCCCTTCCCACAAATGAGTACATTTGCCTGAAGCCCTGCCGCAAGAAAGAAGCATTCAACATCAAAGACCTTCAACATCAAAGACCTTCACCATCCAGGCCATGCTTTGTTCTTGTTGTTGCCTTCAGGAAGGTGGTACAGGAGCTTTAGGTCCCACACCACTGGATTCCATAACAGATATTATGCTTCAACCATCTGGTTCCTGAACTGGCTTGGATAACTTCACTCAACTCTGAACTGATTCTACAACCTACCGACTCAGTGTCAATTACACTTTACAACTCCTGTTCTCAGTATTATTTTTTGCAGTTTTTTTCTTCATTTATACTTTGGTTGTTTATCATTCTTTGTTTATGGTTTTTCACAGATTCAGGATTGCATAATGTCATTTTCAGTGCACAAGTGTAAAGGAGAATGAAATAATTGTAACTTGGATCTGATGCAGCACAAAAAAAAACACAAGATAAAGAACACAACAACAATAAATGAAAAATTGCAATAAATACATAAGAAAGCTAAAATAAATAGATTGATTTTTTTGTCCATAAGGTAATGCAAGGCTATTATATTTCTTTATTTTTTCCTGTAAATGCCTCCAAGACAATGAATCTCAGAGTTGTATATGGTAACATATATGTACTTTCATTATAAATTTACTTTGAACTTTGTCTTTAATTGGCCCAGTTGAAGGAAACACAGTGTCAAGGTCTCAGACTGGAGACCTTTCTTTAGTGGTGTGCCACAGGAGTTCCTGTTTGGACTCTTGCTGTTTGATATTTATATAAGCTATTTGGATATTAATGTACAAGGTATGGTTAAAAAGATGCACGGCAACTCTGGCAGCGTTTGCAAGACGTAAATTCCGACAAAGCGAAACCCAACAGCATGAATGGCAGCGATCTTCACTACCAGATGAACTCAACGCCTTCTATGAACTCTTTGAAAGGGAGAATACAACTACAGCTGTGAAGATCCCTGCTGCACCTGATGACCCTGTGATCTCTGTCTTGGAGGCCGATGTTAGGTTCTCTTTAAAGAAAGTGAACTGTCACAAGGCGGAAGATCCCGATGGAGTACCTGGTAAGGCTCTGAAAACCCGTGCCAACCAACTGGTGGGAATATTCAAGGACATTTTCAACCTCTCACTGCTATGGGTGGAAATTCCCACCTTCTTCAAAAAGACAACAATATTGCCAGTGCCTAAGAAGAATAACGTGAGCTGCCTTAATGAATATTGCCCAGTAGCACTCACATTTAGAGTGATGAAATGCTCTGAGAGATTGGTCATGACTAGAATGAACTCCTGCCTCAGTAAGGACTATCACCACAAGAGGTCAATGGCAGATGCAATCTCAATGGACCTTTACACAGCTTTAGACCACCTGGACAACACGAACACCTATGTCAGGATGCTGTTCATTGACAAAAACCCAGCATTTAATACCATCATTCCCACAATACTGATTGAGAAGTTGCAGAACCTGGGCCTCTGTTCCTCCCTCTGCAATTGGATCCTCGACTTCCTAACCGGAAGACCACAATTTGTGCGGATTGGTGATAACATCTTCTCCTCACTGATGCACCTCAGGGGTGTGTGCTTAGCCCACTACTCTACTCTCTATATACCCATGACTGTGTGGCTAGGCATAGCTCAAATACCATCTATAAATTTGCTGATGATACAACCATTGTTGGTAGAATCTCAGGTGATGATGAGAAGGTGTACAGGAGTGAGATATGCCAACTAATGGAATGGTGCCACAGCAATAACCTGGCACTCTACATCAGTAAGACGAAAGAGCTGATTGTGGACTTCAGGGAGGGTAAGATGAAGGAACACATACCAATCCTCATAAAGGGATCAGAAGTGGAGAGTGTGAGCAGCTTCAAGTTCCTGACTGTCAAGATCTCTAAGGATCTGAGAAGCACAGAGGAACATCTGGAGAAACTTCTGAAATGCCTGCTTCACTACCGCTGCTACTGTGCAATCGAGAATCTCCGGAGGGGGAGGCCCCAAACCCTCGGCTTTGCCTATTGCCTGTTGCCGGGGCCAGGGTCGAAGCGCTTGGCAGAGATGGTGCTCAGTGTCAGAGAGCTGGTCGGAGGTTCAAAGTTTTCAGACAGACTCGGAGTCAGACTGTGGTCGGATGATTCCAGGATGCTGCATCGGCAAGTTTGCTGCACTGGAAGCTCATGGCAGGAAGAGTTTTCTTCCTTCAACCATCTGCGTGAGATGATGGGACTTTCGAGGGACTTTGAGATTTTTTTTAGCATGCCCATGGTCTGTTCTTCATCAAATTATGGTATTGCTTTGCACTGTTGTAACTATATGTTATAATTATGTGGTTTTTGTCAGTTTTTTTTAGTTCTGGTTTCTCTTGTGTTTCTGTGATATCATTCTGGAAGAACAAGTTGTATCATTTCTTAATGCATGCATTACTAAATGACAATAGAAGAAGACTGCGTGTCCTCATAATCTAATCTTAACTGGTCTCAACATAACAATGCAGTTTTAAAGAAGGCAAGACAGCGGCTGTTCTTCATTAGGAGTTTGAAGAGATTTGGTATGTCAACAAATACATACAAAAACTTCTATAGATGTACCGTGGAGAGCACTCTGACAGACTGCATCGCTGTTAGGTATGGGGGAGGCTAATGCACAGGACCGAATGAAGCTGCAGGGGATTGTAAATTTAGTCAGCTCCATCTTGGTGACTAGCCTACAAAGTACCCAGGACACCTTCAAGGAGCAGTGTCTGAGAAAGGCAGAGTCCATTATTAAGGACCTCCATCACCCAGGGCATGCTTTTTTCTCACTGTTACCATCAGCTAGGAAGTGCAGAAGCCTGAAGGCACACACTCAGCGATTCAGGAACAGCTTCTTCCCCTCTACCATCTAATTCCTAAATGGACATTGAACCCTTGGACACTACCTCACTTTTTTAAATATATAGTATTTCTTTTTTTGCATGATTTTTAATCTATTCAATATACAGATACTGTAATTGATTTACTTATTTATTATTATTATTATTATTATTTTATTTTGGTTTTTTATCCTTCTATATTATGTATTGCATTGAATTGCTGCTGCTAAGTTAACAAATTTCATGTCACATGCCGGTGATAATAAACCTGATTCTGATTCTGATTCTGAAAAGTATGGTTAAATCTGATCTCTCTGCTATCAGATTTCTGAACAGTCCGTGAGTCCATGAACACTACCTCGCTATATTGCAGTCTTTTTGCACTCTTTATTTATTGCTTTGATATTTCTTAATTGTAACTTAGAGTACAATTTTACATATTGCACGGTACTGCTGTAAAACAACAAATTTCACAACGTATGTCAATGATAATAAATCTGGTCCGATTCTGAGTGATCTGCTAGAAACGGTGCCTGAGGTGGGTATTCTAACACACTTAAAAGCCATCTAAATGAGTACATAGGAAGGAGTGCATGCACTGGTGGTGTGAGTACATGGATTCTAAGTTCTCAAGGAAGTGGTATTTATGAGGGAAAGATGAAGAAGTATTCTAAAGGGAGAATGAGGTAACCACGTCTGACAAGTGAAATCAAAGATTCAAGTGAAATAAAAGCAAAAGGGAGGGCATATAATATTGCAAAGATTAGTGGGAAGGTAGAGGATTGGGAACCTTATAAAGATCAACAGAAGGCAACTAAAAAGCCATAAAGAGAAAAGATGAAATATGAAGGTAAGCTAGCAAATAATATAAAAAAAAGATACTAAAAATTTTCTTCAGATATATAAAAAGTAAAAGAGAGATGAGCGAGGATATTGGACCACTGGCGGGAGACAAAGAAATGGCGAAGTAACTTAGTGAATATGTACTTTGCTTCAGTCTTCACTGTGGAAGACACTAGCAGAATGTCAGAAATGCAAGAGTGTTGGGGACAGAAGTGGGTGTTCTTACTACTGTATTACCGAGGAAAAGGTGATTGAGAAGCTGAAAAGTCTGAAAGTAGGTAAATCACCTGGAACAGATGGACCACAGCCCAGGCTTCTGAAAGAGGTAGCTGAAGAGACTGTAGAGACATTAGAAATGATCTTTAAAGAATCACTAGGTTCTGGAATGATCCTTCAGGACTGGAATATTGGAAATGTCGCTCCACTTTTTAAGAAGGGAGGAAGGCAAAAGAAGGGAAATTATGAGCCAGTTGGAGTCTATCATTAAGGGCGAGATGTTTGAGAACTTGGAGGCACAGGATAAAATAGAACAACATTTGCATGTTTTCCTTAAGAGGAAGTGTTGCCTGACAAATCTGTTGGAATTCTTTGAGGAAATAACAGGCAGGTAGACAAAGGGGAGTCAGTGGATGTTGTTTCCTTTGACAAAGTGCCACAAATGAGGCTGCTTAACAAGATAAGAGCCAATGGAATTACAGAAAAGATAGAAACATGGATAGAAGATTGTCTAACTGGGAAGAGGCAAAGAGTTGGGGTCGTTCCTGGTTGGCTACTGTGACGAGTGATGTGCAGCAGGGGTCGGCTCTGGGACCACTTCTTTTCACGTTCTAGGTCAAGGATTTGGATGAAGGGATTGATGGCTTTGTGGCAAAATTTGTGGGTGATACGAAGATAGGTGGAGGGCAGGTAGTGTTGAGGAAGAAAAGTATCTACAGAAGGACAGATGGATTGGGAGAAAGGGCAAAGAAGTGGCAGATGGAATATAATGTAGGAAGTGCATGGTCATGTACTTTGCCAGAAGGAATAAAGGCATGGATTATTTTCTAAATGGGCAGAGAATTCAAAAATCAGAGCTGCAGAAGGACTTGGGAGTCTTCATGCAAGATTCTCGAAAGGTTAACTTGCAGGTGGCATCTTTGGTAAGGAAGGGAAATGCAATGTTAGCACTCATTTTGAAAGGAGTAGAATACAAAAGCAAGGATTTAATGCTAAGGATTTATAAAGCATTAGTCAGACCGCACTTGGAGATGATGTGAGCAGTGTAGGCCCCTTACATAAGGACAGATATGCTGGCACTGGAGTGGATCCAGAGGAGGTTCACGAGAATAATCCCAGGAATTAAAGGTTTAACATCTGAGGAGCATTTGATAGCTCTGAAACTGTACTTGCTGGCGTTTAGAAGAATGAGGGAGGATCTCATTGCAATCTATTGAATATAGCCAGGTCTGGATAAAATTGATAAGGAGAGGATGTTTCTAATAGCGGAGGACACTAGAACCAGAGGGCACAGATTCAGAATTGAGGGCCGCCCATTTAGAACAGAGATGAGGAAAACTTTTCTTAGCCAGAGGGTGGTGAATCTGTGGAATTCATTACCACAAATAAGTATGCAGGCTAAGTCATTGGGTAAGGCGGAGGATAATAGATTCCTGATTGATCAGGTCAATAAAGGTTACAGGGAAAATGTAGGAAAATTAGGTTGATAAGGATTTTTAAAAAGCAGCCAGGATGTAAAGGTGGAGCAGACTCAATGGACCAAATGGTCTATTCTGCTCCTATGTTATATGGTCTTATGGTGTAAGTGTTGAGTCAATTCAGTTGCAAAGGAGTGTGCTATATGACGGGGTTGGACAGTAGGAACAGAACAGTTGGACCAGGGAACAGTGTAGGGAATAGCCACTGAAGATGTCGGCAGTTGTTTATTCGACTAGGATAACTTATACAGTTGTTGTCCCCAACTGAGCTTCTTGATATGGTAGCGACTTTGACTCAAGTGTAATTGCAAAGCTTGCAGACAGCATAAAAGTAGTGAACAGTGGAAAAAACAATTCAGGGCTTCAAGAGGCTACAGATATGGTCCTCCAGTGTTAAAGAGAAGCAAGACAGTTCTGCTACACCTCAGCTGGAGCACGGTGCCCAGTTCTAGGCACAACAATTTAGGAAAAATCATGAAAAGCATATGCACAGAGTGATGGACATGAAGAGATTATTCTCCATGGATAGAGGAGATCTAGATTCATAATGTTAGATAGGTTGGAGAAAGATCTTCCAGTCCACTGTGTCAATTCTAACCATCAAGCAAAATAATCCCATTCTATCTCTCACATTCCCTTTAAATCTCCTCCTTAGGCTAAAGGGAAATTTGAAACTTGAGTATAAGTTTTTAAGTAACATTTCCAGTGACAGAAAGTTAGTAACCAAACAAAATAGATTAGTGGTGGTGGTGAAAGGACCAGAGGTGTGATAAAGATTCATCTTTGGAGAGTGAATTGTCCTAGTAGGAAATGAGCTGATTGAAAGTAAGTAGTGGGAGAAAATACAAAGGTAAAATTCAAAAGAATAAATGAATACATTTCCCAAGGTTAAAGAAGAGTATGAAGAAGAGTAGTGGACTGGAAATTTGAGAGAGAACTGGTACAGGCACCATGGCTTCCTTTTCTGTTATATCAGTCTATGATTCCAGCATTCTAATAATTTTTTTATGACTTTCATGTGTTATTCAGCCTTCAGTGTTCTTCTGCTTTGCAAAAAAAGAAATGAGGAATTAACTCTTCATTTCTCATTCATTATTCCTTCTATTCATCCACTTCAAATTGCTACTTCGAAAACACTATCTTACCTTCCAGTTGCATGTTCTGACGTGCATTTGATATATCAACAGGTGTCTTCTCTTTCCAGCTGTTAATGGACTCCCAGTGCATTTTTCACACTTCCTATCTGAATTTGAATTTGAATTTCAATGTCCATCATTTTGAGCACCGAACTGTGCGATAGTTTCAGGCAGTAAGAATCACTGATCTTATTATCATGGGAACATTGTTTAATGTAGCAATATATAATTGGTATAAAACAGTAACTGCTGGAATACACATTGGAAGTTAGAGGTTAGATACAAATCATCTGTTTGAATCTCTTACATTTGGGAAAATATTCAGCATTTCATAGGGAACAATGATTAGTGTAAGAGTCAAAGCAAATGAAGTGGCTGCTCCACCTTAGCTTATGCATTTGCTACCGCTGCATAGGTTTTCTTCTTGACTAATATCCTTGGTTACCCCTAACTGCACAGAAGTTTGAGCAGAATTCCAAACATGGCACTGCATGGTGCTGCAATGTGGGATGTAGCATCTGTGGTGTTATACATTCTGCAAAGTCAAGGAACTCTTATTTTAACTTAACTAAGGATGACATCAGCATATTCAAATTGATGTGCTTATTCGAGAGTTCAGCAGTTTTAGAAGAGTCTATCTTTTTACCTCTGCGACAATGAAGACAGTAGGTGGTGATTTTGTGTCAAACATACATGAGATTCTTCTGTTTTGCTGCAGAAGATCAAGAAGAGCAGCACATGTAAAAAACACTGGCATGTGTTTTCTTTTATAAGAAGAAGGAACGCCTTTTAAGTTCATGCCGTGGGCAGTAACTTTCCATCTGCATACCAGATTCATTTTTAATTACAGTGAAAGAACTACCCACCCCACAGCCCCGTCAGAATCTAAAAGGCGTTTAATCCAGTAATTAATATAACTAACTGAATCCAAGTTCTGCGAATACATGATAAATTAAGCTTACAGACTCACAGATCAGTAAGTTATCTTTGTACCCCAGTCAGATGCAGCTCCAAAACACAAGTTGACATCCTTTCCAGTGCAGGATTTCTTGGGACATATCTGGATCCAAACATTGCAGTACATCCGGATGCACAATATTTCTCATTCCAGTACTTGTTTCTAGGCTCAAATACTTGTGTGGTGTCTACCATTTGAAGCTCTGTCAATCTACATAAAACCAGCCAAACTGACAGTAATGTTTCATTTACTTGCAGAAGACAAGTATGACTGTGTCTCAAAATGGCAGTTCCTCTCTTTCTTTAAATTATTATTCATCCACAGGATTATCAACCTTATTCCGTATACCATCTGTATTTGAATATAACATCCTCAGTCCTGTATTCATAGCCCTTTTCAATTTTGGCCCCCTGTTACTTTTTAACATCCCACTGACTGCAAATTTGCTCTATCATCTGCCTGTCCTTCCACATAGTCTCACTACACGTTGCATCTGTTTGTACACCAACAACCCCATCCTGGTCCTATCACTCAGGACCTATCAATCATCCCCTTACTAAAGTAGTTTAAACCTACCCCAACAGCTCTGGCAAACCTGCCCACATGGATATTGGTCCTCCTCGGGTTCAGGTGTAACCCATCCTTTTTGTACCTTCCCCAGAAGAAATCCCAATGATCCAGAAATCTGAAGCCCTGCCGCAGTTCCTCAGCCATGCATTCATCCTCCAAATCATCCCATTCTTACCCTACAAGTCATGGACATATCTGTGGTCAGTGCCTCTATACTGCAGGGGTTCCCAACCTTTTTTATGCCATAGACCAATACCATTAAGCAAGGGGACTGTGGATAAAGGGATCTAGGAATATAGGTACATAATTCTTTGAAAATGGCATCACAGGTAGATAGGGTCAAGAAGAAAGCATTTGGCACACTGGCTTTCATAAATCAATGTATTAAGTACAGAAGATGGGATGTTATGTTGAAGTTGTATAAGACATTTGGGAAGTTGTATAAATTGGATTATTGTGTGCAGTTTTGTCACCTACATACAGGAAAGATGTGAGCAAGTTTGAAAAAGTGTAAAGGAAACTTATGAAGATGTTGCCAGGTCTGAAGGACCTGAATTACAAGGATAGATAGAATAGGTTAGGACTGTATTCATTAAAGCGTAGAAAACTGAGAGGAGATTTGACAGAAGTATACAAAATTTTGAGGGAAATAGATAGGGTAAATGCAAGCAGGCTTTTACCATGGAGGTTGGGTGGGCCTACAACCAGAGATTATGGCTTAAGGGTGAATGGTGAGAAGTTTAAGGGGAACATGAGGGGAAACCTCTTTGCTCAGAGGGTTGTGAGAATTGGAATGAGCTGCCAGCACGAGTGGTGCATGTGAGCTCGATTTCAATGTTTAAGAGAAGTTTGAATAGGTTCATGGATGGTAGGGTATGGAAGACTATGGTCCTGGTGCAGGTCAATGGGAGTAGACAGTTTAAGTGGTTTCAGCATAGACTAGATGGGCCTAAAGGCCTGTTTCTGTGCTGTACTTCTCTATGACAATGACCCCAGGTTAGGATTCCCTCCTCTACAGGTTGCACCATTACGTTCCTCAAAAATATATGATAAATCACATCCAATTCTAGCAATTCTTCTAATTTGCTACCAATCTTTGCAGTATTTTATTTTGACTATCCTAAAAATACATGGGTATAGTGAAAACGTCTATTTATGTTCACACTCATTTCCTGTCTCAGTTTTGTCACACTATAATCAGCTGGGTTCTCTTTTATATTCTGGACCTAATAGATGACATAAGTCTCCCTCTTTCTTTCATTTTAATCTTCCTGCTTTTCATCATTAAGACAGTATTAGTTTAAAAAGCTTTCCTTTTCAACCAGCATCATCCTCCTACCATCTCCACCCATTACCTTGGGAGGAAGAGGTTAAACAGGCCCAATCTTCTTCCTCTTTGAGACTCCAGTCTATGGGCAGTAGTGTGTCCACGGTTTCTGAAAGGATCATCAGGATCCTGAAGAGTTACTGGATTAATACCATTCACAAACTTCCATAAGCTTTCATAAGTCGACGGATAGAGTTTAAGCGTCGCAAGGTAATGATGCAGCTCTATAAAACTTTGGTTCAGCCACACTTGAAGTACTGTGTCCAGTTCTGGTCGCCTCACTATAGGACGGGTGTGGAAGCATTGGAAAGGGTACAGAGGAGACTTACCAGGATGCTGCCTGGTTTAGAGAGTATGCATTATGATCAGAGATTAAGGGAGCTAGGGCTTTCCTCTTTGGAGAGAAGGAAGATGAGAGGAGACATGATAGAGGTGTACAAGATATTAAAAGGAATAGATAGAGTGGACAGCCAGCGCCTCTTCCCTAGGGCACCACTGCTCAGTACAAGAGGACATGACTTTAAGGTAAGGGGTGGGAAGTTCAAGGGGGATATTAGAGGAAGGTTTTTTTACTCAGAGAGTGGTTGGCGTTTGGAATACACTGCCTGAGTCAGTGGTGGAGGCAGATACACTAGTGAAATTTAAGAGACTACTAGACAGGTATATGAAGGTATTTAAGCTGAGGGGCAGGGTTTGAGGGTTGACAGAACATTGTGGGCCGAAGGGCCTGTACTGTGCTGTACTATTCTATGTTCTATGTTCTAAACCATAAGGTAGCTCAAATCACAGCTTATGCAGGTCAAGGATGACCTGGGTCACATGACAGCTGGCATTTACAGGATTCCATGTGAATGCAGATCAGCATATATTGGCCAAACAGGACACACAGTGGAAACCCACATCAAGGAGGTGTATCAGTTTGAATTAACCAGAGAAATCGGCAGTGGCAGAACATTGCATTTGCAATGACTATAGGATTGACTTCAACAGCCCAAAGCTACTGAGACAAGCCAATGGCTTTTGGGACTGTTCAGTGAAGAAAGCCATTGTAAGAAAACTAGAAGAAAAGAATTTTAACAAAGACAAGGGTACTGCTTTTAGTAAGAACTGGAATCCGAATTGTAACCAAGGTGGGACAGCAGTAACTTGATTGGATGAGGACTAACCAATCAGGAAGGACAAATGACGGGGGTATAAATACCACCAGACAAGCCATTCCCAGGTATCATCCATGATGAAGATGGCAGAGTTTATCACTGAAATTTTGGTGAAAATCAATATCTGTACCAGACTAGAAACCTAGGGAACAGTTTATTTGCGTTCTTGTATGGTTTTTGAAGGGTTTCTCTGAAGTACCTTTATTGCTCTTTGCTATGGTCTTTTCCCAATCTGTAGTGTAACAACTGAATTACATTACATCTTTGTTCACACAGCTTTCTAAACTGGATAACAGTGGTAACAGAACCCACTAACCTAAAGAAGCATAGTGAGATCAATAACTACTTATCAACATGCTGAGGAGCCAAAAGCAAAGGTGAAGTAAAAAACAACAAATAAGATAAAACCGCAAAAATTCTAGTTTTGAAGAAAAGGGTGATCAAGCTGAATTTCGAAGTCTGCCAACTTTTCTCTATAGTTGTTGCCTGTCCTGCTAGGAGTTTCCAACATTTTCTCTAATAATAGCAAAGAAACCTTTCCTTCTGTTCTTGCAAACTACCAGACCAATTTTGAGATCCACTCAGTGGCCACTTTGTTTTGGTACACCTGTACAGCTGTTCATTAATACAAATATCTAATCAGCCAATTGTGTGACAGCAACTTGATCCATTAAAAACATGCAGACATGGGCAAAAGATTCAGTTGCTGTACAGACCAAACAGCAGAATAGAGAAAATGTGATCTAAATGAGTTTGACAATGACTTCTCTAACTTCCGCTAATGCCCCACCTCCCTCTCGTACCCCATCCGTTATTTATTTATATACACACATTCTTTCTCTCTCTCTCCTTTTTCTCCCTCTGTCCCTCTGACTATACCCCTTGCCCTTCCTCTGGGTTTCCCCCGGCCCCCCCCCTTCCTTCTCTCTGGGCCTCCTGTCCCATGATCCTGTCATATCCCTTTTGCCAATCAACTGTCCAGCTCTTGGCTCCATCCCTCCCCCTCCTGTCTTCTCCTATCATTTTGGATCTCCCCCTCTCCCTCCCACTTTCAAATCTCTTACTAGCTCTTCCTTCAGTTAGTTCTGACGAAGGGTCTCAGCCCGAAACGTCAACTGTACCTCTTCCTAGAGATGCTGCCTGGCCTGCTGCGTTCACCAGCAACCTTGATGTGTGTTGCTTGACAATGGAATTATTGTTTGTCCCAGACAGGACAGTTTCAGTATCTCAAAAACTGTTGATCTCCTGGGATTTTCATGCATAACAGTCTCTAGAGTTTACAGAGAATGGTGCAATTTTTTTTTAAATCCAGTGAGTAGCAGTTTGGTGGGCAAAAAAATGCCTTGTTAAGAGAGAGCTCAGAGGTGACTATCTGGACAAGTTAAAGCTGATAGGAAAGTGACAGTAACTCAAATAAACATGCTTTATAACAGAGGTGTGCAAAAGAGCATCCTGAACACAAACAAGAGAAAATCTGTAGATGTTGGAAATCCAAGCAAAACACACAAAATGCTGGAGGAACTCAGCAGGTCAGGCAGCATCTAGGAAAAGAGTACAGTTGACATTTCAGCCAAAACATCGACTGTACTCTTTTCCTAGATGCTGCATGGCCTGCTGAGTTCCTCCAGCATTTTGTCTCTGAACACAAATGTTGTTTCCTTGAAGTGGATGGGCTGCAGCAGCAGACAATCATGAACATACATATACACTGTAGGCACTTTATTAGGTACAAGAGGTACCTAATAAAGTTGCCACTGAGTTTTCAAACACTTGGAAAAATGAAACAAAGATTAATAAGTTATAGCTAGGCTGTGTCAATTGTTTAGATTTGGACTTAAAACTGAAAATTAGAAAGCAAAGTCCTATTAACACACTCAGAATGCTGGAGGAACTCAGCAGGCCAGGCAGCATCTAGGGAAAGAGTAAACGTCACCTATACTCTTTTCCTAAATGCTGCGGGCCTGCTGAGTTCCTCCAGCATTTTGAGTGTGTTGCTTGGATTTCCAGCATTTGAAGATTTTCTCTTGTTTGTTACAGTACCCTATTGCAATTTTCTCACTGTGATGAAGAGAAATTTCAAACATTAAACTGTTGGTTCATTCACAGATGTTGACTGAATTGCTCTGTGTCCTGCAGATCCCTGTAGCATAACTCACAGCATGGTGGTCTTGATTTCATGCAAGGCAAAATCTGCTACTCAGGCATCGAGGTGGTTCAGTGCATAAAACATTCTGTCCCTTTAAGCGAACGTTGTCCCTTAGAAGATAATCATTTTTCATAGATTGGTAATTGCTTGTAAGTCTTGAGATTCTCCTGAAAGTAAAAAGCCAACAGAAGTAGAAATGATGGGGCAGAGCCAGCTATGCCTCAGCAGTACTTGCATCACGTGGGTTCAAATCACACTTCAATCATAATTCACTACTAAGTATTTGAGTTAGGCTAAGGTTGTGGCCACACTATGCCAGATGATTTTGAAAACGAAGCTTTTTCTCTTTGTTTTGACCCTCCGTCCACACTAAAGCAGCGTTTTCATCCCCCGAAAACGGAGATTTTCAGAAACGGTCTCCAGAGTGAATAAATCTGAAAACGCCTAATATCCATTGTAGTGTGTACGGCGTAAACGGAGAGATATAAAAACGCTGTCATGACAACACCACAACAACAATGCTTTTTCTGTTTCTGCTTGGTACTGCGCAAGCACTGCCATAAGGCTGTTATAACGCACAGTCGGTGTGAACAGTGTGAGAGTTAAATTGTAAAGTGAGCTTTTTTGACTATTTAAAAACACTGTCATGATGTGCCGGAACAGATGTTCGTTGTTTTCTTGAACGCAGCCCCCCACATAACCTAATAATTTCAGAACAGACGGCAACGAGACTGAAGCCAGAAGAGTTAGAAGTGTACTCACCAAATACTGAATAAATGTGTATACTCACTTTGCCCTGTTTTCTGTCCTTGCTTGTATGACGGTGGTTTACCTATTTATGCAAGTACTTCTCTGACAATAGATGTGTAACAGCCTAATGTAACATTGTATGGAAATACAAGATAACACTGATGCAGACATGTTTTATACATTTAACAAGGTGCTTTATTAATGCAACAGAGTTAGTCAGTTTTTCAATGTTCGTCGTCAGCTGGGTCATACTGTCTGTGAACTCCCTGTCGGTTGCCTCCATACGCTCCAGTATTTGTTTTTTTTTAGTCTTAAGTCCTCCTGCGCGAGAGCTAAGAGCAATTCCTTTGAAGTTTTTCTATTCTGTAACTGGACAAACGTGCACTAAGTATACCGTTTCCTCTTCGCTTGTTTTCTGTGTGTCCTGCGCGTGCCCAGTAGAGGAGATTCACCCAAATATCCGTGTTAGTGTGGACAGAGATATTTTGAAAAACGCTTAGTGTGGATGCCTGTCATTTTTACTCGAAACTGGCGTTTTCAAAATTATCCGGCGTAGTGTGGACATAGCCTAAGATTTCACTGCTGTACCGTAAGAACGTTGCATGTGAAATGAGATTATGAGCAAAGGCTACATCACAAAAGAATGTCAGTTATTCCCTCGTACTAATGAAAAGAAATCAATGGTGTCCTGACCAAGACTTCATCTCTCAATTTACACCTGAATTAATTACTCAGCCAGTTTCCTAGCTGATTATTGAAGACCCTTGATGTATGCAAATTGATTGTCATGCTTCCTACTCCAAGACTACTTAACGCCTAATTGGACCTGGTGCTACTGAACAGTATAAAATTATAAAAGCAGCCAAAGTTTTGCCTTCTTATTACTCATATGTTTATTCTTTTTACATAGACATGCAAAAATATGTGATAAGGTTGATCAGGAATGGATCTCCTTACACCTCTGTTTTGAATCATTCATTGACCTACATGTTCTCTGCATTCTCTTCTGTTCTAAACTAATGCTTTAAACCTCAATGTTCTGCTCACAAATTATATGACGATCAATGCTGACTTCCAATTTCTGATTTCTGAGCTAACCTTCTAAAGGACTGAGTGGCCTAAAAATGAATAAAGACACATTGAGGGGAAAAGTCTGATTTTAGTAGTTTAAGGAGGCACACACATGAACATCAGCCTCCTCCCCTGTACTCGCCTCTGAATGTTCAGTGACTAATTAAATGGAAGTGTAACTGGTGGTCAAAACCCGATACACTTCCAGTTGCAACTGTCAGAGTCAGTTTTTCTTCCATTATCCTACCAGTAATCCACCTGTACAGTGAATCTGATCAAAAGTGTAAATAAAACTTCATAAGACTATTTCATGAAGGAAAGTGGAACGAATGGAACATAGAACATTACAGCAAAGTATGGGTCTTTGGCCTATGATGTTTTTCCAACCTACTCCACAATTAATCTAGCCCTTGCCTCCAACACAGCCCATAGCCCTCCATCTTTCTTTCATCCATGTGCTTACGTAAGTGTGTCATAAATGTCCTTATTATATCAGCCTCCACCACCAGCTCCTGGCAGTGCATTCCAGGCACCCAACACTCAGTGTAAAACCCTATCTTTGACATCCTTCTTAAACTTTCCTCCACTCACCTTAAATGGATTTCTCCTGGTATTGACCATTGCCACTGGGCAAAAGGTGCTGGCTGTCCACTGTATCTGTGTCTCTCATCGTCTTATACATCTCTATTATCCTCCTTTCACTCCAAAGAGCCCTAGCCTGCTCAGCATAACCTCATAAGGCATGCCCTCTAGTCCAGACAGCATCCTGATAAATCTCCTCTGCACCGACTCAATAGCTTTTACCTCCTTCCCATAATGAGGTAACAAGAACTGAACATAATACTCCAATTTTGGACAACTGGAGTTTTGAGGAGTTCAGAATCAGAGTCTGAAACAGGTTTATTATCAATGGCATGTGCTGTGAAATTTGTTAACTTAGTAGCAGCAGTTCAATACAATGCATGATAATACAGAAAGAAGAAAAAATTAAATAAGTAAATCAATTACAGTAAGTATAGAGAGTGGATTAAAATGGTGCAAACACAGAAATTAAATATATATTTAAAAGAAAGTGAGGTAGTGTTCATGGGTTCAATGTCCATTTAGGAATCAAATGCAGAGGGAAAGAAGCTCTTCCTGAATCACTGAGTGTGCCTTCAGGCTTCTGTACCTCCTTCCTGATTTTAACAATGAGAAGAGAGCATGCCCTGGCTGATGGCAGTCCTTAATAATGGACGTTGCCTTTCTGAGGCACCGCTCCTTGAAGATGTCCTGAGATGTCTTGGGTACTACGGGAGCTAGTACCCAAGATGGAGCTGACGAATCTTACGACTTCCTGTAGCTTTCTTTGGTCCTGTGCAGTCAATCCAACCCATCCACTTATCAGGCAGTGATACGGCCTGTCAGAATGCTCTCCACTACATACCTATAGAAGTTTTCAAGTGTTTCAGTTGACAAACCAACTCTCTTCAAACTCCTAATAAAATATAGCGGGTTTCTTGCCTTCATTTTAGTTGCATCAATATGTTGCGACCAGGTTAGATCCTCAGAGGTATCAACACCCAGGAAATTGAAATTGCTCACTCTCTCCACTTCTGAGTACTGGTGTGTGTTCCCTCATTCTACTAGAGTTTCTGAAGCCCACAATCAATCCTTTGATCTTACTGACTTTGAACGCAACGTTGTTTCTGTGATACCACTCAACCAGCTGGTATATATCGCTCTTGTGCGCCCTCTCATCCCCATCTGAGATTCTGCCAACAATGGTTGTATCATCGGCAAATTTATAGATGGCACTTGAACTATGCCTAGCCACACAATCATGGGTGTAGAGAGGAGAGCAGTGAGCTAAGCACACACCCCTGAGGTGCGCCAGTGTTGATCGTCAGTAAGGGGAGTTGTTATTTCCAGCCCTCACAGATTGTGGTCATCCAGTTAGGATGCCAAGGATCCAGTAGCAGAGTGAAGTACAGAGGCCCAGGTACTGGAGCTTGTCAATCAGAAACGGTAGCAATGATGATGTTAAATGCTGAGTTGTAGCATCCTGACATAGGTATTTGTATTGTCCGGGTCATCCAAGGCCACGTACAGAGCAAATTAGATCGCATCTGCCATAGACCTCTTGTGGCAATAGGCAAATAGCGGTGAATCCAGGTCCTTGCTGAGACAGGAGTTGATTCTAACCATAACCAACCTTCTCAAAGCACTTCATCGTCATAGATGTGAGTACTACTGGGTAATAGGCATTAAGGCAGCTCACACTACTCTTCTTAGGCACTGGTATAATTTTTCCCTTTTTGAGTTGCAATATAACCTTTCAGCTCTTGGACTCAATCCCATGATTAATGAAGGCCATCGCTACATACAAGTTGAAGTCAGAAGTTTACCTTAGCCAAATACATTTAAACTCAGTTTTTCACAATTCCTGACATTCAATCCTAGAAAAGGTTCCCTGTTTTAGGTCAGTTAGGATCACTACTTTATTTTAAGAATGTGAAATGTCAGAATAATAGTAGAGAGAATGATTTATTTCAGCTTTTATTTCTTTCATCACTTTCCCAGTGGGTCCGAAGTTTACATGCACTCTTAGTATTTGGTAGCATTGCCTTTAAATTGTTTTACTTGGGTCAAACATTTTAGTTAGCCTTCCACAAGCTTCTCACAGTAAGTTGCTGGAATTTTGTTCCATTCCTCCAGACAGAACTGGTCTAACTGAGTCAGGTTTGTAGGCCTCCTTGCTCACACATGCTTTTTCAGTTCTGCCCACAAATCTTCTATTTGCACTGGGAAAGTGATGAAAGAAATAAAAGCTGAAATAAATCATTCTCTCTACTATTATTCTGACATTTCACATTCTTAAAATAAAGTAGTGATCCTAACTGACCTAAGACAGGGAATGTTTTCTAGGATTAAATGTCAGGAATTGTGAAAAACTGAGTTTAAATGTATTTGGCTAAGGTGTATGTAAACTTCTGACTTCAACTGTATATGTTCTTAGTCACCCTATCAACTTGTACAACTTTGAGAAATCAGTGTATATACACCGCAGCAACACACACCAAAGTTGCTGGTGAACGCAGCAGGCCAGGCAGCATCTGTAGGAAGAGGTGCAGTCGACGTTTCAGGCCAAGACCCTTCGTCAGGACTAACTGAAGGAAGAGTGAGTAAGAGTAAGAGTAAGTAAATCCCTTACTCACTCTTCCTTCAGTTAGTCCTGACGAAGGGTCTCGGCCTGAAACGTCGACTGCACCTCTTCCTACAGATGCTGCCTGGCCTGCTGCGTTCACCAGCAACTTTGATGTGTGTTGCTTGAATTTCCAGCATCAGCAGAATTCCTGTTATATACACCCCAGGATCCTTTTGTTCCTCTGCATTGCTGAGAATCCTCTATTAAGCTTGTACTCTAATTTCGTCTGATCTTCTAAATTGCATCACTTCACACTTTCCCAGATTGATCTGCCATTTCTCCATCAAACTCTGCATCCTGTTTGTATCGTATTGTAAACTCTGACAACTTTCGACACTAACCACATATTTTTCAACCTTCATGTCATCTGCAAACTTCCACTTCCTCAGTTATTATTTATAAGAATCACAAGGAGCAGAAGTCCCAGAACAGGTCCCTGTGGTAAATCACTTTGTCATTGATTATCAGGCACAACGTGCTCATTAACTACCACTCCTGCCCCTCTGTGGACAAGCTAAGTCTGAATCAACGCAGCCAAGTTTCCATGTATCCCATGCCTTGTGACTTTCTAGGTGAGCCTACTATGGTGAACTTTGTCAAATGCAAACTTTATTCTGGCTTCTGCCCCTTGTTCGAGAGATGATGCCTGACCTTCTGAGTTCTTCCAGTATTTTGTGTGTGTTGCTCAAGATTTCCTACAGAATTTCTTGTGTTTATGTTCATCACTGCTGGTCAAAATGTATATATATTTTTTTTAATTCTGCATGTAAATTCACTTGTGTGTAAAGTGGAAGAAAAGTTGGAATGAATTTCCTGATTTAAGCTGGTTCAGAAACTTGCCTTGCTATTCAGTTAAAGAGAAACATTTTTTCTTGTTTTTGTGGATTATGTAAATCTGATAAAGCTATTTTGTAACAATTGTATGTCTACAACAAATAAATGATGTGTTAAAAATAAATGGTGTACCACTGGCATTTGGTATACTTTTGAAATCTCAATATTGCAATTGCTTGGATAATCAAAAATCCAATTTTCACAGAAAGCATGATCAGAATAACTCTTGAAATATTATCACTGATCAAATTTGATTTAGCTGAAATAAAACATTGCCATTATTAGAATATTATTTTTTGTCAAAATGTTTCTGATTTTCAACAGTTATTTGAAGCCTTGTACAGTTTGAAAGTGTCTTAATGACCTTGGAGAGTACAAACATTCATTTACTATTTCTTGTTATGGGGCAGAAAATAAACGAGAAAAGATTGACACCTTTGCTTATAACTTTTTCATTGGTGCTGACGCCTCATTACATCTACTTTGCAAAAGTAACGTTTCGATGAATCCATCACAGCAGGTGGATATTCAGAGCAGCATGTTCTAGATATCATGGGAACTAAGAACAAACCCTCTCCCCCGGCACGGATAAACCCTTAACAACATTTCGACGAGTTATAAGATTGCAAAAATAGTTAAAGATTAATATGCTTCTCCTATGCACCCAACTCACCTAATTTCCACATTAATCCTATGAAGCATTGGTTGTCAATTAATGCACACTCCAGCCAGAAATGATTTGAACATAGACTACTACCCTGAGATTCATTTTCTTGTGGAAATTCACAGTAAATGCACAGAAACGCAAGACATTCAATGAAAAACAACACACAGCAAAGATGGACAAACAACCAATGTGCAAAAGACAACAAACTGTGTAAATACGTTTGTACAAAATGAGAAAATAATGATAATAATGACGAAAGAAGCAATAAGTATTGATGAACATGAGTTGTACAGTCATTGAAAGTGAGTCCATAGGCTGTGGAACCAGTTCAGTATTGGGGGGGAGTAAAGTTCAGTGGAGTTATCTCCTCTAGTTCAAGAGCCTAATGGTTGAGGGAAAATAGCTTTTGTAAGATATTCCATTCAAGGGCATTGGTGTTTCCATACCAGGCTATGATGCAACCAGTCAATATACTCTTCATCACACATCTATAGATGTTTGTCAAAATTTTTTATGACGTTCCAAATCATCGCAAACTTCTAAGAAAGTAGAAGCGCTTTTGTGCCTTCTTTGTAATGGCACTTACGTAGTGGACCCAGAACAGATCACCTGAAATAATAACACACAGAAATTTAAAGTTGCTGACCTTCTCTATCTCTGATCCCTAATGAGGACTGGCTCATGGACCTCCAATTTCCTCCTCCTGTAGTAATTAATCTGCTCTTTGGTTTTGCTGACATTGACAGAGAGGTTGCTGTGGCAACATTCAGCCAGGTTTTCAATTTCCCTCCTAAAGGCTGATTCATCACCACCTTTGATTTGCCCAACAATAGTGGTGTCATCAGCAAATTTAAACGTGGCATTGGAGCTGTACTTAGCCTCACAGCCATAAGTATAAAGTGAGTAGAAAAGGAGGAGAAGCACACAGCCTTGTGATGTCCCTGTGCTGATAGTGATTGTGAAGAAGATGTTATTGCCAATCTGAACTGTCAAGTGAGGAAATTAAGGATCCAGTTGCCTAAGGAGGTATTGAGGTAAGGAGGTTTTGGAGTTATCGATTAGTTTTGAGGGGATGATAGCATTAAATTCAGAGCTGTAGTCAATGAAGAGCATCCTGATGTACGCATCTTCACTGTCCGGATGTTCCAGGGTTGACTAAAGAGCCAACGAAATGCCATCTGCTGTTCACTTCTTGTAATAGAAGGCAAATTGGAGTGGATCCAAGTCGCTCCTCAGACTGGAGTTGATTTGCTTCAGCATCGATCTCCCAAAGCAGTTTATTACCATGAATTTGAGTGCTACTTGAAGATAGCTATTGAGATAGGTTACCATGTTCATCTTAGGCACCAGTACGTTTGAAGCCTGCTTGTAATAGGTGGGTACCTCAGATTGACAAAGTGAGAGGTTAAAGATATCGTTGAAGATATTGGTTACGAAGAAAAAGAATTTCAGGACGTATATTGTATACATTTCTCTGACATTAAATGTACCTTTGACCTTTGAATATTCCAGCCAGTTGATCAGCACAAGTCTTTAGTATTCAGCCAGGTACCCCATCTGGGTCAGATAGTTTCCCTGGGTTCACCCTCCTGAAGAATGGCTTCATGTTGGCCACAGGGACTGAAATAACAGGGTCATCAGAGGCTGTGAGATCCATGAAGGCACCTGCATGTTTTGTCAGTCAAAGTGAGCATAAAAGGCATTAAGCTCATCCGGGAGAAAGCCTTGTTGTCACATATGATGCTTAGTTTTAATTTATCGGAGATGATACTGTTTAAGCACTGCCATAGCTTTCGAGCGTACTTATGTGGTTCAAGGTTCATATGTGAGATAGATTTCTGAAGGTCCTACCTCAATCTCTTGTACTTTAATTGGTCGCCAGACATGAACACCACAGATCTGCCCCTCAGCAAATTGTGGATCTCTTGTTTCATCCAGGGCTTCTGCTTGGGGAAGCTCTGAATGACTTTGTGGGGACACTCTCATCCACAATTGTCCGTGACAACCATGATGTATTCATTCAGATCCTCTAATGAGTCCTTGAACACGGCTCAGACGAGCAACTCAGAGCAATCATGTAGATTAGATGAGATTAGATTCAACTTTATTGTCATTGTGCCATGTACAGATACAAAGCCAATGAAATGCAGTTAGCATCTAACCAGAAATGCAAAGAATAGTGTTATTTACAAAATAACTGAATGTAGCCGCTCGTCTGCCTCCCGTGACAAAGTCATTGTTGTTCTAACCTCTTTAGCCTTTGCCTGTGTGCAGGTAGAAGGGGAATAGCCAGATGATCATATTTCCTGAAATGTGGTCTAGCTGTGGAATGGTAGGCATTCCTAATTGCAGTGTAACTGTGGTCGAGTATTGGGACCCCTGGTGCTGCAGGTGATATGCTGATAATAATTGGGCAAAGAGGTATGATGGTTATTTGATCATAGAAATAATTTAATCAGTCCTCAAAATTTCAGTAACTCACAGTATTGCAGTTAAGAACATTAACTTATGTTCTCTAACCAATTACCTCATAATTTTTTTATCATAATCCAGAATGTTTTTCTTAATTTTCACTGCAATTTGGGGTTATTCATTGCAACAGTGCTAGATATTACAGCCGTAGCAGAAGTAACAAGGTCCAACCATATTTTTGGCATATGTAATGTTTTCCAATCATTCTTACTTGCCTTACTGTACAGCAATTTGAAGAACTAATGGAGCCTATTCTGTCAATAAGTTTTAAATATTTCTGCTTGGGGACATGGTACAGCACAGAAATTGGTCCTTCTGTCCATGATGATGTGCCAAATTAATTAAACTAAAGATGCCCACATAAAATAATCCCTTCTGCTTGCACATGGTCTATATCCCTCCATTATCTGCATTGTCACGTACCTGTTTAAGAACCTCTTGAATGCCTCTATCATATCTGCCTAACAGTGAATTCCAGGCACCCACTGTTCTCCGTGTGAAAGAACTTACCTTACACATCTCTTTTGTAGTTTCTCCCTCTCACCTTAAATGCATGACCTGTAGTATTGGATTTTTCACACTGGGAAAGCAATGCTCGCTATCTATTCTACCTATGCCTCTCATAATCTTATAAACTTCTAACAGGACTCCCCCTAGCTAGAGAACAAATGCAGTCCTAGTTTGTCCAACCCCACCATACAATACATGCTGTCTAATCCAGACAGCACCCGAGTAAAGTTGTTCTGAATCCTCTCCATGGAATACTCCACAGGTATGTGAAAGACTTTGATAAGTCCTAACTTGGAAAGACAAGTGGAGAAAATAAAAGGAGACAGAAAGGATGGCACAGATAACCAAGCTGGTTTCAAAAGAGGGAAACTCAAAATACTTCGCCTTGAAAAAGTATTCAGCCCCCACAAATATTTTCACAGTTTACTGTCTCATTTTCTGAATTTAAAAATATACTGAAGTAGGATTTTAAAGCTAATTTCCATTGTATATCATGTCAAGTTAAAGGAAAATTCCAAAACCTGTCAGTAATTTAGTGAAATTTAAAAACCAAAATTGTGAGGCTGACAAAGCATTCATCCCCTTTGTAATTAATACTCTAATTTCTCTCAATGTTATCTTACAAACTCATCCTATTTGTTGATGTAGGAAATTGGAGGATCACCTGTTCTCAATGAATTAATAAGAATAACTAACTCCCTCCCTTGGTTAGGTCCAACATTATTGTAGGTTTTCATCAGGCCAAACCAAAAGAGCATTCAAGACAGTTCAGGTCGGGGAAGTGATAATAGGGAAGCAGAAATCTGTGGAAGGTACAAGACTATCTCAAAGGCACTAAACATACTTCAGAACTCAGTGCAGTCTATTGTGAAAAAGTGGGAAAAAATTGAAACTATAGCCACACTGTCTAGACCATGCTGCTGCTCTAAAATTAGTTGCTGCAAAAAATGACATTTGTAAGAGAGCCTACTGTGAAGCAAACAGTAACTCTGGGTGGCTGCAAATGGAGATGAAGTTCATGGCTTCACAATCTCTAAGGCCTTGCACAAAAAGGGTAATTATGGAAGAGTGGCAAGAAGGAAGCCCTGGCTAAAAAAAAAAGCATATCATTATTAGTAAAGTCTTTGCAAAGCATCACTTAGAAGATGTGGAAGAAGATCTTGAGGTCGGATGAGACTGAAGTGGAACATTTTTTGCCTCAACACTAAGTGGCATATGCTGTAAATCTAATACTGTGCACCAGTCCGGTAACACTATCTCTACTGTAAAGTATGGTGGAGGTAGCATCATGCTATGGGGATCCTTTTCAGCAGCGGTGACTGGAAATCTGGTTAGGATTAATGGGAAGATGTATACTGCTGATAAATACAAAGAGATCCTGCATTAAAACCTGCTAGCCTCTGCCAGAAAGCTTAAACTTGGGAGCAAGTTCATCTTTCATCAGGACAACAACCCAAAGCACCCTGCCAGAGCAACCATGGAGTGGCTTCAGATGAAGGAAATTGATGTCCTTGAGTGGCCCAGTCCAGAGTCCTGATCCAAACCTGAATGAACATCTATCACAAGACCTGAAGGTTGCTGTCCATTGCCGCAGCCCAACTAACCTGGCATAGCTTAAGCAATTTTGCGAGGTGGAATGGGCAATTCTTGCTCCACCATATTGTGCTAAGCTAATAGAGACTTAGCTAAACAGACTAGTGGTTGTAATAGCTGAAGGAAGTAGTTCAACTAAGTAGTGAGCAAAGGAGGATGAACACTTTTGAACTACTGACATTTCAGTTCTTGAATTTTTAGTTTTTCATGCCTTACAATTTTTGTGGTTTTTGGGCTCTACTGCGAAAGAAAGAGCATGTGATTCACAATTAAATATTCTCAGTTAAATTGATCAAAGTGCCTGGTTGTAATACTCACTTATGTGAATGAAAAGTTGGGCGGGGGGGGGGGCTGATATCTTTTCAAAGCACCGTATTATGGAGGATTGTCGAGATGGAGCTGTGATGACCTTTTAGACTTGGGGTCAAGGATTATCTGGTAGAGATGGGTGATAGATGCCAAAAGGTGAAGCTTAATCAGGTGGTGCAGCACATGGTGTTCACGAAGAAGGTGATGAAGTACATGATGGGTCTAGGATTGAGTCAGGAACAGTTCAGTGATGCAGCTGTTGCTGGACCATAACCGAAGCACAAGAGAAACAGACAAGATAGTATGTAGCCAAGAAGAATAATAATTCATGGGATTCAGGGATTTCTTTGATCAGTAACTTGTGAATACCTAAAGTCCCTTACTATTGAACAGATTGCAGAGACTAGGGAAACATGTAGATTAATTAAATTTGACTGAATATTTGTATACAAATACCTAATTGCTTACATGTAGTTGAATAATCAATGGTTGGTATGATACAATGAAACTTGATAGTGACTATGAATATAGATTTGATATGTTTCATGGGAAAGCATTGTAGTATATGTATAATGAATGTGAATGTATCTTTAAAAACTATGTGTAAGGTGTGATATGGCTTTTGTTACATAGCTGAATAAAACATGATTGTTCACTGTCGATACAGGATGTTAAATGTGAAGCTCAGCTTTTTATAACTTGCCTTCCTGAATGGGAATACAGAAGAGTCTATGGACACTACAATATTCTGTGTAATTTCAGAGCTTGCATTAGAACCTCACTATATTAGCAAAATTTAAATAAAACAATGCTGAAGAGGCATTGAATTTAAATAAATAGGTAAGATAGATTCCCTTTATTTACCCCACTGTCTTTTGAAGTCAAAGGAGCAAAATGAGTTATTTTAATGAAGGCGTTATAAGTTTCACTGTGGGAGACTATTATTGGTGTTATTTCCTTCTCTCTCAGTGGGGAGTTTGTATGCTTTTCTCTCAGTGGGAGTGTTATATGCCACTCTCTCAGTCAGTGTTATGGTGCTGCTTTTCTCTTGCTCAAAGTGTTCAGGGTGTTACATATCCATCCCTCACAGTGGGTTGTTTTTGTGTCTGTCTCAGTGGGAAACACGTACAGTATAAGGGTGTTATACATTTATTTCTTGGTGGTGCAGTGTTACAGCTGCTGATGGCTTTGCTCTCAAGGATGAGAGAATCACTATTCTTTTTTCCAAGTTGAGGATATATATCAGACCCAGTTCCTCTATGTCAGACAGTGAACATGTGGGTTCTGTCTGCCTCTCTGTCACATGGGAGCTATTTACTGCCCTGATGACTGTCAAATGTAAAGGTGTTGCATGTTCACTTGGTTATTGAATGTGTGCTTGCTGTCTGCTCAGTCATGCACTGTACTTGATAGTCTTCTCTCACTTATGAAGCATGTGGTCTCAACGTCTTCCAAAAGACTCATGACTGTCTAAAAAAAATCAAATCACCCCACCTGTGTTTAAGTGGGTAGCTCTTTATTTTTAAACAGTGACATTTAGTTCTAGATTCTCCCACAAGAGTAGACATCATTTTTATATCATCCTTTCAAGACCAATGAGGATTTCACACTTCAATCAAGACCCCTATTTCAAATCACAAAAAAAATTAGCAGGCAAATGGTATGTCAGCCTTCATTGCAAGAAGATTAGAGATTAGAAATAGGGAAATGTTGTTACAATTGCACAGGATAATGGGGAGGTCATGGCCAAAGTACAGAACACAATTTACTTAGGACTTTTCAAAAAATTTAAAGCATTATTTAACAGTGGTAATTCATTGACGATTATTTACTATTGGGTTTAGGGGCATTCTAACCGAGATTTGCCAGGCTAATTCCTAGGATATGAGAGTTGTCCAATTACATTCGGCAAAAGAAATTTGATCTATACTTTTAGGAGTTTAGAAGAATGAGGGGAGATGTTGAGATACAGTATTTCTATTTGTGGGGACATACTTACAAGATAAGACATTTGAAGAAACTTCTTTCCTCAGAGAGTAGTGAACCACTTACAATTTTCTATCACGGAAGCTGCATTAGTTGAGTAAAGAAGAAGTAGATAATACATTTTTGAAAAATCAATGATTTAATGGCTTTAGAGACTTAGCACTGACAAGGTAGTGAGACCAGTGGCAGAGCTGTCATGTTCATATTGAATGGTGGGGCAGGCCTGAGATGCTTAATAGCTAACTTCTGCTTCTTTTTTATTATATATGTTTGCACTCTTATTTCCTCACTCTTCTAAAATTCCATCTTCTGTGAAATGTTTCTAATATCCTTCCTTAAATAAGGAAACCAATACTGCATATTGTCATCCTAAACAACAGGAATTCTGCAGATGCTGGAAATTCAAGCAACACACATCAAAGTTGCTGGTGAACGCAGCAGGCCAAGCAGCATCTCTAGGAAGAGGTGCAGTCGACGTTTCAGGCCGAGACCCTTGGTCAGGACCCTGTCATCCTAATGTGCTCTCATTAATATCCTATATAACTGAGGCAAAAACATCCCTAACATTTGGAGTCAATTTTGCTAGTAATGAATGATACAACCTGTCAGCTTTCCTATTTACTTATTCTACCTGTATTCTAATCATCTGTAAGTCTTGAATATGCAGATCTTTCTGTAACTACAGGTAAATCATGTTTGGAACTCAGGAAAGAATAGTTCATGGGGACTGAATACTAGACTGCACATTTTCAAAATGTGTTACATAGTGGTTTGGAGACTGGCTTTTCATTTCTGAGATGATTTAATCCTATCAATAAACTGGAATTGATTAGAGTGCTTAAGGTAAAAGAACCCTTAGGGGTAGGTGTTCATAATATGATCGAATTCACCCTGAAATTTCAGAAGGAGAAGCTGAAGTCAGACGTATCAGTACTGCAGTCAAGTGAGGGGAATTACAGAGGCATGAGAAAGGAGCTGGCTAGGATTGAGTAGAAAAGAACACAGGCAGGGATGGAATTTCTGGAAGCATTTTGGAAGGCACAGAATATATACATCCCAAGGAGGATTAAATATTCTAAAGGAAAGATGAAACAACCATGGCTAACAAGAGAAGTTAAAGCCAACATTAAAGCCAAAGGGAGGGCATATAATAGAGCAAAAAATAGTGGGAAGTTAGAGGATTAGGAAGCTTTTAAAAACTAACAGAAGGCAACTTAAAAAGTCATTAAGATGGTAAAGATAGAATACAGAAGTAAGCTAGCCAATAATATTAAAAAGGATACCTAAAGTTTCTTCAGATACATAGAGTGTAAAAGAGAGACAAGAGTGCATATCGTACTATAGGAAAATGATACTGGAGAGGTAGTAATTTGAGACAACAAAATAGAAGATGAACTGAATAATTATTTTGCACCAGTCTTAAACTGTGGAAAACACTAGCAGTATGGTGGAAGTTCCAGGTGTCAGGGGGCATGAAATGTGTGAATTTACCATAATTAGAGAGAAGGTTCTTGGGAAACTGAAAGGTCTGAAGGTGGATAAATCACCTGGACCAGATGGTGTACTGCCAAGAGTTCTGAAAGAGATGACTGAAGAGATTGTTGAGGCATTAGTAATAATCGTTCAAGAATCACTAGATTCCAGAATGGTTCCAGAAGACTGGAAGATTGAAAATATCACTCCACTCTTCGAGAAGGGAGAGAGGCAGAAGAAAGGAAACAACAGGCCAGTTAGCCTAACTTCAGTGGCTAGGAAGATGGAGTTGATTATTAAGGATTATTAGCCCATAGTTGGCATGGGCTGCTCAAGGGAAAAACTTGCCTGACAAATCTGTTGGAATTCTTTGAAGAAATCTTTTAGAATTCTTTGAATCAGGATAGACAAAGGAGACTACGTTGCTGTTGTATACTTGGATTTTCAGAAGGCTTTTGACAAGGTGCCACATATGAGGCTGCTTGGCAAGCTACAATCCATTGGTATTATAGGAAAGATTGAGGGGTAACCTCATTGAAACCGATTGAATGGTGAAAGGCCTTGATAGATTCAATATGGAGAGGATGTTTCCAGTGGTGGCAGAGTCTAATACCAAAAGACACAAGCCACAGAATAGATGGGCATCCATTTAAAAAGGAGATGAGAAGGAATTTCTTTAGCCAGAGAGTGGTGAATCTGAGGAATTCTTTGCCACAGCCAGCTGTGGAGACCAAGTTTTTCTTTATATTTAAGGCAGAGATTGATAGATTTTTGATTGGTCAGGGCATCAAGGGATACAGGGAGAAGACAAGAGATTGGGGATGAGAGGAAAACTTGATCCGCCATGATAAAATGGTGGAGCTGAGTCGACAGGCCAAATGGCCTAATTCTGCTCCTATACCTTATGGTCTTATCAGGATCAGTCAATCCCTTCAGTATAATGTTGATGTTATTCCTCGCCGTGCCTTGTGGTGCATCGGGCGGCAGCCTGCCATTTCTTTAGCATCTTGTCTGTTTTTACGAGGCTAGCTCGGCACTCAGCCCAGCATGGATGGAAAGCGTGCAAGGAGCCAGTCAGATTCAAACCTGGGACCATTCACCTCTAAGCCCGGTGCTGATGCCACTACACCTCAAACCGGCTTCTGTATAATATAAGTGCAATAAATCCACAAATAAAGACACAGTTGAACAAAGTTCCCTAAACATTAAATGTAACAGGTGAAATTATTTGCAAAATATCAGTTACAGATTATAATTGTTAAGAATTGGACTTTAAATACATCATGAAAGATTTTATTTAATGTCACCTGTTACAGAATTTTGGCAATCTCTGTACGTACCTCTAATTATTGAGCTGAGTATTATCGGCTAAAGAAAGATAATGGATGGAAAAGTAAGTCAAGACTGAAAGATAAAAGAAAAGTCTTCATCCTAAATTAGATCACTGTTAATAGAAATTTAAGTACAGCAAATGTAATTCTGTCTATATACAGTGCTCTGTGATTCAAACAGAACCTGATATTCCTTTTCAATTTTATGAATTATAAATAACTTCTTAATTCCATTGTTTGGTCTGTTTGCCTCCGTAAGAAATTGCCTTTTTTTCCACAATGCTACACTGTGATGATGAATATTTCATTCACTGTCTTAAGAAAACCGCAAGTTAACCCAAAATGTTTCAGTAGTGCCTGGGCTGATTGATAGTTTAGGCCACCACATAAAAATATGGCATAATGTTTGAACTGTTCCCAGCTTGACCAGTATCAGAAGGTGATTAAAATCAAATCACCTGTGAGTTTTATGTAAAGGCCAAGGGAAGCAGTTCTTTTCCATACTCCCTAAAACTTCCTTGGTCTCTTACTCTGGAGCTTCTTAGCAATAAATAAACACTTCCTCCCAGCTCTCTCCCTCTGCACCAAATGATGAAGCTTCCTCAGATCAAGCCATTGAGAACTGCAGCCCCTTTTCCCCTCCCCTCCATGTAGACTGTCTGTTGAAGACAAATGAAATCATGCTTTGCAAAGTAACTTGGATTTCCTGTTGGGACAAAAGCCACCCAAAATCCAACACTGGATGAAAGCCTCTCCAAACACCATTGTCACCTTTCCTGGTCTGAATAACTCGGTATATCCATGCTAATGGCTTCAGTTGCCATGGGAATCAGTTTGTCCATACTTTTTTTTTGTTAATTTATCCAGAAATTAAAATAAAATCTATAAACCTTTTCAATTTAAACTTCCTTTGCTTTTGCTTAATGCAAGAAAATAGCGCAGCAGGTCATAAACAGTACTGACTGACTCTGATTGCAAGCAGCATGCCTCATTAGAGCTGGAATGGTGGATATCCTGTGGTGCCTCTTGTGAGGCTATGTTGTTGCTAAAGTAGCTGGACTGCACCACTATTAAAGGTACATTATAAGATCATATAATATTGGGCTGAAACTCTGTCTGCTCCTAAGAAATGAGCAGAAGAATCTGCCACTTTTTCCCCAAAGAATTGTTCAAGGACAAAACTACGAAAAGAACATGTTACTTAACCGTGTCCAGTTCTAATTTGTTTTTGTCTATTACATCTTCCAGACATGTGGGGGTGGGAGAGAAAATGAGGAGCTAGATTCAGAATTAGGGGAGCTTTTGGTGTGGATATAGTCAGTGAGGTGAAAAACGTTGGTTTTCATGCATGTATGAATAAAGGCAGTGTGAATAAGATTCAGTTATCTGGCTCATGCACCCAGTTAGCCTGTGCCAGGATGAGGCTATCCTCAGGATGGAGGGGCAACACCTTATATTCCATCTGCGTAGCCTCAAACCTAATGGTATGAATATCGATTTCTCCTTCCAGTAAAAGGATTCCACCCACTCCCCTCACCTTCCTCTATTCCCCACTTTGACCTGTTACCTCTTCTCACCTGCTTATCACTTCCCCATGGGTTCCCTCCTCCTTCCCTTTCTCCTGTGGTCCATTGCCCACTCCTATCTGATTCCTTCTTCTCCAGCCCTTGAACTTTCCCACCCACCTAGCTTCACCCATCACCTTTCAGCTAGCTTCCTTTCCCTCCCCCCACTTTTTTATTCTGGCATCTTCCCTCTTCCTTTACCGTCCTGAAGAAGAGCCATGGCCCGAAATGTCGCCTGTTTATTCATTTCCATAGGTGCTGCCTGATTTGCTGAGTTCCTCCGGCATTTTGTCTATGTAATGCAAATCTTGACTGACAAGAGTGCTAAAGGACAAGGATCTAATCAATGAGGTTGATGAACAACTTCTTTCTCTTCTCTCCCCACCCCACAAAAACAGAGCTTTCTGACTCCCTGAGACATGCACACACTGACCAAAAGGGGAACACTCTGGTGGGCTCTGACGCTATATCTCTGCTGGAAATACTGCAATCACTTTCCCATATATCTGAGACCGCTGACATCGAATTAAAGAAATAAACATCTAGATAAAGAAATAAATGTCCTTGCTGCTGAAATGCAAAATGTAGGCAAGGTCAGGATACATTCGGAAGCTATTGTCAGGACTAATTAAAGAAGAGAGATTGGGTCAATTTTCTTTCACCCAAGTTCAGAAGAATTATAGGGGAATCTCATAGAACCCTAGAAAACTATAAAAGGTCGGAAAGGTTAGATGCTGGAAGGATATACCTGATGGCAGGGGAGTCCAGGACCAAGGGTTACAATCCAGGAATAAGGGTTGAGACTAAATGAGTAAAACTTTCTTCTGCCATGGGGTGGTTAACCTGCAGAATTCTCTACGACTGCTCACAGTTGAAGCCATAAATATATTCGAGTTATTATAATATTGTATTATACTTTTATTATATTACTGTATTTTAATTTAATTATAATATATTGCAATATTGTATTACAATTTTATTAATGCATAATATTACACTATTTTAGGGCTAGAAGTGTGTGGAAAAGATGCACAATGATGTTCCTGGGACAGGAGGGCTTGAGTTAAAAGCAGAGAATGATAGGTTGGGACATTCCCTGGAAAAGGATGAGGGGCATAAATAAGGTGAATGATTAGAGTCTTTTTTTTCCTGGGTAGTGAAACCAAAACTAGAGGGCGTAGGTTTCAGGTGATAGGGAAAAGGCTTACAGGGGACCTGAGGGACAACTTTTCACGCAGAAAGTGATGGGTATGTGAAACGAGTTGCCATAGGAAATTTAAAAACGCAAACACAAGGAAATCTGCAGATGCTGGAATTTCAAGCAACACACATAAAAGTTGCTGGTGAACGCAACAGGCCAGGCAGCAGGTACAGTCTAGGAAGAGGTACAGTCGACCTTTCGGGCCGAGACCCTTTGTCAGGACTGACCCTCCCCTCTCCACTGACACCACCAGCCTCCCTCCTCCTCCTCCCCCCTCTGATCCCAGTTCTCATCCGTGCCGGGTCTTTACCATCCCCTCTGACCTTCAACTGTCGGAGGCAGAGCGCTCTGTCCTCAGTAAGGGTTTTACCTTTGTCCCCCTTCGCCCACACCTCAGCGAGTTCCGCGTTCGCCATGACACTGAACTCTTCTTCCACCGGCTCTGTCTCCAAGCCTAATTCTTCGGCAAGGACTCTCCCACCCCCACCGATGACCCCTTCTCCCGTCTTCAACCCTCTTCTTCATGGACACCCCACTCTGGTCTTCTGCCTGCTCTGGATCTCTTTATCGCTAACTGCCGACGGGACATCAACCGTCTCGACTTCACCGCACCTTGTTCCCATTCCAACCTCACTCCTTCAGAATGCTCTGCTCTCCACTCCCTCCGCACTAATCCTAACCTTATTATTAAACCCGCCGATAAGGGGGGTGACGTTGTAGTCTGGCATACTGACCTCTACCTTGCCGAGGCACAGCGACAACTCGCGGATACCTCCTCTTATTTACCCCTCGATCGTGACCCACTAAGGAGCACCAGGCCATTGCCTCCCACACCATCACCGACTTTATCCGCTCAGGGGATCTCCCATCCACTGCTACCAACCTTATAGTTCCCACAGCCCGCACTTCCCATTTCTACCTCCTACCCAAGATCCACAAACCTGCCTGTCCTGGTAGACCTATTGTCTCAGCTTGCTCCTGCCCCACCGAACTCATTTCTGCATACCTCGACACGGTTTTATCACCCCTTGTTCAATCCCTTCCGACCTATGTTCGTGACACTTCTCACGCTCTTAAACTTTTCGATGATTTTAAGTTCCCTGGCCCCCACCGCTTTATTTTCACCATGGATGTCCAGTCCCTATATACTTCCATCCCCCATCAGGAAGGTCTCAAAGCTCTCCGCTTCTTTTTGGATTCCAGGCCTAACCAGTTCCCCTCTACCACCACTCTGCTCCGTCTAGCGGAATAAGTCCTTACTCTTAATAATTTCTCCTTTGACTCCTCCCACTTCCTCCAGAGTAAAGGTGTAGCCCTGGGCACCCGTATGGGTCCTAGCTATGCCTGCCTTTTTATCGGCTTTGTGGAACAATCTATGTTCCAAACCTATTCTGGTATCTGTCCCCCACTTTTCCTTCGCTACATCAACAACTGCATTGGCGTTGCTTCCTGCATGCATGCTGAGCTCGTTGACTTCATTAACTTTGCCTCCAACTTTCACTCTGCCCTCAAGTTTACCTGGTCCATTTCCAACACCTCCCTCCCCTTTCTAGATCTTTCTGCCTCTATCTCTGGAGATAGCTTATCTACTGATGTCTACTATAAGCCTCCTGACTCTCACAGCTATCTGGACTATTCCTCTTCTCACCCTGTGTCCTGTCGAAGGGACTCGGCCCGAAACGTCAACTGTACCTCTTCCTAGAGATGCTGCCTGGTCTGCCGCGTTCACCAGCAACTTTTATGTGTGTTGCCATAGGAAATTGTTGAACAGATGCAATAACAGCATTGAAAAGATATTTGGATATGTAAGCAATAAGGACCAAATACTGGCAAATTGGACAACCCAGGTAGGCAAGTTGGTGGGGATTGACAGTTTTGGCCAAAGGACCTACATCTGTGCTGTAAGGCTTTGTGAGTCCAAGATTCTAAGAACTGGGCATGAATTCTTGCTGTGGTGTGCATTAGTGATCAGGTGTCCTGAAAGAGATGGAGCTCAGCCACCAAATCAGTGCAAGATACATTGCACAGGACTGCTTAACTGGTTAATAACAAGCGCATACTGAGCAGTTATCCGGGGGGGGGGGGGGGGGGGGGGAGGGGTGGAATTCACAACACATTCAAAACAAAGAAGCTGTCTCCTTGATGGGCAGGAGTAAATAGATGTGGATTATCTCTGCAGAAACAATTGAACAAATCTATTTAAGGGTAGAAGAAATTGTAAGTAAGTCTGTTTCCCCTTTTCTCATTGATTCAGAAAGATATCATGCGCTCCGAATGCCTGCATATAGTTTGAAGCATTATATGCTTTATTGCATTAAAATAAAGCAACTTAGTCTGATTAGGTTATGCTTGTTAATTTAATATATGGATCATGAGAAAGAGAAGGTATGTTTTTTCTGTCTGGTGTCAAAGGTTATTCAGTAGTTGGAATATCTTTTCTGCAAAGTTAGAAATTTTAAAATACGAATTGGATACTTCATAGGAAAGCTGAAACCAGCAAGTGAATTATGGCTTTTAATGAACAGGTTTTTCTGCTTATGGAGAGGATTCCATCTTTGTGATCCTGAACACTGCCCTCCATTTTAATTTAATTGTATCATCCAGTACCATTCATAAGTGAAGAGTAGAAGACCAGAAGAGTGACATCAGTTGAAATTTAAATCAGGTTTGGAATATTTTATGCTTTGAAGATGAACTCATCACAATAATTATTTTTCAATGAATAGTGCTGTGCCAATCATTTTACTTAACTTTAAATTAATGTAATTCAATATTTACAAAACTAAAAATACAACTTTAATATTTTGATGATTGGCTAAGAGAATTTTTTGCAACAATGGAGTGTACAGATAAATATAATTTCAATACTGTGCTCAGAAATACAGAGTACCATAATCAGTCAGTGTGAATGTGTGCTCATGTCTAACTGTAAAACCTGTTAATTTACATTTCATCATTCTTCTCATGTTCACAGCAAGATAACTAGTAATATAAACTAACAATGTAACCTCATTTGAAACTGCATACATTGTTGGAACTTACAAAGTTTTTCTTCATGAAGACAGCTTCTCCGGAGGCATACTGAAGCTCTCTGGAATATTCTATTTTGAACATTATTGTTAAGCATACACAGGGAGCAACTTGTCACATGGTACTTGTACAGATCAATATTACACATTTCAGATGTCATAGTAGAGCATATAGTCACAAAATAATTTAATTTCTCACTTAAATTATAGGCTATTCTTTGAGATTCTAATAAATAATTTCCATATTGCCATTCTACACTGAAGAAACATGGCCAATAAACGTTTGAGTGCCTTTGATCAAACTGTAATCTCTTCATTTCTCATTTTCTTGCTGAGATGTCAATACTTAACTTGTCATGTTGCAGATGCTGAGCAAAATGGAAATCCTCCAAAATGTATGAACATCATTAGCGGCTTTAAATTAAACGCAGTAGGTTGAAAAGAGATGGAATCAGCAAGAAGTAAATCAAAGATGTTTTAATAGATTTGTTACTTCATGCTATTATCTACTAAAATCTGATGTCCAAGTGTGTTTTCAGCAGGTCACAAGCAAATTAAAAATATGTTTAAGGTCATGCTTTTGGGTTCTGTAAACCAATTTTTCACAGAGGCAAAATAATTGCAACTTCAGATGCGTTGGTATAAACAGTTATATTTTACATCAGCTGATTTATTATATGGAGTTTGAATGATTAAAGTTAGACCTTAAGTGCTAAAAGGTTTCATGAAAAGGAGGAACAACTCTACTGTTCTGATACTGCCTCCCAATGTTATCAGGATCACACTTTACCAAGCTGCTGAAGTTGCAGTTCTTCATCTACTCAAATCACGAGAATCAATCCAGTGAAAATGTTAAATAACTAAAATGAAAAATAGTGCATATTCCATTAATCAGATTTAAAACATAAATCTTGGAAATATTTAACAGGATAGACCATAAGATATAAAGCATAGGAGCAGAATTTGCTCATTTGCCCTATCTGCTCCGTCATTCAATCATGGCTGATTTATTTTCCTTTTCAGTTCCATTAGAACACAGAACAGTACAGCACAGGAACAGAACTCCCCAATGTTGTGCCGAATCAATTAAATTAATAATCAAATGGCCAATTGAACTAACCCCTGCCTTCTCCCTGTAAACTTGAACAACCTTACTAATGCATAACCTATCAACCTCCACTTTAAATATACCCAATGACTTGGCCTCTACAGCTGCCTGTGGCAATAAATCCCAGAGATTCATCACTGTCTGGCTGAAAAAACTCCTTCTGATCTCTGTTCTAGAGGGAATTCCTTCCATTCTGATGCTGCATACTCTGCTCTAGACTATTCCACTATTGGAAACATCCTTTCCATGTCAACGCTATCTAGGCTTTTCAATATTTGGTAGGTTTCATTTATATCCCCCCTCACTCTGCGAAACTCCAGTGAGTACAGGCCCAGAGCCATTTGACGCTCCTCTTTTGCAACGTTCGCTCTAATATTTTGTACAGCTGCACAGACCAACTATTGCTTTGTGCAAGGAATTTTTATGCCACCTGAAAACTGCACAGCACTTTCATAAAATATTATATAAAAGATATTTTCAGCTGAGTGGCAACAAGCGCTACGCGCGTGGGAGCATTTCAGTTAATACACAGCCACGCACCCATGTAGCTCAGAGGGAAGTGTGTTCATGTTTTCTCTTCATTCCCGGGATCATTCTCATGAAACTTCTCTGGATCCTTTCCAATGTCAGCAAATTTTTTCTCAGATATGGGGCCCAGATGTTGACACTACTCAAAATGCAGTCTGACCAATGCCTTATAAAGGCTCAACATTACATCCTTGTTTCCCCTTGAAATAAATGATAACATTCCATTTGCCATCTTTAGTACTGACTCCACCTATCTTTGTATTGTCCACAAATTAGGCCACAAGGTGATCAATTCTGTCATCCAGATCTTTAGTGTATAAAGTGAGAAGTGGCAAACCCAAAACCAATGTCTTCAGAACACCACTAGCCATTGGCAGCCAACCAGTAAAGGCCCACCTTTTTCCCCATTCTTTGCCTCCTGCCAGTCAGCCAGTCTTCTGTCCAAAAATCCAAGTAAGCAACATCTATTGACTCTCTCTTGTCAGTAAGAGGAAATACTACCTGTTATTTCCTCAAAGAATTCCAACAGATGCCATGCAAGATTTCCCCTTACTTCATGCTTACTTCAGTCCATTTTATCATGTGGCTTCAAGTACACCAAAAACCCCAGCGTTAATAATAGGCTCTAAAGTCTGGTTAGCTGGCCTATATCTTCTTGTCTTTTGCCTTTCTCTCTTCTTAAAGAGTGTAGCGACATTTGTGACTTCCCAGTTGTTCTGAAGCATTTTTTTTACACAAGTGTGTTTGGAATCTGGAACATATTGACTAAGGAGGTGGTGAAGGCAAGCATTTTTCACAACATTTAAGAAGCACCCAAACAAACACTTGAAACACCTTGGCATAGAAAGTTGTGAATCAAATACACTTAAATGGGATCAGTATACAAACGTTTGTCGATAAATACAATGGTCAGTGGAGATATATTTTGTTGAATGGCTGGTTTCTGTGCTATATAAATTATAATCGCTCTGACTAGTTTAAATTAAAGCCATTAAAACATATTTTAAACAGGGTAGTTTCTTGAGAGCAATTGTGTTTTATTGTTCAAAACCTTTGCTAAGGTTGAAAGGTTACAAATGCTGTATTAATCAAGCAGAATTAACCAGTAAAACATACTAGAACTGATATGTTCTATCCTGGAATGAACTTTGGGGAATCCAGGTGTGGGAAAAGTAGTTTCTCTGAAATATATGTGAAATTTAGTATTCTAATAAACCAGGACTATATGGTTCTTAAGAATCAATTAATTACATTTACTTTAATTACTCTTAATTTTTTGGTACTTGGCAGCAGAGCATTCACTTTTAAAGCATTAATTAACACTAACATGAAAGTGCATAATCATATGATATGACTTACATTTTCAAGCATACTTAATAGACTGTAGAGTCATAGAACACGACAGCACAGAAACAGGCTCTTTGTGTTCACATTGTCCATGTTGAACTGTTATTCTGTCTAGTCCCTTTGACCCACACCTGGACCATAGATTTCCATACCTTTCCCATCCATATACTTATCCAAACTTCTCTTAAACATTGCAATCAAATCCGCAGCCCCGCTTCCACTAGCAGATCATTTCACACTCTTGCCATATTCTGAGTAAAGAATTTCCCCTCAAATATTTTTCATTTCATTTTTAACTCAAGTCCAACTAGTTCTGGTCTCACCCTACCTCAGTACAAAAAGCCTATTTGCATTTACCCTATCTATATCCCTCGTAATTTTTTTATAGCTCTAACAATTCTGCTGTCTTTCTCCTATGCCCCAGGGAATAGTTCTTACCTATTCAACCTTTCCCTACAATTCAGGTCCTCAAGTTCTGGCAATATCCTCGTAAATTTTCTCTGTACTCTTTCAATTTTATTGATCCCTTTTTCTGTAGGTAGGTAATCAGAACTACACACAATACTCCAAATTTGGCCTCACCTTCAAAATAACATCCCAACACCTGTTCTCAACACTCTGTTTGATGAAGTCCAATATGTGAAAAGCTCCCTTTATAACCCTCTCTACCTGTGACACCATTTCCAAGGATTAATGATCTGATTCCAAGATCTCTTTGTTCTTCCACACTCCTCAATGCCCTACTATTCACTGTGAATGTCTTATCTTGGTTTGTCCTCCCAAAGTGCAACACCTCACACTTGTTAGTATAAAATTCCATCAAGCCCTGGGATTTATAGACCCTGCCATTTTTCAGTCCATTTTTCAAACTGATCCAGATCCTTCTGTAAGCTATGATAGTATTCCTTGCTGTCCACTACACTCCCAATCTTGGTATCATCCACAAATTTGCTGCTCCAGCTTACCACATTATTATCCAGATCATTGATATAGATGACAAACAACAATGGACCCAGCACCGATCCCTGTGGCACTCCATTAGTCACAGACCCAGTCAGAGAGGCAACCATCTACTACTACTGTCTGGCTTTTCCTGCAAAGATAATATTGAATCGAATTTTCTACTTCATCCTGAATATCAAGTGACTGAACCTTCTGGAATTTGTCAAAGGCCTTGCTAAAGTCCATGTAGACAGCATCTACTGCCTTTCCTTCAACGTTTCTAGTAACCACTTCAAGACTCTAGACACAATCTACTGTACTACGTACAAAGCTGTATTGACTATGCTTAATCAGGCCTTATCAATCCAAATATCCATATATCGTGTCCCTTAGAATGCCTTCCAATAATTTACTCCCTACTGATGTTTGGCTCACTGGCCTTTAATTTCCTGGCTTATTCTTAGAACCTTTCTTGAACAACAAAGCTACCCTCTAGCCTCCACCTGTATCTCTGCCAAGACACCTGCAGTTTATGAACTAGGCCCCCACAAGCTCCAAGGGGACACTATGTCAAGCCCTTGGACTTATCAACCCTAATTTGCTCAAGACAGCAAGCACCACCTCTTTTGTAATTTGTATCTGGCCCATAACCTCACTACTATTTAGTCTCAGTTCTATAAAATCTGTATTCATATTCTGGGTAATTAATTATGAGTTTTTCAGTTGATTACTTATAACTTTTAATGGGATTTATAACTATGGCATGTATAGGGTGTTCATGGATCCAATACTTATTTTAAATCTATGCTTTAAATCAGGACTAGAAAATAGAAATTTTCCTGTGTAGGGATTGTGCTAAAATCCAACTCAGAATATCAAACCTTAAGAAAATGTAGCTTGAAAGGAAGAATAATGAGAGCTTTTATGGTGTGAATGTTCACATTTTTATAGAAGAAAATAATCACCTTGCCAGGGTTCAAAATGAAAGGTCTGTTGATCTGAAAAGTTAATACCATGGTGGTGCTTTTAGAATTTTCTGCTTTTAGATTTCTGACTTTTGCAGGGTTTTTCTTTTGTCTACACAAAAATCCTTTGTATTTTTCTAATGAATGTCAGTTTGACAGCTACACATTTTAGAAAGCAACATTTTGCTTGCTTAAACTCCTCATTATGACATCTCAAATTAATGTTGGATGTTCAATAATATAAATCACAACCTATGAGTCACCTGCATCCATTAACCACAATAAAGTCATTGAAAGTAGACTCTCTTTCACTTTCACTGACTTGATATTTAATTTGCTAAATTTTTTTCTGCTTATGGGTGTGAAGATACAGAAAGAGGTGTATTTGTCCCTCTTGCCTTGATCATCAATTATAACATAGCCTACAAAATACAAAGAGATATTGACAAATACATAAATGCATCTAGTACTAATAAAACCAAGCTGCAGAATGTATCTGTTTCAACTAACTTAGAATGTTATAAGATTTTTGCTTCTAATATCTAAACTTTCTTGGCTGATCCCAAATTAAATCTCAAGCTAATTAAAGTTATAATTAAATTTTGATGAGTATATTGTGGCTGCATAATATTGTGGCCCTAATTGTTTTATAATCAGTCTTTTCCCTGACTGATTTCTTTTTTCTTCTTTATTTCTTATACACTTCCATATGAAGCCAAAAGTCGCAAGTTGTTTGACAGTTTAATACCTCTTCTCCCTGTATGACATGTACTATTCCAAGTATGACTCATTCATTTTATTGTAGTCTGCTTAACATCATAGCATCTGCCCCATGGTTCAGTAGAAGCTCTTAAAATTTCCCAATGTTATGTGCAAGCTGATTCGTTGACTCTAATTTGTATCAAAGACTGTAGTGGTTCAGAAAGGCAATGCTTCAAGAGCAATTAGACTTAGGCAATTACACGTTTGGCTCAGTTTGAGAATGAATGCAAAAAAAAAATAGCAGAAGGGACCCACAGTGACCCACATTTTGGGTTTCTCAGAAAGGATAGGAGTGCAAGGGTAAAGGGTGAAGAGGTGGTTAGGTTAAGTATTCAGTCGTAACAAGATGACTGATGTAAATCCATTTTATTGAGATGTTTATTACTGGTTTAAAGACAATAGCTCCAGTGGTTACCCTAAATACAAATTACACTCTAACATTTAATGATTTGAAATTCCTGCTCATATTTGTTGATTATATTTTAATAATTGCGTAGTGGAATTTTCCACACTAAATGAGATAATTGCTGCATTTTTTAATTTCACAATGAAATAACATAATGAAGTGAGATAAAGTATTGGGTTCCTATCCAAATAATGCAGATTTAATCTTATCTCAAGTAATTACTTTCTTTAAACATTTTGTGCGTAGTCTCACTGGGTTTGAAACTTCACAAAAGGAGAGAAGACTAGTTGAAAGCAATTTAGAAATTCAAAGATATTAGCATTAGTGAAAACATATACTGGAGAGAATAATGAGACTTAAAACCAATAAATCCCCATGACCTGATGAGATATAACTTATATTTTTGAAGGAGACGTCTATGGGGATAGTGGATGAACAGACCGTTACCTCTCAAAATTTCCAATGATTCAGGAATGGTTCATTCAGGTTCGCACATAGCAATTATAACCCCACTTTTTAAGAACGAAGGAGACAAAAAAATGGGAACAGTAGATTAGTTATCCTGACATAAACAGTAGGGAAAATCCTGAAATCTATTATCAAGAGGCCAGTAAATGTACAGTTCAAAAATAATATGATGGAGCTGAGTCAACACAACCATTGGAATTGGAAATCAAGTTTGACAAATCCAGTTATATAGAACCTGATAAAATCACATCTGGAATAATGTGTGCGGGTCCGGCCTTCCAACCTAAGGATATAGACACATACAAGAGAAAATTTTGCAGATGCTGGAAATCCAAGCAACACACACAAATTGCTAGAGGAACTCAGCAGGCCAGGCAGCCTGTGGAAAAGGGTACAGTCCACGTTTCGGGCTGAGACCCTTCAGCAGGAAAAATGTTTCCGTTGGCTGTGGTATCTTGAACCAGGAGTCACTAATTCAAAAAAATACGATTGACTATATAAGACAGAAATAGAAGAAAATACTTTGATCAGAGTAAGGTGAATCCGTGGAATTCATTGTCTATGAGAATAGTGGAGGCTAGATTGCTGAGTATAATCAAATTAGAGATTGAGTAACGACTTTATGTTAGGAACATCAAGGAAAATAGGGCTGCTGCATGAAAATATTATATTAAGTTCAACCATTATATTGAATCCTCATTTATTGCTGCTCAGAACATAACACAATTATGCATGACAGGCTGAATGGCCTGTTTCTGCCTTTACCTGTTATATTCTTAGCAGCAATAAATGAAGCATCTCATTAGATTTAACCATGATTATCCTCCAACCAATTCAGATGTCAGGGACGTGGGGAGACAAATGGCAAGTAGAATTAAATTAGCTAATGTACCTGCAGTTGTTACTTACTAATGGTGCCATAGTTCATCCCTCAACTGACCAATCACAGCACAGGAAACTCAAGTGTCACTGCAGAATTCTGCTGATTCTTACATCAAGTGAAAGAGACACTGTAACAGTATCTAGAGAAAGCAGTAATTTACTCAAATGGGTCACGACATATTAAGTAATCTAGTCCACTTATTTTCTCCTAGCTGGCCATTGATCAATTGGGAAATTCATGTACAAATGCAGACATGTGATGATAATTATTTCTTGGCTTTAAACACATTCTCGTTCACCTTTCACTGAAGTCCATTATTGATTGTCACACCTGCCTGAGTTGTCATGATCCAGAGGTGTGCTGATCACTGTGCAGGAAATGACTACAGCTTAATGATAATGTGACAAACCTATCTTGGGAAAGAACACGTTCTTTCCCTGTCATGAGTCTGAGCAATAAAATCGTTTATAATCCAAGATTCAAGACTCAAGTACATTTATTATCATCAAAGAATTTATAAATTATACAACCGTAAGATTCACTTGCTTGCAGGTGACCACAAAGCAAGAAACACAAAAGAATCCAATTAAAGACCAACACACGATGCACAAGAGAAAGAAAAAAAATACAAATCATGCAGCCAATTAAAGCAAACGACAACATTCTGAACCAAAATTGAGTCCTCAGATCTGAACCCCGGTGGAAGTGCAAAGCATCATTTATCAGTTCATCATATTAGCAGCACAGAGAACAGCATCCCGGGCAGTTTTCATCGCCTCGGCACCATGGAGATGACCATTGCGGAGAACGAGCAAAATCAGCTCTCGTCCCAACCGACTTCTCAATCTATCAGGGCCGGTGTTTAAATTGACCAAACAATGGTCAGCAAAAGGCTCTGGAGCCCTGGAGAGAGGAGTGAAAATCACGGCGAGCAAGAAAAAATGGCTTTTGCCTTCAATCTAGGTCAGCATTTAAATTGTCTAAACAGTATATTGTACCTCATACTACGACCTGTGCACCTCTGCTGTGAAAGGCTCTGGACCTAGACCACACCGCCCAATGATTCACTCAGGGCCCAGATTTCGTCACCTAGCCCGAAGCCTCTCTCAGGCTCTTCAAATCAGCACATCACCCAGAACAATCCAAACACGCACCTGGACCAGTTGTATAGGTGCTGAATCTCCTCTGCCCAGGCTCTGACTTCTGCTTTTAGCACCCAGAGTGATCCAAACTCAAACCCAGGCCTGTTGTAGGGGCATCAGAACTCCATCTGCAACACACCATCTCGGCTCAACCCCCAACTTGCCTCATCATCACTTGCCCCTTTACTGTTTGTGGCAATAATTTAACACAATTGACCTCAGAAAAGGTATATTTAGTTACGTTTTTGGATTTCTTAGCTTTTTGACTACCAGAAAGCCGTTGCACACATTGGGAAGCACCACCTTAATCAGAAATTTGGATAATGGCATCTATATTTCTAATTGTCACTGTAAACTAAAAATAATTTGACTTAAAATATGTTTTCTATTTTCCTTTCAGACCCACCAAATGGATTTATTGTGCATATATCCATTATAAGTAGTTAACAAGATAAATGAGACACAAGAAGTATTATATACACATGAAGTATTATATACACATTAAGCAAAATATTTGAAAGCTACAGTTTATTAATATTCACTAATATTTGTGTGGAGTATAATAATAACTTTTAAAACATTTGATTTATTTTTACACTATATAGAGCATTATAACTTTATAAAAATTAATTAAGAAGTGGCATAATCTGTCTATTAATATCTTGAAGCTGTGAAAGCCATTTTTAACTGGAATGACTGACATTTCTAGGATTGCTTCAGCTGGGATCTACCATGTGCTAAGTTGCTAATGCTAGTTCTATTATTTCCCGAACAGCAGACTTGAAATATTGCCATTTAGACAGACAATATAATGCATTAAGTACATATTTGTTACGGGTAGCATCTTACCACCTATGTTATTCTTCTATCCTCCACCTGACTGTCTTTGTTTTTCCCTTGCTTTGATTTTTAAACTTAGAATGAGTTATTCGCCAAGACCTTAACTGCTAGCACTTACCTCAATTCTCACTTAAACCTCTCGTGAGTGTTGACTTTCCAGTTCTTGCATTTGTGACACAGCAGCAAACAATACAACATTCAGATTTAATAACAGACCATGATTTTCAATGGGTAAGAACATTTATTTGAAACCAAAACCTCAGGAAACATACAAAATCAAATCCTGGTCTTGCTGGAAGTCTAAAATAGAAACAGAAAACACTGGAATGTTCAGTAGGTTAGAAAGTGAGTGATTAGGAAATTAGTCACTGATCTTTCATCAGTGCACAGCAGGTGAATGTTCATTGACCTGAGATGATAGCTCTGTTTCTCTCTACACAGATACTGCCTCTCACTTGCCTTGCTGTTTTCAGAATAATCTATTTTACTTCAAATTTTAACAAATATAGACGATACATGTTTTATTAAAAGTTCATTTTTCAAACTATCTATACTTAATGGTCTGATAATTGTATTGGAGATTATTGGCACCTACATTTTACGCATTAACAAAAATCATGCTCCTCAATTTTTTGAAGTGATATGTGAGTAATTGTTTCCCTATTTGAACTTTATACCTTGGGGAAAAGAAATTTTGTGAACAACTGGCTAATCCTAATTAATCAGCTGTATAAAGTTGTTATCTTCTGTTGTATTGTGTGTTTAGAATTAGTCATCACCATATTGTAGTTTCAATTGATTCACTAATAGTTAACCATAGCGAAAGGAAGCACTGATTATAGTGTACACTCACATGCAGATAGAACACGAACTGCTGTTATGACATATAAAGGGCAGATTAAACCAATGGGAAAGAAAAGAATTAACATTTCACCCAGTTGGTGCATGTAGTGCTTATGCTCCCTCAATGCCAATTCTTTGTTTCTTTCTTCTTTAAGTGTTCAACAAGTTTTCATCTAAATATATATATTATATAATCCCATATTATGAGCGATACATATAATACATATTTAAATTGAAAAACATCCCTGGACATTCCACAGAGGAATGATGGCTTTTGCAGTCACTGAGAACAGTTTTCCTTCATTGGCAACATGGTCAAAGCTTTAACAATCAGCAAACTATTGTAAGGTAGGTGGTAACACTGTCCTGATATGGTGTTTTGATAATATAACTATTTTGCTTTAGAGTTGGTGTCTGCTTTTGGGTTTCTGATTGTCAAGTGCAGAAATCAGAATGTTATGATTGTAACATTAATATTAATCCATTTAACCATTAATCATAATGTCTGCACCTGGTAATTTGTCAGACAGTGAAAAAACAGATTCTGTTTACAGCAGTGTAACTTACCCATTCTAGGGGATTGTATTTCCTCAAAAGAAGTGCATACAAAATTATGTTGTGGGTATCTTACAAAGTCTAATTTTATCACGAAGAACAGAAAACTAGCTTGAAATATTCATAAAAATACAAAACTCCATTCACACTTCTTAACTAAGAAATCACTTATAAAGCACTCTTGAAAGTAACCCAGTTGGTGAGTCAAGATCTGTCAATATGATTGACAAATTAATATTTCAGTCCCTTCATCACACCTGATAGCAGTTCTACATATGAAGCATTAACTTGTCTACTCTCCACAGTTCCAATGACTTTCTGAGTGTTTAGCATTTAACATTTTTGTTTGGATTCTCAGCATTCAAAGTGTTTTAATAATGTAGCTGAGAGCTGTTTATCATGTCTCACAAGATACTGAAAAGCATCCTGACTTGCCTAGACTCACCCAGAAGATGTAAACATCATTCTTTACATTCCTAACAAATCTTGGTTCATATTATTATATTGGTGCATTGCTATTGCTGGTATCTTCAAGCCACCAAGTACAAGTACAAATTAGTGATGCCTCAGAAGAACCACTTCCAAATTAGTATACATATTTCAAAGTAAATGTATTATCAAAGTATGCATGTGTCACTGTATACAACCCTGATATTCATTTTCTTGTGGATATACTCAATAAATCCATAATAGAATAATCGTAATAGAATCAATGAAACACCACACCAATTTGGGCATTCAACCAGTGTCCTCACCAGGAGACCACAGTCTGGCCAGGTCAGAAATAACATTTCTTCCTCACTGTCATTCAACACTGGTGCACCTTGGCCCATTACTCTATTCTCTCTCTACACTCACATTTGTGTGGTTTGGCTCAGCTTAAATGCCATACAGACACACACACAATATATATGCAATAAATATCGAGAAAATGAGATGTAGAGCCCTTTAAAGTGAGTCCACAAGTTGTGGGGAAATTTCAATGATGTGGCAAATGAAGTTGAGTGAAGTTATCCCCTTTGGTTCAAGAGTCTTATAGTTGAGGGGAAATAACTGCACCTGAGCCTGGTGGTGTGAGTTCTGAGGCTCCTGTACCTTCTTCCTGCAGAACTATTGCAATTCAAATTAGGTCCTATCAACATCCCCTTGTTATTAGAGCCAGACGTTTGAAATGAATGATATGGTTGATAGGGGTGTTTCTTCAGCTCCTGTGAGTTAGTTGATCATCTCAAAACTCACAACATTTTTTTGTTATTTGGATTGCCTCTGTGTTATTGAGTGTAAGGGTCTGGATTCAATGATCTTTCACCCAATACCATCACGCAAGTTGCTTGAAATACTATGTTTCTTCCATTTGTGTTATTTGTAACTTGCAGTAAAGAAAGGCTTAGAAATTGAGCCACATAGATATATTTTTTACCATATGTTGAAAAAAGCAGCTTATTTCCAGAGTGGAATGTGATTGCAACTATTTCTGTCAAATCGCACCACTCTGGAAATCAAACTGGATACTTCACAAATCACTCATGCATCATTATTGCAGTTCCTGTATTGATCTCAGAATGACATTAATCTTCATGCATTGAGAATTACCTAGAACTTTAGATCATATATTTGGCCCCTTCCAATAAATTATGTTGCTGCTGTTTCTGATTAGATAGGTCCCTTGAAATTCTTAGAGCTTACTTGCTTTTCTTGGCTCTCCAGTCAAACTCTGCTCTTATCTATTCTAATCCATACTCACTGTGTTGAATTCCACACTCTCCAATAACTTCTCAATGCCTAAACCCTTCACTTTGGAGTACTGTTTAAAGTTGTATCAATATGCTATTTGAAGTTTGCTGTTAAGCTGGAGAGAGTACATAATTCAAAGAACCGTTACCTGGACTGGAGGGATTGAGTTGTAAAGAGAGATTGGATAGGCTGGGGCTGGTTTCCTAGGAACAAACAAGGTTGACCTTATGAAGATTTATAAAATCATGAGGGTCGGAGATAAGGTGGATGGTTGAGGGGTAAGGGAGTTTAAACTTCAAGGGAATAGTCTTAAGATGAAAGGTGACCTGAAGGGCAGATTTTTCACAAATGTACTGTATAAGGTGTAAGCCGCTCATCAAAGTGGTAGAGGCAGGCACAATTACATTTACAAAACACCTAGACAGATATATTAAAAGGAAAGTATTGCGGGCCAATTATAGATGAACAGGATTAGTGGAGATTTAGCTTCATGGACGGCCTAGCTGTGTAGAGCTGAAGAGTCTGTTTCTGCATATAACTACGTGAATCTGTGAAATAAACCCAATGTCACTCCTCCACCTACCGTTCAACCTGGGCCCCCTATCTCATCTAAAAATTACTTGTATATTGCATTGCCAGTCCTGACCAACTTTTAACCTTGTCTCTGTAATTGCAACAATGTTAAATCCACAAATGTTAATCGACACCTACAGTGTTAAAATAAATGAAATTCGTCGTGTCATTCCTTCCAGGTGCCTTGCCTATCTGTGCTCTGCCCTCTAGGTCAGTTCTGCTTTGGCTGTTCCTCATTCGTAATTCTACCCTATAGGAAGCAGCAGTAGCAAACCAAAGTAGTAGAAGTCATTTGTTTTTTTGCAAATTTGTCATTATCAAAGTAAATGTGAGATTGTAAAATGTTTTGTAAATTTGTCTACTATTTACTAAAAATATCTTGTCTGTGGCTGAAGTATTTTTACATCTTGCCAATTAATCTGAAGATATATTTTGCAGACTATTTGGAAGTTTCATATATGTACAGTGAATGGCTGATTCCAAAGATAGTTGTCTTATCACTTCTGTGATTAGCTACCTGTAAACTGCATTTTACCAGTGAAAATCTGATCCATAACTTTTAAGGTAGCTTCATATGAAATTCACTTGAGTACTAAAATGACAGGGAACACAAAATGTCACCTTAGTGCAAAACTGACAGTGAACCCAGACTCAGCATATGCCATTCCAATGTTCCAAGAACCTTGGATTCCATATAATCATATCCTCGGTCCAAATCCTGGGCCTCTGTACCTCCCTCTGCAATGTGATCCTTGACTTCCTCACCAGGAGACCACAGTCTGGCCAGGTCAGAAATAACATTTCTTCCTCACTGTCATTCAACACTGGTGCACCTTGGCCCATTACTCTACTCTCTCTCTACACTCACATTTGTGTGGTTCAGCTCAGCTTAAATGCTATATATAAATTCTTTTCACTAACCTTCATTAATAACCTTCAGAATGACAGTGGAAGTAATGGATGTAAATGGTAGGAAGTCATTTACCTTATATTCCTGCTTATATCTTCATTTAGCAGTGGAAAATGTCACCTTCTCCAGCCGATGGAGCTGCTTATACCTTCATAGTAATCATAAAGATTTTGCCCCTGATCTTCACTTACACTGTATTACACAGGACTGCTTTCTACCATTTAGTACAGTACATGGTTTCTCAAATAGGCCTTTGTGCCTTTATGAGTTAAAGCAAAAGAATGTGCAAGACAAACATATAAAATGTAAGAAATCTGAAGGGAACACAAGAATATGAGGGAAAGGTAAGGCCAGCCAACCCAAACAACGTACTACTTTAGAACACAGAACAAGAACATGGAATCATACATTACAGGAACAGGCCAGTGGCCCATGATACTAGTTCAAGCTAATCTCATCCGCCTGCACACCTTTGCTAAACAAGTGGTCTTGGAAATATGATGAAGTAGTGTGTGTTTTCTGCACACTGCAAAAGCATTGAGGTGGTGAACCCATCATAAATTGTGATCAGCTCCCCTTTCAGTGCACAGCATAGGACGTTGGATTATTTGCCTCGGCTCAAATGATGCAGGACAGACAACAATGATATCTGTTACAATCCACAGCTAAATTTGCATCACCGGATCTCAGCTACATGATTAAGAACATTGGACCAACCTCGAAGGAAACATGTACCTGCAACATTGTTTAGCAGGTTATTCCAGATCATAGAAGTGTATTCAGCTCCAATTCAGCAGTGAACTGATTTCCAGCATGTTGCAGGTGATGCCTCCCACAGTTTTTAGGAGTACGGGAGTGGATGTGAAGGTCCTGCTGAGATCTTCAACCAACTTGTCTATGGCAACCACAACAATTGCCAATTTTGTTTTTTTTTTGTTCTGGTTTTGTTTTAATATTGTCATAACTTGTCTGGCATAGTGCTTATACAAAGCAAGTCATTACATAGAGCATCAAGCAAGAATAGAGTAAAACAGTAACAATTTAGAATAACATATAAAGGCTACCAAAAGAGTGTAGTGTAGGTATGCGATAAAGTGTTAGATCATAATGAGGGACATTGTGAGTCTATCTTATCATACAAGAAGTCCATTTAAGAGTTGGATCACAGAGGGATGGAAGCTGCCTTTAAGCCTGGTGGTATGTGCTTATAGGCTTTTGTAACTTCTGCCCAATAGGAGAGAGGAGAAGAGAGAACGTCTGGGGTGCATGGGGCCTTTGACTATGCTGGCTGCTTTACTGAGGCAGTGAGAAGTGCAGGCAGGGGCTATAAAGATGATTCCTGTGATGTGTTGAGCTGTGTCCACACCTTCTGCAGCTGCATCCAGACAGAATGTTTTCCATGGTGCATTGTATAAAAATTAGTAAGAGTCGGGGGGTGGGGGGGAACATGCTGAATTTCTTTAGTCTTTTGAGGAGGTTTTGTGGAGCTTCAGTGGAAGTTTAACCCCTCCTGTGACTATTCTAGCCCTATCCATAGTTGAAGAATTATTTTAGGAGCACCAAGAAAAATACAACACCATGTAAATTTACACTACACCTACTATTATGCTACTATTATATTACTTAATATATGTAACTACACTTTAAGTCAGAAATCATGCAGCGTACACACATTGTGTCTTACACGCAATGCACACGTGCAAATCACAGACCCCAGTCCTTGAAGGGAAGTGAAATGTGTCCTCTGCAAAGGGACATCTTTAGGTACATTCTTATTTTCACTGTAAAATTGCTTTCAGTCTTGGGATAGAATTATCAATTTATCCCTTTAAAGGGGAGGTTTGACTCAAATTATCATCTCAATAATCCCCATTCTTTTAATTTCCAACTTTATTCCCAGCCAAATATTGATTCTACTCTTTCAAAAGGAGCTAACTGAGGAGATTGAGTCAAGCAGGGCCGCCCACCCCCATCTTGAATGAATTTTGCAGGAGCACCATTGACAGCATCCTGACAAGCTGCATCTCCATCTGCTGTGGGAGCAGAAGAGCATTGAACCAGAGGTCCCTACAAAGGACTGCGAGAACAGCTGAGAGGATCATAGGGGTCTCCCTACCATCTATCAGGGACTTATCAGGAGCACTGTGTATGCAGAGCCTTTAATATTATCAAGGATTCCACCCATCCATCCAGCCTCCTCTTTGACATCCTACCATCGGATGCAAAATATAAGAACGGTTAAGATTTAATTCTTACTTTCCTAAGTTAATGCGTGTCATATACGTGTTATGTGCTTTACACCCTGGTCTGGAGAAAGGTTGTCTTGTTTGGTGATAAACGTGTATATGGTTAAATGACAATAAACTTGACGACTTGAAGTGACACAGTATCAATTGCTTTCATCTGAAGATTTTTTCCTGCATATCTATTGTTTATGTAGAAGAATGTTATCTTAAATCAAGCATTACTCAAAGTCACTTTATTTATAATGTTTTCCTTCAAATGTGCTCCAACCATTACATCATGTGTGCTTCTCACTTACTTTGTACTCACTCACTTTCTTCCCTTCAGTCAAATGGAGAGGTAAAACCCATCTTGCAAATTAGAAATATAAGGAGGTCAAACAGTCTTAACTCTCTTTGAAGGAGACTGAAACAGAGAATTTTATCTTTGACTCTTCATGATTACTGAACAGTCCTGAATGTACAGTCACACAAAAAATGCTGGAGGAACTCTGCATAACAGGCAGCATCTGTGGAGACAGGCATCCTCTCTAAGATTTCCGGCATCTGCAGAATCTTTTGTGCTTATGAATAGGCAGTCTTGGTTTAATTATCTACATATCTTCGTTTTGCAAAGGAGCTGCATTTACGGACATGAGTGAAAGTGGGAAACAACATTCTAGCATGCTTTTCAGGGTTTGCAACCAAAGGCAAATTTACCTCTATCTCTTCATTTTCGTAGAATACTGAACACGGTGCACAATAATCCTGAGAGTGACACACCAGTGATCTGCTCAATAGCAAAGGAGCAACTTTTGATTTTGCAATGAATGCCATTGAAATGTAGCTTTAATTAGCCTTGATTGTAATTGAGTTGTATTGGCAGGGAAGTTACAGTAGATAATCAATATAACACCCAATTTCTTTGTCCTTTTTGCTCTTTCATCACTTTAAAGTATATGATATGAAGGATCCAATGTGAGTACTCCACCATACACGTACTCTGGAGCAGATGTGATATTCTTTCATAGAACTGCTTAGCTGATGAAAACATTTTGAATTTTATTGGTTCCATTATACTTATGAAGTGACAAGCTAAATAATGAGTCAGTATCATAAACAGGTTTATTATCACTGATGTATGCAATGTTTTTTTTTGTCAGCAGTACAGTGCAATACACAAAATATACTATCAATTACAATAAAAAATATAAAATTAAATAAGTAGTGCAAAAAGAGAGAAGAATAGTGAGATAGTATTCATGTGTTCAATGTCCATTCAGAAATCTTATTGTGGAGGGAAAGAAGCTACTCCTAAAGTATTGAGTACTTCTCTTCAGGCTCCTGTACCCACTCCCTAATGGCTGTAATTGAAGTGTGCATGTCTTCATTGGTGGAGGTCCTTAGTAATGGGTGCCGCCTTTTTGAGGAATTGACTTTTGAAGTTGTCTTTGGTAGTGAAGACAACCCATGCTGGAGCTGGTTGAGTTTAGAACCTTCTGCAGATATTTTCGATCCTGTGCAATGATCACACCATACCAGATGGAGAAACAGACTCCCCTTTGCTATGCTGCATCTCCTCAATGCCTAATGAAATATTGCCTCTGGCATGCCTTCTTTGTAATTGCATCAATATGTTGGACCCAATTTAAACAATTCTCACAATAGTGGAACCCCATTAAAGGAAATAGTGGAACCCCGTAAAAGGAACTTGTAAACAAAAGAGAGATTCAATTAAAGTGATTGCATTTCGCTTTTGCTTCAGAAGGTTCTGGGTTCAAATTCCATCCGATGATCATATTTCTATAAAGTAACTGTATTATGTTACATGGACTGGAGTGCCACAGGTTGTGTCCAAATCATCTGATCTAATTGAATGGAAGAATAAACTCACAAAACCTCCTCTAACTCTTCTGTTCCTATTACACAAACAGGCACAATGGCAAACTGAATGAATGCTTGTGTATTTCTGAGGAGCTATTAATTCAGAGGCTTGCCCATCTATCAACAGATCATAACAATACGATAGCACTAATCTGGGAAGATACACAGAGTTCTCTTGGTATCATAACCAGCATTAATTTTAAACCAATACCACAAAATCAAATTAACAGATCATCACATATATTTTACTGGGATTTTGCATTTACACATTGCCTGTCCATGTTAGCTATATCAATCATTTATTTTTTATTTGCTTTGTAATATTCCGGTAATGTGAATTGTGCTTCCATCCTGATTGGAGACAGCCAATGTCAATTCCTAAAAGTGTGGATTTTTTCCAGCTACCCTGTAGAGCTTTTTCTTCATTTGTTATTCCCTTCTACCTACATGACTGAGGTCAGCATGTGTTTGATCCTCTCCAGTCAGAGCCCAGGGTGAGCCTGACCCAGATACGAGTATTAGTTTTGCCTGAGGCAGAATACATTTTTAACCTCTCCGGGGACAACCTGTTCTGGTCTTTTACCTTTGGTAGTGCAATGTATTTGTCACAGTGATGAAGTAGAAAATGTTATGTTTTGTTTCATATATTTCAAAGCCAGCTTGCTTACTTCTTGACTGGATATTTTTCTATATACATTTCCCACATTCTCCAATGCAATTTTCATCTCTATCTGAGCATTTAGAATATGGGTACACAACATTTTTTTATGCCATGAGCCTCTACCATTAACTGAGAGGCCCATGGACCCCAGGTTAGGAACCTTTGTTTTAGACCACACTACAACATTTCTCCTTGCCTTCCTGGGACATTTTATATTCCTTTTGATTCTTTGGGCCCTTGGGCCCTTTGATCCTCTTTAACATGGTCAAAAGCACCCAGCGTTTATCTTCCATTATCCACCTTAAACAACTGTCCCAGTGTTGCCTATCGAGTTATGGTAAATATGTTTCTAAGACAGTCTTCCTATCCCAGAAGCTCACAAGGCCCACTCTCCTAGTTCAATACATGCATCGCTTTTGAGCCAGCAACAATTAGAAATGGATATGCACCCAGCATTAGAAATAAAGTGGATGACCTTGTTGTACAGCTACAGGTTCAAAGATATGATATTGCAGACATCCCACCTCTCCCAGAAGTTCCGGGAGTCTCCCGCATATGAATAGTTGCTCCTTGATGCCTGCAAATTATATACAATATCACAGAAATCAATTTTTTTGAGAGCAAGCGAGCGAGAGAAAGCAAGCGAGAGCGTGAGAGTGAGAGAGCGACCACGAGAGAGAGAGAGAGAGCGAGAGCGCGCCATGGCAGAGTGTTCCAAAATAAAAAGAAAATATAAAACGTACGTCACCCCAGACTACCCTAAAGTGTACCTCTGCCTAATAGGGGTCAAAAATAGTAACAGTGTTGCTCACTGCACTGTTTGCAACAGTGACTTTTCTATTGCCCATGGTGGGTTAAGACTGTAAAAGACATGTTGAGGTGAGACTAACAGGTGTCATTCGTTCATTAGCATAGCTAATGTTATTTAAACTAGCTGGCCAGCTGCTAAGGAGCTACTCTATTGCAGACATCCCACCTCTCCCGGAAGTCTCTGCAAATTGATGATGCTACCTCCCTGAAATGAGTTTTTGCAGGGTGAGATGTCTGACATTGTGGCCACCGCCGAGTCATGGCTAAATGATGGATGTGATTGGGAGCTGAATATCCAAGGGTACACTGGGTATAGGAAAGATAGGAAGGTATGTAAAGGGGGTGGCGTGGCCCTGATGGTAAACAAAGATATCAAATCACTAGAAAGAACGGACATAGGATCAGAAGAGGTAGAATCCTTATGGGTCGAGTCAAGAAATGGCAAGGGTAAAAAGACACTAATAGCAGTTATATACAGGCCTTCAAACAGCAGCCGGGATGTGGAATACAAGTTACAGCCGTAATTAGAAAAAGCGTGCCAAAAGGAAAATGTCAAGATAATTATGGGGGATTTTAATATGAAAGTGGATTAGGAAAGTCAGGAAGGTACTGGATCTCAGGAGAGGGAGTTTGTAGAATGCCTACAGGATGGCTTTTTGGAGCAGCTTGTCCAGAAGCCCACCAGGGGATCGGCTGTTTTGGATTGGGTGCTGTGTAATGAACCTGAGGCGATTAAGGAGCTGGAGGTAATGGAACCCCTTGGAAGTAGTGATCATAATATGATTGAGTTCAGTTTCAAATTTGAAAAGGAGAAGCTGGTATCAGGTGTATCAATATTTCAATGGAACAAAGGAAATTACAGTGGTATGAGAGAGGAACTGGCCCAAGTTGATTGGAAAAGTAAGCTAGAGGGTGGGATGGTAGAGCAGAATTGGATGAAATTCCTACAAGAAATAAGGAAAGTGCAGGAAAAATATATTCCAAGAAAAAAGAAAATCATGAGTGGAAAAATGGCACAAATGTGGCTAACGAGAGAGATTAAGGCTAAACTAAAAGCAAAAGAGACGGCGTACAAGGAAACAAAAATTAGTGGGAAAACTGAGGACTGGACGACTTTTAAAAACTTACAGAAGGAAACTAGGAAAGTCATTAGGAAAGAAAAAATGAATTATGAAAGGAAGTTGGCAATTAACAAGAGTTTTTTAAAATATATGAAGAGTAAAAGAGTGACACGGGTAGATATAGGACCGATTGTAAATGATGCTGGAGAAATTATAATGGATAACAAAGAGATGGCAGAGGAACTAAATGAGTATTTTGCAACAGTCTTCACAGTGGAAGACATTAGCAACACACTTGATAGCCAGAGGTCTCAGGGAATAGAATTAGGTACAGTCAAGATTACTAGAGAGAAAGTGCTTGGGAAGCTAAGTGGACTAAGAATAGATAAGTCTCCCAGACCGGATGAAGTGCACCCACAGGTTCTGAAGGAGGTGGCTTTGGAGATTGTGGAAGCATTGGAAATGATCTTCCAGGAATCAATAGACTCTGGCATGGTTCCGGAGGACTGGAAGGTCGCAAATGTAGTTCCGCTGTTTAGGAAAGGAGGGAAGCAGCAAAAAGAAAATTACAGAACTATTAGTCTGACATCGGTAGTTGGAAAAGTTATTAGAGTCGATCCTCAAGGACGAGGTTATGAAATACCTCGAGGTGCATGACAAGATAGGCCGAAGCCAGCATGGTTTCATGAAGGGAAGATCCTGCCTCACCAACCTATTGGAATTTTTTGAGGTAATCTCATATAAGATTGACAAGGGAGAGGCTGTGGATGTTGTGTATTTGGATTTTCAAAAGGCCTTCGATAAGGTGCTGCATATGAGGTTGCTTAATAAGATGAGAGCCCATGGAATTATAGGAAAGATATTGAAATGGGTGGAGCATTGGCTGATAGGCAGAAAGCAAAGGGTGGGAGTAAAGGGATCCTATTCTGATTGGTTGCCAGTTACTAGTGGTGTTCCACAGGAGTCGGTGCTGGGGCCGCTTCTTTTTACGATGTATATCGATGATTTGGATTATGGATTAAATGGTTTTGTGGCTAAGTTTGCGGATGACACCAAGATAGGTGGAGGAGCAGGAAGTGTTGAGGAAATGGAAAGGTTGCAGAGAGACTTAATCAGTTTAGGAGAGTGGGCAAAGAAATGGCAGATGAGGTACAATGTTGAGAATTGTACGGTTATACATTTTGGAAGAAGAAATAATCAAGCAGATTATTATTTGGATCGGGAGAAAATTCAAAAATCGTAACTGCAAAGGGACTTGGGGGCCCTCATGCAGGACGCCCTAAAGTTTAACCACCATGTTGGATCGGCAGTAAGGAAAGCGAATGCTATGTTGGCATTCATTTCAAGAGGAATACAATAGTGTATAAGAGTAAGGAGGTGTTGATGAGGCTCTATGGGGCACTGGTAAGACCTCATTTGGAATACTGTGTGCAGTTTTGGGTTCCCTATATTAGAAGGGATGTTCTGATATTGGAGAGAGTTCAGAGAAGATTTACGAAGATGATTCCTGGAATGCAGGGGCTAACATATGAGGAGTGTTTGTCGGCTCTTGGACAGTATTCATTAGAGTATAGAAGAATGAGAGGGGATCTCATAGAAACATTTCAAATATTGAAAGGCTTGGACAGAGTAGATGTGGAAAGGCTGTTTCCCTTGGCGGGTGAGTCCAGGACAAGAGGCCACAGTCTTAGAATTTGAGGGTACCCATTTAAGACAGAAATGAGGAGGATTTTTTTTTTAGCCAGAGGGTCATGGATTTATGGAATTCGTTGCCACATACAGCTGTGGAGGCCTGATCATTGAGGGTGTTTAAGGAGGAGATTGATAGGTATCTAATTAGTCAGGGTATCAAGGGATATGGGGAAAAAGCTGGAAATTGGAACTAGATGGGAGAATAGTGGAGTGGCGGAGCAGACTCGATGGGCTGAATGGCCTACTTCTGCTCCTTTGTCTCGTGAACTTGTGATCCACACATAAGCTGGTGGAGTGCAGTATCATTACCTTACCGCTCCTCTTGATCAAGCCATTGGCACTGTCCTATTTTATTTCTTGTTTGAAGAATGAAGGCATGAACATCAGCCGTGACCTTAACACTGACTCCATTTATTTCTCAGTCAAACAGTCCACAACCATCGTGCCTGAGATAATCCCAAATCTGACCATCTGACAATATATACTCATTAAGACACAGACTTCCACCTCCATATCAACAGTTGCTGCTGTGCCTCACAGTATAGGATCCACCTTATACTGAGGTCATCATTTCTGGATTTTATTGTCTCTATGTGGTTATTCCATTGTTCTTTTGATTGTCTTTCCATCTGCAATATTATGTAAACTTCCACTCTCATTAAACCAGTTGTCTTCTGGTGGCCAGAGCTTCCAATTTCAAGTTCTCATTCTCTGGTTTGAATTATTTCTTCAAAGTTCAAAGTTAAAAGCAAACATATGTTACCCATATACTACCTGGAGATTCATTTTCTTGTAGGCATTCACAGCAGAACATTCAAATACAATGAATCAATTAAAAAATCTACACACAAAGTCTGATAAACAACCAGAATGCAAAATAAGATAGACTATGCAAATAAAAAATAAATAAATAATACTGAGAATCAATAATACTTGGTCTCAAGACTATGTTTTCCAGTTGAACAATAATGTAAATAGTGGTCCAAAGTGTTCTGGTGTAATGAGGGAAAGGTCAAACTAATTTTAACAGTTTAGGGAAGTGGTTTGGGCGTACTGGAAATGGGTGTAGATGAGGTTAGAGCTTAAAGCATCCTCAATGATTTAGAGCTAACCCACCCCCCACAACATAAGCCCCCCACCCCCCTGTGTGTGCAGCTGGCAGAGCAAAGCTGCGAACACCATCGTCCCTTTAGTGTTCCACTCTGAACATTAAAATAACATCTTCATCTTCTAGATTCTTTCCCTTCTGATTCATTCTATAAACTTCTAAATTGTATTTTCTCTGGCTGTGGGGAAACCTGATAGAAGTTTATAAACAGAGTAGACAGCTGGCATCTTTTTCCCAGGTTGAAAGGTTTAATACAGAAGGGCATGCATTTAAGATGAGAGAAGGATAAGTCCAAAGGAGGTGTGTCAGGCAATTATTTTACACAGAGAGTGGTGGATGCTGGAACACGCTGTCAGGGTTGGTAGTGGAGACAAACGTCATAAGACTATAAGACACAGGAGCAGAATTATACCATTTGGCCCATCGAGTCTGCTCCTCCATTTCATCATGTCTGATCCATTTTTCCTCCCAGCCCCAATCTCCTGCCTTCTCTCCATATTGCTTCATGCCCTGACCAAGCAAGAATCTATCTATCTCTGCCTTAAATATACATACGGAGTTGGCCTCCACAGTTGCCTGTGGCAAAGAATTCCACAGATTCTGGCTGAAGGAATTCCTTCTCATCTCCATTCTAAAAGGATGCCCCTCTATTCTGAGGGCTGTGTGCTCTGTCTTAGGTTCTCCCACCATAGGAAACATCCTCTCCACATATACTCTAATAAGGCCTTTCACCAATTTGATGGGTTTCAATGAGGTCACCACTCAATCTTCTGAATTCCAGTGAATATGATAGAGGTATTTAAGGGGCTTTTAGAGAGCCACATGAATGTGAGGTGAATGGAGAGATATGAACTAATTTAGGCAGAAGGGACTAATTTAGTTCAGCATTTAAATACTAGTTTTGAAATGCAATTTGGTAGTTTATAGAATGAATAAGAAGATAAAGAATGCCAGAAGATGAAGATGCTATCTTAATGCTTAGAGTGGAGCATTGAAGGGATATTTTTGCCTACAGCTTTGCTGCCCACATGCACACACCAGGAGAGAAGCTTTTTCAGATTGGGTTAGCTCTAAATTACTAAATGTGCTTTAAGCAGCAACCTCATCTGCACCCATTTCCAGCCAGGTCAAAACACCTCCAAAAGGCTGTAAAGATGAGTTTGGAATCAGGGTAGAAACAGTTTAATCCTCCCTTCACCTTATCCCAAACAACCCTCCCCTCCTTAGCCCCATCTCCTCACAAATCCAAAATAGAAGGAGGGCTTTCATTAGTTTACACTGTTGTTGATACAAACCTGTCTTACTGATCCTCAGCTATGTTTCCTTATGTAACACCCCCAGTGCGATTAATGGGGTGTAAGCAGCAATGTTATTTTCAGTCAAGGGCAGTGACAAATCAGCATATAGGAGCCATGACAACCTCTCCTTCAGCATCAGCATAACCAAAGAGGTGAGTATCAACTTTAGGAGGAAGAAGCTGGAGGTCTATGACCCAGTCCTCAGTAGGGTATTGGAGGATTGGAGGTGAAGAGGATCAGTAACTTTAAATTCCTTGTTGTTAACATATCATAGGATCTGTCCTCGGACCATCATGTAAGTGCCATCACAAAACAATGATAGGACTTCAACTTTCTTACAAGTTTGCACAGATTTGGTATGTCACCAAAAACTTTGACAGACTTCTATAGATGTACAGTAAGGAGTATCAAAACTGGTTGCATCAAGGCCTGGTATGGAAACACCAATGCCCAGGAACGGAAAAATCTACAAAAAGTGATGGATACAGCCCAGCTGATCACATGCAAAGCCCTTCCACCATTGAATACATTCACATGTAGCACTGCCAGAAGATACCAGAATCAATTTGCAAAGACTCCCACCATACAGGCCATAGCCTCTCCTCACTACTACCATAAGGAAGGAGGTGCATAAGCCTTAGGTCCCATACCACCAGGTTCAGGAACAGTTATTGCCCCACAACCATCAGGCTCTTGAACCAGTGAGGATAATTTCACTCCCTACAACTCTGAATTGATTCTACAACCTATAGACTTGCTTTCAGGGACACAACTTAAGTTTTCAGTATTATTTTTCTATTTGCACAAATTGTCTTTTGCACAGTAGTTGTTGTCAGTCATTAAGTATAGAATTTTGTAAATCTGTTGTATTTATTTTTCCTTTAAATTTCTGCAAGAAAATGGATTTCAAGGTAGTATATGAAAACATATACTGTATGTATTTTGATTATAAATTTAATTTGAACTTTGAATGTATTCACATCACTCTATCACAGGAGTTACTGAAAATTACATGACGTAAGATAACCATTTTCTATTAATCACATAATTTGAATGACTTTGCCTTTTGTATCATGTTCCCGAAAGGAAAAGATAATGCACTCATGACAACTGTGGTGAAAACTGTCACAGAAAAAGGTTTTAGAACAATTCTGCTGGGACCCACTTTGATACCACAGCAAGCATTTATAGCTTGTAATAAGACCATGAGACCATAAGACATAGGAGCAGAATTAGGCTATCTGGCCCATCAAGTCTGCTCCACCATTCAATCATGGCTGATGCATTTTTTTTCTGTCTCCTCCTCAACCCCAGTTGCCGGCCTTCTCCCAAGCTCCACAGCTGCCCGTGGCAACAAATTCCACAAACTCACCACCCTTTGGCTCAAGAAATTTCTCCACATCACTGTTTTGAAAGGGCACTGCTCTATCCTGAGACTATGCCCTTTTGTCCTAGCCCCTCTCACCATGGGAAACATCCTTTCCACATCTACTCTGTCTAGACCTTTCAACATTCAAAATGTTTCAATGAGATCCCCCCTCATCCTTCTGAATTCCAGCAAGTACAGACCCAGAGCCATCAAACGTTCCTCGTATGATAACACTTTCATTCCTGGAATCATCCTTGCGAACCACCTCTGGACCCTCTCCACTGCCAGCACATCTTTTCTAAGATAAGGGACCCAAAACTGTTCACAATACTCAAGGTGAGGCCTTATAGAGCCTCAACATGAAATGAATGCTAACATCACAGTTTCCTTCCTCCCCTAGTTGTGGGGGGGGGGGGCAGTCTCAGGAACAATTTGTGATGACCATGAGATTATAATGATGAGATTTGACTTTAATGTTACTTGAATATTACGCTTAGACTTGATTGCAACCATTTCTTGCATCATTCTAGATCTTCAACCTAACTCTTGTCAAATTTCATACTTTTATATCTGGCGTGTTTTCCATGATACCTGCTTCCAGTGTGCTCCTTGAACCTTACTCTTGTATTCTAGACCTTCTGAATTTAATGCTAACATAGCATTTGCCTTCCTTACCACCAGCTCAACCTGCAAGTTAACCTTCAGGGTGTTCTACACAGGGACTCCCAAGTCCCTCTGCATCTCAGATTCCTGGATTTTCTCCCCGTTTAGAAAATAGTCCGCACATTTATTTCTACTACCAAAGTGTATGACCATGCATTTTCCAACATTCTATTTCATTTGCCACTTTCATTCCCATTCTCCTAATCTGTCTCAGTCCTTCTGCATCCTACCTGTTTCCTCAACACTACCTGCCCCTCCACCAATCTTCGTATCATCTGCAAACTTGGCAACAAAGCCATCTATTCCATCATCTAAATCATTTATATACAGCATAAAAAGAAGTGGTCTCAACACTGACCCCTGCAGTATACCAGTCAATAACATTATCAATAATGTTATATTGAACGTCCATGAAGCCTTCATTTTCCAGATGATGTTTGAAATGGAAAATCTGATATGGTGTCTAATGGCAACTGACCCAGCCCGAATCCTTTGTATTTCTGTACCCTCACCAAGCAGTATTACCTTCCCAGAGCAGATTAGGCAGGGGTCAGTCTAACAGTCATCAGTACTTGTCATTGTAAAAACTCATAACAGTATCTGGATCGGTGATCTTGGCATGAGCGCTCATATTTGTATCTCTGACAACATAGGTGATGATTATGATGTGACTATGGAGAAAAATTCTGTTGGAATTATTTTCCATTCACTCTCCTTACCAATGAAATCTTGCCTGAGGATTGTGTCTGTTCTATCCTGAATTAAGATTGCTCAAGGTGATCAGTACGTCTCCCTCAGGCCAGACTTTTCAGGCAGGTTATCCTGCTTGTTTTCCTGCTTCAGTTCAAAACCAAATGGATCGGTAAGAGTATATGCAAATTACACCACTGAGTTTTAGAGCAACAATGAAGGTCCTCCATCTCTGTCTGTCCTTGACAATTTGGTCTTGGCGGTGTTCAGGGCTTCCTTCATCATGCCAGTTGCTTCCTCATGGTTTTCACTACTGTCAGCCATGCAAGTCCTGAGCGGAGACTCAAGAATACTGTTGCACACAGATATGGAAGGATTCTTCATTGCTGTTTCAGTAAATATTTTTCTTTGACCAGTCAGGGTTCTTACACCAGAGATGAACCCCCAAACATGGAGGACTGGTGGACCACTCTCAGTCTGACCTCTACAAAAACTAAGTTTGGCATGGTTGACCCTAACAAGAGCCAAAGCACAAGGCCCTGACTCCAGCCATATAGCCTCCAAACCCTATGACAAGGTTGTGGTCTTTTTGGAGGATATACAAAGAAAGTAGATTATATTTTACCAGCCAAAGACAGCAAAATATATATGGAAGCATTATCCATAGAATTTGACTGTTCCTAAGCAGACCAGGGTCTACAAAATAAAATGTCAGAGATGAGATGGGGCAATTATGAATGGCTAAAAAGGGGAATTTCATTCCAACAATTCGGAATGCCTTCAATGTATGATGTAACCTAAGTCTGTCTTGAACCAAATGTGATTAATAATATGGATGCCCTATAAATTAATTTAAAGTAGTTTTAGCTTTAGTTTGAATTCTCTTGAAAGTAAATGGTGCTGGTGAATTGGGGTGAGCAGTGTACTAATTAACATGAATAAGTTACTGACACTTTTGTGATGACTATTTGAAATCAACATTAACAGTAATGGACTGTAATTACATTTTCCACAAATCCACTTACCAGGTAATAGAAAGCAGCATTAAGACTATTTTCACTTCTATGCTATTTTTCAGCCAGTCTATTGTAAATTAGTAACCTTTTTACAACCTCACATTGGAGCCCATGTGAGATAGCACTTAGGATGTTCTGAAGAGGACTGCATACTCAAAAAAGTAAACCAATGGTCTTTATAAAATCCATAAGATTTATTATACTTATTCGAAAGTCTTGCACTTTTTTTTACTTTTCATTATTTGTGACTAGCATTGCAAAGATTATTGTCTACTTACATTTATCCTTGGCTGTCCTCTGAAAGGTTGAACATAGTACATATATAGTCAAATGACAATATGTTAAAACTATTGTAGCACTGGCATAAGGATTTATGGCAACTGCTTTGTACTTCAAACTGGTTTGCTAAAATGTTTTTCCTCTCAACTGGTCACTGATTTAACTTTAATCCATTTCTATCCTGACCTCTAGGTTTTGGGCTCACAGCCAGTCTGTGATGTATACTAGGATGATTCTAAGCAGAATGGAGAAACAGAGGGATATTAGGATCCAAGTCGCTAGATCACTCAAAGTTCTCACGCATTGATAGGATGGTTAAGAAGGCATATGGTGTGCTGGCCTTCATTAGTCAGGGCATTGAGTTCCAGAACTACAAGGTAACGTTGCTAAACTCTGGTTAGACCACACTTAGAGTATTGCGTTCAGTCCTAGTCACCTCATTATAGGAAGGATATGGAAAATTTAGAGATGTGCAGAGATTTACCCAGATTAGAGAACATGTCTTATGAGGAAAGGTTGAGCAAGCTAGGGCTTTTTCTTTTTGAGTGAAGGAGTCCGACTGGACAGTCAGCACCTTTTCTCCCCAGTAACAAAGGCAAATACCAGAAGACACCCATTTAAGGTGAGTTGGAGAAAGCATAGGGCAGATACAAATGTAGGTTTTATTACATATTGAGTAGTGGGTACCTGTTACCTGGAACACACAGCTGGGCGTGGTACTAGAACCTAATACTGTACAACAGGAACATTTAGGAGATGCTTAAATAAGCAGATGGATGTAAGAAAAATGGAGCATTTGGGGCTATGTAGGAGTGAAAGGTTAGGTTGATCATGGAGTAGGTTTACATTGGTCAACACAACAGTTCTGCGCTGTACTGTTCCATGTTCAATGATATGAAGATGGAATTGAACAGAACGATTACGCAGGCAGGTGTCTTTGATTAGCTATACATACTGAACTTTATCTTTGCCTGTTTTTCTTTGAGCAAGACAGCCCTTGCAGAAACTCATCTCATTGATAGTCTTGGCTCCCAGCCGGGCAGAAATATAGTTGGAGGTTGTTGGTGTAGGAGGCAAAAGTGGGTGGAAGTTATAAAGAACAGATTGCCAAGAGGCCCTGCAATTTCCCTTATGAGAGCATAATGGCAGGAATATCAAACTCAGGAGACAAAGATGCAAACTCTAACCCGAGTCTGGAGGATCTTTGGATGAAATGGAGACTGGGAATTCTGATAACCATTGGAGAAATGTGAGAATGGTAGGTGAAGGGTAAATACTTCTACTACATCTACCCCAGAAGCAGCACTGCAAAAGATGACAATTCCAAAAATCTGTCCTTACTTCCCTTTACCTTCCATATTTCTGGGGAAGTCAGCCCAGCAAGTCAACTGGTATTTCTATGGGCAGCCTCATAATACTTAACTTAATATTCAAAATTAATATTTAATAATTAAATGGACCCACACCTCCTGGAAGTGGGTGGGCTAATTGACTTTTGCCATGCCTGGTTCCTCTCAAAGTGGGTGGGTTGAAGCTAGGCTGGGTATCTGTGTGATATCTCATTATATACATCTCATTCAGATTTGGTAGTTCAAATTAACCAATAAAAATTTAGTTGAAGTAATACCATTATATCTGGATTCCAAACCTTTCTGAGATATATAGATATATAACTCAGTGGCCATTTTGTTAGGTACTCCTGTGCACCTGCTCATTAATGCAAATAACTAATCAGCCAATCATGTGGCAGCAACACAATGCATAAAAGCAGGCAGACATGATCAAGAAATTTAGTTGTTACTCATACCAGACATCAGGACGGAGAAGAAATGTGAACTAAGTGACTTTAACCGTAGAGTGATTGTTGGTGCCAGACAGGGTGGTTGAGTATCTCAGAAACTGCTGATCTTCAGGGATTTTCACGCATGATAATTTCTAGAGTTTACAAAGAATGGTACAAAGAACAAAGACACCTAGTGAGTACTATTATGAATGAGAGAGGTTAGAGTAGAATGGTCAAACTCACTCAAGCTGAGAGGAAGGTGGCAATAACTAAAATAACCACACATTATAACAGTGGTGTGTAAATGAGCAACTTTGAATGCACAACATGTCAAACCTTGAAGTTTATGGGCTACAGCAGCAGAAGAGCACAGATATACACTCTGTGATCACTTGCTGCCATTCCTTTGACCTAGTTGATTTAGTATCAGGATTTTTAATTGGTTCAAAATTATGAGATGTGGGACTCACATTTCTCAATTCAGTAGTATGGCAACCAGGACGGCTTTCCTCTTTTATTCTTGTTAGTTTTCTGAAGCTGACTTGTGGAACAAGTGAAGAATAACTGTGTCCTCTTTTCTCCATCTCTGCACAAATCCTAGCAACAGTGAAGTCCTCATATGGTGTAAGTATTACTACTGAAAAGATGCTTGAAGTAATTGGATAGTGCACAGGTCAGAGTACTTATTATTCAAAGATATTGTGCAAATTCACTTACTCTTAACTTCCTGAGGCAGCTCTCCTTGTCTTGCTTATCTGCAGATTTCTCTGTTTATGTTGTTTGTTTACGCTTTACTTTAGCAACATTGGAAGATGCATTTTTAAATCAAATCATATTTATACCGGTGCAATACCTGACACTGTGGAGTGAGAAGCTACAAGACTGAAGCTTCATCCACAAAATGGTGGAGGAACTCAGCAGGCCAGGCAACATCTATTGAAAAGAGTAAACAGTCCAAGTGGGAGACCACTTTGCCAAGAATCTATGCTCCGTCTTCCCGAAAAAGCGGGAGCTGCTAGGATTTCAATTCTACTTCCCATTCCGACATGTCAGTCCTTGGCCTTCTCTACTGTCGCTATGAGGCCACACTCAGGTTGGAGGAGCAACACATTATATTCTGTCTGGGGAGCATTCTCGAACTTCTGGTACAGTAATGCCCCCCACTTCACCATTCACCATTTCTGTTTCACTCTCTCACCTTATCTCCTTACCTGCCCATCACTTTTCTCTGGTTCTCCTCCCCCCTTCCCTTTCTTCCATGGTGTGCTGCCCTCTCCTTCATCTCCAGCCCTTTATCTCTCTCACCAATCAACTTCCCAGCATTTCACTTCACCCCTCCCACTCTCTCAGGCTCACCTATGACCTATCACCTTATAATTCTACCTCCCCTCCCCCACCTTCCTACTCCGACTTCTCTTTCTTTTCAGTCCTGATGAAGGGTCTCGGCCTGAAACGTTGACTGTTTACTCTTTTCCATGGATGGTGCCTGGCCTGCTGAGTTCCTTCACCATTTGTGACTCCCGGATAATGAAGCAGTTCATACTGAAATGCAGGCTTCGGCTGACAAGTGGCAAGTAACATTCGAGCCATGCAAGTGCCAGGCAATAAGCATCTTCAACAAGAGATGCTCTGACCACCATTCCTTGACATTCAGTGGCATCACCATCGCTGAATCCCCTAGTATCAACATCCTGGGGGTTACCATTGACAGCAAACTGAACTGGTCTAACCATATAAACACCATGGCTACCAGAGCAGGTCAAAGGCTAGGAATCCTGCAATGTGTAACTCACATCCTGACTCCCCAAAGCCTGTCCACCATCTACAAGGGTCAGGTCAGGAGTGTAATGGAATACTCACCACTCGCCTGGATGAGTGCAGCTCCATCAACACTCAAGAAGCTTGACACCATCCAGTACAAGGCAGCCCACTTGATTGGTACCCCTTCCCCAAGCATCCAATCCCTCCACCATCAACAAACAGTTGCAGCAGTGTGTACTATCGACAAGATGCATTGCAACAACACAGCAAAGTTCCTTTGGAAACACCTTCCAGTCCCACGACCACTACCATCTAGAAGGACAAGAACAGCAGATACCTGGGAACACCACCACTTGGAAATCCTCCTCCTAGTCACTTACCATCCTGACTTGGAAATATATCACTGTTCCTTCACTCAATGTCACTGGGTCAAAATCATGGAAGTCCCTCCCTAACAGCACTGTAGGTGTACCTACATCTCAGGGACTTCTGCAGTTCAAGAAGGCAGCTCATCACCACCTTCTCACCACTTTCAAAAGTCGAAAGATTCTGGCATGGTTCTGGAGGACTGGAAGATTGCAAATGTCACTCCACTATTTAAGAAGGGGGCAAGGAAGCAAAAAGGATATTATAGACCTATTAGCTTGACATCGGTGGTTGGGAAGTTGTTGGAGTCGATTGTCAAGGATGAGGTTACAGAGTACCTGGAGGCATATGACAAGATAGGCAGAATTCAGCATGGTTTCCTTAGAGGAAAATCCTGCCTGACAAACCTATTGCAATTCTTTGAGGAAATTACAAGTAGGCTAGACAAGGGAGGTGCAGTGGATGTTGTATATTTGGATTTTCAGAAGGCCTTTGACAAGGTCCACACATGAGGCTACTTAACAAGATAAGAGCCCATGGAATTACGGGAAAGTTACATACGTGGATAGAGCTTTGGTTGATCGGCAGGAAACAGAGAGTAGGAATAAAGGGATCCTATTCTGGTTGGCTGCCGGTTACCAGTGGTGTTCCACAGGGGTCCGTGTTGGGGCCACTTCTTTTTACATTGTACATCAGCGAATTAGATTATGGAATAGATGGCTCTGTGGCTAAGTTTGCTGACGATACGAAGATAGGTGGAGGGGCCGGTAGTGCTGAGGAAACGGAGAGTCTGCAGAGAGACTTGGATAGATTGGAAGAATGGGCAAAGAAGTGGCAAATGAAAGACAATGTTGGAAAGTGTATGGTTATGCACTTTGGCAGAAGAAATAGACGGGCAGACTATTATTTAAATAGGGAAAGAATTCAAAGTTCTGAGATGCAACGGGACTTGGGAGTCCTCGTACAGGATACCCTTAAAGTTGACCTCCAGGTTGAGTCAGTAGTGAAGAAGGAAAATGCAATGTTGGCATTCATTTCTAGAGGAATAGAGTATAGGAGCAGGGATGTGATGTTGAGGCTCTATAAGGCGCTGGTGAGACCTCACTTGGAGTACCATGGGCAGTTTTGGTCTCCTTATTTAAGAAAGGATGTGCTGACGTTGTAGAGGGTACAGAGAAGATTCACTAGAATGATTCAGGGAATGAGAGGTTTAACATATGAGGAATGTTTGTCCACTCTTGGGCTGTATTCCTTGTAGTTTAGAAGAATGAGGGGAGACCTCATAGAAACTTTTCGAATGTTGAAAGGCATGGACAGAGTGGATGTGGCAAAGTTGTTTCCCATGATGGGGGAGTCTAGTACGAGAGGGCATGACTTAAGGATTGAAGGGCGCCCATTCAGAACAGAAATGCAAAGAAAGTTTTTTAGTCAGAGGGTGGTGAATCTATGGAATTTGTTGCCACGGGCAGCAGTGGAGGCCAAGTCATTGGGTGTATTTAAGGCAGAGATTGATAGGTATCTGAGTAGCCAGGGCATCAAAGGTTATGGTGAGAAGGCGGGGGAGTGGGACTAAATAGGAGAATGGATCAGCTCATGATAAAATGCTGGAGCAGCCTCGATGGGCCGAATGGCCTACTTCTGCTCCTTTGTCTTATGGTCTTCTCAAGGGCAATTAGGGATGGGCAATAAATTTTGGCTTAGCTGGTGATGCCCATATCCCACAAATTAATAAAAATTGCATTCCTAGTTTCCCTTTGTTCCTTTACGATCATAGTGCTGGACCCACGAGTAAAAAAAGGACTTGACTTTTGAAAATGAATCACCTGGTGTTTATCTGTATTGAACTCAATTTGCCATTCTTCTGCCCATTTTCCAAATTGATGTAGATCCCATTGTAATTAGTGGTAAACTTCTTCACTAGCAGCAACGCTCCCTAATTTCATGTCATCTGCATACTTATTATTAAGGCCTGTGCATTTTCCAAATCACTTATATAAATAAAAAATAACAAGGGTCCTAATACGATCCCTGCAATACACCACTAGTTACTGGCCTTCCTTCTGAGAAACAAGCTTCAACCACCACTCTCTACTTCATACCTCTGAGCCAATTTGAAAGTACGTAAGTAGCTCTCTCTGGTATCCATGGAACTAATCCTCTGAACCAGCCTATCCGTACAGGACTTTGACGAAGGAGAGTAAATGTTATCCAAGTAGATAACATCCACTATCCTACTCTTATCTATTTTTTTGGATACCTCTTTAGAAATCTCTGAAAGATTTGTTGTCTATCATCATCTATATAGTGCAACTTCAAACAAAACAAAAACAAGATGCTAAAGGAGCTCAGCTAGTCAGGCAGCATCTATGGAGGGAAGGAGGCAGCTGTTGAACATCATGTTTATTGCTCCATATTCTATATCTGCAGCTTCTTACGCCTTTCTAATATAATTTCATTTGGTGTAAAATGATACAATGTTGGAGAATTGCTAGGGAAATGCATTCCCATTGGTCATTCTCAAAGCAACAATGATTTCTTCGCACATCTTTGGATTGGGATCTGACTGAGCTAAGTCATTGACATCTGACTTTCCAACCTTCTGATGTCCCACTACACTGAACCCCAATCCTCCAATACCTTAATGGAAACTGTGATTCAGATCATCACCAACACAGCTCAGACCCTAATCCAGCCCTCCAGCCATACTCAATCCCCTGATTGTCCTGTTTCTGGGACCTCCAACTGTTTGCTTCTCCTTCCGTATGATGTACCTGAAACAGTGAACTGTAATTTCAACCCCTAGTCACTTTCCCTTATATACAGTATGTTCTGTTTTCCTTTTGAGTTCTGTGAAAAGGGACATTGAGTTAATGTTTAAGGTTCAAGAGCTTTCATCAAAAGACGAGATACTACCTAACCTGCTGACTGTTTTCAGAATGCTTATATTTATTTCAGATTTTCAGCAACAACACCTTTTCGAATTTTTAATTTCTTTCACGTTTCTCCTCAGCAGAGCACCTTGGTACATCTTACATTAGACTGCAATATAATTGTGATTGATATTGTTGTTCTGTACTTTCAATATTCTAGTTCACATATATGTATCTTCCACTATCTTCCACTTATCTTTTCAGTCTACAAGGAAATAACAAACCTTTCCAATTTTATGCTTAATTGGTCCCTTGGAATGAATTAAGATTTTTTTTGAGATAAGATTAATCTATTTTCAGTGATTACATTTTATATGTTGCATAGTTGTACATTGAGTTCAGCTACTACCTCACTATTTTGACAACGAATGTTCAATTTTGATATAGTGTGCAGTATGTGTAGAGTTCATATAGTCTGTCTATGACCATGTGTGTTTCCTCCAGGTGCTCCGATTTCCTACAATATTCTAAAGATATGTGGGTTGGCAGATTATTTTGTCACTATAAACTATAATATTCACAATAAATGATCCCATGTTCTATGATTCCATATTCTTTCTTTGATTACCTACTGATTGTAAGTAGCATTCTTTATTAAAAGGTGAGAAACTGGGACTTCTTATACATAATTTTCATTGTATAATTTGGAGATGTGGGATAGTTTACTCAACATCATATCACATTCTTTTTAGAAGTGCTCAGGGAATTCAATTCAGCCTTTGACATTGGCACATTGTCCACGTGATTTGATGTCTGCGCTTCAGTGAGTAGGAGGTTTTAAGTTTCTACCACAAATTTGCCAAACAATGGGTACTTAATTGTACTGCACATATTTTATCCGTGGGCAGAAATGAACAGAGGTTGCTAGTAATTTTATTAGTAGTTAACTTTATCCCTACCTTTGCTCTTCTGATGCAGCTATCTTGCAGGTGCTATGATCATAATAAACATTTCACCATCTCAGGTACCTTTAAATTTTACAGCTTGAGTATGAGGATCCTGCCTTGAAGGAGAGAAAGCTACATCCGTTCTGTGCAAAGCAAACCACTTTTGTCAATCTATTCAACAGCAATTAGCATTTATATTATTCCATTAACAGTAAAATATTTGGGCTGTTTCCCTTGATTATCAGACCACATTGGACATGCATCCATTTCATATCAGATCATATTAGACATACAGCTAATTATTTATATGGGTGAGCATGAAGCTTGGCCAATGAGATACATTTTAAGGAGCATCATAAAGAGGTAAGGAGTCTTTTCGTAAAGGAATTCCAGAGTTGAGAGCCAAGGCAGCTGCAATGGGAAGTATGCGGAAAATCTTTGATGCAAAAGAAGACTAATGTGGAGAACTGGTATTTAGACTAGAAGAGATCGCAAAGATAAGAAAGGACAAACGGAATCTTGAACATGAGGAGAAGAATTGAAGTTGCAGCGAGTGCAGATAAGCAAACATCAAGGTGAGGAATGAGCTGGCTGTTGTAAGTGGTATAACCCTCTGGCTCACCCGCTCGCATTCGCTTAGGGGAATCAGCTTCCGGCTGTGCCAGACTGGGTATTCACGTTTGTGTGGATGCTGTGTAATGTATACCCAGTCACAAACCCACAATGCAAAATATCAGACAGTACACCATATGCAAGTAAATGATAGACTTTATGAATCTTAATCTGAATATAGGGTTAGTATGAAAATAAATAAAACAAAAAAAGGGCCCAAAATTAAAGTCCCGATATCTGTTGGAGCTCACTCAGTAGGCATTCCTCCACCATCGATCTCCACCAAAACGTCACCGGGTTTCCTCTAAATTTCCCGACACCTCTCCCTCCTTGGATACCCATGGGCTTGCTCTCCGAGGGGCTTCCTGCCGCTCACATTCCTGCTGGAAGTGTCCCTCTTCCCCACAGTTATAGCACAGGAAGGGACCTTCCTGAATTAAGTTCCTACAGTTGTTCGAGCAAGAAAGTATCAGTTAAATCGAAGTTTGCAAAGCAAGTAGTACTGTGAATTATTGTCAGTTTGTTGTCTTTTGTACACTGGTCATCCGCCCTGTTAGTGTAATCTTTCATTGATTCTATTATGACTATTGTATTTATTGAGCATGCTCACAAGAAAGTTAATCTGGATGTATAAGGTGACACATATATACTTTGATAATAAATTTACTTTGAACTTTGAACTGTGTTTCCCAAATAACAGATACACTACTGAAAGAAATTGACCTGATGTCTGTCAGCAAAAGTCTCAGTTGCATTAGGATTAGCATCCATGTCAGACATGGAAAATGATTCATCTACTGTATGCCAGTGTGATTCACTGCTAGAAATGTGTATCAAATTTCCAGAGTGGTGCAATTTCATCCAGAAACCATTGTTCTTGTTCACCACACTAATAGTCATCAGATTCCAACCAAGCTTCCAGATAAATAAGGTTTAATGATCATTCAGAAAGGATCCAAATTTAAGGTTGATTTATACTTGTGCCATAGCCTAGCAAGTGAGCTACGCTGTTGTGAACATTTATACTTGTGCGTTAGTGTGTCTGCGTCGCGCTGCAATTCACCGCCAAAGCGCTAGTTGGCAATGGGGTTTCTATGCCACTGTGCTGAGTTTCTTCATGTTGAAACTCAACACGAAGAAACTCAAACTTCAAATAATGGTGACTGAAACTGAAGGAGGGCAAACTTTCTGTGCTTGTCCAGCCACTGAGAGACGTCGCGACACGTAGTTACATTTTGGGAGAGGTGCGCATTAGGCTATGGCGTACGGTTTGCATAGAGTACAGCGTAGGGTGCGCCGCTATGCCGTACATTTGACACACAAGTATAAATCTGATAAAAAATGTTATTTGACACCTGCTCTCAGATGCAAGTCTAATGTATGAAGGTGAGGCTTGTGGTCATGTAGCAGTGCCATGCATTGATAGCTTTAGCCATCAGTGCGTGACAATTGTTCCGCATCAAACGAGGAATCTTTGTCAAAAAAAGGGCATTGAACTCACAAAATCAAAGTGGCATTTTAAATCAATTAACATAAGACCCTCGAAAATATTTTGTTGGAAACAAGACTGATGATTACAAGGCTAAGTATAGACTGAGGTAATTAAATATTCTATGTGATATATGTTAGTTTTACTGCAGGAATATAAATGTCTTATAGAGAAAGTAGATGCCTTTTATTGACGAGTGTAGCTTTCAAGTTAGATGGATGTTCACTTAAAGGCTGCTCAATAATTTTAAAGCAGAAAATATCAATAACGTCCTAAATAACATAGATCATGGGTGGAGTAAACTTGATGGTCTCAATGACATTTTTTATAATCCATCTTTTTACAATTGTGATAAAAGAAGCCAAAATGAAATGACTTGTGAAGATACAGTATATGAAACGTAAAATCCATTGAGTCCTCAAATTCCAGCCTTATTTCAAATTGGAATTTGCATTTTTGCATTTCCAGTCAGGTTGAACTGTTGCAGTGTTTGTAGCTTTCATGCTTTTCTGAACAGAATGCTTAATCCAGTTGCCAGTAAACACACATGTTATGCCAAGATCAATTTGTGTTTTAATTTCTCATAATTGGTTTAGAAATCAGTTAAAATAGTTTTCAAATAGTTAATGACATTGAATATTGGTGTAATAATAAATACGCAACCGCCATAGGTCCTCAAGAAAAAAAATACGGTGGATTCCAGTTAATTGGGACACATCAAGACCAGTATATTTTGGCCCAATTAAGCGGGCTGTCCAATTAGCCGAAGTTCCATGGAGAAAGTTAAAAATGTATAAAAAAGACAAACTGAGTAACACATTATGTATTTAAATGAAATACAGAACAATTTAGAACACTACCAACAGTACTACAGAACTATAAGAGGAATTCGTCTGGTGTACGCAATGAACAAAATCAACGATGACACCTAGAGCGGATAATGGACCGCCTTCATACAATGCTATCCAATGATTCCATCCTCCAAATCTTCATTTTCATTGCAACATTCAGGATGATTGCTGATACCTTCAAATTCTTCGTAGTTCCTTACTTGCTGAAGTAGTGAAATGGTTTCATTTTCACTCCTGACTGTTTCTGGCAACTCCAAGCTTGAATGCTTGAAACACCATTGAGCAAAACAGTTCTGAATTCTCTTACTGCTTGTTTCTTGCCAAATATCAGTAAGAAAAATTGCTGCTATATGAACAAAAGCACATGCAACTGATGCTATTTGAAAACTGTTCGCTCAAAGCATCGTGTAGCATCTAATGGCCACACAAGTGTACATGACTGACACCACTTAGATTCTCCTGCCCAAGTAAGCAGCATAGTGTCCCAAATAAACAAAGGGAAGCCCAGAAATTTTCTCGAATAGTTTTGTTTTTTACAAGTTATGCCAAGTAAGCGCCGGCCTCGATTAACCGATGGCCCAATTTACCGGAATCCACTGTACCAACAATTGAAGTCTAGTTTTTGTAATTAGCTTATGGAAAAATGATAAAAAGGAATAGGATATTGAGTTTTAATATTTTCAGCCAGTTTAAAATTCTGTAGTTATTGAAAACAAATTACAGCCAAAACAAGGCAGCACTGTCTCAGTTAATTCAGCAAGTTGTACTCAATGCAAAAAGAGAAAATCTGCATATGCTGGAAAACCAAGAAGCACACAGAATTGCTGGAGGAACTCAGCAGAGCAGGCAATATGTATGGAAAAGAGTACAAATGACGTTTTGGGCTTCAGCAGGACAGGAGAAGAAAAGATGAGTTGATTTCAGAGGTGGGGGGAAGGTCGCCCCACTTTTTAAATCTACTCCTCATCATTTTTCTCCAGTCCTGCTGAAGGGTCTCAGCCCAAAACATCGACTGTACTCTTTCCCATAGATGCCACCTGGCCAGCTGAGTTCCTCCAGCTACTTGTGTGTGTTGCTTGGATTTCCAGCATCTGCAGATTTTCTCTTGTTTATCATTGTAATGAGACTCTGAATCTCCTGTCATGAAAAAGAATTAAACCCTGTATTATTGATAAATGGGAGGAGGAGGTTCATAGTTAAATCCTGCTGTGACCAGCTGCAGCTTCCCTTACTTTATTTTCCAAATCCAACATTAATGAAAGGTTTCAGAGTACAGACTTTGTCTAAGCCTACAGCATCCTTTACATCTGTACCTTTTCACCATTTGCTCTTTTAACCTTTTGAAATTACATGCAGTACTTACTCGAAATTAGAGTGAAATATATGGAGACATGAGAGTTTACCAGATTAGCTTCTCAATTCTAAAGACTCTCAATCATTATGAAGCAAAGTATTTATATGCAAAGAACTTGGACATATATAGTTATTGATTTCTGTTTATTTTTGAATAGGGATCAGCCAAAATATAACTTTAGTGGCACCTGGGTGTCACTATCTCAGAGGACCTGTCCGGGACCCATCGTATAAATGCAATTGCAAAGAAAGCATGACAACGTGTCCACCACTTTAGGAAGCTGCAGAGATTAGGCATGGCATCAAAAATCTTGACAAACATCTATGGATGTGGAGAGTACATTGACTGGCTGCTCTGCAGCCTAGTATGGGAACACCAATGCATTTGAGTGGAAAGTCCAACAAGAGGTTGTGGATTCAGCCCTGTACATCACAGGCAAAGCCCTCCCAACCACTGTGCACATCTACATGAAACGCTGTCGTAGGAAAGCAGCATCTATCATCAAAAATCCTCACCAGCTAAGCCATGCTCTTTTCTCGCTGCTGCCATCAGGTAGAAGGTACTAGTACTCACACCACTAGGTGCAAGAACAGTTACTCAACCAACAGAGAATATCTACACTTTTCTATTGAGACGTTCACACAACCAATGATCTCACTTCAAGGACTCTGTATCTTGTTATTTCATGCTCTCATTATTTATTGCTATTTACTCATATTTGCATTTGCACAGTTTGTTGTCTTCTGTGCTCTTGCTCCTTCATTGATCCTGTTTACAGTTACTGTTCTATCATTTTGCTGAGAATGCCTGCAGGAAAAAGAATATCAAGGGTGTATGCGGTGGCGTGTTTGCACTCTGTGAATAAATTTACTTTGAACTATGAATATACCTGTACACCTGCTCATTAATACAAATATCCAATCAGCCAATAATATGGCAGCAACTCAATGCATAAGGACATGCAGCCGTGGTAAAGAGCATCGGTTGTTGTTCAGACCAGACCAAACATCAGCATGGAGAAGAAAGGTGATCTGAGTGATGTTGACCATGGAATGATTGTTGATGCCAGAAGTGTGGTTGGAATATCTCAGAAACTGTTGATCTCCTTGGATTTTCACACACAACGGTCTCCAGACTTTACAGAGATTGGTGCGAAAAACAAAATACATCCTAAAGAACAGCAGTTCAGTGTGCAAAAATACCTTTTTAATTACAATAGTGGTGTGCAGAAAAGCATACGTGAATGCACAAAATGTCGAACCTTGAAGTGGGTGGGCTACAGCAGCAAAAGGCCATAAGCATGCACTCAGGAACGCGACCATACTGAAGGTACCTGATAAAGTACAGTCACACAGCCAAAGACAACTACAGCACAGAATCAGGCCCTTCAGCCAACTAGTTCATGCCAAACCATTCAAAATGCCTAGTCCCATCGACCTGCACCAGGACCAGAGCCCTCCATACCTCTCCCAAGCATATATCTGTCAAAACTTCTCTTAAACCGTGAAATCGAAATCGCATTCACCACTTGTGCTGGCAACCCTCTGAGTGAATACATTTTCCCTCATGTTCCCCTTAAACATTTCACCATTCACCCTTAACCTCTCATTGTAGTCTCACCGAACCTCAGTGGAAATAAGCCTGCTTGCATTAATCCTATCTATTTCCTCATAATTTTGTCTACCTCCATCAAATCTCCCCTCAATCTTCTACATTCCAAGGAACAAAGTTCTAACCAATTCAACCTTTCCTAATAACTCAGGTCCTGCAGTCAATAGACAACAGACAATAGACAATAGGTGCAGGAGTAGGCCATTCAGCCCTTTGAGCCAGCACTGCCATTCACTGTGATCATGGCTGATCATCCACAATCAGTACTCCGTTCCTGCCTTCTCCCCATATTCCTTGACTCCGCTATCTTTAAGGGCTCTATCTAACTCCCTCTTGAAAGCATCCAGAGAATTGGCCTCAACTGCCCTCTGAGGCAGAGCATTCCACAGATCCACAACTCTCTGGGTGAAAAAGTTTTTCCTCTTCTCCATTCTAAATAGCCTACCCATTATTCTTAAACTGTGGCCTCTGGTTCTGGACTCCCCCAACATCGGGAACATGCTTCCTGCCTCTAGCGTGTCCAATCCCTTAATAATCTTACATGTTTCAATCAGATCCCCTCTCATTCTTCTAAATTCCATTGTATACAAGCCCAGTCGCTCCAATCTTTCAACATATGACGGTCCCACCATCCCAGGAATTAACCTCGTGAACCTACGCTGCACTCCTTCAATAGCAAGAATGTCCTTCCTCAAATTTGGAGTCCAAAACTGCACGCAATACTCCACATGTGGTCTCACCAGGGCCCTGTACAACTGCAGAAGGACCTCTTTGCTCCTATACTCAACTTCCCCTGTTATGAAGGCCATCATGCCATTAGCTTTCTTCACTGCCTGCTTACTTTCAGTGACTGATGAACAAAGACACCTAGAGCTCGATGTACTTCCCCTTTTCCTAACTTGACACCATTCAGATAGTAATCTGCCTTCCTGTTCTGGAAACATCCTTGTAAAATTTCTCTATACTCCTTCTATCTTATTTACATCTTTCCTGTAGATATGTGATGAAAACTGCACACAATACTCCAAATTAGGCCTCACCAATATCTTATACAACTTCAACATAACATCCCAACTCCAGTACTTAAAGGCCAAATCTGGAGTATTGTGTAAAGTTCTGGTCACCGAATTATAGGAAAGATGTCAACAAAATAGAGAGAGTACAGAGGAAATTTACTAGAATGCTACCCGGGTTTCATCACCTAAGTTACAGAGAAAGGTTGAGCAAGTTGGGTCTTTATTCTTTGGAATGTAGAAGGTTGAGGGGGGACTTGATAGAGGTATTTAAAATTATGAGGGGGGTAGATAGAGTTGACGTGGATATGCTCTTTCCATTGAGAGTGGGGGAGATTCAAACAAGAGGACATGACTTGTGAGTTAAGGGGCAAAAGTTTAGGAGTAACACGAGGGGGAACTTCTTTACTCAGAGAGTGGTAGCTGTGTGGAACGAGCTTCCAGTAGAAGCGGTAGAGGCAGGTTCGATTTTGTCATTTTAAAAAAATTGGATAGGTAGATGGACTGGAAAGGAATGGAGGGTTATGGGCTGAGTGCAGGTAGATAGGACTAGGTGAGTGTAAGCGTTCGGCACAGACTAGAAGGGCCAAGAAGGCCTGTTTCTGCGCTGTAATTGTTATATGTTATATGTTATGTTAATACATTGATCTACGAAGACCAATTTGCCCATAGCTTTCTTTACAACCCTATCTAACTGTAATACCACTTTAAATGAATTATGGACCTTTATTCCCAGATCCCTTTGTTCTACCACACTCCTCAATGCCCTACTGCACACGGTTTAAGACCTACCCAGTTTGGTGCACCCAGATTGCAACACCTCACACTTGTCTGCATTAAATTCCATCTGCCATTTTTCAGCCCATTTTCCCAAATGTTCCAGATCCCACTGCAAGCTTTAGACTTCCTCACTGTCCACGATACTCCCTATCTTGGTATCATCTGCAAATTTGCTGATCTAGTTAAGCACATTATTATCCAGATCGTTGACATAGGTGACAAACAACAATGGACCCAGCACTGATCCATATGGCATTCCACTGGTCACAGGCTACCAAACAGAGAGGCAACTATCTACTACCACTCTCTGGCTACTCCCGCAAATCCAATTCCAATCTAATTTATTACATCATCTTGAATGCCAAGCAGCTGAATCTTCTTGACTAACCTCCCATGTGGGTCCTTGTCAGATGCCTTGCTGAAGTCCATGTAGACAACATCCACTGCCTTGCTTTCATCAACTTTCCTGGTAACTTCCTTGAAAAACTCTGTAAGATTAGTCAGACATGACCTACCACACACAAGTACATGTTGACTATCCCCAATTGGTCCCTGTCTATCCAAATACTCATGTATCCAGTCTCTTAGAATACCTTCCAATAACTTTCCCACTACTGGTGTCAGGGCCACTGGCCTATAATTTCCTGATTTATTCTCAAAGCCTTTCTCAAACAGTGGAATAACATTAGCTATCCTCCGATCCTCCAGTACCTCACCAGTCACTAAGGATGATTTAAATATCTCTGCTAGGGCCCCTGCAATTACCATACTGATCTTCCAGAGGACAAATTTTGTCCCTCACAATTCTTTTGCTCTTAATGTAACTGTCGAGGTACTTAAGATTCTCCTTCACCTTGTCTGCTAGACCAATCTCATGCATTTTTTTAGCCCTCCTGACTTCTTTCTGAAATATTCCCTTGCACTTATTATACTCCTCAAGTATCTCATTTGTTCCTGGCTATGTATACCTGCTATGCACCTCCTGTTTCTATCTTAACCAGGGCTTCTGAGTGTAGATTGATAATACTTAAATCAGAAAAGGTTGGAAGCACTCAGCAGGTCAAGCAGCATTGTTAGAAGTGAAACAATGTTCAGAGATTCAACAGCTCAAAGGTCCAATTTAATGCATACAATATACATCCTGAAATGTTTTTTCTTCGCAAACATTCACGAAAACAGAGAAATGCCCCAAAGAATGAATGACAGTTAAATGTTTGAACCCAAAAAGTCCCCCCAGCTCCCCTCCCTTCTCCCCGTGCATAAGTGGCAGCAAGTAACAATCCCTACTCTCCCCACTGACCAAAAAAAAGCAACTGCACCGCCACCAAGCACTCAAGCGTGAGCAATAGCAAAGACACAGACTTGCAGTTACCCCAAAAACTTCACATTTCACCTAGTATACGACAGTCTCTCTCTCCCTCTCTCTCCCTCTCTCCCTCCATCCTCCCCCTCACCAATAAGGGAGAAGGAGGTGTCTCCGTTTTCCCAGCGACCAGGGAGACATAACAAACAACTTGCTGGTTGATGATGTTAAAAGTCCAGTACATCGCTTTGTTCGAGCTCAGTGCCAGAAGATCTCAAAATCTCAGGTCCTCAGGCACACAGCAGATATCCCGATTCCTCCAATGACACATAGGTCTCCTGCCGTGACACCGACCTTCGATCCGCCCATCTCCAGAGCCTTGAGATCCTAGGCTTCCCAATCCAAGCCGTAATCTGAGGCCGAGCCCTTGGTGAGCCGAGCAACAACGGTTGTTTATGAAACCCCGAGAGCAGGTCCCATTCCCGCAAAGAACTGAAGTCAGCGTGTAACTCCAGGTCAGGGTCTTCAAAAGAACCCTGAAAAGGAAAAACAAAGATATTAAAGATGGAAATAGAGCTGTTTCTGAAGATGCAAACAAAGGAGTCCCCGTTCAGTCCCAAAATTCAAAGTTCAAAGTTAAAAAGCTCATTTATTATCAAAATCTGTATACACTATACAACCTTGATTTGTCTTTTTGCAGGAAAAACAAAAAAAAGTATAAAAGAACTCTTTTAAAGAAAACGCTCACACAACAAGACCATCAGACATGCAAAAAAAGAACAAATCGTGCGAACGCCAAAAACGACAAACAGCACACAAAACATTAAACATCAAACCGTAGAGTCCCTAAGAGTGAGTCCACAGCCCACGAGCCACCAAGGTGAGTAAAGCTAGTCCAGGAGCCGATGGCTGTGGCTGCAGTCATCAAGTTAGTCAGTTCGGCGCTGTGTCAATGCCTGCAGACCTCAGTCAAATAGTGCAAATAGTAAAGCGTGTTCAGCACTGAGGACACTAAGCATCAAACTGCAGCCTAAAGTGAGTCCACAGACATGAGCCTTGAGTCTTCAAGGCAATCAAACCTTGCAGCGTGGGTCTCAAGACCCCTGCGGCTTCTGCTGGCAGCAGCGAGAGAGAAACCGGTCAAATGCAGGCCGGCGGTACTGACGACCTGTTCACTTTCTGCTCTTGTCCTTGTCGATTTTAATCTTGCGCAGTGCTGTAATCAGAACAGAAAAATGGAGCCAGCCACAAATTTGTATTCTGCCATTAGGAATCGGTGAAGCAAACCTCCCCCACCCCCCAACTCCGTCTGTGATGGCCATAGCTGCACTCCACGCCAACTGCGCCAGGAGATCACAGAAGTGGTAGATCGTTCAGTCGGGCCAAAATTACATTCTTAAAAAGGAATTTATAGGCGTCAATCAATCCTAGTTGAGAAGAAGAATAAATTTATTTAGGAAGAAAAGTACACAGTAGTTTTGTAAGCCATCTGCATGATGTCCCCATTGGTAGCTGGTGACATCTTGCTGGAAGTTAAGAATTCCACCAATAGCAATTAATGCATAGATAGGAAACAATGCTCCCTTTATCTAATGAATGTTATGGCATTTTCTGTTTTAATTTTGGATTTCCTGCAGAAATCTACTGTTATTTGATTTTCATCTGCAAAATAATTAATACTTTACGATCAATTTTTAAATATTCCAGTATGTTAAAAATACCTATTTCTTGCATATTCTTAAATAGATTTAAATTAAGTAATACATTAGGAACCAATGATAATTCAAATAAATCTACCAAGCTGTGTGGACTTCAAATGAGCTTATCCTGAAAATAACTGTTCTCATTCTATACAATGGTTATTCATGGCACCTATTAAAAATTTTCAAGGAGTAGGAAAACCTGATGATTTGCTATAACTTAGCTTCTTTCAGTCTGAGGGCAAGAAAATGGATCTGCCACTAATTCTATTCCCCTTCTGAGGGCATATTTCTTCTCTCTTGAACCACAAGTCATTCCTGAAATGTATACAGTTTATTCTTCGCCGCAATGTCCAACCATTTAACTTTATGTACCTCATTGGCCAACCTGCCAATGAATCACTTGTCTACAACCTTGCCCTTCCAAGTCATTTCCGGTATTTTCCTGGATCGCCTTCGATTTCCTGCTTCTGCAAACCTAAGCTCATACAAACTCTCATTTGTAAATACTATTCTGTTCCTTAATCTGATTATCTATACCACAGGAGTTCCTGACATGTATTGGATCCACATGCCACAGTTTTTAAATTCTCATTCAAATGTGCTCCCTCTGAATAAATTATGCCAAACCTCCAAATACTTTCTTCCTCTGGTGAACTAACCCTTCCCTATTTGCCACACTTTTCAGTCTTGCCTTTAACCCTAACAGCCTTCTGCTTTCAAATTGCATCTTTACCATATGTGCAATGCACTTGTGCTGTTGGTAATGTGTTTTGCAACTTGACCCAGAGGAACTTTGTTTTGCTTGGCTGTGTACATATACAGTTAAATTAAATTTCAAGCTGAACATGACCTTAAAGATAAAAACCTTCTGGATTATTTCTACGTTACTTACAGCTAATCTTCAAAACCATTGTGCACTAAAGTACCTCTAGAATAAGTGAGTTATGATGCAAACTTAAAGAGTTTTTAGATAACAATATTTTCTTTTCACTTCCATTTGTGCAGTTGCAGTTCTTTTTACTCTTGTGTCTTGGGCTCTAAGTTCTTTGTGATTCATTGCTGAATATACAGTATAATTAAAAGAATTTCAAATTAATCAATCTTGCACATCTGGAGAAGAAAGATGCTTATGTGAGAATGCTGCTCTTGGACTACAGTTCAGCATTCAACACCATAATTACCTCCAGGCTCAACAAGAAGTTTAGAGACCTCAGCCTTCACCCTGCCTTGTGTGGCTGGATCCTGGATTTCCCATCAGATCCCAGGCAAGTGGTAAGAGTTGGCTCCCTCACCTCTGCCCCTCTGACCCTCAATACAGGTGACCCTCAACACATGCTCCCCTCAGGGCTGTGTCCTAAGTCCCTTCCTTTACTCTCTGTATATCCATGACTGTGTCGCCACCTACAGCTCTAATCTGGTAATTAAATTTGCTGACAGCGCTACACTGTTTGGCCTAATCTCAAATAATAATGAGGCAGCCTGCAGAGAAGAAGTCATCTCTCTGACACAGTGGTGCCAGGAAAACAACCTCTCCCTCAATGTTGCAAAAACAAAGGAGCTAGTTGTGGACTACGGGAGGAATGGAGACAGGCTAACCTCTATTGACATCAATGGATTTGGGTTTGAGAGGGTGAACATCAGCATAAACATCACCGTGGATCTCATGTGGTCTGTACATACCAGCTGTGTGATAAAAAGGGCACAACAGTGGCTCTTTCACCTCAGACGGATGAAGAAGTTTGGTATGGGCCCCCAAATCCTAAGAACTTTGTACAGGGACACAACTGAGAGTATCCTGACTGGCTGCATCACTGCCTGGTATGGGAACTGTACTTCCCTCAATCGCAGGACTTTGCAGAGAATGGCACGGACAGCCCAGCGCATCTGTACATGTGAACTTTCCATTATTCAGGACCTTTACAAAGACAGGTGTGTAAAAAGAGCCCAAAGGATCATCGGGAACACAAGTGACCCCAACCACAAACTGTTTCAGCTGTTACCATCCAGAAAACTGTAGTGCAGTATGAAAGCCAGGACCAACAGGCTCTGGGACAGCTTCTTCCACCAGGCCTTCAGCCTGATCGATTCATGCTGATGCAATTGTATTTCTATGTTATATTGACTATCCTGTTGAACATACAATTTATTATAAATTACTATAAATTGCACGTTGCACATTGATACAGAGACGTAACGTAAAGAGTTTTGCTCCTCATGTATATGAAGGATGTAAGTAATAAAGTCAGTTCAATTCAATTCATTTCTTGGAAATTCACACATTAGTCATAAATGCCAAAAATGGCAATGATTGGAATGAGCTCTAAAACCACAGCCAGCAGCATACCAAATTTTTTGCTGCCTGTTCACTTAAATTTCAGAAGTTGGTTCAAATTATCCTGGTGGTTGCCCTTTGTATCAACAATGTCCTTTCTCATGAGGAGCCAGTACCAAAGGTGTGTGGAAGGTGGTGTTGATGAAGTAGAGGGATGGTCTACCCCTATCCGGTTTCAAAGGAATATGTTCAATTTTTTGCATACGTAGGTTACTCCAAGCTTTGAGAACGTTCTGCTCTAAAAGCTGGAAAAATTAATTCCATCTGTACCAACTAAATCCAGTCTAGAAAATGGCAAAGCAATGTACTTTATACTCCCAGTTGGTGGGGAATGTAACCATGCACCCTGTCAAAATGATCATAATGTTATAGCATGCAGAGCATGTTCTGGTGGTGGATGGGGAATGAGATACTGTCTACTGTTGAACCAGCAAATCCTCCAGGAAATCACCATAGGAATAAAAGGTTAATAGAGGCTGTTAGTTTCAAAGCTGGTATTAACTGATCAGCATCAGAATATTCTTATTTTTGGCAGTGATAATTGCCATGTGCACTGTGCTGGCATCCGTTAGTCTCGCAAGACCATGGATCTGCGCCTGGAAAGTCTTGCTTCAGTCTGTGTTGGTAGAGCAGTGTCTGTTGTCGTGATGAGGCGATGCTGGAGTGTCCTCTCCAGGGCACAGGCCTGGGCTAGGTTGTATGGAAGACCGGCAGTTGCCCATGCAGCAAGTCTTCCCTCTCCACGATACCGATGTTGTCCAAGGGAAGGGCAAGGGCCGATACGGCTTGGCACCAGTGTCGTCGCAGGAGTTGCCAAAGTGAGATTGAGGGCAACGTTGGACTGCCTTAGGGACTCCAGCTCCGGATTTGTCCTCAGGGTTTACTTTACTCCCGAAGCCTTTCCCATGAGTGGGTATGGCCGCAAGGCAGTGGAGGTTTGAAATCAGAGTTTTCCCTCTCTTTTGCCCTTGATAAAATGGTGGCTGGTATCAGTGATGATATATTTGCATACTGGTGCATGGGATACATAAAGCAGAGTGCCATTGAGAACCAAACAATGGCTCTATACAGCCAGCTCTGAGTATGGTCTTCACCAGATAGCTCAGAAGAAAAATGCATGAATGGGGAGGCCTCATTTTTTTAATCTACAATTTACGCTGAGATATTTGAATGCAACCAAAGAAACAGCAATTTCCCCTATTTAGAAAGGCAGATGGAGGAAAAGTAAGACAAAGCTTCCTCTTAGGGAAAGTGTACATTCAAGAGTGTCATAAGGAACCAACAATCACCAGAGGTTATTGTATAATTCGATTTCCCAATCTCACCATAATTTGGTATCAGTCACTAATTCTATATAGAAGATGTTTGGATCCTTTTGTAAAAAAGAACAGCTGTATATAAAAGCACTGCATTTTTGTTTGCTGTTTAGCTATCATAACAACCTCAACATTTGTTTTCGATTAAATATTTTTTGTTTAATTTGTTTTATGGTACTCTCACCTTTACACATGCATATTGACAGTTGAGGCAAAAATTGAATGCTGAATGCTATAGTGTTGATGTTGTTGGAAATGTGAGGTGAGGATCAGCTCTTTATGGGGTCAGAAGCATATATCTAAAGAGTGGGAAAAGCATTATTATACAGAATCCATTTGCTTAGCTCTACATTGTAGAAACACTTAGCATTATGGAGGTCCCCTAAGGCTAAAATGGCTGCCATTAAAACTAGAATATGTGACCACCCAGAGGAAATAGGATGGCAGGGAAAACAGGAGTGCAAGAAGGAACAAGGGGTCAAGGTAGATTTTTGCCTTTGTTTTATTGTTCTAGTTTGGAATTTCTAATTCCTTTTTATCCTTCACCAGTTCTTAATAATTTGTTTTTGTATACTGCACATTCAAATTTTTTATAACCTGATTAGAGAAAATTTAGCTTGAAAAATGAAGGAATAATTCATTTGTTGGTGTGTACTGTTTACCATCTCTTTTGACCTACTTTGGGAAAATTTACTCCTACTCCTTTGCTTACTTGTACAATAAGGTCTAGATCTACATATTAGTGAGCTTCCTCAGTGCCACACCTGTGACTCAGCAGCTGAAAAACATCTATTATAAATAACACAGACTTATAAAATTAATCCTCCTCCAGATGATTATCAGTCACTTGAATGAACATAGTGAGAGGAACAAACACAGAATATTCTTTTGGGTGATACTGCTCTTTAAATTTGAAAATAAAAGTGTCTGCGTATTCCATGATAGGATTCTAAATCTGCTGAATTAATTTTGAACAAATAACAATGACAACTCTTTCAAATATTTTTCTGTAAAGCAGCTAATTAACATTCAGGTTCCAGTAAAAAGCTGTTCCTATCTTCACATTAGTCCCATTCTGCAGTTTGTTTCTTTGGCCATGGAGCTTACAGAACTGCTGGTGATATTGAGCCTACCAAATTGCTTTTCAAGGTTTATTCAAAGTTCAGAGAATAACTTAATTGATTTCCTCCATCTCCAAGCACTTCACCATTTCTCCCGCCCCCCCCCCATTGTCCCACAGCCAGACTCTATGCATTGTCAGAGGCCATAATTACCTCCCAGACTGGTGGCAAGAGGGTTTACCTGTAACCATTACGCTTTCTCCATGATCTTCTCTCTGGCATCTGTTCTTCTCTATTTTCTGATCACTTGTCCTGGTCATTCTTTTTTCCAGTGACTCCATTCTCATCCCAGGCTCAATGTACCTAGCTTTCTTCCACCCTCTCTGACATCACCGAATAACAGAATCTTATAGCAAGAATATACTGCCCACAGCAATCCTCTCTACCTTCCTACCTACTGATTATCTCCCTCCTTGAACATTTTCCACACTCACTCAATCCTCTCATCCCATATTGCTTCCACACCTCGTAATCTCAGATAGTAGTTTGCCTCCCAGGTGCCAGGGTCCGGGATGTTTCAGATCATGTCCAAGATATCCTGCAGTGGGAGGGAAAACAGCCAGAGATCATGGTACATATTGGTACCAATGACATAGGTAGGAAAAGGGAAGAGATCCTGAAAAAAGAGTACAGTGAGTTAGGAAGGAAGTTAAGAAGCAGGACTGCAAAGGTAGTAATCTCGGGATTACTGCCTGAGCCACGCGACAGTGAGAATACAAATAGAATGAGGTGGAGGATAAATATGTGGCTGAGGGATTGGAGCAGGGGGCAGGGATTCAGATTTCTGGATCATTGAGACCTCTTTTGGGGCAGGTGTGACCTGTACAAAAAGAATGGGTTGCACTTGAATCCCAGGGGGACCAATATCCTGGTGAGAAGGTTTGCTCAGGCTACTGGGGAGAGTTTAAACTAGAATTGTTGGGGGGAGGGGAACCAAGCTGAAGAGACTGGGGAAGAGGAGGTTGGCTTACAAATAGAGAAAGCTTGTAGACAGTGCGAGAGGGAGGATAGGCAGGTGATAGAGAAGTGATGCGCTCAGACCGAAGGTTTGCGATGTGTCTATTTTAACGCAAAGAGTGTTGTGAACAAAGCCGATGAGCTTAGAGCGTGGATCAGTACTTGGAGATATGATGTGGTGGCCATTACAGAGACTTGGATAGCTCAGGGACAGGAATGGTTACTTCAGGTCCTGGGTTTTAGATGTTTCAGAAAGGACAAGGAGAGAGGCAAAAGAGGTGGGGGCATGGCACCGTTGATCGAAGATAGTGTCATGGCTTCAGAAAAGTTGGATGCCATGGAGGGGTTGTCTATGGAGTCTCTGTGGGCGGAGGTTAGGAACAGGAAGTGGTCAATAACTTTACTGGGTGTTTTTTATAGGCCACCCAATAGTAACAGGGATATTGAGGAGCAGATAGGGAAACAGATCTGGAAAGGTGTAATAATAACAGAGTTGTCGTGATGGGAGATTTTAATTTCCAAAATATCAATCGGCATCTCCCTAGAACAAGGAGTTTAGATGGGGTGGAGTCTGTTAGGTGTGTTCAAGAAGGTTTCCTGACACAATATGTAGATAAGCCTACAAGGGGAGAGGCTGTACTTGATCTGGTATTGGGAAATGAACCTGGTCAGGTGTCAGATCTCTCAGTGGAAGAGCATTTTGGAGATAGTGATCATAATTAGGAACAGACAAGTTGGAAAAGTGTTTAATTGGAGTAAGGGGAATTATGAGGCTATCAGGTAGGAAATTGGAAGCTTAAATTGGAAACAGATGTTCTCAGGGAAAAGTACGGAAGAAATGTGGCAAATGTTCAGGGAATATTTGTGTGGAGTTCTGCATAGGTACGTTCCAATGAGACAGGGAAGTTATGGTAGGGTACAGGAACCATGGTGTACAAAGGCTGTAATAAATCTAGTCAAGAAGAAAAGAAAAGCTTACAAAAGGTTCAGAGAGCTAGGTAATGTTAGAGACCTAGAATATTATAAGGCTAATAGGAAGGAGCTTAAGAAGGGAATTAGGAGAGCCAGAAGGGGCCATGAGAAGTCCTTGGCGGGCAGGATTAAGGAAAACCCCAAGGCATTCTACAAGTATGTGAAGAGCAAGAGAATAAGACGTGAAAGAATAGGACCTATCAAGTGTGACAGTGGGAAAGTATGTATGGAACTGGAGGAAATAGCAGAGGTACTTAATGAATACTTTACTTCAGTATTCACTATGGAAAAGTACCTTGGTGATTGTAGTGATGACTTGCAGCAGACTGAAAAGCTTGAGCATGTAGATACTAAGAAAGAGGGTGTGCTGGCGCTTTTGGAAAGCATCAAGTTGGATAAGTCACTAGGACCAGATGTGGTGTACCCCAGGCTACTGTGGGAGGCGAGGGAGGAGATTGCTGAGCCTCTGGCGATCATCTTTGCACCATCAATGGGGACGGGAGAGGTTCCAGAGGATTGGAGGGTTGCGGATGTTGTTCCTTTATTCGATAAAGGGAGTAGAGATACCCAGGAAATTATAGACCAGTGAGTCTTACCTCAGTGGCTGGTAAGTTGATGGAGAAGATCCTGAGAGGCAGGATTTATGAACATTTGGAAAGGTATAATATGATTAGGAATAGTCAGCATGGCTTTGTTGAGGGCAGGTCATGCTCTACGAGCCCGATTGAATTTTTTGAGGATGTGACTGAACACATTGACGAAGGAAGAGTAGTAGATGTAGTGTGTATGGATTTCAGCAAGGCATTTGATAAGGTAGCCCAGGCAAGACTTATAGAGAAAGTAAGGAAGCATGGGATCCAAAGGGACATTGCCTTGTGGATCCAGAACTGGCTTGCCCACAGAAGGCAAAGAGTAGTTATAAATGGGTCATATTCCGCGTGGAGATCGGTCACCAGTGGAGTGCCTCAGGGATCTGTTCTGGGACCCTTACTCTTCATGATTTGTATAAATGATCTGGATGAGGAAGTGGAGGGATGGGTTAGTATGTGTGCTGATGACACAAAGGTTGGAGGTGTTGTGGATAGTGTGGAGGGCTGTCAGAGGTTACAGCGGGACATAGATAGGATGCAAAATTGGGCTGAGAAGTGGCAGATGAAGTTCAACCCAGACAGGCGTGAAGTGGTTCATTTTGGTAGGTCTAATATGATGACAGAATATAGTATTAATGGTAAGACTCTTGGCAGTGTGGAGGATCAGAGGGACCTTGGGGTCCAAGTCCATAGGACTCTCAAAGCAACTGCAAAGGTTGACTCTGTGGTTAAGAAAGCGTACGGTGTATTGGCCTTCATCAATCATGGAATTGATTTTAGGAGCCGAGAGGTAATGTTGCAGCTATATAGGACCCTGGTCAGACCCACTTGGAGAACTGTGCTCAGTTCTGGTCACCTCACTACAGGAAGGATGTGGAAGCCATAGAAAGGGAGCAAAGGAGATTTACAAGGATGTTGCCTGGATTGGAGAGCATGCCTTATGAGAATAGGTTGAGTGAACTAGGCCTTTTTTCCTTGGAGTGACAGAGAATGAGAGGAGACCTGATAAAGGTGTATAAGATACACCTTATAAGATATAAGATATAAAAATGATATAAGATATAAGAATGTTTGTCCGCTCTTGGACTGTATTCCTTGGAGTTTAGAAGAATGAGGGGAGACTCATAGAAACATTTTGAATGTTGAAAGGCATGGACAAGGTGGATGTGGCAAAGTTGTTTCCCATGATGGGGGAGTCTAGTACGAGAGGGCATGACTTAAGGATTGAAGGGTGCCCATTCAGAACAGAAATGCAAAGAAACTCTTTTAGTCAGAAGGTGGTGAATCTATGGAATTTGTTGCCACGGGCAGCAGTGGAGGCCAAGTCATTGGGTGTATTTAAGCCAGAGATTGATAGGTATCTGAGTAGCCAGGGCATCAAAGGTTATGGTGAGAAGGCGGGGGAGTGGAACTAAATGGGAGAATGGATCAGCTCATGATAAAATGGCGGCGCAGCCTCGATGGGCCGAATGGCCAACTTCTGCTCCTTTGTCTTATGGTCTTATAAGATGATGACAGGCATTGATCGTGTGGATAGTCAGAGGCTTTTTCCCAGGGCTGAAATGGTTGCCACAAGAGAACACAGGTTTAAGGTGCTGGGGTGTAGGTACAAAGGAGATGTCAGGGGAATCTTTTTTACGCAGAGAGTGGTGAGTGCATGGAATGGGCTGCCAGCAACGTTGGTGGAGGTGGATACAATAGGGTCTTTTAAGAGACTTTTGGATAGGTACATGGAGCTTAGAAAAATAGAGGGCTATAGGTAAGCCTAGTAATTTCTAAGGTAGGGACATGTTCGGCCCAACGTTGTGGGCTGAAAGGCCTGTATTGTGCTGTAGGTTTTCTATGTCTCTATGTTTCTAATCTACTCCCAAACTTTCCTCTTGATCGTTCCACCCTGCTACACTGCGAGAACAATGAGGCAAACCCCAGCATGCAGTTAGTCTATGCATAAGACAGAAAATTCTGGAAACATTCTAGCAATGGAGATGATTATAGTCAAGAGAACATGTACAACTCACACCCCTCTTTACATTGACAGCACAGCAGAGGAAACTGCAAACAGTTTCAAATGCCTGGAAGTGGTCATCTTGCACCCCTCATGGTCCCAGAATACACCCTACGCAATCAAGAAAGCCTTTACCTTCTGAGGACACTGAAGAGAGTTGGGCGATGTACACCAATACCCACGACCTTCTACAGATGTGCGACAGAGAGCATCATAACATGCTGCATCACTGCATGGTATAGAAACTGCATTGCGATGCACAGGAAGGCTTTACGACAAGTCCTGAAAGCTGCCCAATACATCACCAGCACCAGCCTACCCTTCATCAAGGATATACAACAAAAAGATGCCGGGAAAACACCAGCAATATCATAAAGGGTCCCGCCCACTCTGCTCACAGAATGTTTATCCCACTCCCATTAGGGAGGAAGCTACATAGCATCCATGACAGGATCACTAGAATTAAAAACAGTTACTTTGCCCAGGCAGTAAGGCTAATCAACACCTCCACCCCGTAACTCACCCTACCTCACCCCCACCACTAGTACTTTATTATTTCCTGATCTTATGTACAGACACCCTTGTATCTAGCGTCACCTAATGTACATATAATCAGGCTATGTATATAAACTATCTAATGTATTTATATTTATGGTGTTTTTATCATTATTATTGTGTTCTTTATCTTAGTGTGTGGCTTTTATATGCGGCATCAGATCCACAGTGACAATTATTTTGTTCTCTTTTACACTTGTGTACTGGAAATGGCATTAAACAATGTCGAACTTTGAACCCTTAATCTTGAAACATTTGATGGGTCAGATGACACCTGCTGAGTGTTTACAGTGCTTTATTTCAGATTTACAGCATCTGCAGAATTTTTTTAAAATTATTTGTTCAGTTAGAACGTGAGCCTGCACTGGGCCTAGAATTGCTGGCTCTAACATAAGTGATGTTTCAGGGTTTGTGCGTAATATAATTTTGGATCTTCACATCCTCTTACCAAAATGAAAACACACATTGGAGAATTTCTGTATATCACTGAGAGAAATTTTACTGTTCACAAGTCTCTAGACACTGCATGTTAAACACCTCACATTTTAGGTTTTGGAATACAAGCAGACTGCAGCAGGTATTGACTGAAGAGTCAATATTAGCACTCACTTTGTGTTGCCATTTTTTTCTAACATTTGTTGGTATATGTCATCTACAAGCATCTTTAAAATTAGGTTTTCAGTGTGAAAGGGGAGATGATGCTTCAAAATTTGGTGTCTCCAGTGGAAAATTTGGGGAGAAGGCCTGGTATTTTTTAAAACTTACATAAATAAATATGATTTGACAAGGCTTGCACTGCACCGAAGACAACTACAATCTATTTTGTATTCGCAGTTTTACACTTCGAATGTCACATGACATTACAGCAGTTCGTCAAAGCAGTGGTTCAGAACAACAGCTTGCACTTATTTACTGCTTTAAGTATTGTAAAACGTTCTTGTACTGAAGTGATATCAGGAAAAAAAGCTTAATACCAAGTAAAAAGATATTATTAATTTGGATTTTTATGCTTTTTCTTCAAAATTTTCAGATAACACAATTACTTCTCTGTCCTCCTCTCAATGTTTTAATCACCTCTGCCCCATCTGCCCACCACTGTCTTGATCAGTACAATCCAAAATCTCAAGCATAGTATTTACTGAGGAAGATGTCATTAAATTTAGAGGACAAAACCATGTTAGCTGATTGGCTGGAAATTTGGCACATAAAATTTAAGCAGAAAACTGTGAGGTGATACATTGCAAACAGAAGAATGAAAAGAGAGAATACATGCAAAATGGTGCTTTCTTAAAGACAGGGCAAGAACAAAGAGATTTACCATTGCTTATAGACAAAACGTTGATGGCAAATCTGGTAAACAAATCAATTAATAAGGGAAATCACTTCATTAAAGAATAGACAAGCAGCCAGAGTAGTTAAACAAATATAAGCTTGAACTTGCTCCTAGATGGAGTAATGTCTCCAGTTCTGGGCAGAATGCTTTAAAAAGAAAGGGAAGTCTTTGTACAAAATGCTAAAGAGTTTTTTTGGAATGTGCTTCAAGATGAGAGATTACAGTTATGTAAATAGACTAAAGAAGCTCTTTGGAGTAAGTAAGGTTAACAGGAATTCATCAAGTAACCAGCACTAAAACCTCAAGAAAAGCTCTGTAAAAAAGAGAAAGTGGTTTCCAGTGTCTAAAAGATTGATAACACTGGGCAAGGACTTAGAATTTCCTACCCAATAGTCTCAGGGATTAAAATACAAATTTAACCTTCCAAGAGGAGTTGGAAATGAAATAAAGTAACTAGGTTACTTTTCAAAAGAGCTGGAACAGGCTGAATGTTTTCAATGTGTCATCCTGAGCTGCACTACTTTAAAAATTCCAAACTGCAGATGATGATCAAAGACTTGGTGACAAAAAATGTTTGAAGGAAATTATTGTCTAAAAATCATATATAAAAAAGAGAAACATAAACAACCATTTGGTCCTTCAAGTCTGCTCAACAAGATCTTGGCTGATCTACTACCTGAAATCCATTCTCCTGCCCACTTCTCATAAGTATTGATTGTCTAAAGTATAGAAATCTTGAAAATCACTATCCCCTGAGGTGGACAATCTCAAAGATTCACCACCCTCTGAATGAAGAAACTTCTTTTCAACTCAGTCCAAAATATTCTATCACTTACCTTGTGATGATGACCATTACTCTGGACTCATCAGGCTGAAGAAAAAATTGTTTTCACCCTTTCAGTTCCTCTAAGAATTTTCTGTCCAAGAAACAACTCTGCTGAACATTCTCTCTCTTTCTTTAGACCTTTTTTTAATAAGGAGAGAACTGTAAGCAACTCAAGTGTAGTCTCATGTATGGTGCACATGATGTTTAAAAGACACATTTACTCTTGTGAAGATCAAATAACCTGCAGATGTGGAAATATGAAACAAAATCAGAAAATGCTGCAGCAGGTAAGGCAGGATCTGTGGTAAGAAAAACAGTTAATGTTTCATGTCGAAGGACCTTCATCCAGACTGGTAAAGAAAAAAGTACAACTTTTCATTTTTAAATACTAGTTGGGTCTTGGTGTCAGGGGAATGGGTGGAACATATAGAATCTTACTGACAGAGGAAGATCAATGTATTACCTGTAACTCAGAGTAGCAGAAGCACATTAAGTTTTTTGTCAGTGTACTGCATTGGCTGTAAATGTAAAAGGGAACGTATGGACATGCTAGCAGGTCAAACTATACTAATAGAAAAACTGACCCAAAAGAGTGGCCATTTCTCTGTGGGGAAAAAGAAAGAGGAAATTGCATAAAGTTGCATAACTCAATATTGAATGTGAAGGCTACTGAAACCCCGGTTTCCTCGGGCTACGGAAGTCTAAGGAATCCATACACCGGCCCCGCAAAATCCATGAGATTGGGAGGGCTCTCCTATCCCAAACCCCAGTTTGTGTGGATGCTGGGTAATTTGCTACCCTGTTACAATTCGGTGCCAAGAAATAACACTGCAGACGATTAAAGGAATTGTATTTATGAATGTTAACTTAACTAAAGGATTAGTGAAGAAAAGAAAGAGAAAAAAACAAAAAGGGCCCATTATTATTAAACAGTCAAATTTGCACAGGTTGGAGATCAACTCTTCCAAAAGTCTTATTCACCAATCCTCAGTAAACCTCCACACCTTGCTCCATCAAATCATGGTCCCTCACTGGGTAGAATCCTACAATCAGTTCTCTCCAGCGGCTTCTCTCTTCACCTCCTGCCGAGCAAAGTCCTAACTCACATCAGTGTCACGCACACAAAAAAGATGTGCTCCCCTGATTGGCTGGCTCAAATTCCGAAGCACCCATTATCTCTAAGCATAACCCAAACACTGCTTCCAGAGAAAGACCATTACATTAGCAGTGAAACCTTTACCGGGGCATTACACTACAGTATATGCAGATGGAAGATGATGTGAAGATGAAGCTGAGACATGCATGGTACTGCATTCTAACATTGCAGGAGACCACAGACAGAAAGGTCAAAATAAGAATGGGGTGCTGTATTAAAATGGAAGGCATCAAGAAGCTTAGGGTCACACCTCCACAAAGAAATAACAGACAGTACATTACATACGATTAAAGGAATTATATTTATGAATGTTAACTTAACTAAAGAGCACTCCACAAAGAAACCATCCAATCTTCATTTAGCTTCTCCAATGTAGAGGGAGCCGGCTGGTGGCATGGTGGCATCAGTGCTGGACTGCGGGGTGGAGGTTCCAAAGTTCAAATTCAGCCGGCTCCCCCCAACACGCCTTCCATCCATGCGGGGTTAAGAGCTGGTGATCTCTTTGGGGAAAAAACTCACCCGGCAAAAGGCAATGGCAAACCACTGCTGTAAGTTGCCTCAGACGGCAAGTTACAGAACGGCATGGGAGGAAGTCGTCCGCTACCCAGAAAAGTTCCAGATGCGACCTACATTTAAAAAAATGTAGAGGAGACCACATTGTGAACACTGAATCAGTGCTTCACCCAAAAGGACTGCTTGGGTGCTTGGATGATAGAAAGGGACGAGGTGAAAGGGCAGGGGTCGACTCTTCAGCAATCTGAAGGTGCCATAAGCCTCGAATTGGTAGGTGGGGGGGAAAGATCAGGTCAGGGATTCACAAAAAGAGTGATCCATTCAAAAGCCTAAAAGGGAAGAGTGGTGGAGTGGTGGGTGGGGGTGTGGGACATGCATGTGTCGCTATTGGTGGAATCTTGTTGGAGTTGGTGGAAACTGCAAAAGATGATCCATTTAAAATGGAGTCGTACCTTGCACTCAAATTGTCTCTGTGTAAAGGCCACCATGTCATTTGCCTTTCTAAATATCTGCTGCACCTGCATAAACACAAGATGTTCTGCAGATGCTGGAAATCTTGAGGAAGACATGCAAAGTACCAGAGGAAATCAGCAGGTCAGGCAGCATCAATGGATGGATAGGAACAAACAGTCAACATTTATTTTTCTCTCTCCTTAAGTAGTGGAGTCACAATGTTAAAATCTTTAAAATGGATTGAATTTATTAAATTCCAGAACATGATTAGCAGAGTTCATCATTTGACGGTCAATCAGCCTAAGGGTGGCGCCTCACCAGTTGTCAGAGCCATCCTGCAAGTGCACCTGGCTCCCTGAACTGGGCCAGGCTCCCACTGAATTTCATAAGGGACCATGCTGTAAGAAACAACAGGGCACAAAGCTAGGCAGTTAGTGACTTCAAGACAATGTAAAACTGCCTTGATGAGGCTTTGGAAGATGCTTGTGAGACAGCAGTATTGTGACAAGCGAAGCTGGGGTCTCTGGAAACAAATACCAGTGATTTTCAAGCCATGGCTCAGTAGATACGGTTTGGATCAAGTGAGTAACAGCAGTGAAAGCCATTAACGTCGTCAATAATGTGGAATCAGAGCAAGGAGTTGGTTACTCAGCTGCTGGCGGGGAAAGATTGGGAGCAGAGGGAAGGTCTCATGAATAAGATGTACTCAAGACAAAACATTAGTATCCTGGATAAATAACCAGACCTTTGAATGTTCTCGGGATCTAGACTTAAATCTGAAGCCTTTTATCCAGGGTTTGCATTTGTATATGTTATAAGTTACCAATATTTGTTATCAAACAGTAAGCATTCTTTGACCACTGCACAAATTAATGCAGAATTAAGTCAAAGTAAGCCTTTTCAGTCCTCTTCCAGGTTTTCATTCACAACCTGAAGAGAATAGGTAGGCTGAAGGTGCATCCTATGCAAATAATTGTGCCATCGTTGATCTATTTGTAATTTGACCAGATGCTGAAGTGCTTGTAGTTCAATTAGAAAAATGTTTCCCCAACACTGAAGCATATTTATTCCACCTCTGAAGTTCGCTGCTTTGGTGGGCAGGGGTGGATAAATATTAATGAATTTAAGTAGCGTAGAGAAATGACGCAGTAAAGGAGTGGAGGTCAGCAGAGATCAGCCATGATCATGTTAAAAGACAGAACATACTTGAAGGGCTTGATGGCCTCTCCACCTCCTATTTCCTTGTGTTTTTGATTTAAGCAAGCATCTAATCTGTACCAGTCAATAAAAGCAAGTCAGAGATAGTTATCAACAACTGCTTTGTGCTTTAATAGTGCAATCGCTGATTTACTTTCTTGGTCAATCATTCAAGAGGTGAGCAATGTCAAAGTGGGCTGCTGTAACCTATAGGATGTCATCTGAGATGTGCCCAGATTGGGAAATACTCATAGCTAAGGATGAACATGTAGCAATCCTTGAAAATAACAGGTTTATTTCAATGGTGTCTCAGTAGATTTCTCATGAAACCCCTTTGCATCTGCTGAAATAATGGCAGTGATGGATATATTGGGTAGGGAATTGTGGCTCTGTGGAAATGCAATATAGAGAACCATCTTGCAAAACCATATAGCCAGCAGATGCAAGGAGCAAATGGCAAAGAAGAAAAAACATGTGATTCTATCAACTTACATATTGTAACCTCTCCCCATTACATTTACATCCTCACATGTTGGTTAGTTAAACATAAAAATTAATGGGAAATGATGTGACAGAAACCTAAAGTACTATAGCAGTCGTCTACTGAAAGCAATACAACCTTAATGAACAATTAGCAGAAAGGATAAAAGAGTGAAATTGGATCATAAATTGTTGGAAATTATTTCTGGCTGAGTTTTTTTTAATATCATATTCCAAAAAAAAGCCTTGACTGTACATTTTCACCAAGCATTGAAAGGATCCACTCAGACCTATGGAGTTGAAATGGGTGCAGTTTGGCAACACTTCCACTGATTATCAAGGGCTTTTTCTGTTATTGCAGAAGTACGTTTCCTCATCTTCTAAAGATTGGTGAGCTTCGTGGCTTTATCCAAAGCAAAAATTGAATCAAGTGCAGTTGAAATTTATTTTCTGAATTTGACTGCTCGTGTTCATTCTTCTTCTGTCATAAGCTACCCAGTGTGCAGCCCTAATGAGGTAACATTATGGCTAAAAGTATACTGTGCACTGCTCATGTTGTCACACTCTATTACAAATATTACACTCTTCATGCTCACGAAAAAAGTAACTGTTTTAAACTAGTCCATGATTTTGTAGTTTTAATTGGAATCAGGTTTATTATCACTGACGTATATGACATAAAATTCATTTTGCAGCAGTAGTACTGTGAATTACAGAAAAAATTCTATATGTTACAAAATACTGTAAATAGTGCATAAAAAAGGAATAATGTTGCAGTGTTCATAGACCATTCAGGAATCTGATGATGAATGGGAAGAAGTTGTTCCTAAAGTTTTAAGTATGATCTTCAGGTTCCTGTATGTACCTCCTCCCCAATGGTAATAACAAGAAGTAGACAGGTTCTATTGAATTGAATTGACTATTTCTTACATCCTTCACATACATGAGGAGTAAAATCTTTATGTTACATCTTTGTCTAAATGTGCAATGTGCAATCACAGTAATTTATGATAATTTATAATAAATAGAACAGTCAATGTAACAGAAATACATTCAAATCAGCATAAGTTAATCAGTCTGATGGCCTGGTGGAAGAAGCTGTCCCGTGGCCTGTTGGTCCTGGCTTTTATGCAGCATTTCCTGGATGGCAGCAGCTGGAATAGATTGTGGTTGGGTTGACTTGGGTCTCCAAAGATCCTTTCGACTCTCTAGGTGGTGAAGGTGCTTAGCGATGGATGCTACCTTTGTGAGGAACTCCTTTTTGAAGATGTACTTGATGGTGGAAAAGAAAAAATTCCCTTGAGCTCCATAATAGTAGCTGTGTTGATGGTATTGAACCTGAAGGCCCATCAGATTTGGCTAATGTCACATCCACCTCTTGACATTATTTGTTCATTTTCTGCCTCAACTCTTCTTCAGTAACTGTACAACTTGCACCAGGAGTGTACGAAGACTCTGAATCTTCTTCACTATTTTCTTGAGAATCTTGTTCTGAGTTCAAGTGATCTATATAAACTTAGTTTTGGATCTCTCCCCTTCTCCCCTTATTTTTCAAAATCTTTCTTGGAACCACGTATCTTCATTTCATAGACTTTCTGTTATCCCATTTTCTCATTTCAACCAAACAGCAGAGCTCAACAAATAAACCTAATGTCATCTGAACTACTCTTCATACTCTATGCCTTGATATTTAATTTATTTCAGTTTCCTTATTTTTGCCTCACATTCACCTTCCAGATTCAGCTGCACCAGATTCAGTTTTCTATATATTAGCATTTTCTATATATTAGCATTTTTGCAGAATGTGGCATTGATCTGTAACTCAGGGGAAAAAAAAACCTGTGTTGATGGTTCATAATGAGACCTGATCCACCTTGCTCCTTTTATTTCTTCAGCTGCTGGGCTTTGCTTCCAAATGAGCCCAATGCCTTCTATGCTTGCTTTGACCATCAAAACATGGACGATGTGTCATGAACTCCCACAGCCTCTGATGACCCTGTGATTTCAGTCTCTGAGAGCATCCTTCAAGTGGGTGAACCCACAGAAAGCATTCAGCTCACATGGTTACCTGGCCAAGTACTAAAGACCTGTGCTGAGCAGCTGGCTGGAGTGTTCATTGAAATCTTTAATCACACACTTTGGCTATCTGAGGTACCCACTTGCTTTAAGCAGGCTTTAATTATACCAGTGTAGAAGAAAAACATGGTGACCTGCATCAGGGACTATTGTCCAGTAGCACTTACGTCCACAATTATGAAGTTTTTGAGAGGTTTGGTGCTGAAACATATCAACTCCTGCCTGAGAAGTGATTTGAATCAATTCTGATTTGCCTACTGACACAACAGGTCCACAGCAGATGGCATTTCATTGGCTCTTCACTCAACCCAGTCCACCATGAGTAAAGCCCTACTCCCTGCCATTGAGCACGTGTACCTGGAGCATTGTCGCAGGCAAACAGCATCTGTCACCAAGGACCCCCACCACCCAGGACGTGCTTTCTTCTGCCATCAGGAAGAAGATACAGGAGTTTCAGTACTCAAACCATCAGCTTCAGGAACAGTTATTACCCTTCTACCATCAGGCTTCTGAACCAGCAGGGATGACTTCACTCAACTTCACTTGGCCCATCAATGAACTGTTCCCACAGCCTATGTTCTCATGTTCCTAATATTTATTGCTTAATTGTTATTATTATTATTTTTTTCCCTCTATTTTTGTATTTGCATAATTTGCTGCTTTTGCCCACTGGTTGTCTGCCCTGTTTGTGTGGTCATTCTTTGATTCTGTTGTGGTCAATGGATTTATCGAGTATGCCACAAAAAATGATTCTCAGGATTGTATATGGTAACATATATGTACATGTGCTGGCGCATGGCCAAGTGGTTAAGGCGTTGGTCTAGTGATCTGAAGGTCGCTAGTTCGAGCCTCAGCTGAGGCAGCGTGTTGTGTCTTTGAGCAAGGCACTTAACCACACATTGCTCTGCAACGACACTGGTGCCAATCTGTATCAGTCCTAGTGCCCTTCCCTTGGACAACATTGGTGATATGGAGAAGGGAGATTTGCAGCATGGGTAACCTTGCCCAGGCCTGCCCCCTGGAAACCTTCCAAGGTGCAAATCCATGGTCTCACAAGACTAATGGATGCCTATATTATATATATATATCTACTTCCATAATACATTTACTTTGAACAATTAAACACTCAAAAGATACTGGAGAAACTCAGTTCAGGTAGCATCTATTGAGATGAATAAACTGTTGATGTTTGGGCCAAGACCATTCATCAGCACTGGGAAGAAAAGGGGAAGAAGGCAAGGGAGGAGAAAGAAGACAACCTAGAAGGTGATAGGTGAAGGCAGGTATTTGGGGAGGGCAGATGAAATAATAAACAGTGAGGTGATAGGTGGAAAACCAAGAAGATAATGCCGGCGAGTCACAGTGACACTTCGTGGGTAGCTAACAAAACAATTCTACTAAATATACTTTTTTTGGGACTGTAATCCGCAGCCTGTAACTTCTTGTTGGGAGGCATGCTTTTGAACCGTCTGTACTACCCAGCCCTTTTTTGTGGTGTCCTGAGGGATTCTGCTCTCAAGGCAACCACAACTGAAGTGGATTGATACTTTGAGCGAGATGTACATAGTGGAGCCTGGGTCCGTGAGCAGAAAATGAACCAATCTTTGGGCATTTTAAGCACCAAGCCAGATTAAAATGATTAAGGTGTCGAGGCTGAGAGCAAGAGATGAACTGGTGGTCAGCTCACTGCTTCATGAGGCTTCATTTACCTCAGCGCCAAACCTGGCTCCACAGTTGCGTCCCGCAGCCATTTGGCTTCTGGACTTGTTCTGTGGATTGTTTGCCAGTCTTTTTTTTTATTGTTTGCACGATATGTTCTTTCTTTTCGCATTTTGGATGATTAACTGGCTTTGTGGTGTAGAGTTTTTTTTGTGAATTCTGATATGTTTCTTAGATTTGTGGCTGCCTGCAAGAAGATGAATTTCAAGGTTGTGCAGTCTATGGTATGCATACTTTGAACTGTGAAGTTTGAAAAGGCAAAGGGCTGGAGAAAAAGGAATCTGATAAGAGAGAATAGTGGACCATGGGAGAAAGGAAAAGAGGAGGATTCTACAACCTGGAGCAAAAAAACATCAAACTGCTGGAAGAACTCTGCATGTGAAGCAGCATCTATGAAGAAGAAGAAATGGCTGACATTTTCAATTGAGATCCTGAATCAGTAGCGGAGATTATAGAGGGGCAGAAGAACATGCCCAGTTGCACTGGGTTCAAAAAGTGACAAAACAATTTCTTCAAAATTAATAATCACTGATGGTCTTAACTAACCTTTGTTTTTTTTTTCATTTTAAATTTGTGGTTTTCTGTGATCTTTGGAAGTGCTTGGGTAAAGACTATCAGTCACACTTGCTCAAGTTTGCTTGTGACCAGTTGTAGCAGTGTGAACACCAAAGGCCCTGTTACCAGTCAAGGACAGTAAATGCATCTTCCATATAATAGAGCCATAAACTCAGCTGAAAGTGCCATACTGCGCTGATTTACCAACAATCTCAGAGTTTCTAAATCACCTTTATATAGTACTTCTCCACCTTGCACTCATTTACCATTGCTCCAAACCTCATGCCCGCATTTCACAGCTTTCAGATACTGTCAGATATTAAGTAATGACAGCCAAGTAAACCAAATGTTTTCCGTTGGATTGATTCATTGTCATACATTCCCCTCTCTTTTGGAATGAAGTGGCAATGATCCAAAACCCTAGCATAGCCCACCCAATGCACAAAATGACACTCGCAGCACTTAGGTGATATATCAGTAATAGCAATTCGTCACTGGATCCTTTGGATCTTTGTTTGTGTCAGTGATGTATATCTACTGCCTGGTTTCCATTTGTGTTGCCACAATCCCAAAGGCTTGTAGTCTTGCAGACAAATGGTTTCAATCCTCATGTCAGCCGTGACTTGAGAGATCTGAAAAGTGAGAAGTACTTGAGATAAAACATAAACATGAGAAAGTCTGCAATGCTGAAAATCCAAAGCAATGTATACAAAATGCAGGAGGAACTCAGCAGGTCAGGCAGCATCTATGGAAATGAACATACAGATGATGTTTCTGGCTGAGACCCTTCTTTAGGGCGTGCTTTCCACTGTGGCCAGAAAACAAAGCATTGGTGTTTATTGGCACAATTAGCAGTCCCCTTTTAACTAATTTCACTGTTTAAAATTAGTGCAACTGGTGCGTCACTGGTTCTGGGCAGAAGCAGTAGTTGCAGCATCCAAATCTTTCAGTTGCGGCAAGTACCTAAAATTACCTGCTTATTTTTTACTGGAACAAATACAAATAATTTCATTATCTCCTCTTCTAGAACCAACAAAAAAGGAAAGATGCACATCCAACATTCTGTAATAGCACTATATTTTTCTTGCTACCAAAAACTTTTTCTTACCGCCAGTTAAAAGCAATTCTGTAGAAAGCAAATTTTTTTCATTCTGAGGCTTTCTGTCACCATGGCAATTCAGGTGGTCTGTACTTCTGTCAATGGAGTAAGTTGCTTTTATACAAAATACTTCGATCTACTACATGTAAAATTACACCACTAAGGTCATCTGACCAATTTGCTGTGCAATTCTGCTAATTGTCTGCACAAAGAGATTGCTTCCTTAGCAGGAAAGCCTGGACATCAGTAGTACAAGAAGACCTTAGGGTAGGCTATGCAATTTTTGAGCTTTTCCTTCTGTATTTCTCTTCCAAATGTTAACATGATAAGCCTCAGTAAAGGAAAACAAAAAATACATTTTCAAGATGTAACTTCTCTTATGAATGCACATGATGCATAGAAACAATCAATGAAAGATTCATTTGTGCAATTCATCATATTAATTAGATGCTAGCTCTTAAAGCATCTGAGATCACTATATGATTTTGTAGAAGATTAAGCCTCGAAGAGGAATTTCATCACTTCAGTTGATAAATTTGACATCATAAGCATTTTCAGCAAATGCACAAAGGAGTATTAATAATTCAGTCAACCAAGAAACATTTTGCATTGCCTTTCTCAAAACATTAACAAGTTTTGTACTTACCATGCAAAGAATTTTCTTCAGAAAGTTATTTTAGGATGTTTTGCAGTTTATTGAATGTGTTTGTCTGACTGGGACTGAATTAAATATATGCAAATTGACAACATTTTATTTGCATGACTTTTAGTCCTCATGGTAGAAACAAGTACAGCCTTTAACCCCATTATTATTGATACCAATTGTCTGCACACTAACTGCATGATCAGAAACCTGCAACTACTACCTCAGAGGCATAAGGAGGATTGAAGATGGCCCAAACAGTTCAGTAATGCCAATAAATTTTAAGAAGAGTTTAGACTGCAAAAAAAAATGGCTCATTGATAAAGTGACTCAGGGCAAGGTTATTTACCACTTGCCAAAATCAGTTGATGCTAGCAGTATGCTCTACAACAGAAGCTCCAACCTCATGACACTGAGAGCAGTGTTTATTCATGCAGAAAAAGTTTGAAGTGGTTCTTTGTGCCGAGTCTTGGATAAGCTGATCTTCCCAGAAACAAACTAAGGATCTTTCCAGAGGGAACACAATTATTGATGAAATATTCATAACATTCTTTAAGGAGATTTCCTAGATTTCACTTTTATAAGAATGATGGAGGATGGAGAAAAAGAATCTGTGAAAGCTTATGAGAGGACGTGTCTTGTGAAACACTAAAAGGCATTGCATTTTCCTGATGTGTTGGGCATAGTGGGTAGTAATTAAATTTTGAAAAATATTTGAGAGAATGGCATTAACTCATTGGAATGGATGACCACTGTGCACATTTATAAACATTTCATAAGCAGAGAGTTTTGAGCTCTATGGTCAGCAGCACTGCCACTGGGGAGAAAGAAATGGAAAATAGATGCACTGCCAGGACCATTGACTTGCTGGATATCTTGAGGGAGCAGTGGGGATATTCAAGGTGATTATCTACCCATGGGATTGATATTGGAAACCCAGAGTTGATACCTAAAAACATAGGATTGGAATTGGCTACAGAAATCAGCAGAAAAATTGTGGCCCCTACCTCATGGATCCAGTGCTGCTAGCAATTTAATTACCTCAGTAGATCAGGTAGGTTTGCACTGAGGTAAATTCAGAAAATTCTGATTTATGTTCTATTCCAACAGGCCTCTTCACCCTTCTGAATGTCTTCCTGACTAACTTGTGTTTCATTATGTCACATGCATGCTGAGCAGGCCATAGAGAGATCATTAAGTCAAAAGACCAAAAGATACAGGAGCAGAATTAGGCCATATTTGGCCGATCAAATCTGCTCCATCATGGCTGATTATCCCTCTCAACCCTATTCTTCTCATAAGCTTTGACATCCTTGCTAATTAAGAACTTGTCTCTCTCCACTTTATATATACCCAATGATTTGTCCTGCACCGCTACTGTGGCAATGAATTCCACAGATCGACTACCCTCTGACTAAAGAAATTCCTCCTCATTTCTGTTCTAAAGAGACATCCATTTATTCTGAGGCTGTGCTTTCTGGTCCTCAAGTACCACCACTAACAGAACATCTCCTGCGCATCCAGTCTATCTCAGCCTTTCAATATTCAATAGATTTCAATGAGATCTACATTCTTGCAAACTCCAGTGAGTACAGGCCCAGAGCCATCAAACACTCCTCAGACGTTAACACGTTCATTCCCAGAACCATTCTTATAACTCTCCTCTGGACCCACTCCAATGCCAGCATATAGTTTCTTAGATAAGGTGCCCAAAACTGCTCACAATACTCCATGTGCCTTATAAAACCACAGAATGAAATTTTTGCTTTTATATTCTGGTCTCCTGAAAGGAATGCTAACATTGCATTTGTCTTACTTACCACCGACTCAACCTGAAAGTTAACCTGTAGGGAATCCTTCACGAGAACTCCTAATCCCTTTGCACCTCTAATTTATTTTCTCCTTGTTTGAAAAATAGTCTACACCTTTATTCCTTCTACCAAAGTGCAAGAAAACACAATAGACCATAGAGGATATTGGACAAGGTAAGTCCAGTTGTCATTGCACAGACACCAGCGGTCCCCCACAAGTTGTGCAGAATCTGCTTTATAACAGTATGAAGAGAAAAAGTAAACGTATGTGGTAAAATGTGTTTTTTTCTTGCTTGCCCACCAGACAGTGGATGCTGCTGATAAACCAGTAAATGTTCTTCATCCACAATTCCCCTTCAATTAGGCCTTGCCTGATCATATTGGGGACATAAAGTCAGTGACGTTATTGGGTCAGATGATATACATAGGCTAGAAATTGAAAATCAAAAAAATATTGCAATTGCTAGAAATCTTAAATAGAAAATAGAAAGTTCTAGAAGCACTCAACAGGTCAGGCAGTATTTGCTGAATGAGAAACAGAAGACTCTGAAATTTTTTCAACCTGGATCATTATTTCTCTTCCTCTTTCTGCTTGCCCTGCTGGGTGTTGCCAGCACTTCTTTTGTTTCAAATATAGGTTAGACTAGAAAAGCAGATGCCTAACTTAAAGGTCATTGTTGGAATTGTATGGTTTTTCTACAGCATCTGACCAACTTCATTGTCACTTTTATTGATGCCTGCCTTTTAAATCCAAATGTCATAGCTGAAACAGTATGCTACAAGTATTCTCATGCAACGTAAGTATAAAGTTTCTATCTTATGCGATTATGTAAAAGGAATATTTGAAATCACTATACTTTCAGCAATTCTATTTCCTTTAAGAGCAAATGACATATAGTTTGGGACTGCTTGGTTTTGCTGGGAGAGGGATGAAGAACAGAAGTGCCACCTCTATCTCTGTCATTACTGGAGTCTAACTGAACTTTGCTTAGTGCATCTTAGGCAATGCATGCATCATCTTAAACTAGTCCTCCATGATGGCTATATCTTCTCCCTTTTCCTTTCTCTTTATCCTTCTCTCCAGCCCCTTCTTCCTCCACCTGTTCTTCAAACAGCAACACATTGCTATGCTATGTTGTGCAAAATGTGATTTTTTTGGTCACTGTACAGTAAAAAATCTCTGAGAGAGGTGAACATGGAAAAGATTCTCAGCTGTACATTCCAGGTAGAGAGATTGTCTTGTTTGTTGTGCTGCATTAATAGGCCTTGTCACTGCAATTACTCGCCTAGTTTTCAGTGGTTAGTTTTTGTTCCATAACAATCTGTCCCAGCTTTGAAGATTGCACAGATCACAGCGGACGGGGGAATCGTGGAAGCCATCCATGTATCTTGTTGGACCTGGAAACCATCGACTTGTGGTTTCAGTCATTTAGGAAGTAGGATCTTTTCCAACTGAGTAAAGGTCCATCCTGCACTGACAATGGTTTGTTTCTGAACTTATGTCAGCAAGAAGGCAATCAGACCAGCAAATCAAGGTATCCTTTCATGCTCCTGGCATCAGCCATGGAAATGTCAATGTTAGTAGTCGTCACAAACCAGGTACTTGTTACTTGGTAGAAACATTCCACAATGACCAACCATGAATCCTGCAGGTATCCCTAGTGCAACCCTGGAATGACCTCAAGGCATAGAACTTGAAAGCTATGATCACTTTACCAGTGAAAAATAGGGCGTGTCTATTTAGTGCAAGTCCAGCACTAGGACCCCGTAGGAACTTGTGACCGCATGGTGTAATAGTCTGAGATGCTGCACGACTGACTTTTTGACAATTCAAGTCTCTTTTTATAAGCTATGTCCAGGTGTTCCTATGTCATGAACCCTTAAGTCACACACGGCATCATAATCAACAAAGTCCGCACTAATCCCCAAAAGGTTTCTTTCAAAGTCTGAACCAACACAATTCCAATTGAGGCAGGGGGGCATGGTGGGGGAGGTGGTGAACTACTTACTACAACTCACTGTAAAGCTGTAAAATTATAACAAGATCAGCATTCCACTGGTACACTTCAGAACTCAGGTAATGCCTGTGCCCTCAGCAACATCCCAACACTCAAATTAATTCAATTTGCCATTTAAAAATTAACATTCTGCCTCCTCTATACCAGACACCCACTCGCTGACTGATGTACTCATACATTGTGTTTTACTATCAGAGGGCTTTAGACCAGCAACAATTTTTTCAACAGCATTTTCTGTTTTAAGCCATAAGCCCTCTGGGAATTATAGCCATTCAGTGCAGGTAAAATCATTTTATTTTGCCCTGTACCCTATTACCATGTTGTCCAGAGAATTCCCATGCCATGTAGATCACATGAGGATCTTACTGAGAGTTCTTGATGATAAACCTGTTCTCCAGAGCAAGACGAAAACAAGCAGGGCCAACTATTGTATGAAGGCCTGTGGGTTAAATCATCTGATCAAAATACTGTTGTGACAAATCTCAACATATTCGGCATTTGTAGCATTGCTTTAATTCACAAAACCAAGGAAATCTGTGTCAAACCTCCCAGACTGATGCTCCAGAACATATTATTTGAATAGCTGACACAAGTATTAGGAGAGCTGGGAAATACAATGCAGCATTATGACAGAGCCATCATCACCTTTCATCACCTTGTCAGATTGCCCCAAAGTACAGAGTGCAGAAGTTGTCAGACACATAGCACTATAAACCCTAACTGTGTACTCTCTCAAACTTCATAGCCAATAAGGAAGCAGCATGTTGAGTGAATAGATTACATGAGACCTGATGCAAATTATCCATTTTATCAATCCCTATATTTTCTGCAAGTTGTCAAAGTGTATTTGTTCAAAGAATTTGTCCCCTCTAATCTCTTGAATAGAGATAGTCAAGCAAACAGATGGCTTGTGGGTGACGAGGCATAGCCTTTGTTGCCATAATCATTGATTCCACGAAGAAGCGCTTTAGAGAGCCACATGTCTCTACCAGAGCTGTCATAAAGCTGCATAACATAGACCATAATGTTGTCATTCAGCCCATAATGTTGTGCCAAACCAGCTAAAAAGGAAATCAAAAACACCAAAACATTAATCCCTCCTACCTACATCATGTCCCTATCCCTCCTTACATCTTCCTTACATCCATGTTCCTATCCAAACAGCTATAAAAAGCTTCTAATGTACTTGTCTCTACCACCAGACCAGGCAGCACATCCCAGGAATCCACGACTTTCTGAGTAAAAATCTTACCCCACACATCCCCTTTGAACGTACCCCCTCTCACCTTCAAAGCATGCCCTCTGGTATTAGAGGGCATAGGGGAGGTTATACCACTTTGAAAAAAATAGGACCAACTCTGCAGCAAGTTCCACAGTTTCAGAGTAAATTCAAGAAGTTTAATTCTGTAAATTAATTGAAATTTATAAATCAGAAGCAAAAACAGAACTTCAAGATTATCTTAAAGCAATGTAACACAGTATTATTTGAAAACCAATTTCTTTAACCTACATCTGCCAGCTTGTTTTTCAAAGGCTCATGACTGGGATAAAATGTGTACCTAAATGTTGAGAACAGCACTCAAGCAACAGTTTGTGTTATTCGAGATAAAATTGCTTCCTCATGTTAAATGGTGTTAGATTATAAAACATGATTTGATCATATTCTTAGAAGTGATGCGACCTTAGATATGTGTTTTTCACCATTCAATGTTTCTCTGAGTTTTAAATAGGCATTGTCCAATTCACTCCAAAAATAGATTTGTTTGCTTAATTATTTTCCTCCTGTTCTGGAAAATGTGAATAATTTGCATCAGAAAAATTACAGCCTTAAAAAAAATTGTGCACAATATCACTGTGACAGAACTCATGGCATGTGATGTGGCAAGTGATGGGGAAAATTTGCAGCCATTGGGATGAGTTGCAGTGCAAACAAAGCAAAAAGTACCAAATACTGGTCTTAAGGTGTTATACTTAAATGCACGCAGCATAAGGAATAAGGTGGATGATCTTGTCGTACAGCTACAGATTGGCAGGTGTGATATTGTGGCCACTACTGAGACGTGGCTAAAGGATGCATATCTCTGGGAGCTGAACATCCAAGCATACATGGTGTATCGAAGGATGGGCAGGTGGGCAGAGGGGGTGGCATGGCTTTATTGGTAAGAAATGATATTAAATCATTAGAAAGAGGTGACATAGGATCAGAAGGTGCAGAATCTTTATGGGTTGAGCTAAGAAATTGCAGGGGTAAAATGACCCTGATGGCAGTTATATACAGGCCTCCAAACAGCTGCAGGGATGTGGACTACAAATTACAACAGCAAATAAAAAAGGCTTGTCAGAAGGGCAGTGTTAATGATAATTGTGGGGGATTTTAACATGCGAGTGGATTGGGAAAATCAGGTCAGCACTGGATCTCAAGAGAGAGAATTTGTAGAATGTCTACAAGATGGCTTTTTAGAACAGCTTGTTGTTGAGCCCACTAGGGGATCGGCTGTACTGTTTTGGGTATTGTGTAATGAACCGGAGGTGATTAGAGAGATTGAGGTGAAGGAACCCTTAGGAGGCAGTGATCATAACATGATTGAGTTCACTGTGAAATTTAAGGAAGAGAAGCCGAAATCCAATGTGTCGGTATTTCAGTAGAGTAAAGGAAATTACAGTGGCATGAGAAAGGAACTGGCCAAAGTTGACTGGAAAGGGATACTAGCGGGAAGGACGGCAGAGCAGCAGTGGCTGGAGTTTGTGCAAGAAGTGCGGAAGGTGCAAGACAGATATATTCCAAAAAAGTAGAAGTTTTCGAATGGAAGAAGGATGCAACCATGGCTGACAAAAGAAGTCAAAGCTGAAATTAAAGCAAAGGAGAGGACAGACAAGGAAGCAAAAATTAATGGGAAGACAGAGGATTGGGAAGTTTTTAAAAGCTTACAAAAGGAAATTAAGCAGGTCATTAAGAGGGAAAAGATGAACTATGAAAGGGAAGCTAGCAAATAATATCAAAGAGGATACTAAAAGCTTTCTCAAGTATATAAAAAGTAAAAGACAGGTGAGAGTAGATACAGGACTGATAGAAAATGATGCTGGAGAAATTGTAATGGGAGATAAGGAAATGGTGGAGGAACTGAATGAGTATTTTGCATCAGCCTTCACTGAAGAAGACATCAGCAGTATACCGGACACTCAAAGGTGTCAGGGAAGAGAAGCGTGCGCAGTAACGACAGAAAAAGTACTCAGGAAGCTAAATAGTCTAAGGGTAGATAAATCTCCCAGACCAGATGGAATGCACCCTCGTGTTCTGAAGGAAGTAGCTGTGGAGATTGCAGAGCCATTAGCAATGTTCTTTCAAAAGTCAATAGATTCTGGCATGGTTCCGGAGGACTGGAAGATTGCAAATGTCACTCCACTATTTAAGAAGGGGGCAAGAAAGCAAAAAGGAAATTATAGACCAGTTAGCTTGACATCGGTGGTTGGAAAGTTGTTGGAGTCGATTGTCAAGGATGAGGTTATGGAGTACCTGGAGGCATATGACAAGATAGGCAGAACTCAGCATGGTTTCCTTAAAGGAAAATCCTGCCTGACAAACCTATTGCAATTTTTTGAGGAAATTACAAGTAGGCTAGACAAGGGAGATGCAGTGGATGTTGTATATTTGGATTTTCAGAAGGCCTTTGACAAGGTGCCACACATGAGGCTGCTAAACAAGATAAGAGCCCATAGAATTACGGGAAAGTTACATACGTGGATAGAGCATTGGCTGATTGGTGGGAAACAGAGAGTGGGAATAAAGGGATCCCATTCTGGTTGGCTGCCAGTTACCAGTGGTGTTCCACAGGAGTCCGTGTTGGGGCCGTTTCTTTTTACGTTGAACATCACTGATTTGGATTATGCAATAGATGGCTTTGTGGCTAAGTTCGCTAACGATACAAAGATAGGTGGAGGGGCCGGTAGTGCTGAGGAAACAGAGAGTCTGCAGAGAGACTTGGATAGGTTGGGAGAATAGGCAAAGAAGTGGCAAATGAAATACAATGTTGGAAAGTGTACGGTTATGCACTTTGGTAGCAGAAATAAACGGGCAGACTATTATTTAAATGGGGAGAGAATTCAGTCATGAGATACAACAGGACTTGGAAGTTCTCGTGCAGGATACCTTTAAGGTTAACCTCCAGGTTGAGTCGGTGGTGAAGAAGGCGAATGCAATGTTGGCATTCATTTCTAGAGGAATAGAGTATAGGAGCAGGGATGTGATATTGAGGCTCTATAAGGCACTGGTAAGACCTCACTTGGAGTACTGTGTGCAGTTTTGGGCTCCTTATTTAAGAAAGAATGTGCTGATGTTGGAGAGGGTTCAGAGAAGATTCACTAGAATGATTCCGGGAATGAGAGGCTTAACACATGAGGAACGTTTGACCGCTCTTGGGCTATACTCCTTGGAGTTTAGAAGAATGAGGGGCGACCTCATAGAAACATTTTGAATGTTGAAAGGCATGGACAGAGTGGATGTGACAAAGTTGTTTCCCATGATGGGGGAGTCTAGTACGGAAGGGCATGACTTAAAGATTGAAGGGTGCCCATTCAGAACAGAGATGAGAAGAAATATTTTTAGCCAGAGGGTGGTGAATCTGTGGAATTTGTTGCCACGGGTGGCAGTGGAGGTCGTCATTGGGTGTATTTAAGGCAGAGATCGATAGGTATCTTACGTAGCCAGGGCATCAAAGGTTATGGTGAGAAGGCGGGGGAGTGGGACTAAATGGGAGAATGGATCAGCTCATGATAAAATGGTGGAGCAGACTCGATAGGCTGAATAGCCGACTTCTGCTCCTTTGTCTTATGGTCTTATGGACATACCCTGGAGTACTTCCCTTGCCAGTACAACAGTTTATCTCCAACAATACTAACTCTTCGTTAATGATAAGCTACCGAATATTTTCCTCAAGGCAACATGGGAACATTATTAAAATTAGCTTTTGTAATTTTAACCTACCTCTTTTCAGTGGTGACTTCTTGGGTCATGGTATCCTCCTGACCATCCTTACCATGTGATATTATTTATATATATAATGTAGTTGGCTGCTCTTTTTGGGTGGCCTCTTCCAAGGCCACCTTTACAGATACACTAAATATAAATTGGATGCAGGGTCTTGAAGATTGTTCTTTTGGCCTTGCTTTGTACCTAGGGACCAGATAAAACAGAACATGTTTCTACTACTTTTCCATCTCAGCCTTGACAATGAAAGTGAGCAGGATCTTTGTCATGTGAATTCCAGAGCTGAGCCTGACCTACCCATAAACAAACAGCAATCCACATCCACACACTACTGAATGGAATAGTGATCAAAAAAAGATAACCGATCAAGGTAACAATCTTCCCAATTCTAAAACTTTGAGCTCGAAGGGAGGAGCAATCAAATAGATGCAATGTGGTCTATTTGACAGTGTGTACTGTTTTGAAACTTTTTTACACATTAAATAAATGAAGGATCCCTCCATGATAGCCTATTAGAGGAATTTTATTTCAAAACATTTCACCACTTTTGAAAATAATACTGTGGAACAATTATTCTGAAGCAACAAATTCTTAAATAAGGTGCAGTGAGAAATATATTTAAATTACTCAAAGTATTCTAGGGTCCTGTAAACTTCCTCTTTAGATGCATGGTGGATTTTTAACAGTGGAAGCGTAAGTCATCAGCGAAGTCGAATCCTTGGTCAATGGCATTATTAATTTTTTTTTGCTGGCAAGAAATTCACTTTGCAATCAGCCGTAGAGTGCAAAAGACATAAAATTACTATAAATTACAAAATAAAAAGGAATAATGTGATAGTGTTCATGGGTTCATGGACCATTCAGAAATCTGATGACAGAGTGGAAGAGCTGACCTGAATAATGGAGTGTGGGTCTTCTAGCTCCTACACCAGCTCCATAGCAAAGAAGGCCCAGCAGCATCTCTACTTTCTGCGAAGGCTGAGAAAAGTCCATCTCCCACCCCCCTCCCCATCCTCACCACATTCTACAGAGGTTGTATTGAGAGCATCCTGAGCAGCTACATCACTGCCTGGTTCAGAAATTGCACCATCTCGGATCACAAGACCCTGCAGCAGATAGTGAGGTCAGCTGAGAAAATCATCGGGGTCTCTCTTCCTGCCATTAGAGACATTTAGACCACATGCTGTATCTGTAAAGCAAACAGCATTATGAAGGACCCCACACACTCCTCATACAAACTCTTTTCCCTCCTGCCATCTGGCAAAAGGCACCAAAGTATTCGGGCTTTCACGACCAGACTATGTAACAGTTTCTTCCCCCAAGTCATCAGACTCCTCAATACCCAGAGCCTGGAATGATACCAACCTACTGCCCTCTACTGTGCCTATTGTCTTGTTTATTATTTATTGTAATGTTTGCACTGTTTTGTGCACTTTATGCAGTCCTGGGTAGGTCTGTAGTCTAGTGTAGTTTTGTGTTGTTTTACATAGTTCAGTGTAGTTTTTGCATTGTTTCATGTAGCACCATGGTCCTGAAAAACGTTGTCTCATTTTTACTCTGTACTGTACCAGCAGTTATGGTCAAAATGACAATAAAAAGTGACTTGATTTGAGGTCCCTGATGATAGTTACAAGAAGGGGGCCACCTCTTCAGGAACTACCTTTTGTAGATGTTCTCCGTGGTGGGGAGAGTTGTGCCAGTGATGGAGCTGATGAGTCTGCAACTTCTACAGTCTCTTGTGATCCTGAGCATGGGAGCTGCCATGCCAGGCTGTGAGGTAGCCAGTCAGAATGCTCTGTACTGTACATCTAGAGAAAATTGCAAGAACATTTGGCAACATACTGAGTCCTGTCAAACTCCTAACAAAGTAGAGATGCTGGTGTGCCTTCTTCATTATAGCATCAGTGTATTGGGCCCAGGGCAAATCCTCAGAGATGTTGACATTAAGGACCTTGAAGCACCTCTCCCTTTTCACCCCAACTCCTCAATGAAGACTGGTGCATGTTCTTCTGAATTCCCCTTCCAGAAGTTCCTAATCAATTCCTTGTACTCGGTGCTGTTGAGTGCAAAGCTGCTTTTGTGACACCAGTCAACCAGCCAATCTATCTCACTCCTGTACTGCTCCTCGTTGCCATCTGAGATTTTACCAACAACAGTGATGTCATCAGAAAATTTATGAATGACGTTTGAGCTGTGCTTATCCACATAGTCATGAGTGTGAAGAGAGCAGAGCTGTGGACTGAGTATGCATCCTTGACGTGTATTTCTGTTGATTGATCAGCAAGGAAGAGATATGAGTGTCAACCTGTACTGACTGTGATTTACCAAAAAGGAAGTCAAGGAGGGAGTTGCACAGCTACAGAGGGAGGTACAGAGGCCCGTGTTTAGAAGCTTGGTGATTAATTCTGAGAGATGCTGCTATTGAATGCCAAGCTGTACTTTATCAACAGTACCCTGATGTATGTTTTGCAATTATCTACGTGCTCCAAAGCAGAGAGGAGAGCCAGTGTGTCCGCTGTAGATCTGTTGTGGTGGAGGCACAGTAGGTCCAGGTCCTTGTTCAGGCAGGAGTTAATTCTAGCCATAACCAACCTTTCACTACGGTAGATGTGAGTGCCACTCAGCCATAGTCATTGAGGCAGCTCTTCCTGCTCTTCTTAGGCACCAGCATGGTTACTATCCTTTTTGAAGCAGGTGAGAACCGCTGATTCTAGCAGTGAGAGGTTGAGTATGTCCTTGAACACCCCAGCCAGTTGGTCAGCACAGGTTTTCAGTACCTAAGGGGGTACACCACCGAGGTATGAATCCTGTGAGGGTTCTTTATCCTGAAGGATGTTCTGACATTAACCTCTGAAACAAAGATCACACTGTCGCTGGTTGCTGTAGGGATTTGCACAGGTACAATGTTATTCTCCAGTGCTGAGCTGTTCTGGACTATGGAAGAAGACAGATGAATGACTTTCCTGGAACATTTAATCAATGGTGAGAGGTGGATTTCATCTGCACCATTTCAAATTGATAGCCTTATCTGTTATTAGTTCCATAGGTGTAGTTCAAAGCCTTGTTTTGGAAGATAATTATCTGCAACTTTTATGGATATTGTCATTTCCTTTTGTCAAGTTTTTTACATAATGTGTGTCCATGTGAGATTTTAAAGTATTTCTTTTAAATTTCTTATCTTGGTCAGCCATTGTTATAAATGAACCCATTTTCAAATTGAGTGAAATGGAACCATAATCATATAGGATCTAGTAATGCATCATTGGCAAATTTGAAACAAACTCTAGAGACAATGATTGGCCCAAGCCCTCTCAGGACTTATGTCAAGAAAGAAGCATTACCACTTTGTCAGAAATTGTGTCTTGCCCCATCTGCAAACTTATAAACAGAATTTGTAAAACAAAGCCAAAGAAAAAAGATTGGAACAGTAAGTTAAATTAGTTCACCAATCCCTGTGCCAATGGTTCAAATCTACCTTCACAACTAAACTTCAAAAAGATTGGTGAATCTTTAAGGAGCTGATAGTGGCAACACATTTCGAATCCTATGGTTCACTTCTGATTAATGTTTACTCTATTATGTTTTGTAGTATGCAGAAGGACATTTCTGATAAAAGCTTGGGATTCCTCTTTATTTTTAGTCTCCCTTTTTCCCAGCAGAATCTGTAAGATTTTGTTGTCATTCCATTTATTTTTCAATTTGCTTTGAACAGTAATAAAATATGTTAAAGGGTACAAGATAGTCACAGTTTGCAACAAAGTCAGTCAGTTAGCATGTTCACTTAAGTTTCCACTATTGCCCTCCTGCATCACTTGCATGTTATTAAATGTCTTCCAGTACTCACAATTTATGAGGACTTTGGTGTGTTCCCTCGACTACCCCTTCCTGAAGTCCTTAATTGATTCCTTGGTCTTGCTGACATTGAGTGCAAGGTTGCGACTGTGACACCACTCAACAAGCTAATCTATATCGTTACCAAAATTTGATAGCCCTGAGCACAGCTGCAAAGATCACGATGCACGATTAATTCTTCCTGTTCGGCAAAGTATGGCCAACAGCCATTTAGCATGTCCATCCAGTGTTATTGTGTTATTGGTCGGCTGGAATCTTTAGTAGTCAGCCAATACTATGAGTGTCAAGCACTACAGCATACCAGCTCTCACCTTTTTAAAAGTTGCAATGTGTATCATTTGGTGTTATATAACTGAGGGTTAACTGGGAAACTGTAAGAGAGGAACTAAGAGCATGCTTATTGGTTTTCAATACAACATCTAAATCTTGATCAAGAGGGTGGAGAGAGCGTTCTTTGGAATGCCCAGAAAGCCTCCAAACATACAGTCAAAAAGCTTTGCAAATAGATATCTAGCAAGACATGTTAAAAACAAATGTGTACTCCAAATATGATTCTGGTACCCAACTAGCACCAATGTTGCCCAAATAATCGGAGCTACCAATCCAAATTTCATGCCTACAGAGGATTATCTCAGTCGAATTAACAAGCAACTTTTGGATAAGTATATACAAACATTTGCAGATAAGAAAGGTTTAGTGCAGGTGTTTCCACACTTTTTTAAGGCATGGACCAATACCATTAACCAAAGGGTCTGTGAAACCCAAGTTGGGAACTCCTGGTTTAGAGAGGTACAGTCCAAACATGGGCAAATGGACTTTCTTAGGTGGGTCATGTGGACAAGGTATGGTGAAGAGCCCATTTCCCTCCTCTATTACTCTATATCTGAAACAGAGCAAAAGATTGGTCATAAGCAGAGCAGTATTTCTACAAAATACACCGCAGTGCTTTTTTTTATATATGAACAGAAAGTCTGGAAGGATGTGGGAGCTCAGTGGTATCACACCAGTGTAACGAGCACAGTAAGTGACAAATTGCTTCAAATTTGTCATTGATTATTTTTTAAGTTTATCAGAGTAGTACTGGACTAGGGTAGATGAAAGACCAGAAATATTTGACCAATAATGACTCTCTTTGAGCAGCACCTTCAAAACAAGCTGTTGCTTTCACCCAAACTAAATTAACCAGGATAAAATACTGTGCCGTCTGCTGGAATTTGGCTATTATCCATTAAAGGATGGATGAAATAGCAACTTCAATAGTAGTAAGAGGGAAAATCGTGTCTTAGAAAACTGAACAGGTTTCCATTTACTCTGTGGCTTATATTAATGAAAGCAAAGGAAATAAGAGCAACCAACTGCATCCCGGTTTTTTAGCCTTTGGGATCCATCGACATTCTTTGGCTTCTTTTTATAGATAGTAAACGTTACACATTGTGACAATGTGAATAAAATGTGACATAAGGATATAATTTTGAGACTGTTTTAAATATGGTACAGTTAGCTCAGGCAACGAATCCTGTGTGTCTATTCATAGGAGTCATCTGTTCATTCTGTAGACTGCACTTCAGTAGGTCAGATCTCAGTGACTGCATAAAACAGTTTTTCTGTTATTACATTCCCAATAAAGAATTGTCTCATTCACTGATTTTCAGAGGTATGCAACATTTGCCTGAAACAATTACAAAATATTTCTTGAGAATGTTATTTTACAGAGGCACGGCATTGCCAGTGGCGAAGATTGTTAGTTGACCAGCCACTTGCAGAAGAGAACATAAGATATCCACAATCTTGCACAGTTTGCATTTTACTGTGGTTTATGGGATATCATTTACACTATCCATTTAAAAAGAGTGATGTGTATTTCATTTCCACATGTAAGAGACTACCAGGCAGAGGAGTACAAGGCTTTGCTAGGATTATAGGCTTCCTCGTGATTGAATGTGTTATTGAGCACACATGGGGCACATTGCAAGCTCCAGATGGTAACTTGTAGACCTACTGCAGCAGGAAGTGATCCAATCCCTGAGCACCTATTGTAGCTGGTTTGTGAGCAAAGCCAGTGATGCACACAGGTCATCACCCATTACCCTTCCATCAATAACGATGATTTCATTTTGAGCCAGTCCATGGTGAGGACTGCATTTGCAGTGCCATGGTAAACTATGCTGGGCTGCACAGTAATTAGGTCTTTCCACTTAGCTCAAGACTCCAGGGAATAATAGACAGGAATGTAGAGCAAGCACTCAATGCTGACAGATTGAGTGTGATATAGAGCACATTCTGTCACCATCACAGTGACACTCACACAACCTACTCTGTAATTGGAAGGCAGCACTCAACAATGTAGGCACCAAGTTTCATGATGGATCGCTGCTCGAGCAGCTTCTGTTTCCGGGTCCCAGGGTTCAAGGGAAGCATGTGCGATACACAAGCAGGAGGGGTAGTGTTATGCTTTATAACTCCAAAAACATAACAAATAATTGAAAAGAAGACAAGGAGAGAACAGGAGAATGGGTCTTCATACTGTTTTTACTTTTAGCAAGGTGCTCCAGTATGACGTGGTGGGTCCTGCCGAAGGGTCTCGGTCCGAAATATCGACTGCACTTTTTTCCATAGATCTGCCAGGCTTACTGAGTTCCTCTAGCATTTTGTGTGTGTTGCTTATCCTTCCCGCATCTGCAGGTTTTCCCTTTAAATTGTCCCATTCAGGCCTAAAGATTTCATCACTGTGGAGGATTTCTTACTCTTGAGGGAAAACATCTTTCCTGACAAGGGGGTCAATTTGCTTGGCATGAGAGGCTCACAGCTGTAAAACAGTCTCAGGTTCTGGGGCTTCCTCTGTGGTAGCTGTAGGACTTGACTCTGGGACTGCCGGAGGTGGTTCTGACTGTTCTGAACACCTTTCTTCCAGACGTCTTGGCATCCCAAGCAATGCATAGCAAGCTTCACTGGATGACGTGGATCATAATGTGTGAGTACAGCATTTGATGTCACTATATCCTTTACCTTTTGGAAACCCACCCCACACTGCTTTGTGGATTGCCATTTCTTCCCAATCTGTAGTAATGAGTTCAAAGAGTGGAGCACAGTAGCCAAATTTGGCAGGAACCTGTTATAGTAATTGACAAATTACCACAACTGTGACAAAAGATGTCCTTTGCCCTTGAGGTATCCAACACTGTTTGAATTTTCTCAGCATACCTGTGTAAATCTTGTGTGTCAATGGTGTGACAACAGTAAGTGATGATTGTTTTAAAGAATTCACAATTTTCGCGTCATGCTCTAGACATGTCTAGAAAGTTATACATTTCTTGAGAAACTTATAGTGGGGCCCAGACAGCATCCATTAGAATAGAAGGAGAAGTGAGTGAGTATTTGAATATCATGAGAGGAGTCAGCCAAGGTTGTGTCTTTTCGCCAGACTTATTCAACCTGTATAGTGAAAATATCCTGAGACGTATCAAAGACATCAAAAGATTCACAATTGGAGGCCATAAGATAAATAATATCAGATATGCTGATGACATCATACTAATAGCTGACTCAGAAACAAAACTTCAAGAACTACTCACTATAGTGGCAGCAGAAAGTAATTGCAGAGGCCTCTCAATCAACACCAAGAAGACAGAAAGCATGGTCATCTCCAGAAAGACAAACATCCCACAATGTGTGATCAAGATCAGAAATACAAACTTCAAACAAGTCAACAAATTCAAATATCTTGGCAGCCTAATAACAAGTAATGGCAGGTGCGACACAGATATCAAATACAGAATAGCAATGACAAAAGAAGCTTTCCAAAAAATGAAGACCATATTAACAGACAGAAAGAAGAGCACGTACACTAAAAACAGAACACTGCAGTGCTACATTTATTCTATCCTGACTTATGGAAGTGAATGCTGGACTATTTCCCCAGCAATGGAAAAGAGACTAGAAGCAGCTGAATTATGGTTCTACAGGAGAATGTTAAAAATATCACGGACCACACACACATCAAATGAAGAAGTTCTCAGAAGAGCCCAAGAAGTTCGATCACTCATACCAACAATAAGAGAAAGACAACTCAGATTCCTAGGACACATCATGTGGAAAGATGAACTAGAAAAACACATACTCTCTAGAAAGATTGAGGGGAGTAAACCTGGAGGAAGACCTCAGCTTATGTACATCAAGAGCATAGCCAGGTGGCTACACATCGAGGAAATGGAAGTCATCCAAAAAACGAAGGATAGATCTATATGGAAAACCATGGTCACCAAAGTCCGCATTGGATATGGTACCTAGTCAGACAGACAGCTCTAGATCCATAATCATCTAATTTTTTAATACTGTCCTGAGATTTTGGAGATATTCCTTGTCATCCTTACAGGTAACAAAGATGTCATCCAGGTAACACTAAGTGCCTGGTCAGCCTTGCAGCACCTTGTCCATAGCTTTCTGCCAGGATGCAAGTGCAGGTGCTACTCCAAAAATATGCAGATCTTAGTGATAAAACACTTTCTGAGTATTTATGGTGAGAAACACTTGGGACTCTTCTTCCATATCCATCTGTTGGTAGACCTCTGTTAAGTCCGCATTGCTGAAATGTTTCCCTCCAGAAAAGTTTGCAAAGATATTTGCTATTTTGGACAGACAGTATTGATCTATTTTCAGTATTGGGTTGATGGTGACCTTAAAATCACCATATATCCTGACAGACCCTTAGCTACTGGGAGCACCAGCATTGCCCACGGACTCCAGTCAACCTTCTAATGAATTCCCTCAGCCTCCACGTGTTCTAGCTCACTGGCTACTTTATCATGGATGGTATCAGAAATTGGATATGTTTTGTGAAACTTTGGTGTGACATTTTCATTTAACACTATTTTACCCTTGATATCACAAAAACAAGAAAATCTGCAGATGCTGGAAGTCCAAAGCAGCACATCCAAAATGCTGGAGAATTTCAGCAGGGCAGGAAGCATCTATAGAAAGGAGTAAACAGTTGATGTTTCAGGCCGAGACCATTCATCAGGACTGGAAAGAAAGAGGAGAAGTCAGAGTAAGAAGGTGGGGGGAGTGGAGGAAGAAGTACAAGGTGGTAGGTGATAGGTGAAACTGGGAGAGGGGGACAGAGTGAAGTCAAGAGCTGGAAAGTCAATTGGTGAAAGAGGTACTGGGCTAGAAAAGGGGGAATTTGATAGGAGAGGACAAGAGACTCTTAGAAATTTGTAAACCAAATTCACTAAAAGTGCCTTTAAATGTCCAAAATAAAACGACCAAAGCATAGTAGACAAGATAAAATCTGTATATTAACCTGTGTTATATTGCATAAAGATCAACCAACCGCCCTTCTGCATTCACTTGGTCCCTATCTTAGTACATAAGTGAATGTGTATGGCCTTTGCCAGTGGCTTCAGCTTGGGTGAAGGTTGTTACCTTTCATTGCAGGAAAATGCAGCTGACCTTCAGGGAAGACAGCCTTGCGCCTATCTATAGACTCCATTTCCTCAGCATAAGCAGCAGCTGACTGGCTGGCAAGCAACAGCAAACTGATTGATAGAACAGCCAAGGGGCCAAAGAGCAATGCAATTTTCCTAGAAGGTTTTGGCATACCACAGAGCTGCAGTTACTCCCTCAGCTGCCTATCACCCCCTCATTTGGATCCACCTATCTTCTGCCAGCTCTTGTTCCACCCCTCCCTCTCCCCACCCTTTTTATACTGGATATCTCCCCTCTTTCTTTCAAATCCTGATGAAGGGTTTTGACCCAGAACATTGACTGACTATTGCCCTCTTTGGAATCTCCCTGACCCGCTGAGTTCCTCCAACATTATGCTGCCCCAGACTTACAGCATCTGCAATATCTCTTGTGTCTCCATGGGATCTATCATGTCCACCCAAGGGAGAACACAAGGCCTCAGAATACACTTTTTCAAAAGTTGACACTTCTGCCAATCTCAGTGCTGCACCAAATGTCAAGGGAAAGTCTTGGAGGTGGTTTTGAATGAACAATCTCTGACTTAATGGCAAGAACACTGTCCACTGCTCTGTGTTTCAGAGTGTTTTGGTACAGGTAAAGGCTATTTTTGTGCCTGAAGAGGTAGCTAGTTGGTGAATGATGGTGCTTGTGGTGATCAAAGTGTCACCAAAGGCTGGTGTTGCAGCTGGTGGGATGCTGCATTTTAAGATGAATTCGCTGAGCTTAGTTATTTAAGGATATTGAATTTGTTGTGGTACCACTACTAGGTCATTGGGACTTGACCTCTGCTAGTAACTTCTTCTGTACTCTGTTCCCACTACCTTCTGAGCATAAAGGACAACCTGGCCCTTGCTGTGGATATAGGACATTTCCTTCCACTAAACCTTCAGAAGCCTTTCCAGTGATTCCCAGGCAAACTTCACTCATAGAATGCTTGCCAGTCATTGTGCCTGCCCCCTTTAGACTGTTCTGACTTGTTATAATTGTTTCCAATGGTTCCCATTGAATCAGTTCAGTCAATTAGAAGGTTGAGCGTAGAAGGTTGAGGGGGGACTTGATAGAGGTGTTTAAAATTATGAGGGGAATTGATAGAGTTGACGTGGATAGGCTTTTTCCATTGAGAATGAGGGAGATTCAAACAAGAGGACATGAGTTGAGAGTTAAAGGGCAAAAGTTGAGCGGTAACATGAGAGGGAACTTCTTTACTCAGAGAGTGGTAGCTGTGTGGAACGAGCTTCCAGCAGAAGTGGTTGAGGCAGGTTCGACATTGTCGTTTAAAGTTATATTGGATAGATATATGGACAGGAAAGGAATGGAGGGTTATGGGCTGAGTGCAGGTCGGTGGGACTAGGTGAGAGTAAGAGTTCGGCATGGACTAGAAGGGCTGAGATGGCCTGTTTCCGTGCTGTAATTGTTATATGGTTATAATTAACATTGTGCTTACAGCAGGCTGGATATTGTAAGGGATAGTTGCATCTAAAATGCCATGTGTGTCTGCAGACCTCTCAAGTTTAGACCCCTCTAGTATAGGTCTGGAATTGTGACAAAATTATATTTCCTCGTGGAATCTGAATTTTAACAGAATTTGTTGTGTGTAAATTTATGTTCATATTTCCCATATTATAATCAAAAATACTTCAGTATTTTGGGTGAGCAAAGCTGGTTATGTACAAGTTCTTTATTTTTGGAATACGTAGAAATTACCATGAAAAGAAACATGGAATTTATATTATAATTCTTCAAACCTAGAAAGAGGCAACTCACTTATCAATGCTATGCTAATTTCCAGTCTCGTCATTCCCAAATCCCTACTTATTTGCCAGTAAATTGTTTCTTTCACATACCCACCATTTCTGCCCTTATTCCCACGTCACGCACCAACAAATGAAGTCATTTACAGCAGCTGATTAACTTACCAATCCACACGTGTTTGGGATGAGGTTTGAAACCGGAGCACCCATGAGAAATCCACATGGTCACAGGATGAAGCTGATACCTTCACATGGGTAGTACTGGAAGTACTAGGGTGGCAAGTTAGCATAGTGGTCACCACAAGGTTTTACAGAACAGGTAACCCAGGTTCATTTCCTGATGCTGCCTGTAAGGAAGTTGTACGTTCTCCCTGTGACCATTTGGGTTTCCTCTGGGTGCTCTGGTTTCTTCCATCAGTCCAAAGACATACTGGGTGATAGGCTAATTGGTCATTGTAAATTGTCCCAGGATTAGGCTTGGATTAAATCAGGGGATCGCTGGGCCCCGCTATATCTCAATAACTAAATAAATAATATTGAACCTGGGTTGTTGGAGCCACAGGGTAGCGGACCTACGTAGCTGCTGTGCACCCTCTGCCTATTGTTGCTACTGATCTATTTACTATAAGCACTCAAGGGTGTCATGTCACAGCAAAACATTAGCAACATTTAATTCCAGGTGTTCAAGGAGTAGGCAGATTCTGTTATTGTCCTAGATTGGTTTGGAGTGCATTGCTAAAATGATAGTACAAACAGACTCATCCGGAAATCCAATGGACTATAAAGGAACGAATATAAAGAGGCAGAGAGAGTACACAAAATAGGCAGATTGGTCCCCTTTAGCGCTGTAAAATTCTGTGCCATTTATATTGTGATTCTACAATCTCAAGATTGCCAAGCATGGTTTTGGAGAAGTGTGATTCTCACACATGGCTTCTTCATATTTTCTAAGCTGGGACCTTTCAATTATATAGGCAGCACCAACTCAATCAATTTGAGTAAAACTGCCATGTTGTGAAAACTAATAGTAAACATCTCCGCAATACTGCCATTAAGACTCGTGCCAATATTGTGGCATTTTATAGGATGGGTCCAATGCATTTCTTTTTGCAAAGGAGCCAATGAATTATATTGTAATTCAATGGCAGTGGATTACTAAAGTGAAGACTGACTGTAAAATGCAGCCATATGCTGATGCATTATTAAAATCATTAAAACAGTACTTCCACAGATTCTGAAATTGCAGCATTCAAAATGCTTGTGTTTCCCACGTGGAGCCCTTTCATCGCTTTTCTTTTTGATGCAACGGCATAAATTCCTACTGCAGGTTTATTTTTATCTTCCATCAACAGAACACTGCAAAATCAATTTAGATCATGTTATTTCCCAAATTTTCCCACACGACATATCTTTCTTACCAACCGTTCCACCAGCCTCCATTATGGTGACCTTATTGATTAGTTGTACTATGGAGAGAGGTCGATTCTGAGCAAAGGTTTGAAGGTTAGCCACTTCTCCCCCATCTCATCTGAGGAATTCGCGGTTTATCTAGGGAGGTAAAAGCAAACTTCAGATTTAACAAAGCAGAAAATATCAGAAGACAGCAAATGTCACACCAAGCTAACGTATCTTCCAGCGGGGTACAGGAGTGAAGCCAGCAGCTTAAAGTTAACAGCTCTGACTCTATGCAGCCACTACAGGATGTTAATTACACTGGCAGAGAGATGGATAACGCTGTGAACCTAAATAAAATACTTTTGCATTGCATTTGGACAGAAGATATCTTTCCCCAGGCCAATGTCAATTGATAAGAAATTGACCAGTTCCATTGATTGCACTCAAGTGAGCTGAAAATGCAAATTTATGATCCACTGAAAGAAATGTGTGTAATGAGGACACTCCAGCATCATAGCAGATGGTGAGAGTTGGACCATTGCTTTCTATGAGCTGTTAATTAAGAGTGAGATTAAAGTTACAGTCATAACAAATACTCTGAAATTAATAAATTTTCAGATGTTTAATGCAAAAGAATATTTTGTGGATACTGGAATTTAGAAATACAACAAAAAAACTGCTGCAAATACACAGCACAGCAGATGCCATCATTGGAGAGAAGTACACAGTTAATGTTTCAGATGAATGTTTAATTAACAGAGCAGTTTTACATTTCAATCTTCACAACATGCATTAGATTTTATTTTGATGTCACATATTAACACAAAGAAAAGCATCGTAGGAAAGGCAGTTGAGCTCAGAGCGTGGAATTATGATATTGTAGCCGTAGTGAGACTTGGGTGCAGGAGGGGCAGGACTGGCAGCTCAATATTCCGGGGTTCCGTTGTTTTAGACGCAACAGTGTGGGAAGGAATTAAAGGAGGAGGGGTGTTGTTACTTGTCAGGGAAAATGTCACAGCAGTGCTCAGTCAGAACAGACTAGAGAATTTGTCTAGTGAGATGTTATGGGTGGAACTGAGAAACAAGAAAGGTATGACCTTTAGTGGGGCTGTATTACAGACCACCCAACAGTCCAAAGGAGGGATTTAGAGGAACAAGTTTGCAGAGAGACTGCAGACTATTGCAAGAAACATAGGTTGTTATAGTAGGTGATTTTAACTTTCCACATATTGACTGGGAATCCCATACTGTAAAAGAGTCTGGCTATTCAGAATTTGGAAAAGGACAGAAATTTTCACTCCGAGGATGGTGATTAATTATCTCTATCCTCCAGGGATGTAGGAAGTCAGTGCTTGATGGTAGAAAAATAAAGATTTGATACTCAGGAAAGTTAAGTCAGGACTGGAAAATGGACATGAGGTAGATAAATCATGATTTTGATGAGTCAGGAGAGCAGACTGGAAAGGTCGACGTTAGTACTCTTGTTCCTTTTCCAAAGTCACAAAGTTGAGTTTATTGTCATATTGCACACACACACACACACACACACGCACACACACACGCACACAGTGCTGGAGGAACTCAGCAGGTCAGGCAGCATCTGTGCAGGAAAATGAACAATCGCTGCAAGACAACAAATTTCATGACAAATATCAATGATAATAATAAGCCTGATTCTGATAAATGCTTCCTGACTCCTGCATGCGTTGTGTGTTGCTCCTGTTTATCATATGCACAAGTGCAATGAAAATCTTAGTGTTCGGTAGCCTCTCTGACAGGAGGTCTGTGACTAGTTGAGTACCAAAGGAATTGGTGCTGGGTCTGTTGTTGGTTGTCATCTATATCAATGATCTGGATGATAATGTGGTAACTGGATCAGCAAATTTGTGGATGACACAAAGATTGAGGGTATAGAAGACAGCGAGGAAGGCTGTCATGACTTGCAGCTGCATCTGGACCAGCTGCAAAAATAGCAGATGGAATTTAACGCAGACAAGTGCAAGGCATTGCATTCTAGTAGGACCAACCAGGGTGGGTCATGCACAATGAACAGTAGGGCACTGAGGAGTGTAGCAAAACAAAGGAATCTGGGAATACAAGTCCATAATTCATTGAAAGTGGCATCACAGGTAGATAGAGTCATAAAGAAAACTTTTGGCACATTGACCTTTGTAAATCAAAGTACTGAGTACAGGAGATGGGATGTTATGTTGAATTTGTATAAGACATTGCAGAGGTCTAATTTGGAATACTGCGTGCAGTTTTGCTCAGCTACCTACAGGGAAGATATAAGTAAGGTTGCAAGAGTGCAGAGAAAATTTATAAGGTGGTTGCCAGACTGGAAGACCCGAGTTATGAGGAAAGATTGAATAGGGTAGGACTTTATTCCTTGGAACGTAGAAAACTGAGGGAAAATTTGATAGAGGTACATAAAATTATGAAGGGCATAAACAGGGTATATGCAAGCAAGCTTTTTCCACTGAGATTGGGTGGGACTACAGCCAGAGATCATGGGTTAAGAGTGGAAGGTGATAAATTTAAGGGAAACATGAAGGGAAACTTCTTCACTCAGAGGGTCATGAGAGTGTAGAACGAGTTGCCAGCACAACTGGTGCTTCAAGCTCAATTTCAATGTTTAAGTGAAGTTTTGTATGGTTATGGGGATGGTAGGAGTATGGTGAGTTATGGCACCAGTGCTGATCGATGGGAGTAGGAAGTTTAAATGTTTTGGCATGGACTAGATGGGCCAAAGGGCCTGTTTCTTTGTTGTAGTTTTCTATGAATCTATGATACTAAAAGTGAAGTTAAGCAGTAAAGGGCTGAAATAACCATTCTGAGCTAAGTGGGTTAAAATTTGGGACCTCAATACACCTCCAATCCACCCCATGTGGTTTAGCACATATGTGCAGAGAATTATTACTCTGTGTGCACCTTTCTTCGTTTTGAATAGGGCAGCTACTTAGGATAAACACAAATGTAATGGGTTATTTATTTTTCTGCTTGTCTACAATTTATTAATTGATAAATATTTTATCTTCTCTTATGGTTTGGCAAGAAAGTTTGTTATAGCTTCATTGCATAGCTTTCAGGATAACATTCTTGTTCAGTTATGCAGCTACCATAATTGACAAAAAGACAGATTATTTGCAAGACTTGCACAGTTAAATGTTGCATTACACAAGATCCTCCAAAACCACTGAAATTAATTGAACTGTAATATTCCTATGGCATGTTCCTAAAAGATTGCTATTTTTGACAATATTTTTTTAAAATCAAAAGTAGTTGTCCAATGATTAATGTATGAAAAAGATATAAAGGCACATACTTAATATTTAATTGTGGTGCATGCTGTTGAAGATTATAAGAGATTTTAAGTTTACTCTAGCTGTTCCATTATAACCCTCTTTTACTACTTCTATAAATTGGCCACAAATGTTTTTAGAGCTTGTACTTCAATTATTAATTATTAATTTATTGTCAACATGTTTATAATTTTAAAACCCATTCAGCATGTGTGCTTCCTCTTGGTGCTCCAGTTTTCTCCCACATTCCAAAGACATGTGGGATAGTAGGTGCATCGGTGTATTGGGCTCATTTGGCCAGAATGGCCTATTAACATGCTGTATCTCTAAATTTAAAAAAACTGTCAAGGCTGTTTGATCCATATTTTAACGGGTTAGCCAGGCCCAGCTTGCTACCTCTCCCCATTTCTGGAAGTCATTTTGCAGAGTTATCTGGATTCATTGTTCATAGTCTGCATCCTCAACATGTGGATTGACCAGAAATTCAGACATGCAGTGTCGAAAAAAGAACCTTTTCTTCAAAAAGCAATCACTTTTCAGGTCTGAAAAAATATCCAGTATGTTATCGTATTATCCTTGTGCTACATTTATATGATCTATTATAATAAAGACCTGATTTCTTGTGAAGATTACTCAGCAAAATGTTTCCCTTGCATTAGTCAATAATGGGCTTCTTTCTTCTCCAAAGATCTTGGTGCACTCATGCGAAGCACAAATCTTTAAACAGAAGCACAAGTCCACTCATTATCCATAATTTTGAAACTCTGGTAATAACTAAAAGTACACGTGAGGGAGTTAGACATAAGAACCTTGACTGTTATTAATCTCACCCCTTTTTACGCAGGTCTGCTTTGTCTCATAACCATGCTCTGATTTGAGTTGCAAAAGCAGCAAGAAATGGAACCAGAGCTGAATACCAGTGGAAGCAAAGGAAATGACCTCGAGAGCGAGGCAGATGTAGCTCAAGGTTTTGCTGTTAGATCAAGGGAAGCTTTTCTGCTCACCTCGTCCACAAAAATCTTCACTAAAACTTATAAAAGTAAGACCAACTGTGAAATGATAATATATCTCCAATGGGCTCAAAGAAGTTTTAACAAATTCATAATTTTGAATAAGTCAATAGAGGACATCCAAGAATGGTTTGATTTTTATGAGTTGCAAAGTTAATGTCATTTCAAAGTGTTGATAACTAACATACATGTGTCTTTGATCTTTGTAATTTTACAACAGACACCTCCTTGAAGGTGTTTCAGAAAGGGAGAAGGGAAGCGGAGCACAAAGCTGATTTATTTTATCTAAGGGATCTTTCGTATGAAGTATGAAAATGTAGAATAAACTGTTCAACGACGCAAGAAGTTATTTTGTTGATACTTGATAAAAGATGACAGAGTTCTATTATATCTTCTACTTATCTAGCATCAACTTTATGTCCCAGTTTAAAATATGATGCTTCACGTGCAATCAGTATCTCTTCCACAGAGCGATACCACAACCAGGATATTAACCTTAAATTGTATGGTATATGAACATTCTGTGAATGAGAACAAGACAGAAATACATACGTTACTGGCAACAATTGCCGCAGGAACTTTGTATTCTGTTGCTAAATTCAATGTTTTGTTGTTAGATAAATGCTAAACAAAAAAAAGTTAAGAAATATGTGGGCATATTTATAGGACTTGCTGAGAATTGATTTCTTCTGAACTAACAGCTTCTTCTCCAGTGTTTTGGTGTAATGACTGAGACCACCCTGGAGGATAGCTGATCACAATGAAGTACAGTTGTCAATTCATAGCATGACAGATGAGAATTTAAAAAAACTTTTATCTCTCTTTGTCAAACTTCCCTGGGGGATTTTAAAATAGACAGTGCTCCTTTATTTAAGTGAGTCCTTTGGTCAATTTGGGCTTAGTTTTGAAAATGTGATTATCCAGTCATAGCAGTGGGAGGTATTGCTTTTGATGATCAATGCTTCTGAGCGGAATGAAACCTTTTGACTCTGAGAAAGATCAGTTTAAACTGTTGTTGTGGCCTTCACTCCATCCCACAAAGCAGCCTGGTCTGGATGCATTACTTCCCACTGCACCTCTCTCATAAAAACATGGCAACCCATCACACTCTACTGGCATCAGTTCCATCCTTCTACAATACGATATGTTCCCTGACTCACCAAGGGCATTGTCACAGGAAACTGTTTCATAATGTATTACAAAGTTACATCTTTCCAGATTTTCCTTTTTGTTGTTCAATTTTAAAAAATGATTTTACTTTTACCCTAAACACGAGAAATTCTGCAGATTCCAGAGACCCAAAGCAACACACACACACAAAGAACTCAGCAGGTCAAGCAGCATCTAAGGAAGTGAATAAACTGTTGATGTTTTGGGCCAAGACCCTCCTTCAGAACTGAAAAGGAAAGGGGAAGATGGGCAGAGGGGAGAAGGAGGATAGCTGGAAGGTGATAGGTGAAGCCAGCTGCATAGGAAAGGTATCCAGCTGGAGAGGAAGGAATCTGATAGGAGAAGAGAGGGGACCATAGAAGAAAAAGAATGAGGAAGGGAAACAGGGCATCTAGCAATGGATGTGCTATAATGCCACCATTGTCATGAATTCATAACATTATAAATTAGCATGCCAAGCAACTGAAATTTCCTATATACTGACAATAATTTAAGGCCAAATAATCAAGAGACATCTTTATAGGTAACTTAAGGATAAATCTTGAACAGGGAGACAGAATTATATATCTGAACTCCAAAAACAGTTCCGGTCAGAATGGCCCCAGTGAGCAATGATTCCTCGGATGACATCTTTCAGATATTCAAGCATTTCAGTTTTTCTACATCTTCTACTTATTCTTTTTTTATCTTAATTTTGTTTTTGAAGCTGCTGGAGTCTGGGACTTACAGTCTGTAGTTCAATCAAGTGAGCTAGCACTCTGCTGACCCCAAAAAAAGTCTAGAAGAGAAATACGAGCATGAGCTACCACAAGGAGAAACTCAAAGATGAGATGAGGGGCCATAATCTACTATATTTCTTGCCAATTAAAGCATCAAGGAAGATTGAAACACCGAGACAAATGCGGAGGACAACAGAGAGGCTGTTGGAGAGCCACTGGGTCAAGTTGCTACCATTGGAGAGGCCACTGTTTCATGTTACGACATTCAGAGAGGCCACCAGTTCATGTCAATAACCTTGGAGAGGCTGCTGGATCATGTTGCTTCACCTGAAGAGGCCGCAGGATCTCAATGCTCTCTGAGATGTTATCGAAATCCTGAGATTTATGGATTGGACAATAGTTTATATTGGCTTCTTTCAGTTCTATGTTGTTTTTCATGATCTTGCCCATTCTTTTCTTGTTGCTGAGTGTTGGGCCAGGGTTTTGAGTGATCTGTTAATTTTTGTGTGAGAGAGAGTTTGGGGGGGTGGTTTGGGGTTTGAAAGTTTTTGTTACTTCTTTTCATGAGGAGGGATTGATGTCTTTCTCTTAACCATTTCTTTCTTTCAACTATTTCGTGATTATCTAGAGAAGACAAATCTCAGAGTTGTACTCTGCATACATACTTTGATAATAAAATGAAACTTTTTGAAGCCTTTTGGTATTCTCAGTCCCTTCACACTTCAGCCTAAAAATTACATTCAGTCATAGGACATAAGCATCACTGAAAAGACCAGCATTAATTGCCCAACCAAAGCTTTGTTTTGCAACACCATTTGGGAGGAGAGCTGAGAGTCAACTGCATGGCTCTTATTCAGAACATGTAGAGTTTACCAGGTAAAAACAATATTTAAGATGATTGCAATCCTTCAATGTCGCCATTACCACTGTCAAGTTCTTAATATAGGATTTCATTTTATGTCATAGTTCAAACTCTCCAACTTCCAAAGTGTGATTGGAGACATGCTATCAGAGTTTTCTAAGTCAATGGAACAACAACTAAGTTCGGAGTGCAAACCCCAAAGTAGAGTGCAAATAATGTCTAAGTTTTGGAATATCATGAGCCTGTATCTAAGGAAAAGTGTGCTAGAACTGGAGAAGATCCAGAGGAGGTTCACAAGAATGATCCCAGGAATGAATGGACTGAGATGGCTCTGTCCTGTACTATCTGAAGTTTAGAACAATGAGGGGGAATCTTGCTGAAACTGAAAGGCCTGGATAAATGGATTTTGAGGGGATGTTTCCATTAGTAGGAGAGTTTAGGACAGGCTGGCACTGCCTCAGAATAAAAGGATGTTCCTTTAAAACTTGGATGAGGAGGAATTTCTTTAGACAGAGGGGGCTAAATTTTTGAGCTGTAGGTCTAAATCATTAGGTGTATTTGGGATTGAGATTCTTTATTGGTAACGAGATTAAGGGTTACAAGGAGAAGGTGGAAGAACAATATAGAAATTTGAAAATCCCTCATGATTAAATGAAACAGCAGACTCAATGGGCCAAATTACCTAATTCTGCTCCTATATCTTATGATCTTAAGATATATATTTTACAGAGACGATCAATGGCATTCAATTTGATTAATAATGCTACATTTTATATGGGGATTGCAATATGGAGCTGAGAAGCAAAGACTTCCAAAGGCCCCTAAGCAGTAACAGTAATACAGGCAAAGTATAGCTCAGGAAATTACATTTAACAATGGTAATATTTTAATTATGGAAACTTTAATAATCACTTAGATGGCACGATCCAAATTATCTGTAATAGTGCAGAGGACGAATCATGGAGAGTGGGAGAGGTAGTTTTTAGATAACTGTGTTCAGGAACCAGTGAGTGAACAGATTATTTCAGATCTAATATAGAGTAATGAATAAAAGATAATTGATGATCTCACACTGAGTCTTCAGGGAGCAGTAATCATAATATTGTAGAACTTTATATAAAAATTTGAAGCAATTTAGATTTAAATTAAAGTCTGAAGCTAGAATCTTAAATTTGAATAAGGCAATATATGAAAATGTGAATTGAGTTTAGTTATTTGGAAACTACATGATAAGAAATGATAGTATTTACCCTATCTATGTCTCTCAACATTTTATGTATCTTTGTCAGATCACCTTTCTCCAGTGAAAACCATTCCAATCTGCACAACTTCTCTCTCATAACTTAGTCCCTCAAGCCCTCACAACACCTTTGTAAATCTCTTCTGCACTCTTCCCAACTTAAGAGCATCTTTTGTATAGCAGGGTGATCAAAACTGAGCACAGTTTTCCAAATGCAACCTCATCAACATCTGGTGCAATGGCAACGGAGCATCCCAACTCAACGCCCTGAGTGATGAAGGCCAGCCTTCCAAAACCCTTCTTCACCACACTGTAACAGGTCACAGGTGACAATCTGGTGAAAAGGGTTTTAGCACGCTTCATTTCCTCTTGAAGTAAAAGAAAGTGAGGAAAACTTGGCCAAATAGCAATTATGACAGGTTTAACGAAATTAGATCAAAGAGAAAAACTAATAACATTGCCAAAATGCAAGAATCCTGAGGCAAAAAAAGAGCGTCAAGACATTGAATTTAAGGGTGTAGTAAGAACATGAGATCTTCTTGGCAAGAACCATGAAAGCTGACTATACATGATGTCTCAAGGTTACAGGCATCCAACTTAAGGACATCTCTACTTATATATAAGTTCAAAATTATTATTAGATTCAAAATTCTGCCATGCATGCATATTAATCCTTACAAATGGCAAGGTGAGGTTTCGCCTCTCCCTCTCTCTCTCCAGGTTCGGTCATTTTCTTTTGTAGTAGTCTTGTGTACTTTTGGTGCCGTTCATTACAATTATGCAGAGGAATGATTACTATATCAAGTGATTTACTTTTTTGTATTTTCTCACTTATGGGCAAATTAATTAAAATAGATGACTGTAAAACTGAAATCCATTCATTACAAAAGGACTGCTTGTAAACTCTCGAATATATGCATAAGGAATAGATTAAGTAAAGCTAAGATGGAGTTTACAAGCTTAGAAAGGAGAAAGTATGCAGTATTGGAATATGATGGGAATATAAAGAAGTCTCCCAGAGTTAGGGAACTGTAAGTCCAACGTGAATGGAGAGCTGAAAGAAACTAGTGGCAATAAAACACGCACAAATATTGAAATAACTCAGCAAGTTAGCTAACGACCCTGTTCATTGAAAAAAGAGAACATCTCAGATTTACAATATCCTTTCTTTTCAAAGAGTAGGGTTTCCTTTCTACCACTGTCAATTTTGCCTTCATCCGCATCTCGTCCATTTCACAGACATCTGCACTCAGTCCTGTTCCCCGTCGTCATAACATCTACACGGTTCCCCTTGTTATTACCTCCTACCCCATAAGCCTCCCCTTCAAGTACATCATTCTCTAATCTGAAACAGAATCCTTCCACGAAGCACATCTTTCCCTCCCACATCCCCCTTGATATTTCTATAGTGATCATTTTCAATGTGACTCTTTGTCCACTCGTCCTTCCCCACTGTTCTCCCTCCTGGAACTTATCCTTGCTAACAGGACAAGTGCAGCACCTCCTCCTTAACACCATTCAGGGACCCAAATGGTCATTCCAGATGAGACAGCATTTCTGCTTGGGCCATCTATTGTATTTCGTGCTCTAAATGTGGTCTCCGCTATGTCAGTGATACATAATACATATTGAGCGGCTGCTTTGGCAAACACTGTTACTCCATCTGCAACATGGGGGATTTCCCAGTGCCCAACTGTTTTAATTCCTCTCCCTATTCCTATTCTGACATGTCTGTCCATTGCCTCCTCTGCTGCTATGATGAGGCCACACTCAGCTTGGAGGAGCAACATTTCATATTTCACCAGGGTAGCCTCCAACCTGATCACATGAATAGCGATACTTCCAATTCTGGTCATTTCAAGCCCCTCCCTCCTTCTTTCTTTTTTCTGGTACCCATTCACCCCTTGTCTTCTCATCACCTGCACATTGGCTCTCCTACTCCTTCCCTTTCCTCCATGGTCCACTGTCCTCTTATACTGAGTTCATCTTCTTCAGCCCTTATCCTTCCACCTCTCTCCTCCCAGCTTCTTACTTCATTCCCCCTCGTCCACCCACCCACATTCCCCCCAATCTCATCTATCACCTGCCTGCTTATCACTCTTCCTCTCCCCCCACCTTCTTATTCTGTCTTCCGCTGCCTTCCTTTCCAGCCCTGGTAAAGGATCTTGGCCCAAAACATTGACTGTTTATTCCACTCAATAGATTCTGACTAGCTTGCTGAATTCCTCCAGCAATTTGTGGGTGTTGCTGCAGAATCTCTTGTAAACAGATGCTGGAAATCCAGAACAACACACAAAATGCTGCCTCCCCCACCCCCACCCTTCCTTTCCAGTCCTGATGAAAGCTCTTGGTCTGAAGCAATAACTATTTATTCTCCTCCATAGATGGTGCCTGACCTGATGAATTCCTCCAGCATTTTGTCTGTTGCAGAAACTCTAACATCAGTGATAATAAGATCATTAATATTAAATATAGAATTAGTCTTGGAGATACAGTATTAATGAGGCTGAAAGGTGATAAATCCCCAGGACTTGATGATCTGCATCCCAGGGATATTAAAAGAGGTTACTATAGAGTAATGGGTTTCATCTTCCAACATTTCAGTTTCTACAATGTCTCCCACTAATTAGAAGGTAGCAAATGCAATCCAACGGTTCATTGGAAGGATGGAGGAGGGGAAAAAGAACAATACATCCAGTTAGCCTGATGTCAGTAGGAGAGAAAGTGCAGGAATCCATTATTCAGGAGGTAGGAACAAGTGCACACAAGAAAATCAAAGTATCAGACAGAATAAAGTTATAGTTGTGGAAGCAAATTGATATCAGACAAATCTGCTGAAGTTTTTTTCAGAATCAGGTTTAATATGACTGGCATATGTGGTGAAATTTGTTAACTTTGCTGTAGCAGTATCATGCAATTCATAATAATGGAGAGAAAAAACCTATGAATTACAGTATATATGTCTAATAGTTAAATTAAATCAGTAGAGTAAAAAATAAAAAAAATAAAAAAGTAGTGAGATAGTGTTCATAGGTTCAATGTCCATTCAAAAATTGGATGGCGGAGGGGAAAAAGTTGTTCCTGAATCACTGAGTGTGTGCCCTCAAGCTTCTGTACCTCTTTCCCGATTGCAACAATGAGAAGGGGGCATGCCCTGGGTGACGGGGGTCCTCAATGATGGACACAATCTTTTGGAGGCACCGCTCCTTGAAGATGTCCTGGATACCATAAAGGCCAGTGCCCATGATGGAGCTGACTAATTTTACAATCCTCTGCAAATTACTTCAATCCTGTTCAGTAGCCTCCTCGCACCCCACTCCACCACCCACCACCATACCAGACAGTGATGCAGCCAGTTGGCCAGTTTGTTTTGAGGTTGTTTCTAGCAGATCAGGAAAGGGAGAACCAGTGGATGTGGTGTTTTTAGACATTCAGAAAGCCTTCAATAAGGTATCGTGTAAGATATTATTTAGAGCCCACAGTATTGAGGTAATACATTGGCCAGGATTAAGATTCATTAAGAGAGGACAGACAGCGGAAATAAACAAGTTATTTTCAGGTCATCAGGCTATAATAATGCCTGAGAGCACTGGATACTGCGAAGGCTATGGGCCCAGACAAAATCTCAGCAATAGTCCCAAAGACTTGTGCTCCAGAACTTGCCACGCCACTAGCCAAGCTGCTCCAGTACAGCTACAATACCAGCATCTACCCAGTAATGTGGAAAATTGCCCAGGTACGTCCTGTATACAAGAAACAGGACAAGTCCAACCCAGCCAATTACCGCCCTATCAGCCTACTCTCAATCACCAGCAAAGTAATGGAAGGGGTCATCTTTCTTTCTTTTCTTTTTCAATCTTTTTATTAGTTTCATAAAAATATAAACATAACATGGTAGTAGTATAAAGTTATTGGGAATACATTGTTATAATTAACGAGTGATTATAAAACCAGATAACACTTAAATGATAAAACTCCCAATCATATAGGATACAAATGAATAATATAAAATAAAGAAAAATATCTTTAAAAAATCATGAAAAAGAAAAAAAAAGTAATAACCCTCCCCCCAAAAAAACTAATCTAAACAGAATTAATCAACTAAACTAGAAATGGTCAAACAACAGGAATTCTGCAGGTGCTGGAAATTCAAGCAACACACATCAAGGTTGCTGGTGAACGCAGCGGGCCAGGCAGCATCTCTAGGAAGAGGTACAGTCGATGTTTCAGGCCGAGACCCTTCGTCAGGACTAACTGAAGGAAGAGTTAGTAAGAGATTTGAAAGTGGGAGGGGGAGGGGGAGATCCAAAATGATAGGAGAAGACAGGAGGGGGAGGGATGGAGCCAAGAGCTGGACAGGTGATTGGCAAAGGGGATATGAGAGGATCATGGGACAGGAGGCCCAGGGAGAAAGACAAGGGCGGGGGGAACCTAGAGGATGGGCAAGGGGTATAGTCAGAAGGTCAGAGGGAGAAAAAGGAGAGTGAAAGAAAGAATGTGTGTATAAAAATAAATAACGGATGGTGTACGAGGGGGAAGTGGGGCATTAGCGGAAGTTAGAGAAGTCAATGTTCATGCCATCAGTTTGGGGGCTACCCAGATGGAATATAACGTGTTGTTCCTCCGACCGGAGTGTGGCTTCATCTTTACAGTAGAGGAGGCCGTGGATAGACATGTCAGAATGGGAATGGGATGTGGAATTAAAATGCATGGCCACTGGGAGATCCTGCTTTCTCTGGCGGACAGAGCGTAGGTGTTCGGCAAAGCGGTCTCCCAGTCTGCGTCGGGTCTCGCCAATATATAGAAGGCCAGATCGGGAGCACCGGATGCAGTATATCACCCCAGCCAACTCACAGGTGAAGTGTCGCCTCACAGGTGAAGTGTTGCCTCACCTGGAAGGACTGTCTGGGGCCCTGAATGGTGGTAAGGGAGGAAGTGTAAGGGCACGTGTAGCACCTGTTCCGCTTACACGGATAAGTACCAGGAGGGAGATCAGTGGGGAGGGATGGGGGGGGGAACGAATGGACAAGGGAGTTGCGTAGGGAGCGATCCCTGTGGAAAGCAGAGGGGGGGGGAGGGAAAGATGTGCTTAGTGGTGGGATCCCGTTGGAGGTGGCAGAAGTTACAGAGAATAATATGTTGGACCCGAAGGCTGGTGGGGTGGTAGGTGAGGACAAGGGGAACCCTATTCCTAGTGGGGTGGCATGAGGATGGAGTGAGAGCAGATGTGCGTGAATTGGGGGGGATGCGTTTGAGAGCAGAGTTGATGGTGGAGGAAGGGAAGCCCCTTTCTTTAAAAAAGAAGGACACCTCCCTCGTCCCGGAATGAAAAGCCTCATCCTGTGAGCAGATGCGGCGGAGACGGAGGAATTGCGAGAAGGGGATGGCATTTTTGCAAGAGACAGGGTGAGAAGAGGAATAGTCCAGATAGCTGTGAGAGTCAGTAGGCTTATAGTAGACATCAGTGGATAAGCTGTCTCCAGAGATAGAGACAGAAAGATCTAGAAAGGGTAGGGAAGTGTCAGAAATGGACCAGGTAAACTTGAGGGCAGGGTGAAAGTTGGAGGCAAAGTTAATAAAGTCAACGAGATCAGCATGCGTGTAGGAAGCATTCTGAGATAGCTTCTTTAACTCACATGTTTTGGTCATGTCCTTTGTTGAAAAAATATTGTAAAGATATTTTTGATATTATTTCAACGGTTTTGAATATAGACTTACAACCTCATCCAATTACTGCTATCTTTGGGTTACCAATGATAGAATCAAATCATTTAACCTCTTTAGCTCGTCGGATGATTGCATTGGAAATGGTCAAATTACATCATATGAAAATGCTGAATAAATAGCCTCCAAGTCTTTTCAAATTTAATGGAGGGGTCACAACAACACTTCTAATTTTTTGCAAATTTAAACCCAACATAGTTTGTGAAAACCAGCTAAATACAGTAGGAGGGTTAATCTCTTTCCAATTCAGCAAAATGGATCTTCTAGCCATTAGAGTAAGAAATGCAATCATCCGACAAGCTGAAGAGGTTAAATGATTTGATTCTATTATTGGTAACCCAAATATAGCAGTAGCTGGATGAGGTTGTAAGTCTGCATTCAAAACCATTGAAATAATATCAAAAATATCTTTCCAATATTTTTCCAACAAAGGACATAACCAAAACATGTGAGTTAAAGAAGCTATCTCGGAATGACATCTATCACGTATAGGATTAATGTAAGAATAATAACGAGATAGTTTATCTTTGGACATATGAGCCCTGTGCAATACTTTAAACTGTATCAACACATGTTTACACATATAGAGGATGAATTAACTAACTGAAGAATTTTTTCCCATTTTTCAATCGGTACAGTAATCTTCAGTTCTCTTTCCCAATCAGTTTTAATTTTATTAGATACATCAGGACATAGATTCATAATTATATTATAAATAATTGCTACAACACCTTTCTGAGAAAGATTTAAATCTAATTTTTTTTTCCCAAAATATCCATTGGATATAAGTGTGGAAAATTAGGAGAAACAGTAATTAAGAAGTTTCTAACCTGTAGATATCTAAAAAAGTGAGATCTAGGTAAATTATATTTATTAAATAGTTGATCAAAGGACATAAAACAGTTATCCAAAAAAAAATCACGAAATCGTACTATACCTTTGATTCTCCAGGAAGGGGTCATCAACAGTGCTATCACGTAGCACCTACTCGGCAATAACCTGTTCACGGATGCCCTGTTTGGGGTCTGTCAAGGCCTCTCAGTTCCTGACCTCATCACCTCCTTGGTCCAAACATGGACCAAAGAACTAAATACCAGAGTTGAGGTGAGAGTGATAGCCCTCGACATCAAGGCAGCACTTGACCGAGTATGGAATCAAGGTGCCCTAGCTAAAATGGAGTCAATGGGAATTATGGGGAAAACCCCCCTCTGGTTGGAACAAAGGAAGATGGTTGTGGTGGTTGGAGGTCAATCATCTCATCCTCAGGACATCACTGCCGGAGTTCCTCAGAGAAGTGTCCTAGGACCAATCATCTTCAGCTGTTTCATCAATGACCTTCCTTCTGTAATAAGGTCAGAAATGGGGAAGTTCACAGATGGCTGCACAATGTTCTGCACCACTTGTGGATCCTCAGATAGTGAAGCAGTTCATACCCAAATGCAGCAGGACTTTGACAATATCCAGGCTTGGGCTGACAAGTGGCAAGTAACATTCGAGCAATGCATGTACCAGGCAATGACCATCTTCAACAAGATAGTGGCATCACCATCACTGACTCCCCTACTATCAACATCCTGGCGGTTACAGGAACTGGTCTAACCATATAAACACTGTGGCTACCAGAGCAGGTCAAAGGTTAGGAATCCTACAATGTGTAACTCACCTCCTGACTCCCCAAAGCCTGTCCACCATCTACAAGGCTCGGTCCAGTATAAAGGAATACTTGCCATTTGTCTGGGTGAGTGCAGCTCCATCAACACTCAAGAAGCTTGACACCATCCAGTACAAGGCAGCCCACTTGATTGGTACCCCTTCCACAAGCATCCAATCCCTCCACCATCGACAAATAGTTGCAGCAGTGTGTACTATCGACAAGATGCACTGCAACAACACACCGAAGTTCCTATGGAAGCACCTTCCAGTCCCACGACCACTACCATCTAGAAGGATGAGAACAGCAGACACCTGGGAACACCACTTTGAAATCCCCCTCCACACCACTCACCATCCTGACTTGGAAATATATATAACCATTCTTTCATTCTCACTGGGTCAAAATCTTAGAATTCCCTCTCTAACAGCAGTGTGGCTGTACCTACACCTCAGGGACTGTAGTGGTTCAAGAAGGCAGCTCATCACCACCTTCTCAAGGGCAGCTGGAGATGGACAATAAAAGCTGGTTTAGCTGGCGACACTCACATCCTGTAAATGAATAAATAAATGTTTTATTTTCAAATCGTCCAACTATACAAAGCTAGGGGCAGTGCAGACTCTGTGGAAGATGTACAGAGGAATCATGGAGACAACAATAGGCCAAGTGAATAGGCAAGGAGGGAATATATCATGAGATCATCCAAACTGGTTAATAAAATGAAGAAAGAGTATTTTTTGAATGATCGGAGTTAAAAGATTTTGAGAGGGGCCTTGCACAGGTATTGCTAGTACATTGTTATTCATCTTTTGCACTACTTACAGTAATTTTTAATGTCTTGCACTGTACTGCTGCCAAGCAACGACAGATTTCACGATGTGTCAATGATAATAAACCTGTTTCTGATACTGATTATGATTCTAGTTTGACAAGTAATAAAGAGGGCATATCATTTGCTAGCCATAACTACAAGAGGATGTGAGGACAAGGCTAGTAAGATCTTGTTCCAATTATATAGAGGCCTGCTGAGACAGCATCTGGAACATTGTGAGCGTGTTTGGTCTCCCGACATAAAGAGTGCAATGAAGTTTTGCCAGATTGAAACCAGGGACGGCGGGTTAAGTGTGAGATGTGATTAAGCAGACTGGGCCTATACTTGTTGAGTTTAGAAGAATGAGAGGTGTTCTGGTTGCAATATAAAAAAATTCTTATGGGGCTTGAAAGAATGGATGTAAGGGTAATGTTTCCCGTGACTGGCTCTCCGGGCCAGGATTCACATTCTCAAAATAAGTGGCTCGTCATTTAGAATGTAAAAAAAATCTTTGGAATTTTCTGCCCAAGAGGGTTGTGGAGGCTCAGATGCTGAATGAGAGGGATTAATAAATATTTAGATATTAGAGTAATTGAGGAATATACAGGTATGACTAGTGGAGGAAGTTGGCATCATGGAAAAAGATCAACCATGTTCAAATTGAATGGCAAGTGGCCTTTTCTTGTTTTTATTTCTTACATTCCATGATTGTAATTATCTTTATTCCTTAAGCCAGTGCAATCTCACTTGATTCACATTTATTATGAAAATATGTATACTTCATACAAGCTTGAGATTCCTCTCCTTACAGACAGCACAAAATAAAGAAACCGAAAAGAACCGATCAAAAAAGAACATCAAACACCAAATGAGCAGAGCAAAAGAACAAATTGTGCAAACAAAAAAAAAGCAAATAGCATTCAGAACTGAAGTTTATGAAAGTGACTCCATCCACAGACACAAAGTCAGGCATCACTGCAGCCGATTCAAGAGCAGGCTACAGCCTCAGTTCAGCACTATGCCGAATTAATGGCGTAGAACAGCAAGCTGAACCGGCTCATTCCTCACCTCCTGCCCGACACACTGATCTTTTCCCAGTGGTTAAGTTGATCAAACCTCGCGTCTTTCCTCGCTCTCGGACCGGGCCCAGGCTCTGCCTCAACTTCGCCTTGCCTCAGTTCTGCCACAGCTAATAGCCTCCCAATTAGCTCCAGCAATGTCCATACATTGGATCAGTCCCCGGTCTCCGGCCCAGAACTCACCAGCTCGATTTGGCCTGCCATGCCGCAACAGTACTGCACCTTTGATGTCAGGTTGTCGAGGTGGTTCAAAACTACAGCTCTGAAAGGGAAGTTATGGGCAGTGATCGTTTTTGAGAAAAGGTGTTATTAATGAAGTATTTAGTTGTTTTCTTTGTTCTGTTGTCACCGACAAGTAGTCGCTGAGCTTCAACCAGTGCCATCTTAAACCAGACTCTATCATCTGCAGTCTCTCTTACGAACAGTTCAATCACTTTTCAACGCATCTGAGAAAAGTTGGAATTCAAACAAGCTTTAAGTTTGCACAGGATGATTGGAGGGGGGAGGGTGTGGAGAACAAAACAGTGCAGACAAAGAAGCAAATGCAGTTAGTGCTGGCTGAGAGAGGATGGTGCAGGCTTGTTAACTGCAGTTTGGAGGAATTTTAAAAGATGAATATAGGCAGAGGAGATGGGGAACCATGATGCTGATAATGTGAAATCAAAACACTACAGATATAAAAGAGAAGTCTGACAATACCCAGCATTTCAGATGGCTGAGGGAATATTCCAAATGGAGACAATCTATTTCATACAGTCATAAGGAGTAGAGCTTGAAACCAGGCCCCTCATCCCACTGAATCTGCTGAATCTGCAACCATCAAGTATTCAAATTACAAAGTCAATGTATTATCCAAATATGGATATGTTACCATATACTACTCCGAGTTTCATTTTCCTGCAGGCATTTACAGGAAAATAAAGAGTAAAATAGAATTTCATGAAAAAGTATACATAAGTAGACAAAGACTAACTTACACCAATGTACAAAAGAAGACAAACTGTGCAAATAGCTGTGTATATATATCTATTGATGCTTCTGGACACACCTTCAGTGATGTTCCTGGAATCATCGGGTGTTTCGGGTCTTTCAACATCATACAACCTCCTCCAGGTGACCCAGCCAGGGCTGATCAGACCCCAGCTCGTGTCCAGATGGCTAGCTACTTATGACTCCATGGCTCCCCTCTTTTGAGCCACAGCCATCTTGAGGCCCTCTCTGCCGTATCGGTGGTACTGCGGATGGCTCTCCTCTTCCTCTCTCCCTCGATGCTCAAAATGCTGAATGCTCTAACTAAAGAACGGGCTACGAATCCCCTACAACCAACCTCCACTGGGAGACACCTCGCTCTCCATCCAGCCGGCTGACAGTTGCTGACCAGTCCTGCGTACTTGGAGAGCTTCCTTTCAAAGTCCTCTTTCAAGCTATCTTGCAATAATACTGGGAACATGAGTTGTAAGGAGCTCTTGAAAGTGAGTCTATAGGTCATAGAATCAGTTCAGAGTCATGGGGAATGAAGTTATCCACATCAGTTCAGGAGCCTGATGGTTGTAGGGTAACAACTGTTCCTGAGCCTGGTGGTGTGAGACCTCCCTGATAATAGTACCGTGAGGAGAGCATGGCCTGGATGGTGGTGGCTTTGATACTGGATGTAGCTTTCTTGTGGCAGCACTCCATGTAAATGTACTCAGTGGCAGAGAGGGCTTTGCTTGTGACGGACTAGGCTGTATTCAACACTTTCTGTTCCTGAGCATTGGTGTTTCCATACAGGCAACGATTCAACCGGTCAGAATACTCTCCACCGGGCATCTGTAGAACTTTGTCAAAGTTTGGGTTGCATGCTGAATTGACGCCAATGTTTAAGAAAGTAGAGGTGCTGTCATGCCTTCTTTGTGATGGCAGCTGCATGCTGGTCCCAGGATAAATCTCTGATATGTTAATGGCAAAGAATTTAAAGCTACTGACCTTCTCCATCTCCATTCCCCTAATGAGGGCTGCCTTATGGAACCCAACTTCTTCCTCTTGCAGCTCTGTGGTTTTGCTGATGTTGAGTGAAAGGTTATTGTTGTTCAACCAGATTTTCAGTCTCCCTCCTATACGTCAATTCATCACCACCTTTGATTCGACCAAAATTAGTGGTATCATTAGCAATCTCAGAGATGGCATTGGAACTAAACTTAGCCTTACAATCATAAGTATAAAAAGAGTAGAGTCAGGGACTAAGCACACAGCCTGTACCTGTGCTGATGGTGAGATTTTGTTGCCAATCCATACTGACTGGGGTCCGCCGGTGTGGAAATTGAGGATCCACTTGCACAGGAAGATACCCAGGTCTCGGAACTTAGTGATGTGTTTCAAGGGGATGATAATGCTGAATGCTAAACTGTAGTCAGTGAAGAGCATCTTCATTATCCAGTTGTTCCAGAGGTGAGTAAAGGGCCAATGAAATGGCAACAACAGTTGTCCTGTTGTAATGGTAGGTGAATTGGAACAGATCCAGGTCACTTCTCAGCCAGGGATTGATATGCTTCATGGCTAACCTCTCAAAGCACTTCATCACGATGGATGTATTTAATACTGGACAACACTGATTATCAAGTTCTTCTTGGGCATTTTGAGACTAATTCCATCCTAATTTATTTTACCCTCCCCACATTATCATAAATTTCCCCCACCCACAGATTCCATCACCCATTCACAGTCTGGAAGTAATTCGCTGTGGCCAATTAATTAATTCTCTATCCATTGTATTCTGGAAATATAGAAAGAAATTGAAGCATATGGCTACCAGTTCTTATCACAGCATCTCTTTTTAAACAATATAATATAACTCTTAGTTAACCAGAATCAGTCAAGTCGGAAATGTGGCAAGTAACAGTGCCTTGACTATGCTTACTATTTCTTGGAAACTACTGCTTTCTATTGAGAGTCCTTTTTTAAATCTTTTTGTGCAAACAGACCTGAACATTGTTTCAGGTGTTATTTTATAAAAAGGCAAAAATAGGCTCTAGAAAGTGGTAGATACAATGCTTATAATTGTATATTTCTTCCCGAATGCAAGAAGAAGAGACTGAGATCGAGCACAACAAACACCCAGTGAGTTATCCAAGTGCTAATCTGAACTATATATTATATCTAGATTTTAATGAGTCATTTGCAGTGCCTTACAAAATAAACTTGCAAATGACAGGCATTTAGGTCCTGTAAGGCAGTTGTCTTATTGAACAACATGAAGGAACATGTGAATTATTTGTTATTATGTTGCAGTGATATTATAATTTTGAATGTGGTTATTGAAGAGAATAAGGTAAAGGTATGACTGACAGGAAGCTTGTTTTAGTCTCTTTAATTTTGTATTTTGCACAGTGATCGTGAAGGTGGTGCTTGTCTTTATATCAACAGCCTCCCAGATTCCTTTGGAATAGTTATGGTAAATTTAACCTCCCTCCTGCTGACATGAGACTCACTGGTCTATAGTTTCCACAGGATAATCCCCAGTTCTCTTCTTGAATAATGGAACAACATAAACTACTTGCCTATCCTATGGCACCTGGCCTATGATTAGAGAGGGCATACAGATCTAGTAAACTGGTGTGAAAAATAAACAAGCATGCCCAGCCAGTCTCCTGTAAAAAGCTATTCCTTTTTCACAGGCCCTTCATCTCCGCCACCAGCCTCTGTTCCAAGGATGAGGCTTTCCTTTTCAGGATATTAGAGATGTCCTCCTCCTTCAAAGAACACAGTTTCCCTTCCACCACCCTTGATGCTGGCTTAATGCTCCATCTCCTCCATTTCCCGGACTTCAGCACTCACCCTGCCTTTGTGCCACCTTAACAGGGATAACGTTCTTCTTGTCCTCAGCTACTACCCCATGATCCTGTGAATTCAGTACATCATCCTCCATAACTTCCACCAGCTTCAACGGGGTCCTACTACCAAACACAACTTTACTTCCCCCCACTTCTCCATTGTGCACAGGGATCGCTTTCTCCATGAAGCCCTTGTCCATCAATCCCTCCCCACAAATCTCCCCCTGGAACATGTTCCTGCAGGTGACAATTTGCACAGGGATCACTTTCTCCATGAAGCCCTTGTCCATCAATCCCTCCCCACTAATATCCTCCCAGAACATGACAATTATGCTATATCTGCCTGTTCACCTCCTCCTCTCTCATTTCCGTTAAGGGCACCAAACAGTCCTTCTAGGTGAGACATCACATCACCTACAAATCTGTTGGGGTCATCAACTGTATCCAGTACTCCAGATGTGACTCCTCTACATTGGTGAGACCCAACATAGATTGGAGGTTCACTTTGTCAAGCACCTCAGCTCCATCCAGCAAAAATGGAATTTCTCAGTGGACTACCATTTTAATTCTTATCCTGTTTCCCATTCCAACATGTCAATCCATAGAATCCTCTTTTACCACATGAGACTACTCTCAGGGTGGAGAAACAACACCTCATATTCCATCCAGGTAGCCTCCAACCTGATGGCATGAACAATTTCTCCTTCCTTTTTTTTCTGTTCTTTTTCTTTTCCCCTCCCCCTGCCCTCTTCTTCTATTCCCCACTCTGGCCTCTTGCCCTTTCTCCTCACCTGCCAATCACCTCCCATTGGTGCCCCTTCTTCTCTTTCTCCCATGGTCCACTCTCCTCTCCTTTCAGATTCTTTCTTCTCCAGCCACCCACCTTCTAGTTTGTCCTCTTTTCCCTCCCCTCCCCCCAAACCTTTTTATTCTGGTGTCTAACCCCTTCCTTTCCAGTCATACTGAAGGATTTTGGCCCAAAATGTCAGCTGTTTATTTATTTTCATAGATGCTGCCTGACCTGCTGAGTTGCTCCAGCATTTATGTGTTGCTCTGGATTTCCAGCATCTGCAGAATACCTTGTGTTTATGATTTGATACACCTATTTGTTTCAGTTTCATACTTTTCCTTTGAAAATCCAGATTAAAAATTAAAAAATGATTTGGAATTAATTCTGATTTCACTATTAAGAATGAAGTTATACACTTCATAATCTAACAAGATTGTAACATGCATTCACTGAGCATATGTGCTGTACCTTCCCATCATGCTGGCTCACAGCTTCTTTTAAAAAATCTATATTCCTCTCCCCTTTTCCTTCAATTTTAGCACTATAAATGTCCTTATCTATTATGCTTGTTGTTTATTTTTATAATAAGCTCATTCACATTATATTTCAATTATCGATGACCTGTCCCTGACTCTGAAACCCAAATGAAATAAATTTCTGCATGAACATTTTTACATCCTAAGAAACAAGTATAAATGCACAAAAGAAAGCTAAGGCTTTAGATCAGTTTGAAAGTTTGACAAATCTTTAATCCCAAAGATTATCTGGAGTGCGAAGTTTAAGCCTACCATCAAATTCCTCTGTCTCATGTACAGTAAACTCTTTCAATGCACAATTTATGAATACCATTAGGAAGAGGAGCAGCTTCTAAGGAAGCACTTTATGTAGGATTCTTATTGATAAAGGGCCTTAAAAGGTCCATGTATTAGATGGTCATGGTACATCAGAGAGATTTATAAAGAGTTGGTTGTATTACCAGAGTTTTACGGCAGTATTTTAATTGCAACATGAATAGAGCTTTTCTCTCTTTCATCTTTTGAAACTTTGCAGTCTGCTCACTCAGCACCATACATCAATTTCTAACCAGGAGGTCAAGACAGTAAAGGTTTCTCAATGAGGAGCAATCAGTGTGGCTCCGTGGTTAACTGGCAGAAGCTGTGATACAGGTCGAGCCATCCAGTCAGTGGAATTTTTATTTTTGCCTCAAGACAGAGTGTAATAGGGAAAAATGATGATCATCCTCTAACTGGGGTAGACCTGAGAGAAAAGCAGTCCCTGAACACGTGCTTAATGAAAGAAAACTGGCAGCAAATACTCAGGTCATTGGATTTCCTGGACGCATTTATGCCAATCCATATTTACAACACACATTGTAAGTTGAATTATTTTCCTGATTCAGTTGTATTTTCCAGCTTTCTAAACACCTTTGTTGTGAATGTAAACCCTAAAGTTAACTTAACTGTTTGCCTTTATAATACATGTACTTGTGTGTATAGACGAATTACATAACTCGCGTGCCTGTGAACTAAAAAGCACTGATTTAAAAATGGATCCTTTTGTAAGTTCTGTATCTCTTTGCAGTAAACTCTGAGCCTATAGTTTATGCAAATAATATTTTAGACCTCCAGCAATGTTTCTGATACTTACCTGACATTTTCTATTTTATATTAATTTTCCCCATAAAGTCAAGGCAATGAGTAACAAACATTACCTGAAGTTCCTTCCCAGGGTTTTGTGTAAATCCGTGAGTGTTCTGGCATGTTCCCTCATCTGCAGGAGTACACAAAGAGAAAACTAAAGAGCTGGAATCATGCCCAGTCATTCTAATCAGATCACCTTCTATTCAAAGAACACGTTGCATTCTGCATGTGAATTTAGAGAAAAATACTTATGTCACTATACAATATCTAAGTTCCTATCCCTCTTATGGCAAAATGATGGCTAAACCTTTAATAGAAGTCCCTGCCTGCAAATGGAAAACACAGGCTGAAACAGAGCTGCCTAGCAAAGAGAGATCAGCTTTATTTGTCACATGTACATTGAAATGTACAGTGAAATGTGTTGTTTGCATCAAATCAAATCAGCGAGGATTGTGTTGAGCAACATACAAGTGTCACCACGTTTCCGGTGCCAACATAGTGCAGCCACAACTCGCTGAAGCTAACCATAGACCTTTGTAAAATGGGAGGAAACTGAAGCATGCAGTCATGGGGAGAACACTCCTTACAGACAGTGGCAGAAATTGATCCCCGATCTTATAGCAGGCACTGTAAAGCATTGCGCTAACCGCTAGGCCACCGTGCCGCTGTTAACTTTCACCATTTCCTGTATTGTGTATGTATGTATGTATCTTCAGTCCATGGACATTGCAGGGAAGGCTGGCAAGTATTTATCAAGCCTGACTTCTCTTGGAAAGATGGTGATGATACTTTTTCAATCACTGCCTCTGTGTCACGAAGGCACTGCTGCAATGAGGTTAAGAGGAGAGTTTCTGGATTTCCTCTTGTCAAATATCACCTGCATTACTCCCGGTCTCTACTAGGTCAATTGTACTTAGTGAATCACCACACCGTCTCTCAAATCCAAAATGGAGTCCTTGTAGCTCGGAAATATTTTGATACCTTATAGTAATTTTTTATGTGTTGCACTGTACAGCCGGCACAAACACCAAATTTTTCATGACATATGTCAGCGATAATAAATTTGATTCTGATTCTGAGAATTAAGATTGAGGTGAAAATAAGTGGATTTGAATAGAAAGGGGAATGATAAGGAAGCTTATGCTAACTATAGATTGGAAGTTACTAAGTAATTGAATGATGGGCAAGTAGTGCTCGAGAGGAGTGATTAATATGAACATGCAGTAGTCTTCTACAAACTTCTACCCACTATTGGTCATTAATTCAGCAATGGTGAACACAACGAAGAAGAGAAATATCTCTTTCATGGGAAAAAGCAATAACCTTGGATTTATCCAGCCCTGACTCTTTATTTCATCCACACTCACTCCCCCCCTCATCTAGGAAAAGTGCAGTATTATGTGTAACTGAGTATTATGCATATATTTAGCTGATGTGCCTGTCACTGTGGAATGGCCTGCAAGCTGTAAGGCATGGATGTGAAGCTTGTGTGAGGGTGTAGGAAGCTATATGAATATAGATTTACAGCAGATGCTAGCAGGTGTGTGAAGTGAATATGGTATGTCGCGTAATGTGTGAAACCTGCACTCTGATTTCTGGGAGGTAGTAACTGAAGATGCAGTCACCGCTGTCGTGAGGTTATTGAATACATTTCATCAGCAAGTTCTGATCCTTTGGGATTTGACTCCTGGCATGGACTGACACAGCCATCTTCTCTGTCTGCCACTTGGGATATATTTGAAGGATTGCTACCATGTTTTCTGCACCAATGGAAAACTATATTGCTTGAAGCAATGGTCTCTGACTGGTATTAGGCATACATGGGTTTAGCCACCACCCCCTTCCCCCCACCCAGCTGACTTGACACTGTGATTGTTACAATGAACAAGCAAAGAAAATCAGGACTGTGGCCTGTATTAGAAGAAATTGAGCACAATTTATTGCACATTGGGACCTTTCCAAATTTCCTCTATACAGGCAGAATACAGTGCCGGATTAACCTAGTAGCAAAAGTAGCATATGCTACGGGCCCCGCATTTTTGAGGGCCCCGTACTAAATGCTTGCAAGCTGCAGTCTGGTGAAATCAGCATCTCACCGTATTCTCACGATGATCTGGCAACGCTGTTGTTTTCATGTCGGGGGAGCTGCCGGCTGCATGGTATGTGTGTGCAGGCGTGTGTTGGCTCCTTGCTGTGTCGTGGTGACCTTTGTGCTATCTCCCACACTCCCAAGCCGCTCCAGCGTGCGCTGTTACACCGCTGGAGGGTGCACCGCTGACTTTGACTGTGCACTATGTTTTGCTATCTGGACCAGTTGAAAGATTTGTGAAGTTTTTGGATATGGAAGGTCATAGTGCTGAACAGCTCACTCATAGTTTACTTGACTTTTTAAAGGAAAATAACATTGATATAAAAGATTGCCGTGGTCAAAGTTGTGACAATGCCAGCAACATGAGTGGCAAGTATAGTGGCTTACAAGCACAAATTAAAGAGCTGAATGAGTTTGCTGATTACATTCCATGTTTTGCACATTCACTAAACTTAGTTGGAAAATGTGCTGCTGAATGTTGTCAAGAAGCATTAATTTTCTTTCACTTTGTAGAAAGCCTGCACACATTTTTTTCTGTTTCTACCTATCGGTGGGATCTCCTTTCTGCTGCACTATCTGATGGTGGTGTTCATTTGCCCATGTGAAAAGAATGTCAGATACCAGGTGGTCAGCTCATGCAGATGCAACAAAAGCACTTTCACACCACTTTTCTGCAATTAAACAAGTCTTGGATGACATTTCAAATAACAATGATCAGAAGGCAGAGTGTCGACAACAGGCTCATGGACTACTTTCAACCATGATGAAGATGGAAACAGGAATAATGGTCATATTGTGGGATCAAGTACTACAGCATTTTCAAATGACCAGTTCTTCTTTGCAATCTTCTGGCCAAGACCTGAACACAGCTTGTGCACTTTATGAATCCTTGCACAGATATATTCAAGCTATGCGGTCTACTTTTTCAGACATTTAATTAGATCCTTCGCTTTTTGCTCAGTGTGAAGATTATCAACAGCAAACTCGAAGAAAGCACAAGCAAAATCGTGCGTATGATGATTTCAGTGGTTCCAGCACTCTTGATCCACTTGTTGAATCTCAAACGCCTTCTCAGAAGTTTAAAAGCCGAACATTTCTTGCCATTATTGACAGCTTGTTTTCTGCCCTGTCAAAAAGACAGAAAGCTTATCTAAAGGTGAATGGTGTTTTTGGATTTCTTCATCAGTTACAGTCGTTTACACCTGAAGAGATCGTAACGAGGTCATCAAATCTTATTAAACCATATCCCAATGATCTGGAAGAAAGTCTTGATGAAGAATTTGTGCAGTTTACTGAATTGTTGAAAACTGATCTCGCTTCTCATATTGGCGCCAAACAAGACCTTGTAGAGTTACAGTTGTACCGTTTGATAACTGACAATTCTTTGGAGTCATGTTTTCCAAATGTAGAAAATGCCTTGAGCATCTATTTGTCACTCATGGTTACCAACTGCAACGGAGAATGCTCATTTTCAAAACTGAAAAGGATTAAAAATGAACTAAGGAGCACCATGGGTCAAAACAGATTGAACAATCTCCCTCTAATGAGCATTGAACATGAACTTCTGCGTGAAATAGACATTTCCAGTATCAACAACAAATTTGCTCATGCTAAATCTAGAAAATGTAACTTTTAAATTGTAGTTTTGTTACTTTTGACATTTGAAATTGATACCTACATGTAAGTAATACCATTACTGAAGTGTCAGGCATTTGTCGTATTATCTGGCTGTATAGCAAATGAAAAAATTGAATTACTTTACTATGCAAGTAAATAATTTATGTTTTAATACCTATGCACATTTTTTAAAATTTAGGGCTCCTTTATAACATACGCTACAGGCCCCGCGCTAGCTTAATCCGGCCCTGGCAGAATACAGCTAATATAACGCATCCTACTCTGAGGCCTCCGCCGGTCAGGGTCAACCATGGATGTTGTGTCCAATTTGCCTAGATACGCAAGCCTGGGCAGTACAATATGGAGAGCAAGCTGGTGCCCATATAGCAGGCTCCCCCTCTCCATGCATCAGATGAACCCAAAGGAAGAGCAGAGGCCAATACAGTTTGGCACCAGCAGTGTCGTAGGAGTTGCCAGTCAGCGTTGAGCTCAACAGGGGACTGTCTATGGGACTCCAGCACTGGATTTTTCCCTCAGGGTTTAATTCCGAAGCCTTCCCCATGAGTAGGTACAGCCACAAGGCAGCAGAGGTTTAAGATCAAGTGTTTTCTTTCTCCTAGTTAACCTGCCAACTGCAGATGATGAACCCCATCTTCCCAAAGGCTCCAGTAATCCATCTTTGTCACCTCTCATGTCAGCAGAAACAGTTCCCCTGGGCTTAATAGCAAAGCCACACATGAAGGCCAGGAGCTGGACTTGGTTGTTAGAGGCTATTTGAGGTGCACACCAGTGGGAGCATTTAATAGATAGTGGGAGCTTTTCCCTATTACCACCCCCTGGCTTTATCAGCCTTAAGGAACCTAACATAATATCATCAGCATGAAAATAAGATTAAATTTATATTTCACAGCCAAATGACAATACTATCAGCTCCACTCACACAATGAAGACACAATTGTCAAAATCCCTTTACCACACACTGTATAAAGCTCATAACAAAATAAGCTATGCCCAATTTAGTGACACTGTGGGTGGAAAACTCATGTTGGGAATCCAAACTTTCACTGTTTTTTTCATAATTATCTTATTATGATTGCATATGATCTTTATAAAAGCCGATTCCAAACAGTTGGTTGACAGAGACCTTGTCAAATGACAAATGATGCTTGTTGAAAGTTAGTTTAATGATTTCTTAAAACTCTAAATGTTGGAAAATAAATTTTGTGATGGATATTTACTGGAAAACTCCAGATTAGTATTGTTCTGAAACAAAACTACCTTAGAGCAAAATGCTTCTGAGCAATGTTAATTTTCATTTGTATTTACCCTGTTCTCTTCTAGCCACTGACAAATCTCTACTTTCTTAAAAGTTTGCAAAGATTCAGCATGTCAGCTAAAAGTTTGATACATGTCTATAGATGCACAGTGGAGAGTACACTGACAGTTTGCACTACGGCCTGGTTTGGAAACACCAAACCCCCTGAATGAAAAAGCAAATAAAGGTAATGGATACAACCCCGTCCATCAAAGATAAAGCCCTCCTCACCACTGAGCGCATCTACAAGTAGCACTGTCACAGAAAAGAAACATCTATCAATAAGAACCCCCACTGTCCAGGCCACGCAGTCTTCTCACTTCTGCCCTCAGAAAGAAGGTATGAGAGCCTTAGGTCCCATACTACCAGATTTAAAAACAGTTACTGCCTCTCAATCATCAGACTCCTGAACTAAGGTGGATAACCTCACTCACCCCAACACTTAACCAATTCCACAACCTATGGACTCACTTTCAACGACCCTACAGCTTCAGTTCTTAATATTATTTATTATTTATTTATGTATCTATTATTTTCTTTTTCAATTTGCACAATATGCTGTCTTTTGTCTTTTGGCTGTTTGTCCTTCCTGTTTGTGTAGTTTTTTTTTCATTGATTCTATTGTGTTTCTATGTATTTACTGTGAATGCCCACTAGAAAATGAATCTCAGGGAAGTGTATGGCGACATACATGTACTTTGATAATAAACTTACTGTGTACTTTAAGCTTCAGGTATCTGCTCCATGGAGGCTGCCCTTCCTTTCATAAACTCCAGCTTGATAGTACTTGCTTGGAAGATACTCACACAAATCTTTTGTTAATTCTACACACAGGCAAATGGCAAATTACTGTAGCTAATCTTCTACTTCATCAGTAAATCAGTAGGTCAGGGTTTGGCCTGTCAAGTGTAATGGCCTGGATTATTTTGTAGTTAAGAGATCTGGGCCTAGGGTGGTCAGCAGAGTTGGGCGGGAGGTTCGTTGGAACATTCCTAACGTATTCGGAGTCAGGAAAGGGATGGTATAGGGTGGGAGAGGCAGGTGCATCATTGAAGGTGCAGGCCAGAAGTAGAAGAGGTAAGTAATGCAATTTGTAATTGTAGCTATCGGAACAGTGTATTTTGACTCTGAGAATGACCAACATAGACACTCCAGGTACAGGGAGCACACTGGAAGCAGGTATCGTGGAAAACATGCCAGATGTAAAAGTGTGAAATTTGACAAGAGTTAGGTTGAAGATCTGGAATGATGCAGGAAATGGTTGCAATCATGTCTAAGATATCATTCGAGTAACATTAAAGTCAAATCTCATCATTATAATCTCATGGTCATCACCAATTTTTCCTGAGATCCCCCCCCCCACCACCATTAGGGGAGGAAGGAAACTGTGATGTTTCAAGAGGACTAGAAAATAAAAGTAAGGATGTAATGTTGAGGCTTTATAAAGCACTGGGGAAGCCTTGTTTGGAGTATTGTGAGCAGTTTTTGGGCCCCTTATCTTAGAAAGGATATGCTGAATCTGGAGAGGGTTCAAAGGAGGTTCACATAAATGATTCCAGGATTGAACAGCTTGCTATATGAAGAGCTTTTGATGACTCTGGGCCTGTAATCACTAGAATTCAGAAGAATCAGGGGATGACCTAATTGAAACCTATTGAATGGTGAAAGGTCTTGATAGAGTGGATGTGGAGAGGATTTTTCCTATGGTGTGAGAGTCTCGGACCAGAGGGCACAGCCTCAGGATAGAGGGGTGTCATTTTAGAATGGAAATGAGGAGGAATTTTTTTAGCCAGAGAGTGGTGAATCTGTGGAATTCATTGCCACAGCCTGTGAATATATAAGGCAGAGGTTGATAGATTCTTGATTGGTCAGGGCATGAAGCGATACGGAGGGGAAGGTAGGAGATTGGGACTGAGAGGAATAATGGATCAGCCATGATGAAAGGCAGAACAGACTTGACAGGCCAAATTACCTAATTCTGCTTCTATATTTTATGATGTTATGGTCTTATTACAGAAATCCATCTTCATTAAGTGGCTAAGAGCTCTGGATTCAGCAATAGCTCTGGGACAATATCCCAGCTATAGTACTCTAGAATTAGCTGTTCCTCTAGCAAAGATTTTTCTAGAAGTTTGCCAATGTTGTGGGCCATGTTTCAAATAATAATAATAGAGAATACAGGAAGGTGATAGATGTCTTAGTAACATGGTGCTATAACAATAATCTTTCCCTCAATGTCAGGAAAACAAAAGAACTGCTCAACGACTTCAGGAAGGAGGACAGTACTCCTGTCTACTTTAATGGGGTTGAGAGCTCAAGTGCCTAGGTGTAAACATCATCTCCGCAGGTCCTAGTCCAACCACACTAATGCCACAGTCATGAAAGTTCACCAATAGATTTACATCCTCAGGAGGCTAAAGAAATCTGGCTTATCCCCATCGACTCTTAGCAATTTTTATCAATGCACCATAGAAAGCATCCTAACCAGATGCATAGCTGAATGGCAATTACTCTGCCTGTGACAACAAGAAACTGCGGAGAGTTGTGTACACAGCTCAGCTTATCTCAGAAATCAACCTCCCCTCCATGGACTTAGTCTACACATCTCAAAGGCAGAGTAAAGAAGCCAGCATAATGAAAGACCCCATGCACTCTGGATACTCTCTCTTCTCCCCTCTTCCATCACTCATGCCACCAGTCTCAAGGACAGCTTCTACCCTGCTGTTATAAGATTATTGAATGGGCCTCTTGAACAATAAAATGGACTCCTGACTTCACGCTCTACATTGCTTTAATCTTTCCAATGTTTAAGTTTTTTTTTTGACCAACAGTTTGAGCTCTGGAATGCCATTGGAATGCCAAGAGATGTCACCTATAGTAAGTACAAGTCTAAAAATCATATGTGAGGATGCTGGTTACTGCTGCCCAGTAAACATGAGTTTCATGCATCTATCATCAAATAACTATCAAGCAGAAATGTAAGCCCATTTTCAAAAAGTGGGAGACTCGTGTATCATTTTGACTTGTAAGTTAATGGTGATTAACCCTCATTTCATTATCAGACCTTGTAAGACTGTGCAATCTCCATATTTTGAATTTCTTAAAAACTGTTTCTCCCTTTTAATATACAAACAGTAACAATAGAAAAATCAATTCATACTAATAATGGTTCTGGATAAAATATTTGTAAGAAGTAATGATTCTATTGCAGCTGATGCTACAGAAATGTAAGGATATGAAACATAAGAACAGAGTCATCAAAATTGATAGCTATGGCAAGAGGAGACAGCTCCATTGTTGCAGCTTTACGACAATAGAGCCATTTCCAATTGCTATCACAATGCCATAGCACATCAATTATATGACTGTACTAAAGAAATAAATGGTGCTATTGATTTATGAATCAACTTCCACTTATAATCTGAATTAAATCAATTAGAAAATGTCTTCACGGAGACTTGGCGTTAAATTATTTAAGAGATGGATTCCAAACTTAAGTTATTCATTCTGTGTCAATGTCAGCGTCTGAAACACAGGGATGCTCTGAGCTTTTAGTGCAGAGACCAAATTGTTGTTCACCAATGATGTCCTGATTTGCATATTATGCATGTTGATTCACCTTCATTGATTCTGCTTTCTCAGCTTCTGCACAGATCCTTTGGTGTCAGGGGTAGAATTCCGGCAGCCATTTTAATTATTGTTTTCATTTATATGCATATATTACATGTAAATGGAACATACGATATTGGGACTGATTATAGCTCAGTGCAACATAATGCAACAATGAAAATTAGAATCAGAATCAGGTTGAATATCACTAGCATATGTCATGAAATTTGCTGTCTTTGAGGAGCAGTACAATGCAATATATAATAATAGGGGGAAAACATGATTTACAGCAAGTATATATGTGTGTGTATATACATATACTATAGTTAAATTAAATAAGTAATGCAAAATTTTTTGAAGTATTTTTAAAGTAGTGAGGTAACGTTCATGGGTTCAATGTCCATTCAGAAATCCGATGGCAGATGGGAAGATATTGTTCCTGAATCATTGAGTCTGAGCCTTCAGGCAAGCTTAGCAAATGTAAGCTTATTTAAATGTGCTTGGTCCACTCTTCTTTGAGATGAAGAGCAGCAGCCTTGAGCAATGTGTGCACATTCATTTATGTTGTTGTTCACTAAGATAAGTGATAAGCACAGAGTTCTAAACAAATTCTTTATTGAAAATTGTGCACTCAACTAACAGCAACGGATGGTATAACAATGTATCAAATGCTATCTAAAATTCTTAAAGGTACACTCACAGTTATGTATACAATACCTACAGGCTAAACTCACCTAACCTCCAAGAAAGTAGGGAGAAGAGGTTTCAGAAGGCAATCTCACGAGAGAAGAATCTGAAGCGGGGAGCTAGGAAGAACTACCCTACAACTCTGGGCTGTATGAAAAAACAAGTTTGAAGTTTGTTTCCAAACTAAGTACAAACTGAATCATAAAAACAACTGTGGCTTCCTAACTTAATCCTTAGTTATAATTACAGCAAGGTCAGATGGAAATAATAGCATTGCAATTTGCCTATAATGTAATGAACCCGTGTCAATGAAACAACTCTTGGGTTATTGAAGTTTCTGGCTTCATTTTCCAGCATACCATGTCCACCTGTGACACATGGATGGTTAACATAGTGAATTGACTGCTTATGACATTAGAGGGGAGCTGCTCTCTAGAAAGTAACACAAGTGGTTTTCACGGAGTGAATATTTGATTAGATGGTGATTTGTATCACAGCAGAAATCAATAAGTTCAACCAACCACTCTGGTAATTTCACTCCCAAGTTATTTAATAGCAAAATACCTGCAAGTTGACTTCCTCATTCCCTTCGTTTCCTACCAAGTACTCATTACCATAAATCTGCTAGCTGAGAAATTACCTCATGCTGGGAAAGACATTAAACCACTAGCATGGGCACCACCTCACAACACAAAATCTCTATTCCAAAGGATGCCAGATGTATAAGTGAACTGATTTGATACAATTTGTGCACTTAAAACCCTTCCTCCACAATGGAGATTCCTGGGGAGGATAACAGGTATGCATCATTTGGGCAGAATGGCTTGCCTCTGCTCTGTAAATACTCCTTAATATTACTTAAAATATATAGAGTCATAGAGCAATATAGAATGATACCGGCCCTTGAGCATAAGCAGTTCACATCAACCTTGTTGTCCATGCAGCTAGCCCCAATTTCCTATATTCATCCACATCCCTCAAGCCCCACACTTTCCATGTGCTTCCTAAAAGATACTATTGTACCTGCCTCAACCACTCCTCTGGCAGCTCATTCCATGTACCCAACACCCTCTGTGTGGAAAAAGTTGCCCCTCAGGTACCTTTTAAATCTTTCCCCCTCACCCTAAACCTATGTCCCCTGATTTTGGACTCTCCTTAACTAGGGAAAAAAACTTTCGTGAGGTTGCCTCTGAATCTATGATGACACTTTGAAATCCTATGGGAGCTTAATCTGTGATGCCTTGAATATCATGCTCACTAAGAGCAACTGATCATATGCTGATAAAGGGAGCCTGAGATAAGGAAGCATTTCACTTTCCAACTTGAATGCTTCCTGATTCGGGAAGAAGAATGAACATATTTTCAGTGGAAATGGTATTGTTTGAGTCTGTGTAATGCAGCAGAACTTATCAGCAGATTGTAACTTTGAATCAATTGGAAATAGCCTTCATCGGAGAACTTCACTGCCTGCCCTGCTGAGTACCTCCAGCATTTTGTGTGTGTCACACAGCACAGTTTTATAATTTATTTATCTTTCAGGATCTGTGCATTGCTAACAAGGCCAACATTTGTTGCTCTTTACTGATTGCCATTGAGCAGGTGGTGTGAAGACACCATTTTGAACAGCAAGTGAAGGTCATCCCTCAACTGAGTAGGGAGTTCCAGTATATAGTTCCAGCAATATTGAAAGGGTAGCAATATTTTTCCATGTCAGGATGATACGTGATTGAAAGGGAACCCGTAGGTTGTGGTGTTCCCATGAGCCTGCTGTCCTTCATAGTGGAATATGTTGAGGGTTTGGGAGAATTTGCCAACTACTTAAGGCAAGGCACGGTAGACAGTACATACTGCAGTCACTGTGCACTAGTAATAAATGTTCAATTAAACAAACCAATTAAACAAGCTACTAGTCCTGGATGGTGTTGTGGTAGTTGAGAGTTGCTAGAGCTGAACTCTTCCAGGCAAGTGGAGAGTATTCCGTCACACTGCTAAAGTATATTGAACATGATAGGAAGCCTCTGGATGAGTCTCTGAAGTGAATCACTTAGCTGAAGATACCAAAGCTTTTATTGCTCTTGTAGTCACAGTTGTTATGATTAACAGTGACCCATAGAATGTTGAAGGCATGAGTATGGTGGTGCTAATAAAGTTAAATATCAAGGATAAGTGGTTAGACTTCATTAGTTGGAGATGGTGGTTGTCTGATGTTTGTGTGGAGCAAATGCTGCCATTGGCAATGCCATATATAAGGCCAGGCTAGAATGTTGTGTTGGACCTACTGCTTACAGGTAGGGGCTACTTCACTTTCTGACAAACTGCAGATAGAATTGAACATTGTCCAACAATCAGTGATTGTCCCCACTTTTGATAGGTGGACAGTCATTGATGAAGCAGCACAAGGTGTTTGGAGTTAAGATCATTGCCATGGAGATAGGCTCTAAATGATGTTCTGTGGCTGGATGAGTGACTATCAACAACCACTGCACCTTCCTTTCTACAAGATTTGATTGCAAGCATTGGACTACTGTGGGGTTTCCCTTTCTTAGTTTTTTGTCTATTTTACATAAATATTCAAGCGGTGATATCACATGTGTTGCCTAGAAACCACTGAAGCTATAAAAAAAGAAAAAAAATTAGTGAGTATAAATATCAGTTCTCAAATGTAAAAGAAGCTCAAATATCAGATTAATGTGGATCAACGCCTTCAGTGATGGATCATAAAAATTAAGTTGCGCTGTTAACCCTCTTGTCGCCCTGCAATAATGAGCATTGTGTGGTATCTGATGGCTCAGAATAGAGGCAAAATACTAACTTCGCTAGTTGTAAAATTATAAAGTCATTTAGCATAATAACAGGCCCTTCATCTCAACCAGTCCATGCCAACCAAAATTCTATTCTAAGCTGCTCGCATTCTTTTGCCCCATATCCCTCTAAACATTTCGTATCCATGTACCTGTCCAAGTACAATCCAAATGTTGTCTATGTGGCTGCCCTTTGACAACTCATTTCATATACAGACAATTCTCTGGGTGAAAACCCCTTTATCCCTTAGGTTCCTATTAAATTTTCTGCCATCACTCAAAATCTATGACCCCTACTTCTTTATTCACCACACTCTAAGAAAAAGACTGTGTTTTCACCCACCAATGCACCTCATGATTTTATACACCTATATAATATCACCTTCATTCTCCCATACTTCAATGAATTGCTTTCACCTGCTCAGTCTGTCTCCATAACACAGTCTCTCAAATCCCAGTAACGTTCTCATAAATCTCCTTTGCACACTCTTCATCTTTTCCTATAGCAAGGTGATCAGAACTGAACAAAATATCCCAAATGCAGTCTTTCCAACACCTTGTGCAACTACTGCACAACATCCCAACTTCTACACTCATTACCAAGACTGGCAAAGTCTAATATGCCGAAAGCTGCCTAACTCCATCCTGTCTACCTGTAACACCACTTTAAGGAACCATGTAAATGCACTCCTAGTTACTCTGTTCCCCAAAACTCCCCAGGGCCAAACCATTCACTGTCAAAGTCCTACCCTCATTTGTCTTCCTAAATTGCAATACCTCACAAATATCCTCATTAAACTCCATTTGCCATTCCTTGGCCCACTTATCCAACTGAATGAAATCCCAATGTAAGTCCTCATCACCATCTTTACTGACAAAAGTTCATCTGGATTTTAAAATCCTAAATATCAGTGAGGGAGACCATCTATCCTTTGCCATGATAATGCAACAACCTCAAAAATATTGCCAAATTTATAGTTACTCAGAAGTTTATTAGTGTTTAATCTCGAGTTCTACCACCCTTCCTGATTTCCAGAGAGTCTCAGTTCCTGACTCACTTAGCTTGCTTTAGTGCCATTCAGATTCTGCCAGGAGCCAAACCAATCAGGATCATTTAAGAGTTGGTCCTGAAGTATCTTGTACGAGCTTAACTTGGAAGCCAAACAAATGTTATAGTAATTGTGATCCCACTGCAGAGCGACATAGTGACAAGCTGAAGAACTCATGGTTTAGTTCATCATTTTTCCCAATCTTAGTAAATGTGGTGGAAATGTAAGAAGAATTTGCTTAACTAGAATAAGAGATGAAAAATGTGCAAATGAATTGACCACAATTGTAATATCTCAAAACTTTAAATGACCAAGTGTGCAAGCAAATTCCCATTTGGTGTTTCTAATTGAGGAAGATCACTGTGGGAAAAATTAATTTAAAATGGAGAGGATCGGACTGGGAAAACAGTGAATTATAGACACATTAGGTAAACGTCAAGAAATTAATAACACCTTTAATTAATTTCTTAAGAACTTTAAGATGTTTAGAAATATTCAGCATGGTTTTGTAAAGTCTATGTCAAGCCATTAACATGAGTGAATATTTTGAAGGGAGCTAAAGTAGTAGAAAGGGAATCATTATGGCCATCTCTTTTTTTTTCCTGAAAGCATTAGATAAACTCCCTTGTAAGAAAAGATGGGAAAGTAAATTTATTGAGCAGGATATAGGCTGAATGCCAGGAGATGGAATGTATTGATAAGAGATTTATATTCAAATTGGCAGACCATAGGATCTACTGGATGTTGGAGACACTATTATCCATTTCCCTAAAATTCCCCCTAATCAGAGCACTAAAAAGGCTGCAAGGTAACAGCATCCTGATGTACTCCATATCTCTTAAATCCAAAGTCCGTGGAGTCTTTGAAATTATAAAATATCTGAAATCATAGCAGAATTTTTCTGCATTATTCAGTAAGATCATTGTCGATATGATGTTGGCTTTACCTTCATTTTCCTGCCTATACCCCATAACCCTTGAATTCCCTATGGATCACAAATCTATCTATCTCAGCCTTAAATATATTTAATAACTCAACTTTCATAGATTTTTAGGTTAGAGAAATTTTAACAGTAACAAAGAAATTCCTGTTCATCTCCATCTTTAAAAAAGAAGCAAAACACCAAGGTTCCCAGATCCCCCGATGGGAAATATTGTCTCAGAACTAATTTCCCTGTACTAATACATACCCTTTCATTCTGTTAATATCTAAACAAGCCTTCAATATCTTTCTGGAATATACTCAGTGGTTAGGTCTCTACAACTTTTTTAGGCAAATAATCATTCTCCTTTCTGTTCTGAATGGCTTAATATCTTATCTTGTGACTTTAACCCCAAGTTCTAGACATTCCAGCCAAGGGATTGTTGTGACTTGAGTCTTGATTCTAGTGGCACCTCCACTAGATCCAACTTACCTCTCTGAAAGTCAGCTGTCTATCTCAACTTTCTATTTACAGTTAGACCACCAATACTCTATCCAGGCACAAACAATCAGTGGCCACATTATTAGCGTTCAGAAATGTGTTGTACATTTAGAGAAGCTCTTCTACACACCACTGCCTTAACATGTGGTTATTTGAGTTAACTGTCACTTTCCTGACAGCTTGAATAGGTGTGACCGATGTCCTCTGATCTCCCTCATTAACAAGGTGTTTTCACCCACAGAACTGCCATTCATTGGATTTTTTTGTTTTTCACACCATTCTCTGAAAACTCTGGAGGCTGCTGTGTGAGAAAATCCAGGAGATCAGCAGCTTCTGACGCACTCAAACCACCCCATCTAGCACCAACAACCATTCCATGGTCAAAAGCACATGGATCACATTTCTTCCCCATTCTGATGTTTAGTCCAAGCACCTGAACATCTTGACCATGTCTACATGCTTTCATACATTGATTTGCTTCCACATAGTTGGCTGATTAGATATTTGCATTAATGAGTAGTTGTGCAGCTGTACCTAATAAAGTGGCCATAGAGTGTATTTGTGCCATTAGCTCTAGCACATCAGCCTTTTCCATACCATCTTATTTAATGGCTTTTGAAAGTCCAAATACACTGCATCTACTGGTTCTCATTTATCCAACATGCTAGTTTTATTTCAACAAACTGCAGTAGACTTTCAATACATAAAACACAGGAGATTAGTGTGCAAACTTAAAGCACAAGGTATTGGGGGTAAGGTATTGGTGTGGGTGGAGAGTTGGTTAGCAGACAGGAAGCAAAGAGTGGGAATAAACGGGACCTTTTCAGAATGGCAGGCGGTGACTAGTGGGGTACCGCAAGGCTCAGTGCTGGGACCCCAGTTGTTTACAATATATATTAATGACTTGGATGAGGGAATTAAATGCAGCATCTCCAAGTTTGCGGATGACACGAAGCTGGGTGGCAGTGTTAGCTGTGAGGAGGATGCTAAGAGGATGCAGGGTGACTTGGATAGGTTGGGTGAGTGGGCAAATTCATGGCAGATGCAATTTAATGTGGATAAATGTGAAGTTATCCACTTTGGTGGCAAAAATAGGAAAACAGATTATTATCTGAATGGTGGCCGATTAGGAAAAGGGGAGGTGCAACGTAACCTGGGTGTCATTATACACCAGTCATTGAAAGTGGGCATGCAGGTACAGCAGGCAGTGAAAAAGGCGAATGGTATGCTGGCATTTATAGCGAGAGGATTTGAGTACAGGAGCAGGGAGGTACTACTGCAGTTGTACAAGGCCTTGGTGAGACCGCACCTGGAGTATTGTGTGCAGTTTTGGTCCCCTAATCTGAGGAAAGACATCCTTGCCATAGAGAGAGTACAGAGAAGGTTCACCAGATTGATTCCTGGGATGGCAGGACTTTCATATGAAGAAAGAATGGATGAACTGGGCTTGTACTCGTTGGAATTTAGAAGATTGAGGGGGGATCTGATTGAAACGTATAAGATCCTAAAGGGATTGGACAGGCTAGATGCAGGAAGATTGTTCCCGATGTTGGGGAAGTCCAGAACGAGGGGTCACAGTTTGAGGATAGAGGGGAAGCCTTTTAGGACTGAGATTAGGAAAAACTTCTTCACACAGAGAGTGGTGAATCTGTGGAATTCTCTGCCACAGGAAACAGTTGAGGCCAGTTCATTGGCTATATTTAAGAGGGAGTTAGATATGGCCCTTGTGGCTACGGGGGTCAGGGGGTATGGAGGGAAGGCTGGGGCAGTGTTCTGAGTTGGATGATCAGCCATGATCATAATAAATGGCGGTGCAGGCTCGAAGGGCCGAATGGCCTACTCCTGCACCTATTTTCTATGTTTCTATGTAAAATCATTTTGACCTAGTCTCTGTAGTTTGACCACTTTTAGTCCCCTCCCCCCCCCCGCCACCCTTCATTTCTACTACAATTTACTAAAGGCATTCTAGAAGTAGTGTGATCACTGGTGCCGAGTAAGGTGATCTCCTAAAGGATTGCCTGTTGGTGAGTCCTCAGGTGGCTGATCCAGGATCCACATATTCTGGTACAGTTTGACCAAGAGTAAATGGTGGCTCTGGTTAGTGGTTGGGTCTTTTGGTTTTTCAATCTCTCCTCACGCAGTTGCCACTTGTTCTCTCTGGCACAGCAGAGATTTCTTTCATGCAGTGTAGCTCCCTCTTGAACAGATTTCATTAAAATATATTTATTGCGTGCAATTAATTCCCAGTTTTTAGATGTAATTTTGAATTACTTCAGGCTGGTTTTGATGTTATCTTTCAAGCGTTTCCTTTGTCCATCAGGGGCACACTGACCTTCTTTCATCTGGGAGTGAAGGATATGTTTGGAGAGACGTGAGTTAGTCATCTGAATGACATGACCTATCCATTGGAGTTGATGTTGCTTTATCATGGTGGAGATGTTATTCTTGTTAGCCTTCTCCAGTATACTGGTATTAGTGCTTCTGTCCTTCCCACTGATCTTCAAAATCTTTCGTAAGGTTCTTTAGTGGTATTGTTCCAGGGCTTTCAGGTGCCTACTGTGGGTGGTTCATGGTTCAGTTCCATACAGTAATGTAGGGAGGACTACTGCCCTATAGATCAGAAGTTTTGTTTGGACCTGAAGGTCACGGTCTTCAAAGACTCTTTTCCTTAATCTTTCCTGGGCTCCACTAGCACATTTCAGGCAATGGTTGATCTCTGAGCCGATGTCTGCTTTTTAGGAGAGAATGCTGCCAAGGTAGCAAAAGTGGTTGACATTTTCATGGGCAACATTGTCAACTTTTATGCAGGGCTTCATAAATGGCTGGTTGGATGGTGACTGAGAAAGGACGTGTGTCTTTTTGATACTCAAAGCAAGACACAAGGCCATATATGTCACAGTTCCTGAGGAGACATTGGAATGCATAGAGGCAGAAAGAGTTTAAAAGAACCAAGCAGAAGCAACTGGCACATTCAGAGTTCCTCAGTTCCCAAGCAGACATTGGATTGTGCATAATTAGGCACTTGGCACAGTCCAATAAAAAGAAGTTGGGTTTAAGCAGAGCAGCCATTGTGTAAGTGGGTCAGTGTTAAAGTGGGAGTTAAGGATTTTGTTTATTGAGGCTTCAGCAAGGAGAGGTGCAAGTCATAGGTATTTCTTTTGATTATTTCTTTCTTATTGCATACTTAGAGCAGTGGGGATGCCAGGCAGGATCATGGAATGAAGGGTGTTGAAAGGTAGGGAGACATCCAGTGACCCTGATGACTACATCTACAGAAAGTGCTTCCAGCTGCAGATTCTAATAGCTATTGGAGGAGTTGGAGCTAGAACTGGATAAACTCCAAATCATTTGGAAGGCTGAGGGGTTGATAGACGAGACATACAGGGAGATGGTTATACCCAAAGTGCAGAATGCAGAATACAGGTAACAGGGTGACTGTCAAGAAGGGGAAAGGAGATAGGCAGGCAGTGCAGAGTACCCCTGTGGCATTCCCCTCAACAGGTATACAGCTTTGGACACTGTTGGGGGGGGGGGGCGCAGTGGAATGATCTAGCAGAGGAAAGACACAGCAGTCGGGTCTCTGGCACTAAGTCTGGCTCTGTGGCTCAGAAGGGAAGCAGGAAGAAGAGATGAGCTATAGTGACAGGCAATGGGTAAGAGCGAGATTCCCAGATAGTATGTTGCATCGTAGTTGCCAAGGTCAGGGACTTCTCAGCAGTCCCAGGGTCACTGCAGTACTCAGTCAGGACAGAATCAGAATCAGGTTTATTATCATCAACATGTGATGTGAAATTTGTTAACTTAGCAGCAGCAGTTCAATGCAATACATAATCTAGCAGAGAGAAAAAAGTAATAAATAAAATATAATAAACAAATCAATTATGCATATTGAATAGATTTTTTAAGTACAAGAACAGAAATACTGTATATTTTAAAAAAGTGCGGTAGTGTCCAAAGCCTCAATGGCAATTTAGGAATTGGATGGCAGCGGGGAAGAAGCTGTTCCTGAATCGCTGAGTGTGTGCCTTCAGGCTTTTATATCTCCTGCCTGATGGTAACAGTGAGAAAAGGGCATGCCCTGGGTGCTGGAGGTCCTTAATAATGGACTCTGCCTTTCTGAGGCACTGCTCCCTGAAGATGTCCTAGGTACTTTGTAGGCTAGTGCCCAAGGTGGAGCTGACTAGATTTACAACCTTCTGCAGCTAGAGAACTCATTTACTAAGGCTTTATGGATAGAAATTAGGAATAAGAAAGGTATGATCACATTCAAGGGACTATATTATAAATTGCCCAATCGTCTGCAGTTTTTAGAGGAGTAAATTTGTAGAGAGATCGCAGATTGCTGCAAGAAATACAAGGTTGTGATATCAGGAGTTTTTAAATTTCCACATAATGACTGGAACTCACATCTTGTAAAAGGACTAGATGGGAAAGAGTTTGTCAAATGTGTTCAGGAAAGTTTCCTTCATCAGTGTATAGAAGTCCCAACAAGAGAGAGTGTGATACTAGATCTCCTATTAGGGAATGAGACAGGGCAGGTGTCAGAGGTTGTGTAGGGCAACAGTTTCCATCTAGTGATCATAGTGCCATTAGTTTGAAGGTAACTATGGAAAAGAACAGGTGTCGCCCTCGGGTTGAGATACTAAATTGGAGAAAGGCCAATTTTGACGGTACAAGTTGAGTACCCCGTATTGAAAATGCTTGGGGCCAGAAGTGTTTTGGATTTTTTTCAGATTTTGGAATATATATTGTGATAGCTTGGGATCACCATCATTTTCCAACTCTAAATTCATATGCTACTGGTAAGCAATCTTTGTACTAAACAGGAAAAATTATTATATACCATATATATATATATATATAATCTGTACAGGGTAACAAAAGCAGCACAGCAGCATCGGGAGAATATCTGAATCAGCTGTTGAACAAACAATGGCAGGTTTGCAGACTCCACCTACAATACCATGTTTTAAATAAAAGGTACAGCACACTATTCATATTTTACACTTTTTAAGTTTTATGTAAAATATTAAAACAATCAGCATTGTGGATTTGTTCTGGTGTTAGACTTTCATCAGCAATGATCTTGGGAAACTCAATAAATTTCTTTACTGTTTCATGATCAGCAGACACTTTATCCTTAAGGTTCTTTAAAATCTTTAAAAATGTAATGCTATGCCTTTTCTTAACTTTCTGCAATCAGCCTGCTGAATATTCATAATTACTTTCAACTTCCAGTTCAGTGTGTAAATATTTGCTTGCTTCTGGATCAGCATTCCATTAAGTGGCATATGTTTACTCTGATGCTGACAAATCCATTCATTTGATACATGTTCAAGATCTTCATCTTTTGCCTTATGCAGTATTTTTCATTAACTTCTGCTCATTCCATATGTGAGGTCACTTCTCAGCTATCTAGTGTGTAGAGACCTATGTGTCACCTGGGAACTCTCCCAGCACCTTGTGGAATTTTCCATTTGTGATATTAATTGAGTAACAAATCCTGAGGTACAAACAAAGTCAGTGTCAAAGTTCAGGTGGCAATCAAAACATCCACAGAAATCCAAAAACCAGAATCAATATTCAGACAGACACAGTTCAGATACAAATGCTGGAAAGGCTCAAGGAAAATTCACTGGTGTAATCTGGCAACAAGCAGGTGAAAACACAGGACTGAAATACACTGAGCTATAAACAGAGAGGCAGATGATAGGTGGAGCACAATGAGACACAGGTGACAGCAATACAGGTAATAATGAGAGACAGAGTAGGCAGTGATACAGGGGCCGGAGTAGAGCAGGAGCAGGGATGGGAACACATAGCAAAACAAAACCACAGACGGACAGTTTAGGGGAAACACACAAAAAGACAGAGTTCAACTGGAGGTCCTGACATATTCTTAGCTACAGGTGAGTTGCCAGAGGATTAAAGAATAGCTAATGTCGTTCCATTGTTTAGGAAGGTACTAAGAATAAATCAGAAAATTATAGGCCAGTGAGCCTGGCATTTGCAGTGGGAAAGTCATTGGAAAATATTCTCAGGGACCAGATATATAAGTATTTCGATAGATGGGGGCTGGTTAAGGATAGTCAACATATCTTTCTGGGTGGTAGGTTACGTCTAACCAATCTTAAAGAACTTTTTGAGGAAGTTATGAGAAAAGCTGATAAAAGCAAGATGGTGAATGTTGTCTACATCAACTTTAGCAAGGGCTTTGAAAAGATCCCATACGGGAGATTGGTCAAGAAAGTTCAGTCGCTTGACATTCAAGATGAGGTAGTAAATTGAATTACACATTGGCTTCACAGAGAATGGGAGAAGATGGTTGCCTCTTTGACTGGAAGTCTGCGACTAGTGGTGTGCCACAGCAATTAGTGCTGGATCCGTTGGTGTTTGTTATCTATATCAACAATCTGGATGATAACGTGGTAAACTGGATCAGCAAATTTGCTGATGACACCAACATTGCAGGTGTAGTGGACAGCAAGGTAGGCTATCATAGCTTACAGCAGGATCTGGACCAGCTAGAAAAATGGCAAATGGAATTTAACACAGATAAATGTGAAATGTTGCACTTTCAGAGGACCAACCAGTGTAGGTCTTACACAGGGAATGGTAGGGCACTGAGAAGTGCAGTAGAACAAAGGGATCTGGCACTAGAGGTACATAATTCATTGGAAGTGGAGTTACAGGTAGGTAGGTTCGTAGCTTTTAGCACATTGGCCTTCATATTCACTAAGATGGTGCCGCATATGAGCTTCATTCCAAATCTACAGTATTCTACTAATTTCTGTGATTTTCTGAGGATTTTCTGTTCAAGTAGCTGATAGTCACATCAGATATGATAGATTGACCCTTCTGAATGTCGGAAAGATGGCATTTACCCACTACGTGTCACTTTTCTTACATTGAGATCCCCTGCCTGCTTGATCTATGGGACACTAATCTCTTACATTGCCACTACCTCAGAAGAAGCGCTGGAGGTGAGAAAGAAGAGCCAGCTTCCTGGTGAGGCTGAAATGGCATGAAAATCGACCACCATTCCCTAGCATACTCCTGGCTAATGTTCAGTCCCTGGATCACAAGCCTTGTGAACAGAGAGCCAGAATCTCCTATCAGTAGGAAACAAAGGAATGCAATGTTTTGTGCTACATGGAAACCTGGTCGACAGAGGAGATACCGTGACATGCCACCGAGCCCTCTGGGTTCTCCCTGATCTGGGTAGACAAGTCGAAAAACCTCACTGGGAAGAGTAAAGGAGAAGGGGTATGCTTCATGGTCAACAATGTTTGGTGCAACTCCCAGAATGTGCATGTACTCAATCCTTTTGTTCTCCAGACCTGGAATACCTGGTGCTGCTGTGCAGACCCTACTGGCTGCCTAGGGAGTTCACGGCTGTTATCATCACAGCGGTGTACATTCTGCCACAGGCTGATACTGATCTGGCTCTCAAGGATCTGTACGAGAACATCAACACACTGGAGACTGCACACCCAGAAGCTGCCTTCGTCGTTGCCGCTGACTTTAATCAAACGTCGCTGACAAAAGTCTTTCCGAAGTTTTGTCAGCATATCCAGGTGAGCACTTGTGGAGATAACACACTTGACCACTGCTACACTCCCTTCTGCAAGGCTTACAAAGCTCTCCTTTGCCCAGCTTATGGAAAATCAGATCACTCTTCGATCCTGCTTCTGCCAATGTACAAGTAGAAGCTGAAACAAGAGGCGGCCGTCGTTAAAACCATCCACTGCTGGTCTGACCAATCGGCCTCTATGCTGCAGGACAACTTCGATGACGTCGACTGGAATGTCTTCCATGAAGAGGATGTCTCCGATTTCACTGATGAAGTCACGTGCTTCATCCGGAAGTGCATCGACGATGTTGTCCCCCGGAAGTTGATCAGGGTCTTCCCAAGCCAGAAGCCCTGGATTAGTAGTTCTGAGTGAGCAGCACTTACAGCGTGACATCGAGCTTACATCGCTGGAGATCAACTAGAGCTGAAGAAAAGCAGCTATGATCTGCACAAAGCTATCAAGGCTGTGAAACAACAATATAGGGAGAAGATTGAGTCAAGGTTCACAAAAAAAGCAGCACACATGACTTGTGGGGTGTGGGCTGCATACCATCGCAGACTTCAAAGCCAAACATTATGGTGTCACCAACATCGCGGCCTCTCTCTCAGATGAGCTCAATCACCTTTACACTAGGTTCGATGTCACTAATTCTGAGCAACCTGGTCATCTCTGAGGCTGAGGTATACAGATGTTTCCAAAGAGTGGACAGTCACAAGGCTGCGGGACCAGACGGCATCCCAGTGCGAGTACTTAGGATGTGCGCAGCACCACAGGCAGGTGTGTTTACAGGCATTCTTAATCTCTCCCTCTTCCAGTGCCCTCCTGCTTTGAAACATCCACCATTGTTCCTATACCAAAAAAGACCAAGGTAACATGCCTGAACGACTGGCGTCCTGTTGTACTCAACTCAATAATAAGCAAATGCTTTGAGAGGCTGGCCAAGGACTACATCTGCAGCTTGCTACCACCCAGACATGACCCCCTGCAAGTCACCTACCAACACAACGGATAGCAGATGATGCAATAGCCACTGCTCTACATACCATTCTTACATAACCGGAGAAGGATTCTTATGTGAGAATGCTGTTCTTGGACTACAGTTCAGCATTCAACACCATAGTTCCATCCAGGCTTGACAAGAAGCTCAGAGACCTTGGCCTTGACCCTGCCTTGTGCAGCTGGATCCTAGACACTGTCAGATCACCAGCAGATTGTAAGAGTGGGCTCCCTCACCTCCAACCCTCTGAATCTCAATACAGGAGCCCCTCAGGGCTGTGTACTGAGTCCCGTCCTTTACTCCCTGCATACCCATGACTATTGCCACCCACATCTCCAATCTGTTAACTAAATTTGCCAACAACACTATATTGATTGGCCTTATGTCAAACAATAATGAGGTGGCCTACAAGGAAGAAGTCATCTCTCTGACACAGTGGTATCAGAAAATAACCTCTCCCACAATGTCGCAAAAACAAAGGAGCTGGTTGTGGATTACAGGAGGATCGGAGAAAGGCTAACTACTATTGACATCAATGGATCTGGGGTTGAGAGGGTAAACAGTTTTAAGTTCCTCGGCATCCACATCACCACCAAGGATCTCACGTGGTCTGTACACACTGGCTGTGTGGTGAGAAAGGCACAACACCGCCTCTTTCACCTCAGATGGTCGAAGAAGTTTGGTAGTGGCCCCCAAATCCTAAGAACTTTCTACAGGGGCACAATTGGGAGCATCCTGACTGGCTGCATCACTGCCTGGTATGGGAACTGTACTTCCCTCAATTGCAGGATTCTGCCAAGAGTGGTACGGACACCCCAGCACACCTGTAGTTGTGAACTTCCCACTATTCAGGACATTAACAAAGACAGGTGTGAAAAAAGGGCCCATAGGATCATTGGGGACCCAAGCCATCCCACCCACAATCTATTCCAGCTTCTACCATCCAGGAAGCGGTACCGCGTCATAAAAGCCAGGACCAACAGGCTCCCTGACAACTTCTTCCACCAGGCCATCAGTCTGATGAACTCATGTTGATTTGAGAGTACTCTGTATTACATTGACTGTTCTATTTATTATAAATTATTATAAATTACTATGATTGCACATTTAGATGGAGACATAACGTACAGATTTTTACTCGTATGTGAAGGATTAAGAAATAAAGTCAATTCAATTCAATAAATCAATATATTGAGTACAGGAGTTGAGATTTATGTTGAAGTTGTGTAAGACGTTGGTGAGAGTCATTTGGTGAATTGCGTGCAGTTTTGTTCACTTGGTTACAGGGAAGATGTAAATAAGATAGAAAGAGTGCAGAGAAAATTACAAGGACGGTGCTGTGATTTGAGGACCTGAGTTATGGGGAAAGGTTGAATAGGTTAGAAATTTATTCCCTAGAACGTAGAAGACTGAGAGGAAAGTTGATAGAGGAAAGTAAAATTATGAGGGTATAGATAGGGTATGTGCAAGCAGGCTTTTTCCATTGAGTTTAGGTGAGACTACAACCAGAGGTCATTGGTTAAGGGTGAAGGGTGAAATACTGAGGGGTAATTTCAACTCTATTCACAAGGATTCTACATCTTCCAGTCCTACATTACCTCCTTCTAAGGTTTTGGCTTCAGAGCCACCGCATTCCATCTGCCTACCTATACAGCAGATAGAAGCATATCAGCAGCCAGGCCAGAAGCACTGTGGCCAGCTCTGAGGCTCAATAGGAAAAGATAACGTCTGGCTGAGTAATAGTGATAGGAGTCCAAATAGTTAGGGGGACCAACAGAAGATTCTGTGGCCACATAATAGATGCCAGGATGGTGTGTTGCCTCCCAGGAGCTTGGGTCCAGGATGTTTCAGAGGGGAAGATGTAGCAGAAGATTCTCGAGTGGGAGCGTGAGCAGCCAGAGGTCATGGTGCACGTTGGCACCAATGGTGTAGGTAGAAAAAGGTGAAGTCCTGCACAGCGAAAATAGGGAGTTAGGGAAGAGGCTGAAGAGCAGGACCTCCAACGTTATGATCTCTGGATTGCTCTCAGTACCATGTGCTGGTCAAGGCAGGAACAAGATGAAACTACAGATGAATGAGTGGCTGAGGAAGTGGTGCAGGGGCAGCTTTTCAAATTTCTGGATCGTTGGGTCTCTTCTGGGGAAGGGATGACCTCTACAAAAAGGATGATTACACCTGAACTCGAAGGGGATCAATATCCTTGCAGGGAGGTTTACTAGAGCTGTTGGGAAGGATTTAAATGAATTTGTCAGATGAAAGGGAACTAGAGTGATAGGGCTGAGGATGGGGCAGTTGGTGTACAAGTAAATGAAGTGTGTAGTGAGACTGTCAGGAAGGACAGGCAGGTGAAGGGCCAAAATTGAGGGATCAGTTGAACTGTAACATAGGGGCAAAATCTAAAAGGGTGATGAAAACAGGACTGAAGGTTTTATATTTTATACACACAATATGCTAAATAAGATAGATAATGTTGTTGAGATTGGAGACATGTTTTTGTGAGCATCACTAAGTCATGGTTGAAAGAAGAGCATAATTGGAAGCGTAGCATGCAAGGATACACAATATCACAAGAACAGGCAGGTAGACAAAAGGAGTGGGGTGGCCCTGTTGGTAAAAAAATGAAATCAAATCCTTGGAAAGAGGTGACATAGGAATGGAAGATGTACAATCCTTGTGGTAGAGGGAAGAAACTGCAAAGGTTAAAAGACCCTGATGGGAGTTATATACAAGCCTTTGAACAGTAAAGAGGATGTGGGGTACAATTTACAATGGGAAATAGAAAAGGCATGTAAAAAGGGCAATGTTACGATTGCCATGGGAGATTTTAGGAGAGAGGGTATTGTAGAATGCCAACAAGATGGTGTTTTAGAGTAACTTGTGGTTGAGACCAATGTGAAAAAGGCCATTCTGGATTGGGTGTTGTGTAATGAACCAGATTTGATTCGGGATCTTAAAGTAAAGGAACCCTTAGGAAGCAGTGTTCATAATATGAGAGAATTCGCCCTGGAGGTAGAAAGGGAGAAGCTATTGGTATTATAGTGGAGTAAAGGGAATTACAAAGGTATGAGAGAGGAACTGGCCAAAGTTGATTCAAAGGGGACGCGAAGAGGGATGACTGCAGACAGCAATGGCTGGAGTTTCTGCAAGCAATTCGAAAGGCCCAGAATAGATGCATCCCAAAGTAGAAAAGATATTCTAAAAGGAGGTTGAGGCAACTGTGGCTGACAAGGGAAGTTAAAACAGCATAAAAGCAGAAGAGAAGACATATAATATAGCAAAAGTTAGTGAGAAGTTAGAGGTTTAGGAAGTTTTTAAAAACCAACAGAAGGCAATTAAAAATTCCATAAGGAGAGAAAAGATGAAACATGAAGGTAAACCTGCCAATAATGTAGAATAGGATACAAAAAGATTTTTCAGATATATTAAGAGTAAAAGAGAGGTGAGAGTGGATATCAAACCACTGGAAAATGACGCTGGAGAGTTTGTAATAGGGTAGAAAGAAATGGCGGATGAATTTAGTAAGTATTTTGCATCAGATTTATTGTGAAAAACACTAGTAATATGCCAAAATTCGAGAATGTCTGGGGGCAGAAGTGAGTGTAATTGCAATTACTAAGGAGAAGGTGCTTGAGAAGCTGAAAGGTCTGAAGATAGATAAGTCACCTGCACCAGATGGACTACACCCCAGGATTCTAATAGAAGTAGCAGCGGAGACTGCGGAGGCATCAGTTGTGATCTTTCAAGATTCACTAGACTTTGGAATGGTTCCAGAGAACTGAAAATGTTACTCCACTCTTAACGAAGGGAGGGAGGGGGGAGAAAAGGACATTAGAGGCCATTTGCCTGACTTCAATGGTTGGTAAAATGTTGAAATCCATTACTAAGGATGAGATTTCAGGGTACCTAGAGTCAATTGATAAAATAGACCAACGCCAGCACAGATTCCAGCAGTCAGGATAGACAAAGGATTAATTTACCTGGATTTTCAGAAGGCCTTTGACAAGGTGCTGCACATGATGATGCTGACAAGATAAGATCCTATGGTATTACAGGAAAGATTCCATGGTATTGCATGGATAGAAGAGCGGGAATAAAGGGGACGTTTTTCTGGTTGGTGTCCAGGACAAGTGGTATTCCACTGGGGTCAGCGCTGGGACCACTTCTTTTCACGGTACAGTGTAGGTCACTGACTTGGATGATGGAATTGATGGCTTTGTGGCCAGGTTTACCAATGATACAAAGAAAGGAGGAGGGGCAGGTAGTGTTGAGAAAGCAGGGGGTCTGCTGAAGAACTTAGATTAGAAAAATGGGCAAAGAAGTGGCAGTTGGAATATAACGCAGGGAGTATATAGTCATGCACTTTGGTAGATGGAATAAAGGTGTAGACCCGGGTTCCCAACATTTTTTGGACCCCTACCATTAAAAAGGAGGTCCGCGAACCCCAGGTTGGGATACTCTTGTGTCTCTATTTTCTAAATGGAGAGAAAATTCAAAAATCACAGGTGGGAAGGGATTTGCGAGTCTTTGTGCAAGATTTCCTAAACATTAATTTTCAGGTTGAGTTGGCGGTAAGGAAGGTAAATAGAAAGACAGAAAACTTACAGTACAATACAGGCCCTTCAGCCCACAAAGCTGTGCTGAACATGTCCTTACCTTAGAACTACCTAGGCTTTACCCATAGCCCAATATTTTTCTAAGCTCCAGGTATCCATCCAGGAGTCTCTTAAAAGACCCTGTCACTTCCGCCTCCACCACCGCCGCCGGCAGCCCATTCCACACACTCACCACTCTCCGCGTAAGAACAACTTACCCCTGACATCTCCCCTGTACCTACTTCCAAGCACCTTAAAACTATGCCCTCTCGTGCTAGCCATTTCAGCCCTGGGAAAAAGCCTCTGACCATCCATACGATCAATGCCTCTCATTATGCCTCTGCATTGTTAGCATTCATGTCAAGAGAACTAGAACGTAAAAGCAGGATGTAATGCTAAGGCTTTATAAGGCACTGATTAGACTGCACTTGGAGTATTGTAAGCGGTTTTTGGCCCCTTAAGAAAAGATGTTCTGGCATTGAAATGATTCCAGTGGAGGTTCTCTTGAATGATTCCAGGAGTGAAAGGAAACAGAGATGAGGATGAAGTTCTTTAATCAGAATTTAGCGAAACTGTGGAATTCATTGCCACGGATGATTCTGGAGGGCAAGTGATTGGATATATTTAAAGCAAAGTTTGATAGGTTCCTGATATTTCAGTGTGTCAAAGGTTACAGGGAGAAGACAGGAGAACAGGGTTGAGATGGATAATAAATTAGCCATGATGGAATGGTGGGGCAGACTTAATGGGCCAAATGGTCCAATTCTCCTATTCTCCTATTTTCCTATGTCTTATGGTCTTATACAAAATATTTGTTTGGAGTCTGCTATTTCCTTCTCATTATTAATTCCTGAGTCACCCTCAGAGGGAGCAATCTTAGACTACAGTTTTTCTTTCCACATTTTCTGTGATGTTCTTATGTTCTATGTGATAATTATAGAAGATCTTGCCATCTACTTTTTGTTTGTTTTCTTAGTTTACATTCAAACCTATTATCTTTGTTGTTTTCTTTTTCAATCCTCTGACAAACAACAAAATTTATTTGCCTTTTACATTTACTACCAGCCTTAGCTTCTTTATTTCTTCACAGATGGAGCATTTTTCTCAGTCTTTCCTTCTCACTGGTATATATGTCTCTTTTTAAAACTATGAAGTACTTCATATGACTGCTTATCTATCACATTTATTTTAATTTATTTTTCCAATTCACTTTAGCCAAATCTGCTGAAGTGGCTTTGTAACTTTCTTTTAGTTTTATACATAGGTTTGTAAATCCCAAACTGAACGTGAAATTCCTTCGTATTTTGACCACTCTTCACCAAGAAAACAGATCTGTGTAGATTAAAAAATCAAAATGGCTTATGAGGTATTGCCCTATTATATCCAAAGACTGTAGTCAACTACCGTTGAACAATGCTCTGGTTATACAACACCTGATGAACTTGGTTCATTTCTGGTCATGCACTTCAGAAAAGATATATGCGGTGTAGAGTTAGCAGAATAATATTTGAATTCTACAGGTTAACTTATAAAGAGAAGCTTAATAAACTAAAATTTTATCTTCAAGAATTTAGGTTAGTGGTGATTTTATTGGCATTTTCACAATAAAAATGGAATTGATAGAATAAATAAGAAGAAATATTTCCACTTGGACAAGATGATATTGTCCAAGAAATAAAGTCCAGCCCTTCAGAAATAGTGAAAAAAAATGCAATAGCTGGTTGACATACGGTAATTACAGTTAAATCATTTGATGATATTACAGCTGAGAAGGATAAATGATGTAAGAAGTATTTGGAAAATAGTGAAATATAAGTAGTTGGATTATAAAGGTCTTAATCTTACTGAATGATAGAACTAGCTCAAAGAGCTAAATACTTTATATACAAATCTTTGCGAACTAGTTTATTTTGAAACGGAATCTACATGTTTACAGTTTTGACCTCAAATCTCAATTAACTTAGATATCAGATATGGGAGAAGGGGCTAGTTTTGTAATAATGCCATTGTAAAACAAAGATGCAAATCAGCCAGGCTTCGTGCACCTGTTCACCACCCAATGACCCGTGCTAGTGCTGGCTGTGGCTGTGGTGTTCTTAGATTATTTATTTGTCTGCTGGTTGTAATTATGTAAGTTCACATTTGAAAAGAATAACAAACGACCTCAGATGCCTGTGGAATGATTCTCCAGCATGAGTCAGCACCAATCGGATATTTATTACTTTAATAACTGGTTACAGATAGAGAAGATATCTGAAATAGCAGAATAGTGCTTTGAAATATATAATTGCTGATCATAACCATTGCATTACTTATATCGATTTATTTGTTTTCTTCCTTGTCCTGTTTTCATCAATAAGAATGATTTAACGCTTTTTTTCTTGGAGATAGACACATAGAGAACAATGGATGAAAACAAAAGATGCTTGATCTTTGTCAGTATGAAGTCAAGTGACAGCCATCTACAAGTACACTCAGGGGTGACTTTTTTTCTTTTTGTGAGCAACTGCTAAAATATTTCCAGCCACTAAAATAAATGCTGGTAGAGATTCAATCACCTTAACAGTGCCAGGGTATTTCATTAGTCTCTGTAAGCCCTTCCAACTCAAAATTTCCCAAAGGACCAATTACTTACTGAAAGATTCCATCCTCTTGCAGTTCGGCCCATCAGATGTAGCATAGGGTATTTACTTCAAGGGGTAAATTCTTCCATGATGACCAAAGAATGCTCTTGCCACGCTGTAATATTTTGCAGTGCTTTGGACAAAAAGTGATCCTTCACAATCTGAAGAGCTTGAACAGGTCACATAACATACTGGAGCAGAAAATACAAGAGAATGACATCCCACTGTATATCCAGTTCACATTGGAGATCAAAGGTGGAGATGACTAGTGACTTAAATTCCCCTTGACATTATCGTATCAGAGGATCTATCCTGGGACTAATATATAAGTACCACTACAAAGAAGGCACAACAATGCCTCTACTTTCTTAGAAGTTTGCACAGATTCAGCATGTCATCTAAAACTTTGACATTCTTTCTATAGATGCACTGTGGAGAGGATCCTGACTAGTTATATCACAGCCTGGCATGGAATCACCAATGCCCAAGAACAGAAAAGCCTACAAAAAAAGTGGTGGATACAGCCCAGTCCATCATAGTAAAGACCCCTCCCCTCCACCATTGAGCACATCCACTAGGAGCGTTGCCACAAGAAAGCAACATCAAGGACACCCACCATCCAAGCCACGGTCTCTTCTTACTCCTGCCATCAGGAAGGAGGTCCCACACCACCAGGTTCACAAACACTTATAGTCATAGTAGGAGTCATACTTTATTGATCCCGGGGGAAAATGGTTTTCGTTACAGTTGCACCATAAATAATAAATAGTAATAGAACCATAAATAGTTAAATAGTAATATGTAAATTATGCCAGTAAATTATGAAATAAGTCCAGGACCAGCCTATTGCCTCAGGGTGTCTGACCCTCCAAGGGAGGAGTTGTAAAGTTTGATGGCCACAGGCAGGAATGACTTCCTATGGCGCTCTGTGCTGCTTCTTATTACCCTTCAACCATCCTGAACCAGCGTGGATAACTTCACTCACCTCAACACTGCACTGATTCCACACCCTATGGACTCACTTTCAATGGCTCTACAATTTTATTTATTTATTTGCTGTTTTTGTGTTTGCACAGATCGTCTTCTTTTGCACAGTTGTTGCTTGTCAGACTTTGTTGATTTTCATTGGTTCTACTGTGAATGCCAGCAAGAATATGAATTTCAGGGTAGTATATGGTGATATATATGTACTTTTGTAATAAATTTACTTTGAAATTTGAACTTGAAATGTTGCTATCATGGATGATTGGTGGTGAAACTGTCCTTCTGCAGTCAGAAGAAGCCTCTTTATGTGACCATTCGAGGTTAGTGACACTCCTGTTAAAGGGTGTTGCTTACTATTGTGAAGATGAGTTTGGCCTTTGGAGAAGAGTCTCAATGGAGATGATTCCAATTTTTCACTCTGAATTCCTATCTGCAGTACAAGCTGGATTCATTTTCACCACTCACTGGGCTGGTGTGTGCCTGGAATCTCAGATATTGTTTGGAAGGCTAAATGTCTTCTTGCCCCAGGCTCTTAAATTAATGAATTTGCTTCAAACAGTCTAAAGCTTTCGAAGCTTCTCTGACTGATAGACACTAAAATTGCATTGCAGGATTTTTAAAAAGTTAATTACATATTCAAATGTGTTAAATTTCCTCAAGTTCCCATGGTTTCTGCAGGCCTTTCCAAATCTATGGTGGATGGGTAGAAATATCTCCCTTTCTCCCTAGATACATTCTCCCAGAATAAGTTGATTTCTGTCATGAACACTGCAACTTAGCTGTTTCATAAATGCATCACAGGAGGTTGGCAAATGAGTTTCTCAACTAGTCGACTATTGACTGTTTTCAACTTACATTATGGCTTTGAAGGCAGGATTCCTAAATATCAGGGAGGGATTGGAAGAAATCCGCAACTGTAGTCCACTCTTCAAGTCTTGGACAATGTTTTCTTTGGGCTGGTATCAATTGGAAGACGGAAGTTACAATCACCAAAAATGCATACTCTAGAGTTAAACTGCAGGACGAGATCATTTTCTTTGCGGGGAAGAAGGTATTTTTTAAAAAGGAAGAACAAAGGAAGAAAAGATCTGAGTAATCCGTGATGTAATGGGAACAGAACCAGACAGAGGGTGCGGCTCAGAGTGATATGGGGGATAGGGGAGGGCGCAGCTTAAAAGCCATTAATGTAGCTTCAACTAAAAACCTTCAAATGATAATTTACTCTAAAGCATATAATACCAAACCTTGTCAATGGGCTTTGGAGATGTTTAAATCAATGATAAATAATTCACAAGCACCAGAGATCCCGAGATCACTGCATCACAAACTTATCAGTTTTCAAATAGAGGTTTTATACTGATTTTTACCTTAATCCAAGATTGTTTTTAACCCTGGGATAAGGATACTGGCTGTTGGTTTTAATAAGCCTCTCATAAGCTTATAAACATCTATCAGGTCTTCCCTCAGCCTCCAAACACCTCTAGTTTGTCCAACTTCTCCTTATAGTACATATGCTCTAATCCAGACAGCATCCTAATAACGCAAACATGAGGAATTCTGCGGATGCTGAAAATTCAAGCAGCACACATCAAAGTTGCTGGTGAACGCAGCAGGCCAGGCAGCATCTCTAGGAAGAGGTACGGTCGACGTTTCGGGCCAAGACCCTTCGTCAGGACTAACTGAAGGAAGAGCTAGTAAGAGATTTAAAAGTGGGTGGGGGAGGGGAGATCTGAAATAATAGGAGAAGACAGGAGGGGGACGGATGGAGCCAAGAGCTAGACAGGTGATTGGCAAAAGGGGTATGAGAGGATCATGGGACAGGAGGCCCAGGGAGAAGGAAAAGGGAGAGGGGAGGAAAAACCCAGAGGATGGGCAAGGGGTATAGTGAGAGGGATAGAGGGAGAAAAAGGAGAGAGAGAGAAAGAATGTGTGTATATAAATAAATAATGGATGGAGTACGAGGGGGAGGTGGGGCATTAACGGAAGTTAGATAAGTCAATGTTCATGCCATCAGGTCGGAGGCTACCCAGACGGAATAGAAAGTATTGTTCCTCCAACCTGAGTGTGGCTTCATCTTTACAGTAGAGGAGGCCGTGGATAGATTTATCAGAATGAGAATGGGATGTGGAATTAAAATGTGTGGCCACTGGAAGATCCTGCTTTCTCTGGCGGACAGAGCGTAGGTGTTCAGCGAAACAATCTCCCAGTCTGCGTCGGGTCTCGCCAATATATAGAAGGCCGCATCGGGAGCACCGGATGCAGTATATCATCCCAGCCAACTCACAGGTGAAGTGTCGCCTCACCTGGAAGGACTGTCTGGGGCCCTGAATGGTGGTAAGGGAGGAAGTGTAAGGACATGTGTAGCACTTGTTCCGCTTACAAGGATAAGTGCCAGGAAGGAGATCAGTGGGGAGGGGTGGAGGGGACGAATGGACAAGGGAGTTGCGTAGGGAGCGATCCCCGCCGAAAGCGGGGGGGAGGGGATGGAAAGATGTGCTTAGTGGTAGGATCCCGTTGGAGGTGGCGGAAGTTACAGAGAATAATATGTTGGACCCAGAGGCTGGTGGGGTGGTAGGTGAGGACAAGGGGAACCCTATTCCTAGTGGGGTGATGGGAGGATGGAGTGAGAGCAGATGTGCATGAAATGGGGGAGATGCGTTTGAGAGCAGAGTTGATGGTGGAGGAAGGGAAGCCCCTTTCTTTAAAAAAGGAGGACATCTCCCTCGTCCTGGAATGAAAAGCCTCATCCTGAGAGCAGATGCGACGGAGACGGAGGAATTGCAAGAAGGGGATGGCGTTTTTGCAAGAGACAGGGTGAGAAGAGGAATAGTCCAGATAGCTGTGAGAGTCAGTAGGCTTACAGTAGACTTCAGTAGATAATCTGCCTCCAGGGATAGAGACAGAAAGATCTAGAAAGGGGAGGGAGGTGTCGGAAATGGACCAGGTAAACTTGAGGACAGAGTGAAAGTTGGAGGCAAAGTTAATGAAGTCAACGAGCTCAGCATGCATGCAAAAATGGTCAGTTGATTTTCCAGAGTCCATGGGTGATAACATTTTAAACTACCCCAGAGATGTATAGTTGTGTATCTCAGATTATCCCACTTCTGCCTGCTGTTCTGATGTTGGTTATGGATTGAGTGTCAGTCAGTTCTTTCAAGCCTCCCAGAAGAAAACCACAAGGAACAGAAAGAGACTTGCCAGAATCCAGAACCACTTCAAACATCTGGAAAATCACAACAACAAATAAGAAATACTTTCAGCATGCTGATCAGACACAAAATACCTGACTTGTAGAGCTGTGTTTGAAATGTAGTGTGTTTGGTTTTGTTGAAGTAAAATACTGCTGAGATATTGCCAGAGGTATGTTGTATTGTTCAGATCTGAAAAGGTTCCATTGCCATTAAGTTCCAGTGCCCCTGAAATGTTCACATTCCGTTCTTGTTTCTATACTTTGACTGGACTTCAAAACAGACATAAGTGACAAATGAAACTTTACTGCAGCTTTTGAATTGAATATTAGGATTGTGTGATTTGCTTCACCTACCTCAAAACACTACAGTAAGGAGGATTTTTAAAAAAGTATTTGTAACTCTGTTCACCATCAGTTTATAGATCACTTTAACCATCATTAAGACGTGAAATGACTTAAACTACAGCAGAAATTATTTAACACAAGGCCAATATAAGCTGGATGTGAAATGTGCATTAAAATGTTTAGTTATACCACCTCGAGTACCTCATAAAATATCAACAAAAGGCAATCCTAAATAAAGTAAATGGTAACAAAGTGTAGAACTGTCAGTGAATGAAATGCCCTTGCAGGAAAGTACAATTGAGAATGGCAGTGGTTAGTTATAATCTGTAATGTTTTATTTTCTTCAGTATATCAATGGGGTATTGTTTAATTCTTAAAATCAACCAGATGAAACACTACAACTAAGTGGGCAGGTTAAGAACTCATGGTCCATAAATAATGCTTTGGTGCATGGTAAAAAAAAATTAGAGGAAACACATTATCAAATGAAAGTGAATTAGTAAATAGTGAAAAAATATACCAATCCAGAAAATACTATGAATTCATAGGTGCATGAGTTACCTGAAAAAGAGTAAACAACTGGCAGTAAAATAAATTCTTTGGACGGATGGGAAATATAAAGATGGATGAAAAGACAGCGTAAGTGAAGAATAAGTATGTTCTAAAAATTAAACAGGACATTGTTACAAATTTAGATTTGTATAGATCATCACCTGTACGTGACATAAACACCTGATAAATGACTTCACCTTCCCTAATATTGATTGGTACCTCCTCAGAGCAAAGAGTTTAGATGGAGCGGAATTTGTTAGATTTGTCCAGAAAGGATTCCTATCACAGACTGACTAGGGGGGAGACCGTTCTGGATCTGGTGCTAAACAATGAACCTGGCCAGATGACAATTCTCTCGGTGGATGAGTTCAGAGAAAGTGACGACAACTCCTAACTTGTACCATTGTCTTGGACAGGGATAGGAGCAGACAGTATGGGAAAGTATTTATACTTTATACTTTATTGTCGCCAAACAATTGGTACTAGAACATACAATCATCACAACGATATTTGATTCTGCGCTTCACACTCCCTGGATTACAAATATTAAATATTATAAATATTAAAAATAGTTAAAATTAGTAAATATTAAAAATTTAAATTATAAATCATAAATAGAAAATAGAAAAATGGGAAGTAAGGCAGTTCCCAAAGAAGCTGTTCCCAAATCTGGCCGTACGAGTCTTCAAGCTCCTGAACCTTCTCCCAGAGGGAAGACGGACGAAAAGTCTGTTGGCTGGGTGGGTCGTGTCCTTGCTTATCCTGGCAGCACTGCTCCGACAACGTGCGGTGTAAAGTGAGTCCACAGACGGAAGATTGGTTTGTGTGATGTGCTGCGTCGTGTTCACGATCTTCTGCAGCTTCTTTCAGTCTTGGACAGGACAACTTCCATACCAGGTTGTGATGCACCCTAGAAGAATGCTTTCTACAGTGCATCTATAAAAATTAGTGAGGGTTTTAGGGACAGGCCAAATTTCTTTAGTTTTCTCAGGAAGTAAAGGCACTGGTGGGCCTTCTTGGCAGTGAACTCTGCTTGGGGAAAGATGAATTATCATGCTGAAAGGAATGAACTTCAAAGCAAAGCAATGGGTATGTTCAGGGAAATGCAGATTGTTTAGATCTGGAATGGGTTCCAGATAAGTTTGTCTAAAATTATGAGATGCAAAGATGGGGTAGACAGTTTTTTTCTTAATGTGTAAATATCAAGTACTAGAGGGAATAAATTTAAAATGGGGTGGAGGAGGGCAAAGTTTAAAGGTGATTTTCAAGACATTTTATTACACAAAGAATGTTACCTGTGGAGATGGTGGAAGCAGATAAAATAACAACATTAATGAAGCATTTGGACAGACACATAAACAGACAGGAAATGGTGGCATGCAGACACATGCAGGAAGTTGGGATTAATTTAATTTGGCAGCATAGTCAGTGCAGAAAAAATGGGCTGAAGGGCCTTTTTGTGTGCTGCTCTTTTCTACATCATGTATCTGAGAGTACCAATCAGTTGCTAGGGTTGATGGTGGGGGAAATAATCAAGCCATAATTGGGTTTGGGTAATGATAATCCCAAAGGTAGAAGGGTCAAATTAAAATCTTAAAGAGGATAAATTCAAACCATGTGGTGACCAGGATTTCGTGCAAGAAAAATTACTTCATATGCATTATGAAAACTTGTTTCTGCATGAGTCTCATGCTATTTGCAGACTACACATGTGTAATATATTTTAGATGACAGATATCCAACTGTGTGTTGAATGCTGCTTAGTGCCAAATCACATGACTGGATGTAAGCATGTTGGACCTTAACTAAAAATAATGATCCCTGCAACCTGCCAGCTAAAGTGAATATGATTGCTTTCAACTTAAATTCAGTCTTGGTGCTCACTTAATATTGCATTACATAATTGAATTTCTAGTCTAGAGTGTCTTACGTTTATGTAGGCTGACACGCATTGTTGTTTTACCTATATAGTAGTCCGATAATCCCATGTTCTTATGACTTCAGCCAGCTAAACCTGGATACTGCTCAGATATTTCTGCAATATTTCATTGGTGAATTGAGTATCAACAGAGATGCGTCAAGCCTCAACGTGAATCATTTTTGCTTTAGTGCAACAGTTAGAGAGATGATTAGACAGAGATTCACTTGGTTCAGCTGCTGTAACTTATCTGTGCATAACGTTGTTTTAAAAAGTGATCAGGCTGTGTTAACTGCATCAATAGATTACTTTGATTAACTTAGCTTAAACCTTCCAAAATGAATCAAGTCCAGAACTACCTCTCTTTTTACAATGCTACCTTTTCAAATTTTTGAATACCTCTCCAACAAACTTAAACCACAAGAGGCTCCAGCTACCTCCTCCTGCTCCAACCTTTCTCTCAAAAGAGTGCATAAGACTGATTCAACAATGACCCTTGCAGAGTTATTCACAATTAGACTGTTGCAGAGGTAACAACAATACAGTTGCTGTAAAGTTAAATGATCTTTCTTTGTTTAAAGAACATTTGGTTTTGGTACACCTTCTGAAAATTCATCTCCACTTTTCATTTAACACACACAGAATGCTGGAGGAACTCAGCAGGCCAGGCAGCATCTATGGAAAAGAGAACATGTGACGTTTTGGGCAAGACCCTTCAGCAGGACTGCAGAAAAAACTGGAGTCAGAGTAAAACGGTGGGGGGGGGGGGAACGGGACACACAAGGTGATAGGTGAAACAGGGAGGGGGAGAGGGGTGAATTAAAGAGTTGGGAAGTTGCTTGGAGAAAGAGATACAGGGTTGGAGAAGGGGAAATCTAATAGGAGAGGACAGAAGGCAGTGGAAGAAAGAAAAATGGGGAAGCACATTGAGGGAGGCGATGGGCAGTCAAGGAAATAAGGTGAGAGAGGGAAATGGGAATGGGGAATAGAGAAGTGGGGGGGGGGTCATTACTGGAAGTTCGAGAAATCGATGATCATGCCACCATACAATTCTCCAATACTTCCATCATCTCCAACGGGATTCCACCACCAAACATACCTTTCCCTCCCCCCACTTTCTGCTTTCTGCAGAGATCGCTCCCTATGCAACTCCCTTGTGCATTCGTCCCTCCCCACTGATCTCCCTCTTGGCACTTATCCTTGCAAGTGGAACAAGTGCTACATTTGCCCCTACACCACCTCCCTCACTACTATTCAGAGTCCCAAATAGTCCTTCAGGTGAGGCGACACTTCACCTGTGAGTCAGTTGGTGTCATCTATTGTATCCGGTACTCCCGGTGTGGCCTCTTGTATATCGGTGAGACCCATCATAGATCGGGAGACTGCTTCACTGAGCACCTACACTCCATCCACCAGAAAAAGAATGATCTCACGGTGACGACCCATCTTAATTCCACTTCCCAATCCTATTCCAACATGTCCATCCATGGCCTCCTCTACTGTTGCCATGAGGCCACACTCAGGTTGAGGAGCAGCACCTTATGTTCTGTCTGAGCAGCCTCCAAACTTATGGAATGAATATTGATTTCTAGAACTTCCGTTAATCCCCGCCCCCTCCCTTCTTTATTCCCCATTCCCATTTCCTGCTCTCATCTTATCTCCTCGTCTGCCCATCACCTCCCTCTGGTACTCCTCCCCCTTTTTCTTTTTTCCATGGCCTTCTGTCCTCTCCTGTAAGATTACCCCCTCTCCTGCCCTGTATCTTTTTCTCCAATCAACTTCCCAACTCTTTACTTCACCCCTTCTCCCCCCTCCCCCATGACTCCTGGTTTCACCTATCATCTTGTGTTTCTCCCACCCCTCCCCGCACCCTTTGACTCCTCATCTTCTTTTCTCCAGTCCTGCTGAAGAATCTCGGCTGAAATGTCTACTGTACTCTTTTCCATAGTTTCTGCCTGGCCAGCTGGGTTCCTCCGGCATTTTGTGTGTGTGTTGCTTGGATTTCCATCATCTGTACAATCTCTTGTTTGTGATTGGATCTCCACTTTTCAGTCCTACTAACCGTCTAAAACAATAGTATTGTTTTTAATGTGATATTGTTTTTTCTACCCGTTTGAGCCTTAATCTCAGATATGAGAACATGTCTTTGATGAATATAAATTAATATTATACAAAATCTCATGTGTGAAAGGAAAGCCACAAAAAGAACATAAAAGTTGTACAGTATAGCAAAAATAGATATGGGAAAGGTATTTTATGTCCACACATATGTAAGCAATAAAGAGAAACAAATGAGGAAATTATAAAATATAATGACATAAGGATTATAAATATTACTGTTCCAGTTGTAAGGTGTTCATTTGTTCATTTCCTGCCACAGTGTGTAAGGAGCTTCTGTGTTGTTCCTGGGATCATGGGGGTTTCCTCCAGGTAGTCCTATTTACTCCCACATTCCAAAGATGTAAACACATGACGTTGAGATTCCCAAAACTTTCCAAATATGTATGGTTAGTGGTAGTGAGTTGTCAGCTTGCTATATTGGTACCAGAAGTGTGGTGAGACTTGTGGGCTGCCCATCACAATCCTCACTGATTTGATTTGACACAAACGTTGCATTTCACGGCATGTTTCAATGTACATGTGACAAAGCTAATCTTTAATATGGTCAAAACATTTACCAATTCTGCCTGCAAACAAACAAATTCAGTGTGTTTCTACAACCCCTGGCCTTTGAACATTCTATGGCTCTTCTGCATCAAGGTTGACCCTTGAATTGCCTTGTTATCTCGTCTGTTTTCTATTCAAACTGAAATTTCAATACAACATAATAAATTCATTAAGATGTGAACCATTTTTAAATTGGCTTCAAATATAAATATTGTTGGCTTCAATTTTTCATATTATTTTCTATAGTAAGGCCTTTCTCCTAGTGCAACAGGGGGTCTTTTTCACTGGGGCTGGAGTTTAGCTACAGTTCTTTACCTGGCCAGTTTGGTATATTATAGTGACAACACTTCAAAAGTAGCATGGAAAGGTGAGATTTAACACAGTGCTGCTTCTTACCCTTTTATATTTTGCTATGACTCATTTTTTTGCTGCTAAAGTTCTCCTTCACTCTGAAACCAATACAGAAAACAACACAGCATCCCTTCATTTTACACTTCAAATGCCAAGGAAATTTCTGATTGTTGTTCTGGTATAACAGAACAGTTCAGGCTTCATGATTAGCAAGAATTGTCCTTCCACTGTTGCCTTCTATGATGATCAAGACATTCCATGGTTTTCTTTGTTTTGTGGCTATCTGGAAAAGAAGAATCTCAGAGTTCTATAATGCATACATACTTTGATAATAAATGAACTTTTGAAACTTTTGAACCTTTGAGTAACACTGCTGGTTCACATGGATTTCCAGATTTTCTTCTCTCCCATTTCTACTCTCAGCTGCCTGCATTTATGGCTAAGTTTAGAAGTAAGTGTAGCCCCCCAGCCAGCCTCAAGGTCGCTTGGCTCGCTGTCGTCTAGGGAAACAGCCCTCGGCCCCGCCAAACTGGGTAGTAAGTTTGTGTGGATGCTGTGTGATGTACCCCACACCGCCAAAATAACAGACAATACACCAGATACGATTAAATGATTTACAGTTTATAGATATTACTGGAACTATATAATTAATAGAGAATAAAATATAAAAGGGAAATAAAAGGCGCCACACTTATCAAAGTTCAATCTCTTCGTGCACAAACAGTTGGAGCTCAGGACCCTTCTTCTTCACCCTGCGACCCCTCGGACCACCTTGACCAGCCGCCTGGGACCAACAACAGTGGTCGACCAGACGCTCCACATGAGTCCGTCTCCGTCTCCTTTCCTCGCCGAACTCATTAGTGGACTCACAGCACCTGGTCCATCCTCTGTCTCTCTCTCCCACCTTCTGCCCCAAAACCCAGCGCATGCAATATCTTACAGACACACCAAAAGCATAACAACTATCACAATTGGTTCATTTGTCCTCTTATCAATAGATAATCCAAAACAAACTGCTAGCGGGAAGGACTTTCTCAGCAGTTAACATAACAAAGAAGCCCTTTCAATTATAACATAACAAAGAAGCCATTTTAATTAGACTATGAAGTGACATAAAAAAAGAAACCCCTTACATAAGGATACTTCTCAAAGCAGCCATTATTTCAGCTAAACCATCAACTCATTTGTCCAATTGTGGGAATAACAGATGACAAAATAAATTTCTCTTAACTCAGATACCTACCCTGAAGCATTTATCTTCTTGTTTATATATTTGACTGCTTTCGCAGGAACTGAGCTAAGTAAGTGGTTTCAAATAGCATCACCAGCATCACTTATCAACCTGACACATACTTTGCCAAGGTCTCCCTCTCTCCGGTCTATCACCCAGTTCTGCTGATAGCATTTCACTTAACTTCCAGATCTTGTTGACAAAGTTAAAATGATTATTGTTGGTTAGTTTCACAAGTATATGGGTTCTGGAGTTTCAGCTGTAATATTTGAACAAAGCTAAATTCAGAATTAAGCCAACCGTAACTTGAGTTATTTCTCACATGAAGGTGGTGTGTGGAGGCAGATATGGGAAAGTAAGTAACAAATGGAGACCAAGGCTTTTTGAGAAAAAAATAATTAGCGTAATTAGCTGACAGTTTAAAAAATAAGGTGAGTTTTATCAATGCTTTTAGAATTAAAAGGAGAAATAAAGAAGGAGAAACATTTCAGATGGTACCACAGCAAGTGGGAATGTTACAGCTTAAGCCTTGGACAGTATTTGTGGGTAACAAAACTGAGGATAGCACACACAGGTAGAGAAGGTTGTTGGAGAGTCAAAATGGTACATTTTGACCAGGTCTCACATAATGAAACATCATAAAAGCTTCTCCTAATCCTGCTTTTGGGGATCGCTTTTGTCTGAGGAAGATGTTTTGAAATCGTGATGTCAGCTAGTAGGAAGGGTAGCGAGGAGGTTCATTCGATGTATCCATGTGGGAAAACATCTGTCACAATGTGCTCTAGAAATGTCGGAACCCAAGTACAAAGGTAAGACAGACTCCAATCAAGAGATGGCAAACAAGGTTTCTTCATAAGAATTCCAACAGAAGCATCAGTGGCTCGGATGAGCAACACCACGAGATGTAACGTTCTCAAAACTAGGACCCCGCGATTAGCACTAATCAGGAATTCCTGAGCCTATTAAAATAAACTTGGCAAGCTTAAACAGGAAGTGCCATGCACAGAAGATATGGAACCATTCAATATTGTCCACAAACCATGCAAAATCACAAGCAAGTATCTGTTAAAATTCAGTGACACGCTGCCCAGAAAAGTAGCACTCCTCAAAAGAATTTCTAGACCAAAAATTTTAAAAGCAAATTATTAAGGAACGGGCAGCTAATGAAGATAGAGATTCTGGACATGAATGATTTAGTAGATAACAGAATGCAAACCATGAGTTTAAGCATGTTTGTATTTACAGTGTAAGGGAATCAGAGACCATCAGCTAACTCAACAGGCAATGAAAATGTGCATTAAGCTCCGGTGAATGATAACGGAGACAGAAACAGGTGATGTTGCAGAAGTGGAAGTTAAAAATCTTGAAGATTTATTTGAACAGAAAATTATTTCCCCCAGTGACACAGAGTATTCTTCCCTCAGTTATTATCACCATTATGCGTTAAATGATCATTCAACTTATTATTAGGACAGGCTTTTGATATATACCAAATAGCTCGGTTTAACTGCAGAATGAGAGGCATTGTTTTGTGGAATAATTCTTCAGCTGTGAAGCACTGACAGTAATTTCTGAAATGTGATAAATAATAAAAATGCTTTCATTTATACTGTGATGAGAGTAACTGTGACATCTCATTGTTAAAGCACGTTTAATTTTGTGTTTCATTATAAAAAAAAAGTCGCGAATGAATCACTCCCATGAATTCTGCTATTTTTCCTCGAGTAAATGGTCAAAGCTTATAAGAGCCAGTGTGCCCTAAAGAGGGACGAATGGAAATAATAACAGCTTACTCTCAACTGTTTCAGTTGTGGGTTCACCAATGCAAACTTCAGTAGAGCCTAAGGCCACTGAGGTTGAAATTGCATTGCCCAGCCTAAGGACTGGTTGGGCATGTTGAGGGGAGGGAGTGGAGAGACAAGTCTTTGTGCTGCTTTAACATGCAGGTAGGTATCCAGAAGTGTATGCTGATGGCTGGAGGGGTATACATCATGTCTAATAGTTAAGCAAGATTGAGTTGGGAGGGAACAAGCGCATCAGGGAGCAAGAGTTGGATAGGAGGCATGAAATGGGAGAAGAAGCAGAATTTTAGGTAAGTGGCTTTATTTGGCTGGAAGCTTGATTGGGGCAACAGGGCATTGGAAGGAAGATTAGTCTGTCAGACAAGAGAATGAAGGGTTGAGAGGAAGTTGGGGAGAGTGTTGAATGAGGCGGGGGGTGGTGTCTGTGGATTCTTGGTACCAAAAGGACCAGATGTAAATTGAGACTTGCCTTTGCAGTGTTTCAATACAGCACTTTGAGGTGAGCCATGCATTGTCCCAGGAAGGCTCAACCACAGGAACTCTCAGAATGATTATATACAATTTCGCTGCAATGCTCAAAAAAGTTTGCTGCAGAGCAACTTGTATCACCCATTGTACAACTGAAGCTAACGTTAGCTCAGACTGAATCATGGCTGAGGTGGCTGGTAACATTTCTGCAGTTGTTTGACTTGAAATGGTATGATCGAAAATCACTCCAGCAGAAGAATCAATTTTTAGACACAGAGCAGTGAAACAAACGAGGCTTTTGTATTTGACTTTTGAAGAGTGATTGTTTATGGTCAGTGTTTTCTTCGGAGTTCTGTACAGATGCTATGTTTTTTTCTAAATTAAAATTAGCTCATGTTGTTTCTTCGGTGATCACATGCCTCAATTTTGTTTACTTGTTGAACAAATCCTGGAGAACCTTCCACCCACATGAAATAAGAGTAGTGCCCCTCAGGCTGACACAGGGCAACTGTAGTAGGGAAAATTGCTACAATGTCTCGAGGCAGAAATCACCATGGATATGAAGTGACAATTATGCAGGGTCAACCTGATTTATTTCACTGCACAAAATTTATAATGTTGCAGTATTTATGTGATATCTAAAGGACACAGAAATACATATTGAATAATACTTTTCCAAAAGAGAAGCGGTAATCACGGCTCTACTTAACTCCGCGTTTAACTATTTCACCAGTATTACAAATTACCCCAAATCTTATCCAAATACTAGTCAGGGAGAGAAAATGAAAATGAAGCATCATCTAACCTGGTGCAAATAAGTCAGCAAAAAATTTATTCTGTATCTATAAAGATATTTCACTTTGTTTTTCTTCCTAAAAATTACTGTGACATCAATTGTGTGTGTTAAAGACATAGTGTCATAGAACATTCCAGCACAGAAACATTCCATGGCGACCTGTTTTTTCTGCCTAGTGCAATCAACCTACACTCGGACCGTAGACCTCTGTGTCCTTCTCAGAATCAGAATCAGGTTTAACTTCAATGGCATATGGCATGAAATTTGCTGCTTTGCAGCATCACTAAAATGCAATGTATAATACTAAAAAACTATATATTACAATAAGAAAAATAAATAAATACTGTATAATTAAATTAAGTAGTGCAAAAAGAGAACAAATAAGAAGAAAAAAATAGTGAGGTAGCTTACATGGGTTCGTTGCCCATTCAGAAATCTGATGGTGTCCATCCATCATTCATCCACCTATCCAGCTACTTTTTTGCAAAAATGGATGGAGAGATGATGGCTAGGTCAAAGGGACTATCTCTGATAGGGTGAGGTCAGGTTTGCAACAAGGATAAGAAAATGAAGTAAATGAATTTGCTGTAGAATAAATAATACTTCACATACAGTAGATTACTCAGAAATCATTATTTTTAGAATCAGCCTCAGAATCAAGCTTATTATCACTGACATACTATATGCCACGAAATCTGTTGTTTAAACCAACAGTTTAATGATCGAACCAATAAACTGACTACTTTTTATTCTGAGCTGTATTTCTGTCTTCATAACAGACAATGTGCTTTGACATAATCCTGGATAACAGCTTAATATGTTTTAAATATTTCCCCCATTTCATTCATTGGCATTTTTTTTGTGAAATTCACGAAAGAAAAACCGGTGGTAGATATTGATAGGAATCAGAATGTCCATTTTTTAAGGAATGTTCTCCAATTTTAATGGACTTATTGGGAGACTGTACAATTTAGGGAAGCTTCAAATTAAATAAGTAATATTAAGGCAACTTTTCCGCACAGTGCCAGTGCCCTACACAGGATCTGCCTGGAAACCTATGCAGAAGTTCCTGTTTCCAGCCTCCAGTTGATGCAGAGCAACTGTGGGAAGTTAATTTGGAGAAAATCAGTCAGGAAACTGAAAAGGTTTTTCTTTCATCATTTATTTGTAATTTTCCATGTTCTTAATTGACTTTTAGTGAGTGAATGTGTTTTATATATCCACAAAAATAACAATTGTATTTTTCATTTTTTAACAGGTCCTCATTGTCACTAACTGTGAATGTCAAATACATTCAGAGGCATTCAATAACACTGGCGCCTTTGACAGCTGATGGGCCTGGGGGCAAAGCTCACCGGTTGTCAAAGCTGTTCTGTCAGGGCAGCCAGCTGCCTGTGCTGAGACAGTCTTATGTTGCACTGGGCCATGCCTAAGTGCCGGGAGCCCAGCTCCCTGCGACCAGTGATTTCAGAGCAACAGAAGGACTAGACCAAAGTGCTGTAGCAGCCTATAAAGTGTATTTGTGACATTAGACAATGGCATTAGTGGCTTTAGCATTAGAAAAACAAAGAACGTGTAAATGTTACACTTCCTTTCCCAGGTCTTGGAAATTTATCTTCATCGATGCATTTTTGACTCCTGTTGCAAAAGATGAGCTGTAAGCACTGACAAATAATAATGGTGCTTCTTTTGCAAAATGCTGTTGTTGAAGCATTTATATTGACATCTTCAGTCCTGTATAGGAGACTATTATTTATATAGTCATGATTAGCAATCACCATCCATACTAAGAAAAACAAACAAAATGAATAAAACAGGGGAATCCTCACAAACCGAGGCATGATTTTCCTCTAGTATTTCCAAGCAGTGGAGATTGCTTTCATTCATTCACTCATTCCCTAAATACCAGCCCTATTTACTGTTTAGTAGGGTGAATGGTGCATAGCAGTAACTTATTTATGACTGCAGGAAAAAGTGGATACACATGATTCCAGCCCTGTCCCTTCTACAACTGGAATAATAGCTAACAGTTGAAGATCTAATACAAACAATGTTGTAAGCAGTTAACACGATTTCTAATGTTGCCTCAAAGTTCCAACAATGCGAGAACCTTTTGCTCAACTTTCTATTCATAGCCAAAGGGAGGGGAAGGGAAGGGGAACATCGACTCAGACCATGAGAGGCCTGCGTCGGGCATTTTTTCATGCCTTACAAGGCACAGATTGGAAGTCTGTGTGGGGCACCACTCCTCGCACAGACACTAGAGCAATGTGTGATTAAGTGCCTTGCTCAAGGACACAAACACGCTGCCACAGCTGAGGCTCGAACTGGCGACCTTGAGATCACTAGACGAACGCCTTAACCACTTGGCCACGTACCCACACATGGCTTACTAGCCAAAAGGGGCTAGTAAGTACACCCCAGTGACATCTGCTTCATACCACCAGTAAGCTTGTACAGCATTGATGTGCCAGCAAATTGATATATTTAGTAGAATAAGATTCTCTTTTTTCGAGTCTTCTTTCAGTGTCAGGTAGAAGCCTGAATGACTCTATGTTCAGCTTCCATTTATTCCGTAACTGCAGGAACTGTGCCAAGGAGGTGCTGTTTATTTTAACATTAATCTACAATAAACCGAACTTGGATTTATATAGTACCTTATGTCCTTAATTATCTGCAGGAACTTTATCAAATGATATTTGACACTGAACCACAATTTGGGATATCAGAACAGTAAGCTTTATCTTCATGTAACGCCCTGGTTCGGATTTTTACTGCTATGCTGCAGGTATTTCATTTTAGCAGTTCTGTAAGAGCAGTCTGTTCTGCTTTCAGCCTGTTTGGGTTTGAGCTGAGATAAGGGGCTTTGTTGTTCAACTTAGGGATGTTGTGTCAGTCAAGCAGGATGGTGGAATTGGGAGAAGGCTCTAGAGAACGCTGGGAGGAGAGGATGTTGTGACGGACGCTGTTGTGCGTCGAGTTCTTTTTGGTGGGAACTGGAAAAAGACAGGAGGGAAGATGGGTGAAGCTGCCATCCCTGTCGTACAAGGTGCTTTGTGCAAATGAATGGCTTCAAGGAGGAAGGACCAATACTCCCATGGGGGAGCCCGTTTGTTCAAGATGGATTCAAGCGACATTCGGAAGATGGTGTGTGCTTTCACTCAGACTGAGGGTCCAGCACATGAGTTAACAACAGCTTTAAGATGTGCTCCAACTTATGTGCACATGGACTGTTTACTTATAATGGGCCCTTGTGTTTTTCTTTCTTTTCCTTAATAACTCTTTGGTTAAGTTAACATTCATAAATATACTTTCTTTATAGTAGTATGCAGTGCATAGTCTGTTATTTCTTGCAATGGGCGCTTGCTGGGGGCAATAAATTACACAGATTCACACAAACCGGGGTTTAGGTGGGTGAGACATCCCAGCCTTGTGGGTATGGGGGACCGAAGTCCTATCTACCCTAGATGTACGGAGACTGAGAAAGATGCTTTCTCATCGCTGGCTGAGTCTGGTGGCTGTTAGTGAGGTGCTAATAAGCCGCATCCCTCAAGACTGTCATGGTCCGGATCGAGGTCCCTTTAAATTTACCTTGTTTATGTTACCAGCCGGACCGTTGATTCCCTATTTTCCCACGTCCCTCGACTTTGGTGATTAGAGGCAATTAATGCTCGGCTGAACCGGTAGTTTATAGTCAGCCGTTTGGCACGGGAGCGTCTACAAAGTCATCAAAGGTACGGTGTGCCGATGTCATCTGGCCAGAGCAAGCCTAGTCTCTGCCGAAGCGAGTGCCAGTAATTTGCCTTTCCTCACCGGAACAACCCTGTCAAGTTACCTCACCAAGGCGAGCCTGCAAAGTTTCCTCACCGAGGTGGGTCCGTCAGTTAACTCGCTGGAGGGAATCAAGAACCACTGTCTACTGTTTCTGGGCCGCGTCGAGAGCTCGCCACTACCCAAAGGCTCCAAGTCAAGACCTGGCTCCGGCGGCATTCAAGTTCCAAGTCAAGTCCTGGCTCCGGCGGCATTCAAGCTCCAAGTCAAGTCCTGGCCCTGGCGGCATTCAAGCACCAAGTCAAGTCCTGGCTCTGGCGGCATTCAAGCACCAAGTCAAGTCCTGGCTCTGGCGACATTCAAGCACCAAGTCAAGTCCTGGCCCTGGCGGCTTCCCAGTTCTAAGTCAAGTCCTGACCCTGGAGGTCTGTGATTCCTGTCCTACCCCCTTGTCTGAATCCCTTCTCTGCCCCTCTCGCCTCTAGCCCTTGTCTGCAGCCCCCGCCTGCACTTCAGTCTAGTTCCATCACCGGAGCTAGATAGGTACTGTCTGGTGTTCATTCGTGTTGGTCTTGTCTTGTCTTGTCCTCGCCTCCGTGGAGTAAGTCAGGCCGTCTTGCCGTTGCCCCGTGGGGGGTCATGTCCTGTTGTGTCTTGTCCTCGCCTCTGTGGGGTGGGTCAGGCCGTCTTTCTGTTGCCCCGCGGAGGGTCAAGAGTCCCACCCCTATGTCCTATACCCAAGGAGGGGTCCCGGCTCTCTGTTCTGTGTGCGAGTCCCGGCCCTATGTCCTGTACCCAAGGAGGGGTCCCGGCTCTCTGTTCTGTGTATGTGTCCATGATTCCATGTACCTGCTCCCTGAGACCGAGGCTCTGTGTTCCCATGTTCCTCCTCTCCCTAGCCCATGTCATGTCCTTGCCTGGTTCTGGGGTCCGAGCCCGAGGCAAGACCCAGGTACTGGGTCCTTGCCCAGTCTCTAGCTCAGAGTCCATATTCTAGCATCTTCATGTCTCCCCTAGTTCTGGGAGCAGATTCCGAGTCCTAGCCCAGACCCTTGGTCCCAGCCTAGTTGTAGTCCTCAGTCCTTGTCCAGTTCGTTACTCCTGCTCCTGCCTTGCTCTCTTGGTATCAAACAATAAACTAAATCTAATTAACCTCACAAGATGTGTCTTGCATTTGGGTCCACCCTTGCTCCCTATGCCCCCACCATTGTGACAGAGATGCCCAGTCTAAAGGGGTTTCATTTATGTATTTTTAAAAGAACAGGGAATGGGGTGCTTTACAGATTTATAGAAGTTAATAGGGAGGCAGTTAAATTCAGGGATAATCAAACTGAAGAAGGAAAAGAATAAAGCTTTACTGGCTAGAAGAAAAATGCAAGGATAGAGAGAGCTAAGGCTATGTAAACAATTAAAAACAAGGCTGTGAACTTTTAAATCATAATGTAATTTAGTTGGAAACCAGGGTAGTTTTAATGCATCATGACTTAATTCTAGCATAAACCTTAACTGCCTCAGATTTGAGTTAAATTCTGATCAAAGACAAATGTATACAAAATGACTTAGTTCATTATTTCTGGGTCATCACATAGATTTTTTCCCTTTCGTCTAAAACAGTTTCTCTATTTGGAATGTAGCACAGGTGTTCTTGTTATTCATGAGATTCTGCTTTGAATTCTGTACACAAATCTATAGTATATGTTGTTAATGCTTTTTATCTGCTACAGCTCAATTTGCATACTGAGAAACATAATTGGTGCAATTGGGCCATGTTTACAAACTGGTTTCAGATCTATTGTTTTTTTTATATATATGGATAATATGATCAATTTGTTCTGGAGGTGTTATCATACTTCTGGGTGGATCCTGTGTCCAATGACAAGTTTTGAATGTGGTCAGAAATCACTGCAAAAACTTCTGTTGTGCAGTTGTGCAGTTCCTAATTTACACTGAAAATTCCAATGAACTAGTTTACCGATTTGGAGTGAATCGCCTGTATCGAAAGGAGCACAAAATGGCATAAGCTTCTGCCAACTATCTTTTTCATCATGAGATTTCTTCAGAAGTGTTCCACGTGCAATATATTGCAACACAACCCTACAACTGGACTTTGAGGTAAATTATATAAAAAAAGACACCACAGTTTTTTTAATGGTTCCAAATTAAAGGCAAATCCCAGATTGTAGCAGGTGGGTTAATCACCACAGACAATCGGATCTATGTTGGAAGATTCTTCAAAAACATTATCTGTTCTGACACTCTGTTTGGCTGACAGATTTCTCAGAACTGATTTAACTTAATATTAGAGACCTTTTGGGGAATCCATACTCAGACTTCAGGACAAAAATTTAAAAAGTATTGTTTAAGATCAGGTTTCATAATGATGTAAACCATCATATGTGCAGTTATCCTCTCATGTGTGAAATTCAATCCCTGGCTGTAGTCATATGCTGAACTGTGATTTTCCCCATGGGATATGTGTAATGTGTATACAAATTTGTTTATCACGCGTTTTATTAGTGCTAACAGCTCTGTTACACTTATCTGGAGTTAATCTCAATTTGGTCTCCTAAATGTACCTTTTAAATTCAGTTTACACTTGGTGTTTGGTTCTTAAATGAGCCCAGCATTGATTGAGCTCATATACTATTGTAGATGGCATTTACTTCAACCTTAATACCAAGCTGGACGATTCATTTACAAAAATCCCTCTACTTTTCCACCCTATCAGCTAAAGGAGTTTGTTGCACAAATGGCATATACCCTCTGGAATGACATTCAAATCATCATCCTTCGTTTACACACAAGCACTATTTGCATATACTGTACTGTAATCACACTAGGAACTGAGGGAAGAGACAAACCGAAGCTCTTCGGCACAAACCAGTCTTCGATCAAATTCAGGACACTTAATAGTGCTAGTTACCTGATAGCCCTCCAATTTACCTACCCACTCCTCTACCACCAACATCAACCTTGCACTGCTTCTAACACAGAGCTGCTAAACCTTTGGATTGCTATTGTCAGACTGCTGCTTGTGATCGGACAGCACAGCAGGACTGGTCAGAGTGACACAATGGACTACAGATGCTATAACTTGGAGGAAGTATCAAACTGCTGGATGAGCTCAGCAGGTTGGGCAGCATTTGTGGAGGCAAAGGGTCAGTAAACGTATCAGGTTGAAAGCCTGAAATCATGACTGGTCAAATTCAGTTTTCCCTTACTGATGGGACTGAAACCTTTTCAAAACCCTAAGAGTATGATAATAAAATGAAATAAAACTAACATCTAAAAATAATTGAAGCATCGCAGAAGAAATTATATTGAATATACTTAATCACACTTATACTCAAGTGTGATAAATAGATTCTGTTTAATTCAGTTATTGATTTCAATAAACACCAATTCTTATTGAAACATATTTTCTCTCTGTAGCTCCTTGTGTCAAAGGTCTTTCCGACATTTGCTTGTTAGCTGTTGGATTCCTGGGGTATTTCACTTATGCTTGTAGGATTATAATAAATTATATCAAAACAAATTTGTAGCTCCAAAGATGGAGATAGTGATACTTTCAGACAGGAAGAAACCTTTGGTCCATTTTCTTCTCTTGGGTATTTCTTCTTTAGATCACTTTAAGTTCTCTTGTTCTACTGTTTCTGCCAATGATTTTTTTTCCATAGGTTAGGCTCTAGTTTAGAGGCAATTAATATTGATATTAGAATTAATGTTTTGTTATATTAATATTAGTATTAATGTTTTCTTCTGTTGGCCTTAATTTGTAAATTTCTTTTTGTGCTCTAATTTTTAAAATGGCACAAAACATGCTTCAATCCAGTATACCCAAACCTTCCACAGTGTTATCCACACTTATCATAGCCCCTCAAAAGATGAGGCTCAGGGAAGTCCACCTTTCCTATTCCGTCAGCTAATGGGTTTCTGGGATCATCGCCGTATCCATTTTGAAATAAGGAGGTAATAGCTACAAGTGATGATCTGGTGATCTTTTCAGATCCAAATATGGTCATAAAATGAAAGCTGATTATCATTCTGTATGATTCTTTGCTCTGTTATGTTTAACAGCCTGCAGTGATGAATTGTCCCATAAAATTTGAAGATCTACTCTGAGACATAAGTAGTTTCTCATTTATCATCAAGCTTACCAGGCATTTTATATCTGCTTCCCTCTTATTACATGCAATTCCTTGTCTGGAGCAAAAAATAATGAAGAAAAGGCCAGGGCTCATAAATTGGTAAATAATTCTGAATATTCTTTGGTTCCCTTCATGGTATCAAATTTTTCAGGAGATCACATTAGAAAAACATTAGCAATAAATTCTCTTATCAACTTTGTAGAATAAGCTCTGTTCCAGTCAGAAACCCAGCAAGTTCCTTCTTGAGTCCACTTGCCATAGTTTTCGAGTCATCATTGCAGCTAGAATTGTAGTTTTTGAAGAAAGAACCACATGAAATTCAAATTATTCCTATTATGATTCCCAAACAATTTCTTTGGTTCCTCCCAATCTATTGAAAGTAGAATGATATATCAATAGGAGTTCAATCCAATTCTTTTCAGAGACCTATGTCAATTTTGTTGGAAATACAACAAGGTCCTCGACCTTTCTGAGTAAATGTGGTTCATTGAATTAGGAATTAATTTTTGTAACTCTTCACGGCAACTTTTCCAATTTAGCTCTGTTGTTCTCATATTTCCTCAACATTAGAGGCTAGCTCTGTAATTTGAGTTTAGAAGTTCTTATTCAAACAATATAACTGACAGCCAAGTGGACATACAAATTTAGTTAAGGAATGTTCCTGGTTTCTCTTGACCATTGTTCTATGAATTTAGCTCTAGAACACTGGGAGGGGAAAGTTCTGTGAACTTCTCACCTGCAATTGATGGTATAAACCCTTATGCTTATACCAAGTACATAAAACAAATTCTTTCTATCTGTGAAATTGCATAGCAGCCTTAAAAATTTACTTGTGACATTACAGGCTAACAATAAAAACTAAACGCTTCATTTAGTGAAAAATGGGATTAGCTAATTTCATGGAAATCCTGTGAAAATGCTGCCAGTTTAAAATAAGGCATAGAATGAAATTAGAATATAGATATATCATTATCAGTTTTTAAGAAGCTTGTCATATTTCACCAACTGAATTCAGGTTTTTTGAGGAATGATGGCCATTGTAATATCAAGAAATGCTGTTTAAATTTACTCAGAAAGGAACACTGGTGGGGATAATTGTAATACCAACAGCTGCAGATTGGTGTTTACACAGTTGGCAAATATTTTGTTCGTTTCTCTCTGCTAGATTGAAAATGTCAGCTTCCCCTCCCTTCCCCCATCCATACCTGAGGACCTGCATCTAGATTTGAGAAGAGGAATTTTCAGAAAATGGTACTAAGTTATGCAGGTCAGACTTCCCTTAAATTAAATTGTGGAACCTCTTGTGCAGATGGAGGGTAAAGGGCTGCACTAACAGATCAATTATAAAACCAGCTCTGAAGGGACATGTTGGGGAAAAAATACGTTTTCGCTTGCCCAACCCCCACCTTGTCTTTTCACTAATGATTTCCTCCCCCTTTGCAACCCTTAGCAAATGCTGAAGGATGTTATGCAAATGCAACATTAACTGAACCTATTCACCAATTCATTCCTGTAGTTTTACATCTGAAAGAATGTTTAACTTTTCACTCCACTATTCACAGGCAAGCCTGGAAACCGTAAGTCTGTTTAAGATTAGCTCGAAAGATAATACATAGGGCTTGTATAGGTTTTTAGCTGGCTTCGTTCTTGTTCACAGGGCAACATAACACTGTATAGGCCAGCAGAGATAAAACTTTAAACCAAAGCATGATATAGCCCACGTGGTTCATTTTCATTATTATGCAGAAGCAGAAAGTCCTTTCTGTCTAAATTGTTCGAATGGAAATCCTGCACTGCTATCGTATTCAGTTTTCAATCAAGATTAATGAAAAAGATAAGCTCATTCCTTCCAAACTTAAACCGATTTATGATGGTCAAAATCAGAATAGCTTGATTAAAAAAACATTACAACATTACAACAACAGATTCTGTTTTTAAAGGATCCACATGACAAACATGTACAGCCAAACAAACAAGTCGCAACTGATGTAGTGTTAATGTGAGGCAGCAGAACACTTTGAGAGTTCCTCTAAAACATTCAGGATAAATAGAGATTTTAAAAAGATTTTATTTTCATTCAGGGAGAGCCTATTCTAAAATCTTAGCTGCAGGTCAGTAAATTAGAGATCACCAGATGTTAAACCTGATGCAGCGTGACCTTTCTCAAAACAAGTATTTTTTTCGTCTGATTTATAATTCAGATTTAACAATGTGCAAAGACAGATGTGATTGGCAACACAGCTTTTCAAGTCACCGGTTCGACAGTCTGTACACAACGCCGGCAAAGTACACGATATTTCACATCTTTTAAATCATCCTTCACAACTATTCCGTTATGGATATATAGTGGCAAATGAATGATAAACAGCTGGAATTAGTATAATTTTGCTGGATTGTTAAAACAGTTACACACTGAGACAGAGGTATGCAATGTCAACTTATAAAGCTGGTTAATAGACCAATAATGTCACCGAAACAATACTGTTCTAACTAATGTCTTCTGAGACTACTTCTGTGCTGCTTCTTTTGAAACCGCAGATTTGCAAAACTATTCTTCTGAGACTGCTGAGTGTAATACAATAACCATTGAACAGCAGGGACCTTAAACTGCATTAAACCTTGCAGTAATTTATTAAAGCGCTATCAATGGTGCAGCTAATAGGAAAGAGTAAAAGAACTCTCAGTGACAATTTGACACATATGACAGGCTTAATGTAATTTTCTTTCAAAATTGACATTTGTTAATGACTACTCAGGTGCCATTCCCCCTTTTCCTTTTTTTGTTTTGGTATAACCCGATATTAGACTACATGTGTGCTTGTCATTCTGAAACATGCGGGGATTGGCTGCTGCCTCCCATTCATTTAGCGAGTGAGTGCATGTATCTGAAGCCTGGATTCCGCTGAGTGTTTGAGTCTGCGAAGATCACTTAATGCCTATGAATGATCTACATCTCCTGCGCAGTTGTTGCTTGATTAGTTCTTGCTATGAGCACAGTGCAGTGTGATACTCAAAAGGACATAAAGGGGAAGAATTCTTATCTACTGCAGAAGGGTTGTTGGATAGCCAGTGCCTTCGGAATGGTAAGCCGATATTGTCTGTGATCTGAGGAATTGCGAAGAACACGCTGTTGTGGTGCCGTATACCGTTACACATCAGAATCAGAATCAGATTTATTACTACTGCCATATGACGTGAAATTTATTATTTTGCAGCAGCAGTGCAGTGCCAAGACATAAAAATCTATAAATTAGAAATTAAACATATGATATAAAATACTAAAGAGCCAGGGATCTGGGTTCATGGAGCGTTCAGAATGTCAGAGTGATATGTGTGCTTCTTCCTTAACATGCTGGATTCATTCTACTACGTGCAATACACCAGACAGGAATTTTGTGTTATCTTAACTGGAGTAGCAAGATTTTTTTCCTATCTAGTAGTATAAGCATCTGATACGACCGCCTGTGCTCGCTGTCTTTATGCTCGTAATTCTGTATTGTGTCCTCCCGAATAGGTAGGTCATGAGTCAGAAAGTTAGTGTTTCAAAATGAGGGCTTGCTTTTTTTTCCTGCAGCTGTGCATTTTTTAAAACATTTTAGAATTTCTTCTATTTGTGTGCTATGTTGTAGAACGTATGCAGCAAATCTGATACCGCCACCCAGTAAACTAGAGTCTGCAATTAAACTCTTCCGTCTTGCGTGAATGTTCAATGCTGTATTGACTTGTTAGGAAGGGGGGAAAGCGACAGACGAAACTTCATAAAACAAAAAGGATATCAGAGTATTTTAAGCATCTGTAACTATTCGAGTAGCAGAATGCTGCTACTTGGATAAACATCCATTATTTGTAACAAATCATTTTGAAAGGTTTTGTACGTAACAGATTTTCAGATTCAGCACTTCCTCTTCAAGCTGTCCATATTCTTAGCTGGAAAATTATATTATTTTTCTCTCTTCAATGATCTAAGTAAGTGTTTTTTTAAGCAGGAAAAACAGATTGAACTGGATTATTGGATTCCGAGTTTGCCTATTCCCGTGAGCTAAAACCAATGGGAAATAACTGATGTGTTTTTGTGTGCAGTCATGTAGTCATGTTGGCTTTGCTAACAGTTTTTTTTAGTTTTGCTTTTAAGTTAACATCAAGGCTGGGTGTAGAGAATGCAGGGTGGATATTTTGTCATACTTGCTCGCCATGAATAATTGTATTTGTTGGTGTATTCAGTACTCCCTCCCCCCACCCCATGCACAAAATGAAAGGCTTTGGAGGTCAGAAGGAGAAGGTTTTAAACTAATGCTGGGCAATAAAGAACCGTTGTTGTTGTCTCAGTCTTTCCCATTCTTCCAATTAAGTCTCTATGATTAGGCAAGATTTGCCTTGTTACAGATTTGGTGAGTGGCTGCTTGTTGCTTTGCAACTCTGGAAACAGAAGTGATGTGGTCATTTAGTATGTAATGGATTCATCTTTCGTCTGTGCCAGCCAGTTTCTTACCCTCATAAACTGGGTCCTGATGGTTGGGCAGAGATGCTGAAGACACAAGGAAGATTTCAGGTCTTTCTGAAACGGCGACCACTCACCGAGCTGATCGTTAAGGCGGGAGGAAAGCGCCGATCCGAATCCTACCTGTCCTCCCAACCCATGAAAGGAATGTGCGTTCCCCTCTGATCCTGCCCGCTTTCGCATATGAAAGTTTAATGAAGTGCCCTTCGAGACTGGAATGGTAATCGAGACTTCGAAATGGTAATCGCAATTAATTGTAAAAGTCTCCTCCTACAGTAAATTTCTTTTTTTTTTGCAAAACGACACAAGCTGATTCCATCACGAGTGATGATTTGAAGCGGTAGCGTTATGGCAAAACCGTTGAAAGGTTTTTTTTCAACTGATGTGCAACTACAGCCAGCAGCCGGACCCCGGAGAAGATGGTATGTATGTTCGTGGGGTAACAGCAGGACCTGGTTTTAAGACAGCGTGCCGTTAATATTCCTGGTGTGCAGAAAGTTGCAACAGACTCCAGTGTACACGTTGGTTCTCCACGCCAGGTAGAGAACGTGCTTTTACTACAGAGGCTGATCTTAAGAAAATGTTTCTTTGAATTTTACATGAGGTCGGAACAGGTCATTTGGAATCAGAGTTATTCAATGGGGGAACAGACAGAGTGTGAACAGACATAGTGAGTATATCCTAAAATATGTCGGCTTGGAATTAAGAAACTTTGTTTAATTTGCTGTTGTGTGAGCTGCGGCTGGATCAGTGGAGCCCTGTTTGTTTATGTCAACCCATGCTTTTGAAGTGGTGTCATTCATTTTCAGTATATGTATGAAAACGTGGATCAATATGTTGATAAGCAAACCATTTGAAAGAAAAGTTTTGATTTTCATTTCCAGAAAGATCATTGCGCTGTCATTCTGTTAATCAGCAATGCATAACGATATATTCATAGTTGGTGCCTCCCAGTGGTTTCAAGAAGTTGCATCATTAATATTCAGGAAATCCAGGATTTTGCGCTGAAATTTTCAATTACAGAGTGATGTTAACCAGGTGTAACTGAAAGTGAAAGGAAACACATTGAAGGTTATTGGAAAATGAGATAGAAATGACACACTTTACATCAAACCACAATAATATCTTGACAGAAATGATGTAGAGATGTATAGCGTTTTATTTTTATTTGTTAAATATTATTTGTTTATACCTGAACAACAGGGTCATGCCATTACTTTTTTGATATATTGATTGAAATCTTTCTTGTTAAGTTCCCTGACTCATTGATAACGACAGCTTGTGATCTTTAATAATGAATATTAGTTGAGAGTTCGGTCATTTTATATTGCAGCTGAATCTGATCCTCTTTCGGAGCTTATTTATGGGGCACTGAATAATTGTTAGGACGAGAATACCTTAGATAATTTGCAATTTTTCCTGAAATGAGATGAAAAACTATTATTTCATTAAACCATTTAGAATAACACAATGTAGTAATTCTCTAAACAGGATTCTTTCACTCTATTTGGGTCTGAAGAACATTGTTTTCTGACATTGCAGCTTTAATTTGGGTGTTTTCAAGTTTCAAAGCTTAAAAAGTACAAAAATTTTCATTGTAATTAGTGCATTTTTACAATATTACTCAAAGCATTGTGTCAAATCTTGATTGAAAGCTACATAAAGTTCAAACAACTAACAAAAAAATTGTGTCCATTCACTTTTATATATTTTAGAATATTCTCGCTCTTTTCAGATGAGCTTTGAAAGAGAAATTTTGCAAATTACTGGCAGAATAGCATTATTTGCCGAGGGTGTAAAAGTGATCAATAGAAATTGAACTGAATTGACTTTATTTCTTACATCCTTCACATAAATGAGGAGTAAAAATCTTTATGTTAACGTACTTGAATTTAAGTGTACTTGGATATGACAAAAAAAAAATCAAAACTAATCAGGCAAATGTTACCTCCTTAGCACGAGGAATTCTGCAGATGCTGGAAATTCAAGCAACACACATCAAAGTTGCTGGTGAACGCAGCAAGCCAGGCAGCATCTCTAGGAAGAGGTACAGTCGACATTTCAGGCCGAGACCCTTCATCAGGACTAACTGAAGAAAGAACTAATACGAGATTTAAAAGTGGGAGGGGTAGGGGGAGATCCAAAATGATAGAAGAAGACAGGAGGGGGAGGGATGGAGCCAAGAGTTGGACAGGTGATTGGCAAAAGGGGTATGAGAGGATCATGGGACAGGAGGCCCAGGGAGAAGGAAAAGAGGGGGGGGGGAACCCAGAAGATGGGCAAGGGGTATAGTCAGAGGGACAGATGGAGAAAAAGGAGAGAGAGAGAAAGAATGTGTGTAAATAAATAAATAACGGATGGGGTACGAGGGGAAGGTGGGGCATTAGCGGAAGTTAGAGAAGTCGATGTTCATGCCAACAGGTTGGAGGCTACCCAGACGGAATATAAGATGTTGTTCCTCCAACCTGAGTGTGGCTTCATCTTTACAGTAGAGGAGGCCGTGGATAGACATGTCAGAATGGGAATGGGATGTGGAATTAAAATGTGTGGCTACTGGGAGATCCTGCTTTCTCTAGTGGACAGAGCATAGGTGTTCAGCAAAATGATCTCCCAGTCTGCGTCGGGTCTCACCAATATATAGAAGGCCAGATCGGGAGCACCGGATGCAATATATTACCCCAGCCAACTCACAGGTGAAGTATCGCCTCACCTGGAAGGACTGTCTGGGGCCCTGAATGGTGGTAAGGAAGGAAGTGTAAGGGCACGTGTAGCACTTGTTCCGCTTACAAGGATGAGTGCCAGGAGGGAGGTCAGTGAGGAGGGATGGGGGGGACGAATGGACTTCGTACCCCATCCGTTATTTATTTATATACACACATTCTTTCTCTCTCTCTCTCTCCTTTTTCTCCCTCTGTCCCTCTGACTATACCCCTTGCCCATCCTCTGGGTTTTTCCCCCCTTCCCCCTTTTCCTTCTCCCTGGGCCTCCTGTCCCATGATCTTCTCATACCCCTTTTGCCAATCAACTGTCCGTCCAGCTCTTGGCTCCATCCCTCCCCCTCCTGTCTTCTCCTATCATTTTGGATCTCCCCCTCCCCCTCCCACTTTCAAATCTCTTACTAGCTGTTCCTTCAGTTAGTCCTAACGAAGGGTCTCGTCCTGAAACGTCGACTGTGCCTCTTCCTAGAGATGCTGCCTGGCCTGCTGCATTCACCAGCAACTTTGATGTGTGTTGTTTTAAAAGATAACACTTTTTTTGAATTGAAGAGGTTTTAAGTAAAAGAAAGACACAGCAGGCAATTTGAAATAAAATTTATCCTCAAGTATATTAAACTGTCTCAAGTATGTAAACTGTTTGGAATGATCCCAGTAATGCTCTGATGTACAATTTTGATAATATGTGTGTGGTTGAAGAAGAATCCAATGGAAAGTTACGAAGACTACCAGGAACTACGTTCATTAAGCTAAGAATCCAAACCTTAAGTTTCTCCAAGTCTGTAATATTGTGTAGGTTGAAATCTTTTTGCTGATGGTTTTGTGTTGCTGTACTCTTAATCTATTTGAGTTGTAGTCAAAATAGTGTTCTGGGTGAGTAATTTGCCTGTTTTCCACATAATTTGTGTCTCCGGAAATTCCAATTTCCCCTCTGAGGTTGCATATTGAACTGATTGGGAGCTGTTGTAACAAATGGATATATCAAGGGATTTGGTAACTCAACATAAGGTTTTCCACAAGGTCTGATTTTTGCTTTAAAAACACTTCACATTCTGACAACAGAATCAAGCTAAATATCTGCATCCATGCTTTAATAAGCAATTTGTACAAAAGCATAGCTTTAATCATTGAACATAATAAAGAAATTGATGTGTTAAAGTTGGATTGAAGTTTCATTGAAAGGATCAACTGTTGTCATAGCAATCATTTTTCAACTTTGAGAAAGTAACTATATAATTCTGAACTCATGACAAAATAATTTTCCTTTTATGAATTTGTTTTCCCATGGTAAGCCATTGGTCAAACTATCTTGATTTTTAAAGTTTCTGTAGAGAGATAATATGGTGTATAAAAATCTTTCATTAACTGATTAGTAACTTTCATTTGCTTTTATTTGGAAATTTTGGATTGTTAATAGCAGGGATGATTTTAGAATCAATTGAGTCATCATAGTTTCCTCATTGTTATGAAGTTTTGCCCAGCTGGTTACTGAATTGAATTATGTCAGAGTTGAAGCAATTCCCATTGGTATTGATGAAGGGTCTTGACCCAAAACGCAGACTACTCTTTTCCATAGATGCTGCCTGGCCTGCTGAGTTCCTTCAGTGCTTTATGCGTGTTGCCTGGACTTCCAACATCTGCAGATTTTCTCGTCCTATTGATATTGTATTATTAAGGGTAAAGCATTGAAATTTTTTTTAAAAAATTAGGGTTTCAAGAATGAATTTTGCTTATTATTAGCCAAAATGATTTGCTTGTGCCCAATATACAATAATCTGAATTTCTAACTAGCTTGATTTTTATCCACTAGAACTTTATCATTGGGAAACCTAGGTAGCAGTAGAAGGTTAAACTATTTCCACTATTGGTGCTTCAGTTAAAACCCAACAAGGTTTAAAGTATTCCATGCTTGTGTTTACTGAATTTTGGCAGTATTTCTCACTTCTAGTGGTTATGACTCCAAATACCAAAATTGCCTCTAATTTGCCAAAGAATATTCCATTACTTATTGGGACTATTGGAAAGCTTCTGTGGGAAATTAGCATATTGCTCATTTTTTCATGAAACTGAGATAAGGAAATTTTGCTACCATCTTGTAGACAACTGGAGATAATGCTGACACTATATTCAAAATATTGTTTCCTTTCCCAACAGTTATATTCTTGCATGACATGTCAGAAACTGCTGCTAATACTCTTCTAGCCAAGTGATTGGCGATGTCTGACATTTATTATGTTTCTGAACAACCTACTTTTCTCATTTGAAATCTCCTGTGTTACTTTCCTGATATTTGAAACCATTAACATGCTTTCTGACATTTCCAAATTCACATTTTTGCGTCATCTGAATCAAAGTAATACGAACAAAGCCATTCATCAGTATGAAGCTGTATTTTTAAAGCATTCACAACACTCCAACTAATGGTACCTTAAATGTGCTTTTTATGTAAAAAAAACAGTACCAACAAAGAACTTTTTAAAAGTTAGGTTTGCAGAAGACCTTTAGGGAACTTATCAAAGTCATTAGAATAATTGTCTAAACTTGTGCAAACCTGTATCAGACTTCTTGCTGTACATTTGCAATGGCATCAAAGGATTTCACATCATAAAGTACAGGATTGGCTTGTTTAATTGTGAGTAATGGAAAACTATTCCTTGTAGCCTAGCTTGGGTTACAGAATATCTATCTGATAAAATAGAATTTTCAAAAACAAAAAAAATGCTCTCCAGTTTGTAGAGAGTGATGCTTGCATCTAGCTTATCCCAGGAGATGCTTTGAGTAATGCAAACAACACATTTTTGGTATGATTACCCTCTCATTTGACTACTCCCACAGGAATGCATGGTTCTCAGTTATCTGCAACCACATTGAAAATTATGTGTGTGTATGTGTGTGGGCTCTATTAAAACCATAGCCTGGTGTTATACTATACATGGGCCCCAATAAGTGTACTGGAAAACCTGGATAATTTATTTTTTAAATTAATATTTATTTAGATATATTAAATTGAAATATGAAACAAATAAATGAGCAAGAATTAAGGATAATAAACGTAACAGTCTGTTAATTCACACATAAAAGTTGCTGGTGAACGCAGCAGGCCAGGCAGCATCTCTAGGAAGAGGTGCAGTCGACGTTTCAGGCCAAGACCCTTCGTCAGGACTAACTGAAGGAAGAGTGAGTAAGGGATTTGAAAGTTGGAGGGGGAGGGGGAGATCCAAAATGATAGGAGAAGACAGGAGGGGGAGGGATGGAGCCAAGAGCTGGACAGGTGATAGGCAAAAGGGATACGAGAGGATCATGGGACAGGAGGTCCGGGAAGAAAGACGGGGGGGGGGACCCAGAGGATGGGCAAGGGGTATATTCAGAGGGACAGAGGGAGAAAAAGGAGAGTGAGAGAAAGAATGTGTGTATAAAAATAAGTAACAGATGGGGTACGAGGGGGAGGTGGGGCATTAGCGGAAGTTAGAGAAGTCGATGTTCATGCCATCAGGTTGGAGGCTACCCAGACGGAATATAAGGTGTTTTTCCTCCAACCTGAGTGTGGCTTCATCTTTACAGTAGAGGGGGCCATGGATAGACATGTCAGAATGGGAATGGGATGTGGAATTAAAATGTGTGGCCACTGGGAGATCCTGCTTTCTCTGGCGGACAGAGCGTAGGTGTTCGGCAAAGCGGTCTCCCAGTCTGCATCGGGTCTCGCCAATATATAAAAGGCCACATCGGGAGCACCGGACGCAGTATATCACCCCAGTCGACTCACAGGTGAAGCCACACTCAGGTTGGAGGAACAACACCTTATATTCCGTCTGGGTAGCCTCCAACCTGATGGCATGAACATCGACTTCTCTAACTTCCGCTAATGCCCCACCTCCCCCTCGTACCCCATCTGTTACTTATTTTTATGCACACATTCTTTCTCTCACTCACCTTTTTCTCCCTCTGTCCCTCTGAATATACCCCTTGCCCATCCTCTGGGTCCCCCCCTCCCCCCTGTCTTTCTTCCCGGACCTCCTGTCCCATGATCCTCTCGTATCCCTTTTGCCTATCACCTGTCCAGCTCTTGGCTCCATCCCTCCCCCTCCTGTCTTCTCCTATCATTTTGGATCTCCCCCTCCCCCTCCAACTTTCAAATCCCTTACTCACTCTTCCTTCAGTTAGTCCTGACGAAGGGTCTCAGCCTGAAACATCGACTGCACCTCTTCCTAGAGATGCTGCCTGACCTGCTGCGTTCACCAGCAACCTTTATGTGTGTTGCTTGAATTTCCAGCATCTGCAGAATTCCTGTAGTCTGTTAATTCAAATAGTTTGGGTCTTCTCATTTTTGATTTGGAATTGACTCCAGAACATAATAAACTTTATTTTGTGAAGTACGTTACATGACAGAATTCAGAATAGTTGAAGTGTTAAATTTCCCAACTTTTCAGTGTTACTACTTCTCAACTCAGGGTTTCAGGCAATTGATGACCAATGATCTGAATAAGATGGTTATAAAAATGGATCAACATTTTTTAATTTTGATTTGACTGCAGCATACATAGCTGACAGAGCACACCACATATTAAAACAATATATTTCCATTTATTGATCCAACACAGTACTGATGATTCTATGGCATTTGATATTCACTAAGTACTGTAAGGATTGCAGCGGGAAAGCCTGAAATTTGTAATTAAATGATGACTTCAAATCTAAGTCCGCATACCAAACCGACGTATGGTCAAATATGGAGATAGGCACAGAACTTGTGCTTCAGGTCAATCATCAGAAATAGCTCTCAGTAGAAAAGTGGCACTATGCTAAATACAAAATAAAAGCAACTGTTTAGCAGATGCTGGAAATCTGATATAAAACAAAAAAAGTTGAAAATACTGATTAAATAGCACAGGGGTCCCCAAACTTTTTTGTACAATATTCTTGCGGACCGACCGAGCGGGGCGGGGGGGGGGGCGGTTTGGTGTTCAAGTAGGGTTAAACTCACCTGAACATGTCTTTTACAGTTAGGGTTGCCAACTTTCTCACTCCTAAATAAAGCAGTCAAATCCCGGGACACTTTACCCCAGGAAAGACTACCATGACCATGAAACCTTCCGCGGGCACCTGTGTATGCATGCGTGACATGCGCATGTGATGTGCACGTGCGCGTACGTGCCGATTTTTTTTCCCCCTCACATATCGGTCCTGCCTTCATCTTCTTGACTATACTGTATATACATTATTTCTACTTTATATAGGCTGTGTATTTATCTTATCCTTCCTGCTTTTACTATATGTTGGTGTTATTTTCGATTTTATGTGTTATTTGGTATGATTTGGTAGGTTATTTTTTGGGTCTGGGAACGCTCAAAAATTTCTCCCATATAAATTAATGGTAATTGCTTCTTCGCTTTACGCCATTTCGGCATGAAAGGTTTCATAGAAACGGTCTACATTAGCGGGGGAAATACGGGACAAGGGTGGTCCCGTATGGGACAAACCAATTTAGCCCAATATACGGGATGTCCTGGCAAATACGGGACAGTTGGCAACCCTATGTTCAAGTTCAACAGCGCATGACAGGGAATGAGGAAAGGTGCAGCTGACTCATATCGTTTCCTCGCGGCCAGGTAGCACATGCTTTGCGGTCCTGTACTGGTCCGCGGCCCAGTGGTTGGGGACCACTGAAGTAGCACAAGCTGAGAGAAAACAAGTACAGATTTAAGACCTTGGGTTTTGTAGATTTTTCCTGTTCCAGCAGTGTCAATAATGAATTTTATTTGAATATTTTATATAATTTGTGTTCACATAAAGTAGTAAGTTCAGTTAACATATTTACTGCTAGACAAATGACGTTTGAAAAATAATATCAGCTGTGCTTTGTCAGTTCTGTACCTATCTTCTTGGGTTAATCCTGAATCTGCAAGTGTGCTTTGAACAAAAACAAAAGTTAGGCAGTTGAGTCAACTAACATTGATGTATGACCATACCTCAAAGTGTTGTACAGCAAGCTCTTTTGCTAGTTTTCAATGAAATCCACCTTATTTTCATACTGTTTTGTATTGGTGAAAAGGATGACTGAGAACTATGTATATGTGAAAATAAACTTTCTCCTTAAATTACCCAATTAAAAATAAAGGTCATGCTGGAAGTCAGGAGAATCCTCTGAGTAAATATAATATTGGTAGTTACCACTGGTAGTGTATCTCTTCCTTAAGCCATTTATTGTTACTGAATTACAGTATGTTACAGGGTTGCCTTACCAATGCTGGTCCCCATTTAGCACATTTTCAAAGTTGTCATTTTTTATCTATATGCATAAACAATCAATTCAGTCAAAAAGCACATCAAAACCAAGGTAGATACTGCTTTTGAGCAATAGAAGCAGATGAATATCTTTTGGCAGGGTCACTAAATGAGCATGAACAAAGGTCACATCTTGCTTGGCCTCATGGATCCAATAGCATTGAGACTAACATTGGTATCAGGTCCAAATTGGTCTCAATTTAGCATGCATCTCAGCAACAAACTACATGAAGTGGCAATGCACAATGTGAATTAAGCCATAAGGTGACATGGAGTCGGAGTATTTTTAAAAAATATATATATGTTATGAGTAAATCAGATGTGGTTGTAATGACATTCTTGCAAATTAAGTAGTACGTTTTTTGTAAGGTGGATGTAATGATTTCAACAGCAGCATTTTTAACTAGTGCTGACTGTTTATATAACATTTTATGGCCCTTGCATTTCTAGTTTGCAAACATCATAGAGCATAGGTAAGCTGTTTGCAGCCTGTAAAACACATGAAGTCTTCTTATGTTCCTCTTGGAACAGCTGTGACCCATTTAAAGTTTTTTTTTTGTAATCCACTTTACACAGAAAAGAATTCCTGAGGTATGTGTAGTTGCAGTTTATTTCCCTGAAGAACATGATTTTATAAATAATTATGCTGCCTTTTAAAAAAATCTTAGGGTTATATGAAGTTGAATATAGTTAGATGACCATTTATTCGCATTACCTAATAGATTATTTTGCACTTTTCAGAACATGCACAAAGAGCCTGTGAGAAATTTGTTTTTGTGAATAAGGCAGTAAAGACAAGAATTTTATAATAACACAAAAACTATCATAAAAACTATTCATGAACTATGTAGTTTGTATATTTTAGTATAATTAGTATAGTATATTCTCATTGTACATGTATGACAAGGTGATTGAATGCCATTACAAACAGAAACTGAAAACCTCAATTATTGCATTTTTTTTTACAATTTTTACGCATTACAATTTTAGCAGAATATACTGCACTTCAATGCTGTCCCTGAGCTAGGGCTATGGTTTGTAACTCTACTGCAACTTGAATATGAATGAAAAATTATGTGAATTAAGCTGCATTAAATGTTAGGTGCCATTATCAATGTTTACACGTGCTCATTATATGCTTCCAATTAGTCATGTCATTCTATCAGTACTGTTCTGCTAGATTTCAAATGGTCTGTGTTGGTTACTTAAATCTAGTTCTCTTTATGTTAAGGGAATATATAAAAACAGAGTGAAAAATCAGTGAAGTTTCAATTTCATAGAGTCAAGGTTTGTAACTTGGTGCTAATTGACCAAACTAGACCTAGCAGGTTTGGTTCTTCAAATCAATTTGCATTGTGGTGATTTGTAACTATTTCATTACTTAATTGTATTGGTGTCAGGACACTGGAATGAGATCATTATTCTCCCTTTTTCTCCATCCTAGTAGAGAGACACCCAACACCGAACTTGTTTTATTAATTAAATAAATAATGTGATTTTAATGGGCCTCAGTTCCTTTTGGTCAGGCTTTGTATTGTTGTTATGTTTGTCTAATACCATATCAACTATTGAAACTGTCTTTAGAAGATAGGAATAGAAATTAGGACGTTTAAAACACAGATTCTCAGTACTGTGTGAATATGTCATTGGCCATTTCCCACTCCTGTCAGACGCTTGTTGCTATTATTACTGTTAATTCTCCTGATGTTATCTCATATGAGCATAAGATTCACATTGCCATGCTTAAATGTCCTGTAGTAGCTCTGCAGCCTTTTTCTGGGGCTTCAACATAGCAGCACTATGACTACTTTGCACTACAATGGACTTTTTTTTGTTGTAGTTGTGTTCTATAATTTCTTATATAATTTCAGTCTCTTTGTGAATGTAGTGTATCTGACACATCGTGTCTTGCACTTGTTCACTTGAGCATATGATATTAAACCTAACTTTCTCTAAATTCATTTCCCTTCCACTAAATGAGCTCAAGGTGTGAGAATACCCTCCCTGAACTTTTCTGGTTTTTTACTCCTTTTGACCTCCTCTCCATTTTCCACCCTTAAAATGCATCTCTTTGACCAAACGTTCCATTGCCATTCTGAATATCTTGTAATTTGAGTGCTGTCAAATATGACTACAAATATTTCCAAGTAATCCCTTAGGAAATTTTCGAAGTAAACTTCCATTGGAATTTGGTTGTACAGGCTTGTGTTAATAACTAGAAGTGTGTGCTAATTTTCAACAGTGTTTGCTTGCTACCACCTGTATGACTAATCCTTAGCTCTGGTGGGTTTTCTGTGAACCTTTCTTTGACTCAACCCATTCCTCCTGACACAGCTTAGTAGAGCTGACCACTAAATGGTCTCCTTGGTTACAACAGAGCTATAAGTGCAGAATGTGTTCAAAAGTAATTCTGTTAGCTATCTACAGAATCTCAATTGTATCAGAGGTGCCAATTTAAAATCAATACAGAGTCTGTATGTTCCACTGCATTTCTTGCTGGTATATCAAATTAATTTAAATAGGCAGACTATTATTTCAGTTAAAGCCACCAGTGGGATGACCTCAACAAAGGCTGGCAATCACTGGAGCTGATTTGAGTTTTTGGCACTATTACTGAGGGTACTTCAGGTTGCACTCAGGAGAAGATTTTCCACCAACTCTTAACCTGTCAGAGCCTGGCAAACGTGTGCAAGCTTAAGAACTGTGAGCACTCATAAAAGCTGCTAAGTCTTTGCTCCTAGCATTAGCTTGTCTTGGTAGCAAGACCACCAGAAGACTGAAAAAGGGTGCAGTGAGGTGTTAGCAGCATTTTTATACCAAACTTTATTTCCTTTGCATGGAGCAAAGTAGGTACCTCCATTTTGGCAGATTATTGAGCTTGCACTTATTAATGTGATTTGCATTATCAAAAAGCCACATACAAGTTTTAAGCAGCATGATTTTCAAGTGCAGTAGAAGTTCCTGAATATGTTGAAAACTGAAATCAGAAAATCATGACAATGGTTCAAAAACAGAACTTTCATATCCTTTCAGTCCTGAAGAAAGGTCTCAGCCCGAAACTTTGACTGTTTACTCTTTTTTCCATAGATGCTGCATGGTTTGCTGACTTCCTCCAGTACTTTGTGTGTGTTGCTTTGCATTCCTGGCATCTGCAGCATTTCTTATTTCTGTTTTATATCTTTTAGTCTTACTTCTTCTTTATGACATATTTCCAAAATATTATTCGCGCATGAAATGATTAAAGAAAATCCACTGGAATCTTGTATCAATTTTACAAAGGCATAGTTTTAATTTAAATAAAGTAACCAGTCCTAGCACGCAGAATTTTTCCTTCGGCCTGTGGCCTTTAATCGGATATGCACTACATGCTCTGCCAAAGTTTGACAACTGCAATATTTAACTTGTGGAAATTGGGGAAACTTGCATTGGTCTGCAAGTATGCTGTGGGAGGATCACTGATACAAGTGCCTTGAAATTACCTATTCTGACAAGTTCAGACATGTGAAGCTATTCTTTATTGTACGTATGTTGATTGTTCCTTGTCTTCTAGAATAGTAGCTTTATTGAACCAGATTGGCTTTGGAGCATTACATACTTTCTCTCTCTTTTAGCTTACTTTATATTATCAAAAAGTGCCACATGAGATAACTAACATACACAGCAGCTGCCACTGTGTGTGATAAACTACCTACAACAGATAAGGGAGCAGCTAATTGCTGGCCGACGTGGATGTTGCACATGGAGCACAAGTATAAATCACGGCAAGACAGGTTGGCTGTTGCTTTTTTTATAGAATCGTAATCGAGTTTATTGTCACTGACATATATCTGTCTGTGTAAGAGATTATTGGCTTGTACTATTTTTCCACAAATATTCAACAAATAAAGAAATGTATCCAATATTTTGGTAGAGATTGATGTATCCTAGCGTGCTGTTATTTCCTGTAGATTGGGTCTTTATGAAATCGATCCATATTTGGTATAATAAGAGAATTTGCCTCTGTACTGGCTTCTTCAGTTTTATGTAAATATGGTACTCTGTAAATTCACCCTCTGCACATTATCACAACAGAGGATGTTTCAAGGATGGAACAGATGTTGCTTTGTATTAACACACTGCCTCGGGTTTTCTTAGAAATGTTACAGGGCTTGGATGTTCAATGTGAATGAGCTTTATCTGAAATTACTAAGCGTTTAACTTAGTTCCAACTGGATATGGAAAATTGTCTAGAGTTTGACACAAATTGTCAGTATCACTGAGACCAGAAGGCTGCTGAAATATTTTGCTGATGCAGTGCACCTAGTTGCTTGTTAGTGTAGTATGATTCCTCAAATTTCTGTCCTCTGGTGTCTGTCTGGGTGCTGCCAGAGACCATCAGTAGATAGTTTCACAACAGTTGAGTGTATCAGTACTAGTCTTGTACTTATCAGCTTGAAGGCCAATAGAGGGAGCTGAAGTTTCCCCAGTTTTGCTTTTCAAATGTCCAACATGTGGGGTGGGCCCAGTACTCTGGCCATTAGCTTGGATCAGAGAATTCATCTTGGTCTTATTATCACCAAACACTGACACACATTTCCTTGCCTTGCAGAAAAAGGTGGAACACAATTGCAGGCAGATGAGTGTTCTGTTCTCCTCATTTGGAGAGGCAAGTGTTCATAATTAGAGAGTTTATCAGGCAGGGACCACAGAAGTTACAGTATACTTAAGCCTAATCAGTCATACAGTATATTATCCACATTTCTCATTATCCATCCTGATGGCGTAGGCATGTCCTCCTTCTCTGCAACAATGCTGTTACCATCTCCAAATGCAGAATAATGAAGAAACCCACCCACCTCTGGATGTAGACTGAGCAAGATGGGACTTGCTATCTTGGAGGAAGGATCTGTCTGTGGCAAATCACTTACAGGAACGGGCTAGAGCTAAACCAGGGGAAAGATTCAAAGCCCATTTATTATCAAAAAATGTATATATGGAACAGCTTCCCACAGAAGGCTCCAATGAGAGATACAGTGAGCTGCCTACAACAGAAAGCTGACTGGCAAGCACAGCTTTATGTTGTGCTGATGACTAACTTGCGAGTCTGTTGTGGGAATGATTGGTACTGATGATGACACAACTCAATCTGTGATACCTCAAGAAGAAACAAAATTTTGCTTGCATTAATGTCACATCTGTCATGCTATTCCGAATAATGACCCATTACGACTGCAGTGCTGTTTTTTTAATGCAAGTAAATCCTTTTCTGTTTCTCCTGGAATCACCTGTCAAATGTGGAGAAGAAGCATAAAAAAAATTTCTTTCACTTATCCTCCTTCATGTTGGTGTCTCCCCATTCATTGTTAGATATGCCGGCTCTTGTCGCCCTTTAAATTGAGGGGCCAGGTATGAAGTGCATATAGTTCATCAACTCAGCTCTACTGAGCTTTAACCCCTGTACTTGATTCTCAGTTCAGCAGCAGAGTGTAAGTTCATGAGCTTCATTGCAGTCGATACTTTTACACCAGGAAGTAATGAATGTGCTAACCCATGCAATGCTGAATAGGTGTATTTTCAAATGCATAAAAATAGGTGCAACTTTATCATCATAACGAATGAAAAGGAAGAATGCACTCTCTAAGGATATTTCCTAAATAATCTGGAATTGTTATATGGTCTACGCCGAAATGAGCCACCAGGATGAGTGATGTTGGATATTGTATGATATCTAAAGCTGCAATTTCTTTTATTAGAGGCAGTGTTTGAAGTCTTTCAGCAATATGATTCAGCGTATATTTGTTATGCTTTTGTCATTTTGATAAGCTGCTTTAAACTGGATTCAGACTAATAAACTTATTTTATTGTCTGCTTTTATTTTGAAGAAAGAGCTGGAGACTGCTTTATAGCTGGAGAGTATTAGAGAATGCATTCTCAGTAGAGAAGCTATTTATGAAGGAAATAAAATGATATTGTATCAAAACCTTGCTATCAATTTGGGTGTTTTAAAAATAAATAGTATGAATCCTTAATCAGTGGTTGCTCTGTAATTGAACATTGAGACAATGTGGAGTTGATTTGTGGCACCGCTCTTTGAACACGATCTTTTACTATAGCCTAGGTCGGGTGATTAAGCTGAAATAATTTTCTGCACTGTTACCACAAGACTTTATAATAGAGGCTCTTATCAGTGTTAGGAAAACCCCGTAGAATCTTGACAAACAGCTAATTGCAAATTAACTTGTATTCTACTGCTTATTATACAGCCTGCAAAGTTTCCAACCAACATCCTAACCCAAAAGTAGTTGGCTGATTAAGTGTAAGCATACAACTGTTTGATTTTGAACTAGCCAGTGTGGTTATATTCTCTTTGGTGTTTATTCCAGGATTTAGACCTAGCGAGAATGAATAAATAAACAGCATATTTCCAAGCTCAGCAAGATGTCAGATGAACTAAGCACCTTTTTTTCACATGGGCTTCTTACCCTTTTCCTTCTAGATGTTGTAAGCATGAAAGATGCCAATAAATAGGCATTGATACTTGCTACAGGGTTGAAAGGTGTAAATGCTTAGAGCAGTTGTTAGTGTGTGATCAACTGGTCTGCATTATGATGTGCTGTGTTGTGCTTCTTGCAGGTTGAAAGTGCACTCATCCCGAATTGGTGGAGAGAATTCCACTTCAGAACTGACTTGTAGATGTTAGAAACGCCTTGAGTCATGATGTGAATCATTAGTAACACTATAACTATATTCTGAACTGTAACATTAGCCATTATGTCTACGCAGCTGGCCAAATTAATTGTGGGGTTCCCTGTTGACCCAAACACTTTGATAGTTAATTGGATGATGACAATATTATTGAATGACAGAGGGAGGTAAATTTCAACCAAGTTTGCATTAACTCTAGTTTGATTTTCATTACCAAGAAGGTTTCTTTTTAAGCTAAGAACCAAAAATACAAGGTGCCCTGAAATGATGACCTTAGTACGACTGCAGATAAACGAAGAGCCATATTTCACTGGCAATCCTAAGCAGAACTCTCAATATTCTGCCTTTCAAACAACAGTATGTCCTGTACCTTTGCATCTGTGCAGACAAAGAAATCTGGTACTTAATAACAGTTTCCAGAGATGAATCTGTTGGTATAGTCGTCACATGGGGTATAGTAATATGGTCCAGTTGTGCTGTCATTTCCCCAGCACTGTGGTAGTGACAGACCTTTCTTACTCTGTGTCAGACTTTGATGCAGTATCATGGACCCCAGTGATTTCAATGATTAGAGACCAAGGTGAATATTGCTTGGATTTTTAATTATTCAGCTTACTTTAAAGTAGCACCTGATGAGTTATTGTAAAAGATGACCCAGTTTTTAGTTAATTAAAATTAAAAATAATTTTAAAATTTTAATTTAAAACATATAGGTATTGGAAACTTTTAAAAAGAGTTAAACATCAGTTGTGCTTTTGCAGCCAGCCCCAGCTTTAATAGATGTCAGCAAATTTAAATTCCTCTGTGTTATAATTTTGGAGGACTTGTCTTAGGCCCTGTAAGTGCAATTACGAGGAAAGCTTATCAGGACCTTCACTTCCTTTGCAAAGAGTTTGCAAAGATTCAGCATGGCATCTAAAACTTTGGCAAACTTCTATAGATGTGTAGTGGAGAGTATATTGACTAGTATGGAAACACCAGTGCACTTGAATGGAAAATCCTACAAAAAGTAGTGGACACAGCCCAGTCCATCAGGGGTAAAGCCCTCCCCACCACTGAGCACATCTACATGGAGTGTTGTCACAGGAAAGCAGCATCCATCATCAGAGAGCCCCACCACCCAGGTCATGCTCTCTTCTCACTGCTGCCATCAGGAAGAAAGCACAGGAGCCTCAGGACTCACACCACCAGCTTCAGGAACAGTTATTATCCCTCAACCATCAGGGTCTTGAACCAAAGGGAATAATTTCACTCAGTTTCACTTGCCCCATCAGTGAAATGTTCGCACAACCTACGGACTTGCTTTCAAGGACTCTTCATCTCATTATTCTTGATATTTATTTATTTATTTATTTTTGTATCTACACAGTTTGTTGTCTCTTGCACACTTGTACACCCAGTTGGTGCGGTCTTTCAATGATTCTATCATGCTTATTGGTTTACTGAGTATGCCCACAAGAAAATGAATCTCAGGGTTGTGTATGGTGGCATATATTTACTTTGAACTTTTTGAGCTTTGAATCCTTTCTTCCAAATTCTGATGGGTCAAAGTCCTTCTTGCTCAATGCTCCTCACCTTAGGAACTGCGGAAATCAATTCCCTGTACGTTCAACAGGACGTGTATAACTTTACCTCGATATGAAGACAAAAAGGTGTATATTATTCTACATGTGGACTTGACAAAGCTTTGTAAATTGTGGGAAGATATCCTTTCTCTTGCAACAGAGGCCAGTGTAATCTGTTTTCTTAATTGGATTGCTGTGCCTACATTTTCATCTCGTATATGTGTTTGAATATTTCTTTAAACACTTTGTCATTATTTATTTTTCATCACTCTACTTAAATCATTTGCAATGTCATCAACTGCCCTTAGCTATGCATTTGCTTTTATTTCAATTTAAGATGTTACAACTTAATTATGTCATTTTCAAAACTCCATGTTAAATGTTATGATCAGTATTTGCTGAAGGATTTGGCTGATTAGTTTCAAGTAAACTTTGAAAGTGAATTAGATTACACTATGCAGAGTTATTCTAAACCCGTATTTAAATGCATTGTGATCAGAGGGAGTGGAGGTTCTAGAGAGATGTGTGCTGAACAAACAGTTTTTAGCCCTTCAGAGACAATAGATTGGAAAGCAAATGGCAGATTCTAAAGAGACACAATAACAGCCAATCCCACTTGTTCTTTGCATTATAAATATTTACCAATGAATCTGTGTGCTGCTTTTCCAATATGCTTATTAGAGTTTGAATTTGAAGAGAAGGAAAATCAATTTATTAGAAATTGCCAGTTAAGAAGTCTAACAGAGATCAAAGCACCAGCCTGACCACATAACAAGGAAGAATATTTAAATAAAGCTGGCAAATTGTATTAGGATCACTATCTGTACTGCTCCTTCCAGAAATAGTAAATGTGATTTAAAGTAAAGAAGGAGGTAGAGCTAGATATAAGAACAGAGAAAACTCTGTCAGGATAATTTGGAGAGTCCAAAAATATAGTGGGATCTGAGCCCTCATTACAAACATAATATCAATGTGGAATTCAGAGAAACATATTAGCTGATACCTTCTGGCTGACCAGTACCATCAAGTACTAAGTCTATGGTGGATTCCAAAGTAACTTTAAAAAATAGACAGATTTAATGCTAGTTTGCTCATATTTCTCAAATAAAAGGCTTGAGCTTGAAATCCATTTTAGACTGACCTTGAACTGGAATGTTTTCCCCAAAGAATGTTCAGTAGTTTTAGTTCACCAACAGGAGGAAGCGAGAAGAAATGAAAATCAAAGACCCCGTTCTTCATCTTCCTCATGTGCCTAGTATCTGGATGATGTTCTTGCATCCATAGAGTTGTGTACATGAGTACTGCAGACCTTCTTCCATGCATAAATAGAGCGTGTTGTGGGGAAACAACTGAAAATCGGAGTGGAAACTAATCTTCTGTTCTGTGGCAAGTGCACTTGTGTTGGCTGAACAGTGTGTCTGGATTTTTAGTTTCATTCTTCTGAAGTCAATGGAACTACTATTTCAATTATGACTGCTGAATGCAGCTGTTGCATTAGTGTACATTACAATGCGACCAAGGGAGAAATTTCCATACAACAGTGTCCTCACTATGGTTGCTGGTGACAATATTCAATGTAGTTGATGTTCTTGCAAATATCAGTAACAGCCATATAAAAGCAATGAAGAATGAACATGGTTCCTGGCCTTCATTTTTGCCTTTGAGTCAGGGTACCATTCCATACCATTGCATGTGTTCAAAAATACTTTCAGAGTTGTTTCTTGATCGTAAATGTGAGCCTGGGATTATTTTGTGGCCTCATTTATGATAGCCTTCTGACCTGTTCAAATTAGGAGGAAAAAATCAAGCTATGATTGAAATTGTGCTATTTTTGACAAACAATGTTTAACCCTCAGAAGGCTATAACTATATGTGTAGTACTTGGACAATGGAATTTATATGCACACAACAATGTACTTTTTGGCGTTCCCAACCTGTTTCACCTTACCCTGTCGACCTTTATATGGTGTATTCAATATTTTAATAATATTTGATTAATATTGTAAATGTACTGTTTGATTAAGCTTTGTTTACATAATGCATTTTGGTTATATGTAAGAAGTACGTGAATGGCATACGTCATTATGTCACCAGGTCATATGTATGTGCCTCACTAGAGAAAAGGAAAAGAAACTAAGTAGGCAAGTATTCTGGCTCCTGTGTTTTTCTTTGATTAGTTTTTGGAGTTACAGGACACAACACTTCCCAGTGGCCTAGCCTATTAACTTCCTGTTTTCAGCAGCTGCTCACATTCTGTTCCTTCTCTTCGTGTTTATGTGATTGATCACAATGTGTCGAGTGCTGAGCAATCCACTTCAGTGGAAATAATCTAAAATGCTGTTCCAGTAATCAATAGCAGATGCTGGAAATCTCAAATAAAAACAGACATGTATGGAGATGCTCCTTAGGTCAGGCAGTAACTGCGGAGAGAGAAAAAGTAATTGACACTTTATCTCTTCATAGATGCTATCAGACATTTAAGTATTTCCAGTTTATTTCTTATTTTATTTCAGATGTTTTTGCATTGGAATTCAAGGAAATTGGATAAAAATATACAGTATGGGAAGTAAGAAATTTTTTCTTAGAAGAAACATTCTCTTAGAATTTATTTCCCTAAAGCAAAACTATACTGAATTAAACAGCAAGTTATTACTGTAAAATTAATTCTAACCAGTTGTTGAAACTAAATTTAATTTTAAACATATTTTGTTTTGAAAGTATTGTTTGAAGTCAATATTTCACCTTTGCTCATGCACTGCTTTATTGGCATCATAATGCTAGTGCTTCAGTCAGTGCACTAATGATCTGCCAAAGTTCGTAGTCTTGTATAATGTTGTTGTGTTTTTAAGTTGTCCCAGAGAAAAAGAACTGCCTTCCATCATCTTTGAGTGGATAAGTGTCGACAATCAGGATAATGAACAAATGCATGCACGTGTTTGTATCATTTGTAAAAATGTACAATACTCAGTGCGGATACTAGACCATGTATGTGGCAAGATGTTGCTCAAATTTGTGTTTTCTTATGGAAAGGCATACTAAAATGTACAAGTGTATTCAACAATAAGAAGCTGGAATGATTTAGCATAGAATAAAGCCATTCAATTCACCACATTTGTGCTGGCCTCTAATTACAAAAGTCCCCAGGTTCTTTCCCAATAGAAAATTTTGCCTTCCATATTTCATTATTTTCGGGTGTATCCACATCTTTTCTACGTGTCTTCAAAAGAGAAATTTGTCATCGTAATTAGTAGTATATTAAAACTGCAACTGAAAAAGGTTGTCACTTTTTATGTATGAACTGAAAAGATGACAATCCTAAATCCTTCTGTTATATTAGTCCTTCATAACAATAAGTAGATGATAGAAGATTAACATAAAAATCATATGAAGTAAACTATCATATGAAGTGCACTAGTATATTTTCCAGTGAAATTAATTGGGAATAAGATCATATTTTTATTTCAGCACGTGCATATACTGTATTAGCAATCAAAGTAATATTAATTGTGTCAGAAAGGTGCCGTTAATGAAAAGTCAGTTAATAAACAGGAAGCTGTTTTATTCTAGTTATAGCTGTCTTGTCAGAAGCATCTTGCCATACTGACATTTTTCCCTATCGGTACTCCAGATTTATACAGCCTTTCAAAAAGCATTGGTTGTCATGACTGTCTTGTCATTTTTTCAATCCTGCAACAATAGCAGAAAATATAACAGTAAAAGCTTATCCATTTGTTTTTTAATCAGTCAAATAGTAAATGTGTGATAACAGCGTATATATTTTTTTGGCCTAGGCATGTCCTGGTGTTGAAGTGGCAGGTGTTCGGTGAAACATTTGAGTAATATACACCTTTGTATCTGAACTTCCTTTTTTGCTTCATAATCATAACACAAGCACTGAGATACTAACCATAAATCTGTTGTGAAGCAGATTTTTATATCTGGATTGGATTGCTGGTGTAACATAGTAAGTTTGTTGATTCTACAATCCTGTGAAATGTCTTCCTGTCACATCATATGAGTTCTGCAGTAAAGAACATCTTCTGAAGTATGCTGAAGTGAAAACTCTATTGCCAGTGAATGGAGACTAATACACAAGATTTAGCCAGGCAAAAGCTAGAGGAGATTGCAACTGTTTTCTTTTTTTTGATTACCATGTCAATTTCACATAGGAAACCAACCAATCACCAGGGAGAGACATGAGCCTGAAGATGCTGCAATCTGGTGCAAATAAAAAGCTACTGGGGGAACTTAGTGGATCAAGCAGCATCTGTTGAGGGGAAATGGACAGTCATCACTTCAGTTCAACACTGTTATCTGAAATGTCTCAACACAAAACATCAGCTGTCCATTTTCCTTTATAGATGATGCTGACCTACTGAGTTGCATCAGTGTGTGTCTGACAGAGTGATCAGCAGCACTGGCGCTCCACAGGGGACTGTCTTGTCTCCCTTTCTCTTCACCAGTTACACCTCGGGCTTCAACTACTGCACAGAGTCTTGTCATCTTCAGAAGTTTTCTGATGACTCTGCCATAGTTGAATGCATCAGCAAGGGAGATGAGGCTGAGTACAGGGCTACGGTAGGAAACTTTGTCACATGGTGTGAGCAGAATTATCTGCAGCTTAATGCGAAAAAGACTAAGGAGCTGGTGGTAGACCTAAGGAGAGCTAAGGTACCTGTGACCCATGTTTCCATCCAGGGGGTCAGTGTGGACATGGTGGAGGATTACAAATACTGGGGATACAAATTGACAATAAACTGGACTGGTCAAAGAACACTGAGGCTGTCTACAAGAAGGGTCAGAGCTGTCTCTATTTCCTGAGGAGACTGAGGTCCTTTAACATCTGCCAGACGATGCTGAGGATGTTCTACGAGTCTGTGGTGGCCAGTGCTGTCATGTTTGCTGTTGTGTGCTGGGGCAGCAGGCTGAGGGTAGCAGACACCAACAGAATCAACAAACTCATTTGTAAGCCCAGTGATGTTGTGGGGATGGAATGGTGGTGTCTGAAAAGAGGATGCTGTCTAAGTTGCATGCCATCTTGGACAATGTCTCCCATCCACTACATAATGTACTGGGTGGGCACAGGAGTACATTCAGCCAGAGACTCATTCCACCGAGATGCAACACAGAGCGTCATAGGAAGTCATTCCTGCCTGTGGCCATCAAACTTTACAACTCCTCCCTTGGAGGGTCAGACACCCTGAGCCAATAGGCTGGTCCTGGACTTATTTCCTGGCATAATTTACATATTACTATTTAACTATTTATGGTTTTATTACTATTTATTATTTATGGTGCAATTGTAACGAAAACCAATTTCCCCCGGGATCAGTAAAGTATGACTATGACTATGTTGCAAGCGATCACTGAGTTTTGAGTCGAGCATGTTGGAATTTAATTAAATTTTCTTTTAATTGAGCTCAATTGATATTGAACCACATAGATTGTTGCTTGGAAGGTGGCGAATGAGGCGAACCCAAGTACAGGACACAGGCACGGAGATTGAGTTAGGATGCTTACGCGGACGTAAACGCCGAACAGCAAACAGGAGGGATGCTGACACAGAGCCCAGATTTACCTTGACGCGGGGCCTTGACGCGGAGCCCTGATATGGAGCCTTGACATGGGGCCCTGACACGGAGCCTTGACTCAGAGAGATGGAGTCTCATAGGTAAACCTTGAAACTGGAGCTAAGCTTAAAACAAGCAGTTCTAAGCGGTCAGGAAACATTAGTTATCACACAGGAAAAAGACCAACGATCTGGCAACTAGGGTTGGTAACACCGGGGTTCTTATACTGCAGGTCCTGATGGAAACCAGGTGTGCTGTCATTAAAGACAGTTAGAAGTAATTGGGAAATTAACGGTCGGAACCGTGGCACAATCAAAGGAAATTAGAGGAATCTAGGGAATAAACGATCAGGACCGTGACAATACCCCCTTCCCTCAACGAGAGCCTCCAGGCAAACCACCAGACTTGTCTGGATTGTCACGATGGAAATCACGGATGAGGGAAGGGTCCAGGATGAAGGAGTGGGGAATCCAGGACCATTCCTCTGGGCCGTATCCTCCCAATCAACCAGGTACTGGAGGCCCCTGCCTCAGCGGCGCACATCCAGTATTCGCTGGACAGTGTATGCTGGGTGGTCATCAATGATCCGAGCGGGTGGAGGGGGTGGCAGGAGGGCACAAAGAGCTGACAGATACAGGTTTCAATTGGGAAGCGTGGAACATAGGATGGATGTGCATGGATCCGGACAGTTTGAGTCTGACTGCTGGGGGGTTGATTATACTCTCAATCTCGAATGGTCCCGGGTAGCCAGTTTCCTGGTTTCATTCTTGAGGAGAATGTCTTTCGAAGAGAGCCAAACCTTCTGCCCAGGCCGATAATCAGGTGCAGCAATCCGATGGTGATCGGCAATCCTCCGGTTGTGGTCGGTTGAGCGGAACAGGGCCACACATGTGCCTTTCCAGATCTTATGGCACCGGCGGAGATGGAACTCAACAGAAGGCACAGCAATATCATCTTTATGAGCGGAGAAGAGAGGGGGTTGGTAACCGAGGGAGCATTCCAAGGGAGACATTCCGGTGGCGGTGCAGGCCAGGGAGTTGTGGGCGTACTCTACCTAAGCGAGATGGGTGCTTCAGGAAGGCGGGTTGTTGGCGGTTAGCGCAATGCTGTTTCCAAGTCCTGGTTTGCTTGTTCTGTTTGACCATTCGTCTGTGGATGAAAGCCGGACAACAGACTTACTGAGGCTCCAAGGGCTTGACGAAAAGATCTCCAGACTTGAGAGATGAACTGGGGACCCCAGTCAGAAATAATGTCAGAGGGAATCCCATGAAGGCGGAAGACGTGATGGACGAGAAAGTCAGCTGTTACACGGGCTGTAGGGAGTTTGGGAAGGGCTATGAAGTGCATGGCTTTGGAGAAGCCGTCCACCATGGTGAGTACAGCAGTGTTCCCATGTGAAAGGGGGTAGTCACGTCATAAAATCCAGCGCAATGTGTGACCAAGGGTGGCTAGGGACAGGTAGGGGATGAAGCAATCCAACAGGTTTCCACTGGCACAAACAGAACAGGCAAAGACTAAGGAATGGGTGTCAGCGTCCATGGAGGGCCACCAGAAATGTCTGTTTAGGAGGGACAGAGTTCGATTGATTCCGGGATGGCAGGCAAAATGAGAAGCGTGCCCCCACTGGAGAACCTGTGATCGGACAGAATCGGGTAAAAAGAGGCAATTGGAGGCTCCATTGCCTGGGTCAGGTTGAGTCCGTTGGGTCTCTTTGACTGTGGATTCGATCTCCCAGGTGAGGGCAGCCACTACACAGGATGGTGGAAGGATGGTCTTCGGGTTGGGAAAGTCCTCCTCGGAGACGTATTGACAGGAGAGAGCATCAGGCTTCCCATTCTTAGACCCCGGACGATAGGTGAGTGTGAACCTGAACTGACCAAAAAATAATGCCCAACGGGCTTGGCAGGAATTCAGACGTTTGGCGGCTTGGATGTATGCGAGGCTCTTCTGATCGATCCAGATGATAAATGGATGTTTTGCTCCCTCCAGCCAGTGCCTCCGCTCCTCCAAAGCAAGTTTGACAACCAGTAACTCCTGGTTCCCTACGTAGTAGTTCCATTCGGTGGGGAACAGCCAGCGAGAAAAGAAGGCGCAGGGATGGAGTTTTTGGTCAGGGCCGGAATGTTGGGAGGGGACCGCTTCCACCCCAGAGTCGGAGGCATCAACCTCCACAATGAATTGACAAGAGGAGTCTGGTTGGACCAGGATGGGAGCGGAGGTGAAACGCCTCTTCAGCTCCGAGAATGTTGAGTCAGCTTCGGGGTCCCAGTGAAAAGGGGTCGTAGGTGAGGTGAGACGAGTAAGGGGCGCTGCCACCTGGCAGTAATCCCTGATGAAGCGACGATAGACGTTTGCGAACCTCAGAAATCGCTGGAGTTGCTTGAGTGTTGTGGGTTTTGGCCACTCCGCCACCACCCGGATCTTTTCGGGATCCACCCTCACTCACCCACTCTCAATGATGAGAAGCTGACTGAGGGGACATGAAACTCTCACTTCTCAGCTTTAACGAATAGTTTGTTCTCCCAAAGCCTCTGCAGAACCTCACGGACATGGTGGGTGTGTTCCTGAAGACTGATGGAGAAGATTAAGATGTCATCCAAATAAACAAACACAAAATGGTTCATAAAGTCTCTAAGGACTTCGTTTATCAGGGCTTGGAAGACAACGGGGGCATTGGTGAGGCCGAATGGCATGACCAAGTATTCGAAGTGACCATGAGGGGTGTTAAATGCTGTTTTCCACTCATCTCCCTCCCTTATTCTGACCAGATGGTAGGCACTTCGTAGGTCCAACTTGGTGGCTCCGCGAAGAAGGTCAATAGCACAATCATAAGGTTGGTGTGGAGGCAGGGAAAGGGCCCGTTGTTTACTAAGCACTTCTCCCAGGTCGTGATACTCTGCTGGAACCTTGGAGTCAGGGGTTTCAGAGGCAGACGAGGTCGCGATGACCTTCACAGGAGAAAGGGCCAACTGAAGACGTGGAGTGACAGAACAGGCTCCAGCTGACTATCTTCCAATCAGTGTGGGGATTATGGCCGCTTAACCAGGGGTACCCAAGAACCATAGGAGCTTGAGGAGAGGAAATTAGGTTAATTTGTACCTGTTCTTGGTGGTTCCCAGAGAGAGTAAGAGACAGGGGTGGTGTGCAGTGACTGACTCAAGCAAGAAGTCTACTGTCCAGTGCCTGGGCTTCCAGAGGGGCACTCAACGGTTCCCGAGGAACTCCGGCCTGGGAAGCTATGTTTTCATCCAACAGATTTCCCTCTGCGCTGGAGTCCACTAGAGCGGACAGAGGCAGGGACTGTTGGTTGTAACATAAAGTAGCTTGGATCTGCATCCGGATTCGGGGGACGGAAGGGAATGTTGTCTGGCTCACCAGGGTCCCCCTTTGTACTGGTGAGCCCTCCCTTTTGGCCGAAGGGGACAAGTAGCACGGAAGTGGCCGGACTGGCCTCAATAGAGACACTCTCTGCTCTCAATCTCCAGAGTCGCTGTGTGGGAGAAAGACGGTTCCGTCCCAGCTGCATAGGTTCCTCTCCTGGAAACGGCCGGGCTGGGATCTATTCTGGGAGCAGGAGGAGATGAGAGGCTTGTGCTGGTGGGAGACGGTAAAGAGTGCTGTGGAGTGGCCAAAGGTGGTGGATGACCATTTCTCTCCCTATGGCGTTCTCGAAGATGACTGTCCAACCTGGTGGCTAGGGAGATCAATGAACCCAGGCTGTCGGTATCATCCCTTGTCGCCAACCCGTCTCTCACCATGTCTCTGAGACCGTTCCAAAATACTCCTTGTAATGCCTCATCGTTCCACCCCGAGTCGGCTGCTAACATCGGAAACTGCACAGAATATCCGGCAACACTGCGTAAGCCCTGACGGAGAGTGAGTAGATGCTTAGCGGCATCTTTACCACTGACGGGGTGGTCAAAGATCGTTCTCCTTTCTGTGATAAAGGTGGGTAATGATGAGTAGATATCCAGTTGGTTATCCCAAACAGCTATAGCCCACGCTAAGGCACTTCCCTGCAACAACCCCATGATATGAGCTATCTTCGACTTGTCCGTGGAGTACATGGATGACTGCTGATCAAACACCAAGGAGCATTACTGAAGGAAGGCCCGGCACTTCCCCAAGTCCCCAGCGTAGGGTTCTGGTTCAGGTACGCATGGCTCTCTGGACGGGGGTGTTGTTGACACGTAGGGGGTTGCCAGTAGGGCTGGTTTGACAGAGATCCAGGAGTGGATGGGGTAAGATGACTGGATACACGGTCCACCTGGTCACCGATCTTCTTTACATTAGCAGACAAGGAATGGAGGTTCTCCATGAAATCCTGGAGAAGTTGATCGTGCAGACCCAGTAGGAAGCCCTGGCTGGCGAGGGCTTGATGCAGGGTATTCGTGTCCGCTGGGTCCACAGGGGCCAGATCGTTCTGTTGCAATGGAACGTGGAGAATGAGGCGAACCCAAGTGCAGGACACAGGCACGGAGATTGAGTTAGGATGCTTACACGGGTGTAAACGCCGAACAGCAAACAGGAGGGATCTTGACACGGGGCCTTGACTCAGAGAGACGGAGTCTCATAGGTAAACCTTGAAACTGGAGCTGAACTTAGAACAAACGGTTCTAAGGGGTCGGGAAACATTAGTTATCACATGGGAAAAAGACCAACGATCTGGCAACTAGGGTTTGTAACGCCGGGGTTCTTGTACTGCAGGTCCTGAAACCAGGTGTGCTGTCATCAAAGAAAATTAGAAGCCATTGGGAAATTCATGGTCGGAACCGTGGCACAATCAAAGGAAATTAGAGGAAACTAGGGAATAAACGATCAGGACCATGACATAGATATTTAAAGAACAGTCAGTTTACTTCATTTTGTGCCACCCAGTACTATGTTTAATGATTTGATTTTTTTATTATTTCTGAATAATGCCTGGAGCCTAAAACTATGTTACTAAATTCTTTACACAAGTGGATTGAAGGTTAAATGCACTGGCAGTTTTGTTGTGATGGGAAACTGTCTCCAGTCCTACTGGTTTCTAAGACACCTCCTTATCATCCTCTGCAACCACAATACATTTTCATTTGGTTAGTGTTTGCAGAGTTATTGCCAGTATAAGAAGTGACTTCATCAGATTCATGATTCATTTTCACAAGATACTCTGCAGAGGTTGGAAATGCAGAATAAAATGCACAGATAAAAAGCTGGTGGCACTCAGCAGGTTAGGGAGCATCTGTGAAGAGGAATAAACAATAGATGTTTCAGTCCGAGACCCTTCATCACAGAACCGATGATCAGGCCTCAGGTCTTTCGATTCAGTTTGCCGCTTTGTGCTGTAATCTGTTACCCCTGGAATTTCCCCCTAAAATTGATCAGGCCAGAATTCCTCTCCATGTGTCACCTGAATTCACTGCTCTCTCATTTCTAGATGTATCTTAAGTTGCATAATCCCCAATCTCTGGAATTCCCTTCATAAATCTCTCAACAACTCATCCCACCCCCCCATGTCCCATCTTTCTTTTAAGGCATTCTTTAAAATCCACACTTTTGATGAAAAATAAGTCTGAATTTTTATGAATTAATTAAATCATTGACTTTATTCAGCATAGAGAGGGGTCACTTAATTTAATTTATCATAGGTTTTTATTCAGAACTAATTGCTAGATCTGGTGCCTATTCACAAGTATGTACCTTTTCTCTATTCACATCAAGTGAGTTAAGTTCATCGAAGGTTTCCTCTGTGAAACTGATGTAGCAGCAGAAATTACTTTGTTTAAAAAAAATGGCTTGGACATTCATTACAATTGATGCACAGAGAAAAAAACTTTAGTCAATGATTGTTGCAAGCAAGGAAACATGACATAATGCATTTTAAATGGAGTAATTCTCCGGATATTTTGAGTGAACAAAAGGCAATTTCAGAATTTTAATTGTCATGACTCACCTTGCCATTTCAATACAAAAGTCAGTCATCTGGGCAGACTCACAGCAGCCCATTTCCAGTTTCCCTAAACTTATTAATACTACTTCCTTAACATATTTATTTGGTTTCATTTGTAGCTCCTATGTTTGATTTGGCTTCGTTAGAAGGACATAATTCTAATTTATAAAGGTATGGTTTCTGCAGGAAGTCCACAGTCCAATGCTAGTTTGAGATTCATTAACATAATTATTCAGCTGAGCCATTGCCAGGGATTACCTACTGCAAATATCTGTGTATGCATCTTGCTGAGATGCAATACCTTCCTAACCCTCAACTCACCCATTTAGACATGATTTGTAAGACAATTAATTGACTAAAAGACATTGGCAAAAAGCCCTTGGTTCATGCAATTCTCAAATTAAAGATGCACTGGAATTTTCCACAGAGAAGCTGAAGTTCTTCTCTGATAGAACCGAAGAAATCCCTGAGGTGGATGTTTAATAGAAATTTAACGAGCAGAGCTACCTTTATGTCACATGAAGCAAGTGCATTTCCTTTAATCTGACACCTTTCTTTTGTTGAGGGGAATTAGAGCAGCATATATTGAACGTAATAAACTGATTGATGAAACCTTATTGGAAATGATTTTAGTCTTTTACTGAGCAAAACATAATTTTTCAGTGAAGTTGGCACATGTTCAAAGTAAGGCATACAAAAAACACTGCACACTGAGGAACACAAGGATGATTTCAAATGATAGAATTCTAAAAACAACTTCTCTGGAAACTCTGCTTTTTATTTTAATATATGCCAGCTAATGCTAATTTATTTTCAAGGTGAAGATTGTATTATCGAAGAATATTAGTTTAATATTTCTTTTAGTGCCTCGATTTTGCTTCCGAAAATATCCTGTGACTAATGATTGGTGAGCAAGCAGAATGATTTGTAATACTGTAATACCTTGAGTGTACTATACTTGGGAAACAGGTTGCTGGTAAACAAAGCAATTTTATTGAAATGTGGAATATTTCTGGTGATAATTGCATGTCTGCTGAAGATTCCTAGTTGGATGACAAGGAACAAATGTGGCAGAAAATAGCTTGTATTAAACAGATGATTTGGAGAATAGTAAATGAATTTTAATTTCAGTACAGGTTCTGGGGAGTTAAAATATGCAGTTATAATAACTAGGTGTCCATGATAATCCTAGGGATTTAGACATGATTGCCAATTCACTAAGCACCTATATAATCTGAAGCTGTTACACTAACATATCTGCTGAAATAATAGGATGTTTCTCAGATAATACTTGTTATTTTAACCGAATTGTGACTTACTGCTGAGGCTAGTTTGAAATACTTTCAGTGCAGATGCTGTGTTTATATAATGTTGATGAAATGGAAAGAGTTCAAAGAGAGTAGTTTGGGAAATTTAACAAAAAATCTTAGAGGGGGGAAAGTTCATTTTAACAGACCCTCTATTTCCTGAAGAAAGGAATTCTATCTCCCATGCAAAATGAAGATTTTATCAGGTTTGTCCCTAATTGTCATGATGCAGAGCACTATGTTATGAAGATATCCTCTTGCACATGAATTGTTCTCTGCAAACAACATAATTTATGTTCTTATGTCAATCCACATCGATCTTGAGCACTGAAATTTAGCGCAGTCTTCAATGTCACTTTGGAAATATTTCATCTAGAAACAGTTATTCTTTCATAAGTCTTTTGAAGTATTCAATGCTATTCACTTTTCCAGACTTACTGTCACTTTATCACATTTTGGATGTTGTGATGTAATGACTCCTCATTGTGTGTGCGGAGCAGTGTATCATTGGAACATTAAGAGACCTAATTAAAAAACTCCAAACTCCAGAATGTTGGGTCTACATTTAACATTAATAACAATAAACCAGCAAGCTGCTGGATGCTGTTTGTATGTTAGCAAGATGCCCATTCCCCTTCATTACATGTCAGACTTCACCTGAAATATGTTTGAAGGTAAAACATATGAACATCATACTGGATAGACTCCAATTTGAATGACTAGATTCTTATCAAATGTACTTGCGATTTTTGACAAAATTCTGTGAAAAGCAACTGGATAACTGAACAATCATTATGAATGAGATTGAAGATTATAAGACTGTGAAAGAGATAGAACTCATGAAATAAAATGCTGTTTCATTTGAGCAATGGGGTTTTGAGCAACCGGAGTGCATTTGGAAGCATAAAATGATGCATACTATGATACTGGTATATCATTATTGTTCTGATTATAAAATTGGACTGGTTCAATTTGTAACATTAAAATAATAAAGATGTAAAATTGTATTGTTATGACTTACAATATTAGACAAATTCTGGCATTCCACATACTTATTATAGGATCAGGAAGAACTTTTTGATACTGCATTTTGTCTGTCTGGAGATTCTATTTTCAATTTTCTGCTATCTTAGTAACATTGAAAATTGGATTAGTTCTATCATTTTGCAAAATGTTTCATGGCTTTTGGGAAAATGAGTAGTATTTGCCAATAAAGATTCCTATCCTCACTGTTTGCTTTTTTTCTGTTATTTGAAATTATTTTGGTGCAGAAGCTGATATTTTGCTATGTTTTTAGTTGTTTTTTAAAGTATTTGTAGGATAGTGAAATTGCTAGGTATTGTAATTATGTTCACTGCCTTCCCATAATGTCTCCTTAACTAAGGAAGCAGTTAAGATTTAACTAAACTTAAATTGTTTCTTGGCTTGTTTGATAGATACCTAGGCCTTTGGAGAAAGGAAATGATACTCGTTATCTCATTAAGTGTTTTGCTATAGGGTTATCTGCTTCCAAGCTGTGCAGGTACTACTGCAGCACACAAGATGTTGATTCAATATTTGGAAATCCTATTTGTTTGAATGTGGGTTTTCAAAGTGCCCATTTCAAAATTCTGCACCGTAGTTCCTTTGAGTGAGCCATGTCTCCACCAACATTAAAGTGATAGTAATCTACTGTTGCAATCCAACCTAAAGATTAACACACTTGCAATAAAATGAATACAAGATAGAGATCCAAGATCTATGGCATGGTCCTTTAAGTGAATATTTTACTGAATGTAGCCCAAAGTTCCACAGACTAAAATTAAATGTGATTCTGCTTTCCAATCTAAAGAGGACCCAGGAGCATATATAGCAATTCATGAGAAAAATAAACATCACAAAATTTTCTCGATTATTTGTAAATATTAGTTTGAGAGCTAAGAAATGTACAATCTTTTATATATCGTGTGGCTGTGTATACTTTACTTTATTGTCGCCAAACAATTGATACTAGAGCATACAATTATCAGAGCGATATTTGATTCTGCGCTTCACGCTCCCTGGAGTACAAATCAATAGTAAGTATTAAAAATTTAAATTATTTATCATAGATAGAAAATAGAAAAGGGAAAGTAAGGTAGTGCAAAAATCCGAGAGGCAGGGGGTGTTTGAGGGTGTTGCAATCGATACAAATTTACAGGCTATTTTTTTCTGGAGAATTCTTGCATAAGCTCAATTCAATGTACCAACATAAACATTGGTAGATTATTAATACTGCTAGTAGGCCAAAATTTACTGTACAAACCAGGCTGATTTGTGAATGTGGTGGTAAGAAACACTCAGCAGTATATATTAAATTGAATTGTATTGTGCAGGACAAAAGAGGAGATCACAGTGCACTTTAAGCTCCGCTGTTTTGGTTAGTGATGGTTTCAGATGGTTCAAATCTATTGTGTGCTAAGGTATTGGGTTCCATTATCATTGAGGGTACATGTGTTCAACTAGCCTTGTTCTTCTGTTCGTACCACCATTCATGAGTGACTCAGGAGAACGTTGATCTACGCTGGTTATGAGTTGCTTAGCTCTGTCTATAATGTGCATCTGATCTTTAGCAAGCATGATGTGCTCTGCTATTAGCTTCGCCAGGCTGGCACCTAATTTTTGAATAATGTCTGATTTGATCCTCTCCATTTTCACCAATATTCCTCATTGAATTAGGGTCACGGCACCAGCTTCATGGTAATCACAGTGTGGAGGATATAGCAGAGAATGAGGCCACAGGTTGTGTCGAATACAATTCTGCTGCTGCAGGTAGTGCATGCCACCACTTGCTATGCACAGTGATGTGAAATTAGGTGTGTGATCATCATTCCTTGAATACCAAGGTAGAATAAGTACTTTGATAATAAATTTGCTTTGAATTTTGAACAGCAAGCACAGCTCAACAACAATATGTGGGATTATTCCCTCTTGATGATTCCCTCACAAACCGTACCAGATCCAAGCTGTTAGTTCTGTTCTCCTGGTTGTAACTAGTAGCAGACATCCCACCCTGCAAAAACTCATTTCAGGAAGGTAGCGCCGTCAATTTGCAGGAGACTCCTGGAATTTCTGGAAGAGGTGGGATGCCTGCAATAGAGTAGCTCCTTAGCAGCTGGCCAGCTAGTTTAAATAATGTTAGCTATGCTAATGAATGAATGACACCTGTTAAACTCACCTCAACATGTCTTTTACAGTCTTAACCCACCATGGGCAATAGAAAAGTCACTGTTGCAAACAGTGCAGTGAGCAACACTGTCATTTTTTTTTACCACTATTAGGTAGGGGTACACTTTAGTATAGTCTGGGGTGATGTACATTTTATATTTTCTTTTTTTGGAACACTCTGCCATGGCGTGCTCTCTCTCTCTCTCTCAAAAAAATCGATTTCCGGGATATTGTATATAATTTGCAGGCATCAGGGAGCCACTGTCAATATGTGGGAGACTCCCGGAACTTCCGGGAGAGGTGGGATGTCTGCTAGTAGTAATCATGAGAAGTGAAGGCATCACCCTGAAAACACTTTGTACTTGTTTTTCTCCATCCTCAAAATTATTATCACTTCATGTCATCTGCTGGTAGGAGGTGATGATAAACAAATTTAAGGCAGAATTGATTTCAGTGACCAGGTTTGATTTAAAGGTTGAGCACTGTCTGTGTGAAGATAAAACAATCTCCCTGTGACCAGCTTTGTTTCTTCAGGTGCTTTGGTTATAGCCCACATCCCAACGATGTGCTTATAGGTTGGTTAATTGGCCACTAAAAGCTATTCCTAGTGTGAATGAGTGGTAGAGGACTCTTAAGTAAGCTGAAAGTCAGGTGAAAGAGAAAAAGGCACGGGTAAATAAATGAGAGAATGGGATTCTTCAGAGCGTCAGCAAAACCCCAGGGGGCAAATGGTCTCTGTTTATGCCATAAGAAAGTACACGGAAAGTATGAAACAGAATGTTGAAAGCTGGGGTTTATCGCCATTGAGTACTCCCTCGGTCACTCATACATAGCTGTACACATTTCTGTTGTCATGTCTAGTTAGTGTGCTCTGCCATTGGGGTATATCTTAGCAGGGATGTATGATGCAGTCTGGGACATTGTTAGAAAGGTGTAATTCTGTAAGTATGATGATATCAGGCTATGACTTTACAAGTCTTCATATATTGTATTAAGCCCCATTCATTGGTCAGGAGGACTTCCCAGGGTTGACGGATATTTTTTCGTGCTCAGGCCAAGATCACTGTTGGGTGAACCATCCAGGATTCTTTCTCTTAGCAATTTAGTACAATTGATTGTCATCTTCTACCTTTTCAAAGGTATGGAGCCAGGAGCTGGACAGTTGATTGGCAGAAGGGATATGAGAGGGTCATGGGATATGGGACAAGCACCATGCTGTGTTTGCTTCATTTATAGGCCATTCTGTGTAATGACGTGAAAGCTTGAAGCAGCAATCCAGTAACACACATAAAAGTTGCTGGTGAACGCAGCAGGCCAGGCAGCATCTCTAGGAAGAGGTGCAGTCGACGTTTCAGGCCGAGACCCTTCGGTCAGGACTAACTGAAGGAAGAGTGAGTAAGGGATTTGAAAGTTGGAGGGGGAGGGGGAGATCCAAAATGATAGGAGAAGACAGGAGGGGGAGGGATGGAGCCAAGAGCTGGACAGGTGATAGGTAAAAGGGATACGAGAGGATCATGGGACAGGAGGTCCGGGAAGAAAGACAAGAGGAGGGGTGGGGACCCAGAGGATGGGCAAGGGGTATATTCAGAGGGACAGAGGGAGAAAAAGGAGAGTGAGAGAAAGAATGTGTGTGTAAAAATAAGTAACAGATGGGGTACGAGGGGGAGGTGGGGCATTAGCGGAAGTTAGAGAAGCCGATGTTCATGCCATCAGGTTGGAGGCTACCCAAACGGAATATAAGGTGTTGTTCCTCCAACCTGAGTGTGGCTTCATCTTTACAGTAGAGGAGGCCGTGGATAGACATGTCAGAATGGGAATGGGATGTGGAATTAAAATGTGTGGCCACTGGGAGATCCTGCTTTCTCTGGCGGACGGAGTGTAGATGTTCAGCAAAGCGGTCTCCCAGTCTGCGTCAGGTTTCGCCAATATATAAAAGCCTACATCGGGAGCACCGGACGCAGCATATCACCCCAGTCGACTCACAGGTGAAGTGTTGCCTCACCTGGAAGGACTGTTTGGGGCCCTGAATGGTGGTAAGGGAGGAAGTGTAAGGGCATGTGTAGCGCTTGTTCCACTTACACGGATAAGTGCCAGGAGGGAGATCAGTGGGGAGGGATGGGGGGGACGAATGGACAAGGGAGTTGCGTAGGGAGCGATCCCTGCGGAATGCGGAGGGGGGGGGGAGGGAAAGATGTGCTTAGTGGTGGGATCCCATTGGAGGTGGCGGAAGCTACGGAGAATAATATGTTGGACCCGGAGGCTGGTGGGGTGGTAGGTGAGGACCAGGGGAACCCTATTCCTAGTGGGGTGGCGGGAGGATGGAGTGAGAGCAGATGTACGTGAAATGGGGGAGATGCGTTTAAGAGCAGAGTTGATAGTGGAGGAAGGGAAGCCCCTTTCTTTAAAAAAGGAGGACATCTCCCTCGTCCTAGAATGAAAAGCCTCATCCTGTGAGCAGATGCAGCGGAGGCGGAGGAATTGCGAGAAGGGGATGGCATTTTTGCAAGAGACAAGGTGAGAAGAGGAATAGTCCAGATAGCTGTGAGAGTCAGTAGGCTTATAGTAGACATCAGTGGATAAGCTGTCTCCAGAGACAGAGACAGAAAGATCTAGAAAGGGGAGGGAGGTGTCGGAAATGGACCAGGTAAACTTGAGGGCAGGGTGAAAGTTGGAGGCAAAGTTAATAAAGTCAACGAGTTCTGCATGCGTGCAGGAAGCAGCGCCAATGCAGTCGTCAATGCAATCCAGTGGTTTTGTGGTCCCAGTTGCTATGTAATTTTCATGATTTAATTAACTGAGCTTAAATTGCTCAGCCACGTGAGATTTGCACACATGCACCCAGATCACTAGCTGAGACATCTTTGATTACTGGCCCAGTAACTCATGTTAATGTGCCCTATGTTTTTTCTCTCTTGTGCAATCTACCATTGAAATGAAGGTGCAAAATTCAAAATTCTAAGTAAATTTATTATCAACGTATATGTATGTCACCATATACTGTACAACCCCGAGATTCATTTTCTTTAGGGATACACAGTAACTCCAAGAAACACAGTAGAATCAATGAAAGACCATAGCAAACAGGACAGGCAATCAACCAACATATATAAAAAAAACAGACTGTGCAAATACATATAGAAAGAGAAAAATAAGTAAGTAATAAATATCAAGAACATGAGATGAATAGTCCTTAAAAGTTAATCCATAGTTTGTGGGAGCAGTTCAGTGATGGGGCATATGAAGCTTTCCCCTCTTGTTCAAGAGCCTGATGGTTTATGGGTAATAATTGTTCCTGAACCTGGTGGTGTGGGTTCTAAGGCTCCTGTACCTTCCGCCTGATGGTAGCAGTGAGAAGAAAGCAATACCTGGGTGGTGGGGGCGCCTGATGATGAATGCTGCTTTCGGGTGACAGTCTCCATGTAGATGTGCTCAATAATAGGAAAGGCTTTATACATGATGAACCGGACATCTTTGCTAGTAGGATTTTACATTTAAGAGCATCGGTGTTTGCGTGCCAGGTTGTGATGCAACCAGTCAATATGCTCTCCACAATATATCTGTAGAGGTTTGTCAGTTTTAGACGTCATGATGAATCTTCCTAAGGTTTCCAAGAAACCTTTGAAGATAGAAGAGATAAAATGAACAAAATGGTGAAATGAAAAGTCATTTCCAGAGTGTAAATTGGATTTCAACTTCAAGCAGTAAATGTATCTGAGAGTATCCACCTATATGTCAGTTCATGAGAACCTCAGCAGTCAATACTCGTCTTACTTAGAGATCAAAGACTAATTTTTCTGCTGGAGAATTTGTGGAATACTTTAGCACAGAGGGAAGCCAGTTGGCTCACCAAGTGTGTCTTGGCTCTTATTACGAACAAGCCAAGTTTATCCTTGCAAATTTCTCTGCAAGAATTTATCACATTTTTGAAAGTTGGTTCCGAATCTAAGTCCTTCACCCTAAAATGCAGCATTTTCCAAATCCATACTACATTTTGCATTTAAAACAAAATCCTCACCTCTTAGGCCTTTTCCCAGTTTCTTAATTTGTGATTTCAGGTTATCCATACTTGAGCCATTGGAAACATTTTGAAAATATATTCTTTATAAACATTTGTGAAACTTTTTTACACTTTTGTTATTTATTGATTTTATTTTGAATGACAGTGCTGAATAGGTGCTTTTGGCCCTTCGAGCCGTGCCACCAGCAACCCATAGATTAAACCCAAGCCTAAACATGGGATGATTTACAATGACCTGTTAACCTACAATCAGAATATTATTGGACTGTGGGAGGAAACTGGAGCACGTGGATGAAACACATGTGTTCACATGGAGGACATACAAACTCCTTACAGATGACTTCAGAACTGAACTCCAAACTCTGACGCCCCAAACGGTAATAGTGTCGCTTTTGTTACCGTGGTGCCCTTGTATCTGGTTTTGGTCTTCCCTGCTTTGAATATCTCCAGATATGAATTAGGGCGGCATGGTAGCACAGTCGTTAGAGCAACGTTATTAGAGTACCAGCAGTCCGGGTTCAATTCCTCCATTGGGCTGTGAGGGGTTTGTATGTTCTCCCAATATGTATAATAATTGTTTTGGCAGGAGGTATTTGCCACTGCACAGATATTTAAGTTTGCTGATGACATCACTGTTGGCCGAATCAAAGGTGGTGATGAATTGGCATATAGGAGGGCGATGAAAAATTTGGTTGAGTGATGCCACAACAACAGCCTCTCGCAGCAAAACCAAAAAGCTGAATATCAACAACTGGAGGAAGAAGCCAGAGGTCCATGAGCTAGTCCTTTTAGGGAAGTGGATGGGAAGAGGAACGCCAACGCTCTGTCCACCAGAGAAAGCAATGGCCACACATTTTAATTCCACATCCCATTCCCATTCTGATATGTCTATCCACGGCCTCCTCTACTGTCAAGGTGAAGCCACTCTCAGGTTGGAGGAACAACACCTTATATTCCGTCTGGGAAGACTGCAACCTGATGGCATGAACATTGACTTCTCTAACTTCCATTAATGCCCCACCTCCCCTTCATACCCCATCCATTATTTATTTATTTATTATTAATTTTTTTTCTCTCTCTCCCTCTCGTTTTACTCCCTCTGTCCTTCTCACTACTCTCCTTGTCCATCCTCTGGGCTTCCCCCCTCCACCTTTCTTTCTCCTTAGGCCTCCCGTCCCATGATCCTCTCTTATCCCTTTTGCCAATCAACTTTCCAGCTCTTAGCTCCATCCCTCCCCCTCCCATCTTCTCCTATCAATATGGATCTCCCTCTCCCCCTCCCACTTTCAAATCTCTTACTATCTCTTCTTTCAGTTAGTCCTGACGAAGGGTCTCGGCCTGAAACGTTGACTGTATCTCTTCCTAGAGATGCTGCCTGGCCTGCTGCGTTCACCAGCATTTTTTATGTGTGTTGTTTGAAATTCCAGCATCTGCAGATTTTCTCATGTTTGGGCAGAGGATCAGTAGCTTTAAATTCCTCGGCATTAACATATCAGAGGGTCTGTCCTTGTACCAGCACCTAAGTGCTCTGACAAAGAAGGCATGATTGAAGGACTGGAAAACTGCAAATGTCATTCCACTCTTCAACAAGGGGGAGGGGAAAAAGAAAGGAAATTATCGTCTAATTAGTCTGACCTCAGTGATTAGGAAGATGTTGGAGTTGATTATTAAAGATGTGATTTCAGGGTACTTGGAGGCACATGAAAAAATAGGCCGAACTCAGCCTGGTTTCCTTTCAGGGATAATCTTGCCTGTCAAATCTGTTGGAATTATTTGAAGAAATAACAAGCAGGATAGACAAAGGCGAATCAGATGTTGTGTACATGGATTTTCAGAAGGCATTTGACAAGGTGCCATACATGAGGCTGCTTAAAATGTTACGCGCCCATGGTATTAAAGGCAAGCCAGTAGCATGGATCAAGCAATGGCTGATTGGCAGGAGGCAAAGAGTGGGAATAAAAGGAGCCTTTTCTGGTTGACTGCCGGTGACTGGTGGTGTTCCACAGGGGCCTGTATTGGGACAGCTTTTTACATTATTTGTCAATGATTTGGACGACGGAATTCATGGCTTTGTGATTCAGTGTTTGCAGATGATATGAAGACAGATGTTGGTGGCAGGTAGTGTTGAGGAAGCAGAGAGGCTACAGAATGATATAGACAGATTAAGAGAATGGGCAAAGAAGTGGCAGTGCTCATGGACTTTGGTAGAACAAATAAGAACATAGACTATTTTCTAAACAGAGAGAAAATTCAAATATATGAGGTGCAAAGACTCGTGTATGATTGCCTAAAAGTTAATTTGCAGGTTATGTGGCTGGTGAGGAAGACAAATGCAACGTGAGCATTCATTTCAAGAGAACTAGAATATGAAAACAAGGATGTAACATTAAAGCTTTATAAGGCATTAGTAAGGCCATACTTGGAGTATTATGAGCAGTTTTGGGCCCTTTATCTTAGAAAGGATGTGCTGACACTGCAGAGAGTTCAAAGGAGGTTCACGAAAATTATTCTGGGATTAAGGAGTATTTGATGGCTCCGGGCCTGTACTCATTGGAATTCAGAAGAATGGGGGAGGGGGATCTCATTTAAACCTATAGATCGTTGAAAGGCCTCGATAGAGACGTGGAGAAAATATTTCCTATGATGGGGAGTCTAAGACAGAGAACACAGCCTCAGAATAGAGGGATGTCCATTTAGAATGGAGATGAGGAAGAATTTCTTTAGCCAGAGGGTGGTGAATCTGTGGAATTCGTTGCCACAGGCAGCTATGGAGGCCAAGTCATTGGGTATATTTAAGGCAGAGGTTAATAGATTCTCGATTAGACAGGGCATGAAGTGATAAGGGGAGAAGGCAGGAGTTGGGGCTGAGAGGGAAATGGTTCAACAATAATAAAATGGCAAAGAGAATTCATTAGACCAATTGGCCTAATTCTGCTCCTATATTTTATGGTCTTATGATAGCACCTCGTCTTTCTTCCAAGTTTGTACGGATTCAGCATGTTACCAAAAGCTTTGACAGACTTTTGTAAATACAGTTGAGAGTACTCAAAGTGGCTACATCACAGCCAGGTATGGAAACACCAATCCCCAGGAGCAGAAAGGCCTACAAAAAGTGGTGGATACAGCCCAGTCTGTCACAGGCAAAGCCCTCCCCACCACTGAGTACATTCACATGGAGTGCTGCCACAAAAATGCAGCATTGATCATCAAAACCGCCACCATGCAAGCCATGTCCTCTTCTCTCTAATATCATCGGGTAGGAGGTATCTTTGCCTTGGGTCCCAGTCCTCCAGGTTCAGGAACAGTTATTACTTGACAGCCATCAGGCTCATGAACCAATGTGGATAACTTCATTCACCAGTACTCTGAACTGATTCTATGACCTACAGACTCACTTCCAAGGACTCTTTACAACTCATGTTCTCAGTATTTCTTGCAGTTCATCTTATTTTGCACATTTGTTGTTTGTCTGTATAGCTTTGTAAAATTCTGTTGTATTTCCTTTTCCCTGTAAATGCCAGCATGAAAATAAAACTTATACAGTATATGAGTAACATGTACTGTATGAACTTCGATAATAAATTTACTTTGAACTTGCTGAAATTTGAAAAGGGATAAGGTTTATGAATAAAAGGAGAAGAATGCTGAAGTTACTTAGCAGGCCAGCCGGCAGCTGTTGTGGAGGAAGGCATGGTTCAAATTTCCAGCTGAAGTTTTAACAAGCTTGGGATGCTTACATGGAGCTGTGCTTCACACGATGTGCTTCTCTAAGGTGTATGTTCAACCGTCTCCTTTGAGTTGCGTTTTAAAATGGCACAGCATAAAGTCAATTGTAGGCTAATGCTTGTCGCAGAATCATTTTGCATGATTGGCAGCTCTCTGAATCATATCATAAGGAAAAGGCCAGGTTCCAATGTACTGCCATGCTATGATTTCATAACTGTGACTCTTCTCTTGCTCAGATAAGATTTCTTTAGTAATAACTGTGATATTACTCTAAATGTAAATAATACACTTTCATTAATATGCATTTAAAGGAGGTTGCTTCAGTTTGGTTTTGTTTGCATACCATAACCAACTACATTTTATGGGCAGTATCTTTAATATCTTTTTTGTTCTTGAAAACTTATGCATTTAGCATCTCATTTTCTGCACATGGGATATGGTGTTTGCTTGTCAACCATCTGTTGCTAATCAGTGAAGACTGCCACTAGACAAAGGACTTGGATCATTTGTTGGCTGTTTTCTGATTCTAGTTCCATTGCAGCCATTCCTAAACCATTTTTTCCCTTTAACTAATTATGCCTCACAGATGTACTTCGTAAATGTTTATCTTTGAGTAAGACAGAAGAGGTATTCCTTTCAGAGAAAGGAAGCCATGCTTGTAGCCCAGCTTGTCCACCACCCACAGTTAGGTAATATTTCTGAACTGAATTGCACGTGCAACAGACCAGAGGTCAGACATACGTCAGATCTTTCCATTGTGGATTGACCTCATTTTATAGGTCGGCTAAGTCGAAAACCGAAAATGATGAACAAATGTCAGGATAAGGATTTCATTATGGAAACTATATAATGTTCTAAATCTGTTGTAAAATTCAATGCTACTTTCTTCTGAGAATACATTACATTAATATTAATTTTGCTCTTGAAACTTAAAATATGTTGAAACAAATATGTTAATCAGCTGAAAAGTAATTGCTGTATTTATAAATTATGATATTGTTTTTCATTAGACTTTGAATGTGACATTTTAATTCTGTAATGCATAGAAAATGCAAATGAAGCGTATAAATTAATGGTTTGGAGGCTATGGAATTATCTGTGTACACAGTTGAATCTAGTAGCTTTACATTCTTGTAATCTACTAGTCCTTGCTGCATGACTGCTATTTTACTACCAAATATTTTAATACAAGCACCTAGTTTGTAGAAAGCAGATTAAATATTTAATTTTATCCTCACACAGTTTTATTATCATTGTACGATTACGATTGTCTGTCATTTGTCTTGGCATGGGTGACCTTTCTAATGCCTTAATCATGTTGACATTATTTTTATGATATTATCTGAGATGGGTATTAAATTAAGTTTCCTGTCAAAGCTTTATTGGGTTGCCATAAGCAACATTTCTTGTGATAAATAGAGAACATGGCATTTCAGCCTTGCTCTGTTTTTAATATAAGTCATAGGTTTACAATATAAAATCTCCCAGCTTCAGATTAATTGGGCAGTAAAGGTTGTGTTGTATGAATGCAGGAAGAAAGATATAATAAAATAATCAATGTTTATGATATATATATAAAATGGACATTCACCTCCTGGGCCAGTGGGCTTAGTTTTTTCACAAAGCTCACTTTCTAAGCACAGCAGCTGCCACTTGTAAGATCAAATAAATATAAGTAAACTTCCAACTAAGATTTGTTTAGCTTCTGCTCATAAATGGGAGCCACTCTTCAGTTCTTAAAATACATAGCCCCTCAGATTTGCTGGCTCATACATTAAGGCTTACTGCTCAAGAGGTGCAGTATAAGATAATGGGTTATTTAATTTAACTTGTTTCAAAACAGACAAGCTGACAAGTTGCTTAGTTCAAGGAAGCTTGCAGACCAGATGGATAATATCATTTAGCATATCAAATAACAGATGTGTTTATAGTTGGAAGGATTATGTACTCAGGGAATTTAGCTTTACAGTATTAGTGGAAGGTAGCTGGGGTCTATGTCTCCATAAAGCTTTAAAAGACTTTGTGTAAAGAGCGTATCTGAGGAAATATCATAGACATGTGAATCACCCAAGTGGCAAAGAAACAATATAAATAAAGAAAGTATTTCATGTTTATTAGAAATGGGGAAAGAAACACAGGGTGAACTAGAATCCATTCCTCTGGCTTTGATTTCTGTGATGGATGACTTGTTCATCTGCATCATTGGAATATCTTTTTAGTTTATAGGAATTGTACCTGTATTTTGGAAATGATTATTGTTTTAGAAATGGCTTGTAATTTGGAAATATTGTGTAGGATAGAAATCCTCTGAGTTTTAAATGTGCTTAAAGAATGTTGTTTGGATTTAAATGTGTATCACTGAAAATAAATGAAATGTGTTTTAACAGACCTTGTTAGCTGGAAGTATCTTCTCCTTGGTAGAGAGAAGGGACCCACTTGAGTAGTAAGTATTGGCAGCAAAACTCGCCATGGTGAATAAGTGGGGAAGTGAACTAGTCATTGAAGATTGGGCAGTTACTGTATAATCTCTCTTTGAGTATTTGTGGCTATTTCTATCTGATAGGGCTTAAGGTCTTTGTTTGAGTTTAGAACTTCAGTCAGCAGACCCAATCCCCTCACATATATACAATTCTAATGTTGAATTAAGAAATCAAAAGACAGGCAAGGGAAAAATACTTCAGGGTCTGGAATTCTCTGTCAAAAATTAATACCGAAGCACAGAATATACATAACCTCAGAAGATTTGCTTACATGGAAAGGTATGTCCTGAAGGTTATGGAGACTGAACAGGTAATTTCAAAGTTCAAAGTAAATTTATTATCAAAGTGTATGCTACCATATACAACCCTGAGATTAGTTTCCTTGTGGACATACTCAAAGAATCCAATAACCATGATAGAATCAATGCAAGATTACACACAACAGGGCAGACAACCAGTGTGCAAATAAAAAAGAAAAAAATTGGAAATAATAATAATAAATAAATAAGCAATAAATGTCAAGAACATGAGATGAAAAGTCCTTGAAAGTGAACAGCTCATTGATGGGCATGTAAAGTTGAGTGAAGTTATCCCCTCTGGTTCAAGAGCCTGTTGGCTGTGAGGCAATAACTGTTCCTGAACCTGGCTGTGTGAGTCTTTAGGTGATGTACCTTCTTTCTGAAAATAGCAACAAGAAGAGAGTCTGACCTGGGTGCTGGGGGTCCCTGATGATCGAAGCTGCTTTCCTGCAACAACACTCCATGTAGATCTGCTCAGTGTTGGGGCGTTACCCATGATAGATTGGGTCATATCCACTACTTCTTGTAGGATTTTCCATTCGAGCATTAGTGTTTCCATACCAGGCTGTGATGCAGCCAGTCAATATATTCCCCACCACACATCTATAGAAGTGTGTCAAAGTTTTAGATGTCATGCTGAATCTTTGCAAACTTCTAAGGATGAAGAGGAACTGCTATGCTTTCTTCAGAATTGTACTTGCATGCTGGGCCTAGAACAGGTCCTCTGAAATGATAACACTGAGGAATTTAAAGTTGCTGACTCTTCTCCATCTCTAATCCCTCAATGAGGACTTATGGAAATCCAGTTTCATCCTCCTGATGTCAATAATGAGCTCCTTAGTCTTGAAACATAGAAACATAGAAAACCTACAGCACAATACAGGCACCTTTGGCCCACAATGCTGTGCTGAACATGTACTTACTTTAGAAATTACCTCGGGTTACCCATAGCCCTCTATCTTTCTAAGCTCTATGTACATATCCAGGAGTATCTTAAAAGACTCTATCGTATCCACCACCACCACCGCTGCTGGAAGCCCATTCCACACACTCACCACTTTCTGTATAAAAAACTTACCCCCGACATCTCCTCCTTCCAAGCACCTTAAAAATGTGCTCTCTCGTGTTTGCCATTTCAGCCCTGGGGAAAAAGCCTCTGACTATCCACATGATCAATGCCCCTTATTATCTTATACAACTCTATCAGGTCACCTCTCATCCCCCTCCGCTCCAAAGAGAAAAGGCCGAGTTCACTCAACCTTTTCACATAAGGCAACATCCTTGTAAATCTCCTCTGCACCCTTTCTATAGATTCCACATCCTTCCTGTAGTGAGGTGACCAGAACCGAGCACAGTACTCCAAGGTACTTATAGCTTCTTATATAGGTTCTTATATAGCTGTAACATTACCTCGTGGCTCTTAAACTCAATCCCACGGTTAATGAAGACCAGTGCACCATATGCCTTCTTAACCACAGAGCCAACCTGCTCAGTAGCTTTGAGTGTCCTATAGACTCGGACCCCAAGATGCCTCTGATCCTCCACATTGCCAAGAGTTTTACCAATGCTACATTCTGCCATCAAATTTGACCTACCAAAATGAAGCACCTCACACTTATCTGGGTTGAACTCCAACTGCCACTTCTCAGCCTATCAATGTCCCGCTGTAACCTCTGACTGTCATGGTCCAGTCCGTGAAGACCGCATTCCGGTTCACTGTCCAGTCCATCGATCCTTGTTCCGGGTTTTCCTGTTTTCTCCCTTGTTCTGTTGAGTGCCTCAATTGAGGCACCTGATTCTCATTTTGGGCTGGCTACATAAATAGCTCCTGGGTTCAGCTTCATTTGTTGGACTGTTCCCTTCACTTCCCCTTCCGCCAGAAGCCTTGCCTGTAACGCCATCAAGTTCAACCTCCGGAGCAAGACCGGGGCCTTGCTATGTCAAGATAAGGAACGTCTGTTGTTGTTTGGAATTGTCTCTTGGTGTCCTCACCTTTGCTAGGTAGGTCTGGCCGTTTGCCGCTACCTTGAGTTAAAAACTTTCTCTGTGTCCTCGTCTTTGCTAGGTAGGTCTGGCCATTTGCTGCTACCCTGAGTGGAGAACTGTCTCTTCGTGTTCAATGTACTGTGCATAGAAAGAACCCTGGGCCTTGGTACTGTTCCCAAGGAGGGGGTCCTGGCTCTGTGTGCTGTGTACAAGTCCCGGCCCTATGTTCTGCTCCCAAGGAGGGGTCCTGGATCTGTGTTCCATGCTCCCGTGCTCAAGACCAAGGTTCCGAGGTTTCCGTGCTCAAGACCAAGGTTCCGAGGTTCCTGAGTTCCAAGTCCAAGGCTCTGAGGTTCCTGTCTCCCAAGACCAAGTCAAGGCTTTGTGTCCTCGTCCTGTCCACGTGCCTTGCCCAGTCCAGGAGAACCTCACCCAGCCCTGTGCTGGAGTTCCCTCGTCCGGTGCTGGAGTTCCCTTGTCCTGTCCAGGAGTCTCACATCCTGTCCTAGCCTAAACCCGGATTCTGGTTCTGAGTCAAGATCCAGGTTCCTAGTCCTAACCAAGACCCAGGTTCTGGGTCTCTGTCCAGGCTCTAGTTCTGGAGTCCCGTGTCCCTAGTCCAGGCTCCTTGTTCCTAGTTCCTTGTCCGGCTTCCGTGTTTCTTATCCATGGGGTACCTTATCAAATGCCTTGCTGAAATCCAAATACACCACATCTACTGCTCTACCTTCATCAATGTGTTTAGCCACATACTCAAAAAATTCAATTAGGCTCTTAAGGCACAACCTGCCTTTGACAAAGCCATTCTGACTATTCCTAATCATATTATGCCTCTCCGAATGTTCATAAATCCTGTCTGTCAGGATCTTTTCCATTAACTTACCAACCACAGAAGTAAGACCCTCTGGTCTGTACTTTCCTGGGCTATCTCTACTCCCTTTCTTGAATAAGGGAACAACATATGCAACCCTCCAATCCTCTAGAACCTTACCCATCCCCATTGATGATGCAAAGATCATTGCCAGAGGCTGAGCGATCTCCTCCCTTGCCTCCCATAGTAGCCTTGGGTACATCTCGTCCGGTCCCAGAGGCTAATCCAACTTGATGCTTTCCAAAGGCCCCAGCACATCTTCTTTCTTAATGTCTATTTGCTCGAGCTTTTCAATCTGCTGTAAGTCATCCTTATAATTGCCAAGATCCTTTTATGTAGTGAATACTGAAGCAAAATATTCATTAAGTACCTCAGCTATCTCCTCCAGTTCCATACACACTTTTCCACTGTCACACTTGATTGGTCCTATTCTCTCACATCTTATCCTCTTGCTCTTCATATACCTGTAGAATGCTTTGGGATTTTCCTTAATTCTGCTCACCAAGGACTTCTCATGGTCCCTTCCGGTTCTCCTAATTTCATTCTTAAGCTCCTTCCTGCTAACCTTATAATCTTCTAAATCTCTATCATTATGGAGTTTGAACTTTTCGTAAGCTTTTCTTTTTTTCTTGACTAGATTTTCAACAGCCTTTGTACACCACGGTTCCTGTATTCTGCCATTCTTTCCCTGTATCAATGCAGAATTCCACGCAAATATCCCCTGAACATTTGCCACATTTCTTCCGTACGTTTCCCTGAGAACATCTGTTCCCAATATATGATTCCCAGTTCTTGCCTGATAGTTTCATATCAGTCAGGAACTTAATCCAGTTAAACGCTTTCCTAACTTGTCTGTTCCTATCCCTTTCCAATGCTATGGTAAAGGAGTTAGAATTGTGATCACTTTCTCCAAAATGCTCTCCCACTGAGAGACCTGACACCTGACCAGGTTCATTTCCCAATACCAGATCAAGTACAGCCTCTCCTTTTGTAGGCTTATCTACATATTGTGTCAGGAAACCTTCTTGAACACACCTAACAAACTCCACCCCATCTAAACCCCTTGTTCTAGGGAGATGCCAATCAATACTTAGGAAATTAAAATCTCCCGCCACGACAACCCTGTTATTATTGCATCTTTCCAGAATCTGCCTCCCTATCTGCTCCTCGATGTCCCTGCTACTATTGGGTGGTATTTTAAAAACACCCAGTAGTTGTTGACCCCTTCTTGTTACTAACTTCCACCCACAGAGATTCAGTAGACATTCCCTCTATGACTTCATCCTTTTCTGCAGCTGTGACACTATCTCTGATCAACAGTGCCACACCCCCACCTCTTTTGCCTCCCTCCCTGTCCTTTCTGAAACATCTAAAGCCTGGCACTCTTAAGTAACCATTCCTGCCCCTGAGCCATCCAAGTCTCTGTAATGACCACAATATTATAGATCCAAGTATTGATCCACAACATTATAGCTCCAAGTACTGATCCACAGTCAGTACTTACTTGCTGGCATTAAGTAAGAGATTATTGTCGTGGCACCACGTAGTCAAATTTCCAGTCTCCCTCCTATTTGCTGATTCGTCACCACAGTGGTGTCATCAGCAAATCTGTGTATGGCATTGGAGCTGTGCTTAGCTACACAGTCACAAGTGTACAGTAAGTAGAACAAGCGGCTAAGCACACAGCCTTGTGGTGTACCTCTGCTGATGGAGATTGTGGAGGAGGTGTTGTTGCCAGTCAACTGACAAGGGTTTGCAAGTGAGGAGATCAAGGATCCAACTGCATAAGAAGGTATTGAGGCGTAGGTCTTGAAGCTTATTGATTAGTTTGAGAGGACGTTAGTATTGTATGCCAAGCTGAGGTCAATATGGAGCATCCTGATATATAATTTGAATAAGACCAAGGGCGAGAGAGGAAGATTGGAAATTTTAACTATATACTATATAGTTTTATTTATTTATATATAGTTTTATATATAAATATACTATATATTATACAATAGTATATTAACAATGTACTATATACATAGTGAAAAAATAGAAATTTTTAAAAAAGTAGTGAGGTAGAGTTTGTGGGTTTAATGTCCATTCAGAAATTGCATGGCAGAGGGGAAGAAGCTGTTCCTGAATCATCGAGTGTGTGCCTTCAGGCTTCTGTATCTCCTACCTGATGGTAGCAATGAAAACAAGGCATGACCTGTATGATAGGGTTCCTTAATGATGGACGCCACTTTTTTGAGGCATTGCTTTTTGAAGATGTCCTGGTTACTACAGAGGCTAGTGCCCATGATGGATCTGACCGAGTTTACAACTCTCTGCAGCTTATTTTGATCCTGTGCAGTAGCCCCCCCCCCCACCCCACCGCCACACCAGATGGTGATGCAGCCAGTTCAAAAATCTCCACGGTACATCTGTAGAGATTTGCGAGTCTTTTCGGTGACCTACCAAATTCTGAATGAAGTATAGCTGTTGTTGTGCCTTCTTTGTAGCTGCATCAATATGTTGGTCCAAGTTAGATCCTCAGAAATATTAACACCTAGGAACTTGAAATTATTTATTAATTTATTGAGGTCCAGTGCAGAATAAGCCCTTCCGGCCCTTCAATCAATGCCTGCCTAGCAATCCCCTAATTTAAAGCTCACCTAATCACAGAACAATTTACAATGCCTAATTAATCTACCAAAGATACGTTTTTGGACAGGAGGAGGAAATCAGAGCACCTGGAGGAAACCCATACGGTCACAGGAAGAATGTATAAAGTCCTTACAGCAGCGGCAAGAATTGAACCTGGGTCGCTGGTTTCGTAAAGTGTTGTGCTAACTACTACGCTACTGTGTCACACAGTTGCTCACCCCTTCCATTTCTGATCCCTCTTTGAGGATTGGTATGTGTTCCTTCATCTTATCCTTTATGAAATCCACAATCAGCTCTTTGGTCTTACCAGCGTTGAGTGCAAGGTTGTTGCTGCGATACCACTCAACCAGCTGATATATCTCGCTCCTGTACGCCCGCTAATCACCATCTGAAGTCCTGCCAACAGTAGTTATATCGTCAGCAAATTTATAGATGGCATTTGAGCTGTGCCTGGCCACATAGTCATGGGTGTAGAGAGAGCAGGGCAGTGGACTACACATACATCCCTAGGTGCTCCAGCAGTGAGGTGGAAATGTTATTTTTGATCCACACGGATTATTGTCTTCTGATTAGGAAGCTGAGGATCCAGCGCAGAGGCAGGCACAGATGCATAGGTTCTGGAGCTTCTTGATCAGATACGTAGGAATGATTGTGTTAAACACTGAGCTATAGTCAATAAAAGAACCCTAACATAGGTGTTTGTATTGGCCAGGTGATCCAAGCCGTGTGAAGAGCCAATGAAATTGCATCTGCTGTAGACCTATTTTGACAATAGGCAAATTGCAGTGACAGAGGTTGCCAATTCATTTGCTGTAAAAAGCAAAGTCCCTGGGAATTTACTCCCAGTTTGTAGTTCTGAGCCCACTGTGTCTTGATGCCGGCAGGTTCCACTCTGTCTCCAACATTTAATTCCCCAGTGAAAGAAATTTCAGAGAAAACATTCATGTTAAGATACAACCATGCAGTAACTAGCCAGTGTTGAGTTTCAATGCGAGGTCACCTGCAAATAGTCAACAGCATGAAGAGAGAGCACCACAATTCATCAGAAACGTAAATCCCACACCTGCTTCCATTCCTTATTTTAAACATTGACATCTTTGTAAGCATGTGCATCAGCAGTTGTTTGTACAAGTTAAATTATGTGATGCTGTTTGAATTAAGTGCTGACAGTGATCGAGTGGACTGATCAAGTCAGTGGTTGAAAATTACAGATTGGCACAAAGAATCAAATAAATCCTGACTGCTTGATTATCCCAATATCCTGATAAGTCTGCATATGTTTTTTAAGAAACAGCAGTGAAAACCATAGGTTTAACCCAAACATTGACTTCCATAGTTGAATGAAGTTTAATTTTAGTACTCTTTAATTGGCTTTGCAAAGATTTATTTAAACCAATCACCCTTAGTGAGCATAGGCCACCAACAGCAGGTCATCAGAGCCTTCTGTCCTGGGCCAGTCTTTCAAGTTGTCCCCAGGTATCATCCATCTCCTTGGTATATCCTTCCACTCCCAGGGATGAGGTCTTTGGAGCTTCTGTTTGTGTTCCTGCAGTGAGGTAGTGTATGTGGGTTCATTCAGTAATCTGATGATGGTAGGAAGAACGTGTTCCTAAAACATTAAGTGTGTGTCTTTAGGCTCCTATATCATATCCTCTAGGGTAGAGTTGAGAAAAGGACATGTTATGTATTGGGGGGGGGGGGGTGCCTGAATGACTGATGCAGCCTTCTTAAGGCGTTGCCTTTTGAAGATGTCCTCTGCTGAGGAGGCTAGTGCCCATGATGGAGCTGCCTATGCTTGCAACTTTCTGCAGCCTTTTTCCAACGGCCCAAGCTTGAGCCGTAACCATTGAGTGTGGTCGAGATATCAGCAATCCTGGCCTACTTCTCCTTAGCAGCACCTCGGCACTTTTAAAAGAACATAGGAAAATGGGACCAGGAACAAGCCACTCAATATTATCAAGGCTGATCTGTCCCTGGTCATGTTATTCTATTGGTTGGAGCTATAATTCCTAATAACCCCATACATCAGTGGTGATCACTTCCGTTAAGAGTGTTTTGAAGTTGCACTGTGTACAGTATAACTCTTAAGAATTTTCATTTTGTCAATGGACATTGATATAGGCTAGACAATTAAAATATTATTGATGTGAAAAGCATGTATGGTAGTATTGGTTTGTTGTTGTCAATACCAAAATATAGTGAAAATTTTTTTTATGTGCCATCCAGTCCGATCTTTCCATATGTAAGTGCTGTATGTCAAAGTAGTAGTAAGGAAAACAATGCAGAATAAAGTGATATATAGAGTGACATGAGAAGGTACAGTGTAAGTATATCATTCATTCACCTCAAGCTGAGACATAGTTCTGATTCATACCCAAACAAAAATGAGGAAAGCATTTGACTAAAATAAATTGGAACCAAGTTGTACACATCATAAGAAGTGAATCAATTTATTATTTAAATGGAACTCCGAGAAAGGCCCAACTTGGTATTGGTTTTGCTACATGTATATAATTGCACCGTTCCAATAAAATATTGCAAAGTGCACAATATCTGAGATGCATGTGAAATTACTTGGGAGCAAATCAGTTTTGTGGTCCTCTGATAATTTAATTTAATTCTGCGTGCAAGTTGAAAATTGTGTATTATTAAAATGCAAAAAATACGAAATGGATTTATTATCACAATGTTATATTCACAATACATTGTAGCTGAGGGATTAGCTTTTATTAAGTTTTACTGGTGAATACTTTATTGGCAAATACACAATAGTTACAATATTACCTTAGAAATTTAATGTTCACCACATGTGATTAAAATGTCTATGTGCCATAACTTCTTCTACTTTATGGCATCTGTGGGCTTCCTGCAATTTTATAGTTTTAACAAAAATAACTTCACTATTTTGATAAGCCTTAATGATAGTTTTATTTTCAAAAGTTTTGTTTAAATTGACTCCAATGCAAACATTGTTTTGGCTAAAATTCACTTTTTCTTTCAGGATTCCTTGATAATTCAATTGTATATGTCAAACCTAAAAAATATTTATTTTTCAAACACCATTCCCAAACTACTGGATTTCTTTTAAACAATTAGCACAAGGAGTATCAGGTAGAGATGCAACAATATAAAATTAGAGCTTACTTGCAAAATCCCAGGAAGTCCATGTTATTTGTGCCATATAATGCCTTATTTTGCTACCACCATAAAAGTAATCGGATTATCTGAATCTAAGCATTCTGTGTGTATAAATATGAAAGGATAAAAAAATTGCAGATATACTGAATGCTGAATGGGGGGGAATAAAATCAAGGTTTGTCAATAAATTAAAATCATCAGCATTTTTGTATGGTGCAGAAATTGTACATTCTATTTTGGAATCTCTAAGTGCATGCATTCTGGTTTCACATTGATCATTTAGGTTTGAATCCACTGCAAGTAGCATTCCTGGAACTGTGTGATAGAACTAGCATTTGATGTTGAATGAGATTCCCACAAGTCAATTTCCATTATCTCTTCACAAGGAGAGTAAATGAAGATGTTTTTGACAATGCTGTTCCTCTTGTGAATCTGCATTGGTGGATTACTAAGCTATCAGGATATTCATAGCAAAGTTCAATCACTCACTTGGATAAAGCTCAAAGATGACCCTCTCATCATTGATGATTGTCCAGTAGTTACCAACATATAGTCAGCAAAAAGTCCTGTAACTTATATTACAGTAATTTGTTCTGCCTGCACTGTACTGCTGCATGACCAATGTTAGTGACAATAAACCTGATTCTGGTTCCAAATCTTAAGGCATTTTCTGTTCAAAGTCCATTGTCTAGTTGAGATGCCACTCCATTGGACTTCTTATCATCTGCAGTATATGTAGAAATGGAACAAAATAGTATGAGATACATAGTATTTTTAGCTGCATGTTTTCTAGACCAGGTAATAGGATTCTTGATGGCAGAGTGTAGCTTGGGAATCCTATGGTTAATTATTCCTTTCATCCTCCTTTCTTCATTTCTCCTTCTCTTTTATCAAGGATAACATATTTCCACTTCCATTCTGTGTGGGTTATAAGGTGTCCGTGTGGGACCTGCAGACTGACAGGCTTGACATCAGGGCTGAGGAGGGTAGTTTGCAAGTTAGTAAACTCCTAGTGCCCTTTTTTACTGGGCTTTCACGTGCTCTCCAAAGAAGACTGGCAAAGTACTCGGTGTCATTCTAGATTGTTCTTTAGTTATGGGTCATGAGATGCCAGAATTTGCTAGTGATGTTCCATATTTTCAAGAAGGAATTGCAAATATTCCTGAATCCTTTCTTCTGTCTTACTGGTAACACCAATTTTAGTGATTGAGCTTGGAAGTGAGTACCTGTTTTAGGATGCCCGATGCCCATATTGCTGCTCGGTGCAACTGACGTTGTGTAATCTAGGTATTGATGCTGGGGAAGCCTATGAAAAGACGCAGATGTTGGACTTTTTCTTCAGATAGTGAACTGGGGAATTTTATGGGCTAAGCACTACTGATATCCCTCCATACTTTGAGGACCTTGCTATAGTTATTCTCTGTCTAATGGAATTTATGCTGGGTTTGAAGTCTTGATCTTCAAAAGCAGCTTGCAGAGAGACTAAAATCTATGTTGGGAATGATAATGAATTTCACCTTTAATGTCTGTCTTTGCTGAGAGGCATGGAAGGCGGTAACGTTTTTATCAAAAGACAGGAGTTAAACAGTGGGAGGTGCTGTGGCAGAGTATTTTGTCCCCTGGTGTTGGATGTAAGGCTCTTTATCTTGGATACTTGAGTCAATGTGTCATTGATAACCTGGGGCTTAGCCTCCTCATTTCCTTCATAGCAGCAACAGGATTTGGGTGACTTTGGTTCTGGAGCTTAGATAATGTAGGGTGAACAGTTTCCAGCACGTTGCTTGTAAGAGCAAAGGTGCAGCACAATATAAGAAAGATAAGAAAAAGCTTCATGACCATAATAGTGCTCCCTTACTTGATGTGGGTCTGCAGTAAGATTGGGTCCGCTGTAAGTAAGGATTCAAGATTGTTTAATGTTATTTCCAGTACACAAGTGTAAAGGAGATCAAAATAATTGTTTCTCCGAATCTGATGCAGCACAAAAAACACAGTAAGGTAAACAACACAATAATAAAAAAACACAATGTAAATACATAAGATAACTTATATACATTGATTGTATGCCCATAAAGTGACGCTAGGGACAGGAGTGTCTGTACAGGTGACTCTGACAGGATATTTTAAAGTAGTGGTGGTGGATGGAGCTGCTGGAGTGGGTTACTGAGTGGAAGTGTTGATCAATTTTACTTCTTGGGGACAGTATCTGTTTTTGAGCCTGGTGTTTCTGATGTGGATGCTACGTAGCCTCCTCCCTGATGGGAGTGGAACAAGCAGTCCGTGAGCAGGGTGGGTGGGATCCTTCATGATGTTCATCTTTGACATCAGTCTCAGCATGCTAACAATTAGTCGATTTAGGTTGATTGCCAATTGAACACTCAGTATTAAATTATAAAGTACAAAATGCTGGGCAGAGGCTGCAGGATTTTGACTTGTTGGGATCTGTGGAAGCTGTGATTCCACTGTTATCGTATTTCAATGGTTGCTATATAATGAACTTTAATATACATAACTTGCCATCTGTTACAAACTCAAAGTTCCATCAAGCAATTTGAGCTGTTTTCAGCACTGGAAGATACAAACTATTGGTTCATATGTGTTTCTAATAGCTCATCATGGCATCTCCTTGGCACCCTGGAAGCAGGCAAACACCATCTAAAAAACTAGTAAATAGGCAAGTGTGTACGCCAGGTGTGCAGCTTTCTCGCCCCAAACTCTTCACTGAATCTTTATCAAAGATGGAATGTAGAAGTAAATTAGCCTTAGCAAAACTGATTTCTTCTGCTTAAAAAATATGATTTAATTTTACTGAGGGGCATGAGAGCCACAGGGGTATTGCTGGCAATATATTTTACATGGGCATTTTATGTGGTGGAACTGGAGTTTACTTAATCTGCCAGCCTTTATTATCATTGTTAGCAGCAGTCCAGGAGTAGCCCACAGGGAATGTGAACAGCAGATTAATTCAGCATAGTTTTGAAATCTGTAACAAGTGCATTTATTTTTGTTTACCATATATATCATCTAGCTATGCAATACATGCACAAATAATTCAGAACTTTAGTAGATATAAAAATTCTCTAGTTTAACTTATCACACAATTCACAAAGATGAACATTATTCTGTAATTCTTCTTCCATGCATTACAGTTGCACTGACATTTTCTTAATTATAGTTTAGTTTGATAATGAATTATTCTTTTTAGTTGTAGTATTAATTTTTATGTACTAGGGTTCTGCAAAGTTGGTCTACATTTTTAAAATCCAAAGCTGAAATCGAACTTTGAAATTTCCCCTTGGTTTCAGTTTTGAACCAGCAATCAGATAAAAGCCTGTGAACAGAAGTAATCATGGCCATTTTTGAATTCTTTATACACACTTGAGTTGAGTGGATTCAGTATGATGCAGAGGGGAAAAGGTGACCTCCAAGCACATTCTGATGAATTGCCAGATGGAGTAATATTTTATAAAGAATGCACGAGGAAATTGAAAGAGATAGTTTTATCACCCAACTGTGACACGTTTACTGAAGTCTCTTTATACTGATTTCTCTTCTAAGATTTATTAAGTAACAGTGGTGTACTACGGAATCTGGACCATTTTATCAGTGTCATACATGAAGTCCAAGGACATGCACTAGTAAATCGGGTGTTTAGACTCCACCTCTACACCAAAATTGTATCTTTTTTTGAATCATTGTCATTGAACTATTATTTATATTCGTTGTGGGTCCTCGATGGTACAAATGTGACCAATTCTCTCCATGATACTTTAAGTGCGAATCCTGTTGCGTTTAGCTTGGTCTCAGTGTTGAAGCATACTGGTTTAGAAATCTATTTGCACATGAAGCTGTGTGTGAAAATGGTGCTGTGTGGAAAGATACACCAGTTTATTTGGGCTCCCCTATGTTTGTACACATGTTTCATGCATGCACCAGTGTTTTGATGGAATAATTGCAATCCTCTTCCCATTAATGAATGTTAAGACTAATCATATCAGGAATTGCAATCCTTTTCCCATTAAAGTATGTTTAGACTAATAATTTCAGGAACTAACCAGGACTAAGTGACATAATTTTGAAGATGAGCTGATCAGTAAATTATTGGGTATTTTGAAGGATTAGCACAGGAATGTGAGTGCACGTGTTTTACTAGCATCAATCCTCAGGTTTTGATGGAAGTGATGGACACTGGATGGAGTATTACCGGAAATCATCAAAACTCAAAATAGTGGTTGGCAAAGGCAATCAAGGGAAATGGGCTGCAGATTGGGACTGAGCCAGAGGCCATAATGTCAGGCAATACAGAGCTCAGCTGCTCAACCATGGTTTTTGGTCGGGCGCTGGACACTCAGAGAGATTTGGCGGGGGGTGGGCGCCTGGCACTTGGCCGGAGGCTGGGGTCAATTGGTCGGCGACTTGGGCCGGCTCCCCCACCGGACTTAGTCTGGTGAGGAGTGTGTGAGGACACCCAGCAGGACTGAAGAAACAAGACCTGACGAAGGGTGGACGAGCTCCTTGTAAGCCAACAGCCATCTTCCGTGGAAGAGATTAAAGCCTCACCACGTATCTACGAATGGTATGCTATGCATTTAGTAGGAAGAGACATGATGAACTTGGGCACTGCACAGTGTGCCTGGACCTGCTCAAGGCCTCCGCCTAAGGAAGGGCCGAGCTCAAAGAAGCGGCCGTGACTGGAGGCCAACACAGCCTTGGGCTCGGGTTCGGTGGGGGCGGCAATGGGCAGTGCCAAGGCAGCCAGCGAGAACAAACTGGAGGAGAGGCTATACTTGGTGTTGTCGCAAGATCGAAGAAGATGGAGATGCATAGCCGCCAACCCCAGATTCGGGATGGCACCCACTGATTGACAGACAGAGCTTCACATCTGCAAAGAGAACAGTTCAGCCATCAGCAATTGGCGGCAGCTCTGTCCACACAACCCTACGCCTGGACATTGTACTGTGGTCAACCGAAGACAAGAAAATAATTCTGGTTGAGCTGACTGTGCCGTGGGAGGAGGGATGGGAAGAGGCCCATGAAAGAAAGGCCTTGAAGTACCAGCTCTTACTGCAGTAGTGTAAAGACAAGGGATGGCAGGCATGGTTGTTCCCTGTGGAGATCGGCTGCAGAGGTTTCCCAGACAAATCAGCATGGCGGTTGTTGTCAGATCTGAGCCTGGATGAAAGGAGCAAAAAACAAGCAGCTCGTAGGATGGGGGAAGAGGCAGAACGAGCCTCTTGTTGGACTTGGAGTGGGTGAGAGGAGGGAAGCTGGAAGCCAGGAGCAGATGGGCAGTGATTTGGCCACCACTGCCGGCCCACCAACTGGAGAGTGTCATGGTTAAGGATCGAAATACTCTGTGAAGGTTGGGAACCACCTGATGACATCTGCTCCTGGCTGAAGGCTACGGTTACCTTACAAGGTAACTGGAGAATGCACCCTAACAGGTGTATGTGACAAGACAAGTTGGAAATGAGACAGGGACTCTGGAAAGACTACTGAGGGACAGGCACTCTTGAACAGGCTCTTTGCTTAAACTCCTTCCTGTTCTCTTTAAGAGATTTCTTGCCTTTGACCTGCTCAAGATGGACTCCCAATCAGCCCACTATTAAGGCTCTAATTTGAAATTAGAAGAGACCTAAACTTGTTTCAAGGCACCCAATTTTAGTCTGAATGTCCTATTAGCATAGTTAGATTCTTTCCAGCTGTTTTTTTAAAAATACTTGCAAATAATCAATGATCCCACAAATAGCATAAGATTTGACCCTGCTGCTTTTCCAAAGATGGTCCACTCTGGGACTTCAACCTGAATTAATTATCTGAAGTGGTTCAGCTTGTACATTGAGATGCCTCAATGCCTTCATCTTCAGTAGTCCCTCAGGATAGAACTTGATTTGCTGAGGCAGTACATGGGGCTAATGTAGGATCCACAGACAATCCCACTGGCAGAGCCTGAGAGAATGAGCAAGTGTGTTATATGTGAGGTGTTGCACTCCCTCCACCATTTACACAGGGCCTCCTTGTGTTCCCAGTACATTGACTCAAAGGTCACAGAGCTGTCCTTCATTAGGCAGAGGTTTTCTTCAAGGTGAGTTTGGGCACTTTTCTGCCAGACGGTCTCTTCCTGTGGCGGTGCCTGGAATTGTGATTTTGTTTGTGAATCTGTTGTCAGATTTATATACAATCTGATCCAGTCAGGGCGGCTGACTGAATGGAGTTAGGACCTAAGTGCTGGGAATGGCAATTCAAGAGAGAATGTTTCTATATGTATATGTGCTGGAGCACACAATACACGATCTGAATATGTACACTAAACGTTGCAGTTACATTTAGTGACTCATTAATGTTGCATTTAAAATATATGATGCACAATTGAATTTATAGTTGGTTGACAACCAATCAGAATCACCTCACAAGCAGTAAGTCCACAGAAGCTTTGAGATAGTAATTCATCCTGTAACATATCTTCAATGTATTGTGCTTTGCGTTCAATGTTTAGTTGTGTTGAACGCAAAGGAATAACATTTCAGAAATCAAGTTCAATGTGCATACGGATTCCAACATTCCACGCTGAATGCCTGCAACCATGGAATAATTTCTATCTCTGCATCTCAAACAATAGCTTTGGAGGGGGCTTTTGTTTTTGCTAGTTAATCCATCCATTTTATTTTTGTCCAGTGGCCAAAAAAGCCATAATCTTTTAATTTTGAAGTGACTGTTAATTGTCCATGTGTCTTGGTTGTTCCCCAACCAAAATGATGGCTGGAGTGCAGAAAGGAATCAAGAAGACATACAGTATCATTTCTCTCCAACAGTCAGAAGTGCTGTTCCTAACACAGTATTCATTTCACCAGTAATTATGGACACATTTCTTGTAATAGTGAGTAGTCTTGTAATCCTGATTACATAATGAATATTTTATCTCTGTGCCAAGTTTTACAGTTCATCACAGGAAACCTTTAGCCATTATCTACATTTTGGCCCAGTTCTATGTGCTTCTCGCCAACTAATCGGTGTAGTGTAAGTGACAACATTTTTTTTTGGTTCAAGTGGGTTTAAGTGGGTTACTCAATACTCAGTAAAAATATCAAATATAGCTATTTTATTAAAAAATATTTGATTATGTAGTCACATTATTGAGATGTTAATGATGTTTAATGTTTTATTAAATAGTAACACATTACTTAAGTACATATTCTAATTTTAACCCCTGTTTGAAGCTATCCCCAGTATCCAGCAGATTTTAACCATTGGACCGAATTTGAATGGCACAACAAGTTGTGCAGATCAAAGGCTGGGTTCACACTGGCACCAGTCTAAAGCGGCCCTCAACTAAGTAAGCCCAACAAGGTATGAAAATCAGTGGAAGAGGGAGTGAGGCAAAGTTTCCATGGCCTTGGTCTTTCTTTGTGAGTCTGAGAAGTTTCTACCTGAAATTCTCAGGAAGCTTACTTCTCCAACTTTAAGTAATCTTGCATATTTCCTCAAAATTGCTTTATCTGCCGTCCCATACAAGTTACACCTTAGCAAGAATGGGATCAAATGCCATAAGCATGATGATACCCTGGTTTGTATTTATTAATTTGGTTTTTACAGAGCTAGATTAGGACTTTGCCGCAGTGACAATGGAACAGACCATGGGATTATTCCACCATGCCTGTTTACTGCTGTCGTTACTGTGTGGTCGGGAATCTTTTGGAGGGTAGGCCTCAAAATCCCCGGCCTTGCCTGCTTTTGGCAACCGAGTAGGAGGTCGAATCGTTCGGACAGAGATGGCGCTCAGTACTCGGTGTCGGAGAGCTGATGAGAGCTCAAAGTTTTCTGATGACTCAGAATCGGATTGTGATCGGCGTGGCAGGGTGAGTTTTTCTTCCTCCTCCCATCTGCGTGAGATGTGAGACATTTGAGAAACTTTGAACTTTATTGTGCTCATGGACTTCTTCATCAAGTTATGGTATTGTTGCACTGTTGTAACTATATGTTATAATTATGTGGTTTTGTCAGTTTTTTCAGTCTTGGTCTGTCCTGTGTTTTGTGATATCGCACCGGAGGAGATAATGTATCATTTCTTAATGCATGCATTACTGAATGACAATAAAAGAGGACTACATGTCTTCATAATCATCATAAATAGCTTCTCTGCTCTTCCTGTACCAACTCAGGCAAGTTCAAATTCCCTTTTTATTTTTCACCTGTCCGCTCAGTCTTGTTCTTGAAATACGTAGAACGAAAGTAAGCATCTTGCATTTGTGTTTAGAGTATCAAAATCCCATTGGTCACTAGGTCATGGGTTTTTTTGCCACTGAGACAGTATTTTTGCATGTTTATACTCTTCTCATTTTGTGGGGAAGAAGAATATACGCAACATATTATATTAAGCATTTATTTGCACCAACTGTTATATCTGACAGAAATTACAGAGTATGATTATAGACTAATTACCTTATTTAATGCTGTTGGGTTATACCGGCAATGGGTTCAGTAACCAGATAACTGGCAAAATAAACCAGAGAAGAGATGAAGAAATTTTACTTCATGCATGCAATAGTTATAACCTAGAAAGCACTGCATAATGGAAACAAATTCCATTATGAGTAACTTGCAAAAGTGAATTGGATATGTTCACAGAAGGCACAGAGTTGCAGGAATGAGAGACAAGAGCAGGGAATCTAGAATAATTGGTTATTTCTTTCAAAGAACCAATGCACTAAGTTGAATTGCTGTATGATTCTAAATATTCCCTTTATTCCCAGTTACTTAAAAAAAGTCATTAGCTTTTTAAGCTTTGTTCAGTAGGCAGGGTATAGCTTCTGGATGAGAATGGCCTCTTTGCTCTAACATTGAAAATATTATCAAAATATTTTTGAAGTATCGAGTGAAAAAGTTGTAATGATACAAACACGGTAATGATAAAGTGCCATTGTAATCTATTTATTCAGAAAAATTATGGATTATTGCCTCCTCTTTAACATTGATTTTGTTGGGAGAGTGAAAGAACTGTTTCCTACTTTTCTTAGGCTTGGTACCTCATGATGTAACTGTAAGCTTTGATGACAGAGGTAGCAACACATCCAGGAAATTTTGAAAGAGAGGCCGGTGCTGCAGCTTGCAAGGACAGGCATTTGAGAACGTATTTTCAAATATATTGGTTGCGGTCCTTGAGCAAGGGAGCCATTTGCAATGTCAGCAAGCTCTGGTGCCAAGAATGACATTGTTGTGAACTATTTCCTATTTTGTCTGCTTATGGAAATGACAGTAAAGACGTGTCAGATCACAGACTTAATTTGGCACTTACCTGCCAATGGCTGAACATTGTTATGTAATTTTTGGTTTGTCTCTTTCTGCACTTGTCAAGAAAGTCTCTGGTAGCCAAACTGTTTCTGACATCTTTTAAAAAGCTATTTTTATTCACTGGACATAATTAATAATAACAGTGCTTGCAGAATAAAGTTTTACTATGTATCAAAATGAAAACTGCAATTGTCATACAACACATACGTAAAGACGCCCCAAAATCAGCAGTGGTATTGCTGTCATCTCAGTGTTTGATAAACAGCCTTGCACATCAGCAGACTGGAGCTCTGTCTCTGTTGGTGGTCATCCTTTCTCTAGAGTAAGGTCATTCTTGGTCCATGTCCCACTCCAAAGTGGTTTAGGCACGAGCTCTGGGTGCACATTCTGGGGTAGTGCTGAGTGAAGTACCTCTTCTGCCCTCCCAGCACTACTTGGAAGAAGAGCACACAGGACATTCTCCGCGTTCTGGCAAATATTTGTACTTCACAGATCACTCTTTTACTTGTTAGTAATTAATTAAGAACCTGGTGGCATGGTGTGAAGACAATAACCTATCCATCAACGTCAGCAAGATGAAGGAACTGGTTGTTGACTTCAGAAGGAGTAGCGGACTGCATGACCCAATTTACATCGGTGGTGCGCATGTGGAACAGGTCAAAAGCTTTAAGTTTCTTGGGGTCAATATCACAAATGACCTGACTTGGTCCAACCAAGCAGAGTTAACTGCCAAGAAGGCCCACCAGCACCTTTACTTCCCGAGAAAACTAAAGAAATTTGGCCTGTCCCCTAAAACCCTCACTAATTTTTATGGATGCACCGTAGAAAGCATTCTTCTAGGGTGCATCATAACCTGGTACGGAAGTTGTCCTGTCCAAGACTGAAAGAAGCTGCAGAAGATCTTGAACACGGCGCAACACATCACACAAACCAATCTTCCATCCGTGGACTCACTTTACACCGCACGCTGTCGGAGCAGTGCTGCCAGGATAATCAAGAAGAGGACCCACCCAGCCAAAACACTTTTTGTCCCTCTTTCGTTCGGGAGAAGGTTCAGGAGCTTGAAGACTCGTACAGCCAGATTTGGGAACAGCTTCTTTCCAACTGTGATAGACTGCTGGACGGATCCTGACCCGGTTCTGGGCCGTACCCTCCAAATATCCGGACCTGCCTCTTGGGTTTTTTTGCACTACCTTACTTCCCATTTTCCTATTTTCTATTTATGATTTATAATTTAAATTTTTAATATGTACTAATTTTAATGATTTTTAATATTTAATATTTGTAATCCAGGGAGTGTGAAGCACAGAATCAAATATCACTGTGATGATGGTACATTCTAGTACCAATTGTTTGGTGACAATAAAGTATAAAATATAGTATATTGCAATTTATGGGCGCATACGGTGTTGTTGTATTTACCATATTACAAAGCTGATGATTCTCGAAGTGTATTTCATTGCCTGTAAAACAACTTGAGGTTGTGCAAGACGCTACTAGAAGAATATTCTTCTCAATGACAAATTCTGATGTTCTTTCAGTAATCAGAATCAGTAATCATATGTCATGAAATTTGTTGTCTTTGCAGCAGCAGTAGAATGCAATACACAATAATAGAGAAAAAAAACATGAATTACTGTAAATATATGTATTAACTAAGTAGTGCCAAAACAAAAATGTTTTAAAAAGTAGTGAGGTAGGTTTCGTGGGTTCAATGTCCATTCAGAAATCGAATTGCAGAGGGGAACAAGATGTTCCTGAATCGTTGAGTAGCATGAAATCTTACCATTACATGCATTTGTGATGTTCATGGCACGTTTTAAAAATGAGATTTTCCTCTGGTGATTTGTTTCTTTTTATGAAAGTCTTTTTTATAATCTTTCCTCAGATTCATAGACGTTCCCCTTTACTGCCCAGAGTTAATTTTATCCAATGACCTCGCAATGCTGCTGTCAGTAAAGCATCATTAAATGAACGGGACATTATCAAGCCTTCAATTTTAACCTGTAACCTTTTTAGTAAAAAGTGCACAACATAACCAACTTCCGCTAATTATGGAAATATATTTCTAGTTACCTTGCTAACCATCTCATGTGATTTAGATTCTAGTTTAATTCTAATTTTGATTCCATAAACACCAAAGGAAACATTATCTGCTTAGAATAGTTAATGGCCATATAGTAATAACAAATCTGTATGTTGTTTGATTGGAGTACACAAATACAATTATATTCTTTTGTTTTCCTGAGTAAAATATAATATACTGTTAATCTCATCTAACTTGTAAAAAAAATACCATCTCTAAGCCACACAGATCCCATATGTCTTGTGCTGTTGCTGATCTCAATCAGGCCAAATATCTCTACCATTGCAACAAGGGGAAGTCCTCTTTTTACCATGGACAAATGTCCAGTGTGGCTACGAGAAACCAGGAACTGTGATTAATAAATTAGTATTATTTTGTTTAGTTCAGTGATACAGTATGGGAAGAAGCCCTTCCAGGCCAGTGAGCCTGTGCCACCCAATTACACTGATGTGACCAACTAACCTACTAACCTGCAAGCGTTTGTAATGTGTGAAGGAAACTGGAGCATCCAGAGCAAATCCACACAGTCATGTGGAGAATGTACAAACTCCTTACACACTACAGTGGAATTGAACCAGGTCACTGACGCTGTAATAGCATCATGCTCACCTCTGTTAATAGCAGAGTACTGTTAAATATCTTCAGACAGGGAGTCAGTTGCGGTGCTGTTGGGGGGGGGGGGTGAAGGAAAGTGGGAAAGTAATTCACAGACGAAATTGCATCTGTGCATCTGCACAGATATAATCAGTTCCTCAGACACCGTCTGTTCTGTTGAATTCGCTCTACCCATCTATAATCCTTTGTACTGTATCTCTGAGCTGGATTTAAATGCAGATCCTAGATGGAAATTGATTCTATAATAACAAATCGCGGTACTTAGGCTGCTGTAAAATAATTACTTTTAATGGTAAGTCGTGAAACTATAGTTGGGGAATTATTAACTGTCTTTCCAATGTCTTTAAAATAATGGGAGGAGAATTTTGAAAGCCACGCTCAACTTGGCAACAGTCATTTTTCACTTTGTATGCCACAGGGGAATTTTTATTTCGATGGACAGCTTAACCTTCCAAGATTTGCATCTTTTTATGTTTTGCCCCATCCTTGCAAAGCTATAAACTCATGCATGCATTCACGTTATTCAGTTACTTGCAATTGTCCATCATTTACCCTGCAGCAGTTACTTGATGTGTTTCAAATTTCAATACGTTTTAATGATTCTTGAATCAGTTTATTCATAGCACAGCTTTGTGTCAGCAATTGTTCAGCCTCTTGCACTTTGACCAAGAAGTCCCTTTGTGTTTATCAATTAGAGATTTATTTACCCTTCTAACTTATTTGTACACACAAAGTGGTCTGAAATGTGCCCAATCTGGCTCATAATTTGCACTTGCCTCCTGCACATTTACTTTGGCTACATAAACGTTGTGGATGCCCATGATTCAAATCAAGCTCCGGACTCGCTGCTGCAGCTGTTCCACATCGACTAAGCCTCAGGTGGTATGTCTGTGGCGCAGACCCAGACTACTCAAACCTCGTAGTTTCAAACATCTGATTTAAGAAAGTTGCTGACTGCATGTCACAGTGCACAAGTACAGAAGTTTGCAATGCCCTGGTCTGCACAATTTCATTAGCCTGCATTATCCTTTTGTTCTGCCAGCAGCAGTATCATTTGAAACATTAATGTAATAATTTCTCCAAGAATTCGTTGGCTTGTGAAGTTGAAGCTGTGCAGTAAATTTGATTTATTTTACACGTAAACAATGTTATTGGTTGTCCATCATTTGTGATGATTATGTGCAGGAGGAGTTTGATACTGAAAATGCCATTGAACTGGGGCAGTTCCACTCTTCCAGCTGCAAAAATCTTGGCCCAATGGTATGAAAAATTGTCAGGACTGGAGACTTCCTCGACTGCGGTGGATAGCCATGACGCTTTCTGTGCCCTGTCATGCCGTTTGCTCTCCATGAAGCATTGCAGCACCACCTTCTTGGCCGTTGGATCTTGTAGTTAATCTCATCCGCTCCCAGTCTGCCGGAACTGGCTTCACATACTGTAGTAGGAATATCCCTATCTTACCGGGCTTAGAGGTTCCCGGCTACCCCCACCTGGTTTAGCCTGCCTGTCAAAGCAGTTTACATGCAAACAATTACTTGGAGCCACAGGAGAGAACTGGGTGGCAGGTGGGGACCAAAAACTGGTGAGCTTCCCTGGGTGGAGCACGACAAGCCCACCACCAGAGGTCTACCCCTCCCTGGACACCCCACACACCCCACAAATGAACTATATGCAGTTTATCCAAATATTTATCAGCAATTTTTCAAAGTTAAGCATAAGGAATCCAATTTTTGAAATCACTCAAACTTCAAATCACTTTAAATTGTGAACTTTTCTAATTGTGTTGATTCACCCCAATCATAATGACAAACAAGGATGCCATCTCTTTAGTTCTTAGTCCACTGGATAACTATGGATCCAGTGGTCTGAGAACTAAAGAGATGGTATGTGGTTTGCTACATTATATATAATCTTTCTAGCATTGCTAACCAGTAGATAAAAAAATGTTGATTTTATTTCCATATGAGTGGACTACTAATCCTATTGCAAATTTGTACTTTTAGAGGATTCTGCACCTCCAAGACTGGATCTGCTGGAGGCAGTTATGAAAGGGTTGAGAACATGCCACCATTTCTCAATATGTCTAATCCCACAGAGTATATTGGCACCACACAGGGAAAATGATCCTGGGAGTGTATCCAAATTTACTGAAGTTTGTGACTTCAAATAATGATAGATGGGGAAACGTCTCGTCTGCTGTGTTTCCCTCTCATCTTCAACAGCGATCATGACAAAATCTATAACCAAGGATGTTAAAGTAGAACATTGAAGAAAGAACGGTATTGTATGCTGCTGAGGAGAACAGAAATATCATTGAGTTTTGAAGGGAAAATCAGGTTTTATTAATCAATTAGAGTTCTTTGAGGATTTAACTAATCAAGTAAATAAGAGTATGGGTTGGAACTAGTCCAAGTGATGTAAATATTTTAGAAAGTATACACAGAAATTTTGTCAACTATGTTACAACACATAGAATTGAGGTAATATATTGACATAAATTGAGTGTTTGTTACCAGTCAGAGAGCAAAGAATGAGAATAAATTGGTTTTCCTCAGTTTGGCAGGCTGTATCCAATGGTGTACCATAGGGATCGATGCCTTGGACACCTTTTATTCAAAATCCATATTAATGATATATCTAAAATGATAAAATTTCATGTTTCCAGGTTTGTTAATGCTGCAATATTAGGTGAAATTTTGAGTAGAAAGGAGGACATAAAGTTGTTTCAAAAAATATGGGTAAGCCAAGTCAGTGAGAGGGAACATGGCAAATGTGGAGGTCATCCATTTCATTCCAAAAAATGGACAAGCTTCTTTTTATGGTGAAAGATTGGACAATGATGATGATTAAAGGTCACTGAAGACTAACATGTAGGTAATTTGGGAGATAAATGGTATGTTAGCTTTCATTACCTGAAGATTTGAATTTGGGGCTAAAGACATTTTATTTCAATTTCCCAGCCCTTGGTGGGCAGCATCTGGGGTATTGATTTCAGTTCCATCTCTCACTTAAAAAAGAATATATTGGCCAGAGAAGATCGGCAACGAAGATGTATAGATTGGTTCTTGGGATGGCAGAGTTGTAGGAGATTGAGTAGAGAGAACCTATAGACTCACTTTCAAGGACTCTTCATCTCATATTCTCGATATTTATTGCTTATTTATTTATTTGTTATTTCTTTCTTTTTGTATTGTACAACTTATTGTCTTATGCTGTCTGGTTGAACGCCCAATTTGGCCAGTCTTTCATTATTTTGTTATGGTTTTTATTTTATAGATTTATTGAGCGTGCCCACAAGGAAATGAATCTTAGGGTTGTATATGGTGACATATACATACCTTGATAATAAATTTACTTCGAACTTTTTGAACTTTGAATCTTCTTTAGAGATTAGAAGAATGAGAGGTTACCTCATCAAAACTTAGAAACGTGGTTCCACAGGGCTATTTGGTTTAACAGGATGTGTACAGATTCACTCAGTCTCACTTGCTTATATACTGGGGTGCTCTCTTCAGTTACCTGATGAAGGAACCACAGCCTTTGGCCAGGGACAGATGTCGTCAGGTGGTGCTCAACCTTCGGAGTGTTTCAACCCTTAACCACTACACTCTCCAGTTGGTGGGCCAGCAGTAGTGGCCAAGTCATTGCCCATCTGCTCCTGACTTACTGCTCAACTCTTCTCTCCTGCTCCATACCCAGCAAGATGCTCTTTCTGCTTCCCCCACCATCCTGCGAGCTGCTTGGCTCTTACTCTTTTCATCAAGGCCCTGTGCAGACAGCAAACTTCATGCTGACCTTGCCGGGGACCTTCTGCAGCCGATCTCCATGGGAAATAGCCACTTCTGCCACCCCTTTGCCCCTGCACTCCTGGACTAGGGATTGGTACTTCAGGGCCTTCATCTCATGACTCCCCTCGCATCATTCCTCCCATGGTACTGTGAGCTCCACCAGGATGATTTTCTTGTCATTGGTGGACCACAGTATGATGCCTGGTCGATGTGTGGTTTGTACCACCTCCGGGAACTCCAGCAGATTGGACTTAAGCCTCTTTGATATGACTGACGTGGCTCTCTCCTTGATGAGAATGACTGCCTGTTTGTCTCTCTGCCAACTGGTCTCTTCTTACACCTCTCCCGCTCCAGTGTACCAGCGAGGGACAGCAGGATCTTGTCGTGGCGCTGCCTAAACCGTCTTTGAGTTAAAGCTGTTTTGGATCCTGACATTATGTATGCCAGTGAACCCGGCTGACCACACAGCTTGCAGTTAGGGTCTTCACTCAGTCCCCATGTGTGCAGATGTGATGGTATAGAGAGTGTCATACATAGACCGCAGAAGGAAAGAAATGCGGAAGGGATCCAGCCACCAAAGCCGTGCCCAAGTGATCTTGTGCTTGGGAAGACACCCTGTGACCACGACACCACTGCCCTCGATAACCACTTTTCATCTTTGTGGCTCCGTACCTCTGCCTGGACCATGTCATGCCTATACCTTGCACTTGCACTCCCCATCATTGGAAGTGTGCTAAGCTGAGGCCTTGCCGTCCCAGGCATGGATTACCAATGATGTCTCTCAATTGCAGGGAGCTCACTGCCTGATCTATAGCCGAGTTGGCAGCCTACTTTCAGCCCGACCTCGTTGTGACTCCTGCTTGGTTTATTAGCCTGTCATCAAAGCCCTCCAGTGTTAACACAACTCTACATTTTGCCACCTTGAACTCCTCCACTGCCAATGATAATGGTAGCTGTAGCTGGCCTGATCTTATGTAGAGCCCCACTGAAGAAAAACTTGAGGGGAATAAGGAGTAGACTAATCAGAACGTAAGTGAGGAGAGATATTTTTGTATATCTAGAACCTGGTGGATCTTTGGAATTGTGGAGGCTCAGTCTTTGAGTTAGTTGAAAACTGCCATTGGTAGATTTCTGAATATTGGAGGAATCGAGGGATATTCTGTATGGAAAGAGCAGGAAAGTGGTGATGAGGTAGAAGGTCAGCTGTGATGTTGATGAATGGCAGAGCAAGGGCAAATGATCTGATGACCTACTATTGCTCTTTATCTTCTATCATGAAGTTTTTGAGGAAAGCAAGATTAAATGGACACATAATAGGGGCAGCACATTGATGACAGTGTTTTTAAAATCCCTGTCACTTCTTTGAGTTGCACCACAATCATCTTGGGAAGTTGCAAATTTTCTGAATTGGATTTGTCATATTAACACCATAAATGCATGTGCCTGATAGAATGTGAGTGCCTTGCGAAGGTTGCTTTTCCTCTCGACATCTCAGTGCTTCTTTAACATCTGTAACAGTCAAGTCAGCACTGTGATAAATGATGGGTACCACTATAACAATGCCCAAGGGCAGTTTTCTTTTGGTTCAGCCATTCACTTGATGGATGTCCCTGCTACTGGATTAAATATCTGTTCCCTCCTGTATTAGATTCTAATGACTACAGTACATAATGTGTTAAGGTTATTTAACAGTATCCCCCAACTTTTGACATGCACTCACGTATACTCAGAACTGTTGAGGAGTACAGGAGCATTGAAAGTCTTCAACCACTTTTCAAAGTCACACATCATCCTGATTTGGACATGGTTTTCCTTAGTTATTTCTGGGTTAGACCTACATTTATTGGTCCTCACCAGTTGCATCAAGAAGAACATAGGTGTGTTTTCAGTTTGAATCATTGCCAAATGTGTCATGATTTCATGTGCAAAGAAATGTTGATTCCAACTCAGAAGTTTATTTTTGTGAAAGATAATATGCTGATAAAGTATTGATTGCTTAAAGAGTGGGGAAAAGATGATGCCATTCAAATTTAGTTATTGGAAGTTGCATTAGGCATTTTGGATTGTTGGGGCGAAATTGGAAGGACAAAATCCAGGAAAGGATCACAAGTTCATTGTCGACACCAAAAATACTCGTGCAGCTTTTGCTTGGAATATTTAGTTTTCTGGATTTGGATTTTGACTCTGTCAGTTGCACTAATCCTGGTGGCTTTACTCCAATCTGCACTGTGATAAGCTCTGTGGACTAAATGATATTTAGATGATATTGTGATTGGGAAAAGAAGTACATCCAAGCAAAAGCCTGTGATACTTTCATCACCCCGTGGCTTGCCTGATCTTAATAAACCCTGTGATCTTAAAGCTCTGAATGCCCAGTGTTCAGCTCACCACTCTGGGAGTGTGTACTTGCCATTGAACTGACTCTGCAACAGCAGTCTGCAGCCATAGGCTGTAGCACCGGGCTGGCTGTGTGACTCTGGACTTACTCTGCAGTCCGTGTGCTGTGGATTGTTTGTTTGCTTTTTTTTTATTGTTTGCATGATTTATCCTTTCTCGCATATTGGATTTATCGATTGTCTTTGTGGTTTGGATTTATTTTCATGAATTCTATTGTTTTCCTTTGTTTTGTGGCTATGTGCAAGCAGATGAATCTTAATGTTGCATAGTATATATATATATGTTAATAAATGTATTTTGAACTTTGAATTTATAAGCCAAAAGACAACAGCAATCATCGTACAACCCAAATGACTATTTCACCCACTGTTAATTAATCCATCTGCCAAATAAGCACGATGAGATGATTATAGCTCAGGAGTATATTACGCTGCTAATCCTGTCTCACTTTGAATATATAAATTTTATAAATTTATAAATTTCCATTGGTAATATCAAATTTATGTCCTTATTCAAGACTAGAATTCAATAGTACTCCATTTCCTGAGAAGTGAACTAATTTATTAAGAGTATTCCTGAAGCATATTTTCTGGAAATGTTGATAACAAGTTGAGCTTTACATATGTTATTTTGAAAAGGGCAATAGCAATGACTTTTCTGGTGAAATATTATAAGCCACTATGTTGTGGCACAAATTACAGGTTTACAACATGATTGCTTAATATGTTGATAAATGGAACAGATTTTATTTTTATCTTTTGTTCTTCTGGAGGGTGGAAGTACTAGAATTATTTTCTGGCAGTGGTGAGTAATTGGAGGCTCTGCTTAATTTTCCATTTGCTTGGACCTTGGTTTCTAGTGGTACTACAAATTCTAGCAAATAATGTGGTGAAGAGGTGGCAGGAGATGTTATGGTTTGCCTCCATTTCATGTGGTTAATGTAAGCTTCAGACTGTAGGTATTTAAACCAACTTCCCTATTGCAAGTCGGTGTGTTTTTTGTAAGTACTTACACCAATGAGAGATAGAAATGTAGTAATAATTTTCTTTTGACCCAAAGTTGATTTTACTAGGTTTCTTTTATTGAAATCTTCTTTGAAGGAATATAACATGGAAGTAGAGGGGCACCTTATAAATTGACTTGTATAACCAGTGTAATCATGCAACGATATATATTTAGTCTCCAAAAGTGGAGGGAGTTTGATTAGGTAAAGCTGTAATTGGCTTAATCCAGGTTGCATATGAAATGTATAGAATCCTAAACACAATAAGTATGCTAACAAAAATAGCTTTGATAGTGCCAATAGGACCGATACTGTGCTGAAGGTGCAACATGAGAATCCACTGTAGACAAAGGTATAATACATGTCAGGATTCTGAGGAACTTTGACTCGGTCAGAGTTACGACATTTCAATATATCAGGGAAGGCAGAGCTTACTGGGTATTTTTGATACAGGAGGCAGGCACATCCTTTCTGTTAGAATTATGTTGAATTTGATCAGAGACCAAAATTAATGATTACTTTTGAAACAGACAATGGGGCACAGGATGTTGAATTACAGTGACCTTGACATTTGACCTGGATGTGAATAAAAACTATAGCGTGGGGCTGGAAGTGTGGTAGGAATTTGAAGGACCGTAACTGCTAAGGGACTGTACTGTTTTGAAAATCAGTTACTGCTGTCCATAACAGAAGTCCTGAAGGCTCTGTTTGCTGCTGCTGGGATTAAGGATGTCTCTTTAGACCAAGGGTTCCCAACCTAATGGTTCACGGTAAGGCTCATTGGCATAAGAAAGGTTGGGAACTCCTGCTTTAGACAAAATAAGCATATGGAATGGAAGGAGGAGGTTTCAGTTAGTATGGTCTGTGTGGGAACCAGTGGCGGGGGTAGAAATAGTTCAGCTGAGAGAAATTGAAGAGCAAGGTGCAGAACATTTGCGGGATCAGGTATGGATTGACTTAAACACTTAGAAATATTTCAAGGTTGCCGTCGACTCCATCTCAATTTACAAAGATTTCTTTCAACATAATGAAAGGTATGTCCCATAAAGCATCTTGTGCAATACTTCCTCCAACAACATTTTGTTATCGTTAAGAGGAATAGATAGAGTGGATAGCCAGCGCCTCTTCCCCAGGGCATCACTGCTCAGTACAAGAGGACTTGGCTTTAAGGTAAGGGGTGGGAAGTTCAAGGGGGATATTAGAGGAAGGTTTTTTACTCAGAGAGTGGTTGGTGCGTGGAATGCACTGCCTGAGTCAGTGGTGGAGGCAGATACACTAGTGAAATTTTAGAGACTACTAGACAGGTATATGGAGGAATTTAAGGTGGGGGGGGGTTATATGGAAGGCAGGGTTTAAGGGTCGGTATAATATTGTGGGCCGAAGGGCCTGCACTGTGTTGTACTATTCTATGTTCTATCATTGCAGTGTTCTATTTTTGTTGTTATTGTTACTGGGATTTGTAAGGATGTACTGTGCATCCTTAAAAGTGGTTGTTCTAAGTGCTGCACCTCCTTGAAGAACATATGGCAAGCCAGAACTATTCATAATAGGCTGTATTTAATTAATAAATGAAAGGGAGATGTTTGGTGGACATTATCAACCTTTCAAGATGTAATAGATAGCTAATGCCAACAATGTCTAAGAATGTTTAATTTACGAATTAAAACAAAATTAGTGACCATAGGGTTATCCCTGAAAGTACATCACATGATATGAAGGGCTGAGGTGTTGTATTTCAGTGAATGGAAAAAGGCTTAAACATAATGTTAGAGAAACAGTGTAATGTATGGATCTATTTCTCTTAGAGCAGTGACAACCCCCCACCCCCCAACCCTTGGCACACCATATCGATCTGCTGTCCACACAAGCATATTGTTCTCCTTCGCTCATTGCAATGTGAATACATCAGTGAAAGCCATCTCCTGTGTGTGTGCTTTTATTTAATTGAGATGTAGTTGTGCACAGACACAACAAATTGGCGATGAGTACCAACTTGAATGTTGGAGAATATCACCAACTGCACCAACAGTTTTGGGACGAAACACCGAGAGCTAAACAGTATGAGAAAGCTGAAGGACACGTGAGTAATAGCGAACAGCGCGCTGAATTTAAAGTGAAAATAATGTGGCGATGGCTTCAGTCGGGAAAGTTAACGAATTTGATAACACTAATGAAGGCTGGAAGTTGTATGTCGAGAGGATGGAACTGTATTGTAACGTGAACAGCGTGGAGGAGCAAAAGAAAGCACGAAGCTTAATGAGCTTAAGTACCTACAGTCTCTTACGCAGCTTAGTAACCCCTGCAAAGCCAGCAAGCAAGACTTTCAATGAAATTGTTATAATTTTACAATATTACAAGAGCCCTAAATTGCTGGCAATAGCTGAGAAATTTAGATTTTACAGAAGGAACCATTACCGAAAACATTGCAGAACTGCGCAAACTTTCCTAGTACTGTGACCTTAGAGATGGACTTTCTGATGCATTAAGGGACAGGCTTGTATGTGGCATGAATAATCAAAGCACTCCAATGAGGCTAGTGGCAGAAAGAGACCCAACCTTATACCAGGCATTGGCCATTACAATATCGTTAGAGACTGCAGCAAAGGATGTAGCAGAACTACAGAAAAAGAGGTTAGAATGTGAAATGCACAAAATGTCCCTAAATGATGCAAAAATGTTATCAATGTGGCAAATCCTCCCATGATTCAAATGACTGTTGATTCAAAGAAAAAGTCTGCAGGAAGTGCCACAGACGAGGTCACATCGAGAGTGAAAAGCAGACAAAAAGCACAACCAAGTGAAAAATCTCAAATACAAAATGAAGCAAATGCATAAAGTTACCGAATGTAAAACAGAATCAGGCAACGTAGAGTCTGACAAAGGTGAATAGTCATGCTTAGAACTGCATAGTATAACCGAAGCAGATCACAAAGTCATCTGGATCACTATAGATGTGTCTGATATAAAACTGAAAATGGAGCTGGATACAGGGACAGCTTTGTCCATAATTCCCAAGGCTGACTACAACTAACTATTCATGAAGAAAAATGGCATCAGGCATTTCAAATCAGCTCCTCACCACCCAGTAATGAATGAGTTAGCTGAAAGGTTTATCCAAACCCTCAAGAACAGACTCGATGGGCCGAATGGCCTACTTCTGCTCCTATGTCATATGGTCTAAGTCCATTAAAGTTTTGGACAGGGAGGACATTTCTCTACAGCACAAGGTGGACAACTTCCTTTTGGTGTATCAGAACTCTGTTCATGCAACAACAAATCAACCAGCAATTCTGTTCATGAGCAGGAATCTGAGATCTCTGTAGGCCTCCTGAAACCAGATCTACAGAGGGAAGTGCAGGGTAAACAGTTCAGCTAGTTGCCGACTGAAGCAGCAAGGAGCTTCGAGATTGGACAGGAAGTCCTAGCATGTGATTACCCAGAAGACAAGTGGGCACCCAGTAGGATAGCTACAAGAACTGGATCACTGATGTACACAGTGGAAGTTGGAGATCAGACGTGGAGACTTCATGTGGACCAGATACTGGATGCTCAACCGAGGAACACACCTGAGTAAAATTGCATCCAACAAGACGGGCACATTACAGTCACCGGACTTACCACTCAGTGATGATGTCACTGACTGCAAAGTGACTCCACAAACTGAGAACGCTGTCTTAGACAAGATGCCTACCAAATCTGATGGCACTCCACAGGTCATGAGGTGCAAAAAGAACGTTGTCTTTGACAAGACACCTGCCAAACCTGATGCTACTCCACAGGTCCAGAGATGCTATCCCGAAAGAAACAGAGTTCTACCCAAATAACTGAACTTTTAGAACTGTGAAGTTAATTATGGACTGTTATTGTGAAAGCATGTTTACTTGGAATATGTGTTAATGAAAGGGAAATTGAAAGTTTTGTACATATACAGTTTTATGTGGCATTAATCTAAAGGGGAGGAAGTGTAATGTATGGATCTAGTTCTTTTAGAGCAATGACTCCACCCCCTTTAGCATTAAGTATTGATCTGTTGTCTGCACAAGCACTTTTGTCTACACATGCGCGTTTTCTCTCTCCTATCGCAACGTGAATACACCAGTTAACGCCATCTCCCACGTTTGTGCTTTTATTAAGTGATATGTGGTTGTGCACAGACAGAACAACCAGAATCAAAGTCATGTTTCCATGAATTTGATAATTATGATCCGGGCGAGCACAAGCTGCTCACGGTATTGAACAAGCCCGAAGATCCAATACTTTCAGGCCAGTCATGGCTGGTTTGAGTATTTTTTAAAAAATTTCCAGCCTGTGTAATTTTTGTCTTCAGGTGGACAGGTAAATGCAGATAGCTTTGTGGCAGAAGATCCCCTAAAGGACCTGGAATAAATAATTGAGCTAATTTTATCATGTTATTTCTCTCCCCATTTATCAAGCAATATTGTGCAATTGCCTAGAGTATTTATCACCAACAATGCTCCTAAACATCTGGTTAATATCAAGGATATGGCTAAAAGTATTCACCAACAATACTTTATTATTGCACCCCATGGAACTTGGTGTAAGTGTTTAGTTCACATTTTGTTACCATGTGATTAGGCATGTCTTCTCAGAATTGAATAGCAATGACAGGCTTATTCTTTAGGAAATTTGAAAGAGATACAATATCAAAATAAGCACAGAATACATCAATGCCTCTTGCGATGTTGTAAATGTGTATAATAACGAATGGTCAAGCGGATAAAAGGGACCAGAGTGTATTCACAGCTTTGAGATTTGGTTTGATAACATAGATCAAGATGATGTAGAGGAGTTACTAGAAATCCATGAAGAAGATCTTGCTAGAGGTGATCTGGTAAAGCTTGAGCAGCACTGTTCACAAAAGGCTATGGTGTGGAACATTTGATAAGAGCATTATGATAGAAAATGCTGTGCTTTACTAAAAGGATCATTACCAAATGAAGTAACAAGAAGTTCGGATTTCCATTGACTACTGAAAGCTGTGTTCATCAGGCATTTAAGAACAGTCACAGGAAGAACCCACACAGGCATTATCAAAAGCTCTATCAAACTCGGATTCACCACTACCATGGCTATTAGCTGAAAATCAACAATTGTTTCTTCTTTCTCCTGATATCATTTTGATGAGCACAACCCCCATTACCACTTGTATACAAAAATATGAAAATATGATTTAGGGCAAGAGAACACCACCCCCTGAGCCTGTTCTATCTTTTAATAAGATCACTGCTCAGAGTAGAATCTCAATTCTACACTTCCACCAAAAGCAATTACTTTTTCTCCCCATTAGGAAACTGCCTTAAGGAAGATTCTATATCTACCATCCTTAGTTCCAAAGACTCTGAGAGGAATCATGACTGTCCTCTGTGGGTGTGCCTTTATTTTATGATTCCTCTTCTGCAAGGGGATATTCATTCTGTCAAAACCCATCGGGACTTTGCAAGAGCCGCTAATTGTGTACCATGAAAGGTGCATTGTGTGTGTTTTAGTATCTTGAAGATTTAATTTTAGAGATAATATTCAATTATATCAACATAATTATCTAAAATTCTTTTAAGTCTTTAGCTTATTTTGGCTGAGATTCTTCAGTTCTGGAGTTTTACCAGAATCTTTGAAATTAAAGGGAAGTGCCTTTCTAGTAAGTAGGATGTTTTTTGTCTCTCTTTGGAAAGCAGCACTATATATCGAGAAATAATCTGTATTTTTTTTCATGAGCCACACCAGTTGGCATAGATTTCAGTGGATCAGAGAGTGGAGTGGAAGAGTGATTCATGGTTTACCGGCAACTACCGCCAGTAGCGAGAACTATCCTGTTAGTTTCCATTTCTGTAAGTGCCAGATGGATCTCCTGGACAAATTTTACATGTTCCATTCCTCTACTCACAGCAGTATTCTGGGGAAATTGCACCACTTTAATTTAAAAGGATGCAGTGGTCTTCCACTGTCAAATAGACTTTGCTTTCTGAGTAGATGTATGTTGTTTGCTTCACCACAGAATGTAAAGTGGTGGTACAGATGCAACTCGATGGCTGAAGTAGTGGTATCAGTCAATACTCTATTTAAATAATGGACCAACATTTGTTGGAGTGAAAGAAACATTGTATGGAATGCCTTGAGGTGAACTGTTTATCCTTGAATTCAAACGTTGTTTAGAATAAATCGCTGAATGCGGAGCTGATAAAAGTACAATAAGCAAAGGTACATTTGGGATTTTGGTGTATGTTATCTACTCTTTTTTGTGTAAACCTGCAGGTCAAGATCAGAGGTTGATATCATGCATACTTATCATCGTTGTTTTGCTTCTTCAATTATGTAGTACAGTTAATATTCACCCAACAGTAGCAGAGGTAGTTGGTACAGATGGACCTTCACTAATTCGACTACCTGTAATCCGGTTCCTTCGATAATCCGGCACTGATCATGCTTAATGCGATCCTTCTGTAGTTCGGCATTTTCACTAATCCGGCACTCCTCAGGTCCCAATGGTGCCGGATTAATGAAGGTCGACCTGTATCATGTTTGATTATTGATTTTATTAGATTTATTACCCCAGACTTAAATGATGTGAAATTTATTGTTTTATGGCAGCAGTATAGTACAAAGAAATACAGCAAAATTACTATAAATTACAGAAAACATAGAACAGTACAGTGCAGTAGATGCCCATTAGCCTATGATGTGGTGCTGACCCGAAAGTGGTAAATGATATACAGTGCTGGAAAGTGCATGGTCATGCACTTTGGTAGTAGAAATAAATGTGCGGACTATTTTCTAAATGGGGAGAAAATCCAAAAATCTGAGATGCAAAGTGACTTGGGAGTCCTTGTGCAGAACACTTTTAAAGGTCAATTTGCAGGTCGAGTCGGTGGTGAGGAAGGCAAATGGCATGTTAGCATTCATTTCAAGAGGTCTAGAATACAAGAGAAAGGATGTGATTGTGAAGCTTTATAAGGCACTGGTGAGGCCTCACCTTGAGTATTGTGAACAGTTTTGGGCCCCTCATCTTAGAAAAGATGTGCTGGCATTGGTGCGGTCTGGAGGAATGAAAGGGTTATTATACGAGGAAAGTTTGATGGCTCTGGGTCTGTACTCACTGGAATTCAGAAGGATGAGGTGGGATCTCAATGAAACCTTTTGAATGTTGAAAGGGCTAGACAGAGTAGATGTGGAAAGGATGTTTCCAATGGTGGGAGAGTCTAGGACAAGAGGGCACAGCCTCAGGATAGAGGGGCGTCCATTCAAAACAAAGATGCTGAGGAATTTCTTTAGCCAGCGGCTGCTGAATTTATGGAATTTGTTGCCACGTACAGCTGTGGAGACCAGGTCGTTGGGTGTATTTAAGACAGAGATTGATAGGTTCTTGATTGGACATGGCATCAAAAGTTACGGGGAGAAAGCCGGGAACTGGGGTTGAGGAGGGAAAAGAAAAGGATCGGCCATGATTGAATGGCGGAGCAAACTCGATGGACCAGATGGCCTAATGTCTTATGGTCTATATGACCAATCTAGCCTTTCCCTTCCACAGAGCCCATAAGTGCCTATCTACCTGTTTCTTAAAAAGCTCTATTATACCTGACGGTGTATCCCTGGCACGTACCACACTATGTTCATTTTTTTAATATATGATGTGAAGAAAAAGGAATAACAATGTGTTCTTGAGTTCATTGTCTGTTCAGAAATCTGATGGCAGAGGGGAAGAAGCTGTTCCTAAAACATTTGAGTGTGAGTCTTAAGGCTTCTGTACTTCCACCCTGATGGTAGACATGAAGAGGGCACATCCTGGATGGTGAGGGCCCCTAATGACGGATGCCACCTTCTTTAGTCACTGTCTCTTAAAAGGACGAATGGGAGGGTTGTGCTGGTGATGGAGCTGGCGAAGTCTACAACCCTCTGCGGCCTCTTGTGATCCTGTTTACTGGAGCCTCAATTCCAGTCTGTGATGCAAATCCTCAAAATGCTCTCCACTGTACAACTAAAGAAAATTGCAAGAGTCTTTGTTAGCATACTAAATCTGCTTAAACTCCTCATGAAGTAGAGCCACTTGTGTGCTTTCTTCATGATTGCATCAATATGTGGGCCTGTAATCGATCCTCAGATGTAATACTCAGGAACGCAAAGTTGCTCACCCTTTCCACCATTGACCTCTCAATGAAGACTGCTGCACATTCTCCTGACTCCCCCTTCCTGAAGTACACAATCAATTCCTTTGTCTTTCTGATATTAAGTGAGAAGCTCTTGTTGGGAAACCACTCACCCAGCTAATTGGTCTCACTGATGTACACCTCCTTGTTGCCATCTGAGATTTTACCAACAACAGTGGTGATATCAGTGAGTTTGTGAATAGTATTTTGACTGTGCTTAGCCACACAGTCATGCGTGTGGGGAGAGTAGTGCAGTGGGCTAAGCACACATCCTTGACAAGTACCTGTGTTGATTCTTAGTGAGGGGTACACATTCTACTGATCTGTACTGACTGTAATTAACTGCATAGTTTGAGTTCCCTACAAAGCTGATAACATGTTTACTTCAAAAGTATTGTCTATACAGATCGGTTTGGTGAATAAATTAATCTTTATTTTCCAGAAGCCTGCATTGTATTGATCAAGATTAATAAAGTACAAACATTCCCTGAATGTAACAGAAATACAACAAAGGCTGTAAAATGATTGTAGTGCTTGAAGAAGAGGCTTTTTCTCCTGTCAGTGATCAAGTACTTATGGGTACAATAGTACCATTGAGCAACAAAGCTGCATTTAAAGTGTGTGTGTGTGTGTGTGTGTGTGTGGTCCTTTCTATCGCAAGTGGAGGTGGTTCTCCCAATGATGTTCTCTTTTCAAAGCCCCTTTGATTGAATTTCTATACATATAACAAATGGCCTTTGCCACATCAACCTGGGCTTTTCAATGAGAGAAATATTTTTCATTTGTGGTGCACTACAAGCAATGCTCAACAGTCAATAAGCAAGTCTGCTCCATCGGCTCCCATACGATTTATCAGCGCTTTTGCTAAGGGTAGCCAAACGATTGGGTTTCAAAGATCAGCCACTGGGATTGCTCCAATTATCAGATTTCTGTGTCTGTAATTGGGTTTCTGAATTTATTTTTTCATTAAAGTGCTAATCTGTTGCATTGAACAGAGGTAAGCTGGAGTTTGCTGGGTCTATGGTTTGTGATCTAACCTGCACCCATTTGATCTGGTGCCAACCACACACAATGTTCATACAGCTACCCTGTTGAAGTGATTCCAGGCAGCGACAGCCACACTACCTAAGCATGTCAGCATGGATTTTCATGAGTAGCTATCACCAGCTGAAGCATGTAATTGACATTCTGATTAAGTCCAGCCGGTACCACGTAAAAGGAGGTGGTGGAAATCGTTCCACAGGTCCTGCAAGTCTGCAGGAAAACATGGCTGAAAACATGAGGCGAAAGTAGGCTTATTGCTCTTCCAACGTCCCGTAGTTGATGAGTTAGAGAGGTCGTCTTCCTGTGGAGCACCTTGGAAAAGCCAAAACACAGCAGGATCAGTGGGAATCAGATCCATGGCTTCAAGGTCCAAAGACATGAACAAACTACCATGGGAAAAGTCCACAGTTACATAATCAAATCCTGAAGGCACCAATGGCCTTATCTATTCCACTGCATACCCGTTCTCTGATATCATGCAACTGCCAGCAGTCACAATCCTTCAGGACTGAGATCTAATATTGAAAAATACAATAATATAAAGTTCTCCTGGAACTAATTATTTAAAGCCTCAACGGTATATTTTGCAACTTCCACGCTTTGCCATCTATTAGTCCATGACAGAGCAAACATTGTGTGCATTTTCTAACACCTTTCTCCCTCCCCCTCACCTTCTGTTGTGTGTTTAGTATTTCAGTAATATTTGAGTAATATTGTAAATAACTTGGTTGATTAAGTGTTCTTGTTCGTTTAAATGTTTCATTATGGGTTATATATAAAAGCAAGTGAATGGCTTACAGTGCATCGTTACACCACCATGTCATATGTGAGCACCTCACTTCACGTAAACTAAGCGTACACGAATATCCCCAGGCTCCTGTGTTTTTCTTTTGATTCGTTATTTGGAGTTTTAAAGTGGAGCACCCTCCTGCTCCCTCTAAACCTCCCTGCCACCACCCTCAGTTGCCCTGGTCTGTGGTCAGTAAAGGGCTCCTGAAATCACCAACTACCCACCTCTTCCTCAATCTTGTACTTGCCTTCCCCCTGCTCCTCAGCCACTGGCTAAAGTACCTAACTCCAGCCATTGGAAAATACAAAGGGCAACAAACAATTGGGAAAATGCCCTGTGTTGGAATAACCTAACCAGCAATGACTTTAGCGGACAACTGTCTGCCCCAGAATATTGGCAAGTTACAATCTGGATGTGGCCATATTGTATTTATTCTTGTTCAGTGGAAGGTGCTAAGAGTCTAGAGTTGAGCAGATGTTCCTTCTGCAAGTTGCCGTTCAATGGGTCTGACATTGTGGTTGAAAAACACACAGCTGATTGGTGCATAATATAGAATTCATACCTATTCATACCTATTCTGCCGGCATTGGAGGTTCAGCATCATTATATCCTGGGCACTGTTGCAGATGATTTAGACACCCTGATGGAGGGATCTGCAGGTATATCAATTCAGTTGGACCATAATTTTTATTGTCCAGGCGATATGCGTGTTCTGTATATTCTCTCTGTGTTTGTGGTAGATAGGACTTTTCATCCTTATCCTGTCTCCTCTCCCCCTTTCTGTCAGATAATCCTGCATTATGGTCCTTCACGACCTCATGTAATAGTCACCAAATCACCTATCCCCGACATCAACTAATTTAATTCAACTGAAGTTTAACCATAAGCTACAGTGCTCCCCTACATGTTCTAACCTCTCAATATATCTGAATAAACAAACTCTAAGAAATCTCATCCAAATTAATTGCCACCATGCCATATATTATGAAGAATTGTCTTTGTTGGTGGTGTGATAGGAATGTGCGGAATGAGGGAAACATTCTTTATTTTGAGGCAACTCAGGTTTTCCCTCATGACTTTCTCTGCTATGCTGCTGACTATTTTGTTATTGCTTCCTGTGCTTGCATTAAACTACAAAATGTCATCACCAATTGCTGCCAATTTCTACCATGCTCTTATCTTCCCATGGTCTGTTTCTTTCTCGTTCCTCGGGTAAATTAGAAATTGTGTGCATTTCAAGCTTACTCTCACACATAACAATGTAAACCATATCTGTTCCCACATTGCTTTCTATAAGGACTTCATTCCATTCTCTCAGGTTCTCTCTATTCATAGTATCTATTCTAACCTTCCATATAACAAAGCTTCCAAGAACTGCTGGCTGAAACTAAATATAATCTGACCCATTTAAAATACGGCACAGTGCTGAAATAGATAGACAAAATGGTGATAACTTACAGCACAAAGGAGGAAAGGTCGGTCCATCACATATATGCTGGTTTTTGAAAAGAATAAAGTGCTCAGTCCCACAGCTTTGACATTGAATTCCTTATTTTTGGGTTACTGTCCAACCCATTCTTAAAATAATTTCTCCATCACTTCAGATTCCATTTGTTACATGAGTGGAAAAAACAAACAAAATCATCTCATCTTTTTTGAACTTGCGCCAGTGGGTTTAAATTTATGATCCTTGGTGAATAAATTTTCATTTGAAGCAGTTTTTATCTATCCTCTATATGGAAAATCTTCCATAAGACCATAGGAGCCGAATTAGGCTATTTGGCCCATCGAGTCTGCTCCACCACTTCACCATGGCTGAATCATTTCCCTCGCAACCCTGTTTTCCTGCTTTAATCCCATAAACTTTCACACCTTGACTAATCTTTAACCTATCAACCTCCTCCTTAAGTACACCCAATGACCTGGCCTCCACAGCTGCCTGTGGCAATGAATTCCACAAACACACCACCCTCTGGCTACAGAAATTCCTCCTCATCTCCGTTATAAATGGACATGCCTCTGTTCAGTCTATGCTCTCTGGTCCTCGACTCTCCTGCCATCAAAAGACCCTCTCCACCTCCACTTTATCTAGGCCTTACACCATTTGATAGATGTCAATGAGACCAACCCCCCCCCCACCACCCCCATTCTTCTAAATTCCAGTGAGTAAAGGCTGCTCATACGATAAGCCTTTCATTCCCGGAATCATTCTTGTGAACCTCCTTTGAACCCTTTCCAATGTCAAAATCTTAGAAAAATGTTTCAAAACTGCTCACAGTACTCCACATGAGGCTTCACCAGTGCCTTATAAAGCCTCAGAGATAATATTTGCTTTTATACACTAGTCCTCTCAAAATTAATGCTAACATTACATTTGCCTTCCACAATACCAATTCAACCTGACAATTAACCTGTATGGAACCCTGTATGAGGACTCCTAGATCCCTTTTCACAGCAGGGTCTTTTTACCCCTTACAGTTTCTTAGCTCTGCCCTCAAGGATTCCACATTTCCAATCCTATGTCACCTCTTCCTAATGATTGACTTCATTTTTTACCAATGCAGAGACATCACCCCCTCTGCCTACCCACCTGTTCTTTTGATACCCTGTGAATCCTTGGATCTTAAGCTCCCGACTATGATCTTCTTCCAGCAACAACTCAGATCTCCACAACATCATACCTGCCAATCTCTAATTATACCACATGATAATCTACCTTTATTAGGCTGTGGACCCCTATCATTAACTGAAGGGTCCATGGGCCCCAAGTTGAGAACCCCTGATCTAACTTATTTAGTATACTCCGTGCATTCAAATATAATTCCTTCAGTCCTGTATCCATCATCCTTTTCAATGTTGTCCCCTGTTTACACTGCAATCATCCCACTGACTGCAATTATGCCCAATCATCCTCCTGTCCTTCCAGACAGTCTCACTACACTCTGTCCCTGCTTGGAAACCAACAGCCCTACCACTCCAGTTCTCATCCCCTTACCAAATTAGTTTAAACCCTTCCAAACAGCTCTAGCAAACCTGTATGAAGTATTTTGGTCCTCCTCAGGTTCAAGTGCAATCTGTCCCTTTTGTACAAGTCATACCTTCTGCAGAAGGTATCCCAATATTCCAGAAATCTGAAACCCTGCCCCCTCTATCAGTTTCTCTGCCACACATTCTCTTGCCAAGACATCCTATTTCTACCGTCACTGGTACGTGGTACAGACAGAAATCCGGAGATTGCTACCCTAGAGGTCCTGCTTTTCAGCTTCCTACCTCGCTCCCTAAAATCTCTCTTCGGGACCTCCTCGCTTTATTGTCATTGCATCAAAATTAAAAACCTAAATTTCAGTTGCTCTTAATTTCTAACTTGTTTTAGCCTCTTGTCATGACTGAAGCCTCTCAACCCTGGTAACGTATTTTTAAATTTGCTCTGATCCTATCTTAGATACTAGCCTCTTTCAAGAAGCCCGGTGATGAGAATTGTTCACGATACTCCCACTGTCTAGTGAATACAACTTCCTACATACTCATTGCTTTTCAATTCACTGGTTTTATTTGTGCACTTCCAAATCCGCCAAATATTACCATTCAAGAGTGCACGGACAGGTGACACTCTGAAACATCCTGACTTTGCAATCTGCCTCCATTTTGTTCCATTGCTAGGTCAAGCACTTTGCTATCTTATCATCCACAGTGTGACGACACCTTCAACACTGAGACCCCAGTGACTGCAAGTGGGCAGCATATCAAGGCTATGAGAGCTGGTCTATGATTGCTGTGTGATTTACTTCTGAAGGAATTACCTGTGCTGATTAGTCAACCACTGGCATGTTAAGTTGTAACACCCTCTTCCTGGAAGCCAATATCTTTTTACTGTAAAAAAGCATGAAACCATATTTCATTTCATTTCTTCACCTCAACTTTGTGCCACATAAATATTTTGTATATGGACATCGAGAACTTTTCATGCCATTTTTTAAAATCATACCATACAGTATATTTCCATAAACACAAAATAATCTGCAGATGCTGGGGTCAAATGCTGATGAAGGGTTCCGGCCCGAAACGTTGACTGTTCTTTTCCACAGATGCTGCCCGACCTGCTGAGTTCCTTCAGCATGTTGTCGGTATATTTCCTTTATTTAAAAGCCCCTCCCAAGTGTATTGTTGCATCCCTCACAGCCCATATCAATGTTCTATTTGTCACCCTGAAAATGCTCTTTGTAACTTACAACTTTACCAAGTGTTAGTCATCTGCAAACTTTAAAATGCTGCTTCCTCCACTGAGGTTTACAAAAACTACAAGGAGTACTGGATCCTGACCTGCAAAATATCTCCCAACTAGATAAAAGATATCAACCACTGCTGTCCGCTCTCTGACACTGCCAACTTCATCTTAGCTCTGTGATTTTCCTTTAATTCTGCAGAGTTCCTTCTTAAGAAGCCCCTGTGTGGCATTCTGTTGTTCACCTACTGCATTACTTCCTCCATTGATCCTATCGACGAACTCAACCTTCAGATGAGATTTGTAATATTAGCTGTGGAGAAAACATGATGCAGGCTGAATTACAGAAAATAGATAAATACTCCTGAGTGTTGGCAAGATTGGAATATTTCTGAAGATTTTGTCTTTTGATATTTAATATTTGATCTATCACAAGAAGGTAGCATAACAGAAGGAATATGAGCAGTGAATTTTTTACACTTGTAATATAATGTCATGCTCCAAAATGATAGGATAACTCATTACAAAGCTAATTTAGTGTATATGGAACATATTTGGTATCTGTTAAGAGTATAGGCTTTTGGATAATATTCTCTTAAATGATATATCTATTTATTTCTGCAAAGCAAATAGTAACAGAGTGTATAACTTACGAGCTGACAGTTTGATTTCTCAATCCCATCTTTTTTATTATCTGCCACATTCCATAAATAGAAAAAAATCTCAATATATTGTTATTTATTCATTTAGACTGAAAAGAATGAGTTGATAATCTTTGCCTTCTGAATTAGTCTTTCTAAGTGTCTCATGCTATATTTTCCTTTTCTGTAAGAGGAAGATTGTATACCATCTTCCCGCATTATTGGTTGTAGATTGTGATTGTTCCATTACACAATCAATCACAAAATAAAGACTCATCCTCGGCCTGGCTTCAGTCCCCCTGGACCAGTGTAATAGGCTGGATAATCAAACTGGTTAGTGGAGCAGGTGAGCTGGGTTAATTGTACTGACAATAATGCTCTGCCATGCAAAACTGTGATGATCACTAATACCATCTGACTATGGACTCAGAGAAAAGTGGCATAAACTTTACAAATAGATTTAGTTTATACTTTAACAATCCAGCATTGGGTTTATCAGCACAGGTACAGAGATTCATTTAGAAGTAAAACACGTTGGCCATGAAATAAAATGTAACAAAGGAATCCTAAAGTCACTACTACAGTGTTGTTTATTTTAAACAGTTTTGCAAAATACATTGCATGCAGTATAACTATTGCTTTTATGAAGATTCAAAGTTGTACAAATTAAATTTATAGATTAAAAATTTTAAAAACAGCTCAGAGAGCATGTTAACAAAGTAAAATTTTTTTAAAAACTAAGGGTGCGTGGATTTTTTTCAGGATGCAGTGCATAACCAAATGAATAATCCAATGTGAATCTGGTGGTCAACAGACACCATCTAACTCTCTCAATCACTTTCTCTGGTTTTCTCATTCTACATTCATATCTTCCATAATCTGATTGTGCTATTGCTCACCTCTTTGAGATGCGTTTGGTTTGGAGGCAGCTTGAATAAGGCGCAATGGTTTGGGATTAAAGAATTCCTTTGAGAAATGGCTGAGCAAGTTGGACTGCCAATGTCTAGAGTTTAGGAAATTGAGAGGGGATCTTATTGAAATTTAGGATTCTGAATAGTCTGGACAAGCTGTTCTGGGTAAATCCAGCTCAAGGCATTTAGTTCCAGATTAAGGTGTTGCCCATTTAATATTAGTAGAACATAGAACATAGAATATTACAGCACACTACAGGCCCTTTGGCCCACATCGTTGTGTCGACCCTCAAACCCTGCTTCCCATATAACCCCCCCACCACCTTAAATTCCTCCATATACCTGTCTAGTAGTCTCTTAAATTTCACTAGTGTATCTGCCTCCACCACTGACTCAGGCAGTGTATTCCACGCACCAACCACTGTCTGAGTGAAAAACCTTCCTCTAATATCCCCCTTGAACTTCCCACCCCTTACCTTAAAGCCATGTCCCCTTGTATGGAGCAGTGGTGCCCTGGGGAAGAGGTGCTGACTATCCACTCTATCTATTCCTCTTAATATCTTGTATGCCTCTATCATGTCTCCTCTCATCCTCTTTCTCTCCAAAGAGTAAAGCCCTAGCTCCCTTAATCTCTGATCATAATGCATACTCTCTAAACCAGGCAGCATCCTAGTAAATCTCCTCTGTACCCTTTCCAATGCTTCCACATCCTTCCTATAGTGAGGTGACCAGAACTGGACACAGTACTCCAAGTGTGGCCTAACCAGAGTTTTATAGAGCTGCATCATTACATCACGACTCTTAAACTCTATCCTTCAACTTATGAAAGCTAACACCCCATAAGCTTTCTTAACCACCCTATCTACCTGTGAGGCAACTTTCAGGGATCTGTGGACATGTACCCCCAGATCCCTCTGCTCCTCCACACTATCAAGTATCCTGCCATTTACTTTGTACTCTGCCTTGGAGTTTGTCCTTCCAAAGTGTACCACCTCACACTTCTCCAGGTTGAACTCCATCTGCCACTTCTCAGCCCACTTCTGCATCCTATCAATGTCTCCCTGCAATCTTCGACAATCCTCTACACTATCTACAACACCACCAACCTTTGTGTCGTCTGCAAACTTGCCAAACTACTCTTCTACCCCCACATCCAGGTCGTTAATAAAAATCATGAAAAGTTGAGGTTCCAGAACAGATCCTTGTGGGACACCACTAGTCACAACCCTCCAATCTGAATGTACTCCCTGCACCACCACCCTCTGCCTTCTGCAGGCAAGCCAATTCTGAATCCACCTGGCCAAACTTCCCTCGATCCCATGCCTTCTGACTTTCTGAATAAGCCTACCATCTGGAACCTTGTCAAATGCCTTACTAAAATCCATATAGATCACATCCACTGCACTACCCTCATTTATATGCCTGGTCACCTCCTCAAAGAACTCTATCAGGCTTGTTAGACATGATCTGCCCTTCACAAAGCCATGCTGACTGTCCCTGATCAGTCCATGATTCCCTAAATGCCCATAGATCCTATCTCTAAGAATCATTTCCAACAGTTTTCCCAGCACAGATGTAAGGCTTGCTGGTCTATAATTACCCGGACTATCCCTACTACCTTTTTTGAACAAGGGGACAACATTCGCCTCCCTCCATTCCTCCAGTACCATTCCCGTGGACAACAAGGATATAAAGATCCTAGCCAAAGGCTCAACATTCTCTTCCTTCACCTCATGGAGCAGCTTGAGGAATATATCGTCAGGCCCCGGGGCTTATCCGTCCTAATGTATTTTAATAACTCCAACACCTCCTCTCCCTTATTATTAACGTGCTCCAGAACATAAACCTCACTCATATTGTCCTCACCGTCATCAAGTTCCCTCGAATTGGTGAATACCGAAGAGAAGTATTCATTGAGGACCTTGTTCACTTCCACAGCCTCCAGGCACATCTTCCCACCTTTATCTCTAATCGGTCTACCTTCAATCCTGTCATCCTTTTGTTCTTCACATAATTGAAGAATGCCTTGGGGTTTTCCTTTACCCTACTCGCCAAGGCCTTCTCATGCCCCCTTCTTGCTCTCCTCAGCCCCTTCTTAAGCTCCTTTCTTGCTTCCCTATATTCCTCAATAGGCCCATCTGATCCTTGCTTCCTAATCCTCATGTATGCTGCCTTCTTCCACCTGACTAGATTTTCCACCTCACTTGTCACCCATGGTTCCTTCACCCTACCATTCTTCATCTTCCTCACTGGGACAAATTTATTCCTAACAACCTGCAAGAGATCACTAAACATCGACCACATGTCCATAGTACATTTCCCTGCAAAAACATCATCCCAATTCACACCCGCAAGTTCTAGCCTTATAGCCTCATAATTTGCCCTTCCCCAATTAAAAATTTTCCTGTCCTCTCTGATTCTATCCTTTTCCATGATAATGCTGAAGGCCAGCGAGTGGTGGTTGCTGTCCCCCAGGTGCTCATCCACTGAGAGATCTGTGACCTGACCTGCTTTGTTACCTAATACTACATCAAGTATGGCATTCCCCCGAGTCACCTGTCCACATACTGTGACAGGAATCCATCCTGGACACACTTAACAAACTCTGCTCCCATCCAAACCCTTGGAACTGATCAGGTGCCAATCAATATTAGGGAAGTTAAAGTCACCCATGATAACAACCCTGTTATTTTTGCACCTTTCAAAAATCTGCCACCCAATCTGCTCCTTGGTATCTCTGCTGCTACCAGGGGGCCTATAGAATACCCCCAGTAGAGTAACTGTTCCCTTCCTGTTCCTGACTTCCACCCATACTGACTCAAAAGAGGATCCAGCTACATTACCCACCCTTTCTGCAGCTGTAGTAGTATTCCTGACCAGTAATGCCACTCCTCCTCCCCTTTCCCCCCCTCTCTATCCCTTTTAAAGCACTGAAATCCAGGAATATTGAGAATTCATTCCTGCCCTGGTGCCAGCCAAATCTCTGTAATGGCCACTACATCATAATTCCATGCAAGTTCTCAGATCATCACCTTTGTTCCTGATGCTTCTTGCATTGAAGTACACGCATTTTAGCCTTTCTACCTTCCTATCTTTACACCCTTTATTCTGCTTCTCTTTCCTCAAAGCCTCTCTATATGTTAGATCTGGCTTTACTCCATGCACTTCTTTCACTGCTCTGTCGCTCCAGATCCCATCCCCCTTGAAAATTAGTTTATACCCTCCCGAACCATACTAGCAAACCAACCTGCAGGGATATTTCTCCCCCTGGAGTTCAGGTGCAACCCATCCAATCTGTACAGGTCCCACCTTCTCCAGGAGAGATCCCAATGATCCAAAAATCTAAAACCCTGCTCCCTGCACCAACTCCTCAGCCACGCATTCAACTGCCATCTCCTCCAATTCTTACCATCACTGTCACGTAGCACTGGCAGCAATCCTGAGAACACCACCCTTGAGGTCCTGTTCTTCAGCCTTCTGCCTAGTTCCTGAAACTCACACTTCAGGACCTCATCCCTCTTCCTGCCTATGTCGTTGGTGCCAACATGTATCACGACTTCTGGTTGCTTTCCCTCTCGTACCAGGATGTCGTGCATCCGGTCAGGGACATTCCAGACCCTGCCACCCGGGAGATAACAAACCATAGGGGTGTCCTTCGCACGTCCACAAAATCTCCAGTCTGCTCCCCTGACTATCGAGTCTCCAATGACGACAGCTCTCCTCTTCTCCGTCCCACCCTTCTGCACCACAGGGTCAGACTCAGTGCCGGAAGCCCTGCCACCGTGGCTCACACCTGGTCGGTTGACCCCGTCATCAGTTTCCAGGACAGTAAACTTGTTATTCAGGGGAATCGCTACAGGGGTGCTCTGCACTACCTGTCTACTCACCTTCACTCCCCCCCCCCGACTGTCACCCAACGACCTGCTTCTGGCAGCCTAGGTGTGACTACCTCCCTGTAGCTCTCATGTATGACTGCCTCGTTCTCCCTTATGAGTCGAAGGTCATCCAGCTGCTGCTCCAGATTCCTTACATGGACTTCAAGATCGCCCAGCCCTATGCATTTCTGGCAGATGTGACTCTGCAGGAGAGGGGAGTTCCCCCAAGACTGCCACTTCTCACATGAGAGGCACATCACCATCTCAGGAGGTATTGTAAAGACTAAGTGGGAGCAAGCTCGTCCTTCGCCTCTCGAGTCAAAGCCTCAAAGCTCCACTCCTTCACTGGCCCACTCACACTTTGGCCGCTTTCCACAGGCCGCTCTGCTTGAGCTACCCCTCTGTTTATTTGTTTCTTCTTGATTTTAAATGTAAGAATTGCAAATCTTCAGCATTCTCTAACTTAGTGAGCTCTGGTGATTGTGTCCCTGAACGTGTTCAAAACTGGAACAGACAAATTTTGGTCTAGAGGGCCATTCAGTGATTTGGAGAACCCAATGGAAGGTGGAGATATAAACCATAACAGATCTGCCATGACCTGATTGACCAGTGAGTCAAGCTCACAATCCGGTTTAATATCACCAGCCATATGTTGTGAAATTCGTTAACTTTACGACAGCAGTACCGTGAAATACATGTTTAAAAAAAAGAAAAAACCAGCATATGTTGTGAAATTCGTTAACTTTACGACAGCAGTACAATGAAATACATGGTAAAAAAAAGAAAAAAGTACTGAATTTCAGTAAATATATATCTCTATTGGGCCGGTTGGTGGTGTAGTGGCGTTAGCACTGAACTTCAGGCCAGATGGTCTTGAGTTCAAACCCAGCTGTGTCCTAACCTGGGCAACAGCAGTATCTGTGCGGAAGAAAGGTCTGGCAAACTACTTCTGTATCTTGTCATGAAAATCCTATCGATCCTATGGTCCATGAAGTCACAAAGAGTCAGACTCAACCTAACGACTGAACAACAACAACAAGTGTATGTCTATTAAATAGTTAAGTTAAAAATAAGTACTGTACAGTAGTTCAAAAAAAAAACAAATAAGAAGTAGTGTGATAGTGTTCATGGGTTCAATATCCATTTAGAAATCAGATGGTAGAGGGGAAGAAACTGTTCCTGAATCACTGAGTGTGTCCCTTTAGACTTCTGTACCTCCTTCCTAATGGTGACAATGAGAAGAGGGTATGTCCTGGGAGGTGGAGGTCCTTAATGATGGATGCTACCTTCCTAAGGCACCATATGACTTTCTCTAACTGGTTAAAGTCTTTGTATCTGTTTCCCAGTACATTTTGTACTTTACATTGAACGCAGTTTTCAGATGTTTAGATAACTTGAGGTGCAATAAATATGTTCTTGATCAAGTTACATTTACCCATGATAAACTAAATGTATTTCTATAAAACAAAATTTTGAAGATGCCTCGTGCGAAATGATCCATTCCTCAGCAAGTTGGAGGTATGGTGTTTCCAAGGATCAGCACAGACCAATCATTGTAGTTGTGATGTACAGTTCCAATTTAGCATAACAACTGCGCAGTGAAGTGAGTCAGATTTTGATTGAAACAGAGAATAGATAATATCATACAATAAATTTGGTACAAACACAAGTGAGAAGCCCACCGCATGAATAAACATAGGGGTAATGCATGATTATTGAGTAGGAGATATAAGGGGCAGATAATGTGGGAATAAGACATGAGGTTGACAGAGTGATGACAAGAGGATTGTTAAAACTGGAAGGTGAACATGGGTTTGGAATATTGAGGCCACGATTCAACTGACAAATTAAAGAAGGAATCAATGTAAATGTATTTTCGGGTAAGGAGAAGGTAAGAGTTGTCGAGTAATGGGGGTGAGGTTGGTATGTAATTTTAAAGAAAAGGTAATTTTGTCTTTGAGGCTAGCTAGAATCATACAAACTGCGTCATGTCATTAACTAACAATTTACTGTTCCTGTTGCTGATTCTAAGAGCTTTCCAAGCAGATGCCAAATTAAGAAAATCCTGTGTAGCTGAAATTTGCGTCCCTCTGTTTCTGCCTTATTTCTGTGTCAGAGCATCAGTCTGACACAGGAGTAAGTAAGAAACAGAACGTAGAATTTGATAACAGATGGTCTGTGCTTTGGAGGAACGTTGTTCCTTTATTTTGTAAGAAACCAGTGTGTGAATTGATGTTTAGAAGTACTATGGCAACTGAAGCCAATTCAATTAGCTTTCTGAATGACATGGTGTGGTCAAGTATAAAATGATTATTGTGAAAGACATATAAGGTTGTAACCTATTAGTTCACATGACCTATTAGTTCCCCACTTTCACTTTATTTTCAGTTTACGATATGATGATAACCTCCTTGATATATGTTGCGCTGTTATTTATTTTGAAGCATGATTTATAATACCACTCGTATTCCATAGGTCTTTTTTTAGCTGTGACTGTGGAGCTAGTTTAATTTATTTCTTGACTGATACTGAACAGCCTTGCATATTTTATACTACTACTTTACTGCATTCTCTGACTGAATGCAGTTTAGTCTGTTTGACTTGACTGAATTTTGTTCCCATTTCCGTGAAATGGAGCTAAATTCTATTTTAAGGTTAAATTAGTCACTGACATTCACTTGTGCATTTCTTTGGATAATCTGATACCGTTGTATTTTTTTCTATCACTCTCAATTAATTTTTTCTTGTCTTTGCATGATTTGCTAGGGTTGTGTACAAAATTAACACACCCATAGCCAATTCAGCTCCATTTCAAGCCTGACATGACCTAGATCTGAGTACGTCAGCTTACTGGACTCCATGGTAAAATTATATAACGAGAAAAAGAAAGCGCATCCTGTACTAACTGCACCTCACTGATTATTTCCAGAGCAGTCACCCTATCATACCTCACAGTAAAGAATCCTTGTGCAATTTTTGTGGTGAAAGGTTGACTTGTCTCTATCCAACCCAGGACTGAGGATGCTCTGTAGTTTTTTTTTATTCTAAACTAACCCGAACCTGTCACATGTTGAAACAGTGCATGGCACATGGAATAGGTAACAGACTCATGTTGGCACTATAAACTCTAGTTGTACCGTGGGTTAATTTGGTTACAGCTATGGATTTTATTCACACTGTATGAAGTTATTAAATCGGATGCCTTGTTGCTCTCATCTCACAAGCTCACGCCGACAATATTTTACTGTAGAAATCACTGCCTAGTATTTCATTCAGTAGATCTAAGCATGAATTCTCGTAATTAGAAAGCTGCAGGACGATAGTCAATGTTCAACTCCATTTTGCCAATTAAAGCGAGGAAGGAGATTGAAACATCGAGGCAAATGCAGAAGGTGAGCACCGGCTGCCTATCTTTTGATCATTAGTGAGATTGCTCTGCAACTGGAGAGGGGAGACTGCATTTTGATCGCTGGTAGGAATGCTCTACAACTGAAGAGGGTAGACTACCTCTTGGTCGCTGGTGACATTACTCTGCTGCCAGAGAGGGAAGACCTGCCGCTGGGCCCGGAGAATGTTACGTTGGTTTTCTGCCTTTTGGATGTGGACTTGGACTATAGATTTTTTTTCAGTTTTTTTTATATTCTTTGTTTATCACCTGATCTTTCTCGGTTTTTTTTTTGCGTGCAGGGGAGGCGGATTTGGGGGTTGATGTGCCTGTTCTGTTTCTGTTAATTTTTTTGTGGAGAATGACTTGGGGGTTGATGGTTGTGCTGCCATTCTTTTCCTTTTCGGTTTCATGGCTATCTGGAGAAGAGTATCGGAGTTGTATACTTTGATAATAAATGAACCTTTGAAATTTTGCAACAGTTTCCATTCTATTTTGTTTCCACAATCTGAATCCAGTGGAACCAAAAGTGGAGTGGAATGTACAGCCATATTCCAACCTACAATCTGTATTTAGTGCTACCAAAGCGGGATGAAATTTCACATGTTTGCTTAAGTTAGTCAATCACTGAGAAGCAAACCATTACAATCTATATCCTTTTTTCTACACATCAATTTGTTAAAAGTCAGGATTTACTTTATTTATAATGAGGGGTGAAACAGTACTGATGCATCCCCAAAAGCACCTCAGGAGAAAAAGCACTAACAGCTCTCTTTCCTTCCAGATTAATATAGGTTACAGTCCGAACTTTCTCTGTGTACTTGTGCCCATGATAGTGAACCACCTTCATCTTGCACCAGCTATCTCCATAGGTACCTGTTCAACATTTCTAATATTGATGATTTTGCAGCAATCTACCCTTCCATTCACATGTTCCAACAAGTGTAGACACACCAGGTACTCCCAGTCACTCGAAATCAGTAAATGTAAATCTGTCTATCTCTCTCTGTGCCTTTCTCTCCTACACTGCCTGCAAAGCATGATCACTACATACCCCCTTCTCCTTTCTTCCTTCTCCCCTCTTTCTATCACAAGATACTGGTGGGAGTGGCTGTAGTCTTTCGTGCTGAACTAGAGATGGGAATTAATGTTCTAAGGCTGTCAATTCTTTGAATCCCCTCCAGCCATCCCTCCCTTACTTTCACTCTCTCCAGTTCCATTCCCAACTTCTCCAGAATTTGAGATTTGTGGAATGATGTGTAGATCATTACAAGACCAAAAACAGTCTCTTACCATTCTGCTTAATTTCAATGTATGAAATATATATGAAAATATTAGGAGAAGGAAGCTTTGCTAAGTATACTTAGCTCACTGTGGTTAATGACCAGAAATCTACTGACTGATATTTGTAATTCTTTAAAGGTATTAAATCCGTTTTTCACTGTCACAAAATAAACAAGGCTCAATTTTAAAGCAAAGCCACTTCAATGTGAATATGAGAAAAGGTGCAGAGATTATAGATTTACAGGATAAAAATTGCTTTCAATTTATGGTTACTGAATGGAAGATACCATACTCTCTGTTATTAACATCCAGTAAGATCCTGGAAAAGATATTTTGCTTTCCATTTCCAGGAGAATACCATTGATGATGAAATTTACCACTTCCTTTAGTACACCAGGGGAGCTCTTAGCTGACTGAGAAGGTGCTTTCAATGACCGAAACTTCAAACCTGATACAAAGCTCATGATTGACTAATGAGCAGTAACCTGTATGCTTTAGAGTAATAAACAATGCAGGGTAGGCAGTTCAAAGAATTTGAGAGGTACTATCAACTCTGTTCCTGTAAAATCATCCAAATCCATTGACAGGATTGGTGCACCAATGTCAGCATCCTCCCCTTGTGTTAAACCTCCACACCGGGTTCCTGATCGGGCTCAGCTAATTCCGGCGAATGAACTACATCTCCCATGTACCAAACACCAAATATTCACTCTGCTCTGCTCTAAGCTCTACGACTGCAAGAGATTTCCAGGACAGGAAACACCTGAAGGATGTTCTTGAAACCCTCTTGACGAAATGTAACATCCTTACTAACCCATAGGAGTAACTGCCAGGTAAAAAACAGAGAACAAGCATATTGAAGGTTGCGAGCAGTGCAGTTTCACAAATTTGGGAATACAAAAAGGCAATCATGCACAACCCACCCTCTGCTCCATCTATGACAGTCTGTGAATCTCATATAGGTTCCTTCAGCCATCTCATTTACGAGGTTTAAACACAAATCATCATCAGTCCAACCTAGAAAGGACAAAATTCATGGGCTTTTACAGGTTTTCTACGGCACCCAAGTGGAAACTCATTGCTTTATGTCGTTTGGTCATGGATAGCCATAAACATTTGATACATTATTATGTCAGCTAAAACTAAGTATCTTTTGTACTGGTAGCATTCTTCATCTTGAAAAGACCTTTTCCAATTAGTGATTTTGCTGTAGGTAGAGTGGCTTTCACTGGAAGCTGTCAGCATGTCATATCAATGAATGGGTCTGTTCTCATCAAGCATGAATTACTGTACTCAAGCAAAGTGGCTTTAATCCCTCTTAATTGTCAAACTTAATGCACTCTGCTGGTAGCATTACTTCACACAGGTAAAACATTAGCTACAGCATTTTCCACTGTGCGACAATTTACTTAGCAGATTGAATCAGGCGTGGAACATGCAAAAGCCCCATGCTTTAACAGAGCGTGAGCATCTGCCAAGTCTTCTGTTTAGAGATGCAAATAAATTGAGGTTCTCCTCAATCCTCTGAGGGCAGCTCGCAAATACAATCATCTGAGTAAGTGTCTTACCAACTTGATTGAGTTTTTTGACAAGGTAACGAGAGAGATTGATGAAGGTAGGGTAGTGGATGTTGTCTACATGGAGTTTAGTAAAATGTTTGATGAAGCCCCTCATGGGAGGCTAAACCAGAAAATTAAGGTGCATGTGGTCTGCGGTGAATCTTGTTTGGGTTCAGAATTGGCCTGTGCATAGAAGACAGAGTAGTGGTTGAAGGGACTTACTCAAGCTGGAGGTCTGTAATTAGTGGTGTTCCACAGGGATCTGTGGTGGGACCTCTGCTGCTTGTGATGTATTTGAATGACATGGTCGAAAATATAGATGGCTAGGTTTGTACATTTACGGATGATACCAAGATTGGTGGAGTTGTGGATAGTGTAGAAGACAGGCAAAGGATATAGCCTGATATAGATCAGTTGCAAATAAGGGCAGAGGAATGGCAGATGGAGTTTATCCCTGATAAATGTGAGGTGTTGCACCTTAGAAGGGCAAATGCAAGGAGACAGAACACTCTTAAGTGCAAGACCCTTAACAACATTGCTGAGCAGAGAGATCTTGGGGTCCAAGTTCGTAGCTCCATGAAAGTGGCTACACAGGTCAATAGAGTGGTTAAGGAGGCTTATGGAATGCTTGGTTTTTATTAGATGAGCCATTGAGTACAAAAGTCAAGGGGTTATATTGCAACCTTATAAAAGGCCTGGTTAGGCCGCATCTGGAGTATTGCATGCAGTTCTGGTTGCCCATTATGGGAAGGATGTTGAGGCTTTGGAGAGGGTACAGAAGAGGTTTACTAGGATGCTGCCTGGTTTAGAGGGCATGTGCTATCATGATAGGCTAGACAAACTTGGGTTGTTTTCTTTGGAGTGGCAGAGGTTGAAGGGAGATCTAATAGAGGTTTATAAGATTATGAGAGACATAGATAGTGTAGGCAGAGAGTATCTGCTTCCCAGTGTTGAACTGTCCAATGCCAGAGGGCATGCATTGAAGGTAAGAGGGGGTAGGTTCACAGGGGATGTGAGGCTAAGTTTTTTACTCAGAGAGTGGTTGATGCCTGGAATATGCTGCCTGATATGCTGGTAGAGGCAAATGCATTAGAAGCTTTAAAGAGACGTTTCGATAGGTACATGAACATGAGGAAGATGGAGGGATATGAACATAGTAGGTGGGAGCGATTAGTTTTTGGGAGTTTTTGATTTATTTTTTTAGCTGGTTCAGCACAACATTGTGGGCCAAAGGGCCTGTTCCTATTATTGTACTCTTCTACTGTCTGTAAGTGCAAGAAACAAGCAGCATCCATAGAGAAAAATTGGCAATTGATGTTTCAATTGGAAACCCTTCGTCCATTTCCTTTGCAGTTGTTGTCTGGCCCACTCAGTTCCTGCACATTCCAGCATCCACAGTATTTTGTGTTTCTACTCATCACCGACCTTCTAGTGCCTGTCCCTATCTTCCCCCTCCACACTTCTTACCTGGCACCATCTGCAGGGCTTATATCCTGTACAGAGAGATACTGAGAAAGATGCACGTAAATATTACTGGCTCCAGTGTGGATGGAGGTTGGAAGTAGTGCATTAGGTGAAGGGGGTCAGGGACTTGTATAAGCAAGAGGTATTGATGATGGCACATTCAAAAGGAGCAGTACATGAGAGGAAAGAAAAAGGGATATCACCAAACATTAAAGACAAGAATCAGAATCAGGTTTATTATCACCAGCATGTGTTGCGAAATTTGCTAACTTAACAGCAGCCATACAATGCCATGCACGATAATATAGAAAAATAGAAAATCAGTCACATTAAGTATATATATATATATATATATGTGTGTGTGTGTGTGTGTGTGTGTGTGTGTGTGTGTATATATATATATATGTGTGTGTGTGTGTGTATATATATATATATATATATATATGTATGTATATTAAATGGTTAAATTAAAAATAGTGCAAAAACAGAAATAACATTCAAAAGTTAGGTAGGTTTCATGGGTTCAATGTTGATTTAGGAGTTGCATGGCAGAAGGGAAGAAGCTGTTCCCGAATCACCGAATGTGTGTCTTCAGGCTCCTGTTCCTCCTCCTTGAGGGTAACCATGAGAAGAAGGCATGCCCTGGGCAATGGGCTTCCTTAATAATGGACATTGCCTTTCTGAGGTACGGCTCCTTGAAGAAGTTTTGGATACTATGGAGTCTAATACACAAGATGCAGATAACTAACTACAATTTTCTGTAGTTTCTTTCGGTTCTGTGCAGTAGCCCCCCCAATACCAGACAGTGATGCAGCCTGTCAAAATGCTCTGCAAGGTGTATCTATAGAGGTTTTTGAGTGTTTTTGGTGACAAATCCACTCTCTTCAAATTCTTAATGAAATCTAGCCACTGTCTTGCCTCCTTTATAGCTGCATCAATATGTCAATAAGGGGTGCTCAACACATTTATTAAGAGCAGTATCAAGGGATAAGGAAGCTGGCTTCATGGACAAGATGAGTAAGTAGAGGAAGTGAGTACAGAATGAGGGTGTTATGGGGAGAACAGGCTGGAAATCTTAGACATTTATCCTGGTGCACAAGAAAAAAGGGATGGGTAACAATTGAGGTATTGATATGTTGCCCACCTCCCAAACACAAACAAGATATTCTGGATTTCTCTTTTGCATTACGTGGACCAACCCTCATGAATGTGATGATGAACGGACTGCAACTGCAGAATTCTGAGGGAAACTTGGGAGTATTTCTGAATGTAAATTTGGATTATTAGTTATAAAACATAGGGAGAAATCATATTTTGTTTTTGTCAGAAATCAGAGATCCATCCATTAATCTATAACTCTGATCTCAGACACTGTGGTAGTTTTACATAAGAACAGAAGGATGTAAGAACATGAATCAGGAAATAGAAGCCATTTAGCCCCTCGTCCATACTTTACCCTTCAATAAAATCATGGCATCTGCATTACTCCAATGGCATGTCCCTCCCCTAACCCCATAGGAAGGCAAGGAAAATGGCAATTCCTTGGGTTTGGCAGTGTCCACTCCTCCTCCTTCCCATTCTCTCCTTGGCCTGGTGATGGCGGTAAAAGCTATTTTCAATCTGCTACAGTGACTGTCAGTGGTCAATTCCATTCTGGTCTCTGGTACCAGATTTTTATGTACTGGCCTCTGGGATGTTGCAGAATACCCATAACTGTTGGCTGAGCCAAGCAAGCAGAGTACTGAGCCAAATCTAGGTGTGAAGAGCAGCCACTGGTAGACTTTGCTATGAAAAAGGGTGATGCGATCAAGTGAGGGATCAGGCAGTTCCATGCAACTTATCATTTCCACCAGGCAGCCAATCAAATTGCTAATTTAGGATCTCGTCACTTTGGGAAATCACTGTTGTATTTCTCACCTTTCAAAGCGTTGGAAGCTGACTTGGACACTTAAACGTGGTAACTGCTGCCTCGTGTGTGTCCTGCTATTGGGAAGCAAGTCATTGCTATAAAGGTGCTATCCATGGAGCGGAGGAACAATGTGGAGAAGTTGTGGAAGCAAATAGAGTGGGAAGGCGGTGAAGGTTAAATAGCAGTTCTGGTAAATGGGATACCCTTTCATACGGAGTGGTCCAGTTGGGTTGCATAATGCAGTGCAACAGGATTGTGAAAGGGTTGCTGCCACGGTGAGCATTGGGGTACAGTTTGAATCTAGTGCACTGAGACTTTCACGTTATTTTCCACGCTAGCTTTCCACTAAAAGGGCAGCACTTATAAATCAATAAAGGTGAGTCAATGAAAATAAAATTGCCTAGCGGAGACCTTCAATCATGTACGGCTCTTGACTTTCTGCCTAATGTACTCCTTTTACAGTGAGTGAGGTTTAAATGTCGTTTGTCTCATCATTTTTATCTACTTTCTGTCTATAAGTTGGAAATATGCACTGCACATGTCAATGATGTCATTATGTACTAGAAGTAACCCCAGCATGGAAGTGAATGGTAACAAGAAGCACCAAAGAGTGAGACCTCTGACAATAGCCACATGCGCAGAAACATTCACAAGACTGTTCTATGCCTGTATTTTACAGATAAAAGAATAGGTGCAATTATGTTTTGATAATTTCAGAGACCGTCTATTTGATGATAAATCAATGTCATTCAAATAGATTAAGATCCCTGCAATCTAAGGGCAGGGAATTTTAAAATATTTGGAAATGGCTGTCAGCTTTCACCCATTTTCCTGGTGTATTGAAAAGATTCCATTTTATCAATTAGCATACAGGTGCCAGGCAAGGCCTTCGTTTTGCAGACCAAGAAAAAAATCTCGGAAGACATAGAGCACCACAGTAGTGACATTATTACAGCTCAGGGCATTTTAGAGTTCAATTCTGGCTCTGTCTGTAAGGATTCTCCCTGTGCCCTCATGGGTTTTCTCCCACACACCCAAAATGTTATAGGTTAGTAGGTTAATCAATCATTGTAAATCTGTGGTTCCCAAACATTTCTGGGTTCCTGTCCTCTTGGTTCCCAGACCACATCCCTTGCCCTTTCCAGCCATCTCTTAAAATCTATAAAGAAGTTTGATTTACAATGCACAGTGAAAGAAACTACGAACTACGAATTCAAAGCAGTGGCAAATAATTATAAAAATTATTTAAATCTATTTAAAACTACAAATATGTTTGTTACTCTAATTACAGTAAAAACAGTTTTCATCAACGGTTTTAGAGCTTACATTAATAGTCAAACTATTCACAGCTTCTTTGCTTTTTCACCTTTCAGTGAGATGGATGGACTTGGTGCATTGATATCAACTTCTGAACATCAGGCTGAATGTTACTCATAAGGAATTTTAGATCCCCACACTCAGTAATTTGCAGACTGTTTCATTGCTTTGAAGGAAGTTGGCGACTGCACTGAAACCGCACTCCACTAAATATGGTGTTGTAAAGGCAATTAAGAACATCATGACCTTTTTCCACCAAGTAGGATAGCATTCAAAGGTTTTGTTCTGCAACCAAAAGTCTTGATATGATTTTTTGAAATATGGCTTCAACTCCAAGTCATTTTGTAGCCAGTTCTGTTCTTCCTCCATCCTTGCTGTTAATTCCTCATTACAACTGTTCAGGAATGGATTTCTTACCCTATCTGGAATTTGGATTGAGAGCAGATCCTGAAATCTCTCTGACATGTCTTTAAGCAGCTCAACCAGTATGCTTGAAGATAATTATTGGTATTTATTCTTCCTCTTCCCACTCACAAAGGCTCAGAAATTGGAAAATCTTGCAACAGCCATGTGTGTAAAATAGGGATGACTTGGACAGAAATGTGGAGACAACTGATATGACTTTGATAAGATTCACATAATTTCTTTGCAGTTGATGATTGATTTCATTGAACTTTGTTAAAAATTTTGACAAATCAGCAATGTCATGCCAAATATTCCTGAGTTGATTACTGAATGAATCATTTGAGTCTTAAAAGAATTGTATGACCATTTCAAAAAGTGCATGGATGCATCTGAGTCAAATTTGTTTTGTGAGCCATCTGAGTTCTGTGTGCACCAGCAACTGTTCAAACTGTTCATCGTTCTCATACAAAGAGCCCGAAATAGTCGAGACTTGAGAACATGGGACCTGCTGTGAGAATGTTATTTAATGATTTGTGCAGCTGGTCAGTTAGGTAAGATTTTGTCTGTGAATTGCACCCAGTGAATGGTAAATATGTTACATACAGCTTTGTTTCACGGAAGTAATAACCTCACAGTGGTATTCCTGTCATTGCTGGTGCCCCATCTGTTGCACAAGCATGATTATTGTGAAAGGCATGTCTTTCTCTTTGAAAAATTTGCTCAACAATGAAAAATAGTGACTTCCCCTTCATATCCCTTGCAAATAACAACGCTTGAACTATGCTTTCATCTTTTATGAAGCAAACATAAATAAGAAGCAAAGATTCATTGCCCAGCGAAGTTGACTCATCCGACTGCAGAGCAAATTCTGTTGTCCTAAGAATGTTGCTCAGTGTGTCTTCCCATTTTCAGACATTTCCTCTATTCGTCATTGAACAGAGTAGCTGCTGAGCGGAATCGCTTTAATTATTTGGTCTGGTGACCTATGCAAGACCATGCCAGAATGTCCCCTCCTGTTGGCAGAATCAGGTCTTCTCCAATTGTATGGAGTTTTCCAGATTTAGTAATGAGCAGTGAATTATTGTATGAAGGACACGGACCATCAATGTTTTGTTGTGAAGTGCTGGGAAACATGTTTTGAAGTGTTTTCCATGTAACACCCTGGGAAAGGTTTCACTGCTAACGTAATGGTCTTTCTGTAGAAGCCGTGTTTAGGTTATGGTTAGAGATCATGGGTGCTTTGGAATGTGAGCTGTCCAATGAAGGGAGTGTGTTCATGCAGCTGACAGAAGCTGAGGGTCACATCCGTTTCTGAAAGTTCATGAAGTGACTAACAATAAGCCAAGTTCTTTTCTGCATTATCAGAGTTTACACTCTTCAAATGATGCCTGCACGGTTTCATTGCCTCGTGAGAAAACTCTTTCATATAACAAACATATTGGCTGCTGTTGGTTGCTTGGTGCTGGTATAAATCCATATTTCAGATACTCCTCATTATGCTGTCTGCTCTTCTTTTTTTGTTTGGTCTGCTTCTGCCATTTTTGTTATGGATTAACAACCATGTCCAATCGCCTATTATTTAAGTCCAGCCTCAAGTGCTGCGATCAATACAGGGGAAAGTTATGATGTCTTAATAGCTCAGGCAAAACCTGACTCTCTGCATAAAGGTACATAAAGTGGGTCTGCGATACCTTAGTTGGGCCATGGGTAGAGAAGTGCAGTCAAGGCCATTTGAAAGAGCAGATAATGAACATTACCCCATTGAACACCATATCCTAATTCACAGGAATTGTGTGACACTAGACTCTCTACTATAGGCAACATCCTCTCCATGTCTATTCTATTTAGGCCTTTCAATATTCGATAAGGTACAATGAGATTCCCCCCTCATTCTTCTGAACTCCAGGGAAGTATTTGCCCAGCGCCATCAAATGGGCACCACGGTATCATAGCGATTAGTGCGACATTATCACAGTGCGGGGTGTCTGAGTTCAGAATTCAATTCTGGTTCAGTAACCGATTTAAGCCAACTTAAGCAAGTTTGTATGTTCCTTCCCATGTATGTGCGTGTTTCCTCTGGGTGCCACGGTCCAAAGATGTACCAGTTGGTAGGTTAATTGGTCATTGTAAATTGTGATTTGGCTAGGGTTAAATCTGTATGGCGTAGCTTGGTGGTGGACCAGAAAGACCTGTTTCGTGCTTACCCATCATTCCTGGGATCATTCTCATGAACCTCCTCTTGACTCTCTCCCATGCCAGCACGTTCTTAAGTATGGAGCCTAAAATTGCTCACAAGTTTCCAAGTGTGTTCTGACCAATTGCCTTGTAAAGCCTTAGCATTTATGACAATAGTAAGTCGTTATATGGCAAATTTAATGTCCGAAGGCAGTCCACAGAAGTATTGTCTGACTAAATTTGACACCTAGACCTATAAGGAAATGGTAGAGCAGAAGGCAAAAAGCTTAAACTTGGGGTAGTTTCCAAAGACTGCTTTCAATGTAGAACTTAGAGAGCCAGGAGATTTGGGAAGAATTGGAAGCACTGATAACTCAAAATCTTATTGCCCTAGTAGTAAAAAAAAAGGTCAGGGAAAGGATTTCTTATAACCATATAACAATTACAGCACAGAAACAGGCCATCTCGGCCCTTCTAGTCCGTGCCGAAATAATTTTTAAAAATTAAAGTTCTATTTGACCTATCAAGATGATGAGCAGGGGAGACAGTGCAGGGGTTTGGAAGAATAGAAAGAACGTTAAACAATTATAGAAAAGAAAAGCTGCATTCCCTCGCCATAAATACTTAAGCTGGTAATTGTAATGTGGGAAACAGAGAGGAATCAATTAGCCCAGAGTATGGTCAGCAATGATAATAGTGAGGTGACAAAGAAGACCATCATTGTACTTCTCCAAGTATGCCATGGGATATTTTGTCAACACCCGATAGGACAGAAGTGCTCTTGTTTTAAATATGAATGTATCAGAATGAAACAAACCAAATCTGCATTACATAGAAACATAGAAAATAGGTGCAGGAGTAGGCCATTCGGCCCTTCAAGCCTGCACCACCATTCAGTATGATCATGGCTGATCATCCAACTCAGAAACCTGTACCTGCTTTCTCTCCATACCCCCGATCCCTTTAGCCACAAGGGCCATATCTAACTCCCTCTTAAATATAGCCAATGAACTGGCCTCAACTACATGACTATCTAATTGATTCAACAAAATATAAGAGGCATATCATAAAAATGATTGGTCTTTTATAAGAAGACTATCAATCTGTTGTATCTCCCATTGTTTCTTGTTTTAACCTTGTACATCTTATCAAAAATCAGCATATGATTTTGTTCATAAAGTCTCATTTCATTTTACTCACAAAATCCCAATTAATTCCCCTAAAACCTTGTTGATCTTCAAAAAATAGCCATACATATAGTTGTGTTAAAATTAGTCATCAGAACTTTTGAATGTTGTTCATGCAAATACAATAAGAAACATACAAATCCAGTGAGATTGATCTAGGAAGTTCAGCATCTAACAGCTCAACTGCCCATTTTTTTTTAAATCTTTAAGGATAAAGTACTGTTCTTTTGTATTTCTTGCAGCAGTGAGATTTGTATACCTGTATCCACTGCTGCTTTTTCACATCTCCCTTTTGACTTCAGCTTCAAAACCTTTCTCACCATACTTTTGATCTTCAGTAATGCATTTTGTACGGGATTTAAAATCATTTCCCTGGAAGTTCTTGGCGGAGTATGTGATCATTGTAATCAACTATGCAGCACTGAAAATCAAAAGCTTATAGTAAGTAAGTAATTTCTTAAATTAAACCTATAATTCTATTTACCCTCCTTGCTAACAAGTGCCCCTCACTGTCCCATTTATCTTTATTGCACCCTTAGAAACTTACACTGCCCACAAAGCAGGAGATATCAAGCAACACACATCAAAGTTGCTGGTGAACGCAGCAGGCCAGGCAGCATCTCTAGGAAGAGGTACAGTCGACGTTTCGGGCCAACACCCTTCGTCAGGACTAACTGAAGGAAGAGCTAGTAAAAGATTTGGAGAGAAAAATCTCTTACTAGCTCTTCCTTCAGTTAGTCCTGACGAAGGGTCACGGCCCGAAACATCAACTGTACCTCTTCCTAGAGATGCTGCCTGGCCTGCTGCATTCACCAGCAACTTTGATGTGTGTTGCTTGAATTTCCAGCATCTGCAGAATTCCTGTTGTTTGCGTTTTTGAAAAAGCAGGAGATATCACCCACTTTGGAAATGACTGTTGTAAATTGTCCTGTGATTAAGCTGATGTTAAATAGGTGGATTGCTGGGTGGTGACTCATTGGGCCACAAGGGCCTGTTTCACAACGTATCTGTTAATTTAAAAAATAGTTATTTCTTATTAACAATAAGGGGGGAGGGAAACCAGAGTGTAGGAACAGACGTAGGGGAGAAGGAAGAAAAAGAAAATAGTAAAGTTGTTTGCACCGTTAGTGGTAAACAGAGAGTAAGAGGTGGAAAATTTATTAAATGCATTTATTTTAATGCTAGGAGCATTATAAGAAAGGTGGATGAGCTTAAAGCATGGATTGATACTTGGAAGTATGATGTGGTGGCTATTAGTGAAACAGGGTTACAGGAGAGGTGTGATTGGCAACTAAATATTCCTAGATTTCATTCCTTCAGGTGTGATAGAATCGGAGGGACAAGAGGGAGAGGTGTTGCATTGCTTGCTAGAGAAAATATTATAGTGGTACTCTGGCAGGATAGATTAGAAGGCTCCTCTAGGGAGGCTATTTGGGTGGAATTGAGGAATGGGAAAGGTGTAGTAACACTTATAGGGGTGTATTATAGACCACCAAATGGGCAGGAAGAATTGGAGGAGCAAATTTGTTAGGAGATAGCAGATATTTATAGTAAGCGCAAGGTTGTGATTGTGGGAGATTTTAATTTTCCACATAAAGACTGGGAAGCCCATACTGTAAAAGGGCTGGATGGTTTGGAGTTTGTAAAATGTGTGCAGCATAGTTATTTGCAGCAATACATAGAGGTACCAACTGGAGAAGGGGCAGTGTTGAATCTCCTGTTAGGGAATGAGATAGGGCAGGTGACTGAGGTTTGTGTTGGGGAGCGCTTCAGGTCCAGTGATCACAATGCCATTAGTTTCAATATAATTATGGAGAAGGATAGGTCTGGACCCAGGGTTGAGATTTTTGATTGGAGAAAGGCTAACTTTAAGGAGATGTGAAAGGATTCAGAAGGAGTGCATTGGGACAAGTTGTTTTATGGGAAAGATGTAATAGAGAAATGGAGGTCATTTAAAGGTGAAATTTTGAGTGTTCAGAATCTTTATGTTCCTGTTAGGTTGAAAGGAAAGGTTAAAAGTTTGAGAGAGCCATGGTTTTCAAGGGATATTGGAAACTTGGTTCGGAAAAAGAGAGATATCTACAATAAATATAGGCAGCATGGAGTAAATGAGGTGCTAGAGGAATATAAAGAATGTAAAAAGAATCTTAAGAAAGAAATTAGAAAAGCTAAAAGAAGATACAAGGTTGCTTTGGCAAGTAAGGTGAAAATAAATTCAAAGGGTTTCTACAGTTATGTTAGTGGCAAAAGGATAGTGAGGGATAAAATTGGTCCCTTACAGAATCAGAACCAGAGAGTGGATAACTGTTTGTCAGATTGGAGGCCGGTGACTAGTGGTGTGCCTCAGGGATCTGTACTGGGTCCAATGTTGTTTGTCATATACATTAATGATCTGAATTATGATCTGGATGATGGGGTGGTAAATTGGTTTAGTAAGTATACAGAGATCCTACCGCAGTTGTACAAGGCCTTGGTGAGACCACACCTGGAATATTGTGTGCAGTTTTGGTTCCCTAATCTGAGGAAAGACATTCTTGCCATAGAGGGAGTACAAAGACGGTTCACCTGATTGATTCCTGGGATGGCAGGACTTTCATATTATGAAAGATTGGATCGACTAGGCTTATACTCGCTGGAATTTGGAAGATTGAGGGGGGATCTTATTGAAACGTATAAAATTCTAAAGGGATTGGACAGGCTAGTTGCAGAATGTTGGGGAAGTCCAGAACAAGGGGTCACAGTTTAAGGATAAAGGGGAAGCCTTTTAGGACTTCCTAAAAGAGGAAAAACTTCTTCACACAGAGAATGGTGAATCTCTGGAATTCTCTGCCACAGGACTTCCTAAAAGAGGAAAAACTTCTTCACACAGAGAGTGGTGAATCTCTGGAATTCTCTGCCACAGGAAACAGTTGAGGCCAGTTCATTGGCTATATTTAAGAGGGAGTTAGATATGGCCCTTGTGGCTAAAGAGATCAGGGGGTATGGAGAGAAAGCAGGTACAGAGTTCTGAGTTGGATGATCAGCCATGATCATACTGAATGGCGGTGCAGGCTCGAAGGGCCGAATGGCCTACTCCTGCACCTATTTTCTATGTTTCTATGATACTAAGATAGGTGGAGTTGTGGATAATGAAGTAGGTTTTCAAAGCTTGCAGAGAGATTTAGGCCAGTTAGAAGGGTTCGCTGAAAGATGGCAGATGGAGTTTAATGCTGATAAATGTGAGATGCTACATTTTGGCAGGACTAATCAAAATAGAACATACATGGTAAATGGTAGGGCATTGAAGAATGCAGTAGAACAGAGAGATCTAGGAATAATGGTGCATAGTTCCCTGAAGGTGGAATCTCATGTGGATAGGGTGGTGAAGAAAACTTTTGGTATCAGAGCATTGACTATAGGAGTTGGGATGTAATGCTGAATTGTACAAGGCTTTGGTAAGGCCAGATTTGGAGTATTGTGTACAGTTCTGGTCACCGAATTATAGGAAAGATGTCAACAAAATAGAGAGAGTACAGAGAAGATTTACTAGAATGTTACCTGGGTTTCACCACCTAAGTTACAGAGAAAGGTTGAACAAGTTGGGTCTTTATTCTTTAGAATGTAGGAGGTTGAGGGGGGACTTGATAGAGGTATTTAAAATTATCAGGGGGATAGAGTTGACGTGGATAGGCTTTTTCCATTGAGAGTAGGGGAGATTCAAACAAGAGGACATGAGTTGAGAGTTAAAGGGCAAAAGTTTAGGGGTAACATGAGGGGGATCTTCTTTACTCAGAGAGTGGTAGCTGTGTGGAATGAACTTCCAGCAGAAGTGGTAGAAGCAGGTTTGATATTATCATTTAAAGTTAACTTGGATAGCTATATGGACAGGAAAGGAATGGAGGGTTATGGGCTGAGTGCAGGTCGGTGGGATTAGGTGAGAGTAAGCATTCAGCACGGACGAGAAAGGCCGAGATGGCCTGTTTCCATGCTGTAATTGTTATATGGATATAATATGATTTCAATATCCATACGCTGTGCACAACACAACAATATTTTTGCTCCCCTCTCTCCCTCTCATTTTACCTGATAGTTGTTTCCCCATGGAAAGCACATCAATGGAATGGTAATATTTGAAATTCAGATGGCCAAGGGATTTCAAATCATATCCTTCTGCCTAAATTTGGTGTTTTATACTCACAAACATTCTCATTTATTTAGTTGCCCTTGTTGCTTCTTTAGGCTTTGGAAATCAAATGTTTCACTGACATTCAAAGCTTTAACAGAGTAAAGGCAAATTTCACATTGCTTTTACATTTTAGGATTGGTGCCTCCTGACTTTTTTTTGTATTTGTGGGAAAGAGACAAAGTAAACATTCAAAATGGTCCCCTAGAGTCATAGTATATTCATTTTCTCCTGAGGAAGATTACACCAGTGATCCAAGTTTATTCCTGATCTCTGGTGCTATCTTATGTGGAGTTTGTATGTCCTGCCTGTGTCTATGTGGATTTACCTGCATCGTGAAGGTGTATAAGTTGTAAGCTTGTTTGGAAACTGTAAATTTCTCCGAGTGTATAGGGAGCTGCTGGAATCTGAGGGAGCTGTTGGAAACATAAGGAGAATAAATAGGATTTTGTAAATTAGTGTTTGATGGTCAGTGTAGTCAGTAGTCCATGGGGCCTGTTTTTATGTTAAATAAATATACCAGTTTATGGCTCTAACATGATAAGTGATTCTCCTCTAGGGCAAAGTAAAATAAAGAAAGAAAAACTTCTGAAAATTTGGCTGTCTTTTGGGAATCATTTCATTGTATCAATCTTATTTGTGTTTTTGTGCTGTTCAAGCTTCCCTGGGTCATTAGTTGAGCTGCAGATTCTGGGTTCAAGTCTTCAGACTTCCAAATACATAATCAAAGTCTGACAGCTGAAATATCATAAATCTGAATTGATTCTACAACCTACAGACTCACTATCAAGGACTCATTCTCAGTATTGTTTCTTTATTTTCACAATTTGTCTTATTTTGCACATTAGTTGTTTGTCACTCTTTTTATGTATAGCTTTTCATAAATTCTATTTTATTTCTTTATTTTCCTGAAAATACATGCACAAAATAGAATCTTAAGGTAGTATAGGGTGACATATACAGTACATATTTTGACAATACATTTACTTCGACTCGGACTAAATGCATCCGTCCTTCAGATGAGATGCAGTGAGAAAATTTATAATGGAAAGAATGCTCTTCTGCTCGAGGGGTAAGTTGTTCTCCTTAGTGGTAAATGAAACTAATAATCTCATTGTTATCACTTTGCTGTTTGTGGGATCCGTTCATCCTGTTGCCAACATTAGAGTTACAATGAAATGAAATCGTTTAGATTATGCTTAGGCTGTGCAAGGTGTTGTCAAATGCAACTTTTACATTCAGTTATATTAATCACATTGAGCAGGAGACAACTTTCCTAAATGTGTAAAAGCAGAATGTTTACTAGGAATTCAAAAACTCTTTCCAATCCTGATTCTGAAACCTCTGATAGAATATGGACACACAATGCAAACATTTAATGTGACACTGAATTGTCTGAAACTTTTTTTGGGGGGGAGAAAGTAATTGCAGAATCATCATTAAAGGTAGCACACCTCACCAAAATCTTTACCCCGAAATTTCAATACTCACATTTCATTGACCTAGTAATCATTTTGTGCTTCAAAATCATATCAAATGTCCTGTAGTCCTCAGAGTTGTCTTCATTTCAACAATGGAAAAATCCTTTTGCAGCATATGCATTTGTTTTGAATCAGGAAACCAGTGACAATAAGATGCTGCTGAAATTCCCACAACAGGAGCAGAATTGTTTCAAGCCTGAATGCACCAGGAATGTTTAACAATTATGATATCCCTTTTATACCTAGTAAAGTAGCCACTGAGTGTATGTTTGTGGTCTTCTGCAGCTGTAGCCCATCCACTTCAAGGTCTGATGTGCTGTGCATTCAGAAATATTCTTCTGCAAACCACTGTTGAAACGCAAGGTTATTTGAGTTACTGCCGCCTTCCTGTCAACTTGAACCACTCTGGCCATCCTCTTCTGACCTTATTAACGAGGCATTTTTGACCACAGAAATGTCATTCACTGAATGTCTTTTTTTTCACACCACTCTCTGTAAACTCTCGAGACTTGTGCTTGAAAATCCCAGGAGATCAACAGTTTCTGAGAAACCACCCTGTCTGTTACCAACAATCATTCCACAGTCAAAGGCAATTAAATCACACGTCTTCCCCATTCTGATGTTTGAACAATAACTGAACCTCTTGACCATGTCTGCATGCTTTTATGCATTGATTTCTGCCACATGATTGGTTGATTTGTTATTTGCATCAACAAGCAAGTGTATGTAATAAAGTAGCCACTGAGTGTATACCCAGGTTATAAATGCTGCGAAAATTATCTTTTGTAACAGCAGTATATCACATTACAAGCATAATAAACATAAATGTAATATAAAGTTAAATCAATGGCTGCCAAAATTTACTTGCCTGCTTGATTAGACAAATCAGTAAAGTCTCGTGTTGATCTATGAGTTGGTCATATTGACATCACTGCAATTGGTTCCAAAACTCCCAGACTGGGGAGAGTTAATCCAAGCATCCTTTCAAGATTTTTGTTTGTCATTCTGGACTCTTTTGTGAAGTGCATGTGTGCAAACACCAGCTGAGTATGGGACAACCATGGCTGTGTCACTGGCAGTGCTTGATTAGTCTGCCATCAAAACAGAATCATTATGGTGCTAGAGGTCTGACAGTATGCTGAGAACCAAATCAATTCCTTCACTGAAGGAAATCAAGATTCAGTATTCTCACTGAGATTCCCTGCCATTTCAGCTTCTGCCAATAATGTTTCTGACAATCTGCCACCTAGGTTACAATGGAACGTTGGGGAGAATCCCTATAGACATTACTGACAATTACTCTGTTTTCATAAAGAGAATTATTCTGTGAATTAAATCTATTTTGCTTCGAAGACCAGGGAAAATGATTCTATAAATGAATTTGCTTAGAAATCTAGATGTGCATCTGCCCACCCAGGGATACTGCCAGTCTGAAAGCTTGAGGTGGCAATGGTAGCATAGTGCTTGCGACCACTGACCGGGGTTCGATTCCCATTGCTGTCTGTACGCTCACCCCGTGATGGCATAGCATTTCTCTGGGTTCTCTGGTTTCTTCCCACATCCCAACTATGTACAGGTGAGGGTTAGCAAATTGTGGGCATGCTATGTTGGTGTTAGAAGCATGGTGACACTTGCTGGATGCTCCTCACAGATTTCTTGAACTGTGCTAGTCGTTGAGGCAAAACAATGTATTTCACTCTATGCTTGGGTGTTTCAGTGTACATATGACAAATAAACCTGAAAGCCTTATCTTAATCTTAAAAGCCTGTTTCCTACAATGAAAGACCCATACTCTCTTCTTTGGAAGATATTGGACATATCCCAGTCCAAAGAAGTATAAAAGCAAAATAAAAGCAGGCTAAGGGCAGTTCAGAGCCTACCTAGCAGTGGTGAACTTCAGCTGCAATCATATCTTTCCAGAAGAAACCACTACGATGCTATATGTCACTTATCCAATCTGGACCATTCCGAGAGTTTGAAAGCTTGGGCAACTGCAGACAGGATAACCTATGATCTTTTGAAAGAAACCCCTGCTCTTAGTCTCAGGCCAAAATTTACACAAAACAAGCACAAGAATGACATTTTGAATGTTAAGCAAAAGGATTAATATATTATTGTTTGTAAAAGGCACATCAAATAAAAGAACAAGTAAACCTCCTTCTCTCCCCCCATCCCCCCCCCCATATCAATTTAGGATTGTGCTCAATTTTTTGGATATTGTATACATCTAGCTTCTGGGTGCTAATTATTCATTCTATTCACATAATAAGTTTTGAAACTATATAATATGATATAGGTAGCCATTTTCACATCCCGTTTAACTGATGACAATAGAAATCAGCAAGGTTGGGAAAAGAGATGAAGAAAATCTGTAAATGCCATTCCTATTGGCCTTCCAATGACTAATTTTGGAATTACACTGATATTGCGAAGGGATAGGTTACTTGCCTGCCTTCTCAGTCACATTGGTAAATTTAGTCAATCTAATCCTTTTATCAGAAGGAAATAAACATGATAATGGAAAAATAGATTAGATTATTTTTATCTTCTATTACTATCTGAACACCCACAAAAGCCATCAATTTTATAACATTACTGATAACAGTTTTATGAACAAGCTATACCTACACAAATGATTCACTTTGAATGAAATTAATTCATTTTAATCTAATTCTTTTCAAAATCAGATTTTATTTTTGAATTATAAGATGCTGGTGTCTGATTCATCTTACAATCTGAATGTTGAGTTATTCACTGACAGAACAAGTACAAATTGTTCAGAATAAACAGGAAATAATTGGATTTGTATATTGCTTTTTAAAGTCTGTCAGAACCAAACCGAATAAACAGTTGACTTTTTGTGCCAAGATCCTTCATCAGGGTTTATCTCATCCTGATAAAGGGTTTCAGCCTGAATTAATTAAAAAGTTGATTGAGCCTGAAAGTTATTTTTTTCCATAGATATCCCTGACCTGCTGAGTTCCTCCAGCATCTTGTGTGTGAATTGCTCTAGATTTCGAGCATTTGCAGAATCCCTTGAGTTTCTGATTTGCTGCAGGTCACTTGTGTCTTATGACTTCACTTCTCAAATTCCTTCTACTGAAATCAAAGGAAATGGAGTTCCAAAACTGACTGTAATACAAGTTTGTTTCTATACTTAGTGGTCACTTTATTAGGTATAGGAGTAAAACCTGGTGTGGTCTTCTGCTGCTGTAGCCCATCCACTTCAAGGTTCAATGTGTTGTGCATTCAGAGATGCTCTTCTGCACACCACTGTTGTAATGCAGAGTTATTTGGGTTACAGTCACTTTCCTGTCAGCTTGAACCAATCTGGTCATTGCCTTCTGACCTCTCTCATTGACAAGGCATTTTTGTCCATAAAACTGCCACTTACTAGATTTTTTTCTGTGTTTTGCACCATTCTCTGTAAGCTACAGAGATTGTTGTGCATGGAAATCTTACATGATCAGTAGTCTCTGAGATACTCATCCCACCCTGTCTGGCACCAACAATCATGCCATGGTCAAAGTCACTTAGGTCACATTCCTTTCCCATTCTGATATTTGATCTGAACAACAACTGAACCTCTTGGCTATGTCTACATGACTTTACGCATTGAGTTGCTGCCACATCTTTGGCTATTGGTATTTCTCACAGTCTTGGTTAAAATCTTCTAATTCAGGGGTTATCTCTGTGTGATCAGCACACATGAACAACTAGATAAATAACTCCTCTCTTCAGTAAATCTGCTGATTTGAAATCTGAACTGATCCAATTTTAATCTTGTGGTTAAAATCCTCAACATTTGACAGATATTATGGTGCACCAGGGTGCTCTCAGCATGGCAGAATTGAGTACGCAGAGTTCAAACCCCTACCATACCAACCACCCCCCCCACCCCCCCTCCCCCCGGCTCAGCAACATTTATCAAAACTGTATCTACCTCTCCTTAACTGTGTAGACTTCCCTTTCACTGACCTTTGAGGAAGAGCGTTTCAAAGACTCACAACCAATGAGAGAGAGAATTTTGCGTTATTTTTGTCGTGAGTGCACAATCTCAATAATCATTTCAACCCTCCAAAGTTTAATTTCAATGATTTTACTATAATTCCCATCTCCATCTTTTGAAGCTGTATAAAGGCTTGATTAAGCCAGATGAATCTTTTTCTGTGGCCACTAAAAGCATTCTTTTTCCATTTTGTGCTTGCTCTGCCAAAAATCAGCACTGTTAAGTAGGAGAAGGGGAATCTGAAGAGACACTTTATCTCTGAATAAATTTATGTACCAGGCGTTACCAAGCCACAGACTGTTTAGAGTTAAAAAAAAAATCTACCATCAGAGTTATGGCCTTCCTCGTATTCTGTCACAAATCCAAGCATGTCATTAACCGGGATTCTACACATTATAATGCATTACCTTTATTAGTGAATTCACGAAATCCACTGTCTAATTTTAACACATTGATTTTTAGCTGACTTTTCTCCTTCTACTCCACTCCCTCAGTAAAATGTCCTTTTGGCTTTCGTGAATGTACAAACGTACTATCTTGGTCAGAGGCCCTCGGAGAATTTTCCCACTGTGCATTAATCCTCATGTTGTCCAATTCAATTTTCCTGATGGAAATTCACCTGCCAGTCCCAATTGTGTGAAATGGTTTCATCTCCAATCGAAATATGCTCTTAAAAACACAGGGGCATGTTCTGCTATTAATTCCATCTCCTTCTGGATCAAATGTTACATTGTATTTTTGCACTCCCAGAGAAATTGTGTCCTAAACACTATATTTGATTTTATTTTTTAAAAAGTGGCCTTCAAGCATCTGGATGATTTAGACTTAGCGCTGGATCAATTAAGTAAAGTTGGAGATGTTGACGTTGTAAAATGGATAATGTGACATTTCTTCCTTTTTTAATGAAATGCCCCTTTGTTCTTCATTATAAATTGTTCTGTGACGTACAATATGTGACATATTTTAATAAAAGGTAAGTCTAGTGGGCAAGCTCTTAATAACAAAATATTAGTAGATGACTATAACTAGAGTGCAGATACACTGTGGAGTTCCTAGCCTTCAGCCAGAGCCTGACTACCCAACCCAAACCAGCAGAGCATATGTAGTGATGTTGCTTGGATGTGTATATTCTCCTGAAACATTTGGGTTTGTGTCATGTTCAGGATAACCAATGTGTACTTTAGCTAGTTCAGCTTGACTGGCAGTCATGCCTGGTAGCTCTTTTAGACAGACACGAGAGGAGAGTTTTGACCTGGGATGGAGGCAGGTCCTGTTTAGTTGATTTGGAGTTTGAATCATTGTCAGTGACAAGGGACTGAATGTGGATTGAATGTGTTGTTTCAGTTTTGCCTTTGTATCACAGTCAGGTTACATTTACCTTGTGAGTGAAAATTTATCACAAGATCAGCTCAATACCCACAGCTGGCAGTTGGATAGTGAACGGCTTTTAAACACCAGGAGAAATCTGTGAAATTTAAAGGATGAATAGGTACAGAGGTGAGAAACAGAAAGACGATGAGCAAGTTGAGAGATGCAGCGGAATCAGGAGTGATCGCTTGGCAAATACTGATGAACATAGCAGCATGTATGGTATGCAGCCTTCACAAATAGTCTGTCAAGGACCAGACTTTATTCACGATGGAACAGTAACAAGATATTTACAGAAGAGATGAATCAGGATAGAGCGTTTAAAAATTTATGAGGTATATTACATAAAACCATGTGCCTCCTTTATTTCTGCATTAAGAATGTAGGGAAACTTGGCATTAAGCATTCCATTAGCCTGAGTGTTTCCAGGCAGCAAATTTTTATAACTATTATATCAGTAGGAAGAAAAGTATATTCTCAAAATATTTTGTATTCCTAATGATGCCATAAAATCTACCAATAAACCGTAAGATATAAGAGCTGTATTCTACTTATTACTACAAGGTATGTCATCTGAAACATCCTGTGAGATCAATGCTATTGCAAACAAACCTCGTACAAGCAGCCAACACATGAATTGTGCATTCTGAGAGAATGCTGAGTATGTACAGCTGGCCTGTCTTGTCATCAGAATATTAGCTTGCACCAAAAGCACTCGCTCCTGAAGCACTCATTTCATTTAACAGGCTGAACTAGGCAACCACCATTCACCTTTTCTGCCCCCTCACCCACCTCTGTCCCTCTCCACCAATGATGTGGCCAGGTTTTGCTCATTTTTATCTCCTTTACAATGTAGATGCCAGACAATGGATCTCAGACACTTCCTCACACCAACACTTGGACCAAGAGCTTACCAGTGAACATCAGACCCCCGCGCAGTCACAGATCTCATCACATCAGGATCTCCCCTTTCCACACAGCCTCAATCATGATTGTGTTCCAACCTTGCACTTCCTGCTTCTAACTCTAATCCACAACCCACTAACAGAATTGTCTTGGTAGCCCAATCACAAACAAGAGAAAAGCTGCAGATGCTGGAAGTCCAAGCAACACACAGAGAAGGAACTCAGCAGGCCAGGCTGTAAATATGGAAAAGAGTACAGTCAACGTTTTGGGCCAAGACCCTTCATCAGAACTGGAAAAAAAATGAGGAGTCAGAGTAAGAAAGTGGGAAGAAGAGAGGAAGAAACACAAAGTGATAGGTGAAACTGAGGGTAGGGGGAGGGATGAAGTAAAGAGCTGGGAATCTGATTGGTGAAAGAGATACAGGGCTGAGAAGGGGGAATCTGATAGCAGAGGACAGGACAGACGGCCATAGAAGAAAGGAAAGTGTGAGGAGCACCAGAGGCCGGTGATAGGTAGGTAAGGAGATAAGGTGAGAGAGGGAAATGGGAATGGGGAATTGTGAAGGGGAGGGGGAAGGGAACATTACTGAAAGTTCAAGAGATCAATGTTCATGCCATCAGGTTGGAGGCTACCCAGAAGGAATATAAGGTGTTGCTCCTCCATCCTGAGTGTGGCCTCAACGGGACAGTCGAGGAGACCATGGACTGACATGTCAGAATGGGAATAGGAAGTGGAATTAAAATTGGTGGCCACTGGGAGATCCCATTCTTTTCTGGCAGATGGAGTGTAGCTGTTCGGCGAAGCAGTCTCCCAATATACAGGAGGCCATACCGGGAGCACCGGACGCAGTATATGACCCCAACAGGCTTGCAGGTGAAGTGTCACCTCACCTGGAAGGACTGTTTGAGGCCCTGAATGGTAGTGAGGGAGGAGGAGGAGGGGCAGGTGTAGCACTTGTTCCGCTTGCAAGGGTAAGTGCTGGGAGGGAGATCAGTGGGGAGGGACAAATGGACAAGGGAGCAATCCTTGCAGAAAGCAGAAAGTGGGGTGGGGGGGAGGGATGTGCTTGGTGGTGGGATCCCATTTGAGATGATGGAAGTGAGAGAGAATTATGTGCTGGATGCAAAGGCTGGTGGGGTGGTGGGAGGATGGGGTGAGGGTAGACACACACAAAATGGAAGAGATGCTGTTGAGGGCAGCTTTGATGGTGGAGGAAGGGAAGGCCTCCCTTTCTTTATAGGAGGTGGACATCTCCTTAGTTCTGGAAAGAAAAACCTCATCCTGAGAGCAGATGCAGCGGAGCTGGAAGAATTGAGAGAAGGGATGGAATTTTTGCAGATAGTATGGGAAGAGGTATAGTCCAAGTAGCAGTGAGAGTCAGTGGGTATATAAGCTATCTCCAGAGACAGAGAGATGAGAGATCGAGAAAGGGGAGAGGGAGGTGTCAGAAATGGACCGGGCAAATTTGACGGCAGGGTGGAACTTAGAGGCAAAGTTGATAAAGTCAACGAGCTCCTCATGGGTGCAGGAAGCAGCACCAATTCAGTCATCGACATAGTGTAGGAAAAGTTGGGGAATGATACCAGTGTAGGCTTGGAACATGGACTGTTCCACGTAGCTGACAAACAGGCTGGCATTGCTGGGACTCATGTGAGTGCCCATGGCTACACCTTTTGTTTGAAGGAAGTGGGAGGAGCCACTGGAGAAATTATTAAGAGTGAGAACAAGTTCCACCAGATGGAGGAGAGAGGCGGTGGAAGGGAACTGTTTAGGTCTGGACATCCATAATGAAAATAAGATTATCAGGGCTGGGGAATTTGAAATCACTGGAAGGTTCAAGAGCATGTCAAGTGTGGGTGGGAAGGGACTGAACTAGGGGAGATAAAACTGACTTGAGGTGTGCAGATATAAGTTCAGTGGGGCAGAAACAACCAGAAACAATGGGCCTCCCTGGACAGGCAGGTTTGTGGATCTTGGGTAGGAGGTAGAAATGGCAGGTGCAGGGTGAGAGAACTATGAGGTTGGTGGCAGTGGATGGGAGATCCCAGAGTTAACACTCACGACACGCTGGAGGACCAGAGTTAATAAAGTTGGTGATGGTGTGAGAGACAACGGCCTGGTAGCCCATTGTTTCTACCTGCTCTTGCTCTACTGAACTATTTCCTCATATCTTTGCTTTCTTTCTTCTTTTCTCTTGTAGAACCTCTTCCACCTCTATCTGACATCTTGAATTGACTTTATTTCTTACATCCTTCACATACATGAGGAGGAAAAATCTTTACATTACATCTCCATCTAGCATGTCCACCACCATTTTGTTAACTTATTCTCTGGCCCCACTGCCTCACCTATGCTATGGATATCCAGTGTTTATATAACCTCAACTCCACTAGGAAGGCCATCGGCCATCCCCTTCTTTCTGCAACAAAGATCCAGACTGTTTTCCTTTATACTTATGTGCCTGGCAGAACTTGTAATTCCCTGAATAACTTGTCTTTTAACTCCTCTCACTTCCTACAAGCCCACTAGCTACATAGAAAGGTTTTGCGCCAAACATTGTCTGGCACACATTCGTATTCTTTCTGTATTGTTGATGAATGCATTGGTGCTTCCTCCTGCACTCATGCAGAACTAATTATTTTTTTCACCTTTGCTATGAACTTTCACCCTTGCTATGAACTTGCACCCTTTCCTCAAATTCACTTGGACCATTTTTGACACCATTGTTTCGTTTTTGGATCTCTCTGCCTCCATCTCAGTGATCAAGCTATCCACTGATATTTGCTGTAAGCCACCAACTCCCACAACTGCTTTGTCTGCATCTCTTTCCACACTGCTTCTCATAAGAATGCTATTTATTTTCCCAGTTTCTGTTTCCATTACTTCTGCTGTCAAGATTAGCCTGTCTATTCCAGGAGATCGGCTTTTCCAAGAAACGTGACTTCCTTTCTACATCGGTTGATGGAGCCATCACTCAGATTTCCAGCATTTCCCAAATTTCTGCTCTTACCCCCTTTACTTTGAACAGGACAGAGGCAGAGTTCTCTTACTCTTCATCTTTCAGCTGACTAGCCTCTAGATTCTGTGCATCATCCTCTGTTACTTCCACTAAATGCAACAGGATCCCACCACTTGTCACATCTTGTCCTCCCCACTCCTTTACACCTTCTGCAGGAGGCCATTTGCTGTAAATCCATGGTTTGGTTGTCCATTACACCCACTCCTCCTTGACTCCTGGTGCTTTCTCCTCAACCATTGGAGACACTTGTTCCTAATCTCCTCCCTCACCACCATCCATGGACCTAAACAGTCCTTCCATGTGAGCCAAAGTTCACATGCACCCACTCTAACCTTGTCTACAGTATTTAGTACTCCTAGTGTGGCCTCCTCTACATAAGCATGACCAAGCAAAAACTGGGCAACCATATTGTGGGGGACCTGTGCTCTATCGACAATGGCTGCCCCAAGCTCCCAGTGGCATTCTATTTCAACTCATCTTCCCATTCTTACACAGAGCAGTCTGCCCTCACCCTTTTCCACTGGAAGGCTGAGGCCAAATTCAAACTAGAAGAACAGCACCTTATATTTCACCAGTTTAGCCTACAACCCAATGAGACTGACACTACATTTGTGGATCAAAAGTGTCCCTTCACCTTACCTTCAGCTAACCTCTAGTCCTTCCATTTCTGTTCCTTATCCCATACTTACCCACACTTTCCCACACTTTCCCCCACCATGTCCCCTCCTTCATCTATTTCCATCTGCCCATCACTCCCTTAATAGTTCTCTTTATCGCCTTTCTTACCTATCAATTCCGGACTTGTAGCCTTTGTGTCTTGACTTATAACTCTCCAGCCCTTGTCTCCATCATCAACCTCCATTCCCTTATCTAACTCCTTCATTCCCCCTCTCTTTAATGCTTTCTACACTTTATATGTCTCTATTGTGTACCCACCTATCACCTTTGCCCCCTTTCTACCGGCTAGTTTCCCTCTCTGCTGTCAGTCCTGATGCTGTGCCTTGACCTGAAACATTGACAATTCCTTTGCCACACTCGTGTTCCTCAATTTGTTGAGTTCCTCCTGTTTGTATTTTACTCCAGATTAAAGCATCTGCAGTGTCTTGTGCCTGCTTACCTCCTCCTGTCCTGGCTGGAGGGCCTGAAGTAGTTCCTCTTTATTCTGTGCCTCTAATTCTGTACATGATTATCCTTGTGTGCAACCAAGTGATGGAGACCAAAAGGCTGTTCTCTCTACTCCTATGGCCTCCAACCTCATCCCATAAAAGTAATATAGCACAAATAAGTAAAGACTAATTCGTTTCCACGAATAAAAAACTGTTGTTTTTCTATAAATTTTCTCATGTCATGTTATTCTGCCATCCAATCCCAATGAGACAGGACCAGTGTGGAAAAAATAAATAGAAAAGAGGGCATTGATACATTTGGGGTTTTTAAAGGCAGACACAATTTTCTCCAGAGCTTATCAAAGCATAAAAAGTTTCATGTGTCTGTGGTGGTATTGTAAATGAGACTAGAAGTCCAGGTGTCTGTGGAAACCTTGCATTGTGTGGTTACTTGATGTGCTGTAAGACTTCACTGCCATTGTTTGTAGGTTTGAGCATTTTGCATAAAAAGCAAACTGAAAAATGATATGGCTTAAGTTCAAAATTTATCTTGTTGCAAGATTCACAAACTGACAGTCATATCCTATAAATGAAAGGGCATGTACTTTATTCCTTTTCCCAAATAAAGCATACTGGTCAGAAAAACTTAATTGGAACTTCTTGAAAGAAGATCCAGTGAAACAAACAACAAGCTTGGTCTGATTTTCATGGCAAAAATGGAAATATGGTCACAAGAAGAACTTTCTGATGCATTAAATAAAATAACCAGAAAGCTGCCAGATGTGTAGTTAGTTAGTGGTGTCACAGTTTTGAACAGCAATGCCTACGCAGTGTCATTACTCCATTTAGAATAAATTCTAAGCCTGAAATTATTACTAAAAATAGAAAAATATATGCACTTAATTTACACCACCTATATTTGAGGTTTATAAGCATCAATTGAAGATTAATATGGCCCAAAAAGTGCACATATTTTTTCTTGCAGGATACTTGAATGTCTATCTGTGGGATTTACATTATTCTTTGATGATGCTTTTATAATGCCAAATTTGATAACCTCAATTTCAATGTAGAGCCAAGTCAGCCAGAATGACCTAGTAAGTACTGGAAGTATTAGAATGATTTTTTAATGAAACTCCAGTCATTCATCGCCCCCTTTAATAATGGATTAAATTCCAGTCTGGATTGTACTGTAAACCTTCAGTAAATACTGAAATATTCTAATTTGAACTAAAATTTTCATCTACATTGAAATAATTTGGCACAGAAGATAACAGTTTATCACAAACCTTGATTGAAATCGATTATCTCTGTAATGATAGAACGTTGAAAATTTGGCATTACAGCGGAGAACAGTTGGAGAAAATTAAATGCCAAGGATTCCTGTTGTATTTCAGCTCTGCCCTCCCTAATTATTTTGTCCTCCTCAACCATGTCCTTCTGCTGTTCCTAAGAGGGTGAGGGCACAGGTGCAGTGACTTCTCAAATTCCTTGCTCTCCAAAATTGGTTTTGAAGTAGAAATTTTCCTTGAATAGTGTAACAATATTTACGTTCTTCTGGAGTTAATTTAATTTGAAAGAAGTGAACACAATCACTCTATTTGAAACACATACTGGGAACAGAGAGCATGTGTGCCTCTCATGACTGCTCTACTGCACTTGTGACACTGTTAGAACAGTACAGCATTGTACAGGTCCTACGGCTCATAATGTTGTACAGACCTTTATAAAGCTACTCCACGGTTAATTTAACCCTTCCCTCCCCTGTAGTCCAAATCCTTCCAGTTTTCTTCTGTTTATGTGCCTATCTAAGTGTCCCTTAAATAACCCTATTGTATTGGCCATTGCTACGATACATTCCAGAGACCTACCACATACTGTAAAAAAATAATCAACCTCTTATGTCTCCTTCAAAATTTCCACTCACCTTGTATGGATGTCTTCTAAAATTAAAATTTAAAAAAAACTGCAGATATTGGGAATCTAACACAAAAGCAGAAAATGCAGAAAACATGTAACAGGTGAGGCTGCATCTGTGCAAAAGTCTCGGGACTGAGTCTGTTTGTCAGAACTGGGAAAGAAAGACATAAGAGTTACCTTTAAATTGCAGAGCAGATGGCGGGAGAGGGGATGCGACAAAGGGAATATCTATGATAGCATGAGGCTATGGTTGCCGTGGGGATGAGTTGACAGGTCATATGGGTTAATGGGGCAGCTAGGGGCAACTACACTTTGTGTTGTATGTTATTTATGGGTGGCCATATGCAGGAGTTCAGACAGGACTAATGGAGAGAGAAAAACGGAACAAATATCACAAAAGGATTGCTTCCAGTCAAGAAGGCCAGTTCTGTTATAGACAAAGTTACATATTCCTGGAGAATTTGATGTCGATGCACTCTTAACTGGAGACTAGAAGCCTTCCATTGCCTCTCCCTAACTGGTTCATTGCTGGTTAGTTCAGCTTTGAGCTTCTTTGAGGAAGAATTCAGTCATTTTCCTTGCCAATCCTGTTTCTACACCCCACCCCCCAACTTGATGGATGCCTTCCTGGTCCCCCATATCTCTTCCCAACACATGCCAATTTTCTGCTCAATAGCCTCTGCTGTTCCCTGTGTTCCACACTGATTATTACTACTCACCAACAAACATCCCACACTACCCCATAATGACCAGTGACCAAAACTCACCGTCTCCAAAGTCTTAAAGTCCATCTCACAGTCCCCTACCTCTACCCTTCACAAATGGTGGATATCACAGAGGAAAAGTTGCTTGTCCACGTGAGGTTGATTCTGCAGTGCATGAGCACAGTTGAAGTGTTTCCTACCAAGTGCAGTACTTTGGGCTCTGTGCATAGTAGAGTATTAGGGCCCTGGGGAATTGCACCAATATGACATGAGTCCTGCACGATGGTCCAGGACCGATACAGAGTTTCAGCCCGAAATGTTGACAATTCCTTTCCCTTGCCTCCACTGATTCTGCATGATTTGCTGAGACACTTTGAAGATTTAGGGTTAACATTTAAAATCAGTGACCTTTCATCAGAACAGGCTGGCCACCAACCTGAAATATTAGCATGATTTCTATTTCTACAAATGCTAGATGACTTGATGAGTATTTCCAGCATTTTCGGTTTATTATAAAATAAAGAAGCTTTCAATAACTTTTGATGAAGTAAGGGTCATTCATCACCTTTTTAACTGCGTGTTCAGTTCCATCCAGGAGTATACTGTGAACCAGCTCACTGTACCAGATTGTGTTTCATTGTGTTTGTTCAAACCTTCAGTAAATACTGAAATGTTCCACAATGGAGTAAAATTTTCATCTACATTGAAGTAACTCAAAGTATTTTTTTATAAATCCTAATTTGATTTCTAGTGTTTGTTTTGAAAGAATGTTGAAATATTTTATTAGCTTTGCTTTTTGGATATCTATCAATATAACTGAGTGTAGTCAGATTAAAGCAAATGGGGAGGACCTCTGTCATCTGACAGTTTCAAAATGGATTTTCATTGTTTCCGTCAAAACAGAGAACAGCAGGATATCTGTGACCTTTTCATTTGAATACTAGAAATTATTTAAAAACATTCATAGATTAAAAACGCCCACAAATATGCATGAACATTTCAACTGGAAGTCATCAATCTCATGCAATCTGGTACCACATATGGCAGTCATCCCTGGCATAAAGATTCAGAATGTAACCTTACCTTTGGTGTCTTCATTAAAATGATGTATACAAATTGCGGAAGGTTTAGGCTAGCACCTTTCCCTGTAGCACACCACCTATTACCACATGAACCAGCAAGACAACCATTATGCCTCAATTGTTGTCTGTTAGAGCGCCAATCTTCTCTTCGGTTCCAGTACCTTCCTTTCTACACCATGAGGTTTTATATTTTTACTTTCCACAATAATCTTATCAAACCCCTCAGCTGAGACCAGTGTAAGTGGAGATTCAGAAGCATAGTTATGATCTCCTTTTTTTAAAAAAGGATATAGCATTATTGCAGTTAATTCAAAGGAGATTCACCAGGTAATTCTGATGAGGGGCGAGTTTCTCTGTCACGTGAGGGTGGACAATTTGGGTGGATCCTAAAGGATTTTCTACACGGTCAATATTGAGATGTTTCCACAAGATGGAGAGTTACAAGCAAGGTGACATAGTGACAAAGAAGGGCCTTGTCTCTTAAAACAGGTATACAGAAATTTCTCGAAAGGGACATAACCTTTTAAATTCTCTAGGCATGACCGTAGTGGAGGCATATTTAAGATGAACATATATAAATATTTTTGAAGATTGAGGAATTCAGATTATGAGGATCTAGCACAGTAGAGGAGTTGAAGCCAGCATAAGTCGGCCATGATCCTATGTAATGGCAGGGTAGGCTTAAGGGGCATATTGAACCACCCTCTCTGCTTTCCTTGTGTTCTTGTCTCATTCCTGATCTCCACATTGCAATTCCCAGGCTTGGAGTTCATAGCCAAGCTAACACACAGTGCTGCTGTTAGCCAGAGGTTCAATAATTTATAGATTTTCAACTACATTTGCCCTTTTGAAGTGAGATTTTCTTTTCTGATGAAACAGCAGCACTTAACCTTTACACGTGATCTGGTAAGCTGTTTATTTTTAAGAAAGTAGTATTGTGGAATGTATTATTCCTTGAAAATACTCACTGCGTATGATTTATTAGCAAGGGGTGAGACTTTATTATTGTCACCATAAGGTTGATAACACCTCATCATATTTTCCTGATTTATGTGGCACACACTCCTGCTCTGTTCACCCTTACTGTTGAACTGCATTACCCATACTGGCCTTTTTAGCTGGCTTCTTCGATTTCAGTAGCAGTTAAATCCTTTGCTTGAACCTATGTGTCAACTATGAGTGCTTAATGTCACTATGTGTGTGGAACATAAAGACTGATATATTTGTAAAACTATAAGTGGAGTTATTTCAAAAATATAAAGTTAAAACAATGTCAACATTTCAAGATGCAATGGACAAAGCCTGAACAGTACTTAATGATAATAGCAATTCTATTTAAGATTTAATGAAGAACTTGTATATATATCATGTAACAGCTGTTTTTCTATGGCAATGGTCTCCACAAATGGCAGAGAAATAATCTGCTTCCTGGTGAGATGTTTAAGGATAATATTTTGGCCAGGACAATGGGGTCCTTCTCAGCATTTCTTCAAAAGAGCATCATATAATCTCTTGCAGCTGTGTTGTATGGGGCCTCGGTTTCACACTCGAAAGGTTTGGGTGCCCAGCAGTGAACTGCAGATTCAAAGCAGATTGAATTCAAGTCTTGAAGTAGAGTTCAAACCAACAGTCTTCTAACTCAGTGACAGAGATCCAAGTGACCTGTGTCTGTACTTTAACAATTCTGTCTGAAAACTTCAGAACCAAATAGAAAACCTGCAGGAGGAAGGTTTCATTTACATTGAAAGGATTAATCAAATATGACAAGACATTTTTATTTCTATTATGAAAGAACAGATGAACGAACACACTTGGAATAAGAGTAAATGTACATTTAACTGGATACTGATTAAATATGAATTATAAGTAAACAATTGTATTAGTTTAATATGGAGATCTGCCATAAAGACATTGATGTTAACCATGGTGAAGTATGTAGGCAGGAGATGAGTGACGGGCAGACTTTCAATCAAGAAATAACTCAACTGCTTTCGTACGTCATCCTTGTTGAGCGGCTCACAGTTCACAGGTCAGCATGAGCATCACACTTAGCTTCCAATTGGGTGGTGGCGGCTCTGACGACCAAAACTGAAGAATTGGAAAATTGTGGTTGGAGGAGGCGGGAGAAGGGTGTTGCTTGATACGGGAATGTTGGGGCTGTATTTCGGGACATGCCTAGATCCTGCCTCCAGTCACCTTCGTGGTTTTAAGGGAGTTAAACTTGGCTGGTCACCATGAGGCACTGCTGCACCTCTGGTCTACCATCTGGTTAGTGAGGAGCATTTTCCCTAAAGTATTCTTCTGATAGCCTTATTTTAATATTTAACAACAACATGTGAATGGGCACTACTCTTCCCTCCACTAAATACAGAGGAGGTTAAGTTGGTGCCAAATGCTGACATTTCCTCCAGCCTAAAGTGAACTCTGGGGGGGAAATTTAACTTTACTATTTTGTTGCCTTGCAGTCACACTGAAGGATCATAACCCACAGTGTATTAGCATTCTAATCCAAAATAATGTTTTATTTAGCATGATACATACTTCTCAAAGTTGGGCAGTCTTTGCATCGCAAACTCCACTCGGACTTCCCACAGGCCATCAGTGCTCCCATTCCCACATCTCAGATCTGAACCCAATCCCATTCCTTCCTGTATCTCACTCAGCCAGAAGTCTCTCACCATTCCTTTTCCCTGGTGTACCAGGAGGTGAATATGCAGGAGCGTAAGCTAACAATTAGAATGAAACTATGTGAGAGGTAGTTAAGAAGTAGCTGTGCTTGTAAAACGTGGTGAAATTTTGGAACTCTCACCCACAGACAAGAGCAGATAATCAGACTGATCATCCAGCCTACACATAAAAGTTGCTGGTGTACACGGCAGGCCAGGCAGCATCTCTAGGAAGAGGTACAGTCGACGTTTCGGGCCCAGGCCCTTCGTCAAGACTAACTGAAAGAAGAGCTAGTAAGAGATTTGCCAATATCTGGTTGAACAATAGAATATGTTTAGAGGACTATATGGCCTACTCCTTTTCATAGGATTTTAACTAGTGAATGCCACCCAAAAATGGACTGCATGAACTGGCAAATCACAAACTCCCATTGTAATATTTGACCATTTAAAAATTATAACAGCACTGTATTCTGTTGCCCCCTTCCTAATGCCAATCTTAAGTTGATGAAGAGCTTTTGTTGTCTTTATAGTGAATGCACTTTTGGGGCTCAGCTGTGTCCCGGGCTGTTTGAATTTCTGCCATAAAAAATTTATTTACAATATCCACTTCAGGGTCATTTTTCACTTGATGGCTTCTATTCCTTGTGTGTTAGAATGATAGAAAAATAGATTCATTTGTCTTGAGACTTGCTCAAGCTTCATTTTGTTTACAACTGCTGAAGTACTTTTTGAAAAGTAGTTACTGTTGTATTGTTGGAGGTATGGCTGGAATTTCACCAATACGGTAATTACTAGACAAGGTGGTGTTTTGTCACCATAAGCAGAGGGCTTTTGACCAGGACAGTGGTACAAATTCCTTTTTTGAAATACTGCTGCGGTTTCTTTTGCATTCATCACAGAGTGCAAAGAAGGAGTGTCATTTAAAAGGAAAGAAACTGAATAATCTCTTCAAAGAAGAAAAATAATTAAGGGCATAATGAAAGAGCAAAGAAATAAGACTGGAGTAGCTTCAATGTATCATTATTTATTCGGATAATCTGTACATTTTCATCGGATGGGATGGGGTCACTTCACATTTTATTGTCCAACTGATTTCATGTTTCAAAGAAGTCTATAGACTTGATGCCATTGTTTCTTGTTGTGTAAAATAGGTTAAAATTAACTACTGTACTTCTAAATATAAATTGATGTCAGTGGAACAGTATTTCAGGCACGGAGTACACTGTACAGCTGCCTCTCCATGGATGCCTTAACCACAGGCTGCAAACGGCTGAATATCGACCTGATAATACTTTGAAAAAAAACTACAGAAGACAGTCTTATCTTGCAATTCCATCAGAACATCCAGATTCCTTCACAACGACTTTAGAGTTTATACTTTTGCAACCGTTCAAGTGGTTGACAGAATTGTAATTCACATTAACATATCTACTATTCTGGTCATTAGCCAGGTCTAATTACCCTGCAGACAGTTCAAGCCATGACTGTTTTATTATTACTCTGCAATTGCACAATCAGTCAAGTATATGCAAATATGAAATTAGTTCTTTTTTTATGCAGATTGCCTCAAATGGTCAGGCTGTATTGAGGTTCTCAGTGGTGAAAGGTTTTCTGATTAGAAATAGCTATGAGGGAAAAATTATGTCATAATGGAATTAATATAGGAACATAAACAACAAACTTTGATCTCTGTTAAGAATTACAGAACATTCATGGATATATATACTAGTTTTGTTTTTGCCTGAAGATTTTCAGGTCAGTTTTCAGACACAATATTGGTAAAGGTCAATATTTCTTTGTTAGTGATGGCTCTGTCTGAGTTCAGGAGATGATAAATTCCAATGTTTCATTCAGTTGCTATGTTTTGTACTTTGCAATAGGTCTGTTTGCTCTAGGTTATAGCTTAGATCACATATTGATGATATACAATAGTGAGTTGATTTGTTTTGGATAATTAAGCCAAGTCCTAGTTGAAATATGAATGCTAAATAGGGTTGATAGATGTTTCAAAGCTGATATGGCGGGAGCAGCCAACCATGACACAAAATTAAATTGGTAGCTCAAAATTAATGGTGATGTGTTAGCTGAATTTACTGAAGAGCTTATTCAAGCAATTAAATAATTATAGTTTCATCAACTGTGAATGAAAGATTAGTTTGAGGTGAACAGTGAAATCTTATGATATTGCATATGAAAACACTTGGTATATAACTCTTGCAGAAATCAGGATTTTGCAGAAAGAAGCTTGTTTATAAATAGGTTATTGTCAAAAGATCGGGTAATCATCAGTTCTTGAATGTATCCATATTTCAAGTTTTTTATCAATATTGTGCGTGGATGTCAAATGATTTTTTTAAAAACATATGGCGGGGCTTAAAGCAACATTCTGAAAGTTGAATGTTCATGCTGGGACAGTTCATAATTACTGCTTCCAGGGTTGCCCTGAGGAAGGTTTGTGTAGGGATATGTAAATCAGATGTTCCCTGTCATGACCCCACTGAGCTCTGTACCCTTGAGCTTTCTGTGTAATTTTGTTTTCATCCATTCATGTGCAGCAAACTCTCCCTTTTCAAATTTCTATGTATCCTAGATACTGACTTCCATTCATTGGCCTCTTTGTATGTATTCAAACTGTTGCAGTCCTTGAACTTCATCTGTCATTTGTTTCAGTGTTCAGTTCTTCAGAGAGCTTCACTCAGTCATAAATACTAAAATTCAACAGGTCTCCTTCTCCCAGTGGGAATCGCAGTGGGAGAGGAGGGAGTGGGTTATCTGTTTATAACAAAAATAATATAGACATGTTAAAAACATCATTAAAGTTCTTGTAGAGGAAATTATGAAAACTTCAATGCTTGCATGCCCTGATTTAAAAAAAATGCCCATACAAATTCAAAGTGAGAGTTCTGTTGAACCATTTTCACATACCAATTCACGATAGCATGTTTTGTTCTCTCACTTGGATTATTCCTTTGCTACTGAGATATCTGGTATTTTACTTAACCCACTGGTCGGCAATTATAAAGTAAAACTAAATGAATTTATGCTTCTCTAACTTTAAAATGTAGGCTTAAATGGTCAAAACCTGTATCTCCATTAAGAAGAATCCCATTGAATTTATTCGTGATCGTAGCTGTATATTAACATTATCATGCAATTTGACTCCCAAATAAATATCTAAAAAAATCAATGTAAGAGAAACATAAATCAGGAGCTTTTTTATAGCTCATTTATGCTGTGGCTGTTTATTTAATAGGGGAAAGTCTGCATCTTGTCCAACATGATTGCTGAAATATAAAGTGGCTAGTGAAGTTGTTATTCAAAAGTGGTTCTAATTCAAGAAACTGCGAGATTACCAGCAAAGAGTTACAATTGTTCAAAATGAACTGCGAACTTTTCCTGTGAACCTTGATGACTGCCTATAATCAGACTGTCTAGTGGCCCATGTGCGTTCCACCAACTTTGAACAAGCAACCAGCTGGCAGTTAAAAGGGTTTGTGCTTCATATTGAGAAATCATCCAGTCACTGCATTAACTGAATACTGGCTGCTAAAATTAACTCCCACATAAATTAGACCTTAAGTGGCTGAACTTGTTCATGGACAAACTTCAAATTTTCAAACAGGAAAAAATAGAATATACGGTACATTTTTAAGCTTCCAGGCTCTGGAATTCAATCTTTAGCTCTTCATCTCTGTGAGTTATTTTCTGAGTAAGTCAGTCTTTGATTAAAACTTCAAGCACATATTCTAACCGTTCAATGCATTAGTGATCTGACATTGAATTCTGCATGTGGTCCACCGGTAGGGCAGGAATTTCTGAAGTTTTCCCAGGACTGAGAAATCTGTTCTATGGTATCAAGTTTATCTGACTGAGGGTTCTATAGCTGCCTGGAAGAAAAAGGCAAGAATAAGGTAGACTGTATTTTAATTATTCAAAATTAGTTTAATGTTGTAAAATTTTCCAATTGTGTTCTGTTGATATTTCATTTTAATATTTTAAAAAGTTTATGGCATATTCTGAGTATTATAAACATTGGCAGCTTTAACGTCTGGGAAAGGTAGATGCAAAAAAAGTTGGTTCAGCTGGTGTAGAGATCTTTTTGTGTATAAGGCTTGTTCTTGCCCACCCATGTCACCAGATTATCTTTCTCAGGCACTTGCTACCACAGTTCTGTATCATGCCACTTATTAATAGGACCGATAGTGCTAGGAAATTCTATCCTCTGGATCCAGGGTAGGTTAGTTAGGGAGAACTTTGGATGCAGTCAGTGAGATCCACTCAGGAACTGCTCAGCCAAGAAGTAACTCAGGAGGCAGTTATATACACCTTGATTTGGTTGGATGCACTAAAACAAACTACACTAGCAGCTGTTCATTCTACTCTGCTTCCAAACAGAGCTGAATTACAGAGGTAGCATAGTTCCATTTCTATCTTGCATGATTAGCACTTTGCAGACCAAGGGCAATTTTCATGTCACAAAAAAGTAAAAGTGCTGAAGTGTCCAACAGTCAGGCAGCATCTGTGGAGAAACAACTATTTTGTGGAAGATCATCACATTGAAATATTGTCTGTTTCTTTCTCCAAAGATGCTGCCTGGCCAATATATTGGATATTCTGTGTTTTAATTTCAGATTTCCAGAATTTCAAGCACTTCTCTTTCGTATCACATTTTTTTATGTGTTTCATTTTCAAAAGTTACTCTAGATTTTGACAGAACTATATGTGGTCTAACCAGGATTACTTTTGCAGGAATGAATTCATAAAAATGCTGCAGCAAAATGTGAATCTCTTGCTGCAGTGATCTTAACAGGCACTGCACGCTCCTGACAAATTATAATTTTCAGTTTTGTGTTTCAGTTCATTACATGAAGTGAATGAACTGAAATTGATCTTACAATAAGTGAAAGTTGATACAAAGTAAACCACCCTTACAATATTAAAGCTACTATGAAAATGGAGTTCACATAAGAACCATGTACTTTAAAAAATATATACTTATAATTAGCCCTTAAGAGTCTTACATTTTATATTAGCTAATTCAACTGTGGGCTACTGTGCATCCTCTGTCAGATAAAAAATTATCATCAACAGCTGCTACCCCGCAATTAATTTAGCAGGAGGTGGAAAACTCTCAGTTTTAATCCTTAAGGGAACAAATAAATGGTGTCTCGAACTTCTAACAGCTGTAATGGTTGCTAGTACTTATGTTTCTTCCAGAAGCCAACTAATTTATTTTGACCTTTGCTGAAAATCATGAGCAATATTAATCAAAATACTTTGTTTGCAGGTATCAGTAAGCTTAGAAGCTTTTGATTGTACAGTGTTTTTCAATGTAATATCGCCAGAGCTAATTTGGTAAATCATTTTGAACTGGTGGTTTTGTGTACATTTGGCAACACATATATAGCAGCGTCCTTTATAACTACTTTGTGACAAGGCAAGGTACTAGCTGTGAGAGGAACATTGATTATATCTTTATCTTTTCCTTATTTTAATCCACTAATTGCACTTCTGTTCCATAAGCACTGTGTCAACATGTCTTTAGTTTTCTTGCTTGTTCCCTAAATAAGCTCTATAATTTACTTATTTGTGGTTAATTATTGTGAGTATTCCTTCTGATATGTAGAAAACCACTTGCTGTCACTAGATACACTGCAAAATGCAGATTAGGAACCTCCAAAGTGACTACATGGCAATGGGTCACAGAGCCCAAGGGACTCTTGGGTTACCCTGTTCTGCTCCCTTCAGCATTAACACTACAGATTAGCAGCCAGTCATCTGACCCATCCGAGCCACACACTGTGCTGGGATCAAAGAATGTTGTAGAGAAGGCAGATAGTGAATGTTGATAACTTAATGTACTTTAACAACCTCAGTAATATCTTATCATCATGCTATGTTGGTGCAAGAACAGAATTCTCACTCTAATTTAAGGTAGCTAGAATACTGTTTATATAGTACTGGATTTCTATGACTATGATATAAAATACAGTTTGTGGATTTTCTGGTTGATTTAACACATTTCATCATATCAATAATCTGCACAGCTGAAAAACTAGAGCAGCAGAGTTGCATTGAGGCACATTAATGTGCTAGGCATTAATGTGCTTGACACACTGCTGCCCTCTCTGAAATGCCGTGGCAAGCCATTTGGTTCAGCTTGAATGCCTTAGAACATTCTAGGAGCAACAAAGCTGCCAACACTAGGTACTGGGTCTGAATTTAATCAGGAGCAGGTCTTCAAGATGTAAGTTGCCCACTCCAACATATTTTGGTGAGACCCTTTACCACATCAGATCTTCCAAATATGGAAGATCTTCCAAAATTTGGGCAGAAAGGCTTTAAATGTCAATTAAATTTCACATCTTAATAGGAAAAAGTTGTCAGATGTATTTAAACATCCTGCGATAAATTTTGAATAGTTGTTAACTATTAAAATAATTTAAGTGCTTAAATACCAGAATAATTTAGAGTTAAATTACCTGAAAAGATCCTTTATCAGCTGCAGCCGTTCCCTTCCTTTGGAGTGAACAGAGTGGCTGAACCTGTGAGGAATCCAGGCACAACTGGAAAATTGCCAGTGAGAACCTTCAAGAAATGTTGGACTTTTAACAACTGTGCAGAAAGCCTGAGCATCCTGACAGATTGTAGAAAAATGTCAGTCATCTTGTGCTGAATTAACAGCATCTCTCTTTAATTAGCATTATCAATGACTGTACAGGCCTATTCCTGTGGCACTTTCGCTTTTCAACTTGAGGAAAGTTTAGGATATTCTGTCTGTGGGAGTATGAGGAACGAACGATAAAGTGTAAACATAATGAAAGAATTAAAATTTGAATTGAGTATTCAGAATTGAGAAAGAAAAATGAGAAAGAAGCACAAAGGATGTGGTTGAATGTTTAGCTTAGAAACATAGAAACATAGAAAATAGGTGCAGGAGTAGGCCATTCGGCCCTTCGAGCCTGCACCGCCATTCAGTATGATCATGGCTGATCATCCAACTCAGAACCCTGTATCTGCCTTCTCTCCATACCCTCTGATCCCTTTAGCCACAAGGGCCATATCTAACTCCCTCTTAAATATAGCCAATGAACTGGCCTCAACTGTTTTCTCTGGCACAGAATTCCACAGATTCACCACTCTCTGTGTGAAGAATTTTTTCCTCATCTCGGTCCTAAAAGGCTTCCCCTTTATACTTAAACTATGACCCCTCGTTCTGGACTTCCCCAACATTGGGAACAATCTTCCTGCATCTAGCCTGTCCAATCCCTTTAGGATTTTATACATTTCAATAAGATACCCCCTCAATCTTCTAAATTCCAGCGAGAATAAGCCTAGTCGATCCAGTCTTTCATCGTATGAAAGTCCTGCCATCCCAGGAATCAATCTGGTGAACCTTCTTTGTACTCCCTCTATGGCAAGAATGTCTTTCCTCAGATTAGGGGACCAAAACTGCACACAATACTCCAGGTGTGGTCTCACCAAGGCCTTGTACAACTGCAGTAGTACCTCCCTACTCCTGTACTCGAATCCTCTTGCTATGAATGTCAGCATACCATTCACCTTTTTCACCACCTGCTGTACCTGCATGCCCACTTTCAATGACTGGTGTATAATGACACCCAGGTCTCGTTGCACCTCCCCTTTTCCTAATCGGCCACCATTCAGATAATAATCTGTTTTCCTGTTTTTGCCACCAAAGTGGATAACCGCACATTTATCCACATTAAACTGCATCTGCCATGAATTTGTCCACTCACCTAACCTATCCAAGTCACCCTGCATCCTCTTAGCATCCTCCTCACAGCTAACACTGCCGCCCAGCTTCGTGTCATCCGCAAACTTGGAGATACTGCATTTAGTTCCCTCATCTAAGTCATTAATATATATTGTAAACAACTGGGGTTCCAGCACTGAGCCTTGCGGTACTCCACTAGTCACTGCCTGCCATTCTGAAAAGGTCCCGTTTATTCCCACTCTTTGCTTCCTGTCTGCCAACTACTTCTCTATCCACATCAATACCATACCCCCAATACCATGTGCTTTAAGTTTGCACATTTGTCTCCTGTGTGGGACCTTGTCAAAAGCCTTTTGAAAATTCAAATATACCACATCCACTGGTTCTCCCCTATCCACTCTACTAGTTACATTCTCAAAAAATTCTATGAGATTCGTCAGACATGATTTTCCTTTCACAAATCCATGCTGACTTTGTCTGATGATTTCACCGCTTTCCAAATGTGCTGTTATCACATCTTTGCTAACTGACTCTAGCATTTTTTCCACCACCGATGTTAGGCTAACCGGTCTATAATTCCCCAGTTTCTCTCTCCCTCCTTTTTTAAAAAGTGGGGTTACATTGGCCACCCTCAAATCCTCAGGAACTAGTCCAGAATCTATAGAGTTTTGAAAAATTATCACTAATGCATCCACTATTTCTTGGGCTACTTCCTTAAGCACTCTGGGATGCAGACCATCTGGCCCTGGGGATTTATCTGCCTTTAATCCCTTCAATTTACCTAACACCGCTTCCCTACTAACATGTATTTCCTTCAGTTCCTCCATCTCACTAGACCCTCTGTCCCCTACTATTTCTGGAAGATTATTTATGTCCTCCTTAGTGAAGACAGAACCAAAGTAGTTATTCAATTGGTCTGCCATGTCCTTGTTCCCCATGATCAATTCAACTGTTTCTGACTGTAAGGGACCTACATTTGTCTTAACCAATCTTTTTCTTTTCACACATCTCTAAAAGCTTTCACAGTCAGTTTTTATGTTCCCTGCCAGCTTTCTCTCATAATCTTTTTTCCCTTTCCTTATTAAGCCCTTTGTCCTCCTCTGCTGAACTCTGAATTTCTCCCAGTCCTCAGGTGAGCCTCTTTTTCTGGCTAATTTGTATGTTTCTTCTTTGGAATTGATACTATCCCTAATTTCCCTTGTCAGCCATGGGTGCACTAACTTCCCTGGTTTATTCTTTTGTCAAACTGGGGTGAACAATTGTTGTAGTTCATCCATGCGATCTTTAATGCTTACCATTGCATGTCCACCGTCAACCCTTTAAGTACCATTTGCCAGTTTATCTTAGCTAATTCACGTCTCATACCTTCAAAATTACCCTTCTCTAAGTTCAGAACCTTTGTTTCTGAATTAACTATGTTACTCTCCATCTTAATGAAGAATTCCACCATATTATGGTCACTCTTACCCAAGGGGCCTCTCACGATAAGATTGCTAATTAACCCTTCCTCTTTGCTCAATACCCAGTCTAGAATGGCCTGCTCTCTAGTTGGTTCCTCGACATGTTGGTTCAGAAAACCATCCCACGTACATTCCAAGAAATCCTCTTCCTCAGCACCCTTACCAATTTGGTTCACCGAATGTATATGTAGATTTACGTCACCCATTATAACTGCTGTTCCTATAACGCACACATTTCTAATTACTTGTTTAATGCCATCCCCAACCTCACTACTGCTGTTAGGTGGCCTGTACACAACTCCCACCAGCATTTTCCACCCCTTAGTGTTATGCAGCTCTACCCATATCGATTCCACATCCTCCCGGCTTAGACCGATTAGCTTTTGTCTGTGCAAACAGTTTACTGCTGTTCGTATTGAGAAACGCTGCCTGAGTAGTCTTTTTTTGAAACCTTTCAATCATGTGCGAAGTTGACCGCTCTATTTTCACTCCTGCATGTAATGTATAGTTTGGTGTGTAGACAGCCATTGAAGCCAGCATCTGGCTGCAGTGAATTTTATTTAACTTTGTGTCAGAATGAAATATTCTACCACGCATTAAAAATTTATATTTTTAAAAGCTACATTTCTCTGACTGGGCAAGACTTGAATTACTCTGCATAGGTGAACATAAGTAAACAGTTACAAATTGCTGTTTTTAAATGCAAAAAAAAGTCCTTGAAGCATAATCCATTATATATAATTATGCCCTAATGTTATTTTGTAAAGTGGCCTTTGTAAAGCAGGTTGTTAAAATGCCATTCTGGGTCCCCGGTTCCACACGAGAACTATGCATCTTGGAGAGAGTGCAACGATCTGCAGGAGGTAATCCCATGGAGGCGTACTGCTGTACTGGCTGAAGTCCAAATACTTGATGCTATATAAGTAGTTTGGGAATAACTGCAGTAAATTCTTCTACATCTCCTTCTCCTCCTCCTTATTAAGTCCCTTGTATCAAGGATGACTTGCTTTCCCTCTGATTTTGTGGGTTCTGAAGTGACTGATAAGGAATTAACCGACTCTTCTATGGGGCAAGAGTACCTGAGAGGATGGGAAGGTAGATAGTTAGGAGAAAGTTACCCTGGGGCATTTGTCTGCCCACAGTGCATGAATATTTGGTTCTTGGTGCCATTTCAGATGCTCTTTGTGCATTCAGAGACAGTTCTCAAGAGTTGGTGTATTTTGTTTCAAGGGAGCATTGGCAGGGAATATTAGGGAATGGGGTGATAAAGTGGAAATGATGGAATTTGAGAGGGAAAATAAGATTAGTTAAGATGGGTGCTTGGTGGCTGTCATGAGTACAGTGGGCTGCAGAATTGGATAACTCTTAAATTTAAGTTCAAGTTTAATTGTCATTCGACCATATATGAATACAACCAAACAAAGTTGCATTACTCTGAGGCCAAAGTGTAGCACTCAGTATCAACAGTCACACACAGCATGAAACACATATATCGTATATAAGATAGCAAGTACGTATAATCTATCAGTAAAATACAGTCATACAGATAAATATAATCCAAGACCTTGAGTCGATGAATGTTGCAGAAATCTGCAGTCGAACACAATACAGCTTGTCTTCTGCTGAGTGCACACTGGGGGGCAGCACTGACTCCAGCTTTGATGCCGCACCACACTACCTCCGGTGGAGCGCTCCGATTCTGGGTAGCTGCAAACAGGCTTGAGGCCTAGTTCTCACTATGACCGAGGCCACGTGGTTCCCCCACTGTCTGCCAATAAGGCAGTGAATCAGCATTCCACATTGACAATGTCCAACAGGGTCTTGCGATCACAAGGAAAGCGACTAAGACGATCGCTCGCTGTTAACCTGCACACCTCCTTCATGCACCATGGCCTCCAAGGCCTCCTTGATGCTGGCAGCGCACGTTCCACAGCAAGTTCAGCTCCTTCTGTTTCTCTGCCAACGAGCAACTCATGGATGGGGTCCTACACGACTTGGATCGACACGTTGACGTCATGTGGAGGCTTGTGTGCTTCAAGGACTCCATCAGGTGATGCCAACTCAGGGCCACTTATGTTGCAACAGCTGTGGACGAGATGCCAGACGAAGATTGATCCAACACCGGCTCCCAAATGAACAGACTCACGTCTGCCCCTCTGGGCCTCACTTCATCATGGATCAAGTCAACTTTGACAAAAACCAATTAGAAATGTGAAGGCAAAGTCACCTGCCATACGAAACAACAACCTGACGGGGTAGACCTCCAGTACTTTTCTTGATGTCCAGCAGGATTTTGCGATCTTAAAAAATACGTTTAAAAAGGACAGTAAAACCTTTGTTGACCCTGTTGAAGCCACTGCAATTGAATGTGCCACCATTTTACCACCATATACTCTTATGACCACTCAAAGTGGCGAAGGAGTGATAATTCTGAGAACTTTGAGTCTGCAGATTGGAAACACTCCACAGCTCAGCTGAGGTGGCAGAAAGAGTGAACCACCTCACAAGCTGCTCACCAGCTTGACAAATCATATTATGTACTGTAATTCTCATGCCCAAAATGATCAGACACCTCCTGTTTCATCTGTCCAAGAGTGAATTTCCAACACTGGACTCACCACCCACCTCAGATTCCACCGAACTGTAAGGGAACTAAATTCTGTTTGACCCCCCCCCCCCCAAGGACTGGTTGAAAAGAAGAAGAACTGCAACTCAGTTTCTAGGATTGTTTCCTTGGTACAGTGCAGGTACTGTGAGTTGAACAAAGGAATAAATGAATCAAGCCAAAGTCAAGTTTATTGTTATATGCTCAGTACATGAGTGTAGTTGTCCTGTGAAAAACTCCTGGCACGCTGCATCATTTTAGCAATATTCACAAGAAAAGCATAAATTATACACAAAATTTACAAGGAAGAGCACAAGTGTAACAAAATTAAAAAGCTCAGTGACTTTGGTGATTGTAGCTCCTGCGATGACTGGCTATTATGCCCTTAGATAATGTGGCACTTGTGAAGAAGATTCAATGTACCATGTAGGCAAACTGCAGTTTGATATGGTTAAAACTGCTGTTGGCAAAATAATTAATGCCTGGCCTTTAGCAGAAGCCTTTGTTCTTCTGTCTGACATTCAGCACACACTCAGATAGAATTGTATCATATTGGATCATGCTAGTCATAATTTGTTTTAATATTTTCAGAAGGAGAGCATACAGTTCAATTAGCTTTGCTTAAATAAGTTCTGTCTGATATTGCCACCATAGGATAGCAGCAGATGTATTTAAATCAAAATTATTCTGGAGTATTATCGTAGGTAGTTACTGCCATGCCTCAATGGCTCAAGTCTCCAGAGATTGACTGTAATTATGAAATGCATTTGGATAAATCAGGTGTGCTTCATCAAGTCTGGTACAGCATAATTTGCTAAATCTGAGAGGGAATTCTGTTGACTGTACAACTTAATGTAAAATTCATGCAGCTACACTGAACATTTATTGGTGTGTGTAACTGGCAGGGTTGCTGTGCGTTGAACTGAATTAGGCCCCAGTGTTACAGGCCGCCAGCATGTCCTGGTCTTTGCCTACAGGGATTTATTTATCATGGCCTTGCAGGAATCAGGCTCAGCATTTCTGACAGATGTTTTATCAATGCATGAGGAGGAAGCTTCAAATAACCAGGCAACACCAAAGGGCTGGACGAGCTGAAAATGCTTTCATGTACAATTATGTATAACCCATGACTCGAGGTGTCTCACACTGCTTTTACAAAATGATACTTCCCCATTCTTTTTGTGTCATCTTGTCCCTACCCACATATCAGGAGAAACATAAATCCGGCATCACTAATCCAAACGCAAAAATCTAGTGGAATATCCTCAACCTGAAATGAAGTGGAGAGTCCGTCATCGTGCCCAATGCTGGCCCCCTAGGCCTGAGTCGACGTAGTAGTAGTAGTGAAATGATATCAAATCAATCTTCCTCTCTATTTCCTGCAGAGCATTTACAGTACTTCCTGTTCTTTTTAAAAGTATACAGTGGATTCTGATTAATTGTTCTAATCAGGGCAGCCACTTATTTGGGACAAGTCTTAAAGAACAAGAAGTTATTGAGAAAATAGCCAGGATTCCCTTCATTTGGGACACTCTGCCACTTAATTGGGACAGGAAACTGTTGCCAAACAGTTTCTAACTAGCAACAGTCGCATGAATTTGCGTGGCCGCTAGAAAATATGCTGTGATTAGAGTGAGCAATTTTTAAGTAGTGTCAGTTGAATGTATTTCTGTTCAAACAGTAGTGATTTCTGTCACATAGTGGGCAAGAAATAAGCAGTGAGGCAATTCAGAACTGTTTTGCTCTCTGCAGTTGCAAGCATTCAGGCTTGGAGATGCCAGAAAATGATCGGAAGTAAAATTAAAACTATCTCACAATTTCAACTATGAAAAATTTGAAGATGTTGTCAATTGTCTTGAATGTTACAATAGAAATGAAGATTTGGAGGATGGAGTCAATTATCTGTACTAGGTGTCTGCACTAATGTTGTTTATTTACAGTCAATCAAAAGCACACAGCAGTGTGTTAATTGCCCATCAATCCCACGACCACTGTGAGCAGTGTGCACTGGAGTGGGAAAGCTGTTGCACTGTGCTAGTTCCACTCTCTCCACCTTGGAAGTCTGATTCCAGTGGTACAAGTAGTCATCAAAAACTAGCTTCTTCCTTGGTTGCAGCGGACAGCCATGAGATTTTCTGAGCCTTATACTGCCCTTCGCTCTCCGCAAAGCATCGCAGAACTGTTTTCTTGGCTGTTGGCTCTCACCTTGATATCATCCACCCAGTCTGCCGGAGCTAACTTCATATACTAGGTCAGGCGTGTCCCTATTTCACCAGGTGTGACCCGCCAGCTACCCTCACCTGGTTTAGCTCGTCTGTCAAAGCGGTGTACTTGGATGTGGCCGATGCCTCATGCAGTTACTTGGTGCTACAGGTGAGAGCTGAGTGTCAGGTAGAGACCAAAAGATTGAACTGACCCAAAATGGACATGACCAGCCCCTTCATTGGAGGTGCTGCCCCTCCCTGGACACCCCATTCAGAGCACTGTGAGCTGGATGAATTCATCCATCAATAACTATTAGGAATTAATCCACATTTTTCTGGTACCGTTGTAGCATTGGCAGTGTTCTAATTTGTTCTGTATTTCATTTTAATACATAATTTGATACTGAGTTAAATGGTAGTTAGTCTTCTTAGTTATTTCCATGAAACTTTGGCTAATTAGAACAGCCACCTAATTGGGCCAAGGTCCTGATGGGTCCCAATTAACCACAATCCACTGCATTTTGTGTCTTCAGTATCTGATTTATTTTCTTTTAAATACCGCGCGAGTATAATATTTTAAAGTTCAGATCTGACTGACATGTCCATTTGAGAGCCCCTGAGATGATCAAACCTACTAGTTTTTAATTTGAACCTGTCATAGGGTAATAAAACCAGGTTGCATGTTGTTTTACTCTCTGGCTTTGCAAAAAGCAGGGAGAGATAAGAAACTTGTTTTTAGATGAATTGTATGTATTGAATTGAGTGCCTTAATGTTAGCTGTCGAGCATCTATAGATATTTACAGTACATCAGATTGTCTCCAAGGCGAAGGAAAACTTCCCCATCGTTTGCTCAAGTTTTCTGCTATTTATCTAATGGAATTTTAGGTTTACCTGTAATCTGAATTGTGACATCCCCATGACTCAATAAATTTTAAATTCACTTCTTGTCAGGCACAGATCTCTGTCCTGGGTCTTTCTACACTGTATCTCCTGTTGTTGCAATTTTTAGGTTACAGATTAACATCATCTTTTTATATAATAATTATTTATTTATAGCACACTTTTCATACTGATGATGTAGTTCTAAGTGCTTCACAAAAGTATAAACATGAAAGTAAAAGACAAAAAGATGTTAAAAACAAGGTTGAATAACTAGGTTTTGAGCTGGCATTTTGAAAGTGTTAACTGAGTCTGCATCCCTTATAGTTTTAGGTATTGAATTCCACAGCTTAGGAGGGTAGTTCTAAAAAGCTGACCTACCAATTATCGAGACTGTTTAAATTTAAGAGACCAGCAGAAGAAGACTTGAGAGCTCGAGCAGGATTATAAAACAAAAATGAGTGAGCAGCTTCAAGTTCCTGGGTGTCAAGATCTCTGAGGATCTAACCTGGTCCCAACATATTGATGTAGTTATAAAGGAAGGCAAGACAGCAGCTATGCTTTATTAGGAGTTTGAAGAGATTTGGCATGCCAACAAATACACTCAGAAACTTCTATAGTTGTACCTTGGAGAGCATTCTGACAGGCTGCATCACTGTCTGGTATGGAGGGGCTACTGCACAAACTGAAAGAAGCTACAGAAGGTTGTAAATCTAGTCAGCTCCATCTTGGGCACTAGCTTGTAAAGTACCCAGGACATTTTTAGGGAGTAGTGTCTCAGAAAGGTAGCGTCCATTATTAAGGACCTCCAGCACCCAGGGCATGCCCTTTTCTCACTGTTACCATCAGGTAGGAGGTACAGAAGCCTGAAGGCACATACTCAGTGATTCAGGAACAGCTTCTTCCCTTCTGCCATCTGATTACTAAATGGACATTGAATCTTTGGATACTACCTCACATTTTTTTAATATACAGTATATCTGTTTTTGCATGTAATTTTAAAATCTACTCAATATATGTAATTGATTTACTTGTTAATTTATTATTATGTTTTATTTTATTATTATTGTTTTTCTCTCTGCTAGATTATGTATTGCATTGAACTGCTGCCACTAAGTTAACAAATTTCACATCACGTGCTGGTGATAATAAACCTGATTCTGATTCTGATTTTGTGATGTACTCAGCTCCACTTGCCATACTCAAGTTGGCTGATGACGCCACAGTCGTAAGCTGAATTAACGCTGTGATGAAGCAACATGAGGGAAGGAGATTGAGAATCTGGCTGAGTAGTGCTGCCACAACAACCTCTCACTCGATCTCAGCAAGTTGAAGGAGTTGATTATTAAGTTCAGGAGAAGGAAATTGGAGGTCCATGAGCCAGTCCTCATCAGGGGATCAGAGGTGGAGAGAGTCAGCAACTTTAAATTCCTCTGTATTATCATTTCAGAGGACTTGTCCTGGGCACAGTATGTATGTGCAGTTACGCTGAAACCATATCAGCACCTCTACTTCCTTAGGAGCTTGCTAAGATTTGCCATGACTTCTATAACTCTGACTAGCTTCTATAGATGTGTGGTGGAGGGTATATTGACTGGCTGCATCACAGCCTGGTATGGAAACACCAATGCCCTTGAACAGGAAATCCTTCAAAAAAGTAGTGGATATGGCCCAGTCCATCATGGGCAAAGCCCACCCACCATTGAGCACATCTGTTGGGAGTGTGCTGACAGGAACGGAGCATCCTTCATCAGGGTCATGCTCTCTTTTCACAGCTGCCATTAAGAAGAATGTACAGGAACCTTAGGACTCACACCAGCAGGTTCAGGAACAGTTATTACCTCTCAACCTTCAGGTTCTTGAACCAGAGGGGATATCTTCACTCATCTTCACTTACCCCATCACTGAACTGTTCCCACAACCTATAAACTCACTTTCAAGGACTCTTCATCTCGTGTTCTCGATATTTATTGCTTGTCTGTCTATCTGTCTTTTTTTTGGATTTGTACAGTTTTTTTGTCTTTTGCACACTGGTTGGGTGCATTATTTCATGGGTTCTATCATGGTTATTGGATTTATTGAGTATATCTGCAAGAAAATGAATCTTAGGGTTGTACATGATGACATATACATATGTACTTCGGTAATAAATTTATTTTGAACTTTTCTGATGATGTGTCCTAAGGGGAACATGTATAAGGAAGAGAGTAGGAGACCAAGACAGCTTTCCTGAGCAACACCAAAGGTGCATTGTATCTCTTAGAAAATGGATAGACAAAAAAATTTCTCTGTAAGATACATGAATGAAACCAATTATGGGCACCACCTGAGAGGCCAACCCATTGCTCAAGGCAACCCAGGAGAATGTTGTGTTCAATTGCATCAAAGGCAACATTTCTATATTCTCGAAGAATTAGAACTCAGAATTTGTTGGCATCAGTGCTGAGCCCGCTGTGGATTGCTCTAAAACCTGACTGAAACTCTGTTAGAATATTGTTTTCCATCAGAAAGATGCTGAATAGGTTGAGGTAGGTGACTGGAAATTGACTCTGCTTTGGATGATTCTAATTGGTGCCGTAGTGAGTAATTGCATTTGTTTTTGCTTTTCTATGGTGGGAGCTCTGGATTAGATATAGTGTTTAATTAAGCTATAGCTTTCTATAGAAAGCATTGTTAAATGTTGATCTTCCATATTTAATTTTGTAACATAGTAGGTCTGATTGGTCAAGAACATCCGATCCTTATCAGATGTACTCTTGGAACAACTGCTACTAAATTTGAATATGTTATGGGTGTATGATCAGTCTTTGTCTTTTTCTTCTCATGTATATACAATTTAGATTGGATTTCTGTCATGTACATGCAAGATTAATGGGATAGTAAAGCTGCTCATCTCAGAAGAGTAATTTGATAGTTATGTCACAGGTCAACTAACATATAACTGAAGTACAAGAGCACCATTTGTTAATTTCCTTCACATAAATGTCAGCAGTATCGGTCTCTATAACCATGATGGCTTTGTGCACATTTATATGAACTGATCAAAATTTTTGAAAGATAAAGTGCTGATTTGAGTACAGATATTTAGTCAGATCATCATTTACAGCAAGATTTGTCTATGGTTAGAATTTCCAAATGACAGAGATTCTAAGGAATTATTTTGGATCAGTAATCTCAAAAGAACACCCCAATAATAATGGGAAACCATAGACTTTCGGGAGAGAGAGAGGAATCTAAAGCAAGCCCTATCATTGGAAAACAAAGTACTAGTTAAATATAGTGGTCAAGGCAAGTAAATGCCCCAGACAAAATGGGGGGAGGGGGGTGGGGGTAGCCCAGCATCTTAAAGGAAATGGCTGCAGAGATTGTGAATGTAATGGTTATGGAGACGCCCTAATGAACTTGAAAACCACTAATGTACTGCCACTATTCAAGAAAAGGAGAAGATAGAAAGCATTAGGTTGATTAAAATATGCCATTGGCAAAATGCTGGAATTCATGATTAAAGAAGCAATTGAAAGATACTTAGGAAATCACAAGCAAAGTCAATATAGTTTTATGAATGAAAAGTCATGTTTGGCAAGTTTGTTAGTTCTTTGAGGATTAACAAACAGAGTGGGTAGAAGAGAATAGAGACTGTAGATCTAATGTATTTGGATTTGAATAAAGCATTTATAACAGTGCCGCCAAGAGGGTTACTGAACAAGATGAGGACACATGGAGTTACACCAGAAGTTCATAAGATATAGGAGCAGAATAAGGCCATTCAGCCCATCGGTTTTGCTCCACCATTCCATCATGGCTGACTAATTATTCCTTTCAACCCAATTGTACTGTCTTCTCTTCGCAACCTTTGACACACAGACTAAGAAAAAATCTATCATGCTCTGCTTTAAATATACCCAATGATTTGACCTCCACAACTGTCTGTGGGAATGAATTCCACATTCGCTACTCACTAGCTAAGAAAATTCCTCCTCATCTGTTCTAAATGAGCATCCCTCTAGTCTTAGACTCGTTCACTATAGGAAACATCCTCTCCACATCCACTCCATATAGGCCTTTCAATGCTCAATAGACTTCAGTGAGATCCTGCCCACTCCTGCCATTCTTCTGAACTCCAGTGAGTACAGGCACAGAGCCATCAAATGCTCTTCGTACATTAAACCTTTCATTCCCAGGATCATTTCTTATCCTTTCTTACATAAGAGACCCAAAACTACAACAAATACTACAAATACTCTGACAAATGCTGTATGTAGCTTCAATGTAACGTCCTTGCTTTTATATTCTAGTCCTCTCAAAATGAATGCTAACATTACATTTGCCTTCCTTGCCAACAACTCCACCTTCAAGTTAACCTATAGGGCATCCTCAACAAGGACGCCTTTACACCACTGTTTTTTGAATTTTCTTCTTGTTTAGAAAATAGTCTACAACCTTCATTCCTTCTACCAAAATGAATGATCATACACTTCCCAGCGCAATATTCCATCTGCCCCTTCTTTACCCACTCTGTTTACGTCCTTCTGCAGACTCCCTGCTTACTCAGCTCTGCCTATCCCTCCACCTATTTGCATCATCTGCAAACTTGGCCACAAACCATCATCCAAATCATTTGCATATAACATGAAAAGAAGTGGTCCCAGCACTGACCGCTGCAGAACTTGATCAGTCACCGACAGCCAACCAGAAAAGGTCCTCTTTATTCCCACTCTGCTTCCTACCAGTCAGCCAATCCTGAGATCCTACCTTGTTAATAGCCTTATGTATGGCACCTTGTCAAAGGCCTTCTGAAAATCCATGTAAGCAACATCTACTGACTCTCCTTTGTCTATCCTGCTTGTTATTTCCTCAGAGTTGTAACAGATTTGTCAGGGAATATTTCTCCTAATGGAAACCATGCCAACTTTGGCCTATTTTATCATGTGCCTCCAAGTACCCTGAAACCTCATACTTATTTTTGGAACCTTACCAACCACTGAAGTCATGCTAATTGGCCTATAATTTCCTTTCTTCTGCCTCCTTCCCTTTTTAAACAGTAGAGTGACATTTGTAATTTTCCGGTCTCTAGGGATTCTTGTGAACCATTCTAGTATCTAGTGATTCTTGAAAAATTGCTAATGCCTCCATAATCTGTCAGTTACACCTTTCAGAAGCCAGGGTGTAGTACACCTGGTCCAGATGATGCATCTTCACACCTTTCAACTTCCCAAGTAACTTCTCCTCAGTCCAGGTTGAGTATCCGTATCCGAACTGCTATAGACCAGAAGTGTTTTGGATTTTGGTATTTATGATGAGATAGCTTGGGATCACCATCATTTCCAACTCTGAATTGATGAGCCACCGGTAAACAGGTTTTGTCTTATACTTGTTCATCACACACATGTATTTAACAGTAAAAATGATTACATACCATTAATATAATGAATATATAATGTGTGCAGGGTAGCAAAAACAGCGCAGCAGCAGCATCGGGAGAATCAGCCGTTGATCAGCAACAAACAACAGCAGGCTTTCATTCTCCACCTATGATACTGTGTTTTGATTAAAAGGTTACACAGTACACTGCATTTCTAGTTTACTTTTTTTTAGGTTTTATATGTATAAAAGCAATCAGCATTGTGGACTTGTTCTGGTGTTAGACTTTCACTAGCGATGGTCTTGACAAACTCAATGAATTACTCTGCTGCTTTGTGATCGGCAGATGCTTCAAAATTTTAATGTTGTTCCTTTTTTTAAATTTCTGCAACCAGTCTGCTGAATAGTTACAATTACTTTCAATTTTCATTTCATCATGATAGATCTTTGCTTGTTTCATGATCAGCATACTGTTATAACCATATAACAATTACAGCACGGAAAGAGGCCATCTTGGCCCTTCTAGCCCATGCCAAACTCTTACTCTCACCTAGTCCCACCGACCTGCACTCAACCCATAACCCTCCATTCCTTTCTTGTCCATGTATCTATCCAATTTAACTTTAAATAGCAACATCGAACCTGCCTCAACCACTTCTGCTGGAAGCTCGTTCCACAAAACATGTTCACTCCAGCGCTGATGAATTGACGCTTTCAGTACACAATTGAGATCTTTTTTTTTGCTTTATGCAGTGTTTTTTTTTACTTTTCATTAACTTCTGATCATTACATATGAGATCACTTCTCAGGACTGTGTTGCATGGAGACCTGCACCTTCTGGAATATTCCATTTGTGACATGTCAGTGTTTAAAAAGAATTTCAGATTTCAGATGCTTTCAGATTTTGAAATTTCAGATAAGGGATATTCAACCTGTAGTAGCAACTACACTCACTTCTGTCCCCTGATTCCCTCAAATTTCTGGCATACTGCAAGTGTTTTCCAGAGTGAAGAATGACTCAAAATAATGATTAAGTTCATCCGCCATTTCTTTGTTCCTCATTACTATCTCTCCAGCATCAAATTCCAGTGATGCGATATCCGCTGAACCAATGTGCAAAACATAGAAAATAGGTGCAGGCGTAGGCCATTCAGCCCTTCGAGCCTGCACCGCCAAAAGAAGACAAACTGTGCTAGTACAAACTAAACAAATAAATAAATACTACTGGGAGCATGGTTTGTTGCATCCTTGAAACTGAGCGCCTATTGGTTGAAGGATTGTAACTGTTCCTGAACCTTAGGCTATTTTAGGGGCTGCTTTATTTCCTTCACACTGTAGTTGTAGTCCCTATCTGTATTACATTTGCAGCATCTTTTTATTTGTTTGAGTTGGCAGTTATTGTGCTTGAGCTATAGTTCATGTAAAGTAACAATATTCATTAGAATATGATTCACAACTTGTTAACCATCCACACCAGAAAATATTCTCAGGCACTTTATAACCACCTTATAACTTTATAACTCTTGATTTCATCCACCATTAACCATGCAATGTGAATTCCATGGCTTTGGTACTTGCAACCTTTAATGATGAATGTGATACTACCTTAATTCCAAAAGAGAATGTAAACCTTTGCAGAGTCAAATAATTTTTGTTACATCCTATTTATCGATGCTTCTGGTTAAAATTTAGCCGGAGGTACAAATTTTGAAGCAACTGTGTAATTGTTACTTTTCATCTTTTTTTTTTGTCAGATCACTATTGTGGTCCTGTAGTTTGACTTTCAATTCAAAGTGATGTTTTCTGTCACGTGCACATGTACATTAGTATATAGTGCCGTAAAAACTGTAACAACAGCAGCATCGTAGGAACATAGTAGAATATAAGCAGCATTCACAAGAAAAACATGAATTATTGGAATTGGCTTATTATTGTCAAATGTACCAAGGTATGAAAAGCTTGCCTTCATATTTTTCACACTGATCAATACATTACTTAGTGCATTGAGATAGCACAAGGTACAACTATAACAGAAAGCAGAAAAATCTACATCTGCAAAGAAAGAAAGGTAGCCAGCACGGGGTAAGGTCATAATGAGGTATATTGTGAAGTCAAGAGTAGAAATTAAACACAATCTAAGCATAAAGTATACAAAAACAAGAGAAAATATGCAGATGCCGGAAATCCAAGCATCACACAAATTTTTTTGTGTTGAGAAAATATACACAGTTGTTACTGGAAGAACACAATTAGATTTTTAAAAAAGTCCCCTTCAATGCAAAGTGATCAAAGTAGTCATAGTATTCTTAAACTCTAGAGATTAAGGTTGTACCGATTGATTCAAGAACAAAATGATCTTCCAGAGAATTGCAGACCTTCACTTTGTACCAAGATTTAATCACCATATGTTTCTGGCTCAGCTAAATAGTAAGTGTATTTTCCTTTAAACTGCTGTGCAGTACCCAACTCTTGCATCATGCTTGAAGGCATGGAATTAAATAGCATGCTAATACATTTGGCAAGTTGCATTTCAGTTAATTGAATTACAGAATCTCAATTACCCGTACAATTTCTGCACTATAACTTCTAATCCTGGAAATTTAGATTTCACCCTTATTTGCTGTACTAAATGGGTGCTGTGTTTATTTCTAATGCCCAATAACAGGGCACTCTAAGGTAACAAAATCTGGGCATTTAGTTTTTTTCAGAAATGGTTAATGAGCTTTGCATTATGTTAGTCATATCAAAAGTCAGCTCTTACTATGCTTGGGAGACAAGTGAGTGCCTTAAGAGATCTTTACCCATGGCAGGCAAAATAGCTGCCAATGAGATGAAGCAATATTTCATAGAAGGAGGAAATTCATCCCTCTCTCCTGCACCACTCCACCCTCCTCCAGGCAGTATTTTGTACAGTGACTGGCCCCACGATACTGTAAGGCACACGCTCATTATTCCAACAGACATTACAGCATCGTTGTCTTGTGGAATAATCACTAGGAGACAAAGCAATGATGTTTCAAGAAAGCAGAGCAATGCACACTCAGGCAAGCAAATGCAATCAGCATTACTTGAGTGTCTCAGTCCAGATCCATCAGTATATGACTCCACAGTGACTTGCTGTGATGTCTGCTTCCTGCTTTTCTGGGAATTAAAATTAAAGTTAATAGGTCGGCCTTACAACTGTTGGTAAGGTAAAAATTAGTATAGCATATGTTGATGCCATTATCATCTGTGTGAATTTTGCTATGGCTCATTTCACTAGGAAGTGCACAATCTGATTTTTCTCTGGACAGGACTCCATCACACATAGGTTCAAATTATAGTAACATCTTTTATACTTGTGACTTATGTATAAAAAACACAGGCAATGTGTATATAATTTTCAGCACTTTGCAGTTCTCTCTTCAACTAGCCTAGTCTGACTGAATTTGGTTTGCATCGGCTTGCTCTGCCCCGTCCCGCACTCTCTCCAGGTGGTCCCCTCACTTTCCAGTGCAGTTGGTACAAGACTGCTTCAATCTTCTCAGCAGTGTCCGCACAGTAATATGTGTTAATTGTGGTAATATGTGAAGACCCTATTCCTATTTCAAGATGTTTGATTGTGTAAAACCACTCTCATTGATGACTAACTTTTGAATAAATTGGTCAGATTGTAATGTTGAGCCTGTTTTCACTTAGCATTCACATGAAAAGCAAGTTGAGCTGAGCAGAGCATGATGCTTGATGACCTGTTTTAAGATGTTATTCAGTTGAGCCACAGCTGTGGGAAGTGGGATAGTGAGTAGATTGTCAGCAAAGAATGCAAAAGTAAACATGGTGAACATTTAGTGGGCTTCTTTGCATTCTCCATGTGCCCTTAACACAGGTAAATAGATACATATTGATGCAAATTTATGAAAGCCAGCAGTAATTGTGTAGCTTCTATATATGTTACTTTGGAAGCCATAAATTCAGCCACCAAGCATAGAAAATGGTTGACACTGTCTGCATAGTGGAACTGCTCCCCTCTTTCATTCTGGAAAGCCATTTGCAAGGTTGGTGTTTGACCTGACTTCCTCCTGTACATTGCTGGCAGACTCTCTAACGGATTTATCTGTTTATTGAGATAAAGTTCGGAGTAGACCCTTCTGGCCCCTTTGAGCCGTGCAGCCCAGCAACCCCTGAGTTAACTTTAAACAGGTCAGGGGACAATTTACAATGACAAATTAACCAGGCAACTGGCGCATTTTTTGCAACGTGGGAGGAAACTGCAGTATCTGGAGGAGACCCACGCAGTGGCGGTGAGAACATCCAAAGATCCGGCAGGAATTAAACCCGGATCGCTGGTACTGCAAAGCATTGTGCTAACCACTATGCTACTGTGCCATCCAGTGGACTAAGATCTGCCAATGGACTAAGCACTCCATTGTGTATCAACTTTCCCTGTAGGTTAAGCATCAAACTCCTCCAGTATAGAACTTCTGAATGATCTGACAGTACAGTGGCACTGCGAGTACTAAAGCCACTTCTTCACAACTCCCTGGTGTTGGCTGTCCCAAAGATGTACAGGTTGGTAGTTTAATTGTCACTGCAAATTGCCTTTAACATGTAGGTCGAATCTGAAGGGAGTTGATGGGGATATGGAGAAAATGAGATGGGATTTAAGCTGGTTTACTGTAAGTTAGGTACTTGATGCTCAGCACAGACTTGTTGGGCTGAAGGATCTATTTTCATACTTTGAATCTGTAATGTTGAAGTATTGCTTGCATGTGTACTTGAAGAGCTATGGCTTGCAGGAATGTGGATTTAATACCAGAAGGTAAGATTAGGTTGATTAGTTCTTCAACTGGCACAGACTCAATAAATTTTGCTCACAATAACTTTCGCTGTTAGCAGACTGATAGAACATAAAACATGGAACAGCACAACACACAACAGGCGCTTTGGCCCGGGGCCGGATTAAGCTAGTGCGGGGCCTATAGCATATGTTATAAAGGGGCTATAAATTTAAAAAATACACATAAGTATTAAAACATACATTGGCTTTTTGCTCAATGTCTGAAAAAGTAGACTGCGTAGCTTGAATATATCCATGCAAGGATTCATAGAGTGCACAAACTGTGTTCAAGTCTTGGCCAGAAGATTGCAAAGAAGTACTGGTCATTTAAAAACGCTGTAATAGTTGATCCCACAATATGACCATCATTCTTGTTCCCAACTTCATCATGGTTGAAAGTAGTCCACGAGCCTGTTGTCGACACTCTGCCTTCTGATTATTCTTATTTGAAATGTCATCCAAGACTTGTTTTATCGCAGAAAAGCTGTGTAAAAGTGCTTTTGTTGCATCTGCACGAGCTGACCACCTGGTATCTGACATTCTTTTCACAATGGGCAAATGAGCACCACCATCAGATAATGCAGCAGAAAGGAGATCCCACCGCTAAGTAGAAACAGAAAAAAATGTGTACAAGCTTTCTACAAACAAAGAAAATTAATGCTTCTTGACAACATTCAGCAGCACATTTCAGCTAAGTAGTGGGATCAACAAAGACTAGTGAACAATAACAAATTTATGTGACTGTTGTGGCTATGAGTGCGTGTGGATCACATGCACTCAACAACCAATTAGGAATAGTGTTCTGAAAATTATCTGTTTAGTTGCTGATTGAAACTCATTTCAGTTGGGAAATACAGGTTGAAACTCTCAGTCTAATCCGATCTTGTATGTTCCTGTGCTGGTTCGGACTACCTAAAATCAGGAAAAAAATGAGGAATCATGAACTGGGTCACATAAAACTGTTGAGTTGCATATCCCTTGACGCAGGCTCATTGTGGTGACACACCCTCCAGCGGTGTAACAGCGCACGCTGCAGCGGCTTGGGAGTGTGGAGATAGCACAAAGGTCACCACGACACAGCAAGGAGCCAACACACGCCTGCACACACATACCATGCAGCCGGCAGCTCCCCCGACATGAAAACAACAGCGTTGCCAGATCACCATGAGAATACGGTGAGATGCCGATTTCACCAGACTGCAGCTTGCAAGCATTTAGTGCGGGACCCTCAAAAATGCGGGGCCCGTAGCATATGCTACTTTTGCTACTAGGTTAATCCGGCACTGCTTTGGCCAATGATGTCTGCTGATCATGATGACAATTTAAACTAATTTTTTAGTTAGCTAGACCAAAGAACTGATTGGGGACTTCAGGAAGGGAAAATTAGGTGAACGCACACCAGTCCTCATTGAGGGGTTATCAGTGAAAAGTGTGAGCAGCATCAAGTTCCTGGGCATCAACATCACAGACAGTCTAACCTGGGTGCAACATATTGATGCAATTATGAAGAAAACATGCCTGTGGCTACATGTCATTAGGAGTGTAAGGAGATTTGATATGTCTCCAAATTCTCTAGCAAATTTCTACAGAGGAACCGGAGGAGCATCCTGACTGGTATGGAGATCATCACTGCCTGGTATGGAGGCTCCAGTGCACAGGATCGAAGGTGGATGCATATGGTTGTGGACTATCATTGAGGGTATCTTCAAAAGGCAGTGCCTCAGGAAGGCAGAATCCATTATTAAAGAACTTCACCATCCAGGACATACCTCTACTCATTATTATCAGCATGGAACAGGTACAGGAACCTGAAGATGCACACTAACAGTTTTAGGAACAGCTTCTTCCCCACCACCATCAGATTTCGGAATGGTCCATGAACTCATGAACACTACCTCACTGTTCTTTCTTTTCACTATTTATTTTATATTTTATTGTAACTTACAGTTTTTTTTATGTCTTGCATGGTACTGTAGCCACAAAAGCAAGTTTTACCACATGGTTAGTGATAACAAACCTGCTTCTGAATCTGTCTCTACTCTGTATATCTCTCCACTCCCTGATCATTCATTTGCCTGTGTCAAATGTCTCTTGAAAATTGCTATCGTATCTGCTTCCTCCACATCCCTGGGCACCCTGTTGCAGAAGCCTTCTGCCCTTTGCATAAAAGAAAAACATCCTATAAATCTCCTCTAAACTTTCCCATCGTCTCCTTAAGTTATGCCTTATAGAATTTTACATTTCCACCCTGGGGAAAATACACACCAAGTAGCCTATCTCTGCCTCTCATATTTCTGTAAACTTCTATCAGGTCATCCCTCAGGTCCAAGACCCCAGAGAAAACAATGCAGCTTTGTTCAAACCTGGACCTCTTTACGACTCTTTTCGAATCAAGGCAACATCCTGGTGAACCTCTCTTGCGCCCTCTCAACTGCTGGGCAGTGAGCTCCAGTCCATTATGACTTGCTGTTGGGATAAAAGAATTCTCCCTCTGTAACTCTTCTCCAAAACAAAGAATCTTTTAAATGTCCACAACGTACCTTCCACTACCACCACTCCTAGTAATGCCTTCCATCACCCACCATTTGCTCTGTAAAGATCCACCTTTGACATGGCCCCTATATTTTAATTCCTATCACCTTAAATTCATGCCTCTCCTGTTAACCATTTCCACCCTGGGATAAAGGTGCTGGCTGTTCATTCTATCAATGTCTCTTATTATCTTCTACATTTCTATCAAGTTGTTTCTCATCCCCCTTTGCTTCAAAGAGAAAAGCCCTAGCTCATTCAACCTTTCCTCATAAGGTGTAGTCTCTAATCCAGGCAGCATCCTGGTGAATCTCTCTCTAAAGCTTACATATCCTTCCTGTAAATGAGGGGAGCAGAACTGAACACAATACACCCAAGTTTGGTCTAACCAGAGTTTTGGAGAGCGGCAAGATTACCTTGTGGCTTTTGAACTCAATCAAACTGCTTTCTTTCTTTTTAAATCTTTTTATTGAATAAGTACACAAAAGGTAAGCCATATAGCCACTAATACACTGTTAGAAGATAATATATTACAGGAAATATTAATACAGAAAAAAATTAATACAACCAGTGCAATTTAAACATAAAATAACAAGGTAATATAATAATATACTAATTTTTATATATATCAATAAAAAAAGAAAAAAAACCCAAAAAACCACCCACCGTGCAACTAAACTAAAAAGCAAAGCAAAGCAATGGGCTAACTAGGAAACAAGTAGAGTTAAAGTACTTAAAATCACGTCCTCAAACCCGACCTCCATTAAAAACAGTTAAAAAAAAACAAGAAGGGAATATAAATATGGACCGAGAGAAAAAAAATTACATTAAATGAAAATGTTGAATAAAAGATCTCCAGGTCTGATCGAATTTAACTGAAGAATCATAAAGATTACTTCTAATTTTCTCCAAATTTAAACATAATATCATCTGGGAAAACCAAAAAAAACGTAGTTGGAGCATTAGTCTCTTTCCAATGTTGTAAAATACATTTTTTCGCCATTAAAGTAAGAAATGCAATCATTCTACGGGCTGAAGGAGAAAGATTACTGGAAATTTTAGGTAATCCAAAGATAGCAGTAATAGGATGAGGAGAGATATCTATATTCAATACCTTTGAGATAATATTAAAAATGTCTCTCCAAAAAGTTTCCAGAGTAGGACAGGACCAAAACATATGAGTTAAAGAGGCTATCTGCCCCTGACATCTATCACAAAAAGGATTAATATGAGAATAGAAACGAGCTAATTTATCTTTGGACATATGTGCTCTATGGACAACTTTAAATTGAATTAGGGAATGTTTGGAACAGATAGAGGAAGTATTGACTAGTTGTAAAATCTGCACCCAGTCATCCGTCGAAATAATAAAACCCAATTCCTGTTCCCAATCTGACCTAATCTTATCAAATGGAGCTTTCCTAAGTTGCATAATAATATTATAAATAATAGCCGTGGCACCTTTCTGGCATGGATTAAGGTTAATTATAAATCAAACTGCTAAGATTTCTGCCATTAACCCTGTACTCTGTCTTCAGATTTGATCTTCTAAAGTTTTATCACTTCACACCTTTCCATATTGAACTCCACCTTCCATTTCTTAGCCAAGCTCTGCATCCTATCAATGACTCTTTTTAACCTACAACAACCTTCTACACTATCCACAACACCACCATCCCTCATGTCAGCAGTAAACTTGCTAACCCACCTTTCCACTTCCTCATCCAAGTCATTTATAAAAATCACAAAGAGCAGAGGTCCCAGAACAGATTTCTGCTGAACACCACTGGTAACCACTCTCCAGGTAGATACACTCCATCAATTTCTTCCCATTGTCCTCTGTGGGTAAGCCATTTTCAAATCCATGCAACCAAGTTTTCCTCGATCCCATGACTCTTGACTTTCTGAATAAACCTACCAAGGGGGACTTTGTCAAATGCCTTACTAAAATCCATGTACACCAAATCCACCGGTCTACCTTCATCAATTTCAATCTGTCTCATGAAGCACAGCCTGATCCTCACAAAGCCATGCTTACTTACCCTAGTCAGACTGTGCTTCTCCAAGTGCTCATAAATCCTGTCTCTAAGAATCCTTTTCAATACATTGCCCACCACTGATATAGCACTCAACCCTATATCAGTGATAACCCTATAATTCCCAGGGTTATCCCTATTACTGTTTCCACCCTCCAATATTATGGTACTGGTACTGTGACCAGTGAGGATGCAAAACTCAGTGCCAAAAGCACAGCAATCTCTTCCCTCACTTCCCATTGTAACCTTGGGCATATCCTGCCTGGCCCTGGGGTCTTATCTGTCCTAATGCTTTAAAAAAAGATCCAGCACATACTCTTTCTTAATGTTAAACTATTCCAGCATATTTATTGAATATTCAGAGTTTAAAAAAAATTTGGTGTGAATTGAAAGATCAATTCACAGAAACACGGATTGAGCACCACTGACAACACCAAAACTTAAGCAGTTATGTAGCAACTGGGTTGACAAGTAAAAGCAAAATTCATCTCATATCCATAGTCCTTATTATTTTATTGGCTTTCAAGCAGTAATATTTTCTAAGAGTGGAACAGTCATTTAAATACTAACACAGATAGATTCCTATTGTGTTTAAGTCATTGTGAATGGTACTTAAAGAAATGAATTCCAAGTTAAAAATGTATTAAATGTTACTTTTCTGTTTGCCAAATTCAGACTTCTTGAAAATCTTCAAAATCTGAAAATACATTGCACAACAGAAAGAAATCATTTGTCTCTAGCCCTCAGGACTCAATTTTATTTAATATCTTCATTATCCCCTTGAGTCTATTTTTAATAAGAACAATAAATCTATTTCAGCAAAACACTTGAGATCCAATTGGCATGCTGGTTACTTTCATTTGCATCAGCCATGCTAAATTTTATGAATGCAGATTCACTTGTTCAATTTATACATATTAATACTCAAATATCAGATGAAAGTCTGGTGTTGAGGTTGCAACTTTTAATTATCGCTGATAGTTAAAAAGTTATTTGTGCTTGATAGATCCTGATTCACTTCTTTTTTTTGAAGTTATGATGACCTCTATTGGGAAGTGGTCTTGTTACTAATTTATCTATGAAGCCCAGGTCAGTTTCAGTTAATTTGGAAGGTTGCTAATCAGGATTATAATGTTGTTACAGTATTCATAGGACATATTGTACATAGAAAATTGAGTGGTCTGGTAACATAGTGGTTAGTGCAAATGCTTTACAGTGCTGGTGATCACCACTTGTGGTTTGATTCCTGCTGCTGTCTGTAAGGAGTTTGTATGTTGTTCTTGTGACCGTGTGGGTTTCCTCCAGGTCATCTGGCTTCATAGAACATATAGAACATAGAACATAGAATAGTACAGCATAGTACAGGCCCTTCGGCCCACAATGTTGTGCCAACCCTCAAACCCTGCCTCCCATATAAGCCCCCACCTTAAATTCCTCCATATACCTGTCTAGTAGTCTCTTAAACTTCACTAGTGTATCTGCCTCCACCACTGACTCAGGCAGTGCATTCCACGCACCAACCACTCTCTGAGTAAAAAACCTTCCTCTAATATCCCCCTTGAACTTCCCACCACTTACCTTAAAGCCATGTCCTCTTGTATTGAGCAGTGGTGCCCTGGGGAAGAGATGCTGGCTATCCACTCTATCTATTCCTCTTATTATCTTGTACACCTCTATCATGTCTCCTCTCATCCTCCTTCTCTCCAAAGAGTAAAGCCCTAGCTCCCTTAATCCCTGATCATAATGCATACTTTCTAAACCAGGCAGCATCCTAGTAAATCTCCTCTGTACCCTTTCCAATGCTTCCACATCCTTCCTATAGTGAGGTGACCAGAACTAGACACAGTACTCCAAGTGTGGCCTAACCAGAGTTTTATAGAGCTGCATCATTACATCGCGACTCTTAAACTCTATCCCTCGACTTATGAAAGCTAACACCCCATAAGCTTTCTTAACTACCCTATCCACCTGTGAGGCAACTTTCAGGGATCTGTGGACATGTACCCCAAGATCCCTCTGCTCCTCCACACCACCAAGTATCCTGCCATTTACTTTGTACTCTGCCTTAGAGTTTGTCCTTCCAAAGTGTACCACCTCACACTTCTCTGGGTTGAACTCCATCTGCCACTTCTCAGCCCACTTCTGCATCCTATCAATGTCTCTGCAATTTTTGACAATCCTCTACACTATCTACAACACCACCAACCTTTGTGTCGTCTGCAAACTTGCCAACCCACCCTTCTACCCCCACATCCAGGTCGTTAATAAAAATCACGAAAAGTAGAGGTCCCAGAACAGATCCTTGTGGGACACCACTCATCACAATCCTCCAATCTGAATGTACTTCCTCCACCACCACCCTCTGCCTTCTGCAGGCAAGCCAATTCTGAATCCACCTGGCCAAACTTCCCTGGATCCCATGCCTTCTGACTTTCTGAATAAGCCTACCGTGTGGAACCTTGTCAAATGCCTTACTGAAATCTATATAGATCACACCCACTGCACTACCCTCATCTATATGCCTGGTCACCTCCTCAAAGAACTCTGCCCTTCACAAAGCCATGCTGACTGTCCCTGATCAGACCATGATTCTCTAAATGCCTATAGATCCTATCTCTAAGAATCTTTTCCAACAGCTTTCCCACCACAGACGTAAGGCTCACTGGTTTATAATTACCTGGACTATCCCTACTACCTTTTTTGAACAAGGGGACAACATTCGCCTCCCTCCAATCCTCCGGTACCATTCCCGTGGACAACGAGGACATAAAGATCCTAGGCAGAGGCTCAGCAATCTCTTCTCTCGCCTCGTGGAGCAGCCTGGAGAATATTCCGTCAGGTGACTTATCTGTTCTAATGTATTTTAACAACTCCAACACCTCCTCTCCCTTAATATCAACATGCACCAGAACATCAACCTCACTCATATTGTCCTCACCATCATCAAGTTCCCTCTCATTGGTGAATACCAAAGAGAAGTATTCATTGAGGACCTCGCTCACTTCCACAGCCTCCAGGCACATCTTCCCACCTTTATCTCTAATCGGTCCTACCTTCACACCTGTCATCCTTTTTTTCTTCACATAATTGAAGAATGCCTTGCGGTTTTCCTTTACCCTACTCACCAAGGCCTTCTCATGCCCCCTTCTTGCTTTTCTCAGCCCCTTCTTAAGCTCCTTTCTTGCTTCCCTATATTCCTCAATAGACCCATCTGATCCTTGCTTCCTAAACCTCATGTATGCTGCCTTCTTCCAGCTGACTAGATTTTCCACCTCACTTGACACTCATGGTTCCTTCACCCTACCATTCTTTATCTTCCTCACCAGGACAGATTTATCCCTAACATCCCGCAAGAGATCTCTAAACATCGACCACATGCCCATAGTACGTTTCCCTGCAAAAACATCATCCCAGTTCACACCCACAAGTTCTAGCCTTATAGCCTCATAATTTGCCTTTCCCCAATTAAAAATTTTCCTGTCCTCTCTGATTCTATCCTTTTCCATGATAATGCTGAAGGCCAGGGAGCAGTTGTCACTGTCCCCCAGATGCTCACCCACTGAGAGATCTGTGACCTGACCCGGTTCACTAACTAGTACTAGATCTAGTATGGCATTCCCCCTGGTCGGCCTGTCCACATACCGTGACAGGAATCCGTCCTGGACACACTTAACAAACTCTGCCCCATCTAAACCCTTGGAACTAATCAGGTGCCAATCAATATTAGGGAAGTTAAAGTCACCCATGATAACAACCCTGTTATTTTCACACCTTTCCAAAATCTGCCTCCCAATCTGCTCCTCTGTATCTCTGCTGCTATCAGGGGGCCTATAGAATACTCCCAATAGAGTAACTGCTCCCTTCCTGAACCTGACTTCCACCCATATTGACTCAAAAGAGGATCGTGCTACATTACCCACCCTTTGTGTGGCTGTAATAGTATCCCTGACCAGTAATGCCACCCCTCCTCCCCTTTTTCCACCCTCTCTATCCTTTTTAAAGCACTGAAATCCAGGAATATTGAGAATCCATTCCTGCCCTGGTGCCAGCCAAGTCTCTGTAATGGCCACTACATCATAATTCCATGTATGTATCCAAGCTCTCAGTTCATCACCTTTGTTCCTGATGCTTCTTGCATTGAGATACGCACATTTCATCCCTTCTACCTTACTGTCTTTACACCGTTTATTCTGCTTCTCTTTCCTCAAAGCCTCTCTGTGTGTTAGATCTGGCTTTACTCCATGCACTTCTTTCACTGCTCTATCGCTCTGGGTCCCATCCCCCTCACAAATTAGTTTAAACCCTCCCAAACCATGCTAGCAAACCTACCTGCAAGGATATTTCTCCCCCTCGAGTTCAGGTGCAACCCATCCAATCTGTACAGGTCCCACCTTCCCCAGAAGAGATCCCAATGATCTAAAAATCTAAAACCCTGCTCCCTGCACCAACTCCTCAGCCATGCATTCAACTGCCATCTCCTCCAATTCTCACCATCACTGTCACGTAGCACTGGGAGCAATCCTGAGAACGCCACCCTTGAGGTCCTGTTCTTCAGCCTTCTGCCTAGTTCCCGAAACTCACACTTCAGGACCTCATCCCTCTTCCTGCCTACGTCATTGGTCCCAACATCTATCACAACTTCTGGTTGCTTTCCCTTTTGTACCAGGATGTCGTGCAGTCGGTCAGAGACATCCCGGACCCTGGCACCCGGGAGGCAACAAACCATGCGGGTGTCCTTCTCACATCCTCAAAATCTCCTGTTTGCTCCCCTGACTATAGAGTCTCCAATGACGACAGCTCTCCTCTTCTCCATCCCACCCATCTGCACCACAAGGTCAGACTCAGTGCTGGAGGGCCTGCCACCGTGGCTCACACCTGGTCGGTCGTCCCCGCCAACAGTATCCAGGACGGTAAACTTATTATTCAGGGGAATGGCTACAGGGGTGCTCTGCACTACCTGTCTGCTCACCTTCGCTTTCCCCCCTCTGACTGTCACCCAACAACCTGCTTCCGACAGCCTAGGTGTGATTACCTCCCTGTAGCTCTCATCTATGACTGCCTCATTCTCCCCTATGAGTTGAAGGTCATCCAGCTGCTGCTCCAGATTCCTTACACGGTCTTCCAGGTCGCCGAGCCGTATGCACTTCTGGCAGATGTGACTCTGCGGGAGAGGGGAGTTCCCCCAAGACTGCCACATCTCACATGAGAGGCACATCACCATCTCAGGAGGCATTGTAGAGACTAACTGCGAGCTAGCTTGTCCTCCGCCTCTTCTCGTCGAAGCCTCTCGAGTCAAAGCCTCAAAGCTCCACTCCTTCACTGGCCCACTCATTCCTTGCAAATTTTGAAGACATGTGGTAATGGTTAGTGAGTTGTGGGCGTGCTATGTTCGTGCTGGAAGAGTGGTGACATTTGGACTGTGCAATGCATTTCACTGTATGCTTCGACATTAGATTAGATTATGAGGACACGTAATCCTCTTTTATTGTCATTTAGTAATGCATGCTTTAAGAAGTGATAGAATTTGTTCTTCCAGAATGATATCACAGAAACACAAGACAAACCAAGATTAAAGAAACTGACAAAAACCACATAATTATAACACATAGTTACAACAGTGCAAGCAATACCGTAATTTGATAGAAGAACAGACCATGGGCATGGTAAAAAGTCTCAAAATCTCTCGAAAGTCCCATCATCTCACGCAGACGGTTGATGGGAGAAACTCTCCCTGCCATGAACCTCCAACGCCGCAAACTTGCCAATGCAGCATCCTGGAAGCACCCGACTCTGAGTCCGTCCGAAAACTTCGAGCCTCCGACCAGCTCTCCTGCACCGAGCACCGAGCAGCATCTCTGCCGAGCGCTTCGACCCCGGCCCCGGCAACAGGCAATAGGCAAAGCCGAGGATCTGGGGCCTACCCCTCTGGAGATTCTCAATCGTACAGTAGCAACGGCTGCGAAGGAGGCATTTCAGAAGTTTCCCCAGATGTTCCTCCGTGCTTCTCCTGGCTGTCTCCATCAAATCAGGATTGTGCTCGGCATCCTAGTTCACAAATACGATGTCATTCAAAGTGGCCGCGCACGCTGCGTCGTGCCGCCATCTTCTCCTCCTGCCATTTTGATGTATATGTGACAACTAAAGCTAATCTTAATCATATTATTAATCTTATTGTTACTTTTATTTTGTGTGGAGCTAGTTATCACTTACAACCAAAACTGCATGCACACTAATTTACAGACTTCAATTCATCTGTATACTCAGAGTGAGCTCCTGCATTCTTTATTCTAACACAAGCACTTTTGCCACTGAACAGATCATAAACATGGTGCTTAGCCATCACTGAGATTGTATTTCATATATAAATATTCCTTTGATCTGGATCCAGGATAACATTACTTGGCATTATTACAGTTGCATCAAACAGGAATGCATTATCTATTCAAGTGCTGGATCTGAGACCAATATAGAATTGTTTTCCTGAGGTGCATGAGGAAAAGATCTGTAATTATCATTTGAAGAATGTCTTTGCAAACATTCGCCTGCCAATCATCATGGAAGTTGTTAGCAAGTTTTTTGGGAACAGGCATGATCTCAAACAGTAAAGAAATGGATGATTTCTTTCAAAGCCTTCAGATCTGTCATGAAAAACATTTTCAGTGAATAGGATCAACCACAGCAGATGATGACATGGTTAAGGTTTATTTACTCACATGAATGTAATACAAGGACCTGACCTGACCAAAGATATTTAATAAAAAAAAAGTTTGGATAAAAACAGCTTGTGAAGTTTTATTAAGATTCAATTTGATAAATCTTGTAAGGGAATGCTCAAGAAAGTTCTTGGTGGATGTTTGCATTTATGTACGTACACAAAGAAGTTTTAACTCCATAGTATTGTTACATTACAATGCTCAATTTAAAAGAATTCATGCCATAGCATCTTCTACTCCTTTGAACAAGAATGGAAACAAATCATCTTCAAACACCAGGGATTCTCTGGAGGGGAAGGACATTCTAAAACCATTTTGCTTGTCCAGTACTTAATTACATTGTTAAGAATAGTGGGTGACCACAGATAAGAATAGGCTTAGGCTACGTCCACACTACGCGGGATAATTTTGAAAACGCCAGTTTCGAGTAAAAACGACAGGCGTCCACACTAAGCGTTTTTCAAAATATCTCCGTCCACATTAGGCGGATATTTGGGCGAATCTCCTCCTACTGGGCATGCGCAGGACACACACAGAAAACAAGCGAAGAGGAAACGATGTACTTGTGCGCGTTTGTCCAGTTACAGAGTAGAAAAACTTTAAAGGAATTGCTCTTGGCTCTCGCGCAGGAGGACTTAAAACTTAAAAAAAACAAATACTGGGGCGTATGGAGGCAACCGACAGGGAGTTCACGGACAGTATGACCCAGCTGATGACGAACATTGAGAAACTAACTCTGTTACATTAATAAAGCACCTTGTTAAATGTATAAAACGTCTGCATCAGCGTTATCTTGTATTTCCATACAATGTTACGTTAGGCTGTTACACATCTATTGTCAGAGAAGTACTTGCATAAATAGGTAAACCACCTTCATACAAGCAAGGACAGAAAACAGGGCGAAGTGTGTATACTTATTCGCTTCTTCACTTCATCGTTAAAACAACGAACATCTGTTCTGGCACGTCATGACAGCGTTTTTAAATAGTCAAAAAAGCTCACTTTACAATTTAACTCTCACACTGTTCACACCGACTGTGCGTTATAACAGCAGTACGGCAGTGCTTGCGCAGTACGTAGCAGAAGCAGAAAAAAGCATTGTTGTTGTGTTGTCATGACAACGTTTTTAAATCTCTCCGGTTATCCCGTACACACTACGCCCGATATTTAGCGTTTTCAGATTTATTCACTCTGGAGAGTGTTTTCGAAAATCTCCGTTTTCGGGGCCTGAAAACGCCGGGTCAGTGTGGACGGGAGGACGAAACGAAGAGAAAAAGCTTCGTTTTCAAAATTATCCAGCGTAGTGTGGACGTACCCTTAGTGAAATAAGCAATAATAAAGCATTCCTATGTTTCCAATTTTTGGCACAAGGGAGCCCCATATTGGAAGCACATGGACATTAAACAAGACAGGAAGCATCAGGATTAATTTAAAAAGATGATGGGATCCTTCATGCAGTATGTAAATTTCTTCTAGTCTTTGTAATAGTCAGTGTGTTGGCGTGTGGCCAAGTGGTTAAGCCGTTGGTCTAGTGATCTGAAGGTCGCTAGTTCAAGCCTCGGCTGAGGCAGCGTGTTGTGTCCTTAAGCAAGGCACTTAACCACTCGTTGCTCTGCGACGACACCAGTGCCAATCAGTATCAGCCCTAGTGCCCTTTCCTTGGACAACATCGGTGTCATGGAGAGGGGAGACTTGCAGCATGGACAACTGCCGGTCTTCCATACAACCTTGCCCAGGCCTGCGCCCTGGAAACCTTCCAGGATGCAAATCCATGATTTCACGAGACTTATGGATGCCTATATAGTCAGTATTTGTTATAGTCACTATTCAGTCAATTAAAACTGAATATTCCCAATCTAAATAAATAATTAGCTGCTGCCTAGCTGTAAATTTACAAGCAATGCTGTTTTTAAAGTCATGTACTAATCCAGAGAGGCATAAATGAAGACCTAAATGCTTGGTTTTACTGAAAAGATGATGGTACACTCATAATTTCATCCGATCCATTAACATAATCTATTACTCATATTGCATACCAGAATGACAATAGTAATTAGGACCCAGCCAATTCAAAGTATTGAATTTCAGCAAGCAATGACATGGAAATTCAACCCAAACCGTGAAGAAGCAAGCTCTGATGGAAAAATGCCCTTTTCATTAATGCTCCATTTAATTATCCAGCTGGAGAGAGGTAAGCAAAAGTTGACAGACATGAATGATTGCAAAGACAGAAGGGTGCCCAGGATTAAAATAATTCAAATAATTTCTGCATTTAAGATTAGGAGCTCTAATGCTCAAAAGTCTGATTAAAAAGTACAGCAATAAAATTTCAGTTTGAAGTGAAGATGAGCCATGCCATAGCTTCTGTTTTCACATGTTTAGTTTTGCCGTGACATCAACAGTTTTTGTTAATTGGTGCAGATTAATTTGTACAAAATTTTATTTGTTGAAAATCCGCATAAGTCATGGCTTGTGCAGAGATAAAACCGTCATGGTAATAAACTTCTGATTTTTCAGAGGAATTGCATTTTTACTGAAAAATATAAAAAAGGTATTTTCAGGATAATAGAGGCTTTTGTTTGTGGAGCTAGAGCCACTGTTCAATAAAGCTTTGTGTCTGTCAAAGTTAGTAGAAGGCAATTTAGGTTAACAAAGAGACCGTTTATCTCAAAGAAATCACTTGTTTCATTCAATCCAACATATTTTAGCGTCGAACTTTCTTTCACTAGTGCTGTGAATTACACAGCAAGTTTTGAGAAAGGTCCCAGCAGTGAAAACCTGCATTGCTGAATTATGCATAAAATATTTGATTGAAACTATTGTTGCTTAAATTGGCGCAGTTCTTCAGTGGTGTCATTGTAGCTTTTGTCTGAAATAACAACAAATTTCAAAATATTACATGTATTCCTGTCACAAAACTGTAGATAAAAAATAGATTACACATTGGATTAGCAAATCAGTACTTCACCAACGCACTGTCCACAGAAAGTTGGAATGTCTCTTTGATCTTCATATTTGGCCATTGGCCATCACAGTTTGACATGCACCAGCCAGAATTTAGAAGGCAGGTTTGAGGTGAAAAACATAGAGAGAAAAAAATGAAAGAAAGTCATCATTTAAGAATAACAAAGAATGGAGGTAGTGTCAGCAAAATTACCCATCTGCTTGCTAGGCTTAAGCAAGTGAACGGTGTTCATATGCATTTATTCAGAGAGTAACTAAGCCAAATAGACAAGATATTCTTGAGTATGATCAATATTGGTCAGTTGACTCCAATTAGGAGGACACCAGGGATGTTCTTTCAAATGCACTGACTGATAGAAACCGCTATGTTCCCTTTTAATAGCTCTAAACTAGTGCCATGGATTGTACTGATGCTGCTTATGAATATTGAGAGCTTTTACAGCATATTATGAATGTTAGTATTGTGGAGTATCCCTATATAATGCAGTTCTGTGACACCCTCACTGGGGGTGTATTTAATTTATCTATCTATCTATCACAAGTTAAGAAGGCTGCCAGCATTTAGCCCTGCCTGTGCATTTGCTGTAGCCCCCTCTCAAAGGGACCTACTTTCTAGCTACAAACGAGTGTGACGTGTTTATGAATGAATTTTCCATAGATGTCAGCCAGGTAGAACAATGTTCCCAATTTGCAACAGAGACCTTGACAGGTTGGAGAAGAGACGATTGTAGGAAGCCACTGTGCATCTGGCTGGAGGCGCAGAACACGGACTTAAGTGGAATGGATTTTAATGCCAGCTGAAGGAAATGTAGATGAGGTCTTCTGTAAGTTTGAAGCTTGGCTGACCTCCCTAATGCAGCAACATTGCAGAAAATTGAGGTGTGGTGGAGATGATTCGCATTGAACTTATCTCTGTGGACAAAGCAGTTAAGGCAAAGGAGAAGATGTATTTGATGTTACAATGGGTCAAAATCCTGTGAGAATAGAAAATGGAGTGTGACTCATCACCTTTAAATCACACAATGTCAGGAAAAATGTGGTTAGTATAAGCTGGTTGTGCTATGAGTAAACAAGGACTGCCATTAATCAAACAATGAGGTTGGAGATCACACTGTGTAAAGAGCAAAATTTGTCTCCAATGTTGACACTACTTGCGAGGCTGGTGGGGGGATTGAGGGCTTTAGTGACAGTTTTTTATTCAGTAGGAAGGAGCTAGGAAAAATTCTGCTCTAATGTTAGGCGCTGAGTTTTCTATTAGGCTAATCCCCTTGGTTGTATCGGTAAGATATAACCAGCCTGTAACGTTTCCACAGTTTAATCTGTTGACATATAACGTGAATGCTTTACACTAATCACCATTGGATAAAGTAGTGGAGGGTTAATGGTGGTCATTGAACCCTACGCCAGGAATAAATCAATGTCTTCAGAAAAAGGCAGAGAGGAGAACGCTGAAAAATTACTTCCTCTTCCTGAGTACTGTTAAAGAATTATTCTCCAGAATTGTGAAGACAATTGGATTCTTACAAATATATTTTGAATTAATGTATGATGTTCAGATTTCAAGAGCACATTTGGTTATCTGAAAGTTTAACAAAAAGCTCAGCTATTTGTTTGAAGCAGTGCCGCACCTATGCTAGTAGGGTAAAGAAAGTAATTCTATATTAACAACATTAACAGTACTGCTTCGTTGTCTGAAAATATAATTTTAAGTTGAATGTAGATTGTCATTGAGATGATGCAGTTGAATTCTTTGTAACACTTAATTTCTAAAGATGATTTTGATTTGTTGGTTTGTACACTTCAGTGAATATCATTTAAATCTAATCTGATTTATTTTCTTTGTTGTATTTGTTGCAAATCAACCGTCACAGAGGATGAGTTTGAAGAAACAGGCCTGGTATAGTTTTCAACTCGAGTCTTGTCTCATTTTGACAGAAATTCTCAGATGCATCCATGGTAGCTGTCAGCATTTTAAAATGAGAGTCAACACTTCAAACCATGAAAATATTTTAGGATTTCACTGGGAAAATAAGTGTTTTCTATAGGATTAGATATACTTTGTTATATTCTGTTAATCATTTTCTTTTAATAGTGGACTAACAGCTGTCAACACTAATCAAACAACTGGAAGGTGGAAATGATTGCACATATTATTTTCAGTCATTACAAACTTTTCACTGCCATAACAAAACAATAAACTAGTCCCTTGCAAAAAATTTGTTGCTGTGGTAGCAATAGAGCTGGTAGAGCTTGCCTCAACTGACTTGTAAAATTAATAGCCCTCTTGCCATCAATGATACTGCATAATGTCAACAATCCCATGAATCCCCAATGTGCTCTCTTCTTGTAAGCCAACAATGGAGTATTTTGTATAGATACCAATTATTAATGTTGTGTCCAGTTTCAGAAAAAACGTTGGAGTAACAAGAGCATTACCAAGTTGATTTTAAAAAGCTTTCAATTGCAGAAGCCACCCAACAGAACAATGAATCGGTCTATGTGGTTTGATTCTTGCAGAATGGTCAGCTAAGTAAGATTGGTTTGCAAAGAAGCAAAACAAGGGGCTAAAGGGAGCAGCCCCTGGATAGCTCAGAGACAGTGCAAAACACAACAGCTCATTTGTCTGATGCTTATAAATGATTTCAACTGACTCACATCAGTAGGAAGCCCAGTTGCATGAGGACAACCTTTCAAAGGGGAAATGAGTTGTTGAGCAGCAAGTGATAGTAGTTGTTTATTGAACAGAATCTTAAGATGGGATGCACTTAAGAATATAGGAGATATCATGCTTTCATTTTCTTTTGTGGAATGAGAAGTTATATTGAGAGAGATGGAGCAGGAGAGATGTCTTTCCACAAGTTCCATGAAATCCTCCAGAGATGCTGAGATAGCAGAGGGAGGAGATCATAGTGTGCAATCAACAGAAATGCTCTGGATACAGTGATGCAGAGAGATCAGTAATTTTGCAAACAAGGAGGGTCAAGGATGGTGAACATTTCTTCAAATGTTGTATCCCATCACCTCCTTCCTCTTTGACAGACCACTGGGTCAAGGATCACTCTGGCTGTTTTAGCTCTCAAGTGATTGAAGAGTTTGCTGTGGGATCTATGGACTCTGCCACAGGTGGGATAAGTGGTGCTTCTCTGGGAGGGTAGGTGAGTAGTTTAGTCCAATGTGTAGTGACTCTGCTGTTTACACAAGGCCTCCAAGTGCTTCCATCAGTGAAACTTGAGGGACTCAATGCCTTCCCAGGTGCTTTTCTCAATTTTAAGCAGTCACATGACAAGAATTCACTTTTCAGTCCCTTAGATCATGACAGTTTCTCTCTAAGCAGACTTTGAGAACATCCTCCTCGGTTGTTTTTTGGAATTCTGTTCCAATTTGGAGCTTGTAGTTGACGGCTTGTTTCCAAAACATAGTATCAAGTGCATGGATGATGTGACTCACTCATTAATGCTGGTTAAGCAGACCAGAGCTTATTTTGTTAAGTATGAATGGAGGATTGTTGAGGCTTACGGACCATGCTCTGTATCTATTAGGGCTTGAAATGAGTATTCATATGCTTCAGCATGTGCTCAGACGTTTAGCACTGTGACAAGATTTATATCCACACATTACATCTTCTGCACACCGCCAGCTTTCAGTCATCACTGATTGCATGATATTCAGGCACAATTCTGAATCGTTCAGAATCACTGCATGACAATCACTGATATGCTGATGCATTACTTTGCAAGAAGTGCTGCCACACAACTGGAGGCTCTAGCTGATAAGAGGTAATGGATAGTTACAGCCACATCATTCCGAACAGCATAAAAGACAACGGGGTCAAAGGTCAGTTTGCCACCAGGTAGCCCTTGTTACTCAGTGGACGCTAATGCACGTACATGATGCACTGTCTGTAGTTAAATGTTAGCTAGGTATTGATAGAGTACAATTTTTCTCGGTGAGATTCATCTCTAAATTGCCATAGAGCAATGTCACCCCAAACCATACAGAACCTGCAATCCTTAAAACCCCATACACTGTGTTCACCTGCTGTAGTCATTAGCTGCATGATGTTGCAAACATTTCCCGTTCCAGGAGCACAATACATAAATTTGCATGTTACTGATAGTCACTTCCAGCCCTCACTCCTCCTTGAAATAGGAGTTGTGGCTACTATAGGTGACAGATGTTAGTGAAGACCTCCTCTATAACACATGGGTTAACCACACGTACTTACTTGCTGAGATTCTTGGAGAATGATTCCCCTTAAAGAGCTGGGTAAGCATGACCTCCCACTTAGAGTCCTTCTCTCTTCCTCCAAACCAGCAACTGCCAGGCAAGATAAGTTTCTGGTGGGGAAGGTAATGGACACAAAAGAACAAAGAAAATAGGAGAAGGACTAGACTATCTGACCCTTGAGCCTGCCCCACAATTCAGTATGATAGTTTCTGATCTACCTAAGGCCTCAGCACCTCTTCTTCACCAGATCCCCATAGCTTCAATTACCTGATCTTTCAAAAGCGTATCTGCATTTGCCTTTACACATCTCCAGTGATCTACCCTCCATAGCCCTGTGAGACAAAGAATTCCAAAGATTTACTACCCTTTTGAGAAGAAATTTTTACTCTACACCTTTCTAAACAAGTACCCCCTTGTAACTATGTCCCTTGTTCAAAGACACCTAGCAGTGAAAATATCTACTATCCAATGTACCATGTCAAACTTCTCGGAAGAATGACCATTCATCATTCTTCTAAACTCTAGTGAGTGCAGACCCAAGCTGATTTGCCTCTCTTCAGTGGTTTTTTGTTCCATTTAATATCAGAGAATGTGTGCAGTATACAGCCTAGAAATTCTTACTCTTTGCAGACATCCATGAAACAGAAGAAAACTCCAAAGAATGAATGACAGGAAAATTTTAGAACCCCAAAGCCCCCCTGCCCCTCTCCCACACACAAGCATCAGCCCTACCCTTTTCCCATAACCCCACCTGTACTATCAGCACCCACCACCAACCAAGCAAGCCCCCAGAGAGCCCATGATCTGCAATCCAACAAAACAAAACTGTAGTCCATAACCCAGTACTTCAACATGCCACAGGCTCTCTCTGTCACTAACAAGGGACAGAGAGGCATCACCCTTTCCACAGCAAGAGGGAGACCAACCTCTTGATAGGACAACCATCTTATCCCTGGTAAATCTCCCTTGGACTGCTTCCATTGCTGTTATATCCTCTTTAGATTAGGGGGCAGCACTCGTGAGTGCGTCATCACTAACTTCCATTTCAATTGCAAAAAAACCTCCCTATTCGTAATCTCCATGTCCTTTGGAATGAAACCCAAACGCTGTTTGCCTTCTTGTTGACCTGTTGGTCTTGCTTGCTAGCTTATTGTGATTTACATGGTAAAACACACACAAAATGCTGGAGGAACTCAGCAGGTCAGGCAGCATCTATGGAAATGAATAAAGAGCTGACGTTTCAGGCTGTCACCCTTCTTCAGGACTGGAAAGAAAGGAGGAAAATGCTAGAATAAAAAGGTGAGGGGAGGGGAAGGATAGTTAGAAAGTGATAGATGAGGCCAGGTGGGTGGGAAAGGTAAAGGGCTGGAGAAGAAGGAATCTGATAGGAGAAGGGAGTTGGACCATGGGAGAAAAGGAAGAAAGAGGGACACTAAGGTGATGTAATAGACAGGTGAGAGGAGATTCAATGCCATGACCTCTGAATTCATGTTCCTCTTATGCAAAACTTTCCAAATGTCTTTTGGAAATTTGATTGCACTACTTCTACTGGTTTCCACCTATCACCTCTCCCTGAGACTATCTCCCATCTTCGAAGAATTTAGGCTTTCTTATATGATTGGTCCTTTCCTCCTTAGTTGATGACTCCATCATTATGTCAATATTAGATACTCAACTAACTGTCCTATAATTCCCCATCTGTTGTCTCCCTCCCTTCTTGAACAATAGAATCACATTTGCTGTTTTCCAGTCTTCTAGTATCCTCCTCAAATTTAGTGGATTTTGAAAAATTGCAGTCAGTGGGGCCACTCTCTCTGCAGCCACTTCCTTTGAAGCTCTAGATTACAGGTCAACAGCTGCTGACAATTGGGTTACATTCAATCCTCTGAGCTTTTCTAATATTTTGTCCTTTATAAGTTCTTCCAGGTCACCTGAAATTAACCCATCTGCTACCTTTAGGCCATTATGGTGTCATGCACAATAAACAATTATGCCGAAGATTTATTTAATGATACTACCTTGATGATACTACATGCACTTAAGTGCACGTTTTGCTGTATAAAGTGAGGAGTAGATTTTTATTTGGAGCATTGATGATCAATTAGGTAATGCTGGCATAAATTCTCAAAGCGTCTGTCCAATCTGATTTCTTCTTGATGATTATTTGCAACAGATGAGTTAATGCTCTGCTCCCTCGATACAATGATGGGGTGGAATAATATGTGAATATTTTGAGAAGAAGACATATCATACAACCCTCTCTTATTTTAGTCCCTGAATTGCCCAACCTAACCAAACTGTCAGCGATCTGTGTACCATATCCATTGGTTAAACAGATGGGCCCAACTTACTGTTACCCCATCTGTCAAAACCAGTAGGGAATTCGTTAGCTGAATGTGCAAAGTCCTATAAAAATCACTCGCAACTTAAGTGACAAGTGCACTGGTTATTGTTTCAGTGCTTTGCTGTCATTGACTACATGTTTTTATATGTTACCTTGGTCTCCTTTCCTCTCAAGTCTGTCATTGCTAAATTTGACAGACATTGTGGTTTGTTAAGAATAACGAACAGAAGAAATTGGCTGACTGCAGTGATTCTAGCAATTAGAAGGTACAAGTCCCTCAGTTCTCGCACCACCAGGTTCAAGAACAGTTACTACCCCTCAATCGTTAAGTACTTGAACAGAAGGGGATAATAGCACTCAATTTCACCTGCCCCACCATTGGAAAGTTCCCACAACCAATGAACTCACTTTCAAGGACTCATCATCTCATGTTCTTGTTTTTTATTGCTATTTATTTATGTTTGCATTTGCACATTTTGTTGTTTTCTGAACTCTGGTTGGTCTCTCATTGATCCTGTTATAGTTACTATTCTATAGATTTGTTGAGTATGCCCAAAAATGAACCTCAGGGTTGTATATGCTAACATATATTTACTTTAATAGTAAAATTTACTTTGAACTTTATAAGGTTCAAATGTTCCTCCTCAGGTTCATGTACCTCAATATTTATGTTGTCCAAAGTACTATGAATTGCAGTATAACAGAGTTCCTGACACAAAGTTCAGAATTCACTTTGTTACTTACTTCAGTCTTTTTACCTTGGGAAGAACCATAAGAAGATTTATAACATCTCCAATTATGCCTTCATAGAGAGGTGTGGCAAGTAAATCAATCATGGTATGTATCATCAGCCACATTAGTGGAGTGTTTATCATTCTACGTTTCAAAGTCAGGAAGTTTGTGAAGATTACATAACTAGGAATAAATTTGTTCTTTCCAATTTCAGAACGATAATCAGAATCAGGTCCATTATCATTGTCATATCATGAAATTTGTTTTACAGGAGTAGGCCAGTGCAAGGCATATAAAACTATTATGTTACAAAAGCAAATAAATAGTGTAAAGGACAAATTACAAGTTAGTGTTAATGGGTTCATGACCCATTCAGAAATCTGATGGAGGAGGGGAAGAAGGTGTTCTTAAAATATTGAATGTAGGTCTTCAGGCTCCTGTATTTCCTCACTGATGGTAGTCTTGTAAGAATTACCACTTATAACAATGATCAGTGAGGCACAGAGAGATCTATATTTTTCAACAAGTACCTTTATTGTTTAAACTAACAAGTACGTGAATTGATACACTAAATATCTTATGTGCACACCCGCTAAGTATCCTGAATAGTCAAATTATAGCAAAGATATTGCCCGAGCAAAGGAGTCTACGCTGGCCAGGCCACGTGTTCCACACAGGGTTGCTCACGCTTGTATCGGTGATGGTTATTCTTCGAAGTTACTGCTGCCAGCACACACGAAGCATCCACTATTATATCCATTTCTTATCAATTCAAATATTGCATTCCAGTGTCATTGGCCACAGGTCATGTGTCTGACCTTTAACACCTTGCTATTGGCTCTGCTCCAAGCAGCATACTTCCTCCAAACTACAGGTGTAGCTATGGGCACCCTTATGATGCCTGCCTTTTTGTTGGCTTTGTGGAACAATCTATGTTCCAAACCTATTCTGGTACCTGTCCCCCACTTTTCCTTCGCTATATCGACGACTGCATTGGTGCTGCTTCCTGCACGCATGCTGAGCTCGTTGACTTCATTAACTTTGCCTCCAACTTTCACCCTGCCCTCAAGTTTACCTGGTCCATTTCCGACTCCTCCCTCCACTTTCTAGATCTTTCTGTCTCTATCTCTGGAGACAGCTTATCTACTGATGTCTACTATAAGCCTATTGACTCTTACAGGTATCTGGACCATTCCTCTTCTCACCCTGTCTCTTGCAAAAATGCAATCCCCTTCTCGCAATTCCTCCGTCTCCGCCGCATCTGCTCTCAGGATGAGGCTTTTCATTCCAGGACAAAGGAGATGTCCTCCTTTTTTAAAGAAAAGGGCTTCCCTTCCTCCACCACCAACTCTGCTCTCAAACACACCTCCTCCATTTTACCCACATCTGCTCTCACTCCATCCTCCCGCCACCCCACTAGGAATAGGGTTCCCCTTGTCCTCACCTACCACCCCACCAGCCTCCAGGTCCAACATATAATTCTCCATAACTTCCGCCACCTCCAACAGGATCCCACCTCTAAGCACATCTTTCCCTCCCCCCCCACTTTCCGCAGGGATTGCTTCCTACGCGACTCCCTTGTCCATTCTTTCCCCCCCCCCCCATCCCTCCCCACCGATCTCCCTCCTGGCACTTATCCTTGTCAGCGGAACAAGTGCTACACATGCCTTTATACTTCCTCCCTCACTACCATTCACGGCCCCAGACAGTCCTTCCAGGTGAGACGACACTTCACCTGTGAGTCGGCTGGGAAGATATACTGTGTCCGGTGCTCCCGATGTGGCCTTCTATATATTGGCGAGACCTGACGCAGACTGGGAGATCGTTTCGCTGAACACCTATGCTCTGTCTGCTAGAGAAAGCAGGATCTTCCAATGGCCACACATTTTAATTCCACGTCCCATTTCCATTCTGATACGCCTATCCACGGCCTCCTCTACTGTAAAGATGAAGCCACACTCAGGTTGGATGAACAACACCTTATATTCCGTCTGGGTAGCCTCTAACCTGATGGCATGAACATTGACTTATCAAACTTCCGCTAATGCCCCACCTCCCCCTTGTACCCCATCCGTTATTTATTTATATACACACATTCTTTTTCTCTCTCTGTCCCCCTCACTATACCCCTTGCCCATCCTCTGGTTTTTTCGTCCCCTCCCGCTTTTCCTTCTCCCTGGGCCTCGTGTCCCATGATCCTCTCATATCCCTTTTGCCAATCAACTGTCCAGCTCTTGGCTCCGAACCTACCCCTCCTGTCTTCTCCTATCATTTCGGATCTCCCCCTCCCCCTCCCCCTCCCACTTTCAAATCTCTTACTAGCTCTTCTTTCATTTAGTCCTGACGAAGGGTCTTGGCTCAAAATGTCGAGTGTACCTCTTCCTAGAGATGCTGCCTGGCCTGCTGCGTTCACCAGCAACTTTTATGTGTGTTGCTTGAGCATCCATTTATTGCTGTCTTCACATCAAGTGATAGTTGATAATTTATGGCTTTTTGTTCTCAATCAGCAACCAGCTCGAATTACTCCAGGTAGGCACCAGGCCCAAAGTTCACAAACCTGCATGTTATATTCAACCAAAGAACGAATGATCTCCAGTCCAGCAGTTTACCTGAAGTATCATTGTGTCTTTAAAACGTTGATCATGCCAAGCATGTCAAGCTCACAAAATGGAGAACAGGGTGATTTCACAAAATGGCAGCCTCCATCCCCAAACACGCAGCAGGAATGAAGACAATTGGTCTGTTTGCTTCCATTGTCCTTGATTCATTCGAATTCACTGATTTGTAGACTGCCGTTCTTTCTGGCCAACAGTAGTAAAGTAATTAATTGAGACACCACCTCCCGAAGATGCCATTGATGATGAGCAGGGTTTTGCCTGTTGTGGAGGTGGCTGAGTTCACAACCTTTGCAATCCTTTGTGATCCTGTGCATTGGAGGCTCCATACAACGCTGAGATACAACCAGTCAGAATGCCCTCCATCGTACATTTGTGGAAATTTGTAAGCCTTTGGTGACATATCAAATCTTCTCAAACTCCTCATGAACGAGAGCCACTGGCAAGCCTTTTGTAATGATTGTAACAATGTGTTGGGATCAGGATAAATCCTCTGACACATGTTGTCAGTCAGGAACTTGAAACTGCCCACACTTGCCAATGCTGATCCCTCAACGAGGGCATTTATTGGGTTGGAAAAGCAAATTCTGAACCTTTGGTTGTGAAAGCTTATTTCTATCTAAAATGCTATATCTATGTGAATTTCTGATCTGTTATGTAAATCTCTAGTTCATCTGGTAAATACGTTGTTCCCGTCTCCTATCTCCTTACAGTGAAGATCACACGCATAGGTGGTAATACACACACACACACACACACACACACACACACGCGTGCGTGTGCGCACACGCACAGCAAATTGCAAATTCTGGCGGGGCGGTTGCTGAAGAAAACTGACCATATCCTCTTAAGAAGAAACTGTGCCTGAGAATGAGTAATCAGAATATAACATATAACATATAATAATTACAGCACGGAAACAGGCCATCTCGGCCCTTCTAGTCCGTGCCGAACTCTTGCCCTATCCTAGTCCCACCGACCTGCACTCAGCCCATAACCCTCCATTCCTTTCCTGTCCATATATCTGTCCAATTTAACTTTAAACGACAACATAGAACTTGCCTCAACCACTTCTGCTGGAAGCTCGTTCCACACAGCTACCACTCTCTGAGTAAAGAAATTCCCCCTCATGTTACCCCTAAACTTTTGTCCTCTAACTCTCAACTCATGTCCTCTTGTTTGAATCTTCCCCACTCTCAATGGAAAAAGTCTAACCACGTCAACTCTATCAATCCCGCTCATAATTTTAAACACCTCTCTCAAGTCCCCCCCAACCTTCTATGCTCCAAAGTGTAAAGACCTAACTTGTTCAACCTTTCTCTGTAACTTAGGAGATGAAACCCAGGCAACATTTTAGTAAACCTCCCCTGTACTCTCTCAATTTTATAGACATCTTTCTTATAATTCGGTGACCAGAACTGTACACAATACTCCAGATTTGGCCTTACCAATGCTTTATACAAATTCAACATTACATCCCAACTCCTATACTCAATGCTTTGATTAATAAAGGCCAGCAAACCAAAAGCTTTCTTCACCACCCTATCCACATGAGATTCCATCTTCAGGGAACTATGCATCATTATTCCTAGATCCCTCTGTTCTACTGCATTCTTTAATGCCCTACCATTTACCATGTATGTCCTATTTTAATTAGTTCTACCCAAATGTAGCACCTCACATTTTTCTGCATTAAACTCCATCTGCCATCTTTTAGCCCACTCTTCTAACTGTCCTAAATCTCTCTGCAAGTTTTGAAAACCTACCTCATCATCCACAACGCCACCTATCTTAGTATCATCTGCATACTTACTAATCCAATTTACCACCCCATCATCCAGATCATTAATATATATTACAAACAACATACAAAAAATCCCTGAGGCACACCTCTACACACCGTCCTCCAATCTGACACACAGTTATCCACCACTACTCTCTGGTGTCTCCCATCTAGCCACTGCTGAATCCATTTTACTACTTCCATATTAATGCCTAATGATAGAACCTTTCTAACTAACCTTCCGTGTAGAACCTTGTCAAAGGCCTTACTGAAGTCCAAATAGACAACATCCACCATTTTACCCTCATCAACTTTCTTAGTAACCTCATCAAAAAATTCAATAAGATTTGTCAAACATGACCTTCCACGCACAAATCAATGTTGACTGTTCCTAATCAGACCCTGACTATCCAGATAATTATATAAACCATCCCTAAGAATACTTTCCATCAATTTACCCACCACTGACGTCAAACTCAGAGGCTGATAATTGCCAGGTTTACTCTTAGAACCCTTTTTAAACAATGGAACCACATGAGCAATACGCCAATCCTCTGGCACCATCCCCGTTTCTAATGACATTTGAAATATTTCTGTCAGAGCCCCTGCTATTTCTACACTAACTTCCCTCAAGGTCCTAGGGAATATCTTGTCTGGACCCGGAGACTTACCCACTTTTATATTCCTTAAAAGTGCCAGTACTTCCTCTTCTATAATTGTCATATAACTACCCTACTTGTTTCCTTTACCTTACACAATTCAATATCCTTCTACTTAGTGAATACCGAAGAAAAGAAATTGTTCAAAATCTCCCCCATCTCTTTTGGCTCCACATATAGCCATCCACTTTGATTCTCCAAGGGACCAGTTTTATCCCTCACTGTTCTTTTGCCACTAACATAACTGTAGAAACCCTTTGGATTTATTTTCACCTTATTTGCCAAAGCAGCCTCGTATCTTCTTTTAGCTTTTCTAATTTCTTTCTTAAGATTCCTTTTACATTCTTTATATTCCTCGAGTACCTCATTAACTCCAAGCTTCCTATATTTATTGAAGATCCCTCTCTTTTTATTGAACCAAGTTTCTAATATCTCTTGAAAACCATGACTCTCTCAAACTTTTAACCTTTCCTTTCAACCCAACAGGAACATAAAGATTCTGAACACTCAAAATTTCACCTTTAAATGACCTCCATTTCTCTGTTACATCCTTCCCATAAAACAAATTTTCCCAATCCACTCCTTCTAAATCCTTTTGCAACTCCTTAGCCTTTCTCCAATCAAAAATCTCAATCCTAGGTCCAGTCCTATCCTTCTCCATAATTACACTGAAACTAATTGTATTGTGATCACTGGACCCAAAGTGCTCCCCAACACATACCTCCGTCACTTGCCCTATCTCATTCTCTAACAGGAGATCCAACCTGCCCCTTCTCTAGTTGGTACCTCTATGTATTGCTGCAAAAAACTATCTTGCACAAATTTTACAAACTCCAAACCATCCAGCCCTTTTACTGAATGGGCTTCCCAGTCTATGTGTGGAAAATTAAAATCTCCCACAATCACAACCTTGTGCTTACTACAAATATCTGCTATCTCCTTACAAATTCGCTCCTCCAGTTCTCGGTCCCCATTAAGTGGTCTATAATACACTCCTATAAGCGTCACAACACCTTTCCTATTCCTCAATTCCACCCAAATAGCCTCCCTAGGCGAGTCCACTAATCTATCCTGCCAAAGCACCGCTGTAATATTTTCTCTGACAAGCAATGAAACACCTCCCCCTCTTGCCCCTCCTATTCTATCACACCTGAAGCAACAAAATCCAGGAATATTTAGTTGCCAATCACACCCCTCCTGCAACCACGTTTCACTAATAGCTACAACATCATATTTCCAGGTATCAATCCATGCTCTAAGCTCATCCACTTTTCTTACAATGCGCCTAGCATTAAAATAGATGCATTTAAGAAACTCTCCACCTCCCACTCTCTGTTTATCCTTAACTGAGCAAACAACTTGGTTACCTTTTTTAAAAACGCAAACACGAGGAATTCTGCAGATGCTGGAAATTCAAGCAACACACATTAAAGTTGCTGGTGAATGCAGCAGGCCAGGCTTTTTTAAAGAAAGGGGCTTCCCTTCCTCCACCATCAACTCTGCTCTCAAATGCATCTCCTCCATTTCACGCACATCTGCTCTCACTCCATCCTCCCGCCACCCCACTAGGAATAGGGTTCCCCTGGCCCTCACCTACCACCCCACCAGCCTCCGGGTCCAACTTATTATCCTCCGTAACTTCCGCCACCTCCAACGGGATCCCACCACTAAGCACATCTTTCCCACCCCCCCGCTGCTTTCTGCAGGGATCGCTCCCTACGCGACTCATTGTCCATTCGTCCCCCCCCCCCATCCCTCCCCACTGATCTCCCTCCTGGCGCTTATCCTTGTAAGCGGAACAAGTGTTACACATGCCCTTACACTTCCTCCCTCACCACCATTCAGGGCCCCAGACAGTCCTTCCAGGTGAGGCGACACTTCACCTGTGAGTCGGCTGGGGTGATATACCGCATCCGGTGCTCCCGATGTGGCCTTCTATATATTGGTGAGACCCAACGCAGACTGGGAGATCGCTTTTCTGAACACCTACGCTCTGTCCACCAGAGAAAGCAGGATCTCCCAGTGGCCACACATTTTAATTCCACATCCCATTCCCATTCTGATATGTCTATCCACGGCCTCCTCTACTGTAAAGATGAAGCCACACTCAGGTTGGATGAACAACACCTTATATTCTGTCTGGGTAGCCTCCAACCTGATGGCATGAACATTGACTTCTCTAACTTCCGCTAATGTCCCAACTCCTCCTCGTGCCCCATCCGTTATTTATTTATATACACACATTCTTTCTCTCACTCTCCTTTTTCTCCCTCTGTCCCTCTGGCTATACCCCTTGTCCATCCTCTGGGTTTTTCCCCCCCTCCCCCTTTTCCTTCTCCCTGGGCCTCCTGTCCCATGATCCTCTCATATCCCTTTTGCCAATCACCTGTCCAGCTCTTGGCTCCAACCCTCCCCCTCCTGTCTTCTCCTATCATTTTGGATCTCCCCCTCCCCCTCCCACTTTCAAATCTCTTACTATCTCTTCCTTCAGTTAGTCCTGACGAAGGGTCTCGGCCCGAAACGTCGACTGTACCTCTTCCTAGAGATGCTGCCTGGCCTGCTGCGTTCACCAGCAACTCTGATGTGTTTTGCTTGTTATCTTTTTCTTCCTTTTCCCCTACATCAACCTCCTCTCTCCTAGTCTCCTTAATTTGATTCCCTCCCCCCAACCATTCTAGTTTAAAGTCACCTCAGTAGCCCTCGCAAATCTCCCCGCCAGGATATTGGTCCCCCTAGGATTCAAGTGTAACCCGTCCCCTTTGTACAGGTCACGCCTGCGCCAATAGTGGTCCCAATGATCCAAAAACCCGAATCCCTGGCCCTTGCTCCAATCTCTCAACCACGCATTTATCCTACATCTCATTGCTTTCCTACTCTCACTGTCGCGTAGCACAGGCAGTAATCCCGAGATTACTACCTTTGGCATCCTTTTTCTCAACTCCCTTCCTAACTCCCTATATTCTTCTTTCAGGACCTCTCCCCTTTTCCAACCTATATCATTGGTACCTATATGTACCACGACCTCTGGCTCCTCTCCCTCCCACTTCAGGATCTCTTGGACGCGATCAGAAACATCCCGGACCCTGGCACCAGGGAGGCAAACTACCATCCGGGTCTCCTGACTTCATCTACAGAATCGTCTATCTGACCCCCTAACTATTGAGTCCCCTATTACTACTGCCCTCCTCTTCCGTTCCCTATCCTTCTTTGCTACAGGGCCGGACTCTGTGCTGGGGGCACGGCCTGTGTTGCTTCCCCCAGGTGTGCTGTCCCCCCCAACAGTACTCAAACAGGAGTACTTATTGTCAAGGGGCACAGCCACAGGGGTAATCTCTATTACCTGATTCTTCCTATTCCCCTTCGTAACCTTGACCCATTTGTCTGCCTCCCAGGGCCCCGGTGTGACCACCTGAGAATATGAAAGGAATTTTTTTTCTTGATGCTTGTCCTGTTCCATACCCATAATTCTTCAAGTTGTGCAGCAAAGCACAATTCCATAGATCTCTTGTTACTTTCAGGATTCATCTTGGTGCCCTGTAAGGAACAAAACTTCTGTCCAGTCTTTAAGTCTCTGCAATGCGAATGAGTGATGAAATAAGTGAGGGTACATAAAATTTGTATTTCAGACACTAGTTTGGAACATGATGTTGTTCAACATTTGTATGCCAAGCGAGTGGGACCAGACCAAGCAATTACCTGCTCCCTGAAGAATTAATGTTTTATTCTTTTAAAACACAGTTAAATTGGATGACAAATTACCGTATTTGACATAGGTTGTAAGTGACAATACTACATCCACTGGGTCTTAATGTTCTGCAGCCTGGAAGTCTGAGTCTCTCCAGAATTGAAGTCTCTTTTGTCCCAGAAGTACATTGTGTCTCCAAAGTTTGATCTGTTTTGTGTAGATTTCATAGATTTTTATGCTTTTGGAATGCTTATAAACACTTACTAGCAGTACTAAAAGCACAACCAATAGTTGATCTCGAGCAGGGCTTCCCAGCCAGAGTCTTTCCATTAATTGATTCCACGAACCCCTTGGCAAATGGTAACGTAGAAAAGGTTGGGAATTCCTGATCTAGAGTGATGTTTGGAAAGATAATTCCATCAATCTGATTGGTTGAGATTCTCTTTTATTTTAAATTGCTAGCTGTAGGTAGTTACTTATTGTTTTCATTTTTAAGTTCAGCTATCTGCAACTTGCAAGTATTATAAATTTATTATCTATTATCTCTCTTCCAGCACTTTGGGTGTCATAGTTTCATGTAAACTGAAAATTATGTTGTGACTGCTGAAACTCAGTGAAGCCATTTACCAATAGGATGGCATGTGCTTTAAAATTATTTAAGCCTCGGTTCCAGTTGTATCAGTAAGTATTATTACTTGACAGTTTAACCTGGTAGGATAATGAAATCACTAGAAGGAAAAGGTATTGTCAAAAAAAAAATACACCTCTTTAACTGAGAGTTATATTAAAATTGCAGAGATTTCTGCCTTCCTGGAACTCTTGTACAGCGAAATCTCAGTTATATATAGTGAGTTACTGTTAAACTCAGCATTATGTCACTTGTTCAATGCAGTTCTGAATGAACAAGTATTTTTGGAGTGCCCTTTAAATGCTGCTTCCATCCTTGGCCACACATTTACTATTCAGCAGGCATGGATGAAGTTCATTTATAATGTGAGAATGCATATTAATAAGAGTTTCTGCAGGGCGTTAAGGATTGCCCGTGTCAGCATAAATTAAGTGGCTGGTGCCATAACAATAATATTCATGAATTCTTTCCCAGGATCACCAGTAAATAATTTCATCCATCAGGAAATGAGGAAGCAGCACCATGTCTACAACAGTGGGGAAGCCTATATAATCACAATCACGCAATTGGTCTGTTTGTAGATTGATTTTGAATTCATTTGCCTTTTGTAAAGAAGTCTCCAGCAAAAACAGACAAGAAATATGTAATTGCTTGCTCTATATTGGACTGCAGGAAGCTCACTGTACACAATCAGAGCACTCCATGAGAATCCCCACACCTAACAGAAAAGTGTGTGTGTTTAATAATAGAAGGAAAAACATTAAACCGATTCGTAAAGAGGAAAGGACTTACCCAACCCGTTTTTTTAATGACAATCTGTTTGAACATCTACATAAGTCTTAGAACTCTCTGTTGACCCTATATGTTTTGATCTCTCTTGCAGAATATCCTTCACAGCTAATTATTGATGTTGAGAGGTCAGTCAGTCAAACCATGGATGTAAAAGAACGGAAACCTTACCGATCTTTAACTAAAAATAGGCGTGAAAAAGAGCGGCGATACACCAGTTCTTCAGTGGAAAGTGAAGACATCAAAATGCCTCACAAGTCCTACAGCTCCAGTGAAACGCTGAAAGCCTACGACCAGGACCCAAGGCTGGCCTATAGCAGCCGTGTCAAAGAGGCAGTTCATCAGGAGTCAGATGAATACTGCAGACCAGGTACTTTACATTTTTGTTTTAATTTGTGATTACTGCAAAGTGCAAGCATAAAGAATGAAACCAACCAGTTAAGAGAAACAATAACATCACAAGAACAAAGACACTGTAGAAAATGAGGTACATAGCCCGATGTGTTTCTAGGTTAAAAGTAACAGTAGTTACACCCCAATCAGAAAATCCCTTCATGCATCCATTATAGAAACGAGCATTTCAGCTGTGGTCCCTGGCATAAAATAAATCAGGGGACTGAATTACAAAAGAAGTGAAGTAGCTTCAAGCAGGACAAAGGATTAAACATGTGCAGAATATGCCAAGAAAGAAAATGATTAAAGGGAAGGGGGGGGATTTATTTTAAAAGAATACTAGGGGAGAGAGGCATGTTGACTGCAAAGTTAGAGAGCAAAGTGAATGAAAGCATGGATGAAGTAAGGTTAGAGTAGCCACCACTCTTATGCATGCTGATTTTGGAAAGATCTGAAACCAGTATTGTGTAAGGTGCCAGTAAGGGCCTGTCAGTGAAGAGTGTGCGGGACAGGATGCAGAATAAAAATCAGGTTTGCTTAGATGGACTAATGGTAGGTTGGTGACATAATCGGGAGAGATCAATCTTTAAGTTAATACAAACTCAGGTGAATTAATTAATCGGAGCTGCAGTAGTGTAAAAGAGGTGTAACTGTAAAATGTTAAAAGAGAAAAGAGATATCAAGATTGATGTAGATTAATAACAAAAAGTGCAGTAACAGCTAATGTGGGGCCTATAAAAACAGATGCAGGTTAAATGAAAATATTTATAAATGGCTATCTGATAAAGGGCCATATATCCAAGTTTGCCTTTGACACAAAGATGGGTGGCATAGTAAGTAGTGTGGATTGGAGCATAAAATTGCAAAGAGACGTTGATGGATGATGTGAGTGGGTAAATCTGTCACAGATGGATTTCAAGACAGGAAAATATGAGATTGTCCATTCTGGATAAAACTGAATAGATCAGAGTTTTTTATACGGATAAATAGCTGGCAATGGTGGAACTCCAAGGGGAGTGAAACATCTTGTACACAGCTCACAGAAACGAGGTAGTTCATGACAATATAGAAAATTTCATTGAAGCAAGTACTAACATCGTTAGGTAGGGATTTAGAAGAAAGAGTGAAAGGGCTTTTTTGTTTATATCAATTCAAAGCTCTGAATAAACAATACTTCTGGATAACTCACTTTAAGGAGGATGTATTTATTGCTATTTGAAAGAAATGCAATACAAATTAACTTGAATGTAAATTACAGTTGCATCTGGTATATAGAAAGTTGAAGCATAATTTCATTGAGGATTTAGCAATATTTAGAGAAGGTTACTAAATATATAGGAAATAATTACATTAAAGGGGGGTTTAGCACACAGGATTTCAGAGACAGGTTATCAAAAGAAAACATTTTTCATTTAAATATCAGAGGAACATGAACCCGATCCCACAACAACAATGGATAGAGGCTCAATAACTAATATTTTAAAGATTTTTTTAAAAGGTTAGCTTTATTTGTCGCATGTACATCAAAACAATGAAATACTCCATCTGTGTCGACGACCAACAAAACCTGAGGATGTGCTGAAGACAGCCTGCAAGTTTCATCATGCTTCTGGCACCAACATATCATGACCACAACTTACGAAACCTAAACTGTGGATCTTTGGAATCTGGGAGGAAACCAGAGGACACAGAGGAAACCCACACGGTCATGGGGAGAACATACAAAGCCTTTATAGACAGCAGCAAGAATTGAACCCGGATTGCCTATCACTGTTGCTGTAATGAGTTAAACCAACTGCTGCACTACTATGCTGCCAACGTTAATAATATTAAGGCAGAAGTTGAAAATCTACAGGCTGTAAAGGGCTAGGGAGCCAATGTATTAGGGTGCAGACAAGCTTTGACCTGATTGCATGGTACGTTTGTGGAGTTGGCAGGTTTGATGCTGGCTTTGTGTTTCTATGAAAGAATATATCTCACTTAACAAATCATGTATGTGGTAGGAAACAGTTTGGATTCCAACAGAATGCTGAAGTTTCTCCATCTGTAGACCTATCTTCAGTAAGGCCGATGGAATCAAGGCTACTGGAAGCATGATGGACAATGACAAGATGCAGTAATAGAATTCTCAAGTTTATTAGATATTACATTTTGCATGTATGATACTAAATCTTTGATTTTGACTTTTCATAGAGTGATTATATTGAGAAGGAAAGTTACTTCAGTATCTCACTTTGATGAAGGCAAATAAGGTCACCCCATTGCTGCATACTAAAGCGTGTTTACCACATTTTCACTTGCATGGATTTCACTTTCAAAATACCAATAGTTTCATTTCAATTCACCCATCCCCAAAAAACTACATTTGAATAATGACCTTCTCGTCCTGTATCAGTATGTGAACTTATTATATAATTCCAATCCTTGGATTCCCTCCCCTTCATAAGAGGTACATTGGATAAATATAAAAGATTGTAGACTGAATGTCGCTTTGACAATCCACTTTAAGTAACAAATGGATCTAGATTTAAAGTCATCAGGGGGCTTAGAAGTTGAAGAAGGCTTTCAGCTCCTTGTGCATATTCCACTGTCAATTCATAAGATATGATTTGCAACACCTTATTGCACCTTACCTGGAGTTGCTAAAAAATAATCAGTGACCAGTGGGGGAAAATGTATTCCAGGTAACATTTGGACACATTTACTGAAATTTTATACTTGCAATAAAAGTTGGTCTGTTCAGGAATGCATGAGGATAGGTGACATCACTGAACTTGTTTACTTCAATGGTGGGGAACGGTCTACCAAAAATTCCCTCTCTTAAATTACCACTTGGTGAAATTCAAGCTCAATTCCATAGCCATAGACATACATATCCAGTGTATTAATGTTGTGAAAATTAGCTTTATGCAATAGTAGCCAAGGACATTACAAACATAATACAAATTTTCATAAATTGTAAATAATTTACACTGACATTATATGTATATTTTCCTTAGTTTGCCATGTAAGTTCAAAGAGAGTGCGAAAAAAATATATAGTCTGAGATGGCATTATGGTTTTCTGGTCCGACCAGCCAAGATTTCGAAGTTTTTATTCACTTCAAAGAGCTCATCAAGGTGTGTCAGATGTTCTCAGTGGTTGTTTATCAAAGGTTCAAAAGCCAGAGTCGATTCAATGTCAGAGAAATGTATATAATATACATCCTGAAATGCTTTTTCTTCGCAACCATCCACGAAAACAGAGGAGTGTTATCATCTCTATAATGAAATACACTGAACTATATGTTGTACTATTTTTGAAATAATATTGAAAACAAATTCACCATCAATTATCTTGTAGTCTGTGACTCTTACTAAAAATCCCCAAAGTAGTTTGCTTTTTAAACAACAGAAAGCCACAGAATTTCAAATTTCCATTTTTGCAACTCTCCAGCAGGTTAGTAAATTCTAAGGATTTCTCCCAGAACTATAGTGCTACATACTAACAACAAATGCAGACACTACTTTCAGTTTTTCAGCACTTGTATTTTACCAGATCAATGAGGATTTTAATTGTTACTGCAATTTAAATAATCCAAACAACAACAATGACTGCTGTGTTCCATCAAAAGCAGTTTGGAAGATCCTATCGATTTATTGGTTCCTCCTGTTGAGTTATGCCCTTTTTTTAAAGGGCAAATAGGACTCAGGGTATGAAATCAATTTATCCCACAGACGGCATTTGTTGTAAGAAGTTTTGTTTCCAGTTTTTGTGGCAGTATTTTTCTTCACAATTCATGAGAATATCTCCCAAAAGCAACTGCTAAAGTTGGGGTTAATAACTACTAATGCTCACATATCATGCTAAAATCAAAATAATTTTTGATGCTACAACATGCCACTATAGTTACCCTGAACTGCTGGTTTAAAAGGACACAGGAATTGCCGGACCCGTGGAAAAGTCATTATTTGTTAGTTGTTTATGCTTGAGTCTCTGCAGAAAATCAATATGTGGTAGCCTGTAATAACCAGCTGTGTATATTTGTGGTTTATATTCAGTATCAAACCTGGAGAAGTTGTTCTTTCTCGCAGCTTGTATTCATTTTATCCTGATAAGCCATATCTGTCACAGCTAACATAGGAGACAGAGAGATGAAGAAAATTATGAAAATTGAAAACTATCTCTTTCTTCCTTTCTTTAACAAATAGACTTTTCCCTCTGTTCAAAAATATTAAATCTTTATTCATCTTGATATTTATAAAGATAGTTAAATCTATTTGGACAGTTGGATTACAAGAACCTGAAGTAAATTAAACTGATTGAAGATTGGCATGCCCATATTTCTCCTTGAGGATTATTGTACTAGTACCAGAAGTGGGCATAATATCATTGCATGTTACATATGAGTTAGTATGGAGTGGTCAATTCAAAAGCATCTAAGAGATTGGAAACAACAGATAGCTGCTAAAACTTTCACAGTAACATTCTACTGGATTTTACTGAAAAAAAAGTCTTTGTTTGGGTGATGTACATTGATATTAATATGAAAATCAGCCAAAAGAAAGAGACTCTATCAACTGAAAATGATCACACTGGTCAATCCTCACTGCTCTATGATGAGCCTCATTGAAATGGTATCCTGTGCTTCAGAAATTTTCTGGTATATTTTGCATTTGTTGCATATTAGCACATACGTTAAATAATAATCAGCATCAACATCTGATGCCATGTGTCTGTGATACTGTTGCAAGTATGTTCTCCATTGCCGAATGTTTACACCTATCAATAATTGCAGGATACTCCAAGAGTGACTGATCTAGTGTTTCATAAGAGTTGTGATAATAAGTTGCAACATTATGTTTTTCGCACTGACCTGTGAAGGCAGGCATGCCATATGCCTTATTCACCATCTTAACAGCCTGTGTTGCCATGCTCATTGAATTATAACATTTTCCCCTTAGCCTCTCTGTTCACCAACATTCTTTCGTGCCCTGCCATTTACTGTATATGTCCTACTCCCTTTACAGTTGATTTATTTTGCTGCAGACATCTTAATTACCTAATGCCGCCAACATGTATTTTTGCCAATGATCCACTGTTCCTTCCTTGTGTTGATCCCTAACACTACATGCTTTGTCATTTAAATGGTTATTTCTTTTCCCAATCTCATCATTTTGTATTCATCAGAAAGAATTATGTTATTTCTTTCCTTGACTAGTTTTCCAATCCAGCAGGATTTGTTAGAATCTGATCGGGCTGATTTTGATTCCTTTTTTTTAAAGAAATAATTTCAATGAGACCAGGCATGTTAGCTCCTTTTATTTGCACTTCCAAATTGTTGATATGTAATGTATCCAGCATTGGTCGCAAAGCTAATCTTCACCTCTCTTTACTGCCATGCAACTCTATTCAATAAATTGCATTTTTTGCCGCACTTGACATCCCTTTGAGCAAATGCAGATCTTAGATATCTCCTTGCCTGTTGAGCTTTTACGTGGCACTGTGGCCTTGTTGAAGTTTATGCGTACAAGATACAATTCACAACCTCCGATGTATTGGCAAACAATTTTGGCAAGGAAATTGGCTAGGTACCGTACATAAATTTTTTTATAAAATCTCTGCTCTGTCTCCATCTTTGCATTAACTTCTTTAGTGATAGAACAAGTTTGTTTTCGCTCTTAAGTATGCTTGGCAAACATAGCCTCAATAGTATTCTTAATTAAGTAACTGAGAAAATCATCAATGTGAGAACATCGCAGTATTTTCTGATTTACGGATTGTTGTGTTTCAGGAACAAATTTTTCTCTGCATGAGTTGGGACTGACTGAAACAACGCCTCAGCTCCCTGCTGGATATCATACAGAATTAGGTCTGTCACATCGTGGATATTCCCTAAGCACTGGCTCCGATGCTGACACAGAGACAGATGGAGTCATGTCTCCAGAAAATGCTCTGAGACTTTGGGGGAGAAATGTTAAATCCTCGCGCAGCTCCTGTATGTCGAGTCGAGCAAATTCTGCACTTACTCTTACAGACACAGAGCATGAGAACACAGAAAACGGTAAGAAGCCAAAGACGTACTTCCATTCTCCCATTTTAGTATTGTAGTTGGTTATCACAAATTGTACTGCATTCATTTCAATGACCAGGGCAGCTGAACCAGATTGGACAGCAAATTTATCATAGCCTGCAAGCTAATTTTTTAACATGATACTATGTTCCAAATAAGCTTGATTATTTTTTCTCTCTCTGAAGAACTATGACCTCAAATGTATCACCACAGTCGCTGCATATGACCATTGCAATAAAAATGGCAAGTACCTTTGCTGTTCTGGCCATAAAGCCAATGCCTTTTCAGCTGAAAGAAAATCAACACAAGTTTCTGATTCACAAAGAAATGTCAAATAAACATGATGATGTCATTGCATAGTAAAACCTTTAGTGAATGACCTGTGCAATTTACTGCTATTTGATTGTTGTAATGTATAACAATTGCTAATGGGTATAACCAGTGGGTCAAATGAATGTTATGTTCAATTTGCCAGCCCTTTCCTACAAAAAAAAAGGTGGTAGTCCTTTCTCTTTCCATTTTGTTTCCTCCATCAGTTTTTATGCAAATACACTTCTTCCCGTTTTTACTTGAATTTGTAAGAGTACAACCTTATAGTTTAACCTTGAAAAAGGCTCTTTGAATCTCAATTCTGCCCTTCCAGTGAATGAGTTTAAACAGCTCATCAATCAACCTGTCCTTGTCTTTGATCATCACATAACTCATTCAATATCCACAACGTTTCTCCTCCTATAATTATGATTTTTCACACACTACGTGCATGAGATTTTGGCTAATGTTTCATTGATATCAATAAAAATCAGACTTTGTAAGCCCATTGGGAGAAAAGTGTTTCTTTTTTCAGTCACAGGCATGAAATATGCAATGTAGAAGCATGTGCATGTTGAATTCTAGTTTTGACATTCAACTTCATTGATGTCAAAGTTGTTCATTAGCTACTACGTTGCATGTTGAGGTCTTGCAGGCTGAGACATTCTTCTACTGTCTTGTCTGGTTTGGCAGTGCTATATTACTGATTCATTGTTTCTTCTTTGGTCCATTCACTGCTTGATCTTTTTCATCTCTCTAGAATAATGAAACAACTGACATAGTAAGGTTTTCATACCTTCGTATATTGTATCTTGATTTATGTTATTCCTTTGTATCTCTTAATTAAGATGATGGAGTGCATTACATATGATGAACCAACTTTATCTCTGTTCCCAAGTTCCTTGAATTCAATCTTCAAGTAGCTTCTTTCAACAAGCTCTAATCAGTTACAGAATGTTTTTCTTCCAGTTTTCTTTCTTTTTGATCCCCTTATTCTCTCCACAGTGTTAATGGCACTGTTGCAAATTGGCTTCAAGAGAATGCTGATTGCTTCTTTGCTCTTCCAACTCTGACCATTCAAACAGTTTTTCTCCAAACTGTCTCACTAAGAGCAATAACTAATATATTGCTTCCCTCACCTTGTGCCCTGTGCTCATTGTTGTAGCAGTGTTTGCATTAATCCCAACAATTAAACATAGGTGCAGATGCACCTACCATCATCCTGTAAAGTCATTCTGTTTTCTTCCTCAAGATTGTTTTAGCTTTTGATATACTCTTTTTATAATATCCTGATAAAATGACCCTTAGCCTGAGTAGTTTGATCCCACTGTCCTAAATTAGCCGTAAGTGCTGGACTATCAATATAATGGTGAATTTAATATACAATCTAACTTGCCTGATTTTAGAGATGTAAATTATAAAGCAACCTCAGGCAAGGTTCAGAGGCAGCGTTGAATTCGACTATCAGAAATATACTGTTCCAAGTTGTGCTTTTTCTTCAGTTGGTTTGTAAAAACGTTGTCTTGAACATGGAAACATGAATTCAGCCCATCACAGAATGTTCATTCCTGGCCATTTTTGTTCAGGCATTTATTTAATGAAATGGTTATTATTAATTACTATATTGGTATTAGTTACTGTTGGTTAATATTTATAGCTATTATTAATTAATTATGCCAAACAAATTAAAAATGTTGTAAATGTGAGAACACCTTCCCTGATATTTTTTAAAAGGCAAAACTTATTTAACCCCAATATTTTAAAATTATAGAATGTACTCTCAAGTTAACTAGTACCTTGGAAGATGTAGCCTAACAGTGACCATCAAAATAGTCTTCAGCAACACCATTCCACTGGTGACCTTACTTGTTACACTCCATAATGTAGGGATATATGAGAAGTACACCATCCTGTCTCTGAAGCCTGTCACTTAGTGGCTGCTCTATGCCATAAATCCATCTTTACCAATTTTCTTGGTTATCAAACATTCATTAATTACTAATTTAAATTGTATAGCATCAGTTAGTGTTTCTGGAGGTAAGTGAGAATATTAACTTCCAACTTGGAGTCCCTTCTAAATTTGCTCCCAAAGATCTCCCACTAATGATTAGACTAGGTTCCATAATGCTGCACCTCTCAACTAGTGGAAACATTTTCCCTCTGTCTGAAACACTGCTCTTTGATCCTTAATCAAATTATCCGCTTTTGTTTGAGAAATGTCAAAAAGTTTAAACAACGGCTGATCTTGCAATTTCAAGTAACCTTACTTCTTATTCATCAAAGCTATCTTCTTGGTGATACTTGTTTTCAAATTGTCCTGGCTTATCCTTGATTCCTTGTTCATCAACTGAGGAACTCTTCTGTGCTTTCAAAATTCTTTCACTCCGTTTCTACCTTGCACTAAAAATTCCTGTTTATCTTCCACTATGGTCAATATATTTGCTGGTAATCTTTTCAATTTTAATGGCTTATTTCACACTGGATGGTTCTTGTGTGTAATTTTTCAGGTTTATTGCTATGCAGCCACACAATGCTGATCTCACCAAGCTGACTAATAGCAGTAATAATTTAAACTACATGTGGTTTGATTAGAAGCACGTACATCAAAGTGCAAGCACATTATAACATTTAAGCCATAAAGTTTAACATTTGTGCTATTCTAGGTCATGTTGTTTTATCTTCAGTAGTTAATGCATATTTATAATTCTTTAAAAAAATAAGTAATTTGTTTTACATCTGAGTATTCATGCAAATCACATTTTTCCTGGTACTACATACCATATGTGGTTAAACTGCTTGCTACAATAAAGTGTAATTAGGACTCGACATAATTATCTCATTTATTCTCAACTTAAAATCAACAGGAAAATGAAAAAAAATAAGTTAATGCTCTTTCCTGGTAGTGGCCTTTCAAGAGTTCTAAAGCACAAAAAAAGCTTAAGGATGAGCAAGTATTATTAAAAGGTCATTTTGCTACTTGAAATGGCACCAACTCTTGTGATTTGTTTCTAGAGTAGAATTCTTTGAACTGTCAGAATATTTAGATTGTTACACATGGAAGCAATTTTTTTTGCCATTGGTAGAAGTACAAACTAAGGTTATTCACAGCAAAGACTTGTGTATTTCACCTTTCCATATTTATTTACTCAGACTCAAACACTACTACAAAAGACCATTGTGACAGTGAAAAGGCAATTCTGTGTGAAGTTAAAGTAACAATTGGATGCATGACAGCCATGGCAGGCGTTGCACGTCATTACTTTCTGTAAGGCAAAACCTAAAAGCATAAATGGCAGTGATGCTACACTCCCTGATGAACAAAATGCCTTTATGTGTATTTTGAAAGGGAGGAATAACACTGCACCTGTACAAATCCCCACAGAGTCTGGCAAACAACCCTGTGATCTCTGTCTCGGAAGCCAACATGAGGACGTTCTTCACAAGGCGTCAGGGCCCAACAGTGTATCTGGCAGGGTACTAAATATCTGTGCCAACTACCTGGCTGGAGTGTTCAAAGACATATTCAACCTCTCACTGCTGCAGTGAGAGATTCCCATTTGCTTCAGGAGGGTATCAATTATACCAGTGCTCAAGAAGAGCAGGGTAAGCTCCCTCAATGACTATCGTCCATTAGAGGTCACATCTACTGTGATGAAGTGACCTGAGAGGTTGGTCATGGCTAGAATTAACTCCTGCCTGAGCAAGGATCTAGACCTGCTGCAATTCAGCTATTGTCACAACAGACCTACAGCAGATGCCATCTCACTGGCTCTCCACTTGGCCTTGGAACACCCGGACAACAGAAAAACATACATCATAGTGCTGTTTATTGACTACAGTCTGGAATTCCACACTGTCATCCCTTAGTATTTAATTGCAAGCTTCAAAACCAGGGCCGCTGTACCTCCATCTGCAATTGGATTCTTGATTTCCTTGACTGGAGACCAGAGTCGGTGTGGTTTGTTAATAACATCTCCTTCTCACTGATAGTGAACACAGGCACAATTCAGGGATGCATGCATAGCCCACTTCTCTACTGTCTTTACACTCGTGACTGAATGGCTAGGCATAGCTCAAACACCAAGCATAAATTCACCAATAACACAACTGTTGTTGGCAGAAGTGAGATGGCAATGAGGAGGTGTGCAAACGTGAGATAGGTCAGCTGGTTGACTGGTGTCACAACAACAAATATGCATACAACATCAGCAACACCAAGGAGTTGATAGTGGACTTCAGGAAGGAAAGTTGGAAGAACACACACCAATTTCCATTGAGAGGTCAGCGGTGGAAAGGATGAACAACTTCAAGTTCCTGGACATCAGCATCTTGGAGGATCTATCCAGAAGATCTAACACGTTCATGCAATCAAAAAAGAGGGCACACCAGTGGCTCTCATCATTAGGAATTTGGAGTTTATGGTATGTCACCAAATTTCTACAGAAGTACAATGAAAGCTTTCTGACTGGATGCACCGCTGCCTGGTATGGTGCCTCAGTGCACAGGATTGCAAGAGCCTTCAGCCGATTGTAGGCTCAGTCTGCCCCATCACAGGCACAACCCTTCCTGCCATTAAAGATGTCTGCAAGAGGCAGTTCCTCAAGAAGGCAGTAACCATCATTAAAGACCCTCACCATCTGGGACAGCCATCTTTGCATTACTACCAAATGGGAAGGGCTTGAAGAACTACATTCAATGATTTAAGAGCACCATCAGATGTCTTAATAGTCTAGGAACACGACCTCATTATTCTCATAACATCGTAATTTTTTGTGCTTTTCACTGTTCTGCTGCTGCAAAACAACAAATTTCACAATATATCTCAGCGGTGATAAACCTGATTCTGTTTCTGATTTGGATATTAGTATTCTTTATTTTGTTTGTCAGCTGATGAACGTAATTTCTTTGTGAATCAGAAATATTCAGAGGCAATGAAGTGATGGCTGCCAGAACTGCGGATCCATTGCAATCCATCCCTGGGTTATGAATGCCTCTGCGTATGAATGAGCTCCCATAATATTATTAAATTCAGCAGTGCAACAAACGTACATGTATTCATTTCTATGAATAGCAGAACTAGTTTCCCCTCTCTCTCCTCTTTTTCCTCTATCAGCATTTGAATATATACAGGCTCACTGTTTTCAATAGAACTGGAAACTAAAAGTTTCCTGCATTCTATATGATCTCGGGTGCATTCCAGACTCCGAAAGTAAAACTTTCTTCATGTGTGTATTTTGTGACCATGATACTGATGGAGCAGCAGGGGTGGAAATTGATTCATCGAGAATGATTAAGTGTTTAGGCATGGGGGGATAAAACAGGAAACCTAGATTTACCCTGATCAGAATGGTTGCCGCAAGCCTGCAGAAAGAATGCAGCAGGTTTACTAAATAGAAGAGGCTGCAGTGCCAAGGCCATTGCTAACAATTGGTTATATTTAGGAGACTTTGTAAGCAATGCTGTCTCCATTACTCCTAGTTTGGAAAGTGCAGGTATGAAGATCCTCGTAGTTCATCTTTCATTGCAGTTGGTTGGTGGGAGAAAAAGTCAGATGAGTTGAAAATTCACATAAGAACATAAAAAAAAGTTTAAGTATAAACCTTTCAACCCTTTTCCAATGCCAAAAGCTACTTTCAGCAACTTTCATTTTCTGACCCCCATAGCCCTTCATTCACTTAATGTCCAAAAATCTGTTTATCTCTAAGTTGAACATTCTTAATGACTGATCCTCCATGGATTTCCATATCTCTAGAGGTAGAATAGTTGTAGAACACTACAACACAGAAGCAGGCCCTTTGGCCCATCTAGTCTATGCAGAACCATTAATCCACGTCGTCCCATCGACCAGCACCCTGTATAGCCCTTCATACGCCTCTCATCCATACACCTATCCAAATTCCTCTTAAATATTGAAATTCACTGTGCATCCACCACTTCTGCTGGCAGCTCGTTCCACACTCTCACCATGCTATGAGTGAAGTTTCCCCTCATGTACCCCTTAAATATTTCACCTTTCACCCTTAACTCATGATCTCTGGTTATGGTTTCACTCAATCTCAGTGGAAAAAGCCTTCTCTCAATCATCTACGTTCTAGGGAATAAAGTCCTAATCAATTCAATCTATCTCCATAGCTCAGATCCACAAGTCCCAGCAACATCCTTGTAAATTTTATTCTGCACTCTTTAAATCCTATTTACATTTTTCCCAAGGGTTCAGTCTTATTTACATCTTTCCTGTAGGCTTAAAGAATAACCACAATTCAGGAGAACAAACCCACTCTCCGTCCGGGATGCCAGATTCCTTGTTCTGAGACAGTGACGCCTGGTCTTAAACTTTCCATCATCCATCGTTTGATCTGTTAATTCTCATTAGAAGTTTGTACATTCAGAGTCAGAGAGTCACACAGCACAGAAACAAGCCCTTTCACCCAACCAGTCATAGAGTCATAGAACACCACAGTGCTGAAACAAGCCGTTTAGCCTGTGCTGAACTAGAATCTGCCTAGTTACATAGACTTGCACTCAGACCATAGCCCTCCATACCGCTCCCATCCATTTACCTATCCAAATTTCTCTTAAAAGTTGTAGTTGAACCCACATCCACCACATAATGCTGGCAGATTGTTCCATGCTCTCACAACCCTCTGAATGAAAAAGTTCTCCTTCTTGTTCCCCTTAAGCATTTCACCTTTCATCCTTAACTCATGACATCTAGTTGTGGTCTCACCCAACCCCAGTGAAAAAAGATTGCTTGCATTTCCCCTATCTGTCTATCTCATAGTTTTGTATACCTCTATCAAGTTTTCCCTCATTCTCCTACTCTTTCTGGAATAAAGTCCCAACCTATTCAAACCTTCCCTGTAACCCAGGTCCTCAATTCCTGGCAACATCCTTGTAAAGTTTCTCTGTACACTTTCAATGTTATTGATCCTGTAGATAGGTGAGCAGAACCTCACACAATACTCCCAATTAGACCTCACCAAATGTCTTATACAACTTCAACATAACATCACAACTCCTGTATTCAATACTTTGATTTATGAAGGTCAGTGTATCAAAAGCTATGTCTAAAATGCCATCTACCTGTGATGTTATTCCAAGGAACAATGGATTTCTATTCCCAGATTCTTCTGTTCTATCACACTCCTTAGTGCCCTCTCACAAAGCCCTACCCTGACTGGCCCTCCCAAAGTGCAACACGTCACACCTGTCTGCATTAAATTCTATCTGCCATTTTTCAGCCCATTTTTCCAACTGGCCTAGATCCCCCTGCAAGCTTGGATAGTCTTCCTCACTGTCCAGTACATCTACAACCTTGGGTGTCATCAACAAACTTGCAGATCCAATTTACCCATTATCATCCAGATCATTGATATAGATGACAAACAACAGTGGACCCAGCACTGATCCCTGCAGCACCCCAGTAGTGACAGGCCTGCAGTCAGAGAGGGCGCTATCCACTACCACTGACCAGCTGCTCCTGTGAAACCAATTTACTACCTCATCTTGAGTGCCAAGTGAATGAACCTTCTTGACCAATTACCCATGCAGGACCTTGTCAAATGCCTCGCTAAAGTCCATGTAGACAGCATCCACTGCCTTGTCTTCACTAACTTTTCTGGAAACTTCCTCAAAATCTATAAGATTGTTTAGACATGATCTACCATACACAGAGCCACGTTGACTATCCCTAATCAGTCAGTCAGTCAGTCAGCCTCTCTCTCTTTTTATACACACACGCACACACACACACACACACACACACACACACACACACACACACTCACTCTCTTATTTATTTATTTATTTATTTATTTACAGGGCCAGTGACAGATTGCTAGAGTCCTCTATCCTAGACCACTCTTTCAAACTGTCCCCAGGTGTAGCCCATCTTCAACGTCCTTCCTCTCCCAGGCCGGAGGTCGTTGGGACTGTTGTTGTTTTAGTAGCACTGGGGTTTTACGCGATGGGGTTCCTAGCACCATACCAAACCCTCCTCTTTCTACAATTAGTATTGGGACAATACATGGCAGAGTTCATCAGACTCACTGGCCTATAAATTCGTGGCTTATTCTTAGAGCGATTCTTAAACAACTGAACAACATTAACTATTCTCCAATTCTCTTGTTCATCCATGGCTAAAGACATTTTAACATGGGGTTCTGTTGATTTAGACATGATAGAGTGGTAACACCTTTGCACAGTACTCTAGTTCCAACCTCATGAGATTACCACTCATTCTTTTATATTCAGGGCAGTATAGGTCACATCTATTCAAGTAGGGCGGTCCTCTAAAGCTAGAATCAATATGGCAAATGTTTACTGTGCTCTCTCTATAAGACATATTTACTTCCTTAGTTAGGGAGACGAGACCTGTGCCTAATGTTCCAGATCCCAGATGCAGTCACATCTGGCTGTATAAGACTCTGGTGAGGCCCAATTTGGATCAGCTACCTACAGGAAAGACACCAGTAAGGTTGATCTCATTCTCATTCTCTCTCTCTCTCATTCTCTCGTTCACTCATTCTCTCTCTCTCTGTCATTTTCTCTCTCACCGTCATATCCTCTCCCTTTCCTTCTCCTTCTCTCCTCCCCCCACTTCCGCTTCCCCTTCCCTTCCAACCACCAATTTTGATCCCCTCCCAGTCCCATTCCATTCACCCACTATCTACACATTTCACGCAACAGTTACCCTCCTCTATCTGGTTCTATCTGCCTGCTTCTCTTTAAAATAGTTCTCCTTATTACCGTACGTTCTTATCTGATTCCAGCACTTGTGTTTTCTAGTCCTTGCTCTTCAAGCTCCAGTTTGTCTCCACCTTCACCCTCACTTCCTGCCATCTGGCTCCATCTACCCCCACCCACCCCCCCCCACACCTCCACACACTTTATTCTTCAGGCAAAAAGAAGGATTGTAATTGCCTTGGAATTTTTCAAGCAACTTTAAATAATGGAGTAGTTGTGTATAAACAAAATGAATTAAATATTGACGGCTGGCACATTTGATAAATATTATATGCATGTATCAAAATGTCTTGATTTTAAAACTTTGGCTTGTGCTGTGATTGGATTTTAGCCGTGTTAGAAGTGGATATACTACAATGCTCAACACTTTCAGACACAGGGAGAAATCAGCCAGAAGTTAATAACCTTGACTGCAGTATAGTAACCCAACCTAGGTTATACACATATATCTTTGCATGTCTGATGAGGGCAAGATCATCCTCATTTATCTTCCATAATTATTATCACTTTTGGTTCATGAAGTACAGAAAGATAATGATCTATGTGTTGAGTCCTTAACCCTGAAACTATGGAATTGTGTCTCAGTGGAAACAAGTAGATTGAAAATTCTGTATGTCTAAAGCATGCAGCAAAATGGCATCTTACCAGCACAAGAGACCCCATCAACTTTTAGCATAAATTCTTGAACTATAACCTGACCGATACAAAATTGAATACAACCTTAATCTGATAATTTTTTGATGAAATATCATCCAGAAGTACAAACATATTCTCTTCGGCATCCATTTTCAAGTGTTTACTGTAGTGTACAGGGATATATAATGGCTGAGCTTTTGCTGAGAAATGGCTTATCACCATTCACTGAGTTTACTCTTCTGACCTAAATGAAAGTTCAAAAACTACGGACCTCATTGCGTGAATGCAGAATTTCTTCTCTAAGTCTACATTCACACTACGCCGGATAATTTTGAAAACGCTGGTTTCGAGTAAAAACAATAGGCGTCCACACTAAGCGTTATTCAAAATACCAAAATGTCTCTGTCCACATTAGACAGATATTTGGACAAACCTCCTCCTACTGGGCATGTGCAGGACACACAGAAAACAAGCAAAGAGGAAATAGTATACTTGGTGCACATTTGTCCAGTTACAGAGTAGAAAAACTTAAAAGGAATTGCTCTTGGCTCTCGCGCAGGAGGACTTAAAAGTAAAAAAAGACAAATCCTGAAGCGTATGGAGGCAACCGACAGGGAGTTCGCGGACAGTATGACCCGGCTGACGACGAACATTGAAAAACTGAGTAACTCTGTTGCATTAATAAAGCACCTTGTTAAATGTATAAAACATGTCTGCATCAGTGTTATCTTGTATTTCCATACAATGCTACATTAAGCTGTTACACATCTATTGTCAGAGAAGTAATTGCATAAATAGGTAAACCACCTTGGTTCTTGATCCTCCAAAATATTCCACATGGAATTTAAACTGGAGGTGGTGGAGGGTGTTTTCTGTCCTTACTTTCATACAAGCAAGGACAGAAAACAGGGCAAAGTGAGTATATTTATTTATTCAGTAAGCTATGGGTCAAAGTATTTGGTGAGTACATTTCTAACTCTTCTGGCTTCAGTCTCATTGCCGTCTGTTCTGAAATTGTTAGGTTCTGTGAAGCGCAGAATCAAATATCGCTGTGATGATTGTACGCTCTAGTATCAATTGTTTGATGACAATAAAATAAGAAGAAGAAGAAGAAAACAATGAAATGCCGCGCTGCTACCATCTGTTGCGGCACCTCATGACAGTGGTTTTAAAAAGCTCAGTTTACCATGTTCTCACTGCAACGGATATTAGGCATTTTCAGATTTATTCACTCTGGAGACCGTTTCTGAAAATCTCCATTTTTGGGGGATGAAAACTCCGTTTTAGTGTGGACAGAGGGTCAAAACGAAGAGAAAAAGCTTCGTTTTCAAAATTATCCAGCGTAGTGTGGACGTAGCCTAAGTCAGCAAGATAGGCTGTGTGCTGGTATTAGAATCAACTCCAGGAGAAAGCAGGGACTCAGGTTTTTCAGATAGGAACTCTGTGCTTGATCTCGTTAAGACCAAATAGCCTTCTGTTAGTTTATTGAATGCAAAGGAAAGTATTTATTCATTTAAAATGACACTTTAATGGATTATAGTTTAACATGTTCTCACTAAACCTAAAAAGTTTCTTTTTGAAGTTTTATTGACTTGTTAATTTAATTATTTTAAAGTGGTTAAAGACGTTTCAATAACCTGCTGCTGCTTGTGAAGAAGTTGTATGTTCTCCCCGTGACCGTGTGGGTTTCCTCCAGGTGCTCTGGTTTCCAGCGGTTTACTGATTGGTAGGTTAATTGGTCATTGTACATTGTCCTGTGAGTAGGCTCATATTAAATCCAGGTGTTGCTAGGCAACATGGCTTGAAGGGTCGGAAGGGCCTATTCTGCGCTGTATCTCAATAAATAAAAATAAATGTTTTTTTTAGTTTTTGAACCTCAATCTTTTTTCAACACTTATGTTTGAGTTTATAAGTTTTTGTATGTGTTCTGGGTGTTCAAAAAGGTTTATGTCTTTGATAGGCTTGGCTGGGTCTAGAGATATAGATTAACCTACTTTCATTTCTCCCTTTCATTTTGTGTTTAGAACCACTGCACATAATATCTGTTTTACAATGTTAAGCCCTTATGACAGGCAAGTATTTGCCTCAGTGAATCCATTCAGTATTTCAGCTGAATTCCCATTTGGAGGATCACTGAACCTGGGTTGGTTGATCTTTACTAAATTCACTGGTGAACATTGTTTGTTCTCTGCTAACTGGAATGTCCATCCCATAAATGTACTGACATGTTCATGGGTGAGACAAAAGGTTGTGGTTAGCACACAGTAATATTTTTACAACCAGTGAGAGATCATGCTTCCATAAACAGTTCAATTTTTGATGGAGTATGAAATTGAAAATCTTCTCCAGTGTTTGTAATTCTGTACTTGTTTCTCCACTTCTGGTGTGCTTTCACATTTCCCTTTTATACTGGCATACTGAGAAAGCATAGATAAAATTTTATTTAAGCTGTGTTTACTTGCCAAAGGTTTGTAGTGTAGCTAATATTTTCCCTAGATATTTTTCAGTGCATATCTATCTTTTTCATTGTTGTAAATGTTAATTTGTGACTAATGGAAGCTATCCACATTAGGAAAACTTTATTCTTGTGATAATCTGTAATTATAAATGAAAGCATGAATAAGATTCACCAGCGGTGTTTTCCTCTTGAAAGCAAAAGATGAAATAATAAATATGACACTGATCTTCAAAAAAGAGATAATCCATCAAATGTTCTTAATCCTTTAACACTTTTTAATCACAATTTGACAGGTATTTGAAATTATTCCACTGAATAAATAAGGTAAAATATGCAGGGACATGAAAAATCAGAGACAACCAACATGATTTCGGAAGGAGAAAGTCCTGCCTGCCTAAAGCGTAGGATTTCTTTGAAGAGCTAAAAGACTTGGAAAAATAAGAAACATTCAGTGGTGGTTAAATGCTTGGATTTCATGCAAAATATTTTCTTCTTCTAAATTTTAGAAGTCGTGTTCAAAGTTCAAAGTACAATTATTATGAAGGTATGTAAACGTTATACAACCTTGAGATTTGTCTCCTTACAGACAGCCACAAAATAAAGAAACCCAGAAGAACCTATTTTTTTTAAAAAAAGACCATCAAACACCCGATGTGCAGAGAGGGAAAATAACAAAACATACAAAGAAATAGAAGTAAGCAAGTAGCATTCAGAACAAAAGTGAGTCCATGGTCACAAAGCCCAGAGCAGCTGCAGCAGGCCACAGCCTCAGTTCAGTGTAGAGCCAGGCAAATGTTACAGAGCAGTAAGCAGAACTGGCCTGATCCTCACCTCTGGTCCTGACACTATGTTTTCTCAAACTGGCTCAGCACTTAAGTTGTCCTCACTCTGGGTCGTCTCTGCCTGTACCCAACCTTTCCAAATTGGCCTGGCAGTTGAATTGACCAACTTCAGGTCTCTCAGTTTTTGGTGGACGGGAATAGCCCTGCCTTTGCCTCACCTCCACACACCTCGATCCTCGACTCTGACTTGCTTCCACTCATCTCTCCATTGTTTGTGGTGAGTTTTTACCAGAGAAAGTGTTAGTAATAAGGTACTTAGTTGTATTCTTTGTTTTGTTTGCTGCTGATAAGTAGTCGCTGGGTTTCAGCAGTGCCATCTTAAAGGCTGATTAATACTTGTGCGTACGGGCTATGCCGTAGGCCTGATTTATACTTTTGTGTAACCCTACGCTGTAGTGCGCATGCGTAGTTGTGTCTGCGTTGCTCTGCAGTTCACGGCCAAAACGCTAGTTGGCGGTGGGGTTTCTATGCCACTGTGTTCAGTTTCTTCGTGAGATACATGGACGAGGAAATGCATTTCAAATATTTTCGGATGTCGGTAGGTAGATTTGACGATTTGGTTCATCGTCTCCAACCATTTATTTCGCATCAGTGTACAGACATGGCGGAGAAAAGCAATTGGAAGTGCGCAGGAGGAGATGTGATGCTACTAAGCGGACCAATCACAGTTGTTGCTGTCTGTGTCGCCGCGCCACGGGAGTTACATTTTTGGGGAGGTGCACATCACCCTACGGCGTACATTTGACACACAATTATAAATCAGCCTTAAACCGGATGTGATAGATGAGAATGCATGAGGACACTTATGCAAATGGTTATCATGTGAATAACACTATGAATTTATGGTAACTAGTGGGCAGGCTTGCAAACGACCACAACGTTCAATGTTATATTCTTGTTGTGTATAATGGCCAGATAGAAGAAATACTGTGCAAGTTGAGAAATAATACCCAGTTAGTAGTTGTAGCACATGCCAATTATCAGTTATTTTGTGCCAAATATCAAATTCAAGGTGGGGTTATAAAAACTGATTTCAGCCCATGAAGAGATAATCAATTTAATTTAAGAGGGGAAAATATAAACTTTTGAAATTTGATAGAGGGAGACTAATATGGAGTAGAATGTGGTGAGAGATATTTTCAGGAAGGGTTGTGTTTGTAGCAGATGGGCCATTAAATTTATTCCACAGTTATTCAAACAGTCATGGTGTGGGTTAAAACTTTTAAATTAAGAAAGGTAATTTTTAATAGCTATTATTCGAACGGCCTCGCTGGTGCAACTGCAGTTATGATTTTCTTGTTTGTAAATGGGATATTTAGTTATCGGGAGCATTACAAACAAGCCCCCAGAATTTAAGAAAAGCTCATGGAAATCAAGGAATAGAACTAGGTTCATTGCAAATTTTAAATAAGGCACTATAGTGTTAATGGGATTACAGATATTATTACTCAAGGATTTCCAGACAGTACATTAAAAATAGGAAACTTCTGATCTGAGAATTATCTCTAAATCTCAAACAACCAATGTAATGCCCTTAGTTAAGAACGGTAGGAAAAATAGACTTGGAAATATTAGGCTAACCATTGGAATCTGCTATTGGGGTAGAAAGACAGTAATTTTGACAGGTTTGATCAGAGAATATCCATAATGGATTTATATGTGGTAAGTTAGAGAAACGGAAATATTGAAGCAGGGTTAAGCCATTTGGTCCTCCAAGACTGGTTCATCATTCAATAAGGTGCTTTCTGCCAGGACAGATTTTTGTTTAAAAAAACTTTTGAGCAGATAAAACTGGAGGCAACCTATAAGCTTGGAAAAGAGATTGATTTGAAAGTGAGAGAGGGAAAATGGGGATAATTGATATGTGGTCGAATGCCTTGAGACCTCACCTATTCACAATAAATATGAATAACTGAATAAGGGGTGATTTGCTCCAGTCATTGATCAACCCTGTAAGGTAGCACAGTCAATAAATAGTTGAAAGTTGCACATATTGGCAGATTCGGTAATTGGGCAGAACCATGGGAGTTGTAAGAAAGTGTAAAAATAATAGGACAATAATAGCAGGGGATTTCAATTTCTCACAAGATATAAGTATTTATATTGAATTTTGAAACACTACAGCGTAGAAGGCCACAGAACAGGTGCTGGAAAATGGAATTAAACTTTAATAGGTACTTGATGGCTGATACAGGCACAGTTGACTGAAGAACCCACTTCCATGGTGCATGACTTTAATTATAATCATGACTAGTCTGAGATTATTGGCTTTGAAACCAAACTGGACACCCAGGAGTTTATCTTAAATGATAGGATCGGTGGGTGAGCAGTGAAGTGAATTGTCCAAGTATATTAATCAATAATCACAGTGAAGTACAGTATAAAAATAAATAAGAGCTCATAGACCGGTGGCCTTTATATTAAGAGGGTGAAATACAGAGTGGTGGAGGTCACACCACTGCTGTGCAGTTTGCTGTTTGGATCTATCTTGTGTACTTTATCTAATTCTGGATTTACTATCTCTTGGTTAGGAGCAGGTGTATTTAATACAAGTCTAATAAGGGTTATAAGAACAGTTCATTGACTTGTGTTCCCTTGAGTATCAGGATTAAAGGTGATATAACTGAAGCGTTAAAGACAATTGAGGGATAGAGATTGGACGACCACTTCCGTTACTGGGAGAGTCCAAACAAAATGGTTTCAAGTTAGGGTGAGGTCATGTTGGAGTGATGCCCACTATAATGACAGTGGAAATCTTGAAGTAGTCCCCCAGAAAGCTGCTGATATTGAGTCAATCAAAAAAGTTAAAAGCTAAAATTTACAGTAAATCTATATGCCTGCTTTCACCCTGTATATCTGTGGATATGGGTGCTAGAAAGTTTGTGAACACGATAGAATTTTCTCTATTTATTTATAAATGTGACCTAAAATGAGATCAGATCTTCACGCAAGTCCTAAAACTAGATAAAGAGAACCCAATTAAATAAATAACACCTTGTTCACCTATTTATTGAGAAAAATCATCCAATATTACATGTATTTGTTGGAAAAAGAATGTGAACCTTTGCTTTCACTGACTGGTGTGATCTCCTTGAACAGCAATAACTTCAACGAAACATTTCTGATAACTGTTGATCAGTCCTGCACATTGGCTTGGAAGAATTTTAGGCCATTCATCCTTACAAAAGTGCCTTAACTCTGGGCTGTTGGTGGGCTTCCTCGCATGAACTGCTTGCTTCAGGTCTTGGACTCGACCATTCCAACACAAAATTTCTTCTTTTTAAACCATTCTGTGGTTGTTGTCTTTTGGATCATTGTCTTGTTGCATTATTCAACTTCTATTAATCTTCAGGTAACAAATTGCTTCCCTGACATTCTCCTGAAATTGCCTTGACACAACTTTGAATTTATTGTTCCCTCAACAATTGCAAGCTGTTCCAGGCCCTGAGGCATCAAAGCAGCCCCAAACCATGATGCTCCTTCCATCATGCTTCACAGTTGGTATGAGGTTTTCATGTTGGTATGCAGTGCCCCTTTTCTTCAAAACATAACATTGTGCATTTCTGCCAAAGCATTCATCTGTCCACTCAACACTGTCCCAGAAGCATTGTAGAACATTCAGGCAGTCTTTCGCAAACTTGAGATGTGCAGCAATGTTTTTTTTTTGGAGAGCAGTGGTTTCCTCCCTGGTGTCTTTCCATGAACACCATTCCTGTTCAGTGTTTTTCTTATAGTGACACATGAACAGAGAATTTAGCAAGTTGTAGAGATTTCTGCAAGTCTTTCGCTGTTACCCTTGGGTTCTTTATCACCTCCTTCAGCATTGTACATTGTGCTCTTGGTGTGATCTTTGCACGATGGCTTCTCCAAGGCAGAGTAGCAACATTATCGTGATTCCTCCATTTGTAGACTATTTGGAGACATGGTTCCAGGGTGACCAAGGATGGGAGCTCAACGTTCAGGGATATTCAATATTCAGGGGGGATAGACATGAAAGAAAAGGAGGTGGGGTGGCGTTGCTGGTTAAAGAGATTAACGCAATAGAAAGGAAGGACATAAGCCGGGAAGATGTGGAATCGATATGGGTAGAGCTGCATAACACTAAGGGGCAGAAAACGCTGGTGGGAGTTGTGTACAGGCCACCTAACAGTAGTAGTGAGGTCGGAAATGGTATTAAACAGGAAATTAGAAATGTGTGCAATAAAGGAACAGCAGTTATAATGGGTGACTTCAATCTACATGTAGATTGGGTGAACCAAATTGGTAAAGGTGCTGAGGAAGAGGATTTCTTGGAATGTATGCGGGATGGTTTTTTGAACCAACGTGTCGAGGAACCAACTAGAGAGCAGGCTATTCTGGACTGGGTTTTGAGCAATGAGGAAGGGTTAATTAGCAATCTTGTCATGAGAGGCCCCTTGGGAAAGAGTGACCATAATATGGTGGAATTCTTCATTAAGATGGAGGGTGACATAGTTAATTCAGAAACAAAGGTTCTGAACTTAAAGAGGGGTAACTTTGAAGGTATGAGACGTAAATTAGTTAAGATAGACTGGCAAATGACACTTAAAGGATTGATGGTGGATATGCAATGGCAAACATTGAAAGATTGCATGGATGAACTACAACAATTGTTCATCCCAGTTTGGCAAAAGAATAAATCAAGGAAGGTAGTGCACCCGTGGCTGACAAGAGAAATTAGGGATAGTACCAATTCCAAAGAAGAAGCATACAAATTAGCCAGAAAAAGTGGCTCACCTGAGGACTAGGAGAAATTCAGAGTTCAGCAGAGGAGGACAAATGGCTTAATTAGGAAGGGGAAAAAAGATTATGAGAGAAAACTGGCAGGGAACATAAAAACTGACTGTGAAAGCCTTTATAGATGTGTGAAAAGAAAAGGACTGGTAAAGACAAATATAGGTCCCCTACAGACAGAAACAGGTGAATTGATTATGGGGAGCAAGGACATGGCAGACCAATTGAATAATTACTTTGATTCTGTCTTCACTAAGGAGGACATAAATAATCTTCCAGAAATAGTAGGGGACAGAGGGTCCAGTGAGATGGAGGAACTGAGCGAAATACATGTTAGTAGGGAAGTGGTGTTAGGTAAATTGAAGGGATTAAAGGCAGATAAATCCCCAGGGCCAGATGGTCTGCATCCCAGAGTGCTTAAGGAAGTAGCCCAAGAAATAGTGGATGCATTAGTGATAATTTTTCAAAACTCGTTAGATTCTGGACTAGTTCCTGAGGATTGGAGGGTGGCTAATGTAACCCCACTTTTTAAAAAAGGAGGGAGAGAGAAACCGCGGAATTATAGACCGGTTAGCCTTATGTCGGTGGTGGGGAAACTGCTGGAGTCAGTTATCAAAGATGTGATAACAGCACATTTGGAAAGCGGTGAAATGATCGGACAAAGTCAGCATGGATTTGTGAAAGGAAAATCATGTCTGACGAATCTCATAGAATTTTTTGAGGATGTAACTAGTAGCGTGGATAGGGGAGAACCAGTGGATGTGGTATATTTGGATTTTCAAAAGGCTTTTGATAAGGTCCCACACAGGAGATTAGTGTGCAAACTTAAAGCACACGGTATTGGGGGTAAGGTATTGATGTGGATAGAGAATTGGTTAGCAGACAGGAAGCAAAGAGTGGATATAAACAGGACCTTTTCAGAATGGCAGGCAGTGACTAGTGGGGTACCGCAAGGCTCAGTGCTGGGACCCCAGTTGTTTACAATATATATTAATGACTTGGATGAGGGAATTAAATGCAGCATCTCCGAGTTTGCGGATGACACGAAGCTGGGTGGCAGTGTTAGCTGTGAGGAGGATGCTAAGAGGATGCAGAGTGACTTGGATAGGTTGGGTGAGTGGGCAAATTCATGGCAGATGCAATTTAATGTGGATAAATGTGAAGTTATCCACTTTGGTGGCAAAAATAGGAAACCAGATTATTATCTGAATGGTGGCCGATTAGGAAAAGGGGAGGTGCAACGAGACCTGGGTGTCATTATACACCAGTCATTGAAAGTGGGCATGCAGGTGCAGCAGGCGGTGAAAAAGGCGAATGGTATGCTGGCATTTATAGCGAGAGGATTCGAGTACAGGAGCAGGGAGGTACTACTGCAGTTGTACAAGGCCTTGGTGAGACCACACCTGGAGTATTGTGTGCAGTTTTGGTCCCCTAATCTGAGAAAAGACATCCTTGCCATAGAGGGAGTACAAAAAAGGTTCACCAGATTGATTCCTGGGATGGCAGGACTTTCATATGAAGAAAGACTGGATGAACTGGGCTTGTACTCATTGGGATTTAGAAGATTGAGGGGGGATCTGATTGAAACGTATAAAATCCTAAAGGGATTGGACAGGCTTGATGCAGGAAGATTGTTCCCGATGTTGGGGAAGTCCAGAATGAGGGGTCACAGTTTGAGGATAAAGGAGAAGCCTTTTAGGACCGAGATTAGGAAAAACTTCTTCACACAGAGAGTGGTGAATCTGTGGAATTCTCTGCCACAGGAAACAGTTGAGGCCAGTTCATTGGCTATATTTAAGAGGGAGTTAGATATGGCCCTTGTGACTACGGGGATCAGGGGGTATGGAGGGAAGGCTGGGGCAGGGTTCTGAGTTGGATGATCAGCCATGATCATAATAAATGGCGGTGCAGGCTCGAAGGGCCGAATGGCCTACTCCTGCACCTATTTTCTATGTTTCTATGTTTCTATTTTTCTTACTGTGGACCAATGAACACTCAGGAGTTTAGAAATGTGTTTGTAGCCTCTTCCAGCTTCATGCATTTCTACATTTCTTCTAAGGTCCTCTGAAAGTTGTTTTGATTGAGGCATGGTGACCATGAATAGATCTTTCTTGAGAAGAGCAGGCTCTGTCAGTAACCTGACTTTGTTGTGTGTCTCTTTTATAGGGCAGGGCACCACTACAACCCACACCTCCAATCTCATCTCATTGATTGGAACACCTGACTCCAAATAGCTTTCATAGAAGGCATTACCCCAGAGGTTCACTTTCCCATAAATTCATGTAATATTGAATCATTTTCTCAATAAATAAATGAACAAATTTTTGTGTTATTTATTTAATTGGGTTCTCTTTAACTAGTTTTAACATGTGAAGATCTGATCACATTTTAAGTTATATTGATGCAGGAATAGAGAAAATTATACAGGGTTCACAAACTTTCTAACACCACTGTACCACATAGTATGATTCCATTGGGTAGGATAGTCAAGGACTATGTCTGCCAATGATCTATATCCTCTTTTGGATATAGGCATACATGGCTGAACATTATGCTAACAAATAACAGACCTCAATCAATAATGATAGGCAGGAATATATGCGGCATGATTATTTTCAACACGGGTGGCCCACAGGGTTGTGTTTTCAGCTCCGTACTCTACTCTGTTTACACTCACAACTGCATGGTCAGATTGCGCTCTAGCTCCAACTACAAGTTTGCAGATGATACCTCTATAGTGAGCCAAACCACCAATAGTAATGAACTGGAATGCAGGAAGGAAATAAAGCACCTCATGGCATGGTGTCATGACAACAGTCTTTCCCTCAATGTCAGCAAAGCAAAAGAGTTGGTTGTTGACTTCACAAGGGAAGTCAAAGTTTATCCAGTCTCCCCTGATACTTTATATCCTCTAATCCAGGCATCATCATGTTAAATCTCTTCAATACCTTTATCAAAGCTTCCACATCCTCCCTGTAATTGAGGTGCTAGAATTACACACAATACTTCAAGTCTTTTAGGAATATAACCAGGGATTGTGAGGAAGAGATCTGGCATGTTTTCTGAAAGGCATGATTCTGTGACAACAACTATGGCAAGCTTGACTAGTCTGCAGGACATTGCTCTAAGTTTAAACATCAATCAATCGCCAGTACTTTGTGAAGAGAATTTTATAAGGTCAACTGATTGGGTTCAATTTTGCTTTGTCTGAATTTAGTATCGAGAGCTATTCAGGTGCCCATCTTATTTCATCCTTTCTCATTTTCCCTGGAACAGTTATGGTGCAAATGAGTGGCTATTTGGGCCTTTTCAGTGGACATTCAGGGAGTCAATTTACATCCCTGTGGTTACCACTTAGGTTGAAAATGAGTAATTGTCGGGTAAAATGTCCAAGGGGATAAAGCTCTTTGAACACTCCTTAGCCATCCTTGAGGGATAACACCTTACAAAGTCAGTTTATTCAATCTTGAATACATTTATACATTCCATAAATATAATCCCCATTGTTTCAGCATGATAAGGCTTTGGCCTTCAAGAGTTCAATCACCCACATCAAATAAATAAAATAGTGAGATCAAGCATTTTGAAATGAAGAGCAGGAACATTACAAATACATGGCACATCTGTCAGCAGAAAAGATTGGTTACAATTTTATGCATAGACCCTTCATTAGGAATGAAAAATAAGTGAGTATTCAAATGTACTGAATAAAATGAAAAATGGGGTGCAGTAGATGAGAGATTTAATAGGTGAAATATTCAAATAGTTCTATTCAACAGCAGTAATGAAGTGGAAACTGATGGAAAACGCATGAAAATAATCCCAATAAGCCAGTAAAAATTCATTAAATGGATAAAAGTGCATAAAATATTAATGAGAAAACCCGCAAATATTAGAAATATAAAACAAGAATAGAAGGTATCAGAAGCTGCATGTGGAAGTTTAGAAGGTGATTTAAATGAGTTGATAAGATGATTAAGGAGTGAATATGAAATGAAAAGTCCCAAGCAATGTTTGTCAGTGATCTGAGTCAGAGTCATGGAACATGAAAACAGCTCTTTGGCCCACACAGTATCTGCTACCCATCAAGTGCACATTTACAATAATCCGACTTTTTTCTTCCCGTATTCACTTAATTCCCCTCAGATTCAGGCACTTCACAGGTAATTTGCAAAGCCAAAGAACAGATTAATTGATTACAGGAGGAGGAACTCCGAGGTCCATGAGCCAGTCTTCATCAGAGGATTGGAGATGGAAAGGGTCTGTAGCTTTAAATTCCCCGACATTATCTTTTCAGAGGGTATCTCCAGGAACCGGCACGTAAGTGCCTTTACAAAGAAAGCACGGCAGCATCTCTATTTTCATGGAAGTTTCTGCAGATTCAGCGTGTCATCTAAAATTTGACAAATTTCTGTAGGCGCACATTGGAAATACCAATGCCCATGAATGGAAAAGCCTACACATGGTAATGAATATAGCCAGTCCATCACAGGAAAAGCCCTACCCACCACTGAGCCCACCTACAATGAAAGGTACCTTTCAATGGGTGTTACATGGACTGGTAATCCAAATTGTTCTATTCCATTGTGCCGAGTCTGTGGCAAACAATTTACAAATGCAACAACGCCCCCAGCAAAGTTGAAAAAGTACAAATCACAGCCACATGACATGCAAGTGTGCTGATTATTTTAAACATCTATTGGAATCTAAAAACAAATAGGGTTAGGTACAGTGGAGATATCAGGGGTAAGTTTTTTATGCAGAGAGCGGTGAGTGCGTGGAATGGGCTGCCGGCGGCGGTGGTGGAGGTGGAAACGATAGGGTCTTTTAAGAAACTCCTGGGTGGACACATGGAGCTTAGAAAAATAGAGGGCTATGGGTAAGCCTGGGTAGTTCCAAGGTAAGGACATGTTCGGTACAGCATTGTGGGCCGAAGGGCCTATATTGTGCTGCAGGTTTTCTATGTTTCTCTGTAAAGCTTGTGTTAATAAAGTCACGTCAGTAAAAGGATTCATGAAGCAAGTTATTTAGTAGCAGAACTTACTACCCAGAAAAGGAAAAGTCACACAGTTGATGAGAACCTAATAATGCCAACATGTAAAATTATAGTGGGTAAAATGCTCGGACAAGATACAGTATGAGGAATCCAAAAGGTTTCACTGTCAAACAGTATGATAAGTCAACGCATTGGTGACATGTCACATGATGCATGTGTGATAAACTGAAAAATAACAGCTTCTCTATTCAAGTTGATAATTCAATAGATTTCAACAATAAATGTTATTATGTCAGCATTTGAGAGATTTGTGAATGATGATGAAATTCAAGAAAACATTTTCTGTTGCAATGAGGTGCCTGAAACAAAATAAGGCCAAGTGTTTTGTCTTCATATCTAAAAACAAAAGGTTTGTCTTGGAGGAACTGTGTTGGTATCTGTGCTGATGTTGCCCCATCAATGGTTGGCTCCATGAGAAGTTTTGTTTCTCATGAAAAAAAGGAAATCCTGATGTTGTTATAACACACTGCTTACTTCACAGAGAGGTGCTGATGTCAAAAACTCTTGGAGGTGAAATGAAAGACATTCCGGATGATGCTACAAAGATGGTTAACTTTATTAGACAAAGACCAATTCACTAGAGAATGTTTAAAAAACCATGAAAACCTGGACAAAGAGCACACCACTCTCTTGCTACATACAGAAATCCAGTGGCTTAGCAGAAGAAGAGTTCTCAACAGGGTGTTTGAGCTGAAAGGTGAATTTCAGGAGTGCTTTCAAAAAAATAGTAGGGCAGATTTTGCCATGTGCTTTGAAGATTAAGAATGGCTCCAGAAACTAGCCTATTTAGCAGACATTTTTATCATATGAACTAGTTGAACAAGTCTCTGCAAGGCCCTGGAGAAAATGTTTTGGCTTCAAGTGACAGGATTCTTGGATTTAAAAGGAAACCGAATCTTTAGGAGAATCATGTTGCAAAAGGAAATCTTGAAATGTTTCCAGTGCTACTTGGGCTTGAGAGTGAAGAAGGATCAGAAAGTCTAGAGTCTTATTGAAAACCACCTGGAATAACTGCAGAACAAAATTGAACAGTATTTTTTCTCCCTTTCAACATAAGTGTGTGACTGTGTGAGGAACCCTTTCTCTAAATCTTCTGCTCAGCCTGAGAACTTCACTTTGAAAGAAGAGGAAGAACTTTGTTAGCTGAAATCTGATCATGCACTCAAGCTGAGATTTACTGACCTGCCCCTGGACAAGTTCTGGATTTCTGTGAATGAAGATTTTCATGACACAGGAAAGCAATGAACATTTTGCTGCTGTTTTCAACTTAGATCTGTGTGAGCAAGCTTTTTCTTGTTTAACAAGCATCAAGTGCAAGAATAGAAGTCATCCCATTTCTGCTGAAGGTGAAATCCGTCTGTGTTCATCTCAAGTTCAACCCAGGATTGAGTATTTGTGCAGCAAAAGCAAGCACAGGTTTCATATGCAGGGCCTATATTTGAGCCTGATCATGTCACTTAGTAAGAAAATGTTTTTTCAAAGTTTTGTTTAAAATTGTGTCCTAGGCTATGTTTTTATTCACATTGCTTTGGCTTATGGTTTTTTAGTACTTTACTGTTCAATACTGTCAATAAGTTTTCATGATGTGAACAGCATGAATTAAAATCAATTTACAATCTTAAACCTACTGAGCCTACGATTAGAGAAATTAAATCCCATTTTGGCTTAAGCTAGTTATTTAGCAGAAGTTTATTATGTTTGCCTTATAAGTTTTTAAAAATTTATGAAAGGGAAAGAAGGATTAATTTCAAAAAAGGTAAACTAAGCTTAACTACCTGCTTTTTTTCCAAGAAAGGTTGACTAAAAATCCATTCTCTACTCAAAAAAGCATTGAAGTATTATATCTTCAACATACTGATCACACTAACATACGGTGAGCTATAGATATAATAATTTTTACGCAGGAGTTCCCTGAGACCTGAAAATTATTTCAAGGGTTCCTGCAGGGCAAAAAGGTGGAGAAAGTCTGCTTTAGGCCATAAGGTTTAGGAGCAGAATTAGGCCATTCAGCTCATCAAGTCTGTTCCGCCATTCCATCATGGCTGATCTATTATCCCTCTCAACCCCAGTAACATTTGATGCTTCTACTAATCAAGAACCTACCAACCTCCACTTTAAATACAATATATTCAATGGCTTGGACTCCATAATCATCTGTGGCAATGAATTCTGCAGATTCAACAATATTCCTCCTCATTTCTGTTCCAAAGGGACACCCCTCATTTCTGATGCTATGCCCTCTGGCCATGGACTTCCGTATTATAGGAAACATTCTATCCACATCCACTCTATCTATGCCTTTCAATATTTGATAAGTTTCAATGAGATCCCCTCCTCATTCTATTAAATCCCAGCCAGTACAGGCCCAGAGCTATCAAAGTCTCCTCATACATTAACCATTTAATTCCTGGATTCATTCTTGTGCACCTCCTCTGGACCCTGTCTAAACCAACACATCTTTTGATAGATAAGGGGCCCAAAACTGCTCACAATACTCCAAGTACAGTCTGCCAATGCCTTATAAAGCTTTAGCGTTACATCCTTGCTTTTATATTCTAGTTCTGTCGAAATGAATATTAACATTGCATTTTTCTTCTTTACCACTAACTCAATCTGCAAGTTAACCTTTAGGTAGTCCTGCACAAGGACTCCCAATTCCCTATGCACCTCTGATTTTTTGAATGTTCTTCCCATTTAGAAAATAATCTATGCTTTTATTCATCCTATCTAAGTGCATGACCATACACTTCCCTATAGTCCATCTGCCATTTCTTTACCCATTCTCAAAATCTGCAGAGTCCCTGGTTTCTCATCACTACCTGCCTCTCCACTTATCTTCACATCATTTGCAGCCTTGGCCACAAAGCTATCAATTCCATCATCCAAATCATTGATATACAATACTGTATAAATATCTTAAGCACATATATATAGCTATGTTCCACCACCCCCACAACCCTCCTGCGATGTTGCATCTTCACCTTTTCCGAAATCCTTTGCTCCCACCAGATTTAAAAACTTGCCCTCCACTCCACATTGACAAATACAGTACTGTGCACAAGTCTTAAGTATCCTAGCATTATATACGGTCTGTGCCTAAGACTTTTGCACAGTACTGTATAATGTGAAAAGAGGTGACCCCAACACCAACCCCTGCAGCACTCCATAAGTCACCAGCAGCTAATCCCTTTATTCCCACTATTTGCCTCCTGCCAATTGGCCAATGCTTTATCCATGCTAGTATCTTTCCTGAAATAGCATGAGCTCTTATCTTGCTAAGCAGCCTTATGTGCAGCACCTGTCAAAGGCCTTCTGAAAATCCAAGTAAACAACATTCACTAACTCACCTTTGTCTAGTCTGCTTGTATTTTCTCAAATAATTCCAACAGATTTGTCAGGTAAGATTTCTCTTCAATGAACCATGGTCACTTGGGCTATTTTATCGTGTGCCTCCAAGTACTCCAAAACATTGTCCTTAATAATGGCCTTCAACATCTTCCCAACCACTGAAGACCGGCTAACTGGCCTGTAATTCCTTTATTCTTCCTTCCTCTGTTCTTAAAGAGTGGAGTGACAATCGGAATTTTCCAGTCCTCTGGAATAAAGTTTTTATTATACAATGATATTAAACGTAAAGGAAGTGATGTAACTGGTTGGTGTGGGAACAGGAAGGAGGGTCAAAATGGCATGCACTCTCATATTCTGCTTGAGTAGTCTACAACCCACTGGTATGAATATTGAATTTTACAACATCAGGTAACCCAAACCCTTGCTATGTTCCTTTCTCTATTCTTCTGAACCATCCACTTTTCTCCAACCTAGTATCCACACCCTTAACTGGTTAATTATCCTACACCCCCCCCACCCACCCATTTCTATCTGCCTATAACACATGCACTTAACCTATTGGATCTGGTATCTCCTATCTCCTACCTCAAACTCCAACTGCTTCTATCCATCCATCATTCCCCCTCCCCAATCAACTTATCACAATTACTTACCAGATTCCTGCAACTATAGCCTCTTTGTATCTCCACTTATCACTTTCCAGCCTCTGTCTCTGCTTTCAATCTCTCCTCTTCCACCTGACATCATCTGCCCCCAGCAACACACACAAAATTCTGGCGGAACTCAGCAGGTCGGGAAGTATCAATGAAAATGACTAAGCTGCCGATGTTACAGGCCAAGACCCTTCATCAGGACTGGAAAGGAAGGGGGAAGAAGCCAGAATAAGGTGGGGGGGGGAGGGTAAGCTCGAAAGTGATAGGTGAGACCAGGTAGGTGGGGAAGGGGGAATGAAATAAGCTGGAATGTGATAGGTGGAAAAGGAAATGGACTGAAGAAGAAGGAATCTGATAGGAGAGGAGAGTAGATCATGGGAATAAGGGAAAGAGGAGTGGCACCAGGGGGAGGTGATAGGCAGGTGAGGAGAAGAGGTAAGAGGCCAGAGAAGGGAAACGAAGAAGGGGGGAAGGGGCAACTTTACCAGAAGTTGGAGAATTCAATGTATATGTCGTCAGGTTGGAGGCTACCTAGACAGAATATGAGGTGTTGCCTGTAAATGGCCTCATTGTGTCAGGAGAGGAGGCCATGGACTGACATGTCAGAATGGGAATAGAGGTGGGATTAAAATGGTTGGCTACTGGGAAATACTGCTTTTTGCAGATGAAGCTGAGGTGCTTGACAAGGTGGTGCCTAATCTATATCAGGATCCAACTATGTAGATGAGATTGCACTGGCAGTACCAGATACAGTGAGTCGACAACCCCAACAGGAAGGACTGTTTGTGGCCCTGAATGGAGGTGAGGAAGGAAGAAAATGGGCAGGTGTAGCACTTATGCCGCTTGCAGGGATAAATGTCAGGAGGAAGATGAGTGGCGAAGGGTTAATGGACAAGTGGATCACAGAGGGAGTGATCCCTGCTGAAGGTGGAGAATACGGGGGTGGGGGGAGGAGGTAAAGACATGTTTGGTGGTAGGGTTCCACTGAAGATGGTGTAAGTTGTGGAGAACGATGTATTGGGTGCAGATGCTCATAAGGTGATAGGCAAGAACAAGAGGAACTCTCTCCCTGTTAAGACAGCGGGAAGATGAGGTGAGCACAGATCATTTGTCCCCACCCCTTTATCTGTTCATACTTATCACCTACCAGCTGCTATTTCCAATCTCTGCACTCCTGTCTCCTCACATGAATCCATCTGCCCATCATCCCCCTTCTCACCTGGTTTCACAAGTGTCTACCTCAACCTCTCTTTGCCTTCGTTATACTGGCTATCTGCCCTTCATAGGTTTTCAGCCAGAAACGCTAGCCATCCCTTTGCTTCGACAGGTGCTGTCTAACTACTGAGTTCCTTCAGCAGTTTGTATCTTGCTTACCGACATTATGTAACATCTCCATAGTCATCGATTTTGTCACTTTCCCAAGAGGAAAATGGACAAAATCTTGGCAAGAGGCATATTTTCTGCAGAAAAGATTTGGGGAAAAAAAGAACAGATAGTTTTTGTCAGTGAAAGTGTTGGGCCCTCCATTCAGTGGTAATAGTTGATATAAGAAGAAAAACTGAGAAGTATTTTATTATAAATATTTCTTTATTTCCAATATCTTTCCCTTGGTAATTGAACATTAACAATTCTACACTTGTGCTGAGAGGTGGTGGAGAAGGTGATTATAGCTATCTGTACTGATCCCTGGCAAACAATTTAAAAATTGATTCACTATATTATTGAGATACTGAAGAAACACTGCATCTTTGACTAGGACTTTGACTGCACCTAGGACTTTCCTGTACAGATTTTGGCTTTCACCTTTCCTTATGTTAGAACAATGATTGCACTTCATTATATATACTGGTATCGAAACCTTTTGTGCCATCACAAGCAAGAGAAAATCTGCAAATGCTGGAAATCTGAACAACACACACAAAACACTGGAGGAACTCAGCAGGCCAGGCAGCAAAGTACAGTCGATGTTTCGGGCCGAAACCCTTCTTTTGTACTTTTGTACCATCTTAAGGTAATGAAAAGTGTCACAATTGTCATATCTTTGACATGTTCTCTTCTGAGACAATTCTATTAATACCAGTTCAGGCAAATTTACGACGAATGAATTGAACTCATTGGGGACATCAGCGAAATAAGAAATTAATATGTTCAAAATTTCAGGACCATAACCATGAACTGCTCATTTGAATCACACAACATTTTCTGTTAATTAAGAGAGAATTAAAATTTTCATAATCACAAGAAATTCTGCAGATGCTGGAAATCATAAGCAACGTACATAAAATGCTGGAGGAAATCAGAAGGTCAAGCAGTTGTTTTTATCAAAGTGAAGGTGTTGGGCCTGCTGAGCATTTTGTATATCTGGCATCAAAAGTTTCAACTGGTTTACAGACCTTTTTAAGATCATGTACTGCCTCCTTTATGCTTATGCCATTTTTTCTAAGCAAATTCTCCCTACCTCAAAATATTCAGCAGAAGTGACGCATCATTACTATCGTTATCTGAGATATTATTAGGATTCCCTGAATGGTTCACACAACTTCAAGAGAAACCTCACTGGTTATCTCTGACTTCCACTGATCTTTGCCCAAAATTTCAGCAGTCAAGGAGGAGAATTTTTCAAATTTTCTTTCCAGCTTCCAACATCGAATTTAGCAACATCACTATTTCATGGTGGCATTTTGAGATCTCTCCCAGTACTTTAGCTATGAAGTTTCAGTAAGCTTAAATAAAAATTCGGAGAAATACCCAGTGGGTCAGATAGCAAATGCAGAGGAAGAAACAGTTAATATTTCAAATCAATAAACTTCCATGAGAATTAGAAAAAAAATGGGGATATAAGATAAGATTTTTTAATCATATTTCCAGTGGGCACTTAATTTGGTATAGAAATATTCCACAACCATGTATTTTTTGCCAGTTAGGTAGCACCTTATTGGTAATGTTATATACACTTCACTAACTTTATTTATAATGAAAGCACATCAAAGTTCAAAGTAAATTTACTATCAAATTACATATAAATCACCATATACAACCCTGTGATTCATTTCCTTGTGGGTATACTCAATAAATCTATAGAATAATTACTACAACAAAATCAATGAAAGACCACACCAGCTTGGGTATTCAACCAGTTTTAAAAGACGAAAAACTGTGCAAATTCAAAAATAAATAAATAATAATAATAAGCGAATAAGCAATATGTATCGATAAAATGAAATTAAGATTGCTTGAGAGTCCTCTGGTTGTGAGAACATTTCAAGCTGAGTGAAGTTATTCCCTTTGGTTCAAGAGAGTGATGGTTGAAGGATAGTAATTGTTCCTGAATTTGATGGTGTGAGTCCTAAAGCTCCTATGCCTTCTTCCCGATGGCAGCAGCAAGAAAAGGGCTTGTCCTGGGTGGTGGGGAACCCTGATGATGGATGCTGCTTTCCCACGACAAGACTGTGTAGATGAGGTCAATGGTGGGGAGGGCCTTACCGTCGATGGATTGGGCCATATCCACTACTTTTTGTAGGATTTTCCATTCAAGGCCATTGGTGCTTCCACACCAGGTTTGTAATGCAGCCAGTCAATATCATAATTAGAATCAAGTTTATTATCACTGGCATATGTTGTGAAATTTGTTAACATAGTAACAGCTGTACAATGCAATACATGATAATATAGAAAGAAAAATAAGTATATCAATTACAGGAAGTACAAATACGTATAATAAATGGTTAGACTCTGGTGCACAGCAGAAATAATATATAAAAAAGTGAGGTAGTGTTTATGCATTCAATGTCCATTTAGGAAACATGGCAGAGGGGAAGAAGGTGTTCCTGAATCGTTTAGTGTGTGCCTTCAGGCTTCCGTACATCCTTCCTGATCGTAACACTGAGAAGAGGGCACGCCCTAGGTGATGGGGTCCATAATAATGGATGCGGTCTTTCTGAGGCGCTGCTCCTTGAAGATGTCGTGGATACTGCAGAGGCTCGTACCGCAGATAGAGCTGACTAATTTAACAACTTTCTGTAGCTTCTTTCAGTCTTGTTCAGTAGCCCCCACCCTCCCCACAATACCAGACGGTGATGCAGCCTGTCAGAATGCTCTCCATGGTACATGTATAGAAGTTTTTGAGTGTTCCAGGTGACAAACCAAATCTCTTCAAACTCCTAATGAAATATTGCCACTGTTTTACCTTTTTTGCAGCTGCATTGATATGTTGGGACCAGGTTGGATCCTCAGAGATCTTGACACCCAGGTACTTGGAGCTGCTCACTCTCTCCACTTCTGATCTCTCGATGAGGATTGGATTGTGTTCCCTCGTCTTACCCTTTCTGAAGTCCAAAATCAGCTCTTTTGCCTTACTGATGTTAAATGCAAGGTTGTTGCTGCAATATCACTCAACTAGCTGGTATACCTCGCTCCTGTACTACACTTATAGTCTCCACTACACATCTATAGAAGTTTGCCAAAGTTTAGATGCATGCTGAATCCCTGCAACCTAAGGAAGCGGAGGTGCTGCTGTGCTTCCTTTGTAATTGCACTTACGTGCTGGGCCCAGGACAGATCCTTCAAAATAATAAGACTGAGGAATTTTAAATTGCTGACCCTCTGATCCTTCGATGAGGACTGGCTCATGGACCTTCTGCTAAAGTCAATAATCAGCTCCTTGACTTGTTATGGGACCACTCAGACATATTTTCAATCTCGCTCTGGTATGCTGATTTGTCACCACCTTTGATCGGTCCTACGACAGTAGTGTTGTCAGCGCTGGAGCTGTGCTTGGCTTTACAGTCATGAGTAGAGCAGGGAGCTAAGCACACTGCCTTGTGGTGTACCTTTGCTGATGGAGATCGGAAATGATTTTATATACCTTTTGTGCAATCACATTTAGAAAGGAAAGAGGAAATATGAAAACTATTTACAAAGCTCTGATCTCTCAATTTGCCAATGTTGACATTTGAAGAAAATTTATATATGGTGTCATAAGGCTCTTATTTGGAAAAAATGACAGCATGTAACAATTTTTAAAAAAAGAACTACGCTTTGGATTGCAGAGATTCAGAATTTGCAAATAGATTTCTACCACTCCATGATTTTCCTACACAAACATTGTCTTACCCTTAACATTCTCATTATTTTTAGGAATGTAACTAATATTCAATTAATTGTCTTTAAATTTCCACCAGAATTTTGTCTAGAATTAAAAGTGCACAATCATTTTTAATGATAATTATTAATAGAATGCTGATCAATCTCATTTGCATTTAATTTCATTCTCTCTTAATTCAGGCATTCTTTCATTTTCTTCCCTTTCAATCTGTGATTTTACTGTATTTGTCCATTATAATTTAACTTAAACAATTTTCTTTCTTTCCATGTTACCTTGCAATTACACTGAACCGTAAGAAAAGTGTTACCAATTCAGCAAGGTTTTATTGTAATGACTCCTGTGTGACACAAGTTACATTCCAGGTGGAAACAGCTAAACTGTTTTCTCATTTGCATCAGAATCGGGTTTATTATCACTGACATATGTCATGAAATCTGTTGTTTTGTGGCAACACTACAGTGCAAGCCATAACAATTACTATAAGTTACAAAGATAAATAATACAAAAAGCAAAGAAGATGAAAAAGACATCTTTGATGTGAACTAATCAGGCAAATGACACTTACATACATCAAGTGTATATTCAATTGTTCCAGAATCTTCAAAATAACATGACAACAACTAGAAAACTGAACAAGGTTCTGAGATGCAAGTATTCATGACTCCCATGGTATACTCATGACTTCTACAACATTTAAAATGTGGATGACACAGAGGCGCAGTAGTTAATGCTGCTGCCATACAGTCCTGGCAACCCAGGTCTCGGGAGTGTCCATTTGGAGTTTGCACCTTCGACCCATGACGCTATGGGTTTGCACCAGGTGTTCAGGTATCAATCCATGTTCCAAAGATCAGCTAGTAGGTTAATTAGCTACTCTAAATATCTGCCGTTGTGTCAATGGGTGGCAGGAGAATAAGAATGAGTTGTGAGGCACGTGAGAGACAATAGGTTACTGAAAAATTGTTGAGCGAATAAGAATAACACAAACTGCAGGACGAACTCAACAGGTCAAGCAACATCAATGGAAAGGAATAAACAGTCGACATTTCGGGCTGAGATCCTTCATCAGGACTGGAAAGGAAGGGAGAAGAAGCCGGGATAGGAAGGTGGGAGGAGGGGAAGAAGAACCAGCTACAAGGTGATAGGTGAAGCCAGGTAGGTGAGGAAGGGCAGATCAAGTAAGAAGATGGGAGTTAATAAGTGAAAAAAGTAAAGGAATGAAGAAGAAGGAATCTGATAGGAGAGGAAACTGGTCCACGGGATAAAGGGAAGGAGGAGAGGCACCAGAGGGATGTGATAGGCAAGTGAGGAGAAGAGAAGAGTTAAGAGGAAAGCCAGAGTGGGGAATTGAAGAAGTGCGAAGGGGTGAGGGAATGAGAATGATGGGAATACACTGACAGCCAACATTGACTTGATGGGTCAAATCATTTGTTGTAATGCAGCAAGTTCAAGAACAAGGCAGTGAAAACAGGTAAAAATAAACATCACACGTCAAAGTTGCTGGTGAATGCAGCAGGCCAGGCTGCGTTCTTAAATGTTTATTTATGAATAAACATTATGTTCATTGAATAAGGGTAATTTATCTAGTGCTTTTCAGTAACTGATGAGTGGTTGGTTTGGGAATAATATGATAATAATATCAAGAGTCAGCATCAAGTACATTAATATCATAGAGAACATGTCTAAAATAGGCAAATCCTCTGTTTGGGTAAAGCACCCTACTGTATCACTTTTACAGTATATCTCCTTCACTTGCGTGCTTTTTGAGCAAAGTTCGAGATATCAAATATTAGTTTAATACTGGATCCATTAATTGAATAGGCATTCTTGAAGCAACTACTGAATCTCTATATCTTTGGTGCTAGAGCTGTATTTACTGTCTAGTATTGAACTATTTCTCATTACTTTCTGCTACTTTGTAGGTTATCTTTAATCTTCACTTAAGCAATGCAATATCCAGTTAGTCTTTTGTTTCAATCAACACTAACATAAGCAATGTACAGTTTGATTTTTGTGGCTTTTTTTTAAGAAGTCATTTCAGTGATGTACATGGGACCAATAAAACTTATATCAACGAAGCTTTGTAAGTCTGGGTTTTTGTAATCAAATCTATAACATCTTCTTCACATTGTTGTGCATGCTTGAGGTTTGTGGCATGAGATCGTACCAAAAGTCCCAGATAATACATGATCAAAAATTTCTAGAAGGAAAATGTTTTTGACAAGAGCAAGATTACTTTTTTAAATTCTATACAGACAAAAGGATTTTGTTTCCCTAACAGATACATTAATCAAGGGTGTAATCTGAGTAAAATGAAGTGTGTGTCATACGAGGCCTTCTAGTAGCTGTTAGCAACAATATTGAATAATTGAAATAATTCAGACTTTCTTAACAGCTCTGTATATTAATACTTCCATTGGGTTAGACCACTAAATATCATGAATCAAGACATTTTCTTCCATTAATGTCAGCCTAGCTGGCTCCATACTTTGATAATCAGCAGAGACGATAGACGCTCTTCATTACCAGCTGAATAAAGAGCAACACGTCAACTATCATTAGTGCTTTCAGTTTATTGAGCAGACTTTGAAATTTCCACTTGGAGTAACTCCACTGAGATTCATATGGGACATTTTAGGAGAGTATTTAATCACTCAAAGAATAAAGACATGCACTGGTGCTGAGTCATTATGAATCTAATGGCACATACTTAAATTGATGGCTTTATCTGTGCTCTATCACATACCAAATATCAATTCCTTTTTTACAATCACATCAATTTTTTGCATTGAATGTTTCCCAAAATTAGAATTTTACACTTGTAATAATGTTTGCCTTATGATAAATTAAAATATTTTAAAAACAATTGTCTGAATTATAAAACCTTCATAAATATGAACAATAGCGTAGCAAGGGCCACCTTTTATCTAAGTTCATCGTTATGATCTGCGTGTGGCTGCAAGTCCAGCCCTTATTGCCCCTCTCTAATTGCCTGGTGAACTGCAGTACACCTTCCTGTGAAGGGATAACCTCAGTATTGCCAGGGAGGGAGTTTCAGAATGTAGACCCAAGGATGATGAAGGGCCAGTGGTAGCTTTCTGAGACAAGGTAGTGGGCACGGAGGCCATTGTTCCCATGTACCTGATGATCTTGTCCTTCTTGGTGACAGAGCTCTCAAGTTTGGGAGGCATGGGTTTCCTCTGAGTCGTCTGGTTTCCCCCCACTGTCCAAAGACTTGCCAGGTAGGTTAATTGGTCATTGTAAGATTGTTCCGCGATTAAATTGGGGTTGTCAGGGGTTGTGGAGTGGTGTACCTGGAATGACCAGAAGGCCCTATTCCATGCTGTATCTCTAATTAAATAAATAATCTGAGTGAATAACTGGATTGAATTTGTAGATGCTTGACACTTCTTAACTCTTTGCCTGTGATGGAGGGAATAGATGTTTAGTGCACTTAAATGGGTACTAATCATATGCACTACTTTGTCATGGATGGTATCAAACTTACTGAAAGATGCCAATGCACATTCAAGAAAGTCTAGAGTATTCCAGCATGCACCTGGTCTTGTGCATGTAGACATTAGAAAGGCCTCTGTGAGTTGGAATATAAGACATTCTCAGAAGTGAATCCAGTCTCTAATTTGCTGTTGTACCCAAAGTATTTATGTGGCAGATTTAGTTGAGTTTCTAGTCACTGGTGAACTGTTGGATATCGGAAGACTAGGGTGACCTTAATGCCATTGAACATCAAGGATATGTTCTCTTGTTGGTGACACTTCTATAGTATGAATGTTGATTGTCACTTATATAATGCATGCCTGCAGGTAGGCATGTGGTTCTTCATTTGTTGAGGTTTCAACCTACTCTCAATTACTTTCCAAGGCTGTGGAGTGTAACACTTGCAGTGTTATCGTGAACACCAATAATCTCTGGTGTGTATTCCGTTCGATGCCAATTGACATCATCTTTGCTAGAGCATCTTGATGGCACAAATCAAAGGCTGTCACTCACACCTCCCATCTGGAAATATGTAGATAGATTGAAATTATTAGGCTTTTTGTGATCAGACTCTACTTGGTATTGTTGGGTAAGTGCTCGGGAACTACTTGGCTGGAACCAAACCAAATATGTATTGACGTTTCATGGCAAAATGATGATATTTGCTTTGATTGATCTGAATTTATAATGATATAAGTTATGTTTAAATTATGCAAACAATAACAATGTGAATTTAGATTTTTGTCTTCAGTACAGTCTCAAGAATGGAAACCAATGCTAAGAATATCAGTCAGTCTAGAATACATAAAAGGTATTTTGCCCTTTGAAGATGTCCTTGATGATGGGGAGGCTAGAGCACTAGATACAGGAGCCTGAAGACCCACACTCACCGTTATGGGAACACAACCTCAATATTTTTCAGTAATTTTCAGTTTCACTGTCCTGATGAAGGATCTCGACCCAAAATGTTGACTGTTTACTCTTTTCCTGGCCTGCTGAGTTCCTCCAGCACGTTGTGTATATCATTGATTATTTTTCATTCTTGCGTTACTGATTCAATTTTTTAAATATGTTTCTTATTGCAATTTATAGTTGATTTTATGTGTTGCACTTACACAAAAAACAAATTTCATGACCAATGTCAGTGATAGTAAACCTGATTCTGATATTAAGCAGTTTTCCCCAAAATTTGAAAATTATCGTTGTGTCATTATTGCTATCAGGAGATCGTCATTGGCAGTGGGTGAACATAAGAACATAAGAAATAGAAGCAGGAGTAGGCCATCCGACCCATCGAGCCTGTCCCCCCATTCAATAAGATGATGGCTAATCTGTCTGTAAGCTCAGCTCCATCTAGAAACATAGAAAACCTACAAAACCTACAGCACAATACAGGCCCTTTGGCCCACAAAGTTGTGTCGAACATGTCCCTACCTTAGAAATTACAAGATTTCCTCATGGCCCTCTATTTTTCTAAGCTCCATGTACCTATCCAAAAGTCCCTTAAAAAACCCTATCGTATCCGCCCCCACCACCATTGCCGGCAGCCCATTCCACGTACTCACCACCCTCTGAGTAAAAAACTTACCCCAGACATCACCTCTGTACCTACTCTCCAGCACCTTAATCCTGTGTTCTCTTGTGGCAACCATTTCAGCCCTGGGAAAAAGCCTCTGACTATCCACACGATCAATGCCTCTCACCATCTTATATACCTCTATCAGGTCACCTTTCATCCTCCGTCGCTCCAAGGAGAAAAGGCCAAGTTCACTCAACCTATTTTCATAAGGCATGTTCCCCAATCCAGGCAACATCCTTGTAAATATCCTCCGCACCCTTTCTATGGCTTCCACATCCTTCCTGTGACCAGAACTGAGCACAGTACTCCAAGTGGGGTCTGATCAGGGTTCTATCTAGCTGCAACATTACCTCTCAGCTCCTAAATTCAAGTCCACGATTGATGAAGGCCAATACACGGTATGCCTTCTTAACCACAGCATCAACCTATGCAGCTGCTTTGAGCGTCCTATGGATTTGGACTAAGATCCCTCTGATCCTCCACACTGCCAGGAGTCTTACCTTTAATACTATATTCTGTCATCGTATTTGACCTACCAAAATGAACCACCTCACACTTATCTAGGTTGAACTCCAACTGCCACTTCTCAACCCAGTTTTGCATCCTATCAATGTCCTGCTATAACCTGTGACAGACCTCCACACTATCCACAACACCTCCAACCTTTGTGTCATCAGCAAACTTACTAACCCATCTCTCCACTTCCTCATCCATTTTATAAAAATCATGAAGAGCAGGGGTCCCAGCACGGATCCCTGAGGCACACCACTGGTCACCGACCTCCATGCAAAATATGACCTGTCTACAACCACTCTTTGCCTTCTGTGGGCAAGCCAGTTCTGGATCCACAAAGGAATGTCCCCTTGGATCCCATGCCTCCTTATTTACTCAATAAGCCTTGCATGGGGTAACTTATCAAATGCCTTGCTGAAATCCATATACACTACATCTACTGCTCTTCCTTCATCAACGTGTTTAGGCACATCCTCAAAAAATTCAATCAGGCTCATAAGGCACTACCTGCCGTTGACAAAGCCATGCTGACTATTCCTAATCATATTATACTTCTCCAAATGTTCGTAAATCCTGCCTCTCAGGAACTTCTCCATCAGCTTACCAACCACTGAGGTAAGACTCACTGGTCTATAATTTCCTGGGCGATCTCTACTCCCTTTTCTTGAATAAAGGAACAACACCCGCAACCTTCCAATCCTCTGGAACCTCTCCCATCCCCATTGATGATTCGAAGATCATCGCCAGAAGCTCAGCAATCTCCTCCCTCGCCTCCCACAGTAGCCTGGGGTACACCTCATCCAGTCCCGGTGACTTATCCAACATGATGCTTTCCAAAAGCTCCAGCACATCCTCTTTCTTAGTATCTACATGCTCAAGCTTTTCAGTCTGCTGCATGTCTGCACTGCAATCACCAAGATCTTTTTCCATAGTGAATACTGAAGTAAAGTATTCATTAAGTACCCCTGTTATTTCCTCCAGTTGCATACACACTTTCCCACTATCATGCTGTCACATCTACCTGCCTTTTCCCCATAACCCTTAATTCCCTTACTATGTAAGAACCTATATAACTGTATCTTAAATATATTCAGTAAGGAAGCCTCAACTGCTTCCCTGGGCAGAGAATTCCACAGATTCACCACTCTCTGGGAAAAACAGTTTCTCCTCATCTCCGTCCTAAATCTTCTTCCGTGAATCTTGAGGCAATGTCCCCTAGTTCTAGTATCACCTACCAATGGAAACACTTTTCTACTTCTATCTTATCTATCCCTTCCAAAATTTTGTATGTTTCTATCAGATCCCCTCTCATTCTTCTGAACCCAGGCGGCTCAATCTCTCCTCATAGGTTAACCCCTTCATTCCTGGAAACAACTTGTTGAACCTTCTCTGCACTGCCTCCAAAGCCAGTATATCCTTCCTCAAGTATGGAGACCAGAACTGCACACAGTACTCCAGGTGCGGCCTCACCAGTACCCTGTACAGTTACAGCATGACCTCCCTGCTCTTGAGTCCAATCCCTGTACCAATGAAGGCCAACATTCCATTTGCCTTTTTAATAACCTGTTGTACCTGCAAGCCAACTTTTTGCAATTCATGCACAAGCACTCCCAAGTCCCTCTGCACAACAGCATGCTGCAATCTTTCATCATTTAAATAATAATCTGCTCTTCTATTTGATGAGCCATGGATTGAGAGTGGGAGGAACTTCTCGGGACGTGAATTTTGTTAATTGTCCACCTACATTTAGCTTTCCAGCAAAATAATTGAACTGCATCCTTTATGCTCTTGTCTGTTTTTATCAGTATCAGTACTTATTTCATTTCTCCATCCTGAATATTTACACATTTGATTGAACTCCGTTTGTTAGTTTGTTAGTCCTTGTGGATTATCACTTTCCTAAAGAAATTAAATTACACAGCAACGTATACAAGTATTAACCACTTTCCATGACAACCAATTGAATTTTTTTTTATTTTGTAAACACAATGTAAGTAAAGCAGAGCAACCAATTTTTACATCGAAAGATCTCTCAAGGAACACTGAGAGAGTTTACCAATAATCTATTTCACTGATATTGCTTCAGGAGTAAATATTGGGCATTTTACTTGGAACGTTCTGTTATGATGTTTCGGAAGCATCTGAGTGTGTCACAAAGCGCTTTTAAAAACTAAAATATTTGAAACATTCTCTAATGTCACTGAAGTCTTAGCATAGATGTTACTGAATCAAAGAATATTCCTCAAATCCCTTTCTGAGAGAGCAGAAAGTTAATGCTATATGGGCAACCAAAGAGGAATTTGAGATTCACTGGACCAGCATGTTTGTAATCTTGTCGAGCCAAATCCTATTGGGAGATAGGTGTCCTTTGCAGCAGTGCTGATATTTTTATCAATGCTATCCCACAAACCCAAATACGAATCTTCCCTCTAAATAAATTTCTGTTCTGTTCTGTCAAATATATAAGAGAGGTTAAATGCACCTCACCCTACCCTACACTCATTCTCTTCCTGCTGTCTGCCATGATCACTCCCACTTCCTGCACCTGCTGCAGCCTCCCAGAGATTCGGATAGGATTCAGGAGATGGATTGGTTCTCTACTTACAATCGATAAAGTTATCTCAAGGAATTTCAGTCTCAGAGTTGTTGAGGTCAATGTCAGTTTTTTTTGTACTAACCTATGAGCATTTGTTTAAGAAAGTCAATGATTTTTTTTGTAAGAATTTTGGTTCAAGTGATACATTAATTCTGTAATATCTGTACTAATTACTTCTTGGATTCTACATTATAGATCTATTTATTCAGTGTTTGTTCTATCAAAAATACTTTTGTACAATGGCAGGAAAACACAGTCTAAAATACTTCCACTTGTTAGAGTATAAAGCCTTTGCAATGAATATTTAATAAACAATAGTCATGATTGAACATACTCTTGTTTAGCCAGAAAGGAGATGCCATATTGTGTCAAGTGTGATAGCTTCTCCTCCATCACCTCTTCCACCAGTGAACTGAGTGCTCTGAGGCTGCTTTTGAGTAAGTTTCTAATCACAACATATTGACCTCAGACAGTAATAACCACATCAGAGATCTTGTGTCATTGATGTTCATAAAACTGCCATTCAGGAAAAGTCAGGATAATTCCTTTCCTCCAACAGCTGCTGCCTGAGCCACTGCCTTCTTTAGCAGGTTGTTTGTTGCTCCAGATTCCAGTGTTTGCAATCTCTTGTGTCTCCAAGGGCATGAGCTACTTTTGCATTCATCAGTGTTATTTCAAGCTCTTGGTTTCTCCCGTGGTTTTGTGCTTGTCTTTCGCTACAAGTCCTCTATGAATATCCAACTTGGGTACAGCCCGTACATATCAGCAAGTGTTTCAAAGACCATCAGGTTGGATTTCCCAGGCGCTGTAGGTCTGCAATTATTATCTGCTGCCTGGGAAATTAATTTGTGGCTGCATTTCTGAACTATGGCCTGTAAGTGTTACGAAGAATCGAAACCTATCATAACTTGGGGAGGACCTGTATATTCCCCATTAGAATTTCAGAGAGTTCAATTTAAACCCACAAAGGTCAAGGAGTTATCTTTATAATTCTACTTTTATTCTGAAAGCTATAATTTTTTACTACAATCTGTTGCTAAAGAAAGGTTTCCTCCTTCAATAATATTGTTTTTTTACTTCTAGCGTTAATACGCATTCTACAATCATTTATTTACAATTAACTTCATTCTGTGGGCTGGAGTCAAACGTATCTCACCCAAGTAGGTAGGACAGCAGTTTTCTCTGTTGCATGACAATAATCACACAGTTGTTTTGAAATGACAAGACACTAGCTATAACATGTGGTTCTCTCCTACGCATTGCTGAATACACTGAACTTTCATATGACAAGAGTGGAAGTCTCTATGATTGCTAATTTTAATACTTAAGCTGTTATACAAAAAATATTATGCAGTGTGGAGAGTGAAATGTATCAATATTTTTTATTTGATGAGCTTTCTGTCAGTCCATGGTAAAAATACAGAGACATCAAGCTTTTAAAAATGCAGAAAGGTGGGTCAGGGTGGGAAGAACTGAAGGGAAGGTCTCTGATAGGTGGACTGCAAAGGAGGTTGATAAAAGGAGATAGTGAAAATGAGATGAGTAGAAAAATAAACAGTTGATCTAGAGGAGATGCAGCTAAGAATAGCAAAGTGATTATCTGAAGCAGTTAGAGCTGGTTTGAGACTATGCCCCTTAAATATAAAGTAAGCTCTACTGGAGCGATGCACACCTAGCACAGAGATGTCTGACTGGGACAGTGTAGAAGAAGAAAGCAGCAGTTGACATAAGTTAGGATTGCACTTGCACAATGACCGAAGGTATTTCAGAAAGCAATGAGCCATCCTGCTTTTGAGGCTGAGCACAATACATCAAATGTGGGAAAATTGTGTAGCCTTTGCTTTGCCTAGGGTACAATCACGGGGTAATAACCCCGCCCCTTCCCAGCCAAACCTAGCACTCTCGTTTGGGTGGATGCTGTGTGATGTGTCCCCTGTTTCAAATCAGTACCCCGTAATAACATGCCGTACACAGTGTGCGGTTAAACAATTAGGATTTTATAATGTTTACTTGAAATATGGGGTTAGTAGAAAACCAAAATATAAAATAGAAAGGCGGCACTATGTCTTTACTCAGTGCTGTACACAATAGTTGTAGCTCACGTAATACAGTATCCTCTTCCACCAGTTGATCTCCTCCAAACTCTGCCGGGTCCCGATCCCCCGCTCGGTGTTCACTCTGCTCACCGGGTCACTGCATCTCTTCAGGTGCGTTTTCTCTCTTCTTCCCCATGGCGCGTTCCGCCCAAATCCTGCACAAACAACAGCTTACAGACACACAAGAAAGAAAAACATCTATCCCAATTGGTTAGCAAATGAACTCAAGTCCCACTATCAGTAATTATAACCCAAACATGCTGCTACAGAGATCCCCTTACCTCAGCAGTTAACATTACAAAGAAGCCATTTTATTATAACACTACAGAGAAGCCATTTTATTAGCCTTAGCAAGTAACATGAAAGAAGAAACCTCTTACAGTGCTATATCAAATTAAAAGAAGGTTAAGTAAGTCAACAAAAATGTCATTACTCAGATGAAAGTACGTTTTGCCTGGTAAGTGGGCTTTGAATAGTGGAAAAGAAGGAGGTAAGAATTAATGTACAAATACAACCATTGTTGGTGGAATCTCAGGTGGTGATGAGAGGGCGTACAGGAGAGAGATATGCAAACTAGTGGAGTGGTGTCGCAGCAACAACCTGGCACTCAACGTCAGTAAAATGAAAGAGCTGATTGTGGACTTCACGAAGGGTAAGATGAAGGAACACATACCAATCCTCATAGTGTGATCAGAAGTGGAGAGAGTGAGCAGTTTCAGGTTCCGGGGTGACAAGATCTCTGAGGATCTAAACTGGTCCCAACATATTGACCTAGTTGTAAAGAAGGCTATACTTCATTAGGAGTTTGAAGAGATTTGGCATGTCAACAAATACACTCAAAAACTTGTATAGATGTACCATGGAGAGCATTCTGACAGGCTGCATCACTGTCTGGTATAGGGGGGCTACTGCACGGGACTGAAAGAAGCTGCAGAGGGTTATAAATCTAGTCATCTCCATCTTAGGTACTAGCCGACAAAGTACCCAGGACACCTTTAGGGAGTGGTGTCTCAGAAAGGCAGCGCCCATTATTAAGGATCTCCAGCACCCAGGGCATGCCTTTTTCTCACTGTTACCATCAGGTAGGAGGTACAGAAGCCTGAAGGCACACACTCAGCAATTCAGGAACAGCTTCTTCCCATCTGCCATCTGATTCCTAAATGGACATTGAACCCTTGGACATTACCTCACTTTTTTAATGTACAGTATTTCTGTTTTTTGCACATTTTAAAAATCTATTCAATATACGTATACAGTAATTGATTTACTTATTTATCATTTTTTCTCTTCTATATTATGTATTGCATTGAATGCTGCTGCTACATTAACAAATTTCACATCACATGCTGGTGATAATAAACCTGATTCTGATTCTGATATATATATCCATATATACTTTCAAACAATGTTACCAAAGTATGAAATAACAAAAAATGCTATATAAGCCAGTGACTGCAAATTAAACTTAAAGTTCAAAGTAAAATTTATTACCAGAGTATGTACACGTCCCCGCATACAACCCTGAGATTCTTTTTCCTGTGGGTATACTTAGAAAATATATAGAACAATAATTGTAAACAGAATCAATGAACAACAAACTGTGCAAATGCAAAGATAAATACATAGCAATAAATAACGAGAGCATGAAATAATAAGATGAAGAGTCCTTCAGTTGTGGAAACACCAGAAAGAAGAGTGAATGTGGGTATCGCCTTTTGTTCAAGAACCTGATGGTTGAGCGGTAGTAACTGTTCTTGAACCTGGTAGTGCAAGTCCTGAGGTACCTGTACCTTCTACATGAAGGCAGCAGTAAGAAAAAAGCATGGTCTGGGTGGTGAGGATCTTTAATGGATGTTGTTTTTCTATGGCAATGTTTCATGTAGATGTGCTCAATGGTTGGGATGGTTTTTCCTGTGATGTGCTGGGCTGAATCCATTACCTTTGCAGGATTTTCTGTTTGAAGTCATTGGTATTCCCAAGCCAGGCCATAATGCAGCCATTCAGCACACCTCCCACCACACATCTTTAGAAGTTTGCCAAAGTTTTTGATGACATGCCGAATCTCTGTAGACTCCTGAGGAAGTAGAGGCACTTTATGTGATGGACCAGGACAGATGTTCTGAGATAGTGTTGCCCAGGAATTTAAAGTTACTGACTCTCTCCACCTCTGGTCCTCCGATCGGTACTGGCTCACGGACCTCTGGTTTCCCTCTGATGAAGTCCACAATCAGTTTCCTGGTCTTTTGGACACTGAGTGAGAAGTTGTTATTATGACTCCACTCAGCCAAATTTTCAATCTTCCTTCTGTATGCTGAATCACCTCCAGCTTTGATTTGGCCCACAGTAGTGGTGTCATTAGCAAACTTGATTAAGGTGTTGGAGCTGTACTTAGCCACACAGTCGTAGGCGTAGAGCAGGGGACTAAGTACACATCCCCATGGTGCTCCTTTGCTGATGGAGATTGTGGAGGAGATCCAAACTGGCTGGGGTCTGCAAGTGAGGAAATCTAGGATCCAATTGCACAAGAGGATATTGATGCCCAGGTCTTGGAGTTTACTGATTAGTTTTGAGGGGATGATGGTATTAAATGCTAAGCTGTAATTGATAAATAGCATCTTTGCTGACCAGGGTTGTGTGAAGAGTCAATGAGATGGCATCTACTGTAGTCCTGTTCTGTGGTAGGCAAATTGGAGCAGATCTTAGTCACCACTCAGGAGCTGATATGTTTGAACACCAGCCTCTCTAAACACTTCATCACTGTAAGTGCCACTGGGCGATCAATAGTCATTCAGGCAGGTTACCATGCTCTTCCTGGGCACTGGTACGATTGAAGCCTGCTGGAAGCAAGTGGGTACCACACACTGCCAGAGCAAGAGGTTGAAGATATCTGTGAATACACCAGCCAGTTGGTCAGCACAGGTCTCCAGTACTCAGCCAGGTACTCTGTCCAGACTGGATGCTTCCCTTGGATTCACTCTCTTGAAGGCTGCCCACCTCAAAGGATCATCGGGAAACAAGGGGTGTGCAATGGTTCATCTCTGCTCTGTTGGTCAAAGCGAGCATAGAAGGCATTGATCTCATCTGGAAGTAAAGCTCTGCTGTCCTCTATGTCACAATATTTAAATTTCTAGTAATTTATAGACAACATCTGTCATGGCAAAAATAAACACAAAACTGATCAAGACAAACATACTGGAAATGCTTCACAGATCAGGCAGCAGAGAAACGGTTAATACTTCAGGTTGATAAAGATAAAGAATAGCTTGTGCATTGAAATATACAGCGGAAATGTATTGTTTTCTTTGAATGACCTGCACAGTCTGAGGATTGTGCTGGGGCCAGCCCGCAAGAGTTGCCTTGCTTCAAGCACCAATGTAGCATGTCTACAACTCCCTAACCCTAACTGTATGTGGGAGGAAACGCACGGGGTCATGGGGAGAACCTACAAGCACCTTGTAGACGGTGGAGGGAATCAAATCCCAATCAGGGACCACTGGCGCCATAAAGCAGTTGTTCTGCTGATAATCTTTCATCAGAAATATTTAAAAACCCAGTTTTTAAATTTTAGATTGAAAGTACATTGTCTAGACACAGAATTCCCACTCAATAGCTCAGTCAAAGAACTATTTCTAATTTAATTCTGTGTTCCATCAAGTTATAATCTTAGTATTTGCCTTAGTTCATTTGCTTGTCATAATTATTAATTACTGTCAGATGTAGAGTCCTTGCTTCAATGGTGTAACTTTGCCTCCAATGCTGCTCTTCCCATATTTTGTTTGCTTTGGAAACATATTCCATCTTTTCAAACCGACAGGTTTCAGAACTTCTCACCTCCTCCGAAAGAAGCTGTTTTTAGTTCTTGTATGTGTCAAAAATAACAGTCCAGATAGTCTGCACACTCACTATTTCATGGTAGCATCACTTAATTCTCCAGAAAATCTTGTGAGCATCAGGAAAGATCTGGGTTGTCTAATCTTTGTCATTGCAAGTCTATGCTAATTAAAGCAATGAAGTCATGTACTATTCCGATCACAGAGGACAAATGAATAAAAAGTAATCTGCCCTTAATAGCCAAATTTTACAATATGGCTCTACAAAAGCAGAAAGATTGCTCTAAAAATTCATCCTCCAGCCAATGAAGGATCTTGGCCTGAAACGTCAACTGTCTTTTTCCCTCTGTAGATGCTGCCTGACCTGCTGAGTTCCTCCAGCATTTTGTGTGTGCCACTCAAGTATCTGGAGCTTTTTCACACCACTATCCTAGACAAATTAGAAGGGTACACCCACAGGCTGAAGTAGCTCTGTAAAATCTTCTTGACTCCCCACTGTATGTTCTATCTACCCTGTCTATAATTTTTCTTTGCACCTCACCAACATGAAGTTCTCAGATCATTCATGTTCTTTTCAAAAGTGGTGCTTGAGTTAGGTGTAAGAGTTTTTATTTGAATGGGCCAGTCAAAGCACAACAGACACTTGGATCCCATAGAGCCCCTGGGGCTGGTCATGTGCCTTCTGCCAGTGTTTCACAGTACCGAAGCATTCTCCTCATTGGACCATTTAATAAAAATCATTCTTAAGCCAGCAAGGTCGTAAAGTTAACTCTATTAGCATAAGGGCCATGTGGGACACTGGCCAACAACCACCCTCAATGTGATGCCAGGGTAGTGGAGTAGAAACCACAGCAGGCGATTAGGTGGAACAAAGGTGGCAAGGCAGATGGGCCCATTGTGGTCCATGCATCACATGCTGAGCTCCAAGGAGTTATTTTCACATGCATGTTTTTTTCTCTTGCCATATTTTGAGCTAAGCCCATCATCACTTTGTGCAACCGCAGCAAATAGCAGTCTTGCCTGTCACCAATACGAGGAAGCCATAACACAGAAACAAAGCTGATGGTAAGCTATCAGTAAGTTTCTTTGGAAAAAAATGGAAGTGATTGATGTCAGCAATTTGAATAAAAAACTTGCACTTTTCTCCTCATAGGAATGCTATAGGCATCAGCAAAATGGAGTGTGCAAATTGTTGACAGCAGCATAAGAGGTGGTGGAAAATACAAAGTCAAATAAGATTGCCTGATGCACTCCATCGTATATAGATTATTAGCAAAAATATATCCGGGAATGATGTCAAAGCTATTTTCAACAATTTTGAGGCTATAATGTAATTGTATGCTACATCTTTGCAGCTGTTGGCACCATCAAAATTCTTTATTACATTGCTGTCTTTTCATCTCTCCTAGCATTCTAATTTTACTTGTGCATTACACAGAAGTTTCTGTCAATTATTGAATTAGAACAAATCTTTTTGCTCTCTACAGGAAAACTCCTATAATCCAATACACTCGGGACTTTGGTTTCCAAATTTAACAGATTTTATGGATTGTTCGATGTTATTTCTATTGATACCCCAACACCCTTAATTCATGTTTTATCAGATTTTACACAGTGTTATTATAAATATTCCAGTAAATCAATTAAGTTTAAAAGGAGTGCAGAAACTGGGGTCCCGTGAATGGAAAGGGTGCATGGGAATATAGTGTACAGTCAGACCGTATTCCGACATGGAAGCCAGGATGCAGAAGCACTGGATTTTCTGAAAGGTTGGAGAGCTGATTATCCAAGTTTTACTGCACTTGGATTTGTTCCCTTTATTTCCAAAAGATTAATGCTAGTTGTGTTCCAGCTTCTTTCACCCAAATTAAGATGCAATTCAACAATTAAATATGACTTTAATCTTGATTTTGTCAGCTGCTAGGTCATATGTTGGTGCTGTGTGTGATCATTACTATATTCTTTTTAAATATATTCTTGACGTTGATGTACATGCTTGCTAAGCTATTCCTTCTTTGTTAATTTTTGAAGGTTTAACATATTAACAACATCTTAAAAGGTAAAAGTCAAGTTCATTGTCATTTGACTATGTACATGTATTCTGTCAAATGACATGACGTTTCTCCAGACCAGGGTGTAAAGCACAGTAGTACACGTAACATACACATAACCCACAATAACTTAGGAAAGTAACAATGAAATCTACAAATGAGTTATGCATAAATAAACAAAGTACATAAATTAAATATTAGAGGGTACAGACAAAGTAACCTTCTGAAATATTAGATTTTTTTTTGTTGGAACTCACTGGACATGTAAACACTTTGGACTTTGTTACATGTCAAGTGATGTGAAAACAGTGAAATTTATTCCAACATATAAAGTTGCTCTTTCAAAGTACAATCGCCAGTAACAATTGAAAATTCTGAAAAAAGTTATAGAATCTAAAGCAAGCTACTGCAGCCAGATCATTTTCAACAGAAAAGTGAGGAAATTATATGTTTTTTTCACATTTTTTGCATTTATTGTAATGTTGAATGTCAATATTGGTGATTATTATTGATACTAAATAAACATTACATGAAAGCTTGTGAGCTTAATGTGTTTTGTTTCCACTTAGCAGAATCTATGCATCAGTAAAATTGCATATTTTAAAGCACTTAGGCATCACCTTAGTCTATAGTAATAATTATGAAGGCATAAAGTTCAGTTAGATTTATGGCAACTTCAAAACAGCCTTTTTTTTTCTAATTAAAATTTTTAGTTTTTAGGGGCTAAGTGAGCAGTTCCATGCATCTCATGTTTCCCTCTTTTCTGGTAAATTCAATACTCATCCCAATCTGACAGTGTGCAAGGTTACACTGTGTAGCAGCTTTGAACACAACTCTTTTTGGAATAGTACAAATTGTATTGTCCCTAAAGACTGAATTTACAATATACGTATATTTCTACGTTACTAAGTATGATGCAGATATGTGGATATGTATATGTTTTTGAATTAATTTCTTTCAACCTTTTGTTTTCAACACCATTGCACTGATAAATAGTCTAATATTGCTTGCTTTCCCTTATTCTTTTTTGCTCTTCCTTTCACAATGTTTTCCCAATTCCACCTAAAAATTCAACTTGTATTTAATTCCTTTTCTTTTACTCTAACGTAGTTTCTTGAAGGTGAGTATTATTCTTTTTTTGTATTTTACTCACTTACAGGATGTGGACATTGTCCATAATGATCACCTGGCTCCTAAGCTTAGGAGGCAGTCAAGAGTTAACTGCATAATGGATGTGGGATTAGATCCTATAAAGCTTATCATTCTTTCAATCTTCCTATCTTAAAAAGCAGAGCTTATTTATCTCTGCAACAAGGATGCAGAATGTTTAATTGGTGTTGCATGCTTGGCGCATCATCGTCTCCGGGAATCATCATCATAAGTCAATCGGGAATCATCACTGGTGTGACTAGTGGGTGCCTTGCCCTTTAAGGTATGGTCCAGTCTCAAAACTTTTGCGCGAAGATCTACCTCCCACTTTTCACAACAGTTCGGCAATATGATGTTGTCTCAGTCTGATTAGGCTTTTCATCTCAGTTGCTCTGAAGTGCGTTGTGCTTCTGCTGCGAGGTTTGTCATTACTGATACAATCAACTGATGGTGAAAATGGATGTTAAGTTTCACAAATGTACCATTTTAAAAATGTTTTATGATAATGTGCAAACGTTTTAATGGTTGTTCATTTCAACTTTTTACTTGGGACTGTTGGTATGGGCAGTTTTATGTAAAAGTACGGTGTAAATAATTTGGCTTCATGTCACATCGTATTGCTCTGAAGAGTCTTTCTGTGCATGTAAAAATGCCAATCTAAGCTTGATTTAAACCACGGTCCACAGAGGTGAACAGATAATGGTGAAGTTTCAACTCTTCTCCCAGATAACTACAGCACAAAATGAAGACTTTTGGCTCATTACATTTGCTGCTGAGCTAAGGTTTTAATATAGCTATTGACTCTAATTCCATAAACTTACTCAATGACGGTTCTCAGATAGCAAGGTCATTGTATATCAAGCGGTAGTAAATCAAGGCAACTGGACCTGCTGTGTTGTCTAGAACACCCCACCCCTGAACAGAGGAGGTGGGGTACGATACCACCTATCAGCACTTACAATGTAGTCCGAACATCTTTACCCCAGTATCTCCACAACAGTTTGCACCTTCATTCATGCAAAGGTAAGTCTAATAACCCTCTCATTACCTCTATGACTCTTAACAATCCTCATGCCATTGCTATACCTTTAAACAACTCACAGAGTTTATAAACTGGAAAACTATCCACCATGGATTAGAACTGAAGAAGCCTCTCAGATGAGTAGCGAAACGTCTTCTAGACAAAACAGCAAGGCCAGTTGCCTTGATTTATTTCTGTTTGATATAAACTTGGCTAGTCACAGCTCAAATGACATTTATAAATTTGCCAACCACGTAACTATTGTTGGCAGAAGTTCAGATAGTGACAAGGAGGTGTGCAGAAGTGAAATAGATCAGATGGTTGAGTGGTGTCACAGCAACAACTTTGTACTCAATGTCAGTAAGACCAAGGAATCAGTTATGGACTTCAGGGAGGGGAAGTCGAGGGAACACACACTCGTCCTCAGTGAGGGATCAGCAGTGGAAAAGGTGAGCAGTTTCAAGTTCCTGGGTGTAAACATCGCTGAAGATCTATCTGGGGTCCAACGTATTAATGCAATTACAAAGAAGGCATGACAGTGGCAGTATTTTATCTACAGTATCTGTCTATCTAGGACGAAGACGAACGGTCCTGGTATTAGAGGACTGTGTAGGTGCTTGGATGTGTGGATGGGAGGGAGGGGAAATGGGGCTTGTTTCGCTGTTGTTGCTCTGTTGCGTGTTGTGTTCTGTGTTGTTCTGCGGGCATTGTGGGCATGCTGTGTTGGCGACAGAATGTGTGCCAACACTTGCGGGCTGCCCCCAGCACATCCTTGCATGAGCGGTTGTTAACAAAAGTTACACCTTTCACTGTATGTTTCGAAGTACTTGTGATAAATAAATCTGAATATGATTGCATAAGTGCAGAATGTTCTAGATTTGCTTGAAGTTCTTTAGAAGAATATTACCGGTGCTGGCAGACTTTGTAGTGACTTTTTATCCACTGCATGTACCAGTTCTTCTGAGCAGTAAATGTGTAACCCTCTTCATTCTACCCTTGTGCTTCTCCCCCTTTACATAACCCAGATGTGAAACTGGGCAAGACAATATTACAAGAGCACAATGACAAAGCAAGTGAAGGTGCACCCAGTTTAACATGTGCTACCATTATCTCAAGTAGGGTTGTCATGAGGAGGATGCAAATGGAGGAATACCAACTGATGGTTTCTGCCACCTGCAGCTTGTAAATTCAAAGAGATTGTGGCTTGAGGGGGGCGGATTTATTTGTGAGATCAACAGCAAAGCCTGTTGACACTTGGATGGTTTCAGCAACACTATTGTCTATGCTCTAATAAGCTGGCTCTCCAATCATGGTCTGCCCCAGCCCTTCCTTGCTGGTAAGCTCATGCAGTGCCTTTGTTTCCCTCTGCCAAAACCCCCATCACCTTGACCCACAAGGCAGAAGAGAATGTGTCATGCAAAGCGTTTGAGTGATGTGTCTCATTTGACAGAGTAGCAAGCTGTTGTATTCAGTGTGGTTCACATCATTGCTAAACGTGAAGTGAATCTGTAACTGTGAGATCGTCAGAAGAGAAGTGAAGCACACTGACCAGTGTGGGATGCTGGGCTTGCAATGTGGTGTTTGAGTTTGCAGTCATTGATGTTAATAACAGGTGTGACGTCATTGAAATCCTAAAGCACTTGGCTCACATTCTTAGACCTTGACATTGGATATTGATCTTCGCAGCTGTCTGTTTCCTTTATCTTTGTACATTTTTACAGAGGGCATTCTAATCGCATCAAGGTACATCACACACCGCTTCCTTGCATTAGGGCTCCCAGTGTAGTGTTTGCAATCATGATATGTGCTCTACTCTCTTCAGTGCCATTCTTAAATTTCTCACTCACCTTTTACTGAGGAAAGCCCATGTCAGAGTTGAATAACTACCCTCGACCGTGTCTTTTACTGGGTCCCAGCGCAGCAATTGGCTTTATATCCACCATCAATTTCAAATAGCACCTGTTCCACAGCAAACTACGATGGGAGGTGGCTAGTTTTTATAATATTTTTAATAATTTTGTGCATGAAGCAATAATGTGTACATTGAACCATCAGAAAGGTAAGCTATCACTACCTCGGCTGCCCAGGTGGCTGTTTGGCATCACTGTCATTCCTGACTCTGATTTTACACACTACTGGTGAACAGTCTTTATCTTACACTCGTTCATCACACATATATGTACCGATGCAGCCATTCAGTGTGTTAGATTTTCAACAAAACTCATCAACAAATTTCTCTGCTGTTTCATGATCAGCAGGCACTTTATCACCACAAATATTTAATAATGTAATGCCATGCATCTTCTAAAATTTATCCAACTAGCCTACTGAATATTCACAAAAACCTTCAATTTTCAGTTTGCCATGATAGATTATTGCTTGTTTCATGATGAGCTTACTGTTAAGTGGCATATGTTCACTTCAACACTGATGAATCCACTCTTTTAGTACACCATCGAGATCTTCATTTTTCACCTTAATGCAGTGTTTTTTTGTTTTTTCATTAATTTCTGTTCATTACATACGTGATGTTATTTCTCAGAACTGTCTGGTGCGCGGAGATCTGCACCGCCTGGGAACCTTCCCAGTGCCTTGGGGAACTTTCCATTTGTGACGTCATGTCAGTGCTCAAAAACATTTTGGATTTCGGAGGTTTTTGGATTTTAGCATTTCGGACAAGGGGTTCTCAACTTCTATTTATAGTGGGTTGCTGTGGATTAGATTAGCACTGATGACCATTGACATCTGTCCACCACTTTAGTAGGGGAGGGGAATGTTATTAAATCGCAGCCTAAATTTGTTCTGACAGCTTCTGATTTGAAATTTCTGTTAATTTTGTTTCAGTAATAATGTTAAAGCTTTCCCCCTTTCTATTAGCTTACTGTAAAGTCTTAGCTATCTTTTTATTAGTCAAGTTCTGAAAGTCAAAATAATCTTGAAGAAGATGAGCGGTGAAGACAAGGCTGAAACATTTGCAGACATGTTCAGCCATAGCTGATCCTCCTGAGAAGCCACTTTGACCCAGAGCAGCGCCAAGACTGAACTGGATCACGTGCTATGGAACTGAGTCAAGGATGCTCGTAGGAAAGTTAAGAGTCATGGCTGAGGAGCTCATCAAAATGCTCCGTTCTGAAGAGGCAGACTGCCTTGTTATCCTTCAGCACTTAGTACTGCTCTTGGCTCTCAGCATGCAGGGTCCTGTGGGTAGTTAGGCCATAAATGATCTGAAAAATCTACGTATGTTAGTAAGTTGCTAGACAGCCTGTACAGTTTCAGCCCATTGCCTGTTCATTAGATCTCTGGCTTACACTAGGACCTTGGAGTTCAGGTGCTCCCACTTAAGTTAAATCTTAAATAGCTCTGATTATTATACATAGCTTTAAGTGGAGTGTACATTCTAAACTGGACAACTATTTTATGATGGAATAGGACATATTACTACTGTTAAGCGACATTTGAACCCAAAAGTAGAACATTGAATGTGTAATATATTTTAAAATAATTTCAGCGAAATAAATCTATGTTTGTGCTTCATCTTTCACAGTTTCGGGCCTCCTAAAACTTTGTCTTGTAAGGAAATCATTTATCGAACTCCTGCTGTGATTAAAATAGGCCACTGCCACAGAGGAAATCTCCCACTCTCTGCTGGATATGCAGTTGTCTGTAGCTCCCTGAATCTTTATCTGCTTTCAGTAGAGCATTTGGACTACATGCCAAGCAGGCTTTGACAGCTTGTCCAGCTTTCCTCTTCTCTGACAGAAGCTTGATTAGTTTTACTCAAACAGCTAGTAATTTTCTGTCAAAAACATTCTGATAAAGGACTTTACTTAAGGAATAACATACCTCTGAAGTGATTGAGATACACAGATTAAAAGGTGGCATTTAAATCAGGACCAAGTCAGCCCCCAGAATAAAATAGCAACTTCAGTGTTTTCTCTCTCTCTCTCTCTCTCTCTCTCTCTCTCTCTCTCTCTCTCTCTCATCATTCTTCAAAAAGCAGGTCATTCACTATGAATTCTCACAGGAAAATGAAAAGTGAATGACTAGACGCTGATGACTGAGGAGGTCAGACTATTGAATACTTAAAGCCTAACTGGCGTTTATGTCCGGGTGTGCTTTCTCACCTCCAGTTTCCTGGGCTGAGTTTTCACAGTTCATAGTCAGCCCATCGAAGGACAAAACAGAAAGATGAAAAGGTAAAGCAGCAACAAAAAAATGCAGGCCCATTTGTAGCTCAAGATCTGACTTCAGCCATGGTGAAATAGGATCATAATATAATAGCTCGATCATTCAGTAGCATAAAAGAATGCAACATGTGCAACGTTGTTCTCCCAGGGGAAAGACAGACAGTATGGGAAAGGTCTTTGAACAACTGAACCAGATTAGCTGCACCCAGAGCTGCTTTTGATCTTTGGCTTCAAATGAAATTGCCTCCATGCTGATTATCAATTCGCCCTCAATGGCAAGAAATGTGAACAGAAATGATTTGAAGCTCAGGATAATGAAGTTATGATTTAGGATGAGTTATTTATCTAAACTTCCTTCAAAAATAACTTAATTGCAAAATCTCAGATATTTCACGTAATCATGGTTGAATATGCTATGATTAGACGGTAGTGCACTCTGCTTATGAGAGGAAGAAAAGAGTAATGGCTTTAGAATAAAATATGGCTGGTATTATGAGCGAGAAATTTCCTTGTACAGATCACCATCTTTATGCATGCCATTGAATGAAAACCCAATGGCAAAATAAGGTCAGGTACTCACGAATGCATCGGGAAATTCTTCACTGATCCTCAGCATATATGAAGATGCAAGAGAAGGTAGCTGCTGGTGTTCGGAGCAAAGAAAATTTGCTCCATGGGTTAAGCAGCATCTGTGAAGATAAAGGGATGGTTGAATTGAGAGTGCAGACGAATGATAGTCAGTATCATGGAAGAGAGACAGGTGGGGGAGGTGAAACACAGCTTGGAAGGTGATGGAAGGAACCAGTTGAAGAAGTGGTGGATATGATGGGCAGGTGCAGTCAGGTGGGAGATTGGTGGTGTTGACACAGAGGCTGGTAGGTGAAAGGTGGAGACATACATAAAAAAAATACAGAGAGAGGAGGTGGAAGGGTAGATCATAGGTGCTAGACAAAACCAGATAAGGAAGGGATTTTGGGCAAGCGGAACCAGGCGAAGAAGAGTGCAGTAGAGAGGGAGGGAGGTGATGGGGAGAGGAATGGAAAAGGTGAACAAAGAGAGAGAGTGTGACTCTGGTGGGAATGGGAAAGAAACACAGGGAGTGAGTTACCTGAAATTGGAAAATTAAATGTTGGGCTGCAGGCTACACAAGTGAGATTTGGAGTGCTGTTCTTTTAGTTTGCTTCAGGTCTCCCCGTGACAATGGAGAGAGCTGAGGACAGACGGATCAGTGTGGGAGTGGGAAGCAGCATTGAAGTGATGTGCGACGAGAATATCTGGATGGCCATTGCAAACAGAGGGAATGTGCTCTGCAAAACACTTGTCTAGTCAACACTTGCTCTTTGCCATTTTGGAGGCAGCGACATTGCAAGCACCAAATGCAGTTGGAGGAAGTGCGTGTGAATCTTTGTCTCGTTTGGAACGTCTGTTTATGTTCCTGGAGGGTGGTGAGGGAGGAGTTGTAGGAACAAGTGTTGCAGCCTCTGTAGTTGCAGGAGAAAGTGCCTCAAGATGGGAAGGGATGGCGAAGGATGAGCAGATCAGAGAGATGAAGAAGGGATGGTCCTGTGAAAGCAGCAGTTAGAGGAGAGGAGAAATTGAAACCGGTGATAGAATTCCTTTGGAGCTGGCAGAAGTGATAACTAATGATATGCTCAAATTTGCACACTAGTGCATTCAGAGACACTTAAGATCTTGAAGGCAAAATACAAGAAATCTAAGACCTCTTCCCTTGCAGTTCCTTTCAGAACACAGTGCATTCTTATTCCAGGAATACAGTTTTGGTGACTACAGTCCTCTCTACCTTACAGTCCCTGATGATTGGAATCATGCTTTTCTACTGATCCTCTCCATGGGTCACTTCCAACCTACCACCTATCTCTGGTATCGGAGTATCTGTATGTTCAGTGCATTTGTATGTGATCTACAGCCTGCCTGGTGGACCTGCGTGGGGAGGAGAGTGCAGGTGGCCATGAAGACAGATCTTTAGCACTTCAGACAGATAAAAGTCTGCTGGCTTTGGAAGCTGTGCACGGATAATAGCAATCGGGTTGAAGGTCTTAACACCACCCAGGCATTGGCCTCAAGGGAGAAGCCAGATAGTGGGTAGTAGATGGTAGCCTTTCTAACTAGAACCTGTGACTAGTGGTGTGCCACAAGGATCGGTGCTGGATTGGTTGCTGTTTGTCATCTATATCAACAATCTGCGTTATAATGTAGTAAACTGGATCAGCAAATTTTGTGGATTACACCAAAGCTGGGGGCAAAGTGGAGAGCAAGGGTGTCTATCAAAGCTTGCAGCAGGGTCTTGGACCAACTGGAAGAATGAGCTGAAAAATGGCAAATGGAATTTAATTCAAACAAGTGTGAAGGACAAACCAGGGTAGGACTTATACGGTGAGTGGTAGGGCACTGACGAGTGCAGGAAAACAGAGGGATCTAGGAATACTCATCTATAATTCCTTGAAAGTGGCATCAAGCTAGATAGGGTGTAAAGAAAGCTTTTGGCATATTGGCCTTCATAAATCAAAGTACTGAGTACAGGAGTTGGGATGTTATGTTGAAGTTGTATAAAATTTGGTGAGGCCTGATTTGGTGTATCCATTTCTGGTCACCTACCTATAGGCTCCAGAATCCAGAATTTGCAGTTTCATGTGTCTCCCTCTATGATAGAACGTTTTTGCACTCCAGGTTCTGGACAGACCATTGCACCTGGCTGGTTCCAATCTGCTCCATGCTCCTAGAAGTTCAAGGGTATGCTCAAAAGCCGTGCAATGCCCCAAGCACCTTACTGTGTAAACCTTCTGTAGCAGCCACCTTCCAGCCACTTTCTGTATCTTGCCCCACAGGTTCCTCATCCCTGGCAAAAATAACACTGCACTTTTCATCCCTTTTTCTGGTGTTTCTTCAATGCTTGGCCAATTTGTGGCTCTGGAGTGCCTGCAAGGGAAAAGGAGAGAGGGTAAGGTTGTAATGTGAGGAAAAGGAAAAGTGTATTGCTACACCATATAGCAAGTCAAAGAAGAATGAATCAGATGAAATGAGAGGAAGTGGGTTAGAACATAGAATTATAGAAAAGTGCAGCATGGGAGCAAGCCATTCTGTCCATCGTGTTGCCAAATTAAGATAATTCCATCTGCCCGCACACGATCTGTTTCCCTCAATTCCATGCCTGATTGTGTCGATCTAAATGTCTGAGAAAAAAACTCCAAAAACAATCCAAGTTTTTCAAAATTCTCTTTATAGTTAACACACTCCAATCCAGGCAACATGCTGGACAGGCAGCATCTGTAGAGGGTAAGATCAGTCAATGTTTCAGGCCAAGACCCTTCATCAGCACTGGAAGGAAAGAAGGAAGATTGACTGTATAATAAGTAAGGAAAGGAGTGGAGCATGAGCTGACAGGTGATACGCAGATGAGGGAGTGGGAATGGTGAGAAATGGGATGGGATGTTACCTGGAAGTAACAACTATGGAATCTGATCGGAGAGGACAGTGGAGAATGGGATAAAGGAAATGAGGGGAGGAAGGTATGGGCAATGTGCTGATGGAGAGGATGGGTGGGCGGGGTAAGGAGTGAAGGGAGCTGGTAGGATCAGGGAAAAAAAGAAGTCAAAGAAAAAGAAGGTACAGAGGGGATTGGTTACCGAAAAGCAGAGAAATCAATATTCATTCCATAATGTTGGAGATTACCGAGGCAGAATATGTGCTGTATCTCTAATCTGCATTTAGCTTGAAGTTGGCAGTAGAGGAAGCTGTGGACAGACATGTTGGTGTGGGAATGGGAAGTGGAGTTAGAATGGCTAGCCACAGGGAATGGTGGATGTAGTGAAGGTGCTCAATCTGCGTCTCTTTTGCACCCTCTCCAAAGCCTGGGTGTGGGGATCATTTCATCGTCCATACCTTCAGTCCACCCTGGCCCTGATCTTGCCATTGCCCCATTGTTTCTGCCCGGAACTCCCTCCACTGGAGTTAGAACCTGTACATGTACCTTTCCTCCTCCAGTTTGTTCTTGGCTCCAGCCTTTTTCCGTACAGGAAATGCCAAAATATTTTACAGAAACAAAGGCAATACACATCGGTCAATGTTAGCTAAGAGTTATGTTATGAAATGAGATAGAGAAAAAAACGTGTTTTGTAATGTGGGAAATCCCGAGTGTAGTAAGATCGAGCTGAGACACAGATCGGCCATGATCTAATGGAATGATGGAATATGTGGCTGAGTGGACTGCCTCTGTTCAGATTATAATTAATTGGATGGTGGAAGTACTTCCCTCACTGACACATTAATCCTTAGGTGGCAGAAATGCAGCAAAACCAAACTATTTTTGCCCCACCCTTTTCCTTGAATACCTTTGTATCAAATACTGCTTCCAATCAGACACATAGAAACAATATTGGTCAACCTCTGCAAAGTGCTCTAATATTTTAATGAGCATTTATTTATATCCTATTCTATGAAAGTAGATACTGTGTATCACTCATTCTAACTCTGTTCTGCATCAGGAAACCAGCCTGCTCTGTCTGCTTATGTGATGCAGGATGTTGAATCCAAATGGATTAGACTGTGTCCTGGCTGATTCATCAAGTGGTGAACATAACTCTTACATGTTTTTGAAAGTTTAAAATTCTGCAGTTTGACTTGTTTTATATAAAGTGTTACCTACCCCGTAACCGGGTTGCCAAACCAGCAGAAATGGACCACTTAGTTGGAGTCTGGATTACTGAAACTAAGAAAGTTTTATTAAAGAAATAAGTAACACAGTACTCTAATAGTAAGGATATAAATGCAACAGGTTAGCAATGAATAAACACACATGTACACGGAACTATGATAATAGGATCAATCAAGCTCTATCGCAGTCTAGGGGTAAATGATCAGTTTCAAGTGACGCAAAGTTCAGTTCAATTTAGTTCAGTTCAGTTCGCAGTAATCGCTGTTGTGCCGTTGGGGCAGGGAGAAGAGAGAGAACGAATGAATATGCAAATCGGATTCCAAACAGACCTTCGATATTCCTTGCAGTTAGCTTTCGGGTGAGCCCTTTGTAATGTCTTCTGAGGTCACCAACTGTGACCCCTCCGTTCCAGATACGATCGTTCTTCTGCGGTGAACCCGACACCCAGGCAAGGGCAGACACACACACCAGGTTCCCGCCCGACTGTATCTTTCCACCCTGTGCGTCTATGGCTGGTCCCGCGACCAGACCTCCAAAAAAACTCTCACCAACTTGTGGGGGCACACCGCTTCCAGGGTCTCGATACCTCGTGGTGTCGTGTGTCTGTTGCCTTAGCGAACCTGTCCCTTTTTATCCCCCTGCTGAGGTATCGCCTGTCCATCAAACTTCAAACAGTTCAGGGTTCAAAGCCACCGGTCTCTGACAATACTCGGAACTGTGTCTCCTTTCGGTAATCTCTCTCGTCTCTCTCTTATTATTACCTTGCATGTTCCCCCATTGTCCTCTTACCGGCATCAATCTTCTGATAACTGGTTCTTTTGTCACAAAAGAATGACAGCTTTTACAGGGAGAATTTTGTATCTGCATTGAGCAATCTAAAAATACCTCTCAGATGCCATGTGGGTGATATCTTTCCTGAAGATTTTTCACACATTTGAAAATGTGAGTTGACCTGCTGAAGCTATGTGGCATTGTAAAGGTTACTACTGACTTAAGCATTAGATTAAACTCTTTCAGCAAGACCAAAGGCAGGTAAGGTATTGGTTCACAATGCACTTCTGTCATATAAGAAATGGGATGGAGGGGGTCTTCCAAGTGGGTTAGCAGAGGCCAAAATGGTGGAATTATTCAAAGGACTGTTAAAGTAAAGAGTTGACAACAATGACTTGAGTGTGTCAGTGATGAGAGATTCTCATGAAGGAATGTATTAGGTAGTTCATAGGGTCTCTCTTATCCCAAATTGCCTTTGTGATCTCGGTTCGACTGCCTTTGTACCATGCCAGTGTCAGTGCCACCATGTGTGAGTACACCATGAAATACAGCATCTTCATAAATGAAACTGTGCAAGGGGCCCTGAATCTTTATTACACAGAATCAGAGCAGCAACTTCCTTGCAGAAATGACATACAGCTTTCTGTTGCAGTGATAAGTCTGGACACAGTGGTTTTCAGAAGTGATGACTGGTGCAAACAGTGTTGACCTACTCTGAGTGTTGGGACAGATACAAGAGTGGATACTTGGCTTCAGTTTTGTGAATTCTGGAAATAGCTAATGAGGCCAGTGTAGGATCTGCTAATCCTCCATGCCAAATATGCTTTTTATTTTGCATTGATTTGGGAATGGCTCCTGCCTTTCCCTCCTGGAGATATTAAGAGGGGAGAGTGTTAATGGCGTATTTTTAGGCACAGAATACATTTGGGATTTTCACTGGGAACTGCACAATCTCTCACCATAAAGATATATTGTGATTTCAGAAAGTATGTATAGATACTGTGTATAATAACACTAAAAGCTGATGAATTGGAAGTTTACATGTATGATGCCATGCACGTCCTGAGTGCAAGAAAATTCCTCCCGCAATAAAACAACTCGGGTGTCTTGCAGAGTTCCATTTTAGCTTATTTCAGAGTCAGAAAATGCCTCCAGTTTATCATAACTGACCTATGTCATGAATTTTATCGTTTTGCAATGCAGTTTAGTATGATACATAAAATTATAATAAATTACAATCAGAAATATAAAAAATAGATAAGTAATGCAGAAAGAGTACAAGGTAGTGAGGTGGTGTTCATGGGATCATGGACTGTTCAGAAATCTGATGGTGGAGGGGAAGAAGCTGTTCCTAAAATGTAGAGTGTGTGTTTTCAAGCTCCTTTACCTCCTTCCTGATGGTACTAATGAGAGGAGGGCATGTCCTGGAACATGAGGGTTCTTAATGATGGATGCCACCTTTTGGTGGCACTGCCTTTTGAGTCTGCCCTCAGTGGTGGATAGCCTAGTGCTCATGATGAAGCTGGTTGGGTTTTAAAGACAAAGATTAAAAATTAGTTTGATTTGTCACATGTACATTAAAACATATGTAAGACTCGCTTTGCCTAGTGGCATGGTCTCGGGGGTGGTGCACCCTACCCGGCCAAACTTTAGCACTCTTGTTTGAGTGGATGCTGCGTGTTGTGTTCCCTGTGTAACATCCGTACCCCAAAATAACATTCAGTCCACAATGTGCGGTTATAAACGATTAAGATTTTATATTTAAGTATGGGGTTAGTAGAGAGACAAAAGAAAAGGAAAACAAATAAAAGGTGCCAATAATCTCATAAACATGTCCAGTGCACAAAGGTTGGAGCTCACAGATTCCCTTTCACTGATCCTCCTTTGCTCGTCGTCGACCCCTGGGCTCCCGCCCCGAGCACAGGCCCAGCGGGTCGGACAACTGTCTCCTCAAGCCACGTCTTCTACCTTCATCCTCTTCGCGCCTTCTCTCCCAAGCCCGCACAAACTAGCAGCTTTCACACAGACAGAAAGAGTAACATCTATCCCAATTGGTTAGCAAATGAATACAAGTCCCATTATCACTAATTATAACCCAAACATGCTGCTATAGAGAACCACTGCCTCAGCAGTTAACAGTACAGAGAAGCCATTTTATTCACCTTAGCAGTAACATAAAAGAAGAAACCCTTACACATACAGTCAAATGCATTGCTTGTGGCAAATCAAATTGGCGAGGACTATATTGAGCATCCCGGAAGTGTCACCATGCTTCCAGAGCCAACATACTATGGTCACAACTCACCATCCTTAACCATGCATCTTTGGAAAGTTGGTGGAAATCGGTGCACCCAGAGGAAACCCACACAGTCACGGGGAGAGTGTAAAAACTCCTTAGAGACAGCAGTGGGAATTGAACCGAGATGTTACAGCTGGAACTATAATAGCATTATACTAACCGCTACACTACTATGTTGCCCTCCGTCGAGTTGATACCCTCTGCAGCTTTCTCCAATCCTGCGCATTTTTGCCTCCACATTTCTAAACATCCAGCCCAAATCTCTGGAGTGCTGTTTCATATGACACACCACTGATATTTCAGTGTACCACTGGAGTATGGAGTTATCATGAACATGTATCACAAAGGCAAATTGAAAGGAAAGAGACTACTTAATTTATTTTGTTTCACGCTGTCTGTATTTTAACTGCTCTTTGAATGACTCCCAATTTTTTGCCTGCAATGTCACAAAAATTTTGGATCCAAGGCTCAATCTAAATTGAAGTTCAATTATCCAGCAAATACCTAGAATTACCCAGAATGTCATTCACCTGCCTGGACACTGCTGATCTGCTGTTTTTTTTACCTTGCCAGACAACAACTGTTAGAAACAATCTTCATCAAAGTTCAGAGGATGTGGAAGGTGACACAAGTAAAGAAAAAGGTGCAAATGTCAACATTTTTTAGTAAGACTATCAAACAATTGTAAGTCAAATACAGGTCTTATTAATTAACAGAACCAGTCTCAGGAGATTCCTGATTTTCTACTGCTCGTGTGTTCCTATTATATGCTAAATTATACAGTTTAAAAAGTGCCTTTTTTTAAAAATCTGGTTAATGTTTTCTTTTGAACCGATTTTATCTGTGGAAGAATAGAGATGACAATATTGGCTTGAGCGTACCAGTAATATAAGGGGAAGTGCATCATTTGAGATTTTAAGTGGTTTCAGAGAGGTGTGCAAGGGGTCCTTTAAGAGAATTTTGTACAAAATTATTCAAGATCCAACACAAATGTTGAAGAGTTGTTTGGCATCACCATTTCCCAAGAAGGAGAGCACGCAAAACCAACAAATGTTTGTCCACCCATTTCCGCGACAGGTTGAAAATGGTAAGAGTTCACAGCAGGAATAAGAACAGATGACAGCATTTTTTGCCCTGCTACTTGCCTGTTTAGCACAGGCAGATGACAGTAAAATCAAGGCTATTGAGTTTGATGAGTTTCTTTTGCTTGTTGCTTCCTTGATGCCAATGCCCCCTCATTGATGTTAAGTTGAATGAACTGCTCTTCAATTAAATTATTATATCCAAGAGATGCTGCCGTGAGAATCAGACATGAATTCAAGCTTAATGCAGAAATTTGTCTTTTTAACTTGTCTAGTTCTATTTTGTTCATAGATTCATAGAGCCACATAAAAGTCCTGCACAGAATTAGGCCCTGTGGCCCATCTAGTCCATGCAGAATCATTAATCTGCCTTCTCCCATCGACCTGCACCCAGACCATAGCCCTCCATACCCCTACCACTCCCCTACCATTCACGTTACCTATCCAAACTTTTCTTAAACATTGAAATCGAGCTCACATGCATCACTTGCACTGACAGCTCGTTCCACACTCTTATGACCCTCTAAGTGAAGAAAGTTGCCCTTAAATTTTTCCCCTTTTACCCTTAACCAATGACCTCTAGTTATAGTCCCACCTGAGCTCAGTGGAAAAAACCTGCTTGCATTCACCATATCAGTACCTCTCATAGTTTTGTATACCTCAATCAAATCTCCTCTCAGTGTTCTATGTTGCATGGAATAAAATCCTAACCTATTCAATCTTTCCTTATAACTTAGGTCCTCCAACATCACTGTAAACTTTCTCTGTACTCTTTCAACCTTACTTATATCTTACTTATACAGAATATACTTATTCCGTAGGTAGGTGACAAAAATAGCACACAATACTCCAAATAAGAACTCACCAACGTCTCGTACAACATCAACATAACATCCCTTCTCTTGTACTTAATACTTTGATTTATGAAAGCCATTGTGCCAAAAGCTTTCTTTACGACCCTATCTACCTGTGCTGCCGCTTTCAATGAATTATGGACGTTATTCCAAGATCCCTTTGTTCTTTGTACTCCTCAGTGCCCTACCACTCACTGCGTAAGACCTACCCTGGTTGGTCCTACCGAAGTGTAACACCTCATACTTGTCTGCATTAAATTCCATCTGCCATTTTTCTAGCTGGTCCAGATCCCACTGCAAGCTCTGATAATCTTCCTCGCTGTCCACTACACCTCCAATCTTGGTGTCATCTACGAATTTGCTGATCCAATTAATCACGTTATCATAGTTGATTTTTTCATGACCATGTATTTCTAAGGACATTGAGGCTTTCCAACTTGATATTCACAGCAGGTTTTATTAAATTGCACTGACATCACAGGTTTTACTAAGTAATGTTAAGGGGTTTGCTATGATTGTTGCTGAGAGTAAGATACTTAAGTTCTATAAAAGTTAAAAATATTTTCATATATATATGGTCATTGTGAAATTTGTTACTTTATTCTTTTTCTATTGATATAGATTAGAATTTGTAATATGGACTGTATTAACAGGAGTGAGCTGTATCCATAATCTTGCTGACTGGACAAGGTTTTTCAAAATGCCGTACGAACATAATATTCTAGCATTCAAAAGCAATAGCAGGAACAGAACTCCAGCATTCTGGTCTAAATCCAGCTGGATCAGAGAAAGCACATTTAGGCTCTATTCTCATGTTTCAATTTTAGCATTATCCTGGAGTATAATGATTACACTAAACTTTTTATTTCTACTGTAAACCAGCATTTTACACTGTTCTTTCTTCACCACACTCACCTCCAACAAGTGCAAGGAACATGTGGAATTCTTGTTTGATCCAATTCAATTCCTGTTCTTGCAGTTCTATTATCAGTAAAATGCTAGATATCCAACCCCAATTTTTGTCTCCTTGGTTACTTGATGTAGTTCACTCTCCTTGAAAATACACCCCTTTCCATCAAATCTGCCAACAAACCTGTCTACCCATTATTTCATCCTCTGTCAGGTCCAACCTGTTATTTCATCCTCCGTCACCAGCATCTGCAGAATTCCTGTTGTTTGCTGTCAGAAATTTAATCCTTTAATCCTTTTAACCTACTGCCCCTTGGGCCAATTTCTGTTCTTCTCTAAAGTCCTAATCCTGCTCAGTTCTCCAAATCCATGCTCAACTTTCTCAGAACTCCAGGCTCAGATTGTTCTAATCTAGCTGCAATACTAAAAGAGCTTGTAGTAATACCACAAGTTATACTCAATAAAACCTGTCCAGGAAAATACGATAATCTTCGTCCTCCTCAATGTCTGCAGGTTTGATGTACTGGATCCTATATAAGCCACAATTTTTAAATTAGTAATATTATTAATGTTCTCAATTCTTTCCATGACATCATTCTTTCTTTTCTCTGAAATCTCTTCCAACATTATAATACACAAAAATAAAAATCTTTGAGCATTCCCAGTTTTAATTGTCAAATTGTATAAGGTGATACCTTTAGCTGCCTTAGACACTGCTTTTAGACCCTTAGGGCAATATTCCTGGGAAGTAAATTATTTAGTATATTTACGACAGTAATGATGGATCATAAAGACATGCACGATCTTTGCATTTGCTGTAAGTGGTTGGCAAAGATCCTGAGGTTATGAAAGGTGGCATAGAGTTTAAAAGCTGAAATGTGAGATTTTGCCCTTTCAAATGATCACATCATTCACTGGGGATAAAGAAAGTTAACAGTGAAGAAGATGGAACTCTCTTTATCTAGAGTAGGGGCTCCCAACCTGGGGTCCATGGACCACTTGCTCAATGGTGTTGGTCCGTGGTATAAAAAAGGTTGCAAACCCCTGATCTAGAGGCTGTTGTACTGTGTGAAATGAAACTACAGACTGTGCACAATCGACTTCTGTTAAGCGGGAGTTTAGAGGAGTAAGGAACAAACGCAGGTAAAGGGAACTGAGAATACAGATTAGATTAGATCAATCCGTCAGCTGGGATGAATGGCCTACTCATTCTCCAATGGAATACAGTACCTAAAATATCTGCACAAATTAATGTTCTCCATTGCACTATACTATATAATTTAACAGTAGCCTTCATGATATCCTGCATGTTGTACAGAATAAAATGGGATTTTTACTGAGTTGGTGCATGCATTTCCTACAATATATCCACAAAGTAAATTTGTCTTGTATCCAGCACTTATTACCATACCGTTATTTTTTTTAAATTCTTGCCGGTCTCACTGTTCTCTTTCAAGCAAAGGAATTGTGAATGTGATATCTAAGGCAAAGTAAGCGGCTCTAAAACTACCAATAATAACCCAGTAAGCACATAGTAAAATGGGATAGCCCAGAAAATCAAAGTGAGACAGCAGAATTAAAATCATTGGATTTCTGAGAGGCTTCGAAAAGTATTTCAGATGCCTTTTCCCCAGTAGGCATTTTCTTTAATCTGCAAAATAAGGTCCTAAATGAAAACAGTAAAACAAAAATACTTTATACAACAAGAATATTAAATTCTGTTGACTCATCTGTTTTCTCATAAACCGTGTTTTGTGTTTTGTATGTGTGACAGAGAGCGCTCAGTAAACACACTCCTCTCATATAGTATATATAGAGAGAGACACACACACTCACTCACTCTCTCTCTCACACACACACACTCACTTTCAGACACGCACACACACACTCACTCACACACACACACACACACACACACACACACTCTCACACACAAACACTCTCACTCACACACTCTCTATGACACACACACAAACACTCTCACTCACACTCTCTCTATCACACACACACAATCTCTCACTCTCACACACACACACACACACACACACACACGTCACTCACACACACTCTCACTCACTCACACACACACACTCACTCACACACACACTCAGTCACACACACACTCAGTCACACACACACACTCTCTCTCACTCACACAGACACACTCACACACACTCTCTCTCTCTCACACACACACACACTCACACACACACTCACACTCTTCACACACACACTCACACTCTCACTCACACACACACACTCTCTCTCTCATACACACACACACACACACATACACACACACACACACACACACACACACACACACACACACACACACACACTCACACCCTGCCTTGTCATTCTGCTGTTATTGCGCTGAGTATATACACTTCAATTCCTTCTCAGTATGTTCTCATAATTGGTCCTAAACTGAGCTGATACACTTGGATTGGCTTTATGGTGTCTTTTCTGCCATAAAGGATGGAATATTCCATTTCTTTAGTAATATGGATGGGCTAATGTATATACATTGTGTACTGTATTTAATGTAGATACTTATGTTTATTTTGTAATATGGTTGTAACTACATTGTGGGGTGCATCAAATTCTAATTCATGTGTCGTCTTAAGTTATCTTTGTGGATAATTAAAGATGGTGTGTCTTAGTGCCTAATGAAATGGGGCTCTTCACCCTCAGTAGGAGAGAGAGAGAGAGGCTGTTGGGAGTTCACACTGGACAAGAACAGAGCAATTGTTGTGTTTTCTGATAAATATCTTCTGTAAATATTGGCAATTTTCTTTTTACTATTTTCACAAATTTTTGTAAGATTGATTTTTGATGCAACTGATAAACACCCTTGCACGAAAGTCCTAAGCGACTCGTCATTTTTACTTTGTTCATGACTCACATGTTTAACAGTTTGCTACAGAGTTATAGAAAATTACAGCACAGAATCAGGCTCTTCAGCCCATCTGGTCCATGTCAAAACCATTTAAACAGCCTAATCCCATCAACCTGCACTGGGACCATAGCCCTCCATGCCCTTACAATCCATATACCTATCCAAACTTTGCTTTAACTTTGAGATCAAGCTCACATGCACCACTTATGCAGGCATCACCCTTCGAGTGAAGAAGTTTTCCTTCATCTTCCCCTTGAACTTTTCACCTTTCACCCTTAACCCATGACCTCTGGTTGTAGTCCCACCCAACCTCAGTAGAAAAAGCCTGCTGGTATTTACGCTTTCTATACACTCATAATTTTGTATGCTTCTATCAAATCTCCTCTTAATCTTTTATGTTTTAAGGATTAAGATCCAAACCTATTCAATCTTATCTTATAACTCAGGTCCTTAAGACCAGGTAACACCTTTGTAAGTTTTCTCTGTAGTACTTCAACCTTATTTACATCTTTCCCGTAGGCAGGAGACCAAAAGTGCACATAATAATCCAAATCAGGCCTTACCAACATCTTATACAACTTCAACATAGCATCCCATCTCCTGTACTCAATACTTTAATTTATGTAGGTCAATGTACCAAAAGCTTTCTTTACCTTTGTTTTATCATACTCCTCAGTTCCCTACTGTTCACTGATTAAGACCTACCTTGGTTGGTCCTACCAAAGTGCAGCACCTTGCACTCGTCTGCATTAAATTCCATGTGCCAATCATCAACCATGGTAGCCTTCCTCACTGTCCATTACACCCCCAATCTTGGTATCATCTGCAAATCTGTTAATCCAGTTAACCACATTATCATCCAGATCATTGATATAGATGACAAACAATGAAGGACCCAGCACCATAAGACAAATGAGCAGAAGTCAGCCATTCTACCCATCGAGTCTGCTCCGCCACTTTATCATGAGCTGATCCACTCTCCCATTTAGTCCCACTCCCCTGCCTTCTCACCATAACCTTTAATGCCCTGGTTACTCAGATACCTATCAATCTCTGCCTTAAATACACCCAATGACTTGGCCTCCACTGTTGCCCGTGGCAACAAATTCCATAGATTCACTACCCTCTGTCTAAAAAAATTTCTTCACATCTCTGTTCTGAATGGGCGCCCTTCAATCCTTAAGTCATGCCCTCTCGTACTAGACTCCCCCACTATGGGAAACAACTTTGCCACATCGACTGTGTCCATGCCTTTCAACATACGAAATGTTTTTATGAGGTCCCCCCTCATTCTTCTAAACTCCAAGGAATACAGTCCAAGAGCGGACAAACGTTCCTCATATGATAACCCTCTCATTCCCAGAATCATTCTAGTGAATCTTCTCTGTACCCTCTCCAAAGTCAGCACATCCTTTCTTAAATAAGGAGCCCAAAACTGCCCACAGTACTCCAAGTGAGGTCTCACCAGCACCTTGTAGAGCCTCAACATCACATCTCTGCTCCTATACTCTACTCCTCTAGAAATGAATGCCAACATTGCATTCGCCTTCTTCCCCACCGACTCAACCTGGAGGTTAGCCTTAAAGGTATCCTGCATGAGAACTCCCAAGTCCCGTTGCATCTCAGAACTTTGAATTCTCTCCCCATTTAAATAATAGTCTGCCCGTTTAATTTTTCTGCCAAAGTGCCTAACCATACTCTTTCCAACATTGTATTTCATTTGCCACTTCTTTGCCCATTCTTCCAATCTATCCAAGTCTCTCTGCAGACTCTCTGTTTCCTCAGCACTACTGGCCCCTCCACCTATCTTTGTATCATCAGCAAACTTAGCCACAAAGCCATCTATTCCATAATCCAAATCATTGATGTACAATGTAAAAAGAAGCGGCCCCAACACTGATCCCTGTGGAACACCAATGGTAACCGGCAGCCAACCAGAATAGGATCCCTTTATTCCTACTCTCTGTTTCCTGCCAATCAGCCAACGCCCTATCCACGTATGTAACTTTCCCGTAATTCCATGGGCTCTTATCTTGTTAAGCAGCCTCATGTGTGGCACCTTGTCAAAGGCATTCTGAAAATCCAAATATACAACATCCACTGCATCTCCCTTGTCTAGCCTACTTGTAATTTCCTCAAAAAATTGCAATAGGTTTGTCAGGCAGGATTTTCCTTTAAGGAATCCATGCTGAGTTCTGCCTATCTTGTCATGTGCCTCCTGGTACTCCATAACCTCATCCTTGAAAATCGACTCCAACAACTTCCCAACCAACGATGTCAAGCTAACAGGTCTATAATTTCCTTTTTGCTTCCTTGCCCCCTTCTTAAATAGCAGAGTGACATTTGCAATCTTCCAGTCCTCCGGAACCATGCCAGAATCTTTTGACTTTTGAAAGATCATTGCTAATGTCTCTGCAGTCTCCACAGCTACTTCCTTCAGAACTCGAGGGCGCATTCCATCTGGTCCAGGAGATTTATCTACCCTTAGACTATTCAGCTTCCTGAGTGCTTTTTCTGTCGTAATTGTGACTGCGCACACTTTTCTTCCCTGCCACCCTTGAGTGTCCGGTATACTGCTGATGTCTTCCTCTGTGAAGACTGATGCAAAACACTTGTTCAGTTCCTCCGCCATCTCCTTATCTCCCATTACAATTTCTCCAGCATCATTTTCTATCGGTCCTATATCTACTCTCACCTGTCTTTTCCTCTTTATACTTGAAAAGGCTTTTAGTACAGGTTTCCCCTGCCATCCGAAGGTAGAGCGTTCCTATGAAACAGTTCGTAAGCCAGAATGTCGTAAAGCGAAGAAGCAATTACCATTTATTTATATGGGAAAAATTTGTGAGCGTTCGCAGACCCAAAAATAACCTACCAAATCATGCCAAATAACACACAAAACCTAAAATAATAGTAACATATAGTAAAAACAGGAATGATATGATAAATACACAACCTATATAAAGTAGAAATACTTTTCCACAATCATTGCTGCACTGTCCACCGTAGCAAAAATCTCACGCAAACGCTCTCAGCAGAAACACGGCACAAGTGCCGTCGGCAAAAACACTCTCTCCAGTAACCTTTAAGCTATGAAGCTGTCAAATCATACCAAATAACACGTAAAAATACACAGCCTATATAAAGTAGAAATAATGTATGTACAGTGTAGTATCACTTACTGGAATCAGGAAAACAGCGCCAAGCACACTGATGATGGTGTGTTAGGCTGAGTCATCGCAGGTTGAGGTGGTGTAGTGGCCCCCACCCTCTGGGTAGCGAACCAATACTGATCCGCGGAGAGTGCAGCGGTAGCCGGGACGCATCCAGCACATCTTTAAGAAAAAAACCGAAATAAACATGCTAATTAATTAGGTGTTGCCCGGCACATAAATGTCGGCCCAGATCAGAGGCGATTGCTGATTGCATCGCCTCTGATCTGAGCAGACAATTACGTGCCAGGCGGCATCTAATTAATTAGCATGGTTATTTCGGCTTTTTTCTTAAAGATGTGCTGTGTGCCTCCCAGCTACCGCTGCATTCTCCGTGAATCGGTATCTGTCCACAGTCCGTTTGCTACTGCATTTGGTTTTGATTGTTATCCTTTCCTCTTCCAATTAGTTCTTGGTCATGGGATGTCAAAACCTCTTCAACATCATCTTCGTCAACTTCCACAAGCCAAACTCACTTTGTCCTTACTTCGTTCACCACAACCGAATGATTTGATATAACTTCTTACCAATAAAACCACGCCACCCCTCTGCCTACCTTCCTATCCTTCCGATACACCACGTATCCTTGGACGTTCAGCTCCCAGAGACATGCATCCTTTAACCATGTCTCAGTGATGGTCACAATATCATACCTGCCAATCTGTAGCTGTACGACAAGATCATCCACCTTATTGCTTATGCTGCGTGCATTTAAGTATAACACCTTAAGACCAGTATTTGGTACATTTTGCTTTGATTTCACTGCAACTCATCCCGATGGCTGCAAATATGCCCCATCACCTGCCTGTCTTTCCTGACATCTTTACTGCTCACGATCTTAGATTTATTTCTGTTTTCCCCTTCCTCCGCTCAATCATTCCGGTTCCCATCCCCCTGCCAAATTAGTTTAAACCCTCCCTAACAGCTCTATTAAACCTTCCGACCAGGATATTGGTCCCGTTTGAGTGCAGGTGTAACCCGTCCAGTTTGAACAGGTCATACTTCCCCCAGAAGAGATCCCAATGATCCAAGAATCTGAAGCCCTGCCCCCTGCACCAGTCTCTCAGCCACACATTCATCTGCCTGATCCTACTATTCTTGCCCTTGCTAGCACGTGGCACAGGTAGCAATCCCGAGATTACTACCCTGGAGGTTCTGCTTCTCAGCTTCCTTCCTAACTCCCGGAAATCTCTCTTCAGGACCTCCTCCCTTCTCCTATCTATGTCATTTGTACCAACATGTACCAAGACAACTGGCTGCTCGCCCTCTCCATTCAGAATATTCTGGACCTGACCCGAGACATCCCGTACTCTGGCACCTGGGAGGCAACGCACCATGCAGGTATCTCTTTCAGGCTCACAGAATCTCCTGTCTGTTCCCCTGACTATGGAATCCCCTGTGACTACCGCATTCCTCTTCTCCCTCCTTCCCTCCTGCACAACAGTGCCAGAGACCCGGTCACCGTGGCTGTCCCCTCTCAGGTCATCCCCCTCAACAGCATCCAGAACAAGATACTTATTGCTGAGGGGGACAGCCACAGGGGTGCTCTCCACTATCCCAGTCCCTGTAGCACATCACTAATCCCAGGCCTCCAGTCAGAGAGGCAACTATCTACTACCACTCTCTGGCTTCTCCCGCAAAGCCAATTTCTAATCAATTTTACTACCTCATCTTGAATGCCAAGTCGGTTGAACCTTCTTGACTAACCTCTCATGCGGGATCCTCCTTTTCAAATGCTTTGCTAGAGTCCATGTAGACAACATCCACTGCCTTGTCTTCATCCACTTTCCTTGTAACTTCCGAGAAAAATTCTATAATATTGGTTAGACATGACCTACCATGCATGAAGCCATGCTGAGTATCCTTGACCAATCCATGTCCATCCAAATACTATATCTGGTCCCTTAGGTTACCTTATACTAACTTTCACAACTGATATCAGACTCAGCAGGCTATAATTTGCTTGTTTATGTTTAACGCCTTTCTTAAACAGTGGAACAACATTGGCTGCCGTTCAATCCTCTGGTAGCTCTTCTGTCGTCAAGGATGACTTTAAATATCTCTGCTAGGGCCCAGGCAATTTCTGCTCTTGCCTCCTGCAGGGTCTGAGGGAACACTTTCTCGGGTCCTGGAGATTTTTCCACCCTGATTTGTCTCAATACAGCAAACATCTCCTTCTCTATAATCTGTATAGGGTCCATGAAGTTGATCCGCTTTGCCTTACTTCTATAGACTTTACGTCCATCTCCTGATCAAATACAGATGAAAAAATTATTTAAGATTTCACTCATCTGTTTTAGCTCCACACATGGATTACCATTCTGATCTTCAAGAGGACCAATTTCATTCCTTGTAAATCTTTTGCTCTTAATATATCTGTAGAATCCCTTAGAATTCTCCTTCACCTTGTCTGCCAGGGCAACCTCATGCCTTCTTTTAGCCCTCCTGATTGCTCTCTTAAGTGTTCTCTTGTATTTCTTGTACTCCATAAGCACCTCATTTATTCCTACCTGCCTATACCTGCTTTGCACCTCCTTTTTAACTAGGGCCTCAATATCTCTTGAAAAGCAATAAAACCAAGGTTCCCTACACTTTATTTTGAAAGGCACATACAAACTTCGTACTTTCAATACCTCAGTCCTGAAGGCCTCCCACTTGCCAAGCGCACCTTTGCCAGGAACCAGCCTGTCCCAATCCACACTTGCCAGATCCTTTCTGATACCATGTTATCTAAACTTTATGTTAAATGTGAATTGTTTTTTTGTGCTCAGATTACGACTATTTTCTATTTAATCACATAGTGTCTACGGCAAAGAAGGAGGCCATTTGGTCCTTTGAATCCATATCATGTCTGGCAAGAGCTATTAAACTAGCCTTGCGCTCCTTCTCCTTTTCCCACTCCTGCACAGATACTTTAGTGACCCTCGTTTGAAAGTCTGCCTCCCTCCCAACCAAGGGCAGTGTATTCCACATCCTTATTATTTGTTTTCATTTTATATTCCCTGTTTCTTCACTCCTCAGGCACAGGGAACAGTTTCTCTATATCCAGTCTGTCTATATTATTCATAAGTTTTAATATCAGATCACCTTTTCTTTTCTAAGGAAAACAACCTTAGCTTCTTCACTCTATCAACGTGACAAAAGTCAGTCACTCCTTAAGTCACTTTAAACATATGCCCTCTAATTACTTCTGCAGGCTCTTCAAAGCTGTCACAACATTGCTAAAGTATGAATCAGAATCAGGCTTATTATCATTGGCATGTGTCATGAAATTTGTTAGCTTAGCAGCAGCAGCAGTTCAATGCAATACATGATACAGAACAAAAAAAAATAATAAATAAATAAATAACAGTATATGTATATTGAATAGATTAAAAATCATGCAAAATACAGAAATAATATATATTTAAAAAGTGAGGTAGTGTCCAAGGGCTCAATGTGCATTTAGGAATTGGATGGCAGATGGGAAGAAGCTGTTCCTAAATTGCTGAGTGTGTGCCTTCAGGCTTCTGTACCTCCTACCTGATGGTAACAGTGAGAAAAGGGCATGCCCTGGGTGCTGGGGGTCCTTAATAATGGACACTGCCTTTCTCAGACACTGCTCCTTGATGATGTCCTGGGTACTTTGTAGGCTAGTACCCAAGATGGAGCCGACTAAATTTACAACCCTCTGCAGCTTCTTTCAGTCCTGTACAGTAGCCCCCCACCCCCCATACCAGACAGTGATGCAGCCTGTCAGAATGCTCTCCCAGAAATTGTGATGCCCAGAAATGGACACAATGTACTGGTTATAACCAAACCAGTGTTTTAGAAAAGTTCATCATGACTTCATTCATTTCGTATTCTGTATCTTAACATATAAAGTCCAGGATTTCAGATGCTTTTTAGCTTCTTACTCAGTCTGACTCATCAGTTTTGATGAACTGCACCCATATACCACCAATCTGCTTACTCATATAACTCTATATTGTGCCTTCCCAATACTTCTAACAAAATGCAACGCTCCTTAGAATGCTCTTTCACCTGTTATCTATATCTTATTAGAGGGCAAATGTTTAAAGTGAGGAGTATTAGAGGAAATATATTTAAAGTGAGAGATATCAGAAGGCATATGTTTAAAGTGGGGGGGGTAGATTAATTGGAACTTGAGGGGCAACTTCTTCACCCAGAATGTGACCTGTATATGGAATGAACTGCCAGAGGAAATGGTGAGGCAGGTACATACTAACAATATTTTAACTTGAACAAGTACATGGATAAGGAAGGTTAGAAGGGAATATGGGCAAATGTAGGTAAATGAAACTCGCTTATGGAATTCTTGGTCAGCATAAATCAATTGATCAGAAGGGTCTGTCTCCGTACTTGTATGACTCTAGGGTTCTCTGACTCCATGCCAATCAAATATTTTGAATTTACATTGAAGTTTGCTGCCGGTCCTTTCCCATGCTCTTCCTTTGCTTTCCAGAGTTTCTTCTTTTACTTGCCTCCTGGTCGTTCTCTAATCCCTTTCTCATTTGGCACCGGATGTGTGCTCCTTTATTCTGCTTTACTTTATTGTCTATTTACTCAGTCACAAGGTGGAATTTTCTCTTGGCCAACCATTTCAATTCCTATACCCATTCCCATTCCAACATCTTAGTCCATAGCCTCCTCTTCTGCCATGATGAGGCCACTCTCAGTTTTGGAAGAACAACACCTCATAGGTAGTCTCCAACCAAATGACATGATCATCAATTTCTCCACCTTCCAGTAGTTCTCCCTCTCCTCTTCCCTGTTCTTCATTTCCACACTCTGACCTCTTACCTCTCCTCTCCACCTGCCTATCAACCTCCTTGGTGCCCCATCTCCTTCTCTTTCTCCCATGATCAACTCTCCTTTCCTAGCAGATCCCTTCTTCTTCAGCCCTTTGCTTTTTCCACATCACCTCTCAGCTTCCTACTTTATAACTCCCCCCCACCCCAGCCATCTGGTTTCATCTATTATTGGCTAGCTTGTCCTCCTCCTATTCCCCCCACCTTCTTATTTTAGCTTCTTCCACCTTCCTTTCCAGTTCTGATGGAGGGCCTCAGTCTCAATGTCCACTGTTCATTCATTTCTATAGATGCTGCCTGACCTGCTGATTTCCGCCATAATTTTGTGAGTATTGCTCTGGAATTCCAAAATCTGCAGGATCTCTTGTGTTTATTAATGGTGCTCGCAAGGGTTCCTGCTGATTGTGGATAGTGGCACAGTGGCTGGTAGAAATGCTTCCTCATAGCTCTGATCGCTTGAATTCATCCCTGACCGCCAGTGGCTTCTGAGTGGAACTTGCACACTCTCCCTCTCACTGTGGCGGTTTCCCTGGGGTGCTTTAGTTAGGGAACACTCTGGAATTGGGAAGTTGATATGAGTGTGGGGAGAATGAAATGGATAGGCTCGATGGAGAGTCTCAGCCCGAAGTTCATTTCTGTCCATTCAGTAGATGCTGTCTGATCTGCTGAGTTCCTCCAGCACTTTGTGTGTGTTGCTCAAGATTTGCAGTATGTGCAGAATCTCCTGTGCTTCTGTTAGAGAAGGATTAATGTACAAAATGGGTGGTTGACTGATATCTGCAAAAAGAACGGGGGAGACTGGGCTTATTGTTTGCCATGTACAGATATAGTCTGGTTAGGTTTAGATTACAAGTCTTCTACTTGATCATGGTACCCTACTCTTTCCACTGCTGTATTGCATTTGCCACATCAAAGCTGTTAGTTATTGCAGATTTACAGGCAATTTAGTATTATGAGTTATTACTTGTTAAAAATTGAACTGTGGCTGTACAGACTCATGTCAGATATCACCGTTAAATCCACAAAAAAAACTGTTCACAATTTCATAAGTATGTGAAAAATTACTGTAATATGACAGTGCTCCAAAAATTGATAACATCTAATTTAGTCGTAGCTCTATTAAAAGCAAAAGACCACAAGAAATATGAGCTGGAGTAGGCCATTTGGCCCCTTGAGCCTACTCAGCCAGTCAACAAGATCATCACTCATCTGCTACCTCAAATACCACCCCTTGAGTCCATTTGTGTCCAGGAAGCTGTCAATCTCTGTTGTCAACACAGTGGCGTAGTTCTAGTTGCAGCCAACACGCGTAACCCAAAGGTACTGCAGCTTCACAGTAAGGTGGCAAATGGAATATAACTGGAAAGTAGATGGGGGGGCTGAAATTCCCTGTTCCTCCTTCAATCTTCCACCGAAGTGTTGGCAAGGGATCAACAGACACAAAGGACAATGTAACTGAAAATCAGAAAAACTACAGATACCAGAAATTTATTTTTATTCTTATTTACTGAGATACAGAGCGGAGCAGGTCCTTCCAACCCTTCGAACCACGCTGCCCAGCAATCCCCCGATTTAACCCTAGCTTTTAAACATGGGACAATTTACAATGGCCTCTGTTCCTCCCTCTGCAACTGGATCCTCAACTTCCTAACCAGAAGACCACAAACTGTGCAGATTGGTGATAGCATATCCTCCTCGCTGACAATCAACACTGGCGCACCTCAGGGTTGTGTGCTTAGCCCACTGCTCTGCTCTCTATATACACATGACTGTGTGGCTAGGCATAGCTCAAATACCATCTATAAATTTGCTGGTGATACAACCATTATTGGTAGAACCTTAGGTGGTGACGAGAGGGTGTACAGGAGTGAGGTATGCCAACTAGTGGAGTGGTGTCACAGCAACAACCTGGCACTCAACGTCAGTAAGACAAAAAAGTTGATTGTGGACTTCAGAAAGGGGAAGACGAAGGAACACATACCGATCCTCACAGAGGGATCAGAAGTGGAGAGAGTGAGCAGCTTCAAGTTCCTTGGTGTCAAGATCCCTCGGGATCTAACCTGGTCCCAACATATCGATGTAGTTATAAAGAAGGCAAGGCAGCGGCTATACTTTGTTAGGAGTTTGAAGAGTTTTGGCATGTCAACAAATACACTCAAAAACTTCTATAGTCATACCGTGGAGAGCATTCTGACAGGCTGCATCACTGTCAGGTATGGAGTGGCTACTGCACAGGACTGAAAGAAGCTGCAGGGGGTTGTATATCCAGTCAGCTCCATCTTGGGCACTAGCCTACAAAGTACCCGGGACATCTTCAAGGAGCAGTGTCTCAGAAAGGCAGCTTTCATTATTAAGGACCTCCAACACCCAGGGCATGCCCTTTTCTCACTGTTACCATCAGGTAGGAGGTACAGAAGTCTGAAGGCAGACACTCAGCGATTGAGGAACAGCTTCTTCCCCTCTGCCATCTGATTCCTAAATGGACATTGAAGTTTTGGACACTACCTCACTTTTTTTTAATATACGGTATTTCTGTTTTTGCACGTTTCTAATCTATTCAATATACTTGTACTGTAATTGATTTATTTATTATTTTTTATTTTATTATTGTTATTTTTTCTCTCTGCTAGATAATGTATTTCATTGAACTGTTTGCTGCTGAGTGAACAAATTTCACATCACATGCTGGTGATAAGAAACTTGATTCTGATTCTGACCAATTAACCTACTAACCAGAATGTTTTTAGACTGTGGATGGAAATTGGAGCACCCAGAGGAAACCCATGCAGTCACAGGGAAAATGTATAAACTCCTTACAGGCAGCAGCAGAATATGAACCTGGGTCACTGCTAATGTAAAGCATTGTGTTAACCACTATACTACAGCTCTGTTTTTACTTCATCTAAAATAAAAACAGAAAATGCTGGCAACATTATTCAACTTGTCAGGAAGCTTATGTGCAAAGAGAATTAGAATCATCTTTAGTCTATGTATCAGAATAGTTTAAATCATAGACACTTTGCTTATCAACATTTTCTGTTCTTATCGCAACGAAAATGTATCTAGTTGCATTATAGGTTTGTAGACAACACAATTAAACTTGTATTCAGCAGTATGAACATTGCAAGCTAGTTAGCACAGAACTTATCCATTGATCTACGTTGGTTCTTTTTAATCTTGTGATGTATTGGAACAAGGAACAGTCTTGCATATTCCTCTCCTCCACACTGGACCAGGCACATAAATATTGCAGCTATAGAAGAAAACAAGAGATTGGGTATCTCCTGTGGTGAATGACTCACCTCTTGGTGTCCTGAAGCCTTAGCATAGTACAAGTTAAGAATGTAATAGAATATCCTTCACTTGCCTGGTGAGTGCAATTTCAACAACATTTGAGAAGCTAAGCATTATACAGAGAAAATCAGTCCACTTAATTATCACTATATCCATCAGTTTACTCCTCCACCATCATGGAATTTTCAATTAAAATGGGTGGCCAGCCCATACTCCTGCCACCCTAACAGGGATAGGGTTCCTCTTGTCCTCACCTACCACTCCACCAGCCTCCACATTCGACACATAATTCTCCACAACTTCTGCCATCTCCAACAGGATCCCGCCAGCAAGAATATATTTCCCTCCCCCCCTACTTCCCGCTTTCCGCATGGATTGCTCCCTACTCGACTCTTTTGTCCATTTGTCCCACCCCACTGATCTCCCTCCTGGCACTTATCCTTGCAAACAGAACAAGTGATACACCTGCCTCTACACCTCCTCCCTCACTACCATTCAGGGCCCCAAACAGTCCTTCCAGGTGAGGTGACACTTCACCTGTGAGTCTTTTGGGGTCATCTACTGTATCCAGTGCTCCCATCGTGGCCTCCCCTATATCGGTGAGACCTGATGTATTTTGGGAGACTGGTTCGCCAAGCACTTACACACCGCCAGAAAAAGCGGGATCACCCAGTGGCCACCTATCTTAATTCTACTTCGCATTCCCATTCTGAAATGCCTATCCATGGCCTCCGCCACTGCTGCGATAAGGCCACACTTTGGATGGAGTGACAACATCTTATATTCTGTCTGGGTAGTCTCCAACCTGATGGCATGAACACTGATTTCTCAAACTTACGGCAATACCTCCCCACCCCACCTCCCCTTCACCATTCCCCATCCCCTTTTTCCTTTCTCACCTTATTTCCTTACCTGCCCATCACTTCCCTCTGGTTCTCCTCCTCCCTTTCTTTCTTCCATGGCCTTCTGTCCTCCTCTATAGACGCCCCCTTCTCCAGCCACGTATCTCTTTCACCAATCAACTTCCCAGCTCTTTACTTCATCCTCCCCCCTTCAGGTTTCACCTATCAGCTTGTGTTTCTCTCTCTCCCTCTCTCTCTCTCCCCCACCCCCCACCATGTTTTAAATCTACTCCTCACATTTTTTCTACAGTCCTGTTCAAGGGTCTTGGCCTGAAACAGTGGCTGTACTCTTTTCAATAGATGCTGCCTGACCTGCTGAGTTCCTCCAGCATTTTGTGTGTGATGCTTGGATTTCCAGCATCTGCAGATTTTCTCTTGTTTGTGATTGGATCAATAAATGTTTGCCAGCTATGCTGACAACACAAAAAAAAAGATGCAAAAAAAGCAAAAGTAAATGGACAAAAAGAAATTACTTTACCAAAAATACTACAATTCACTTTGATAATTGGTAAAATTAACCTCTGTTGAAATGTTACTTGAAAAATCAAACTGTAAAGCAAAGGAAGACCTCAGTAAAGATTTACTAAAGCCTGTCTGTAACCTTTGATGTTTCACACTTTGGCTGGAGGGTCTTTTGAGTTCTCTGTGATAAAAAACCAACCAGAGAAGATTGGATTTTAAATAAATGAGCAATAAGTAAAACATAATACTCTATGAAAGGATTATACCAAAGTATTCTTAAAAAGAAATAAAACTATTTTTGGCCCAAACCATCAACTGTCTATTCCTCTCCATAGATGCTGCCTGACCTGCTGAGTTCCTGCAGCATTTACAACTCTGGAAACAGTGTGTATTATAAATTAATGATATTGTTGGTGGCCTAGCTTCAACATTAGGTTTACAGGTAAATATCTTAGGGTTAGTGTTTTGGAGTGTTATGCATTTTTGTGCAGTGATAACCTATAGGTTATTTTTAGTACATCCACACAGGAATTTTGTGCTGTGTCTGATCAATCTAACTGCAGGATAGATTTATGTTGGACTGGAATTGCTGTGTGGGTAAAATTCAACAGATTTAATTCAGTAAAGACTTGCCTGCTTTATCGCAGAAGAAATAGAAGTAATAAAATTGACGATTTACTGATAATTGGAATTATAGGAAAGAAAACCAAAGGCAACATCTGAGTAAACAAATATGTTACTGTATTACACGTGCAATGAGTAATGCTTTATATAATCATGAATTCTCAATAATTCATGGAACAACTTGTAACTATTTGGCTGTTTTTTCTGAGCTGGCTAAAAGTGAGCAGTATTGTTCTATTACATTTGCCAGCTCTCAGTTGATGGAACTTTACACTTGCATAATCAAATAATTTTTAAAATTTTAATAAGGATTTTTGTGTCAACCATCTTTTAAGGCAGTAGGATCGAATCCATTAGCCCATTCACCCATTCTGGGTGAAATAATCATCTATTTGCCTAAGGGAATTCGATATTACCATTCCATCTATTCTTTCAGCTTTATACAGCTCAATTAAACCTCTCCTTGGTTCCCTTTGTTACAAAGAAAACAACGTCAGTTTATTCAATCTTCTTTCATAATTCTCTGCTTTCCTCTGCTTTAGACAACATTATTGATGCAATGTCTACACTGTCAGTCTAGGAAATGGATAAAATGCACCATGAGTTCATATCTAATTGCAGCAGTTGGAGAATTATTAAATAATCTGGAATTGTAGGGGGTAAAGAAACAATTGAGTCTCAGTGATGCAAGGTAGTGCTGGTGAACCATGATGATGTGCTGCAGGCAGCTTACAAAGCTTCTAACTATGCTTCTTTTGATCTACTCCCATTTCAATATGCAGCCTATAATTTCCTTTTCAGTAATGTACTTTTGAACTGTCTGTGAGCTAGCAATTTCACGAACTTCTGACGGACTCGGCGGACTTATCGCTCAAGCGTGCTTTAAGCAGACAAAGGTATATCACCATGGCCAAAAGGGAGAAAGGAGTGGAAGACCCCAAGCTAGGCTAAATCGAAGGGGCATAAAACTACCTCTGCCCAGCATCTTGTTAGAAACTGTACTGTCACTGGAGAATAAAATTGAGGACCTGGGGGAAGATTGTTGTATCAGAGGGAAATGAGGAATTGCTGCATTCTCTGTTTCATTCCAGACATGCTGGATACATTGGTTATACCCAAAGACTTCGTAATTCACCAGACGGACCATGCTGCTGATTCAGAGAAGGAAAAACAGTGGGGTCTGTGTTTCATGATAAATTCTTTAGGGCAGCGGTCCCCAACCACCGGGCCGCGAGGAAACTATATGATTTGGCGATATGAGTCAGCTGCACTTTTCCTCATTCCCTGTCACGGCCACTGTTGCGCTTGAACGCACGCGTGGTCATTACCCGCGTGTTATTCATGTCAGCGCGGGAAGAAAATCAACTCCTTGAGTTTGCAAGTGACGGCGGGCTGAAAATTATGTTTGACATAACATCTCTGCCAGCATTCTGGATCAAAGTCAAGGCTAAATATCCTGAGGTAGCCACGAAATCACTGAAAATGTTGCTTCCATTTCCAACATATCTCTGCAATGAATGCAACGAAAACTAAATTGCGGAATAGACTGGACATAAGGAACCCCTTTCGAGTATCGCTGTCTCTCATCACCCCTCGATGGACCGTCTTGTTGCTGGAAAACAAGCCCAGGACTCCCACTGATTCAGCGATATTGGTGTATTGCAATGATTTTATATGTTCATACAGGGAAAATATGTGCTGTGTGTTTAATATCCAAACGTTACTTAAAATGTTATGATGCTATTGACTTATAAGTGACTTATATAACCATATAACAATTACAGCACGGAAACAGGCCATCTCTGCCCTTCTAGTCCATGCCAAACTCTTACTCTCATCTAGTCCCACCGACCTGCACTCAGCCCATAACCCTCGATTCCTTTCCTGTCCATATACCTGTCCAATTTTTCTTTAAATGATAATATTGAACCTGCCTCTACCACTTCTACTGGAAGCTTGTTCAACACTTACTTCAAGCTCCCCTGTCCTCCCCTGATAATTGACTTATCACTATATTCATGCAGGAAAATATGCGCTGTGTGTTTAATATTAAATAAACCTATTTAGAAACGAAATTGAGCATATTAACCACTTATCATCTATATTCCGGTCGTGATTAACACCTCCCGCCCCCAACAGAATCGCCAAAAACGATTTGTAGAAAAAAATCGGCACATACACGCGTGCACACTGGTGCCCACGCAAGGCTTCATGGTCATTGTAGTCTTTCTCGGGGTAAACACAACGTATTTGACTGCTACTTTTATCCGTTGGCAACCCTACCCATCCCCCCACCCCCGCTGGGTCGGCCAGTCCGCAAGAATATTGTCAATAATAAACTGGTCCGCATTGCAAAAAAGGTTGGGGACCTCTGCTTTAGGGTGCTTGGACGCAGCAGTCTTGTTCCACCAACCTGGAACATCTAATGATTAACTAACGACCATTCGTCTTACCAAGAGAGTTCCCCTCTATGATCCTGACTGTAGTTTACATACTGCTGAAGGCCAATATTAAACGTGAACTCAATGTATTGATTGCAGCCATCAGCAAACAAGAAACAGCCTATCTCAGCACCTTTTTTTTTATATCATTATCGGGGACTTCATTCAGGGTTGTTTGAAGAAATCTCTACCCAATTATCATCAACAAATCACCAGGGGTCGCAATACACTCAACCTCTACTGTAGTACAATTAGGAATGCCTAGACTGCATTTCGGGAAGTCTGATCACTTGGCTGTCCTCCTTGTACCTGCACATAGGCAGAGGAGAAAGAGCAAAGCTCCCAAGGTGAGGATAACAAAGAGGAGGTCGCAGGAGGTAGAGAAGCAGCTCTGGGATTACTTTGAGTCAGTGGACTGGGCCGTGTTCTAGGACTTATCAGAGGATCTGAACCAATGTACTGCAGCTGAACAGTTGTAGACAAGTGTGTCCGTAGACAATCATTCAGAGCCTTCCCCAACCAAAAGCCCTGGATGAACCATGAGATCCACAATGTGCTGAGGGCCATATCAGTGGCATTCAGGTCTGGCACCAAGTAAAATACAAGAGGTCCAGGTACAATCTCCAGAAAGCCACTTCTCATACAACATGGCAATTCCAGACCATACTGGAATCACAGAAGGATGCTCAACAACTGTGGTAGGGCTTGAATGCCATCACCTCCTATAAAGTGAAACCAACCAACACGGCTGACATCAAGGCTTCACTCTCAGCGGAGCACAATAGCCTTTTAGTATGCTGGATGAACTCAGCAGGTTGGGCAGCATCAGTTAGAAACGATGAGTCGACATTTCAGGCCGGAACCCTTCGTCAGGACTGAAGAATGAAAGATGGGGAAGGATTTGAAGAATGCTCGTAGAAACATATCATCTGCTGTCACAAGAGATCAACAGCAGATCCCATTTCCTTAGCTCTTCACTCAACCCTGGAACATTTGGACAGGGAAATGCATATTTCAGGATGCTCTTCATCATCTACAGTTCAACATTTAATACTATTATTCCCTTAAAATTAATCAATATGCTGCAAGACCTTGACCTCAGTACCTCCTTGTGCAAATGGATCCTCCATTTCCTCACTTGCAGACCCCAGTCAATTCAGATTGGCAACGACATCTCCTCCACAATCTCCATGAGCACAGGTACACCATGTCAGAGTGAGTTTTTGGGTAGATGATTCATTTACACTTAAATGACTCTGGCCACCAGTCTTCTGTTTGACAAAGTACTGTGGATTGAGTTCATAACAATACATTTCCTAAAAGCTGTGAATACCAGACGCTGTTGATGCCATAGTTTGACCAGATGTTATAGTTTCGAAGACAGTATTATCTATGCTTTATAAATATGAATTGTCCTCTATGTTAGCATGTAAAATACCAAATAAATGTATGGCGGATTTGACTTGCATTCCTAAAGGCTGTGAGTACCAAACCAGACATGTTGGCATCGGGAGGAATGGATGAAGTCAGAAGGTGTGATGTTTTGTATGTAGCTTCAAAAGGAACCATTGTCTGTACTTTGCAAATAAGGATTGCCCTTTATGTTTAGCAAATAAATATTGAGCCCACGTTGGGCTATCAGACATTTTCACCAAAAGTGTCTCTGTCCATATGATGCCTGCTGTACATTGTTGTGTCGAATAAAAAGCTGCTTTGTGTCTACCAATAACTCTGTCTCTCTGGTGATTTCATCCTCACCGCAACACACCATGAGTCTGTGTGCTTAACCCCCTGTTTACTCGCTTTATACTTATGACTGAGGCTACGCGTATCTCCAATTCTATAGTTAAATTTGCTGGTGACACCTCTGTTGTAGGCCGAATCAAAGGAGGTGATGAATTAGCATATAGGAAGGAGATTGAAAATCTGGCTGGGTGGTGCCACAATAACAACCTTTCACACAATATCAGCAAGACCAAGGAGCTGATTATTGACTTCAGGAGGAGGACACTGGAGGTCTTGGAGCCAGTCCTCGTCAGTGGACCAGAGATGGAGAGAGCCAGCAACTTTAAATTCCTCAGTGGCATCATTTCAAAGGACCTGTCCTGGGCCCAGCACATAAATCCCATTACGAGGAAAGCACAGTAGTGCCTCCACTTCCTTAGACATTTACAAAGATTCAGCATGTCATTGAAAACTTTGACAAACTTGTATACTGTAGATGTATGATGGGAAGTATATTGACTGGTTGCATTATGGCCTGGTATGGAAACACTAATGCCCTTGAGCAGGAAGTGGTAGTGGATACAGCTCAGTCCTTTACGAGCAAACCCTTGCCCACCATTGAGCACATCTACACAGAGTGGTGTCTCAGGCCAGCAGCAGCCACCATCTAGGCTTACTATCTATCTCCTTGCCACTGTTATCAGGAAGAAGATACTCGAGTAGGTTCCGGAACAGGTTATTACTCCTCATCCATCAGAGTCTTGAACCAGAGGGGATAACTTCTCTCAACTTCATTCACCCCATCGCTGAACCGTTCCCACAACCTACGGATTCACTTTCAAGGACTCTTCATCTCATGTTCTCAATATTTATTGCCTATGGATTTATTATTATGATTATTATTATTTTCTTTTTGTGTTTGCAGTTTGTTGTCTTATGCATATTGATTGTGTGCCCATCCTGTGGGGACAGGGTTTCATAGATTCTATTGTGCTTCCTGTATTTATTGTGAATGCCTACAAGAAAATGATTCTCAGGGTTGTATATAGTAACATATATGTACTGTGGTAATAAATTTACTTTCATTTTTGGTAACCATTGTGATAAATATCCATGGTAAGCTTGATTCCTTAAAGGGATGAAAGCTGGGTTCCTTTAGCTTGTTGTTTGGCTTATATGTGATCTGGGCCCAGAGGAATATAGTGGACTGTGAAATGGCCTTGGAAGTCACTAACTCCTACACTAACACCAAGAAAGGATAATATTAATTGGACTACCTAGCATTGATCCTTGTACCAATTTCAGAGACAGCAGAAGAGCTCCCAGCTCAGTCAATTTTGTAAAGCCCTTCCCTCGAACATCCACGAAATTGTGTCTTAAAAGAACTGATGCGCAGACTAGCAGCAGTCTGGCATTGTTATATTCGCAGAATCATACAACATGCTAAGTTGCTGTCTGGCCACAATAGAACATAGAATATAGAGCACAACAGCACAGTGTAGGCCCTTTGGCCTATGAACCTACTCTAAGATCCATCTATCCCCGTCAACGTAGCCCTGCATTTTTCTGTTGTACATGTGCCTGCCTGAGAGTTTTTAATGATCTCTGATCTCAGTAGGTCACAGCAGAAGTGTAGAAGTGGGAGGGAATAGCTGTAAAAGTCCTCACCTATGATTTCTGACCCCATGAAATCTCATGGCATTGGGTGAAAACCTGAATGTGGAACCAGCTTTCTGACTAGAACAATGTAATGTAAAATACTACAAAATATGAATTAATTTGACCTCGCCCTCGGTACTCTAATGGCCTGAAACACCTTAAACATGAACCATACCTTCAACTTGCATCTACCGTGTCTCAGCCTGAGCACAAATAACTGAGTGGATCACTCGGAGCTCTCAATTGAAAGACCTGAGTCTGGAATCCATCCTGCCGACAGCTCTCTCCGGCTTGTCAAAGCTAGCCCTGAACCCTTAGCACTTTGTAAGACAAAATTCATACTCATGACAAGTTAGCACAACCATTTCCCTTGGAATTCCCTTCCACTGCCACTCGTTGATTTACCTTGCTCTTTTATAAGTCCATGAATTGATTAATTTAGAAGTGTCACTCTGTTGACAGTTATGACAATCATTTCCTGTCAAGGTCACATTGTGTACAAGTACTCCTGTACCTAGGGTCACTTTATGTACATATAGTCAGTTTATGTATATAAGCTAATCTTATGCCTTTATATCTAATATTTTAAAAATTATGTTCTTCATGCTTATCGCATCTTTTTATGCTGCATTGGATCCAGACTATCAATCATTTTGTTTCCCTTTACACTTGCGTACTGACAAATGACAATAAGCACTTGAATCTTGAACAGCTATGTTTTGATAGGTAAAAGTTTGAATTAATCATCGTTTTGAAAAGTTGGTGAATAGATTGTACTCCTGCAACAGTTCTGATATTTATCGCTTTTAAAAGCTGATTGGGACAAATCCAGACGTAGTGGAACCGTGGATTGTGTTTTACCTGTAGAACTTGTTGACAGCAACATCACAGGGAGTTAGATTGCCTGGTAGTGAAGCAGTTAGAATAGCACTATTAAAGCTCGAGGCATTCCCGACTTCCAAGTTCAATTCTGGTGCCATTCTGTAAGGAGCAACACTCACAACACGCTGGAGGAACTCTGCAGGTCGGGCAGCATCCGTGGAAACGATCAGTCAACGTTTCGGGCCGGAATCCTTCGTCAGGACTGAAGAGGCCCTATAAAGAAGGTGGGGGGAGGGTGGGAAGGAGAAGGCAGGTAGGTGCCAGGTGAAAAACCAGTAAGGGGAAAGATAAAGGGGTGGGGGAGGGGATAGGCAGGAAAGGTGAAGAAGGAATAGGGGAAAGCACAATGGGTAGTAGAAGGAGGCGGAACCATAAGGGAGGTGATAGGCAGCTGGGGGAGGGGGCAGAGTGAAACTGGGATGGGGGACGGGAGGGGGAGGGAATTACCAGAATTCTGTAAGGAGTCTTTGTACATCCTCCCTACGGAATGCATGGGTTACCTCCAGGTCTTTTGGTTTCTCCCACAGTTCAAAGACGTACTGGGTAGGTTAATTGGTCATTGTGATTAGGTTAGGGTTATTAGGTTATTTATTGCTAGATAAATAGATAATTAGCTAAGTTCCCACTGCATCCTGTTTGTGTTTTTATGAATAGCTTCTCTGGCATTCCCTTTCAACTCAAAGCCTGCTTTAAAAGTCCATGGTAGAGTCCTTTGGTTTTCCACGACTGCTGCTTGTTTCACCCTCTACACGTCAATGTCACTCTTTCCCTTCCTCTCAAGACCCAGCATCTCCCTCAATCTACCATGGCAATCAAGTCAAGGTATCAACCCTTGGTCAGTGAGGGGTGCACCACAGTAGTGTAGTGGTCAACACAACACTTTACAGTGCTTCAGATGTAAGATCAGGGTTGAATTCTTGCCGCTGTCTGTATGTTCTCTCTGTGACCATGTGGGCTTCCTCCAGGTGCTCTGATTTCCTCCTAAGTTCCAAAGAGATGCAGTTAGGATTAGTAAGATACATTGGTGCCAGAAGTGTGGCAAAACTTGCAGGCTGCCCCCAGCATATCCCCAACACAAGTGATTAATTTCACTACAGCATCAATGTTTCTATGTGCATGTCAACATAGATTTCTCTAATTTCCAGTAACTGCTCCTCTTTTCATTTTCCCTTATCCCTGTGGCCTGTTTTCGCTCCCCTGCCTTTATGACCTGCCCATTAGCTACATGTTCCTCCCAATGTTTTCCCATTTCCTTCCATTTATTCCCCGGTCTACTGTTCTCTCCTATGTCATTCTTCTTTTTTCAACCCTTTGCCTCTTTGACCTATCACATCCCAGCCTTTCACATCATTCTCTTCTTCCCCCACCTCCTACCTTCCTGTCTTCCTCATTTCACTTGGACTCACCTATCATCTGCCAGCTCATGCTCCACCTCCTACCCCCATCCATTTATTCTGGCTTCTGCCATCTTCCTTTCTAGTGCTGATGAAGAGTCTTGGCCCAAAATGTGAACTGTTCATTTTCCTCCATAAGTGCTCTGTGACCATGTGAGTTCCGACTTTTGTGTATCTTTTGTTTCATTCTTTAAACTTCTCTGTCTGTCATATCTGTTCCGATGATGAGACTTTTCAATAGAATGACTTTGAAGTTCAGAGTTCAAAATTCAAGTAAATTTATTATCAAAGTACATATATATCACCATATACAACCCTGAGATTCATTTTCTTGCAGGCATACTCAGTAAAGCTATAGAATAACATTTTCCTTTTCTCTTAGCCATGACTTTTCCTCACCATAGTTGACATGGCCCTTGACTGTGTCTCATCTATGTCCTGCATGTTTGCTCTCAACCATTCCCTTCCTACTGAAAGAAAGATTGTGACCCTGAATCTTCCAGTCACCTACTATTACAGTTTTCTGTCTCATTCCCAATCTAACTTGCCTGTCTTTGATCTCCAATGAGGACTAATATGGACATGAGAAGAAACACCTCATCATCTGTCTAGCTACAGTACAGTTCTTGGGATTTGATATAGAATCTAGAATTTCAGATAACCATCCTTGTGCTATCACCTTCCCTCCACGGTTGTGCTGCAGGTTGTATTTTAGTGTGCTTTCTTTTTTTCTTTTCTGTCTCTAATTGTTGGTTTATAAAGTAATTGCTACTTTGACAATTTTAGTCTGCACCTTATCATTCTCTCTGTTCACTCCCCCACCCTCCGAATGTAATAAGCATTTATTTTCTCGCTTTCTTGATGAAAGGTCCTTGACTGAAATGTGACTCTTGTTTCTCTCCTCACTGATACCACTTGACCTGCTGAGTGCTTCCAGCATTTTCTGCTCCCATAATAAATTATACCTGTCCAGGTGGTTATTAATGAGTCAATTACCATAAACTCAGTTGCTTTTTTATCAATTGAATGAGAAAATCCAGCTGTTTATTGCTATTCAAAATATAATAACTGGAGACCATATTAACTAAAATTCTACTTGCACACAGGAATTCTGCTTGTGCAAACAAGATCTTATTTGGATTAACAATAACAGGGCTAAAGTTGATAGCCAGTGTCTTTTAATTTTTTTGAAGGTGATCTGAACTGTGAGATGATATGCGTAACAGAAAAGTAACTGAACAAAGGATTAGAGGGACAGGAAGCAAAGTGGCAGAGGATGCTAACATAATCTGTGTGAACTGAGCTCCATTGGCTTTGAAGCAGCAATTAAATAGCTTGCATCAGATAATATGAAGGAATGTGAAGGTCAAAATTTCAGAACGTCTGAAGAAGCAATGGAACAGCTACCACAGGACAACTGACTAAAAATAAGGGATTAAATATAGAGTTTAAGGTTTGTAGCACTCATTGGTATACATCATTAGCTATTGGAATACCTGGGCAGGAGCAAATTGAAACATTAGCCATATTTTTCCAAGCATCTTTTGAACACAACTTGTGCTACAAGAAACTAAAGAATAACAAATGTTCCATGCTGTTCATAATATATAGAAAATATGAAGAAGAAACAGGCTGGGTTGATATGTTCTCCGATCTTGGCAATTAACTTGCAAACATTTCATCACCCCGTAAAGAGATATTTTCAGTGCGCTGTTGATTATGGGGTGTCCTCCAAATGCTTGGCTTTTATATACTTTCCAATCAACTAATTGGATGTCATTTTGGAAACTCAATTGTGATGTGAGGAGAAATCTCGTCGCTGATTGGCTGTGTGGCAAACTTCGTGCATTGTGAGCTAGAAGTTTGCTGGCATCGGGTCAAGGTGTTTGCTTACAGAATTGCTCGCTGAAAACCAGGCTTCTAGGAATTCTCTTGTATGCCGTGTGTTCGCTTGCGCCATGATTTTCACATGAACTTGTGCCCCTCCTGATCTTCATGAGTAGAGACCAGGGACAAGGATCCACAAACATCAATTGCCTGTAAACCAGCATGACCATCTCTCCCTAGTCTCTAATGAACCATCAACCACCCCAGTTACATATCTTCTGAATTATTTCCAGGAAACAGGCTGTTTGACTCAGTCTCCCTATGCTGACGTTTATCATTCATTTTGACAAACTACCTTTACATTGTTCCCATTGCTCTTCATCCCTGTTTCCTAAACAACTATTCAATCCTACATTGACGATTGACATGGTTATGTTTTCTTTTAAATCACTCTGGGACCTCCCCTCTCCCTGTTGCTATACCCTCGGTCTGCAAGATTTTTTGGCATATAGTCACATTTATGCTAAAACAAGAAATTCTTTAGAATGATACCGAATATTTTATGATGACAAATGGTAGATGATGATAACAAATTAGTGAGTGCAAATACATTTGCATTCTGGAAAATTTAAGGCACTATATTTTGGAGTAAAATTTATGAAAGGAATTCCAACAAAAGGCATTGCTAAAATGCTGGGGGAACAGAATAATAAAACAGAAAATGGTAGGAATACTCAGCAAGTTGGGCAGCATCTGTGGAGGGTAATGCAGTGCTACACTTTCAGGTTGATTGCCATTCATCTGAACAAAGCTGCATAAACTGTGCAAATGTCTCTAAAGATCAAAGATAATAATAATATCCCATTAAAAGATAACTGAGTTTGTCTTCATCTTTAAGTTGTGGGTATGGTTAGCAAAGTGAGAATTTATTACTCACTGCCCTTACAAGGTAAATTTTCAGCATCAGAGGGCAATAATCATATAGATCTAGAGGTAGATATTTGGTGGACTGGATAAAATACAATCAGTCTTTAAGGATTGTATAACCTAATCGATAAAGCATCTGGCTTTTGATGTTTGATACAATGGGGGCTTTCAGAGGATTGCATGCTCCGGTCCTGTCGCAGCCAGTTTCATTCAGAAAGCATGGTTTCCAGGGAATCTTGGCTGCAGAGCTTCAGGACTGGCTTGCCTACAGAAGGCTGAGGGTGGTAGTAGATGGAGCAAGTTCTGTCTGAGGTCAGTAACCAGTGGTGTTCCACAGGGATCTGTTCTGGGACCCCTGCTCTTTGTGAATTCTATAAAGAACTTGGGTAAGGAAGTGGAAGGATGGGTTAGTTAAGTTTTCAGTTGACACAGCGTTGGTAGTGTTGTGGGTTACAACAGATGCTGACAGGATGCAGAGCTGGGCAGAGAAATGGAAGATGGAGTTCAATCTGGAGAAGTGTGAAGTGATTCACGTTGGAAGGCTGACCTTGAAGGCAAAGTACAGAGTTAATGACAACATTCTTGGCAATGTGGAGGATCAGAGGGATCTTAGGGTCCATGTCCATCAGTTCCTCACAGAGGCCTCGCAAGTTGGTAGGAGTTGTTAAGAATGTGTATGGTGTGTGGCCTTACATTAGTTTGGGATTGAGCTCAGGAGCTGCAAAGTAATGTTGCAGCTCTAGAAAGCCCTGTTTGGACCACACTGGGAGTATTGTGTCCATTTCTGCTTGCCTCATTATGGAAGGGTGTGGAAGCATTAGAGAGGGTACAGAGGAGATTTAACAGGATGTTGCCTAGACTAAGGGTTGAGGCTAGGGCTTTTCCTGGAACAAAGGAAGATGAGATATGACTTGTTAGAGGTGTATAAGACAATAAAAGGCATTGACAGAGTGGACAGTCAGCACCTTTTTTCCCAGTGCAGAGTGACTAATATAATAAGGCATAATTCTAAGGTTATTGGAGGAAAGTTTAGGTGTGATATCCGAGGCAGGCTTTTTACATAGAGTGGTGGATGCATGGAACACACTGCCAGAGGAGGTGGTAGAGGCAGGTATATTTAAGAGGCACATGGATGAAAGAAGAATGAAGGGCAATGTGGGAGGGAAGGAGGGTTAGGCTGATCTTAGAGTAGATTAAAAGCTTGGCACACCACCGTGAGCTGAAGAGCCTGCTCCGTGCTCCACATACTTCTCTGCAACCTCTGTCATCTCCACGGGATCCCACCACCCAGCACATCTTGCCCCCCCCCCATTTTCGGCTTTCTGCAGAGATCATTCCCTACGTGACCCCCGCCCCCCCCCCGATCATTCATCCCTCCTCACCGATCTCCATCCTGGCACTTACCCTTGCTACAGTGGAACAAGTGCTACACCTCCTCTCTCACTACCATTCAGGGGCCCCAAACAATCCTTCCAGGTGAGGTGACACTTCACCTGTGAGGCTGTTGGGATGATCTACAGTATCCTGTGCTCCTGGTGTCATCTGCTGTATATTGATGAGACCCAATGTAGATTGGGAGACCGCTTCACCGAGCACCAATGCTTAATCTGCCAGATAAAAGTGGGATCTCACGGTGGCCACCCATTTCAATTCTACTTCCCATTCCCATTCTCACATGTCATTCCTTGGCCTCCTTTACTGCTGCGACGAGGCCACACTTAGGTTGGAAGAGCAACACTTTATATGCTGTCTGGGTACGCTACAACCTGATGTCATTAACATCGATCTCTCCAACTTCTGGTATTCCTCCCCCCTCCCCCTTCAATTCATTCCCCCATTCTCATTTTCCTCTCTCTCCTATCTCCTTACCTCCCTATCTCCTCCCTCTGGTGATCCTCCTCCCCTTTCTTTCATGGTCTTCTGTATTCTTCTATCAGATCCCTCCTTCTCCAGTCCTTTATCTCTTTCACCAATCAACTTTCTAGCTCTTTACTTTCCCCCTCCCCCTCTCCCAGTTTCACCTATCACTACCACCTTGTACTTCTTCCTCCCCTACTCCTACCTTCTGGCTCTGACGTCCCATCTTTTTTAAAGTCCTGATGAAGGGTCTTGGCATGAAATGTCAACTGCTTATTCTTTTCTGAAGGTACTGCCTGACCTGCTGAGTTTCTCTAGCATTTTTTGTGTGTGTTGATTTGATTTCCAGCATCTACGGATTTTTTCCATGTCCATTCTGTGTTGTACTGTTCTATGTTCTGTCTTCTCTAAAAGTCATTGATTATAGAAAGCTCAGAAAAGTGGGAAATTCACATTGCAATAAAAAGGAAGCTAAAATAGTTTTCAATTTACGGAAACATTCTGAGAGAATAACCATAGATCTTTTTGTGTGTTGTTAGATAATTAAGACTAAAGAGGTATAAGCTGAGAATTATCATTGTAAGAATGAAAGGGGAAGGTCAGCAGTGTTTAAGAATCATGGCTTTTCAAGCAGAAATTATATAATTTATTATTATTTAAAGATCAAGCACGGTAGCAACAAGCCTGAGCAGTCCATTTACTGCCACGTGACCATTTGACCTACTATACCGTACGTCTTTGGAATGTCGGAGGAAACTCTAGAGCAACCGGCGGATACCCACCTTTTCACAGGGAGCACGTACAAACTCCTTTCAGAGAGTGACGGAGTTGAACTCAGGTCGCTGGCACTGTAATAACATTGTGCTGGCCGCTAAACTACCATGCTGCCCTCCTACACTAACGCCCCGTCCTTAAAACTGAATTAAAGGAGTTCTTGAGATAAAGGCATCTTAAAGGATGGACAAATAAGGATTAGATTGATTTGGGTAAAGAGTTAGTTCTGGTACGGGATCAGTAACAAGTTCCTGTGCTATAACGCCTATATTACAGTCTGGGAATTTTTCTCTCGAATGAAGCTGCGCCTTACACTTTCCAACATTGGCAGATGGAAGCACTGCATGCTTCTAATATGCCCTGACCTTCACTTTGAGTTCTTAGCTTGAAACAGCTGCACAGAACAGCTGCAATGCACTCAAGAGGGAACAAAATCGTCCAAGGGAAACAAGTCCAAAATTTGTGATGACAAATTAAAAAGTTGTTCAAATTGAGGACTTCCTCAATAATGTTTTATGGTCAGAGGAATCGGAGAAGACTATTTTGCTCATTAGGTCCATGTTGCCATTCATTGATGTCATTGGAGGCCTATCAGTTGAACCCAATTATCTGTAGGCCCCAATAACTGGTTAACAAAAATCTATCATAAACTCATCAAGGTCCCTCCTCATACCTGTTCTCTGGTGAAGAAGGGTTATCAGTCCATAATGTCGACTCTTTTTCTTTCTACAGTTGCTGCCTGATCTGCTGAGCTTTTCCCAGTATTTTGTGTTGTTTTGTTTCAGATTTCCAGCATCTGCATTTTTTCTTTTAATTTTCATTTAACTGTTGAATTCCAGAGTATTCCTCGTAGAACAGTCTTGAAAGTTATATTCTCTCATCTCTCAACCTTACCCTTTTGAAAGCACTAATTGACCCTGTTTTCTTCTGTGGAATTCCACAACATCATCACCCGCTGGATAAAGCAATATCTGTATCTTTCAAAATGGCCGGTTTGAAAATAGTTTTCCCTGGTACTGGAACCAGCATTTCACAAGAACAAGTTTGCACTTTAAACCTTGGTGATATTGGTCACCTCTCCAAGTTTTGCTTTACTGGGATCAATCTCAACTCTAGCACTCTTAGATTTAATTTACATGACTGACACAACACCAATTCCTTTATAACAAAGACTTACAAACCTTAAATATAGACGGCTTGTTGTAACTACAATTCTGATGTGTCACTGATAATATCATGGAGGCTGACTCTCATGTATTTTTTTTAATCCTAACATAAAGTCTAAGGTTGTTCTATATAGAGCAAAGAAGTTTGAGAAAAGATTTGATGGAAGTGTCTAAATCAAGACTGATTTAGACAGAATAGATAGAAGGGTGCAATCCCATCAGCAGGTCAGCGGATAGGGATTGAAGTTTTCTATTGAAGATGCAGGGGGATGTGAGGGAAAACTATTATATTGAAGGTAATTACGATCTGTGGAGATTGTAGAAGGAAACTCATCACTATCAGATTTTTCATCAACAGCATGCAGAGTGGTGTTCTCTTTAAAACTGCACCTTGACTTTTTAGCACTTTCTCTTCCTTGTGCAGTCCATTTATTTTTGTCCGTTCGACATGCTCTTTGTATATAATGTACTTTGTTGCATTTTCTGCAAATTTCATCTTGAAATCTGCTTTTGCTTGATGTATGTGAGCCCCTGCCACAATGTTAACGCAACTTGTCCGGTTGGGCTGGTTTCTGTTTAGACGCTGTAATTTTATTCACATTCACTTTCATTCCTGATTGCAACTCATTTGTCCCTCTGTCTGCGGTTTTCATTGAAACAACAATTTCAATTGCTCTCTTGAATGTAAGCTGTGCTTCAGTTAGGAGCCATTTTTGAATGCTTTCTTTTAAGATTCCACAAACTAAATGATTTCTTGGTGCATCATTGAGCCCATTACCGAACTGACAATGCTCAGTCATTCTTCTCAGTTCAGCCATGTACACTGAAGTGAACTTCCCTTCCTTTTCATTTCGCATATGAAACCAAAAGCACTCTGCAATCAACAATGGCTTCAGTTCTAAATGTTCCTGCCTCACTTTTACAATAGTAGCAAAACTAATTTCTGATGGTTTAGTTGGAGCACTCAAACTCCGAAGTAAACGGTATGCCTTTAAACCCAATGAACTCAGCAAAATTGGCACTCGCTTTTCATTGGCTATTTCATTTGCTTCAAAATACTGTTCCAATAGTTCAGTATAGATGAGCCAATTACCCAATGTATAATCAAACTCATCATTCTTTCCAATGTATCTTGCCACTTCTGATCTTCTTGAATGATTATTATCACCCAGGACTCACTCTTTATGAAGGTGGAAAATTTTCACTTTCTGCGTTTTCTTTTAAAACTTGATCATGCCTTCTGAAGAACACGTGCTGCTCTGTTTCGACGTTGCTCTTGCTGCATCTTATTTCAAATGTCTCACTGCACTCTTAACAGGTCGGGTTCGTTTTAAAAATTCCTCCTCGCCAATGTTACGCTTTGTAACTCCAAAGCATTAAATTAATTCAAAGGAAAACACAGAAGTCTGAAATGCAGGTCCAGCTTCGTCTTTAAGCGAGGCGCATACGTATCCCCTGGTAGCGTGATGTCGTGTGCAATCAACGTATTTTTAAATATAACCTGTAATGAATTATTTAAACAAACAGGAATGCTTAATCAACTGATTATATATGCTTACTCAAATATTATTAAAATATCAAATATACAACCTATACAATTAATTTACTATCATATGCCTGATGGACTGAATAATCTCCTTCTATGCCATAACAATACTATGATTCTATGAATTTAATTCCAATTATTTAAGTCTACTTTAAATAAATTTTGTTCAAACTCAAGTGATTTCTCCTCTAGAATTATAGTACATGTTGCAAAATATTACTTAAATGAAGCACTTTAATTCAGAACTGTTTTGCTACTGCGGTTTCAAGCATTCAGGCTTGGATTTGCCTGAAATAGCCAAGAGTGCAAATGAAATGATTTCACTACTTCAAGAAGATAGAGACTACAAAGAATTTGAAGGTATTGACAATCATCTTGAATGTTACAATGAACATGAATATTTGGAGGATGTAGTTGAAAGCACTGTTTGAAAGCAGTCTATTATCTGCACCAGGTGTTCATGCTGATTTTTATGTTCACTAACAGTGAATTAAAAGAACACATCAGCATTCACTCAAGGATTTCCCCATTGACTATTATTAAGAGCTAATACATAGTTTTATAGTACTGTAGTAGTTTTGATAGTGTTGTAATTTATTTCACTTAAATACAAAATTTGTTACTCAGTTAAACAGTAGTTTGTCTTTTCTATATCTTTGTAGCAATTTTCGTGAAACCAGCTAATTGGGGCAGTCATTTAATTGGGCCAAAATGGATTTGTCCAGATGTGTCCCAATTAACCAGAATTCACTGTACTTATTGATAATACTTATTGTTAGTCCTGACGAAGGGTCTCGGCCTGAAACATCGACTGCACCTCTTCCTAGAGATGCTGCTTGGCCTGCTGCGTTCACCAGCAACTTTTATGTGTGTTACTTATTGATAATGATGGTTTAATTTTGTTTAGATCGCATGCTAAAGTTGAGCTTTCTGGTGCTTTTATCAGGTTAAACCTGAACAGCAGAAGGTCTACATCTAACCAGTCATTAGATGTGAAGGTGAAAAAAATCTCAGTTATAATAACCAGAAAATGAAGCCTTTGCTGGGATAGCATAAAAATACATAGATGTTTTCATAAGTAGTCAGTATTAAAGTAAGTAATGGATGTTGAATCACTAATATTCTTTTTAAAAAATTCAGAATGAAGAGCTTAGGCCAAGTTTGATCTTGTGTTGGATCAGATAAAAACTTGGACGATTGGTTCATAGGATAGCCTGATTTCTGATGGGAATTTCAACCCAAAATATAAACCAGGTCCCTCAGAATTTAAACTACCATTTCTGGCGTGCAGTCACAATTAATTCTGTTGGGAACTACAAGAAAAGACCCATCAATAGATGAAATATGAATGAGAAAATAATATGGATACAAAAATGTTGGCCTTGCTATCCTTTTTTAAAAATATGAAGTATAAGCACCAATACTTGACAATCCAAATGATGCAGTATTTCCCTGATTCTAGAATGTTCAACTAGACTCATATGTTTCACCAAAACTGAAACTTCCATTCCCGCTGAAAACGAGAATGATACTAATGATATAACGTCATATGTGGCAAAAGGCATTGTTTGGATAGCAGGTCTTCGTCGTGCTTCTCCTTCAAAAACAATACACCATACATGCATTTTTTGAAGGGAAAGACACAGAAGTGGGTGACTTCAAGGTAAAGAGAACCACTCTCTGTATCTGTTATGCTGATATGTCTGAGAGAGCACTGCAGCTCAACCTAGACCTCACAGCATCTGTTTCCAGTTCATTGGCCAGAAACTATTTTGATAAATTATGTGGGTTGTTCCATTTGAAGAAAATGTATCAGTGGTGTAAAGGCCAGTGGCAAAGAGACTTCCAGTTTTCTTTTAATTTCTGTCGTATCCTGAGTACGCACAAGAAATGTGAGCTTCATGTGAGCTACGTTAATTTTGTCTTCTACATGGCACCAGCGAACAGCTTTCTCATTTGGCCTCAGGCACAAGGGACTCAGGTGACTACTCTTCCAAGTCAACAACTTCCTGCCATGGAAGGTGCCTTACAAACTGCAAATGCTCCTGCCCGCAGAACAACTTGCCTTGTGATGACAAGTTGTGGTCCATCCTGTGCTGTACATATTTTCCAGATAAGTTTGTTAGGGACCAAGGATAATTATTTTATCAGTCACAGAACGAAATCATCTGAGGGGATACTGCATAGAAACAAAATCTTTGACCCATCATGTCCACACCAGTCCCTGCATACCATGAATACTATTCCCATTTTCCAGGGTCTACACCATAGCTGTCTATGCCCTGGTGGTTCAAAATGTTTCACTGAGTACTTCTTAAGTGTTGGGAGAGTCTCTAACTCCTCCACCCCTCATCAGTGTATTTCAGATTCCTTCCATCCTCTGGGTGAAAAAAGTCTTCCTCAGATCATCTCTTAATCTCTTTCCCCTTACCTAACTATGCCCTGTGGTTTGAACACCTCTGAATGAGGAAAAGTTTCTTCCTGCCGACACTATTTCTCTCCTAGTAATTTTGTGTTTCTTAATCAGGTCCCCTCAGCATTCTCCGGAGCAAAGAAAACATAGAAACATAGAAACCCTACAGCACAATACAGGCCCTTCAGCGCACAAAGCTGTGCCAAACATATCCTTACCTTAGAAATTACCGAGGGTTACACATAGCCCTCTATTTTTCTAAGCTCCATGTACCTATCCAGGAGTCTCTTAAAAGACCCTATCTTATCTGCCTCCACCACCATCGCCGGCAGCCCATTCCACACACTCACCACTCTCTACGTAAAAAAACTTATCCCTGATATCTCCTATGTACCTGCTTCCAAACACCTTACAACTTTGCCCTCTCATACTAGCCATTTCAGCCCTGGGAAAAAGCCTCTGACTATCCACATGATCAATGCCTTTCATTATCTTGTACACCTCAATCAGGTCACCTCTCATCCTTCGTCGCTCCAAGGAAAAAAGGCCTAGTTCACTCAACCTATTCTCATAAGGCATGCTCCCCAATCCAGGCAACACCCTTGTAAATCTCCTCTGCACCCTTTCTATGGTTTCCACATCCTTCCGATAGTGAGGCGACCAGAACTGAGCACAGTACTCCAAGTGGGGTCTGACCAGGATCCTATATAGCTGCAGCATTACCTCTCGGCTCTTAAACTCAATCCCATGATTGATGAAGGCCAATGCACCATATGCCTTCTTAACCACAGAGTCAACCTGCACAGCAGCTTTGAGTGTCCTATGGACTCGGACCCCAAGACCCCTCTGATCCTCCACACTGCTAAGAGTCTTACCATTAATACTATATTCTGCCATCATACTTGACTTACCAAAATGAACCACCTCACACTTATCTGGGTTGAACTCCATCTGCAACTTCTCAGCCCAGTTTTGCATCCTATCACTGTCCCACTGTAACCTCTGACAGCCTTCCACACTATCCACAACACCCCCAAACTTTGTGTCATCTCAGACAAACTCAGCTTACGTAAGAACATAAGAAATAGGAGCAGGAGTAGGCCTTCTGGCTCATCGGCCTGCCCCGTCACTCAATAAGATCATGGCTGATCTGTCCGTAAACTCAGCTCCATCTATCTGCCTTTTCCCCATAACCCTTAATTCCCCTACTATGTAAAAATCTATCTAACTGTATCTTAAATATATTTAGTGAAAAAACCTCAACTGCTTCCCTGGGCAGAGAATTCCACAGATTCACCACTCGCTGGGGAAAAACAGTTTCTCCTCATCTCCGTTCTAAATCTTCTCCCTTGAATCTTAGGCAATGTCCCTTAGTTCTAGTCTCACCTACCAATGGAAACAACTTTCCTACTTCTATCTTATCTATCCCTTGCAAAATTTTGTATGTTTCTATAACATCTCCTCTCATTCTTATCCGTTCTCACCAGATAACCAAAGCATCCCATTCCAGGCCAAACTCTAGTTTATCTCCTCCTCGTTCTTTCTTATGTAATCACATTCTTCTTCTTGTATGATGAAATGCAAAAGTTGCTGTTGTTGTGGCCTAAAGATGCTTTAAAGAATTCTACCATGTCCCTTCTGCTCCTTGATTCTGTATTCCAGTTTATGGAGACAAATATTCCTCAAGGCCTTCTTAACCACAAGGCCTTCTTGGCCCATTTGTTGCCATCTTCAGAGATCGTTGGACTTGTATACCAAGGTGCTTTGTTCCTCAATATCCCCTTGGACCCCACCGTTCACTGAGTTTTCCCTACCCCTCATTACTACTCCCAAAATCACCTCACACCAGTCAAGATTAATGCCCACACAAAATAATCTGCAGATACTGGGGTCAAAGCAACACTCACAACACGCTGGAGGAACTCAGCAGGTCGGGCAGCATCCGTGAAAAAGATTGGTTGACATTTCGGGCCCGAACCCTTCGTCAGGCCCCTTCCCTGTACAGTCTTGACGAAGGGTTCCGGCCTGAAACGTCGACCGATCTTTTCCACAGATGCTGCCCGACCTGCTGAGTTCCTCCAGCGTGCTGTGAGTGAAGATTAATGCCCATCTGTCAATGCTCTGCCCATCTTAAACACCAAATTAATATCATCCTCTGGCTTTAGAATTCCCTCTTCACTATCAATGACAACACTGCTAAAGGACTGACTCACTATTAAATCAGCTGGTGAATCCACTCCAGTTGCTGTTAAAGTAGTGTCATAGCAGACCAGCATTAATTTATCCTTTTTGGGAGCTGGAATCTTCTTTAAATGACTGAAGGCAGATTTTGAGATCATTTCCATTTTACTAAAATGTGGGATTAAGAAACGTCAGAATCTATTGACTATTTAGCATTAAAAAAGAAATACCATGTCATAATTTATATTCATTAAAGAATACACTCTTTTTAAATTCTATGATACTGCCATTTGCGATTCCTCAGAAACAAGAAAATTGATATGAGTAAATTGTTATAATCAGTGATATTGACTTAAAAGCTTGGAGATTCATGTTGTAGAAAACTGGAAATTGTACAAGCAAGGCCAGAAAACAATGAAGTTTGGGGTTATGAAAATCGCTTGACCTGATGGCTAACTACTTGTGCAAAGGTCATTAACAAGCTTTGTAGAATTAATATTGCTGTGAAACCTAAAGGTTTTTTTTTACTGTAAATGCAACATACCCAGTTTTTCCATTCAAAACAACATCTCAGTGGCTTTGCCCTGTCTGGAAAAAGATATTTTAACACTGCTTGGTTCACTTTTTGACTTAATTCAGTCCAAAGTCATAGGATTTCTTTCCACTCTCAAGATAGATGTCTGATAATAGATGTCTTGTGATATAAGAAATAACTGAAGCCTGATTAACCAACTGTTCAGCAGTCTTACAATAGTGGGGTAGAAGTTGTCCTTGACTCGGATGGTACGTGTGTTCAGGATTTTGTTTCTTCTGCCCAATGGGAAGGGGGACAAGAGTGAACGTCTGGGGTGGGTGGGCTCTCATGTTCATGCTGGCTGCTTTACTGAGCCGGTGTGAAATGTGGTCAGAGTCCATGGAGGGGAAGCTCATTTCAGTGATGAGCTGAGCTGTGACCATAACTTTCTGTAGTTACTTGCCATCAAGTGCAAACAGTTGCCATACCAAGCCATTATGCATCTAGACAGAATGCTTTCTATGGTGTAACAATAAAAATTGGTGAGGTTCAAAGCAACCATGCCAAATTTCTTTGTGCTCATAAGTAAGTAGGGGTGCTAGTGAGCTTTCTTGGCTGTGGCTGGACTGTACAGGCTATTGAACTTGAAACTCTCGACCATCCCCCTCCCTCCTGCACTCAGACATTGTTATTTGAGAAATGACCCACTCAAGATGGCACTGGCAATATATGGCAACGTTTTGGAGGCAACTCTCAAAACTACTAGATGTATTTCCTTTGAGCTATGAATGCTGCAATCTGCAGCATGTCATTTCCCTTTAAGAAACTTTCATTTGAACTGCCAAAATGAACAAGCTTCTTTTGCACATTGGTTGCTTGTCAGTGTTTCATTGTGCATAGTTTTTCGTTGATTCTATTGTATTTCTTTGTTCTACTGTGAATGTCCATAAGAAAATGAATATCAGATTAGTATATTGAGGTGTATATGTACTTTTATAATAAATTTATCCTGAGCTTTGAACTGTGAGCTTTGAATATTATCTGCATACTTGCATGTGAAGTCAAAGCAGAATCTGGCCATGTAGTTGTGAGTTTATAGGGAGCAGAATAGGGAGCTGAGGACACCCAGTAAAGGATACTTTTTGAATGCAAGTTTTTAATGAGCTAGTTTTCCATTTGATTATTATTAGATTAGATTATGAGGACACGCAGTCCTCTTTTATTGTCATTTAGTAATGCATGTATTAAGAAATGATACAATATTCCTCCAGTGTGATATCACAGAAACACAGGACAGACCAAGACTGAAAAACTAACAAGAAACACATAATTATAACATATAGTTACAACAGTGCAACAATACTATAACTTGATGAAGAACAGTCCATGGCACAGTAAAAAAGTTCAAAGTTTCTCGAAAGCCCCACATCTCACGCAGACGGGAGAAGGAAGAAAACTCTCCCTGCCGTGCCCAACCACAGTCCAACTCTGAGTCGTCCGAAAACTTTGAGCCTCCGATCAGCCCTCCGACACCGAGTACCGAGCACCATCTCTATCTGAGCGCTTCGACCTCAGCCTTGGTCGCCAGCAGCAGGCAAAGCCAGGGATTTTGGGGCCTTCCCTCCGGAAGATTCTCGATCGCACAGTAACAGCGGCAGCGAACCGGCATTTCAGAAATTTCTCCAGATATTCCTCTGTGCTTTCACGTCTGTCTCCGTCAAATCAGAATTGTCCACGGCCCCTATTTAATAGAAACGATATCATTTCACCGGAGAGCTGGGTCGCGCTGCCATTCTCTCCTCCCGCCTATCTGAGTGTCGAAACAAGTGAATGATCAAACATTTTTGTTTTTATTAATCTGTTTGGCCACTAAATTGAAATAGAAGCATGATAGAGTTTCATTTAATAATTTGTACATTCACCTGGGCCCAAAGCAAAGGAGCAGTGGGTTTATTCTTAAACAAATGAGCATGTGCCTTCTGGATCGGTTAGTAAATGGTGCTCTTTCAATTTTTAATGTAACAGTTGAGTCAATTACGTCTTATCATTGGAATTTTGCTCTGCCAAAGCATGGCTATGCATGGAACACATTTAGCACAAAGTAAGATTGTAGAAATGCCTTATCCAAGGCAGCAGCTAAAGAGCAATAAGTTATTCTGAAGCACTTTTGTGATGGTGGGGGCAGAATTGGGTAACCTGATTCTGCCAGCTTTCTGTAACACACACAAAATGCTAGTGGAACACAGCAGGTCAAGCAGCATCTATAGGAAGAAGAACAGTCGACGTTTCGGGCCGAGACCCTTCCTCAGGACTAACTGAAAGAAGAGATTTGAAAGTGGGAGGGGGAGTGGGAGATCCAAAATGATAGGAGAAGACAGGAGGGAGAGGGATGAAGCTAAGAGCTAGAAAGTTGATTGGCAAAAGGGATACAAGGCTGGAGAAGGGAGAGGATCATGGGACGAGAGGCCTAGGGAGAGAGAATCGGGGAGGGGAGCACCAGAGGAAGATAGAGAGCAGGCAAGGAGTTTTGTGAGAGGGACAGAGAGAGAAAAAAGGGGGAAATAAATAAATAAATAAATAAAGCTGTGATAAGAAGGGGACGAGGGGCATTAACGGAAATTAGAGAAGTCAATGTTCATGCCATCAGGTTGGAGGCTACCCAGACAAAATATAATGTGTTGTTCCTCCAACCTGAGTGTGGCTTCATCTTGACAGTAGAGGAGGCCATGGATAGACATATCAGAATGGGAATGGAATGTGGAATTAAAATGTGTGGCCATTGGGAGATCCTGCTCTTGACAGTAGAGGAGGCCATGGATAGACATATCAGAATGAGAATGGGACATGGAATTAAAATGTGTGGCCTCTCATTGACTTCTCTAACTTCTGTTAATGCCCCTCCTCCCCTTCTTACCCCATCCCTTATTTATTTATTTATTATTTTTTCCCTTTTTCTCTCTCTCTGTCCCTCTCACTATAATTCCTTGCCTGCTCTCCATCTTCCTCTGGTGCTCGCCTTCCCCTTTCTTTCTCCCTAGGCCTCCCGTCCCATGATCCTCTCCCTTCTCCAGCCTTGTATCCCTTTTGCCAATCAATGTTCCAGCTCTTAGCTTCATCCCTCCCCCTCCTGTCTTCTCCTATCATTTCGGATCTCCCCTCCCCCTCCCCCTCCCACTTCCAAATCTTGTACTATCTATTTTTCCAGTTAGTCCTGACGAAAGGTCTCAGCCTGAAACGTCGACTGTATTTCTCCCTATAGATGCTGTCTGGCCTGCTGCGTTCCACCAGCATTTTGTGTGTTTGCTTGAATTTCCAGCATCTGCAGATTTCCTCGTGTCTGAGCTTTCTGTAAGTCTGTTTTCGCAACCAGTTTACCCCATTCAAGACTGTTGAGATCAATTGATCCTTCCATTTTACACACCTCTGAATTTTATTTCACTTTAACTTCAAAACTAGGTAAATATAAAACCAAGGTAGCTGGTCCAATCCCACTGGATTCTAGCCTGGTGGGTGAGGTTAAAATTATTCTGCAGGCTCTTCTCAGTATTTATCTTGCTGGCCGTTTTAATCCGCAACCTCCTATTATTCCTGTGTAAGATCCCTTCAATGTCAAAGAAAGGACAGTGTCTTTTGCCCTACTTCATCCAGTGAAGTCCCCACATTTTTATTAATTTGAAGTCCTTTTATTTCCTCATCTCCATGTGCTCGAGGAAACCTGCTGTGCTTTAGGAACAAGCTTTTATTACACTAAGCATGTAGTACCCAGTTTATATCATCAGCAGTATACTCACCTAGCTCCATTTGAACATACTGTTGATTGGATGACATCTGGATTTGCTAATTGTAAGTGATTAGATATCCCTCACTGCATTTAAAAAGGTTGTGAAAACTGTCAGCTAGCTAGTCAAAGGAAATGGTACCAATACTTTTTATAGTCATTAAGTTAAAGATTGCATCCACAAGGGATACAGTGTGCAAATAAACCTTTTTAGAATAATGATAATTCCAATGTTTGTCATGAAGTTGCAAATGCATTAGTGGGAACAGAACTGGCAGATTAGTTTAGAGCAAGACCATCCTTTTTATGTCACTTTACCATTATTTCCTGGTGATTTGAATTGATGCAAATCAAGGTGGCTCCAGATTGCCTGCCACCAAAGATGTTCTTTCTGCACAAGTTAATGGAGCGTGAACATGAGTTCTGGCTCAGCACACATAGATTGAGATCTTGTCATCTAATGGGAAATGTAAACCTTAAATTTGATCAGGACTCACTCTAGTGAATCAAAATAATAATTGACACCAAGAAGATAGTGAAAGGGCCGGCTGCTGTGTGAGTTAAACTCAGCCTGGTTGATGAGATATTCCAAGTGATGGAGCAGGTTTTTCAGTGATTTCACTGAGTCAAACTCATTGATATGAAATGCAAATCCTCTATGGCATGATTGGTTGGTGTTTATGTTTAATCTCATGGCATCCTTCTGTAGTCACAGTTTATATAACATCTGAAAGGGAAGCATAATCCTCTTTAGTATTTGTACACCTGATCTGTACAAGGTTTTAATTAGTATGGACACTGAATTTCTGTTCATAGACCAATGTGCACCAGTGGAGCCAATAAGGTGGTGACAAGCAGGAGTGGCTGCCCCCACCAACTATCCCAGGAATCTGCCCCCACCTCAGGCCCCCAAAATGTGGGTAGACCCTCCACAACTGCCTAAATGCCCATGTAGGGACACAGGGCTCAGAGTAAAATTTTGCACCTTTCCCCCCAACCTGATTTAGAGGTTGGCTTTGCTACTTCCCAACATACCTATTGTTAATTCTATCCATGCAAAAATATATCTGAAACCTTAATGTGCTAAATCTACTAATTCCACACTACACACAGCCATATGTGGAGGGAGAGAGGTCAGAGTACTAACATGAGTCTTAAACAAGTCCTCTGAGCCACACACCCTTTGCATGCCCCTCAGCTTACTTGGGGAACATGGGATCATTGCACTTATTTTAACGTGAATGTCTGAATGATACTTGGAATTAGTTTGTTGTTGTTGTTGAGTGCCTTCGAGTCATCATCGGCTCATGACGACCCTATGGATAATGTAATTGCACAAAGGGTTTTCATTACACAGAAGTAGATTGCCAGGCCTTTCTTCCGCGCAGATACTGCTGCTGCCCAGGTTGGGACCCGGCCGGATTCGAACTCAGGACCATCCGCCTTGAAGTCTGCTGCTAATGCCACTACACCACTGGAGTTCGTTAGAGCATTTAAAAAAAATTGTTATTCTTGTGCAGTATATTTTGTGATACCAATTGATTAGGCATATTGACCATAGTTATCTCTCAAAAATATGCAGTAAAAGTATGAGATTTCTAGTAAGGTGGCAGTGCACTTGGACACATTGGCTACTCCAGGTCCAAATAAGAGTGTAATTTTTTTTCTCCTTTATATCTTTTGCACAATCAAAAGACACTGCTGGACATTAAGAACAAGCAGCTCTACCCCATCAGCAAGTTGCTCAATCGTGACAGAGCTGGACTTACTGCATACTGTTTTGTTGTGTCATCACCCGGGCGTGTTGCGTACCGTTGTTGCACTGAGATGGTGTGTGGTGCAAGTGGTTGACCTGGACAATTTTCCAGTGCTTGCAGGACACGGTTGGACATTGGTAATGTGGAATACCTCAAGTCTGGTTCATTGGCGAGACTGATGGCAGGGGAGCTGCAAGGCCTTGGTTGTTGCGCAGACCAGGCTCCCATGTGCCACAGGGTCGCCTCCTGCAGGGGAGGAGACACCGCGGGTGGTGTGGGAAGATGAGAGGCCTTTAAGAGTCTGTTGGAATACGTACTATGTTGTGCGATGGCCCCGCCAATCAGTGCTGCTTTCTAGTGTTCACTCAGTGCTGATCTGAAGCATTCGTGTGGTGGAAGAACACGCTGGATCAGGACAACATCCCATGCACCATCAATCTACAGGAACTTGAGCTATGTTATTTTTTTGTAACAGTTTTCATAACCATATGTGCTATATGTGCTGTGTTGGTAATGTGTTTTGCACCTTGGCCCCAGAGGGACGCTTTTTTCATTTGGCTATATTTATGTATAGTTGAATGATGATTAGACTTGAACTTGGAACTTGGTTAGCATTGTGTTCTGCTTGGTAGAACTGATTTTTTTGAAAGGAAAATCGTTCCTTTGATGTTAAATTTACCTTATTTACACTAGCTATTGGAAACATTGGAACAACTGAACAAGTACATAAATATGACTAATCAATGCATATTCTTATTCCTTGGCACTGGGAACAAGGGTGCAGAATCCAACAGCAGCAAACTTGTATTTCTGTATGAACAAATGTTTATTTAGCATGTTGAATTTGATCTAGATTAAAATTAGTTGGCTTAATGTCCCTTTTGACTTTACTCCAACTTTTGAGGAATTTCAGCAAATATCGTGAAACCTTCAGCATTTGGAATCATTTAGTCTGTGGAGAGACTTAGTAAAACATCACCAAAGCCAACAAGTCAAGTGATGTCTGGGGGGAGAAAGGAAGGGTCTCAGCCTGAAACGTTGACTGTTTACTATTTTCCATAGATGCAGCCTGGCTTGCTAAATTCCTCCACCATTTTGTGTGTATTACTCTCATTTCCAGCATCTGCAGATCTTCTCTTGTTTGTGAAAGGAATTGTCAATGTTTCAGAGTTGAAATCCTGCATTAGCTTACTGAGTTCCTCCAGCAGATTGTTTATTGCTCGGATTCCAGAATCTGCAGTCTCTTGTGTCTCCAAAAACTAGAAATCCTGCAGAAGTGATGACCGCTAAACAACATAAGATTGTACTAGAATAGAATGAAGATCAAGCGCAGGAAATTGAAGTATGTGGGTCATCAGATCACAGGAGAGAAAAAAAAACAGCTCTTTCTTACATTGTGTTTAAAATGATTAATCCCAGGCACATACAATGTTTCCAGAAAATTCTAGAGACGCCCTGTCACATCAGACTATAGAGAGATTGAGTCAGTATTCTTGCAAGTTTAGAGGATTACGGGTGATTTAATTGAAATGTGTATGGTCCTATGAAGATTTGACAGGTTGATGTCGAGATAATTTCAGTTGTGGTAGAGTCTCAAATAAGAAGGCATTTAAAACTGTAATTGCATAGAAATTTCTTCTCACAAGGGATATTTAATCTTTGGAATTCACTGCCCAGTGCTTAGCAGCACTTGAAGTTAAATACATTTTTGAAAGGTCAGGGGTTTATTTACTATGGGGACTTGGGCACAGAAAATAATTAAGCCTGTGGTATTTCAGCCATGATCAGATTGAATGGTTGTCAAGCGTGAGGGATCAGTTGGCCTATTCCCGTTCCTATCTTGTTCTTGGAAGATTAAACACTGAACAGTTTAATGGCACAGTGGCATAGCAGTTAGCATAATACTATTACAGCGCCAGTGACTTGGGTTCAATTCTGCCACTGCCTGTAAGGAGCTTATTCTTTTAGCTGTGATGCATGGGCTTCCTCTGGGTGCCTCAGTTTTGTCCCATATTCCAAAGATGTACTTGTCAGTAGGTCAGTTGGTCATATGGGTGTAACTGTGCAGCCAGGACTCGTTAGACTGGTATAGACTCTTACCATGCTGTATCTCCAAATTTAAAAAAATATATATTATTGCAAATAATTTCTTCTCATTATGTTGCACTGAAGAAAAAGATGGTTGGAAATTCTTCAGGAGCTAATCAGACTGTTATTCTTTCATTAGAAGTGAAGTAAAAATCCACTTTAAAGAAATAAACAGGTTTTGGTACAAGTACATTTTACAGTGACCTGGGTGAAAAACAATGATGAATTTTCCAGCCATCATGACAAGGAAGGGTTGGGGAAATCACCTCTGAAGCAGCAGTGGAAAATACTTTGGAATGACATTATTGTGGTCGAAGATCTATTTCAGGCGAGACAGTGTAGTGCAGATCAGTTTGAGGCCTGTGGTTCAAGCTCTTCAACAGAATGCATTGTTTACAGATAACTTCAAGTAGAGTGTCTCTGGAAATGAAGTTATCATTGACTGCTTAGAGGCTTCTTGGAAGCAAGCCTAATTGGAAGAGTCAAAGAAGTTTGGCTTTGAGTGTCTGATGATATGTGTTCAGAAATATGTGTGTGATATCTCCCAGAACAGAGGGCTATTTCTTGCTGAGCAGAATCTATCCACCAGCTGCTCCAGAAACCATCAAATGGTACGATATTTTTACAGAGCTGGAATGATCAGGACTCAGAAAGTAATGCTGCAATGGAGATCTCAACTAGAAACATGAGCTTTAATTTTAACCCTGTACATGCTGTGGTGGGGGAGGGGGCATTAAGAGGGTGGTCATTTGTGGTCCAGACTTGGTAACTTAAAATGAGCTTCCTGAGATTGTACCCAAAGGTCACAGGCCTAAATGGAGCTGGATCAGCCCCTTGGCCAGACTCATTAACTGCAAACCGTAGTCTATTCTTGCTGACTTGGGACAGGGGGAGAGACAAGTCAAGTCAGGCCTAGCAAGATCTCAACTGGCCTACCATTAGTTACTCCCTACAAATTCCCTGATAGCCTTTGACAGGAGGCAAGGCTGGAAGCCTCTACCAAGAATGGTAGGTATTCTTAACAGTCTTTATAATATTCTGATTCAGAAGTAGATGAAAATTTTAAATTTTCTCTAAACAATTGATTTTTTTCAATTTTTAAAATCTCTAGGTTGGAAATCCCTATTGAAATCAGTGGAGATTCCAGTTTTATGCCAAGTTGACCTGGTGTTTTGTCATGGAGGCATATTCTGTCTCCACTGCTGAATTCTGCAATAGGCTGGGGGAGATATAACTGTCCGATAACAGTGGAAGTGACGGATGGGAGTTCAATTGTAACTCTTACGAGAAGCCTGGATAGGTAAATAGATGGGAGAGGTGTGGAGCACTGTGGTCTGAGTGCTGGGAAATGGGACTAGACAGTAGACAAGATCAACACTGTTTGGCTGAAAGGGCCTGTTTTGTGTTGAAGTGCTCTGTGACTCTGTCACTCAGCTCATATTGGATTGACAGCAGGGGTACATGGAAACCTGGCACATGTGGACTATGAAGAGCTGAGAGAGAGGTCCTAGCCTCAGGCAGGCCTGTTGACAATAATGCCGAGATTTTCTTGATCAGGGCATCATCCTTCACCACTGGTGCATCATATTTTCAGTCTTGAGCATCATCACTCTGAGCATCAGTTCAGTGCTTCGTTGACAAACAAGCAACCCCTATTACCTAGAGCACCTGCTACCCGAAGTATTCCTTCAAGATTTCTAAAGATTAAGAAACGACATTTCTAAACAAGAACTATATTGATGTATATCTCTATATTCTTAAGGAGCTTGACAAGAGTGGGTACAGGCACTATGTGTTATTTCATATAGTATTATAGTGAAGTTCAGAATTTCCCTGCCTTTTCTTACTGACCTGATGTTTGTTTTACAGTTCCAGCCCCATGAAATGACTGAATATTAAGCAACTCTGAGGATTTTGTCATGCTGTTACTGGCTGACCTTAATAATGTACACATTAATATCATGGAGACAGATATTTGTAACAGCAGGATTCTTTCATGTTCATTCCTCGTATCATAAGTATCAGCAGAACAAAATGGGGAGAGAAGTACTATAGCGTGGAGCTGACACTGAGTGATTTTAGCCCAAGAGGACTCAAAATAATTTGCCAATTTGCATTGTACCTCTCTGAATAGTCAGGATGCATTCTCATGAACAAGAGCATAAATGGAGCCTTCCAAACAGCACTACTGCGCCAATATCCTTTGCCCTCCACATTTCTGAGCTTTGTGTGCTAGAATCTGAGGCTGGAAACCCCACGGTGTTTAGAAGTTACCTGCAAGGGCTAATGCTAGATGTGCTAGGCTGAGAGATGTGGACATGGTGCAGGGATGTGGGGCTCAGAGCTTCACTTACATATAGGCTATCCAATTCACTACACCTGCTCCATCTGTAGATGGACTACGGTTTCTCATCTTCTGCTGCTGGACGTGACGGAAACTGGTGCCTCCTGTTCACTCTAATTGGCCATAGAACTTGCTAACCTTTGAACTCGTTACATCTACATTACATCTAACAGAAGGCAATAAGAGATGCCTCGGAACAGAAGAAAAAAGGGGCAGGAGAGGCCACCCGGCTACTCAAGCCTATCCCATCATTTAATTTGATCATGGCAGATCTGCCCCCAGGCTTCATCGCTTTCACATCCCCTTCCTGATGGTGCTGCCACGTTATCGAACTCTTAATTCAATTTCTCTTAGTTACTCCTTTCATGTCACTTCAGCATTTTTTTTACACTCCTTCAGATTGCAGTACTATCTCAAAGGTTCAAGTAGTTTATAATTAAAATGCATATATATCACAACATACTGCCTGAGATTCATTTTCGTGCAGGCGGTCACAATAGAACCAAGAAATATAATAGAATCCATGAAAAAACTACACACTAAGACTGACAAACAAAGAGTATGCAAAAGAAGACAAACTGTGCAAATACAAAAATAAATAAATAGTGCCGAGAAGGTGAATTATTAGGTCCTTGAATGTGAGCTCATAGTTTGGGAAATCAGTTCAGAGTTGAGGTGAGTGAAGTTATCCACAGAGTTTCAGACGCCTCTCCCCGTGACTGCGTGGGTTTCCTCCGTGTGCTCCAGTTTCCTCCCACATTCCAACGATATAAGGATTAGTAGGTTAATTTGTCACATGGGTGTAATTGGGTAGTGCGGGTTTGTTGGTCCAGTAGTGCCTGTTACCATGCTGTATCTCTAAATTTAAACTTAAAATCTAAATTTTATTGCCAAGTATACTGTTTACACTGTAAGCTACATGCAAACAAAGAATTTTGTTGCACCCTAATGAATACGATGATAAACTAGTCTAATCTGATCTTTTCTGTGCCAGTTCCTCTTGGCTCTCAATTGTCTGATGTTTCAAATGTTTATCTACTTGCTCTCCAGTGATTTCAACTCCATAACTTCTGGGGCAGAAGATTCCACTTCTGTGGGAAGAACTTCCCTCACAATCCCAGTGAACCCTGTGCACCTGGAGCAACCACTATGGCCCAAGCTCTCAGCACCGACATCTCAGGCACTACTTGCCAGAGTCCACCCAACACCACCCCTCACAGGCAGCCTCCTCAGAGCAACCTCAGGCTAGTAGTGCTGTCAGTGCTCCAGAGAGGTCAGATATCAGTGCCAGGTTCCCAGATTAGCAGCTGCAGCAACATAGAGAGCAAGGCTTCCTGCCAGATTCCTGGCATAGCAGCAGCAGCAGCCTGAATCTCTGTCATTTTTGTTAAAGTTGTGAACGTTCTGCCAGTTCTAAACAGGGTAATAGAAGCATTCACAAAAATCTATCCCCCTCAAGGAAAAATCACATAACCAATGTGGTGTTTCAGCTGTTAAAAATAAAATTTTTGACAAAATTTAATTTTTTTCTCAAACAATGTGAGATTTCAAATGATTATACAGATTGTTTGGGGTGAATATAAAATCCATCACCTGTGATGAAAGAAAAAAATGAGAACTATTTTTTACTGCATCAAGTATCAATTTAAAATCCAACAATGGAGAAGGTATCACAAATAGTAGATGTGGCTGATCAGAGTTGAAAGAGGTAGGATATTATCTAAACTCATTAGGAGAAACATTGTTCTTCTTGGAATCTTGGAAAAGGCACAATCTGCTTAAATGTTGAATTCAAGAGGGCCTCCCTGATGATGCAAAATTCACTTGGCATTCTACACTGAAATCTCACCCTAAATTGTGCACTCAAGTTGATTGGGAAAAGCTCTCAATGGCACTGCCAGAAAATGGTAGAGAGAGGGAGAGAGAAAGAGAGAATCATTTCAAGGAAGTTGTTAATCAGCATTGACAAAAAAAGTGGTGGTTAAATTATCGCTGGTGAAAACTAGGAAAAGATTGCAGAGTTTGGACTGTCACGTACCCCGTGACGGGAATAAAGAACCAGCAGAGATGGAAGACACTTTGGAGTCCAGTATTGCTATAATATTTATTAGTAACTATGCAATACAGTAATATAAATGTAGATAAATCAAACAGGTTAGCAATGATTATACATATAAGTAAGTATATCAGTAAGTGTGGGAATATATGTATGAAAAACCAAGCTTCTTTAAGTCTACGGGTAAAAAGATACAGTCTTATGATGATGAGTAAAGTTCAGTTCAGTTCATTTCGTGGTATTGAGTTGAGTAGTGATGGAGACAGAGAGAGAGGGAGAGATGTGAGTCTTCAGGTGAGCTGACGCTGTCGATCTTCTCGTTGTCCTCTGAAATCCTTTAAAAAGTCACCAACTGTGACCACAACAAAGGTGACCCGTTTTCTGTGGTGGAGCTATCACCCAGGCGAGGGTGGACACATGGACAACTCCCCACCAGTCAATCCCTTTCCTTTTCACTACAAGAGCAACTGATCGATCCGCCTGATCAATCCTCCAAAAACCCACTTTTTCTGCGAGCTCAACAAAGCTCATTCAGTATCCAAAACATGTGACTGAGGTCTATATCATCTGACCTCCTAGTTATCTCACCGTACTGGATACCAGCTGTCATTCAAATAACTCCTCCTTCCTTTGTCTGTGTAAGAAATGTACAAGCAGGCAAATATCCTTGAAGAAAGTATATACAACCTGTGAACAGTCTCTCTCTCTCTCTCTCTCTCTCTCTCTCTCTCTCTCTTTCTCTCTCTCTCTCTCTCTCTCTCTCTCTCCCCCCCTCCCCCTCTCCCCCTCTCCCCCTCTCCCCCTCTCCCCTCTCTCTGTCTCTCTCTCTCTCTTTCTCTCTTTCTCTCTCTCTCTCTTTCTCTTCCAAAGCACAGTTCATAGGGGTAATCGAGCACAGTTTATAGGAGTAATTCAGGACCCCGTCACAGGACAAATGAGTTTGTCCATTGTCCATGTAAAAGTGCCAAAAAAAAAATCCCTATTTGTTTTTTGACTCTTATTTCACATGGAGGTATGAGAAAAATGTATCTCTGAGCTACTATACCACACTCCAAATTGCACATTCTCAGAAAGGCTTTGAAAACTCATAAAAGATGTTAAACTTTAATTTTCAGCATCAGACCCAATTTTACATTTTGTCCTGTGGAGATGAATAGAGTTTAGTGTCAAATCTTTGTTCTCAGTAGGTTCATGCTAAGAATATTGCTGAGTTCCTTTGAAAACACGACTAGGATTTTCAAAGCCTACCCTGTAAAATCACTGGCTAATTCACTTTTCAGTTGCCAGCAGCCAGAGTTCCACTTGAGCAGAGAACAGCAAGTGTTGTGTCCAATTGGAAAATGAGAATCAAATTCTGACTTCAGAAGTTACAAACCTGTAAACCAACCAGCATGTCAATGTTCCTAAAAAAAAACTAAGTCAGTAGCTTTAGCAGCACCTCAAGTGCAACAAATAAATATTTTGAGTTTTAATTCATACAAGACAATTCACATTGATATTGATCCGATCATCAGTATTCTTAAATCTCCACACAGACTTTCACAGTAAAACAGAATGTGCACAATCTTCACTAGAAGCAATGATTAAATCATTGTAAATAGAAAACCAGATTGGATTATTAATTCTTATCAAATCAGAGGTTATGGATTAGGCAATGAAAGACAATGCCATTAGATTACCTGCTCCAGTTTGTACAGGTCGACCTTCACTAGTCCGACTACCTGTAATCCAGTTCCCTCGATAATCCGGCACTGATTATGCTTAATGTGATCCTTCTGTAATTCGGCATTTTCACTAATCCGGCACTCCTCAGGTCCCAATGGTGCTGGATTAGTGAGGGTCGACCTGTACTTTCATTTCACTCACCACCATTCTCACTGTGTTCTCTGCCAATAATCATGATATTGATATCTCAGTATACCTCATTTCTGAACACCTCACTTCTACTTTCCCAGTTGTCATTAAAATGATGGCAAAAGGAATTAGGAAATGTCTTGTGATCTTCCTTGAAGAGAGAGACTGTCTAAAACAGAGTATGCATCCTCTTTTCAAGCCTGTAGGCCTCAGGGGTTGATATTACCTTTGAGATGCTCCTGCTTCTTCACCAGCCCAGCACTTTTGTCTCTGTGAGATACTAAAATCAGAATGAGAAGCAGTGCAAGATAATTTGGACCCATGAGGCTGATTGGGTTTTGAATAAGGTCTTGGTTAATTGTCTAATTCAAGGCTGTTTTGTCTAGTGGTTTTGATTCTTTAATGTGGACTGAGAACTGAGCATTTTCTGCAGCAAGATTCTCCTCAGTCCAGTGTAACCCAGGTTAATTAAACCCAAAGATGGAACGTTAGAAAGTTCCATCTGCAGAGGGATGAAAACAAGGTATACTGATTTTTTTTAAAAAATGAGAGTTTGAAAAAAAACGCTATGCCAGAGGAAGCGTGGCTGACACAAGTCAGACAAAGAGAAAAACGCAGCAATGATTAGAAGCTGAAGACATGAACTGTTAAGAGTGGAATTAGTAGTGAGAATCTTTACCCTACTAACTTGAAACCTGCAGGGTGAAACCCCTGGAGGAGAGACAATAACGATAAAAGATTTATTGAAACTACGGCTATAACACACAGCAGCTATAACAAGACAATATCGGCAGAGACGAGTCCCCAAAATCCCTACCGTGTAGTTGGGAATTAGTTCTGTAAAATCATACTGAGGGATTTGGTCAAGTTTTTGTTCACTGTTGTGAACTGACTTTCTGTGGATGATCAACTATTTCATCCAACAAACCAAGAAACAAGATGGTGAGCTACCCAGGATGACGAACCAGTGCGGGAACAAAATGTCTAATGATGCAGAGGATATATGCTTATTTTCATTCAAAGAATCCAAATTTGATTTTCTGCAAGAACTGATTATTTTTGCAAAGACTTTGATAAGGGACTGCCTCCCTGCTGGCCCGCCAAGTTTTATGTATCACCTGTGTAGCACCACGTGTGACTAGTCGCTGCACACTTTGAGAAAATCAAATTACACTAGGTGCTAGTAGGCCATCAGAAGATTCTAGTATCGGAAGGAGGCAGTGAACAGAAACCACACACTTCTGAAGATAAGTTTTGTTTATAAGAAAAAAAACAATATGTACAAATTGTTTACATTAGCAGGAACAATTCAAAATTCCAGCGTTCTGTTTAGGTTTCAAATCTCAGATATCAACAAGAGCCAAATTCCTGTTTAGTTGAAATCAGTGATATTCGTTAGAATAACCTTTGTTACTCCAATTTTTCTAACTTATTAGACCTAGTGTTATTCCCTATTTAAAATTTTACAGACTAAACTTTCCTCTTTACTTATCCCTAGTTAGTTAGAAAACCAAATATAATTACTATTCTCAAGTATTATAGCTAACTTCGGTTTCAGTCCCAGACAGTATATATACAAGTTTAAATTTAAATTGAAAAATTATGTATACACAGTTTAACTCCTTTCACGACAATTCTCCAACATCACAACTTTTAAACAAAGTAAATCTCATACAGTAACTTATCGAAGTCTTTGCAAAATTAATCAGTTCTTGCAGAAAATCAAATCCAGATTCTTTGAATGAAAATAAACTTGTACACCCAACCATATTAAATCCTCTGCATCGTTACACATTTCATTCCCACGCTGGTTCATCATCCTGGGTGGGACACCATCTTGTTTCTTGGTTCGTTGGATGAAATAGTTGATCATGCATGACAAATCTGTTCACAACCTTGCACAAAAACTTGACCAAATCCCTTGGTATGATTTTACAGAACTAATTCCCGACTACACGGTAGGGATTTTGGAGACTCACCTCTGCCGATATTGTCTTGTTATAGCTGCTGTGTGTTATAGCTGTAGCTTCAATAAGTCTTTGATCACAATTGTCTCTCCTCCAGGGGTTTCACCCTGAGGGTTTCACATTAGTAGGGTAAAGATACTCACTACCAATTCCGCTCTTAACAGTTCATGTTTTCAGCTTCTAATCATTGCTACATTTCTCTCTGTCTGCCCTGCATCAGCCATGCCTCCTCTGGCATAGCGTTTTTTTCAAATTCTCTTTTTTTAAATCAGTAAAGCTTGTTTTCATCCCTCTGCAGGTGGAACTTTATAACATTTCATCTTTGGGTTTAATTAACCAGGGTTACACCAGTCCAACTGAGATAGCCTCACAATTAAGTAAAGCTTTAAGTAGCTTATTCATGCTTACATTTTAAGGCAAAAAAAAAGAACTTGCAGGAGGACCTGCCTTGATATATGATATATTAGCTCAGTTTTATTGATGCACAGACTTGAAACTTTGCTGAAAGAATGGTGTAGGCAGGCATGGTAGATATTAATATGAGTGATAACAAAGAGGTACAAAAAAACTAATTGTTTTCAATATGGATAAATCATCAGGTCCAGATGGGACTTACCTTGGGGAAGTAACAGTGGAAATTATGAAAATATTATCCATGTTTTTCCAAACATTGATAGATCCGGATATGATACCAAGACCAGTAATTTGTAAAAAGGAGCATCAAGAAAGGTTGTTGATTTAACCCTGAGAACAAGGAACTCCACTACACATACCACTTACAACAAAGTATGCCTTCTGAAAACATGACTTACATAGTAGACCTGATTGAAGGCTCTCAAACCAAAGCATCGATGCCAATTCCTTTTCCCCCACAAATGCTGCCTGACCTGCTGAATTCCTCTAGCAAATTGTTTGTGACATACTTACAAAACTATATACAAGTACACCTTAATGCTTTCCCTCTTGTGATCAATTTTGAGTGAACTCTTTCACAGTCTTTCACCATCATTGTGTAACAAACTTCCCTGGACATGTTGACTGTTGTTTTAGCTACATTGTGACTCTTGAGCAGGACTTAACACCACCTATATTCATAGCAAAGATTCAGTTCAGCTCTTTAATAGTTCATTTTGCAAGTACCAAACTGTCTGACTTCAATCTATGTTGAGTGCACAGTGAGTGCAAGGAAATGATTGTTCCCTTTGTGACAATAATTGACATAATAAAATGATCAATTCAGCTGTTTCATGATCATGGAAATTGCCTTGCATTGCTGATAAACAAAACATGGTGATATAGCTTCCTCTACTTTTTATCGATATTTGCTTGATACAGAAAAATCTTGAAAATGACCTTCAAATTGTTAAATCCAACAAGATTGATACATTACTCATCTATAAGATTTCTCCTGAAGAAACTTGGAATCATTTCTTGATATCCTAATCCTAAACACTTTTTAGTTGGTTGCTGATTCAAAGCTAAAATCATCGAATTCTTCATTTGGACACTTTTCCATATTCTCTTTCTTCACTGGCCTGCTTTAGCACGACATCGTCCTACACTGTTTGAGCAACTTCATTGACTATTGCTGGGAAATATATTTCAACAAGTTGGAGTGAGAAAATCTAACTTTTATGACCAAGATCTAATCCGTTATCCTCCAAGACTTTAAAAACTTGTCCTGATTAAGTTTTCATTCTGATCTTCTTCCTTATTAAGGCTACAGTACGTACTGAACTGTTTGTCCTATAATGGAACAAATCGTCATTTCATCAATCTACATCTCCATTTGCCATCAGACTCATGGCATCAAAGTCCACATTACAGTTGCTTGCAGCACTGCCACTGTTGAAGGTAAGCTCTGTGCCATCTGTGCCACCTGCAGCCAACGCAAGATTGCATGGATTCTCTTTATGGGACTCCTGAGAAAATCATTGTTCCTGTGTTGTTATTATTACATTTGGGACAAGGTTACTTGTGTAGTCTTGTGTTTAATATTATGAACCATCATTTTGATAGATGCCCTTTGACTCTAAGCTACACCTGCAGCCGACACAAAACCAAATATCTTTAGAGTCCTGGACTCATGAAAGTCACCAAATCAGACACAATGCACTTTGGCCCAACAGATTTGAATAGGTATTTTCATTTCTTAGACCACATCAGTCTTTTTGAGTACGTAATCCATAAACAGTCTAAAGTTCAAAACATTTTCAGCCGTACAATATAATCACTCTCATTTCTCCCAGCTTTTTATTGTTTGTGCTGAGATTTTGCTTTCCATTACTGCAGATGATTGTGGCTTAAAGTATTCTTCAAGTAGTTGAATTGCTTTTGTAAGCAAAATACTGATAGCTTTCTTTGGAGCTGAGGTTCAGTGAATGTTTAATACACTTCAGAAATATTATCCATAAATATTGTTATTTTCTTCTCCTTTCTCACTGCAGCTTTTAATGCCTGTGTTTTTAGTCCTGCCTTCAAGCTCAATACAATTGCCAGTCACATAACACAATGCCATCCATCCAAGCTTTATCAACAGGCGTTGTTATACCACACCTTCCCACCTGCAAGCTGTTAATGGAGCTTGCTGAAACCTGAGGCACCACTTTCCTCTTTTTCTTGCCAAAGCAATGTCACAGCAATCAAATCTCCAGGCACTTGCACTTTTATTCTCAGTTGTTCCACTAGCTGCAGACTTGCATTGTTCTCCTACCTTCAATTTTACCTCAAAACTTGGTTGCATTGTATATATAGAATCATAAGCCCTTATTGGGAATGTAGTGGAAGCAGACTCAATTGTCCCTTTCAAAAGTGAATTGGGGAAGTACCTGACAACTTCCTGCAGCTTTTTCTAATCCACTGCAGTGGCCCCTCCATACCCGGCAGTGATGTGACCAGTTAGTATGCTTTCTATGGTACACCTGTAGAAATTTGTGAGTGCCTATGGTGATATAGCATGTCTCCTCAAACTCCTAACAAAATATAGCCACTGTCATGCCTTCTTTGTAATTGCATCAATATGCTGGTCCCAGGATAGATCTTCAGAGATGTTGACACCCAGGAAATTGAAACTGTTCACCCTTTCCTCTGCTGATCTCTCGATAGGGACTGGTGTGTGTTCCCTCAACTTTCCCTTCCCGAGGTCCACAATCAATACCTTGGTTTTACTGATGTTGAGTGCAAAGTTGTTATTATGGCAATACTGAACCAGCTGATCTATCTCACTAATATATGCCTCCTTGTCAGCATTGATAATTCTGCCAAAATCTATAGATGTGTCATGGGTAAATTTATAGATGACATTTCAGCTGTGCCTAACCACACGGTAATGGGTGTGAAGCGAGTAGAACAGTGGGCTAAGCACATGTCCTTGAGGTGTGCCAGTGTTAATTGTTAGCGAGGAGGAGATGTTACTTCCAACATCCACTGACTGTGGTCTCTGGGTAAGGATCCAGTTGCAGAGGGAGGTAAGGAGGCCCAGGATTTGGAGCTTGTTGTTTAGAACTTGAGGGTATGATTGCATCTACTGTAGACCTGTTGTGGTGATAGGCAAATTGCAGTGGGTCCAGGTCTTTGCTTAGGCAGGAGATGATTCCAGCCATGATCAACCTCTCAAAGCACTCATCACAGTAGATATGTGTACAACTGGGTGATGGTCATTGAGGCAGCTCACCCTGCTCTTCTTGGGCACTGCACTGGTATGACTGACACCCTTTTGAAGCAGGTGGAAACACCTGACTGCAGCAGTGAGCTATTGATGACGTCTTTGAACACCCCTGCCAATTGGTTAGCATGGGTCTTAAATGTCCAACCAAATACACCATCAGAACCTGATGGCTTCCAAGGGTACACCCTCTCGAAAGATGTCGTGATATCGGCCTTCGAAACGGAGATCACAGTATCACCTGTTGTTGCAGGGCTGCACTCAGGTGTAGTTTTATTCTCCCTTTCAAAGTGTGTGTAAAAGGCATTGAGCTCATCTGGGAGTGAAGCATCACAGCTGTTCATGATGTTAGGTTTCACCTTGTAGGATATGATAGCCTGCAAACCCTGTCAGAGCTGATGTGCATCTAACAGTAGAAATACTGAATACTTTCAGATAACAAAATGTGACTTGAAATTTTATTTGAAATGTATAACATAATGCACAATTATATTTTAAAACAATTGACTTGGGCTTTGCTTTATTTTGTGTCCATGAGGAAGCATAGCCAAGAGATATAACTAAGATGAAGGCGATGGTTGTCGAAATGTATAATTTGATGCAGCACTGGCTTGGAATAAGCTGCAGAATCCTTTGATAAGGTGTTCCTGTCATGTTCTTGTAAAACGTTAGCAGAAGAGCCAAAATCCTCTGATCTCTATGTTGATGAGTTCTACCAAGTACAGGTGCAATGAATGTTTTTTTCTTGTCAACCTGCCAAGTAGGGCTATAACACTCTAGTGTTTTGTGGCAGGTGACTTGCAGAACAGTGTTGTTGCTACTGGTGACAAAGCTACGTTGTCCAACATCTCCTGCCATGATTACCACATGGTGAATCAGTGCACTTTAAATGTGATTAATAAACTCAGCAACTGAAGAGAGCTTTCAAAGCCTATTGATCTGAGTGGACAATATCCTCACTAATTCTTTCCAACAAATATATTAACTTAATTTGCTTAGAATTAGAGGATTTATCTATCATCACAATTTGTCTATCTGTTTTTGTTTAATCCATTTACATCTCTCAGTAGAGATTTAGCCAAACAGTACCTTCATTGTGAGAACATTACCAGTTATTAATTATGATCAAAAGACAACAATGTAAAACATTGTTTTCATAATATATAGCATGGTTGTCAATGCAAAGATTAAAAATTGGTCAAAGTACATGATAGCTTTTTGCATTAAAGTTTTGTTATAATTAGAAAGACAGATGTATTCTTCTAGATCAGGGGTTCTCAATCTGGAGTCCATGGATCCTTTGCTTAATGGTGTTGGTCCATGGCATTAAAAAGTTTGGGAACCCCTGCTCTAGATCTTGCTGACTTAGAGTATCCCAAGGAATGTCCTCCTTAGGGCCTTTGCTCAGTAGGTTGCTGAATATTGTTTTGGATTGTGAAGGTATTGACACTTACTGTTGACCTCAAGAACATGAGATTAAGCATAAGAGATAATGAGTGTCCAGCCATTGTGAAGTAACCAAGCTGTTTGGGTAACCTATCACTCTGAAGAATTCTTACAGCAAACAACAAAGGAAAATATAAAAGAGTTTGCTAAAAGTTGGCATGATATGCGATCACACAGATCACTGATTTGTGCTATGTGCACTGTGTTGTGTGTTGTTGGTAATGTGTTTTGCACCTTGTCCCAGAGGAATACTGTTTTCATTTGGTTAAACTTATGTATGGTTGAATGATAATTAAGCTTGAACGTGAACTTGACCGGGGTTTGATTTCTGCTGTTCTCTGTAAGTTCTATTGGTTCTCCCCATGACCACGTGAGTTACCTCTGGGTTCACCAGTTTCCTCCCACACAATTAGGGTTAATGAGTTATAGGCATGTTATGTTGGCACCAGAGGTGCAGCATCATTTGTGGGCTGCTCCCAGCACATCACAAAACCATGACACAAGCAACACATTCCCCTATATATTTCATTGTGCATGAGACAAATAAAGATAAATTTATTTTTATTTTTTAAAATTTTAAACATTTTATAGATTGATAATGACAGATTAGAATACACTTACAGAAGGAAGTCTGTAAATTACAATTAAAACCTTGTTTTTCAGAAGTTCACTCTTTATTATTTAAAATCCATCAATGTGAGAAATTCACCTCTTATTCCTACTACCAAATGCTACTAAGAATATTTGCTTCTAGTTATATTCACCACCTCCTCATTCAACTCTGTTGACTTCAGAAAGATCACATGATCAAGAGGTGCGTATAATCAATGATTTTTGTTCTTGTACATACTTCCCGAGAGTAATCAAGTCTAAGATCTCCCTATATTTTAAAATGTATATCTGAAACAAGTAAAATTATTTGAAGCAGAGCAGTACCTGATTTGAAACTCATAAACTTTTTTTAAGGTTAGCTTGTTTGCAAAGCAGTGATTTTTACTTAGCAATGCTAAGCAAAATAAAATCTCATTATTCACCTCATACAATGTTTTCAGAGTATTTTTCAACAAAAAGAGTTTTGTAGTTTAGATACCTTGTCAATTCATTGATATGATTTGATTCGCCATGAGATGGCAGAAAACAGTGCTGACATTCAAGGAGCGGAGAATCAGAGGTAGTTGTTTCGGAATTTCTACATTTGGGTTCAGAAACTGCTGTCAATAAAACTGTGTGATGTAGCAAAGCTAGCTTTGTTATTACAGCAGAAGTATTTGGATGTAATTGAGGGAAAAAAGAGAAAATAGAATGGACAATTTAGAGTTTAATAAGGTTCAAAATGAGAATAAATCAAGAGGTGGAGAAGTGGATTAAGTGAGAAATATATAAGGGAGGGAATGGAAACATAAACAAATTTTAACCTGCAAAATGTTATTATTTTATCTCAAATAATATTCACCAGTTTAAATTCCAAACAAGAGAATATCTGTAGATGCTGAAAATCTAAAAAGCACACAAAAATGCTGGAGGAACTCAGCAGGCCAGGCAGCATCTATTGAAAACAGTACAGTTGACGTTTCAGGCTGAGATCCTTCAGCAGGACTAGTTAAATTGTTGCCTCTATAGGACAAATAATTATCATGTTGCTTAAGGGGTAATTACATTGTTAAGTATGAGCATTAACTTTATATGCCATGTTTGATATCCAACTAGTATAAAAATCAAGTTTAAAAAGAAAGGGTAAATTCCTGGCATGTTGTGAATAACATGAGACATTTGATGAAGTAGGGTATAATAGCCAGCAGGTTATTGACAGTTGCATGTTAAAGATCATCTGTTGATTCTCTGAACCTGGCCAATTTGCACACTGAATTGGAGAAGATAATTGAACACACAGTGATTTTTCCCAGGATTATTTGACTTCCAAGCCGGCATGCAGGAAATCAATCAAATATTTAAAACATATTCAAAGAGGATAGAACAACATGATTGTGCAGTAAATGCAAAAACAAAATTAAGGGGCAATTCAATGTACAAATTGGCCAGGTTCAGAGAATCAACAGATGATTTTTGACGTGCAATTGTCAATAAACTGCATATTTGATATAATACTCAATTGACCATTCTCTATAAAATTATAATATTAAACTTAATTTCTTAATTGTACAGCACTATGTAATTACAATTATTAATAAAGGGTTTGAGTGTCACTTGTTAAAACTGTAAAAACCAACAGATTTAAGGAATCCTTAATTCAATCTAGTGAAATTATTCTGGATAAGTGCAGAACCCCTAAGGTAAATCTGAGGGCATTTTTCTGTTAAAATGCACCAGCTGTTCGTTTTTTCAAATAAAAAAATTTCTTAATTTTCCTCAAGTAATTAATATTGAGTAATGGATACCATACAGTATTAGGAGACAGCATCTCAATGGATAGATCAGATGATACCATAAATTACAACATAATATTTGAGTGCAGTATTTTGTAGTTACCAGAGAAGTACTTTGTAGAATCCAGAGACATAATTACTGAAATCATTCCATATATCTGATATTTTAATATTGTGCCTTTTGGAGATAATTTAATTCTGTTTCCAATATTTTTGTGTAAATGGAAATATAATAGAAGACATCAGCCAGGAAGATGCTCCATAAAATGGATGCATGATCTATATGGCAAGGTTAATAACTGATGTAATCATTTGCATTGTGATATTCTACAGTGCATTTCCAGACAGTAAGAAATAATGCAGTAGACTATAAATGATAAATTTAAAACATTCAAACACTTTGGATGAAATGTACGTAGGTTAAAATTTATATGTGGTTTTAGGGCTCCTTCGCTTCTGAAAAATGCCTTTAAATGCTGTTGTTATACTGCTACACAGTGCAGTCATCTTTTGACTTTGCATTATACCTGATCATCTCTGGAGTCTCAGCTGTTTCCATTTATATAGAAAGACAATTAATTAAGTTTGGACTGAACAGATGAAACTGCTTGTGTGGAGTGTCAGGTTGCAACTGGGACTTTTAGGGCTTGTAGTTGCTGGAGAGGCTTACAGGCCAGCTCTCCTGAGAGAAGCTGTCAAGAATTCCAGATGCAGCAGCTGGCCAGAATAATCTTAAAGCTAACAGTTGCTAGTTATGTTAATACACTGACAAACCAAACAGTCTACCCCTCTTTCTTTCTTATTCACTGTTTTATGGAAATTTACTCTTAGTGGTTTTTTGCTGCTTTATCAATATAACACTTTTTTTTAAAGTACTTCAGGTAATATAAGATTAGATGGGACTCTTTAAATACATTATAAAGATAAGGTAATTTTAATGTTAATAATTTTCGTGACATGATTTGTATTATTCTACATGTGATGGATTCCTCCATTAGTAGAACTCTAACAAATGCTTGTAAAATTAAACTGGATAAAACCTTCAAAGTTTTCAATAATATTACTTTCATACTGCCCCTTTCCTTCATATACTTTTGGGTGTGGATACCCTTGGTGAATGATGAGTTCATTCCCGGTTATACAGGACAACAGTAGAGCTATACAGGAATCAAATAACTAGATGATAACTGGTATGAATTAAATGTTAATCTAGAAATTGTGAGATTTTAATTCTAACCCCATGCAGATTATGTGGCTCAGATTAGAGAATACTGTGTTTTATTGTCTTATAAAGAAAGATCAATTCCCATAATTATTACAACACACAATTATGCTAAATAAGTAAATGACCTGATTGTAGACTTCAGGAGAGGGAAACTAGATGATCCATGAGCTAGTAACAATTGGATTATCAGAGGTGGAGAGGGTCAGTAACTTTATATTCCAGGGTGTCCCTATCTCAGAGGACCTGTCCTGGAACCATCATATAAATATAATTCAGGAGTCTACAGAGATTCGGTATGTCATCAAAAACTTTGGCAAACTTCGACAGATGTGTGGTAGGAAGTGTGCTGACTGGCTGCATTACGGCCTGGCATGGGAGCACCAATGCCTTTGAGCAGAAAATCCTACAAAAGGTAGTGGATTCGACCCAGTACATCACGAGTAAAACCCTCCCAACCATTGAGCACATATATATGAAACTTCGCCATAGAAAAGCAGCATCCATCATCAAAGATCCTCACCACTCAGGCCAGGCTCTTTTCTCGCTGCTGCCATCATGTAGATTAGTGGTCGCCAACCCGATGATCGCAATCAACCGGTTGATCTTTGAGACTTTCCCTGTAGATAACAAAAAAATCAAAAATAAATACACAAGTACTGTTGTAATGTGAGCATTATAAAAATAAGTTAAACAAATTAGGATAATAGTAATATAGCAATACTTTCGCTACAGAAAGCTGTTTGTAAAGAGAGATTGTTTCTGGGTGGCGGGGTTTTAGTTCCATTCTTTCTGCCCAGTGCGCATGTGTGTAGCTCCCCCGCCATGCACCATGGTTTCAGCGTATCTTGTGCTGCATCAAAGTGACCAATTAGATTAGATAAGAGTACAGACTGTCGCAAACATCAATATAGAGCACTCGCTCGTGATATCCTGATAGCATGGCGGAGGCTCCACGAAAGAAGGTGATGAATCCCTGGATGTAATGCAAACAGCTCAGCTTGTTATATTGTCAGAATGGCTTTCCAGGATTTTACAACAAAGGAGGACTTCCTCACTCTTTTGCAATTAAAGGAGAGAACGGGAGGTGAGGATATTTACAATGAGTTTAAAAAATATGTCCGTGAAAATTGACATCCCCATTCATAAACTGCTGACAAGTACAACTGATGGGGCCTCAGCAATGCACGGTGTGCGCTTTGGTTTTATAGCACTAAAAGTCAGTGCCTACTTCGGGTCAACTTATCTATGTGAAATTGCATTTTCACAGAATGAAAATTATTAAATCTAAGTACAGGAGCTGTCCTACTGACAGACACCTCACAGACTGTCTCAGACTGGCTGTCTGTAGTTATGAGCCAAATTTCAGGGAACTAGCAGAAAGTATTCAGCCCCAGTCATCACACTGAGTGCAACAGTCAATTTTTATTGATTTATTTTTTGTGTTGAAATAAAACTAAATAATGAAACTTAGAATTAAAGGTGTAAAGTATTGTAATATTCTTAAAGAAAGACAACCATGGCCTGTTTGATATGGTAGTTACAGTGTTTTCTTGTTTGAATTAATTTGAAAGTTTGACAAAAGTATTTTGTGTAATTCAAATACAATTAGCCTAAATTAAAGGCCTCTAATTGGAAGTACAATCTGAGCTGTTTTTTCTCTAAATGAGTAGGTAGATCTTGCCTTTCACTTGGGCTTAAAAAGGTTGATGACCACTAATGTAGATGGTACAAGTACCTCAGGACTCGCACCACCAGGGTCAAGAATAGTTACTATCCCTCAACCATCAAGCTCTTGAACAAAAGGGGCTAACTACACTTATTCCACTTCTGGTGTTCCCACAACCAATTATCTCACTTTAAGGACTCTTTATCTTGTTATTTCACGCTCGTTATTTATTGCTATTTATTTATATCGGCATTTGCAGTTTGTTGTCTATTGATCCTGTTTACAGTTACTATTCTATAGATTTGCTAAGTATGCCCACAAAAAAAGAATCTCAGGGTTGTATGTGGTGGGTTGAATGTACTCTAATAATAAATTTTAACTTGAACTTTGAAATAACATATAATTGTTTCTCTAAGTGGTTGGATGTACAAGGATCAATGTGTTTTGAATTTGGCAGAAACCAGCATGTTCTCAATTTAATTAAACTGTTATGGTAGTACTAGTTTCACGTTGAGAAGATTAGGGTTCACTGGCCTACATCCTACACTGTGCTGCCTGTTTTTATGGTTAATTTAGCAGCAGGGAAGACACACTCAAAATCAGCCTCTGTTTTAGATATATTCTTCAGCTCTCCCTTCGAGTTGCAACACAACAGGGAGCAGGATGGAATTCTCTTACCCTGCAAAACCTATCCCGGGACACCTGGCTTTATGTTTAGGTACCTGGCTGTTATGTTTAAGTCAGATACTGAAATCAACGAGTCTAAGTTGTGCCAGCCACACACTTTAATTAATTCTGTTCTTTCACATCTGAACTTTTCCTCTGGTCTATGGTGGTGGTCCAGCAATGCCTTTCACGGTATGCTGACAAAACCAAGTTAGCTAGTTAACCCATGTGTGTAGTTTGTTCACGTGATTATAGACAATTAATTTGCTGCCAAGCTATATTATATACACCCAGTATTAATGCATTTTCAATAAATCTATGCATTGGGTGGACAATTTGGATTACAGAAGTGATCACCTGATTTAGAAATTAATGTTCATGGGACAGCTTTCTCTGCACCATGCAACCATGCAAAGAGGCTTATTTTTTAAGTGGAATTGTGAAACGTTGTAGAGTATTTATCGTACGGGTTGAGTAACTCACTAAATTTGTTCCATGTATTTTGTGTCAATAGCACACCTAATCACACAGTACCTGGGCAAGGTGCGGATACTTATAGGAAGGACTTTGAAAATCTGGTTGAATGGTGCTACAGCAACATTCTCTCACTCAAAGTCAGCAAAGCTAAATAGTTGATTATTGTCTACAGGAGGAGGAATCCATGAACCAATCCGCATTAGAGGATCGGAGGCGGAGAGGGTTAGTAACTTCAAATTCCTTGGCATTACCATTTCTGTCATGAGACCAAGCACGCAAGTGTTGTTACAAAGAAGACGCGGCAGTGTCTCTACTTCCTTTGAAGGTGGCACAGATTCGGTATATCATCTAAGACTTTGACATCAGCTATAGATCCACAGTGGAGAGTATCCTGATGGGTTGTATCATGACCTGGTATTGAAACACCAATGCCCAAGAATGGAAAACTCTACAAAATTTTGTGAGTACAGAAGATCCATCACAGGAAAAGCACTCCCCTCCCAATTACAAGGAACGCTGCCACAAGAAAACAGCATCCATTATCAAGGACCTTCACCATAAGACCATAAGACATAGGAGCAGAATTAGGGCATTTGGTCCATTGAGTCTGCTGTGTCATTTCATCATGGCTGATCCAATTTTCCTCTCAACCCCAAATCCCTGCCTTACCCCCGTGTTCATTCATGCTCTGACCAATCAAGATTTTATCAACCTCTGCCTTAAATATAAAGATGTGGCCTCCACAACTGACTGTGGCAAAAAATTCCGCAGATTCATCACACTCCAGCTCAAGAAATTCCTCCTCATCTCTGTTCTAAAAGGATGTGCCTCTATTCTGAGGCTGTGTCCTCCGCTCTTAGACTCTCCCATCGTAGGAAACATCTTGTCCACATCCACTCTATGAGGACTTTCACCACTTGATAGGTTTCAATGAGGTCACCCCTCATTCTTCTGAATTCTAGTGAATACAACTCCAGAGCCATCAAATGTTTTTCATATGACAAGTCATTGAATCCGGGAATCATTTTCTCGAACCTCTTTTGAACCCTCTCCAGTTTCATCATATCTTTTCTAAGTTAAAGGGCCCAAACCAGTTCATAATACTCCAAGTGAGGCCCTCCACTGCTTTATAAAGTTTCAATGTTACATCTTTGCTTTTACATTCAAGTCTCATTGAAATGAATGCTAGCATCACATTTGTCTTCCTCACCACAGCCTCAACCTGTAAATTAACCTTCAGGGAATCCTGCACAAGGGCTCCCAATTCCTCTCGCAACTCTTTTTTTGTATTTTCTCTCCATTTAGAAAAATAGTCAACCCTTTCATTCCTTGTACCAAAGCACATGACTGTATTCCATCTGCCATTTCTTTGCCCATTCTCCTACTCTGTGTAAGTTCTGCTGAAGGCTCTCTACTTCCCCAAAACTACCTGCCCCTGCACCCATCTTCATATCATCGGCAAATTTTGTAACAAAGTCATCAATTCCGACAAGCTAATCCTTGGCATATAAAGCAAGAAGTATCGTTCCCAATACAGACCCCTATGGAGCACCAATAGTCAATGGCAGCCAGTGAGAAAAGTTTCCCTTCATTCCTATTTTGCCTCCAGTCAATCAGCCACTGCTTTATCCATGCTTGAATCTTTCTTGTAACACCATGCGCTCGGAGCTTGTTAAGCAGCCTCATGTGGCACCTTGTCAAAGGCTTTCTGAAAATCCAAGTACACAGCATCAACCGATTCTCCTTTGTCTATCCTACTTGTTATTTCCTCAAGGAATTCCAACAGATTTGTCTGGTAAGATTTTTCCTTGAGGAAACCATGCTGACAACAGCCTATTTTGTCAAGTACCCTGAGACCTCATCCTCAATAATCGACTCCAACATCTTCCCAACCACAGAGATGGTCTATAATTTCCTTTCTTCTGCCTCTCTCCCTCCTTGAAGAGTAGAGTGACATTTGTAATTTTCCAGTCTTGTGGACTCATTCCAGAACCTAGTGATTCTTGAAAGATCATTTACTGATCTTCAGCCACCTCTTTCAGAACCCTGGGGTGGACACCATCTGGTCCAGGTAACTTATCTACCTTCAGACTTTTCAGTTTCCCAAGAACCTTCTCTCTAGTTATGGTAACTTCTCACACTTCATGCCCCCTGATACCTGGAACTTCCACCATACTGCTAGTGTCTTCCACAGTGAAGACTGATGCATTATACAGGCTATGCTATCTTGTCACTGTTGCCATTAGTAAGGGGGTACAGGAGCCTTAGGTCTCATGCCACCAGATTCAGAAACAGTTATACCAGGCTCCTGGACAATTGTGGATTACCTTAATCACTTCATCACTGAACTGATTCCACAACCTGTGGACTCCTTTTCAAGGAGTCTACAACTCATGTTTTCAATATTATTAATTTACTATTTATTTTTTGGTATTATTTGATCTTTTTGTATTTGCACAGTTGGTGTTCTTTTGCACATTGTCAATCTGTGTGTGTGTAGTTTTTTTATTGATTCTATTGCTTTTCTTTCCTCTACTCCAAATGCCCACAAGAAAATGAATCTCAGGGTAGTATATGTTGACATATGTACATACTTTGGTAATAAATTTACTTTGAACTTTGAGCTTGTATAGTTTTATAAGCTCCAAATTTCCATCCTTGTCCCTCTTCTATTCTCTATTGATATACAATATGTTGCCTCCTATTCATACACTGTGACTGTGGTACAATACATTGCTGTGTTTTCATCGGCACTTTTCATGATTGGAAGGTTTCCTTGCTTTTCACATTAACAATGACTTTTCAATTACAAAGATTTGTGCTATTCTATATTTAAAACTTCAAGTTTTAGATGAATCCTTCAATGCTATAGTTGGTGGAATATTCGCACCACTGCTAACGCTGGACAATGATGCTGAAACATTGATAGCTAAGTTCAATGAAATGATGACAGAAACAGCCAATGAGATATTTGGAAAACACCGCTGGAAAATTCAATCCTGGGTAACAGAGGAGATCCTGAAAAGTTAGCATTGGAGGACAGATCATAACCAACCTCAGGTTTACCAATGACACTGATAGGCCGGAAGGAAGTGAGGATGAATTGGCTTGCCTTGTGAACCATCTGGACAATATGTTTACCAGATATGGCATGGAGATCGGGTCAGAGAAAACCAAGCTGATGAGAAACAGTGAGGAGCCAATCACGACAAAAGTCACAGTCAGTGGACAAGAACTAGTGACTGTCAAACGGTTCAGTATCTTGGCGTCATCATCAACCAAGAAGGATAAAAACCTGAAGCCTTTGCAAGGACAGCCCAAACAACAGCAACACTGGCTAAAATAAAACCAATCTGAAGAGACAATAACATCGTGCTCAGATCTAAGTTGAAACTCCTGCATACACTTGTGCTCTCCATCTTCTTGGATGAATGTGAATCATGGACTTTGACAGCAGAACTGGAAAGGAAAATCCAGGCAGTAGAAATGAGATGATTCAGAAGACTCCTCGGCGTCTCCTATACAGACCACGTCTCAAACGATGAAGCACAAAGAACCATCACTCTGCACATGAGTCACTACGAAGATCTACTGTCCACAGTAAAGAAGAGGAAACTGAGATGGTGTGGCCACATAACAAGATCAAGTGGACTCTCAAAGACTACTCTTCAGGGAACAGTGCAGGGGAAAAGAAAGGGCAGAGAGAGGAAGAAGTGGGCAGATAACATTGCAGAGTGGACCGGAGAGAGCTTTGCCACAACCCAGGCACTCACCCACAACTGTGAGAGATGGAGGCAACTGGTGCAGCGCTCGTCTGTACAGCACCCCTACGAGCCAGGCAGGTTGCAGGACTTAAAACATTGTAGTAGATTCATGTCTCAAGATTGTTTAATGTCATTTCATGTACAGAAGTGTCAAGGAGAATGGAAATAATTGTAACTCCAGATACAATGCGGCACAAAAAAACACGAAAGATAAAGGACAGTATAATAACTAAAAATAATAAATATAAATACGCAAGATAGCTTACATACATCGATTGATTATATGTCCATAAACTGACAGTAGGCTGTACGTAAGGCAACTAACAGGAAATAAACTAATGGTGGAGTTAGTGGGAGGAGGTGTTGATAATCCTTACTGCTTGGAGAAAGTACCTCATGGTCCTGGCATGCATGGTCCTGGCATGGATGCTATCTAGCCTCCACCCTGATAGGACTGGAAGAAACAATCCATGGGCAGGGTGGGTGGGATCCTTCATGATGCTACTGGCCCTTTACCGGCACCTTTCTGTATATATGTCTCTGAAGGTGGGTAGGCTGGTGCCAGTGATGCATTGGGCAGTTTTGAATACCTGTTATAGAGCATTCCTGATGGCACAGTACATTTTCTGTACCAAGCAGTGATACAGTTTGTTAGGGTGCTCTCTACTGGGCATCTGTAGAATGAAGTGAGTGTGGTCCAAAATACAGCTCTTTTCAGCCACCTCAGAAAGTAGAGGCATTGATGAGCTCTCTTGTTGGTGTAGGGTGTGTTCTGGGACCGTGAAATTTTGTGTGTGATGTGGACTTCCGGGAGTTTGAAACTGCTTACAGTTTCCTGATGCTCACTAGTCTTGATGAAGGGTCTCAGCCTGAAACGTTGACTATTTAACCTTTTCCATAGATGCTGCCTGGCCGGCTAAGTTCCTTCAGCATTTGTGTGTGTTGCTTGGATTTCCAGCCTCTGTAGATTTTCTTGTTTACAGTTTCCACTGCCGATGTAAAAGGGTGTGTGAGTGGTGCATGTTCTCCTAAAGTCGATAACCATCTCCTTTATCTTGTTGACATTAAGGAAGAGGTTATTTGCCTGCTGCCAGGCCTCGAGCTCTTCCAGGTTATTCAGTTAACCTATCTACTTTATTTCTTCCAAAACATATAATTGCAAATTCCTCTATGTTGCTGCATAACTCGGCAAACCAAAAATCAAAATTCTGTTACTGGAGTTTCCCTACACTGAGATTAAATATTGCAGCAAAATCAGTGGCTGTTTCATCATTGACCTCTGCCAGTACTGAATTGTCAAGAAAAAGTTTTAATTTTAATCCCTGTCCTTCACAACTTTATATAATTCTTCAGTTTCAAAAAAAATCAATTCTTCAAAATGATTTTATAGTCTCTGCCTAATAACTCTCAAGGTGAAAGAAATTCTGATAAATTACCTTTTCACTCTTCTTGGAAAATTATAAATCTGAAGCTAATGTATTATCTATTCACTAATTGGACGGTACAGAGTGTATGGAGTCAGGTTGGAATGATGTAAGCGTTGGAGTGCCCTAAGGATCAGTTCTTCACCTTCAATTAGTTACAATTTTCATTAATAACTTTGAGAAGGGTTGGATGGGTATGTGCGGCAGAGCATAAAAGTGTCCAATTTGCTGATGATTGAAAGTAGGTGGGAGAGCATGTTATCACATGGATACAGTGAGATATCAGGAAGGTGAGTGAGTTGGTATAAACTTGTCAAATGGAATCTACTGCAGGAAGCAGTAAAATTGTGTGAATGAATGGAATTATTTTAAATTCTGAATGAATTGAATTATGAATGAATTTATTTAAAATCTTACATCCATCCCACAATGTGAGGAAGTAAAAATCATTGCATTATGACTCCATCGCAAAGTGCAGACATGTGAATTTATAAGTCTAATGGCTTGTAGAAAGAAGCTGTCCCGTAGCCTGTTGGTCCTGACTTTAATGCTGTGGTACCGTTTGCCAGACGGAAGCAGTTGAAACAGTTTATGGTTGGGGTGACTGGTGTCGTCGATGGTCTTCCAGGCCTTCTTTATGCACCTGATGCTATAAATGTCCTGAATGGAGGGAAGTTCACATCCACCATTCTCTGCAGTGCCCAGCGATCAAAGTTGGTGTAGTTCCCATACCAGGTGGTGATACAGCCAGTCAGGATGCTTTCAGTGGTGTGAAAGGTAGTTGGACAGGTACATAGATAAGAAAAGTTTAGAGGAATATTGGCCAAACAGGATTAGTTTGGATGGGAATCTTGTTCGCGTCACAACCACAGATTTGGCAGCGCATCAGATTCGGCAATTGCACTTGTGAATATGCACGTGTCAGCTAACAATTACTTCACTGTGATAATATTTAACTCCACTCATTCCATCATGGTATTTGTCAAGATTTGGACATGGCTATGCTTCATTATCTACATTCCGCCTTGCCTGAGAAATTGGACTACCGAGTCAACTGACTCTGAAGATTAGCGGTATTCATTTTATTCTTAGTTGTTCTTTTCAGCCACAGTGTCAGCTTCGTTTTCCATTTGAGTGTTTTAGTCAACGGCCCTGTTTGGCCTAGCGCTTATTGTTTTCTTTTTCCCTTTAACATTGTTCACATTAAAGTCTGTGGAATATCGACCAGTTTCAGTGTCTCTCTCTCCACACTTGGGCCATGTTCACACCAGGTGACAGGTCAACATGGACCAGTCAAACCTTAGGGCTTTTTCTGTGACTCAGTATAGAAAGAATCAAAAGGAGAAATGGGGAGAGACTGTAAATGAGTGGAAAACAGGACACTTTTGTTCACAAAACACAAAATGTTAGTATGTAAATGAAACAAATAATTAAGAAGTCAAATGTCACTTCGCCCTCTATTGTGAGCAAGCTGGAGTTTAAACATTGACCATCATTACAGTTAAGTTTATATTCTTTGGAGTTTAGAAGAATAGTGGGTGATTTTACTGAAACGAATAAAAACCTAATGGAGCAAGACAAGGTAAATGTTAAGATTACTTCACTTGTGAGAGATTCTTGAATGCGGGGACATAGTAAAAAGGAGCAGTCATTTAAAACCAAGGTGGGTAGGAATTTATTCTGACTAAGAGTGGTAAATCCTTTGAATTCCTGGAACTCTCTAATCTAGAGAACTATGGAGGAATTCAAAGAAGGGGTAGATGATTTTTGAAAGATGAAGAACGGAGGTCTATGGGGAACTGGTACAGAAGAGTTGAGGTCTATGGGGAATCAGCCATGATATTTTGTGTGAAGGTGCAAGGAGGCCTTCTGCTGTTCCTCTTTTTATTTTGTTCTTATTCTTCTTTTCTAATTTTGTATATATAGTCTAAATCTTTTACTAACAAGCTGTGTTATGCTGAGAAAAAAACATTTTCGTCAGTACTTTCTTTGTAATACAGCCTCCCGCTTCTACTAAATTTCTGGTGAAGTTTTGTTGTTACTTTTCCATGGTTGAGAAATCATCTTTATGATAACGTGCCATAGATCTACACAATATTCTAGAAGTGTTCCAGTCTATATTTTCTACAAGTTCAACATTACTTCATATTTAAGGAACTCAGGATCTTATTTACCTTTTCATAATGCTTTTGCTACACTCTTTAAAATCCTTTTAATACTTCCCTTTTCCAATAATTTAAATGATTAACATTTAGAGATACTTCTTCTGCACGTTTTCTGAAATTATACAGCTTAACCTCATTGCATCAACATACCTCACCCAGCTTTATCTTTACTCTTCTAGTTGAGTTGCTGCTAGATTACCGTCATTAGTAAACCTAAATAAGTGCCAAGAACTTTGATTTACACCCAGAAATAAAATCCGCAGAGAACCAATTCTGCTGGGATGAAAGTTTGCCAACTACTTCTGTGAACAGCAATTTGCCAGGATCACTGTGCCTGGTACAGTCAGGGGATGCCTGTGTGCAGCAAGCTATTTTGAGATCTGTATTGGAACCACTTTATGATGTTTTGGCTTGGATGCCTGGAAGACTAAAACATATCTGAATGAATGTGGGATGCCTCCTAATTCACTCATGGTTAAGATACTATATATTGCATTGTAAAATTTGAACATCTGGTATCAACTCCAACAGAGTGAACAGACAAAAGTTAATTCTACTTGCTATAAAGATCCTTCTGCAGAAAAACAGAGGGAAAGAGTCGGAATTTGGTTTGCAAAGTAACGTAGTTTTGCTTCCAAAAAGTCTGCCACAATTTCTTTAGATTACCTTGCACCCCCGATGTGGTTTAGTACGACCCACTCCTTTCTCCATCATACTCTTACATGTCCACTCTGACATTACCTTTTCCCTCACCATTGATGTCTCTTATCATCACTGTACTCCCCTTCTCATCTATATTGTCTGATTACAAACAGCATTCAGGACAGCCGCCAGGTTTCCCACACACAGCCTAGCAACTTTCCAAAGCATCTTTAATAATACCAATAACACAAGAAAGTCTGCTGATGTTGCAGATCCAGAGCAAGAAGGGTCTCAGCCCGAAACATCAACTGTTTATTCATTTCCATAGAGGCTGCTTGACCTGCTGAGTTCCTCCAGCACTTTTGTATGTGTTGCTTTAATAACCTCAATGACATACACCACAGGAGCATATTCCTTAGCAGGACCCAACCGTATCTCCAGTTTACCCCCATCACCACCAGAAAGAATGTTTGAAATCAGCTGTATCACCTGATGTGAACAAAAGCCTGACACCATTGTGCTTTGGACCTCTTTCAGGGACAATGGAGTATTCACAAGTCTGGAGCTAACAAAGCAACAGCCAGTGTGTCTATTATGATTAACAGTTGGGCTTCATCTGTGATAGGATGTTGCTGACAAAACCTTCATAGAAAATTGGCACAGGACCTGTGTTGCATCGGTTTGACATGCCTTCTTGGTGCTAAAGAATTCCTTGGCCTAACTGGTATTAAAAAGTGAAATATCTATTCTGTTGGAGCATGTGGGCAGCGACTTTAAAGTTGGTCTCAAATGCCACAAAACTTCTGGCTTGACATCACCACAATTTCATTAGGAGTGAATTCACCTCTGAAGTGAAAACTAGTAGCCTTATAGCAAATGAATACAGCTTTGGGCATGGAAGGAAATTTGCACCCAAATTGCACTTGATATTGAATTGCTTAGGATATAGTTCAAGATTCCAGTAAAAAAATTATCATTATAAATGGAACATTTCATGAACCAACAGTTCTGCAGTCTAATAGGATGTAATTGTTGCTGATTTTTGTCATCTGAAGTATTTGTGGGTGGCAAACCTGCAACTTCAATCAGATGAAAATTGATTTTTCACCAAAAATAACCATTTTCAATAAGGATTCATTCTTTTTGTGCATCATCTGAAATTGACGTAGAACTATATTGAACTTGTAATTACTTTCATTGCAAATTGGAGTCTGTTTTTAATAAGCTGAAGATCTTTCAGTATGAAAATCTTTCATAATGTGCCTACTGACAGCGTGTGTACAAGTTGAGGAACCTTGCCCCTAACCATTGCAAAACCAAACACTTGCTGTGTTGACAACATGCAAGTTGGCTTGATTTTGTTTTGTCGATGATGTAGTCTGCTGAATATTCTTAAAATAATGCAAAATACAGCAGAAAATGTTTAAATTTTCTGATGAAAGGTCTTAGACCTGAAATGTCAGCTCCGTTTCTCATTCTACAATTGCTGCCTGACTTGCTGAGTATTTCTTGCATTTTCAGTTTTTATTTCAATTTCCCACTTTTTTTCTTGATTCAGAAGTTCAAGCTTAGCAACTAGCTTCTAATTTCACTAGGATATGAATCGCTTTCTCTTTATCTTGCAAAATACAGAAAGATAGTAGATTACTGCATGCACTCCATCATCCCTTTGTTGGATTTGTTTCATAAAATAACTAAATTATAGAAAGTGATCCTCAATCCTGGATTAAAAATGCAAACCCCATGAGAGCTCCTGCAATATGCACACGTGCAGTTAAGGGGGAAACTCAGGGGGCTTGTAATTAAATGTTAAACCTGTTTAACATGAGGTAGGCAACAGATGGACTGACCAATTAATCATGTAGTTTTGAGATCTGATAGAAATTTTATCTGGGATTTAGGTGGGATCAGCATGTAAAATTACTCCTGACTTTAACAGAAAATCAGATTTGATTAATGTATATTTCAGAAAGCCATCATTTACAATATAGCACCCTGCCAATGTATCCCAGCAATGTTCTGTAAACATATCTTTCATGTGCAATACAGGTTGAATACCCTTATTCAAAAATCCAAAATCTGAAAACTTCTGAAATCAAAAATTTATTTGAGTGCTAACATGAAATCAGAAGTGGAAAATTCCACAAGGACCAGGGAAGGCTCCAAGGTGATGTGCAGGTCTCTGAAATATCGAAAAACATTGCATAAAGCAAAAAATGAAGATCTTGATCGTGTATTGAAAAAGTGGATTCCTCAGCATTAGAGGAAATATATGCTGATCGTGAAACAAGCAAAGATTTGTCATGATGAACTGAAAATTGAAGGCAATTGTGAATATTCAGCAGGCTGTTTGCAGAATTTTAAGAAAAGGCGCAGCATTAAATTTTTAAATATCTGTGGTGATAAAGTGTCTGCTGAAGCAACCAAGAAATCCATTGATGAGTTTACCATGATCGTTACTAATGAAAATCTAACACCAGAACAAGTGTACAATGTAGATAGTTTTTATATCTTACATAAAAGCTAAAAAAAAGTAAAATACAGGTACAGTGTATTGTAACATTTTCATCAAGACACTTAATCATAGGTGGTGACTGAAAGCCTACCGTAGTTTAATGTTTTTCAATTGCTGATGCTGGTATTCTCCCAATGCTGCTGTAATCCTGAACACATTATATATTAATTATATTAATAGGATGTAATAATTTTTACATATGTGTGATGAACAAGTATAAGACAAAGGCTGCTTACAGGAAGCACATAAATTCAAAGTCAGAAATGATGGTTACCCCAACCTATCTCATTATATACTCCAAAATCTGAAAAAAACATTCAAAATCCGAAACACTTCCAGCCTCAAGCATTTTTGTCAAAGGATAACTTGTATATATATTTATGACAAATAGCCAGAGGTGTGCTTCTCCCTAGCCATTGTGTCTTTATCCATCTTTTCCTCTGCAATGTACCATTTCCATAGATAATGGAATCCCCTGGTACTTCAAGGAAGTGCTCTTATGTGCAAACCTAGAATGTGATTCTTAGTTGGTTCTTTGAAAATGGTCATTGTAACAGCTGGACCTATTCATGTTCCTATACAAAGGAGGTAACTGGATATTTAGAAAATGGAATACGGACCAGATATTGAACTTTTAAGAGAATTTTGGTAGGTACATGGCTGGGAGGGGTATGGAGGTCTATGGTCCTGGTGCAAGTTGATAGGACTACGCAGAATAATAATTTGGCATGTGCTGAATGGACTGCAGAGCCTGTTTCTGTGCTGTAGTGTTCCATGACTCTATAATTACAGCTATATAGGACCCTGGTCAGACCCCACTTGGAATACTGTGCTCAGTTCTGGTCACCTCACTACAGGAAGGATGTGGAAACCATAGAAAGGGTGCAGAGGAGATTTACAAGGATGTTGCCTGTATTGTGGAGTATGCCTTATGAGAATAGCTTGGGTGAACTTGGTCTTTTGTCCTTGGAGCGTAGTAGGATGAGAGGTGACCTGATAGAGGTGTATAAGATGATGAGAGGCATTGATCGGGTGGATGGTCAGAGGCTTTTTCCCAGGGCTGAAATGGCTAACCCAAGAGGACACAGTTTTAAGGTGCTTGGAAGTAGGTACAGAGGAGATGTCAAGGCTAAGTATTTTACACAAAGTATAGTGAGTGCGTGGAATGGGCTGCCAACGACAGTGGTGGAGGTGGATACATTAGGGTCCTTTAAGAGGCTCCTGGATAGATACATGGAGCTTAGAAAAATAGAGGACTATGGGTAACCCTAGGTAATTTCTAAAGTTGGTACATGTTCAGCACAGTATTGTGGGCTGAAGGTCCTGTATTGTGCTGTAGGTTTTCTTTGTTCTATGTTCCTAATTCTATATTCCCTTTTCTGCAACTTATTCAAGAAAGATAGACATAGGTTTGACTTGTCTTCTGAGACCTTGTTTGTTCAAAGGACCTGAAAATGCCTTTGATCCTTAATAGCATTACATACTGTAGCCATGAATTTAACTTTTGACCCATAGCAGAGTGTTGTACTCAATAGTTACAATCACCTTAAAAAACACATGCACAAAGTGTGGGTGATTTAATGAATATCAACAGTATGAGAACTTTCATTATTACCTTAAGTGTATTATTCCAGTGTGACAGGCTGAATTTTGTTGTGCTTTGTGTTTAATGGGCACCTCAGAATTAGTATCAGCTAACTGAAAAGAGAGTGACAATGTTCACAAGGGTCTGTATTTATTAACATAACACTAAATGAAGCACTTCAATGGGTCTAGTGTTTATGGTACTCTTGGCAGAGACGAACAGAGTTAACAACAGAAGCCGCTTTAAATGATTATTTGACCTCCTATAAATGTAATTTTCTAACTGCCGGTTCTAACAGCAGTGCCACAGAGATTAGCACATCTGGCTGAAGTGATGATGCTTCAATATCACACTACATATAACTTCAGTGGTTGACAGCCAGCAAAGAAACAGACATACTGATATGAGCTGCAGAGTTACTTCTTGATCTCTGCCACATTTGGTTAGGAATGGCAGGGAGAGCTCCAGAATTACTGTCGAACTCTCATTAGGAGAATGTACACGGTACATTTGATGAGTTGTGCAAGAATTTAAATGGCTGCCTTTTGAAAGGCCACATGCAGACAAACATTATGAGCATGTGATAGTCTATGGCCACTCAATATTTTTGTTGGCGGATTATTGAAGAGATCCATTCTCCTGCTGCCGTCCCCTCACGACTGTGCTGCAACACACAGCTCGAACCACATCATCAAGTTCGCCGATGACATGACTGTGGTGGGTCTCATCAGCAAGAACGATGAGTCAGCATACAGGGAGGAGGTGCAGCGGCTAATGGACTGGTGCAGAGCCAACAACCTGTCTCTGAATGTGAACAAAACAAAAGAGGTGGTTGTTGACTTTAGGAGGACACGGAACGATCACTCTCCGCTGAACATGGACAACTCCTCATTAGAGATCGTTAGGAGCACCAAATTTCTTGGTGTTCACCTGGCAGAGAATCTCACCTGGTCCCTCAACACCAGCTCCATAGCAAAGAAAGCCCAACAGTGTCACTACTTTCTGCATAGGCTGAGAAAAGTCCATCTCCCACCCCCTCATCCTCACCACGTTCTACAGAGGTTGTATTGAGAGCATCCTGAGCAGCTGTATCACTGCCTGGTGCGGGAATTGCACCATCTCGTATCACAAGACCCTGCAGCGGATAGTGAGGTCAGCTGAGAAGATCATCGGGGTCTCTCTTCTCACCATTAGAGACATTTACACCACACACTGCATCCGTAAAGCAAACAGCATTATGAAGGACCCCACGCACCCCTCATACAAACTCTTCTCCCTCCTGCCATCTGGCAAAAGGCACCAAAGTATTCAGGCTCTCATGACCAGACTATGTAACAGTTTCTTCCCCCAACTCATCTGACTCCTCAATACCCAGAGCCTGGAATGATATCAACCTACTGCCCTCTACTGTGCCTATTGTCTTGTTTATTATTTATTGTAATGCCTGCATTGTTTTGTGCACTTTATGCATTCCTGGGTAGGTCTGTAGTCTAGTGTAGTTTTGTGTTATTTTACGTCGTTCAGTGTAGTTTTTGTATTGTTCATGTAGCATCATGGTCCTGAAGAACATAGTCTTGTTTTTACTGTGTACTGTACCAGCAATTATGGTCGAAATGACAATAAAAAGTGACTTGACTTGACTTGACCACACCCCTGCCTACTTGGATAAGGTGATGTACTTGTGGCTGACCCATGTAGCCCGGAGTGAGAATCAAATCCTTCGGGCAAAGAAGGGAAAAACATTGTGATGGGAATAATATTATTTAGCATTGTATTATAATGTGCAAAGTTGTACACGAGAAAAGAAATGAATGTAATGATTGTTCACCAATGTCATTAATAAAAGATTTAAGCTAATGGTTTGAAAGTAATTCATCTTTGGACATATTTTAGATGTGTTAAGGAATGGATATAAATATTTTAATTGTGTAATGATCCCTTTGTAAATAATAAGTTTAATATGAGTTATAGAGATATTGTCTTTATTATGACATTTGGAATATTTGCATCATGGTTCTAGTTTCTAATGCAGTAACAACTGGAGTTCAGGATTATTAAAGGGGCTTACTAGCTTTTAATAAAAATCCAATGGGTACCAGTGCTTGAACTGTTAGACTCTGCTCCCCTGAGTGTAGAGACATTTTTATCTATGGGATTACATAACCACTACAACTGGTTTAAGTCACAGGATATATGTTTGAGTGCTCTCCTTTCTTCCTCAGAGGATATGTGGAATGCAGCCAGTAACCACAAGGCAGCCAGTAACTGCAAGTTTAATCTGCTGCTGACTTTCAATAGGTGTCCTCCAGGTGTCAGAATTTGCATGTGAACTGCTGAAATAATTCCAAGTAGCAATAAGAAAAACTTTCAAACGTGCCTAACTTTTGAGCAGAACTTTAGGGGGATAAAGTAACTTCAACAAGCTTGATAAATCTTCAAATACATCATGGTTTTGAAACTGAAGTTAGGTCATAAGCTAGCCCATGGTCATCAGATGTCATAGAAAAAGGGATCTTAGTAGTATAGTAGTATTTGGAATGGTCTTTCTAGGCATAAAAATGTTTATAAACTACCAAGGAAACTGTGCTTTTGGGAGGAGAGAAGGTGGTGGTCATATTTTTAACAACTTCCGCCATTTGTTGGTTCTTACTTGACAAAGGCCAAAGCCTGTACTTTCTTTCCCCTTGCACTATTCCAGTGGCTCAATTTAATTTTGAGATTAATTGACTTGGAGTTAAAGATTCTAGGATTATCGCATGGCACAGAGTGAGCCAAGAGGAAATGGATCATGAGGTCTTGCAAAGGAAAAGTATGGTTGTAGCCTGTGTTAAGAAAGTTGTAACCAATTGCCTCCTACTTGTTTTTAAATAGCTTAAAGGTCTTTAAACTGCCATTAAGTATCTTTGCCAAAGAGATTTGAAAGCAATTTGTTTCAAACTATTAAAAAGAATAAAAATCATTAAAATATAAAAGAATAAATATAATATTAACCCTTAAATATTCAAATTAATTAATATGGCAAGATCATTAAAACATTAAAATAAACTGACTGCTTTTATGCATTTCTATTTTTACTCAAGGTTAATGGATCCCATTAAAGTGAATGCAATTGTTTTCATTTATTTGTGCCCGTCATGACAATTTGCGCTCCTATGCCCTGATCAGCTATTAAGGTCACCGTCACTGCCCTAGTTTACTCACCTCCCTCCCCTGCCCTCCCCCACCCCGTAGATCTAGCCCTGTGACTTGCCATATTTTCATTTGCTTGTTGGTATGTAGGAACATTTACATTTGACAACGGGTGGCATCTGAGACCTGGGGCCTCCAGAACTCCTGACTATAACCAGGACAGGTTCATCACTGAAATGTGGCACAACGACACCAGCACAATATTGAAGATGCAGATGAAGCTTTCAAATTTTCATAACTTCAAATCCAGCCATGCTGAATATAAACCACAAAATGATTGTTAAGTATGTTGCACAAATATACAATACAATGGAACAACGTATTGTTTGCCACTACACATACTTAGTGTTCATAGAACACAAATAAAGAACGCTAACCTTACCTGACTCTTGCTGGCGATCAGTTATGTGAGGCAGTCAGGAATTAGGACCAAATCAGATATTGCACTGGTAAGGTCAAATGCTAAAGGCTCAATCAAAGTCTCTAGGTCATGTCCTCAGCAGACAGCGTACAGCTTTAGTAAATATTTTCCAGCCAACAGAATAGTCTGGAAAGGAAATTGTGCTGATGCAAGCCCCTTGGGTGGGGTGGGGGGGGGGGAGATGAAGGGAGGGTTTGTGGTGGGGGTGGGTAGCAGTTCAACTCCATGAAGGTTACTTCCCCAGACAATTTCACCTCGTAAAGGAAGCTGAAGTGCACCCAGTGTGGATCACCTGGCAGCAAGATCAGAACCTACCTGAGCCCACAGACCAAGCTTAAGGCATATTCACAGGAAGGAGGACAGGTCAGTCCTGTGCTGCAGTTCTTATTTTATCTGCCTTTGAATAATTTTGTTCCGGTATTCCCCATTGTTAGAAATTAAGGCAAGGCCAAAGAAATCAGCCGTTTTATAAGGCTTTCTAAAACCAGGCAAGCTTCCCCTTTCCACTTAGAAACACAAGAGCAACATTACAATTTGTTTGTGCAACCAAGTCAGACTGCAATGCAGACTGCTGACAGTCAAGTGCAATTGACTTGGAAATTTGCTCTGATTCATGAAGCTGTTCTGCAGTTGAGAGTAAGCTCTGTACTACAGGTCAATGTGCATGACATGTTCATGCCCCAAGGGTCGCCGCAGGCTAGTATTGCTCTCATGGGACTCCTCTGAACAGCATAGCAGTTGTCATCAAATGTATAATGCTACAGCTGTAATTTCTAAATATAATAGTTATCAAACTCTGTTCGTGTTATTGCACTTCTTATCTATTTTCAACAGAATGCATCACTATTGTGTTCCATCGCTAACATTGGCATCATGAAATTGACACCAAAACACTACTGAAGACGGGGTAGTACAAAGAATTCAAAGTGCATTTATTATCAAAATATGTATAAATTATACAACCTTGCGATTCATCTGCTTGCAGACAGCAACAAACCACGAAACCCAAAAGAAGGTTTTAGGGGAAATTATAGAGAGAGTAACACACCATAAAATGTGCATCTATGGAAATAAATAATCAGTCGAGTCGGTGTTTCAGGCCGAGACCCTTCTTCGGGACTGGGAAGTAGGGAGTTAGTTCCAGGGAGTCGCATCAAGGCAGCTGATGACTCTGATGTGTGCAGGGCAACAATGATGCATTGAATCAGATCAGAGGAACAGAAGATTTTTCAATAAAAGAGACATTGGACTTTAGGCAACAGTATAGACAGAATTAGGCAAGGACAGGATATGGAAAGGGGCAGGCAAGACAAAGGGAGGCTTAAGGCAAGGATACAGTAGTAATTTTTACTGTGTGCATTAAATACAGGAGACCAGTTAAGATAGAGGTAAAGGATAGGAAGGACTGAGTTATACAAGGTGGGAGATGGGAAGACAGAAGAAGAAGAATGTTCTGGTAGTAATGATGAAGGGTCTCAGTCTGAAACATCAATTACCTGCTGAATTCCTCCAGCATTTTGTGGTGGTTGTTCAGATAGTAGCAAGTTGTGAATACATAGAACATAAATTTATTGTCTAGGCACAACCACCTTGACTATAGTCAGAACTTGCTCCACTGGATCGATGTGATCAGATTTAGCTTTTGTGAACTGGATATCTGACCATCATTTAGAACTCTGAATATCTTTATCTCCTCTGGCTGTCTCATATTGGCACATTTCTACATAATGATTTTGTGACCCTGGCTTGGTAGTAGCTCATTTCAACATGACTTGATCCAATGATGAACACGATAAGCCCACACAAGAGATCAGAGGGCATACTGAATGTTTGATGTGGAAGATTGATGTAACTTGGAGCAAACATGTAGTTAGACAGGTTGGGGTGCAAAGCTTAAGTAGCTCTGGTTATTCTGTATAAATCTGTATAAAGCTAGGCACACTTGAAAGTTAAACTGCAGCCGTTAGTGAAGTGTCGTGCATACGAGGTGAGTTTAATAAACAGGAGGTATAATGCAAGAATTGTAGCGGTAATGCTAAAATAGAATAAGTAATTCCTGAAGATTCACAAACTGCTTTCAAATATTGATGAATTTCTCCAAGGAGGATCCCATGAATCTAAATAGCTGAAGAGGGGGATGGTTATTGTAGAATGTTGCAACATGGTTATTAGAATTCTAACTGTTCTAGCTGCTTTTATAGATGGTAACGTGAAAATGTGCTTTATACATTAACTTACTATGCTTACAGTGCAAACTTATCTTGATGTCTTACAAGTTTCACCCTGGATTTTTTGATCATGAAAATGCACCAGTAAAAGGAAGCAATAAGATTATCATTTATAACCTTATCCTTCATTACTTGCACTAAACATGCAATGTTGGAACACTTGTGTGTATGCTTCTCTTCAAAACACTTTGTTCTGTTGAAGTTAATCACTTTAACCTATAGATAAAACCTGTGTCATTGAACTAGACAGCAGGCTTGTCTGGATGTTAAAAACGTTTGTACTGAAGTTCCATTTCCTGGAATGCAAAACTTGTTGCTTCCTTGAATTTTTATGCTTTGTGGGGTTTTTTTTGTTGGTCCTTTCATGAATTAAATCCACCACCCAGTTGACTTCTATTCCAGCTGGGACAAAATTTGGATGCCCTTTGACGGTATTCATAGCTCAGAGATCTAAGGACTGGAGCCATACTTAATGACCTTTTTTGATTCTCTAAATCTTCCAAGAGTAAACACTACCTGCAGCAGTCACATTGACAACAACTGTCAAGTAACACTTCATAGCACAAACACACAGAGATCCAAATGTTCCATGAGCAGGCAGCAAAATGGGCCTTTGAATAACAGCAGCTTAATGCTAAGGGAACACCCTTTGACCCCTGGAGAATTTAAATTTGATGTTCCCTTATTTTGGGTGATTGGTTTCTTTGAAAATGCTTGTTTTATTGAAATGCATTAAATGTGAGAGAAGATGGTGCTACATGTTCTATGGCTCAGCTTGATGTGACATGTGATGTTTGGTAAGTAGCTAAAGCCTCATACTGAATTCTTTGGTACATTTTGATTTCAGCTTTAGTAGATCAGATCACCACTACTGCCACATTACTCTGATTAGAACTGAACAAAGCTGGATAAAGGGCACCATCTTCATGCATCAGATTGCTTCAAATACAAGCACATTTATCACCACATTCATCTTCCTCCACCGTATTCAAAAAAAAATCATCTGACTATTCTTTATTTCCTCTAAGAACTTGCCAGTCGCATTCAGTTTTGTAAGATTCAATCAGACACATGTACATGCTTGCTGAGGAAGAAGGAAATGAGTATCCCAGTTTTCTTCACACTGCAGAAAATGAGATGCACAGGCTTATCTGCAAGTGCAGACTATGCTAGCCTGACCACATGAGAGGCTTTGACTGGAGAACTTGGATATGCTCCTCTTAACTCAAAATCATACAATCTGTCAAAGCAGCATATATTTAAGAGTCATTAAAGATGATGTTCTGATGGGACAAAGTTGACCATAATAACATTAGCAGAAGATTGTTTCATTTGCTCTGATGTGCAGCATGGAAATTGCCCTTACTTAGGAGGAAAAGCAGTGGCTTCTAGTGAAAACACAGTGTGAAGTTTTGCAGGGAGGAAACAGCTAAAGCCCATTGTCACCAGCTGAAACAAAGTATAAGCTGGAAGTCAAAGATCAGTGTCCTCCTCTCTATGTTCTGTTGAGGGGTTGATATACAAATCTCTCTCCATCCCGTGGTTTCAACACCAAGTGCTTCAGATTTTGCCTCTACCTTATGGGACTGGAGTAGTGTGTGTATGCAGTCCACTGCTGTATGGAGTGATTGCAAGGAATTCATAGGTAAATAAACAAGGATGTAAAGAATACTTCAATGGCTGAGATGCTCCAATTTGAAGAAAAGATTAAATGCAATGGAAAGTTGGTGTTCTAGGTCAGGAACCTGTGTCAGGGGTCATGAGTGGTTTTCCCACCGCTTGTGACAAATTCCAATCCCCAACCCTCTTCACCCTCTTCCCATCATGCCGCGCTATTGATATTCCTTTCCATTTGCGATCCTGACTGTTGGTTTTAATCCCCTCCCTGGCTTCAAAATTCACCTATATGTCCCTCACCCTTATACTTCTGATGACAGCTTTATCAAACACTATCCGCTCTCCTGGTTACAACAGCAGAGACCCCAGCTCACCCTTGAGCCTTGCTACTGATCTCCTACTGTTTTCCAATTGACTCCACAAACTCCAGTCTTTTCTCCCCCTTGACATCCCCATACTTTCCTCCCACTGCTTCTACCTACTCTCCTGCAGAATTCGGACTCGACTGCTTTCCCCTGTGTATTCTTCATTATCGAAGCATATTATGTAAGGCCTGCTCATTAGTGTACGACGCACTGGAATTTGCAGCAGGGTTCTCTGAAATAAAGCACTCATTATCTGTTGGCAATGAGTTTGATATGCCTTAATAAATGCTCGTAATGACAATAGGTCTTGATTTACTGATTAAGGTCAATGTGGAGGTGTTTCTAAATGTCATTCCCAGCATAGTGGTGGATGGAGATGTTTGGACCTTAGAGATGGCATTACACAAATATTTGGTGGGTTCTCATCAACTCTTACATAAAGCTACATATAAGAGAGTATTATTGCTGTGTATAACTGTTGTAAGCGGCAAATAGAGATTTGGTAAGTATTCCAATCAAAAGAGGGGCAGATTCCAATTGGTACTTCACATTTTTGTATTTACAGCTTTTATTGCTTGCCATCAGTACTACAATTACACTTGTCCTATAGATCAGTTTGTCTCATTACTTGTCCTTAATGCCTTCCAAATCCCTAACTTTCATTTGTTTTTCTTTGTTGCATTCTCAGGTCCTCCCCTGCCTTGCTCCACTGCTTCATCGACCCCAGTGGAGCAGTACATCTCCCCTCCCCCTCCTCCTGAAGTCAACGAGAGCCAGCGAAGGTTGCTCAGCAATAAGATGACCCAGTCGAACCCAGATTCTGACTCTGATGAGGAGTTTGTCCCCAATTCTTTCTTAGTTAAAACTGACTCTGGAAGCCTGTATGTTCCCACAAATGGTAAGTTGATTTTTACTGTATTTGCCTTACTTGAAGTTAACTTGCCTTCTGTTCTGATGCCGTGCTCATAGAATAGCAAGTAACGCAAAATACAGAATTATTATTAACCTCAAATAATTCCAGTAAACTGCGAGTCTACATTGTGATTTTATGTTAACTAGTTGGCTGCAGTCTTTCAAAATTAGAAAGTGAACTAATAAATTAGAATAGTTTTGTTGCCTTGCATCAATGTACCTTCTTATGCTGATTTTAAACTGAATTCATTCTAGTGTTGCACATTTGTCTTCTATGACATTTCCTCAGCACTTCTTACAGTTTTAAGGAAAGAGCAGTGACATACCAAGTGCTTAATTTTCAAAAGTTGCTGTTGCAGAAAACCACAAGACCTTTGATCCACTTTAAGCAGATTATTGGTTGGTTTGGGCAATTACTTTGATGCTTCTAAACAGGTTCACGTTGGAAATATAAATTAGCTATTTTTCTGGTTTATACTATCAATAACAATTTGCAATTTTCACGTGCTTCCTGTGTAAAAGTGAGCCTCTTAATGCACAAGTTCTTAGATATCAGCATTTTAACTTTCAAAAAGGAATTGAAGGGAAAAGACATCATAACAATGATTGTATAATTATTGTATTTTGTAGAAATTTCATATGCACATAGAGGCATCATATCTGCTACACTTTAATGCTTCAACATGACTTATTTGACTTCTGAGCTGGACCCTGGATGCCTTTAGGTTCTGAAAGGGTTGATATAGAGGACAAAGTGCTTTTCTTTTAATGGCTGCGTGACTGGTTTCCAGTAATAGGGCAAGCAATAATCTACGCTCTAAGGATCATGGTAATACCTCAAAAAAAGTGGACAAGACTGTGAAGAATTTAAATTTGAGGATAATGGCACAGATATGGAAATCTGTGTTGCTGGACAAAGATAAATGGGTTTGTGGAGCCTGTTCAGGGTAAGAGCGGGCAGCAAGTCCCGGAATAGATTATGTTTTGAAAGATGATGGGAAGAAATTTTGAAAAGTGAAACCTTGAGGTGAAAGCAATCTGTGAAAGAAGTTTTCATGAGTGATGGAGTGATATCCATAGGAGCTTGAGATTAAAAAGCTCTGCTAAATTGAACTGAATGCCAAGATTGAGCACCAAGGTCCTCAGATTGAATAAACAGCCAGAAAGATCTGAGACTGCTGATATTAGCTTGAACCAAACAAGATGCTGATGTTAACCTGCAGGGAAGCACCACAGGCCAAGTCCTGACATTAGACAAGAAATTGATACAACCTTGCTCTATAAATTTATTCTAGGTTCCTGATATATACCTCCCACCTCCCATGCAGTAAGACTCCACTAATAAGACTTTCAAAATAACCAGGCTATGTTTTTGGTGTTGTGGTTGAAAGATAAAGATTGGCCAGAACATTGTGAAACTCTGTATTCTGCACATTTTCTGCTTATCTCAAATGAAATTTGCTAAATTATCTCTAATCCAAATATCCAGAATCTCATGTTTTATCAGTGCAATGGAAAATAGCAGGCACTATGGAACCACATAAGACACCTATTATTATTTTCTGAAGAGAAGGGAAGTACATTTCCAGGAGACATGAGAATAAATTGGAAAAAGATAAAGCAGTATTTTTATTAATAATTCTGCTCAGGAGTAGAAAGGCATCACAGGGTTCTTCACAGAGCTATTGTTTATAAAGAACAGTGGAAACCTTGGATTGGATGGACTCTGTGATGAACCTAGTACCTCAATCTACCATGGTACTCTAGACCCTTATCATCTTAAGTCTCATTATTTCAAAGTTCAAAGTAAATTTATTGTCAAAGTACATAAAGTATATGTCACCGTATATAACCCTGAATTAATTTTCTTGTCGGCATTCTCAATAAATCTATAGAATAATAACTATAACAGAACTATAACAAAAAGACCACCCAACTTGGGCATTCAACCAGACTGCAGTAGACAATAAACTGTGCAAATACAAAAAGAAAGAACTAATAATAATAAATAAATAAGCAATAAATGTCAAGAACATGAGATGAAGTGGCCTTGAATGTGAGTCCATGGGTTATGGGGACATTTCAATGATGGGACAAGTGAAGTTGAGTGAAGTTATCCCCTTTGATTCAAGAGCCTGATGGTTGAGGGGTAGTAACTGATCCTGAACCTGGTGGTGTGAGTCCTGAGGCTCCTGTACCTTCTTCCTGATGGCAGCAGAAAGAAGAGAGCATGTCCTGGGTGGTGGTGATCCATTAAAGCCCTCAATACAATATATCCATGTCAATAGTGCAGTAAGTCTGTGGTCATAGTAATACCTATACTGATGCAAGTTGCCGACATTATCCATTGGGGAAGAATTCAGCTTTCCAAATAATTGCTCCGGCATTGGAATTATTAAGATATTGTTCCTTTGATATCATTTTATTGTTGATCTATAGATTTTAGAATTCCCTTTTAAGCAGGAAGATATACTTTAACTCCTAGTTCTGAGGAACTCTCCATGAATTATAACTCATTAAAGTAAATTTTATGGCATGACTTACCACCTATTAACTCAATGCAAAAAGAATGAAACATCCCTATGAAATTATTGAATCCAACACCAGAGATTTACTTAATGATTTTCATAGAGGTCAATACTTGACCAGAATGATTGGGAGGCACTTATACTAAATTATAGGTCAGCATTAATTTGACTATTTAGTATTTTATTCATCTTGGTGTCCATTTTTTCTTTTATCATACATTACTGAATTAAAAACTATTTTTCTTTAATTCATCTTGAAATTTAATTTTTCAAAGTATCCTTATAAATGTTTTTAAAACATTGACTCTTAAAAATTGACTTCTGGAAATCATGAATTTAAAAAAATATATATTTCTCTGATCATATTATTTCTAAAATGGAAACATGCAGATGCCATTGATAGTAATTTGGGCTGGAGTAGATTTGAATTAGAAGATTTCATCCCATACTGAAAGAAAACAATCTCCTGTTCATTCTTGCTTTTCTTTGGAAAAGTTCCCTGATATTGTTGTCCTTGAATCTTCAGAAAATCATTCCGCAAATGGAATCACCTAAAGGTCGCTGACCAGAATAACCATAACCTCCAAAAACATAGAGGACAAGTTTGGGTCAGCCAATAGAATTCAAACAATCTCATAAACAATCTTGCCCAGTTTCAAGTTTGTGTTTAGTTTGTAAAAGCTGGCATTTACAAGCTTCACAAGACCCAGCAGGTAGAGAGATATGAAGGCTGAATCCTTCAAATATGTGCCTGTCCATCTGTTGTTAAACCTGTATCACTGGGAGCACATCCAGGAGAAGGCTTGAGGATCTCTCAGTCTTACTCTGTTATTTCTTAAGTTCATCATGGATCCTTTCCTTCATTTCCTGGATGAAATTAAAGAGATAGGAGCAGGGATGGGCCACTCAGCCCTTTGTAGCTGCACAGAGCTCAAAAAAAAAATCATAGCTGATCTTTTCCAACACTTTCTTGCACTGCCCATATACCTTGATTCCTCAAATTTCAAGAAAGCTTACAGGCTCAGCTTTGAATCCAATCAATGGCCAGCCCCAGAGTGGTACATTCCAAAGATTTGCTCCCCTTTAAATGAAAACATTCCTCTGCATTTAATTTGTGACTGGCTTGTCTCCCACGTGATCACGTCCTGAATCAGGATAGACATCATCTACCTTTCCACCCATGAGGAATTTTTGTACATTTCCATTTCCTTCATTCCACCAGTGCCCAAACAATAATCAGTCACAGGTTTGAATAAGTTCAACAAGTGATTATACCCACAGCCCTCTGAGGTGGCAAATTCCAAAGATTTGCTGTAGTTGATCTGTGGAATGCTCTGCCACAGACTGCAGCAGAGGCCAAATCTGTGTGTATATCTAAGGCGGAGATTCAGTGTTGCCTGATCGGTCAGGGCATCAAAGGATATGGTGAGAAGGCAGGTGTATGTGGTTGAGTGGGATCTGGGATCAGCCATGATCGAATGGCGGAGCAGGCTAAATGGGCTGAATTCTGCTCCTGTGTCTTATGGTCTTCTGTGTGAGGTGATTTCCTGTCACCTCAGTATTTAATGACCTACACCCAAGTCTAAAATATTACACTTTCATTCTGCATTTTCAAAGAACTATCACTCAGCATCTGTGTTGTCAAATCCTCCTCAGCATTTAGATCACATCTCATTTTTCTGAATATCTGGAATATAGGTCAATTTTCCTCAGTTTGTTTAAGATGACCCACTCATCCCTAGAATTAGTCTGGTGATCAAAAGCTGCTTTGGCTCCTATGCTCAAGTACAGGGAATAATCAGCGCACAGAATTCTGAGTGTGATATCACTAAAGCCCTGTACAATCTCAGCAGGACTCTCTGTTTGCACTTCAATAAAGACCAACATACAGTTTATCATCTTCATTGCTTATGTGTGTGCATGTTCATTTTCTGCTTCTCGTGAATAACCACAGCGATATCTCTCTGTACACAAACATTTACCAGTTTCTCTCTATTTAAATAAGATTCATTTCTTCATTCTTCAGTAAATATCATGACTTTTTTTTTAACAATCCCTTATTGCCCTTTCATTTCATCCAACATTATTGCAGACTTTTGCAAATTGTCCCATGCAGGTTTACAACATATTAAACTCCAACCAGTGCTGATCTGGCCAATATTGAATGCCACACTAACGACCAGTGGATCTTTCTCTCATCCACACTAGAACTCCTCCACTAGCATTGGACACTCCTTATGAACATCACTATCCTTACTCACCAATCACCATCAACATCTCTCGTTCATTGGCTAGACATTCCTACCACAACTGGAGACTCTCCTGTAATTAAAAAACCTCTTCTCCATCCTCTTTAACCTTCCCTATTTCCCTTTGATGAGCTACCAAAATAAAAATTAATACTAGGACTTTACGTCTTTTGTATCATGACTAGATAATAAAAATTAAGCAACACACACTAATACTGGAGGAACTCAGCAGGCCAAGCAGCATCTGTGGAAAAAAGTTCAGTTGATGTTTCGGGCCAAGGCTCTTCGGCAGGAAGCTACACTCTTTTCCATAGATGCTGCCTGGCCTGCTGAGTTCCTCCAGCATTTTGTGTGTGTTGCTTCGATTTCCAGCATCTGCAAATCCTTCCTTGTTTGTTATGAGGTAACAAAGTTAATCCAATTTGTTTTTATCAGGAAACCTATTTTGTTTTCCACGATGGAAAGGTTACCAGAACAATTTCTGTTAGAACAAGTGGATACTAGAACGAATTTAGTTTTGAGAACTAAAAACCCTTTCTTCAAAATAAACGGACTTGAAGTTAGGACAGAACTTCTCAGTGTGCTGGCCAGATTAACTGGAAGCAAATTCAGTGGTAACTTCCAGAAGTGATTTTATTGTACACCGTAAAAGAAAGCAAATGCCTGACTGGGGAAGATGAGAGGAATGGGTCTTAAATAAAGCACTTTCAAAGACACGAGGCATTGAGAGGCTTCCATTTGTGCTCTAGTACTCCACCCAGAACTCATCATTCCTCATCCTCTATATATCTGGACATGTTACAGCCTGCAGGAAATGAGGTATTGTTTCTTTGGATTACGTTAAACTTTGTTGTAGAAAACATAGAAAACATAGAAAATAGGTGCAGGAGTAGGCCATTCGGTCCTCGAGTCTGCACCACCATTTATTATGATCATGGCTGATCATCCAACTCAGAACCCTGCACCAGCCTTCCCTCCATACCCTCTGATCCCCCTAGCCACAAGGGCCATATCTAACTCCCCCTTAAATATAGCCAATGAACTGGCCTCAACTGTTTTCTGTGGCAGAGAATTCCACAGATTCACCACTCTCTGTGTGAAGAAGTTTTTCCTAATCTCAGTCCTAAAAGGCTTCGCCTTTATCCTCAAACTGTGACCCCTCGTTCTGGACATCCCCAACATTGGGAACAATCTTCCTGCATCTAGGCTGTCCAATCCCTTTAGGATTTTATATGTTTCAATCAGATCCCCCCTCACTCTTCTAAATTCCAATGAGTACAAGCCTAGTTCATCCAGTCTTTCTTCATATGAAAGTCCTGCCATCCCAGGAATCAATCTGGTGAACCTTCTTTGTACTCCCTCTATGGCAAGGATGTCTTTCCTCAGATTAGGGGACCAAAACTGCACACAATACTCCAGGTGTGGTCTCACCAAGGCCTTGTACAACTGCAGTAGCACCTCCCTGCTCCTGTACTCGAATCCTCTTGCTATAAATGCCAGCATACCATTCGCCTTTTTCACTGCCTGCTGTACCTGCATGCCCACTTTCAATGACTGGTGTATAATGACACCCAGGTCTCGTTGCACCTCCCCTTTTCCTAATCGGCCACCATTCACATAATAATCTGTTTTCCTATTTTTGCCACCAAAGTGGATAACTTCACATTTATCCACATTAAATTGCATCTGCCATGAATTAGCCCACTCACTCAACCTATCCAAGTGACCCTGCATCCTCTTAGCATCCTCCTCACAGCTAACACTGCCGCCCAGCTTCGTGTCATCCGCAAACTTGGAGATGCTGTATTTAATTCCCTCATCCAAGTCATTAATATATATTGTAAACAACGGGGGTCCCAGCACTGAGCCTTGCGGTACCCCACTAGTCACTGCCTGCCATTCTGAAAAGGTCCCGTTTATTCCCACTCTTTGCTTCCTGTCTGCCAACCAATTCTCTCTCCACATCAATACCTTATCCCCAATACCATGTGCTTTAAGTTTGCACACTAATCTCCTGTGTGGGACCTTGTCAAAAGCCTTTTGAAAATCCAAATATACCACATCCACTGGTTCTCCCCTACCCACTCTACTAGTTACATCCTCAAAAAATTCTATGAGATTCGTCAGACATGATTTTCCTTTCACAAATCCATGCTGACTTTGTCCGATGATTTCACCGCTTTCCAAATGTGCTGTTATCACATCTTTGATAACTGACTCCAGCAGTTTTTCCACCACCGATGTTAGGCTAACCAGTCTATAATTCCCCAGTTTCTCTCTCCCTCCTTTTTTAAAAAATGGAGTTACATTAGCCACTCTCCAATCCTCAGGAACTAGTCCAGAATCTAACGAGTTTTGAAAAATTATCACTAATGCATCCACTATTTCTTGGGCTACTTCCTTAAGCACTCTGGGATGCAGACCATCTGGCCCTGGGGATTTATCCGCCTTTAATCCCTTCAATTTACCTAACACCACTTCCCTACTAACATGTATTTCGCTCAGTTCCTCCATCTCACTGGACCCTCTGTCCCCTACTATTTCTGGAAGATTATTTATGTCCTCCTTAGTGAAGACAGAACCAAAGTAATTATTCAATTGGTCTGCCATGTCCTTGCTCCCCATAATCAATTCACCTGTTTCTGTCTGTAGGGGACCTACATTTGTCTTTACCAGTCTTTTCCTTTTTACATATCTAAAAATGCTTTTACAGTCAGTTTTTATGTTCCCTGCCAGTTTTCTGTCATAATCTTTTTTCCCCTTCCTAATTAAGCCCTTTGTCCTCCTCTGCTGAACTCTGAATTTCTCCCAGTCCTCAGGTGAGCCACTTTTTCTGGCTAATTTGTATGCTTCTTCTTTGGAATTGATACTATCCCTAATTTCTCTTGTCAGCCACGGGTGCACTGCCTTCCTTGATTTATTCTTTTCCCAAACTGGGATGAACAATTGTTGTAGTTCATCCATGCGATCTTTAAATGCTTGCCATTGCATATCCACCGTCAACCCTTTAAGTGTCATTTGCCAGTCTATCTTAGCTAATTCACGTCTCATACCTTCAAAGTTACCCCTCTTTAAGTTCAGAACCTTTGTTTCTGAATTAACTATGTCACTCTCCATCTTAATGAAGAATTCCACCATATTGTAACAGTATAGGAAGACTCGGACTGAGAGGTCAGATAGGGAGTGGCATGATCCAGGGTCATCAGTGAAGAAGAGAAAATGTTTTCATTAGTGTAACCTATGTGACAGAACAGCTTGATGCTACTCTAGATCCTACAAAGTGGGGACTGAGTATTTTCAGTATTCTCACGGGGACTTTACCTTAAGTGTTCAAGCAATCTTGCAGGTGATAGAGATGAATTTCTAATGATCAACACAATCTTTTTAAATATCTAATTAAAGGAGATCATTTCATTTTTATCATCATTTCATAAGTGGGACTGATATCAATAAGAGAAGAAATAGTGTTTTAGAATCTTCCTATCTTTGTTTTCCCTAAAAACATGTTAAAAATTAAAATACAGTTTATCTAACAAGTTTATTTAGTATTGATGACAACTTCACTTTACAATGGAACAGATGGGCTCCATTTTAGAAAGGATGTATTGATATTGGAGAGGGTTCAGAGAAGATTCATGAGAATGATTCCAGGAATGAAAGGGTTACCATATGAGGAATGTCTGGCAGCTCTTGGGCTGTATTCCCTGGAGTTCTGGAGAATGGGGGGTATCTCATAGAAACATTCCAAATGTTAAAAGGCCTGAACAGATTAGATAAGGCAAAGTTATTTCCCATTGTAGAGGAGTCTAGGACAAGAAGACATGACTTCAGGATTGAAGGACGTCCATTTAGAACTGAGCTGTGGAGAAAGTACTTTAGTCGGTAAATCTGTGGAATTTGTTGCCATGAGCGGCTGTGGAGGCCAAGTCACTGGGTGTGTTTAAGGCAGAGAAAAATTGGTTCTTGATTAGCCAGGGCATCAAAGGGTATGGGGAGAAGGCAAGGGAGTGGGGATGACTGGAAGAATTGGATCAGCCCATGATTGAGTGGCAGAGCAGACTTGATGGGCTGAATGGCCTACTTCTGCTCCTGTATCTTATGGTCTTAGGTACAAATGAAACAGACTTTTGCCTTTTGTAAACACAAGTGATTCTGCAGATGCTGGAACATTGAGATTCTGCAGATGCTGGAGAAACACAGCAAAAGGGTCTCAGCCCAAAACATTGACTATTAATTCCCCTCCACAGATGCTGCCTAATTTGCTGAGTACCTCTGGTATTTTGTGTGTGTTTCCCCTTGTATATATTTACACATCCTAAGCTTCAGGAAATGACTAGAGAATGCTAGGAGTATGGTGCCTTGTAATCATTATCTTTAAATGCAGCGATAGGAAGAAAAAAAGCAACCTGAAGCAAGTAACCACACAATTGTTAGCCAAGTAAAGACAGAGCAATGCACTTGGTCATGGTTTTCTGATTAAGCGAAACGAATATCCAGACGGATGCTGCACTTTAGTGGAAAGGCACTATTAAAGCTCACCATCTTGCATGTCTCTCACCCAACTCCCGAAGTGAATGTAAGAAATCTCATTGGACTCAATGAAAGATGAGCAAGGTAGTTATCCTGATGACCCAATCGATCATCATCCCCTCAAGCAGTCTTACTAAAGAGATTATCTGCTCCTGATCACAGAGTTGGATCTTTGCTTCGGATCCAAGCTGGCTACCACATTGTTCACGATGTAGTTGTGACCTCCCTTCAAAGCGTGAGTCATTGGCTAAAATCAATGTAAAGAAGGTGAAACCTTACTCTATAAATGCAAGTCATTCCTCCTTTCTTTAAGGATATTCAGTGAATAGAGGAGGCACCTGTTGGAAGTTAGTGTTGATAGCCAACACCATACAAATTTCAGGATCAACTTGACAAATAGTTATGAGGTCAAAAAGGTGGCCACCAAACGTATGGAAATAAACAGTTCATTCTCTAATTTCTTTTCCTACTAACTACAAAAAAATAAATTTACATAACAATACAGGCATTTGCTTGAATTCACATCCCAGCAAATGGACCTTTTTAATTTAATATTCAGTGTATTGTCCAGGGATTTCCTAGTGATGGTTCTTAAACCACTTAGAACATGTCATCTTACCTTACCTCAGGTTAACCTATTTTACGCGAGGAGAAAAAAAATCAATTACACAGGATGCACAGATGTTCAATTAAACTTTTGAGAAGTTATTTTAGGTTCCTCCAGGCTTTTTTTTTGTGACAGGTTCTGATCACGGCACTGAAGCATATTCAGTAATTAACCAGCATGACGCTGAGGCTGATTGTTCCTTTCAACTTCTATCCTTTTAAAGGCCTGACTGTGGCAGAGATCCTGGGCTTTGCAGAAATCTTTTGAAGTAAATCTGTAGCATGTAGGATCATAGGGAGATACAGGACTGCAACAAGTTTTTTGACTTACAGAGTCTCTGCTGAACATCAGGCACTTACTTATTTACATTAATCTCATCAGCTCCTCAGATTCTATTACCATCATTATATTCATGTACAGATTAAAAGCAATTTATGGTTGTTGACCGACCTACCAGCTTGCAGATCTTTAGGATGTGGGTTAAAAGCAACAGCCAGGGAAAACTTGTATGGTCACAGAAGAGGTGTGCAGACTCCATATAGACAGTTCTAGGTTGAACAGAGTACCGGAATGCTGAAGCAGCAGCTACCCATATATTTATGTCATACAGGTATCCCCCGCTTTTCGAAAGTTTGCTTTATGCCACTTCGCTTTTACCAAGGACCTACATTAGTACCTGTTTTCACTAACCAAAAGAAATCTGGAGGATTTTCACTTTCACGAAAAAAGGCAAAAAGCGAAAATAGCGTTCAGCATTTGTTTTGTAGCGAGCCATTATGGAGGCAGCGCGCACCCCGAGCAGCGAGAGTGGCACCGCCAAGCTCCTTCCCCGGGAACTACACTCAGCACCAAGCCGCCATAGCTTTGAACTGTGTCTGTGAGCATCTGTGCTTTATCTCAATTTATTTTGTGCATCCATTAACAAGATGTGTCCTGAGGTATCAGAAAAGCCTAAGAGAGCTCGTAAAGGTGTTACGCTTAGCGTAAAACTGGAACGTAATTAAACGTTTCGATCGTGGTGAACACTTCCTGTTGTGTTTCATTCACTTCCTGTTGTGTTTCGTTCACATCCAAGCGGTTGGAATACCCAAGTGGTTTTTTCTGAGTACATGAGTGGGTACGTTAGTCCTTTTGTTGTAATTGATGCAATTACTGATTGCATCAATTTCATCAATACTGATCCAATTGCAAGAGGAAAGGATACAAATTGAAACCAAATGCAATAGTGAATGGCCGGAAAGTGAAGTCGTCCAGGAACTGAACGTGAAGCACTTGCGTGAGATTTTCGCTACGATTGACAGTACTGCAATGATTGCAATGTATGACTACTTTATACAGGCTGTGTATTACCATATCATTCCTGCTTTTACTATACGTTAGTGTCATTTTAGGTTTTATGTGTTACTTGGTATGATTTGGTAAGTTATTTTTTGGGTCTGGGAACGCTCAAAAATTTTTCCCATATAAATTAATGGTAATTGCTTCTTCACTTTACAACGCTCTACTTTCGAATAGCGCGGGAAACCTGTACTGACTTGTCCACTGTAGCAGAAAATTAAATAGTTAAGTAACTTTTTTACCTTATTACTTGAGCAATAAATGAAGAATATATTTGCTGTCCCAAACTAGGCAGTCAATTAAGAATGTATCACATTGGTGTGTCTCGTATGTAAAATGTAAAATCTTGTAAATGTAAGAATGTTACATTTCCTTCCCTAGAAATGTGACACTTTTAGAATAGTTCAGTTGTTACCAACTTTGTAGCTCTAGATCTGTTTAGCTATTGGCATTTAAATTCCCCGGCTACCTTGGAGGGATCCGTTCCGGTGTTTCTAAATCAATAGTTTAGAACTCCAGCGGTTCAGTAACCTACCATACTGTGGCTTATTCTCAATTATTTCTCTTGGTGATTCATTCCATTCCAAAATATTCCCATGGTTTATGAAATTTCTTCTATCCTTTGTCTGCATTTTCTGAGTTATGATTTGAAATGCAAAGCGTATAATATTCTCAACACTTACAGTTTCTCATTGAAGGAGTAATTGAGGGAAGAGATGTTGAAATGAATGGATAAATTTTAATTATAAGCAGTCCTTTTGCCAGATTATTTATTGTGTAATAAAGCAAGTTATAGATTCATATCATACACAAAGAAGCATCCAGAATTGTTCCATTGCTACATCTCCAAGTTATTTCCACCTCACACATACTGTATTTGAGAATGCTGCTAATAACCCACACGATTATGTCTTCAGTGTGATGCACTACAGTAAAGCAAATACACTGCATATCCAAATACAATTTTTTACCAAGTACCAGATTCCTGGAAGCAAATCCTTTCAAAAGAACTTACGATGATTTAACTGATACAGGTTTCCCCCGCCATCCGAAGGTAGAGCATTCCTATGAAATGGTTTGTAAGCGGAAATGTCGTAAAGCGAAGAAGCAATTACCATTTGTTTATATGGGAAAATTTTGTGAGCGTTCGCAGACCCAAAAATAACCTACCAAATCATGCCAAATAACACATAAAACCTAAAATAAGAGTAACATACAGTAAAAGCAGGAATGATATGATAAATACACAGCCTATATAAGGTAGAAATACTTTTCCACAATCATTGCCTGAACTGTTCTCTGTAGCGAAAATTTCACGCAAGCGCCTTCGGCAAAAGCACAGTACAAGCACTCTCCAGTAACCTTTAAGCTATGAAGCTGCCAAATCATACCAAATAACACGTAAAAATACGCAGCCTATATAAAGTAGAAATAATGTATGTACAACGTAGAATCACTTACCGGAATTGGGAAGACAGCTTGCTGAGCACACTGATGTTGGTGTGTTAGGCTGAGTCGTCACAGGTTGGGGTGGTGCATTGGCCCCCACCCTCCAGGCCGCCAACCGATCTTGATCCGCGAAGCGTGCAGGGGTGCAGCGGTAGCCGGGAGGCACACGGCACATTTTTAAGAAAAAACCCGAAACGAACATGCTGATTAATTAGGTGCTGCCCAGCATGTAATTGTCGGCCCAGATCAGAGGCGATTGCCGATTGCATCATCTTTGATCTGGGCCAACATTTATGTGCCGGGTGGCATCTAATTAATTAGCATGTTCAATTAGGCTTTTTTCTTAAAGATGTGCTGTGTGCCTCCCGGCTACCGCTGCATTCTCCGCGAATCGGTATCTGTCCGCAGCCTGGGGGTTGGGGTGGTGGGACACTGGGGTGTCATCTCATCATCGTCGTCATCTGTTTCCATTAGGGCAGGTAGCTCATCTTCTTCTTTCTCTTTCTGCCTCGATGTCGCAGGTTGAGGTTCATCGTCTGCTGTGGCTGATGTGGAAGGCTTGCTTGACTGCTGAGCCTTGTGCATTTTTAGATCATACAGTTCTTTGTAAGGACTCAAACCATCTTGCAAATATGCCCTAAACCAATGTACCCTTTCAAAATTAAAGTCGTACTTTATCATTACTCATTCAGTTTCGATTGTTATTCTTTCCTCTTCCAATTGCATCAGCTCTTCATCTATCAGTTCTTCGTCACGAGATGCCAAAACCTCTTCAACATCATCTTCGTCAACTTCCACAAGCCAAGCTCACTTTGTCCTTACTTCGTTCACCACGATCAAAACGCTTAATTATGCCTAGTTTTACGCTAAGTATAACACCTTTACGAGCTCTTTCAGGCTTTTCCAATACCATAGAACTCATCTTGCTAACGGCCGCTCACAGGCACGTGTTTAAGCAATGCCGGTGAGAATACAGTTCTGAATCTGGGGAAGAGCGGCTGCTTGGGGCGCATGCTGATTTTTTTTTATCGCGCGCTGCTTTTTTCACGCACTGCCTTTTTTTGTAACAGGTTAGCAAAAACAGGGACCTAATGTAGGTCTTTCGTAACAGTGAGGTTTTGTAAAGCGAACGTTCGAAAAGCGGGGGACACCTATACTTGAAAGTGAATAAAGACCCTGTTAATAACAGAATTGGAGGTTAAAGGAAGAAAGACTGACATCAATGATCAAATATTCTTGCAAAATAATCCACCAAGGACCTTGTGGAAGTCCTCTGTGGAAGTAGCCGGTTATGGTTGAATAATGTAGATTATCATGTCAGGTAGAAGCCTTGGAGTTTATGCTTGATTACATTTTGAGGTTAAAGAGAAATTTTGTAGATTTTCTTGAAAATTTTACCTGTCATTATTCAATTCCCTCAAGACATCGTAGAAATCAGTATCTGTCTATAATTGTCCAAATGATACATGGTCTGCTGGAAGGGGTTTGTATATTGGACGAGGTAACTTACTCACATTAACACTTCAGGTTTTCATCTTGATGAACATATTGGCATCTTTAGATTTTCAGAGAACCATAAGATCCATTGGGGTGTTGGATGTGGATAAACAGAAGTGGAATGTCTTCTGTTTGCCAGACATTTCTCCTGCTGGGGATGGGGGGAATGCAAGCAGTTCTATTTTCTGATATTCAAGGTAGTGTATCTGTAAAAATGGAGGCAAAAGGCTCCAAACTAGAAAACTGACATGCTATCTGTTATTCATATGTTTGAAATTAATAAGATATTGGTAGCACCCATATTAATTTTGTAAAATCTGTACATTTCATTTGATATACTATTTTATAAAGTTTAATTCATTTGTGTTCTTTAAGCTTATAATTGTCACATTCAGAGATCTCCTGTACCTAATAAAGTGGCCACTGAGTGTATATTTTCCTGGTCTTCTGCTGCTATAGCCCATCCATTTGAAGATTCGACACATTGTGCATTCAGAGATGTTCTTCTGTACATCACTGTTGTAACTTGTGATTTCCTCAGTTACTGTCAACTTCCTGTCAGCTTGAAACAGCCCGGCCATTTTCTTCTGACCTCTCCCATTAACAAGGCATTTTTTGCCCACTGAACTGCTGTGCACTGGTTGTTTTTGTCTTTCGCACCATTCTCTGTAAGTTCTGGGGAATGTTGTGTGTGAAAATCCCAGGAGATCAGCAGTTTCTGAGACATGCGGACCACCCCATCTGACACCTACAATCTCTCCACAGTCAAAATCACTTAAATCACCTTTCTTTCCAAGTCTGATATTTGGTCTGAACAACTCAGGTGCTTGACCATGTCTATGTCTGCATGCTTTTATGCATTGATTTGCTGCCACATGATTGGCTAATTAGATATTTACATAAATGAGCAGGTCTACAGGTTTACCTAATAAAGTGGCTGCTGTGTGCATAACTATGGTGAAGTACTTTGGAGATCAATCTTCACTCGGAAATACAAATTTTAAAATGCATATGCTAAGACAGCATCTGAGAAGAGAGAAACACGGTTAACATTTCAGGTCATAAGAGTTTTGGTGAAAGGACTTTAACTTGAAATATTAATGCTGTTTCTCTTTTTGCAGATGCTACCTAACTTGCTGACTGTTTTCAGCATTTCCTGTTATTACTTAATTGGGAAACTGGCTTTTTCAGAGGGCTGTTCGTTAATCTTAAATTGGAGATAACTGTGTGACCAAACAATTATTTGGAAGGATGTATGCAGTCAATACAATCCTGTGTTGTGTATAGAATATTCAAATTTATATGGAATGAAAATAGATGCAATTACCCTGTAGCAATAGTGCTTTCGGTTTTCTATCATATCTGTCTTTCAAAGAGTCAACGCAAGTCTGATGGACCAAGTCTTTGGGCTGGGCAGAAAGACATGAAACCGTTTGCAAAATTTGTATGTATGTAGTGATAGTGCACAATAATATTCCCTCTTCATGTTACATCAAAATAACAAAGGGTCTGTTTATTGGTATGTTTCACTGCTTCCTCTGTTGCTTAGGTTTTCCGAAACTGTCATCGGTGCATTAAATTTTGTGTCACTACCAAACTTCCAAAGGAAAAACACAAAAACCACTTAAAGTGATTAAAATAATCCTCACCTGAACTCTGTCACAGTATTGCACTCAAGTAGAAACACATTTTGAAATTGCAATCTGCAGCTTATTTACAACAAAGGTTGTAATGGGATTTTGTGTTTGTCGTTCATGTCAGCAAGCAAGAGCAGCTATTGCTGTGTGTCTTCTCTGTAATTATTTTTGTGGCAGAGGGCTGGATTTAATTCAAACTCAAGATCTGCATGTCTGGTCAGCAATCTGACTCAATAATTAAGATATTAATCTTTCTTCCTTTCTTTTCAAATCTTTTTATTGTTATATTATACAAAAGAAATAACACGAGTACATGGAAGTAACAACACTTACGATGTCTCAAAGAAAAAAAACATTATCTTAAAGACTGGAAAAAAAATTGTGATAATAAAAAAAATCCCTACTAAGCGGGAAAAGTGGGGGGGAAACCCATTAGGTGTTCAACCCTGGAGCCATGCATCATACAAAAAGCTTCCAAAAATAAACATCAAACTGCCAGCAAGAAAGAAAGATATACCAAAAAATTTACAATTAGATCTTGGAGAAAAATTAAGAAATTAGCTCAAGTGATAATAACGAGCAAATGAGCCCCATCTTTTCTCAAAATCAAATAAAGGTTCAAAGGTTTGGCTTCTAACTTTCTCCAAACTAAGACATAGCATCACTTGAGAGAACCATTGTAACAAAGTGGGAGCTGATGTATCCTTCCACCTCAACCAAATGGCCCTCCTAGCTATCAATGTAACAAATGCAATAACATGTTGGTCAGACACAGAAATACGATATTAATCTTTTTGATGATAGTCGATTCCTTATTGTATGGAATTAATTTTGACCACTAAGAGTATGTGTTTGGAATAAAAGGTTGAAGCTGTATATACCCCACAACACGCACAAAATCCAGGCAATCTTAGCCGATCAGGCTGCGTCTGTGGAAATGAATAAACAGTCGAAGTTTCGGACTGAGACCGTCCATCCGACTCTGATGAGTTCCTGATGAAGGGTCTCAGTCTGAAACATTGACTGCTTATTCATTTCCATAGATACTGCTATGAGCTGTAGATATAATAATTTTTATGCAGGGGTTCTATGAGACCTGAAAATTATTTCAAAGGTCCCTCCAGGGAGAACAGGTTGAGAAAGGCCGGTCTGGACTCTGAGAGACACAAGATATGGCCAACACTAATGGAGCATACATAATCCTATGGAATATTGGAACAGGCTTACAGGCCTAATGGCTTCTTCTCAGTCCTTTTCCCAATGTCCTAGTGTTCATAAACCTTCAAAATTAATTGTCACAATGGCAACATAATATGTGTTAAATGGTGATTGCTGTGCATGCTGCTCTACTTCAGAATTAATTTTATCAAAACAAAGTTCAAAGTAAATTTATTATCGAAGTACAAATATGACACCATATAAATTAGATTAGATTATGTGGATACGCAGTCCTCTTTTATTGTCATTTAGTAATGCATTCCATTATAAAATAATACAATATTCCTCCAGTGTGATATCACAGAAACACAGGACAGACCAAGACTGAAAAACTGTCAAAAACCACATAATTATAACATATAGTTACAACAGTGCAATCAATACTGTAACTTGATGAAGAACAGGCCATGAGCACGGCAAAAAAGTTCAAAGTCGCTCGAAAGTCCCACACCTCACGCAGACGGGAGAAGGAAGAAAACTCTCCCTGCCATATCCGGCCACAGTCCGACTCTGAGTCGTCGGAAAACTTAGAGCTCCGACCAGTCCTCCGACACTGAGCACCGAGCACCATCTCTGCTGAACGCTTCGACCCCAGCCCCAGTCGCCAGCAGCAGGCAGAGCTGAGGATTTTGGGGCCTTCCCTCCAGAGATTCTCGATCGCACAGTAGCAGCGGCAGCGAACTGGGCATTTCAGAAGTTATTCCACATGTTCCCCCGTGCTCTCACAGCTGTCTCCAGCAATCAGAATTGTGCATGGCCCCTATTTAACAAATACGATATCATTTCACCGGAGAGGCTACGCGTGCTGCTTCGTGCCGCCATGTTCTGCTCCCTCCCTTTGTACAACCCTGAGATTTATTTTCTTCTGGGCACACTCAATCAATTTATAGAATAATAACCATCACAGAATCAATGAAAGACCACCCAACTTTGGTATTCAACCAGAGTGCAGAAGACAACAAACTGTGCAAGTACAAAAAGAAATAAATAAGCAATAAATATTGAGAACATGAGATGAAGAGTCCTTGAAAGTGAGTGCATAGGTTATAGGAATATTTCGATGTGGCAGTTGAAGTTCAGTGAAGTGCTCCCCTTTGTGCCAAGATCTTGATGTTTGAAGGGTAATAACTGTTCTTGAAGCTGGTGGTGTGAGTCCTAAGGCTCCTGTACCTTCTTCCCAATGGCAGCAACGAGAAGAAAGCATGATCTAGGTGGTGGGGATCCTTGATGATGGATGCTGCTTTCCTACAATAGTGTTTCATGTAGATGTGCTCAATGGTGGGGAGGGCTTTACCAGTGATGGACTGGGCTGTATCCATTACATTTCGTGTGATTTTCCGTTCAAGGGCATTGGTGTTTTTGAATACCAGGTTGCGATGCAGCCAGTCAGAATACTTGCCACTACACATCTATAGAAGTTTGTCAAAGTTTTAGATGTCGTGCCGAACCTCTGCAAATTCCTGAGGATGTAGAGATGCTGGGCTTTCTTTGTAATGGCACTTGCGTGCTGGGCCCAAGACAGATCCTCCGAAAGAATAACACTGAGTTGCTGATCTTCTGGTGGTGAAGGACTGGCTCATGGACCCCTGGTTTCTCTCTCCTGAAGTCAATAAGCTTAGCCACACAGCAGTAAGTGTAACGCGAGTAGAGCAGGGGCTTAAGCACACAACCTTGTGGTGCACCTGTGCTGATGGAGATTGTGGAGGAATCATTTTTGCCAATCCTAGCTGATTGGGGTCTGCAAGTGAGGAAATCGAGGATCCAATTGCACAAGGTAGTATTGAGCTGTAGTCGATAAGGAGCATATTGATGTATGCATCTTTACGGTCCGTATGTTCTAATGGTTCATCTGGAGCTTTCAGTTGGAGAAGACTCGGAATGATTTTTGGGATCACACCGTATAAACTGTTTTGATAAACTCTGTTACAACAGTGATGTATTCATTCAGATCCACGGATGAACACGGCCCAGTCCACTGACGAAGCAATCCTGTAGCGGCTCCTGTCTCCTGCAACCACTTCTTTGTTGCCCTCATCTCTGGAGCTTTGCTCTCTAATCTCTGCCTGTATGAAGTTAGGAGAGGACAACCAAGTGATCCAATTTACTGAAATAGAAACTATAGGGAATATCCAGCTCTACCCACCCATGATGATTTTTAGGCTATTATGTCTAACTCTAGGTGCATTCTGAAATTCTAGAGCAAGCCATTTGAAACCAGGCCAGACACTTGTTAATAAGGAAACAAGCAGAACATTCTGTGGCTTTGTAAAATGTTAAAAGTATCACTATAGAGCCACAGAAAAGCCTCTGAGTGAATGGGGACAAAACACAGAAAATGCTGTTGCCTACAGCCACTGGCTCCTGCTGTTCTGCTGCAGGGCACAAGGTCCTTCTAGAGCAGATGGATCAATAAATTTAAATGCTTTTTACTTTGAAATTCAAATAGTAACAGGGAACCATGTGTAAGTTCCTACCCTCGATCATAGCATAGACATGGTCACCTCCCACAAGAAGCAAACTCAGACACCAATGAGTTCATTCATACACTACTTTTATGATACAAAAGACTGATACTCCTTATCACATTCTCCCTTGTGTAAAACAGTGAATGCCTCTGCAGATTGAGCAGTCTCCAAGCCGCTTGCATTCATCTGATTTGCCCTGAGCCTTTCAGTTGCCTTGGAGCACTGCCTTTTTATTATAAATGATCAACAAACCCTAAGTAGCAAACCTCTATGCCCGGGGGCTGTAGTTCTGCTGTGGTTAAATTTATGGATTTGGCATGGTAAAAATATGATAAGTTTCAACAATCTTCTTTTAAAGGAAGGAAAACTGACAATTGTGATTTATTCGAGGAAGCCAAATCTATTTTATCATAATTCACTGGTTGCCGCCTTCTTTCTCTCTCGTGTTGGTCTGTGCTATTTGCTATGTGGAAGGGTTCAGCAAATATGGATTATCCTGCCTCGGACAAAATGATTTGAGAGGCAGTAGGAATAATGCAAAGTATTCATCAGGCACTGAGGATATTGCAAGGATTAGAAAATGTTAATCTGGAGCATTTTTCAAGTTAAAACACACTTAATGTCAAGCTGGCAACTGTTTTAATGCCAGCGAGTATTTGTGCAAGGACTGATTAGCATCATCAATAGTTAGGGATAGTGAAGGAAAGGATCTTCAGATATTTAAACAAGTAATTAGTTAGTTGACAGGATGATTTCAGATTTTCTTTAGAAAGATAAGCTTGATTGGTCAAATGGCCCTCATCTGTGCTTTTTCTTTTGTGAGCTTTGTTTTCTATGCTTTCCTTTCACTCTTTCTTGATGCTTTATTTATTTTCTCTGCCCTTTATTCCCTCTTCCTCTTTTAGTTTGTCTACTTTTAGTGTATTCTGTTGCACTTCAAGTTCATGGGTTTAGAAATGCACCAATATTGTATAACAGTCGAATTAGCTGGCTGTAAATCTGTATCTAAACAGATTCTACTGAGAAGCACTGTGGCTACACCACGTGAGACTTAATAAAGCTTGACTAGGACGATGGCCTTTCTTAATGGGCCTCAGGTCTTCCCTTTCTCTGAAATGCTTTCTCACACTAGAACTTAAGAAAATAAGGAATATTAAAAGGACACATGAATGGGTTGGATTTGAACTAAAAATTGTCTGAGAAAGTTCCAGTGCAGAGCTAAATAACTTAGGCTACATCCACACTGGACCAGATAATTTCCAAAACGCCGGTTTCGCATAAAAACGATAGGCATCCACACCAGGCGTTTTTGAAAGTATCTCCGTCCACATTAATAAGGATATTTGGGTGAATCTCCTCCTACTGGACATGCGCTGGACACACAGAAAACAAGTGAAGAGGAAACAGTATACTTGATGTGCGTTTGTCTAGCTACAGACTAGAAAAATTTAAAAGGAAATTGCCAAATGAAAGACTTGGTGCGCATTTCTCCAGTTAGAGACTAGAAAAACTTAAAAGGAAATTGCCAAACGAAGGACTTGGTGCACGTTTGTCCAGAAACATTTCCTACAGCCATAGTCTCTTCACCGATGAAAGGGACGACAACTACAACTAAATGCAATAAGGCTTGTTACTGGGCAAAAGTGATTTTTGCTGTTACCTCATTTGTTTGCCTTTACTCTTGCCATGTCTTTGTGTATTATTTTGCTGTATTTAACATGTGCAATAAAACAAGTTACTGGGCAAAAGTGACAATTGCATCTATTGAATGTTTGCACAAGCAATACATTAATAAAGCACCTTGTTAAATGTATAAAACGTTTCTGCATCAGTGTTATCTTGTATTTCCATACAAGATTACATTAGGCTGTTACATATCTATTGTCAGATATTGTCGTTGTGGTGTTGGAGGTTGCGTTCAGGAAAACAATGAAATGCCGTGCTGCTGCCACCATTTGTTCCGGCACGTCATGGCAGCAGTTTTAAAAATAGCCGGTTACCCCGTACACACCATGCCGGATATTAGGCGTTTTCAGATTTATTCACTGTGGAGAGTGGTTCTGAAAAGCTCCATTTTCGGGGGAGGAAAACGCCGTTTCAGTGTGGAAAGAAGGTCAAAACGAAGAGAAAAAGCATCTGTTATGGTTTTATCTGGTCTAGTGTGGACGTAGCATTAATAGTTTGCTTTTGTGCTGTCACATTGTATAATTCTATGAAATGAATCCCTTTTAAATTATCATCATCCTTTTGGTTTGTAACATCTTTTCTTCCTAACATTTTGTTTTTGTTGTCATTTAGCCAAAGAAAATCAGAGTCAAATAGCATGTTCGTCACCCTTCAGCACATTGAGTCCACATTAACCATGAAACATCCATTACATTAATCTAATTGTGTTCTGCCCACATTTCCATCAATACCCCCAAATTCTACCATTCACCTTCACACGAGGGGCAATTTATTGTGGCCAAGTGACCTACCAATTTGCATGTCCTTGATGTAGAAGGAAACTAGAACCTCTGAGAATTCTATATGGTCACAAAGAGAATATAAAAAGTCACAGTTCATGATTGAGCCCAGTTCCCTGAAGCTGTGAGACTGCAACTCTATGAGCTACGTCTCTGTCTTTATTAGATAGATAAAGGAGTGCAAATGTGGGTTAATAGCCAAGTATCTCAATTTTAGGCTGTCACAGCTAATGTACAAGAGAGCATTGCATGCATGTCATTTTCACTGAATTGCATTCTTCTTGTGCTTTTGCTCAGGAAACACTTTGGAAGGCAGCAATAAATAATTGACATTTCTCACCATTTTCCTCAGTTGCTGACATTGATTATTCCTATGACTGCTAAATTCCCACTCTCAGAGTTTGCATTAACTGAAATTTGTGATTACTCAGCAAGGACTCAGCATTTTCATGTTCAAAATGTTGTTTATGCAAGTTACTGAAAGTAAGATTATATATTGAAAAACAAATAATTCTATTATTTTGACTTTCTAGTTTAATTGAAGCCATTAAGTTCTGATTAATGTTTGGTACAAGCGGCATTTAATTCCTCGAACCAAATCCCAGCTATACTACTGGTGATGGCAGATGCCAGATGCATCTTAGTACCTGTTCTGCAGATTTAAGCCTTCTTGTTTTGCAGTAATCATACACAAATACTTCCTTCAGTCAAAGCCTACAACAATAATTTGACCCAGGAGCTGAACAAGTAGGCAAGAATGAATTGAATCTCCAAACCAAATGCCAAGGTATTGTTATATCTGCAAGGTCATTTCTGTAATCTGAGGGGAATCATTTTTACTTTGCCAGACAAAAATTGTTTTCGATATTTCTTTGCAATACCCGTCGGCCAACTCAATGTTTGTAAATCTATCTCGTTGTATTTTTCTCAGGCTATGTTTAATTTCTGCTTTGTAATGTTAGATTGCAGATGGCAGTTCATGATTTACCTCAACTCAGAGCCAGACGGGAAGTGACACTTTGTTCAAGGGTATAATAAATCTAATACATTTACCTGTAACTGGGGTGCATAAAGTGAGATAGCAATCCGGTTTCCTAATATTACAGTAATTCAATTGTTTTAGTGTTTTAATAGAAAGTAACACAGCAATTTAACTAGTATGATATCTTTCCTGAAATATGATGTCATTGCAATTCTCTTACAACCCTGGAGGGAGAGATTGTAATAATAAATCTAATATCTGGTGCTTGAGATTCACCGTATATGAGACTATTTCCTAACCTGGTGGCATGTATATTCAAGAAAACAGCAAAATATCTGGTTAAAAATCTAAAAAGTGGAACATACCTGGATTTGTTAGAGAAGTCTTTATCCAGATGGTTCCCAAGATCACAATTGCCCTATCATTGCAACTGTGAAGCAGAGTTCCCTACGTGACTCCCTTGTCCATTCGTCCCTCCCCACTGATCTCCCTCCTGGCACTTACTTTTGCAAGCGGAACAAGTGCTACACCTGCCCCTACACTTCCTCCCCTACTACTAGTCAGGGCCCTAAATAATCCTTCCAGGTGAGGCCACACTTCACCTGGGGGGTCTGTTGGGGTCCTTTACTGTGTTCGGTGCTCCTGGTGTGGCCTCCTGTATATCGGTGAGACCCGGCATAGATTGGGAGACTGCTTCCCCGTGCATCTACACTCTGTCCGCCAGAACAAGTAGGATCTCCCAGTGGCCACCCATTTTAATTCTACTTCCCATTCCCATTCCAATATGTCCATCCATGATGTGATGAGGCCACACTTGGGTTGGCGTAACAAAACCTTATATTCCATTTGAGTAGGCTCCAACCTGATGGCATGAACATCGATTTCTCAGTTTTTTGGTAATGCTCCCACCCTCCCCCCCTTCACTATTCCCCATCCCCTTTTTCCTCCCTCACCTTATCTCCTTGCCTGCCCATCGCCCACTTCTGGCAATCCTCCAACCTTTTTCTTTCTTCTATGGCCTTCTGTCTCTTTCACCAATCAACTTCCTCGCTCTCTCCAATCCTGCCATAGGGTTTCAGCACAAAACATCAACTGTGTTTTTTCCCATAGATGCTGCCTGGCCTGCTGAGTTCCTCCCACATTTTGTGTGTGTAACCCAAGTTACATATCTATATTTTTCTTAAAGTGTCTCAGAATGATTTCATAATTAAAGTGAAAACTTAATATTTGTGCCTTGAATTTGATTCCATTGACACAGGTGTTTTATGGGCAAGTCACATACAAACAATATTTAATTCTCATGAGATTTCTCTGATCACTTTCCGGTTTATTAGCGACTACTGGGGAAGAATTGAACTTGTGTGGGTATGAAACCTCTCAGTGCTTCTCAGTCTTTCTAAGCATTTGATGCGTGTCTTGCAATGTTATTCAAAGAGCAATATCTGTTGTGCATTTAATATTTCAGTAATATTTCTATAATATTGTAAATATATCATGTGTTTAAGCATTCTTTGCTTGCATAATTTCTTATGGGTTACATTTACAAAGTATGTCAATGGCATATGTCATTATGCCACCATGTCATATGTGTGCAACTTACTAGAGTGAAAACGAAGAGTGTACATGTTATTCCTGGCTCCGTGTTTTTGTTTCAATCAGTTTCAGAGTTATAAAATAAAATAGTGGCAACGAGTTAGTTTTAAAATGAACACAAAGTGACTACCTACATGTTGAAGCACAGCACATTTTCTCTTCGAAAGAGAAAAGAAATGTTAAAATTCTCACAAACAACGGGAATTCTGCAGATGCTGGAAATTCAAGCAACACACATCAAAGTTGCTGGTGAACGCAGCAGGCCAGGCAGCATCTGTAGGAAGAGGTGCAGTCGCCGTTTCAGGCCGAGACCCTTCGTCAGGACTAACTGAAGGAAGAGTTAGTAAGAGATTTGAAAGTGGGAGGGGGAGGGGGAGATCCAAAATGATAGGAGAAGACAGGAGGGGGAGGGATAGAGCCAAGAGCTGGACAGGTGATAGGCAAAAGGGGATACGAGAGGAGCATGGGACAGGAGTTCCGGGAAGAAAGACAAGGGGGGGGGGACCCAGAGGATGGGCAAGAGGTATATTCAGAGCGACAGAGGGAGAAAAAGGAGAGTGAGAGGAAGAATGTGTGCATAAAAATAAGTAACAGATGGGGTACGAGGGGGAGGTGGGCAGTAGCGGAAGTTAGAGAAGTCGATGTTCATGCCATCAGGTTGGAGGCTACCCAGACGGAATATAAGGTGTCGTTCCTCCAACCTGAGTGTGGCTTCATCTTTACAGTAGAGGAGGCCGTGGATAGACATGTCAGAATGGAAATGGGATGTGGAATTAAAATGTGTGGCCACTGGGAGATCCTGCTTTCTCTGGCGGACAGAGCATAGATGTTCAGCAAAGCGGTCTCCCAGTCTGCGTCGGGTCTCGCCAATATATAAAAGGCCACATCAGGAGCACCAGACGCAGTATATCACCCCAGTCGACTCACAGGTAAAGTGTTGCCTCACCTGGAAGGACTGTTTGGGGCCCTGAATGGTGGTAAGGGAGGAAGTGTAAGGGCATGTGTAGCACTTATTCCACTTACACGGATAAGTGCCAGGAGGGAGATCAGTGGGGAGGGATGGGGGGGGACGAATGGACAAGGGAGTTGCGTAGGGAGCGCTCCCTGCGGAATGCAGGGGGGGCGGAGGGAAAGATGTGCTTAGTGGTGGGATCCCGTTGGAGGTGGCGGAAGTTACGGAGAATAATATGTTGGACCCGGAGGCTGGTAGGGTGGTAGGTGAGGACCAGGGGAATCCTATTCCTAGTGGGGTGGTGGGAGAATGGAGTGAGAGCAGATGTACGTGAGATGGGGGAGATGCGTTTAAGAGCAGAGTTGATAGTGGAGGAAGGGAAGCCCCTTTCTTTAAAAAAGGAAGGCATCGCCCTCATCCTAGAATGAAAAGCCTCATCCTGAGAGCAGATGCGGCGGAGACGGAGGAATTGCGAGAAGGGGATGGCGTTTTTGCAAGAGACAGGATGAGAAGAGGAATAGTCCAGATAGCTGTGAGAGTCAGTAGGCTTATAGTATCCAGATAGCTGTGAGAGTCCACCAACAGTTGTGTGTGCGCAACCACCAACTGCGACTCCAGCCTTGAACTCCAGGCCGGATCTTTATGTGCTGCTGTTGTGACTCCCGTCTCCCCTTCCCCCACCACCACTCTGCAATCCCGTCTCCTTCAGATCCCATCATCAGCTCCTGGGTACTCAGAGGCACCATCTTCCTCTCACCCCAATCCTCCCCTCTCCACTGACACCCCCAGCCTCCCCCCTCCCGCCTCTGATCCCAGCTCTCAAGATTCCAGCCTTGAACTCCAGGCCGGGTCTTTACGTGCTACTGTTGTGACTCCCGTCTCCCCTTCCCCCACCACTACTCTGCAGCCCCGTCTTCCTCAGATCCCACCGTCAGCTCCTGGGCCCTCGGAGGCTCCATCTTCCTCTCACCCCAACCCTCCCCTCTCCATTGATACCCCAAGCCTCCCCCCTCCCCCCTCTGATCCAAGCTCTTATCCGTGCCGGGTCTTTACCATCCCCTCCGACCTTCAACTGTCGGAGGCAGAGCGCTCTGTCCTCAGTAAGAGCCTCACCTTTGTCCCCCTTCGCCCACACCTCAGCGAGTTCCGTGTTCGCCATGATGCGGAACTTTTCTTCCGCCGTCTCCGTCTCCGAGCCTACTTCTTCGGCAAGGACTCTTCCACCCCCACCGATGACCCCTTCTCCCGTCTTCAACCCTCCTCTTCTTCATGGACACCCCACTCAGGTCTTCTGCCTGCTCTGGATCTCTTTATCGCAAATTGCTGACGGGACATCAACCGTCTCGACTTCACCACACCTTGTTCCCATTCCAACCTCACTCCACTCCCTCCGCACTAATCCTAACCTTATTATTAAACCCGCTGATAGGGGGGGTGCTGTTGTAGTCTGGCGTACTGACCTCTACCTTGCCGAGGCACAGCGACAACTCACGGATACCTCCTCTTATTTACCCCTCGATCGTGACCCCACTAAGGAGCACCAGGCCATTGTCTCCCACACCATCACCGACTTTATCCGCTCAGGGGATCTCCCATCCACTGCTACCAACCTTATAGTTCCCACACCCCGCACTTCCCATTTCTATCTCCTACCCAAGATTCACAAACCTGCCTGTCCTGGCCGACCTATTGTCTCAGCTTGCTCCTGCCCCACCGAACTCGTTTCTGCATACCTCGACACGGTTTTATCACCCCTTGTTCAATCCCTTCCGACCTATGTTCGTGACACTTCTCACGCTCTTAAACTTTTCGATGATTTTAAGTTCCCTGGCCCCCACCGCTTTATTTTCACCATGGATGTCCAGTCCTTATATACTTCCATCCCCCATCAGGAAGGTCTCAAAGCTCTACGCTTCTTTTTGGATTCCAGACCTAATCAGTTCCCCTCTACCACCACTCTGCTCCGTCTAGCGGAATTAGTCCTTACTCTTAATAATTTCTCCTTTGGCTCCTCCCACTTCCTCCAAACTAAAGATGTAGCTATGGGCACCCGTATGGGTCCTAGCTATGCCTGCATTTTTGTTGGGTTTGTGGAACAATCTATGTTCCGTGCCTATTCTGGTATCTGTCCCCCACTTTTCCTTCGCTACATCGACAACTGCATTGGCGCTGCTTCCTGCACGCATGCAGAACTCATTGACTTTATTAACTTTGCCTCCAACTTTCACCCTGCCCTCAAGTTTACCTGGTCCATTTCCGACACCTCCCTCCCCTTTCTAGATCTTTCTGTCTCTGTCTCTGGAGACAGCTTATCCACTGATGTCTACTATAAGCCTACTGACTCTCACAGCTATCTGGACTATTCCTCTTCTCACCCTGTCTCTTGCAAAAACGCCATCCCCTTCCCGCAATTCCTCCGTCTCCACCGCATCTGCTCTCAGGATGAGGCTTTTCATTCTAGGATGACGGAGATGTCTTCCTTTTTTAAAGAAAGGGGCTACCCTTCCTCCACTATCAACTCTGCTCTTAAACGCATCTCCCCCATCTCACGTACATCTGCTCTCACTCCATTCTCCCACCACCCCACTAGGAATAGGGTTCCCCTGGTCCTCACCTACCACCCCACCAGCCTCCGGGTCCAACATATTATTCTCCGTAACTTCCGCCACCTCCAACGGGATCCCACCACTAAGCACATCTTTCCCTCCCCCCCCTCTCTCTACATTCTGCAGGGATCGCTCCCTACGCAACTCCCTTGTCCATTCGTCCCCCCCATCCCTTCGCACTGATCTCCCTCCTGGCACTTATCCGTGTAAGCGGAACAAGTGCTACACGTGCCCTTACACTTCCTCCCTTACCACCATTCAGGACCCCAAACAGTCCTTCCAGGTGAGGCAACACTTTACCTATGAGTCGACCGGGGTGATATACTGCGTCTGGTGCTCCCGATGTGGCCTTTTATATATTGGCGAGACCCGACGCAGGCTGGGAGACCGCTTTGCTGAACATCTACACTCTGTCCGCCAGAGAAAGCAGGATCTCCCAGTGGCCACACATTTTAATTCCACATCCCATTCCCATTCTGACATGTCTATCCACGGCCTCCTCTACTATAAAGATGAAGCCACACTCAGGTTGGAGGAACGACACCTTATATTCCGTCTGGGTAGTCTCCAACCTGATGGCATGAACATCGACTTCTCTAACTTCCGCTAAGGCCCCACCTCCCCCTCGTACCCCATCTGTTACTTATTTTTATGCACACATTCTTCCTCTCACTCTCCTTTTTCTCCCTCTGTCGCTCTGAATATACCTCTTGCCCATCCTCTGGGTCCCCCCCCCCCTTGTCTTTCTTCCCGGACCTCCTGTCCCATGATCCTCTCGTATCCCCTTTTGCCTATCACCTGTCCAGCTCTTGGCTCTATCCCTCCCCCTCCTGTCTTCTCCTATCATTTTGGATCTCCCCCTCCCCCTCCAACTTTCAAATCCCTTACTCACTCTTCCTTCAGTTAGTCCTGACGAAGGGTCTTGGCCTGAAACATCGACTGCACCTCTTCCTACAGATGCTGCCTGGCCTGCTGCATTCACCAGCAACTTTGATGTGTGTTGCTTAAAATTCTCACTACACTTTTTTAAAAAAAATTTGAAGTTAAAGCACAGCACATTTTTTTTTCCTCACAAAGGGAAAAGACGTTTCACTTTTTAAAAAAGGCAACAACGGGACAAAATTCAAGGGCTCATAAACAGTATGTACCAAGTGATAAATAATAATAGTAATATTAATAAATAAAAATCAGAAATGGCTGGCTACATCAGAAAGACAGACACGTTTGATTACACAAAAGATAACTGGGTGATGAATACTGAGTGAATTGAACAATGCTTTAAATCAAATGTAATAGCTGATAAGAAATGAGTATCAGTTTTGCTGAGTACAATTGGCGGAAGACAGTACAGTTTGCTCAGAAGTTTGACTACTGCAACTAAGTGACTCAAAATGAGGATTGCTGATATCATAAGCATAATGCACAAAAAGGAGGGACGTCCATTTCAACACGTGGCTGAATAGAAGAGATTGTTTTAGCATTGTCAGTTCAGTAATGCACTGAGAGATCATATATTTTGTGGAACCTTACAAGAAAGCATTCAAAAACAGCTCCTAACTGAAGCAAAACTCACATTTAAAAGAGCAGTTGAAATCAATCTATCAATGGAAACAGAAGCCAGGGATGCAACTGTGTTGTAGTCAGGAATGAAAGTGAGTGTGAACAAAATTGCAGCATCTAAACAGAAACCAGTATGGCCAAAGAAATTGTGTTATCTTTGTTGCAGGACCTCACATACACCAGACCAATGTCGGATTAACAGTAAAACTTGCAGAAGATGCAATAAAGTAGGACACATACAAGGAGCACGTTGGGCAGACAAAAATAAATGGACTGCTCAGGGAAGAGAAAGATATAAAAAAAGTCTAGTTGCAGTATCAAAAAGAGCAGTAATCTGCATGCGGTTGATGAAAAATCTGATAATGATGAGAATGACACAGCACAGATTAGCCTTAAGATTTACAATGTGAAAACTAACAATAGACAAGCAATATGGCCTACAGCATATGTGAATGGTAACTAAATTAAAATTTAAAAGGACACTTACTCGGCTGTTTCTGTCACTCCATAAAATGAATTTGAATGGTATTTTATCGATACTGAACTGAAGCATGCGGATATCCAACTAAGAAGTTATACTCGAGAAAAGATTATTCCTGTGGGAATGACAACCGTAACAGTGAAATACAACAACCAACAAGCCACTTTGGGCTTGTATGTTGTACAGACAGTAGGCCCAGTATTGTGGGCATGAGACTGTCTGAGACAACTACCACTTGATTGGGCTCAATCCACAATTTGCATGTCGCATCTCCTGCAACAGAGTCAACTAAAAGTGAATTAAGAAAGGTACTGGACGATCCCACAGCAGTGTTCAAGGATGGCATTGGAATACTTGAATAGATCAATAGTAAAAATTGTGTTGAATAAAAATGTCAATCCCAAGTTTTACAAAGCCTGTCCAATTCCTTATACCATCCATGATAAAGTAGCTAGTGAGTTAGATTGCATGGAGGCTGAAGGAATTCATTCCAAGGTTGAGTGGAGCCCTTGGACAACACCAGTGCTCCCAGTAGCCAAGAAGGATGAGTCTGTCAGTACTCATGGTGACTTAAGGTCACCATCAACCCAGTACTGAAAGTAGACTGATAACCTCTGCCCAGAAAACCTTTCTGGGGAAAACCAATTCACCTAAGTGAGCTTAGCTGAGGCCCACCTGCAGATGGAAATGGAAAAAGATTTTAAAGTGTTTCTCACCATAAGCAGTCAGAAATGGCTTTATTGCTATAATAGGCTTATTTTTTTGTAGTAGCACCTGCACCTGCACTGTGGCAGAAAGCTGTGGACCAGGTGCTGCAAGGGTGTCAGGGCACTCAGTGTTACCTAGATGGCACCATTGTTTCTGGTAAGGATGCCAAGGAACATTTCCAAAACTAAAGACAGTGTTAAAAAGATTAGAAGATTATAGGCTCAGAGCACAACATGATGTGTGAATTTGTTAAACCAGGCATCACTTGCTGTGGTCACACCATTGACACACAAGTTTTACATTCAGGCCGAAAGATTTAATGACTGTGACCCTTCCATTAGATTTGAAAAAAACTTGGAGGCCATTCATTCAGCATTTTCATTTGATGTAATTTGACCATTTCCGAACTTGTTTTATTTCTCTGTACTGTTGGTTGAGAGGAATGGAGTCGTCAACACCAAGATTTTCTTCTTTCCCATTTTCAAGTTGTTAGTATTGCCCAAATCTTTTAGTTTAGTTGACTAATTCTGTTTAGTTTAGTTTTTTTAGGTATGGGGTTTGTTTTTTTTTCTTTTTCATGATTTTACTTCAGTTTTTTTTGCTTTGTGCTATTCATTATTATTTTACACGATTGGAAGCTTCGTCAATTTTTACTATTTGGTTTTACAATTACTCATTTTAAGTGTAACAATGTATCTCCTACTAGTATTTTTACTTTATGTTTTCATTCTATGAAATTAATAAAAAGATTGAAAAAGAAAAGAAAGACTGTGGAGAATATCTTACTCTTGTGGGTATTTCCCAACAGGATGGGGGGGGTGGTAAGGGAGTGGGGTCACTCCCCTTGGCAGATGAGACTTGTGGCTGTGTAACAATCTCCGTTTCTGGGGCCTCCTTCATGGTGGTTATAGGAGTTGACTCTGGGACTGCAGAGTACTCTCAGTAAAGGGAGATTTTACTGTAAATACCCAATCTTCAATGATTATTTCACTTCCTTGTTTATTCTCCATGGAGAGTTCAGCTGCCAATACCCACTATCTGAACAGTGAGTCCCCTCTCCCTACCTAGGAGAAGATACTTCTAGTTACAAAGTACTTAAAACATATTTCATGTATTTTCAGGGATACACATTTAAATCCAAACAATATTCTTATGAAAAGGATCTAGTGCTTTCTTATAACACATTTGTCTGTTTTGAAACAAGCCAAATAAATAACCCATTGTCTTATTCTGCACCTCTTCAGCAGCAAGACAGAAGCTATGAGCCTGCAAATCTGTGCTCTAAACAGAGCTTGTTTACTATGTTCAGTTTTTAACTTTAAGCTGATTACTGCTTTCCATTTACATTTTAAGAACTGAAGACTGACTCCCATTTACAGCCAGAAGTCAAACAATGTCAGCTGGAAGTTTGCTCACAGCTGTATGATCTTACAAGTGGGAGCTGCTGTGTTTAGAAAGCCAGCTTGGCAAAACCATGAGGCCCCGACAGGTATCCTGTGTACCTTCAAGCAGAAAGTCAGGTTTTGCCTGAGCTATAACGACATCAAAACTTTCCCCTTTATTGATCTCAGCACTTGAGATGGGTCTTAAGCAATAGGTGATTGACTGTGGACATTAATTCATATTAAAAATGGCAGTAGCAGACCAAATGAAAATGAAGTGTAGACAGAATAGTGTAGAGTATGTTAAATATGTATTTCTACCAGCACCAATTAAACAACAGCAGCCCATGTGTCTGGTGTGTGGAAAATATTCTCTCAAATGAGGCAATGAAACCATCCAGACTCCTTGAATATCTGAAGAGAATACACTCTGATAAAATAAACAAGAACTTAGCTTATTTTCAGTCATTTTGTCAAAAATTTCAGAAACCGGAAACACTTCAAAACATGTGATGGTTAGCATGCTCCATACATCACTTTGCTGTTCATTGCTAAATCTGGAAAGCCCCATACAATTGGAGAAGAACTAATTCTGCCAGCAGTAAGTGAGGTTCTGAGGAAGACTTTGCATAAGTCACCAGACCAAATAATTAAACGGATTCCATTCAGCGACAATTCTGTTCAAAGAATGCAGAAGACCCATTGTGCAACATACTTAGGACAACAGAATTTGCTCTGCAGTTTGATGAGTCAACTTTGCTAGTCAACGAATCATTGCTTGAATCATTGGTTATGTGCGCTTCATAAAAGATGAAAGCGTGGTTCAAGAGTTGTTATTTGCAAGGGGTCTAGAAACATACAAAGGGTGAGTCAATAGTTTGGATTGTTAAGCAATGTTTCAAAGGGAAGGACAATCCGCTTGCCAACATTCTTGCTTGAGCAGCAGATGGGGCACTGTCAATGACAGGATGCCACTGTGGGCTTCTTACTTTCTTAAAAAAAGCATACTTAACATATTTACCACTCACTGTGCAATTCACGGACAGCATCTTCTCACAAAAACCTATGTGATTGGTTGCACAAATCATTATGTAGTGTTATTCCATGGTAAATAAAATTAAATCCCATGCTCTCAATTCTTGACTATTTTGAGTTTTGTATTAAGAATGACAAATCGCTTGAATGCTCTGTTACAGACAGAATTCAGATGGCTCTCAATAGAAAACTGTCTGAGATGCTTTTATGCACTTTTTGAAATTGTGATAAAATTCTTTGAAGACTCAAGTGCTTCATTCAATAAGCAACTCAAGAATATTAGGCATGACTTTGCTTATTTGCCAGAATTGTTTGCAAAGTTTAATGAAATCAATCTTCAATTGCATGGAAATTATGTGAATCTTATCAAAGTCAAATCAGTCATCTCTCATTTTTGTCTAAGTTAACTCTATTTAAGTACAACATTGGCCATCTCAACCTTTTCCAATTTCTGAGACTCTCTGAGTTGGAAGAAAAATAAAGAGTACCAAATGATGACCTTCTAATATACTGAGCCCACGTGGACAAGCTGACCTCTTGTTTAATTTCTTGTTTTAGTTCCTCAGTTTCTGGCTCAGTTTCTTCCTCTTCTTGTTTTTCTTCCATCTTGACATCTGTTTCAGAGGATCTTCATCTAAATTCCAGATTGGGTCATAAATCTATTCCTGAACATTTGTAATGAAGAATTGACAGAAAGGATGTCACTAGAAAATGCCTTTGAGCTAAAGTTGAGGTTTAAAAAATCATATCAGGACTTTTGGTTGCAGAAAGAAATCTCTAATCACTTTCCTGCACTGTGTTCTTTATTGCATTTCCAACATCATGCTTAGTGGAGTGCAGATCAGTGCAGTAGCACAGCATCTTTCATAGAAACAAAACAAACTGTAAATTACTCTCGATGTGGGCATCTGAGACTCCTTCTGAGTGACATTCATCCTGATGTTGAGAAGCTGATATCACTGCACCAAGCCCATCCATCTCACTGAAAATTGAAAAACAAAGTAGTGAATAGTTGAACTACCGACGTATGCTCTAAAATTTGATGAAAATTGTTTTTGCTCTAATTAAATAAAGAAATAATTTTATTTGTAACTTTAAATAGATTTGAATACATTTTGCAATTATTAGTCACTGCTTTGAATTTGCAGTTCCTTTTCACTTTCACTGCACATCGTAAATCAAAATTATTTATAGTTTTTATATAATGGCCAGAATGGGAGAAGGTGGTGCTGTGGATGTGGTCTGGAGCCAAGGGGGTGGTAACACAAAAAAGTTTGGGAACCACTAGTCTAGACCAACTAAACTAGTTTCCTTCTTCCACTTTCCCAAGTAAAACTGACATACATTTTCATTTCCTTCTACTTAATCAAAGCAAGAGTATTTATTGACAGCACTGTGAACACCAGTGAGTTAGAGGAATTATAAATCTGAAAGTAGAATTTCCAAGGAAACAATACATCAAAGAGCATCTTTGCAGAAAAATCATGAATTTTCTATCCAGGCAATGGAACCCTCATCAAATCAGAACCTTGCAACAGAAGGACAAAGCCTCACTCCCCTTCAATATTCTTCAGTCAGCCCTTTTGATAACAATCTTTTTTTTACAATTTTATTGCCATCTTGTGATTATTCATTGAGATCACTGGACTGAGCCTTCCTGCCTTCTTTGCATTCTCATAGCAGTGTCACGGGGCAGAGTTAAATCGAAATCAGTTTCTGTTGTTTTTGATTGAAAAGAATTTATCTACTCCCAACAAATGTAAAACCTGTACAACTATCGTTGATATTCAGACTTGAGTTGGAGCACTATACTTATCCTTTTAGCTTTACATACAACATTACTATGAATCTGTTTTGATTTCTCTTTATAAGCTAACCTCACTTTTACAGCCTGTGTGGGAAGTCTTGCTTCTAATATATTGACAACTGTTGTACATAGATTTTGTTTAACCTCAAATTAATTGTAACTCCTTCTTAATTCATCTTGTTTTTGGTCCTCTATGTTTACTGTCAAACAATCCTTCCTTCATCTCTTCCTTCACCTCTTCCTTCGTACAGTCTCTCAAACCCATACACACAGTCACCCCTTTACCTTCTCATCTCATGTGCTTTTTTAATCCCATAGCACTGATTTCTTCACTTTTAGAGCTGCCTCTGATTATTTCCCTGTGTTGCTCTCCACCCACATACAAGTGTACGGGGCAATAATGAGAACATGCATAGGTTAATGCAGATAGTATTGACCTCCATATTTATGGAACAATGATCTTGCAACGAACACAATGTAGAGAAGTTTTACCAGGTTGGTTTTCAGGATAAAAAGCTGAGTTATGATCGGGAAGGATATGCCTACATTCAATGTGGTGGAGAATAATGAAAGATTATCTTCCTGAAAACTATAATATTTTGAAGGGAAAAAAAGTAGATGCTGAATGGTAGAATGTGCAGAGGTGTCTCATGCTCCTACTTCTTCTATTCTTTTACCTTTTCCTCCCCCAATCTTTCTTATTTCTGTGTCCCACCTGGTAGAAAAGCTCTTTTCCAATTCATAACATTATGAGATCTGAGCTGCCCAAATATTGGTCCTTTCTTCATGTTGGAACCTTGAACTCATGCCTCTACCATTGATGAGTTATTATAAAGTAATTTTCTTACTCCGCCTGGCTACTCCCACAGTTCAGACAATGAACGAGTTGATGGGAAGTGTTCTATACTGGGGACTTCTGAATTCCAACAAGCCCATCTCACTTCAAACTTCCCTTTTAATATGTGTAACGTCCCATTTGTATTGACTTAACCATAGCTCTTGGTTTGACTACCTCAATTAAAGTTCTGCCCCTGACACAGTATAGTCACTTCTGCTCCAAAGGATAGAAGGATCCATCTGAAGGGTCTTGACCCAAAACATCAACTGTCTACTTCTCTCCATAGATGCTGGCTGACCCATCGAGTTTTTCTTTGCATGCTGCTCCTATTTCCTCCAATATCTTCCAAGAATCTATCCTTGGTCTCCCTCTAATTCTCATCTACAAACTGGCCCTTCACACCACTATCTACAAATTCATGCATACGCACTGACCACATGGAATTAATATTCTTCACCACCCCTCTTAAACTTTTCCTTGAGCCAGACTGAGCTGACAGTTTGCACCTCTTGTTCCAATTTGTTTGACCTATAGGTAAACTTGGTCTTTGCATCAGGTCCCTTAACATTACAATAGTGACAGCTGACCTAGAAATAGCTCCCCCATTCACGTAAATGCAACCACCAACTCTGGATGAGAATTTGAGTTTTTTTTTTCTTTACATTATCCCTGTCCTCTTGCTTTAACACTACGGGCGTCCCCCGCTTTTCGAACGTTCGCTTTACAAAACTTCGCTGTTACGAAAGATCTACATTAGTTACCTGTTTTTACTAACAGAAGGTGTTTTCACTATTATGAAAAAAGGCAGCGCACGCCCCGAGCAGCCAAGCTCCTCCCCCAGAACTGCATTCTCGCCGGCATTGCTTAAACACGTGCCTGTGAGCAGCCGTTAGCAAGATGAGTTCTAAGGTATCAGAAAAGCCTGAAAGAGCTCATAAGGGAGTTACACTTAGCGTCAAACTAGACATAATTAAGCGTTTCGATCGTGGTGAATGAAGCAAGGACAAAGTGAGCTTGACGTGTGGAAGTTGACAAAGATGATGTTGAAGAGGTTTTGGCATCCCATGACCAAGAACTGATAGATGAAGAGCTGATGCAATTGGAAGAGGAAAGGATAACAATCGAAACCGAATGCAGTAGTGAATGGACTGAAAGTGAAGTCGTCCAGGAACTGAATGTGAAGCAACTGCATGAGATGATAGAAAAATGCGTGAGGCTAAGTAGTCAAACATACTGTCATTTTTCAAGCCTTCCACATCAGCCATAGCAGACGACAAACTTCGACGTTTGACATCGAGGCAGGCAGACATAGAAGAAGATGACCTGCCTGCCCTGATGGAAACAGACGACGATGAGATGACACCCCAGTGTCCCACCACCCCAACCCCTGGACCATGGACCAATACATTGCCGCGGAGAATGCAGCAGTAGCCGGGATGCACCCAACACATCTTTAAGAAAAAAGCCGAAATAAACAAGCTAATTAATTAGGTGCCGCCCGGCACGTAAATGTCGGCCCAGATCAGAGGCGATGCAATCGGCTAATTATTAGGTGCCGCCTGGCACATAAATGTCAGCCCGGATCAGAGGCGATTGCCGATTGCGTCGCCTCTGATCTGGGCCGACATTTACATGCCGGGCGGCACCTAATTAATTAGCTTGTTTATTTTGGCTTTTTTCTTAAAGATGTGTTGGGTGTGTCCTGGTCACCGCTGGACCCCTGCATGCTTCACGGATCGGTATCAGTTCGCTGTACCCCTGCATTCTTCGCAGATCGGTATCAATCAGTGGCCTGGAGGGTGGGGACCACTGCACCACCCCAACCTCCGACGACTCAGCCTAACACACCATCATCAGTGTGCTCAGTGCTGTCTTCCCAATTCCGGTAAGTAATACTACACTATTCATACATGATTTCTACTTTACATAGGCTGTGTATTTTTATGTGTTATTTGGCATGATTTGGCAGCTTCATAGCTTAAAGGTTACTGGAGAGAGTGTTTCTGCTGAGAGCGCTTACGCCGTGTTTCTGCCGAGAGCACTAGCGTGAGATTTTTGCTACGGAGAACAGTGCGGCAATGATTGTAGAAAAGTATTTCTACTTTATATAGGCTGTGTATTTATCATATCATTCCTGCTTTTACTATATGTTACTGTTATTTTAGGTTTTATGTGTTATATGGCATGATTTGGTAGGTTATTTTTTGGGTCTGCAAACACTCACAAATTTTCCCCATCTAAATAAATGGTAATTGATTCTTCACTTTACGACATTCTGGCTTACCGTTTCATAGGAACGCTCTACCTTCGAATGGCGGAGGAAACCTGTACTCTATCTGTTACCAGATCTATTGTTGCTTTGTTGATTGGTCCCATAATTTGTTGGATAAAGAGCCACGGAGTCATAGAGAGTGCAGCACAGAAACTGGCTCTTCGGCCCATTGCATCCATACTGACCTTATTGCCCATCTGCATTAAAACTGTTTGCCCAGATTAGGCCTAAATCCTTGTTTGCCTTGCCTACTCAAGTGCCACATGAATTACCTCTTAAATGAGGTGATTGCCTATCTGATTCCACCACCTCAGACAATGAGTTCAAGATATCAATCACTCTGTGTAAGCATGTTTTCCCCTCAGATCGCCTTTAAAACTCATCCTTCTCATCTTAAACCTCCTGTTTTGGTATAATTAGCATGGAAAAAATAGATTCTGACTATCCATTTTATCAATCCCTCTTATAAATTTTATATGTCTCTGTCAGGTCACTCCTCAACCCGTTGACTCCAGTAAAACAAGTCTAGGTTGTCCAATATCCAAAATTTCAAAATCTGAAAACCTCTAAAATGTGAAAAAATTTTTGAGTGCTGGCATGACATCACAGATGAAAAATTCCACAAGGTGTTGGGCAGGTTCCCAGGCTATGGGCAGATCTCCATGCATCATAGACAGTTCTGAGAAGTGACCTCAGATGTGGAGTGAACGGAAGTTAATGAAAAAAGAGAAATGCTGCAAAAAGTGAAAAATAAAGATCTTGATCGTGTATTGAAAGGATGGATTAGTCAGCACCAGAATGCCACTTAACAGGAGGCTGATTATGAAACAAGAAAATCCCTACCATGAACTGAAAATTGAAGGTAATTCTGAATATTCAGCAGGATGATTGCATAAGTTTTAAAAATGTCACGGCATCATTTTTTAAAAGATTGGTGGTAAAGAGTCTGATGATCACGAAGCAGCAGAGAAATTCGTTGGTGAGTTTGCCAAGTTCGTCATTGATGAAAATCTGACATGCTGAATAGCTGCATCGGTGCATATGAGTGATGAACAAGTGTAAAACAAAGGTTGCTTACCAGTAGCACATGAATAGTTGGGAATTTATGATAATACCAACAGGACTGTTCACCTGTGCGGCTGAGGTAGTGTTAGCTTAACTTACTGATGGTTCAATGTACACAGTGTTTCATGCACAATATTATTAAAATATTATATAAAACTACCTGCAGGGTATACCTTTAAGCTGTATATGTAATGTAATTGGATTTTGTTTTTAGACTTGCATCCCCAATCTATCTCATTATATAGTTGCAAATATCCAAAATCTGAAAAAATCCGAAAGCCGGAACACTTCCCACCCCAAGCATTTCTGATAAGGGGTACTTAAACTTCAAAAGCAACAAAGGTACAAGTGTCCCAGCGCTGATCCTTGCCGTACCCCATTGATCACACACTTGGATATGTTGGTTATTAGCATAAACAGTGCATTTCACCGTATGTTGCGATGTACATGATAAATAAGTTTGAATCTGAATCAGAAATGCATCCTTTCACCACCACTCTTGGTATTTTATCACCAAGCAATTTTTAAATCCAGTTGGGCAACTCTGCTTAGATCCCATGTATCTCAACCTTAATGGTTCAAGTTCAAAACAAAATTGCAAAGTTTTGGAAAGTATTCTGATTTTACTGCCCCTTTTCTGTTCTCTATGGGACAGTTTTGTGTGCAGTTTTTGTCACCAAATCACAGGAAGGATATTAATAAGGCTGAAGGAGTGCAGAGAAGGTTTACAGGGATGTTGCTGGGACTTGAGAAAGTGAGTTACAGAGAAAGGTTGAATAGGTTAGGACTTTATTCCCTGGAGCGTAGAAGAATGAGGGGAGATTTGATAGAGGTATCTAAAATTATGATGGGTATAGATAGAGTGAATGCAAGCAGGCTTTTTGCACTGAGACTAGGGGAGAAAAAAGACCAGAGGACATGGGTTAAGGGTGAAGGGGGAAAAGTTTAAAGGAAACATTAGGTGGGGCTTCTTCACACAGAGAGTGGTGGGAGTGTGAAATGAGCTGCCAGATGAAGTGGTAAATGCAGGTTCACTTTTAACATCTAAGAAAAACTTGGACAGGCACATGGATGAGAGGTGTATGGAGGGATATGGTCCAGGTGCAGGTCAGTGGAAGGAAAATGGTTCGGCACAGCCAAGAAGGGCCAAAAGGCCTGTTTCCGTGCTGTAATGTCCTATGGTTCTAATCATGTACCCACACTTTGCTCTACCCAATCCAGAAGGATATCATTTTTAGCCATTCAATCCTTTATTCAAGTGAGGAAACCCTAAGCAACAGCAAGGTCTCACTTATTGAAATAATGCGGTCTGGGTGGGCACAGGTGTCTGCTCATAGAACTCCTCTAAGTATTTTAAAATACTTTTTTTTAAAGTAAAGAATATATATTTTAATAATAATAATATATTTTAAGAATAATTCTTTTTTGCAAGAAAAAGAAAATTAACAAAAACACTTGGCAACACTTCTAAATAACTCAACCCATTAAACAACAAGATTTCACTTAATTAATTTCCATTTGACTTCTTTCCCTGCCACTCTACAATCCCTGTTGAAGTCAGTGGACTTAGGGATCCTACACTAGGTCTGACCTGGAGTCAAGGGATGGAGGGTTGGTGGAAAGTGGTGGGAACTTCCTGTGTACTGGGGACTTCTGAATTCCATGCAAAGATTTCTGAATGAATTCCAGCCCACTTTTTCCCATGAGTTTCCATTTGTACTCAATCACTCCTTGCCACAAATTGGTACAATTAGTCACATTGTTTCAAGAACTAATTTTAATTTACTTTCACTTGAAAATGAATCATTCAGCCTGGGAGTAAGGCTGACATCTGGCATGATATTTAAAGCAAGCACAAAGTATTATGAAAACTCAGTTTACATGGAACCTAAATTGCATTTATAATTCCAAGGTGTGTTTTTTTTTTCCATTTATAGTAATTTTGGCTGAATCAGCCAAAAAATACAGCACAATTGAGCAGGAGCTTAAACCCCAATGTGTACTGATCCAAGCCAGTTCTGAGCATGTTAAGGTACTCCCAGAAGCTGTGGATCTGAATCCTCCAATGAAATCTCAGAGAATATTTGCTTTGACATCTGGTTGCTTTGGGCCCAGGGGGTAGATAACTACTGGGACCTTGAATATCTGCATCCTGTGACTGGAAAGCCTACTGGCATTGGCATTAGTTCAGGTGGCAAACAAATCAATTAAAAATGTCATTATAGTGTACAGTTGGCATAAAAAATGCAAGACTTTACATTCGTTAACTACATTATTTATTTCATGCAGAACACTGATGTATTTTGGGAACTTCTACAGTACAACTGAAGATACATGAATCTAATGTGTTTTATGTTTGAAAGTTAGAAGTTAGTTCCATGGTGAAATGCTTCCAATATACTTCGCTGTTTGGTTGCAAGTTTGGAATTAATTTTGATTTTACAGCAGCAATATATATTTTGAAAAATGGTTCCTTATAAAGAGAATATGATTAATGAATTTTTAGCTTTGAGTTTCATTTTAACTAATGTTATCATGTAAAATGCAAAACTGCAATACAGAAAAAGGATATTAATATTAAATAAGCTGGTAAGTAAAACAGAGCATAATATAAGGGGATCCTTCAGCCTGCCATTTTAACAGATGTGTGAGCCCATTGCTAGAACCTAGGGGGATAAATATCACAGGAATGTACAAAGAATTCCATCCAGTATTGCTGACATCAGCTGTTTGTAGTGGCCAGTGCCATTTTGATTATCAAATAAGGTTTATTTCTTGTTCTAAAAACACCTGCTCCATGCAGGGAAGAGACCACACAGCATCCACTAGACTCAAAAACAGTTCTTCCCCAATCCTTCTCTGCCCATGAACCCAACCTACCAACCCCGCCACCACTACAGACACATTCCATCATATCACTTTGTGTAGGTACAGTGAATCTATGTATGCAAGTTACTTGTACATTGTCTTTAAAAAGAATTGCTTTTATATTTATATTTATTGTGTTTTCTTTCTTTTATTGGGTTCATTATGCTTATTGTTTTTTTAAGCTGCATCAATCAGAGTTACAATCATTTTTATCCCTTTGCACTCCTGTACTGAAGAATGCCAATAAACATACAATCTTGAGTATTGAAATAATATTACTTCCTTTGTCAAATTGTCTAAAGTTCAGTAAAATTTACCTGTAGTAACAGACAAATGTTCACGTACAAATCTGATGGTCTCTAGTCCATCAGTGATAATTGTTTACTATTAGTTAGTATCAGCTCCATTTACTATTACAGAAACTCTACATTCCCCCATCAACGTTGAAGGATATCTTGTACACCACTGCCAGTTCAAAGTTGCAATGGCTGTTACATCTCATCAGAGAAGATCAACAATTCTAATCATGCATTACAGTAATCCTTTGATTTTGCTTTCACTTCATGCATAATTAAAAATCTAGGTTTGTTGTTTGGAAGTGGGCCAATCTATTTGATACACAATTCACAAACACAATGTGCTGTATTTTAAATATCTGTTATGTTTTAATTTGGTGACAAAAAGCTTTAGAACAGGTTTAATCAGCTATGATGAATAAAACATAAGATAAACAAAGCAGGCACAGGATCCAGGCAAAAACAAAGTCACTAAAGTAGATCATACTACAAAATACATATACCTGAGCATTTCTGTGACTTATTCTTTTTGACTATCTTGAATCTTCCAAACTGTGGCCTCGTCTGTAATGTTCTCCACCATTCATTTAAGGTAAAAACTTGGACTAAAATGTTTGTATCTTTTGAAGCTGTGTTTCCACATTCAAATTTGCCTGCTTTCTGTTTTATAATTATGGAGCCATAGCCCACTTGTCTATCCAAAGCTTTGAAGTTCATACATAACTAAATAATAGTTATTTGCAATTGTTCCTGCTTATAGACCCTGTTTTTTTCACACTTCAAATCAAAGTGTAAAATTACATGAAATCTTTCTCATAATTATGGTCTCTTGAGAACGTCTGAATAAAGCCTTCAGAACTATCCCACCATCCCCATTTGATCATCACTTAACACCTATGTTCAGATTTTAGCCTTACTCTGCATCTCTTACAATTCCTTTCCAGTTAGTTTACTGACAGTGGGAAAAAATACACCTTTTACACATTATCATCTCTTGGGAAATGACCAGCCGGGTTCAGATGCTGTTTAAAAATCTCCTCATTTGTTCTAACTAAAAAATTTAAAAGCTAACTTGATTATAAATATTTGCCTTTAATTTTAGTACTATTTCATGATCTAAATTCTTATTTCCCCCCCAGTTGAATAGTGTTTATTATTTAATCTTTCTACGACAATATAACTAATGTTATTGATCATATTACATATTCAACTTACAACAAATCCCTAAATGTCCACATCACCAGAAATATCCATTCATCCACAACTGAAAAGCATATTAGATCAGGTGGCTGTATGGCTGACCTGGCTCTTTCAATATGTCTTGAGCCCAGCTTTCCACGGCAGGCTGTCAGCCAGCTGATGGAGAGACGCAGGGCAGCACAGATCTCCCCTTATCGTAACTGGCCAGCTGCACTCATGGAACCTCATGGACTGCCAACAGTGCCTCACCAGTAAGCTCACCATCCATCAAATTCGTTGCTGCAGTTGAAAGCTTATGAATGATTTTGATATTCTCAACATTCATGATCGCTAGAGACTTGATAAAAATAAAAAGTGAGTTTGAAGTAATGTATGTTATAAGACAGATACACACATTTTCACATAAGCAGTGAGTTAATAAAAAGCTTTACCTACCTTTCGCCCAAGAGCAGATTTCTCCAAATGATATTAAGAAGGTTGCTGTCCTTGTGCCAGCCCAAGGATCCCAGGCCTACTGCTCTGCTAGGCCCAAGACTGCAATTCGCACCATGCCTGGGAATAGCCCAGTGATGGATTTACCTGCCAGAAAATTCAGGTGGCACTCAAGAGAAGATCTACTCCAGCTAAGCATTGCACTCTTGTGATCGCATGAGAGCAAGTACAGAGAGCATTTACAGGGAAATAGCCAGAGGTATTTGTGAGGTGAACAACACACACAAGGAACATGAAATGAAACTGACTCAACCAGGTTGACAATCTCTCTTCGTTGATCGATCAGGGCTATAGAGAGGTTGAAAAAACCCATGGTGTAGTGATTGATATGCTCCCTGCAATTCTGGATGTGTCATATGGTAAAGATCACACTCATTGTACCTACAGATGGATGGAACCCACCTTGCATTTTCCCTCTCTCACCTTATCTCCTTGCCCACCCTCTGGTGCATCTCCCCCCTTTTCTTTCTTCCATGATCTTCTGTCTCTTTCACCAACAACTTCCCAGCTCTTTACTTCATCCCTCCCCTTCAGGTTTCACCTATCACCTCGTGTTTCTCTCTCCCCTCCCCCTACGTTTTTTTAATCTACTGCTTAGCTTTTTTTTTCTCCAGTCCTGCCGAAGGGTTTCAGCCCGAAACATCGACTGTGCTCTTTTCCATAGATGCTGCTTGGCCTGCTGAGTTCCTCCAGCATCTTGTGTGTGTTGCATTTCAGGGAGTGGCTCTTTGACCAATAGAAGAAGGCAGATGAGTTTGACCCTGGAAATTACTCTCCCTATGGCAATCAGTAAGATGGCCAATATCTGTTTATTGCAGCTGAGTTTGTCGCATCATAATTATGGCATCTCTGAGGTACCTCAGCATATCCTTCTCTTTTCCAAATGTGGGCAATGAGATCATGAATTTTGGTCTAAGCTCCTCACTGTCAAGCAGGAATACTACCTCTTCCTCAGGCTTTATTTTAAGTTGAGCCTTTGCCTTTATAACAGCATTTGTCAGTCAGTTACGGCAGCTGTATTGCACTCGATAAATCGCTGTGGGATGGAGACAAGAGTGCTTATGTCAAGTAAAGATGGTTGAGCAGATTTCGAAGTGTTCCTTCCAGCAGGTGCTGATCGCCCTTCTTGCACCTTTGTTCATGCCCATCAGTGGGTGGGGCCTTGGTTGCTTAGGCTAAAGGCAGCCTTGACCTTGCTGACGAAATCTGCACGTGCGATAGTTACTGGCAAATCACTGATCCTTCTCTGCTGTTTCCACATACCTTCTGTTCTTCAGGTCACAAATTGTTGGTTCTTAGACTTGAGATTCTTTTTCCCTCAGGCAAGAGGTACATTCAAATCCAGGGATGCCTTATGTTTTGGGTTAGTTTCTGGATCTCTTGGTCATTTTTATCAATCCAAAACTGGTTGTTTCCGGTAAAGAATTAAACAGCTTCTTCCCTGATGCTAATTTTTTTGAACTTCAGGGCAGCACAGGTATGGAGGCATTCTGTAGCTCCATTTGACTGCCTAAGAAGAACTTTCTTGGTCGAATCCTTTGGAGCTTAGGCAATTAATTTCTTCTGTCAATGCTCTTGCAATACTGTGGTTGTAGGGCCAAATTGAAGGTGATTACAGAGTGGATTGGATGATGATTAGTTCAATTGACATGAGTACCTGTAATGACACAGTTGATATGCAGGTCTTTCTTGCTTACATGATGACATAATCAGTGTACATATGACAGCAATGGACAGAATGAATCTATTTTCCTTGTTCGAGAGGTGAATAATAAGAGGACATTACTTTAGCTAAATGAAAGAATGAGGAACGTTTTTTTTCATGTGGAAATTGGTGACCATTTGGAATACGTGGAGTGGTAGGGCTGCTGAGGCAGAAAACCTCAGCACATTTAAAATGTACCCAGATGTAGCTGTAACCTGCAGGGCTATGGACCAACTGCTTGGTAATAAGATGAGTCAAAATGGCAATTGTTTTTGCCACTGGGAACACAACAGGAATTTATGGGGCTATGAATTTCTATCATTCTATGATTCAGTGTGTTCAAAATTGTAGTTTCAAATATAAGTCAATATTAAGGAACATCAGTTGGACAGAAAAACTTAGGTGGAAAGTCAAATAACTCAATTCACAGCCAGGTACTCTATTCATCTTTTAAAGAATGTGATCGGCAGTTTTCTAAACTAATATATTTTCGATTTTGTTAATGGATAGCAACCTAGTATAGTAATAAGATACAGGTTTCCCACGCTATCCGGAGGTAGAGCGTTCCTATGAAACCATTCATAAGCCAAAATGGCGTAAAGCGAAGAAGCAGTTACTATTAAATTTTTGAGCATTCCCAGACCCAGAAAATAACCTACCAAATCATGCCAAATAACACATAAAACCTAAAATAACATTAACATATAGTAAAAGCAGGAATGATATGATAAATACACAGCCTATATAAAGTAGAAATACTTTTCTGCAATCATTGCAGCACTGTCAAGCGTAGCGAAAATCTCACGCAAGCGCTCTCAGTGGAAGTGCTCTCTCCAGTAACCTTTAAGTTATGAAGCTGCCCTCGCCTCAAAAACCAATCAAACCACCCAAGACTACCTTTAAATTCCACTTTCGCAAAAATGTCTTTCATTTATATTGGAAAAATGTTCGCATGTTCCCAGACCTGAAAAATAACCTACCAAATCATACCAAATACACATAAAAATACACAGCCTATATGAAGTAGAAATAATGTATAGACAGTGTAGTTTCACTTACCGGAATCAGGAAGACAGCGAGCACACTGATGATGGTGTGTTAGGCTGAGGTTGTGGTGGTGGGAGGTACAGGAGACCAGACACTAAAGTTTTCTATGTCTGTCTGCCTCGATGTTGAAGGTCAAGGTTTGTTGTCTGCTGTGGCTGACGTGGAAGGCTTGAAAAACGACAGTATGCTTGACCGCTTAGCCTCACCCATTCTTCTATCATACAGTTCTTTGTAAGCACTCAAACCATCCTGCAAATATGCCCTAAACCTATGTGCCCTTTCAGGAACCAGATTGATTCCTGGGATGGCAGGACTTTCATATGATGAAAGACTGGATCAGCTAGGTTTATACTCTCTGGAGTTTAGAAGATTGAGGGGGGATCTTATTGAAATGTATAAAATTCTAAAGGGATTGGACAGGCTAGATGTAGGGAGATTGTTCCCAATGTTGGGGAAGTCCAGAACGAGGGGTCACAGTTTGAGGATAAAGGGGAAGCCTTTTAGGACAAAGATGAGGAAAAACTTCTTCACACAGAGAGTGCTGAATCTGTGGAACTCTTTGCCACAGGAAACAGTTGAGGCCAGTTCATTGGCTATAAGCCTTTGTGGCTAAAGGGATCAGGTGGTATTGAGAGAAGGCAGGGACAGGGTTCTGAGTTGGATGATCAGCCATGATCGTACTGAATGGCGGTGCAGGCTCGAAGGGCCGAATGGCCTACTTCTGCACCTATTTTCCATGTTTCAAAATTAAAGTCATACTTTTCTGCAATCATTGCAGCGCTGTCAACCGCAGCGAAAATCTCACTCACGTGCTTCACGTTCAGTTCCTGGACGACTTCACTTTCGGGCCATTCGCTGCTGCGTTTGGTTTCAATTCATATCCTTTCCTCTTGCAATTGCATCAGCTCTTCATCTGTCAGTTCTTGGTCATGGGATGCCAAAACCTCTTCAGCGTCATCTTCGTCAACTTCCATAAACCCAGCCTCCTTAGCCAAAGTCACCATTGCCGTATTTATTGTTGATGGTTCGAAGCGTTTAAAATCGTTCACTGCTTTGGGACACAGTTTCGTCAAAATGCCGTTTCTCATCGAGACTGTTAGCCTATCAAGAGCATCTCCAAGATTGGTGATTGTCAATTTTAAATTGTATTCTTTTCCGATCTCTCGCAAAGATGCTTCGGAGTTGTCCTCTCTGTCAATGGTACTTACAATAAAACTTACATTACTTTCTTACATTATTTTCTTCAGTTCTGCTGGGAACTTTTCGGCAGCTTCAGAATCAGCCAAAGCTCTCTCTCCAGTAAACGTTAAACTATGAAGCTGCCCTTGCCTCGGAAACTGATCAAACCTCCCATGACTACCTTTAAATTCCACTTTCGCAACACTTTCATTACCATCGTCCAGTGCTTTCTGTTTCAGCTTATTAAAAAGACTGACTGATTTCTCCTTAAGTATAAGATAACTTAATGGAACACCACGCTTTGTACACCCATCAATCCACTCAAGCAATAGACTTTCCATTTTATCCATTATTGGATGCCGACTAAAAGAGACCACTTTGCTATGAGCAGAACCAACTGTAACATCGGCAGCTTTCAAGATTCTTTCTCTCTGCATGTAAATAGTGTGAATGGTGGACACAGGCAAGTTCAACGTGCAGACAATGTCCTTACTTCATTGACCACGATCAAGAGGCTTAATTATGTCCAGTTTTACGTTAAGCGTAACACCCTTATGAGCTCTCTTAGGCTTTTCCGATACCTTGGAACTCATCTTGCTAATGGATGCACAAAATAAATCGAGATAAAGCACAGATGCTCACAGACACGTGTCTAAGCTATGGCAGCTAGAATGCAATTCTGGGAGAGGAGCTTGGCTGCTCAGGGCGCGCGCTGTCTTTTTTCGTAAAAGTGAAAACACTCTTCGGTTAGCGAAAACAGGTAACTAATGTAGGTCTTTCGTAACAGCAAGCTGTCGTAAAGCGAACGTTCGGAAAACAGGGGCCACCTGGTATATATATTGTAATAGTTCTGGGATTTTACTGAACTGACAAGCAAGCAGCATTCATTCTGAAGCTTGATAGACAGTTTAAGTAAAAGACTATATATGAGTTGACTGCCCTGTTAAATATATCCAGTCAAGGACCAGGCTTCAAGCTCTGTTCGTTATGAAGATTAACAGGGAGGAACTTTTTTTCTGTATTTACTACTTACTTTATGTTCAAATGGTTTAATTTAATATCAGAGAATGTATACAGTATACAACCTGAAATTCTTACTCTTTGCAGACATCCTCGAAACAAGAGACCACATAGAATGAATGATAGAAACATCAGAACCCTGAAGACCCCTGGGTCCCTCTCCCATTGCAGAAGCTGCAGCAGAACCATTGACCTTCCCCCTCTGCCACCTCGACCCCCCCATTTGTGCCAGCAGAAACACTGACCCCCACCCCAACCCCACTATGCAAGCAATACCAAAAGCCCTCAAAGACACCTTGATTTAGAGTCCATCAGAAACTACAGTCCATAACCCAGCATTTTGGTATTTCAGACAGACTCTCTCTCTCTCTCCATCGAGGGAAAGTGAAGTCACTTTCCTACAACAACAAGGGTGGAGATCAGCAACTCACTTTTCTGATGTTACAGTCTCAAGCCTCCTGACTCGAGGACCGACAGGCTCTCACCCAACATCAAAAGGGAGAGAGGCCTTCCTCCGAAAGCAGCACATATCACCTGCCGTCTCAATGTTTCAGTCTCCCATAATATTGCAGTCGGTGAAATCGGCAAGGAGCCAGGTCATCTACAGGGCCACAGCCCAAAGTTGCACCCCCTCCGGGCCATTCCTGGAGAGAGAGAAGCACCAGGCTGCACAGCTCGTCCGAAAACCCAATGCTTGCATAGATCTGCAGATCACGGTTTCCCACAGAACCTGATCCACCTTGAAAAGAAGGGAAAGACATAAGAGAAGATGAATAAGCTGTTTCATGGACAAACTGGAAGAAGTTGCCTGGTCTGCAAAGAACACTGGCGCCATCTTTCCTAGTTCCTCTCAGTTCATACTTAATATACTTCAAAAAGCTGTTTGCTGTTCAGGAAATTAGCAAGGAGCAATTCGCAGCTGCAGTCTGATTTGTCTTTCCTTCTCCCTTTCCCTGGTAAACAATTGATGGGTTGAGTTGAAATTACAAAGCTGACAGTTCACTCTTGGTGTTAATGCGTTTGTTTGAATATTAATTGATATCTCTTTATATTCTGTACAATAAGTTCCAATCAATCCTGTGTTCAAATCAAGTAGTATGGAAAACAACATGACAAGTAAGCCAGGAGCAAGGCTCAGATGGAGGGCTGGGAAGAAAAGATTGGCTGTGAGGGGGATGAGGAGCAGACTGGGCAGACAGTGCTAGGGTGCTGGGGATTGATTAGGGGGAAAATATTTGATGCTCCAAACAACGTGTGTCGGATTGAGCCAAAGAAGATAGGGTAAATCGTCTCAGAGAAAAGATGAGAGGGGAAGATGATGGAATAGACAATCTGGCAATCTGTTGGGGCCAATCCCACTGTCCACTCCCCCCAGTCCACCTCAAAGTGGCGTGGCGATCCATTTAGATTAGGACACAAATGCATCTTCACAAAGAAGTGGGGTTAAAATTGGAAAATGATTTCAGCTCTGTAGGGTCAAAAAGAACAGCATCATATGCTTTGGTCAATATTCACATTGCTAATATTTTGGGAAGGGATGTCCTGCCAAGAACTTAACAAGAAGCTTGAATATCAAGCACATTTAGGTATGAGTTACTATTGTTGTGGGGAGCAGGGCGGCACATTTCTACGTGTGTGTGTGGTGGTAGGGCAATGTTTGTGGCATTGTAATTCATATTCCTGCTCCTTCATTTCCTATCACTTCATGCTTGTCCCCAGCCCTATTCCGTTAGCAGAGGACTTTTCTGATGCAACTGCTGATTTTATCATGGCTTTATTTCTTTTACACCAGTACTCAGATCCATAACAAGATGTGGGAGATTTCTGAATAAATTTGATGTCAGGATTTTTGTATCTTTGCCTTTATTCTTTACTTCAAATTGCTGCAGACAAGGGGAGAATATTCACCGTGTAGAGGTTGATTTACATCTTCTGAATGGTCTTGGGGTGCATGAAATTGGAATAGGTAACATTTGTACCGTGGCCAAAAATACCAGAAAAATCCATGATCCTGAACTTTATAAATTATTTTCATTGTCATATGGTATATATCACAAACTCAACTGAATGCTTCACGTACTGAAGACCAGCAAAAGGCATGTGTGACCATTGCAGTTAAATATAAGGGCAGCACATTGGTGCAGCAAATAGCACTGCTGATGCACAACTCTGGTGCCATCGGTTCAATCCTGGCCTTAGATGCTATTTCAGTGGAGTTTTTGCATTCTTCCTTTTACCTTATGGGATTCCCTCAAGTGCTGCCCTTTCCTCCTACATCTCAAAGTTGAGTCAGTTGGTAGAATAATTGGCCACAGTAATTTGTACCCAGCCTAAGTGGGTGGCAGGAGAATTCAGAATTGATTGTGCATAACAGAGGGAGAATAGGTTGCAGAGGAAAATTATGGGTGAAACAGATTGATGGGATCTCTCCAAGAGCTGGCAGAGCGTGAAGGAACTTGAATGTTCTCCTATGTTGCATGAACATATGAGACTATAGGGAAAAAATGGAATCAACTTGGGGATGCTTTCTTACACAGAGCACCCTTCTTATTTCAGATTGTAGGTTTATGGTAGGTTGGTATATAGGTCTGGCTTCAGCGGCCCAGTACCCAAGCACAATGGTTGCTAGCTGCAACTCCAGAGACAGCTAGCTGACAGTTGTAGAAGGCAGCAAGTCTAGAGCCTTCTTGGGGAAGTGGGCATTTGGGAAGAGGCTACTGGCAATGAGCAGTTACTTGTGGTCTGTAGGTAGAATTGGGAAGATGTCTCTTTTACCTCCTGGTTCCATCATAAGACAACTAATATTGTTCATCTTTAAGGGTTGTTGGTTTTTCTGCTGAGCACCATCCTGACTGAAGAGGGCTGGTGCAACAGTAACTCCTGATGTTTGTGTAGGGGAACACTTTGCACCTAGTGACCACAAGTCCATTAGTTTCGAACTGAACAGCAAAAAGATAAGTCTGGTCTGCAGGTTGGAATTCTAAATTGGAGAAAGGCCAATTTTGATGGTATCAGAAATGATCTGGCAAGTGAAAATTGGGACAGGCTGTCTTCTGGCAAAGGTGTACTTGGCAAGTGGGAGGCCTTCAAAAGTGAAATTCTGAGAGTACAAAGCTTGAATGTGCTTGTCAGAATAAAAGGTAAAGATAACAAATGTAGGGAATGGTGGGGTTTAAACTAGAGCTGCGGGAGATGGGAACCAGAGTGCCAGAACCATTAGTGGAAAGGTTGTGGAGGCAGATGTTGGTAAGACCACAGACAAAGTCCAGAATCAAAAGGTTGAGCATGGTGCGACTAGTGTCCTGAGTACTGTATATTTCAATGCAAGAAGTATCGTAGGAAAGGCGGATGAGCTCATGGCATGGATTAATACCTGGAATTATGACGTTGTAGCCATTAGTGAGACTTGGTTGCAGGAGGGGCGGGATTGGCAGCACAATATTCCAGGATCCTGTTATTTTAGATGTGACAGAGCGAAAGGGATTAAAGGAGGAGGGGTGGCATTACCAATCAGGAAAAATGTCACTGCAGTGCTCCGTCAGTACAGACAGAGAACTCAACTAGTGAGGCATTAAGGGTGGAACTGAGAAATAAGAAAGGTATGAACACAGTATATTACAGACCACCCAACAGCACAATTTTGATGTATCAGAAATGATCTGGCAAATGTAGATTGCGACAGGCCGTTTTCTAGCAAAGGTATACAGGTGTCCCCTGCTTTTCGAACGTTCGCTTTACGAAAACTCACGGTTACGAAAGACCTACATTAGTTCCCTGTTTTTGTTAACAGAAGGTGTTTTCACTGTTACGAAAAAAGGCAGCGAGCGAAAAAAAAACAGCGCACGATAAAAGGCAGTGTGCGCCCCAAGCAGCCACTCTCCTCCAGATTTGGAACTGCATTCTAGCCGGCATTGCTTAAACATATGCCTGTGAGCAGCCATTAGCAAGATGAGTTCTAAGGTACAGTATCGGAAAAGCCCGAAAGAGCTCGTAAGTGTGTTAAACTTAGCGTAAAACTAGACATAATTAAGCGTTTCAGTTGTGGTGAACGAAGTAAGGACGAAGTGAGTTTGGCTTGTGGAAGTTGACGAAGATGATGTTGAAGAGGTTTTGGCATCCCATGACCAAGAACTGATAGATGAAGAGCTGATGCAATTGGAAGAGGAAAGGATAACAATCAAAACCGAATACAGTAGTGAATGGACCAAAAGTGAAGTCGTCCAGGAACTGAACGTGAAGCAACTGCGTGAGATTTTCGCTGCAATGATAAAGTACAACTTTAATTTTGAAAGGGTACATCGGTTTAGGGCATATTTGCAAGATGGTTTGAGTGCTTACAAAGAACTGTATGATAGAAAAATGCATGAGGCTCAGCAGTCAAGCAAGCCTTCCACATCAGCCACAGCAGACGACGAACCTTGACCTTCGACATCGAGGCGGGCAGTCATAGGAGAAGATGACCTGCCTGCCCTGATGGAAACAGATGACACCCCAATGTCCCACCAACCCAAACCCCGGGCCGCGAACAGATACTGATCCACGAAGAATGCAGCGGTAGGCGGGAGGCACCCAGCACATCTTTAAGAAGAAAAGCCGAAATAAACAAGCTAATTAATTAGGTGTCGCCCGGCACGTAAATGTCGGCCCAGATCAGAGGAATAGCAACGAGGTGGCTACAGAGGAGAGGTGGAAGAGCTCATGGCCTGGTGCTGGGCATGTCATCGCCTGCTCCGTGTCAGCAAAACAAAGGAAATGGTTATCGGCTTCAAGAGAACTCAGAACGCCCTCACACCTCTTTATATCGGCAGCACAGAAATGGAAACAGCGAGCAGTTTCAAACACCTGGGGGTGCACATCTCACACAATCTCTCATGGTCCTAGAACACATCTTACACAATCAAGAAAGCTCACTCATGCCTCTGCTTTCGGAGGAGGCTGAAGAGAGTTGGACTATGCACCTTCTGCAGATGTGCAGTAGAAAGCATCCTGCGTCACTGCACAGGACAGGAGCTGCACTGTGGCAGACAGGAAAGCTTTACAACAGGTAGGCGAGCATCCTACGTCACTGCACAGGACAGGAGCTGCACTGTGGCAGACAGGAAAGCTTTACAACAGGTAGGCAAAGCTGCCCAAAGCATCCCCGGCACCAGCCCATCTACCATCAAGGTCATATTTATTTATCTATTCTGGTACAGCAGGGAATTGTCCCTTTGAGCCGCACCACCTAACAATCCCATGATTTAAATCCTGGCCTAATCACAGGATAATTTACAATGACCAATTAACCTACAGATCGGTGCATCCTCGGACTGTAGGAGGTAACTGGAGCACCCAGGGGAAACCCATGCAGTCACGGGGAGAAGATTCAAACGCCAGGAGCAGAACCTGGGCTGCTGGTACTTTGAAGCATTGTGCTAACCACAGTGCTACCATGCCAGTAAAAGGCTGGCAATATTACGAAGAACCTCACCCTCCCTGCTCATTGTCCCACTCCCATCAGGAGTGGTTCTCGCCGGAACCACCAGACTTAAAAACAATACTTTCCCCAAGCTGTAAGACTGACCAACACCTCCACCCACAATCCACACCACCACCACTACTTTATTATTTCCTGCTAGAGTCAACTTATGTACAGATACTCCTGTACCTAGCACCACCTTATGGGCATATAGTCAATCTGTGTATATATCCTATCTTATGTGTTTACATTTATTGTGTTTTTTAATATTATGCTCTCTATCCTAATGCACTTTTTATACGCTACATCAGTTCCAGAGTTACAAATATTTTGCTTTCCTTTACAGTTGTGTACTGGAAATGACATTAAGCAATGTTGATTGATTACACTGGGTCCCAGTGCTTCACAGTGGCAGAGTCCTGGCCTAGGCCAAGCCCAGCCCACTGACATGGGCAGTCTGCTGCAGTAACAGAAAGGCTTTGACAGGCAGGGACACCCGCCTGTGTACTTATCATTTGTCAAAGCAATCACTTTTACTGAAACACGAGGAATTCTGTAGATGCTGGAAATTCAAGCAACACACATCAAAGTTGCTGGTGAACGCAGCAGACCAGGCAGCATCTCCAGGAAGAGGTACAGTCGACGTTTCGGGCCGAGACCCTTCGTCAGGACTAACTAAAAGAAGAGCTAGTAAGAGATTTGAAAGTGGGAGATTTTTACTGAATCTTTGTGAATGTCTCCGACTTATAACAGCTGACACGGCTGAGGGGCAGCCAGCAGCAAAGGAAGCCGGAAGAACATAAATTGCCACTGCAGGCTTGGACCCACAGGGCTAAAAAATGGGACTTCTATGAGGATATTTCCTCAGATTGGTCTGGTCATGGAAATGGAAGATCTAGCTGAATCTCCGTTCCCAGTGATGCATTTTTTACAATTTAAATATTATGTTAACAGAGACACTGCACTGAACAAATTGCAATTAATCTGAAATCCCATTATCTGCATTAGTGCAGTACAATGAGTTTCAACTTGTATCCATGTGAATCATGATTTGGATATGTCCTACTTGACAGTCAAGTGATAATCACACAGACACAAACTATTGTTATATGTAAGAAGAAGCTCAATGGCTAATCATATTTGTGATTTCTCACCTGTCAAAAAGTAAAGAGGGTTTAGTATATGCCCTTTGATTTCTGGTACCAGTACAGTCATTTCAGCAGCAAATGAGAGAGAATAGGATAACATCCAAGACCGAGTAACAAGCAACTCCCCACCAAAAAAGAGAGATGAAGTACTATTTGATGCAATCATATTTCAATCTTTATATAACTATCAGTTGCTATTGAAGTAGTTATACGAGGGGTGATTGATAAGTTTGTGGCCTAAGGTAGACGGAGTCAATTTTAGAAAACCAAGCACATTTATTTTTCAACATAGTCCCCTCCTACATTTACACACTTAGTCCAGTGGTCGTGGAGCATACGGATCTTGGACCTGCAGAAAGTGTCCACAGCAGGGGTAATTGATAAGTTCGTGGCCTAAGGCAGAAGGAGATGAGTTATACAGCTCTTGTTACATGCACATGCAGTTCAACTCTTTGAGTAATTATTATTAACTCATCGCCTTCTACCTTAGGCCACGAACATATCAATCGCCCCTTGTATTCTGTAACACTGATGGTGCTCTGGTGACTGGTGCTGAATGAGGCCCAAACTTTGGTAACTTCAACTAAATTAGTTAAGCCTCACTTCACAAATACTTAATTCTTCTATTTATTAAATTTGGCACAGGATTTGTTGGGAAATACCAGCAGGTCTATAGCTAAACATAAAATTCTGCAGTTTTCATGCATAAGTGCCAGGAAGTTTGGAACTGCTGTGATTGCTTACACAATGAAAATCCCAGACTCCCAAACTGGTATTTGCCAGAGAATTTCCAATGATGCTCCAGTGCTGTGCGCCACGACCAGCAGAGCAGAATTTGATGGTTATTTCCCATCATTTGGAGAATCCACTCCTGTAATCTACACCAAACCAAACCAAACAAAAGGATACACCTCTGGTCATTTGAATGCAGAGAAATGGCTGCTGTGGATGAAGTACTAATTACTTTAAATTGTTTTAGTTAAATTAAGTTACTTTAATGTTTAAAGTGAATTCAAACTGTTTCTCGCACTTCGCAAAAATAAAGTAATTACAATTTTAATTAATTTATTTCATTATGCAGGTGATCCTGGCAATACCCAGATTGCATTCCCAGAAAAAAGCCTATACCACAAATTTCTATAATGCAAGGTTGCATTATCTTTGCAGGCATCAAGAATTGCAAGCCAAAAAGCATATATTTTATGCTATACTTTTCACATGAATGTTGTGAAAGCAAATTGAAATTTGGTATTATCAATTTATAAGTATTGACATCTGAGTGTTTTGATCATGAGCAACACTCAGCTTTGATAGCTTTGCTGATGATATGGGTTAATGAAAAGTGCTTTTCCCTTCGTATTGTAGGGAAAATTTTATTAGGTATGAACAGGTGCATACGGACAGCATTAAGTGCCAGCAGTTTTGCCATCGGCAGTTTTATTCTTATTATCTTCATCATTATTCCTGAGCTGTTTCCTTAGTAAAGAGCTTTTTTGACGCTTTCTTCCTTTTGTGTCACTTCCTTTGAAGAAACCTAATTGCAGCCCAAAACTGATGAGAAGCATCAATGATGTTTCACTTTTATCAGAACATGTGCATAAATTTATTCTTCTGTCAGAAATTTCTCTTTTAACCAACTGATGCCCATAATTAAGATTCCCGGATAGTTTGCACTGAAGTCAGTTATTGTGTTTTGTAATTACCTTGCAGCTGAATTTAACATAGTTGCATCCAATGGTTTCTGCTGTTTTTCTCATCATTTTAAATTACCATATTTCTTTTCTTCTATGTTCATTGGTGTTTTGTGCAATAAATAATGTCAAGACTTTGATAGCCATGACTTAAAAGCCATATTTTTCAAAATCTATTTCAAATCTAATTCCCTTATAAACAACTATTTCTTCAGTTTCACTGATGAAATACATCAAGGTTAGTGGCATCTGCCGGTGGCATTTAGAATATTTTATTTTTCTTTCCCATTTGAAACAGTTTTTAATGCAGAAGTCTCAGAAACTCATAAAAGAACCATCAACATTCAGTGGAAATGGTTTGGGTAACTACTATGGTTCTTCTATAGTATCATTTCCAGCTCCTACTACTGAAGAATATACAGAACAATGCAAAATCCTCAGGCACATACTGCATATACAGCCTCAGACTTTTGCACAGTACTGTATTTGTCAATGTGGAGCGGAGAATCTGGCGGGAGAAAAATATGTTGTGAATGGCGAGGGTGGAGTGCTGAGGGAGGGGTTCAGGACAGGTGGCAGAGAGGGCGTGCCAAGTGTGGAGGATGCCACGGGTGCAAACACACCCAGCCCTGTGACTGAGTGTGGTCATTTTCTGGTCACTTGATTACAAACCATCGGTTAGTTGATCTTTACAGAATGTTTCTGATGCTTCCCGCTCCCTCCCCTATCCAGCCCCCTTTACCCAACCACAATTCCCCTCTCCCTGCCCCCTCCCCACTCTCAGTCCACAATAGAGACTCATATCAGAATCAGGTTTAGCATCACTCACCCATGTCATGAATTGTTGCTTGGGTGGCAGCTGTTCAGTGTAATACATAAAATTACTACAGTACTGTGCAAACAGAAGTCTTAGGCACTCTGGCTACATAGATGTGCCTTAGACATTTGCACCGTAATGTACCTGACCCCATTCTCATTAACAGGTAATTCAGGACCAGAGGTGTTTTTCGCTCTATCAATCTTGGTTGATTGTTGACCATTGTGACTAGAGTCCATCCATCTCGGGCATGATGTGCTGCACCCCAAGTGTACAGGGAACACTAGAGAGGTGTTCCCATTCTCCACCTCAAGGGCTGCAACAATTTTCTCATGAGGCTTTTCTGCCCTAGTTTTCATACTGCTGCTTTGGAATCTGCATAACATTTATTAGGAATGCTGGAATTATTTGAAGATAAATGGACTCGTCAGTTTACTTATTACACATTTTTTCCTGTCATGATGCTGTGGGCATTGTAAATTATTAGATATATGATCATTCAGGCCTGTAATATAGCATTTCGCTACCTCTACTCTGTTTTCCTCATTTAACTCCTTGTCCTCTATCAACTTCCTCTTCTCCTCCCCAAGACAGAAATTGAGTTGGGAACTTGAATCATAGGATTAAATTGAATTGGTTTGTTATTGTCAGATGTTACCAAGATGCTGTGACATGCTTGAGTGCATGCTGTTCATACAGATCAAAGCATTACACGACAAGTTGAGGTGGAACAAGGTAAAACAGTACCTTAATGCAGAATAAGATGTAACTGCTACAGAGTGCAGTGCAGTGCGGGAAAGCAATAAAGTGCGATTAAAAGGTAGATTACGAGGAACAATGAATTTATTTGCAGCAGCAAATGTTGTCACATTTATTAGCAATCTAATAATTCTAATCTATTAATTGAGATATTTAAACAAAGATATTAACTTCAATTCTTTGTAGAAGTAAAAGTATTTACAGAGATTGTGGTGGCTGCAGGGTAATCGTTTTAGTATAAATACCTCTAATCATCTATCTGGTGTTGTTTCTTTCAGAAGCTTCGACCAACGTTTCTCAGAATCACTCAATGCTCAGAACACCCCCTCCTCCAACATCGCATCCCCATTCGCTAAACCAGCCGCACGCCTCTTCAGTGAACTCATTGAATAGGGGGAACTTCACCCCACATAGTAATCCCAGCCCTAGTCCAGCTGATCTCCCACCCCCTCCAGAGCCGCCTCCCAGCATACAGGAACCTGTCCACATGCAGGACAACTGGCTACTTAATAGTAACATCCCCTTGGAGACCAGGTGAGCTTCTTCATCAATAACTTATCTGAACTGCTGGGGTAGTTTACCATCGATATTGTGTAAAACCTCATAATGAAAATATGTAAACAACATGAAATTTTTCTATATCATGTTTCTTACAGTTTGTTTAAATTACAATATTTAAAAAGCAGAATATGATTGTTTTTAATTGATACTTTACACAGACATAATGACCTGGAGTTTCTGCTAGGTGTGGTCAGAATAATGCTTAAGGAATATGCTAGATGGACATCATACTGGTTTTGTAAAGTTTCCCTACAAACTCATTAGCATAAAACCTTCCATAATAGTTGCATGAGCAACCTTATCAATAGTAATTGATAATTGATTAGAACATGGTTTATTGACCCTGAAAATGACAACCCATTGGACTGATTTAAATTGAAAATGTGTTCAAATAATTTCTGCATCTAAAAGATCAGCCTCACAATCAGTGGTCTGAATTTGAACTCAATTAAATGGATATTAAAATAAATTAAAATAATTATCACTGCAGCCTCAAAAATGGACCTGAGTGAGACTTCAATTAATTGCTAGCTGCATCCAACTATCGTTAATGATGGATAAATGTGACCCTGATGGTCTTTATGCCTGCAGTTCAGGTCGGAGTGTGATATATGGCCCCATACAGACAGAATCAGTGATAACCCATTATGAAGACCTCATGAGGTGATCACATTTGTAAACAGGGTTGAAGCTGTGTGAAAGTAGGCAAAAACTCCAGCAGAAATGGTAATGTTTTGTTTAATTCCAAATTCAGCAATATTTTTTCATTTCTTTCATTGATTTTTGCATATCTTGGACAGAAACCATCGCAGAAACTCCAGGTAAATGATGGTGGGTTCAGGGTTCATTCATGTAATGTAATTTTATCTGCACCATTTTACATTATACCTTAAAACTATAAAAATGCTGATTTGAATATCATAATTTAAATAAGACATCAGTAATTTCTCTGCCACTTCTATTCCTATCATAGCACTGATGTCTGCTTTTATGTTTTCAGCCATTTTGTTGTTTTTGATTTTTGCTGTCTCCATTCACAACTTTATTCATATGCAGCTCATTGGCTTCATTCATTTTTCCATCTGAATGTAGAAATGTAGCAAAGCAGACATTCCTAGAGAGTTTGCAGGACAACCTAATTGAGATGGACGTATTTACTCCTGCTCGACATGAAGGTTACAATGATGGGTAGGTGATGTTTCTTGCTGGGTGTGATGACTTCTGTGCTCAGTTCTTCCTGTCTTACAAAGACCAACTTCAAGTTTTGTAGAGTAATCTCTCTGTTAGCCAATGAAAAAGGTTGCTGCAACCTTAGGTCATTACTTCATTGAAAGCAAAAGCTTTTGTGATTTTAGTATTTTATCATGTCAAATCTAATATCTAAAATCAGTCTTCTCTGAGTAATAATTAAATTTGTTCAGAGAATTTCCATATTTTACAGATTTATTATGATTAGTTGCATTCAGAGAATGTCTAAGTTTTACAGATTTATTCATTGTCGTTTCTGCAACTGCAGCAAGGAATTGAAATTGTGGGTATTAGTTTTTACTCTGGAACTGCTCTGGACTGATAACTACCTTAATATATTTCTAATTATAAATTTGAGAACATCACTACAAAAAAAATTAATCAATTTGTCCTAATCATAATATTACTTCTGCTAAATATTATTCCGGTTAATTTTATAACCCAATTTTGCTGACATTATCTATTTCCCATGACTACATTTGAAGTGTTCCAAAAATACAAATTGCAATCGGACTAAGCTCCAGTGAAACAGAAATGCAGTAAGGCAAACCTTGGTGTGATCCGGTTCAATCCCCTTTGTTGACATTGAAGTCATTTTTTTTGGAACTATTGTTGTAGTTAGCTTACACTGAATACTAGCTTTCATATTTGCATAAAATGTCTAAAAGAGGCTCATAAAATTCCTGAAACTAATGAAACTGCAGATTGGATGGCAGTTGTAAAGCACTCAAGCTTTACCCCTGTGGTTTTATGACATTTTCTGAGCCCCTAGACTAAGTTATGGCTTTTTTTTAAGTGTGCATTATTCTCTATTTCCTTACCAGTTTATTGAAATCTGCTGCAGGATTTCTTGTCTCTTTTACAGTCACTTACCACTGATTATATATTCCAAATTTCAGATTTTTTTCAATAGCTGTTTTCATAAAAACTGCTATTTGTTAATAAGCTACCCTTTGAATGCACTTCCATTTGCTTGTAACTTCACTCTTAATTCATTTTACATGGGAGAATGCATACAGCTTTCATTGTACTTCTGGTCCACTCATTTGCCACTAATTGAAATTTTACATCTGAAAGCTACTATTTGCATTTAGTCATTTTATTAATACAATAGTGTTGTGTTAACTTTGAAGCTGAAGCAGTGATTTATGCTGTAATACTCACACTTCACTTTTTGATGCCACCCTGCTGTAATCAACCGATACATATTCTAACCAGACAATTATTTTTTCATTTGAATATGTTCCAAACCACCAATTTTCTTCTTTGTATATTTGCAGAAGAGTCTGCCATCTGAATTTGATCCCTAATACATACCAATTTTATGTAAATTTTAAAATATTGAAAGTATAGGAACATCCTCCATAGAAATAAAATAACAGTTCCTTCTATATGTTGTATTAGAGTGTTCAGTATCACTTTTACAACAACCGTTAGTTGTTGTCAGATAATAAATACTTGCCTTGCTGTAGCATATATGAATGAGTAAAAGAGAAATACTTCATCAGTGGTAGTTCTTTTTCCTATCAGATGATCTTGCCCTGAGGGGTAAGGAAGGCTATGGTCCAGGTGCAGTTCAATGGGACTAGGCAGAATAATAGTTTAGCATGGACTAGATGGGCCAAAGGACCTGTTTCTGTGCTGTTGTGCTCTATGACTCTAAGGTAAGGAGTAAGTTGTAGAAACCTCTCCCAATCATTAGCCTGTTCTAGTGCACTTCAGAAGTTTCCATGGAGAGGTCTTGCAACAGCCAACTAGGTGCCAGGAGTGCAAAATTAGACAACTGTTATCACTTGCTAAAGGAAATACCTGAGCAATGGCGATAATAAGACAGATTTCTTTAAACAGAAATTGAGCAGAATACCATGGATGCAGGAGATCTAAAATAGGAACAGACATTGCTGGGAAAAAAGAGCTAACATTTCAGGTGAATGAATTTGAGTAATAACTGAGAATGTTTAGAGATAGAACACACTTTAAGTTGTGTAAAAATGGAAGAGGGAGGACAGGACTAAAAGAAGAATGTGTGAATGGATAGACGCCTAAAGACGAAATGACTGTAGGATTGATAGTGCCAGGCAAAAAAGGACTGGGTGAGGTGCATGTGTAGAATGATTATCTAAAATTGCCCAAGCAATTTGAAAGGAATACTGCAAATCAGGAATTGCCGATTTTGGTATTGTGCCCAGAATGTGCCAAGTTGAAAGAGTTTGGTCTGTTACTAAAGGCAACCACTGAGTGTTCCCTGATGTTTGAAATGTTTTGCCAAGCCACTTAAAGCTCGATTTTGCATTACTTAATATGGTTATTTGGTCATTGTACTTTTCCTCCTGAAAAGGGAAAAATTCAGATTAGTTCACCTTACTGTGAAAACAGTGCCGATCAGATATTCCCTCACAGAGATATAGATTCTGACTCAGGACGAGGTCACCAGGGAACTCTGTATTTTAGATATTTTTCTTGCACCTATATTAAAAAAAAAGTTACTCTTGGTTAGTCATTCGATGTCTTTCGTTTATGGAATCTGAAAATTGAAGTCGGTTTCACCACTCTTAAAGCAAACATTAATTTGACACCAATTCCAGTGGAACCACAAATAATCATTTTGGGGAACATCTTTCTTTGGCTTGATTACTAAAGTTAATAAAGTGATGTTAAAGAACTGCACTGCACTCTGTCTTCAGTAAAAACATGAAGGGAAAAAATTCTATTGTGCTTCACTCCTGAGAAAAAATGTTTTCTTAATATTTTGTGGCTGTAAGCATCTAGGACCTTGAAGAATGCCATCACTTGTATATTTTAATGGACACTGATCAAAGAGAACCTCACACGACATCAGTTAAAAGGGTCTCTGCTATACCCACTCAGCAATTAATACATTGATACTCTTTTATGTTCCATTAGATGCAAATAGATCTATTTCCCCTCATAGGAAAGAATATGCAACTTGATTTAAAGCACCTCTTACAAGACTTGTGCTTTATTTTTCATTATTGGTTGGTTTGTTATGGTAAGAAAAGCCTTTGCAATAACTTAACACCTTTAATGGGCAACATTTTACACAGAAGAGGCAGTTGACAATCTGCTGCCTATTGTGTAACTGGGCTGGATCCTGTTGGCTAATGCCTACAGTTCCAAATGCAAATCTGTCAGTGGATTCCACATGGAATCCAGCACCAAAACCTCATCTTCCCGACAATTCCCAGTGTTAAGTTGCAGAATTGCCTTGGGATCTGAGAGTGACATTAGTTTACATGAAGGTGGTAAAGTAGAAAATATTTGTTATTAAATTTTATCTCCTTAAAATGATATGTTGATTTAGCTTTTCTAATTATTGTTTTAATTTACTTTTTTCCCACTTTTTTACATTTCTTAATTAATTACATTATTTTTATTAAGAGCTACTGAATACAAAAGACACTGAGAAACCATAAAAATCACTTGCAGTCTTCACAGTACCTCTGGCTTTTCCACCTGTCAAAACTTTCATCTGTGTTTTGGGAATAGTGCCAGATCACTAGCTGCTGCTGCTGCTTCTGAGCTCACATTACTTGCATTCAGGAAATTATGAGGCCAACAAAATTGTCCCTCATCGTCCAAAATGAGTAAGTACATGACTACAGGCAACAATCCCACATAAGATCTAGCTACAGCATTTGTTAAAATGTGACTCAGATGCAAAAATAGTTAATTCTTTATGCATGGCTTTGAGACATTCTGAAAACATGAAAGTCATTAGGTGGGTTGAATTTGAGATGATTTCATTTATAAAATGCAATTTACTGCTTATCAAATTAATATTAAGCCACTGAATGTAATCACCCTTACGATAGAAAATACCCAAAAGGTTTCACTAAATGACAGCAAAATTGGGTTTATGCAGATCCAAGTAGTGATGAACTAATACTTTCAACTTCAGTCGTTGTTGAAAAATATACTTTAGAATAAAACTCAGAAGCTAAATCATGTAATTGTTTTACTGTGTAATGTAATCCAGACCTATGTCATTACATGTTGTATATCTGTTGGAAATCTCCTATTATTTTAAATGTGACTAAAAGAACAAGTTAGAGTAATTAAACAGGGCAACAGAGTGACAGTGAGCAATCATGGTCAGGATCCCTGCAGCCTCTGATAAGTAATCTGTCTTTATTTGTTAGGCACTTCTTATTTAAACCTGGAACTGGATCCTCTCCACTTTTTTGTACAACTGGACCTGGTTACCCCCTCACTTCGAGCACTGTGTACTCTCCGCCACCTCGACCCTTACCCCGCAGCACATTCACAAAGTCTGTCTTCAGTCTGAAAAAGCCCTACAAGTACTGTAACTGGAAATGTACAGCCTTGAGCGCCATCATCATTTCTGTAACACTAGTGATTCTACTCGCCTACTTCATTGGTAAGTTCTTTGTAAATATACTATTCCTGACCAATTCATCTTTCAGGGAAGAGCTGCAGAAAAACTGTGGGAGACACTCTGACTCTGCGTGCAGGTGTCTCCTTCAAGGCGTGATTAGCCAATCCTTTGCTTTTGAGTATGTGATCACCTTGAGCTTTTCTCTAATGTAATTCTACTTGTATATTTTAAAATAAATGCAATAACAGCTCTGTGCAGAAGTGTTAGGCACCCTAGATTTTTTTATATGGTTTCGGATGATATGGCCTCCACAGATCTCAACGTCATTGAGCCTGTCAGGGATTACCTGGAGGGACAGCAGCAAGTGAGACAGCCAAAGTCTGCAGAAGAACTGTGGCAAGTTCTCCAAGATGCTTGGACAACTTACCAGCTGTTTTACCTTCTAAATCTGCACGTCAGTGTACCTAGGAGAATTAATGCAGTTTTAAAGGCAAAGAGTGGTCACGCCAAATACTGATTAATTTAGTTTTTACTGTTTATTGCTCTTTATAATGATTTTTTGCCATTTAGAAACTTATCATTTCATTACTTTTGAGAGTATCTTGGCTTTTCAGAATATTTTCAGACTTTTGCACAGTATGGTCTGCAATTTGCTCCCCCTTTTTATTATTACAATTGGAAAACGAAAATTGGAATGGGGGATTTGACTGTTTTAATCTTTTGCATATCAGTGTAAAGATTGATAACAGACAAGAACACCTCATTTTGCACAGCAAGTCAGCACACCATATTAAATTTCTCTTGTCTGAGTTCAACCAAATAGCAATTGGGATGCTATAACTGACTATATAGCGTCCCCCACCCCAAGTTGGTGAAAGGAAAATCTGTGATCATCTCATCTTCAAAAAGTTTGTGCTGCTGGACGAAGTTTATAAGTCATAAGAGAAGTGCTGTGATGATGATCATAATTGAACAGCTTGTTACACTCATTTTGTAGTCTCCCTCATGAAGAAAGACTGGGTAAGGTATTGGCGGGCTCACTGTATTGTTCAACTCAGCCCTCCAGCAGATGAAGAAAGTAGATTGAAGATATTTCCTTAATAAAACATTTTGTTGAGAAATGTGGAATATCAGTAAAAGGACACTAAGGCTGCCTGTGATTGCCACATGATGAAAGATAAACAGCATCTTTTTATCAGTTAGTCATTAATTACAACATTGACTCATAACAATGTTATATTAATATGGATTTTGCTTGCTATGATTCTAAAAATTAGAGCACTTCCCCTCTAAAGTTAGAAAAATTGCAAAAGAGTCTAAAACCTTCTAAAGTAAACTAGTATCTTTTTACCTTTGATTTGAAGCTACCCAAGAAACTGACATAATCATCTTGTTTAAGTTGAAAACTGAAGTGCAACTTTTCAAACTTGAGTTTGATTAATCAGGACTCGGAATCCTTTGTTATCCTAAGTGTAAGCTGCTCCAACATACCTCTGCTCAGTTGCCTCATTCCGGGTAATGCCAAAGTTATCCAAAATTTTGCTGTATTATCACCATGCCAACACTTCAGCATTGCCCTTTACCTTGCTAACCTTCACCAGCTCCTCGTTAGATAGTATCTCAGTTTTAAAATGCCAACCCTTGTTTTCAAACTTCTCACATTCTCATGCCTCCCTCTCACTTTTTCCCATGTCATAATCTCCGAAATATCTCTAATTCCAAGCTCTTTCTGAACCCCAACTTTAACCTCATTTCCACTGATTAGTTCTTCAGCTGACAAGGCATTAAACTGGAATTCTGCCCCTATGCTTCTTCCTCTCAGTGCTCCTCAGCCTTTTACGATGCTTCCTAACACTAAGGTCTTTGCCCATGCTTTTGGACAAACTTCTCCTTGTGCGACTTCGCATAATACTTTTTGTCACTGATGATCTCGTTAAGGGCCGGAGGTAATCATTAATTATTCTCCATATATGGAAATAGTTGGCGATTTTAAAAATAGGCAAAGTCACAAGTTATACGGTATATCAATATCCAGCTAAATCGGATCCAAGCGAATTTTCTTTTGAAAGCAAGTAATCTGAGAAGTAACTTAACCCAGGGGTCTAAGCAGGATTATCATTGGAAAGGTGCCAACAATTTTAGCAAGATAATTACTGGGACATTAAAACTATTAAATTATTAAACTAAAATTAATCTTTCTGTTCTCCTGCAGACATATTTAAAATGAGTTTTCAAAACCAGGGCCAATGACATGATAAAATAATTAATTACAATTTCTTAAAAGAAAACACTATGAAGTGCACTATTTTAAGTGTCGGGTGTGAGTGAGCAAATGCAACTAATTTAAAAAAGATAACTTCATTTATAAGAACCTGCTTAAATTGCAGAATGAACTTCAACATATGATGCAGATAAATTGTGAATAAGCCAGACAAAATTACATAAAAGTAACTTTAACTTTTCATTTGGGAATTTATTTTTAAGTTAATGGATATATATTCATTTTGGGCAGTAGTGGGGAGGAATAGACTTTATACTTTTTAATCCCATTTGACAGCTTGTGTTGTGGCTCCTGCTGAGAGCCAGTCAGGATGAGAGAATGCACAGCTAAATGCCAGCCTGGTGCAGCCAAGCATAAAGGTCCCATCATATAGGCGAGTCACTATGTGTATCTCTGTGTGAGAGAGAGAGAGCGTGTGCAACAGAGAGTCGGTGTATATGTGTGCTAACAGAGTCTGTGCAGGTGGTAAGAGGGGGCGAGGGGGTCTATGTGTGAGAGAGTGAATGTGTCGGTGCTTGTCTGTTTATAAGAGATATAAAAGCAAAATCATCCTTGAAACAGTAAGTAGATTGGGCATCATCTGAGGAAAGGAATGGAGTATTAAGTTTTCAAGTCCAATCTCCTCATCAGAATTGGTTAAGAGAGAATATTTAGTTGAAGTGTGGGGTAGTAATGGATAGGACTAAAAGAATATCTCTGATAGGGTGAGGTCAGAACTTTAATGGAAATAAATTGTGGAAGACATCCAGGAAAAATACAGAGAAACATAAAAATAATGAATTTCAGGACTAAGGGACATGGCCAGAAAGTCAAGCTGTGCTAATGGACTTAGTAAAACTGATCTTGTATCAGGAATACATAAATTGCACCAGAAATGGGAAAATACATGAAGCTGTGTGAGGAAAAAATGTCAATGTGTCAATGTGTGAGAGTCAGTGTGGGGAGTGAATGTCAGTGAGTGAGAGAATACTGATTGGTTAGTTAGTGTGTGTGAGAAAGAGTCTCGGTAAGCTGGTATGTGAGAGAGTGTGTCGGTAGGTCAGTGCAAGGCTAGAAATTGACACTGGTGTCAAAAAATATGGCTGCAGTAACTGCAGTTTCCACAAATCATGATAGATTTGAGAGAGAAAATTCATTATGTTTTTAATTATGTGGGAATTTCTATTTTGTACACATTTTTAAAAATAATTATGGGCTGCCGGCGACGGTGATGGAGGCAGATACGATAGGGTCTTTCAAGAGACTCCTGGACAGGTACATGGAGCTCAGAAAAATAGAAGGCTATGGGTAAGCTTAGGTAATTTCTACGGTAAGGACAAGTTCGGCACAGCTTAGTGGGCAGAAGGGCTTGCATTGTGCTGTAGGTTTTTAAAAAATTACAATAATTTCAATTATTTAGAAGAAAAGGTCATCAACTAGCATTTGTCCCTTTGGCTCACCACGTCTGTAAATTGTATCTCCTTCCCGCTAAGTACTCCAGTCGTAAAACCATCAACATAGAGTGGACTGCATGTTTCCATTCTTCAGCCCTTTGTTGCCTCCACCATCTACTCCTCCATCAGCTTGTCACTATTTCCACTCTCCCCTCCTCTGTCTGCCTATCACCCCTCCTCACCTGGATCCACCTGTTGCTTTCCTTCGCTGATTTCACCCCTTCACTTCAGCATGTAAAATTGGCTGTTTCTCCTCTATATTTCAGACCCTGTTGTTATGTACCCTGTAACTGGGTTGCCAAACCAGCAGAAATGGATCACTCAGTTGGAGTCTGGATTACTAGAACTAAGAAAGTTTTATTACAGAAACAAGCAACACAGTACTCTAATCAAAAGGATAATGAATGCAACAGTTCAGCAATGATAAACATACATGTACACAGAATTCAGATAACAGGATCAATCAAGCTCTATCGTTGTCTAGGGGTAAATGACCAGTTTCAAAGTGACGCAAAGTTCAGTTCAATTTAGTTCAGTTCAGTTCACAGTAATCGCTGCCGTGGCGATGGACAGTGGGGGGAAGGAGAGAGAGAGCAAAAACGAATGAATATTCAAAACGGCTTCCACACAGACCTTTGCAGTCAGCTTTCGGGCGAGTCCTTTGTGATGTCATCTGAGGTCACCGACCGTGACCCCTCCATTTCCAGATACGATCGTTTCTCTGCGGTGAACCTGGCGCCCAGGCAAGGGTGGACACACACCAGGTTCCCGCCGATCGTGCCTTTCCACCCTGAGCGTCTATGGCTTGATCCCGCGACCAGCCGTCCAAAAGCTTCCCACCGACTTGTGAGAGGCGCACCGCTTCCAGGGTCTCGTTACCTCGGCTGTCGTGTGTGTCCTGCCTTAGCGAACCTGTCCCTTTTTAGCCCCCTGCTGGGGTATCGCCTGTCCATCACTTCAAACAGTTCAGGCTTCAAAGGGGGAGCCGATCTTAACAGCTCTCCTTCCCCTTCATTAACATCTCCAAATGCTGCTGCATTGTTTTCCTTATCTCTCTCTCTCCTGAAGACAGGTGGCAGACCAACTACTGATCCCACTGGTGCCAGCACAGGACAGCTACATCTTAATCTATGTGTATTCTTGTCACACTATGAAGAGTCTCAATCTGAAACAGAATGTCCATTTCCCTCCACAGGTGCTGCCTAACCTGCTGAGTTCCTCCAGCTTCTTGCAACACACATCAAAGTTGCTGGTGAACGCAGCAGGCAAGGCAGCATCTCTAGGAAGAGGTACAGTCGAAGTTTCAGGCCGAGACCCTTCGTCAGGACTCTTCGTAAGGAAGAGTTAGTAAGAGATTTGAAAGTGGGAGGGGGAGGGGGAGATCCAAAATGATAGGAGAAGACAGGAGGGGGAGGGATGGAGCCAAGGGCTGGACAGGTGATTGGCAAAAGGGATATGAGAGGATCGTGGGACAGGAGGCCCAGGGAGAAGGAAAGGGGGGATGGGGGGGCACCCAAAGGATGGGCAAGGGGTATAGTCATAGGGACAGAGGGAGAAAAAGGAGAGTGAGAGAAAGAATGTGTGTATAAAAATAAATAACAGATGGGTACAAGGGGAAGGTGGGGCATTAGCGGAAGTTAGTGAAATCAACGTTCATGCCATCAGGTTGGAGGCTACCTAGACGGAATATGAGGTGTTGTTCCTCCAACCTGAGTGTGGCTTCATCTTTACAGTAGAGGAGGCCGTGGATAGACATGTCAGAATGGGAGTGGGACGTGGAATTAAAATGTGTGACCACTGGGAGATCCTGCTTTCTCTGGCGGACAGAGCGTAGGTGTTCAGCAAAACGGTCTCCCAGTCTGCGTCGGGTCTCGCCAATATATAGAAGGCCACATCGGGAGCACCGGACGCAGTATATCACCCCAGTCGACTCACAGGTGAAGTGTCGCCTCACCTGGAAGGACTGTTTGGGGCCCTGAATGGTGGTAAGGGAGGAAGTGTAAGGGCATGTGTAGCACTTGTTCTGCTTACAAGGATAAGTGCCAGGAGGGAGATGAGTGGGGAGGGATGGGGGGGACGAATGGACAAGGGAGTCGTGTAGGGAGCCATCCCTGTGGAAAGCGGGGGGGGGGGGAGGGAAAGATGTGCTTAGTGGTTAGATTGATGTGTGTTGCTTGAATTTCCAGCATCTGCAGAATTCCTGTTGTTTGCGTCCTCCAGCTTCTTGTTTTTTTTGCTCCAGATTCCAGCATCTGCTGCCTCTTGTGTCTCCCTCCTAACCTGTAGATTTTATATGCCTTTTCAGCACTCACGAATAAATTGACACCTTTGGATCTGATTATCCATTCTCATTACTGCTACTTCTGCATTTTCAAACCACTTTCACGCTGCCTATCATTATAGCACAAATGTCTGTTGATTAATAATGAAGCATCATTGCCTGCATCTTCAGTGAGAGAAAAATGTTAATCACAGTCCATGTGAAGTGCATCTAAGAATAGTCCTCTGCTCAGACTGAAGGGAATGGAAAAGACCCTAGCAATAGAAATAAGTTAACCCATTAACTGGTGGTGGCAGAGGTGTTCTTAGTGGATCAATAGCAGACCTAAATTTCCAATGCAAAGTTTTAAAAGTCTTCATAAAGGACTGCAAGTATTCTATATTTCCTGCATTTCCACTGTCAGAACAGCAATAGAGTTCCTCAGTCCTTCACTGCCACTCTGCAAGCCTCCATCTTCATCACATTATTCTCCGTAATTTCCACTATCTCTAACCGAATCCTACCAATAAGCATATCTTCCCCCTCCCTCCCCACTCCAGTTTCTATAGGGATTGCTCCCTATGGGACTGCTACCCGTCCCCCCCCATTGATCACTCATCCCTGCAAGTGTGACAGGTGGTAGACGTGTCCACCACTCTGCTCTCACCATCATTCGGAGCCCCAACCTGTCCTTCCAAGTAAGCAATACTTCACCTGTGAGTCTGTGGGGGTCCTCTATTGTATCCAGTTTTCCCAATGTGACCTCCTCTACATCAGTGAGACGTAGTGCGGATTGGGAGACCGCTTTGTTGAGCACCTTCTGCTGCAAAAAGCAGGCTATCCCGGTGGTCATCCATTTTAATTCTACTTCCCATTCTCATTCTGACTTGTCTGTCCATGGCTTCCTCTGCCGCCATGTTTCAGCCAATCTCAGGTTGGAGGAACAACACCTCATATTCTGCCCGGGTAGCGTCCAACCCGATGGCATGAACATTGATTTCTCCAACTTCCAGTCCTCTTTCTCCCCCCCCACCTCCTTTTCTCTTTTTCAGTTCCTCATTCTCTTCTCCTCACCTGCCCATTACCTCCCTCTGGTTCCCCTCCTCCTTCCCTTTCTTCCATGGTCCACTGTCTCCTCCTATCAGATTCTAACTTCTTCCCTTTATCTCTCCCACCTATCCCCTTCCAGCTTTTTACTTTGTCCCCTCCCCCCACCCACCCAGTCTCACCTGTCACCTGTCAGCTTGTGCACCCCCCCTCCCCCACCTTATTCTGGCTTCTGCTCCCCTTCCTTCCCAGTCCTGATTGAGGGTCTCTGCTGGAAACATCAACTGTTTATTCCCCTCCATAGATGCTGCCTGGCTTACTGAATTCCTCTAGTGCTTTGTGTGTATTGCTCCAAGATTTCGAACACCTGCAGGACATTCTGTGTTTATGACTGCCGGTATCGTTAGTTTACTGTTTGAAATACTTAATTTTCCTGGCATGGTTGAGTAGAAGCATTCTGAAGCCAACATGTTCAATATCATTATTAGCTGAAGTGAATACTGGAGTTAAAATATAGATCTGTCCTCAAAAGACGTCTGTGGTCAGGCTTCAAGTGTAAGGATGTCTACTAACAGTATTGCTGCAAGATAGTGTTGCAATAAAAAAAATCCTCCATGATTGAATTATGCTTTTGTAAAATAAACCCATGAGCACATGAAACTGCAAGTAGTTTGATTGTTGTTTGTTTATTGAGATACATCGCGGAATAGGCCCTTCTGGCCCTTAGAGCCGCAATGCCCAGCAACTCCCGATTTAACTCTAACCTAATCATGGGACAATTTACAATGATCAATTAACCTCCCAACTGGTACACGTCTGGACTGTGGGAGGAAATTTACATGGTCATGGGGAGACCGTACAAACTCCTTACAGACAGCAGTGGTCTGCAAAGCGTTGTGCTAAACACTGTCCTACCACGCCGCCAAAATAAACTTAACAAATAAAGGAGCTGCTAACGTTTTTTTATTAGATTATGAAAAGCTTCATGAATAGTATGTGAAAGAATTCAAATGACAGTAAATGCTTCATGATGAAAATTTAAGCTGATTTAATGAACTTAACAGTTTTGTAGAGTAGTTTGTGAAATATTAATTGATTTTTCATTTAGATATCCATTGTATTCCACTGCATCTTTTAAAAATGCTTTGAATAAACATACTAAACCAGCAAAATCATACCAATGTTGACATAAACTTAACTGTTTTAAACCTTTAAAAAGCTCCTGTGATAGGTGTGGTAGCCCTACTCCCAATCCCCTATAACTGATTCTGAGGGATCAGATTTGTCAGGAGGACAGGAAATGCAGCTGAGTTAAGGGGACATTCCACTTCCCCTGTATGTGTGGATGGATAATTCTCACATTCATCCCTTCCACATCGGCATGGCGGAGATGGTAAATTAGTGATAATATCACTCATAGTTCAAGGGCCTTGACTGATGATTCAGTTACAGGCTGGCAGCATCCGCACAGAAGCTAAGAAATTGAAATAAATAGCTAATTTCTTTAATGGTGGCCATGAAATTGCCAATGAAATCCACATCTCACAAATGATCGTTCACTATCCATGTGAAGTAAATTTGAAGCAAATAAAAAGCAACCAAGAATCAAATTAACACTTTGCTTTCTAAAATCTATCACTTGCATCCTTTATCACCGATGGCAGGCAACATCTTTTAGTAGTTTTTCTGTTAATATTCCTCTTGTATTCCACTTTATAAAAATGCTGCTTATCAGAATCAAACTGTTTGCTCCATTGCCTTTATAACTTGTGATCAGCACATCACTTATGCAGATTTGCAAAGCACTGCATAGTCCTTCATCTCCCGAAGCCCTAAGAACTTTACCAAACATTCTGAATCATTGTAGTGCACATTTTATGGTGTGTTGTGTGGCCTCTATAAGTTTTGACTTATCACAGCTATGTATTGATCTGAACTGAATTTAGTTTCAGCAACAGTCCTGTGTTCATTCCAGTCTGTATCATGCTATTGTTTGGTGCATTTGTCGTGGTAGTAGCAAGATGAAGGTGGGGTAGAGGGGTGAGTGGTTGTGGAGCATGCAAAGTATACCTAAGAATGGAAAAGCCCAGAAAAAAATGCTGGATAAGAGTGGTGGTTCATTATTAAGCACCCCCATCGTCCAGGCCATGCTCTCTTCTCTCTACTGCCATCAGGAAAGTGGTACAGAAACCTCAGGACCTGTATCACCAGGTTCAGGAACAATTATTACTCGTCAACATCAGGTTCTTGAACCAGAGGGGTTAACTTCACTCAACTTCACTCGCCCCATCACTGAACTGTTCCTGCTGAACTGGATTCACTTCCAAGGACTCTTCATATCATGTTCTCGAAATTTGTTGCTCATTTATTTATTTCTTATATTATTTATTTCTTTTCTTTTTCTTCTTGTATTTACTCAGTTTGCTGTTTTTTGTTTTGTCCTCTTGAGTGTGGTCTTTCATTGATTCTATTGTGTTTCTTGTATTTACTGTGATTACCCACAAGAAAAGGAATCCCAGGGTTGTACGTGGTGACATATACAGAATGCACTTTGAAAATAAGTTTACTTTGAACTTTGGATACAGCCCAGTCCATCACAGGAAAAACCCTCCCCAACTTTGAGCACATCGACAATAGCACTGCTACAAGAAACAGTATGCGTCATCAAGGACTCCACCACCTAGGCCTTGCTGTCTTCTTGCTGTTACCATCAGGAAGGAAGTATGGGAGCCTTAGCTCCCATACCAGCAGGTTCAGGATGCTTTATTACCCGTCAACCATCAAGCCCCTGAACGAGCGGAGATAACCACTCAGTACTGAACTGATCACTGAACACAATCTGTGGACAGACTTGCAAGGACTTGACAACCCATGTTCTCAGCTTTATTTATTTATTTTGTATTTGCGCTGCTCATCTTCTTTTGCACATTGTTGTCTATCGGTCTTTGGTAGTTTTTTCCATTGATTCTATTGTATTCTTTCTTCTACTGTGAATATTTACTTACTGCCCATTACACCGCTGGCATTTAGGGCAGCAACAAAGGCACTCCATCTCTGTCTGTCCATGCCGTCGCACACAGATAGAGAAGGATTCTTCGTTGCTGTTTCTGTAACAATTTTTTTTTTGGACCATTCAGGGTTGTTAGCCCAGAGCTGAACCCCGAGGACAGTTGGCCCACTCTTAGTCTGGCCTCTACCCTTTGACCTATTTGGCATTGTTTACCATACCGCGAGCCAAACCACAAGGCCCTCACTCTAGCCACAGCTCTCAGGGTCATTGTGGCTGCAAGCCTCCAAACCCTACAACAAAGTTGTGATGACCTGGAAACTTTTGAGTCTTGCCAGTCAAGTTTGTTAGTTTCAAGCAATCTTCAAAGCAGCCTAGGAAAGTGTGAGTTTCCAATTGCAAACTGAAGATGCAAATATTTGCAGTGAACCTGGGAATATGGGCCAAAACAAAATTAAATTAAAATTAATTGAGCATTGAAAACCCAATTTTACAAGATAATATTACAACTATCAATAAATAATGACATATCAATAATTACCATAACCAATGTTTTTAAATCTTATTTTATTTGTGACCATTAACAACTGTCAAATATGTCATATATGAACAGTTCTGGGAACTTCTGAAATATTTTCCCAAATTATTGATTTCATGAAGAACATGTCAAGTGTGCAATTCTCTGCATCATCAGGCTAGTAACTCTAGTAAACCACCTCCAGCAAATGTGATGTTTTCAGTCTGTGCCAAACCACTGTGAGAGGATTCTAGCCAGATGCCTTCGCAAAGATAATCAGTACAAAATTATAGCTGCTTCAGCACTCACGGATTGATGAATGCATATAAAATTTGCATATTAAATGTGGAATATTTCTGGAAGTATTGACCTGCAGTATGAAGTATAAGGTAAAGATGCATATATATGTATATCAGAAACAGCAAGTAGTTTTAAATTAATATTGGGCATATTAACATGCTGCTTGAAGTATGCATCATTAAACATTAAGCCCAATGTATACATTTCATCACAAATTTTCAGATATTCACTATCTATTTCACATCTTTTATATTAAGTACTTAACACACCATTTTTTACCTGTATAGTTATTCTGTGAAGACAATTGCTTAAGATGTAAGCAAAATAAGATATGTAATGTTCGCCTTTACCTTACCCAAATAAAAGAAGTGAGCCAGATTTGACCATTTATTTACTAAAATAATCTGTATACTATCATGATTAAGTGGGTTGACACAGGTCAGAGACAGAACCAGGAGTTAACATTGTCAACAGATGTACTTTTATTGTCAATTTCATTGTATTATTTCATTTTTCTATGAATAAAGGTATCCTTTAATGTTGCCAGCTACATAATCCATCGTACTGAAATATAAAGCACCTATTTTATGATTTCAGTTATTAAATGGTTAAGTCAGAATCAATTCTCACTTCTACCCCGCTTTTCCTGCTTGCTGGCTGAGAAAACAAATTACTAGTTTTTTCTATGTACTAGATCGATGCAATAATCTTGAAGTATGATGCATGGCTAACACCCTTATATATTAAACTCATAGTAGTGTGCTTTTTCTCTTTGTACATATCATGCTTTGAATCACACGTTGCTATATAATGTTCATGTTCTGTCAGATTGTCTCCTAAGATGATAATGAAACTAAACCTAATTATTAAAGCTATTAGTGTACTCTGAGCCAACCTAACTTGAATGTTTTTATGCTTGCTGGATTAGCATATCGCACGCAGTCAACTGCAAAAAGACAGTTCATGTTACATCGGTGTGATCCAAAAGGAGTAGCATGCCAATCATTGATGTAATTTTCCTATAGCTGCCTGAACAGATATGACAACAAAAGGCTGATTGTGGTGTTCACTATTAAAAACATATCACAATACATTTTCTCCATCTAAGTGCTACCTTTGCATAATTTGGACACAATAGTTTGTTTGTCATTGTGCACTTTCAAGATGAAATGCAATTCAAATTAGCCTGTGCTAAGATATATTACCCTTTTCTGCTACATAGAATATTGCACAGGATCATTTGTTCATTTCTGCTACATGGAATATTGCACAGGATCTTTTGTTCATTAATAAATTAAAGCCAAGATCTTTAACACATTTACCACCAGCAAACAATGAAACTTCTTTTAATCTTAAATTTAATTTCATATGTTATAATTGTTTGGAAATTTATTATTGTACTCTGGTTAAACCAAGTCAGTAACCTTGTTGGAAGAAACCTGATGTGAATTACTATATTTTGGTGTGACGTGTTTTTGGGGTTTACACTTCACTTGCTACCTCTCACCTTCTTGTCTCTCAGCAATCAGTCATGGTATTCTAATCTTGAGCACTCTTTCTCTTTCTCATTCCATCAGTCTGTCCCAAAGGACCTTTTTCCATTGACCTTGTGAATTATCATTTTGTTGGTCTTCGTTTTGCCTTAACACTTTTTTTTCTGCTGAGTGCAGTAGTTGTCCTGCCTATCCAGCTGTGTGATGAATTAGCAAGGTGATAGGGCTAACAAAAGAACAATAGATTCCCTTAAGTCAGAACAGATTGGTGTCTAACGTACTATTTTAAAATTAGAAATAAGATTCATGTAGCTCTGTTCCCTCATGCACTGAAAAATAACTCTTTCCCCTTGAGCTGCTAACTTTTGATTAACAGTCACATTGTTGCTTGCAATATTGGGAGTAACACCACAGCAAACTACTACCTTCCTTCAAATATTCACCAAGTCAGGCAGTATCAGTGGAAAGATAAACAGAATCAATGTTTCAAGTCAAGGGCTCTCCATCTGAACCACAGCAGTGAATTCTAACGAAGGGTCAGAAACATTAACATTGTTTTGTTTTCCATAAACGTCACTTGATATGCTATTATCAGCACTTTTTTAAAATTTTAGATTTCCAGAATCAACATTTTTAATTCTTTATGCTGCCATGAGTTTAGTTGGTGACCTGATGCCAAAAGTATCATAATACAATTAAAGAAAATGAATTAATAAACTATGAGGTGAAAAATATTTTTTTGTAGGCTAATACAGGCATTTGGACTTGTGTAGGGCTAAACTGAGTGAAAATGGAAATCTCTAAGAGGGTGCACTGTAAAATATTAATGCAGATAGTTACCTTGAGGTTGCTAGGAGTTTGCAGTATTTGCTCTTCCCTGGGCATGAGCTTATTACATGTGATGCCACAAATAATCTGTGCCCTACACAGCCAGTTACCCAGTCAGCTTGCAGTGCCATGAGCTTCGGATGCATCTGACTTTCCTTTGTGAGCTACCTTACTAACTGCCTTCCAGAAGTATATATTTAAAATCATTTTTCCTTTTGCAAAAGTTTGATTATTCTTATCAACATAATCTGCAGTTTACATTCCCATGTGCCCTTTTAAAGCAGGTGAAAATGTTACATGTTCCATCATAATGTCTTTAATTATAGTACCAATAATTTCCCACCCACAGTTGTTCAATTGATCAGTATATTTCACTCATTTTCCATATTCTCAATTGGTAGAGTGACATCCACTGTTTCCCATAGAAAGGAACTATGCCTTTAGAGCCCTTTATAAATTTGAAGTTGGAATGCCTGTATTTTATTCCCAATTTTCCTTTATAATGATTGAACTTAAACCATCGTCTTGAATTTGTCATACTTTTGTGCCATAATTTTCCTCGTCAATTACTTTGCTTCCATTAACTTTCTGTGATTCATGATTAGTTTACTTGAGATATTTTCCCCAGTGTGCCATTCATTAGTTTTACCATAAATACTAATGCAACATGATTATTCTGCAGAATCTCTCGTATTTATTCAAAATGTTGACCATTTCTTATTTCAATTTACAATATCCTCTTTATTAGTTTCTGAGGCTGCATATTACTATTGACTACCTTTTTCCCCTAATATTATGGTAAAATTTTGTACCTAATTTTTAATATTATAAATTTCCATTCATATTTTGTATTTCTATCTCTGTTTTGTTGCATTTTGGTGTTCTTTCCATGGTTGTCATTTAACATGGAGACCATTTGCTTCTTAGAAGTATGAAGTTGGGTGAGGGTCTCCTTTTGGTCTTCTGTCATTTCACTCATGAATACATTTGCCCATTGTACCCTGAGCTGTTTCATGTATAGTATTCAAGTCAGTTTATCCAACTTGAGAATCTTAAACTCCATTGAAGTTAATTATATTCAATTTGCCAATATACAAAATGATCATGCACAACAGTAACAGGAGGAAATCTGCAGATGCTGGAATTTCAAGCAACACACACAAAAACTGCTGGTGAACGCAGCAGGCCAGGCAGCATCTATAGGAAGAGGTACAGTTGACGTTTTGGGCTGAAACCCTTCGTCAGGACTAATTGAAAGAAAGGATAGTAAGTATAGATGCTGCCTGGCCTGTTGTGTTCGCCAGCACTTTTTGTGTGACTTGATGCACAACAATATTTTAATTACTTTGCTAAACCCAGTATAGCATTCCTAAGTTTTGGTTCTATCAAATATGTTTAATTATGTGACCACTCAGAAATTTAACACTGGTTAGTACCATTAAATGTGCTATATTAAAAACAAAGAAACAAAATACAATAAATTGACATCCTATCTGGTCTGGCTAGTCCAACTCATAAGGTGTTCACACGGTCCATTTTTTTACATACTTGACTGACTTTTGTTCTGTCATCCCTCATCATTGAAATGACTTCATCCTTAATCATTTGGGCTATTTCACCTGCTCTGTCATTTCTCATCTTTCCTGGAAACCCACTAATTTGATAAATTCAGTTCCTTGTCCTGACTGTCTTGCAGTCATATCATACCCTTCAAGCTGAATTTGTGTCACCTATTACTTTTTTAAGAAACATTTTTATACACTTCTATACAAAGAAACATTTATTTGTGAAACAGATCTTAATCTATCCCCTCTGCTCATTTTTATTTTCTGCATTTGGTGTTATAATTTCCATCTAAGGAAGAGAGAATATTTCTAGAGAGAAAGATTATTGTTCCTGGGTGGTTTCTGCACAGCATACTTTCAGGAGCCGAATAGCTCGTAACCAGCATTAAGTTATTAAATGTATAATTCATCTCATAAAACCAGAGCCAAATTTATGCAGCAATCATGGTAATAACTAGGAGCCAAACCATCAGCAACAACTCCTGATCTCATGCCCTCTCTGATTCCATAGGAAGAGTATTGAATATCGTCCGAACCAAAGGTGAATTCCTAAATTTATTATTGGGCTTGGAAACACTGGACTGTGATGAATAAAGTGAAAGTTAACTTCTCCCATGTAACAAAAAAAATCTTTAATTAGCTACTGCTCAAGGTTAAGTTCTTGGAAAGTAATATTTTGTTTTAATTCAGAGACTCAAAAAATAATACTGAAAATAACTTTGGCAGCCTTATGATTGATGATAGTTAAGTACAAAAAAGCCGGAACAAGACCTGTTCCAAAATTAAATAGTTGCTAACATTTCCACTATAACAATGAGAACAAATAACATTTAACAAGATCATGTTAGCCTATTTACTTCTGTTTTCTAGGGCATTCATTTTAATACGTATTTTTAAATGATTATACACCAAACATGGATGTCATCCTATGAGCCCCCACGCAAAAAGATTTGTCCATTTCCTAATTACTGCTTTTATGCATCAGTGTTACAGACAATGTCCTAACAATAATCCCACTGAACCAATGCAGCAGGCTACTTCTGGTTATTCCATAACTGTACAAACCTGCAATAGGAAAGCGCAGTTAAATACTCCCAGTTAATGGCCAATTTTGTGATGTGGTTTACTTTGCAGTTCGTTCACTGCCACTGCAGATATATAGATTGCAAAATTTGACTTTGGACTGCAAAATGAGCCAAGCTAACTAACTCTTAGTCTTTCTGCTTATTTCCTGATGTACCCAATATTGCTATCTGTTACCAAACACCTAGGGTTCCTGTTGCATTTAAAAATGTGCTTGTAAAATATGCATGTCCTCTCGAAAAAGAGAAATTGATTGTGCCAGATGCACAACAGTATTGTCAGATTATGTAAAGAATAAAGGAAGACATCATCATCAAGGAGATGCTACTCATATTAATAGTGTTATAAGTATGAAGTAACATGATACAGGGATTTTAACCTTTGTCAGCCTCTGTTAGACTAACTTTAATAGTAAAACTCTGCACATTTCCAGTTCCCTGAAATTTTTGGAGACAACTGGAGTATATAGAGTTGCAGACAGCACAATACTTAAAACTAGAAAAGCCCCAAGCCACCTCACTGCACTGTACATCGGTGCCTAATTTATCCAGAACTCCTGCAGTGATCCAGCCAGAAAAAGATGACTTTTCTCATTGCTATCACAGCCATGCACCTGTTTGGCCTAAACTGGCACCTGCAGCCAATGGAAGGGCAGATGTACCAGATCGGTGAGAACAAAGCCAGCAGTTGGCCAGTGCCAACGGACGTCACATTGTCTCCCTCTGGTGGCACAGGTTTAGACTTGCCTGAAAGGAAATTCAAAGGAACCAGAGAAGGTATGGTCTACTCTAAGCATAATCCATAATATGAACCTGCTCTTTGAATCTTCAGTATTTAACATTCAAGGCTTTGTTTGTTGGTTATATTTTAAAACTTTACATGCAATGTTTCCTTTTAGTATTTTTCTGCCTTATTATTGTTGCATAATTTGAAAATGTTTCACAGATTCTCAACATCTTTCTTGCAAACTTCTATCACATTAATGTATTCAGCAAAAAATGTGCTTTAATGGAGCATAGTTATTTTATGACCATGAAATACTCATCAAGAGAGCTGCTTTAAGAACATTATACACAGTTCCAGACAGACAGTCAGATATAACTTTTACATTAATGCCATATTCGTGTATTTATTTAGATGTAAAATCCGTTCAAAATCACTGAAATTCTAAATATAATGCTTGTTTGGGACTGAGTTGGATACCACTCAATTAATTCTTACATTCTGATATTATTATAATCCAGGATGCCACATCCTGAATCCAGAGGACTGTGCAACAAAGAATTTTTGATTTGCAATTCAAAATATTTTGATATGAGTTTTTTTTGTCCTTAGACATGTTTAAAATAATGTTCATTTCTGAAATGTCAGTGTTTCTTAAGGATTAAATACAGCTTTCATATATGTATTTGCAATACAACTTGTGGAAAGGGACTGCAGTTCAAAAGCACATCGTTCTCGGTATACTGATTTAGGATGTCTTGAAGTTGTACAAGGAGTGTGCAAGCTCTTAAATCATTTTAGATATTGAGTAGTTAGTGTGTTTTGTTTTGAAAAGCTCCATAACACCAGCAATGAACTGGGTTGGTGGTGGAGGTTTATGTGAAGCACCCAGCAGTGATATTTGGCTGGATCTTCCTGAGGCTGGACCAGCACCAAAAGGTCGCAGCCCACAGTCCCCAAAGCCCACACACACACTTCGATGATCACCGAAGGTCAATTTCACTGATCCTCAGTACTCCAGGAATCAGCACTATGGTCCTCGCTTGGCATATCGAATGACCTCTCTTCTGTTATGCCCAGACAGGCCTTAACAGAAGACAAAACTGTGCAGAAGTATTTTCTCCTATTAAAGTTTGTCAGAGACAGTTTCATGCTGATAATTTAAGCACTTTGAAAATAAAACTGTTATTTCTAAATAATTCATAAAAATAAACTGAAGTTAAATAATTTATTATTATGTTAAACATTGGCTACTATTCTGGAGATAGATAATTCCCATTGAAAGTAATATGGTCTAGGACCTGTATCAGGTGCGACCTGGTGTGGGACTGACATCCCAACATATAGTTGGATTATGGAATCTGGTGACAGAGATGTGTGATGCATGAGATGGCATTTTCTCATTCAGTAGGTATGAGCACAGTGAGTGGTACTTAAGTTTGGAATTGACTGTTCCACAAAAGGTTGATTATGATTCCCTTTGGAATGGAAAACAGGAATATCTACCTCATTCTACCTTGCCTGGTGTCAAGGCTTTATGCATGGTGGAGCCCAACTTGAGTATGTAAATGTGAACAAAGGCCTTTTCTCTACATTTCCAGGAATGAGGAGCTTGTTGCAAATGTTGGCTGGGCTGCATAATTCCGGGTGTGATGGAAATGACAGGAATGAAGAGAATTGGGAAAAGGGATATTCCTGGGACCAGACAGGGTTGACTGAAGGGATCCAGGGTAGGGGAGGAATTGGTTGATTAGCAGAGAGGTGATCTTGGAGTGAGTGATGAGAATCAGATCAGGAGGTCTGAGGGTGTTAACATTGAGGGAAGATGCTAAGGGTTGGAACTGAAGTTAAGAAATCACTTACAAACCAAGCTACAGAAAGCCACTGCAACAGATCGGGTGAGGTGAGGATTCCTTTAAGCAATGTCTAGGTCAAATTTCACATTTAATATCCTCTTGAGTATGCAAGTCCCACAACTTTCTACACAGATGCAACAGAACTAGCTTTGCACTCCGGTTAATGTCATTGTGCACACACAGCACCCTATGGATGTATACATGTTATATGTTCTGAGGACCCAGAGCATTGAATATGATCAGATTTTCAATGAAATTCCACAGGAAACAGAACTTCTAGTCAAGATCTCAGATTGCCTTCTCGATTTCCATTTCCTAGCCCAATTCAGCCTTGACATCAAGGGTTCAGCACAGATGTTCTAAAATATATTGCTTAGGTATATTTTACCTCTGTTCTTGCTGTGCTGTAATATAATTCCAGCAGGGAGAGACACAGCCATTCTACTTTGAGACGATTGACAGGCTGGAATGGAGCATTAATTTTGTTCAGCTATATTGTAAATTGAAGATATTATTGTCTCTGGCGTTCATCCTTGGTTGATAACATTACAACATTGTCCCATTGGCACATTGTACTCTGCCTCTGAAGTTCATTTTATTGCCTTCAAGGAAAATAAATATAAGAAACAGTCTACAACCCTGCTACCACAATTCAGCATGTTGGTGCTACTAATTGGGATGAATTCCCACAAATACATCTGTAATTATTGATTAGCTTTAACTTTGAGTTTCAAAGCCTGTGAATAGATTAAACTAAAATTAAACTAAATTATGTATAACATTTCCTCCCCTCCATGTATACTATAGGGTGCTTAAATTTCTCCCAGTGTTTCTTTTCCCCTGTTGACCTGGTGATGTTTCTATGTGTAGGACTCCAAAAACGTTCAAATACTGTTAAAGAGCAGGTGAGCTAAAAAGATCAAGGAAGTGACAGGGTCATACCAAGCTGTAGTTTGACATACTAAGTATTAAAGAGGAAGGGAAGTTGTTGGGGAAAGGAAATAATTAGATAATCAAAGAAACTGAATGAAGAACTGAGTTAATAAAAGTAACCGTATAACATGTCTTGATCTCAGCACAGCTTGGCCTTTGGCAAGGGTCCAGCTGCTTGTCACACTGCATTCATAACGCTGAATGGCAGGAAGCGCTGAAGCCAAGTTCTTCTCTACAATCATTGATGTTAGAGTTGGGGTAGAAAATGAGCCTTCAGAGCAGGAGCAGAATAGAAATGAGGATTCACAGAAGTATCAATTGACATTTTGACAAAGGTTGTGAAACAGCAACTGCTGGAGCCACAGAAAGACATCGGTTAACACTTCACCCAATAAAGCAGCATTCAGCAGTACCCTGTTTCAAAAGCATCTTATGAGCAAAGATCATATAGCTTCAAAATACTTCCGAAAGACTAAGATGCTAAGTGCCAAGGTATCAGCAGAGCTATTTAGAACACAAAGGAACAATATCTCAGGGCACAGTTCTACACTTGTCCCCTCTAGAAGGGTACAACACTGGAGGGTTACTAAATAACACTAAGGCACATCTCTGTCACTGTATAACGCCATGATGCACTAAGAGAAAGATCTGTGTGATTTAATCACTTGTAGCACCATGGCAGCAGAATAGCTAAAATGCTAGCCCAAGTAACATCATTATATTTGACGTTGAAGTCTAGAGGCAACAATAGATCATAGATATGTAGCAAGGATATATCCACAGATTTCTCTTCAGATGCTCCCAAGAGATCTTCACTCAGCTACAAGATGAAGAGTGCCGATACTGGCAACAATGAGAAGCATTAAAAATGTTGAAGCTTCAGAAATCCAACCCCATCCCCCCTTACCCCATTATAGTCATACCACCGGAACCCACAAACCTCTCCACTTCCCTACCTCTGTGCATACCTCTTCAACCAAGTTTGTGATCTACCTTAATGTCTCTCCTTTGGACTCAGTGGCTAGAGAGAGAGAGACCAGGCCAATTTTACTGGCAATTAGCAATTTAAATACTGAGCAAAGTATTGGAATAAATTGTAATTCTTAGTTTTTTTGTTTAATTTGCTTACTTTGGTTTTATATATCAGAGAATGTCGAGAGATATGTGGGAACTATTAATACTCCAGCTCTCATAGCAAGCAAACCAGGGAGTAGGATATTCTCAGCAGCCAAAGCTTTTCAAGAGCAGTTTGGCAGTAGAGTTTCTTCATGTTTAGGCCAAGACTTTGCCTTCATTCCACCCACACCCTTGGAATCCAGAAGGTGTCAGGCCTACCGGATTGTCCCTCCTCACCCCCACCTGGTAAACATGGGTTTGGAGTGACCGCCAGTGATGACTCTGGATGGGTACTTTCAGCCAGAAAGATGTGGCTATCAAAGATGTCGTTTGGTGCACAATTTTACTGGAGTTGAACTGACATAATAAACATTCACTTTGGTTGAAGTAGAACTATATGAATAAAGAACTGGAATAGAAGAGAGGGAAAATTAGATTTCATTGTGAATCTAAAGCTGCGGCTGGGCAAGACCATGGGTCAGGAGATCTCATGAGGACTGAAATGTTGGAGTAGGCTGCAGAGGACTGAGGCTGAGAACACCCTGCTTTAGTGCTGAATTATAGACCTTTAAAGTTTCTACAAAAAAAGTTGCGATATCAGTAGAGAAACATAAAACTTATTTATTTATTGAGATACAGCCCTTCGAGCCACTCCACCCAGCAATCCCCCAATTTAATCCTGCTCAATCACAGGACAATTTACAATGACCAATTAACCTACCAACCAGTATGTCTTTGGACTGCGGGAGGAAACAGGGGCACCTGGAGGAAACCCACGTGGTCACGGGGAGAATGTACAAACTCCTTGCAGGCAGTGATGGGAATTAAACCCAGGTTGCCTGTGCTAACCACTACACTACGATGTCACACTGTGGCTGTCACTGCTGCACAACACTGATCTGCTCTGTGCCCAGCCCCTGACCTATCAGATTAAAATAAGTTTGAATTAAATGTAAGATTTCCAATCATGCATGAAAATGTACTGAAGGGATCCAAACTACTCTAATTCATAGACACTGATCCCACTCACCTATTCACCGAACTGTAGCAGTCTGCTAGATGCATTGTAGAACACCTGAACAGAGACACAAACTCAAGCTGCCTGTCACATCCAAAGTATGGCTTTTAATTTTATAAATCTCTTCAAATTGACTTCTGCAGCAATTCAGGGTGCATTAAGCATAATTGAAATTAAAAGTGCATGTTTTGTGTGAGAAGAAGTCGTCAATACTTCACACTAAGGCTGAAAATGATAAGAGAACTATGAAGGAACTCAGTAGAAACAGAGCTCTGGGGGAAATTGATGGAAGTGGGGAGAGTTGGATCATTGGATGCAGAATCAAGAAGGGCTTCCCCAGAATTGCCAAAGAGTTGCTGTGAACAATGGAACCATGGAAAAGAGATGAAGCCAATATCAGAGAAGTGAAGGAGGAATTTGGGAGATCCAGGACTGGTGGGGAAAAGTCATTGAAAGTCTACGGAAGCAATAGTTTATAGCTTGCGAAATGAAAGGAGTCTGGTAACTATGCAGCTGCAATTTCATAAGCTGAAATAGAAAAGTGTTGCAAAAAATACAGGTCTTAAATAGTTGATTAATTTTGGAATTTTAAGTGAGTTTGTGGATACATGAAATCAGATTGATGACTCGGTTTATGATCCAGAAATCGCAGCATAAATTAAGCAGTCACTAAACTGAGTTGTGCAGTGGCTGATGAATATTATGTAGACGGGCATCAGTCATATAGTGTGATTGTGTGGTGGAGAGAGGTGGAGGAAAGTGATAGAAATATCAGGAAAATGGGATGCTGGTAGTTACATCAGGATATGAGGGGGTTGTGGCAATCAGTGAAGGGGGTTCGAATTAAAATAAGCTGGAATGAGAGACAGGCTACATTGTTGAGGGGCTTGAAGGTCACCCCCAGATAAGAGAGTGTAGAGTAAATAGCAAAGTTTAAGGGTACCTACCCTGTAGGAGGATCCATGAGCCAGACCTCATGGCTTTAGATATGCACAGGCAGGCCCCCTTGAAGATTCTGTTCTACACAAGTGGCTCATGCTGAATAAGAAATGAATAGCATCCTGAGTGTTCACTGTGCGCAGGTTCTGTTGTCTGTGGGCCAAATGACGTCATACAAGCAGAGGAGTCTGAGAGTGGTGCATGACAGCGAGAAGCTGTCCTACTTTCAGTTGTGTATCATGCAAAAACTATGCACTAATCAGTAGAGTTTCCAGGCTTGCACCTTCAATAACAAAATCCTTAACGCAAAAAAGCGTTCAAGGAGAACACATTATCTGCTTGATCTGCCATATGACGGGAACTCTTTGAATGACAGTTCGTGATGGGAACGACTGCAATAAGTGGTCATGCAGATTCCATGATTTATGGCAGGACTGGACGCTGGAGTGAGCCTCAATGCCTGATTGGGTACTATGGCAGCAGAAGTGGGAACCCAGCCAAAAATCAATGTGGTTGGGGCCCTGTGAGCTGAGAAAATACAGGCTTTACCTGCAAAATTCAGTAGAATCTAGGCCATATGCAATAAGGAGAAGAATCCATAATTTCTTTCCATGATATAATCTCCAACAGTGGTTCAAGTAAGGACCATCCTTTTAAGTAACTCTCAAATCCTTACTGTTTTAAGGCTTGTTTTCCTAGTCAAGGCCACTGATATTTACCAGTCAATTCTACTCAGTCTAATGTTATAGTCATGATATTAAACAGGAGCTGGATGCTAATTGACATTACAACTGCTAGCCATTTAGTCTCTGTATGTAGGTACTGCCAAGGACACAATTTAATTTTCTGTCACACAAGCTCAAGCGTATTGGTAGCCTTAGTGCTCAAGTATATCATGGGCTGAAGGGCCTGTACTGTGCTGTAATGTTCTATGTTTTACACCTCAGTTCAATCATGAAGTGCATAAAACATACCCAACATCAATGATTTTTTTCTACACTAAATCTGCTGAACTCAGATTATTAAATAATTAATTCTCTTTGCATTTAAATCCCCACCTGCTGCATTATTTATATTCTACAATACCAACTCCTAGAATATTTAAAGGAATTTCAAACCATTCAAATGTTGAATTATCACGAGCAAACTCTGCCAGTACTGGTTAAAATAGAACAATTGACATTTGATGCATTACTTGAAGTCAAGTGACTTTTCTTAATGACCACCTATTTGAACAGCAGTTAATGGATCATTTTTATTTCAATTCACAAAAGTAGAGCATGAATATAACCTGTCAAAAGTTACTGCAGTCTTCATTAGAAGGCAGAAGTATATTAAAAAGGAATTTTGCTATTACTTTTGGTTATTGAAAATATACCAACATCAAAATTCAGTTATTTTGCAAATCACAGTTGACGCACAAAATTGCAAAGCAACAGGCAGAGTTAAATATTAGGCTTCAATGTAATTACAGGATTGCTTTTATTCTGGGTCACACATTAGGATGGAAAAATGAAATCGTATTTGTTTTTGCTAATGTTCTGGACCTGAGTGGTAGATGGTTAATGTCTGAAGCTCTTTTTTCAGTTAAAATGGCATTCTGGGTGCTCTTTACTATGAATCAAAATCAATAACCTGAGATAGAAAGCCATAGGATTGTCCATGATTTAGTGGAGATAAATGTGAGTGAAATAAAGTATAATTTCATTCCTTTGTTAACAACAGCATTAGAATATCACTGTTAACTGAAATAGCTTTTTGTGACAATTTGGCTCAACCTTTTGAAAATCTAAATTGCAAGTTTTTTAACAAAATAAAAGGTATTTGAAATGATTTTAATAGTATCTCAGATTCTAAGATAATTACACTGAGCTGGGTAATAAACACTGCATTTGGCTTTACACTCTACATATTTATGATTTTGCTTTCTCCAACTTTCTCTAATTTCTTCTCTAAATTTGGATCTTTTGTGCAGTTTCCTCCTGCTGATTTTGTTGCAATATTTTTCCCTCATTTAACAAGGAAGTACAATTTTCTTAATATTTTCACAGGAAAAACAGACAATTTAATCCCAGAAGACAGCTACATAGATACAGGAGAAATTGATATTGGGCGGCGTGTTACTCAGAAGATACCACCAGGTCTATTCTGGCGCACTCAAGTGTTCATAGATCATCCAATGTATCTGAAATTCAACGTGTCACTGGGAAAGGATGCACTGGTTGGAATTTATGGTCGACGTGGCCTTCCTCCATCTCACACCCAGGTAAGTACTTTGTACAATGAATGGACTTCTGATACCAGAAGAACTTCAACCATTTAAAAACATGTTATAAGGGCACTTAAGGAGAGACATTAAATGGTTGTCATACTAGTGAAATCAACAATGAATTAAGAATGATAGCATGTCATTTAATATTGTTTAAGTAAATTATTTTAGTAGATTTGAAGGCAACTGATCCTTGTACTTTTCCATAAGACCGTAAGATATAGGAGCAGAAGTAGGCCATTCGGCCCATCAGCCCATCCTTATGGAATTCAATAAGAAAACCGTGGTAATAATTTCAAAAGCATTTCCAGTGTGCAGACAAGTTAACATACCAACATTTAACAACAAGGAAAGGTCACAAAATCATTTTCTGTTTCATTAATCTACTTTTACATGCCTTGTTTCTCAGAATATCCTGCATTCACCAGAACGTCAGTCCATTTACTTGTGCTGTTTTCTCCAATGGTCTTACCCGCAAAATTATTCCAACTAAAAGTCAACCTTAAAGCCCTAAAAAATGTAAAACTTCATTATGTTTTCTTGGTTAAAATTCCCTTAAATAAGTTAATTGTGTTCCATTGAAGTTAACACTAGAGGAGATTTTCAAGAAATTAACTCCAATTTAATTTTTCACCTTTGTCACCCTGATCTATCACCCCCAAGGTTCTGTAAAAATTCCTGCTCTCCCCTCCTCAGCAGGATCCACCTATCACTTACCAGCTCTGACACCACCCCTCCTTCTATCTATTTTATACTGGCTTTCACCCCTCTATCTTTCATTCCAGATGAAGGGTCTCAACCCAAAATATTGTTTATCCATTTTCTTTCATTGATGCTGCCTTACTCGCTCAGTTCCTCCAGCAATTTGTGTGTTGGTCCAGATTCTCGCAACTGCTGTCTCTTGTGTCTCCACTTTAATTTTGTTTCATACATGCAGAACACAATTTGTTTTTGAACCTCACACATCTACTACACCTGGGACATTTTTCTATTTACCAAGCAGTAAACTTTCTTTGAGCTGAAACTCTTATAATTGGCTTTGCTAGTTAAATAAAACAAGAAATTATAGTGAGGGTGATAAAATTCCTCTGTGCGTCAGGAGAACAGAGTCATAAATCTCATATTTAGGACAAGCTTGTCACATCCCGATATACAGAAAGAACCTCCTCATGTTGGACAAGTTTAAACATGCACAAGCAATTGTGGCTCAACAGTTGAACTCCATCACACTGTTTTAAAGTCAGTATCAGAATCAGAACATTATCTGGGCTAAACATCTAAAACAGAGAAGCAAGATTATGATACAAGCTTATTCTATATTACAAGTTAGTGACGTAGATTTACATGGATTTCACTTGCTAGCAAAATATGTGCCTACAAAAATTCAAATGATGTGAATTTCAGAACTGTCTCTTTTTACGTTATTAGCATTCTGAGAATATAACTTAAGAACCCAGGGACCCAATTCAACTGAAATTGGTATTCTATATGCAAATACTGTGGCATTTTTTTGAAGTAGCTTGCATTCAATTCAAATCAAGCTTCAAGAATTTTTCGGTTTTTAAGTCAAATCATCTAACAACAAGCCCCAGTCATGGACATGCCTATACATGTAGAGACTATCCACTAATGGTGCCCATTTGCCACCCTAGTGAAGGGTTTCAAATTAAGCTAATTCTTTTCGATGCCAGAAAGCCAACATATTTCTTAAGAATATTGGAGTTTCCGCAACAAAACCCATGAACTGACCATGACATTCCAGTCTCTGAGTACTTGCCTGCACTCAATGCATTTACCAGTATCTGGCTGTATCCCATGTTTTCAAGGGCTTATCTAAATACCTCTTAAAGGTTGTTAGTTGCCTGCCCTCTCATAATTGCGTACACGTCAGCCAGATCCTCTTTCAGTATTCTCCATTCCTAACACAACAGATCTAAGTAAAATTCCCAGTCCCAGAAACCATCCTGCTGATTCTGCTCTGCACTTCCTCAGGCACAATCATGTTTTTTCCTTTACTGTAAGGATCAGAACTGTGCAGAGTACACCCACTGTAGCCAAGCTAATGTTGTATATAGTTGCACCATTACCTCTTTACACTTGTATTCTATGCCCAGCCAATAAAGGTAAGTACTCTAATGCCTTCTAACCTCATCAACCTGTTTTTCTGGCTTCATGGATCTTTGGACGAATACGCCAAACAAAGAGCAGTAGATGACAGAACCAGGCCTTTCTGCATACACTGATTGTGTGGAGCATGATGCCATAGTGAACTACCACTCTCTGTGTTAAGAAAAAAACTACTTCTGACATTTCCTTCTAAACTTTCTTCCACTCACCTTAAATGGATATCCTTCCATTCTGTGCATATTCATGTGCCTAGTTAAAGACTCTCTGTTCCTCAGTACTCTTAGAGTCATTCTATGCACTGTGTATATCCTATAGACTTACTATGCATTGTGTATATCATATAGCCCTCCTATGCGTTGTGTATATCCTATAGTTCTTCTGTGCACTGTGTATGTCCTATAGCTCTCCTAAGCGCTGTGTATATCCTATAGCCCTCCTATGCGCTGTGTATATCCTATAGTCTTCCTATGCATTGCATATATCCTATAGTCCTCCTATGCACTGTGTATATCCTATAGTCTTCCTATGTATTGCATATATCCTATAGTCCTTCTATGCACTGAATTTCCTTTATTAGATGGTAAGGCTGACAAAACTCTTGAGTTTTACCAGCTTACAAATTTGGTCTCAATTTCAAATGTTTTTACATGTCACTGACATTCAGAAACCTATAAAACCTATTAAGAAATAAAATGCAAAATATCTGAAGCAATATATTTTTAAAAACTAAAATGAATTGAAATATTTAAAAATAGGTTAAATTTTGAACAAGACTCTATAAAAATATAAAAGAAAGAAAACAAATTTTTTGCCTTTCTTTGCTAGAGCCTTCCAATCCCTTTGAAGAGAATAAGGTCATGGATCCCGTAACAGGTCTAACCTAAAACGGGATTGTAATTTTCCCATGGCAAACTCTAGGGAAATTCAGCAGTACTCCACAGAGAGTATCATGATGGTAGGCAGTAAAATATGAATCACCAGCTATTGGTAAGTTTGGGACTACAGTATTTAACTAAGTAAGTGCAGATATAGAGGATCATTGTCAGTGCAATAGATACATATAATGTAATTATAAGCATATTTTATGGTGAAACAATTTTCAGCTATGGTAATCAACTTAAAGTCATCTCTTTTTCATGAGAACTTTTCTTTTAATCATTAATTTGGTCGGCTGATTAAACTGATTTGGTGTTATGCAAAAGAGTTTGAGTCCCAACCCCATGAAAATATATTTTTGAAAACAAGAGTAATTTTGGATATAATTTAAACTAGAATCAGCAATTTCCCCAAATCAGGAACCTTTGTTCAACACTGTGCCTTAAATCATTTCACTTCAAGTCAGTTTCTGAGCTTTAAAAATGTAGTGAAACTGCATTTTAAGGCAAAATAGAATTATGTAGGTTCTGTACTACACTGGCCCAGAACAGCGTTTACAGTAACCTGAAAAGAAATGATGCCTAGTTTAAGAATTCAAGCTAGATCACTGAAATAAATTAATAGGATAGATTGAATGGAATAAAAGCACCTTAGGCAAGGGAATGGGCTGATTTTGAACATTAACCATTGTCTTGAACCAACCATTGAGCAATGCCACTTTCTTGTAGCGTTTGTACAAACATTGATGTTATAGGGTAGGAAACAGCTGGATATTGATGTATCACACATAAAAGTTGCTGGTGAATGCAGCAGGCCAGGCAGCATCTCTAGGAAGAGGTACAGTCGACGTTTCAGGCCGAGACCCTTCGTCAGGACTAACTGAAGGAAGAGTGAGTAAGGGATTTGAAAGTTGGAGGGGGAGGGGGAGATCCAAAATGATAGGAGAAGACAGAAGGGGGAGGGATAGAGCCAAGAGCTGGACAGGTGATAGGCAAAAGGAATACGAGAGGATCATGGGACAGGAGGTCCGGGAAGAAAGACGGGGGGGGGGGGACCCAGAGGATGGGCAAGGGGTATATTCAGAGGGACAGAGGGAGAAAAAGGAGAGTGAGAGAAAGAATGTGTGTATAAAAATAAGTAACAGATGGGGTACGAGGGGGAGGTGGGGCATTAGTGGAAGTTAGAGAAGTCAATGTTCATGCCATCAGGTTGGAGGCTACCTAGACGGAATATAAGGTGTTGTTCCTCCAACCTGAGTGTGGCTTCATCTTTACAGTAGAGGAGGCCGTGGATAGACATATCAGAATGGGAATGGGATGTGGAATTAAAATGTGTGGCCACTGGGAGATCCTGCTTTCTCTGGCGGACAGAGCGTAGGTGTTCAGCAAAGCGGTCTCCCAGTCTGCGTCGGGTCTCGCCAATATATAAAAGGCCACATCGGGAGCACCGGACGCAGTATATCACTCCAGCCGACTCACAGGTGAAGTGTTGCCTCACCTGGAAGGACTGTTTGGGGCCCTGAATGGTGGTAAGGGAGGAAGTGTAAGGGCATGTGTAGCACTTGTTCCGCTTACACGGATAAGTGATGTATACTGTGGTGATTGTACAGCAATTAAATCAAAACGTTTTGCCATTCTTTTCTGCTAGTTTGGATTTGTGGAGTTATTGGATGGTAGAAGATTGATAGCACAGGAAATGAGAAGTCTGGAGGGATACCAGCAACACCAACAGAGGGTCCTGGTCCCTTTGACAAATCGTGAGACTGGATTCATCAGATATCTGGATTCTGGAATCTGGCATTTAGCCTTGTACAATGACGGGAAACAGATGGAGCAGATCTCCTTTATAACCACTGCCATAGGTAAGTTCTTACTGAAACATGATGGCAATGAGATAAAAATATTTAAAAGTTACAAAAGTTATTGATTGTGGTTATTACTTGCTTTTTTTAAAAAAAAAAGCATTATGTACATGACTCATCATTCAAAGGAAAGGATTTGGAATCAACTCTGCCATTACAGGACTTAGAGAGCCTCCTAAGTTGGACAAGGGCAAAGTGCCTATTTTAACTTATATTAATTCTTAAAATATAACCATTCCATTTTATGTTTATTTTATAATAATCTCCTTTGACCATTATTTGTAAGGGTTTTAAGTTTGAACTGAATATAGAAACACTCCTATTTTAACTTAACATTAAAGCATATTCTTAATTTTTTTAAGTCTGCATTAATTTATCTATTTTAAACTGTTGTGTTAATCTCAAAATATTATTTGAGGATCTATACCTTATTATAGCCTTCCCAAACAGCTTTTAGATGGGATACTGAATCAAGCTTCTACATGCCTCTTTTGGTGAATACGATACCATGGCATAATTTCAAAAGAGAGGAGTGGACATTTCACCCATGATTGAGCCAATATTTAGCATCCATGCTACATCATTAAATCTAATAGTCTGGTTATTTTGACATTGCTGTTTTTGTCAGAACTTTCTATGCATAAATTGCTTTCCTACATTAGCACAGTAACTACACTTAATGAGGGCATTAATTTGAAAGCTTTGGGAAAGCCTAATAAGGTTGTGAAAGGTTACATTTTTAAACAGCAATTTTAATTTTGTGTTCAGCTCAACTAAAATTTAAACCATATCGTCAAAGTGCCTTTCCATTTCTGCATTGCCACAGGATCTTAATGCTGTAATCCCCTCTCCACAGCACTGTAGAAGTACCTTCAATGTCACACCTGCATTGTTGAGGAATGTGGCTCACCACCTCTTGAGTTAAAATTCCAAATTTTCTCCTTTCTGTATGCAAATTTAACATACAGATTTGTTTGGATTCTGACTCTGATGTGAAACTCTTTCCTTGTTAATGGACCTTTTTATTCATCTGAGACTAATGTAATTTTGGGAAAGATATAGTTATCCCATTACTGTAAAACAGTAATTCTCTCTGTTGGAACTGTCTAATAAGAAAGGACTTGTGCACAATACCTTGTTCTGTGAATTACCTTTGAGACCTACCTGAATGCAAGATGATTTACACTCCCTGTGTTCGTTTATTGTCTTGTAGACAAATCCCTAGACTAACGTTTAGAGCTTTCCTAATCACACTTCCAGCAAACTTCTTTGGAGATTAGTTCCCTAGAGAATGGTAGTTCTGATGACATTACACAATATGTATACTCTGTCCACAGCTGGTGGTCTCTCAGCGGCTTGCTCTGAAACTATTGGTGCTGTAATAGAGCATAAGAAATGTTTAGTTTCAAAAAATAATTGATTACCTGTAGATTCTACAGAATTCATCTTCTAACTCGTCAACTAATTTTATAGAGTGGGAATCTGGGAAATAACTGGCCTACTTTCAGTCTCTAAACTGAGTTAGTTCCCTGTTGGAATAATAGGCTTCTCTGTGCTCCTCTAAACAAAACTTTAATAACTGTGTGGGGACTGTTACATCAACATTTCTTTCCACACACTGAAGTAGTGCACGTCAAAGGAAGTGATAAACAAGTAGGAAAGTATTGAAGACTGGCAACTCTAATCTGAAAAAGCAAACTTAAAATTTCAGTCAGATTTCTGGGAGCTTAACAAATCTTAATATTTTATTGGCCTAAATTTTATCCCTAAAAATAAAGATGAGGCAACTTTCATTGATTGCTTTTTAGGCATAAATCCCACCACTCACACAGGTACCGTTAAACATGGCAACAAAGAAGAACACCCCCTGCTCCCCACGTTTCACTACTTTAGTACACCTGCCAAAAGACATGTTTTTGAAACAAATTGAAGGTGTTGCACTTGCCAATCGAATCTGCATTAAACTCACCAAGAGCTATTCTTGGTCCAAGTGGATATTTAACAGTGATTGTCTTAGCATTCTGCCTGGCATGGAAATTAATTATTACAGGTTTGAGTAAAAATCTTTACTGTCTTAATTCCTGTCAGATTTTTTTCTCTAATTCATTACTTAGACAGTTTTCCCCCTCTAGCCCTCTTATTCCTTTAAATCCCAAGTTTACTATTTACTTTGGTATGTTACTTTGCAATGACTTAGCTATTAAAATCAATGCTGATCCAGACCGTAAAGGATCCATTCAGAATTCAGCAGTCCATTGAGCTGAAGAGACATACTTTTGATTGATCTTCGCACTTAGGTATTGGATTCTCTGTTGAGACTATGTGCCTCTTTGTTTGTCTGTAGTCCTCATAACTTACAAAGCATATGGACAAACTATGAGGAAAGTGCGGAGGTATTAAATGACTGGCACTCTTCATTGAAAGCCACAGCCATTGTTTCTCCACAGTTCTGTGTCACCCTTTTGCTAAATAATATTTTAAATAGAAATCTATGTTTCCATTCGACATTTCATTTACATCAGCACCTTTATCCGTTTGAGATCAAGTTAATATTAAATTCTGGAGTTTTTTTTTGCGGGTGTGATTCAATAGCTCTTGTAGTCAGTATCCAAATAGCCTATTGTCCCACTGTGACCCCCTTAACCTACAGCTCACAGCCCACACCCCGCACCATCCTGAACCTGAAACCAGAATGTTACAGCTCTGTTGAGTTTTTGGATAAAAAAGTGACATGCTTCCCCACAGCAGTGCACTTGCATTGGTCAGTCATAAGCAGACATAACAAGTACTAGTGAAACAGACAGAAGTCTCAAGTGATCCACCTCTGCAGGAGGGAATTGCATCGGCAAAAGGCAAAGTAAAAAACATAAACTTTTTAAAAAAGGGGAATGTATGTTTTAAAGTATTGCACCTTACTGATGTTTGTATAGATTAAGAAAATCTAATGTCAACCTATGATTTCACTTCCTCTCAGAACCTGCAGATGAATGTCCAGCTAATTGTTACGGGAATGGAGAGTGTATTTCAGGAACATGCCATTGCTTTCTCGGTTACATTGGACCAGATTGTGCACGAGGTAATAGCTTCCTTTTATTGTGGTAGTGGTCAGTCTCAATTAAATTTGTAGTCTTCATAGAAAAATAAATAATCCATTGATTCTACCCTGAATATGTGTAAATGTAGAAAATGGCAACAATTTACAATGAGCAAAAATGTTGGTGCTGGACAGATAGCACACAGAATTGGCTTTGAAATTGGATTTCTTAGTGTAGTGCACATGGCCAACACCTGTAAGGCCAATGGCAGGAACGTGAAGTCTGAACCTATCAGGTGCAATTGCTTATTATAGTGTGATGTGGATTCCAGTGGGAAAACAAAGTATAGTTGGCCTAGCGAAGGACATTGAGGATTGACCGCCCCGTGCCTCCAAACATCATTTGTAACCAGATGGGAAAACAAGAGACCACAACAAACAATTTGCTGGAGAAACCTTTAACCTACTCTAAGATCAATCTCACACTTCATTCCTTTTTTCATTCCTCCATATGCCCATCTAAGAGTCTCTTAAATATATCCCTTATACATCTGCCTCTACCTCCATCCCGGCGGCTCGTTCTGTGCACCTACCATTTTGTGTAAAAAAAAACCTACCTCTGACATTCCCCACCATACTTCTTTCCATTTACCTTAAAAGTACTGTACTTAGCCATTTCTGCCTTTGAAAAAACTCCCTGGCTGTCCACTATATCTATTTCTCTTATCATCTTGTCTACCTCTATCAAGTTACCACTTCAAAAGAGAAAAGGTCAAGCCCTCATCCTGCTCACTCTTCTCTGCACTCCGCATTCTTCTTATAATAAGGCAAACTGAACTAAACACAGTATTCCAAGTGTGATCCAAGCAGTTTTGTAGTGCTGCAACATTACCAGCTGCTCATGAACTCAGTCCCTTGACTAATGAAAGCCCATGCACCATACACCTTCTTAACCACCCTACCAACTTGCAGTGCAATCTTGAGAGATTAATGGATGTGTACCCCTTTGTTGCTCCCCACTGCTAAGAAACTTGCCCTGTACTCTGACTTCCAGTTCAACCTTCCAAAGTGAATCACTCCACTCTTTTCCAGATTGAACTCCATTTGCTACTTCTCAGCCCAGCTCTACATTCTATCAATGACCCGTTGTAACCTACAACAACTTTCTACACTATCCACAACTCCACAAAGAACTAAGGCACCCTTCCACTTCCTCATCCAAGTCATTTATAAACATCACAAAGAGCAGAGGTCCCTGCACAGATCCCTGAGGAACACCACAGGTTACCAACCTCCAGGTAGAATACGCCACACTCTGCCCTCTGTGGGCAAGCCAATTTTGAATCCACACAGCCAAGTTTACCTCTACCCAAAGCCTCTCGCCTTTCTGAATGAAATTACCAAGGGAAACCTTGTCAAGTGCATTACTAAAATCTGTATACACCACACCCACTGCTCTACCTTCATCAATATGTTTTGCCACTTGCCCAAAGAATTTAGTCAGGCTCATGCAGCACAACTTGATGCTCAAATGCCACGCTGACTAGCCCTAATCATACTATGCTTCTCCAAATGCTCGTAAATCCTGTCTCTAAGAATCCTCTCCAATAGTTTGCCTACCACCAACATGACACTCACTGGTCTATAATTCCCAGGGAGATCCTCATTACTTTTCCTCACCAAAAGAATAACAATTGCCATCTTCCAATCTTCTGATACTACCCCTGTGGCCAGTGAGGATGCAAAGATCATTGCCAAAGGCACAGCAATCTCTTCTGCTGCTTACTACAGTAACCTGAGGTATATCCTCCCAACCATAGGGACTTATCTATCCTGATGTTTTTCAAATGTTCCAACGGCCTTCTTTCTTAACGTTTGCATTTTCCCACTCTGTTTTCCACCAACCTCACATTCGTCAAGATCCCGCTCCTTGGTGAATACTGAAGCAAAGTATTCATTAAGGATCTCCTCTACCTCCTCCAACTCCAGGCATGTTTCCTCTTTGATCTCTGATTGGTCCTACCCTCACTCTAGTTATCTTCCTGTTGTTCTTGTACATATAGAATGCCTTGAGTGTTTTCGTAATCCTGGTTGCCAAGGCTTTCTCATATCCCGTTCTAGCTCTCCTGAGTCCCTTCCTGGTTGCCTTGTAACTCCTAGCCTCCACCTGTCCTCACTGAAGCCTCTTGAGCCAAAGTCTCAGTTCCCCACTCTAACTCTATCCACTCACACCATGACCACAGTTCTACAATGGCCACTCTGCTTGAACCTAACTCTTTATTGGCCATTGCTTAAGTGCCTATACCCCAAACAATCTCGAGCTCTGCAGAAAGTCCCAACAGGCCCCACTCACTTTTTAAGTCTGGTGCTACACTCCACAAGTGGGTGGACAAAACTGTCAATATTGAGGGGGGATCTGATTGAAACGTATAAAATCCTAAAGGGATTGGACAGGCTAGATGCAGGAAGATTGTTCCTGATGTTGGGGAAGTCCAGAACGAGGGATCAGAGTTTGAGGTTAAAGGGGAAACCTTTTAGGACCAAGATTAGGAAAAACTTCTTCACACAGAGAGTGGTGAATCTGTGGAATTCTCTGCCACAGGAAACAGTTGAGGCCAGTTCATTGGCTATATTTAAGAGGGAGTTAGATATAGCCCTTGTGGCTAAAGGGATCAGGGGGTATGGAGGGAAGGCTGGTACAAGGTTCTGAGTTGGATGATCAGCCGTGATCATACTGAATGGCGGTGCAGGCTCGAAGGGCCGAATGGCCTACTCCTGCACCTATTTTCTATGTTTCTATGTTTCTAATATAGTGGGTCTAAACCCTGCATCAGGACTGAGAGTGGAGACAATACACAGCCAGTAAAAATGGAGGAAGGGGAGTAGAGTGACAGTGGTTGTGGTGATTGGTGGTCTGTCAGAGGAGGGTGCAAAGGATGACGGGCAGATCAAGCTGCATATGGGAGGGGAAGTGGTGATTTGGGGGGACAGAGACCGATAGATGATAGATGGAGGCAGACAAACAAGGCAGATCATAAAAACAAGAACATCTGCAGATGCTGAAAATCCAAAGCAACACACACAAAATACTGAAGGAACTCAGCAGGTCTGACAGCATCCATGGAAATTAAAAACAGTTGATGACTCGGACCAAGCCCCTCCTTCAAGACTGAAATAGCAGATGGAGCCAGGTGTGAGGTGGTGGGGAAGGTGAAGGGAGAGGTGGCTGCTGGAGGTGAGAGGTGGTAACATGAAGGCAGCCCATGTTGAAATCTGGTATAATAGAGGGGAAGTAATGGAAACCATCGGGGAGAGATGAAAGGCAGGTGGGATGAGGACCGGATGACGGGAGGGCTGCTGGCTAAGATATGTGGCAAGTAAGTCGAGGGAATCAGAAAGAGGATGGAAGTGGAAAAGGATGAAGGAGGACTGGAGGGGAAAAAGACTTTGGGAATGTGATAAAAATAGAGAGTGTGGGGCCATCAGGGACAGAGATGAGGGTTATCTGAAATTGGGAAATTCAATGCTCATACCATTGGGTTGTGGGTACCAAGACAGAATATGAGATGTTGTTCCACTTGTGCTGGGCCTCATCCTGGTATTGGAGAAGTAATTTGTAAACAGACAGAGCACTCTGATTCCTGCCAACTACACAAGAGAGTTTACAAAAAAAGATATAAACTTATCTTTTAGAAGCAACCTTTGGTTTCCTTTCCAGGAAAATATTTTCTTGTAAACAAAAATGCCTGCTGCTTGTTCCAGCTTATTAATTGAGAATCAAACTGATCAGCACTGAGCTGTATTCTCCAGTGATTTCTTCACTGTTATTGAACTTTGAACATATTGGCAAGAGAGTCATCTCCAGTCATCCACATTAAACACACAAAATACCACTGACTATACAGTGTGCTCTATTTCTATTGACGGCAAAAGAACCTGATCTTGCCCTTATTCAATTACGTTACAGCAGCTGAGAAGGACAATTTTCTGTTTTCAAAGTAAAGGATGACACGTTGCTTCATTTTAAATCTGAATGCAGGTGAATTTTATATTAAATGAAATTTAAAATGTTTGGCGTTAATGCCAGGAATGGGAAAGTATCATAAGTAGGTTGGAAACATAATTGTCTGTATTTTTGAGGCATTTCGTACAAGCAGCAAGTGCAAAATGGAATTCATTTAATTTGGCATCATGGTTAGCACAGATATTGTGGGTCAAATGGCCAAATGTGTGTTGTATTTTCTTTGATCTATGTTCTACAAACTATGAAAGATAGCTTTTACACAGATTCAGCCATTGCCTTTGCAGAACAACTAATTCCCATTCGGAAGGTATCTGAAATTAAGCTGAAGCAATACTCATGGCCCATTTGGCCTCGAATTGTTAGTCCATCCATTGGATGGGATAAATTATGAATGTTGGAGGTGCAAACAGGCTGTAAGCTGTTCAGGTGTAGAAAATACATTGCATAGTCAATGCTCATAGATTGTCCTTCTTCAAACTCATTAGCTCTTTCCCAAATATCCTCAAGCTACATTTAAGTGGTTCAATTCTGAGCTTACTCACTTTTTGCCAGTAAAATAAAAAAAAACATGCTTCAATGTGCCTCCAATAGATTAAAGTTTATTATAACATAGAAACATAGAAAATAGATGCAGGAGTAGGCCATCGGCACTTCAAGCCTGCACCGCAATTCAGTATGATCATGGCTGATCATCCAACTCAGAACCCTGTACCAGCCTTCCCTGATCCCTTTAGCCACAAGGGCCATATCTAACTCCCTCTCAAATATAGCCAATGAGCTGGCCTCAACTGTTTCCTGTGGCAGAGAATTCCACAGATTCACCACTCTCTGTGTGAAGAAGTTTTTCCTAATCTTGGTCCTAAAAGGCTTCCCCTTTATCCTCAAACTGTGACCCCTCGTTCTGGACTTCCCCAACATCAGGAACAATCTTCCTGCATCTCGCCTGTCCAATCCCTTTAGGATTTTATGTGTTTCAATAAGATCCCCCCTCAATCTTCTAAATTCCAACGAGTATAAGTCTAGTCGATCCAGTCTTTCATCATATGAAAGTCCTGCCATCCCAGGAATCAATCTGGTGAACCTTCTTTGTACTCCCTCTATGGCAAGGATGTCTTTCCTCAGATTAGGGGACCAAAACTGCACACAATACTCCAGGTGTGGTCTCACCAAGGCCTTGTACAACTGCAGTAGTACCTCCCTGCTCCTGTACTCGAATCCTCTTGCTATAAATGCCAGCATACCATTCGCCTTTTTCACCACCTGCTGTACCTGCATGCCCACTTTCAATGACTGGTGTATAATGACACCCAGGTCTCGTTGTACCTTCCCTTTTCTTAATCGGCCACTATTCAGATAGTAATCCGTTTTCCTGTTTTTGCCACCAAAGTGGATAACCTCACATTTATCCACATTAAATTGCATCTGCCATGAATTTGCCCACTCACCTAACCTATCCAAGTCACCCTGCATCCTCTTAGCATCCTCCTCACAGCTAACACTGCCACCCAGCTTCGTGTCATCTGCAAACTTGGAGATGCTGCATTTAATTCCCTCATCTAAGTCATTAATATATTTTGTAAACAACTGGGGTCCCAGCACTGAGCCTTGCGGTACCCCACTAGTCACTGCCTGCCATTCTGAAAAGGTCCTGTTTATTCCCACTCTTTGCTTCCTGTCTCCCAACCAATTCTCTATCCACATCAATACCTTACCCCCAATACCATGTGCTTTAAGTATGCACACTAATTTCCTGTGTGGGACCTTGTCAAAAGCCTTTTGAAAATCCAAATATACCACATCCACTGGTTCTCCCCTATCCACTCTACTAGTTACATTCTCAAAAAATTCTACGAGATTCGTCAGATTCCTTTCACAAATCCATGCTGACTTTGTCCGATGATTTCACTGCTTTCCAAATGTGCTGTTATCACATCTTTGATAACTGACTCTAGCATTTTCCCCACCACCGATGTTAGGCTAACTGGTCTATAATTCCCCGGTTTCTCTCTCCCTCCTTTTTTAAAAAGCGCGATTACATTAGCCACCCTCCAATCCTCAGGAACTAGTCCAGAATCTAAAGAGTTTTGAAAAATTATCACTAATGCATCCACTATTTCTTGAGCTACTTCCTTAAGCACCCTGGGATGCAGACCATCTGGCCTTGGGGATTTATCTGCCTTTAATCCCTTCAATTTACCTAAAACCACTTCCCTACTAACATGTATTTCCTTCAGTTCCTCCATCTCACTGGACCCTCTGTCCCCTACTATTTCCGGAAGATTATTTATGTCCTCCTTAGTGAAGGCAGAACCAAACTAGTTGTTCAATTGGTCTTCCATGTCCTTTCTCCCCATAACCAGTTCACCTGTTTCTGTCTGTTGGGGACCTACATTTGTCTTAACCAATCTTTTTCTTTTCACATATCTATAAAAGCTTTTACAGTCAGTTTTTATGTTCCCTGCCAGTTTTCTGTCATAATCTTTTTTCCCCTTCGTAATTAAGCCCTTTGCCCTCCTCTGCTGGGCTCTGAGTTTCTCCCAGTCCTCAGGTGAGCCACTTTTTCTGGCTAATTTGTATGCTTCTTCTTTGGAATTGATACTATCCCTAATTTCCCTTGTCAGCCACGGGTGCACTACCTTCCTTGATTTATTCTTTTACCGAACTGGGATGAACAATTGTTGTAGTTCATCCATGCGATCTTTAAATACTTGTCATTGCATATCCACCGTCAACCCTTTAAGTGTCATTTGCCAGTCTATCTTAGCTAATTCATGTCTCATACCTTCAAAGTTACCCTTCTTTAAGTTCAGATCCTTTGTTTCTGAATTAACTCTGTCACTCTCCATCTTAATGAAGAATTCCACCATATTATGGTCACTCTTACCCAAGGGGCCTCTCACGACAAGATTGCTAATTAACCCTTCCTCATTGCTCAATACCCAGTCTAGAATAGCCTGCTCTCTAGTTGGTTCCTCGACATGGTGGTTCAAAAAACCATCCCGCATACACTCCAAGAAATCCTCTTCCTCAGCACCCTTACCAATTTGGTTCACCCAATCTATATGTAGATTGAAGTCACCCATTATAACTGCTGTTCCTTTATTGCACACATTTCTAATTTCCTGTTTAATACCATCCCCAACCTAACTACTACTGTTAGGTGGCCTGTAAACAACTCCCACCAGTGTTTTCTGCCCCTTAGTGTTATGCAGCTCTACCCATATCGATTCCACATCCTCCCGGCTAATGTCCTTCCTTTCTATTGCGTTAATCTTCTCTCTAACCAGCAATGCTACCCCACCTCCTTTTCTTTCATGTCTATCCCTCCTGAATATTGAATATCCCTGAATGTTGAGCTCCCATCCTTGGTCACCCTGGAGCCATGTCTCTGTGATCCCAACTATATCATATTCATTAATAACAATCTGCACTTTTAATTCATCCACCTTGTTACGAATGCTCCTTGCATTGACGCACAAAGCCTTCAGGCTCTCTTTTACAACACTCTTAGCCCTTATACATTTATGTTGAAAAGTGGCCCTTTTTGATTTTTGCCCTGGATTTGCCGGCCTGCCACTTTTACTTTTCACCTTACTACTTTTTGCTTCTAACCTCATTTTATACCCCTCTGTCTCTCTGCACTGGTTCCCATCCCCCTGTTGTGAACTAACCTCCTCTCTCCTAGTCTCTTTAATTTGATTCCCACCCCCCAACCATTTTAGTTTAAAGTCACCTTAGTAGCCCTCGCAAATCTCCCTGCCAGGATATTGGTCCCCCTAGGATTCAAGTGTAACCCGTCCCTTTTGTACAGGTCACGCCTGCGCCAAAAGAGGTCCCAATGATCCAAAAACTTGAATCCCTGCCCCCTGCTCCAATCCCTCAGCCACGCATTTATCCTCCACCTCATTGCATTCCTACTCTCACTGTTGCGTAGCACAGGCAGTAATCCCAAGATTACTACCTTTGCGGTCCTTTTTCTCAACTCCCTTCCTAGCTCCCTATATTCTCCTTTGAGGACCTCTTCCCTTTTCCTACCTATGTCATTGGTACCTATATGTACCACGACCTCTGGCTCCTCACCCTCCCACTTCAGGATATCTTGGACACAATCAGATATATCCCGGACCCTGGCACCAGGGAGGCAAACTATCACCCGGGTCTCTGGACTGCGTCCACAGAATCGCCTATCTGACCCCCTTACTATCAGGTCCCCTATTACAACTGCCCTCCCCTTCCTTTCCCTAACCTTTTGAGCTACAGGGCCAGACTCTGTGTCGGAGGCACGGCCACTGTGGCTTCCCCCGGTTAAGCTGTCCCCCACCCTCCCCCCACCAACAGTACTCAAACAGGAGTACCTATTGTCAAGGGGCGCAGCCACCGGGGTACTCTCTATTACCTGACTTTTCCCCTTCCCCCTCCTAACCGTGACCCACTTGTCTGCCTCCCGTGGCCCCGGTGTGACCACCTGCCTGCAACTCCTCTCTGTCACCTCCTCACTCTCCCTGACCAGACGAAGGTCATTGAGCTGCAGCTCCAGTTCCTTAACGCGGTCCCTTAAGAGCTGCATCTGGGCGCACCTGGCACAGATGTGGACGTCAGGGAGGCTTGGAGACTCCAGGGCCTCCCACATCCGGCACTGAGAACAACAAGCTGCCCTCACACTCATACTGCCCCTCTCCTCAAATAACAACAAAAAATGAATACCAAACCTTCCTCGCCTCGCCCGTTTCCGCCTAAGCCAGTTGAGCCAAAGCCGTTAAGCCATCACTCTGCTCCCGGCTCACTATGCCGCCCGCATATTACACTGCCCGCTGTATGAGGCTCTGTTCCTTTTAAATCTTCCGCACTTCACTGCTCGATTGTCACACACCTGTGCAGTCCCGCCTCTCTGAACGCCGATGGAAAAAAAACCCGAAAAATTCAAAAATGGCTTCCTCCGCACTCCCGCTCCGATTCTCAGACAAGGTTATATATCATATTATCTGCAGGTGAAATATGTCATTACACCCTTGGTGTTAGCAGTACAGTCCTTTAGCTTCTGGGTGTCAGTATATTCATCGGCAGCTACATTGTTCTGGTTGTTAATCACAACTCAGAACCTAGATGCAGCTCAGAAGACCACTTGACCCCTGCAGGCCCCAGTACAAGGTTTGTGGAGGCACCAGCTTGAAATCAGGTTGCAGGAATGATGTTTCTTCTAACCAGAGGTGGATGGGAAAAGAGGAAGGCACCTGAAGTTGAAGGTTACTCTGTGTATAGTTTATTCTGAAACTCTACAATCTTTAAGCCTATATTTTGTTTATAATCCTGTGAAAATCTTTGCTTAATTTTCCCCCAAACTCCTGTTCATCCATGATTAGTTCTACTCTTCTGTATACAGACAATGTTGGTAAAGTCTTGGGCTCTATAATAAACCATGATAATTTGAAGGTGACTCTATGAATTTATATGCTTCAAACATCTCAGCAAATGACTTGCTGCCTCCATTGTCAATGTTTGATGTTCGTGTACTTCTCTTCACAGCATCTTGCCCTGTGCTATGCAGTGGCAATGGGCAGTATTTGAAAGGACGCTGTTTGTGCCACAGTGGGTGGAAGGGAGCAGAGTGCGACGTTCCCACAAACCAGTGCCTTGACTCAACTTGTGGTAACCATGGCACCTGCATCATGGGGACGTGCATCTGTAACTCTGGCTATAAAGGAGAGAACTGTGAACAGGGTAAACGACCAACCTTATCACTAATCATTTACTTGTCAATGTGACTGAATTTACTCAGAGAATCCAATCATCTCTCCAGCACTGCAGCTAAGAGAAATATTGAAAGGTTACAGCCAGTAAAGAAAAGATTAAAATAGTCACTGTGCTCCACTTTTAAAGGGCATGACAAAGCAGGTTGAAATATATAGCAGAGGTGAATTTAGACCTTAATGCATGTTATGACTACCTGGTATTCTGTTATTTGTTGTTAAGCCACATCTAAATTTCTTCTCCTTTTTCCTTCCCTTGTTGAGCTCCACTTAGGATTGTTAACTGTTAGAAAGTAGCCTCTTGACAGGATATTTTCTATTCTTTATTTACTGGACACAATAATTGGGCAGCAGAGAGCAGATGCAGGCTTGCTTCTTGGGCATTTTTCTTTCTTAAGTACTGTGGATTCAGGTTAATTGGGGCAGCTGCTTATTTGGGACAACTCAGGAACAAAAACTATTCAAGAAAATAGCCGGGATTCCATTCATTTAGTCGGGACAGTATGCCACTTAATTGGAGCAGGGGACTGTTGTAGAACAGATTCTAACTAGCTTCAGTTGCATGCAGTTGTGTGGCTGTTAGATGCTACACTGTACTTAGAGTGAATAGTTTCAAAATAACACAACAGTGGGATGAATTCCTCTGTCAATAAATATTAGGAATTAATACACGGTTTTACAGTACTATTGGTCGTGTTATAATCTGTTTTGTATTTCATTTAAATATATCATTTGTTGCTCATTTTATCTTTTTTATACCTTTTTAACTATTTCCATGAAACTTCAGCTAATTGGGGCAGCCACTTAATTGGACCAAAGTGTACTGGCTCCAATGTGTCCTAATTAACGGGAATCCATTGTACTTTTTACTTCAGTTGGATGAGGTTAATGCACATTAACAAAAAGGATACTGTATGAATCAGCTACTCTCATGTGTCCCTTTTGTGCACAATTATTCTTCTGTCATCTGTTGACTTGTGTAACTATAGAACACACAGTTTCAACACTGCACATGTCCTCCTATGGACCTAACATGTTTGAAAATAACGAATCTTGGAACTTCTTGTACTGAGTTTTTGAATCACATCAAAGAAGTAACCTCCAACTCTCAACCAGATGAGGTACATTACATAAGTTATCGAAATCTGAGCTTGTCTACAGTTGAGCATCTGTAAATTATACCATTTCTTCCTATATTCCTGGTTCTCAGAACATCGCATTTTTTATGTTACTTAATCTTGGTCCCATAATTGTAGCATAAATTAACCATTTCTTCTGATTAGTACTGGTCTTATTGCTGCAATTGGATTAATGTATCATGGTTGTGTCATCAGTACATGACAGAATATGTTCTGAAATATTGAGAGGATATTATTGTAAAAGAAAAGCAAAGTTTTTCTGGGTTATATATGAAACAAAGACAAGGCCTCATTATTTGAAATATTTTGACCCAGAAATCATTTGTGGAGTATCAAACAATGACTTAGCGAATTTGAAATTGCATTACCAAGAAATGAAGTAATTTTGCATATGTTTCTAAGTCCTTTAGCAATGATTGGTAATGTTGTAAGCTAATTATTGGTTAAGGTTTTCAAATTTGTTAGTGCTGTTTTTTTCAGCAGCAAACTCTTTTGAATGACAATCAAACTGGAACAAGGCCAATTGTTTCTTCCGATCTTTCCCGTTCAGTCATATTGCTGTAGGGTTCCATATGTAAGACACTGTCACCTATAATTTTGTGAGCTTGAATGTGACTGGGATATTATTACTGCAGTGCTTCAGCCAACGAATAACATGATTTATTATCAATGTATAGTGCCTCTGGTTGTGCTTGAATTCCCTCAAATTTGTCGTCTATTTCATCACGAAGATCCGGATACCATGGAGCAGGGTTTCTCAACCAAGTTCCATTGAACCCTAGGGTTCCGTGAGAGTTTGCAGGGGTTCAGCGGGAGATCGTGACTAAATGAAAATAAACATCATTTTTTGAACTTTGCGCAAAGTGCAGTGTAAACTCTCATAGTGGTGGACAGTGACCGGACAGGCCCTTTAGCAATCTCGCTAGAGGTCTTTCAGCCCAGTATGGCAGTGTGCAGTAGGACCGTGTTTGTTTGCTTGAGTCCATTCTCAGTTTTTAAACACGAGATAGGGGAGGTCTTTCATGATCGGTGAGCACTGTATTGCAGGGAGGAGAGGACGATAGGCTGGTGAGGAGGGTGAAGCGCATTTTCTGAGCATTGAATGGACTCGCCCAACTTGGGCTGTGACGTCAACCTCTCCCTCCCGAATTACCTCCCCCAACTTCCCCTTACGCGCCACTGACTGACTTATAGGAGTGAACAACTCTACCGGTGTAGTAGAAAATTAGAGGGATCTTTTTCATTCTAAAGATGGCCCAGTGTGGTGATTTATTGAAGAGGAGGTGTGAGATGGAAGAGGAGCATTCTGGGCCCAGGCCTACGGACAATTATGATAAGGTTAATGATGAAGAATTACAACATTCTGAGTCATTTACCTGCACTAGTGCAACAACAGACATGAAAAAGTCCAACTTTTCTTTTTACAAAACTTTTAAGTTTATTTAAACAACAAATACACAAAGGAAAAACATTAAATATTTACAAGACAGTGAATAAATTCAAATTAAAGTATGATTACTATTTTCTGTAAAGCAGTCATTTTCTATAAAGTGGGGGTCCACCACTCCTGGAAATCCCTACTGTACCCATTGTGACCGCATGCTTCCTCTCCAAGGACTGCCGGTCATGAATGTATCCTCGAAAGAGGGGCAGGCAGTTGGCCCTGGCAGAGACCTCGACTTTTCGCTGTCTAGACCCATGAATAGCCATCTTGGCCAAGCCCAGAAGCAAGACCACCAGTAAATCCTTCTTGCAACCTGCCCCCTTCTGTACTGGGTGCCGTTATAGAAGGAGCGCAGGGCGGAAGTACAACCAGAACCTGAGCAGCAGCCCCTTCAGATACTCAAACAGGGACTGCAACCTCTCACACTCCATAAACGTGATACACTGACTCCTCTTGGCCACAGAATGGACAGGTGAACCTGCTTAAAAACCAGTTGCATGATACTGCCCTTTGCAGTACCTTCCACTCAGGTCCCAATGTACAGGGGAAGGATCTCTGCATGAAGAGATTTCTGCCGGGGACCTCCTGGTATCCTGTATGACAGGCAATTCCGGCCGATCAGGAGGTGCTGCAGTCAGAACCCCACCATTTCTCTCAGCCCCCTCAGCACCCACCGTGCTAGGATGAGGACCAGTCCCCCTCGCATCAAGGGCACCGTCCCCCATCAGCGCAGGAGCACCCTGTCTGGATGAAACTAGACCCCCTACCCTCAACAGCTGGCGGTAAAAGCGAGGCAGATCCCTCAAAGCGGAGAGGTTAATGTTGTTGGCTGGAAGCCCCATGCCCTCCTGCAGGCACTGTCCCCAGTGGAGAAAGTGCATCGCCAGCGCGTGAAATCTTGGGGAGTGGTGACTGTACAGATATCTCTGCAGGGGAGAGCCCGAGGTGGAGAGTCGTCAGATGGGTGTGCGCATACACACCAATGACTGACCACCCTCTGCGATTGGAAGACTCAGGACTACAGTAGAGGCCCAGTGACTCCTGTTGCCCCAGTAGTCCACCAGCCTCTTCGGGGTCCTGGAGACGAAAGCAGTGGGTGGGATTAAAGTAATCAGCCAGTACCATATCTTTACCATGAAAGCTACTTATTAATGGTTTTACATGGACTTGTGATCCATGTTGTACTATTCCATTGTGCCTAGTCTAAGGGAAACAACTTACAAACGGCTCCAGCAAAATTGAAAAGACACTTAACTACAGATCACAGCCACATGACATGTAAAAGGGCTGATTATTTTAAACAACCATTGGAATCTCAAAACAAATGGATTAACGCTTTTGAAAATAAAGTCATAGTCTGTAATAGGACTCAGGAAGTAAGTTATTTAATAGCATTAAGACTAGTTCACTCGAGAATGTTTAAAAAACTGTGTGAAAACCTGGACAAGGAGCACACCAATCTTCTGCTACATACAGAAATCCGGTGGCTTAGCAGAGGAAGAGTTCTCATCAGGGTGTTTGAGTGGAAAGGTGAATTGCAGGAGTACTTTCAAGAAAATAGTAGGCCAGATATTGCTAGGTGCTTTGAAGATGAAGATTGGCTGCAGAAGCTAGCCTGCTTAGTAGACTCTTTTCATTATATGAACAAGTCTCTGCAAGGCCCTGGAGAATATGTTTTGACTTCAAGTGACAAGATTCTTGGATTTAAAAGGAAACTGAATCTTTTGGAAAATCATGCTGCAAATGAAATCATGAAATGTTTCCACTGCTGCTCGAGCTTGAGAGTGAGGAAGGCTATCAGAAAGTCTCGAGTCTTATTGAAAACCACCTGGAACAACTGTAGAACAAAATTGAACAGTATTTTCCCTCCCTTTCAACACAAGTGTATCACTGGGTGAAGGACCTCTCTCTGAATCTTCTGCTCAGCCTGAGAACTTGACTTGAGAGAAGAGGAACAACTTTGTGAGATGCAGTCTGATCATGCACTCAAGATGAAATTTACTGGCTTGCCCCTGGACAAGTTCTGTTTTTCTGTGAAAGAAGAGTATCGTGACATTCATAGGAAAGCAATGAACATTTTGCTGCAGTTTTAACTTCTTACATGTGTGAGCAAGCTTTTTCTTGTTTAACAAGCAGCAAGAGCAAAGATAGAACTTGTCTCATTTCAGTTGAAGCTGAAATCGATGTGTGCTCATCTCAAGTTCAACCCAGAATTGAGAAATTTATTATGTTTGCCTTATGAGTTTTTAAAATTTATGAATGAGAAAGAAAGAGTAATTTCAAGAAAGGTAAGCTAAGCTCAGCTATCTTTTTTTCAAGAAAGGTTGGCCAAAAATTCATCCTCTACTCAAAAAAGCATTGACAATTATTTTTGAATTATTATATCCTCAACTTACTGATCACACTAACGCACTGTGAGATCTAGATATAATACTTTTTATGTGGGGGCTCCCTGAGACCTGAAAATTATTTCAAGGGTTCCTCCAGGGCAAGAAGATTGAGAAAGGCTGCCATAGAGACACACTGAGATTGTTGGGTGTACCTTACTCTGCCATTGCAACACGTGTAGGACTACTCTACACTCCTATTTCCTATCCTCATACCAGCAGCCACATAAAATTCCAGAGGTGTTTAGATTTTAAAACAGCCATATTTAAAGGAAAAGAAATAAACTTAAGAAATCAGATCAAACGGGTGTTCCAGAAGATCAAAATGTACATTGTATCCCACGCATCTTTAGGCTACAGTAATACATTCCTCCCCAGAAACTTGTCTGCAAGCCAATGGCATTACTCCAAAAAGCAGTGACCCTCTGGGATAAAGAAAACCTTTTTCACATCAAAACAAGGACCAGAAGAAATAAGAAATAAGCACAAGAATCAGAAGTTTGTTCACATTGTGCATCGAGAACCAAACTGATGAGAGATTATACTAAGAACTCCCTGAATAGAGTAATGCATCCACAATATTTTACATTGCGTAAATCCAATTAAAACCTGTCACTGGAGTCACCCTTATACATAGCAGCCAGTAGATATACCTGTTGATTGTACTTTATTGCTTTCAGAGTGACCAAACTAGTAATTGCTTTCTTGCACAATTGACTGGAAGAAATTTCATTTGAACATAATAAACAGTTCAAAACATTTTCACTCCCCAAAATACCCTTACCCTATATTGGAATAATCGGTCACTTATTAGGAGTTACCCTTTTTAACAATTTCATGACTAAAGCATCATCATAAAATGACTAAAAACAGCCTAATATTTCAGTGCACTCAGCAAGAGACTTAGAAACATAGAAAACCTACAGCACAATACTGGCCCTTCAGCCCACAATGCTGTGCCAAACATGTACTGACTTTAGAAATTACCTGGGATTACTGATAGCTCTCTATATTTTTCTAAGCTTCATGTACCTATCCAGGAGTCTCTTAAAATACCCTATTGTATCTGCCTCCACCACCATTGCCAGCAGCCCATTTCATGCACTCACCACTCTCTGCGTAAAAAACTTACCCCTGACATCTCCTCTGTACCTACTTCCAAGCATCTTAAAACTGTGCCCTCTCATCCTCCGTCGCTCCAAGGAAAAAAAGCTGAGTTCGCTCAACCTATTCTCATAAGGCATACTCCCCAATCCAAGCAACATCCTGGTAAATCTCCTTTGCACCCGTTCTATAGTTTCCACATCCTTCCTGTAGTGAGCATAGTTCCCTCTAAACTGTGCGTGTGTGTGCATGCACACGTTTTTCAACCAGCGCACAAAGAAATTAATGTGCACACAAAAGGTTAGTTACTTAAAATAATGTAGTAATTAATAATTATACTTATTGAAAATAATCTTTTAGCTAACTGTTTCTGCTAACTAGTTAGTCAGTTTTTCAAATACCTCAATGCATGGCACTAATTTACGTCACCTCACCTATCCTGTTCTGTGGGATGATATTTGGAAACTTGACATTTGAAGCGTCATTTGGCAAGTAAATCGCATTTGGATGGTGTACAAACGCTCAGGCAACAGAACCCATCATTACTCGTTACAGGAGTACTATGCATGTTACGGCTGAGTGCAGATGAGCAAGAGTGAAAATGATCAAAGTTGAGGTACAAGAATGGTCAGCTTTTGATTTCTCCGCAATTGCAGATTGTGACTTCACATTTGGCGATGAACAAGTTAATGCCTTATGTCTAAAGTATCATGATTTTCTAGCTGAAAATACTGTAATAGTTAGACAGTTTAATGATTTCAAATTTTCTGTGCAAGAAAAAATTGAATCCAAACCAGTTTCAAACTTTGCTCAAATGGTGGCATTTGTACTTCAAAATGAACAGTTTTTCAACCTTGCATAGTTGATGGACATTGGGGGAACCTTTCTTGCATCTAGTGCAGACAGTGAGTGAGGTTTTAGCCTAATGAATCAACTCAAAAACAAGCTGAGAAACCGTTTAGGTGAATGTCATTTGGATATGTTAATGAGAATCAAAAGCTATCAATTGGATAGAAGTTCTATTTTTCAAGATAGAGTTTACAAAGAATGGGTAAATGCCAAAGATAAGGGAGTGAAAAAAAACTGAGTGACTTAAATATGTATGTTATTTTGTTGTTATTCTGTGCAGTTTTATGTCAAATATTTTGTAAACCTACATAAACTATGCCATGTGTGCATTCAGTGCGCACATATTTTTGTCACAGGAACAAAATTTGCACAACATAATATTTTTGCACACACTGACTACTAAAAATTAGAGGGAACATTGGTAGTGAGGTGACCAGAACTGAGCACAGTACTCCAAGTGGGTCTGACCAGAGTCCTATACAGCTGTAACATTACCTCTCAGCTCTTGAACTCAATCCCACGGTTGATGAAGGCCAATGCACCATATGGTTTCTTAACTATACAGTCAACCTGCTCAGCAGCTTTGAGTGTCCTGTGAACTCGGACCCCAAGATCCCACTGATGCTCCACACTGCTAGGAGTCTTACAATTAATACTAGATTCTGCCATCATATTTGACCTATCAAAATGAGCCACCTCACACTTATCTGGGTTGAACTCCATCTGCCACTTCTCAGCCCAGTTTTGCATCCTATCAATGTCCCGCTGTAACCTCTGACAGCCTTCCACACTATCCACAACACCCCCAACCTTTGTGTCATCAGCAAATTTACTAGCTGATCCCTCCACTTCCTCATCCAGGTCATTTATAAAAATCACGAAGAGGAGAGGTCCCAGAACAGATCACTGAGGCACACCACTGGTCACCAACCTCCATGCAGAATATGACCCATTTACAAGCACTCTTTGCCTTCTGTGGGCAAGCCAATTCTGGATCCACAAACCAAGGTCCCCTTGGATCCCATGCCTCCTTATTTTCTCAATAAGCTTTACATGGGGTACCTTATCAAATGCTTTGCTGAAATCCATATACACTACGTCTACTGCTCTACCTTCATCAATGTGTTTCGTCACATCCTCAGAGCATTCAATCAGGCTCATAAGGCACAACCTGCCTTTGACATAGCCGTGCTGACTATTCCTAATCATATTATGCCTCTCCAAAAGTTCAGGATCTTCTCCATCAACTTACCAACCATTGAAATAAGACTCACTGGTCTATAATTTCCTGGGCTATCTCTACTCCTTTCTTGAATAAGGGAACAACATCTGCAACCCTCCAATCCTCCGGAACCTCTCCCGGCCTCATTGATGATGCAATGATCATTGCCAGAGGCTCAGGAATCTCCTCCCTCACCTCCCACAATAGCCTGGGGTATATCTCATCCGGTCCTGGTGACTTATCCAACTTGATGTTTCCAGAAGCTCCAGCACATCCTCTTCCTTAATACCTACATGCTCAAGCTTTTCAGTCTGCTGTAAGTCACCCCTGCAATCGCCAAGGCCCTTTTCCATAGTGAATACTGAAGCAAAGTATTCATTAAGTACCTCTGCTATCTCCTCCAGTTCCATACACACTTTTCCACTGTCACACTTGATTGATCCTATTCTCTCACATCTTATCCTCTTGCTCTTCATATACTTGTAGAATGCCTTGGGGTTTTCCTTAATCCTGCTCACCAAGGCCTTCTCATGGCCCCTTCTGGCTGTCCTGATTTCATTCTTAAGCTCCTGCCTGATAGCCTTATAATTTTCTAGATCTCTCATTACCTAGTTTTTTTAACCTTCTGTAAGCTTTTCCTTTCTTCTTAACTAGATTTTCAACAGCCTTTGTACACCATGGATCCTGTACCCTACCATCCTTTCCCTGTCTCATTGGAACGTACCTATGTAGATCGCCACACAAATATCCCCTGAACATTTCCCACATTTCTGCTGTACATTTCTCTGAGAACATCTGTTCCCAACTTATGCTTCCAGGTTCCTGCCTAATAGCTTCATACTTCCCCTTACTCCAATTAAAAGCTTTCCTAAGTTGTCTGTTCCTATCCCTCTCCAGTGCATTGGTAAAGGAGATAGAATAGTGATCACTATCTCCAAAATGCTCTCCCACTGAGAGACCTGACACCTGACCAGATTCATTTTCCAATACCAAATCAAGTACAGCCTCTCCTCTTGTAGGCTTAACTACTTTCTCGAACACACCCAAAAAACTCCACCCTATCTGAACCCCTTGCTCTAGGGAGATGCCAATCAATATTGGGGAAATTAAAATCTCCCACCACAACAACCCTGTTATTATTGTACTTCTCTGCTAGTTTCTAATACTGTAAATCAGAATGATTCATTTACACAAAATTTTATGTTTATGTTTTCTTTTAAGGATGTAGGTTTAATATCACATTCAACAAATGACTAATAAACATCTTGTATTGATTTATGTGTAATATATCAGCTTTGGTCCTGCAAATGTGAATTAATCTCCAAAGATTTCAATGTCACAGGCTCGTATTAACTAAAACAGAATTAATACAACATCTGACTGTGGAATGTAAGGGAGTGAAAAGTATTGTGTAACTAATATCATGCCAGATGCTAATTCAGTCTGTCTTGAAGTATTTTGAAAAATGCCTGTGTACAACTGAGTCAAACCAAGCAAATTCCATGTGGCAAAGAATTAATTAGCACTTCTGAAAAAATCTCTGTAATACATGCCCAAGTTTGAACTCACAAAGAACTTAACACAGCTAGCAAAGCATCTCAGATGTCATGTTTTGCACAGTATTGTAATGACAAATCTGTTGGAGCTTCATTTTGTTCACTTTATTGAATGATCTGTAGGAACATTATAAATGGTCTTAGGCTGATCCACTACACCGTAGAATCTTTGCTTCACAAGTCTTTCACTGTAGATTCACCATTGTTAAAAGTAACAAGGAAAAATATTTGAAAGCAACAAATATTCTAATTCCCTGAAGTTTCCAGGAGTGCAGAGTCAATCAAATCATAGCATATTGACAAAATGTGATGCTATTTCTGTGGAGAGGATTGTTAATGGCCTCATTAAGGGATATTGCTTGTGTTACTAAATTGCAAATATCAGTGAAGGAAATAGAAAATCTCGTACGTTGCTGTTTCAGGAAGTTGTAAGATCCCAGCTACTGCTTAAGAATAGGCTTGTTCTGAAATAGAATGGGTATCTATACTACCCACTTAGTGGCCGAAAGCTTCACAGCAGTAGGTGGTAATGGAACAAATCTAGCCCAGTAAGTGAGGTTTGGGAATTTGACAATGAGATTTAGGCAGATATTAAAATGACCTCACACTCTGCAGTGTCATTTGCTAATTCTCTAACAGGTAGCTATTGCTGAGGTAACTACTTTATCAGAGTTGTGACCTCCATTTCTTTCTCTTCTTTTAATACAATATGATCATTTATGCAGTCACTTGCACTGTTTCAATTAATAAGTACCTAGGGAGAGAGGAACTGCTAATGATTCAAAACAAATCTTTCGGAAACCTTGGTGCTTCTAGTGTGATTGGTTATTTGATGTTTTGTCTGTCTGTACTGGAGATAGACCACACCTGTCAACTGTTGAGGAATTGCAGCCTGTGAATATTGTACTTTATTTTTTTTTCAATTGTAGTGTCATTACATTATCTCCTTAATATTAAAGCTCCGTTGAGTCTATTTTGAGTACAGGCCTCCCCAACCTAAAACCCTTTAATGCTGCTGGCATTTGACATTTCCATCTATTACTAAAATATTTCACAATTCTTTTTTATCCACAAATTGCAACTAGTATTACAGTGTGCCCCATGTGTCCTGGAGAATCTAGTCCTCAATATCTTTATCACCTTCTTTGAAGAAAAATTCTCAGGAGTATCCCAGTCTTGGTGATTGCTCTGGGATGTGGGTTTGTTTTATCAGCTCAACTGCTGATTTGATGTGCACCTGCCAGTACTTTGCACCACCAAAAAAAAACATCAGTTTCCATGGTAACATAGAAAGCAATCAACTTTAGTTGGCAAGCCATCATCTGAAAAAGTATGTCAACAGCATTTTAAATAAATTATTTCTTAAAAAAATAAATGAATTCTGCTTGCATTACTGTCAAAGTTGTAAATATCCATTCTTGCCTGTTGTTGTTTTTCAGAGAGGATTTCAAGCACGTTTCATTGGGAATTACAAATTACAATCAATTAAGAAAGCTATTCTCTATTATTAATAGTGCTGTAAAATGACCTGGGATGAGTATATTTAATTATTATTGCTCCAAAATTAAATTACGATATTTTTTACAGTAAAATGCAGTGGAAAGTCAATTTTGTGCAATGATGTGTGGTGCAATAATGCAGTGAAATGCAGTAATGTCTATTGGTAGGTCATTTACACCAGTTATCAAATTCATTTCCTGGAATAAGTCACTCTTGAGATCCTAATTTACTTACTGTTGGGGAAGTTATTGGAAGGGATTCTGAGAGGCAGGATTTATCTGCATTTGGAAAGTCAAGTACTAAGCAGACATGCGTGGTTTTGTTCATGGGATATCGTGTTTCATATTTGAGAATTATTTGAAGAGGTGCTAAAGGGGAATGATGAGGGCAAGATGGTAGATGTCGCCTACATGGACTCTAGTGAGGTTTTTGACAAGAGTGTCATGGTAAGCTAGTTAAGGAGATTAAAACGCATGGGGTCTAGGATGAGCTAGCAACTTGGATACAAAATTGGCTTGGTGATAGCAGGCAGTGGAGGGTTCTTTCTCAGGTTGGAGACCTGTGGACTAGCTTGTTCCTCAGGGATTGTTTCCAATCCACTGTGGTTGGTCATATAAACAATTCAGATCAGAATTTAGGTGACCTGATTCACAGGTTTGCAGGTGACAGAGTAAAGAAGGCTGAAACAATCTAGAACAAATGGGAAAGTGGGCAAGAGGATGACAGGTGGAACTTAACTGGGACATTCACAGGGGATCCTGGCGACGGATTCTTCCTTGTTGTTAGGTTCAGCCAGGAAACCTAACAACGAGGAGGAACCCATCGTTATCGCCTGTCTTCCCAATATTTCCATGGTTTCTGGAAGGATTGCCAGGATCCTGAAGAAAAACCAGATTAATACCATCCACAAACCTGTAAGGAAGTTCAACTCATAGCTTATGTGGGTCAAAGATGACCTGGAACTCAGGGTGGCTGCCGTTTACCGGATTCCCTGGAACGCTGAGCATTGTATATCAGGCTGATTGGACACATGGTGGAAACACGCATCAATAAACACAGGAGGTGTATCCGTTTGGGTTACCCAGAGAAATCGGCGCTAGCAGAGTATTGCATTTGCAATGGACATAGGATTGACTTCAACAGCACAAAACTACTGTGCCAAGCCAATGGCTTCTGGGATTGCCTGGTGAAGGAAGCCATTGAAATAAAACTAGAGGAAAAGAATTTTAACAAAGATGAAGGTCTCGCTCTAAGTAAAAACCGGAATTTGATTGTAAACAAGGTGGGACAGTGTAAATCTGATTGGATGAGGACTAACCAATCAGGAGGGACAGATGATGGGGGTATAAATACCACCAGACTAGAAATGCCTGTGCATCATCTCTGATGAAGATGGCAGAGTTTGTCATCGAAATGTTGGCTAAAATCGGTACCTGTACCCGGCTGGAAGCCCAAGAAGACTTTATTTGTCATATATGCTGGGAAAGCACTAGATCCCCTTCCATTTTCTTCATTACCCTATAATGTGCCTGGTTGCATGGATCCAGTCTGAAGCTGGACGTAAGTGCTTGGATCCCATTTGAGGCAGCACCTGGACACTTGCATCCTAAGTCCCCAGCAAAAGGATACTGTTAGATGGTAGCTCATGGTGCTTTGCTTGAGTCCCATTCAGTGCCAGGCCTGGGTGCTCAGATGCTGCTAGCTTCAGGAAAGAAAATAATTCCCTCATTATTCTCACCATGCACCAGAGATTTTTCTTGTTGGTTATTAAAGGAAAAGATTGTGCCTTTGTGAAGCCCCATTAAGAGTTGTTAAAGGTCTGGGCAAATAGAATGCTGAGAACGTAAGTTGTAAAGAGTCTTTGAAGGTGAGTCTGTAGGTCATAGGATCAGTTCAGAGTAATGGTGAGTGAAGTTATCCATGCCAGTTCAGGAACCTAACAGTTGTTCAGTAAGAATTGTTCCTGAATCTTGTCATGTTTAGCAGAGTAAAACAGAAAATAATTTTTGATGAGAGATTTAATTCCCAGCTCTTAAACCCTCTTCACAGCTTACAACACGTCAAGAGTATGGATGAATATTCACCTTGTCCCTGACTGAGTAGATGCAACATCCCTTATAGATTGCTTCACTTGATTAGAATCTCTTCACTGGACTGAGAGAACACCCACTCCTCTATTAGCACAACATGGCTACAGTAGCTATTATCTACACAGGGTTATTAAGACAGCATTTTGTTCCTCTATAGTAAGCATAAAATGAACAAGAGCAGTAAGGTTACAAAATCACAGTTACACACCATCTGGACATGTATCAATGTTGCTCGTAATTTTGAAATAACCCACATTGTTGGTGAGCCTTCAGGTAATCACTCCAGCAGTTCAGCACAAAAACCCACAAACAAGTTCACAGATCAGCTATGGATCTTCAACAAATTAATCTATCCAGAATGAAGAGATTCATTCTACATTCCCTAGTCTGCTGATTAGTGGTGAGCCAATTGAACTCTTGAGACAATCCAGTTGCCTTTCAGAATCATCTTTCTAATGCTAACCCAGAATTTCAGTGTTTGTCAACTTACTAGGTTTGAGTTTCCAACTGCAGTATTTCACTTTTCTACTCCAACTATGTTACTGTTGCTTCCTAGTAATCTTTGAGGAAAGAGAGGAAATACTTGCATGGCATGCTATCATCAAAAATTATGCAAATTTATGTACTGCTTATAATCACAATTTACAGCTCTAGAAATCTATCTCAGTTGTGAATAGTAACTTTTAATAGACAGGTAAACTACATTGTTGATTAAGTGCATTAAGATGGTGAGAAATGGTTATTAGATTTGCTGACAGTAATTACAACACACTACATGACAAATGGAAATGTTGATGTGGAAAAATTGTAAATTTGTTTCCCTGAGCTAAATTTTGTCATCATGTGATCACTGAATTCAAGATGATTTTCAATTAAACCTCTGTTTTTAGCCAGGATTTCCCGGGAACTGCCAGTGGCCACCCATTTCCACACTGGCATGTCTGTCCGTGGCCTCCTCTACTGCCACAATGAGGCCAAATGCAGGTTGGAGGAGCAGCACCTTGTATTCCATTTTTGGTATCTCCAACCTGGTGGGATGAACATCAATTTCTCTAACTTCCAGTAACCAGTCCCCTCTGCCCCACCCATTTTGCTTTCTGTCATTCTAGTGGCCATCTCGCTGCTTTTCTTCCCATCCCCTCTGATTCCCTCCCTCCTATCAGATTCCTTCTTCAAGCCTCACTTGGACTCACCTTCCACCTGTCAGCTTGTCCTCACTCCCCCTGCTTTTTATTCTGGCTTCTGCCCTCTTCCCTACCAGTCCTGAAGAAGAGTCTAACAGTCTACTCTTTATTTCCCTCCGTAGATGCTGACTGACCTACTGAGCTCCTCCAGCATTTTGTCTGTTTTGTTTTTTTTTGATTTGTTGTAATCCAAACATGGTTGTATCTTATTGTTGAAGTAATAACTCTATTAAATCTATAAGAAGGCTAGCACATCAGTGTTGATAGATCACTTTGCCAGCATTGGCAGAATCAGCCATAGCTCTGAATGAAGCGGCTCTCAACCTTAGCATTGTGATTTATTTTCAGCTCTTACAAAGGCAGTCAAAATACAAGGCCAAGTATTCAATTACTGCAGTTTATGGAACCCAGCCATGCCATGGTTTAATTTAGCTTTTACCCAAGTCAGAGCAAAGCATCTGCCTCAAGGAGTGAGGTTCCTGCTCTACTCCTTGATTCCAAAAGAGCAGTTGTCAGACAATATTCAGATCTAGTTCACTCACAAGACTCTCGGGGAAAACTGCATTCTAGCTGAGAACAACTAATTCAGGGTTGAGAGAATACTGGGAAGTATTAAACAGCACTGCATACAACATATTATGTGGAAACAGAAGGTTGACCTAACTGGTTCTTGGCAGTGCTTAAGCTCCACACTCAGCACATGCTGCTCCTCTTTAGTCCACATTTGTTCAGCTTCCTCTAAAATCCCTGTTATTCAACTCAACTGTTTTTTTTTGTGTGTGGGAACCATACAAAACTGGTAGTAAGTGATGTTATTTAACTTGTTCATATTCTGGGTGTATCCTCCTCCAAAGACCCTTTGATTGGTCCATGCTGTGTTAGTGCTCACCAGCGAAATGTGTGAACTGCTAATTCAGCTTCACAAAGGAGCTCTAATTAAGCACTGCTCGGGGATTAACATCAATATACCCTGGGTGTTTCACAATGTATTTCATGCAACAGAGAAACACCGGACTGAAGTATCATTCTGCACTTTTGGCATAATTTGTATTTCATGAATGAACTGGAGTTTTAAATTATTAACATGGTTTAACTAATAACTGATTTTCTTTGCATGTGGCCGATCGAAATCCCTTCATAATTCTAAACTCCTCCATCAGATCTCACAAGAGCCTTCTCGTTTCTCCTTGGTGCTACATCTTTTGGGAAGTGATCTTCTTTGCTCTTCCATTAGTGCCACTGTATTCTTTTAGTGACATAAACAGCTAGCTTGTACACTGCTTTTATGAAAATAATATTAAAGGTGTTGAAACACTTGATTCATTTATCTCTGATATATGATTTGTTATTTTCAATGTCTCCTTGTTTCAAAGACAGTTAATTGGAAAAAAATGGTTTTCAGTTTCAGTGGAGGTCTAATTGAGAAGAATGGTAATTTATCTCACTCAGGCAGGGATATATTTATGTATGCTAATGGTAAATAACATATTTGCATATGAATTAGTAAAACCAGTGATATTTCTGACCGAATAGTCATAAAACTTCAGGATATAAACATATCCAAATTTCAGCTTCATGCTTCATGCAAGCAGTGATGGTGGAGTCAGAGAGAATGTTTTCCATAAAGGTTGGGGAGTTAATCTAAGGTAGTTTTAATGAACTGATTGAGAGGTGATCTTATGCTAAATTGAAATTCTTTTCAATGCCAAAGTGTGGACTGAGAATTCTTGCTATGACTTGCCTTGCAATAAGCCATTTGTAGAATGGATTACAACAAAATTGTGGTTGTGTTGTTAACAAGACTGATGAAATTGAGGAAAATTATATTGATTTTCTCTTAATTACAGTAATTTTCAAAAAGTAAATAGGCATGTTTGTTTATGTGGACAAGCAGCTTAAACAACATAAATTCCTTTAATGCTCGTTAAAGGCATTTTATAGCCTGTTCTATCTTGTCTCCTACTGAGAACAGCTGCTGCCCTTCCTCAGCCTTTAGTAGTTATTACTAGGGAGTGAGCAGGGCAACTTTTAATGGCTTGGAGGCCAAGACAGTCTCACTTTCTCTCATGCTCATTCTGCTGGGGAAGGCCTAGACAGTCACACAACAGGTTAAAAGGCTCTCCACCCCCTTTTCCTCTATTCCCCATTCTGACCTTTTACCTCTTCTCACCTGCCTATTACTTCCCCTGGTCCACTCCTCTTTCCCTTCCTCCTGTGCTCCACTCTGCTCCCCCATCAGATCCCTTCATCTACAGCCCTTGACCTTTCCCACTGTGACGACAAACCCAGTTATCAGACGATTGATGCTAATGAGAGAGATAAGGGAGACAAATGGAGAAACGAGGAGAGAGATAACAGAAAAGAAACACAATTCAGAACATTGACAGACCGGTTGCTTTGAACCTGAACTGTTTGAAGTTTGATGGACAAGCGATACCCCAGCAGGGGGATAAAAAGAACAGGTTCGCTAAGGCACGACACACCACGAGATCACGAGATAACGAAACCCTGGAAGAGCGGTGTGCCCCCACAAGTTGGTGGAGCTTGGAGGTCTGGTTTGAGGGAACCGACCATAGACTCACAGGGTGAAAAGGTACGATCGGTGGGAATCTGGTGTGTGTGTCCGTCCTTGCCTGGGTGCCGGGTTCACCGAGGAAGAACGGTCGTATCCGGAACGGAGGGGTCACAGTCGGTGACCACAGCGGGATAGAAGACATAAAAGGGTCCGCCCGAAAGCCAACTGCGAAGAACATCAAAGGTCTGCTTGAATCAAAATTTGCATTTCTCTCTCTCTCTCTCTCTCTCTCTCTCTCTCTCTCCCCCCCCCCCCAACGGCACAACAGCGATTACTGCGAACTGTACTAAGCTGAACTGAACTCTGCGTCACTTGAGACTGATCATTTTACCCCTAGACTGCGATATAGCTTGGTTGATTCCTATTACCCTAGTTCTGTGTACATGTGTGTTTTATCATTGCTAACCTGTTGCATTTATATCCTTACGATTAGAGTACTGTGTTACTTATTTCTTTAATAAAACTTTATTAGTTTCCAGTAATCCAGACTCCAGCTAGTGGTCCATTCCTGCTGGTTTGGCAACCCAGTTACGGGGTACGTAACACCACCTACCAGGCTTCACCTATCACCTTCCGGCTAGCCTCCTTTCCCCTCCCCCACACACATTTTTATTCTGGCATTTTCCTCCTTCCTTCTCAGACCTGAAGAAGGGTCTCTACCCGTAACATCAACTGTTTAATCATTTCATCTGCTGTCCATGCTGACCTTCAAGCACCAATTTATGCTGATCCTACATTAATCCCATTCTTTTTATTTATCTCCCCATATTCCACCAACCTCCCTCAGATTCTACCACTCACCCATGTTCTGGGATCAGTTTGCACTGACCAATTAACCTACTAATCTGTACACCTTTGGGATGTACGGAGTAGGCACAGCACCCAGAGGAAACCATTGTATTCACAGGTAGAACATACACAGCCCACACAGATAGCACTGGAGGTCAGGATCGAACATGTGTCACGAGTTGTGAGGGAGCATCCCTGCTACCTGCCCGACTGTTCCCCCTCATGCAGCACTACACAGCCCCTCTACTAGATCCCACTGGCCTGCTGACACTCAAAACCTCTGCATGCAGTCCACCAACTCCCCCAAGGCCACCGTTCTCTGCTGGTTACCGACCCTTGACCAGGGCCTGCGGATACCAATCTTTTCATATGCTCCCTGCTGATATAATCATCAATATGTTCTGTCTCCTTTTCTGCATTCCTGATTGTGGGTCCAAGGCAGAAGTGGCCAGTGTATGTGAGAGAGTGAGACAGAGAATACTAGCCCATGGAACAGGATGGCACATAACACATGCTCAGCACCGATGGCCAGGCCTAACCCTTACAGGGGACATCTTGTATTACCCATAACATCCATTGAATCACTATTTAGAAATACATCATTCTTCTCCAGTGGATATTCTGGATGGTACAGGAAACATCTGACTAATTTTAATGTATTCTGGAGATAACATCGGACAGAAGTATTTACTGTCAAGCATATTATAAAAATGCAAGTATACAATAGGTGTATAAAATTCAACTATAGCTGTTGAATATAAAGGGAACACTGCAGGTCAAGTAACTAGCTGTAAGGGCTGTTATCAAGAATTTTCCTGTGACATTTAGTTGATCATAGGCTTTAGTTATATCTTACCTCATACTCGATGGGCTGAAAGACCTAATTTTGCTTCTGTATTTTATAGTCTTATTGTCTTGCTTAATGGTCTAAGGAGCTGAAAATAGGGATGTATTGGTGTTTACAAGACCACAAGCCAATAGCTACATTTCAACAAACTTGCGGGTACATTTGGCTAAATTGACCTGAGGAGGGCTTTGTGCCAGGTTGTGGTGCAGTGCGAAGGTGAACAGGTCTGCAATCAGGCTTCAGCAAAGGAAGGGCATTACTGGGTGCGCTGCTTTTGTGCATATTGTTCACTTCAATCCTGCTGCCTTGCAAATTTTGAGGTCACGTCATCTGTATAAACTGTGCATTGCTCCTGGCCTCCTTTTGACCTCAGGGAACACTAATGTAATGTCAAACAGAACAATCCACCGCGTGAATAACAATATCCATTTGCTCAGCCATAAAATTGGGTTTTCAGCAAGTCTGCCTCATCAATTAATCTTTTCAGTTTCCTTTCAATTTATTTGACCAGATTTTTTTAATTCCCAGGCCCTTTATGACTTTTCAAAGTTGCCAAGAAATGTTGATGTTAAATTCTGCTTAAAAAAGCAATCTTCTGATTCCCTTTCATTCTCATTCTGTTTGTCAAAATTATTGCCATTGTCAAAATTATACAGAAGGTAGACACAAGTGAGCTGATCCTAAAAATCTTCCGTACCACCATGGCAGGCATTCAAAGCATTTCTGTGTGTAGTGAGTTATTTTAGACTAATCACTGCAGGGACCCAAGATCTATTCTCTGAGTGTAAGAGTGTAAGAGTGGAAGCAGCAACCCCATATGACTTAAGAAATATTGATTTCACAGTGGTGAGATTAAAGTGATAAAAATAGATGAAGTAAGGTAAGCTGGGTAATTATTTCTTCCTGTTTTGATCAGGTGAAATAGTTACTCAGTTCACTAATTAATTTTAGGCAGGACTTTAGCAACCATTATTTTGCATTTGTGAACACTTGCACTATTTATGGTAATAAAGCATGCTTTCTGAAACCAGTTAGAACAATTTGAGCTGACCATGAAGGACTGGAGAATGGAGAATCGGCAGCGAGTAATCTCTGTAGCCCTTTTAATTGGCGGGAGTACTATAGAAGAAAGAAGAAAGTCCTTAACTCCGAGTGGAGTCATCGGGATGCCGTCACGATGGTGTTTATTTAGCAGGCTTTCTTATTTTTTTACGAGGCTGAGTCGATAGCTCGACACACAACCCAGCATGGATGGAAAGCGTGCAAGGGAGCCGGCTGGATTTGAACTAGGGAGCCTTTGCTCCGATGTCTGGCGCTGATGCCACTATGCCACCAGCCGGCGGGAGTACTATGGAACAGTAGAATTAGCTTTAACGCGGCATCTTCACTTCTGTACCTGTGTTTTATATCCAAACCAGACAAGTGATAGGACAATCATGTGTGTAAACCCTTGGTAAGCCTTTCTACCTAGTTAAAAAAAAACTCGTCCTATGAATACCCACAATAAAACACAGCAAAAAAAGAAGAAAATTTGCCAGTGGTAATATCAGTCATTTTGACAAACATGAAATTCACAAAAATAAATTGCTTTGCAATGTCTTCAGGATGTTAACATCAAAAAGAAAAAGAAACTATAAGTGTCAGTAGCTGCTTTCCAGGAAGCCTTCAGCATAACTCCATGATTATTGATATAAATATTTTGCTTCACGCAGTGGTTTTCACTCTTCACCCATATCTTTTGCTTTCTGTAAAACCAAATTTCCTCGCAAAAAATAAGATATGCTTTGGGTCCAAAATACTCTCATATCTAATGCAGTTCAAATTGGCCTCTCATAATGAGCAGCATTGCCAGTAGGGAAGCAGACCTTTGACCTCAGAGTTTCCCTAGAGCTAAGGCGGTCATTTTTAACTAATATTTTTCCAACATAAATTTGATTGTTGCTGGTGTCTTATATGACCCTGAGAAGTTTTAAGTAACAGTGAACCTGCCTGTTATTTAATTGATATACTTTTTTAAAAAAGTTTGAGTAAAATAGGTTTAAATCCTGTTGCTGTTTCATTATTTTTTCAGTGGACTGCCTAGACTCAACGTGTTCAGGGCGAGGAATTTGCGTTCGTGGAGAATGTCACTGTGCCACTGGCTGGGGTGGACCAAACTGTGAGACTCCAAGGGCAGCTTGTGAAAATCAGTGTTCAGGACATGGGACTTTTCTACCTGATTCAAGGACCTGCAGCTGTGACCTCGGCTGGACAGGCCACGATTGCACAATTGGTAATATGCTCGACCCCTGTAATAGAGGAACAATCACTTAATTACTAATTGAGTCAATCACTGTCTCTGGCAACTTTTGTGATGTTTATTGGACAGAACTACCAGTATATTATCAGGAGTACAAGATGATAAAAGGCATAGATCAAGTGGAGGACCCGAAACTTTTTCAAAGGGTGAAAATGAATAATACGAGGTGGGGGGGGGGCGATAATTTTAAGGTGATTGGAGGAAAGTATAAGGGGAATGTCAGCAGTATTTTTTTTTACAGAGAGTGGGTGTGTGGAACACACTGCCAGGTGTGGTGGTAAGGGTATATAATTAAGGACTTTTAAGAGACTCTTAGACTACATCCACACTAGACCGGATAAATCCATAACCGAAGCTTTTTCTCTTCGTTTTGACCCTCCGTCCACACTGAAACGGCGTTTTCCTCCCCCGAAAACAGAGATTTTCTGAAACGCCCTCCAGAGTGTGTAAATTTGAAAACACCGATTGTGCAGAGCAGTGTGGATGGGGGTAAACAGATATTTTTAAAAACGCTGTCATGACGTGCCGGAACAGATGGCGACAGCGCGGCATTTCATTGTTTTCTTGAACGCAACCCCCCACACAACCTAACAATCTCAGAACAGACGGCAACGACACTGAAGCCAGAAGAGTTAGAAATGTACTCACCAAATACTTTGACCCATAACCTGCTGAATAAATAAGTATTCTCACTTTGCCCTGTTTTCTGTCCTTGCTTGTATGAAGGTGGTTTACCTATTTATGCAAGTACTTCTCTGACGATAGATGTGTAACAGCCTAACATAACATTGTATGGAAATACAAGATAACACTGATGCAGACATGTTTTATACATTTAACAAGGTGCTTTATTAATGCAACAGAGTTAGTCAGTTTTTCAACGCTCGTCGTCAGCCGGGTCATACTGTCCGTGAACTCCCTGTCGGTTGCCTCCATACGCTCCAGTATTTGTTGATTTTTAGTTTTAAGTCCTCCTGCGTGAGAACAAACAGCAATTCCTTTAAAATTTTTCTAGTCTGTAACTGGACAAACACGCACCAGGTATACCGTTTCCTCTTTGCGTCCTGCGCATGCTCAGTAGGAGGAGATTTACCCAAATATCCATTCTAATGTGGATGGAGATATTTTGAAAAACACCTGGTGTGGACGCCTATCATTTTTATGCAAAACCAGCGTTTTCTAAATTATCCGGTCTAGTGTGGACGTAGCCTTAAATAGGCACATGGGTGATAGAAAAATGGAGGGCTATGTGGGAGGGAAAGGTCAGATTGATCTTAGAGCAGGTTAAAAGATTGGCACAACACCATAGGTCCAAGGGCCTATAACGTGTTTTAATGTTCTATATCGGGGCACAGGTATATTTAAAAAGAAACCAGCATGTCAGAATTTTTCAATATTCAGAATTGAATTCAAAACTATCACTAGTTGTTAATTATTTAATTGTTTTAGAAATGCAAATCATATGATAATTTATTTTCCAGTTCCTTCATTCTATCTCACTACTCATCCTTTGTTTCTAGGAGTTACCCAAATGAATTGTTCATATTTTACTTCCATGTTCTTGAGCGCTGTATGGAGTGTTTCAACAGTTCCTTTATGGGTGCTCTGCAACTTCTCTGAAAGCATATTCCCCTCTGACTTTTAATAGCTTCATGAAGCTTTAACATATTATTAAATTCCTCAGAAAATTAAAGGATAGGGTTCCCCAGTCTGGGATTTCTAGCGACGAATGGTCTGATCACAGGTTGCTGGTCGGGACTGTGCACTATTGGTTTTTCTGCTTTTCAAACGTCTGCTCAAGTGAGCTAACAAAGCAGGGAATGCAGCAGGCCAGGCAGCATCTCTAGGAAGAGGTGCAGTCGACGCTTCAGGCCGAGACCCTTCGTCAGGACTAACTGAAGGAAGAGTTAGTAAGAGATTTGAAAGTGGGAGGGGGAGGGGGAGATCCAAAATGATAGGAGAAGACAGGAGGGGGACGGATGGAGCCAAGAGCTGGACAGGTGATAGGCAAAGGGGATATGAGAGGATCATGGGACAGGAGATCCGGGGAGAAAGACAAGGAGGGGAACCCAGAGGATGGGCAAGGGGTATAGTCAGAGGGTCAGAGGGAGAAAAAGGAGAGTGAGAGAAAGAATGTGTGTATAAAAATAAATAACAGAAGGGGTACGAGTGGATGGTGGGGCATTAGCGGAAGTTAGAGAAGTCGATGTTCATGCCATCAGGTTGGAGGCTACCCAGACGGAATATAAGGTGTTGTTCCTCCAACCTGAGTGTGGCTTCATCTTTACAGTAGAGGAGGCCGTGGATAGACATGTCAGAATGGGAATGGGATGTGGAATTAAAATGTGTGACGACATGTCAGAATGGGAATGGGATGTGGAATTAAAATGTGTGGCATGTCAGAATGGGAATGAGATAAGTGGTGTTAAACGCGACCAGAATATAGGTGATAAGTCAACTATAAGTCATTTGTAAGTGGCTAATATACTCAATTTCATTTCTAAAGGGATTTATCTAATGAATTTAATATTAAACACACAGCGCATATTTTCCTTCCATGAATGTAGTGATAAGTCAATTATAACAGTGGTCCCAAACCTCCAGTCTGCGAAGAATGCAGCAGTACAGCGGTGGCCAGAACGCACCCAGCACATCTTTAAGAAAAAAGCCGAAATAAACAAGCTAATTGATTAAGTGCCGCCTAGCACGTAAACGTCGGCCCAGATCAGAGATGACGCAATCAGCAACCGCTTCTGATCTGGGCTGACATTTACGTGCCGGGTGGCACCTAATTAATTAGCTTGTTTATTTCGGCTTTTTTCTCAAAGATGTGCTGGGTGCGTTCCAGCTACCGCTGTATTCTTTGCGACCCGGAGGTTGGGGACCACTGAATTATAATTCACTTATAAGTCAATAGCATCATAACATTTTAAGTAACGTTTGGATATTAAACACACAGCGCATATTTTCCCCGTATGAACATATAAAATCATCGCAACACACCAATATCGCTGAAACAGTGGAAGCCCTGAGCTTGTTTTCCTGCAATAAGACGGTCCCATCGAGAGGTGATGGGAGACAGCGATACTCAAAGGGGGTTCCTTATGTCCAGTCTATTCTGCAATTTAGTTTTCGTTGCATTCATTGCAGAAAACTCCACTTCACAGAAATATGTTGGAAATGGAAGCAACATTTTCAGTGCTTTCGTGGCTATCTCAGGATAGTCAGCCTTGACTTTGATCCAGAATGCCGGCAGAGATGTTATGTCAAACATACTTTTCAGCCCGCCGTCATTTGCAAGCTCAAGGAGTTGATCTTTTTCCCCGTGCTGACATGGATGATTCACCGGGGACATTCACAAATGGGTCACGGACGCATTCTTTTGCACAACTAGGGTCACTGATGACCTCTCGTGCGTTAAAATTCAACAGTGCGTGACAGGGAATGAGGAAAGGTGCAGCTGACTCATATCGTTTCATATCGCCAGATCATACTGTTTCCTCGCGGCCCGGTGGTTGGGGACCACTCTTAGCATGAAGAGAGACCAATCAAGATGCTCGCTCTCCCTCTCAACGAAATCTATTTCCCGGATATTGTATATAATTTCCGGGCGTCAGGGAGCCACTATCGATATGCACGAGAATCCCGGAACTTCCGGAAGAGGTGGAATGTCTGAATATGTAGTGGGTTTTTTAAACTTAATGTTGGGTGTAAATCCCTGCCAGCCCTTACCTACCTACCTGAGTAGAGGTTAAAATGACTGCCAGAGAGTTATTAATGATGTTTAATCCATTTTTCATCAGCTGAAGCTGCTCAGAAACCAGTCCTAAACAAGAGAATAAATGCTGATGCTTGCAAATCCAAGCAACTCACACAAAATGCTGGAGGAGCTCAGCAGGCCAGGCAGCACCTATAGAAAAAAGTACAGTCGACATTTTGGGCTGAAACCCTTTGGCAGGAAAATCTGGAAACCCTTCTCAGCCTGAAACATTGACTGTACCGTTATTCATAGGTGCTGCCTGACCTGCTGAGCATCTCCAGTATTTGGTGTGTGTTGTTGAGAAACTAGTCCTTATGGGTTTTCTTTTACAGAGATCAAACTTCAAATAAATTGAATTATTGCTATGTGAATCAATTGCCAGATATTTGAGCAGGAATTTGAAACTGGGATTACACTTTTTTTGGAATGCACAACATTCAAGCGCAAAATGGAACTTACTAAAAAAGCATTAAATTGATAAAAAAAATCCCAATTATTAAGTCTTTTAAGGTGGTTTTAACCCAAAAATCTTTTCCTGCATATTTCCCAAATGCAGCAGCCTGAAATGTTCACAACTGCTGCATTAGGAAGTGAGTACAGTTTGAAAGAACAATTTCCACTAGGAAGTGAGTACGGTTTGAAAGAACAATTTGCATGGCAGCTGCAGTAGAGCAGCATAAAGCAGCACCATAGAGATTAGGGAAAACATTGTCATGGAGCCAGTGCTCTTACCTCTTACCTGTATGTCTCGCCTCCATCTGTGCAATTTGGCTGTATCCATCCCTGTACTCTGGGTGGAAACAACCCACAATAAATAATGAGTTTAGTCCTGATAAAGCCTCAGTAAAGTTCTGATGAAGGGTCTCAGCCCGAAACATCTTTTCAATAGATGTTGCCTGGCCTGCTGAGTTCCTCCAACATTTTGTGTTTTGCTTGGATTTACAGCATCTGCAGATTTTCTCCTGACGGTGAAGAATGGGGGTCTCAGCCTGAAATGCAGACAATTTATTCCTTTTCTTAGATGCTGCCTAACTAATTGAATTCCTCCAGTATTTTGTGTGTGTTGCTCAGGATTTCCAGCATCTACAGAATCTCTTGTGTTTACAATAATCTAATGTGTTTTTGTGAGCAAATTGGTCCAAATTACACTGACTGAGTGCATTGACTTCCCACCCGAATGCTACTATCTGGTTCCATTGGATAATCTCCTCTACAATGGGAATGAAAATTAAAAATTTGTGTCATAATTTTATGTATGTTTCTGTGCAATTCAAATCTCTAATCTGTTTGCCCTCTGCCTTTTCATGGCCCACTCTACCCTCTTATCATTTCACAGTTGATGGAGAATGCAGAATTTCAGCTCCTGGGCAATTAGCATTAGCAATTTGCAACCAGCTGTTTGCAAATTGGTTGTTTGCAAATTGGTTCATGTTCACCTGCGTAACAACATTCCTTCTCTCACTGCAGCAAAGTGCTTGGCCAACGCTGAAAGACTTCTCACAATAATCAAATTGAAATGGAGGAATCACTAATCAGTAACATATGGACACTGGCTGCTTAGGCAATGCAGTCTCACACCAAGTTTATCATAACAAATGCGCTCTTTCAAATTCATTCCACTTTTAAAGCTGCTATGCCCAACAAGCCTGTTTAGAATTTGAATATTTTATTGAACAAGGATCCTCTTTAATCCTTTTAAAGTTTATCACTACTTTTGTTTCACTTTCCCTTCCTTGAACTTTCTATTCTGAATTAGTAAGACTTGTTAGCCTTGACTGAGCTGTAATAACTCAGTGATATCATTTAATTCATTGTATGATATTTTAGACGTGTATTTGCATTTTGACTTGAAACTCAGTATATTACGTAATTCTGAAGTGTTCAGGAGAGACAAATGGTTGAGAATGAAAGCAAAGGGTCGTAGCCCAAAGCATCGACTGTTAATTCATTTCCATAGATGCTGCCTGACCTGCTGAGTTCCTCCAGCATTTTGTGTGTGTTGCTTTGCATTTCCAGCATCTTGTGGATATACGAAATGCTGTCTTTTCCAAGTAGTAAATTGCAGCAAGGCAGAACCTATAAACTGAAATGTAATAACTCCCCCTTTGTTATTAACATTATGCTATGACTGGTGACACTCACTCTGTCATTATTTAATAGACCTTCAGACCTCAATCCACAATATTCAATTTTAATTTTCTGATCCACAATTTATAATGCTGTTTATTGAACCGTGATTGTTAAGGATTGTTCTTTGTTTCACCATGATTTTTCATTTAGAACAGATTTAGCATGAATGTATAAGCCTATGTGATGTTACTAGGTGTACAGAATTCATCAGATCCTGATCATGTTGATGCAGATCTTGAGCTTCCTACAAGAAAGAAATCTGGAAAAATTCTAAAACCCATGTCGTCGTTCTTTGTCACAATATCCTTGCAGCTAATTTGTCAATTTATCATTGGAAATTGATCCTTTAGATTTTAACCTTACATGCAGATTTGTCTTAAGAACTTCTAGCATCCAGCTTCTGTGAATATATCTGTTGAGATTGTATTTCAATTATTTAGAAACTATCTTATCGAAATTGATGTGAAACCTTCACAAAGGTTCACAAATGAATCTACAAAAATTTAGAATGTGTCTCCAACGTTATCTTCACTATTCTGTTTCTCCGCATTTCTTCTTGCAAGTTTATTTTAACATTCCAATTATTACCTACACAATTTGAAGGACGTGACCAAACCTATATTTATTTCTTTACATAATTGGTTTAATTTACACCAGCTTGAAGTTTGGATTTGTGGAGATCCGTATCTGTCTGATTAATATAATAAATTGCAACAGATATGTTTACATCATACAAATTATCTGCATTCAAGTAGTAGAGGTAATTAACCCAACATCATTCATTTGAATTATAATAGAAATAAGTCCATGATCAAAACCACATGCTCAGATGTAACTGAAGCATGAAACCAAGATATTCTATAATTAAAAATTGATAATTTGAGAATGATCTGTTTAAAACCTAAAAGCTTTTATTTCCAGATGGCTGCACAATGGTGCAAGTTACACACTGTATTTCACAGAGCACTGAGCAATATTTTTATTTCGAAAGATACATTTTCAAGTTTTAGCTCACACATAAGAACATTTTGAATAGTATTATATTATTTCAAGTCTTTACCCACTGATCTGTTCTCCCTCTAGCTCAATGCTAGCTCATTTAGTAAAATTGTTTGCTGTTATGTTGAACCATTAACTTATTTCAAATAAGCAAGTTAATACACTACACATTTTAAAAAGACAACAAATTCTCATAAAATTCCCTTCCCTGTATTTTAATATGACTGTTACCTCTTGAGTTAACAGTTAATTATTCATTGAAACAATAGAGAAATGTCTATTATTGTACAATGCAAGTTTTGCTAAAACACATCAAATGTAAGTGTAAGAAAGTCTAATTTTTAAAAATAGAGGGCTATGGGTAACCCTAAGTAACTTCTAAAGTAAGTACATGTTCCGCACAGCATTGTAAGCCGAAGGGTCTGTATTGTACTGTAGGTTTTCAATGTTTATAATTTTGATGAAAATATATTTTAAAAGTATGTAAACTTTGAGATGTTGGATCCTGAAGAGAAGAAATATTTAGCATTTTTTGATCAACCAAATCCTAATTGATAAACTGAAGATGTTTTTCATAAGTTGGGACAAGGTATTAATTCTTTACTATCGATGTTAGAGTTTACTTTTCTAGTACTACAGTTTCTAGTGCTATTCATTTGTGTGCTTTAATGTTTTAAGTGGGTGTCAAATTACTCCCCATCTGTTCAAGTTTGACAATTTTTAAATAAATGTAATGTTTCATACATTTTCTGCAGAATCTATCAACCATCCATTTTTATCTCAAAAGAACAGTGATGAAACATCAGTTAGCAGGAGTCTGTAAGTGAAGTAGGTGGACCATTTAAAGGTGCACTCTGTAATCTCTATTTTATTGTAATCTCCTTATTAAATCCTTTTTGTTGAAAGGAATTAACTGTCGGGGGTGTAAAGAAGCTCCTTTTGCTCTTGCTGAACAGGTCACTGAACTGCTATGTCTTTGATAATAATACAGGCATTTTCCCGTGTCTCCCACAGAGATTTGTGCAGTAGACTGTAGCAGCCATGGCATCTGCATTGGAGGCACCTGCCGCTGTGACGAAGGATGGATGGGCAGTTCCTGTGATCAGCGAGCGTGTCACCCACGCTGCAATGAGCATGGGACTTGTAAGAATGGCAAGTGTGAATGCAGCCCTGGGTGGAATGGAGAGCACTGCACTATTGGTAGGATTTAAGAAAAGCACATTTAATCTGTTTGTATTGCTGTCTGGCATGAGCAGATCGTTAAATGGAACTTTAAACTTTTGTTGTGATTTTTCATTTGTGGTTTATTGTTCTTTTGTGGCCAGAGAAGAAGGAGCACTTAGTCCATTGTGTTGTTAAACTTACTTTGCAATATCCTATTCTCTTCACTCTTTTACTCTTTCTATCACTGCATCATTGTAGTAAGATGTCGTAGTTCAATTCTAATAAATACATTTATCATTAATTGTGCAACATTGGTCAGAAATATGAGGCATGCTAAAATTGTCAACTAAAGTAGGATATTCCCAACTGTTTGTTTTAAATCATTAAATTTTAGATTAAAGTCAAAATCATATTGGATTCACTTTTATTGATATTTTAATTTCTGGGAGAACTTTGAAACAATTTTACCAACAGGGCAGTACTTGTTCTGTTCAAATCCTCAAGGAACTAATTCCATACTATCAATAGATAGTCAAATCTATAGGATGTAGAAACGTTATCCAGAAATTTAAGACATATAGCACAATTTTTTCAACGATGTTGCTATGAAACTCAAATATATCTAGATAAGAATGGGATTACAGAAATCTCTGGGTGGCATCATGCCACTACAAAATTAATTAGACACTTTAATATCAAATCACACTAGTTCCAATTATTCATTTTCTGTACCTGTCTTGCACTTAAGACCATAAGACATTAGACACAGAAGTAGGCCATTCGGCCCATTGATTCTCCATTTACCATTCCATCAGGGCCGAACTATCATCCCTCTCAACTCCAAGCTCCTTCCTTTTCCCCATAACCTTTGATGCCCCAACTAATCAAGAACCTCTGCTTTAAGTATACTCAATGGCTTTGCCTCCACAGCCATATGTGGCAATGAATTACACAGATTCACCACCTACTGGTTAAAGGAATTCAATCTCATCTCATTTCTAAAGGGATGTTTTACTATTCCGAGTCTGTGCCCTCTGGTCCTCGACTATGGGAAACATCCTCTTCACATCCATTTGATGTAGGGCTTTGAATATTCAATAGGTGTCAATGAGATTCCCCACCCCCATCCTTATTCTTCTTAACATCAGCGAGCATAGGCCCAAGATCATCAAATGTTCCTCATACATTAACCCTTTCACTCCTGGGATCATTCTCATGAATCACCTTTGGACCCTCTGCAATACCAGCACATCCTTCCTCAGCCAAGTGGTCCAAAACTGTTCACAGTATTTCAAGTGCAGTCTGACAATGCCTTATGTCGCTTCAGAATTACATCCTTTCTTTTATTTTCCAGTCCTTTTGAAATTAATGCTAACTTTGCATTTACCTTCCTTACCACTGACTCAAGCTGCAAGTTAATCTGTAGATAATTCTGTATGAGGACTCCCAAGTTTCCTTGCAACTCTAGTTTCTGAATTACCTTCCTGTTTAATAATAACATCCACTGCACAATGTCACTTTAGAGTTTACTGGTGAAATTAATTCATATGGCCTGAGGGCCATTTACAGCAGTGCAATCTACAGAAATCCTCTCTAACCTAACCCTAAATTAGCCTCACACTGGTAATTTGATTGAGGTTAGTCCCTTTAATTTACTTAGCTGCTTGACTGAGACCCCATTCCATGCCTTAACTTGACTCAGCCCCCAATCCATGCCTTATCTTGACTCAGCCCCCAAACCATGCCTTGTCTTGACTGAGTCCCCATTCCATGCCTTATCTTGACTCAGACCCCAAACCATGCCTTGTCTTGACTGAGTCCCCATTCCATGCCTTATCTTGACTCAGACCCCAATCCATGCCTTATCTTGACTTGTCCCCAATCCATGCCTTATCTTAACTCAGATTCCAATCCATGCCTTATCTTGACTCAGTCCCCAATCCATGCCTTATTTGACTCAGCCCCCAAACCACGCCTTATCTTGACTGAGCCCCCAATCCATACCTTAGCTTGACTCAGACCCCAATCCATGCCTTGTTTTGACAGACTCCAATCCATGCCTTATCTTGACTTGTCCCTAATCCATGCCTTATCTTGACTCAGCCCCCAAGCCATGCCTTATCTTGACTCAACCCCCAAACCATGCCTTGTCTTGACTGAGTCCCCATTCCATGCCTTATCTTGACTCAGACCCCAATCCATGCCTTATCTTGTCTTGTCCCCAATCCATGCCTTATCTTAACTCAGACTCCAATCCATGCCTTATCTTGACTGAGTCCCCAATCTATGCCTTATCTTGACTCAGACCCCAATCCATGCCTTATCTTGACTGAGTCCCCAATCCACGCCTTAACTTGACTCAGACCCCCATCCATGCCTTATCTTGACTTGTCCCCAATCCATGCCTTATCTTAACTCAGACCCCAATCCATGCCTTATCTCGACTCAGACCCCAATCCATGCCTTATCTTGACTGAGTCCCCAATCCATGCCTTATCTTGACTCAGACCCCAATCCATGCCTTATCTTGACTCGGACCCCAATCCGTACCTTATCTTGACTCAGACCCCAATCCATGCCTTATCTTGACTCAGACCCTAATCCATGTCGTGACATTCAGGCATGAATCTAAGTTGGTTCTGATCTATATGTTTATTTAATCCTGAAACTTAACCCTCAGTCCCCAGTTAAATGATTGCGCCAAGTGTCCTGTCCAGGTTAAGTTGCATTTAAAAGTGTTGGCTAAATTTAATAGACTTAATGCCTTAAATTTTTAAGTGTATTTGCAATTTATACAGAGCACAACTTTCCACTTACCACTCAATACATATTCTGTGAACCCAAGATTTTCTTTGACAAGTTGCTATTGTAACACAGAAAAATGACAAGGTTGAAATCAGAACCAGAAATGCCCTCAGGGTAAAAAGGTTATCACGATAGGTCAATAACCTGTTGAAGCTAGAAGTACCACAAATGTAATAGGGTTTAATACTGTAAAAACAAGGTGAGGCAGGAAGGATGAACAAATGGGATAATCTATGATAGGAAGATACCGGTGATTAAATGACAGAAGTGATAATGGTGCTCAGAGAAAACATGGTAAGAAAACAAAGAAAGCACAAAAATTGGTTCAAGAAGGGATGTAAAATTTGATGCAATGTTCAGTGTTAAATGCGACATTAGAAATAGAGATGCTGTCCCTTAACCTTCTATTCAGTTTTATTGAACCTTTATTGTGCTCTAAGGGCAAAAAGATCATGACAGGAGATAGAAATAGATGTCTTTTAAATGTGAAAGTGGCCAGTCCTTTTGTGTAATTAGATATTATTGAGTCATACAGCACTACAGAAGAGAAACTGGTCATTCAGTCCATTCCGCTTGTGCCAATTTGTTCCTCTGCCTAGTCCCATCGACCCACACCCCTCCCAACCATGTATTTATCCAAACTTCTTTTAAATGTTGCAATCAAATCCGCATCTACCACTTCCACTGGTGGCTCATTCCACACTCATGTCACCCTCTGAACGGAGAAGTTACACATCAGATTCCCCTTAACATTTAACCTTTCACCCTTGACTCATGACCTCTAGTAGTAGTCCTATCGAACCTCAGTAGAAAAAGCTTGCTTGTATTTACCCAGTCTATACTCCTAATAATTTTATATACCCCTGTCAAATCTCTGCTCATCCTGCTACATTCCAGAGAATAAAACCCTAACTAATTCAACCTTTCCTTATAACTCAACTTCTCAAGTACCAACAACATCCTTGTAAATTTTCTCTGTACTCTTTCAACATTACTGATATCTTTCTTCTAGGTAGGTGACCAGATCTGCACACAATTCTCCAAATTTGAACTCACCAACTTTGTTAACAACTTCAACATAACATCACAACTCAATACTTTAATTTATGAAGGCCAATGTGCCTAAAGCTCCTTTGACTGTATCCACCTGTGATGCTGTGTTCAAGGAACTAATGATCTGTGTTCCCATTCTACCGCGCTTCTCAGTGCCCTACCGTTCACTAAGCACGACCCAACCTGGTTTATCCTTCCAAAGACAGACACATAACTTCCTCTGACTGAAGCATTGTCTCCAATTCAAAAATATTTAAAATAAAATAAAGGTATGTCTAGTGAGGATGCTTCATAGATATAAAATAAAAAGAAACAAATGCTTACAATATTGGCTAACAATATTGCTTCTTTTCCCATTTGTGTCTTTCCTTAGCCCTTGCTTTCTTTTGCTCTGATTCTGTCTGTATCAATATGTGACTAGCTTTACAAATGGACACAAATATTTCTGAAGCCTGGACTCTTTTTTTTTCCCCTACTAAATAAGCATAACAGTTTAATTTCACATAACTGAACATAACATGAAAATTAATTGTTTTATTCTGTAAACTTTTGTATTAAGATTAATGTGAGACTGGCTTCCTAACAGAGACATACCATTCAACAGCATTGCATAACTAAGCTGTTTAATGCATAGAGGCAGATAGGGCAATAAATTATTTATTATTTTGTAAGGATAATTTAAATGTTAATATGTTTGAATCTATGTATAAATATACTAATGAACAGAACTGTCTTCCAAATTATCCTATGGATTAGTGTGCTAAATACATATTGTACAGTGTACAAAGGATGCTTTCTCCATTCAGGTTACATCTTAGCTGAAAAGTAAAATGATGATTCTGACTCTGAAGGAGAAAATTCACAAATCTTTTCAAAGTTAAATCATAATAAATAATTATCAATCTGATTATTTTTGTTGTATATGTACCTAATCCATTTGCCATTGTGAATTGTTCTGTTACCTCCTTCAATCTTCTATTTACATTAAAGAATCATTGAGTCAGTAGCTAACCACCCAGCCTCTCAAAATGAACCAGCAGTGATTATATAACAGATAATCTGCATCTTAATTCCATATTCTAAATGCCCTTTGATATAATCTAACCTCTGAAAGATATCTATTAATACCATCTCAGAAATTTCAATCAGCCCCACATATATAACAGTTTTTATGGACTGTTTTGCATGATTTCACAACATAGTTGACCTGATAATAATAAGTTCATTGTTCTGCACAGTCATTTATTTTAGAAGTAGAGATAGAAACTCATAATTTAATATTCCACATCCACCTGAGGGATATGCCCCACTTTCAAAAACACTAGATTTGATAACAATAAAACCATCTGAATTTGAAAAAAATAAAATTTGCATTTATTTATCTTCTACTGAACAGCAACTTGTAAAAGCTGCAGTAATTTTGGAAATCTTTTAGAGTCCTCTCAGACATCAGTATACCTCCCACCTCACTGAGTGGCAGTATTCCATGTGTCTGATCAAACTCTATTGAAATATAGCTACAACTCCTGAAATTTCAAACTTCTTGAAGTAAATGCAATATTCCACGAAACTTCCTGATTATGTCTTTCCTGTATCATTGTGATCTTCATGGGCACTCAGACCAGTCATTTCAAATACAGATGGAATATATCAAGGTTTTCGAGATTAGATCCATATGTCAGTTATCAATTCTCCTGATTGTGTATTTATTATTCTTCAGTTAAATGAATTGGTACCTTCTGTATTTAAATCTTTGCTAATAGGATATCCTAACAAAATGTTAATCTTTACCATGTGCAAAATATTCAGCTTTCACCACTCAAAAGAACTAAAACTATTCCTGAATTTCTACTGTGCAGCCTTTGATTCCACCATTATAAATCCTCCACTGAGTCTTAAAATTCCAGCAAATCTTTTCCGTGTAATTATCATTATCTTTCAATCTCTGCAGTTTATAATAATCAAACATGAGTAACGACCTCTAGCATCTAGCTTGATACTGATGCTTGTTCCTTAAGCTTCACCAGCAGAAAGTAATCATGCACTATTACCTGGTAATTTTAAAAACTGGAATTAATATAAATCTTCTATTGGGAATAAAACAGGGAGTTGTATAAAAATGGTAGATTGAGACGAACCAAAAATATAACTTTAATGTTGAAAATTATATGGTAAAACAAGGATATGCACAGGATATGCATATTCCAATGTAACCTAAAAGCATCTTTGAGAAGGCAAACTATCCTGTAGGCTAATCATCAAACAACATATGACATCTGGCCACACAAGGTGATATTTGGCCATGACCAAAGGTTTATTCAGGAAGAGATGTTTTAAGGAGGCAAAGAGCAGTCAAAAAGAAAAGTTTAGACAATGAATTCCAGGCCACTGGATGTTAGTACTTGAATATATGGCTGCTGGATTGGAGAGATTTAATTTTGACGATGTGACCAGAATTCATGGGAAGTAGTAACTCAGAATGGCCGGCTGGTGGCGTAGTGGCATCAGTGCTGGACTTCGGAGTGAAGGCTCTCGAGTTCGAATCCAGCCGGCTCCCTTGCATGCTTTCCATCCATGCTGAGTTGAGCGTCCAGCTAGCAACTTGGCCTCGTAAAAATAAGAAAGCCTGCTAAAAAAAAAAGCCATCATGATGGCTTCCCGATGACTCCACTTGGAGTTAAGGGCTTTCTTCTTCTAGTAACTCAGAAAGTTAAACTGAATCATCTATATAATCTGCATATTCTTTATCACAAGAATTTTCAAGTGTTTCTTATATTGTACATGTGTAAATACTTGGTATGATATTGAAAAAATAGAATGAAAGCCAGAACACCAGATAAAGTATTTGCACAATCCTTTTTTTGTACCATAAATGTACTGTTTTTATTGACATTTTACTGCTAATGTTTCTTTTTGTTTTGTTTTGTAATGTAATGAATGAATAACCTCGGTAGAAATCTTGTCATTTCAATCTCTCCTGAATTACTTGTGTGCTTTATCTCTCAAGCTCACTATCTGGATAAGGTAGTGAAAGGTATGGTTTTCTTTCCTATGCCTTTTATAAACTCTTCATGGAATGTTTTAAAATGTGCCTTTTAAAATCAATTTGATTCTGCAATTGCGTTATAATTCTGCTAATTCTTTATCAGTATGAATTTGTACTTTTATTTTCTTTTGCTGTTTGGAGGGTATTACAAGTAGATAGTCAATTGCTGCACTTTAGTTTGCTAATCTTCAGAACAGCTAATACTTCTGTTAATAATGCAGCTGAGAACTACAGAAGAAAATGAAATGTTACTCTTAACATAGAACACAGCACCATACAGGCCCTTCAGCCCACGATGTTGTGCTGACTTTTAAATGCACTGAAATCAATTTAAACATCAGGCAGGAGGATCAGGGTCATTAGGTGCCACACCACCAGGTTCAGGCACAGTTATTTCCCTACAACCATCAGGCTACTGAAGCACAGTGGATAACTTCACTCACCAAAACACTGAATTGATTCTACAACCTACAGACTCACTTTCAAGGATGCTACAACTCATGATCCCAATATTATTTTTTAATTTATTTGCACAATTTGTCTTATTTTGCACACTGGTTGTTTGTCAATATTTGTTTAGTCAAAGTCGAGGTAAAGTTATTATCAAAGTACATGTATGTCACCATATAGTAACCTTGTTGCAAGTATTTACATGCAAATAAAGAAATACAATAGTATTTATGAAAAACTGTACAGTTCAACTGTATTGAGTGCCAAGTTCAGTGCAGAGCTCTGTATTCAGTATCAGCCAGTGTCCTACATGATGATTGGCTCTCAGCACTATCTTTCTGAGATATTTTGCAGGATATCTGAACTCAATCAGATGCTTTCTGCACGTGAACACATGAAATTCCTTTAGAGCAGAACTAGTGCACATCCTTGCCCTTTTGTGATCTGGCAACTTTTGTTGTCCTCTCTATTTTCTACACCATGGTGCCCAATTATTCACTACATGTAGACCCCTCCTCATTCCCAGCCCATGAAATATGCACCATGCCTGTCTGAGAGCTGGCTGCATGTGCAAGATAAAGTACTACTTTGCATTCACCTTCTCTGCCTTTACCTGCTTCATCCAGTTCCTGGGTAACCGCAGTAAATGTCAATGAGAGACATTCATTTGGTTCTAGTGAATGGGCAGCAGAGAGTTGAAGGTGCACAGTTACAACCTCTGTGACTTCCCAGTCAGAAGAGTTTGGTGAATGATAAAAATTGGGACACGAGAAGGTAACCTGAGTATTCAGATGCCTTCTGTACAGGTGATCACTTACTCAGCAACATCCTTTTCTGAACTGGGATTACAATCTTCTTGGTGGAGTATTTAAAACTCAGACACAAACAGAGTATGTTCTTTATAAAAGCTTTTCTCCTAATTTTCTTAAATATATCACTCTTTATTGGCCTCCCTGTAAAGATAAGTATGTCCCTCCTTTTGAGCCTTTAATAAATTGCAGTTAAGTCTCTCTTCAGCCTCCACTGTTGCAATGGAAACAAATTAACCCAATCCAATTTATAATTAAAGCTAACATTTTTTCCACTCTTGGCAACATTCCCATAAATTTCCTTAACACCCTCTTTAATGCAGTCACATCAGTCTTGAAATGTGGTGCTTAGAGTTGTCTGCAGCAGCTAATCCTATTGATGTTTTATGCTTGACATCCTCTTATGTTTGACATCCCAAAGTGCAACACCGCACACTTGTTTGGAGTAAACTCCATCTGCCATTTCTCTACCCATGTTTCCAGCTAAGCTATATACTACTGTTTACATTGACAATCTTCCTCAGTATTCACAAGTCCACCCATTTTTGTGTCATCTGCAAACTTACTCATCAGCCAACCTATATTTTCATTATCACCATTTAGATTTAAATTTTAGGTTCAGATTTACTTATCAAGTGTACATTGTAACATTGAAATGTGTCATTTGTGTTATCAATCAACACACCTAAGGATGTGGGGACAACCCACATGTGTTGCCACACATTGTGGTGCCAACATAGACTGAATATTATGAACAGAAGAGGTTCCAACACTTATCATTGTAGAACAAAGCTCCAGTGAGAGTAGCACCCCTCCACCATTAACCTCTCTTTTCTATGCCCAAGCTAATTTTGAATCCAATCTACCAATGAAACCAATTTTATTTAATCTTCTGGATCAGCCTACCACAAAAGACCTCATTAAATATGATATATACACAATTCCATTGCCCTGTCTTTGTCACTCCCATGGGGTATCTGCCTGTGGTTCCTGTTAGATTTCATCTTACATTTTAATCAGTACTGAAGGCCATTCAGCCCACAGTTTTGCCATGCAAGCCTACACAAAGGAGTCATTTCCAGTTGCCAATTATAAAACCATAAGCTTCAGGAGTAAAATTTGGCCATTATTCCCATCGAGTCTGCTCTGCCATTTCATCATTGCTGATCCACTTTTTCCTCTCAGCCTCAGTCTCCTTCCTTCTCCCTGTATCCCTTCATGCCCTGACCAATCAAGAATCTTATCAGACTTGGCGTCCTCAGCCACCTGTGGAGCGATTAAACTATCAATAGTTATTTGAGATGTGGGACAGAACAAGAACACTCTCAGAAAACCCCCATGGTCACAGAGAGTACACACACCCTCTGTGTACACAGCACCCACAGTCAGAATCAAATTTTGGGTAGTCTTGACTGCTGTACCACTATAGACAGAGAATAATGGTTACCTGCTGCACTAACTGAGATCAGTTCTTTCAGCACAGAATGCAAATCTGAACAGGTGGTTCTTGTTTGGTACACATTTTGCAATAGAATCAATTGAAAGTTCCCTACCAAACATTGTTGATCGGTCACAAACTGTTTACAGTGATGGATGTGTTGCTACTGGTTTGGTAATTAATCATTCAGTGCATGCTGCTGTTATTGGCTCTGAAACACTGATGTTTGCCCCTTACTCTTGACTCTTTTTCTGCTTTTTAATCTATGCTTAGCTCATTAAATCTAATCTCACTTCATTTCAAATACCCAGGATGGAACCATTCTTCAAATTCATTGAACTTTGCGAGCTGAAATTTTGTTTATCATTGTTTTCAGCTTGAATGTCTCACATTAACATTTACAATACCTTAACATAAAACATTAATAAACTGGAATTGAAGATCATTTGTACTAATTTAAAGTGCAAATGGGCAGTTTATTCTGCACACCACATGGAAGTATAACTGATTCCAATTTGGACACCTTTTCTACAGTTTAAAATATGCAGTTGCTGTTTGTCAAGTGCCTATTTTTCACAGGATGGTTATGTGAAGTTATTGCTATATAATTACCTTGCTTGAAAGTGATGAAGATTTAAATCGATCTTAGTTCTAAATGTATTTTGTTACCTACCCCTTCCCCACTGGCATCTTAACATTCAACCCTTGCATATTCTACATGCGAAGCAATTAATTTGTTTATAACACCAGCTACAAAATTGTCATTCATTATAGCGTATTCCCTCAGGCATTTCTTAAAAATTCTAACCTACATTAATATTACAATGAACATAGTGTTCATGAGAAAGAAAGAATATCTTTGCTTATTCAAATAAGCTTATCAATTTTCACAAACCTGTAACTTCTACCCAGTTTCCTGAGAATGTCAACATCACTTGACTGGTAGTCTAGAATGTGCATCACTTGCAATAAATATTATAGATGACTTTCAGACATTAATCTTGATGCAATTAATCTAATTCTGCAATCAGAACAGAACTTATATCTTCTTGCCAAAATAAATATTGTACTGCTGAAGTTTTCTGGCGAAAGTACAGAGCTGATCATGTTGTGGAACCATAGTTTAAATGTTATTACCTAACAGAAGTCCTACCAGAGTCAGATTTTTGTGAGTAGTAGAGCACTAAGTTTTGCAGTACAACAGAGGCATCCAGGAATTTAGGTGCATAGTGGCATCACAGGTAAATAGGGTTGTTGAGAGCTTTTGGCACATTGGCCTTCAGAAATCAGAGCATTGGGTAAAGGAATGTCATGTTGAAGTTGTTTAAGATGTTGGTGAGGCTGAAGATGGATTATTCTGGGTAGTTCTGGTCACTTACCTACGGGAAACATAGCAATAAGATTGTAAGAGTGCAGAAAATTATTAGAATTAGAATTTTATTTCTTACATCCATCTCACAACATGAGGGAGTAAAAATCTTTTTGTTGCATCTCTGTCACAATGTACAAGCAATAAGGAAGGGAGATGTGGAAGGATATTGCCCAAACACTAAGATTGTGTACACCGGCTGGTGGCATCGTGGCATCAGCACCAGACTTCAGAGCAAAGGCTCCCGAGTTTGAATCCAGCTGGCTACCTTGCACGTTTTCCATCGTGCTGGGTTGAGCGTCGAGCTAGCAACTCGGCCTCATAAAAATAAGAAAGTCTGTTAAAAAAATGGCGTCCCAATGACTCCACTGGAGCTAAGGGCATTCTTCTACTAAGATTGTGTACATAATTGTTTTGTATACATGCACGTACAGTCAGATACAATTGGGGCACAATTAAGAGCATCCTGACTGGCTGCATCACTGCCTGGTATGGGAGCTGTACTTCCCTCAGTCACAGGTTATTTCTTCGGCAGTTTGAATGGGGCACAACTGCGCAAGCTCGTGGAGGTCAGCCAGTGAGAACAGCAGGAAGAGTTTAAAAACGAGCAGAGTTGAGAAGATGATGGTCATTTCTTCAGCAGTTTGAATGGGGCACAACTGAGCAAACGCGTGGAGGTTGGCCAGTGAGAACAGCGGGAAGAGTTTAAAAGAAAGACAGATTTACAGAGCGGGCAACGGAGTAGAGGGAGACAGAATAGGAAGGCTTTGGCTCAACAGGGCTTAGGTGATAAAGGGTCAAGGCGAGGTTGGTTATCTGTTTAAAAGGAAGACAGAGAGTATGTGTGTCAGGCCGGTTTTCCGTGCTCAGTGTCAGATGTGGGAAGTCCTAGAGGCTCCCAGCCTCCCGGATGACCTCATCTGCACCAGGTGCGTCGAGCTGCAGCTCCTTAGAGATGGCATTAGTGAACTGGAGCTGCAGCTCGATGACCTTCATCTGGTCAGGGAGAGTGAGGAGGTGATAGAGAGGAGCTATAGGCAGGTAGTCACCCCGGGACCACAGGAGACAGAGAAGTGGGTAACAGTCAGGAGAGGGAAGGGCAAGAAGCAGGTACTAGAGAGTACCCCAGTGGCTGACCCCCTTCACAATAAGTATTCCTGCTTGAGTACTGTTGGGGGGACAGCCTACCTGGGGGAAGCAACAGTGATCGCACCTCTGGCACAGAGTCTGGCCCTGTGGCTCAGATGGGTAGGGAAAGGAAGAGGACAGCAGCAGTGATAGGGAACTCTATAGTTAGGGGGTCAGACAGGTGATTCTGTGGATACAGGAAAGAAACGTGGTTGGTAGTTTGCCTCACAGGTGCCAGGGTCCAGGATGTTTCTGATCGCATCCACAATATCTTGAAGTGGGAAGGAGAACAGCCAGAGGTTGTTGTACATATTGGTACCAACAACATAGCTAGGAAAAGGGAGGAGGTTCTGTAAAAAGACTACAGGGAGTTAGGAAAGAAGTTGAGAAGCAGGACCTCAAAGGTAGTAATCTCAGGATTACTGCCTATGCCACGTGACGGTGAGTATAGGAATAGAATGAGGAGGATGATAAATGCCTGGCTGAGGGATTGGAGCAGGAGGCAGGGATTCAGATTTCTGGATCATTGGGACCTCTTCTGGGGCAGGTGTGACCTGTACAAAAAGGATGGGTTGCACTTGAATCCGAGGGGGACCAATATCCTGGCGGGAAGGTTTGCTCAGGCTATTGGGGAGAGTTTAAACTAGAATTGCTGGGGGGTGGAAACTGAACTGAAGTGACGGAGGAAAGGGAGGTTGGCTCACAAATAGAGAAAGTTTGGAGACAGTGCGAAAGGAAGGATAGGCAGGTGATAGAGAAGGGATGTGCTCAGTCCAATGGTTTGAGATGTGTCTATTTTAATGCGAGGAGTATCATGAATAAAGTGGATGAGCGTAGACTGTGGATCAGCACTTGGAGCTATGATGTGCGGCCATTACAGAGACTTGGATGGTTCAGGGGCAGGAATGGCTACTTCAAGTGCCAGGCTTTAGATGTCCCAGAAAGGATAGGGAGGGAGGCAAAAGGGTGGGGGTGTGGCACTGTTGATCAGAGATAGTGTCACGGCTGCAGAAAAGGAGGAAGTCATGGAGGGGTTGTCTACGGAGTCTCTGTGGTTGGAGTTAGGAATAGGAAGGGGTCAGTAACTCTACTGGGTGTTTTTTATAGACCACCCAATAGTAACAGGGACATCGAGGACCAGATAGGGAGACAAATTCTGGAAAGAAGGAATAATAACAGGGTTGTGGTGGGAGATTTTAATTTCCCAGATATTGATTGGCATCTCCCTAGAGTGAGGGGTTTAGATGGGGTGGAGTTTGTTAGGTGTGTTCAGGAAGGTTTCTTGACACAATATGTAGATAGGCCTCCAAGAGGAGAGGCTGTACTTGATCTGGTATTGGGAAATGAACCTGGTCAGGTGTCAGGTCTCTCAGTGGGAGATCATTTTGGAGATGGTGACGATAATTCTATCTCCTTTACCATAGCATTGGAGAGGGATAGGAACAGGCAAGTTAGAGAAATGTTTAATTGGAATAAGGGAAACTATGATGCTATCAGGCAGGAACTTGGAAACATAAATTGGAAACAGATGTTCTCAGGGAAATGTACGGAAGAAATATGGCAAATGTTCAGGGGATATTTGCGTGGGGTTCTGAGTAGGTATGTTCCAATGAGACATGGAAAGGATGGTAGGGTACAGGAACCATGATGTACAAAGGCTGTTGTAAGTCTAGCTAAGAAGAAAAGAAGAGTGTACAAAAGGTTCAAAAACTAAGTAATGATCTGAATCTAGAAGATTATAAGGCTAGCAGGAAGGAGTTTAAGAATGAAATTAGAAGAGCCAGAAGGGGCCATGAGAAGGCTTTGGTGGACAGGATTAAGAAAAATCCCAAGGCATTCTACAAGTATGTGAAGAGCAAGAGAATAAGACGTGAGAGAAGAGGACCAATCAAGTGTGACAATGTGAAAGTGTGTATGGAACCGGAGGAAATAGCGGAGGTACTTCATGAATACTTTGCTTCAGTATTCACTACAGAAAAGGATCTTGGCGATTGTAGGAATGACTTACAGCAGACTGAAAACCTTAATCATGTAGATATTAAGAAAGAGGATGTGCCCAAGCTTTTGGAAAGCATCAAGTTGGATAAGTCACCGGGACCAGACAGGATGTACCCCAGGCTACTGTGAGAGGTGAGGGAGGAGATTGCTGAGCCTCTGGCAATGACCTTTGCATCATCAGTAAGGACGGGAGAGGTTCTGGAGGATGGAGGGTTGCGGATATTGTTCCCTTATTCAAGAAAGGGAGTAGGGATAGCCCAGGAAATTATAGGCCAGTGAGTCTTACTTCAGTGGTTGGTAAGTTGATGGAAAAGATCCTGAGAGGCAGGATTTATAAACATTTGGAGAGGCATAATATGGTTAGGAATAGTCAGCATGGCTTTGTCAAAGGCAGGTCATGCCTTACAAGCCTGATTGAATTTTTTGAGGATGTGACTAAACACATTGATGAAGGTAGAGCAGTAGATGTAGTGTATATGGATTTCAGCAAAGCATTTGATAAGGTATCCCATGCAAGGCTTATCAAGAGAGTAAGGAGGCATGGGTCCAAGGTGACCTTGCTTTATGGATCTAGAATTGGCTTGCCCACAGAAGGCAAAGAGTGGTTGTAGATGGGTCATATTCTGCATGGATCAGTGAGCAGTGGTGTGCCTCAGTAATCTGTAAGGTACCCCTTCTCTTCGTGATTTTTATAAATGACCTGGATGAGGAAGTGGAGGGATCAGCTAGTAAATTTGCGGATGACACAAAGGTTGGGTGTGTTATGGATAGTGTGGAGGGCTGTCAGAGGTTACAATGGGACATTGATAGGATGCAAAACTGGGCTGAGAAGTGGCAGATGGAGTTCAACCCAGATTAAGTGTGAGGTGGTTCATTTTGGTAGGTCAAATATGATGGCAGAATATAGTATTAATGGTAAGACTCTTGGCAGTGTGGAGGATCAGAGAGATCTTGGAGTCTGAGTCGATAGGACACTCAAAGCTGCTACGCAAATTGACTCTGTGGTTAAGAAAGCATACGGTGCATTGGCCTTCATCAATCGTGGGATTGAGTTTAAGAGCCAAGAGGTAATGTTGCAGCTATATAGGACCCTGGTCACTTGGAATACTGTGCTTAATTCTGGTCGCCTCACTGTAGGAAGGACACTTTTGAAAGGGTGCAGAGGAGAATTACAAGGATGTTGCCTGGATTGGGGAGCATGCCTTATGAGAATAGGTTGAGTGAACTTGACCTTTTCTCCTTGGAGCGACGGAGGATGAGAGGTGACCTGATAGAGGTGTACAAGATTAAGAGAGGGATTGATCATGTGGATGATCAGAGGCTTTTCCCCAGGGCTGAAATGGTTAGCACGAGAGAGCATAGTTTTAAGATGCTTGGAAGTAGGTACAGAGGAGATATCAGGGTTAAGTGAGATATCAGAGTTAAGTTTTTCGCACATAGAGTGGTGAGTGTGTGGAATGGGCTGCCGGCGGCGGTGGTGGAGGTGGAGACGATGGGGTCTTTTAAGAGACTCCTGGGTAAGTACATGGTGCTTAGAAAAATACAGGGCTATGGGTAAAGCCTAGGTAGTTCTAAGGTAGCGACATGTTCGGCACAGCTTTGTCGGCCGAAGGACCTGTATTGTGCTGTATGTTTTCTATGTCTCTATGTCTTTATGACTGTGCAGAGAGTGGTGTGGATGGCCAAGCACATCTGTAGATGTGAACTTCCCATTATTAAGGACCTTTACAAAGACACGAACACGAGGAAATCTGCAGATGCTGGAAATTCAAGCAACACGCACAGAATGCTGGTGGAACGCAGCAGGTCAGACAGCATCCATAGGAAAAAGCACAGTCGACGTTTCAGGCCGAGACCCTTCGTCAGAACCCTTCGTCTAGTCCTGACGAAGGGTCTCGGCCTGAAACGTCGACGGTGCTTCTTCCTATGGATGCTGTCTGGCCTGCTGTGTTCCACCAGCATTTTGTGTGTGTTGCTTGCATTTACAAAGACAGGTGTGTAAAAAGAGGCTGAAGGATCATTGAAGACCCGAGTCACCCCAACTACAAACTGTTCCAGCTGCTGCCATCCGGGAAACGGTACCACAGCATAAAAGCCAGACCAACAGGCTCCAGGACAGCTTCAGACTGATTAGTTCATGCTGATACAATTGTATTTCTATGTTATATTGACTGTCCTGTTATAAATTACTATAAATTGCACATTGCACATTTAGACAGAGACATAACATAAAGATTTTTATTTTTCGTGTATATGAAGGACGTAAGTAATAAAGTCAATTCAGTGCAATACAATGCACAGTCAGATATGCAATTATATCAATGTGTATTGATAAATCTGATGTCCTGATGCAAGAAGCCTTTCCGGAGCCTATTGGTCCTGGGCTTAATGCGGTGGTACCGTTTGCCAGATGGACGCAGCTGAAACAGTTTGTGGTTGGGGTGGCTGGAATCCCTGATGATCCTCTGGGCCCTTTTTATGCACCTGCTGCTGAATAGAGGGAAGCTGAAGTTCACATCCACAGATGTGCTGGCTGTCTGCATCGCTCTCTGCAGTGTCTTGCGATCAAGGGAGGTACAGTTCCCACACCAGGCAGTGACACATCCAGTCAGGATGCTCTCGATGGTGCCCCTGTAGAAAGTCCTGAGGATTTAGGGACTCGTGTCAGATTTCTTCAGCCATCTGAGATGAAAGAAATGCTGTTACGATTTTTTCACCACATGGCCGGTATGTACAGTCCAGGTGAGATCCTCAGTGATGTGTACACCAGGAACTTGAAACTACTCACCCTTCCAACTGCAATCCCACTGATGTCAATAGGGGCTAGCCTCTCTCTGTGTCTGCTGTAATCCACGATCCGTGATTGCAAGGTTCTTGCTGAGATTTGAGGACGTGATTTATAAAGAAATCTTGATTAGTTTATGATGTTATTCCCTGGAGCATAGGAGAATGAAGGGAGATCTTATAGAGATATACAAAATTATGAGGGGTATAACTTGGGTAAATACATGCAAGCATTTTACCCTGAGGTTGGATGAGACTGCTGCGAGAGGTTATAGGTTTAGGGGGAAAGGTGAAATCTTTAAGATTCTCTAATCTCTAAGAATCACTAAGGGGGATCTTCTTCACCAGAGGGTGCTGCAGATGTGAAACCAGCTGCCAGTGGAAGTGGTAGATGTAGGTTCAATGGCAACATTTAAGAGAAATTTAGATAGTTACATGGAGAAAGAGGGGTATGGAGGGTTATAGTCCAAGTGCAGGTAGATGGCATAAGGTAGAGTAACAACTCTGCATGGACTAGATGGGCCAAAGGGCCTGTTTCTGTACTGCACTCCTCTGTAACTCTGTGTATAGCTGTTGGTAGGTGGTAAGTCACTGACATCTTATTTCTAGTTACTGTGTCGTTTCGTGCTGGTCCTAAGAACCAACCTAATGGAGGATATGAAATAACAAGTCAGTATGCCACAGTAGCATAGCGGTTAGAGCATCACTATTACTGTTCAGAGTTCAGAGTTCAATACTGGCTCTGTTCCATAAGGAGTCCCTGTACGCCTTCCCCATGGTTCTGGTTTCCTCGCACCGTCCAAAGACATACCAGGTAGGCTAAATGATTATTGTAAATTGCCTTGTGATGAGGTTAGAGTTAATCAGGGTCGTGGGTTGCTGGACAGTGTGGCTTGAAGGGCCAGAATGGCCTACTCCTCGCTGTACTGCTGAATAAATAAATAAATCGCTCACTCAATTTAGAAGAATGTGTACACCCAAGATCTAGTCTGACCAATTTTACTGCTAGTTTTACCAAGACTTAGAGTGAATACAGGAAAATTGCCAGGTAAAAAAAATGGGGTGAAATGAAACCCTCAATGAATATGAGACTATAAAAGTGGAGGACATAATACGTTATTGAATGATGATCATGAAATTTCATCATCATCATTACGTGCTATGTCTTACATTGTAGGTGATCATGGTGACAATGATCGTTCTTGGCAAATTTTTCTACAGAAGTGGTTTGCCCTTGCTTTCTTCTGGGCAGTGTCTTTACAAGGTGGGTGACCCCAACCATTATCAATACTCTTTTAGAGATGGTGATCGCATAACCAGAACCTGTGATATGCACCACCTGCTCTTATGACCATCCACCACCTCTTCCCATGGCTTCACGTGGGAAGGTAAATGGGTGCTACACCTTGCACAAGGGTCTCCTGCAGGCTAGCAGAGGGAAGGAGTCTCTGGTAGAGACATATCTCCACCCTGCCACCGCATATTATCATAAACTGGCTGAAATAATCATGAGGAATTCTGGAAACTTTCCCATTATGTTTCATTGTAAAACAGTGAGCTTGGCAGTGAGTGATATGTTGAGGGGAGAGGGGGACTCTTTCAAAGATATTTGAAAAGAAGAAGTCAGAAGAGCGGAGGGAATATCAGATTCAGAATCAGGATTATTATCACCGGCGTGTGTCATGAAATTTGTTCACTTAGCAGCAGCAGTTCAATGCAATACATGATATAGAAGAAAAAAAATTTTTAAATAAGTAAATCAATTACAGTATGTGTATATTGAGTAGATTAAAAATCATGCAAAAACAGAAACAATATATATTGAAAAAGTGAGGTAGTGTTGACGGGTTCAATGTGAGGGGAAGAAGCTGTTCCTGAATCGCTGAGTGTGTGCCTTCAGGCTTCTGTACCTCCTACCTGATGGTAACACTGAGAAAAGGGCATGCCCTGGGTGCTGGGGGTCCTTAATATGTTAGAATTTGGGAATAAATGACAGATAGGTTGTATCCAAGATATTTTGCAGCAGGTAGAAAACTATAATTAAATTTTTGCACACAGATGGAAATTTGGCTGATGATTATGAATCAACCAGTTAGGCTAAATGGTTTTTGCATAGATTAGTGTAAGATTATAGTCCGGAGAGTGGCTATTCTATGCTTGATTCTCTAGCCTGAGCATAAGAAGAAAGCTAACGACAACTTATATTGCTATACGTGATTCAGTATATAAAAAATTCTCCGTTGGTTTACTAAAATCAAATTGCAGAAAAATTGGCCTCTAATATTTTTGAATGGGTCATTAAAACAGTGAGGGTGATGGAAGCAGGAAAGTTTGGAGGAGGAATTTCAGAATTCAGGGTGGTTGGATCAAGGAATGGTAAATGCAAATAAATCAAACTCAAAACTTCCTATCAACATAAAAATACACATTTATCAGCAGTGAATAAATCTACACTGCAATCAATTGGGTATGGGGAAGTCTTGTGACTGTGATCCACGGCATCAGAGAGTCACTGAAGCTGGTGATATAGTCGGCATCTCTTGGTAGGAGAGGCCTCCCTGACCCAATATTACATTACACTTTTATATGCTACAGATCAAAGGTAATAGCAGGACAATTCTATAGTTACAACGTATCCACAATGCTTCCATTGAATTACATATAATTTTCAAACACCTCCATCTTCACACCCACACTCCAGACACCCAAAATAAATGTTAATCGCCACTGACTCTGGGCCGCGCCCATGCAGATGCAGACACCTGAGGACAAATGGAATGTTTCTTTGTTTGCAGTTAGCCCCAGACTGCAGCTCCAAGATCACTATTGTTCTGGGTGCCTTTTAAACTCAGGCTACGCCCACACTCGACCGTAAATCCATAACCAAAGCTTTTTCTTTTTGTTTTGACCCTCCGTCCACACTGAAATGGCGTTTTCCTCCCCCGAAAACTGAGATTTTCAGAAACGCTCTCCAGAGTGAATAAATCTGAAAACGCCTAATATCCGGCATGGTGTGTACGGGGTAACCGGCTATTTTTAAAACCGCTGTCATGACGTGCCGGAACAAATGGTGACAGCAGCATGGCATTTCATTGTTTTCTTGAACACAACCTCCAACACCACAACGACAATATCTGACAGTAGATGTGTAACAGCCTAATGTAACGTTGTATGGAAATACAGGATAACACTGATGCAGAAACGTTTTATACATTTAACAAGGTGCTTTATTAATGTATTGTTTGTGCAAACATTCAATAGATGCAATTGTCACTTTTGCCCAGTAACTCGTTTTATTGCACATGTTAAATACAGCAAAATAATACACAAAGACATGGCAAGAGTAAAGGCAAACAAATGAGGTATCAACAAATTTCACTTTTGCCCAGTAACAAGCCTTATTGCATTTAGTGGTAGTTGTTGTCCCTTTCATCGGTGACAAGACTATGGCTGTAGGAAATGTTCCTGGACAAACAGGCACCAAGTCTTTCATTTGGCAATTTCCTTTTAAGTTTTTCTGGTCTGTAACTGAACAAATGCGCTCCAAGTCTTTTGTTTGGCAATTTCCTTTTAAGTTTTTCCAGTCTGTAACTGGACAAACGTGCACCAAGTATACCATTTCCTCTTCGCTTGATTTCTGTGTGTCCTGCGCATGCCCAGTAGGAGGAGATTTGCCCAATTATCCATTTTAATGTGGACAGAGATATTTTTAAAAATGCCTAGTGTGGATGCCTGTCATCTTTATGCGAAACCAGCATTTTCAAAATTATCCTGTCTAGTGTGGACATAGCCTCAATCGACAATCTATATTCATGTTTGAAGACTGGTTGCTGTTGAAATTAATATTTGCTGTATACCATAACTCCAGAATATGACCTAACAGAGTAGTGAATAGCCAGAACCTATTGAAATCTATTGTGGAAAACTATTAACCAAATACAATTCAGAAGGGAAAATAAATTTGGTTAGACAAACTTAAATTGTTCTCTGGTGTGTCAGAGCTTGAGGGGCAACATGGTAAAAGGTGGTGAAATGGTGAGAGGTATAGATGGGGTAAAGAGCCAGGGTGAAAATGTCAAATGCAACAAAGTGTAGTTTTCAGAAGAGGGAAAAGTTTAAAAAATAATTATGAGGCAAATATTTTCACAGAGTGGTAGGTGCCAGGAATATACTGCCAGGGGAGGTGATGAAAGCAGATATGAGTGTAACATTTAAGAGGTGTTTGGACAGATGCATGAACAGGTGCAGGCAGATGAGGTTAATTTAATTGGTGCTATGGCTGGCACAGACATCATTGGCCAAAGGATGTGTTCCAGTGTTGTGCTGCTCTATGTTCTATACAATAGTAGTACAGTATATGTTCAATTGCAAAAGTATTCAAGTGATGGAGAACCTCTCCTTCAGCTAAGTGAAAAATACATATAGCTCAACAAAAGTGGATAAGTCTCCCGAAACATTGTTTGCCATTCATGTATAAAAAGGTAACATTAATTAATCTTATGTAGAGCAAATTATGTTTTGGGTTGTGGAAGCATAGTTTGTAGATCTTGGCCTTTGATCATCTGTACCTAATATTAATTCTACTGACATTGGGAAGTGGGAAGAGATAAATTACTCTGCCAATATCTTAACATTTCTTTTGATAACTCATGTAAAGTCCATATTTACACTGATATGTGTCATCTTAAACTGTGTTATTTGAAAATTAAAGAATCTGATGTGTAACCTTGTCTGTTGACAGAGGGTTGCCCAGGTTTATGCAATGGAAATGGCCGATGCACACTGGACCAAAATGGTTGGCATTGCGTATGCCAGCTGGGCTGGAGGGGTGCAGGGTGTGACACTTCCATGGAAACTGCTTGTGGAGATGGAAAAGATAATGATGGAGGTAAGAAGCTGTTTGCGTACTTTAAAATTGGAGTGGTACAATTAAAATACCTGACTTAGAGTTGGTGAGAATAAATCAATGGTTACTTGTGTTTAAATTTTCATGATTGCAACACTAGCCATTCATAAATATTTATATGAATTTAGCTTCAAACCTTAACCAAATCTCAGACGACCAGAAATGAAATCTGTTTCTTCAGAAATTCTGCTTAAGTTCACAGGTTCTTTATTGACAATGCAGCAAAGGATTCCCTTGCTTTAGGAATGTAATGGGTAAGATTTTCTTAAGCATACATAGTAGCATTTTCATTAATTCTCACATCATTTTGTGACCTTGAGAGAAACACCTACAAATATTAACAGAACTCTCATCATTGAATAAAGCTCTAGGTTTTCTGACATAGAATCAATTGTGCCTCTAAGGCAAAATTCCACTGCAAACATTGGGGTTACAGCCCTTTCTATAAATATGGTAAAAAAAAATGAAGATAATTGAACACGACTTCAAAAAGCACAATGAACCTCACAGAGGAAAAGCTAAGTAAAAATTCTATTATTATCTTGGTGTATTTACCCATAGCAGTCGGAATTGATAGGTGTTACAAGGCCCTAATGCCAGATCAGCTTTCTCTCCCCAGCTAAACCAATGTAGTTCTCCTGTTTTCAACTGTATGTAATGCTCATAACGCTACTTACATTTTATTGACTTTTTTCTCCTCATGCTTAGATACTAGTTTATGAACTTTTAGATCTTGTGATATTGCTTGTGCTGCCTGACTTCCCTCTTTCTCCTTTGTATTTTCTAAAAGTATGGGATCTTCACTTTCCCATAGTGTGCTTCATGTACACATCCTGGCTGCAATGAGTTTTTACTTCCATCAACAATGTGAACTTGAAAGCAGATAGTGAACAAAAATGATTAGCTTGAAGATAAATTTTCACCATCCACTTAAGTTCTTCCAAATTTTAATTTTCCTCTTGTTGCAAGAAAATTCATTGTCAGAGACAAGACCTTTGTTAGTCTGCTCTCAGTTTACATCATCTTAGTGAAACTACTTTTGCTTTATAAGTTCATTTGTTAAAGTTGACCTTGTTCTTTTTTCTTTCAGATAGCTTAATAGATTGCACGGATCCTGACTGCTGCCTTCAGCCACTATGTCACAGTAATCCCCTCTGCCTCGGATCACCGGATCCTCTTGATGTTATTCAGCAGACTCGCATTCCAGCTGCACAACAGAACCTTCGCTCATTCTATGACAGAGTCAAGTTCCTCATCAGCAAGGATAGCACTCATGCGATTCCTGGTGAAAATCCTTTCAACAGTGGGTAAGGTCTTTGTGAAAAGACATCCTATCAAATTCATTAATGGAGTAATTAATTCTAAAATAGAATATACTGTAAAAATTTCCATTATACAGCAATGATTTGTTATCTGGCTGATCAAATATCCTGAAGTTTTGGCATCTGGCTCATCAGATGATGCCTGCATGCTCTGTTTCAATTCACTGGAGTCCTGGTTGCCGTAATCCTTGAAGCTAACAAAGTTCCCAGTTCATACAAAGCTCTTAAACTTGTTAGGATCACTGGGAAATTTACTAAAATAACATACATCATCAAGTAAAGGGAATTAAATGCATGTTAGTGAATGCAATAATCTCTGAACTCTACCAGTCCAACACCACCAACCTCGCGAGCAGTCCAGATTATTAGAGTTTTGCTATAAAACAAGACTCAATGTTTATGTCATAATTATGCAAATCTAATAGCTTCCAATGCATTCTCCTGCCAGTGGAGTTGCTGAAAGAGATGATGATGAAGTTACATTCCACACAGGCTGACAACACTCTGCCTCTAATGTAATTGCATGCATAATAATTTATAATGGAAAGGAACATCATGGGCCAGATCTAAATGTTTATTCTCGGTGTTTCCAGTCATCAGTCAATGGTGTTCTACACTTACATGCAGAGGTAGAAACATATCAATCATGGTTTTGCATAGTAGTGCAACAAGCTCGAGTGGCTTTATGGCCGACTCCTGCATTTATTTCTTATGGAAGCAGGTAAAATCAGTCAGCTTGCTTGGCAGTGGACTCTGTCAACCAGCAGTGGAGCCAAACCTCGCTGGAACTTCCCAGGTAACTTTGGGGGGATCGCCTCTTTGACTCTGCACTGGATCAGAACTACCACAGGATCCAAAAGCACACTGATTTTAATAAAGATTATTCGGCAGTGATTCAGGAAGCAAAGTAGTAAAAAGTCACTTTTAAAAATATTTCATTTTATTTATTTTATCTAAATATCTATAAATAGAGAGAAAAAAAGTTTTTTAAAAAAAGGCTGGATGTAACTAGCTGTTGCCACTCTTTATGATTAGTACCGTATTTACTGATTGTTGTTAATTTACTTATAACTATTTTAATGTTTTTAATTACTTGATTGTTCATTATTTTTACCTGCCAGAGATATTTTGAAAATAATTAAAGTCATAGCATTTACAATTGGCAAAATTCTGCCTCCAGATTTAAAGCTGCTAGAAGAGTTTGGGGGAACTATTTAGGCAGCAAGATCCGGCCCAATATATTGTTTGAAAATTAAGATTGAATTGTATCTACATCCAAAGTAGCTCCCAAGTTCAAGCCTTGCACCGTTTTATTTTTTGGGTACGTTTGATCTTGATTTGCTGCAATGTCATGGGTGATCATTTGGTATTTGTATGTAGAACAGAACTTCAAAAGAATATCTGATCAGAAAGAGGAACAAGAAACAGAGCACTTATTTGACTGTCATGTTTAGACAGCGACAAAGTAGTTCAAATGGACAGAAAGACTGATTATATTATTTGCTTCTTTAATTTTCTTAATTCAGATCTATAATGGTAACATTACTTAATTACCATAATAAAGGAAAATTTTGTTTACATTCATGGAATCTGAAAATATAATGTGCCTAGATACAGAGCCACATGTCTGGTTAAATGGCATATCGCAAATGCGCTGTTTCATCATAGGATGTTACTGATGGTATTCCCGAAGAGTGCTCACAGGAGAATTCTTTAATGAGAATGTGGGTCATGTAAGTGATGAGTGGTGTGCTCGGAATCAGGATTTCCATTTTGTAAGTGCATGCACAGAGTTGGTTGATAGCAGAGATGAGCTGTCACACAGATACTAGTAGTTGCAGGTTTTCTCTGTATTTTTAAATCAAAGTGAATTCTGTAAAATGTTTTGTAGAAGAATTTATTTTCCTTTCAAAGCAGTGAATCGTGTAGGTATTATTTGAAATGACAGAACCAGCAGCAACAAGGGCCACCACACTAAGCATGTGATGAATTGCCTAGGTTGCTTTTGGCAGCTTGTCAGTGTTGCTTTATGTCTTGCTACTCTTTGAGTCTTCTGCACAGAATAATTACCTCTTCCTCAGCATCTAATGCCACTTGCATAAGCAAGTAATGTCTCCTGCACTTGTATGGTGCTCGTTTTCAATTGTCATGTATCTGGGTAAGTATACTGAGCTCGGGTTGAACATTAAACTCTCAATAGTAATCAAAAAGCAAGAAATTGCATCAATTGGAAATCTAAAATAATAACAAAAATGCTGGAAATACACAGGCGATATCAGTGGAGAGAGAAACATCAACATGAAACTGTAACTCTGTTTTTGTTGCCTGGTCTGTTGAGTATTCCAGCACTTCCTGTTTTTATTAATGGATTCCTGTCAATGTAATTCTTATCATCATAAATTCCTTGACTCTAGTACATGGAAGAGTAAGCATTCCATGAGAATGTCGTATTTATACAATTTACATAATTTATAAGTAAAAAAAGTCCTCTTGGTTGGTCTTAAAGAGTGAAGGCTGATTGGAAGTGACACTTGCTAGTGACTTGCTAGTGAGTGTCAGCTTTTAGCTGCTGAAACTGAAATAAATCCTAGATTTCCAGTTGAGGGACAGTACCTATTGACTAATTCAGAAGGGTAGATCGACCAGTTTGCTCCATCACTGGACTCCTGAAGGACACCAGTTGTATGAGGGATCCTGGATTATGCAGGGAAACTGCATCTTGCATCCCACACCAGGTCAGAATTGAGTTCAATGAGGATATGCAGGACAGAGGATTAAGAGGCAAAGGGAAATGTAAGCTATTAAAAAACTATTTTGGTTTAGTTCAGTTTGCTTGAGTCACTTGTTTTCATTTGTTTTTAGTTCACTGTTTTATTGCCCACCCAAACCTTAATTTATTTAAATTATTTGCTGAATATTGATGTGTTTCAGATATCAGAGGCACATAAAATTAGTGACAGCTTTTACAGGCGGTATAGCCTTGCCCCCTGCTTAGCAGTTGTCAGGGCATTTCCACACATCAGAATCTGAGATTCAGTGCTGCTCGAATCACACTGCTGCACTGCAGAATGTGCAGGGCCAGGCCATGGACCCTTTGCTTCCAGACGGCTTAAACCAGGAATGATCTTGAATGGTGACTGCGGGCAACATGATGGGGGTTATTGAAAGGATCCAGGTCACATTCCAAATGCCCACGTTGCTTGATTGTTCATTTGATGGCTTGTTGCCATGAAAACTATGGGTTGCTCCTCTTTTGACAACTCAACTGCAAACTGGGAGAAATCCAACCTCAGAGTGCAGAACTGTACTTTAAATGAAAGATTGAATGAATGGATGCTGCAAAGATTTTCTGTTACAATACTAGGAAATCATCCAATACATCTGCTAATTAGACATACACTAGACATTCTACACACCCTTGAACACTACGGCTTAACGTGAGTACAAGTCATTCAGGTTTGCTTTCCAAGTATTCAGTTATTTGCAGCAACATTTGCGACAACATTGCAGCAGTCACTCAGCCACACTATTATGCCTTATCAATATTTATATAGGACCTTGAGCTATTTCTGAAGGGCCGAAACCATTTGCCTTTTGTAATATTGCCAGCCTTGTGACCATTTTAAAAGATGCTGTCAGTACCGAAGTTGATTCACCTTTTGGCGCAAAGCCACTGCCAGTGTGATTGGTTTGAGGCTTTGATGAGAAGGCATGAACAAAGGTGGAAGTAAACCAAGCTTCTCTGAATGTGTTAAGAGGATTGTGAGAGAGATTCTGTACATGAACTGAAAAACTGTGCTGAAAAGCTTCTTTTGAATATAATGATTATAATACAAAATAACAGACATAGACTCCATACAAGACCATGTTGCCCTTAGAACACACCAGATTCTGACAAAAGACGATAAATTATTTCCAAGATGAAATCAAATGAATGAAAATTATTGTTATTTAAGGATCTAAATGAATAGTTCTGTGTTTTCTTATCATTTTACATTTTGTTTTTTTTTAACTGGTCCCTGAAGCAGATGACAAGAAAGAAGTGAACATTTGAAGGGAGAGATCAATATTGTGAAGCATAAGACTGAAGGCATCCTTTGTGATGATCATCTGCAAACATGTAACCTAATTGTATGAATTCCTTTATACGCCATTTTAATAAGGGGTGCTAAATAGCATATTGAAATCACGCCATGTAATTTTCAAAGCCATACTCTGCTTCATGATTGAGAAATCCAAATTACTTCTCAATACATGTATGTGTGCTAACTTTTATGGCAGTCTTCAGGGACCTACAAATTCAATATAACTGAAGTGTGATTTTTAAATTATGGATACAGTATATATAACATCTTTTAAACAATTGGTTACTTGTTCATAGGCCCATTTTGTACTCAGGCCTATTGGAAGTCAGATGCTGCTGCCATGTAAATGAGCACGTTTGGCCTCTTTGCAACCACTTAATTGCACTGATAAAGGCTGAGATTTTGGGGCAGGAGTAACACTGAGGCCAACAGCACTAATCATCGTTGCAGAGTAAATGAGGCAGAAACTACCAGTGACTGCACATGTGTAGTTTAATGCAAAATCAAGGAGTTATTGTCCTTTTGCTTTAATCTCTTCATCCTTTGTTATAGCAGTGACTTGCCAAATGATTTGGGATGAAAGTTATAGTGAAGATGCACACTAGCCTTTGAGAAAACCACTCTTAAGATAATACTCATCTTATTAATGATGAGTATTAATTGCAGTTAGAGACATTCTCTGACACTGAGCGATTTAATTTACTCGTGTAGTCCCAGTCCTTCTGTTTTTAATTACTGTTGGATTTTGTTTAAGTTATGAATTTTTAATTCCTTGAAACTCTGCAATGCGATGTTTTGCAGTTCACCCCTCGCTAGGAACTGTCACCTGCTTCCGCCTTAACCTTAGACCAGGGCAAGAGTCGCATTGCAGGTGGTTGCCATGGTGATCTTGGCAAACTACACACAATTACACTCATTACTGCACTAGTAGGGCCTCTAAGATTCTTTTTTTTCCCTTGCTGGAGACCAGCAACCTGAAAGAACAGCAGACTCTCAATGAAGAGCCACCGTCCCCATGATGCTTGAGAACTATTAAATGCAGCACATCTGCTTGATATTGACTGCTTTTGTGGCATAATTTAAGTCTCTAAAGACTTATATAGTCTTTGGAGTATGGTTGTTGATATTCACATCTCTGGCTTCTGTGGTCCATCTCCCTTTTCCTGTTGTGTCCAGAGGCCTTCCTGGTCCTTACAGACACATGATGCTTCTATTTACTGCCAGCTCTTCGACCACAAGCCTGCATCATGGTGCACTCTGGCTTATATTTCTAACATACATCATATGGTGTCCAAGAGCCCCCCCACCACTCCCCTCAGGTACAAGCTGCACTTTACGTCAGCATGACACGAAGTTATTTCTTTTATATACATTACAGTACAAAGAATTTGAGCTTTCTTGCATGGGTTCTGGCAGCAGTTTCACCAAACTTCAGTGTGTATTGAAACACATGGTTACGGATCTAGGAATCGGCCAACATGTAATTGGTGGTAATTGAAAGTCAGCATGGACCCTGTGTTACTCTGATAACGTTTGGGCTTACCAAGCATTATGCAGTGTTTCAGAATCTTTAAATTTATCTACTAAGTGTCTCAGTTAAATTACTCGATTTAATTGATTGTGGAAGTACACTGTTGATTACCCAGTTTACACATCTACAAACCCCAGAGCATTGAAATTGCTCGTTTACAGCCGTACCTTGCCACATAAAATGTCGAGGTAGAGGGGCAGGTGGGGGGGTGGGATCTTGGGGTCCAAGTCCACAGCTCCCTGATGAAAGTGGCCACAAGATGACAGAGCAGTAAAGAAGGAGTACAGTATTCTTGCCTTCATTAGTCGAGGCATTGAGTACAAGAGTCGGGAAGTAAATCCTGCAGTAGTCTAAAACTTTGGTCAGGTTGCATGGTTGTGTGCAGTTCTGCTCACCCCAATACACGAAGGTTGTGGGGGCTTTGGAGAGGTTGAGAAGGGATTCACCAGGAGACTACCTGGATTAGAGGGTATGAGCAACAGGGAGAGGTGGAACAAACTTGGGTGTTTTTCTCTGGAGCGGCAGAAGTGGAAGGGAGATGTGATAGAGGTTTAAGAGAGGCAAAGACAGAGTGGACAGCTGGTAACTTTCTTCCCAGGGTAGAAATGTCATTCTAGAGTGCAGAGGTTTAAGATTTAAGGTTTAAGAGAGAAATGTAAAGGAGTTGTGGGGAGAAATTCTTTTTTGACTGTGCCTGGAATGCACGGTGAGGGGGGTGATGATGGAGGCAGATATGATAGAAGTGTTTAAGGTGCTGTTAGAAAGAGATGGGGGGAGACAGGGAGAGAGTTAGTCACACATTATAGCTCCCTCTGCATTGTCCCATCACACACTCCTGGGGTCGGTCACCACATGAAGTTCCTTCTGCATTTGCAGTATCCTCTGAATTCTCTTCTGCATTTTCAATGTCTATGTATTGCATTAGTTAAAAAACCATTCTCCTCATTCAGTGTGGATTCCCCTCTCTGTGGGAGACAAACACCATTACTGTGGTCGCGGAGACAGAAGGGCGTGGAGATAGAGAGGGGTGCACGGGAAGGAGGCAGTCGCAGACGTGGGAAGTAATGCACAGAGGGAGGGGATAACGGAGATGGGGAGGCCTATTGACAAGGGTGGCCAACCTTTTTGAGGGTGTGTGCCCAAATTGTTGATAATCTGCTAAGACAGAGAGTTGAAATAAATGGTTGTTTCCTTGGCTGACAGTCAATAGTGAGTGGAATGCAGCGGGGGAGCGCTGGGCCGACATCTGTTCATAATATACATTAACAATTTAGAAGAGGGGGCCGAGTATAGTGCATCTAAGTTTGCCAAACTAAGTGGAAAAGTTAGTTGTTTGGAGGATACAGAGAGTATGTAGCTTTCTACAAATTCCTTTAGAGAAGGGCGAGTGATTGGGAAGTGCCTGGTCAAATGAGTACAACATTGGGAAATGCGAGATTATCCGCTTTGATTTGGAAAATAGATTTATTATTATTTAAATGGTGTAAGGTTGTGGCATGTTGTTGTGCTGAGGGACTTGGGAGTGCTGGTGCAAGAATCGCAGGTGCAACAGGTTATCAAGAAAGCAAATGGAAGATTGGCCATTGCTGGAGGGATTGAATTTATGAGGGAGGTTATGCTGTACAGGGTACTGGTGAGGTTGCAGCTGGAGTACTATGCAAAGTTCCAATCTACTTATGTGAGCAAAGATAATTGGCTTTGGAGGTAGTCTGCTCTTGGTCTCACAAGGTTGGTAGAGGTGCATGTGAATCTCTTAACTCATCTGAAAGAGCTGTTTGCATCCCTAGATGGTAGTGAAGGAGGAAGTGTAGGGATAAGTGTTATAACTCCTACATTCTTACTTATGACTGTGTACCTGCGTTTAACACCAATACCATCGTCAAATTCGCAGACGACACAACAGTGATCGGGTTGATCTCCAACAGAGACAAATCAGTGTACAGAGCGGAGGTACAGAACTTAGTGAGCTGGTGCTCAGAGAACAACCTGTCTCTTAATACAGCAAAGACTAAGGAGCTAATTATCAATTTTGGAAAGTCACAGGATGACAAGTACGCTCCAGTCTACATTAACGGAGACATAGTGGAGAGAGTGTCCAGTTTCAGGTTTCTGGGAATACATATCTCAGAAGACCTTACGTGGTCCACTAACACCACAACAATAGTTAAGAAAGCACAGCAATGCTTGTTTTTCCTCAGGATGCTGAAGAAAGCTGGTCTACCTGAACAGATGCTGATGACCTTTTACCACTGCACCATAGAGAGCATCTTAATTTACTGCATCTCAGTGTGGTATCTCAGTTGTACAGCAGCTGATAGGAAAGCATTTCAGTGGGTCATCTTTAGCACACAGAAGATCATTGGGACACAGCTCCCAGCCCTGGAGGACACCTACAGCTCACGCTGCCTAAGGAAAACTACAAGCATCTGTAAGGACAATACACACCCATGCAATCATCTGTTTGAACTTCTTCCATCTGGCAGACGTTATAAGATTTTCTATGCCTACACTTCCAAACTGAAAAATAGCTTTTCCCCCAGAGCTATAATTGCTCTGAACCAATCGATCAAGCATCATCCATAAATTTGTTATATTGCTACATTAATTCTGGTTTTATGGCTGTCATGCATCTGAGTTGTGCTTTTGTACTGCTGGACATTGCTTGTACTGGCAGGTTACTTGATTTTATTTATTGTTTATTTATTTTATTTGTTGTTGTATAGCATTGAGTATGAGAGTTGCAAACTCATTTTCACTGTATTGGTGCATGACAAATTGTACTATGCAATGACAATAAATATACTTCATTTCATTTCTACATTTGCATGGGGTCTGGGGGTGGTGAGGAATGAATTTGCCTAATCTGATACTATGACCCTGGCCAAATCCGATGAAGTGACTTGATGTGGTAGAGCAGCAAGCTGCTTTTGTCCTCCCAGGTGGAGAATGTCATATACTTAGAATTTATTGATAGAGAAGGCTTGGTGGTTAGCTGGACTAGTCACTGTACACTGCAGCCTTGATGTGCCAGTGACAGACTGTTGATTATTTAAGTGGGTGGCTGCTGTGCCCTGTCTGAAGTTGAATATTCCAGGTGCTGTAACAGCACACACCTGAGATGGCTATGGTTATGGACAGTCTTTGGAGGGTCAGAGGATAAAGCAATTACTGCAGAATGCCTAGCCTCTCTGCTGTTCTAATCATCACTGAAGTTCTGTTCCAGTTTTAACTGGATTTCTCATCCATAATGGCCTGATGGTGGTGAGGCTGACAGTAGAAATGCCATTAAATGTCGAGCAGGCTTAAGTAGGCTATTTTTCATTATGGATGGGTTTTCCCCAGAGGATTCAAATAACATTTGATGCTTATCAGCTCAAGCCTGGGTGTTGTTTAGCTTCTGACTCATTTGGGCACAGACTAAATGCTGTATTACCTTAGAAACTGCAGATGGCAGGACATTATCCAATCATCAGGAATCAGCTCCATCTCTAATCTTCACCTTCACCTTTCATGAAAACCACCTATGCCTTCAGTGACCTGGTTTGATTAAAACTACCTTTGGATCGTGATAATATATTTCCAGTTGATACAAATACAATTCATTTCACCCAGTTGAAAGAATCAAAGCAGGGAGCAGCATAAAAGTAAGCCTTTTGGCCCTTTATGTCACTCAATTAATCTCACTTTCCTACTCTTTCACAGTAGTCTAGCATATTTTATCCTTTAAAATAGTCATTCAGATGTTTTTTATTGTATGGTATTACTGAATGAGCTTCCATTACCACTACCAGCAGTACAATCCAAACAACAATTTGCTGAGTGGAAAAATTTAATTATCCCTCGTACCACACCTGGTTCTTTTGACAATCAGCTTAATTCTGTCCTGAGATGAGTTTTGGTGCAGGTTCTCAACCCAAAATGGTGAACTTCCCTTTGCTTCCACAGAAACCTCCTGACCCACTGAGTTTCCTTTGCAGCTTGTTTTTTTTTTTCTCAGATTACAGCATCTGCAAGCTTTTGTGTCTCTGTCCTTAATCTATGCCACTGACTGCTATTCTTACTACGACAGAAAATTCTTCCTCCTCGTTTATCAAAACAATTTATTGGTTTGACCATTTTCTTTTAAAGCTTCTCTGCTCTAGAATGAACAACCTCATCTCTCCCTATCTCTCCACACAACAAAAGTCATTCATCATTGGTTATCTCCCAGTACATTTCGTGTGCATCCTCTCCAAGTCCTTGCTAGAATAGTATTGCAGATTGAAATAGTAGTTTACGCAGGTTTTGCATAACATTCCTGATACTGTGCTCTATTCTGTGATTAATGAAGCTGTAATATGTGGGTGCTCTTTTGTGCTGCAACATGCATTGACTAAAAAGAAACCGCATTGAAGTCACCCATTCTCAAAGTAAACAATTTTAATAATGTTTTAAACAATATTAAGTTAATGCATGCAAACCATCATCTACATACTGCTTGTTCAATTACAGATCTACTGCATGAAATTATTATTTTATAAGGACATTTTATATATAGTTATAAATGTAATTAATACTATTTACTCAGTGTTTCTATCCAAGCTATTTTTCATACTAGCAATATATTACATCTCTTTGATTACATCTCTTTGATCATTAGAGCAGAGATACAGAGGAGCAGATTGGGAGGCAGATTTTGGAAAGGTGCAAAAATAACAGGGTTGTTATCATGGGTGACTTTAACTTCCCTAATATTGATTGGCACCTGATTAGTTCCAAGGGTTTAGATGGGGCAGAGTTTGTTAAGTGTGTCCAGGACGGATTCCTGTCACAGTATGTGGACAGGCAAACTAGGGGGAATGCCATACTAGATATAGTACTAGGTAATGAACCGGGTCAGGTCACAGATCTCTCAGTGGGTGAGCATCTGAGGGACAGTGACCACCGCTCCCTGGCCTTTAGCATTATCATGGAAAAGGATAGAATCAGAGAGGACAGGAAAATTCTTAATTGGGGAAGGGCAAATTATGAGGCTATAAGGCTAGAACTTGCTGGTGTGAATTGGGATGATGTTTTTGCAGGGAAATGTACTATGGACATGTGGTCGATGTTTAGAGATCTCTTGCAGGATGTTAGGGACAAATTTGTCCCAATGAGGAAGATAAAGAATGGTAGGGTGAAGGAACCATGGGTGAAAAGTGAGGTGGAAAATCTAGTCAGGTGGAAGAAGGCAGCATACATGAGGTTTAGGAAGCAAGGATCAGATGGGTCAATTAAGGAATATAGGGAAGCAAGAAAATAGCTTAAGAAGGGGCTGAGAAGAGCAATAAAGGGAAATGAGAAGGCCTTGGTGAGTAGCGTAAAGGAAAACCACAAGGCATTCTTCAATTATGTGAAGAAAAAAAGGATGACAGGAGTGAAGGTAGGACCGATTAGAGATAAAGGTGGGAAGAGGTGTCTGTGGAGGCTGTGGAAGTGAGTGAGGTCCTCAATGAATACTTCTCTTCGGTAATCACCAATGAGAGGGAACTTGATGATGGTGAGGACAATATGAGCAAGGTTGATGTTCTGGAGCATGTTGATATTAAGGGAGAGGAGGTGTTGGAGTTGTTAAAATACATTAGGATGGATAACTCCCCGGGGCCTGACGGAATATTCCCCAGGCTGCTCCACGTGCCGAGGGAAGAGATTGCTGAGCCTCTGGCTAGGATCTTTATGTCCTCATTGTCCATGGGAATGGTACCAGAGGATTGGAGGGAGGCGAATGTTGTCCCCTTGTTCATAAAAGGTAGTAGGGATAGTCCGGGTAATTATAGACCAGTGAGCCTTACGTCTGTGGTGGGAAAGCTGTTGGAAAAGATTCTTAGAGATAGGATCTATGGGCATTTAGAGAATCATGGTCTCTAAACAAGCCTGATAGAGTTCTTTGAGGAGGCGACCAGGCATATAGATGAGGGTAGCGCAGTGGATGTGATCTATATGGATTTTAGTAAGGCATTTGACAAGGTTCCACACGGTAGGCTTATTCAGAAAATCAGAAGGCTTGGGATCCAGGGAAGTTTGGCCAGGTGGATTCAGAATTGGCTTGCCTGCAGAAGGCAGAGGGTCGTGGTGGAGGGAGTACATTCAGATTGGAGAATTGTGACTAGTGGTGTCCAACAAGGATCTGTTCTGGGACCTCTACTTTTTGTGATTTTTATTAACGACCTGGACGTGGGGTAGAAGGGTGGGTTGGCAAGTTTGCAGATGACACAAAGGTTGGTGGTGTTGTAGATAGTGTAGAGGATTGTCGAAGGTTGCAGAGAGACATTGATAGGATGCAGAAGTGGGCTGAGAAGTGGCAGATGGAGTTCAACCCGGAGAAGTGTGAGGTGGTACATTTTGGAAGGACAAACTCCAAGGCAGAGTACAAAGTAAATGGCAGGATACTTGGTAGTGTGGAGGAGCAGAGGGATCTGGGGGTACATGTCCACAGATCCCTGAAAGTTGCCTCACAGGTGGATAGGGTAGTTCAGAAAGCTTATGGAGTGTTAGCTTTCATAAGTCGAGGGACAGACTTTAAGAGCCGCAATGTAATGATGCAGCTCTATAAAACTCTGGTTAGGCCACAACTGGAGTACTGTGTCCAGTTCTGGTCACCTCACTATAGGAAGGATGTGGAAGCATTAGAAAGGGTACAGAGGAGATTTACCAGGATGCTGCCTGGTTTAGAGAGTATGCATTATGATCAGAGATGAAGGGAGTTAGGGCTGTACTCTTTGGAGAGAAGGACGATAAGAGGAGACATGATAGAGGTGTACAAGATAATAAGAGGAATAGATAGAGTGGATAACCAGCGCCTCTTCCCCAGGGCACCACTGCTCAATACAAGAGGACATGGCCTTAAGGTAAGAGGTACGAAGTTCAAGGGGGATATTAGAGGAAGGTTATTTACTCAGAGAGGGGTTGGTGCGTGGAATGCACTGCCTGAGTCAGTGGTGGAGGCAGATACACTAGTGAAGTTTAAGAGACTACTAGACAGGTATATGGAGGAATTTCAGGTGGGGGGTTATATGGGAGGCGGGGTCTGAGGGTTGGCACAACATTGTGGGTTGAAGGGCCTGTACTGTGCTGTACTATTCTATGTTCTATGTTCTATGAAATTACTGTAATTTTGCAAGGATATTGTCTGAATTGGTGGGTTTGAGTTATCAGCAGTGATTAAGTAGATGGGGTCTGATTTTCTTGGAGCAAAGAAAGTGATATGAATCAGAATCAGATTTATTATCCCCAGTATGTGTCATGAAATTTGTTAGCAGCAGCAGTTCAATGCAATGCATAATATACAAATGTTTGTGGAGGAAAAATAAATAATCAGTCAATCAATTACAGTATATGCATATTGGAGATTTAAAATAGTGCAAAAACAAAAATAATATGTATTGGAAAAAGTGAGGTTCATGAGTTCAATGTCCATTTAGGAATCAGATGGCAGAGGGGAAGAAGCTGTTCCTGAATCGCTGAGTGTGTGCCTTCAGGCTTCTGGACCTCCTACCTGATGGTAACAGTGAGAAAAGGGCATGTCCTGGGTGCTGGAGGTCCTTAATAATGGACACTGCCTTTCTGAGACACCGCTCCTTGAAGATGGCCTGGGTGCTTTGTAAGCTAGTGCCCAAGATGGAGCCGACTAAATTTACAACCCCCTGCAGCTTCTTTCGGTCCTGTGCAGTAGCCTCCCTGCTATACCAGACAGTGATGCAGCCTGTCAGAATGCCCTCTATGGTACATCTCTAAAAGTTTTTGAGTGTTTTTGTTGCCATTCCAAATCTCTTCAAACTCCTAGTGAAGTATAGTTGCTGCCCTGCCTTCTTTATAGCTGCATCGATATGTTAGGACCAGGTTAGGTCCTCAAAGATCTTGACACCCAGGAACTTGAAACTGCTCACTCTCTCCACTTCTGATCCCTCTGTGAGGATTGTTTCATGTTCCCTCGTTTTATCCTTCCACTGCTGTGTGGCAGCAGAACTCTCAATGGATACGATTAAATATGATAGAGGTACATAAAATTAATATGGGTAGATAGCCACCGTCTGTTTCCCATGCTAGAGGTATCTGCACTAAGGGGAGAGGGAAGAGGTTTAAAGAGGATCTGAGGGCAGGTTACTGTCGGGGATGAGCTACCAGAGGAGGTGCCGGTGTCAGGAACCGAAACAATATTTGAACATTTTTACACAGTGCTTGTATGAGCAAGGCAAGGAATGGAATGGAATTAATGTAGCCAAGTGAAGTTATAGGTTTTTGCAAGTAAAACAGTGGAGCCATTTTATGTTTCAGAAAAGCTGTAGCAACTCATTTATTGAACACAATAGAACTGAAAAAGCGCGCCAAAAACCTTTTGTATAATTACCTCATCACGTCAGACCAGCCTCTTAAAGTGAAACCCCAACTCAATTTCGGAGGATGTGAATTATGTTCATTTCCACCAGTTACGTTACCGTACACAGGCACCCAGCAGAGTTCACTAAAACTGGCATTGTGAGCCTCTCCGGAACTCAGACAAGCCGTCCAGCTCGGGTCCTATGCTCCAAGGGTGGAGGAAAAGCATGTGTCTCTAGCTTTTCCAGAGGTGCGTTGACACGTTCATGGTCATGATGTGACAGCAGGGACATGATAGCAAAATCCTCCGAATCTTGGTATAAGGCAATCTACCGAAACACATTCGGGTTTAACCCTCTTATCTATAATAAAATATATTTTCTCCCCATTCCAAAATGCAGAACAGGCTATCGTAAGGGAGCCCAAGGGGATGTTGGGGTGCATCATAGCAGATGAAAACAAACAAGGCAGAATGTGGGTCAACAAGAACCAAAGAGTGCTGTATGCCATGATGGGAAGTAGGAAGAGGTGGAAGGAATTGAATTTACTGAGGAGGGTGGAACAACGCTGAGAGGGTGACCAGGCAGTCATACTGTCGGGAATGAAACCATCTGGCACTTGAAATGGCTCTCCGTATACCAACTCAGCCACAGACAACAGCAAGTCCTCTTTTGGAGCAGTTCTGAGCCCCAGCAGGACCCATGGGAGACGATCTTGCCAACACTCATCGGTCAGGGAAGCCCTCAGAGCTGCTTTTAAGCAGCAGTGAAACCGTTCACATAGGCCGTTGGTCTGCAGGTGATATGCCATGGTGCGATGTAGCCTAACGCCGAGATTTTGAACAATCACAGCTCAGAGGTTTGATATGAATTGGGGACTGCAGTTGGAGGAAATATCAGACAGGGTGCCAAACCAAATCACCCAGGTGCCGATGAATACCCAAACTACATCTGTGGCCGTCATCAGTGCTAGGGGGACGACCTCTGGTCAACTGGTGTATTGGTCCACACAGTAAGGAGGTGCATGAAATGGTGGGAAGGGAGAAGAGGACCAACAAGATCCACATTGACAACATCAAACTGTTACTGAACATGACAGTTAATTTTTGCCCTCTCACTCTCCACACAAGCTGCAGTCTAATCACGCACTTCCTTTCGAAAGCCGTGCCACAAAAACTTTAGTGCAACCAGTTTCTGTGAGGCCTTCCAGCCCGGATGTGAGAGGCCATGTTAGTCTTCCTCTAGTTGTGAGCATGATGGGACAAGGATGACCGGTTGAGACATAACACAGGAGAAAAATCTTAGCTTCCCCGAGCTGAATGTCAGCCAACCGCAGGCCTGTAACTGCTGTTTGGTAAGCCTGGACCTCTGGTTGGCTGCCATGCCAGCATAGTCAACCCCTATGTGTACAGCCTCACTGGCTGGCCATGAAAGGCAATCAGCCACTGCATTATTTTTCTCCTTGATATGTTGTATATCAGTTGTGAACTCAGCTAGGCCAGGTGGCATTGCTGCCATGCAGACCAAGGGTCTGATATTTTGGACATTATGTACACAAGGAGTTTGAGATGAATGCTGTGAAATTGTGACTCTCTGGAAGAAAATAAAAATGTCGGACAGCCAGATAGAGACTGAGAAGTTCATGGTCGAACATGCTGCACTTCCTTCTGGAGGGACGGAGCTGGCGGCTGAAGAAGGCAAGTGGCTGCCACGTGCCTCCGACCAACTCTTCGTGCACAGCACCCACAGCAAAGTCTGAAGCATCAGTAGTAAAGGCTATGGGTGTGCTAATGTGGTTACGTTAGGAACAGCTCATATGGCATCATCACACGCCCTGGTCATGTCTGCTGACCAGTCAAGCACGTGATTAGAGGTATTGCCTTTCAGCGCACTATACAGGGGAAACATCTGTTCAGACACTTGTAGAATGAAGCAGCGATAGAAATTCACCATGCCTAAAAACTCCTGGAGCTTTTTGGTAGTGCGGGGCAGTGGGAAATCCATAATAGCGGCTATCTTTGATGGGTGGGGTTTTGCACCATCTGTGGAGATGCAATGGCCGAGAATGTTAATGGCTGACAACCCAGACTTGCATTTAGCAGGGTTAATCATCAACCCATGTTGGCTTAAGCGCTTGAAAGCATGCAGAGATGAGGGACATGCTCGGATTTGGATGCACTGGTGACAAGTATATCATCCAGGTAAATAAAAAGAAAACCTTAAGTCTTTTGAACGAGTCCATTAGCCGTTGGAAAATCTGGGCTGCATTTTTCAGTCCAAACGGCATGCATAGAAACTCAAAGAGACCAAATGGGGTTATCATAGCTATTTTGGGAATGTCCTTCTAGCATACAGGCACCTGATAGTAACCCCTAATTAAATCAATTTTGGAAAAAATTGACTTTCTGGTTAAATATGCTGAAAAGTCTTGGATGTGTGGGACTGTGTAGCAACCGGGTTGGTGACCTCTTTAAGGAGTTGGTAATTGCCATGTGGGTGGCAACTGCTATTAGACATAGGGACCACATGGAGGGGTGAAGCCCAGATGTACAATTCCAAGCCTCTCCAGGTTGGCACGTTCTGACTTCACAGTTGCGCGCATGCATGGACTGGCGGGCCAGTTGTGGAAATACGGTGTTCAGCCCCACATTTTGTGACTGTCATGGAGTATACGGGCTTGTTGAGGTTTGAGAATTCGCCCAGCAGTCAAGTAAACTCACATGCATTGGTGCATGTGCTTGACAGAGTCCTTGTGGGGAACTTACTCGGGGAGCAGAGTAATAACCCAAAGTCTTTGACATCCACAAGCCGGCAGTTCTTCAGATCGATTAACAGTCCTTGGGCACACAGGAAATCTGCACTGAGCATAGGTCTAGCCACGTTAGCCAGGACAAAGTCCCGTGTATAATGTCGCCCACTGAAGCAGAGTGTCAGCTGTCGTTATCCTGTAAGTCTGGATCTCGCTGCCGTTGGTGTCCTCGAGCGAGGTTTCGTCACTCTTTGCTTTCTCATCAATAGGCAATGCTGGCAGCACACTCACTTGCACACCCATGTCACATAGGAAGTGTCACCATGAAAGGATGTATGTAATGAACAGTAGACAACCCAGGCAGCTGGAACCTATGGCATTCACGGACCTCTGATGTCCCATTGCAGTGGCACTGTCAAAGCTGCAAGGCAGTTGGCACTTCCTAGCATTCCTACCAAAGCAAGCCTGGTAAAAGCACAGGTCCAGTGTTGTATGTTTCGCAGACGTTGGCAACCTTATGTTGGGGACCTTCCTGACTGGGCTTATTGAGTAGAGAAAAGGGAAGGAATGATGCATCGCTGCCTGGCTGAGTGTAGACTAATAGCCACTTTAGCAAGCTCCCTATGGTCCATCATGGGTGCATTAGCGAGGGCCATACAAACTGGATCAGGCATTTGCTGCGTGAAGAGTTCTTGAAAAATAAAACAAGGATGGTGATTTCCCAGGAGAGACATCATGTTGTTTGTTAGCTAGGAGGGCTTAGCATTGCCGAAGCTGGGTAAGAACAGTAACTGTTTTGCTCGCTCAGGCTCTGATAGTCCAAAAGTCTGTAAAGGGTGAGTTTTCAGCAATCGGTATTTATTGTGTTCAGGTGGATGTTCTAGTAGACTCAACACTCTTGCAGCTGTAGAGTTGCTGAGTGACGCTACTACATAGAAATATTTGGTGCTGTCAGTGGAGAATCCTCAAAGTGGTTGTACAAACCAAGCAATGGCATTTTGCTCCCAAAACTCTGGTTGTTTCAAAGTGACTGCATTGGCCAGCAGGTTCAATAACTCTGGAATCGTCCTAGAGCATCAGGGTCACTGTTGTAGGTTTTCACAAGTAAAGCAGCAGAGGCGTTTTATGTTTCAGAAAAGCCGTAACAACTCGGTTATTGACACTGAACACAAAGTGTGCTAAAAACCCTTTACGTAATTACATCATCACATCAGACCAGCCTTTTAAAGTAACACCCCAACTCAGTGTCGGTGATTGTGAATTATATACACTTCCACCAGTTATGTTACCCTACAGAGTTAGTTGTCATGATGGTTGACAAAGCCACAGTGGAGGACATGTTGCTATGCTATACAACTTTATAGATTAGCTTTATTTGTCACATGTACATCAAAACATACAATGAAATGCGTCATTTGCATCAAATTAAATCAGCAGAGATTGTGCTGGGCAGCTTGTAAATGTTGTCAAGCTTTCGGCACCAGCATGGTTGCCCACAACTCACTAACTTTGGAATTTGGGAGGAAGCCAGAGCACTAGAAGGAAACCCACAACGTCAAGGGAAGAATGACCACACTCCTTAAGGAGAACTGTGCGAATTGAACCTCGATCTTACATCTAACACTGTAATAGCATTATACTAACCACCATGCTGCCGTACTGGCCCTGAAAGAGGAGAGTTAATAAATCAACCCCATGACTTAGACCAGGGGTGGCCAACCTTTTAGATTCCATGCATCAATTTTTTCACACAAGTTCAGATGTGATTTTTTTCACGCACGAGTTCTATATTAACATATTTTTACAAGAATTGAATGGGGGTACAGGTGTCCCCCACTTTTCGAACGTTCGCTTTACGAAACCTCACTGTTACGAAAGACCTACATTAGTACCCTGTTTTCACTTTCAGAAGGTATTTTCACTGTTATGAAAAAAAAGCAGCGCGCGGGGAAAATCAGCGCGCGATAAAAGGCAGCACGCGCCCCGAGCAGCCGCTCTCCCCCGGATTCTCGCCGGCATTGCTTAAACACATGCCTGTGAGCAGCCGTTAGCAAGATGAGTTCTAAGGTATTGGAAAAGCCTAAAAGAGCTCGTAAGGGTGTTACACTTAGCATAAAACTAGACATAATTAAGCATTTTGATCGTGGTGAACGAAGTAAGGACTAAGTGAGTTTGACTTGTGGAAGCTGATGAATATGATGTTGAAGAGGTTTTGGCATCCCATGACCAAGAACTGATAGATGAAGAGCTGATGCAATTGGAAGAGGAAAGGATAGCAATTGAAACCGAATGCAGTAACGAAATGAACGTGAAGCAACTGCATGAGATTTTCGCTGCAATGATAAAGTACGACTTTAATTTTGAAAGGGTACGTAGGTTTAGGGGATATTTGCAGGATGGTTTGAGTCCTTATAAAGAACTGTATGATAGAAAAATGAGCGAGGCTCAGCAGTCAAGCAAGCCTTCTGCATCAGCCACAGCAGACGACGAACCTTGAACTTCAACATCGAGGTGAGCAGTCATAGGAGAAGATGAGCTGCCTGCTCTAATGGAAACAGACGACGACATAACACCCCAGTGTCCCACCACCTCGCGATTCGCGGAGAATGCAGCAGTAGCCAGGAGGCACACAGCACATCTTTAAGAAAAAAGCCAAAATAAACATACTAATTAATTAGGTGCCGCCTGACACGTAATTAATTAGCATGTTTATTTCGGCTTTTTTCTTAAAGATGTGCTGGATGCCACCCGGCTACCGCTGCACCCTTGCATGCTTCACGGTTTGGTATCTGTCGGCGGCCTGGAGGGTGGGGGCCACTGCACCACCCCAACCTGCAACGACTCAGTCTAACACACCATCACCAGTGTGCTCGGTGCTGAACCAATTCCGGTAAGTGGTACTACACTGTACATACATTACTTCTACTTTATATAGGCTGTGTATTTTTATGTGTTATTTGGTATGATTTGGCAGCTTCATAGCTTAAAGGTTACTGGAGAGCACTTGCGCTGTGTTTTTGCCAACAGCGCTTGCGTGAGATTTTCTGCCGACAGCACTTGTGCGAGATTTTTGCTACAGAGAACAGTTCAGTAATGATTGTGGAAAAGTATTTTCACTTGATATGGGCTGTGTATTTATCATATCATTCCTGCTTTTACTATATGTTACTGTTATTTTAGGTTTTATGTGTTATTTGGCATGATTTGGTAGGTTATTTTTGGGTCTGTGAACGCTCACAAATTTTTCCCATATAAATAAATGGTAATTGCTTCTTTGCTTTACGACATTTCGGCTTACGAACCGTTTCATAGGAACACTCTACCTTCGGATGGCAGGGGAAACCTGTACAAGAGTTGTATGGTGCATCAGAACTTATGAGTGAAAAAATTGACGCATGGAATGTGAAAGGTTGGCCACCCCTGAATTAGACCATAAGACCATAAGATATAGGAGCAGAATTAGTCCATCTGGACCATCAAGTCTGCTCTGCCATCAATCATGGCTAATCCTTTTTTTTCCCTCCTCAACCGTGGTTCCCGGCCTTCTCCCCATAACCTTTGATGCCAAGTCCAATCAAGAACCTATCAATCTCTGTCTTAAATATACCCAACAACCTGGTCTCCACAGCTGCACGTGGCAACAAATTCAACAAATTCACCACCCTCTGGCGAAAGAAATATCTCCGCATCTCTGTTTTGAATGGACGCCCCTCTATCCTGAGGCTGTGCCCTCTTGTCCTAGACTCTCCCACCATGGGAAACATCCTTTCCATATCTACTCTGTCTAGGCCTTGCAACATTCGTAAGGTTTCAATGAGATCCCCTCTCACCCTTCTGAATTCCAGCGAGTACAGACCCAGAGCCATCAAACATTCCTCATGTAATAATCCTTTTGTTTCCAGAATCATCCTTGTGAAACTCCTCTGGACCCTCTCCAATGCCAGCACATCTTTTCTAAGATGAGGGCCCCAAAACTGTTCACAGTACTCAAGGTGAGGCCTCACCAGTGCCTTAATAGCCTCAGCATCACATCCTTGCTCTTGTATTCTAAATTTCTTGAAATGAATGGTAACATGGCATTTGCTTTCCTCGAATGGACTTATTCCATCTGTAAAACTACAAAACATTAAAATGCAATATAGTTTGTGCAGACTTTAAAAGAAACATCTGATGAATTTAATAACAATAACAAATGTAATTATTTACTGTATTTGACATATTACTAAATGTCATAAATTCAATGATTGTGGTCTCTTTTGGTAGCAATTCAGCATTCTTTGGCCTTTGGTTCCATGCTGTCTCACAGCCTTACTATGTCTCTTCTAATTGCAAACTGTGCTGCTCCCCTTTTCCCATAACCCCTTTTAGCCTTTGTCATGGATCGATGTACAGCTTTCTGTTTTGAAGCATGTGTCTTGGACTCAGCCTTCACCAGATCTCTCCATTCACAGCTGTGCTGTGACTACAGCACATGACAAACCCCTGGTCCATGGGCAAAATAGCAACTTGTTTTCTTTTTTTAAATAATTCTGATGAAGGGTGATTGACTTGAAAGTGCTTGACCCCACACACGCTGCCTGACCTGTTGAGTACTTACAGCAATTTCTTCTTTCATTTCAAAATTCTAGCAAGTGAATTTTTAAAAAATACTGTATACCCATAATCCACTGGGCTTAGCCTGCCTTTGCCCAGATTGTGAATGAAAATGCTGTGCCTTAAATTAACTTGCTGCTTCTTTTGTGAATTAAGTGTTCTTAGTATGAAGCTTCCAAAGCAAGATTGCAAAGATCTTTAGCAGGTAATGTGAATGATGAGGGCCAACTTTCATGTTCTCTTTAAACTTCCTTTATCCTGTCACGGTGATCTCTTTTAATACACCAGCCTTTGTCAATAACTTCTTTCATACCCTCATCGAAACCTATTGAATGTTGAAAGGCCTCGATAGAGTGGATGTGGAGAGGATGCTTCCTATGGATGGGGAGTCTATGAACAGAGAACGCAGCCTCAGAATAGAGGGACGTCCAGTTATAAAGAAGATGAGGAAGAATTTTTTCAGCCAGTGAGTGGTGAATCTGTGGAATGTGTTGCCACAGGCGGCTGTGGAGGCTATGTCATTGGGTGCATGTAAGGCGGAGGTTGATAGGTTCTTGATTAGTCAGGGTTTGAAAGATTATGGGGAGAATGCGATTGAGAGGGAAATAGATCAGCCCTGATGAAATGGCAGAACAGACTCAGTGGGCCAAATGGCCTAATTCTGCTCCTATGTCTTATGGTCTTATGGTAATGCTAAAGGCATTGACTGTAGTTGCTCTTCAGTCAAAGTCTACAGAAAATGTATGTCATAAATTAGACAACATGTCAATGGTATGTTACACTTTACTGTAGCAAGAGAAATTAGAGCAGATAAGACACTATACAGTCATGGAGCAGGCTGTATTATTCAACAAGGTCAGAGCTGAAATGTCATGTTAGAATCATCTTCCTCTACAATACCTTTATCTTTTGATTTTCTTCGTGTTCAAAAAATGTTATATCATAGTTTTAACAGGTCACAACAATTGTGCATTCGCCTCCCTCCAGCAGACATTACATAGATTCACAATGCTTTGACCTGAGTCCTATAATCAGTGTTAGAGACACCAGGAAGGAAAAATGGTTTTTCATAATCTATGGAGGCAATTATTCTCAGAAACTTATTTGCCTCAATGAGATCTCTTCGCAACCGCCCATACTTGTAATATATGGTCCTATTCTATATCTTGTAGACCAGCTCTCTTATCACTCTATAAATTTAAGAACGCTTGTAAATCATAATAAATAAATTCCCTGCGATGAACCTAAATGCAGTAGCTCATGTGGGTTTCCAGTACATTCCCATTTATATCAAAAAGCAAAAAGCCAGAGATTCTAAAAACAGGGAAAAAAACCACAAGCTCCTAGAAGCAGGCAATAAGTCAGGCAGATTCTGTGAAAAGATAAACGTAACTGAAGAAGCATTTAGAGATAAAACTTTTTTTAAGTAAATATAGAGTCACAGAGGCATTAAGTTATACTGCATGAAACCAGCCCCTAGAGCACACAAAAAATTCCGGAGGAACTCAGCAGGTTAGCCAGCATCTACGGAAATTAATAAACTATCCATGTTTTGGGTTAAGGCTCCTCAGCACAGCATGTTGAAGCTGACCAAGGTGCCTACATAAGCTTTTCCCATTTGCCTGAATTGGCCTTTATCTCCCTAAACCTTTCCTTTCCTTATACCGGTTTAAATGTTTTTTAAATTTTATAATTTGCATCAACCTCTACCACTTCCTGTGGCAGCTCATTCTAAATATCTACCACTCCCTGTGTGAAAACCTTGCTCCTCAATTCCTCTTGAAATCTATCCCTCTTACCGGCTTAAACCAATGTTCTCCGATTTTAGACTCCCCTACCCTGGGAAAAATACTGCCACCATTCACTTTGTCCTACAACCCTCATGATATTATAAACTTTCTAAATTCACCCCTGAGCCTCCTTTACTCCAGGGAAAACTATTGCCGCTTATCCGATCTCTCCTTATAACTCAAGCCCCCAGGTCCTGGCAACTTTCTGGTGAATCTTTTCTGCACCCTCCCAAGTTCACTCACATCCTTCCTATAGCATGGTGACCAGAAGTCACATATAATACTCTAAACATGGTCCAAGCAAAATTGTGCACAATTGTAACATGACATCCCAACTCATGTATTCAGTGCCTCAGTAAAGAAGGCAAGCATGTCATAGATCTTCATCAGAAAGCTTATTTCCTCATACTTGTTAGTCTCCCTCTTCGCCAATGCTCCACAGGGATCCTGCCATTCACTGTGCTGAGTATGATGTTCACCTGGTTTAACTTTCCAAATGCATACCTTCAAGTTTGCTTGAGTTAAGACCCATCTATCATTCCTTTGCCCACTTTCCCAGTTAATCAATATCCTCTTGTACTCTGAGACAACTTTCTTCATTGTCTACTATTTTGATCTCATCTGAAAACTTACTAATCATGCCATCTTATCCAAATCATTAGTAGGGAAAGGGAGGAAGATGAAGTAGAACAAAAAGGAAGAATCTTTGAAGGTGTGGTTGTCAAGGCAGAGTGAATGGCAAATGAAGATTGAATGGAATGAACAAAATGATTCCACCCAATCCATTTTCAAAGAATTTGCTGGGAATCTGAATTACAGAGGAATTATCCCCTTCATTGAGTTTTTCTCTCTCCACATAAGTTTTACAATTCATTGGTACCTCCATCAATCTCTTGTTTAAGATTTCCAGCAACCAGTGAATTAGATGTGCACATGAAGGAACCACCTCTCAAGGTTCTCTCTCTCATTCATTTGTAAACCAGGTGAACCCAAGAACGTTGGGTCACCCCGACAACTTCGCTGTCCGTCCCCTCTCAGAACTTCCCATCGTTCTCTCCATCCCTCTCCTTCTCTGCTGCTTAAACACATAATTGTTTTCTCATATCTCCAATTCTGATGAAGGGTCTCTGATCTGAAACATAAAATCAGGTTCTCTCTCCACAGAATTTCCAGCATTTTCTGTTTCTATTTCTGATTAAATGCTATAAACTTGAAATAAGAACTTTTTCCTCACTCCACAGAATGCTGCGTGACCTGCTGAGTATTTCTAGAGATCTTCTGTTTTAATTTCAGAATTATACCATTGATTTTTTTCTGGTGCAACAGTGGGACGTGCAGTCAGTCAGTGGGTGCCGTCCCGAATCCGGGGTTGGCGGCTATGCACCTCCATTTTCTTCGATCTTGCGCTCTTTTTCTGGCCTCAGCATAACTCAACCCAGTCCATTGCCTCACATTATCGTACCAAGTGGTTCGCTGCCTTCCTCTTTCCCTCTTTCTTTCTATCATCCCTTCCAGTAACAATTTCTGCAGTCCACCATCTCTTAACAAGTGCCCGGCATACTCCAGCTTCCTTTTCTGCACATTCTTCAGCAACTCCTTTTCTCTCCTCACTCTCCTCAACATTTCCATATTGCTGACCTTCATCACCCATCTAATTTTCTGCATTCTCCTTAAACACCACATTTCAAACGCCTCCAGTCGTCGTTGCGCTTCCTTGCATAAGGTCCATGATTCGACTCCATACAACAGACTGCGACAGACATAGCATTTCCAAATTCTACAATGCAGCCCAAAGTCTAACCTCTTGCCACACAGCTCGTCACTCAGGCTCCAGAACTTTGATCTTGCAATCTCAATTCTTCGTCTAATTTCTGTATCACAGGGGTCCCCCACCTTTTTTGCACCATGGACTGGTTTATTATTGACAATATTCTTGCAGATCGGCCGACGGGGGTGGGGGGGGGGGTAGGGTTGCCAATAGACAAGAGTAGCAGTCGAATACGTTGTGTTTACCCCGGGAAAGACTACCATGACCATGAAGCCTTGCGCGGGCACCTGTGTGTGCATGTGTGTACATGCTGATTTTTTTCTACAAATCGTTTTTGGCAATTCTGTTTGGGGGGGGTGTTAATCACGACTGGAATATAAGTGATAAGTTAACTATGTCACTTATAAGTGGCTAATACACTCAATTTCATTTCTAAAACGGTTTATCTAACGAATTTAATATTAAACACACAGCGCATATTTTCCTCGCATGAATATAGTGATAAGTCAATTATAAGTCACTTATAAGTCAATAGCATCATTACATTTTAAGTAATGTTTGGATATTAAACGCACAGCACATATTGTCCCCATATGAACATATAAAATCATTGCAACACACCAATATCGCTGAATCAGTGGGAGCCCTGGGCTTGTTTCCCTGCAACAAGACGGTGCCATCGAGGGGTGATGGGAGACAGCGATACTCGAAGGGGGTTCCTTATGTCCAGTCTATTCCACAATTTAGTTTTCGTTGTATTCATTGCAGAGATATGTTGGAAATGGAAGCAACGTTTTCAGTGCTTTCGTGGCTATCTCACGATATTTAGCCTTGACTTTGATCTAGAATGCCGGCAGAGATGTTATGTCAAACATAATTTTCAGCCCGCCATCATTTGCAAGCTCAAGGAGTTGATCTTCCCCCGCTGACATGGATGACGCGTGCGGAATGACCTCGCGTGCGTTCAAGTTCAACAGTGGGCGTGACGGGAATGAGGAAAGGTGCAGCTGACTCATATCGCCAAATCATATTGTTTCCTCGCGGCCCGGTAGCACATGCTTTGCAGCCCAGTACTGATCTGCAGCCTGGTGGTTGGACCACCGCTGTATCACATTTCCCATCCTCTGTGACCATCTGTCCCAAGTACACAAACTTCTTGACTTGCTCTATGCCTACGCCATTAATTTTGATACTGATTTTGGGGACTTCTTTCTTCCATGATACTACCATCATCTTCATCTTTGCAGCATTTATTTTCATTCCAAATTGTTCTCCTTCAGCATTTATCTTATCTACTATTCTGAGTAACTCATCCTCAGTCTCAGCTAACAACACTGAATCATCCGCATACCTTAAGTTGTTCACCCTCACTCCACCAATTTGGATGTGCAGTACTTGCCCTTTTACCACTTCCCCAATAGGGCCCCAAGCACATTTTACAGGTGAATCAGCAATGTACGTATACACCCTGCAAATTTGCTGTCTGCATTCAGTGCTCACAAATTCAGATTCAATTACCACTTTTCAGAACACCTCTATTCAGTCTGCAGGGGTGACCCTGAGCTTCCAATCACTCATCACTGATTTTCCCCATCCCAGTCACACTCTGGCAGTTTTGTCTTTGGCCGTGTACACAAAATAAGCTCAGGGAATAGCACCTCATCTTCTGACTTGCCATATTACAGGCATCAAGACTCAACACAAAATACCATTTCATATAATCATCTTTTTCCAGTGTTCATTTTTTTCTCATCTCTTCATATTCTTCATTATTTCCTTCATTTTGTGTTTTATTCTGCTTCCTAAATCTACTAATAATTATCTCTATTTGTGTGAGTAGTATCACCGTACCACATCAAGGATGTTTGTCACTCGAGCACAAAGTCAAAGCCAGCAGTTCAGTGGAGTATCACAGGAATGCAGAAATAGTACCCTTCAAAAGGCAAAACTTTGTCAATGAGGAAATCTGCAGACAAGTAACACACACAAAAAATGCTGGTGAACTCAGCAGGCCAGGCAGCCTCTATAGGAAGAGGTACAGTCGACGTTTCGGGCTGAGACTGTCATTTCTGTTAGATATAAAAGATAACCACAGCTCTTTTCAGAAAAATTCAAAGCACTTCTTCTAATGTCCAGAACAGTATTTACTACTCATTCAATCCTTAAAAACAGATAATTTGTTCTTTATTTCGTTATGTTTGTAGGACCATATTAGCTGCCATATTTTCTATATTGAACCCCAATAGACATTTTATTGCAATGCACATTGGAAGTTTCAATATTTGGAATAGGTGTTTTATAAATACAAACAGTTTCTCCTTTTTGTTTTGTGGTGGTTCATTCATTGAAGATTCATCACCACTAGGTTTCCTAAGAAAAGTCATGAAACAGCAGAATATTCTTGTAATTTATGAAACTATTCATTGAAGTCTTATGTATTAAAAATAATCTAAGTCTTAAACTGGTTTGGAGCTTTTAGTGTTTTATACTAACTATATAAAATCATGTATTTTGATGCAAGCCTTTTATATTATAGGGTCATTTTTTAAATTTCTCAGTGAAAATCTATTAAGCAGAGCGTTGACTTCACATAGAAGACTTATGACATTGGAACTAAGTTGAGTGTAAAGATTCTGCACATTTTTCTCACAGATAACATTATGCAAATATTTGGAAGAATTGATGGCAGGTGGATTCTTTGTAGTTGCATTAGCTTGTTTTTGTAATGTAATTGCTTTTAGCCAAGGTCTCCTGAAGGAAACAAAACTGACTAAGTTAGCATTAACTTGGGTTTCCAGGGATTTGATATATTGTGAGAAGTTGATCTTGCCTCCAGTAAGGACAAGTTATCCTGCAGAATGCCAGATGCTTGGAAGACAGTGTTAATTGTTTTTTGAACGGGGCAAATGTATTTGCTAAGGGACTTAGAAATTTGCAGATCTAATTGAGCGAAGGCACTAAGACACTGCTGTGGGCAACATCTCCAAAAATGTTTGTTGAGGTAATAACTTATGCCAGAATTGACAGAAGCTAAACTTAAATATTACACACTGCATGAATATCATGCCACTTATAAGCCCTTGAGGGACCTGTTATAAGCAAAATAATGATTGTTTGGCAACTCCTGTGGCAGTGTTATTAGTGAACAAGGTTAGATTAAAGTTTTGAGGGCAAATGCAAATTAAGTCAATTTAAATAAGGATTTAAGAATTTTTTTTGTCTTAGTTGTGGACCATGCAGTCTAATTTGTGCAAATTTCAGTCATGTTTTGCAAGAATAGGCTACATGATGGAAGTGCCACTGCTGGAATGCATTAGAAATGACTGCAGCATTTAAATGACTGAGCACAATAAAATGATATAAACTCTCTCCAAAATTAACCTATCATCTTTTTGTCAGAATTAAAACGTCCTTTCAAATGGAAATCAATAGGCTCATGGTGAGATCTTTATTAAACCAACATGGAAGCAGTACTACAACTAGCGACTGGAAAGAAGTCCACACTTTGAAATGAGGGTGTGAATGAAGTTATTGACAAAGATCTGTGCAAATAAGAGATCACCATAAAAAGATAAAGGAACTTTAAAGGGAATATGGAACTTCATTCCCATTACCCGTTACACATCTTTTCATTCTTGCTTAGGAAACTTCACATTGAAATATCTACAGTAATCCACAAAATGCCAATAATCAAAATTAAATTGTAGCACCGAGTACCAGAATTATCCTCGATAAGTTATATGATGTGAAGTTTGTTGTTCACAGCTAGACATTATCACTCACGATGTGATCAGATGAGGATTAAAGCCACAGGCAACAATGAGTTACAGCTAATAGTTTTAAAAAGCACTTTCTGGAAATATGGAAAAGAAACGTAAAGCACTGGAAGCACTTAGCAAGTCAGACAGCATCTCTGGAAGGAGAAGGTACAGTTCAAGTCAGGACCATAAGATATAGGAGCAGAATTAGGCCATTCAGTCCATCAAGTCTGCTCCACCATTTCATTTATCCCTCTCGACCCTATTCTCCCATCTTCTCTCCGTAATCTTTGATGCCCTGACTAATTAGCCTAACAGCCTCTGCTTTTAATATACCCAGTGCCTCTACAACCATCCATGGCAATGAATTCCACACAGATTCACTACCCTCGAGCTGAAGAAATTCCTCCTCAGTTCTGTTCTAAATGGACATCCCTCTGTTCTGAGTCTAGACTCACCCACTATAGGAAACATCCTTACCACATCAACCCTACCTAGGTAGGCCTTTCTATATACGATAGGTTTCATCTTCATTCTTCTAAACTCCAGCAAGTACAGACCCAAAGCCATCAAATGCTCCTCACGCAATAATCCTTCATTCCTGGAATCACTCTTATGAATCTCCTCTGAACCCTTTCCAATGCCAGCATGACTTTTCTTAGATAAGGAGTCCAAAACTGCTCATAATACTATAAGTGTGGTCTGACCAATGCATTGTAAGACCTCAGCATCACGTCTTTGTTCTAATATTCTAGCCCTCTTGAAGTAAATGCTAACATTGCATTTGCCTTCTTTAACTTCAACCTGCAAGTTAACCTTTAAGGAATTTTGCACAAGGATTCCCAAGCTCCCTTTGAACCTCTGTTTTTTGTATGTTCTCCCCATTTAAAACAGAGTCTATGCCTCTATCCTTCTACTAAAGAGTATGACTAGACACTTCCCGACACTATATTCCATCTGCCACTTCTTTGTCTATTCTCCCAGTCTGTCTCAGCCCTTCTGCAGACTCCCCCTGCATCCTCAACAGTACCGGCCCCTCCACCTACAGCTCTTCATGTCGTCAGCAAACTCGGCCACAAAACCATCAATGCCATCATACAAATCATTGATATATAACATGAAAGGAAGCGGTCCTAAAACTGACTCCTGCAGAACACCACTATTCACTAGCAGCCAACCAGAAAAGGCCTCTTTTATTCTCACACTTAGCCTTCTGTCAGTCAGCCAATCTTCTAACCATGCTACTACCTTTCCTGTAATACCTTGGGTTCTTATCTTGTTAAGCAGCCTCATGTGTGGCACCTTGTCAAAGGCCTTCTGAAAATCCAAGTAAACAATGTCCATTGACTCTCCTTTACCTATCCTGCCTATTAGTTCCTCAAAGAATTCCAACAGATTTCTCAGATAAGAATTACCTTAAGGAAACCATGCTGACTTTGGCTTGTTTTGTCATGTGCCTCCAAACACCCCAAAACCTCATCCTTAATAATGGACACCGACATCTTCCAAACAACAAAAGTCAGGCTAACTAGCCAATAATTTTATTTTTTTTCTGCCTCCCTCCTTTCTTAAAGAGTGGAGTGATATTTGCAAATCTCCAGTCCTCCAGAACCGGTTTGAATGTATTGATTCTTGAAAGATCATTACTAATGTCTTCTAATTTTCTTCAGCTACCTCTATCAGAACCCTGGGGTGTAGTCCATCAGTTACAGGTGACTTAATCTACCTCCAGATCTTTCAGCTTCCCAAGCACTTTCTCCATAGTATTAACAACTACACTTACTTTTATCTCCTAACACGCCCAGGTTTCTGGAATACTTCTAGAGCTTTCCACAGTGAAGACTGGTGCAAAATACTATGAAGTTTTGCCATTATTTCTTTGTCCCCTATTACTACCTCTCTGGCATCATTTTCTGGCAGTCCAGTATCCACTCTTGCCTTTCTTTTACTCTTTAGAGATCTGAAAATGCTTTTTGTATCCTCTTTTATATTATTAGCTAGCTCACCTTCATATTTCATCTTTTATCTTCTTATGGCTTTCTTAATTACCTTCAGTTAGTTTTTAAAAGCTTCCAAATCCTCTAATATTGCATTAATTTTTGCTATATTATATGCCTTCTCTTTTGCTTTTATATTGTGTTTGACTCCCTTGTTAGCCCCAGCTGCCTCATTCTTCATTTAGAGTACTTCTTTATCTTTAGGATGTAGCTAACCTGCACATTCTAGATTTTTTCCCAGAAACTCCATCTACTGCACTTCTGCCATCAATCCTGCTGTTGTCCCCTACCAATTAACTTTGGCCTGTTCCTCTCTCTTGTCTGTAAGTCCCTTTTCTCCACTGTAATGCAAATACATCTCGCTTTATCTTATCCCTCTGAAACTGCGGGGTGAATTCTATCATATTATGATCACTATCTCCTAAGGGTTCCTTTACCTTAAGCTTCCTGTTCAAACCTGGTTCATTACACAACACCCAGTCCTGAATTGCCTTCCCCCTAGTAGGCTCAACCACAAGCTGCTCTAAAAAACCATCTTGTAGGCATTCTACAAATTCTCTCTCGGGATCCAGCATCTGCCTGATTTTCCCAATCTACGTACGTATTGAAATCCCCCGTGACTACCATAACATTGCCCTTTTAGCAGGCCTTTTCTATCCTCAGTTTTAATTTGTATCTCAAATCCTGTCTATTATTCAGAGACCTGGATTTAACTCCATTCAGGGTCTTTTTACCCTTGCAAATTATTAACCCTACCCACAAGGATTCTCCATCTTCTGAACCTAGGAAACCTCTTTTTAAGGATTTGATTTCAATTTTTACTGACAATGCCACCCCGACCCCTTCCCCTACCTGTCGGTTCTTTCAATACAATGTGTATCCTTGGATGTTAAATTCTCAACTATGATCTTCTTTCAGCCATGACGCAGTGATGCTCACCATGTCATACCTTCCAACCTCTAACTGCACTACAAGATCTTCTGCCTTATTTTGCATACTGAGTGTATTCAAATGTAATGCGTTCAGTCCTATTTTCATCACCCTTTTTTGATTTTGCACCCATGTTACACTTAAGTTCATCCTACTGACTGCAATTTTGCCCCATCATCTGCCTAGCCTTCCTCACAGTCTCACTGCCCACTGTATCTACTTGTATACCAACTGCCCCATCCTCAGCTCTATCACTCTGGTTCCTATTCCCCTGTCAAATTAGTTTAAGCCCTTCACAACAGCTCCAGCGAATCTGCCTGCAAGGAGATTGGTCCCCATAGAGTTCAGGTATATCCCATCTTTTGTACAAGTCATACCTGCCCCAGAAGAAATCCCAATGACACACAGATCTGAAGCCCTGACCCCTGCACCAATTCTTCAGTCATGCATTCAGGCACAGGCAACAATCTAGAGATTAGTATCCTGGAGTTTCTGCTTTTCAGCTTTCTACCTAACTCCCTATATTCTTTCTTCAGGACCCACTCTGTATTGTTGGTACCAATATGATCCATGACTTCCGGCTGCTCACCCTCCCTGTTTAGAATGCTGTGGACCTGATCCTGACCCTGGCACCTGGAAGGCAAGATACCATCCAGGTGTCTCTTTCATGTCCACAGAATCACCTCTTAGCTCCTCTAACTAGGAAATCCCATTTCTCCACTGCACTCCTCTTCCCCCCCCGCCTTCCCCTCTGAGCCATAGAGCCAGACAATGCCAGAGACCCGGTTGCTGCAGCTACCCCTGGCTGGTTGTCCCCTCCCAATAGTATCCAAAGCAGTACACTTAGTATTGAGGGAACAGCCACAGGGATACCCTGCACTGCCTGCCAAATCCCTTTTCCTCTCCTTTCAGTCATCCAGCTATCTGCCTCCTGCATCTTAGGGGTGTCTACCTATCTGTGACTCCTATCTATTACCCCCTCTTTCTCCTCTATCAGCCAAAGGTCATCGAACTGCAGCTGCAATTGCTTTATACAGTCTCTAAGGAGCTGCAGCTGGATGCACCATGCAAATGTAGTTATCAGAGACTGGAGGTCTCCCAGAGTCCCCACATCTCTCACAAAGAACTGTCCCTGGACAAATTCTCACCGGACTAGCTATGTATGTACAAGAGCCTTTGACTTGAAACATTAACTGTATTCCTCTTTCTACAGATGCTACCTACCAAATGCTTCCAGCATTTTCTGTTTATGCAGTACTGTGCAAAAATCACATATATTTAGCTAGGGTTCAAAAGATTTTTGCACAGTCCTGTGTTTGTCAATGTGGAGCAGAGAGCTAGTTCGTCAATCTGGTGGGAGCAAAGGATGTTGGGGGTGGTGAGGGTGGAGCACCACGGGAAGGGTGTGGGACAGGTGGCAGAGAAGGAGTACCGGGGTGGGGATGGTGGCGCGACTGCAGACACGCCCAGTCCTGCGGCACCAGGCAAGGTCATTTGATCCCAAACAGTTGGTGTATTGATAAAGATTACAGAATGTCTCTCTGGTGCTTCCCGCTCCTGCCCCTGCCCCTCTCCTTTCTCGTTTTCCCAACCATGATTTCCCTCTCCCTGCCCCCTTCCTTTTCTTAGTTCACAATAGAAACCCAAACCAGAATCAGTTTTATCATCATTCATATATGTCAGGAATTTTTTTTGCAGCAGCAGCAGCAGTACAGTACAAAATTACTAGAGAACCATGCAAAGTCTTAGGCACCCTAGCTATATATATATATATAATGTGTGTGTGTGTGTGTGTGTGTGTGTGTGTGTGTGTGTGTGCGCGCGCGCACTTGAGACTGCACAGTACTGTATGTCCTTTCAAGAGTACATTATTCCATTATTCTTACTAGTTGGGGTTTAACCACACGGAAAACTTAATTATTGTATCCAATTTTAGCTGCCTGCCGGATCAAGCAAAAGTGCCAACATACATGATCAGTGTTGACTCAGTTAAAAAGGATGATCCAAGAAATATTTTTTTTTAATTCCTGTCACTATAATGAACAGCTGGAATACTCTAGTTGGCTTTCAGTGTATTATTGATCCTTTTCCTCCTGGTGGAAGAAATGCAAGTTTTTTCAGATACAACATTCAGCACTCTATTTGAGGAGTCACACTTCCCTTTTGCTTAATAATTTTAGTCAGAAAATAACATAAATATTTTATGATAAACCTTTCTTTGGTTTATATTAGCATTATGTTCTTTTCACTAAAATCTGCCCAGACAGAAAATACCACGGCCAGTAGTGTCTAATCTTTGTTTATGCCTACCATTGCCTGTTGGTATTGACTTGCAACACGACAGAAAAATCTGTATTTACAACCCTGTTGTTTTCTGTGCTGTATAAAAATATCAGCTGACTGTTTCTGCAATCAAGTTAATTCTGTTCAATCCATCCATTTGAATATTAATCCTATTTATAGTCCTGCTTTCAGTATGATCAAGATACAGTATTTAATAATTGACTCAGGGTGAAGCAGATGATTGCTGCAAACAAATTTCTGGTCATTCGCAGCAATCATCTTGAGTGGGGATGGTGAACCCCTATGGCATCATACACAAAATCTTGTTGGCAAATGGCATTCAGTGCCAACCCTTCATTCTTTAGATCCCACCCATAATAAAAAAGATACATAATGATTATCATGATAATCTCTGCTCAAGGTTACTATAGTGTGCTAGAGAATTATTTTAGAAGATTATTGCCAATTTGGGCACACATTCTCAAAAAAGTTCATACCCCTGATATAAGACCATAAGACATAGGAGCAGTATTAGGCCATTTGGCCTTTTGAGGCCGCTCCACCAATTCATCATAGCTGATTTTTTCTCTCTTTTAACCCTATTCCTGCCCTGTCTCCATAACCTTTGATATCCTTACCAAACAAGAACCTGTCAACCTCTGCTTTCAATATACCCAATGATTTGGCCTCCACAGCCATCTGTAGCAATGAATTCCACAGATTAACCCACCCCCCCAGCTAAAGAAAGTTCTCCTCTTCGCTGTTCTAAAGGGGACATTGTTCCATTCTGCGGCTGTGCACTCTGGTCCTAGCCCATGTCCACATGTAGTGATATAATTATAAATACAATGAATTGTGAATGACACAGAAACTTGTGCTGATGGCCCAGAAATTGGGGAAAATAAATCCTGAATTCATCCATGTGGTACCCATGCTAATTTTGATGGAGACCAGGGAGGAAGGATATTCCAGTGTCATACCTATTAAGTTTGAATAAAATATGCAACAGGCCCAAATCATGCACAAAGAGCAATCCTACCAAAATAATAACCTACACTGGGTTCGGAACCACCACCCAAAATAATGTAGTCTTTCTTGGATAGGTTTGCCTTTTGAATATAAATTAGTAAATTTGTTTATTATTGTCACATGTCACATTGTCACTGAGGTAGAGTGATAATTTTTGTTTTGCATGCAACCATTAAGATAGTTCCATTACAACAGTGCATTGAGGCAGTACAAGGGGAAACAAGAACAGAATGCAGAATAAAATGTTACAGTTGCAGAGAAAATGCAGTGCAGGTAGACAATAAAATATAAAAGTGTAGGATATGGTATTACAGCCTAGTATGGGAGCACCAATGCCCTTGAGTGGCAGTCCTGCACAAGGTATTGGATTTGGCATCAGGAGTAAAACCCCCTCCCAACCATTGAGCACATCTACATGAAACATCGCTATAGAAAAGCAGCATCTATCATCAAAGAGCCTCCACCACCCATGCCATGCTCTCTTATCACTGCTGCCATTAGATAGAAGGTACAGATGCCTCAGGACTCACACCAGCAGGTTCAAGAACAGTTACTACACTTCAACATCAGGCTCTTAATCAAAAGGGGATCACTGCACTTCTTCTATTTCTGGTGTTCCCACAACCAAAGGTCTCACTTAATGACCCTTTATCACGTTATTTCATACTCATTATTTATTGCAATGTATTTATATTTGCATTTGCACAGTTTATTGTTCATTAATCCTGTTTACAGTTACCGTTCTATACATTTGCTAAGTATGCCCACAAGAAAAAGAATCTCCGGGTTGTACGTGGTGACGTGTTTGTACCCTGATAATAAATTTTACTTTGAACTTTGAACTTTGGAGATAGTTACCATGCTCCTCTATCTGTCTATGGGACATGGTGCCTTAAGATACCCGGGACAGGGAGTGCAGTAACACCCCCCCACCACCACCACCACCTTCATATTATACAGTACGAATTCTTGAGGATGTATAGAGCAGGGTGGATGAAAGACAATATCTGGACTTTTCAAAGATTTGATAAGGTCCCACATAAGAGGTTAGATGTGCAAAATTAAAGCAAATGTGAGGAGGAAACTAAAAGGCTTCAAGGTGATTTGGACAAGTTGAGTTAGTCAGCAAATACATAGTAATTGCAGTATAATATGAATAAATGTGAAGTTACCCATTTTGGTAGCCAAATAAATTAGGCAGATTATTAATTAACTGCTGATGGATTAGAAAATCTAGGTATCCTTGTGTAACAATTTTAAAAATCCAGTTTAATAGAATTAGAGTAGATTTCACTGAAACATACATAATCTGACAGTGTCCAACAGGCTGGATGCCGGAAGAATATTTCTACTGGCTAACAGTATCTACAACCAGGTCACAGTCTCAACATTTGAGGTAAAACATTTATGACTGAGGTGAAGAGGTATTTGTTTTAAACTTTGGGTGGTTAGATTTTGAGATTTTTTTTTACCACAGAAGGTCATGGAGGCCATGTTGCTGAATAAAAGAACCATCAAGTGGTATGGGAAGAGAACAGCAATGTGTCATTGAGACAGAGGTTCAGCTGTCATCTTCAGAATATTCTTGTTGATAGCACAAGAGTATTGATTTTAACTGTACTGCCTCCATTAGTACAGTATATAATGCATTACTTCCACCTCAAGATGTCGTAGCACTAGCATCTCAAAATAAATACATTGAACAAGTGTTCCTTGCACAGATTCAGCCTGATTGGCATTAGATATATTGTGTCGTGTAATACTCTGAATCTGACTCCATCTCTGCCCTTCCAGGGCTCATCATATCCACTCAATGGTCTTTCAGTCATCACTGTAAATATTTGTGGAAATGATGTTCTAATTCACATTGTGCACCCTTTTTTTCCAAATGCAGGATATAACTCTTTGCCATCAACTAAGAAGTCTTCACAGTACTGTACCTGTTCCATATTTTGAGTGATTCCTTTTACGAAAATTTACCATTTCTCTCGTAACTTTGGAGAGGACTATTTATACCCTATTTCTATGGACTTTTCAAGAGTTAACCTTTGTCTGACACAATAGCCCTTAGCTGGATCTGTGGATTCCACAACTCTACATTATCCAGGGTTCGATGCTGAATAAAATACATGTCAAATCAAATATGTATAACTATGACATTTCCTGCCTCAATCAAGTAGTCCGCTGGAGCTCAGTCTTCAAACGATGCTATGAGTGAGATATGCTGATACCTTTGGAATTACAATTCAACATGAATCGAAACTTTCAAATTAAGTAGATAGCTTGAAAGGCAAAGAAGCAAACTGGAGTCTGATTTCTGGAATTCTTGTTTAGTAATTGCAGTGCTAAAACTAACTCTTTACTACTGATAGTAATGGAAAGCAATGAATCAGCCTATTAACATTTTGAGTCTAGTGGGCCTCTCTTCTGCTCCTGCCTGCCTGTTACTGATGGGTATAGGCTACAAGTTTTGAACTGGTCACTAAATAAATGAATGCCATAAAGTTGGTTGCATTATGTTAGTGAGGTGATTTTGCGTCAATTTCACTGGGCTTTCAGAGAGCAACGAGTTGCAGTTCTGTTAAAAAAAAATCGAAGTTCAACTCTTCTAGTTGAAGTATGCTTGAAGTCAAAAGGAAATGTGATTGTTATATGATTTTGTTATTTTTAATACTGCTGGAGGGAATGCACAAAAAGCGGACTAGGAAAGCAATATTAAAAATACCTGTACTGAGTCAAAATGTAAAAAAAAATTCCTGAAATGTTGTGAAACAGAGGAATAAAGACTGGAATGGACTGATATGACAAAGAAACAAGTTAACATAGCCAGTTGGGCAATAAAATGCTGAAGTAAACCTTGAACCTTCTGCTGAGTTGACCATTCAGTCATAAAATGAAGCTGTCAAGGAAGGCTTCCCTCAGAGAGAAATGTTGTTTGAGGACTGCTCTCATGTACGGCAACTGTAAAGTGAAAATAAAGAGGATACCATCAAGAGGTGGTGGTGACAAGGTAACAAAATAGCAGAAGCACTGAATATATAGCTTTCACTGGGACACCAGGTTGCAGATGTTCAAAGCATTAGACCACATCTCGAATACGGTGTACAGTTCAGGTTGCCATCCTACAGGGATGATGTGGTAGCAATAGAGAGACTGCAGAAGTCATTGACATAATGTAGCCTAGAATGGAGGGCTGTAGTTATAAAGAGAGATTGGATAGGCTGGAATTATTCTCACTGGAATGTCGGAGGCTGAGGAGTGACCTTACAAGGTTTATACAATTATGAAGAACACAAATAGGATAGATAGTGAGAATCTTTTTCTCCAGGGTAGGCAAGTCAAAAACTAGAGAGCACAGACTTAAGGTAAGAGGAGAGAATTTTGAAAGTGTTTCACACAGCAGGTGCTGGGTATGTAGAACAAGGATCCGGTAGAGACAGAAACAGTAAAAATGTTCTTTAAAAGGCATTTGGAAAGGTACTTAGATAGGAAAGGCATAAAGTGATATGGACTTGATTCAAGATTCAACACTGTTTAATGTTACTTGTGTCATTTCCAGTAGACGAGTGTAAAGAAAGGGAAAATGAAATAATTTTTACTCTGGATCCAATGTAGCATAAACAAAAACACAATAAATATAAATACATAGCTTATGTACATAGATTAATTGTATGTCCATAAAGTGATGCTAGGTACAAGAGTGTCTGTACAAAGGTGACCCTAGTAGCAGTGGTGGGGGGTGTGGTGGGGTTGGTTAGTGGGTGGAGGTATTGATCAGCCTTATTGCTATGCCTTACCACGTAGGACAGGCTCCCTTCTCGCTGCTGCCATCAGGAAGATGGGGTACTGGAGTCTCAGGACAAACATTGTCCGGTTTAGGAACATTTATTACCGCTTCACTTGCCCCATCACTGAACTGTTTCCAAGACCAATGGACTCACTTTCAAGTACTTTTCATCTCATGTTCTCGATATTTATTGCTTATTTATTGTTATTTTACCTTTCATATCTGCACTGTTTATTGCCCCTTATATATTGGTTGTCCATCTTGTTGGGTGTAGTCTTTCAATGATTCTGTTGTGTTTCTTGGTTTTACTGAGCATGCCCAGAAGTAAACAAGTCTCAAGGTTGTATATGGTGACATCCATGTACTTTGATAATAAATTTAGTTTGAATTTACTTTGAACATTGCTTCAGGAAAGTAACTGATTTTGAGTTGTATTCCTGATGTGGATACTGCATGGCCTCCTCCCTGATGGGAGTGGGACAAACAGACCATGAGCACGGTGAATGGGATCCTTCATGACATTGCTGGTCTATTATGACGCCTTTCTGTATATATGTCCTTGATGGTGAGTAAGCTGGTGCCAGTGATACGTTGTGCAGTTTTGACTACCCATTGTAATGGGATTAGCGTGGATAGACATCACGACTGGCATGGCTGATGTAGACGGAAAGGGCCCGCTGTGTGCTGTACAATTGTATGATTCGATTCCTATCCTCTTATGATGTCTCTTGTGAAAGCCAACATAGTGGAAGAAGTCAAAAGGGATATTTGCAGCAAATACAATACAAAGAAAATAAAATGGTGAATTGAAACAGTGGCTACGTCAAGAAACTATGCAGGAGAGAGCCAATACAGTAGCACCTCTACCTAAATTTTCAATAGGAGAAAGGGTGGTCCTAGAGAACTGCCAACCAGTCTTCCTTAACGAATCTTCAAAAGGTGATTCCTCAAGATGGAGAGGAGCTACTGGAGCCTGAAGACCCAAACTCAATGTTTTAGACACAGCTTCTTCCCCTCTGCCATTATATTTTTGAACAGTCCATGAACACCACCTTACTATTCCTCTTTGTACTATTAATCAATTAATTTATTTATTCTTTATTGTAACTTAGTAATTTTTACACTCTACTGCTAAGAAAAAAAGAAAATGGCATGAATCAGTGATAATAAACCTGGTACTGATTCTGATTCAGTCAGAATAATCCTCTCAGTAAAAAAAGGTGGAGTTAATCCAGACAAAGTTATCTTAACATCTGTGGTAAGAAGTACATTGGAATTGTTTTTAAGAAATTAGATAGTAAGGCATACAGAGAAAATAAAAATATAATTTTGGATTTCTAAACAGAAGGTCAATTTTAATCGATCTTGTTGAAGAACAACAGAGGTATTATTCAAGGCAATGCAGTGGTGCAAGAATGCAGCAAAGTTCAGCAGGCCTTCAGTAAAACTTCTCAGTCTAACTGAAGGTGTCCTTCAGATATCTTTGCTGAACCCACTATCTATGCATATTTATCTGGAATTGAAGGTATGATATCAAAAATGTGAGGAGTCATACCAAAGCAAAGATAGGGTAGGTAGACTTTCAAAATGGATAAGTACATGGCAAACTAATTCTCATGTAGCTATACCTCATTGAGTTCATTTGGTAGGAGGCATGATGTATGCTCTCATACCTTTGATGGAAAGGATAAAAGAGTGCAGAAAAGAGATCTAAGAATCCTTCAAAATATTGACGCATATTGGTGAGGTCATAAAAAGTATAAAACACTGAGCTGACATTATGAAGTATGGAATAAAAAGCAGGTAGATAGTCTTGCTTTAATTTAGAATTTTGGTTAAACTACACTTGTTGGTAACATTGTTGGTTTTCATCGTATAAAAACAACATTGACCATGGGAGGAAGAACAGAAAAGATAAACAGCAGAACCATCAGCTGAGCTGTGGTTGAAGCTTAGTATAATGAATGACAATTTACAAAAGAAGATATGAAATATAAAATGGGAATGTGAAACAAATGAGTTCGCACCAACCTGGTTGAAAATATCGAAGTGTTAGATTCTCATTTGTTGAAATACTGAGTGATGTGACATAAGGGTGATTAGGAGAGAGTGGTAAACGCTTGCCTTGGCCATCTTGTAAATGAATAGGAAAAGAACAATGATATTCCCCTCCTGCAACATTTATATCTCAATTTTTCAGAGTAATAACTTGGTTATGTTGTAAATTGGTTATAACCTTTGTCCATCATTATAAACATAGATCTTTCAAATGTTCTTTTCATCCTGTACTGACACTTCTTGCTTGGTTTCACAATTGGATAGAATGCAAAAAGCTGTCTTGGCAATCTCGGCAGTGATTGACAAGGCTCACAAGCTCGCTTTTATTTTTTTCTTTTATTGACACCACCGAATTTTAGACAAAAGTGACAATGGAAGTATTAACAATATGGAACTGTTAACACCTTCAATGCAAAAGGCATTTATTGAGAAGATCCAAGTTTCTGCTGAAAATAAATTGCTACTTAGGTGAATAATACAACCTTGCAAGATCTAATAAGCTGGAAGTCATACGTTTCAAATAGATGCTGTTTTCCAGTTGATACAAGATAACAAACCAGTACTAAATTTGCTCATAAAACAGGATGATTTATTTGAAGACCTTTGTCTTGTATTATTAACAGGCTCCAGGACAGCTTCTTCCACCAGGCTATCAGACTGATGAACTCATGCTGATTTGAGTGTACTCTATATTACACTGACTGTTCTATTTATTGTAAATTATTATAAATTACTATGCTTGCACATGGTACATTTAGATGGAGACGTAACATAAAGATTTTTACCCCTCATGTATGTGAAGGATGTAAGAAATAAAGTCAATTCAATTCAATTCATTATCAGGAAAATATTTATCAGTATTTTAGTAATATATTTGCTGAAGTTCATCCATGTCTTATGCAGTGATGGGAGAACATCCTCTGTAAATAAAAAGTGTCATTGTTTTGTCTGTATTGTCAGCTGATATTAATACAGTGAATGCACATTTGGATATACTTATCTTCTGATATGTGTAAAGAATACGTCTGTACTAATGCACTTTATTATCTGTGGCATCTAAGTGTTACAGAAACACATTAAATTATTTATTTAGAGGAGAATGCATAAAAGGCAGCAGTAAATGCATTTCTTCCTCTTCTTGGGTCCTTAGCTCTCATTGATAAACTCCCGTCTCCATGGTATGGTCGGAGTTCATCAATGCTTCTGTAATCCATTGTATCCCTGCACAAGGGATGAACCTATACAGCAGTAAATGTATTTGCAAAACATTTAAAGGTTTATCCCTGAGTTTCCTCTCAAGTATTCAACATAATTCTAGTTAGGACAAATTAAGGCATCCGTTAGTCTTGCGAGACCATGGATCTGCACCTGGAAAGTCTTCACTTCACATAGCAAGGCTGTATGGAAGACCAGCAGTTGCCCATGCTGCAAGTCTCCCCTCTCCATGACACCGATGTTGTCCAAGGGAAGGGCAAGAGCCAATACAGCTTGGCACCAGTGTCGTTGCAGAGCACTGTGTGGTTAAGTGCCTTGCTCAAGGACACAATGCGCTGCCTCGGCTGGGGCTCAAACTCACGACCTTCAGGTCGCTAGTTGAGTGCCTTAACCACTTGGCCACATGCCCATGACAGTTAGGACAAATACAGACAGGACAACTTGAAGGATGTCTGTTTTCTTCAAGATCAGAATGCTTATAAATCATAACTGTTTAGTAATACATATAAGCAATTGTTGGTATTTAATTTCAATGTGTTATTTGTGATGCTTACAGCCATACATGTGTGATACGAGGCCAAGTAGAAACAGCAGATGGCACCCCCTTGGTTGGTGTTAATATCAGCTTTGTCAACAATCCCCACTATGGTTACACCATCAGCCGGCAGGATGGCAGGTATGGAGCTTATTTTTTGTCAAAGATCAGAATGTTATGACAAAACATGCAGTGTGTCATGTGAGCTTATATTCCACGCACCCCCCCCCCGCAACTAAAGGTGCAAGATGAAAGGTCATGAGGAACTGAAGTTAGTGATAAGTGCAGTTTCACATCTCCTTTAGATGCTCTGCATGTCAGTTCAAGATGATTTGATGCTACCCATAACAAGTACTGTGCTCATCCTGTTGTCAATACCACCCAAATCCCCAGGTAGGAAGTGAAAGACTGAGACGATTAAAAGACTGACTGTTACCGAGGTGGTCACATTCAGAGTGCGAGCTTCAGAGAATAGATGGATGACCACCAGCAGAAGTTATGGGAGTGGGCAGCCAGTGCAGGGTTCCACGGCGGCCATTCACCTCAGCAACAAGTACTGGATGCTGTGTGGGTGGGCGAGGGGAATGAACTATCAGGGCAGTGGCCAGGCCAGTTGCACTGTTTCCGGTTCTGAGGCTCAGCAGGGAAGGGTAACTTCAGGCACTGTAGTAGTGATAGGAGACTCGATAGTTCGGGTAACACACAGGAGATTACATAGCTGCAAAATGATGCCAGGGTGGGGTGTTCCCCCGCAGATGCTAGGGTCCGGGATGTCTCACAGCGGCGACAGGAGATTTTCAAGAGGGAGGGTGAGCTGCCAGAGGTCACGGTGCACATTGGCACCAAAGGCATAGGTAGAAAAGGAGAAGAGGTTCAACGCAGTGAGTATAGAGACGGAAGAGGCTGAAAAGCAGCACCTCTAAGGTAGTAATCTCTGGATTATGCCCAGTGTCATGTGCTAATCAGAGCAGAAATAGGGTGATTATACAGATGAATGAGTGTCTGAGGAAGTAGTGCAGGGGGCTGGATTTCAGATTCCTGGATCATTGGAATCTCTTCTGAGGAAGGTATCACCTGTACGAAAAGGAAGGGCTGCACATGAACCCAAGGGAGACCAATATCCTTGCAGGCAAGTTTGTTGGGACTAAATTGGTTGGAGGAAGGGAACCAGACTGATAGGGCTGAAGATGAGGTAATTGGTGTACAAGTAAATGCCAAGGGCCCTGCATACACAGTGCTCCTGTTAAATGTCTTGGATGGGTGAAAAAGAGATCCCAATGTTCCTCTCAGTAGTCTTCAAAATTCTTTGTAGGTCTTGCAGTCAGGTGTCATACCAGATGGTAATTCAGGTAGTCAGGACACTCTTAATGATATCCTTGTAAAGATTGGTTAGATTGGTGGAGGGAGAGGGATGGGAGGAGCATTCACTCATCTCAAGTGGAAGTGGAGGTGCAGTGCCTTCGTGACTGAAGAAGGGGTGTTGAGGAACTAGGTGAGATTGTACGTTATGTGCACTCCCAGAAACTTGGTTCTCCTAATTCTCTCTACACAAAGCCATTTATGTGCAGGAAGCAGTAGCTAACCTGCACCCTCCTAAAGTCCACAGTCATCTCTTTAGTCTTGTCCACACTGAGACTCAAGTTATTGTGCTCGCGTCGTTCTACAAGACACTCTACCTCCTCTCTTTACACTGTCTCTTCTTCATTGTTTATGAGGCCAACCACTGTTGGGCCATTGAGGACTCAAAGGTCATTGCCAAAGATGCAGCAGTCCCTTTGCTCACATCCAATAACAACCAGGGGTACATCTGGGGCCTTATCCATTCTAATGTTTGTCAAAAGTTCCAGCTCATTCTCTTTCTTAATGTCAACATGTTCAAGCATAATAGACAGTTCTGTGATGTCCTCACATTTGTCAAGGTCCCCTTCACTGGTGAATACTGAAGCAAAATATTCATTAAGGACTTGCCCTGCTTCCTCCAGCTCCAGACACATGTTTCTCATTCTCTCACAAAGAAAGCAAGGAAAATTACAGAGAAAATACTGGAAATTCTAAGTAGTTCAGACGGCATCAGTGGAGAAAGAAACAAAGTGAACCTTTCATCAGATCTGATATAAATCAGAAATCACTGTAGAGACAGGGTGAGATGGAGAAAACAAAGAGGAAGTCTGCAATAGTGTGAGACCAAGTGATTGACAGCAAACATAATGCTGGCTGAGAGGGGCTGGTGAAACTGATGAAAGAAAGCAGCTGACTGCACTTCAGTCAACAGCTAAGATATTTTGATAAACAAAGAAAGTTCATGAAAATTAAAATGAGATTTCAAACTGTGTGTGATATATTCACATCTAATATATATAATATACTCGAGCTGTGGTGAGCATGGATGACTGGACTTTTAAATTCAGTATGATATTTTGAGACAAACCTTTGAAAGATAAATGTTTCAGTAATTTTTTCTGAGTGCAGTCTCTGCTTTTGTTGTGATTCGCTACAAAATGGGTTTGTTTTGCCAATGGATCAGCTTCATACAAGTGTGTGACTATTAATCCATTTGAGGTGTCTGCCGCTTGATCAACAAGCTTGACCTTTACCTGATGCATCCTTTCCGAGGTTTAAGCTGTCAAGAAGCTGGCAGATGCTGTTGTGGTTAATTTTCCAACTTTGCAATCCTGGCAGGCCCCTCACCTGCCAGCAATATGGATCAGAAATTTATGCAATAGTTTCAGTCCATTTAAACTGATGGTTAGACAATTGTTCACATGGTGTCTACTGCATTGGTAATCCTGGCCTGATGGCAGAACAAAGTTGGAAAATTACACCTGTCGTGTTGTTTTATATAAAGTAGACCTTCTTTTGAAAACAAAATGTCTTGTTCTGTCCTCCAAATACTAGCTTTGATTTGATGACTAATGGAGGGGTTTCGGTCACGATACACTTTGAGCGCTCTCCATTCATCACTCAGGAGCATACTCTCTGGCTGCCATGGGACCGCTTCTTTGTCATGGACACTGTCATTATGAAGCATGAAGAGAATGAGATCCCCAGCTGTGACCTCAGCAATTTTGCTCGCCCCAATCCAATCGTCTCACCTGCGCCATTGACGGCATTTGCAGGGGCCTGCCCAGAGAAAGGCCCCATCGTTCCTGAAATACAGGTACTGTACCATTTACTTCTCTATTCAGACTTAATGCTAATATGGAAATGTGCAGTGAAGAAGTATTGTGTGATTGTTAATATAGTCATTTTGAAAATATTCCCAATCAAATTATAAAATATAAGGGTAATGACTGAGTGATGATGGTGCAAATCATTGCCTCTCCATAGCAGATCAGAAGTACAACAGTCAGATGTTGATTTCATGTGATATTCCTTACATGATGCATTGTTTAAATCATTAATACAATGAACTATGATCATAGAAAATGGAAATAAACACGAAGTTCTCTTTGACTATGTAGACGAAATTAAAGTATAGAACTCAGGGGGATTCAATGATAGAGTGGGACATTATTTATTTGAAACATGAAACATGGGTGTCACTGGCAGAATCAGTGTTTATTGTTCATCCCAAATCACCCTTGTGGAAGTATCGATGACCTATTTTCTGGAAGTCTTGCAGTTCATGAATCAAAAGTGCATCCACTTTGCTTTAGGCATTGGGCAAAAGAATTTCAGTGTAGTCACAGTGAGGAATGGCAGTATATATCCAAGTCCAGATACTTTGGGGATAACATGGAAGTGATGGGGATCCTGTGCACTTGCTACTTTTGTTCTACGCTGTCAAAGTCATACCATGCAGGAAGGCTGAATGACTGTTGGGTATCTTGTTGATACAAACACTTCAGGCCTTTGACACCAGTTGTGGAGGAGATAAATCGCTAAAGTTATGGATGTCAAAAAGGATCTAGTGCATATATTATGAATAAACTCTTCTCAGGCTTCCAGCCAGGTACCAGTTAGAGATTATAACTGATGTTCCAATGACAGACTCCACCATCTTCATCAGGGTGATGCCTGATGGAGATGGCAGAGTTTGTCATGGAAACATCGGTTATAACCGGTACCTGAATCTGGCTGGAAAACCCGATAAGAGTTTATTCATTATGAAAGTCAATCACTCACACTATTTGAAAGCTTCACCCATTTAGAGAATCAAAAGCACAAGTTTTAGTTCTCCTTGTTCTAGGCTCGTTAATGTTGGAAAACTCTGCTGCAGACTGCTTCAAGCCTCAGTCTTTATTCCATGCACAGGTTGAAAGCACTGTGGCAGAATGTTGTCATTTTTTCCTACATTTTATTTGATGCAGCTCTTTCTATCTTTTATGTTCATAGGTTTTACGTGAAGAGATTAATATCCCAGGTAGTAAAATGAAGCTGAACTACGTCAGCAGCTGCACAGTCGGCTATAAATCTGTCATGCGGATTAGTCTGACCCAACCCTCCATCCCATTCAATCTGATGAAAGTACATCTCATGGTGGCTGTGGAAGGACGACTCTTCCAGAAATGGTTTCCTGCTACCCCGGATTTATCTTATTACTTCATCTGGGATAAAACTGATGTCTACAGCCAGAAGGTTTATGGACTTTCAGAGGCATTTGGTAAGTTTCATTACGTAACATATTTTTTTAATGTTGGATGATGAGAGGATATGGTTTCCAGTAGTTGAAGAATCTAGGCCCAGGAGGCACAGCCTCAGAATAGAAGGATGCCCCTTTAGTATAGAGATGAAGAGGAATTTTTTTTAGCCAGAGGATAGTGAATCTGAGGAATTTATTGCCACAGATGGCCATGGAGGCCAAATCATTGGGTACATTTAAAGTCGTGGTTGATAGGTTCCTGATTTGTAAGGGTGTCAAAGTTTATGAGGGAAGGCAGGAGAATGGAGTTGAGATAGAAAATAACTTAACCATGAATGAATGGCAGACCAACTTCGATGGGCTGAATGGCCCAATTCTGCTCCCCTATCTTATGGTCTTAAAATTGTAAATTAGAAAATAATAGCTATATATTTCCCAGAGGTTTGGCCACATATCATCTTATTATGTTTATATTATTTACTAACTTGCTGATTTGTTGTCTTTTCTGGTTAGAACATGAAATATCAAACAGCACAACACACGTTGTGTCTTTAAACCCATGATGTGCTGAACTAATTAAACTAGTAGTTATACATCCAACTGAACTAATCCCTTCTGCTTACAGAAGGTCCAGATTCCTCCATTCTCTGCACATTCATGTGCCTGTATAAATCCTCTTAAAACACCTCTTTTTATTTGCCTCAACTACCACCCCTGGCTGCACAGACATCACTCTTTGTGTAAAAAAAAAAACCCTCATCCTTTACATCTCCTTTGAATTTACCCCCTCTCACCTTAAATGTATGTCTTTGAGTATTAGACATTTTGACCCTGGGGATGAAGATACCTGCTGCCTATTTATGCCTCTCATAATCTTATAAACTTCTGTCAGGTCTCCTCTCAGCCTCCACTGGCACCATGAGAACTTCCTTGGGTTGGAAGAAGTTTACCTTTTTTCCGTCCTTCTACTGGCCAATGCCCATTTGCAAAGGTCAAGACAATAAAGGGAATAGCAGAGGTGGTTCACCTTCAAGTTTCACTTTCCACGAGGGAGTGCAATGTCCATTTCAACATCAGTGCCCTCACTCTGGATCAGATCACAAATTCACCAGAGGTTAAAGCAATAAAGAGGGACTCACTTCTGAATCCCATGACACTGTGTGTGTGTCATGGCCACCTATCTATCGCAAACCTGACTCCATGGAAAAGTTCCCAGTTAAATTAAAGTATACTGGAATTGTAGGGTTGTCAACAAAAATGGCTGAACACGATTTTTTTTGTTACAACAGTGAGATGCTCCTTCTAAACCAGAGCTTCCCAAGCTGGGGTCCACAGACCCCCCACCCCACCCTCTGCTTAATGGTATTGGTCCATGGCATTAAAAACGTTTGAGAACCCCTGTCCTAAACAGATAGTGCAATCAAAATTTCTGTAACACCTGAAGAAACCATACTGCAAGATGAGAGTAAACTACATAATCCATGGTCTTGTAATATATTCAAATATCGAAATTAAGCATTCTGAATATAATTTATTTCCCATTTTTGGACAGTCTGGTCATTTCTTTCAGCTCTCCTGTTGTCTCTGCAATTTTAATGACACCTTCACTCAGCTGCTGAAATAATGATTATTTTGCTCAGCAGGTAATCACTTTAAATGGAATATCTAAGGTAATCATCTGGATTAAATAGTATTACATTCATAGTAGAACTTAAGCAGAAACTGGATTTTTAATAAGGCATCAAATTATAACATTTGTAAAATGGAGTTAGTGAAAAAATGACTGGTTCCTCTCTGTATAAATATCATGAAGAGAATTGACTTTTGCAAACAAGCAGAAATACCCAAGAATCTTATAGCAATTGTAGTTTCAGGATTATTATTTTTAATTCCAATATTAAAAATTATAATTTATTATAATTTATTATATATGTTTGTATAATGATAAATGTATCTTTAGTCACTGAATTTTGTCCCCAGATTTTATTCCAAGCTATTCCTTCCTAAACCTCATGCTTAGTTGCGATAATAGATGTGCCCAGACAGGGGACTCAGAACCATACTTGTCATATACCATGACAAGATGACATACCTCAACTTAATATGCATGAAGCGTTTTCCTTCCGGCTGGCAACATTGCCATTGAAACATTGAAACAGTAGTGTTCCTTGTGAGTCCATAAGGAGCACTACTATTAAGCTCCTAATACATAATCGTTTCATGCTGAAAAGGAAACATTATTTGTAGTTGACTAACAATTCCTCCTTCAATCAGGACCCAACAGAAATAGTATGACAGCAATCACAATGTATCACACAATATAGTTACAGACAGAAGTTGTTCCTAATATATTGTTAAAAGCTAGAATTAGTTTGTTATGCCAGTACGTGAAAAGTTGTCACAATCATGCACCTCACTCAGCTCTCAATTTTTATCTCAGTTGTTGTAAGAGTCCTCATCCATTCTTCAAAGCAAGGAGCATGGAAGTTTAGAGAATCTGGGAACAACAGTAGGTATGCACTAATATTGGCAGCAGTAATTTTCAGAAGCAAACTACTAAGCTTTACAACGTTGTAGGTGTCTGGATATTTAAATTTCAACTTGAGTCAGACAAAAGGGAAATCTGGAGCTACACACCTTCAGCAGCTACAAACGTATTTATGGCTGAGTAGGAATCTAGGAAAGAAATTGTGGAAAACTTTGGAAATTCAGTCTTCTAGACAGGTTAATCTCAGGTGTCTATTAGAATCAGAGACAGTAGGTGAGACAGAGAGAGAGATGGAACGTCAGATTTTTTTTTAGTGAATGGAGAATATATTCCTGCTCTTTCAGACAACCAATATTGCAGAAACACACATCAAAGTTGCTGGTGAACGCAGCAGGTCAGGCGGCATCTCTAGGAAGAGGTGCAGTCGGCGTTTCAGGCCGAGACCCTTCGTCAGGACTCATTGCAGAAAATGGCTTGTGGTTCTGGGCCTCTCTGAGTCTTTTTACTAGTGAGGATTTTCAAACCCTGAAAGAAATCCTGAATTAAAGAGCATAAGCTAAAAGTTATCTTGAAACTGTGATATGTGGTTTACTTAAAAGAATTTACTGACCAACTTCCTGACAGTTGGCATGTTTTTAGTCACCTTCGGAAGGTAAAATCAGAAGTGAGGAATTTGGGACTGGACTTGAGATTAACATCTTATATTTTCCTACCAATAGAGTGCTTTTTTGTTCAATCACATCAAGAGGAAAGTTGATTGTAATTTTGCAGACCCAGATGTCGCCTGGATTGTGAAATAGGCTGCTGAAGCTTGTTTCAAAAGCATGTCTAATGAACATTTGGGAGAGGTGACCTTTATCCTCATACCTCAGTCAAACCCGTACATGTCATTCCTAGCTGAAAGACTGGATTAATATTAGTTCAAGGTTACATCTGTTCCCAAGATAACAAGGCGTTTTTCTGATGTCCACTTAGGTTAATTAAAAAAACTAGAATCTTGATGAAATTGATAAGAAGGAATAGGTATTTCCATAACCTGCTGTTTGTCAGTTTTATTTATATTTGATTGTACCCATGCAGTATCTGTAGGTTATGAATATGAATCATGTCCTGACCTGGTACTCTGGGAGAAGCGGACTGCTATTTTACAAGGCTATGAGATAGCTGCTTCTAACCTGGGTGGATGGACTTTGGACAAGCACCATGCCCTCAACATACAGAGTGGTAAGTAAACAACACAATGCTCATTGGAGTGGAAGAAATATCTCCAAATCATCCATTTAGCAAGATTAATACTAAATAAAACATTAAAAGAAACATTTTCAGTTACTATAACTCTGAAGTTAAAAAAAAAGCAAAAATTCAAATAGATCTGTCTCTGGCAAGGTTATAGACAGAAGACAGAAAATGTTTTGTGCTAGGTACAAGATTTAGATTGGAAAGATTTTTATAAATATTAAATGTCTTACCTCTTGCTGAATCTACTTGGTTTCTGATGACTTTATTTCTATTTTTTTAGCTATAAATTATACGTAAACCGAAATGCTTTTTTTCCCTTCAGGTTAGGGAAAATGCAAAGGAATTGGGTGTGACTCTACTGCAACTTGAGTACACTTTCCTACTTCAGAGTTTATCACTGGGCATGGCACTGAAAGTTTGGGCATGTGTATTCCCATGATATGTCCATATTAAGTGTATATGCTGCTGGTACTCTGCCATGTTAGTGAAGGAAACTTAAAAAAATCGTGACACTTCTTTGCAAATCCAATTTATTCCAAAGTAAGAGCAGAGTAAAGTCATGTTTTCATGAAGTGATGAATGTCAGAGGCCTTGATACACCACACCTACAGCCGCTGTGGAACTACAAACGTAATTTCCCTTAACTTTTTCCAAGGCAGAAGAACAAATTAACATTTAAAGGAACTTTACCTCACTCAGTGCCATCATCTGGACTATGATGTTATAAAAACAGGCTGTTTTACATTTTAACATTGTGCCATAAAACACTGAGGTTTTAAATTTTTAAATCCCCATGACCTTTAAGCACTGATATTGCTTCTTAAGTTAATCTGGAAACCTAACAACAAAGTAAAAGCAGATTTGCATGAGTCAGACACATACAATATAATCAGTAGATACAACATTTTAATGAAGATTTATCTTTTGCTTGCATATTGCTGTTGTACATTTATTTTTATGATCTTTACTGTTCATAGTGAAGAATTTCTTGTTTGAACAATAACATCAGTTCTAATAATTGAAGTAAAATTTAGAAGTGTAAATCATCCAAAGACCCCAATCAGAACACAGCTTGTAAAAATAAATATTAATTGTTAAGAAGATTTAATATATGTTAAATGCATGCGCAATTTTAATTGAATTTCTTGTCCTGCACTTAGTCAAATTTAGATTTTAACTGGCAGTATTTTATTGCAGGTATCTTGCATAAGGGAAATGGGGAAAATAATTTTATATCCCAGCAGCCACCTATAATTGGAAGCATTATGGGAAATGGTCGAAGGCGTAGTACTTCCTGTCCAAGCTGCAATGGCCTCGCAGCTGGTAACAAGCTCCTTGCACCAATTGCCTTGGCATGTGGATCAGATGGCAGCATATATGTTGGTGATTTTAATTATGTTCGCCGGATCTTCCCCTCAGGCAATGTCACAAATATCTTGGAGTTAAGGTATGTGAAGTTTAAGTACAAGACTAATTTATGTGAACTTGCTGATGTTAATTAGTTGAAGAATGGAATTAAATTTATATAACCATTTTCTAATAATGATATTGTGGAACAACTAAAATACTGTATCCATAATATAAGGAATATTCATGTTTGTTTCAGATTAGATGAAACCAATTGGACGGAGGAGGGGAATAGAAAGGGGGAAAAAATAAGGGCTATTTTCTCCTGAGAAATCTGAAGAAAGGTTAAGGACAATTACATCTATGACCCGGTATTTTAGTAACTAGGTATAGTGCAGAAACACCTAAGGAAAATAAAATGCAAGAAAAATGAAAATCAGTTTCTTAAAATCTATATTAAAGTTTAACTGCCTTTCCAGCTATTAATTAATACTTTGCTAGCACTCGGGGGGGAAATAGAAACTTAATTTTTCCTTGCCGGGTTCCTAGTCTTACTTACTTGGGCCCTTAGATCCCGAAGTTGACGGTATGGTTGGAGTTCATTAATGCTTCTGCAATCCATTGCATCTACTGTACAGGGAATTGGCATTGTACAGCTTCACCAGAGCCCTGTTGGCTGGTCTTTCCCTTTTCCACCTCTCACAATGGGGACACAGGGTTAGACTTTGAGGCAGCTCCCCCATCTAGTGTAACATAAAAAACTGATGTTAGTGTAAGGTATAATTCAATTTCTGTCTAAAACTGGTTCTTTCATCCTTCTCGAACTTGACCTTCTAGAGCCATCTTGTAGCAGCTAGAGGATTGAATGAATATCAGGACCATGACAGCATTTAAAGGTCATATTCTGTAGTTTAAGGAAGGATTGATACTTTGTTGTAGTGCTAGCTGGATCTGAGCTCAAAGACTGTAGTTCCAAACAAAATGCTGGTTGGATAAATTTTGGTTTAGCTAAATCATTAAATAAATTTTAATTACCACCACAGTCGTGTCTCTTGGAGATACGATACAAGAAAAGCTTTCTGCTGAGTCATGCATCAGGTGTCAGACTTTATATATGTATGTATTTCATGTGCAAGTGAGCATTTGATCAGGTATCAAACAAATTTTGAAAGGCCCAATGAAAAAATGTTAATTGCTTTCCCATATAACATGACCGGAAATTCAGAAGCTAGTATGTAATAAAAAATGAAAGACAGTAAAAGTTCATATAATTTCCATAAGACATAGGAGCAGAATTAGGCCATTTGGCCCATTGAGTCTGTTCTGCCATTCAGTCATGGATGATCCTTTTTCCCCACCTCAGCCTCACTCTCTGGCCTTCTCCCCATAACCTTTGATGCCGTGTCCAATCAAGAACCAATCAAGCTCTGCCTTAAATACATCCAGCGACCTGGCCTCCACAACTGCCTGTGGTAATAAATTCTACAAATTCACCACCCTCTAGCTAAAGAAATTTCTTCACGTTTCTGTTTAAAATGGACGCACATCTATCCTGAGGCTGTGTCGTCTCAGCCTTGATCCCCCGCCTTGGGGGTCACCAAGCCCCAAACTGTTCACAATATACAAGGTGAAGCCTCACCAGTATTCCATAAAGCCTCAGCATCACAGCTCTGCTCTTGTATTCTAGATTCTAGACCTCTTTAAATGAATGCTAACTTTGCATTTGCCTTATCACCATCAACTCAACCTGCAAGTTAATCTTTATGGTCTTCTGCATGAGGACTCCTAATTCCCATGCATTTTCCAACATTGTATTTCATATGCCACTTTCTTGCCCATTATTCTAGTCTGTTTAAGTCCTTCGGCATCCTACCTGTTTCCTCAACACTACCTGCCCCTCCACCAATCTTCTTATCATCTGCAAACTTGGCAACAAAGCCATCTATTCCATCATCTAAATGATTGCCATACAGCATAAAAAGAAGTGGTCTCAACACCAATCCATGTAGAACACCACTAGTTACTGGGAGTCAACCAGACAAGGATCCTTTTATTCCCACTCACTGCCTCCTACCAGTCAGCCAATGCTCTAACCATGCTGGTAACTTTTCTATAATATCATGAGCTCCAGACTTGGTAAACAGCCTCAGGTGTGCTGCACCTTGTCAAAGGCCTTCTGAAAATTCAAATATACAACATCCACTGCATCACCTTGTAATCTCCTCAAATAATTCTACAGATTCATCGGGCAATGTTTTCCCTTAAGGAAATCATGCTGACTTTGTCATATCTTGTCTTGTGTTTCCAAGTACTCCATAACCTCATCCTTACCAGTTGAATCAACATCTTCCCAACTGCTGAGGTCAGGCCAACTGGTCAAAAATTTCCTTTCTGGGGCCTTCCTCTTTTTTTAAAATGTGGAGGGACATTTGCAATTTTCCAGTCCTCTGGCACCATGCCAGAGTCCAATGACTTTTGAAAGATCATTACTAATGCCTCCATCATTTTTACCACTACCTCTTTCAGAACCCTAGGGTGCAGTTCATCTGGTCTGGTTGACTTATGTAGCCTTTGGTCTTTCAGCACCTTCTCCCTTGTAATAGTAACTACACTCACTTCTCTTCCCACACAACCTTCAATATCTGGCACATTAGTAGTGTCTTCCACAATGAAGACTGGTGCAAAATACTCATTCTGTTTATCTATCCCCCCATTACTATTTCTCCAGTTTCATTTTCTAGCACTCCTATATCCACTCTCATCTCTCTTTTATATTTTACATACTTGAAAAAGCCTTTACTATCCACTTTGATATTGTTTGATAGCTTACTTTCATATTTCATCTTTTCCCTCTTAAAGATTCTTCTAGTTGCTCTCTGTAGGTTTTTAAAAGCTTTCCAATCCTCTATCTTCCGGCTAATTTTTGCTTTGTTATATGCCCTCTCTTTTTCAATTCTTTTTATTTCAAATTTTAAAAAATAAAATTTCTGAGGTCAGTTCTGCTTCTATTAGATTATTACCTATTAAATTATTTTCAAGATTATTCCAACAATTACATTCTGATTGTGCCCATAATATTATCTTCACCTATTGAGGAATCTCAAAGTAGCTGCACTGAAGGCATATCCATTTAATTTAGAATTATTTATATGCCAAATCATTAAGTATGGAGGTGATATTCAAAGTGATTCTGTACTTGTCATTGGTAATGAATGAACTGAACTGAATTGGATTGAAACCACATGAACGGCTTTCCTTAGATCCATATTTCAGATCTGGCCAAAATATATATGTATCCTGTATTACAATTAAAGAAAAGGAGTTTAAACTGCATGCCTGAATTTAATGCAACTATATTCAGAATTGAAAATACATTTGTCAGTGACTTAATTCTTGACAACTGCTGAAACTCTACCTGTGTTACTATGGTGAATGCTCTATATCATGTAGTGCTAGCAATTGTGAATGGCTTTCTTGCTGTGCCATGTTAAAGTAAGGTAATACACTGACTAAATTACAAGGTGATAGCTAATAGATTCTGGCTTCATTAAGTGGTCTAAACTCCATAAATGAAATTTATGTGAGTGCAGCATATTTTGTTCATAATAGAACTCATGATCATAATATAATGAAGTAACATACACCAGCTCCCTTAAGAATCAAGTATTGTGTGTCCTACAGCTAATGAATTCATTCAACAGGTGATGAGTCAGGTGGAAATCTCTAACCCTTTCTCACAATAGCTAAAATTTATCCTACAGTGAGCACATAGTTGACTCCAGCTGGGTCAAATAGGGTAAAGTGTGCTGAAGTTCAGTATAAAACTGGAATCCTATATCAAACTATAATCAGTAAAACATGAATGTGGTTTGTAGATTTTGTTTTGTCCAAAAGCATAACTTAAAAGTCACAAGAATATCAGAAAGATGTTAATAGAAATTAACATGCAGAAGATGAATAGAACTAGCAGTTGGCAGTCACATAATGCACTTGTTGCTCATGATCAGAGATAATTTTTTTGCCTGTCCATCTTACTGAATCTGGGCCATTGGGATAGAGAATTAGTAAAGTATTTTGAGTAATGGAATGACGTTCAAGTAAAAGGTAAATTACTACTTTTTTTCCAGATAGAGTAATCCTTTAACAGATAGAACAGCAAGAGAGTTTATTGCCAACGTGTTGAAAAACCAAAGCCTTTAGTTTTCATTTCCTTTTGACAAATGTTTTATTTTCTCTCGTGATTTGATCGGCAGTAACTTGATTAGGCTGTCTATTTTCTTGATTATTCGCAATTTTCTCAAAAACTAATACTGAATCCTTTTTCTGTTTCTTCTGTAAATGCTTTCTATCAGAAATAAAGATTTTAGGCACAGGTAAGGGACTGATATATAATGCATAATTGTAGGTTACTTGTTTTGTGAAACACTTTTGACAGGAGTCCAATGTACGAAGTAAGTTGCGTTTGTTACAATGTGATAATGGTTGGCAGAGTGGAACTGCTATCTGGATGAAAGAAAATCAGATAATATTGCTATAGTCATCTATCATTTGAAGCATCACTGGAAAATGAAAATAAATGGAGTATTTCATACCACATGGTATTAGCCTTGACAGCTTTGAAGGTCATGGTGCTCGGATATAGAGATAAAAATGTCTCTGGAGAATCAAATGGAATAATTCAAAGATGGAGATTCCAATTAATAGATATATTGTTATTCTTTCAATACCCAGCTATAACCTGGAAGGGAACCCAGCTGTGTTAGAGTCTGAAGTAGAATTTTGTATCATTGAAAGTTGTTAAGATTTTATTTTGTCTTCATAAGAAGCTATCTTACTGCAAGAGTACTGGATTAAATTGTCCTGGGAAATCTTAAGAGGCAATCCTGGAGGTCTGGTGCAGTGAACAGTAAAATGGAAATATTTCACATTATAGAAGCAAATAAATTGAAGTGAGGTGAGAACCATTCAGGAAATAACATTTAAGTTATGAGCATTCTGCCATCAGATATTAGCACAGCGAAAAGGAAGATTTCCATTTTGATCCACCAAGTAGTCTTCATTTATTTTTATAAAGTGAAATGTACTGTCTGCTATAATAAGATTGACAGATCAATCACAGTGGACAACAAAACTGTGCATTCCTTTTCTTATTTGGATGTTGATATATAATCAACTTGAGAACCCTGATTAGAAAACTGATATCAATATTATGATATTATATCAATATTATGCACTTATGATATCAATATTATCCAATAAAATTTGATTTCATCGATTGGCTGGTTGCCAATATATTCCACAGTCCTAGTACTACATGACAAGATGGCCTCCAGTAGATTTCTTCTGGAAATGAAAACACATTGTATTTTCTAACTAAAGATCAATGAAACTCATCAGTTGGAGCTGGACAAAAGGGAAGACAGAACATTCACATCGTAAAACGGCAAATTTGCTATTTGAATATGTTAGCTTCTCTCAAGAACAGTTGTTAATACCCAATAAAATTAAACTTAAAATAAAATTGGAGATATCCTTGGCTTTATAGTAAGTAATAAGTTTCCTGTAAAGCTGAGTGCAGCTCCAACACTAAATTCTGCTGTATTGGTTAGAATGCTTAGAATACAGGCAGTGATAGGTGTGGCCAGGATAACTAAGTAGGAAGAAGGTGAAACATACAGCATGGATGCTGGGAATAAGGCAACCTGTGTGTTTTCACCCACAGAAATGGATGCTTTGTTTTGCTTTTCACATCATTCTCCTTAAACTCTAGAGGCTTGTGTGTGAAAATCCAAAGAGATAGGCAGTTTCCAAGATACTCTACTCACCTATCTCTCACCAACAATTATTCCACGTTCAAAGTCACTTGGATCATATTTTTCCCTATTCCGATGTTTGGGCTGAACAACAACTGAACCTTTTGACCATGTCTGCATGCTTTTATGAACTGGGTTGCTGCCACATGATTGGCTGACTAGATAGTTGCATTAACAAGCAGATGTACTGGTGCACCTATTAAAGTGGCCACTGAGTGTATGTCAGTGCTTGGCAGGTGGAGAATGAGTGCAATGTATCCAGATTTGCTGGATGGAAGGTAAGCCATCAGGAGGACACAAAATAGATTGTAAGTAGATTTGGACCTTTGAAGTAATTAGATAAGAAGATGTTAACAGCAATCATTGAAAGGAGAGTTCTTCAGGGACAGAATTTTTTTGTACAATTGAGGCTCCTGGTTATTTGTATTATTGGAGATTTCATGTCTTAACACTAACGAGAATGTGTTAATATGCAGATACAACAAATAATTAGAAAGTGAAATTGTATCTTGCAAGAGACTTTAATGATAAACCTAAGAAGGTCTTGCATCCAGTGACCTCCAGGCTATGTCTAAAATACCATACATAATATTGATCCTTATGAAAGGTGATCATTTTATGAAGGCAACATAGTTTCATTATATTTTTTCAATGCAAGAGAACAATGGACCCATATTGGAAATCTAGCGGGGTCATAATTGCATGATTTGGGGAGGCGGGGGATAATGGAAAGCACTTGTATCACTTGTTCCATCACTCTGGGATGTCCCAATGTGCTCTACAGTCCCATCAAGCCAGTTAGCATTTACAACGAAGACAAGGAGAAATCTTTTCCCTTGGAAGATTGTCAGTGTCTGGAGCTCTCTAGCACAGAGAGCTGTGGGTAACATTAAATGGTGAAGCAGACTGATTGGTTGTTTGGTCGACTCTGGCACCTACTTCTTTGGCTTTGGTGTTAAAAAGAGTGGGTACAAATTGGACTGAAGAAAATAGAAAAGTAGACCAAATGATAACCGGGAAACTAAGCAATTAGTGCAAATGTCTTTGACACATTCAGGCATTTTTACTAGTAATCTTTATGGTAAATAAAAACTTAAGTTTTGTTTAAATATGGAGAAAATTTAAAGCTTAAAATGTTTTAAATCTCTTTTTAGTAACAGCCCAGCACACAAATACTACCTCTCAGTGGATGCAGTGTCAGGATCATTATACCTGTCTGATACAAATACCAGACGTGTCTATAAAATAAAGTCCCTTGCTGGCGTCAAGGACATCACTAAGAATGCTCAGGTAGTGGCTGGGACAGGAGATCAATGCCTTCCTTTTGATGAAGCGCGATGTGGTGATGGTGGAAAGGCGATCGAAGCCACTCTAACTAGTCCGAGAGGTGAGTCTCCAGCCAATTAGTTATGTCAACTGTGTTTCTTTTTGTCAGTGATCATGGAAAGTTTGATAGATATTCTTTGAATCATCAAAAGTTTTAAAGCACTTGGGTGCCTTAAGCCCAATACCACAGCAGTACATCAGTTTTGAGATTACTGCTAAGATTGTAGTTATTTTAAAAGTGACCAGTAATTATAGACAACAAACTCAGTCTACAAGGCTCAACTGATGGCTATGCTCACTCCAACTGAAACTCATACTTGCCTGTCAACAGAAACCTCTGTGAATTTATATTCCTGATGTCAGTGGACAGCAGACAGCAACAATCAGTTTATTTTAGTGTCCAAATAACCAAGTTTCCAAAGTGATCCAGTGATTCATGTAATGTCACTTTAAACTTAGGTTCACCCACAATGAAATATTTCCTTTTATAATGTATCCTTCAAAACCTCAAGATGTGGCATATGCAACAGCCAAATTTCACAGAGCAATGTTCTATAAAGAAATCAAGTAAATTGACAATTATTTTGTTATAATCGAGGGGCATTGACCTATGTAGCAGAAGGACTCCCAATTTTTTGTGTCATTCCATGGGTGTGAACAGTATTACAAGATAAGCTTCTCATTATAAGGTCAGTTGATGGCGCAGTGACATCAGCTCCGGGCTCAAGAACAGAGGTTCCCAAGAACGATCCACTGACAGACCGCCCCTATGCGCGCTCTCCATCCGCACCGGGCTGATATCGAGCTCGCAACTCGGCCTCGTAAAAATAATACTGCGAAATGTCTGTGCGAGGAGTGGAGCCCCACACAGCCTTTCAAACTGCGCCTTGTAAGGCATGAAAATGCCCGATGCTGGCCTCAGGTCTGAGTCAACATTATCACCATCATCATTCTCACTATACCTCGGTACATGTGACAATAATAAACCAATTCCAAATCCATTTCCATCAACCAAAGCACCATTTTAACATCCGCAAGAGGACATGTCCAACAAAACAAGCAAGTCCTTATATGTATCAACTTAGCTAATACACTCATCTCTAAGTGCAACTTGAAACTATGATCATCTGACTGAGCTGAAAAATGTCAAACATGATAAGGAAAGTTCTGTAGGAGTTCTGGGATTTTGTTTTGCTTGGTTTTCAAAAACCCAGCGTGTAGAACAAGACTTAATTCCTGAATGTAGATACTGTATCTAGTTAATAAATTCCTGAAACTCATATCTATCACCAGCAAAAGGACGGTGTTATTACCAGAGGCTCTTGAACAAATAGCAAATTAGCTAACAGAACGATATGTTTAGTTTGGCACTAAAAATGCAAATCCTAAATGAAGATTAATGCAGGAAAAAACTTATGTGGAGGTAGTATCTTGTGTAGTTCCACAGGGATTTTCACTAATAAATGTTACAGAGAATGCTGCTTCCAAAAAAATTACAATTTTTATAGCTGCTGCTATAAAATTTAATAATAACAACCAGCCAGATGGTTATATGTAAGCAACACACATCAAAGTTGCTGGTGAACGCAGCAGGCCAGGCAGCATCTGTAGGAAGAGGTGCAGTCGACGTTTCAGGCCGAGACCCTTCGTCAGGACTAACTGATGGAAGGGTCTCGGCCTGAAACGTCGACTGCACCTCTTCCTACAGATGCTGCCTGGCCTGCTGCGTTCACCAGCAACTTTGATGTGTGTTGCTTGAATTTCCAGCATCTGCAGAATTCCTGTTGTTTGGTTATACGTAAAGGAGTTTTGAAGCATTCAAGGGGATCTGGACAAATTAAGGAAATGCAGAAAATAATTCATTGTGGATTTGAAACATAGTGCAATCAAAACTATTGAAGCATTTGTGGAGTTTCAAGGAAGAGCAACAAGATTACTAACAAACTGGGAATTACATAATAAAAGACCTTACTGCCAAATTCTTCTAAATTGTTATCCCTGGTCTTTGAGGTGTACAGTAAAACAGGCCCTTCGGCCCACAGACTCTGTACTGATTACCAGCACCCATTTACACTAACCTCACGCAAGGTTCTTCCTTTCACCTACGCAGTGAGCAATTAGTATTGACCATTTAACCTACCAACCTGCACATCTTTGGGATGTGAGAGCACCTGAACGAAATACACACAGTCAAACTCCAAAGAGACAACACTGGAGGTCAGGATTAAATCAGGATCACTGAAGCAGTGAGAACAGCCTCAATATTTACTCATTTTTTTGGGATGAGTGTCATTTGAAATGCTCGGTTTAATTGCCCATCCCTAACAGCAGCAGTAAGATACAGATGGACGATATTGCAGTCATTGAGGTGTTAATGAGGTATCCTATTTCCAGGATTTAGAGCCTGCAGCTGTAATATGCAGTACTGTGCAAAAGTCTTGGGTGCCCAAGATTTCTTATATGGCTTCCAATGATATGACCTCCATAGAAACCTGATCTCAACAACATTAGGGCTGTCTGGGATTACCTGGAGAGACAGAGGCAACTGAGGCAGCCAAAGTCCACAGAAAAACTGTGACCAGTTCTCCAAGATGCTTGGAACAACCCACCAGCTGATTGTCATATAAAACTGCATGACAGTGTACCTAAGAGAATTGATGCAGCTTGAAAGGCAAAGGGTGGTCGCACCACATATTGATTCATTTAGTTTTTTACTGTTTATTGCTCATCATAGTCATTTTTTTGATATTTAGAAACCTGGCATTTCATTAGTTCTGAAAGCATTTTCACTCTATGGAATTTTTTTTATGTGCTTAAGACTTTGGCACAGTACTGTACTTCCAAATCAGGATGTGGTATAGCTTGAAGAAAAACTTGCAGAAGGTGGTGTCCTCATATCCTGAAGCCCTTGCCCTTTTGTATAGTGGAAGTTGTCTGCTTGTGATGTTCTGGTAGAGCAGCTGATGTGAGTGCAGGCTTTTTTGTAAATGACACATGATGTGCAATGGTGGTGCAGTAGTTAGATTCTTTCCTGTTGGGTATGGTACTTTTCTAATTGCATGATTGTTGCTTGCCATTTATAAGACCCCGCCAGAATCTTGTGTAAATCTTGCTGCAGAATGCAAGAGATAAGATACAGAAGCAGAATTCGGCCATTTGGCCCATCGAGTCTGCTCTGCCATTTCATCATGGCTGATTCATTTCCCTGTCAACCCCAATCTCCTGCTTTCTCCCCATATCCCTTCATGTCCTGACTAATCAAGAATCTATCAACCTCTGCTTTAAATATACCCAATTTACAGATGCCTGTGGCAACAAATTCTGCAGGTTCACCATCCTCTAGCTAAAGTAATTCCTCTGTTCTTAATGGACATCCCTATATTCTGAAGCTGTGTTCTTTGGTCTTAGACTCCCCCACCATTGGGAACATCCTCTCCACATCCACTGTAATTGAGGCTTTTCAACGTTGGATAGGTTTCAATAAGATACCACCCCCTCCGCCCACCGCCCACCCTCATTCTTCTGAATTCCAGTGAGTACAAGCCCAGAGCCATCAAACACCCCTCATAAGATAAGTCTTTTAATCCTGTCATCATTTTCAAGAATCTCCTTTGAACCCCTCTGTTGTCAGCATATCCTCTCTTACATAAGGGGCCTAAAATGGTTCACAATACTCCAAGTGAGGCCTCACCAGTGCCTTATAAAGCCTCAACATTACATCCTTACTTATATTTAGATTTTATTTATTAGATCCTTCATTTGCACCATATAATTATTAGCAAGAATACCCTCTACTGACCTTATTTTGGAAGAGAGGTTATTGATGAGGAACTGAAGATGGTTGGATCTAGGACCCTGTCACGAGGAACTCCTGCAATGGTGTCCTCAGCAAGCACTGATAGACCTCCAGCAGGCACAACCATCTTTCTTTATGTAAGCATTGCAGTGTTTTCTTCTTGATGCCCAGTTTTACCAAGGCTCCTTCATACCTCATTCAGGCTAATGTTTCCCTGATTAGGGATATCACTCGCATCTCATCTCCGGAATTCAGGTCCATGCTGTGTGTTTTGACTGTGGTATCTGGAACTAAGTGGTACTGGTGAAATCCACACTGGGCATTGGTGAACAAGTTACCAGCGAGTGGGCACTGCCTGATAGCACTGTTGATGTCTTCTATCAATTCCCCGATGATTGGAGGTAGACTCATTGAGTGATAATTAGCTGGATTGGTTTTGTCCTACTTTGGTGGTAGATTACAATGTCCCAGCTTGACTAGAGCTGCAGCTTCAAGAGTGTAGGTTTCCAGTACGACATCCAGGGAGTTAACTAATCCAATGGCTTTGCTGTGTCTAGTGTTCTCAGGCAGAACTTTATTTCATATGGAGTGAATTGAATAGCCTGTAGACAGGATTCCATGATGAGAGCCTCAGGAAGAAGCCATTCACTTCATATATTTTGCAAGTCTCCGCCTTTTTTTTTAACCGCCACATGCAGTGCCATACCATCATTAAGGATGGAGTTCTTTGTGGAATTTCTTCCTCTTGATAACTGTTTACTTTTCCATCATCATTCAGGACATGATGTGACAGCAGTGCAGAGCTTTGATCTAATCCTTTGGTTGTAAGTTCATTAACACAATGTATTACATGTTTTTGTTGTTCGTATCATCCTCTTACAACTTCTTCAGATCGGTAACTTATTTCTAGATCTGCCTGACTCTGCTCCTGGCATACCCTTCCTCATTCTTTATTGATCCCTTGGCTTGACTGTAATGGTAGGGTGACAATATGGCAGACCAGGAATTTCTTGAGCTGCCAGTGAGGCCCACTGTGCCTAGAGGACGCCAGGTTTTATAATTTCAAGCATTCTTATTTCACTCGGTCAGAATTGGTTGAATCACGGGATCAGAAATGGAAATAAAGGAAGCCATGTGGTGCTAGTTCTGTGTAAACAAACAAGCTACTCTGATGGGCTGCCATGTCCCTTTACCCCTGCAAGTTTTATTTTCCCAGTCGGATCTGTTTTGCAAGGTATGGTACAATCTGCTTCAACATCACACCAGGCAAAAGATTCCGAAATGCTAACACTCACCACGTAAAGATTTCCTGTGTCTCCTTTGGTTTGTTTGCCAGTCACTTTAAATCTGTTTCCAATAGCTCCTGACCCTTCCATCAGTGGGAGAAGTTTATCTCTACCTATTCAATTTTGAGCACTCAGCCTTCTTTACAATCCCAGCTTCTCCAATTTTCCCTGTAACACAAGCTATGATCAGTATTATTATTGTAAATCTCTAATCCACATTTCCCAAGGCTTCAATATCCTTCCTTGACTGCAGTGATCAGAATTTGTGCTTGAAGAAGTTTCATCATAACTTATTTTTACTTTGTCCTTCTTGCATTTACTTATGAATGTCAGGATCACAGTGCTTTAAAACTATATTTTTCAACCAGTGTTGCCAATATCTAGGATGTGTGTAAATGTACACAGAAATTGCTGTATCTGTATTACCTTTGGAATCGTTCCCTGCTTTCCTAGAAGTTTGCGAAGATTCAGCATGTCATCAAGGATCCCCACCATTCCAGCCATGTTCTCTTCTTGTTGCTGCCATCAGGAAGGAGGTACAGGAGCCACAGAACCCACACCACCAAGTTCAGGAACAGTTATTACCTCTCAACCATCAGGCTTCTTGAACCAGCAGGGATAACTTCATTCAAAAGCACTCACCCCAACACTGAACCATTCCCACAACCCATGGACACGTGTTCAAGGACTCCGTATCTCATGTTCTCAATATTTTTTGCTTACTTATTTAGGATTGTTATTTTGTTTGTTTTTTCCCATTTTGTATTTGCAGAGTTTTTTGCACATTGTTGTATTTTTCACATTGGTTGTTCGTCCATTTTGTTGTGTGTGGCCTTTCACTGATTCCATTATGTTTAGGAAAGCAGAGGTGCTCCCATGCTTCCTTTGTAATAGCACTTACATGCTGACCCAGGACAGATCCTCTGAAATGATAAAACTGAGGAATTTAAAGTTGCTGACCCTCTCCACTTCTGATCCTCTGAGGACTGGCGCATGATTTCCTGGTTTCCTCCTCCTGAAGTCGATAATCAGCTCCTTGGTTTTACTGACGTTGAGTGAGAAATTGTTGTGACACCACTGAGCTGATTTTTAATCTCACTCCTATATGCTGATTTGTCACCACCTTTGATTCAGCCAACGATAATGGATAGTGTCTCACAGTGAAAAGTACAAAGCGAGTAGAGTAGGGGGCTAAGCACACAGCCTTGTGGTGCGCCTGTGCTGAAGGCAATGGTGTAGAAGTTGTTGCCAATTCAAACTGACTGGGTCTGCAAGTGAGGAAATTGAGGATCCAATTGCACAACAAGGTATTGAGGCCTAGGACTTGGAACTTATTGATTGGTTTTGAGGGGATGATAATGTTGAATATTGAGCTGTAGTCAAAGAAGAGCATCCTGATGTATGCATCTTCACTGGCCAGGTGTCTCAGGGTTGCGTGAATAGCCAATGAAATGGCTTCTGCTATGGACCTGTTTTGACAGTAGGCAAACTCCAAGGATCTAAGTAGCTCCTTAGGCAGAAGTTGATGTGTTTCATCGCCTACATCTCAAAGCACTTCATCACCAACCACTCAAAACACTTCATCACAGTGGATGTACTGTAAGTGCTACTGGACAATAATCATTGAGGCAGGTTACCACCTTCTTCTTGGGCATGGGTATAATTGAAACCTGCTTGAAGCAGGTGGGTACCTCAGACTGCTGAAGTGAAAGGCTAAAGATATCAGTGAACACTCCAACCAGTTGATCAGCTCAGCTCTTTAGTGCTTAGTCAGGTACGTCATCTGGACCGGATGCTTTCTGTGGGTTCACCCTCCTGAAGGATGCTCTCATGTTGGCCACAGAAACTGAAACTACAGGGTCTTCAGTACATCCAAGTAAAGTCAGACAATCTGGTATCTGAGCTTTGGATAGGTAATCCACCAATTTAATCTTTGGTTCAGCAATGTTTTGAAAAGCAGTAGTGTTTTGCTAGTTAATCCAGTGGTCGTCAAGCATTTCTGCAGGTGGAAACATTTGACATTATCAAAGTGTCTAGAGACCACCTGTCCTCATTTTCAAAAGAAAGTGAAAGCCACCAAAGATAAAGTAAAGCAAAAGATTTTAATAAGGTACCAAAATTATTATTAAGGTAAATAATACTCTGAACTGCATTAATATCTATAGTGATATTAATGTAATCCTACCAATTCCCTTCTTAGATGAAATCTTAAAGAAAAATCTACATTCTGAGCCCAGAAGTTTATTTGATTGTTCATTCTTTTCCTTCACCAGGTATAACAGTTGACAAATTTGGTCTGATATACTTTGTGGATGGGACCACAATACGCCGTATTGATCAGAATGGAATAATCTCCTCCGTGATTGGTTCTAATGACCTCACCTCAGCACGTCCTCTTAGTTGTGATTCAGTCATGGATATTTCCCAGGTAAAATGATTGTCATGCTGAGTATCTTTGACACAAAAATACCCCCTTTACAGTTTTGTGGACAATCTGCAGAAGAATTATTGGACTAAGCATTTAAGTAACGAATGGAAGGTACAAGCAAGCCCTCAATCACACATATTGAGTTTGAGATGAACTCTCTAAGTGATTGTTCATGCCATTGTCTGAGACTTACAACAATCTTGTGCCTCGAATTTGATAGGACATTGTACAAACCCTGCATTAGTTCCACCCTGTTGTTCAGTGCCCAGAATTTCCACCCTGACTCGAGTATTAAATCTTGCAGTTAAATTGTTTGTGACCTTGGCCTAATAGGCCCCTAACATTGATATAAATCATTCATAAATAGTTGTTCATGCTGTTCTATGGGACTTAATGAGTTAATAAACTGAGTTCAAAGTGTGATTTTTCATTCAATGTTTGATTAAACGTAAGGTTCTTGTTGGTCTTTAACATGGTTTTGAATTGTACGTGCATATTATTTAAGACAAAACTAGAAATAAAGCCTGTGCACTTTCACATAAGAAAAACAAAGAAGTTATATGTGGGTGCTTGAAAGGAAATTAAAAGTCACATACAGCGTAACAACTCTAGAATTGTATTCACCCGTAAGAGATTATAACTGAAAGTTATGCATCATATTTGACATGATTCTAAAGCCCACACAAGCAAAAAATTAAATCACTCTCCTTTTAAACACTAAAGTAGACAAGCTGAAAGTAGGTTGGAAGCTCAGTTTCAGACTTTACAAATTTTCACATTTTTCCTAATTTAATCCTATTAATTGGGATGGTAATGTTCTATCTTGAAATTACATTTATCATGATTTTACTGACCCTTGATAATTCGGTCCTGAATTTTCCAGTTTTTGCACTTAGTTCATTTTAGAGATGTTGTTACCATTATTAACTAACATAAAAGTTTTCAAGGCCTCACATAACTTTCCTTGTTAGTGCCATTTTCTTCAGAACATACAAGTCCAGAAAAAGTGCATGTCTCATATTGTGAGGGTCAATATATTACTTTATGTAAATTCAGTGTACTGTCTTTATCCTAACCAATGGGCAGATCTGCTGGAGATCACATCTCCCTTCATTAAACATATTTATCTTTTGTGCTGAGATCTTGTCATGTTTAAGAATTTAATAGAACTCTTCAAGTTTCATTCATGAAGTTTTATTGGAATATAAGTTCCTTCATCTATTAAGAGTTAAAACTTCAAAGCATTTGGGTGAAGAACACTGCATTTTCTACAGCTCAAAATCATAATCCTGTCAGATTTGTTGAAGTGAATACCTGACAGAAATTTTTTCTCTTTAGTAAGGAAAATATGAATAATCTTGAATAATTCTTTACTTATGATACAAAATGTATCTCAATCTTTCCTCCTGATTTTCTACAATCAAGATATTCACTACTTTCTTAACATTGCCTAAAGGTATAAAGTATCTGAACGTTTAACAAAATAATGTTATTCAGTTAGTTACGCTTTACTGGTTAACAATTTATATGCCAATTTGTGTGGCCAACCCACCAAGACAGATTAATCTCTTTAATGCTACCATGAAAGCAAATGGGAAAATGTCTTGAAACTATTTTTTTTTAAATGTTGCTTCATTTAGTTTGAAATTATGGCATTTAACCTCCAAAAATATTGGAGATGAGAGAAATAAAAGCTATCTTGGCAGCGGAATAGTTGAATGTGATGAAATTTCCTGGTGTCTTAAGATAATGTTCAACTTTTCAACAACTGGGTTATCCAAAGGATTGAACAGAACCATATTGTAAACCACATTATTATTGTTCCTCCGTGTTGATTTCAGTGGCAAGTAATATCCAGTGAGGTACATTGTACCCTGGGCCTTCAGCTTTCCACCATTTATTCTCCTTTTTTAATACCTATATACTTTAATCATTTAAAATATGTCTGCCATTTTGAATAAAAAGTACATTTATTCATAGTCATACTTTATTGATCCTGGGGGAAATTGGTTTTCATTACAGTTGCACTGTAAATAATTAAATAGTAATAAGCCATAAATAATTAAATAGTAATATGTATATTATGCCAGGAAATAAGTCCAGGACCAGCCTATTGGCACAGGGTGTCTGACCCTCCAAGGGAGGAGTTGTAAAGTTTGATGGCCACAGGCAGGAATGACTTCCTATGATGCTCTGTGTTGCATCTCGGTGGAATGAATCTCTGGCTGAATGTACTCCTGTGCCCACCCAGTACATTATGTAGTGGATGGGAGACATTGACCAAGATGGCATGCAACTTGGACAGCATCCTCTTTTCAGACACCACCGTCAGAGAGTCCAGTTCCATCCCCACAACATCACTGGCCTTACGAATGAGTTTGTTGATTCTGTTGGTGTCTGCTACCCTCAGCCTGCTGCCCCAGCACACAACAGCAAACATGATCGCACTGGCCACCTCAGACTCGTAGAACATCCTCAGCATCATCTGACCGATGTTGAAGGACCTCAGTCTCCTCAGGAAATAGAGACGGCTCTGACCCTTCTTGTAGACAGCCTCAGTGTTCCTTGACCAGTTCAGTTTATCGTCAATTCGTATCCCCAGGTATTTGTAATCCTCCACCATGTCCACACTGACCCCCTGGATGGAAACAGGGGTCACCGGTACCTTAGCTCTCCTCAGGTCTACCACCAGCTCCTTAGTCTTTTTCACATTAAGCTGCAGATAATTCTGCTCACATCATGTGCCAAAGTTTCCTACCGTAGCCCTGTACTCAGCCTCATCTCCCTTGCTGATGCATCCAACTATGGCACAGTCATCCAAAAACTTCTGAAGATGACAAGACTCTGTGCAGTAGTTGAAGTCTGAAGTGTAAATGGTGAAGAGAAAGGGAGACAAGACCCGGTGGAGCTCCAGTGCTGCTGATCACTCTGTCAGACACACAGTGTTGCAAGCACACGTAGTGTGGTCTGCCAGTCAGGTAATCAAGAATCCATGACACCAGGAAAGCATCCACCTGCATCGCTGTCAGCTTCTCCCCCAGCAGAGCAGGGCAGATGGTGTTGAACACACTGGAGAAGTCAAAAAACATGACCCTCACAGTACTCGCTGGCTTGTCCACATATTAGAAATCCTGTTATATAATTTAAGATAGAAATTAGGCAGCTTGACAACCAAGGCTGATTGAATTTGATGGATGGCAATAAACCTAGACATTCATCCAGTATCACCAACCGCAGCCTGAGGTGGCTGAATTTAAGTTGCTTTTTGACAAATTATGTTCTCCCTCAGTTATCCCATTGATTAGCAACTTCTGTCAGTCATGGACAGTAAGAGTTATACCAGCCCATCAATAGAACTGGGTGACTTTCCTCCATGAGCTCAGCTGATGGATTAGCAGACTGTAATGGTTTCACTAGTTTGACTCAAACCAAAAGAGGGCTCGTCTTTGGGTAACGCGGCCATAAAATCTATATTAGGAATCTACGTGAATCAGAGGATTTCACATAATAATAGAGCTAAATCCTCAGGCAGGATCTTGGCCTGATTCATTGACAGTTTATTCCTCTCCATAGATGCAGTCTGACCTGCTGAGTTCCTCCTACATTTTGTGTGTGTTGCCCTGGGTTTCCAATATCCACAGAACCATCAGTGCTTAGGAGCTAAATCCTAATTGCTCAGGAGTGGTATGGTCTCTTTGGACCTCGATTACAATAGGAAAAGGCAGCAAAATGGAAGCAAAATATTATGTAAATGTATTATGGTAATTTTAACAACATATGTTAATGTTATGGCCATTTCAAATTAAGTATTTTTGACAAAGTAAGAGCATTCCACGTGCAATTAACAGCAGTGTCTGTGATAGCTGCAAAGTAATGAAAGAGTGAATACATTTACAATGGAAATGCAGGTTTTATTAGTAATAACTTGGTAACATACTGAAAATAGTCAATTTTGGCTGTTTGCCATGTTAACTGAGGCAAGACACCGCTTTTATCACTTGGAAGAATAAAAAGCTTTTCAATTAGTTCTCAATGGTATTGTGAAACCACAGGCCATGAAATTTTAAAAAGGCAACTTTGATAGGAAGTAGATTTTAAATATTGAAAATTCACTAGTTATTTAAAAAGAAATTTGTTTCCTGATGCCAATGCTAATATTGGGAAAATTATGTGCAAGGTGTCAAATTCTGAACTTCAGTTATTATGGTGTTATTTCCCAATTGTCAAGAAGATAATATTGTGGAGTTAATTTGATCATTATCTTAATACAAACTTCATTCATTGCAAATAAATTCTTTTTATTAAAGATATATCCTAGTGAGATTTTTAATTATTCTATTTCACACTCATTTTCCATTTCCTATAAGTCAGTTGAATTTTTTTTGCAAAATAAAATTAGAGGCAAAATTCTAAAAGGGGAACTGAAACAAAGAGATAAAGGGTTGTATGCAAACAAATTATTGAAGGTGGTAGGGCAGGTTGAGAAAACATTTAAAACGTATGGGATCAACACACACTCAGTGGCCACCTAATTAGGTAAACCTGCACACCTGCATGTTGATGCAAATATCTAATCAGCCAATCATGTGGCAGCAACACAATGCAGACATGGTCAAGAGGATCAATTGTTAATCAATCCAAATATCAGACTGGGAATAGAAATGCGATCAAAGTGACTTTGAGCATGAATGATTGGTGGTGCCAGATGGGGTGGTTTGAGTATCTCAGAAACTGCTAATCTCCTGGGATTTTCACATATAACAGTCTCTAGGGTTTACAAAGAGTGGTGCAAGAAACAAAAATAAACAGCCAGTGAGTGACAGTTCTGTGGGTGAAAACGCCTTGTTAAAGCGGGAAGTCACAGGAGAATTGCCAGACTGGTTCAAACTGGCAGGAAGATGACAGTAACTTAAATAACCACGCGTCACAACAATGGTGTGTAGAAGCGTGTATTTGAATGCACTACATGTTGAACCTTGAAGTGGATGAGCTACAGCAGCAGAAGACCATAAGCATACACTCAGTGGCCACTTTATCTGGTACACGAGGTACCTAATAAAATGGCCACTGAGTGTATCGAGGAATGGAGTTCAAAAGCAAGGAAATCATGATGATTAAAACACTGGTTTGGCCGTAACTGGAATATGACATCCAGTTCTGAGCTTGACAATCTGAGTAAATCAACCTGAGGTTCTTGACAAGGGTGTAGAAGGACTTTGCTAAAATTATTCCAGGGAGATGTGACTTTGTTAGTGGAAGCCAGGATTGTCCTCTATAGAATAGAGGAAGTTAAGAAAGGATCTGACTAAGGTATTTAAAATAAAGATTTAGACAGAATAGGAACATTAAAAAATTGTTCTTGTTGGTGAAAGAACAAAGAGCCAGACAATAGATTCACAATTGGCAAAATATCCAAAAGTGACATGAGGCAAAGTGTTTTTATGTAGTGAGTGTTTAGGAAGTGGAGTCACATCGATGAGAAAGCAGATTCATTTGTGGCATTCAAAAGTGAATGGGACAAAGAAAATTGTGGGACAGTGGTGTGTGATTCTTTGAATACCTTTGCACAGAGTTAATGTAGAGTTCATGGGCCAATGGCTTTCTCCCCTGTTATAAGCTTTCTGTGAACCTGTGAAGGAATAAAAAAGGTTAAGGTGCTGGCTTCCAGCACTGTTTGAACTATAAAATTACAGACCCGGTGAAGCTTTAATTCTAAAATAATAAATGCACTGATTGAAGTATTGTCACAAAATGTAAACTATTAAAATGGCTGTATTAGTCCTAAAAAAATGTTAATTCAAATTTATAGAAATTCTACTACCATGACGTAAAGGTAGCTAAAGCATATGCCACTATAATTGAAATGATTCAACAGAACAGAATAATACACACAAAATGCTGGAGGAACTCAGTAGGTCAGGCAGTATCTATAGAGAGAAATAGGGTCAACGTTTCAGGCCAAGACCCTTCATCTGGACCTGATGGTGATCCTCCAGCATTTTGCATACATTACTCTGGATTTCTCGCATCTGCAGAGTCTCTTGTGTTTGCAACAGAACGCAAAAAGCTCATGAAAGGAAATTAACATTTTCATCAGAATCAGGTTTATTATCACCAGCACGGGACATGAGCAGCAGCAGTTCAATGCAATACATAATCTAGCAGAGAAAAAAAATAAATTAAATAAAATGATAATAATAGGTAAACAAGCAAACCAATTACATATATTGAATAGATGTTTTAAAAAGTGTAAAAACAGAAATGCTGTATATTTTTAGGAAAGGTGAGGTAGTGTCCAAAGATTCAATGTCTATTTAGGAATCGGATGGCGGAGGGGAAGAAGCTGTTCCTGAATCACTGAGTGTGCGCCTTCAGGCTTCTGTACCTCCTACCTGATGGTAACAGTGAGAAAAGAGCATGCCCTGGTGCTGGAGGTCCTAAATAATGGACACTGCCTTTCTGAGACACCACTCCCTAAAGATGTCCTGGGTTCCTTGTAGGCTAATACCCAAGATGGAACTGACTAGATTTAAAACCTTCTGCAGCTTCTTTCGGTCCTGTGCAGTAGCCCCTCCATACCAGACAGTGATGCAGCCTGTCAGAATGCTCTCCACTGTACAACTATAGAAGTTTTTGAGTATATTTGTTGACATGCCAAATCTCTTCAAATTCCTAATAAAGTATTGCCTTCTTTATAACAACATCGATATGTTGGGACCAGGTTAGATCCTCAGAGATCTTGACACCCAGGAACTTAAAGCTGCTCACTCTCTCATCATACAATCATTGTTTTTCGGGGCAGCAATTTATACAAACTTGGTTTTAACAATTTATTACTCATTTTCTGAGAGCAAATGTCATATTTTACCACCAGGCGTTTGTATATTACAGTACTAATTCTCAGAATTTTGTCAGATATTAATATGAACTGTTATCTTTTCCTTCAGGTGCGTTTGGAATGGCCCACAGACCTTGCAGTGAACCCTATGGACAATTCCCTTTATTTGCTGGATAACAATGTGGTACTACAGATTTCAGAAAATCACCAAGTTCGTATTGTGGCTGGGCGCCCAATGCATTGCCAAGTGCCTGGAATTGATCACTTCCTCCTTAGCAAGGTGGCTCTGCACTCCACCCTGGAGTCAGCCACTGCCATATCCATTTCCCATAATGGAATCTTATATATAGCCGAAACAGATGAGAGGAAAATTAATCGTGTGCGGCAAGTGACAACAAATGGTGAAATATCTCTGCTTGCTGGAGCACCAACGGGATGCGACTGTAAAAACGATGCTAACTGTGAATGTTATTCAGGAGATGATGGATATGCAAAGGATGCCAAACTAAATGCTCCCTCATCCCTGGCAACATGCCCTGAGGGAGACCTGTACATAGCAGACCTTGGGAACATCCGCATTAGATTTATTCAGAAAAACAGGCCTTTCCTCAATTCTCAGAATCTCTACGAGGTCGCTTCAACCATTGATCAGGAGCTTTATTTATTTTCCATTAATGGCAGCCACCTGTTTACTCAGAGCCTTATCACTGGAGACTACCTTTATAATCTTACTTACACTGGGAGTGGAGATATAAGCACAATTAAAGATAATAATGGCAATTCATTAACTATTCGGCGTGATTCCTCTGGAATGCCACTATGGCTGGTGGTGCCAGATGGACAAGTTTACTGGCTGACAATTGGAGCAAATGGTGCGTTAAAGAGTGTATCCACCCAGGGACATGAACTGGCTATGATGACGTACCATGGTAGTACTGGTCTACTGGCAACTAAAAGCAATGAAAATGGATGGACCACTTTTTATGAGTAAATATCTAGTTTTTTATTTACTTATATTGAAAAAGATCTTGTTTTCTCAATGAAACCTAATACCCAATAAATTGTAATCCTGTCTAGTCTGAACATCATTCAAGAGAAAATAAGGCTGAAAAAAATCTGATCCAGCTCATCATATCATGATTTAGAGCTAGTTCTAAGACATCCAGGTCTGGACATCATATGAGGTTGACTAAGATGCTGCAGTACACAGTTGCTGCGTTAATGTCCGTCGTCGCTGTAAAGTGGAACAGTATTTCCATAGCTGTCTGTAGAAGCAGGTTGTAGCTAGATTTTGATATTAACCAAACTTAGCTTTTCCTTTTTGAAATAAAACAATGATAAAAAATTTTTAAAATTGACAGAATGTTCAGAGGGACTTTGTTAATGTGGTTCCAACCACATCTGTGAGCACATAGAAGATTAGCCTTGATATAGAAGTTTTTTTTAAAAATAAGTTTTGGGCGAAGGAGGTGGTGCATTTTTTTTGAAGAATCAAGAAGTGGCTTTCCTTTGCCAAGGTTAGTGCTGAAAAAGCAGATAGTTTATATTGCAAACACTGACAAAGTTGAACTATTGAGCAAATTTTGATTTTTCTAATTCCTGTTTTGGTTTTGAGTGACTAATGGCAAAATACCAATTTCCTCAAGTTACATTATGGAATTTTATCATGATTCTGCTTGGAGAGCAGCTGGTGCAAACTCCACTGGAAGTATTCAATATGTTAGAAATGTATTAGCATTAAGGGGAGATTGGATAAACTTAGATTTCTTTTACTGGAGTATCAGAGGCTAAAGGGCAACAAGATACATGTATATTAAATTATAGTTAAAGATGGTCTCAGTGTTGAAATGTCAGGTACAAAAGGGCATATGTTTAAAGGTGAGAGGAGGAAAGTTTAAGGGAGATTTGGGAGGTTGGTTATTCGTACAGACAGTGATGTGCACCTGGAACATTTTTTTAGGGAAACTAGTAGAAGCAGACACAAAAGCGATGTTTAAGAGGCATTTAGACAGACCTGAACAGCTAAGGAATAAAGGGACGTGCAGGTGGATGGGATTAGTTTAAATCGGCATTATGGTCAGCACAGACATGATGGGCTGAAAAGCATGTTCCTGCACTATATTATTCTAGGCACAAAATACTCTGCAGATGCTGGGGTCAAAGCAACACTCAACACGCTAGAGGAACTCAGCAGGTTGGGCAGCATCCGTGGAAATGATCAGTCAATGTTTCGGGCCGGAACCTAACGAAGGGTTCCTGATGAAGGGTTCCGGCCCGAAACGTTGACTGATCGTTTCCATGGATGCTGCCCGACCTGCTGAGTTCCTCCAGCGTGTTGTGAGTGTTGCTATATTATTCTAGTTCTAACCTGTGAATATGCTGAATGACTAAATATGATTCTTAAATTATTTTGTCAAAGTAGGACTAAGGTAACTACGTTTTCGAAATTGTTGCTTTTGTCTAAAAATTTACCAGTTATAATAACATTGTGCTTCCCACTTAATTGGCTTTAGAACTAACTCATTCAGTGTTAAGAGAGATTCCTCCTTTGCTCAACAGTAATTCTGGCTTAGGCAATGTTTTTTTTACTTTAAGCATTCCAGTTAAGTTTAATATTTTATTCACTGAAAATATTGTGAATAAGCAACTATTATTTTTTATTCTCAATGTTCCACTTTAACATAATTAATTATAGTTTCCTACATGGTGCATGTTTTGTGTTAACTGGTGATGCAAACATTCAATGCAAACAGATGGAAGGGTCTCCAGTTATCCCACAATAAATATTCAATACTGTAGCTGCAAAGGACATAACAATGCTAAGGTATAACTTTTATAACACTTCATCTGTTCTTAATGAATAAAATTGAAAGGGTGGGTATACATGTCAATTCAAAGGAGTCAGAATCTGTGCTCAAAATAAGGGCAATGCTGAGGAACCAATTGGTGGAAAAGCCTTTGTCCAAGCAACTTTCTGTATCCAAGCCTTCGCTAAACAACCTTGCCCTTTTTTAGCACTCCCAATGACAAGCTAAAATGTCAATTTTTTCCTTGTACATATCAATTAGGGTCCTCACATTTATCAAAGGGCTCCTTTAGAAAATAAGAGTAGGTTCCAAGGTAGATCTGCTCAGAATGCTTCAGATAGTGGCACAAGCAAATTGTTTTCCGAGTCATTACATACTTCTGTGCTTAATGTCTCAAAATAGAACAGGCAATTGTTTTCAATTTTCACAAAGATTAAGTTTTAGTAATTTTAACTCTGTATTCATATTAATTCAAGTAATTCAGCATAACAAACATAAAGCCAAAAACACATTTGAGAATATTTTTAAATGCCTTGAGTTTTATTTGTTTTATTTCACTGAAATGAACAGAAATATACAGTAAGTAACATCATTCTGATACTTTAGCTGAAATACTGTTATATGCTTGTGATTACAAATAATATTAAAAATGGAAAAATGATTGAAGTAGCTAGTGGTTATATCTGATTTTTTTTTGGCTGTGAATTTTGGACTCACTAATTTCACTTTTGTAGTTCCAATAAAAATAGCAGAGAAAAAAATATGAGACGTTGTTGGTGAAGCATATCATTAATTAACTCTGAGTCCCAAGTGCTATTTTTAAAAAAAAATTTGCTCTGTTTGATAAAAATAAATAATGGCTGAGGATTTGAGTTTCTTATGTAAAAAAAATTATCCTTACCTCAAGGAATTGTATTACTGATATTAATCCTAAAATAAATTAATTCTGCTTTCAATGTGCTTCTGATCCCAAATAGAAAAGTTCGAACTGAAATCTGAAGTAAATATAGGAAACTCTGTTTAGGAAAACTGTAATGCATGTAAGATCATTGGCTGGAATATCAAATGTTGAAGTGTTTCAATAAAACAAAATACATAAGATATAAACACAATTACTTTCCACCTAGGTATGATAGTTATGGACGTCTTATCAATGCAACTTTTCCCACTGGGCACATTTACAGTTTCCATGGTGATATTGATAGTGCTGTCCAAGTACATGTTGAGACTTCTAACAAGAATGATGTTACCATAACAACTAATTTGTCAACTGCAGGTGCATTCTACACCCTAGTTCAAGGTAAAGTTTATTCACAATTACTTCCTCTTGACTAAGTATTCCCTTTTTTATCACTATGGAAAACAGTAAGCAAGGTTTCATGATAGTCAAAAACCAAAACAGAAATGCTCAGAATCTGTAATAAAATCTGGTGGATGTGATTAACCTGAAACATGAACTCTTGTTTACATTTCCAGAGATGATGCCCATTCTACTGAGTATCCTTAGCATTTTCTGTCTTATGACTAATAGTATAGTGGTTATGCTATATATGTTTTGCTTATTTACGAGTCAATCACCGCACTCTTATTTAAGACAACCAAATTCCAGCTATAATGTGAAATAAAAGCTGTCATTTTGGTTGGTGGTGACATGATCTGTCCAATTTCCCTCCTCTGCTGAAGCAATTGAATCAAGAGCCAATCTAAACAGTTAATCTGTCAACCGTTTGACAGTTTTGTCCTGAATTAACAGACCAACTTTATTTTATTTGTTTTGAATAAAATTTACTAGGTGTGTGTTTCTGTTGGTTGCATTTGTACTTATCTCTCTGCACCAACTCTGACTACATGAGTATTGTATAATTTGCTGAAGTAAGCAAACACATTGAAAGAGAACTTCTAATATTGATTACCTGATGTGAGGCACAAATATGCATTTTTCTCAAACAATGTCTATAATGATAATGATGTTAAAATAGTTATTTCTTTGTATTCTTAGACCAAGTTCGAAATGCATATCATGTTGGTGCAGATGGCTCACTGAGGCTTATGCTGGCTAATGGTATGGAAGTTACTTTGCAAACTGAACCGCATCTCTTGGGAGGCACTGTAAATCCTACTGTCGGAAAGCGCAATGTTACGTTGCCCATTGAGAATGGCTTAAACTTAGTGGAATGGAGACAACGAAAAGAACAAGCCAGGGGACAAGTCACTGTATTTGGAAGAAGGCTTCGGGTAAGTAAGACCCAAAATACACTAAATGTAAAACTGAATCCCCCAACAGTGCAACTTTTTGACCTACAACGGAATTGTGCTGGATATTGTGACAAGCCCATTAGAGGTGGGGAAAGCTATTTTACCTGTCAATATTCTCTTCATAAAGATCTCAGCATGTTTCAATGAAGTAGTTAACTACCTCCAAAATAGCTTTCACCTCCACTGCTCTATCTGGATGCTAGACTTGTGCATTAGTTGTAAAGTCATGAAAATTTATAACATGAAGACCACTTGTCTGTTTTGTTTTCTGCCAGCTCTTAATCTGAACAAGTCAAAGCTGACATCTGATGGGAAGGTGAAACTGCCTTAGACTGGTTATGAATTTCACATTTATTGATTAGAACTGGTGTTTAAATTATGTTTCCAATATCAATTAATATGTTGATGATTCAAATATAAAGTAATATTGTATATTTAGCTTTTCATTCTTTTTTTTTTATGTATTCATTTGAAGGCCAGTTTTGCAACTCTGGGCCTTTGTTTAGCAAGTGACTTTTGGCCTCAGTTCAGAACTAAGCCAAAAACAGAATAGTGGGCCCTCCTCAGAGGGTTTCCTTTCTGATTCATTGGTGACCACATTCACTACTGTAACCCTGATACTGCTGGAGCCTTTTTTTAATGTGGGAGTACTCATCATAACATTGGATTCTATTTTCTATTGCAAAATGTAATTGTTTGAGTGATCCAACAAGAGACTAAGGCAGTGTAAATTACAAGTAAGCCCTCTAATTCCTAGAGGCTTTATTTATTTGAGTTCTTGTTGGAATAAGTCAGAATGAGAAGGAATGTTGGACTTGTGCATTGAAGCAGCTCTGTACAGAGAGGACCGAAAGGATGAATATTCTAATGCTCTGAGAACCTGTGCTAACTAACTGGTGGGTGTGTTCAAAGACGTTGCTACAGTTGGTAGTTTCCACCTGCTTCAAAAGGACAATAATCGTATGAGTGCCCAAGAAGAGCAGGGCGGGCTGCTTTAACAGCTATTATCTAGTAGCACTTACACCTATGGTGATGAAGTGCTTTGAAAGGTTGGTTATGGCTAGAATCGACGCCTGCCTAAGCAAGGACCTGGACCCACTACAATTTGCTTTTCTCCACAATAGGTCTGCAGCAGCTGTGATCTCTTTGGCTCTTCACGCAGCCTTAGAAAACCTGTGCAATACTAATTCTTGCATATGTCAGGCCGCAGTCTCTTGTCTACAGTTCAGCGTTTAACACAATCATTCCTACAGGTCTGATTAAAAACCTCCAAAACCTGGGCCTCTGTACTCCATTCTGCAGTTGGATCCTCGACTTCCTCACTGGAAGACCACAGTCTGCATGGTGGAGAAATAACATCCCCACCTTGCTGATAATCATAACTAGCGCACCTCAGGGGTGTGTGCTTAGCCCACTGCTCTACTTCCTCTATACCCCTGACTGTGTGGCTAGGCACAGCTCAAACGCCATCTATAAATTTGCTGACAATGCAACTATTGTTGGCGAATTTCAGATGGTGACAAGAAGACGTACAGAAGTGAGACAGATCAGCTCGTTGAGTGGTGTTGCAGCAGGAACCTTGCACTCAACATCAGTAAGACCAAAGAATTGTCTGTGGACTTCAGAAAGTGCAACATGAAAGAACACACACTGGTCCTCATCCAGGGATTAGAAGTTGAAAGGGTGAGGAGTTTCAAGTTCCTGGGCAGCAACATCTCTGAGGAAATATCATGGGCCCAACATATTGATGCAGTTACGAAAAAAGCACGACAGTGGCTATACTTCATTATGAATTTGAGGAGATTTGGTATGTCATCAAAGGCACTCACAAATTTCTACAGATGTACCGTGGAGAGCTTTCTAACTAGCTGCATGACTGTCTGGTATGGGAGGGTGGGGCACTGCACACAATCAAAATAAACTGTAGGAAGTTGTAAACTCAGTCAACTCCACCATGGGCACTAGCCTCCCCAGCATCCAGGACATCTTCAAGGAGCGATACCCGAGAAAGGCGGCATCCATCATTAAGGAACCATCACCCAGGACATGCCCTTGTGCTACCATCAGGGAGGAGGTACACATATATTCTCATTGTAATTTACAGTTTTTATTAATATGTATTGCGATATGCTGCTGCAACATAACAACACATTTCACAACATATGCCAGTGATATTAAACCTGATTCTGATTCTGCGTGCGGTAAAAGAGCATAAGGTGACATCAGCCATGTGCAGCATGTTAATTGATGTCATTCTTATGCTAAATCACTGCTCTGTATGTTCATATCACATGCGTGGATTTCTCCAGAACATTTAGCAACCAAAGTTGTATGTGAAATTCACTCATACTGTACACTCATATGGAGGAACTTTGATCAAATGGTCAGCTGCTGGAACATCACTTCCAGTACCTGAATGCTATTGCAATAGAATTTCTAGGTTGTTCCATCTCCAGCAAAATGAAAGGAGAGTCTGAAGCACCAAATGCACCATTTATGGAGGAACTTTGATCAGGTGGTCAGCTCCAGGAACATCGCTTCCAGTACCTGAATCAAATGTACAAAACACAGCAATGGCCTCTCTTAATTAATAAGGGTGAGTACAGCTCCGCACTTCTCTAGCTCTCTCAATAACCCATGGCAACTGCCATGTTCACTGTCAACAACACCCCAGCATTCCAAAACATCCACCTTCTCCAAAGCCTCTATTCTACTACTACCTCTCCACACTGCCACCTTATCCATTGCTCGATGCCTATTAGTAGTACTTGCCTGTTCTACACATTTTCTTGAAAAACAGAAACTCTACTCATTTAAGCTCCCCTTCTCCAACCAGATTTTTCATTATTCCCTCCCCCCTCCCCAGAAATCTACAAAAGAAATCCACAACCATGTGCTAACCGTGACAACTATCATCTGCTATTTCTCAAACGTTCAGTTGTTATCCTAACTTTCATTCCTCTTCTCTTTCATACAGGTTCTTTGACATGGCTCTAAAGAAGACACCTCAGAGGAGGAGAGAAAAAACTCCTTCTGAGGAAGCAGTCATGAACTCCTTCACTGCCAAATAACAAAGCAGATATCTGCACTGCTGGACTAGAGTGCAGGAGAGGAGTCTGAACACAGTGAAATACCTAACTCTGTAGACCAGCAACTATGTTAACTCCAGGGATGGTCTCTGCAGAGCAAAGCACTGTCAGTTTTGAGGAATATGGAAAGATGTATTTCAAAGCTCAGCATAAAAGAAAACTGCTTGCCAATCTCAAACATAATATTAGTGATCAGAAAGCCTTCCAGGGAGCATCACCACATTTGCAGGGAGTATGGAGTCCACTTCCAGTGCACTTATTTGGTCTGTCTTGGGGTGCCCTAAATTGTCCAAGTCCTGCTACAACCATTTCTGCCCGTCAATAACTCTGCAGGCTTGACGTGACCAGTGTGCATTTTATGAAGTTATTGCTGCCCTATGATAGCGCCTTTGTGCTCTGTGCTAAGGGAGCAGAACACCTTTGCAATACATTGCAACACCAGCTTATCACAGCACAACAGAAACCTGCCAATATCTTGGAAACACATTACTAGCACTCAGGTTTATTTTAGAAGTCGCTTGTTACAAGTTACAAGCTCGTAGGAGCAGGAGCAGCAGGGCACAATTCCATACGTGACTGTTGTGTCTGTGTGTGAATAATCCACATCTGTTTGAAACAGTATTTTCATAGCAACACCTCTGAGCAATGGCATTGACCCCTAATTTGGAACATGGGCTCTTTTGAAATCAGAAGCTTAGAATGGCCAGGAACCTAGGCCGGGATGTGTTCGGGACAGAATGTGGAGGAGAACATGTTCAGGTGTGTGGTCTGAAGCTGGGGCCACAGTGCAGTCACAATAAAATGCTGAATATTCGAGAAGGGCCTGGAACATGTGCCTCGAGGATTGGACAGATAGGTGGATGGGAAAGGTTTAAAAGCATATTGGCCAAAGGTGCAACTAGCTTGGATGAGCATTTTGGTTAGGATGGAGCTGTTGGGATATAGGGCGTGTTTCTGTGCTGTTAGACTCTACGACAAGAGGTGACGAAAGAGGAAAGTGAGCTGTAAGCCTGAAGGGAGAGTGTGTGTACAGTAGATAGATGGAGGCAGATGGATGTCAGGCCATAGAGGGAGGAGAAGGGAGGAAACTGGAACACACACATATGGGTGGTGTCACTATTATGGAGATCTCTCGCTCACTCTCTCTATATCTGTTACTCTCTCTAGAACACACAAGTTACCCTTTCATTCCCACCCTCTGCTTACCTCTATTATTTAATTCTCAGTATACATTAATATAATCTAGTCCCAGGATTCAGAACTTTGAATAAGAACTTCTTGGGGGGAAAAAAAAGCTTACTGAATGCCTATTCAAGCTGACTTCCACTTTTATCTACCCAGCTAAATGTAGCCTTAAAGTACTCCATAGATTTGTGGGAAACAATTCTCCTTTCTTAAATTCCTCTTGATTTTTTTCCAATTATATTTTAATTCTCTAAATGCTCTGGGTCCAGGTCTGTAATAATAGCTTACCGCATTTTCCCTCATGCTAATGTCAGGCTACTTGGTGAACTTTTCACTTTCCCTTTCTCCATACTTCCTTAAATGACAGGAGTGTCAGATCAGAGTCCGGTTCAATATCACTGGCATATGTGAGATTTGTTGTTTTGCAGCAGCAGTGCAGTACAATACATAATAAATACTATAACTTACAAAAAGAAGAAGGGAAGAAGCTGTTCCTGAAATGTTGAGTCTTTACAATCTATGCAAGACTAAACCAGTGGAATCACTGCCTCTGTGGAGACCTCTTTAAATCCCAGATATATAGGTTGTAGAAGCAAGGAGATGTAAACACATTCATTATTGATTTAGTATTTTGCAAAGCCTAATTTGTCACCTTGAATAGATTCTCAGTCCCCACTCTTCCCAAAATGGTTTTGTAACTTCGATTGTGATGATAGCTACAAACTGCATCTTTAAATTTTCAAACATTTTAATCTTCCCCTTATAAGTTTGCTACCTGTACCTGCAAGGAATCCATATTTATTGCTATTATTCTGTATTTTTATATGTTCCTAGAGTTCTTTAAAAGGTTCCTTCTTGAACTTTAATTTCGTTCCTCATGAATTACTTGGTCATATGTCACCCATTTCTAAATCTCAAGATTATTGCTTTTTTTTTACTATTACTGTCCTTTTATCATTGAAGTGTTTTTTTTTGCCAAAACGCCTCCCTCCTTTGCAAAATAGTAAAAGTCACTGGTTTAAGGTGTCCTTTTTGATTTGTCAAATCTAATGTTTTACATATACCACTGCAAGTGTCCATTTCCAACCAGACAACTCAAACTGCATTGCAACAGCAACTGAAACTCCAGTCCCTCAGCTGGGACTGAGGTATAATCATTCCTGCTGCTGCTCTTGTATATCACACAAAACAAAGCGAGAGTAGAAAAAAAAGAAAACAATTACTGTTCCCCCATCCTCCACCATCATTCCTCAGAGCAAATAAACTATGTCCCAGCTGATCACAGAGCAACACTGATGACATGAACAATTTCTGAGAAGTCACTGAGCCAGATGTTTATACATTTGTGTCTGTGCCGGTGAGAAATATGTCAAGAGGAAAAGAGTTGTGGAATTATGGGGACTAGAATTAAAAACAAGAGGCACAACATAAAACACTGTAAATGCTAAGTAAGTCTCAAGTGTAGCAAGGAGAACAGTAGAATTGGACTAAATAACACCTGATGGTTATGAACAAAAAGTGCCCCTTGCTGGTAGATGGCCTGCCAGTCCTTAAATTGAACAGTCAATAAACCCATTTCCATTTTCACACAACTGATGTTTCCCCAGCATTATTCTGACACATAAACATATCATCATGCAGGATACGCATCTCCACTTCAACAACAGAAATTGGGGCAATAATGTGCAATCCGTTATTTCTGTTTTTGACTCTCAGTAAACCGACGAACAAATCCCTTGAGCAAGCCAGCATCAGTACACAAGTGAAAATAACTCTGCTAGAACATCAATGCCTTTGCCACAGACTCTGATCTACCATTATTAATTTTTATTCTGCACTTTCAGCATGGTAAATATTATCCATATTAGCTCAAAATACTCTGCTCACTGGCTTGGGGCTACTTGCTGCACTGAGATGTATTGAGTCACACCTCCAGGTCAGACGGGGTGACCACAGATTGCAGAGTGCCTTGCCCGCACTTCCCCTGATATTGCCCCACTCCCACAACAGTACTGTACATGACAGCCACGGCGATGTCCAGAGGTCAGTTTTGGAATGATGTGGCAGCTGCAAGCTCAGCAGGCAGCATCTGTCAAGAAATACAGAAGCAAAATTTTACTTTACAAACAAATACCTTTCTAAAAATTAATTTACAGGAATTTTCTACATTTATTTTTGTGTGATAGCTGGTTCTTCTTTTAGCACCTACACAAAAAAAGCCAAGTTCCAATTTCCAGACTGTATTGCTTAATCTCTAGATATGAGGTGTATTTTTAAGCAATGTATCAACTGTTTTTTTGTTTATTGGTATAATTTAGAGTTCAAAGAGTGGGGGTATTTAGATTTCATTAATAAAATTATTGCTGTCTCATACAGATAGATAAAAATGGAGGCAAATAGGTATGCAAACATTAAATGGAAGATAATCTGATGTTCCAGTATTCCCTATATTTGATTTGATGGTTAGGCATACTGTACCTCCATTAATATAAAAACATATTCTTATCATAATATCCATTGATAAATAAAAGAGAGATGAGAGTGGATACATGAACACTAGAAAATGAGGCCGGAGATATAATAACAGGGAACAAAGAGATGGCAGATGAACTAAATGAGTACTTTGTATCACTAGAAAATTGCAAATGACACTCCACTCTTTAAGAAAGGAGGAATGCAGCAGAAAGGAAATTATAGGCCACTTAGCTTGACCTGGGAGATGTTGGAGTCAATTGTTAAGGGGATGAGGTGATGGAGTACTTGGTGACACAGGACAAGATAGGACAAAGTCAGCATGGTTTCCGTAAGGGAAAATCTTGCCTGACAAACCTGTTGGAATTGTTTAAGGAGATTACAAGTAGTATAGATAAAGGGGATGCAGTGGATGTTGTATATTTGGATTTTCAGAAGGCCTTTGACAAGGTGCTACACATGAGGCTGCTTACCAAGTTAAGAGCCCATAGTTTTACAGGAAAGTTACTGGAATGGTTAGTTCATTGACTGATTAGTAGGAGGTAGCAAGTGGGAATAAAAGGATCCTGGTCTGGTTGGCTGCCAGTGACTAGTGGTGTTCTACAGGGGTCGGTGCTGGGGCCTCTTCTTTTTATGCTGTATATCAATGAGTTGAATGATGGAACAGATGGCTTTTTTGCCAAGTTTGCAGATTGGTGGAGGGGCAGATAGTGTTGAGGCAGGTGGGCTGCAGAAGGACTTAGACAGATCAGAGGAATGGGCAAGTGAGTGGCAAATGAAATACAGTGTTGAAAAATGCACAGTCATGCACTTTGGTAGTAGAAATAAATGTGCAGACTATTTTCTAAATAGGGATAAAATCAAAAAATCTGAGATGCAAAGGGACTTGGAAGTCCTTGTGCAGAACACCCTAAATGTTTACTTGCAGGTTGAGTCGATAGTGAGGAAGGCAAATACAATGTTAGCATTTATATCAAATGGTCTAGAACACAAGAGCAGGGATGTGATGTTGAGGCTTTATAAGGGACTGGTGAGGCCTCACTGTGAGTATTGTGAACAGTTTTGGGCTCCTCATCTAAGAAAAGATGTGCTGGTATTGGAGAGAGTTCAGAGGAGGTTCACAAGGATGATTCTGGGAACAAAAGGGTTATCATACAAGGAATGTTTGATAGCTCTGGGTCAGTACTCACTAGAATTTAGAAGGATGAGGAGGGGATCACATTGAAATCTTTCAAATGTTGAAAGGCCTAGATAGAGTAGATGTGAAAAGGATGTTTCCCATGGTGGGGGAGTCTAGGGAAAAAGGGCACAGCCTCAGGATGGAGGGGTGTCCATTTAAAACAGAGATGAGGAGGTTTTTTCCCAGGGCTGAAATGGCTAACATGAGGGGGCATAGTTTTAAGGTGCTTGGAAGTAGGTACAGGGGATGGTGTCTGTGGTAAGTTTTTCACACAGAGAGTGGTGGGTGTATGGAATGCACTGCCTTCAATGGTTAGAGGAGACTCTTAGATAGGTACATAGAGCTTAGGAAAATAGAGGGTTTTGCAGTAGGGAAATTCTAGGCAGTTTCTAGAGTAAGGTTACATGGTCAGCATAACATTGTGGGCCAAAGTCCTGTGTTCTATGTTCTACATTTCTTTAGCCAGAGGGTGGTGAATTTGTGGAATTTGTTACCACCGGCAGCTATGGAGGTCAAGTTGTTGGGTGTACTTAAGGCAGAGCTTGACGGGTTTTTGATTGGCATCAAAGGTTACAGTGAGAAGACCAGAGAGTGGGGCTGAGGAGAGGGAAAAAGGATCAGCGATGATTGAATGGCAGAGCAGACTCAATGGCCCAAATGACTGAATTCTGCTCCTTTCTATCAAATCGGATTCTGGATGGCAGTGCAGGCACAATCTCTAGTGCTATGTTGTGAAAGAAAATAGATACATTTCTGATCAACAAAATCATTTGTTGTGCAACCCTGTATATATCTGCACAGAATAAAGTATCTGATGTTTTTAAATGAAGTAAAGCCCCTGGCTCCTCACTATATATTCAACTAATATAGGGATCTCCTAAAATAATGTTAAATATTCTATAAATCTTGGTAGATTCCTACTTGATCCTGACAAGATACACACTGAGGCAGAATATAAAATTTAGCACATATATAATATACACAGTACTGTGCAAAGGTCCCAGGCACATATATACATCTAGGGTGCTGAAGACTTTTCCTCAGTGTGAGTATATGTGTGTGTGTGTGTGTGTGTGTGTGTGTGTTTGTTTTATATATTGTTATATGTTTTAATCAGCACAACAGAAAATTAACACTTCATCTTTTCTGGATGTAATTTACTTTTTCATCTCAATAACTGAAAATGGTCTCCTTTTCTTATACATAAGGTATTTCCAAAAATAGCTTTCCTCAGTCAATGATTTTATTTAGCTATAATTCAATCGTCCAGCAGCATTGGCAAGACAATCACGCTGAATGGAAAAACCCTGACTTTCCATTTGTGCCTCCCTCTTTGCTTTCTTCTTTTCTGAGAACCGATATGTAGTTAATTTCCACCGTGCACTTGGACGCATTATACCATTGCATACCTAGCTGTTTACATCTCAATTAACAAATGAAGCTCATTACTCATGAGTCTTCAACATTGCAATGTCTTGTAAACCTCCTCTGCCAAAAATGTACAGTTATTTCAATGATGCCGAATGCAGTGTCTTAGAACAAAATGGCTACCTCCAACCATCCTCACAATTCCTCCTCTTCATCCTCTTTATTTATTCCTCTCTTCCATTTCCTCTCCTAGTTCTTTGAATTTTACACTTGGTCCTGTCCTATTTTCCTTCACTGTTTCCTCTGCTTAGCCTTCAATCTACCTTGACATTTCTTCCTGTATCTATCTTGTGTTTCTCACCAAATGAGATTCATCTCATTATTCCCCACTTAAGAATCACTCAGTTCACTAACAGCCATTTATTTAAAGGATAACTGTATATGCAAAAGAGGCATCAGAAGTTAAGGGACAGATGCTTAATCAACATGGGAATCAAAGCTCAGATTAGAAACTGTTATTCAGGACGACAAACAAGAGCTACCTGGGTACAGCTTAATAGTTCTTTTAATTCTCATCAGATTATTTGTGCAGTAAAATTTTTGATAAACTCTGCAGCAAATATTTTTCTTGTGTTATTTAAACAGATTACTAAATTACTTAGTGATTTGGACAACAGCCCAATTCCAAAGGAAAATAGTAATCTGAACAAAATTATGGTTTATATTATCGGAAGTTAACTTATGATCGTTAAGATATTCAGCTATATTTAGCAAGTACTGAACAGAGGTATGGACAAGAAACACATGTATTTCATTCAGTCAGAATGTTTTCATTCATCTTGGAAACTAAATTTGATTTCAAGTTATTTATTGATTAATGTGAAAATAAATATAATGTAGCTTGCTTTTATCAAGAACCTAAATTTAAATGAATTATCGCTCCATGAAGTATCCCGTATTGGCAGTCAAGTTCTATGATTAAGACAATTTTGAAAAAATGGTTTAAAGTATTTCACAGCTCTGTGTCAATGATGTTGAGATTGGTGAGGCAGAAGACTGAAATATGTGCATTAGCGATGACATTAATAAGATCTTCATGAACTTATGGAGTTCTAATAAAAGCAAGGACAAGCATGCTAATCACCACTGAGGTGTGAATGCAAGATTAACAAAACCAGGCCAAGAAATTTATTTGCACAACTCCAAAAAAAAAGTGTTGTATGTGTGAAACTTGGTCAAACCCAGAATCAAGCGATATTGCATGTGTTTCTAATTATCTTAGCACCCATGCGGAATTTTGACACCTGCCTACTTCGGCAGAATTTTTATTTGGTTTGCACCATTCTTCTACTACAAAAAACATCAACAATAATGCGCACCAAAGATTTGCCTCCAGTATGATTTTCAATCTTACTGGTCTGAAAGAGGGCATTTCATATTTAGTAAAAGAATAATTTTGACATCACCAATTTCCTTGAAAGTGTGCAAGATAAAGGACATCCACACTTACTGAGATCTATAGTTTCTCTATAACCTTAAATATTGATTTACAGGTCTGCCTGAACAGCTTTGTCTGTGAAGGTCAAGGTCATAATTATTCTCAGCTTCCCACCCTCAGTCACTGCAGGAGTTGCTGCTGATTTCTGCCACATCTCAGTTTGATACAGACTGCTGCATCAGGGATGTCATTCAAACCCCAGGCTCAGGGAAGCAAGGCTTCATCTATATTCCCTTTAGCTCTCAGAAACATTTATAAGGACTTACTTTCACCACAGACGTCACCAAAGTGCGGATATTCATGGACTGCACTTAAATGGTATCAATCCATGCAGAAATCTCCAAGTCAAATACCTGCCATGAATGTCTTCAGGGAAGGTCTATATGGCCCACTTGCATAAGAGCATTCTTCCTGCGAGTACTATTCTTCACCCAAAATTCCAAGTCTCTATGCTGCCTGTACGGACTTACACAACTTCTTCCATTTTAAACATCCATTCCTTAAGCAGCACCTTACCCCAAGCACGAAGACCATAAGATATAGGAGCATAGGTAGGCTATTTGGCCCATCAAGTCTGCTCCACCAGTCAATCATGGGCTGATCCAATTCTTCCAGTCATCCCCACTCCCCTGCCTTCTCCTTGGGTACCCTGGCTAATCAAGAAGCTATCTATCTCTGCCTTAAATGCACCCAATGACTTGGCCTCCACAGCTGCTCATGGCAACAAATTCTACAGATTTACCACCCTCTGACTAAAGTAATTTCTCTGTATCTCTGTTCTAAATGGACGTCCTTCAATCCTGAAGTTGTGCCTTCTTGTCCTTGACTCCCCTACCATGGGAAATGACTTTGCCATATTTAATCTGTTCAGGCATTTTAACATTTGGAATGTTTCTATGAGATCCCCCCTCATTCTCCTGAACTCCAGGGAATACAGCCCAAAAACTGCCAGACGTTCCTCATACGGTAACCCTTGGATTCCTGGAATCAATCTCGTGAATCTTCTCTGAACCCTCTCCAATGTCAGTATATTCTTTCTAAAATAAGGAGCCCAAAACTGCACACAATACTCCAGGTGTGGTCTCATGAGTGCCTTATAGAACCTCAACATCACATCCCTGTTCTTATATGCTATACCTCTAGAAATGAATGCCAAAATTGCATTCGCCTTCTTCACCACTGACTCAACCCAGAGATTAATCTTTAGGGTATCCTGCACAAGGACTCTCAAGTCCCTTTTCACCTCTGCATTTTGAATTCTCTCCCCATCTAAGTAATAGTCGGCTCATTTATTTCTTCCACCAAAGTGCATGACCATACACTTTCCAACATTGTATTTCATTTGCCACTTATTTGCCCATTCTCCTAAACTATCTAAGTCTCTCTGCAGGCTCTCTGTTTCCAAAACACTACCCACTCCTCCACTTATCTTTGTATCATCTGCAAATTTAGCCACAAATCCATTAATCCATTGTCCAAATCATTGACATACATCGTAAGAAACAATGGTCCCAACACTGACTCCTACGGAAATCCACTGGTAACCTGCAGCCAGCCAGAATAAGATCCTTTTATTTCCGTTCTCTGTTTTCTGCCGATTAGCCAATGCTCCACCCAGGCTAGTAACTCCCCCGTAATTCCATGGACTCTTACCTTGCTAAGCAGCCTCACGTGCAGCACCCTGTCAAAGGTCTTCTGAAAATCCAAGTACACCACATATTCTGCATCTCCTTTGTCTACCCTGCTTGTAATTTCCACATAAAATTGCAGTAGGTTAGTCATGCACCTCCAGGTGTCCATAATCTCATCCCTAACAATTGATTCCATCAACCTCCCGACCACTGAAGTCAGGCTAACAGGTCTATAGTTTCCTTTCTGCTGCCTCCCACCCTTCTTAAATAGCGGAATAACATGTGTAATTTTCCAGTCGTACAGTACAATGCCAAAATCTATTGATTCTTGAAAGATCATTGTTAATGACTCCGCAATCTCTCCAGCTTTTTCTTTCAGAACCCAAGGGTGCATTCCATCAGGTCCAGGAGATTTATCCACCATCAGAACGTTAAGCTTCCTGAGCACCTTCTCAGTCATAATTTTCACAGCACATACTTCACTCTTGAATGTCTAGTATACTGCAAATGTCTTCCACTGTGAAGACTGATGCAAAATATGCATTCAGTTCCTCTGCCATCTCTGCATCTCTCATTACAATATCTCCAGCGTCACTTTCTATTGGTCCTATATCTACCCTCAACTCTGTTTTACCCTTTATATACTTAAAAAAGCTTTTAGTATCTTCTTTGATATTGGTCACCAACTTCCTTTCATAATTCATCTTTTCCTTCCTAATGACCTTCTTAGTTTCCTTCTGAAAGTTTTTAAAAGCTTCCCAATCCTCTATCTCCCCACTAGCTTTGGCTTCCTTGTATGCCCTCTCTTTTGCTTTTACTTTGGCTCTGACTTCACTTGTCAGCCACGGTAGTGTCCTTCTTCCATCGAAAATTTCTTCTTATTTGGCATATACAGTATCTGTCTTGCAATTCCCTCAATTTTCGCAGAAACACCAGACATTGCTGCTCTGCTATCCTTTCTGCTAGTATCCATTTCCTGTCAACCTTGGCCAGTTCCTCTCTCATGCCATTGTAATTTCCTTTATTCCATTGAAATACCGACACATGGGAATTTAGTTTCTCCTTCTCAAATTTCAGAGTGAACCCGATCATATTGTGATCACTGTTCCCTAAGGGTTCCTTAAACTTATGCTTTCTGATCACCTCTGGTTCATTGCACAACACCCAATCCAGCACAGCCGATCCCCTAGTGGGCTCAACAACAAGCTGATCTAAAAAGCCATCCCTTAGACATTCTACAAATTCTCTCTCTTGAGGTCCAGTACTGCCTCTGGTTTTCCCAATCCACTTTCATGTTAAAATCCCCAACAATTATCATGACATTGCCCTTCTGACACACCTTTTCTATCTCCTGCTGTAATTTGTAATCCACATCCCGGCTGCTGTTTGGAGGCCTGTATACAACTGCCATTAGGGTCCTTTTACCCTTGCCATTTCTTAACTCAACCCATAGAGACTCTACACCTTATGATCCTATGTCATTCCTTTCTAATGATTTAATATTATTTCTTATACACAGGGCCATACCACCCCTTCTGCCTACTAATCTATCTTTCCAAGACACCAGCTCCCAATGGGCGGCCATCCTTTAGCCAAGTTTCAGAGATGGCCACAATGTCATACTTGCCAAACTGTAGCTGAATTTCAAGATCGTCCATTTTATTTCTTATGCTGCGTGCATTCAAATAAAATACTTTCAGTCCAGTATTTGTTGCTCTCTGTTTTAACTGCGGGGAGTAGTGGGGAGACTGCAGCTGGTAATGTTGCACATCCCTCAAGGGCTTGCAGCAGAATCTGCATCCACCAGACCACGTGCTGGCAGCTGCAGGGTCTGGCAATAGATGAATAGAAGCTGAGGCTTTATAAAGCATTGGTCAGACCACATTTGTGAGCAGTTTTGTGTTCCATATCTGAGAAAGGACAGGCTAACATTGGAGAAGATCCAGAGGAGATTTACAAGAATGATCCTGGGAATGAAAGAATTAATGTACGAGGAGCATTTGAAGACTGTTCCTGCAGTCACTGGAGTTTAGAAGAATGAGGGAGGATCTCACTGAACCTTACTGAATATTGAATAGCCTGGAATGGTGTTCATAGGGAGGATGTTTACAGTAGCACAAAGGACACAGCCTCAGAATAGAAGAACATCCCTTTAGAACTGAAATGAGGAAGAATCTCTTCAGCGAGAGGGTGGTGAAACTGTGAATTCATTGCCACAAACAGCCTTGGAGACCAAGTCATCGGGAATATTCATAGCGGAGGTTGACAGTTTCTTCATTATCAAGGATGTCGAAGGATATGGAGAGAAGGCATGAGAATGGGTCAAAGGGGGAAATAAATAGCCGTGATTGAATGACAGAGCAAACTAAATGGACTGAATGGCCTAATTCTGCTCCTATGTCTTATGGTCTTAGAGTAATGTATATTGAAACTGACAGTGTATAACTTGACACAAGGAAACCCCACATCGTGTTCTGGGACCTTCACAACTGGAGATTGCACTGTTTATAGGGATTTTATAAATAGCCTTAGGTGACATACTGTGCTATTTCATACCAATAAAATGCTGTGAACAATTTCCAGGCCAATAAACAAAAATAACATGATTTAAGTATCTAGTAGCTATCATTACTGAGGACACAGTATCTGAAGAGGAAGATAAGACCTGAATTGTCATTGTTCCCAATCAATTGACAAAACCAACACAAGTCAGAACAAATAGCAGTATTTCTCTGAATGGAAGGTTGCATTTGTTGTAAACCCTGTCCTGATCTATGGCTGTGAGGGAAAGTGCTCAAGTAAAGGTCAGAATAGGATTGAGACATTAGAAATCATTTGCTCTGGAAGGCTGCTGGACATCTCATATCCTGAGCACTTAGTCTGTCAGCAATGAGTTTATCAGGCAACAAATCATTCAAGAAATTGTGTAAAACTAGCCAAGCATGGGAAGGATGCACAGGAGGAGGTTATGCAGCATCAAAGATGCCTCAACAGCCCTCACAGCGGATTTGATTTGAAATGTTCTTTGGTGTAGTGTCCACAATTAACAACTAAGTTCACCTTTCATCCCGTTGAGCTGTTAAATAAGTCAATTAGAAGTGCTTTGTTGTAATATGTACTCATTAACACAACAAAAATGCCAGTAAATCTTCTTTTCCCAATCATAAGCATTGAACCTAGTTAGCACTGAAAGCTGAAATTACTGGAAATACTACGCAGGTCAGACATCATCTCCTGGGAAAAATTTAACATTTCAGTTTGATGACTTTTTGTCAGAACACCATGAACTTGCAACTTTCTTTCTCTCTCAAATCTTTTTTAACTACCATGTTAAATAATTATCTGCTTACCAGTTGTGCTGTGTCTGAAATTACGTATCATATTTCAGCATCTCCAGAACCTAAAATTCAGACAAGAAATAGGATGAAGCTGTGGACATGCAAGAAACTCACTGCTCCAGACTTTCTCCCTAAATTAAAATAAAGCGATTCACAAATGCGAAATGATTCTTTCCCACATTAACAAAACATAGGAATAGCGTGAGCGAAGTGAGATCTAATTTTTTCAGGATACATGTAATAGGGTAAAACCACCTCTCCAAAGAGGGTCAGGAAAAAAATACTTCTGCTCATTAGAACTTAGTGACAGGATGTTAAACAGAGGAGATTGTCCCAACAAAATGCCGCTAGGGAGCTCTACCAGGAGCACTGGAGGTACGACTTGATGCCGTGCAGCTCTCTCTCTGGCTGTTTAGATCATAACCTCAAACCCTTTGATGCTACCATGTGTTTACAAACAAACGTTGGAATTCTCTGCAGTATTAAGGATGATAGCTATCAAGTGACCTGCATACTTCCAATTGTTCTTGAAAATTATATGATAGCAAGCCAACAACCAATGGTGACGTTTTGCAGGCAGTTCACAAAACTACCGGATACTCTAATAGATATACTTCTTCTGAACTGTGATCGCTTCAGTCCGTAGTCTGTAATTTCACTTTTAAGGATATACTTTTGAACCGGCTGAACGATCTGGCACTTCTGCGATCTCCTGGGGGATTCAGTGAATTAAAATCTCGAGAATGTGGTTACAGCGGGGCAGCCATCACTGTGGGGGGCACTGTGTCAAGGCAGATAGCAGGAGCCAAATCAATGGGCAGCTGAATTACTCCATGCCAACTAAAGCATCAAGCAAGATTAAAATCGTCGAGGATGAGAGTGGAAAACAAGCAGGTGTCCAGTGGCATCTATCTGAGATCAGTTTCCTTCTCTTCTCCATACCACCGTTGGGGGAGAGGAGCAGGAGTCTTCTGTCCCGGGCTGCTACATTCAGGACCAGTTGTTTCCCTGCAGCGATTGGGCTCCCAGACAGGCTTCACTTGCCTCAGCACTGAATAAGCCCCACAGCTGTGGAATCTCTTACAAGGATTTTGTAGTTCATGTTCCATGTGCTTTCGTTTACTTTTTTTTAAATATTTGTGCAATTTGTTTTCTCTTGCAAATTGATTATGTGGCAGCCTTGTGTGTTTTTTAGTGAAGTCTATTGTTCTTCTCTGTTTTGTGAATGCCTGTATGAAGATGAATCTCAAGGTTGCATATGGTATACATATTTTGATAATAAACTTGATCTTTGATTATCCAATTACATTATAATTTTCTTTCTCTTGGTCCAGTATGCACTGGACTTGGACCATATTCAGAGCATTCTTACGTGGAATTAGTGTGTGAATGCTTTGAGTTCCTGTCAGAACATTGATTTATCTTGCACTGAAAGAAAGTTGTAAGACATCATGCTGCCTCTGGAAATCAGGAGCATGACAACACTTTTCAATTCTGCAATTAATTGTGTATATATGTTCTTCAGAATTTGATGGTTTCATGGTGTAATAATGAAGACCTTTATCAGTTTACTGTCATACAAAATCCAAACCACTATAATGCGCTGCAGAAGTCAGTCTATTCTAAGCTGAAATCCAGGTACTGAAACAAGATTGAATCAGAAGCAGATTTAATATCATCCACATCCGTTGCGAAATGTGTTAGCTTAGTGGCAACAGTACATTGCAATACATGGTAAATATAGAAAAAATAAATAAATTACAGTAAGTATATATATATATGTATTAAATAGTTAAATTAAAAATAGTGCAAAACAGAAATAATTTGTAAAAAGTCTGGTAGTGTTCATGGGTTCAATGTCCAGTTAGAAATCAGATGGCAGAGGGGAAGAAGCTGTTCCTGAATCGCTGAGTGTGTGTCTTCAGGATTCTGTATCTCCTTCCTGATGGTAACAATGTCCTGCGTCATGAGGGTCCTTAATAATGGACACCGTCTTTCTGAGTCACCTTAAAGATTTCTTGGATACTACAGAGGCTAGTACCCATGATGGAGCTGGCTAGTTTTACAACTTTCTGTAGCTTCTTTCAATCCCATGCAGTAACCCCACCCCCACCCCGTCCCAATACCAGGTGGTGATGCAGCCTGTCAGAATGTTCTCTACAATACATCTGTAGAGGTTTCTCCTGTTCTAATGCTTTTTTCTTGATGTAACTGAGGACCAGGGTCAAAACAGTTATATCCACTGGAGATAGTGCCCAGTTCATCTGGTGTTTCTCCCCAAGCTCCAAAAATGTAGTATGCTGGAAAGGAAGGCCAAATGTCTGTTCCTATTCTCTGTGTTGAGAATATTGGCCTCTGGTGCATCTAGTCCTGATACCAGCTTTCCATCATACCCAAAATAATAATCAGCAACACCTTTAGGGCCAGTAGAATATATGCTGGCCCCCAGGATCCAGTAGCGGGTGCAGAAGAGAATCACCAAGATGTTGCAAAAGATAGAGTATTCAAGTTTTGTGGAAATACTGGATAGGTTGGGATTGTTTTTACTGGAATAGAGTAGACAAAGTGGAGACCCGATTAAGGTATACAAAATTGTGAAGGGTATAGACAGGGTAGATAGGAAGTAAGTTTTCCCTGATAAGCAAAGATGTCTAAAACTAGAGAGTGTAGTATTAGGGAAAAGGGTACGAGATTTCAAGGAGATCCAAGGAGGAATGTGTTTTCAAGGTGGTTGGAATCTGGAACACAGTGTCAGAGTGGGTGGTGAAGGCAGACGCTCTCATAACATTTAAGAAGTATCTGGATGAGCATTTGAATCACTGAGGCATAGAAGACTGCAGACTGAGTGCTGATAGATGGCGTTAGTGTAGATGGTCAGCGTCAACACGATGGTCCAAAGAGCTGTATGACTCCGTTACTCCTGTTATTTCTCCATTATATAATGGTCATTACAGCAGCCTTGTGTTTACATGTAGGGAACCAACCAGTCTATAGCTGTTCTTTAGCTTAAAGATTGCTTCATTTTTCAGTAGTATTTAAAGTTTAATTTTAAACATTTTAAAGATTTCAAATCATTGGAACATACGGTGAACTGCATTATTTGTGCAAGTAACTGATTCAGTCCAAGGATGGGCAAGGGTCACCATGCTCCTGGCACCGACATAGTAGCATGCCAGCAACTTACTAGTCCAACACAGCCATGAACCCTGATCACTGATGCTATAAAGTTTATGCTAGCTGCTATGCTTCTATAGTATGTATCATTATTAATACAGTGAAGCCATTCAGCAAAAAATGAAGCTTCTCTTTTGTGGAATGAAGTTTAGAGTCAAAATAGTCAAATTCTACACAGTCTTGGAGGCTAACCTCAGAACCTATTAACAACTGTGGAGGTTTAGAAGTATTACTTTGTTCAGCATCTACGATTTCAAAGCCAATACATGGACAGCCTTCTCCTTTACCTTTGTTGGAAAAGCTCTTGACTTACAAAGAGAGCATCAAGAAAATCAACAGGGATTCTGTATAACCAGGTTTTTCCACTTATGTACTTCAGTGCACTCTACTTAATTTATGTAGCAACAATATGGAACTCAATTCCTTCCGAAGAGAAAGAGTAATCAAAACTCTTTAATTCTTAAATTTAAATGGGTTACAGGGAAATTAGTCTACCTATTGTGTGCTCCAATAACATTTTAAGAACTTAAACTATCTTTGGGCAAACAATAACTGAGTTCATAGCTGTACACCATATTTCTGTAACAAGCCAAATAGGATTTGTTCAAATTTGAGAGTTAAATGCATGTGTCTGTCTTCCATTTATTTTTACAGGTCCATAGTCGGAATCTGCTCTCTTTGGATTTTGACCGTGTGACTAGAACAGAAAAGATATACGATGACCATCGTAAGTTCACCCTCCGAATCCTGTATGATCAGTTGGGCCGACCTACGCTGTGGTCTCCAAGCAGCAAACTAAATGGTGTGAATGTAACATATTCATCAGCTGGTCTGGTGGCTGGTATCCAGAGAGGAACCATGTCAGAGAGAATCGAATATGACCAAGCAGGCAGGATCGTATCCAGAACATTTGCAGATGGAAAATCATGGAGCTACACTTATCTGGAAAAGGTACTGGCCTACTACATTGATGTTCATCTCTCTCTAGGGTAACACAATTTACATCTTGAGAAAGATGAATCAACAATCCACCGACCCACTTTTCCATAAGAGGTTAACACATCTATTGGAGTTTGACAACTGGAATTCTTAATCAAAAAAATTTTGAATGCATATTCAACAGTAATATCATTTAAATAAAGTTACTAGAGGCATAATCCTTCTGTAACCATCAGAGAGCCATTGATAAACCATTAGGAGCAATAACCTTAATTAGTTTTTCATTACACTTAATTGGTTCAAATTTAAAATTTTGTCATGAGTGAAACGTAATGTGCATATCTCTTGCAAGCGAACCAAAATGAAAAATACTTACAGGAAAGTGAAAATGTTTTCCAAACTCTATAGCTATGATTTTGGTCCTGTTTAGTTTCGGAGTTTTGGATCTTTTGATCTTAAAATATACTCCACAAGGTTCTGCTATAAACTGCTTCAGCATGGCGCAAAAAATAAATTCTGCAAATATAACTTGCAATGTCACGTTTCGCTGGTGGAATTGCATTGTGTTCTGCTGTATCCTCTGAAGCCTGCCTGGTTCATTAAATCTTCGCATTGAAATTACCCCAACAATGTGTCACCCAAGGTTCTGTTCTAGAAACTAGTTATTCCAATTGGCATTGGTATGGTACCAGCTTCAACGTGTCTGGAATAGGTTCTGTTATTTTAATAGATTGAATCAATATCTGTCATGACAATATGATAAGAATCTGAAGAGACATACTAAACCTGAGCTATTTATTAGAATCATAGAAGGTGACTAATCATGTAACAAAATTCTAAATGTAATTAGTTGCCTCAGTGCCTCTCTTTGACGGTACGAAGTATCAAGTACATAGACATCAGCTGAGCACTTGGAATTTATTTCCTAGGTGGTGATGGAAGACTATTGCTCATGTGTTTAAATCTGTTGTTAAATGTTTTATGATATAGTTACCAGTCATTCAAAGCTGTAAATGAAACTTAATTCATTCTGTTTCATCTTCCTCAAGGAGATGATTGAATATGCTGTGTAAATGTGGTTCATATCAGCTAGTGTACTTTAACATACATTGCTAACATGATTTATATAGATCAGATTAATTTCTTAGCAGTTATATTCCAAACACCGGTTCAGGCTGAGCGACAGATTTAAGTTGTCATGAATTTGAATATATTTTACCTTATAATTAACTAAGCTGATCATGCTGACTGATGTCGTTTTATGAAAAAGCACAAGAAATAGTTAATGGAATTCCTACAATTCATGTTGCATGATAAGTTACCATAAAATATGATTTCTCCTGTTTCTTTTAGTCCTCGGTGTTGCTTCTACATACTCAGAGACAGTACATCTTTGAATTTGACAAAAATGATCGCCTATCTTCTGTAACAATGCCAAATGTAGCTCAGCAAAATCTGGAAACCATCCGTTCTGTGGGCTATTATAGAAACATCTACAACTCACCAGAGGGAAATGCTTCAGTGATTCAGGACCTCACAGAGGATGATCAGCTATTGCAGACTTTATACCTCGGAACAGGACGTCGTGTACTCTACAAATATGGCAAGCTGTCCAAACTCTCTGAAATCCTTTATGATACCACAAGGATTGGGTACACTTATGATGAAACAGCTGGTATGCTCAAGACTGTCAACTTGCAAAATGAAGGCTTTACTTGCACAATACGTTTCAGGCAAATTGGCCCTCTTATTGACAGACAAATATTTCGCTTCAGCGAAGAGGGAATGGTGAATGCTCGCTTTGATTATAACTATGACAACAGCTTTCGGGTTACCAGTATGCAACCTGTCATCAATGAGAAACCTTTACCTATTGATCTGTACCAGTATGACGATGTGTCTGGGAAAATTGAACAGTTTGGAAAATTTGGTGTTATTTATTATGACATTAATCAAATCATCACCACTGCAGTGATGACTCACACAAAGCATTTTGATGCATTTGGACGAGTGAAAGAAGTCCAGTATGAAATTTTCAGATCACTCATGTACTGGATGACAGTGCAATATGACAACATGGGTAGAGTGATAAAACGAGAACTGAAGGTTGGCCCCTATGCCAATACATCCAGATATGCTTATGATTATGATGCAGACGGGCAGCTCCAGACGGTATCCTTGAATGACAAACCTCTCTGGCGCTACAGCTATGATTTAAATGGAAATCTCTATTTGCTAAGCCCTGGCAACAGTGCTCGTTTAACTCCACTGAGGTATGACCTGAGAGACCGGATTATTCGTCTGGGAGATATACAGTATAAAGTAGATGCAGATGGGTTCTTGCGCCAAAGAGGCAATGTTATCTTTGACTACAATTCAGCTGGTCTTCTTACCAAAGCATACAATAAAATAAATGGTTGGAGAGTGCACTATCGATATGATGGAGTTGGAAGAAGAGTTTCAAGTAGAACCAGCTATGGGTTGTATTTGCAATTCTTCTATGCAGATCTGAGTAACCCTACAAGAGTGACTCATATGTATAATCATACAAGTTCTGAGGTGGCATCTCTATACTATGATCTTCAAGGGCATCTTTTTGCAATGGAGATTAGCAGTGGTGCTGAGTTCTACGTTGCCTGTGACAACACGGGTACGCCATTGGCTGTATTCAGTGCGACCGGTTTAATGATTAAGCAGATCACTTATACCGCGTACGGAGAAATTTATATGGACACAAACCCTGCCTTTCAACTCATTGTGGGCTATCATGGTGGCTTGTATGATCCCCTTACCAAACTGATACACTTTGGGCGACGAGATTACGATGTGCTTTCTGGGAGATGGACGGCACCCGACCACAGTATTTGGAATCAGCTCAGCAACACTCTTGTACCTTTTAATTTGTACATGTTTAAAAATAACAACCCAGTCAGCAACATACAGGATATCAAATGCTACATGACAGGTGAGAAAGATTATGTATTAATGTTTTAGCGATTAGGTGTTCTGTTTCACACAGATAACTGGCACTTAGATAATCCTTAAAGAGCCACATGATGGATGAAGCAGATACCTCCATTACATTTCAGTATACAAAAGCAACACTTATCTAAGATCTACAATTAATTCATTGTAAAGCAAGCTAACCAGGATTCTTTGATCAATAGCTGGCATGAAATGTGATGCTAGTTAAAATAGTTTGTTACTCTCTTGTTTATAATTTATAATACTTTCTAAACTGTAAATGTTTTATAAGAGGGAGATATTTCTGTGTCAGAGAAATGTAGGACAAAATTGCAACTCTTAAATATAATTTTGGAATACCAGTGTAGATGGGAATAAGAATAATAAAAATTAAAGGAATAACTTAAAATAGTAAGAAAGAACAAAGTATGCCTACTTAAAAGGATTTCAGTTCTACTGCAAGTTATGGAACTATAGGAAAAATAATTCTCTGTTGCAGAATGCTGTACATACAAGAATATTAAACACAAAATAATCTGCAGATGCTGGGGTCAAAGTAACACTCACAACATGCTGGAGGAACTCAGCAGGTCGGGCAGCATCCATGGAAACGTCGACTCATTGTTTCCACGGATGCTGCCCGACCTGCTGAGTTCCTCCAGCATGTTGTTAGTGTTGCATACAAGGATATTGTAGTTCTCTAAAATTTTACCATCATTATACAGCAATAACATGACACGACATTGTTGTTACTTCCAAATGGCTGGTAAGATTGATTCCAGAAATAGATTCAGAGTATCACAGCCAGTGAACGTTACATACTGCAGAATAAGGCAGATTCTATCTCAAGGACAAATTAAAATTAGTGCAGAAAAGCAAAAGATTAACTTGCATTGAAAATATGCTTAAAATGGTCTTGTATTTTGTACTCTAGGTTCACTGAAGTAATTATAGGCCAGTGGGCCATTAGATTTGTCATAGATTATAAAGTAAAGATTAAAGATTAGCTTTATTTGTCGCATGTACACCAAAAATCGAAATATACAGTGAAACGCATCGTTTTGTGTCCATGACCAACCCAGTCCAAGGATTGTGCTGGGGCAGCCCGCAAACGTTGCCACGTTTCCACCGCCAACATAGTATGCCCATAACTCACCAACCCTAACCCTAGCTGTACCTCTTCGGAATGTGGGAGGAAATTGAACCACCCAGAGGTAATCTGTGTGGTCATGCAAAAAATGTACAAATTCCTTACAGGACAGTGTCAGGAGTCAAACACAGATCGGTGATCATTGGCTCTGTAAAGCAACTGTGCTAACCACTAAGCCACCGTGCTGGCCAATCGTAGACCTTATAACTGTACAGCATAGGGATAAGCCCTATAGTCCACCACTTTTACACCTATCATGCTGCCAATCAAATGAATCCCACCTCCCTACTCATGGTCTGTACCCTCTTAAATGTCTCTTAAATGTTGCTCTTCTATCTGCTTTCATCACTTCCCCTGGCAGCATATTCCAGGCACTTAGCGCTCTCTGGGTAAAAAAAAAGCCTTGCACATTTCCTTTAAACTTCTTCCCTCTCAATGTAAACCTATACCATCTACTATTTAACATCTCCAACCTCGAAGAAAGAGTCTGCCCCTCATAATTTTATACACTTCTACAGGTCATCCTTCAGCCTCTGATGGCCCCAGAGTAAACAATCCAAATTTATCCAACATATCCTTATAAGGAAAATCCACCAATTCAGGTAACATCCTGGTGAGCATTTCTGCAGCCTCTCCAGACCCCTCACTTTTTTCCGCCAGTGTGTAGCTAGATCTGCATATAATACTCCAAATATGGTCTAACCAAAGTCACTGCAACTTAACTTGACGACAGTGATATTCAATACTCCAGCCAATGAATGCAAACATGCCATCTGTGTTCTTTTTTGCCACTTTCAGAGAGCAAGAGACTTTCACCCCAAGATCCCTTTTGTACATAAGGGTCCTGTCATCTCTCCACCTTCCTCACTTTTCACAACTCCAGTAATCTTTACATCATCTGCAAACCTAATAATGAAGCAACCCACTTTTTCATTCAGAATATATGATTCCATCAAGCACTGGACACCTATCCACCATAATGTTTTTCAAGACACCTGGCATCTTCCCCTCCTTAATATCTGCATATTATGTCCTCAAAGATCAACATACCTCTCCCTATCTCACCCACAACCTTGTCCTTGTCATTGGTGAATATCAGTGCAAAAGTATTAAGGACCTCACCGACTTATTCTGGCATAAATTCTCTCCTTGTTCCTTTTCTCTAGCTATTCTTTTGCTATTAATATATGTATAAAATACCCTGGGATTCTTTTTAATCTTACCTACCAAGGACATTTCATAGCCTCTTAGCCCTCCTAATCCCTTGTTTTAAGTTATTTCCTGCTTACTTTATCTTCCTCAAGGGCCCTGTGTAATTTCAGCTTCCTAGGCCTTACATATCCTACCTTCTTTTTAACTAAACTTACGATATCCCTTGTTATTCACGGTGTCCGAACCTCGTGATCATGACCTTCCATCCTTAAAGGATCATGCTGGTCTGAACTCAAACCTTCAGAAGAATCTCACTTGTCAGAGGTGCATTTACCCCTAAAACTGCTGCTCCAACTCATCTTTCCCCAGTTCCTGCCCAATATCATTATAATTAGCCTTCCCTCAATTTAACTACCTTATCCATAACTACCTTAAAATAATAGAATTATGATTACTGTTCCTACAATGCTCCTTAATTTAAACTTCAATCAGCTGTTATATAAAAAAGACTTCAGCTGCAAATCACTAACAACCATACTACAAGTTTAAGCTTCTGAACTCATGTTAGTTGCATTTAGTTCTGTCAAAATGTTACATATTTAAATATTGTGCTGGGCTACAACTTATTTTTTATTATTTTGGGGACCCAATTTTAAATCTAATACACATGAGTAGTGAATTTAGTTTTAATCTCAACCACTGATCTGTAAAGGAAATCCAAGTTACTTTAATTCCATCTCATAAATCCCACCAGCAGACTAGGCACCTGTTCCAGCCAGAAGTCATCAGCAGATGGCAAAAAATCTCCTCAGCTGCTGTTTTGAAATCATTTGCTCTTTCTTTTTTTTTACATCCTCACACAGTCCTTTTCCTTTTAATTCCCTGAATTCAGTTTCCTCCGCTGTAGTGATGGGGTGGAGGGTGGTGTTGTTTACCTAGCTGTTCATTTTCTGCCTTTTTGGTTCTCCCTGAGCATTTCAGCCATCTTCTTGCTTTCATGGATCAGTTCCTTCCCCTTCGCTTCAACTCTACATTTGGACTTCAGCCTTGGACATCCACATGTCTTTTTCCTTGTTGTCTCCTTGATATTCTTTTTTTTCCAACCTTGATGTAAAACCAGTTAAGGCATCTGCTTTCCTTGTATGTATAAGAAATGCAACCTGTTTCTAAAAGTAATTTTACAGAGTATAACTTACCGCCAAATTTGAAACAACTGTTAGTTGCCAATTAACATACCATACATAGAACAGTGTGCAATATTCTAAATGCATTTCCACATCTTTAAAGAAAGTTGCTAATGACTATCAGGTTTTCAGTGGTATCCCTGTAATGAGGTGAATAGTTAGCAGGTGTGTGTACATAAATACAATTACAATAAGAGCTTATGTGTGATTTTGTTACTCTGTGTATAACAGATGTGAACAGTTGGCTGCTGACATTTGGATTCCAGTTGCATAATGTGATCCCAGGATATCCAAAAACAGAAACTTCTTCAATGGAACCTTCCTACGAGCTTCTGAACACTCAGATGAAAACCCAGCAGTGGGACAATACTAAGGTAACAATCCACAAATGAAAACCATAGAATACTGTAAAGACAGAAAAGCAACATCCTCTTAAGACATCTATGGGCACATCAGTTCCAATTAGTATCAATAGACTTGGCCAATCCTAAAATCATGTTTATGTTCATTTATTTATTTTTCAGGTTTTGGGCATTACTGACAAGGCTGACATTTATTGACTGTGATAATGAGCAGTCTTCTGAAATTATTGCAGTCCTGCTGAATGTACTCGTACATCTATTGGGTAGGAAGTCCTATGATTTTGACCCAGTGACAATAAAGGAACAAGAATTTATTTCCAAGTCAGGCTGGTGTGCACCTTGGAACAGAGTCAGCAAGCAGTGGTGTCCCGTCCCATGCATCTGAAGCCTTTATCCTTCTCAGTGGTAGTTACTGTTTGAGAGGTACTGTCACAAAGGTGTGGGCAAATACCTGCCATGCACATTGTAGTTGATACACACTGCAATCATTCATCACTTGTGGAGTTCAGGGTGGTGAATGCAAAATCAGTGAAGTGGATTGCTTTGTCCTAGATGGCAACAAGCTTCTGGAATATTGTTGAAGTTGTCTATCACACTCCTTGTAGATGGTGGAAAGGTTTTGGGGTGTTAGCAGGTGAGACACAAATACACAGCCTGTACCTGCTCTTGTAGACACAATGTCTCTGTGGTTCATCCAGTTGAGCTTATGGTCGTGGCAACCATCAGGTTGTTGATAACAGGCATTCAACGGACAATTCAACCCCTCATTGGAGGCAGCATTGAGAAGCACTTTGGCACTACAGATTTACTTACTACTTACTAACACGTACCTGAATTTTGTCAAATAACATTGAGCTCAGTTCAGTCACCTTCAAACAGTTTGCCTCATGACCTTCTGATGGAAGGAAGATCATTGATCAGAATAGAATCGAGTTTATTATCACTCATATGTTGTTCAATTTGTTGTTTTGTGGCAGCAGTGCAGTGCCAGACATTAAAAAAAGAGCAGAAGTTCCAAAATGTGATGCTGCATTACAGTCTAGGATGTGCTGAGATACATCACAGAGATTAACCTGGGGTCATTGGCTGTTTTGAGTCATTCAACATCAAACACTCTTGCCAAGGCAACCCAGCCAGAGTCAATCAGGGCCCTGGCTTGTGTCCCAGTAGCATTGGTCCACAGGTCACACTTCCTGATCCATAGGCATCTGGAGGCTCGCTCGGCAGCCTCTGTGGCTGTTTTGTAAAAATCAATAGTGTTAAGGAGAAATAGTGCTGTAGTGCTCATGGACTATGCAGAAATCTGAAGGCGGAGGGAAGAAGCTATCCCAAAGCACTGAATGTGGGTCTTCAGGCTCCTGTACCTCCTCACTGATGGGAGTATTGAGAAGAGCGCATACTCCAAATGGTGAGACTCCTTAATGATGGATGCCACCTTCTCGAGGCACCGCCTTTTGAAAATATCCTCTGGGTTGTGCCCACGATGGAAATGATCAAGTCTAAGCTCTCTGCAGCCAACTCCACCACGATCATATCTGTAGCATCCTTCAGTCCCGTGGAGTCTCAATACCAGTTGGTGAATGTTCTTTACTGTACCCCTGTAGATACTTGCTAGAGTCTTTGATGACAATCCAAATCTCCTCCAATTCCTAATGAAGTATAGCCACTGGCGTGCCTTCTTCATGATTGCAATCGGGCCCAGGATAGATCCTCCGTGATGTTGACACCCAGGAACCTGAAGCTGCTCACCCTTTCAATCACTAACCTCTCAATGAGGTTTGCTGTGTGTTCTCCTGACTACCTCTTCTTGGGAAAGTCAAGTTGCAGAAGAAGGTACAAAGGCTCAGGTTTTGAAGTGTAGAACATAGAACAGTACAGCACAGGAACAAGCTCTTTGGCCTGCAATGTTATGTCGAACCAAATAAATTAGTAATCGAATGGCTAATTAAACTAATCTCTTTGGCCTACACAATATACATATCCTTCCATATTTCTCAAATTCATGTGTCTATCTACATGTCTCCTAAAAGTTTCAAATGTTTCTGCCTCTACCACTATCCTTGGCAGCATATTCCAGGCACCCATCCCTCTCTGTGTATACACCTTGCCCCTTACATTACCTTTGAAAATACCCCCCCTCACGTTAAATACATGCCCTTTGGTATTAGACATTTCAACCCTTGGAAAAGATATTGTCTATCTACTCTATCTATGCCTCTCATAATCTATAAACCTCTATCAGATCTCCCCTCAGCCTCCTCCATTCCAGAAAAACAACCCAAGTGTGTCCAACCTCTTCTTGTGGCACATGCCCTCTAATCCAGGCAACGTCCTGGTAAACCTCTTCTGTACCCTCTGTAAAACCTCATCATCCTTCCTATAATGCGGTCACCAGAAACCAACACTACCTCCTCCTTGACCTCAAAATACCTTAGCATATCAATATGCGCGGCACTGATCTCCCTATCCTCCACGTCCTTAACCTTGGTAAGTAATAATGTAAAGTGCTCATTAAGGACCTCACCCATGTCCTCCACACCCATGCAACTGTTCCCGCCTTTATCCTTGTTTGATCCTACCCTTTCCCTAGTTATCCTCTTGCTCTTGATATATGTATAGAATGCCTTGGGATTCTTTATTCCTACTTGACAAGGACTTATCATTGTCCCTCCTAGTGTTCCTAATTTCTGCCTAGAGTTCTTTTCTGGCTTCTTTATAATCCTCAAAGCCCCTGTTTGATTCTAGCTTCCTAAGCTTTTCATACTTTTCCTTTTACTCCTTGACTAAATTCATAACCTCTGTCAATGTCCAAGGTTCTCTTACCTTACCGTCCTTGTCCTTCTTTCTGACTGGAATATACCTGTTCTGTACTCCGTGCAGTTGGTCCTTAAACATCTTCCAGATGTCGGATGTGGACTTGCCAAAAAAACAGCTGTTCCCAATTAATTCTCTCTAGTTCCTGCCTCATGCTCTTGTCATTTGTCCTGCTCCAATTTAATACTCTCCTGCAAGGTCCATACTTTTCCTGCTATAGCTATGATCACTGTTCCCTAATTGTTCACCCACTGAAAGGTTGGTCACCTGGCCAGGCTCGTACACAAAACCAGGTCCTGTACAGTCACTCCTCTTGTTGGACTATCTACATATTGGTATAAGAAACCCACCTGGGTGCACCTAATAAATTCTGCTGCCACTTCTAAACCTCTTGTCCCAGTTTATACTGGAGTGTTATAGACCCCATGACACCAACACAGTTGTTTTTACACCTTTCCTTAATCTGCCTGCATATAAGTTCCTCAATGTCCCAGTGGCTATTGGAGAGGTGGTGGGGGGGGTGGTCTGTAGTACAATCCCATCAGAGTGATTGCACCCTTCCTACTTTTGAGTTTTACCCATACAGACTCAGTGGATGAGCTTTCCATTATACCCCTCTGAATGCAGCTGTGATGTTGTCCCTGATTATTAGTGCAACACCTCCACCCCTTTTACCTCCTCTCTATCATTTCTAAAACATTGAAACCCTGGAATATTAAGAACCCATTCCAGTTCCTCTCTCAATCAAGGCTCTGTAATGGCCACAACATTATAGTTCCGTGTACTGATCGATGCTCTAAGTTCATCATCTTTACCCATAATACTCCTAGCATTAAAGTACACACACTTCAAACTATCCATCCCATCACATCTATTACTTTGTTCCTGCCTGCCTTTACTAGACCTGATATCTAACTTCTTGTCTATCCCTCCTCTCTCTGACCTGGTGCTGTGGTTCCAATCCCCCTGCCAAACTAGTTTAAACCCTACTGATTAGCACTAGTAAACCTCCCAGCCAGGATATTGGTTCCCCTCCAGATTAGATGTAACCCGTCCCTCTTGTTCAGGTCACCTCTGTGCCAGAAAAGGTTCCAATTATCCAGGAACCTGAAACCCTGCCTCCTGCACCAGTTCCTCAGCCACTCATTCATATGTACTATCATCCTATTCCTCTCCTGACTAGCACGTGGCACTGGGAGTAATCCACAGGTTACTACCTTAGAGGTCCCACACTCCAGCCTCTTTCCTAACTCCCTATACTCACTATGACAGGCCACCTCTCTCTTTCTACCAGTGGCATTGGTGCCAATATGCACCACAACCTCTGGCTGCACACCCTCCCCCTTGAAAATCTTCTGCAGCCGCTCTGAGGCACCTTGGACCCAAGCACCCAGAAGGTAACATACAATCTTGGTGTCTCTTTCAAAACTCACAGAATCTTCAGTCTGTCTGTCCCCCTAACTATCGAACCTCTAATCGCTATCACTCTGTCTGACATCACCTTTCCCTGGTGAGCCTCGGAGCCGGCCACAGTGCCACTGGCCTGGCTGCCGCTGCTGTGCCCTGATAGGTCGTCCCCTCCAGCGCTATCCAAAGGGGTATATTTGTTGCGAAAGGGAATGGCCACAGGGGAACCCTGTATTGACTGCTTACTCCCCTTACTTCTGGTTTTCACTCATCTACTATCTGGGTCTGACCACCTCAGTAAAAGTTCCACCCATGAGGTTTTCAGCCTCCTGGATGGTCACCTGTACAGCCAGCTCCAGCTGCAGTTCCTTGACCTTGTCAATCTCAAACTGAAGTTGGATGCACTTCCCACAGATCTAGACAACAGGGAGGCTATTGGGTACCCTGCAAACCCACATCTTACAAGAGGAGCATTCCACTGCCTTAACCACCATCCTACCTCCACATGTTATACCTCTAACTTCTCAAGCTTAAGTTCTAGCCTACGCCTGTTTTCATTGAAGCCTGTTGAGCCAAAGCCTGACCACTCTGACACCGGCCCGGTCCAACAATAGCCTTTCTGCTTACACCTCTTCTTTTTGTTGGCCTCTGCCAAGTGCCTAAGAGACTGTTGTGATTGCAGCTCACTGAAAAGTTCAGAAAGGCCCCGAGCTCTTTTAAAACCTCGCACTGCCTCGCCAACAAATGAGTGCTCACGATGACTGCAGCCTACCAAAAAGTTCCAAAAGGCCCTGAGCTCTTTTTGAACCTGGTGCTGCCTCACCAACGAGCGAATTGTTGACTGAAACTGAGGGGATGATGGTGTTGAATGATGAGCTGTAACTGACAAACAGCAACCTGACTTATAATTAATTTGCTGTTGTCCAGGTGGTCCAAAGCCAAGTGGGGACCCAGTAAGATTGTATCTGCTCTAGACCTGTTGTGACAGTAAGCAAATTGCAATGGGTCCAGACCCTTGTTCAGGCAGAAGTTAGTTTTAGCCATGACCAAATCGATGAAGTAGCTAAAGATCTTTGCATTTAGGATATTGTTGTGATAAACTCCTGCAGTGATGTGCTGGGACTAAGGCTACATCTACACTACGCCGGATAATTTTGAAAATGCCAGTTTTGAGTAAAAACGCAGGACACACAGAAAACAAGCGAAGAGGAAACGGTATACTTAGTGCGTGTTTGTCCAGTTACAGAGTAGAAAAACTTCAAAGGAATTGCTCTTGGCTCTCGCGCAGGAGGACTTAAAACTAAAAAACAACAAATACTGGAGTGTATGGAGGCAACTGACAGGGCGTTCACAGACAGTATGACCAGGCTGATGACAAACATTGAAAAACTGACTAACTCTGTTGCATTAGTAAAGCACCTTGTTAAATGTATAAAACATGTCTGCATCAGTGTTATCTTGTATTTCCATACAATGTTACATTAGGCTGTTACACATCTATTGTCAGAGAAGTACTTGCATAAGTTGGTAAACCACCTTCATACAAGCAAGCGCTGCAGCCATCTGTTCCAGCACGTCATGACAGCGTTTTTAAATAGTCAAAAAAGCTCACTTTACAAGTTAACGCTCACACCGTTCACACTGACTGCGCATTATAACAGCCGTACGACAGTGCTTGCGCAGTACCAAGCAGAAGCAGAAAAAGCATTGTTGTTGTGGTGGTGTTGTCATGACAGTGTTTTTAAATCTCTCCGTTTACCCTGTATACACTACAACGGATATTAGGCGTTTTCAGATTTATTCACTCTGGAAACCGTTTCTGAAAATCTCCGTTTTCGAGGGATGAAAACGCCGTTTTAGTGTGGACAGAGGGTCAAAACGAAGAGAAAAAGCTTTGTTTTCAGAATTATCCGGCGTTATGTGGACGTAGCGTAAGATGATTAACCTGCAACAACCACAGCTAATATTGTTTTTGTGAAGTAATACTCTAATCGTTAGAGCTCTTTTTCGTCTCATTGACCTCAGATTTACCACAATGCCTTGAGGCCACGTTCATTAAAATCCTGCTTTGAGTCCTTGATCAATCATTCTCACCTCTTCTCTGGAATTCAGCTCTTTCTTGCATATTGAAATAAAGATTGTGCTGAAGTGACCCTGATGAAACCTTCGTGGATAAGAAGGCCTTGGTAGCAGAATTGATGATGCCTTCTGTCATTTTAATGATGATTGAGAGTAGTCAGCACAGTAGTTATCCAGACAAAATTTATCCTGCAAAATGAATGAGACAAACCAGGCAATTTTTCACATTGAACAAGAAAATGCCAGTTTATATCAGTTCTGGGCTAGAGGAGCAGGTCTTCAGTCTTACAGTTGAGGTATTGTCTGGTCTGTATTCCTTGGAGTTTAGAAGAATGAGGGGAGGCCTCATAGAAACATTTTGAATGTTAAAAGGCATGGACAGAGTGGATGTGGCAAAGTTGTTTCCCTTGATGGGGGAGTCTAGTACAAGAGGGCATGACTTAAGAATTGAAGGGTGCCCATTCAGAACAGAAATGCGAAGACATTTTTTTAGTCAGAGGGTGGTGAATCTATGGAATTTGTTGCCACGGGCAGCAGTGGAGGCCAAGTCATTGGGTGTATTTAAGGCAGAGATTGATAGGTATCTGAGTAGTCAGGGCACCAAAGGTTATGGTGAGAGGGCGGGGGAGTGGGACTAAATTGGAGAATGGATCAGCTCCTGATAAAATGGCGGAGCAGACTCAATGGCCGAATGGCTGACTTCTGCTCCTTTGTCTTATGGTCTTATGGTCTAGACCCTTTGCTGAATCAAATGCTCACAGCCATTCTTTAGTATTAGGTGGAGTGAATGGAATTGCTGGAGGAATGCTTCTGTATTGTTAAGGATTGAAGGAGAAAGCTGAGATGGATCATTCATTTAGCACTTCCTTCTACAAATGTTTCAGCCTTGCTTTACAGTCCCATGCCAGACCCCACTGTCATTAAAGATGAATGTTTTCAAGGAGATTCCTCCCATTTAGTTTAATTTTCCATCAGCATTCATATTTGCAATATTACGAGCAATTCTAGGCCCTGTGTTTAAGGTGGAATGTGCTGGGCCTGGAGATTGTCCAGATGAGGTTCCCAAGAATGATCCCTTAAATAAAAGGCTTATGAGGAGTATTTGATGTCTCTGGGTCTCTAGTCAATGGAATTCAGGAGGATGAGGGAAGATCTCATTGAAACCTACCAAATACTGAAATGCTGGATGGAGTGGAAATGGAGAGTATTATCTATGAATATGAGAATTGAGGATCCAAGGAGACAGACTCGGAATAAAGAGTCATTGCTTTAGAACTAACAAATTTCTTCAGACACAGTGTGTTGAATCTTGTGGAATTCACTGACATAGAGGGATTGAATTAAGTCATTGGATAAATTGAAAGCGGATATTGACAAATTCTTTATTGGTAAGGCAGTTAATGGTTTCCGGGAGAAAATGGGAGAATGGGGTTTTAAAAATCAGCTTGAATGGTGGATCAGATTTGAAATGCCAAGTGGCCTATTTGTGCCCCTATGTTTTTATTGTCTTATGGTCCTAACTAACAAAACAACAGAGCTTTGATCTGATCCAATCATTGTGAGATCACTTATCTCTGGTACTGCATGCTGCTTTTTCTGTTTCACCATCTTCACCAGGTTGGCACTTTATTTCCCAGCATTCTCCTCTCTCCTCACTGAAAGAAGCTGGATGTCCTTGTCGATATTAGCAGAGTGAGGAAAATGACAGATCACAGCTTACAGATTGCACTGCTACACACTCTCACCACTGCTGATGGACCACAGCACTTCATAGATTCACAATTCTGGGTTGTCAAATCTGAAACAGAATGAGAAACTGGTTTAATATCACTGTTGTAAAATTTGTTGTTTTACAGCAGCAGTATATTGCAATACATAATAATTCTAAAAGCTATAAATTACAATCAAACTATATATAAAATTGAATTAATTAAGTAATGCAAGAAGAGTGCAAAGAAAAAAGAAAAAAAATTGTGAGGTAGTAAACATGGGTTCAGAAATCTGACGGAGGAGGGAAAGAAGCTGTTTCTGAAACACTGAGTGTACATCTCCAGGCTCCCACACCTCCTTCCCAATGGCAGCATTGGGAAGAGGGCATGTCCTGGGCAATGAGGGCCCCTAATGATGGATGCTGCCCCCTTGAGGCACCACCCTCCAAAGGTGTTCTGAATGCTGGGTAGGCCAACGCTTATGATGAACTGATAGAGTCCACAACTCTCTGCAGCCTTTTCCGATACTGGTCCAGTGGCCCCCTCCGTACCTGACAGTGTTGCAACCAGCCAGAACACTCTCCACGGCACATCTGCAGAAACCCGCGAGTCACCCTGATGACATTCTAACTCTCCCCAAACTCTCAATGAAGTACAACTGCTGTCATGCCCTCTTTGTAATTGCATCAATATGTTCGGCCCAGGACAGATATAAACCAAGCTGACACTGTGCTGTACTGTTCTATGTTAAGAGACATTTAGATAGACACAAGAATGTGAGGAAACTGGAAGGATATATACATTGTGTAAGCAGAAAAGATTCGTTCAGTTAGCCATTTAATTACTAACTTAATTGATTTGGCACAACATTGTGGGACGAAGGACCTGTTCCTGTGCTGTACTGTTCTATGAGAAAGATTTCATCCAGGGAAGAACATGGTGAACCTGATGGGTTTTTTAAGAGGGTATTCTAGTCATTACTACTTTGTGACTTCACACTGCTTTGGTGATTGTTAGGTTTAGGCTTCTGCATTACTGGGACAGTCAGCAATTGCTTTATATACCAAGTTAATACTATACAGTTAATCCATGAGATATGGACAAAATAGAACTTCCAAAAAAAGACAAATACCAGGTAGTGCAGATCTAATATTATACAGTTTCAGTGAATGATCCTCGGACATTAAACTGCAGCCAGTGCAGATCCATTAAATTTATAATTTCAAATAGAAAATTGCAACTACTATAGTAGAAAGTAATTCTAGTAATGAGTTTGTCATTTTATCTCAGAATTATAAATACAGAATAAAGAATAAAGATTTATCCCTGTGCACTAAGTGGAATGATCTACTGTCATTCTACTCATGGACAATGTAATAATTTAAATAGAAACTAAACAAACACCTCCAGTTTGCATTCTTTATCCACCTATGTTTAAATTGTGTAATCATTTAAATCAGCCCAAATGCACTAACCAATTATCATTTCCATTATTGTCAATTACAGGCTTGTTGCTTCCAACATGTTATGTGTTCTCTATATTTCAAACAGAAGCAGGTGTGTACTTGTTAGTTCACACCTCATTAAGATGCAATTCCCGTGCATACTTAATCCCCTTTCACTGATGTCAGATTATAGCTTGTAGCAGTCGGCAATGACTGCAATGACAAGCGTGTTCTATAAATAAATAGCTCTTTGTTACACTATATTTACAAACTGTACTTAATCTCTCCTATGTGGTGTGATATTACAGCTTCAATAATTTATTTTTAGTCTTGTTCAATAGCACCATCCAAAGCACCAAACTGAATTGCAATTTTGCGAAAATTGTACACATCGCAATATTAGATCCAACTTCAGTCTTTTAGCCGGAAGCATTAGTGCCCGGAGGTGCCTCAGGAACTGATTAACCCTCCTCAAACTCACCTTCTCCCTGCGAAACACAGTCACTTCCTCCCTTACTCACCGACTGTCTCTCCCTCACTCACTGACACTTTCTTACTGGCATGTTGATTCTCTTCTCTGCTGACTATCCCTCACAGAGTCTCTCACACTTTCTTCACTTAGTAATTCTTCTCCCTCACTCACTGACTCTTTCTGTCTCACACACACACACAATGACTCTCTAACCCTCTTTCACAAACTGACTCACTCACTCCCCCCTCACACACCGATACTCTTTCTTCTCCCTCATACACTTGCTCTCTCCCTCACACAGTGACCCTCCCTCCACTCTTACACACCTCACATGCTGCGTCTCTCTTCCTCTCTCAGACAGGGAGAGGAGGAGTGGAAACTGAGGGATGTTTGAGGCGATGTGAAGGCAATAATCACAAAGGGATAAGTGATGTTTATGCATCAGTCTGCATAGTTGTCACCAAGCCTGTATAATCTGAATGCTCTACAACTTTATGTCTGTTGTCTGCAATTTAGCTGCGATATTTGGAAGATAATTCCACATTTTGTAATCCCTTTTACACCCCCCTGGATTCCACCTGTGCATGAAATACCTGACAGGGATGGCTCTTCTCACCAGCATCCTGACAAGGTTTTTGGTCGTTGATAATTATTGCTCTGTTGGGACCAGAAGTGTGAAGACACTTGCACTCTACTCCCAGCACAATATTCAGACTCTACTGACACAAAATAATGCATTTCAGTGTACATTTTGATATTTCAATGTATATGTGACAAATAGAGCTAATGTTTATCCCTTTAACAAGTTGCATACGTTGGAAATCTGAAATGAAAAACAGTAAATGCTGGAACCATTCAGCCTGTCAGGCAGCATCTGGGAAACAGAATTAAAGTTTATGGTCTGACACATGGCAAAGGGTCTCAGAGCTGAAGCATTTTACCTCTGGTACTCTGTCCACAGATGCATTCTGACACCCGGTGTGTTTCCAGCCTGGTTTTGATCCTTTTCAATCTTCTAGCAATAAGATATTCTGCCAATTAATGTTAAATAGCTGCTCGTGAAACTTTGTGACAGGATCTGTCATTTCCTTTGGAAGCTGAAAGGTCTGAAGGTAAACTGGACCAGATGGACTACGTCCAGGGGTTCTGAAACAGGTAGCTGAAGAGATTATGGAAGCATTAGTAGTGACCTTCAAGAATCACTAGATTCTGGAATGGTTCTGGAAGACTGGAAAATTTCAAATGTCACTCCACGCTTTAAGAAGGGAGGGAGGCAGAAGAAAGGAAGTTAAGACTAGTTAGTCTGACCAGTGTTTGGGAAGATGTTGGAGTCCATTATTAAGGATAAAATCTTGGGGCACATGATAAAACAGACCAGAGTCACCATGATTTCCTTAAGGGGAAATTTTGCCTGATGAACCTGTTGAACACCTTTGAGGAAATAACAAGCAGGATAGACAAAGGAGAGCCAGTGGATGTTGTTTACTTGAATTTTCAGAAGGCCTTTGACAAGGTGCCGCACATGGGGTTCCTAAATAAGAGAAGGGCCCATGGTATTACAGGAAAGAAACTAGCATGGATAGAAGATTGACTAACTGGAAGGAGGCAAATAGTGGAAATTAATGGGGTGTTTTTTGTTTGACTGCTAGTGATGTTCCACAGAGATTGGTGTTGACACCATATCTTTTCACATTATTTGTCAAAGATTTGGATAACTGAATTGATGGCTCTGTGCCAAGTTTCTGGACAATATAAAGATAGGTCGAGGGGAAGGTAGTCTTGAGGGAGCAGGGAGTCTGCAGAAGGATTTAAACAGATTAGGGGAATAGGCAAAGAGTGGCAGATGAAAGACAGTGTGGGGAAGTGTATGGTCATCACTTTGGTAGAAGGAATAAAGGCACAGACTATTTTCCAAATGGGCAGAAAATCAGAGGTGCAAAGGGACTTGGGAGTCCACATGCAAGATTCCCTAAAGATTAGCCTGCAGGTTAAGTTAGTGGTAAGAAAGGCAAATGCAATCTTAACATTTATTTTGAGAGGACTAGAATATAGAAGTAAGGATGTGATGCTGAGGCTTTATGAGGCATTAGTTAGACTGTGCTTGGAGCATTGTGAGCAGTTTTGGGCCCCTTATCTAAGAAAGGATTAGCTGGCATTGGAAAGCATCCAGAAGAGGTTCACAAGAATGATTCTAGGAATGAAAGGGTTAATGTATGAGGAGCCTTTGATGTCTCTGGACCTATACTTGCCAGAGTTTAGAAGAATGAGGGTGCATCTCATTGAATATTGAAATATCTACACAGAATGGACGCAGAGAGGATGTTTCCTATAGTGGGGGGGGGGTCTATGACCAGTGGGTATTGCCTCAGGATAGAGAGACATCTACTTAGAACAGAGATGAGGAGAAATTTCTTTAACCAGAGGTTGGTGAATCTGTAGAACTCATTGCCACAAATGGCTGTGGAAGCCAAGTCATTGGATATATTTAAAGTGGAAGTTGATAGGTTTTGGATTTTCAGGGTGTTAAAGATTATGAGGAAAAAGCATGAGAATGGTGTTGGGAGGGATAATAAATCAGCTATGATGGAATGGCAGAACATACCTGATGGGCTGAATGGCCTAATTCTGCTCCTATGTCTTATGATCTTTACCGACTGAGATTTTCCAGAATTTGCTGTTTCCTGGAAGAGTAGTACATCAACCAAAATGCTGTCATTGGATCTGGACCCTTGAACACCTGTTCAGATGCAATTCAGCTTATTGTGGTCCTATATGAAGCCCAGATTGTTTCACATGACATGTGAGCAATGTTTTCCCCCAGCCAATATTGCCAAAGAAATGGTCATCATCTTCATTCTCCTCCAGATGAAGGATCTCAACCCAAAATGACGATGATTCATTTCCCTCCACAGATGCTGCCTGACTTGCTGAGATCCTCCAGCATTGCAGCGTTCCCCTCATTGTGCCTTATCTTATTTCTGCATCTGTTTGTCTGCATTCCCTTGCAAAGGATTCAACCAACATCATACAATTTATCTTTCATCATCAAATTAGTCTAGTCTAATGATCATTGACTTACCAGTAGAGTAACAATGACATTTGCAGCAATTGCATCTACAAGTGATAAAGATCAAGATAAAACAGCTTATTTGCCATTAAACTATCAAACCTAATTAGATTGCATTCTGTTGAGACTGACTGCCACTCTTCTTAGAACATGTCCAGTTTTCAGATTTTTTAATTGAATTAACTTGCAATGGTTTTTTTCCCCCAAGCCCATCCAATCTGCCCCATCAGATTGCTACCCAGCTGGTGAAGATGCACGTCCACCCCAGTGACTTCCATCTATAAATGAGTAAAAAAATTCTTGTCTCTCTTGGGCTTCCAGCTCTGTTGGGATACCCTGGCAAATTCCTTTTAAAACAACATTGCTTTACGAGCTTGAGCTCTCATCAGGAAATCATTCATGCCAGGCAGCTGAAAATGATATTGACTGTTCCTGCTGCTAAAAACACAGTCCAGTTAATTAGAGGCCAATTCATTGATATTTTATAATGCAATAGTGGTGCACCTGAGTGCAGTCAATCTGATATAATGCCGTTATAACTCAGGTTTTTTCAGAACGCTCTTTTAACATTTAAATTCAATATTTCTCACTTAAGCAATTTAGCTACAACTGAGAGTTTAGTTGATTACTTGTTCAACAAGAAGCGACTTCTTGGGCACTACAGTTCCTTTATCCACTTTTGCTTTGTCGATAATTATTGGTTGTGTCTCTAGTTGCACATTTATTTACAAATGCATCCAAAAAAACTTTGTATTCCAAATATTTTATAAAGGTGAAACAGAGCAGGTGGAGTACTCTACCTCAACAGTTCCTCTGCTCATCCTTTCTGTTCAACCTTTCCTTCGGTGTCAGCAAAATAAAGAGCTGGTCATTGACTTCAGGAGGGGGTGGTGTACATGCTTCTGTTTACATCAACGGTGCTGAGATCAAGAGGGCTTCAAGTTCCTACGAATGAACATCTCCAATACCCTGTCCTGATCCAACCACGTAGGTGCAACAGTCATGAAAGCTCACCAATGCTTTTACTTCTTCAGGAGGCTAAAAAAATTTGGCATGTCCCCGTCGACCCTAAACAATTTTATTGATGCACCATAGAAAACGTCTTTATCTGATTGCCTTACAGCTTGGTAAGGCAACTGCTCTGCCTATGACACAAAGAAACTGCAAAGAGTTGTGGAAACTGCTCAGCAAATCACAGAAGCCAGTCTCTGCCATGACTCTGTCTAAGGTTCTTTCTGCCTCAGTAAAGCAGCTGGCAGAACTAAAGATGACACCCGCCCCAGACATTCTCTCTTCTCCCTTCAGACAGAAGATACAAAAGTCTGAAAGCATGTACCATTAGAGTCAAGGACAGTTTCTGCCCTGCTGTTACCAGACTTGTTGAATGGTTCCCTGGTATAATAAGATAGACTTGTGACCTCACAATCTACCTCATTATGGCCTTGCATCTTATTCTCTACCTACACTGTACTTTGTCTGTAGCTCTTGTATGTTATTCGCATTCTGTTATTGCTTTACCTTGTACTACCTCAGTGCACTATGTAAGGAATTGATCTGTATGAACAGTATGCAAGACAAGCTTTTCATTGTATATGTGACAATAATAATCCAATAGCAATGACACCAGGTGAAATGGCTCTACATTCTGAAGGACACTTCTCCTGGCCTTTCTCCTGGAAGGCTCAAGGCAAAAAGGGTTATGATACAAGGGATAAAGCCTGCTTTGCTCAGTTGCTATGTTACTGGCCTTGCCACTGACATTTTTGTTACCTTGCTGGAAGCTCTTTATGAAGTTCCAAACAATGGGAAGGAGATGGATAAATATTCCAATAATCATTGCATAAACCTTCCAATGTCAAGTAGAGTGTAATCTCATGGATCTTATTCCCTATTCCGCTCTTACATTGCATTTTATGTTCAGCACTGAGGAAGATGGGAATAAATACCTGCTCAACATTGTTCATTCTCTAACATTTTGACCTCTCCAAAATTCCATAAACTAGTTAAAACATCAGAAAATATTCTCATCATCTTAACACAACACCCTTACCTCCACTGCCCCCACTCTAATTATCCCCTTTACCTACACTTTAGAGGTAACTAGACAATGGGGTAACCTGTGGGGCACCCTTTGAGAGAAGGGTAGTGCAGTCTGATGTGACCAGAATGAACACTAAATTTTTCTGAATGCTATTGGTATCGCTTTGCTTTGGAGACTGAAGTAGAAAACCTCAGTTTATTAAAGAAAAATGATGCATAGCAAAGCAAATATAGCTCCTCCTCATTTAATGAATGACACTTTTGATGGCATCATTTCTGGTTTATCTGCCACCCTCGTGCCTCTCATCATTCTGGAGACATGCAGTCCTTTCATCCCCTGTCTCTTCATCTCTTCTGCTGTTTGTTGCTTGTCTCTGATCCTGGAGACGTGCATGCCTCTCCTCCTCTATCTCTTCTTCTCTCATCTTTTTTTGTCCTGACTCTTTGATCCTGGAGTCATGCGGCCCTGGCCTCATCCGATTCTTGTTCTCTCCCTCTCCTTGCCGCTTCCCAACAACATTTGGCGTCATCTCTTGACCATAATGTCCCCCTTCCCTTTCCACGCAGCATAATTAGGTTGACCATTTTTTTTTACCCTAATGCTGGATAGAAGATATGAAGCAGTAACACCAAAGGATGCTGATTATTCTTGATGATGTGGTTGGCGCTCTCCTAAATGGATGTGATATAGTCACCGCTGTCCTTTGACTGCAGCAAAAGGTTTTATGGGTGTCTCGAAGTACGTCATTACAATAAGATTTAATCATCTCTTATTGATGGGTGGCAGTTAGATCTGTCCCAATCCTGCACATGCTGATGGTGATTAGCAGAATGTAACCCCTGGAAATAGAGCTGCCCTGCCCTTTTGCTCTGGTAGGTGTCCCTGCTGAGGCTGGCCGTGCGCATGCATCGGGCTGTCACATCCCGATTTCCATGATGGCGGATCGGCTCTTGGGTTAAAAGGGAGCCTGTTGATTTTTGTGAATGAGCAATTTTATACGAATATATAACCCTGAACCTTGCCTGGATTCTGTAAGTTAGCGCATTTTAATTTGATTGACCCGAAAATAGTGCCGCTGTAATGCACCGTTTGTGCTAATTGGATATCACAAACAGATAGACAGAGCATGAGAGTTTTAGTAGTATATGGATTTGCAGAGGGCAATCAGCCTCTCAACCTACACATCGTTGGGATGTGGGCAGAAACCAGACTACCCATGGAAACCTCATGGTCACATGGAGAACATGTGAAGACTGCACAGACAGAGCCCAGGCAGGTCAGCACTCCACACGGGTCTCTGGAGCTATGAGAACATAGGTGGTACAGCACAGAAAACAGAACAGTACAGCACAGCAACAGGCCCTTTGCGCCATGATGTTGTGCCAAACTAATTAGCAAATGACTCCTAATTAAGCTAATCCCTTCTGTCTGCACATGGTCCATTTCCTTCTGTTCTCCGCAAATTCATGTACTTATCTCTGAGCCTCCTAAATGCCTCCATCATATTTTTCTGCGCAACTACGCCTGGCAGCATATTCCAGGCACCCACTACACTCTGTGGGGGGGAAGTTATGCCTCACTTCTCTTCTGAAATTCCCCCTCTCGCCTTAAATGCACGCCTTCTAGTATTAAACATTTTGACCCTGCAAAAGGATACTAGCTGTACATACCTCTGATAGACAGCAACTATTATTAGCTGCACCTCTGTGCCATACAGTTAAGATACCCACTTAAATCATAGGATTAGGGAAAATCCATGGATGTATTATAAGCAAGGGTTGGTGCTATAGTGGCATCAGCACTGGACTTCAAGGCAGACGGTCTTGAGTTCAAACCCAGCCAGGTCCCGACCTAGGCAGCTGCAGTATCTGCACAGAAGAAAGGCCTGGCAATCTACCTCCAAAAACCCTCTGGTATATTAGGTCAGATCGAGTCTGACTCGACTAAATGACTGAACACAAAGAAAGGCATGTGAGATTACTGTGCATCATGGAATCCTGGAAGATTAGTGGTGTAAAGAAAGTTATTTAGTTCACATTGGTGACTCATATTTTGCAGGTTCTTTGTAACAGTTTCCTTTTGCAGGAGAATCACACCCCCTTGCTGGCAATGTCTTCTTCCTCCACCCAACTAGAGTGTGCTTTTTTCTCCAGTCCTGCTGAAGGGTTCCCTTTTCCCTGTCTCACCTTATCTCTTTGCCTGCCCATCGCCTCCTTCTGGTGCTCCTCCCCCCTTTTCTTTCTTCCATGGCCTTCTGTCTCTTCCACCAATCAACATCCCAGCTCTTTACTTCATCCCTCCCCCTCCAGGTTTTACCGATCACCTTGTGTTTCTCTCTCCCCTTCCCCCCACCTTTTAAATCTACTCCTCAGCTTTTTTTCTCCAGTCCTGCTGAAGGATTTCGGCCTGAAATGTCGACTGTGCTCTTTTCCTAGGTGCTGCCTGACCTGCTGAGTTCCTCCAGCACTTTGTGTGTACTGTTTGGATTTCTAGCATCTGCATGTTTTCTCTTGTTTGTGATAGGAAATAAATGTTAACATTTGTTTGGGGCTTCCACCACATAGGCTTGCTTGACCATAAGACCAAAAGACATAGGAGCTGAATTAGGCCATTTGACTTATCTGCTCCGCCACTCGATCATGGCCACTCAATTTATTACCTCTCTGAACCCAATTCTCCTGCCTGCTTCCCATAAACTTTGACACACTTACTAATCAAAAACCTATGATCCTCCACTGCAAATATGACTTGGCCTCCACAAGCATCTCTGGCAATGAATTCCACAGATCCACGACCCTCTAGCTAAAGAATTTCCTCCTCATCTCTGTTCTAAAGGGATGTCCTTATATTCTGAGACTGTGCCCTCTGGTCCAAAACCCTCCTATTGGAAAAATCCTTTTCAGGTCCATTCTGTCAATAGTCTGCACTCCTTGCTTCTGTTGCTGTTCAGGCTGTACCTCAAACCCTCTGTTTCTGGGTGTTCTTTGCTTCCATTGCTCTAAGTTGTGGGGCATGCAGGATACCACAATGGAGTGTATATTACAGAATACCCCAGAAATGATGCAGGCAATGGGAGCACACTTTAATAAGACCAATGGAATTTTCAAGAATGATGTGTGGATCTAGTTGAGTCGGTACTTGGTTGCTATGGATAGCAACCACATGAGTATGAGGGGCCAAGGAAGTAGAGAGCAAACCTTGCCTCCAGGATTCAGACCTCAACTGAAAATGTTGGCAGTGTATTCTCCCTAAGGATAGAGCTGTTAAGTGCATTTCCTGGTCACATGGCTCTAAACAGGAGGAAGTACTTCTGATCCACAAATATTTGAACATTGATGTACTGGAAACCTTTCCATTAATGGAAACCATTCAGGTATTCTGTCCGTGCAAGCAGCACAAGTTGCTTTAAATAGCAAGAAAGTAACAGAATTAGAACTTGGTCTTAATTATATTGAGACTGTTCTACAACCATTGTTGAAGGCAAATTGCAATGGGAATTTCAGTTGATGGAGTAACAGAGAAATAAACTAATATCTGTGGCAAATACGAACAGAGCAACATCACGGGAGGCTGGTTAAGAAAATGAAACTAATAGAATGGAGTAAATAGTGGCATAGATGTAAATTTGGTTTAGCAACAAGGAGGAGAGGGTGGAGGGTTTTATTTTTAAAGGTTTACAGCAGTGATCCCCAAGAATCAGTGGTAGGTTGGGTACTTAAGAATTTTTATGAGCATAGAACATTCAGGTGTAGTAGATGGCATGATAAATGTCACAACTGATATTGATAAAGCACTCGTTAGGCCTCAGCTGAGTATAGTGGATTAGGAAAGATGTCAAGATCTTGGAAAGTGCTCAACAATGTACCAGAATGTAACCAAGCAAGGGAGATTACAGTTTTAAGAAAAGTTGATGTCCAAGAGGAGAGGCTGTACTTGATCTGGTATTGGGAAATGAACCTGGTCAGGTGCCAGGTCTCTCAGTGGGAGTGCATTTTGGAGATAGTGATCACAATTCTACCTCCTTTACCATAGCATTGGAGAGGGATAGGAACAGACAAGTTAGAAAAGCATTTAATTGGAGTAATGGGAAATATGAGGCTATCAGGCAGGAACTTGGAAGCATAAATTGGAAACAGATGTTCTCAGGGAAATGTACAGAAGAAATGTGGTAAATGCTCAGGGGATGTTTGCGTGGGGTTTTGCATAGGTACATTCCAATGAGACAGGGATAGGGTGGTAGGGAACAGGAACTGTGGTGTACAAAGGCTGCTGTAAATCCAATCAAGAAGAAGAGCTTACAAAAGGTTCAAAAACTAGCTAATGATAGAGATCTAGAAGATTATAAGGCTAGCAGGAAGGAGCTTAAGAATGAAATTGGGAGATCCAGAAGGAGCCATGAGAAGGCCTTGGCGGACAGGATTAAGGAAAACCCCAAGGCATTCTGCAAGTACGTGAAGAGCAAGAGGATATTACATGAGAGAATAGGACCAATCAAATGCGACAGTGGAAAAGCATGTATGGAACCGGAGGAGATAGCAGAGGTACTTAATGAATACTTTGCTTCAGTATTCATTATGGAAAAGGACCTTGGCGATTGTAGGAATGACTTGCAGCACACTGAAAAGCTTGAGCATGTACATGGAAGAGGGTGTGCTGGATCTTTTGGAATGCATCAAGTTGGATAAGTCACAGACACCAGATGTGATGTACCCCAGGCTACTGTGAGAGGCAAGGGAGGAGATTGCTGAGCCTCTGTCGATGATCTTTGCATTATCAATGAGGATGGGAGAGGTTCCGGAGGATTGGAAGGTTGCGGATGTTGTTCCCTTATTCAAGAAAGGGAGTAGAGATAGCCCAAGGGATTATAGACCAGTGAGTTTTACTTCAGTGGTTGGTAAGTTGATGGAGAAGATCCTGAGAGGCAGGATTTATGAACATTTGAAAAGGCATAATATGATCAGGAATAGTCATAGTGGCTATGTCAAAGACAAGTCGTGCCTTACGAGCCTGATTGAATTTTTTCTCTCTTTCAATATTACAGGAGTGGTTGTAGATGGGTCATATTCTTCATGGAGGTTGGTGACCAGTGGTGTGTCTCAGAGATCAGTTCTGGGACCGCTACTCTTCGTGATTTTTATAAATGACCTGGATGAGGAAGTGGAGGGATGGGTTAGTAAATTTGCTGATGACACAAAGGTTGGGGGTGTTGTGGGTAGTATGGAGGGCTGTCAGAGGTTACAGTGGGACATTGATAGGGTGCAAAACTGGGCTGAGACGTAGCAGATGGAGTTCAACCCAGGTAAGTGTGAGGTGGTTCATTTTGGTAGGTCAAATATGATGGCAGAATATAGTATTAATGGTAAGACTCTTGGCAGTGTGGAGGGTCAGAGGGATCTTGGGGTCTGAGTCCATAGGACACTCAAAGCTGCTACGCAAGTTGACTCTGTGGTTAAGAAGGCATACGGTGTACTGGCCATCATTAACCGGGGATTGAGTTTAAGAGCTGAGAGGCAATGTTACAGCTATATAGGACCCTAGTCAGACCCCACTTGGAGTACTGTGCTCAATTCTGGTTGCCTCACTACAGGAAGGACGTGGAGACCATAGAAAGGGTGTAGAAGAGATTTACAAGGATGTTGCCTGTATTGGGGAGCATGCCTTATGAGAATAGGTTGAGTGAACTCGGACTTTTCTCCTTGGGGCGATGGAGGATGAGAGGTGACCTGATAGAGGCGTATAAGATAATGATAGGCATGGACCGTGTGGATAGTGCTTGGAAGTAGGTACAGAGGAGATGTCAGGGGTAGGTTTTTTTACATAGAGAGTGGTGAGTGTGTGGAATGGGCTGCCAGCAGCGGTGCTGGAGGTGGAAATGATAGGGTCCTTTAAGAGACTCCTGGATATGTACATGGAGCTTATAAAAATAGAGGGCTATGGGTAAACCTAGCTAGTTCCAAAGTAAGGACATGTTCGGCACAGCTTTGTGGGCCAAAGGGCCTGTATTGTACTGTAGGTTTTCTATGTTCTATAAACAGGTTTCTATCACTCATTGTCCAGCATCTTTATACATAACTTACATTTCTTTGGTTAAAGAATTAATAGACCGAAGTCAAAACTTGACGGGCATTAAATACTGTTTGTGAACATTTTTCTTTTATTTGTTTCATGAGAGAAATAAAGAAATTCCTGTCATTTCAGTTCATCATTAAAGCAATCATATTCTCAAATAAAAGTCACAAAAGTATTTTCTCAAAAATATCTTCTTGTTCGAATGCATTGAAATACATGGTTAAGCTGGTTACAGTTTTAATTAAAAACAAAACCAATAAATCTATTGATCCATTTACTGTCCCCAAGCAACCTAAAAGACAACCCAGAACTATTTCTATTGCTTTGGCTCATCTGTTGCTGTATATATCAGAATGATCCAAAAGTAAAATGGTAATTTTTTAACTACTTAAAAAAACACGACTTATCATTGAAAATTGTTCAGATGTTTTGAAATTAATTTCAAGTACAGTATCTTTACATTACTTTTGCAAAATATGTGGTAATCAGTAAAATTACAAACAGGTTTATCCAAATGTTTTCCATTGAAATATAAAGAAACAATTCACTGGATCATTAGAAAAATTCAAAATTAAGACTTTGTTCAGTGTTATGAATAACATCACTTTTTCCTGTAAGGATGACCATTAATGTTTTCTCCTTTTATTAGTCCATTTTAGGAGTCCAGTGTGTTGTTCAGAAACAGCTCAAAGCCTTTGTTACGCTAGAACATTTTGGACAGATTTATGGAGGAAGTGGAATTGGCTGTCAGCCAAAAGCACGTATGAAAAAATTTGCAACAGGCGGTTCAATCTTTGGCAAAGGAGTGAAATTCGCTGTTCGAGGAGGCAGAGTAAGCACAGATATCATTAGTGTTGCCAATGAAGATGGAAGGAGAGTTGCTGCAATTTTAAATAATGCCTTTTACCTGGAAAATATCCACTTCACCATTGATGGAGTAGACACACATTATTTCATCAAAATGGGGTCTGCAGAAAAGGATCTCACTATCTTGGGCCTTACTGGTGGAAGGCGAACCCTGGAGAATGGTATTAATGTTACTGTGTCTCAAATTAATACTGTACTGAATGGAAGGACTAGAAGATACACTGATATTAAACTTCAGTATGGTCTGTTGTGTTTAAACACACGATATGGGACAACCTTGGATGAAGAGAAAGCTCGTGTCTTGGAGCTGGCTAGGATGCGGGCTGTAGCAGCCGCCTGGACTAGAGAAAGGCAAAGGTTACAGGATGGAGAGGAGGGAATTCGCTCATGGACCGAGGGAGAAAAACAGCAGCTGTTGATCACTGGCAGAGTGCAAGGCTACGACGGCTATTTTATAAAAACTGTTGAGCAATATCCTGAATTGTCAGACAATGTAAATAATATCCATTTCATGAGACAGAGTGAAATGGGCAAGAGGTAACAGTAAAGGACTATGTGCCAACCACTTTGCCAAAGACAGCTGCTTATGTGGCCATTTTTCAGGCTGTGTTGTTACAATTATTTTTTAAAACTGTTGCATTGTAATCCTTGCAATGTGCTGAGTTTTTTTCCTCTTTTTTTGTCTTCACACATTTTGCATTGAGCAAAAAGTATTTTGCAGTAGTGTGATTACAGTAAATATTTGCTATTTTCTAACAATTTTTCCAACTGTGAACTATTGGTTTACAGTTCAGAGTCAGAACCAAGAGTGCAGGATGCATTACCAGTAAGGGAATATGCTCTCTCACTGTCCATTCAAAGGATTATTACAGACCTCTTTTGTTAATTCTTTGGGACTCCTTATGAGGTGTATTTTGATGCAGCAATGGACTACAACTGCATTTTATATCAACAAAGAAATTAACGACTTGCGTGAGAACTTTCCCAAGGTTCTGATGTGAAATGGAGACAAATCTCAACCCTTGTGTTTCTAACACAGTATTCTGATTGTGTAAATAAGCAAGGCTGTATATAAATGCAAATGTAGATAACTTCTAGAAATGCAACCGTGACTCTGAGTAGACTTCAGTGGAAAATAAAAAAAGTTATTTTGTGTTTTGATTTTTTTTTTACTGATTTCAATCAGAAGTCATATCATAGGTAAATTGAGAGATTGGAAATATTTTAGTTTGGAGTTGTGTTTTAATTATCTGGGACTGCTTTTCTTGCTTATGTTTCTTTCCTATAGTTGGTTTAAGTTTAATTTAACTCCTTTAAAGTTTGATTTTTTTATTAAAAGTTAAAGGATACCCTGTTCCTTTGCTTAATCATTTATTTTTAAACCCAATTTGTTATTTAATTTTAATCACAATATAATTGGGTGATACCATATAAAATAAAATTCTCACTTGTTGCTGAACCAACATAAATGTAACTTGCAGCAAAAATCATTAATTCCTATCTCCAACTGAACCCGTTTAAATGCCCGATTAACACAAATTATGGACTGCTAAGTTGTGTTTCCATTCTTTGGGTTTCAAGTAAATGTTTAATGTTCTTTGAATTGGTCTAATGTGTGTTTTGGGATTGGACAATGTAGGTATGTGTGTATTTATAGGCATATGTGTATCACAATATTAATATCTCATGATATTGTTATTGTGACCCTATGTGTTTTGACCTTAGGAGGAGCATTTACATGATTATTGCTTTGTTACTGTGCAACTCAAGTATCACAATCATTTACTGTTAAGATATGGTGACTTATTTGGGCAGATTTTTATATTTGTTTATTTGAAAGTTGAAGTAACATAAATGCTGTAATATGCTGTTAAATGGAAATATTATATGAATCCCCCAAATTTATAATATCGACCAACTCCTATTTTTGTGTTCTTTTATATTTTTATGCATTTTGTATAACATACTGCAATCATTTTTAGACCGTAAGAACACCCAGTCCAGCAAATTTAATGTCTCCTGTTAAAAAGTGAATCATATAGTGTACACAACAAATAAAAACAGCTGTTAGCATACAGTGGGGGGTTAATCTTTGTATTTTTTACCGTAATCCAATACATAAAATGAAATGAACTAATAGTTAACACTTAACATGTGTCTGAAAAAAAGCTGTTTGATAGTTTTAAAGAAAATCTCCTTTCAAAATAATTCCAGAGAACATTTTATTTAAATTTAGTGTAATACCTTTAATATCTTCTATTTCCCTGTATATGTGCAGTGACATTTGCATCTCCTTCAAGGAAGTATGAATACTGTTGACTGTGTTCAACTAATCACTGAGTAACAACTACTCCTGAGTTTCATATCATGTTGTAGGGTTTATCGGATAATCAGTGCCTCCCCAAAATAATAAGTCCGAGGAATTCATCTGGGGTGTAAATATGCTCCTTTAGTGTCCAAGTCTACTTATTATGTGGTTAAGTTGAAAATTCAATATTAAATCATTAGCATTCTAACACAGATGACACAGATTTCTGCCTTGAATATATTACCCAGATTGTATTAAATATTCATGGAAAAATAATGTGTTTTACATGGAATGACTTCTCCCCATGAAGTACCGATGTGGCAATCATCACCTAGCTTCATGTTATGGTTAGGAGATATCTCATAAAGTAACAAGAAATTTTGACAGAGGATATGATCATGATATGCTTAAGGGTGTGCTTATTTAAGTAGGTGTCTCTAGGATTGAGTTGTTGGTAGAGCCAGAATTCCAAAAATCAAACGAAGACTGACTCACTTACAATGACTAAGTATACAAATCAAATGCTTTGAAAAAATATATGCATGCAACTTAATTTTCAGCAAGTAAAATGAGAAAGAGTGTTCTCTTGAGGTGTCCTAACTGGAACTAAATGGATAGAAGAGGCGCTGTGAAAAATGTGTCAAGGGACAGGTAAAAAAAATTAAATGATTGTTTTCAGCAGCTATGTGATAATTCGGGAACTAAGTACCTAGTTTTAATAATCAGAAGTAATTCAGCATAAAATTAAGCCAGGGAAAATGGAAATCATTTGAGTTCATTGACTCTGGAAGCTAACATCTTTAAAATTTGTGCTGATCATTAGTTATCCTTCTCATATGGGAGTTGTGTGTACCATAGAACCATAGAAGCTACAGCACCGAAACAGGCCTTTTGGCCCTTCTTGGCTGTGCCGAACCATTTTCTGCCTAGTCCCACTGACCTGCACACGGACCATATCCCTCCACACACCTCCCATCCATGTATCTGTCCAATTTATTCTTAAATGTTAAAAAAGAACCCGCATTTACCACCTCGTCTGGCAGCTCATTCCATACTCCCACCACTCTCTGTGTGCAGAAGCCCCCTCTAATGTTCCCTTTAAACTTTTCCCACCTCACCCTTAACCCATGTCCTCTGGATTTTTTCTCCCCTTGCCTCAGTGGAAAAAGCCTGCTTGCATTGACTCTATCTATACCCATCATAATTTTATATACCTCTATCAAATCTCCCCTCATCCTTCTACGCTCCAGGGAATAATGTCCTAACTTATTCAACCTTTCTCTGTAACTGAGTTTCTCAAGTCCCAGCAACATCCTTGTAAACCTTCTCTGCACTCTTTCAATCTTATTTATATCCTTCCTGTAATTTGGTGACCAAAACTGAACACAATACTCCAGATTCGGCCTCACCAATGCCTTATACAACCTCATCATAACATTCCAGCTCTTATACTCAATACTTCAATTAATACCAAAAGCTCTCTTTACGACCCTATCTACCTGTGATGACACTTTTAGGGAATTTTGTATCTGTATTCCCAGATCCCTCTGTTCCACTGCACTCCTCAGTGCCTTACCATTAACCCTGTATGTTCAACCTTGGTTTGTCCTTCCAACGTGCAATACCTCACACTTGTCAGTATTAAACTCCATCTGCCATTTTTCAGCCCATTTTTCCAGATGGTCCAAGTCCCTCTGCAGGCTCTGAAAACCTTCCTCACTGTCTACTACACCTCCAATCTTTGTATCATCAGCAAACTTGCTGATCCAATTTACCACATTATCATCCAGATCATTGATATAGATGACAAATAACAATGGACCCAGCACTGATCCCTGTGGCACACCACTAGTCACAGGCCTCCACTCAGAGAAGCAATTCTCTACCACCACTCTCTGGCTTCTTCCATCGAGCCAATGTCTAATCCAATTTACCACCTCTCCATGTATACCTAGCGACTGAATTTTCCTAACTAACCTCTCATGCGGGACCTTGTCAAAGGCCTTACTGAAGTCCATGTAGACAATATCCACTGCCTTCCCTTCATCCACTTTCCTGGTAACCTCCTCGAAAAACTCCAACAGATTGGTCAAACATGACCTACCACGCACAAAGCCATGTTGACTCTCCCTAATAAGCCCCTGTCTATCCAAATGCTTGTAGATTCTGTCTCTTAGTACTCCCTCCAATAACTTACCTACTACTGACGTTAAACTCACCGGCCTATAATTTCCCGGATTACTTTTCGATCCTTTTTTAAACAATGGAACAACATGAGCCACTCTCCAATCCTCCGGCACTTCACCCATAGACAGCGACATTTTAAATATTTCTGCCAGGGCCCCCGCAATTTCAACACTAGTCTCCTTCAAGGTCCGAGGGAACACTCTGTCAGGTCCCGGGGATTTATCCACTTTAATTTTCCTCAAGACAGCAAGCACCTCCTCCTTTTCAATCTGTACAGTTTCCATGGTCTCACTACTTGATTCCCTCAATTCCATGGATTTCATGCCAGCTTCCTTAGTAAATACAGACGCAAAAAACCTATTTAAGATATTCCCCATTTCCTTTGGTTCCGCACAAAGCCGACTACTCTGATCTTCAAGAGGACCAATTTTATCCCTTACAATCTTTTTGCTCTTAATATACTTGTAAAAGCTCTTTGGATTATCCTTCACTTTGACTGCCAAGGCAACCTCATGTCTTCTTTTAGCCCTCCTGATTTCTTTCTTAAGTATTTTCTTGCACTTCTTATACTCCTCAAGCATCTGATTTACCCCCTGCTTCCTATACATTTCATACAACTCCCTCTTCTTCTTTATCAGAGTTGCAATATCCCTTGAGAACCAAGGTTCCTTATTCCTATTCAATTTGCCTTTAATCCTGAGAGGAACATACAAACTCTGCACTCTCAAAATTTCCCCTTTGAAGGCTTCCCACCTACCAATCACATCTTTGCCAGAGAACAACCTGTCCCAATCCACGCTTTTTAGATCCTTTCTCATTTCTTCAAATTTGGCCTTCTTCTAGTTCAGAACCTCAACCCTAGGACCAGATCTATCCTTGTCCATGATCAAATTGAAACTAATGGTGTTATGATCACTGGAACCAAAGCGCTCCCCTACACAGACTTCTGTCACTTGCCCTAATTCGTTACCTAACAGGAGATCCAATATTGCATCCCCTCTAGTACTTTGAAACATTGAAATAAAATTATAAAAACTTGTATTTACATATCACCTTTAGCATAGTCAAATATCCTTAGTGATTTTAAGGAGAATAATCAAATAAAATTGACACTAAGCTACGTAATGAAATATCAGGCCAGATGAACAAAAGTAATATTCAAAAGCATCGTCCAAAAAGGTAGACCAAAGGAATTGTTTGGGTAGGACTTAAATGCTTATGGCTCAGTTAACTGGAAGTACAGCTGCTAATACTGGAGCAATTAAATGTGGGCATTATCAAAATGTAAAACAAACAAGAATCTGCTGAATGCATGCATCAGAGCAAGTGGAAGAAGCTGACCACAATAGACATTGACCACTACACCTTGAAACTGAAGAATTTGAGGTCACCAGCTCAGCATATTTGGACCAGTGGGCTTATTGAAAAGCCTAGAATAGAGCAAATGTGGAGAGTATATTTCCAATAGTGGGAGATCCTAAAACCAATCTCAGAATACAAGGATGTCCTATTGGAACACATATGAGGAGGAATTTTTAGTCAGAGGGTGGTGAATCTGAGGAATTTGTTGCCATAGATGGCTGTGGAGGCCATGTCATGGGATATATTTAAAGCAGAAGTTGATAAGTTCTTGATTAGTAAGGACATTAGATGTTACAGGGAGAAGGCAGGAGAATGGGGTTGAGAGGGGAAATAAATCAAGCATGATCGAATAGTAAACAGACTCGATGGGCCAAATAGCATAATTTTGCTCCAAGATCTTATAGCCTTGCAGACTTAAAATCAGAAGGTTGTAGAGCAAGAAGAGAGTACAGCGGTTGGGGCAGGAGCATCATGGAAGGAATCGAAAACACGAATGACAATTTCAAAATCAAGTTGAAGTTTAACTGTAAGATATTATAGGTCAGCAAGAGAAGGTTTGTTGGGTAAATGGGATGTTTGTTAGGTATGTGGGGACATAGAAATCATAATTTTGGATGTCCATTACTTTTCCAGTTAAGATCAAACTGGTTTGCTTTGGAATAGCAAATGTAGAAGTCAGGATAAAGTGATTGTGTGCAGGTTTGGTAAAATGGGATAAATTAAAAATGTGTAAACATAAATAATGAGGATGGTGACAGTAATAAGTATCCCTCTTTGCCATTCTTACCTAGTCTGCAGATCTTGAAATGGCCAACTACTACCCAATTCAGTTCAGTCTCATCCAGCTGGGTAAGACCGCAGTTGCCTGGTACCATTCTTTATCTGTCAAGTTGTAGCCAGAGAATTGCCGAAAAACATTTTAAACCTATAATTGCTTGGTAGCCTTTGGATTCCCCCTTTGATTTCTTATCTGCTTGCAGGCCCTCAAGAGCGTCATCGGAAAGCACAATCTCACCCACCTCATCTATCTCTCATGATTTCTCCAGTGCCTCTAAATTTTCAGAGAACTCAGATAACATACAGAGCAGGACTAGCAGCAATTTCCTCAGTGAAAGATGTCCTATGTTCCAGTCACAATTCAGTTCACCATCAGCAATTCTGTCCCACTTTCTGCATACATTTTGCTATTGGTTTACCCTAATTTGGCAGGGGGATGGGAACTGGAGTGACAGAGCTGAGGATGGGAAAGTTGGTTTACAGGTCACTGCATTGTGTAGTGAGAATGTGAGGAAGGACTGGCAGATGACAGGACAAAATTGCAGTCAGTAGAATGAGTTGAAGTGTAGCATGGGGGCAAAATCAAAAAGGCTGATGAATACAGGACTAAAGGTGTTGCATTTGAATGCACCTGTATACAGAATAAGATAGATAATCTTGTAGTGCAGTTTGAGTTGGCAGGTATGATGTTATGGACATCACTGAGTCAGGACTAAATGACAAATTCATAGACAGGCAGGTATGCAGATGGGGTAGCGTGGCTCTGTTGGTAAGAAAATGAAATCAAGTCATTAGAAAGTTGACATAGGATCAGAAGATGTAGAATCTGTAGGTAGAGTTAAAAAATTTCAAGGGTTAAAAGACACTGAATGGAGTCATATACAAACTGCTGAACAGTAGCAGTGGAATATAAATTACAATGGGGGATAGAAAAGGCATGTAAAAGGGCAATATTATGATAGTAATTGGAGATTTCAATATGCAGATTGATTTGGAAAATCAAGTTGGTGCTGGATCCCAAAAGAGGGTATTTGTAGAATGCCTACGAGTTGGCTTTTTAGAGCATCTTGTGGTTGAGCCCACAAGGGGAAAGACAATTCTGGATTGGGTGAACCAGATTTATTTAGGAAGCTTAAGGTAAAGGAACCCTTAAGAGACAGTGATCAAAATATGATGGCATTCACCTTGAATTTTGAGAAAGTGAAGCCAAAGTCAGATGTTTCAGTATTACAATGGAGTAAAGGGAATTACAGGGGCACAAGAGAGGAGCTGGCCAAAGTTGATCGGAAGGGGGAATAACAATGGCAGGTGTTTCTGGGGGCAATTCGGAAGGCACCGGATAGATACTTATCAAAGATGAAGAAGTACTCTAAAGGGAGGATGAGGCAACCATAGCTGACAAGGGAAGTCAAGGATGGCATTACAGTAAAAGAGAGGGCAAAAAATGTTTTTAATTAGTGGGAAGTTAGAGGATTGGGAAGCTTTTAAAAACCAACAGAAGGCTACTTAAAAGATGAAATTTGAAGGTAAGCTAGCCAATAATATGAAACCAATAGTGTTTTTCAGATACATAAAGAGTAAAAGAATGGTGAGAGTGGATATTGGACGCTGGACAATAATCCTGGAGAGGTAGTAATAGGCAACAAATAAATGATGGGTGAACTTCATTAATATTTTGCATCAGTCTTCACTGTGAAAGGCACAAGCAGTATGCCTGGAATTTAAGAGTGTCAGCAGGCAGAAGTGAGTGTAGTTGGTATTACAAAGGAGAAGGTGCTTAGGAGGCTAGAAGGTCTGAAGGTAGATAAGACAACTGGACTAGATGGACCAAGGTTCTGAAAGAGATTGTGGAGGCATTAGTAAAGATCTTTCAAGAATTTCTAGATTTTGGAATCGTTCTGGATGATTGGAAAATTGCAAATGTCATTCCATGAGGGAGGCAAAAGGAAGGAAATTACCAGACAGTTAGCCTGACTTTAGTAGTTGGGAAGTGGTTGGAGTCCATTAATAAGGATGAGGTTTTGGTTACTTGGAGACACATGATCAAATAGGCCAAAGTCAGCATGGTTTCCTTAAGGTAAAATCTTGCCTGACAAATCTGTTGGAATTCTTCGAGGAAATAACAAACAAGATGGACAAAGGGGAGTTAGTGGACGTTGTTTACTTGGATTTTCAGAAGGCTTTTGACAAGAGACTGTCAAAGATGAGACTGCTGAACAAGATAAGAGCCTATGCTATTGCAGGAAAGATACTAATATATACAGAAGATTGGCTGACTGGTAGGAGCCAAAGAGTGGGAATAAAGGCCACCTATGCTGGTTGGCTGCCAGTGACTAGTGGTGTTCCGCAGAGTTTCGTATTGGGACCATTTCTTTTCACGTTTATGCGCTGAAACTGGAGAGGGTTCAAAGGAGGTTCACAAAAATGATTCCAGAGTGTTTGATGGCTCTGGGCCTGTACTCACTAGAATTCAGAAGAATGAGAGGTGACCTCATTAAAACCTATCGAATGGTGAAAGGCCTCAATAGAGTGGATGTGAGGAGGATGTTTCCTATGATGGGAGCGTATAAGACCAGAGACAACAGCCTCAGAATAGAGGGGCATCCTTTTAGAATGATGAAGAGGAATTTCTTTAGTCAGGGAGTGGTGAATCTGTGGAATTCATTGCCACAGGCGGCTGTGGAGGCAAGGCCTTTATTGTGATTTAAGGCAGAGTTTGGCAGATTCTTGATTAGTCAGGACATGAAGGGATATGGAGAGAAGGCAGGAGACTGGACCTGAGGGGAAAATTGGATCAGCCATGATGAAATGGCAGAGCAGACTCAGTGGACCAAATGGCCTAATTCTGCACCTATATCTTATGGTCTTATGTTTTTATGTCATCTATTTGGATAATGGGATTGATGGCTTCATCACCAAGTTTGAAGACAATATGAAGATAGGTGAAGAAGCAGGGAGTCTGCAGAAGGATTGGATTGGATTGGATGGGCAAAGAAGTGGAAGATGGAATATAGTGCAGGGAAGTGTAAGGGCATGCACTTTGAGCGACTGAATAAAGGCATTGACTATTTTACTAAACTGGGGGAAAATTAAAAAATCAGAGTAACAAGGGCTCTTGGGAGTCCTTACGCAGAATTCCGTAAAGGTTAACTTGCAGATTAAAACTGGTAAGGAAAACAACTGCAATGTTAGTATTCTTTTCAAGAGGACTAGAATTTAAGAGCAAGGATGTGATGCTGAGGCTTTATAAGGCATTGGTCAGACTGCACTTGGAGTATTGTGAGCAGTTTTGGCCCCTTATCTAAGAAAAGATGTGCTGGCATTGGAGAGGGTCCAGGAGAGGTTCACAAGAATAATTCCCTGAATGAAAGGGTTAACGTATGAGAAGCGTTTGATAACTCTAGACCTGTACTTGCATGGATTTTAGCAGGATGAGAGGAGATCTCACTGAAACCTATTGAATATGGAGAGGATGTTTCACAAGGAGGGGCGGGGGGACTAGGAGCAGAGGACACAGCATCAGAGTAGAGGGATGTCCATTTAGAAAAGAAATGGGGAGGAATTCCTTTAGCCAGATGGTGGTGAATCTGTGGAATTCATTGCCACACATGGCTGTGGAGGTCAAGTCATTCAAGATACTTAAAGGGGAGTTAATATGTTCTTGATTAGTCAGGGTGTCAAAGGTTACAGGGAGAATGGGATTGAGAGGGATAATACATACACTATGATCAAATGGCAGAGCAGACTCAATGGGCCGAGTAGCCTAGTTCTGCTCTTACGTCTTATAGGCTATGGTTTATGAATTTATCCTGAAATAACACTGTATCAATGACCTATATCAAATTGGCAATTTCTATTTCTGCAGCAATACCTAATATCACTAATTCCTCAGCTAAACTGCCACTGGAACTATCTCTTATAAGTTACTAAGTAAGTTAGTCTTAGGCTTGACAATTCGTATGCATTCTTGGACATCCTGCTTTTTTCTATCCTCTGTAAAACTGAGCTTATCCAAAGCTCTGGTACCAGTATACCAGTTCAGACCAAACTGTTTATCAACCATCCCGGCTTTTAATAACTTACAACAGCATTGGTTTTAGCAAAACCTTCAAACTAACATCCTTTCATTTGATTTCAAACCCTTCCATAGTTTAACACTTCCAAATCTACAGTTTTATAATCCCAACCCTTCGCTAAATCCCACAACAAAGATCATTGTTCACTTAAATTCTCTTGACGATCTATACAAGTAAATGTTCCACTCTTGGCGACTGTATTTTCAGATGCTGAAGTCCCACCCTTAGAAATTCCCAACAAAATATTTCTCTACCTCTATTTCTCCCTTTTAAGATATTCCTTCTTTCGGCATTCCATGGTAATTTACCTTTCATCTTATAGCTCCATGCAAAGTTTTATTTATTACTAGTTGGAACACCAAAGGCACCAAATAAATGCAAATTGTTGTTAGGAAGAATGAAGAGTGAAATCACAAGTCAATTACTAGCACTAAAAACTGACAATGTGTATCAATTAATGTCCTTGCTAAACTATCAATGCTGATGACAGATATTTGTGCATGATGACTCAAAGAAAATTACAGTACTGACTGTGCAAAACTTAAGTCAACCAAGGTACTTTGAAAAAGGGTAGATCAAAGGATGAGATAGTAATGTTGGATAAAGATTTTTGCACATATGCCCTTGGGTAGGTATGTAGTGCTGCATCAGCTGTTTGTTTTTATTTATGCAGTAGCCCACACATTGAATTGTGAATTGGAGCTGAACCTATTTACTGAAGGTACTTTAATGTTGTACATTTATCTTCATTGGAAATTTGCATATAGTCCTTGAGACATGAGACACTTATCCTGCAGGTCTCAGGTGGATTCACTTCATGGTCTCAGAGGAAACAAATTATTCTCTAATAGAATAAACCATCTGGTCTCCATTTGCTTGTAGCACAGAAGAAAACAACTGATTTTTACAGGTAAAATGTTTAAGTAATGGAATTCATTAAGTCAAGGGAACGGGGATTTTCCTTTCCCAATATCACAATGCTCCTACTGCACATAGGCTAGCCAGAGCTGTCAACATCAGACTGATCCTATCATCTGAGGCACTGGAACTTGCTGTCAAGGCAATTACTATGTTTTGGCTACAGATAGGATCATTTCTCAGCTTTTCTCTGTGGGAAAGTAAGCAAATTCAAGAATGTATGTTTAGAATAATTGTATATGTGAAATCCTTTATTATGCATGTGAAATCCCAGTTGTACAAAATTGCTATAAAGCTACATTTGTGATACCACACTCAAATCCTGAACGCGCTTATTTTTTTTTCTGGAGTTGCTTTTACTCTCCACCACTCTGGGCATAAAAGACTACTTATAAAAGCAATAGTCTATATTTTTCAAAACCATAATGTAAAATTCAGGAGATTTGAGACATGTGTACAAGGTTTTTCAGACTACTGATGCCTCATAGAGGTCAGCAGCAGTACATTAACTTCCTGCAATTCCTTAACACATTGGTGAGTCTGCTTGCTGCAGGATAGGTAGCTCAATGTGCTTCTACTGAAGAGGAACAGTTACGAGGAAAGTAGGTAAATAGTAGATACTAGATATTTAGATAAATTATTTTTAGTTATTTTTATTTTATTTTTAATTATTTCCTATTTAAGGTTTCTTCATAGTCTGATAAATATTTTAATATTCAAGACTTTTTAAAACATTCAAGTCTAAATATTGGATCAAAATGTGATTTAACTCTGGTTAGATCAAGCAGTAATAATTTTTAGATGAAATCGTCCCCATCAGAAATTGCATCAGGCACTAAAATTCCCTTTAGTAGCTGAATACTGTATGTGGCAGCAGGGGCACATTTAATGATATCACTGCTCATTTCTGACCTTATCAGCATAATTTGAAGCTTCAAGATATCAGCTGTGACCATCACAGAACAAAGGGCAACTAAATGCACATTCCATTCATTTGTTGCCTGTATTGCTATTTAAAGGGACAACTGGATTAACATCAGGTGACTTGATTATGCAAAATGCTGTATGGAGTCTCCAACATTATAGAGTCATGGAATTATATGGCATGGAAACAGATACTTTGACCCGAGTCAACCAAGGTATCTTTCTGAGCTAGCCCTATTTGCCTACATTTGTCCATATCCCTTGAATCTTTTCTATCCCTATACCTGCCCAAAGATCTTTTACATGTTGTAATTATACCTGCCTCTTCCACTTCCACCGACAGTTGGTCCCAGAGGGTGACGTGCATGCAGACCTGTTCTTTTCTTATGCTTGAGAGGGTTCGGTATCATTACATCTCCATTAGGCCAACTGAAGAGTGAAGACAGTTACAGATCTGTTCCACCAACTTACCAGAAAGTTTTTCTCATTTACTTTAACTCATACTGATCCAACGTATCACTCTCTCTAACCAAATTAATGACATACCTTGTGCCTTTTTGTTCCACAATTCTCTACATTAGCCCCAGGACCTGAGATCATTGCCCAAGTGTCAGGTAAACAGGGCACTGGTTTTATCTGTCTTTAATAAGCCCCCTTTGTGGCCACAAATGTCAGATAATCATTATCTCCAGATTTCTGCATAGTCAGTTACCTCACTTCTTTTAGTTCTTACTGACTTCTCTAGTCATAGAGTACTACAGCACAGAAATAGGCTGTCAGCCCATCTAGTCCATGCCAACCTCACCTTCTGCCTAGTCCCACCTAACTTCACCAAAACGAAATCCGTCCAATCCACATACCTCCCATTCCCACATCCACATACCTCATCATACTTTTCTTAACTGGTCTTAATAGTCTTTAAGTCATCTTAAATCAAACTTGTGGCTTCCACTGGCAGTTCATTTCACATTCACATCTTCCTCTGAGTGAAGAAGTTTTCCCTCAGATTCCCCTTAAATTTTTCACTTTCCACCCTAAACAAGTGACCTTTAGTTCTAGTCAGTTAAAAAAGCCCATGTGCATTCACCCTATCTATACCTCTCATTATTTTGTATGCTTCTATAAGATCTCCCCTCATTCTCCTGTACTCCAAGGAACAAAATCCTAAACCTATTCAATGTTTCCCTATAATTCAGGTCCTCAAGTCAGCCTCTTTTCCTTTCATGTTTTATTGAGATTTAATGGTTAGCCACAGCATTACAGAAAAAATTGACAAGGATGGGGTCAAGGTAGTCTGATCAGTGGATGATGGTTGTGGAAACTGGAGATACATCTACCCCCCCCTCCCCCCCCCAGGAGCACCTCAGTGTCTTCATCCTAATCATGTTCAATTGATTCATCAATGCGCTTTCTTCATAATAATAATAGAAGTGTCGATACATTGCCCTACCCCCAAAATTCACCAAAGCCTGTATGGTGAGTCTTTCTGGAGCTTGTATGAGCCACCCGGCTCAGGTCTAATGTGCCTTGGTTGGGGTAACAGCAGGTGCCTCTGGCTCATCCAAAAGTGTGCTGACACACACGTGGTCATGTAATGATGTAGTATGGGTATAGTAGTAGAACCATCCAGGCCTTGGTAGGCCAGTTTAATGTGATCTATAGAAACACATTCAGATTGATCCTTTCTATCTACAATGAAGGTCTTTTCACCCCATTCCAAAATGTGAAACGGGCCATTGTAAGGGGACTTAAGGGAATGGAGAGATGCATCATGGTGGACAAAAATGAATGAGGCAGAACATAAGTCAACTGGAACACAGGAGTGCGCTACACCAGATTGGGAGATAGGAATAGGTGTATTTTACTGAGGAGGGCAGAACACTGCCGATTTGCCAACCAGGTGATCATATTATCAGGAATAAAACCACCTGGCACCCGTAACAGCTGCCCATACCCCATCTCAGCTGCAGAGAACTGCAGGTCGTCTTCTAGAGTTGTTCTGAGCCCCAGCACGACCCACAGGAGACAGTCATGCCAACACTCATCCATCAGGGAGGCCCTCAGAGCAGCCTTTAGGAATGCGGGTGAAATGACATGGTGTGATGCAATTCAACACCGAAGTTCTGGGCCATTGCAGCCCAGAGATCTGACATGAATTGGGGACTGTGGTAGAAAGAAATATCATAGTTAATTTTCGCCCGCTGACACATAACGCAGGCTGCACTCCAGTTTTGCATGTTCTTCTTAATGCTGTGCCCCACAAACTTTAAACCAATCTGTTTCTGTGAGGCCTTGCCACCCAGATGTGATAGGCCGTGAATGGAATTAACAACAATATGCCTCCAGTTTGCAGGCACTATGGGTTGCTGGCAAATGGTTGAAAGATTGCACAGGAGAGAAACCCCTGCATCCTCTAACTTGACATCAGCCAACCACAGGCCAATGATTGCTGTCCTAGAAGCCCAGACCTCTGGGTCAGTAGCTTGGTCAGCTGCCACACCGGCATAGTCAACCTCAATTTGTATGGTATCGGCGGTAGTCTACAAGAGGCAATCAGTCACAGCATTATTTTTCCCTACAATGTGCTGTATATTAGTCGCGAATTATGAAATTTAGGCCAAGTGGCATTCCCATTGTCTGACTCTTTGACCATCAAATTCACGAGGTTTTGGGGTCAACAAACACTGTGAAATGCCAACCCTCCAGTAGAAAACACAAATGGTGGATGTACAGACAGAGGCCAAGAGGTTCGGCGGGTGAGGCTGCAGGCTGAAGAAGGTGAGCGGCTGCCACATGCCTCCAACTGTTCATGCACTGCATCAATGGTATAGTCTGAGGCATCAGTAGTGATGGCTATAGATGCACCAGTAGGGTCATGCTCGAAAGAGCTCGTTTGGTGTCATCAAATGCTCTGGCCATGTCCACTGACCACTCAAGCATACAATTAGGGGCACTGCCATTAAGGGCACCATACAAGGAGAAGATAACTTCAGCAGCTCGCAGAATTAAATTGTGATAGAAATTCACCATTCCTAAAAACTCCTGCAGTGCTTTGTTAGTACAGGGCAATGGAATGTCCATAATAGCAGCAACTTTTGATGACAAAGGGTGTTGCTCCTTCTACGAAGATGTGATTGCCAAGAAAGCTAATGGTAAACAACACTGAACAGGATTTAGCAGGGTTGATAATCATCCTATGTTGGCTTAAGTCTTTGAAAAATTTACGGCATTTGGATGTGCTGATGACAAATATGTTATCTAGGTAAACAAAAGTAAATCAAAGTCTTTTTAACACAGCATCCTTTAGTCACTGGAAAATCTGTGCTGCATTTTTCAGCTCAAATAGCATGTGCAGAAGCTCAAATAGGCCAAAAGGGGTTATAACAGCATTTCTGGGAATCTCCTCAGCGCACACAGGTACTTGGTGGTAGCCCCTGACTAAGTCCACTTTGGCTGCAGTGGAACTACTTAGCAATCCTATGATGTAGTAAAACTTGGTGTTGTCTGTGGTGACTTCTCTCTGTGCAAGCTAGGCCTTCCACCTGTGCCAACCACACAGTAGCATGCTGCTCCCAAAACTCCGGCAGCTTCGAAGCGACTGCATTGGTCGACGTGTCCTTGAGTAAATCTGGAATTGCCTGAGAGTGTGGGGGGGGGGTCCCCAAAGTAGGATTTTGTGAATAAAACATTTGAGAGTCACTTAACGTTCTTAACAAAAGCCACAGCCCTTTTCTTAAATTATGAACAAACCAAAAGCAGTCATCATTACGTCAGACACTGTCTCTTAAAGTGAACAACTCAATGACAAAGTGAATTATGTAGAACAGTTTCTATTATGAATAATATATGCCATCTCACAAACGAGAGATTCTGTTGATGCTGGAATTCCAAGTAACACACACAAAGAGCTAGAGGAACTCAGCAGGCCAGGCAGGATCTATGGAAAAGAGTAAACAGTAGATGTTTAGGCCAAGACCATTCACCAGTCCTGATGAAGGGTCTCAGCCCAAAACATTGACTGTCTACTCTTTTCCATAAATGCTACATGGCCTGCTGAGTTCCTCCAGCATTTTGTGTGTGTTAATATGTGTCATCTGTTACCCATTACATTACCCTACAGTAGTTAATGCCAGATATCGAAGGAGTCCATTCCTGCATGCAACACGACCTGGACAAGATTCAGGCGTAGGCTGGTAGTTGCAAGTAATGTTCACATCATGCAAATGTGAGATGATAATGATCTCCAATGAGTGAGCCCAATTACATCTCCTCGATGTTCAATGACTTACTCATTTTAGAATCCTTACCATCAAAATTCAGGGGATAACTCTTGACCTGAAATGTAATTTGGCTTATCTCACACATTTAGTTGACAGCTACTAGGAAAATCAAAGTAATAGGAGACTCACTCTGACTTCCCTACCCATCTGTCACAAGCTTGGAATATCATAATGGAATGCCCATCTAATTTGCATACTGATCTCATTAGCATCCAGTTTTCCGCATCTCACAATGACCACCTCTACCACAGATATATTTTGGAAGTAGTACACAGAATGGACAACAGCAATTTGCTAAGGCTTCATCTGCAGCAAATCCAAAGCAATCCCCACCAACTTGCATGGAATAGCATTTTCCAATTCATGGACAATCCCAAATTGGAAATACATTACTGTTCCTTCCTTATCAATGGGTCAATGTCATTAAGCTTACTACCCAACAGCGCCATGGGAATATATTCATCATACAGACAGGAGGAGATCAAGCATCCAGCTGACTGCCAAGATCAAAAATGTATAGGCAATAAATATTGCCCTTGCTCTCTATGCCCACATGTAGTAATTGAATAAAAATAAAATTATCTAATTGCCTTGATGCCTTTAGCAATTTGTGAACATGAACTCCATAACCCTTCCATTCCTCTGCAAGATTATCCTACAGTTTATTGCATTTTTTTCTTGTTTGCTATCTCAAAATGTACTACTTTCCCAAACTGAATTTCATTTGTCATGTTTCTACCTACCTCACCCGTGCATTGATACTTTCTGCAGACAATAGCTTGTTTCCACACTATCAAATGATAGGCCAAATATTATTATCATCTTCAACCTTGTAAATCATACCATCTTCATTTAAGTCTAACTTGTTGATATGTACCAAAAAATATGAGAATCCTTGCACCAAGATTTGAGGAACACATTCCAACAGTTTTCCATTTACAATCACCATTCCCTTTTTATTTCTGCCACTGAACCAGTTTTAGGTCTAACTTGCCACTTTTTTATGTTTTTTTAATATTAACCTTCCTTCTGGGAGTTTATTAATGGCTAGCTAAAATCTATATACACTACATTAAATATTCTACTCTCTTCTCAAAAATTCAATTAGTTGTCAGACTTGGCCTTCCCTTAACAAATCCACATTTAATTGAACTTTGTTAATTATAATTTACCTATCTTTCAGATATTTTTCCAATAATTTCTCCATGATTGCTTTGTAAGTATTTGACTTGACCCACTCTCACTTTTTTAACAATGACAGAATTTGCAGCTATCAGGCCAAGACCATCATGTTTGTAGCTATCAGGGATAAGACAATGATCATTAGGTCCTCTGATTTTGCTTTTTAAACACCCAGGATACTTTCAACTGCTCACTGTAATTCCGTATTCAAAAATGTTCAACTCCTTTATATTTCTAATGCTTTTGCCATCTAATTTTCCAAGCTCTTTATTTCTTTTTGAGATATGAGGTGTAAAATATTCATTTAGTACCAAAACCATTTCTTGACTAATTGCTTTTCGGACTCTGCAACCAATCAAGATGAAAAAAAGATATAAATATACCTTGCACTGGTTCCTGTTGTCCATATGCTCTTTATATTTTTTTTGTAGAGCGGAATCCTAAAGTATCGTTCTCAACACTGGCATTCAAATTAATGATGGTTGCAGCCAGAAGCTGCACAGCAGGAGACGGAGATCACAAAGCACATAAGTCTGGGCTTTAATTGCAGCACTCAGGAGAATTTTCTACTTGTATTGCGATGGATGGTCTGTCAGATACTGCATGATGGCTAAATCAACAAATGTTAACTGGAACAGACCACTACTTCCATGTTAGATAAAATGGGTTCAAAGCTGTGCAAGGTTGGAGTTCAACACTGGCAGAAAGTATATTCTTTCAGAGAGTGATGAGTGCAGCAGGATCATGAGAAGGAAGGAAGTTGCTAGAAGGATATCCAAACTTATGTACAGTAGATGGCAGGAAAACAAATCATTAAGTGACTCTATGGCTCTATGACTGCAGAAAAATAGTTGAGGAAAACATTCTCAAGGATAATTAGGGATGTGCAACAAATGCCAAAATCACCAACAATAACCAACAAAATAATATTGTTCTGTGCATTTGCACTTTATAGCATCAAACTCTAATGTGTAGGAGCTTTCCATATTGAGATTTAACCACTTTGCTTTGATTATCCCTTAGAAATATTCACATTGCTCATTCGCACACCATCTCACACCTCAGCAGAGGAGGAAGGTAATAAAGTCCTATTGTACAAAAGCAGGACTTCGTCCCACCAAACCTGAGCTGACCACCCATTCACAATCATCCTTCACAATCTTATTATATCCTAATCCCACACCTAGATTCCACTACAAACCTACGCACTGAGAAATTCATAGAGACCAATTAACATATCAGCCTGCATAGCTTTTGGATGTGGGTGAAAACAAGAGTACCTGAAATTCACAATGTGAAAGAAGGACTCTCTAGGTCAAAGATATGACCTATAAAGAACACGCAAATCCATGGCCTGTGTTGCAAACCAAGTGATCCTATCTATCTATCAATGGTTATTATCAGAACAGTATACCAATAATCACCTGGGAAGCTCAAAGTTATATTTAATAACTCTTCACATGCTGCTTTGCAAGTCTAACTGCACTTATTGAAAGTCTTCAATAAATGAGTCTCTGATTCAATGATTGAAATGGTTTGCTACAACTGTTCTCAGTGACTTACAGCTCACCCTAGCATTCTTAATGAGTGACTGAACTTTGTGCACAGCAACATCATGAAGGATCCCATCACCCTGCTCATGGACTGTTTGTCCCACTCCCATCAGGGAGGAAGCTATGTAGCATCCATGCAAGGACCACCTGACTCAAAAACAGTTACTTCCCCAAGCAGTAAGACTGATCAACCTACTAACTCTACCTCTACTTTATTGTTTCCCATCAATCACCTGATGTACAGCCTAGCGTCACTTTATGGATATACAATCAATCTATGTTATATAAGCTATCTTATGTATTATATTTATTGTTTTTTTAATTATTATTATATTCTCTATCTTTTGTGATTTTGTGCTGCGTGGTATCCCAAGTAACAAGTATTTTGTTCTCCTTACACTTGCATACAGCAAATGACCTTAAACAATCTTGAATCTTGTTAAATTCAATGGACTTTCTAAATCTAGAGAAGGCAACTGTAGCTGCTTCACACCAAGTTTTCTCTACAATTTTTGTGTCTCTGTTTAGAGACTCCACTGCAAAGTCTCTTCAAGCTATGCAGCTTTGAAGACATTTTCTTCATTTATTAGACGGAGTTCTGTCAGAGCCTCACTCATTGGTTCCCTTCTGCGATCTCTGCTACTTCTCTGCTCTTTGACCATTTGCTCACTATTCCTTCCTTCCACCTTTTTATACTGACTTTTATATCTCCCTTTTATTTTTCAATCCAGATGAAGGGCCTCAAACAGGAAGGTCAACTATCCATTTCCATCCACAGATGCTGCCTGATCAGCTGTGTTGTTCAAGCATTTGTATGCTGTTCTAAATTCTGGCATCTACAAGATTTTGTGTCTCCTCAGGCTTTTTCTCCATTGGCTTTAACTTGTCTCCTAGCCCTTGGGCACAGCGCGACTACCATCCTTCTATTTACTGATAAAATTCTCCAGATTTTTCTCTTCACTAAATTTTTCTTTCTCTCCTCGACAGTGTGTTTCTCCATGGCAACCATCATGAGTATTCCTGCTGTTTTACTGCAAAGGAAAATGTATGCTTAAGGAGAGATACACTTCTCAGAGTTGTGCACAGCGGATTATTTATAGTTGCATCTTACTGAGTGCATTCTCATTTAGAAACACGCAGGTCTCTTTCCAGTACAGGTTTATGTGTAATTCAGCCTGAAGTTATTTGAAATATTTTTCTAGACAGTTTTATAATCTTTTGCAAAGCAATTAAATAAGCATCAGCATAAACAAAGCATTACATCTGTGTTTGTCAAAAAAGGGTGATACACAATTCCACACGCCACTGATGGTCTTTAGTAACGTTTTTAAAAATCTGAATAAAGTATGAAGCTGGCAGAAGTTGAATTGAAGTTCGAAGTAAATTTATTATCATCGTACATATATGTCACCATGTACAACCCTTGTTTTCTTGCAGGCATACTCAGTAAATCCAAGAAGCATAGTAGAATCAATGAAAGACTGCACCCAGCAAGATGGACAAACAACCAATGTCCAAAAAACAACAAACTGTGCAAATACAAACAAAAAAAATAAATAAGCAATAATTATCGAGAACATGAGATGAAGAGTCCTTGAAAGTGAGTCCAAAGGTTGTGGGAACAGCTCAGTGATGGGTCGAGGGAAGTTGGAGTAAAGTTATCCTCCCTGGTTCAAGAGCCTGATGGCTGATGGATAATAACTTTTATCGAACCTGGGATGTGGGTCCTTGATGATGGTTGTTGCTTTCCTGCGACAGAGATCCTTGCAAATGTGCTCAATGGTTGGGAGGGCTTTACTCATGATGGACTATGTCATATCAATGATTCAAGGGCATTGGTGTTTTCATACCAGGCCGTGATGTAACAAGTCAATATACTTTCCACCACACATCTATAAACGTTTGTCAAAGTTTTAGATGTCATGCTGAATCTTCGCTGATGAGCTTTCTTTGTAATTGTACTTATGTGCTGGGCTCAGGACAGATCCTCTGAAGTGATAACACAGAGGAATTTAAAGTTGCTGACTCTCTCCACCTTTGATCCCCCAATGAGAACTGGCTCATGGACTTCTGGTTTCCTCCTCCTGAAGTTAATAACCAGCTCCTTGATCTTGCTGACATTGAATGAGAGAGGTTGTTGTGGCATCACTCAGCCAGATTTTCAATCTACCTCCTATATGCTGACTCATCACCACCTTTGATTTGGCCAATGACAGTGGTACCATCAGCAAACCTAAACGTGACATTGGGGCTGTGCTTAGCCTCACAGTTATAAGTGTAAAGTGAGTGGAGCAAGGGGCTAAGCACATAGCCTTGCGGTGCACCTGTGCTGATGGAGATGGTGGAGAAGATGCTGCCAATCCAAACAGATTGAATACAATTGAGGAAACTGAAATCCAATTGCACAAGGAGGTATTCAGGCCACAGTCTTGAAGTTTATTGCTTAGTTTTGAGGGGGGTGATAGCAGTGAATGCCGAGCTGTTGAAAATCTATTAGAAATGGTCAGAATCACTAACATGTGTAGTTCACCAAACATTCTTCTTAATCAGATTGTGGAAGTAGGTGCACTTAAGAGGTTGCCTATTTGTGGATCCTCGGGTAGCAGTAGAAGCCGATCCAGAATTCACATATTCTGGTGCAGTGAGGGTTCAAATAAGTGTGGGCACGTGTAAGTAGTGGTTATGGTTAGTGGTTGGGTCTTTTGGTCGTGTATTGTCTCTTTTTGCATCTGCCAATTGTTCTCTACGGCACATTGGCTGTCATAGCACAGTGCCCTCTTGAACAGTTTTCTTCCAGGTGTATCTACTGAGTGCAATGCCTCCAAGTTTTTTGATGTAATCTTGAATTTATTCAGGCCGATTTTGATGTTATCTTTCAGGCATTTCCTTTGCCCTCCAGAGACTGGCTGACCTTCCTTCATCTGGGATTAAAGGATCTGTTTGGAAACATGTGAGTTAGGCATCTGAATGACATGACTTACCCATTGGAGTTGGTGTTGTTTTATTGTAGTAGAGATGCTGTTCATGTTGTCCTCCTCCAGTAAAATGGTGTTTGTGTGTCTGTCCTTCCAGCTAATCCTCAAAATCTTTTGTAAGGTTCCTTGGTGGTATTGTTCCAGGGCTTTCAGGTGCCTACTACCGGTGATCCATGATTTAGCTCCATACAGTAATGTAGGAAGGAAAACTGGTCAATAGACAATTAATTTTGTCTTGACCTGAAGGTCGCAGTCTTCAAAGACCATTTTCCCTAATCTTGCATAGGCTCCACTAGCACCTCTCAAGCGGTGGTTGATCTCTGAGCTGATGTCTGCTTTTGAGGAGAGAATGCTGCCAACGTAAGGAAAGTGGTCTACATTTTCAAGGGCAACATCATCAACTTTTATGGAGAGCTGGATAAGTTGGTTGGCTGGGCGTTGGCTGATATAGGACCTGTGTCGTTTTCAGGTTCAAATCAAGACCCAGGGTCCAGACTGCCTTTATTCTTAAGATAATTGAGAGATTATTCCAAGGTATCATTACATTTGATTTTCTGCAGATGCATAATAACTGACGATGGTAGCGAAAGAGAAGTAGCATGGCCCAGATAATGGAGCTCTTTGATGCTAAGTATTGCTGACATTGAGTGACAAGTTGTTTTTTTGGCACCACTCAACCAAGTGACCTCTCCAGACAGTAGTAATTAGGGTTCTGCATGCTCTAGTAAGCTGACTTACCTGTGATTTATTCAACAACAGTAGTGTTGACAGTGAGTTTGAAGATAGCTTTGGAGCTATGCTTAGCCACACAGTCATGTATGTATTGAGAGTAGATTAGGAGGGTAAGCATGCAGTCTTGAGGTGCACCTGTGTTGATGGTCTGTGAAGAGAAGATGTTGTTACCAATCCTCACTAATTGATGTCCATTGTTGAGAATATCAAGTATCCAGTTGCAAAGGGAGGTACAGAGGCCCAGGCCTTGAAGTTTGATGATAAGCTTGGATAGGATGTTTGTGTTGAACTCTGAGATGTAGTTGATGCACAGCAGCCTGACATATGAGTTCCTGTTATCTAGATGATCCGGCTCAGAGAGAAGAGCCAGAAAAATTGCATCTTCAGTTGACCTGTTGCGGCTAAGGCAAATTGGAGTGGATCCAGGTCACCTCTGGGACAGGAGTTGATTTGCACCATAGCCAAACTCTCAAAGCACATCATTATGGCTGATGCAAGTGCCACCAGACAGTAGTCATTCCAGCATCTCACCATGCTCTTCTTGGGCACCTGTGCAGAGATGCCTTTTTGAATCAGATGGGTACCTCAAACTGCAGAAGCTTGAAGTTGAACATGCTGTAAAAAAGCTCCAGCCAGTTTGTCCGCATAGATCTTTAGTACTCAGCTAGGTACACCATCTGGACCAGACAATTTTTGTGAAGGCTACTGTGACAAGAATACACATAGATAAGATGTTAGCTGTCCTGTGTGATCAGCAGTTGGTCTGCCACCTGTCTTCAGGAGAGAGAGAGAGATAAGGAAAAACAATGGAGCAGCATTTGGAGATGTGTAATGAAGGGACGGGAGAGAGAGCTGTTTAGAGCGGCTCCCCCTTTGAACCCTGAACTGTTTGAAGTGATGGACAGGTGATACCCCAGCAGGGGGATAAAAAGGGACAGGTTCGCTAAGACAACACACACGACACCTGAGGTAACGAGACCCTGGAAGCGGTGCGCCTCTCACAAGTCAGTGGGAAGCTCTTGGACGGCTGATCGCGGGATCAGCCTTAGATGCTCAGGGTGGAAAGGCACGATCGGCGGGAACCTGGTGTGTGTCCACCCTTGCCTGGGTGCCAGGTTCAGCGCAGAGAAACGGTCGTATCTGGAAACGGAAGGGTCACGGTCGGTGACCTCAGATGATATCACAAAGGGCTCGCCCGAAAGCTGACTGCGAAGGTGTGTGTGGAAGCTGTGTTGAATATTCATTCGTTTTGCTCTCTCTCCTCCCCCCCCACTGTCCATCGCCATGGCAACGATTACTGCGAACTGAACTAAATTGAACTGGACTTTGTGTCACTTTGAAACTGGTCATTTACCCCTAGACAACGATAGAGCTTGATTAATCTTGTTATCTTAATTCTGTGCACATGTGTGTTTATCATTGCTGAACTGTTGCATTTATTATCCTTTTTTGATTAGAGTACTGTGTTGCTTGTTTCTTTAATAAAACTTTCTTAGTTCTAGTAACCCAGACTCCAACTGAGTGATCCATTTCTGCTGGTTTGGCAACCCAGTTACGGGGTACGTAACATAAGTGGGGTTCTCCTCCGGGATTTTGAATGCTAAATTTGGGACGGAGTAAATTGGTTGGGTTAAAATTCCCGAAAGAAAGAAAAGACAAACAGCAGAAATGGAGGCTGAGGAATTTATAAAGGCGCCGACCTCGGAGGCATTAGAGGATGCCAGGAAATCGGAATTGGTAGCTGTGGCCAAATGGTTGAATCTTGCTAAGGGGAAGTCGACAATGAGGAGAGAGGAAATACACAGAGCTATCGTAGAGCACTATGTATCTAAAGGTGTGTTTCCCCAAGGCGAGCTGGAGGTGGTGTCTATTGAAAAACCTGCTGGAGACGCGGTACAGGTACAGTTTGAAAAACTGAGACTCGAGCACGAGTTCCGAGTACGACAGTTAGAACACGAAGAGAAGCAGTTAGAAAGGCGGGAGAAAGAGAAAGAGTTAGAAAGGCAGGAGAGAGAGAGGGAGAGAGAGAGACAGTGGGAGCGAGAGGAGAAACAGAGAGAAAGGGAATTCGAGCTGGAGAAATTAAAGATAAGGGCAAAGCAGGGGCTAGTGCCGAACCAAGGTGGAGGGTTCTGGGCGACCCAAGAGGTTAGGCTGGTTCCCCCATTTGACGATACCGACGTGGATCGGTACTTTCTCCATTTCGAAAAAGTGGCTATAAGTCAGGACTGGCCAAGGGATAAGTGGGCTGTTTTACTTCAGAGTGTACTGAAAGGGAAAGCCCAATAACCTTACTCCGCTTTGTCCGCGGAAGATGCCCAGAGGTATGAGGTGGTGAAAGAGGCCATCCTCAGGATTTATGAGTTGGTCCCGGAGGCATACCGTCAGAGGTTCCGGAATGCAAGGAAGCAGTGGGACCGCACGTATTTAGAGTTCGCCCGTGAGATGCAGACATATTGTGAGCGTTGGTGCGCCTCGAAGGGGGTAGAGGGGGATTATGACAGACTGCTGCAGCTGATCCTGATTGAGCAGTTTAAAGGTTGTGTCCCTGAGGGTATGAGACCCTACCTAGTTGAGAAAGAGGCAGCCACGTTAGCCGCAACTGCTAAGTTAGCGGATGAGTATGCGTTGACACATAAAATGAAGTTTGCCCCGAGTAAAGGCTACCAGAAGGGTAGTCAGGACGGCGGGGAGAGTCCGCCAGAAAAGTTAGAAAGTAAGCCGGGGACTAGTGAGAAGGATAAGGTAGACCGGGAGCAGTCTGGTAGGCAGTCTCCTGGGGTCATCTGTTATAATTGCGGGAAAGTCGGACACTTTGTGTCCAGGTGCTTTGCCCCAAAGAAGGAGACGGGAAAAGGGAAAACAGCGATTTTGACTGGCTGTATCGAGCTGGTAAACGAACCGCTAGGGAAGGACAGGTCTGCCAAAGTTCAGGAAGGGCGCAAGAGATTTATCTCGGCCGGATTGGTGTCAGTGAAGGAGGGGTTAAAACCAGTTCCAGTGCGGATCTGGAGAGACACGGGAGCGTGTCAGTCACTAATACTGAAGAGTGTATTAGAGTTTAGCTCAGAGACCCAGACTGGGGAGGTAAAGGTCCAATGTGTTGGGGAAGGGACAGAGTCAGTCCCTTTGCACCAGATACACTTACAAAGCAACCTGGTCTCTGGACTAGTCACGATCGGGGTGAGGTCCGAATTACCGATGAAAGGCGTGGAAGTCTTGCTCGGTAATGACGTCGCCGGGGGAATCGTGTTCCCAGTTGTGAGATTGACAGGTCGGCCTGCCAGCATTGAGGCCCCGCCCATGGACTCACAGGTTCATCATGGGACCGCGGTAGTATATTTAGCTGAGACGTTTCTGCCAACCTTGTACGAGAAGGGGGTAGAAAATGAAAAGAAAGAGTGTAGTGAGACAAGAGGTAGTGAGGGAGCTGGGACAGGCGTAGCATTAGCCAGGAAAGAATTTGTGCAGACGCAGGAGCGAGACGAGGGGCTGATGGTTTTGGCAGAGACAGCTGTCTGTGACACAGACTTAACAAGGGAACTAGCAGGCTATTGTGTGGAGGAGGAAGTGCTAAGGAAGCAAGGGAGACCAAGTGCCGTGCCCACAGATGAGGAATGGGGGGTGGTGCAAAAGAGTTATGGGGATGAGGTTTTTAACCTGGCCCACAAGGTACCCCCCGGTGGACATTTTGTGGTACTGGAGGGAACAGTTGGTGGAATCATGAAAGAGGTTTACTGGCTGCCCAGGAGGAAGGATGTTACTGATTACAACCGACGCGAACTGAGACGGTCACAGGCTTTTGATACGCTAACAAACCTAGTCGATATTAGCACGGAAATCAATGAAGCTAGGGTCCCCCTGATAAGAGAAAAAAACCATTTTGAAAAGATGAGTATGGTATCGACCAGATGGGAGAAGGCTATTGTTTTGGCCAGGTCTGCTGATAAGGTCTCTCCCTTAATCCCCGAACAAAGCGACTCTTTAGGAGAAGTAATTAAACGACTCGCACCCGTGTGTTTGACTGTCCCGAGGCGATGCAAAGAACTGGGACGTTGGGTGGTGTCTTTTACAATAGGGTAGCCTAGTAAGCAACATCCATATAGAATGAGTAATTTTGTGACTAAAGGGCTGACGAACACAGAGGTGTGTATTGGCAATTTAATATGGCTGTCTGAAGCCAGCTTGATAGTGAACCTTGAAAAAAATGAGTTCGGCCACACGAAGGTCACTTACCTGGGAATTATGGTGACACAGGGGCAGCTGGCAGCAATGCAACCTACAGTGCAGGCTATCGCTGACCTCCAAACCCCGACAGACAAGAGGGCCTTCAGAAGGCTCTTGGAGATGGTGGGGTACTGTAGGAAGTTTTGCAATAACTCTGCGGTCACTACCCCTCCCCCTCCTACTAAGCCCTTGCGAAAGAAAATTAAGTCGGAATGGGACGACCCTTGTTATTGTGGTCCGGGACAAAACCAAATGAGAGGTTACATCGATCGCAATTCATCAGTGTTTTTGACCACTATGAAGTTTGCTAAGTTGGAGCCTGGTCTAAGGGATTATTAATAACACATATAAAAGGAACAGAAAATGTGATGGCTGACTGTCTGTCAGGTGTTGACAACTTCAAATTCGCTGTATTAGCCAAATAGCTGATAAAGATGCATATTTGTGTGTGTATCAAATAATGTGTTCATGTTCATAATTTTTACCCCCCCCCCGGTAAAAATCCTTAAAGGGGGGAAGTGTGACAAGAATACACATAGATAAGATGTTAGCTGTCCTGTGTGATCAGCAGTTGGTCTGCCACCTGTCTTCAGGAGAGAGAGAGAGATAAGGAAAAACAATGGAGCAGCATTTGGAGATGTGTGATGAAGGGACGGGAGAGAGGGCTGTCTAGAGCGGCTCCCCCTTTGAACCCTGAACTGTTTGAAGTGATGGACAGGCGATACCCCAGCAGGGGGATAAAAAGGGACAGGTTCGCTAAGACAACACACACGACACCCGAGGTAACGAGACCCTGGAAGCGGTGCGCCTCTCACAAGTCAGTGGGAAGCTCTTGGACGGCTGATCGCAGGATCAGCCTTAGACGCTCAGGTGGAAAGGCACGATCGGCGGGAGCCTGGTGTGTGTCCACCCTTGCCTGGGTGCTGGGTTCAGCGCAGAGAAACGGTCGTATCTGGAAACGGAAGGGTCACGGTCGGTGACCTCAGATGACATCACAAAGGGCTCGCCCGAAAGCTGACTGCGAAAGTGTGTGTGGAAACTGTGTTGAATATTCATTCATTTTGCTCTCTCTCCTCCCTCCCCCCCACTGTCCATCGCCATGGCAACGATTACTGCGAACTGAACTAAATTGAACTGGACTTTGTGTCACTTTGAAACTGGTCATTTACCCCTAGACAACGATAGAGCTTGATTAATCTTGTTATCTTAATTCTGTGTACATGTGTGTTTATCATTGCTGAACTGTTGCATTTATTATCCTTTTTTGATTAGAGTACTGTGTTGCTTGTTTCTTTAATAAAACTTTCTTAGTTCTAGTAATCCAGACTCCAACTGAGTGATCCATTTCTGCTGGTTTGGCAACCCAGTTACGGGGTACATAACACTACCTAGAGTTCAGCATCAGAAACTGAAATTACAGGGTCATCTGAGATGTAGCAGATCCTGTGAGTGTCGTCATTTTTCTCCCTATCAAATTGTACATAAAAAGCACTGAGCTCATCTAGGAAAGATGGGTCATTTCCATTTATGCTACCTGATCCCTCCTTGTAGACACTTACATTGTGCAAATACTGCCAAAGCTGCCAAGCTTCCACCTGATACTCCAGATTACTCTGAAATTGCCTCTTTGTGCTCACAATGGCCTTATGGAGTTCATTCTTGGACTTCCTATTTAACAAGTTCACCAGCCCTAAACGCCACAGATCTGGCCCTCGGCAGATTACAAATCTCATGTTTCAACCAGGGCGTCTATCTGGTTGGGGAGATTCAGAATGGTTCTATAGGTAATCACTTGCCTACACATGTCCTTATGAAGTCGGTGATGAATGTGGCACATTCATTTCGGACCACAGACAAATCCTTGAACATGTTCCCGTCCATCAAATCATGGCAATCCTGAATTCACTCTTCCACCTCTGCTGTCCAACTCTTATAGTTCTCTTCACCAATGTCTCACTCTTCAGCCTCTGCCTGAAGAGGCACAGCCAGGTGGCCGAATTTACCAACATGCAGATAAGGGATGGAGCGGTAGGCGTATAACAGGTGTAACAGTAGTTGAGTCCTCTTTATTGCCAATGATATGTTGATAGCATTTAGGTAGAGACTCCTTCAAGTCAGCCTGATTAAAGTCTCCCATCATGATGTGACAGGCATTGGGTTACACTGCTTCATACTTGTTGATCGCAGCACATAGGTCCTCAGTTGCTAACTTGATGTTTGCCTGAGGTGAGATGTAGACTGCAGTCAGCATGATGGCGGAGAACACTCACAGGAGGTAGAACAGTTGGATGGCAGGAATTTCACTGTCAGGTGCTCCTGGTCATAGGTGGCAAGTAACATTAATGCCACACAAGTACCAGGCAATGACAAAATCCAGCTATCACCCCTGACATTTAATGGAACTATACCACTGAATCCCCTGCTATCATATGCCAAGGGTTACCATTTACTGGAAACTGAACTGGAACAGACATATACAAAAGTAGACCAGAGGCTAGGGACTCTGAGGCAAGTAACTCACATCCTGACTCCCAAACCCTGTACACCATCTGTAAGGCCCATTTCAGGAGCATGACTGAATACTCTGCACTTGGCTTATTGAGTGGAGAGAAGTTCAATGCAAGACAAAGCAGCCCACCTGAGAGGCACCTCATCCACAAACGTTCACTTACCTACCACTGATGCACAGTAGCAGCATATTATGCCGTCTACTGGCTGTACTGCAGCAATTCACCAAGATGCTTCAGACAGCACCTTCCAAAATAACAACCTCAACTGGCTAGAAGGACATGGCAGCAAAAACATCACTTAAAAGCTGTCATCACAGCTGGAAAAGCTGGAAAAGTATCAGCGTTGGTGGGAAAAATCCTGGAACTTTCTCCCTAACAGCATTACCATACCTCAAGGACTGCAGTGGTTCGAGAAGGCAGGTTACCATCACCTTCTGAAGGACAATAAGGGATGGGCAATGCTAGGCCAGGCTGCAAAGTGCACATTTCCTTGAAAGGATAAAAAATAAGAAATTTGAATGTCTTTACTACTGTACTACACTGCCATCTATGGGTGAAAAGCTGTGAAACATGCATCAACATCACTTAATTCAATGCCATTGTGCAGGACAGTACAAATAATAAAGCTAAATGTTAAAGCTACCAATTAAATCTTCCTTTTTCTTTGCTAGAATGAGTGTTACTTAGCACTAATCTGTATCAGAATTACATTTCAATCTTTGATATTTCACCAGATGGTGATAAATTCAATGATATTTCAGCAGTCTCTTTCAAGTACGGGTAAACTAAATGGAAAATATCAAATTAGCAAAGTGACTAATAACCGAAAAAAAACTTAGACCAAGCGCAGAAGGCAAAGGTGCTCAATAATTCTACTAATCACAAGCATCCAATTTATTTTATTAAGAAATTAATAGTTAAATGAATTAAGGTATAATCAAGGTAAATTGAGGAGTTATGATTAAGCAGCACCCAAATTTGCTTTCAGAAGTTAAAGCCTATAGAAAAAAACATGGAATGTCAATTATTTGATTTATTTTTTAAAGAATTGGTCAAATTTGGGGACTATATGTTGAACTGAAACTTGAATCTTATTCATAGGGTTCAGAGACACGTTCAGAAACACATTCAGAAACAAACATCTCATGTTCCAAAGGTGCATGCGGAATACTCATGCAACGTTACCGGTTCTTTTGGACACCCAGAGCACATCATTAGTCTCTTCCCTATTTTATTGTAGTCTTTACTCGGTTTGAGGAAATTGGGAAATGAATCAAATACACACGAAGTCTGCTCCAGTTGTTATTTATTGGTCTGTAAAGCAGTTTCCAAATCTTTAGCTTTCTGTGGGGCTGCTGGCACCCCTAGTCCTCCCAAGCACCACTTGCCTAAAATGTATCCTTGCAGAGGACATGGGTTAGTTTGTGATTATGTGGGCAGTGGGAAAATCGTCCCATTTGTGCTTTCATGTCACACAACCTTGCCACTTTGATCTGGCCTATGCCTTCATTAACCAGATCCAACACTTGCCTTTATTGGGATCTTCCTCCTCCTCACTTAGATTTTAAGATTTATGGCTACGAATACGCTAAGGTGATTACTTATGATTCATGCGGGGTGATGTTGGGTTGAGGTGTGGAAGATGTTGCTAAGGGTTTGTGCGGGGGAGGGGGTTGTCACTAAGTGTTTTGTGGAGGTATGTGACCAACATTAGGGATAGGGTTAGGGTGTAGTTATGCAGCCAGTGGTAAAATCATCCTTCTTATGCTTCTTGATATCACTACAGGAGATTCAGTGCCACTTGATGCTGCCACTTTGGTGTGGCCCATGCCTTTCGTAACATGATCCAACACCTCTTGGCTTAATTAACAAGGTGTGCACTGGGACACATCATCAGTAATGTAACTTGGGTCTTCAGGTCTTTCAGGATTAATAGACACCCTCACCCAGGAGACCCAGCCAGGCTTGATCAGGCCTGGCATATGTTTTTCCCATGGACCAAGATAATGCAAGCCAAGTAATTTCATGGGTTAGAGCAGTTTAATTGGTGCTGATGTTGAGGTCCAAGTGCTTGATGTTACACCTTGGCAGAGGGCGACTTCTTCAAGCTCATCTGCAAAAGAGCTTAAACTCCTCTCTTTAATGTCTCTTCTTACCTTTTCAAGGTGGCTGGGATTCTGTCGGAGTTAGTGATCTGCAGATGCACTCAAATTGCAGTTCTTCATGGCAGTTGGTGTCTGCTCACAGAGCTCACCGAATGGCCACATATTCAATATTTCCAGGAGCGGCTTGGAAGATGTGCATCTTCAGGGTGCAGCTTTGGGCAACCCCCGTGGACAACCAATGTCCTCTTTCTCTCTTGATGGGGGAAGAGACTGCTCATTCACGAGGCAGGTGAGCTTGAATAAACGTCGCTATAGACTGCAACATCAGAAAAGCAAGCTGTTGGTCTCCCCTCTCACTGTGGCAGGAGCAATACCTCTCTCACCTTTGTTAGTGAGAGAGAGAGAGAGAGAGAGAGAGAGAGAGAGAACGCGCCGCTGGCATGTTGAAGTGCTGGGTTATGGACTGTAATAGATCATAGTCTCTTTAGAGGCTTTGCTACTGCTTGCATGGTGGGTGGGGGGAGGTGGCTGATGCTTCCTGCTGGAACAAATGAGGGGAAGGGGAGGGTTGATGCTTTGCTGCTGCTTCTGCTTGGGGGGTGTTTTGGGGTTCTAATGTTTTTCTGTCATCATTCTTTGGGATTTTCTTCTGTTTCATGGATGTCTGCGAAGAGTAAAAGTTTAAAATTGTATACATTTTCTGATATTAAATGGAACCATTGAACTTTTAAAATATTATACATAAATTTTAAAGAAATTCCTCTAACCCATTGTGAATTCACAAGGCTTGGTCAGTTTTCAACTGTGTCTCTATTACTCTAAACCACTGAATGTCCTGAAACTATCCATTTTTGTTTTGGTCCTGTTACTCCAAGGCTGATAGAACTAACTGCCAAAAGAAACATTATGGTAGCTCTAAACATACTCTGAAATAAAATTAAGGATACATTTTTATTGCTTCATGTGATTTATGGACACCCAGGCATTTTTTTGATTTATATAACTGAGGATTTACAATTTAATGTCCTAGCAAAAAACTTGCTGAGCAAATACAAGTAATCTGCATCTTTTAAAAAGTGCTGCTGAGTCAAAAGAAAGAGTTTAGGATGAGACATCATTGTTAGCTAATTCCATTTATCTCGTTTTGTTTGTACTTGAAGGAAGTAATCCCATTGCTAACCTGGGCACTCAAAAAAAAGCAACTAAATCTGGAATTAATCACTGAAACCCCAGTAGAAATCCTGATTCTCTCCAATGATACTTCCTGACCTGCCAGGTATTTCTAGAATTTTTGTAGATTCGGTTTGTTCCTTAAAGGAACGTACACAATAGGAAGTAGTTGCTCTCTTTACCTCAACGTTCTCATTATCTCGATCATCGTTATGACAATGCCTTTCTGCCGGTGAAACCGTGGTCATGTCATTGTCAACTCCAGGATGGTTACTTACATGTTCTTCCACAACATCTCCAACCCTTTGCCCACCATAGACATCCACTCAGCCAGAATTCCACTCCTTGTCTCTCACTCACACGTATTGCTGGTGAGGTGTAAAGTTTGATTTTTGTGTTTCTTAACAAGTTACACGTATTCAGTTAGATTTAGTTTTATCCGTTATTATCTCAGAATTGGATTAAATAGTGCTGTTCTTTTCAGCAGCATGTAATCAGAAATATACAGTAATTAATATTCTAGTCCATGATGCTGCCTGGACTAGAGGCTATGTCTTATGAAGATAGGTTGAGCAAGCTAGTACTTTTCTCTTTGGAGTGAAAAGGATTAGAGAAGACTTAATAGAGGTGTACAAAATGACAAGAGCATAGATACAGTGCATACTGTGGCCAGAGACTTTCTGACAGGGTGGAAATGGCTAATACAACAGGTCATAATTTTAAGGTGATTGGAGGAAAGTATAAGGGGGATGTCAGAGATCAGTTCTTTACACAGAGAGTGGTAGATGCATGGAACACTCCTCTGTTAGATATAGTGATAGGGTCATTTAGGAACTTCTTAGATAGACACCTCCAGGTAGAAAAATAGAGAGCTGTAAAAGAGGGAAGGGTTAGATTGATCTTAGAGTAGTTAAAAAGATTGACACAACCTTGCAGGCTGAAGGGCCTGCACTACGCTGTAACTTTCAAAGTGCAGATGCCACAGAAGTAGGTGGTGTTCACAGTTGATACAGGGCTGTGGATCACAAATGAGTAATAACAAAGCATACAGCAGGTTATTAATCAGATGGAGCATTTTAAGATAGAGTTTAATCCCAACTGTTATGTTTTCTAACTCTAAAACATAAAACTAATTGAAAGAAAAACATGGAGCCAGGAATAATGCAACTACTATATAGACATCCTCAACAGAATATATTTTAAATCGTCTCATTCAGGACTAAAGATTTAATCATTGTGGAAGATTTCAGCATGAATGGTACAACTCTTTATCCCCACATGAGGCAATCTCCATCAAGGGAAAGTTTGTCCCAGCGCTGGTAAATTTGGGGAACTGAAATTCCTCTGCACATTATTCCAACTATTTGGGATAATATCTTTCCTGACACACTGTTTGGCAGGTGAGACTTGTGACTGTGAAATAATCTCAGGTTCTGGAGTTTCCTCCATGGTGGTTGTAGGAGTTTACTCTGGGATTGCAGGAAATGGTTCTGACAGCTCTGGACACCTTTCTTCTCCAAGATGTTCTTGGCATCTTCTGGACTTGTTGGCCTCCCAAGCAACATGTCGGTGAGAGGCCTGATCTGCTGATCTATCCCACACCAGAAGACAAAGCTTCAAGCCAATGCTTTCATTTTGACCATGCCTAGTTGACCCACAAGTAGCTTCACCAACACTTTGGTTCTCAGCTTGGATGGTACAACAACTCTCAATCCCCATATGAGGCAATTTCCATCAGGGGAAAGTTCAGCCCTGCGCTGGTAAAAATGGGGGAACTAGAATTTCTGTTGCACATTCCACCCATTTTGAGTTTCCATGTAGACCTGAGACAAAGTGGGGTCTTTTCTGGTTTCTCTTTGGATCATTTCTGCCATAGTAGGGAGAATTTCAATTTGCATTTGGGAGATTACATCAAGAGGAATGTCCTCTTTGGTAAATTTTTCAGGTATTTCCTTTTCCAAGGGCACATGAGACAATCCATCAGCACTGCTATTATTACTTGTCCTCTTGAATTCGATCTCGTAACTGTATCCTCCAAGAAACAGAGTCCATCTCTGTATTTGTGATTCTGCTGTTAGAGGAACATCATTTTGTGGATGAAAATGGACACTAATAGCTGATGATCAGTACTGAGGATAAACTCTCTCCCATACATGTACTGGTTTAAATGCTCTAAACACCAAACCAGACACAAGGCCTCTCTATCAATCTGTGCAATACTCACAACACGCTGGAGGAACTCAGCAGGTCCTCCAGCAGGAACTCCTGATGAAGGGTTCCGGCCCGAAGCATCGACCGATCTTTTCCACGGATGCTGCCCGACCTGCTGAGTTCCTCCAGCGTGTTGTGAGTGTAGCTTTGACCCCAGCATCTGCAGATTATTTTGTGCTATCAATCTGTGCGTAGTTTTCCTCTGCAGCAGTCAGGGAATGTGATGCAAAGGCTATGGAATGTTCACTTCCATCACTCATTACGTGAGATGACTGCATCTATACCATAAGGCAAGGCATCACAAACAAGTTTCACTGGACGATGTGGATCATAATGTATGAGTACGGTGTCAGATGTCACCATTTCCTTTACCTGTTGGAAAGCCACCTCACACTGCTTTGACCATTGCCATTTCTTCCCGATCTGTGGTATGGAGCACAGTAGCCAGAATTGGCAGGAACTTGTTATATTAGTTGACAAATCCTAAAAAGGACTGCAATTGTGACACATCCTTTGGCCTTGGGGCATCCACCACTGCTTGAATTTTCTCAGCACTCATATGGAAACCATGTGCGTCAATAATGTGACCATAGTTAAGTAATGCTTGATTTAAAGAATTCACACATGTTGTGTCGTGCTCTGAGCCCATAATCTTCTAATCTTTTTAACACTGTATTGAGGTTTTGCAGATATTCCTTGTCATCCTTACTAGTAAAAATTATGTCATCCAGGTAACACTGAGTGCCTGTCAGCCTTGCAGCACCTGGTCTATAGCATTCTGTCAGGGTGCAGGTGCAGATATTACTCCAAAAGTAAGGCTATTATAGCAATAAAATCTTTTGTGAATGTTTATGGTGAGAAATACTTTGGATTCTTCTTCCATCTCTATCTATAGGTAGGCTTCGGCTAAGTCCACTTTGCTGAAGTGTTTTCCTCCAAAAAAAAATTTGCAAAGGTATCCTCTATCCTGAGCAGAATGGTACTGATCTACTTTCAGAACTGGGTTGATGGCGACTTTAAAACCACCACAGGTCCTGACAGACCCATTCTTCTTGACTACTGGGACCACTAGTGTTGCCCATGGGCTCCACTCAACCTTGCAAAGAATTCCTACAGCCTCCACACTATCTAACTCACCTGCTACTTTATCACAGACAATATAAGCAAGTGGACGGGCTTTGCAAAACTTAGCTGTGGCATTTTGATTTAGCACTATTTTTCCCTTGATAAGTTTGAGTTTTCCAATGCCGTCCTTGAACACTGCTGTAGCATCACCTAGTACCTTTCTTAATTCGCTTTCAGTTGACTCTACAGCATGGAATGTGGCATATAGATGGGGGATGGATCTCCAATCAAGTTGTAGTTGTCTCAGCCAATCACATCCCCACAATACTAGCCCTCCTGTTTTTACTATATACAAGCCCAATATGACTTGTTGGTTATTGTATTTCACTATTACAAATGTCATTCCCTTGGGAGTTATCTTTTCTCCATTATAAGTTGGATGACTGCAGGCTTCAATTCAATATCTTTGAAATGACATTCACACTCATTTTGTAGAAAGATTGAAACAGCTGAACCAGTGTGCAAGTCTATTTTAATAAATTTGCCATTCACTTCTGATGTAAGCTTTATTGTTTGTCTATTGTTAGTTTTCATATTCTAGATCTCAAGAGTACTCAGTTCTGTGTCACTCTCATAATTATCAGATTTTTCATCAAGAGCTTGCAGATTAGTGCTCTTTTTGAAACTACAGTTTGAACTTTTATCTTTTCCTCTTCCCTGTGCAGTCCATTTATTTTTGTCTACCGAACATGCTCTTTGGATGTGTCTTACAATGTTGCGTTTTCTGCAAGCTGTACTGTTAAACCTGTGTTGGTCTGGTGTATGTGAGCCCCTGCAACAATGATAACAGAATTTATTTGACCAAGTCGGTTTCCGTTTAGATGTTGCAATTTTGTTCGTGCTCACTATCATTCCTGCCTGCTTTTCTGTTTGCTGTTTCCATTGATACATCGAGTTCAACTGCACTTTTAAATGTGAATTGTGTTACAGTTAGGATCTGTTCTTGAATGCTTTGTTGTAAGATTTCACAAAATAAATGATCTCTCAGTGCATCATTAAGCCCATCACTGAACTGGCTATGCTCAGACAATTTCTTCAATTGAGCCACATACACTGAAATAGACTGCCTTTCCTTTTGTTTCCATTTATGAAGCCTAAAATGCTCTGCAATCAACAATAGTTTCAGTTCTAAATGTTACTGTATTAATTTCACAATATCAGCAAAGCTCATTTCAGCTGGTTTGGTTGGACATGTCAAACTTCTAAGCAAAACTGGCACTCGAATACCTTTCCACCAAATGCACTCAGCAAAACTGGCATTCGTTCCTCATAAACTATTTAATTTGCTTCAAAATACTGCTCAATTTGCTCAATATACAATCTCCAGTTATCTTTTTTTTGCAATCGAATGCATCTATCTTTCCTGTGTAGCCAGCCAGTTCTGCTGTTTTTTAAAATTTATGATTATTATCACTTGGTACTCATTGTATATGAACCTGTGAATTCATCCATTTTCTGCCTTTTTTAAAACTTGACTATCTTCCTTTTCCCCTTGTGAAGAAACAAGTGTGTTGCACTTTTTAAAAACCTCAACGTCTAGCTGATTTTTAAAACTCAAACGCCACACTGCGCTTTTTTTAAGACTCAAACCTCTTGCTGCATTTCAGCAGGTAGGTGGTCACCCCTAGTTTGTTCATAGGATCAAAAGTTCATTTATTATCAAAACTACAGTATGTGTGCAGTATACAACTCTGAGTTTCGCTTTCTCCAGATAGCCATACAAAAAAGAAAACCATGGATGTCATTCAAAGAAAAACGTCAACCCCAGCACAAAAAAAAATGTTGCAAACGGCAACACGATCATCAACCCCCCCCACCACACTAAAAAACTGCACAAATGGTAACAAGAATATTAAATGCCTACGCAGAAAAATACATTGTGTAATTGGCAAGAACATTAAACTCTAAATCCCAACCCCACCCCCTTCAGAATAAAAACTAACAAATTGCACTAAATGGCAACAAGAAAGAACGGGCCAAAACTTAGAATAAAAAAAACATCAAACTGTTAAAGAGTCCTGTCTAATCCATAAATCACAGGACTTCAGTAACAACCTCTGACAGCACTGAGAGGGAGAGAGAGACCACTCGTACACGGAGGCCTTCCCTCGGGAGCAGTGAGCAATAGGCCGTCACAAACACCTATGCTCGGGAACAGTGAACAAGAGATCTGTCACAGCACAAGCAAACAAGAGATCTGTCATAGCACAAGCAAACAAGAGGTAGGTAGTTGGTGCTGGATACTCACTCATCTTCCACATTCACTTCAATATTTCAATCTTCCTCTATGCTTTAATCAGAGAGAAATGGATTTGATCATGGGCTTGCGTCCTGTCTTTGAGCCTCTTTATTTGGCACTGTTGTGATTTGTAACTCAGAAACATAAAACTAATTGAAAGAAAAACAGAGCCGGGAATAACATGCGTACTCTAGTTTCATTTTAACTTTAGCAAGGTGCACACATGTGATGTGGAGGCATGATGACATTTGTCATTTACATATTTTTACATATAATCTGTAATGTATTAAACAAAGAATGCTTAATCAAATGATATATTTACAATATTACTGAAATATTAAATACAGAACACCAACAAGTCAAAGTGATGCATTTTGGGAAGACATATAGGGTAGGGAATTAAGGAATGTTGATGAATGGAGGGACTTTGGGATTCAAGTCGTAAGTTCCTTGGAAGTGGGAACATACATAGGTGGATAGGATGCTGAAGAAGGCATATGCCATGCTTGCCTTCATACAGTAGATCAGGGAATAGAAGATGCTGCAATTTTATAAAGCAGAGGTTTTGCCCTCCAGCAATTCGCCAAGCCTTTCCACGTAGCCACCTACCAACAGATAAGGTGTCTCGGATCTGCCCCCTAACATCTCCCCCACCTCAGCATTGCAATCGTTTGCAATCTTCGATCATCCCATTGGGCTGAACTGAAAGACATGCTTTTTACATCTCAACAGTATCTCCCCTCCTCCCCATCTATCCCCCAGTACAAGAGGCATTTCTAGGCTCTTTCGTTTTACCCTCATCCCAGCAACACAATATATATATATGTATATTGGAGCACCAGTGATGCTGTTGAGTGGCCAATTCAAGAGCCTCATCCGCCCTCACCCACCACAGCCATAACCAGATTGATCTTTTTAGTCTGGATTTGGAAGAGGAGGATTGGGAAATATGATTTCAATCACTTTCTTAGTTTATATATGTCTTGTGTTTGTGTGGTTTTATGGTCTCCATACAACTATTGGCACAGCTACTCTCTCGGACATTTTATTCTAATTTATCCAGTTTCTTTTAAATTTGCTGTTACGGAGCACAAGGAACCCATCCAGACTAGCATTAGACCCAATTTAACAATGATACAAAATTGTTATGTTATACTTATCGCCATACCTTTCCATCGAAATATGAAGGTGTGACTTTGAAGCAGCAATGCTGCAATTGTGCTTCTAAGTTAGTTTGAATTGTCTCAGCCAGTCAGCTTTCACTGTCAGCTACAATTATTGGTAACTGTACTCACTACTTGTAGTGTTTCATTATGCTTTGTATTTGAGGTGATTTCTGTAAACCTCAATAGAGTAAGCTTTTAGAGTGAAGGTACCTTTCGTCAATAGTAAAGTACTGAACATGTTAAAGTCAGCATCCTAAATTATTTGTAAATTATCTGCGGCGATATCAATTTGCACCTGGCTATTAATGAATACTTTATTCAATAGTCTGTCCATTTGTTGCTGTTACTCCAGTGCCATTGTATAATCTCAAATGCCTGCATAAATGGTCAAATAATAAAATTCTCCTGGTGCTCTGTTGAAAAGCCACTGAAACTATTTTTGATTCTTTTCTTAGCTTTGGATTTGAAGGCTGCTGAAATCTGTCTGTTTTTAGCAATTGAAATATTTGACTATTGAGTGGACTAGGCTGCAGGTTAGCCTTTGCAACAGTAGGAGCTATTCCAGCTGGTCTCACCAGTACGCTACAGGCTTCTTTTAATAGCTAAGGACTTATCTTGAATGCAGCTGTGCCTACTGCATGTGGTGAACAAGGTTCTCCGGAATTGTTGTATGCCATTTCCATTGACACAAATTTGAAGGTCAGGCTTGGCATGCTTAACATCTATGACTGGAATCCATATATAATCCCATCACATAAAGCAAAGACTAAGAATGCACCAGAAGTGCATTGTAATGAGTTCTTTCATGAAAGAATATACTCAGTATTTGTCTTAATCTGCTCCTGGCCTCATGTCCCAAAATTAGAATTTCTAATTCGAGCTAGAAGGAGTAAAAATAAGATGAGCTAAGATGACTGAGGAATGACCGATATAGTACAAGAAATCCAGCTGTATTTTTCAATGCCCAGATGGAGAATGAAGTGCTATTCTCCGTGCCTGCTTTGGGTATCACTGTGAAAGTACAGGAAACAACAGACTAGTAAATCAGAGTGGAAGTGGATTGGGCAATTAAAGTGACAAGTGGAAGGACGACCAAGGTATGCAAAGCAATCACCCAAGTTGACTTGGTTTCTCCAGTGATGACAAGACCAATTTGTGAACACCAGATACAGTTCTCTATATTGGAAGAAGTGCAAGTGAAATGCTGCTTCATATGGAAAGACTGTGTCCCAGCATGATGGTGAAGGAATTGGTAAACGACCGCTACCCACCCCCCACCCCACCCCGCCCCCAGCAGCTTCATAAGCTTTTTTCACCTTTTCAGTTGATTGTCACCCTTCACACAGTTGCACCATGTCCTGGTGTTTTCTGTAACTTTTAGAGTTCCAGAATTTCTTATTTTTTAATGTACAGAACTTTCAGAAACTTGACAATTTAAAAAAATTACCGTGGTCACCATGTCAACTAAGAAATTCCGTGTGAAGCTTTCATTTGTCTTTCAATATGTCTGACTTTTCTCTCCTGTGTTGTGCATTGCAGTGCTCTAAAAACAAACCTTCTCTACCCAGGTAACATTGACTCCATAGCAGACTTCTATTTGACGCAAACATGACAAAATCTGCAGATGCTGGAAATCCAAAGCAACTCACACAAAATGCTGGAGGAACTCAGCAGGCCAGGCAGCATCTATGGAAAGGAGCAAAGAGTCGATGTTTCGGGCCGAGACCCTTCATCAGAACTGGAAAAATAAAGATGTGAAGTCAGAGTAAGAAGGTGGTTGGAGGGGAGGACAAAGTACAAGGTGGTAGGGGAGAGGGGGAGTGGGTGAAGTAAAGAGCTGCAAAGTTAATTGGTGAGAGACATAAAGGGCTGGAAAAGGGGGAATCTGATATGAGAGGATAGAAGACCATGGAAGAAAGGGAAGGATGAGGAGCACCAAAGGAAGTGATGGAAAGGGAAGGGAAGGAGATAAGGTGAGAGAGGGAAACAAGAATGGGGAATGGTGAAGGAGAAGTGGGTAATTACTGGAAGTTTGATAGATCGATGCTTGTGCCATCAGGTTGACAGCTAACCAGACAGAATTTCAGGTGTTGCTCCTTCAACCTGAGTGTGGCCTTATCGTGGCAGAATTGAAATGGGTGGCTACAGAGATATCCCACTTTTTCTGGCGGACAGAGCATCGGTGCTCTGTGGTCTTCCAGTCTAGGTCAGGTCACACCGCTGTATAGGAGGCCACACCAGGAGCACTGGATACAGTAGATGGCCCCCAACAGACTCACAGGTGAAGTGCTGCCTCACCTGGAAGGACTGTTGGGGGCTCTGAATGGTAGGGAGAGAGAAGGTGTAGGGGCAGGTGTTCTGTTTGTAAGGGTAAGTACCAGGATGGAGATGGTAGAGGTTATGGCGAATTATATGCTGGACACAGAGGCTAGTGGGGTGATAGGTGAGGACATGAGGAAATCTTCAAGTAAATTTGAGGGCAAGGTGGAAATTGGAGGCAAAGTAGATAAAATCGATCACCACGTCATGGGGGCAGGAAGCAGCACCAATGCAATCGTAGATGTAGTATAGGAAGAGTTGGAGAGTAATACCTGTGTAGGCTTAGAACTTAGGCCGTTCCATGTAGCGACGAACAGGCAGGCATTGCTGAGACCCTTGTTTACATCTTTGGTTTGAAGAAAATGGGAGGAGAAGAAGGTGAAATTATTGAAAGTGAGGACCAGTTCTGCCAGACTAGGAGAGTAGAGATGGAGGGAAACTGGTTGGGTCTGTTGCTCAGAAAGAGACGGAGAGGTTTAAGGCCCTCCTGATGGTGGCTGGAAGGGTAAACCTCCATCCCCCAGCAGGGGTAGGGGTGTGTGTTCACCCGTGTGTTTCCCCTCTATTTGACACACTCCCAATCCTACGGACGGGTGCCGGCCTTGTACGCTTGCGCATTCTTCCGTACCGGTCCCGGCTCTTCACGCATGCGTATTCCGCCGTACTGCGCTCCCTCCCCTCCCTTTTGCACGCATGCGTGTTCTTCCGCGCCCGTCGTGGTTTTGTATGCATCTGCACGGCGTGAATGGTGTTGCGCAGACGCATTGAGTTAAGCGGATGTGGCGGAGCAGGCTGCTTGATGTCCGTGCTGGTCCGTGGCCAAAGAGCATTCTCTCCTTGTTCAATGGCTACACCAGTGACTCCAGACTGAAAGTCAGTGACGCGCTCTTAAGAGCGGCGAGCCAAAGTGAGCAAGAGGTAGTGCGGGTCCAGGTAACTGCGCCAGTCTTGTAGAGTGAGGGCCCTATCGCGGGAAGCTGGGAAACGTTTCTTCTCTCCCTGAATTACAGGGTCAGACACCTCTACCCTTCCTTGTCTGGTCTTCGAATCATTAGTGAAGTAGTTCCTGGAGAGGTACAGAAGGCAATTCTGGAACAAAGGAGGTTTAGAGGAATATTACAGGAAGGAACAATGCATCTTGTCTGCTATAAATATTTATCCCACCTTGGTGTGACAGGTTTTAACCATGCTCTGGTGGAAAAAAATTATACAAGCCCCATTTAAGTCTCTTGCCCCTTTTTAAAAAATAGCTATTGGTTATGGACATCACTGCTAAGGGTAAAAGTGTACGCTACCTATGGCCCACATTTTTTACATCTCATTGAACTCCTTGTCAACTTTATTATAGATGAATGTTTCAGCTTTCATGAGATCCTGAATCTCTACACGTTTCCAATAGAATCTCAGTGGACTGGCAATTTATTGAGCAAGTATTTTTCCATTTTAAAGTATGTATATCAATTAGTAAAACAGTAATGTTATTTCTCCCCTTAATGGAAAGATACAAAGATAGACACAGTTTGGGACTGAGTTTAAGATCTACTGAGTTAACCAGGATACAGTGAAATTGCTTACATACTTGGCTATGGTAATTATTGCTAATAACCCTTGATGGTCAGGTGCATATTGATACATTAGATGTTTGAGGAGGTTTAGTATGTCACCAAAGATTTCTGCAAATTTTTATAGATGGAGAGTATTCTGACTGGTTGCATGTTCAGAATTGTAAGAGGCTGCAAAGAGTTATGGACTCAGCCAGCACAATCAAAGACACAACCCTCTTCGTCAGCAAAAACATTTTCAAGAGATGGTGTCTCGAGAAGGTGCCATCCATCACTAAGGTGACCCTCATCATCCAGGACGTGCCCTCTTCTCGCTTCTACCATTGGGAAGCTGGTACAGGGACTTGATGACCCAAACGATGATTTTGGAGCAACTTGTTTCTGCCATCAGATTTCTGAATGGTCCACGAGCATTGCCTTGTTACTTTTGTTTTAATGCCCTATTTATTTACTTCTGTCTATGGATTTTCATGTCTTTGCACTGTACAGCTGCCACAAAACAACAAATTTTGCACGGTGTCAGTGACAGTAATTCTGATTACTATCTGCCACATAGCCAACAAGCAGTATCATATTGTAACTCTACGGTTGTATTCAAATATGCATCTTTTTTTTGTCTTTGAGCTTTCTTCAGCTTTATTGAGAAATTTTAGGTTGGTGGAAGGTATTTGGGAGTAGATGTGGAAAGAGCATAGAAGATAGGGAAGCTTATTAAAAAAAAACAAAGTAACAAAAAGCAAACAGAAGGAGAGATAAAATGAAATGTGAAGGGAAACTAACCAAAAATATCAGAGGATTTTTCAGATATATAAAGAGTAAAAGAGAGGTGAGACTGGATATTGGACTTCTGGAAAACGATGCTGGAGAGGTAGTAATGGGAACAAAGAAATAGTGGATGAGTTTAAGTACTTCAGTGTGGAAGACACTAGCAGTACGTCAGAAATCTGAGAGTGTCTGTGGGCAGAAGTGAATGTAATTGCTATTACTAACAAGGAGGTGCTTGAGAGCCAAAAGGTCTGAAGGTAGTAAAGTCACCTGGACTGGATGGACTACACCCCATGGTTCTGAAAAGGTAGCTGAAGATATAGTGGAGACATTAGTAATGATCTTCGAAAATCACCGGATTCCAGAATGAAAAATTGCAACTGTCATTCCACTCATTAAGAAGGGAGGGAGGCAGAAGAAAGAAAATTGTAGGCCAGTTAGTCTGGACTTCAGTTGTTGGGAAGATGTTGAAATCCATTATTAAGGATAAGATATCAAGGTACTTGGAGGCACCTGGTGAAGTAGGCCAAAGTCAGTGTGGTTTCCTTAAAGGGAAACCTTGCTTGACAAATCTGTTGGAATTCTTTGAGGAAATAACAAGCAGGATAGACAAAGGAGAGTCTGGGAATGATAACTTGAGTTTTCAGAAGGGCTTTTTCAAGATGCTTACATGAAACTGCTTAACAAGGTAAGAGCCCATAGCATTACAGAAAAGATACGAGCATGGATGGATTGGCTGACTGGCTTTTTTGGTTGGCTCCTGGCAACTCGTGTATACTGCAGGGGTCTGTGTTGTGACAACTTCTTTTCAGATTATATGTCAGTGATTTGGTTGATGGAGTTAGTGGTTTTGTGGCCAGGTTTGCAGATGATACAAATAGGTGGAGGGTCAGTGTTGAGGTAGCAGGGAGTCTGCAAAAGGACTGAGACAGATTGAGAGAATGGGCAAAAAAGTGGCAGATGTAGTGTTGTGAAGTGTATGGCCGTGCACGTTATTAAAAGGGATAAAGGCATAGATTATTTTCTAACTGGGGAGAAAGTTCAAAAATCAGAGGTGCAAAGGGACTTGGGAGCCCTTTTGGAGGATTTTCAAAAGGTTAACTTACCGGTTGAGTCGGTGGTAAGGAAGGCAGATGCAATGTTAGCATTCATTTTGAGAGGATTAGAATATAAGAGCAAGGATGTAATGCTGAGACTTTATGAGGCATTTGTCAGGCCACACTTGGAATATTGTGAGCAGTTTTGGGTCCCTTATCTAAGAAAAAGTATGCTGGCTTTGGAGAGGGTTCAGAGGTTGTTCACGAGAATGTTTCCCGAGTGAAAGGGTTAACATATGATGAATGTTTGACAGCTGTGGGCCTGTACTCACTGGAGTTCAGAATGTTGAGGGGAGATCACATTGAAACCTGTTGAACTTTGAAAGGCCTAGGTGGTGTGGATGTATTTCTATGTGGATTCGTACCAGCGGAAAACTTGGCCCATGTGTTTTAAGTCCATAATTTTGATATTGTTGAGAAACAATAACATTTGCCCAGTCAGTTGCAAAGAAAATTTCTATGTAAAAAACTGTGTGCAATTTTATTTGGCAAAAAATGTTAGTGCTGGGAGTGGGTTGTTACTGAAGTTGTTGGGGGTGTGATGGTGGCCGTGGAACAGCAGCAGTTGATGTTATTTAGAATATTGTGTTTATTTATTGTAAAATGTGTCCATAAAAATAAATAACGTATTACATTTTGTATAATAAACTTCTTGGGGCTTATTTTTCTTCACACCACTTCTTTTGAAAATTATTTCTGCCTGATGCTTTTTATCTTGAAGGGTTGGATACGGTCGGTACGTGCACAGAAGGACATTACATTTTTGCATATTAATGATGGAAGTTCACTGCAAAGTCTTCAAATAGTGGCACATCCAGATTTAGATATCAGGTAAGAGAATAGAATTATTTTTCTTCTAATAATGTAAATGCAGTGGAATATATCTAAATATTTTACGTAAGGTATAAAGTTTTGTTCCAAAGGACACCTCTTGCATAATAGTAGTAAAAACAAAGAGAAATTAGGTGTCACATGTAATTATGTCCTCAAGACCTTACAAAGTATTTCTCTAGTAATAAGGTATTTTTTGAAATGCAGACACTAAACGCTACATCCTACTACAAACACAAATTAAATCAGGAGCCATTTAATGTATTTTTAATGGTCCAGCACAAGGGAACTTCTCAGCTGCTCTTTAAGTTGTGTAGCGGGATCTTTTACAACTAACTTAAGTACAGTCAATTATCTGGTAATGCACATCTTAAAAGTTTGTCCCAACTTTGTAATTCAAGAATTTAAATAGATTATGTAATTAAATCCCAAACTGTGATCATTAATAATTTGCATAACATGAGCTTTCCAAATGACTGAATAGATCAATTAATGTATTGTTTCAGGCAATTACTACTTTAGTTTCTATTCAGTTATTTTTTAAATCAGTAGATAAAAAGAACATTTCTGGTAGAATATAATTTTTCATGTTTTACAATAGCTGCTTCTGAACAATTAATAATATTTTAATTTTTCTTTATAATTTTATCATTCTTAACCAGAACTTACGACATTGGGGTAGTATAGTTCCTGTTATTGTATTCAGTGCACATTTTCTAATTTATTAATATTTTTATAAGTATAATTTTTATTTTGGTCATGTCGCTTGTGCTGTTACAAGTCTGAAGACTGATAAAGTATCAAAAGGCATAATTGCATTATTTTTATGAAAAATAACTATTTTGCATATATTTGCCTATAGAGTGGGATGTTACTCTTTGTTAAATGATTCCCACGATGTGGTATATGCCCATTGGTAGCTCATTGATTCAGACTAACTGGAGCTGTTGATGTTTTCAGCCCTCCAAATCAATTGTGGAGCTAAGTGGAGTTCACAGTTTTTTTTTGTCTTGCAATAAAACCCCTCCATCAGTGACAACACAATTGTGCTGAGATGGTAATAGATAAGAAATTACTTTTTGAAACATATTGGATTACAAATGTATCCATGGCTGCTTGTGCTAAATTGTAGCTGTACATTACATTGCAAATTCAATTTAAAGCCCCATTAATCTCAAAAAACTTTCCAATTCTCTTGATCATTCCTCAAATTTAACAATGCAACAACGAATTTCATGATGTATATCAGTGATAATAAACCTGATTCTGAATCTTCAGTTGTGATAATGCAGCACGGGGTAGAGCCGCTGCCTCACCGCCCAGAGATCTGGATTTGATCTGCACCTCCTGTACTGTCTGTGTGTGCAGTCTGCACATTCTCCCTGTGTCTGTGTGGTTTTCCAGGGGGCTTCAGTTTCCTCCCATATTCCATTGGATTGGTAGGTTCCCGAGTATGTAGAGGAGATAATGGGAATGCTGAGAGGCATTAAATGGATTGTTTGGGTGCCACAGTAGTGTAGCGGTGCTCTGGTTTCCTCCCACAGTCGAAAGATGTGCCGGTTAGTAGGTTAATTGGTCATTGTAAATTGTCCCTCGAGGAGTTGCTGGGTGGCACGGTTTGAAGGGTCTGTTCCACAGTGTATCTCAATAAGTAAATAAACCGAAATTATATTCCATTCGCAAGACTAGGGGAAATGTGCTGGCTTTGCACATAACAGCTTTCTTAAGTTAACAGATATCATTAAACTATTTAATAATTTATTAAGTGATATAACAGCAGAGAGTTGAAATGCAGAGAACACCAGCATAAGTATGTGTCTTGAACTTGGCTTACTAATGTTTTAGCCTGTCAATCTTGAAATTAATAGGTGAACACTTCCGGCTAAAGAAGAATTTCAAGCGTACTCACCAAGCAAATACTTGCCAGTTACAACACCAATTTGTTTAGACAATAATCTTTAATTATAATAAGTATGATAATTAAGGTGCTCAATAATATGTAGCTTTGTATTAATTTGGTGTGCTGACCGGTAGGCACATTTTGAATTGAATTGACTTTATTTCTCACATCCTTCACATATGTGAGGAGTAGAAATCTTTACATTGCATCTCAGTCTGAATGTGCAATGTGCAAATTATAGTAATTTGTGATATATACAGTACAGTAAGATATACAACAGAACAGTCAATATAACTTAGAGATACAATTGTGTCAGCATGAATTAATCTGTCTGATGTCCTGGTGGAAGAAGCTGACTCAGAGCCTGTTGGTCCTGGTATTAATTCTGTGGTACAGTTTCCTGGATGTTAGCAGCTGGAACACTTTGCGGTTGGGGTGACTCAGGTCCCCAATGATCCTTTGGGCCCTTTTTACGCACCTGTCGCTGTAAATGTCCTGAATAATGGGAAGTTCACATCTACAGATATGCTGGGCTGTTCATACCACTCTCTGCAGAGCGCTGTGATTGAGTGATACGGTCAGTCAAACTTCTCTCAGTTATGCCCCTGAAGAAAGTGCTTAGGATTTCGCAACTCATGCCGAACTTCTTCAACCGTCTAAGGTGAAAGTGGTGGTGTTGTGCTTTTTTCACCATATAGCTGATATGTACAGACCAAGTGAGATCCTGGGTGATGTGTATACCAAGGAACTTGAAGCTATTCACACTCTCAGCCCCAGATCCATTGATGTCAATAGGGGTTAGCCTGTCTCATTCCTCCTGTAGTCCACAACTAGCTCCTTTGTTTTTGCGACATTGAGGGAGAGGTTGTTTTCTTGACACCACTGTGTCAGGACGATGACTACTTCTCTGTAGGCTGCCTGGTTATTATTTGAGATAAGGCCAATCAATGTATCATCTGCAAATTTAATTAGCAGATTGGAGCTGTGGGTGGCAACACAGACATGGGTGTACAGAGAGTAAAGGAGGGGGCTCCTTTACATTTACATTTTTGTGTAATGCTTGAACATTGTTCCAGTTATCATAGAGTCATCGAGACGTACAGCAGAGAATCATGCCCTTCAGCCCACCTGGTCCACGCCAAAACCATTTGAACAGCCTAATCCCATCGACCTCCAGCAGGACCATAGCCCTCCATGTCCTACCATCCACGTACCCATCCAAACTTCTCTTAAACATTGAAATCAAGCTTGCACACACCACTTGTGCTGGCAGCTCATTCCACATTCTCACAACCCTCTGAGTGAGGAAGTTTCCCCTCATGTTCCCCTTAACTTCTTACCTATCACCCTTAAACATGACCTCTGGTTGTAGTTCCACCCAACCTCAGTGGAAAAAGCCTGCTTGCATTTACCCTATATATACCCCTTATTGTTCTGCATATGTCTCAAATCTCCTCTCAATCTTCTACGTTCTAAAGAAGACAGTCCTAACCTATTCAATATTTCCTGATAACTCAGGTCCTCCAGACCCAGCAACATCTTTGTAAATTTTCTCTGTACTCCTTTCAACCTTGTTTACATCTTTTCTGTAGGTAGGTGATTAAAACTGCACACAATACTCCAAATTCGGCCCCACCAACATCATAAACAATTTCAACATAACCACCCAAGTCCTTTACTAAATACATTGATTTATGAAGGGCAATGTGCTAAATGATTTCTTTACGACCCTATCTATCTGTGAAGCCACTTTCAACGAATTATAGACCTGTATTCCCAGATCCCTTTGTTCCACCACACTCCTCAGTGCCCTGTGGTTCACTATGTAAAAGCTACTCTGGTTGGTCCTACCAAAGTGCAACACCTCACATTTGTCTGCATTAAATTCCAACTGTCATTTTTCCAGCTGGTGTAGATCCCTCTACCAGCCATGATAGCCTTCCTCACTGTCCACTACACCCCCAATCTTTATGTCATCTGCAAATCTGCCGATCCAGTTAACAATATTATCATCGAGATCATTGATATACAACAAAGGACCCAGCACTGATCCCTGTAGCATACCGCTGGTCACGCTGGCACGGGCACACACGGCCAGCAACCTTGTGGGCAGCACTCGCAAGAGGGCACCACTCAAGCTACGACTGAACACGAAGAGCAATACCCCCAGAGTCTCCTGAGGGAGGGGAGGATGAGAGACTCAACAGGACGGTCATACCGGCAACGGCCAGGACAGGAAACATGACTACGAGGAAGTTGAAGCAAACAACACTGACCGGAGAGGAATTCACAGTAAGATGTCATTGCGGGAAAGTCTGCAAAAACATCAGAGGGCTCCAGATACACCAGAGCAAGTCTAGATGTGGATCAATGGTGACCCAAGTGCAGCGCACAGACTTAGTGTCCGGTGAGATGAAGGAGAATTCCAGCCAGGAAGCATCCCACAGAGATGAAGATCTCTCCGCACTTGAGTCGCCTCAGCACCGAACAACAGACCTAGTGAGTTCCTCTTCGGTTACCCCAATCCATTTGTCAAGGAAAGACAGGATCAAATGGCCTAGATCATCAGACAACGTCGCCTGGATGCAGTCCGATGATCATCTAGACGGCATCCTGGAAGCTGCCTTAGCAGATCCAGTACACAGAAAGATTGACTCACTCACAGCCATAGCGTACAATCTAGCTAAGGAACAATTTGGCCCAATGGAGCAGAGAAGCCAGCCAGAGTTACCGCGGCAACTGAATAGGAGGGAAATGGAGATTCGTCGCTTGAGAGGCGAATTAAAGGCGCTCAACAAGAGGTTTAAAACCAGGTCACCGGCTGAAAATGAAGGTATTAAGGACTTAACCAGCATGCTGCGGGAAAAGCTGAGCAAACTCCAGAGGGCGGAACATCTGCGTCAGCAAAGAAGGAAGAAAAAGAAAAGGCAAGCGCAGTTTGTGAGCGATCCATTCAGCTTCACCAGGACTCTTCTCGGCCAGCAAAAATCTGGTATACTATCCAGCTCGAAGCCAGAGGTAGAGGAGTTCCTGCGGGAGGCACACAGTGACCCACGGAGGGGTCAGGGACTCGGAACCAGTCGGGCTGTGCGTAGACCAGAAAATCCATCAGTTGAGCTGAATGTGAAGGAGCCTACGTGGCAGGAAATCCAGGACATCATCCGGAAAGCTAAAGCATCGGTTGCCCCAGGCCCAAGCGGCATACCTTATAAGGTGTACAAGAAATGCCCAAAACTTCGGAAGCTGTGGAAGGTCATGAGAAAGATCTGGGCTAAAGGTACTATTCCATCAAGTTGGAAATTGGCAAAGGGATGCTTTATTCCAAAGGAAGAGGTTTCTTCCACAATTGCTCAGTTTAGGACAATTTCTCTCCCGGATGTGGAATGTAAGATTTTCTTTTCTGTGCTCGCAAGAAGACTGACTTCTTACATGACGCAGAACTGCTCTATCAACACATCCATCCAGAAAGGCAGTATTCCAGGCTTTTCGGGGTGTCTGGAACACACCTCAATGATTAGCCATTTGATCCGTGAGGCCAAGCAGAAAAAAGACGACCTAACAGTTGTCTGGTTAGACCTCGCGAAGGCCTACAAGTCTATTCCACATGACCTCATCCTAGAAGAACTCGACCGCTACTGCCTCCCAGTGGCTATTCGAGACATGATCACCAGCTACCTAGGAGGATTCAAACTCAGATTTACATCAGCCCATTTCACAACTAGTTGGCAGGACCTCCAGAAGGGGATTCCAACAGGGTGCACCATCTCCCCCATCCTATTTTGTATGGGAATGAACCTCCTATTATCAGCAGCAGAAGATGTAACCCGCAGCCCGACGCTGGAGTCGGGCATTGTTCAGCCAGGCTCTACGAGGGTTCATGGACGACATCGCTATAACAACTGTGTCACATGTCCAAGCAAGATGGGTATTGGAAACCCTGGGTAATGTAGCCACTTGGGTGAGAATGTCCTTCAAGGCCAGGAAGTCCAGGTGCATGGTGATCAGAAAGGGCAAAGTTACTAGCAAGTTTAGCCTGCAAGTTCAGGGTGAGGTCATCCCTTCCATCGAAGATAGCCTGATAAAATGCTTGGGGAAGTGGTTTAATGTGTCACTTACAGATGGGGCCAATGTCACCAATGCTGTGAAGCAGACAGACGAATGGTTGAAGAAGATCGACAAATCCGGACTTCCAGGTAAATTCAAGACCTGGCTGTACCAATACGGCATTCTGCCCAGGCTTCTCTGGCTCTTCACACTTTATGTGTTCCCCATGACTGCCATAGGGGGCATGGAGAGGAAAACCAACAAGCACCTGCGGAGATGGTGGGGAGTTCCCCCAAGCTTCTCTTCAGTGGGCCTCTACATTCGTTCTGGGCAACTGCAGCTTCCTCTGTCATCTGTTGTGGAGGAATTCAAGGTGGCAAAATGCAGAGCCTTATTAAGCTTGAGAGATTCCAGTGATGTCTTGGTAAAACAAGCAGGCGTTACAACCAGATCTGGGCACAAGTGGGCAGCCAACGCAGCTGTGGAGGAAGCAGTTCTCTGAAGCAGCGAGATATCATCGGCAACCCCTGCGTTGGGCGGCAAGGCCTCGGCTCAGTTCACTTCCAGAAGTGGGGAAACACAAGCATAAGGAACAGGCGAGACATGATACAGGCAGAAGTACGGATCCGTGAGGAAGAGAAGTGGATTTCAAAGGCAGTGGAACAAGGGTCCCAGGGTGCCTAGACAAGATGGGATCTGCCTAAGCGCAAGATCTCATGGGCAGAGTTATGGAGACTGGAGCCCTTCCGTATTTGCTTCCTCTTGCAATCCTTGTATAACACCCTTCCTTCACCATTACATCTGTACACATGGGGGATGAGAGAGGACCCGAACTGTAAGCCCTGTGGTCAAAAGGGGACACTGGCTCATATACTGTCCGGGTGTAAAACAGCTTTAACTCAAGGACGGTATAGGTGGCGCCATGATAAGGTGTCTCTGGCTCTTGCTGACACACTAGAGCGGGAGATGCAAGACGAGGACGGCTGGCACAGATTTGAGGAAGACCATCACCTTCATCAAAGAGGGAGCCAGGCCTTTCATAACCAAACAACCAAAGCCCAATCTGCTGCTAACAGCCAGATCCTGGGAGATGAGGGTCAATGTGGGAAGGAGGTTGCAGTTCCTGGATGTGGTGCACATAACCCTACGCCTGGACATTGTACTGTGGTCAACTGAAGACAAGAAAATAATTCTGGTTGAGCTGACTGTGCTGTGAGAGGAAGGATGGGAAGAGGCCCACGAGAGAAAGGCCTTGAAGTACCAGCCCTTAGTGCAGGAGTGTAAAGACAAGGGATGGAAGGCATGGTTGTTCCCTGTGGAGATCGGCTGCAGAGGTTTCCCAGCCAAAACAGCATGACACTTGTTGTCAGATCTGGGCCTGGACGAAAGGAGCAAAAAACAAGCAGCTCGTAGGATGGGGGAAGAGGCAGAATGAGCCTCTTGTTGGATTTGGAGTAGGTGAGAGGAGGGGAGCTGGAAGCCAGGAACAGATGGGCAGTGATTTGACCACCACTGCTGGCCCACCAACTGGAGAGTGTCCTGGTTAAGGGTCGAAACACTCGGTGAAGGTTGGGAACCACCTGATGACATCTGCTCCTGGCTGAAGGCTACAGTTACCTTATAAGGTAACTGGAGAATGCACCCTAACAGGTGTATGTAACAAGGTCGTTCCTACCAAAGTGCAACACCTCACACTTGTCTGCATTAAATTCCATCTGTCATTTTTCCAGCTGGTGCTGATCCCTCTACCAGTCATGATAGCCTTCCTCACTGTCCACTACACCCCCAATCTTTGTGTCATCTGCAAATCTGCTGATCCAATTAACAATATTATCATCCAGATCATTGATATACAACAAAGGACCCAGCACTGATCCCTGCAGCGTACCACTAGTCACAGGCCTCCAGTCAGTGGCCACCCTCTACTACCACTCTCTGGCTTCTCCCACAAGCCAATGTCTAATCCAATTTATTACCTCATCCTGAATGGCAATCGACTTAAACTTCTTGACTTAGCCTCCCATGCATGACCTTGTCAAATGCCTTGACCATGTAGACAATATCCACTGCCTTGCCTTCATCCACTTTCCTGGTAACTTCCTCGAAAACCTCTAAGATTGGTTAGACATGGCCTACCACGCATGGAGCTGTGCAGACTATCCTTAAGCAGTCCATGCCTACCCAAATGCTTGTATATTCGATCCCTAAGAATACCTTCCAGTAACTTTCCTACAACTGATGTCGGACTCAGTGGTCTATAATTCTCTGGTTTATGTCCAGAGCCTTTTTTAAACCGCAGGACAATATTGGCTATTCTCCAATTCTCTGATACCTCTTCCGTTGGTAAGGCATCACTTGCTGGCAAACTCCCTATAGAAATCTGCATTAGGCTATGAGGAAAATGAAATATTTTTGTAAATTTCTGATGAACATATATTTCTAAGTTGTTTGAAAGGTTAATTTGTTAATGTATTCTATTGGTTTACAAAAACACCTTATTTTCTTCTTTCATTCAGCTGCACCGGGCAGTTAGGAAAATAAATGCATGTTGGCCTTGTTGAAAGAAGATCAGAATATAAGAATAAAGATATATTGCAAAAATTATATCATGCCTTGAAAAGGTTGCAACAGGAATATTGCATACAGTTTTGCTCTCCTTGCCTAAGATATAGTTTAGCTGCTTTTGAGGGACTGCATTTGCCACACTGGTTTCTGGGATGACCCAAAATTCTCTGGAAGTATGGAAGGTGACCTTATTGAAACGTACAAAATTCTGAGATAAAACATTTCTCCTTTTGATCAGAAACTTAGAACTGGGGTCTCAGTCTCAATGGTCACTTATTGTAACAGCAGCCATCTTCACTCAGGGTACTGAATCTTGGAGGCTCAGTTCTTGATTATATTCAGAACTTGGGATACTAGGTTTAGAGTACAATTCAGGAATGGCCTCTACCCTTCTATCATCAGATTTTTGGATTGTCCACTATATTTTGTAATTTATAGTAATTTTACATCTTTGCACTGTTCTGCTGCCACAAAACAAATTTCATGTCATGTAGGGTGATAAATCTCAGAATCAAGTTTATTATTGCTGTCATGTGTCATGAATTTCTTATGGCACAGTACAGTGCAAGACAATTAATATAAGTTACAATTAAAAATATCAAAGGTTCAAAGGTCAAATTTAATGTCGGAGAAATATATACAATTTACATCCTGAAATGCTTTTTCTTTACAAACATCCACAAAAACAGAGAAGTGCCCCAAAGAATGAACGAGTTAAACATGAGAACCCCAAAGTCCCCCTAGCTCCCCCCTCCCGCATGTAAGCGGTAGCAAATAATGATCCCCCTCCCCCCACCAGTAAAAAAAAACGTGCGTCGGTACCATTACCAAACCCAAGCGTGTGCTAAGCAATAGCAAAGACACAGACCAAAGTTACCCTAAAAAATTCGCATTTCATCCGACAATGGACAGACGAAGGGTTCTCTCTCTCTCTCCCTGGCAAGGGAGAGGGAGGTATCCCCCATTTTCACAGCGAGCAGGAGGTAAAACAACAACCCGCTGGTTTATGATGTCAAAAGTCCATTTCATCGCTTTTTTTGAGCTCTGTGTCCGAAGATCGCAAAGACCTTGGATCTTTGGGCCCACAGCGAAAGATTTTCCTTCCTCCCCAACGACGCACAAGTCTCCTGCCATGACACTGACCCTCGATCCGCCCATTTGCAGAGCCCCGAGATTTTGGGCTTCTGAACACGATCGAAACTCAGGCTAAACCCTTGGCATGTCGAATAATGGGCAGTCGTGGAATCCTGAGAATGGGTCCCATTCCCACAAAGAACCGAAGCCTGTGTGCAACTCCAAGTCAGGGTCTTCAAAAGAACCCTGAAAGGGAAAAATAAAGATATTAAAGGTAGAAATGGAGCTGTATCCGAAGATACAAGCAAAGGAGTCGCTGTAGGCGCCATTGTCTCTCCTGAGCTCCACCTCAAATCTAATGTAAAAAGGGGAGTAGTGAGATAGTATTCATGAATTCATGGACCATTCAAAAATCTGAATGATAAAAAGCTATTCCAGTGTGGGTCTTCAGGCTCCTGTACCTCCTCCCTGATGATAATAATGCAAAGAGGGCATGTCCTCGATGGTGGGGAGGGTCGTGCACATGATGGAGTTGGCTAAGTCAAAAACCCTTCGCAGCTTCTTGTGATCCTGTGCAATGGAGCCTGCATATTAGGTGGTAATGCAAACAGTCAGAATGCTTTCACTGTACATCTGTGGAATCCTGATTACACCTTGGTGACAGACCAAATGTACTCAAACTCCTAATGAATTATAGTTGCTGGCATGCCTTTGTCATGGTGGCATCAGTAGGGGCCCAAGATGGATCCTCCGAGATGTTGACGTCCTGCAGCTTGAAACTTCTCACCCTTTCCACTGCTGACCCCTCATTGAGGATTAGTGAGTGTTTTCCTGGCTTCCCCTTTCTGAAGTGTACAATCAATTACTTGGGCTTGTTGACATTGTGATACCACTCCACCAGCTAGTCTGTCTCACTCCTGTATGCCTCCTCATCATCTGAGATTCGGGATCGAGAAATATGCGGATAGGTCAGGAAAATGGTGTTGAAATGGAAGATCAGCCTTGACTTTGTTGTATGATGGGGGATTCTTGAGAGGTTGACTATCCAGTTCCTATTGTTTCTTATACTGATTTTATTTTCTCTAGCTGCCACTTTCCTTGCTTCTGCACTCCTGAAGTCTAGTTCAGTTGGAACCTCCTGAGTTCTCTGGATTTTATGTTGGAACTCTTGCTCTACACAGTTCAGTATTCCATTTTATTTTTCCTGCCAAATCTTCAATAGTTCTTTTGATCCTTGCATAAAATATAAACTCGTGTATGTTTTACAGCAAGGTAACCTTTGGCAGCGCAATTGAAGTTTGTGGAAAGCTGGTACAGAGTCCGCACAGGAAGCAGAGTACAGAACTTCTAGCAAGTAATGTCAGATTGATTGGATCATGTAATCCTGTGGTATGTTTGCTTTAGATATTTATCTGTAGTCAAATTATTATAGCAACACCCAACTTGATTTTAATTTATCAGTTGTCAATATTTTGTAAACACTAATGCAAATCCTTATTAAATATCCATACAGATTTTTGTACCTTCTGCATTAACAGTGATACTCACTCTGGGTTTCATCTTGCAGTATTCTTTTCACTAGATTTTTTTCATTGAATACTTTTATTATTCCTTTTTAATTTGGACTGACTCAGTGGTAATAACTTCACCTCAGAAAGCAGTGAGTTCAGGCTAAGTGGCAGAAACTTGAGCATACAGATTTGACTAAATATTCTCTGTGATACTGAAGGTGGTCGCTGTCATTCAAATTAAATGCTGAATCAAAGGCCCATTTATCCCTGTCCCTCAGATGGATTTAGAAATCCTAGCACATTTTTTCAGCTGTCCTAATGAATATTTGTTCCTCATACCAGATTAAATAAGTGATCTTGTAAGTCATCTCACTGTGCTTGTAGGATCCAGTTGTGTTTTCCTATAGAAGTGACTATATGAGTTGCATCATAAGCAGAAAAATATCTTTGGAACTTTCTGAGGTTGTAAAAGCACTTGTGTTACCATCTGCAATATTTCTGATCCTTTATTCATTCCTCCCTGTTCCTTTTTGTCCTTAAATTGTCTTCAAATGAATTTTGAGCTTCTCTACTGAGTTGTTTAATGGGCAGGACACTAAAGAAAATGTTGCCTTTCATTATATTAAATGAGGGAAAGTGCAAAGGAGAATAATGAGAACAAGCTCATCATGGAGAGCATTGTGATCTGTGCAATGATATAATAATTGGAAGTTTATCTTTCATTTTGAGGTTCTGAAAGGCACAATATCAGTACAAAACTTCATAATCATTTAAATATGCAATATATTAATCCTCACTGGGCTTGCTTTTCTTGTTTTTTGTGTGAATGTGTTTAATATCTTCAAAACAAGTTACCACTGGCAAATATTACTTGTATTTATCATAATTGTTCTTCCATTATCATATTATGTCTATTCTTAAATGCATAATCTAGATCTTTAGTTCATGATTTCTAAAAGTTTGTGTAGTTCTGAAGAACCTGAGTTATATTAAATTGTTTGATCTGCATGTAGTGTATCTTACTGTTTCCATTCTTCGTAGAAATTGGCTATTACTTCCAAGGTTTGCATAGTTTGTTTTTGAACAGATGACAGCGTTGCTTGCAACTGCACACATCCATAGGTTGAAGATGCTCTGATTTATTAGGACTGCAAATCTCAGGATTTTTGCCCTCTGTAAAAATAATGCTTTATTTCTTAGTCAGGATAGAATGTATATATATTTCTTCAAGTCTCTGTTGTAAACAGTCATGCAAGTGAGAGTGACACTGTAGAGATCAAGAAGAAATCAAGCAGTATCACTCCAAGCAGATGCTGATGTAGACACTAAATTTTATGACGTCGACTAATGACTGGTATTAGCTAAGGTCTAAGGGCAAGTTAGCTTGCTTATTTACCTTATCAAAGGTAAGAGCCTTACCTTTATCCCCCTTTGCCCAGACCTCAGTGAGTTCTGTGACCACCATAGTGTTGAGTTCCTTTTTCATTGCTTCTGTCTCTGAACCTGCTTATTTGACAAAATTCTGTTCCCAGCACTGATGACCCCTTCTGTCTCCAACCACCTTCTGGGACATTCGGCTCTGGTTCTCTGTCTGCTCTGGATCTTTTCACCTCGAATTACCAACAAGAAATCAACCATTTTGAATTTAGTGCTCCTCTCTCCTCCTCAAATCTTGCCCTCTCTGAAAGCACTGCCCTCCACACTCTCAGCATCAATTCCAACTTTACCATCAAACTTGCAGACAAAGGAGATTCTGTTGTAGTGTGGCAAACTGACCTACCTTGCTGAGGCCAGGCGGTAATTCTCAGACACTTCCTCATACCTACCCTTTGAAGCGACCGCACTCCGGACCATCAGAAAACTGTTTCTGACACCCTCACTGACCTCTTCAACTCCGGAGAACTCCTATCCACTACTACCGATCTCATAGCTCCATTACCCCACACTGCTCGTTTCTACCTCCTACCCAAGATCAACAAACCTAACTTTCAGGGTATGTTCATTATTTCTGCCTGTTCCTGCCCCACTGAACTCATGTCTTCATTACCTTGACTATATTTTAACCCTCTTGGTTCATTCTCTTCCATGACATTTCTCATGCTCATGATCTCCTCACCAACTTTCAATTCCCTGGCTCTGACTACCTCATTTTCACCATGGATGACCAGTCCCAATGCATCTCAATCCCCATCAAGAAGGCGTTAAAGCTCTCTGCTTCTTTTCCAATATAAAGAACCAACCAGTTCCCCTCTAGCACCACCCTCCTCCATCTGGCAGCCACATGAGCCCATGCTTTGTGTGCCTTTTCGTTGACTACATAGAACAATCCATGTTCTGAGCTTTCCCCGGTAATGCTCCCCAACTCTTCCTCCATTACGTTAACATCTGCGTTGATGCTGTTTCATGCACCCGTGGTGAGCTCATCAATTTCATCAATTTTGCCTCCAACTTCCATCCTGCCCTTAAATTTACTTGGTCCAGTTCTGACACCTTCCTCCCCTTTCTCTATCTCTGGAGACAACTGTCGACTGACACATTTTATAAACCTTCCAATTCCCATTGTTATCTTGCTACCTTTTCCTACCTTGTCTCCTGTAAAAATGCTAATCCCTTTTCTTAGTTCCTTTGTCTCTGTCACATCTGTTCGCAGGATGCTGCTTTTCTTTCCAGGACATCAAAGATGTACTCCTTCTTCAAAGAACAGGGTTTCCCTTCCTCCATCATTGATGCTGTGCTCACCTACATCTCCTCCATTTCCCGAACATCTGTGTTCACCATCTTCGTGTCATCTTAACAGTGATAGAGTTCCTCTTCTTAGCTACCTCTCCATGAGCCTCCACATCCAAGTCATTATTCTTCACAACTTCCACCATTTCCAAAGGGATCCTACCAGCAGGCATATTTTCACTCCTGCCCTATCTCTGCTTTCCGCAGGGATTGCTCCCTCCATGATTCCCTTGTCGATTCACCCCTCCCCACTAATTTCCCTCCCAGCACTTATCCCTGCAAGCAGCCTAAATACTACACCTGCCCGTTCACCATCTCCTCCTCCTTCATTCAGGACCCCAAATAATCCTTCCAGGTGAGGCAACACTTCACCTGTGAATCTTCTGTGGTCATCTATTGTATCCGGTGCTCCGACATGGCCTCTACAGTGGTAAGATCCGTTGTAAATTGGGGGACGGCTTCAACTACCTCAGCTCCAGCCAAAAATGGAAATTCCCGGTGGCCAAACCTTTTAATTCTGATTCCTATTCCCATTCTGACATCTATGCCCATGGCCTCCTCTTTTCCACAATGAGCCCACCCTCAGGATGCAGGAGTAATACTTCATATTCCATCTGGGTAGCCTCCAACTTGATGGCATGAATATCGATTTCTCCTCTGGTAAAAAGATTTTTCCCTCTCCCTTCCCTCCTCTTCTATTCCCCACTCTGGCCTCTTACCTCTTCTCATTTGTCTATCTCCTCCCCCTAGGTCCCCTCTTCCTTCCCTTTCTCCTGTGGTACACTCTCCTCTCCTATCAGATTCCTTCCTCTCCAGCCCTAACCTTTCCTACCCACCTGACTTCACTTATCACCTTCTAGCCATCCACCTTCCCTTCCCCCATCTTTTTTATTCTGGTGTCTTCCCCCTTCATTTCCAGTCCTGAAAAAAGGGTCTTGGCTCAAAATGTTGTTTATTCATTTCCATAGATGCTGCCTAAGCAGCTGAGTTCCTCCAGCCTTTTCTGTATGCAGCTCATTTATCTGTCAGCTTGTTTTGTCTGGCATCAAAAGGGAAGAAATCTAAACTTGAATTTGTATTGCTGTTTTGTAGTCTCATTGTGCTATCTATAGCACGAGAGCTTATTCATAAACTTTGCTCAGATGATTTACTTTGAGTCAAAATCAAAGATTTTTTCTACTCTAGGTTACTTACTTTGAATAAGTCTCGTATTAGGTTTATGGTACAGAACAAACTGGCTGAGAGATATGCTTGCAATATTATTCTGTACTGTATATGTTTGTATTCAATCATAGGATTTGCCATTCAAAATCAAGAAAAGGCATTCTCTTGAATACATAAGACAATTTCCTCATCTTCGTTGCAAAACAAATGTTTTCAGTTCACTGCTGAGAATACGAAGTGGGGCATCTGCAGCTATTCATTCATTTTTCATGGTAAGTAGATTATAACATGCTCAATTTTTTTATATAATGTTTTTGATATTTTAGTAATAAAGCTATAACTGAAAATCAAAAAAAGATCTAGATGTTGAAAATTTGAAATCAAAAAAGACATTTCTGGAAATGCTTTGTTCCTCCCACTTAAACCAAGGATAGGGTTTGTATTGTCCTCATCTTTAGGTAAAAGAGATGGGGTGTGACATTGCTAATCAGGGATGGTATCACAGCTCTAGAAAGGGAGAACGTTGTGAAGGGATTGTCTACTGAGCAACACACAAAATGCTGGAGGAATTCAGCAGCAAATCAGGCTATAGAGCTAAATATACAGTCCCTTCATCAGGACTGGTCAACTGTTTATTCCCCTCTATAGATGCTGCCTGACCTGCTGAGTTCCTCCAGCATTTGGAGTGTTACTCTGGATTTCCAGCATTTACAGTATCTCTTGTGTTTATGGTGGTCTACTGAGTCAGTGAGGGTGGAAGTCAGAAACGGAGGAGAGCAATTGCTCTATTTTATGGACTTCCTCACCCTCAAACCCTCAAATAGCAACAGAGACACACAGTGTGGTGTACATTGACAGAAAGGTTTTAGAAAAATTGCAAAAAAAATAACAGGGATGTTGCTATAGGTAACTTCAATTTCCCTAATATTGATTGGTATCTCCTTAGTGCAAAAAGTTTATATGGGGTGGAATTTGTCAGATGCATCCAAGAAGGATTCCAGAAACAATATGTTGACAAACCGGCTAAAGGATAGACCATATTGGATCTCATACTGGGCAATGATCCTGGTCACATGGTAGATCTCTCAGCGGTGAGACAGTGACCACAACTCCCTGACCTTCACTGTAGCCTTGAGCAGGGACAGGACCAGACAATTTTGAAATTTTGAAAACTATTTAACTGGGGGAGAGTGAATTATAGAACAAAGAATAGTACAGCACAGTACAGGCCCTTCGGCCCACAATATTGTGCCGACCCTTAAACCCTGCCTCCCATATAACCCCCCACGTTAAGTTCCTCCATATACCTGTCTAGTGGTCTCTTAAATTTCACTAGTGTATCTGCTCCTACCACTGACTCAAGCAGTGCATTCCATGCACCGTAAAATAAACATTCCATGCACTGAGTAAAATAAACCTTCCTCTAATATCCCTCTTGAACTTCCCACCCCTTACCTTAAAACCATATCCTCTTGTATTGTGCAGTGCTGCCCTGGGGAAGAGGCGCTGGCTGTCCACTCCATCTATTCCTCTTAATATATTATATACCTCTATCATGTCTCCTTTCATTCTCCTTCTCTCCAGAGAGTAAAGCCCTAGCTCCCTTAATCTCTGATCATAATCCATACCCTCTAAACCAGGCAGCATCCTGGTAAATCTCCTCTGTACCCTTTCCAATGCTTCCACATCCTTCCTATAGTGAGGCGACCAGAACTGAACACGTGTGGCCTAACCAGAGTTTTAGAGAGCTGCATCATTACCATGCAACTCTTAAACTCTATCCCTCGACTTATGAAAGCTAGCACTCCATAAGCTTTCTTAACTACCCCATCTACCTGTGAGGCAACTTTCAGGGATCTGTGGACATGTACCCCCAGATCCCTCTGCTCCTCCACACTTCCAAGTATCCTACCATGTACTTTTTACTCTGCCTTGGAGTTTGTCCTTCCAAAGTGTACCACCTCACACTTCTCCGGGTTGAACTCTATCTGCCACTTCTCAGCCCACTTCTGCATCTTATCAATGTTTCTCTACAATCTGCACCAATCCTCTACACTATCCACAACACCACCAACTTTTGTGTAGTCTGCAAACTTGCCAACCCACCCTTCTACCCCCACATCCAGGTCGTTAATAAAAATCATGAAAAGTAGAGGTCCCAGAACCGATCCTTGTGGGACACCATTAGTCCCCACGTGACCGGCAACAATGAATACAGAATTGAGTCAGGTTTCATAAAAACAAACATTTATTAAACTCTGCTCAAAAATAGTGAAATGTATTTACACGACTAACTTAACCGGAAGTTAACTGCTATACGGCAACTCTGGAACAGTTCTTAAAAGGATAAATGCGAAAATAGTTCTTAAAATGGTAAGTTCGAACACAGTTCTTAGGATGGTAAATTTGAAAGTCCAAGAGATTTATACAGTCATTTAGGAGAGACTTTGCTGAAGTAAAGAATTCCTCGAAGACGTGATGTTACTGCTGATCCCAGCCGGAACCTGCCTTGTCCGCAGGATTCACAATGACGGAAATAAAACGGTTTAAAGGAACCGTTTTTTCCTCTGGAGAATAGACTGTGCAATCCTTCCTGCTTTAGCAGACGATATCTCAGATGCAGGTCACTTTTTCTTGAACGAAGATTCAATAAAGGTCGATCCTCTCCAAAACCGCCAAACGATATCAGCTTTACTCGACTCAGCGAATTCCTGTACTTTGGTAAGGTCTTCACTCTCCAATACTACTTACAATAGAAAGTAGAACTTCATCTTAAAATGAAACTGCGTCATAAGACAAATACGCAGCATAACAGAGTATCTGACGAATTAAATAACGAACTAAACTTAAAACTCAACTGGAAAAACTAACTGTGTCACACCAGGGGTCTCCCTTTATATACCTGGTGAGAACATGTCATCACGAGACCTCACATCGGCGGGAAAATTACATTATGTGACCTCCACAAGACCATTGCATCATGCTCATCAGATACTCAATTACATCATGGTCATAAGACAGTCATAAGATACCCATGAGATATGTAACACTAGTCACAACCCTCCAATCCTAATGTACTCCCTCCACCAGGACCCTCTGCTTTCTGCAGACAAGCCAATTCTGAATCCACCTGGCCAAACTTCCCTGGATCCCATGCCTTCTGACTTTCTGAATAAGCCCACTGTGTGGAATTTTGTCAAATGCCTTACTAAAATCCATGTAGATCACATCCCTCTTGGAAGCTGTCGGGACAGAAGATGATGCTAGCCTGAGAGGCAGTCAGGTCTGCAAGTCAACAATTGGCGCTGAAGCAAAGCCAAGGAGACAGACGTGCTGGAGTGGGCAAGAACAGGGAGATAATGGATCTGAATGTGTGGCTGAGGAACTGGTGCAGGAAGCAAGGATTTACATTCTTGGACCATTGGGATATGTTTTGGGGTAAGGATGTATTGTATAAAAGGGACGGGTTGCACCTTAATAAGCGGGGCACCAGCATTTTGGCAGGCATGTTTGCCTCTGCAACACAGGTGTGTTTAAACTAAGTAGTCGGGGGGAGGGGATGAACTGGAAATATAAGGATGGAGATGAAGGGAAAGTGAGAATAGGAAAAGTTAAGAAAGACAGCAGAATCAACAGAGCAGAAAGCTCAAGAAGGGATCGTACAGTATGGCCAAGTGAAATAGGAATTGATATGGGAGGGGAGGGGAGTAATGAATTGAAAGTATTGTATATGAATGCACGGAGTATAAGAAATAAAGTGGATGAGCTTGAGGCACAGTTGGAAATTGGCAAGTATGATGTTGTGGGAATAACAGAGACATGGCTTCAAGTGGACAGGGCCTGGAAAATGAATATTCAAGGGTATACGTCCTATCGAAAGGACAGACTGATGGGCAGAGGGGGTGGGGTGGCTCTGTTGGTGAGGAATGATATTCAGTCCCTTGCGAGGGGGGACATAGAATCAGGAGACGTAGAGTCAGTATGGATAGAACTGAGAAATTCTAAGGGTAGAAAGACGCTAATGGGAGTTATCTACAGGCCCCCAAACAGTAGTCTGGATGTAGGGTGTAGGTTGAATCAAGAGTTAAAATTGGCATGTCGCAAAGGTAATGCTACAGTTGTTATGGGGGATTTCAACATGCAGGTAGACTGGAGGAATCAGGTTGGTACTGGACCCCAAGAAAGGGAGTTTGTGGAGTCCCTCCGAGATGGATTCTTAGAACAGTTTGTACTGGAGCCTACCAGAGAGAACGCAATTCTAGATTTAGTGTTGTGCAATGAACCAGATTTGATCAGGGACCTCGAGGTAAAGGAGCCATTAGGAGGTAGTGACCATAATATGATAAGTTTTAATCTGCAATTTGAGAGGGAGAAGGGAAACTCGGAAGTGTCAGTAATACAGTTGAACAAAGGGAACTATGGTGCTATGAGGGAGGAGCTGGCCAAAGTTCAATGGAACAATACCCTAGCAGGGATGACAGTGGAACAGCAATGGCAAGTGTTTCTGGGAATAATGCAGAAGGTGCAGGATCAGTTCGTTCCAAAGAGGAAGAAAGATCCTAAGGGGAGTAAGGGGAGGCCGTGGCTGACAAGGGAATGGACAGTATAAAAATAAAAGAGAAGAAGTATAACGTATCAACGACGAGTGGGAAGCCGGAGGATTGGGAAACTTTTAAAGAGCATCAGAAGGTAACTAAAAAGGCAATACGCTGAGAAAAAATGAAGTACGAAGGTAAACTAGCCAAGAATATAAAGGAGGATAGTAAAAGCTTCTTTAGGTATGTGAAAAGGAAAAAAATAGTTAAGACTAAAATTGGGCCCTTGAAGACAGAAACGGGTGAATTTATTATGGGGAACAAGGAAATGGCAGACGAGTTGAACAGGTACTTTGGATCTGTCTTCACTAGGGAAGACACAAACGATCTCCCAGATATAATAGTGGCTAAAGGACCTAGGGTAATGGATGAATTGAAGGAAATTTATATTAGGCAGGAAATGGTATTGGATAGACTGTTGGGTCTGAAGGCTGATAAGTCCCCTGGACCTGATGGTCTGCATCCCAGGGTACTTAAGGAGGTGGCTTTAGAAATCATGGATGCATTGGTAATCATTTTCCAATGTTCTATAGATTCAGGATCAGTTCCTGTGGATTGGAGGGTGGATAATGTTGTCCCTCTCTTCAAGAAGGGAGGAAGAGAGAAAACAGGGAATTATAGATCGGTTAGCCTGACGTCGGTGGTGGGAAAGATGCTGGAGTCAATTATAAAAGATGAAATTACGACACATCTGGATAGCAGTAACAGAATCGGTCCGTGTCAGCATGGATTTACGAAGGGGAAATTGTGCTTGACTAATCTTCTGGAATTTTTTGAGGATGTATCTATGAAAATAGACAAGTGGATGTAGTGTACCTGGCCTTTCAGAAAGCCTTTGATAAAGTCCCACATAGGAGATTAGTGGGCAAAATTAGGGCACATGGTATTGGGGGCAGAGTGCTGACATGGATTGAAAATTGGCTGACTGACCGAAAACAAAGAGTAGCGATTAATGGGTCCCTTTCGGAATGGCAGGCGGTGACCAGTGGGGTACCGCAGGGTTCAGTACTGGGACCGCAGCTGTTTACAATATAAATGATTTAGATGAGGGAATTAAAAGTAACATTAGCAAATTTGCCGATGACACAAAGCTGGGTGGCACTGTGAAATGTGAGGAGGATGTTATGAGAATGCAGGGTGACTTGGACAGGCTGGGTGAGCGGGCAGATACATGACAGATGCAGTTTAATGTGGTTAAATGTGAGGTTATCCACTTTGATGGTAAGAACAGGAATGCAGATTATCTTAATGGAGTCAAGTTAGGAAAAAGGGAAGTACAACGAGATCTAGGTGTTCTTGTACATCAGTCACTGAAAGCAAGCATGCAAGTACAGCAGGCTGTGAAGAAAGCTAATGGCATGCTGGCCTTCATAACAAGGGGAATTGAGTATAAGAGCAAAGAAGTCCTTCTGCAGCTGTACAGGGCCCTGTTGAGACCACACCTGGAGTACTGTGTGTAGTTTTGGTCTCTAAATTTGAGGAAGGACATTCTTGCTATTGAGGGAGTGCAACGTAGGTTCACAAGGTTAATTCCCAGGATGGCGGGACTGTCTTAAGTCATAAGATTGGAGCGACTGGGCTTGTATACTCTGGAATTTAGAAGGCTGAAAGGGGATCTTATTGAAACATATAAGATTATTAAGGGATTGGACACGCTGCAGACAGGAGTCCAGAACCAGAAGCCACAGTTTAAGAATAAGGGGTAGGCCGTTTAGAACGGAGTTGAGGAAAATCTTTTTCACCCAGAGAGTGGTGGATGTATGGAATGCTCTGCCCCAGAAGGCTGTGGAGGCCAAGTCTCTGGATGCTTTCAAGAAAGAGATGGATAGAGCTCTTAAGGATAGTGGAATCAAAGGTTGTGGGGATAAGGCAGGAACTGGATACTGATTGTGGATGATCAGCCATGATCACAGTGAATGGTGGTGCTGGCTCGAAGGGCCAAATGGCCTACTCCTGCACCTATTGTCTATCTACTGCTCTAACCTCATCTATATGCCTGGTCACCACCTCAAAGAACTCTATCAGGCTTGTTAGACACGATCTGCCTTTCACGAAGCCATGCTGACTGTCCCTGATCAGATCTTGATTCTCTAAGTGCCCATAGATCTGATCTCTGAGAATCTTTTCCAACAGCTTTCCCACCACAGGCAGGAAGCCTCTCTGGTCTATAATAACCCGAACTATCCCTACTATTGTTTTTACAACATTCGCCACCCTCCAATCCTCTGGTACTATTCCTGTGGACAACGAGGACATAAAGATCCTAGCCAGAGGCTCAGCAATCTCTTCCCTCGCCTCGTGGAGCAACCTGGGGAATATTCCGTCAGGCCCCGGGGACTTATCCATTCTAATGTATTTTAACAACTCCAACACCTCCTCTCCCTTAATATCAACATGCTCCAGAACATCAACCTCACTCATATTGCCCTCACCATCATCAAATTCCCTCTCACTGGTGAATACTGAAGAGAAGTTTTCATTGAGGATCTCGCTCACTTCCACCGCCTCCAGGCCCATCTTCCCACCTTTATCTCTAATTGGCCCTATCTTCACTCCTGTCATCCTTTTGTTCTTCACATAATTGAAGAATGCCATGGGGTTTTCCTTTACCCTACCCGGCAAGGCCTTCTCATGTCCCCTTCTTGCTCTCCTCAGCCCCTTCTTAAACTCCTTTGTTCCTCAATTGACCCATCTGATCCTTGCTTCTTAAACCTCATGTATGCTGCCTTCTTCCACCTGACGTCACCCACGGTTCCTTCACCCTACCATTCTTGATCTTCCTCACCGGGACAAATTTATCCCTAACATCCTGCAAGAGATCCCTAAACATCGACCACATGTCCATAGTACGTTTCCCTGCAAAAACTTCATCCCAATTCACACCTGCAAGTTCTAGCCTTATAGCCTCATAATTTGCCCTTCACCAATTAAAACTTTTCCTGTCCTCTCTGATTCTATCCCTTTCCATGATAATGTTAAAGGCCAGGGAGCGGTGGTCACTGTCCCCCAGATGCTCACCCACTGAGAGATCTGTGACCTGACCCGGTTCGTTACCTAATACTAGACCTAGTATGGCATTCCCCCTAGTCGGCCTGTCAACATGATGTGACAGGAATCCGTTCTGGACACACTTAACGAACTCTGCCCTGTATAAACCAGTAGAATGAATCAGGTGCCAATCAATATTAGGGAAGTTAAAGTCACCCATGATAACAACCCTGTTATTTTTGCACCTTTCCAAAATCTGCCTCCCAATCTGCTCCTCGGTATCTCTGCTGCTACCAGGGGGCCTATAGAATACTCCCAATAGAGGAACTGCTCCCTTCCTGTTCCTGACTTCCACCCATATTGACTGAAAAGAGGATCCTGCTACATTACCTACCATATCTGTAGCTGTAATAGTATCCCTGACCAGTAATGCCACCTCTCCTCCCATCCCCCCCGCCATCCCTTTTAAAGCACTGAAATCCAGGAATATTGAGAATCCATTCAAGTGTTTGACCTGAAATATTAGCTCTTGTTTCTCTTTCCATTGATGCTTCCTGATAGTAAATGTTAACTTGATTTCTTTTGTTTTATAGCTCAGAACTGTGGAACAGTGCTAAGATCAATTTAATAATTATGTAAAGATAATTTCTTGCTTAGTTCTATGTCCTGGAAATTGAAAAAGTTACAAACTTGACCGGCAACATTTCACTTTGCTCAATAAATTTGCTTTATTCAAAGCTTACTGTGGCACTCTTTCTCTGAAAAAGCCTTTTAGATCCTAGAAATAAAATATATTAAGTTGCCATACTGATTATTGTTTAATTTTACTTTGGATATAATAACGTAGGTGTCGGATTCTTTTAAAATAACATTTGTTGCTTACTATATTCATTTATTATTGTTTGATATACATATATAAATGAATATTTTTATATACTATCCTTCTAATAATTTAGTTTTATTTCAGATATATACCCATGTTTTACAAGACAAAGTAATTTGATTTCTTGAGGTTCTGTTTGCAATAAACGTTACCTGATCAGGCCATTATACAACTCTAAATCTACCTTATGTGGGACTCTAAATGCCCTCTCTAAAATGGCCTGGCAAGCCACTCAATTCAGGAGCAATTAAAAATGAAAATAATTGCTTGCCTTGGCATCAAAGACTGATTCCTGAAAAATTGATATAAAAAAATGAAATATCAACATGATCTATAGCAATTGACAGGCCTCTGCTGAGGGAAATTTTCCTAACATTGATTTGATCACTGAATTTGAATGGTCTAATTGTGGCCAGAATGGAAATTATGATAAAAGATGTATGTTCTTTAATGATATAAACAAGCTCAGTCTTCGATAATTTGGAACTAATTTTATTAATGTGCAGTACAGAGTTAAGTGGGCATACTTTAAATGTTTTGACTTTAAATTATAGAATAATGGATTTGTTCAGATACACACACCTATTATAACATCAAATGATTGTGAAGGAGCTGGAGAGCTGTTCCAAGTTGAAGTGAGTATCCCACTGAACCAGATGTTAAGTAGACTGATAACAATATTGTGTGCAATGTTTTCTTTCTGAATTTTTTAGTATTGATGGCAACTGAGAAACCAATAATTGGTTAATGTAATGAAGGAGAATTACAGATCAATAGGTTTAAGCATATGTATATGCCTTACATAGTTGATTGGATGCCTGTTGTCTGGCAAGTGTGCAAACATTCCTTCAGTGTACTAAGTCATGGTTGAATAATGAAGACCATAACATTAATCAGATATTACTTATTTACTGCCTGTTACGCCTGCTGGCATTAGCAGTGAAGGTTCAACATCTCAGTCTATCCTTGGGCATCACGCCATCGCACACGGATGTAAAAGGATTCTTCATTGTTTGCATAACAGTTTTGTTTGACCAGTCAGGGTTGTTGACCCTGAGCTGAACCCCCGAACTTGGAGGACCAGTGAGCCACTCTTGGTCTGGCCTCTAATCATTATCAAGGACCCCCACCAGCCAGGTCATGCTCCCTTCTCACTGCTGCCACCAGGAAGGATTTACAGGAGCCTAAGTTATTACCCCTCAACCATCAGGCTCTTGAAGCAGAGGGAATAATTTCACTTAACTTCACTCACCCCATCACTGAACTGTTCCCAGAACCTCTGAACTCACTTTCAAGGACTCTTCATCTCATGTTCTCGATACTTACTATTATCATGTTTATTTCTTTTTTTAATTGCACAGCTGTCATTTGCACATTGCTTGGGCATCCTGTTGGGAGCAGTCTTTCATTGATTCTATTTCTTGTATTTACTATTACATTTTATTTATTACAAATTACTATAAATTGCGCATTGCACATTTAGACAGAGACGTAATGTAAAGATTTTTACTCCTCGTGTGTGAAGGATGCAAGTAATAAAGTCAATTCAATAAGACCATAAGACAAAGAAGCAGAAGTCGGCCATTCAGCCCATGCGTCTGCTCCGCCATTTTATCATGAGCTGATCCATTCTCCTATTTAGTCCCACTCCCCCGCCTTCTCACCATAACCTTTGATGCCCTGGCTACTCAGATACCTATCAATCTCTGCCTTAAATACACCCAATGACTTGGCCTCCACTGCCGCACATGGCAACAAATTCCATAGATTCACCGTGAATGCCCACAGGAAAATTAATCTCAGGATTGTGTATAGTGACATATATGTACTGTATATGTACTTTGACAATCCACCAACTCCCCCCCCCCCCCCACCGCCCCAGTTTCCTTGGGCTGCGTAAGTCTAGGGAATGCACACCTCCGGTCTCTCCAAACCCATGAAATTGGGATGGTTCTCCCATGCCAAACCCTGGTTTGTGTGGATGCTGTGAATTTGCTACCCTGTTGCAACTCAGCGCCAAGAAATAACAGACAGCACACGGCATATGATCAAAGGAATTATATTTATGAATCTTAACTGAAGTGTTAGTAAAGAAAAGAAAAAACAAAACAGAACCATTATAATTAAACAGTCAAATGTGCACAGGTTGGAGATCACCTGTTCCAAAAGTCAAACATATTCACCGATCCTCAGTACTTCCCCGACACCTTGCTCCATCGAATCATGCCCCCCCCCACTGGGTCAACTCCTACAAGGAGTTCTGTCCAGCATCTTCTCTCTTCCTCTCCCACCAAACCAAAGACCCAGCTCACACTGGTGTCAGGCCCACTCCCCTGACTGGAAGGCTCACATTACAAAAGCACCCGTTATCTCTTACCACAACCCAAACACTGCTTCGACAGAAAGACCATTATGTTAGCAGTGAAACCTTTCCCGGGGGTTACATTGAGAATACATTTGCTTTGAACTTTGACTTGTTTCTCCTGCAAGTTAGTAGCAACCTGTTTTATGTAAAAATACAAGAGTAATTGTATAGCATTTTAACTCCATCTTTAACAGTAATTTCTTTAGCTCCATTTTTTGTTTTTGGCTGCATGCAAATAGTTCATGAAAATTGCTTGTTTACCATCTTATCTGTTCAGGCTAATTAGCTATTCTTCCACTTAAAGAAAATGGAATTTGCATAGGGAGGAACAGGTCAGTTGGCTTCTGAAAACAAACAGTGAGTTAATGCATTAGATAAAGAACCTCATTACAAATAATTTTATGATGTTATATCTCACTGATTATTTAGAACATAAGGTTAGGATCTGATTATAGTGCAGGTGAAAACACTAAATCCATCTAATTGATGTATGTGTCTGATGTCTGACTAAATAAGTCGAGAGTAATTATTGTTTGAGAGTTTGATTATATAAATACAGCTCTTTCATGACTCCATGCATTCATTTAATTAAAAGTGGGATCATTGGAGTAAAATGGATCATGTTTATAGTTTTGCTAAAGGAGGAAAGGTGTTGAGCCAGTATGTCTATGAAGAGAACACTAAAAGCCAGAACAAATAGACTGAGGAACAGCTTCTGTCCCAGAGCTGTGGCCTCCCTCACACCACTCCCACAGAACAATGACTGAAACAGTGAGCACGCACAAGGACTCAAATACTTGCACTAACGGCACTTTGTGCATTACTGTGATATTCGGGTGCTGCTGCAACTTATTTTCTGTTGCTTATCTATTTAATACTGTTTTTCTATTACTGTCTTATTTTTATCTACTGCTTTATTTAATTGCCTGAGAGGAAACCAAACAGAGTTTCATTGTGCTATATATAATGACAATAGATAGATAAATAGATTCAACTTTATTGTCATTGTGCCGAATACAGATACAAAGCCAATGAAATGCATTTAGCATCAGACCAGAAATGCAAAGAATAGTGTTATTTACAAAATAACTGCGAATTAAAAAGAAGTGCTACAGCACACAAATATAAAAGTACCGAGACAGTACAATACGGATGCAATACTGCTTAGCGCTGTGATGAGAGGTTCAGCAGTGTCCCAGCCTCAGGGAAGAAGCTCTTCCTGTGCCTGATGGTGTGGGAGCCAAGGCTCCTGTAGCGCCTACCGGATGGGAGGAGAGTAAAAAGTCCATGGTTAGAGATGCATTCAATTCAATTCCGAATTCAAGAATGTAGGACCCAAGTCACTGAAAGAAGTTGGAAAGGGTCTGGCTCAGCTTGAAACAGTGACATTGAATTGGTGGTTCATAGTCATGAAGTTGTCAGGGGGGTAAGGTATTGGGATTTGGTTTTCTCCGTGTTCAGCAAGAGGGAATTTACGGCACATCTGAATATGGATCTGGAGTGGCAGAGAGAAAAGCTATTTACTAGGAGAAACGTAAGTAAGAATAATTTTTACCAAGCAAATGATGGGGATATAGCCTGAATAAACTAGGCACATTTTAACATATAAAGATTGAAGCAAATATTTAAATACTGTGACTTATGAAATGGATGAAAATACAGCATAAATTGTTTATTTTTTTTGCAGCCTGCAAGCAAAGCAACTGAAAAATGTCATCAGTCTCATTTTTTTGGTGTTCCATCCTTCTTAACTGTATCCGGACAGCTGCATTTGGAAGTAATGACAGGGTAAATGGCATTTTAACAAATCAGTAAGGTCTGTTTTCCAGCATTCATAGCTAAATACCAATAAATACGATAATTTTATAAGCATGGAACTGATGTTCTGCAAATCAAACATGAAAATAAGCAATGCAAGATCATTGGCATTTTGAAGAAAAACAGATCAGGTATGGCAGAGAGGAACAAGTTAAATCCCAGAACATGTTTGTTGTAATTACTATTTCTTTAATTGATCCATATCATTAGAATGGGCAGCATAATAGCACTGCTTCCAGAACAGCTGCTTCACAGCATCAGAGATGCAGGATAAATTCTGACTTTGGGTGGTGTCTGTGTGGATTTTACAGTCTGTTTCACTGTCCTTTCAGTGACTTTTCTACTATGAACTTCATATTCAAAACATTCCTCCCTCAAATATGTCCATTTGCGTCCTGTAATACAGTGGTCCCCAACCTCCAGGCCGCGAAGCATGCAGGAGTGCAGCGGTAGCCGGACCACACCTAGCACATCTTTAAGAAAAAAACCGAAATAAACAAGCTAATTAATTAGGTGCCGCCCGGCACGTAAATGTCAGCCCAGATCAGAGTTGATTGCTGATTTCACTTGCTCTACGCGATGTTCACTCCTCTTTCCAGGGCGCTGGAGCCTTTAGCTGTTCCATTGTTTGGTCAATTTAAACGCCAGCCCAGACAGGCTGTAAAGACAGGGCTGTCAGGATCGAGGTGACATATTGAATCTGCACAAGCTTCTAATAAAGTATAGGCGCTGCCATGCTGTCTTTGTAATGACAGTTACGTGCTGGTCCCAGGACAGATCCTCTGACACTTTTCAGAGGGAGAAACGTCGATCCTTAATGCTGAAGAATTTAAAGTTATTGACCCTCTCCACCTCAGTTTCTCTAATGAAGACTGGCTTCTGGGCGGCATCTAATTAATTAGCTTGTTTATTTTGGCTTTTTTCTTAAAGATGTGTTGAGTGCACTCTGGCTACCACTTCGCGGCCCGGTATTGGTCCGCAGCCCGGAGGTTGGGGACCACTGCTGTAATAATTAAAATTTTCTCAAACCATGTGTCAATCATGTTCTTGGGGTCCAAGGATAGAGCATGAAACAATGATTCTGATCTTTCTGAAGTGGAATAGTTGTTTGTAGTTCATATTTCCTGTTCCTTAAGTGGTCGAGCAGTATGTTGTAGAGAGTCCACTCCAATTATGCCCTGTAACAAAAAGCAAGTTTTGGAGCTGAGCTCTGCCCTCTGACAAAGGTGCCAATGAATGTAGTTGCTCTTTGCATGCCATTGAGCTCAAGAGACATTTAAAAAATATTTGAATATTTAAAAAGTAGTTGTTGGTAACAACATTTTTTCGTAATTTACTATCCCATTAAAATGTAAATTTGGCTTAACTAGTTCATGTTTCTGTTTCTAGCTTCAGGAATTTGGAACTGCTGTTTCTAGTTCCAATGTAAATCTTTGGGTTTTATTTACTTTTATAACGTTTTGTGATGACTTTCATTTAGCAACCTCAGCAAATCACTTTTCTTCATGCTCATTTCATACTTGCCGTGAATCATTTCAGGTTAAGGTAGAGCACTACAATGCTAGAGGGTTATGCAAGAAATCTCAAAAGTTTTAAGTACTAAAAGAAAGCTTGGACTTGCATTGTCCCTTTTCCACTCTTTGAAATTCCGAAGTTTTTTTACAGGTGTTAAAATATTTTTGCCATGTCCTCGGAGTCATAATGTAGAAAAAACAACAGATGGCTTCTCTTTACCCAAGTGCTTTCCTAGTGGATAATAATCAAGACCTACTCTTTAATGTGATATATGAAGTGACAATTCATGAACAATGAATAACAATTTTTATTAATAATTTAAATGCTTCACTTGGAGTTCCTTCTGGAAGATTTGAGATCTGTAGCTAGCAGGTACTGGAAACCCGAATTTGATCCATCTGCAAATATATAAAATAGTTCTTGGTTGGTGTTCTTTTTTTTACATCAGGTGATTATAGTGATTTGATAGTTTAGTTGTGAGCAAAGGCTGGAAAGTGGAAATAAAGTCTTTGTTTAGAAGTGCAGAAATAATTACTTTAGTTCAAATGGGTTAATGTAGTATCAGAAAATGTACAGCTGCAGGAAAAAGTTATTGAATTTTTTTCAAGATTAATTAATCATAAAATGTGGTCTGATCTTCATCTAAGTCACAACAATAGACAAACACATCCTATCTCAAAAATAGAAGCTTCTCTGTCAACATAGGCAAATCTTCTTCTTCTCCAGCTAGTTTCTCCTGCGGGATCCCACAAGGTTCCATCCTAGGTCCGATTTTTTTTCTCTATATACATGCTTCCCCTCGGCCAAATCATTCAAAAACATGACATTTCCTTCCATTGTTATGCTGATGACACAGCTTTATCTCTCCTTGAAACCAAACGACCAGTCAAATCTAGTCAGCCTCATGAACTGCCTGGAGGATATAAAGTGTTGGATGGCACAAAACTTCCTACAGCTGAATGAAGGCAAGTCTGAAGTTGTCCTATTTGGCCCCCCGACTCCATCAAAATGATTACCACCAGTCCTGGTGACCTGTCCACCCTTGTCAAACCCCATGTCAAAAACCTTGGTGTGATATTTGATTCTGCCTTTAAGTTTGACAAAGTAAGTTAATGCAGTAATAAAAGCCAGTTTTTTCCAGCTTTGTGCTATTGCCAAAATCAAGTTGTTTCTCTCTTTCAAAGATCTCGAGAAAGTCGTCCACGGTCTTATATCCTCCCGCTTGGACTACTCCACCTCCCTGTATACTGAGATTAGTCAGTCATCCCTGTCCTGTCTGCAACTGGTCCAGAATGCCACAGCCAGGCTCCTAACAGGTGCACGGAAGAGGGACCATATTACTTCTATCCTGGCCTCTCCCCACTGACTACCAGTACGGTCTAGAATTGATTTTAAGGTTCTCCTGTTTGTTTATAAAACCCTAAATGGGCTGGACCCCTCCTATATCGCAGACCTTCTAAAGCCTTATTCTGCTTCCAGGTCCCTCAGGTCACTGACTTGGGCCCCTGGCTGTCCCACGATCTAAATTTAAGTTCAGGGGCTGACCGCGCCTTTGCTGTTGTAGCCCCTAGACTGTGGAACAGCATTCCCTCCCTATCAGATATGCCCCCTCCATTAACTCTTTTAGTCCAGGCTCAAACTTACCTTTATTCACTAGCATTTGAATCTTCCTGATGTGGCTGATTTTTGGCTTGTGCTTAGGCTCATGTGTTGTTTATTTTGTGCCTATAAGCTGTGTGCCTTGTTTATATCTGCGGTTCTTGTATTTGTGATTTTAGCTACCTGTTATGGTTTATACAGCACTTTGGTCAACATGGGTTGTTTTTAAATGTGCTTTATAAATAAATTTGACTTGACTTCCTAAAATAATAACACACAAACAATTGTACTACTTCTTGTTAATACTGAGTACGCTATTCAAGCAATCACAGTCTAGGTTAAAAAGTATGTGAACCTCAGGTAATGCCTTCTACAAAAGCTATTTGGAGTCAGGTGTTCCAATCAACGAGATGAGATTGAAAGTGCGCATTGTAGAGGTGTCCTACACTATATAAAAAAAGACGCACTAAGTCAGGTTTCTGACAGAGCCTGCTCTTCTCAAGAAATATTTGTTTATGTGCACCATGTCTCAATCAAAACAACTTTCTGAGGATGTTAGAGCAAGAATTATAAAGATACATGAAGCTGGAAAAGGCTACAAAAGCATCTGTAAAGACCTGAGTGTTCATCAGTCTACAGTCAGAGAAACTGTCTACAAATGGAGGAAACTCAGTACTGTTGCTGCTCTCCCTTGGAGTAAGCATCCTGCAAAGATCACACCAAGAGCATAATGTGCAATGTTGAAGGAGGTGAAAAAGAACCCAAGGGTAACAGCAAAAGACCTGCAGAAATCTCTAGAACTTGTGAAAGTCTCTGTTCACGTGCACTGAACAAGAATGGTGTTCATGGAAGGACACCACGAAGGAAACAACTGCTCTTCAAAAAAAATTGTTGCACGTCTCAAGATTGCAAAAGAGCACCACACACTTCTGGGACAAAGTTCTGTGGACAGATGAGACACAAAAATTGAACTTTCTGGCAGAAATGCACACCGTTATGTTTGGATGAAAAAGGGCACTGCACGCCAACACCAAAACTTCATCTTAACTGTAAAGCGTGGTGCAAGGAGCAACGTGGTTTGGGGCTGCTTTGCTGCCTCAGGGCCTGGACAGCTTGCAGTCGTTGAGGGAATAATGAATTCAAAGTTGTATCAAGACATTATACAGGAGAATGTTAGGGTAGCGGTTCGTCACCTGAAGCTAAAGAAGTTGGATGATGCAACAAGACAATGATTTGAAACGAGGAAATCAACAACAGAATGGTTTAAAAAACAAAAGAAAAGTCATGTTTTGGAATGGCCAAGTCAGAGTCCAGACCTTAATCCAATTGAGATGCTGTGGCATGACTTGAAGAGGGCTATGCATACAAGGTATCCCTAAATATCAATGAACTGAAACAGTTTTGGATGGAGGAATGGTCAAAAATTCCTCCTCGCTGTTGTGCAAGTCTGATCTGCAGCTACAGGAAATGTATGGTGGAGGTTATTGTTACTAAAGGAGGTTCTAGCTTTTATTAAATACAGGTGTCCCCTGCTTTTTGAACGTTCGCTTTACGAAACCTCACTGTTACGAAAGACCTACATTAGTACCCTGTTTTCACTTTCAGAAAGTGTTTTCACTGTTAGGAAAAAAATCAGCGCGCAAAAAAATCAGCGCACGATAAAAGGCAGCGCGCGCCCCGGGCAGCCGCTCTCCCCCGGATTCAGAACGGCATTGCTTTAACACGTGCCTGTGAGCAGCTGTTTGCAAGATGAGTTCTGAGGTATTGGAAAAGCCTGAAAGAGCTGGTTAAGGGTGTTACACTTAGCATAAAACTAGACATAATTAAGAGTTTCGATCATGGTGAACTAAGTAAGGACAACGTGAGTTTGGCTTGCAGAAGTTGACGAAGATGATGTTGAAGGGGTTTTGGCATCCCATGATCAAGAACTGATAGATGAAGAGCTAATGCAATTGGAAGAGGAAAGGATAGCAATCGAAATCAAATGCAGTAGCGAAATGAACGTGAAGTAACTGCGTGAGATTTTCGCTGCAATGATAAAGTGCGACTTTAATTTTGAAATGGTACGTAGGTTTAGGGGTTATTTGCAAGATGGTTTGAGTCCTTACAAAGAACTGTATGATAGAAAAATGCGCGAGGCTCAGCAGTCAAGCTTTCCACATCAGCCACAGCAGATGACAAACCTCGACCTTTGACATCGAGGCGGGCAGTCATAGGAGAAGATGAGCTGCCTGTCGTAATGGAAACAGACGACGAGATGACACCCCAGTGTCCTACCACCCCAACCCCTGGACCACACATACCGATTCGCGGAGAATGCAGCAATAGCCGGGAGGCACACAGCACATCTTTAAGAAAAAAGCCGAAATAAATATGCTAATTAATTAGGTGCCGCCCCGACACATAAATGTCGGCCCAGATCAGAGGCGATGCAATCGGCAATGATCTGGGCCGACAATTACGTGTCGGGCGGCACCTAATTAATTAGCATGTTTATTTCGGCTTTTTTCTTAAAGATGTGCTGTGTGCCTCCCGGCTACCGCTGGACCCCTGCATGCTTCACGGCAATATATCGGTCGGCGGCTTGGAGGATGGGGGCCACTGCACCACCCAACCTGCGACGACTCAGTCTAACACACCATCATCAGTGTGCTCTGCGCTGTCTTCCCAATTCCAGTAAGTGATGCTACACTGTACATACGTTATTTCTACTTTATATAAGCTGTGTATTTTTACGTGTTATTTGGTATGATTTGGCAGCTTCATAGCTTAAAGGTTACTGGAGAGCACTTGCGCCGTGTTTTTGCCAACATCGCTTGCGTGAGATTTTTGCTTCGGCGAACAGTGCCGGCAATGATTGTGGAAAAGTATTTCTATTTTATATAGGCTGTGTATTTATCATATTATTCCTGCTTTTACTATATGTTACTGTTATTTTAGGTTTTATATGTTATTTGGCATGATTTGGTAGGTTATTTTTGGGTCTGCGAACGCTCACAAAATTTTCCCATATAAATAAATGGTAATTGCGTCTTCGCTTTATGACATTTCGGCTTACGAACCGTTTCATAGGAACGCTCTACCTTCAGATGGTGGGGGAAACCTGTACAAGGGTTCACATTTTTGCCAACCTGGACTGCGAATGATTAAACAATGTGTTCAATAAAGACATGAAAAGTACAATTGTTAGTGTGCTGTTAGTTTAGGCAGATTATGTTTGACTATTATTGTGACTTAGATGAAGATCAGACCACATTTTATGAGTAATTAATGCAGAAAACTAGGTAATTGCAAAGGGTTCATAAACTTTTTCTTGCATCCATATATAGTATACAACCTGAAATTCTTACTCTTCACAGACATCTACAAAACAAGAAACCCCATAGAATAAATGAAAGAAATATCAGGATACCAAAGTCCCCTCTCTCCCACTACACACAAGAGGCAGCAGAAGCATCGAGCCTCCCCCTCTTGTGCCAGCTGAAACACCATTACCCCTCCGCCCACTAAGCAAGCAATAGCAAAAGCCCCCCAAAGGGACCTTGATCTAGAGTCCATCAAAAACTACAGTCCATAACCCAGCATTTTAGTATCTCAGACAGGCTCTTTCCCCCCATCGAGGGAGAGGGAGGTTGCTCTCCTGCAACAACAAGAGTGGAGACCAGCAACTCGCTGTTCCATTGTTACAATTTTCCACATCACTTTTCCAAGCCCCCCTGACTCGAGGACCAACAGGCTCACTCTCTCCATCAGAGCGAGGGAGTTCTGACATTAAATGTCATAAGATTTTGAGATATGAAAGTGGAGAAACCTCCTTGTTTTGCAGTGAGAGCTGTGAGTTAGAGGAATTCCAGAAACTTAAGACCATGTAAGCTGTTGATAACAGATTAGCTCGAAAATGAAAGAAAGCAGACATTGGGGGTACAGAGAGTATTGTTAGAACAATGTTTCTTTACAGCATGACAAACCGTGATAAGGACTGATTGAATTCAGAAATCTATCTCTACACTTTGTGGGTTTTCAGTGGATCTGACAACTGACTGATGCCTTAGAAATGTATCATTCTCTTTCATTAAATTACAGAACTTGACAGCACACAAGGAAGCCATTTGACCTAAGAAGATAAGGATTGACTTTGGGTTAATCCCACTTCCCAGTCCTCAAAAAAAATTCATTTGTTCTTATGGGAAGTTTCTAGACATGAGATAATAAATTCATGATGGAATGACTCAGAAGATTATTTAAGTAATATCTAAACTTAGTTATTCAATCTGCTTGTAATGACAATTCAGACAATTTTCAAAAGTGTGTTTAGAGTGCATAATTGTACAAAATTTTGCAGTTAAAGAAACTTTGGTATGATTAGAAGAGTGAGATTGGCCTACTGTCTAGTGCTAATGAGGAACAGAATATGGCGTGCTAGCTCCTGGAGAGGGTCAGACTAAAGGAGTAAATAGCACAGTAACAATGTATGGAAAGCAGCAATGTGTTATAGAGAAGATACACTACTCTTTAATTCTTTAAGTAATAAGAAATTTGCTAACTTATATCAGGTGATTGTTTAGGTTAGCTGCCTACAGTGTGGTATCATCTGCTTGTGCCATAATATTAATGATCAGCATATGCAACCAATTTTTGCAGGGATGTTCTGGCACATATTAGATTTGATTTTCCATTTATTCATTTCAATTGTGTAAAAACTTAATTGATAATGTGTACTGTTTGCACATAAACATTAATTTGAAGTAGTTATACTGCAATGGAAAAAAATAGCTGTGAAAGGTGTTATTAAAAGTTCAGAACGTGACTTAATATATGTACAAAAAGTGCATTTTTAAAGATTAGCATGACTTTTCATATTATGCCAGTCTCGGGGGAGGTAAATCGTGATTCAGTATCTGATGATCAGCGGGTAAAGAAACAATATACTGTAAAAATGCCATTTGAACTTTTTGATCATCCTTGTTGGCAATAATTATTGAGACATAGTACCCAGATCTTTATAGACTTACAAGGTATAATCATACCTAAATATGTGGAATAAAATCACTATCAATATTACACTTACTTCAACTTAAATTTTGTTGCACTATTATCACAGCATTTATTTTTAGATTCACATTGTTGAAACTGGCTTGTTAACTTTAGTAAAGTTCTCTTGATTCAAAATGTTTTGTTGATGGATCTGCACCAGATGCCCTACTGAATGGGGATCAAAATTTAAATTTTGTACATATTCCTATGTTTGGAAATTTTTGAGTATGACTGAACTCTGTGCATGTTTTCTTTAGTGATATCCCCTGTTTGGTGAATATTCTGAAATATTGAGTTGTCAGGAAGTAAAATTATCTGATTTATATATAAGACTGTTGTGTCTGAAGTACATGATGTGGTTGGTATATTTTCATTTATTTGTAGTTCTTCAACATTGAATGTGAAAAATATATAAGCAAGAATGTATGAAGTTTTGGAAGAGTGATATTTGTTTTAAAATTTGTAGGATGTCAAAACTCCATTCAGTGATGCTCCTCCATTAGCTTAAACCCAGGCCATTTGGTTGATAAATTTAAAAGGATAAATTCAAACCAGCATTTGTCTTGAAGCTGGTATAGTTACACTGAGCTATCTTATGAACACAATTATCTTGGAATAATCTATATCTATAATGGACACACCTGCACTCCAAATAACACTTGGATTACAACAAAAGTTATTTTGCAAAGTATTCTAAGAGCATACTTGAAATTACTTCCTTTAACATTTTGAAGAGTGAACTGTGAAGAGTAAATGTGTTATTTTTTTGCACTGAAGTATCTTAATCAAAATACTTCTGTAAGTGTTTATTAAATATTTCCTTAATAACCAAATAAAATGTTGGCATAAAAACAGGAAAGATGTAAAATTTTCAGCATTTTTTTGGTGTAAACCTTTTCCAGTAATAACTTAATCTGGAAATCTGATATTTCAAAATCTTGGGGAAAATAATAAGTAAGCTGCTCTTATTTAATCTTTGGAGGTAGTATAGTAAATGTTTTAAGTAATTGTAAAAGTGATCAGTTATATTGCTACACCTGTTTTTTAGACACTGAAGTAATATATTGCAGGAACCTTTAAAAATGGCTAGTGTTTAATTTAGAATACAGAGGAATGTGATTTTGTTTTGAGCAAGTGATATCTGGAGCTCTTAGTAACATAGATCAGAAAGTTCATCACTCTTCTAATTCTAGTTATTTAAATTTTTTTGTTTCCTTTTCGTCTGTCACTTTTTCTCCTACATTCTGCCTATCTTTCTTTCCCCCCTTTTCCATCTCTTTCCCTACGTGTGCCATTTTCATAATGGATTGCCATTAGTCTTTCTCCCAACTGTAAAACATGAACATAGATTTAACATTTTGTAATGGGTAATAAGGACATAATTTATTTCCGACCTTGAGCTTAAAAGAGTTCACAGCACGTTTTGTTGGCTTTGTAATCGTTCATTAAAATTAAGGTGCAATTCTGGCCTTGAGTCCTACGTTTAATTGGGGACAATGAAACAGTTAATTTGATAACTTGATCTCTTCTGTATAATCTTTTTATGACTGATGTAACCTGGAAGCATGAACGCAATTCTCACAACTAGAAAAGTCCACGAGAATAATGGGAGGCTGCCTAAGCCTTTCATTTCTTCTGAAGTTTAATTTCATGTATCTTGCAGTTGCCCGTCTTGAATATATAATTGTTAGCTTAAAAATGTGGATTGATATCAGTTTTATTAGTAAATTCAACAACTGTAGCTTATTGGGCTAGTGATTTCCTTGAACTTCTACATAGAAAGATCTTTCTTGATTTTTTTCATTGAAGTGGACCAGCTCTGATTTTTAAAAAAAACCCTTGTTCTGCATTTCTAATCTGGATAAAATACAATGGGAAAAAAAAATGATCCTGCACAGAACAAAGGAAGAAAACTTCCAGTTTAAGGTGACACTACTAAAGTTGAGCGGCAGTTTACTGGTAGTTCAAAAGGCAAGAAATAATGACTGAAAACATCATGATAACATCTTTTCTGAGGTAAATTGTGGTAAACTATCACCACAAACAATGAAGAGGCCAGTGAAGGTGACTTCAAGGATGAGCTGTGCAGATGATTTGCAAAGTCGGAATGGAACGTCTTCGGGCGGTTTCTCAGTCAGGAATGCAGTTGGAGAGGATTCGAGGTGGAGGAGCTTTGATGTCCATCCACCTAAACTGGGTGCAAGATTAGATTGATTGAAGTGAGGGGCCAATTTGAAAAGATCAAGAACTGCTTCAGGCTGTGCAGCGAGGTCTAGGCCCAGAGCATATCGCTAGAGTGGGACCCAGGTCCCAATGCAAGGCACAACCTTTAATGCCAGCCCAGGTAGACTGGAAAGGTAGGATATCGAGTTCAGGGGCAAGGGTTGTGCTGATTCCAATCACTCTCCCATGATGTTCACCCCCTCTCCATGGCACTGAGGTTATAACACTGCTCCAGCACCTTCGCACTTCATGTCTATGAGCTTCTCGGCAGTTTGTCCACTATACGATGAACTGAGACTGAGGCTTGGGCCTAATCCACTTGCTCTGGGTATGGGTTTATGGACTCAATTTGATTCGGAATGCTGTTGCTTACATGATTAATGTTTTTATTTCTCTTTCTCCTGCGCAATGGATGTTCGTCTCTTTTTAAAATTGGGTTCTTTTGGGTTTCCTGCATTTTGGCTGCCTCGAAGCAGAGGAATCTCAGGGTTTTATAATTTATACAAACGTTGATCATCAATGTACCTTGAGCTTTGATCCTTGAAAACTACTTGTCACATTTCACTATTATTCCAAAACCTCCAATTCTATGTATCTTACATCTTAGTTCTTTTTTGTGGAATTTTAGTGCTGGAGCTCCATGTTTACATCCAGCTAATCTCCCGTATCCAATGTGAAACACCCAAGAACTGAACAGTTACCCATGAATGGGAAATTAGACCAGGCTGCATGTAAATGTAAAATTAGGGAAGTGTCTCACCAGCTTTCAGGGAAAGAAAATGAATTAAGATTTCTGTAAAAACATTTCAACCAGTGTATCATTTTTATGATTTTTAACCTGTTCTACAGGTCTGCACAATTTAAGATGTAGCTAGTCTTGTGTTATAGACAATAAGCTAAATGCACTAATGCTTTCATGCATGACCTGGAGATAAAGCAGTGATATATTACATGTAAGAACCTGTTCAAAACATGAATGTTACATTAACAATATAAAAAGAATCACCTAGACTTGCCCCAATAAGAAATAGAATATGTTGTAAACCTTAAAAAAAAGCTATCAACTGTATTTTAATTGAGTTGCTTGCTATTTCCACTGTCATATCCTGCATGTTATGGCACCATAATTTACCTTAGTAATGTGTTTATCTTACGAACATATTAAGGCTTTTAAAAAATTTTATGGATTGTGTATAGTTTATATCAATTGAAAGAAACATTACTAACCAAGTGCATCCTGTCAACTAGTAATTTTCCTTTGTTTTTGATGCTGTATTTCTTCTGAGATAAAAGATGCAGTTGTTTTGTGAAAGAAACCACCTACATTTTATATTTGGTGTCAGCCACTTGTTTGTTGTATATTAGGTTAAAAAGCTGAATAAAATTCCCACTCTCTGAACTAGTTAAATACTTTGATTCAACAGCAAAGAGTAGCAATATAGCACACTAGATATGTTTGTTTTCCATAGCATAAATTTAGAATTGTGCTGAGAGAGTCCGTATGGAATCTTCAATGCTTTGACCTGTTGATTCACAGCTGCTTGCTTTGATGTGGCCTGAATTAACTCGGATTCAAAAAGATAAAAGTTAAATGTTGCATTTCAGTAGATAAGAGTGTTGTCAGTTTCCTTCTGCTTCACATTCTCTTTTTCAACAATGCGAAATGAAATTCAATTGTGTCTCTGTGCCAGTCAAGCGAAGATCCAGTAGTTGATTTGCCATTCAGGGATGAGAAGAAACATCTTCCCTTAAAGGACAGTAAAATCTTTGAAATTCTCTGGCCAAAAGGACTCTGGTGGCAGAGTAATTTGAGTACATTTACAACAGAATGGTTGATATTTGGATATTAAAGGACTGAGGAATATTAAAGGACTGAGGAATATGGCATTGATATAGTAAAGACTAAAGGTAGAAAGATGAGCCATGAACTTACTGAATAATGGAGCTGGTGAAAGTGGCCGTATGACCGAGAGTTTAAGAAAATTTATGAATAAAATATTCTTTTCAATCAGCTTATCACCAGAATTCATAGAAATATGTATTAATGAAAAGTGCTTGTTACTAGATGAACCACCAAAGTATAATGAAAATATGTTCCTAAACATTGCACAATGCTGAGAGTGGTGTACTTCTTAGAAAAATTATGTAAATTATCAAATAAACTCCGGAGTTTCAAAATCATAATTGCACAGGTTGTGGAACCATTTTGGGAATGTTTTTATTGATATATTGTCAAGTAATACTATAGCTGATAACATATTATATGCACATGAGCATTCCTTTCACTGATTAATGAAGTAGATCCTTAACAATTTTCTGGTTTACTGAATTGAACAATTTAATTGATCTGAAAAACAATAATTTGATCTGAATTGGGCAGATCGCTTGTTTGAACATCATTTCCATATGTAGATGCAATATTGAGTTGTGTCCATTTATCAATTATTTAGCAGTCTTCATATTAATGCTTTAAGAAGCAATTATTCATTTTAAAATAATCTGTTTATTATAAATGTACAAGTATGTGTATATTTAAAATAAATTATGCAGTTGAATTAAGTCTGCAAATCACAACAGATAAAAATCAAATCTTTCTCCCACTAGAGCATTGCAATAAAATGGCTTATTTCTTTCTAACCTGATATCATGATTTCATTTCTCATATTTATGACATTATGATTTAATTGCTAGATATATAAGTATGTTATGTAATTTTAAATCTTATGAATTTGTGAAGAAAAGTTAACTTTTTATGTTTTGATTAATGCATAGTTTTATAATTACATACTGAAATAAAAGTACTTCACTAATTTCTTAGGGCTTTCACACAAGTATATTCCTTTGGGCCAACATTTCGAGCAGAAAATTCCCAGACCAGAAGACATTTAGCAGAGTTCTATATGGTAGAAGCTGAGCTTGCTTTCACTGAAAGCTTGAAGGACATCATGAAGGTAAATATGTTATGCTACATCATTGACTTTGTATATTCTCACCATTATCTAAAATAGTTTTGTAAGACTCGCTTTGCCTAGTGGCTTAATCTAGGGGGTGATAACCCCCTGCCCGGCCAAACTTATGAAATCTCGTTTGGGTGTATGCTATGCTATGTGTCCCCTGTTACAAATCAGTACCCTAAAATAACAGGCAGTACACAATATGCGATTAAATGATTAAGCTTTATAACTCTTACTTTGACTATATGGTTAGTAGAAAAAGGGCCCAAATCTTATAGATTATTATTAGGATGAAACAGTCTGTGCACAGAGTTGGAGCTCACACAGTTGTTCTTCTTCCACCAGCAGTCTCCTCCAAGTGTCGCCAACCTTCGGACCCCGCTCGGAGTCCACCCCGTCCAGCGGTCTACCAAATCTCTCCATTCACGTCTTCTCTCTTCATCTCTCTCTCTCTTTCTCCCTCTCGCAAAAACCCACAAAATCAACTGCTTCCAGAATCACAAGACAGGGCAACAAAATCCTGATTGGCTAACATGCATCCACAGTCCTGTTATCTCCAACCATAACCCAAACATTGCTGCCACACAAAAACCATTACATTAGCAGTGAACCCTCACAGCATGTTACACTTAATCTGCTGTGTGAGATGACATAATCATCAACATCTATGGCTTATACATATTTTATAAATTAGCATTGTCTTTTGAACAATACATAATCTGTAACTATTTTCAAAGCTTATGCATGTGATATTAGGTGCAAGAATAGCTTTACAACTTTGTTTTTGGATTAACTAGCAAACTAATATTCACTTTGTTCACAATAAAGCCAAAACTACACTTTTCTGATTGTACTGTTTATGTGTGCAATGCAATTGCCATGCCCATTATTTCAAAGTTAAGGTCTATTTGATATTTTTCTCAAATCGTACTACATTTTCTTAAAATGTCTGTTTATATCCCTCATCTCTCAATATTTCCTGTCCATTCTTCTTCACCCATTTTTAAAATTCATTAGTTACTCAATCCTAATGGCAAGTCTAATCCAAATTCATGTGCATCAGCTGGTAAGGGTAGCAGAGTGTTCAGCACAAGGCTTTACTGTTCAGGCGACGTGGGTTCAATTCCTACTGCTGCCCGCAAGGAGTCTGTACGTTCTCCCCATGACGGCGTAGGCTTCCTCCGGGTGCTCCAGTTTCTTCCCACATTTCAAAGACATACTGTAGGTTAATTGGTCATTGTAAATTATCCTGTGATTAGGCTAGGATTAAGTCAGTGAATTGCTGGGCAGCATGACTTGAAGGGCCAGAAGAGCCTAGTCTCAATAAATATAATAAATAAGGTATATTGTTCTCAAATGGTTAAATCAATTTTGCTTGAAAGAACCATCCAACACTCTTGCTGCTTTCACTTAGCCTTTTTAAATGGAGCTTTAGAAAAAAAATAGGTATTTTCTGCTTTATGCTCATGAAATTTATAAGAATATTAAAGTACCCCTGTAGCAATTGCTACTGACTAATATGACAGTTTCTGTGCTCTGGGTATGTTAACAGCAACTTTTTCAGCACAAAAATGATATGCTTTGCCTATAAAGATAGTTGTTTTTAAATCAATTGTTTTAGAACTAAAGTATAATAAACAGAAGTTGTTCTGCAGATACTAGAAATCCAGAGGAACAAATACAAAGTGCTGGAGAAGCTTAGCAAGTCAGGCTCATCTATGGGAAGGAATGAACGGTCGACGTTTTGAACTGAAGCCCTTCATCAGGTCTCAGCCGGAAACTGACTATCATCCCTCTCCATGGATGATGCTTAACCTGCTGAGAGTTAGTCTGACATTTTGAGTTTGTTCCTTAAAATTAAAGTAGTTGACAATTTCAGGTTTGTACATTATTCCATCTCCTACTTGAATTATTTGCATTCCTTTTCAAGAAAAGCCTGAAACAAAAGATAAATCTGAACTTGATCCAACGATCCTTTAATGGAATAATATCCAGGACTGAAAGCTATTGTGTCAATGATAAAACAATCCAAAAACTGCCCACTTCTCTTCCCACAAACCTGTATCTTTCATTTTAAATATTTGCGGTTGATTTCCTAATGATGCAAGCTTTCCTAATATTCAAGCTTTGTCAGTCTTCCTTGTAAAAAAATTTTCTCTAGTGCTCAGATCACTTTCGTAAATTAAAACATCCCTTACATCATCTCCCTTCTGTGATTAAGCAGTTTCTAAATGTCCGTGCCACCCTTCCTATGAAATAAAAATACAACCTTGGAAATACTCAGGAGGTCATCAGTATTTGAGGAGGTAGAAGCACAGTTAACATTATCAACAATTGAAACTCAGTTCACCTGGAACACGTCACTCAGTTTCTATTTCCACGTGTTCCCAAAATACATTTCTAATGTTTCCTGATTTTACTCCAGATTTTTTAGCAAATTTAGTATTTTCCTTTTGGGTTAAGTCGAGCACAGTGTTCTAACCAGATTGGCCAGTGTTTTACATTCGTTCATTGCCGATTTCTTTTGTCGTTCATGAACCTTTTTGAACTCGTCACCTTTATTGATTTCAGTTCTCTATTGTGTCCTCCCTTTAAATGTATGCTCAACCTTCATTTTTAAAACTTTATTTAGAGGTACAGCACAGTAAAAGTTACTTTTGGCCCAAGAAATCCCCGGCACCTGATTACTCCCATGTGACCAATTAATCTACTAACCTATACATCTTTGAATGAAGCACCCGGATGAAACCCACATCATCACAGGGAGAACTTACAAACTACAGACAATGGCAGAATTGAACCTGGGTCACTGGCACCATAATAACATTATGCTAACTGTAACACTACCATGCCACCCTCATGGCTTTTCACTCATGTTACATTTTGAACACTATTTTGAAACATAGAAACATAGAAAACTTACAACACAATACAGGCCCTTAAGCCCCCAATGCTGTGCCGAACATGTACTTTAGAGATTACCTAGGGAAACCCATAGCCCTCTATTTTCCTAAGCTCCATGTACCTATCCAAGAGTCTTTTAAAAGACCCTATTGTATCCGCCTCCACCACTGTCGCTGGCAGCCCATTCCAAGCACTCACCACTCTCTGCATAAAAAACTTCCCCCTGACACCTCCTCTGTACCTACTCCCAAGCACCTTAAAACTGTGCCCTCTCGTGTTAGCCATCTCAGCCCTGGGAAAAAGCCTCTGACTATCCACACGATGTGTGGTGCGTGGCCAAGTGGTTAGGACGTTGGACTAGTGATCTGAAGGTCATGGGTTCGAGCCTCAGCCGAGGCAGCATGTGTGTTCTTGAGCAAGGCACTTAACCACAACAATGCTCCAGTCAACCCAGCTGAGAATGGGTACCGGCAAAAATGCTGGGAGTTAACCTCGCGATAGACTGGCGTCCTATCCGGGGGGAGTCTCGTACTCCCAGTCGCTTCACAGCACAGAAACCGGCATAAGCACCGGCCTGATGGGCCACAAGGCTCGTGACAGACTTTCATTTTTATCTGCACGATCAATACCTTTCATTATCTTATACACCTCTATCAGGTCACCTTTCAACCTCTGTCACTCCAAGGAGCAAAGACCAAGTTCACTCAACCTATTCTGATAAGGCATGCTTCCCAATCCAGGCAACCTCCTTGTAAATCTCCTCTGCATCCTTTCTATAGTTTCCACATCCTTTCTGTAGTGAGGTGACCAGAACTGAGCACAGTACTCTAAGTGGGGTCTGACTAGGGTCCGATATAGCTGTAACATTACCTTTCGGCTCTTGAACTCAATCCTACGGTTGATGAAGGCCAATACACTGTATGTCTTCTTAACCACGCAGTCAACCTGTGCAGCAGCTTTGAGTGTCCTATGGACTCGAACCCCAAGATCCCTCTGATCCTTCACGCTGCCAAGAGTCTTACCATTAGTACTATATTCTGCCATCATATTTGACCTACCAAAATGAACCACCTCGCACTTAATCTGGGCTGAACTCCATCTGCCACTTCTCAGCCCAATTTTGCATCCTATTGATGTCCCGCTGTAACCGATGTAACCTCTGACAGCTCTCCGCACTATCCACAACACCCCCAACCTTTGTGTCATCAGCAAATTTACTAACCCATCCCTCCACTTCCTCATCCAGGTCATGTTTGCTGTGTACTTAAAATTTATTTCTGCATCACTCATACCTATCTTTCATAGGTTCATTTTTCCCTTCACTGATTTCATCATACCTTTGAAAGCATTGGTTTTGATTCTCTTTACAGATTGTATATTCCCGTTTGGCATTCAAAGTCTTCATGATTTTGACATTTACCTCATTTGTAACCAGAGTTGGAACTTCTGTCTTCTGGGGATATGCACAGGCCTTTTCTTATTCAGAAGATTATTTTCATATTCTGCAATATCCCTTTGGGCTGTGTTGTTTGATGGACATCGCTTTCAATATTTCCTATAGTTGTGATTGACAATATTATTAATGTCATTTTCTACAAATTACTGCCAATAAAAGTTAGTGATTTTTGTTTTTAGCTCATCTCAGCTTGTGAGCACAAGTGCTCTGTATTGTACATCAAAGCCCTTGGGGTTATTTAAAAGCATATTAGAATAATTATTCACACTTCTACTTTCTCCCAATAAATTTTCTGAAGTTACTTTGTGCTTATTTTTATCTTTTCTACTCTACCCACATACACTTTCTAAGGCATAACACATTGATTTACCAGCATGTTGGACTTGCAGATAACTTCTTCCTTGAACCAGAAAAATATTTATGCAGGACTAGTTAATACTGTGAAGGTGTAAAATTCATCATAAAATGCAGCAGTTGTAGATTATTTGGGAAAAGTGGTGTGTTTTTTTGATATGTTTAATTTTGTCAGTTGAATTGAGGTTTCATTTTAATTTTACCAAAATTAAATTTCTCTGTTCTTTATTTTGACAGTGTCATTTTCTCTTCCAGGTGATAGAGCATCTCTTTAAGACTGTAACTTCTCAAATTCTTTCCGAATATCCAGAAGATGTTGAACTTTTCCACAAAGATGTGGCTCCAGGACAAAAGGTCTGATAGTCTGTCTCACCTTCCAGTCACTACTTTCTGCACAAAGTTTTATAGAAATGCCAGGATATAGTAATGTTTGTAAGTTGTTATATTTGTCCGCCTGGCCTTTTGTCAGCTTTCGCAGTTCCTGGAACTATGCTTTTGCGCAGTGAAGTTCAGAAGTTTCAAGATTCTTAAACACACAGCTTTAAGTTCAAGTTTATTGTCACCAGACTGTACATATAAACAACCAAACAAATGTTCTTCTGGACCACGGTGCACCCACAAAACATATATCACTGATTTAATGAATAAATTAGAACTTAATGTTATTTGTTGTCTATATGCTTATTGTTTAAAACCTTTTAGTATTTCATTTTTTTTTCTTGCAACTTTGGGTGTATCATTTTGGTACTGTAAAGGTTTATCAGGTCTAACAAAGAAAACTAAAATATTCATTTTGGTTCAATTGTTTCACTGTTACATTTCCCAAAGAACATAAGAAATTTTATGCTGATGCATTCCTTATAAACCTGTTTAGTTTCTGAGATAGTTCAATGCTAAGAATTGTAAACTGATTCAGAGAAACTGTTGCAGCTGAAATAACATGGGGTGCCATGGTAGTTTAGCAGTTAGCATGACGCTGCCCTAGCTTAGGATATTGGAGTTCTGTGTTCAATCCTGGCGTCGCTTGTAAGGAGTTTGTCCTCCCCTTGGAATGCATGGGTTTTCTCTGGGTGCTGTGGTTTCCTCTCTCAGTCCAAAGATGTACCTTCTGGTAGGTTGATTGGTCATTGTAAATTGTCTCATGATTAATTTCGGGTTAAATTGGGGATTGCTGGGTGGTGCTGCTTGAAAGGCCAGAAGAGCCTGTTCCACGTTGCATTCCTAAATAAACAAAATAAACATGATAGCTATAGAAACAGAATATAAGCTTGGTATTCTATAATGTTTGACTCGTATGGTTCCGCAAAGTCTTACTATTACCTGTCCGGCACAAGTCAGGAAAACCTTTCACTTACCCGGATGGATACTGTCAAGGACAGAAAGGCCTGCTAATTTGGAAGCCATCTACCCCTAAACATTGGCTTTCTCCATCATCGTACCCTGATAATCGTATCAATTATTGTTTGCAAAGTACACTATATCAAACCATCAGTCTGGTTTTAAAAAAAGTGCTGAAGACATTCAGTGGGTTGAACAGCATCAATAACGAGAGAAGACATTGAATGTTTGGGTCAAGGACATCTGAATAGAATTATAGGAAATTCCAGGGTTGAATAGGTTTTATGGAAACTGCAATATCAAAAGTTATGTTGGTAGTGCAATGAAAGAACAACTGAGTAGGCATGTGTGGAGTGGGGAAAGGGAGTAATTAAATGACGAGGGACTATGGTGAACTAAAGGGTATTAATAATAATTCTGTAAAATGCCTGAGCTTATTAGTTTAAAACATTTTGGGAAGGCTATTCTACTTTCTGTAAAGACAATAATTCTATCTTTATATTTATAGGAACGAGTAGAACAGATGCTGAAAAGTCCATTTCAGGTGTAAGTAAATTAAATTTTTAGCCATAGTATTTCATGTTTGACTTTTTTTCTAAAGATATATTAAGATTTCTTCAGTTTCTCAATGGTGATTTTTTTTATATAGTTATTTGCTGTTTACTCATGCATAATTTCTGTTTGCATTTTGTTCTAGTGCATTTAGCATAGTTATGATAGGCAGTCAGGGAAAGTTGTTATCTCAGTGTACTAACAATCTGAATGTTAATCCATGTCAAAACGTGTTCAATATAATTATTGTAATTTAATTTTTTAGGCTTTCCTATACTGAAACAATTAACATTTTGCAAAGAAGTGCAGAAATCTTCAAATTTGAACCCAAGGTAACAAAAAATTTAAATTAGTTTTATGCAGTGGAGCAACTGGATAACCAAAATTTAACTACAACAAATTAGGCTGTTTTTCATATGGAACTGATAAACTTATTAAGGTAAAAAGTTTCATTTTTGGCAGTCATTTTAGAATCAAATTTATCACTATCTAATATGAAATTTGTTGTGTGGCTGAAGTGTGAAATTTTTACGTACTACTTTTGTAAAATGTTCCTTCACTGGTATAAACAGTTTTAAAAGATATATTTTTCTCTCTCACTCAGTTTACATTTGGGCCTTGTAGGTCCTATAGGTATAAGAAGTATATTGAGAGCATTTTTTTTTGTTATCTCTGGCTTCATGTCTTCTCTTCAAACCTCTTTCAGTGCTTTATGGATAAAGCTAGTTGTTGGTCCTTATAATTTCTGGAATCATAGGAGAATGCATTGATTAGGTATTTTCTAGAACCCACCTGGCACAAATTTGTATTTGCACTGTTTTAGTCGTAGTGATTAAAAGCATGTTGTCTACGGTTTATTTCCACTCAAAATATATCTTAAAATTAGTATCTACGACAGTGGGTTGCTAAAACAAAAGCATTGTTTAGGTTATCATTTGCTGAGGGATTTTTTGTTTAGAGTTTAACCTGTCTTCGTGCAGTTTGAATAACATTTGTTTCTGCATTCCTTTTTTTGCAAAAGAGTGTATTTTGAAATAATGTGTACAGCTAGATATAAAAATAAGCAAGACATTTATTAACAATTTCCTTGTATTTGGGTGTAATACCTGAAAATTTTGTTTTCCTTTCCTTCCCGTCTCCCTACCCCCATTCAAAATATATTGTCTCTGTATGTGCCATTGTAATCGTTTGAAGCACCATGTAAATACGGTGAAAGTACCATGTAAATTGGTGACATTCTGTAAGCATAGTACAATCTCACTTTCTGAATAAGGACATGAATCAATAACAATTGATGCTGATTTAAATGTGTCTGGATTGTACAACCTTCAGTTGCTTAAATTTCACCCAATTTCATCATTTGTTGGGGGAAGAAAGACTGGATAATACATTGTTCACAATAATAACTGTACAATCTTCATGACCAAAGCTGGTCAAAAAATATTGCTATTATTATGCAGGTAATTTAATGTTCATAATAGAAGTTAATATTTTATGTTGGAGTGAGTAATTTTATTGTGAATGCTAAGTGTAGTGGATTCACTGCCTATGAATGCCAATTTGGATAAAGCTCTCCTAATTACATCCAGGGGTCTAGTGTAGGTAGTTTTTTTAGACACAACTTGAGGGGTGTGAAGAGTAGTTCTGCTCATGGAGAGTTTGTCTCCCACTCTCCTGTATTAACTTATTGTTCATTTGCCTCAGTTGTTTGGTATCAGGAAGTCCATAACAGAAGAAGGTTAATTGCTGATGTACCGAATTTTCTTGGTTTGTTTTGGTAGCTGAACTATTTTAATGAATTACTTGGATAATTTTAGTTAATTATTAAAACATTTCATTTATTAATGAGTCCAAACACTTGTGTGTATCATATACTTTTGGAAATACATCTAGTGCATAATTTAGCTTTTATTTTCTTTGTTTAAAATTTGCAATTTGCCATTGAAAGAGGAGAGTAAAGGTGATGTCAGTCAATTTGACTCATGCTAGTAGTAATAACATTTTTCTGACATTGATCTGCAGGAATTTTTTACAATTATGTTTCAACTGCAATATTTTAATGCACGGGAGTTAATTTAAGATGCTTAATCTTTCATTGTTTTATGAAACTGGAAAGTTAGTTTTAAAGCAGTAATTTAAAAGGACAACAATATTTTGATTAAAAAATAATTTATGCAAATTTGAAAGCTAATTTGTATTAAATGGATGAATTTAATGCAATTGTAGACTAAATTATTTTGATCTAGATATTGTACATATGTGTTGAAGTAATTATTGACTATCATCTTTTACAGTGGGGCTGTGACCTACAGACTGAGCACGAGAATTATTTGGTGGCACACTGTGGCAATATCCCTGTTTTTGTAATTAATTATCCCTATGACATCAAGCCTTTTTACGCCCGAGATAATCAGGATAACCTTCAACATACAGTAAGCAGAAATAGCATGAATTATGTTGTATTATTGTATTTAACATCTTGTTGAGTTATCCTTTGTAATATGAGGTATTGTTTAAAATCTATTAGTCCTTCAAATTCTAATTAAATAAGGAGTCTTTTTGTAAGTTGAATCTTCCCAGCAACTGATAAATATAGTTGGATTATATAACTAGATATGCATAAATGCCAGGTTTGTACAGGGATAAATGGAATGCCCCTGAATCCTGGCCCAGGGAGTCTCAGGGGCAAATAGGTTACCTAGTGTGGTCTCGAGGCCTTGCCCTGAGAACAGCTTGGAACACTTCAGCAAAAGGCAAGACTGGTGGCTTAGCACTCTGTCTCCTGTCAAATGTGACTGTTTTTAAAAAGTCTTTGATGTTAAGAAGATTGGAAAATAAATAAGCCAACTTGGAGTTGTGAGTTCCTATACTTTGTTATGCTGCCTCTTTACAAAATATAACTGTATCAACCTCCAGCTTGCTATTTTTGATGAATTGAGGTAGTTTTATGATTAGAGACAAATGCCTGTTGCTATTAATTGCTAATGAACCCAATGTACAATTCTTATTGAAGTTCCATTTTATTTCTGAAACAGAACTTAATTTTATTTCCTTGCAGTTCTGATGACATATGTTATAAACAAAATTGCTGAATATGGTGGCAATGAAATAACCTTAAAAGGTTTTGGATATCATTTGGTCTTCAGTTTGCTGTGAGGGAGAGAGATGCCAGTCTTGGTAATTATTGATTCTTGTACTAGTAGTACAGGACATTTATTTTCAACGGTAGCTTACAGAACATTTAAGTTGAACACTGAGTTTTCAAAACAAAATTGTCAGTGTGATGTGATTTTCTAATAGAATATAGAACAGTACAGCACAACACAGGCCCTCATTGTGCTAACCTTTTACTCCATAATCAAACTAACCTTTCCCCCACACAAAGCGTCTATGTGCCTAACTAAGAGTCTGTTAAGTGTTCCTATTGTATCTGCTTCTACCATCCCTGGCAGTGTGTTTCATGCACCTACCGCTCCCTGTGTAAATATTTTAAACAAACTACCTCTGACACCACCCTATACATTTCTCCAATCACCTCTCATATTAGCTGTTTCTGCTGGCTGGCTGTCTGCTCTATCTATGCCTGTTACCATCTTCTTGTACACTTCTGTCAAGTTACCTCTCATCTTCTTTGCTCCAAAGGATAAAGCCCTAGCTTGCTCAAACTTTCCGTGCAAAACATGCTCTCTAATCCAAGCAGCGTCCTGGTAAATCGCCTCTGCACCCTCTCTAAACTGCACACCCTTAAAAAAAAAGGTGACCAGAGCTGAATACAATACTCCAAATGTGGTCTAACCAGAGTTTTATAGAGCTGCAGTATTACCTTACAGCTCTTGAACTTAATCCCCTGATTAATGAAGGCCAACATACCAACTTTTCAATTTGCATGACAACTTTGAGGGATCTATGAATGTGGAACCCAAGACCCTGCTGTTCCTCCACACTGCTAAGAATCTTGCCATTCACCTGGTACTGTATCTTCAGGTTCAACCTTCCAAAGTGACACTTCACACTTTCCGGATTGAACTCCACCTGCTACTTCTCAGCCCAGCTCTACGTCCTATCAATGCCCCTTTGTAACTTACTACAACACCACCAACCTTTGTGTCACTTGCACACTTACTAACCCACGTTTCCACTTCCTTATCCAAGTCATTTCTGAAATTTACAAAGAGCAGGGGTCCCAGAACCCTGTGGGGCATCATTGGTCACCAACCTTCAGGTAAAATATATTCCATCTGCTACCATGCTTTGACTTTTCTGAGAAGCCAATTCTGAATCTATGTAGTCAAGAGTCCCTGGATCCCATATTTCCTGACTTTCTAAATAAGCCTACCAGGGGAAGCCTTGCAAAACACCTTACTGCAGTCTGCATACACCACATTCCATTGCTCTACCTACATCAAATTGTTTAGTAATTACCTCACAGAATTCAATCAGACTTGTAAGGTATATCCTATAAGACCATAAGACATAGGAGCAGAATTAGGCCATCGAGTCTGCACTGCCATTCAGTCATGGCTGATCCTTTTTTCCCCTCCTTAGCCCCACTCCCTGACCTTCTCCCCATAACCTTTGATGCCGTGGCCAATCAAGAACCTATCAACCTCAGCCTTAAATACACCCAACAACTTGGCCTCCACAGCTACCTGTGGTAATAAATTCCACAAATTCATCACCCACTGGCTAAAGAAATTTCTTTGCATCTCTGTTTTAAATAGGTGCTCCTCTATCCTGACGCTGTGCCCTCTTGCCCTATACCTCCCCCCCCCTCCACCACCATGGGAAACATCCTTTCCACATCTACTCTGTCTAAGTCTTTCAACATTCAAAAAGTTTCAATGAGATTCCCACCCCCTCCCATCTTTATAAATTCCAGCAAGTACAGGCCAGAGCCATCAAACATTCCTCATGTGATAACGCTTCCATTCCTGGAATCATCCTTGTGAATCTCCTCTGAACCTTCTCCAATGCCAACACATCTTTTCTTAGATAAGGAGCCCAAAAGTGTTCACAATATTCAAGGTGATGCCTCACCAATGCCTTACAAAGCCTCGACATCGCATCCCTGCTCTTATTTTGTGGACCTCTTGAAATGAATGCTAACATTGCATTTGCCTTCCTCACCACCGACTCAACCTGCAATTTAATCTTTAGGGTGTTCTGCACAAGCTCTACAAGTCCCTTTGCAACCCAGATTTTTGGATTTTCTCCCCGTTTAGAAAATAGTCTGCACGTTTGTTTCTTCTACCAAAGTGCATGACCGTGTATTTTCCCACATTTTTTTAACCCACTTTTTGCCACTTTTTTTTTAACCCATTCTCCTAATCTGCCTAAGCCCTTTTGCAGCCTTCCTGTTTCTTCATCACTACCTGCCCCTCCCCCAATCTTTGTATCATCTGCAAACTTGGCAACAAAGCCATCTATTCCAAAATCTAAATCACTGATGTACAGCGTAAAAAGCAGTCTCAACGCTGACCCCTGCGGAACACCACTAGTCACTGGCAGCCAACTAGAAAAGGATCCTTTTATTCCCACTGGCTACCTCCTACCAATCAGCCAGTGCTCTAACCATGCTAGTAACTTTCCTGTAATACCATGGACTCTTAAGTTGGTAAGCAGCCTCATGCGTGGCACCTTGTCAAAGGCCTTCTGAAAATCCAGATATCCACCATCCACTGCATCCCCTTTATCTATCCTACTTGTAATCTCCTCAAGGAATTCCAACAGGTTTGTAAAGCAAGGTTTTCCCTTAAACAAACCATGCTGACTTTGTCCTATCTTGTCCTGTGTCTCCAAGTACTCTATAACCTCATCCTTAACAATTGACTCCAACATCTTTCCAACCACTGAGGTTAGGCTAACTGGTCTATAATTTCCTTTCTGCTGCCTTCCTCCTTGCTTAAAGAGTGGAGTGACATATGCAATTTTCCAGTATTCTGGAACAATGCCAGAGTCAAGTGATTCTTGAAAGATCATTACTAATGCTTCCACAATCTCTACTGAGAGCTCTTTCAGAACCCTAGGGTCTGGTCTGGGTAACTTACGCACCTTCAGGTCTTTGAGCTTTTTGAGCACCTTCTCCCTTGTAATAGCAACAGCACTCATTTCTCTTCCCTCACACCCTTCAACACCTGGCACACCGCTTGTGTCTTCCACAGTGAAGACTGATGCAAAATACTCATTTTATTCATCTGCCATCTCCTTGGCCCCTGTTAATATTTCTCTGGTCTCATTTTCTAGTTGTCCTGTATCCACTCTCATCTTTTATTTTTTATATACTTGAAAAAGCTTTTTCTATTCACTTTGATATTGTTTGCTAGCTTGCTTTTAATATTTCATCTTTTCTCTCCTACTGAGTCTTGTAGTTGCTTTCTGTAGGTTTTTAAAAGCTTCCCAATCCTGTATCTTCCTGCTAATTTTTACTTTGTTGTGTGCCCTCTTTTGCTTTTACATTAGCTTTGACTTTCCTCCTTGGCCTAGTTCTACTATCTTGAGTATTTTTGGAATACATCTATCCTGTATCTTCATTTTTCCCAAAAACTCAAGCCGTTGGTTCTCTGCTGTCATCCCTGCTAGAAACTCCTTCCAGTTTACTTTGACCAATTCCTCATACCACTGTAATTTCCTTTACTCCACTGAAATACTGCTACGTCAGACTTCACTTTCTCCCTATCAAATTTCAAGTTGAACTCAATCACATTGTGATCACTGTCTCCTTTACCTTAAGTTCCCTAATAGTGTCCAGTTCATTACATAGCACCCAATCCAGTATAGCTGATCCTCTAGTAGGCTCAATGACAAATTGCTCTAAGAAGCCATCTCGTAGGCATTCAACCTGATTTTCCCAATCTACCTGCATATTAAAATCTATCATAACATTGCCTTTTGACGTGCTATTTCCCTATCCCTCACAAAGCCACACTGACTGTTTCTAATCAGACTATGCTTTTCCAGATGTTATAAATCCTGTCTCTGAATATCCTTTCCAAAAGTGCCAATCAATATTAGGGATATTGAAGTTATTCATGATAACTAGTCTGCTATTTTCTATTTTTCCAAAAACTGCCTCCCAATGTGCTCCTCAGTATCTCTGTTGCGATTGGGAGATCTATGGAATATTCCCAGTAGAGTGACTACTCCTTTCCTGAATTTGACTTCCACCCACATTGACTCAGTAATGATCATAAACACAGAGGATTCTGCAGATGCTGGACACCCAGAGCAGCACAGAAAATGCTGGAGGAGCTCAGCTAGTCGGTCAGCATCTATGGAGGTGAATTAACAGTCAACAGATGTTACACCCGATGATTCCAGGAACATCACTGAAGATGTGTCCGGAAGCATCAATAGATGTATGTACACAGATGATGGGTCTCAGCCCGAAATGTCTACGGTTTATTCCCCTCCATAGATATTGCTTGACTGTTTAGTTCCTCCAGTATTTTGTGTGTTGCTCAGTGGGTAATCCTTCCACAATGTCCTCCCTTTCTACGGCAGATACTATCCCTGATTAGCAAAGCCGCTTCCCTATCTCCTTTACATCTAAATCTCAGAACACCCAGCTGCTATTCCTAACCTGTGACAGTCAAGTACCTGCAATGGTCACAACATCATTGTTCCAAGTACTGATTCATACTGAAAGTTCATCACCCTTGTTCTTGCTACTTCTCGCATTAAACCCATCCAACTGACTGCATTTATGCCTTCTCCACTGCCTGTCCCAGGGTCCCCAACCTTTTTTGCACTGCGGACTGGTTTATTATTGACAATACTCTTGCAGACCAGCCGACCCGGGTGGGGGGGGGGGGGCTGCCAACGGAGGAGTAGCAGTGAAATACGTTGTGTTTACCCTGAGGAAGACTACAATGACCATGAAGCCTTCCACGGGCACCAGTGCGCATGCGTGCGTGCACGTGCCAATTTTTCTACAAATCATTTTTGGAGATTCTGTTCCGGTGGGGGTGGGTGTTAATCACGACCAGAATATAGGTGATAAGTGGCTAATATACTCAATTTCATTTCTAAAAGGGTTTATCTAACGAATTTAATATTAAATACACAGCGCATATTTTCCTCCCATGAATATAGTGATAAGTCAATTATCAGGGGAGGACAGGGGAGCTTGAAGTAAGGGTTGAACGAACTTCCAGTAGAAGTGTTAGAGGCAGGTTCAAGATTATCATTTAAAGAAAGATTGGATAAATGTATGGACAGGAAAGGAATGGAGGGTTACGGGCTGAGTGCAGGTCGGTGGGACTAGATGAGAGTAGCATTCGGCACGGACTAGAAGGGCAGAGGTGGCCTGTTTCCATGCTGTAATTGTTATATGGTTATATAAATCACTTATAAGTCAATAGCATCATAACATTTTAAGTAACGTTTGGATATTAAACACACAGCACTTATTTTCCTCGTATGAACATATAAAATCATTGCAACACACCAATATTGCTGAATCTGTGGGAGCCCTGGGCTTGTTTTCCTGCAACAAGACGGTCCCATCGAGGGGTGATGGGAGACAGCAATACTCGAAGGGGGTTCCTTATGTCCAGTCTATTCCGCAATTTAGTTTTCGTTGCATTCATTGCAGAGATATGTTGGAAATGGAAGCAATGTATTCAGTGCTTTCGTAGCTATCTCAGGATATTTAGCCTTGATTTTGTTCCGGAATGCCGGCAGAGATGTTATGTCAAACTTACTTTTCAGCCCGCCGTCATTTGCAAGCTCGAGGAATTGATTTCCTTCCCGCGCTGACATGGATGACGCGTGGGTAATGACCTCGCATGTGTAATGGCTCAACAGCGGGCTTGACAGGGAATGAGGAAAGGTGTAGGTGACTCATATCACCAAATCATATCATTTCCTCGCGGCTAGAGATTGCTACCCTTGAGGTCCTGCTTCTTCGCTTCCTGCCTAGCTCCCTTTATTTGTTCTTCAATGTGAATCTAGTTAAGTATTTTTGTAAGGGATAAATTATATTTAAATATCTTTCAGACAAGAGAAAATAACTAAGTTTTCTTTAATTTGAAATGCTATTTATATTTATGAGCTGCAACATTATGTAATATTCATTGCTAGGTGGCAGCAGTGGATCTTCTGGTGCCTGGAATAGGAGAACTATGTGGTGGTAGTTTAAGGGAGGAGCGACTTGATCTACTGCAAACACGGCTAAAGCAGTGAGTGTAAATGCCAGATGTCGTACTTAAAAGTAGTGTATTTGTCACTTACAGTTGTTTTAATAATTTTGCAATTTTAACAGTTACCTGTGTTCATTCTTTTAAGCTACTTGTTTATGTAATGCCTAAGGAAAAATAGGCTTTAAATTATGTTTGCTGACTTATGTTTGCTGACTAGAACGCAAGACAGGATTTTTAAATCGAAAAATGAAAATTCAAATACATTTTTTTACAATAATAGTCAAATATTATGAGTGACAATTTTGAACAGTGCCAAAGTAGGCAAGATCAAAAGAATCTACTAGTTCCTTTTTTTTTGGAAAAAAATCTGTTCTTGTCTGGATGTCAAGCATTCAGTAATGTTCCATTTCAATTTTTGGAAGAAATTCCATTTTATGTCTTGTTGAGGGAAGACACAAACTTATCACGCACTTTTATCTCCCTCTGTCCTCTGTGCCAAATGTTTTACCTGGTTCTGTGCCATTTGTAATGTCAGCTACTGCTAGTTTCACATTTCTGAGCAAGGGATATTGTTTGACGCAGGGGTTTGCTGACTTTCATTTCATCTCTGCATTTGATTTGACCTCTGATTAATGGGATGGGAATTTTCCCTTGGTAAGTATTGGGAACTGTGAAACTAGACATTTCAGTTTCATGTGAGCACTTCCCTTTGACATAAAATTGAATAACATGGTGTAGAACAATTACATTTAAGCAGTTGTGGGAAATGGAAAATTTCAGTGATTCAGCAGATTGAGTTTCTAGCACAGCTTCAGGGAATACAGAATTTTATATATGTTTATTTACTTATTTATAAGCCCATCGAGCCATGCAGCCCTGTAATCCCCCAATTTAATCTGAGCCTAATCATGGAACAACTTACAGTGACCAATGAAACTACCAACCAGTACATCTTTGGACTGTGGGAGGAAACCAGAGCACCCGGAGGAAGCCAGTGCGATCACAGGGTGAATGTAAAGTCTCATTAAGGCAATGTAGGAAATTGAACCTGGGTTGCCTGTACTGTAAAGCATTGTGCTGGCTACTATGCTATCATATCTATCTAATGTGAGGTATTTTTGCCTGTTTAACTGTATATCATTTGCTCATCATCTCCCATCATTCATCCCTCGTCCATAATATGCTTTTAATCACACAATGTCCCTGTGAATTTGAATGTAGTAGCATTCTGCTCTAACAAATTTGAATCATCTGTACCAATATGGGTTCTGTTATGTTATATGAAAACAGCATATTTGCTTATTACAGTAAATGGGGGTCTATGTCGACAGCAATCCATGAGTCCTATTCCTCTTATTTCCCAGTATGACCGTGGCTAATGCTCTTGCATATGCCCATCAATTCTTCATTGACTCTATATTAAGGGGTAATTTACGGTTGCCATTTAATCTTGCAGCCTATGTTTTGGATGTGGGAAGACGCCAGGACACCTAACAGAATCCCATGCAGTCAAAGGGAAAACCTGCATATTCTAAACAGTTACTGCCCAAGGTCAGGATTGCGTCACTGGAACTGTCCTGCATTACTTATGGCTTTGTTACCAGGCTGCCCTGTATTGTCAGTTAACTCAGGTTGGAATAGAACTATCAAACTTAAGTGGCCTTTCATGTACAAACAGTAATTTTGGAGAGTTGCTTAAGGTATATGTAGAAAAAAGACACTGACTGATGAAATAATTGAATCTAGAGTACAACTTGGTTAGGACATTGATTAATAGGTTATTTCATTCTTCGACATGGTAGTGTTGCATTAGCACAGTCCCTCTATAGCACCAGTGATCACAAATCAGAGTTCAATTCCCAATGCTGTCTGTAAGGCATTTGTACATTTTCCCCATGACTGCATGGATTTCCTCCAGGTGCTCCGATGTCCTCCCACATTCCAAAAGCATATGATTAGGGATAGTCCGTTGTGTGTATATGATCAGGGATAGTCCGATGTGTGCGTATGATCAGGGATAGTCCGATGTGTGCGTATGATCAGGGATAGTCGGATGTGTGCGTATGATCAGGGATAGTCGGATGTGTGCGTATGATCAGGGATAGTCCGATGTGTGCGTATGATCAGGGATAGTCGGATGTGTGCGTATGATCAGGGATAGTCCGATGTGTGCGTATGATCAGGGATAGTCGGATGTGTGCGTATGATCAGGAATAGTCGGATGTGTGCGTATGATCAGGGATAGTCCGATGTGTGCGTATGATCAGGGATAGTCGGATGTGTGCGTATGATCAGGGATAGTCTGTTGTGTGCGTATGATCAGGGATAGTCGGATGTGTGCGTATGATCAGGGATAGTCGGATGTGTGCGTATGATCAGGGATAGTCGGATGTGTGCGTATGATCAGGGATAGTCGGATGTGTGCGTATGATCAGGGATAGTCGGATGTGTGCGTATGATCAGGGATAGTCCGATGTGTGCGTATGATCAGGGATAGTCCTATGTGTGCGTATGATCAGGGATAGTCCGATGTGTGCGTATGATCAGGGATAGTCCGTTGTGTGCGTATGATCAGGGATAGTCGGATGTGTGCGTATGATCAGGGATAGTCGGATGTGTGCGTATGATCAGGGATAGTCGGATGTGTGCGTATGATCAGGGATAGTCGGATGTGTGCGTATGATCAGGGATAGTCGGATGTGTGCGTATGATCAGGGATAGTCCGTTGTGTGCGTATGATCAGGGATAGTCCGTTGTGTGCGTATGATCAGGGATAGTCCGATGTGTGCGTATGATCAGGGATAGTCGGATGTGTGCGTATGATCAGGGATAGTCGGATGTGTGCGTATGATCAGGGATAGTCCGATGTGTGCGTATGGTCAGGGATAGTCCGTTGTGTGCGTATGATCAGGGATAGTCCGTTGTGTGCGTATGATCAGGGATAGTCCGATGTGTGCGTATGATCAGGGATAGTCCGTTGTGTGCGTATGATCAGGGATAGTCCGTTGTGTGCGTATGATCAGGGATAGTCGGATGTGTGCGTATGATCAGGGATAGTCGGATGTGTGCGTATGATCAGGGATAGTCCGATGTGTGCGTATGATCAGGGATAGTCCGTTGTGTGCGTATGATCAGGGATAGTCCGTTGTGTGCGTATGATCAGGGATAGTCGGATGTGTGTGTATGATCAGGGATAGTCCGTTGTGTGCGTATGATCAGGGATAGTCCGTTGTGTGCGTATGATCAGGGATAGAACGTTGTGTGCACGCTGTGTTGGTGCTGGAAGTGTGGCGACACTTGCAGAGTGCCCTAGCACAGTCGTCGGACTGTGTTGGCCATTGATGCAAAATGACACATTTCACTGTATTTTTTGATACTTCAATTCACATGAGACAAATAAAGATAAATAAGGCTAATCTTTTTTTCTCTAATCAGACCATTATGGCATGGCATAAATGCATTGCAGCAATTTGCAATGTCCTTACTTTGACCTTGTAACTCCATGAACATGAATGTACTACAGTTAGTACAGAAATGTCTTGAAAACCTAGACATAATACCTTTGCCAGACTTATCCTGCAGTAATTAAAGATACATTATCATCCTAGAGACAAAGTGAACAGTAATTGAATCTTAGAGCTATCTCGGCTCTTAAGATGACCTCTGATCTTTTTGGTAATGCAGTTTAAATAAGATCCTTTCTAAACAGCCTTGCTGGAGCAGTGAAACCATCTGAGCACCTCAGGGCGATGTTAATGGGTTATTTTTATTTTATTAACAGGAGCACATAATTCAGATTTCTTACTGCCTTTATGGTCATTCAATATTCTCAGATGCATAGGGTCCACTGGGGTTGTCACAGATGCTGAGGAAAATTCCCAGAGATTTATACAGAGCTTTACTAATTTCTTACACCTCACCAATCTGTTTTAGTAGAATAAGTTAAGGTGGAGTGTTTTTTCTGTTTAAAACAAAATACGTAACAATAAAATACCATTAATCTGCTATCTGGTTGTTCACAACATCAGCATTTCACTAACTGGGTAACTTACATTTCTTTATAAGTTCACCAGACCCTGTTCCCTTACTTCCTATATAAACCCAGCAGGGCCCCATTCTCACGCTCCTTATAAACTAGCCTTGGCCCTGTTTTCCTGTACTCTCTTTAAACTAGCCATGTTTCCAGCACTCATTTTAAGAACATAGGTCCCATTCCTGCACTCTGCTCCTTTTCAACTCATCTGTTTATTGAAAAATTTAGATATCTTTGTGTTACTTTTTAAATTAATCAAAAGTGGGTTGGCGTCATAGTAGATATCAAAAAATCTACAAAAACTGCCAGTCTGGCAAAGCTAGAGGACAGCTTTTTAAAAACTGTTGAAATTTTCATGGCATGTAGTATAGTGTTAAAAAAACATATATGCTTAAGAGTCAGATCATAATCTTATTAAAACAGTCACAGCTTCATGCTTTAACCGTGATATCAAGGAAACAGACGATACCTTTACTTTTATACTGTACTCTATATCACAGTATACGATTAAAAGTATCCTCTGTTTCCTTGATATCAAATGCTGATATAGACCAATAAAAATCCTTTGAACGGAAAAATTAGGTGATTAACATTTTGTCAAGGGATTGATCATGGTTGATAGAAGCTACAGCTGCAAGAAAAATTCTATGAACCTTTTACAATTACCTGGTTTTCTGCATGAATTACTCATAAAATATGGTCTGATCTTCATCTGAATTACAGTAATAGATTTTCTATTAATAAACATAATCTGCCTAAACTAATAACATACAAAAAATTGTACTTTTCGTTAAAACCGAGTACAATCACAGTCTAGGTTCAAAAAAATATGTGAACCTCTGGGGTGATGCCTTCTACAAATGCTATTTGGAGTCAGGTGTTCCAGTCAATGAGATGAGATTGTAGGTGTGGGTTGGAGAGGTGCCCTGCTCTATAAGAAGTCACACAGTCAGGTTACTGACAGAGTCTGCTCTTCTCAAGAAAGATCTGTTTACGTACACCATGCCTTGATCAAAATAACATTCAAAGGACCTTATAAGAAGAATTGTAAGCATGTATGAATCTGGAAAAGGCTACAAAATCATTTCTAAAGACCTAAGTGCTCATCAGTCCACAGCAAGAGAAATGATCTACAAATGAGGAAAATTCAGTACTGTTGCTACTCTCCCTTGAAGTAAGCATCCTGCAAAGATCACGCCAAGAGCACAACATGCAATGTTGAAGGAGGTGAAAAAGAACCCAAAGGTAACAGCAAAAGATCTGCAGAAATCTCTAGAACTTGCAAAAGTCACTGTTCATGTGTCCACTTTAAGAAAAGCACTGAACAAGAATGGTGCTCATGAAAGGACACCACGAAGGAAACCACTGCTCTCCAAAAAATCATTGCTGCACATCTCAAGATTGAAAACGAGCACCTGGATGTTCCACAACACTCCTGGGACAAAGTTCTGTGGCCAGATGAGACAAAAACTGAATTTTTTGGCAGAAATGCATCCCGCTATGTTTGGAGGAAAAAGGGCACTGCACACCAACACCAAAACCTCATCCCAATTGTGAAGCATAGTTGGAGCTGTTTTGCCATCTCAGGGCCTGGACAGTTTGCAATTGTTAAGGGAACAATGAATTCAAAATTGTATCAAAACATTTTACACAAGGATGTCAGGGTGGCGGTCCATCACCTCAAGCTTAATAGAAGTTGGATGATGCAACAAGACAATGATCCAAAACAAGAGTAAGTCAACAACAGAATGGTTTAAAAAGAATTCATGTTTTGGAACTGTGAGCTGGCTGTGGTTGGTGATTGATGAAGAACACTTAAAAATAGAAGCAGGAGTAGGCCAACCAAGAGAAAACCTGCTGATCCTGCTTATCCAAGCAACACACACAAAATGCTGGAGGAGCTCAGCAGGCTAGGCAGCATCTATGGAAAAACAAGTACAGACCCTTTGGCAGGACTGGAGAAAAAAAGATCAGTAGATTTAAAAGGTGGGTTGAGAGGAGAGAGAAACACAAGGTGATAGGTGAAACTGGGAGGAGGATGGATGAGGTGAAGAGCTGGGAAGTTGATTGATGAAAGAGATACAGGGGTGGAGAAGGGGGGAGTCCAATAGGAGAGAACAGAAGGCCAAGGAAGATAGAAAAGTGGGGAGGAGCACCAGAGGGAGGAAATCGGCAGGCAATGAGATCAGGTGAGGGAGGGAGAAAGGAATGGGAAATGGTGAAGGAGAGGGGGCATGGGGGCATTACCGGAAGTTTGAGAAATCAATGTTCATGCCATCAGGTTGGAGGCTACCCAGATGGAATATAAGGTGTTCCTCCAACCTGAGTGTGGCCTCATCACGACAGTAGAGGAGGCCATGGATTTGACATATCAGAATGGGAAGAATTTGAAATGGGTGGCCACTAGGATATCCCGCTTCTTCTGGTGGATGGAGCATAGGTGCTTGGCAAAACATTCTCCCTATCTACGTTGGGTCTCACCGATATACAAGAGGCCATACCAGGAGGACTAGACACAGTATATGACCCCAACAGACTCACAGCTGAAGTGTCACTTGGGGGCCTGAATGGTAGTGAGAGAGGTGGTGTAGAGGCAGGTGTAGCACTTGTTCTGCTTGCAAGGATAAGTGCCAGGAGGGAGATCAGTGGGAGGGACGGATGAACAAGGGAGTCGCAAAGGGAGCCATCCCTGTGGAAAGCAGAAAGTGGGGGAGAGGGTAAGATGTGCTTGGTGGCAGGAACCCATTGGAGATAGCAGAAGTTCTGGAGAATTATGTGCTGGACGCAGAAGCTACTGAGGTCTTCTTGTCCTCACCTACCACCCCACCGACCTCCATATCCAGCACATAATTCTCCAGAACTTCGACCATCTCCAACGGGATCCCACCACCAGGCACATGTTTACCTCTCTCCCACTTTCTGCTGTCTTCAGGGATTGCTCCCTGCATGACTCATTTGTTCACCCGGTTGGTCAACATATTTGAATCCATTTGTTTATGGAAGGAAAATCATGTTTGAAGAGTTAGCTATGTTCTTTGAAAATGTAACAAGTAGAGTCTAGGAGAACCTTTAGGTGTTCAGGTTCTGATTGCAGTATGTGCATCCACTTGTGTTTGCATCATCATCAAACTTGGATAACTCGCACTTTTACTCCTCCATCATTAATGCTGATAATAAATAATCAAGGACCAAGAATTGTTCCTAGGCCACTCTACTAGTTACATCTTTCCAATCTGAGAAGGACTGATTTATTCTGACTCTATGTGCTAACCAGACCTCAGTCCATTTTAATACACTTCCCCCAGAAGAGTGAGCTCTTGTGCACCAATCTTTTGTGGCACTCCATCAAATCCCTTGTGACAATCCAAATGCAGACACCGACAGGTTCCCCTGGACTCTACTTGTTACGTTCTCAAAGAACACAATATTTTCTTCAAACATGATTTTCCTTCCATAAATCGAAATGACTTGGTTTGATGATGTTACACCTCTGTATATAGCTAATTACTTTTTTTCATTAATTATAGTCTCCAGCATCTTACCAACAGTAGTTTACAAATAAAGCGAACTGATCTCTAGTCTAGATGAAATTACTAGGTACAAAAATCTGAACTGTTCCAAATAATAACAATGGTTGCTAAACTGAATTTGGAAGCAGTAACAAAAAGGGCTATAGAATCTGAAATGTACTAAAAAACGAAGAAACTTGATTATTAGGTTAGCAAAATTATACTCAACTGAACAGCAAAGTTATGTTCAACTGACCAGCTGGAAGCCAAAGAATAGGTTACAAGCTGGAGACTTTACACCTGATTTTTCATTGGACAATTTTTTTTAATGTTGGTCGTAATCCAGTACCATAAAATATATTAACATATTTCCTCTTATCAATAATTCCAAAGACCTTTATAGCTATATCTGTTACCTGGTGTTGATTGCAAGGCACTGCATATGTCATTGCCTTTTTAGTATTCTTCATATCAATCTTCACTTGTTCATTTAAGATTATTTTTCTTTATTGAATTGTATTTATATGTATACACTTACATAAAAGATTTGTAACTGTGAAGAACTATTTTTACTTGGGTATATCCACTTTGTATTTACCTACTACTTCTCCCTTTTAAGCATATGGATTTTAGATTATTATGTTAAGATATGGATCCTCCACAACCAATTAGTGGAGAAACTTGGTCAAAGTAGGTTTTCCTAGAGTCAGACTTGCTTTCATTTGGTGCAGAGAAGTGCTATTCTGTAGATTTTGCTCTCAATAATAGTAAAATGATGATAATAGGCTGCATTACTTCTATCTGTGTTGACATACATATTTAATTACTACTACGACTACTACTACTACTACTCCTCCTCCTCCTACCAAAGCCATCACTGGAGCATAAACTACCAACAGCAGCTTGCCAGAGTTCTGACTAGGGCCAGTCTTTCAAGTTGTTCCCAGTTGTGTAGCCCATCTTCTTGCTGTCAGTTTCAGGGTTGCATCCCCAAGTGTTCTTTGGCCAGCCTCTCTTCTGCCTTCCCTGAGAATTCCATGTTAACACTTGCCAGGTGATATTAGTGGTTGGCTTACGCAGCATGTGCCTATCTATTCCCATCTTCTTTAACTTAATTCTTCTTCAAGTACAAACAGCAGGAATTCAAGCAACGCACATAAAAGTTGCTAGTGAACGCAGCAGGCCAGGCAGCATCTCTAGGAAGAGGTGCTGCCTGGCCTGCTGCGTTCACCAGCAACTTTTATGTGTGTTTCTTCTTGAACTAGTAGCTCATGTAATCTCTGCTATAGATCAATGTTGCTGATGACTTCTGGCCAGGGGATTAAGAGGATTTTTTCAGCTGTTAATAAAAGTCTGCACTTTCCTGATGATAATCTTTGTGCCCCATACTGAAGAAATGCCTGATGTTACTGCACTGTGACAACTTCTTGGAACACCAGATATTCAGTATAATTTCCTTCAAATGTTTATTTTTTATTGGGTTGGTTGTAGTATTGGGGATGGTTAATCACAGAAAAGGAAGGAAAATCTGGTCATACATTGACACTGTCTTATAAAGAAGAGCTCATTTGTCACTTACTGGCACTAAATGGCCCCTCAAACAGTGCAATAAAAATGTCCTCCAAGTTTCTGTTAGAGTCTTAAATAAACCATGTTGTGACTTACTGAACTTAAACAGCAAAAGATTGAGCCACACTTTCTTCTATTGCAGGCTTGATCTTACAGACACTTACCGATGGTAAGTAGGTAGTTTTATACCCAAGTCTTGAAGTTGTGTTTTTCTTGAACTTCTGACAGGAGTATGTTGTCTGTTTTAAAACTGCACTCTGGAGCCATAAGATATTGATCGTTGATAACTTTATTATTGAGTTCATATTCACACTCCTTTCATACATCTGCCTAAAGAAAATAAACCTTTAATTCCTTTACCAATAGTCATTTTTCTTTCCACAACTGCAGTGGGGCAGAAGGAATATCAAGTTACTAAGTTCCTTACTTGACTCTACCTTTCAATACTTAAAAATTACCCATCTCCCATCCCAACTTTTAAATTTATACCTATGATCATTCCTCCTGTCCCATTATAATGCTGTCCATTTAACCCCAGCAAAGATCCATACCCTTGAATCATAGACGCTTACATAAACCTGCAGCAGAGTTTCAAGCGTGACACTGTCCTAGCCATCATTTAGATAGCTCAAACATTATATAATTGAGTGGTTTATCATCTTTCTTTATTTCAATTACTTTTACATTCATTATAGCTCAGAAAAAGAATCTTAATTCACTCTTTCCGATTTGTCTTTTCAAGGCACAACTGAACAAAATCATATATTCATACGCATTGCAGTTGCTCCCTATGTCGAGACTGGGACAACATTGTACAAAATCTAAAAATAAATGCATAAAACTGTAATTTCAATCCAAGAATAGTTGATTCTGTCGTAACTTGGCCAAATAGGCTTATTGGCAAACGCAGATATGTGCTTTGATTGATACATTGTGGTTAAAATCCAGGATATATGTGATGCTTTTGTTTTCAAAATTCAACTCCTCTTTTGTAGGTATGAGGAAATCCGTCAGTTTGGATCAGTGCCGCATGGTGGATTTGGATTGGGATTTGAGCGTTATTTACAGTGCATCTTGGGCATTGAGAACATTAAAGATGTTATTCCTTTTCCAAGATTTTCTCACTCTTGCCTTTTATAGTAATAGGAGTAAATCATATCTTACACTTAAGTTTTTCATTTAAATAGATTTCAGATTTGCTAAACAGTATTGTTTTTGTGTAAAGAATTGTGTTTCTTAAATATTTATGTTTTCATTCAGTATTGAAGAATGTAAGTAATCATTGTAATCAAATACCAAAATTACAACAAAAGATTTAAATGAAATTAAAGTAAAAATTCAAAAATATTTTGTGGAAACAATTTGTTAAAAATGTGGGTTATGACCTTTAACCAAAGAAAAGATGGCTGGAGTCGCTTAGCACTTTAGTGCATGGGTGTTTATTAGGTGCAACAAAAATCAAACTTACAAAAATTAGTGAAAATTGTGGGAAAAAATGCCAATATGTACAAAAAGGTATCTACACAATAATAGCTCCATACTTATTCTTATCCTGTGTGAACTCCTGGCAGCCCTTTTCTCTTTCCCATACTGAGGGTGATGAGTTCCTTTTATAGACACTAGGACAATGTCATCTTTAATTACCAAAAAAAATTAAGATTGCACATGAATTAAAATATTGGGCACCCCACAATGTAATTACAGTCGTCTGGTGCTGTGGCTCAGAAGAGGAGACAGGTGAAGAGGATTGCAGCAGTGATAGGAGATTCCATAGTTAGAGGAATATAGATGAGATTCTGTGGATGCGACAGATACACCTTGATGGTATGTTGCCTCCCAGGTGCCAGGGTTAGGAATGTCTTGGATCGGGTCCATGGCATTCTAAAGTGGAGGGGGTGAGCAGCTAGAAGACTTGGTACATATCAGCACCAATAACAGGTAGGAAAGGTGAGAAGGTCCTAAAGCGAGATTTTTCAGGGAGCTGGGCAGGAAGCGGAAAAACTGCACCTCAGGGATAGTAATCTCTGGATTGCTGCCTGTTCCAAGTGCCAGTGAGGAAAAGAATAGGATGACTTGGCAGATGAATGCAGGCTGAGGAACTGATGCAGGGGGCAGGTGTTCAGATTTCTGGATCATTGGGACTCCGGTGAAAGTACAACTTGTACAAAAGGGGGGAGGGGGTTACACCTGAACCTAAGAAGGTCCAATATCCTTGCGACAGGTTTGCTCGAGTTGCTCAGGAAGGTTTAAACAAATTTGACGGGAGGATGGGAACTGGAGTGATGGTGCTGAGGATGAGGTAGTTGGTTTACAAACAAACACGATATTTTGTGAGACTGCTAGCAAGAACAGGCTGATGAAAGGGCAAAATTGCAGTCAACAGGATGAGTTGCAATGTAAAAGGGGGACAAAATCAAAAAGGGTGATGAAACAGGATTAAAGGTGTTATATTTGAATGCATGCAATATATGGAATATGGTAGATGAACTTGTAGCACAGTAACAGATTGGCTTGTATTACATGAATCACTGAATCAGGGCTGAGAGAAGGTTATAGCTAGGAGCTTAATGCCCTAGGATACACATTGTATTGCAAGGACAGTCAGTCAGGCAGAGGGGGTGGCATAACTCTGTTGGTAAAAAGTGAAATCAACTCATTACAAAGAATTGAGATAGGATCATTGTGGCTAGAGCTAGGAAACTACAAGGGTAAGAAGACCCTAATATGAGTTTTATACAGATCTCCAAACAGTAGCAACAGTATAGTCTGCAAATTACAAACGTTTGTACAAACGGAGATAGAAAATGCATGTCAAAAGGGCAATGTTACGATAGTAATGAGGGATTTAAATATGCCAGTAGATTGGGAAAATCAGGTTGATGCTCAATCCCGGGGGGGGGGGGGGGAATTTTTAGAATGCCTGCAAAATGGATGTTTAGAGCAGCTCATTCACCTTGCAATTTGAGAAAGAGAAGCTAAAGTCAGATGTATCAGTATTACAATGTAGTAAGTGAAATTACAGAGGCATGAGAGAGGAGCTGACAAAATTGATTCGAAGGGAACACTAGCAGGGATGATGACTGAGCAGCAGTGGCTGGTGTTTCTGGGAACAATTCGGAAGGTGCAGGATAGATACATACCAAAGAAGTAATAGTATTCTAAAGGCAGGTTGACACAACTGTGGCTGACGAGAAGTCAAAGACAACATAAAAGCCAACACGGGGGGATATAATAAAGTTTAAAAATAGTGGGAAGTTAGATGGAGAAGCTTTTAAAAACCAACAAAAGGCAACTAAAAGACTCATAGGAAAGGAAAAGATGAATACGAAGGTAAGCTGGCCAATAATATTAAAGAGGATACCAAATGTTTCTTCAGATGTATAAAAGAGGGGCAAGAGTGGAAGAACTGAAGAACTATTTTGCATCAGTTTTCACTATGGAAAACACTAGCAATTTGCTGCAAGCTTAACAGTGTCAGGAGACAGAGCTGAGTGAAGTTGCCATTATAGGGAGAAAGTGCTTGGGAAACTGAAAGGTAGATAAGTCATTGAGACCAGATGGTCTACAATCCCGGGTTCTTAAAGAGGTGGCTGTGGAGATAGTGGCAGCATTAGTAATGATCTTTCAAGAACCGATGGATTCTGGCATGGTTCCAGAGGACTGAAAAATTGCAAATGTTACCCCACTCTTCAAGAAGAGAGGGAGGCAGAAGAAAGGAAATTATAAGCCAGTTAGCTTGACCTCAGTGGTTGGGAAGATACTGGAATTGACTGTTAAGGATGTGGTTTTGATGTATTTGGAGGCACATGACAAAATATGCTCTAGCATGGTTTCCGTAAGGGAAAATCTTGCCTGACATGTCTGTTGGCATTTTTTGAGGAAATAACAAGCAAGAGGGGCACAGAAGAATTGGTGGATGTTGTATACTTGGATTTTTGGAAAGCCTTTGACAGGATGACACATATGAGGCTGCTTAATAAGTTAAGAGCCCATGTTATGACAGGAAGAATATTGGCATGGATAGAGCATTGACTGATTGGCAGGAGACAGAATAGGAATAAAGGGAATCTTTTCTGGTTGGCTAACAGTGACTAATAGTGTTTCACAGGGGTGTTTGTTGGGAATGCTTCTTTTCACGATATACATCAATGACAGAATTTATTGCTTTTTTGTAAAGTTTGTGGACGATACAAGGATAGTGGAAGAGCAGGTAGTTTGAGGAAGCAGTGAGACTGCAGAAGGACTTAGTGTTGGGAAGTGTATGGCCATGCACTTCGGCAGAAGAAATAAAAGCATAGACTATTTTTTAAATGGTGAGAAAATTCAAAAATCTGAGGTGCAAAGGGTTCCCTAAAAGTTAATTTGCAGGTTGAGTTGGTGATGAGGAAGGCTAATGCAATGTTAGCATTCATTTAGAGGACTAGAATATATATAAAATCAAGAATATAATGTTGAAGCTTTATAATGCACTGGTAAGGCCTCAGTTGGAATATTGAGCAGTTTTGGACCTCTTATCTAAAAGAAGATGTGCTGACATTGGAGAGGGTTCAAAGGAGGTTGATAAAAAATGATTCCGAGATTGAAAGGCTTATCATCTGAGGAGTGTTTGATGGCTCTGGTCCTGTACTTACTGGAATTCAGAGGAGTGAGGGGGCTGTCATTGAAACATATGGAATGTTGGAAGGTCTTGATAGACAGGATGTGGAGAGGATGTTACCATTGGTAGGGGAATCTAAGACCAGAGGACACAACCTCAGAATCGAACAGAGATGAGGAGCAATTTCTTTAGCCAGAGAGTGGCGAATCTCTGGAATTCATTACCACAGTTGGCTGTCAAGGCTATGTCGCTGGGTATACTTAAGGCAGAGTTTGATGGATTCTTGATTAGTCAGGGCATGCAGGGATATGGGAAGAAGGCAGGAGATTGGTGCTGAGAGGGAAATGGATCAGCCATAATAAAATGGTGAAGCAGATTCATGGGCCAAATGGCCTAATTCTGCTCCTATATCTTATGGTCTTATTCACCAAATAAATGGAATATTCCCCCGTGTATGGCGGGAAAGGCACCATAAAGCCAACTGGATTGCATCAGCTTGGTTTAGGGCCCTGCAGATGTCACAGAACTGCCAGGAGACAGTCGCGTGAAACAGCAGAATGCTGAATGCAATAGCACAGTTAAGTGCAAATAAAGAATGAAATTAAACTAAACTTTGATGAAACAATGTGGGTGGAAAACTGTAGGTTAATTATGAGAATATACCATGGAAGACATTCATGTGGGTTGCAGTCACTGCAGTGACAGCAGAATGATAAGGCATGAGTTTGTAAGGAGTGCTCTTCACAGTTATTAAACTCATTTGTTGGGAAACTCCACAGTACACCCAACTGATAGCTACTTAACTCTGCTTCAAAACCTTGTTGGTAAATTCTATCATCAGATTTGAAAGCAAAGCTATTTTTCTGAAATTCTAATGGCTTGGCATATGAGGATTCCTGGTTGCTTTTCCCACACTCCCTGTTGACTTGCTGTACCCACTTGCCATGTTCCTGTCAGGTTGCCGAAGCCCCAGTTCCTGCACTCTCAGTAGATTCACCTGCTTCACTGGGAAATTTATTATATATTGTGCAACCTCCTCTTTAAAAAAAAGTGTGAAGACATATTAATAGGATATTATCCAAGATTGTGGAACATCTGACAGTCTAGCACCATCCAAATATCTTAATATATTTTATATTCATTTTGTTATGTATCTTGAAGGCATATATGCTTTAAAATATATATCTTTATTGCTCCCCTGATGTTTCACTGCCTAGATTAGAAGAATCCAGTTTCTTGGCCTGATTTGTGCGAAGAAATTTAATTTTGGAGTGGGTTTTGTGGATTAAAGAGATGACATTGGTCTAGTCACTATTCAGTTGTTCCTTTCTGAAAAGCTCATATGTGGTCAAATTTAGGTGGGGTTAGAGCTCATGACTGTGATGGACGTTAAATCTCTGCACATGAAAAATAGTGCTTGGGATAAGTGTCAAAGTAAATGATAGAAGATAATATCTTCGGGGAAAAAAGGTAAGAAAAAGAATATTGCCTGAAAAATTTGATATTTTAGTATTTAATATAAATATGTACTTGAAAATTGCAATTTCTATCTGTGTTGCAAGTTAAGAAATATACTAATAATTTCCTATAGCATTTTCTTCAAACATGTTGCTTACAGACCACTATTTCCCGATCAGTACCATATATTTTGTTTTGAAATCTGACAGAGGAAAACCTAGCCGTTGGTACTGAGAAAAGGCTTGCAAATACTGCAGAATCCTATCTTGGCAGATGATTTAACATCCTGAAAATTGCAGTTATTCAAATGTTGCAAGATATGCACTAACCCTACCAAGTTAACCATCCTAAAAAGAGGGGGGTGATACTTGCTCTACTGAATGTTAAAAGCATATATATTTCAATGAAGTAGGGAGTTGCTTTACAAGTGGGAGCGTTGGTAGCTGTGGCCAAGAGCTCCATGTAAGCAGATGCACAAGTTGCTATACTTCCCAATGGGGTGTGACTAAGGTGATACGATACAAAGGCAATTTATTAGATTTTGCACACTTTGATGATGAGATTTTAACGTTTTTGTGGAAGTGTATGCAATCAATCAGCTTTGAGCTTTTATTTATTTAAATCTTCTAAAAACATCCATAAAACTAACTATGTTGAAATGTCATATTCAATTTTAGTTTTAGTTACATTCCTGACAATAGCAAACATATAATACGAATTTTTAATTTTAAATAGATCCATTTGCAGCAATTTGTATTTAGTTTTTTTCACATTCCAAATGAAGTTGTTTCAAAGGAACATAATCCTACAATTCAATATCACACCAAAAGGAAATATTAAGGCAGTTGATTAGAAAGTTACCAAAGAGTTAGGTTAAGCTGAGGGAGCTGATTGGTGTAGGGAGGGAATCCCAGAAGTATATGGCTTTGGCAAATGAAAGCAAGGCTCTCAATGTAGAACAAATAGTTACACAATCATGAGATGAGGGTAACAGTTCATATATCTTGTAGGGTTTAATGGGCAGTAGGAGAATATGGTGATGCAAAGGGGTGAACACAATGTTTTGAAAAAATGAATTTTAAAGCAAAGAACAAACTGTGAGAGAAACTCAGCAGATTATGCAGTGTCTGTGGTGGGAGATAGCTGGTATAGAGGGAAGTAATGGTAAGACAGGCCGGTTGGTGATAGGAGGATGAAGGAGGATTAGAGGTAGTGGCAGAAGGAGCCAGGAGTGGAGTTGTGAGACAGGGCAAATGGGTGAAAGGAGGAAACAGCTGAGGAAAAAGAAAGCCAGCTGGGAAAGGACAGGGTGAAGGTGGAGATGGAGGGTGGAGGATGGCAAGCAGGGGAAAGACTATCAGGACTGGAATCTGATAAGTAAGGTGAGAGCAGGAACCATCAAAGGAGAACTGAAGGGCAGATGAACAATTAAGGTAGAAAATTTAAAATTGTAGCATTCAAGAATCACTCAAGGTCCAGGGATAAAATTATGATCTTACTTCAAATTACCACCTGGGAGGAAACATTTACAAATGTCTCTCTAAGGTAGGAATGAGGTAAGATGTATCTGCTGACGCTGGAGAGGGTTCAAAGGAGCTTCAGGAAAATGATTCCAGGATTGAATGGCTTGACATACAAAGACGATTTGATGACTCTGGGCCTGTCTTCATTAGAATTCAGAAGAATGAGGGGTGACCTCATTGAAACCTATAGAATAGTGAAAGGCCTTGATAGAGTGGATGTGGAGAGGATGCTTCCTATGGTCGGAGAGTCCAAGACTAGAGCACACAGCCTCAGAATAGATCGGTATCCTTTCAGAATGGAGTTGAGGAGGAATTTCTTTAGCCACTGAGTGGTGAATCTGTGGAATTCTTTGCCACAGGCAACTGTGGAGGCCAAGTCTTTAAGGCAGAGGTTAATAGATTATTTATTGGTCAGGGAATGAAGAGATAAGGGAAGAAGGCAGGAGATTGGGGCTGAGAGGAAAATTGGATCAGCCATGATGAAATTGTGGAGCAGACTTGATGGGCCTAATTCTCCTCCTATATCTTATGGTCTTACAGATTGCAGTAAAATATTTAAGTCTGAAGTTAACATTGGCTTGAGTTAGGGCTTCAGCAAATGGCTTAGTGACCGTTGAAAATTAATGTTAGGGTTAACTTGGTCACTCAAGATTCACACTTTCAGACAATCTTTACGACAGGAACTAAATCAATATGTTGAGCTTATTGCCAAAAGAGGAGGTATAGGTACAACGAAAAACTTGCTCCCAGCAGCATCACATGCACATAGGTTCAGAATACACACAGAATATAAATTATGCATGACAAGCTATTAGTACAAAAAATACAATTAGAAACAAGTCCACAGTAGTCTAAGAGGTGGTCTGTCATGTTCCATTGCCAAACCAGGATTAGAGTTGTGCAGATCAGTTCAAGAACAGTTGGAAGGTAACTGATCCTGAACCTGTTGGTTGTGGGATGTAATGCTTCTGTACTTCCTGTCTGACTGTAGCAAAGGGAAAAGGGCATGGCCCGGATGATGGAATTCCTTGATAAATGCTGCCTTGAGGCAGTACCTCATGTGGATGCTTTCAGTGGCTGGGAGGAATGTGCCCATGTGGGACAAGCTGTATCTCCTACTCTGTAGCCTCTTGCATTGAAATTGTCGTACCAGGCCATGATGCATCCAGTCAGGAGGTACCTAATAAAGTGGCTACTGTGTGTAGTTGTGTGGCTTCGTGGTTCTGTGCTGCTGTCGCCCATCCACATCAAGGTTCCAAATGTTGTGTTTTCAGAAATGTTCTTCTGTACATTACTGTTGTAGCATGTTATTATTTGAGTTACTGTCACCTTCCACTCAGCTTGAACCAGTCTGGCCATTCTCCTCTGACCTCTCTCATTGACAAGGCATTTTCACCCACAGAATTGCTACTAATTGGATGTTTTTTTTTGTTTTCCATACCCTTCCCTGTAAACTCTAGAGACTGTAATGTGCGAACTCTCAGGAGATCTTCAATTCTGAGATAATCAAATCAGCCTATCTGGCACCAACAATCATTCCATGGTTAAAGTCACTTAGATTACATTTTTTGCCCATCATGATGTTTGGTCTGAACAACAACTGAATCTCTCGATCATGTCTGCATGATTTTATGCATTGAATTCTGCCACATGATTGGCTGATTATATATTTGCATTAATGAGCAGCTGCACCTCATAAAGTGGCTACTGATGGTATATGCTGGGGTTGGGACAGCATGGTGTAGAAAGGAGCGAGAGCCTCCTGGTACTTATATTAGATTTTTACTCATCTAATGTTGAACGTTGGGCATTGGTGTGACTGTTTAAAAACAGTGGAAGAGTCAAGAGAGTGGGTGGTAAATCTGGGACCAGCTTTCATAAAGTTTTTCAAGATTGCATTTTTGGATGCTACTGTTATGGGCAGAATGTTGGTGAGAAATAGAAACAGGCCAAAGGTTAACTCTTTGGAAACACTAATGGTGTGTGCTAGCATAGGAAAAGAAGCCGTTGTTGACTATTTTCAAAAGCCAAGTCTGAAGTTTGAGCTGAGTATACCTTGAAAGCTTAATCTGAAAGATGAGGGGAAATAGAAGGCACAGGGAGGTGAAGTGAATGTTTGTAATTGAGTTGTGGGATGAATTCAGACTATATTTTGAACTTGGTTAAATACGTTGCAAGGCCTACTTTGGAATTCTGATGCACTTTTTAAAAAAACTTTATTTTGCTTCTAATAGAAGCAAACACTAATAGAATGTTAAGTGTAAATTACGGTTGATGGAACTTGAGATTCATTTGTCTGTTTTAATAAACTTTACACCAGAAACAAGGATAAATTTGCTATGCCCTATTGAGATTTTCTGCTATTTTTACCCGTTTAGGGGCTCTTTCAGGAGAACCTAAAAATTAAGCAGACATCTTTTCAATGAATCTACAAAATTGATGTAGCAGAAGCCTGATTATGATAACCCAATCTAACTAGAATTTAATTATGGGGGGGTAATTTTAAAATGCATTTTAAAATTGGGTTACTTAGAACTGTTGATATGTCTTGATTTTAAATCGCTTGTTTCCTGTTATCAAACCTTAAGTTACCAGTTACCACAATTAAACATGTTATCTATTTGTTTCGATTGATTTTTTACACTGCATTAAAATTTTGCCTGACTGCTCTTGTTCATTACACAGGACAACAAATATTTTGCTTCCTGAATACTTCGAGTGTATATTACGGATGTTGGGCTGCTGATCATGAAAATCATCATGAAATCTCCCTATCACCCACCATTTTTAAAAGTGCCTATATTTGTTATTTCAATTCAAAATTCAAGTCATAATAACTGATGCCAAGATTAAAGGAAGTCATTTTTTGGTAGTCCACAAATCAAACGAGTCATCAGTGACAGGCCATTCGAGGAGTTTCTAGTGGAACCGCTGAAAATCGCATGGAAGGCAATTCAAGGATGTTGTTGAAAATGTACTTGGCAACTACAGAACAACTACGTGCAGCTGGTTGACAACATACTTTAAGCATATCAAACTATAAAGGGCAACATGTCACTAAAGATTCATTTTCTGCATCCCCATCTAGACTTCATCCCCGTAAATCTAGGCACTGTCAGTGAAGGGTTGCACCATGACAATGCAGTTATGGAGTAAAGGTATCAGGGCAACTGGAATCTATCAATGCTGGCCGATTATTGTTGGACACTTAAGCGGGAAACCTCAGACACCGAGTACAATCGAAAATCATCAACAAGATATTTTAACTTAGTTGAACTATTGCAAAGCGTCAACACCGTTATGCAATTAAAGGCATTATATTCAATAAAAGTTAATTTCTTGTTTCTCCAAATTCCTACGTGATACAAGTGGTCTGAAAATATATTTCTGTTCAGCTTCAAACGGTCTACTATAAAACAAAAATTCAAAGGAAGCAACACTTCTGAATAAAAATGTTGTCCAGTGCAATTTTTCGCATTTTATTGTGTAAACGCTGCAGCTTATTGCCGATTACGTGCGGGTAGAAATTCTGCTCCGGAGATTTACCAGGTGATAATTCCTGAAACACTATTCCCAAAAATATCCAGTAACTTTATTGAAAGTGGCGCTTTTATGAGATCATCGAATGCAGATTTTCCGAGTAACCATAAAGATCGCGATGACAAGAAGTATGCACGTTGCAAATGTGATTTGAGAGCCGCGCCGCTCCCACTGCTCCAAGTCTCCGTACAAGGAAATGGTTGAGATACCCGATTTGCTTTCCAATAACTCCTGCAAAGAATGTGCGTGGCTGCGGATAACAACTGTTCTCATGTTGAATAACCACCAAACCGAATTTAATCTGCTTCAGCTCGTGTTAATTGGTCACTAGGGTGGTAGCAGAGAGCCGCTGGTGCGAATCAGGAACATCTCAAAATAGACGCTGCTGTAAACTTCAGAATGAGGAATTTTGTTTAAAGATTATCTGCTTTCAAAATAAAAACCTGCTAATTCATTTTCTGCAAAATGACTGGATCTGGCTGCGGTAACCACTTGGGAAAATGTTCCGCAGAAATGTAGGGTCTTTCGACCTTATCAGAAAATGGAACAAGAATATCACAGTAATGTTTACAAGCGTAATTCTGTATCCCAACACAACTTGGTTAACTACGCCCCTTAAAGGTTAGTCTGAGCCAAAGGGAAATAAGAGTTTTAAAAATAAAATTCGGTGTACTGTACTGTCTAAATTGGGAATTGCTAGGACATATAAACCGTCAAGCTTTCATGTGTTGTACTTAGAATGATTTGGTCAGTTGTGCGTTATTGGCCAATAATTCTGGTTTGACAACCTCCGCGTCTGTTTGTTTGAAATGTCAATGGGATTTGTGCTTTAAATTACTTAAAACAGCAGACTAACTCCACTGGCTTGAAGCCCGGACACTGCGGTGGCAATCGCCCTCTGCTGGTTCTCTATTTGAGATATATAAGGCTGTCATGTTCAATGATTTTATTCTAAGAAAACAAAAATATTTCGCTAACAGTTAACAGAATAGTTGGTGTATTTCCGTACCAAACATTAGAAAGTGGAGTTCGCCTTTAAGAGCGGGATAGACGGGGGCGTGGCTCAACCCGAAACAATCGCTCTGCTCTCTACTTCCTACATGAGCCCGGCATCTGGGGCAAAGGAGTCTAGGGTTTGCCTTCGGTGGCGTTTAACGGAGTGCTTATCTGCTGTTTCACTGGGCAGCTTGCGATCTGAGGAGAAGACTGTCAACGTCTCCCTGAATGTGAGCGCACCGTCCGTCCCTGCGATATAGCCGCTGCCAAGATGAGCGGAGGAGAAGTGGTTTGCTGCGGCTGGTTAAGAAAATCCCCGCCAGAAAAGAAGTTGAGGCGATATGTGAGTAAGAAAGATTTTCCAGTGCGTTTCCAAGTGCCGGCAATTTCGGAACATAAATGCGTTAATGTAAGATGTCCTCACTCTTTGATGTATGCCGAATGGCATCCGATCAAACAAGAACAAGTTCCTAGGAGCCGATACTGTAATAGCATTCAAGGACAAGCTGGATACAAAAATATCATAAACACTAACTGGGGTTTGTTTTAGTTGTCATAATTGTGCATCTAGACCACCAAAGGTAAACAATAAAATCGATACTAATTTCGACTGAATTTTCGAGGCATATGGATTTCAAAAGTAGAAACCATATGTAAACAGCTCTTATTGTCCGGTTCCAACTGTCGTTCGACAGAAGACGGGACAATACAAAATGACTTGGTCTTGAAATAGTATGGGCTTGTCAACATTGGACACCTGTTTTGTTTCCAGGTGCAGGGTACAGTAATTTCCATTTGGTCTCCACAAAGCTTCGGTTGACTCAGTATTTTGGGTATTAATATCAATGGCCCTATTCTAGAAGGTTGTCGTGTGTTATAGGGAAATTCAAAAAGATGAGGGACGTTTGAATATATTTGCGGAATTCATTCCAAAATCCTCAAGACGGAGACAGTTAACCATAAAATGAGAAGAGGAGCTGCGCTTAAGTCGGATATTTTTGGTTGCATTAAATTTGAACAAGTCGTTGTCCTTTGTGCGGCTAAAGCCTATTTCTGTAAATGAACTTTTAATTATTCCCATGCAAATACATTGCTACAGCTTTTACCCTGATGTTAAACAGTGTTTGGTTTATTCGAATCATGTTACTGTTTCTATCACGTCTCAATTCTGGTACTAGGTCCCTTGCAAAGACTTCCGTATAATATTGTAAGCAACACACATCAAAGTTGCTGGTGAACGCAACCATTGTGTTTTTTTTCCAAGTCTCGCACGTTGACTTTCAGCTGTTTTCTCGCGCTAGGATTGCAATTTATCTGATCAGGCCCCTCTCCAAAAACAATCTTCAGTTGTCTCGGCGCCAAGCAATCTCAATAAACGTTGTACTTCAACTGTTTTCTGTTTTAATTCCTGGCTGTGCCAGATGCAGAGGACTGTCGTCAATTTTACACTCGAAGCCTCCTCGAAATGAAAGGTGGCTTCTTCTTTCTTGGACTTTTGGTTACTGTTGCAGTACCGGATTACAAATATGCAAAAATTGAATGTGGTCCACTTCAATCTGATACAGACGTTGTAATACCAATCACTGCCGTGCATGAGTTCGAACCTGCAATCGGGAATAGACTTCACTAACCAAAGTTGCTGGTGAACGCAGCAGGCCAGGCAGCATCTCTAGGAAGAGGTACAGTCGACGTTTCAGGCCCAGACCCTTCGTCAGGACTAACTGAACGAAGAGTTAGAGATTTGAAAGTGGGAGGGGGAGATCCAATATGATAGGAGAAGACAGGAGGGGGAGGGATGGAGCCAAGAGCTGGACGGGTGATTGGCAAAGGGGACCCCGTCAACTGTACCTCTTCCTAGAGATGCTGCCTGGCCTGCTGCGTTCACCAGCAACTTTGATGTGTGTTGCTTGAATTTCCAGCATCTGCAGAATTCCTGTTGTTATAGACCTCACTAATATCAGAGAAGCTGTTGAGCAGCCCAATCAGAAACTAGGGTTTTTTTTCTCCCTCTGCAAGAAGACATTCTGGTCATTCTTGCTTACTGGTGACTGTTTATAGAACAAAATTGGCAGTTTCTTAACAACAGATTGTTTTCCCCTATTGAAAGTGATTTATGTATGGTAGGTTCGAAAAAGGAGTGTGTGTAATGACTTTATTTCAAAGAAGGTTAAAATTATGTCAGGTTTGGATGGAAGATGTGGGCAAATGTTATGTGAATGCTGTACAATTTGGGCATAGTTCTAGCTAGGTCTAGAAAAGATGCATTCTAAAGTCCGCCATTTCTAATCCATGATAGTTTATTTTGTTTTTCAAATGTTTCTTCCAATATTTATGATTTAAGATTGTTTGCAGTTTACTTCCCCAGAATAATAATGTTCCTCCTATGACATGGGCTATGTGACTAACATTCCCAGCACGTTGTCTTACAACGCATGCAAAATGCTGGAGGAACTCAGCAGGTCAGGAAGCATCCATGAAAGTGAACAGTCGATTGCTTCAGACCAAGCCCCTTCTTCAGGACCGGAAAGAAAGGGGGAAGATGCCAGAATAAGAGGGTGGGGAGAAAGGAATCAGGACAAGCTAGAAGGTGATGGGTAAAGATAGATGGGTGGGAAGGGTAAGAGTCTGCAGAGAAAGGAATCTGATAGGAAAGGAGAGTGGACCATAGGAGAAAGGGAAGGAGGAGAGGACCCAGAGGGAGGTGAGAAGAAGTAAGAGGCCAGAGTGTGGAATAGATGGGGGGGGGGGTTTAACCAGATAGAGAAATCGATATTTATGCCATCAGACCGGAGGCTATCCAGGCGGAATTTAAGGTGTTGCTCCATCACCCTGAGGGAAGGCCTCATCATGGCAGAGGAGACCATGTCAGAGCGGGAATGAGAATCGAAATTACTGTAAAATGTTTGGCCACCATGAGGTTCCACTTTTGGCAGATGGAAGCAAGATGTGTTTGGTGGTAGGAGCCCTTTGGAGGTGGCAGGTGTCATGGAAAATTATGTGTTGGATGTGGAGGCTCATAGGGTGGTGGGTAAGAACAAGAGGATCCCTGTCTCTGTTAAAATGGTGGGAAGATGGGATGAGTGTTGATGTTCAGGAAATGGAGGAGATTCCTCCGGCTGCCTGATCTGCTGGAGTTCCTGCCACAATTGTATGTTTTGCAGAAGGAATTCTGTCTTTTCGTTTACTTTTTTAAATAAAAAAATTAAGGTGTATCTGATAAGTATTTAAGTGAAGTGTTCATGCCTCTGCCTCATGCTCCAAATGTTATTCCAAAGAACGGCTTTTCTAACCACACATTTAAGTTGTAAATTTAATGTTTGTTTCTTTGCTCCCACCTTTAAAACTTTGTTTCGTAGTTGACACTTCCATCTTGTTCCATCTGCCCATCATCCCTCCCTTAACTCGTTCCACCTATCTCTTACCAACCTTTCTCCCTAATCTCCATCTCTCTCCTTCCCACGTGATTCCATCTGTCTAATTTTTTAATTTGTTTTCACCTATCACTTACCAGCATCTGTCTTGCCACTTCCCACTTTTGTACACTGGCTATCTTCTTTCTACTCTGTGCTGATGTAGGGTCCAAACCCAAAACGTCAATTATCTATTTTCCTCCACAGATTGCTGCTCATGTAGGGTGACAACCCAAAATGTAAATTGTCCCTGTCCCTCCACAGACTGTTGCTTCTTCACCCATGGACTTTTTCCAGCAGTTTATTTGTTCTGGTTTCATTTTCCAGCATGTGCAGTCTTTTATTTCTCCCGGAAAACATTCCTTCCTTTATGCATCTTAAGTTCTCTAGCTTCTCTTTCAGCCACTTCTTCAATCTCCATTTGCTTTACAAATTCTCATCACAGCTTGACAATTGAATAGAATCACCTTTGTCACAATTGTAATGCTCTATATGATACCAAATTTATTTTATTTCCCAAAACAAGATGTCTGCTGCTTGTCCTACCCTCTCTAAAATCTTTATACCTGTCTAAATCACTTCCAGTCTGCCTTTTTTTTGATTTCAAGCTATCCTTCAATTTAAATCCTCCTTGTCCAAAGGTATGCCACATTTTCTCACCACCCTTGGTCTCAATACCTCTTCAAAATGTAATTTGGTGGCTTATCTTTTATCTGCACCATAATATCCACTTATTTGGTTCTGTGCCATTTTACATTTGCTGATACAATTGTGAAGTAAAGTGGGACAGATAAATGGAAGTTGTTATTTAAGCCTGTCACACTCATTGTGCCAGACAGAGTTTGTTTTTTCAGCTAGCCATGATCTTGCCCACAGTTTTGATCAATATGAGTCTGATATTTCTGCTTTATCTCCCCTCACAAGTGTTCTTATGATCTTTTATATTCCCTTCACATTCATTTTGGCAGCAGAGCGTTCAGCTAACTGTAAGCTCTTTTTTGGTTTTTCCTTATTGTTGTCCTGACAAAGGGTCTTGGTCCAAAATAGTGAGTCTTTTATTCATTTTCTTAGACTCAGCAGGTCAGGCAGAATTCCTCCAGCATTTTGTGTGTGTGTTACTCTGGATTTGAAGCATCTACAGAATCACTTGTTTGTATCCCTCTTTCTGGCTTCTGATTAGTTGCTAGTATTAATTGCTTTTAGTCAACCATTATTTTCCCAATCCTCTTGTGTCTTTATTTAATTCTTAGCAATTTTATTTGAGTCTATGTGAATTTAGGATGTGGCTTGTCTTTTATACCTGTCTGTTTGCAAAGTTCAATTTGTATGTGACTGAGGTAGCTCTACCAAGTGAACATAGATTTATCATGTCGCCATGGGATAAACCCATTAATTCCAGACAAAACTTTGTGGCACCAGACATGTCAGCTTTCCCCAAAGCATTACCTTTGTAATTTGTCACAGAATGTGAGAAGCAGTTTGATCCTATTTTTTGAGGCACCTGAGTATTTGTAAATGACTTGAGACTGGTATTTCCTCAGAAGTTAGTCAAATCTTTTTCCATTCTTTTTCTGTGATGACTCATTCAGTTGCCTGCCTTACAACCATAAGCAATTCTCAAGCAAATAATTGCCAAATGTCTCAAAGTAGCTGTGGCTAAATGATAAACCATCTAATGTTTTGTCATCTGACATCTATTATATCTTTTTAAAAAATATCAAACATTTAGATTCAGAATCAGATTTATTATCACCGGCATGTGTTGTGAAATTTGTTCAATGCAATACATAATATAGAAGGAAAGAAACAAAATAAAATAATAAATAAATAAGTAAATCAATTACAGTACTGCATATGTATATTGAATAGATTAAAAATCATGCAAAAAAAAAGCAGAAATAATACAGATTTTAAAAGTGAGGTAGTGTCCAAGGGTTCAATGTCCATTTAGGAACTGGATGGCAGGGGGAAGAAGCTGTTTCTGAATCGCTGAGTGTGTGCCTTCAGGCTTCTGTATCTCCTACCTGATGATAACAGTGAGAAGAGGGCATGGCCTGGGTGCTGGAGGTCCTTAATAATGGACGATGCCTTTCTGAGGCACTGATCCTTGAAGGTGCCCTAGGTACTTTGTAGGCTAATACCTAAGATGGAGCCAACTAAATTTACAGCCCTCTGCAGCTTCTTTCAGTCCTATGCAGTAGCACCCCCCTCCCATACTAGACAGTGATGCAGCCTGTCAGAATGTTCTCCATGATACATTTATAGAAGTTTTTGAGTGTATTTGTTGACATACCAAATCTCTTCAAACTTATAATGAAGTATAGCTGCTGTCTTGCCTTCTTTATAACTGCATTGATATGTTGGGACCAAGTTAGATTATCAGATATCTTGTGATAAGACTTAAAAATTGCAGTCAGCAGTTGTTCTAAGATTTTACTGAATAAATTTAGGTCTGTCTTAATTCTTCCTCTTCAGTTGATATCAAAGCATATATTGAATGCAATAATTTGACAAAATGCATAAGTTTCCTTACTCTCAAAGATTTCACTTTTGTTTTTGATTTGTACTGTACCCTTTTTCTGTCAAAAGCATTATTCCCAAAAGTGTTGTAACTTTTCTAGTATAGAATTAGACATTTTATCCTCAAATGAGAGCAACTTTGTTTAAAATTTATATGGATCGGTATGGTATTTTCACATAAATTTAAGAAGGCTTTATCTCACCCGCAGATCTTGATCAGCAAGCACAGTGTTTGTATCATAGACAAGCAACCAAATCTGAAATGCCTTCCTTTAATAGTGCAATTTACACAATGTTGAACTGGATAGGTAGGTACTTGAATGAGCAAGGCAGGCTGGAATGATTGTTGGCATCATACCCGGGCCATGCTCCTTTCTCACTGCTGCCACCAGATAGAAGGTACGAGAGCCTCGGGACCCGTACCACCAGGTTCAAAACCAGTTGCCACCTCAGAATCATCAGGCTCTTGAACAAAAGGGGATAACTACATTCATTTGCCCATCCATTGAGATAATCCCACAACCAATTACTGTATCTCACTTTAAGGACTCTTTATCTTGTTATTATTTATTTATTGCTATTTACTTATATATGCATTTGCACAGTTTGTTGTCTTCTGCACTCTAGTTGATCTTTGATTCTATTATAGTTACTATTCTATAGATTAGGTGAGTACGCCTGCAGGAAAATGAAATTAATCTCAGGGTTGTATATGACAAGATATATGTACTTTGAAAATGAACTTGAACATGGGCTGAAGTCTGTTGTTATTACTCTGACTCTAAAGTGGAGTGTTTAATATTTCAGTAATAATTGAGAAATCATGTAATGAATTGTTTGATTAAGTATTCTTTATTTACAATTCATTGTGGGTTATATGTAAAAGTAAGTGAATGACATGCGTCATTAAACCACTATGCCAGTAAGCCCCTCACTTAAAAGAAGGGAAAGAAAATTAAGTAGGCAGCTCCTGTGTTTTTCTTTTGATTAGCTTCTGGAGTTACAAAACATAACAGTGGCGACAAGGAAGTCTTAAAACGAACCTGAGATGACGACCTACCTGTTGAAGTGCAGCACATTTTCTTTGGAATGGGGAAAGAGATGATTGAATTTTTTTTAAAGCAAGCAGAAAAAGACCAAATTAACAAGTAACAAGTACAGCTACAGGTTCATAAACTGAGTACAGAGTAGGGAAAATAAATTTAGAAAAACTGAAATGGCTGGCTACATCAGAAAGATAGATGCATTCGATTGCACAACAGATGTATACTGGATGATGTATACTGAATGAATTGAACAGTATTTTGAAGCAAATGAAATAGCCAATTGAAAAATGAGTTCCGGTGTTGCTGAGTGCAGTGGGTAGAAAAGCATACAGTTTGCTTAGAAGTTTAACTGCTCCATCCAAACCAGCCAAAGTTAGCTTTCCAGATATTGTGATTGTAATGCAGAAAGAGTTAGAACCGAAATCATTGTTGATTGCAGAACACTTTAGGTTTCAGAAGCAGAATCAAAAGGAAGGGGAGTCCATTTCAGCATACATGGCTGAATTGAAGAAATTGCAATGCCCAAACACAAACCTACCTGACTGAACAAAATAGTGTGACTGTTGTGGCAGGGGCTGTCATATACCAGACGAAGCAACACACACAAAATGCTGGAGGAACTCAGCAGGCCAGATAGCATCTATGGAAAAAAAGTACAGTCAACGTTTTGGGCCGAGACCCAATTAAAGGAAGTGATGATGTCGGACACTGTACTCACATATTATGATCTACGTCGCCCAGTAAAGCTGACCTGTGACGCCTTGCCTTATGGTATAGGTGCAGTCATGACACATGTTATGAGTGATGAAAGTGAATGCACCATGGACTTTATATCACATTCCCTAACCGCTACAGAGAAAAATTATGACGGGTTGACAGAAGCCTTGAGTCTGGTTTGGAGTGTAAAACACTTCAACCAGTACTTTTATGGGAGAGAGTTTACCCTCATTACTGATCGTCAGTCACTAGTGGCCATTTTCAATCCACACAAGATGTTCAACCAACAGTAGCAGCACAAATGCAGAGATGGACTCTATTTCTTGGAGGACGCCATTACAAGATTGAATTCAAGATATCAATTGATCATGGAAATGCTGATGGATTGTTCTGTTTGCTCTGGGAAAAGAAAATGCCTGAATAGTTGAGAAATAAAGACACACCTTTTGATGTATTCTCCCTATTGCAAATTGAAAGTCTCCCTATTATGGCAGAGATGACCCAAAGGGAAACTAGAAAAGACCCCACACTGTGTCAGATCTACATGGCAACCCATAATGGCCGGAATGTGCAGCAGAAATTGGAGATCCCCCATTTTTATCACTGCTGGGATGAACTAGACTTTGATGGGCGTCATCTTATGTGGAGATTGAGAGTCGTTGTATCATCTAAGCTGAGAGCTAAAGTGCTGGAGGAGCTAAATTCTAGTCGTCTAGATGTGGTCAAAATGAAAGTTTTGTCTGTTTGCCTGGGATTGATCAGTTCGAGCAGCTTGCTGTTTGGGATGCCAGTACATCCAAAGATCTTGGGCAGCAGGGCATTATAGTGGTCAGCACAACACTTTACAGTACAGGTGACCCGGGTTCATTACTCGCCACTGCCTGTCAGGAGTTTGTACGTTCTTCCTGTGACCACGTGGGTTTCCTCTGGGTGCTGCGGTTTCCTCCCACATTCCAACGGCATACTGGTTAGTACATTATTTAGTACTGGTTAGTAGGTTATTTCGTCATTGCAAATTGTCCTGTGATTGGGCTTGGATTAAATCAGGGGATTGCTGGGCAGCACGGCTCGAAGGGCCAGAAAGGCCTATTCTGCACTGTATCTCAATAAATAAATAGATAGATAAGAGCAGTGCCTCTCCATCCTTGGGAATGGCCTGCCTTGCTCTGGCAAGGGACTCGTAGATTTTGCCGGACCATTCATCTGTACAAATTTCTTGGTAGTCATGGGTGCAGCCGCAAGAAAATCTGCAGATGCTGGAATTCCAAAGCAACACAAATGCTGGTGGAGCTCAGCAGGTCAGGCAGCATCTATGGTAAAGAGTAAACAGACAATCTTTCAGGCCGAGACACTTCCTAAGGAGGTGAGGAGGGAGGGGGAGAAATACAAGTTGGCAGGCGATAGGTGAAACCAGGGGGAGGGGGTGAAGTAAAGAGCTGGGAAGTTGGTGAAAGAATAGAGGGCTGGAAAAGGGGGAACCTGATAGGGAGAGGACAGAGGCCATGGAGAAAGGGAAGGGAGGGGAGCACCTGAGGGAGGTGATAAGTGGGTTAGAAGATGAGGTGAGGAAGGGAAACAGGAATTGGGAATGGTGAAGTAGAGGAAGGGGACTATTACCAGAATTTCGAGAAATCAACGTTCATGCCATCAGGTTGGTGGAACCTACCAGACAGGATATAAGTTGTTGCTCCTCGAACCTGAGTGTAGCCTCATCATGGCAGTAGAGAAGGTCATGGACTGACGTGTCAGAATAGGGAATGGGAAGTAGAACTGAAATATATCGATATTAGGAAATCCCGCTTTTAGTGGACCGAAGGTGCTCGACAAATGCCCTCCCAATCTGCATTTTGCCTCACCAATATACAGGAAGCCACACGTGGAGCACCAGATTCCCAATGGCCTCCACTGCAGTCTCGCACACTGATGTGTTGAGAAGCCTCTTCATGAGGACTAATTTTCTAGAATGCTTGGCAAGTGACAATGTGCCACAGTTACAGCAATTCCTGAAAATGAATGGAATAAGACACATTACGTCTGCATCATACCACCCAGCTACAAATGGCCTGGCAGCAAGGGTTGTCCAGAGTATAAATAAAGAACTGCACTGAATCAGAAGCTTACCAATTTCCTCTTTGCATATTGCAATGCAGCACATTCCCCAGCTAACAACTCACCAGCTGTGCTGTTCCAGGATCCTCCCTTGCGTTTACACTTGGATCTTCTCAAACCCAGTCAAAAGTTGAGACAAATCAAGGGCTCGTTAAACAAGGAAGTTAGATGCTCCACTCCTGGACAAGCAGTCCTGGTGAGTGACTGTAGAAATAATCAAAAGGGGACACTTGGAAAGATTAAGGACAGAACTGGATCACTCTCCTGCACAATGGAGGTTGTGACGGAGGTTGTGACTGATGTTGTCTGAAGATGACACATCAGTCAGTTGAGAGCAGAGTCAATTGTTAGAGGAAAAAGGTGCCCAGGGCTGTCAGAACCAATTCCTGCAGTCCCAGAGTCAATTCCTACGATTACCAGAGACTGGAGAGCAATGTATTACATGTTTGAGTTGAGATGCATTCTATATTGAGTTGCAGTTTACTCCCCTCCTTGCTTTGGTATAGTGTATTTAATATTTAAGTAATATTTGTGTAATATAAATATATTTGATTAAGCATTCTTTGTTTTAGATAATTCATTATGGGTTGTGGGTAAGAAGTACATGAATGGCATGTGCCATTACACCATCACTTAATATGTATACGCCTCACTAAAAACGGGGAAAGAAAATATCCTGGCTGCTACATTTTTCTTTCAATTAGTTTCTGGAGTAACAAAGCATAAAATTAAGTACTTAAGGAAATGTATGTACTTAAATACGTGTGTGTGTGTATATATACATACACACACACACACACACACACACACACACACACACACACACACACGCATACATATTTAAGTATATACATTTCCTTAAGTACTTAATTTTATGTTTTGTTACTCCAGAAACTATATATAACATGCAAACAAATTGGAGTTGTATTTCGGAAGGACTGTGGTATCACTTGGACTTTAGAGCTGTGCTGTTAAATTTGAAAAAGAATTTCATTTTGGAGAACACTGATGTCTTGGGCCACGGTGGATTTATAGCTGGACAATGTTTCAGTGAATTCAGTTTTGGAAGTGGAGAGACTCTTCAAGCATGAAGTCATCCAGAGATATCATTTTCTTCTTTTTAAGGGCCAGTATGGCTGTTCTGCAGCCTCAGTACAAAGTTTCATAGATAATAAATCCTCATACATTCTCTGTCTAAGAATTGCAATTTCATCAGGAGCTGGACAGCATTTTTGGCTCTTGTTCTGTGCTGTTAAACAAATTGACTTTCTATCCAAGTATTAATGATGCAAACAAGAAAAAATCTGCAGATACTGGAAATCTGAGCAACACACACAAAATGCTGGAGGAACTCAGCAGGCCAGGCAGCGTCAATGAAAAAGAGTACTATCGACGTTTTGGGCCGAGACCATTCGACAGGACTGGAGAAAAAAAGCTGAGGAGTAGATTTGAAAGATAGGGGAGAGGGGAGAGAAATGCCAGGCAGCAGGTGAAACCTGGAGGGGGAGGGATGAAACAAAGAGCTAGGAAGTAGATTGGTGTAAGAGACAGAAGTCCATGGAAGAAAGGAAAAGGGAGGGGGGAGGAGCACCAGAGGGAGGCAATGGGCGGGCAAGGAGACAACATGAGAGAGGGACAAGGGGATGGGATATGGTGAGGGGGGGTGGTTGTGGAGACATTACTGGAAGTTTGAGAAATCAATGTTCATGCCATCAGGTTGGAGGCTACCCAAACAGAATATAAGGTGGTGTTCCTCCAACCTAAGTGTAGCCTTATCCCGGAGGTGGAGGAGGCCATGGATGGACATATCAGAATGGGATGTGGCATTAAAATGGGTGGCCACTGGGAAATCCCGCGTTCTGGTGGACGGAGCATAGATGCTCGGTGAAGTGGTCTGCCAATCTACGTCGGGTCTCACCGATATACAAGTGGCCACACCAGGAGTACTGGCCGCAGTATATGATTCCAAAGGACTCATGGGTGAAGCGTCACCTTACCTGGAAGGACTGTTTGAGGCTGTGAATGGTAGTGAAAGAGGTGGTGTAGAGGCAGATATAGCACTTGTTCCACTTGCAAGGATGAGTGCCAGCAGGGAGACCAGTTGGTGGGGGGGAAGGGAATGAATGGACAAGGGAGTCGTGTAGGGAGCAATCCCCCTGCAGAAAGCAGAAAGTTGGGGGTGGAAGAGGTGTTTGGTGGTGGGATCCAGTTGGAGGTGGAGGAAATTTCAGAGAATTATGTGCTGGACGCGGAAGCTGTTGGGGTGGTAGGTGAGGACAAGAGGAACCCTATCCCTGCTAGCATGGCAGGAGGGTGGGGTAAGAGCAGACATGCGTGAAGTGGAAGAGATTAATAATGCAATTTTGTATCCATTTAAGGATCAAGGATCAAGGTGATAGGCAAAAGGGATACGAAAGGATCATGGGACAGGAGGTCCGGCAAGAAAGACACATTCTTTCTCTCACTCTCCTTTTTCTCCCTCTGTCCCTCTGAATATACCCCCTGCCCATCCTCTGGGTCCCCCCCCCCCCTTGTCTTTCTTCCCGGACCTCCTGTCCCATGATCCTCTCGTATCCCTTTTGCTTATCACCTGTCCAGCTCTTGACTCCATCCTTCCCCCTCCTGTCTTCTCCTATCATTTTGGATCTCCCTCTCCCCCTCCAACTTTCAAATCCCTTACTCACTCTTCCTTCAGTTAGTCCTGACGAAGGGTCTCGGCCTGAAACGTCCACTGCACCTCTTCCTAGAGATGCTGCCTGGCCTGCTGCGTTCACCAGCAACTTTTATTTGTGTAGAGTGGATGTGATGTGCCAAAGGGCTGTTTCTCTGCTATACAACTCTCACTCTATAAACTTGAGAGTATTGCTTAACCAGTGTAACAGTTAATAGCAAGTAATCACCTGAGTTTTTCTTTTAGAAGAGTTCTGATTACCTGCTAGTGATGGTAAAATGAACACATGGAAGGGACAGAAGAAAGTAAGCTTTTATTGTCTGGTACCAGAACGAATGGTTGAAAGACATCCATTAATGGAACTTCTCAAGCTGTACTGAGCCATTGCCCAAGAAATATTTTTTTGCTGTTAAAGATCTTGATAAAATGAAGTGGTTTTACTTCCCAGAAATATGCTGAATCCAAGCTGTTGCCAACAGTCCCATTCTTAGGCCAAATACTAATGGTTAGTCTTGCTTGGCTTCCACATCCTGAAATTCTGTGATCAGGTCCAGACACCAGGACATCTTGGGCAGTGCTGTGCTGAGGCCCCATCTCTGAGCTGCCTTGATAGAGGTGAAGTTGAGAATGGTGCCTTTAAATATCTGACTTCCAAAAGCATTGTCTTCAGATGAAAAGCACTGTAAACCAAGTAAAATAAAAGTATACTTAAAGTTAAATAAATTATTTCAATAATATTAGAACTATTAATGTAAATACAATGAACTCCAATTAATTGGGAGATATTGGGACCAGTACGTTTTGGCTCAGTTAAGAGACTGCTCCAATTAACTGAAGTTTCATAGTAAAAAAGACTAACTACCATTTAACTAAGTAACAATTAAAATGAAATATAGAACAAATTAGAACACTTCCAATAAATCTATAGTACTATAACACTGCATTTATTCCTAATAGTTATTGACGAAGGAATTCATCCATTGTATGCTGCTGTTTTTTTTTTGATTAACTAAATGAAAATTGAAAGTAAATCAGTGCAGACATCTAGTGCAGATAATGGACGGTGTTATCTACCTACTTTCTTGACTTTTTTTTGTCTCACATAAGCAGTTGCCTCAATTAACCAATGGCCCAATTAACCAGAGTCTGTTCTGTATACTGTATCCAATCATTAAGAAATATGAAATGTTTTATTACTAGCTTGAAAAGGCTTTAAGAACACATAGGAGAATTTGTACAAGCAGGTCTTTTGTATTCTGGAAGCCACTATACATTAAAATGTTGATAGACTGATTGTAAGCTTTTCCAATGTAATTTGTATGAACAGAATAGAAAGCCCTGTTTGGGGGTTAGTGGGAGTGGGAAATTTACTGTCAGCGTATTTTTCAGGTTTCTAAAGATAATTGTAAATGCTAAGAATTTTAGAATTGAAAGAAACATTCAGGCCATGGCTGGTATCTCTAGTGCTGAGGGATTTGATATGTCACCAAAGACTTTAGCAAGTTTCTACAGATGTACCGTGGAGAGCATTCTAACAGGTTGCACCACCATCTGGTATCGAGGGGCAAATGCACAGGTTTGGAAAAAGCTGCAGAGGAGTGTAAACTCAGCCAGCTTCATCAGGGTCACTAGCTTCCCCAGTGATGAGAAATCTTCAAAAGAAAATGCCTTAAAAAGGTACCATCCATCATTAAGGGCCCCCATCACCCAGAAAATGCTCTTATTACTACAATTAGAGAGGTAGTACAGGGGCCTGAAGACACACAAGCAATGTTTTAGGAACAGCTTCTTCCCCTCCATCACCAGATTTCTGAAAAAACAATAAACCAACCCATGACCTCTACCTCATATTTTTGTTCTCCTTTTACAATACTTATTTTTCTAATATTTCTAAAATTTATAGATTTTTAAAATATATTGCACTGTACTACAGATGCAAAACAACAAACTTCCCGACCTCCATGTCCGCAAAAATAAACCTAATTTTGATTTGAAATGGAGAATTAATTTACATTTAGTTACCCCACTTATTTAAGTGGGGATTCTTAGCCCATTGAATAAGAAAGGCAAGTTTATATTTCCAATTATTTGGGCCATCAGTTAATCGGGGCCGTCACTTATTTTGGACAACTCTTAAAGAAAAAAAACTAACAGAAAATAGCCAGCATTTCCTTTATTTATTTGGAACACTATGCTATTTAATTGCGGCAGGATTGCCAAACATTTACTCACTAGCGTCAGTCTCGTGCACTTGCCTGGCCTTTAGTCATTACGACATACTTAGTGAACAATTCTTAAAATAGTGCCATTTGTGCGTGTTGGTGTTCAAAAGACAACAGTGATTTTTGTCACTGATAGCTGGTGAGAAATAAGCAGTAAGACTATCTGGAATTGCCTTACTCACTGTTGTTTCGAGCATTCAGGCTTGGAAATGCGGAAATCACTGAATGAAAATGAAATGATTTCACTACTTCAACAAGTTAGGAACTATGAAGAATTTGAAGCTATCAACAATCATCATGAATGTTAGAATCAAAGTGAATATTTGGAGGATGCATTTATGAAAACCATTGTATTGAAGTCACTCCATTTTCTGCACTTTGTGCCTGGGCTGATTTTATTCATATACAAAATATCAAGAGAACACAGCAGCATAATGTAATTTTATAGTATTGTTCTGTTCTATTTTGTTCTCCATTTAATTTAAATAAATAATTTGTTACTCAGTTAAATGGTAGTTTATCTTTTTGTTTTAAATATACCTTTTAACTACTTCCATAAAATTTTGACTTATTGGGGCAGCCGGTTAATTGGGCCAAAATGTAGTGGATCTGATGTGTTCCAACTGCAGTAACTGGAATCCACTGTATTCCATTAGTTATGGGTAGTGATAAGGTGATTCTTGAAGGGCATAATTGCCATCGGCTTGTAAACAGTGATATAATACTGCGTACAATAGAATGTGTTTCTGACTTGTGGCAAAATTGGCTTATAGAGAGATATCAAGAATAGAATCCTTGTGTAACCCAAGGACTACCTGTATTTAAAAATTTTCACTGCAAAATGTTTTGAAAATATCACATTTTCATGGTATAAATTACTAAAATACAATTGTGGTTTAATCTCTCAGGCCTTTAAATGCTAACTTCATCTGTTGATATTCATTCTCTTGACTAGTCTGAATTTTATGCCCTTTAAAAAAATCATGATTATAAATTGTTTGCTATGTCAGCCTTTTCATTAATTAAGTGTACATCCAAATTATCTCTGAAATAATTAAAAAATTGATCAGTTTTAGTATTTGCTAGAGATGAGAAATTTGCAACATGGTTGACTGGCTGGTAACACCAGAGAAGCAGCAAGGTACGGAGATGAATTGTGGTGCCTGACACTAGTAAAATTAAATCATGTGTGTGAGAATGCCGCACCCTTGAGCAAATTTAGTTGCAGTGATTGGGAAAAGTGCTCGTAGAATCCAAGTCTTTTGTGTTCTTTTCTTCTTGATATCCATTGAGTCATGGCAAGGTGTGCAGAAAATTTGAAGGTTTACGAGAAGATGTATTTCATGGTCAGTTACGTCAGCCTTTGAAATGTTATTTTAACTTGGCTGATGAGTTTTCTTTTTGGCAAATCTAACTTGCTTAATGTCCTTTGCTATGAGTTTAGAGGTCATGTTTACTGATTAGACACCTGAAAAGCTAGGCTGTAGCTGATCAGTGCAAAGTAGAATTGGTGACAAGAACAATATAATGATGCACCCGGAAGTAATCTCACTAGCCAGGTTTGATGTTCAGTAGCATCGACATCAACATTTTAAAGCAGGGGTTCCCAAGCTTTTCTATACCATGGACCCCAGGTTGGGAACCCCTGTTCTAAAGGATCTTTATTAAGGAAAGTACTTGCATAAATGTCGGAACTATGCTGTTTCCTGCAATGAGTAGCTTGGATCCTGACTCCCCAAGGGTTTTCTGTCATGTACAAACAAGGCCATTGTCAAGTTGATGAGATGCACCCACTTGCCAGTATGGCTGCAGCTACAACACTTTAAAAAGCTTGATCTCATGTGAAAGGGAATAGTCCAACTGAACAACAGGCTATCCATACTATGAAATGCCTGTTTCTCCCACAGTTGTTCAAGGAGCCATACTTTATCAAGACAATTCTGTCAGTCTACTGTTGTCTTGTGGGCCACTGCAGTTCAGTGACTGAACCCTTTTTTAAAGACAGCTAGAGATGAGTGATAAATACTTTTTCCAAAGACAGGAAAAAGTTGTGTTACATTCTCAAAATGTTGTTTCTGATAAATTTTATTCATTTTAAAATGTTTGTTCCAGCCAAATCATTGAATGTGGTCCATAAATGAAATTTCATTTGATTTCATTAAATTTATAATTTTATCAATTCTTAAAATAATAAAATATTCACAAAATACTGGAGGAACTCACTAGGTCAAGCAGCATCTATGAAAATGAATAAACAGTTGACATTTTGGGCCAAGACCTTTCTTCAGGACTGGAAAAGAAAAGGGAAGACGTCAAAACATTTAATACTTTTAGTAAGTTTTTCTTCCTGCTTCAGGTTTTCTTCAGTGCCTTGGTGTTAATGTCATTAATTTGTTAGGAACTATTGTTTTTCATTAAAATGGGTGGTGTAACCAGGGCATTGAGCTGTGTACAATTAGGAGCAAGCCTTGCAGTCTCTCAAGTGCTGATGTAATTATTGGCCCTATCTCCATTTTTCGGTGCTCACCATAACAGTTATCTGTAGTCCAAAAACCACTACCTACTCATAGAGAAAATATTCCTCACCACATTCTTAATTAGCCATCCTTTTCTCTTAAGCCTATGCTCCAGTTCCATATTCCCCCAAACAGGAAAAACATGCTTGAGACATAGACACAATAAATCCTTTCAGGAATCTGTATATTTCAAAGGATTTTCATTCATTGTTTTAAATTCTAGAGATTATTGATGCAAATTACTCAAAAGATAACTGCTTCCCCCAACTAAGTTAGCTTTTTCATTGCCTTCTAAAGCAAGTGCATCCATCCTTAAAATAAGTATAATTCTGGATATGGAACTACAGATGTAGAAATGCCAAAGCTTTATAAATATGTGGCAAAGGCCAGCTTTTCATTTACTCTGCCAATTGAAGTAGGATCCTAATACCCCTTGGAGTAGCAACATTGATTAGCCTGCTGACCTCATTTAGACTGTCTGTAATGTATTCCATTTGTCAGAACTTGGCTCACCTATTTAACCTGTCTATGCAATAGCTTTGAACAATGAATTTCTCTCTGTCCCAAACTAGGGTTAGCACACGAGGGGTGATTGATAAGTTTGTGGCCTAAGGCAGAAGGAGTCAATTTCAGAAAACCTAGAGCAGTTATTTTTCAACATAGTCCCCTCCTGCATTTACACACCTAGTCCAGCAGTCATGGAGTATACAGATCTTGGACCTCCAGAAAGTGCCCACAGCAGGGGTGATTGATAAGTTTGTGGCCTAAGGTAGAACGAGATGAGTTATACAGCTCTCGTTACACGCACATGCAGTTCAACTTTTTCAGTGATTATGCAGAAAATTTGAAGTTAATAACTCATCTCCTTCTACCTTAGGCCACGAACTTATCAATCACCCCTGATGAGTTATTAACCTCAAAGAGCAGATGTGCGTGAAATGGGAGAGATGCGTTTGAGAGCAGAGCAAATGTAGGAGGGGACTATGTTGTAAAATAAATGTGCTAGGTTTTCTAAAATTGACTCCTACCTTGGGCCACAAACTTATCAATCACCCCGCGTCGATAGGTGCTTGATTGGCATGTATGTGATAAAGCTGAAGGGCTGTTTCTGTGACTCTAAACAGACCAGTTTAGGATACTGCTGCAGCAATCTGAACTATGGGGACTGTGAAAATACTCCACTTTTAACCTGGGCACCTCAAGCAGTACACTGACATTGGTATAGTTGGAGTTTATTGTCTTAGATCGACAATTTTTTCAGCCTATTTATCTATTATACTTTCAGATGCAATGGATTCCTTTTAGAAAGAGCAGAGGATTGAGAATTCATGAATGTTTCAATGTTTCAATTAATCTGAACAGCTGCCATTGTTGAAAAGCATTAGATTTGTATTCAGACTGTATAAATCAAATTATTTAACACCTTTTGAAGTCTACAGATTGTAATTAGAATTGGAATGCCTTAATGGAATAGTAAGGAAATTTTTAATCGAGAATTGGTTTTGTATTTAGGTTTGTAATGTAGGGCATTGCAATGCATTGTAGTGTTTATTTGTTTAAGGAATAGATTGGTGTCTGAGTCTGAGGGTAAATATAATATATTAAAATTCTTTCAGTAAGTGACAAAATCCCACAGATACCCAGATTGAGCAGCCTCTGAGGAAGGAAAAATGTTCATGTTTCAGGTTTATGATCTCCAGAGCTGGGCAAAGTTAGGGGGAAATGGGAATTAAGATGCAGGGAAAGGTGCGCTGGTAAAGAGATCAAAAAAGAGCATTTGTTATTCAGTGACAGGCAGACAGGAATTAAATTATGAAAGGTGATGTTAAGTGAAAAAGGAGGTGGCAATTGAGCAAGTAAGGGAATGAAAGTTTGATCTCCAGGGGTCACGAACAGAAATATAGATTAATTGTCTGCTGAAGGAAATCTCAAAACTTGGATTAAATGAAATTGTTGAACTAGGTGTTGTGTCTGAAAAACTCATCAGCTCTGTGCACCAAGCTTGTTTTGACCTTTGTTAGCAGAACTTAGAAGGTCAAGGGAAGAGTGGAATAGAATTTGTAAGACGCTAAATCGTACTTGTGAATAGTGGTGTTCCAAAAATGGTTGTACATTCTGCATTTGGCCTCCCCAATGCTGGGAGCAGAGCAATGAGTTACGATCACAAACCTTCTCACTAATCTGCATCCTAATCATTTCGTTTATTGAGCAATTTTGTATTTTTGAAATAAGCACAGTGTTAGCTTAAATATATACAGCTTACAGCTTTTCAGCCAATTTGTGCTTGCTGTGGAATAGGCTTGAAAATTCCAATTACATTTCTAATTCATTGAGGTGAATGCATTTTTCATGCTGAACTACATTTTCAATAATCAGAAGTTTGACTTCTTGGCTTTAAGTCAACATAGATTAAAATTGCAAAGACCCATCTAATTTGACTTGCCTTGTCATCGTGGGGTGAAGATCTAAAGATCTCAGTTTGGAATTAACTCATTCACTACAATAGGTTGGTTCTGTTTTATGTTACAATTAAATTCTTTATAATAACTCTATATGACTTGCTGTAGTGCATCACTGGGAATAAAATTTAAACCATGACCTCCAAACAAGTACAGCAGATTATTTTACCTGTATTATAATAGTCACATGATTCAAATTGGCTTTGCTAATTTTTTGACAATAAAAGGAATGATGAAAAATAACAGTATTTATATAAATTTGCATTTATTTGGTGATTATGACATAAAACACCTCAAGTGCTTCTTTCCATATCCACTTAGAGGTGATGGGTATTATTGAAAATCATTCATTACTCATCCCCAAATACCCTTTGTAGTGAAGAAGAAGAAGAAGAAAGCCTTTAACTCCGAGTGGAGTCATCGGGAAGCCGTCATGACAGCGTGTTTTTTTAACAGGCTTTCTTATTTTTACGAGGCTGAGTTGCTAGCTCGACGCTCAACCCAGCACAGATGGAAAGCGTGCAAGGGAGCCAGCTGGATTCAAACTCGGGAGCCTTCGCTCCGAAGACCGGCGTTGATGCCACTACGCCATCAGCCAGCTACCCTTTGTAGTAGTGGGCTGCAGTCTTGAGCCCAGGTAAAGATGTGTCAACATTTCTGTTGGGTGAGAGTTCTAAAATTTAGACCCATCGATACATTTCCAACAGAAGATGATATGTGACTTGGAGGGAAGTCTGTACTCATCTTTTGCACACCTGCTGTCCCTGGTAATAGAGTTCACCGGTTTCAGAATGATGTTGAATTACCTTAAGGACGGGATTGCCATAATTTAAAAATTTTTTAGTTAATATATGATGACACTGTCGTTAGTAGTGGGGAGGGGGGATACACAGGTACCTGTTGCTAGATGTCATTTAGTTTCAAGAATGATGTTAAAGCTAAGTCTATTTTGGGCAAGTGTAGAATATTCAATTAAATGTTTGATTTGTTCCTTGAAGCTAGTCTTCTAGTGCATGGTAAAAGCTCTGTGGAGTCCCGTTGTTGTATTGTGGCCATAGCATTCAGTTCTGTTTGCTTTAAGGCATTGAGTGAAATCATTCAAGCAGGACTTTCCATGTAAGACTATTCATTATACTTGTAGTTTGGAGACATTTTTCTATTACCTTTTAGAAGGGATTTTATTATTTTTCCTAAGATTATAAAATGTATGATTTATAATTCTGTTGAAATGTTATATCTCCCTACTTAAATATAGGCAGTCCACCTGTTCCCTGGTGCAATACCATATTAAAATCCAATATTAAAACTGCATGATAGTGCCAGTTCCCTCCTTTGAAAATATATTGGTGTAATTCATCCAGATAAAGGGTTTGATTAACTTATTTAATATTTCTTATTTTTAAAAGAGATTACCTCAAATCTTATTTCTTATGTCAAATCCAGCTGTATTGTCAACTTGATTTACCCCCTCGCTAAGTACTGAAGCAAAGCAATTAATTCAGGATTGTTTAATGTTGTTTCCAGTACACAAGTGTAAAGGAAAACAAAATACTTGTTACTCTGCAGCCAGTGCAGCACAAAAAAAATACAATAAGATAAGAACAAAATATTGATGAAACAAAAGATGCAATAAGTATAAACACATAGTTTATATACATTGTATGTCCATAAAGTGGTGTAAGGCATATGTGTGTCTGTACATAATGAGACTGACAGGAAATCATAAAGTATTGGTAGTGGGAGTGCGTAGGAGTGGGTTAGTGGGTGGAGGTGTTGATCAGGCCTATTGCTTGGGGAAAGTAACTGTTCTTGAGTCTGGTGGTCGTGGTGTAATGCTATGTAGCCTCCTCCCTGATGGGAGTGTGACCGTGATAGATCCTGTTTGCTTTTTTTTCACAGCTTCTCCTAACCTCTTAACTTTGTCATGTTTTCCTCAGTGCCAATGTACTTGGTGTGAGCCCTTTATCATCACCTTCTTGTATTATTCAGCTGCAGTACTACTTTAATATTTTGCTTAATTTATGTTGTGTTTGTTTTTTCAGGGCTCTAAACAATGTCTTAAACTAACATCACTGCAGTATCATTGTTTGCAATTTTTGTTTCAGAAGTTCTATTTTTAGCCCCAATTAGTTTTCATCTAATAACAAATCACTAAATTTAGTTAATTTATTGGTTTACATAGAGCCCTTTATAAGAAAAAAAGATTATTGTGCTTTTTTAATTAAAACGGTCATCTGTCATTTAGTCTTTTTTTGGTATTTAGATGCGGTATAATATGTTTAAGGGATTCCTTTTCAAAACTCTTACTTGAGCATCTTATGAAATGCACTGATCTTTTAGTGCACAGAGGAAAAGCTCGTAAGTCAACATAGATTTGAGTTCAGACAGACTTATATTAAATTTCAAAACTAAGGTCATGCCCTCAACTTCACGTTTCAGGTTTTGGTTCAGTATTAATAATTCTAATTTTGTGCAGTGTTGTAAACATGTCAATAAAACATGGCATTGCATTCAGTCCAGTATTTAAAACTTGTAAGATTTTTTTTGACTGACTGGAAAGATGTGTCATTGATCTGACTTTTATTAAACATAATGTAATGTCTAGACATTTCAGCTTGAAACATTTTGTGTGTACCATTGTTGAAGTTAATAGTTTCTTGTAATTTATAGATTTGGTGACAACATCATACTCAATCTACAAGCTACCAGTAAACTTACGTTCAGCTTTCAAATATAATTATTGCACTTGGTCATCAAATATTAATGAGAACTGATTAGTATGTCATCTAATAGCTGCTGTAGTTAATGTCCTATACTGTTGTATCAGAGATGGCAAAATCATTGATCTGTTATTGAAAGGCAACAGTAAAAACACATTCTTCTGTTATCTTTAGTATATTCTGAATTTACTGGCAATTCCCAAATCTAAACCTGCTGAATACTGTGCATTCTATTTGCTGTGCGGTTGACCATATTGCTATTAATGCTTCCATATTCCTTCAGAATCTTGCACTACACTCTTCTCCCACTTTCTCCAGTTCCTAGAGCTCAACCAGCTAGGTTACTGTGCATTTAACCTCCCCAGCTCAGCAAGGGAAACCTTGGTTATTATCTCTAGACCACAGCGAAGGTGACACCACCTTACCATCTTGCACTGTCTCACTACACTCACCTATACAGGTCTACCATGTAGACTGCCCTCTGTCACTGCCATCGGTTTTACCAACTACAGCACTCATTTCTTTCTCTGTATCTGGAGTAAGAACTTCTGGGAAATCCAATCACATGATGTTGACACAAATAGGGTTCAATTGTCGAGTAACTGGAGGGTGGAAGAAGTGGAAGGACATGCTGACCTGGTTGGATGAAAGACTGGAAGCAGGTTCCTATGAAGAATCATCTTCAGCAGAGGTGAAATAGGCTGAATGTCATGTTACTACACTGTATGTGATGCTATGTAAAAGGTGCTTAATAATTATTAAATTGATTTATTGTTGAAGACTATTGTAGAGAGGAAACCTGCATATGTCCATTTGCCACATCCCACTATTAAAATCTGTGTTATGTTCAAATTTGAAGTTATATCTTCAGCCTTGATGCAGGGTCTCAACCAAAATTTTTCCTATCTTCCCCATCCTCCCATGGGTTGAGTTCCTCCAGTACTGATAGTTTTTACTCTACATCTGCTGTCTCTCTCCCTAAATTTCTCCTCATCTTAGTCGTAATTATCCCATATACTGAGACCATGATTCCTGGTTCAAGAGTGCCTCCCAGTCAGAGAAAACATCCTGCCTACACCCTGTCTGTCTAGCTCTGTCAGAAGTGTGTAAGTTTCAATGAGATCCCCTCTTATTGTCGTCATCTCTAATGAGTAATAACATAGTCAACCTAATTTCTGCAGTAATCCTATTGTTCCAGTCTGTTTTTTTATTTCCTAAAAATTCAATGCATGAGGTTCCTGAATAATTGACTTGTTTAAGATGGTCAGGGTCTGTGTCTTGCGTACACTAAGAAGGGATACATTTTGATACCCCTCTGTAATGAGTATATGTTATAGAAACATAGAAAATAGGTGCAGGAGTAGGCCATTCAGCCCTTCGAACCTGCACCGCCATTTATTATGATCATGGCTGATCATCCAACTCAGAACCCCGCCCCAGCCTTCCCTCCGTACCCCCTGAGCCCTGTAGCCACAAGGGCCATATCTAACTCCCTCTTAAATATAGCCAATGAACTGGCCTCAACTGTTTCCTGTGGCAGAGAATTCCACAGATTCACCACTCTCTGTGTGAAGTAGTTTTTCCTAATCTCGGTCCTAAAAGTCTTCCCCTTTATCCACAAACTGTGACCCCTCGTTCTGGACTTCCCCAACAATGGGAACAATCTTCCTGCATCTAGCCTGTCCAATCCCTTTAGGATCTTATACGTTTCAATCAGATCCCCCCTCAATCTTCTAAATTCCAACCAGTACAAGCCCAGTTCATCCAGTCTTTCATCATATGAAAGTCCTGCCATCCCAGGAATCAATCTGGTGAACCTTCTTTGTACTCCTTCTATGGCAAGGATGTCTTTCCTCAGATTAGGGGACCAAAACTGCACACAATACTCCAGGTGTGGTCTCACCAAGGCCTTGTACAACTTCAGTAGTACCTCCCTGCTCCTGTACTCGAATCCTCTCGCTATAAATGCCAGCATACCATTCGCCTTTTTCACCGCCTGCTGTGCCTGCATGCCCACTTTCAATGACTGGTGTATAATGACACCCAGGTCTCGTTGCACCTCCCCTTTTCCTAATCGGCCACCATTCAGATAATAATCTGTTTTCCTATTTTTGCCACCAAAGTGGATAACTTCACATTTATCCACATTAAATTGCATCTGCCATGAATTTGCCCACTCACCCAACCTATCCAAGTCATCCTGCATCCTCTTAGCATCCTCCTCACAGCTAACACTGCCACCCAGCTTCGTGTCATCCACAAACTTGGAGATGCTGCATTTAATTCCCTCATCCAAGTCATTAATATATATTTTGTAAACAACTGGGGTCCCAGCACTGAGCCTTGCGGTACCCCACTAGTCACCGCCTGCCATTCTGAAAAGGTCCCGTTTATTCCCACTCTTTGCTTCCTGTCTGCTAACCAACTCTCCACCCACACCAATACCTTACCCCCAATACCGTGTGCTTTAAGTTTGCACACTAATCTCCTGTGTGGGACCTTGTCAAAAGCCTTCTGAAAATCCAAATATACCACATCCACTGGTTCTCCCCTATCCACTCTACTAGTTACATCCTCAAAAAATTCTATGAGATTCATCAGACATGATTTTCCTTTCACAAATCCATGCTGACTTTGTCCGATCATTTCACCGCTTTCCAAATGTGCTGTTATCACATCCTTGATAACTGACTCCAGCAGTTTCCCCACCACCGACATTAGGCTAACCGGTCTATAATTCCCTGGTTTCTCTCTCCCTCCTTTTTTAAAAAGTGGAGTTACATTAGCCACCCTCCAATCCTCAGGAACTAGTCCAGAATCTAACGAGTTTTGAAAAATTATCACTAATGCATCCACTATTTCTTGGGCTACTTCCTTAAGCACCCTGGGATGCAGACCATCTGGCCCTGGGGATTTATCTGCCTTCAATCCCTTCAATTTACCTAACACCACTTCCCTACTAACATGTATTTCGCTCAGTTCCTCCATCTCACTGGACCCTCTGTCCCCTACTATTTCTGGATGATTATTTATGTCCTCCCTAGTGAAGACAGAACCAAACAGAGGGAACACAGGCTACAGTTTCAACCCTGAATGATGCAAAGCAAATTATTGGACTGGACCTGGGTTGGGCTGTAATGTTTTTTGTCGTCGCTTACTGTCCTGAGCTTAAGCAGAATGGTTCAGGAGTATTCTAGAGTTGTGCCTATAAGAGATATTAATTCAAGCAAGAACCAGTCTTCAGTTATTGTAAATTGCAAGCAGTAAATTGAAGTTAAAAGCACAGGTTGGCCCACAGACCAAGAGATTGCACATATGTCAGCCAAACATTAAAACAATGGGGTTGTGTTAATTGGCCTGCAGCAACCTAGGCAGCTATGGAATTAAATAATTTGCACCATTGTAAATAACCGAGGAGGCGTCCCAGCAAAGATATTTGGACATTCAGAGGTGTCTCCACTGTAAATATCAAGTTCAAAGGAAAAATTATCAACCCAAATTATTGAAGTAAGCAATATCGTAAATATTGAAATTGTATTGAATCACCTCCTGTTATCGTAAGGGTATAAAAAGGGACGTACTTTTGAGTTTGTGGACTCTACCACAGGTATCTCCAGAAAAATGCTTGGAGTGATGAATAATGACTTCTATATCACCAGTATTAGTTTCTCTCCTGTGACTTAGTTCACAGTCACACTATGTGGTTGATGTTCAAAATTGAACCTGCACACAATGTAAATTATGGATCTTTTAATAATTCTTGGAATTATTCTAAGAATTAACAAAGTTCAAGTTCTAGTTTGTCATTCAACAGTACACATGTATACAGCCAAATGAGACAAAGTTCCTCTGGACCATGGTGCACAAAACTATTAACTTCAACAATGGTATACCCGAAGTGTTTCAGGCTAAAATATCCGGACATTAAATTAATTTAATAAAAGTCACATCAATGACACATCTTTCCAGTCAGTCAAAAAGAAGAAAAGTCTTATAAATTATAACTCACACGCATGAGGTAATATTACCACAAATGAATTAACAAATATTAAGGTGCATATGCAATACAAGTTACAAGGTAAACCCTATAATGCTGCTGATGCTTCATACGTGGTGAAACCTGGGTGGTGGCAGAGAGTTCAGTAATCTTACGGCCTGGGGGAAGAGGCTGTTCCATATCATAACAGATCTTAGACTAATGCTACAGTATGGTAATGAAGGGTGCTTTTTGCACACCTTTTTAGTGTTAGTGCAGCAGGTAAGCATGACTCATGGATCTTCGGCTATGTAAAATGCAGAGTGGAAAAGCATTAAGCCAATATATGCAATACATAATAGGTTGGTCCTGCTTGTATCCCTATTTGGACACCACAATTTCACCTATCAAGAGGATCTAAAAGTGATGGATTGGAAAAGCTGAGGGAAGATTTAAATGTATGAAGGATTTCAATGAAGCAAGGAGAGACTTATTTCTAGTTGTTGATGAAGACATAAATTTAAGGTATGTGGAAAATGTCACAGATTAATTATAACATTAGTGATTTAGAGTATATTGTTTGATACTGATTTGGTAATGCTGCTCCAAAGGGATAAGGTCAGTACTTGAACAGACACTCTTTGAAAGAGTTCCTTCATTTGGCCAAATGGTTGTTTCTCTATAGTAAATAACCCTGCTTTTAATATTGCTCTTAGCAATATTTCTTGTGTAATACCATCCTTAAAATTCACTTCAGAATCTTGCTAACCCATGCTATTTGTCTTGAAGATCGGATGTGAAATTTGAACCTGTCATTTTCCTAGGTGTCTATGATATCTCATGTCATCTGCAAAGAGAATTTGTACTGTGCAGAAGAATAAGTTTTTCTTTCATTCCTTTTGGTCCTCATTATTTCAAAGGATGCTGTAATTTGAAGATAACTGTTCCATTGGCTCACATACTCACATACTGAATCATATGTCAGTAGTTCACTCCTAACAGCTGTAGTTTTGCCTCTCCCCTCATCTGTGTAGTTTCCCAGGATTCTATGTGTGGTGTGGTTTGTTTTGGTGCGGTGAGGTCAGTGGAAAGGATGCATACTCTGAGGTTACAATAATTTGAATCCACCCCCAATTCCTGTGTAGACAGACAGCATTTTAACAAAAACATAGCCCTTTCAATGTTTTGCCTTTGGATCATTTCCATTTAGTTTGGGCTTTTTGCTTGCATAGTACTTGATAACATTGAATGAGAAAGATAGTGAATATGAGAAGTGTTCCTTGCAGAGATGTTGGGTGCTTAACTATTCAGAGTGTGTGTGTGTGTGTGTGTGTGTGAGACTATCTACTGTATACAAATCATAGTGCAATGGTATTGCCACGTGAAAGGAATCTAACAAAAATGCAGCCACCACATATTAGTTAAAGGGGGGGAGTGCTAACTCTATCATACAGATTTTGCAAGATTGTGCTTGTAGATCAGCAACATTATTTTGGTTATTCCTTGTTAGCTCTGCACTGAATAGATGTGAATTGAATTGATTCTAGTTGTGTGAAGAAGTTGAGATTGATGTGTGTATGTGTGAACCCCAGATGGGGTTGGACAGGGAAGCTATGTGGTGTAAAACAGAAGCAATTATGGTTAAAGCCCCGTTTTATTGTGAAGCATCTCTCCAAAAATGGACTGTTTTGCAAAGCACCACGGTTTTGCGATTACTATGCAGTTGTGTCATTCTTGGTTCTTTGGGAGAGAAGAGAAAAATAAATGCATTTACTTAAACATTTTTTAACATTTTCTTTGGCTGTAAAATAGTAGTGAAACACTTAGTGGAAGATAAACAGATACTATAAATCAATATCAATCTAATTTGTACTGATGGAAATATTATGAAACCAAAAGAAAAAGAAATCTGGTTCTTTAAATCTGGTTAATGCAATGCCGTAAAAACCATCACACTTGCTCCTAAAAGTGACAATAGGTTTTAATGAGATTTTTAATTTTTTTGCTTTCTATTTACAACAGATTTGAGTTACGGTTGATCAACATTATGATAGAAAAACTGCACAGAGCTTTGAACATTTGAAATATGGTTTAGATAGGAATATACTAATTAGTTCACTGTTTTAACAAAAATGAGTTATCAGTCAATATTTTGAAGTGGTCTGAGTTATTGCATTGCACATGTATGTGCTGGAAACAAAGGTATATATTGAACACTTGTCACAAGTTTGAAACTTAAAATTGCCCATCTTTGTGCCTTGAATTGTGTGCTTCAATTTGAGCTGAGAGAACTAAATGAACCCAGAACCATAATGAAGAATTTACAGTTTCCAGAGGCAGTAGGACCTTGTGGATTACTGAATTTCATTTTGGCTTTCAACTCTAGCACTGACAGTTCATTTGTTTGTATAGTATGTGGTCAGCTACAGAGTTGTATGACAAATTTATCTGTTTCTGAAAGATCGCAGCCATCATGACACACACGTCTATTTATATCTGCAACTCCCAACATGTGTACTAATCTGGTGCCGTTACAATTTCCCTGAAGTTTAAAGTAAAATGACCCATTTATTTTTGAGTATTTGATATTGTTTTTGCATTTAAGTGTTCTTTTTTTTAGATGTTGCAAACTGAGCCAAGAGGCCAATTCAGCAGCTGGGCTGGCAATCCTCTCTGACCACTTGTAGTAGGTGGTGCACTGGAATGATGTGGGTGATTGCAATATTAAATATTTGTCTTTCTCACTCTGGGAAATACTCGACCTGTGCTTGACTTCCCACATAAGCGATACAAATGAAATCAGTAACTCACTGTGTGCTAAACTAGAGACAATTGTTTTGAAGTGTGACAGACTGGGCACTTAGCAGCCTTTATGCTGCTCATGATAAAAGCACTGTTAGGTGTTTGCTGTTGCATTGCTGCTAAAGTTTTGATCTATCAGACTTAAAATCTAGCATTATTTGGATTTTTGAGAATCGAACACCAACTCTGTCCCAACTTCTCTCATGATTTTTTGTTGTTTTTTATTGCACTTTTTCCCCTTCCGTCTTTCAGTTTTATATTTGACCGGAATTAGTTCTCTACAGCTTTTCACCATCTTTGCCTTCAGCTTCTGCATTGAGTTTCTTCATGTATCGGTTCTACTTTCCCAAACATGGATGCATTGCCTTGTTTGTATTTTGTAAGAAATTAGTTGTGTCTTGCTTAATGCATAACTGCCTGCAAAGTAATCATATTCTTTGGAATGATCATTTCTGAATGTCATGTTCCAACCAAAACATTTCAGTAATAGTTAAAGACACATCAAATGTTTATGTGTCTTCTTTTCAGATTTCTTGTATTTTGAATGCAAATGGTATTATGGGCTAGGAAGCTATTGCAATTTCTGTTTGAAGAAGTGTTGGTAGTCACAAGGACTGAGTGCAAATGGAGAGATGTTTACCAGGACATTAAGAGACAAAATATGACTCTTGCACCACCAACACTGTAATCCCAACAAAAAATGACTTTTCCAGCAATCTTGGTTTACTTGACGGAAGCTTTAAGTAGAAGCAACAGTGAATTACTGGAGTAAGTGCATCTCAATAAAAAGAAAGCAGTTTATGTTTGATACTTGACTGCAAAGAATGTTGCTGAATATATGGGACAGGCAGATAGATGAGAGAGTTCCAACTGGCCCATTAAGGTGCCGAATAGAAATATCAGGGAAGAAAATTAAAGGAAGGAGTAGTGACCTGGATACTGTGGGGCAATTCTGAAGTTTTTGTGAATATTATGCTGTTTGACTGTTTCTCCATGTGAGCATGGAAGTCCTAATATGCTGATTGCTATTCAGCCTGATTTCTCCATCTTTCAGCAATTTCTCCCCCTTCTCTCTTTTTTCCATTCTCCATTGTGGCTCCCCTCTTGCCCCTTATCTTTTCCACCTGCCTATCACCTCCCTCTGGTGTCACTCCTCCTCCCCTTTCTCCCAAGATCCACTCTTCTCTCCTATCTAATTCCTTCTTCATTCAGCCCTTTACCTGTTCCGCCGATCACCTCCCAATTTCTCACTTCATTCCCCCTCCCACATCAACCTATCACCTTCCAGCTGGTACTCCTTCCCCTCCCCCAACATTCCTATTCTGGTTTCTTGCCCCTTCCTATTCAGTCCTGATTAAGGGTGGTGTCAGCCCAAAATTTTGACTGTTTATTCCTCTCCAAAGCCGCTGCTTGACCTGCTGAGTTCCTCCAGCATTTTGTGTTTGTTGCTGTTGTGAAGTTTTGATTTGTGTAAATGAATGCCACATTTGGCTACACGACATTAATAGACATTGATTTAAAAGTGCATTGTTGCAGATATGGTGAGATGCGCTAATATTTTGTTTTTTTGAACCTGAATAGTCAGCTGAAGAAATTGTAATGTTATTTATCCCATGCCTGAAGAGGGAGCTCTATTTTCTTCAGGATAATATCCTTTCTATCCACTTTTTAAAAGTTTTATTCTTCTGATAATAGATTACCAAGTGGTGTTTCTCTCTGATATGAACATTGTTCCTTAAGTAGCAGAGAAAGGATATGACTTTGTTGAATTCTTTTTTTCTCAGTTCATTATATTAGTGATTTTGTGTTTCTGAGATAACTTCAATGTCCTGCCACGTATCTTCTGTAATTCGAGTCAATGAATAATAAGTTTTGCTTAAGTGTTATCAGATCTGTAGAGACTATGCTCTGTGACTAATTGCTTTGCAACAAAATGATGTAGGAAATTCAAGCAACACACATAAAAAATGCTTGAAAGAAATCAAGAGTAACAATGCTCTCTAGCTCTGTAATTTAGTTAATAATTTTAGTTATTGACTATCTTCCAGTGTCTTGTAGAGAAGAATGAGACAGAGATACTGAAATGAGGTGTCAGAATTATTAATTGATGAACTTGTGCTTCAAAGCTTTGTCTAAATAGGAATGCTTACAGTATAAATGTGATCCTTTCTAATTAAGATAGCACTTGTTCAAGGCTGATAGATGGGAAAACAGTAATTTCAGTTGAAAGGTTACATGATGGACCAAATGAAACATCCCTAACAACCCAATGAAATGACACATAACTTGTCTAAGGGCTTTTGGCATGCTAGCCTTCATTAGTTGAAACATTGAGCACAGGAGTTAGGATATTGTGTTACAGTTGTACAGGACATTTGTGAGGCTGCATTTGGTTTGGACACCTGGCTACAGAAGAGATGAAATTAAGTTGGAAAGAGTGCAGAGGAGATTTATGAGGGTATAGAAGGACTGAGTTATAGAGAGCTCGAGTAGACTAGAACTATATTCATATGAATGTTGGAGAATGTGGGACAGTATTACGGAGGTATGTACGATCATGAGGGGCATAGATAGGGTGAGTGCACAAAGTCTTCCAGGGTTGGGGGATCAAACACTCGTGGACATAGTTTTGGGGTGAGAAGAGAGTTGTAAAAGGGAGCTGAAGGTGGTCAGTGTTTGGAATGGGCTGCCAATAGCAAGTACATTAACAACATTCCAAAGGTGCTTGGATGGGAAAGTTTTTGAGGTATATGAGCCAAATCTAAGCAAGTAGAACTAGCTTAGAGAGGCATCTTGGTCGGCCAGCTGGTCCAAAGGGCTTGTCTCTGAGTTGCATAACCCCATGACAGAAAGAGCAGAAGGAAGAACTTAGGCTGTACACTGTGGCAGATAAAGCAGATAAAATAAGTGACAATGTTATTGGTCACAAGGAGCATACTCATGAGGTCCTGGAGAATGCATTGGATCATTTCAAGCACATTGCAACCAACTAGAAATCAATCAAGGCAAACTGTCAGAGTAGGTAGAATCTTTGTAAAGCTAAGTTTATTAGCAGATCATTGCGACTTCACAAATTCTCAAAGAGAATTGATTTATCTGTGGAATCTAGAACTCCATGCCCATGCAGTGGCTACGACATAAGTTATGGTTGCCTGTTTCAAAAGTAAATGTGTGCATGCAAACAAAACCGTTTAAGGGTAGGCAGAAAATGTTGGCTAGGTAACAGCAGGGGTTACAGGTGCTGATGCAAGTGAGAGCTGAAAAGGTGAGGGAATCTAAAGATTGCTTTGACATTGCAAATTGAGAAGCTGAGGTGGGAAAATGTGTGGAATCTGCATAATATGAACTAAGTAATCTCTACCTTCAGTGCATGGTGGGGAGGGCAACAAAATCCACAATAAGACCTGCTTAGGTTCAGAATATTGATTTGAAAACAAAGGGCCTATTTCAAATAAGGCCAAGTTTGTGGAAGGAGCACTCATTGTTTGTCATACTGTATATAGAAATTAGTATGGGACCAATGAAATTATAAATTGATATATCATGAATAATCATGAAAATTCATTCAACATGAGGATTATTTCAGCAGTAAAGATTCGGTAGTGTCTGGGCACAGGCCTGCTTGTGATCAACAAGCTTACCACAGAACATAACATACTGAAGATACGAAGCTTGAGACAATGAGCATTGCAGGAGATTGGGTAGACTACCATTTAAGCTGATAAAACTCTGTGTTCAAATGACTGATTTGAGGTGCAAAAAAGAGAGAGCTTGAATATGTTTTCAGATCATAGCCTGGAAAGAAGAACTGTGCACATGATAATCTGATCTTTAGAGACTAAAGAGTAATTATTCCAAAGTTACAATGAAATAACCTAAATAAAGATGCTTCCTTTTCATGTGGAAGTGTATGATTACCTCTTTCAAGGCAGCAAAGACCTACTGTTCAGGAATGAATTAGAAATTGGGATCTAACAACATTACTATCTCAAAGGATTTTGTGTCAAATTAAGACGTGTAGAGATCAGTTTTGCCTATTCTTAATTTGTGAATGGGGAATGTAATATTGATTTTTGAACAGTACTTGTTACTTGTATACATAAAACCTTTAAAGCAGTGGTCCCCAGCCTCCGGGCTGCGGACCAATACTGGGCCGCAAAGAATGCAGCGGTGCAGTGGTAGCCAGAACGCACCCAGCACATCTTTAAGAAAAAAGCCAAAATAAACGCTAATTAATTATGTGCCGCCCGGCACAGGTCTCGGCCTAAACGTTGACTGTTTATTCTTTTCTATAGATGCTTCCAGGCCTGCTGAGTTCCTCCAGCATTTTGTGTGTGTTGCTTTGGAGCTCCAGCACCTGCAGATTTTCTCGTGTTTGTGACATTAGCTCTTTCATGAATAAAGTCATTAATGCTTTTTCCTTCATTTACTTGTGAGATAAAGTTAATGACTTTTACAGAAAGTCACTTTATAATGAAAGAGTTTGGAGTTTAAGTACTTTACAAAAGTAAAGTACTTTTACAACTATTTTCATAGAAAAGAATTAACTAAGCATTTTGAAAATTAGCAAATAAGAGGATTTTGAAGCAGTTGCAGCCTTGGACAGGAAGCCTGAATATTATGGTGGCAGAATTTTAGTATCGTTTCTCAGAATTTTATGGATATACCAGTGGTTTCAAAGGCTTCTAAGAGGCATTATATTCATCTATGTTCACTTTTGTTTCATTGAGGACACCAGTTTGAATTTCTTTACTATTAAATGCAGAAAGTCGCATCTATCTTTAAGGTTTCATAACAGCCACTTGTCTCATACAGTATGTGTTGTGTTTTGTTTTCCAAATAATTGGTGCTTGTTTACTTGTGCATTTGGTGACAAGTAGTATTGGGCATTGTTCAGTTTGCTCCTTGTCCAGGGAAGCATCATCACTCAAGATGCAGGTTAGTTCACAGCTGTTCTCTAAACAACTGATTCTTACACAGCTGGGCCTCAGAGATTTGGGCTTTTGTTTCATCTTTCTCCCATCCTGCAATGAAGAAAAACTGTCATACATAGATCTGGCAGACAAAACTGTGAAACAATCCCAAACAGGGAAGTGGAGATTTGTCTATGGTATCCTTCCACTGTAAATCACTGTCCTATGATAGAACATATCACACCTTTGTGAATATAATTTTTTGACAAATTTTTATTCTTAAGCAAGTGATATCAATTGTAATATTGATGTCTTGCTCATTCATCAGTAGTTTGTCAAGACTGTCCCTATAGTCTTTTTTATAGTCAACATGTCAGAAGAATATCATGTTGTATGTAGGATGAGGCCACAGGGACAAGAGTTCCTGACTAAGTTTATGACCAATCCATAATCTAATTCACCTCCAGTGTGTCAGCAATAACTAGGCAAGGCAACAACTTTATTCTACTCAAAGTCAAGTATTTTTAAAAAAAAAAGCAAAGCCAATGATAGCTATTTTTGAGAAAGTTCCTAATGGCCAGAACCATTGCCAGATTTCTGACTAAGACAATGGGGTGCATTAGCACGTAAGCATACATGGTACTAATTTCACTAGAAGAGTAGAGGCATTATTGTATGCTTAAGCTTTTAGCATTCTGAAATATGGCTGTTAATGCAAGCCAGCTGACACTTGGATGTTACAGCTAAACAGAGTCATGTCTGGAACAGTCCTCTGGTAGTGATAGTAATTCTGGTTTTTTCACAATTGGAAAAAGGGTAAAAGCCTTTTAAAAAAAAATATGGTGTGTGTTGTGTGCAGTTAAAGAATTTTTACCTTTGGTGTAAGAATCTGTGGAAGTGAAGTTCCCAGGCACTATTCTTAAGATGGGCAGTGGTACACATGTGGATTTATTTCTGCTAATTTATCAGCTAATCCTCTATCACATTCTTATTGGCTGGCATTGGGAATAGATTTGTTCTACAGTGTTGGTATTTTCTTTTAAATGTGCCTTCAAGCTTTGTCCACAAAATAGCAGGGCCGAAGAACTTGAACAGCTGGCTGAACAACTCCCCCTAGACACAGCTATCAAACGTCTAAAGGACCTGGAGTATTTCTAAACACACTTGACATTGGGAACATTCAAAAGCTATTTTAAAACATGAAAAATTAATATATGTATTTTAAATACTCTAATGTGTTAAAATCTTAACTTCAAAACATATTAAATTCGATGAATCCAGACAGTGTAAGCTCCATTTCAGATGTTCCTCTCCAATAGAACGGAATTACAGTTCTACGTGAGATCTCATCCAGCGCAGGTTCTGTGGGAGGGAAAATCACAGCAAGTTAATTTGATGCAATTATGATGAGAAATCCTACCGTGTACAGTTGAGAAGTCATTGTCAAAGAGCAGTCTTCAAGTTCAGGACTCTGTTCACCTTGAGTTGCAACTTCCTGACACTTAGAGTAGATGTGCTGAGCCCATTGAAAATGGTTTATGGTTTTATAGTGTCAGACACTTACTTCAGAAAGATATTACCTTATTCACTCAACATTATTATCTGCCTTCAATGAGGGATAAGAATGTAAATATTTATGTAGATTGGACAAAGTGATTTGAGGTGAGTTAAATAAGCCACATTTAATTTTTTTACTATTTTCCTTGACCGCGAATGACTCTTTTACAATGAGGACAAATATCATACACCCGACCTCTGCCTTTCTAAATTCTGCACTGCTTTGCACAGATGTGGACGTCTGGAGTACACTAACACGGGTGCTGTAAATGACAGGCAATTTCTACAAAACTGCTGCCAAGCTGTTATTGACATTGTAATGTATTGTGTGAGTATTCGTAGTGTCAGAGTGCGTATGACGTCAGGACGTGAAGTAAAAAATGGAAGTCTGGTGAATAAACATGGTTGTTCAATCTACAGCGGTGTCCGAGTCACATCGATATTACACGTGTCCATTAATAATGTCAATTATTGGATGATCATTGAGTTTTTCAAATATCCTGAATTGAAAGTTGATTTGAACCATCTCACCCCACTGCCGGCAGATCCAGTGAGACTTTCTTTTTCCAGTGGGATTCCTGTCCTTCATTAAAACTATTTAATTTTTTTTCTTTATTTTACCATATTTTCATTCATCATAACTCTTCAGGTATAAATATTCTTTTTTAATATTTTAAAATGATTTCGATTTTGTTTAAGTGCTTGAGGAATTTAAAAACTGAAGAGTGCTTGAAGTAGGACAATATAGGACACCAAAGCATGCTTGTTACTTCAAGGGCTTTTGGGAGCTTGGTGGACTATGCAGAAGCATGTGCAAGTGATAGGTCACCTCATACACGATACTGCTCATCACATTGGCGTAGATAACACCTGCCCAGAAGTTCAGATGCAGAGTGCTGTTTCCTCCTGCACTATATACACTCAATCAACACACACAAAATGCTGGTGGAACTCAGCAGGCCAGGCAGCATCTGTAGGAAGAGGTACAGTCAACGTTTCGGGCCGAGACCCTTCGTCAGGACTAACTGAAAGAAGAGCTAGTAAGAAATTTGAAAGTGGGAGGGGGAGGGGGAGATCTGAAAGGATAGGAGAAGACAGGTGGGGGAGGGATGAAGCTAAGACCTGGGTAGTTGATTGGCAAAAGGGATATGAAAGGAGAAGGACAGAGGGAGAAAAAGAGAGGAGTCTGTGGATAGACATATCAGAACAGGAATGGGACGTGGAATTAAAATGTGTGGCCACTGGGAGATCCTGCTTTCTCGGGCAGACAGGCTCAGGTTGGAGGAACAACACCTTATATTCCATCTGGGTAGCCTCCAAACTGATGGCATGAACATTGATTTCTCAAACTTCCGTTAATGCCCCACCTCCCCTTCATACCCCCATCCGTTATTTATTTATTTATCTATTTATCTATTTATTTATTATATATATATATAAAAATATTTTTTTTTCTCTCTCTCTTTTTCTCCCTCTGTCCTCACTATACTCCTTGCCCATCCTCTGGGACCCTGGGATTCCCCCCTCCCCCTTTCTTTCTCCCTAGGCCTCTCGTCCCATGATCCTTTCATATCCCTTTTGCCAATCAACTTTCCAGCTCTTAGCTTCATCCCTTCCCCTCCTGTCTTCTCCTATCATTTCAGATCTCCCCCTCCCTCTCCCACTTTCAAATCTCTCACTATTACTTCTTTCAGTTAGTCCTGACGAAAGGTTTCGGCCCAAAATGTCGACTGTACCTCTTCCTATAGATGCTGCCTGGCCTGCTGCGTTCACCAGCAATTTTTATGTTTGTTGCTTGAAATTCCAGCATATGCAGATTTCCTCGTGTTTGTGTATGTACACTCAATGGCCACTTGTTAGGCAAATCCAGTATCTCCTGTACCTAATGAAGTAGCCACTGTTCCTGTAGTCCATCCACTTCAAGGTTTAACATGTGTGATCAGAGATGCTCTTCTGCACACCACTGTTGTTATGTGTGAATATTTGAGTTACTGATGCTTTTCTGTCAGCTTGAATCAGCCTGGCCATTCTCCTCTGAACTCTCGCATTAACAAGGCATTTGCGCCCACGGAACAGCCACTCACCAGATGGGTTTGTGGGTAAACGCTAGAGACTGTTGCGCGTGAAAACTCCAGTAGATCAGCCTTTTCTGAGATATTCCAAACATGAGAAAATCTTCAGTTGTTGAAAATCCAAAGCTACACACACAAAAATGCTGGAGGAACTTAGCAGGTCAGGCAGCATCTGTGGAATAGAGGAAACAGTCAATGTTTCAACCTGGAACCCTTCATCAGGAAGCCACCCTATCTGGCACCAACAACCATTCCATTGTCAAAGTCACTTGGATCACATTTCTTCCCCATTCTGATGTTTGAACTGAACCTCTTGACCATGTATGCATGATTTTATGCATTGTGTTGCTGCCACTTGATTGATTGATTAGATATTTGCATTATGGAGCAACTGTACCTAATAAAGTGGCCACTGTGTGTGCGTGCATGCATGTATATACTTTTTAAAATATATATAATTTAAAGAAAACTATGGACTGTAGTTTCAGTGATTTCTGGTCTGAAGTGCACCAATCCAACAACTTACCTGGGTACTTTATGTTGCAAGGTATGCTTGTGCGATTTGTAATGACATTGACAGTACAATGCATGTTTAAACCTTTGCTAGGAGGAATTAATCCACAAGGCCATGAAGTGTGCTATGGCCCAATTAGATTTAAATTGCTGCTTTCCAGGTCAGAGTTGTACTGTTGGTATTTTTGTAGAGCATTTTAATATATTGTGCTATTGTGAGAGCCTACATAGATCACATGGTACATGATGTAAGCTCCTGGTGTGGGGAACACTATTGCCTAAGAGTTTGCAGAATGAAGCTGCATTAAGCAGGCATCAGCTGCCTTTGGGAGACTTCGGAGTAGGGTCTTTCAGAACAGGAGCCTTTGTCCCTCCACAAAGGTTGCCATATACCATGGGTCCCCAACCTTTTTTGCACCGCGGACCGGTTTAATATTGACAATATTCTTGTGGACCGGTGCAACGGTGGGGGGGGAGGGGAGGTGAGTGGTGGTGTTCAAGTAGGGTTGCCAACTTTCTCACTCCCAAATAAGGGACAAAAGTAGCAGTCAAATATGGGACACTTGTGTTTACCCCGAGAAAGACTACCATGACCATGAAGCCTTGAGTGGGCACCTGTGTGCGCATGCGTGTCGTGCGCATGCATGTACGTGCCGATTTTTGTTTTCTACAAACGGTTTTGGCTTAATCTTCCCGATTCTGTTAAGTAAAGCTACACTGTACATCCATTATTTCTACTTTATATAGGCTGTGTATTTATCATATCATTCCTGCTTTTACTATATGTTAGTGTTATTTTAGGTTTGATATGTTATTTGGTATGATTTGGTAGGTTATTTCAAGTTCAACAGTGTGTGACAGGGAATGAGGAAAGGTGCAGCTAACTCATATCATTTCATATCGCCAAATCATATCGTTTACTCGTGGCCTGGTAGCACATGCTTTGCAGCCTGGTACCGGTCCACGGCCTGGTGGTTGGGGACCACTGCCATATACCAAGCGGTCTGTGTCAACACCCTTCTTTATAGCTGTGAGGCTTGGGTAACCTACAGCAGGGGTCCCCAACCTTTTTTGCACTGTGGACCGGTTTACTATTGACAATATTCTTGCGGACCAGCCGACCCGGGGTGGGGGGGGGGTAGGGGTGCCAACGGACAAGAGTAGCAGTCAAGTATGTTGTGTTTACCTCGAGAAAGACTACCATGACCATGAAGCCTTGCGCGGGCATCTGTGTGCACATGCGTGACTTGCACATGTGTGTACGTGCCGATTTTTTTTTTTCTACAAATCGTTTTTGGCGATTCTGTTCAGGTGGGGGTGGCGGTGTTAATCACAACCGGAATATAGGTGATAGTGGCTAATACACTCAATTTCATTTCTAAAAGGGTTTATCTAACAAATTTAATATTAAACACACAGTGCATGTTTTCCTCGCATGAATATAGTGATAAGTCAATTCAGGGGAGCTTGAAGTAAGTGTTGAACGAACTTCCAGTAGAAGTGGTAGAGGCAGGTTCGATATTATTATTTAAAGAAAAATTGGATAGGTATATGGACAGGAAAGGAATGAGGGTTATGGGCTGAGTGCAGATCGGTGGGACTAGGTGAGAGTAGCGTTCGGCACAGACTAGAAGGGCAGAGATTGCCTGTTTCCATGCTGTAATTGTTCTATGGTTATATAAGTCACTTATAAGTCAATAGCATCATAACATTTTAAGTAACGTTTGGATATCAAACACACAACGCATATTTTCCCTGTATGAACATATAAAATCATTGCAACACACCAATATCGCTGAATCAGTGGGAGCCCTGGGCTTGTTTCCCTGCAACAAGACGGTGCCATCGAAGGGTGATGAGAGACAGCGATACTCGAATGGGTTCCTTATGTCCAGTCTATTCCGCAATTTAGTTTTCGTTGCATTCATTGCAAAGATATGTTGGAAATGGAAGCAACGTTTTCAGTGCTTTCGTGGTTATCTCAGGATATTTAGCCTTGACTTTGATCCAGATCGCCGGCAGAGATGTTATGTCAAACACACTTTTCAGCCCGCCGTCATTTGCAAATTCGAGGAGTTGATCTCCTTCCCGCACTGACATGGATGATGCGCGGTTAATGACCTCACATGCGTTCAAGCTCAACAGTGGGCATGACAGGGAATGAGGAAAGGTTTCCTCGCGGCCTGGTAGCACATGCTTTGCGGCCCAGTGGTTGGGGACCGCTGACCTACAGCCATCACATCAAGTCCTTGGAGCGCTTCCACATAAGCTGCCTCCAGTGCATCCTGGGAGTTACCTGGCATTAGCGGGTACCTCACACTGAAATACTTGTAAAGATCAACTGCGGAAGTATTGAGGCCACGATCACCCAGCGCCAGCTGCAGTGGCTGGGGCACATGATAAGGATGCCCCCATGTCAGCTAGCCCGCAGAATGTTATACGGCCAGCTACATCATGGTCGACACTCAACTGGAGACAGAAGAAGCACTATAAGGATCAGATGAAGAATGCTTTAAGGAAGTACAAGATTAGACCCGAGGACCTGGAGGATGTTGCTGCTGACTGTACTACTTGGCGATAGTTGTGTAGGGACGGGGTTCGTATTCTGGAGATGGAAAGAACAACCAGAAGACAGCAGGACAGACCCAGGAGAAATGCAGCCATGGTTGCCACCAATACCACATATACATGTCCCACCTGCAATAGAGCTTGTGGGTCCAGGATAGGACTGTATAGTCATCAAAGATCTTGCCGTTAAAGGAGTGGACGTCGTCATCAGATTTCGATGGACAACCGAAGAAAAAGAGTTTGTACAATCATATATGGAATCAGCCAGGTACCAGGTATTAAATCTCCCTGTTATTTGGTAGACAAAGCAGTGTGGCATTTACAAGTAAAATGCAAGGAAAACTCTTGGCCTACAACAGTGGAACAAGCTCACACTAAAGGATTGACTGCTGCAACACATTTGCAGGGGAAGGTGGAAGGAGGGAATTAAATAGCTCAAGCACAAATCAACTTTGCAGGTGGCTCAGGCTACTAAACAAAGTGTTTCTCATGGCCAGTGATAGTCTTCAGTGGGAAAGCAGTATGGAAAATGTGTCAAAGACTGATTCTGTCACAGAGAACCAAAAGAAAGCAAGGTAGCTAAGGGAATTGGGTTCAAAATATTTTGCCCTCTGTTTTAGAAAGCTGTACATTCCTTGATGTTGGAGGTAGTTCGGAGCCAGGAGGAATATTTCACCATGCAGAGGATTGAGGTGGCCAAATATGACACATCAACTCAAAGGCCAACGTAAAACAGGAGGTGATTGCTTGGTCTTGCTGAGTAACCTATCCAGGTATAGGGTAATTGTACTGTGCACTGAGAGAAGGAAAAGGTCCACTCAAAGCTGTTGGCACCAGGAAGCTTTGTGTTTGTTTTTGATTATAGGATTTCAACTTCCATGGAGGTGACAGTCAACACTTCTAAGGGATTTCATTCTGTGCTGGTGTTGGATATAGCAGTTCCCTACAGTCAAGCAGCAGCTCCCAAAAACTTTGGCTTAAGATCCAGGAGGATATAGTTGAAAATGAATCACAGGTACAGACATATATTTTGAAGAATGTAGGTATTACTCACGTAAGAATTAAAGATAAATAGAAGTCTCAAGTAAGGTAAAATTGAAGTGTAGTCTCAAATACTTCTCAACACAGAGAGGAAGATTTTCTCCTAAGTCACAGAATCTGCCAAACGTTACAATGGCTGACATTTGCACAGAAGAAACTTTCTGGGGTATTACAAACAACTATGGTGTAAGATTATAAGACCTTAAAGGTCACAGTCATGATTGACGTGAGATAAGTGAAAATTTATTTGATCAATGGCAGACTGTCCCTTTATGGGCAAGGATCCTAATGATTAAATGGTTTCTGATATATCCACATCTTGAAATGCCCGTGGTTGTCAATGATTCTAGATGATCAGCAACGATTGAAGCAATAACAGAAATTGTTTAGGCAAAAACTTTGTGCTCTGTCCAAATTACTGCATGAATTGTCGAAATTGATGACGAAAGTTTGATTTCTTAATAACAGCCACTAAAGTTATTCAGGAAGCTCAGCAAGATGTGATATTAAAGTCTACAAACTCATTTTCAGAATTTTGATCAAGTAGGTTTGAAATGTAACTGCGAAGGCAAGTCAGACTTAACAGATGAGCAGCCATTCTAAAAAAGGAGAAATGAATAGTTATCTGAAGTCGCAATGGTATTGGGTTTGTTGTCCATGAAGTTCTGAATTCAAACGAAGATCTTAAGCCCTATCCGATATAGATAGCTACGGGTACTGTCAGTAAAGGGAGGTTATACTGTAGCCACCTACTCTTCAAAGGCTAGATCACTTCCCACTTTATCCTCTGTGGTAAGTTTAGCTGCCAGTACCCAAGTTGAGCAGGGTCTCCCCCCCACCCCCAATTAAGGAGAAGTCATTTCCAGTTAAAGAAATAGCTGAAGCCAAAACGTCGACTGTTCTCTTTTCCATAGATGCTGCCTGGCTTGTTGAGTTCCTCCAGCTTTTTTTTTTGTGTGCTGCTTGAATTTCCAGCATCTCCAGATTTTTTCTTATTTGTAGCTTAAACACAGTTCATTTATTTTAGTGATACATGTTTAAATTTACATAAAATTCTTAAAACACATTGGGATTCCCTATCTTAAAGATTTCCAAATTACAATTTCTAAAACACATGCACAATTCCTATAAGCGAAAAAGACATACCCTTGAGTTGCAGATGAACAAGTTTTCTGCCTCAGAAATCGAAGGCAGAGGAATGAGTTCTAGTCACCCCATCTTTCTGTCAGTCTTCTTGTCATCCTTTGAACAGTCCTAACAAACCTGACTGCTCTTTTAACTTCAGATTGATTAATGCTTGTCATTTGCACTAAGAACTGAAGACTGGCTCCTGTTTATGACAGGAAGCTGAACAAAGAACGCTGGTTGGAAGTTTATCTTATTCAAAAACAACTCTGATCTGTAGACATGTCAGCTGTTGTGTTAGAAAGCTGAGCTTGACAAAAAGCCACCATTCCTCAGCCCTGGACAGAGAATATCCATAACAAGTCCCGTCAGCAAAATAATTATAGTCAAACTCAGCACAATGGAGACAACAATGTGAAGTTCATTCTCAATAATTTTTCAGTGTTGGTTGAACATTTCAAAAATATTTGCAAGCTGTAGCACGAATGTCCTATTTGTCAGCAATGTTAAAGCAGTACTATCTAAGGTACTATCGCAGCTGTGGTTAAAGTTCAATTAACCATTCCAACATGTTCATTTTGATCTTGCTCATTTTGATCACTTCTGTGGTGTTAATGATGCATCGAAAGGCATGCATGGACTTGAACTGCAGCAGACTATAGCACTTAAGATCTGTGATTGGAATAAATGGAAATGGCCGCTGAAGGACTGCAGTTCCCTTCCCCATTTGAGTTTTCTTCTGTGTGGCCTGGCATGGAGTGGACTCAGCAGGCCCAATTGTGGTCTGACTAAGCGGTATGTAAACTGGGTGTGCCTGGTGGATGTTGGTATTAAATACCCAAAATGGGAAATTGTTCCATCATGCAGTGCCTCATTTCTCACCTTCAACACATGAGCAAAGAACAATACCTTTTTAAAATTGAAGTGGCTGCATTTCTGATGTGTAGCCAGAAGCATATTTTTCTCAGGATACCTTCTTTATGTTAACTCTGTTATTAAATGAAGAGGTTTACAAGAAAGCTAATGCTTTTAAAAATTGTGCAAGGCAGCATTTCCTCTATCTGAGAACACAGGCCCACACAAAAAATCAAGTCTTAAGTGTTACAAAGGTGAAAGAATAATTTTTTTTTAAACTGCTCTCTATAATGTGTAAGGCTCTGCAATTGGTGATAGATGAGTCTGTGATCAACTACAGGAATATATTAATTTAGTTTTGAGCTTTGATTGGATTGTGGACTATTTAATTTAAACTAACATGTTAGAGTAACAAGGAAGGTTATCTAATTTAACAAACTGCTGGAGGAATTTAGTGAATTTAGCAGTACCCATAGGGTTGTGGTGAGGAAGGAGGATGCTTCCAGCAGATTGTTGTTCCAGATTTCAGCATGTGCTGTCTCTTGTCGAGTGTGGCTAACGTCGCAGATTAGATCTAGTCACACGTTCTCGGGCAGCCTTGAAAGATTGCGAAACTGAGCAAGGCAATGTCTGCGATAAGCATTATATCACAGAGTGGCTCAACGAGTAGAGCTTCTACAACACATGCAAAATGCCAGAGGAACACAGCAGGTCAGATAACATCTATAAAATGAATAAACAGTTAATTGCTTCCAGCAGAGACTCTTCATCAGAACTGCCTTGAAGCACCAGAGATTTAGGTTCCAATCTGATGTTGAGTGTTGTCTGCATGGAATTTGCATATTTTTGTTGTGACCTTAAGTTTTGTCTGGGGGCTCCACTTTTCTCCCACATCCCAAACATGTACAGTTGCTGGGTTAGTTGTCCACAGTAAGTTGCTTTTGGTGTGTAAGTGACTAGTAAAAGTCATCTGGTGTGTGGGAGGGGTGCAAGTTGGTGAAAATGCTGGGAGGTTTTTTTTAAATGGTTCAAAGTATTAGGGTAAGGGGTGATTAATGGTAGATGCAGACTTGGTTCACCAAAAGGCCTGTTCCCGTGCTGTATGACTCATGGAGTAAATCACAATATGTTTTAAGCAACTTACCATTATAGTAGTTATTTGACCAAACAATGCCTAATGTAACATGTTTAAATATGGAGAAGATATACAACTGTTTGCATTCAGATTTGGGTAGATTCAGGGGAATTGAAAATATTGAAACTTTGGGGTCTTTCTGTTTTAAAGATGAAAGCATTTATGCAGATGTTTTGCAGTTAAAATATAAAGTGGTAACAACTTAGAACTTAAGGTCTTGTTTTGATGAACAAATTTGCCTCATTTCTACTTAATTTGGTATTTACCTTGTGCTTTCATCATATTCACGAGCCAAAAGTGTACATATTTCAGTCTATTGAACTTTGGTTCTGTCTTATTTATGGAGATGTAGCGCAGAATAGGCCCTTCCAGTTTCAAGCCACGCCGCCAGCAATTGCCTGATTTAACCCTAGCCTAATCATGGAACAATTTACAATGACGAATTAACCTACCAACCAAGTATTATATACCAAGTAATCGAATTTATGATACTTTCATCTGTATTTTGTACAGGTGGCAAGAGATAATATTTGGGTATTAAAGAATGTGCCGACTACAGTCTGAGTAATTCAGTAGATTCTAAGTTTACTTTGAATTTATTTCTTTTAGTTCATTGCTTTGCATCTTTATATCTTGTTCTTTGAAATTTAAAACCTGAAATATTGCTCCCAAATATGCAAAAAGGAAGTTTGTTACTTGCTGCAAGTTAAGGTACTGGCATCTTGAAGGGTTTTGTCAGTGGCTCAAAAGTGTCAGATGTGGAAAGTAGGAGAATGACTACTAGATCACTGGATTAATGAACAAAAGTAGCAAGAAAGCTGAGGGATTGCAAAATTGAGTAGTATGATAGACCTGGATGGCTTGATGGAATGGCTATAGTGTCAGATACAATACCAGAGGTGTGAATGGTCCAGTTTCCTGCCAGTAAATTGGCAGAAAGAAGAAGGATGTTAGTGGGAAGAAAATGCGGTTCGTCGGTGTTATAGTAATAGTGAAACTTCACTGAAGGGATTTAGACACAGGAGTTTTGAGAAGGAAGCAGTGGCAGTGAATTATTTTAGTAATTTCCAAATTGTGTCCAAAACTGTCTAATTCTTATTTTGTGATGAGCTGGTTAATCCAGCTAAAGCTATAATAAACATATCATGCTCTGTATCCACATTGGAAGCATGAAAAGAAATCCACTATTCATTTGTAAATTCTAGCTAGTGGACCTAGATCAGTAGGTAATCTCACGCTGTTAGGGCAATGGGAGCTTCTAAGGGGGTGATTGGGGGGGGCATTCAGTAGCAAGGCGAATAGCTGAAGGATTACAGGTTTCATTTAAGAAATAAATAGCTTATTATAAGTCATTAGTCCTTGATGCCTCATAATTAATTACAATGATCATGTAATCATCTCATTTTTTGTGAACCCACCATTCCTTAGATTTTGCTTCAAGCATATTATAGTTATTGAAAAGCAATGTGACACTTATGTTTTGGGCATGTGCTGAGAAATCTGGACTGAAGAAATTGTGTTATTTCTCGGCCCATCCCACATATTAGTGCTGTTCACTGCTGTAGTACAGTGTTAGCTAGTACAATTTCCATACTCTGATCATGCGGTGATGCAATTCCTGTGAAAGAAGATGCTCTTTTGAATGGTCTTCACTGCATTTCTCTCTGTGATATTGTGCCCCACTTTCTGTACCTTCAGGCAGCGAGTCAGATTTTGCTTGAGCTACAATACTGTGCTAAAGATGTAGGGCACATATATATAGCTAGGCTGCGTAAGGCTTTTGCACAGTACTGTGTTTGTTACGTGAAACGGAGAGTGAGTTTGTAAATCTGGCAGGAGCAAAGAATGTGGGGAATGATGAGGATGGAGCAGTGTGGGACAGGCAGCAGAGGAGTGCTGGGGTGGAGGGCGGGTGTGCTGGCATGGATGTACACTCACCCAGTAGGGAGACACCAGGCAAGAGTGCTTCCCTCTTCCTTCCCCTTTTCCCAGCCATGATTCCCCTCTCCCTGTGGCCTTCTCACTTGCAGTCCAAAATAGAGACCGATAACTGAATCAGCACTAACATATCCTGAAACTATTTTTATTTTGTGCCAGAAGTACAGTGAAATGCATAAAATTACTATAGTATTGTGCCAATGTCTTAGGCATCCTAGCTATATGCGTCAAAGACTTTTGCACAGCACTCTATGATGTCATAGTCTTCCCCTTTATTGATTACACCTTTGAGATTGGACTTAAGCAACAGGTAATTGACTGTGGTCATTAATCCATAGCAAAAATGGCAGAAGCAAACCAAACAAAAAAGTGTAGACAGTGTAGTGTGGAGTATGTGAAATGTGGATTTGTACCAGCACCAAACAATCAAGAGCAACCAAAGTGTCTGTTGTATGAAAACGTTTTCTCAAATGACTCAGTGAAACCATCCAGGCTTCTTGAGCACTTGAAGAGAATACTTTCTGATAAAGCAAACAAGAACTTGGCTTTTTTTCAGTCACTTTGTGAAGACTTTCAGAAATGGAAAACACTTCAAAACATGTTTGCCAGCACTTCAAAACAAACCAGTGATGAAGTCTGTGCTTCATACAACATATCATTTCTCTTTGCTAAATCTAGAAAGCCCCATACAATTGGAGAAGAACTGGTTCAGCTAGCAGAAAGCAAGGTTCTGAGTATGGTTTTGCATAAGTTAACCAATAAAATAATTAAAGTGACAACTTTCCAAAGACGAATAGATGAAATGTCTGAAAATGTGCAACATACTTAGGGTGTTAGAATCTGCTGTGCGTTGGATGAGTCAACTTTGTCCAGCAATGAATCTTTTCTCTTTGGCTGTATTTACTTCTTAAAAGATGAAACTATGGTCCAAGAGTTGTTATTTGTCAGGGGACTAAAATCAGATACAAAGGGGAAGTCAATATTTTGAGTTGTTGAGCAATATTTCAATTCTGCTCACCAACATCCTTGATTGTGCAACAGATGGGCACCATCAATAACAGCATGCCACCATAGCGTTATTATTTTCTTGAAAAGATCTGTACCTAACATATTTGTCATTCGCTGTGTAGTTGAAAGGCAACGTTTTGTTGCAAAAAACCTAAGTGTTTGTCTGCACAGATTGTTAAATACTGTTATCACAGCGGTACATAAAATCAAGTCCCATGCTCACAATTCTCAACTATTTTGATAGCTTTGTATTGAGAATGATGAACAGTTTGAATGCCTGCTGTTGCACACAGACCTCAGATGGCTCTCAAAAAGAAATTGACTAAGATGCTTTTATGTGCTTTTTAAAGCTGTGATAAAATTCGTTGAAGACTTGTATGCTTCATTCAGTAATCAACTCAAGAATATTAGGCATGATATTGCTCATTTGTCAGAATTATTTGCAAAGTTTCATGAACTCAGTCTTCAAATGTAAGGAAATGATGTGAATCTTATCAAAGTCAAATCAGTTGTCTCCACATTTCTGTTCAAGTTAACCCTAGTTAAGTGTGACATTGGCTATTGTGACCTTTTCTGATTTCTGAGCCTCTGAGTTGAAAGAGAAAGAAAAAATACCAGATGATGACCTTCAAGTATACAGTGCCCACCTGGGTGAGCTACATAAAGACATTTCAGAGGGAATTCAGGATCTTCTCCCTATCTAAATTCCAGATTGGGTAATAAATCCATTCTTAAACACTTGTTATAAAGAATTAATAGGAAGGATGTTTTAATAGGAAGTTTTAAGAATAAATTGGATAGATACATGGATGGGAGAGGTCTGGAGGGTTATGAACTGGATGCAGGTCAATGGGGCTAGCGGAATAATGTTTCAGCACGGACTAGAAGGGCCAAATGGCCTGTTTTCTGTGCTGTAGTGTACTATGGTTCTATGATGGAGGAAGAACTGATCATGCTACAAAAAGACTTTGAGCTGAAGCCGAGGTTCAAAAAATCATATCAAGACATTTGGTTGAAGAAAGAAATCTCAAAACACTATCCTGCACTGTGGAGAAAGGTCAAGATGTTCTTTATTACCTTTCCAACATAATATTTTGTGGAGCACTGTTTCAGTGCAGTCGCTCAAATTCTTTCAAAGCAATGAAACAGACCGCAAATTGCATATCATGGGGATCTAAGACTCCATCTGAGTGAAATTCAGCCTGATGTTAAGAATGAAGTTGAAAAGCAATGAAATCGTGAATAGTTGGACTACGAATGTATGCTCCAAAATTGTTAGTGAAAATTGCTTTTATTGTAATTAAATAAAGAAATAATTTTATTTGTAGCTTTAAGTAGATTTGGATATTTTTTGCAATGATTTTTGCAAATCATCTTGCAAAGCTGGGAGGCAGTGTGCAATGTGAGGAGGATGTTATGAGAATGCAGGGTGACTTGGACAGGCTGGGTGAGTGGGCAGATGCATGGCAGATGCAGTTTAATGTGGATAAATGTGAGGTTATCCACTTTGTTGGTAAGAACGGGAAGGCAGATCATTATCTAAATGGAGTCAAGTTAGGAAAAGGGGAAGGTGTTCTTGTTCTTGTACATCAGTCACTGAAAGCAAGCATGCAAGTACAGCAGGCAGTGAAAAAAGCTAATGGCATGCTGGCCTTCATAACAGGGGGAATTGAGTATAAGAGCAAAGGGGTCCTTCTGCAGCTGTACAGGGCCCTGGTGAGACCACATCTGGAGTACTGTGTGCAGTTTTGATCTCCAAATTTGAGGAAGGACATTCTTGCTATTGAGAGAGTGCAGCGTAGGTTCACAAGGTTAATTCCCGGGATGGCAAGACTATCATATGTCGAAAGATTGGAGCGACTGGGCTTGTATACTCTGGAATTTAGAAGGCTGAGAGGGGATTTTATTGAAACATATAAGATTATTAAGGGATTGGACACGCTGCAGGCAGGAAGCATGTTCCCGCTGATGGGTGAGTCCAGAACCAGAGACCACAGTTTAAGAATTAGGGGTAGGCCATTTAGAACGGAGTTGAGGAAAAACTTTTTCACCCAGAGAGTGGTGGATATATGGAATGCTGTGCCCCAGAAGGCCGTAAGAGGCCAAGTCTCTGGGTGCTTTCAAAAGAGAGATGGATAGAGCTCTTAAAGATACTGGACTCAAGGTTTATGGGGATAAGGCAAGAACTGGATACTGATTGTGGATGATCAGCCATGATCACAGTGAATGGCGGTGCAGGCTCGAAGGGCCGAATGGCCTACTCCTGCACCTATTGTCTATTGATTTGTCACTGCTTTGAATTTGCAGTTCCTATGTTCTTTCATTGTGCATCATAAATCAAAATTCTGTATACATTTGATGTAATGGCTGGAAAGGGAGTGGGAGGCACCGGGGATGTGGTCTGGGAGCCAAGGGAGCGGGAACCCAATAGTTTGAGAACCACTGAGCTAGATAATAAGGCAAGTGGTTGCATTAAAATTAATACTGGAAACACTGAGAAGGTCAGGCAGCATCTCAGACATCCCACCCTGCAAAAACTCATTTCAGGGAGGTATCACCACCATTTCAGGGAGGTAGCACCCCCCACCCTGCCCGTCGACCTCCAAGGGTGTATGTAATACAGTACTTTGTTTAGTGATTTTGTCTAATCTGTAAACTAAGTTGGGTATATGCAGCAAATGTGACATTAAAATATGTGCTTATATTATAATGTTTATTCTATTACAACTTTAAGCAATTCTACAGGGAGTTTGGCCTCATCACGTAGGACATCAATAGCGTAGCTCCTTAGCAGCTAGCCAGCTAGTTTAAGTAACATTAACTATGCTGTAATGACACCTGTTAAACTCACCTCAACATGTCTTTTACATTTTAACCCACCATGGGCAATAGAAAAGTCACTGTTGCAAACAGTGCAGCGAGCAACACTGTCATTATTTTTGAGGTCGACTGTAAAGCCTGCCCACAGAGAAAACTCACATAAAAGTTGCTGGTGAACGCAGCAGGCCAGGCAGCATCTCTAGGAAGAGGTGCAGTCAACGTTTCAGGCCGAGACCCTTCGTCAGGACTAACTGAAGGAAGAGTTAGCAAATCTCTTAATAACTCTTCCTTCAATTAGTCCTGACGAAGGGTCTCGGCCTGAAACGTCAACTGCACCTCTTCCTAGAGATGCTGCCTGGCCTGCTGCGTTCACCAGCAACTTTTATGTGTGTTGCTTGAATTTCCAGCATCTGCAGAATTCCTGTTGTCTACAGAGAAAACTGATAGGTCTACTTAGCAGGGGTCCCCAACATTTTTTTCACCGCAGACCGGTTTAATATTGACAATATTCTTGCCGACCGGCCGACCCGGGGGGCAGGGTGTTAATCACAACTGGAATATAGGTGATAAGTCAACAGCATCATAACATTTTAAGTAATGTTTGGATATTAAACACACAGCGCATATTTTCCCCGTATAAACATATAAAATCATTGCAACTCACCAATATCGCTGAATCAGTGCGAGCCCTGGGCTTGTTTTCCTGCAACAAGACGGTCCCATCGAGGGGTGATTGGAGACAGCGATACTCGAAGGGGGTTCCAATCTATTCCGTAATTTAGTTTTCATTGCATTCATTGCAGAAAACTCCGCTTTGCAGCGATATGATGTTGGAAATGGAAGCAACGTTTTCAGTGCTTTCGTGGCTATCTCAGGATATTTAGCCTAGACTTTGATCCAGAATGCTGGCAGAGATGTTATGATACTTTTCAGCCCGCCGTCATTTACAAGCTCGAGGAGTTGATCTTTTTCCTGCGCTGACATGGATGACGCGTGTGTAATAACCTCGCGTGCATTCAAGCTCAACAGTGCGTGACAGGGAATGAGGAAAGGTGCAAATGACTCATATCGTTTCATATCGCCAAATCATATTGTTTCCTTACAGCCCGGTGGTTGGGGACCACTCTTAGCACGAAGAGAGGCCAATCAGGATGCTCGCTCTCCCTCTCCCTCCCACTCTCCCTCTCAAAAAAATCTATTTCCGGGATATTGTATATAATTTCCAGGCGTCAGGGAGCCACTATCGATATGCAGGAGACTCCCAGATCTTCCGGGAGAGGTCGGATGTCTGGCATCTGTAGGAAAAGAAACTTAACAGTTCGGGTACGGGACCCCACATTGATTGTGTACAGTTGGGTATCAGTGGGATTAATTTGGTTCATTATGATTGGCCCTTCATCCCTCTTACATGGTGGAAGATCTAAACAGAATTCAACATAACATTCTATTCCCAAAAAATTGGGTCTCAGCAGGGTTGGTGGTGAACTGTAACTGTTAATATGCACACTGTATTCAATTTCAGTGAAGTGCAAACACAGCTGTAAGCTGATTGCATTTGGAAAATGCTCTGTTGCATTACATTGTTATTATTAATCAGTAAAAGGATCATCTTATGAAGTGCGTTCAATACCCTGTGTCCTCCAGCTGGCATTTTACCCATTGGCTGATTCTGTTGGATTAGTTTAAATGTGCACTCAAATGTGGTTGGAATTTTCCATTCTTTTTGCAAAAAATGTTACTGCTGTAAATCCAACTATTTAATCAAATCACTTGGCTTATTTCCTACAGTAGAAATTACTGCAGTGCCTTATTAATTGTGTTGTTCTTGACTTTGTATTGTACAATCTTAAAGGAAAAACCTAGCAGAGGCCCGAGTTGCATGACAGGATCCATAATTTGCTGACACTGATAAATCATGCCTGTGTCATCCACAGCCCTGATTTGAATTTGCAGCAGAGGTCAGGTACAGTTTACAGTGAAATGTATGGCCGGGCTGTTTGTCAGATCTCAGCTGCAGCAGCAGCTTTGTTGACCTATTAGTAAAATGGTTTGAGTGCATGTTTTAGATTTTCATTTTAGAAGTTAATGAGTCATCAATGGAAATTTTATTCACTGCACTTCACAATGAGAAACCTGCAACAATGCTGATGTACATTATTAGAGGGTGACGGCCAGAGTACACTACAAATGACTCCGAGCTGCAGTTGGAGAGTGAATACCTGTGATTAATATTTAAGTTCTCTCCAAGGGTCCAGGCCATTCAGGATCATCAGACAAACTCCCATAAATGGAGTACTTTCAAGTCTCTGAATTCCAAGATTCAGGTACAGTGTAATAATGCAATATTTTACAATCTGATATTTCTGCCTTGTTAATAGTTAAATAAGTAAACCTAGCTGTAGATAGACCCTAATGAATCATCCAGTGAGATACAGAAATTATCCAATTTTATTGTCATAAATTTATGATAATGTGACTTTTAGCAGCGGGATTGGGGTTTGCTTCTTTGATTTCTAACTTGGCCACTGCTTTCGGCATTAGTGGAGAATGCATGTTTTCCTTAATTACTGGCTGAACGTTCCACTTAACCAGAGCCAGTGGAACACAGCTGCTGCCCGAAAATAAGAAAATGTTAAACATGCAAACAAAGTTTTGTTTTGGAACAGTGGAATATGGCTCGTGAAACTCAAGTGATATTCTACGTATCTTTCCGTGTTCTATTCCAGCCATGCTCCTGTTTCCGGATGTTTAAAGTGAATTGTTTTTTAATGGTCATGTTGCAACAAAAGGGAGGTTTGATATTTATGATCATGCTCTCATTTTTGACATTTTGTGTCATCTCTTTTGAAGTGATAATTTGGTTGTAATTGCCCGGCGATTTTGAAGAATTATGTTGGCACAGTGAAGATTTTTGTATCACTTATTGTATCCATGGGAAATTGAAAGATACTGCGTAAAACATGATAGATTCAGAAAATTTAACGAATAATTAGCACTCATATCCGACCAAAACATTGTTCATTTCTCCTAGCTTCCATTGCAGTATCTTCATAGCCAGTGATATACACAATTGTGCCTTTAAGTCTACATATTTCATGAAATACTGTACCTTCATGGATCAACTTAAATATTGATCCTTTGTTTCTTCAGGTCTGGACTCTTAATAAAAGCTAATGAACACAGACAAGCAGTAGATGCAATTTATTGATTTATTAGTGCTTCATTAAACAAAGTACATCCTGCTATGGTACTCATCATGTTAGATGAAAGCAGTTTTATTTTATCCATACAGCCCAAAGGTACAATAAAGACAAATGCACATTGCAAATGGGGGTAATAATTGGTGAGCTATTGTCCCTTAGGCCGTGGAAGTAACCTCTTGTGTAAAATAATGTCTGTATTCTTTTTGATATAGCGCAGTTAATGTATATCTATCAAGTGTAGTCAATTTCTGGAGACATCAAATTACCTCATCAGTACTTCAAACTCAACTAGAAGCAAAAGTGATGGAATCTCATAGTATGTCATTTGACGTCCAAAAGAGAAAAGCAAATACCACAAATGTTAAATGTGAAATAACATTCTACAATTTTTTTTAAATTTGAAAGGCGGTTGCAATTTTCCCTTTTGAGTAACTTGAGCAAAGTTGTCACTTAATGATTGCTGATGGTAAAGGTATGTACCTCAAGGATGTGTGCTTAGCCTATTGCTCTACTCTCTACACTCAAGAACATGTGGCTGAGCACAGCTCACATGCTGTTTATAAGCTTGCAGTTGACACCACTATTACTAAAATTGAAGATGCATAGGAGTGAGATAGACTGGTTGGTTGAGTGGATTCTCAACACACTTGCACAGGCTGTTAGCAAGGGCTTGTGGACTTCACAAAGGGAAGGTCAGGAGACCATGCACCAGTCCTTATTGAGGGCCAGTGGTTGAAAGGGTTCCTGGATGGCAACATCTGGAGGAACTGTCCTGGGCCAAGCACACCTGCAGCTCTACTTAAGGTTTTAAAGACCTTTTGGTATGTCATTAAGACTCTTGTAAATTTCTATTGATCTATTGTGGAAAGCATTTTGACTGATTGCATCACAGCCTGATATGGAAGCTCCATTGCAAAGGATCACAGGAGACTGCAAAGGATTGTACACTTTGCCAGCAGCACATCTTCAATAGGTGATGCCTTAAGAAAGTGACATCCATCACTGAAGACCCTTGCCATCTTCTCATTACTACCATCAGGGAGGGTTTGGAAGAACCTGAAGATCCACATTCAACAATTGTAGACCAGCTTTTTCCTCTCTGCCATCTGAACGGTCCATGAACACTGCCTAATTACTTTTTGTATTTTTCATATAAATATTGTAATATATAGTAATTTTATGTTTTTATACTACTACTACTACTGCAAAACAACAAATTTTGTGTCATATAAGAGTGTTATTCTGATTTAAATGGAAATTTTAATTTACTTACTTTCTAATATGCATTTTTCAGCCATTTTTACATGTTAAGCACCACTACAATGAGAAGATGTTAAAAAGTATTAACAGTACTTTTCTATGAGAACATGAATCCATAGCCTAGAAATTCATCCTTGGTAGCGCTAAATGTAGCCTATCCCAGCACCAGCACATACACTAAATTGAAATTCATTCCATTGACTTTGATGGAATGACTTGAGGGGCTTTTAATACAGTTTAGCATAACTAATCATAAGTGAGTTTCTTGCACATGAAACGAGTTTCTTGTTTTGTGTTCTACAATATAATTCGCAAAGGTGTAGTGAAGGCACTCCGATGGTGATATTGGGTAGTGAGTTCCAGGATTTAAACTGAGTAAACAACAATAAACTATTTCAGACAAAATAGTGTGAGACTTGGAGATCTTGCAGGGAATAATGTACCCATGCAACTGTTGCCTTTGGCCTTTTTGGTAGTCGGGTCTCGTATTTGGAAGTTGGAGTGCCCTGTGACAGTAACTGTGGCACATTTTATAAATGGTACACATTGTACTCACTATGGAGCTGTGGTGGAGAAAATAAGTATTAAGGTGGCAGATAGTGCCAATCAAGTGGACGGCTTTATTTAAGATGCTTCAGAGCTTTGTGAGTTAAAGCTGCAACAATGAGGGTAAATGCCTTGCAGAGGACAGAGGTTCTTGATTGCCAGATGGCTGGTCATTGGAATACAGTTCTTTAATACTGCAACTGGGATGTTATTTGTTCTAAAGCCTCTTCTGTATCCAGAGCTCTCAATGATTATCATATAGAATGAATTGAATTGGCTGGATGCAGTCTTTGGTGAGGCAAGAATCTGAAGAGGAATCTGAGATAAAGGATCAATATTTGCTCTTCTGCATAAATTTAAAATTTTTTTCATTGATTTTCTCTTGGCCCTGACATTGTTGAGCATGGAGACATCCTATGTGCTTCCTTCCTCATTTAGTTTTAATCACCATTCATGATTAAGTGCAAGGACTGCAGGGCTTTGATATGATCTGTTGGTTCAGAGGCTATTTGGCCTTCTGATTAGCATGCACATACTAGGCTGTCATAATCATTATTTCTAGGTATGCCGGGCACTGCTTCTGACATGGCCTTGTGCACTTTACATTGAAGCAGGGTTGAATCCCTAGCTCGCTATTAATGGTAGCATAAAAGATTTGCAGTCCATGAGGTTACAGCATGGTCTACATCAAAATGCATTCCACTTACACAATCAAAATGATAATATGTTCCAGAGCACTTCATGGAAATATCAACAAGCAAAGACAAATGATATGAAGTCCTCCAAGATGACATTAAGTCAGATAACTGTTTGACCAAATCTTTTGTTACGTTTTGAGTAGCATCTAAAGGGACAAAAGAGGTAGAGTTCAGATCTAAAGGCCTGACTTCCTGTAGTCACCAGTTCTCTTTGCAACTATCTTAGTATGATGAGGCAACATTGTAGTTATTGTTTAAGAGTTGAGACCCTGTAACAAGTTATGAAACTGAGTTCAATAAATTTAATAATACAAAGAAGAAAGTATGTAGTTAAAATGTAAATATCCATCCTCTTTGGTTGGTGTGTGACTAGTCCTCTCTGATCAATTCCCCAGTGATGAAATAAAATCCTAAATCACCATGTAGTGCCACTAACAAATACTGGTGCTTTATCAGAGCAGTGTTAAGTGGACACAGTAGCTTCACCATGTCCCAAAAATGTTTAAATTTATAGAAACAGCCTGGTTTCCTGAGCCATATTTTACAACCCTTGCTTGTTTGTCTCAACCGTCTCAAAATCACTTAATTATAGATGCCAACAAGATATTTTAAGTCTAGGTTGTCAACAGGTTTTAGTGTAATGTTTACCTGTTGAATTTAAGTAAAACATCACTCTCTTCAGTCCTCACCCATGCCTGTGTCATTGTTTCTTGCTTCATTTTTCATGCTCCAAATAGGATCTTTCTGAACCTATTTAGCAAGATATTAGATATGTAATTGTTCTTCAGCTGTTGAAGATTCAAAAGCTAAATGAAGCATATTATTTGAATTGTGCATTAATTTTGAATCAGACCTTTTTGATCAATGAACAACATTTGTGGAGTGATGGCAAAATGCTCATGCTGATGACGGAGGTTGTGATCATCAGCAGATGAGAGCTTTGCCCCTCAACTTTAAATATCAAGGTTACAGCTGGGAAAATTGTTTTGTTCTCTTTTCCTCGTGTGTTCAGTGATCCACAATGGCACCGTGTCCGTTGACAAGAACCTGAGTAATAACACTGCTCTGATAGATTTTATCCATTCCTAAACAACCACAAAAAATTAATGAACTTTGTAGGAAGGGAGTATTAAATTTATCATTCAAACTGTAGCTGGTTCAGGAATAACCTGATTTGTGGCCTAACAAGGCACAGCCCAAGAATGGTGCTAATTTTTTTCTGCTTCCACCTCAATGTCAAGTTTCCCCAAAAAGCACATTCCATATAACTCTTTTGATTTCTCCTCCAAATCACTGCAAACTTCAGTCTTTTTCTCATTTTTTTTCAATTCTTTCTGCTTATTCTGAGCTCTGACAGCTCTCCAATTTAAAAAAAAATTAAAGCCAGCTCAACAAGAGTAGCATGTGAGATAATGAAAACTTAAGGAGGGTTCTCTCTCTCTACCTTCCCTGTGCATTGATCTACCACTGAAAATCAGAAAGAGCCATAAGCTATTTAGGGGGAAAAATTGTGCAATTACCAATAGTATCTAGACTGGGTGGCCACTTTATTAGTTACAGGTCTGGAACTTGGTGTGGTCTTCTGCTGTCGCTCATCCACTTCAAGGTTCATGTGTGTTCAGAGCTGTTCTTCTGCACACCACTGTTGTAATGTGTGGTTATTCATCTTACTGTCACCTTCCTGTCAGCTTGAATTAGTCTGGCCATTCTCCTCTGATTTCTCTCATTAACAAGGAGTTTTTGTCCAGAGAACTGCCACTCACTGGATTTTTTAAAAACTTCTTCGAAGCATTCTCTGTGAACTCTAGAGACTTGTGGTTGAAAATCCCAGCAGATCAGCAGTTTCTGAGATACTTGAACCACTCCATTGAGCATCAACAATCATTCCATGGTCAAAGTCACTTAGATCACATTTCTTCCCCATTCTCACACTTGTTTTGAACAACAATTAAATCTCTTGACCATGTCGGCATGCCTTTTATGCATTGAGTTGCTGCCACATGGTTAGCTGATTAGATATTTGCATTAACAAACAGATGTGCCTAATAAAGTAGCAACTGAGTGTAAGTGTACTCCAGTGATAGGGTGTATTTAAGCTCCATATTATTGCCAAGGTTGTTTTATTGGTCGAGTTATCATTGTTTCTAGTTACTGGACTTAATATATTCTCAATTAGAAAAATTAAATGATATCATATCAACAGTAAACTGCAACCTGATCTAATTTACTAATATGCAAAGAATCTTACCTGTCTTCTTGAATTGGATTGTCTGACAGTTTCTCAATTATAGCCAAGCACCCCATCTTAAATTCCTTTTGAATTTGTACATGTATGTCAAAATATGCTTTACATAGAGTGTTTACTGTACCATCTGCTTAAAATATTTTGGTTTATGAAAATGAACAACTGGAACTGTAATCAATTCTCATTACTCCAGTGTCATTTACTGCCGCAGAGTTTCTGAAGTGTGCCGTATTTTTCATTTCCCAAATGGGAGTATGATCACCTCCATCTGAAATGTCATTCACACTCTTAATTGAATATTGAAATAAAACTGCCTGAACTGTATGTCCAGGCAGAAAATGGATGGGAATAGTGGAAGTCCAGGTTTACATCATGTATTGAGCTGGTTATGGCAGATGCATCAGAACAGACTAAAGTGAAGATGTTACTTTATCTCAGATACAAGTGGACATAATTGTTCCAAACCATTATTAACAGCACTACACAATACTGAAGTCTCACCAGAAGGGCCAACTTTTATGAGTTGGAACTCCAGAAATTGCAAGCAGACATGCAAATTCTGCAGAAACTATTGATCCCCCCAGGTGCAAAATGTTGGATGACTATCAGAAGAAAGAATGCTTCATGAAACCCGAGACAAAGAAAAGCAATAAAAGTCAACTAACCACGGTTGCTCTCTGTGCCTTGAGGTGGACTGACTGGCCAACCATGCCATTTCTTTAGCATTTGTCTGTTTATTTTACGAGGTCAAGTTGCTAGCTCGACACTCAACCCAGCACAGGTGGAAAGCATGCAAGGATCTAACTAGATTCAAACCGGGAACCACTCACCTTGAAGTCTCTTGTGGATACCACTACACCACTGGCCAGATCAAGGTTGCTTTGCTTCTGTAACATGATCAAAGGCAATGGGAAATGCTGAACAAGAAATACCCTGGGAAACCAATGGATTGGAAAGTCATTTGTGAACATTGCACAGTGAAAAGGATAGCAGAAGTCCATGGATTGATGAGATAAGCTCTGCAAAGGCACATAATCCGACACAGATTTGGTGCTAGACAGGATCAATGCTACAAAACAAGAATCTGTAAGCTATACCTAGATGATGGTGCAAGGACAACCAGTGACATGGTCCTCCAATTGAAATGTTTCCTCAAACCAAGGGAAGGTTTGAACTGGAGGATCTTGTCACTGGTTGATCTCGGCAACATTTATAAAATCAACAAGTTGTGCTATCAATATGCAACAAGACTGCACTGATGCTTGTTGAATAGTGTTTTTCTTAAAGTTCAAACCAAAGGCTCAGTGTATTAGTGCGGCATTCATAGTGAAGTCCTGAAAGATGTTGCATCGATACATGATGATTTATTTATCTCCTCTGATTCAAGTACACAGATGCTCTGATGCTTTGAGCAATAAAGAAGTGCTTTTCATAGAATGGGGATTCCAGAAGGCAAATCCCATACTGTACAAAAAAATCATCTGAGACTGTTTGTGAAGGTGCAGGCATACAGTGTAGAGATTTGGTTCTGTTGGAGCAAAGATATCCATATGACCGATGTACTGAGCTGAACCTCCCTCAAGGTCATGAGTTGCTAATTGGTAGTGTTTGAAATGATCAGCTTGGTTAAACCCTTTCCAGTATTTCAGCCATTGATGCAGGAAACTGGGGAGGCCACCACACGGGATAAAATACAACTTCTGAAGCAAATCTGTGCAAGTATAGAATTTTTGTAAAAGAGGTGTTGAAACTCATCCTCTCACAACTTATCTTCAAGTGACACTTGACCGGGACTCTAAAGGGTGATCTGATTTTGAGAGGTGAAAGGGTATTTGTGCCAAAGTTCTGAAGAAGCAGCATGATCAAACACATTCACTCTTTGCATTTGAGAGGAAATGATTGTCTCTGCAGAGTGGACGTATCTGCTGACCAGTAAACAGGGAGATCAGATAGTGCAAATAGTCAAATGTGAGACGGATCTGAACAAATGAACTCATCCACCAAAAAGTTCGAGATGCATCCTGACTCTAGATCAGGGGTTCCCTGTCTGAGGTCCACAGACCCCTTGCTTAATGGTATTGGTCCATGGCATTAAAAAATTGGGAACCCCTGATCTAGATGGAAATGTACAGTATATTTTGTGACTGTTCATTATCTCCCTTGAATTTGAATGGTAGGTTTGTTAAACAACACCAATTTATCATTACTTGGATATTTGCTGGACATGGCATCCCTGAGGTGCTGATGGCAAATAATGAGCCACAGTTCACAGCAAACGTCTTTTATGGTTCTGTAAAGAGTGGCAGGTTTATCAACAGCAACTCAACAACAGCATCTTGACTGTTCACAGAATGTTTGAAAGCAACAGATGCTCTGAAGGGAACCCTGTGTTTGAGCATAGCAGCCTTTGGCATCATCTCAAATCCAAGGGATGGCATGGAGCCCTGTACCAACATTTGAACATGAAAAGGAGTTCGATCCCGACAGTAGAGCCTGATAGAACAAGAAATGCTAAAATAAGTACAGGAGGACAATTAGACAATTTAAAAGCAAATGAAAGCACTTCTATATACAAGTGGCAAAGGCTTAACACTGCTATGGAAAAACTCACATTTGATCCCAGGTATGCAAGAGGACTGTGATGATGCAAGAAACATCACGCCTAAGATTATTGAAGGCAGCCATGAGCAAGGTTATTCCTTGGAGAAGAAACAACCATCTCAGTCAGAAGAAGCTGCTCAACAAAGGTTGCTACAGAGATGCTAATGGGTGAACCACCAATCATGTAGAGCAGGATATTACAGCTTAATCAAGGGCTCAAGACACCTGAACCGAGTTAAAACCAGATCTGGAATGCTACTGCATCCATGCTACTATCTGGAAGACTGGCAATTTAAGGAAGTGGAATTGTAGGGTTACTTTGGATGTTTGTCCTGCTTTAAATGAACAAGTTATCAATATTGTAATACAGCTGTTCACTGCATTGTTATCGTTGTTCAATGATTAGATTTGAAATCCCTCCATCCCTACATAGAAAGCTGCAGCTTAAGAAACAATGGTCTTAACACAAGTCTATTAGATCCAAGAAAATACCTTTTGTTGTTAGTTAGAGTTATTGATTAATTTCCAGTACCTTGGAGAGATACTGTGAACAGCTGCAGAAATAATGATGGAATCTTTCAAAATTACCTAGATTTTGGAAAGGTCCTATAAAGGTAAGAGAAAGGAGCCAAAGAGGAAATGGGAAACTGGAGAGAGGAAGTGCTAGTATTGACTGCTAAGGAAGAGGTATTTACACTTGGTAAATCATAATGCAACTTGGTGGAGTTGACCTTCTGAAAGGATTTTAATAATTGTCCACATTTATTTGAACTATTTGAGGATGTAACTTCCAGGATGAATAAAGGAGAGGAAGCTGAGATATTTTTGATTCTCTTCAAGGTATTCATTAAAATGCTAGCTTGAAAACACATGCATTTTGTGGTTAATGTTTTCATATAGGGTAAAGGGGAGTCATGTTTGTCTTGTAAAAAAGAAAATGGAGGGATGTGATAAATGGGTTTTTTTTTTAGCTCGCTAAATGTAGCAAACTGGAAGTCATGGAGATGAGCATTGGGGCCTAAGCTACTTGCAGACTTCATTTAAAAAAAAACTTAAATGAAGAAGCCAAAGGTGTTGTCGCCAAATTTACTGATGTTACAATATTGAGAAGACAAGTTGTACAAGGGACAGAATATGTAAAGGCATACATTTGGCAATTAAAGCAGAAAGTGGAGAAATAGCATTATTCACATGGCAGGAAGATTTGAAATTTGAGATGAGAATACAAAGTCTGCTGTACAGAGACATCTGCTTGTTCTCATCAAAATCAGGAAGGCAATTGGCGTCTATTGCAAGGGGAACTGAGTGCAAAAATAGGTGTATTTGACATTGCAACCATAAGTACTGAAGCTATTTATTCCTTTAGAAACAGAAGGAAGTATGGTAGCCTTTTTATAGCTATATCAGAGTAGTACAAGGCACATCAGGATCACTTATTTCAAGGCAGTACAAAATTTTGGCGAGGGCATTGTTCAAAGTGATATTCTGGAACAATGCAGTTATTGATGCTGTGATGGTGAAAAATCTAATAATATACAAGTTCACAGATGTCATCTATCATTGGTAAAGTTTATTATACCTGGGAAGCCAATTCAAACTTTTGCCAGGTCTGAGTCAATTGCTCACTTCTATTCTGTGTCCTAATAGGAAAACACACAAGCCCAGAATGGGCCTCATAAGAGAGAGAGGATGGAAGCATAAAGTGTTATGCTGTGTACTTAATGTTAGCAGAGTGCATAGAATGAAAGATGATTTTATTCTAATCTCACACTATGAAATGCAGAAAATAGCCAAGCAACATCCAAGGGGGAAACAGAAGTTAATGTTTTTGTTTAATAATCTGGCCTGAAATGTTAATTCTGTTCCTTTCCCACAGATGCTCATTGACCATTGGTGGCATGCTCTGTTTATTTAAAATCCCCAAAGGTAAATTCATAAAATGTCATGGATGAAAATACACGGAACTGTTTACAATCAGATTGTATTGTTTCAGGTATAGATATCTTGTATCTGGTTATGGAAGTACATGGTTAAAATTCAGGATGATGTCATCATAGGCATGTAGCTCCCAAGGTTTCCAATGAACTATTCCCAGAATTGTTTGGCTGCAAGATGACCAGAAAAAACATGAAAAGCAGTGGTTAATAACTGAGATTGCTATTTCTAATAATCCCTTACTTATTACCTTCATTATGTGTTTTCTCACTCTCCAAAATTAGTCACACGAGGTGACAGAAGCATGAAAGAATTAGTAACAGCGGTCAAACCACGTATAACTAAGTTACAACTACAAACCACCTGGTATCATTTTCACACCCAAATGCAGAGTATTTTTTTATGCTGGAATTCTAAAATAAAAGAGAAAATCCTCAGAATACTCACTCAGCATGTCTTTTCTAATTTTGCATGGTTTACTTGCTTGTAATACTGGCATCATTTAAATCTTTAGCTAAGCTTTTGAAACAGTGCAGTTTATTCCGCAATGTATATATTTAGTTCTTTCTTAGAAGCAGTACGAGGGGTGATTGTTAAGTTCGTGGCCTAAGGTAGAAGGACTCAATTTTAGAAAACCTAGCACATTTATTTTTCAACATAGTCCCCTCCTACATATACACACTTAGTCCAGCGGTCGTGGAGCATACAGATCCCTTCTTTGTAGAAGTGGTCCACAGCAGGGGTGATTGATAAGTTCATGGCCTAAGGTAGCAGGAGATGAGTTATACAGCTCTAGTTACATGCACGTGCAGTTCAACTCTTTGAGTGAAAAAGCAGAAAGTTTGAAGTTAATAACTCATCTCCTTCTACCTTAGGCCACGAGCTTATCAATCACACCTGCTGTGGACCACTTTCTGGAGGTCCAAGAGGCCTACTGATACAAAGAAGGTATCCATATGTTCCACGACCGCTGGACTAAGTGTGTAAATGTTGGAGGGGACTACGTTGAAAAATAAATGTGCTAGTTTTTCTAAAATTGACTCCTTCTACCTTAGGCCACAAACTTATTAATCACCCCTCGTAGTGTGACATTTGTATACTAATATAGGTCTCAACAAGGGGATTCTCTTCTGCATTGAACACATTGTCTCATTCTTGAGTAGATAGATGTACTTCTGTTGGAAAATAACTGATTAGAAATCAGGTCGTCTTGGTCAAGAATGATAAGCTAGTTTCCTTCAAACTTCCTTGCTTTAAATTTGCTTATCTGGCTCAGTGTATTTTTACTGGAATGTATAAAGTATCTTGCAGTCTGGAGTCTAATCCCTCCTCAAAGCTCCTGGACCCTTTTTAATTTGTCTTCACAAAGCTAAATCTAAGAGTAAACAGTTGATCTTTTGTCTCGCTCCTCTGTTTTGCTGCGCCCACCCAAGATGTTAAACAAGCATGCGAATCCAGAAATATTTGTAGTTTAATGGCCAAACATAGCATAAGTAATGGGTTTTACAAGCCTTGCTTTTGAAAAATGATATAACTCAAAAACAAAAGATGTTTCTCTGTCCTTTATATCCTTTTTGACCACTGATCAACTGCATATTTTTACATTACAACAGATCAGAGAGTTCAACTTGTCTCTTCCATTAATTTCAATCTTTTATTCAGACAGCAGGCTTTCAGGAAAGCAATAGAACTTTGGCTGACAATTATTAGTTCTCTCTAGTGTATCATTTCACAGATGATGCTCAGCTGATTGAATTACATTATAACCAGGCCAATGTCACTAGTCATATGCTGCATCATCTTCCATAAAAGCAAGGGTGTCATCAGTGTGTAAGCTTGTATACCAAACATCTAATTGTCTCGGGTAACTCCCACGTGTATACAAGAAAGCAGATGACACACTGGAAAATGTTGACAGTTTTTCACTGCAGGCACTGTGCTACATAATGTCTGGAATGGTAGCAGGATTTTTCAACAGATTGTACACTTCTCCATAAACATCTGTGTTTTTGACTTAAATTAATCGTCTGCAACAGGAGATGATGAGCACCTGATATTGAGACCCAGAGTGATGCCATACTCACAAAGTGCCATATGTTACTTCCAAGGCCTACCCACTGGCTGGAGAATTGTTAGTTAAAAAGTCCTATGACATTACATATAAAATGCTTCTTGCCATGTTATATTATCAGAAGCATTGGCAAAGAATAGATCTCATTTCAATGTTCAAAACTGCAAAGTAATTTAATATTTCTTCATTTGTTTGTATTTAACACATTTCTCCCTGCCTTCTTTCTTTATAGATCTGTATTATAAAAATGGCGAACTGTTGTCTGGACTTGGCAAAGCCGATTGGAAGTAATTGAGGCCTTCCAAACCAATACAGGAAATAATTTGCCTTCAGAACACCTCAGTTTGATATGTGAATTGAGGGTGCCTTTGGAGAAGTATATAAACCTCCCGTGCCTCAGTGATTATATTCAGGAAAACACATTTTCTTTTAAAATGTGTTTGTATTGGAGTTTCCAAAAATCTCATTTGTCCCTCTCCCTCTTTCTTTCAGTGATACGAGAGTTTACAAGTTCAGCTGCACCACCTGCCAAGCACCATCATTTTTCAAGTAGCAAGATCAAACTTGCAGGAAATGTAGAGGGGAAGAAGCTGCTGTCATGTGGGGTTACGATAAAGCCCAAATGGGCTTGTGAGGATCAGTACTCTTGGTGAATAGCTAAACAATCAGCAGATTCCTCTGTTTTAAGGTTTATTTTTCTGGCTGTCAGTAAAGCAACTTGTTCATATGTATTCAACAGCATCACCATGGAAGTGTCTTCAAAAGAATTAACTGCAGGCTGATAGCTGATTTCTTTGCTCCACAGAGGGATGATTTTGATAAGCAGCTGACCCTGATGGTCAGGCAAGCTAGCAGTCTGGGGAGTCATAGGCCCACCCTTTATTGATGTAATATGTTGGAAGGCAGTGGACTGTTCCATCATCCAGTCCCTTTCAAAGTGAAAATGGATCAATAACATTAGCACAATTAGAGCCCTAGGGCTATGTTATAAAATGTTCCACTCTTTATGCAAGTGTTCCATAAAGCAGGAGCTCTTTGGAAAATAAAACACTTCAGAATGAATTTCCAGGTCAGGAAGGTACAGAACTCTATCTGAAATAAAACAGTTATCCAGCCTGCCTTTATGGCTGATGTACATGGGATGAATGCTAATATATTACTATTCGCTCATGTTCATGGCTCAGCTATGGAGTTGCCAAGAACATCATTTTGGGCAACTGCCACATTGTTGAAAAGAATTACATAAGGCTTGCAAGCAAAATTCTTGGAAAGCTTTTGAAGGAAAACATTTGCAGGGTTTCCATGGAAATGATTTTAAAGTTAATGAGTAATGCCACCATTAATAACTTTAGTAGAAATACCTATTTTTCAAAATGTTGTATTTTTTAAAACCCGATTTTTTTTTTTTTCTTATTCATTTATTGTAATAAAATTTCCCATTTGGACAATTAAAATAAATATTTAAACAGTGAAATCTTAACACACCTTTGAACTTGTACAACTACAGGACTGTCAAAATTAAACAAAACCCTGAACTCCCAATTCAAAAACAAGAGAAAATCTGCATATGCTGGAAATCCAGGCAACACACACAAAATGCTGGAGGAACTCAGCAGGCCAGGCAGCATCAATGGAAAAAAGTATGGTCGACGTCTTGGGCCGAGACCCTTCCGTTCTGTCAAAGGGTTTCGGCCCAAAATGACGATTGTACTTTTTTCCATCGATGATGCCTGGCTTGCTAAGTTCCTCCATCATTTTGTGTGTCTAACTCCCAATCCAGTGACACTTTAAGAGTACCTTCTCCAAAGGATCTGCTTTAATTCAGAATGGCAGCTCACCTCTTTCTTGAAGGTGAATAGCTGCAACTACAAAAAAAAAATCAGTGTTTAAAAACTTAATTTTTTTGAAAGAAAATCATAGAAATATAAAATAGTAAAAATTCCTGATTATTGTCGACAAGAGACCCAAGATATCAACTTCATTTTTGCATAAATTCTGAGCGGGTTAAAACTAACCTCAAAGAGCCTAGAAAATTATGAAGAATAATTATGAAAGGAGATTGTTTACACTAAATGATAATAATGGAAAGAAATAAATTATAAAAATGCAAAGCAGTGGAAGGTTAGGAGTGACATTTGTCTGCCAACAAAACTTTGAAAGCATGTCGATAAATTATCTTGTATACAAGTTTTGTAGTTGCTTAAAAAAGAGTAGGAATGTGTATGTAGTGAGCAGATGGGCAGTGTTAGTGGGAAAAAATCACTAGCATAGACTTTATTGCTTGTTTCTGAGATAAATGGTCACTTTGGCATTTGAGACCAGTTTAGAAATTAGTAAAAGAAATGAAATGCAAAACTTTGAGAAATATAAGAAATGTAAGCAGAGATGATTTTTCATCAAAGATCAACTTTATTCACCATTAACATGAGGAAATCTGTAGATGCTGGAAATCCAAAGCAACACACACACACAATACTGGACGTTTTGAACTGTGACCCTTCGTCAGGACTGGGGATAAAAGATGGGAAGTCGGAGAAAGAAGGGGGGAGGAGCCTCTACTTACTTGCTTTGACTTCCCATCTTTTTTTCTCTCAGTCCTGATGAAGAGTCTCGGCCTAAAATGTTGACTATTTACTCTTTTCTATAGATGACGACTGCCCTGCTGAGTTACACCAGCATTTTGTGTGTATTGCTTTATTCACCATATATATTTACATGAACTGTATTTGGAATTTGCTTTGATGGGACATGCACCAAAAAAAATCAGCTATTATAAAGAATTATATAAAAGGGAAGTTAGAGGTAAGTAAGCATATGAAAGTTAGAGGTTAAGATAAGGATATGAAATAAAATGTGCATAAACACATACATACCAGGAAGTATTTACAATGTAAACAGCACTATAAAAAGTAGTCTTAAGTTTTTGTAAAGATTGAAGTAATAGGTAAAGGGAATGGAGGAGGAGCTAACTAGACAGTTGATCAGATTAACTGCCTGGGGAATGTGATGGTGTGAAAATTTTGTTTAAATAGCCCTATAGCGCTTTCTAGAAGGAAGCTTTTAGAAAAGGCAGTTCACTGGGTGGGTGGTGTCCACAGTTGTCTTTCCTGCTCACTTCTGTGTGCTGGACACATACAAGTCGTACATTAATGGCGGACTGCAGCCAGTGATGCTTTCTGTTGTCCTGACAGTTCACTGTGATTTTCATATATTGTGAGAGGATGCTCAGGCAAGACAGTAATGGCTGACTTGAGGATGCTTTCTATGATGGCAGTGCACAACTGCACCAGTATGTTCTGGGATGATGGAATTTTACAAGCCTTTTTGTTGACGAAAGCGATATGGTTCTCCCACATGAGCAACTGAAAACAATGATGTCTAGGAAGCTGAATGTTAAAATGATGTTTATGGTAGAGTCATTGATGAGTGGGTGAAAAGGAAATGCATTTCTCCTGAAGTCAATATGTGTCTCCATGGTTTTGAGGGCATTCAGCTCCAAGTTGTTGTCACTAGCTTGTTTACTTCCTGGTGTTACTTAGATTCATTGCCTCTTCTGATTGGTCCAATAACTGAAGATGCAGTCAATGGTGTATAGCAGCGGTCCCCAACCACCGGGCCGCGGACCAGTACAGGGCCGCAAAGCATGTGCTACTGGGCCACGAGGAAACGATATGAGTCAGCTGCACCTTTCCTCATTCCCTGTCACGCACTGTTGAACTTGAACATAGGGTTGCCAACTGTCCCGTATTTGCCGGGACATCCTGTATATTGGGCTAAATTGGTTTGTCCTATATGGGACTGCCCTTGTCCCGTATTTTCCCTGCTAAGGTGGAGCATTCCCATGAAACCTTTCGTGCCGAAATGGTGTAAAGCGAAGACGCAATTACCATTAATTTATATGGGAAAAATTTTTGAGCATTCCCAGACCCAAAAAATAGCCTACCCAGTAACACATAAAACTGAAAATAACTCTAACTTATAGTAAAAGCAAGAATTATATGATGAATACACAGGCTATATAAAGTAGAAATAATGTATGTACATTGTAGTCGGGAAGATTAAGCCAAAACCGATTTGTGGGGAAAAAAATCAGCACATACGCGCATGCGCACGTCACGCATGCGCACACAGGTGCCCGCACAAGGCTTCACACTCATGGTAGTCTTTCCTGGGGTAAACACAAGTGTCCTGGGATTTGACTGCTACTTTTGTCCCTTATTTGGGAGTGAGAAAGTTGGCAACCCTAACTGTAAAAGACATGTTGAGGTGAGTTTAACCCTACTTGAACACCACCCCCACCTCCCCGTTCGGCCGGTCCGCAAGAATATTGTCAATATTAAACCGGTCCGTGGAGCAAAAAAGGTTGGGGACCCCTGGTGTACAGAGCAAGTAGGAGAAGGGAGAGAGCACACCCCTCTGGCACTCCAGTGTTGACTAAGTGGGACGTGGGGATGTGTTTTCCCTATTTTCACATACTGTCAGGTGGGACCAGGTACATTAAGTTTGGAGAGTTTCTCTTGCGGAAGTTCATATGCTTCCTCCCCAGAACTGTGCAGAAATTTGGTTGAGAGCTTTCAGCTGCTTCCACTGTAAGTGGAACCTTATAAAGCAACTTTTATTCGCACAATGTAATAAATTGAATATGTTGCATTGTCCCACATTTAGTGGCTGTCTTGTTTTGATTAATAAAATCTGATCCCCATCTGGAGAGTGGGCGAAGTTGTTGCTTTCCTATTTATAAATTCGTTCACCATTTCTCTCTCCCCTCGCCCGCGAATCTGGTTTTCTTGTCATTCCTTCCATCAAAAGCCTGAAAGCAATTAATTCCAGGCTTGAGCTGTCCCATTGTTATAAAAGTATTGAATGGTCCTCTAGTATGATAAGATGGAATTTTGACCTCACAATCTACCTCATTATGGCCTTGCACCTTATTATCTGCCCTGCACTGCACTTTCTCAGTAACGCTAACACTGTATTATACATTTTATGGTTTTCCCCTGTACTGCCTCAAAGCACTGTAGTAATGAAATGATCTATATAGATGGCATACCTCAGTAAATGTGACAATAATAAGACAAATTTACCGCTATCTCTTAAAATGTTTTGTTTCTGCAATTACACGTTCTTGTCTGTCACATTAATCAGCCTAATTTTGTCCTAAATTAATAATTAATCCAAGTTTTAACTAGAAATTGTGTAACAATGAGATTTAGCAACATAATCAGATTTATTTTCACTGACGTATGATGTGAAATGTGGCAGCGGTACAATGCAAAGACATTAAAATCTATAAATTTCAGAAACACAGAGGACCAAGAAAAGGGAAAAATGGAGGCTCATTCATGGACCATTCAGCAGTCTGGCAGAGGAGAGGAAGATGCTCATGTATCATTTAGACTGGGTCTTCAGCCTCCTTTGCCTGCCTGATGTTAAGAACAAGAAGGTAGTCCCAGATGGTGAAGATTATAAACGATATAATCTTGAGGCATCACCTCTTGACGATGGAAAAGGTTGTGCCCATGGTGGAGCTGTCTGAGATGATAAATCCTGTACAGCCTCTTTCAGTTCTGTGCGTTGGAGTGTCTCTACCAGGCTGTGGTGCAACCAGTCAGATTGCTCTTCACCGTACATGGGTAGAAATTTGTAAGAGTCTTTGACATGCAAATCTCCTCAAACTGCTAACGAAGTAGAGCCGCATAATTTGCCTTCTTTATGATAACATCAACATGTAAGGACCGGGACAGATCCTTTGAGATATTGATACCCAGGAGCTTGAAACTGCTCACTGTTTCAATGAACCTTCAGTGAAAACTGGTGTGCCCTGACCTTCCCTTCCCAGAATCAATTGTGTGGTCTTGCAGATATTGAATGTGAGATTGTTGTTGTGACACCACTCAACCAGCTAATCTATCTCATTCCTGTAAGCCTTCTCATCACTCTCTGAAATTCTGCCAACAAGAGTGGTGTCATCGGTGTATGTATAGATGGCTTTTAAGCTGTGACTAACCACACAGTCATGAATGTAAAGAGAGTAGAGCAGTGAGCTAAGTCAACATCCTTGAGGTATGTCTTTTATTATGTTTTGTAACTTCAAAGTATAAAACTGATAGAGAAACACAGAGCTGGGAATAAGCAACACACATCAAAGTTGCTGGTGAATGCAGCAGGCCAGGCAGCATCTGTAGGAAGAGGTACAGTCGACGTTTCAGGCCGAGACCCTTCATCAGGACTAACTGAAGGAAGAGTTGGTAAGAGATTTGCTAACTCTTCCTTCAGTTAGTCCTGATGAGGGTCTCGGCCTGAAACGTCGACTGTACCTCTTCCTAGAGATGCTGCCTGGCCTTCTGCGTTCACCAGCAACTTTGATGTGTGTTGCTTGATTTTCCAGCATCTGCAGAATTCCTGTTGTGAGCTGGGAATAACATGTCTTGGTTTCATTTTTACTTCAGCAAGCCATGATGTATGATATGGTGCGATGACATAGGCCATTCAAATACTTTTACCTATAACCCACAATCCATTATGTAAACACCAAAGAATGCTTATTCAAACAATATATTTACAATATATTACTGTTTCTCATTTAAGATTGTGCTACTGAAGACGGGTGACACCTTACTGGTGGTTCATAAAGGAAGAAATGCAACAAAATACTTTATTAGTAAACACGTTTTCTGTGGAAAATTGAGGTAAACTATCACCACAAACAATGAAGAGTGAGTGAAGGCAAGGCTTACTCGAGGACCAAGGCGTGCGGGTGTGGTGCTAAATCAGAGTGAAGTCGAGGCATGTTCACGACAGAGTTGGAGCGAGTGGAGTGGAGGAGTTTTGGAGCCTGTCCGCCTAAACAGAGAGTGGGTTGGATTGGTCTGAGTACCGAGTCGGTTTAAAAGGGTCAGATACTGGCAGAACGTGGCACAGGGTCCAGGCCCAGAGAGTATCGATGCAGCAGGGCTGGGTCCTAGAATGGGGGAAATGACCCAGTGTTTGGACAATTCAGATGGACTGAACAGGCCGGGTGTCTAGACTGGAGGTGAGGGTCGGGCAGGTTTTGCTTGTTGCTCCATGACATTTACTTCGCCCTCTGCGGTGCTGAGTCTGTGCCCTGTTTTGGCTGCTCCAGGCTTTGTGTCTACAAGCTTCACAATTTACCCTGCCGTGCGATGAACTGAGGCGGAGGCTATGGGCCTGCTCTGGCTGCTCCAGGCTTGGGGTCTCCTTTCATTCTAAATGCAGTTGCTGACTTTTATTGTTTGCATGATTTGTTTTTTTTTCTCTCTGCAGATAGGGTGTGGGTCTCTTTTTAATTGGTTTCTTTCATGTTTCTCGTTTTGTGGCTGCCCATAAGCAGATGAATATCAAGGTTGTATAATTTATACATACTATAATAATATTTGCACTTTTGTACCCTTGAACCATTGATACAGCAGTCTTAACTTCTCTTTTAAATATAACGTGTCACCTAGCAGCAGTCTTTGAATGTTTTCTTGTAAGATTCCACAAACCAAATGATCTCTCAGGGCATCATTAAACCTATCACTGACAATCTCTTCGATTCGGTCATGTACACTGAAATTGACTCCTCTTCCTTTTGATTCCACTGAAGCGTTCTGTCTTGTAACTCTAAAACGTATAAAACTAATTGAAATAAAAATGCGGAGCTGGGAATAACGTGTCTTAGTTTCGTTTTTACTTTAGCTAGACACGCACATATGACGTGATGTAATGACATGTGCCATTCATATATTTAGATATAACCCATAATGCATTATTTAAACACAGATTACTTAAGTGTCATATTTACAATATTACTCAAATATTACTGAAATACTAAATACACAACACCTTTGATGGTTAGCGAGGAGGAGATGGTAATACTGTGGTCTTCCAAAATAGAAGTCGAGGATCCAGTTGCAGATGGAGATACTGTGGCTCAGGCTTTGAAGCTTAGTTATTAGTGCTGAAGGAATGATGGTGTTGAATGCGAAGCTGTAATCAGTAAACAGCAGCCTAATGTATGTCTTACTGTTGCCTTGGTGCTCTGAGAGGAGAGCCAGTGAGGTTGCGTCTACTGCACACTTGTTGTGGTAGGCGCATCACAGTGGATCCTAGTCCTTGCTCACGTAGCCATAACCAACCCCTCCAAGCACTTCATTATGGTAGATGTGAGTGCTACTGGTTGGTGGTTATTGACAAGTGTTATTTGTCAAAAGGAAGGCTAGTTTTTGAAATGTTCCTTCATCGCAACAAACATCCATGCATTTGCTTGAAGAACAGCAAAAGCAAAGGTAGAAAATTGACTGATCGGCCAGCCAAAAACTTGCTGCATAATTGATGTTTGGCCTTGCTTTTGGAAAGCTATCATGCATGAGAGCCTTTGAGGTAATGAAGGTTCGTCTTGCAGTGGTGCTTCCTTCAGTGGAGTAATGTCAATGACATAGCTGCTTTCTAGATTGTGCATGATTCTCTTGGTTTTTAAATTTCTAGTTTGTAATTACACAGAGGATAAACAAGATTATAATGGGGACAAGAAATGTTTGTTAAGATGTTTATTTTTAACCATCCTAGCTCTTCTGTGAATTGACTGTTGAACTTGTGACACCATGTTAAATATTGAAAGATAACTGTCACTGAACCCACACTAAACAGGTGTAACCATCAATTGCTGCAGTTGCCTGATTAGTATTGTCTTGGTTACTAAAACATGAAAACATAACCACTTCTGTCAGCCATTTTACATCATTTTAGAAGATGATTTATGAGAGGATAGAGGAAGTTGTGCTTGCACAGACACCTCTCATGACTGCTCCTGTTACAAAAGTTGTTATCTTGAAACTATTCGGGCTTCATATTTCTTGTTTGGAAATTTACTAGAATTGCTTCTCAGGTTTGGGTCATTAATACAGTTCTTCAGTTAATGTACCTTTGAAACAACGATAATCTGAATGCCACACTTGTGTACAAGAGCAGATACTTTTTCTTTCTAGGAAAATTCTTTTTCCAGTATCAACCCATTGATTATAAATAGTAAACAGCAATTGCATTTGTATTAGTAGATTTAATCTTGTAATATGTCTTGAGGATTTTCCAAAACAAAACTTGATTCAGTTACATAGGATAAATTGGGATGATTGGACTAAGCAAGTAAATTTTAAGGACGGAGTGTTCTGAAAGTTCATGCAGCCAAATGCCTGTTCACCAAAGCTGGAATGATGAAAGTCTTGGCTGCAAAATCAAGTTGTAGATGTTAGTTCAAATGTGAAAAGGTTCCTGGAAGGTAAATTATAAGAATTATGAAAAAAAATCATCAGTCTAAAATTGATATATAAAGGTATGCATTAATGAAAACGCAACAATGCAGTTATATTTTTAACAAAACTGGAAATTGAAAGGTAGAATTGCAATTTTGCAATTTTGCAATTCTCCCCCATATACTGTATAAGTAATGTATAGTTCTGAATTTCTGTCAAATGCTGAGTCAAATGCAGGTTGAATTTTGGCAAAGTATTGATTTGGAAGTAAGTGTAGAAACATTTACTTCCCTTTGTTAGTAAGAGTTGAAGGTTGCATTGCAAGTAATTTCCAAGATATTTATCACTATTCCAAATTTGCCAAGCTTGAGGGCGATTTAAACCATTGGGAGTGCTATAAAGTGCATTGGTAAGCATTGCTACATTCTGCTGATATTTACCGCCATTGACATGAATAAAGAGGAACAAGGCGTATTGGGTGGAGTATCCAATATTGCCTGATTTACACATTCACCCTCCTTGTCTGGGAAACAAATAAAAACTTCTGCTTTTTTTCTCCAGTGATCAAGTTATAAATTATTACTTCAAAAGTCATCGCAAACTTCAATATAATTGACTAAGATGTAGTACATTTTGTTATGAAGCATTGATGTCATAATTCTTGAAAAGCAGTTTTCTGAGCATCATTGAAGTACAAATTTATCTCAAGTACAGACACACAGAAATCACTCAAAATAACATTTTTGCAGGAGGTATAAGATTGAAATGAGATTTTAAATAGAAATATGGTTATTTTGTAACTAGCATGGTATTAAAGATTCTGATCTCCATTTTAGAGGATTTAAAGTTATTGTAGAGAATGCATAAAAATTCAGATGCTAGAGGATGGAAATGAAACTGAAAATACTGAAAACATTCAGCAGGTCAGGTAGTATCTGTAGGAGAGAAAAAGAACAGTTAAAATTTCAGCTAGGAGTCCCTTCACAATAGCTGAGAATGAAAGAAAAACAAGTTAGTTTTTAGTAGCAGGGAAGGTGAGAGGGGATGGATAGAACAGGGGATATCTCTGTTAGGGTGAGATCAAATGAGCTAATGTAGTATTTTGGTGCTTCTTTGCCTTCCTAATGGCAAAGCTGTAGGACAATACCTAGCAAGTCAGCCTGTACGATGGACAAAGGCAGGGGTGGCCAACCTTTTACATTCCATGCATCAATTTTTTCACCCACGAGTTTGGATGAGATTTTTTCATGCATGAGTTCTATATTAACATATTTTTACAAGAATTGAATGGGGGTACAAGAGTTGTATGGCACATCTGAACGCGTGAGTGAATGTAAAAGGTTGGTCACCCCTGGACAAAGGAAATCTGAGCCAAAATGATGATAGGCAGAAATGGAGAAGGTGCAGTTTAGATTTCCTTGGAGGCCAGATCTGAGAAGTTACGACTGTTAGGAAAAGATAGGGTGAAGGATGACCCAAATTGCCTTTCAGTTCACAAACAGAGCAGATGTTTCCCTGACACTACAGTTGTGACCAGAGCTCGAGCCTATAAATATAATAAGTAATTAGGTGGAAACTTCCTCATCTAGGTGGGGTTAATAAGTAATATTTATCGTGTGTGTGTGTGTGTGTGTGTGTGTGTGTGTGTGTATAAAAGTAGCTGAATTAATACACAAGGGGGGAGGACAATAAGGATATTATATGTGATGAACACCCAAATTGTATACAGCCTGTCCTTACAGTCATGTGCTTAGGAGACCAGTAAGATAGATTTTCCAGGCATAAGGCAGCAGACATCTTCTTCCACACAAGAACTCAATTTGAGGGAGTATCTGAATAATGATGAACACACTAGTTTAACTACACATTACCATTGGTTGGCCCGTGTTTGTTTTTAAATATATTGCCCTGTTGCGGGAAACGGGTGAACCCAAACACAGGACAGTGACACGGAGGTAGAGTAATCCAAAGAGTGTTTGTTAACGGTTGCAGGGAAGGCTGGGGAGCGAGGATTGGGCAAAGGAAAGCCAAGGAGTGTGCGAGGCTTGACCGGGGTTCGAACCCAGGTCGCTGCGGTGAGAGTGCGGCATTTAACCACCGAGCCAACGGACAGTGTAGGCAGGCGGCGGAACGAGGCAGAGCAGGGATGCAGATAAGGGTGTGAGCGTGGCTGGAGGAGAACGGCAGCTGGAGGATGAATGGGAAGGCAGGTGGCATGTAATGCTCCTGTTAACATGGAGGGACAGAGTTAACACAGGCAAACAACAGCGCGGAAATTAAACTCAGAATACACAATTCTAAGCGGTCGAGAGACAGAGTTAACACAGGCAAACAGCGTGGAAACAAAACTTAGAATATACAATTCTAAGTGGCCGAGAGACAGGGTTAACACAGGCAAACAGCTCAGATACAAAGCTTAGAATACACAATACACAACGGGCTGACAGACACAGGTTTCAATTGGGAGACATGGAACGTAGGATGAATGCGCATGGATCTCGATAGCTTGAGTTTTATGTTGTCGTCTTGTGCGTTCTGGACTTGCTTCTTTTTTACGCCTTTTTTAATTACAGGAGATGGTTGATTTCTTGATCTTGTAACTGATACTGGTGCTGGAGATTTTTCCGACTTTAAATCAGTTGTTGGTTTCTCTCTTGTGGAAGTCAGTGAACACTTTTCTTGCTCCATTCCAGACAAATACTCAGGACTGCTTACTTTCTTAGCTGCACAAGTGGTTGGTTTATTCTGGCTACTTACATCACTGATCAAGTTTCTTGCTTTACCTTCAACCTTTGTAGTCTTTTCTTGCGATTATATTGGACTTTCCTCCCCTTGTGCTTGAACTGGTATGGCTTCAGTAGTTTCATCCACTACAGCCGATTTTTCCTCGTCAGATTTATCAATTTTTCAATTTGCACCATGTTATCTTAACACGGAGCATTGCTGGAGCTGAACGGCAAACGGAAAGGCAGGCGGCAGGCAATACTTACCTTGACACGGAGAGACAGAGTTACACAGGCAAACCTGGGTTCTGAAGTAAAACTTAAAATACACAAACCTAAGTGGCCGGGATCTAGAAGGGCGGAATGGACTTTAGATTCTTCATCAACCAACTCGCGAGTTCCAGCTAAACATTTATACTGGTTGTGGTTTATAAACATCAGATACTTCTGTAACTGTTTTCATAGCTTTCTTTCCTTTGCTTGAAGTTATCATTCTCAAGCAAACTGTGTGTTTTCTGAAACTGAGATATTGAAAATGCCCAAATACAATCTCCCATCTCATCTCTGGTTTCAATAGCACGTTTTACCAACCATTGTGCAACAGGGGATATGTGTATTAAGTCCAGACTCTGAACTTGATGTGGTTCCAAACGGTCTGGGCACTTCATGTTTGGCAACACAGACACAATTTTCTCAGTCAAGGCTATTTTCTGACCAATTGTAGAATTTTCTTGAAAAAACAAATCAACATCAGTATCAAAGTTGCATGTTGTAATACACCATGTCATACCACCCCCTACCTTGTCAAATGGCGACAATCCCTTAATCCTTGCTCTGAAGTATGATTCAGTTCGTAACAAAACATTGGCTTCTTCTAATTGTCTTGGTAATTGCACAATTTTCTCATTTGATAGCTGGGAGTTCTGAGTCACTTTCTTCAAATCTTCAAGTTGCTCCTTTAACGTAGAACCCTCATTTTCCAAATTGCACCTCTTTTCAACCTCTTGTTGTAATTTCGTTAGATATTCATCGGCCTTCTGCTCCGGCTCTGGTACATGAGGCTCACTGGGCAGGGTTCCAGTAGGGAACTCCGGCTGGCGAGGGCTTGTAGGATGGTGTTTGTGTCCGCTGGGTCCATCATGGCCAGATCGTTCTGTTGTGGGGAACGGGTGAACCCAAACGCAGGACACTGACATGGAGGTGGAGTAATCTAAAGAGTGTTTATTGATGGTTACAGGGAAGGCCGGGGAGCGAGGATTAGGCTGAGGAAAGCCGAGGAGTGAGCAAGGCTTGACCGGGGATCGAACCCGGGTCGCTGCGGTGGGAGCGCGGCGTTTAACCACCGAGCCAATGGAGAGTGTAGGTGGGCGGTGGGACGAGGCAGAGCAGGGATGCAGATAAGGGTGTGAGCGTGGCTGGAGGAGAACGGCAGGTGGGAGGGTGAACGGGAAAGCAGGCGGCATGTAATGCTCCTGTTAACACAGAGAGACAGAGTTAACACAGGCAAACAACAGCCCAGAAACGAAACTTAGAATACACAATTCTAAGGGGCCGAGAGACAGGTTTAACACAGGCAAGCAGCGTGGAAATAAAGCTTAGAATACATAATTCTAAGTGGCCTAGAACGCGAACAACCACACGGGCTGAAGCAACAATTTGGCGATGAGTGAATGCAAAACCGGGGTATTTATGCTGCAGGTTTAGATGAGAATCAGGTGCCGCAATCAAGGAGCCCAGGAGAACACTGGGAAAAGGGGATTAAGAGAACATGAGGAATCAACAGTCGGGACTGTGACATGCCCATCAGCCACATATCTGAGTTGCAAACTGTTGGGGCTCCCAACAGTCCTAACTTTGGTGGACTATGTTAATGGGGCAAGATAAAAGGGAGTCAGTGCTCTTGTAAATAAACTTGCATAATCTTGTTGGACATAGGGCTTGCTTGCTCTAAATACTTTTTCTGAAGTAGGAAAGGTTGAAGCTGAAGGCTGGTAGCCTTGGCCTCGCAAGGAGCTAGTATTTGCCTCTTCTTATCAGTTGCATCTGCAGCCTGCTGTGATTCTTCTTGTCAGATCTTGTTCAACAATTTTCTGACAAAAAATTGAACATGCTGGAGCTAAACACCCCTTGTTCCAGTCCTGAATTCTCTCTATGCAATATTGGGGAGGCTCCCTCTGCCACTTCAACTCCTACCCAGCATGCCTGCCTTCCTTTCTTCTTTCCCTTTTTCCCTCACCCTCCCACCTGCATTTCCATAACCATGCAACTAATTACCTGACCACCTCTATTTCTCCTGCCATCATGAAAAGATACTTTATCTTAGCCACTGTTTCCACCATTTAAACCTTTGACAAGTTTTATCAAAATCCATCCTCTTTTTGTCTCTGAACTTATTGGACATGATTCTACCTGCTTAGTTTCCCACAGGCCTCATTGCATTTGAGTCTGCCTTTCACCCTTGTAACAGTGATTTTCATCACCAATATTACAAATGGTAGCCTTTGATTAATCTCATGGTTGCATTAGTATTCTTCCTTGAATGGCTTTCATTATTATCCAGCTGCTGCTATTACATGTAACAATTGTATTAAATCTGATGCCTTCCTAACCCACCCCATACCTATATTTTGTTTTTACTGTATTCCTTGTACCAGTGTAGAAATGCACATGCAAACACCACCAATATCACTTCCAATGGTGTGGAATCGGTTCCCTGATGAATTTCAGAATATGGGGCCATCCTTGTTTTATCACTGACAGCAACTAGTGGTTGAGTTTGTAAATCTTGTGAATAATAAAAGGACAATGGTCTGCCTACTTCTGTTTTCTTCTGCTGTCTCTGGTTTCTGCTACAGGTTTCCTTTTAACATCTTCCTTTACCTCAAATGAGAATAAAGCACTAATGACAATCCTTACAATTTTCTTCTCTGCTTGTAAACAATCTCCATCCTTTAAGAGATCATCTTTTGTAGGCAGACATCTTGCGGGTGGTGCTCGACATCCATTTTCAGTAGATCAGGATCACACACCATATATGCAAGATGTGCAAAGGGAAAATTTGCAGGCACCCCTCACTTAAATAATTAATTTAAATTTCCATCATTCTTGAAGCAAATGCACATTTTTTTGCTGCACAGTGCCAGGAGTTTTAGTTGAGTATTGTGAGTAAGATCCTAATTTCAGCTGGCACAGTGCAATAAAACATAGAATGTAGAATTATACAGCACAGTACAGGTCTTTCGGCCCACAAAGTTGTGTCGACTATGTAACCTACTCTAGAAACTGCCTAGAATTTCCCTACCACATAGCTGTCTATTTTTCTAAGCTCCATGCACCTATCTAAGAGTCTCTTAAGAGACCCTACTGTATCCACCTCTATCACCATCGCTGGCAGTGCATTCCACACACCCACCTTCAAAGTAAATTTCAAAGTTCAAAGTAAATTTATTATCAAAATATATATGTCACGATATACAACTGTGAGATTCATTTTCTTGTTGGAATTCACAGTAGCTACAAGAAACTATTAGAAAAACGGAAGGCTATGGGTAACCCTATGTAATTTCTAAAGTAAGTATATGTTCAGCACAGCATTGTGAGCCGAAGGGCCTGTATTGTGCTGTAGGTTTTCTATGTTTCTAAACACAATAGAATCAATCTGGACAGGACAAGTGACCAGTGTGCAAGAGACAACTGTGCAAATACAAACAGGAAGAAATGAAATAATAAAATAAACATCGGTGATATGAGATGAAGAGTCCTTGTGAGTCTAAAGGTTTTAGGAACAGTTAAGTGATGGGGTGATTGAAGTTATCCTCTCTGGTTTGGTTGAGGGGTAATAACTGTTAAACAGTTATTGTTAAGTTTCCAGTTAATAGCTTTAGCTAAATGCAGCTCTGTAAATAATGCTACCGTGGGATGCTCCAATCAAATTTTGAAAGACAATCAAATTGCGATCAATATTTTAATTTGTAATCATATCGGGAACGATTCTCTGATGCATTCAATGAATCATTCAACATGTACTAAATAGAAGTAAGCTGAAAAGTAATTCAGTTCTTAACATTCTGCCTCCAAAGCCACCATTTTAGGACTGAGTATGAGCAGCTGAAATCTGAATTCCGGCAGAATTCTCTAATTTTATAAACCATTTCCCTCCCTCCCCCATTCAAAACAGTGGGGAAAAATGCTTAGATCTTTAAGGCACAGGAACCATTCTGGAGAAAAAAAAATTGTGTTGAAACTCTGTGGTTTTGCCACATGTAAACTAGAGCTGTGCTCTGACAGGTTTCAAAATAAGATGATGAGGCTGTTTCAAGTTCACTCAAATGTAAGCACTGTCAATACCACAACTAGTAACAGGAAAATTGCTTTATATCTTCAGAGTTGTTAAATAAATTTGTTTAGCAATTTCTGTCACCGTGAATTTTGTTGTAGTTAGATTTCTAAGAAATTGTAAGAATAAGATTATTATTACTTTTAATTTTATCCTTTAAATTCTGGAATTTGCAGTACACTTTTGTTATATGAAACTTTTGTCGGCTTTCTGTAATACACAAAAGAATGAATCAAAACACTGTGCTTGGTACATTTGATCTGAGGTAGCGCACCAGCTAGTCACATCTTAACATCAATTGGTCAATTAATGAATCCAGTTCAAATATACTGTACTTCTGAGTTCTTTCAAGGTCCTTCTATCAAATCCCTGTATTTAGTTTCGTGGAAACAATATGGACTGTTGGACGTGCTGCGTCCATTGCTGCTTGGTCTCTGGAGTTTTAAACGTCTGAAGTATGTGTAATAGAATAAAGAAAGAAGAAAAAATGATGCACATTGCAAATGAATTTGAAATGTATGAAAAGAATATTGAGCACAATGCCGTAGGGTCTTTTATTCAGCATATTGGGAGAAAGTATGTCAACTGGCAATTAAGAGATTTCATTGCATCAGAAATTCTGTCCACAATTCATAGAGAAAAAAATTATTCCCACTGTCTTTTTCTGTTCCTCTCATATGGGAAGTATTAAGTTCATGTTGAAAGAATCTTGAAATTTAAGTACCTTACCAGTGGTTCAGCTCAAGAAGATATTATTCATTCCTACTGTTTCTTTGTGCAACATTGCAGCTAAATCATATCCTGCCTGTACATTGCCGTCAGTCAGTAGCCATTGCCAGTATGACTGGACTTGTGAAGTCTGGTGCTGTTTCTTCTCACTGTTGACCAGCAAAAGCTGAGGTCAACTGACATGTACTTAACATCACGTGACAGGTATCAACAAACTTGAGACAAACCTAGGGGAAAACTGTATAACCCAACTGCTCCCTAGTAAACTTACTTAAACTATTGAGCTATCTGCTCCTTGCCTGAAACCATAATTGGCATTGATTATAAACCAGCATGCTAGCTTTTAAGAGCTTTGCCCAAATAGCCATTTCCTATTTAAGTATTTTGATGTGTCCATGTGCTACTTTAGTTGAGATCCTAGTGTTTCTTTAAGCTGCTATCTCTGAAGTTCCATTTTCTGAAAAGACTGATTGGAAAGTCATCAGGAAAAGAAATGTTGACTGCCTTTTGCATGCATGTTTCAGGGATTCTGAAATTCATGTAGTACTGTTTCCATTACATTATGGTTTCCTGTTCTGCTGTTTATGTCATACTGTAGATCAGCCAACTGAGCAACCTACGAGGGGTGATTGATAAGTTCGTGACCTATGGTGGAAGGAGTCAATTTTAGAAAACCTAACACATTTATTTTTCCTACATTTACACACTTAGTCCAGCGGTTGTGGAGCATACGGATCCCTTCTTTGTAGAAGTCGGCGTCTTGGACCTCCAGAAAGCGATCCACAGCAGGGGTGATTGATAAGTTCATGACCTAGGGTAGAAGGAGGAGTTATACAACTCTCGTTACAAACACGTGCAGTTCAACTCTTTGAGTGATTATACAGAAAGTTTGAAGTTAATAACTCATCTCCATTGCAGATTGGAGACTCGCTGTCTCATATCTGTTCATTGAGTAAATTGTGCTTATGAAATCTGTTGGAGATTTTTGTTTTATCATTCTTAACAAAGTTCCTTTTTGATTTTGTCATGGCAAATCACAGAAGTTGAATCATTTTCTAGAATGTATGTCCACCAGATTCCAGCACAGCATGGAATCACGCATCTTGGTCTGATGCCACAATTGCATTTATCTGCCTTTTGAAACTAGCGATGGAAGCCAGTGAAAGAGGTTTACCAGCCACTGTAGACAGGCCAAATGAACAGGTGAGGATGAAGCTAGCAGACATAACATTGAAATAATGTGAATATAGAAGTTATTTTTCTAGCAATTTGTAAAATGTTGCTCAGAGGATCTTGGTGCCCTTGACTATGAATCATTGAAAAATAACTTACTGATACAGTAACCAATTAGAAAGGCAAACAATGTTTTTTTAATATATCACAAATTGATTTCAAGTACAAGTGTAATACCATCATTCATCATTAATATAGAGTCTTGGTGAGACCGTATCTGGAACAGGCCTGGCTTCTCAGCCTAAGGAAGTATATATCTATGACAAAAGAAATGGGGGAGAATAAAAGAAATAAGAGTCATTGAAGTGAGATTGAGAGGTGAATGCATTGAAATATACGAATATTTTTAAGCATAGCTGCAAGGATGATATTAACTCTATGTTGGATATCCAGAACTAGGGACTGTTGCTGAATGTGAGAGTTAGTCTTTTAGGACTGAAGTGTGAAATTTCTTCCATCGAAGTTCAGTGAATTTTTGGAGTTCCGTACCTCAAAGAGCAGTGCTGGTTCAGCCACAGACTAAATAAAAGACATAGATTAACTTCTGGATATTACAGGCTATGGGAGGAGAATAGGGAAGTGTTTTGAGGTAGTGGATCTTACTAAATAGTGCAGTTGGAATCACTTTCACAGAGGCACGCAAGAATGCAAGTGCTGGAGTCTGGAACAAAAGGAGAGAAATAGCTGGAGAAATTTGGCAGGTCAGGCAGCATGTGTGGAGTTCCATGTTTCAGGTCGGGACCCTTCATCTGGACCCGATCTTGTGCTGTCTTTAGACTCTCTAGTACAGTGAAAACCTGCACAAATTTTGGGAAGCAGTTCCCTCTTGTATATTTTTACTTTGTATTTGAGTACAAGAGTTGGGATGTCATGTCACAACTGTACAAGATATTGGCGAAACAATGCTTGGAGTATTAAGCACAATTCTAGTCATTCAGCTTGGAACCTGGATATTAAGCTGAAAAGGGTGCAGAAGAGATTCATAAGGATGTTACTGGGACTGGATGGCTCAAGTTGTATGGGGAACCTGGATAGGCTGGTGCTTTTTTCCCCCTGCATATAGAGGAGGAGTGACTTTGTAACGATGTATACAAATTGTGAGATGAATTGTCAGTCTTTTTCCCCAGGGTAGCAAAATATAAAACTGAAGGGCATAGATCAAAGGTAAGAGAGAAAAATATTTAAAGAGGACCCACATAGCAAATTATTAACACATATAGTGAGGCAGGTGAGTCAAATGAGCTGCCAAAAGAAGTGGTGGGCTCTGGTACTAAAGAAAATTTAAGGTCATTTAGACAGCTATATGGATAAGCAAAGTACATAGGAATATGGCAGATACTTGGTCAGCATGGACATGTTGAGCCGAAAGGCCTACTTCTGTGCTGTATAAATCTGACTATACTTGTTCTGTTTCAGTGGCTTCTTATAAGAAATTCCACAAATATTCCTGCTCCCAAATGAAATGCTTAAAAAAACACTCACAGCAGCATCAAATATTTACAGAGCTGGTGAAGAAGATTTGTTGCTGTTCTCTTTGGCCAGCTGAAAAATCCCATATCTTCCAATAAATTGAGACTCTCATTTCTTTTTTGGTGTCCTAACTTGAACAAACAGGCAACTATCCATCTCCATTTTTATGCAAGTTTCATTATTCTTCTTTGTAGTTTTGGCTCCTCTGATGAATATCATTGCTCATGAGATCAGTCGAGGCATGAATACGATACAGTTTGTCCTGTCCACTCTGGGAAGGAGCTAATTGGAGTCTGCAGAATTGGCTGCATTTACAAGCGTATCATTCGATTTATGAGAGAATAACAATCCTCAAAATTGTTAATGCTCAGAGCAAATTGTTTTACTCAAGTTCAATTAACTTCTTCACTGCCACTAGAACCTTACTTAAAGGTTCGAAGGTTCATTTATTATCAAATATACAACTCCGAAATTATTCTTCTCTGGGTAGCCATGAAACCAAGAAGGAAAAGAAAGGCAGCATAATGATCAATTCTCAAATCACGCGCACAAAAAAGCGACCAAAATAGAAGAGGCATGTTGACCCCAAAATCCCTCGTCTCGCAAAAAGAACAAAGTAGAACAGGCACGTTGACCCCAAAATCCCTTCTCTCACAAAAAAAAACAAACAAAACAGAACAAGCACATCATCTCCCCCTCCCTGCACAAATAAATGAGAAAGACCAAATGAAAAACACAGAATATACAAAAAACTATTAAGACTGGAAAAAAAAGTCTGTAGTCCAAGTCCATATCCAAAACGCAGAAAACCTGGGCAACACTCTCCAGGGACAGCAGCAGGCTCTCCCCTCTCCAGTACAGAGCTGTCAAAAGATAGGCAGCCGGCACTCGCCTTCAGCATTCGCCTTTACGTTTCAATATCCCTTGTCGCTTTAATCAGTAAACAATGGAATCTTTCATCGACAAAATTGAGTCAAACACCAGCTCGTGCCCGTCCCACAGCCTGCCTGCCATGAGGTTCACTCACGTTGCCTCTGCCTCCCGGAATCCTCTTGGAGACTAAAGGAAGGATGTTAACACATTGGAATAATTTACTAGATTAATAATTGGGTTGGACACAGCGTGGAGAGGTTGTAAAGTCTGGGCTGTATTCACTAGAAGGGAGAAGGGACCAGACTAGAAGCTTTTGAAGAATCTTGACAGGTGGATGTGAATGTATCGCCTTGTAGGAGAATCGAACCAGGTTAACTGATTTAAAATACATACGAGGACATCCATTTAAGATGGAAATGAAGCTTTTTTTTATCGTTAGTGGATTGCAAGACTTTGGAACTTCCAGCTGTGTGTGGCAAGGGAAGCAGAGTGGTGGAAATTTCTAAGACAGAAATGTAGACTCTTGATAAGGAACGGGAAGATTAATGTGGAGAGGAGGATACAATCAGACCAATCAGGAATGGGAGAACAGGCTCGAGGGGCTGAGTGTTGCACTATACCTTCTGAATAATGTTTGTATCAGCAGTGCATGACTTGAGCAGTACATGCAATGTGAGTGATCATGAGGCACATACTGTTCCTCATTATTGTACATGCTGTTTCACTGAAAGCACTCAGTTCTCCAAGTGCTGAGATCTTTGTCGAGACACGGAGAAGGAATCAGAAAATGTGCAAAAATTATATAGATATATATTGAGTTTGGATTCTCATAACTCTTGGTATTAAGTGGTGGATGATAATTGGCTGAGAGCCAAGAAAAAACAAGCTGAGGTGTATCTCAGTAAAATTCAAAAGATGAGTTATATCAACGAATGAGAATGTTCAGATCTACTTGGTTTTTTTTAAAAGAAGTAAGTTATGCACAGAAAGTTTAAATTTGGAACTATCTGTTGTCATCAACAGTCAACTTTGCTTTCTATAAACACATTGTTTTTGAGCATGCGCAGACCAATTAAAGAATTATACAAAGCAGCTTTGTGCATAATGTCTTGATGTAGGGTCTCGGCCCAAAACATCAGCTATCTATTCATTTCCATAGATGCTGCCTGACCTGAGTTCCTTCAGCATTTTGTGAGTGTTTCTTAAGATTTCTAGCATCCACAGAATTTCTTGTGTCTTCAGGCATACATTGACGTGCTGCTGTCTTATGTGATAAATATGCTAACCTAATATTCCCATTGTTAGAGGCACTACAAGAAATCATTTTTGTTCAAAAATCCATTTGTAAACATGAAAACTGTCATAATGAAGATAGTGGATTGTTCACCAAACCATGTAACGACTTGGTGAGTAAAAGTAATCTTGATGCAAAATATATCTTCCTACCTTTTAAATGTGTAGCTAATTTTAACTTACAAGGGCACAGCGGTCTCTACTCCAACCACTTCCTGTAACAACCTATTTAATGTTTCCAACAAACCTCCACTTGAATTTTCTCTAAGCTTCTATTGCAGATTGCATTAAATCGGTGAGCACATGTTGCCAACTGCTAATTAAGTTCAAGTTTATTGTCATCTGACTGGACATGTATATGACCAAATAAAACAATGTTCCTCCGGACTAAACATATAACACCCACAGCACATAAATCAAAATATTCCCATTAATATTACCATAAATCCTCAACTCTGCTTTGGGCCTTTTGTCTGCAATGCTGCCGGTAAATGTCACAAATAGGGGGAGAGAGATCCTCTTGGCACTCTCAATGGTGCACCTGTAGAAAGTTGTTAGAATGGGGGCACTCCTCCATCTCCTCAGAATATGTAGACACTGCCATGCCTTCTTGACTAGTGAGAAGGTGTTGACAGTTCAGGTGATGTGAATACCAAGGAACTTTGTGCTTTTCACTCTCTCCACGGCAGAGCCATTGATATGTAATGGAGAGTGGTCAATCTCCGCCTTCCTGAAGTACACAATCAGCTCTTGTGTCCTGTCCATATTGTGACTCAGGTTGTTGAATTGGGGGATGGGGAGTAGGTTTGGTAACTGTGGTCTTGCCATAATCGTCCGTCCTCCCTCAGTACAGTAGAGCTGCCAGGGAACTGGCAAATGAAACATCTTTGTTCAAACCAGGTGCATTTAGTTAGTTTAGCCTTGGTTATGGGAAGGTGTTTAAGAACAATAATCAGAAAGTAAAAGAAAGTCATCTGGATATATTTGAGTTGATAAAGAGCCAATCTGGAACTTTTAAAGGAAAGCCACATTAAATTGACATGAGATTTTTGAGTTCTCAGAAAACATGGGAAGAAGAAATGTAGCAGACATTTTATGATGTGGATTTTCAGAGGTGCATAATGAAGTTCCACACAGGGCTAGATAGTGAAATTGAGTTTGTCAGTTGCAGCAGGAACAGAAATGTGTTTGATTAAAGGCAGAAATGCAGAAAGTAAAGTTAAAGTTTTGTTTATCAAGCTAGACGATGTTAAACAGTGGTACTTTGCAGAGTTTGATGTGGGGTGGGGCCACTTCTGAATCAGAATCTGGTTTATTATCACTGACATACATCATAAAGTTGTGTTTCAGCAATATAGTGCAAGACACAAAAATTTCTAAAGTAACTGTAGAACTATTGCCCAGCACATGAGACACTATGAAGAGGAAACTGAGATGGTGTGGCCACATAACAAGATCAAGTGGACTCTCAAAGACTACTCTTCAGGGAACAGTGCAGGGAAAAAGAAAGGGCAGACAACATTGCAGAGTGGACCGGAGAGAGCTTTGTCACAACCCAGGCACTCACCCACAACCGTGAGAGATGGAGGCAACTGGTGCAGTGCTCATCTGTACATCACCCCTACGAGCCAGGCAGGTTGCAGGATCCGTGACCGTAACTGTACAAAGATAAATAGTTTAAAAGACATGTGATGAGGTAAAATGCATGGATCAGTCAGAATTCTGATGACAGACAAGAAGATGTTCTTAAAATTGAGTGCAGTTCTTCAGACCATCTCCTTCCTCAGTGGTAGTATCAGGAAGAGTTAATGCCCAGGATGGCAAGGGTCTTTAATGATGGATGCTGCCTTCTTGGTGCAGGGTAGAATGTTGTAATTTGTGAATGGTGCAGAACTTGGTGTGCTTAAACAGCAAGAAGGATTATAATAGACCACAAGAGGATATAAGCAAGCAGAAAAGTTGGACAGGTGGCAGTGGAAATTTAGTCTGGAAAAGTATGCAGTGATGCAGTTTGTCAGAAAGAATGATAAAAGAGGGATTGGCACAATTGAATTGAATTGACATTATTACTTACATCCTTCACATACATGACGAGTAAAAATCTTTACGTTACATCTCCGTTCAAATGTGCATTGTACAATTTTTTTTGTGCGTGTGCCATACTCTGCCAGAGCCTCGGCGACGACTTTTTCAAAATGGTTGTCTTGGAGGAAAGATTCTGTGAGTGGTCCCCCACGTTCTTCTCACAGGGCAATTTTTTTTTAACGAGACCGACACTCAAGCCGGCACGGATGGAAAGTGTGCCCGGGGCAGCCCGACTGGATTCAAACTCAGGAACCTTCGCTCCGGAGTCCGGCACTGATCTCGCTGCGCCACCAATTATAGTAATTTATAATAAATATTATGTACAAGAGGGTAGTCAATATAACATAGATCTAATATAACGTAATCCCAAAAGATGCACATGATCAGAGAGAACAGGGTGTGTGTATGCATAAATCTTTTTTAAAGTGACAGTATAATTTGGGAAATTAACTAGACCAGATAAAATTCTGAATTCATAAATTCAGGGAGGTGATACAGTGGTAATACTAGTTTGGCTACATCTTGAATATTGTATTCAATTTTTGGTCATCTCTCATTAGGAATGATGTGAATGTTCCAGAGAGGGAACAGAAACTGTTTCTCAGAATAGTTCCCCCACATAAATGATTCCAGTTACAAGGTTAGACTTGGAAAAACTACTCTTAATAATTTCTCCTTTGGCTCCTCCCACTTCCTCCAAACTAAAGGTGTAGCTATGGACACCCGTATGGGTCCTAGCTATGCCTGCCTTTTTGTTGGCTTTGTGGACAATCTATGTTCCATGCCTATTCTGGTATCTGTCCCCCACTTTTCCTTCGCTACATCGACGACTGCATTGGCGCTGCTTCCTGCACGCATGCAGAACTCGTTGACTTCATTAACTTTGCCTCCAACTTTCACCCTGCCCTCAAGTTTATCTGGTCCATTTCCGACACCTCCCTCCCCTTTCTAGATCTTTCTGTCTCTGTCTCTGGAGACAGCTTATCCACTGATGTCTACTATAAGCCTACTGACTCTCACAGCTATCTGGACTATTCCTCTTCTCACCCTGTCTCTTGCAAAAACGCCATCCCCTTCTCGCAATTCCTCCGTCTCCGCCGCATCTGCTCTCAGGATGAGGCTTTTCATTCTAGGATGAGGGAGATGTCTTCTTTTTTTAAAGAAAGGGGCTTCCCTTCCTCCACTATCAACTCTGCTCTTAAACGCATCTCCCCCATTTCACGTACATCTGCTCTCACTCCATCCTCCCGCCACCCCATTAGGAATAGGGTTTCCCTGGTCCTCACCTACCACCCCACCAGCCTCCGGGTCCAACATATTATTCTCTGTAACTTCCGCCACCTCCAACGAGATCCCACCACTAAGCACATCTTTCCCTAACCCCCTCTCTCTGCATTCCGCAGGGATCGCTCCCTACACAACTCCCTTGTCCATTCGTCCCCCCCATCCCTCCCCACTGATCTCCCTCCTGGCACTTATCCGTGTAAGCAGAACAAGTGCTACACATGCCCTTACACTTCCTCCCTTACCACCATTCAGGGCCCCAAACAGTCCTTCCAGGTGAGGCAACACTTCACCTGTGGGTCGACTGGGGTGATATACTGCGTCAGGTGCTCCCGATGTGGCCTCTTATATTTTGGCGAGACCTGACGCAGACTGGGAGACCACTTTGCTGAACATCTACGCTCTGTCCGCCAGAGAAAGCAGGATCTCCCAGTGGCCACACATTTTAATTCCACATCCCATTCCCATTCTGACATGTCTATCCACGGCCTCCTCTACTGTAAAGATGAAGCCACACTCAGGTCGGAGGAACAACACCTTATATTCCGTCTGGGTAGCCTCCAACCTGATGGCATGAACATCAACTTCTCTAACTTCCGCTAATGCCCCACCTCCCCCTCGTACCCCATCTGTTACTTATTTTTATGCACACATTCTTTCTCTCACTCTCTTTTTTCTCCCTCTGTCCCTCTGAATATACCTCTTGCCCATCCTCTGGGTTCCCCCCCCCCTCGTCTTTCTTCCCGGACCTCCTGTCCCATGATCCTCTCGTATCCCCTTTTGCCTATCACCTGTCCAGCTCTTGGCTCCATCCCTCCCCCTCCTGTCTTCTATCATTTTGGATCTCCCCCTCCCCCTCCAACTTTCAAATCCCTTACTCATTCTTCCTTCAGTTCGTCCGGACGAAGGGTCTCGGCCTGAAACGTCGACTGCACCTCTTCCTACAGATGCTGCTTGGCCTGCTGTGTTCACCAGCAACTTTGATGTGTGTTGCTTGGAAAAACTAGATCTTTTCTTTGAAAAAAAGAAAAAAATGCTATGAAATCTGACAGAAGTGGACTAAACCATAGCTAATTTAGATCGGGTTATTAAAGGGATTAGTGAATGGTTCACAAACCAGGGGCAAATATTTAATGTTGGAGGGAAAGGACTAGAGGAGAAAAAACAACGTTTTTTACAGAGCAGATTTGTTTTGGCCCTGGCATCTGTAAATATGGTGTAAAAGTCAGAGTTTACAGAAGTGATTAGGATAGGCATGTCAGGAAAATTAATCTGCAGAACGATTGCAAAGCACAGATGGAAGCATCAGTAGGGTTGCTCTACTAGCTGCCAGTGCAGGGCTTAATGGACTGAATGCTTAATTCTGAATGCAAGCATGAGACAGACAGTACGCTGCATATTTTGGTCCCTTCATCACCCAGTATGCCAACAATGACTTAACCAGTTAAAGAACCCTCAAAGTGTTGCCTTTGAACTTTTGAGTTGTACCCTTGAATTCTATTACTTACATCATTTCTGTATTTGTTATAATACTCTTGCATCAATAGTTTCCAGAACTTAGTGGACTATTTTTAATATTTAATGGTCAATTTACTTGGGGCTGAATTTGACTCAAAGATAATAATCCAAATCATTCCAATCAGGATTTTATGCACACACTGAGAGGTGGGCTTATTCACAGTTTTGCCATGAAGGAACTGAATCTATCAGTTGATTTTATCCCCTGTTCCCATGCATAGAGAACAGCAGTGGACCCTGGTTTGCCAGGCTTCTCTATCATTCTGGTGGCCACCACCTCTCAGTTATTGAGTTCGGCAGGTCTGGTGCAGGAATCTGCAACCCATTCATTCTAACCTGGCAAATTAGAAGGCGGAAAGTATTTCTTTCTTTTGGAAGTTATTAATGTTTTCAATCATTTCTGAAATCTCAAAAATATATCAATTTCTTTTAGATTTTTACTTCCATATTGTTTTCAAATATGGAAGTAAATAATCTTAAATCCTGTTTAAAATTCAATGTTGTATTTGACATCTGGCAAAATTCTACTTTCCAAATTTGCCTCTTGTCAAAGCCCAATAGAAATTGCCTGTGGAACAGAGTGTCAGTACCACACAATGATGTCCTAGCTCTCATCCAAACCATGCTGCTATTTTTAGGTGTTGAGAGCCAATACAACCAAATCATTACATCTGGCTTAGCTACCTATGGACATATGGAGACCACAGGCAGCAAGCCAGGTCGAGTAAAATCTGACCCAGACTTTTCATAACTCTTGAAAGCAATTGGTAAAGTTCATTGCAAGATGTTCTTAGTGACTGTTGTTTGATTATGATTAAGTAGTACATCAGAGGTGCTTTCTCCTTTAAGATCATGTAATCTGCTGAGAGCATTGATCAAAATCCCAACTCATCATTCAAACATGTGATTCTAAAATGTAATATATTTCATACATTTTCTGGTATTTATTGTGGTAAATAGGCCAATCAAAAAAATTTATGATCTTGTAAGTTAAAATTATGTTTCAAATCTATCATTGCAAATGAACCTAATATAAAAGCAGCAGAGGGTTTTAGCAGTAAGGATACATTTTTCTGAATTGTTTTAACAAACCCAATTTCCAACAAACTTAGACCTAAATACTGTAGAAACTTGATGTAAATCTCTAATTTTAACCAATTATTTTTGATTTAATTGTTTGAAGTTTGATCATGATGTCCCAAGCCATATTTAGATGAGCTAAACCTTGTGTTAGCTGTTGTCATATTCTGTTGAAGAAAGGTCCATGCTTTTACCAGACACCTGCAATGAAGCTACAGAAGTTATACATTCAGTAGATTCCCTGGTTTATGTATTTAATGGTTTAAGTACAATACCTGGGGATATATCTTAAAGCTAATCAGAATGAATAGGTACTCAGTTTTATTTATACCTTGTGCAACACACACAATGCTGGAGAAACTCAGCAAATCAGGCAGCACCTGTGGAGGGGGAACAAACAGTCAATGTGCAACATCATTCATTCCAATATTGATGTCTCTTTTTGGTATTTTTTTACAATGCGCTACTGACATTGGGCCCAAAGGCATTAACTTACTAAAACAAAAAGAAGAGAAAATTAAAGTCACAGCAAATCAGATACAAATCTGATTTCAGTGCTAGACCACTTATTATTGTTTTCACAGAGAAAAATTCTTCAAAATCAACCGGATTTTATTTGAAGTATTCTGCTTCCTAATCGTACAAAAAGTAGCATTACAATATTTCCAAAGTATTTATTAATATATTACATTTGAGAAAAGATGACAATAAACATGATGCCTATGGCAGAGTTTGCTGCCGAAGTAACACAAATTAACGTTGCTTGTAATCAATTATGTGCAACCAGAGGGTGAGCCCCACATGGAGCACGTGCCAATATCCGGAATATTGATGTTCAGGTTTAGCTGATCTTTCTTTCTTTGCAAATGCATTCACTTTTGTGAAGTTGCTAAATTGGTGTGGTAGAGGCTAACCACATTCACGCATTCTAAATATCTGTTAGCACATTTCACAATATAGTAAGCACAATTACCAATCAACCTCTTTAGGACCTAAAATTAAGTGTGAATTTCTATCTTTTACAGTTCAAAATCATTTTGAAAAATGTTAAAACTATCACATTTTGAAAGGACATTCTTGCTTGTCTTTTTTTCCTCTCTACTGGCATAATATGATTTTCTTTCCTTCCTGTGTGCGTGGGCGTGTATGTGTGTGTGTGTCTCTCTCTCTCTCTCTCACTCGCTCATTTATTTATTTATTAGTTTCTTCAATCCATTTTCTTTTTAGTCCTTCCAAAACCTCCTGTCTTTCACAAGTGTCCTCTGCCCCATTTGTTTCTGCCACACCATCACCAGCTCACATGTTCACCAACCAAAGGGACTTTTTGACTTGACTTTTGCAGGGACATGTCTTCACCTGGCTCGAAACTTCAAACAGGTGTTAGTTGAGGTATCTTTTACCTGGTTCTACAGTCTAGCAATCCAGAGAGGAGGGCAGTTCAGTTGAAATGGAGAAATTTTAAGGGAGACAAATTTCTTGTCTGATCATCACCACATAAACCCATCTATAAAGTAGGTTTAATCATTTTATATCATTTTAAATAGGTGATTATGATAATAGCACCAGTTTAAAGTGTTTTTAAAAAAACAGAAGTTGATTAAATTAAATGTGCCGAGAACTTTATAAAGTGGAGAGTTTATTAGTAATCATTCATTATTAACACTAAGCAACATTTGTTTTTTTGGTGTGACAGCTGTCATAGATATGGAAGGTGATGCTAACCCTGCCAGCACCATCTGTTCTCACTTCCACCACATATGTGAAATACATGTCTACCAAACAAGTGACAGCTTATCTCCATTCCTGATTGCATTTCTGTTCTAGATCATTTTTAGCACTAGTGGTAACTTGAGCTCATGTTCCCTTTCATATGAGCATAGATACAGCAATAACAAATTGGATAATAATTTTATGTAACAGTTAAAGTGGTAAAATACCTCAAATTATAGTTACAATATTGAACAGAATTTGACTTCAAGTAATCACTGATGGTTTAAAAGGGTGGTTTGTAGATTGCAATTTGAAGAAAGCGGAAGTTGTTGAAGAGAATTCTTTGGGATAGGGTTTGTATACATTTAAAATGCATGGCCTGACTGGGGGCAGTCACTATAGCTCTGTATGGGACAGGTCATGTCTTACAAAAGATTTGAGTTGTTTAAGGAAGTGATAGGTGAAGATAGGGCAGTAGATGTTACCTAGTAAGGCATCTGACAATGTCCCGCAATGTACGCTGATCCAGAAAATTAAAATGGGATCCACGGTGACCTGGTAGTTTGGGTTCAGAATTGGCTTGCCCATCAAAGGCAGACATTAGCAAAAGGGTGCTATCTTGATTAGAGACCCCCCCCCCAATGGCTAGTGATGTTCCGAGGCCTTTGACGTTTGTAATATTTATATGAGTAGGTTAGTAGGTCTGCAGATGACACAAAGATGGAAGTTGTGGATAATGCAGAAGGTTGTAAAAGGATACAGCAGAATATCGATCAGCTACAGATACTGTATGAGTGGAGAAATGTCAGATGAAGTTTAATCAGGCAAGTACGAGCTATTCCACTTGAGAGGTCAAATGTAAGGGGAAAGGATACAGTTAATGGCAGGAATACATGGAGGGATCTAGGGGTCCACATCCGTAGCTCCCTGAAAGTGGCTATTCAAGTAGATAGAGTGTTGGAAAAGGCATATGGCATGCTTGTATTAGTTGGGGTATTGAGTATAAGAGTAAGGAAGTTATGTTGCATTTTAGATATGCCATTATGTGTCCAATTATGATAACTCTATTACAGGAAGAATGTTGGAGGCTTTGAAATCGGTGCAGAAGAATTTTACTGGGATGCTGCCTGGATTAGAAGGTGTGAGCTTTCGGAAGTGTTCGAACAGATTTTAGTTGTTTTCTCTGAAGCTTCGGAGGCTGAGTGGAGACCAGATAGAAACGTGTAAAAACAAGAGAGGCATAGATATGGTAGAAATGAAAACATGCATTTAAGTTGAGAGTGGAATTTTTAAAATGAGATTTGTAGAGTAAGTAATTTTTTACGCAGTGGTTTGTATTTAATATTTGGGATTTGAGGAAAATTTGATTTCCAGAGCCTGATTTTATCCAGCGACTTTCACAAATATGATTTATGCTATTATTGCTCATGACAAGCAGGTATGTACTAATTTGGAAAACAAACCATTAATTTCAGTCTCTTGAGTGTCAGTGGTGCCAAGTACTGGGGTGTCTATATTGGCCACCTACAGTAGTGAAGAAGAAAGAGGAATGTCAATTATTCCAACTAATCCTGCACAGTTGCCTTGCTTTTTAAGAAGGGCAATTATAAAATGCTACTAATAGGCTAGACATTTGAGGGGCATGAAATGGCTGTTAATGAAGCAGCAACAGGGTTGAATTGTTCTGTGCATAATAATTAATATTTTGGCTCAAAAAAGTCCTTCATTACTGCAGATGATTTTTAATGTGTTATATTGGGCTTAGCTTGCTGCTTGTTTAGAACATGTACGAAGGAACTGTTTTTTACTTTTGGTTCTATACAAATGGGGCAGCAAAGACTTCAGGAGGGAGGAAAGTTTCTTCTTTCAAAAAAAAAGTTGAGATTTTTTGATGTGGCCTTCCTACCCACCTATCATCCCCCACTCTTTCCAATGCATACGTTATGTAAAATACTTCAGAAGGATACAGTACTGACTAGTCTGTGAATGTTTGAAAGCTGCAGTAAGTGCATTTTTTGCATAGAATGTTAAATTTTCTTTCTAACTTTTGAATGTGCTGCCTTGCTATCCAACAGATAGTGACTATTAGTAAATAAAAGACTGATCCTGAGTCATGCAGGGCAGAATTTGAGAAATGACTAGAACTCAGAGCTGTTATAATAGTAATCACCAAGCAATGAGGATAGACCAGTACCAGTACCATCATATTTTGCAATGTGCTAACCTTAAAAGCCTAAAAGGCTTCAGTAACATCAATTGACAGACCTATGTAGGTCACGTCAAGAGAAAAATTGGGATCTGAAATGAGGCATGAATCCATTAATATCGGACATCTGAGCTTTTTCAGAGAAACCATTTATCTCTTCTATTGATCTCGGATAGATCAATGAAATTTTGTAAAGAGGGTTCTGTGAAAACCTCACTTGTGCTGAAAAGCTTCATGCAACTATAAAATTGTGCATTTTGTATAACATAATGTGTCACAGCATAACATAGAAGGAACGATCTGAAGTGCATGTTCATATGTGGATGAGGAAATGTCATTGTGTTGTGGACCAACTATCTGAAACATTGTGTACTTTTGCTAAAATATTGCTAAAAGCTAAAGTTCAAAGAGCTTTTTGTGCCATGGGTTATTATACAAATCAGTGAGATGTATATTTTTTCTGTTATGTCTCCATCTACAGAGCCCAGAGGAAATATTAATGTGATAATCCAAACCTTACACTTTCTTTAACTGCTGTATTCATTAAAAAAAAACACGACAGATGAACCCATCATTCTTCATCACTTCAGGCAGTCTCTCAGGATTGAGGATTTACTATCACTCTGGCTGTTACACCAGGATCTTCCACAAATGGGCAGAAGATGCTAGCCAGGGCAGATGAGTCAGTAGTTCAAGTGATGTGACCCTTCCTCCACTCATACAGGTGAACCTTCAAAGGTTCTCAACACTATATCAAGTGCTCCTTCTCTACACCTGTACATCAGAGATTCTCAGGAGATGGTGGGAATATTACACTTGTTCAGGGAGGCTTTGGGCACATTCTTAAACCTTTTCCTCTCTACTTGTTAATCTCTTCCCAAGACGGAGCTTGGAAAAGAGTCTTTGCTGTGGAACTTGGTGCCGGGTACTTCAACAGCCAGGTCTGCTCAGTGGAGTGGACTGAACATAATGAGGGCTACCGTGCTGAGGCAGCTAGCCTGGTAATTTGGTAGGATTTTACAAAAATGGCTTTGGTAGTGTTTTTCCTGTGCATTGAGGCATGTCTTGTTGGTATTGTAGGTTGATCTGTACCAAACATGACACCCATCCAGGCTCATCCCAGTTGCCTATGTTTACCTCAAACCCAATAAATTTTTGCTGTTTATGTCCAACTGTCTTTTAAGATGTTATTGTACCTATTTAGCTACTTCCCTTTGCAACTTATTTGCATATGAGCCATTCTCTGTGTAAAGTAATGCTACCCTTCAGGTTCCTATTAAATCTTTCCCCTCTCATTTTAAACTTATGCCCACAAGACTTGATTCTCCAGCCCTGGAGAAAAAGACTGTGTGCATTCACCCTGATGACTATATGTACTTTTATATGATTACCTCAGAGTCCTATGTTCCAAAGTCATGCTGGCTTACTGAAGGCAAACGTTAATTTCATAATTGATGCCTGGTGGTTCTTGAAATATGATAAGTGATTCACTTTTTACAAAATCTTTACTATGAACCGACATTGTCAGAGTACAAGTGGGTATAGTTTGGGTAGATTGGTAGAGGATTTTTGCTTTGTGGATGCAGAGGATAAGGCTCATCATATTGTACTGCATGCTTCAGTGAACGAAGTGCTGATGGCTTAGAGCTTGGCTGCCAAGTGCACACAAAAGCAAGAGCCATCTGTGTCCTGAAGCTGCTCTGCTGAGATTTGGGAGATCTTGATTCTGGAATGTGGTCACCTTAAGGTGAAAATCTCAATTTAAGAAGCCACATATATGGAAGTCTAGAACTCTGGTATCAAGACTCTAGGCAGACCCAACAGTGACAGACTAAAATGATGTTCTCACTATCATGATGCTTAGCAGAATTACTTGGGTGAGATTTTAATAGCAGCAAGCGGCCAGATTAAAGGACAGGGTGAAGGGGAAAACTAAAAGAGCAACACTGTTTCCTTGGCGTGAGCTTAATTGTCCGGCATCGCAGTGACTCCAGGTTTAATCGGTGTGGTTTGGGATTGGACTCTGTCGTTCATGTTATGATGTGTTTCTGATTTCTGGTCACTCCTTTTTTTTGGTTGCATGGTTTTTTTGTTTCTTGGCTGTCTGTGGGAAGGCGAATATCAGAGTTGTATACTGCAAACATACTTTGATAATATATCTACTTTGAAACTTTGAAACCATCAGTGGAATTAGTGAGTGCTTCTGGGCCTTCAGCTCATGCAAGTACTATGATCATCAGTGCAGATGCCCCAATCCTTGAAGCTTTAAATGAAGACTTCTACTCCAAATTTGATAAAATCCTGATCCACATCCCAGTGGGAGACAAACTACAGTTCTTGTGCAAATTCAGCACAAGCGTGGAAAAAAACAAGATGTGATCACAGACTAAAACTTGTTAAAAAGTTGAGAGTAAGGTGCTGACGTAACCAACAACCTTTTTAGTCAGAAGCACAAGAGTGTGTGGCAATATCTCTGCTTCTAGGCTAGCTGCAGACGCAGGAAGCATTGCTTCAAACTGACGCATGTGCTGTACCTAGAGAAATTTCTGAGAATTATGGAAAAAATTCTATTAACCTTACCCCAACTTGAAGGTATAATTTGAGAGAATATGGAACATGTTCTCCAGGCTTACAATGTATTTCTCATTTCAAATTAACAGCCAAGTAAGTGTGTGTGGGTGTGTGTATGAAAATAACTGACATTTTTATGTTTATTGACAAATAATAATAAGAAACGGAATATGACAAACATTAACATTTCTAAATAGTCAGTTCAGGTATTACATGTTATATCTTAAAGATTTTTAAAAAATCTTCATGTACTTTAGTGTTTGACATAAACTGGTGTAATTCCATTTTAAATCATTATTTTGTTAGACTGTTAATAGATTCGTTCAGATGTGCTAATCCTTAAGACTCATTTAATACGCTCTTTGTCAGCGAGTATTTCACAGGAGTGAGGAACTTTACACTATTTTGATGAGCATTATCCCTACAATTGTTTAAGTAGCTGATCAATTAAGTAACAGTGATTGAGTCTACCCTTTACCATCAGGTTATGTCCAGAGTTTAAAAATACCTCTCAGTTAATTATTTGCCTCGAGTTTCTTCACATTTCTGTGTTTTTTAAAGTATCTTTTTTCTGCCATAAATTTTGGATGAAGGCGCCCAGTGGAAATCCAATGTTTAAATATTATAGCTTGAGAGATTGTTATTTGAACTAATGTTTCTGCATGTCGCTGCTTCTATCTTTTCTGTGCTGTTCAAACATTTTATGAAAGATTTAACATATCTCAAAAGGGAATCTGTTCTGTTTTGCTTATAGATGGTTTTCAGTTGTCCTGATAACAAAAACTTACAATCCTTAATAGTGAAATGTCTGGCTGTCTAAACCATAGTGGTGTTTTTTAAAAAATACTAACTTTCTTGTCCCAAAAGTCCCAAAAATATGATTCACACAACAAAATAGGAAGAAGACTATAGTTGGCAGTGAGAGGTGCAGATGAAATGATTACTGGTGGACTAACAGTTCATCTGTCCTCCCTGATGAAACTGGCTGGCCTCAATTCAGATCTTCACTGCGGAGTCTTCATTTTCATTATTGTTTGGTTCCTGGGGTGATGGCAGATGGATGATGCAACCACAATTAATTGTGGATTGCATTAATTCTGAGATACAGTCTAAACTTCTCACTACATCAATTGAAACAACAACCTTTCGAGGTTTTAACTTGTGGATTCCAAACTGAAGGTGCTAGTTTTGGGAGAAAAAAATTAACCATCTTTATTTCGTTGAATTGGTCCCTAACAAGATGAAACTCAAATATAAATTATTAAATCAATAATATAATCAATCTCAGAAACTGTCACAGTAACCAGCTCTGTTGTTATGTTCACTTTGGAACATTATATAATGTATTAGGGATATTGGTACTGTAACCATGTCTCAGTACAAAGAATTAAGTTGTAGCTTTAAATGAACCTCTATTGAACCACAAAGGATTCATAGATTAACTGACAGTATAGGGAAGTGGACCACATTCATACAGGATATTTTCTTAAATACATATTTAATGAAAGCAGTATAAATATTGATGCCTGATGTTACATCTAGATTTGACTATTTCAACATAATCCTGGTTAATTTTTCTTGTAAACCTGGTCATCACAATTCTGTTCCCCCTTACATAATTTCCACCATCTTGTCCCATTTTGTTTTTACATTGGCTCACAGTTAAGCAACATAACGTGTTTAAAGTTTATATTTCATTTTCAGCCTTGACCACCCTGTTGCTGTCATTAGTATTAAGATATCAGAACTTTTTGCTTATCTGACTGTTTAAAAATAATGCTTAATTGAACTACAACAGCCATGTAACTCTCAGGTAATTCCAAAAGCAAACTTGTACATTCCAAAATGTTTTAATACATCACGAGACGTCAACTAGCTCTACTTTAGCACTCCTCTCTTCTCCTTGAACCTTACCCCCTCTGCAGGCACTGCCATCCACTCTCTCTGCCCCAATCCCAATCTTGCCATCAAACCCCCAGACAAAGGGGGTGCTGTTGTAACGTGGTGGACTGACCTTGACCTTGCTGAGGCCAGGTGGCAACTCTCAGACACCTCATACCTACTGCTTTTAAGCAGACCCCATTTCAGACTGTCAGAAAACTGTGTCCAGCACCAACACTGACCTCCTCAACAAAGTTCCCTCTAATTTGTAATGACCAGTGTGCGCAAAAATCTTGTGCTGTGCAATTTTTTGCCCAGTGGCAACATGTGCGCACTGAATAATTTCTTCAATAAAAACAGTTTAAATAAGCCAGCTCTAAAACCTACAGGCAAATCATCGCAAACTTCACATTGTCAACAGTGTCCACATCAGAAACCGGAAAAGGAAATCTGATTGTGTACAATTGTGGAATATATTTAACATGCCAACAAGGTAGAGGGTGATGACCTTTTGTGCGCAGTTTAAATTCCTTTGTGCTAGTAGGAGAAGATGTGTGTATGCACACACCTTAGAGGGAACATTGTTCATCAACTCTGGAGAATTCCCATCCACTGCCACCAAACTCATAGTTCCCTTACTCTGCATTGCTCAGCTCCATCTCTACCCAAGATCTACAAACCTGACTGTCTGGATAGGCCATTTTCTCTGCCTGCTTCTGCCCCACTGAACTCGTGTCCTCGTACCTTGACGCCATTCTATTCCCCTTTGGTTCAATTCCTTCCCACCTACATCTGCAACATTTCTCATGCTCTTGCTCTCCTCACTAACTTTCAATTCCCTGATCCCTACTGCCTCGTTTTCACCTTCATCTTGAAAATTTCATTTGTCCTTGCATTCACAACTTTTGTAGAAATGCTGTATGTTCTATTACGTGCGGGAGGAAAAATAGCTACAAATTCAATTTTAAGTTTAATTGCTATTTAACATACATGAATATATCGAAACAAAACAGCATTACTCTGGGCATGGGCTCCTACAATGGCTCTTAGCAGCACAACCTGCATCGTGTTGTCCCTTCAGTTTCTCTCCCAACGAGCAACTTGCTGATGGAGTTGACATGCTGCACTTTAAATTCTTAATGTCCAGCAGGGTCTTGTGATCATAAAAAATACTTTTAAAAAGAGCAATAACATCTTTGGTTGACCCTGTTTGAAGTCGCTATGATCGAATGCACCATCACCTTACTGGTTTTATTCTTAATTCAAATATTGTGGAACAGGATAGTTGCATTTCTGAAAGGACCACAAATTGGGTGGGTGATGAAAGTCTAGCTGTAATGCTGGTTGGATGGATTGCACTATTTGTGAAAGTTGACCAAACTTAAAGTTGCACTGACAAATTGGCAGAATTACCTTCTATTCATAATAACATTAAAGTCAGCCAATGTACATTTTTCCCCCAGGTACCTTGACAGCGTGCCCAAAAAAAAATTACTTACTGAAAAGGACTCCCCAAGAGCCAAATCAATAAAGTTTGTTTGTAAATAAAATCACCACACTATTTCTATAAATGCTTTCTTTTACACCACGTATTTTGGCAGCTTTTCCCAATGTCCTATCAAGTCCCTGTTTTCTGTCTCTTTTTTTAAATTATCACATTAAAAACAAAAACATGGGCTAAATATTTGTGGTTGACATGTTGATTTTGGAATCAAAATGCTTCCTGCTTAAATTAGATCCATTTGCTATGATTTCTATTTTTTAAAATTTTCCACGTACTTCAGAATTGAAATGTGTTTTTCTGATGTTGCATTTTAATTCATGCTTTAACTTTCATCAGGTGTGAATGTGTGAGACAAATAAAATCATGCTTTTATTGTGGTTCTGTAATTTCAGCAATTGTGTGCACATGGTGATAATACTCAGAATAACATGGTCAGGATGTGTAGGGTTCTGGTCAGCTTGGCACTATACAGTACAGCTACTGTATCTACCCAAACAATGTTCAGAGATCAGACATATCCAATTTATCTGCTCTTAGTTGATATCTTTTTGTGAGTTTTTGTCTGGAATTATCAGAATACAGGGAAACAGATTGAACAAATTATCATAACTCCATTCCAGATCTGTACTTTTGTAATAGTTTCTGCCATCAGGATATAAGTTATATGTTAATAAAGCTCTTTAAAAGGTATAAAAGCATTCAGATTCCTGCTGGTCAAATGTAAGACTTTCTTATTGCAATTACTTTGAGTTATATCTTCAAGAAAAATAAAAACACTTTTTACTCTCCCGCTCGCTCCTTATCCTACATAGAAGTGATTTCTTTTAATATTCATTTTTCAAGTCTGAGAGATTTTCTTCAAGGAAATGTGCTATCATGTTTGTAAACAGTACCTAATAATCTACATAATTGATTTTGTGAAAGCTGCACACGGAAGCACTAATGCAATATAAAAGTTACTTGCAGAGGCATCACAGGCATATAGCCTCATGTAGGTAGCATGCACAAGGAAAACAAATTATACACAATAATTAAAGAAAGAACACAATTAGAACAAAGTCCTTTTTTGTGCAAAATAATCAAAGTGATGATAAGTGTTGCTAAATGTCAATGTTTAGGTCTGTGCTTGTTGATTCCAGAACTGAATGGTTGAAGGGAAGTGGCTGTTCTTGAACCTGGTAGTGGTGATCTTCAGTGGTGGACATTACGTTTCTGATGCAGTGCCTGCTGTAGATGCTATCGATGGTGGTGAGGGATGTATTGAGCTATCAATTACTCTTTGCAGCTTCTTGCATCCCTGCACATTCTAATTGCTGTACAGTACACCTTTTCAACGTAGTAAGTTTGCTCAAATTTCTCCAACGTTGAGGAAGTTAATGCAGTTCCCTGCCTTGGTCTCCTTAAACTCATCAGTTTGGGAGGGTTGTATAGGTAGGAAATATTTTGATCCTGGTTGATTCCCTGTCAGACCAGCAGAATAGAGAGGCAGCAAAGTTATAGGTGAACATAAATACCATTTGGAAGCTTGTGTTGTTTATCAGCAACGTAACTCCTTGGATTGTGGTCCACCTGATTAGATTTTTCTTTTAGACTCACTGATGATGAGCATATTCCTGCTATAAACCTCTCTGGTTACACAAGTGAGTGCTGAATGGTTGTGGTATCAGTAGTTTGACACTGTATTGGCTAGGAGGGTTAGAATGTTGGTTTAGAATAACAGAAGTGAAGTGGTACAGCGTTGCTGCTGATGGAAGAAATGACATGACCAATAATCATAAGGGCTGAAAATTACCAGTGGAAAGTCCTACACAGCAGTTACATCATAACTCAAATTGTATGACTTGCACCTTATTCTGAGGAATGTCAACACATGCAGTTTATCTAGTATAATCGTTAGATTTTACTTCAAAAGTATCATGGTCTTAACGGTTATCTTTAACCTCTTGTTTCGGCAGTCTGAGGTACCCACCTGCTTCAAGCAGGCCTTAAACATACTGGTGCCCAAGGAGAACGGGGTAAACTGCTTCAATGCCCTTTATCACCCAGTAGCAGTTACATCTGCAGTGATAAAGTGTTTTGAGAGGTTGGTGATGAAACATATAATTTCCTGCCTGAGAAGCAACTTGGATCTGCTCCAGTTATTTCTACTGGCACAACAGATCCACAGAAGATACCATTTTGTGGGCTCTTCATTTAACCCTGGAATATCTTGACAGCAAAGATGCATACATCAGGATGTGCTTTATTGCATGCAGCTCAGCATTCGAAACTATCATCCCCTGAAAACTAATCAATAAGCTTCAGGGCCTTGGCCTCAATACCTCCTAGTGCAATTGGATCTTCGTTTTCCTTACTTGCAATTCCCAGTCAGTTCAGATTGGCAACAACATCTCTTCCACAATCTCTATCAGCATAGTGTGATTAACATCACTGCTCTACTCTCATTACATAGAAAATAGAACATAGAAACTTACAGCACATTACAGGCCCTTCGGCCCACAATGTTGTGCCAAACATATAACCTACTCTAGAAACTGCCTAGAATTCCTCTAGCGCACAGCCCTCTATTTTTCTAGGCTCTATGTACTTATCTAAGAGGCCCTTAAAAGACCCTATTGTATCCGTTTCCACCACCACCACCGGCAGTGTATTCCACGCACCCACCACTCTCTGTGTGGAAAAACTTGCCCCCGACATCCCCTCAATACTTACTTCCAAGCACCTTAAAACTATGCCTCTCGTGTTAGCCATTTCAGCCCTGGGAAGAAGCCTTTGGCTATCCACACGATCAATGCCCCTCATCATCTTGTACACCTCTATCAGGTCACCTCTCCTCCATTGCTCCAAGGAGAAAAGGCCAAGTACACTCAATCTATTCTCATAAGGTATGCCCTCCAGTCTAGTCAACATCCTTGTAAGTCTCCTCTGCACTCTCTCTATAGTATCCACATTCTTCCTGTAGTAAGGTGACCAGAACTGAACACAATACTCCCAAGTAATTACCTTAGGACTGTGTGGGTAAGCACAGCTCCAATACCATATTTCAGTTTGCTGATGACACCACTGGCATTGGCCGAGTCCAAGATGGTGATGAATCAACATGGTGGAGGGAGATTGAAAATTTGGCTGAGTGCTGCCGCAGCGACAACCTCTCACTCAATGTCAGCCAGACCAAGGAGCTGATTATTGACTTCAGGAGGAGGAAACCAGAGGTCCTTGAACCAGTCCTCATTGGGGGAATCAAAGGTGGAGAGCATTAGCAACTTTAAATTCTTCGCTGTTATAATTTCAGAGGACCTTTCCTGGGCCCAGCATGTAAGAACAATTATGAAGAAAGTACAGCAGCACCTCTTATTTCTTTAGTAGTTTGTGAAAATTTGGCATGACATTTAATACTTTGACAAACTTCTATAGATGTGTGGTGGTGGAGAGTATATTGACTGGCTGTATCACAGCCTGGTATGGAAACACCAATACCCTTGAATGGAAAACCCTGCAAAAAAAGTAGTGGATACAGACTGGTCCATCACGGGTAAAGGCCTGCCTGTGACCACATCTGTACAGAGCACTGTCACGAAAAAGCAGCATCCATCATCGGGGCACCCACCTTGAAGGTCATGCTTCTGCTACTAGGAAGGTAGGAGTCTCAGGACTTTCACTACCAGGTTCGAGAACAGTTATTCCCCTCAGCCAGCAGGCTCTTGGACCAGTGGGGATAACTTCATCCAACTTCACTTGCCCCATCGCTGAACAGCTTCTTCCTTTCTGTCATAAATTTCTGAACAGTCCATAAACACTGCCTCACTATTCTTCTCAGGCACTATGATTTACTTTTAGTGCAACTTGGAATAGTCTTTTATGTCTCACACTGTACTGCTTCACAAAACATACTTAATGACTTATATCAGTGATTTTTTAAAAATCTATTTCTAATTCCAACCATGGAACTCCAGTCAAAACCCCAAAGAGGAACTCCAACTTCATGTGCACACGTGTGGTGGAAAACTTTGATCCAGCTTTCATCCTGTATCCAACCCACCCCGAATACCTTGGTGTGACCATTGACAGCTTGCTTAACTCAAGCTTCAAGAATTGGAGAGGGAAGGCAATGACAGGAAACATCCTCGTGCTATGAAACTAAAAGCCGCAGCCTTCACACTGATCTACTTCATTGCTGAATAATACATCCTGTGCAGTTGAGAAATGCCCTTACTAGGAACACCACAAACCTTGGAGAAGCAGAAGTCTACTCGTTCAAATGTCTACTGACTTGCTGTGTCATTGCACTCAGCAGGTTTTCAGAAACATGCAAACAGGCTGAACATTGGAAAACAATTACCCAAACTGCCAAAATACCCTACAATTCACCATGACATCAGCAAGTCAAGGTTCAGATAGCACCAACTCGTGCCTACCAGCATTCAACAGCAAAGCTGGATAAAAGGAATATCCAAACAGGACCAGTGTTCAAAACAAAAAAGTTCACTACCCCCTTGAAAATTCCACCTAGACTCAGACTTTTTTGAAGGACCATTAAATGATGCTGCACTAAAAGAAAAATTTACCCCTGGGCAATGGCCTGATAGTGAACTACAATACAGAGCACTGCCTAGACACATTTGCTGGTGGTTTCCTAAACATCCAGCTGGAAATACAGTGGATTCTGGTTAATTGGGACACATTTTGGCCCAATTAAGCAGCTGCCCCAATTAGCTAAAGTTTCATGGAAATAGTTAAAAGGGTATATTTTGAAAAAATAGAAAACTACTGTTTAACTAACAATTTATGTATTTAAATTAAGTTACAGAACAAAATAGAACACTACCAATACTACACCAGTACTACAAAACTGCAGTAGTTATTAATAGTTGTCAGTGGAGGAATTCATACAGTGCAAGCTGCCATGTGCTTTTGATTGACTATAAATGAACAAAATCAGTTCAGACACCTATTGTAGATAATGGATTGCCTTCATACAATGCTTTTAATGAGTACATCTTCCAAATCTTTATTTTCATTTTAATATTCAAGATGATTGTAAATGCCTTCAAATTCTTCATAGTTCCTAAATTGTCAAAGCAGTGAAATAGTTTCATTTTCTGTCTGGGCCGTTCCTGGCTTCTCCAAGCCTGAATGCTTAAAACTGTGTTGATCAAAACAGTTCCAAATTGTCTTACTACTACCTATTTCTCACCAACTATCAGTGACAAAAACCATTGGTTTTTGAACACAAGCACGTGCAACTGACGCTATTTAAACTGTTCACTCTAAGTACAGCATAGTGTCTAATGGCCACACAAATGCACATGCTAGGTAGAAACTGTTCGGCTACAGTCTCCTGTCCCACTTAAGTGGCATAGTATCCCAAGTGAACAAAGGAAATCCTGGCTTACTTGGTGATTATTGTTTGTTCTTTCAGAGTTGTCCCAGATAAGTGGCTGCCCCAATTAACAAATGGCTTAATCAACCAGAATCCACTTGTAATGTTGAGTCAGGCTCATGGGTCTAGCAAGTGAGACAGAAAGCACTGACTTCAAATAGATATACTAATCACTTATTTACAAGCAGTAAAACTTTGACCAAGCATTCATGTTCCCCAAGTTACAGATACTACAAAGATGAATATTCAACCATGTGTACATCAACAAACACAGTTGAAAGTGCGTGCAGAGCACACTTTCCCAATGGCTATGCACACCGCTTGCCTTAAACAAAGGGAGAGGAAATTTCCCACACGTGCTGTCTATATATCCAGGATATTTGAAACTAGACACCAGGCAGTCTAACCAGATCAAGTTTATTTTTTGTTGCCCCTCCAAAGTTAGCACTTATGATATGCTGGCCTCACACTTCACTGGTCTCCAAGAATTAAAAGTAAAGTAACACTCCTGGATTTTCTTAGGATAGTATTCTGAGATAAAGACATTGATTCTCAACCCACATTGATTGTTCCTGAACAAAAGAAATCAGACAATGAGTTCTGCAGAATTATGCAGTTTTAAAAGGTGGAAACGACATTATAAAATATTGTTAAATCAAGTTCAAAGTAAATTTTATATCAAAGTACATACATGTCACCATATACAACCCCGAGATTAATTTCATTTTCCTACGGGCATACTCAGTAAATCTATAGAACAGTAACTATAACAGGATCAATGGAAGGTCAACCAAAGTTCAGAAGACAACAAATGTGCAAATGCAAATATAAATAAATGCAATAAATAATTGGAACATGAGATAATGAGATAGTGTCCTTAAAGTGAGATCGTTGACTGTGGGAATATCTCAATGGATGGCCAAGTGAGTGCAGTTATCCCCTTTTGTTCAAGAGCCTGATGACTGAGGGGTAATAACTGTTCTTGAACCTGGTGGTGCAAGTCCTGAGGCTCTTGTACCTTCTACCTGATGGCAGCAGTGAGAAAAGAGCATGGCCTGCGTGGTGGTGATCTCCGACAATGGGTGCTGCTTTCCTGTGACAGCGCTTAATGTAGTTGTTCTCATTGGTTGGGAGGGCTTTACCTGTGATGAATCCACTGGGCTGAATCTACTACCTTTAGTAAGATTTCCATTCAAAGACATTGGTGTTTTCATACCATGCCATGATGCAGCCAGTCAATATACTCTCCACAACATGTCTATAGAGGCTGCATCTCACTAAGATGATGCACAGAATAGTGGGTTGTGACATGATTTTTTTAAGCATTCTTTAGGTTCTGGGAGGTCTGTAACCAGTTGTTTGCAGTGCAATAACAATTCATACCATATACATCTGTTCTTTGGCATCCAAACTGGCCAAATGTATGAGACACAGGTCCATGTGACATTTATATGGGGTTGAAACCTGTTACTGTGTCAACCTTGCCTACATAATTCTAGTTATTCCTGTACATGTCTTATCTTATTTGAGGTGACAACAGCACAGTCAAAAGCAACATACACAAATTGCTGGAGGAACACAGTAGGTCCTGCAGTATCTATGAAAATAAGTAAGCAGTCGACTCTTCGGGCCAAGGCTCTTCACAGTCAAAAGTTTTTAAAGAGTTGGAGACTTTATTACTTGTGGCTTTGAAAGATGCTGCCAGTACTTGACTAAAATTATGATGTTATCAAGAAATGTTAAATCAGGTTATCAAAAAAAAGTTGACATTCTGATTGTCCTGACGAAGGGTCTCGGCCCAAAACGTCTACTGTACCTCTTCCTAGAGATGCTGCCTGGCCTGTTGTGTTCACCAGCAACTTTGATGTGTGTTGCTTGTAATTCCAGCATCTGCAGATTTCCTCGTGTTTGCGTTGACATTGTGATTATTGGTGTTTTATGTAAACATACAACAACAGCCCCTGAGCAGGAAAGGAGCAGATGGTATGGGACAGTATTTAATTGGGGGTTAGGGAATTATGATGCTGTTAGGCAGGAACTTGTGCATAAATTGGAAACAGATGTACTCAAGGAAATGTGGAGGTTGTTGAGGGAGCAGTTGTATGGATTTCTCCCATTGAGGCAGGGAAAGGCAGTAAGGTGAAGAAACCATGATTGACAGGAGGTTTTGAATACCTAGTAGAGAGGAAGAAAGAAGCTTATTTAAGGTTTAGGAAGCAAGGATCTCACAGGGCTTTAGAGAGTTACAAGATAGCCAGAAAGAAGCTTAAAAATGGACTTGGGAGAGCTAGAAGGGGACAAGGTAAGGCCTTGGTGAGAGTAGGATTAAAGAGATCCCCAGGGTGTCAGGGTGTTCTGAATGTATGTGAAGAACAGAAGGATGACTAGAGTGAGGGTAGGACCAATGAACGATAGAAGAAGAAATGTGCCTGGAGTTGGAGGACATAGGAAATGTGCTTAATGAATACTTTGCTTCTGTATTCACCAGTGAGAAGTACCTTGACATTTGTGAGGATGGCATTATACAGGTGATTCACTCGAACATGTTGACATTAAGAAAGAGAATTTGCTGGAAATTTTGATGAAAGTTAGGATAGATTAAGTGGCTGGGACCAGATGGGATATATCCCAGGTTACTACAAGAAATGAGGGAAGAGATTGGATCCAGAACTGGCTTGCACATAGAAGGTAGAAGGTGGTTGCAGATAGAGTATATTCTGCCTGGAAATCAGTGACTCATGGCGCTCCACAGGGATCTGTACTGGGACCCCTGCTGTCTGTGATTTTTATAAATGACTTGGATGAGGAAGTGGAAGGGTGGGTTAGTAAGTTTGCAGATGATACAAAGGTTGGTGCAGTTGAGAATAATGTAGGAGGTTGACGTAGGTTATAACAGGACATTGATGGAGTGCAGAGATGACTGAAAAGTGGCAGATGGAGTTCATTGTGAAAAAGTGTGGTGGTTCACTTTGAAAAGTTTAATTTGAAGGCAGAACACAGGTTTAATGGCAGGATTTTTAGCTGTGTGGATAAACAGAGGGGTCTTGGGCTCGACGTCCATCAAAGACAAGTTGACTTTATACAGATTGACGTGTTCATGAAACACACTGCCAGGGATGCTGATAAAGGCAGATTCATTTGGCACATTTAAGAGACTCTTAGATAGGTGCGCAGGTGGCAGAAACACGAGAGAAGGGCTAAGATTGATCTTAGAGTATGTTAAATGCCAGTACATTGTGGGTGAAGGGCCTGCACTTGTTCTAATATTGATCCTTTATCATTATGTCACATTCATCTTAATTCTTAGTTATGACATTAGTAATTACATAGCCAATTGACATTGATGGAATGTCAAAAGATGGTGATTTATACTTGACCTGGGTCTATATAAGAGCAGGGAGACCCTTCAGGTGGAAATAATCTCCCATTTAGATTCACATTCAATGATGTTGCTTCACTTTCCAACAATTGTGTGTTAATTTGTTGGAGTAATACTCTACAAATCAGAGCTTCTGTCAGTCTTACGCTACCTATTCCTGAGTTTACATAATTATCAGAGGCTTACTGTAAATTTGTTTTCCTGTCATTATTTTATGCCACATTCTGCAAACTTTATTCACTCAAAGACCAGAATTATATATTTCAACGCTTAATAAATAAAAGTTATATCTTGCAATAGTGATCTTTAGGTATCTATTTTGAGTAGCCAGATCAAGGGATAGGCCAGGCACCGTCTAATACAATTAAGTTTATGGGAAACTTAACTAATTCTACTGCTTTCAAAAAAGAGCCCTGAACATATTGTTCATCTGTATTTTACCACTAAGATCTGCTCCTAGCAAGGCTGTAAACCAGAAGCCTTGCAGTGTGTAAGTGTTTTTGCTGACTGGTTTCCATAGAGTCATAGTGAGATACAGCTCAGAAACAGGCCCTTTGGCCCGCACTGAACATCAACCACACTACGTCTACAATAAGCCCAGTTTCTTTTTAATTTTCTCCACACTTCAAGCCTATCTACACCCCTCACCTCACCTCCATTTCTACCACTTGTCTTCACACGAGAGGCAATTCAGAGTGTACCAGTGGGAGGGGAACAAGAGCTTTGAGGAAATCCACATGACCACGGAAAATGTATAAACTCCACACAGACAACTCCGAGATTCTGGATTGAACCTTCATATTTCAATGGTGACCCTTTTATCCCTGTGGTGCCATTTATAGTATCTGAGGAATTCAAATCTATGAAGGTGGAACATTTCAAAGATTTAAACACACTTTCTTTTTGAGTTGAGTCTTTGTCATACACCAGGTATGTAAGGAAGATGGGAAGTGAAAAAGTTCCCTGTAAAATATGAGCAAGTCCTCTTGAATCAGGCATTCTCGCAGCACAAAAGAAACCACAAAATGGTGGTGGGAATGCTGATGCTTTTTGCTAGAATAAGTGGGGGAGGAGGGGGGATAGTTGATGCTGCTTGCCACTCCTTGTGTGTGGGTGGGGGATGGGGTCTTTGGGGTTCTTGCATCTTTTTTCTGTCATTCATTCTTTTTGGGGGTTTTCTTCTGTTTTGAGGATGTCTGTGGAGAGTAAGAATTTCAGGTTGTATATTGTATACATTCTCTGATGCTAACTGGAACTATTGAAATCAGTATAATTTCAATCTCAACACCCAGCATTGAAGGCTTGAAAATGTCCAGACCAAGTGAAAAGTTGCTTGTGCTCTTTTGTGTACTTCTCACCCACCTCTTGTTTACATTTCCTTTTATGTCTTCCTTTCCTGAGACACATCTGCTATATGTGATCCTGAAGAGATACCTGTCAGATTGATCTGCACTTTCCATTTTCTTCCTTTTGTATGGGAAAAGTTGCTGGTTTATAATCTTGCCAGACCAGACCAGCTTAAATTTGGCTAGGCGACAGCAAGTGTGGTTAGAATTTGAAGCAAAGAATTGTTCTGCAGGAAAATATTCATTTTAAATACAAGGCACGTAATAAAAGTTATACAAAGAATTGTAAGAGACACTGCTCTTTGGAACACTTGAATAACCTGACATTACAAAGTGTACAAGTGACAAAATATGGACACATGGTAAACAGGGAAGGTGACAGTGATAGGTCTCATTAGAGTTTAAACAAGCCAGTGGAAACATAGCAACTGTTTGTGTCATCCACAGACTTAAGTGTTTAAGCATGTCTGAATCCAGGTCATTCAGAAAGAGAAATAGACCCAACTTTAGACCCCACATTATACTTTGTTCAGTCAATCATTATTAATACTCCTCTCTTTGGTTCTCAGCCATGTGTGTATCCATTTTGTCACTGCCTCTTCTATCCAATAGGGTTCAATTCACCATATTTATTATGTGACCCTCATATCAAGTTGAATAAAACAAATTAATGTTTTGCAGTCAGCAACTCAATTAGAAATTTAAGAGGCAGTGCAGAAGTCAATCATGGCTTTAGAAAAGCTGTGAAGCGTGGTGTGGTTTAGGGTTGGGCTGGTGAAAGAGGGATGAAAGCAGGAGACTAACACAGAAATGAAAGCCAGTAGTGTCTTTAGGAGGCGAAAATGGGCCTGATTTGATCTGCAACAAATGATTAGGACTAGCAATAGCAGCAACAAAAAGCCCGTGTTCAGAGAAGTCAACATAAAAGTATTGAAACCATTCCAAAATGCTTCTCACAACTGCTGTGTTTCCTTTAATAATATCAGTAAAGCTAATAACAACTGCATTCGGTTTTATTCAGAAATGTTCGTTACTCAGTGGCCAGCATGAGGATCGGTGCTGTCTTGTGGCTATTAGTCTAATAAACTGCAGCTTCAAGTAGCAGTAGTTCAAACGCAGAAATTGTAAAGATTGGGCTGCGTGCGTGATGCAGGAATAATGACCAGCAGGTTTAGGACTGATTCAGTCTGGGTGTTTGTTTGCTGATACCCCAATGCACTTGCAGTGACAACACCTACAATGCACTAGGTACAACTTTGCTATTCCTGAACTAATTTGTTAAATAAGATTAATACAACATAATGGTAGAAATGTAGGGTTGTATGTGCCAGAGGGTTTTCTGTAGAGGAAAATTCTGATGTTATTAGCAATCTTCTGGCTTAGCATCGGTTAAGTTATGCTGAACCCATCAGCTCTCTTCGCCACTTCCACCTCCCCAATAACACTAAGTCAAGTATGGTGATTCCCTTTTAGTTCCAAGCATTATTTTTTGTGGTAGAAATGAGTAGATTTTGGAGATCCCTGCAATTACATATATAGTAATAAAGAGCACAGCCAGAGTCTCATTGCAGGTATATAAACAGAGGGTCTCCTGCTTCCACCACATGGGAGTAGAAAAGGAAAATAAGTTTACTTGAATTTAATTCACCCTGTTGATTAATTTCAGCTATTATACAGTAATACATGATCCTTGCGTTGAGGACTTTAGTCCTCCAAAAAGCAATTGTCCGACCCTTCAATGTTTATAAATATGATTTGCAGCTCTGAATTAAGTGATCAAAAAGGATTAACACACTTGATGTCTAGGATTTTGAATATGATTGCAGGGCATCCATTCATTGATGGAACGAGAGTTCTTGCTGTTCAGGTGAATGAGGGTGTTCTGTCACACTCTCTAGAAAAGGTGCTCAAGTTGTTTGACACAAAAATTAGCTTTTTGCAGCAGTGTGTTACAAACACAAGTTAATTTGAACTTGAATTAACATAAATGATAGTAACCTACCTGACAAAATAAACACAATGACACTATTGCAAATTGGAAAAGAGAAAAAAAATACAAGAATGATGAAATGGCAGAGAAGACTTGATGGACCAAATGGCCTAATTCTGTTTTTGATTCTTATGGTCTTAAGAAATACAAAAGAAGAAGAACTCCATCCTGCTGTTGGCTGACTTCTACTAAAAGTACAGTCAGTCCTAGTGAGCAAAACATCAGCTTTTTGAGACCTATAGTTTAGTAGGTATGACTAATCCTCTAAAAGTTGGTTACAGAAAAGCAACTATAATTCTAACAGTTCTTGGCTGAACTTCTCCCTCCTTTGGTATTTGAAAGAGGAATAAGCAACCATTGAACTTTTTGGTTTTGGTCGAATGTCTTGACAAGAATATATCAGAATGGAATAGCTCATTAAACTGGTCCAGACTACTTGCCAGCTGTAATATTACTTCTACATTATTTAGGTAGAAAGTTGAAAATATTCATAACTGGATGCTAACAAGCTCCTTCAGCTACACAGTCACAGGGAAAATGCAAGGAAACTTGAAGTGTCTAGAAAGCAGGTTGAGTCAAGTTTTAATAATTTGTCTAAATTTAACACGACAGAACTTGAACAATTAACTTCATGAACAAACCAAAAAAAGACCTAACTTTCAAGCTTCCCCAGCAGCAGCTGCAGCATACGTGCACTGAATGCAATGGCTGATCACAAAATGGTTGGAATCTTCAATTGTGTAAAACTGCAGGCTGTTAAAAGCACCAACTCTGTGAAATAACCAATGATATTGTTAAGGATTTTCATCATAATTATCAACCAGCTAACTTATGCTTTCTCAGAAATTATTAAAAGTGGTAGTTGCTATGGTTTAATTATCAAATAAATAGGAATTGTTCAGTTTTGTGTTTGGTGTAAAATTTCACCCCACTTCAACAGTAATGTGATGGGGGAGGGGCTGGAAAATCTTAACTCATTTCTCAGATGTTGGTTTAAATTTCTTGGGGAGTGATACAAACTGGATTGCCTTTGCAGCTTTTACTGCTTTCAGACAATTTCATGTACAGTAATCCTTCAATATTCTGGCATTGTCAGGATGTTGGCAGACATTGCCAGATTTTTCAGACATTTGGATGTTATTTTGATTAACACACCAACACAATTTATATTCTCTTTTCTAATGTTCCATAGAGGCATAATAAATTTGAACTGGGTGGGTTTAAAGACCGGGCAGGAAACAGGGACCCAGAAAGTTTAAAGGGAGCATGGGAAGCAAAACTTGCTGAGCCTGATGCCGAATTATCATAATTTCAAATCAGAATTATTGGCATTTCACTTTATTTTTAATTGCTTTTGTTTTCAAATTCTGCATTCTTGCACTCCCAATAGCACCAGTTTTCTTTTTCTCTACTTTTGCCAGAGTACTCCAATGCCTTGTGCTATCTCACTAGGGTGAGTGGCTTGCTGCCGGGATACTGATCCAGTCACATTTGGCTGTCTCTTACTACCCACGTGATAATGACATGGTGGTAGCTCTACCGAACACTTACTTTGTTCTACACTTGACTCATGTCTCCTTTCAGCATAGTTTAGAATGACCTTGAATAAGAGTTCAAATGCCCAAGATGCCATTCTTTATTTAAGATCTTCATTTTCGATTGCGGTGAAGATATTGTGATCTCCAGCAGGCATCTCCTGTAGACAAATAATCTCCGTCTTTTATATCTTACCCATATTTGCTAGAGCAGAAAACATAGAAGAGTACTGCACAAGAACAAGCCCTTTCGGCCACAATGTTGTGCCGAACCAAATAAATTAGTAATCAAATGGCCAACTAAACTAATCTTCCCATTTTCCCCACGTTTATGTGCCTATCTAAACATCTCTTTAAAATCTCTAATATATCCGCCTCTACCATCACCACAGATTGTGCATTCTAGCCACCTACCACGCAGTGTTTTAAAAAAAAACTTGCTCCTTACATCTCCTTTGAATTTACCCCCTCTCACCTTAAATGCATACCCTCTGGTATTAGACATCTCAACCCTAGAAAAAGGGTAGTGCCTGTCTGCTCTATCTCTGCCTCATAATCTTATAAATGTCTATCAGATCTCCCCTCAACCTCTGCCATCCCAGAGAAAACAACCCAAGTTCGTCCAGCCTTTTGTTATAGCACATGCCCTCTAATCCGAGCAGCATCCTGGTAAACCTCTTCTGCACCCTCTCCAAAGCCTCAACATCCTTCCTATAATGGAGCAACTAAAACTGTATGCAGTACTCCAGATGTGGCCTGACTAGAGCTTTATAATGTTGCCATATGACTTCCTGACTTTTGAACACAATGGCATGACTAATTGTCACGTGACCAGCAACAATGAATATCAATTGTCAGGTTTTATAAAAACAAACAAACATTTAGTAAACTCTGCTCAACAATAGTGAAAAATATTCAAACGACTAATTTAACTGGAAGTTAACTGCTATACGGCAACTCTGAAACAGTTCTTAAAAGGGTAAAAGCAAAAACAGTTCTTAAGGTGGTAAATTCGAACACAATTCTTAGAATGGTAAATTCGAAAGGCCAAGAAATTTCTACAGTCAATTAGGAGAGACTTTCCTGAAGTAAAGAATTCCTCAAAGACGTGACGTTACTGCTGATCCCAGCCAGTACCTGCCTGGTCCACAGGATTCATGACGATGGAAATCAAATGGTTTAAAGGAACTGACCTTTTCCTCTGGAGAATAGACACTGCGCAATCCTTCCTGCTTTAGCAGAGGATGTCTCAAAATGCAGGTCACTATTTCTTGAACAAAGATTCAATAAATGTCGATCCTCTCCAAAACCGCTGAACGATATCAGCTTTACTCGACTCGGAGAATTCCTGTACTTTGGTAAGGTCTTCACTCTCCAATACTACTTACAATAGAAAGTAGAACTCCACTTTAAAGCGAAACTGCGTTATAAGACGAATACACAGTATAACGGCGTATCTGACAAATTAGATAACAAACTAAACTTAAAATTCAACTGGAAAAAATAACTGTGTCACCCTAGGGTCTCCTTTTTATACCCGTGGTGAACATGTCCTCACGTGACCTCACACTGGCGGAAAAATTACATCACCCCACCATCACATGACCATTACCTCATGCTCATAAGATACTCAATTACATCATGGTCATAAGACAGTCACAAGATAGCCATGAGGTATGTAACACCTCCCTCCAAAAAATTTTTTTTCTGTCTTTTTAGGAGCAAAATTTTAACAATTAACTATTTACAAAAAAATACAAATGTATAAAATTTACAACTTACACAATATACACAGTATTATCATACAGCATCTTGCAAACTATTATACAGTAGGAGTGTTACAAATGTTAAAATACCATTCCAAAAAAATTTTTACATTGTACATTTAACATCTAGATAGACAATCAGCGATCACATTATCTTTACCTTTAATATGAGTTATCAAAATATTATACTCTTGTAACATCAAACTTTGTTGCTAAATTGGAGTTTGATTTATTTCCTTAACCGTTTTCTTAACTGAGCACGGACCTACAACATAACTAAGGTAAGTCACAGTGACGTGACCAAATTCACTTTTAGCCAAGTTAATAATTGAGTTAGCTTTTGAAAGTCTTTCAAATAGTTTCTCCACCACAGTAATATGTGCTTTCCAAGTAATATTTCCTGTAACTAAAGCATCAATATAGGCATCTGTATCTTTTAACCCATGAATCACACTATTAATCATCTGCTGGAAAGTACCTGGTGCATTCTTCATCCCAAATGGAAGAACATTATATTCATATAACCCAGATGGGGTTACATATGTAGAAATCTCTCTACCTCTATCTGTCAATGGAACACACCAATAACCTTTTAACAACTCAATCTTTGTAAGGAACTTTGCTTGTCCAACTTTATACACTCAATCATCTACCCTAGGAATTGGATATGCATCAGTTTTTGTCACAGCATTCACCTTCCTGTGATTTGTACAAAACCGAATACTATTGTCTGGCTTAGGCACCATAACAGACGGTGAACTCCAATTTGAATTAGAAGGTCTAATAATATTATTCTCTAACATATACTTAATTCCTTGTTCAGCAAGTTCACATTTTTCCCTGTTCATCTGATTTGGATGCTGTTTTATAGGCTTTGTATCTCCAACATCTACATCATGCGAAGCAACGGTGGTTCTTCCAGGAACGTCTGGAAATAAATCCCCATATTTAAAAATTAACTGTTTCATCTGCTCTCTCTGCTCTGGCTATAAATGACCTAATTTCTCATCAATATTTTCCAGAATTGTGGAGTTTGGTAATCTGGCAGAAATAATGTTGGGTTTAAAATGAGTTTCAGATGAATCATCCATTAAGTTCCCAGTGGGATCAAACTCATTATTATTGACCACAACAGTCATAGTAGTAGCCTGTCTCTCATATTATGGTTTTATCATATTTATATGGCACAGCTGTGTTGCCTTTCTTAGATCTGGGGTTTTTATCCCATAATCCACATCATTTACTTTAGAGTTGATTTCATAAGAACCATGAAATTTAGCTCGTAATGGGTTTATTTGCACTGGGAAAAGAACCAACACCTCATCTCCAGGCTTAAATGATCTCATTCTAGCTTCCTCATCATACCAAGTCCTCATTTTCTCCTGAGCCAATTTTAAATTTTCCTTGGCTAAGCTACAAGCTTTATGTAATTTTTCTTTAAATTTTAAAACATAATCCAGCAAATTAGTCTGTACCACTGTTCTTTCAACAAGGCCAAAGGTCCTCGAACTCTATGCCCAAACACAGGTTCAAAAGGACAAAAACCTAATGATTCCTGCACTGCCTCCCGTACTGCAAAAAGTAGTAAATGTACACCTTCATCCCGGTCCTTTTCATTTTCCACACAATACATCCTAATCATAGTTTTAAGGGTAGAATGGAATCTCTCCAAGACTCCTTGCAATTTTGGATGATATGCAGATGAGGTAATCTGTTTTGCTCCCAGTTTATAAACTATCTGCTGGAACAATCCAGACATACAATCTGATCAAGGTAATAATTTTATTTCCTTCGGCAACCGAAAATAAGTAAAGAATTTTATAAGAGCCTTTGTCACTATTTTGGCTGTTATATTCCTAAGAGGTATTGCCTCTGGAAACCTAGACGCTGTGCACATAATGGTCAGCAAATATTGATATCCAGTTTTAGTTTTGGGCAATGAGCCTACACAATCTATAATAATTTTGGAAAACGGCTCACCAAATGCTGGAATCGGTTGCAGTGGGGCCACTGGAGTAACTTGATTAGGTTTACCCACAATTTGACAAGTATGACATATCCTGCAAAACGTCGCCACATCTTTTCTTAAACTAGGCCAGTAAAAATGTTTAAAAACCTTGTTCGTAGTTTTCTTTACACCTTGATGGCCACCCAAAGGCACACTATGAGCCATAGTTAAAATCTCATTTCGATAAACTTTTGCAACTACTACCTGGTGATTAACTTCCCATTCCTCACTAGCAGGAATTGTAGGCGATCTCCACTTCCTCATTAATACTCCCTTTTCAAAATAATATCCTACTGGAACCTTCTCAATTTCACTATCTGGAAGAGCTTGTTCCTTTAATTTGACTATCTCAGGATCTCTACCCTGCTCTGCTATCATCTCCTTCTGAGATAAAGACAAGTCTTCATGGTCAGACTTACTACAATAATCTTGATCAAATAACGAAGGTAAGAAAGTTTCTGACTGTCTGTCTGTCTAGGTACCATATCCGATGCGGACTTTGATGACCATGATTTTCCATATAGATCTATCCTTCATTTTTTGGATGACTTCCATTTCCTCGATGTGTAGCCACCTGGCTATGCTTTTGATGTACATAAGGCAAGGTCTTCCTCTAGGTTTACTCCCCTCAATCTTTCCAGAGAGTATGAGTTTTTCTAGTCCATCTTTCCGCATGATGTGTCCTAGGAATCTGAGTTGTCTTTCTCTTATTGTTGGTATGAGTGATTGAACTGCTTGGGCTCTTCTGAGAACTTCTTCATTTGATGTGTGTGTGGTCCATGATATTTTTAACATTCTCCTGGAGAACCATAATTCTGACACATAGTTTCAGAAACATTGTTTCTGACACATACTCAAAATTCGAATCCCGACTTGAACAGTCATGGGTAACAGACCCATCCTGCACATCAGTCTTTTTAGCCATAGCTTGGGTTACAACACAGGAAGAATCTGTGTTAGAATTCCTCTGTGGTTCCTCAGAAATAGGCTTTGTTGTCAAATGCACTTCAGGAAAAACTTGTCCATCTGCTAAGTCATTCCCTAACAATAGGGAAACATCATTCACGGGTAAACTGGGTTGTAGTCTTACTTTAACAGGCCCTGTAACTAACCCTGACCTTAAATTTACTCTATGCAAATGTACTGGCATAAGGGCACTCCAATCTCTGCTTATATAGTTTATCTCACCAATGTCAGATTCATCACTAAATATTAGAACACTGTCTAAAATAAGTGATTGAGAAGCTCCAGTATCTCTAAGGATTCTTATTGGCACTGAAGTGGATCCCTCTTTCAAGGATACCTTGGTTATAAAATATTCGTAACCCCTCTTAACTTGGTCAGACTCTGACAAAGCTTCATTGGTATTTATCGAACACTGTGGATTTACAGGTGTTTCAATATGCTGCACACAAGCATCTGGGACTGGTTCCTTCTCTTTCTTTTTCAATCGAAAACAGTTAGCTATTATATGTCCAGGTTTCTTACAATAATTACAAATAGGAGCAAAATGTCTTTCCTTCACATGTTTCCCTTCATCCTGCCTTTCTCACTGACTTCAGATTTAATTTCTGGTTTACCTTGACTCTTCGTGCTATTTTTCCTTTTAAAATTTACTCTTATGAATTAAAGCATACTCATCAGCTAATTTAGCAGATTCTGGCAATGTAACAGTGTCCCTTTCATTTAAGAATGTCCTCACTTCAACAGGAATGCTCCTTTTAAATTCCACCAGTAAAATCAACTCTTTTAAGTTATTATACTCCCCATTCACATTTTTAGAGGAAACCCATCTCTCAAAACACGTAGATTTCTCGTAGGGAAATTCCACGCAAGTCTTTTCCACAGATTTCTTCAAATTTCTGAATCTTTCTCTATAAGCTTCTGGAACCAGTTCATACGCTTCGATATATGCTGCTTCACAATATCATAATCAAGTGCCTGCTCAGCAGTAAAAACTGTATAAACTTGTTGTGCCTTGCCTCTAATTACACTTTGTAACATCACTGGCCATCTAGCTTTCGGCCATCCTAAACTCAGAGCAACAATTTCAAAATGTTGGAAATATTTGTCCACTTCTGTTTCATTAAATGGAGGAGCCAAAATAACCTCTCGACTAGCAACAAACTGTTTCCTAGAACCAGAGGACTGATTCTCGGACTTCAATTTCTCCATCTCTAGATCAAATTTCCTCTGTTTCTCTGCTTCTCTTTCTTCAAATTCCCTCTTCCTATGGGCTTCTCTAGCCTAGAATTCTGTCTGTTTATTTTCAGCTTCTAACTGACTTCTTTCCAAATCAGCTTCTAATTGTTTTAACTTTATTTGTTTGATATGTAACTGCATTTCTAGAATACTCAATGGAAACATATCTAACATTTTTCATCAAAAACACCCAACTCTTTATAGAGTGTCACGACTTTTCTCTGAATTACTGGCTTTGCTGTAACCTTCGTAATTCCTTTAAGGTCCAGCCTTCTAGCAATCTCGGATACAACACCCTTTCTCGCCTTCACCAAAAACTCCGGGTCTGGCAATTCCATAAAGTCGTCAATATTCATTGCTGCCGAATACCACCCACAGATTAATCAAACAAAAGAATTGGGTATTTCCCTTTTCCAAATCAGATTGATAATTAAACAAGCACTTAAGCTGAAAAATGGAACAATCCTTACAATCCCCCAAATTATGTCACGTGACCGGCAACAATGAATATCAATTGAGTCAGGTTTTATAAAAACAAACAATCATTTATTAAACTCTGCTCAACAACAGCGAAAAATATTCAAACGACTAATTTAACCGGAAGTTAACTGCTATACAGCAACTCTGGAACAGTTCTTAGAAGGGTAAATGCAAAAACAGTTCTTAAAGTGGTAAATTCGAACACAGTTCTTAGAATGGTAAATTCAAAAGTCCAAGAGATTTATACAGTCAATTAGGAGAGACTTTCCTGAAGTAAAGAATTCCTCGAAGACGTGACATTACTGCCGATCCCAGCTGGAACCTGCCTTGTCCGCAGGATTCATGACGATGGAAATAAAACAGTTTAAAGGAACTGACCTTTTCCTCTGGAGAATAGACACTGCGCAATCCTTCCTGCTTTAGCAGAGGATGTCTCAAGATGCAGGTCACTATTTCTTGAACAAAGATTCAATAAGTGTCGATCCTCTCCAAAACCGCTGAACGATATCAGCTTTACTCGACTCGGCAAATTCCTGTACTTTGGTAAGGTCTTCACTCTCCAATACTACTTACAATAGGAAGTAGAACTCCACTTTAAAACGAAACTGCATCATAAGACGAATACGCAGCATAATGGAGTATCTGATGAATTAAATAATGAACTAAACTTAAAACTCAACTGGTAAAACTAACTGCATCACCCCCACGGTCTCCCTTTTATACCTGTGGTGAACATGTCATCACGTGACCTCACACTGGTGGGAAAATTACATCACCCCACTATCACACGACCATTACCTCATGCTCATAAGATACTCAATTACATCATGGTCATAAGACAGTCACAAGATATCCATGAGGTATGTAACACTAATAAAGGCAAGCATGTCATATGCCTTCTTAACCAGCCTATCAACCTGTGTAGCCACTTTCAGAGAGCTTTGAAATTGGACCCCAAGTCTGCTCCTCAACACTATAAGGATCTTGCCCTTAAGAGTGTACAGTCTCTTTAAATTTGGCCTAAAAAGGTGCAAAGTCTGTCCCGAGCCTTATAGGCTCATCAGGCCGGTGCTTATGCTGGTTTCCATGGCGTGAAGCAACTGAGAGTATAAGACTCCCCCCCCCCCCCGGATAGGACGCCAGTCTATTGCGAGGATAACCTCCAGCATTTTGCCTGTACCCATTTTCAGCTGGGTGGTCTGGAGCAGTGTGTGGTTAAGTGCCTTGCTCAAGGACACAACACGCTGCCTCGACTGGGGCTGGAACTCACGACCTTCAGGTCACTAGTCCAACACCTTAACCACTTGGCCACGTACCACACATGCTTCACATTTGGTCAGGTTAAATTCCATCTGCCATATCTCTGCCAATATCTGCAACTGGTCTATATCCCAATCTATTCTTCACCAGTTATCTCCACTATTCACAACACCACCACCTGCAAACCTGCTAACCTACTCATCTACATTTTCATCCAGGTCATTTATATACACTACAAATGGCAGAAATCCCAGTACGGATCCCTGTGGAATACCACAAATCACAGACCTCCAGTTAAAATAAATCCCTTTGAGCACTATCCTCTGTCATCTATGGGCAAACTAGTTCTGAATCCAAAATGACCAATCACTATTGATCCCATGCTGCTTAATCTTCTGCATGAACCTTCTATGAGGGACCTTGTCAAATGCCTTACAAAAGTCCATGTAGACAATATCCGCAGCTCTACCTCATCACCTTGTCAAACTCAATCAAGTTAGTAAGACATGACTTGCCCACACAAAGCCACGTTGGCTCTCCCTAACTTGGCTATGGTTTTCCAAATGCTTATAGATCCTATCCTTAACAATTCTCTCCAGTAATTTCCCTACTACTGACATGAGACTCACTAGTCTATAGTTTCCAGGATTATTCCTGGTGTCCTTCTTGAAAAATGGAACAACATTGGCTACTCGCCAGTCTGGGAACTTGTTTGTGGCTTGAGAGAACATAAAGATAATGGTCAAAGCCACAGCAATCTCTTAACTTGCATCTCTCAAAAGTCTGGGGTATATCTCATCTGGTGCTGAAGACCTATTGACTTTAATGCTCTTTAAGAGACCCAACACTACCTCCTCTTTTACTTCAAAATGCTTTACCATATTAATACCCTCGGCACTGATCTCCCTTGGTAAATACTGATGTAAAAGTACTCATTAAGGACCTCACCCACATCCTTCTCATCAAAGCAAATTTTCCTCCCTTTATCCTTGAGTAGTTCCACCCTCTCCCGAGTTGCCCTGTGGCTCCTGATGTATGTATAGGATACTCTGGGGTTCTCTTTAATCCTACTTGCCAAGGACCTTCCATGGCCACACCTAGCTTTCCTAATACCACTCTTATGTTCATTTATGGCTTCTTAATATTCATGAAGAGTGCTGCTTGATTCTGGCTTCCTAAGCTTTACATATTTCTCCCTTTTCTTCTTGACTAAATTCATCACCTCACTCGACACCCGAGGTTCTCTTACCTCGCCATCCTTGTCCTTTCTTCTGACTGGAACAAGCCTGTCCTGTACTCTGTGCAGTAGGCCTTTAAACACCCCCCACATGTCAGATGTGGACTTGCCCAAAAACAGCTGTTCTCAATTAACTCTCCCTCATTCCTGCCTATGCTCTCATAATTTGTGCCACTCCAATATAACACTCTCTCACAGGGTCTATACTTATTCTTATCAGTAGCTATCTTAAAACTTAAGGAGCTCTGGTCACTTTTCCCTAACTGTTCACCCACTGAAAGATCAGTCACCTGGCCAGGCTCACTACCCAGCACCAGATCCAGTACAGCCCCTTCTCATGTTGGACTAGCTACATATTGATTGAAGAAATCCTATTGGATGCACCTCTTGCACTAAAAAAGTCCCAGTTTAGATTGGAGAAGTTGAAGCCCCCATGACAACAACGCTATTATTGTTAGACCTTTCTTTAATTTGCCTGCATATCTGTTCCTCAATGACACATTGGCTATGATACAATCCCATGAGAATGATTGCATTCTTCCTAAATATGGACTCAGTGGAGGACCCCTCGATGATTTCCCCTCTGAGTGCAGCTGTGATATTGTCCCTGATTAGTAGTGCAACTACACTCCCTCCCCAACCTGTTTTGCCTCTCTCCATCTTTTCTAAAACATCGAAACCTTGGCACATTAAGCACCCATTCCTGTCCCTCTCTCAGTTAAGTCTCTGTAATAGCCACAACATCATGGTTCCATGTCCAAACCTGTGCTCTGATCTCTAACCATTACTTGAAATACTCCTAGCATTAAAGTACATATTTCAAACTATCAGTTCCGTTGTATCTATTCCTTTTGATACCTGCCTGTTTTTACTGGCCCTGACACTGACCTTCCTCTGATTCCCTCCACTTTCTGACCGAGTACTCTGGTTTCCATGCTCTTGCCAAACTAGTTTAACCCCTCCTGGGTAGCGCTTTGTGAACCTCCCAGCCAGAATATTGGTTCCCCTCCAGTTAGATGCAACCCGTCCCTGTTGTTCAGGTCATCCCCGCCCCAGAAGAGGTTCCAGTCATCCAGGAACCTGAAGCTCTGCCCCCTGCACCAGTTCTTTAGCCTCTACTTCACCTGTACTATCACCCTGACTAGCATGTAGCACTGGGAGTAATCCAGACATTACCATCTCAAACGTTCTGCTCTTCAGCCTCTTTTCTAACTCTCTATACATTCTGCAGAGGACCCCTCCCCTCCCCCCTTTCTACCTACGTCATTGGTGCCAATGTGCACCACGATTCCTGGCCGTTCACCCTCCCCCTTGAGAATATTCTGCGCTCACCCTGAGACAGCCTGGACATTAGTACCTGGGAGGCAACACACAATGCTGGCATCTCTTTCATGGCCACAATACCTTCTCTTTCATGGCCACAATACCTCATGTCCGTCCCCGTGACTATTGAGTCTCTTATCCCTATCTGTATCCTTTCCTACTGAGTCGCAGAGCCAGCCACAGTGCCACTGGCCTTGCTATGTCCTGGAAGATCATTCTCCTCCCCACCCCAGCAGTATCCAAAGGGTTGTACTTGTTGCTGAGGGAATGGCCGCAGGGGAACTGACTGCTTACTCCTGTTACTTCTGCCACCTACTATCTGAAGCCTGCACTCTGGGTGTGAACACTTCAGTAAAAGTTTCACCTCAGGTTTCCATCCTCCTGGATGATCCTGAGTGCATCCAGCTCCAGCCGTAGTCCCTTGACCTTGTCAGTCAGGAGCTGAAGTGGGGTACACTTCCTGCAGATGTCGTCATGAGGTATCCTGAAATTCCACATCTCAAAGGAGGAGTCTTCCACCACCGTAACCATCCTGCCTACACTGAAGTAAGGACTAAGGATTTACAGACCAAAAAAAAAGCTTTCCTGGTCTTACCTTTGCCTCCTCTCTGAAACATTTGAGTTTCGCAGGCACTTAGGTCACCTAACCAGCCTCTTGTCTCCGAGCTTTTTATACCTTTGGCTTCAACCTCTCAAGCCCAATTTTACAATCAGAAACAAATGATAACAAATGACTCAGCACCCTTAACCCCCTGCCTGTTCTTGCCAACGCCTGCTGAGCAAAAGCCTGACCATTGTAACGCTGGCCCACTCCAACAGTGGTCACTCCCACAATGGCCACTCTGCTTACGCCTTGCTTTTTTTTATTAAATCAAATAATGCTCACTATCGGCAAGATCCTATTTTTGTATGACCTTTTTCAAATGGCCACTGCCCCGCAACAATTAAACAAACTAAAAATCTTGGCCGATAGTTTTCTTCTCTCTCTGTCCCTTTCAACATGCCAACCATTCTCGTATGCTGTTACTGTCCTAGTAGGAGTAAAGATAAAGAGTGAAAAAGCAGGAGAAAAATATTAATAGTAAATGCTTTGTGCAAGATTCCTACAATCTGTTTCTGTACGACTTTCAATGATGCAAACCTGGGGTTTTATTTAATTTTAAGAGTATTTTACTGAATCAGATTTCTTTTATGTCATGGCTAATTTGGCTACAGCGTCAGCTGTGCATTTCCTTCGACCTTGAGTCACTTTTCATGCATTGTGATTATGGGGGGGAGAGGAGGGATCACTGGATTATGTGGATAGTTCAACATCCCAAGGGTATTATGATAAGTTAACTAGCTATTGTAAATTACCCCCTGTGTTAGTCAGTGGTAAGAGAATCAAGGCAGAGTTCATGGGCACAGGAGAAGGAATAGGTTGCAGCACAATAACTGAGAGCTTGGGATTAATAGGATTCTTCTATTAGTCCTATCAATAGAGTCAAAACCTTTTGGGTCTGTGTACTTTGGAGTTTAGAAGAATGTGGGGTGATCTTACTGAAAAATGCAAGATGTTAAGGGAACATGATAGTTGAGATGTGATTTTTTTCCCCTCATGTAAGAGTCTCAAAAGAGAAAGTATAGTTTCAAAATAAGTGGCCTGTCAGTTAAAGTGGAGGTCTGTAGAAATTTATTTTGCAGAAAGTGGTAACTGTCTGGAATTCTCCACCACAGATGTTGTGGAAGTAGAGAAACTTGAGAATTACTGATACAAAGGAAGAGTTCAGGTCAGCATAACTCAGCCATGAATATTTGGAGTGATGGTAAATGCTTAAGGAGCCACTGGCCTACTACTCTTCCTATTTTTGTATGATCTTGTGACTGGCCTGTGTTGTGAGGAAAATGTAAAAAAAATATTCAAACACCCTTTCTCTACTGCGGGCTGAGGAAAGGAGACCCATAACTCTCAAAAAGATTTCACCTGATCTGTATTTATAAGCAGAGACATCCTTTCCTCGCCTACTGTGACAAGACACCCTCAGCATCTTATGTTTCCATTAAGTCATCACACATTCTTCTGTACTCAAACTGGTACATTACAAAGCATGAAACAGTCCACCCTTTCCAGAAAAGGGTATGCATTGAATCACTGCAAAGTCCTGTTACTAATCTGTGTAAAAACATTTAATATGAATACTTATAGTGCATTAATTATGTAAGACTGACAGTTAAATTTTGGCTCTTTTCATTTCTAGATTTGTAAAATCTTTTAAGTCAAGACTACAACAGCATCCCTTCTCCATTCTCCTTGGTGCTTGGTGAACATTATCAACTCCAGCCCCTTTAACCTGTTGTGTGACTTAGTTGAGTTCCTTGTAGCCTAAATGATTTGTTGGTCCAGGTTACCCAGTGGTATCTATTTGCCCTCCAAGTCTAGCTGGCCTGAGTCCACAGGAAGAACTTGCCATTTGACTGGTCTTGCTTCCTTGTCCTCCTGAGTGATTCACACAGTGTTGTCACTCACGTAGTGAAGGGAGTGGGAGTGGTGGGAGGCAGGATTGTTGTGAAAGGTGAAAGGCCTAGATAGAGTGGTGGAGTGGATGTGGAGAGAATGTTTTCTATAGTGGGGGAAGTTGATCTAGGACCAGAGGACACAGCCTCAGAATAGAAGGACGTCCCTTCAGAACAAAGATTAGGAAGAATTTTTCCAGACAAAGGGCGGTAAATCTATGGAATTCATTGCTACAGACAATTGTGGAGTCCAAGTCATTGAGTATATTTAAAGCAGAGGTTCTTGATTAGTAAGAGCATCAAAGGGTGAAGGGAGAAGGCAGGAGAATTGGGTTCAGAGGGATAATAGACTCAGTGGCCACTTTATTAGGTACACCTCATTCATGCAAATACTTAATACTTAATGTGGCAGCAACTCAATGCATAAAAGTATGCAAACATGATCAGTTGTTATTCAGACCAAACATCAAAAGGGGGAAGAAATATGATCTAAGTGACTTTGACTGTGGAATGTTAGTTGGTGCCAGACCTGGTGGTTTGAGTATCTCAGAAACTGCTGCCTTCCTGGGATTTTCACGCACAGCAGACTATAGGGTTTACAAAGAATGGAGCAATAAACAAAAGGCATCAAGTAAGTGGCATTTCTGTGTGCGAAAATGCCTTATTACTGAGAGAGGTCAGAGGAATATGGCCAAACTGATCAGTAACTCAAATAATAATGAATTACAACAGTGGTGTACAGAAGAGCCTCTCTGAATGCACAATGTATCAGACCTTGAAGTGATTGGATTACAGCAGCAGAAGACTACATTGGGTTTCATTCCTGTGCTTAATAAAGTGGCTACTGAGTGTAGATCAGCTGTAATGAAAGGGCAGAGCAGACCATGGGCTGAATAGCCTACTTCTGCTCCTATGTCTTATAGTTTAGTTACAGGCAATCTGACCATGGTACTAGTTGTATTTATTTACTTGGTACCAGATTTTAGATCAAGAGAAATTTTGTTTGAACTGGAAGAGCTTTTATTCCTTGTTAAAAAAAAAAAGTTTCTAAAAATGGATTATTTCTTTTTTAGATAATTTTGCAGTCTTCAGATCATCTTCAAATTTCTTCAAATCATCTGAAAATCTGCAGATTGATGACCTGTGACCAAGTGATGTTGGTCTCAAATTTGAAACACATATCTAACTCTTTCATCGAACAATATACATTGGGTTCCAGTTAATTGACACATCAGGACAGTACATTTTGATCCAATTAAGCGGTTTGTCCCAATTAGCCTGATGGCACTATGGCAAACTAGGAAACTTGACAATACTCCAACAATTAGACTGATGCTATTTAAAAACCATTTGCTTGAATCACAATGTCGTGTCCAACAGCAGTGCAACTGATGCTTGATAGAAGTTGTTCAGCAACAGTCACCTGTCTCAGTTAGGCAGCACAGTATTGCAAATAAACAAAGGGAATGGTGGCAGATGCAGACTGCTGTCAATTGATGTGGTTAGCATAAGTAAGTCATTCCATTGTATGTCTTTTGGAAGCCTTATAGTATTTGTGCACAGGACTTATTTCTTTGGTCTTCTGGAAGGTCTTACAGCTGTCAGTGCTTCCCAAGATGGTGTTCCTTAAAAGTAATAATCACTCTGTTAGCAGTCGATATTTATTCAACATGGGCATAGCAGTTAGCAGGACGCTATTACAGCTCAGGTTGTTCTGGAGTCTGGAGTTCAATTCCAGTGTCATTGTGTAAGGAGTCTCTGTGTGTGCTCCCCATGGTATGCGTGAGATTTCCCCAGATGCTCCAGTTTCCTCCCACAGTCCAAAGACGTACAAAGGTTAGGTTGATTGGTCATTGTACATTGTCCCATGATTAGGTCAAGGTTGTCGAGGGGTTGCTAAATAAATAAATCTGCTGCTGTTTCAGATCCCAGCCACTGGGCCTTGTTATTTACCAAGTACCGATGCTTTAACTTCATCGTGCTCAGTGGGTTCAGTCAGATTCAGAAACATACAATGTACTTAGCACCTTCACTTAACAATGCATTTTTGCCTGATACAATTTCATGATTCCAGTAAATATTTTTTGAATATTCTCAACTCCAAATATTCGGTAGCTGAGTTCTTTTAAAGCTGAGACCAGTAGATCTTTGGTCAAGGAAATGAAGGGATATAGACCTAAGAAATCAGCTGAAACTTGAATGTATTTAATGTTGGAGCAGTTTCAAGGGATTTAATGGTTCCACCCCATGCACTACAGATTTCCAGTCTCTTGTTCTGCTCAGGGCTGGATTTAGTGGGACCAGGGCCCCTGGGCTGGAGGCCCTGATGGGCCCCTGCCAACACCGTAAAATGCTGCTGTACCAAGCAAAAAAAAAGGCAAGAGCAAGAGCAAGAGCAAAGGTCATACCAGTCTAAATATCAAAGCTGTGGAACAAGACATTGGTTTAGTACAATACGTAGGCTATAAACTGACAGGCCTTAAGAGGGAGGACAGAAAGTAATGCAGATTCTTAGTTTAAAGGACAGCATCTAAAGCACTCAAAAATTGACCTAGGCTTAGTTGGCTTAGTAAAGTTATGAGGGAGACGAAGTATGATGTACCCAATCTTACATATTTATTTAGCTATTGCTGCACATACCATAGGGCTTATTTCTCAAACAATGACAAAACATTTTTATCTAGGTATTTTTCTCAACCGTGTGTTCTGAGAAAGTAAAATGTAGTGAGAGACAAAAAGGCCAAGAGAGATGGCACTATGGCAAACTAGGAAACTTGACAATACTCCAACAATCTTTTTAAAAAATGAGATCTAGCACACACTAACCTATTGCTGCGCTGTGTGACTTGCAGAGTAAAAACCATGTATTACTTAATAGGTTTGTAAACAGTCAACTGTTAGCCTATTGCCACAAAAACAGGAACAGCACTGACACACAAGCCTGGATATTTACAAAGTCAGATGCTTGTTTTTTAAAATTAAAGCCTAGTTCTTCTGGATTTCTTCGCAGCAAAGTTCTTGATCAGATCACTAAAATCCAGATTCTGAACAAGATCACTTTCAAGTGACATCAGAGTAAGATGACTCAGCCTGTCCTGTCCCATTGTGGATCTGAGCCTGTTCTTCACTAGCCTGAGCTCAGAGAAAGATCGCTCACCACTTGCATTTTGACGGGGAGAGTCAGGTAAAGTCTCAAAGCAATGCTTGCATTTGGGAAGATGACCTGCAGGTTTTTTTTCTCTGAGGAAGCATAAAAGCTCTGTTGCAGATGAAATATCTTTGCCACTTACAAATTCCCTGAAATGGACAACCTCCTCCACAAAACAAAACACACAGCCGGTGGGAGGGGAATATAAGAACCATTGCCTTGATATGTACTCACCATTTACGAGCTTGCGTTTGAAGTGAAATTTGAAGGAAAAAATGTCTCTGCTGTTTGTATACTCGTCCCAAAGCTTTGATATCCACATCCTTATTCTGGCAAGACTCCAGCCCTTTCTTAGCCCAGTATGCTCGGACTGAATCATCTAACGTTTCCTTTCCCCGGCGAGCAGGATCAGTGCCATAAGGATCCTCAGTAGTGGTAACGTTAACATTAATGGCGGCCTGACTTGGTTGTTTGGAGGCCTCTGTGGTCGACAATCCTAAAATCATGCTCTCTGCCTCTTCAACGTTAGCTGCTGACTGTGGCAAGGACGGTGGTCCTGTGCTACTGCTGGTGCTAGCGCTAGCTGTTGAACAAGTCTCCATTTGTCCACCGGTCTCAGACTGTAACAAGAGCGATGGTACTGCTGCATCATTGAGAGCAGGTTTAAAAAATTCTGTCAATTTCAATGTCTTTTTTAATGCTTCTCTCTCACGGTCCTCTTTTTCTTCTTTATTTTTTCTTTTCTGTGCTCCACTCTCGTATTTTTTTTTGTCTGCCATGATGATAGCTACCTATTTTGGGCCCCTCTGCAGCTCTGGCCCCTGGGCTGCAGCCCAGCCTAGCCTGGCCTGAAGTCCGGCCCTGGTTCAGTTGCTCAGTGGTTTACAATTAAAACAGCGATTTTTCAGGAACTGTGGTTAGGATGCTGGCTTCATGGTAAAAAGATTGCAGTAGCCACCTGGATTGCAGTGATAGATAGTTTACCCGCACTCAGTGCTAGGAAAATGAATGAAATTCCATGAGAAAATAAGGTGGTATATCTCAAAGCAGTACAACAGACATTACAAACTAGATAATAGGATCCTATCATAATTGCAACTTTACATAATGGAACAGAACAGATATCTTAAGGAATCAATTCCATTCAATTTACTTTCTGCTTGTATGATTCACATTAATAAATGAATGTGATACAGGAAATTCATAGTTTTTCATTAATAAATAAGCAACTGGAAACTTAAATCATTTAAGTCATGCTGTAATTGCTTGGGAGCTATTTATGAATACCTACCTGGCATAATATTTGAACTCGTACTGGAATGTAAGCGATTGGGCTGTATCTTCCTGACAGCTGGTCATAGAATCAGGTGATGCATGACTGGGCCAATAATCTGTTTGTGTCGAGGTTAAAGAACATCCTTGTACCCTTCTGCTAGCTGGTTCTTTTAAGAGTTGCATTTACTTTTAAGTATTTAAGTGAACTTTATCCCTTTGTTCATCTGAAACCAGCAAAAGCATCAATGTCAAGTCTAGTGTGGACAGCAGTCCTTTGATGATAATCAGGGGCTTTTGCTGCTTTCACACACCATCTATGACCCCATCTTTACATACTAGCAACTCATTGATCTCAATCATGTTCTGCTTCAGAAAAGACATGCATTCATTCAGTCATGACCAATTTAAAAAAATGTTTCCTCATTACTATGGAACTTAATATCCAGAATGCTTTGCAATAGTATAAAAAATTACACCCTGACAGAAAAGACTGTGTAAAGTTGGTTGGCACTCTCAACTGTTAAGGACCCCCAGCACCCAGGACGTGCCCTTTTCTCATTGTTACCATCAGGTAGGAGGTACAGAAGCCTGAAGACACACACACAGTGATTCAGGAACAGCTGCTTCCCCTCTGCAATCTGATTCCTAAATGGACATTGAACCCATGAACACCACTTCACTTTTTAGAAATATAGTATTTCTGTTTTTGCACAATTTTTAATCTATTCAATATACATATAATGTAATTGGTTTACTTATTTTTACTTTTTTTTCTTCTATATTATGTATTGCATTGAGCTGGAGCTGCTAAGTTAACAAATTTCACGACACATGCCAGTGATAATAAACCTGATTCTATGTGTATATGTGATGCTCCTTGGTCATTGCAATTTTATATTCTCCCATCTGAAAGCAAAATATATTGAATAAATAAAGACATGATATTTTGCATTAAAACAAAGGATACATTTATAAACAATAAATGGAGATAATCTAGAATCATTCAGCATGGAAACACACCCTTGGTGTGAAGAGGAATAAACAATATAATAGATTAACACTGATCCCAATTATCAGGCCTCAAATTGACCCCTTCAAGTTGATGTAGAAATTTGCATTCTAGGGGATAAATCTGAAATCTCATTGATTATGCACCGGCATCTCAAAACATTCATGCCATCCTGATGTGTCAAATGTACTGTGGGTTTGAGGCTGATGCTAAAATATTTTTCAGAAACCACTTGTGCTCAGTTGGAGCATAAAAATATGATTTGTTCAGGACTTTTAAATATGAAGCCTCAGTAGATAATTTTACATTTTCTATCTGATAGGAAACACTGCATGAGAAATTCATACACCATTTACACAGCTGTCCCCCTCACTTTTAGATTAATTTCTTTGCACTGTTTAGAACTGCCAGCTGTTCCATTAGCGTGAATACAAGTCAATTCATAATGCATCGTGCATACTTCATCAGTTTAATTTTCATTACATTTAATCTGATTTTGTGTTCAACTTCTGTAAACTCTTACCAAGTTCTTTTAACTTCATTACTCATACTTGTCATAAGTATGAGTGGCATGAATGGCCTGTTTCTGTTACTCCCTTTTGGCAGCAGTTCCAGATATATGGTTATATTTGCATTGTATGCCAATGCAATTCATAAATCCTACCTATTGTAGTCACAGTATATGGCTAATTTATGAGTGACAAGCAATAGCTAAATCCATAAAGTGTGTACCAATGTGAATAATTTAATTTTAATTAAAGTTATGGTAGATTTGTTCTGATGATGAAAGCTTAATTGTGTTTTATTCATTATCGTCATTGTCATGGCTATCCCTCGAGGTCGAGGATGATGGTCTTTATTCTGAAGAAGTGGCCCACAGAGCGAAGACGCCTGTACGTGTATTTGTTTAACGTGTACTTGATGTTGCACTCCAAGAAGCACACGATACTTCACAAATCAACCAAATGATTCCAGTGGCATGGAAACCACGACGATTGGAGCTGATGGATTTGTTGCAGCCTTCATCCGCCTTCACAGCCATTGAGTTCGAAGTAACTTCGTCCACCTATTCCACTGTTGAGGTCCTGTTGGATTGTTCTTTGTCAGGGACCTCACCCGAGCTCGACCTTACCGCCATGGGTGACCCTACCAGGAGCATAGCTCCAGACGGCATTGCTCTTTGAATCACAGGACCACACAAGCTTCTCCACCACGACAAGGTGACAATCTGCAGAGAAGTATTCATTATCACCATATCTTTAAATATGTTGTGTAATTAACAGTTATACAAAGGCACAATATGAATGTATTCCAAATGGGAGATTGTGGCAGACTACATAAACTTAAAAGGCAGTTTGTTTCAATATACCACAGTGAAGCGTTGTGCACGTGGCCAAGTGGTTAAGGCGTTCGTCTAGTGATCTGAAGGTCACTAGTTCAAGCCTCAGCTGTGGCAGCGTGTTTGTGTCCTTGAGCAAGGCACTTAACCACACATTGCTCTAGTGTCTGTGTGAGGAGTGGCGCCCCACACAGACTTCCAATCTGTGCCTTGTAAGGCATGAAAATGCCCGACACAGGCCTCTCATGGTCTGAGTCGACGTTCCCTCCTTCCCTCCCCTCCCACAGTGAAGAGCATTTAACAGAATCCTAGACCGTGGGAGAGTATTTCGGTCAAGATGGCACCGAGCTGTGATGTCTTTTGAGGCCGTGGCTCAGTCTTGATTGTTTTCTTACGTTAGTAGGAATGGTTTTGGAGACAGCACAGGACATTAGTGGTCAGTTTAGGGTGCTTAGGGACAGGGATGAGGGTGAGTTAGAGGTCAGGGGCAGTAAATGAAAAGGTATTGGCAGAAATGGGAGGTCACAAACCAGGTTAGAGAGATCCAGGATTGAAGGCCAATAATCCCTGAGGACTGAAGTATCAGCGGCACCGAAAACATAGACCAGTGATGCCTGTGATCAAGAACCACAGTCAACAAGTCCAGAGGATGAGGACCAGTGATCCCCAAGGTCAGCGAGTCCCAGGGTCAGAGCTCCAGGTGCTACAGGTCCAGAGGCCCAAGAACAGTCAGTAGGTCTGGACAATCTACAAGGTCAAGGAGACCCCAAGGACAAGTGATCTTGGATAGGGGGTAGAAAAAGATTTGTTTTCCTGTTATTGTGTCTGTCTTCCTGTATGTTGGCTGCCCGTTGTTCCACTGAATATTGTGGGCATGTAAGTTGGCACCGGAGGCACGGTGAGACTTGTGGACTGCTACCAGACAGTCACAGATTGTGTTGGTTGTAACCCAATCATGCATTTCACTATGTTTTGACAAACATATCACTAAGAAATCTAATATAATCTAAGTGATTGTGTCAGAGGGATTTCCAGATTTTATGGGTAAAGCTATCATTTGGCATTTGTTTAAATGAAGTTTCCTTGTACAATGTATGACTGCAAGATACAGAATTATGGCAATTTTTTTTTTACTAGTGATGGCCAATATGCCCAACCTTGTGAGCATGTATGCACCGAAGTTGATTCCTCCTCTTTCCTATTATAAAGTAGTTATATAATTAACTTACAAATCTTGACATTGATCACCTCACCACTATTTTCTGCAACATTTTCTGGTTTTCAAAGGAGACTTTAGATTGAGAAGACAAAAGTTTCTGCTTGACGAGTGTATGTTTGCGATGATTATCTAAAATTAGAGCCGAGCTTTTCGGGAATGAATTGAAGTTAAACTATGTACAAGGTTTGATAGATGTTTGGATCTCCCTTCTTCAGTTGCTAGTTGATGCTACATTAAAAACTTATTTTAGAATCTGAGCTTGTTATCTCGTTGATATGCAAAGGTGCTGAAGGATATGGAATTGGGTCACAGTTGATAGAATAGCAGAATAGGCTCTAGGCTAAATGGTCAGCTTCGATTCTTGTGTCCAAGTTTGTAAAATAAATTAAAGAATTGACCATACTAATCAATCCATGAGTGGTTTCTTTGAGCTTTATTTGTACAATCTGTTACCTGATATTGCAGGACTAACATAGAGGCCAGTGATAACTTTAGCCGCATTGTTTGTCTGCTGCAAATTAGCTACAGGAGTCTCGCTGAAGATGGTAAAATTTTGTCCTGCTGACTTTGGAGCAAGCAGAGGCAATACCCTTGAGCAATGGCAGATGATTGAGCCAAATGACCTGTAGTTTTCTGCTCTTCCAATTTGTCATCTTTCATCCCACCTCACCTCATTTGTGAAATACTTTACTATAGGTCATTAGGTTGAAAGTAAATTAACTTCAAGGATCCAGAAGAAACATCCTTATGGTTTCAATGTGATGAACTGTTAGAATGAAACTTTGCATTATAAAATAATGCTGCACTAATAATATGAAACATTAATTGGCAAAGGAGTTGACAAGCCTGTTTGATAGTTGTTTTTCACATGAATTACCCCAGAGCAAATCTGATGCAAATCCAAATAAAAGGACTTTAGCTCAATACCTGGAGTGTAGAAGCTAGTTTCTGCTCTGTCACATTGTAAATGGAGCCAACAGAATTGAGTAAAATTGCTTAGGTTTCATAGTGAATCAAACTCCATAGTCACCATTTCTCCATCATAGTGTTGGTGAAAGTGAACCACTTTACAGCAGGCTGGCTGGCTCTAAGAATATTCCTACTAAGAGGAGCATCAACAAATCATGATGACTTATTATTTTTCTTTTGATGGATTGCAGGAGAAAACCTGCTATTGAACAATAAAAGATCAGACTCTAGCAATTAGCTACAAAATATTGGGCCATACAAGCCAGGAAATGCTGGAGTTTCACTTGTATGACATCAGGCGTTGAAATTAAAGGGAAATTGGAGAACCGTTGTCAAAATTCTGCACCTTGTTCATTTTTCAGAGGCCACTGGGCGCGTAATGGAAAACAGTGGGATTGTGAAAGGAAGTTTGTTTGTGCAAAACTGACATTCCAACTACAGAGGACAATTTGAGCTGTACTGTGACTCAGATTGATTCACAAGAAAATTAATATCCTTTGTGTTTCTGAAGACATGTAATTTCTGAAAGTGTTTTCTTTCGTGCAAAGATGCTCAACTGATTGACGTAACAAGGAAGCGGCCGTAATTGAAATGAAGTTATTACTTGTACGCTGGCATTATGATTGGCACACAGATTGTAATGTAATTAAAACAATTTGAATATGTGTTACATTTTACGTTGTCATACAATCGACCTCCTGATGTTTACTCAGCCCATAACAACAGTCTAAATAAATTTCAATTATTGCTGTTTCACGTTAGCTCACCTTGTTATTTTCTTGTGTGCTTGTTGTATAGTTTATTGCCTGAATATCTTTTTTGTTCTGTCCTGCTGTTCCTAATATTAATTGTTTATTTCTCAGAAGAAACAGTCCCATACTAAAGATTAAGAAATGGCCATCAAATTTATTCAATGGTTTTATTTTGACATATCGTTTCACAGGTAACTGCATACGTACTTAGTTGGGCCCTTAACTCCCAATGGTACATAGGCCTTTGATGACCTCCTGTCTCCATCGTCCTCTGAAGTCAATGGTATGGTTGGAATTCAACACTTCTGCAATCCATTGCATCCACTATACAAGGCATTGGCCTGTACAGCTTCACCAGAGTCCTGTTGGCCAGCCTTGCTGTTTGCACCTCTCAGAATAGGACGTAGGGTTGGACTTTGAGGGGCTAACTGCTGCTTTAAAACCTATATAGAATTTAATCTGAATTCCTCTCCCACCCATTCCCATTCCTATTAAAAGCAGTGGTCTATTTCTGTGTGAACCAGGATGCAAACAAAGTTAAATTCCAATAAAAGGTCAGTATCAACATATAGGATATATTATTCATGTAAATCCCTAAAATATCGCTGAGAAAATATAGAGTAAGATTCAGAATTTCCATTAATTTTCTTCAATACTTCCTTCCCTACTGCAATTATAGCATAATTGTTGTCAAACGCGAGTAATCTGATACAGAACTTCTCACACTCTTCAGATGAATGATTTACAACTCACACATATAATTATGCCTCTGGTGAAATCGTCTGTGTCCTGTCCATGACAAATTCCATTTTTAATGAATTGTGTTCTCATCTTGTATATACATTTATACTTAATTTGCCGCGGTTGGCAGCTCATCTAGGCAAAGGAAAACTCTGATCTCAAACCTCCGCTGCCTTGTGGCTACACCCTTTCATGGAGAAAGCTTCAGGAGTAAACCCAGAGAGAAAAATCCAGAGCTGGGGTCCCTAAGGCAGGCTACATTGAGTTCAGTGCTGACTGGCAATTCCTGCAATGCTGCTGGTACCAAACTGTATCGGTCTCTGCCGTTCCTTTGGGTTCACCAGATGCATGGTGAGGGGGAGCTTGCTACATGGGCAACAGCTTGCTCTCCATATTGTACTGCCCAGGCTTGCGTATCTAGACAGCTAGGATGCAATATCCATGGTCAACTCTGACTGAGGAGGCCCACACCTCATCTCACATACATTAGAAATGGGCAATGCCAAGTAAAACCATCAGTGAAGTCGAGCCTGATGTTAACAGGTTCATGTGTCAAATTTGAAAAGGAGTGAAACTGTGCCATTATGAATTTTCATGAAGTATGTTCACAAAATGGTACAGGCTTAAGACTGGGGACATTAGCCCTGTGAACCTGGCATGATCTATATGTCACAAACTCACATAAACCCCAATAACTGAGGAATCTCCTTTATTAGTGAACTAATTTAATTGATTATTTGGCGTAATAATGAAGCTACCTTTTTTTTAAAAAACCTTAAACAGATTTGTATATACAATTTTAATAGATGTTCTCTCTGAAGATATAGTTTGGAGAAAGCCATTTGTTTTGAAGATTATGTGTGGATGGATTAGTTTTATTCTCTCTTGAGATGGTGGATTTCTGGCAGGACGAACATTAATGCTGTTAATGCTGTAAATAACATCAGCTGCCTTCGAGGGGGTGGTGGTGATCTGCTGTGGTCAGTCTGCTTATGGTACACGCACAATAGTTTTAGGAGAGAGTCAGGAGATTTGTAACTCAGCAATAAAGGAGTTTTGATGTATCTTCAAGTCAGGATGGTGTGCGACTTAGGGGGGAATCTGCAGATGATAATATCTCACTTTCTTTAGAGCCCTTCTGGATGACTGCACTCATGGGGTTGGAAGTGGCCCTGTAATTAATCAACAAAGTGTGCCAATGACAGAGAGAGTGATCATTACAGCTGGTAATCAGACAGGATGATTTCTCTTGGATGATATTGAACTTCTTGAGCGCTGTTGGAAGTATACATTCTTGATGTAGGCCTTCTTGAGTGCTATTGTGGCCAGCGGGGAGTATTCCATGCAACACACACAAAACGCTGGAGGAACTCAGCAGGCCAGGCAGCATCTATGGAAAAGAGTACACAGTTGACATTTTGAGCTGAGACACTTCATCAGAATTTGCTTGGAGTCCCAGCATCTGCAGATTTTCTCATCTTTGGGGAGTATTCCACTACAAACCAGCCTACAGTTTTGTAAATGTTACATTTCTGGAGAGTCAGGTGTAACAGGATATACAATGAAACTGCCATTGCTCCAGTTTCAGTGAACTCTCTTTTGGTCACCCCCAAGTTACATTGAAAAGCGACACAGTATTAGATTACCTCAAAGGGCAACTGAACTGCTGAGACCTGTTTTTGGTTCAAATTCTTCACAGAACCTACGGTGCCAGATTTGGACTGAAACGTTCTAAATGATGACAATGTACCTGCACTAAAGGGGAGGAGAGAAACATCCTAAGAGCTGCTTAAATTTCATTGTTAATGATACAAAGAGACTGAGAATATTAAAATGGGTTTGGAGGCAAGTAGAATACCAGAGAGATGTTGTACTGTTGAATTACCAAGGCCCTAGTACTATTCATCAAATGGGGCTAAATAAGAGAGCAGACATTCAAGCTACTCAAATTTCATCCTGGCAGCTCCAACAGACTATTTTTGGCAAAGGCCCAATCGTTAGATCATCAAAACCACATAGTCTCTGCTGATGCCAATCAAATCAGAAAACGTTAGCATTCTTAGAATTTCACCAAGTGTAAACACATTAAGTTCAAGTGAAAATTTTTCAGCTTAGTCCCTGACTGATTATCACAGTGATAGAAAGAAGTGTGTTAATGAGCATATTAATTATCAAGAAGTAAAGCTGTCCTGTGGATCATTTCTATGGACTATGATAGATCTCCGTAAATGACATTCTCGTTGTCAGTACTCTGTTGAATTATGATGGACCTTTTCACAAACACACGGAAGTGTATAATGAAAAGAAGTATTTGCTTCTATTTTAAATTAACATACATAAAATTTACAATAAATAAAATTCTTAACCTGAAAGTAGTGCCTGGTAATTCTGAAATATTTCAACTTTTTCAATGTATATATAATTTAACATTTCTTTCTCTTCTGGATATTTTCTGCAACCTATTACAGATTGTCAGATGTGCAAATCTGCCTGAATAACACAAGCCTATTTTATTTGAGCAATAATGTGCCTAAAAAAGATTTGCCAGCAAATGAATGAGAATTGTTCATAGTAAATGCTTAAAATGGGGGTGTTATAGTCAAAGGAAAGAGACGGAATTATTTTACTAGCTTCGGTTTCGTATAGGTCACATACTGTTTATCTTTGACAAAAACTGAAAAAGGTTCCTGTTCAAAAAATTATGCAATCCACTGGGACTCAATAATGTGCATAAATACCTTGCAGAGAGTATGTGAAGGGAAGATATTATTTTCATGTTGTTCTATTCCATTCTTAATTTGACAGCAATCAGTTCTCAGTGAAAAGAAATGTTTCTTCTGTGATTTCTTGCTCTATTCTTCTTTTCCCATCCACTATATCTCATGTGGCTGTTTCTCTTGCAATCGCAAGTGATGCCACTACTGTGTTCAGTCCACTGGGGTACCCTAAGCTTCATGTTGCCTCACTCTGGTTCCCACTTGGGAATTTATTTTTAGTATTTTCAGGGAGGAACTGTTAAACACTAGAAAGTATAGAATCAGAACCGGGTGTTATTATCACTCTCTTATACAACATGAAATCTGGTGTGTTGCTGTGTCAGTATGGTGCGAAGACACGAAATTGCTACGAATGACAAAATAAATAGGTAAATAAGCAAAAAAGCAATAATGAGCAAGAAAGAAGTGTTTCATAACTCGTTGAGTGTGGGTTTTCAGGCTGCTGTGCCTCTTCTTGGACAGTAGTAAGAAAGGAGGGCATATCCCAGATGATAATGGTTCATAATGATGGATGCTGTCTTCTCGAAGCGAGGTGGTTGAGAGGACTGTAGGCTCAGCCAGCTCCAGCCTGTGATGAAGCTGGGCGAGTCTTCAGCCCTCTTTAGCCTCTTGAAATCCTGCACATTGGAGTCTCCAAGCTTGGCTTGGATGCCCTCCACTGTGCATCTGTAGAAATTTGCAAGAGTCTTCAGTGGTATTTCAAATTTCATCAAACTCCTAATGAAGTAGAATTGCTGGTGTGCCACCTTCATCAATGTGTGGGGTCCAGGACAAATCTTCGGAGCTGCTGACGCTCAGGAACTTAAAGTGTCATGTGACCGGCAACAATGAATATCATTTGAGTCAGGTTTTATAAAAACAAACAAACATTTATTAAACTCTGATCAACAATAGCGAAAAAATATTCAAACGACTAATTTAACCGGAAGTTAACTGCTATACGGCAACTCTGGAACAGTTCTTAAAAGGGTAAATGCGAAAACAGTTCTTAAAGTGGTAAATTCGAAAACAGTTCTTAGAATGGTAGGTTCGAAAGTCCGAGAGATTTATACAGTCAATTAGGAGAGACTTTCCTGAAGTAAAGAATTCCTTGAAGACGTCACGTTACTGCTGATCTCAGCTGGAACTTGCCTTGTCCGCAAGATTCACGACGACGGAAATAAAATGGTTTAAAGGGATTGATCTTTTCCTCTGGCAAATAGACACTGCACTATCCTTCCTGCTTTAATGGGGAATATCTCAGTTGCAGGTCACTCTTACTTGAACAAAGATTCAATAAAGGTCGATCCTCTCCAAAACCGCCGAACGATATCAGCTTCACTCGACTCGGCGAATTCCTGTACTTTGGTAAGGTCTTCACTCTCCAATACTACTCGCAATAGAAAGTAGAACTCCACTTTAAAATAAAACTATGTCATAAGCCGAATATGCAGCAAAACGGAGTATCTAACACAAAACCAAACTGAAAACTAACTGCATCACCAGGGGTCTCCCTTTTATATACCTGTTGAGAACAAGTCATCATGTGACCTCACTGGCGGGAAAATTACACCATGTGACCTCTGCCAGACCATTACATCATCCTCATAAGACAGTCACAAGAGATCCATGAAGTATGTAACAAAAGCTGTACACTCTTTCCTCCGCTGACCCATCAGTGAGTGCTGCTGTGTGTTCCTCCAACTTCCCCTCTTCAAGTCCACAACTGATTCCTTGGTCTTGCTCACACTGAAGTTGATTTTGAAGGTGGTGGTGGAGGGGGATAGTTTAAAGGTAATGCAAAAAGCTTTTTTTTAAAACACAATGGTAGGTGCCTGGAACTCACTGTCAGGGAAGGTGGTAGAAGCAGATAAGACAGCAGTGTTTAAGGGACAGACATGAGCAGGCAAGGTAGAGACTCTGAACAGGAAATGGCATTAGTTTAATTTGGCAACATGGATGGCACAGCATGATGGGCAAAAAGATCTGTTTCTGTGTTTTATGTTAGCTATGTTTTTCTGTGAGAACTTCTTAGACTCCCTTCCTTTTAACTATTTACTGATTTTTATTATTATTACCTACCAAGGTACAGCGGGAAAAAACTTGTTTTACATACAATTCATATGGATCAATTCATTACCACAGTGCATGGTGGCAGTAAAAGGTTAAATAACAGAGTGATGAATAAAATGCTTGGTTACAGAAAGAGTGCAGTACAAGTAGATAATAAGGCACAAGACCATGTCAAGGTAGATTGTAAGGTCAAGTGTCCATTTTATCACAGAAGGGAATTGTTCAATAGTCTTTGTACAACAGGATTGAAGCTGCCCTTGAGCATGGTGGTAGGTGCTTGCAAGTCTTTGTATCTTCTGCCTGATTGGGGAGGGGGCGGTGTGGGGTGCAGACAAGAAAGAATGGCCAGGGTGGGCAGGATATTTGGTTATGCTGGCTGCCTTACTGAGGCAGCCAGAAGTATAGACGGCATCCGTGGAGGGGAGGCTGGTTCCTGTAATATGCTAAGCTGTGTCCGCAACTCTCTGCAGTTTCTTGCATTCACAGGCAAAAGAGTTGCCATAGCCCAAGCTGCATTTCATTCAGCTAGGATGTCTTCTGGGGTGCATCAATTCAGAATCGGTGAGGGTCAAAGAGGACATGCCAAGTTTCTTTCGTCTCCTGAGAAGGTTCAGGTGCTGGTCAGTTTTCGTGGCCATGACATCAACTTGGTTAGGCTAGGACAGACTGTTGGTGATGTTCACTCCTAGGAACTTGAACTTCTCAACCATCTCAACCTCAGCACTGCTGATGTAAACAAGAGCATGTGAACCACCCCCATTTCTGAAGTTAATTTCCAGCTCTCGTATTTCATTGATAATGATGAAAAAATTGTTGTTATGACACCATATTACTGAGCTCTCTATCTCCTTCCTGTACTCCTACTCAACGTTGCTTGAGATACAGCCACTGCAGCAGTATCATCTGCAAACTTGTAGTTTAATTAGTTGGAGCAGAAACTTGCCACACAATCGTGACTGTGTTCAGAGTCAAGTAGGGAGCTGAGGACACAGTCTTATGGGGCACAGTGTTGAGGATAATATTGGTGGAGGTGTTGCTGCCTCTCCTCACCGATTGCAGTCTGTCACTCAGTAAGGCAATGATCCAGACGCAAGGAGAGGTGTTGAGTGTCCAGGCATTCCATGAGTGTAGCATCAGGGAGATGGCATCTACCATCGTCCTGTTTCAGCAATAGGTGAACAGCAGTGGGTCAAGGTTTTCTGGGAGGCTGATGTTTTGCTATGACTACTCTTGGAATAAAATTTCTGCTTCAGAAGTCTGTACCATGCATGCAAATGCTATGGTTGGCCTATTGGAGTTGACTAAGTGTAATTGAGCCTTCTGTGCTGAGGATATTGAGAGAAGATACTGGAGTTGGTTCACTGCCAGTGGACTTATAAGGATTTTGCAGAGACAGTATATTAGTTTGTTGAATGATCCAATATCTTGCTAAATAAAAAGTCATATCTTTATTCATTCCAGTAAAATAAGGTACAACTATCGTAAATCCAATTTGTATTTATACTGATGGGAATTAATTTGTCAATATCAAAATCTGACCAAATCTATATTAGCAAAATTAGTTAATAGGGCAAGAATCATTTCTTCATAATGTGGAGAAGCCTCTGGGATGGAAAGCAGCAAATTCCCCCCAAATATATTGAACTGATAAAAGCTCATTAATGGAGCAAAACACGTAAAGAACAAAAGAAATGTAATTGGGCAGGAGCAGAGGAGGAGTTAACTGAAGTTCTCCAATTGAAGATATCAAAGGATACCTTCAATCTGTCACTACTGTAGTTTGTATTTCCCACCTGCTTCATAAGGACCACAATCATACCAGTGCCCAAGAAGAGCAGGGTGAGCTGCTTCAGTGACCATCACCCACATGCACTCACAACTACTGCGGCAACATTTCATTAGGAATTTCAGGAGACTTGGCACATTACCAAAGAATTGCAAATTTCTACTGATGTACCATGGAGAGCATTCTAACTGGTTGTATCACTGTCTGGTATGGAGGGGCCACTGCACAGGATCGGAAAAAGCTGCAGAAAATTGCAAACTCAGCCAGCTCCATCAAGGAAACTAGCCTCCCCAGCACTGAGGGCATCTTCAAAAGGTCATGCCTCAAAAAGGCAGCATCCATCGTTAAGGACCCCCATCAGCCAGGACATGCCCTCTTCTCATTGCTACCATCAACGAGGTGCAAAAGCCTGAAGAGAGGCTCAACATTTCAGGAACAGCTGCTTCCTCATTGTGTCAGACTTCTGAATGGACAATGAAACCATGAACATTACCTCAGTATTTTTTTGCTCTCTCTTTGCAGTAATTTAATTAAGGGTTTGTAATCATTTATAGTTTTTATTAGCAGAACAACATATTTCATGAAGTATGCTAGTGATTTCCCTTTTCTATTTTCTATTTATGATTTATAATTTAAATTTTTACAATTTAAATTTGTAATATTTAAATTTAATAATTTAAATTTTAATATTTACTATCTATCTGACTCCAGGGAGCGCGAAGCGCAGAATCAAATATCGCTGTGATGATTGTACACTCTAGTATCAATTGTTTGGCGACAATAAGGTACAAAGTATAAAGTATTTTGAATCTGATTCTGGTTCCAGTACAAGGAAAAAGCTGAAAGAAGAGAGTGCTCAGAGTGCCAAGACCAGAGAAGTGGAGTTCTCTGCACTGAGATGACCAAAACATACAGAGAGAGCAGTGAAACAGGGGGGGAAAGTGAACCAGTTCAGATTCATGACAGCAAAGAAACACTTGTTTCAAGGCACAGTGTGGATGTAAGAACTTTGGACCCTTCCAGATGTTATGGAGGAAGCTGACAGGTGGAATCAACCTCAGTAGTTTCCTTTCCCATCTGTTATTCAGCTCTTTGAACACAGACGCGTACAAAATCTAAATTATTCTCCCAAAAGAAGAATTGTTTGTTCTGTTATTGAAATGTTATCTGTAGAAGGCCTGGGGAAGGAAGATGCTTCTTTGGTGAAATCCTGTGCGAAAGGAAACTTCTTCACTTAGAGGTTAGTATGAGTATGGAATGAGCTTCTGGTGAAGTTGTAACATCTAAGAAACATTTGGACAGGTACGTGGATGGGAGGAGTTTGGAATTATATGGCCCTCGTCCTGATAGATGCGACTAGGCAGAAGATCAAGTTGGTAGGAGCTAGGTGGGCAAAAGGGCCTGTTTCTGTGAGATGGAGGGGGAGAAAATTCCAGTGAATTTTCTGAGGCTCAGACTATCTTATCATATTTAAGATATGATCAGAAGCCAAACACTGTAGATGTTGAGAATTTGAAATTAGAACAGAAATAGTTGGAATACTCAGCAAGTCAGGCAGCACTGGAATCAGCTCAGCAGCCTGTATGTTAACTGAGATATTCAAGATGGCACCAATGACCAATGGTGGCATCCTGCAGACAGCTCATGGAACTACTTCTACTTCTTCTTTTAAATACGCCTCTTCCCCAGAACTGCAATCACTTGTGGTCTGGAATTTCCACTTTGTTGATGTGTTTTTGTGCTGACTGAGAGAACTAGTGCCTTTGCTATCCCCTGGAGAATACAGTGAGATTGGGATCAGAGTGTGCAGCCATCATTTCTTAATGGTGGAACGCAAACCCATGGTCGGCTCCATTACTCCTCGACGATTAAAGCTTTGAGCAGGATTGAAATCGACAAGGTTGAGTGTGGAAGCCGAGCAGGTGTTCAGTGCTTTTGACCAGTCTCCGCTCACTGCTGCTGGAGGAGGGTGGATGTTTGATCTCCTTGGCGGTGTGGCTTGCGGCTTTGGGGCTCTTTTTCGAGAGACTTTGTAGTTTGATATTTAATGTCCTCTGTGCCCAATGCACTCTGCGGTTGCGGTTCAAGTTCCTCGTGTTTCTGATTACCCTTTTTCTCTATTTGACCGATTTGTTCGAGGTGCTTCAGCGCGGAACTGGCTCTGAGGCTGAGTCCAGCGGTCCTTGAGCTGACTGGCAGTTGTCACTCCTGGACCGTTACAGTGACAGCGGTTTGATGTTTAATGTTCTGGGTGTTATTTGCTCGCTTTTTGCTGTTTGCGCCATTTGATCTTTTATTGCACGTTGGGTGTTGATTTTTCTTTGTAAATGTGTTTCATGGTATTTCTTTGTTCCGTGACTGCATGTGGGAAGATGAATCTCGGGGTTGTATACTTTGATGATAAATGTACCTTGAAACTTTGACGCCCATTTTTGTAAACACTTTTCTAAATATTATTGCCATCTGCCATCGCTTGACTTGAGGGATATAAACAAGGCTCTGAATCATAAATCTATTGGTTCAAGCCCCATGCAAGAGGCATAAGTACATTTACTAGGCTTCAGAAAGTACATTTACTAGGCTTCAGAGCAAAACTGAAATCAGAAATGTCATCTTTTGGCTGATACGTTAAACCGAATACTTGTCGGTTCTTTCATGCTGCTCTTCAAAGAAGGCCCACGTTCTCTAAGTGTCCCAGTCAACAATGAACCTAGCCATAGTAAGTTATCTGGTCATTGCTGTTTTCTAGGCACAAGTCAGTTACTACATTGTCTGCATTACAAAAATAATTGGAATTCAGATATAACTCCTTGGCAATAAAAATGTTTCAACTTATTATGTGGATGTGAAATACTACATATATTGTACATTTTAATTTCTACCACACTGGTGCGATTTGATTAAGATAGTCTTTTATAAATATTTTAACACTGATATTTCATGAAGGACAACTGCACAGCTGGAATTTCCTGTCACGATCGCTTCTGTAGTTGTACCTGGTTTGTCTGCTCTTCTTCAGTACATTTTCTGCACTTCTGTCTCTACAGCTGATAGAACTCCTATAAACTCATTAGATGTTTCCTCCAGATCTCTATTTTTCTCCTATTTTCATTTTATTTTTCTGCCTGTGTTTCTTACATTCAGACAAGCATGAGCAAAAGTAAACAGCAGATTGGTAGAATTTGTTTAAAGATTTAACTTGCTTGTATGTTTACTCTTTATGTCATTCATGTATATATTGAAAGTAAGCAAAGGATTCCCCAAGATTTTAAGGATCCTGTATTTTTCGCTGCAGATCTTGGCCACCACTTTCAAAGATCCTCGACACGCTCAGAATCCTAGGAGGATAATCAGATCGTGGGAACCACAGCACCACTTACTTTGCTCCTGCCTGCACCAGCTGAGCTGAACCTCTTTACTTAAGGGTGTCCCAGAAGGTGCAGTTAACATCATAGAGCAGGCAGGGCTTGGTTGTCAGATCCATATCTCCACCCTCAGAATGTCCTGGTGGGCTTTCACAGCTCTTTTTCTTTATCCTTCAGGGTGGATTTATAAAATTCCATTCTTTTCTAGAGCAACCACTGGAAGTTTCTTCTTTCAAGCAGGAAAGTGACGATGATGGCATATATTATCAAAATATTTATGCCTGTTGCAATCATAGAAAATGCATTGGTCAAGTCAGGTCAAGTCACATTTATTTATAAAGCACATTTAAAAACAACCCATGTTGACCAAAGTGCTGTACAAACCATAACAGGTAGCTAAAATCACAAATATAAACAACAAGGCACACAAAATAAACAACACATGAGCCTAGGCACAAGTCAAAAATCAGCCACATCAGGAAGATTCGAACGCTAGTGAATTAAGGTAAGTTTTCAGCCTGGACTTAAAAGAGTCAATGGAGGGGGCAGATCTGATGGGGGGGGGGGAATGCTGTTCCACAGTCTAGGTGCTACAACAGCAAAGGCGCAGTCACCCATGAAATTAAATTTAGATCGTGGGACAGCCAGGAGCTCCAAGTCAGTGACCTGAGGGACCTGGAAGCAGAATAAGGCTTTAGAAGGTCTGCGATATAGGAGGGGGCCAGCCCATTTAGGGCTTTATAAACAAACAGAAGACCCTTAAAATCAATTCTAAACCGTACTGGTAGCCAGTGGAGAGAGGCCAGGATAGGAGTAATATGGTCTCTTTTCCGGGCACCTGTCAGGAGCCTGGCTGCGGCGTTCTGGACCAGTTGCAGGCGGAACAAGGATGACTGACTAATCCCAGTATACAGGGAGTTGCCGAAGTCCAAGTGGGAGGATATAAGGGCGTGGATGACTTTCTAGAGATCGTTGAAAGAGAGAAACGACTTGATTTTGGCAATAGTACAAAGCTGGAAAAAACTGACTTTTACAACTGCATTAACTTGCTTGGCAAACTTAAAGGCAGAATCAAATATCACACCAAGGTTTTTGACATGGGGTTTCACAAGGGTGGACAGGTTACCAATACTGTTGGTAATCACTTTGATGGAGTCGGTGGGGGGGCCAAATAGGACAACCAAGGTTCACAACCATTCATCCCTATGATGGTCAAAAACATACGTAGCTAAACAAAACACTCTGCAGACCTCAACGCTTATCACTTGCCAGAAAATAGATCTGGAACCAGCATCTATTGCCTGAAGAATGAAATACAGAATCATGTGCCAAGAATTCCTAACATGTTTGTTATCGATTTAGTGCTTGAAGTTTTGATGAATGACTGCTTTCCTTTAAACAAAAGTCTTGAAAATTTTGGAGAAATCTCCAAAGGGATATGTTATTCCTTGGAACTTGTGAAATCACAATTAAACTGCAACAAAGAAACTACTTTTGTTTTCTGATGTATCTCTGCAGGGTGCAAAGGACTTCCTTAATTGGAATATGATGCCAGCAGAATTTTTCTTATCGACCTATGAATTCCATATCCATGTACAACTAATGTCTGCCAATGACAATTCAGTCCCCCCCCCCCCCACTAATCCTACCCCCTCCCCAAATCACCCTACAAACCCAAACGCAGCTACACTGTGCTTCGGAATCAGAATCAGCAAGAGAAACAATTGTGGAAAACATCTGTCCAGCATGAAGTTAAAAGCCATTGTTTCAGCTATTTGTAAAGCTTGTCTCTCTATCTCTTTGATATTGTTGAAGAACACACATAGAGCCACTTCCATTTCCTTCTGTGATTCTTTCCTTTACAAAGGGATCATCCGGTTGCTGATAGATTCCAGTTGTCTTTCTTTCCCTGTGAGAACCACAGTGATATGAGACACAAACATTTGGCTCAATCTTCCCCTTGGCCCGTTGCTCCTGTACCTATGACACCTCTGGGAAGTCCTACATGCTTCAGGCTTACAGGGCTTCATTCTCTGTGGGGCTGCAGAGGCAGCAGCAAATTGCCCATGATTGGACGCAAATTGGCAATTTCAAATTGGGAACAGAAAAATGGCAGATCCATTAAGGGAAAGTTCTCGATAGTGTAAAATAACAATGCCTTGTTACAGCTTTAATGCTCACTCGGAGTAACATAACTGTGCTTTAGCAGACAGCATTATAGTTCTGAGTGACACAATTGCAAAGTACACTCATTTAATAGAACTTAGATTAATTTTTCTCCCAAGGATGCCACGGCAAACAAAATCAATATTCTAACCATGCAGAGCTAAAGAAAGGGCATATCCCCAGACATCTAAGTTTTAATCATTAGCACAATAAAATTAACTTCCTTGCTTTCAATTCATTCCATGGCCTCCCCTCCTTATCCCTATCAATAACCCTATGAATTGTTTGTGATCATTACACTGCTCCAAATCTGCTTTTCGAGGATCCCTGTATTTTAATTCAAGAACCGTGGGAATGCGCCGTTACACAGGAATTTGAAGTTGGAAAGCACAGAAAGAGCTTGGGGTTCCTCCTGTCATCACCAGTGGAATAAGATGGTGAAGTGTGTAAATTGTAGTTTAAAGTTCAAAGTAAAATTTATTGTCAGAGAACATACATGTCACCACATGAAACCCTGAGATTTCTCTTCCTGCTGGCATGCTAAGTAAATCTATAGCATAGTAACTACAGGATCCATGAGCAACAAACTATGCAAATGCAGATATAAATAAATAGCAATAAATAATGAGCATGAAATGAAGAATCCTTTTTAAACAATAATCCTTAAAGTCCCGATGAAACAAGAATCATTAAAATGAGACCATCGGTTGTGGGAAAACCAGAAATAGGACGAGTTCCATTATCTCTTTTAGTTCAAGAGCTTGATGGTTGGGGGAGTAGTAACTGTTCTTGAACCTGGTGATGCGAGTCCTGAGGCACTTGTATCTTCTACCTGTTGGCAGCATTGAGAAAGAGCATGACCTGAGTGGTGAGGATCTTTGACGGAAGCTGCTTTTCTATGGAAACGGTTCATATAGGCGTGCGCAATAGTTGGGAGGGCTTTACCCATGACGTACTGGGCCGAATCCACTTTTGTAGGATTTTCCACTCAAGGGCGTTGGTGTTCCCATGCCAGGCCATAATGCAGCCGGTCAGCACACTTCCCACCACACATCTGTAGAAGTTTACCAAGGTTTTTGACGGCATGCCAAATCTCCGCAGACTCCTGAGGAAGTAGAGGTGCTGTCGTGCTTTCTTTCCAATTATATTTATATGATAGGTCCAGGACAGGTCCTCTTGAGATAGTGATAACAAGGAATTTAAAGTTACTGACCCTCTCCACCTCTGATCGTTCAATGAATACTGGTTCATCGACCTCTTGTTTTCCCTTTCCTGAAGTCTACAATCAGTTCCTTGGTCTTATTGAAATTGAGTGAGAGGTTGTTGTTATTACACCACTCAGCCAGATTTGAGAAGGTGGCACACCTTCCTCAAATTTGCCTACCTAGCATGTCTGTAAGCCTTGGCTAAATGCAGAGATGTGCTCCCTACTAAAATCCCAGGAAGCTGCCTTCAAGCCTGGAGACAGAACATTTCTCAAAGCAGCCATCAGAAACCTCATCTTAGGCATCAAGAGAGTAAAGACTGTCTGTGCACAAAAATTCTGATTTTTTTCCTGTACAGTAATTTACGTGTTTGCTCATTTTATTCCATTGGTGACGAAACACATGTCCATCTATAGCACATTACTGACAGCACAAGGAAAACCAGTGCAACCTCCCTCCCCAACGCTCTGAACAACTTCTATGCACACTTCGAGGCGTGCAACACAAGGCCGGCCACAAATCTATCCTCCCTCCCAGGTGAGCGGTAACAGCAGCAGATGTGAAAAGGACTGTGCTGAGAGTCAACCCTCATAAGGCTACTAGGGGAGACAACATCCCAGGCCAAGTATTCAGGGAATATTTACACCAGCTCACTGATGTCTTCACAGACATCTTCCACACTTCACTCATCCAGGCTGCTGTCCACATAAGCTTCAAATCAGCCACCATCATCTCTGTACCATAGAACTGTGGTACAGAACTAAATGACTACCACTCCAGTAGCACTGACACTAATCATTATGAAGTGCTTTGAATTACTGTGATGGCCGTAGCATCTGACCCTGAAACTGAGAAAAAAAGGACACCTGTATGTCAGAATGCTATTTTAGGATTTCAGTTCAAATTCAACACTGTCGTCCCACAGACCTTGGTGACAACTCTACTCAGTCTAAATATACAAGTGTAACTGGGTATTGGGCTTCCTAACCAACAGCCTCAGATAACAAACAAGAGAAAATCTGCTGATGTTGAAAATCTGAGCAACACACACAAAATGCTGAAAGAATTCAGCAGGCCAGGCAGCATCTATTGAAAAGAGTACAGTCAACATTTCAGCCTGAAACATCGACTGTACTGTTTTCCTAGAAGCTGCCAGACCTCAGATAGTCCGGTTACACATCCACCTCTCCATTCTCATCATCCTCAAGATGGGTGACACCCAGGGTTGCCGTACACTGCTCACACGTGACCGCACAGCAAGCACCCAAATAATATCATTGTCAAGTTTGCTCTTGCCACAACAGTGCTGGGACTCACAACCAACAACAAAGAGACTGCCTACGGAGAGGAGGTGGAAGGGATCAAGGCTGGTGCCAGGCAAATAACAGTGTCAGAGTTATTCAGTGTTTCTCAGTGTCAACAGGACAAAGGAGGTGGTTATCAGCTTCAAGAAAACACTCACCGCTTGCATCCCTCTTTACATTGGCAGCACAACAATGGAAACTGCAAACATTTTCCAACCCCTGGGAGTGCACATCACACACAATCTCTCATGGTCCAGAACACATCCTACACAATGCAGAAAGCCCACCGACACCTTTACTTTCTGAGGAGTCTGAAGAGAGCTAGTCTATACACATCAATAATCTTGAGCTTCTACTGATGTGCAGTAGAGAGCATTCTAACAGGCTGCGTCACTACATGGTTCAGAAGCTGCACTGCTGTGGACAGAAAGCCTTTACAACGGGTAGTCAAAACTGCCCAATGCATCACCGGCACCTGCCTACCCACCATCAGGGACATTTATACCGAAAGGTGCCAGAAAAAGACCAGTAACATCATGAAGGATCCCACCCACCCTGCTCATGGACTGTTTGTCCCACTTGTGTCAGGGAGGAGGCTATGTAGCATCCATGTCAGGACCACCAGGCTCAAAAGCAGTTACTGTCCCCAAGCAGTAAGGCTAATCAACAACTCCACCCATAATTCACCTCACCACAGCTACCATTTCCTGTCAGAGTCACTTTCTGTACAGACATTCGTGTACCTAGTATCACTTTATGGACGTACAATCAGCCTATGTATATAAGCCATCTTAGGTATTTATACTTACTGTGTTTTTTATTGTTGTACTCTGGTTTTTTACGCTAATTCTGATCTGGAACAACGGCTATTTTATCCTCCTTTACATGCTTGTACAGGAAATGATATTAAGCAACCTTAAATTGAACTGTTCATCTTTGTGAAGGTCGGTGTGAAGTAAGGCTTTCCTCAGACTTTCTTACTGTAATGTTATACACCACCTTTAATAAACTTCCCCGTGGGAGTTGAACAAATGGGGAAGCTCAGGGTGCCACGGCAATGCAGCTATTACAGCTGGGGCATTCCGGAGTTCGGTGGTCGATTCTGGTACCATCTGTAAGCAGTTTGCTTGTTCTTTCCATGAACTGTGTGGGGTTTCCTCCAGGTGCCCTGGTTTCCTCCCACAGTCCAAAGACATTAGTAGGTTAATTGGTCATTGTAAATTGTTCTGTGATTAGGCTTATGTTAAATAGTTGGGCCGGAAGGGCCTGTTTCACGCTGTATCTCTAAATAACTAATAAATATTTTTTAAAAGGTCACCAGAGCCTTTGCAATTGAGTGAAGTATTCAAATGACACTTATTTGCAAATGCCCAGAAGCTGAGGTTTAAGTTACAGAAGCATATGAAACAATGGCTGTCTCCTCAACATCCACAAGACATAGGTCCTCTACAGGCCTGTCCCTGCTGTAGCACATTACCTTCTCACAGAAGATACAACTTCCCTTATCTCATGAGCCAGGCAACGTGCATGGGTGTCAGTGCCAAAAGTCACCATATTCTTCAGAATGGTAGCACAGTATTTGGAGTTTGAGTGAAAGAGCATTCCAAGAATTAGCTCAAAACTCATGGTCTCCTGGGCTGCATTGCAATATTCTTCTGGCACTTGGCCTACCAATGGCAGATTCATTGGGAGCAAAAGCAAGCCAATATAATTGTCCCCTCACTAACCAACCTTGCATCATTAAGGCCCTAGTTACAATCATTCAGTCGCAATAGGCAAACTAAATCATTCATATGTCCAACACCAGATTCTCAAATCAATCTAATTTGGGACTGGGTTACCAGGATACCAGAGGAGCAGATGCAATAATGTGCCAAAATCCTCCTCAGGAAAATGCTACCACTTCTTGGGGATCTCTGCCCCATCATTGCTCAATGTAGAGAAGGAACAGTCAGAAGGTATTTGAGAACCTTGAGTCCTTGGGCTGTAGCTGGATGGGTCTAGGTGAGGTCGAATCTGAAGACATTGATGGGAATATGTGGTGACTAGGTTACAGGGATGAATCATAGGGAATAGATTGCTCTGTAAATTGGCACAGGTTGAATGAGCTGAAAAGGCCTCTACCTATGGCGTAAGGAAATATGTTACGTGCATTTGTTGTTGTTCAGACGTTGAGTCGAGCCCAATTCTTCGTGACCTCATGGTCCATAGGGTTTTCATGGCAAAGATATGAAGTAGATTGCAAGGCCTTTCATCTGCGCAGATACTGCTGTTGTCCAGCTTGGGACCCGACTGGGTTTGAACTCGGGACCATCTGCCTTGAAGTCCAGTGCTGATGCCACTACACCACCAGCCAACCTGTTACATGCATTGGGGTACACAGAGAGTGCTCTACTTTGCAAGCACTTCACCCATCCATATATTTAGGCACTTCCAGCCCCAGCTGTAAAAGAATGCAGTCCCCATATGTGGAGATGGCCAATCAATGTTCACAAAACCAGAATAGAAGCAAGTTATCATCTGACCTGAGGGATGAAAACAGAAGAAGCTTCTGCTACTGCTTCTGGCAAACACATCTTTGTTTTTAATTGAATTGTAATTGAGTTAAACTGTGTATCTTTACCACATGAATATTGGCTGTTGGCCTCCCTAAATCTCCGTCATTGATTGTTTGTGTGACCATTCCTAACTTCTCCCTTTTGACTCCATGCATTTTTGTGAAGCGAATTTCAGGGCACTGTGCTAGCACAAGTTGTTGGTATTACTGCCTTTGCTACAGCATCTTAATGACAGCACAATGTGCTCTTAGTTTCTCTTGCATATTCTCAAGCCACAAATAATTCTGCATCAAGGATATTAAAGTTTCTTCTTTGAACCAGTTTTAATGAATTGCCTATAAAATGGCAATTATTTTCAACCTCAGTCAGTGTTGAATACAAAATCAATCAGACGAGGCCCATGACACTTGTACATTCATCGGACTGATTCAACTTTCAATTTACTTAGTGCGAGAAGCAGTTAATATGGTTTAGATTTCTTTCCTTGGGTTTCTTGATATATTTGTTCAGAGTTTTGTAAAGAAAAATAATGGTACCATATTGATTATAAAGTGTAAATAGATCGAAGGACAGAATCCATTGCAAATCTGACATAAGAACTTTTATAAAGAGCTAGCTCCAAACTAAGTGGGTTATTAATGTAACAATCTTCCCAGAACTGATTGTGGCTGAAGAATGCAACTTGTTTTCCTTCAAATCCAATTGCATGGAAACAACTATGAATATATTCCTTTTTTGGCCGCATTCCAGACTGTGACACAAAACTGGGCATCCAGTTCAGACATGATCTGTTCAGTCAGGAGTTGAAACATTAAACACAGCTATGCCCACAGAAGGCAGTCAAAAGTTCTGTCTCTTGGCCTGAACGTGTTTTATTCATATTTAAGGTGGATTTTTATCCTTGTACCTCGTCTCCGTGCCATCTTTTAGAGTTGGAAGGAGTACCTGGAATGGTACAATAAAATGATGGAGCAGCAACATTGAGTGGAACTTGCTGGTTGCCAGCTGGCTAGTACAATTTGTAATCCTTTGCTAACGCACTTTGTTCCTGTTGAAGAAAATATTTACAATTGTTTTATTTATGCAAGTGTAAAAGTGCAATAATGGCACACCAAAAATTACATGCAGCATAGTGATAACTGTGATTTCCCTCCATTACCCATCCTTTTGTAGTGTTGAGTCCAATGACACTACCTGTGACAGTCAAGCACTTTGTGTTTTGGTAAACACTCAATTGTGATAACTGGCAATGGATGAATCTCAGGATCAAATACATGCTGGGGTATTGCCTGTACTGCTGCTGCTTTGATGGTAAGAGATGATGCGAGTTCCAACTGTGGAATTATACCTACTGAGGTTCAATTGAAACTTCTCCAGGAGCATTCATGTTGGACCTTGAATTTCACCCCCATTGTCTCGAATGGAACTGAATCAACCAGTTGGCAAAGAACGGACTTGGATTTCAGGCACACGGCATAGAGTCCAATTGTGCTTCATTTAACGTTAAACTGTGGAGTCGAGGGAAGTAATTGACAAGGGGAATTCAGCTTTTATTGACTCCTTCAGAGCAGCTGCTTCATTTAGATTCTTACTGCTGTTAAAGATTGGAATAGAGGATCTAAAAATAAATATCTTCAAAGAGGGAAAAAAGTTTCCTTTTCTATTCAATTTTGGGTTCCATAAGTTGAAGTGTGGTGGCACTGATGTTAAAGCAAGTGTTGGTTTTGTGGTAGGGCTGTCTATGTTTAGTGCATTTAATATTATTGCATTCTTAACTGAATAATATTCTGTCTTTTGTAACAGCATTAAAGCTTGTCGTGCATTATTAATAGCATGTTGTTTGAATTGCCTCAGTGAGTAAGGTTGCCTTGGTTCTGTGTGTCAGCACAATATTGTGAGTGCACAGCCGAAAGCTGCATTGGCAGGTTGCCAGAACTGGATTTCTCATGCTGTATGGACCAAGTTCTTTGTTTCCATGACTTACTGCTGCATGACCCACACTGGAGCTGGTGTTTGCTTATGATAAGTTGAGTCAAATAACTTGCACAGAAAGAAGGTAGGGTTACCTAGGTGCTGAAACTGGCTCAGAGGTAAATACTGCCCTCAAACAGTAAACTCGACAAACTGTAGGCTGGGTGCTGGGATTCACTCTGTAATCCGGATACCATGTGACATCGCAATGGTACAGTAACTAGAAATTACAATCAGCTCTCAGCACAGTGGAAAGCTCAAAGGACTTACATCAGGTTTTATTTGCAATGGAAGGTGATCCTTTTGTAGGTTATAGATGGAAATGCATCATTTAAGTTGAACGTCATCTGACCTTAGATTACTTTAAGGTTTAAGTTTTGTGATGCTCCAGTAAACCATCAGTGATCCCTTTCTCCTGCTCCCATCCCTCTACAGCAGAAGCAGGTTGGGGTTACCTTTTACTGGCACACCTTAATATCTGCCTTCACTCCTGTCCTTGCGCTACACCTCTCTATCCTTGCACTGCTCCGTAGCTGTCACCATGCCTGTCGACGTTCTGTACTGGGTGCATCTCAGCGTAATGCAGTTAAACACTGAAAAGACAACAGTCATGGAGGGTGGACTGTGTATGGACTGCTGATTCAAAACAGACGCCAGTACCGTGCTAATGGTCATTTCACATCTGTCCAATCTCCGTGACCTACTCCTGCTTCTGCTCCTACATCAGGCACCTCCTGGTGCTGTTCAGACTGTGGTTCGTGCTAGGTTTGGGGCAAGGCTTCAGGAGTTGTGGAAGCAGCCACGTCGAGAGTGAGAATGGTGCAGAGTAACAGTGAAAGAAATAAGATTAAATGACAAATTAAAGTTTCAAAATACCTTTGAATGAAATGTAAAGAATTAAAATGTGCAACAGTGAAACTTCCTCATTCCAAATAACATTTAACTCTAACTCTGCTCTTTTATTTGCTCAGATTTAGGAAAGTTAATTTGATAATTTTTGTTTTCTATTTTGCTTCTAGTTTCTGAGTTTATGCTGGAGAAAATCACCGGTGGTATTTTCTTAATCCTTGAAGTATTTGAAGCCAAGTAGACAAATCAAGCTAGAACATAGAACATTATAGCCCAGTACAGGCCCTTCAGCACATGATGTTGTGTCTACTTACACCAAGATCAGTCTAACCCTGCCCTCCTGCATAGTCCTCCATTTTTTTTATCAATGTGTGAAGCACCTTCAATAACTCCAGAAGACTGAGGTTTGGTAAAATACTGAAAGGCTTTTATTCGCTGTACAATACGACCTCCACGGTGAGTGTCTGCCCCCGGACTGAGGAGGAGGGGCAAGGCGAAACACCTTTATACAGGATTCTGTGGGAGGAGTCACAGGGGCAGTCAGCAGAGGGGCGTGTCCAGACAGTTAACCCAGTTACAACACATATATATGGTTTAGCACAATGTGTCTATCTAAGAATCTCTTAAATGTCCCAGCATGTCTCCCTCTACCACCACCCCTCAAAGGGCAGTCCAGTCATTCATCACTCTCCGGGGTCACCTGGTGACCCTGTGATCTCAGTCTGTGAGGCCGATGTCAGGCCGTTTTTCAGGAGGGTGAACCCGCGCAAGGCGACAACCTGTGCCAACCAACTGGTAGGGATGTTCAAAGACACTTTCAGTCAGTAATTGCTGCAGTCAAGAGTTCTCACCTGCTTCAAAAGGGCAACAATTATACCAGTGCCCAAGAAGAGCAGGGTGAGCTGCCTTAATGACTATCGTCCAGTAGCTCTCACATCTACGGTGATGGAGTGCTTTCAGAGGCTGGTTATGGGTAGAACTCACCCCTGTCTCAGCAAGAACCTGGACCCTCTACAATTTGTCTATCACCACAATAAGTCTATGGTGGACACAATCTCATTATCACTCCGCACAGCCTTGGATCACCTGGATAATGCAAATACCTATGTCAGGATGCCATTTGTTGACTACAACTCAGCATTTAACACCATCATTCCTACAGCTCTGATCAAAAAGCTCCAGAACCTTGGCCTCTCTACCTCCCTCTGCAACTGGATCCTCGACTTCCTAACCAGACCACAATCTGTGCAGATTAGAAATAATATCTCCTCCTCGCTAACAATCAACACTGGTACACCTAAGGGATGTGTGCTTAGCCCACTGCTCTACTCTGTCTACACCCATGAATGTGTGGCTAGGCAGAGCTCAAATGCCATCTATAAATATGCTGATGATACAACAATTGTTGGCAGAATTTCAGATGGGGATGAAGGCATACAGGCGCAAGATATATTAGCTAGGTGAGTGCTGTCACAGCAACAACCTTGCATTTAACATCAGTAAGACCAAAGAGCTGATTGTGGACTTCAGAAAGAGTAAGACGAGGGAACACAAACCAATCTTCATAGAGGGATCAGAAGTGGAAAGAGTGAGCAATTTCTAGTTCCTGTGTTGCAATATCTCTGAGGAACTAACCTGGACCCAATATATTGATGCAGCTATAAAGAAGGTAGGATGGTGGCTATATTTCATTCGGAGTTTGAGGTGATTTGGTATGTTACCAAGAACACTCACAAATTTCTACAGACGTACTGTGGAGCACATTCTAATGGGCTGCATCACCGTCTGATATGGGGAAGGCTACTGCACAGGATCAAAGCAAACTGCAGAGAATTATAAAATTAGTCAGCTCCATAATTGATACTAGCCTCCATATTATCCAGGACATCTTCAAGTAGCGGTGGCTCTAAATGGGGGCGTCCACCTGAAAGGACCCCCCACCACCCAGGATATGCCTTGTTCTCATTGCTACCATCAAGTAGGAGGCACTGGAGCTTGAAGACACACACTGAATGATCCAGAAACAGCTTCTTCCACTCTGCCATCTGTTTTCTGAATGGATAATGAACCCATGTTCACTACCTCACTTTTTTCACTATTAATTTTATATATTTCTGTTACTGTAATTCAGTTTTCTTCTCTATTATTATGTATTACATTTTGCTGCTGCCGCAAAGTTAACAAATTTCACAGCATATGCTGATGATATTAAACCCGAATCTGATTCTGATTCTCTGTTTGGAAAAAAAAAACTTACTTCTGACATACCTTCTGTACTTTTAATCACCTTAAAATTATGCTCCTTGTATTAGCCATTTCTTCCCTGGGAAAAGGTCGCTGGTTGTCCACTCAACCTGTGCCTCCTAGCATCTTCTATACGCGATCAAGTCGCCTCGCATCTTCCTTTGCTCCAAGGTGAAAAGCCCTAGCTCACTCAACCTATTCTCATTAGACATGTTCTCTCATCCAGGCTGTGTCCTGCTAAATCTCCTCTGCACCTTCCCTAAAGTGTACACATCCTTCCTCTAGTGGGGTGACCAGAACTGAATACAATATTCCAAGTATGGTCTAACCAGTGTTTTATATAGTTCTTGAACTCAGTCTCCTGATTAATGATAGTCTACACACCATACACCTGCTTAACAACCCTTATCTACTTGCACAGCAACTTTGAGGGATCAATGGACATGAAACCCAAGATCCCTCTGCTCCTCCACATGGCTAAGAGTCCTGCCATTAACCTTGCATGCTACCTTCAAATTTGACTTTCCAAAGTGAATCACTTCACACTTTTCTGAGTTGAACTCCATCTGCCACTTCTCGGCGCAGCTCTACATCCTGTCAATCCCCCGTTATAACCTATGTCAACTTTCTGCACTACCCACAGCACCACCAACCTTTGAATCATCTGCAAACATATGAACCCATCCTTCTACTTCCTCATCCAAGTCATTTTTTAAAATCACAAATATTAGGGGTCCCAGAACAAATCTCTGAAATACCATTGGTCATCGACCTCCAGGCAAAATACATTCCATTTACAACCACTTTCTGCCTTCTGTGGGGAAGGCAGTTCCGTGTCCACACAGTCAAGTTTCCCAAGTTGCAGCAGCAGTTTATATTGTGAATGTCACATTATTATAGCTTTGCTGAAGTGAAAATTAATCATGTAATTTCTCGAGATAAATATGAATGCAGAAAGGAGAGAGTTACAGAATCATTACAGAACTTAACTCAGGGGAACATTTTATGAGTGAGTGAGGGAGGAATGAGTGACGGTGTGAGTGTGACCTCTCGATTTGAATGTAGAGTTGTCACAGCAAATACTCAGACGTAATATAGGACTAAGAAGTACTCATTCTGAGGACGTGCAAGAATCAGTGTAATATTCTTTGAGAACTCTATCTGTCCATCTTGGCTTTGTTGCTATCTGCTACATAATACACCGCAGTTCTATTTTGGAGTAGTGCTGTGGCTTTATATTAATGGAAAATGTTAATGCTCTGTAGCATTGAATGAAAAGGTTAAAGTCACTATGATTCCTGGAATCTGAAAGCCTATTGATAAGCTGCTGCCGGGTTTTTGAATATGTAATGCACTGACCAATCTTGCAAATTCAGGGATGTGAAATGACTAATCACCGCTAAAGGAGAATGCAGATTCATGAATCAACTTGAGTTTGTACATTTTGAAAACATACAAAATATAATTTTAACAGTCCTCAGTGACTTAATTAGTGAATTGAAACAGAAAAGAGTGGAACTTTGCTAGCAGTCATGGTGTTTGCCACACTAACTGAGATTGACTGAAAAATCCTACTTCTACAATTTGAGAGCAAGGTTGCGATTGGCCATAGAGCAGTGACTGAAGTCCTGCAGACAACCAGAGATTGTGTAGATATGGCATTATCAGTGCCTGTCATCATAAATGTGGCCTTGATTACCTCAGGGTTTTATTTTCAGTTTTGTATGAGCAGAATCAATTTAATTGAATTTATTTGCTCCAGGATTACAAATACATGTATTGTCAGAACAGCACTCACAGAATGGAAGTACTGCCCAACTTTTGGCTTTCCATTAAAGAGACAATAGTGCAGTCTGTCAGCAAACTAATGACCAACAACAAGGTGTTCCTAACCCAGCCATTGTCAGAATGTAGGAACAATCCGGAGAATGGAGCACATCCAGTATAGAAATTTATTTGAAAGTAAAAGGAATAACTGAGAGATAAAGGGAACTCTTTATCTCAATTGCCTGATGCCATAATTGTGGCTGCCACAAGGTTCACTGAAGGATTTAGTTTAATTATACAGGAAAGCACTGAAATTGAAGCGGTGTTTCAAACGATCAGAACGTACATCTCGATACAAGCCCAAATCCAAGACCTTCATAATCTATTGTATTCTCTATAAATGACAATGTGGAGTCCATAGCTGAACAAGATTGATGAATGTTTTTGGAACATGAGCCTACCTAGAGAGATTACTGTATGATAGTTTATCTAACATACTGTAGGCTTAAACTGTTATGAGCTAAAGGATCATGTTGGCAAAAGTAACTAAGAACATTGCCTAAAATGCACATGACTATATTGTTCTCAGCACTTCCTTGCCTGTCATTAAATTAAAAATGCCCGTTGCATTTGTCCGATACAATGCTGTATGATCAGCAGCAAGCTACTTTCCTGAATTTCAATCAGGAATACATAAAACAGTGCATTGATTAAGAGGAGAAGAACATCAGGGACTTGGAGAAGTCAGCAGGTGAGTCTGTTTGGCGTTCTATGACTGCACCAGTGAAAGCAGAATGGTGAGGGAGAGTGTTTAGCAATGGAAACACATAAAGAAAAAAACTAATTGTTTGATTTACTGCTGCATTGTATCCTTTATTCACGTAAAGTCATATAATTCCTAATTCATGAGGCTGTAAAAATTCTAGATTCTAAAATTTGTCTGTCTTGCTCTTGAATTAGCCTCAGTTGAAAGCAGGATTCATACTTGAAGCTAAGTGGTCACTGTAGGTGCCATTTCTTGTTCTCCCTGTCATCTGCTCATCCATGCTTCTCTCCTGCTGTTGAAACAAGATTCACAGGCACTCGAATGTTTAATCGGGAAAAGTCAGAACTCGGCCTTTAGAGGTTTGATACCAATCCATATTGTTAACACTTACATTTGGAGCAGAGGTTTTATATTGCAGCTTCTGAGTGAATGTATGAATGAATTATACCATGGTAAAGTCTCTATTTCCTAGCTGATTGATCAGTGCTGATTTGTTGCATCAATCGTGTAGGTAGCACAGACAGCAATTTATGAAGATTAGTTAGAAAGCAGTCATGGTTATCACGACAACCCAAACATTGCAAAAATATGCACAACAATAACTTGTGGTTCAAAACCACTCATCTTACTTTATCTTTATACAAGAGTACGGGCCTCCCTCCCACAAGTTGGCTCCATGATCAAAGCTATGGAAGATTCACCACGCAACGGTGACTTATCATCTGATGCGCATAAATTATTAGAAGATTAGTTCCTCCGTTACTTAATCCCTATTCAATCTTCTTTGGCTGCACAATCTATGACTGTGGCCTCTATCACCTAGAAGCAAAACAATGTCAGATGTGTAGACCTATATCACCTTCAGCTCTGCTTGGGGCGCTAACTGTTCTGATTTGGAAGTCTTTCACTGTGCCCAGGTCATTGCTCTGTCATTCACCTTAAGCCTTCTTCAGAACAAATTTGTGCAAGGTCTTTAGGAGACATCCTGGATGATTCATGCAAAAAAAAGAACAAAATCGTCATCTCAAAGGCATTAAATTCCAGCAGGCCTGGGTAAGCCCTGGTCTCAAAACCAGATGTGTTTGAAAACTAAGATCCCAATTATTGGGGGTAATTGAATTACTGATAAGAATTTCAAACCAGATGTTAGAGAAAAAGAGCCTTATAATTTTGTCATTTAATCTAAAGAAAAAAAACTAACAAAAACCTTGGAGTTCCAAAAAGCAGGAGTAAGTAAACTGGTCATCAGGAAAGTCTAAATCCAGAAACTATGTGGCATCCATAACAGTCTATTTTACTTGCAACAGATTTGACCTTTAACTCCAAAGTATACTTGTGCTTTTTTAAAAATTTGCCCAAGTATATAGAAATACATTAACTTTAGGTACTTCTTAATAAAAATCCTTCTTGCACATTAGTTTAGTACTGAAACAATTATTTTTCTTCAAAGCCCGGGTATACACTTAAAATCACAAACGTGAAAAAAATCTGCAGATGTTGAAACTCCAAAGCAACACACACAAAATGCTGGAGGATCTCAGCAGGTCAGACAGCATCTATGGAAAAAAAGTAAGCAGTCGATGTTTTGGGCTGAGACCCTACTTCAGGACTGGAAAGGAAGGGGAGAGGTCAGAGTAGGAAGGTGGGGGGAGGGGAGGAAGAAGTACAAGGTGGTAGGTGATAGGTGAAACTGGGAGAGGGGGACGGGATGAAGTGAAGAGCTGGGAAGTTGATTGTGAAAGAGATAAAAGGGCTGGAGAAGGAGGGATCTGACAGGAGAGGATAGAAGATCAGGGAAGGGGGAGAGCACCAAGCAAGGTGCTGGGCAGGTAAGAAGATGAGGTGAGAGAGGGAAACAGGAATGGGAAATGTTGATGGAGTGGGGTGGGGGTGGGGGTGTAGCTGGCAGGGGGCAATTACCAGAATTTTGAGAAATTGACATTCATGCCATCAGGTTGGAGGCTACCCAGACGAAATATAAAGTGTTGCTGCTCCATCCTGAATGTGGTCTCATCATAGCAGTAGAGGAGGCCATGGACTGACACGTCGGAATGGGAAGTGGAATTGAAATGGGTGGCTACAGGGAGATCCCACTTTTTCTGGTGGACGGTGCTCAGCGAGTGGTCTCCCAATCTATGTCAGGTCTCACCAATATACAGGAGGCCACACTAGGAGCACTGGAAACAGTAGACTCACAGGTGACATGTCACTGCACCTGGCAGGACTGTTTGAGGCCCTGAATGGTAGTATGGGAGGAGGTGTAGGGGCAGGTGTGGCACTTGTTCCGCTTGTATACACTTATGGTCATATTTTTATAGAACAGATTTATAGTAGAACACTGATTTAAAAGCAAGTGCACTGTTTATTGTAGATATAACAAAGGATTGAAAGCAGTCAATAAGAAACAGCTATCATGGATTATATGCTTTTTGATGATAAATAATGGATTTATCAGGGAAGAACTCTGTTACGAATGATTGCTGTCGTATTGTGTTAGATAACAAGTTGTAACATCTGCTGGCTGTTGTTGACTTTATTATGTTGAAAAAGTAAGCAAATATTTGGTGTCTACCTACACTTGAGTAAAATAAAATTTAATGATGCTTTGGTAATATGTATTCCATCTGTAATCTTTTCCAGCTTGTTCCTTGTATAGTTGATAATGACATGCTCTGGTGTATTTTGGATGGGGAATTTATTGTCGGAAAACTCATTTATCATTTTAACAATAATCTCACAGATGGCTAAGTTGGCCTCAGACAGGTTGAAGTACTGTATATATTAATATTCAGAAAATATATCATCTGTTTTCTCCTTAAAAGTGCTGCCATAGTTCAGGTTAAAATGTAGATCCAATGTATCCTGAAATTCTGTAAATTTGAGTGCATATCCAGTTTCCAAAATTCAATTAATATTCTGTATTCATAATCAATCTTTCTTGGTGCATTCAGCAGTTTGTCCTTCACCACGATGTCAATGACCCTGTACAAACAGGATTAGTATCAGATCTTAACACCCGTGTGTTCAATAGCAAAAACACCCCAAGTGGTTTGAAACCCAAATGGAGATCACAGATTGTGATTCAAACATGGACTTTAACAATTTTAGTTTCCCAGGGCAGAATGTACAGATAACGTTAAAGCTAATTACTAAAACTTTCCAAAATTGATTATCCATCTTAGGAGTGGTACTGATCTCTTTGTTCACACCAAAATTTCCAGAACTATTTGTATGGCTGTGTTGTGACATCAAATATGTACAGTCGTTACTTAAAACCAAATTGTCTGGACTGTGCTTTTAGTGTTCTGCATTAGTATTCCCATTCTGGCTTCTTGGAGGAAAATCTTTGATAACTGTCTCGAAAAGTGTATTGCAATACTTGCAAGCTCTTGTGAAATGGTCTCGCTATGTTAGTGCAATGCTATTCCTTTATTCTTCTCAAGGATACATTAAATAATAGTCCTCTCACATTTAACTGTTAAGTTTGTTCTCAATAAATATGCAATATAATGAGAAAAGGCTGTAATTAAAATTCTGTTGGTGTTTCAACTGTAATTCAGTTTCTAATGTAAAATGAAAAGCTGTGATAATTAAATGTCTTGGTACTTGGCAGTTCAAGCAAAGAGAGCTTTGAAAAAATTCTGTTACACCAGGGCAACATGATTGTATTTATTTCAAAGAAATATCAGCTTAAAAAAAAGGTTCAGTGACTGCAAATGTATCTTTCTTTTAGTGATACTAGTGATTCTGCTCATTAAACAATGAGAACAATTCTGATATTGTACACACTCTTGTAAAGTGCTGAAGGAAATTAGCTATCAAATTCTGCACTTATTCGACCTATTTTTCCTCTACTGGTTAAAATGTGGACAATGACACCAGTTATTTGTAAAGAATGAGAACAAAACAGTTATTGTCACAACAGCTTTAGTTGTATAATGTCTTTTATCATTATATCTCTTCTATATATCATTCAATTAGGAGTGCATGTAATCCACTGAGAACCCCAGCCACAATTTCAGTGAATAGTATTCAGTGTGTACAACTTAATTCTCATGACAAAATCTTGGCATCTGCCCAGTGTTTCTGCATTTTATTCATTGTACACAGTGCAGAATCTTATAAGTGAAGATTAAAACATGACTATATGATTTGATATCTGGAATTCTGTAATTTGAGGATGGGTGTAAAATGAAGATTCTCCAAGAGGACTACATTTGTCATAGGACGTGGAGGCTTGCGCACCTCAATGATGCAGAGAGCTATGTTGGCTGGAGTCAGGGACTTGTTCTTTCACTCCTGGTAGGGTCACCCATGTCAATCAGTTCAGGGAATAGAGGCCAGACTAAGAGTGGTCCACCAGACTTCCAGGTTTGGGGGTTCAGCTCAGGGCTAACAACCCTGACTGGTTAAAAAATATTGTTATGGAAACAGCAATGAAGAATCCTTCTATATCTGTGTGTGACATACAGAGATAGAGGAACTTCATTGCCCCTCAAAGCACCAACGGCTTAATGTGCAGATCAATCAATCAATAAAATCAAGATAAATCACAAAGTGAATACTTTAGAGAAGGCATTGAAGGATAAATTTTAAGTACAATGAAACAAATCATTTTAATAAAATGTCTGCAGTCTTGGATTTCTCACCTTGCAAAGTGACATGCAATCACAAAGTGACAAGGTCACATGCATTCCCAAAGCCGCAAAAGCCTTTTCGAAGAGAGCTGCGAAAGGATCTCAAGAATTTGTTCGGAGGTATTAGGTACAGTCAGTGAATGATTGACTATAGAACCATATGTTCCCGTTAACTGAAGAACTGGTTTCAAATCAGGAATCTGACAGAACTGGAAGGCAACCAGATATAGAAGTTACCTGTCATCAGCTGATCTCCCCTGTTGACTTGAAAGCTGGCTGGGAGAAGAGGATGATGATCTGGTGGCCTGGAGTTAAGTGTAGGCTCTGAGATCAGGCAGCTTAATTGTTATCAGAAGGCTGTCCAACAAACAGCTAATTATATTAATGAGCCTCGGATGGGGATGATAGACTTTGTTCAACTGGGATTGTAGGAGACGGGACTGGGGTATGCTGGTTTTTAGATGATTTTGCCGATTGGTATAGTACAGGCAAGTTTTGCACTTGGAAGGCTTAAGTACAGCACTCTAGAATGTAATCAATGGTTTGCATATAGTTTCAGAACTATTTTATGATAGTGTCATCTTAATGCTCTGTATGATTCACTAAATCAATTGAGACAATCGAAACTGATGTTTGGTATGATAGCCACTAACGTATTAGATACCATGTTTTATGTTATCTTCGTAATTCATTTCTAATATTGGGATTGAATATGTATTGTTTTGGTGACTCATTCCTGCGGTATCATTTTGTTTACCTGTTAAATTCTTGGACCTATAATCATGAGTTTGTTTGTAAGATCACCTTGATGTTATGAGCTATATACATCATCTTATTTTCCATGTAACAAAGCATAATAAATAGTAGGTGTAGTAACTTTTTGGTGCTTCACCTGCTGGTGCAGTCTGGAAGAGGAATGCATAGGTACCAGTAAGCCGGTATGCTATTCGTAATTTCACCGACATTAGTCGAGTGTTTCATCATCTAGAGAGAAAGGAAATTAAAAGCTGCATTCTTTAACATCACCAACAAATGGTGAAAAACCTGGCAAAATGTTCTTTAATAACAGAAGAGTGAGTAGAGAGAAGTAGGACAATGGTTCTGAAAGAAATCACCCAAAATAAAGAAGCTGAGCTGCAGGGTGCTGTGGTTCAATATTATCTACAATTTGTAGCACAGAAGCAGGACATTTGAGTCCCGGTGAAGGGTCTTGGCTTGAAACGTTGACTGTTTACTCTTTTCCATTGATGCAGGCCTCCTGAGTTCCTCCAACATTTTGTGTGTGTTGCTTGGATTTCCAGCATCTGCAGATTTTGTCTTGTTTACATTTGGCCCTGTTGGCCTTTTGCAGTTTTTAGTCACCACACCAGCCAGATTCTATTTGTTTGTCCATCCATTCCCTTTCTCTCTTATCTCCTGTTCTAGCTTTCTCGTCAATGCATTTATGCTCATTGCTGCAGCTATTCCAAATTTTAAAAACTTTCATGTTCTGACTGCTCATTGGGCAAAAAAGCTTTTGAACTTATTGAAACAAGCAAGTGTGATGTCATTATGTTCTGGTGATTTGGCATGGTGACAGTTCCACAGCTTAACTATAACACACAAATATGGTTGTTGAAATAGTTTATTACTTCCTGCATCTGTATTTGTGCAGGTGCAACTTCTTGTCTTGTCTCTCTGTGCCTTTGAACAAATCTCACTGATTGTGTTGTAAGCTAAATAGAAAGTGGATTTACTCTGGGTTATTATCTCTGCTTTCTTTTCACATGACGTGTTCATATTTTCAGCAGATTATGAGATCAATATAACATTGTTTACTCTTTGCTTATAGAAATATTACTTCCTCTTGTGAAAACGTCAATTACATGTGACATACTTATGACTTTTTAAAAATTTGTTACCTAGTATAGTATGAACTAGACAACGGGGTGACCCGTTGGGGCACCCTTTGAGAGAAGGGTATGCAATCTGATGTGACCAGAATGAACATTAAATTTTCCTGAATGCTATGGTATCGCTTTGCTTTGGAAACTGAAGTAGAAAACCTCAGTTTATTAAAGAAGAACGACACGTAGCAAAGCAAATATAGCTGTTCCTCATTTAATGAAGAACACTTTTGAAGGCATCATTTCTGGTTTATCTGTCACCCTTGTGCCTCTCATTGTCATTTTGGAGACATGCAGCCCTTTCATCCCCCATCTCTTCATCTCTTCTGCTGTTTGTTGTTTGTCTCTGATCCTGGAGGTGTGCATGCCTCTCCTCCTCTGTCTCTTCTTCTATCATTTTTTTTTCCTGACTCTTTGATCCTGGAGTCGTGCGGCCCTGGCCTGATCGGATTCTTGTTCTCTCCCTCTCCTTGCCACTTCCCGGCAACGTTTGGCGTCATCTCTTGACCATAATGTCCCTCTTCCCTTTCCACGCGGCATAATTAGGCTGACCATTTTTTTTACCCTAATGCTGGATAGAAGATACGAAGCAGTAGCACCAAAGGATGCTGATTATTCTTGATGATGTGGTTGGCGCTCTCCTAAATGGACGTGATATAGTCACCGCTGTCCTTAAACTGCAGCAAAAGGTTTTATGGGTGTCTCGAAGTACGTCATTACAATAAGATTTAATTATCTCTTATTGATGGGTGGCAGTTAGATCGGTTCCAATCCTGCGCATGCTGATGGTGATTAGCAGAATGTGACCCGTCGAAATAGAGCTGCCCTGCCCTTTTGCTCCGGTAGGTGTCGCTGCTGAGGCTGGCCGTGCGTATGCGTTGGGCTGTCACGTCCCGATTTCCATGATGGCGGATCGGCTCTCCGGTTAAAAGGGAGCCTGTTGATTTTTGTGAATGAGCAATTTTAGATGAATATATAGCCCTGAACTTTGCCTGCATTCTGTAAGTTAGCGGATTTTCATTCAATTTAGCCAAAAAAAGTGCCGCTGTAATGCAGCATTTGCGCTAATTGGATGTCACAAACGGACACACAGGGCATGAGAGTTTTAGTAGTATATAGATAGGTAGAAACCTTATTCAGCTGGAATTACTTGCATGGTATAACTTGAAATTTCAGAAGTTCTTGAACCCATGGAATAACTTCCATTATCTCTGGAGTATTTCATTAATACAGCATGAGCTGTTGAAATTTATTTACTTATTTATTCACTGAGCTACAGCGCAGAATAGGCCCTTCCGGCCCTCCGAGTCACACCACTCAGCAGCTCGCGAGCAAACCCTAGCCTAGTCAAGGGATGATTTACAATGACCAATTAACCTACCAAAGGTACGTCTTTGGACCACAGGAGCAAACTGGAGAACCTGGAGGAAACCCTCGCGGTCACAGGGAGAATGTACCGATCCTCTCAGGCAGTGGCGGGAAAGTCCTAGCAGTTGCCAGTTGGGGTAGTGTTCTGGTCCCTTCTAGCAAACAAGAAGACATCACATTTCTCTCCACATCTACATCCAAGAAGATGAAAACTCCAGTATTTGTTTGAAAGTCTAAGTTAGCTAATAATAGAGGACATTTGACAGTCTGTTACCTTTCTTAATATCCAAAGTATCAATCATCTGTAGCCAAAATGGACCCATGTTGAATCAAGTGAAGCTGCAGAGAACCAATCTTAATGAAGGTGCCTAAGTAACATCCAAACCTTAGTACCCTAACAACATTTTTGAATATAATGCATAAAAACATAAACATGCATTTTAAAAAAAAGAATGCTCGCCATGAAGTTCTTCTGTCACTCTGTAATATAGAAGCATGAGTTTACAACAATATTATAATGATTAAATAATTTGAGTGGCCTTTTGTCTAACACTGACAAACATGAGTGTATTGAAATTACAATGAAGCAGGCTGCATAACCCAACCTGTTAACATCAATGTTTCACTCCATGCGAAACTCCATCTAACTTTACATACTATTTATTACAAATTACTATAATTTGCACATTCGGATGGAAATGTTTTTTACTCCTCATGTATGTGTAGGATGTAAGAAATAAAGTAAATTCTATTGAATATATTTATTAGAATATATGTGTGTTTGTCCATCGTTGACGTCGATGAGGACCTCGACACCATTTGATGGTGTTGAGACTAGCACGTGATTTGGACTTAAGTGAGGGAGAGTTGCGCAGCGTCAGCCTCACTCTCTTTTCCCAATTCCCATCTGGATCCAGTGACAAGACAGAGTCGAGACGGCTGGAGTTGGGACTAGGCGCAGTGGATAACCAGGACGTCTTCTGTGTCTTGTCCTGCTCTACACATTCCATGACGCTTGCAGGGACCGCCTTCTTGACCGTTGGACCTTCCATTGGTCTCGTCCGCTCAATCCGCCGGAGTCTGTCTTCACATGCTGGGGTAGACAACTCCCTATCTCACCGAGGGTTTGAGACCCGTTGGCTGCCCTCACCTGGTTTAGCCAGCTTGTCGAAGCAGTTGCCCGGGGTGTGGCCGCTGTCACATTCAAACAGCTACGGGGAGCCGCAGGTGAGAGCTGAGTGCCAGGTGGGGACCAAAGGTGGACTAGCCACCTTGAAAAGAACGCGACATGTTCCCTCACCAGAGGTGCTACTCCTCCCTGACACCCCATACACCCCTATTTATAATTTATATAAATGATTTATCTTTATTGTTGTTATAACATGTTACAAAATTTATGTAATATTCATTAAAGTAAAAATTTTTATAAATAAATAAATACAAAAAAGTAACCAAAAACTGTTACATTTCACTAAATGCAAAAATGTCTCCACCAATGTGACCTGTAAATTGGAAAAATGTCAACCTTTGTTCTCCTTAACAAATTACTTTAGGACAGGCTTTCCATAATCAGTGGTCATTTGTGTATGACAGAACAGAATGCTGTTGCCGTTTTATACCAGAAATGCTCTCTAGTCTGCCTATTTACTTTCTGTATACATAATGTTGATAAATCTCTGTGAAATTCTACAAATATCTGTAACCTTCCTATCTGTTCATGAGTCTCTGTGAATGCTTCTAGTTTTTGGAACATGACACCCTAATGAGAATTTATGACTTTTACAATCCCATGAATTTCAAAGATGGACAACTGGAATGTCTGCAAATGATGAGAGAAAACCAATTTTACACCAGGTGTGCAAATACATCATATTTTATTTACTTAATTCCATTTTGCCGCAAAAAAATCAATTTAGCTTTTGTTGTTAGAAATTGCTCAAAGGAAATCCATAAGCATATCTTCACCTTTTGCCATAGTGTAAAATCTGTGGTGGAGAAATAGACACTTTAACAGAATGTTGTTCAGTGCATTAATGAAGCATATGGATGCACCATCAATCACCAAGGTGCAGTGAATTGGAGGCTTTTTGTAAGTGTATCAAATTAGCCCTCATTAATGCTATTATACTAAGTACATAACAGAAAGTTATTGATTTAAGTCAATTTGATCACACTAATTTCTCAGGGCTAGATCCAAGTAAGAAAGAGATTTCCTGCTATTCAAAGCAATATATTGGTAAACTCTAAATTACATTTCTGAACTTTATGTCATACACACAAAATGCTGGAGGAACTCAGCAGGCAAGACAGCATCTATGGAAAAGAGTGAGCAGTCATCATTTCGGGCTGTGACCCTTCATCAGAACTTATAAACTTTACACCTTGCTTCATGATACATGCCTAAGCTGAATGGATCCTTTCTCCCTTGAAGGATATTGTTTGATGCACTAAACACAATTTGTCCATACCTATTTTTGATGTCCTAGTTTGACACAGTTTTCCAGAAGTGCTGGTAATTAAGATGTCCAAGTTGTGGCAATCATCTGATTATGTACGTCATCTCTGTAGGATCAAAAACCATTAATGCTAAGATCAACTCTTCTATGCAATTTTACTCAAAGAATTACAAGGACCTTTTTCTTATCAGCGTATGACATTATATTTGACTCCAGCGATACTGTTGTCAGGTCAAGAACAGCTTCTAACCCATTGTTATCAGATTCTTAAACAGACCTCACAATCTGACTGGTTATGAATTTGCAATTTATTCTTTACCTGCACTGCACTTTTTGGTAGCTTTTACACTTTATTTTGCATTGTTATTGTTTTACCTTGAATGAATAGGCATCCGTTAGTCTCATGAGACCATGGATTTGCGCCTTGGAAGGTTTCCAGGGCGCAGGCCTGGGCAAGGTTGTATGGAAGACCAGCAGTTGCCCATGCTGCAAGTCTCCCCTCTCCAGGCCACTGATGTTGTCCAAGGGAAGGGCATTAGGACCCATACAGCTTGGCACCGGTGTCGTCGCAGAGCAATGTGTGGTTAAGTGCCTTGCTCAAGGACACACACACTGCCTCAGCCAAGCCTCCAACTAGCGACCTTCAAATCATTAGACGAACGCCTTAACCACTTGGCCACGCGCCAACACAGTTTTACTTATTCTTGCATAATACACTGAATATCTTGGTACATGTGACAATAATAAACCAGTACCAAATATTGTACTTGCTTCTTCCATGTTGGCCGTACTGGTGTTGAATTATACTTGTGTAATCAGATACCAAGTGAATAATAATTCAATGCAAACTCTGTTGGTCATGAGGACAGCAGCGTGCTGTAATAACAAGTCATTATTGGATGTATATTATATTGGATTGGGGGTACTCCCTGCCATCCCGTGAGAGCTGTGTGATATGTTCTGTTGGTGTCACCTTTCTTTGAAAATGATGTTCCTTGTATAACCCTCTCACCAGGGCTCTTATGCAAACTTGGCTCAGTAGCTGACTCTGCTAATAGCCACGTGACAGTGGTGAAAAGGCCACCTTTAATAAATAATATACATATAAATATATATATTGTATATCTGATTAGGGACATTGATTGTAACAAATGCTGTGTAAATACTGCTCCATCTAAAGTTATCATTGCCAGAAAATTAACAGATCGTACACGGCAGTAAATCAGTAGAGCTACTAGGACTTGCTGTTTCAATCCCTATGGTAAGTTGGCACTCTCGATGTTGGCAGTGGGTTTGGAGTGGTGACAAGGAGGGAGGGTAGGTACGTCATCGGGGTCATCAGACGGGCACCTTCCTTCTTTGACGTTTCATTGATAAGCCCACGACACCTCCAGAGGGCTCAACGGTGCTACCTGGTGTCCCAGATACACCCCCCTCAGTTCCATACCCTCCTGTCTTCATCTTGAAGCCCAGTTGTTGTCTTTCCTTTTAATCCAAATCCAATTGCTGCTTTCTTCTGCTGCATTTGACAAGGACCTGATTGCTTGTTGGAGTAAATAACCCCTCACCCCCATCTTCTTCAATAGACTGGTCGTAGATGTAGCAACGAATCCCCTGCATCCCACTTCTACAGGGAAAATCTTGGTCTTCCCGCCATTCTGGGCAGCTTCAGTTGCCAGTTCAGAGTACTTGCATAAAATTATAAAGAAATGTAATTTACAGTTACAGAAAAAAAATTAAAAGGGCCCATGCCAGTTAAACCAGTCCAATGCGCACATAAACATTGGAAGTGCATCGACGATGTTGTCCCCCAGAAGTCGGTCAGGGTCTTCCTGAACCAGAAACCCTGGATCAGTAGTTCCGTGCAAACAGCACTTACAGTGCGACATCGAGCTTACATCACTGACGATCAACTAGAGCTCAAGAAAAGCAGCTATGATCTACGCAAGGCTATCAAGCCTGCGAAGCAACAATATAGGGAAGAGACTGAGTCAAGATTCACAACGAATCATGCATGTGACTTGTGGTGAGGGCTGCAGATGTTTCTGAGTGGACAGCCTCAAGATTGCAGGACCGGGCAGCATCTCAGGGCGAGTACTCAGGATGTGCGCAGCTCAACTGGCAGGTGTGTTTGCTGATATTTTTAATCTCTCCCTCCCCTAGTGTACAGTGCCCTCCTGCTTCAAATTATCCACCATTGTCCCTATACCAAAAAAGACCAAGGTAACATGCCTGAACAACTGGTGTCCTGTCACACTCTCCTCAATAAAAAGCAATTGCTTTGAGAGGCTGGTCAAGGACTACATCTGCAGCATGCTACCACCCACACTGGACCCTCTGCAATTCACCTACTGACACAATCGATCCACAGATGACGCAATAGCCACTGCTCCTCATACCATCTTTACACATCTGGAGATGAAGGACGCTTATGTGAGAATGCTGTTCTTGAACTACAGTTCAGCATTCAACACCATATTTCCATCCAGGCTCGACAAGAAGCTCAGAAACCTCTGTCTTGACCCTGCCTTGTGCAGCTGGATCCTGGACTTCCTGTCAGATCACCAGCAGGTTGTAAGAGGGGGTTCTCTCACTTCCAACCCTCTGACTCTCAATACAGGAGCCCCTCAGGGCTGAGTACTGAGTCCTCTCCTTTACTCCCTGTATACTCATGACTGTATCGCCACCCACAGCTCCAATCTGCTAATTAAATTTGCCAACAACACTACATTGCTTAGCCTTATTTCAAACAATCACAAGGTGGCCTACAGGGAAGAAGTCATCTCTCTGACAAGTGGTGTCAAGAAAACAACCTCTCCCTCAATGTCACAAAAACAAAGGAGCTGGTTGTGGATTACAGGAGGAATGGAAACAGGCTAACCCCTATTGACATCAGTGGATCTGGGTTGAGAGGGTGAACAGCTTCAAGTTCCTCAGCATCCACATCACTGGGGACCTCGTGGTCTGTACACACCAGCTGTCTGGTGAAAAAGGCACAACAGCACCTCTTTCACCTTAGACAGTTGAAGAAGTTTGGTATGGGCCCCCAGATCCCAAGAACTTTCTACAGGGGCACAATTGAGAACATCCTGACTGGCTGCATCACTGCCTGGTACTAAATCGCAGGACTCTGCAGAGAGTGGTGCGGACAGCCCAGCACATCTGTAGTTGTGAACTTCCCATGATTCAGGACGTTTACAAGGACAGGTGTGTAAAAAGGGCCTGTAGGGTCATTGGGGACCCAAGTCATCCCAACCACAATCTATTCCAGCTGCTGCCATCTGAGAAACGGTACTGCAGCATAAAACCCAGGACCAACAGGCTCCGGGACAGCTTCTTCCACCAGGCCATCAGACTGATAAACTCACACTGATTTGAGTGTACTCTATATTACATTGACTGTTCTATTTATTATAGATTATTATAAATGACTATGATTGAACATGGCACATTTAGATGGAGATGTAACATAAAGATTTTTACTCCTCATGTATGTGAAGGATGTAAGAAATAAAGTCAATTCAATTCAATTAATTTCTTGAGAGTCGTGGACATATTGCTTTACGCACGAGCTGAACCCAGGTTCTACATGAAGTCACCCACCACAGTCCGAACTTCGCTCGAAGGTCATCTTGAATGAACTGGCCCTCTCAGGAGGGTTGGCCCTTCCTTCTTGGAATTACTAATCTGCACAAAGCACTTCTTACAACAGGGGTTCTCTTCCTAATGGCATTCTGTGGCTTCTTCCCTTGTGCCCCACTCCGCAGCTCCCGCCAAAAACAACTCAAAGCTACTGTCCTTCAGAAATTTGCCCCCTTCCAGCACTCTTGGATGTTCCACTGGGCAGAAAGTTACAACATGTACCAGGACAACGAGATTGACTGACACCACATTTCTAAGTTGGACAACATGTCTCCTTATCTTTAGTCCAAGCCAAAGCACTCTTACTAGCAGGATACACTGGTTTTATAGAAAACTGGTAAAATAAAAATACCTCACAGCATAGCAGTAGAAATCTTACCCAGGGCATTACACTTGTAAACACTGAATTTGTCATTTGAATCTCTAGAGTTGTGCCTTTTAATGTGGCAGATGTCTTTTGGCTTGGAAGCACCTTTTCAAGGAAGAGCTACTGTCCAGTTTATTAGGTAGCATTTAACCCATTTCTTCTGGGTTTGGTGGCAGAAAAGCTCAATATCTGGTCTTGAGATTTTTGTGTTGTCTTTCAGAAATAGTTTTACTGCTGATCAACTTCCATCTGCTCTTAAGCAACTCACATCAGTAACAAACTATAGTCCTGTTTAACTAAGTTGAGCCCATAACTATTGTGCATCCAGATATTCACCCTCTTTCTCATTGATTTTAGTCTTTCTCATGAAGTACGTCTCTCCCTCACCCCTGCCAATTCTGGTTGCAGGGCATTCATCATATTGCATTCAGGATTTTGAGCGTGTAGGTGCCAATGGTCACTTTAACTGAACATTAATCTCCTGTCTCTGCAATAACCATTTGGTAATTATAGCCAGACCCAACTCACTCGCTGCTTGCTTGCAAGTACTTTGTTATACTTAAATTCAGAATGAACTAATCCAAATTCAGTGAATTGTGTGACCACTAGTCACATGCCTTTACACTTAGGGAAGATTAAGATGGTCAATGTGACCAGTTAATAAAACTGAAGTGTTGTCAGTTATCTGAAATAAGAGTCATTTCCTGGCATCTTCTCTCCTCAGAGATGCAGGAGGGTGTCCTTTTCCAGTCACAAATCAATAATGATCAATTACACAGCTTGATGGTGTTCATTTGAGGGAGAGGTTATGATGTTTGGCCTTATGCTAATATACCTGCAAAGCAATGCAATGTAGCTTTGACTTGGCAAAGTTGTCATTGTTGAGCAGAGTGTGGCACACAATTGTACTCCTAGAAAAGTCACTGTGTCTGATTAACTTGAGGGATTGTTTATCTAAAATTATCCCTGAGGCAGGGAGGGGAGAATTTGGGAGAAATTTCATAGAAACAGACAGCATTGAAACAAGGCTGTGCGGGCATCAGCCATCAGATACACATTTACAATTATTCTTCACTGTCCCTATTGTTTTTAATGCCCAGCCCTATTCAATTGGGTATTTACTGAGGCAATTTACAATGGCTAAGCAGCCTACCAATATCCACCTTTGGGACATGTGAGAAAGCTGATGCACCTGGAGGGAACCCAGTCATGGGGAAAGTGTGCAAACACCACATAGCACCAGAGGTAGAGATCAAGCCTGGGTCATGGCAACTCTTTGGCTTGTTTTCTAGTGGAAGTGTGGAAAGATTTATTCAAACAAGCTTTCTTTGCCACAGGAAAGAAGTTAAGACACAAATGAATTAAGTTGCTCAGCTAAAATATTGGCCAAAACCAAATAAAAATACTTGTTGCAGGCTGTTAATTTCCATGCCCTAAAATAAATCGATAATTGTAACATGCATCTTCTTTATGGGTAGGCTTGGATAGGTTGTATGACTGGTTAAGTACCCTCTAGAACTAGGATTCACAGTCTCAGGGTACAGGGTAAGATGTTTAGAATTAAAATACAGAGAATGTTCTTCACCCAGAAAGTGATGAAGTGTGGAGTTCTCCAACACAGAAGACAGTGGAGGGAAATTGAATAGAAAGGGGAATTGAATAGAACAGATAGGGTAAACGCAAGTAGGCTTTTTTCTTTCTTTCTTTTTAAATCTTTTTATTGAATTAGTACACAAAAGGTAAAACATATAGAAACTAATACACTGATTGTGATATAAATTTACAAGAGATATTAATACATAAAAAACAGTACAAACAGTGCAGTTTAGTTATAAAATAACGAGGTAATATAATAGTATACTAATTTTCCATATATATCAATAAAGAGAAGAAAAAACCCAAAAAAAGATCCCCCCAAAAAACCACCGTGCAACTAACCTAAAAAGCAAAGCAAAGCAATGGGCTAACTGGGTATCAAGTAGACTTAAATAACTTGAACAATCATGTCCTCAAACCCGACCTCCATTAATAACAGTTAAAAACCAAGAAGGGAATGTAAATATGGTCAAAGAGAAAAAAAAGTTACATTAAATGAAAATGTTGAATAAAAGATCTCCAGGCCTGTTCAAATTTAACTGAAGTATCATAAAGATTACTTCTGATTTTTTCCAAATTTAAACATAGTATCGTTTTTTGAAAACCAAAAAAAACGTAGTTGGGGCATTAATCTCCTTCCAATGTTGTAAAATACATCTTTTCGCCATTAAAGTAAGAGATGCAATCATTCTATGGGCTGAAGGGGAAAGATTACTGGAAGTTTTAGGTAATCCAAAGATAGCAGTAATAGGATGGGGAGAAATATCTGTATTCAATACCTTTGAGATAATATTAAAAATGTCTTTCCAAAAAGTTTCCAGAGTAGAACAGGACCAAAATATATGAGTTAAGGAAGCTATCTCCCCATGACATCTATCACAAAGAGGGTTAATATGAGAATAAAAATGAGCTAATTTATCTTCAGACATATGTGCTCTATGAACAACTTTAAATTGAATTAGGGAATGTTTAGAACAGATAGAGGAAGTATTGACTAGTTGTAAAATATGCGCCCAGTCATCCGCCAAAATAGTAAAGCCCAATTCCTTTTCCTAATTGGACCTAATCTTATCGAATGGAGCTTTCCTAAGTTTCATGATAGTATTATAAATAATAGCCGTTACACCTTTCTGACATGGGTTAAGGTTAATTATAGTATCTAAAATATATGTAGGGGGTAACGCCAGAAAGGAAGAAAGTATGGTACTTAGGAAATTTCTAACTTGGAGATATCTAAAAAAATATATTCTTGGTAAGTTATATTTGTTAGATAATTGTTCAAAAGACATAAGGGAGCCATCTAAAAATAAATCCAAAAACCGTGATATACCACTAGTCTTCCAAATTTGAAAGGCACAGTCCATAGAGGAAGGGGGAAAGAATATGTTGCCTAAAATAGGAATCGCTAGCCCAAATTGATTAAGATCAAAAAATTTTCTGAATTGAAACCAGATGCGTAAGGTATGTTTAACTATTGGGTTACAAACCTGTTTATGGCGTTTCAAATCGAAAGGAAGAGAAGAACCTAAAATGGAGCCAAGTGCATAACCTTGAGCAGATTGTAATTCCAATACTACCCATTTAGGAATGGATAGTGTATCTTGGTCAAGTAACCAAAATTTCATATGTCGAATATTAATTGCCCAATAATAAAATCTAAAATTAGGTAATGCCAAACCTCCATCTCTCTTAGCTTTCTGTAGATGTATTCTACCCAGTCTCAGGTTTTTATTTTGCCAAATAAATGAAGAAATTTTAGAGTCAACTTTGTCAAAAAAGGATTTTGGAACAAAAATCGGTAATGCCTGAAATATATATAAAAATTTTGGCAGAATAAACATCTTAACAGCATTAATACGACCAATCAAAGTTAGATAAAGTGGAGGCCATTTAAATGAAAGTTGTGTAATGTGGTCAATTAAGGGTAGGAAATTAGTCTTAAATAAATCCTTATGTTTACAGGTAATTTTAATCCCAAGATATGAAAAATGATTATTAACCAATTTAAACGGCAGGTTCTGATATAAGGGAACTTGCTTATTAATCAGGAAAAGTTCACTCTTATTGAGATTTAACTTATACCCTGAAAAAAGACTAAATTGTGCTAATAAATCTAAAGCTGCAGGAATAGATTTTTGAGGATTAGAAATATATAAAAGTAAGTCATCAGCATAAAGTGATACTTTATGAGACTTTAACCCACAAGTTATACCAATAATGTTAGGCGATTCTCGAATAGCAATTGCAAAAGGTTCTAATGTAATATCAAATAATGAAGGACTAAGAGGACAACCTTGTCTGGTACCTCGAAAAACAGGGAAAAAGGGTGAATTTAAAGAGTTAGTACGAACTGAGGCCAGGCTTTTGACACTGAGGTTGGGTGAGACTACATCCAGAGGTCATGGGTTAAGGGTGAAAGTGAAAAGCTTAAGGGATACATGAGGGGAAACTTCTTCAGTGAGAGGATAATGAGAGTGTGGAAAGAGCTGCCAGTGCAAATGGTGCATGTAAGCTCGATTCCAGCATATAAGAGAAGTTTTGATAGGTACATGAATGTGAGGGGTATGGAAGGCTATGGTCCCAGTGCAGGACGATGGGAGTAGGCAGTTTAAACAGTTTGGCATGGAACAAATGGGCTGAAGGGCCTGTTTCTGTGCTGTATGTGATGTCTATTCTTGACTTTACTATGGTTAGACCTGGCAACCCCTCTGCAGATTCATACTCATTCTTTTCTTTCCATTCTATTTATTCTCATCAAAGTCTTAAGTCTTTAATGATGTATGGTAAATTATCTATTCAGCTTCTTTAATTGGATCTTTTTGGGTATCATTTAGTCTTTATTATGTTTCTTCAGCAAATTTGTTCTCAACCAGCTGACGTGTAATGACTTGCTTCTAGAGCACACTGGCCCTACTTTGTGGCATGTAACCAGAAGATACACAGTCCCATTCAGGCACAACATTCAGTTTCAATTTCTAGTCCTCTTCATTCCATCTTACGTTTTTCACATCATTTAAACAAATTTGTAAAACTGGTCACTATAATTGTTATATTAAAAAATCAACAAAAGACAAATAGTTTAAGATGTTTAAGACTGCCTTGAGATTAGTGAAGATGGAAAAGCATGTTCATAGTACTGGCTTGTATTGTTTTGTAATATTTCCTCTACCTTTCATTTCTCAGACCTGGAAGAAGCGTTGGTTCATTCTACGGAGTGGACGGATGAGTGGTGACCCTGATGTCCTGGAGTACTACAAAAATGACCATTCCAAAAAGCCAATCCGGGTGATAGACCTTCACTTCTGTGAGCAGGTCGACGCAGGGCTGACATTCAAAAAGAAAGAGTTCCAAGACAGTTTTGTGTTTGATATCAAAACAATCGATCGTACGTTCTATCTGGTGGCGGAGACAGAAGAGGAAATGAACAAGTGGGTCCGATCCATTTGCCAAATCTGTGGCTTTAATCAATCAGATGAGAACACAGGTAAATGAAATACGCAATATTATCTGGCACATGAAGTGCAGCTACTATATGAAATAATTTCTTGGAATGAGTAAGTTAGCTCCAAAGAAATGCAAAATTATTTACTATTGTTAGAAATTTATAGTTTTTTCATTAATTTCTGGGAAGGAATTATTACACCCTCAATTTCAACTCGAAGAAAAGTAATTTCATTTGAAATACACAAGTACAATTAGCTAAAGTTATTGATGGAAGCATTACGTTTACTGAAATCTGAAGCAAAAATGGATACATATTGCAAGCATTTTGGTGCCTTGGCTTTTGAAGGAAAGACTGCATTTTGAAATGAAATATCAAAAATTTAACAGCCAAACGTGACAGCTGAAGAAAATCAGTAAATTGGTAATGAGTGGACGGTGTCACACTTTGAACCAATGTGTATTTTGTTTACCTTTGTGATGTGGATACGCATCCAACTTCTTATTCCAGACTTTAGAGGCTTTGTCCCTAATCATTCCAAACTAGTATTGTGTAGAGAGGAGTCTGAAACTCTAAATTGAACACAGTTAATGAAAACAAGTTCATTTCCAATTTTGAAGTCCTTTGATGAGTGCAAAATTGGCCCTTTTCTCTTTTGAACTTTGTGCTGACTTCTCCTTGCCAGGAGCTGGAGGCCCAGTGAGAGGAAACAGAGAAACACTGTATCTCTACATTTTAACATTTTGTGATGCATTTACATTGAAATGCATTGAATTGCTAAGCTGTACTAAAGGTATTGCTTTCCTGTGATTCCTCTACAGACATTTCTCTCTTGCTAGCATTATCACAAGCTGTTTGTCTTCAGAGGAGTGAGTGACTTTTGGCTACCAGCTGTGTCAGTAGCTGAAGTTGTCATGTCCTCTATCCAGAAATATAATATTTCACTTGCTGGCTGAGCAGAACATTCTCATCACAAGCATGAAGTGATGTCAGTATTAAATAGCTGTGAACAGAAATATAAGATATGAAATTATTCAGGTTTTTCTATTGCTTTAGAAATTTCCCACCATATGAAATCCTCACTTTCAATTATATGCTGTCTGTAACATTGTAAAGCATCTCAAGATGCTTCATTGGAATGTTATCAATCAAATTTAACACTAGATAACAATACATAATGAGATAAAAAAACTTACCCTTGGCTCCATAGGGCAGTATCTGTATGTTGGACTCCGCTTCCAAAATGTAGTTCCATTGATATAATGGAATGGAATTTCCTTAGAGGCGTATAATGGGCTTCTAATGGATATTGTAACAAGCAGTTAACCTATCAACTGAGGGTGAGTTTTTTTCCCCTCAGTAATGTCTAGTGAAGAGTTATTAGGACAGATATTAGGAACAACATCAACAAGTGTGGAAGAGTGCAGGGAAAGTTCACAAGGATGTAACCAGGACTTGAGGATCTGAGTTATAGAGAAAGGCTGAATAGGTTAGGACTTTACCCCCGGAGTGTAAAAAAAATGAGGGGAGACCTTGCAGAGGAATATGAAACTCTAACGGGTATGGATAGGGTGAATGCATGTAGGGTTTTTCCCCTCAGGTTGGGTGAGACTAGAACATAGTTTAGGATGAAAGGTGAAATATTTAAGGAGAATCTGAGGGGAAGCTTCTTCAATCAGAGGGCAGTGCGACTGTGGAATGAGCTGCAGCAGAAGTGGTACATGTGGGTTAAATTGTAACATCTAAGAGAAGTTTGAGCAGTGTCATGGATGGGAAGGTTTTGGAGGAAGATGGTTTGCCATTTAAAAACTGGGGTACATGAATTTAAATCTATGTTACAGGTAGGGAAGAGACTTGATGGAATTTGACCAAATGGTACTATGTATTTAGATTATACAATCTGGAAAGGCCATTGCACAAAATATGAGGCAATAAGAAGAGTTTGTATGAAGCTAGGGATTAAGCCTAATATTGTTCATGGGAGTGGGTTCTTGAACAAAACTTTTAAGATATCTACTTTACAAGATAGGCTGCTTAAAGGCCTTGAATGTTTGTGCTGTTCGTAATGCATTGGATTCAATTTACTTTTTCCATTTTGCTTTTGTCTTCAATTGTGATCTTGATTTTACAGCAATTTTTTACAAAGTAACTATTTTATACAAAGCTAGAAATATATCCTTATTGTTTGTTTTGTAACCTTCATGCTGTTAGGATACTGATCGATGGGAGGTTTGACACCAGGCACCATTAATGCAGCTTTCATCTGCTCAGAGCGTAGTGGCTCTTTAACTATGGTTAAATGGCTTCCACCATTGATAAGTGACACTTAACAGTTTACTGAAGGATATCTAAATATTTTATGATCCAGATCATTCAATTATCCATTTGTTCTTATAAAATTATACAATAAAACAACAAGGATATAGTCCAAGAGACAAATAGAATTCCTTATGATAAATGAAGGATTAGAACCACGTACATTGGCTTGTAAACAAAACTTTATCAGCATTTAACAAATCCTAGGGGTGAGCTTTCACTGATCGGCTACAGAGTTGACAACAGCAAGGGAATTCCATGAATTAAAGACAAATGATTTCTCACAATTCCTTGCATTAGAAACTCACAACACCAGGTAGCTGGTAGGCTTGGTTAGTAACACCCAAGACAATTTTGTTTAGAAGTAATTAGATATTGATTATTAATTTATCAAATTTAGGGTAATTACCTCCATTCTTAAGTGGATTCCACATTACAGAGTGCCGGCACAGAACATTATTGTTCCGCAGAGTGCATCCTGCCACCCTTTAAGATCATTGAGGTGCAACAGGACCAGTCCTCTTTCTCTACATTTGTACGTCATCAAACTGAAAGATCACACATGATTTCAAAGTCTTCATTGGACAAAGATACTTGAGTCAACAAAAGGTTAGAAGAAGTCGGCAAGACTTCCAACTGATTTAGTTGTGATTCTTTTATAATATTAGGTCAAATTGCCACAATCTCTAGGAGTAAGAGGAAAGCTATCTAGAGGCCAGGCAACAGCCAAGTAATGTAAATAAATACTAAGGAGTTGAAACTACAGAGAACTAATCAGCAGAAAGAAGCAATCACTCCTTAACAATGAAATTTTTCCTCAAAAATAGTAACACAGGCAATTTAATTTCAAGAATTACTAATATATTGGACAAAAGGTAAGTGCAGGTCATGATTTCATTTTGGTTTGGATTGATGGACATAAAAGTTATTCCTTTCCTAATCTTCTGACAGTGTGTTTTTTTTAATAACCATCTTAAGACAGATTTGGTTAGATCAGGGATATTTGATCTTAACTGTTTAATTATGAATAAATCTATTAAATTTTCCCATATTAAACGGAATCTGCAAAGGAAATTACTTTTCACCAGCTGTAATATAAGCATTAAAAAACTCCATTTTCCCTCAGGCATGGGATTTTCCACATTATTTTATATAAAGTGCTCTCTAAATTATGCCAAAGGAAGAAAGCTATTAAGTTAGGCTAAAATTTTGGTGATTGGATGTGATTCAGAATCAGGTTTAATATCACCAGCATATATCGTGGAATTTGTTGTCTTTGTGGCAGCAGTACAATGCAATACAGTATAACAGAGGAAAAAGTGAATTAGAGTAAATATATAATAGTTAAATCAAATAAGTAGCACAAGAATATTCCAGGCTGCAGGAGTACATAATGAGAGACGAACTGAAGCTCGGTGCAACCAATGCAAGGGCTTAATGGAGAAGGACCATGGTGAAGGGTTCTTCTCCTATTGAAGAGGAAGCCCCTCAATTATTGTTTACTATCCCAGAGTACCGTGAGTGGCACCAATACTATTAATGTGTAAGAGAACTGTATGAAAAGCCTTGACCATGCATTGTATGTAAAGAATGATAAGACATTGAACAGTTTATTCTTGTATTTTTTGTTATGAACAAAGTTGATTTTATTTTTTAAAAATCTGTCTGGAGTAGGTTTAAACCATCAGATTTCTGCTTGAGAGACCCAGTTGCTAATGAATTGGCTCGATCATCTCTGATCAGGATCCATAAGCACTGCAGAGATCAGGATCTGCTTGTTCCATGACCGAGCAGCTTGATCAGCCGGGTATGCTTTATTAGCAAACCTCTTCATTCAAACAGAAACAACTTCAAAGTTCATGAGATGAGTCTACTCATCTACCCTATCTGTAAGCCTCATAATTTTGTATAGCGCTGTAAGATCTCCACTCATTCTCTTGTGCTCCATTGAATAAAGTTCAAACCTATCCAGCCTTCCATTGTAACTCAGGTGCTCAAGTCTGGCAACTCTGCATTCTTTCAATGTTACTGATAACTTTCCTGCAGATAGGTGACCCGTACTGCACAATACTACAAATTTGGTCTCACCAGTGTCTTATACAATTTCAATGTAACATCCCAACCTCTGGAGTCATTATTTTAATGTATGATGGCCAATGTGCCAAAATCCATCTCTACATCCCTAACAACCTATGATGCTATTTTCAAGTAATTGTTGACCTGTATTCCCAGGCCCTTTGTTGTCCCGACCACCTCAGAGCCCTACCTCTCATTATGGTAAGTCATACCCTGATTCGTCCACCCAAAGTGCAACACCTTACACTTGATTGCATTAAAATCCATCTTCCGTTTTTCAGCCCGTTTTCCCAGTTGATCCAGATCACTTCGTAAACTTTGATAGCCTTCCTGGCTGTACACTACACTCCCAGTCTTGGTGTCACCTGCAAACTTGCTGATTCAGTTTACACCATTAACATCCAAATCATTAGTATAGATGATAAACAACAATAAACCCAGGCCCAATCCCTTAGGCACACCACTAGTCACAGGCCTCCAGTCAGAGAGACAACTATCTGCTGCCACTCTTTGGCTTCTTCCGCTTAGCCAATATTGATTCCAGTTTACTAATTCACCCTGAATGCCAGGCAACTTAACCTTCTGGACCAGCCTCCCATGTGGACTTTGTCAAAGGCCTTGCTAAAGTCCATGTAGCAAATATCCATTGCCTTTCCTTCATCAACATTCTTGGTAACCTCCTTTAAAAACACTCTTAAGATTGTATAGCTCTGACCTGCCACACACAAACCATGTTGACTATCCCTAATCAGGTCCCGTCAATCCAAATATTTATGTGTCCCATCTCTTAAAATACCTTGCAATAATTTACCCATGATTGACATCAGACTCACAGGCCTGTAATTTCCTGACTTATTTTTAGAGCCTTTCTTGAACAATGGAACAACATTAGCTACCCTCCAGTCCTCCAACACCTCACCAGATTAAGCCACTGCAATTCCTGCACTGGATTTCAACAAGTTCCGAGGAGATACCTTGTCAAGCCTGAGGATTTACCCACCCTAATTCACCTCAAGACAACAAGCACCTCCTCTTGTCTAATCCGAATACGGTCCATCACCTCACTGCTCCTTTGCGTCAGCTCTAGAACTGTGTCTTCTCTCCCAAGTAAATACAGATGCAAATACTTCATTTAAGATCTCCCCTATCTCTTTCAATTCCATGCATAGAGGATCAATTTTATCACTTGCTATCCTTTTGCTCTTGATATAGCTATAAGAGCCTCTGGGATTCTCTTTCACCTTGTCTGACAGAGCAATCTCGTTGTGTTTTAGAACTCCTGATTTCTCTCTTAAGTGTTCTCTTGCATTTCTTAAACTCCTTTAGTGCCTCATTTGATCCTATCTTCCTCTACCTGATATGCACCTCCTTCCTTTACCATTGCCTCAATAACCCTGAATAATCAAGGTTCCCTAAGCCTGTTAGCCTTGTCTTTTATTCTAACAGGAACATACAGATTCGACTCTCTTAGTACTTCACTTTTGAAGGCCTCCCACTTAATAAACATGTCTTTGCTGGAAAACAACCGACCTTAATCCACTCCTGCCAGATCCCTTTTGCTGCCTTCATATTTGGTCTTCCTCCAATTTAGAACCTTAACCTTAGGACCAGTCCTACCCTTCTCCGTAATTATGATTACTTGTTCCATAGTGTTCTCCTAAACACACTTCTGCCACCTGCTCTGTTTCATTCCCGAAGAAAAGACACTGTTTTGTGCTCCCTCTAATTGGGACCTATATCTATTGAGAAAACTTTCTTGAACACAAACTGTTGTCAAATTACAATGATCAATTAACCTAACAACCTGTGCTTCTTTGGGAGTGGGAAAAAATCGAAGCACTTAGAGGAAAATCACACAGTTCAAGGCAGCATAAGCAAACTCCTTTTAGACAACACTGAAGGTCAGCACTGTAGCTAGCTTATTAGAGCTGTAAGGCAGAAACGCTACTAACTGCGCCAATGGGCCGTCGCTTGTGAAGAATTTGTCAACAAGTTCATTTCAAACTGCAAATATTTCATTCAGTGATTCTCTCAGGGTGCTCTGTTAATTAATAATCCACAATTTTATCTTGTATCTAAGATAAAGACGAATGAAAGAATTATCTAGAACAGAATGGGTAAACACAGCCATTCATGGCAGGGCAGTGTGCTTTCATTCAGATTTTTCAGATAATTAGCATGGTCAACAATTAAATTCCGTTGGCCTTGGCCACCTGGCTTTTACAGATTATGGAAAATAACTTTTGAATGTCTGTTGACTGGGTGATGCAGCAGACAATAACTTGATTGCAGTAATCTAATTTATAGGCAGCACAAATTCTGTTTTCAGGAAACCCAGTCAAACCACTTCTTTGTGCCAAGTCGAAATAAACCTTTTACTTAATGTGGGAGGTAGTAATATCACCGTCACCCTTTGATGTACATATAGTGTCATTAATCTATTTATAGCTGCTTCACAGGAAATTTATCAAACAAAACTTGATAATGACATACACAAAAATTAGCAGAGCAGATTGAAGAGACTGTTTAGAAGAAGAAAAGGCAGACATAGACTTAAGTAAAAGATTCCTGAAGTTGATGACCTTGATAGCTGAAGAGTTGAATTGTGGGTGAGGAACTACAGTTGAGCTGTTTCATAGACCAGGACTGGAGTAACATAGATAAAATGGACCTGAGAGTATTGCTACAGAGAAAAGCAGAGACGAGGTCCTGGAGAGGCTTAAAACAGAGAATTTTAATTCCAAAAAATTTAGTATCAAGGCTTTGCATATCATAAAGCTGATTTAGGTCAACAGAGGGTGTTGATCCAAACTAAGACGCGAGCAGCAGAATTTCATGGTCAAGTGAGTGTGTGAAGTTAAATGTTCAAGGCCAGCCAGAATTGCATTAGAATGGAGGTAACAAGAGAGTAAGGTTGAAATAGAGTCAGACATGAGACAAGTGGAAATTGGAAGCAGTAATGATGGAGTGGGTCTATCAGAAGCTCATGTTGGAGTCCAATGTCACATTAGATGGTACTGGTGGCTTGGAAACCAAAACTAATCGCTTTGGTATTCCCAATATTTAGCTGAGGATAATCACTGTCTAACCTACATGGGATATTAAACTCACTAACTTTAGCTGGAGTTATGAGGGCGAAGTAAAACTGAGTGGCTGCAATGTATATGTGGAAGTTAACAGCATTTTCTAGTGATGTAGCTAAGGGCCAGCGTGGAGATTAGAAAAAGAAAAACACAAAGAATAGATTTGTTAAAATGTGAGAGTTTAGATTACTATCATGAGAAATAAGTCAGCAGTACATTTATGTTTGAATCTGGTTAATTGGTTTATTATTGTCACAGGTACCAAGTTCCAGTGAAAAACATGTTTAGCTTACCATTCATAAAGATCAATTCATTACAGCAGCGCATTGTGGTTAAACAACAACAGAGTGTAGAATAAAGTGTTACATTTACAGAGAAAGTGAAAGTGCAGTACAGGTAGATAATAAGGTGCAAGGTTATAATGAGGTAGATTGTGAGATCAGGTGCATCTTAAAGTACTAGAGAACTGATTGATAGTCTTAAGGAATTGGGATAGAAGCTGTCCTTGAGCCTGGTTCTAAGTGCGTTCAGGCTTTTGTATCTTGTGTCTGATGGGAGGAGAGAAAGGAGGGGATGGCCAGGTTCGATGGGCTCTCAGATCATGCTACCTGCTTTCCCGAGGCAGCACAAAGTGTAGCCAGCGTCCATGGTGGAAGACTGGTTTCTCCGATATGCTGAGCTGTTCACAACCCTCTGCAGTTTGTTCTAGTCACGGCAGAGCAGTTGCCATACCGAGGCGTATGCGTTGAAATAGGATGCTTTCTATGGTGCATCAATTCAAAATTGGAGAGGGTCAAAGAGGCATGCCAAATTTCCTTAACCTCTGATGAAATAGAGTCAGCAGTGTGCTTTCTTGGCCGTGGCATCAATGTGGTTGGACTAGGCCAGGCCCCTAGGAACTTGGAGTTCTCAGCCCTTTCTACCTCAGCACTGTTGGAGCAACTGCTGCACTCCCCTTCCTGAAGTCGATCACCATCTCGTTTATTTTGCTGACATTGAGGGGAATGTTGGTGTCATGACACAGTGTCACTTGGCTCTCTTTCTCCTTCTGTACATCATTGTTTGAGGAGTGACCGACTGCAATATTATCCTCTGCAAACCTGTAGATGGAGTTAGAACGGAATGTAAAAGGAGTAGAGTAGGGGCTGAGAGCACAGACTTGTGGGGCACCGCTATTGAAGATGATCATGGGAGAGATGGTGCTGTCCATCCTAACTGATTGAGGTCTGTTGGTCAGAAAGTCAAAGGCACAGATGCAAAGGGAGGTGTTGAGTTCCAGGTTCAGGAGTTTGGAGATGACTTTATTTAGAATAATTGTATCATAGCTAGACCTGTTGTCAATCAACAGTAGCCTAACTAAATGCAAGAGATCCCAAGCAACACACACAAAATGCTGGATGAACTCAGCAGGACTGGCAGCATCTGTGCAAAGTCAACGTTTCAGGCCGAGATCTTTCATCAGGATTCATATGCCTCCAACATTTTGTGAGTAGTCTAATATAAGGGTCTTTAGTGTTCAGATGTTCGTTGTGCTTTTGGTAATGTGTCTTGTACCTTGGCCTGGAGGAATTTGACTGTTTCATTTGGCTGAATGATAATTGAACCTAAAGAACCTCATCGAAGCAGGGAGAGGTTAAAAATTTCTCCAAATACCTCTGCCAGCTGATCTGTACAGATCTAAGGGCACAGCCAGGGATAACATTCAGCTTTCTGCAGCTTCGCTCACTAGACAAGTGATCTTGCGTCAGCAACAGTGACTGTAAAGCTGTCAGGGTGAGTGGTGACATTCCAACCCTCTTCTATTCAAAACGTGCGAAGAATGTGTTAAGCTCATCCGGAGGTGCTGTTGTCGGCAGTACTACCTAAATTTATTTTGTGGCTTTTATAGCAAGGAAGCCCTGCCACAATATGCCTCACAAGATACACTGGATAGTTAGGGGAGATCAGTGGTAGGGGAGGTGAGAGGCTTGCAGATGACTGATAGATACTTTCCCTTTTCTGAAAAAAGAATATGTTTAGCAAGATTAACCAATTTGAAATCAAAATGAGGATATGGCTGGTCAGTAATTTGGTAGGAATAGGATCAAGGAAGCTCAATGCAAACAGGCACAAAATGCTGGAGGAGCTTAGCACATCAGGCAGTATCTGTGGAAGTGAAGAAACAGTCATCATTTCAGGCTGAGACTCTTTTTCGGGACTTTTCATTAAGACTCTTCATAAAAACAAGGATGTAATGCCGAAGCTTTATAAAGTGCTGGTGAGGCCTCACTTGGAGTATTGTGAGCAGTTTTGGGCCACTAATCTAAGAAAGGATGTGCTGACATTGGAGAGGGTTCAAAAGAGGTTCAGGAAAACAATCACACGTCAAAGTTGCTGGTGAACACAGCAGGCCAGGCAGCATCTCTAGGAAGAGGTACAGTGGATGTTTCGGGCCGAGACCCTTCGTCAGGACTAACTGAAGGAAGAGCTAGTAAGAGATTTGAAAGTGGGAGGGGGAGGGGAGATCCAAAATGATAGGAGAAGACAGGAGGGGGAGGGATGGAGCCAAGAGCTGGACAGGTGATTGGCAAAAGGGATATGAGAAGATCATGGGACAGGAGGCCCAGGGAGAAGGAAGGGGGGGGGAAATGCCAGAGGATGGGCAAGGGGTATAGTCAGAGGGACAGGAGGAGAAAAAAGAGAGAGAGAGAAAGAATGTGTGTATATAAATAAATAATGGATGGAGTACGAGGGGGAGGTGGGGCATTAGCGGAAGTTAGAGAAGTCAATGTTCATGCCATCAGGTTGGAGGCTACGCAGATGGAATATAAGGTGTTGTTCCTCCAACCTGAGTGTGGCTTCATCTTTACAGTAGAGGAGGTCGTGGATAGACATATCAGAATGGGAATGGGATGTGGAATTAAAATGTGTGGCCACTGGGAGATCCTGCTTTCTCTGGCGGACAGAGCGTAGGTGTTCAGCAAAACAATCTCCCAGTCTGCGTTGGGTCTCGCCAATATATAGAAGGCCATATCGGGAGCACCAGACGCAGTATATCACCCCAGCCAACTCACAGGTGAAGTGTCGCCTCACCTGGAAGGACTGTCTGGGGCCTTGAATGGTGGTAAGGGAGGAAGTGTAAGGGCATGTGTAGCACTTGTTCCACTTACAAGGATAAGTGCCAGGAGGGAGATGAGTGGGGAGGGATGGGGACGAATGGACAAGGGAGTTGCGTAGGGAGCGATCCCTGCGGAAAGCGGGGGGGGGGGGATGTGCTTAGTGGTGGGATCCCGTTGGAGGTGGCGGAAGTACACAATTCTTGGAATGAAAAACTTATCATATGAGGAGCATTTGTTGGCTCTGGACCTGTACCCACTGGAATTTAGAAGAATGAGGAGGGATCACATTGAAACCTATAAAATGCTGAAAGGCCTAGAGAGAGTGGGTGTGGAGATGATGTTTACTATAGTCGGGTAGTCTAGGATCAGAGAACATAGCCTCAGAAAAGAGGGATGTACATTTAGAATGGAGATGAGGAGGAGTTTCTTTAGCCAGTGGATGGTGAATCTGTGGAATCCATTGCCACAGGCAGCTATGGAGGCCAATTTATTGGGTGTATTTAAGGTTGAGGTTGATAAATTCCTGATTAGTCAGGGCATGAAAGGATAGGGGAGAAGGCAAGAGAATGGGATTGAGAGGGAAATGGATCAGCCATGATGAAATGGCGGAGCAGACCCAAAGAGCAAACAGGCCAATTCTGCTCCTATGTCTTATGGTCATATGGTCTTATCAGGGCTGAAAGGAAAGGGGCAAAAACTAGAATTCAAAGTCAAAATTAAATGTATTAATATTCTATAACCAAGTTTGACAAGAGTTTATAGAACATAGTTTTTTAACATTTTAAAGCAATAAAATGTGAAGAAATTTGAACATTTTCTTCATGGAACCAGCAAATACCACCAGCCAAAGAAAAGCATTTTAAGAGCATAATTTACAAAATTTGTAGAAGAAGTAAGCTGAGAAGAATATGGAAATGCTGTTGAACAGTGTATAATATTTTGTACATTTCACAAGTGAAAGATACTCCATAAGTTATTTTTAAAAAGAAATTAATAGGTCTACAACATCATTGTGTATGGTTATTATGGTAAATTATTGTTAACATTATTCTTTCAAGTGGTGCAACAAGTACTAGTCATATGGCATATATATAGTGCATGATTGAAGTGTTCTTCCACTGGAAGGACAAAGAGTGGGTTGTCACTGCTGCCTCACAGCTTCTACAGAACCAAGTTCAAATCTTACCTTGAGGAGTTTCCACATTCTAGATATAATGACATGAGTTTCCCTGGATGCTCTAGCTTCTTCCACATCCCAAAGATACGGTGGTTGCCAGGGTAACTGGCCGCTGAAAACTGTCTCCAGTGTAGATTGGTGTCAGGGGAATGGGAGAGAAGGGGAGTTAATGTAACAAGGGAGAAAAAATTAGGATTAGTGTATATAGGTGTTGAGAATAAACTGGGGGTATTGATGGGCAAAAGAGCCTCTTTCTATTCTGTATGAGAATAATTTAGTATAACAATAATTTAAAATCATTCTTAATGTATCCAGCAAACACAGCTAATGAGCACCTTAGTGTAATGTCACGGGTTTATCTTTGAATGTTTTATGAAAATAAAATTGGAAGATTGAATTGGTAGGTTTATTTTGTATATACCAAAGGAAAATGCAACTCAACCTACAGTGTGTACAGAAAAAATGCATTTGCTTAAAATTGTTATGCTTGCAGCGATGTAGCCATTAACACGTTTATCCAAAACATTTCAACAATGGCACTTCAATTATGTGTACCTCAACTGTTCATAAACATTGTTTAGTACTAGTCAATGACATGTAATTAAACTGCTAGGCCTGCAATTTTCTCCCAGTTATTGCCCTATTTGTGCCATTGTTACTACAGGAAGTGAAGTAAAATTGGTAACTGTAAGACTCCATCTCAAATTAGCAATTGATGAATACATAAGATCATAAGATATAGGTGCAGAAGTAGGCCATTTGGCCCATTCAATCATGAGCTGATCCAATTCTTCCAGTCATCCCCACTCCCCTGCCTTCATCCCATACCTTCTGATGCCCTGGCTAATCAAGAACCTATCTATCTCCGTCTTAAATGCATCCAATGACTTGACCTACACAGCTGCTAGTGGCAACAAATTCCACAGATTTACCACCCGCTGACTAAAGCAATGTCTCCGCATCTCTGTTCTAAATGGACGTCCTTCAATCCTGAAATACCCTCCCAAAATAAACGCAGCTCTTAAAAACTGCACGGAAATACGAACAAAAACACTTGGATAATTGACAGTGGACATCTCGCGTTATGAAAGTCAGAAGTTTCTTCCGTAGCTGCTGCTGTCACACCTTGCTCTTTGGAATCGTCATGAATTGACCTGGATGGTAGGTTAGAGAAAAAAGAGATTTGAGGCCCTCCATATTGGATGCTTCAATCTAGTTGCCCCCAATTTGTTGGAATAAGATAAAATGATTTATGTTGAAGTCAGTGAGGATGAGAGCAAAAGACAGGTGGGTGTTCAGTGCTAACACGAGGAATTCTGCAGGTGCTGGAAATTCAAGCAAAACACATCAAACTTGCTGGTGAACGCAGCAGACAGTCCTGACGAAGGGTCTCGGCCTGAAACATCGACTGTACCTCTTCCTAGAGATGCTGCCTGGCCTGCTGCGTTCACCAGCAACTTTGATGTGTGTTGGGTGTTCAGTGCTGTCTGCCTTAGTGTGGTTGTTCTTCCTCTCCATCTGCTGTAAGAGGAAAGTACAGGAGTCTTGGGATCCTTGTTGCAAGGCTGTGGACTCATTTTGTGGGGACTTTAAGGTTCATGTTGCATGTGTTTCTGGATTCTAGTTGCTCTTTTTTTTTGCTGTTTTTGAGTGGTTTGATCGGGCGATCAATGTGGTCTGGCGTGACTCAGCTAAGAATACCTTGCCCTGCGGCCTGCAGTAGTGCTGCTGCACTCTTGGTTTGTTGTTTGATGTTCTATGTGTTGTCTGCTTGCTTTTGGTGTTTACGCAATTTGTCCTTTCTTTCACCTGTTGGACTCCATGGCGTTTCTTTGTTTTGTGGCTGCCTGCAGCAGGACGAATCTCAGACTTGTATTCTGTTTACATACTTTGATAATAAATCTACTTTGAAACTTTGAATCTTTTGAATCTTTGAATCATCTCCTTGAGATCAAGGTTTTTTTTTTCCAAAACCTTAGGGAACACAAATAAAAGCAGAAAATGCTGAAAGTATTCAGCAGGTAATAGTGTCTGTTAAAGGAGAACAACAGAGTTAATGGTTCAGTCAGATCACTCTTCAGAAAGTAGTTTGTTCGGGAACATTGACTTTGTTTCTCCTGCCACTGAATGATGACTGCTTACAGCAGCTTCTGTTTTAGTTTTGATTTCCAGCAACTGCAGGCATTTTTTTTTGATTTTCAGTGACAATTTTTGGATCCACAACTTTGTCAGACTCTAGATATAGATCAGGACTGGTGATGGAGACCCAGTAAAGCTTTATCAGAACTAGGCTCTGCATGGTGTTTCCACTTCACTGAGTGACTTCATCTTATAAGATGATCTTGAAAGTTTAGTCCTGTGAGTTAAGATGCAATACCTGTCTGACTCCCTGTATATTGTCCATAAAATTAAGGGGTTTATTATTCAAATGGCCCAAGGTCACCAGTGGTCAACCAACACTCCAATCCAGCTCAAAAACAAATTCTCAAAGATTCAAAGTACATTTATTATGAAAGTATGTACTGTATACAGTAGACAATCGTCAGATTCACCCTCACATAGGCAGCCATGAAAGAAGGAAACACCACCAAACCCATTCAAAGAAAACATCAAACACCAACACATGAAAAAACGAACATGTCGCGCAAACGGCAAAGAGCGAGCGAATAACATACAGAATATTAAACGTCAAACCGCAGAATCCTTGAAACGGTCCAAGAGTGTTCAGTTCAGTTTAGCAATGAATCGTTCATTGACTGCGGGGCGCAGAGCCAGTCTGCACTGAAGTGCCCCAAACAAATCACGCAAAAGTAGCAAGAAAAGAATAACTGGAAACCAGAAACACATGTGGTGTGAACCATAGAGTCCTCCAAAACGAGTCTGCAGCCAAGAGCCGTGCTGATCAACCCTTGCAGTGTGAGGAAGACTCCTGCACCTTTTTCTGGCAGCAGCGAGTGAGAGGGAGAGGAAGACGGGTGAAGTGCAGGCAGACTGGGCTAAACACTCGCTGGCCTTCTGCTCCCGTCCTCGTCAGTTTCAGTCTTGCTCAGCTCTTCAATCGTTAGGATCATGGGTTTGCGCTCCTTCTTAAGGCTGCACACTCCACTCTCAAGCTCACTGAAATCCCCCAGAGACAGCAAAACCGCCAGATTGCTCAGTCAGCCCAAAAACACATCATCCCAATGAACATTTCAGGCTCCAATTGCAGTTTAACAGTACAAGCATGTCTAAAAGAAGAAGTGGTAGTTTCATGAACTGTCTGTAGGACATCACCATTGGCCACGTTAGTTGCCAGTGCCGTCTTGTATTTTAACTTCTCAGAACATCTCCCTTTATCTGCAATTGTGTCTCAAAAGTAACACCAGTTGTGAGCATCCAAGAGTTCAATCTAGGATCAAACCAAGATAATCTGTCTGGTTTTACAATCCACACGAGTCAAGTAGATTATCAGACTTTAAAAAATGAAATTCAGTTAACACGTGTGAGAGAACAAATAAGCCAACATAACAGCTTGGATTTTCATCTCAGCTCTTCTTTGAGTGAAGAAATAAAGAAGTGAACAAGTATATTAAAATGAGGGATGGAAGAGCAAGAAAAGCTAATCACCACAAAGAAAACTGTGGAGCAAAAGACACACTGCTAGAGTAACTCAGCAGTGCAGGCAGCTCCTCCCAAGAGTATGGTGGGAGATAGTACATGGTTGATAAGCAGTAGGAACCACAGAATTATTGTTCTAGATTAGAGGGTTTGTAGTCTCTGCTGTTTCGATTTTACTACTCTACTGTGAAATTTTCTTCAAAGTATGCCAACTTGGAAGATGTTTTCTTTGCTCTTCAACATGCAGCGTCCCAACCCATTGACTATCCTGCCACCTCCACTGATGCTGTCTGACCCACTTAGTTACTGTAATAGTTAGTTTTATGCTTCAGATTCCAGCAAATGCAGTCTCGTTATCTCCCCCAAGGAAACATTAGTGGATGATTTTTGGAAGATGTAGACCACTTCAGTGAAGAAATGTAAATAGGTAGTAAAACTACCTAAGCCTTTTGCCGTTTAAAAAAAAGGCAGAAAGATTTATTTGAAAGAGTGGGAGTTAAAAAGGGCAAAAAGGTAACGAGGTATTAAATATATAAGGTTTGATTTTAAAATTAAAACAATGAATGCTGGCAAAGTACGATGGGGGTGGGGGGATATGCCCTCTATCAAGAAAGAAATGTACTACCTCAATGTACCTGTGTATGGAATGACCTGTAGGAATGGCATACAGGATAATAGCTTTGCACTGTAACTCAAATGCATGTGACAACAATAAACCACTTGTCAATTAGTTTTATGAAAGTTAAATCACGTTTGACAAATTTGCTATATTTCTTCAAGCAGAGTCATTAAAGGGGAAAGGCTAGAATATTGTGTCTGGGTCTTCATAATGCAGTTCAAAAAGGACCACATAAAAGGCTAGTGCACAAGATAAGAGCTTTTGGTATTATGAGAAGTGTGTTGGCATGGATTGAAGATTGAGAGTAGGAATTAGCTGGAAGGATGCAACTCGTGGAGTGCCATCAATTATTTACTAATTCTTAACCATCAATTATTTACAATTTATAGTAATGACCTGGAGAAGGAGAAGACTGTAAGGTTTCCAAATTTGTCCATAAGGTGAAAATTGTTGAGATAAGGATATTTGGAGTCTACAGCAGGATATGGAAAGATTTGACTGAGCGGGTGAAAACGTGGCAAATGGAGTTTAAAGTGTGAATTTAGTTTGCTGAGAGGAATCTAAAGGCAGTATGGAGAAAGACTGCGGACGAACAGAGTACAGCAAGATCGACGTACTCTGGTGCATTCATCACAAAATGTTAGTGGCTAATGAAGCCAGTGGTTAGGAAGGCAAATGGCAAATAGACTTTTATTGCAAATGGATGGAATTTAGAAACAGGGAAATGTTACAGTCGTGCATGAGGACACACCTGGAGAAGAATTCACTGTTTTGCTCTCCATATGACCCATAACTCTCAGGCTTCAGAGGTTCATACGAAAGTGCAAGTTTAAATCAGTATCTGTAATGAAGTTGCACTGTTTTCAAATGCCCTTGGAAATTTCCTCCTGAAGTTCCTTTTCAGCAACAGCCTTCCCGTAGTTCACCCATGAAAACCTTATCGATTCAGGTTAACTGCTTTGCAAAATCAGAATCTGGAATCACTGACATATGTCAAGGAATCTGCTGTTTTGTGGGCAGCAGTCTGTGCAAGACATAAAATTTCCCCAGTTTCAAAATAAATAGTGTAAAAGACAAAATACAGGGTAGTGTTCAGGGGTTCATGGACCATTCATTCAGAATCAAAGTAAAATTTATTATCAGAGTACATACGTGTCACCAGATACAACCCTAAGATTGTTTTTCTGCGGGCATACATAGCAAATCTATAAAACAGTAACTGTAAACAGAATCAATGGACAACAAGCTGAGCAAATGCAGATATAAATAAATAGTAATAATAGGAACCTGGTGGCAGAAGGGAAGAAACTTTTCCTCAGTTATAACTTAGTGAGCTGGTATGGCAACTCAACACTGAAGTGATTTGTAATTTTCCTGTAAAGTGCCGCAGAATTTGGTAATATTGGCCCAGAACACTGCAGGTGGCAAATTTATTGATGTAGTCTTGCATCAGTGTAGTATCTACAATGTAAAAACAACTCGTGTAGGAGCACAGCAATAGGCATACCCTCAACCTAATGTGAACCAATTTTATCTAGAAATAATTTAAACTAGCATTATGCAGGAAATTTATGCCATTTAGATTGGTGAACAGTAGATCCACATTCACGCCTTGCAACAGGGAGTGTCAGGCTGAATTTCCAGAGGCAAGATTCACACAGCAACTCATGACCAAATTTCTTAACCTTATTTTTGTGCCTTTTTATACAAGAAACCTGTTCACCCAGTCTGGGAAGGAATTCTAGTTTGATTGTACAAAGCAAGAGAAAATTCAAAGTTCTGTGACTGATGTAACTTAAGCAATAATTATCTAAATATGATGGCACAAAGTGATCAATGAATGTGATAAACAGCCAAATAAGGTCTGTAGACATGGGATTGCAGGTACTGGGTTCGGTCGCTGATTCTGGCATCTACAGTTCCTACCAGCTGAAAGGTCTCAGCAGGTCAAGCAGCTTTGTCAGGGGGAGAATCAAAACCCTGCATCAGGACTGAAAGAGTAGGGGTGGCGGTGCCCACTGTAATGAAGCAAAGGGTGAGACAGCAGCCCAAGGCGATTCGTGGTCTGAGGTGGCGTGAAGTATGACGGACAGCTCGAGTCAAGGAGAGGAGGGCTGAAGGTGGGAGGTGGAGGCTGGTTGATGATGGATGAAGGCAGAAAAACAGAAGAAGATGAGGCAGATAGAATGAGGTATAGGGAGGGGAGAGTGAAGACAATGAGGGTTACTGGAGGGCAATAAGCAGTAACACAAAGGCTACCAAAGGCTGGAATCTAATAAGTAAGGGAGGTGACAGAACCATTAGCACAGAGAGAATATGTGTGTGCATGTCCATAATGCTACCTTTCCAAGGCCTAGAACTTAGGGAAAATACGACTGGCAGGTCACCCTCTGTGCTGACAGCATTTTCTGAGCATTCTTCCTGATCTCTTTAAATACAAAATACTGCCTCAAAGTATCGAAAGTACTTTAACATCTGAAGTCAGTCAGATAAGATGTCATCAAAAGGTTTAGAAGGTAGTGAATGTGAGATTAAAAGAATAATCCATCAAACTGAATCGTCCAGATCATAATGAGACCTCTCCATCATTTCAGCTTTACTCATTTTGCTAATTTCATACTGGGTTTGACCTTTCAAGGTATTGGAAGATAAAGCCATTATTTTAATTTCTTGGCACGTGTACAGTTATTGAGAAGCGTCTTGCTTTCGGGGCGTAATCTTCTCAGGCTTGGAAATTCTGAAGTATAGGCTGGCTGGTGGTGTGACGACATCGGTGCTGGACCCAGGAGTGGAGGTTCCCGGGTTCAAAACCAGTCGGGGCTGCCCCCGAGCACGCTTTCCATCCATGCCAGGCTGAGTGTCGAGACCGCAACTCGACCTAGTAAAACAAAGGGAAAATGCTGCGAAAATGTCTATGTGAGGAGTGGCGCGCCACACAGTCTCCCTCTCTCTCGTTCTGCGCCTTAGAAAAACCCATGAAAAATCCATCATCACGGATGCACGCACAGACACGCAGACACACACGCATAGACTCGCACGCACGCAGGCACACGCCAAAAAAAAAGAAAATTCTGAAGTATTAATTAAAGTTACTCTTCAGTCTCCGCAACCCTGACTCTGTCCTTGGTTCCATTCCTCATCAACTGATGTCGGATTATCAAAGTCTACTGAGGACCCAAAGGTGAGAATCTGAGTTGAGGTCACAAATTTGCAAAGGGATATAGCTATGCTCAGTAGACAGAAAGATGACAGATGGGAGTACAATGTAGGGAAATGTAAGTTTATCCATTTTGCTCTGGAAGTCCTCATTCCAGAAGCATAGTTAGTATGCAAGTGCAGGAAGGCAAATAGAATGACAGCTTTTGTCACGGGAAGAATGGAGTGTAAAAATCAGGAATTCTTGCTGCCTCTGTACTAGGTGCTAAAAGCTAGATGTACTACGTACAGTTTTGTTGTTGTTCCTATTCACGCCTTGCAACACTTCAGGCAGCGTTTTTGCCCTTTCTGTAGCATTTGACTGCTTTTGTGTGAGGCCAAGTTGCTAGCTTGATGCCCAACCCAGCACAGATGGAAAGCGTGCGAGGAGCCAGCCAGATTTGAACTCTAGACCATTTGCCTCAAAGTCCATTACTGATGCCAGCTACATACAGTTTTCGTCTTCTTATTTCTGGAAGGTCATGCTTTTTTTGGAATCAAGTACCAAGAAGGCTTTCTAGGTCTTACGATGAATGGTTAAGGGGATCAGTCTTACACTTTCTGAAATTTGGAAGAAAGCGATGTGGTAATTCTACAGTTATTGATGGGAGTTGCTCTAAAGATGTTTCCCTGGAATCCCGAGCTAGGAGACTCAGTTTCTGAGTAAATGGATGCTTGCTTAAGACCAAGTTGAGAGTAATTTCTTTTCCAAGGGCTGTGACTCTTTGCAATTCTTTCAGTCAAGTTTTTAGAGCATATTCATTGCTGAGCTACAGGTTTTTGTATTATGGAGTCACAGGCTATGGTGATAAGCCAGGAATGTAGAGTTGAGGCAATAATTTTCAGCTATGAATTTTATGCATGACCAAACATGGAATGACTATTTTGTCGACTGCTAAATTTATTTCTTAGATTCCTATGATACATATTCTAGAATAATAAACAAAGAAACTGACTGCTATTTGAATCTCATAGTATCAGATATGTTTAGAAGATAACCTGAAGGAGCTTGGTTCTTTCTTCCCTTCTTTTTGTGTGTTGACACGGTTAATAAGCTGAATGGTCATATAAAGGAATGTCATGTATGTTATGTGTTGCAACTCCAAAACATGCAATTAATTGAAAGGAAAATGAAAGAGTCCGAAATGAGAGTGTGACTTTGTGTTTACATATCACGTGGTAGCATCATGACATATGCAATTCACTTATGTTTACATATAACTCATAATTAATTATTTAAACAAGACCATAAGATATAGCAGCAGAATTAGACATTTGGCCCATCTTGTCTGTTCTACCATTTCAGCATAGCTGACCCAACTTTCCTCTGAGCCCCAATCTCCTGCCTCTCCCCGTATCCCTTCATGCCCTAACCAGTCAAGAATCTATCAACCTCTGCCTTAAATATACATAAAGACTTGGCCTCCACTGTTGATTGTGGCAAAGAATTCCACAGATTCACCACTCTCTGGCTAAAGAACTTCCTCCTCATCTTCATTCTGAAAGGACACCCCTCCATTCTGAGGCTGTGTCCTCTGATCTAAGACTCTCCCACCAAAGGGAACATCCATACACTCTATCAAAGCCTATCACCACTTGATAGGCTTCAATGAGGTTACTTCTCATTCTTCTGAATTTCAGCAAATACAGGCCCAAAACCATCCAACACTGTTCATATGACAAGCCATTCAATCCTGGAATCATTTTTGTGAATTTCCTTTGATCCCTCTCTAGTTTCAGCACATGCTTTCAAAGGTAAGGGGCCCAAACCAGTTCATAAAACTCCATGTGAGGCCCAGCAGTGCTTTATAAAGTTTCAACGTTACATCCTTGCTTTCATATTCTAGTCCTCTTGAAGCACCACATTTGCCTTCCTCCCCACAGACTCAACCTGCAAATTAAACTTTAGGGAATCCTGCACAAGGACTCCCAAGTCCTTTGCACCTCAGTTTTTTATACTTTTCTCTCCAATTAGAAAACAGTCAGCCCTTTCATTTCTTCCACTAAAGTGCATGACCATACACTTCCCAACATTGTATTCCATCTGCCATTTCTTTGCCCATTTTCTTAATCTGTCTAAGTCCTTCTGTAGCCATCTACCTCCACATTATCTGCAAACTTTGCAACAAAACCATCAATTCCATCATCCAAATCATTGACATATAATGTAAAAAAAAATCAGTCCCTTTGAAACACCACTAATCATCAGCCGCCAGCCAGAAACGGCTCCTTTTAAATGAACAAGCTGTGTACTTACATTTACTGATGCCTCTGGACACATCTTCAGTGATGTTCCTGGAATCATCGGGTGTTTCGGGTCTTTCAACATCATACAACCTCCTCCAGGTGACCCAGCCGGAGCTGATCAGACCCCAGCTTGTGTCCAGATTGCTAGCTACTTATGACTCCATGGCTCCCCTCTTCTGAGCCACAGCCACCTTGAGGCCCTCTCTGCCTCATCGGTGGTACTGAGGATGGCTCTCCTCTTCCTCTCTCCCTCGATGCCCAAATTGCTGAAGGCTCTGGCTAAAGAACAGGCTGCGAATCCCCTACATCCAAACTCCACTGGGAGACACCTCACTCTCCATCCAGCCTGCTGACAGTTGCTGACCAGCCCTGCATACTTGGAGAGCTTCCTTTCAAAGGCCTCTTCCAAGCAATCTTCCCATGGGACTGTCAGCTCCAGCAGTACCACTTGCTTAGTACATTCAGACACAAGGACAATGTCTGGTCACAGGGTGGTGGCTGCGATATGGTTGGGAACCTCAGCTGCCGTTCGAGGTCCACCAATAGCTGCCAGTCCTTTGCAGAGGTCAGAATGCCTGCAGATGTTCTTTTGGCAGGTATTTGCTGCTCCCCAGCTCTGACAAAGGCAATGGTCTGCTTGGAGGGTCGGGACCGCTTTGCCCACTCAACTCCCGCGCTGACGGCTTCAGTGATGGTCTTCAGGACCTGATCATGCCTCCACCTGTACCGTCCCTCACCAAGTGCCCTTGCACAGCCGCTGAGGATGTGCTCCAGGGTTCCTCGCTTGGAGCACAGTGGGCACGCAGATGACTCTGCCTTGCCCCATGTGTGCAGGTTTGATGGGCTCGGAAGCACATCATACACTGCCTGGATGAGAAATTGGATGCAGTGTGGTTTGGCTTTCCAAAGATCAGCCCAGGTCACTTTCCTCTCAACCGCATTCTCCCATCTTGTCCAAGCTCCCTGTTGCTTCATTCCCACCGCCTTGCAGGCTCTCATCTCCTCCACTACTGCTCTCACCTCCTCCTGAACTAGACGACGCCTTTCCTTCCTTCTGGTGTCCATTTGGGGAGTTGGAAAGGATCCTAGCCCAGCTCGGCCTCGTGTGACCACTCCCACCAGCCTCCTGTGACGCAGCCTTGCCTCTGCTTCCTGAACAGCTTCCTCTGCCCTCCACTTGGATCCCTGCTCTAGCCACCTTCAGGTCACTTGAGTCCCTATACTGTAGCACTTCTCTGGCTCTTGTTACCTTGAATTCTTCCTCCAAGGATTTGAAGGGCAGTTGCAGTTTGTTGTGGTGTCCATAGAGTGCGATGCTGCTCAGGCTCTTTGGCAGCCCCAGCCATCTCCTGAGGTGGTTGCTAACCCTCCTCTCTAAGGTTCCGACTGTCGAGATCGGAACTGCATAGACGAGGAGGGGCCACAGGATTCTGGGAAGAATGCCATGCTGATACACTCAGGCTTTGAACTTCCCAGGTAGGCCAGACTTGTCCACAGATTTCAGCCAGCCATCCAACTTGGTGCAGGTCGCCTGAATGCTTAATCGAACTATATATATACAGTAATAGTACTGAAATACTAAATACACAACACTCCTCCCTGCATTGTGATCAACTCCAACTCAATAATGAATGCATCTTAACTATATACACAGTATACCATATAATACAACTACTATATACAGACATCCACAGTAAGTTCTAAATTGTCTCATTCAGGCCTGTGGAGGATTTCTTACTCTTATGGGATAACATCTTTCCTAATAAGGGAGGTCACTCTCTTTGGCAGGTGAGACTTGTGGCTGTGAAACAATCTCAGGTTCTGGGGCCTCCACCATGGTGGTTGAAGGAGTTGACTCTGAGACTGCAGGAAGTGGTTCTGACTGCTCAGACACCTTTCTTCTCCTTCCTTTTTCTTCTTCTGTGTGTCCATCTTGATCTAGGCAAGGTCTGTTTAGTTCAATAGAGTATTATTCATCCGTCTATTGCTCCCTTTACATCTGATCTCTCCTCTTAGTTTCCTCATCAACAACATCATCTGATGACTCCTCTGTTTTCGTATCTCCATGGAGTCCTTTCTTTTTGGCCTTCCATTCATCCAGCTGGGCCTTGGTCTTTGCATCTACTTTTACAAGCATCTTTTTTGTCTCCCACTTAAAGTTCACGTAATAACCTTAATGCACGCAGAGTAGATTTTGGTTCTTGAAATGGACTCCCCATCCTTTTGATTCTGCATATGAAACCTAAAGTGTTCTCAATGAACAATGGTTTTGGTTCTAAATGTTCCTGCATTACTTTTATAATATCAGCAAAGCTCATTTCAGCTGTATTGTTTGGAGCAGTTAAACTTGTACGCAAACTGTATAGCTTTAAGTCAACAAAACAGGTACTTGTTTCCCATTGGCTATTCCATTTGTTTGAAAATACTGCTCAATTCACACTGTACACAATATGCAATTATATGTTGTGTTATGAATCGTGTCGATCGTTCTAATGTAGCCAGCCATTTCTGGTTTATTTATGATTGTTATCACCTGATATCTACTGTTTATGAACCCATGAATTATTCCATTTTCTGCCCATTTTTTTAAAACTCGGTCATTGTTCTCTTCCAAAGAACATGTGCTGTGTTGCTTTTTTTTAAGCTCGAACATTCACTACACTACACTGGTAGGCAGTTGTCTTGGGTTCATTTTAGAACTACCTCGTCCCCTCTGTTTTGTATAATTGAAAACATTAAACTAATTAAAAGGAAGGCACGGGAGCCGAGAGATGTGAATATGTTACTTTCATTGTACTTTCAATGAGCCACGCATATACCATGTGGTAGTGTCGTGACATATGCAAGTCACTTATTTTTACCTATAACTTATAATGGTTTATATAAGTGAACAAGACTGCTTAATCAAACAATATATTTGTAATATTACTCAAATACTACTGAAATATTAAATACACAAAATGTATGTGATAGGTTTATTCATTAATTGTAATGAGGAAACATGTTGATTCTAAATCTGAGCCCCAGGCTAAAGAAAAAAACTATAGAACCAGAGGAATGAATTTCACACAGGACTATTGAAGACAGCTTGCTATTTGCATTTCTTCATTGCTTTGGATTTATTTGCACAGCATTGAAGTGGGATTTTACCATGTGGACTGTCTGACCTTACATTTAACCTTCCTAAATCTCAGCAAGCAACAGTTTATTAGAAGGTTGTGCTTTGACATGTTTGCAATCTTACAGCTACTTGTGTTACTTTCTGAGACAAGGATTATAGTGATAGAATCAGTGTACAAGATGACATTCCCAATGCTATGGTAGCAATATCTAAGCTGAACATTTTCATTATTGTGTGATCCCACTCAACAAATGACATTTAACAATTGAGCAATGTGTCTGTCATTGCTTTATGACCAAAAGCTTCTCTTGGTAAACGTTCAACATGAAGAATCAGCAGGAGAGGGTCTAATTTTGATGATGATCTGTTATTTCTCTCACAAACATTGTATACTAACTTAAATGTTGGAGAAATAATTGATCATCATCAAAATTAGGCCCTCTCCTGCTGATTCTTCATGTTGAACGTTTACCAATTGCCTGCCTAATCTCCAGAACAGAGTTCACTATTTTCCAGAAACAAAAGAATGAATAGTTGTTTATAAGGAACTTGTGAAGTTTGAATTAATTCAGTTCCATACTTGTTTAAGGAAAAGGAATTTATGGTTGACTTCTTAGTAATATAGCTTACGGGAAGGAATTTATGATTGAATTGTTAGTGATATAGTTTACTGACTCTAAAATGAGTTGGTGGCATCCAGAACATGCTACACTTCCACAACAAGCTTACAACTGTACATAAATACTCTGCACAAAAGTAATCAAGGAAATCTTTTTCTCAATGCAACAGTTTCAATTTTGAACATCATGCAGTGTATCATAACAGGGGTCCCCAACCTTTTTTGCACTGCGAACTGGTTTAATATTGACAATATTCTTGTGGACCGGCCAACGGGGCGTGGGGGGAGGGTGTTCAAGTAGGGTTGCCAACTTTCTGACTCCCAAATAAGAGACAAAAGTAGCAGTCAAATACAGGACACTTGTGTTTACCCCGAGAAAGACTACCATGACCATGAAGCCTTGCACAGGCACCTGTGTGCACACACATGACGTGCACATGCATGTATGTGCCAATTTTTTATCTACAATCTTAATCTTCCCAATTCTGTTAAGTGAAACTACACTGTACATACATTATTTCTACTTTATATAGGCTGTGTATTTATCATATCATTCCTGCTTTTACTGTATGTTAGTGTTATTTTAGGTTTTATGTGTTATTTGGTATGATTTGGTGGGTTATTTCAAGTTCAACAGTGCATGACAGGGAATGAGGAAAGGTGCAGCTGACTCGTATTGTTTCATATCGCCAAATCATATCGTTTCCTCGCGTCCCGGTAGCACATGCTTTGCGGCCCTGTACCAGTCCACGGTCTGGTGGTTGGGGACCACTGTATCATAACACAAATGAAGCCATTTGTCCAAAAGATTGTTTGAATTTTTTACTGCATTGTAAATCTGATAGGAATATTCTAAGTGTAGCAAAGGATTACTTATCACCCTTATGATGCTGGTGCTCAAAGATGCTGGAAAATTCCTGAGACGGGTGGCCAAACAATCTGCTTTGTATTGCAGACTACTTGTAATGTACTTATTGTAATATAGTGATGCACATGGGATCCTGATTGCAAAATAGGGAAACATTCAGTCATTAACAAATCACAGGAGTCCATAAAAGCCTTCCCTGTAATGCCTTGCCTGTCCTATCCATCCAAAACCAACAAGCAGAAATATGAAGTCCACAACGACCTGGTTAATGTGCAGCAGAAATGTTGAACTGCGGGCGTAGTCTACCCTTCTCTTGTTCTCTTTCCTAAGTTAAAATTGGTCTGATCACATCAACACTAAATACCATGCAATCCAAATCTGAGCCCACAGTTCTGCTCCTCACTTGATTTTTTTTCCTACGCTTAAATAATTGTCCTTTCCTTGTTCTTAATCTCAGTCTCTCCTTTTGGTCAAAAAATGCCTTAATAGTGTCCTCCCCACCGTCTTTCCCAATTCATTTTTGTCAGCATTGTTCAAGATTGTTTAGGAAATCTCCTGTTATTTCTTTCTCATCCTGCATCTTTAGCCACTCTTTATAATTCCAGGATGCAATGGTAAGTATTCCATGCCATATATTACATGGTGGCATGCATTACCTTTTATATCAGTCTGTCTTTGTGTAGTTGAAATAATTCATTATTATTACCTTTCTTCCTAAATTCTCTGCAAACTGTGTGCTCTGCAGTGTATTGCTTTTCTATAAAGGTTTTTTTTTGCCCTTTTATATTTTAGTATCTCATCTTCAGATACTACTGAAAGTTTTCACACTACAGAAAGATGGCAATAACAGTTGCCAGCACTGTTTAAAAGAAACTTAAGGAAGCACTTTGAGTTGTGGCTGATACTGAAAATAGATATATTGGCCCTTTTTTCTGTCCTTAATTGCTATCTTAGTGCCCTATTTAGCAGAGATTCTTCTGTTTTAATACCTTCCTGAGAGAGAAATAAATAGACCAACACCAATATTTGTACTTGCTATAGATTCAAACTGACAGGAAAGTGACAGTAACTCAAATAATCATGCCTAACAACAGTGGTGTGCAGAAGAGCATCACTGAATGCAGAACACATTGAGCCTTAAACTGAATGGGCCACAGCAACAGGCCACAAACATATACCCAGTGGCCACTTAACATGCCAATGCGCACTCTTTAGTATGTGGGAGGAAATTGGAATACTCAGATTAGCCCTCATGGTCACTGGGAAATCATCTAAATTCCATGCAGTCAGCACAAAGGTAAGGATTGAAACCATGTTGCTGGAGCTGAGAGACATCTATGCATTATCCACCATTGTGCTGTCTGTGGCAAGTAGGTGAAACAGTGGTGTGATCAATATATATCTCAAATGTTCCTGTGCGATTGTAATTCACTTACTCACAATTAGTTGTGGGCTTTAAAAAGAGTGAAGCCCTGCTGTTTTGCATTCAAATTTTTCCCAAGTTAGCATGGCTTGAGTTGGGTGCAGTAAAAACTCTATTAACAAGAGCAGAAGATACATTTTAAGGGAATTTAAAGAAACAATGCCAAGCAGAATTCACACACTTCCCAATAACTTAATTTGCCAAGTTGCTGAAGAAGCATTGGTTGTTTTCTTTGGGAGATGCAACATGGTCCATTTATGGCTCTCTTTAAATTACACAGAATCCCAGTGAAGTAAACGCTTGTTCTGAGAATGAACCAGAGGCTTTTTTGTGCGTTACCTTACTGTAGCAGTAGATTTTTGGGCAGTATTGGCAGAGATTGGCTGTTATGATGCTGCCACAACATCAGAATAGAGCTGACAAGTGGAAAGTGGTATGTCCTACGTCTCCCCATCAAATGGTACACTTGGGGGATAGTTACACAACTCAGTGGCAGGTTTTATCCGGCTGTCTCAGAACTGGCTGAATCATGCCTGGCGTCTCCGACAAGAACAGCAGCGATATGTCACGTGTGTAAGAGAAGCAAAGTGCTAAAGTATGTATGCAGTCTGGCAGAGGAAAATATAATGAAGCTGTTCAGAAATTTGCCCTCTCTGCAGAATGCAGCATAATAGAACTGAATGTTGGAACTGTCGTACAATATTAACCCTAACAGGACGAGTTACAATGTAAAAGACAGACAAAATCAAACAGGGTGAAAACAGGACTGAAGGTGTTATATTTGAATGTGTGCAGTGTACAGAATTAAGGTAGTTGAACTTGTAGCCCAGTCACAGATGGGCATATTTGATGTTGTAGGCATCACTGAATCATGGCTGAAAGAAAGTTATTGCTGGGAGAATAACGTCCAAATGTATCAAAAGGACAGGCAGAGGAGGCAGCATTGCTCTGTTGGTAAAAAATGAAATAAAATCATTAGAAAGAGGTAACATAGCATCAGAAGTTGTTGAATCATTGTGGGTAGAACTAAGGAACTGCAAGGGTAAAAAGACCCTGATGGGAGTTGTATACAGACCCCCAAACAGTAGTAAGGATGTGGTCTACAAATTACAACAGTAGATAGAAAATGCATGCTAAAAGGGCATTGTTACGATGGTCATGGGGGATTTCAATACACAGATAGATTGGGAAAATCAGCTTGGTTCTGGATCCCAAGAGGAAGAATTTCTAGAATGCATACAAGATGGCTTTTTGGAGAAGCTCATGGTTCAGCCCACTTGGGGACCAGTTATTCTGGATGTCGTGCAATTCATTGGAAATTGATTAGAGAGCTTAAGGTAAAAGAACCCTTAGGAGAAAGTGACTATAATATGATCGAATTCGCCCTGAAATTTGAGAATATATTAGAATTACAGTGGAGCAAAGGGAATTACAGGGGCATGAGAGTACAGCTGGCCAAAATTGATTGGAAAAGAGCACTGGCAGGATTGACAGCAGAGCAGCAACACTGGAATTTCTGGAAGCAATACAGAAGACACAAGGTATATACATCCCAAAGAGGAAGAAGTATTCTAAAAGCAAGATGACACAACTATGGCTAACAAGAAAAATCAAGGCCAACATAAAAGCCTAAGACAGGGCATATAACAAAAAAATGTGAAAAGTTAGAGGATTAGGAAATTTTAAAAACCAACAGAAGGCAACTAAAAAAGTCATTAAGAAGGAAAAGTTGGAATACGAAAGTAAGCTAGCTAATAATATTAAAGAGGATACCAAAAGTTTCTTCAGATACATAAAGTGTAAAAGAGAGGCCAGAGTGGGTATTGGACTGCTGGAAAACAATGTTGGAGAGGTAGTAATGGGGACAAGGAAATAGCAGATGAGCTGAATGAGTATTTTGCATCAGTCTTCACTGTGGAAGACACTAGCAATATGGTGTAAGTTCCAGGTGTTAGGGGTCCTGAAGTGTGTAAAGATACCATTACTAGGGAGAAGGTTCTTGGGAAACTGAAAGGTCTGAAGGTAGATAAGTCACTTGGACCGGATGGTGTACAACCCAGGGTTCTGAAAGAGATGGCTGCAGAGAGTGTGGAGGCATTAGTAATGATCTTTCAAGAATCACTAGATCCTGGAATGGTTACGGGAGACTGAAAAATTGCAAATGTCACTCCACTCTTCAAGAAGGGAGCGAGGCAAAAGAAAGAAAATCATAGGCCAGTTACTCTGACCTCAGTGGTTGGGAAGATGTTGGAGTTGATTATTAAGGATGTGGTTTCAGGGTACTTGGAGGCACCATGATAAATAGGCTGTAGTCAGCATGGCTTCCTCAAGGGAAAATCCTGCCTGACAAATTTGTCGGAATTTTTTGAAGAAATAACAAGCAAGATAGCCAAAGAGAAATCGGTTGATGTTGTGTACTTGGATTTTCAGAAGGCCTTTGACAAGGTGCCACATATGAGGTTGCTGAACGAGTTAAGAGCCCATGGTATTGCAAGAAAGCTACTAACATCAAACAAGCAGTGGCTGATTGGTGGGAATAGAGTGAGACTTTTCTGGTTGGCTTCCGATGACTAGTCGCGTTCCACAGGGGTCTGAGTAAGGAACTTCTTTTTATACTATATGTCAGTGACTTGTATGATGGATTTCGTTGGCTTTGTGAGCAAGTTAGGGGATGATACGAAGATAGGAGGGGAGTTTTGAGGAAGTAGGGAGGCTGCAGAAGGACTTGGACAGATTAGGAGAATGGGCAAAGGAGTGGCAGATGGAATACAGTATCAAGAAGTGTGTGGTCATGCACTTTGGATGAATAAATAAAAGGGTGGACTATTTTCAAAATGAAGAAAAAATTCTAAAATCTGAGGCACAAAGGGATTTGGGAGTCCATGTGCAGGATTCCCTAGAGGTTAATTTGCAGTTTGAGTCTGTGGTGAAGAAGGCAGATGCAATGTTGGCATTCATTTCAAGAGGATTAGAATATAAAAGCAAGCATGTAATATTGAGGCCTTACAAAGCACTGGTGAGACCTCCCTTGGAGTATTGTGAGTAGTTTTGGCCCCCTTATCTTAGAAAGGATGTGCTGACAGTAGAGAGGGTTCAAGGGAGTTTCATGATAATGATTCCAGGATTGAATGGCTTGTCATATGAAGGGCGTTTGATGGCTCTAGGCCTGTGCTCACTAGAATTCAGAAGAATGAGGAGTGACCTAATAGGGGCCTATCAAATGTTGAAAGGACTTGATAGAGTGGATGTGGAGAGGATGTTTCCTCTGGTGGGAAAGTCTCAGATCAGAGATCAGAGCCTCAGAATAGAGGGGAGTCCTTTTAGAACAGAGATGAGGATTTCTTTAGCCAGAGAGTGGTGAATCTGTAAAATTCATTGCCACAGGTGGCTGTGGAGGCCAAGACTTTATGTATATTTAATGCACAGGTTGATAGACTCTTGATTGGTTAAGGCGTGAAGGGATATGGGGGAAGGCAGGAGATTGGGGTTGAGATGAAAAATAGATCAGCCATAATGAACTGGCAGAGTAGACTTGATCAGCCAAATGACCTCATTCTTCTCCTATATCTTATTGTCATATGGTCCAACCCTAAGCCTCAACAATTCTGTCCATGATTTAATTTCTTGTCTAAATAATCTTGTTTTCTGCAGAAGTAAATTTGGACCTTTCTATTCAATTAGTTCAGTTAACCCTATAGATCATTAATGTCAGAAAGATTTGTAACTCGAGCTACATAAATTAGTAAATTGGCTTATTATTTTCATATGTACTGAGGCACAGTGGAAAAACTTGTTGAACACCATTCATACGAATCAATTCATTACAGTGGTGCATTGAGTAGTACAAGATAAAACAATAACCGTGTGCAGAATAAATTATTACGCTTACAGAGGAGGTGCAGTGCAGGTAGACGATAAGGTGCAGATCCCGCTAGGTTTGATTTCCATATCTGTCCACTTCTACTCAAACTCGTCGGTTTAAACTCGTGTAAACCGACAAATAATGCTGGGGAAGTCAGATGGAATGAATTTGCCATAAAGTAATTTCCAAGAATAAAAGTGAAGAGCTAAGAGTAAGTGGCTCCAGAACTGATACTGATCTGTTAAATTTACTCTATACTACTTTTATGTTTGTCAACCCTGAACACAGGCAGGTGGCATAAACATTATCAGATGATGTCAGCTGTGTAATTACATCATTCCACGTTATTTGCATTGAAGTTATATTTTCAGGCTCATTTAAAGGGAGCTTCCTGTACCCCAATGTTTAATCTCTCAAATTGTGTGTATGAAAGCAGAAACAACATGGTATAATATAGATTAACAACTTTTCTTCCTGTGCACATGTGTAACTGGAAAAGACAGTTGACAAGTGAATAGTCTGTCTCAGCTGTTTGTGAGCAGATTTTCTGACTTAATACAATACTGCAAAACGTTTAGGCAAATAAGGCAAACACCTGCAGGCTCTGAACAAGATTACTTAGCAGTGAGCGGTAATTGGCTGTCCTGGTGATTAACATGGAAGTTTTATCCATTCATAAGATTATGTAAATCATTATTATTTTATTAATTACTTGATATTTCTTGTGAAGCATCAACCCTACATCTTTTCAAACAGATTGACCTGTAGAAAACACATTGGCATCACGGGTTCTAACATCCATACTTGCTGAACCTTCCATTCAGTTGTATGCTGTGTTTCTGAAGGATGGAGGATATTTCTTCTTTTCATTCTGATAGTTGACCAGATGGGCTTTATCTCTGAATCAGGTCTCTTTACTGTTTACAGGTGGCAACTGTCATAAAGTCAAACAGAATGCAAACACATCCCTCAACACAGTCTATACTGACTGACGATCAAGCACCTGTTTGCACTAATACACAAAGATCCATTTATATTCTCTCATATTGTGACTAACTCCCTTAGTTTCTACCACTTAGTTATCCACTACAGTTGATTTACCATCTCTAATTAAATGCATGTCCTTGAAATGGGAACAGAACTGAAGCATCTGAAGAACACTTTACTTAATCACAGGAAGCAAATTCCAAACAGGCAACAGTGGAGGTCGCGATTGAAACTTGCTCACTGTAGCTGTGAAGTAGCAAATCCAAATCAGAGTTCTGACTTTTATGCTGGATGAATGTATTAAAGTTGTAATGAATGATTCATCTGGCTTTACATAGAAACATTATATCTCCCCTCCCTCCCCCTTTATAATTGGTCAAGTTGAATTCCTTGCAATAGACCGTATTTTACCTTCAGTAGTAAGGCTTGAAAGTGTGCATTTTGTGGGCATAATATGAATATATTTCTCTGGTGAATTGACCTTGACATCTGGGTTTCCCTTTCCTCCTCCTCTTTGCCTTCTAGCTTTTCCTCTTCCGGTTATAGCTATCTGAAAGCATAGGGTTAGGCCTGTCCTGAAATAAGAAAAATAAGGAGTACCAGTGAGTCCATTTGTAGCTTGTAACTCAGAAGAAATCATAGGATAAAGGAACAACTGTATGTGAGGAGGAGAATTGGATGTGAAGTTTTTTTCATAATATTTCCACACTCAGCTGACCACAGACTTAGATAAGCAGTTGGTTAAAAGGTACTTGGACAAAGTACACCAATAGGAAAGGTATCGACGAAAAAGAAACGAGTTTAAAAAGGAATCTTGGTTGGCATCGACAATTTCAACTGAAGGGCCAGTTTTCATGATGTGTGACTTTATGACTCAATGAATACTCCATTCGTGGAAAGAACTAACAAGGTGACTCAGTCATACCCAAATCTCACCAGATAGCAATATCCTCCACGTTGTCCTGAAAGAGAGAAGGAGTTGCATTGCTCAGCTCGACAACTGGAAACATGTGATGTTCTTGTAATGCTCAAGTAGCAAACGGTATGTGGCCCTGTTCCAGCTTTAGATCCACACTTCTTTGGATCTCCTGGGTTTATTTTACCCAGTCTACCAAGTAGATTATTGACAAAAGCCTTGCTGATATCCAAGTAGATTACATCAAATGTTCAGCTACTCATCAATCCTCCTTGTTAACCTTTTCAGGACTCATTACTGAAAGTTTCAATTAATCTGTGTATTTCAAATGAAGATTTATACCCTATACCCACCTTTAGAATGGTTTGCAGTAATTTCATTCTTTGCTAATTTCCTTTTTTTAAATTTACTCCTACATTTTTGATGTTCTTGCAGTCTTTCAGCTGGGTTGGGTTCTGTGTCTGCCAGAGGTCTCCCTTTCTGCCTTATCCTACACTTTATGCACCTTATCAAGCAGGTCATTCTGGATCTGTGGGTCACACCCTTCTTTGTGGGAACATGTTTACCCTTGCGTTTTGAATATCCATATAGCATTCAACAGAAAAAGGTAGGTGGTTAGATTCTATCTTGGTACAGATGGTAATTTCTTGGAACTCTTAAAAGCGACTATTTCACACTAAGTGCTGGAGTCAGACAGCTTCTATGGAAATGAATAAACAGTCAATGTTTTGGGCCAAGGCCCTTCATCAGGAGTGGAATAAAAAGATGAGGAGAGGGGAAAAGGACATGCTGGAGGTGATAGGTGAACCAGGTAGGTGGGGATAGTGGGGGGGGGGGGGTGGGTGAAGTGATAGGTGGAAAAGAACTGGAGAAGAAGGAATCTGATCGGAAAGAAGAATGAACCATAGGAGAAAGGGAAGGAGGAGGGACACCAGAGGGAGGTGATAGGCAGTTGAGGAAAAGTGGTAAGAGGCAAGAATGGGGAATAGAAGAAGAGGGAAGGGGAGGGAAAAAATTATGAGAAGGTGAAATAGATGGTCAAGCCATCAGGTTGGAGGCTACCTAAATGGAATATGAGGTGTGGTACCTCCACCCTGAAGGAGGCGTCATCGTTGCAGAAGAGGAGGCTGTGGACTGACATGTCACATTGGGAATGGGAACAGGAATTAGAACTGGGAAATTCCACTTATTGGAGATGGAGTGAAGGTGCTCAACTGGTTGTAGCTATAGCTTTTCTTCTGTTAGCCTTTGCTGTGTCACTTGCTTGCAGCAATTTCTTGATGTCATTTAGAGTCAACTGAATTTATTGAAGACTGACATCTGTCAGTACAGGATGTGTGCTGAGCCCCCTGCTCTATTCGCTTTACAGTTATGACTGTGTGGCTAAGCACAGCTCCATTGCCATATTCAAGTTTGCTGACGACACCATTGTCAAAGGCCGAATCAAGGATGAATCAACATATAGGAGGGAAATTGAAAATCTGGCTGAGTGGTACCATAACAACATAACTCAACGTCAGCAAGACCAAAGAGCTGATTATTGACTTCAGGAGAAGGAAACCAGTGGTCCATGAGCCAGTCCTCATCGGGGGATCAGAGATGGAGAGGGTCAGAAACTTTAAATTCCTTGGTGGTATTATTTCGGAAGTCCTGTCCTGGGCCCACAAGGACAATTATGAAGAAAGCACAGTAGCACTTCTATTTCCTCAGGGGTTTGTAAAGATTTAGAATGACATCTAAAGCTTTGACAAATTTCCATAGATGTGTGGTGGAGAGTATACTGACTGGTGCATCAGAGTCTGAAATGGAAATGCCAATGCCCCTGAACAGAAGGTCCCACAAAAAGTAGTGGATATAGGTCTATCACAGGTAAAGCCCTCCACATCATTGTGCATATCTACTGCACAAAATGCTGTTGCAGGAAAGCAGCATCCATCACCACCCAGGTCATGCTCTCTTCTCACTGTTGCCATCAGGAAGAAGGTACAGGAGCCTCAGGACTCACACCACCAGGTTCTGGAACAGTTATTACCTCTAAACCATCAGAGTTTTAAACCGGGGGCATGGAAATGTTCCCACAACCTATGAACACACTTTCAAGGACTCTTCATCTCATGTTCTCAATATTTATTGCTTATTTGTTTATTATTATTTCTTTATTTTTGTATTTGCACAGTTTGTTGCCTTTGGTGAACTGGTTGAACACCCAAGTAGATGTGGTCTTTCATTGATTCAGTTATGACTATAATGGATTTATTGAGTATGCCCACAAGTAAATGACTCTCATGGTTATAAATGGTGACGTACATGTACTTTGATAATAAATTTACTTTGAGCTGCGATGGTGGAGAGGAAGTCATGGACGGAAAGTTTGGAGCCACTGCTAAAGTCAGGACACCTGCTTTACCTGCAGTGATCATTAAAGAAAAGGGTGGCTCTTTCAAGTTTGAACTTGACTGAAAAAATTGAAATCACTGGATTTTGAGGTATATTCCTAAAATAGCATATCAAAGGTGTTCCAGCCTAAGGTGGGAAAAGGTTACCCATGGCTTAAGGATACAAGTGCAGCAAATTTCTTCAGGTCTGGCCGAACAGAGAAAGAGAGAACGTGACCATTTCTGATTAATAACCTTTCATCAGAATAGATGAAATTTGTTTAACTGCAGACCACTGCAAAACAGTGGCAGCAGATTAAAGCTCAGAGGGAATTCGTATCTGATTAACATCTTGTGAACCTACATTATATAACGCACAAAGAATAAGATTAAGAGGAAGCACGGCTCTACTTCATATGGCCATAAAATGCCTCAAGCACTTTGGGACAAAGTGTCAAGTATTTCCCCATATAAGTGCCATCAATTCAAAATTCCCAGATAAATACACATGAATGTGATTTGCCAACCTTGCCATCTTTGCTTTCTGAGGCTGAGTGCTCTGCGTTCAATTCTGCCACCCACCTCCCAATGGGATCTTGTATCTGCCATAGTATTCGGCCTCACCTCTGGTGATCACACCAACTCAAGAGTACATCTGAAGTATTGTGAATTCATCCATTTTTTAAATAAACATATTTACTGTATTGACCAGTGGCAACAGTAGCAGTTTGCCACTGTCAATAGCAATTTACATTAAGGGAGCTAAGAAAAAAGACCGAGGTTTTGACTGGGAGAAAACTAGCCTGATATCTATAAGATGTGAATCGCTTCATATACACTCACTAATCATGCCAGCATTTTATTCAGCACATAGTCAGCTACTATTAATGTGCACCTGAACCAAACGTTGTTTATTGATCAAGAACTCAAGAATCGATCAAATGATTGAAAAAGTGGTTATGCAAGAACAGTTGTGTAATGTTTTTACTAAGCTGTTTTCTGAAGATTAACATGTCCTGAAAGTCCTAGAGTTGTAGTTGTGAAATGATTTGTTTCATTCTGTTTCAATAACTCATTTACCTCCCTTATGCAAGTTGTTGTGCATACTGGGGGTCATCCACAGGTAATTGTGGTCTTGCCCAATCCTTTGCCTTCCCAGTGATGTTCTGGAAATGTCCAAAATATTCCTGTTCATATTTTAGCAGTGATTGCTGAAAGTTTGAATGTGTAGTCTGAATCTAGCATTTTCATCCCCTTTTATAGCATAACGTTGAGTGCTACAACATGGAAGCAATCCCATTCATCCAATTAAATTTGCATCAGCCTTTTTCTCTATGTCATATTAACCTAATCTCCTTTTACTCCCCGAAAGTAGCAAAGCAAATTGTAAGAGGAGGATGGAGTTTATTTTCATATAGTGTACACATTATCTGTTAAGATGCTAAACTGAGGGCCCATCTGCTCTCTCAGATGGATGTGAAAGATTTAATTGTATTATTTTGAGAAAGAACAGATGTTCTGGCTGGTATTTATTCCCCAATCACTATTTCTGAAATTTGAAAAAAAAAATCTGCTTGTTAACATGTTGTTTTTAGTAAGAGCTTGCCAGTTGCCTTATTCCCTGCATTAAATTTGTGACTGCACATCCAATGTACTTTAATTGTGAAAACTTCTGGACTTTTTCTGAAAGGGTGATGAGGGCATGGTTTTCTTTCTACCTTATTTCTTTCAACCTTTGCTGTGAATCAAAGATAAGCATATCAGAATATTTGCATTAACTGGTAGTAGTTGTGGAAAGCCAAAGACGTTTGTTCATTTGTACAGTTCAAGCATCAAATTTAGATAGCAGTTCCTAGAAATATTTAAATATTTTGTTTATTAATTTTCCTATGTTCAAGCATCAATTATAAACAAAACCTTAGCCACCCTGCAGCTTCCTGTAAAAGTTTTGGCAATGTAAACATTGCCAACAAAAGATTTAGTTATTGCCTTCTCTATGGTGCCCTTCAGAAGCTGACGTAAAGCACCTTGAGCCACTGCATATGGGGAAATACAGCTGATAATGGGCGAATACAGCATGTTAGTAGTAAAGTGGCCAGTGCATTTAGTTTAACTAGGTTAATCAGCAATCCTAACGGCATGGCAGTGTTGGTGTGGAAATTAAGCTGCTTCCCTCTTGGGATAGGTTGATTGCCCTCTCCAGGTCGGTCGCAGATCTCTGAGGATAAGCCACCTATCTCAAATTGGCATACAACCATATCTCATCCTGTAAAAGCTCACATAAGCAATACAACGTGAAAAAACAGTAATCTACAATGCATGGCCAGGAATGTCCATGTTGCTGGATGAGTGCATTTCCAACAGCATGCTGGAGTCTTGATAGCATCCAGGACCAAGCCAGCGGATTTGAATGTTATCTCCTCCGCTACCCAGTGCATTCATTTCCTGCAAGACTGGGGTCAATATCGTCTTTATTGTAATTTGCACATTTGCAAAGATAAACTTCTTTGCAGCAGCATTATAAGCACATGTCATATAAACAGTATTCATGAGAAGAGCGTAAATTAAACATAAACAAATGATACACAATTTTTACAAGAAGGAACCCAATTAGAACAAAAGAAATACAAATTTTGTTTTAATGCAAAGTGGCCATAATGCTGTTAAACTATTGTGTTTGGAGTTGTCCCAGTTGGTTCAAAATCTAGTAATTGCTTTATTATTGTCACATGCATCAAGGTCACATGTACCAAAACATGTCTTGCACACCATTCATACAGATCAGTTCATTGGGGTTAGTAGGTTAAAAAAAAGTAACAAGGTGAAGAATAAAGTGTTACTTTTTACAGAGAAAACTCAGTGTAGGTAGACAATAATGTACAATGTCATAATGAGGCCCATTTTATTGGACAAGAAAGCATTCAATCATCTCATTACAGTGGGATAGAAGCTGTCCTGGGAAGTAGTCATCCATGAATCTGACTCCTGCCTTGAAACATACCTCTTCCTGATAGCAGCAGCAAGATGATAGCATGGCTTAGATGGTTGGGGTCTTTGATAGATGGGTCAAGTTACTGCTGTGTCTACAGTACAGAAAATGATGTGCAGTTACCTACCTCGGCTATTCTGAGAGCACCTTCCAAAACATGGTTATCTACCACTTAGAAGGACAAAGGGGAAAGGTACAGAGAACATGACTGCCTGCAGGTTAGCTTTAAAGGTGCATAGCATTCTGACTTGTAAGTTCCATCTTCGCCACAGAATCCAAATCCTGGTATTTCCCACTCAGTCACTGTTGGAGTATATCCACCAGGAGGACCATTGTGATTCAAGAAATCAGCCAACCATCCTATTTTCAAGGGCAATTAATAATAGAGGCTAAATGCCAGCCTTCTTAGTAATGCCCAGCTTTAGAAAATAAATATGTAGATTTCAAAGTTCACTGATAATCGACAAATATGAGCCAATTAGTTCCCCTGCTGCAGTGTCAGAGAAAAATGCTAATGTCTTTATTGTAGTAATACTTGATATATTAAATATGTACAGTGGATCCAGTTAATTGGGACCAGTACATTTTGGCCGAATTAAGCGACTGCCCCAATTAAGCGAAGTTTCATGGAAATAGTTAAAAAGCTATAAGAAAGACAAGCCAGCCAAACCAGATCTCGATTTTGCCTCTCTCCCAAAAGTTCACACATCATCAGTACAGCTTCCTCACTCCTGCACTAAAGAATTGGCCAGCACTTTATGTGAAAGTATGGCTTGAAACTATGACTCTCTGATCCAGGAACAAGTATGACTGAACCATCAAACATAAATAAAACAAAGGTTTCCTATCAACTTGTTACTCAGCATCAATTCCAAATATAAATAGCCACTCTTAGACCTGGAAGTATGGACTACTTTCCATATCTCAAATGCAGAGAGAGACATTCAGGATGAAACTCATCGCCACCACCAGAGTGCAAGCATAGTTCTTGACCACATGAAAAACAACATCAGCCTCTGCACATCTCATAGTGTACCAGTGACCTTTGCCCTCCTGTACGGTTCAGAGGCATGCATTACAATACACCCTTTTTATCTCCTCAAAGCACTGGAGAGGTCCACCAACACTGCCTCTGCAAAATCTTCTATATACTGAATAACCAAACCAACTTCATCATCTTTTCCAAGGTCAACACTCCCTTGCATCAGTTCTGCTTACCCTTAACCGGCTGTTATGGGTGGTCAATATTATTTGCATGCCCAACATCAGACTCCCAAAACAGGGGAGGAGTCTGTTCCAAGCCTCATCATGGCAGAGATTACCAGGAGGAAAGAAGAATGTTTCGATGATACAGAAGCTTCTTGAAAAGGTGTAACTTCTTCATCAACTTGGAAATCGCTGGATGGTGATCATATAAGTAATGAAGGAGCATTGAGCAATGAGCGGCCAGTGTCTAGCATGCAGATGTCCAGTAGAAACAGAAGAAGAAACACACAACTTCTCAAACAAAGTACCCACCAGCGCACATGAATCCCATATATTATTTATCAGTTACCACAGTATTAAAATGGAAAGTAATCATCTTTGACAGCAAAGATGTGAGGAGCTACCATTAAGGTTTTTTTTAGAAACAAGATACACATGAGCAGTCTAAATTGCCTGCGAGCGAGTTAATGCAACACAAATTTCCTTTTGCATTTGCCTCCTCGATCATTGATAGAGGCTTTGTTGTTGGAAAACAAAATTAGAAGGAAAATAATGAGTTACTCTGTTAAGCATTTGCTGTTAAGAGTGGAATTAGGTCCAGCTGGGGTCTCTGCTTATGTCTTCAGTATGAACAAAAAAGCATGACAAATAAGGGTAATCATCAGATTCCGTGCATTTCTTATACTTGGATGAATATAGGAATGTGTCTTTTTTAAAATGTAAAAGAAAGTCAAAAATTTTGCATTCAGGCCCAAAAATTAGAAATACGCAGTTTTTTTTTCAAATTATCAGTATAAGATTGTTTTGTGCTCCTCATATTTGTATTTCAAGATCAAAAGTCAATATACTGTGAAAATGCCAATGCTTCGAAAATCACTTCTGCTACACCAAACAGCAGCGTTTCTTAGAAAGGACTCCATTGTATGGAATATTAACCAGGGCTCTTTGAAGCAGAATTACTGAAGATTGCATTGGTTTGTAAAAATGGTTGTTCTGATGCTTGTTCTTCAGTACTCATCAGGGTCAAATGTGACTCATTTGTCTTCTTGTTTCATTTAGTGAGTATGTAGCATTATATCGCACAAACTAAATCAAATTGCATGAAGTAAAAAGGAAAGTATTCCCGAGAATGACGGGTGTGTGTTTGTAGTTACCTTTGCATTTTCTTCATTACTGCATGAAGCTAATATCAGATTGGACAGGCAAAAAGACAAAACTGTCATCCGAATTAAACTTAAAGAGATTAATGCAACTGTATCAAACAGGAAATGGATTAGTCCTGAATTAGTTCGATTCACAAAATACATTAAGGTTCTAAAATAAATTATTCTACAAACTAAGAAATATTTCCGTTATTGAATTCAGGTGAAATCTTCGATCAAAACTTTATCGAGTAAAAGCAATTTCTCATTTGAAAGTAATGATTTTTACCATGATCAAAAGTGCTTCTTCAGTGCACTTCTAAAGGAGAATAAAGAAAGTGAGGATGCATTAGGCATAACATACAATTAGAATGCCAATGAATCGTGATCGATGCAGTGTCTTACTCCGAGTTAACTTCTGGCATACAGGACATCTCATTGGAAACAGCATTGGAGTCCAGTTTTAATTACTGGGTCTCATCAACATTGAAGGAGACTTATGGAGCAACATTGCTGTCTGAAGATTGTCTTGCCCAACAACCTATGGCCTAGAGCCAGCTAAGAACTGGCACCGGGAGTAGTGGATTGGGAGAATTTAGCACCTTGGTATAGTGGTGAGGTTAGTTAGGAGAGCATTGTATTTTCCCTCAAATTAATGTTATTACAGTGAAATAGCAAATTTTGGAAAAGTAATATGGCATAAGGAATGGGACTAATGGGAGAGCTAGCATAGATTTGATGTGTTGAATAGCTGCCTGCTTCATCTTAAAAAAATATAAGTAAATGTTAAACGAAAGTATGGTGTAAAGCATTTCGACTGGTATGGGGGCTCCAATGCACAGGATCGAAAGAGGATGCAAAGGGTTATTGACTCATCCAGCTCCATCATAGACACAATTCTCCCCACCACTGAGGATGTCTTTAAGGGGAGGACCCTCAAGAAAATGGCGTCCTTCTTAAGGACCCTTGCCATTCAGAGCATGCCTTCTTCTCATTCATACCATCAGGAAAGAGGTACAGAGGTCTGAAGACCCATACTCAACAATTTAGGAATAGCTTCTTCCCCACTGCCATCTGATTTCCAAAAGATCCATGAATGCTACCTCACTGTTCATCTTTTTGAGTTGTTTATTTATTTTGTAGTACATAGATTTTGTATGTCTTTGAATTGTGCTGTTGGTGCAAAACAACAAATCTCATATCATGTCAGTGGTAATAAATCTGGTTCTGATTCTGACATTTTGAACTGGTGAGTGTCTGCTGAGAAGGTATGACTAGATGTTGTATTACTATTGAAGAATGACAGTCCAGACACAATTATGCAGATTATCTGCAACACACACGAAAGTTGCTGGTGAACACAGCAGGCCAGGCAGCATCTCTAGGAAGAGGTACAGTCGACGTTTCGGGCCGAGACCCTTCGTCAACTGTACCTCTTCCTATAGATGCTGCCTGTCCTGCTGCATTCACCAGCATTTTTTGTGTGTGTTGCTTGAATTTCCAGCATCTGCAGATTTCCTCGTGTATACAGATTATCTGATCATTTATCTGGAGTGGCACATCAGCAGAGCGGGTGGAGCCGTTGCTTTACAGCGTCAGCTGCAAGATCAGTGTTTGACTTCCACTGTTGTCTGTAAGCAATTTGTACATTCTCCCCTTAGGCCAAGCAGAGTTCCTCAGGGTGCTCTGATTTCCTCCCACATTCCCAAGGGGCTAGGGTTAATTAGTTGTGGATATGGCATGTTGGCTCTGGAAGTATAGCAATACTTGCGGAATGCCCAGAACAATTCTCACTGCTTTGATTCGACGCAAGTGTTGCATTTCATTGTTTGTTTCAATGTACATTTGACAAATAAAGCTAGTTGCCAGGTGTGGGTTCTGGTCATGTCTAAATTGGTTGTTATAATTACAATGTTGCAAATGGTACTGCACTTAAGTAACACTTAAATAGTTTTGAAGTGCGTGCATTGGGATTTGATGCAAAAGTTGAAAGGTATTGTGAGAACATATGCATGATCTGAAATGATGGGTGTCCACCAAGGATTCTCAAGCCATTGAGATCATTGTTAAAAACTACAGTAATTATACGGTAACTCTAAATATCAATCCTCAGGCAAACAGGTTAACCAAACCAAGAATGTAATAATCACAGCCATTTCCAAGGTGCCAGATTCCTGTTAGCTTGACACATCTGTGTTTGTTTACTATTTTCTTTGCACCTCTAGCAATTACTGTATTGAAAACCACAGTCACTGCTCACTGCCTCATTTCATTTATTACACTGTAGTCATAGCGTGATGGTACAATAACAAACATCATTGTCTCCAGTTTGTTTTCCGGGGGATTGCACAGCACCTACCTTGTGCTAAGGACAGACATGCAGGATCTCACAGCGAAAGAACATGGGCGCTGTAAGCTTTTGGAATCTTTCCCACTCTGTCAGTAACACACTATGAAGATGTTGTTCACCTCAGGTGACTACTGTACTTGTAACTACAACAGAATACTCAAGAGATTCAGCAGGTGCTAGAAATCTTAAGCAACACACACAAAATGGTGGAGGACTTGGGTTCTGATCAAGGGTCTTTGCCCAAAGCATCAACTGTTCATTTTCTTCCATAAATGCGACCTGTTTTGTCTTGCCTGGTTTAGATTGTTATTTTATTTCTAATCACTGCTTATTTGTGGGTTCACGGCTGTTGTTGATTGCTGATTATCGTGTTGTTGAGCAATTAGCTTTTGTCACCAGGCCGGCCATTGTATATCTTTGTACATTTCATTTAGTGGCTCAAAGCACTTGTTAGAAGTCGAAGGAATTTCAATCAATATTTGAATCTGCCTTTTGTTAGAACACTGAGAAGTACTGTCTTTTTACGATGGCTCTTTGCATACTGTAACATGTTGGTGGGTAATAAACTGCCTTCAACTACAACTTCACCTGGAATGGTGTTATCTATCTGTCTAGCCTGAGAAAATGGGGAACACTACTGAGCAAGGGCAAAATACTATCTGACCTGCTGAGTTCCTCCAGCAGTTTGTGAGTTACTACATTAGAATAGATGTGGAAATATTTCTGGTAAATGTATTTTCACAACAAAGTATGTGGGTTTAAGAAATTTTCTGTTTTCTTGTCTATTAGTTTCAATGATTTACAATTTTAAGTTCACTGTCTGTACAAGGATATGAAATCCTTTGTTTTGCTCTTCAGGATCACCTGAGTTCCCATGAAATGTACCACTATGACCCAGAAGGGTGAATTAATCTACAGGAATCTCCTGAAAGCCCATAGTGGAAACTTTTTTGTTAATGGTGTGATGCCTGATATCTGCTGGTCTTCCTCTATTTGGGTATTTTTGGGGTTTTTTTGCCACTTACCTACTTTGAGGGGTAATTTTCCATCCCTAATTAAGACTGCAGCTATCTTTGAGATGTGAAAGGAAACAAGAATATGATGTAAATCCACAAGCTTCCAGAGCAAACTGCACAGGCAGCACCGGATTGGATCCTTCTCTGGACCTATCAACCGGCCATTGACCTTGAGAAGTATCCATCATGGTAAAGTCAGCATGCAGTCTATGTAGTAGCACAAGTTAAATCTTAATTTACATTGCAGAATCTTTTATAGTTATCATATTAATCTCTTCTATTGAGCTAGGAGAATTACAATGTGCCAGAAGGTGATGCCTATTTTGGAGCAGAGTTAGGTGCATACACCCTTCGTTAAATGGGATGATGTTACTCTGTAAATTCCTTCATTATGCATCATTCCATTTTGTCTTCATTTTTGCACGATCTTCCAACCTATTTCCCACAACCAATTATGCAGCAAAAAAGTGCAACTTTTGTCAGGCTAGCAAAAGGGAGAAGATGGCTTCCTGCAATGCTCCATTCTCTTTCAGTTGGCGTTCCAGTAGAGTTCAACAGCCCCTAATTGAATGTGATAATCACAAATGGGAGTGTAGTCTTAAAGAGCAAAACATTAGGGAGTTGTTAACCACAAGAATTGTGCAATGCAGATTTTATTGAAAGAGATAAAACATTGAACAATACAGCACAGTCCAGGCACTTCAGTCCGTGATATTGTGCGACATTTTTAAGCTGCTCTAAATCCTCACGCTTTTCTCTAACATAGCCCTCCATTTTTTTTTTATCATACATGTGCCTATCTAAGAGTTTCTTAACTGCCCCTAATGCCTTACCACCACCCTGGCATTGTGTTCCATGCACTCACAATTCTCTGTGTAAAGAACGTATCTCTGAGATCTGTGTAAAGAACTTATCTCTTTCCTCTAATCTCCCTCATTTTAGGCATTTCTGAAAAAAAGTCTCTGGCTGCCCACGCGATCTATGCCTCTTATCATTTCGTACACTTCTATGAAGTCAACTTTCATCCTCCTTTGCACCTAAGAGAAAAGCCCCAGCTTGCTCAACCTATTCTCATAAGTTATGCTTGCTAATCCAGGCAGCATCCTGGTAAATCTCCTGTACACCCTTTCTAAGGCTTCAACGTCTTTCCTATAATGAGGCAACCAGAATTGAGTGCAATATTCCAAGTGTGGTCTAACCAGGATTTTATAGGGTTTGCAACAATACCTCGCTGCTCTTGAACTCAAAAGTATTGTACAAAGGTCAACAAAAAGGCAGTAGAGTTATTGGGGGAAAAAATCAGAGTGGTTGAGGTAAATAGCATTCTTAGATTCAAAAGCAAGTGAGATAACTACAAGGAGGAATAGGTGGGTGTGATATGGCATATAAAGTAGCTGGCATAAACCTCAGATCGTAAAGATTGACAAAAGCCAATGGGGCCATATAGCCTATTTCTGGCATGTAAACTTCGGCATAATTGCACTCTGTACCTAAGGAAAATAAAGTTGCTTTATTAGAGAATTGAGAGTAAAGTGAGCCCTGAGCAAACCATCTTCATCATGACTTCTGTCGGCATCCATTGTGACTTGGGAGAATGTGCATTTTGAGAAATTAGCAGATGATGGATTTGTGTTCAAAACGGGAAAAGGATTGATTACTAATGGAAAGAGTCGTCAGAATTTGGAAGGCAATAAGATTTTTAAAAAAGACTTGTACAAGTTAAAAGCTTATGCAGGGAAAATTGTTTCATGAAGTTCCAAGAATGTAGACTACATTGGAATATTCTTGAAGTATTTATTCCAGTGTGGAAAAGTAAGGCATTGCAAAGAAAAGAGTAATGGAACAGTGCTCTTATATTCCCAATACAACAGGTAGCAATAGTGCTGTTAGATGCCTTATTTCATTCTCCACATGTGGATTTTGCACAACTCAGTTCACTGATCCATGCTGAATGGAATGATCTATTCAGATGTAAAATTGACATTTCGGGCCCTTCAGTAGGACAAATGTTTCAGCCCGAAACGTCGACTGTGCTTTTTCTATAAATGCTGTCTGGCCTGCTGAGTTCCTCCAGCATTTTATGTGTGTTGCTGGGACTTCCAGCATCTGTAGATTTTGTCTTGTTTGTATTCAGATGTAAAGTTTATTTTTTCTATTGATGATTTGTTCGGTTTATCAGATGGAATTGGGAAATGGGTTAGGTTGTGCCCAGCTTTTCAGCAGCAGAGCACATGTTACCGCATTTGTCGTTTAATGTACTTCAGAGTAATTAATTTTTCTCTTCTAGTCACAACTGTTTGACGTATACTAAGGAGCAGCTGAAATGCTTTGTTCCTTCCTTCCCTCCCTCCAAAACCCACATCAGAAACATTGGATCAATGAAGTAAGTGCCATTTGCTGGAAATAGTAGGTCAAGTGGCAGCTGTGGAGTATAAAACAGCAGAGCATCTTCTCCACCGTTCCTGTCTAGTTCCTATAATGATGCTAGCTCAGATTCCCAGCAGCAGTGCTTTGCATTTACATCAGGGTTTTTCCATGCCATCTCCAAATTAATTTTGTTTGTGCAGATATTTTTTCTTAATTTAATTCAGTTTCATTTAGCTGTATCTAAAGGCTGATCATCTTGGCTTTGGTTTACATTTTAAAAAAATCCCAGTCTTATTCAACGTGATGAAAATCGCTCAGGTTCTTCACAGATTTGGATACTTGGCATTGAGCCAGAAACAATTAATCCAACCAGCAATTTTTCCTCAAGTACAGCAGTGCTATATGTTAAAAACAGAATGTACAAAAGCTCTGCATCACTGCCAAGTGGTGCACCAGTGAGAGTGATGTCGTGAGGCAATTCAAAACAAACCGCACACGGGCTATTGGGAAGGGTAATCATGAGGTTGGGAGATTCTGGGAAGCAACACATTCCACAAGAGAGGCTGGGGAACTGAAGAAGTCTGTTGCATTTTGCTAAAATTTTTCTTGGCTCTTCTACTAATATTTTATGATGTTGCTATTTTTTTCCATCCAATGCTGGCTCTAGATGGTGGTAGTCAGTTTTCTCTGACTGTGGTATGTGGATGTCCTGTGCACTTAGCATTATGTTTCCATCTTCTTTCACAATATCAAATGCAGGAGTGGATTTTAACCACAAAACTGAGAATAAGGCTGAAATTTGTGATTATGGGCAACACCTTAGATTACTTTCATAGCTTTGGAGAAATGAAAATTAGCTTATTCTTATGAATGACAGCATTATGTGCTGGTTTTATGAAGGTTCATTAACCTTTAGGAAAGGAATGTATTCATTCCATACTAAATGGAGTATATTCTACACAAAAAAGAGAAAGAAATACAATAGGATTGCTCATTTTCTCAACATACTTACAAATTTCTTAGAAGTATACGTAATGACTGTTTAATCTGATGCCTCCATCAGTCAGAGCCTTTTGAGATTTGCAGCAAGTCTTTCCAAGGTCAGTGATGAGCATCAGTATTGATATGTTCATTCATCTCATGATTTTTTTTTTGGTTTGTCCTTCAAAAAATTGATTTTTGTTGAAAGAACTGAGACATTTAATGCTGCAGGGTTTGACAGAATGGGCTTATTTTGCCTACCATTTCCCGCTTTGTGCATTTTCAGTGTTTTTCATGGTGCTGTGGGGGTATCCGTGAAGCAAGTTGGAGCTCGAATGACAGCTTTTGCACCACTTTTACAGAATCTGTAATTAAGCTTTTACAATAGTGACTGTCATTAGGTCGGAACATTAAAAAAAATCAGTGGTGGATGTAGTAGTAGAAAGAGTCAAACAAATATTTTGTCAAGTAGGCTATTTCCATTTGGTAAGTGTGAATAAAATAGTGAAATACTGTATAATAATCTTAAGGTAGAAATGTGAAGGTCACAATCAGGAATTTTAAATGATTGTTCAACCCATTAAAGGTTATATTTTCCTAACAAAATGTGTTGTTTGTATTTTAAATAATCATTGTGAAAGTGCACCTAGTGCCTTCAATATTCCAAATGGTTTATCACTTGATAATTGTTTGAATATTTTCAAATCAAGTTTCAAAGTTCAAAGTAAAATTTATTATTAGCCTACATACATGTCACCACATGCAATGCTGAGATTCTTTTTCCTGCAGGCATACTCAGCAAATCTATAAAACAGTAGCTGGAAACAAAATCAATGAATGAGCAAGAATATAGTAGATAACAAACTGCAAATGCAGATATAAATAAATAGCAATAAATAGTTGAAAGTACATTATCAGTAGAATACCTAATTTGTATATTCAGAACAACAGACTGCATCCACAGTTGTTACGAGATGCTCCCAAACGTACCAGCTTGAAGGATTTAGACGCTCTAACTCTCTGGAGTATGGCTAACTGGCACGGCCCCTTTAAGGGTTTAGGATGGTCCTGCTAATTGGCAATCAGGTTTTAGGCACCAAGAATTGAGTATTTAAAGAGCACTTGGACTAAACCCAGCCTTGAAGGGTCAATGACATGAAACACCAAGCTTTCCTTTCTGACCCACAGACCTGCAGAGCATCCCTAGCATTTCCAGCTCTTACATCAGAACTGCCCAGTTCTGGCACAGGCATAAAAAGGCCGATTGATTTTTTTTTCATTCAATCTGGAGTCCCAAGTGTTACACTGTAGTAGACGGAATGTTTCTCCACGTCTGTTCACTGACCTTTGTTGGAACAGTGTAATTGATCAAAGACTGAAAGTTTAGCTTGGAAATGTGATGAAGAATTAACATGATAATTCAACAGTAATTGAAAAATAAAATGCTGCAGATGCTATAACTCTGAAACGAATTGTCGTACTACATTTTCTGTGACTGTCTGGTCTGCTGAATTTCCTACCTTTCCTGTTTTAGATTTACAGCAATCCAGTTCTAAAATAAAGTCCTCAACCTGCATTAGCTCAGTTTTATTTTCTCCACAGATGCTGGCCTAGCCCACTGAGTATTTCCAGCATCCTACTTTATTTTTTCAGCAACTGTTGTCTTTGACCACTTATTGTTCCAGCACTGTTTGTTCTGTGTTTCTATTTCTATCTCTATCTCTCTGTCTCATTCTCACTGGTGACTTTAATAGAGCATTGCTGTCTAAAGTCTCTCCGAAGTTTTGTTAACATATCCAGGTAAGCATACTCAAACACTACTACTCTCCCTTCCGCAATGCTTACAAAGCACTCCTCCGCCCGCCATGTGGAAAATTGGATCACTCCTCCATCTTGCTGCTACTGAAGTACAGGCAGAAGCTGAAACAAGAGGCGGCCATAGTTAAAACCGTCCACTATTGGTCCGACCAATCGGTCTCCATGCTACAGGATTGCTTTGATGACATCAACTGGAATGTCTTCCATGATGAGGATGTCTCCGAGTTCACGGATGGGGTCACGAGTTTCATCCAGAAGTGCATTGAGGATGCTGTCCCCCCCCCCAAAATCGGTCAGGGTCTATCCAAACCAGAAACCCTGGATCAACAGTTCCATGCCAGCAGCACTTACTGCACGACACAGAGCTTACGTTGCCGGTGACCAACAGGAATTCAAGAAATGTAGCTACGATCTGCACAAAGTCATCAAGGCAGCGAAACAATAATACAGGGACAAGATTCAGATGCAACTCTCCATCAACAACACACGCAGCTTATGGCAAGATCTGCACACCATCACAAACTTCAAAGCTAAATGCAATGGAGTTTCCAACATTGCTGCCTCTCCTAGATGAGCTAAATCTTTTTTATGCTCAATTCGATGTTGCCAACACTGAGCCCCTGAGGAGAGCTGCTAATGCAACCTGCACCTTGGTCATCTTTGAGGCTGAAGTACAAGTGGACAGTTGCAAGGCTGCGGGATAAGACGGCGTCCCAGGGCAGGTACTCAGGATGTGCACGGCACAACTGGCAGCTGTGCTTACAGACATTTTTAATCTCTCCCTCTCCAAGTGTAGAGTGCCCTCCTGCTTCAAAACATCCACCATTGTTCCTGTACCTAAAAAGACCAAGGTAACATGTCTGAATGACTGGTGTCCTGTCACACTCACCTCAATAATAAGCAAATGCTTTGAGAGGCTGGTCAAGGCTCTACAGTATGCTGCCACCCATATTGGACCCCCGACAATTCACCTACTGACACAACCGATCAACAGATGACGCACTAGTCACAGCTCTGCACACTGTCCTTACACATCTGGAGAAGGATAATTATGTGAAAATGCTGTTTTGGACTACAGTTCAGCATTCAACACCATAATTCCCTCCAGGCTTGACAAGAAGCTCAGACGCCTTGGCCTTCACCCTGCCTTGTACAGCTGGATCCTGGACTTCCTGTTAGATTGCCGGCAGGCCGTAAGAGTGGGCTCCCTCACCTCTGCCCCTCTGACCCTCAACACAGATGCCCCTCAGGGCTGTGTCCTAAGCCCCCTCCTTTACTCTCTGTATACCCATGACTGTATTGCCACTCACAGCTCCAATCTGCTAATTAAATTTGTTGACAACACTACACTGGTTGGCCTAATCTCAAATATTAATGAGGCAGCCTACAGAGAAGAAGTCATCACCCTGATACAGTGGTGTCAAGAAAACAACTTCTCCCTCAATGTCGCAAAAATAAAGGAGCTAGTTGTGGACGACAGGAAGAATGGAGATGGGCTAACCCCTATTGACATCAATGGATCTGGGGTTGAGAGTGTGAATAGCTTTAAGTTTCTTGGCATACACATCACCAAGGATCTCATGTAGTCTGTACATACCGGCTGTCTGGTGAAAAAGGCACAACAGCGCCTCTTTCACCTCAGACGGTTGAGGAAGTTTGGTATGGGCCCCCAAATCCTAAGAACTTTCTACAGGGGCACAATTGAAAGCATCCTGACTGGCTGCATCACTGCCTGGTATGGGAACTGTACTTCCCTCAATCGCAGGACTCTGCAAAGAGTGGTGTGGACAGCCCGGCGCATCTGTAGATGTGAACTTCCCACTATTCAGGATATTTACAAAGACAGGTGTGTAAAAAGGGCCCGAAGGATCATTGGGGACCCAAGTCACCCCAACCACAAACTGTTTCAGCTGCTACCATCCGGGAAATGGTACTGCAGCATGAAAACCAGGACCAACAGGCTCCGGGACAACTTCCTCCACCAGGCCTTCAAACTGATTAATTCATGCTGATACAACTGTAGTTCTACGTTACATTGACTGTCTGTTGTACATGCTATTTATTACTATAAATTGCATATTGCACATTTAGATGGAGATGTAACGTAAAAGTTTTTACTCTTCATGTATGTGACGGAAGTAGGTAATAAAGTCAGTTCAATTCAATTCATCTCTTTATTTATACCTCCTCTAGGCAGCTTAGCTGTCAGTAATAACCCTTCAACACAATTGGCAGCAGGCAATCTATGTCATTCAGTTTTTTCTCTTGACTCTTTTACAGACATTCACTTTGTTTACAACAGGAATTCTGCAGATGCTGGAAATTCAAACAACACACATCAAAGTTGCTGGTGAACGCAGCAGGCCAGGCAGCATCTCTAGGGAGAGGTGTCAGGACCTGACGAAGGATCTCAGCCTGAAACGTTGACTGTATCTCTTCCTAGAGATGCTGCCTGGCCTGCTGCATTCACCAGCAACTTTGATGTTTGTTGCTATTCACTTTGTTTACCCTTGTTTTAACAATTTAAAACATGATATAGTGTTCCAAACTTTCCTGATTGTCTGTAACTGCCCACGCATGCCGTTAGGTCTGTTAAGTATTTCCATTATCTTCAGTTTTATTTCAGGCTGATACAAGTTACAGATTTTTTCTGCTTTATATTTAATAAATATTTATATAATTTATTCTGATATGTCCGGAATCCAATAATTACATCACTGGCCCCAAACCCCCAAAAAACACATTTCTGTAAGTTTGCCTTTATGGTCATGACAAATAAAATGAAGTATGGACCAGACTGGAGACAAAAATTGAGCCTACTTTTCACCAAATTCTCCAAGTTGCTATTTTGATGCAAACTTTTAAGCAGTTATTCAGAACAGGTTTCCTTCCTCATTCTGCTTGTGATTTGAACTTCAGTTTTATTTTCAGAACATTGTGAAACAAGTCAAAATCATGACCTTCTGTTAAATTATAAGACCTGAACGGAAAAGTTGGTAGAAATTGGGAACAGATATTTTATAATGTTAGAATGGTTAGATTATATGTAGATCAGTAACGTTTAAATCAGGGACAATAAATCTTCATGTGCTTAATTTTAAAATGCCATTTTAAAATTAAACATAATATAAGATGTAATTTGGTACCAAGGGGAATAAATTGCAAAAACATGTTGGATATATCATGATCTATTTATTGGTATGGGATCCCTTGGCGACAGTTGTGTTTTTCCTTCCCCTGTATCAATGTTCGCTGGACCATTTCCTTCTACCCCAGACAGTCATTTATAAAATTACCTTGAAAAATTGGTTCTGTGGAATAAACATAACAACCTATAGTTTGAATTGTGCAAAATCTTACCAACATAAGGAACCAAAGGTAGTTTTCAGTGTGGCTCAGCTGCAGTTTTTAATGTTAAATACAAACCTTTGTATTTCAACAAGGGTTTGCTACGGGTGAACAAAGGATGTTGCAGATCTCAGAATCAGTTTAGCAGACATCGAGGTAATGGAACTTGAATCTGAGATCATATCATTTTGATACTTGGAAAAGAGAAGTAGATGGTGAAGCACTTGTTTCCAGAACTTGTCAACAGAGCAGCAGGGAATGGAAAAGTATTGTATATTCCAATTCCCAATTAGTCATGAATTGGTGTTCAGTTCTGTTGCCGTAATGAAGTCAGGCACCCGTTTTATTGCACAAAGTGAATGTCTCACTGATTGAAAGGCCGAGGAAGAGAAGAACAAGTGGTGAAAGCTTGCCCTCAATGCACCTGCCAAAATATGGAATCTGACACACAGCCTAGACAAGTCCTTTGAGAAATAATTTGACAGCAATTTGTGCACTAATTTGAAATTCAGTCATAAAATTCCAGCTTATCAATAAGCTCATGTCCACTCATACCCAAGTAATTGTGAAAAATGATTATTTTAGGGAGAAATTAACTGAAAATGTTGCTATATATCTGGTTGAGGTAACAAAGCATGCTGACATTTTTTAATTCACTGTATCTCAAAGGACATTCTATGTGTGTTTTTGTTAACAAGATATTATTGAAGGTAGCACTCTGATTATTGTCTCCAATCTGACCATACTAATTTCCCATGTATGAGAGTAGCCATTGTTCTGTCCTTACAATATGCTGATGTCCGAGTGTGAGATTGTGGTGTCTAATGTGGGCCCTTGGTGTCCTGATAAAGGGACTTGGCCCAAAATATAAACTGTTTATTCATCTTTATCCCTCCTTTGGCAGAGAATTGGTATGTGTGAGGACCAACAGCCAGCATACCCTGGCCACCCACATCTACTGATATAGCACTGAACGTTCCAACATCTCCACTGGAAAGCAGGCATCTTGGGACCCATGGCAATCAAAATAATTTAGGGGTGTATGAAATATGACATGGCACCATGGACACAGACATAAGAGATTCTGAAGCTGCTGGAAATCCAGAGTAATACACAAAAGATTCAGAAAGAACTCCACATCTCAGGCAGCAGTTATATGGGCTTAGTAAAAGCTTAAGTATCAGCTGGAAAGCAAAAGCGGAAAAATTATTGAGGAATGAGTAAGAACTATCTCCTGTGTTCTCTTCATGAAGTTACATATGCTAACCATCAACTAGCCACAAGTTCATAAGGCCATGATTTTCAAATAAGCTTATTTATACCAGAGCATCAGGAGATGGCAGGCAGAAAGTCCCAACTATCAAATTTGTATTTAAATCAATCTCCCATCTGTTTAAAAGCAAACTCCTTCAGTGAATATGTTCCTTGTCTTTGGAAAATGGGCTGTGACATAAAATGGGCAGCATTTTTTTTTAATATTTGTTTTTGGCTATTTATCAGATGGGAGTCATCCAATTTGCACTTGCAGATTGGGGAATCCCAGTCAGAAAATCTAGGCTAATATATTTGATGAATATAATTATATGAATCCTAAGGAAGCATTATGTAATACACTGGAGATTGTACCATCTGCTGATGTCTTTGGGGAATTACACATAATGAGAAATCTTAATTAAAACTAAGACACTAATATCAAATACATTAATTAGAAAATCTGTAAAGCAATAAAATTACAGAATTTAATTTAAAATTGAACAGTTGTTTATTATAAGGCCTTGTACTGCATAATTATTGATGTTTATGGAAAAAAGTTAAAATTAATTGAAACTTAAATTATTAAGATACATGTGCAATTTAGGCTTAATTTTTTAAATGTAATTATTACTATAAGATTCAATGATGATAAAAATAATTACAGTTGCTGCAACCTATGTTTTGGATCAGCTATTAATTGCCACTTGGAAAATCTTTCCCTTACCATTGCCAGCAAACATGGAAACAAATGTTGCCCGTGATTTTCTGGCCGTTTCTGGGTAGTAGAGTAGTGAAGATTATCTTTATATTGACATCTAACAGTATAAGTGTCATAAAGCTGAAAGAATTATGGAACATTTGCAAATCAGGAGGCCAAGTCAGCTCATCATGTTGGGGGAGCCCAGAACCAGAGGCCACAGTTTAAGAATAAAGGGGTAGACCATTTAGAACGGAGTTGGGGAAAAACTTTTTCACACAGAGGGTTGTGGATCTGTGGAATGCTCTGCCTCAGAAGGCAGCGGAGGCCAATTCTCTGGATTCTTTCAAGAAAGAGTTAGATAGAGCTCCTAAAGATAGCGGAGTCAAGGGATATGGGGAGAAGGCAGGAACAGGGTACTGATTGTGGATGATCAGCCATGATCACAGTGAATGGCTGTGCTGGCTCGAAGGGCCGAATGGCCTACCCCTGCACCTATTGTCTATTGTCTATCATATCCGTCGAATGACAGCTACTCAGCCTATAATGCTTTCACTGTGGGCCCAAAGCCTGCAGATTGTAGCTCCTCGCACACACGCAAAAATAATTCAAATGTGATAGGTGCTTCTGCCTTTTCCATCCTTTATAGGTCCATTCAATCTACAGGCTGACTTTCTTTATCCTCTTCGTACCTCCAATCTTTCTACCAATTACTTCACATACTTGCCACCTGATTTTCGATCCCAGAGATAGGAGAAATGGATCTTTGCTTTGTACCTCATAATTTTCTGTCTGTGTACCTCGTAATTTTATGTGCTTCCTATACCCTCACCTGTTCTAATGAAGACAATTAAGAAAGGAATACATGGGCCTTTTTAACCTATTGTGCTCTTTCTAAGGATCATCCATACTTTACAGTATCCTCAGTACTTAATGTATATTCTTGTGCCTTCCCAGTTGCAATCCTCACAGGTTTCTAAATTAAATTTCGCTTACAACTTTTTGCCCAACTGATCTGATCACCTGTGTTCATCTCTGTTCTCCTGGAAGAAAAATCAAAATGTTTTCTTTTCCCCACTATCAATCACGCTGCTTGAGTTTTGCATCATCCGCAGACTCTTCTTCATTCTATGCCAAGCTTTTACGTTTCGTCATTAGTCTGTGAAATAATAAGCAGAGGGACCTAGAGCCCATGGGGAACCTTTAGAGGAACAATTTCCCAGTCACAAAAATCACCAACAAAGGTTACCCACTGCTTCGGACCACTGAGCCAATTTTGGATCAAATGACCCACTTTTCCTTGAAGGCCAATTTTACTTTCTTGACAGCCTGCTATGCCGGGCCTTGTCAAAAAGATTGCTGAAACCTAGTTCAGCTATATCAAGCATTATGCCCTCATTGATTCTCCCATTAACTCATAAAGGAAAATCAATCAAATTCATCAGACATGGCCATAACTTAACAAATCAGTAGTAACTTGGCTTGATTAAGCTGTCTTTCTAAATGAAGGCTCCTCCTGTCCCCAGTGTTAATTCCAATCATTTCCCCACCACTCAAATTATACTGAGTGGTTTATATTTATTCTTGCTTCCTTTTTAACCTCTTGTTCTCTGGCACCACTTTTGTAGCCAGGCACAATAGAGAAATAATGGTCAGGGCTTTTACAATTTCCTCATTCAATTTTTTGACAGCTTGGGATATATTTCATTTATATCTGCTGACTTTGTTTGCAAGATGGCACTGGTGGAACAAGGTGATGCCTTGCAGACAACTTATAAAACTTCTAAATAAACCTCTATGAACTCCTCTCATTGCAATTTGCAGCCTGTAATTTCCCGTTTAAGTAATGTACTTTTGAACTGTCTTCTGAAGGAGTGGCAGACTTAACGTTCAGGAATACAAGTAGACTCAGGCCCTGCATAATGCTACCCCACATAGTGCTGATTCGTTACAACGTAGTTATTCAATTCTTTATTGAAATTTTTAAATGACAAAAATTCATTCTAAACAACACTTAAAACTTGTCAAGAGCAGCCGCCATTACAGTAAACATTCAATCGGCCAATGAGAGCGCTTTACATACGCTCTGAGCCACTCACAGCCAATCACATATTAGTTCATGCTCTGCCTCCCCCACGTGTGTAAACTTTCTTTCTCACTCACCAATTATTCCATTTTTTTCACCCATAATGTCTGGAAAACAGCCTGCAATTTCCAGTGAGGGTAGTACAGCTAAGATGTTCAGGAAAAGCATTAGCATGGATGCGAAACTGCAAGTGGTACCTCGCTGGGAAGCTGGCGAGTGTCAGGCTGATGTTAGCGCCTCTTTGTAATTGTCTACATTGATGATCAGAACAATTATAAAAAAAATGTAGACATGATAAAAGCTTCTGCAACGATGACCTCAAAGTTATCATCAATGAAGGTGACTCATTCAAGCAGCCATTTGATTGCAAGAATGAAAAATAGACTAAATATATGGGTGGATGACCAAACACAACAAAACATGCCCTGAACCAGCTGATAATAATGGAAAAGACGAGAAGCATCTTCAGTCATATTCAGGAAGAAGAAGAAGAAGATACGTCAGTAACATTCACAGCCAGCAGAGGTTGGTTTGATAGATTTAAACAGCACAGTAACCTCCATAGCATACATATCTCTGGTGAAGCAGCTAGTGCAGACAGCCAGAGCCTTAATAATGAAGAGCTTCGAGTAGCAATTCTGACAAATCATGGAAGGATGCTCGACAGCTGGAGCATGGAATGAATGCTATCACCTCCTACAAAGTGAAACCAAGTGACATAGGTGACAGCAGGTTTTATTTCCATAGCCCCTGATGACCCTGTGATTTCGCTCTCTGAGGCTGAAATGAGAGCGTCCACAGAAAGCATCTAGTGCAGACAGGGTACTTGACTGTGTACTAAAGACCTGTGCTGATCAAATGGCTGGAGTGTTCATTGATATCTTTAACCACTCACTTTGCAGTCTGAGGTACCCACCATGCAGGATTCAATTATACTGGTGCCTAAGAAGAACTTGGTTGCCTGTCTCAATGACTACTGTCCAGTAGCACTTACATCCTCTGTGATGAAGTGCTTGGGGAGGTTGGAGATAGAACATATCAACTCTTGCCTGAGAAGCAACTTTGATCTGCTTTATTTTGCCTGCCATCACAACAGCAGATGTTATTTCATTGGCTCTTCACTCACACCCTGGAACATCTGGACAGTGAAGATGCATACATCAGGATGTTCTTCATTGACTACAGCTCGACTTTATTGAATACTATCATCCCCTCAGAACTAATCAACCTAAGCTCCAAGGCCCAGGCATCAATACCTCCTTATGCAACTGAATCCTCAATTTCCTCACAGTCAGTCTGGATTGGCAACATCTCCTCCACAGTCTCCATTTGCACAAGTGTACCACGGGGATGTGTGCTTAGCAACTGCTCTACTCACCTTATACTTATGATTGTGAGGCTATGCACAGCTCTCATGTTATATGCTGATGACACCACTGTCGGTGGTCGAATCAAAGATGGTGAAAATCAGCATATAGGAGGGAGACTGAAAACTTGGCTGAGTGATACCACAACAACAACCCCTCACTCAATGTCAGCAATACCAAGGAGCTGACTTCAGGAAGAGGAAACTAGAGGTTCAGGAGCCAAGAGGATCTAGAGCCTCTATTTTCTTTGAAGTTTGCCAAGGTTCAGCACGTCATCTAAAACTCTGACAAGCTTCTATAGCTGTGCAGTGGACAATATATTGACTGATAACATCACCTATCACCTCCTACAAAGTGAAACCAAGTGACATAGATGACAACAAGTTTTGTTCCCACAGCCCCTGAAAATGCCTTTGAACTGAAAAGCCTACAAAAAGTAATGGATACTACCCTCCCCTCCACTGAGTACATCTACAGGGAGCGTTGTTGCAGGAAAGCAACATCCATCATCGAGGTCCCCCACCATCCAGGCCATGTTCTTTTCTCACTGCTGCCATCAGGAAGGAGGTACAAGAGCCTCAGGACCCACACCAGGTTCACGAACAGTTCTTACCACTCAACTTGAACCGAAGGGGATCATTTCACTGAACTTCACTCACACTGACACTGAACTATTCCCACGACCTACAGACTTGATTTCATGGACTCTTCATCTCATGTTCTGGATCATTATTGATTACTTATTTTTTTTTATTTTTGTATTTGTCCAGTTTGTTGCCTTTTGCACATTGGTTGTCTGTCTTGTGTGCAGTCTTTCATTGATTCTATTGTGTTACTTTGAATTTACTGTGAATGCCTGCAAGAAAATGAATCTCAGTGTTGTATATGGTGACATAAATGTACTGTATTTTGATAATAAATTTACTTTGATAATAAATTTTCTTTGAATTTCCTTTTCACATTCAAATATGCTAAACTCCTTAATAATTTTTTTTAACCAAGCTTATCCCTTTCTCTTTAACCACAGGATTGGCCTCAACCAATGTTCCCTCTAATTTGTAATGAGCAGTGTTTACAAAAATCTTGTGCTGTGCAGTTGTTTACCCTGTGACACATGTGCACACTGAATTTTATATATGGACGTATTCATTTTAACAGCTAGCAATATACTGTCAATAAGAATTTTGATCTCCTCTGGGTTTGAACGTTTTTGCTCTTGTTCATCTGCACTCTCACAAAACATATATAGCAGGCCTGTAACATGTAATGAAGGATTTTCTCGCCGGAGCTTTTGAATATTCCATATGTGATTTGCTTGCTAAAGGATGCTTTAAAAAGTCAAGTTTACAAATATCACACCACCTCTTCCCACTTACAAATTCCCCAGCAACTTTTGCATCACAACAGTACATGCAGTTAACATCAGTTTCTGTATTGTACATTAATATTTCTCATAGCTGCACATTCCTGACCTCATGAGTTTTTGGTGTAGTAGTTTCTGCTGTTTCATTAAGCCATTCCACTTCAATGAACTAGCAGTTATTTTGCACTTCACGCCCTTTGCTTCTTGGGAATTTGGCCATAGTGAATCAATAATTTTTTCAATAAAAACAGTATAAATAAACCAGTTCTAAAATCTGCAGACAAATCCTTGCAAACTCCATGTTGATAACACCGTCCACTTCAGAAACTGGAAAAGGAAATGTGATAGTGTGCAATCGTGAAATACACTTAACAAGCCAATGAGGTAAGGTGTGACAACCTTTTGTGTGCAGTTTAAATTCCTTTGTGCGCTAGTAGCAAAAGATGTGTGTGCACACACCTTAAAGGGAACATCAGCAACAACGCTTTGACTGTAAAGTTAGCCCTTGAACATAATTGCAGGAAGTCTTCTCCAGTCCAATTAAAATAATGCATGGAAATTGGTTGAGGAGTCCATCTGAATCCCTGAAATGTGAATCTGATGGTCCTGGCTCCAAGGAAGATGACCCTTCTTGTATATTAAACCTCTAATATTGAAACAAAGATGGGATCATGTCATGGTTTACATGTGAATTGGAAGTTTGATGATTTGGTGGTAGGATAGCTTCAGTCTGGAGATAATGCTTGCAGGTCCAAAAAAGAGATGGCCTAGAGAGAAAGAGACTGTTACGGTAGTGTGATAACTGGTGATGGTGTCTAGTTGATAGCAGAACATACAGATTATTCTTGTTTTTCAAGATCAGCTGATAGGAACCAATAGTTCTAACTGCTCTGTTGTACATGAATGAATTTAAACAACAATTGGCCTTTCATTGGAATTTATGAAACTGATACTGTCCAATCTAAAAATTGTTGGTGACAATTGAAAACATTACATTTCTATTAGAATACTTCACCAACAGTTTTAACTCTGGCTATTATGATCATTGTTTTGGCCTCAACAGCAAGATTTTTGTTAAAATTAGAAAGACTGAGCAACATTTACAAAATGATTATGCCTACATTGGTCCTCTCCAATTCAAGTTAACCATGAAGTGCTTCAGTTTGAAGGGTGGTTTCTGTTAAGCCAATGCCTGGAATATTCCGCATCAGATCCAGTAACCTTTGTACATGAAGAAGTTGCCAAATTACTGTGGAATTCCATCCTACCAGATAGCTTTGATTCTTGGGCAGCTCGAGCTTTAGGATTTCCAAAGCACTAAAGTGGAAACCAGGCCTGAGTAATGAAGGCATTCCTTTCATTGTTGAACATAGTTTGCTCAGTATTTCAGTGAAATTATATTTAACTCAATAGTCTCCCAATTTCCATAATTCCGTATCATACCTAATAACAATAATTGATTTGGTATTGGGAAATGAACCTGGTCAGGTGTCAGATCTCTCAGTGGGAGAGCATTTTGGAGATAGTGATCATAATTCTATCTCCTTTATAATAGCATTGGAGAGAGAGAGGAACAGACAAGTTAGAAAAACGTTTAATTGGAGTAAGGGGAATTATGAGGCTATCAGGCAGGAAATTGGAAGCTTAAATTGGGAACAGATGTTCTCAGGGAAAAGTACGGAAGAAATGTGGCAAATATTCCGAGGATATTTGTGTGGAGTTCTGCATAGGTACATTCCAATGAGACAGGGAAGTTATGGTAGGGTACAGGAACCGTGGTGTACAAAGGCTGTAATAAATCTAGTCAAGAAGAAAAGAAAAGCTTACAAAAGGTTCAGAGAGCTAGGTAACGTTAGAGATCTAGAAGATTATAAGGCTAACAGGAAGGAGCTTAAAAAGGAAATTAGGAGAGCCAGAAGGGGCCATGAGAAGGCCTTGGCTGGCAGGATTAAGGAAAACCCCAAGGCATTCTACAAGTATGTGAAGAGCAAGAGGATAAGACATGAAAGAATAGGACCTATCAAGTGTGACAGTGGGAAAGTGTGTATGGAACCGGAGGAAATAGCAGGGGTACTTAATGAATACTTTACTTCAGTATTCATTATCGAAAAGGTTCTTGGTGATTGTAGTGCTGACTTGCAGCAGACTGAAAAGCTTGAGCATGTAGATATTAAGAAAGAGGATGTGCTGGAGCTTTTGGAAAGCATCAAGTTGGATAAGTCACTAGGACCAGATGTGGTGTACCCCAGGCTACTGTGGGAGGCGAGGGAGGAGATTGCTGAGCCTCTGGCGATCATCTTTGAATCATCAATGGGGACGGGAGAGGTTCCAGAGGATTGGAGGGTTGTGGATGTTGTTCCTTTATTCAAGAAAGGGAGTAGAGATAACCCAGGAAATTATAGACCAGTGAGTCTTACTTCAGTGGTTGGTAAGTTGATGGAGAAGATCCTGAGAGGCAGGATTTATGAACATTTGGAGAGGTATAATATGATTAGGAATAGTCAGCATGGCTTTGTCAAGGGCAGGTCATGCCTTGCGAGTCTGATTGAATTTTTTGAGGATGTGATTAAACACGTTGATGAAGGAAGAGCAGTAGATGTAGTGTATATGGATTTCAGCAAGGCATTTGATAAGGTACCCCATGCCAGGCTTATTGAGAAAGTAAGGAGGCATGGGATCCAAGTGGACATTGCTTTGTGGATCCAGAACTGGCTTGCCCACAGAGGGCAAAGAGTGGTTGTAGACGGGTCATATTCTGCATGGAGGTCGGTGACCAGTGGTGTGCCTCAGGAATCTGTTCTGGGACCCTTATTCTTCGTGATTTTTATAAATGACCTAGATGAGGAAATGGAGGGATGGGTTAGTAAGTTTGCTGATGACACAAAGGTTGGAGGTGTTGTGGATAGTGTGGAGGGCTGTCAGAAGTTACAGCGGGACATTGATAGGATGCAAAACTGGGCTGAGAAGTGGCAGAAGGAGTTCAACCCAGATAAGTGTGAAGTGGTTCATTTTGGTAGGTCAAATATGATGGCAGAATATAGTATTAATGGTAAGACTGTTGGCAGTGTGGAGGATCTGAGGGATCTTGGGGTCCAAGTCCATAGGACGCTCAAAGCAGCTGTGCAGGTTGACTCTGTGGTTAAGAAGGCATACGGTGTATTGGCCTTCATGAATTGAATTTAGGAGCCGAGAGGTAATGTTGCAGCTATATCAGACCCTAGTCAGACCCCACTTGGAGCACTGTGCTCAGTTCCAGTCGCCTCACTACAGGAAGGATGTGGAAGCCATAGAAAGGGTGCAGAGGAGATTTACAAGGATGTTGCCTGGATTGGGGAGCATGCCTTATGAAAACAGGTTGAGTGAACCTGGCCTTTTCTCCTTGGAGCAACAGAGGATGAAAGGTGACCTGATAGAGGTATATAAGATGATGAGAGGCATTGATCGTATGGATAGTCAGAGGCTTTTCCCCAGGGCTGAAATGGTTGTCACAAGAGAACACAGGTTTAAGGTGCTGGGGAGTAGGTGCAGAGGAGGTGTCAGGGGTAAGTTTTTTACACAGAGGGTGGTGAGCGTTTGGAATGGGCTGCCAGCAACGGTGGTGGAGGGGAATACAATAGGGTCTTTTAAGAGACTTTTGAATAGGTACATTGAGCTTAGAAAAATAGAGGGCTATGGGTAAGCCTAGTAATTTCTAAGGTAGGGACATGTTCGGCACAACTTTGTGGACTGAAGGGCCTGTATTGTGCTGTAGGTTTTCTATGTTTCTATGATGAATACAATTTAATTTTTGTAAAATGGTTGGTGGCATATGATATAGTAATTCTCTAAGCTATAATTTAATTATGGCTTTTTGAATAATAAACATTGCTTCTGTCAAAAAAAACTGTTATGATCATGTTACATTAACCCTCTGTGTTTCATCATCAGAATCATATGGTTTGTGTTACTTTTAAATATGAAAATGAGTTGATGTCCATTGAAAATGCATTTAAGCTTTGACTTTGGTGTGTTCCACCTCTGTTTAGTGTATGAGAATTTCAGAATTAGGAACGGGACTAGCTCTGCACCACTATTCATCAAGATCATGGCTGACCTTCTACCTTGGGTGCCAGTTTCCAATACAACCCTCATAATCTCACAATTCCCTTCTTATCCAGAAATCTACCTCTCACTGTTTTAAGTGAACTCAGTGACTAAGCCTCCACAGCTCTCTGAAGTAGAGATTTCAGATTTAGATTTATTTATCACACCTACATCAAAAAATTGCAGCGAAATGCCTCGTTTTCATCAACCAACACAATCCTGAGAGTACATGGGGGAGGGGGAGGGGGCCAGCCCACAAGTGTCACCACGCATACCGGCGCCAACGTGGCATGCCCGTAATGTTCAACATAACACAACACAAGGTAACACAATCAACGAACAACTTCAACATGACAAAAATCTCTCCTCATCACTAGTACAAATGGAGCTTGAAACTGAAAATTAATTTCTGATGTCATTCTTCCTCCAGAATTCCCCTTCTCCCCACACTGGTCACATTCTGCACTTCCTATTTGCCATCTCTTCATCCAGAATCAGTAATTAGATTCAATAGCTTTGAGATTGATTTAAAAGGTCATTTCCCCAGGCTGGTAACAATGTTAAATGTCAAACCAAAGCAGGATAAAAACATGAAATGAAAATAATTCTGCAAGAATGCAGTACTGCATGAATGACGCAATGAAGAGGAATCTAACACATCAGTGTTTCCATTAGACCTTAAGACAGAATTTGTTTTACATCACTTGGGAATCTCCGAAGCAGAAAGCATTAAACCATGCTTTCCAGAGTGGATGCATCTTCTCTAGCCCTTGATTATAGTGACCACTCTCCAGAGACTTTGGTTAATAATTGGAGCAATAGATATGTTCCAAGATTTTGAAACATCTCGCAGTTTCCACTGCTATGCCGCCAACATAAATAGGGGTGTGAGTTTTCCTGAAGTCAATAACTATCTCCTTAGTCTTGCTGACATTGAGGAAGACGGTATTTGCCTTGCATCAGGCCTCGAGCTCTTTCACTTCCACTCTGCAGGCTGCCTCATCATTATTGGTGATGAGCCCCTCAACTGTCATGTCATCGGCGAACTTGACAATTCGGGTGGTTGGCCTTGGAGTCATGTGTGAACAGAGTGTACAGCAGTGGGCTCAGCGCACAGCCCTGATGGGGAGGGAGGAGCAGATCTGCATCCTGGCGATCTGAGGTCTGTAGGTTAGGAAGTTCAACGCCCAGTTGTACAGTGGGGTATTTAGACCGAGGAGCCGGAGTTTCTTCACCAAGGTCTGTGGGACAATAGTGTTGAATGTCAAACTGAAATCCAGAAGCAGCACTCTGACATACTGTAAGTGTCCTTGTCTCCTAGGTGTGTCAGAGCCAGGGGCATAACAGATGCTCTGGCATCTGTCGTAGAGCAGTTCTGTCGGTAAGCATATTGGCGAATGTCCAGTGTGGCAGGAATGGAGCTTTTGGTATGTGCCATTACCAGCTGTTCAGAGCACTTCATGACGATTGGTGTCAGTGCCACCAGGCGGTAGTCGTTTAGTTCTGAAGGTGTGGGGTTCTTTGCTGCAGATACATGGTGGCTGATTTGATGCATGTGGGGACAGCAGCCTGGGTGAATGAAGTGTTGAAGGTGTGCACAAGGACGTCGGTGAGCTGGTGTGCACTTGGCCCGGGATGTTGTCCGGCCCAGCTGATTTACGGGGGGTTGACTCACTGCAGAGTCCCTTCTCACATTTGCTGCTGCCACAGTCTGTGGCTGTCCATCTGAGAGAGGGATAGCTTCTGTGCCAGGCATTGTGTTGCATACCTCAGACCCTGCATAAATGTTGTTTCGAGTGCCAGGGAGGGAGCCGTCAGCACTACAGTCGAAGCTGGTTTTCCTTGCATAGGCAGTAATGTCCTTGATGTCCACACACTGAAGATCGGACAGGTGTTCCTGAAATTTTTGTGCATATGCAGTCTTTGCCTTCTTGATCCCTAAGACGAAGTTTATTCGTGCCTTCTCCATTTGTGGCAGCCTCCTTGAGCACTTGCCAGTTAGTCCATGCTAAGCAGACATTAGGCCACACAGTGATGGTTCTCTTAACAGGTTTCTCCAATTTCAGCAGCGATCGGTATGCTGGGATTAACATTACAGAGATGCGGTTAAGAGAGGCCAAGATAAAGTTGTGGGTTGGCTTTGTAAGTACCATGACTGTTTGCGTAAACATGGTAAAATCTGTTTGTTCCCCGAGTGGCCATGGTGATGTGTTGGTGGAATTTGGGTAAAATGTCCTGTAGGTTAATGTGACTTAAGAGTCCTGCAATTATGAAGAGACCATCTGGATGCTTGTTTCATAGAGAGCTGATGATACTGTAAAACTCTCCCAATGTGTCCTTGCCGTTCACACTTAGGAGATGTAGACAGCAGTGATGAAAACAACAGTAACACAACAGTGTGCAGTGTTATGTGTTTTACTGGAACGGAGCTGCACGAGGACATACCCAATCAAATCTTTTCCATGGACGGCTTCCAGACCGTTCAGGCTGACCGGAAGTGCACTGAGAGCAGTAAGTGTAGAGGAGTTGGGTGCTTACTGTTCTGGTTAACAATGGATGGTGCAATCTGGGTCATATTATGATCAAGGAACGTGTTTGTAGACCGGATATTGAACTTTTTGCTGATGGATCCCAGCTATATTCCACAGAGATACAACACTGGGCATCAAGGGAGGTTGTCCCTGCCTGTGGCCATCGAAGTTTGCAGCTCCTTCTGTGGAGGGTCAGACACCCTGAGCCAATAGGCTGGTCCTGGACTTATTTCCATCTGGCATAGTTTGCATTTTGTTGTTTGATTGTTTGTGGTTTTTTTGTATTGCCATATTTATGTTCTATTCTTGGTTGGTGCGGCTGTAACGAAACCCAATTTCCCTCGGGATCAATAAAGTATATCTATCTATCTATCTAGTAAACCCCCTCAGTAGGGAATGTGACCAGCATTTAATTGTAAAATGTTCAATTGCCTCAGAGCAGTGATTGCTAATTACAAATGAATTTGTCAACCAGCCTTTCTTAATGTACACACAGATTCCACCTCCTTCGGATTTCCCTGGTAGAGAGTTCTTGTCTGTGCGGAACAGAGTCATTCCATCGAGTTGAAGTGTTGTCGGGCTTCCTGCTGTTTAGTCAGGCTTTGGTGAAAACCAGAATTCTTTATGTTCCCCTGTCTGATTTTAGTTTTCTAAAGCTTATGCATACTTCCTTTTTCCTCCTGACTAAATTTAGGACCTTTTAGGTTATCTAAGTTTCCTTTATCTTACCATCCTTGTCCTTAGTCCGTACTGGAATATGCTAATCCTGAACTCTGATCAGCTGGTCTTTAAAGAATTCCCACATGTTACATATGAGCTTTTTCAGCAGCAGCTGCTACCAATCAATGCCTCTCAGCTCCTCTCTTGTTGTGTCATAATTGGCCCTACCCCAGTTTAGTACCTTCCCTTATTCATAACAATTTTAAAACACTACTGTATTCCCAAAATAATCACCCACTTATGCCACCTAGCCTGACTTATTTCCCAAAATTATTTAGTGTTTGTTTTGTCGCCTAGTTGGACATTCCTCATTACTATTTCAAGAACCCCTCTTAGATGCACTGAAGAAATCCCACCCTATCAAAGCTTCTTGTCTCTTATTCCCTTAAGTCAACCTTCTGGGAATCCAGGAGAAATTGTCAATATAGTGACCTCCTGCCTTTCCATTATGGCTGTAAGTTTATCCTTGCTTGCATCACCCACTTGAACAGTTCAGAAAATTAGTCAGTGGGTTAAGTCTTAGTGTATGCAAGCATCAGTCTATCTTTCAGTTATTTTGCACTGCTGAAGTAGACTAAAATACCAATGGATCTTTGACACTCATTCCGCAAATACTCTGTACTCAATTTGACCAAAGAATAATTGAAGGTATAGTTTTCTGTACATTAGCTTCACTTTGGAAAATCTGCTGTACCTACTGAGGTGGCCACTGAATGTTTGTTCATGGTCTTCTGCTGCTGTAGCCTGTCCACTTCAAGGTTTGATATGTTGTGCATTTACAGATGCTCTTCTGCACATCACTGTGTAATGTGTGGATATTTGAGTTAATGTCACCTTCTTGTCTGCTTGAACCAGTCTGGCCAATTCCTCTGACCTCTCTCATTAACAAGATGTTTTTGCCCACAGAACTGCTGTGTACTAGATGTTTCTTTTTTGTTTTTTGCACCATTGTCTGTAAGCTCTAGAGACTGTTGTGTATGAAAATCCCAGGAGATCAGCAATTTCTGAGAAACTCAAACCACCACATCTGGTACCAACCATCATTCCACAGTCAAAGTCACTTAGATCACATTTCTTTTCCATTCTGATGTTTGGTCTGAACAACAACCGAACCTCTTGACTATGTCTGCATGCTTTTATGCATTAAATTTGCTGCCACGTTTCGCTGATTAGATATTCGCATTAATGAGCAAGCCTACCTAATAAAGTGGCCACTGAGTATAGGAGGGGACTTTCACAATGAATTAAATTATTTCATGCCTCGATCAAATATCCATTTGTAGCAGTCACACAGTCATAAATGCTTGGATGGAATATGACAATTGTATGTTTCTCATTAATTTACATCTCATGAAAGTGTATTTTGTTTATAGTGGTTTCAGTAACATTTTTGCTACCCTAGTTATTAAGAAAATACATTCCTGATATGTAATGTTTGCTTGCTTGCTCAAACCAAATGACAGATCATTTTGGTTCAATCTATAAAACAGGATAATATCCAGGATTTTCCACATTTCTTTCTCATTTTTGTTTTGTAGTCAGAGAGCACTTCATCCACCAGCTAAATGTAATAAATAGGTTTCTGTAGTCTTGAATGAATGCTTTCAGCTGTCTGGGTCAAAAAGGATAGTGACGTGGTATGTCCTTTAAGGAAATCAATACATGGTTGTTTTAAACATTGATGACTCATTCTTCCTCTGGGGAATCAAGGCTTTTATTGAATTTCAGATTCAATGACTAATGTGCAGTCTTCGGTAATTCTAGCCCAGATAATCTCAAAAGATACAGCAATAAAACAAGTGATCAAGTTGTACTCAGAGATGGAAGGACATCCTGTTTGACTTTTCCTTAAAATGACATGCAGAATGAGTCTGTTTGATGAAATTAGAACATTATGAATCAAGTATAAGTAATGAATTAATGTTAATTTTGCATGCTATGTTTCTCTCACCAACATCTCTCCCACTATTCGTTGCTGTAACTGGATTCAGCAATTGTGATAGGTTCCTAACCGGAGTGCATTAAATGCAGAGTTGCAATGTTTCATAGAGAGTGACTTAGTCTGGCCAATGTGCACAAACTCCTCCTTTGATCCTTTTGCTGGCTTTATAAATTCATGTTTGGGACCTGGGTGTTGCTGGCATGGTCACCATTTATTTTCCATCCCTGGTTACCCTCAAGAAGGTGATAGTGAGCCATCTCCCTGACGATACTCCCATAGTGCTAGGGCATGGTTCCAGGATTTAGATAAGAATAAGTTGATAAATGGTCTTCACCCAAAATGTCGACTGTTTATTCTCTCCACAGATCTGCTGATTCCTTCAGCATTTTGTGTGTGTTACCCTGAATTTCCAACGTCTGCAGAATCTCATGTGTTTTTGTAGTTGAAAGAATAGTATGTTTCCATGTCAGGGTGGCGTACTACATAGAGGGGAACCTGTCAATGGTAGTGATTGCCTGCTGTCCTTGGCATTCTAGGAGATCATGGGTTTGGGAGGTACTGTTGGAGCACCCTAGGTAATTAATTGCAGCACATTTTCAACATGGGCCGCACTGCAGTTACTGTGCACTGGCAGTGAAGACAATGATTCAGAGCTACAATATAGAAAGATACTCGATGCTAGTATTGCGCTGTTTGTGCTATTTACGTTCACACAAACACTTTCACAGCTGCTGTAGGATCAGTATATGTGGAATGTCCCTGGTGGAGTCCATTTATTCCCAGGATAGGAAAGGTGTAGCAATTATCGGTCTATTATGGTCACATGCAATGAGGTGCAATGCGTTTGCATGCCACCCAGATAGGTTATGCTACACTGCGGTGTTTAGAAGCAGAATGCAGAATATAGTGTTGCAGCTGGAGAGTACAGTGTAGGTAAACAAATGAAGTGCAGCCAGCAAACTGACATTATATGGACTGAATACTTCAAAGTCCATTTTGTCCAAACTTTTTGACTAGTTACTTGAAAATGTATAGTAGTTTTGCAGCTGGCAGAGTCCTACAGATCGATAGACATCTTTTATAATAACCTAGATGGTGCACAGATTAGAGAATGCAACAAGTGTGTTTCTATGAGGACCTTGCTTAAAATTAGGATTTATGAAAGAAAGATAATCAAACCTTTATCATTTGTTATATAAAGATGTCAAATATCTTTACTTTTACTTTGTAAAAGTAAATTGTTTTACTTTTTTAACCTGTGATCTATAATTTGATGTTTAATTGGCATTTTCTTATGCCGATTTGTTTTAACACTGATTTGGACCCCTCGATTCATTTCTACTTTGTGTGACATTTGAGTTAGGAATCCATTAATAAAGTGATTAATTTTTGTTCCATACAGATGTTGCCAGAAACGCAGCAGTTGGATCGCAGGTTCCTCGTTCATCTATTCCTAACTTTGGAATGATTGGAGAACATGGTGCCCAGAACCCTTCACATGCCAGTCAGCCATCTGTGTTCACTTTTGAAAACCCAATCCAGCTTCAGTCCGTTCTTTCATCCAGTGCACCACAGGACTACCTCCTTCTCCATCAATGTATGAGCAGGAAGACTGAAAATACTAGGTATGAATCATTAGCCGAACACAGCAAAATGAAAAAGATGATACTTAGATCTCTAAAATAGCAATCCAATGCAAAAGCATTCATAACTGACTCACAGTACTTGCTGGTGTCAGAATAGATAATAAACAGACAGGACATGTGATGCACTGCATTAAATTAGAATCAAAAGAATTTGGAACCAAGCTCAGTAACTTTAATTTACAGTGGGCATTAGGAATGATTCACGAGAAGATTTCCTTTCCTGTCTTTTGTTATTATCTCTTCAATTCATTGAGTGAAACAGAGTTTGACAAAATAATTTGATCAGGATGTAGGTAATGATGTCTGCAAAAAAAAAACCTGATTTGCACGTGCTGCTCGAACATGCTTTTCTCGACTGTTTGCTGTTGGTTTAACACCTTATTGAAAACATTTGTGTCAGATCAAAAGTGATTTCTGTAACTCATGGGTTCAGGACTCATGAGCAGGAAAAAACACTGCAGCAGTAAATTTTACACAAGCATTCTGAAAACATCAGTGTTAAGGTTTCATTGCCTATGGACAAATGTGAATTGTTATGGTGATACTCATTTTCTTTCAGACATTTAGATAGTTTACTGGTGGCCTCTAATGGAAGAAGCCAGTACTGCAAGCATATTCCGCACAGTCATATTGTCCTCCAAATTTCCATTTACAGTATAAGTCTCAGCAGCTCCAGAGCTCTCTGCAATGCAGAAGTACTGAATTTACCATCCAAGCCCTACCACCAAGTTCACTGCTGGACCGGCATGGAGTGGAGCTGAGGCAAAGGTTAAACTGGGGTACTTGCTGTGAGATACTGTGGCTGGTCTAACCTAGCCCAAGATCTGCAGGTCTTCATTTCGATTGGGTTATGTGATAGAAGAGGGAAAAGGCAATAAAAATACTTCCTATTATTTAAAAAAATGGAATATTCAAAAAAAATCTCTTAATTGCTTATTTCATTTTCACTTGTGTTTTGAAGTTTCTGAATTTCAACAAAAAATGGAAGTATTGAAAAGCTCTTGAGGGCAAGGTTGAAAGCCATAGTTTTTCCTTCTCTCAGGGGCAGCCCTTGTTTTCATCTGCCTACATGGTCCATCTATGGCCTTTCAAGGTACTGTACCTTTCAAGGTACTTCATGACTTGCTTCAGCGTCATGACCTGAGCCAGATATCACGTGGGTTGCTGGATGGGAACAAAATGACAATCTGCAACTGGAGTAAGAGGATGTAGAAGAGGTTTTAAATAAATACTTCTCATCTGTATTCACCAACCAAATGGAAAGGTTAATGTATAAGGAGTCTGTATATGGCTCTGACCTGTAGTCACCAGAATTTAAAAGAATGAGGGGGAGGATCTCATTGAAACCTACCAAGTAGTGAAAAGCCTAAATAGAATGGATGTAGAAAGGATAATTCCAATAGTGGAAGAGTCCAGGACCAGAGGGCACAGCCTCAGAATAGCAGACATCCCACCCTGCAAAAACTCATTTCAGGGAGGTAGCACCATCAATTTGCAGGACACTCCCAGAACTTCCGGGAGAGGTGGGATGTCTGCAATAGAGTAGCTCCTTAGCAGCTAGCCAGCTAGTTTAAATAACGTTAGCTATGCTAATGAATGAATGACACCTGTTAAACTCACCTCAACATGTCTTTTAAAGTCTTAACCCACCATGGGCAATAGAAAAGTCACTGTTGCAAACAGTGCAGCGAGCAACACTGTCATTATTTTTGACCCCTATTAGGCAGGGGTACACTTTAGGGTAGTCTGGGGTGACGTACGTTTTATATTTTCTTTTTTTGGAACACTCTGCCACTCTGACTTTTTTTTGATCTCTCTCTCTCTCTCTACCTCTAACTCTATCTCTCTCTATCTCTCTCTCTCCCCGCCCCCCAGACTCTCTCTCTCCCTGTCTCGTGGTCGCTCTCACTCGCGCTCGCTCTCTCTCGCGCGCTTGGTCTCAAAAAAATCAATTTCCGGGACATTATATATAATTTGTGGGCATCAGGGAGCCACTATTAATATGCGGAAGACTCCTGGAATTTCCGGGAGAGGTGGGATGTCTGGAATAGAAGGGCATCCCTTTAGAACAGAGATGAGGAGGCATTTCTTCAACTGGAGGGTGGTGAATCTGTGAAACTCCTTGCAACAGATGGCTGTGGAGGCCAAACCATTGAGTACATTTAAAGCGGAGGTTGTTAGGGTTCTAATTAGTATGAGTATCGAAGGTTACAGAGCAAAAGCAGTTGATTGGGTTGAGAGGGAAAATATATCTGCCGTGATTAAATGGATATGCTCTTATGACCAAATGAATCAGATATTTGATGAAATAATCTCCACTGACCTGAATGAGTGCAAGTCCAACAGCACTAACAGATCAATGCCATCTGGGGGCCCACTTGATAAAACCTCCATCCAGATTTTCGGCACTTTACTTTCCTTACCACGTGGTTGTAGAGGAACTAACTATAAGATCATTGTCGTGGGAGAGAAAAGACAGATAGCAGTTACGAAATTGTAGAACCTCAAAAAGGAGGAGATATTAAATGTCTAAGAGTGCTTCAAGGTGGATAAATCCCAGGGCCTGTTGAGATGTAACCCTGTGCAAAGGGAGGAAATGGGAGGTTGCTCTGAAAGAAATTTTCTAGCCAAAGAAAGAGAGAGAAATGCCAGATAACTAGAGAACAGCAAATGTGGTACCTTTAGGAATAAGCCAGGTGATTAGAGGGCAGTGAGTTGAACAGCGGTGGTAGGAAAATTATTGGGAAAATTTCTGAGTCACAGAATTAATCTGCAGTTGGAAAGGCAAGGATAGATGTTATGGAAGAAATTATCCAATGCGATTTATTGAGTTGAAATTTTGGACAACAGTGAAAGTGTCCACACCAAAGAAATTTTATGCACTTGCAATCTTTTCAGATACTTTCCCAAATTAATTTGCATCCTATTGTTTCAAATTCCATGCTAGTTATTGTGTCATTTCAAAGTTGTGAATCAGGAATCTGCAGCAACACTTCAGGGGGTGAGTAGGCATTCAGAGTATGGGGAGGTGAAGGCAGGCAAGTCCTCAAGGAAAAGAAGTGACTAAGAGGAGATTCTGAGGGTGGAAACTTGTAAAGGAAATAGAGGTGTGTAGACAAGGATGGGAAATCCAGTGTAAGAAGGGTTGAGGTGGGCAGCCAAGGAAAAGGGCAGAATCAAGTATTTGGATGTGTGGGCATGTGAGGTCACACTATGTCAGCTGAGACTCCGGCTGTCCTCTCACCAGGAGTAACTAAGTGTTCAGTTTTTCCAAGTACAAGAGCCAACTCCCAAAATAGGTCAAAAATGGGCACCTTCCTGTTCTCAAGAGTGGAAGCAGGTCATAAATGACCCCAGAAGGACTGTCTGAGATGAACTACCATGTGACTTCAAGTGAAGCATTTGTAATGAGAATCATCAGAATTCAGAGCCACACAGAGCTCCACAAATGTTTTGTTCTACTTGTGTTGATAATTCCCATCCACTTAGAAGCCATCGTCATTACATCAAATTACATGGATCTATAATTTCCAAAGTAAGGACATTTAACTATTCTGGTCCCCATTGCTGTACATAATTCCACAATCCCAATCCATTCTCACTTCATCTCCACATCCTTTAATTTGTTTCTCCTCAAATACAGGTAAGATGGTCTTTAACTCTGTTAAGTTACCTGTCTTAGTCTAAATGACTGAAAATTCCACCTCTAGTGTAAAGAAACTTCTCCTCAGCTCTTTCAGCCTGTTCATCGAAATATTTTTATCTCCTTAGACTTGCCCATCTAGAAACAATGTCTCTATGTGTGATCTATGATTTTAAAGATTTTCATCAGGTTTTCATTTAGCCTGCTTTTAATTTCATGAGAAATTGCCTTTACTTAATTAAAGCCATCTCAATTTTCAAAACCACTCTTTACAGGATTATTCCCATTCAGTTTTCTATGACCTTTAGTGTAGAATCTAGAAATATGTATTGTGTTCCCAAGCAAGATGTGATTGTAGTACTGGTACGGTAAGAAGAGAGCATGCTTGGATGCAGTGTTCACTCTGGGTCCAATCAAATGATTCTGCTCATTTTGTAAGTCTTTTTTATAATTTGTAAGTCACTGCTGGATGCTAAGAACATCAAGTACTGTCGGACTATCCCAATGGCGAGTTTCCTGATGGTGTTGAAGCTGGAATGTTGTGTTGTCGCCCAGACTTCTTGTGCCGAGACGGAGCACAGTGTGAGTGATTATCCTGGATGCTTTTATTGTGGCTACAAGACCTTGTAGGACTTTGGTAATGTAGAATACTGCCAGTCCAGTTCACTGCTTTATTGGTGACCAACAGAGAGGGAGCCATGTTGCCGCAGTTGCGATGAGGACTAGGCCTAGGCTGAGGCTGCGGGTTCGCCTGGGGAGGAGACACCAAAGCGGTGCTGCCCTCTGGTATTTGCTCGGTGCTGATCTTCAGTGTTTGCTTGGTGGAAGAACAAGCTGGACCAGGACAATTTACCTATCAATCTAGTCATGCCACACAGGGGCCTGAGCTATATTATTTTTCATTCTTTGTGGCTATATGTTTTTTTTTTCTGAAATTATAACCATATGTGCTATACTCTATGTCCTGTTGATGATATATTTTGCACCTTGGCCCTGGACAAAGACTGTCATTTGGTTATAATAATTCAACTTGAATTAAACTCTAATGGTTTTATTTTCTATTCTTCTATAAATTAATGTAGTAATTTTCTTTTACTATCAATATACATTTCTGCTTCTGATTTTTTTTTGTATCTGTATATATCTGAGATACTGATATTTGCAGATAACTCTTCATGACTAGATGTCAAAAAACAAATCAGCGAAGAACACTGTAAAGTAAGGCATTCCAGCACGAGACCATTAACGTAGGAGCAGAATTAGGCCATTCAGCGCATCGAGTCTGCTCCACCATTCCATCATGGCTAATTTATTATTCCTCCCAACCCCATTCTCCTACCTTCTCCCATAACCTTTGACGCCCTCATTAATCCAGAACCTATCAACCTTCACTTTAAATATACCCAATAATTTGGCCTCCACAGCCATCAGTGACAATGAATTTCACAGACTCACCACACTCAGATTAAAGAAATTCTTCCTCATCTCAGTCCTAAAGGAGCATCCTATTCTGAGGCTGTGCCATCTGGTCCTAGACTCCCCCACTAGAGAAAACATCCTCTCCACGTCCACTGTATCTGGACCTTTCAATATTCAATAGGTTTCACTAAGATTTCCCTTCATACTTCTAAACTCCAGTGAGTTCAGAATCAGAGCCATCAAATGCTCCTCATACAGTAATCCTTTCATTCCTGGGATAATCCTTGTAAACCTCCTTGGGACCCTCTCCTTCTTCGATAAGGGGCTCAAACTGTTTTACATTGTGCATTTCGTACTATTAGGGCACATTAAAACACTTAACAACCATTACATTTGAAACGTAGCATTACAGTTAAATAGGCAAGTATAAATGCAAATGTGCACACTCTTTAAAAGAGATGGTGGCCAATTAATCAAATTTGAGGCGGTAACAGAAGAAGAAATGTTTGCCTGGCCAACAGGAGATCTCTTTATTCATGGAATGTTTTGTGGACCTGAGCAGGCAGGCCAAGAAAGGGATCAGATAAATATTATTCCTATACAACCTCACCTGTCACCAAAATTATGGTCTTCCAGTTTAAAACAGAGCAGGGAAAAGTCCCTTCATTCTTTCCCTAAAGTCAGCAGATATCTTTAGAAATCTCTTTCTACCTAAGCAATTAATGTAACAGCACATGGACTTGCACATTAGGAGCAAGAGTAGGCCGATGGTCTGACATTCAATAAGATCGGGGCTAATTTGATTGTAACCCCAACTCCATATCCCCTGACCAAAGTAAACTTCCCCCATCCTAACCTTGCTTATCAAAATCTTTCTACCTCTGACTAAAAAGTGTTCAACATCCCTCCCCTCTGAGAGAAACAAATTAATATTGCCTCTAAAAACGCAAACACGAGGAATTCTGCAGATGCTGGAAGTTCAAGCAACACACATCAAACACCAGCAACTTTGATGTCTGTTGTGTAATACTGCCTCTTTTTTTAAAAAAAGCTGGTGTTTTTGAAAAGATGACCCTCGTTCTAGATTGACTTACAAAACAAAATATTATCATCACAATTTGTCAAGAGCAGTTAGAATCGTATTTCAGTTATGTCACCTCTCACTCTTAGAGCTTCTAATGAATACTAGCTTGGCCTCTTTGCAATGAGCTTATTTCTAGTTATATATCAATCTGAATTTGAATAAGGCTTCACACTAGGATGATTTAGGTGTAACCTTCAGTAATATCCTTTTTCTTTATATGTTAGATTTAAATCCCTGGTAGGTGTACAGTTTAGCACTCTACTGAAAAAAAAATCCACTAACTTCCTATCAGTTTACTGTTGGAACAGTTGCACCGGAGAAAAGCAGTGTAGAAGTATTTTTGGTATTCCTTCCTGGTGGTCAGTCCATTTCCACTCCTGTCCTTTATGGAACAGAAGTACTGAATGTATTGGAGGTCAGTTGTTGTCTTTATCATTGGACTCACCAGTGAGAACAGACAATGGCCCCAGTTTGTCCTTAACAAAGGAGCAAAATAAATTTCACTTCCGAAGCTGTGGATTAATACCTACTAAGGCAGGAAACTGAAGTCTGGTAACTTTCATTTTGAATTCATTCACCAGCTTCATTAAAGAGCTATGTGAAGGTTATGCTTTTTGTTCCTTTATTGCCCTTTATATGTGTTTTAATTCATTGAATGAACTGCAACAACTTGCAATAACTCCTAAGCATCAGTGCATCCCCATAGCTGAGGTATCTGAAACCAGTGAACATGGTAAAGCATGGGAGATTTAAAGGTACCTAAGGAAGGTTTTTCTTTTCACCTGGAGGGTGTTTGGAATCGGGACTGCTCTATCAGAGTTGAGTAAGAGACCCATGGAGAGAGAATTTGAAATGCAAGGCACAGAAAGTGATGGAACAAGTGCTGGTCAATGGGACATTTGATGGTGGGAACAGACATAGTGGACCAAAGCTCTTGCTTCTGTGTTATGTGACTATGATTCTTGTAGCTCTTCGGAAAAAAATTTGACCACATAAGCTGTCAGAAGGGCAATGGGATTGTCTTGAGTTATGGGACCTAAGGATATAGTCCTTAAAATTCAGATCTTAATTCATGGATCGTCAGCAAGGATGTTGGACCTTCGCCACTGGAACTAGGACAATGAGTGTGTCAGGTGCACTCTGGGCCACTGACTTTCAAAGGTTCTTCAAACCTGATGGCAGATATTATTGATCCTGTCCCATTTTTTTCTCATTTAGTGATTATCTTACAATGGCAATGCTGCATTTTATTTGTTTTTTTAAAAAAGTTTATTCTCCATCTGTTCCATTTCTATGGTTAGTGAACTTTCTTTATCATTTTGTTTTATTTTTTTTTCGAGCTACAGCATGTTAACAGGCCAGTCCAGCAGCCTGCATTGCCCAATTACCCCCATGTAACCTACTAACTCATACATCCTTTGGAATGTGGGAGGAGACTAGAGCATCTGGAGGAACCAGGCGTGGTGACGGGGGGATCGTGCATATTCATATCGTATCATATTTTACTGTTTAGTCATTGAATTAAATATTTGTGTTAAGATAAATAAGAGAATACTATGGTGGAAATCATCATTGCAATGATTAATTGGTTAAAATACTGAACTGATTGCTGTTTGACTGTCTGTTTTTCAGGAGTGCCAGTTTTTCTCAGCCTATGCATTTCCCTGGCTCCACAATGAGGGATGGAGAGACCACCACACAAAGGTCACCACGGGGTTACTCACATTGTGTCAACGGGATCAGTGGACAAATTCAGGGTTTTCATAGTTTACCAAAACCAGCAAAACAACATATGGAGCAAAGAGACGCCATTGCTTACAACTTGCCTAGGAGTCTGGGGTCTGATGAAGTAGTCAGATTTGACTCACCAGGGTTAGACAACGACGATGAAGCAGTGTACACATACAATACTCCCAATAACACTCTTTGTAGACGGCTTAGTGAGATTTCCACGGACTCTAATGATATTCCGTCCACACCTACGTCCGTCTACCATATTCCAAGGACATTCACCTTTGACAAAAACCACAACACGCTATCCACAAACTCTGGTGAGTCAGCTTCTGCACCCCCTCCAAGGCCACCAAAACCTACACAAGTAGATTGGAAGTCTGAAAGAAATAGTCCTAAGCAGCATTCTCGAAATGGCAAAGGCAAGCAAACAATGTCAGCAGCAACGATCCCCAGAAGGAACACCATTCCAGCAGTGGATAGCAACAGACTTCACAGAGGTAAATGATTTGAATGCAGAAGTAATGTATTTTGAAATAACTTGCTCTTCAAGTTACCCTCCCTACACTCAGACCTTGAACCAGAACTCCATCTCTCCAAACGTTATTCCTGACCAGAACTTGTCATTACTGGAATACCCCTGATCGGTCCAGTTTCACTTGTCTCTAAACTACACAAAAAGCAGGAAACCTCACAATCTAGAAATAAAATATTCGCAGAAGCACTGCACAGTTAAAGAAGAACCTGGGAAGAGACATGAGAGTCGACAAAGTGGGAACTAATTCAAAAGCTTCTAGCACTTCCTGTCTATGACTTGAAAGCAGATTATTAATGGGTCAATGGAACTGAAACCTACAATAATGTAATCCAAAGCTAAAGAAAACACATTCACAGAATTGTAGGGTGAATGGTAATATAATATTAATGCCAAACAACACTGTGTAACAGAATGCACATAATGGCATTTTAGCAGCACTGAGGATATAAATTTATTGTATAGAACCATACAGAAGAAGAAAATCCAGGTTTAAAATCTAATTGCTGAGTTTGAAATATTACTAAACAAGAAGAATAAGGGGAGATCTCGTTAAAACCTATCGAATATTGAAAGGCCTAGACTGAGTAGAGGTGGAGAAGATGTTTCCAATAGTGGGGTAGTCTAGGACCAGAGGACACATCCTCAAGAATAGAGGGACATTCCTTTGGAGATGAGGAGGAATTTCTTTAGCCAGAGGGTGGTGAATCTATTAAATTCATTGCCGCAGATGGCTGTGGAGGCCAAATTATTTGATATACAGTATTTAAAGCAGACATTGATATGTTCCTGATTCGTAAGGACATCAAAGGTCATGAGGAGAAGGTTGAGAAGGTATTAGTTCAGCAATGATCAAATGCCGAAGCAGACTCAATGGGCCGAATGGCTGACTTCTGCTCCTATGTCTGATGATCATGAAATTTGTTGTTTGGTGTCAATCAGCAGTACAGTTAATAAACAGTGAAAAGAGGAATGACAAGGTAGTGTTCATGGGTTTATGGACTCATAACTTTGGTGACAGAGAGGAAGGGGCTGTCCTTGAAACATTGCATGTAGGTGTTCAGGCTCCTGCACCTCCTCACCAGTGGTAGCAGTGAGAAGAAGGCATGTCCCAGATGGTGAGGGTTCTTAATGGTGGATGTCACCTTCCTGAGGCATGCTTTTTGAAGATATGCTCAACGGTGGGGAGAGTTGTGTCAGTGATGGAGCTGCAGTGAAGTCACGGTAGCACTAGTAGCAGCCTGTCAATAGGTCAAAGTGCTACCTTCCCTGTACCAGATATGTAGCTGGGAAACAGCGAGTGGAAGAACTTTCCAACAAATTAAAAAAGCCATGTAGAAACAAAGAGAGAGACAACATTTACATTTACTCATGCCAATGTTGGATACTGATGTTTTTGGTCTGTGGTTCTTTGGAAGTCAAGAATGAGGCATAAAACTTGTTGCTTACAGCCATTTTTATTAAGTGCTGAAAGAGCAAAGGAATTAGGACAGTGAAGTAGCAAAAGCAAAGATTAGTAGCAAGGAGAAGATGAAGGTGGAAAGAGGCCAATCCAGTGTGGTCTGGCCATCTTATACCAATTTGCTAGCAGCAATAAATTCCATTCAAATTCCATTGCTTAAATCAACCAATAAGATAGCCCCATTCAAGTAATGTGATGCCCACCATAGAACCAAGCAGCTTCCAGAGAGATGCAGAGGAACTGTAACCACTAGAAAACGTATTGAGTAACAGAATATACACAAGTAACTATATAAAATACAAAGAAGCAAAAGAAAGTTGAAGTACAAGAAAAGTAACAATTTTGCAAACTAATCCAACATCCCCCCCGCCCGATTCTGAATCACACATTAAATCATTACATCTGAAAATTCACAGGCAGAAAACTTGTACCTATGTTAAGTATAAAATAATCAAAAACTTCAGGTTATGGGAATATCAAAGGGTATTCATAGGATTACGTAATTGCTATGTAGATTATTTTTGTAAATAGGCATACTTATCTGAGCTTGAACTGCTCTATTAATAATTGCCTCTATACAAGAAAAAAAAGATGTAAATCATGATAAAGCATATCAGGACAAATATTTTAGCTTGTAATATTGAGTAACCTCAGCTTCCTAGATTTAAATGAATCTAATCAAAGAAATCCCATCCATCAGATTGATGTATTTTAGCCATTTCTTTATGAATATGATCGGCCAAATCAGTTACGTCCTCAGACTTGTCAGGTATGTAAGTACAACACTCCTTGCCTATAACTGCCCTCCCCCAACTGCTAAAAGAAGATCTAATTCCATACAATTTTAAGGAACCATCTTGCTATTTCTGTTATTACTTTTCCCAAGGCATCAGCTGTGTCATTGCTTACACTTTCTAAAGCTGCAGCAACATTTTTAAGCTCTTGTATTCTTGCAACACCATAAAATGGGAATAAAATTGATGCAAAACAAGCTCCTACTGAAATGTCTCATTTCTGGACTCAGAATGTAAAGATAAGTTCTGTATATGTCACATGGCAGGAAAGACAAGCAAAATAATAAAATGGTAAACAATTACGTGGAAGAGGTACAAGCCCCATTTCTGCACATAGAAACATAGAAAATAGGTGCAGGAGTAGGCTATTTGGCCTTCGAGCCTGCATCGCCATTCAGCTTGATCATGGCTGATCATCCAACTCAGAACCCTGTACCTGCCTTCTCTCCATACCCCCTGATCCCTTTAGCCACAAGGGCCATATCTAACTCCCTCTTAAATATAGCCAATGAACTGGCCTCAACTGTTTCCTGTGGCAGAGAATTCCACAGATTCACCACTCTCTGTGTGAAAAAGTTTTTCCTAATCTCGGTCCTAAAAGGCTTCCCCTTTATCCTCAAACTGTGACCCCTCGTTCTGAACTTCCCCAACATCGGGAGCAATCTTCCTGTATCCAGCCTACATAAAATACATATGAATTTAGACCATTTCTTATTGCTTGACAAAACCTAGTTGAACTGTAATATTTTTCTGATGGGTGTCATCAATGAAAATTCTACAGTCATTACCCCATTTAGGTCAATGTAAAGTATAATTGCATAATCTGTGCCCTTCTGGAATGGTACATTCTGAACTCAAGCAAAAGGTAGCTTTTATGGTGAACACATGAAAAGATTTAATAACTTTTCTTATTTAAGTTTTAATAACTTATTTAAGATTTAATGTCCCCTCCTTTACTCCCTGTATACCCATGACTGTATTGCCACCCACAGCTCCAATCTGCTAATTAAATTTGCCGACAACACTACATTGATTGGCCTTACCTCAAACAATAAGGAGGTGGTCTACAGGGAAGAAGTCATCTTTCTGACACAGTGGTATCAAGAAAACAGTCTCTCCCTCAATGTTGCAAAAACAAAGGAGCTGATTGTGGACTACAGGAGGAATGGAGATGGGCATCTCCCTATTGACATCAATGGATCTGGGTTGAGGGTAAACAGCTTCAAGTTCCTCGGCATCCACACCACCGAGGACCTCATATGGTCTGTACATACCGGCTGTGTGGTGAAAAGGCACAACAGCACCTCTTTCACCTCAGACAGTTGAGGAAGTTTGCTATGGGCCCCCAAATCCTAAGAACTTTCTACAGGGGCACAATTGAGAGCATCCTGACTGGCTGCATCACTGCCTGGTATGGGAATTGTACCTCCCTTAATCGTAGGACTCTGCAAAGAGTGGTGCGGACAGCCTAGCGCATCTGTAGTTGTGAACTTCCCATGATTCAGGACATTTACAAGGACAGGTGTGTAAAAAGGGCCCGTAGGATCATTGGGGACCCAAGTCATCCCAACCACAATCTATTCCAGCTGCTACCATCTGGGAAATGGTACCGCAGCATAAAAGCCAGGACCAACAGGCTCCGGGACAGCTTCTTCCACCAGGCCATCAGACTGATGAACTCACACTGATTTGAATATACTCTATATTACATTGACTGTTCTATTTATTATAAATTACTATGATTGCACATGGCACATTTAGATGGAGACGTAACATCAAGATTTTTACTCCTCATTATGTGAAGGATGTAAGAAAAAGTCAATTCAATTCAAACATTAAATGTAGATTTAGAGATATCCCAGAATAAGACACGAGTTGGGTCAGATATGATATAATTCCTTAAATCATGCTGATTATGTTTACATGAATGACCTAGTTCAAGATGGTATGTGAGGGTCATGATTACTGTATATTTATGTCTCCTTTGAGAATAGTGAATCATGGGCACAATGTCAATATCACCATTGCTGGATTGTGACAATGAACTTTGCTAAAGAATGACAGTGCATGTTTTTTCTACATCTGCTTGATTACCTAGCATTGGTGAATATTTTGAAGTGTGAGGTACTTATTGACATACTGAACAGGTGGAGGCATCAACAGCATCGGCAAATTCATCTGATACTCACTGGTATACATTGAGTCATCTCTATTGACATTGTGAGAAGGGAAAATTGGCAAAAATGTAAGAACAAATAATAATATTAGAACAAACCTCATGATGTCCAATAGTTATTGACTTTGTTCAAAGCTTTCTGACTGGTTAGTGATTTGCTCACTGTAGCCCAGCAGCGTAGGCACTGAGTCAGAGGTTACTAGTACATTAACCTCAGTAAAGCACACAAAACGCTGGAGGAACTCAGCAGGTCAGGCAGCATCGTTGGAAAAGAGTAAACAGTCACTGTTTTGAGCTGAGACCCTTCAGGACCCTTCGCTCTTCCTGCCATGCTGAGTTCCTCCAGCATTTTGTGTGTATTGCTTGGATTTCCAGCATTTGCAGATTTTCTCAACATTAACCTCAGTGAGTGTTATCCTCGCTTACAGTAGCTAGCACGTATCCACTTACACTTATCTTTTACTGCTGAATTAGTAACTGACAACACTTGATAATGACCTTCCCTTCAAACTCCCAGTAGTTCCTTACACATTTTTTTAAGATCAGGAACCACTCACCAGGAGTCCAAGTGGCAGAAACCTGTTGAGAAGCAGACTGTACATCTTGGGTTAACTTCACACAGTAATTAACTGAACTGTCTGCCATGATGTGTGCAGTATATCAGCCTTTCTGAGATCAAAAGTTTCTGGCAATGTTATAAGGTATCCTGTTGCGAACTTGAATGGATTTAACTTAGTTTACTTGCGTGGGGTTCCTATAAGACCATAGGAAGAGCTGTAGGTCATGGTACACCTTCTTCAGGATACTTAATCAGATGTTGTTTGATGAGTTCATTCATTCATTTGACTTGTCCCGATAACTCTGGGTGATGTGGCAATGGAAAGACCAATCAATGTTCATCAGTCGACATAATTCCTGACAAATACTCCCAGTGAAATGTGGTCCTTGGTAAGAGTTTTTGCTGTGTGTATGGCAGTGGCTTTCCTTGTTGGAATTGCTTCTGAAAACTTTTTCACGATTACCAGTATGTCTGAGTATCCTTGACAGTTCAGCAAAGGAATGTGATCCATCGCAACTGTGACACGTCCTTTGGCCTTGAGTCATCCACCACTGTTCGAGTTTTCTCTGCACACTTATGTAATCCTTGTATGCCAATAACGTAACCACAGTAAGCAATGCTTGATTTAAAGAATTTGCACTTGTCACATCATGCTCTGAGCCCGTAATCTTGTAATCTTTTTTACACTTGTTTGAGATTTTGGAGGTGATCCTTGTCATCGTCACTGATAACAATGATGTCATCCAGGTAACACTAAGTGTCTGGGCAGCCTGGCAGCACCTGGTGCATGGCTTTCTGCCAGAATGCAGGTGCAGATGCTATTCCAAAAATAAGCCTCTTACAGCAAAAAAGCCCTTTGTGAGTGTTTATAGTGAGAAACGCTTTGGACTCTTCTTCCATCTCCATCTTTGCTGAAGTGTTTCCCCCCAAAAAAGGTTGCTAAGATATCCTCTATCCTGGGCAGGGACTACTGATCTAATTTCAGTATTAGGTTGATAGTGACCTGAAAATCACCACAGATCCTAACAAACCCATCCTTCTTGGCGACGGGGGCTACTGGCATTGCTCATGGGCTTCTACTCAACTTTGGAAAGAATTCCTTCAGCCTCCATGCAATCTTGCTCACTGGCTATTTTATCATGGATGATATAAGGAACAGTATGGGCTTTGTAAAACTTAGGTGTGGCATTTTCATTTAACACTCTTTTACCATGATATGCTTGAGATTTCCAGTGCCACCCTTGAACACTGCTGTGGCATCATCCAGTACCATTCTTAATTCACTTTTAATTGACTCTATTGTCGGGGATGTGGCATACAAATGATGGATGGATCTCCAACCCAGTGGTAGATGTCTCAGCCAATCACAGCCCCATGTGGTAAACAGTGGGTCTTTTGTGGAGTCGTCGTATTAGGCTCGTCTACTGATATTGTTGACCATCAACGGTGAAAGCCAACCACGGTTGACACTGAGGCACTTATAATCTGGACCTGAATCAATTGGGCATATGAATAAGTGTAAACCATTCGTGTGATGGCTTCAGGGCATTGAAAATAGTTGATGGCCCTGCCACCAAAGGGGATAGACCATAAGATCATAAGACATAGGAGCAGAATTTGGCCATTCAGCCCATCAAGTCTGCTCTGCCATTTCATCTTGGCTGATCCATTTCCCTCTCAACCCCATTCTCCTCCTTCTCCCAGTAACCTTTCAGGCCCTGACACATCAAGATCCTATAAATCTCCACTTTAAGTGCACCCAATGACCTGGCCTCCACAACTGCCTGCGGCAACGAATTCCGCAGATTCACCACCCATTGGCTAAATTCCTCATTTCTGTTCTAAATGGATGTCCCTTTATTTTGAGGCTGTACCCTCTGGTCCTAGACTCTCCCACCAAAGAAAATATCATCTTCACATACATTTTATTGAGGCTTTTCAACATTCAGTAGGTTTCAATGAGACCGCCCACCCCCCACCCCCCACCCCTTCTTCTAAATTCCTATGAGTACAGGCCCAGAGGCTTCAGTCGCTGCTCATTTCTTTCCTGGAATCATTCTCGTGAATCTCCTCTGAATCCTCTCCAATGTCAGCACACCCATTCTTTAATAAGGGACCCAAAACTGCTCACAATACTCCAACATTACATCCCTGTTTTTTATATTCTAGTCCTCTTTAAACAAATGCAAACATTGCATTTGCCTTCCTCACCACTAATTCAACCTGCAAATTAACCTTTAGGGAATCCTGCCTGAGGACTCCAAAGTCCCTTTGCAAGTCAGATTTGAATTTTCTTCCATTTAGAAAATGTTCTATGCTTTTATTTCCTGTACCAAATTCATTTTATTGACAGTCAAACAAAAGAATACGGTGGTGTACACTAGACAATTTTCTCCATCAATATCTATTAGGAACTAATACATAGTTTTTTAATACTGTAGTACTTATAGTACAATATTGCTTGTTTTCTAACTTGTTCGGTATTTCATTCAAATATATAATTTGTTATTCAGTTAAACCATAGTTTGTGTTTTTTTAAATACCTTTTTAACTATTTCCATGAAGCATTGACTAATTGGGCCAAGATGTACTGGTCCCGATGTGTCCCAATTAATGAGAATCCACTGTATTAGTCAATGGTATTTTGCATCTTTGGGCAATACATTTGGTTATACATGTTAGCTCAGCTCCTAACTCTAATAAGAATTCAGCACATTAATTTCCAGTTAGTAAGTTAACATACAAGCTGCCCTGTTGGCAGGGATTGAACTTGTTGTTGAGCTTGTTTGTCCACCTTGATTTCTATACCAATAACTTCTGGCCTAATGTCTTTTTTTTTTATTTTAAACCACAAAACTGATGTTTTGTCCTTGAGGATTGGCCTAGAAGATGTGGCTCAGACTGAGATTGCTACGGTACACATGGTGAATTTCAGTCCCACTTTTTCTGTTGGTCCTTGGGTATTGGGTGTTGGCTGTTGACTTTCCTGCAGCAAGCAATGACTATTGATCCATGGTCAGTGGCTGTTGATCAACAGTAACTGACCCACTTGTAATGATCTTATTCAGACTTCATTATCTAATTCCACTTGTTTGGCAGCTTGCACTAGCTCACCACATGGAACAACAACTTCATTCCAATTCATTTTTGTCAGCTGCACCATTTTGGCTATACCTGGTTTCAAGTCATCCATAAAAGTTAACTCCAAGGATTATATGTAGAGTCCTCTATGTTATCTTCATTTATTCCCAGAACTGCAGAATAACTTAACCACCCTTGCCTGTAGCATTCCTCATATTCAGAAACATCCTCAAAAGTCTTCTGCTTGCAATCAACCACTTTCTCCAATCAGTCTGTATTGCAGCCTGTTCTTCCAATCATCCTGATCATCTTGTATATTTTGTTTATCACCTCCCATGTTGTTGTCAGCACTATGATTCAACTGTCTGATTTGATGAGAAGACAACATAGCAGCCAAAATTTGGATGCCATCATATTGGTGCAGTTTGTATATGTTCTTCGTACGTTGAATGTCTTCAAACTTCCTTTTCTAAGATGTGAAACTTCTTTGGACCATTTATCAATCTTTTCTGATTCAGTTGGTTGATGAAAAACCATCTGTCTCCTTTCATTGGTTGCATCTTCACTTCGTTGGTCTTTATTGGAGCAAGGCGTGACATAGCTGCCATCCTATTCTTTCATCACTGATATCCTCACACGAGTCACTAGAGGTTGTTGTACAGTTCAAGTCGTGTCCGTCATGTAATTCTTCATAGTTCAGATAGTGGTGTTGTCTCAGAGAACTGTCCGGCAGCAGGGGTGTTTCCCATGGAGAAGTGTCACTAGGAGGAACCCCCACCTGAGGTCCCTGCTGGGCTTTCTGATACTGCTTCAGTTTATTTCAAAGCTCTGTACAATGTACTTTCATTTGATTACACCCATCATACTCATTCAGTTAATGCAAAGATTTGTTCTTTAGAGTTTTTACTGTCTCTGTCAAACCACTTGTTGTAGTTTATCACAGTTTTCCCTTTCCTTTTCCGTTTGTTCAGTTAAGTCACTAATTCGGTTCTCAACCTGACTGCATGTTGGCTTCAATTTACAGATCTGTTCTTCTGTCGCAGTGTGCTCACACTTTCGTAACTGAGATATTACTGCTAACGTTCAGCTGTTATTTATCCTTCCCTGAAGGCATTCTTTGGACTTTATCCCATACCTTCTCAATATCATACAAGAGCCACATTTCATGAGATTCAACATTGATGGTATATTCTGTATCATCCAGAATATTTCATCAATCTTATCAAATTGAAATATTTTATTCATGTAAGAACTCAAATTCTTAGTCATCTGTTCACGTGTAACTGGAGATTCAGCTCCCCCTAGGTTTCACGACTTTGGCCATTGTCTCAATTCTGCAGTTGAAGTATTGTTTCAATGCAATCCAATATTATTGAAGTGTAATCATAATTATCGTAGGATTGCAATGAGAATTATCTTTATAGGATTATAATCAAAATATTGTTTTAGGATGTTTTTAAGCACTAGATTACAATTGGTAAGTTTCTTAGATACTCTATTGGTTAGTACAAATTTAATTTGAGCTCGGTGTTAATTTTAGTGCTGATCTGATTTTTCCACATTAGCCACATGTAATAGAGGTTTCCTTCACTCTGAAACTTCCACCAGATGACGTATTGAAGCAAGGACTAGGTGATTTCCCAGATGATTTGGAAAATAAGGATGAAGATCGTATTTCCTTTTTAAATATGCACTTCAAAAGTTTCCATTTAATCTGGGACCCTTCGGAGTGCTATACTTTTCAACCACATGCTGACTGTGCCAAAATTGTTGGATACTGATATTTTTGATCTAGGGTTCTTTAGAAGTCAAGAATGAGCCACAAAACTTATTGCTTATGGCCATTTTATTAAGTGCTCAAAGAACAAAGGAATTAAGGAAGGGGAGTAGCAAAAGCAGAGACTAGTAGCAAGGAGAAGGCAAAGGCAGAAAGAGGGCAATCCATAGTGATTGGCCTTCTTATACCAATTTGCCGGCAGCAATAAATTCCGTCAAATTCCTTTGCTTGAATCAGTCAGTAAGATAGCCCACATTCAAGTAACGTGATACCAGGGAGCTTCCAGAAAGATAGAGGAGCTGTAATCACAAAGAAACACACCAAATTCAAGTAACGTGATACCTATCATTGGAACCAAGGAGCTTCCAGAAAGATAGAGGAGCTGTAGCCACCAAGAAAACTTTATAAAAATAAAAACCAGCGTAAGGAAGTTAAATTACAAGGAAAATAATAGCTATACAGTCTAATCTAACATCAGTTCCAAACCAATCTGAGAACCAGAGCTAGAGGGGCAAGCATTATGCTATAGCGATGGGAATTTCCTTGAATGACGAGGGAAGGGAGAAGGACCTTTGTTTCACTGTGATGGATATTATCCATATAATCATATAACAATTACAGCACGGAAACAGGCCATCTCGGCCCTTCTAGTCCGCGCCAAACTCTCACTAAAGGAAGATTATGCTGTAACTACTCAACCTTCACAGACTAGTTCACTTCCCTGTTTATTCTCCATGGCGTGTTTAGCTGCCAATGCCCACTATTAGAGCAGCGGGTCCCCTCTACCTACCAAGGAGAAGATACTTCCAGCTAATAAAGTAGTTTACAACACAATTCATTTATTTTCAGCTATACATACTTAAATCCAAACAACATTCTTAAAACACATTTAAAACTCAGAGGATTTCTATCTTAAACATTTCCCAATTCTCACAGAGGATTTCTATCTTATCTTGAATCTTGAAACATTTTAAAACTTTTTCAAATTACTAAACTATTTCTATAACAAACCATTTCCAAAACCTAAAGCATTAAGCATTTCTTAAACACAAAGGATAAAGCAAAATGACAAAGGATTTCCAAAACACAGGTACAATTCCTATAAATTGAAAAGACATACCAGAGATACAGACAAACGAGTTGTCCATCACAGAGCTGGAGAAATCGGTTGTAGTTCTTCCATGTTTCTTGATCTTGCTTACCCCGTTCCTAATAAGCCTGAACTGCTTGCTACACTTATCCCCTTTCCAGCCATTTGAGAGGCTTTCACAAGCATGTGATATTTTCTCGGATTTCCTTTTAACATCTTTTGGAGACATAGATCTTAGCTAGCTGCCATTAATACTATAAAGCTAACTTTTTTTTAGTAAATAAACCTTTCAAACTATAAACATATCAGTTATTGATATGCTAAATGATATTATTCATTCGTTCCATGAGCTTCCTTGAACTAAGCAACTTAAGAGTCAGCTTGTTATGGTCTTTCTTTTTTTAAAATTGGGTTCTTTGGGTCTCTTGCTTGGTGGCTGTAAATAAATGTCAAGGTGTATAGTTTATAGATTCTTTGATAATAAATGTACTTTGAATCTTGTATGTTTGAAACAACCCAAATTAAACAACTGATTATCTTAAACAAGAGAAAATGTTCACTTGCTGAAAATCCGAGCAACACACACAAAATGCTGGAGGAACTCAACAGGCCAGGCAGCATCTGTGGAAAAAGTACAGTCGGCGTTTTGGGCCGAGACCCTTTGGATTATCTTATACTCTATTCTTGAACATTAATAAAGCAGGTGCAGGGACTGTCTAGGGGCAGAGCATCCTCAAAATACAGAGACTACTTGCAAAGCTGGTCTGTAAAGAGTGCTCTTCATTCACATTTTAAGAACTGAGAACTAATTTACATTTACAACCTGAAGTTAAATAAAATGTTAACTGGGAATTTACTAACAACTGTTTCATCTTACAAGATGCTGTGTTTAGAAAGCAAGGTTAGCAAAAAAAAAACCACCAGTAAGTGAATATCTATCACATGTGGATATGTAGACTTATTTTAAAAACTTCTAACTAGTGTTTCTGCCTTATTAGCTTCTTCATGTGAAACATACGACCGTCCCAGCCTTACTTCAAATACTGAGGGGCGCTCCGTGGAGTCTGTTAATGATGGATTCAGCTCTTACTTGGTAAGAAGCACAATTACATTTTTTCAAACCATTTACACACATTGGCTTCATTTATTTCTGACTCTTTGCTGCATATTATACTGTATGATGTATTCTGCTATAAATATTGCTTGTACTGTAAGCCAATGTTTCGACTGAAGTAATAGCAATCTCTTTCATTACCTTGTGACAATTTCTGGGATCTGCCTGTGTAGAGTTGTTCGATGATATGATCTCCCAATCTGCTTCAGATTAGAGGAGGCCGCACAGGGAGTACTGGATATAATAAATGACTTCAGTTGACACACACAGATGAAGTACTGTCTCATCTGGAAGGACTGATTAGCATCCTAAATAATAGTGAGGAAGGAAGTATAGGGGGAGGTGTAACATTAACACGGTTGCAGGGACAAGTACCCGGAGGGGAACGGGTGAGGAGGGCTGAGTCATGGAAGCAGCGATCCATGCAGAAAGTATAGGGCAAGGCAAGGGAGCAGATATGCCTGGTGGCGGGATTCTGTTGCTACTGGCGGAAGTAGTAGAGATTGATTCCCGTTCCAAAAGGTCAGTCCATGGCCTTCTCTTGTGCCACAAAGAGGCCACCCTCAAGGCGGAGGAGTAACGCCTTATATTCCATCTGGGCACATTGATTTCCCTCCCCCTCCCCTCTTCTTCTATTCCCCATTGTGGCCTCTTACCTCTTCTCACCTGCCTATCACCTCCCTCTGGGTTCCATCTGCCTTCCCTCTCTCTTACAATCCACTCTCCTCTCCTACCAGAGTCATTTCCCTCCATCCCTTTACCTTTCCTACCCACCTGACTTCACCTATAACCTTCGAGCTATCCTTCCTTATTTTATTCTGATATCTTTCCCCTTCCTTTCCTGTCCTGAAGGAGAGTCTCGGCCCAAAACGTTGACTGTTTGTTCTTTTTCCCAGAAGCTAGCTGACCTGCTGAGTTCCTCCAGTATTTTCTGTGGGTTCCATTGAAACTTATGTAGTTGTGCTTTTGGATTAAATTGAGACAAATCTTTTGTGCCTTCACAGAGAACAAAGTACAGAGATTCCCAGTCAGAAAGTGTGGAATCTGAGGACAATTATGTGCCAATGAACCCAGGTTCCCTGTCCCCATTTGTTACAACCGGCTTGGAAAGTCATCAGGACGTGTACATACCGATGAGTCCTGGCCCCCACCACTTTGACTTTTCCGGATTCTCTTCAGCTACATTTCCGACCCGCAAAGGAAGTACAGCTTCTTTCCCTTTCAAACCTAATTTTCCTGCAGACTTGTTGCCACCTCCAGTCAACCGGAACCTCAAACCTGACAGAAAATGTGAGTTTTAGCAATTTCATCTGCATACTTCTGGAAGGTATTATTTTTATTTGGTAACAGATCTGCAAAAGTAGTGTGGTATGGTAGTTAATTTATCAGACTAGTGATGCAGAGGACATGACTAATATTCCAGAATGCCAAGTTCAAATAACATCTTGGTTAATAATACGCCTTTTAAAAAATCCTAGCCTTAAGTATGATAAACCAGGGAACTATCTGTTGTAAAATCTTTCACTCATGTCAAACATCCTACCGTCCTTGCTCTATATGGATCTGGCAAATGTGATTGAATCTTAAATGTATATAAGCCACTCCACTAGAAGTTGGTAGGAGCAGACAGCAAATGCTGGACTTCCAGTGACACCCCCAAGCAAAAAAAATGAATGTTAAAAGATGTACATTTTCAATCCCCAACATATAATCATAACATGTCGTTATAGGTTGAGTTACAAGTTCAAGTGATGCAGTGATTTACCTTTTATACAATTATTAAAGGTTTGTGAGTTTTGCTGACAAGACCACCATCTGTCCTCTGGCTGTTTCAGTGGGCAATGATGGCTTTGTTAAAGTATGACACAAATATGATGCACATTTAAGTCAAGCTGATGTGTGACTTGGAGGATGACATTCCCATAAGGCTGCTGGTCCTCTTTCATATGGATCATGTGCTATCAGATCTTTAGTAATTCCAGTGTACTGATAAATAATACATACTGCAGATAGAATTTAATGCAACACTGCTTATTCTAACAGAAGGATACTTCCAGGAATTGGCAATGTAAGGGTTAGCTCATCTCCCCATTAATATGAAATAATGCTATATTTCTCACTTCATTCATTGATGTTTATACTTTAGCCAAGGCAGGACCTTTGGAAGCAAGAAACCATGCAGTCATTGATGAACTTCCCTTCAAGTCTCCGGTTACCAGATCTTGGTCCAGGCCAGTGTAAGTTTTTATTTTAGCACACACTAGGTCACTAGTTGGAACTAACGAATAATTGTTAAAAAAGTCCACCAGTCTTTTAAAAGTTGTTGTTGTTGTACTTGCTTGAAAGTTGTGGACCTTTTACAGCAGAGTGTAGTAGACACAGCTCATCACATCACAGAAGCCAGCCTCCCCTCTATAGGTCCTGTCTGTACTTCTCACTGCCTCAGTAAAGCAGCCAGCACCATCAAAAAACCTACACACCCTGGATATTCTCTGTTCTCACCTCTTCCTTTGGGCAGAAGATACAAAAGCCTGAAACTACATCCCGCCAGGCTCAAGGACAGCTTCTATCCACTGTTATCAGATTCTGTATGATAAGGTGGACACTTAACCTCACAATTACCTCATTTACACTTTACTCTGCATGGCTATTGTTTTACCTTGTTCTGTCTCTGCACTGTGTAATGATTTGGTCTGTATGAACAATATGCTAGCAAGCTAGTGTGCTGTATCTTTGTATATGTGACAATAATATACCAATACAAAAACTTAGCTTTATTTCATAGATGTAGGTTACACAAGTGCTTTGGAGCACTTATTTTACTGATTCCTTTCTAAAAACCCTTATCCTATTTTTGCTGTTGAACATGATTATGGTTTTGCAGGTAACTTGTTGTGATTGTGTACTTAATAACCAACAATAATGGAAATTCTCTGTAGGTTGGAGTGCATCTTTAGAGAGTAAAGCAGGGTTAATGTTTCAGGTTGATGGCCTATCATTAGAAGCAGAAAAATACTGGAAATCAGTTGTTAAGGGATTAGAATAATGATGGAGTGGGGGAAATGAGTGTGAGTGGAAAGAACAGAAGGAATGCTCACACAGTGTCAGTTGCTTCCAGAAATGCTCTTTTCTCCCCATGGGATTCAATTTAGTTTTTCTACCAAAGCTCAGTTTCAGAGTAATTTTTCTCCCTTGGCAACTGTCTGATGTTTTCAATGATTCAACTGAAATTCAACCTTTCATGTTTTGGATTACAGGCCAGCCACGATATTTAGCAGTCCTCAAGCTCTGTACTTAACATAATACAAGCTCAATCCACTACCAAATCTGGGCAAACTCTCTCTTCAACAGCGCCATTTCTATCTACTGCATTAATAAACCACTTCACTTTTTCTTTCATGATTCCATTCCTCAACAGCTCTTCGGTATCATCACTCCTGCTCATCAATCTCAGGTTCTCAGATCACGACTCTGAGTAAAGACTTTTCTCCTTATCTCAGTCCTAAATCTCTTGCTCTATAATTTAAGTACCTCAATCTGTGACACCACCACCACCATTCTAGGCAGGAGAAGCATCCTTCCATTTCCTGTCTATGCACAATCAATAGTAATATACAGGCATTAAAAATTAACATATTTTAAATAATTTAATCAGGTTGCAGGGTGTCACAATTTTTCTCACAGTAGACAATTTTCATAAACCTCCAGCATCAATTCTCCAAGGACTGGTCACTCTATTGAACTTTATTGTGAAATGGATGGGCTTTAACTACATTTTATTTAATAAAATTTCTTCTATGATTGGTTCCAGAGCTGCTGTAAACCCCATTTCTTCACAAATTTGCCGCCCATTGTCAACACAGAGTGTCACCAGCACTGACTCAGGAGACAGTGAAGAGAATTATGTTGCAATGGTAAGTGGGTGAAAAATATGTGCCACCCAGTTCAGTTACGAATTACATAACCAAAGTAAGCAAAGATACCATCTTACCACATTAAAGTTCAATTTTCATATCAATATTTATAGTTGTAATGGCTTGCACATTAGCTGAAGTATGTAAATATTTTGCTTGAGTCTAAATGATACAAAGGCTAATTTATTCCCAGCAAATTTTTTTGAAATACCACACTTCATGTTTTTAATGTTCTCCAAATTTTAGAGCCTATTCTACAAACTTGGCATTTTTGAAGACCCTTTTTATTATAAACTGTGATTTACATCCTGCAATAATGTGCACATGGCATTGCTTTATTTTAAAATTCACTGTAAACCTGCACAAATACTCTTAGTGGCCACTTTGTTAGGTGCACCTGTTCATTAATGCACTTATCTAATCAGCCAATCATGTGTCAGCAGCTCAATGCGTAAAAGCAGGCATTTGTGGTCAAGTAGTTCAGTAGTTGTTCACACCTAACATCAGAATGCAGAAGAAATTTGATTTAAGTGCCTTTGACTGTGGAATAATTGTTGGTGGCGTACGGGGTGGTTTGAGTATCTCAAAAACTGCTCATTCCCTGGGATTTTCATGCAAAACAGTGTCTAGAGTTTACAAACTGTTGTGTGAAAAACAGAAAACATCCAGTGAGTGGCAGTTCCATGGGCAAAAACACCTTGTTGATAGGAGAGGTCAGAGGAGAATGGCCAGACTGGTTCAAGCTGACAGAGGTTAAAAGTGGGGTTCCATTGGGGTCAATTTTGGGGCTGCTGCTGTTCTTAATTTACATTAATGACTTGGATAAGCCCACAGCAAACAAACTGGTAAAGTTTGTCGATGGCACAAAATTAAGGGGACAGGTTGATAATATTCAGGCAGCAGAATCAATACAGTTAGATCTAAACGAAACCCAGATGTGGGCAGAGAAATGGCAGGTGAAATTTAATGTAAGTAAATGTAAAATATTACATATTAGAAGTAGAAATATTAGATATAATATACAATGGGGGGGGTCTTGAGTTAGAAAGTGTACTGTATGAGAAGGATTGGGTGTCCTGGTAGGCTCATCGGTATCTATCTAGACAATGCTCAGAAACTATTAGAAAGGCCAATAGAAGGTTGAGCTAAATAATGCACTCAGTGGAATTTATGTCTAGAGACATAGAGACATCCTCCTCAAGCTGTATAATGTGCTTCTGAGGCCACGCCTTGAGTACAGTATACAGTTTTGGCTCCATCTTTTTTGAAGGATGTGAAGGGCCTGGAGAGTCTAGAGAAGGGTGACGAGACTCATTCCAGGTTTGCAGAGTATGAGCAATGAAGAAAGACTGAAAGAATTAAATCTTTTTAGCCTAAATAGGTGTAGAAGGAGAGGCGACATGATAAAAGTGTTCAAACTCATTAATGGTATAAGTAAGGCCGATGCCAGCTGCTGCTTCAAAATTAATCCATCAACAAGGACATGGAGCCATAGGTGAAGACTGGTTAAAGGGAGCGTATCTTTACACAGAAATTTGTGGACACGTGGAACAAACTACCTAGTTGTGTAGTTGAGAGTAGTACCTAAGAGACTTGGACTTGGCTAGACTTGGAGGCCATTCCTAGATAGTAAAATTCTGACTCTCAGAATCATACCTTTCAACCAGCATTGCAGATTCTTTGTGCACACGTCTCACAGACAAGGTGGGTCCATTAGAATTGACTGCACAATTGTAAGGAACAAGTGCTCCTGGAAGCATTCAACTTTGATTCCAAAACCCATGAATTCTCATAGCATCAGGACATTTATGGGCAAGGAGACATCCTGTTGATGATCACCAAGAACAATCTCTCAGTTGATCAAGCAGTATCCTCTGTACTCTATACCAATTGGATCAACAATATGAGGGTGATAGGGCAGAGAATACATTTTAGATTAATGACTTCTCTACCTATGGGCTAAATCAAGCAAATTCTGAGGGGTACAGCCAACAGATTGTGCATTTCAAGACAAGAGAAACATTATGTAAATAATTTACACATCCTTGACAATCTACCTGTGACAGATGCATCTGTCAATAACAACATTGATCAAACCACTTCATAATTCCTTTGAAGTCAGTCTTCTCTGTGAGGACATACTGCGGTTGCAACATCACCACGCTAAATAAAATAAACTTAGAGAAGATCAGAGAGCTCAAAGCATGCTATAGGTGGATTTACAAAATCAGACTACGGCTATTTCTTCAAAATACACTTCACATGAACAAACAGAAAGAGAGAAGTGGGACATGAATTCATCACAACCTTGGTGTATTTGAAATGATTTGGCAATGATCCAATGCATTGATGGTTGCTTAAACAGAAAAACAGCTAAAATGTTTGAAATCTATTCCCTTCATAAAAACAAAGAAAAATGAATAAATATTCATGCATTCCAACCAAAGCAAAGAAAGATATTTTTTATGAAGCATCTTTCATGATCACTAAGTGTCTTAAAGCACTTTACAGATAACAATGTACTTTTAAGATGTAGTCACTATCGCAATGTAGAAATAGTCCACTTCCTTAGGCTCCATTAGTTCATTCACTGTCTCAAGACGTCTTGAGTTTAAAATAAAATATTGCTGCAGTAGAAGGGAAGAATTTTCATTGTTGCAGGGTTCCAACATTTGGGTTCCCATTCTAAAAATGTCCAAGTGAATCAAAATAATCAGTTTAATTTAGCACAGTCCTGGCAGTGCTTTATCCTGTGTCTTTGCAAAACCTGTTTCATTATGTACTAAATGTTTGTAATAGTCATCCGCCTGTTCTGTCTGTTAGCTCATTCATAGATTTGATAAATGAAACTAAGCCTCTTAAGTAGGATCATGTGCAGGAAATTAAATTTGCAGGCATTTAAAGCAGCATATGCACTCATTCTTAATGTTATGAGACAAATGTGCACATGCAACCATAACTTTGTTATACATAATTTTGTTGTGGACACATATTCATGAAACACATGATCCTGCTTGATTCCTTTTATAAAGAAGTAACATTTATACTTATTGAGGAAGTGACTGGGGAATGAATGAACTGTGGATGTGAGTAATCAATGAGGAAGTATTTCATTTGTCATAAGCAAATTTGTCTGTAGCTTTAGGGGGAAAACAAATGTTTAAATAAAATAATTAATATCTTCTGTTTATAAGCCATAAACTGTAGTGGTTTTTCTAAGAGATATAAATTTATACTTACTTTGTAAATTAATCAGGCAATATTAGTGCATTCAATTTATTTTGAACTAGCAGAATCCAATGTCTACCTCTCCAATGAATGCTGTGACTGGCAGTCCTATTACAAGGAAGACTGGAAGCGTTGATTATTTATCCTTGGATTTTCAGCCCAGTTCTCCTGGTCCTCATCGAAAGGTAAATCCTTGAATTTTGATAGCATAATGTAACCTTTTTTGTTAGCAAAAATTGTAAAACTTTTCTTGATTTAAAATGTAGTAAGTGTAATTTGCTTGAGGTTAAACTACTAGAATGGAAAAACATGATTTTTTTTTTCTAAATGATTACAAAAAGGCAAAGAACTTTTTGTTTTACTTACTTTTCCTCTTCTTGGCTTAGTACAACTGAGCAGGTACTTTTTAGTCATCTAGGTCTTAAAGTATACTAACCAGTCTGGGAGAGAGTAAAGTAACAACAGACGTATTATACTTGTCTTCAGTGAAATCAAGTACTGTACTGATCTGTATCTGTTATCCAACCAGCCTTCCACATCCTCCATGACATCAGATGAAAAAGTGGACTATGTGCAAGTGGACAAGGAAAGGACCCAAGCTCTACAGAATACCATGCAGGAGTGGACTGACGTGAGGCAATCCTGCGAGGCTCTGAAGAGTCTGAAGTAGCAATGCAACTGATAAATAGTTGAAAGAAAAACTATTTTCTTAAAACATCTGGATTTTCTGGTGCAAGTTATGCCAGAAATGGGGGAAAAAGGAATTATGAAATGCCTCAAAACTTTACAAGTGAGGTGTCTTCGCCTTTTGATAAAAGCAACCACTTTATTCTACCTGTCCACATCAACAGGTTCATTCTCGGAACAGTTCACGGGCATTAGCTGAAGCAGGTTTTACAGTCCTCAAGCATTCGTAGCAACTTATATCCACTGTTGTCCTTTATTAGAATAAAATATTTGTCTGCCTGATTAGAATACTGCAACACAAGGTGAGATCACCATTTCCTCTTGCAACACTGTAAATGCCAGTTTGTGAAACTAGTACTAGTGACAAGTCTATGACCACTTATCTAGAGAATCCCATGGATTGTCATGTTTGCTTACAAAATTGAATTGGGATGCTTACTACATAACTATTTAAAGAAATAAGAACATTCCAAATCATATACGGATAATAAGTACCGAAGCATCATTGAATCGCTTCAGTGTGTGATAATTGTCTGAAACAAACTCTCAGATGAATTTTCAAAATGCCACTTAATCCTAAAACTCAAAGCAAAAAAAACTGCAGATGTTGGAAATCTGAAATAAGACAAAATGCTGGAAATACTCAGTAGTTCAAACAGCATACATTTAGAGAAAACGTTAATGTTTCTAGTGAACCTTTCATCAGAGCATAAAATGGCAATTGGTGAAAATACATTAATTCTAAGGTAGATTTATTTAAAATGACAAAGACCTGGTTATGTATGGTGCAATTATTATTATTGGAAGTGGTGATGTTTACAAACCCTTCCAAACAAATTGATTGGTTTTCATTATTTTATTGTTCTAAGGCAAAAAAACAAAACAAATAGATTTGAACTCACTCTACTGTCAACTTGTTTTGAAATCTTTTATTCGGTAATAAGAATACACAAGTTTATCCAGTGCCATAAAACTTATCAGCAGGATCCAAAGAGCATAAAATGTGAAGCAAAACAGAATTGGGGCCAAGGCTGATGGTGTTAATAGACTTGGATGAGTGGAGGCTCACGGAAACAGAAATGCCAGCATGGACTCATCGGGTCAAGTGCCACATTACTTTAATGAAATGTCTATAAAACCCACAAAAACTTTCATTTAACGAAACAGTTGCTGAGTTTCATTATGCAGTCATTGGCATTATGTGATCCCTGTCTTGGTGAGTACTTCACAGGACCACGTTTAGTTAAGATTATAAATGGGAAGATTATTTTTATGACATTACATTTTGGAGTGGGATGAGAAACTATGAAGATTAAATATTGTTCTAACTCATCACAACCTCCAGTTCAAACATGGACTGATGGGCTGAGCTTCAGAATTGAGATGTATATCAAAGCAGCATTTGTCATTAAGGAGCCCTGGGGAAAAATGAAATTTGTGGACGTCAGGGGAATGAACGCCAATGTTTAGAATCATAACCCACAAAAACAGAAGATAGTTGTGTTAGTTGGAGGTCAATCATCCCAGCTCCAAGACAGCACACAGGAGTATCTCAGGGCATCCTCAGCTGTTTTGCTAATCACTTCCCTGTCATCAGAAGATTAGCAATGGGAACATTGATTGAATAATATTCAATTCCATGTGCCACTCGTCAACAGATGAAGCACTCTGTACCTGCATACAGCAAGTCTTGGAAAACATAAAAGGTGTGAGCAGGTAACATTCACTCAACAGGTAAACAAGGCAATGACTATTTCCAGCTAGAGAAAGTCCAACCACCTACACTTGGTATTCAGTGGTCATTGTTGAGTTCCCAACCAATAACATCCTCAAGTTGAGGGATAGGAAATGGTGAATAGGGTGACCAATTACCAGAACCCCATGCCAAGCAAAACCTGTGTTGTCCTGTAACAGGTTTCTCTTCTGGCATGACAACACCTTAGCAAAATCATGAGATAGAACCACGACAGAAACTCACCTTTTATCAAAACCCACAATCCCCATCACCATGAAAGACTCAGATGAATGGGAACACCAAAACCTGTATGTTACACTTCAAGTTACACACTATCCTGATTTTAAACAATTAGTCATTTTTGTCCTTAATCTTGGAACTCCAAAGGCAACAGAACTGTGGAAGTACCTTCACCAAGTAAGCTGAGATGTTTTAAAAAGGTGACTCACTACTGCTTCTTCATGGACAATTAGACTTGACTAAGAAATGCTGTTCTTGCTAGGAATGCCCTGGGCCTAAAAGTATTGAATTATAGAACTCAGAACACCTTTAGGATTATCACTTTGACTATGAACTGAAAGGAATCTACTCTATAAATGCAAGATATGCATCCATTTGAAGTATAGTGAGCATATTATATGGTCATTAAAACACACCAAGAACAGAACCAAAGTAGACCTTTCTGCTGAGATCATGTTTGATTTGTATCTTGACTCCATTTATCTCTTTGTTTCTGTCTCTCTCTATACCACATTTACACATCTATTAATCACTAACAATAATCTGTCTGTATTGAAGCATCGAAATGTTTACCATACATATATCCTGAACTGGGAAGAGAGCTCTAAATTCCTGTTTGTTGAATGCATTCACCAAATACCATCTACTGTCTTTCAATCACTCTCACACCACAACAAAAGCCATTTAAATATTATATCCCCAGGACTGCCCCTGATTAATGCCTCTATTAGGATAAGTAGGAGCCTAGAAATTGAATCATTACATGTCCTCTTACTTTAAATGTGCAAAAACGATTTAACTTCATAGATCATATATCCAACAACTTCCAAGTGAAATCAGACAAGGTGCTTTAACATGCTTTATACATTTTTCTCCCCCTCCTCTTTCTCCTCCCTCCCCCACCCCTTGCCAACCCCTCCCGTGCCCCCCTCTCTCTCACCCTCTGACATACTCCAACCATTGCAGAGCAGTCTCCATACACTTGGGAATGTATAACACTGCTTTGTTGCTTTTTATCATTATTTAACAGACATTGTTCACATTTGCACAACATTCTTTGCACTGCTCTTTGAGGAAGGAAGCCTTTCAATATTCAATAAAGTGGATAAACTCCAGGAAATTAAGAGATGAGTAGCAAAGGGACGACAGGTTTCTCTGGATGGACAGGAACACAGAGTTGAGACTTCAAGCAAATCAGTGATCATATTAAATGGCAAAGTGAGCTCAAGGGGCCAACTGGGGAGCTCTAATTCATATGTTCATTGTACACACTTAGTGGGCACTTTATTAGGTACAGGGGTGGAATCTACTGTGGTCTTCTGCTGCTGTAGCCCATCCTCTTCAAGCTTCGAAGTGTTGTGCATTCGGCAATGCTCTTCTGCACACCATTGTAATAATGGATGGTTATTTGAGTTCGTGTCACCTTTCTGTCAGCTTGAACCAGTCTGACCATTCTCCTCCGACCGCTCTCATTAACCCACAGAACTGCCACTCACTGAGTTATTTTTTAAAACTTTTCGCACCATTCACTGTAAACTCCAGAGATTGTTGTGCATGAAAATCTGAAGAGATCAGCAATTTCCGGGATACTCAAACTGCTCTATCTGGCATCAACATCCATTCCACAGTCAAAGTTACTTTAATCACATTTCTTCCAATTCTGATGTTTGCTCTGCACAACAACTAAACTTCTTGACCATGTCGGGCAGGCTTTCAAGCATTGAATTGCTGGCACAAGATTGGCTGATTAGATATTTGCATTATTGAGCAGCTACCGGTATACCTAATAAAGTGGCCACTGAGAGCATGTCGTATATAGTAATGTAATGTGTAGTAAGCTCCTTCACAGTTTTCTCACACCAAGTGGACAGAATAATGCTTCAATTACATTCTCCAAGACTCCTTTAAAACAATGTAACATGGGATCCCTTGATATCATTCAACATGAACGTGAGCATCAGATCACTTGGTCATCACTCCACACCCACCAGAAATGGCGAAGGGGCCTAGCATCTCTCAGGCTGTCTTCCTGCCTGCCTAGTCAAGGACACCACACTTCATTTGTGGTGTTGACAGCAACTGGTCTCATCAGCCATCTCAGAATCCTCAGAAATTGGACCTCCTTGAATCTAAGAGACTGTCTGAGAGAAAAAAGAAGACATTTTCAGCAACAGAAGTTTTCCACCTCCTCAAAATTAAGGTGCTTGTGGATCATGAAAAGATTTCCACCATTGTTTTGGGAAATGCACTTTCTTCATGCACAGGATGAATTGTCAGATTTAAGGGGTACTCTGTACTTCTCTGGCTAATCACTATCAGTGCATTCCTGGACCACAACAGCAGAAGGCAAGAACTATATGTTTGCTAGGATCATAATGGAAAATATCATTGTTTGCATGAAGATAAAATTTTGCTGCCTGCATCAGTTGGTGAGGTAACACACATAAAATGCTGGAGGAACTCAGCAGGCCAGGCAGCATCTATGGAAGGGTCCTGCCCAAAATATCGACTGTACTCTTTTCCATAGATGCTGCCTGGCCTGCTGAGTTCCTCCAGCATCTTGTGTGTGTTGCTTTGGATTGTCAGCATCTGCAGATTTTCTCTTGTTTGTCTGAGGTGATGCTCTGCAGTATATACCAAGCAGATTTGGAGACTGCTGTAGGCTGCACAATCATACCAGTCATAACACAACAGCCACTGTTAGAAGAACATCAAGGAGATCCAGAGTCTAAAGTCGAATCTTGAAAGCAGTGAGAGACGGAAGAACAAAAGGAAAAGGAGGCTAACAGTAGGTTGAGCAGCACCCGCAGGGGATGGCGGGGGGGGGAGGGGGGATGTTTTCTGATGTGTCCGCACCCTCTTCTCCTAACCAAATGGAGAAGGCAGGCACTGGCCGCACTGTAATATATGGGATTCCTATAATGGAGAGACTTTTCGCAAAGATCCTGAAAAATCTCTAATGGGACCAAGCTAACCTTTTCAAAGCATATACCTTACCATCAATGCAATACACAAGTAGATAGCTGGCAAAGTGCAAGGAACAAGTAATTCCCTTGCATATCTATCTGAATTGGAAAAAGTCCATAAAATGGAACCTTACTCAAACTGTTGCACAAGATGTACTTCTACACATTAAAGGACAAACTATAATATTCATGCAGTGAAACAAACTTTTATGCTTCTCTTTTATATGGGGGTTTCAATAACTTATATCAAGGTATTCCTCAAAAATTAATCTGAAAAATTAACCCTCAAAAAAATTGGACTGCTGCCCAGACTAATGGAGGAAGTAGTCTGCTATTGCTAATTGTAGGTTACAGTTGAGCATGCTGCCTTAAAAGACTGTTGAGAGTGATGAACAGATGGGAGAGATTGTCCTGAACCTGCACACTATGTGGCCTTTTAAGACAATGAGGCAGTTGTTTGTTGGCACTCAAACTGCACTTCCATTGCATCAGTTCCTAGACTAAAGGGATGATCTATTAAAGGATCCCAAATCACACATTTATTCCTTACTATCTTCACACTTCGGAATCAATGTCTGCACAATTTCATAATGAAATGGGGTGGCAGGAGCACATCACCGTCCTTGCATTAAACACGATTTACTGCATGCCATAGAGTGAGCTGTTCACAAGGCTTCCCTGCAGAAACCAGCTGCTGACGTTCAGCACATCTCTGTTCAAACAAACACTACCATGCAGTGTCATTTCGCTGTTGAATAAAATTGGGCTAATAGAATTGTCCAAACACATGGGTAATTGGCTCACAAATGGCCATTTTACTGCCTAATAAGGACATCAAATTGCATGCCATAGAATATCGGTGTACTTGAATTGGCTGCCAGCTCTGGCTAGATCAGGAAATAACAGATCAGCTCAGAAAGAAGTGATGCAGCTTTGCGCACCAGTAGGCACTATGTAACAATGATTGTTCAGCTCTCACAAAGAAGTGCAGAGCCTTCAGCAAGGAGGTCCAGTATCCGGTCTCTCTACAGCAGCTTGCAAAAATCTGGTCATTGATATTGTTGCATGTATTCAGTCAGACAGGCTTACTTATCCTCCTATTATGCATGTGCATCACCTTATCATGAAAGCAACTGGTAATCAGCCCATTTACTGATGCACAACTGTACTATTATCAATAATGGGCTGAGGTGTAGATGGAGGAGCAATTTGCTTTAAAGGAGGCCAACATGAAAGTATTGACATTGGGCTTTTCTATTAACAAAATGATTTTCTTCTGGTATGTCACAGTAAGGGGATTCTGTCCAAGACAGATCCTGCCAGACTCTGAAATGACAGTCATAGTGAGGATCCTACTCTATCCCCCTCTCCATAAGACTTTTCTCTGCCTCCAGCATATGCTCTCCTGTATCATATTGCATAAATCTGGGAGTTTTGCCTTCTGTAGTAACCAGTATTACTGCTATTTGTTTCCCCAGGGTCTGTACTTTAAAAACCAATGCAGTTGTGTTGGGGTTGCACTAAATTGAGTTCAGTCCTATCAGGAATTTTGGCTTAGAACATTTCTTGGACAATATCACCATCATTTTGCCTCTGTTGTAAGGAAAATGCATACAATCCAATCCCTAGGCAAGTTTATCTACAATGTCAAGTCTTAATATTTCACTACATTGATTAGATTACCCATCATTCTGCCTTATTCAAAAGAATACAAGTCAATTTTACACCTCTTATGAGGTTCTCAGTTTCACAGACAAGGCATAAAGAGATCTGCTTATGTTTATACTTAGTATTAGTCACCACATTCCAAACTACAAAGCTCAATTTCTCTACTTCTTTTAACAACTACCTTACATCTGTGACCCCTGTTGTCTAACTGTAAACAGATTTTTTTTGTTTACTATTTTGATTTGGACTGTGTTGCATTTACTCTCAAACCATTACACAGGAAGCAAAATCCTTGCCTTTCTGATTTTTACATAACTGCAGCAGAAGCATCTCTTTAATAAAAAGCTCTGACATTTCTTCATCCTGGCAGATAGCTGACCCTGATTCAGAATAATTTGGAAGATGTGTAACTTGACCAAACAATGCCATATTAGGAAAAAGATCTAATGTTTTTTTTTATAGAACAAAAAGATTGATATCAAAATCATTTACAAATCAAATGCAACTAATAATGCAGCCAATTATGGTTAAACTATAAAAAATATATACATAACCTCAGAAGTACAAATCAAATTATAATTGTACTTTGGCTTTTAGTTTTGTTTGCCCCTTTAACACACGAATACGTGTATACTTTTCATAAGTATGTTCAACATGAAATAAATCTGAATTGGTCAAAGATGAAGGACTAAATAGATGATGGTTGTAGATGACAATTAGCTTCTTTAAGTTTTGGACGCTGTTCTGATTCTGGAAGCAATCCCCTTCACATGGAATAAATGTTGCAAAACATGACCTAACTTTCTGCATTGGAGAACTGAAATTGGAAATTTACTAGTGATACATTGGCCATTGATCTCTACTGTGATTCACAATGATTGTTTCAGCTCCAATTGCTCCATTCATCTTTCTTCTGCCAATTATAACTTATGCCTCAGGTAATTGTGTTCAAATCAATTGAACACTGAAGGCACTTAATCCACTTAATATTGACATTATGGAATCCTAATTAATGCTCTGCATATTTAGAGATTAATTATAGAATACATTTTTTAATTTAATGAATATGTCAATGTCTGTGATACAAATATAGTAATAAAGCAATTTGTGGAAAATGTACATATTTAGTTGAATTACAAACCTGGATTTACAATGAAGCTGGCTGTTTTAAATTGCTGTACTGTAATATAAAGACTGCACTTCAGCACACCTAAGTAAATACTTTGTTTGCAGCATTAGTATTTGAAATTTTCTTTCAATAGATTATTTCCTGAAGTAATTTTGGAACATCGAACATCCAAGAGTACAGCACAGGAACAGATCCTTTGACCCACAATGATGTGCTGATCCAGCTAAAAAGCAAATCAAAAACACCCAAACACTAATCCCTCCTACCTACACTATGTCCATCTTCCTAATATCCATGTGCCTATCCAAATGTCTCTTAAAAGCCTCTGACATATTTGCCTCTACCACCCTACCAGGCAGCATTGTCCAGCCATCCACCACTCTGGGTAAAAACATCTTACCCCTCATATTCCCTTTGAATCTGACCCCTCTGACCTTCAATGCATGCCTCCATGAACAGATTCTGGAATGAACACGAACACACATACACAAACAGTTGATGTTTCAGGCCAAGACCCTTCATCAGTTCTTTATTAGTTGAAGGACTGAGTTAGTGTAGTGAGATATTGTTGCAGCTTTATAAAACTCTGGTTAGACCAGAATTGTGTGCAGTTCTGTTTGCCTTGCTTATAGGAAGCCTGTCAATGCTTTGCCACAGGCTAATACACCTGATTTTGCATTTGGTAAACAGAAGTTTTCGTAATTAGATAGTGCAGTAAGCCAGTGGGCACATGTAAAGTTATGTAATAAAAGGATTTATGCCATCACCACCTACCAATAGGGGAAATGCTAAAATTAGTTGGCATTGATCTATTTTAAAGGATAGGAACATTGCAAAGGGAAATAGGGAAAGGGTGCAAAGAGATTAGAGTGGAAGGAGTGTTGAGTTTAAATATATGCAAAACTACTCTAGATGGAAAAGCCTGTGTTTCTCCAGTCCATGTACATAATATCAGCAAAGTGGATCAATTTTTTTAACCTGCATGCTTTCAAATTCTTTGGAATTTGAAAGTATGCATGTAAACATTTGATCTTTCACATAGGAAGTACAAAATTATTGTTAGTTTATAAATATTTATCTTGTTCTCTCCTGCAGTTTAGTAGTAACAAAACAGAATATTGGTTTCTATAACATGGGAATCAATAGATTTATAAAAGATGTCAGTTTACAGTTTGAGAGCGAGAAAGGCGAGGAAGGTGTCAGAAATGGACCGAGTAAATTTAAGGGCAAGATTCCCATGGTTAATTTGACTCTACCTCTTCTCATCGCACCCTATCTGTAAAAACACCGTTCCCTTTTCTCAGTTGCTTTGCATCTGCTCTATCTATTCCCAGGACATGACTATTCATTCTAATGACTTTTTTTTTTTTTAAGTTGCCTTCTGTTGGTATTTAAAAGTTTCCCAATCCTCTAACTTCCCACTAATTTTTGCTCTATTATGTGCCCTCTTTTGGCATTCATGTTGGCTTTGACTTCCCTTGTTAGCCATGGTTGTGTCCTCTTGCTTTCAGAATACTTTCCTCTTTGGGATGTACAAATCTTGTGCCTTCCGAATTGCTTCCAGAAATTCCAGCCATTGCTGCTCTGCCATCATCCCTGCCAGTGTTCTTTTCCAATCAATTCTGGCCAACTCATCTTTCATGGGCTCTATAATTCCCTTTACTCCAGTGTAATACTGATACATCTGCCTTTAGCTTCTCCTTCTCAATATTCAGGGTGAAGTTGATCATATTATGCTCACTTTCTCCCAAGGGTTTTTTTTAACCTTAAGATCTCTAATCAGTTCCAGCTCATTGAACAACACCCAATCCAGAATGGCTAATCCCCTAGTGGGCTCAACCATGAGATACTTTAAAAAGCCATCGCATAAGCATTTTAGAAATTCCCCCTCTCGGGATCCAGCAGCAACCTAATTTTCCCCCCATTTACCTACATGTTGAAGTCCCCCATGACTACTGTAACATTGCCCTTTTGTAATGTATTTTCTATCTCCCATTGTAATTTGTAGGTCACATCCTTACTACTGTTTAAGGATCTGTATATAACTTCCGTCAGGGTTTCTTTACCTTGCAGTCCCTTAACTCTATCCACAATGATTCAACACCTTCCAACCCTATGCCGCCTATTTCTAATGATTTAATTTCATTTCATTCTTTACCAACAGAGCAATGCCACCCACCCTTCCTTCTTAGCCTGTCCTTTCAATACAATGTGTATCCTTGGACATTAAGCTCCCAGCTATAATCTTCTTTCAGCCATGAATCAGTGATGCCTACAACATTATACATTCCAATCCGTAATTATACTACAAGTTCATCTACCTTATTGCCTATACTGTGCGCATTCAAATATAACATCTTCAGTCCTGTATTCAAACCTTCTCGATTTTGTTACCTTTTATGTTGCAATTCATCCCATTGATTGCAATTTTGCACAATTATCAGCCTCTCCTTGCTAGGAGCCCCACCACACATCAACTCTGTTTGCAAACCGACTACCTCATTTTCAGGACTATCACTCCAGTTCCCATCCTCCTGTCAAATTAGTTTAAACCAACGCAAACAGCTCTAACCAACCTACCAGCAAGGGTATTGGACTTCCACAGGTTCAGGTGTAACCCATCCCTTTTGTACAGGTCATACCATCCTCAGAAGGGATCCCAATGATCCATAAATCTGAACCCCTGCCCCCGCAACAGTTCCTTGGCCACACAGTCACCTGCCAAACCATCCTATTCTTATCTTCACTGGCCCAAGGCACAGGCAGCAATTCAGACACGACTACCCTGGAGACCCTGTTTCTCAGCTTTCTACCTAGCTCCCTAAAATCTCTCTTCAGGACTTCCTCTCCTTGTCTACCTAAGTCATTGGTTCCAATATGCACCAAGATTTCTGGCTGCTTATCCTCGCCCTTGAAAATACCATGGACATGATCCGAATCATCCCTGATCCTGGCACCAGGGAGGCAACATACCACCTGGATGTCTCTATCATGCCCACAGAAACTCGCCTCTGTTCCTCTGACTGAAGAATCTCCTATCAGCACTGCAATCCCGTTCACCTCCAACCTCTGCTGTTCTAAGCCACAGCGCGAGACTCAGTGCCAGAGACCCTTGTGGCATTCCCACCCATTCCCCCCCCCCCAAGTAGGTCATTCCCCTCAATGGTATCTGAAGTTATTATTGAGGGGAATGGCCACAGGGGTACTCTGCAGTGGCTGTGTATTTCCCCTCCTCCTTACAGTCACCCAATTACCCGTTTCCTGCAACCTAGGGGTGACTACCTCCCTGTCGCTCCCCGTCTATCACCTCTTCATTCTCCCAAATGAGCCGAAGGTCATCGAGCAGCAGGTCCAGTTCCTTAATACATTCCGTCAGGAGCTGCAACTTGGTGCAGCATCCCAAACAAAGTACAACGCACTGCCGCTGGAGCCATTGTCCCCAATCTACTCTGTCCTAACAGCTGAGGAATGAAAAAGTAAGGACACACAGAGAGTTACTTACAAGACAATGTACCTCACCCAAGCCTGATGAGCCAAAGCCATTCTAAACACTGACACACTCCAACTGAATGGCCACTCCGCTTGCATTTGAATTATTCTTATTGGCCCTTCCTAATGAATCCCTCTTGGTGGTTGGTCGCTCCTCAACTCAGAGAAACTGCGGCAAAACTCCGCCTTTAAAATTTCGATCGCTGGCCCGATTTAAAGGTTTTTATGCACCTATAAAGTGCTACAGCTGCCCATACACCTCCATTCAGGATCCTTAACCGTCCTTCCCGCTGCAGCAACATTTCACCTGCAAATCTGCTGTGGTCGTCTATTATATCTATAACCCAGTACAACCTCTACATTGGTAAGACCTGTCGTAAATAGAGGGACCGTTTTGTCGAGCAGCTCCGCTCCAACCGCCTAGAGCGGAACTTCCCGGTGTCCAAGTATTTCTATTTCAATTCCAATTCCCATTCCGGTACATCAGTGCCTCTCTTGTGCCAAGATGAGTGCACCCTCGGGCTGGAGCTGCAACACCTTGTACACACAAAATGCTGGAAGAACTCAGCAGGTCAGGCTATGGGGGAAAAAAAAAGTACAGTCGACATTTCAGTCCGAAATTTGATTCCTTCCCTCCAACCTGATGGCATAACTATCAACTTCTTCCGGTAAAAAAATGCCCCCTCCCCCAATTCCCTACTTCGGCCTTTTATCTCTTCTCACGTGCTTATCACTTCACCCTGGGTCCCCTCCTCCTTCTCTTTATCCTATGATGCACTCTTCTCTCCTACCAAATTCTTTCTTCTAAAGCCTTTAGCTTTCCCACGCACCTGAACAATATATTCAGTTCCATAGACGTTGCCTTGGGCCATCTGTACCATTTTTTTTGTTTTATGGCGGTTGGCAACCAGTTTTTCAGTGCATTAACGGCACCTGCTAGACTTGTGGTGTTCCAACCAAATATGTCCTGCAGTTCTCCACTTTAGACAATCTAGTTCAGCCTGCAGTTCTCTATTAGCATCACTCTGCCGTAGCAATTCCTCGTGAATACTTAACGCGCTCATTAGATAATGCGGCAAACTGCTATTCTTCCCTAATTTTGTCACGTTTTCATGTAGTTGCATTACCTCAATTACAAGTGATGTAAATGAAATCAATGTAAGACTAAAATCTTCTTGTTAAAGAATAGTAATTATCACGTTATACTTTTAAAATTGCTGTTTTTCCAAGTCTATCTGCTTTTTCAGGTTTTCCCTTTCTCCAGAACTACCCTTCCTATTGGGTTCTCACATTATCACCACATTTCAAACACTGCTAGTCTTCTTTACAGACCGTTGGACAGAAAAGCACCAAACCTCTCAGAATTTATTTGATGGTATTTGTCTTTGAATTGCTGCATATGAGCTAAGGTAGAGGATCCTCAATCAGTATTGATATGTGCTTGCACTACCAAACAAGCAACATGCATATTCAACCAAAGCATAGCAATATTAGCATATTTTTTTTACTTTCGTACACATAGTACAAGTATAAGGATCCTACTGGAGGTATTTTAAAGTACTATTAATTTATCACATTTTCAGAAGCTACTGTATACAGTATAGGCAACACCTGTGTTATCTGGGATGTGGGGTGAGGAGGACAAGATTCAAGAGGTAATAACTCTATCATAATGCTCGGTAATCTCCAAGTATGGAATCCATAGAGTCTAATGAAAGAGTGAATGGAAGATTTGGCCTTCCAAATCAGTCAGTATACCCTGAACTTCAGTGCACATCTCAAAAGGGCACCAGGGATCCAACTGGAATTGCTAGCAAAGAAAAAGTGGTGGTTTTCCCCACCAAAAATCACTAGCTTAGGTTAAAATAAGATCAGAAAATCCTGGAAGCAACAGTTTCTCTTCCCACACATGGGAATGCTTCATGTCAAAAACTGTCAGAGCTGGAAAGGAGAGATATCATATTTTCATTTGTATGAGGTGTGGGGGGGGGATGAAGAGAGAACAAAGAATCCTTTTAAATAAACTCCATTCAATTTCAGTAAAACAATATTGAAACTTAATTGGTGCAACTTCAAAAAGTTGAAAAATGCAATTACTTATCAAGATTATGCACAACTTACTACCATGTCCATTTCACTACCCCTTCTTCCCCACCTCCCCCACACACAGAAAAAAATTGATTTCTTAATTGATGGAAATTAGAAACAGTGGAAACATTATAATAGTATTTATTGTCATTCCTTTTATAGATATTTGCTACTTAATGATAATTTGCAATGTTGAATAAATACACAATTTTAGTTTGAATTATTATTCTAAAAATTCTTAAAATAAATGCCACTGGGAGCATTCACAATGGACAACTTCATTTGCACTTTTGTTGCAATAAAAATGTGCTCACCTTATACACTGATGCTATTATTGAAATTACTAATTAGCAAAAAGCCTCCTTTAGTCTTCTTCCTGGTGACCCACACGTTATGTTACTGAATGAGTGGGGAGTAGTGCAGGGCGGTAAGGTTGCACTCCCACAAAGCACTTCTCATTACAGTTTACAGTATCATAATACAGTATCATCTGTGGCTGCATCAAGAAATGAGGGGTGGGAAAAATTTTACTGAAAATTGTACTCTTTCCCCCACTTGCAAAATTCTGTAAGATTGAGTTTCATTTCATCTTAAACATTTTGATAGTGATTTGTGTATTACTCAAACAGCCGTAACTCTTGAGATTGCCCGTGCCCACTCTCTTGGTTAACTCAAATGATCGCTTTGCAAATGTTGGTTACATTTTAAAATGCAATACAAAAAAGTGGCAGAGTGCAGAGTCCTATGTAAACACAGGATAAAACTTATATTTCAAACCGGATTGTTTTAAGAAACAGAATAAGTGCAAGTTAATTGTTCATGTTAACATTTTCTATATTCCAACCCATAATCTACTACAAAAACAAAATTACCAACTTCAGTTGTTCTATTTAAAAGAAAAAGCTCAAAATTACACCGCTGTTTCCTGCCCCAGCTACAAAATACAAAAAGAATTACAGACTTAAAAACTCTGATGGGTGAAGACAACCAAATCTATAACTAGAATTAGGATAAAGTTGAAACATGGTGATTTTATTACCACTTAAAGATTTAACTCCTAAGGTAGACCATGTGAAGCTATTCAAAAAGATATATCCAATAGATTTGTAATGATCAGGTCTGATCACTATATTTTTTAAAAAGTGCATTGAGACCAGCTAGTTTTGAAAATCAGAGCAAAAAGCTTTGCAAACCACAAGATGTTGTAATTAAGTGATAGAAGGGTTCTAGAGAAGACAAGTTTACATTTGAACATCATTAGATACTATCAAAGTGGAACTGGTTAATTTTTTGGAAAGCTTAAATGAAACTTAGAGGTTCAAAATTGCCAAAAGTATGCTCAACTTGCTGCTCTTTGTATTGCAATCAAGATGTGCAACTACATTTTCATTCCATATACTAATCAAATAAATATTTCAGCTCACATCTAAATTAAAGAATGACACATTTAGATGAACACATCAAATTAGGAGTTTATAGACTCAAGCCATTCTAATCGACATGACTATATAAACAGAGATTCCATTGGCTATACCTCTTTAACTACAGTTGAACAGCACTAAATGTCTTTTCCCCCCCACCCCCTTGGGACAAGCTTATAGCCACTCTGACTGGATCTCCTGATTTGAGCCATTTGTATTGCGAAGAAAGTGAATAAAGCATGCCCATGTTTCTCTATTTAGGCACATTGTAATGAGCTGATAATAGTGTTTACCATGTTAGTTTGAGGTAAAATTCAAAGATTTGAAAACAAAAAATATGAACTCAATCAAGAACATTCCCACCTGTAACTCTTCCTCTACACCAAGCCCCCACCTACACATTTTAGAAAAAAGTACTCAGTCATGCAGGATTCAGATAAAGGTGCACGCTTTCTCTGACCAAGAAGAAACTTATATCTTTGCCTGTCCCTATACATAACATCATACAAGTTTGTTCTTTCGTATAGAAAAATTTCTTGCCCACCTTTCATCAGTCAGCCCATTTTCATTTCAGCCAAGAATATGGAAAGTGTTTCCTTGCTTTCAATAATCTCTATTGTGACTGATGTAAAGTACGACAGGTAGGAATCAAATAACAAAATTCCATTTTGTATGCAAAGGACATAAGTCAGTAAGTTCTCCATTTCTGCCAGCAAAAATCTGATCTTATTACTAATATTTACTAAGTTCAAGAAATATTGCAGTGCAAAATTCAACATGGATATTAGTATTTAGACATCATTATGAAAAGTCCTATAGATACAACTTAAGGATATTGAAAAGAACAGCAGCATATGAAACTTTATTTAATCAGGAAAATCTCCTGAAAATTAAAATTTAAAAATAATCACACAAAAGCTAACCAATCCAAAGTGCAAAAAATTAATTATTCTAGGCAAATAATTTGTCATGCAAAGGCTACTACTTCTCATGATACAAGAGTCAAATATGACAATATTGAGTATTACTATAGTCTTCTTCCACCTCCACCCCTAATGAGTAGTCAGCTCTGTTTATAGGAACTGGAAATTCCAAGTAGTTGTACTAAGTTAGTGATATTGTGAGAGGCATGAATGGGTGTTGTGGGCAGATAGTTGCCTGATGCCAGTTGGGCTGCGGAGCACGACATTAGAATGCATACTTCTTTACAAGTATCCGAATACAGATTAACAAACTACCACGCACCCTGAGAATCCCCAAGCATTCAAATAATGGTTGGCATATCTTTAAAGCAACTGATTCAAGGAGGAAAAATAAAAAAATCAAATAAAGCTTTGTACAATAATAAAATGAAATAAAATCTATAACTACCTTCATTGATATTTATTAATTGAGTAAACTATGAATAACTCCTAAATTCCCATAGTATATATGTAATATTTCCCAAAGAAATACATTATATTGGAAGTGAAGCCATCATTTGCCAAACATGTTGAATTTTATTACACTCCATGCAAAAAAGCATTTTATAGCATTTGGGCAAACTGTCAATTGCTGCTTTCCAATAATCCCAAAATCCAAAAATTTATAAAGCAGCAGGCAAATATTTTTGAGCAACTAAAAAGACAAATCCTCAATGATCCCCTCAAAAGACTATGTTCTGCAGCTATCACAAAATAATGCAACTGAGGTAGAGGATGAAGGAGACCTTATTTAAACTTAGAAAATCAAACGTCCAAATGACCCCAAATCATTTCCTCCTCCAGCAGATGGTCCACAACTTCCGGAAGATCCGCCATTTTCATCATCATCGAAACGTCTCCACCATGATGGTGTATTAACAGATGTTATACGGTCAGCTCTTTTCCTTGCTTCTTTTTCCTCTTCCTAGAAACAGTTTTAATATGCTTTCAATTAATACTGTATATCTTTAAATGACTTGTGCCTTTTAAGATACATCATCTAAGCATTTAACTATGGTACAATGTTTTGACCTTCATTGGCCAACTTGTCTGCATTGATTCAGTTTCTGAAGCAGTCTTGCCTTGTGGTCAGAATCAGATTTAATATCACTAGCATATGTCAAGAAATTTGTTTAGCAGAACAAGTACACTGCAATATATAAAAAATAAAAGCTATAAAGTATATATAAAAATTAAATTAAGTAGAGCAAAAAGAGAAAAAAAAAGTAGTGAGGTAGTGTTCATGGATTCATTGTCCATTCAGAAATCTCTGTGGAGAGGAAGAAATGTTGAGTATATGTCTTCAGGCTTCTGGACCTCTTCCTTAACGGTGGTAGTGAGTAGAGGGCAAGCCCTGAGTAACGGGAATCCTTAATGATGGATGCTGCTTTTTGAGGCAGCACCTTTTGAAAGTGTCCTCATTGCTGGGGAGGCTAGTACACATGATGGAGCTGGCTGAGTTTACAATTTTCTGCAGCTTTTTGTGATACTGTGCAATGGCCTCTCCATGCCAGACGATGATGCATCTAGTTAGAATACTCTCCACAGTACAGCTGTAGAAATTTGCGAGCATCTTTAGTGAGATACCAAGTCCCCTCAAACTCCTAAAGAAATAGACTGCTGTCCTGCCTTCCTTGTAATTGCATCAATATGCTGGGCCCAGGATAAATCTTCAGAAATGTTGACTCCACACAAACCTCCAACAGCCAACTACTATGAAAAAGTAGCACAGATAAAACTTAACTGAATTACAAATGAAAAATTATACAAAAAGAAAAGCAATTTGACCATGATCCTTTGCATTATACATCTGCACATTATTAATTTTCTGAATCTCAACAGACATTTAACCCCGGTTGTTATTAATCACATGAGATTTCAGTCATTTCTAAAGAACTGGTGCTTGTTGGTCCATGGAATATCTAATCAGTCTACAGAAAAAGGAAAATTGCAGAATGAAGATCTAATTGAAAACATCTCCAGTGAAGATCTAATTGAAAACATCTCCAGAAACAAGTGTAATAGTTGTGATTTCCTTGCATGTCACAGTCACTATTATTTAAAATTTGTTAATGACCATTAAGTAGTAATGATAATGCTCAAGTTACATTAAACACCAAGACAAAGCCAAAATATGGGATTCGCCCTGTCCAGCCAGGTGCACCTCTGGCATGTGGAAGTCATTAAGCTTCAACAACTTCTTTTTAGGGTTATTTCTCACAGTTAATACGCACAATTAAAATTAGAGATCCCCACTAATGTAATTAAATCATAAATATTATTACTGTTTACACAACCTTTCTGTGTGCATATTTGCTGCCACATTTCCATATCTTATCAAAGAGTTTAGTCTAATTGAAAGGCATGGGGGGAGGGGGGTCATCTTCTGATGACATTGGTTTTTGTATTGCAATTAAATACCTCTGATCTGTAAAAGCACGTTTAAAAACATTATCCCCTTAATCTTTCTCTAGCCTTTTGCAATCTTTGAGCATGTGAAATAATAAACTGTTAAGTACATTCAGCAGCCATTTGGACAAGTGGGGATTGGTTAGGCAAAAGCCACTTGGATTTGTTAAAGATTAAGTTTATTGACACTTTTTGGTTTTTTGATGAATAAATGTTAAAGGAGATAGTTATCATACTGCACTGAGAGGCTTGTTTCATACTGTACCTCTGCATCCACAGTGATCAATCCATTTACACTAATTTCCATTTTTTTGAAAATTCTTTCCATGTTCTCATGAACTGCTCCCAGATCCTACCAGTCACCTACATAGAAGGAGTTGTGACAGTCCAGTCTTTATGGATTCTCAGACATTTGATATGGTACAAAGTCTGAAGGGCATGGAATAGATACTGAGCTGTAGAAGCCCAAGCAGAAAAATGGATAAGTAACAGGAATCACAAGCAGTGACAAGATTATTTTCCATACAGAAGGAAAGCATACAGTGAAATTTTCCAGCACTCATTACTAGGATCACTAGCCTTATTTATTTATAACAATGATTTGTAGATTATACAAGACTTGAAAGTATATGCAACCAAGGACGTTAAAGCACAAATCAACAAAATGGTCAGATGAGCAGCAAATTAAATTTAAATAATAATGAAGTTGTACATGTTGGTAGGAAAGAGGCAAGACAATTTAAATCAAGGGCAAAATTTTACAAGGAACACGAAAACAGAGACCTATAGCTACAAGTCATGGACTCCTTGAACAGTCAGCATGGACTTCTATGGGGAAGATCCTGAGTCACATATTTGCTCAAAAGGTTTCTAAGGTGACAAAGATGATTGTTGAGGGTGGGGTAGTGAATGTTATCTACATAAACTTTCATAAAGCATTTGACAAGGTCTCTCATAGTAGGTAGCTCAGCAGACCAAGTTATGTGGGATTCCCAGCAAATTGGTAAACTGGATACAAAATTCACTAGGTCATAGCAGGAAGTGTAGTAGTAGAGGAGTGCTTTCTTGTCTGGAGGTCTGTAACCAATGGTGATCAGAAAGGATTAGTGCCGAGTCCTCTTGTCTGCAACACACCTCACAGACAAGTGATTTGGATGAAGATGTAGGTAGGGTTGTGGTTAGTAAGGAAAGTGGAAGGAATCAGCTGGAAACGTAGACAGAGAATTAAGAGATTGAGTTTAATCTGAACAAGTCTGGGGTAATGCATTTTTGGAGTTTTGAGGTCATGCGTTTTGAGGTCAAACACGAGGAACATGCACAGGAAATAGTAGCACCCTTAAGAGCATTAATGTATTAAGGAATCCTGAGCTGCTGCAGGTCCATTACCTTCTGAAAACGGCAACAGAAGTGGTTAGGGTGGCTTGCATGCCTTTATTGGTCAGAACATAAGAGTACAAAAGTTTGAGAGTCACACTGCAGTTGTGCATGTGTGTGTGTATATAAAAAAAACAACAGATTATACCACATTTAAAGTATTATATTCAGTTTTAGCTACCATGCTATAGGAACCTTTGGAGAGGGTGTAAAAGCTTCACCAGATGTTGCCTAGATTGGAGTGCATTAGCTACAACAGAAGTTGGACAAACACTGGATTGTCCTCTCTGGAGTGTCATAATCTAAAAGACAATATTATAGTATATAAAATTTCAAGTGGTATAGATACGGTAGGCAGTCCACATCTTTCTCCCAAGGTGGAAATGTCAAAAAAAAAAGGGTTTAGATGCTGAGAGAACAGATTTTTTTTAATGAAAAGAGTGGCAGACACCTTAAACTTGCTGCCTCCAAGGCAGGTAGTAGAAGATATGACTGCAACATTTATGGAGGCATTTTAAAAAATTCAAGAACAATTAGGGAACAGAGGAATAGAGGCAACATGCAAGCAAATGGGATTAGTTAGTCTGGTTTCATGGTCAGCACAGACATGCTCTATATCATTCTGTTGTTTTAGGAGCACCGGTCATTGAAAGCAGTAGTAAGGGTTGAGAAAGTTCAGAATCCTGAATTTTTATCCAAAATAGTTGCATTTAAAATCTAGTAGACTTATCATCAATTGTTATGAAGCCTTACAAAAACAAATTAATGCAAAATGGTAAGTCACAGTGTTCTTAAAAATCAAAGTTTGGTAAATGAACTACTTTTGAAATTAGTATCAGTCTAAATTACTTACCTGTAGGTACTGAACGTTGTCCCTGGAAATGGCTTCCATCAACTCTTTGTTTAATCTTACTTCCCCATACAGTCCCACATTAGCTGTAATAGGTTCACCATCAGAGCAAGACTGTCTTGTTAATCGCTGTCTGTAGAATAACACATAGGCAGTGTCTTTGGGAAAGTAACTGGTAACATTGCTGATGGAATCAAATGATGAAAATGAAACTCTGGTGTCATTATACAAATACCATTTTCCGTCAGTTCTACCCTCAGCACCCAAAATTTCACTTGGGCCAATTACAGAGTTAGCATCCACACATTCTCTTGCATAGCAATAGTAATGTCCACTTTCAGAAGATATCCCAGAGTGCACCACTACAGAGCAGAGGTCATATACAATTGACATATACATAGTATCCTCCACAAAAGGGCTCCAGTTCCCTAGTTTGCATTGTTGATTTTTGCCCCAAATTTTGCGTTCATCCTTTGAATTTATCCTAATGGGTAGTTTAAGGACTAAAGGGACTGATACATTATCCAGTATCTTTCTGCGCTTCATTGTTGCAAGATCAAAGGAGAATCGTAATAAAGTCAAGATAAGATAATGTGGATTTCCAGTTAATTCTACCACTTTTTCTGCTTCTTGTAATGAGGTACATTTATTGCAATAATATCTGTTATCACCCGACAGCATTTCTGGTGAAAGAAAGTAGTTAATGAGGTCAGACACTGATCTACAATTTGCTGAGTCACACATTTTCTCCCCGGAGGCCACTGCAAAATCATTCTGTGGCAGGGAACCAATTCTAGATGCTGTAGTCTCCTCCTTCGCTTTTCCATGGGTACCGATTACATCAACTGGTACCACTCGCACTGAATGCTCCTTATATTTTGTTTGTGTCTGTTTATTTGGAGACTGTTGTTGCTCAGCTTGTGATACCAAATTATCTGCACTAGAAATCTTCATTGAGATATTAGGGTCACTTGAATGATCACACCTTTGTAGAAAATTGTTTGGTGGTGGAAATGCTAGGGATAAATCTGTAAAAACTTCCTCTCGGAAGGAAACATTACAACAACAATGACAAAGGATCCTAGTCACCATCTTTCCACCAAACATTCTTTCTATTAATGTTTTCTCTGGATCTCGACCTTCTATACGAGGTTCACTGCCTGAATGTCTCTGTCCATGAGAAATTCCTTTACTAGCCTTCTCTTCTTCATGTAGCCTTGAAAATAAAATTAAATGTTTAGCCACAAAAAGATACAGGGCTGTCATTTCCATGATATCAATTAGCTTTCCAGTTAAGAACCTAAACTCAGTTCTAGACATTACAAAGTTGGAGCAGCATATATAAATGAATTATAACCATAACATTGCACATGATTACTTAGCTTTTCTGATGAGAAAATAGCAGGCAGACAAAATTTAAAAAAAACATTTCCAACCAAGCACACAAGGTCAAAAGTAAATTTAAATAAAGTTTATCTCTGGCAAAATAACATGAGATTTTAAGGAAATTCATATTTTGAATTTTGAGGAATACTTTCTATATTTAGCAGGCAGTTTAAATGTTAAAGTTTGACAATCCCATACATTTTCAAGTGGAAATATTTGAACTTGCAAGCACAAGCATGAGACAAAATGTGCTGTAGTCACTCAAAGGCAAAACACATCTACAGGTGAAATGTAGTTAATGTTTCAGGACTGATGAAGGGCATTTCGACTGAGATGTGCTGCTGACCTGCTGAGCATTTCTAGCATTATGCTTTGAGTTTCCAGACTTTCAGCAGCTACAGTCTGTGACTTTTAAAATCATACAATAAATATATTTACTGAGGTGGCCTCCGCTGCTTCACTGGGCAGAGAATTCCACAGGGCTGCCAGCAACGGCGGTGGAGGCGGATACAATAGGGTCTTTTAAGAGACTTTTGGATAGGTATATAGAAAAATAGAAGGCTATGGGTAAGCGTAGTAATTTCTAAGGTAGGGACATGTTCGGCACAACTTTGTGGGCCAAAGGGCCTGTATTGTGCTGTAGGTTTTCTATGTTTCTATAATGATGGTCTTCTTATTCTTCTAAAATCATCCAATGCAAGTAGGCAGATAAATAGTCTGCCACATTATAGACAGAAACTTAATTGGTTGAATAGAGCAAGATATGGGAACAGGAGTGGGTTAATTTATACCACACTATTTTCCTGCCCTATCACTTTATTGCTTTAATATTCAGAAATGTCTTCACTTTTCATTCTTCAAAACTAGAGAATGTACTTCTAGACCAGGGTGGTGAACCTATGGCACACACAGAAAGTTTTAAACAAGTGATTCTATAGATGCTGGAAATCTTAAACACACAAGATGCTGGAGGAACTCAACAGGTCAAGCATACTGGAGTACCTGCATCATTCAGTGTGCAACACACAAAAACTTTGTCAGCACACAGCACGCAATCCCACTCAGTTCTTTAAAATCACACCCATAAAAAGATACATGATGATCATCTTTACTCTAATGAATTTTTACAACCCGAGCAGTGAGAGGTTTTCCCAGGAAATGACTCATGCTGGCTTGGCACCAGCTAAAGGGTTGCAAGGACACGTGACAAGTTAACATTTCAAAATTAGTTTCTATGACACTGATGGAGAACCAAGCACGACTGGTAAAGAGGTAGGTTTTGTCATTATTTTAGCAATATGTTCAAGATCCACTGATAGACTTTCATTGTACAGTACATGAAGAGGCTTTGTGCGCCAAAAATGGCCTTAAGGAACTTGAAGTAGTGATGAAAATTGTAACTAAGGTAATTAATTTCATTTGTTTGAAGAAAAAAAGATCTTCGGAATTTATTGAGCGAGGTGAATTCTGGTGTACCTCAGTCTACTTATGTACAACAATGTTTGTTAGCTTAGTAGTGCTTCCATCCTTAACCAATTTGTTGAGTGGATAAAATTCATCTGTTTTCAACAAAAGAAAAAATTGTTGTCAAGAGTTATATGACAGATTTGATTATTTTTTTTTACTTTCCCCTCACATTTAAACTTGAACACGTGAACAAGGGTCTAGCAAAATACTTGCTGTTAATCGTGGTAATACAAAAGCCTTTGAAATCAAGCAGGAATGATTTAAGCATGATGCCAAAAATAGCACTTAAGCATTTCCCAAACCTAAAAAATGATACAGATTCAAATTCCAGATGAGGACATTGAGCCTTCCAGTGCAATTTCTGAGCATCATTAGTTCAACTATGGAACAAATTTCTTTAAGATTTACTGAGTTCATGTCATTTAAAGAAACGGCAAAATTCATAAAGTATGAAGACAGTGTAACATTAGAAAACATGAATTTAGAAATGTTGCGGTGAATTGATTTAAAGGATTTTGAAACATTATTAATTGATTTGCAAAGCAGCTCAATTTGGAGGCAAAATTTGTTGCTGAACTATAAAATATTGAAATATCAGTCAGTGACTGGATCAAAGCACTTAACTCTAGACATGAGGTTCTGAAACTGGAATTCCATTCCTAAAACTTCTAACTGTCCGAAAAATCTTGCAATGGCAATATGAACAGCATTTACATTGACATATTCATGCAAGGCATTGTTTTCAGTGATTGAACTTGGTCAAATCTTATTATAGGAGTGGAGTTACTGATAAAACTAGTGCTATGTGCACAACTCTCAGAACAATATTTGTCATCACCGGTGCAACAAAAGTTTCACTGAATGTAAAGTGTGTTTATTTTCCTCCTTTATCTTTTACGGATGTGCACCGAAGCTTACAATTTCATTCATACAGTATTTATGTTGAGGACCAATAGCAATGCTATTTAGAAACTATTATTGATTATATTTTCAAAATTAAACTCCTTAATTTAACACAATGAAATTCCATTGATCACATGCAGATGAGCATATAAACAGTACCCATGGTAATAGTAAAGACACCAACAAAAATAATATTGTACATTGTGAACAAGGACATCCCTTTCTCCAATTTCTCTGTAGAAAGTACTCAGCAGATTTTCCTGCACCAAATGTATTTTGTATTTTTCCTAAAAATGTACTCCTGCCCAATTGCTAGTAATCAGTAAATCTATCACCCTAAGACTCCTTTCATCCTCAAAACTATACACATTTATCATTTAGTTTCATGTCATCAGCAAATTTGAAAATGTATATTTGGTCTCCTTCCATGAAGGCAGCAAATGGTTGGGTTTCATGGATCTCTTAAGTGCAAGGATGAGCCATCCAAGTTTAGTACAATGCCCCCACATGGATATTACATAGTCTATAACAAGCTAAGTCTTTAACCTGTGTCCAAATAAATTATTATTGTTCTACAGTAACAGAATAATGTGAAGTATCTTCAAACAAATAACCTGTTCATAATTCAAATTCTACTGATACTTTAAGGCCACTTAAACTTTAGAGGTGGGACAATTGGATTGATTACAACTACACAACAAAAGATAATAGGTTATTGTTCATGTTAATTTACCTTTGAGGGAGCCATCATGATGAAATCAGGGAAGGCATCAAGTGGCTATCACCTGTATTAAAACAATGTTAAAGGCAAATCCCTGACACACAGTTTAGGCATGCTCATTTTCCAATTAATAATCTAGTCATTTGTATATATTGTCATCCGTCACTGTGAAAAAGGAGGTGTTTTTGGTGTCAGATGCTGTACTCAGATCAGTCACTGATACTTGAATACTAAGTTCTGACAGCTGAAAAGCTCCCATTGTAAATATGATCCTGCATAGTTATTGGTCTAAATTCAAAATGCAGTAGGTAATAACAGCCACTGAAAGTGTAATTAAAAGTGTATAGGCCTGTGTTTAAAAAGTAGTAGGTCTGCATAATGAATAACCACCTTTTTATATCCATCTTCAGTGTCTCCAGTGACTCATTTACAATCACAACCACATGGTTTCTTTCATTGACTTATCTGCTAAATTGATAAAAGTTTTAACTTGACTTTTACATCTTGCAGGGCAATTAAATTTAAAACAAAAAATGAAGAGTATAACATTTAAGCAAATCACACTCATCATTCTGTACGCTTCATCTGCAAGTCTTGTGACTGATTTCAGGTAGTATGACACTCCAAAATGTAGAACCATTTGTATTAAGGCACAGCACTGGCGAATATTTTACTGGCTTCTCTGAAAACCTGCATCTTTGTCACGATGTCATTTTCAAAATAATTGCTTAGGTTAGTTTGCACAGATTGGTTTCCAAAATCATCTGTGTTTAGGAATGAAATTACTTTCAAGAATAGATTCTGCAAATAAATTTCCTTTTATTATGAAACATGGCAGCTAAGACTTGAACTGCTTCCAACATTTCCTGATGTTTAGACAAGCAGACTCTAGACCCAGACAGAAATTTCTTCCTGCCTCAGAAAAACTGAATATTTTTCTTTTGAAAGACCAGTGAGCTGATATCACACCACTAGACTGGGAGCTCCTCTGCACCAATTGGATCAACTGCAACTCAAATTGACTGATGTCTGCCAACCAATGAAACAAAATAAAACTATCCAGATGATCTGCAATAAATCAGAAATCAGTAACAGGTTTACTATCACTGGCATACAGTAGATCATGAGTTTTGTTGTTTTGCGATAGAAGTACATTGCAACACCTAACATAAATTACAAGAAATATATATAAAAAATTAAATACTTAGTGCAAAATGAGAGCAAAATGAAGTGAGAAAGTGTTCATGTATTTGTTCATTGTCCATTCAGAAATTTAATGGTGAAGGCAAAGAAGCTGTTCCTAAAACATTGAGAGTACATCTTCAAGCTACGACACCTCCTCCTTGATGGTAGCAATGCAATAAGAAGAGGGCATGTCCTGAGTGATGGGGGTCTTCAAAGATGAATACTGCCATTTTGAGGCATTGTCTTTTGAAGATGTCCAATGCCGAGAGGCTAGTGCACCTGAGGGAGCTGGCTGAAATTTTTTATGATCCTGTGCAGTATCCCTTCCATATCAGACAGTGATGCAACCAATTAGTATATTTTCTTCCATTTAAGATGCAAATATTCCGGTGAGCACAACATTACTTTTTGGAAGTGAGTGTAAAATCCAAAACCTTTTCTAGCACAGAAGAATACTCCAACTAAAGCCTGTGACAGTCACGTCTGATTTCTCCCCCCCACCCCCCCAATATAACAAAGAGCCACATCTGCTTGGAATTCACAAGACGGTTGTGTTAATATCCTTCTGATGCTTTCTACCAACTCTCAACTATTTTGTCTAAAAATAGGAGCTCCATTTTCTGCCATCAACCAACCCTCAATACCGCCCTCAACTTGACCATTTCTTCTCTCCCAATTCCCACATTACTCACTGCCCATCTCCTGCTATCATCAATTAAGAAGCCCATGACAAAAGTACAAGATGTGATGTGCTCTCTCCCTCCCCAAAGTAAACATTTAATCCAAACTGGAGTTATTCATGTCATTTCATAAATTACTTACTTAATTCACTTAACCCCCCCCCCCACCCCCACTATTTTATTCGCCTACCCTTCCTACTAACAGTGGGTTCTGGTTAATTGTGTGCAGCCGTTTATTTGGGATAACTCAAAAGAACAAAAACAAATTGAGAAAATAGCCATTTCCTTCATTTATTTGGGACAGGAGACGGTTGCAAAGAGTTTCTAACTAGGGTCAATTGTGTGGCCATTAGACACTACACCACGCTTAGAACAAATAGATTTTAAAATAGTGTTAGTTACATGCATTTGTGTTCAAAAAGCAGTGATTTTTGTCACTGATGGGCGAGAAATAAGCAGTATAACAATTCAGAACTGTTTTGCTCACTGTGGTTTAAAGCATTCAGGCTTGATATGTCAGAAATGGCAAAGAGTGAAAATTTCACTTACAAGTTATAAACTATGAAGAATTGGAAGGTTTCAACAATTATCATGAATGTTACAACGAAAAGGAAGATTTGGAGGATGCAATCAACGATAGCATTGTATGAAGGCAGTCCATTATTTGCACTAGGTATCTGCATTAATTTTGCTCATTTATAGTCAATCAAAAGAACATGGCAGTGTACACTGGATTAGTTCCTCCATTGATAACTATTTGGAACTAATACAATTTTAAAGTAAGGTAGTAGTATTGATGGTGTTTTAATTCATTCTGTCTTTCATTTAAATACACAATTTGTTACTCAGTTCAATGGAAGTTTGTCTGAGTCATACCTTTTAAACCATTTCCATGAAACTTTGGCTAATTGGGAGAGTCACTTAATTGGGCCAATGTGCCCCAATTACTTGTAATCCACTGTATTTCCATTTCTTTGCTCCATCCAAACAGATAACTGGCAATGACTGTCATTAGCTACAATGCTACTCAAGTCAGTTGCTAGGTTGAACTACGGAGAATGGGGAGGAGGTCTGGCCCCTGCACACGAAGCACGCAGGCCCACCGGTGTGTGGATGCGTCCTAGTGCTTGTGAACCAGATCCCTAGCTATGGGTAAATAGCCCCACTGCTTTTTGGGTAGTGTCAGGAGAGATGAAGGCTACAGGAGTAAACCCAATCAGCAGATCTGGAGTGGAATCCCTAAGGTGGCTGGACATCACTGCAGCAGCTGCTGCAGCCAAGCTGGTGCCATACGTTTTGCTTCATAAGCTTTTCTTTGGACTACACTGGTGAGGCCGAGAGGGTAATCTTGATAACTGGGCCTCTCAGGATCTCCATACCTTCTACCCAGGCGTGATGATCATCATCACCCATTGTCCTTCAAGACAGATGGATGCCAATCATCAACGACTCAAATCAGTATCAGGTAGGTCTTCTGTTGCAAACATGTGGTTTACAACAGGCCTTTGCAAATGCAGTGGTAAAGGCCTTACCAATCTTAATCCAACTACATCAGACTAGGTTTGCCACAATATTCAATGTAAAATTCTATATGAACTAAAGGAACAACTTCTCATAGCATCACAAAGAATATAATTCACCCTCATCTCCCAAGTGAATCTGACCAAGGAGGATTAAGGGGAGGAATACAATGGAAGAAAGTGGAACAGGTAGGGGGTAAAGGCAAGATTAAGATGCACAAAGGATCTTAAATAGTTTTTCCCTTGGCAACACTAATCTTAATGGGCTAAATGAAGGAAAAGCAAGCGCAAGAGAGCAGTACTACCTTCTGCAACACCAATAATAAAATAGTGTATTTGGATTTTAGGGAGGCATTCAAAGTTCCTCATGGTAGGCTCATTCAGGAAATCAGGAGGCATGAGATCCAGGGAAACTTGGCTGCATGGATTCGGAGTAAACTTGCCAAGAGAATGAAGATGGAGAGTATTCTACCTGGAGGACAGTGACCAGTGATGTTCCACAAGGATCTATCTTGGAACCCCTGCTCTTTGTGATTTTTGTAAATGATTTGGATGAGAAAGTGGAAGGCTGGGTTGGCAGTGAAGGTTGGTGTTGTTGTGAATAGTACAGAAAGTTGTCAATAGGTTACAAAGAGACATAGACATAATGTAGGGCAGGGCTGAGAAGTGATAAATGTAGCTCAATCCAGAAAAATACAAAGTGATGTTGACAGGATGCAGAGCTGGGCTGTGAAGTGGCAGTTAAGAATTCAACCTGGAGAACTGTGAAGTGATTCACTCTAGAAGGTCAAAGTTGAACACAAAATACAGGGTTAATAACAGGATTCTCAGCGGAGTACACGAACAGTGAGATCTTGGGGTTAAGAAGGCCTTGACATGTTGGGCTTTATTAGTTTGGGGATTGAGTTCAGAAGCCACAAGGTAATGTTGCAACTCTATAAAACTCTAGTTAGATCACACTTGGTCATCTCATTATAGGAAGGATGTGGAAACTTTAGAGAGTAGAGGAGATTCGCCAGGATGTAGTCTGGATTAGACTGCATGCCTTATGAGAAAAAGTGAGCTATGGCTTTTCCTTTTGGAGCAAAGGAGGATAAGAGGTGACTTGACAACAGCAAACAACCAGCACCTCTTTTCCAGAGCAGCAATGGTTAATACAAGATGACATACACACGCATGGAACCTGCTGCCAAAAGTGGTGGTAGAGGCAGTTTCATTAGAGACTTTAAGTAGGCACATGGATGAAAGAAAAAGTCATAGCCCTTCATTTTTAAAAGTTGGCACAACAGTGCGGGCTGAAGGGCCTATACTGTGGTGTACTATTCTATTTTCTAAAAAAAAATAGATTTCAAAAGTTACACAACAGATAACATTTACTATAGATACAATTATATCAAATTTCAGACAAGCACATTGATACAGCTACATCTTTCAGATTTAAAATTCTCAGTTCATCACAGGCAAAGCCCTCCCCACCATTGGATATACTAACAGAGTACTACCACAAGAAAGCAGCACCCAAAGACCACACCACCCAGGCCACGCTCTCTTCCCACTACCTTCAGGAAAGAGGTACAGAAACCTTTGGTCCCATATACCAGGTTAGGGAACAGTTATTACCCGACAACTATCAGGCTCCTGGAGCCAGTGAGGATAACTTCAATCACCACTACTCTGAAATGAATCTCCAATCTACAGACTCAAGAACTCTTTACCATTCATGTTCTCAGTTGGCCTACTTTTGTACACTATTTGTCAGTCTTTGTTAATGCTAGTTTTCGTAAATTCTTTTGTATTTTCCCCCGTAAATGCCTGCACGAAAATGAATCTCAGGGTAGTATACAGTAACATACAAGTACATACTTTGATAACAAATTTACCTTGAACTTTGAAAACAGCAGGGCAGTACACTAAATAGAAGTGAGGATTGACAGGTAAAGTGGCATTATAATGAGGGGAAGGTGTGTTGCTTAAATAGAATAGAGAACATTAAAGTGAACAAAATTGGGAAAAAAAATCTAAATGTTAGCTTTCCCAAAAGCTTACAAATTTAGACTTTAAAAAAAGGCATCCCAGCCTTTAGAAATAGGTCAAATTAGGAGAAAGAGGATTTACCACTTTTTTCTGGATCTTGCAAGATATTAGCAATGTGGGAGACACTCAAATCTTAGATGAGAAAAGAAAGTCTAGCCACAACTGGGTTGCCACTGGAGGTCTGGAGAAGGAAACTAAAGGTCAATGATTACCAAGAAAGTACAATGAGTTTAAGATATTCATTGATAATTAGCAATTTCATCTTTCTGCTATTTGATTGCAAGTTCTGTTTATGGGGCATTTGTTCAAGAGATTAACTACTCAACCATTAAATGACATTTTTTTAAAAATCAAATGTAAGTAGTTATCATGAATAGTATAAATCAGATACACATCAGGCAAAGAAAGGAACATGATTAATAATAATCTACAAGCCTTCAACTAACCTGTCCAATAGGTATCTTAAATACTCTGAACAGTCCTGTTGCGCCCCTTGATTAAACCACGGAGGAGATGAAGCTTTCAAGAAGCTACTGGGAGAGATGGCAGGTCTCTACAAATGCAAGCCAGGAAAGAAAATCATTTCAACAAAAGCTAAGGAGATCCATAAGTGCACTGCAATTGTTAGGATCCAGAACTTTGTTATACTCAATGTTAGGTGAAAATTACAGATTTCACCAAATTTCAATAAAAGATGCAGTGAACAGTATGGCATCTTCCTGGTTTACATAAGAATAGCACAGTCATTAGCAGATAAAGGGAAATGGTAGACTCCTACAGATACTCATATTCATGTAGAGGTTAAAAAGCTATTCAACAATTGCAAGTCAACTCTAATAGGGAGACCATCATTAATGAGGTCAAGCGTATTTGTAAAGATGGAAGAGGGCAAGGCTAAAAACAACCTTGTTAAGGCTTCATTTGAACAACTAAAAAAAATCTTCATGCCTTTACAAAGAACTATCTAATCTGGCATTCTTCAAGTCTAGTTAAATGAACAGATTCCAAAATACTTAAAAGATTGTAACATCACTGCCATTTCAAAAAGAAGGGGGGAAAAAAGGAAACAAACATTCACTTGTGCTCTACATCAGGAAAAAAATTCTCAACCAAGCCCTCCAAATCCAAGTTACCACTGCAAAAGAAAGTAATATCTTTGTTGCCTGCCAAATCCAGGAAAGACAAAGAACAAAAGACTGAAACAAGACACTTAGATCTGTCAATGATGAAGCACTATATAAAATGCTAACTTGGTCTGACTGCCCTCCAATAAGGCACCTACACACTGAGCAAATTGCAGTTTGTAGCCAATGGAACTAGGGAAGTCAACAGTACACGTTGAATGCACTGGACACTGGAAGTGATAGAATCTCGGATTGCGGTTGTAATATAGTAGTAAGTGGAATTAGTTTGTTATTGTTACATGTATTGAGATAGTGAAAATCTTGTCTTACATACAGATCAAATCATTACAGTACAGAGACTGAACAAAGTAAAACAAAAACAGAATGCAGAACAAAATTCAACAGCTATGAAGAAAGTGCAGTGCAGGTAAGCAATAATGCACAAGATCATAATAAGGTAGACTGCCAGGTGAAGAGCTCAAGTACATTACATCCTGAAATAAATCCTCTCTGCATCCCCATTCTTATGATGTCTAAATTACAGAACATATCAACATTCTGAATATTGTATCTAGCATACAATCATTATCACCAGGTGCCATCCCAGTTTGAGCTTTGACTACCATGGCCCACACACTCCTGTTTCCAGTCAAGTGGATCAATTCATTGGTAATCATTTCTAATTCTCTGGCTGCTGTCTCCATCATCATTTGTCTTTGTCTTCCTCTTGCTTTCTTCCCTTCAATCTTTCCCATAATTACCGTGCATTCTAAACGCCTCTTTCCTAATCACATGTCCAATGAAGTTACGTTGCCTTTTCAAGATCTCAGACATTATTTCTCTTTACGTTTGCTCTGTTCATGACATCCTTGTTAGATATTTGTTTCGTCCATGATATTCTTTGCATCCTCCTCAAAAACCACATTTCTGCTGCCTCAACTGTGGCTTTCGTTTCCTCGTTACTAGATATTGTCCAACATTCTGAGCCATATAACATAACTGGATAAACGTAACATTTCAGTACTCTGAGGCAGGTTGTCATGCCTAGTTTAGTATTGGTCAGTATATTCTTCATTCTCGTAAAGGTGTCTTTTGCCATCCCTATTCTTCTTTTGATGTCCATGTCGCACCTGCCATCTGATGTTACCCAGCTTCCTAAGTAGCAAAAGTTCTTTACTTGTTTTATGTTCTCCCCATTTATTCTCAGCCTGCAGACAGGATTCTCCTTCTTCTTCTTGAATATCACCATACATTGTCTTTTTACAATTGATAGATAGTGCAAAAATGGGTCTTTCTTCAACAATTATATCAATTAAGTTTTGTAGTTCTTCCTCCGTACTTGCAATTAACAGTGTCATCTGCATATCTGAAATTATTGATGCTTTCACCGCCAACTTTGATTCCCACGATGTCTTATTTTTTGTAGTATTGTTTCACTGTACACATTAAATAAATCAGGGGAGAAAACACACCCTTGTCTAATGCCTCTCTTGATTTTCATAAACTGACTCACTTCTCCATCTATTCTTACAGCAGCAGTTTGTTCCCAGTACAGATTTCTGATTAGGCGGAGGTCTTTCGAATCTAGATCTACAGTTTTCTGTAATATTTCAAATAACGTATTGTGCTTCACTTTATCAAATGCTTTTCAATACCTTTTCAATCAAGCTATACAAACTATAAAGATCCCCTGAGTAAGATAAGTGTCCAAGCAGAGTGGATACCATACCTGGCTATGTTCCAGGAAAGCAAATAACCATTGAAGTTTCATCATTAATGACTGAGAATCACTCTCTTTGAGTAGCATAACTGCATGCCTGAAGCTAGAAAGAGAGCACAAATATTTTGGTTAGATTCACAAGAGCAGACACAACATTATGGTTCATGAACCAGATCCTCACAATTCCAATCATAATTAACAGAGATCCACATTTTCCAGCAAAAGTAAAGCAGACTTCAGAACCAAGTAAATCTGTAGATGAAGTGTCCAATTTAACAAGCCTGGAATAAGGTGCTGATATTTGGCAAATGGAATACACAAATACACAGAGTATTGTCATGTTTAACATTTTCTCTCATTTCCTTTCATTGCATTTCTTGTGACACTGGCACAAGTTCACTCCACAAGTTGCTGAATAAATGGTGTCGCTAACAATTCAAGAACTTTGACCAGACACTGCTGTGCAAAACTGCAAGATTTCACTTCTTGGGCCAAGCGCTTAGTGGCATCTGTGTATTTTTCTCAAGTATGGCAAAGACTCTGACAAGAAAAAGTTTTATACGTGTTTCCCAGTACTGCAGTTTCATACAGCACTACTCAATGATGAAATGCAGGTTGCTTAAGCTTGGTGGACATTTTAGGGAAGGAATTTTCCAAAAGTGCTTCAAACCTATTTGCCCACTGAAAGACTAGATCCCAAACTAGGAAGAAAAATAACATTAAATTTGGTCAAGGTAATAGGAAACAATAATATGAAACTGTTAAGTTAACCAATATGGATTTTTTAAAAATATAGTTTTTTTTCTTAAATGTTGCATATAAAGGACATTTCGGTTTAAAAATACAATATTTCCAATGTCAATGAACACTGCTTTCCCACTTAACCCAGGAATAGCTTATCATCACATGTCCATTTTGGCTCCTATTCTAGACCCTTCTCTTCCATTTTGCCCTCTTGAACAAGGCTTTCCCTTGCCTTACAGTTATAACATTCTTCAATCCTTTACAGAGATCTTTGCACCCCTTCTCTATTCCAATCCATTGCTCTTTAGCCATCATACTCTCCAGGAATCATTGAATTTATGTTGCACAGAAGAGCACAGGAACAAGCCCTTCAACACTACCATGCCAAAATAAATTAAGCTCATCAACTTATACATGACAACAATCCCTCCATACCCTACATGATCACATCCCTTAAAAGCCTCTTAAACACTACTGTTGTGTCCATTTCAACCTCTACCATTACCAGCACATTCCAGGTGCCTACCACTAAATCCAACTCTCACCTTAAATGCATGTTTTACATTTCTACCTGGGGAACATATTCTAACCATTTACCCTACAAACATCTCAATATATATATATATTTTTTTTTAAAAACACTTCTATCAGTCTTCTCTCAGCCTCCAATGCTCCGTAGAAAACAATTCATGTTTTTTTTTTCCCCCCAGTCTCCTAGCTAATACTCTCTAGGCTAGTAAAATCCTGGTAAATTTCTTCTGCACCCTCTCCAAAACTTCCATGTCACCCTATTACTTGCAGTTCAGAACTACATATTATAACCCAAACCAAGGTTTTAGTCAAACCAAAGTTTTATAAAGCTGCAAAAGGACTTCCCAACTATTATACTCAAGTGTTCCAACTGATGAAGGGAAGCAGCTGCACCACCAACCAGCAGCTTCTCTGAATAGGCCTGAGCTCTTCCCATTTCTATACAAAACCAATTCAATGACTTTATGTAACTAATTTTAAAATAATCTATTTCCATTGTGTATATTATATTAAACTACACGACTCTAAGTTAAAAAACTAGTTTTACAGACAAGGAGTGCACATCATATGCAATACCTGTAACTTTAAAACAATGTCACTTTAAAATCTTGATAACCATTACTTTTCTTACTCAGCTTTATTTTGAAAATTAAAGATCCTTCTGACAAATTCATTACTATTGCTGTTGAAACACGAGGCACCAATACCCAAGTAAATTTTCAAATACTACAATTAAAACCTCATAGCTACAAAGCAGCAAAGGCCACAAAGTAGCAGCTGTTGTCCAATTTGGACACTAAGAATTTGAGAACTCATGGGTGTCTGCTATTCAAACTTACTTCCACTGCCTTGGAGAATGCTTCCAGTTCTTTAAGAATCATTTGACTGACTTCTTGGATAAAATAGGCATCTGTCTCACTGAAAAATAAATCCTACTGAGGAATTGAAAGTGTCCATTAACAGCACTGAACTACAGCTCATGGTCCAGATCATTTCACCTCCCAAGTGAAGTGCATTAGAAGGAGGAAGTGTGACTTCTTTGGAGTCTAGAGAATGGGACTTTTAAAACAGATCTAGTCTAATGAGCCAATATATCTATCACAAAATTAATGGTTAATAAAAGCATTATTTACTTGTTATTTATTGCATATCTAAGTACATCAGATACTTACTCAGAAGCCATGAAAAGGGCCTGAATGACACTGTTCATGTAGCAGGTATTGCCAAGATTTGCCAGTCCTGTCTTTCCTGTATCCGATTTTGCAGCAAGTCTTGAGTACAAAGGTTCCAATGCATTTTTTTGAGACATCCAGGCATTCTGATTGAGCAGCTGCTTTATTTTTTCCTCATTTGGAATTGGAAAATCCTAAAGCAAGAGGCACAAATTCAAAGAAGATATATTTCTTTTCATTTTACACACTATGTTACACCATCATCAGGCCAGAAGAGAAATTTCTTCACCCAGGAGAGAAGCAAATCTTTGGAATTCCCTACTCAATGCTTTTAGTTGTTTGGGGAAGGAGGAGAAATCAAGGAAAATTGAGTTAGTGTGGGGAAAATATGACTCATGCCTTATCTCAGTGCTAACCTTACTGGATACAAAAGCAGACATAAAGGATGAAAAACCTAATCCCACTTCTATTCCTGGTATTCTTATTTCACAAGGAAGTGGCAGAGAAATAAAACCATGAATGCAAAGCCTCCCTCAATAGTTCATTTAAGGTTTTGGACAGAAGCTGGGTTACATCATTATATATATTAAATTAGGTAATTAGCTCTGAAGCTCAATGAGAATAGTTGAGCAACAGCAAACAAGGAAGACAGTTTAAAATAGAAAGGATGAAAAAAGAACAGAAAGACTTGCAAAAGAAAATATTAAATCATTATATTGCCATCGAATTGCATAAATGGTGTAGAGATAATCAATTTTAAAAAGTTTAAATTATGCTCCTTAATAAAAATGTACTACTGACATGCCCTAAATACGACTCTTGTGAATCTAGGTATATCTTCAGCACACAACTCAATTAATTAAAGTTCAAACATGAGGAAATCTGCAGATGCTGGAATTTCAAGCAACACACATCAAAGTTGCTGGTGAACACAGCAGGCCAGGCAGCATCTCTAGGAAGAGGTACAGTCGACGTTTCAGGCCGAGACCCTTTGTCAGGACTAACGTTCAAATTTATTATCAAAGTATACCATACACACACTTAAAATTCATCTTCTTGCTGGCACCCACCAAATAAAGAAACATGAAAAATGAGACAAAGGCTGTCAAACATCTAATGTGCAAAAGAGAACAAATCGTGCAAACAATAAAAATAAACGATACGTGGAAAAGGTGCCACAGATTCCACGAAAGTGAGTGCACAGCAATGAGTCAGTTCAGCGTTGGGGTGGAGGCCAATGACTGCAAGGCAATAACTGCTTCTGAACCTGGTGGCATAGGATCCAAGGCTCATGCACCCAACGGTAGTAGCAAGAAGAGAGGGAGACATCAAACACAGGCAGACGTCACTGAACACCATTCTTGGGCCTCTGGTTCATCACTTTAATCGGCACAGAGTAATGGAACTGAGCAAAGGTTTGTTTTTTGCTCTCGGGCTTCAATACAGAATCTCAGCGATGGCCATACCTGTATTCTCGACAGTCAAGCTTGTCAGATCCTTCAGGAGATTGTAAAAATCGCTAGCATGTGACAATATTAAACAAATTCACAGTGGATGTAAAGTTCAAATTAGCCAGGTACTGACTATAGTAGAATAGCTTTTACCCATAATTATCACTGCCACTTTGAAATTTGACTGCCCAATACCATGTTTTTGCAAGCCAACTATATAATTTATGGAAAAATTCTTGTTTTTTTTTTGGAAGTCTATGATTTTCTTTTTTGTATTCCATATAATCTAGTCAGTTATGTATGAATCACTCCAGACATACACAATAGTGCGCATGATAAATAATCGATTGCTTCTAGGAATTTTATGTGCTTAAGGCCCAAATCATCTACAAACCACTCATACAAACATGGGCCTTTATAACACTTAAAGCTTGCTTTAGTACTGAAACAGTTTGGTTCAAGCATATTCCAGACTATGTATCAAATACTGGGAATCTTCATTAGGTAGGGTCTCTTACGAGCTCTCCCTTGAGTCATGCCCTCCACCCAACTGACAACAATCATATTATCCCTACCATCAACCACTGATCGCAGAACTTACTTTATATAATAAAGTGCATGTTTTTCAATGCAACAACAATATTGACAAACATTAGCAAACAGTAAAATGGTTAATTTATTGGAATCTGCTACCTTTAGTGCTTGTATGACAGGTTCATACAGGTCAGGAAAGCCTGAAAATCGAAAGATCATGCAGTGTACCAATTCAGAGAGTTGTTGTCGACAGCTTATAGCCGAGTTGGACTCTTCTTTAGAGAGTGACATCATTAATTTGGGAATGTGAGGAACAAGCTGTGGAGTAGATGCAAGTTACAATATTAAAAACTTTCATTTTTAAGTACAACTGGAATATGGATAGTTATACATATGACATGTACTTTAGTAAATTTGTGAAAAATACAGAATACTGGTACCCATGATACACTTATGCCTCAACTAAAGCTTACACATTTCTAGTCAATGAATATATTATTAATAAATGACATGATTTTTTCATAAGTTTGAACCCATCTTCCCAAAATTAAACAAACCAGCCTGCTTCCCAAAGTTTTCCACCTACTAAAGGTTAGTGATTGAAAACTTATGATACCCATATTAGATTTCCAGATAGCCTGTTAATTTGCTTATGTGTAAATTGATGAGCAAGGCTCCATGCTTAAATTTACAAAATTACCCAATATGAATTCATCAAATGTTTGATACTGTCAGTCAATGTGTAACTCAATGATTAGTCTTACACCAGGATTCACAAAGAACTTAAACAGAAAACATTCTTTAGAAGTACACTACCTTGCCTATAAAATCCACACAGAAAAAAAAACTCCAAGACTTAACATTGAGTAAATTGTACTGAGTACAGAAAAGTGCCCCCAGTGCAAATTAAATGAACTTGGTGAGAAATGCCAGTTTGTAAACATTAGGAGGTCCCCAAATTGTCTCAAAAGTCCAAAAGGACAATTATTAAAGGAAAATGGGCCTGCTGAAATTGTAAACAGCATGTAAGTAGACTTAAAAAAGAGGAAAGAGGTACAAGATGCAAACAGTAAAGACAAGGTTTTGGATGTTACAACTGACTTTCTGTTTAAGTGATTTAAATGTTTAAAAATACTTTGCTTAAAAGCATATGAATTTTTAAAAATACTTAATGCTCTAATTTTTAAAAAGGTTTGTATTCTTAATGCTTCTGAATGTTAGGGAGATTCAATCTGTCAAAGTTTTTGTCAGCTGTGCAACGGACAGCCTGATACAGTCACATTAAGTCATGCAAGATCTTAATGTTGTGCAGAGCATTCCCATTTTGAATTGGTACAGCTTTGGGCCAACAGTGTACACTATTGCCCAAATATCCCCAAAGAAAATCAATTATGTGAATAAAAATGAATCTCAACTATTTTGCGTAGTCTCCAAACATGAATAAGGGGTGTGACAGATGAAATTTTTACAAATCACTCCCATTCTGACCAGGAATAACATTTCCATTGGTACACTCCTCTAATAAAAGGCTATATACGGGTTTCCCCCACCATCCGAAGGTACAGCATTCCTATGAAACGGTTCGTAAGCCGGAATGTCGTAAAGCGAAGAAGCAATTACCATTTATTTATATGGGAAAATTTTGTGAGCGTTCCCAGACCCAAAAATAACCTACCAAATCATGCCAAATAACACATAAAACCTAAAATAACAGTAACATATAGTAAAAGCAGGAATAATATGATAAATACACAGCCTATATAAAGTAGAAATACTTTTCCACAATCATCGCCTGAACTGTTCTCCATAGTGAAAATCTCACGCAAGCGCTGTTGGCAAAAACACAGCGCAAGCGCTCTCCAGTAACCTTTAAGCTATGAAGCTGCCAAATCATACCAAATAACACGTAAAAATACACAGCCGATATAAAGTAGAAATAATGTATGTACAGTGTAGTATCACTTAGCGGAATGGGGAAAGCGTGGAGCACACTGATGATGGTGTGTTAGGCTGAGTTGGAGGTTAGGGTGGTGCAGTGGCCCCCACCCTCCAGGCCGCCGAGCGATACGTTGCCGCGAAGCGTGCAGTGGTACAGCGGTAGCCGGGAGGCACACAGCACATCTTTAAGAAAAAGCATCGCCTCTGATCTCAGCCGACAGTTACGTGTCAGGTGGCACCTAATTAATTAGCTTGTTTATTTCGGCTTTTTTCTTAAAGATGTGCTGGGTGCCTCCCAACTACTGCTGCATTCTCCGCGAATCGATATATGTCCGCGGCCCGGGGGTTGGGGTGGTGGGACACTGAGGCGTCATCTCATCGTCGATCAGGGCAGGCAGCTCATCCTCTCCTATGACTGCCCACCTCGATGTCGAAGGTCGAGGTTCGTCGTCTGCTGTAGCTGATGTGGAAGGCTTGCTTGACTGCTGAGCCTCGCGCATTTTTAGATCATACAGTTCTTTGTAAGCACTCAAACCATCCCGCAAATATCCCCTAATCCAACGTACCCTTTCAAAATTAAAGTCCTACTTCATCATTACTCATTCGGTTTAAATTGTTATCCTTTCCTCTTCCAATTGCATCAGCTCTTCATCTATCAGTTCTTGGTCATGGGATGCCAAAACCTCCAACGTTTTCTTCGTCAGCTTCCACAAGCCAAACTCACTCAGTTCTTACTTCGTTCACCATGATCAAAACGCTTAATTATGTCTAGCTTTACGCTAAGTGTAACACCCTTACGAGCTCTTTCAGGCTTTTCCAATACCATAGAACTCATCTCGCAAACGGCTGCTCACAGACACGTGTTTAAGCAATAACGGTGAGAATGCCGTTCCGAATCCGGGGAGAGCGGCTGCTCAGGACGCTCTGCCTTTTATCATGCACTGATTTATTTTTCACACGCTGCTTTTTTCCTAACAGTGAAAACACCTTCTGTTAGCGAAAACAGGGTACTAACGTAGGTCTTTCGTAACAGTGAGGTTTTGTAAAGCGAATGTTTAAAAAGCAGGGGACACCTGTAGACCACATTCTCTACTTAAAGCAGGAAAACGGAGCTCGACACTGGTAACACAACTATTATATGGGCAACATACATCTGCAGAAGAATGGATAATCTCACCCAAACCTTACAATGAGTTTCGTTTTTAAATGGTTCTAGTTAAATAACAATGTAATGTCTTCACAAATAGAAGAAAGTTTGTAAGAATCTTTACAAATGAGAGAGCAAACTCTACAACTAAGGACAAGGTCGTTTATTAAAAAATTCCTTGCATGTTTTAAATATAATTTAATCTTAAAAAATATAGCAGTTTAAAATACAGTTGCACCTATTCAATCAGTTTTTAAATCTCCCCTTAAAGCTGATATATTGCCCCTCAAAGCAATGGTTAAGAGTAGATCCAAGTAGTGGTTAAACCTAGAATTAGCAAGTCCATAATTCAAAAATACTATAACTAAAATATTTAAGCACTTCAGATAGCTGATTAAGTAGAATTTCTAGTTTAAGTGCAAAGTTGTTTTCATCACTGTCAAATTGAGGAGGTTTTTTTTTCCAGTCAATGTAAAGTAGTTTAATCACCTTTGTTCACACAGTAGACTGTCATACTGAATGGAAAGTCCATTCAGTGAAAACAATCTCTTCAGTCAGAAGAGACAAAATCTCTTCAGGCGGAAGAGCTAAGCTATTATGATGGCCCATTACATAATAATTCTTGCAGACTGACTGAATCTAGTTTCCATTTGTTTTGTCCCAACTTCAGAAATACTGTTTCAGGGCTGAAAATTCAAAATATTCAAAATCAAACCTGCTCCTTTACTATTGAAAAAAAAAGGATATCTACTCAAATATAGATGTAGAGTACCTAATGAACCAGCACAAATATTTAAAATTTGAATTTCAAATAGTGAACAAAAGCAGGTTTGAGTTCGTAAGCAAAACACATTTTCCAAGCAAGATACGCAATCTTGCTTCCACATTCAGTTATCTAAGTACTCCTGTTAACATTTGTACATACTCAAAAGTTCAATAAAATTTATACCAAATCAAAAAACCTAGAACATAATAGGAAAAAAATTCCATGTACAGTTCCAACACAGCCCCCAGATCAAGGATCATAACACGTACCACATGGAATGCTTCCGATGAATGCTGGAAACTTAAAAGCATGTATTTCAGCACAGAAAGTGCTCCTGCTCTTACAACTGGGAAAAAGAGCCTTGAGAACACCTAGAAAGCAAAGCTTGTGCATCAGTAAAGAGGGAAGACTTGTACAAATAAAATTGAAACTAGCCTAAAATTGTCAAGAAAATATTTAAAATATAATCACTATTGTAATATAGCAAGGACACTTTGCACTTTAAAATACATTTGATCAATCATAGATATTGCAGCAAAAAGTCACCTGATCTTTTACTTCATTATTAGACTTTTAGTGAAGAATAGCAAAAACTCAAATTAACAAAATATTGCACCAATATTTTTCTCATCCCTCTGACCAAGTCAATGTACAGTTGATATACAAAATTTATAATGAAGAGGACCTGTATTCAGACTTGGAAATCTTGAGCCAGAAACAGCTTCAGTGGAAAGGGAGCTTGGGTTTCAGTGGACAAACAACCCAGCATCAGATCTAATATTCCAAAACATACAGACACGGATCTCGCGATAATAGTAATAGCAATCCAATGGCACTTACTGCTATTACACCACAAACTCTGGCTGGCAATTCAAAATTTTCATGCACATATAGTTCATGCAGAAATCCTGAAGTGGCTGCTACTGACCAAATTATATGGACTATGTTTGTAGCATTCTCCAAATAGGAAGGCTTGAATTTTGATTTTTACTTGATTCTTTGTTATCATGTGTACAAAGATTATCTATAAAAATACCACACCACAAAGCCTCAAAAATGTGACCCAGTTTTTTTTTTGCTTTATGAATTATTCCAATTACTGCAATGAAAATTTCATAGGATTTGAACATGTAAATACATTTTTTTTAATATTTCAACCTTTACCTTAGTGTTATATTAAAGCTAGGCATGTACAGATACAACTGGAAATTTTATCTTGCCTTTCCATTTGAGAATTCTGCATCAGATTACTGGGCAACTTGTATGACAAAAGTGCTGTACATCAAAATTCCATTGACCAACACTGGGCTCTAGCATCGCTGGCAAGGACATTTTATCATCTCCAAATATCCTTAAGGGTTACTTTCTCAAACCCTTGCAATGCTAATAGATACCAACTGAACAAATGGAGACATTTTCAACATCAGGATATTAAACCCAGGAGGGAAACTGAAATTATGATATCATGTAACTGTATTCTTTCAGTGTAGCAAATACACAAGATAGAGAGAATTCATGCAGCTTTTGTGGAGGGAGTCATTTTGAACTCCAAGAAAACTGTCATTCAGGGTACTTTAATCTGGATGATGTTGAACTTCACGTGCTGTTGGAACAGCAGCCATCCAGACAGGTAAACAGCCACACTTTTACAAACCACATATCAGGAAGCAAGCCACCTGCTGCAGAATATCCAGTGTATGACTTGGTTCTTAAGCCATCGTATTTATAGCTATCAGCAAATTCTAGGTCACATTATTAAAAAAAACTATTCTTCAAACAAGAGAACCGAATTGATGAAATTGACTACTAAAGATGTACTTAGATACTGAAGTGTACATAAAAACAAGCATCAACATTTCAAGAAATGACTGCCACCATCCAACCCAGTTATCAAAATTTTTGACAGGTCTGGTAAGTGTTGCCAGACCCCTCTGAATATGCTGAATTGCAATCCATTTAATAGTTATAATTTCATAATCATAATATTCAAAAAGCTAAAAGAAATTTTGCAGTACCAACTCAATTGCACTCTTTCCATTAGCATTGCATCTAAATATCGTCAATTTTAAAAATCAATCTTTCAGGTGTTGACCTCAATTTCCAAATTACCAGTGAGATGAAACTCACCTGTTCAATTTTTGACAGCGTGACTTCAATCAAAATGCTGAACTTTTTCACAGCAGCCAAACCTTTCAATAAGCCAATAATCCACTTATCTATGTTATTGGCTAATGGCCATGAAAGCCAATCAATCATACTACAATTTAAAAAAGACAAAAGTTAGAAATTGTTATTCTGTTAATAAGGACAGTTCCCTAAACAGGATAGTCTCTCCAAAAATCCATCTTTGTAGTCTAATAAAAAAAGCTCAAATTTTATTCCTAATGCTCTTTCCATTTGTACTCAAAGGAACAGTGCAAATCAAAAAGCAAATTTTAGATGAGGGATAGACCGTCAGACAGACAGATTCCATCCTTAGCCATTCAAGCATAGACAAAAACAGTGACAAAAAATCTAAAACACTAACTTACAAATATAAAATAAAATGGATGTCAAAAATTTATCACTGAGAAAATGTTACAAATCATTAACAGGTGAAAACGAGTTTCAAGAGGTAAGTGTAATTTAGAGACAGAAAGCTTTAACTTTCAAGCCATGATAGAAGGAAAGTTAAAAGGCAATGATTTCTGGCTCGGTATTTAACAAAATACAAATAAGTTCTGGAGATGGCAAAACCTGAGATTTTAACAGTAAGAAAACCACATAAGATGGGTTTATTTGGAGTACAGAAAGTACAAGAGATGACATTGTAATTGTATCTCAGATTTCTCTCGACCAATACTATTGTACAAGTAATAGTATTGATAGACAGCAATACCACCAACAAGCAAAGCCGGTAAGTGGCAATAATCTAACGATGAATAGAATCCAAGTATTGAAAGCAAACTAAATAGCTCCAACATATATATCATAGTGCCACACCAGATGTTCTGTCTGCTACTAACACATAACACTATCAGGCTCAAAGAAAGCAATGGATCACATAACTCATGTTGGTCATATATGTCAGAGACTGATAAAAAGAAATTGTTGGTAATTGGGCAAAGAGTTAAGCCTCAATGCTTTAAGCAGCTAATGGATAGTTTAACAATCTGCATTAGGTGTCTACACTGATTTTGTTCATTTACAGTCAAAAGAACACAGCATCATACACTGAATGAATTCCTCCGTTGATAACTATCAGGAACTAACACAGTGCATGGTACTGTAGAAGGATTGGCAGTGTTCCAATTTATTATGTACTTTATTTAAATATATAATTTGTTACTCAATTAAACAGTAGTTTTTACTTTTTTTAAAAAAAAAACTTTTAAAAACAATTTCCATGAAATCACCTAATTGGGGCTGCCACTCAGTTCAGCCAAAATATACTTGCCCTGACGTGTCTCAATTAACCAGAATTCACTGTAGTAGGGAAAATATTTCACATATCTTTAGATGGAATAGTTCCTGTGTTTAACATTTTTTCCTGCGTCTAAGAGCAAGAGATAGAATGAAGAGAAACATGCATCAGTTGGAAGCTTATTTCAGAATCAGAGAATAGAAGGTCCAACCCAAGAAGTGACACTTATTCAGCATAACAAATAAATAGTATTTCTTAAAGGCAGATTCAAATTTCAAGAAATTAGTGCTTTTTTTTCCTATACCCAGTGCTATAATAAGTTAACTTGAGACTCACAGCATTCTGGTATAAAACAGATACAGCTGGATATTCGTCATGTCCAATAAATTACATTTTTATTTTAGATCATCTTTGCCAAGTACAAGTACCTCAAAGAATCACCAACAACTTGTTCCCAAGTATAAACACAAGAGATTCCGCAGTTGCTGGAAATCCAGAGCAACAAAGGTCTGGAGAAATTCGGGACCTGATGAAGGGTCTCAGCCTGAAACGTTAACTGTTTGTTCCTCCCCGCAGATGCTGCCCAACTTGCTGAGTTCCACCAAAGTTTTGTGTGTGCCCCCAAGTAGTTTAGTTTGTTTGTTACCCATATTCCTTATCCCCTTATTCCAAGATTCCTTAGTTCCACAATATTTAAAGTTATCAGGAGTCCTAATTTTCTACAAACCAGTCTGGTTTATGACTGTGATACCTAGTAGATTAATTCGTCAGAGCAAATTGTCCTGCAATTAAGCTAGGGTTAAATCGGGTGGTTTTCTGGGCAGTGCACTGGATCAGCAGACCTGTTCAGCACTGTATCTATAAATAAAAAATTAAAATAATTTTCAGACCTTTAAATCCAACTGCAAAACAAGTTACACAATAGATTGGAACACCCATTTTCTAATTTTTCCTCAAGAACTGTAATGTGACTAGGGGTAATAATTTTTTTTAAATGTTTATTCAGGTCTATATTACATTCAGATGAGGAATTCTGCAGATGCTGGAAATTCAAGCAACATACAAAGTTGCTGGTGAACGCAGCAGGCCAGGCAGTATCTCTAGGAAGAGGTACAGTCGACCTTTTGGGCCGAGACCCTTCATCAGGACTAACTGAAGGAAGAGCTAGTAAGAGATTACATTCAACAAGTTTTAGAGCAGTAACGATAACTGTAGGTTCAAACTGATACCTGATCAGCTGCAGTTCTATTTGAAAGACTAAAAAAACATGTAACTACCCAAAACAACTTACTTGGTCAAAGCAGTCATCATCTCTATATCCATGATGCAATCATCATTTGTCAAGTTTTGAATGACTCCATCCATGATTTCCAATGGCACATACTGGACCACAGTGGCCAATGCATTTGATGGACCATCAAATACTTCTGCAAAAGACCCATAATTTTTCCTTTAGAAAATACATTTGAAGGTTTAACCAGATCTTCAATTTAACAATTAATGCAAACTATCCAGTTTCTTTGTACTTGCAACTATGTCATAAAGTTACATCCTGCAAAAGATCGTAATTAAGGTACCTCATTTCTAGGCAGTTTATCTCCAAAACAAACTTAAATTCTTAAAATTGTATTTGTCATCACTAATATTTAACTCATTTACTAGTGTAAAAATTATGATTTTTATCATATTACTACTAGAGGAATCTTACTGTGCTAGTTGTGTTGCTCCATTGCCGTTCTGTTCGTCAGTCTGTAGGACCAGATGAAACTTCAAGTATCAAAATAGGGTTGTATTCAATCAGTTTGGGCAACCATAATGCAATTCTTCTTGTTCCATACTTTTCTTTTCCCTCTTAATGTGAACATTAAATCCCACCCTGGCTAAACTTTTGGCCATTTTCTCCAAGAATAGCGAATGGATTCGTTAAATTTTGCTTATATTGCTCTTTTTATGTGCTTGGGAGACATAGTCAAATTGAAGCCTTTCAAGTTTAAAAAAAACACTCTCCCCTCCTCCTCCACTGCCCCCCCCACCACCACCAAATAGTTCCAATCAAACAATTCAGCTAGCAAAGAGGAGCCACTAGGTGGCATTAAAAAAAACCTCAACACTATATTGTAAAAATTAACATTTTTCTACAAAAAAGCTTTGGCTTTCCAATTGGTCAATGGATTGCAATGATTTCCTTTTGCAACACAATGAGTCCAAACGTTTCTAAGATATTGGTTATTTCTCACATTCTGAATAATGTAAATAAAGCAGGTCTTTTGTTCATAACAAATGTCAGAAGACATTTTTTAAATGTTATTAGCTTTCCTCATTTTAGAAGTTGAACAAGCTGCATTGTATGGCAGTACTTCTTACTCAGACATTCAGATAGAGTGCCGAGCTACACGTAGAGTTTCAAGGAAGAATGCATTTTCTTAGCTGCAAGAATATGGAACTTGCCAAGGTACTGAAGTGTGACATGTAGCTTTTCAAGCCAAGCTACTGCAGACCTACAAGAAATGATGCACTCAAAGGATGCCATAAGTTTGAAAACCTAAAACTTACGGTTGCTTGCAGCTGGGCAAGGCCAAGAGACTAAGATTAAATTTAAAGATTTGTGTAACATAACCAGTGTGCAGGGCCGAAATGGTAAGATTTTACAACATTTACACACATGGGATTTCCCAACATTGTGAAGAGCACCAGGTAAGCAAAAATATCCCACATGTAGAGATCACATCACATATGACAGTAAGATATGAGCAGCCAACTACCTCAAAAATAATGACCAAATCATATTTAAGGTCAAAGTTTATTTCAAGTCAAATTGTATTTCGAGAGAAATTAGTAATGCATAATTGCAAGATACATATCACGACTAGTAAACAAGTCAATGAAAAATAGATTATACCTATTCTGATGGTTTATGTAAAAGATCTTTTTTAAAATGACAGAACAAACAAGTAACATTACCATTATCCTGGCAAAAATTTCTTCTGCAACACACACAAAATGCTTGAGGAACTCAGGTGAGACAGCATCTATGGAAAAGAGTAAACAGTCGACGTTTCGGGCCTTCTTCAAAGCTGAGGGAAGGGGGAAGATGTCAGAATAAAAAGGGTGGTTGGTGGGGGGATTGGAAGGAGACTCTTTAGAAGGTGACAGGTGAAACCAGGTGGGTGGGAAAGGTAAAGGGATGGAGAAGAAAGAATCTGATAGAAGAGGAGAATGGATCATAGGAGAAAAGGAAGGAGGAGGGGACCCAACAGAAGTAATAGGCAGGTTAGAAGTAGTGAAAGGTCAGAGTGTGGAATAGAGGAAATGGAGGGGGATGGGGGGGGGGGTGAAAAAATTTTGTTCACCAGAAGAAATCTATATTCATACCATCAGGTTGGAGGGTACCCGGGTGGAATACAAGGTATTGCTCCTCCACCCTGAAGGTTGCCTCATCTTGGCACAAGAGGCGGCCATGGATCAACACATCGGAATGGGAACTGTAATTAAAATATTTGGCCACCGGGAAGTCCCGCTTGTGGTGCAAAGGTGCTCAAAGGAGTGGTTCCCCCAGTTAACAACGGGTCTCACCAATGTCGAGGACCACCAGACAGGAAAGACAACCCCAGCAGATTCGCAGGTAAAGTGTTGCCTCTCCGGGAAGGACTGTTCGGGGCCCTGAAAGGGGTGCATGGGGAAGTGTGGTACTTAGGTTGCTTGCAGGGACAAGTGCCAGGAGGGACAAATAGAAAAGGGAGTTGCGGAGAGAGTGATCCCTATGGGGGGGGGGGGGGCGGTAGGTAAAGATATAGTTAGTGGTAGGGCCCTTTGGAGATGGCGGAGGCTGACGGGGTGGTATCACTATTACGACGTCAAGAAGATGGGGTGAGCACAAAGCAAATTTCTTCTGCTAATTAAACCCAACAAAAACAAAATACATTAAAAAACAATTTCACAAACCAAATGTTTTTGCAATCTCAGCTCCAGAAAATAGATCATCATCCATGAGGCACCACCGTCACACTGGGTTATGCTGATTGGAAATAAATGATTGCAAAACAGTGTCTGTTTTTGTTGGAAGCCAAGTTGGAACTCACATTTAACAGGAGAAGGTTGCAAAGACAAAAAAATAAAATAAATTATTCAATTACCATTATTGCTAGTTCTGATTTCCATACTCAACCACAATGAAATTGATTTCATTTGTTTTCAATCTGAACTGGAGCTCCAGTACGGCCACTGTCCACACCATGGGTATTTCCCTTGCAGCATTACTTGCCATGGCAAATAATAACAAAAGTGTATAAAGTTACAAAAGTCATGACTATCATTTTCTCTTTCAACAGAAAACCTTCAATGCAAAAGGTATAGGGGAAGGGGACATCTCACTACTAAGACAATATATTGTACCAGTGAGTACCATGGACTTACAGTACCTAACCCCTGCCAACCTAGTAGAGTAATGCCGAGATGAGGGGAAATAAATGTTTCCCACAGGAAGGAATATAGGACATGTTATATTCAGTTTCTTCTAGATCTCCCCAAGCATAGTATGCAGGTGCTTTAGTCACCATGACAAGTAGCAATAGACAATCTGCTCAAGGGAACTCTGAGGGTCAAGAAGTATCTGTGGGAGGAAAGGAACTGTTGATATTTCAGGTCAGAATCCTAACACAGGGTTTCCACAATTCCTTTCCTCCCACAAATGCTGTTTGACTTGCTGAATTCCTCCGGTTTCATCCCAAAGTGTCCACAATTCCTTTCCTCCCACAAATGCTGTTCGACCTACTGAATTCCCCCGGCAGATTATTGCTCCAGATTTCAGCATCTGCAGGGTTTTTTTTCTTGTGTCACTGTGACAACTAGCTTGGTTTGCAAGAAGCATGCGAGACATGGGGGTGAGAGAAAGAAAAATAGCCAAAAAAAAATCATTCCCTCAAGTTTAACATACATTTTCCTTACCAGTTGATGAAATAACAGTGAACAGCTCCTGCAAGGATGGAATCATAGCTGCAGTTTGTGTCTGCCAGATTCTTTGCAACAACCCGCTTACTTTGTTTACTTCATCCAGGAATTCCACAATTTCATCTTCTTCTTGTGATTTACATTGGAACTGCCCTATACTTCTAACAAGTTGCTGGCAGAACACCACTTGGAACTTTCCACTAGGAATACACCGAGGATATTGAATAAGAATTTTACTAATGCAAGCACAAAGCTTTGATCCAGGCTTCTCACACACTAGTCGGAGAAGCTCAACCTGAAGGGCATGAAATACTTCATCAGAAGATGGATTATCCTGAATATATTTTAATCCTAGCTGAATGTACTCCAAAATGTCAATGCTTCCTTTGCTCAATGTTCCATAACCATCTTGCATAAGCTTTAAGATAAATTGCACAGTTAAAAAGTTCTCAAAGTCTGAAGAGTGGTTCAGGGCAAAAGCTTCTAGAACCTCCTTACCCACATCTTTTTGGAATTGTGTATCACTCAACAGAATGAACTTTGTAGACAACTCAAACATGGCTATGCACTGTTTACTGTTGAGAGGTTCTTTTGCTGCTTCTAAAATACGTCTTACAAGAATATACTTTACAGACATCGGATGGCAGGACAACATCAGAGCTTCCAAAATCTTGTCCATGTCTTCTCAATCCTAAAACAAAAAGTCCACATTAATTCTAATTTCACTTAATTACAAAATTTTGAGGATACCCACTCATTTCAAAGTGTCCTTTCAATAGTCGGCCAAGATCCTGATTTTGTGATGTGCAGTGTGCTAACATTGGTAACAGTAATACAAACGTACCATGCCATAGCACACATTTGATGGCTTTGAAATCGAAAGCCACGAAGTTGATGAATAGTTATGGTGTTTATTCAATCAGATTCAATGCTGTATTTATTAATATCCTGGAGTGGATGTGTATTCCTTATCCAGGACTGCCACAAATACAATAACCTCCTGTATTGTGAACATGAAAAGTTAACCCCAAGATGATTTTAAATTTTGTATAGAAGATGTATTATCAAAAAGTGGTCATTTTAAAAATCACATTACTCCAAACTTTTTTTTTGTTAAAGGAGATTAGCCACAAGGATTAATCTGGGATGTTCAATTGTTAATATAATGAAATTGGTGATCTACACTAGTCTGGAAAATCAGATTACATGCTATCCAGGGAGAAAGACCTATCTGGATTCATAATTGGCTTGAGGTAACAGAGGCTGATGGTGAAAAGCTGTTTCACAGAGCGGAGCTCCGTGACCAGTGTCTGCAACAGAATTAGTGTTAGGATTTCTGCTATTTATTAATTATATAATGATTTAGATGGAAATGAACAAAACAGAATTTTGTAGTTTGTAGGTAATGCTAAAATAAATGGCTTTGTAGATAACAAAATGTTAGCAATAATTAGTGGAATCTTAATCAGCAAGGCAAGAGAGCCAAAGACTGACAAATGGCTTTCAATGCAGATAAGAGAAAGGTATTGCATCTCAAGAAGTCAAAACAAGATATGACTTGTACAGTGAGTGGTAGAGCCCTGGGAAGTGTTATAGAACAGAAGGACTTAGAAATCCAAATACATATTCACCGAGTCACAGGTAGGCAGAGTGGAGAAGAATGCGTTTGGCACATGGGTCTTCATCTGCCAGGGCACAGCGTGCAATAATTGGGACATTATGTTGCCATTGTGCAAGGTGTTAGCACGGCTGAACTTCTAGTACTGTGTATAATTTTGGTTACCCCATCATAGGAAAGACATTGTTAAGCTGGAAAAGGCACAAAGATTTGAAAAAACTGCCAGGTCTTAACAGCTTGAGTTATAAGAACAGGTTGTACAAACTAAGACTTTATTTAGTTGAATGTAGAAGGTAGGGGATGACCTCAGAAGTATATAAAATCATGAGCAACACAGTTAGGGCAGATGCATGTAGTCTCTTCCCAAGGTAAGCAAACTAAAAACTTTCTTCAGAAGGTGGAGTGGTTATGGAACAAATGCCAAAAAAAGTCACTGAGGCAGGTACAATAAAACATTTGGATAGGTGAATGGATAGAAATGGTTTAGAGAGATATGGGCCAAGCGCAGACAAAAATCATACTAATGTAAGTGAAAACTTTGGTCAGCAAGGACGTTGGGTCAAAAAGCCCATTTTCAAAGCAATTCAATTAAGCAAATCTCTTGCCATTCAATAAGATAAACCACTAATCCCACTTCCTGTAGAAGGGAAAAGGATTAAATATTTACCCGTTTTCTTCAACCAAGGTGTTTTACACTTCAATCACACCAAGGTTCCTGAACAACAAATACTCAATTTTCTACACACCTTCCCCGGAAAATTATAAGTTGAGATCATCCTGCAAATAGACAAAATAAAACTTTTAGCAACAGGTCAAACTATTGTACCAGCTATGGTCTAATTCAGGTCTAATTCAGTGACACTATCAAGGAAAGTAAATTGTCCACCACTTCAACTTAAAATAATAGCTCAAAACAACAATTTGTATTTATACAGCAAAATAATAAAATTTATTATCATAAAATGGGATAAGGAGCAGAAAAGGAAACCAAACAAGAGCAAAAATAATAGAGATGACACTGCAAGTAGAGCTGAGTTTTTAAACTGTAGATGGGGTTAGACTTAACAAGGCGTAGACAGTAGGAGAGAGTGTTACAACAAGCAGGGCACATTAAGTGTGATGGTCAGTGCTGGAGAACAGAATTAAAACATGCAATTGGCTAAAATATTGTCCTCTTGGAACATACACATTGAATGGAAAATAATTAGAACCAGGAGGCCAGTAATTACAAGACTTTTCGACAAGGGAGTTTTTTTTAAATACACAGAAACTTTAACAATGAATGCTAATGACCAACACAGACAGTAACCACATCTGAGGGTTAATCAAAAACCATTTGATAAAGTAATTCCAAAAATAATAAATAATTTTGTTGCTTTGTCTATGTCAAGCATGTCAACCTATTGAATTATTGCATAAACTAGCTGTATTCATTACACCTGAAACACAAGGCACTTGCAACTCTGTGCGTTATCCAAGGGAAAAAAAAGCAACTGTCATATTGCAATACTTGAGAGTAATTTTAAACAAAACTAAGGAGGGGGAGGAGAAGGCGGCGCACGCGGCCGCTCCGAATTGATATATTTGTGAAGTAGGATGCTGTGCACAATCCTGATTTGATGGAGACAGCCATGAGAAGCATGGAGGAACACCTGGAGAAACTTCTGAAATGCCTGCTTCGCTGCCGCTGCTACTGTGTGATCGAGAATCTCCGGAGGGGAAGGCCCCAAATCCTCGGCTTTGCCTATTGCCTGTTGCTGGGGCCGGGGTTGAAGCGCTCGGCAGAGATGGTGCTCGGTGTCGGAGAGCTGGTCGGAGGCGCAAAGTTTTTGGACGGAGTCGTACTGTGGTCAGGTGCTTCCAGGATGCTGCATCGGCAAGTTTGCAGCACTGGAAGCTCATGGCAGGAAGAGTTTTCTTCCTTCAACCGTCTGCGTGAGATGATGGGACTTTCGAGAGACTTTGAGATTTTTTTTTTAAATGTGCCCATGGTCTGTTCTTTTATCAAATTATGGTATTGCGTGCACTGTTGTAACTATATGTTATAATTATGTGGTTTTTGTCAGTTTTTTTAGTCTTGGTTTGTCTTGTGTTTCTGTGATATCATTCTGGAGGAACAAATTGTATCATTTCTTAATGCATGCATTACTAAATGACAATAAAAGAGGACTGCATGTCCTCATATTCTAATAAAAGAGGACTGCGTGTCCTCATAATCTAATCATAGCATTGTTCGAAAAGAATATCAACAGCATAGCTGTACAGCAAGTAGTGCTAATGCCTCAGAGCTCCAGTGACCAGGTTTTGATCTGAACCTCCATTGCTGCATAGAGTTTACATGTTCTCACTGTAATGGTACCGGTAGCCATTGTACATCCCAGTTTCCTCCAACGTGATCAAGATATGCTTACTGGAAATCATCTTTAGTGTTAGTGGGTGTATGTATTAGAGAGAATAGCTTGCAAGGAAACATGCAATGGAAGGGGATTGACAAGATTGAGCATAAGCTAGCTCTCAGCAATGGACTCCTGCCATTAAGACAAGAAATGAGAATCAGAAAATGACAGCAAGTTAAAGTTAAACATAGAACCAGCCAATACCAAAACTTAAAATCATTGATTCATTTGTAAATATATTCAGCATTATGTTATACTTTCAAATAGGAATCCAAAAAAATCCTGTGCTTCAAGGATGTTCAAAGCCCCCTTGATAAATACATCCCGACTGTCTCAGGTATCCCTGACCCATAACTAACCAAAATGGAGAAAAGCATCTGAACTGGTATTGAGAATCTTAAGATTCCCTTTCACAAGCATGCAACAAACTAGTTAAAGTGGCGCAAGAAACATACCATCAGTTACAACCTGCAGCAAAATTTGCAGATCACCTCAGAATCCAGAGAACGAGTAGAAGCAACTCATTTTCATGCTGGAAATAGCTAACACTTTAGGACAGAGTGCAAAGAAAAAGAACTACTCTAGTTTAATTTGTAACTTAAGTGCAAGAACAAAAGGAATAATGAGTTAGAGTTTATGGACCACCAAGAAATCACATGGCAGAGGGGAAAGAGCTGTTCATAAATTGTTGTGTGGGTCTTCAGGTTCTTGTACCTTCTCCTTGATGATAGTAATATGAGGAGGGCATGTCCCAGTGATGAATGTCACCTTCTTGAAAGTGTCTTTTATAATGAGGAGGGCCATGCTCATGGAGCTCTCGGAGTCTACAACTTTCTGCAGCCATTTGCAATCCTTTGCAGTAGAGCCTCTATACAAGGATGTGATTAGAGTCAGAATCAGGTTTAATGCCATTACTTTGGATTCATCAGCTGCATGCCGGGGGGAGGGGGGGGGCAAAGTCTTGCACTCCACGTTGTACTGCCCTAGCTGGCGCATCACGTAGACAGCTGTGATCCAAACCCAGGATTGACCCTTACCAACAGAGGGCCTCGAAGACCTGCTGTAGCAATCGGCAAACTGCAGAAGGTGCAGATCCTTGCTCAGGCAGGAGTTAATTCTGGACATACCCAGCCTTGAAGTACTTCACGACAGTTGAGGTGACAGTGACTAAGAGATAGCCAATTGAGGCATTTCACTCTCCTCCTCTTGGGTACCAGTATGATTGCTGCTCTTTAGGGACAAATTCACAGGCACTGAAGGGCAATCCAAGACCACAATTAGATAACAAGTAGTTACCAAATGAAGGAAATTGCATTAAAATGATAGTAACATCAACAACAGTGTTAGAAACCATAAGCAAGCCAAAAAGTATAATAATTACAAGTGTCCCAATTGATTTTATTAATTCTTTCCATATAGGGGCAGGCATTCAGACCACAGTAGAGAGAGGTTGAAGACATCCAGCAAAGTAGACATTTGGGGCCTGACACCTTGCAAAGGTTTAGTAACAGAGGATGTTCTGACATTAATTTCTAAGACACAGGATCACTGGGTGCTTGTGGATTTGCAGTGTCATGGTGTCCTTCTTTTCAAGTGTGCATAAAACCCACTGAATTATTGGGCAGTGAGGCACCATTGTCATTTATGCTGTTAGTTTCAATTTATAGGAAATAATGGCACGTAAACCCTGCCACAGTTGTGCATCCAATTGGTTCACTAACTTCATACAAAATTACCTTTGTTCTCATGATGACCTTCTCCAAGTTAAACCCAAAGTTCTCAAAAGATTCTGGCATTCCAGTCTTGAAGATCACTGATCTAAACCTTAGCATACTGCTTTATCTGGGAATTCTGGTTTGAGAGAACTCAGTATATTCTCAAAAGGCACATAATCACACACTGAAGTCTTGAAGTTGGTGACAAGACCATTCAGTAATCAGCAAACAAAACGTTCTGAGTGGGAGCGAAGATAAAAGAACATGACCTGAAGCGTTTTAAGGAATGTCTTAAAGATGGAAGGAGAGGTACAGGGAGAGAAAGTCTGCAGACAGATTCACAGACACTAAAGGGTAATCACAAGACTAGAATTAGATCACTAGTCATCAGATGGAGGAAATTGCATTAAAATGATAGCAGCATCAACAACACTGTCAGGAACTGTAAGCAAGTCAATGGGTTAAAAAACTACAACTATAAATGTCTTTCTATATAGGGGCTGGCATTCTTGAAAATATTAGAAATACTGGGCAAGGCAAACAGCATCTATGAAGGCTAACTTTTTTTTCCCCTCGCCGATTAAAGTTGGAAGTGAAAAATAACATGGACACAAACTTGAGAGGCTACATCCCATTGGATAGCTTCGCTTAAGGAGTGACTGATGATGAGGGAATAGATTGTAAGGGTAGATGCGCTACCATTTTCATGAGGATTTTTGATGGGTGACACTAAAGGAAAATGTAAAATCAAAGGAGCTAAAAACAACTGCGAGACTAACGGCGTTGTCTTGATGCCGAAATTACTATCATATTGATGAACTAATTCTGATTTTAACATTTCACGGGGCCTTTTTTAAAATGAAAGTTTAAATTTAATCTGAAGTATGCCTGTGCTGTCCCCGCAGCATTCCGACGACATCTCCGCACCTGGGTAAGCAGTACAGTACCTTCACGACCGAGTGACCGGCCACTCTGTCCGGGCCATTCGCTCCCTCCTCGCCCATCCAGAACCGCCAGTCACCCTCACCCCACCGCGTCTGCAAGCCTCTCACCTTCAACCAGTTATCTGACGGACACGGCGAGGGAACGGCATTAAACTTAAAGATCTCTGCCACCAACCACAACTACCTGACCATTCCTGCTCTCGGTCCGATTTTAAAAACGCAGTTAAAGTCACTCAGCGCGCACGCGCGCTCATCGAGCCACAGAAACACCCGCCCTTCTGTCCTCCCCAGTAGCCAATCAGATCGCGGCTAAATCTCCCACTGACCAATCAATAGGGGGCAGGGAAAAAACAGCTGCATTCTCCACACCTGCTTCACGCAGGGTAACGCTCTGGCAACAGCTATTGCTTTTCAGCAGGTTGTGCTTTAAGCAGCTCTATGGATCTTATACTCTGGGAGCGTTAATTGTAAATCAAAAACAAAATATAATCCTGGAAAACTGAAATAAAGACAAAAAATGCTGGAAACGATCAGCTGGGGAGTGAAACAGAGAGGCAGAAGTTCCAACGGACGACTACTCCTTCGGAACACCTGAGTTCCATCCATACTCTGAGTTTACATCAACCTGATACTTTAATTTTCCATCCCTCCAACCTACCTGTCCAAGGCTTCATGCACTGTTTAAACGAGACCTCAAAGACTATCATTCAAGTCTTTATGCATATTTAAGGCAGAGGTTGGTAGATTCTTGATAGGTCAGGGCATGAAAGGACACTGGGAGAAGGCACAGAGAGGGAAGTTGGATCGGGCATGATGAAATGGCGGAGTCGACTCGATGGACCAAATGGCCTAATTCTGCTCCTATATCTTATGGTCTTATGAAGTAGCATTTACATCCACTGTAATGAAGTGCTTTGAGAGGTTGATCATGAATGTTGTGTCTGTACACAACTACATATTAATTGAATAGAAGCACGCACCCGAGAGATGGCTTTAACTGGTGTATTCTCATTGCTGATGTGTGTGAGAGAGAGAGGGAGTTCTGTCAAACAATAATGTTCTTGTCGCACCTCTGGAGCTGTGGAGTGACATCACTCAGATTTGGTAGGTGCCTTGTCTAAGACCATGTTCTTGGTTTACAGTGTCACTTTGCTGTCAGTGAGAGTTCTTGCAGCTATCCGACTGGGTGTCCATTTGTCTTCTCGGTAATCACGTGCTAGGACTTCCTCTGTATTCTGTATTTCCCTCCATAGATCTGATTTCAGGAGGTCTGTGTGAGATCTCAGATTCCTGTTCATGAACAGAATTTGTCATTGCGTGAACAGAGTTCCGAATCCGATACACAAACAGGAAGTTGTCCACCCTGTGCTTGAAGGTTTGGATAAATCGATATGGGTAGAGCTGCGTAACACTAAGGGGCAGAAGACGCTGGTGGGAGCTGTGTACGGGCCACCTAACAGTAGTAGTGAGGTCGGAGATGGTATTAAACAGGAAATTAGAAATGTGTGCAATAAAGGAACAGCAGTTATAATGGGTGACTTCAATCTACATGTAGATTGGGTGAACCAAATTGGTAAAGGTGCTGAGGAAGAGGATTTCTTGGATTGTATGCGGGATGGTTTTTTGAACCAACATGTCGAGGAACCAACTAGAGAGCAGGCTATTCTGGATTGGGTTTTGAGCAACGAGGAAGGGTTAATTAGCAATCTTGTCGTGAGAGGCCCCTTGGATAAGAGTGACCATAATATGGTGGAATTCTTCATTAAGATGGAGAGTGACATAGTTAATTCAGAAACAAAGGTTCTGAACTTAAAGAGGGGTAACTTTGAAGGTATGAGACGTGAATTAGCTAAGATAGACTGGCAAATGACACTTAAAGGATTGACGGTGGATATGCAATGGCAAGCATTTAAAGATTGCATGGATGAACTACAACAATTGTTCATCCCAGTTTGGCAAAAGAATAAATCAAGGAAGGTAGTGCACCCGTGGCTGACAAGAGAAATTAGGGATAGTATCAATTCCAAAGAAGAAGCATACAAATTAGCCAGAGAAAGTGGCTCACCTGAGGACTGGGAGAAATTCAGAGTTCAGCAGAGGAGGACAAAGGGCTTAATTAGGAAGGGGAAAAAAGATTATGACAGAAAACTGGCAGGGAACATAAAAACTGACTGTAAAAGCTTTTATAGATACGTGAAAAGGAAAAGACTGGTAAAGACAAATGTAGGTCCCCTGCAGACAGAAACAGGTGAATTGATTATGGGGAGCAAGGACATGGCAGACCAATTGAATAATTACTTTGGTTCTGTCTTCACTAAAGAGGACATAAATAATCTTCCAGAAATAGTAGGGGACAGAGGGTCCAGTGAGATGGAGGAACTGAGCGAAATACATGTTAGTAGGGAAGTGGTGTTAGGTAAATTGAAGGGATTGAAGGCAGATAAATCCCCAGGGCCAGATGATCTGCATCCCAGAGTGCTTAAGGAAGTAGCCCAAGAAATAGTGGATGCATTAGTGATAATTTTTCAAAACTCGTTAGATTCTGGACTAGTTCCTGAGGATTGGAGGGTGGCTAATGTAACCCCACTTTTTAAAAAAGGAGGGAGAGAGAAACCGGGGAATTATAGACTGGTTAGCCTAACGTCGGTGGTGGGGAAACTGCTGGAGTCAGTTATCAAAGATGTGATAACAGCACATTTGGAAAGCGGTGAAATCATCAGACAAAGTCAGCATGGATTTGTGAAAGGAAAATCATGTCTGACGAATCTCATAGAATTTTTTGAGGATGTAACTAGTAGAGTGGATAGGGGAGAACCAGTGGATGTGGTATATTTGGATTTTCAAAAGGCTTTTGACAAGGTCCCACACAGGAGATTAGTGTGCAAACTTAAAGCACATGGTATTGGGGGTAAGGTATTGATGTGGATAGAGAATTTGTTGGCAGACAGGAAGCAAAGAGAGGGAATAAACGGGACCTTTTCAGAATGGCAGGCGGTGACTAGTGGGGTACCGCAAGGCTCAGTGTTGGGACCCCAGTTGTTTACAATATATATTAATGACTTGGATGAGGGAATTAAATGCAGCATCTCCAAGTTTGCGGATGACACGAAGCTGGGTGGCAGTGTTAGCTGTGAGGAGGATGCTAAGAGGATGCAGGGTGACTTGGATAGGTTGGGTGAGTGGGCAAATTCATGGCAGATGCAATTTAATGTGGATAAATGTGAAGTTATCCACTTTGGTGGCAAAAATAAGAAAACAGATTATTATGTGAATGGTGGCCGATTAGGAAAAGGGGGGGTGCAACGAGACCTGAGTGTCATTATACACCAGTCATTGAAAGTGGGCATGCAGGTACAGCAGGCGGTGAAAAAGGCGAATGGTATGCTGGCATTTATAGCGAGAGGATTCGAGTACAGGAGCAGGGAGGTACTACTGCAGTTGTACAAGGCCTTGGTGAGACCACACGTGGAGTATTGTGTGCAGTTTTGGTCCACTAATCTGAGGAAAGACATCCTTGCCATAGAGGGAGTACAAAGAAGGTTCACCAGATTGATTCCTGGGATGGCAGGACTTTCATATGGAGAAAGACTGGATGAACTGGGCTTGTACTGGTTGGAATTTAGAAGATTGAGGGGGGATCTGATTGAAACGTATAAAATCCTAAAGGGATTGGACAGGCTAGATGCAGGAAGATTGTTCCCGATGTTGGGGAAGTCCAGAACGAGGGGCCACAGTTTGAGGATAAAGGGGAAGCCTTTTAGGACCTTAGGAAAAACTTCTTCACACAGAGAGTGGTGAATCTGCGGAATTCTCTGCCACAGGAAACAGTTGAGGCCAGTTCATTGGCTATATTTAAGAGGGAGTTAGATATGGCCCTTGTGGCTACGGGGGTCAGGGGGTATGGAGGGAAGGCTGGGGCGGGGTTCTGAGTTGGATGATCAGCCATGATCATAATAAATGGCGGTGCAGGCTCGAAGGGCCGAATGGCCTACTCCTGCACCTATTTTCTATGTTTCTATGTTTCTAAACCTTTCAGCCAGCCCGTTCATTGATGGGTGGCAAGGAGCTGATTGAAATGTCTGATGCCATTTTTCTACAGCATAAGGGCCTGGACTAAGGGTCTCTCAGTTGATCTGTGCACCGTTGTGTTCTGCGCTCCTCAGTGATCTTGAAGAAAATGCAAATGGGCATTCAGATCCATCTTTCATAATCCGTAACAAAACGGCTCCAATGCCATAACGGAATACATTGCACGCCAGTCTGATGGGCAGAGATGGTTCATAATAGGTGAGCAGCTTATTGCATGTAATTAGTCTTTTTGTTTCCTTGAATGCTCTTTCACATCTTTCTGACCATTCTCATTTTGCTCCTCTCTGTAACAGTGCGTTCAATGGATACAGCACTGTTGCAATGTTTGGGAGAAACCGGTGATAGCAGTTTGCAAGGCCCACGTATGACCTGAGTTGTGACACATTTTCCAGTTTGGGTCCCTGTAGCACTGCTTCAGTCTACTCTTGTGACTTATATAAGCTATGCTTGTTAATGACATCAACACACACAAAATACTGGTGGAACGCAGCAGGCCAGACAGCATCCATAGGAAAAAACACAGTCGACGTTTCGGGCTGAGACCCTTTGTCAGGACTAACTGAAAGAAGAGATAGTTAGAGATTTGAAAGTGGGAGTGGGGGGGGGAGATCCGAAATGACAGGAGAAGACAGGAGGAGGAGGGATGGAGCTAAGAGCTGGAAAGTCGATTGGCAAAAGGGATGCAAGGCTGGAGAAGGGAGAGGATCATGGGATGGGAGGCCTAGGGAGAGAGAAGGGTGGAGGGGAGCACCAGAGGAAGATGGACAGCAGGCAAGGAGTTATTGTGAGAGGGACAGAGAGAGAAAAAAAGGGGGAATTAATTAATTAATTAATAGATAGATAGATAGATAAATAAATAAATAAATAAGAAATGGGGTAAGAAGGGGAGGAGGGGCATTAACGGAAGTTAGAGAGGTCAATGTTCATGCCATCAGGTTGGAGGCTACCCAGACAGAATATAAGGTGTTGTTCCTCCAACCTGAGTGTGACTTCATTTTGACAGTTGAGGAGGCCATGGATTGACATATCAGAATGGGAATGGGACGTGGAAATAAAATGTGTGGTCACTGGGAGATCCTGCTTTCTCTGGGAGACAGGAGCGTAGGTGTTCAGCAAAACAGTCTCCTAGTCTGCGTCGGGTCTCCCCAATATATAGAAGGGAGCACCAGACGCAGTATATCACACCAGCCGACTCACAGGTGATACCAATATATAGGAGGCTGCAGCGGGAGGACCGGACGCAATATATCACACCAGCTGACTCACAGGTGACACCAATGTATAGAAGGCCGCACCAGGAGCACTGGACGCAGTATATCACACTAGACTTCAGTTAATCCTGATAAAGGGTCTCGGCCCGAAATGTCGACTGTGTTTTTTTCTTATGGATGCTGTGTGTGTTGCTCGAATTTCCAGCATCTGCAGATTTCCTCATGTTTGCACTTGTTAATGACATGTCTACAATATGAGATTTCATTCTTGAAAAACTCACATTCTCTCTCTTTGCGTGCAGACCATACTCACTCAGCCTGGTAAGCACTTTGTGAAGGTTCTGGAGGTGCTCTTCATCATTTTTACCAGTCACAATGATGTCATCAAGGTAACATTGTGTTCCTAGGATATCTTGGCCAAATTGCTGGAGCTGATGGGATGCCAAAGATAAGACAATTATACTAGAACAGTCCTTTGTGAGTGCTGATTATGAAGAACTCCCTGCTTAACTCCTCAATCTCCATTTGCAGATAGGCTTGTGACAAGTCAATCTTTGAAATCCTCTCCCTATCTGCTAAAGATGCAAAAAAGTCTTCTATTTGTGACAGGGGATGCTGCACAGTACACAGCACCAGGTTGATGCTCACTTTGAAATCCCCACATATACGAACAGCTCCAGCCTTTCCTTTCTTGATCACCCAGACGATGGGCATGACCCGACCACTCCATTCAACCTTGGAGACAGTGCCAGATGCCTCTAAGTTCTGAAGTTCAGCATCCACTTTGGGACGTAATGCATAAGGCACTGGGCACGCTTTATGGATTCTTGGAGTTGCTGCTTCATCGAGTTCAATTCTGGCCTCCAGGCCTTTGAGTTTACCAATCCCTTTCTCAAATACCTCCTCATTAGCATTAAGCAGCTCTACCAGTCTCTGGTTGCCACTATCATTTAGGTTACCATTGCCCATTGATGTCACACTGAGAGCTTTGATTGAGTGCCAGTCTGGTTGAAATTTTCAAAACCATTCACATCTGAAAAGTGCTGTTCCTCCACTTTTCAATACCTAAAGCTCACTGCTCTGTTTGGCCTCCATACATCACCCTCACTTTCAGTTTGCCTTTGGAGGACACTTTTTCACCTGTGCAGGCCTTTAGCATCACCGACGTCTTCTCTAATGGTATCTTAGAAAACAGTCTGTTGTGGCCAGCCTCTGGAATTACAGACAAAGCTGACACTGTATCCAGCTCCACTGTCAGTGTTACACCAGACACACCTATATTACAGTACATAGTGATTTGCTTCCGTAATATTATGCAGTTCCAGGCGCGACAGTTCACCTTTGTCAGACTCTATGTTGTCGGATTTTGTTTTACGTTCAGTAACTTTATGCACTTGCTTCGTTTTGTTTTTGAGACTTCTCACTTGGTTGTTCTCTCTGTCTGCCTTACACACTCTCTCTATGTGACCTTGGCTGTGACACTTTCTGCAGATTTTTTCTTTGAATCAACAGTCAGTGGCATCATGGGTGGACTTGCCACATGGATAACAGTGGCTTTTTGCACCATTCAGGGACATTCTGTGCATTTCACATTCCAACTTCCTTTTCTGTAGTCCTGCTGATCATTTGCTGCACTGTCTAATGATATTGCAATGGCCAGTGCCCATTCTATGGTTAGCTCTCTTTCTGCCAGTAGCCTCATTTGAGTGCTTCAACTGTGCATGCCACATACAAGCCTGTCCCTTAATGCACCAGAAAGTACATCTCTGAAGTCAAAGTACTGGGAAAATTTGTGCAGTTCTGCAACGTATTCAGAAAGGCTTTTCATCTTTTGACTGGTTCCTTGTGTAAAATTTAAATCTCTCAGCTATTTCCAGCAGTTTAGGACTCAAGTGATTTTGTAAAATTGTAACAATTTTGTCGAACATCTTGCTTGCTGGCTTTGCAGGGGTTATTAAGTTGCCTAAGAGACTGTATGTTCTTGGGCCCATTAAGCTCAGAAATCTAGGGGCTTTCTTTTGCTCCTCCACTTTGTTCGCGTTACAACACAGTTCAACCCTCTTGATATACAATTCCTAGCTTTCATTAGCGCTAAGAAATTTATCAACTTTCCCAACTGAAAGCATCGCCACGTCATTTTTACTTTAAATTCAGCGTGTCTTTCACTGTTACTTACGCGTTCCTCTGTTAGCGTCTGTGATGGCCTTTTCGTGCTGTTTAAATCTCGTTGTTTCATCGCATAACTGTCAGTGCAGATGGTGATATTCTCTGATGTTCAGGTTGGTACTTGTCGCCAATTTGTTGTGTCTGTGCACAACTATGTATCGATTAAATAAAAGCACATACGCGGGAGATGGTTTTAACTGGTGTATTCAGGGCCGGATTTAGTGGGACCAGGGCCCCTGGGCTGGAGGCCCTGATGGGCCCCTGCCGACACCGTAAAATGCTGCTGTACCAAGCAAAAAAACTAGAACAAGAGCAAAGGTCATACTGGTCTAAATATCAAAGCTGTGGATCAAGACATTGGTTTAGTACAATATGTAGGCTATAAACTTACAGGCCTTAAGAGGGAGGACAGAAAGTAATGCAGATTCTTAGTTTGAAGGACAGCATCTAAAGCACTTAAAAATTGATCTAGGCTTAGTTGGCTTAGTAAAGTTATGAGGGAGACGAAGTATGATGTACCCAGTCTTACATCTTTATTTAGCTATTGCTGCACATACCATAGGGCTTATTTCTCAAACAATGACAAAACATTTTTATCTAGGTATTTTTCTCAACCGTGTGTTCTGAGAAAGTAAAATGGAAATGAGAGACAAAAAGGCCAAGAGAGATAGCACTATGGCAAACTAGGAAACTTGACAATACTCCAACAATCTCTTTGAAAACTGAGATCTAGCACATACTAACCTATTGCTGTGCTGTGTGGCTTGCAGAGTAAAAACCACGTATACTTACTAGGTTTGTACACAGTCAATTATTAACCTATTGCCACAGAAACAGGAACAGCACTGACACACAAGCCTAGATATTTACAAAGTCAGATGCTTGCTTTTTAAAATTAGAGCCTAGTTCTTCTGGATTTCTTCACAGCAAAGTTCTTGATCAGATCACTAAAATCCAGATTCCGAACAAGATCACTTTCAAGTGACATCAGAGTAAGATGATTCAGCCTGTCCTGTCCCATTGTGGATCTGAGCCTGTTCTTCACTAGCTTGAGCTTGGAGAAAGATCGCTCACCACTTGCATTTTGATGGGGAGAGTCAGGTAAAGTCTCAAAGCAATGCTTACATTTGGGAAGATGACCTGCAAGTTATTTTCTCTGAGGAACCATAAAAGCTCTGTTGCAGATGAAATATCTTCGCCACTTACAAACTCCCTGAAATGGACAATCTCCTCCACAAAACAAAACACACAGCCGGTGGAAGGGGAATATAAGAGCCATTGCCTTGATATGTACTCACCATTTACGAGCTTGCGTTTAAAGTGAAATTTGGAGGAAAAATGTCTCTGCTGTTTGTATACTCGTCCCAAAGCTTTGATATCCACATCCTTATTCTGGCAAGACTCCAGCCCTTTCTTAGCCCAGTATGCTCGGACTGAATCATCTACTGTTTCCTTTCCCCGGCGAGCAGGATCAGTGCTGTAAGGATCCTCAGTAGTGGTAACGTTAACATTAATGGCGGCCTGACTTGGTTGTTTGGAGGCCTCTGTGGTCGACAATCCTAAAATCATGCTCTCTGCCTCTTCAACATTAGCTGCTGACTGTGGCAAGGACGGTGGTCCTGTGCTACTGCTGGTGCTAGCGCTAGCTGTTGAACAAGTCTCCATTTGTCCACCGGTCTCAGACTGTAACAAGAGCGATGGTACTGCTGCATCATTGAGAGCAGGTTTAAAAAATTCTGTCAATTTCAATGTCTTTTTTAATGCTTCTCTCTCACGGTCCTCTTTTTTCTTTTCTGTGCTCCACTCTCATATTTTTTTTCTGTCCGCCATGATGATAACTACCTATTTTGGGCTGCTTTGCAGCTCTGGCCCCTGGGCTGTAGCCCAGCCTAGCCCTGCCTAAAGTCCAGCCCTGGGTGTATTTACATTGCAGCAAGAGAGAGAGAACAATGCACACAAGTAGACAACAGCGTATGCACAGATGACAGATCAATATATTGTGCTAAGGGGGAAGGAGTCATTGCTCAAAAATAAATAGATCTATAAATTTCAATGAATATATCAACTTCTGCCTGAGCAGTGACATGGATGCACTCCAATTTGCCTACCGTCACAACGGATAAACAGCAGGTGCCGTTTCATTGACACTTCACTCATCTCCAGAACATCTGGACAATGAAAATGAATACATCAGGATGCTCTTTATTGACTACAGCCCAGTACTCAATACTGTCATCCCCTCAAGACTAACCACTAAACTCCAAGACCTTTGCCTTGATACTTCCCTGTGCAACTAGATCTTTGATTTCCTCACTTACAGACCTGAGCCAGTACTGATTGGCAACAATATCTCCTCCACAATCACCATCAGCAAAGGTGCACCACAAGAATGTGTGCTTAGCCCCTCCACTATTCACTTTATACATATGATTATGTGGCTAAGTACAGCTCCAATGCCATATACAAGTATGCTAACAACATCACTGTTGTTGGCCAAATCAAAGATGGTGACGAGTCAGTATATAGGAGGGAGATTGAAAATCTCGTTGAATGGTGTCATAATAATAACCTCACACTCAATGTCAGGAAACACAAAGAGCTGATTATTAATTGTGGAAGGAAGAAGCCAAAGGTCCATGAGCTATAAGACCACAGAACAAAGGAGCAGAATTAGGCCATTCAGCCCAATGAGTCTGCTCTACCTTTTCATCATGGCTGATTTATTATCCCTCTCAATCTCATTCTCCTGCTTGCTCCATGTAACCAATCAACGTCCACTTTAAATATCCTCAATAACATGGCATCCAGTTATCTTTGGCAATGCATTCCACAGTTTTGATTCGCTCTGGCTAAAGAAATTCCTCCTCATTTCTGCTCTAAATGGACATCTCTCTATTCTGAGGCGGTGCCCTCTGGTCTGATACAAAACATCCTCTCCACATCCATTCTATCTATGTCTTTCAATATTCGATAGGTAGCCTCCAACCTGATGGATTTCTCCTTGTGGTAAAAAAAACTCACTTCCCCCCCCCACCTTCCTCTATTCCCCACACTAACATTTTACCTCTTCTTGCCAGCCTATTACTTCCCCCTGGGTCCCCTCATCCTTACCTTTCTCCTATGGTCTAATCCCCACTACTATCAGATTCCCTGCAACACACATCAAAGTTGCTGGTGAACGCAGCAGGCCAGGCAGCATCTCTAGGAAGAGGTGCAGTCGATGTTTCAGGCCGAGACCCTTCGTCAGGACTAACTGAAGGAAGAGTGAGTAAGGGATTTGAAAGTTGGAGGGGGAGGGGGAGATCCAAAATGATAGGAGAAGACAGGAGGGGGAGGGATGGAGCCAAGAGCTGGACAGGTGATTGGCAAAAGGGGATATGAGAGGATCATGGAACAGGAGGTCCGAGAAGAAAGACAAGGGGGGGGGACCCAGAGGATGGGCAAGAGGTATATTCAGAGGGACAGAGGGAGAAAAAGGAGAGTGAGAGAAAGAATGTGTGCATAAAAATAAGTAACAGATGGGGTACGAGGGGGAGGTGGGGCCTAGCGGAAGTTAGAGAAGTCGATGTTCATGCCGTCAGGTTGGAGGCTACCCAGACGGAATATAAGGTGTTGTTCCTCCAACCTGAGTGTGGCTTCATCTTTACAGTAGAGGAGGCCGTGGATAGACATGTCAGAATGGGAATGGGATGTGGAATTAAAATGTGTGGCCACTGGGAGATCCTGCTTTCTCTGGCGGACAGAGCATAGATGTTCAGTAAAGCGGTCTCCCAGTCTGCGTTGGGTCTCGCCAATATATAAAAGGCCACATCGGGAGCACCGGACGCAGTATATCACCCCAGTCGACTCACAGGTGAAGTGTTGCCTCACCTGGAAGGACTGTTTGGGGCCCTGAATGGTGGTAAGGGAGGAAGTGTAAGGGCATGTGTAGCGCTTGTTCCGCTTACGCGGATAAGTGCCAGGAGGGAGATCAGTGGGGAGGGATGAGGGGGACGAATGGACAAGGGAGCTGTGTAGGGAGCGATCCCTGCGGAATGCAGAGGCGGGGGGAGGGAAAGATGTGCTTAGTGGTGGGATCCCGTTGGAGGTGGCGGAAGTTACGGAGAATAATATGTTGGACCCGGAGGCTGGCGGGGTGGTAGGTGAGGACCAGGGGAACCCTATTCCTAGAGGGGTGGTGGGAGGATGGAGTGAGAGCAGATGTACGTGAAATGGGGGAGATGCGTTTAAGAGCAGAGTTGATAGTGGAGGAAGGGAAGCCCTTTTCTTTAAAAAAGGAAGACATCTCCCTCGTCCTAGAATGAAAAGCCTCATCCTGAGAGCAGATGCGGCGGAGACGGAGGAATTGCGAGAAGGGGATGGCGTTTTTGCAAGAGACAGGGTGAGAAGAGGAATAGTCCAGATAGCTGTGAGAGTCAGATTCCTTCTTCTCCAACCCTTGACCTTTCCCACTCACCTGGCTTCACCTTCACCTATCACCTTCCAGCTACCCTCCTTCCCTACCCCCCACCTTTTTATTTTGGTGTCTTCCCCCTTCCTTCTCCATCCTGAAAAGGGTTTCGGCTTGAAACATCAACCATTTATTCATTTCTATAGATGCTGCCCGACCTGCTGAGTTCCTCCAGCATCTTCAGCCTCTGCAGACTTTCTCGTGTTTCAATAGGTTTCAATGAGATCCCCCTCCATTCTTCTAAGCTCAAGCGAGTACAAGCCCAAGGTTATCAAATGCTCCTCATATGTTAACACTCTCATTCCCAGAATCATTCTTGTGAACCTCCAATGCTAGCACATCTTTTTTTAGAAAAGGAGCTCAGAACCAGTCACAACACTCCACGTGTGACCTGACCAATGCCATATCAAGCCTCAGTATGACATCTTTGCCCCTTATATTGTAGTTCTCTCAAAATGAATGCTCATATTGCAATTGCCTTCCTTACCACCACCTCAACCTGCAAGTTAACCTTAAGGGAACCCCACACAAGGGCTCCCAAGTCTCTATGCATCTCTGATTTTTGAATTTTCTTCCCATTTCAAAGATAGTCTGTGCCTTTATTTCTTCCATCAAAGTGCATGACAATACATTTCCCTACACTATATTCCATCTGCCACTTCTTTGCCAAATCTGTCTAAGTCCTTCAGCAGACTCCCTGCTTCCTCAACACTACCTGCCCCTCCATTTATCTTCATATCGTCCACAAACTTGGCCACAAAGTTATCAATTCCATCATCCAAATCATAGACATATAATGTGAAAAGAAGCGGTCCCAACACTGACCCCTGTGGAACACCACTAAGTGGCCTATAATTTCCTTTTTTCTGCGTCCCTCTCTTCTTAAAGAGTGGTTCCTCCAGAACCATTCCAGAATCTAATGATTCTTGAATGATCATTAATAGTGCCTCCACAATCTCTTCAGCTACCACTTTCAGAATCTTGTGGTGTAGTGCATCTGGTCCAAGAGGTGTATCTACCTTCAGACCTTTCAGGACCTTCAATAGCAACTGCACTCAATTTTGCTTTCAGACACTCTCAAATTTCTGGCATATGCTAGTGTCTTCCACAGTGAAGAATGACACAAAATAATTGTTACGTTCATCCAGACATTGTTGTTGTTGTTGTTGTGGCACCACTCATCCAGATCTTTAATCTCCCTTCCATATGCTGATTTGTCACCACCTTTTGAATTGGCTTGTCATTAACAAAGTTAAATATGGCATTGGAGCTGTGTTTAGCTACACAGTTATAAGTGTAAAGTAAGTGGAACAGGAGTCTAAGCACATAACCTTGTGGTGGACCTGTTCTGATGGAGATTGTGGAGGAGATGTGCAGCCAATCTGAACTGATTGGGATCTGCAAGTGAGGAAACTGAGGATCCAATTGCACAAGGATATATTGAGGCCAAGGTCTTAAAGCTTATTAATTACTTTTTCAGGGGATGATGGTATTGAACGTTGAAACTGGTCTTGAACCTAGTGATGAGGGTCTTAAGGCTCCTGTATCTCCAGTAGTAGTGAGAAGAAAATAAGGCCTGGATGGTGGGAGACCTTGATAATAGATGCTTCTTTTTTGCGGCAGTGCTCCAAGTAAACGTGCTCAATGATGGGATAGCTTTGCTTGTGAAACTGCTTTTTACCAGGCATCTCTGGAACTTGAAGTCATGGAAAAGATCTAGTGAAGTATCATGGATGTAGATAGGAAGAGAGGATAAAACAGAGTTGAGATATGCTGATATAAATTTGGTGAGACAGGAACAAGCAGGAACAATGGGTCAACCTGTTGTACTCAACCACCACTCTCCTCCATCTGGCGAAACTGGTCCTCACTCTCAGTAATTTCTCCTTCCACTCTTCCCACCAAACCAAAGCTTTTGTTTTAGTGTGTTTATAAATTCTGCAAAACTCTTGTTAGGTTGATTGTATCTTGTGTGGACCATCTATTTCTATTAGGTGGTAATTCTGCTCTTAGGGTTTCAATTTTGTTTCTTAATCTCTTCCGCCATTTTGATATTCTCATTTCATTACTCAGTTTTGAGTTTCTATTAATGAGTACCTCTATTCTGGAGCCATTGCACTGTGCTGCTGTTAATGCTGCACAGTATGATATTATGTGTAGTTCTTCAAATGTTTTGAGTTTTCCTAAATATTATGGAAGTAAATATTGTTGAGAGTGTTAACAACTTTTACAAATTTTGATGACGTGTTTTGTTTTAGTATGTAGAGTCTTTTTGTTAGGTCAGTGCCCACATATTCTGTGAGTGTCAAGTTAAATGTTAGGATAATTTTGTCTGTAAGCTCAGCTTCATCATCAACATTTTGCAGAGGCTCTACATCTGTGTTATAGCTATTACCATCAAGCTGCAGTGCAGTTGTTGAAATAATGCTTTTTCATCAGAGCTTCGGGATGTGGTATCTTCATTATTTTCTTGTATAGTATTGTTGTGGTCTTTAGGTTGGTTTCTTCCTAGCTCTTGTGTTACTTCATGCTGTATTTGACTTAATGTGTCTAACGGGATTAAGTTATTTGCATATCTGTTTATTTACTAATTCATCTATCTATCTATTTGTCTGTCTATTTATAGATTTGCTTTCTTTTTGTGCTTGTACAGTTGGTTGTCTGCTCTGTTGGTGCAGTTTTCCATTGATTATATTATGGTTATTAGATTTATTGAGTATGCTCACAAAATAAAATGAATCTCAGGGTTGTACCTGATGACATATATATACTTTGATAATAAAATTTCTTTGAACTTTGAACTTTGAGTTATTACCCTATAATCATCAGGCTCCTGAACCAACGTAGATAACTTCACTTGCATCAACACTGGGCCGACTTCTGCTCCTTTGTCTATGGTCTTATGAACTGACTCCACAACCTTCAAGGACTCTACAACTCAAGTTCTCAGTATTATTGATTTACTGTTTTTTAATATTTGTACAATTTGTCTTCTTTTGCACATTGGTTATTTGTCAGAATTTGTTATTTATATTTTTTTACAAATTCTATTGCATTTATTTTCCTGTAAGTGCCTGCAAGAAAATGAATCTCAAAAGCTCAAAGTAGTATATGGTGACATATTTGTACTTTGATAAAAAATTTACTTTGACTTTGGCTTGACCCATCTGGACTCTCTGCAGTCTACCAAATTCACAAGTGATTCCAATAATTTAAGGTAACTTGTTTTCTCCATTCATAGGTCATCCACCTGCAATACTAAGTTCAAAAACAAGAGAAAATCTGCAGTTGCTGGAAATCAAAGCAACACTCACAAAATGCTGGAGGAACTCAGTAGGCCAGGCAGCGTCTATGGAAAAGAGTTAACAGTTGATATTTCGGGCCAAGATCCTTCACATAAAAGGCCTCAGCCCCAAACATTGACTGTTTACTCTTTTCCATAGATACTGCCTGGCCTGCTGAGTTCCTCCAGCATTTTGTGTGTGTTGCTGTAATACAGTACTAAGTTTTTTTGTCTCTCCTGTTACCATCATCTGATATGCACGGCACAGAAAAAGCTACAAGAAGTAGTAGATACAGTGCAGTCCAACAAAGAGTCATACAGCACAGACTAGATGGGATGGCCCTTCATCCCATTTAGTCTGTGCCAAACCATTAATCTGCATAATCCCATTGATTTGTACCCGGATCACAGGCCTCCATACCCTTCCCATCCATGTACCTACCTAAAGTTCTCTTAAACGTTGAAATCGACCCTGCATCCACCACCTGTGCCAACAACTTGTTCCACACTCTGAGTGAGGAAGTTCTCCCTCATAGTCCCCTTAAATGTTTCACCTTTCACCCTTAATCCATGACCTCCAGTTGTAGTCTCAACTGCTTGCATTTACCCTATATACTCCTTATATTTTTGTATACCTCTATCAAATCTCCCCTCAGTCTTTTATGTTCTAGGGAATAAAGGCCTAACCTATTCAATCTTTTGTTATAACTCAGGTCCTCAAGTCCAAGCAACATACTTAAAAGTTTTCTCTGCACTCTTTTAATCTTATTTCTTTCTTTCCTGCAGGTAGGTGACCAAAACTGCACATAATACTCCAAATTAGGCCTCTCCAATGTCTTACACAACTTCAACATAACATCCCAACACCTGTACTCAACATATTGATTTATGGAGGTCAATGTCCCAAAAGCTTCCCATGTGACCCTATCCACCTGAGATGCTACTTTCAAGAAATTATGGATCTGTTTTCCCAGACTCCTCTGTTCTATCGCGCTCCTCAGCACCCTACTATTCACTGTGTAAGACCTACTCTGGTTGGCTCTACCAAATTGCAACACCTCAAACTTGTCTGCAATAAATTTCCATCTACCATTTTTAGGACCATTTTTCCAGTTGCTCCAGATCCCACTGCAAGCTTTGATAGTCTTCTTTGCTGTCCAATACACCTCCAGTTTTGGTGTCATCCGCAAATTTGCTGATCCAGTTTACCATATTCTCATCCAGATCATTGATATAGATGGCAAACAACAACAGACCCTGCACCGATCCCTGTGGCATACCACTAGTCACAAACCTCCAGTCAATGAAGCAACCACCTGCAACCTCTCTCTGGTTTCTTCTGTGAAGCAAATGTCAAATCTAATTTAATCCCTCATCTTGAATGCCAAGCAACTGAACCTTCTGACCAACATCTCATGTCAAAGGCCTTGCTAAAGTCCATGTAGACAACATCCACTGTCTTGCCTTTATTAACTTCCCTGATAAGTTCCATGAAAAATCTGTAAGATTGGTTAGTCACAACCAACTGTCCCATGCACGAAGCCATGTTTGCTATCGCTAATTAGTCCTTCTCTACCTAAATACTTATATATCTGGTCCCCTTAGAACACTTTCCAATAACTTTCCAATACTGATATCAGGCTCACTGGCCTATAATTTCTTGGCTTATTCTTAGAGCTTTTTCTTAAACAATAGAACATTTTTTTCTTATATTCCTTCTGGATAGCCTCCAACCTGATGGCATGAACATTGATTTCTTGAACCTTCAGTAATGGCCCCCCCTTCACCATTCCCCATCCTCTTTTCCCTCTCTCACTTTATCTCCTTGCCTGCCCATTGCCTCTCTCTGTTGCTCCTCCCCCTTTTCTTTCTTCCTTGGCCTTTTGTCCTCTCCAATTAGATTCACCCTTCTCCAGCTCTGTATCTCTTTTACCAACCAACTTCCCAACTCTTTACCATCCCTACCCCCCACTTGGTTTTATCTTTCACCTTGTGTTTTTCCCTCCCCTCCCTCTAACTCTAACTCCTCATTTTTTTTCTCTAGTCCTGCTGAGGGGTTTCGGCCAGAAACATTGACTGTACTCTTTTCCACAGATGCTGCCTGGCCTGCTGAGTTTCTCCTGTATTTTGTGTGTGTTTCTTGGATTTCCAGTATCTGCAGATTTTCTCTTGTTTGGAACAACATTAGCTATTGTCCAATCCTCCAGCATCTCACCTGTAGCTAAATATGTTTTAAATATCTCTGCTAGGGCCACTGCAATTTCTGCACTAACCTTCCACAGGGTCCGAGGGATCACACTGTCAGGCCCTGGGAATTTATCCACTGTAATTTGCCTCAAAAGAGCAAACAACTCCTCCTCTGTAACCTGTGTAGGGTCCATGGCCTTTCTGCTGCTTTGACTCACAACTATAGACTCTGTGTCCATCTCCTGATTATATACACATGTTAAAAATCCATTTAAGATCGCCTACATCTCGTTCGGCTCCATGCATAGGTTACCACTTTGATCTTGCAGAGGACCAAATTTGTCCCCTGTAATCCTTTTGCTCTTAATATCTTTGTAGAAGATCTTTGGATTCTTCTTCACCTTGTCCACTAGAACAACCTCCAGTCTTCTTTTAGCCCTCTGATTTCCTTAAGTGTTCTCTTGCATTTTTTATACTCCTCAAGTACCTCATTTGTTCCTGCTTGCCTATATCTGCTCTGCACCTCCTCTTTTTCTTAACCAGGGGTTCAATATCTCTCAAAAGCCAAGGTTCCTTAAACCTGTTATCCTTGCCTTTTACTGTGTAATCTCAAGAATTCACTTCTGAAGGCCTCCCACTTACTAAGTATATCTTTGTCAGAAAACAACTTGTCCTAATCCAAGCAACGTGTACAAAATGCTGGAGGAATTTAGCAGGCCCGGCAGCATCTATGGAAAAGAGTAAACAGTCGACATTTCATGGTGAGACCCCTTCAACTGTCCTGATGAAGCATCTTGGCCTGAAATGTCTACAGTTTTTCCTACCCATGTCGCTGGTACCAACGTGGACCATGGCCACTGGATGCTCACTATCCCACGGAAGAACGCTGTGCACTCAGTCTGAGATGTCCCTCACTCTAACACTTGGGAGGCAAAAAAACTATCCAGGAATCTCGTTCTCATTCACAGAACCTCCTTTCTGTTCCCCTAACCAACAATTTCTCGATCACTACCTCTCCCCCTTTCCCTTCTGAGCTAGGGAGCCAGACTCAGAAGGGGGGGGGCAGTAAATGACCGAATACCAGAACCTAACTGCTGTGGCTTTCCTCTGCTAGAGCAATCTCCATTCCCCCTCCACCAACAGTATCCAAAGTGATACACCTGTTGTTGAGGGGAACAGCCACAGAGGCTACCTATCCCCTTTCCCCCTCCCAGTTATCTGTGTCCTGCATCTTGGGTGTAACTACCTCCCTGTATGTCCTGTCTATCAACTTTTCAGCCTCCCAGATGATCCGGAGTACATCCAGTTCCAGCTCCAACTCCTTAACATGGTCTGTTAGAAGCTGCAGCTGGATGCACCTCTCGCAGGTATAGTTATCAGGGACACTGGAGGTCTCCCTGCCTTCCCACATCTCACAAGAGGAGCATTCCAGTATCCTGTCTGGCAACCCCACAGCTCTAAATGTTCAATAAAAAAGAAATAAAGAATAAACAACAACAACAAAAAAATCTCCATATGGCCTACACCTCTCCTAAGCCTTGATGAGCTGAAGCCTCAACTCCCCACTCTAACACTGGCGTCCACACAATGGACGTCCTGCTAAAACTTCTTTTTATTGGTCCTTCTCAAGTGCCTAACTTTGCGCGATCTAGTGTCTCGTCGGGAACTGTGGGAAATGTGCAGGCTGCCCCTCCTTGCTTCTTTTAAACTCTCTCTCCCTTTATGCAATCCAGCATCTCCTCGGAACCGCGGCACGCAAAATATGTTAGGCAAAGCCCTCTCCACCAGTGAGAAAATTTACATGGTGTGTTGCCCCAAGAAAGCAGAATCCATTTTCAAAGACTCTACAATCTAGGCATTGCCCTCTTCTCATTACTACTACTGGGCAGCAGGTACAGAACCCTTAGGCCCCACACCACCTTGGTATTACCCTAACAACCATCAGGCTCCTGAACCAGCATGGATTACTTCATTCTCCACTACTTTGAACTGATTCTATGACTTTCAAGGACTTTAAAACTCATGTTTTCAATATTTTCTTTATTTGCACAATTGGTTATTTGTCAGTCCTTGTGTATGTATGGATTTCTGTAACATTCTATTACATTTCTTTTTCTGTAAATGCCTGCAAAAAGTTCAAAGTTCACAGTAAATTTATTATCAAAATATATGTATGTCATCATATACAACCCTGAGATTAATTTTATTATGAGCATACTCAATAAACCCATAAAATAATAACCGTAACAGAAGTTATCCCCTTTAGTTCAAGGGCCTGATGGCTGAGGGGTAATAACTGTTCCCGAACATGGTGGTTTGAGTCCTGAGGTTCCTGCACTTTCTTCCTGATGACAACAATGAGAAGAGAGCACGTCCTGATGATGAATGTTGCTCTCCTACAACAGCATTGCACACAGATGTGCTCAATAGTTGAGAGGGCTAGCCATGATGGAGTGGTTCATATCCACTAGGTTTTTATAGGGTTTTTCATTCATGGGCATTAGTGTTTCCATACCAGGCTGTGATGCAGCCAGTCAATATACTCTTCACTACACGTCCATAGAAGTTCTCAAAGTTTTAGATGTCATGCCCAATCTACATAAACTCCTAAGGAAGTGGAGGCGTTGGTGTGCTTTCTTCATAATTGCACTTACGTGCTGGGCCCAGGCCAAGTCCTCCAAAAAAATAACAATGAGGAATTTCAAGTTGCTGATCCTCTCTACCTCTGATCGTCTAATGAGGACTGGCACATGGACCTCTGGTTTCCTTCTTTTGAAACCAATAATCAGCTCCTTGGTCTTGTTGACTTTGAGTAAGGGGTTTTTGCTATGGCACCACTCAGCCAGATTTTCCATCTCCCTCCTATATGTTGTTTTATCACCACCTTCGATTTTGCCTGTGACAGTGGTGTCATCAGCAAACCTGAATATGGAATTGGAGCAGTGCTTAGCCGCACGGTCCGAAGTGTAAAGTGAGTAGAACAGGAGGCTAAGCTCACAGCCTTGTGGTGTACCTGCACTGGTGGAGATTGGGTAGCTGTTGTTGCCAATCTGAATTGACTAGGGGCTACAAGTGAGGAGTTCCAGAATCCAACTGCAAAAGGAGGTATTGAGGCCAAGGTCTTGGAGCTTATTGATTAGTTTTGAGTAGATGATGGTATTGAGTGCTGAGCTGCAGTTGATACAGAACATCCTGACGTATGCTGTTTCAGGATTGAGAGAAGAGCCAATGAGATGGCATCTGCTGTGGACCTGTTGCTCTGGCAGGCAAATTGGAGTGGATCCAAGTCACTTCTTAGGCAGGAGTTGACATGTTTCATCACCATCCTCTCAAAGCACTTCATCACTGTGAATGTAAGTGCTACTGGATGATAGTCATTGGGGCAGGTCGCCATGTTCTTCTTGGGCATAGTTGAAGTATAATTGAATCCCGCTTGAAGCAGGTGGGTAAAGACTGCCAAAGTGAGAGGTAAAAGATCTCAGTGAACACCCCAGCCAGTTGATCAGCACATGTCTTTAGTACTTGGCCAGGTACCCTGTCTGGGCCAGATGCTTTTTGTGGCTTCACGCTCATGAGGCTGCTCACAAGTTCGCCTCAGATACTGAAATCACAGGATCATCAGGGGCTGTTGGAGTTCATGAATGTTCCGCCTTGTTTTGACAGTCAAAGCGAGCATAGAAGGCATTGAGTCCTTCTGGAAGCAAAGCCCTGCTGTCGCTTATGTTGCATGATTTAAATTTATAAGAGGTGTTAGCATTCAAGCCCTGCCACACCTCAAGCTGAAATGAATCTCAAGGTATCATGTGGATACTTTAATAATAAATTTACTTTGAACCCTAAGCATTTGTTTCACTCAACACCAGCCATCAAATGCACTAGATTGAGTATACAAAGTCTTCTTCAACAATCCATTCCAAACCTATAATCTTCATGGCCTGGAACCCAAGGATACCAACAACATCAAAATACCAATGGGTTAGAAGTTTCACTCCATGTCATAAATCTCCCAAAGACATAACTGCATACTTCTGCATTTGCCACTTTTCTACACAACTGACAATCCATATTTTCCTTCAGTCTTGAAGTTTCCTCATAGTTATCTTCGTCTCATTCACGTCTCCAATTGAGCCCCACGTAACTCAACTTGTAACTTAACTTCTAGTTACAAAAAACATGTTAACTATTTCCTTTTCTTCCTAACACTGAGCCAATGTTGTATCGAGTTTCTCACACTTCCTTGGATCCCTTGGCTTTTAAATAACCAGCAATTCCAATTCCATGTCCAACTCTTAAACACTGTAATGGATTTAAATATTAAACATAAAATATCATGATTTCATTTTGATTAGTTTTGATGAAAGAATAATAAATTATAGTTCAGAATTATTTCATTAATTTGAAATATTGACTCAGCTTTTCTCTTTTAATACTGCTGCTGAATATTCTAACATTTTAGAATGTTCAGCAGAACTTTTAGACATTTTGTTTGGGGAGGGGGTGACTTAAGTATTGCTTCATGAATCCAGCAATACAAGCCTGTTGAGTTTCATTAACCCAGCATAGAAAACGAAAGAACTGCATTAGGCTAAATGCTGATTACAGCCATCCACATGGTAATGCGCATGTGTGCTGCTTTGCAATCTGGGAGTTGTGGTTCATTATTGGATCAAGATTAGGGAAAGTCATGTAAACACACGGACATGAAACTACAAAGTCCGGACGTCGATGCGCTACCAGCTTCCACCACGGGTTCGTCACGAAGTTGGGTTGAAGCAAGGTGAGTGCCATGCACTGCACGATGTAGGGTTGTGTGAATCGCAGGTGCACTCATCTTCGCAGTGTTTGGCGATGTTGTGCTTGCGGAAACAGTGATTCAGGACATGGTTGCAGTAAAAAGTGCATTTTCGAATAGTGTCGTAATCTTCTGCATTAAGTACGTTTCAATCGGAAAGGGTTTTTTTTACATAACAAATCCGCTGTCGGCGCAAATCATGCTTTCACGATTAAAGTAGTGGATACGAAAACAGATTCAGAGCGCACTGGGAGGAAAGTATATGCTCCGTTAAAGTTAAGTTTTGACATGTATTTGTTTACCTAGTTGAATATTTAGCCGCTGAAATGCAGAAATGACATTGACCAGCAGAATAAACTTTGGAAATAAAATTTCTGCTTTGTGTTAACCTGCTACTTTATGGAATGTCTGCTCGAAGAATTTGATAGACGTTTGAAGTTAGAGTACCGCTTATCAAAGCCTCCTTTAAGAAGAACATATATGAATGCATTAAATATATTAACAGTTGTCACAGAAGATGTGAGTGTTTTTTTTGTTTTAACCTTGTTGCGACAGATATACAGCCTCGAGACCACATTTTGACTCCGTTGAATATTGATAACTGCTGTTTTTTTCTCTTATTAAGATGGTATGGTACCACTTGTAATTTATTGAACATGAGAAATGGTTATTTTTTTAAATGAAGAGGTCTGTAAAAGAAAGTTTGCATTTCATGAAGTGACTTTAGATATCTCAATTTCAAAGCAGGCAGAAAAATAAATTGAACTGTGAAATACAGTTGATTTTAGGTTTATCTTGAACCTTTTTTTGAAGCATGTAGCCTTATTTTTCTTTGCTTTCTTCAGTCTAAAATGTGTACTTCCCAGATATAATTCCAGAATAATATAAATAATAAATCATAATCCTTTGTTGTAAAGAGATGTTGTAAATTTAGTCAAGAAGAGGAAAGAAGCATGTGTAAGATTTAGAAAGCTGAAACCAGAGGGTTCCTTGGATGAACATAAAGGAAAAACAATAGAAATTAAACAGGGAATCGGGAATTCTGAAAGGGACCATGAAATGTATATGGCAGGTTGGATTAAATAGAATCTTAAGCCATTTTATAGATACATTAAAAACAGGAGGGTAACTAAAGAAAGGAAGTGGGCTAGTTACTAAATGAGTTCTCTGCATCAGTATTCCTAAGAGGAAGGACATGGAGGAGAATGAGATAGGGGATGGATATACTGATATTCTCGGGCAGGTTGATATCGAGGAGGAGGAGGATGACAAGCAGTTATTGGGGGCTCCTGAAGAACATATATGGTGTAAGTCCTCGGGGTGGGGGGGGGGCTGATGGAATCTATCCCAGATTATTGAAGCAATGAGGAGATTGCTGGGCCTTAATGGAGATCTTTGGGTCTTTAGTCACAGATGAGGTCTCAATCGAATAGCTAAATTTTCTTCCTTTATTTAAGGCACTAGAGACAAACCAGGAAATTTATACTGGAGGGGTTTGCATCAATGGTTGGGGAATTATTGGAGAAGATTCTTAGGGACAGAATCTACTCACATTTGCAGAAGCATAGACTTATTGGGGATAGTCATCATGGAGATGTCACATCTTACAAACTAGATTGAATTTTTGGGAGGTGACGAAGATGAATGATGAACCAGGGTGGTGGATATTATATGCATGGACTTCAGTATAGTTTCCAATGTGGTAAGGTGATCCAGAAGGTTAAGCCATGTGGGATTCATGGAAACTTGGTAGATTAGATTCAATGTTGGCTTCTTCATAGAAGACAAAGCATCATGGCAGAGAGTACATGACAGTGAGGTGTGTTTGGACTTTTGATACTTGTGAAGTGTGTAAGTTATCTGGACAAATATGTAAGTGGTCTGAGTAGTGAGCTTGCAGATGACACGGAAATTGATGGAACTGTGGATAGTGAGGAAGCTTGCCAAAGGATTTGGCACCAGTTGGAAATGTTGGCAGGAAAATGGCAGATGGAATTTAACATAGACATATGAGGTAATGCACATTGGGAGATCAGATGTAACAGCATTGTATGTGGCAGGACCCCTAGAAGGGATGTTGTGATGCAGTCCATATAGTTCCCTGAAAGTGGCAACAATAGTATGTGGGTGATAAAGGTGAGTGGAATACTTGCTTGCACCAGTCAGGGTATTGAATATAAAACTTGGTAAGTCGAGTTGCAGTTGAGTAACATTTTGAAGCCACAATTAAAAAGTGTGTGGTTGCAACATATATGAAAGCTGTGTAGACTTTGTGAGTGTGCAGAAGGGGTTTATCAAGATTTTGCTTATATTAGAGAACATGGAACAGTACAGGCCCTGTGGTCCATGATGTTGTGCTGACTTTTTAACCTACTCCATGATCAATTTAACCTTCCCTCCTATATAGCCCATAATGCTTTTTTTCTTCTATCCCTGTGCCTTACTAAGATCGATACACACTAAATCCACCACTCTACTTTCATCAGTTTGTTTTATTACTTCTTGATGTTTTATTGACAAGAATTGTCAGTACTTAGTGACAATTTCTCTTTTCACTATGCCTTAGTCAGCTGCTCACCTATTTAAAAAGTATTGTGAACTGGTCTGTTTTGACTTTGATCAAGTAGTGACCATGATTTGGAGAATGATTTTCCTCGTTTCATATTTAGCCTCATCTTTTTATTAATTCAAAATGTGATCCATCCCTGCCACCTTATTGGCTTAAAGTAGGATCCTTTTGCATCTTTTGAAATTCTATTCCTCTTTCTCCTTTTTCTCAATTTAAATTTTGTATCAATGGTCAAATCAATAATTAAAACTGACTATAATAAGTTTGATTAACATCTCAGGTTGAGACTCTACATGCAACCTTTACTTCGAAGAATGTTGCTCATTCTGCTGAGTTATTACAATGGATATTATTTTGCTCCATATTCCAGCATCTGCAATCACTTGTCTTTGTAGTAATTCCTTTGTATGTAATCCGACCACAGAGTTCCTCTCTTATTTCCTTCCCACAATCTGATAATATATAAAGGTAACTTTAATTCCACATTGAATCTGCACCTTTCCTTAGTTACATCAATCTTCTCAGCAATATGTATTCCCTCTTTACCAATATTGAAACTTGCATTCCCCTTTTCCAAATTTCCTCCTTCAGTTAATCATTTCATAATGTAATAATACTCTACAAAATTAGAAGAGGTGTTCAACATTATCAGCCACATAAGATGGTATCTGCAACAAAACCAATCTCTTATCCTTCCAGCTATATTGGAAATAAATCATTCTATGTGTGGTTGCTAATGAAATAAAGAAACAAAGAGTATGTAGTACCAGTGCATTCACATAAAGAAACAAAAGTATGGAGGCTAGAAACAGTACTTTATGTGTGGTGCGGAGTGTTTTTGTTCTTTGCATTAAGTACTGTTTCATAAAATCTTTCTCTCTTTTTGTCTCCTTCTATGACACAGATTATAGGAAATTAAGATTACAGTATCAATTCAATATGTCTGAGCCTATAACATTAAATGTAGGAGGAAAATTGTATACCAGTTCTCTGGCAACTTTAACGCGATACCCAGACTCAATGCTGGGTGTGATGTTCAGTGGGAAAATGCCCTCAACTAGTGATCAGCACGGTAATTACTTCATTGACAGAGATGGGAAAATATTTCGATATATTCTAAACTTTTTGCGCACATCAAACCTCGACCTCCCAGATGATTTTCAAGAAGTTAGACTTTTGAAGAGAGAAGCTGATTTTTACCAGATCCAGCCTTTAATCGAGGCTTTACAGGAGAGAGAATCTGAAATTGCCAAGGCAGAAAGGAATGCAATGCTCAACATTACTCTGGACCAGAGACTACAGACTGTGTACTTCACTGTTAAACCAGCCCCACAAATGTACAACCTAACCTCGTGTAGTACAGAAGTCTTTGATGCCAACATATTTTGCACATCAGCCGAATTCTTGAAGTATTTGAGCTCCAAGTTTTGTTACTTTGTTAATGGTAAACTTTTACCAATTGGCTATGAGATAAAGGATCCACATCATTTGACATTACAGTGGGTTGGACATGTGGCAGTGCTGCCTGAAGATGAATACACAAGGCAACATTTAAAAAGACTTTGGATTGTGCCTACAAATGAGCAAGTTAATAATTTTCAGTTGTTTGTGGAGGAAGTGCTAAAAACAGCAATGAGTGATGGATTCCATGTAGATTCACTACAGCCAGATTCCTCTGACTTCATGAATTACAAGGTTCTTCGTCTAGTCCGATATAAATAGAAAACTTCTCCTAAAGTATTAATAATTGTACTTGTATTACTGTATAACAGTAAAAGCCTTAAATTATTTTCCTCCTAAACTATATGGCACTTTAAGTTAAATTGCTGCATTTACTAAACCTGAGTAATAAGAGCTTACCAATGTAATCTATGTGATAGTTTATTTTGTGATGATATTGGCGAAGTCCAACAATTTATTTTTACCCAGCTTTTACAATTACTGAGGTGTTGTACAAATAATTTTGAAATGAAATGTATAGCTTTGAAAAAATACTTCTAATAACACTGCAATTGTTTAACTTATAAAAGAAATATCACCCATCATTTTGGCCTATGTATCATGCTTTAGCTGAAGGGTTGCAAAAAAAATCACAAGATTTTTTATAAAGTAGTTTTCACAATTTATGATGAATAAATGAATATATTTCTTAACATCCATGATTCCGATATTGTACAGATATCAAGGAAAATAGAAATAGGATAACTTACCAGATATTTACTGATTGAATACTTGATTCTAGTATCATGATATATTTTATAAAATAATTTTATAACTACAAAATATTATGTGATAAGACATTCCTGATAAGTTGTAGTAACTGCTACAAGAAATATGGTCTATGCAGATTTAGGTGGATACTGGACTTGTAATAAGAACATAGAAGTAGCAGTTGAGAGTTCCTGAAAATAAGGGTTGAGATCCTGCTTGAGAAAATGCAATGAAACTAATTATTATTTCTGATCATAAGTTGGAAATAACTTTCATTAACAATGGCAACAAACTTTAGTACCGGTTTATGAAAGGGCAAAATACAATTTTCCTGGAAAAATAAGTAGAGACAGATAAGTTTTTTTTAAGCTAGAGGTTGAAAATAGAAGTTTTGAAAGGAATAGGCATGGTGCTTCAGCAAAGAAGATCATTAAGAATGTTAGTGAGGTGGCCTGAAAAATTGTAAATTACTTTGAGGAGTCACAAAAGTATTGAAAATTGCCTTTGAATGAGTGGAGTTAAAAATGTGGAAGAGGTACTGCAGAATAAGTGTGGAGCTAATTGGAGCAAATGATGGCAAAAGCAGCGGTGCATTATTGAAGTTGTGGTCATCCATTTGTTCTTTGAGATGGAAAGGTTTGTTGTAGAATGCAATTCTGAAATACTGTGGGAAAGAAATTAATGTGATCAAGCCAGATTTAATGAAGAAAGGCTAAACTATATTGCAAAGCTAACTTGAGTTACAGAAGTAATGTCTAAAACTACAAAGAGAGAAGTTGAAAGTTTTTTTCCCCCCAGAAGGTGAACAAGTCATCAAACAACAGGGAAGAGATCATAAGCTGGCAAGGATGGCAGAGATGTACAGTAGGAACGGAAAGGACAGCAGTCAGACAAGAATGGGCAAAAAGATACTGTCAGTTAATCTAATAAAACCAGATAAAATTAGATTATTGTGTGAACTTTTGCATGAAGTGTGTGTATTTGTACACTTGGAACTAAACCCATAAAGAACAGGTGTGTGTATGTATATAAATGTTGCTTATGTAGGAACTCTTTCAGCAAACTGAAAAAAATTAGGGCAATATGACAGATATAATTAACTTTTAATGAGGACATCACTGAGGTGTCGATGGTAGAGCTACTGCCTCCTAGTTCCAGTGACATCTGGTGTTCTCTGTGTGAAGTTTGCACATCCCCCTGTGATGGGGTGGGCTTCCCCAGGCTACCCCTTGTGTACTGTATAGGAGAGTGGTAGAACTTTAGGGAAATTGATGAGAAGGAAAAATGAACAATGTAGCATTAGTGTTCCAAGGGTGTTTACAGTCAGTGTGCACTCAGTGAATTGAAAGAACTGTTTCCAAGCTCTATTTACGATCCTAATATTTGGAAAGGCTCAGATATTTTCAATTATTATGAAAATGAAGAAATTGGGAATTAATACTGTAATATGTATAACATAAGTATATTATTTCATATTTAAGTGTTCCAAAAAAGTAAGATTATCAATTAAGAAATATTAAAGTCTTAAGGTTGAAAATCGGTTCAACGTATCGTGCACATGTTATAATTGCTCGATTTAAAAAGTATGCTTGTGAAAGACATAGGCAAATGTTCCTTATGAGGAAGTTCTTGCGGCAAACTAAAGAAGTAAAATAATACATCAGATGTAATTTACTTGAAGCCTTCAGTGGTAGTCCAACTCATTTAATGGGCCTGATTAAAATTGAAGATGCAGTTGACATGTTATGAATTGCTCTGTATAGATGGGCTGATCTTCATTGTTGTGCCGTGGAGTGGGCCTACATTAGGCTGTCTGCTTTTCCTCCATCAGTGGAAGTGTTTCAGAGGTTTCCCTGCATGGAGAATTTGTTTCTTGTTTGGTGACAATTGCTTTTGCATATTCTGTCCAATATCTACTACTGTATATCTAGCTTCAATAATATGGTTAAAAGGACTTCTTGTTATGGGAATGCTGCTGAGAATTTGAAGTTCTGGTGAGCTGCTCCTAACTGTTGCAGTACTTTTTGCTTCAAGTAGAATAACTTAAGCATTGCTAAAGCTGTGGCATTTTTGAATCAAACTTAAAATTTAACCAGTGCCTGAAAGATTGCGTGACATTCTAGCATTTTACATTTAAAAAAACAATTCTTTAAAAATTTTCAACAGTTGTTAAAACTATTCTCTAGAGCCGGGGTGGTGAACCTTTTGAGATCATGTGCTCAAATTGAGTCCTGTTGTTTATTTATGTGTATTCAATGTTTTAGTATTAATAAAAGTATAACAGAGACAGATTGAAATAAATGAACCATTTTAGAAAACCTGTTCAAAAATTGTTAGTCTTTTAAAAAGGCAATTGCGAAGTAACATTTCAAAGTAGTATTGTTACTGTAACTATTTACTATCCAAGCACAAATGTCTACACTAGGTCTGTGAGAATTTCAAAACGTATCATCCAATGTCATATGTTCTCACAACTGCTTAGCTGGCGCCAAGCTGGTGAGATGTTTCCTGTGAAAACGTCGCACTACACTGCGGTAGTAAAAAAAAGCATTCACTGCCTCATTTGGTAGTAAAGAAAAATTGTATGTAGTTTTTATTATTGTGGGCAGGGTTTAAAAAAAATCGAGAGGTGCCACTGCTTATTGCGTTTCAACAAAATCTTTGCACGTGCCCTCATGGGCACGAGTGCCATAGGTTCACCACCCCTGCTAGATCAATGCTTGTGTATATACAAGCTGCAAATTAATGGCCACTTGCAAAATCATGGAAATTTATTTCCTCAGCGTATTTTAAATGATTTACCTTTATATTTGCACATCTACATTGAGGTATGAACCAATCCTCTGTGGTTAAAGATGTTTTTGATAGCTAATGGTAATGACGCAAGTATCAAACTGACTTTTGAGAGTCAAAAGAATCCACAATAACATTATTTTCTTTCATGCTCTTCTTTCTCAATGAAAATTTTAAAATAAATATAATGGTGTTTGTTTGTTACTATTAGAAATGGAGACATGAAAAATTAAACTATCAAAACAAAGTCTTAGTTGAGCAAGGAAAATACAGGCCAATTGAGAGTCTTCTGAAGACCTGCCGTTTTTCTTTAACTATGATCTGTGGTCATTGTTACCACCTTTGTTAAATTGCTGCATGTATGCAGATTAAATATGAATATGCATTTAATATTTTTGTATTGTACACGTTGTGTAAAGCTGACCTGAGAATGTATAGCAAATGAAATTAATGCTTTTGGAACAGCATGTGATCAATTTCCAGCATTGTTGTAATCAATCTTATTAAAATTGTTCATTCCTTACAGTACTGCTTGTGCACAAAGTATGTGTGTATAGTAGCCAAACATTAACATGGAGCTGTAAGACAAAACTGTTATCACGTGTAAACTAAACTATTAAATGTTCAAAGCAAAAACAGAAAAATTGTTATATTCAGTATCTTCAGTTTATTGTCATGATAAGAAATCACTTCTTCAGTGTGCCAAGTATTCAAGTGATAGTAACTTAATAATTACAAAATATTTAAATCTTTTAAACATAACTTTCAACCATAACAGTAATAAAATCATCAGAATAGTCGTTTCTCCTAATTATGAATTCTTTGTATGCTTGATATGGAAAATGTCGACTGTAGTTTCATGACAGTGTCTCAGGTCAAAATCACAGTAACCAATGGAAAATCGGCCCTGGAGACAAAACATGAAAATTATCTTTAAAATTATTTGTTAGCTTAAAATAAAATAAAATCTCACCATTTTTAGTACTTTTGATTTAAAGAGACAGTTTTGTGATAAATTGACCAAATTGTCTCAATCACCAATTTGGTGGTTATCAGATTGCTCATGGTTATTTTTATTTTCTCCCCTCTTCTTTGCTATTCTTTCCTCCATTTATCATTTAAAACCTCACTAATTTCTCCTTTATGCACTTGATGTGTCAGGTTGCCCAAATGATTTAGCTAAATACACCAAATGAAACTAGGATGGTTGATGATTTGCAGAAACAGTTATTTTGAATTTAAAAAAAATTATCAACATACCCTTGGGTAAAAATTGATTAGTTACACAAAATCAAATACAAGATATAATTTGTATACTGAGTATCCAGGAAAATAGGTGATATCCTGTGTTGGGAAATCTTTGATTTGCATATATCTCTGAATATTGGAAGATGTGTCTGATAGAAGTCAGGTCTTGGATGTACAAGGGGATATTGTTCAATTTCACCTTTGTTGGATTGTATATACTTTGCATTATTACATCATATCTTTCATGAAAAAACTAAGTACTGCCTTTTCAATGTACTTCGAAATTTGTTACCACGGGCGGCTGTGGAGGCCATGTCATATTTAAGGCAGAGGTTGATAGGTTTTTGATTGGACATGGCATCAAAGGTTATGGGGAGTGGGGCTGAGGAGGTGGGGGGGGGGGAGGAAAAAAGATCAGCCATGATTGAATGGTGGAGCAGACTCAATGGGCCAAATGGCCCAATTCTGCTCCTATGTCTTATGGAAATAAGGCAGGTTATTGGAAGACACAAGAGGCTGCAAATGATGGAATCCGGAGCAAAAAATGATAAATTGCTGGAAGAACTCAGCAGGTCAGCAGCACCTGTGGAGACAAAGGAATGTTTCATGTTTCAGGTCAAGACAGAATGTAGAGAGAAGAAAGCCTATATATAGAATTGAGGAAGGGTGAAACAGTTTAGTAGCTGATAGATGGAACCAAATGTGGGGGGTGGGGTGGATGATGGGCTGGGTAACAACAAGAGGCTGCTAGGTGATAAGTGGAAACACAAATAAAGAAAATTTTAGCAACACACATCAAAGTTGCTGGTGAACGCAGCAGGCCAAGCAGCAACTTTGATGTGTGTTGCTTGAATTTCCAGCATCTGCAGAATTCCTGTTGTTTGCGTAAAGAAAATTTTAAGAAGGTGGAGCCAGATGAGGGAGAAAAGAGTAGAGACAGAGGCTGGTAGGCAATAAGCAGAAACATAAATAAAGAAAAGGAAGAAAATTTTAAACAGAGGAGCCAGGTGAGGGAGGGAAGAATAGAGGCTATAGGTAATAAGTGGAACCAGATAAGGGAGGTATGAGCAGATGGCACCAGACTGAGTGGGCTGGGGTTGGGGGGGAAGGAAGGTGAATGACAGGAAAAGTGAACCAAGGAAGAAGAAACCCATAGAGGTATGTGGATGATGAGCAGATGGACAGAGTGATTAATCTTGGTAATGAGGGTGGAGATGGTGGTGGTGGGGATAAACTCTACTGTAGTTGGATTGGTGACTGCATAAAAAGCACAGGGAATTTGTTAAATGAAATGTTCAAACTATTGGGGTGTCTGTCTACCTCAACCTTTCCTTTCCCCTCAAGCATCTGGTTCTGTTATCCATCACCCTCTATTGCCTAGTTCCACCTATCACCTACCAGCCTCTGTTTCAACAATCCCCACTCCCTCTCTTAGCTGTCTCTCCCCATCACCCCCGGCCCTGAAATCTCATTTTATATGTCACCTACCAGCCTTTGCCTTACCCTTCCTTTTTACTTCTATACACCAGCTGTCTTCACTCTACACTCAGTCCTGATGGAGGGTCTTGACCCAAATTATCAACCACTCTTTTGCCTTCACAGATACAGTCAAACCTGCTGACTTCTAACAGTTTATATTTTACTTACGTTGCCTATTAATTCTCCACAACATGCTTGCTTAGTACATCAGAATAATGGAGAAAGCACATGCAATAAACAGAGCTTCACATTAGAATGGAATATTGTTATTGGCACTGAATCAGCCAACCCATAAGGAAGTGACTTAAATTGCAATCAGACAGTAACTTTAGTGGAACCAAACTTGTATCAACCACCAGCAAAATTGATGAGAGAGATGTTCCAAAACAAATGTTTAAATTAACCCATGAAAGTAATAGGATGGAAGCAACTGATCTTAAGGTTAACTAGATTACACAAGTCAGTTACTGTAAAATATATTCCTCACACTCAAATGCCAGGGAGATATGACACATTCTGGGACATACTAAACATTTTGCAATAAAAAAAATAATGGCGAAAGAGATTGTTTAATTTTTAAATGTTTGTTCTATGCCTAAAAAGCTTTGAAATACATCGTAATTAATTTAGAAATAAAACATTTTATAAATAAAATTTGAAGTAGATATATTCTTTCATGCTGCCAGAGATCCTTGCCTTTCAGGTGTGCTTCTTGATAATTCTGATGGATTTATTTCTTATCTCCCTTACTAAATGCTTCTGACCATTACCTGATCTGCCTCCTCTAATGTCTTGTTCATAACCTGCATCAAGGTACAACTGAAAAGTAAGGTTTCTCCCAGTCAATCATGGGATACAAGTCAACTAATCATATCACAAGGAATTAGAAATAAGGACTTCACTATGCAGAGAAAGCAGAGTTGCTTTCCATGAAGTCTGCTTTCTTGCTGAAATAAAAGACATAATTTTACCCTATGGCTGCATTGGCATCATAGGAAAAATGGGCACATTACAGAAGAATAGAAGTTTGTCCAGTTCAACAGCGGACAATCTTATGCATAAGCTAAACATGTTCCGTACTGACATTTGCATATTAATTAGCTTATCTTTCCCTGCACTGTCCATTCCATTTCTATTATGTGTTATTTGTTCAGGGTAAATCTGTCCTGGTATCATTGATGCTTTGATCAGGATTCAAAACTCCAACGTGATTCATTAGGGTGGATCATGCTTAACCCAACCTTTGAGTTGGTCTTCCCCATGCTAGTCCCATGATTTGTGGTAATGTGGTTACTAGTGCACAGCAGACATTAGAAACTAAGGGTAGTGTTTCCAGTGCCCCCCTCCCTCCGTGATTGTTATTTGCTGGTATTCTACACTCCTGTTGGCTAACCATCAGCATGATCCTGCCTGTCTGTCTACATCATCCCCATTGCTGTTTACCTCCCTGTTTGAACTCGTACCCCAAGTCTCATTCTGAATAAAGTCTCATCCTAAACAATAGTCTTTTTTTGTAAATGTAGTTATCTCTTCTCAAATAATACAGTGCCATTATTTTGAAAGCAATATTTGACACAGAACAGTAGCTCCTTGAATACATGCATGCAAAATGAAAATCTGGGACTGCAGTCCAAATAAATTCTGCAGGACGTGCTACAACTCCTTTTGATAAACCTGGTTTTGAAATCAGTGTTAGCATGAAGTTCCATTTCTCAACCACTAGTTGCTGCTAAAGGCAGAAAAAGAAAATCAGGCCGTCAGCTATAAGTCAAATTTTAAAGAATGATAAATTTCTGCTAAATAGCCGACCCAAAATATGTAGAAATATGAGCATTCAGTTTAATTAGAAATTGTATTCTTTGATGGTCAGCCTTCCTTCAAGAAACAAACCTGTGTTTTTTTAAAGTAATCTAATCCTCTTCCAATCTTGATCATTAACCCATTGTTGAATCTAGCATGAATAAAAATATTACAATTACATACTTTTTATTTTAAAAAGGTAGCTTTCTGAAGAGTAATTTAAAATGTATACTTAATGTTCTGGCACAAAGAACATCAAAACATTGATTATAAGAGATTTACTTTACATTTAGAAAATAAAATAGGAAACCTGTAAATATTCCAATCACATTCTAGAAGTTATTTTCTACAATTTATAATGTGGGATATATTACTTCCATTAGCCTACATTCATTTCACGTTAAAGGTTGCTGAAGGGATTACAAAGATAGAAGCAATATGTCAATAACATCTAATTATTACCTTGTACAGAAATCTACTTAATGTAGAAAAACATAGCTAAAGTCCATGTATTAATATAATTAAATGCTATTACAGTACATATTGAACAGATGATATCAATACTGTGAGTGCAGCCCAGTAGTGTAGCAGTTAGCGTAACACTATTAAAGTGCCAGCTATGTGATGGGGGTTCAATTCCCATCGCTGTCTGTAAGGAGTTTCCTCTGTCTGCTCCAATTTCTTCCCACATTCCATAGACATATGAGTTAGGGTTAGTGAGTTTTGGGCATGTTATGTTGGTGCTAGATGCTCAACGACTTACAGTCTAACTTCAGCACATCTCAATTGCATTGGTCGTTGACGCAAACAACACATTTCACTATCTGTTTCAATGTACACGTGACAAATAAAACTAATCTTTAACAAAGTAGTTTTAGTTTCCATAGCAAGCTTTTTCCAGAGGTTGGGTGAGACTAGAACTAGACGTCATAGATTAAGGGTGAAAGTGGAAGTGATGGACGCAGGTTCAGTAGAACATTTAAGAGGCATCTGGAGAGGTACATGAGTGGAAGGGAAATAGATGCTATGGTCCAAGTGCAGGTCAATGAGACGAGGCAGAATAACAGCTTGGCGCGGACCGGAAGGGCCAGATGGTCTATTTCTGTGCTGTGGTACTCCACTGCTCTATAGGATGACCTGAAGAACCTTGTCTGCACACAAGCACCTTGGTCGTTCTCCATTAGCGTAAAAACTGAAAATGCACAACAGACTGCCAGCATGTGTACAGAAAGAATAAAGTTAGCTCTTCAGTTTGATACCTTGAATGATTTGCTTGCATGTAATCAATCTAAAATGTTAACTCATTCTTATTCCCTGTAAGCTGCCTGCCCTGCTGTATGTTTTCCATAATTGTCTTTTGCTTCCTCTGTATTTTACTGTTCACTGAAGTGACCTGATGAGTGGTCTACACCAGGATTAAAAGGAATTGTCAGTGTCCCTATTTTCCTGCTGTAACTGAGAATTAAAAGTATTTGGAATACAGTGGCAGTTGGGTGGTGGATATTAATTTTCTTATGTCTTCAAGAGAGCAGCTAATTTGTCTGATTGAATCAAAGATTGAATCATAGCAGTTAAGTGCTTGTAACACTCAAGGCAGTCTAAAATAGTTCAATAATGCAGGAAGACAATTGGATCATCAAATCTTCCTCACTTTTGAGCAAGCCGCTTACTTTCACTCTTCCTCTCTTGTATCAAACCCACAAATCTTTTTCCCTTGCTACCTAATTGTTTTAGGAAAGTCATTAATGAATCTAATTCCATTGCCTTTTAATCGAGTTCAATCCATTTATTATTTTAAGGTTCATTGTCCTTGTCATTCCAAAAGCTATACAAATGTGAATTCTTGTTTATAATGATGTAATGGCAGGATCAAATCTTAGTTCTTATTAGATAGATCTAGATCAATGTTATTAGCTTCTTTGGAGGCACAAATATTAGGAAGGAATCTCCACTGTCTCAAAAAATTTTTTTTGCACTACTTATTTTAACTATTTAATAGAAAGATATATACACACGTGTTGGCGCGTGGCCAAGTGGTTAAGGCGTTCGTCTAGTGATTCAAAGGTTGCTAGTTTGAGCCTTGGCTGAGGCAGCATGTGTGTCCTTGAGCAAGGCACTTTACCACACATTGCTCTGTGACGACACTGGTGCCAAGCTGTATGGGTCCTAATGCCCTTCCCTTGGACAACATCGGTGGCGTGGAGAGGGGAGACTTGCAGCATAGACAACTGCTGGTCTTCCATACAACCTTGCCCAGGCCTGCGCCCTGGAAACCTTCCAAGACGTAAATCCATGGTCTCATGAGACTAAGGGATGCCTATATATAATATACGAACATATATAACAAATAAATATAGAGAAAAACCAACTGAGTTACATTATATATCTCATTGTACTGCTGCTGTAAAGTTAACAAATTTCATGACATATGCGGATGATACTAAACCTGATTCTGATTCTAAAGAATACTGAGACCTATTAACAAGAGCAAAATAACACTAGGAGTGACAAAGTAAAATTTCGATTTCTTACAAAAAAAAACTACAAATAATTTACCTGATTTCTCGATCATGTATTGACGAGGAATATTTTATCTCCAACATTATCTTGTAACTCTGCAATGACTGTTTTATTTCCTCAAGACCACTGGTCTGCTGCGAGTTATTACCATCCTAAAATTGAATAGATTAAATTAAAGAATATATATCATAATTATAGTTTAAAAAATCTGATACAAGTATTTTAGAAATAGCATTAACAATACTATATGTAAGATCCCAATAAATTAAGACTTGGAATCATAAAAATAAGTTAATAGTTATAATTTTGGCATCGCCTTAAAATATTTTTCCTCCTTTCTGTAATTTGTCCTTTTGTAGCATTCTTATTCCATAACTGTGGATATAAGAAATCTGCTCAAAGGTTCCAATTTATGCCCTTATAAAATTAGCCAATAGCTAATATACAAAAGAGGCAAAGGTAGCTTAGTTTCATATTAGTTATGCAAAAACAATGTTAAGTATTTTTAAAAATTATTTTCTGGCTTTCAGATAACTTAATGATTAGTTAAAGAGATGTTTGCCCCAGGGAGTGCACCTTGTGTGGTTAAAAGACAAGGTCTGTTCTTGGATCTAACAGGAGTGTAGCTCTGACCAAATGAAGTTAATCTCCACAGACAAGTCATTACTGCTGAAATTTTAACTTATTCCTTTGGAAATTTCTCCTTGATCAACATCACATTAAAACAGCTGAGGTTGTGAAGTACACAAAGTAGAAGTAAATCTGGAAAAGTGTGAATATAAACATCCCTTTCCACAAAAAGAAAGATACTTTCAAAGTAGAGTAAATGAATTGTAAAACCCCACACAGGTACAGTTAGCACCTTTAATAATGTACCTGCAGCAATCTAGCTGTAGTTGTGTACTAAATTAATTACAAACTTGCAATGAAAACCATGGTCTCCTAGCCCTAACACAATGAATCGCTGTAAATTACGTACATCAAGTGAAGTCAGCAGATGGATAGTTTTCACACTGCAAGGTCCTTTTATAAGCATCTCACAGAATCTCAGGAAGTTGTACAGCTAAAAAATAAATGCCATGAAATGAGTATTGGTTATGTAGATTGTAAAGTTAAAATTGCAATTAAGTTTAAAAGTAGTATACTTCAATTTCTTAGTCTATTTTTGTCTGAACAGATTTGAATATTTGTAAAATATTTAGATTTGGATATTCAACAACCTGAATGGGACAAAATACAGAAATGGTGACCTTGTTTACAAATTAAGACAAAACTTGCAAGGCAACAAGATGTTTTAATGATACACTAGGATGATTGTCACCTGATGAACATGCCTGATGTACGGATCTTCTACCCAGACCTCAGTAACAAAAGAATCCAGGTATGGTTTGAACAACTTTTCGTAACTAAATCCAGTAGCATCTTCTGGAATTTTGATCTGCTCATGATATTTTCCTTCTAAAATACAGAAAGGTAGTACAAGATTATATAAACACAATTTTTATCATCTTTTAGGCATGTTTTAGATTTATATTTAATGAACTAGCATATTTTAACTTCCAAATAAAAAATTCTGCAATAATGAAAATTTAAAATTCAGTATTTAATTAAGTGTAAATATGAAACCACAGAAACATGGGAGTTTCACTTTAACAAGGAGCTTGAAGGCTTGGAATTTATTTATTATTAATTAACAGTGCAGAATAGCTTTCTCTGGCACTTCAAGCTGTGCTGTCCAGCAATTCCAATTTAATCGGAGACTAATCAGAGGACAGTTTTCTAACTGGGCTGTCTTGGGACTGGAGGAGGAAACCAGAGGACCTGGAGAAACCCCACACATTCCACAGGGAAGACGTATAGACTTCTCACAGATGATGTTGGAATTAAACTCCAACGAGCTGTATTAGCGTCACGCTAACCACTACATTATCGTGGCTACCTTATAATTTACAGTAAATATTCTGTACACAAAACAATTTCCATTTTTGTATCTGGATTAAAATTCTTTATAACAGTTTAAATTTTAAGATAAAATGATGTAGATGCTGTTAATCCACAGCAACACACACAAAATGCTGGAGAAACAGCAAGTCAGGCAGCATCTATGGAAAGGAAAAACAGTCACTGTTTCAGGCTGAGACCATTCATCAGGCTGGAATAGAAGGGGGAAGAATTCAAATAAGAAGGTGAGGGAGGAGGGGATGCAGTGAGAAGCTGGGATGTGATAGGTGGAAAAGGTAAAGTGCTGAAGAAGGAGGAATCTGATAGGAGAGGAGAGTGGACCATGGGAGAAAGGGAAGGAGGAGGTGCACCAGGGGGAAGTGATAGGGATGTGAGGAGAAGAGAAGAGGTAAGAGGGCAGTCAGAGTGGAGAATGGAAGAGGGGCAGGGGGAAAATTAACAGAGGTTAGAGAAATCAATATTCATGCTTTCAGGCTGGAAGCTACTGAGATGGAATGAGGTGTTACTCATCCAACCTGAGAGTAGCCTCATCGTTGCAGTAGAGGGGGCCATGGACCATCATGTTAGAATTGAAATAGGGATTGGAATTAAAATGGTTGACCACCAGGAAATCTTGGTTGTTGTGGATGGAATGAAAATGCTTGACAAAGCAGTTTCCCACTCTACACTGGGTGTCATCGATGTACAGGAGGGTACATTAGGAGCACCAGATACAGTAAACTACCTCAAGAGATTTGCAGCTGAAGTGTTGTCTCTCCTGGAAGGACTGTTTGGGCCCTGAATGTAGGGGATGGAGGAGGTGAACGGACAAGTGAGCACTTCTCCTGCTTGCAGGGATAAGGGCTGGGAGGGAGAATAGTGGGGAGGGATGACTGAACTAGTGAATCATGGAGAAAAGGACTCCCATGGAAAGCAGAGAGTTGAGGGGAAGAGGAGTAAAGATATGTTAGGATGCTATTGAAGGTGGTGGAAGTTGCAGAGAATGAAGCGCTGGGTGGGGAGGCTCATCAGGTGTTAGAAAAGGACAAGAGAAAATCTATCACTGTTAATGCAGCGGGAAGGTGAGGTGAGGGTGGATGTCCGGGAAATGGAGGAGATGCAGGTGAGGGCAGCATCAATGGTGAACAACGAAAGGAAACCCTGTTCATTGAAGAAGGAGGAAATCTCATTCTGAGAACAAATGCAGTGGAGACGAAGGAATTGAGAAAAGGGAATGGCATTTTTACAGGCGACTGGGTAGGAAGAAGTATAGTCAAAAGACACCTGTGACGATCAGTAGATTTCTTTGAGACAGTTTGTCCCTAGAAATGGAGGTAGACAGATTGAGGAGAGAGAGATTTTAGAAGCTGATCAAATGAATTTAAGGACGATGGAAGTTGGAGGCAAAGTTGATGAAATTGACGAGTTCAGCAATGGGAGCATGAAGCAGCACCAATGCAGTTATCAGTGTAGCACAGAAACAGTTTGGGAGCATAACCGGTGAAGGCTGGGAACATGGACTGTTCCACATGGCCAATGAAAAGGCAGGGATAGCTGCGGCCCATGTGGTTGCCTATGGCTATACCTTGGGTTTGGAGAAAGTGGGAGGAGCCGAAAGAGAAATCGTTGAGTGGGAGGACCAGTTCTGCCAGATAGAGGAGGGAGGTGCTGGATGGGTCCGGAGTTGATAAAGAAGTGGAGGGCTTTAAGGCCTTCTTGATGGGGGGGGGGGGGGGCGGAGGGATAGAGTATAGGGATTGGACATCCATAGTGAAAATGAGCCAATCAGGAACAGGGAATTGTAAGTTGTTGGAGAGATCGAGAATGTGTGAAATGTAATGGATGTAGCTGTATATGGGAAGGGACTGAAGGGGATAAAATGGAGTCAAGATGTACCGACACAAGTTCAGAATTTATTCCTTTCCATAGGTGCTGCCTGACTTGCTGAGTTTCTCCAGCATTTTGTGTGTGTTAATTTTTAAGATGATTACTTTTGAATTATTCACGAGAAAAACATGTCCAAACTAAACTGCACAGAGCCAACCTTTTATGACAATTAACCATACCCTTGTTTGAAGATGCAGTAGTTTTTAAATCAGGAAGAAATCTGTTTTTTCAAAATCTTACGAGGTAACAAAGCTACCATTTCACGAGGTAATTTTACTGAAAAAGACATCATCAAGAACCGCTACTGAATATTTAGAGAATACTACAATAGCAGTTTCTGAACTTTATTTCAGATTTTAAAAACATTCTGGAAATTAAAATGAAATACAATGTATTAATATTCTGTAGAAAAGGAAGTCTGTCCCATTAATTGGTCTGGACTGGGTACAATTGCATTCCGTTCTGTGCTTGGCTATTAAGTAGCCACAAATATCGACTAAAGCCTTTACTCCATTTTAAACAAACAGCTAGAAATATTTTTCTCGTTGTTTCTCACATTAAATTGTATTCCCACTCGTATGAAGATTCAGGAGATTGCATTCTCTTTGAAAAGTGTGACTGAATGGGAAAGAAGAGGGATTTGGGGTGCAGGTGCACAGATCAATAAAACTGTGATGCAGCTTAATTTTAGTGCAATCCTTTTAAATAAAAGCACCAAGTTCATTCCCATAGTGTAGGATGGAAAAGTAAAAGTTGTGTGAAACTTACATTGGCCTATTAAGTATATCGTATAGAGTACTGTCACAGGACTTGGAGAGCAAGAACATGTTACAACGTGAGTAGGGTTGCCACTTACTATATAATCCACGGTAATGTGAAGCAGTCTATCGCTTTATGCAGATCCAAACTGACCACCCAACATATTCTGTCTCAGCTGATAAAGGCAAATATTTCAAGTTACTGCCTTAAACGCTCTAATTCTCACCTAACTGGTGAAAGTAAAATTTTACTGCACTATGACTTTGATACAGGATGCCAAAAAGGAACAGAGATTAAGTGGTAGTGACTGGGAAAACCCAAACAGCATCACTCATATTTTAAAACTACCAGCATAAGCACACAAAGTGCTTTAAAGTAAGAAGCCATTTACTTCAAACTGAACAATGAGAGTAAATAAAGATTTTGACAGTATTGCTTTGATAGACTGATGACCACTTTCTATGAATGTGAACCTCACTGCCACAGAGAGCAGGTGAGATAATTAACACAGATGCAGACAGGAAGAAACTATTTAAATGTGTCAGTGGGTGGCATGGTAGTGTAGTGGTTAGCACAATGCTTTACAGTACAGGTGACCTGTGTTCAAATTCCCACCACTGCCTGTAAGGAGCTTGTACATTCTCCCCGTGACCGTGTGGGTTTCCTCCGGTTGTTCTGGTTTCCTGCCACAGTCCAAAGATGTACCCGTTGGTAGGTTAATTGGTCATTGTAAATTGTCCCGTGAGTTGGCTAGGATTAAATTGGGGGTTGCTGGGTGGAGTGGCTTGAAGGGATCAAAGGGCCTGTTCCACGCTGTAGCTCAGTAAATAAAATAAATAAAGATTGCAAGAATATGATTTCATACGGGGGCAATAAAAGACTTGTGTAAAGCATGAATCTGTCACATGAGCTAAATAGATTGCTTAATTGAGATAAATGCTTTAATTTCTTTGTCATATTCTGTATGGGCAAAACACAAGGAGGCTCCACCAAAATGTTTTGCTATTTTCTTTTGGGGGTGGGAGGGGAAGAAAACATAACATTGATCGGTAATACATCATTAAGGCTGTTGAAATATTGACACAACTGTACTACCTAATTCTGAAACACAATTCAGGTGGTTTATTTCTTTGAATTTTCTCGTGTTTTCCTCTCCCTTTCAAAAAATAAGCATTTGGAATAAGTAATCCATGCTACCATGTAATTCCAATGTTTCTGTGTGTAAGCCTATACTATTTTCTTAGCCCAGTGTATACATCAGCCAAGCTTAAGTTTATCATTGCTTTTCCAGCGCAGTGAACTGGAATGGAGAATTTGGTTGGTACTTTTCCCCTCACCAGGGGATATTGTGATTGTATTTAGTCTGTTCCCAGATGAGATCTGTTAAATCAGCCCTTACCAGCAGTCGACTATTGGACTTTTCCTTTTCTGTATGACAATGTAACAGCTCAGACAACTGATTAACCATTCTATCTTTTTGAATTGATTAAGACAAAAAAATGTATTCAAAGATTACATCTGGCATGAGAAAATACGTCAAATGTGGGACTTACAACAATGACTGCAAAAATAGTTACTTTCTTTGAGGTAATTCAGCCGTTCTTTAATTTTTTCTGCTCGATCCATGTAGTCTGTTATCTTCTTTCGATAATGGACTTTTTTTGCTTCATCTTTTGTAGCTATTAAAACAAACAAATTAGTCCGGCAGTCATGACATTAGCCGTATGAGCAGTTTACATTCAGTTTCTATTCCTCTGTGATTTAAGTGGATGACTCATGCTTGCTTTTGGTTACATAGGTTTTACAACCCTTATTTATCTTACCCAGGTGTTCATCCATCATTGAAAATTGAAAGACGATTTGATTATATTGTCATATGATCGAGACCACTTTTACTTTAAACATTAGACCTTTCAATGTGAGGATCAGTGTTACCACCTGCTTGAAATGCATTGTGCATTCCTCTTTTAACCCAAGACATGTTGCAGTTAATTCTTCTGCTCCGGCTTAGTTGAGGCATGCTAACAAATTAGGGTTCAAGCCTTGTACTTCCAAGGCTAATATGCTTGTGAATCACATCCTATATAGATTTCATACATTAAACAATCAAAAAAGCAATTGTAAAACAATTGCAACAATTAAGGCAATAAGCATATAACACAATAAAGTGAACCCTTTGCATTATTTTTTAAAAAGTAATTTGGGGCATCACAGTAGTGGAGTGGTTAGCATAGTGCATTTATAGATCCTATTACATGCCCCACCAATTATATATTCGGTCTGTGTTGGTTGTTGACACAAATAATGCATTTCATTGTATGTTTCGATGGTTCAATGTACATGTGACAAATAAAACTAGTCTCTGATTTATTTTCCTACTTCTCAGTTGATACTCGTGTTTGGTTTATTTAGCTTGTGCAACAATAAGTATTTTCATAATTAATACTTACTTTAGTTCTGAAAAACATAAGAGCAGGAAAAGTACTTGCAGTTTTTTTTGGAAGTTCTAGAACTCATGATATTTCAGCAGAGCGAACTTTAGAGGCTTTACTACCTTTCAACACTTCCATAAGAAGATGGATGCCTTCCTGATAGCAAATCAATGCATCTTGCAAACGGGAATCATTGTCCAATTCAACAGCCCGCTTCAGCACTGTCACGGCTGAGTTCTCCATTCCTGTCAACATGCTCTGAGACATGGCAGCAGAATCTATAAATAACAGTTAACAAAAGCTTATAAAACATTCTTTAATATAACTGCTGTATAAAAAAGCTAATTTGTATGACACTTGTACCATGGGTTTATATGCCTATGACAATGAATCTCAACTTGATTGGACAGTAGGAAACATCAACTGCTTTATCATTATAGATGTTGATATCAAAGGGTTGAAGGTACAAATGCAAGAGAGAATGTCATGCAAGAGGGTTTGGTCAAGGGAGGCAGAGGACTTCCCACAAGACGAAACCTAACATCATGAATGGCTGCGATGCTTCACTCCCAGATGAGTTCAATACCTTTTATGCACGCTTTGAAAGGGAGAATAAAAGTACTGTACACCGTTGCAAATCCCTGTAGCATCTGCTGACCCTATGATCTTTCTCTCAGAGGCAGACAGCAGAACTTCTTTCAAGAAGCTGAACCTTCGCAAGGTGTGAGGCCCGGATGGTGTACCTGGTAGGACACTGAAAACCTGTGCCAACCAGCTGGTGAGAGTGTTCAAAGACATCTCCAATCTCTCGCTGCTGCAGTTGGAGGGTCCCATTTACTTCAAAAGGGTGACAATCACATCAGAGCCCAAGAAGAGCAGGGTGAGCTGCCTCAATGATCATTGCCCAGTTGCGTTCGCATCTACTTTGATGATGTGATTTGAGAGGTTGGTCATGGCCAGAATCAGCTCCTGCCTAAGCAAGTACCTGGACCTGCTGCAATTTGCCTGTCACCACAATAGGTCCACAATGGATGCAGTCTCACTGGCTTTCTACTCAGCCTTGGAATCACCTGGACAATACTAATACTTGTGTCAAGCTGATGTTTACTGATTACACCTCAGTGCTCAACACCATCACACCCTCAGTTCTAATCAACAAGCTCCAAAATGTGGGCCTCTTTACCTCCCTCTGCAACTGGATCCTCGTCAGGAGACCATAGTTAGCATGTATCTGAAATAACATCTCCTCCTTGCTGACTGGTGCACCTCAAGGATTCATGCCTAATCCACCGCTCTTCTCTCTTTCTATACCCATAACTGTGTGGCTAGGCACAGCTCAAGTGCCATCTATAAATTTGCTGTCAGAATTTCAGATGGTGACAAGGAGGCATACAGGAGTGAGATCGATCAGCTGGTTGAGTGGTGTCGAAACAACCTTGCACTCAATGTCAGTAAGACTAAAGAATTCATTATGGACATCAGAAAGAGGAAATAGAGTGAACACACTTTTCGGCAGATCAGAGGTGAATAAGGTGAGCAATTTCAAGTTCCTAGGTGTCAACATCTCTGACAGTCTATCCTGGGCCCAACATATTCATGTAATTACAGAGAAGGCATGGCAGTGGCTACATTTCATTATGAGTTTGAGGAGACTTGGTCTGCCACAAAAAGACCCTCGGAAATTTCTACTGATGCACCGTGGAGAGCATTCTGACTGGCTGCATCACCGTCTGGTATGGGGCGGCCACTGCCCAGGAACAGAAAAATCTGCAGAAAGTTGTAAACCATCGTGGGCAATAGCCTTCCCAGCATCGGGGACACCTTCAAAACCCAATGCCTCAAAAAGGCAGTACTGCTCATTAAGGACCCCCATCACCCAGGACGCGTCCTCTTCCCATTGCTACGATCAAGGAGGTGGTACAGGAGCCTGAAGACACACACTCGAAGTTTCAGGAGCAGCTTCTTCCCTTCTGCCATGTACACCACCTCACCACTCTTTTGCTCTCCTTTTGCACTAATTTCATTTTTTTAATGTAACTACTGTAATTTATAGCTTTTTTTAATCATATATTGCAATGTACTGTTGCTGCAAAACAAATTTCATGACATATGCCAGAGATATTAAACCTGATTCAGATTCTGAGAATGATAATAAGTTAGGAAGAAAAATATGGGACCAAGAGGTAAAACAGGTTTCTCATCTGAAGATCTGCATCTAAAGTTGAACTCTGTTGAGTCAGGAAAGCATTTCAATTTTCCAAAGGTATAAGACCATAACACAAAGGAGCAGAATTAGGCTATTCAGTCCTTCAAGTCTGCACTACCTTTCAATTAAGGCTGTTTTTTTTAAAACTCCCCCCATTTTCGGTTCTTGGCCTTGGCCTCCACAGCCATTTTGTGGCAATGAATTTCATAGAATTGCCACTTTTCAGCTGAAAAACAATCCTCTTCATCTCAGTTTTAAAGGAAATTTCCTTTATTCTGAGGTTCTATCCTCAGGTCCAGACTCTTCCTACTAATGGAAACATCCTCTCCTTGTCCACACTATCCAGGCCTTTCAGAATCCAGTGGGTCCCTCTTCCCCTCCCCTCCCCCATCCTTATGAACTCCAATGAGGACAGGCTCAGACGTTAAACACTGTTAATGTTAAGCCTTTCATTCCTGAGATCAATTCTGTGAATCTCCATTGAACACTCTTCAAGGCCAGCATATCCTTTCTTAGATTATGGGGCTCACAGTTTTCCAAATGTGGTCTGATCAATGCCTTATAAAGCCTCAGCTGTATATTCTTGCTTTTATATTCTAGTCCTCTCAAAATGAATGTCAACATTGCATTTGCAACCTTTACTACTGACACAATCTGCAAGTGAACCTTGAGGTAATCCTAAACTAGCAATAATAGTCCCATTGCACCTCTGGTTTCTGAATTTTCTTCCTATTTTGAAAATAATGCCCAGTCTGTTGACCACTCTTCAGGTGCATTTAATCAGGAATTTGTAAAAGAGTTGTAAAATATGAGATACAGCATTTTCATTTTTCCAAGGAGAAGAATTTTACCTTTGGTTAAATTGACAAGTGCGATTTTTTTTTCTTTCTTTTTCAATGGCCCAACGAAGAAACTGCCAGGCACGAGGGCTTCAGGACAGGTGGTGGCTGGAGCTCCAGGAATACAAGGAGTTGTATTTGGACCCTGAGAGGCAAAGCTGCATTTATTTTAAAAGTTAGTTTTGTTGCTCCGTCCACCATTAGGGCACGCGGGCAGTAATATCCGAGTCACATTGATGTTTGAGGGGGGGATTTGAAGCAAACTGATGAACGAGGGTGGGGGGATGATATATGGAGTCATATTGGTACTTGATTTATACAGCCATGTAAAATATACATGACTGAGATGTACCGCAATTCACCAAGTCTGCATTAAGCACGCTTTGTGGTCAGCACCATGATCCCACTCAAGTCCAGACTGAGTATCGGCGGTAAATTCGACGTATGTCAACTTCACAGTGAATGTTCAGAAGCAGGACCTTAAACTATCTTCCTCTCTAGTCCATGAAACAGGCACAGTCCATTATTCATTTGTTTTTTTTATTTGTTGAAACAAACTGGTGAACTGGTGTGGGGTTAAAATAACAAAATAATGACTTGGATGAGGAAGGGATCAAGCGGTGGATGGGTTGCCTCTACCTTGACACTCCCAGTTTCCGTCATTATTTTAACCCTCATCTCCCCCAACTCTATTACTCCTCCTCACTCAGCTCCTAACGCTTACTAGCTCCTGCCCCATCTGGCCTCTGGCCTCTCGCCTCTCTGTACTGGCCATCTCCCTCCTTCAGTCCGGATCAAGGATCTCCGCCGCTGGGTCCCTCCGGCAATTTGCTCTTTATCCTATAACTATGTTGTAAAGTCTCTCTCCCTCTGGTCTTGTGCCCCGTTCACGTCTTTATTGTTTGTCCCTGCCTTGGTACTTACTGTAAATCCGGAACGCAGCAGTTGTTGTGGTTCGGAAGGCCGCTCGGAAAAGTGCCTGCGCCGGCCAGCCTGCCGCTCTTGTTAAGAACCGTGCGAAATATGGCAATGTAATCGCATCGTAACACGGCAGTGAATCGGGGAAATCAACTATCAATTAGAATAGCTACAAAAACAATGGAACGCGGCATAACTGACAGTATCGATCAGCGACAATGCTAGGGAAGGGCGGGTGGGCGGGGCCGGGAGGCCGTAGGGGTCCACGGGGCGGGGCGGGGCGGGGCGGGACGGGACGGGACGGGACACCCATCTGCCCTCAGTAGTTTCGGCCGACCGGCGTTGCTGTAGATTGACGACACTACGCCTGGTCTTTGCCGAGCTGCGTTTCCTACTAAATCGGCCTTTAGTTGGCGACCTTCGGCTTTCCAGCGATGGCCGTTCTCTTCAGGAACGTTAACCGACTCACGGTAAGTTTGTTGCGGTCACGACGTACTTCACATTGAGGCCTTCTTCTGCTGTGTGTAATGGAGTCACGGTCCTCCTGCCTGAGTATTTCATGTGTCATTGTATTTTTTTAAATGTATTCGCCAGAGGTATTTACAAAAATAAATGAGGTTTTCCTTCCGTAACTGTTGAGTGGGGGTAAATATGTTCAGTGCCTTAGCGCTTGTACACCCCGTGCTAGTAATTTAGCCAAGGCTTCAGAGTTCCAGCAGCCCATATTCAAATCTGGCCTCGGTAGGGAGTTTGTACGTTTCTCTTTGCGACCACATGGATTTCCCTCGATGCACCGGTTGCATCTTGCTGATTGTTAGAATACTTGTTGCTTGCACAAAAACTGTTACTGGTTGTCTGTTACTATTGACAACATGGTAATTTAAAAGTCAGCACCATTTTCAGAGGCATGCCCTTTGTATTCAAAACATGCTGATCCTACACGCAACATACACAGAATACTGGAGGAACTCGGCAGCATCTATGGAAAAAATGCAGTCGACATTTTGGGCCAGAACCCTTCGGCAGGAGTCCTTTTTTTTCCATAGGTGCTACCTGGCCTGCTCAGTTCCTCCAGCATTTTGTGTGTGTTGCTCGGATTTCCAGCATCTGCAGATTTTCTGTTGTTTGTGATTTGATATTACACGTTTTTGTTGGGTATTGGATCTCTACCACCAGCTTTTGAACTGCCTGGGTATCAGGTGCTTGGGTTTTAGTTGTATGTTAAGTATCCACAGAAAACGTATGGCCTTCTCAAGTTCCGAGAATGAGGTAGTAAAGAACATAGAGCCATGAAATTTGGAGTCATAAGCCAGCAAACGACATTATTAACAGAAGGGCAAGATGCTGCTCATGAAGCCACTTGTGAATGTAGGAAAATGATCTTGTTGGACATTCAAGCACACAATTGCATTTTATTGTCATACACTTATTGAAATATTAAACAAATTCCAAAGCTACTTAAAAAATTTGTGAAGAATTAAGTGTAGGAATTTTGCTCAAATATTGGGGAGATGGTGATATGAAAAACCTGTCATTGGCATATATTTTTTGATAGAGTTATCTGAGAAGGAGGTTAATTTGTGGACCAATGGCTAAATTACCAAACCTGCATAATTTAATATTCAAATGATTGTGCAGGATAGCAACATTTATGAAAAAAATTGGAAAACTGAGGGAGTTTTGATTAGTAAATGTGGTTCAAAGACCAACAGCAGGTAAAATGATAAGAACTCCAACATGGGAGTCTGGGTTGTATATGCACAAATGGGAATGGTTGAAACCCTGTTATAATTTTTCAATTGTCAAACAATTGAGTGGTTCTATTTCTATTAACAATATTGTTTTCTTGCATTCACAAATGGCTTTGTTGACATTGGAACCACTTGGCTCAAGCTCATCAGTACAGTGCTGCAAAATGTTTTAAGTGTCACAAGCAAGGGTTCGTAATGAAATGTCAGGCAGAACTCCATGAATCAGAATAGAGGCAATCTAGCAAAGGGATTTACATAATACTGAGATGATGCGCATAGAGCTAGATTGCGTGGGAACAGTATTTTTTTTCTATAACTGTTCTAAAACTAAAAATTATGTTCACTAGTCCCAGAATGAACACTTTCCTACCAACACTTTAGCACTTGCCCAGTCTCACTTCTAGCTACATATTTCTTAAGAAAACTTTCCTGAACACATTGAAGAATCAGTTGTGAGAGTGGTATTTGGGGATCAATAATTGGTAATTATCATTGTACACAAGTGGCAGGTATGAAACACATTCAGGTTTCAGACATTCGCCTCCATGTAATCCATTGCCAATTTTCCTACAATCATTCTCTTGATTTACTGGATCAGATATCAGATCATGGCTACTGAGCTGGATGGGACCGAATACTATTATTTCAAACATTTAAATTTAAAAAATTTTAACTGTGGTTGATATTATCCACCTTCTATTTAAAATTAAGGCAATTTGTCAACCACTTACTTCTGTGACTTCCATTTATTTGGAATGTTCCATGGACCCCAGGAAGCTAACATTACATTTCATTTGTTGCATGAAGTAAATTAATTACTTCAAAACTTACTTTGTTTTTCCAGAACTTAGTGGAAATAAAAGCTGTTCTATCACCATGGCCTGGATTCAAACGATTGAAGTTTACAAAATCTCGTATTCCAGCAAAGGTGAGAGCATGGTTTCCACTTTTTATATCCTGCATATAAATGAGATTTATTAACTACCTGTTAAACTGCAGTCTTCCTTAGATGGTATAAACATCTTGCAGAGCTGCACAAATGTGGTCAATTTTTTTTGTTACTTGACAGACCTGTTTTATATCGGAACCTTGTCTTAGTTTTCTTTCACATCAATTGTCTTATGTCGATTGGTTTATAAGCAGATCTTGTATAGATATATTGGTAAGGAAGAAATCAGAATGCTTTAAGTGGATGGAATTCATTTTAGGACTTTGAGGTCAGGAAAGATGTTGGATAAGTGCTTGAATCTTGAAATCAATACTTTTGGTAAGGAAAACATTGAAGGATTGGGGTGAGGGGAGTAAGGTTCTCCCACCCCACCAGTTTTATAAAATGTGTACTTCCTGTTGTCCACTGTATACCACCTGTATAAATCTCTTAGGAAGAGTATTAAGCCATAATTAATAATGAGACATTAAATAAATCAATGATTAACATTGTATCTGTGTGCATATATGCAAATATGAAAACATTTACTTTATATGAAGCACAGTATACATGAATTAGCACTTGGAAAACTATATGCTCTCAATGTTTGAGGGGGTGCATTTGATAAGCAACTTTGGCAACAAACTTTTGTTATCAGTTTCATAACCACAAAGAATGGTGGAAATGGTATCAAACTCAAAGTAAGTACTATGTTCTCTAGTGGCTGGTAGATGTATATTTATAATCTGGGTATACAGTGGGTTGAGTATACAGACATAATTTAAGACAAAACTTTTAGAAATGTGATTTTGTTAAGGACAGGACTAGCAGCTCAACAGTCCTGGGTTTCATTGTTTTAGATGTGATGGTGGGATGTGTAAAAGAGGTGGAGGAGTTGCACTACTGAAAACAGAATGTCACATCAGTACAAGTGTCCCCCGCTTTTCGAACGTTCGCTTTACAAAACCTCACTGTTACGAAAGAAGCAACACACATAAAAGTTGCTGGTGAACGCAGCAGGCCAGGCAGCATCTGTTGGAAGAGGTGCAGTCGACGTTTCAGGCCGAGACCCTTCGTCAGGACTAACTGAAGGAAGAGTGAGTAAGGGATTTGAAAGTTGGAGGGGGAGGGGGAGATCCAAAATGATAGGAGAAGACAGGAGGGGGAGGGATGGAGCCAAGAGCTGGACAGGTGATAGGCAAAAGGGATATGAGAGGATCATGGGACAGGAGGTCCGGGAAGAAAGACAAGGGGGGAGGGGACCCAGAGGATGGGCAAGGGGTATATTCAGAGGGAGAAAAAGGAGAGTGAGAGAAAGAATGTGTGTATAAAAATAAGTAACAGATGGGGTACGAGGGGGAGGTGGGCAGTAGCGGAAGTTAGAGAAGTCGATGTTCATGCCATCAGGTTGGAGGCTACCCAGACGGAATATAAGGTGTTGTTCCTCCAACCTGAGTGTGGCTTCATCTTTACAATAGAGGAGGCCGTGGATAGACATGTCAGAATGGGAATGGGATGTGGAATTAAAATGTGTGGCCACTGGGAGATCCTGCTTTCTCTGGCGGACAGAGTGTAGATGTTCAGCAAAGCGGTCTCCCATTCTGCGTCGGGTCTCGCCAATATATACAAGGCCACATCGGGAGCACCGGACGCAGTATATCACCCCAGTTGACTCACAGGTGAAGTGTTGCCTCACCTGGAAGGACTGTTTGGGGCCCTGAATGGTGGTAAGGGAGGAAGTGTAAGGGCATGTGTAGCACTTGTTCCGCTTACACAGATAAGTGCCAGGAGGGAGATCAGTGGGGAGGGATGGGGGGGACGAATGGACAAGGGAGTTGCGTAGGGAGCGATCCCTGCAGAATGCGGGGGGGGGGGGGGAGGGAAAGATGTGCTTAGTGGTGGGATCCCATTGGAGGTGGCGGAAATTACAGAGAATAATATGTTGGACCCGGAGGCTGGTGGGGTGGTAGGTGAGGACCAGGGGAACCCTATTCCTAGTGGGGTGATGGGAGGATGGAGTGAGAGCAGATGTACGTGAAATGGGGGAGATGCGTTTAAGAGCAGAGTTGATAGTGGAGGAAGGGAAGCCCCTTTCTTTAAAAAAGGAAGACATCTCCCTCATCCTAGAATGAAAAGCCTCATCCTGAGAGTAGATGCGGCGGAGACGGAGGAATTGCGAGAAGGGGATGGCGATTTTGCAAGAGACAGGGTGAGAAGAGGAATAGTCCAGATAGCTGTGAGAGTCAGTAGGCTTATAGTAGACATCAGTGGATAAGCTGTCTCCAGAGACAGAGACGGAAAGATCTAGAAAGGGGAGGGAGGTGTCGGAAATGGACCAGGTAAACTTGAGGGCAGGGTGAAAGTTGGAGGCAAAGTTAATAAAGTCAACGAGTTCTGCATGCGTGCAGGAAGCAGCGCCAATGCAGTCGTCGATGTAGCGAAGGAAAAATGGAGGACAGATACCAGAATAGGCATGAAACATAGATTGTTCCACAAAGCCAACAAAAAGGCAGGCATAGCTAGGACCCATACGGGTGCCCATAGCTACACCTTTAGTTTGGAGGAAGTGGGAGGAGCCAAAGGAGAAATTATTAAGAGTAAGGACTTATTCCGCTAGACGGAGCAGAGTGGTGGTAGAGGGGAACTGATTAGGTCTGGAATCCAAAAAGAAGTGTAGAGCTTTGAGACCTTCCTGATGGGGGATGGAAGTACATAAGGACTGGACATCCATGGTGAAAATAAAGCGGTGGGGGCCAGGGAACTTAAAATCATCGAAAAGTTTAAGAGCGTGAGAAGTGTCACGAACATAGGTCGGAAGAGATTGAACAAGGGGTGATAAAACCGTGTCGAGGTATGCAGAAACGAGTTTGGTGGGGCAGGAGCAAGCTGAGACAATAGGTCGGCCAGGACAGGCAGGTTTGTGGATCTTGGGTAGGAGATAGAAACAGGAAGTGCGAGGTGTGGGAACTATAAGGTTGGTAGCAGTGGATGGGAGATCCCCTGAGCGGATAAAGTCGGTGATGGTGTGGGAGACAATGGCCTGGTGCTCCTTAGTGGGGTCACGATCGGGGGGTAAATAAGAGGAGGTATCCGCGAGTTGTCGCTGTGCCTCGGCAAGGTAGAGGTCAGTACGCCAGACTACAACAGCACCCCCCTTATCGGCGGGTTTAATAATAAGGTTAGGATTAGTGCGGAGGGAGTGGAGAGCAGAGCGTTCCGAAGGAGTGAGGTTGGAATGGGGACAAGGTGCGGTGAAGTCGAGACGGTTGATGTCCTGTCGGCAGTTAGCAATAAAGGGATCCAGAGCAGGCAGAAGACCAGAGTGGGGTGTCCATGAAGAAGAGGAGGGTTGAAGATGGGAGAAGGGGTCATCGGTGGGGGTGGAAGAGTCCTTACCGAAGAAGTAGGCTCGGAGACGGCGGAAGAAAAGTTCCGCATCATGGCGAACACGGAACTCGCTGAGGTGTGGGCGAAGGGGGACAAACGTGAGGCCCTTACTGAGGACAGAGCGTTCTGCCTCCGACAGTTGAAGGTCGGAGGGGATGGTAAAGACCCGGCACGAATGAGCGCTGGGATCAGAGGGGGGAGGGGGGAGGCTGGGGGTGTCAATGGAGAGGGGAGGGTTGGGGTGAGAGGAAGATGGAGCCTCTGAGGGGACGCTCTGTCCTCAGTAAGGGCCTCACGTTTGTCCCCCTTCGCCCACACCTCAGCGAGTTCCGTGTTCGCCATGATGCGGAACTTTTCTTCCACCGTCTCCGTCTCCGAGCCTACTTCTTCGGTAAGGACTCTTCCACCCCCACCGATGACCCCTTCTCCCATCTTCAACCCTCCTCTGCTTCATGGACACCCCACTCTGGTCTTCTGCCTGCTCTGGATCTCTTTATCGCTAACTGCTGACGGGACATCAACCGTCTCGACTTCACCGCACCTTGTCCCCATTCCAACCTCACTCCTTCGGAACACTCTGCTCTCCACTCCCTCCGCACTAATCCTAACCTTATTATTAAACCAGTTGTTGTAGTCTGGTGTACTGACCTCTACCTTGCCGAGGCACAGCGACAACTTGCGGATACCTCCTCTTATTTACCCCTCGATCGTGACCCCACTAAGGAGCACCAGGCCATTGTCTCCCACACCATCACCGACTTTATCCGCTCAGAGGATCTCCCATCCACTGCTACCAACCTTATAGTTCCCACACCTCGCACTTCCTGTTTCTATCTCCTACCCAAGATCCACAAACCTGCCTGTCCTGGCCGACCTATTGTCTCAGCTTGCTCCTGCCCCACCGAACTCGTTTCTGCATACCTCGACAAGGTTTTATCCCCCTTGTTCAATCTCTTCCGACCTATGTTCATGACACTTCTCACGCTCTTAAACTTTTCGATGATTTTAAGTTCCCTGGCCCCCACCGCTTTATTTTCACCATGGATGTCCAGTCCCTATATACTTCCATCCCCCATCAGGAAGGTCTCAAAGCTCTACGCTTCTTTTTGGATTCCAGACCTAATCAGTTCCCCTCTACCACCACTCTGCTCCGTCTAGCGGAATTAGTCCTTACTCTTAATAATTTCTCCTTTGGCACCTCCCACTTCCTCCAAACTAAAGGTGTAGCTATGGGCACCCGTATGGGTCCTAGCTATGCCTGCCTTTTTGTTGGCTTTGTGGAACAATCTATGTTCCGTGCCTATTCTGGTATCTGTCCCCACCTTTTCTTTCGCTACATAGACGACTGCATTGGCACTGCTTCCTGCAAGCATGCAGAACTCGTTGACTTTATTAACTCTGCCTCCAACTTTCAGCCTGCCCTCAAGTTTACCTGGTCCATTTCCGACACCTCCCTCCCCTTTCTAGATCTTTCTGTCTCTGTAGACAGCTTATCCACTGATGTCTACTATAAGCCTACTGACTCTCACAGCTGTCTGGACTATTCCTCTTCTCACCCTGTCTCTTGCAAAAACGCCATCCCCTTCTCGCAATTCCTCCATCTCTGCCGCATCTGCTCTCAGGATGAGGCTTTTCATTCTAGGACGAGGGAGATGTCTTCCTTTTTTAAAGAAAGGGGCTTCCCTTCCTCCACTATCAACTCTGCTCTTAAACGCATCTCCCCCATTTCACGTACATCTGCTCTCACTCCATCCTCCCGCCACCCCACTAGAAATAGGGTTCCCCTGGTCCTCACCTACCACCCCACCAGCCTCCGGGTCCAACATATTATTCTCCGTAACTTCCGCCATCTCCAACGGGATCCCACTACTAAGCACATCTTTCCCTCCCCCCCCCCCCCGCATTCTGCAGGGATCGCTCCCTACGCAACTCCCTTGTCCATTCGTCCCCCCCATCCCTCCCCACTGATCTCCCTCCTGGCACTTATCCGTGTAAGCGGAACAAGTGCTACACATGCCCTTACACTTCCTCCCTTACCACCATTCAGGGCCCCAAACAGTCCTTCCAGGTGAGGCAACACTTCACCTGTGAGTCGACTGGGGTGATATACTGCGTCCGGTGCTCCCGATGTGGCCTTTTATATATTGGCGAGACCCGACGCAGACTGGGAGACCGCTTTGCTGAACATCTATGCTCTGTCCGCCAGAGAAAGCAGGATCTCCCAGTGGCCACACATTTTAATTCCACATCCCATTCCCATTCTGACATGTCTATCCACGGCCTCCTCTGCTGTAAAGATGAAGCCACACTCAGGTTGGAGGAACAACACCTTATATTCCGTCTGGGTAGCCTCCAACCTGATGGCATGAACATCGACTTCTCTAACTTCCGCTAATGCCCACCTCCCCCTTGTACTCCATCTGTTACTTATTTTTATACACACATTCTTTCTCACTCTCCTTTTTCTCCCTCTGTCCCTCTGAATATACCCCTTGCCCATCCTCTGGGTCCCCTCCCCCCCGTCTTTCTTCCTGGACCTCCTGTCCCATGATCCTCTCATATCCCTTTTGCCTATCACCTGTCCAGCTCTTGGCTCCATCCCTCCCCCTCCTGTCTTCTCCTATCATTTTGGATCTCCCCCTCCCCCTCCAACTTTCAAATCCCTTACTCACTCTTCCTTCAGTTAGTCCTGACGAAGGGTCTGGGCCTGAAACGTCGACTGCACCTCTTCCTACAGATGTTGCCTGGCCTGCTGCGTTCACCAGCAACTTTTATGTGTGTTGCTTGAATTTCTGGCATCTGCAGAATTCCTGTTTCTGTTACGAAAGACCTACATTAGTACCCTGTTTTCACTTTCAGAAGGTGTTTCCACTGTTATGAAAAAAATCAGCGCGCGATATAAGGCAGCGCGCCGCGCACTCTGAGCAGCTGCTCTCCCCTGGATTCGGAACTGCATTCTCGCCAGCATTGCTTTACCATGTGCCTGTGAGCAGCCGTTTGCAAGATGAGTTCTGAGGTATTTGAAGAGCCTGAAAGAGCTCGTAAGGGTGTTATACTTAGCGTAAAACTAGACATAATTAAGCGTTTTGATCGTGGCGAACGAAGTAAGGACTGAGTGAGTTTGGCTTGTGGAAGCTGACGAAGAGTGATGTTGAGGAGGTTTTGGCATCCCATGACCAAGAACTGATAGATGAAGAGCTGATGCAATTGGAAGAGGAAAGGATAACAATCGAAATCAAATGCAGTAGCGAAATGAGTGTGAAGCAATTGCGTGAGATTTTCGCTGCAATGATAAAGTACGACTTTAATTTTGAAAGGGTATGTAGGCTTAGGGTATATTCGCAAGATAGTTTGAGTCCTTACAAAGAACTGTATGATAGAAAAATGCGCGAGGCTCAGCAGTCAAGCAAGCCTTCCACAGCAGACGATGAACCTCGACCTTTGACATCGAGGCGGGCAGTCATAGGAGAAGATGAGCCACCTGCTCTAATGGAAACAGACGATGAGATGACACCCCAGTGTCCCACCACCCCAACCCCTGGGCCACGGACAGATACCGATTCGCAGAGAATGCAACGATAGCTGGGAGGCACACAGCACATCTTTAAGAAAAAAACCGAAATAAACATGCTAATTAATTAGGTGCCGCCCCACACGTAAATGTCGGCCGAGATCAGAGGCGATGCAATCGGCACTGATCTGGGCCAACAATTACGCGCCGGGCAGCACCTAATTAATTAGCATGTTTATTTCGGCTTTTTTCTTAAAGATGTGCTGTGTGCCTCCCGGCTACCGCTGGACCCCTGCGTGCTTCGCAGCAATGTATTGGTCGGTGGTCTGGAGGGTGGGGGCCACTGCACCACCTAAACTCCGACGACTCAGTCTAACACACCATCATCAGTGTGCTCGGCGCTGTCTTCCCGATTCCCATAAGTGATACTACACTGTACATACATTATTTCTACTTTATATAGGCTGTGTATTTTTACGTATTATTTGGTATGATTTGGCAGCTTCATAGCTTAAAGGTTACTGGACAGCGCTTGCGTGAGATTTTCTGCTGAGAGCGCTTGCACGAGATTTTTGCTTTGGCGAACAGTGCCGGCAATGATTGTGGAAAAGTATTTCTACTTTATATAGGCTGTGTATTTATCATATTATTCTTGCTTTTACTATACGTTACTGTTATTTTTGGTTTTATGTGTTATTTGGCATGATTTGGTAGGTTATTTTTGGGTCTGCGAATGCTCACAAAATTTTCCCATATAAATAAATCGTAATTGCTTCTTCGCTTTACGCCATTTCGGCTTACGAACCATTTCATAGGAACGCTCTACCTTCGGATGGCAGGGGAACCCTGTATTAGAGGATGCACATCATAAGAACTGAATGAAGTGTCTCAGCCTGAAACATCCATGTTTATTCTCCCACCCTCATAGATGCTGTCTGATTTGCTGAGTTCCTCCAGCATTTTTATGTGTACTGCTCCAGATTTCCAACATCTGCAGAAACTTGCATTTATTTCTGGGTACTGTACTTCAAAAATGTTGCAGCCTAAAGCCTGATAAGTGTGTTTATGGGTTTACAATCTCAAATCCTTAAAGGGTATCTTTTTATTTTTGATCTTGAGATTTACTGCAATAGTATGAAGGAAGAGGGAATTATATGGAGACAAGAAGTTAAATCAATTCTATTTATAGCCAAGATGATCGTGAACTTGACAATATTTAAAATTGTTCAAAGTAAATTTAATAATGAAGTACACCTGTCACGGTATGCAACCCTGAGATCCATTTTCTTCTGGGCATACTCAAATTCAATAACCATAATAGAATCAATGAAAGATTGTACCAACAGGGTGAACAACCGGTGCGCAAAAGACAACAAAATGTGCAAATACAAAAATGAAGAAAGGAAACAAATAAGCAATAAATATCAAACAGAGTCCTTAAAGGTTAGTCCAAAGATTGCGGAAGCAGTTCAGTGCTGGGGCAAGTGTAGTTATCCCCACTGGTTCAAGAGCCTGATAGTTGAGGGGTGCTAGAAAGTTTGTGGATCCCGGAGAATTTTCTCTATTTCTACATGTATATGACCTAAAATGTTATCAGATCTTCACATAAGTACTAAAACTGGATAAAGAGAACCCAATTAAATAAACAACACAAAAAACTTACTTGTTCATTTATTTATTGAGAAAAATGATCTAATATTACGTGTATTTGTTGGGTAAGGTATGTGAACCCCTAGGGTAATGCCTTCCACAAAAGCTATTTGTTGTCAGGTGTTCCAGTCAATAAGATGAGATTAGAGGTGGTGGGTTGTAGCGGTGTCCTTGTCTATTTAAAAAAAAAAGTGCACAACAGTCAGGTTACTGACTTTCTCAAGAAAGATCTGTTTATGTGCACCATGCCTCAATCAAAACAACTTCCAGAGGACCTTAAAAGAATTGTAGAGGTAGCCTTTTCCAGCTTCATGCACAAAAGCATTTCTAAAGACCTGAGTGTTTATCAGTCCACAGTAAGGGAAACTATCTACAAATGGAGGAAACTTGGTATTTTTGCTAGTCTTCCTAGGAGTGGGCATCCTGCAAAGATCACACCAAGAACACAACATGTAATGATGAAGGAGGTGAAAAAGAACCCAAGGGTAACAGCAAAAGACAAAAGGAAATCTCCAGAACCTGCTGAAGTCTCTGTTCATGTATCCACTATAAGAAAAACACTGGGCAAGAATGGTGTTCATGGAAGGCCACCATGGAGGAAACCACTGCTCTCCAAAAAAAAACATTGCTGCATGTCTCAAGTTTACAAAAGACCAACTGGATGTTCTATAACGCTTCTTGGACAATGTTCTGTGGACAGATGAGACAAAAGTTGGACTTTTGGAAGATACGCACATTGCTGTGTTTGGAGGAAAAAGGGCACTGCACACCAACACCAAAACCTCATCCCAACTGTGAAGCATGGTGGAAGGAGCATTATATTTGGGGTTGCTTTGCTGCCTCGGCCTGGACTGCCTGCAGTAGTTGAGGAACAAGGAATTCAAAATTGTATCAACATTTTACTGGAGAATGTCAGGGTAGCAGTCATTCACTGAAGCTTAATCGAAGTTTGGTAATGCAACAACAATGATCCTAAAGGTGAGTAAATCAACAGAATGGTTTAAAAAGAAAAAGTGTTTTGGAATGGCTGAGTCAAAGTCCTGACCTTAATCCTATAGAAATGTTGTGGAAGGACCTGCAGCTAGCAGTTCATGTGAGGAAGCCCACCAACATCCCAGAGCTGAGGCAGTTTTGTAAGGAGGAATGGCCGAAGATTCCTCCAAGCTGATGTGCAGGACTTATCAACAGTTACCAGAAATGTTTGGTTGAAGTTGTTGCTGTACAAATGGGTCACACCAGTTACTGAAAGCAAAAGTCCACATAATTTTTTTCAAACAAATACAAGTAATATTGGATCATTTTTCTCAATAATAAATTGTATCAGTATAATGTTTTCGTGTCATTTATTTAATTGGGTTCTATTTATCTAGTTGCAGGATGTGTGAAGATCTGATCACATTTTTGGTCATTTACGCAGAAATAGAGAAAATTGCTGATGGAGATTGTGGAGGAGGTGTTGTTGATTAAACAAAGTCTCCTGCCATAGAAGGGTTGGCAATTAAATGATACCTGTGGGAAAACTAGTTGATCATTGCGGAATTTTTTTGTTACAAATATAGTGGGCAGCTTGAAAGAGTAGAACTAGATTCAGTAAAGATTTTCAAAACGGAATTGAATAAATGCTTGAGGGAAATGCTGCAAGTTTATGGGAAAAGAACAAGGGAATGGGATCAGTTTGATTATCACCACAATTTGAGAATACACGCTCATCATCCCAAGTTTGCAATTTAGGTTTGGTTAAGAGTCTTATAACTTACTTGATTTATCTATCCACACTTGTATTTGTCATCATTGGTTATAGATGTTTGAAGTAGGACCAGCAGATCATGAAAAGTATAATGGCGATCCAAACCAGCCACATCAACTGCACATCATTACCAGAATTAAATGTACAAAACGACGTCCATATTGGGAAAAGAAAATTGTTCATGACCTTGGATTGGATAAGGTAAATTATCCTTTACATATGTCTTTTGTATTTGCTTATAATAAGTCTGTGATTTAATACAGTTGTTTTGTTTTCAGTTTTAAACCAATGAAACCTTTTTCGATTTTTGTCCCTTTGGTAGTCCAAACCCATCGTTCTATTGCATCTTTGCTATTTAGCTGCTGGATCCAACCTTTTCCCTCAATGACCTACTTGACCTTTCAGCCCACCCTCCTACAGTATTTCATTGGTTTTCACAAACTATGGTGTGTCTGAATTTGGAGAAAATTAGAAGTGCAGTTTATGACCCTTCTATTAAGTTTGAAAAAATTTGGAGGCCATTTATTCAGCATTTTCATTTGATGTAATTTGATCATTTCCAAACTTGTTTTATTTCTCTGTACTGTTGTTGGAGGGGAATGGAATCGTCGACACTGAGGTTTTCTTCTTTTCCATTTTTAAGTTGTTAGTTTTGCCCAAGTCTTTTAGTTTAGTTTAGTTGTTTTTTTTTTCTTTTGGGATGGGTTTTTTTTTTCTCTTTTTCTTTTTTTTTTGTTTTATATTATCCGTGATCAGTTCTACATGTATGGGAGTTTTGGTAATTTCCACTATTTGGTTTTGCAATTACTCTTTTTTTAAATGTAACAATACATCTCATATTATCTGTATTATTGCTATGTTTTGTTTCTATATTTTGAAATTAATAAAAAGATTGAAAAAAAAGACCTTTCAGCCCTACAGTGGGTCCTTTCTACTTAACATCCTTAAACGACTAATCTGATGGCTGCACAATTTTTTAGTACGTCGTTTCACTCTGATGACGTCAACTTTAAAGCTTCATTCAGCTCTTAATCTTATGATTTTGTATACTTTTACAAAAATATACAAAACAGTAAATATAAAAAAAATTATTTGTAAACTGGTCTAAATATATCCAGTCATTCTCAAACACAAGTGCCTGACACTGATGATTAGCTCTATGATTCCTCCCTGCATAATCTTCATTAGCTGAATCTCAACTGCAGCAATTAGAATAAAAAATAAACTTGGAGATAGAGTCTAACTAGACTTAACTTTGCTTTAAGTTTAATAGCATTCTGTTGGCTTTGCTATTGCCCTATATTGCTAGAATAGTTTGAAATTTTAGGTTCTTCACTCATTCTTGAGCTTTTCCTTCATTTTTCATAGCATGCATTTTGGCTATTTTTCCATGTGCACAATAGTGTAAATTTGTGCATTAAATTGTATGTGCTATTATTCAGACTATTTGCATTTTGTTTAGCTCCTCTTCAGTTCAGTGGAAGAACCCCTTCATTGCTCCACTGAATTTTACTTCAAATGGCTCTTGTAACCACCAATTTATGTAGACAGTCACTTCCTCAAATTTATGGTAGTCAACTATATCCTCCCTGTCTAAAAGAATGTTTACTAGGAAATTTTTAAATGGGTAATCTTGGGTGCACCCGTGAACTATTTTACTTACATTGAAGTGAAACATAATTTTAAACCATAAGACATGGGAGCAGAATTAGGCCATTTGGCCCATCGAGTCTGCTCCACCATTTCATAATGGCTGATCTATTTTTCCACTCAGCCACAATCTCCTGCCTTCACCCCATATCAGTTCATGCCCTGACAAATCAAGAATCGTATCAGCCCCTGCTTTAAACATATGTAAAGACTTGGCCTCCAATGCTGCCCACGGCAACAAATTCGCTACTCACTGGCTAAAGAATTTGCTCACGTATTTCAGTGCACTTTTTTAAAATGGGCCAAATTGCACTGTTACCAGGTACTTCAATAGGGGAAATGCTGGATGAAGTGGAGGCTAGTTATTGAGCTGAGAGGGACAGTTACATTTCAAATCCAGTCTGGAGTTTTGTCCCAAATAATCTTTGTTCAGTTACCCCACAGCTCTACACTTAGGTTTGAACATGATCTTGAGTGATGTCTGTGTGAGTTTGGATGTTCTGTCACTGGCTGGGATTCTTCTGGGTGCTGTTTCATTTCTAAGTTAACTGGCTACTGCAAATTAACCCCTGGTATAGGTTAGTTTTCAGAAGAACTGAATGACAGTTAATAAGCATGCAAGAGAACAAGTTTTACCAGGATAGGTAAATGAAGAGGAGAAAGGAATTGATGGGATTGCTGTATCAGGAGGCTGAAATTTTATCATGTCATAATAACTAAAGAAAAAAAGGCCCCTAACTGTCCCTCTACCCTCATTTTTGAGACTTGTAAATAGTTTTTGACAGTCATGAGCTATCAGGGCATAAGTGGTATACTTGGATGTATATAGTTAATTCTATTTGCTGGGTTTTTCTGTGCATGTGTACCTTCATATTCAGCATTATCACTGGCATTCCTGGTTCTGTTGGAAGTATTAATCAAGTCCATCCTTTTGATCATTTTTTGGCATGACTTTTAATGTTATGGTCCTTGTTCATGGTTAAAATTCATCCGCTAATCCTATATGCATCAAAATAAACATTCATTTGAGATGTCATATCAAAGGGCAAATTGACATTTCTGGCAATAATTAAAACTTGTAACTCAAGAGAAAATGGCAGGAATCTAAACAGAATGATGTAAATTACCTAAATGTAATTGCTGCCCTATTTACTATAGGAGGAAAACATTTTTCAAGGACAAATTTAAGAGGGTGGTCATCTGGAATTCATTGCCACAGAAGGTTGTGGAGGCCAAGTAATTAGGAATTAAGGGTTAGGTAGAGAAGCATGGCTGATTAATAATGACTTATTTAAAGATCACTTTTCATACAAATGTATGAAATTTTGATTGGCCTAATTTTGTTTCTGTAGCTTGTTGCCTTCCACATAACTTAGCACAGATATTGAATATTCTTTTTAAGGATGGTTAACAAAAATATTACTCATGATTGAGTACATGTTAATCTCAAATGGTACAATGCTTTACAGTTACAACACCTTGATTAGGTCTACCCTGCTTAGAAACAGCAAAATATTTTAAAGCTAAAGAGTGGCTGCATTTGTTGCACCAAGGTTTGCATTAAGATTTTGCAGTGATATTGAGAGTAGCTATTAAGATAATGAATGCCATTCAGAGTTCATAGGTAGGTAAGTTTGTTCAATCAGATTTCTAAAAAGACAGTGTCTTAGTTACACTTCAGTTGACTTAGTTACGTATTTTAAGTAACTTCAAAATATCCTCTCACCAGTCAAATCAGCCGCAGATCCATAAGAATATTCCATCAGTTAATAGCAAATTGAAAGTCATCAAGCATCTTATAAGGTATGTGAGCACCTTTTATATTAAACGAAAGCACTTTTTTTCCTTTTGGTGTAAATTTCAATTTTGACTAAGAGTTGGTGACAATGTTTTGTATACTTCCAGAGTGCAACCTCTGAAACTACCACAAGGACTACCGACAGAGCAGGAACTAGCTGACACTTACCTGAAGAGCACTGGGGAATTAATAATAAGACGACACCTTCAACCATTCAAAGAAAAAAGTCATGAATCTTAAATTGCTACTTATCCTTGTACATGAAATAAATGTTAGATTATTTCTAAAATTGAAGTTTGCTACAATATTTCATAGAAATCTAAATCTCACACTGTACATCTGCTTAACAGCTATCTGGGGAGCTGGTGGAAAAGGAAGACAGGATAAAATCATATTTAAGAATGGTTTTGGAAAATGTCAGAAATGGACAATACATTTATTGTCCTACCCTAATCTCAGTACAACAAAAAAAACAGGATTTACTTTCAACTCTCTATTTACATGCCTTTCAGCTTTCACATTTCTAGTTTCTCTGCTTTGATAAATTTTCCCTACCATAATTAGTCCCTACTTTCATATTTGTATCTTCCAGACACAATTATTCTGCTTTTTACCCATCTCTTCTGTCACTTGAACGTATTCTGTTCTCCTCTTGATTACAGGTTAGTGTTTCTTGCCTGCTTTTAGATTTAAGCTTGTCCATCTGTAATATCTATCCATTCCAATAAAGTTAATTGTCTTGAAACATGTACTCTCCACAGGAGCTACTCCAGAAAGGTTATACTGTATTAGTACTTTTGAACCTCTGCACTAGTTTGCTTTACTACAACCAAAATTTCATTTGGACAGTAACCTACTCCTTCAGCTATTAAACCTTGTTCCAAATGATCATTGTAACCTTAATTTTTCTGAAACAGGTCACTTCGTTCCATTCAGTTAAACCTTCACAAATCAATTCATTTAAAAAAAAATCAGGAAGTTTAAAGTGCAGACAAATAACATTCTGGCTAGGACAACTTGGCAAATGGTGGAATTGAATAATCACGCTTTAAAGATTGAGAAAGTAACAGATGGAAATTGAGTTAAATCAGGACAGAAAAAAAATGGTACAAGTCCACAATTCCTTATCCGAAATCCTTGGGGCCAGTTACATTTAGGAATTAAGAATTTTTTGGATTTCAGAATCCCTCCTTATTGGTTCTGGGACCCCCCCCCCACAATGGATACCAAAAAACACATATGCTCAAGTCCCTCATTTAACCTGGCTCAGTGCAGGTGGACTTTAGGACCCAGCGGTGCTCTGGACCTACACCCATATACTTTAAATCAGCTCTAGGTTACTTATAATACCTAATACAATGTAAATGCTATGTAAATAGTTGTTATGCTTTATTGTTTAGGGAACAATGACAAGAAAAAAACATTCAATAAAACAAAAATATACAGCTTCAAACAAACCAAATCAAACATGTGGTAAATGACTTATTGGAATAAATGTACAAACCCCATTTCCAGAAAAGTTGGGATATTTTCCAAAATGCAATAAAAACAAAAATCTGTGATATGTTAATTCACATGAACCTTTATTTAACTGACAAAAGTACAAAGAAAAGAATTTCAATAGTTCTACTGACCAACTTAATTGTATTTTGTAAACATACACAAATTTAGAATTGATGGCTGCAACACACTCAACAAAAGTTGGGACAGAGGCATGTTTACCATTGTGTTACATCACCTTTCCTTTTAATAACACTTTTTAATCGTTTTGGAACTGAGGATACTAATTGTAGAAGATTTGCAATTGGAAATTTTGTCCATTCTTGCTTGATATAAGACTTCAGCTGCTCAACAGTCCGTGGCCTCCGTTGTCTGATTCTCTTCTTCATGATGCACCATACATTTTCAATAGGAGATAGATCTGGACTGGCAGCAGGCCAGTCAAGCACACGCACTCTGTGTCTACAAAGCCACGCTGTTGTAGCCCGTGCAGAATGTGGTCTGCCATTGTCCTGCTGAAATAAGCATAGACATCCCAGGAAGAGACATTGCCTTGATGCAACATATGTCTCTCTCAAATCCTAATATATGCCTCAGAGTCAATGGTACCTTCACATACATGCAACTCACCCATGCTGTGGGCACTGATGCACCCCCATACCACCACAGATGCTGGCTTTTGCACCTTTCGCTGATAACAATCTGGATGGTCGTTTTCATCTTTGGCACGGAGAACTCGACACCTGTTTTTTCTGAAAACTAGCTGAAATGTGGACTCATCTGACCACAGCACACAGTTCCACAGTCTTTCGGTCCATCTGAGATGAGCTCGGGCCCAGAGAACTCGCCGGCGTTTCTGCATAGAGTTGATGTATGACTTCCTCCTTGCATAATACAGTTTCAAGTTGCATTTCTGGATGCAGCGACGAACTGTGTTGAGTGACAATGGTTTTCCGAAGTACTCCCGAGCCCAGGTGGCTATAATTGTCACAGTAGCATGACTGTTTCTTAGGCAGTGCTGCCTGAGGGCTCGAAGATCACGCGCATTCAACAGTGGTTTCCGACCTTGCCCTTTACGCACTGAGATGTCTGAATTCTCTGAATCTTTTCACAATATTATGTACTGTAGATGTTGAAAGACCTAAATTCTCTGCAATCTTGCGTTGAGAAATGTTCCTTTTGAACTAACAATTCTCTCACGAATTTTGGCACAAAGGGGTGAGCCACGACCCATCCTTGCTTGCAAAGACTGAGCCTTTGATGGACGCCACTTTTATACCCAGTCATGATACCTCACCTGCTACCAATTAGCCTGCTTAATGTGGAGTCTTCCAAACCGGTGTTACTTGAATATTCTGTGCACTTTTCAATCTTATTTGAACTCTGTCCCAACTTTTGTTGAGTGTGTTGCAGCCATCAAATTCTAAATTTGTGTATGTTCACAAAATACAATTAAGTTGGTCACTAACTATTGAAAATCTTTTCTTTGTACTTTTGTCAGTCAAATAAAGGTTCACGTGAATTAACATATCACAGATTTCTGTTTTTATTGCATTTTGGAAAATATCCCAACTTTTCTGGAAATGGGGTTTGTAGTTACGTTGGTATTGCGTTTCACTATATAGTCAGTCGTAGCACTTCTACCGTGTTGAAAATGGATGCCCAGAGATACAAGTGCCTGTCCTGAAACTGTCACTCAAACACAAGCAGAAGTGATTATGTAGAACTTCAGCAAAAACATGAGTATAACAGGAAATCGGGCACACACTCACAATGCAGATTGTAACTTGTGTGTGGGCTGTTAATTTTATGGCTCCAAAAACTGAGTTTGAATTGAACCATGTCAGTTTGTGGATTGAGTTCAGAAAATTTTGGAAATAAGGAACATTCAAATCTGACAGTATTGCTAAAATAAACTTGATTTGTTCACTAATCTTCCTTGGAGAAGGATACATGCTACTAACATAGCCAATATAATTACTTAGTACCAAAATGATTAAGCTTATTGTATTAAACTACTAGTGTTTCAAGATTATGCACAGTCTCCCTAGGTAGAGACTTCAGATGGGAATTCTATAACTCAAGGCCGTTATAAGGGCAGAAATGATGAAACAAATGGATGAAACCAAAATTTGAGTGAGCTTACCTATTGTAGTATTCAAGGATCAGAGATTTGAAAGATTAGTATTGGAAGTATGTTGCTTAACCCAACATTATGTTTGTGAATAAGATTTGTGGATAGGTCAAACAGAGGTAGAATTTTAAATGAACAACAGGAATTCTGCAGATACTGGAAATTCAAGCAACACACATCAAAGTTGCTGGTGAACGCAACAGGCCAGGCAGCATCTGTAGGAAGAGGTGCAGTCGACGTTTCAGGCCGAGACCCTTCGTCAGTACTAACTGAAGGAAGAGTGAGTAAGGGATTTGAAAGTTGGAGGGGGAAGGGGAGATCCAAAATGATAGGAGAAGACAGGAAGGGGAGGGATGGAGCCAAGAGCTGGACAGGTGATAGGCAAAAGGGATACCAGAGGATCATGGGACAGGAGGTCCGGGAAGAAAGACGGGGGGGGCGGGGGGACCCAGAGGATGGGCAAGGGGTATATTCAGAGGAACAGAGGGAGAAAAAAGAGAGTGAGAGAAGGAATGTGTGTATAAAAATAAGTAACAGATGGGGTACGAGGGGGAGGTGGGGCCTTAGCGGAAGTTAGAATTTTAAATGGTCTGGTTTGCTAATGCAGAAAATCAGCTACATCTATAATAGTAAGTAGCATCTTTAAGCAGTACTTGAAGTGAGCATAAGACAGAGTTGGAGATTGCTGATGGTGTGTACCAGTTGTCAGAAGCTCATCTTGTGCTTAAACACAACAAAACTGAAGTCTTGTGGTTGGAGAGGGGTTCAAAGTTCATGATTAATGATCATAATGGATTTGGTGCTGACCAAATGTTCTTCACTATCTACTTCTGCTGCAGGACACTGTAGTGCTCCTGACAAGCACGATCCATGAAGAGAAACTTGAATGTGGAATATGCTACGTATCTCAGGAGTCAACTCATATATATGACAGGCATCAGTGATGCACCAAAACCAGCATCAATCTTGCAATCTACAGGGCACCAGTGATATGTAACTTGTAGAAGATATCTCAATGGCATTGTTAAGGTAACATCAATACTGCCTTCATAAAATTCTTCAAAGCTACAGCTGCATCCTTTCTCAGGCAAACACCATGGCAATGCTCAGGCATGACCAACTTTGATTGACTGCATTTTTTGCATGCCTGAACCTAGAACTCCAGAGTGCGGCATACGATTCAAGCATACTCAGAAATTACTTTATAAAAATATTCAGAGGATGGGGGCTTCGCAAGCTGAGCCAGCATTTAATTGCCCATTCCTAGTTGCCCTTGAAGGTGATGGTAAACTGCCTCCGTGAACTGTTGCAGTTCCTAAGGTGTATTTTTAAGGAGAGTGTTACAGGATTTTCACCCGGCAGTGATGGAGGAACAGTAATGTACTTCCAAGTTGGAGGAGTGTGGCTTGGAAGGCAACTTGCAGGTGCTGCTGCTCCCATGTACTTGCTGCCCTTGTCCTTCTAGCTGGTAGAGGTCGTGGACTTTGATGCTGTCTAAGGAGTCTTGCTGAATTTCCACAGTACAACCTGTAGAAGATACAAACTGCTACTACTACATGTTGCTGGTGGAGTTAGCAAACGAGTGGATGAGGTGCCTTTGAAGCAGGCTACAATGTTCAGTGTGATCTCGAGCCTCTTCAGGCAAGTACAGAATATTTTATCACACTAACTGGAGCCTCATCGATGGTGGACAGGTTTTGGAGAATTAGGTGGTGGGTTGCTTGTCGCAGATTTCTTAGCTTCTGACCTGCCACATTGTGTATTCAGCTACTCCAGTTAAGTTTCTAGTTAATAGTAACCTAATTAGGTGGGCAAGTCAGTGACAGTAATTTCACTGAATGTCAGGGGGTGATAACTGGATTTTCTCCTGTTGAATATAGTCATGTCTGGCATTTGTGTGTTGCAAAAGTTAGTTGCAACATATTAGCTCAGGCCTGGGTGTTGAGGTCTTGTTACATTTACTTTCTTTTTAAATCTTTTTATTGAATAAGTACACAAAAGGTAAGCCATATAGGCACTAATACACTGTTAGAATATATTACAGGAAATATTAATACAGAAAAAAATTAATACAAACAGTGCAATTTAAACATAAAATAACAAGGTAATATAATAGTATACTAATTTTTATATATATCAATAGAAAAAGACCCCCCCCCCCCCAAAAATCCCACCGTGCAACTGAACTAAAAAGCAAAGCAAAGCAATGGGCTAACTAGGAAACAAGTAGAGTTAAAGTACTCAAAATCACGTCCTCAAACCCGACCTCTATTAAAAAGTTAAAAAAAATAACAAGAAGGGAATATAAATATGGACCGAGAGAAAAAAAATTACATTAAATGAAAATGTTGAATAAAAGATCTCTAGGTCTGATTGAATTTAACTGAAGAATCATAAAGATTACTTCTAATTTTCTCCAAATTTAAACATAATATCGTCTGGGAAAACCAAAAAAACGTAGTTGGAGCATTAGTCTCTTTCCAATGTTGTAAAATACATCTTTTTGCCATTAAAGTAAGAAATGCGATCATTCTATGGGCTGAAGGAGAAAGATTACTGGAAATTTTAGGTAATCCAAAGATAGCAGTAATAGGATGAGGAGAGATATCTATATTCAATACCTTTCAGATAATATTAAAAATGTCTCTCCAAAAAGTTTCCAGAGTAGGACAGGACCAAAACATGAGTTAAAGAAGCTATCTGCCCCTGACATCTATCACAAAAAGGATTAATATGAGAATAGAAACGAGCTAATTTATCTTTGGACATATGTGCTCTATGGACAACTTTAAATTGAATTAGGGAATGTTTAGCACAGATAGAGGAAGTATTGACTAGTTGTAAAATCTGCACCCAGTCATCCGCCGAAATAATAAAACCCAATTCCTGTTCCCAATCTGACCTAATCTTATCAAATGGAGCTTTCCTAAGTTTCATAATAATATTATAAATAATAGCCGTAGCACCTTTCTGACATGGATTAAGGTTAATTGTAGTATCTAAAATATATGTAGGAGGGAGCATTGGAAAGGAAGAAAGTATAGTACTTAGGAAATTTCTAACTTGGCGATATCTAAAAAAATGTATTCTTGGTAAACTATATTTATTAGATAATTGTTCAAAAGACATAAGGGAACCATCTAAAAATAAATCCAAAAACCGTGAAATACCCTTAGTCTTCCAAATTTGAAAAGCACAATCCGTGACAGAGGGAGGAAAAAATATGTTACCTAAAATAGGGATCGCTAGCCCAAATTGGTTAAGATCAAAAAATTTTCTGAATTGAAACCAAATACGTAAGCTATATTTAACTATCGGGTTACAGACCTGTTGGTAGCATTTCAAATCAAAAGGAAGAGAAGAACCTAAAATAGAGCATAACCTTGAGCAGATTGTAATTCCAATGCTACCCATTTAGGAATGGATAGTGTATCCTGGTCAAGTAACCAAAATTTCATGTGTCGAATATTAATTGCCCAATAATAGAATCTAAAGTTAGGTAATGCTAAACCTCCATCTCTCTTAGCTTTCTGTAAATGTATTTTACCCAGTCTCAGGTTTTTATTTTGCCAAATAAATGAAGAGATTTTAGAGTCAACTTTATCAAAAAAAGTTTTTGGAACAAAAATTGGTAATGCCTGAAATATATATAAAAATTTTGGCAGAATAAACATCTTAACTGCATTAATATGACCGATCAAAGTTAAATATAATGGAGACCATTTAAATGAAAGTTGAGTAATATGATCAATTAAGGGTAAAAAATTAGTCTTAAATAGATCTTTGTGTTTACAAGTAATTTTAATCCCAAGATATGAAAAATAATTATTAATCAGTTTAAACAGAAGGTTATGATACAAGGGAAGTTGCTTATTAATCGGGAAAAGTTCACTCTTACTGAGATTTAACTTGTAACCGGAAAAGAGACTAAATTGTGCTAATAAATCTAAAGCAGCAGGGATAGATATTTGAGGATTAGAAATATATAAAAGTAAGTCATCAGCATAAAGTGATACTTTATGAGACTTTAAGCCCCGAGTTATCCCAATAATATTTGGAGATTCTCGAATAGCAATTGCAAGAGGTTCTAATGCAATGTCAAATAATAAAGGACTAAGAGGACAACCTTGTCTAGTACCTCGAGAAAGAGAGAAAAAGGGTGAACTTAAAGAGTTAGTACGAACTGAGGCCATAGGAGAATGATATAACAATTTAATCCAGGATATAAATTTCGAGCTAAAACTAAATACTTCGAGCACCTTAAATAAGTAAGGCCATTCTACTCTGTCAAAGGCTTTTTCAGCATCTAAAGAAATAACGCATTCAGGAACATTTTGTGAAGGAGTTTAAACAATATTTAAGAGTGTGCGAATGTTATAGAAAGAGTAACGACCTTTAATAAAACCCGTTTGGTCTTCCAAAGTAATATAAGGAAGTGCTTTTTCTAATCTGTTTGCTAATAATTTAGAAAAAATTTTAGAATCAACATTTAATAAAGAGATTGGTCTATAAGATGCACATTGAACAGGATCTTTATCCTTCTTTAATATTAGAGAAATTGACGCTCTATAGAAGGATTCGGGAAGTTTACCAAGTTTTAATGAAGCCTCCAGAACTCTAAAAAACCAAGGGATTACTGAAGGTACAAAAAATTTATAAAATTCCGCGGTAAACCCATCAGGGCCAGAAGCTTTCCCCAGGTTCATAGAAAAGATAACATTCTTAATCTCATCAGTGGTGATGGGAGTATCTAGCATATAGGATATATCCTGTGAAATTTTAGGGAAATCTAGGTTATCTAAAAAGTCATTCATATATTTAGAGTCTCGTAAGGACTCTAATTGATATAAGGAGGAATAAAAATCAAAAAAGGCTTGATTAATCTCAGCATGATCAAGTATCAGTTGATCATTTTGATTATAAATCTGATTAATTTGAAATTTAGTATAATTAGTCTTCAACTGATTAGCCAACAGTTTACCAACTTTGTCACTATGTACATAAAATTCACTTCTTGTTTTCTTTAATTGACTTACAATTGAGGACAAAAGTAATAAACTGTGTTCCATTTGAAGTTCAGTTTATTTTTTTTACAACTCCTCAGAGGGAGCTGTAACGTATTTCTTATCAATTTTCTTAATCTTGTCCACAATAACCAGCTCCTCCTGCTTCAGCTTCTTCCTCAAAGCAGCAGAATACGAGATAATCTGATCACGAATATAAGCTTTAAAAGTATCCCAAAGGATGTTCATAGAAATATCTTCTGTATAGTTGATTGTAAAAAAAAAAATCGATCTGTTCATTCATAAAGTTAACAAAATCCAACAGCAAATTGAAACGCCATTATCTATTATTTTGTGTATTGGCCTGAATTTTAATAGAAAGCCTAAGTGGAGCATGATCCGAAATGGTTATAGAGCCATAATCACATTTAAACACTGAAGAAATAAGACGAGAGTCAATAAAAAAAAAATTAATTCTTGAATAGGAATAGTGAACATGTGAAAAAAAAAAGCAAAATCTTTTTCCTGAGGATGCAAAAAACGCCAAATGTCCGTCGACCCAGAATCAGAGAGGAATGAGTTAATCAAAGTTGCAGATTTATTGGGTAAGGTCCGTAAAGGAGCCGAACGGTCCAAAACTGGAGATAAACAAGTATTAAGATCTCCGCCCCAGATCAGTGAAAACTCATTCAAATTCGGGAACAGATTAAATAGTGATTTATAAAATTCCGGACAGTCCATATTGGGAGCATAAATGTTAACCAAAACTACCTTTTTATTAAAGAGTAGACCACTAACCAATAAAAATCTACCATTCGGATCAGAAATAGTATCATGTTGTACAAAAGTAACTGAGGGGTCTATAAAAATAGAGACACCTCGAATCTTAGTGCTGGAGTTTGAATGAAACTGTTGATCCTTCCAAAATTTAAAAAAACAGTCTGTCGCCCCCTCAGCACATGGGTCTCTTGTAAAAATAGAACATGTGCTTTAAGTCTCCGGAATACTTCAAAAACTTTTTTCCTTTTAATTGGATGATTAAGACCGTTAGTATTCCAAGAGACAAAATTAATAATAGACTCCATAAACCCTAAAGTCAACCCGCAAAAAAAGAGGATTGACCCACGAACCCGGAAAGGGAACAGAACAGACAAAAGATAACGGGAAGGAGAACGCAACCAATGCTTCAGTAATGTAAATAGCCCAAGAAGAAAAAAACTAAAAAGTGAAGCCCCTCCCACCACCCCCCACCCCCCACCCCATGACCCCAAAGCTAAATCTAAAGCAGACCAGCCAGAAAGAAGCAAGCACTAAGACTACCCCCATGACTTCCGATAGACGCTCACTAAAAAAAGTGAAGTATAAAAAAATCAGCTAAAGTTATAAAACAGTAAAGGAATAAAAAAAAGTAAACCAATTAAGACAAACATAACATAATACAAAGAAAAAGCCAGTAAATATAAAGAAAACCGTAACCAACAACAGACCCTATGATTAAACAAAAAAAAATGAGATAATTAACATAGACTAGTTAGGAAAAACTACAAAAAGTACATTTGAAAACTACAAAGTTTAAGGCCTCAAAGGAAATACGTGAAATGATGCTGAGGGAATAACCACCCAGAGTCCCCAAGGAAAAAGAAAGGAATGACGCAGTTGAGAAAAAGTTTGGCAACCATATTAATTAACCAAAAATAAACTTTTCTGCCCATATAAAGCAAAAAAAAAAATTAAACCCAACAGATTAACAGCCTCCGATCAAACGGAGATAATTAAAAATTACGATTGAGATGTTGAAGGTGAAAATTGATCCAGGTAACTCTGGGCATCCGATGGAGAATCAAAAAAACGGGGGGCCCCATCAGACGTGCGAATCTTTAAACGCGCAGGGTAAAGCAGCACTGGTTTTAAATCCATCTTGTAGAGTTCCGACATCACAGATCTGTAACGAACACGTTGATCCCGAATCTGTTTACTGAAGTCTTCCACGAACCGAAAATGAAGATCCGAAAAATCAATGTAACCTTCAGGTCGAGCGAATCGAAGCAATTTCTCCTTGTCTTGAAAGTAATGAAATCGTAGAATAACATGTCGAGGTTTACCTGACTTAGACGAATATGATGGAACTCTGTGAGCCCGATCCAATAAAGGTGGTTGGTCAGGAAATACGGTAGGAAATGCATCTTTTAAAAGTTGAGAAAAAAAACTTTATAGGGTTGTCAGATTCAGCAGCTTCATGAATACCAATAATTCGAATATTCTGCCGTCGCATTCTGGATTCTAAGTCAGAGTCTTTAAAAGTCAGAAAGTCAAGTTTTTTCTTCATTACAGTAATTGTTTCTTCAATTTTCCCCATGTTGAGTTCATTTTGTTGCGTGGATTTTTGAAGATTAAATATAGCAGACTGATGTTCTGTGATAGATGTTTGCATTTTATCAATTGCATCGGCAATTTTCTGGAGATTAATTGAAATTTCCGCACGAATCAGCTGCGTTATAGAGGTTGAAATTTCCGTTTGAATTAGATCCGATATAGCTTTCAAAGTTAACGGTGGTTCAGTCGGAGGAAGATCGGTACCTTTCGGTCTAACCGGAGGTTTGCCGTCTTTCCCATTTTTCCCGTTCTTAGACATAGCAGACCGTAAAAGCATCCGAATATCAAAAAACACAATTTGTTTCAAAGTATTATAAAAGTCGATGCCTTAATGGTTAGCTTAACATAGCTGATCATAGGAAAAAAAACTCAGGTAATGGAGCGAGTCAAGAACACGACTTCACTCCATGAGCTCTACCGGAAGTCTGACCGTTACATTTAAAACAGACTGTTTCATTATTTGAGTTGCAAATGTTGCTGAATATTATGCAAACTTCCCTACCTCAAAACCTTCTTGATTCCCTAATCCGAAATTACACAAAGTGGCAGGAACGCATCTGAGAACGTAACATGGATTTGAGTGTCTGCAGGATGATATGGAGGCCAAAAGGCCAATTATCAGAGTCAAAAGAGCATTGAGAAGCACAATCACTACTCCCAGCAACCCTGTATACCTCCACCTGTACAGGTTGCTGATTCCCTTCAATGTCTACAAATGTTCTGAATAAACCATCCTCAAAAGAATGCTACTACAGCAAAACAGATAGATTAATTTAAAGTTTCATTCATGGAACTAATATTCTAACCCTCTAACAGGTAACATTCTCCAAGTCACTAATTTGCATTGCAATAATTTTTTATTGGGCTATGAAAATTAATTAATGAAATTAAAATCTAACAATACATAAGAATAAAAGATTGTGTGGATTAAGAAATATGCTTAGCAATCTAATCATCATCTGAATCAGAATCATTGTTCTTTCCTCTAATTGTCCTTTTCTCCATCTTTGTGACGCTTCCACATTTTTTTTGCATCTGGAAAGGTGGGTCCATCAAATTTCCGCTAAGAAGAAAAGAGTCAGACTTTAGTTGATTTTAATGTGTCCTTTTAAAGTTCGATGACAAATTCTGCTTGGAAGTTATATACTATTGGAAAGAATTGCCTGTGTTTGGTGGAAAAAGACTTTTCATCTCAAACTGCTGAGATCTCGTCACAATTCCACTCACCTACAACAATAATCTCTCACCCTGTGAATGCACTGCTCTCCACTCTCTCCTTACTAATCCCAAACTTATCAAATTTGCAGATAAAGACACTGCTGTTGCAGTCTGACAGACTGACCTCTACCTTGCTGAAACCAGATGACAGCTCTCAGATACCTTCTCTTACTTATCCCTGAATCAGGACTCCATTGAGAAGCATCAGAACACTGTCTCCCACACTGGCACTGACTTCATGACCTGGCCTCAGTTTCCCTACCTCACACTGCCCATTTCTATTTCCTACCCAAGATCTACAAACCCAACTGCCCCAGTAGGCCCACTGCTCCTGCCCCACCTAACTTGCATCCTTGTATGGCGACTTCATTTCTCCATTTTGTCCCGTCTTAGCTCAGTCCCTTCCCACTTACATCCATGACACTTCGCATGCTCTCCTGTACTTCAACAACTTTCAGTTCCCTAGAGCTGTTTGCCTCATTTTCACCACAGATATCCAGTCCCTGAACACTTCTATCCTCCAGCAGGAAGGCCTCAAGGGTCTCTGCTTTTTTATTATTACAGTTCCCCTCCACCTTCCTTCATTTGGCAGAACTGGTACTTGCCCTGAACCACTTCTTTTTGCCACCTCCCACTTTCTCCAGATCAAAGGTGTAGCCTCCACACCTGCATGGGTCCCAATTCTGTGTCTTTTCATTGGTTACATAGAACAATCTATCTTAGAAACCTAAACAGGTAATGCTCCCTAACTCTTTGCTACACTGATGGCTGCATTAGTGCTGCTTCTGGCACCCATGCAGAGCTTGTCAATTTCACCAGCTTCTACTCCACCCTCAAATTTACTATTCCATGTTTGACACCCCTCTCCCCTTTCTTGATCTGTCTCTACCGTCTTTTATAAAAAAACTACTGACTCTCAGTTACGTTGACCACACCTCTTCCCGTGCTGTCACTTGCAAGGATGCTATTCCCTTGTCAGTTCTTCTGTCTCTGCATATCTGTTTTCTTGATGAGGATTTCTCCACTCCCCCGCCCCCCAGAAAATGGTGTTTCCCCTCCATCTATCAAAACAGCCCTCACACACATCTTCTCCATTTACTGCCCATCTGCCCTCTCCCCATTCCCACTCTGCCCAGTAACAGCAATACAGTTCCCCATTCTCTCACCTACCATTGCACGAGCCTCTGCATCAAACCCATCATTATCCACAACTTCTGCCATCTCCAACGAGATGCCAACACCACGCACATCTTTTCCTCCCCCCTAGGATCACTCTCTTCTTGTCCACTCATTCCTCTCCATCAATCCCGTCTAAGTACTCATCCCTACAATTGTGCTAGGTTTTTACACCTGCACCTACAGCTCCTCCTTCACCACCATGCAGTCTTAAATAGTCCTTCCAGGTGAGGTAGCACTTCACGTGCAAATCCATCGGAGTCAATTTCTTGTATCCTGTTCTCCCGGTGCAGCCAGCTACATCTGTGAGACCTGATGCAGATTGGCCAAGATTTCCCAGTGGTCAGTCATTTCAATTCCACTACCCGTTCCCATACTGTCCCTTTAAGCCCAAACACAGATTGAATGAATAACACTACATATTTCACCTTGGTTGTCTCTGACCTGATGGCATCAATATCAATTTGATTTCCAGTAACCACACCTCAGTGTTCCCCCACCTCCCCCATGTTTTCCCTTCTATCCCTACTCCATTCCTCTTTCCCCTCCCCACCTTCACAACTTGTTCATCACCTACACCTTACTTCAAGTCACCCACCTTCTTCCCTTTATTCCATAGTCTAGTGTCCTCTCCCATCATATTCCTTCTTCATCTTCAATCCTTTGCCTCTTTCACCTATTACCTCCCAGTTTCGAACATTGTTCCTTCCAACCCCACATCCCATCTTCCCCCTTGCACCTGGGTTTGCTTACCATCTGCCAGCTCATGCTCCTTGCACTCTCCCACCTTTGAATTTTGGCCCTGCTTATTTCTTTACAGTGCTTATCAAAGATCTCAGCCTGACATGTCAACTGTTCATTTCCCTCCATGGATGCTGCCTGACCTGCTGAATTCCTCCAGCACTGTGTGGTGCTCAACATCTTAAATAAGTTGGGTAGCCACAGGCAAGCAGCAAAGGAAGAAGTCTGGAGTGTAAAATTACTGCAGATTTTGGTGAGAAAATAGCAGGTCAATAATAGGATATCCGGTCATTTGTTGGGAGTATTTGTTTGTACAATCTGCCAATTATTGAATTGACTTTATTTCTTACATTCCTCATACATGTGGAGTAAAAATCTTTACGTTATGTCTCCATCTAAATGTGTAATGTGCAATCATAGTAATTCATAATAAATAGAACAGTCAATGTAATTCTGATGGCTTGGTGGAAGCAGCTGTCCCAGAGCCTGTTGGTCCAGGCTTTTATGCTGCAGTACCACTTCTGGATGGTAACAGCTGGAATAGATTGTGGTTGGGATAGCTTGGGTCCCCAATGATCCACAGGCCCTTTTTATACACCTGTCCTTGTAAACGTCCTGAATCATGGAAAGTTCACAACTACAGATGCGCCGGGCTGTCCACACCACTCTCTGCAGAGTCCTACGATTAAGGGAGGTACAATTCCCATACCAGGCAGTGATGCAACCAGTCAGGATGCTCTCAATTGTGCCCCTGTAGAAAATTCTTAGGATTTGGGGGCCCATACCAAACTTCCTCAACCGTCTGAGGTGAAAGAGGCGCTGTTGTGCCTTTTTCACCACAGAGCTGGTGTGTACAGACCACGTGAGGTCCCCAGTGATGTGGATGCCGAGTAACTTTGGCTTAAGGATAGTGCTTTCATATGTCAAATGTGCTATAAGCACAACATTTAAACAGGAGGGCAATGGAAATTTTAAATCATAGCTTCAGTTCTCTTTGCAAACTTACATAAACATCCTATGGCAGTTTTTGAAAAAGTTAAAGGGATTTTCCTTGTCTGACCTAACATTTATTTATCCCTCAGTCTGCAACATTAACTAGATTACTCAGTAATCATCTTGTTGATGTTTCTGAGACCCGTACATGTGAAAAACGGCTACAGTATTTTCTAACCTTTTACAACAGTGGCCCAGTTTCAGAATAATGTATTTGGTGTAAAGTGATTAAATTGGAAAGGGGATGGGTTCTGACAAAACAGAATGCTATCAAGTTTCTTCCCCCAAGCAGCATTTTTAAAATGATTATACAGTAGAATCTTTAAGGATCGTGGCTTCCCTTCTACCGTCATCAATAATGCCCTCACCTGCATCTCCTCCATTTCTCGCACTTCGGCCCTCACCCCGTCCTCCTGCAACCACAACAGGGACAGAGTTCGCCTTGTCCTTACCTACCACCCCACTAGCCTCTGGATCCAGCACATTATCCTCCGCAACTTTTGCCACCTTCAACAGGACCCCACCACTAAGCACACCTTTCCCTCTCCACCCCTCTCTGCTTTCTGCAGGGATTGGTCCCTCCGCGACTCCCTTATCTGCACGTCCATCCCCACTGATCTCCCACCCGGCACTTATCCCTGTAAGCATAAGTGCTACACCTGTCCCTACACCTCATCTCTTGCAACCATTCAGGGCCCTAAACAGTCCTTCCAGGTGAGACAACACTTCACTTGTGAGCCTGTTGGGGTCATCTATTGCATCCGGTGCTCCCAGAGCGGCCTCCTCTACATTGGTGAAACCCGACGCAGATTGGGGGACCGCTTCGTCGAGCACCTCCCCTCCGTCCGCCATAACAGACAGGATCTCCCGGTAGCCACCCACTTCAACTCTGCTTCCCATTCAAACATGTCCATACATGGCCTCCTCTACTGCCATGATGAAGCTAAACTAAGGTTGGAGCAGCAACACCTCATATACCTTCTAGGTAGTCTCCAGCCCCTTGGTATGAACATAGAATTCTCCAACTTCCGGTAATTCTCTCCCTTCCTCTATCCCTATTTCACTCTACCCCCTCCACCAGCTCCCTCATGGTTCCGCCTCCTTCTTCTACCACCCATTGTTTTCAGGGCTATAACGTCAATACTTCCCCTCCCCCACCCCTTTGTCTTTCAAATTACTGGTCTTTCAACTGAAGCTACGAGCATTCTTCAAATCCTTCCCCATCTTTCATTCTTCAGTCCTAACGAAGGGTTCCAGCCCGAAACATCGACTCATCGTTTCTAACTGATGCTGCCCGACCTGCTGAATTCATCCAGCGTACGGAAAGTACAGCTTAAAGTTGTGTATGTTGAAAAATGTCAAGAATATTTTCTTTGGAAATCACACATTCAGTTGGATTTACAGCCATATCACTCAAGATTAAAAAAAACATACTTCTAGAAAACTAAAAATGAAATGTACCAATATATCCACATCATAAAATAAGGAGCCTACCTGTAGTTAATGATGGCAGCACATCCCAATCTCCATTCCAAAGTTTCTGTAGTGAAATTATCTGTGCAACCAAGGTCATCAAACCCAACAATGTAATCTTTTGCTTTCCCATCTTTCACCAAGACCATTGTTGGAATTATTTTGATTCGTAATTTCTCAGAAAGGAAAGGAGCTTTTTCTGCATTTAATTTGATGAACTTGGTTTCAATATGTTTTTTAGCCAGAATAGTCAAATGCTTGTCTACTATCTTGCATCTGTATGTGAAAGAATAAATTAACTTTATATAGTTTCAACATGCATTGTTGGTCTTTTTAAAATACAGAAATATTTAGTATGAGCAGGGAAATAACACAAATGACAATCAGTCAATGAAAAATCATGATTCAATGGGAAGCTAAAATGCCATGTAGGGACAAGAACGTACAAGATGACAAGTGGAAAACAAAAAAAATCACTAAGATTTTGTCCACCTATTACACCCAGTAAAAGACATCAAAATATAGGTATTATCTCAAAGCAAACAAACTGTATATGAAAAGCATGGAAATAACTTAAATGCATTGTCCCAAAATGACTGATGCTAAAGCAATTGTTCGAAGAAAATTAATAGATAATTTGAACAGAAGAGCTTGTGTGAAGATGTCATTTGCTGCATGAATTTCTCCAGGAGACCAGCTTCATAGTGCTTTAATCCCTAAGGCACGAAGTTATAAATGATCCGCAAATATATAATGGGGGGATGTAGTGTTAAGGCACCCAGCTTTTCTTTTTAACTGGCTCATGTTACTCTGGTACTGCATTAGTTGATCATACAGCTTGAGTTTTCTTTTACAACCTCCTGCTGCAGAGACTACTCAGTTCTTTCATCAGAACAGCTAGTGTACCAAGCAGACATTGCAGTTTGTACAGGGTGAATTTAAACCACAGTTGAAGGCTGTGGATTTTTGGAAGATTTATCTGGACTGGCAGCTGAAACCATGTCATGAGTTAGAAAATCAACAATGCAACAAAGATTAACACTAACAGATTTTCAGCATTGTGCACTAATTTTGATTGGCGCCGAATCAGCAAATCATTAAATGGTTGATAGAAAGCGTATTCACTCTATATATTTTAGAGATAATAAATTTGCATTGTATTTTAATTTGGGATTCATTTATGATTAAAGGAAATAGAAGTAATGCAACTTAATTTATATCTAGAATTATCTTCTTACACCCCCCTCCATCCCAAGTTAAAAAATGACAATACATTCTTTTATTCAAAATGTAATTTCTTATTCAAAATACAACTTCTCACCTAAATGTGGTATCTCTATAAAAGTGGCAAACCACATTTTTACTCTCCTTAACCTCCTGAAAAAAATCTTTTTCACTGGGAATCTCCCTGTATTCACCATGGCCTTTTGATAGCCATTCCTGTAGACAAATGGAAAGTAACATGAGAAAATGTTTATGTTTCTTTTTATCAAAATAAGAAAGCATATCTCCATTAAATCAAATCTTAGGCTGTTAAGCTCTCATGTTAGGCGGTGTGCATTATTAAGGATGCCCATTACCCAGCACATACCTTCTTCTCATTGTTACCATCAGGAAGGTACAGAATCCTGAAGGCACACACTTAGTGATTCAGGAAGAGCTTCTTACCCTCTGTCAACTGATTTATATATGGACATTGAACCCATGAACACTACCTCACTTTTTTTTATTATTTCTATTTTTGCACTACTAATCTTAATGTAACTATTTAATATACATTTATATACCTACTGTAATTCATTTATCTTTTTTCTATATTGATCATGTAGTGCACTGTACTGCTGCCGCAGTACAGAATTAACAAATTTCACAGCATATACCGGTGATATTAAACTGGATTCTGATCCACTTGAAAAAAATTGTACTTTAATAAATCAATGTAAAAAACTGTACTTTACCATCAAGAATAAAATTTTAATATCATCTCTGCACCATACAGTATAAATGTACATTTAAGCACTAGAATTAAAATTTCAACTATCAATAAAATTCATGCAATTTTTGTTAGCACTAATTACTGTATAATTGGCACTAGCAGTTCTAGTCAGTACAAAAATGATCAAAATCTGTTTTCAAGTTTTCACCTGTTTCTGATGTTGTGCTTTCTTCAATGATTCAAGTCTTCTTTCTCGGAGTTTCTCCAGTTCATCTCCATCCATCTTTTCATATTTTTCAATCTCAGCATCTAAATGCTGTTCAACAATTTCTGTTGTTTGCAGCATCTGCTGTTCAATGACTTTATTGAGCATAGCCACCGAGGGATTACTTGCCATCTTTGCCAATCTGAATATGCTTCACAAAACTCAAGAAAAACAATAGGCTTTTCAAAATAAATATACATAGCATTAATGTAATACTGTTAAATTTATTGTCTAGTTAAAAAAACAAAATAATCAATTTCCACATTATACAGAAAACAATTGGAGTTTTAAAAGCTGATTAAATATGTTTTGCACACAAATCTGCGCTAACCGTGTACCCCTTAATATCAGAAAAATCTTTATTGACTATACTCAGTGACCTAGCCTCAATAGCCAGCTCGGGTATAGAATTCCTCCTCCGGCCCAAAAAAAAAATCACTGCCCGTGAAGAATCAGTATGGCAAGTGTCATTAACTGCACAAATACAACAAACATGGAGAAACTATGAGAGTGGACTCTATACAAGCAAGATGACAGGAGATGAGGTTAAACTGAGCCATTAACAATGATGATGAAATTTCGAACTCCGGACGGACTCCTAAGTGGATTGAGCAACGTATGAACATACATATTATAAAGATGTGACTAAGTCCATCCAGATTCCCACAGCAACACTTTTTATTTATTTTAAGGAGAAACTATTTCATGTGAAAGTAGATTCAACTACACAGAACAGCGAAGGGGTCGAGAGGGGAATTGGTTTGACTTTTACTCAAGGAAGAATCAAAATCTCTCCGGGCTCTCCTACTGGCAGGGAGCGTGGTTCAGTATAAAGCTTACACATTCACAGGCAAAATGGTATATTAGCCTAGTCCGTGAGCTTCTCCCGTCTTTTACCATAACGATAAACGCCAGCATCCTGAAGAACTGTTGGGTAATTTTCTATAGTAGTTCATGACATGCTAATGTATACAAACCAAATTCCTTACAATGTGTCAATTAGAATTTAGCACTATTTTGAGTGTTTTCTCTATTCACTCAATCTAAAAAAAATATATTTAACACGCCATTCACACTTCTTACAATAGCTGTTTTATATATAATTTGACAGATTATCCGAATCATTCTCAACACGCGAAATTGTTGTAAAGTTCTCTCGTCAATTCCTGCTATTTGACTATCATTCCCACTCTTTGTCTCGTATTGTTCCGCCACCCCTACCTAATGGTGTTAACGCAGTTAAAATGAGCCGGTGTAGGTTTCTCCCAGATGATCCGCTTTCTTCCCATATCCCAGATGTGGAGATGGAAAAGTTAATTGGCCACAGTAAATTATCCCAAGTAGTGTTGTGGAATCTACAGGGAGTTGATAAAAATGCAAGAAGAATAGTGGGGAGATGAATTGCTTTGTGAACCAGTCGGCTGAAATGGGCTCTTTTGTGTCGTACGGACATGTGTAAAAAAAATAAGCGGGGTTGCAAGTGTGAGCTGCCACAGACCCCGTGAACTGAAAAACCTCAGGCCCAATCTCCCTCCGTTCGGTCTAGGTGCAGCTCTCGCCTCCCACATGTTCTGTTTCAAACCATATCAGATCAGCAAATAAAACTTGACAAGGAACAGAAGACTCCAGCGTCACTCCCTACACATAAATACAGCAACCACTCTCGTTCTCGCCGACTCAGGAAGCCTCAGCTCCCCTACTTACGCAGCTTTATTCCACCCGCACAACCGCCCGCTTCCGCTTCTCCCTAAGTCGCGTCCGGGGTTATGTGTCACGGCTTTTGCTTCCCTGGCAACAGCTGTCCAATTGGAGCAAAGGAAAGAAAGCACGTGGTTCGTACCCCGACGCCGCGCTGCAGACGGGCAGATGAACCAGCCTTGTTTTTTTGTTTGTGCTGGAATCAGTACCGCTGTACATTTAATTATCCTCCCAATAATAGGGCGGTTGAAATATAGCCAAAATCACCGTCTCTCTTTAATGTTAATCACCGTTTTAACTGCAAAAATCGGGCCACCAATTTGACATGCTGCCCTCAAATGGCATACTCTAATACAATGAAATTACCAGTTTACGCCGCATCTGCTCTCAGGATGAGGCTTTTCATTCTAGGACGAGGGAGATGTCTTCATTTTTTAAAGAAAGGGGCTTCCCTTCCTCCACTATCAACTCTGCTCTTAAATGCATCTCCCCCATTTCACGTACATCTGCTCTCACTCCATCCTCCCGCCACCCCACTAGGAATAGGGTTCCCCTGGTCCTCACCTACCACCCCACCAGCCTCCAGGTCCAACGTATTATTCTCCATAACTTCCGCCACCTCCAACGGGATCCCACCACTAAGCACATCTTTCCCTCCCCCCCCCTCTCTGCATTCCGCAGGGATCGCTCCCTACGCAACTCCCTTGTCCATTCGTCCCCCCCATCCCTCCCCACTGATCTCCCTCCTGGCACTTATCCTTGTAAGTGGAACAAGTGCTACACATGCCCTTACACTTCCTCCCTTACCACCATTCAGGGCCCCAAACAGTCCTTCCAGGTGAGGCAACACTTCACCTGTGAGTCGACTGGGGTGATATACTGCATCCGGTGCTCCCGATGTGGCCTTTTATATATTGGCGAGACCCGACGCAGACTGGGAGACTGCTTTGCTGAACATCTACGCTCTGTCCGCCAGAGAAAGCAGGATCTCCCAGTGGCCACATATTTTAATTCCACATCCCATTCCCATTCTGATATGTCTATCCATGGCCTCCTCTACTGTAAAGATGAAGCCACACTCAGGTTGGAGGAACAACACCTTATATTCCGTCTGGGTAGCCTCCAACCTGATGGCATGAACATCCACTTCTCTAACTTCCGCTACTGCCCACCTCCCCCTCGTACCCCATCTGTTACTTATTTTTATGTACACATTCTTTCTCTCACTCTCCTTTTTCTCCCTCTGTCCCTCTGAATATACCTCTTGCCCATCCTCTGGGTTCCCCCCCCCCCCCCGTCTTTCTTCCCGGACCTCCTGTCCCATGATCGTCTCGTACCCCCTTTTGCCTATCACCTGTCCAGCTCTTGGCTCCATCCCTCCCCCTCCTGTCTTCTCCTATCATTTTGGATCTCCCCCTCCCCCTCCAACTTTCAAATCCCTTACTCGCTCTTCCTTCAGTTAGTCCTGACGAAGGGTCTCGGCCTGAAACGTTGACTGCACCTCTTCCTACAGATGCTGCCTGGCCTGCTGCGTTCACCAGCAACTTTGATGTGTGTTGCTTGAATTTCCAGCATCTGCAGAATTCCTGTTGTTTGCGTTAAAATTACCAGTAATGTTTTATTTTTACATGCCATGCCTGTGAACAAATTTTATTGTGTTGTTCAATCACGCAGCATAGAACTAGCCTATGGTATCGGTGCTGGGCATAAGGTACCTTTGTATGCTAATCAGACTTGCAGGCAATATCAAACACAAACAAGAGAAAATCTGCAGATGCTGGAAATTCAAGCAGCCCCCACAAAATGCTGGAGGAACTCAGCAGGCCAGGCAGCATCTACGGAAAAATCTACAGTCGACGCTTTGGGCCTAGACCCTTCAGCAGTATTCAGTAGAGTACAGAAAGTGTAAATAACTTCATCACAGCATTGTATGCCCTGTCAGGCAACTGTGCACATAGAAATCAGAGAGATGCGCTCATTAGAGGCAAGATTGTTGTTAGGCTACTAGACACCAAACTTTCAGTGACTTCAGTTGCAGGCAAATCTCACACTAGAGAAAGCTATTATTATAGGCAGACAGCGTGAGAACGTTTGTCAGCAACACGCAGAACGCAGGCACGAAGCTGTACAAAGAGAAGAGTACAAACAAGTGTAGTCAAAAAGACTACAGTAAAAGGTGACAGTAGAGCTCAGCTCAAACAAAACAGACAAGCAAAGAGCAGGTAAAATGCCCAACTGCAGGAGATGCAGCAATTCTCCATTCCATGTCAAAGAGCTCTGTCCAGCAAAAAAAGATGAAATGCCACCAAAGCAATAGAGTTGGCCATTATAGAAACGTCACTCAAAAGCAGTTCTTCAGGAAGTCAAAGAAAACCATGATTCAGATGAAGAGAAAGATTTGCTTGGGACTCTAGACTCAAATAGACAAGGCTGGTGTTGCTATGGTTCAGTTGCTAAGTGAGGCCGTGTCATTCAAAATGGACACTGGGGCAGATGTCACAGATATCGTCGAATGTCTGTTCACAAAACTGTTGAAGAAAACAAGCATTGCACTAAACCCAACAAAGAAAGTGCTCACGGGGCCAGGGAAGCATAAGCTCAGTGTGAAAAGGATGTTTACTACTTCCACCCATAAAAATGAGAAACAGTTGAAAGAAGATGCCAATGTTGTTCAGAATCTTTTCTCACCACTACTGGGACGACATGCCATTGAGAAGCTGAACCTTGTTGCAAGACTGGATTTGCTAAATGATGTTCAGTGGCAGAAGAAGTACCTGGAGTTGTTCACAGGCCTGGGGGTATGGAAAGAAGAGTATCCTATCCAGCTGAGGCCATTCTCTCTGACCACAGTGAGGTGTCTACCCATCCCATTAATGAACAAAGTCAAAGCTGAACTTGAGAGAATGGAGGTGCTTGACATCACATCTAGCATGAATGGACTACTCACTGCGTACACGGGCATTATTCCTGACCCCTACCTAGATGGCACAGTGAGGATCTGTGTTGATCTAACAAAATTTAATAATGCAGTGAGGTGGGGGAAGTTTATTCTGCCCTCTGTTGAGCACCCATTTGGGTATACTTGGTGGAGCAAAGTTCTTCACCATACTAGATGCAAACTCAGGGATCCGTTTACCTCCTGAGTCACAGAAGCTCACAAACTTTATCACACCATATTGACACTATGCCTTCAAGAGACTCCCTTTTGGCATCTCATCAATCCCTGAGCTCTTTCAGATCAGGATGAACCAGATTTTGGAAGACTGGAAGGAGTAGTCTGCCACATGGACAATATATTGAACTTCAGAGGCTCAAGTGAGAAACATGACAAAAGAGTAGAATCTGTCTTAGAAAAACTGAAACAAGCTAGAATCACCCTGAATAAAAAGAAATGCGAATTTGTAAAGTTGGTGTTGAAGTTCTTAGGCCACTAACTGCCCTCAGAGGGAATGCAACCAAATTCAGATAAACTGGCAGGAGTTTGGCACATGGAACAATCTATGAATGTATCAGAGATCTGCAGTTTCTTTGGCATGCTAAACAGCTGGGAAAGTTCATTCCAGATTTGGCGGAGAAAACAAAATCGATATGAGACCTCCTGTCTCAGAAAACGTTTGGACCTGAGATGCACCACAGAAGTAATTCTTATTACTTAAAGTAGAGCTTATCTCTCTGCCAACATTGGCCTTCTGTGATTTGAACAAATCAACCAAGGTCTCAGCAGATGCCTCTTCTTTTGGTCTAGGGGGTGTACCCATGTGAAACTGAAGTGCTGTATAGAAACAGGTAGCAAGTGCATCAGGAGCACCGAGTCCTAAAGAACAGAGTTGTCCCCAAATCAAATAGGAGACGCCGGCTCTCGTGTGGGTTTTCGAACACTTCAGCTGCTACTTGATACAGAGATTGCACACTGTTCCAAGAAATGCAAGGTTAGTGATTATAGCTTTCCACATATTGACTGGGATTCCCATACTTTAAAAGGACTAGATGGCATTGAGTTTGTCAAATGTGTTCTCGAAGGTTCCTTAATCAGCACATAGCAATCCTAATGGGAGAGTGTGCAATACTTGAGGTCATTTTAAGGAGACAGTGCAGGTGACAGAAATATGTGTAGGAACACTTTGCAACTAGTGATCATAATGCCATGAGTTTCAAGGTAATTATGGAAAAGATAGGCTTGGTCCTCAGGCTGAGATTCTAAATTGGAGAAAGGCCAATTTTGGTGGAATCAGAAAGGATCTGGCAAGTGTCAATTGAGACGAGCTGTTTTCTGCCAAGGTTATACAGTAATTGGAAAGTGGGAGGCCTTCAAAAACAAAATTTTGAGAATCCAAAGCTTGTATGTGCCTGTCAAAATATAAGGCAAACAATAGGCTTGGGAAACCTTTCTTTTCTGGGAGATGTTAAAGTCATGAAGGAAAAAAGGAGGTGCAGAGCAGCTATAGGCAGGTAGGAACAAATGAGGTACTTGAGGAGTATAAAAAATGCACATGAACACTTAAGAAACCAGGAGGGCTAGAAGACGGTATGAGGTTGTTCCAGCAGACAAGATCAAAGAGAATACTAAGGGTATCTACAAAAACAACAGGAATTCTGCAGATGCTGGAAATTCAAGCAACACACATCAAAGTTGCTGGTGAACGCAGCAGGCCAGGCAGCATCTATAGGAAGAGGTACAGTCGATGTTTCAGGCCGAGACCCTTCGTCAGGACTAACTGAAGGAAGAGTTAGTAAGAGATTTGAAAGTGGGAGGGGGAGGGGGAGATCCAAAATGATAGGAAAAGACAGGAGGGGGAGGGATGGAGCCAAGAGCTGGACAGGTGATTGGCAAAAGGGGATACGAGAGGATCATGGGACAGGAGGTCCGGGGAGAAAGACGGGGGGATGGGACCCAGAGGATGGGCAAGGGATATATTCAGAGGGACAGAGGGAGAAAAAGGAGAGTGAGAGAAAGAATGTATGTATAAAAATAAATAATGAATGGAGTATGAGGGGGAGGTGGGGCATTAGCGGAAGTTAGAGAAGTCGATGTTCATGCCATCAGGTTGGAGGCTACCCAGACGGAATATAAGGTGTTGTTCCTCCAACCTGAGCATGGCTTCATCTTTACAGTAGAGGAGGCCGTGGATAGACATGTCAGAATGGGAATGGGATGTGGAATTAAAATGTGTGGCCACTGGGAGATCCTGCTTTCTCTGGCGGACAGAGCGTAGGTGTTCAGCAAAGAGGTCTCCCAGTCTGCGTCGGGTCTCGCCAATATATAAAAGGCCACATCGGGAGCACTGGACGCAATATATCACCTCAGCCGACTCACAGGTGAAGTGTCGCCTCACCTGGAAGGACTGTCTGGGGCCCTGAATGGTGGTAAGGGAGGAAGTGTAAGGAAGGGCATGTGTAGCACTTGTTCTGCTTACAAGGGTAAGTGCCAGGAGGGAGACCAGTGGGGAGGGATGGGGGGGACAAATGGACAAGGGAGTTGCGTAGGGAGCGATCCCTGCCGAAAGCAGAGAGAGGGGGGAGGGAAAGATGTACTTAGTGGTGGGATCCCTTGTCTTTACAGTATTGGAGGAACAACATCTTATATTCCGTCTGGGTAGCCTCCAACCTGATGGCATGAACATCGACTTCTCTAACTTCCGCTAATGCCCCACCTCCCCTTCGTACCCCATCCGTTATTTATTTTTATACACACATTTTCTCTCTCACTCTCCTTTTTCTCCCTCTGTCCCTCCGACTATACCCCTTGCCCATCCTCTGGGTCCCCCCCCCCCCCATCTTTCTCCCTGGACCTCCTGTCCCATGATCCTCTCATATCCCCTTTGCCAATCACCTGTCCAGCTCTTGGCTCCATTCCTCCCCCTCCTGTCTTCTCCTATCATTTTGGATCTCCCCCTCCCCCTCCCACTTTCAAATCTCTTACTAACTCTTCCTTCAGTTAGTCCTGACGAAGGGTCTCGGCCTGAAACATCGACTGTACCTCTTCCTAGAGATGCTGCCTGGCCTGCTGAGAAGGGTATCTACAGATATGTTTAGAACAAAAGGATTCCGTGGAACAAAATTGGTCCTCTGAGTGATCAGAATGGTAAGCTATATGTGGAGCCAAAAGAGATGGGGGAGATCCTGAATGAATTTTTTGCATCTGTATTTACTCAGGAGATGGACATAGAGTCTATAGCAGTGGTCCCCAACCACCGGGCCACAAAGCATGTGCTACCGGGCCGCGAGGAAACAATATAATTTGGCGATATGAGTCAGCTACACCTTTCCTCATTCTCTGTCACGCACTGTTGAACTTGAACGCACGCATCACCCATGTCAGCGCGGGCAGAAGATCAAGTCCTCGAGCTTGCAACTGACAGCGGACTGAAAAGTATGTTTGACATAACATCTCTGCCGGCATTCTGGATCAAAGTCAAGGCTAAATATCCTGAGATAGCCACGAAAGCACTGAAAACATTATTTCCAACATATCTGCGAAGTGGGCTTTTCTGCAATGAATGCAACGAAAACTAAATTGCGGAATAGACTGGACATAAGGAACTCCCTTTGAGTATCGCTGTCTCCTATCACCGCTCGATGGGACCGTCTTGTTGCAGGAAAACAAGCCCAGGGCTCCCACTGATTCAGCAATATTGGTGTGTTGCAATGATTTTATATGTTCATACGAGGAAAATATGTGCTGTGTTTAATATCCAAACGTTACTTAAAATGTTATGATGCTATTGACTTATAAGTGACTTATAATTGACTTATCACTATATTCATGCGCTGTGTTACATAAAACCTAAAATAACACTAACATATAGTAAAAGCAGGAATGATATGATAAATACACAGCCTATATAAAGTAGAAATAATGTATGTACAGTGTAGTTTCACTGAACAGAATCACCAAAAACCATCTGTAGAAAAAAAAATCGGCATGTACACGCATGCGCACATAGGTGCCCGCGCGAGGCTTCATGGTCATGGTAGTCTTTCTTGGGGTAAACACAACGTATTTGACTGCTACTCTTGTACGTTGGCAACTCTCCCCTCCCTCCACACCCCCCCCCCCCCCACCCGGTCGGCCGGTCCACAAGAATATTGTCAATATTAAACCAGTCCGCGGTGCGAAAAAGGTTGGGGACCCCTGGTCTATAGAAGTGAGGCAACGCAGCAGCCAGTACATGGACCATATACAGATTACAGAGGAGGTTTACAGTCTTAAGGCAAATCAGGGTGGACAAATCCCCAGGACCTGACAAAGTGTTCCCTCCTAACCTGTGGGAGGTAAGAGCAGAAATTGCAGGGGCCTTAGCAGAGGTATTTAAATCACCCTTAGTGACAAGTGAGGTACTGGAGGATTGGAGAATAGCTAATCTTGGTGTGCTGTTTAAGAAAGACTCTAAAGGCTGATTTATACTTCTGCGTCGTCGCTGCAAACCCTACGCAGAGCCTACGCGGATCCCTATGCCATAGCCTGACGTGCACCTCTCCCAAAATGTAACTACGTGTTGCGGCAACGCAGAACACAACAACTGTGATTGGTCCGCCTGGGAGCATCATATTTCCTCCTACACTGCAATAGCTTCCCATTGGGCAACTGAAGGGCAGGGAGGGAACTCTGGCTGCAATGCTTTCCATAAAACTTCACAGACCTCCGAAATTATGGAGGACACATTTCACTTTTACAAAAAAAGACGCTCACTTTAAACTTGTTTACCCCGAGAAAGCCTTGCGCGGGCAGGTGTGTGCGCATGTGCATCATGCCCGAATTGCAGAGCGACGCAGACACACCAACGCACAAGTATAATGCTTACAACACGCGTAGGCCACTTGCGCAGGTTATGGCGTCGAGTTGATGCAGAAGTATAGATCAGCCTTAAGGATAAACCAGGAAATTTTAGGCTGGTGAACCTGACATCAGTAGTGGGAAAGTTAATGGAAGGCATTCTAAAAGACTGGATATGTGAATATTTGGATAGACAGGAATCGATTAGGGATAGTCAGCAGGCTTTGTGCATGGTAGGTCATGTCCAACCAATCTTATAGAGTTTTTCAACGATGTTACCAGGAAAGTTGATGAAGGCAAGACAGTGGATATTTTCTACATGGACTTTAGCAAGGCCTTTGATATACCGCCAAACAAAACAACGTTCCTTTGGACTAAGGTGCACAACACAGTGCATATAAGTCACATACATAAAGTAATATTACCACAAATAAATTAACAAGTAATAATGTAGATTTACAGGGTAAAAAGTAAACAGTATAATGCAACTAGTGAAACTCATGCATGAGGAAACCTGGGTGGTGGGAGCGAGTTCAGTCGTCTTACGGCTTGGGGGAAGAAGCTGTTCTTGTCCATCCGAACAGTTCTTGTCCTAAAGCTACGGTACCTTCAACTTGTTCTTGCTCCTGAACCAGCATGGATAACTTCACTCAACTTAACACTGAACTGTTTCCGCAACCCATGGACTCACTTTCATATTCTCAGTATTAATGAGTTACTTACTTATTTTTAAAAAATATTTGTATAGTTGTCTTTTGCACATTGTTTGTTTTGCCAGTATTTGTGTGTAGTTTTTCATTGATTCTATTGCATTTCTTTGTTCTACTATGAATGCCTGCAAGAAAATTAATCTCAAGTCAGTACATGGTGGCATATACATACTTCGATAATAAATTTATTTTGAACTTTGCTCCATCTTCTCCTTGTTGACAATCAACACAGCCACACCTCAGGGATGCATACTTAGGCTCGTGCTCTTTTCTCTCTACAAACATGACTGCATAGCTAAGCATAACTCAAGCACCATCTATAAATTCAGATGACATCACTGTTGTTGGTAAAATCTCAGGTAGCAGTGAGAAGTTGTACAAGAATGCGAAAGGCTGGTTGAGCGGTGTTGCAACAACAACTTTGTATTCAATGTCAGAAAAACCAAGGAATTGATTGTAGACTTCAGGAAGAGGAATTTGGGAGAACACGCATCACTCTTTATTGATTGATCAGCGGTGGAAAGGGTGAGCATTTTAAGATCCTGGTTGTCGACATCTCGGAAGATATGTCCTTGGCCCAACACATTGAAACAATCATGAAGAAGGCATGCCAACAGCTCTACTTCATTAGGAATTTGAAGAGATTTGGCATTTCATCAAAGACTCTCACAATTTTCTGTAGAGGTATGGTGGAGACCATTCCAACTGGTTGCACCATAGCTTTATATGGAGTTTCCAATGACAAGGATTGCAACAGCCTGCAAAGAATTATAAACTCAGCCAGCTTCATCAGGAGCACAGACCTCTCACCATTGAGGGCATCTTCAAAAGGCAATGCCTCAATGAGGTGGCATCCAACACCATCTGGGATATTTCCTTTTCTCATTACTAGTCAGAGAGAAGGTACTAACTATGAACTCACACACTCAACAATTCAGGAATAGCTTCTCCCCCATGTCATCAGGTGTCTGAATGGTCCATGAAAACTACCTCATTATTCTTTTATTTTTTACGTTTTCCCACTGCCATCAGGTTCATGAACCAACTCGCAAAACCTTAACACAACCTTGAACTACATACACTTTTCTTTAGTCTTAATCTTGGGTAAGTGTTATGTTTACTTTGCAAATGTGTAAGTTATGTATAACTTATGTTAAATTAATTTTAAGTTAATTAATGTCTGTCCTCATCTTGCTGCCTCAAAAGCAAATTTTCATAGAATTTATATCCTGTGTAAATTTGTGTCTCACAATGAATTTAAATTAACAGCTAATACTTTGATTTTAACCTTTTGATAGGATAAATAATCTCCAAACTAAAATGAAATTTAAGCAGTGAGTAAGTCTTACTGGTAATTCTTGACTCGAGAAGTTCTGTTAGCAATAATGGCTGGGAAACTTAAGACAAAACTTGCTTATCACTGAGAAAAAAACAATTAAAAACAAATAAAAGTGTCAAAAGACTTTCAGGTGATGGAATCTGTAGCAAAAAAAAGGGTGCTGGATGAACACGGCTGGTCAAACAGTATCTGTGAAGGCAAAACAATGGTGGACGTTTCGATCAAGGTCTTACATCAAGATTGTTTTTGTTCCTGAAAATAAATATATATTTCCTACCTCACAGTTTGACTATATTATTTTATATTACTAAGATATTAGTTTGTATTTTAAGTAAATTAGCATTCAATATAATAACGAGAACAATATCCCAATCTGTGTAATATCGTAATCTAACCTCAATTTCGCCTCATTCACAACGCTCACTTCTTTCTACTTCCGCTCGAATTGTTGACCCTTGAACCTACAGGTGGAGGTTGCTAAACGAGCCAATCAGAACTCGGAGTCTGATGTGCGTCAACGAGTGCCGCGCATGCGCAGACCCGCGCACCTTACCATATGTCTGAAAGAGATTTTAAGAAGTGACAGAAGAAAACTGCGAAGAAGATGGGAAAGAAACAGAAAAACAAGAGCGAGGACAAGTGAGTGTTTAGGCGCCAACAGCCTTGTTGATTCAGAGTAGAAAAGGCAGGCTGTCTGAAGAACGTAGGCATGGAAAGAAAGCTGACCTGGCCGTCTAGGCCACTGCCTGGGTGCTCGGTACTCGAGAACGGACGAGCGAGTCCCTGTTCTTCACTCCAAAGTGACGCAGGCGCTGCAGGCAGGCTGACCGGCATCTTTCCGATTCTAGTTACTGTTCTGTCATTCTGTGGAAATGCCAGAGTTAGAGACCCGTTTCTCACCCCTTTCCCTCTCACCATCTTAATAGCCCTGACGATTTTTTAATCGACACTTAGTTTCCATTGATGACATCTATGCAGCATATTGATAATTCTAGAGCTGGGCGTAATATAGTTATTTTACTCCTTTTCCACCCCTGCCCCATGCCAGGGATCATAAATCATACGATTAAATATTGCCTTTGTGTTTTCTTTGATGCCAACGTTTGAGGTGAAAATTCCAGTGAACTAGCAGTCACAGAATTGAGTTCAGTAAGTAATTCCCCTATTAATTTTATCAGCCATGATTTGTAAATTCTAACCTGAAACTAAACCTTTAGTTAATGAAAGATTTAATAAGGGACGATTGTATCTGATTACACTGATTTTTTTTTCTGAGGTGCTAACAAGGAGTGCTATTGTAGATAGTGCTTTTGTCAAGGCATTGGACAAAATTCTTTGAGAAATTTAAAAGGTATGAAGAAAGGTTTCAAAAGAAAATGACACGTTGGATTTAGAAATGCTTATTGGCATAAAACAAAGAACAATTGTCAGACTAATCATAAGGAATTTTTTAAACTGGAAAACAGAATTTCATAGGGCTCATTGCTGCACCCCACCCCTGTTTTTTTAAGTTCTTATTTTATTGAAATACAGTGCAGAATAGGCCTTCTGGCCCTTTGAGCTATGCTGTCCAGCAATCCCTTGGATTTTAATTTGAGTAGAACCACTGCACAATTTACAATATCAAATTAACCTATCAATCAGTACGTCTTTGAACTGTGGGAAGAAACCTGGAAGAAACTCATGCAGTCGCGGGGAGAACATACAAACTCCTCACAGGCTGAGTTGCTTTTCAACACAGGTCCCCTGTACTGTAAAGCGTTGTGCTTACCACTATACTACCGTACTGCCTCAAATTTCTTGATTCCCATTTATCCAAAAAAGCTATTATGTTTTGAATGTACTCAGCCTCCACAGAGAGAACTCCAAAAGTTTGCAACCCTCTGGGTAAATATGTAAATATGTGCTTTTTGCAATTATATTTTTTTAAATTTGGAGATAGTGTGGTAACAGATCTTTCTGGCCCAACGATCCCATGGCAGCCAATTACACCCATATGACCTATTAACTTGGAATGTGGGAGGAAACTGGAGCACCAGGAGGAAAGCCACGCAGCCATGGGGAGAACGTACAAACTCCTTACAGACAGTGAGGGGAATTGAACCCAGGTCACTGGCACTGTATAGTGTTTTGCATAATTAAGATGCTTGTTGTTGATCCAACAGCGGCACTGTTGAAAGAAGTTCTGAGATGTAGGAATATACCACTTGTTGGCTAGGTATAAAAGTGGCAAATGCAATTCAACATTCAGATTTTTTAGGCAATATTTGGGGGGAGGAAATGACCAATCAAGAGAATGTGTGATGAATGTTAGGATAACAAGAACAGAGAGAGCTTGTAGTGTATGTTCTCTAGTCCTTGAAGGTAACAGGATAGGTAGAGAATAAAAAGGCATGCAACATACTTACATTTGTTGGACCAGACATGAAGTAGAGGAATAAAGGCAGGTTATGCAGAAGTGTATATAAAGCATTAGATTGTCCACGTCTTGAGTATGAGGTGTGTGTGTGTGTGTGTATGTCTGTGAATATGTATATGTGTGTGTGTGGTAGTCATCTGCAACTTTCGTGACATAGGTGACATAGTGGGAAGGTAGAAACACAACATATTTAAAAAGTTTCTAGGCAAGCGGTTGTGGAAGTTGTGGTTGAGAGCAAGGAAGGGAGGATAAACTAAGTTGCTGTGCTTTTGGTTGACAAGGGAATGAATGACTTCCCCTTGTACATTATTTTAAAAACATGGGGCAGAAATATCAGTATTGTTTCAATCCTGAAAGTTGTTGAGTAAATTTTATTGAATTGTTATAAAATCTGTTGCAGTTCACCTGCCTCTATGGATAGAAATTTGTCATACATTTTGGCCTGTATGCAACAATAAACTCATGAACATGGTTCACTAATCTGCCATCTGAAATGATCTATCAGGGTACTCACTCAACCCTGAAAGGTTCTTCACTCAACCTTGGAGCATCAGGTCAGCAAAGATGCATACATCAGCATACTCTTTACTGGTGACAACTTGGCATTCAATACTATGATCCCCTCATAACTAATCAATAAGCTTCAAGGTCTTGGCCTCAGTATCTTCTTGCGCAATTGGAGCCTCTATTTCTTCACTTGCAGACCCCAGTCAGTTTGGATTGGCAACAACATGTACACAACCTTCATCAGCACAAGTGCACCTCAAGTGCGTAGCCCCCTGCTGTGCTCACTTTCTACCCAAGACTGTGTAGCGAAGCACAGCTCCAAAGCCATATTCAAGTTTGCTGAGGTCACCACTTTCATAGGCTGAATCAAAGGTGGCGATGAATCAGCATATAGGAGGGAGATTGATAACCAGACTGAATGGTGCCTTAACAACAACCTCCTACTCAATGTCATTAAAACCAAAGTGCTTCAGGAGGATAAAACCAGAGGTCCATGAGCCAGTCCTTAGAGGTGGAGAGGGTTAACAACTTTAAATTCCTCGGTGTTATTTCAGAGGACCTGTCCTGGGCCCAGCACGTAAGCGTAATTGTGAAGAAAGTACTGCAGCGCCTCTACTTCCTTAGGAGTTTGTGAAAATTCAGCATGACATCTAAAACTTTGACAAACTTCCATGGATGTGTAGTGGAGAGTGTTCTGACGGGCTGCATCACAGCCTGGTATGGAAACACCATTGCCCTTGAACAGAAAATCCTACAAAATGTAGTCAATACTGCCCAGTCCCTCATGGATAAAGCCCTCCCCACTATTGAGCACATCTGTGTGGAGTGTTGGAGTATGAAGGAAAACAGCATCCACCATCAGGAACCCCTAAAACCCAGATCATGCTCTCTTCTTGCTGCTGTCATCAGGAAGAAGGTACAAGAGCTTCAGGGCTCATTCCACCAGGTTCAGGAACAGTTATTACCCCTCAACACACACAAAAAGCTGGAGAAACTCAGCAGGCCAAGCAGCATCTTTGGAAAAAGATAGATGCTGCCTGGCATGCTCAGTTCTTCCAGTGTGTATTGCTCGGATTTCCAACATCTGCAGATTTTCTCTTGTTATTACCCCTCAACCATCAGGCTCTTCAACCAAAGGGGTAACTTCGCTCAACTTCAGTTGCTCCATCGCCGAAATGTTCCAACAACTTGTGGATTCACTTTCGAGGGCTCTTCAACTCATGCTCTTGATATTTATTGCTTATTTATTTATTTATTATTACTTCATCCTTTTTGTATTTGCACACTTTGTTGTCTTTTGCACACTGGTGAACACTCAGTTTGTGCAGTCTTTTATTTATTCTATTCTGGTTATTATTCTGTTGTGAATTAATTTAGTATGCCCGCAAGGAAATGGATCTTAGGGTTGTATATGCTGACAAATATGTACTTTGGTAATAAATTTATTTTGAACTTTGAGCTCAGTTTATGTTCCATAAATTGATAAAAGAAATGATAAGATGAAGAAGGACATTTAAGAAGGAGATTAGGAAGGAAAATAGATTACATGAGATATTTATAAATATATAACACAACATATACACATTAAGAAAGAGGATGTGCTGGAGCTTTTGAAAAGCATTAAGTAAGATAAGTCTCTGGGTCCGGACGAGATATACCCAGGCTACTGTGGGAAGTGAGGGAGGAGATTGTTGAGCCTCTGGCACTGATCTTTGCATCATCAATAGGGATAGGAAAGGTACCAGAGGATTGGAGGGTTGCAAGTGTCCTTCCCTTGTTCAAGAAAGGGAGCAGATATAACCCAGGAAATTGTAGCCTAGTGAGACTAACTTCAGTGGTGGGCAAACTGTTGGAGAAGATCCTTACAGGCAGGATTTATGAGCTTTTGGAGAGACGTAATCTGATTAGGGATGGTCAGCATGGCTTTGTCAAGGCCAGGTCATGTCTTACGAGCCTGATTGAATTCTTTGAGGATGTAACAAAACACATTGAAGTTAGAGCAGTGGATGTAGTGTATATGGATTTCAGTAAGACTTTTGATAAGGTTCCCCATGCAAGGCTCATTTAGAAAGTAAGGAGGCATGGGTTCCAAGGAGACCTTGTATTGTGGATCCAGAATTGGCTTGCCCACAGAAGGCAAAGAGTGGTTGTAGATGGGTCATATTTTGCATGGAGGTCGGTGACCAGTGGTGTGCCTCAGCGATCCGTTCTGGGACCCTTACTCTTCGTGATTTTTATAAATGACCTGGATGAGGAAGTGGAAAGATGGGTTAGTAAGTTTGCTGATGACACAAAGGTTGGACGTGTTGTGGATAGTGTGGAGGGCTGTGAGAGGTTACAGTGGGACATTGATAGGATGCAAAACTGGTTTGAGAAGTGGCAGATAGAATTCAACCCAGATAAGCGAGAAGTGGTTCATTAGGTTGGTCAAATTTGAAGACAGAATATAATAATGGTAAGACTCTTGGCAGTGTGGAGGATCAGGGAGATCTTGGAGTCCATGTCTATAGGACATTCAAAGCTGCTGTGCAGATTGACAGTGTTGTTAAGAAGGCGTATGGTGTGCTGGCCTTCATCAATCGTGAGATTGAGTTCAAGAGCTGTGAGGTAATGTTACAGTTATATAAGACCTTAATTAGACCCCACTTGGAGTAATGTGTTCAGTTCTGGTCACCTCACTGCAGGAAGGATGTGGATAGAGAGAGTGTAGAGAGATTTACAAGGATATTGCCTGGTTTGGAGAGTGTGCCTTATGGGAAAAGGTTGACCTTTTTTCTCCTTGGAGCGATGGAGGATGAGAGGTGATTTTGTAGGGGTGTATAAAATGATGAGAGGCATCGATTGTATGGATAGCCAGAGGCTTGTTCCCAGGGCTGAAATAGCTAAAACAAGGGGGCAAAGTTTTAAGGTGCTTGGAAGTAGCTTCAGAGGGAAGTCAGAGGTAAGTTTTTCATATAGAGAGTGGTGGCTGTGTGGTATGCACTGCCAGCAACGGTGGTAGAGGCAGATACAATAGGGTCTTTTAGGAGACTCTTAGATAGGTACATGGAGCTTAGAAAAATAGAGGGCTATGTGGTAGGGAAATTCTAGGCAGTTTCTAGAGTAGGTTACATGGTCGGCACAATATTGTGGGCCGAAGGGCCTATAATGTGCTGTAGATTTGTTTTATGTTCTATATTAATGGTAGATAATATAAAGGACAATCCTAAAAGATTCTGTAACTATATTAAAAAAACAATAAAGTAGCAAGGGAGAGGATAGACCCCCTTAAGAATCTGTGTGGTAATTTGTGTATTGTGACAAGGGAGATGGGCAAGTACTGAAATGATGACTTTTCTGTACTTACTGTGAAGGACATGGAAGCTAATGAATTCAGGGAAGAAAAAGTGATATTCTGAAACCTACTATTGTCACAAAAAGAGGATGTTTTTGGTCTTAAGGTGCATAAAGGTGAATAAATTACTGGGGCCTGCCTAAGTGTAACCTGTGGGAAGCCAGAGAAGAAATATTTGCATCTTCCTTAGCCATAGGTGAGCTAATGAAAGACTGGAGGGTACCTAATGATGTGCCTTTATTTAAGTAGGGCTCCAAGGATAAACCCACAAGTAGGTGAGTTTTGCATTAGTGGTGGGAAAATTACAGGATAGTTTCTGAGAAGCAGCTTTTGTTTGCATTTGATCAGGGTTTGCATGGGAAATCATGTCTCCTAATTGAACTTTTTGAAGGTGAGCAAGTGATTTAATGAGAGCAGGCAGTAGGCATTGTCTACATGGATTTTGAGCATTGGTTTATTATTGTCACATGTGCCAAGATACAGTGAAATGCATGCCTTGCATACTGTTTGTACAGATCAAATCATTACATAGTGCATTGAGCTTGAATAAGGTAAACAATAACAGCTTAATAAAGCTATTAACTTGGTTTACATGGTAGGCTGATCTAGAAGACTAGAACATAGGATCCTGGATGAACTAGCCAATAGGACACAAAATTGGCTTGGTGGTTGGAGGTGGAGGGTTGTTTTTAAGACTGAGTTGTGAAAGTGGTATGCTTCAGGGTCCCCTATTATTTGCTAGGAGAAATTAATGATTTGGATGAGAATGTTGGTAGCACTGTTAAGTTTGCAGATTAGATGGTGGACATTGTGGAAGGTTATCGAAGGTTACAACAGGATATTGATCAACTATGAAAGTGAGTAAGAAAATGACAGGTGGAATTTGGACAAGAGCAAAGTGATGCATTTTATAAAGTTAAATCAGGACAGGACATGCACAGCAAATGACCAGATCCTGAGTTAGTGTTATTAAATGGAGAAGTCTTGGGGTACAAGTAAATAGTTCCCTAAATGTGGCAGAATAATTGGGGTAGTGAAGATGGCATATGGAATATTTGCCGTAGTGGACGTGGCATTGAGTAGAAGAGTTAGGGGCAACTTGTTATAGTTGTACGAAACATTGTTTAGATTACACTTGCAGTATCGTGTGCAGTTCTGGTTGCCACGCTACAGGAGGGATTTGATTAAGCAAGGAAAGATGCAGAAAAAATTCACAAGGATGTTGCCTGAACTAGAGGGCTTGAGTTATAAGAAAAGATCAGATGGGCTGATACTGCTTTCCCTGAAGCAAAGAGGCCAAGGAATAGTGTTACTGAATTATGATGAGCCTAGGATAGGGTAGAAAATCAGTCTTTTTCCCAGGGTAGGGTAGTCTAAAACTAGAGGCAATAGGTTTAAGATGAGAGGGGAAATAATTAAAGAGGATTTGAGGTTTTTCACACGGGGTAGAGTTGCGTAGATTAGAGAATGTTAATCATAAGGAGAGGTTGGGCAGGTTTGCATTATTTTCTCTGAAGCAAACTGATGGAAGTGCATAAAATTATGAGCGACATATAAATCGTCTTTTTCCCTAGGGTGCAAATATCAAATAATGGAAGGCATAAATTTAAGCTGAGGTCGATGAGGTGTGGGCGAAGTTTTTTTTAAATACAGGTTTTACGCAAGTATTGTGTAAGATTTTTTACCCCCCCCCCCCCCCCCCGTAGGTGAACGTTACACTCTGTCAAGGGATGTGGTGGAAGCAGATATGGTATCAATGTTTGAGACATTTAAGTCTATGTGAACAGATGCGGAAAGGAAGCATATCTATCAATGCAGGCAAAGGGGATTAGTTTAAATTGGCATCACAGTTGGCACAGAAATTGTGTGCTGAGACTATTTCAGTGCTACATGGTTCTATGAAATTAAAACGTAAAACAGTACAGCACAATGCATGCCCTTTGGTCCATGATATTGTGCTGACCTCTTAACCTACTCCACAGTCAATCTTACCCTTATCTACCTCATAGCCATTCATTTTTCCCCATTCAATAGTTAATTAAATGTCCAAAAGTATCTGCTACTACCACCATCCCTGATAGTGCTTTCCACTTAACACTCTATAAAATTAAACTACTTATACTTTCCTCAAATCACCTTAAAATTATACCTTTTTATATTAACCATTGCCTCCCTGGTAAAAAGACGCTGGCTGTCCATTCTTTGCCTCTTATCATCTTGTACACCTCTGTCAAGTCACTTTTCATTCTCCTTTGCTCCAACGAGAAAATCCCTAGCTTGCTTAATATTTGCTCCTAAAACATGCTCCCTAATCCAGGCAGCATCTTGGTAAATCTCTGCACTCTCTATAAAGCTTCCATGTCCTTCATATAATGAGTTGACCGGAATGGAACACAATATTCCAAGTTGATCTAACTAAAGTTTTATAGAGCTGCAACATTACCTCATGCTCTTGAACCTCCCAACTAATGAAGTCCAACATTCCAGAGGCCTTCTTACACACTTTATCAACTTGTGCAACAACTTTGAGGAATCTATGGATGGGGACCCCATCTATAGATTCCTCTACTCTGCTAAGATTTTTGGAATTAATCTTGTACTTTGTCTTCAAGTTTGATCTACCAAAGTGTATCACTTTATACTTCTCCAGATTAAGCTCCTATTGCTACTTAGCCTAACTCTGCTCAAAATTTCCTCACAAGACATGCTTTCTAATCTAGGCAGCATCTTGTAAATCTCCTGTGCACCCTCTATAAAGCTTCCATGTCCTTCCAGAACTAAATACAATGTCCTGATGTAACCTATGACGATCCACAACACCACTAACCTTTGTGTCATCTGGAAGCTTACTAACCTACCCCTCCACTTCCTCATCCAAGTATTTATGTAATAAAGAGCCGGGGTCCTAGAACAAATCCCTGCAGAACACCACTGGTCACACACCTCCAGGCAGAATATGCTGCATGTACTATCACCCTTTGCCTTCTGTGTGCAAATCTATTCCGAATTCGTTCAGCTAGATTCTCCTGGATATCATGCCTCCTGACTTTCTGAATGAGCCCACCATGGTGAACATTGTCACATGCCTTCCTAAAATCCAAATATACTTCATCCACTGCTCGACTTTCATCATTACTTCCTCGAAGAATTCATTAAGGGTTTGTGAGCATGCCCTGCCCCTCATAAAGCCATGCCTACTATCCCTAATCAGACTATGCTTCTTTAAATGCTTACAAATCTTTTCTCTAAGAGCCCTCTTAAATAATTTGCCCTCCACTGATGTAAGATTCACTGGTCTATAACTCCTAGGATTATCCCTTTTATCAATCTTGAACTAAGGAATAACTTTTGCCAACCTCCAATCTTCTGGTATTGCTCCTGTGGCCAGTGAGGTGCAAATGCTTCCCATAGTAATCTGGGATATAACTCGTCTTGCCTGGGAACTTACTTATCCTAATATTTTTCGAAAGTTTCAACACAGTGTAGCTGTTCTACATTGACCTCACATTTCTTCAAGGTCCCTCTCACTGGTGAATACTGAAGCAAGTATCTATTAAGGACTTCCCTAGCTCCTGTTCGTGACATATGTTTCCTTTTTTATTCCGGATTATTCCTACCATCACCCTAATTATCCTCCTATTCTTCACATACATCTGGAATGTCCCTGGGTTTTGTTAATCCTATTTTCTTAATACTTTTACAAAAATCAATGGAGGCCAGTCAATTTCACAAGCCAAGTTGGAAAAATTTTTATTTGATGGGGTTTTCAATATTACGGTATAAAAAAGGGTATATGGAGTTGAAATACACATCAGCAATGATACAGTTGAATCACTGATGGAAGGATTATTTGATTGACCTGCTTCCATTCCTGAGTTCCTTTTGCTTAGCTGTAATTAAAAAAAAATTCAATGGTGAGCATGCTGTCTTATCACCAACAGCATTTTTGAATACTGAAATATGTTTGATTCAGTTTTGCCATAAAAGAAAGTGATAAAGGGAGTCAGTCTTTTTTCATTAGGGCAAAATTTTAATTGTAGAGATGCAGGGGTGGGTTTTCAACATCTGAGGATTTTTAAATTATTGACTCTTGTAATACTGCTTGCCTAGAAGCTAGTATATTACTCTTTTTGCTTTTTATAAAATTCTTCCCAGTTTGAAGTACTCTAAAACTAATCTTAAACCATGGAGTAGTTCTGATATTTTTGCTTTCTTAGGCTAGTATCAATTTAGGAATTCTACGCAGTACTCCAAGAAATTTGCAAATATTTTTAATTTGTATGTTTTTATTCCTAGTGCTAAAGATGACATTGAAATTGACATTGATACTTTGGCAGCAGAGATTGAAGGAGCAGGAGCTCCCAAACCTAAAGCTGGAGGCAAAAAGAAGAAGAAGAAGGAATTTGAGTAAATATGAATTTGTTTTGTATTTGGTCATTTTTTTATAATTTTTGTTTTCATTAATAAAAAAAACTTGGTTTTCCTTGTTATCAAATTCCAGGGAAGATGATATACTGAAAGAACTTGAAGAGTTGTCTCTAGAGAGCCAAGGGAAAAAGGATGATGATGAAACTGCTAAATCTTCAGGAAAAGTAAATGCTTAGCTTTTTGATTTTCGTTATTTGTAGAGTTTATTTTCTGGAGTACAAAGTCTCTATAAAAATCTGTCTCTTTAAACTACACAGTTTCTACCACGAAGATTTCTGCATGTTAGTAAGAACAGCTCAAAATTTCAAAACCATTCAGGACAAAACAGTTGCTTTGTTACCACAACCAGTGCACTGTGTTTGCAGTTTATCCCATGAATAAGATGAACAGCAGTGGCCTGCCAAGTCTTCAGTTACCATTTAAAGCTTTTGAAACCTACTGACCTGTTGACCTTTGGCTGCTGTGCTTCGTGGCTGTGAACTTTGCAGTGATTTACTTCGCTAATATGATGAACTGAATACTGAGGCTTTGGGCCTACTTTGAGCAGCTCCAGGGTTTTGGATCTCAGAACTCAGTTTGGTTCGGAATGCTGCTGCTGTTACTCCCTTCGGTTGTTTGCATGTTTTGTTTCTTTTTTCTTTCTCTGTGGGCATTGGGGGTTGGTCTTGTTTTTATTTTTAAATTTTTTTTGAATTGACTTCTTTCGGGTTCCTTGCTTTGCGATTGCCTGTAAGCAAACAAATCTCAAGGTTGTATAATTTATACATTCATTGATAATAAATGCACTTTGAATCATTGAATCAGTGGGAAGTTCCCCCACATTCAAGTTGCTATCTAAGATGAACCTCATTGGAAAAGTAATTATAATATTTTACCAGATAGTCAAAGGCATTTCAAGGTCAGTAGTAACTACTGGCTTTGTTCATACTGATTACCGACCTACCTTGCATTGACCCTAAAATAAGATTTTCTTGCTGCTTGTTTGTTTTTCCAGGTAACTCCATCCGTGTGGCATATGTTATAGAAAAGTCCTTTGAGCAGAGAACAGCATAGAATTGTTGAATAATTGGTGGTCATAGCAAGGACAGAGTCACACCAACTCTCGAAAAGAGCTACTCATTAATGCTTAAACCCTTCTCCATTTGTTCTAATGCCTTCCCTCCCTTGCCTTGCAAATTCTTCTTAACCATATTTTTATCCATTTTCTTCATGAAGGTCACTTCTAATCAAACCATAAGACTGGAAACATAACCACCTGGAAATAGTTAACTATTGTGGTCCATGCTATGGTGAAATGTAATACTTTTGGGGATAAACTGGTTACAGATAATCCACCATCGTCCTTGCAGCATGATTTGTAATTTTGAAGGAGCTGATTAACAAGGTTTTCTATCTTGTTTTAGCATTTGTACACATCTACCAATTATCCTTGGATGGCCTTGGCCTCAATCTATTAGCTATCCCTTTCCCCACCCTTTCTGTACCTTAAAGCTAATGTGTTTTCTCTTTTGCAATTGTGATGAAGGATCTTTGACTTGGAAGCATTAACTCATCCTCTGCTACTCAACATACTGAGTGTTTCCATTATTTTTTTATTTCTGTATTCTGGCACCTGCATTTTTATTTGATTCTGGGTGAAGTAATCAAGCTAAGACTAGTTTAACAGAAAGTGATTCGGAGCTCATGCTGTTCCAGAATTGCTTGCACACCCTTCCCTCATCTCCACACCACATCCCTCTGTACAACCTTCCAGCAATTTGATCTTATGAGCTATGTCAGGTAGTGCTGAGTGTAGTTTTTCATTTCCTTTCTGGTATAAGGTACTATTTTTATTGATTTCATTCAATAATCTTTTATCTTGACAGAAAGAGGAAAAAAGTAATGAGCTTAAACCAGCGAATAAAAAAGATAAGAAGAAAAAGACTCTGAAAAGCCAAAAATCTAGTTTTGATGATGATGAAGTGGAACAAGAGGTGGAACTACCAAAAGCCAAGGGTCAGAAGCAGAAATCCGATCAATCTGATGATGATGAATTGGGTGTAAAAGTTAATAGGAAGAATCAGCGACTTCAGCAAAGTCTGGAACTTTCAGAAAATGAGGAACTTGAAACTAAGAATCATCAAAAGTCTGTCAAAGACAGTGATGAGGAACTTGATGAGTTTCCTCAAAATAAGAAGGAAAAGAAAAATCAAAAAGGTAATCGCCCCAAGAAAGGTGAAAGCGATGAAGAGGATGCAGAAGACGCTTCATTTAAATTGAAAACAGCTGCTCAAAAGAAAGCCGAAAAGAAAGAAAGGGAACGCAAGAAACGTGAGGAGGAAAAAGCAAAGCTTCGAAAGCAGAAAGAAAAAGAAGATGCTGAACGCCAGAGAAGGGAAACTGAACTGGAATCTAAACCTCAAAAAGATGCAGTTGATCTTGCTTCTAAAAAAGAGAGTGAAAAATCAAGTGTTACTCCAAACACTGAAGTTAAAGGAATTGATGACACAGGAGGCGCTGAAGGTATTATTTTTCCCATTTGATTGATGAATAGGTTCCAAAAACAAAATAGTTCAGTAGCTGGAACACTAAAGTAACAAAAATTTTGGAAATTCTGAGTAGATACTATAAAAATCTATGGAGAGAGAAAACTGATAACAATTGAGTTCCATGAAGTGATTCAGAAAGGAAGCTGGATGAATCTGAGAGGGTGGTTATGCATGATGTGTGATTTATATGGTGTTTACCTCCCCCCGCCCCCATACCAGTTCCTCCACCTTTTGATGATACATTAACTAGAAAATTGAGCTCTTAAAATGTGCAGCGTAGATTGCATTCATAACAATTTTCTGATTTTAAATAAAAATAATATAAAACCAAATAATATTAAGACAGTTGTCTCAAAGGAGTATATATTAAAGAGGATATGAAGAGAGAGTTTGGGAAAGATTCAGTAAAAACAGATATTGCAGAAACTTGAATGGAAGTGGCAGAAACTGTAGGTGCGAAGTGTTAGAAAAAAGGAAATATCTTTGAAGCAAGATCAGGGTTGCTGAGTATAGGAATGTGTTTACCTGTTGGATTCATTATTCAGACATATATGACTCCTTTATGGGTGGATTTGGAGAAAAACTCGGTGAAAGGGTATTCCTTGGCCTCTTTACTGGGAGCTCTTCCTCCTTTTCTGCTCTCTAAGATAGGTAGACAAGACCTTAATCCCATTATTAAAGATACAGTAAGAATTTGGTTTCAGTTTCGCAGATTTTTTGAATTAAATAATTTTGTCCTTTCTAGTAAAATATAACTTTTTTTTAAACTATCAATTTTAGATCAGGCTTTTTTAATTTGGAAAACCAAAGGAATAATAACTTTTTTGGGTTTGTTTATAGGGAATTGTTTAATGTCTTTTACTCAGCTAGCGGATAAATTTGATTTATTCAATGCACATTTTTTTAGGTATTTACAAATTAGGAATTTTTTACGTACTTTGCTTTCAAGTTATCCCTCCGCTTATCCATCTAATATAACAGATACCCTCTTCCAGGTTAAACCACTCCAAACAGGATTAATAGCTACAATTTATAAATGGTTATTGAATTTATAAATGATATCTAACGATAAAATTAAAGCTGCCTGGGAATTGGAATTTCAGGAGTTACTTTCAGATAATCAATGGAGTAAAATTTTTCATCTGGTAAATACTTCATCTATTTGTGCCTGTCATTCCTTGATACAGTTCAGGGTAGTGCATCGGACACATATGTCATAGGATAAATTAGCTGGTATTTTTCCAAATATTAATCCTATTTGTGATAGATGTATTACTCAGGTGGCCACTTTAACACACATGTTTTGGTCTTGCATAAAGTTGGAGAATTTTTGGAAAGATATTTTTAAAACCTTATCAAAAGTGCTGGATCTGGATTTACAACCAAACTTATTTACAGCTATTTTTGGGATTATTCCATCGGAAACAGAATATACTCCTGCTTCTGCTCAGTGGATGATAGCCTCTTCAACCTTATTGGCTAGGAAAGCCATTTTACTCAAATGGAACAACCCTAACCCTCCTACCGCCTTTTATTGGCTTTCCTCTATCATGTCCTGTTTAAGTCTAGAGAAAATAAGAAGTCGAACATTGGATACATCCTTTAAATTTGAAGAGATCTGGCAACCTTTTTTATTCAATATTTCCACTGATCTGATTGTTGTACTGGTTCTCTTCCAGCTATTTTTTCAGAACCTTGGATTTGATCAGAGAGTCTCTCTTCTCTTGGTTTTTCTCTCAGGATGGACTGCCCAGTCCTTTTTTTCTCTGTGTTCAGAGCAGTGAGGTTTTTTTGCTTTTTTTAATATAAATATTTCTAATAGTCCTTCCTTTCTTCATAAATTGATGAGGAGAATGAATTACATTCTTTTTTTCCTGTATTATACATTCTATTTCAAATTTATACTTAGTAGATCAGCACTGTGTGATTCTGATATTTTTTATTTTGCCTTCTGTATGTACTGTTATTGACATATATACCAGAGATATTCTCCTCCTGTTTGTATACACAATTTTTCTTTAAAATCAATAAAAAGATTGAAAGAAAAAATGAAAAAAGGAATGTGTCAGACCACTTACTTCCCCCATTACATCCCCAGCTGTATCCCTGTATCCCATAGGTGTCCTAAAGAGACATTGTGGTGTGAGAGTACTGATCCTGTGTTACCATAATGGCCATGATGTCTGGAAAATATGAAATCAAATGTTAAATCATGTGAACTGAAAGATTGAGTTCAGAGTAACAGCTTTGGTTATAATTTGCAGGTGAAGAAAATGAAGGGGAGAAAAAGAAAAAAGACAAAAAGAAAAAGAAGGAAAAGGATGAAAAAGAAAAGAAGAAAGCAGGTCCTAGTAAAGCTACAGTAAAAGCAATGCAAGAAGCACTTGCAAGGTTAAAAGAAGAGGAAGAAAGACAAAAAAGAGAGGAGGAAGAACGTTTAAAACGGTTGGAAGAATTGGAAGCCAAGCGTTTGGAACAAGTATGTTCTTTCAAATTAACTAGCTATGTTGACATTTTTTTGTGAAAAGGCAGTGAATAGTTAGTTAATTTTCAATCTAAATTCAAGATTGTTTAATGTCATCTATAAAGGAGAACAAAATAATTGTTACTCTGGATCTGATGCAGCACAAAAGTACATAAGATGAAGAATACAATATTAAAAAACTAATGTAAATACATTGTTTTTGTATGTTTCTGCATAAATATGATCTTCACAAGTCTTAAAACTAGATAGAGAACCCAATTAAACAAAGCATAAAAAAGTTATACTTTTTCGTTTATTTATTGCGAAAAATGATCCAATATCACATGTATTTGTTGGAAAAAGTATGTGAACCTTGGCTTTCAGTAACTGGTGTGATCCCCTTGTCAGCAATAACTTAATCCAGACGAGTCTGGCAACTGTTGATCAGTCCTGCACATCAGCTTGGAGGAATTTCAGGCCATTCCTCCTTACAAAACTGCTTCAATTCTGGGATGTTGGTGGGCTTCCTTGAATGAACTGCTTGCTTCAGGTCCTTCTACAGCATTTCTTTAGGGTTAAGTTCAGAACTTTGCCTCGGCCATTCCAAAACATGAAATTTCTTCTGCTTTAACCATTCTTTGGTAGTCTGATTTGTGAGTTCAGGGTCGTTCTGTTGCTGCATGACCCACTTTCTCTTGAGCTTCAGTTCGCAAATAGATACACTGACATTTTCCTGTAGAATTTGCTGGTACAATTCAGAATTCATAGTTCCATCAATGATGGCATGCCGTCCTGGTCCCAAGGCAGCAAAGCAGGCCCAAACCATGACACTGCCACCACCATGTTTCACAGATGGGATGATGTTCTTACGTTGGAATGCTGTGTTTGCTTTTTGCCAAACATAACACTTCTCTTTAAGCCAAAAAGTTCCATTTTGGACGTACATCCACAGAGCATTCTTCCAATAGCCTTCTGACTTATCCATGTGGCTTTCTTCTTGCAATCCTGCCATGCACACCTCTGTTGTTCAGTGTTTGCCTGATGGTAGACTCATGAACACCGACATTAGTCAATGCAAGAGAAGTCTGCAGTTCCTTAGATGTTACCCTGGAGTTCTTTGTGATCTCTTGGAATATTGCACCTGCTGCTCTTGGATGGCCTTTTGTTGGTCAACCACTCCTGGTGAGAGTAACAACGGTGTTGAATTTCCTCCATTTGTACACCATCTGCCTGACTGTGGGTTGGTGGAGCCCAAACTCTTTAGAAATGGTTTTGTATCCTTTTCCTGCCCGGTTAGCATCAACAGCTTTTTTTCTGAGGCCCTCAGAAATCTCCTTTGATCAAGGCATGGCACAGTTCCTAAAACCTGTGTGGTGAATATCAACCTTTGATAGCGAAGACCCAGGTTTATGTTCTTTAAATAGGGCAGGGCCTCCCCCACTCACACCTGATTGTCATCCCATTGATTGAAACACCTGACTCTAATTTCCCCTGTAAATGAACTAATAATCCTAGAGGTTCACATACCTTTTCCAACAAATACCTGTATTATTGGATCTTTTTTCTCAATAAATAAATAAATGAACAAGTGTAAATTTTTTTGTGGTATTTATTTAATTTGGCTCTCTTTATCTCGTTTTAGGACTTGCATAAAGATCTGATCACATTTTAGGTCATATTTATGCAGAAATAGAAAAAATTCTACAAGGTTCACAAACTTTATAGCACCACTGTAGCAAAGGTTGGGGTGGGAGTGGAATGGACAATTAATCGGAGGGAGTCACTCTTTCTAACCAAAGAGGTGTTCTGCAATGCAGGCATCCAGTATGTATTTCATTCCCCTAATGTAGAGGTCACTACTTTCTGAGCACTGAATGAAGAATATCAAATTGGAAGAAGTACAAGTAAATCTGCGCTTCACCTTTTTTTAAAAAAGTGGTTGCGATTTGAGTGATGAGGATAATGGCCGGTTGTTTTATTTGCTGCGTTTGCAAACTAATCTGCCATGTGAAATAAATTGGGTATTGGTGACAGTGAGCCGGAGTGTCTTCTGGCTGACAATCTCATCAGAATGCCGTGAGAGCAAAATGTGGCTGGTGGTGACATCAACTTAAAGGTGTTGGATGTGATGGCTTGTTGTATATAAGATGTAATCGGACAATCCAAGGCTTGTGTTAATCACGCAAACAACAGGAGTTCTGCAGATGCTGGGAATTCAAGCAACACACATCAAAGTTGCTGGTGAATGCAGCAGGCCAGGCAGCATCTCTAGGAAGAGGTACAGTCGATGTTTCAGGCCGAGACCCTTCGTCAGGACTAACTGAAGGAAGAGTTAGTAAGAGATTTGAGAGGGGGAGGGAGAGATCCAAAATGATAGGAGAAGACAGGAGGGGGAGGGATGGAGCCAAGAGCTAGACAGGTGATTGGCAAAGGGGATATGAGAGGATCATGGGGCAGGAGGTCCGGGAAGAAAGACGGGGCAGGGGGGAACCCAGAGGATGGGCAAGGGGTATAGTCAGAGGGACAGAGGGAGAAAAAGGAGAGTGAGAGAAAGAATGTGTGTATAAAAATAAATAACAGATGGAGTACGAGGGGGAGGTGGGGCATTAGCGGAAGTTAGAGAAGTCGATGTTCATGCCATCAGGTTGAAGGGTACCCAGATGGAATATAAGATGTTGTTCCTCCAACCTGAGTGTAGCTTCATCTTTACAGTAGAGGAGGCTGTGGATAGACATGTCAGAATGGGAATGGGATGTGGAATTAAAATGTGTGGCCACTGGGAGATCCTGCTTTCTCTGGTGGATAGAGCGTAGGTATTCAGCAAAGCAGTCTCCCAGTCTGCGTCGGGTCTCGCCAATATATAGAAGGCCACATCAGGAGCACCAGACACAGTATATCACCCCAGCCGACTCACAGGTGAAGTGTCGCCTCACCTGGAAGGACTGTTTGGGGCCCTGAATGGTGGTAAGGGAGGAAGTGTAAGGAAGGGCATGTGTAGCACTTGTTCTGCTTACAAGGATAAGTGCCAGGAGGGAGATCAGTGGGGAGGGATGGGGGGGACGAATGGGCAAGGGAGTCACGTAGGGAGCGATCCCTGCAGAAAGTGGGGGGGGGGAGAGGGAAAGATGTGCTTAGTGGTGGGATCCCGTTGCAGGTGGCGGAAGTTACGGAGAATAATACGTTGGACCCGGAGGCTGGTGGGGTGGTAGGTGAGGACCAGGGGAACCCTATTTCTAGTGGGGTGGCGTGAGGATGGTGTGAGAGCAGATGTACGTGAAATGGGGAGATGCGTTTGAGAGCAGAGTTGATAGTGGAGGAAGGGAAGCCCCTTTCTTTAAAAAACGAAGACATCTCCCTTGTCCTAGAATGAAAAGCCTCATCCTGAGAGCAGATGCGGCAGAGACGGAGGAATTGCGAGAAGGGGATGGCGTTTTTGCAAGAGACAGGGTGAGAAGAGGAATAGTCCAGATAGCTGTGAGAGTCAGTAGGCTTATAGTAGACATCAGTGGATAAGCTGTCTCCAGAGACAGAGACAGAAAGACCTAGAAAGGGGAGGGAGGTGTCGGAAATGGACCAGGTAAACTTGAGGACAGGGTGAAAGTTGGAGGCAAAGTTAATAAAGTCAATGAGTTCTGCATGCGTGCAGGAGGCAGCGCCAATGCAGTCGTCGATGTAACGAAGGAAAAGTGGGGGACATATACCAGAATAGGCACGGAACATAGATTGTTCCACAAAGCCAACAAAAAGGCAGGCATAGCTAGGACCCATGCGGGTGCCTATAGCTACGCCTTTAGTTTAGAGGAAGTGGGAGGAGCCAAAGGAGAAATTATTAAGAGTAAGGACTAATTCCGCTGGACGGAAGAGAGTGGTGGTAGAGGGGAACTGATTAGGTCTGGAATCCAAAAAGAAGCGGAGAGCTTTGTGACCTTTGAGACCTTCCTGATGGGGAATGGAAGTACATAGGGACATTTCTCCTTTGGCTCCTCCCACTTCCTCCAAACTAAAGGTGTAGCTATGGGCACCCGCATGGGTCCTAGCTATGCCTGCCTTTTTGTTGGCTTTGTGGAACAATCTATGTTCCGTGCCTATTCTGGTATCTGCCCCCCACTTTTTCTTCGCTACATTGACGACTGCATTGGCACTGCTTCCTGTACGCATGCTGAGCTCGTTGACTTTATTAACTTTGCCTCCAACTTTCACCCTGCCCTCAAGTTTACCTGGTCCATTTCTGACACCTCCCTCCCCTTTCTAGATCTTTCTGTCTCTGTCTCTGGAGACAGCTTATCCACTGATGTCTACTATAAGCCTACTGACTCTCACAGCTATCTGGACTATTCCTTTTCTCACCCTGTCTCTTGCAAAAACGCCATCCCCTTCTCGCAATTCCTCCGTCTCCGCCACATCTACTCTCAGGATGAGGCTTTTCATTCTAGGACGAGGGAGATGTCCTCGTTTTTTAAAGAAAGGGGCTTCCCTTCCTCCACTATCAACTCTGCTCTCAAACGCATCTCCCCCATTTCACGTACATCTGCTCTCACACCATCCTCCCGCCACCCCACTAGAAATAGGGTTCCCCTGGTCCTCACCTACCACCCCACCAGCCTCCGGGTCCAACATATTATTCTCCGTAACTTCCGCCACCTGCAACGGGATCCCACCACTAAGCACATCTTTCCCTCCCCCCCCCCCCCTCTGCTTTCTGCAGGGATCGCTCTCTAGGCGACACCCTTGTCCATTCGTCCCCCCCATCCCTCCCCACTGGTCTCCCTCCTGGCACTTATCCTTGTAAGTGGAACAAGTGCTACAAATGCCCTTACACTTCCTCCCTTACCACCATTCAGGGCCCCAAACAGTCTTTCCAGGTGAGGCGACACTTCACCTGTGAGTCGGCTGGGGTGATATACTGCGTCCAGTGCTCCTGATGTGGCCTTCTATATATTGGCGAGACCCGACGCAGACTGGGAGACCGCTTTGCTGAACACCTACGCTCTGTCCGCCAGAGAAAGCAGCTTCTCCCAGTGGCCACACATTTTAATTCCACATCCCATTCCCATTCTGACATGTCTATCCACGGCCTCCTCTACTGTAAAGATGAAGCCACACTCAGGTTGGAGGAACAACACCTTATATTCCGTCTGGGTAGCTTCCAACCTGATGGCATGAACATCGACTTCTCTAAAGTCCGCTAATGCCCCACCTCCCCCTCGTACCCCATCTTTTATTTATTTTTATACACACATTCTTTCTCTCACTCTCCTTTTTTTCTCCCTCTGTCCCTCTGACTATACCCCTTGCCCATCCTCTGGGTTTCCCCCCCCCCCCTTGTCTTTCTTCCCGGACCTCCTGCCCCATGATCCTCTCATATCCCCTTTGCCAATCACCTGTCCAGCTCTTGGCTCCATCCCTCCTGCTGCTGTCTTCTCCTATCATTTGGGATCTCCCCCTCCCCCTCCCACTTTCAAATCTCTTACTAACTCTTCCTTCAGTTAGTCCTGACGAAGGGTCTCGGCCTGAAACGTCGACTGTACCTCTTCCTAGAGATGCTGCCTGGCCTGCTGCATTCACCAGCAACTTTGATGTGTGTTGCTTGTGTTAATCAGGTGAAATACGCTCAAGGCTGTCTGACCTGCTGAGTATTTATAGCATTTTTTTTAATATCTTTTAACATCTGCAATATTTTGCTTTTGGGATTAATGTAATGTGGATATATAAGTGTGTTGTAGAGAGGATGACTGAATAATGAAGTGAAATGTTGAAGGTGACAAAACAAAATTGTATTAAAATAAAGAAATTCTGCAATGTATTATCTAATGTATACTAGTTAAAAACTTAAAATATTTTCACTGCCCAAAATACACTTTGCTAAACAATGTTACCTTTTCACACAGGTTTACTAATAACCTTTTTGAGGTAGGAAAGATGCTTGAATTGTCTTGGTTGAATTTTTAGAATTTCCCTGTGGTCAAGTTCATTTGTTGATCTATCTGAAAACCCTTGCAAGTTCTTTGTTGCATGACTAAGGTTGCCAGCAAATACTTTGTTAAATGTGCTAACATTTTTGGATTTTCAGGAGAAACTAGAACAAGAACGAAGAGAAAAAAAGAAACAGAAAGAAAAAGAAAGGAGGGAACGTTTAAAAAAGGAGGGCAAACTGTTGTCAAGATCCCAGAAGGATGCCAAGGCAAGAGCTGAGGCCACACTAGAGCTACTTCGTGCTCAGGGTATGTATAAAGTAGAAAAATGCTACGTTTAAATATATCATATAGTGATAAGGAACCTGAGCTATTTGTATCTCTGACTGTGATTGTTCTTGGCAAATTTTTCTACAGAAGTGATTTGCCATTGTCTTCTGCGCATTATCTTTACAAGATGGGTGACTCCAGCCATTATATCAATACTCTTCAGAACTTCTCTGCCTTGTGTCTGTGGTTGTGTGACCAGGATTTGTGATATGTAACAGCTGCTCAAATGACCATCCACTTTCTGCTCCCATGGCTTCATGTGACCCTAACCAGTTGGGGGGGGTGGTAGGGGGTGGGCTAAGCAGGTGCTACACCTTGCCTAAGGGTAACCTGCAGGCTAGTGGAGGGAAGGAGTGCCTTATACCTCCTTCGGTAGAGACATATCTCCACCTTACTACCCAAGTGAAAACAGTGCACTTCATGCTAATATCAGAGCTAAACCTGCTTATTATGTAACACAAACGGAGTTGCACATTATTATGAAAGGCAATCATTAGAAGCTATATAAAATTTAAGGTCAGCAAAGTTGGAAAGAACCATGAGATTCTTGTCTAATACTAGTTGTCTCATTTAGCAAGAAAGAATAGCAAAGTTGTGCTTTCAGTCTAGAAAGAAACCTGTGAGGTGATCTTGTGGAGATCCACAAGCTATTATAAAGGAATGAAAAGGCAAATTCAGATTTTACTTGTAATTGCAAGATTATAGAACTAATGAAAAGATGACCAATACATTTTTACCTGAATTGAATGATGTACAGAATAGGCATTCAAATGAATTAGTGAGAGGAAAGCCCTCAAAAGTATTTAAGAGGTGAATTGTGGCATTTCACTGAACAGAGGAATTTGTATGTTCCAAATTCTCACCTATAACTGCCAAATGTTGCTTAAAGGATTTTTGACAACTACCTTACTCCCTGAAGGGTAATTTTTCCTATTCTTACAAATATCCTTTAAAAATGTCATTTAAAAAATAGTGGCTGCTGATTATTGTGCATTACCAAAAGCTGGCTTCCATTGGAATGACATTTTCAGAGAAAAACTAACTTGAAAATTTACAACTGTAAATCAAATATTTACCTTGATTTGTAGGTGTGGATGTGCCATCCAAAGATTCAGTGCCAAAAAAACGGCCAGTCTATGATACACGGAAAAAGAAAAGACAGCAGGAGAACAAAGAAGAAAACAAAGAAGAAAGTAAGGAGGAAGATAAAGGTATGTGTTTTGTGTATAGTTAGATGAAGCATCCTAAATTATTAATGTTTTTAGATGAGTTTAGCCACTTCTATAAAGGTATGCAATTAGAAGTACTCAGTTTGTTTTGCTGTGGGTCCTAACACCATGTATTTGGTAAGCATGCATTAAGGATACATGGTTGTCACTAACACTTCACATAACATACAGCAGTTACTCTCGAAAGTCAGAGATATCTTAAGTTAAGGTATATAAATGAGGAATAGTAATTTTATATTAGTTGCTGCTGTCTCATAAGGGCTTACTCGATAGGTGGTGAAGAGGAATGGTGGTGGGAGGTTGCAGTTGGAGTATTCAGTGAGAAATTTCATTGTATTTCTTTCTTGGCTAAGTTTTTTTTAAGAAGGTGGGCATATGCAGCATACGGTAGATCAAGCAAAACATTCCCCAACTCAGGATAAGGATTCTGCAGATATGCAACTTCCAGTTGTGAATAATCATGGGCCTTTAGACTACTAATTGGTTGAAAAAGCTTCAGTAAGATCCTTATCCTCAATGATGGCAGAAGCCTGTAATACTGAGTCTGCTGCAAGTAAGTTTTTCATTGCACCTGAGCACACATGTACTTGTGCATATGACAAACTCAACTTTGAGTACATAAAGGTGGACATGTTAACAGCAATCATGAGACAGACATAATAATGACCTAGTTGCTTGCTGTGAGATCCCCAGCTTTTGAACTAAATTTTTGGTATGGGTAATTATGTGACTATTCTGGTTCAGTTTCTTGTTAATCATGGAAAGATTAATGATGCTAATACCTGTGAATATCAAGGTTAAGTGGTTACACGCTAGTTAGATTCTATTGTTTGAGATGATTGTTGCACAGCACCTTGTAGAGTGATTGTGACCTGCCACTTCTCAGTCCATGCCTTAGCATTGTTTAGGTCTTGCCATGTGCTGGCAGGAATGATTTCATTTGCCGAGTTGCTGCAAGTAGAGTTCCTTGACACTACATTTCATCAAATAACATTGAAGACATTCACTGTCACCTCAGCTCTGGAACTCAGCTGTTCACTTTTGTCTTGTCCAAATCTGTAGTGAGGTTTGGAGAAGAATTGCTCTGGCAATATGTAAATTATCCAAAAGTCTGATTTGATAGCACTATGGACCGCATCTTCTGTTCACTTCAACAGGTGGACAGTAGACTGGGCAGGAATTAGCTAAATTGATTTTGCTGTTTTTTGTGAATAGAACTTTCCTGGATAATGGTTTACAGTGTTAGGTACATTTCAGTTTTTGTAATTTTACTAGAGCAACCTGACTCGATGGATGGCTGATTCTGGAGTGCATGTCTACAATGTTACATCTAGGTGGTGTTTCATTTCATATCCTTTCTCGAGTCAGAAGGAATGGCTGAGAGAACCATAGAACCATAGAAACTACAGCACAGAAACAGGCCCTTTGGCCCTTCTTGGCTGTGCCGAACCATTTTCTGCCTAGTCCCACTGACCTGCACATGGACCATATCCGTCCATACACCTCCCATCCATGTATCTGTCCAATTTATTCTTAAATGTTAAAAAAGAACCTGCATTTACCACCTCGTCTGGCAGCTCATTCCATATTCCCACCACTCTCTGTGTGAAGAAGCCCCTCCAATGTTCCCATTAAACTTTTCCCCCCTCACCCTTAACCCATGTCCTCTTTTTTTTTTCTCCCCTTGCCTCAGTGGAAAAAGCCTGCTTGCATTCACTCTATCTATACCCATCATAATTTTATATACTTCTATCAAATCTCCCCTCATTCTTCTACGCTCTAGGGAATAAAGTCCTAACCTATTCAACCTTTCTCTGTAACTGAGTTTCTCAAGTCCCGGCAACATCCTTGTAAACCTTCTCTGCACTCTTTCAACCTTATTTATATCCTTCCTGTAATTTGGTGACCAAAACTGATCACAGTACTCCAGATTCGGCCTCACCAATGCCTTATACAACCTCATCATAACATTCCAGCTCTTATACTCAATACTTTGATTAATAAAGGCCAATGTACCAAAAGCTCTCTTTACGACCCTATCTACCTGTGACGACACTTCTAGGGAATTTTGTATCTGTATTCCCAGATCCCTCTGTTCCACTGCACTCCTCAGTGCCTTACCATTAACCCTGTATGTTCTACGTTGGTTTGTCCTTCCAACGTGCAATACCTCACACTTGTCAGTATTAAACTCCATCTGCCATTTTTCAGCCCATTTTTCCAGCTGGTCCAAGTCCCTCTGCAGGCTCTGAAAACCTTCCTCACTGTCTACTACACCTCCAATCTTTGTATCATCAGCAAACTTGCTGATCCAATTTACCACATTATCATCCAGATCATTGATATAGATGACAAATAACAATGGAGCCAGCACTGATCCCTGTGGCACATCACTAGTCACAGCCCTCCACTCAGAGAAGCAATTCTCTACCACCACTCTCTGGCTTCTTCCATCGAGCCAATGTCTAATCCAATTTACCACCTCTCCATGTATACCTAGCTACTGAACTTTCCTAACTAACCTCCCATGCGGGACCTTGTCAAAGGCCTTACTGAAGTCCATGTAGACAATATCCACTGCCTTCCCTTCATCCACTTTCCTGGTAACCACCTCGAAAAACTCCAACAGGTTGGTCAAACATGACCTACCACGCACAAAGCCATGTTGACTCTCCCTAATAAGCCCCTGTCTATCCAAATGCTTGTAGATTCTGTCTCTTAGTACTCCCTCCAATAACTTACCTACTACTGACGTTAAACTCACCGGCCTATAATTTCCCGGATTACTTTTCGATCCTTTTTTAAACTAGATATCATGTTGAACGAATTGTATTGGTGCCGGTGGGAATTTCAAGATGAAGCTCAGGTAGATCATCTACTCTGCAATTCTGGCTGAACTTGTTTGCAAATTATTAAGCAAGGTTGGGCTGAGGGCATAGCTTGACTCTACTACCATCACCAAGGATGGTACTGTTCTTGGAGCCCCAACTAACATTGGGGGTGTTTTTGTTCATCACCTTTCATTAGATCTGATCTAGGGTTGTGGCATGTTGGGTTCTTTCTGTAGCATGTTGTATTTGCTGTTTCACATCCCATGTAGTTCTGTGTTAGCATTTCATTTTGGGTAAGCTTGCTTTGCATTCTTTGTTGAGTCAGGATTGGTACTTTAGCTAAATTGGAATAGTAGGGTGAGTGATCAAAATCAGATTTATTATTACTGATTTAGGTGACATTAAGTATGTTGTTTTATGGCAGCAGTACAGTCCAAAGAGTAAGAATTACTCTAAATTACAAAAATTAAATAAAAAAAAAAGTAGAATTGGCGGACCTTTCAGAAACTTGATGGTGAAAGGGAAGAAGCAGTATCAGAATCATTGAGTGTGGGTCTTAATGCAAGTACAGGACACATCCTGGATGGTGAGCGTCCTCAGTAATGTATTACTGATGCCCTCAATGATGGGTAAGGTTATGCCTCTGATGAAGATGACTGAGTCTACAACCCTCTGTAGTCGCTTGCGTTTCTGTGCATTGGAGCAACCATACCAGGCTGTGATGGAATCACTCATAATGCTCTCCACCATAATTGTAGAAATCTGTAAGTCCTCAGTAACATATTGAATCTTTGCAAAATCTGAACAAAGTAAAACTACTGGATTACAACTATGTGTTGGGCCCAGGAACTTGAAGCTGCTCACCCTTTCTAATGCTGACCCCTCAATGAGCACGTGTTCTCCTGTCTTCTCCTTTGCTTAAGTCGCCAATAAATTCCTTGGCCTTATTGACATTGAGTGCTAGGTTGTTGAGACACCACTCAACCAACCATCTATCTCACTCTGTGCACCTCCTCCTCACCACCTGAGATTCTGCCAACAACAGTGGTGTCATCAGTCCTTGGCCACAGAGTCAAGAGTGTAGAGCAGAGCCTTAAGGAAGATCCCGGAGATGTGCTGGTGTTAATTGTCAGCAAGGAGAAGATCCATACTGCTTGTGGTCGTCTAGTGAGGAAGTTGAGTTTCCTGTTGCGGAGGGAGACAGAGGCTTTGGTTTTGAGTTTGAATTTGCTTGACTGAGGTTAAATTGTGGTCATGTCATTTCTGCCTAGATCAGGGGCTCCCAACCTTTTTTGTGCCATGGACCAGTATCGTTAAGCAAGGGATCCATGGACCACAGGTTGGGAACCCTCTGGCCTAGATAAATGGATGCGAGTAGGATGTTTCATATACTGGGGGGAGTTTAAAGCCAGAAGGCACAGCCTCAGAATAGAAGGATGTTCCTTAAGAGCTCAGATGAAGTGGAGTTTCTTTAGCCAGAGGGTGGTGAATCTGTGGAACTCATTGCCACGGGTGACTGAGGAGGCCAAGTAATTGAGAATATTTAAATAGAAGGTTGATTGATGCCCTGATGAATCAAGAATCTAAGGTTATGGGAGGAAGGCAGGAGAATGGGGTTGAGAGGGATAATAAATCAGCCATGAAGGAATGGTGGAGCAGACTCAATGGGCTGAATGGCCTAATTCTGTTCCTATGTTTTGTGGTCTTGTGGTCTATGGTATGGATGTTTATGATATTTGAGTATTCAGGCTTGTAGCAGTGAAGTGACGTCTGTCTTTTACTTTTATTTAAGTCAAGTCTATTGTTAGTTCCTATTTCCATAAATATTTCTATGTACTTGTATTTAAAACCTTTTAGTAGTTGTCATGAAAATATAGCTGCAATTTAGAATGAGTCATTTTAGCTACTTTTTAATTATATTTCATTTTTTGATATCTTCATTGTTACTTTAAATCAGATGACTGACAGAAAAGTTCTAGCTCTAGAGAAGTAGTTAGGTACAGCTGCGTTTGCATTTGTCTGTCTTCATATGTGCAACATATCTGGCCCTAATACATGATAAGAATATAATATTCACCTTATTACAGAAGCTTTGAAGGTCAGTCCAACCCAACTACTTGAAGTTGAAGAATTAGATGTGACGGAGACACCAGAAATAGCTTCAGAAGCTGTAATAGGTTAGTAGTTTTATTTATTACTTCTGTGCAAAATGCTGCAGACTCTTGTGTTTATTTCTGCTATGAATATGTTGAACTCATGAGTGTCTTGTTTTGCTTCATACCAATTTGTAGTCAAGTGAAGAACAAATGGTTACAGTAGAAATAACACACCCTTTATATATATCTTTATTGGATTAAATTAACACAGGACAGAATAGTGGTGAGTTTAACTCTATATATAATAAGTTAGTTGAGTGAAAAGGAAGACTTACTGGAACTTTGGCATGATTGGAATAGATGTAAAGGACAGAAAATCAGAGAAAATAAAACCATTTGCTGAATGAATAGTGTAACCCTTTTGCTAATTTGTCTGTTAATAAATATATTATTTTGAGAATCTATGAATGGAAGTGAAAATTAAGTTTTAAAATGTGGTCACTTAAATTTCACAGAAAACCAGTTGAAAGTCCATCACCTTCTCGTTTGTTCTACTTGCCATCCCCACACTTCCTTATTCCAGCTGCTTCTCCCTTCCTTTCCAATCCTGATGAATGGGCTGGCCTGAAGTACTGACTTGTTACTCCTTTCCATAGATATTCCCTGACTTGCTGAGCTTCTCCAACATTTTGTATGTTGGACTTCACACATCAAGTGCAGTTTGTCCATTACCATTTACAGAAAATATTGTATGTAATTCCTTGCAGAATTTGGAATGTTCATAAACTAATTACTTTTTACTTTCACTGATTTAATATGACAGCCTTTACCTACAGTGAAAATCATTATTTTTATTTCTAGTGGATTCTACTTAGCAAAGCTTAATGTTATGAAGTTGAATATTTTCACATTGCTATTTGAAATTCTTTTCAAAGCACCCAATGAAAAAGAAGATGATGCTGATCTTGATGATTGGGAAGCTATGGCAAGTGATCATGAACATGAAAAAGGTATGTATCCACTCCATTTCTTCCCATCCCAAAAGTTTTTAAATGGATTCAGAGTGCAATTGGATCTTTTGCTGTAGATACTTTTTCTCCCTTAAAAAAACCTTAAACCGTATATTTAAAGTATACCTGGTGTTTGACAATAACTTAGAGATTTTTTTCCACCAATTGGTTATCTGTCTGGTATCATGTTTATAACTTAAGTGGTTTCCTTGGTTAATACTATTGATTTAATTAATACTTTTGAAAAATTTTTGATTAGAAGTGAAAACAGTCCACATTGAAGTAAAAGAAGATGCTGAGGCGGAGGAATATGAAGAGGATGAAGAGGAGGAGGATGATGAAGAGGAAGAAGAGAGTGAAGACGATGGTGCAAGTGAGGAGAGTGAGGCTGAAGAGGAAGAGAAGAGTTTTGATGAAACTAGGACAGTATCTCAGAAAGTGGGTAAAGAATCTGAAATGGTAAAGAATGATAAACCAAAACTGACAAAAGAGATTAGCTCAGATTCTGAACTTGAATCTGATTCAGACGATGGCCGGACAAAGGAAGAAAGAATATATGATGAAGCAAAGCGACGTATTGAGGTAACATTTCTGCTTAATATTTAAATCAAAGCATTCCTGAACAGGTAAGGATAATAAAGCATTGCTACATGGAAGTTTTATGTTTGATGAGATGAGCACACTTCTGGAAAGGTGATCATTCATTCTTCATTTTTCGGTCCCTGAGCTAAGAGGCTCCCCAGGACATTTCAGAATATGAAATGGATTTCATTAGTGAGTCTCTTATCGCATTTATTAGATTGTATAAGAATGACACGTTTTCTAAAGGGTATTGGTGAACCAGATGTTTTAATCATCATCATCACTCAAACTAGTTTTCTATTCCAGTTGTATTTCTCGAATTCAAATTCCTCAAATGTGGAATTTATATTAGTCACACTAGATCAAACTGAGCTTTGGGCTTCTGTTTCCCTGGAAGTTTTAAACAATTTTAGTGTATAAGTTTCTTAAGAATTTTTAATGTTTTCATTAAATTTAATAAAACTAATAAGTCTGAAACAGTTTTGGTACAAGATTATTGAACTGAAATGTACCTGTTTTCCCTTCCACAGATACTAACTGACCATTTTCCATTATTTTGTAATTCTGTCAGTATTTTGTTTTAATCCATTAAATTAATGGTCACATTTTTAGAAATATCAGGATTAACTTATCACAATAGTAGTCATGGGAATTTGTAATTTCTTCCACTTATGAGGCATGGATATTGGATCAGTTGAAATGTTCAAGACAGGTTCTAACGTTTTGTGTTAGAGTTCTGAATTCATTGAGTAAAGGCCGATGAATACATTATTCAAGTCCATGTCTGCATGCAGTTAGTACTGGACAGCTTTTAAGTATGGTTTAGTAAATGGCCAATGCTCTTTATTCCATACCATGACCATCAATAAGAATTTTGCCACTACCTTTGACATTCATCAACTTCACCACTGCCAATTTCTACATTCTTAATGCCCTGAGGGTCACTATTGATCTGAAACTTATTTGATCCAGCTGCATAAAGACTGTAACTATGTGAATATCTTGGGATCTCTCCACTCATATGTCATGCTGATCGTTCCATTCATACACCCATAATGCTACATAGGGATTATCTTCAAAGTACAGGATGTTGTGTTACAAGATGGCATATCTTCAGGAGTGATTGGAAAGGGCATTAAACTCTGGCCTTGTCAATAGCCTCGTGTATGGGCTAAATGCAATAGTTATGGTGCGTTAGCCATGATTTTAGTTCATCTGCAGAGTGACTTGTTGCCTGTATTTCTGCAATTTGAATAATAAATTGTATTTGTATGTGCATGTTCCAGATTTTTCAGTTGTGTTCTTTGATTTCAAATTTGAAAGTGTTTTTTTTTTTGCTTTCTCAGAAACGCAGAGCAGAAAATGCCATGAATGCAAATACTGAAAAACTGCGAGCACCAGTTATTTGTGTTCTTGGACATGTAGACACTGGAAAAACCAAAATTTTGGATAAGGTGTGTAAAATGGAACCTGCATTTGCAGAATTACAATGTACTGCAACTCAGTGAGGAGCTCACAGCTGCCATCGGCATGCACAAGTGAAGGTTCAGTTGTTTTGGCGAGTCGTGGTGCTCACAGTGTTGTTTAGAGAAGTTAGAAAGTATTCCTAACTAAAGCACCCTAGATGATTAAGGACCTTGGAATTAAGACAAAGCAGGAAATAAAAATATATGATAAAAATAAATGTATACAACAATAGAAAGTGGAGGGAATACACTGCAGAGAATTTAAAAAGAAGGAAATGAGGGTTTGAGAAAACATTGTCGGGGAAGGGACGAAATACATTTTATTTTATTCTTTAGCGATACAACATGGTAACAAGCTCTTCAGGCCAACAAACATTTACCACACAATTACACCCTTGTGACCAATTAACCTACTGTCTGTCTTTGGAATGTTGGAGGAAACCAGCATGGTCATGGGAGAATGTCCCAACTCCATAAAGACAGTGGTGAAATTGAGCCCAGGTCATTGAAACAAACGAGTCAAATGCCTAGGTTGATTAATCTTTAAGGTACACTTATATTCAGAAGTACCAAATGGTGCACCACGCGTCATCAGAAAATTTGAGGTTGCGACCAGTTTTAAGTATAAAAAGCAGAGGTGGAACCAGGAAACTGGAATTAGCTGAAATCACTATGAACATCAACAAGTTAGTTTTACAGTGCCCCTCACTGGTGCTCATGCTGGTGTGCCATGTCTTACTGCTCTTGTCATCAGTGTCTGGTAAACCTTGCAAGTGCTAATGCACTTGTTGCACACCAACAGCTACTGATCTTTTAAATGAAAATTACATGTATGTAGATTTATGAAGCAAACACCTCTCTAAAATAAATATTCCACAAAGAGTTCAAGAGCTATGAGGTAATGTTACAGCTATATGAGACTTAGTTAGACCTCACTTGGGGTACTGTATTCAGTTCTGGTTACCTCATTACAGGAAGGATGTGGATACTATAGAGAGAGTGCAGAGGAGATTTACAAGGATGTTGCCTGGATTGGAGAGCATGCCTTATGAGAATAGGTTAAGTGAACTTGGCCTTTTCTCCTTGGAGCGACGGAGGATGAGAGGTGACCTGATAGAGGTATTTTAGATGATGAGAAGCATTGATCATATGGATAGTCAGAGGCTTTTTCCCAGGGCTGAAATGCCTAACACTAGGGGGCATAGTTTTATGGTGCTTGGAAGTAGGTACAAAGGGGATGTCAGAGTTAAGTTTTTCACACAGAGTGTGGAATGCACTGCCAGCGAAGGTGGTAGAGGTCGATACAATAGGGTCTTTTAAGAGACTCTTAGGTAAGTACATGGAACTTAGAAAACTAGATGGCTATGCGGTAGGGAATTTCTAGGCAGCTTCTAGAGTAGGTTACATGGTCGGCACGACATTGGGCCAAAGGGCCTGTAATGTGCTGTAGATTTCTATGTTTCTCTTTATGTTTCTATGGATTTTACCTAAAGCCATTTGAAACTTGTAGTTTTTATAAAACAATTCAATAGATTTTATTAATGTGCTTCTGTCTTCATTAATGTTATTCAGTAAGTTGAATGCTAATGATGCATTCAGAAAAATGGTGCATGCTGCTTTCGTCCACTGTGGAGTTTGGAACTATCAGATTACACATAAGCAAAAGAAAGACTAGGTGCTCAGGTTAAAACAAAAATGTAATGAAGCAACAAACTGCTGGAAGAACTCAGTGGATCAAGCAGCAGCTGTGGGAGGAAAGGAACTGTTGACATTTTGGTTGAATTCTTTCAGCAGATGGTTGCTCCAGATTCTAGTATCTACAGTGTCGAATGTCATCAAAAATGTAGTGAGCTTGCTGAAGGATGGGAAGTTGGTAGATTTAAATGTAATTGTGAAAGAAGTAACCTTGGAATTTTATCCATTTAGTTTTATTTTGACACTAAAAATGGCCATTAATATGAGTAGAAATGCTGAATGAAAACTTTTTAAAAAAAAGCTTCTGAGTTCCCCCAGCATTTTGTGTATATTGCTTCAGATTTCCAGCATCTGCAGTCTGTCTTGTATCTGCATTTTGTTGCTCCACTTTAAGGTCTCTTTGAAGTATCCCTACCCTGAAAAGGTTTTCCTCCAGTCTTTGACAGGAGCTGTGACATCCTCTCACACTGCTTCCCTACTTTGATCTCTGCTGCTCTCTGGCTCTTCAACCATGTGCATCCCATTCTCCACCCTTTTATTTTGGCTTTTGCGCTCTTTCTTTGCAGTCATGATGAAGCGTCTCAGCCTGAAACACCATCTGTTCATTTCCCTGCATAGATGCTGCTCGACTTGTGAGTTTCTTCAGCATTTTGTGTGTGTAACTGTATTTTCAGTCTCAGTTGTTTCATCAATGGAAATGGGTGAAATGTTCACTTGGATATTTCCATGGTAGCTACTGGTGGAGAAAATAAAGTTCATTGAAAAGAAATGTATTTATCTGAATATTTTTTAATGAGACAGTCTTTTTATGTATATTATGCTCTTTTTTTTTCCCCATCCTTAGCTTCGTCATACTCATGTCCAGGATGGTGAAGCGGGTGGTATAACTCAGCAAATTGGTGCAACCAATGTTCCTCTTGAAACAATTAAGGAGCAAACTAAGATGGTGAAAAATGTAAGTGTGAAAATTGAGAATAAGAATAGATTTCCTCTGTGATACTTAAAAACATGTGAAATTTCCAATTTATCTGCAGTAGGTGTTAATTAAATATTTAAATAACCAATCTTTGGTAACTCTTACAGTTTGACAGAGATAACATTAAAATACCAGGAATGCTGATCATTGATACACCAGGCCACGAATCTTTCAGGTAAATGTTTGCTCTTTTAGAAGAATAACAATAAAAGGCATGATTATTATGACCAAAGGCGCATCCATTTGTAAAACTGTAGCATTGGTGTTTGAGGTTAGAGTGGATGCGCCTTTCATAAGGAAAATGAACATCAAAAATATTTTGATGTCCCTTAATATTTTTCTGATCTATTAACAAATGTACAGTCATTCAATCAATATTAGTTGAAATCATAATTGCAATCTAAAATAGCTAAGAATTGGATCCATATTGCAGCAGATTAACAGCCCAATAAACCTGAAGTCTTTTGTTATGTCTGATAAAATTACTTTTCTACCTTTAATGAAAAAATGTTGGCTTTTATCTGTAGCATGTTCATTCTGAATATTCACTTTCGTTTTACTGTTTGTCTTCCATGATTGCAGAAAAGTTATAATTCAGATGATGTAATAAGCACTCGTGGAAATTTTCCATAACTGTGTATCTGTTGACGCATAGATTAAGTACAGTAGGTTTCTTTTTCTTTGCCATCGGAGTCATTTTTATTGTTCTTTCCTAATTTCACTGCCAGTACTTCTGATTAACACCTTCAGCGCCGAATGATTGAATTGGTGCAGCAATGATTTATCTCACGTAATATTGCATGTACCATATGTTAATTCCTTGCATGTTCATGTAATTCATGATTGCGACTGTATTTCATATTTGTTCATATTTCCTGATGCAATAGGCCACATGATTTATTAATTCAATTCCACCTCACAGAACAGCCCCATTCCCCACTATTCATTCCTAAAATCTATTTGCTGTCTTTTCATTCCCAAAACTTCCTCTCAGATTCTACCATCCATTACATCTAGCGATAATTAAAATTTAAAATGGCTTATTAACCTATGAACCTATACATCGTTAGAATGAGGTAGGAAACCATAGCACAGAAGGGAAACCCGTGTAGTTTCTGGGAGAGCATTCAAACTCCACACAGCCAGTGGCGGAGACCAGAATTGCATCTGGCTCATTGAAGCTGTGAGACGACTAGCTGTATGAACTGCACAGTGTGCTACCTTGGAAGCTTATCAGTTTCATGCTCTTAAATTATACATTCTCTATATTAAGTCACTATTGTTTTCTCCCTACTTGTAGTAACTTAAGAAATAGAGGAAGTTCTCTTTGTGATATTGCTATCCTCGTGGTTGATATCATGCATGGATTGGAGCCCCAGACCATAGAATCTATTAATCTGCTAAAAGAAAAGAAATGTCCTTTTATTGTTGCTCTTAATAAGGTGAGTGATGACTGTAATAAATTAGAGTTTAAGCCCAGCTCTTATTTTTGTGTTGGGCCCGTGGCCAAATGGTTAAGGCATTTGTCTAGTAATCTGAAGGTTGCTAGTTTGAGCACAGCTGTGGCAGCATGTTTGTGTCCTTGAGCAAGGCACTTAACCACACGTTGCTCTAGTGTCTGTGCGAGGGGTGGCGCCCCACACAGACTTCCAATCTGTGCCTTGTAAGGCATGAAAATGCCCGATGCAGGCCTGTTATGGTCTGAGTGGACGTTCCCTCCTCCTCCCTCCCTCCCTTCTTATTTTTGTGGTGAAATTGTTTGTAATTTAAATATTGTTTCTTCTCTGATTTTAGTTCAGTTCCTTCTAGTCGAGTTCCTTCTGTTCAAAGAATGGAAAGATGAAATTAGCAAAGAAGGCAATTTTTTATCATTCTACTTTTAATGTGGTTTAGTTATGTGTTTTCAAACTCATTTATGTTCTGCCCACCCAGTTCTCTAGTGTTCTCCACTTTTGCAGCCCTTTGAGATTTGTCATTTTAACTGTAAAATGAATACTGTTTTATAAATATTTAATTTGAGAAAGCAGCACTATCCTCATTTAGATGGCTTTAGAATTTACTCATCACCTACCACATTAGTACTTTCAAAAATTATCAAGGAGTAGAAATGACTGCACTAAATTTTGTGTTAGCTGAGAAGCCAGCTTGTAAATGTCCGGCAACTCTGTACATTCAAATAATGATATTTAATATCTAACTTTTGCAAGATTAAGCTGCGTCTGAAGTTAAAGAGAAAGATTTTTTGGCTAGTGGAGAAGTTTCTTTCCATCACTAATACTACTAAATGTGAGCAGGTATGACATATTTGCAATTGAAGAAATACTTGATATCTGAAAATGTCTTTCTTTTTAAATAAAAAAAGATTGACAGATTGTATGATTGGAAGAAGAGTCCAGATACAGATGTAGTTGCCACATTGAAGAAGCAGAAAAAGAATACGAAAGATGAATTTGACGAGAGGGCCAAATCTACTATTGTGGAATTTGCACAACAGGTTTGTTATTTATTTTGAATTTGAATAATTTTAAACTTTGTGGGGTGATAGTGCAGGAAATAATTCTTTTTTGCTATTCAGAGGCTTTGCTTGTCTGAGCATAACACTTATTTGTAGAATCAGATAATGCTGCAGTACAGAAAGAGATTATTCTGTGCACCCAGCTGATGCTGTTAAATTATCCTAACTCTCCTGCTCTTGCCTTATAGGCCTCCATAATTTTTTTTCCACTAATCTTCATCAACTTTCTCTTTGAATGTTCCCATTAAGTCAACTTTCAGCATCTGTTAGAGGCACTGCATTCTAGAACACATTGTTTATTTTTATAAAGTCGTACTAAGAATTTTGGTACTTTTTCCAGTCCCTTCTGTGGTACCTGAATGTTTAATCATTGTGTTTTTGGAAACTGCTTTCCCCTGTTTTACTGTATTTAAGTCTGTTTTACCAGAATCTTATCTCTTGTGCTATATTGGTAAATTATTGTGGATCCCTCTTTTTCCTGAAGCTGACCTCGAGATTTGAATGACACTCCAGTGGAGACACAATCAGTGCCTTAAAACAATTTATTGATTTCCTTGTTTTTGTTCTCTATTCCTAAAACTAAGGATTCCAGATGATCTTCATTAACCTCTGTATTCCTTAATAATGAAAATCATTAAGGGTTTAATGGTAATTGAAGTTATCCACACCTGTTAAGGAGCCTGATGGTAGAAGAGTGATAACTGTTCCTGAGCCTGTTGGTGTGGGACCGAGGCCTTCTGTACCTCCTGCCTGGTGGTAGTATTGAGAAAAGGGAATGGCCTGGAATAGAGGGTGGGGGAGGTTCTTTGCTGGATGCTGCTTTCTTGTGAGAGTGCTCCATGTAAGTATGTTCAGTGATGGGAAGGACTTTGCCTGTGATGGACTGCACTGTGTCCACCACTCTCTGTAGTCACAGACTCTTTACAATTTATGTTCTCAGTATTATTTTTTATTTGCAGTTTGTCTTTCACACATTAGTTGTTTGTCATTCTTTGTTTATGAACAGTTTTTCATAAATTCTATTATATTTCTTGTTTCCTTGCACTGCCTGGAAGAAAATGAATCTTAAGATTGTAGTATATGGTAACATATACGTACTTTGATAGTAAATTTAATTTGAACTTTGAACTTTTGACCCACTTGTTCTGCCTACTGGACTTGCTGCCTATTTTTACTCAAGGTTAATTGCAACTCTCCATCCAAACAACTGCTCTGAGCCCCTTTCCTTGCAAGCTCAGTGTAAGCCATCTTCAGTGGCATTAGCAAACCTTCCACCAAGGATGTTGGTTCCACTCTGGTTAAGGTGCAAACTTTTCTGTTTTATAGCTCTTGCTTTCCCCAAAAGTCCCATGATGAAGACATTAAAGACCATCCTCCTACAGCATCCCTTAAGCTAAGCATTTATCTGCTGAGCTAGTGTGCACATTCCAATACTCACTAGCGCACGGCACTGGAACCAACCTGGAGACTATAATCTTTGAGGTCCTGCTCTTTTAACAGCCACCTTGCTCCCTAAACTCACTTCTTCTCTTACCTATGTCAATAGTACCAATGTGTGCCACAATCTCTACACCCTCCCCTTTCAGAATGTCCTGCAGCTTCTCCTATTATCCATGCTGAGAATGCAGAGGTTAACCAAGATCATCACTGCCATCAAGGTCAAGAAAAATTTAAAAGAAAGTGACACAACTTGAAATATGAGGAATTTATTTAAAGAATCAGCAAATGTTACAGTTTAGTGAGTAATGCTGCTGGAGTTCCACCTCATTTAAAGTGCTTTAGTTTTCATCTATATGCCATTTTAGTTGGTCCTAATGTCTAAACTAGTTAAAATGTAAAATTTGTCTGATAGGGTCTGAATGCCTCGCTATTCTTTGAGAACAAGGATCCACGTACGTTTCTGTCATTAATACCAACATCAGCTCACACTGGAGATGGGATGGGAAATCTTATTGCACTGTTGGTGGAACTAACTCAGACTATGCTTGCAAAGCGTCTAGCGTATTCTCAGGAGCTGAGAGCTCAAGTTATGGAGGTAAGGTTTCAAGATGTATCATAAACTTATATAAGCAAACTATTAGAGCAAGAGGTTTCAATGAAATAAGGAATAATTCACAATTGACTTTGATGTTTGAAGGAGGCATGTCATTGCTGAATTAGACAGTAAAGCCTTCTCCCCAGAAGACTATAATTCTTTTCCAATATTTTTATTAATTTACATATAAGAATAGAGAGCACAGGAAAAAAATATATATCAATACATGTAAAGACTCCTTACCCTATATTCATACAGGATAATCAATTTGTAACATTGAAATATAGTAATTTTATTATAGTAAAAAAATCTAACCCACTACCAAGACCAAAGCTGATTAGTAAAGAAAACAGCATCATCTGTGCTTTAACAACAAATCAAAGGTTTTGAAAATAATTCAGAAAAGGTCCCCACGATGTTTGAAAGTCTTGACTAGATTCAGAGATTGAACATCAAATCTTCTCTAAATTTAAACATGACATCATATCACGTAACCATTGGACGTAAATGGGGGGGCCGCATCTTTCCATTTAAGCAAGAGCGTCCCTCTGGCCATAAGAGAAATAAAAGGATAAATGTGCAAGTCAGATGACTCCAAAATAATATCCTTTCCTCCAACAATACCAAATAAAGTGGTCAAAGGATTAGGCTTAAAGCTTACTTTAAAAAGTATTGAGAAAGTTTGAAATGCTTTTTTCCAATAATTTGCAAGACTCGGGCATGACCAAAACATATGAATGAGTGAAGCTTCTCCATTATTACATTTATCACAATACGGAGATATATCTAAATAAAAATGAGACAACATATCCTAGGTCATATGGGCCCTATGGACCACTTTAAATTGTAGGAGAGAGTGGCGGGCACATAACAATGAAGTGTTAACCAATTTAAAAATTTGATTCCAAGTTATCCTCAGAAATTGAAGTCTGTATATCTTGTTCCCAAAGATTTTTAATTTTATCTAAAGCAGGGGTCCCCATCTTTTTTGCACTGCGGACTGGTTTAATATTGACAATATTCTTGCGGACCGGCCGACCGAGGGATTGGTGGGGGGATGTTCAAGTAAGGTTAAACTCACCTCAACACGTCTTATACAGTTAGGGTTGCAAACTTTCTCACTCCCAAATAAAGGACAAATTTAGCAGTCAAATCCCGGGACATTTGCATTTACCCCAGGAAAGACTACCATGACCTTGAAGCCTTGCACGGGCACCTGTGTGCGCATGCGTGATGTGCGTAAATGAGACGTTCGCATATGTGACGTGCGAATGCGCGTACGTGCCGATTTTCCTCCACAAATCGGTTTTGGCTTAATCTTCCAGACTACACTGTACATACATTATTTCTACTTTACATAGGCTGTGCATTTATCATATCATTCTTGCTTTTACTATATGTTAGTGTTATTTTAGGTTTTATGTGTTATTTGGTATGATTTGGTAGGTTATTTTTTGGGTCTGGGAACGCTCAAAAAATTTTTCCCATATAAATTAATGGTAATTGCTTTTTCGCTTTACGCCATTTTGGCACGTAAGGTTTCATAGGAACACCCTACCTTAACGGGAGAAATATGGGGCAAGGGTGGTCCTGTATGGGACAAACCAATTTAACCCAATATACGGGATGTCCTGGCAAATACGGGACAGTTGGCAACTCTATGTTCAAGTTCAACAGTGCGTGACAGGGAATGAAGAAAGGTGCAGCTGACTTATATCGTTTCCTTACGATAGCATGTGGTAGCACATGCCGGCGGTTGGGGATCGTTGATCTAAAGGAACACTTTTCATTCTCAGCAGCATATTATAAATATTAGATATAGATCCATTATAAAAAGGTTTCAAATTAAAAATTACATCTAGTTAATTCTTATCAGGACTTTTAGGAAATGTACTTATTTGAGACTGTAAAAAAAATCTCTTATTTGTAGGTATCGAAAAAATTGAGTTTTGGGTAAACTATATTTAGTTGACAGTTGTTCAAACGAAAAGAGACTTCCCTCTACACACAAGTCCTGAAAGCATTTAGTACCTAATCTATCCCATTCTTTAAAAGCCATATCAATCATAGAGGGTTTAAAAAAGAATTAGAAAAAATGGGACTCGAAAGAGAAAATCTCAATAAGCCAAAGTATTTTCAAAATTGTATCCAAATTCTCAGTGTGGTTAACTACCAGATTATCAGTTAACTTACTCAGAGACAAAAGAAGTGAGGATCCAAGAAGAGAAATAATAGAAAATTTATTAGCAGAGTTAGCTTCTAAAAAAACCCACCTCGGGCAATCCTCACAATTTGTGTAATATAACCAGAATGTAAGATTTCTTATATTAACTGCCCAATAATAAAATCTAAAGTTTGGTAAGGCTAATCCTCCATTCTTTTTATCTTTCTGAAGATGAATTTTATTTCATCTAGAACGCTTATTCTTCCATATATAAGAAGATATAATCGAGTCAAGAGAATCAAAAAAAGATTTAGGAATAAAAACCGGCAGTGCCTGGAAAAAGAAGTATAAATTTAGATAATATATTCACTTTGATAGAGTTAATTCAACCAATCAGCGATAACGAAAGAGGCGACCAAGTTAATAGTATCCTTTTTACGTGATTCAATAGGGTAAGAAAATTTTCTTTAAATAGATACTTATAATTTTTAGTGATTGTTACACCTAAGTAGGTAAATTGGTTTCTTACAATTTTAAAAGGAAGGTTAGAATTTGTTGGTATCAAATTGTTCAAAGGGAAAAGTTAACTTTTATGTAGGTTTTATTTATAACCTGAGAATTGGCTAAAACAGGAGAGTAAAGAAAGCGCATGGGGTAATGAAGTCTCTACATTAGAAATAAATAGCAGCAGGTCATCAGTGTACAGCGAGACTTTGTGAATAGTGTATCTCCTTAAAATACTGGTGATATCATTAGATTCTCGAAAGGCAATGACTATGGGTTCTAAGGCCAGATCAAAAAGCAAAGGGCTCAGCAGACAGCCTTGTCTAGTGCCATGTCGAAGCTTAAATGGTTTGGAATTATGAGTGATAACCCTAGCGGAAGGAGCTAAATAAAGTAATTTAATCCATTGAATGAAAACGGGTCCAAAATTGAATTTTTCTAAAGTTTTAAATAAATAATTCCATTCAACTCTGTCGAAAGCTTTCTTAGCATCTAGGGATACCACACATTCTGATATCATGTTAGAAGAAGAGTAAATAACATTTAATAACCGACGAATATTAAAGTGAGAATATCGATTTTTGATAAATCCAGTTTGGTTATCGGAAATGATAGATGGTAAAATATTTTCAGTCCTATGTGCCAAAACTTTAGATAGAATCTTAGTGTTAACATTAAGTAAAGAAATTGGTCTATAAGAAGAGCATTCAGTTGGATCCTTATTCTTTTTAAGAATAAGCGAAATGGAAGCCTCATAAAAAGATTGAGGGAGTCTGCCCAACTTAAATGAATCCGAAAAAACTGAACATAAGTGAGGTATAAGCAGTGAGGAAAAGGTCTTGTAAAATTTTCCAGAAAATCCATCTGGCCCCGGAGCTTTCCTCAAACGTAATGAGCGCACAGCCTCAACAATTTCCTCAAAAGAAATGGGTTGTTCCAACAACTTTCTGTTGTCGGCAGAAATTGTAGGAATGTTTATTTGATCTAAAAAATTGTTTGTTACAGTGTTATCCTTAGAAGATTCAGAACTATGGAGTTTAGAGTAAAATTCTCTAAAAGTATCATTTATTTCTAAATAATCAGTTGTCTATCACCATTAGCTTTGCATATTTCTTTAATCTGCTGTTTAGCTATAAAGGTTTTAATTTGATCAGCCAATAATTTATCTGTTTTATCTTCATGAATATAAAATTGACTTTTATCTTTTAGGAGTCGGGTTTCAATTGGATAAGTTAAAAGGAGATCATATTTAGTTTTAGTTTCAAAGAAGACTATAATTCAAGGCCAAATTAAATTTCAGCACATGGTTTGCTCAGAGAAAGGAAATAATCCATCATACATTAGGAGCCAATTAAGACCCATGCCAGATATCTGGGTGAACCTCCAATGATTATTCCAGTATATCTAAGGTGATTTGAGAAAGTAGTTGAGTATCAGATGACTGCGTACAAATATAAAGCTAGTGCTGCATGGTGTATGAATAGGTTTTTGAAAGGGGGAGCCCAGTAACATGAAAAGTTAGGAGAGACTTGCATTTAAAGAACAGCTTTCAGAGAATCTCAAGAATTTTCCAGCCAGTGAAATGTTGTCACTGATCTAATGCTGAAACAAAGCTGATGATTTACACATAAGTAAGCTACCACAAATAATATTGTGATGCTACCAAATGATCTGTCAACATTATGTTGGTTGAAGGATAAATATAAGCTAGGACCGAGAGAGCCACCTGTTCTTATTCAAAATACTGCAATAAAAGCTGTGGCATCTATCTAATGCAGAACTTAATGAGTACAAAACTAAGAAATACATATAATAAACAGTACACTTAATGCCTTTTTTTTTCTCCCTCTAGGTAAAAGCTCTTCCTGGAATGGGGACGACAATTGATGTCATTCTCATCAATGGGTATATGAAGGAAGGAGATACAATTATTGTTCCTGGTGTTGAAGGGCCTATAGTGACGCAGATTAGAGGCCTTCTGTTACCACCACCTCTCAAAGAATTGAGAGTGAAGGTATGGAAAATAATGCAGATTTTTAAAGCTAATGCTGGTATTTATCTTGCTAGATTTGAGTGGTAGTATTGCAACATTTAGTTATATAGCTTTATGGTCGTACTATCCCATGCAAAATAATGGTAAAAATGTCTCTAAAGCAAAATTCCAACAATATACCAAATTTCACATCACAGTTTTAATTCACCTGTCTTTGCTTATTGCTTTTAACTTCTGTGTGAATGAATTTTAAACTTCTGTTAAATAAGCAGATTTTCTCTTAATAAATGTCTAATTAAAAAAAGTTGAACTGCTAATTGTTTTCATATGCAATTAGCATAATGAAGAAAAATTGCATGTAGTTTTGTTATCTGCCCCTAACCGGAAAAGAAATGCACCTGCATTTGTCATAATGGGGCGACAAGTGGCTAGATAAGGATGAACTGTGAAGAAATAGTAGATTTTAATCTCCAGAATCCATTGAATTAAAAGTTAAGTTTGATCGAGGCATGACTGTGCAAGCGCATGGACATCAGCCAGTTAGAACTGCGAGAAGAGTTTAAAAGGAGACGGTTATTTCTTCAGTGGTTTGATCGAGGTACAACTGTGCAAGCGCGTGGACATCAGAACAGCGAGAAGAGTTTAAAGGAGACTGCTTTATAGAGTGGGTGATGGAGTAGAGGGAGACAGAGTAGGAGGGCTTTGGCTCAACAGGACTTCAGTGATAACGGATTGAGATGGGGTAGGCCACTCAACGCTAGCACACCTCAAGGATGTGTGCTTAGCCCACTGCTCTACTCTCTCTACACCCACAACTGTGCGGTTAGGCACAGCTCATCTGTACATTTGCCAACGACAGAGCTATTGACAGAATTTCAGATGATGACAAGGTGGTGTACAAGAGCAAGATAGGTCAGCTGGTTGAGTGATGTCATAGCAACATCCTTGCACTCAATGTCACCCCCTTCACCCAGGATATATCCTCTTATTGCTACCATCAAGGAGGTACTGGAGCCTGAATACACATACTCAGGAGCAGCTTTTTCCCCCTTTGCCATCAGTTAATTGGGGCAGCTGCTTATTTGGGACACTACTGCTTAGTTGAGACAGGACACTGCTGCCAAACAGTTTCTAACTAATATCAGACATCTGCACTTGTCTGTCATTAAACACTACACCATGTTTAGAATGATCTATTTTTGTGTGTGCTTGTGTTCAAAAAAACAACAATTTTTGTCACGGATAGTTGTCAAGAAATAAGCAGTAAGATCATTCGTAACTGTTTTGGTCACTCTAGTTTCAAGCATTCAGGCTTGGGGATGCTAGAAATGACTGTTAGACATTAAGAAGCAAATAGTTTTTAAGTAGCGTCAGTTGCGTGTGCTTGTGTTGTGTTATACATTTGGGCAGATGGGTGCCGATTTAAAAAAAAAAATCAGTGATTTTTTTGATCATTTTGTTTTTTGTTTAGACTTTATACAGGAAGGCAATGAAGGTAGGCCATTATCTGCACTAGATGTCAGCGCTGATTTTGTTCATTTAAGTGTATAGTTTTTTACTCAGTTAAATGCTAGTTGGCTTTATTATGCCCTATAACTATTTCCATGAAACTTCAGCTCATTGGGGCAGCCACTTAATTGGGCCAAGATGTACTGGTTAGTGATGTTAAGACCAGTTCTGATATTTTAGTCCTCTCAAAACGAAAGCTAGCATTGCATTTACCTTCCTTGCCAGCGACTCAACCTACAAGTTAACATTTAGGCATCCTGCACGAGGACTCCCAAGTCCCTTTCTGATTTCTGAATTTGCTCCCTGTTTAGAGAATAGTTGATTGTTTGGAGGGATGTGTACTACAAGTAGCCAAAATCCATAATGTTTAACATCAATATGCTAAAACTGTGTAGTGTTAAATTGACTCACTATTAGAGATGTAGATTAAAGTATTTTTATGCTGATTCACAGCATTAAACATTAGATGCTTGACTTTATATAGTATTGAAAAATGTTATGAATTGTAAATATCATCAATATTTTATAAGAGGAATATTTCTTCCGTATTTCATTACAGAGTAGAAATGGAGCTTTCTTGAGAGTTCAGTCTGGATCATATTGGTATTCAAAACTTGTGGGGGGGGGGGTGAAGGGGAGAAAATCAAACCACATCACTGTTCCTGACTGCCTGTGTTCTAGGATACCAATCTGGAAGTGAATATGTAATGTTCTTGTATTCTGATTTTCATTTTTAAGAATAACGACAGTTAAGCTGAAATGGGCTAAAGAGAATATACTATGTAATTACAGTTGTGTTTTTTTTTCCCTGTAGCCTTCTATGCACCCGAATTTACCAGAAGGAAATATGGGATTATTAAATATAATTGTTTTTTTTTGTCCTGATGATTTTGTTCATATTTGTTTTCTCTTTCCCCCTTAGAATCAATATGTGAAGTTGAAGGAAGTCTGGGCAGCACAAGGTGTAAAAGTTCTTGCTAAAGATCTGGAGAAATCTCTTGCAGGTTTACCACTACTAATAGCTCACAAGGATGATGAAATTGCTGTTCTAAAGGTCTGAATTGTGACTTCTTGATAAATGTGTGACTTTGAAAAGAAAATACAGTGCAGGCTTATGATACAGAGGGGTTGTGTTCTTAGAACCCTTTTTAACTGTCCAATCCCACTTGATATGTGAAGTTGCTTTCTTATTAGAAATTTTTCTCAATAGTAGTAGTCTCATGGGTATGCAATCTACAAGCATGGGACTGCTGATTGTATAGTAGGTCGAAGAGAAGTAACCAAACAATATGTAATAGCCATATCAATGGAAAAGATTAGCTTGTCAATTTCCAAAGCAAATGTCTTTATTTGTCTCCACGTATAAACTAGTTCAATTTTTTTTTACATACGTTTGATTTATTTGTGTTTTTTCCACATTAATTCCAAAAGAGTGAAATTTTTTTCAGTGACTCAATTATTTTTGGTAGCGATTTGTGAATTTTGTAAGATTGAGCTGTTGTAACATGTGAGTACACTGTAACTGCATATGCTAGAAATTTAAAAAATTGGAAAATGCTGGACATATCTGAAGTTTCTTTCAACTCTTCCTTTCTAAATCTTTAACTTCTGACATTTTGTAGTTCTGATGAGAGGTTATTAATCTGAAGTGCTGAGACTATTTCTCTCTTCACAAATGTTGCCTTACCTGCTGGGTATTTGCAGTATTGTTCTTTTTATAGCAGATATTTTAAAAAATCATTCTGCTTATGTTTTAAGAACTTACTGAAATCTCTTAAGAATCTTGCACAATGTGTTTATTATTGTCATAATAGCTGATCACAATCAGCATATTATAAAACTTCAATTTTTTTTGTAACAAATATTAACTTAAAAAAACAATGGTAATTGTACCCAAATACTTTCTTGTGTTAGAAATATCAGACACATCCTGGTATTTGTGCTTGGAAATTGGCTGCTTTCCTGTAATGTGATTAAGTACTTAGTTAAGTATCTGGTTTGTTTGCCTTACTTATCGATTCTGCCCCCACCCCGCCACTTTTTTTTGGTAACTTACTGTCAAGATGTTTAAGTGGAAAAAAAAGGTAAATTGGAGTTTTTTTGTTACTCTGTCGGCCTAAGCTAACATGCTAAAGATACAAGATCTGGTCCCTTATCTGATGGTCGATCATATTTAAAAACTTTCAAGTGGACTAAAAATTTTAAGTTATTATAATTATTCGAAAACAATTCAGGACATGTTGAGTATTGAGAAATTAAATTCATCATGGTAATTACTCGAAAGTTCTTTGGGGGGGTGGGGGAGAAATATCCTGCACTTTCTTTATTATGTCTAATTCTAATTGTGTCTAATCTATGTCTAATTATGTCTAATGAATGTCACATTCATTCAAATGAATGTGATCATACTTGTGTTAGACTTGGTTGGTGTAGGGTTGTGAGCCTGAATGCATTCAGCATCTCTCACTTCTAGCTAGGATAGTGAATCCAGATAGAGTGGCAGCACAGGCAGATTGGTATCAGACTTGTACTCTTCTGACTTCCATATTTCATAGCACATTTGAATTGAAATGATACGGTAGATAGCTGGCAAATTTCACTGTAGTACCATCTGGCCTCTTATCAAGAATCCACTTCATGATGTCCAGTAACATAATTTAATAATTATTTTCTCTCCGAGCAAGATTTAAATTGGCTAGTACTATTTACTTTTTCTTAGGACCACATATTCAGGTTTTACCTTATAATTGGCATTTAATATCGAGAGCTATTTGAGGGCACTTTGTTCTGTACAGAAACTGGTATATACAAACGTTTGTAGATTAAAAGCTTGCATGCCTATTGTGGTGATGTTTTCAAAGAAATTAGAGGGATATAATGTGTATGTGTGTGTGTGTATGTATATATATAGATAGACACACACACACTTTGGAAATATTTGTACTTCTGTAACTTCAGTAGTTTTTAATCTTTAAAAAAAATTAATTGCTTTAAAAAATGACTAGCATTATGCTGTCATCAACAGGATGAGCTGGAGCATGAACTGAAACAAACGCTGAGTTCCATTAAACTAGAGGAGAAAGGTGTTTATGTACAAGCTTCGACACTGGGCTCTTTGGAGGCACTCTTAGAATTCCTTCGACAGTCAAATGTGCCAGTATGTATTAAAAATTTAAATTTATTTTTCAAAAATCTACTTTTTTATGTTATGTGCAAAAATTGCATTTGGTTAGAGGTTGGATTAAAAACCAAACCAGATTAGGATGATCTTCCAGTAAAGACATGAACGAATCAGATTGTTTTAGCCACTTAATTAAATTTAAAATCCCCTGTTGCCATTACCAGGTTTCATACTTTTGTGCCCAGAACAATAATTCTTATCCAGTGAATTAATCAGTGTTCAGTTTCTCCTTTGATTTGACTTCAGTAATAAATTTAAGTTTATTTTTTTTTTCAGTATGCTGGAATTAACATTGGACCTGTCCATAAAAAAGACGTAATGAAATCTTCAGCAATGCTTGAACATGATCCTCAGTAAGTGTCAAACAAGGTGTTTAAAAAGTTCAATATTTTGTGCAGAACATTGAAAATAGAGCAAAATTAAGCCTTTTGCTATTTCACATCTAATAACTTCAAAAGAGGTTCTCTTAGCAATGCTTTGTAGATCAACTTTCTGTAATATATCCAGGATAATGAAGAGAAAACTGATGAAATCCTGGAATTGTTTGAGACCCAAGGCTGAGGTTTGAGTTTCTGTCAAATTGTAATATTGTAATTCCAATGATATATTTGTTCTCTCCAACTTATCCATGTAGTCCTCCAGTTATTCTCTCTGAGTCCTAACCTTCTTGAAGGTTTTGATGAATTTATTTCCTGTCTCCAATCAGGCATTGAATTTCAGATCATAACTCAGAGTTTTAAAAAACGTTTTCTTTTTCCCTTGCATTCCTCACCTTGTACCTTTCATCCAGCTAGTTGCTGGGAACTTCCCTTTTATTTACGGCATCTGACCCAGCTATTACCAAATCTTCTCAATCTTCTTTGCACCAAAGAAAATATCTCTAGCCTAACCCCGCTAAAATTCATCATTCTGATTATCTCATTATCTTATTTCACTTAGTTCCCAAATAGATGCAGTGTCCTACTTGTGGCCTGATCAGTATTTTATTTATGCAAGTTAGAACATAAAGAAATAGAATCAGATGGCCATTTGGCCTTTGACATCTGCCCCATCGTATGATAAGATCATTGGCTAATATTTTACCTTAGTACAACTTTCTGCACTAGTGCCATATCTCTTTATTTCCTTAATATCTAACAAAAAATTTACCAAATTCTGACTTCAATGACTAAGCCTTCACTAAGCCTCGAAGATTTGGAATATTGCATTCTTTTTTGGTATGTGTGACCCCTGTGATTTTTTTTTTGACAATTTTCTCTCTGGTATCTGCCTTGCTAAGCCCAGTCAGAATTGTTCATGTTTCAGTAGGGTCCAGAGCTCTGCTGCTTCTTCATTATGGCCTCAACCCTGGAGTTCTGAATTCTCTCCTGATTAATCTCCTAAAGGCTGCTCAGGAATTAGGTTAAATGTAATTTTTAAGTGATGAGACTATTCTTGTGTTCTAAACATTTATTGCATCCCCCAGAAAACTAAGCATAGATGTGAAGCAGATATATTAGATGAATATTGAATACTTTTTTCCTTTTCAGTTTGCTAAATTATTGAAACTGTCTTATGTGGTCATTTAACAAACCCATGCATAACTATCTTTATGACAAAATATCGATATTCTGCAGCATTAGTTGAATGCATGAGGCTGTTGAATGGTTGATATAGTTCATTGTTTGTAGTCATAGTAGTAGTCATACTTTATTGATCCCGGGGAAAATTGGTTTTTGTTACAGTTGCACCATAAATAATAAATAGTAATAGAACCATAAATAGTTAAATAGTAGTATGTAAGTTATGCCAGTAAATTATGAAATAAGTCCAGGACCAGCCTATTGGCTCAGGGTGTCTGACCCTCCAAGGAAGGAGTTGTAAAGTTTGATGGCCACAGGCAGGAATGACTTCCTATGATGCTCTGTGCTGCATCTCGGAGGAATGAGTCTCTGGCTGAATGTACTCCTGTGCCCACCCAGTACATTATGTAGTGGATGGGAGACATTGACCAAGATGGCATGCAACTTAGACAGCATCCTCTTTTCAGACACCACCGTGAGAGAGTCCCCACAGCATCCCCACAACATCACTGGCCTTACGGATGAGTTTGTTGATTCTGTTGGTGTCTGCTACCCTCAGCCTGCTGCCCCAGCACACAACAGCAAACATGATAGCACTGGCCACCACAGACTCGTAGAACATCCTCAGTATTGTCCGGCAGATGTTAAAGGACCTCAGTCTCCTCAGGAAATAGAGACGGCTCTGACCCTTCTTGTAGACAGCCTCAGCGTTCTTTGACCAGTCCAGTTTATTGTCAATTCGTATCCCCGGGCATTTGTAATCCTCCACCATGTCCACACTGACCCCCTGGATGGAAACAGGGGTCACCGATACCTTAGCTCTCCTCAGGTCTACCACCAGCTCCTTAGTCTTTTTCACATTAAGCTGCAGATAATTCTGCTCACACCATGTGACAAAGTTTCCTACCATAGTCCTGTACTCAGCCTCATCTCCCTGTATTGGAATCTTATCAACTACATGGCCTTGTCCTTTTCACTAGTTAGCCCTTAGAACATGGGTTCCAATACCTGAGACAGGACAGTAAAATTTTGTTAATCACACTGATCTGTCTGGAGGAGGTGGAGGTGGAGAGGAAAAAGGCTTAAAAAAACTGATCTTTGCATGTTATTTATGTTACCATTGCTATGACTTAAACAGAATAAAGTACAATTGTATCTGTATAGACAATTGGGAAGACTTCATTTGGAGGCTTTGAATTAGAATTTGAAGTGTGCATCATAGAAAAGTGTTCACTTTGATATTTCATCATGGTGACATCTGAAAGAAAATAAATTAGCGTTGTTGAAAAACTAGGTAAACTTGGGAAATCTCTAAATCTGATTAAGTGAAATAAGTAAGAAAAGTTTGTTCTCTTTAGTGGGAGACGTATAGGAACATAATCCTAGATTTAAAAAGAAATTGGTTTGCATACAACTTTAAGATTATGGAACAAAATATAGAGAAGATTAAATATGGAGAATTGTGGATGAATGGGAACAGACAGCAGGAATTAGAAAAGCTTTGGCCAACAAATTGGTGGATATGGTTCAATGGTGTGAGTTTTCTTTCCTAAGAAAATTATAACGTTTGTACTCTGTAATCTGCTGAGGTTCAGTCTTGTATAATGAATTGATCTGTTCTTAACTTCAATATCTTTGCAGGTACTCAGTCATTCTTGCTTTTGACGTGAAGGTTGAACGTGATTCCCAGGAGCTTGCTGATTCACTTGGAGTAAGGATCTTCAGTGCAGAAATTATTTACCATTTATTTGATGCTTTCACAAAATACAGACAGGATTACAAAAAACAAAAACAGGAAGAATTCAAGTAAGTTCAGGGCAGCTAAACATACTGAAAGGTATTATGTAACCAGTTTTTCCTTTCATATAATTTAGATTTTATGATGTCATCTTTATCATGAAGGCTTTGTTCCTTTAAGAGCCACGACAGGGAGACTGATGACTGCAAAATATGGTCCACGTTCTTTTAGCAGGGTGATGATTGTCTTGAATATGTGCATATGAATTTTCAAATCAGATTTTTGTAAGCTTGATCCTTGCTCTTTTTTTTTGATATCTGAATTTTGCTTTATAGGCATATAGCTGTTTTTCCTTCAAAACTACGAATTATTCCTCAGTTCATTTTTAATTCTCGAGATCCAATTGTAATAGGAGTTGCAGTGGAAGCTGGCCTTCTGAAGCAAGGCACTCCAATATGTGTTCCTTCAAAAAATGTGAGTTTTCACTGGTTTCACATCTTCATACTTCCATTTAACAGCAAAAGAACACACTCTCTAAATTTTAATTTTGTCACATTTATCAACTTGTCTGTGGCTTTTTAGTTTATGTTTGTAGAAACATACATAACTAAATACCAGGGAAACTGAGTGTGAATTAATGTCAGATTATTTAATACAACTAGAGGCACTTCGTTTAATGGGTCCTGCCTCTTATGATTTGACCCTTCTGTTATTATCCTGTCTGCAGTGGACCTAATGGCAACTTATTTCTTCTAGTTTATTGATATTGGAATTGTTACCAGTATAGAAGTGAATCATAAACAAGTTGATGTTGCCCGGAAAGGTCAGGAGGTCTGTGTTAAAATAGAACCTATACCTGGAGAGTCTCCAAAAATGTATGGACGGCACTTTGAAGCTTCAGACTTTCTTGTCAGCAAGGTATGTTTGTTTTGTATGCCTATATTTCTTGAAGTTGTTTTATCTTTCTCCCTGCCCATGGAAGTTGGCACTTGAATTGTTGTGGTGCAAGATTACTTCTTTAAAAGACCCAAAGGGATGGATAAACTTGACTGTTGTTATTTGTGCTTCATTACCAGGAGAAGAAATACTCGATTGCATAAGAAATAATAACTTTGCAATTAAATCACTGCAGTTATTCTGAACAAATCCACATATGAATGCATTTAACTGTTTAATGTTCAGACAACAATGGTGCCCAATATCTATCTGGGAAATTTGGCAGCAGCTCCCAGGCTGTACAAAAATCCAGTTTACTCCTATAACTATTTTCCTCTGTTCTTCACTGGGAATAGCTCCTTGCTATTCTGCATATGGAAGAAAGTAGACTTGAAATTGGACTTGATATTGTCTGCCTTTGTGGTCACTGCATTTTCAGAACATTTTTACATCAAAATGGGGGATTTTAAATGAGTGGTTTAGAAGTTCTGTATCTTCAAGTTCAAGTTTACTGTCATCTGGCTGATTGTCCACAAACGAAACAACCTCTGTCCGGACCACGGTGTAGCCACAATACATATATCATGCACACCATATAAAACAATATATTATCATATTATCTAATAAAGTGTAATTCAAAATGCATATAAAGTGCGCAGCACAGGTAAACAGTTTGCTGTCCTAATGATGAGACCTCGGTGGGGGCTGGGTATTTATTAAAATCGGTTTTTCTTCTGAAAACGGCTATGCTTAAACCCAGCCCACCGTGGGCTTCGATGTACCTGTAAGTGGAAGTGTTTCAGGAAAAAACCACAAAGAATTTGCTTGCTGTGAGCGCGTTTTTAAAGATGCCTTGGGGACGATTTTGGAATTTCGCTCCAATTTAAACCCAACTCTAATCCCCTTTAAGACACCAATGCACCCCACCCGTATAGGACAGCCTCGTGTAGTCAGGTTGCTACCACCAGCCTTGGCAAATTCTTCGCCCGTCTTTTGTACTTCATCACCGACAGTTGTCCGGATGATTTCAGCATCATTACAGATGGCAGTAACTGAAATGATGGAATATGGAAGAGAGAGAGAGCTGTTGACTGTAAAGCCCGCCCACAGAGAAAACTGATAGGTCTACTTAGCACAAAGAGATCAAGCAGGATTCATTCATTTTCTTCCTTTCTTTTTTTCCCTCTCCCTCTCCCTCTCTTAAAAATTCGATTTCTGGGATATTGTTTATAACTTGTGGGCATCAGGGAGCTGCTATCGATATGTGAGAGACTCCCGGAACTCCCGGGAGAGGTGGGATATCTGCATTGCACACCCAGCACACTCTCAATTGAAGATATATCCTGATCTAAATCCTTCATGTCTTTCGCTCTTTACTCTTCTGGTATCGTAGCAAGCACTCTGTTGCTTATCCACTTTCAGAGTCGAAAGCTGCCTTGAGCACAAATGGATACAAGGTCATGATAGCGACACAAATTCTTTCTGAGAGGACACTGACACAAGGCAGCCATCAACATAGAAGCAATACAGAGCCTTAACCACAGCCTTGTGGCTGAACTGTTCTCCATTGTTTTCTGCATATTTCTTAAGAGTGAAGTTGGCACTACTTGGTAATGTAGTTGCTCCAAAGAGATGTACCACCATTCTATAGTCCACCATATTTTGGCTCAGGTCACCATCAGGCCATCAAAGAAGCTTCAGTAGTACTTTAAACTAATGAAACACTGATTAAATATCTGCCATGATCACCATTGGTTCTTTTATGAATCTGGTTATGACTCCAATCAGTGAGCTAGTAAGATCTGGTCTTGTAAAAGCTGAACATAGTGATATTCCCTGAGAAGTCGTTCCACAGTCAAACACAACACAAAAGTTTCCCTTTTCTGGGGTGATAAACACCATGATATGGAATATACCAGACTTTGCCATCACTGTGTTCCAGATCCTCTGCTGGCACTCTTTGGTCATAACCTTTGGAGATGACATCCTTCATGAAAGCTGTGTAGTCAGTGTGAAATGACAAATCCTCAAATGTTTTCCTTAGATTTAGCGCACACCATTCAGCAATCTTCCTATATTTGGCATGTTAACCTCCATTCTTTCTCAAAGGTAAAATAATCTGGCAGTGGCATCCACCAGTTTTGCATAATTTGTAACCAGCTCCATAAACTTGTGGTCTTCTCTTGACAAACCAGGTTGTTCATACTGATCGCATTCAGGGAAGTCTGTCTTCAGCTGCTGCTGCCAAAGCTCATCCAAGTTTTAAAAAAAAAACTGTCAGCTCTGGCTTTGCACTGTTTCTCCCATCACCATTGCCTCTTTTCAGTGGTCCATTCACAATCCAACCCAACATTGTTCCAATTGCACAAGGTCCATCATTAACACTGCCACGGCTCCAATGCTTTAGGCACATTTGTCCCTGTGAGCAGCTCAATTTCTGAATCAATCTATTGCAAATGGACACATTTCAGGTGAGACGATCCCTGGAGATCACTCTGTCGTGGAAAGTTCCCTTTGTGGACAGGTGTGCTTTCCTACATGTTAAGTAGTTCACAATAATTTTCACCATCTAAACACTTCTAATACTGAAACAATGTAGCTACTCATGATCTTCTCTTGCCCCATGGTGCATAAGAGAATGTGTGTCCTTTTTCCTGTGAGCTTCAGCTTGTTCATGAGGCCCAATGTGTAGAACACTACTGTACTTCCTCGATATAGGAAAGCGTGAATAATCATTGCCTTTTACTGGAGTTGTGGGAGGTTTGCAATTGTGATAGCCAGTCTCTGTGAGGCCATTAAGTATCAGTGCACTACTCACTGCTGTATCTGATTCTTTCATAGCCTGTTTTGATTCTGCACCCTTTTCATCAGTGAATGGGATGTTTGCCTCTGCATACTTTGCATGAAAGATGCTTCCTGAAATGCTGCTGATGTGCCTTGAACACAAACAACCAAAGCAGACACCATTTTTTTTTAAAAGGAAGGCAATCTTCTCACGGAGTCCTTTTCTTCAGCTGAGGGCACGAATCGAAAGTGTGTTCACCCTCACAGAGCAGACAAAACACCTTTGGCCAGCTACACCATTTCCATTCCATTAGTTCCAGGTTCAGTATTAGCTTTACTTCTCACAGTGGACACAGTTGTGGCAAAGCTGCTTCCTTCAGCCTTAGAACGAAGTTGTGGGTGAATTTTGTTCACACCTTTGCTTACTGCACATGATGTAGCATCCTGTATATTCCTAAATAGTGAGTCTGTAGCAATCTTTACTTGCCTTTCAATAAAATGAGCAATGTTGGTGAAAGTAATCTTATAGTTGTGCCTTTCTTGCAGTTTGCACTCCACCATTCTCCATATGTCCCTGAGCACATAAGGCAGTTTCTTTATGGCAATTGACATATTAGCAGGCATGTCCAGCTTGAGCATATACTGCACTTCTATGACATTACAACAGAAAAAGATGGTAGTCTTGAAGATCTTTCACACCTTCATATTTGATAGATACCCAAGAAAGCACCTTTTGCATGTATGGGGATGCATTTTTCTGTTCATTACCAAAATCTTCCTGTAGCAAATCCTTAGCCTTTACATATCTTTTCTTAGGGTCAACATGCTGGCAACTTCTGACAAGTTCGCTAGGGCAACCTCTGGTGTACTGTTCAAGGAAATAGTCACCATAGCTGTCAGTTTTGCTTTCAACGCTATTTTCAAAAGCCCTCATGAATGCATGATACTGCAATGGAACACCATCGAAGACTTGAATCTCTCTTCAAGGCAAAGATGAAATGCATTGTTGTGCCAATAAGGTTGCTATTTCATTTTGCTTCCTCATAATATCAGTAATACTGAAATAAGAGTGTTTCCATGCTGTAAGTGAATGGCCTCATGAGCCCTTCAATCTGTGGGATATGAAGTAGCTTTAGAGTACGTTCTTAGTGCAGGCTGAGCATGAGCATCCTGAACTACCTCCTGGGGGTTATGTTCATGTTTCACAGACACTTGAGGAACAAATGAATCAACATTGATTGTTGTTTTTCTTTGTGCCATTTCAATTTGCGAACTCACACCATAGGACTGTCCTGCTGGATCACTTTTAGCACTTGCCACACTTGAAGCCCTTAGCACATTAACTTTGGCCGCCTATGTGGCACTTCCTTCCTTCAACTTAAGTAGCTGCTTCCTTTTCTGTAGCTTTTCCTCTTGCTCTTCCAGAGCACATTTGTCCTTCAATCATTGTTGCTGTGTGATTAATGCTGCTAAATCAGCCTCAATTTTAATGCATACAGAGGAGATGGTAGATACAGAAGATGCTCTGCCTGCAGCAGAACTTTGAGCACTGACATTTGACACACTGTCACTCAGGTCTACATCATCCTGTAGGCCCTCTGCTGTATGCATAGTCAAAACATGGCTTGGAGTTTGAGAAACATTGTCTGATGGAAAGTGAGACGTATATCTAATGCTTATGTGAGAATGCTGTCCTTCGACTACAGTTCAGCATTCGACACCATATTTCCATCCTGGCTCGACAGGAAGCTCAGAGACCTCGGTCTTGACCCTGCCTTTTGCAGCTGGATCCTGGACTTCCTGACAGATTGCCGGCTGGTGGTAAGAATGGGCTCCCTCACCTCCACCCCTCTGACTCTCAACACAGGAGCCCCTCAGGGCTGTGTACTAAGTCCCCTCCTTTACTCCCTGTATACCCAGGATTGTGTCGCCACCCACAGCTCGAATCTGCTAATTAAATTTGCCGATGACACTACATTGATTGGCCTAATCTCAAACAATAACGAGGTGGCCTACAGGGAAGAAGTCATCTCTCTGACACAGTGGTTTCAAGAAAATAACCTCTCCCTCAACGTCGCAAAAAGAAAGGAGCTGGTTGTGGATTACAGGAGGAATGGAGACGGGTTAACCCCTATTGACATCGATGGATCTGGAGTTGAGAGGGTAAACAGCTTTAAGTTCCTTGGCATCCACATCACAGAGGACCTTAGATGGTCTGTACACACCAGCTGTGTGGTGGAAAAAGGCCCAACAGCACCTCTTTCACCTCAGATGGTTGAGGAAGTTTGGTATGGGCACCAAATCCTAAGAACTTTCTACCGGGGCAAAATTGAGAGCATCCTGACTGGCTGCATCACTGCCTGGTATGGGAACTGTACCTCCCTTAATTGCAGGATTCTGCAGAGAGTGGTGTGGACAGCCTAGTGCATCTGTAGTTGTGAACTTCCCATGATTCAGGACATTTACAAAGACAGGTGTGTAAAAAGGGCCCAAAGGATCTTTGGGGACCCAAGTCACCCCAACCACAATCTATTCCAGCTGCTACCATCTGGGAAATGGTACAGCCCTGATATGAGGGTCACTGTTGTCAGTTTAATGCCTCAATTCACTCATGTTACTTTCTCCTTATTGCGCCACTCACAATGAACCTTGTTCGCAAAACGCACTGGCGGTATTCGATTCAATAAATGTAGGCAACAAGCAAACCGTCCGCACATCCACAGCGCTTAAACCAGACTGAACAAACAGTCTTCAAATTCAAACATCGGCACTTCAATAAAACAAAGTGACGAACCCTCGGACAAACACAACATAACTGAGCAATGGTCCTCAATGCCCAGGCAGTGCCTCCCAAACAAAACTGTTCAAAGCACAAATACACAGTGTGAATCAGCAAAAGGTTGTTCACTTGCCACGAGCTGCTGGGGTTGTGATTACGAACTCGTCAACACATCTGAGGCAGTCCCTTGCCGGAGACCAGTGTTCATTTGGTATCACTTTTTTTTATTGACAAAAGTTAGCGGTTACTTGGAAAGAAACCAAAACCGCTGAGAGACTGTGTTCAGGGGATGACACTGGGTGATGAGCTTCCAAAATAACAGTTCCAAATCAAAAAATGTACGAGCAATCTTATAGCATTTTAAAAAAAACTAACTAAACTAAAACTAGCAATAAAGCAAGATTAATGTTCCAATTAACATAATATAAAAATTAATGTATGCAAGTGACTTTAGCAATCAACAAAAAAAAATCACCCACCGGCTCACTCCCTGGCTGTAACCAGATTAAACTGTACTTAGACAAAGTGTGAATACATAACTATACTCATTCATCTCTGCCACACCCCCAGCCACATGACAAATTAACATAATAAATGTGCAACACAAAATACTACAGAGAAACAGAAAATAGAAACATGGCTTCTACAGACTACTGTAAATTGTTCCTAATGTTTAGAATGTGGAGGGAAGGAGAGTTGATAAAAATGTGGGGAGGAAAAAATGAGATTAATTTAGAATTGGTGCAATTAGGTGGTTGGTCAATGTGGGCTCATTGAGCCAAAGGTCCTGTTCCCCAGCTGTATCTCTTCTGAACAAATCTGTTACATCTAGACCTGGTTATGCTGGCAGGTCTTCCTTTTGGGATCCAGCTTGACTAGGATAATGAGTGATGAATACACAAAGAATACTACTTTGCTAGAAGATGGAAGAGGTTGTAGAGAACACTTACAAGAAAACTATATTCATTTGGAGAGCAGTTTGTCAGCCTGAATGGCAGTGCTGACAAATGTTTGCAACAGCTCTGCTTTAAGGATAATGGCACTGAAATCTGCCATCTGTTATAGCCACAACTCAACCTTGGAGAGAGAGTTGTTGCAAATAGTTCAAAGGCTATCAAATTTTAATGCATAGGGTTCTTTCCAGGTTGGTCCTGCAGCTGTCTGTTTACCGTCCTCTGTAACCTAAAGTTCACTTAGGTGCTTAGTTCACAGAAAAACACTCATTCTTTACAGACTTGAGGATTTTTTTGACTTGTTTTTGACTGCATTTCCTGTGCTGGTCCACTGCTAAACCCTGCTCGTGGATAATGTAACAATAGAATCACTTTAATTGTCCCCAAACTGGCACTCTGCTCCTATTACAGGTCCTGGATCTATTTCTTTCACTGTATTGATTCTGAACCTAAACTGCAAAATACCTATTGGTCTTTGGATTGTTTACACCCAACTTAATCTTTATTTAAAACTTCCATTTTACAATTTGTTCACATCCGTTCTCTTTTGATGGTGATGAACAAAATATCACTGAAGAAATTAATGAAACTGGATTAATTTAGTAATTACACTGGTAAATGGTAGTTTGGCTTCTATGTTAAATAGGAATTGTATATTGTAATTGGTCCTATGAAATCTATATTCAAATTACATGTTCTGTATGTTCTCAAATTTTTTTTTGTGTAATTAAACTTTAGCTCCGCATTTTATGGTAAATTAATTGTTATAACTTATTAATACAAATGTTATTAGTAAGATCAATGAAATTATTTGATATTGCTTAGCGGCAGTTCATTATTTCAAGACTACCTGTTTTAGCCTTGGGATGCATTTGAAATATGTTGCGATATTAAATATATTCTGTTTAATAGTGGTATTTATGCTTACATGAGGACAGCAAAAAGCTGAAAACCTTACTTGAATCAGAGGATATATGTTTCTTTCACTCTTAACCAAGAGGTTCTGCAGATGTTGGAAATCCCAAGCATGGTTTTAACTTCAGTCTGAATTTAGATCTACTTTCAAATGACATAAAGAAGAGTAGTTTAATGCATAATATGTTTTTCTAGTATTAATAAGTGCAATTCAACTGTGTCTAAAAATGATAAAACAACCTAGTGTTTAACTCATGATAAACTGTGGCTATAACTGATCATTTTTTCACTTCCTAGTTTAATTAATTGAACTCCAAGCAAGGATTCTAGAAAGCATAGCAGGTTCAGTCAGCATTGAAAAGCATTACTGCTTTGGTTGACATTTCATTAGAACTGTTGTATATCACTTTTATACCTAATAAAAATGAAATGAGAGAAACTGACTCTAGGAATCTAATCTACCTTAAACAAACAGTCCCGAATCCTTAAGGCAACAAAATCCATAAAAAATGAGTTTGAAGATCTGCCACTGTGCATAAAAATTTTTAAAAGTAGCTATCTAGTTTTGTGCCTTTCCTTTCTACAGTACTACAAGTGATAGCAGCTTTGTGTACATTAAACAGATGTCAAATGTAAATATTAGAGGAGCATGTTGCTGAAACTCCTAAGACTGATAGCAAATATTGAAGCCCATTATACAAAGAAAATGAAGCAGTAGAGGGAAGAACAACATATCAAAGTGAAGACTACGAAAGTGTTGATCATTCTTAGAAGTTCAAAGTGATTTGTCTTTGTCCAAAAAGTACGTACAATAGTCATCTTTTGTAGCTTTGCCTGTTGAATTATAATATTTTGTATTGCAGATCAGCCGACAATCCATTGATGCCTTGAAAGACTGGTTCAGAGATGAGATGCAGAAGTCTGATTGGCAGCTTATCATGGAACTGAAGAAAGTATTTGAAATTATCTAACTAATGCAGTTTGTTTTCATTTCAAAACTTCAGCAAAGGGAGAATTGAGTGTGATTTAAGGTCTGTGCTTAAACAAGACTTTAATAATAAGCCACGCTGGAGTGCTGAGAGCCAGAATCCAGAGTAAAAAGTGGTTATAGCTAGTAAACGTTTTCCATGACAAACCAAAACACTTGCACTGGTTTGACAGTGATCAGTTTTACATATTATTACAATTCTCAGTGTGCCTGGTTATTTTTCCTGCTCCTCCCTTATCTTCAGTACCAGTTGGTATTTTTAAATCTTTCCTTTCATTACTTGGAACTTGAAAGTAGTGCTCCCTAATCGTTTTAACTGTGTGAAATAATGAATAAAGTGTTTGAATCCTGTGAACTACAGTGCAGAAGCAGTGTACAGCCTTTTTGACAAGTAATTTTGGACATAGCGAATTTTTCTCTCATCCAGGAACTCTTTCTCAGTTATTTCATTTCACATACTCTGCTTTTGTGCCTATGAAATTTTATAGGGAATTAGGTAAGAGGAGAATTCCACCTGCATTGTGGGGAAAAAAATATAGAGCAGCCTTTTATTGTTTGTACAATTGATGGTTGTGTGACCCATACTGTAAACTTTCAAAGCTGAAATCACAAATAAAGCTGAAGATGATGACATTTGTATTTCTGGCAATGTATCATTCTAAAATCAAATATAATTGATAGGTGGAGGGTAATTCTTGACTAAGTAAAGCCCTGATGACTCACCAAAAATGTGTACAGGGAAAAACACAGTACAATGTTTCAAAGGGGACCAAAATAATGGCTGGTTGTGTTGCCACTGTTTGAAAGGCTTCATTGCACAAATTCCACCATACACCATACTCCATAATCCAATTATTTTATTGTTCATTGAGCGTCAGTCATCTTCTAGTACTTCTCCCAATGGCCATTCTTTTTGTTTCAGCAATGTGTATTCTCTCTTCAATTAGTCACAGTGAAGTGTAATTCTATCTTTTGTGTCAATGGAACTGAATTCCCGATGCAAAGGCAGTGGTAACATGGGCAGGTTCTGACCGACTGACTTAAAAGAAACCGAAACCAAATTTTACTATTTGAATATCCCTCAAATCATTGACTTAGGCCAGACCTGGTGAATTGTTAGATGAAACATATGGGTGTAGATTCCCTTTGCCATCACTATGACTTGCATACCATGGATTTAGATTTGTCTTTGTGCTTTTTCAAATTTGAATGTATGTATTTGTCTTCTCTATTCTCACATTAAGCTTTCTTATTTTAAAAAAAAAACAAGCAAAAATGATAGTTACTCAAAGATTTCACTAACATTTTCATGATCCTGGGATTTTCTGTGATGAACCATTATAAAATGAGAAGCAGGTTGACTTTTGAAACATAAATGGATTACAGTGCTGATTTTTAATTTTTAAGTGAGAAAAGGTTGACTATTTTCCATTCTTTTTGACTGCCAGTTTTCACTGTTTTATCTTAGTTTCTCCCGTGCTTTCTGTCCTCAGTTTGTCTCTCCTTTATGTATTTCTGTCCAAAGATTTATTTTTATTTTGATCGGAATTCAGATTTGTAGACTGAAGAATTTTCAAATTCAGTAGCAGTCTTTAACATGCTATGTGTTATCTTTTCCAGACCAGGAATACCATTTTTATTATTTTGGAAATTTAGAAGTAAAGTGCTTTAAAGCTATTGAGAAGTAATAATTGATTGCAGTTGATGTGTAGTATGGTTGAGCTAACATAGTGCTTAGGTTTCAATTGTTTTACCCTAATTAAATCACTAAAACAGGATATTTTGCCATGATCATATTTATGTTTGTCAGGTCTTGTTTAATCTGACTGCTGTTTCCAACAGTAGTGACTTGGCTTCAAATATACATCATTAGCTGTAAAGTGCTTTGGGATGTTGTGTCTCTGCAAAGTGGATGGTTTATATTATTTCTGTTTTCATTATCTGTGACTTCAGTTGTTTTTAATCTTATGATTTATTTCCATTCCTCCAAACTACAAGCTTTATTTATCTTTGAGAACTTTTGTTTTTCTTGCTCTTAAAGAATATTGATGTTGATGGCCAATGAATCCTCTTAGTACATGTTTGATATGTTATGTGATTGATGTGTTATGGCAGCTCCTTCAATGTGTGCAACTCATCTGCATCGTCAGTGTGGCCTTCTGGAAGTCAGTACAGGCTATGCTGAAAGTGTGGACCGTCATCATCATCAGTGATCACTCGTAGCCGAGTATGATTCTTCTGGTGGTTGATCTAGTCACTTGTGGGTCTTGAGATGACTGAAGAGGCGGATCCATGATTCACAAGTCCTATTGCAGTGTTGGCAGGTGTAGGTCATTGAAGTGGTGGTGGATGTAACTGGTTGGGCTTTTCCCAGTCTCTCCTTGCATTGAAGCTGCTTAGTCTCAGCAGCATGGTGGAGGTATTCTTTGAGCTGTGCAGTCCCCTCATAGACAGTACTTCTCTAGCTTTTCCTGTCCTGTGCTAATTTCTCCCATCCATTCAGATTGATGTGGGCCTTGATATTATCCTTGAACCACCTTTTCTGCCCTATGGGAGTGAGCTTTGCATCCTTGGTTGGCCAAACAGGAGTTGTTTTAGGGAGGAGGGAGTCAGGCATACAGATAATGTGGCTAATCCATCGCAATGATGCATCCCTGTTTGACCCCTATATCAACTTTAAAAGATGCTGTTTCAGAGCCGCTGTTGCACTCATATCATGGTATAAGAGCTGCAGGACCTTGAAGTATTTCTCCATGCACCTGATTTTAGACAGTACCTGCCAAAGGGCAGGACAATTTATGGAGTCAAATGCTTTTGCTTATGAAATGGAAAAATTTGTTCCCAGGCTTTCTCCTGTAAAACCCACTGTAAAAATCATGTCAGATGTTCCTCTGGCTGGACAGAAGCCACACTGAGACTCAGGCAGAAGATCCTCTGCCAGAGGTGAAAGCTGGTCACAAAATTCAGGTGAGTACCTTTCCTGGTGTAGAGAGGAGGGAGATGCCTCTATAGCCTTCCTTTAGGATTTCTGCTGGAATTCCATCAGACCCAGTGGCCTTGTTAATTTCTTGCAAGTTGTCTGCCTCTCTTTAATACTGGGAGGCTTACTCATGTCCTCCTTCATGGGTCATTGTGGGATCTGGTTGATGAAATCAATGTCAACAGTGGTGTTACAATTGAGTAGTTTCTGAATGTGTTCCTTCCATCAAGTATTGATGGCATTATTGTCCTTTAGCAGCCTTTGTCCATCTTTGGAGCAACGAGAGTTTAGGTCACAATGGTGTTGGCTATACACTACCCTGGTGGCAATAAAGAAGCCCCTGATATACAGCAGCTTGCTGACTCTAGTGATATCTAGGGCCCCCTCCGTCCATCACCTAAATATACTGCCTGCTCACTCCTAACTGGATTACCGCATCCAGTGGGGTCACCAAACTGCTGTCTGAAACAAAAGCATATGAATTTTGGAGCCTGGAATGTGTGGATATTTATGGACAGTGAAACCAGTAATTGGCCTGAAAGACATACTGCCATCATCTCAAGAGAGCTGAGAAGATTCCAAATTGACCTTGCCGTCCTCTCTGAAATGCAATTGGCTGAGGAAGGACAATTGAAGAAGAGTGGATACACCTTTTTCTGGAAGGGGAAATCACAAGTGCCTCTGCTCCAACCCTAGACTCACCAGACAATGTAAAGAGAACTTCTACACTAGCCTAGACTGCATACTATTCGATATTCCTAAGTAAGATAAGGTCATTCTTCTTGGCAACTTCAATGCTAGAGTTGGCAGGGACAGCGACTTCTGGAAAAGCACAATTGGGCAGGAAGGTGTTAGCAACATCAACTCCAATGGAGTGTTCTAACTCTGAGTGTGCTTGACCACGTGTTGATCAGCACGTACTATCACCCAGTTCAGTATGTGGAGACTGCATTTGCTAGTCTTTGGCATTTGGATATCTCTTTGCCTTGTTTCTCCTTTCTGAAGTGCGGCACCAGAGGCCAAGAACTCCTGGCCTTTGTGGTGCACTATATGCATTATTGCTCACTTATTTGGAATTTGTTTTGATTTTTGTAACTGCTATGGTAGATAGGGTTAGGCAGCCCCTCGGGATTGTGGGGATGGTTTTATAGTTTGAGGTGTCTAGTGTGTGATTCACAGATCTTTTCTCTGATGGGGAAAATGGTTTGTGATGTGCTCCTTCTGCTTTTGTAGAGCTTCTGTGTGGTCCTGATGCAGGGCTCTGAATAATCCTAATTTACCCCCCCACTTTGGTACTGGTCAGAATCAGATTTAATATCACTAGGATATCTTGTGAAATTTGCTGTTCTGAGGCAGTAGTACATTAGGTTATTAAAAAAGAAACTGAGTAGCAAATGATATATTTAAATGAAATACAGAAGAAATTTGAACACTACCAACAGTTCTATAAAGCTAGTAGTAATTGACAGAGGACTTCATACACAATTTACACCATCAGCAAAAAACACCACATGCAGATAAAGGACTGCCTTCATACAATGCTATCGATGATTGCATCCTCCAAATCTTTTTTCATTGTAACATTCAAGGTGATTGCCGTTACCTCGAAATTCTCCATAGTTCCTAAATTGAAGTGGTGAAATTGTTTCATTTTCACTCCCAGCTGTTTCTGACATCTCCAAGCCTCAATGCTTGAAATCATAGTGAGCAAAACAGTTCTGAATTGTCTTGCTGCTTATTCCTCACCAACTACCAGTGACAAAAATCACTGCTTTTTGAACACAAACATGCATCTGACACCATTTAAAAACTGATTATTCTAGGTATGGTGTAGCATCTAATGGCCATACAAGTGTAGTGACTGATGCTAGTTAGAATCTGTTCGGCACGTCTCCTGCCCCAATTAAGCAGCAGTGTCCCAAATAAGCAAAGGGAATAATGGCAATTTTCTCAATTAAATTTTTTTGTTCTTAGAGATGCCTGATTAACTGATTGCCCATTTAACTGGAATTCACTGTATATATCAAAAATAAATATAGTGCAAAAAAAAAGTTTTAAAAAAAGTGAGATAGTTTACATAGGTTAATAGTCCATTAAGAAATCAGATGGTGGAGGGGAAGAAGCTGTTTCTGAAATGTTCCATTATGTTGCAGTTTTACGAGATGTTGATGGGACTGCACTTGGAGAGCATTATGCACAGTTTTGGTCCTGCTTTTATAGGAAAGTCATTGTCAATCTGGAGCAGTTTTACAAGATGGTTCCTGGACTATAGGGAGAGATTAGTAACCCTGTATCTTTATTCCTTGGACTGGAGAAGCATGAGTGTGACCTCAGACTTTTATAAAATCATGAGTATTATAGATAAGGTGAATAGCTGTAGACTTTTCCCGGGGATGGTAGTTCAGAACTAGAACATACAGTTAAGAGATTTAAGAGACATGAATGGTAACTTTACACATTGTAGTGGGTATCTGCAATGGGCTGCCAAAGGAAGTAGTTGAGGTGGGTATAAGTGCCACATTTTAGAGGTATTTTCTTAGATACAGACCCAGCTGGTGGCATAGTGGCATCAGTGTTGGACTTCGGGACGAAAGGTCCCGGGTTCGAATCCAGCCAGTCAGCTCCCCTGCACACTTTCCATCGGTGCTGGTGATCTCTTTGGAAACTTACCCAGCAGAAGGCAATAGCAAACCACTGCTGTAACTTGCCTCGGACGCAATTCCCCACTATGTCAGAGGCGTGGAGGGAAATCGCCCGCTAACTGGAGAAACTCCGGATGTGACGTACCTTTCCTTTTCTTAGGTACATGGAGAGGAGACATTTGGAGGGTTGTGTGCTGAATGCATACAGTTGGACCAGCAGAAGGATGATTGGAATGGATCAGTTAGGCTGAAGGCCCTGTTTTTATGCTGTACGACTATGACTCTAATTTGAAGAGTTTCCCATTAGTTCTGAAGATGGATACCTAACCCATAGAAAGTTGTTGGTGACATACAGTATTACAGTGAGAAAGATAGGAAAGGATAGTTTTCATCAGGAGGGAGACAAGATAGTGGTTTACTGAGGCTATTAAAAATAATTTTATTACCTGAAATTAGGTGAAAAAAATCATTCTTGGACACCCAGAAAAATATGCAAAAGATGCTAGCATTCTACAGTCACAAATATCTTAGGCTTGCTGTTAGAATATAGGAAGCCCAGCAACCAACTTCTGCACGGTAACCTACTGCAAAAACAATTTTCATGTTGTCACATAAATAATAAATATTGGCTAGGTTATGGAGGAATGCAAACACGAGGAAATCTGCAGATGCTGGAATTTCAAGCAACACACAAAAGTTGCTGGTGAACGCAGCAGGCCAGGCAGCATCTCTAGGAAGAGGTACAGTCGATGTTTCGGGCCGAGACCCTTCGTCAGGACTAACTGAAAGAAGAGATAGTATAGTAAGAGGAATGACAGGGTTTGACTTCAGCTGAGATTTGTGCTCTAGTCTCCAACAAGCTTTGAACCTGGAAAAGTGGTATAAACTGGCTGCATGACATGACAGACTAGGCACCTATTCATTGAAACATTTCTAGCAAAGGTGGTTTACAATGTAAATTGAAGCAGGTCTTGTCTCACAAATTGGTTAATATTAACATTATGCAGTACACAATTCTGGAGGTGAGCAGCACTTTAAACTAAAATTGAAAACATGCAGTAGTTTTCAAACCTGTTAATTGCTTAAAGTTTTCTGCTTCATTTGTACCTGTTTAGAGTTGGTTAAAGATAAATTATAGGTACTCATAAGAAACAAGTATTCCCCAATATCAAATGTAAAATTTATACAAAAATAACTAACTTCATTGATCATAAAAACTAAGTTTTGGTAAATTGTTTGAAATGCCAATATACAACGTCTTCTGATTTTTTTTAAATATGACAGTAGACAAAATGTTATGAATTCACAACAAACTTTTTTATTAAATAGAAGTAAACCACTAAAAAACAAACTTATAAACAACAATTCTGTAAACACAATGTATTCTACATACATACTTTATACAACACAGTTATTTACATGCAACTTCAACAAGAATTTGGCACACAATATTTGCCAAGGGGGAAAAAACCTACAAAATGTTGTTTATCAGAAATGTTTCATAAAAACACAATGCGTTTCTACCATGCAAATTTTAAGAGCTTCACAAAGGTTTTATGGCACAAGATGAGAGCTCCAGGCTCCAGTGTTTTACAGTTTTTAAAAATATCACCAGCAGTGTCTTTTCATGTAAATTTTAACATGCTTCCATAGATTTGTTGCATTACAACCTGAACATTGTCAAGAATGAAATCAAAAGCCATGTTCCACAGGGAGTCAGCAGATTGTTGGATTAGCCTGTTAAAAAATAGTAAATATAGAAAGTATAATTTTCCTTGGATTCTGGTAAACAGTGACTTATTATAACAATTATGCAGCAGCCTGGAGCAAAAATACATCAAAAGTGTCTGCATCAAATTATAAAAGATGAAAAAACAAACAAGCTAAACTATAACAAACTAAAACTTCAGTGAAATTCTGATCTGAAGAAAAATTATTAATGATTTGGTTGTAAGCCTATATCCAAAATATTAATTCTTAATTTGTCTGTAGATTTCTAGATATGTTAAATGACAATTCAAGACTTTCTGCCAAAACCACATTAGTATAGATTCATATCCCCACCTCCCCACTTAAGAGTGACAGGTACTATCAATTTGTCACTTAAACTATGCAAGATCAAACTCTATTGCCAAAGTAGCATGATCCACTGCCACTTCTGAATTGCACTAATGGTTAACATCATGCATTGTACTGATCTTTCTGATGTCATTTAATTAATGGCATTCAAATATGAAATGCTAACAGGTATTTTATATTTCAATGGTAGGTACTAAATAAAAACAGATAATATTTGCACTGGTGTCGTGACAGATTTGAAGATCAGCCAAACTTGTAACACCGATGATTACTGTGGCCACCTACCTTACAGACTGTGTAGCTAAGTTAATTTTCTTAACAGTGGTAAAATCTTATGTATTACTATTGTTTATTTTATGTGCAATAAGTTGTTGTATACTTAAAGCATGAGGTTCCAAGCCTTAGAGTACCAGCAAGGTTTTAAACTATAAGAATAAAAATGAGAGCTCCGGAATTAAAGTTATTTCAAAAGGAATGAAAAACTCAAGAGTACCAATTACAAGCAAGAGAAGAATCATGTATGATTTTCCTTGCCCAGCAAGTGCTAAGTTCAGCAGCCTTTCCAGAAATGTCAGCAAAATTCAAAGACTTAGATTTTATACAAACGTGTAACTGAATGGTTAGTAAGGGGGTGGGGGAGGAGAGCAGGAGTCCTTTGGTATGAAAAAGAAAACCAAGGAACCTGAAGTTTAAATAATGTGCTTCAATTTGAAGTCAAGGGTAGGAGAAATGCAAAAACTACTGATAGGAAAGAACAAAAGGAAGGAATTACCATAGGTAATGGTGATAGTTGCTGATTATATGATGAGGAAAAGCATTCCTGAAGAACAGAAAAAGTCCACTGCTCCACAGGGTAAAGATGGCCTCAATCTGATTTAGGCATTGGCAAAAGGACAAAATATTGTGCAAGTCAAGAGCATTTTCTTTGAAAGAGTATTTCAGATATTAAAGTGTGGAATTGTCACAATGGGGTTAGGTGAGTGGTGGAGGTTGTCATTAATAAATGGATGGATGAATGAACAAAAGGAGAAAGTGTATAAGATAGAAACACTCGGATTTATGATGGAGTCATGGAATGTACTATCACTAGAACAATTTGAAAGTTAAAAGTTGCTCGATGGGGAGGTGGGAAATGGTAACTTTATTTAGAAATGTACATCAAATGATTTGGAGAATTCCAAGGCAACTATTTAGAACCTAGTTGACTTGGTAAAACAAACTTCAATCCTCAGTAAATCCTAACTAGAAATATTCTTATGCTCCAGTGCCTTTCTATTATGGACCAAAAATCAAACTGCAACCTGGCACTAATTTTAATGTTGGTTGGGGGAGGGGCAGTACTATAATTTGTTGTTTAACTATTTAGGCAAAAATCCCTCTGGGGCAGCACAACAGTGGCAGCAAAATTATCATGTGGCATATATAATGGCAGGAGTCACTTACGCACAAGTTCCTGGAATTTCTGCAAAATGATAATAATGGTGTACGCTGTAGATGCACCATTACTATGGCACAAGCTTTCAGTAAATGCAAGCCCATTGAAGATTAATGGCGTACGACAAGAGTAAGTTTGAAGGCACTACCTTGAGAATAACAAATGTAATACAGTCAGCACCATGAAATTGGACAGAACTTGCAATAATAAATGTTTATGTTGGCCATAATAAGGAAACACAAAGGGGAGATTTTTTTTTCACTATAATCATTGTGACTGAGATCACAGAAAAATGTGGCAAGGGAATCTACTTTTCCTTAAAGGAGTTAGCAGATGTAACAGCAATGAAGGAACAGTGGGAAAGAGCATTTGCAGAAATCAGATATGCAAAGGAACAAGAATAGTCAACTGCTGAAAATGCTGCAAGACAGCAGTAAAAATACTTAAGCACAATTACATTTAGAACTATTATGGATTTACAACTGTATGTAGAGTAATGCTGTCTGTTCATGTACTAAATCCAATATAAAGTATATAAAACAGATCAGTCTAGCAACAGTACTGAACCAAGAAGCTACTGGATGTGATACGGGGAAAAAATGGTCATGAAATGTATTCAAGCAGAATAGGCAAATGACTGATTATTGAACTGGGAAAAATTACATTAACAAGAGAACTGTTAAGTATTATATGGAATATCCTACAAGATACAGCTGATTGAAGGCAGAAAAGTCTATATGTGAGGAGATAAATACATGTAAAGAATTGGAATTGAATGTGAGGGAAAGGTCTATTCATGTGAATCAGGTATGATCAAGATGATCAGTTATTTATCAGACCAAAAGACTGAATTTTATTCAGCCCTGATGACTGCCAACAGTAATCACAGAAGTTATTAGGAATGGTAATCTCAGCAGATGGGCAGCGTCGATTTATTTTAACAAAAATCTTAGCTATGCAGCATCAACAACAAAATAATATAACAATTCAGATTTATCATAAGTTACTTTAGATGGATTTGGCACAAAGGGATTTTTAAAGGGATGGCATAATGATGCATAGTTTAAAGGAGAAGCTTGAAACAGTCTTGCTGTGTATGATAGGTGACAATTTAAATGTGTCAGTCCAAACAACAATACAGAACATCATCTAGGGCCTTGAACAAGAGTAATTCCCAATATCTTGGTAACAAAAGGAACAACAAGTTAGTTATTAGTAGATCAGAAATGTCAAGAACATCTTTAAAATGTGATGTGTAAGACAGTTGCGTAGCAGAGTGGATTTTAAAATCTCAGACCTGCATTTGTACCCTGCCCATGTTTGGGCGACGGGGAGAGAAAACTACTTTTTTTTTCCACTATGTTCATAGTGAAATAAGTTTGTCACTGAGACCAAATTTATATTTGACCTCAACAAAACAGTAAGTTACGAAATCAATCACTGCAATTAGAATATCCATCACTTCCCTGGCACTGATACAGTGATCAGGAGCACAAAAATATCAATTGATTTAGAATGAACCTCACAATATTGTCACAACTAATCTCTTCTACATAACTTGCAAAGCATTTTTCATAGATCATATAAGACCCATCTGTTTCTAACTTGCAATGTTACTCAAAGATCACAGGATGATTACTTTGGGAAAATGGTAAAAGTAAGTATAGGGTCAAGATGCATATGGCCAATTCATGCCCCTTCCTTTTTTTCTTACATTACAATGGCTTCTCAGATTGAACCCAGTCTATTTTCTTGAAGACATAAAAAGTTGGAATCTGCATCTAATTTTAATTAGCAAATACAAACCAATGAGTTGCCTAAATTGGGGGAAAGGCCCTCCTTTGCTCATCTTGCAATCTCTACAGCATAGACAAGAAAGAATAAAGAACTGCATGAGGAATGCAGATTATTGAAAATTTCTGATGTACAATCCTGTGGTGCATAGAGGATATGAACAAGAACAAAAGTGATTCATAATTTATGAAAAATAATTTTACATTAGAGTAAATTTAACCATGCATAGCCAGAAGCAACTCCAACCTGGGGACATCATGATTTATGGAATCTAAACTTACATCCCACTAACAATGAAGATTTAAACTGTTAAGACAACATACAAAAATCATGACTCAAAACTCTAAACTATTTTATAATTAGCCACAGTTCAGCAAACAAATAAGATCAACTAAAAGTAGGACATAATTCTACAAAGTATACCTGAGTTGGATATTACAGTAAACACAATATATCTTGACACAAATGTACTTATTACCTTTTCATGTACTTAATAACGAGGTCCAACTTTTCTAGATCTTTTTCTTCAATGAGGTCAGTACAATACTTAACAACCTGCAAAATATCCTCTTCCACAGGTTCTATACAAATAAGTAAAAAAAAATTAGAGCATTAATAGAAATCCACATTCAAATCCGTTACTTTGTTTGTCAAGGACAATGCACCCTGTGCAATATAATTTTCTCTAAAGTACTTAATACCTGTCCAAATCTCTTACTAATTCTCTGAAACCTCTGTGGCTACGATTTGAAGCAGAAATTTAACAACTGGAACAGCCTGCACCACTTCCCCCATTTTAACAACTAAATAATTCACTGCTGTGCCATGTAGCAAACTTCAATCAACCCTAGCATTCCAGTTCATCTGTGACACTGCCAAGCTGTAGTCAACCACATTCTGAGTTGTAGAGTAAACTTCAGCATCATATATTGAATAGAAATCGGGTCATCTGAGTTTTATTAAACCAGGAATTTCATGCATTATCCGACCTACTGAAATTGTACTCTAAGCTCTGAAGAGCCTAAGAGCTACATATAAACTTCCAAAATGTATCACTGAGCTGCTATGAGTATGACATCTATTAATCCTGTTGCCCAGAACTTGGTCTGTGGCCCTCTATGCCTAAGCAATTCAAATGTTCGAGACACTTCTTGAGTGCTGTCAATAACCCATTGCTAGCCACACTCTTGAACAGCACTCCAGGCACTTAACACTCTCTGGGTGAAGAGGCCCTCATATCCCCTACAATTCACTTCTTTCTTACTCAAAACCAATGTCCTCTACTTTAATTTATCTAGTGTTGATATGGGAATTTTTTTTCTGCAATCTATCCTAACTATACATTCCAAACATGTTCCCTCTGAACCAGCTCTGCTCTGGAGAGAACAGATCAAGCTTTTCCAGTCACTCCTCATCAATTAACTACGCCGTCTCATGCATTCCTGGTGAATCTCTCCTGAACTCTCACCAGGTCAATTACATCCTTCCTGTAACTTGGTGACCTTAACTGTTTGCAGTAGCCCAGCTGAGGTCTGAGCAAGGTTTCATAAAATTGGAATACAACTCCCTACTACTGATTTCATTGAGGGCTAGTATCCCATCTGTCTTCCTCACATTATCTACCAACATTGCCGCTTTCAGGATTCTATGAATTTGTCCTCCAATGTCTCTCCATTCATCAATACTTTCTAACTGCCTTTCATTTGTTCTCCCAAGATGCATCACCTTACATTTGTCTGGATTAAACTTGGCCATTTTTCAGCCCATTTCACCAACACATCAATATATGTATCTCTGCAGCCAACGAATACCGTACACACAATCAAAAACCCCACCAGTCTTTATGTCAGCCATGGAATTACTTTGCCTCCCAAATCAACATGCAAGTCATAGAAAACTACAGCATAGAAACAGACCATAGCCCTCCATCCATATACCTATCCAAACTTCTCTTACATGTTGAAATTGAAATCACATCCACCACTTGCACTGGCAGCTTGTTCCATAATCTCACCACCCTCTGAGTGAAGAAGTTTCTATTCATGTTTCCCCTTAAACATTGCACATTTTACTCTTAACACATGACCTCTAGTTGTGGTCTCACCCAACCTCCTGGAAAACATTTACTCTCTCTTTACATTTACCCTATCAATACCCCTCATAATTTTGTATACCTCCATCCAAACAAATTTCTCCTCCATTTTTTACGTTCTAGGGAATAAAGTTCTAACCAATTTAATCTTTCCTTAATAACTCAGGTCCCCCAGTTCCAGCAACATCCTTGTAAAGTCTCTCTGCACTTTCAATCTTATTTATATCTTTCCTGTAGGTAGGTGACTAAAACGGCATACAACACTCTAAATTAGGCCGCACTAATGTCTTATATAGCGCCTATAAAAAGTATTTACCCCTCCTTGGAAGTTTCATATTTTATTGTTTTACAACATTGAATCATAGTGGATTTAATTTGTTTTTTTTGACACTGGTCAACAGAAAAAGACTGTCAAAGTGAAAACAGATTTCTACAAAGTGACCTAAATTAATTACTGTACAAATATAAAGCACAAAATAATTGATTGCATAAGTATTCAGCTCCTTTAAGTCAGTATTTAGTAAATACATCTTGGGGAGCAATTACAGCCTTGAGTGTGTGTGAATAGGTTTCTATCAGTTTTGCACATTTGGACACTGCAATTTTTTCCCATTCTTTACAAACTGCTCAGGCTCTGTCAGATTGCCTGGGGATCAAGAGTGAACAGCCCTTTTCAAGTCCAGCCACATATCCTCAATTGAATTGAGGTCTGGGCTCTGACTTGGCCATTCCAGGACATTAACTTCGTTGTTTTTAAGCCATTCTTGTGTAGCTTTGGCTTTATGCTTGGGGTCTTTGTCTTGCTAGAAAACAAATCTCCCAAGTTGCAGTTCTCTTGCAGACAGCATCAAGTTTTCCTCCAGGATTTCCCTGTATTCATGCATTCATTTTACCCTCTACCTTCACAAGCCTTTCAGGGCCTGCTGCAGTGAAGTATCCCCACAGCATGACGCAGCTACCACCATACTTCACTGTAGGGATGGTGTGTTTTTGATGACATGCGATGTTTGGCTTATGCCAAACATAGCATTCAGTCTGATGGCCAAAAAGCTCAGTTTTGGTTTCATCAGATGATAGAACCTTCTTCCAGCTGACTTCAGAGTCTCCCACATGCCTTCTGGCAATCTCTGGCTGAGATTTCATGTGAGTTATTTTCAACAGTGTCTTTCCCTTTGCCACTCTCCCATAAAGCTGCAACTGGTAAAGCATCCAGGCACAGCCACTGAAGCTTGTAACTCCTCGAGTTGTCATAGATCTCTTGGTGGCCTCTCTCACTAGTCCTCTTCTTGCATGGTCACTCAGTTTTTGAAGATGACCTGCTCTAGGCAGATTTACAATTGTGCCATATTCTTTCCATTTCTTGATGATTGACTTAACTGTACTCCAAGGGATATTCAGTGACTTGCAAATCTTCTTGTACCCATCTCCTGACTTGTGCTTTTCAATAACCTTTTCATGTAGTTGCTTGGTGTGTTCTTGTCTTCAAGGTATAATCTTTGCCAGGATACTGACTCACTAGCAGTTGGACCTTCTAGATACAGGTGTATTTTTACTACAGTCATTGAAACACCTTGACTGCACATGGCGATCTCCATTTAACTAATTATGTGACTTTAAAACCAATTGGCTGCATCAGTGATGATTTGGTGTGTCATATTAGAGCTGAATACTTATGCAATCAATTATTTTGTGTTTTATATTTATAATTAATTTAGATCACTTTGTAGAGATCCATTTTCCCTTTGACATGAATGAGTCTTCTTCTGTTGATCAGTGTTAAAATAAGCCAAGTGATTTAATGTTGTAAAACAATAAAACATGAAAACTTCCGGGGGGGGGGGGGGGAGACGGACTACTTTTTATAGGCATTGTACAACTTCAACATAACACCCTAACTCCTGTATTCATTACTTTGACCTATGGAGGCTAAGGTGCCAAAAGCTGTCTTTATGACCCTATCTACCAGTGATGCCACTTTCAAGGAATTATGGACCTGTATTCCCATATCCCTTTGTTGTACCGCACACCTCAGTGTCCTAACACTCGATATGTAAAACCTACCCTGGTTGGTCCTCGCAATTGTCTGCGTTAAATTCCATCTGCCATTTTTTAATCCATTTTTCCAGCTGGTCCGGATTCTGCTGCAAGCTCTACTAGTCTTCCTCGCTGTTCACTACATGCCCAGTCCTGGTATCACCTGCATATTTGCCGATCCAGTTTACCATATTATCATCCAGATCGCTGATAAAGATGACAAACAACAACGGACCCAGCACCAATCCCTGTGGCACTCCACTTGTCACAGGCCTCCAGTCAGAGAGGCAACCATCTACTACCACTCTTTAGCTTCTCCAGCAAAGCCAATGTCTAATCCAATATAATATCTCATATTGAATGCCAAGTGACTGAACCTTCTTGACCTATCTCCCATGTGGGACCTTGTCAAATGCCTTGCTGAAGTCCATGTAGACAACATCCACTACCTTGCCTTCATCAACTTTCCTGGTATCATCCTCAAAAAAACTCTAAGATTGGTTAGACACAACCTACCAAGCACAATGCCATGCTGACTAACCCTAATCAATCCCTGTCCATCCAAATACTCATATATCCGGTCTCTTCGAATACCTTCCAATAAACTTTCGCATAAACTTTCCCACTACTGATGTCAGACTTATGGACTATAATTGCCTGGCTTATTCTTGGAGCCTTTCTTAAACAGCAGAACAATATTAGCTATCCTCCAATGCTCCACTACCTCACTTGTTGCTAAGGATGATTTAAATATCTGATAGGACATCTGTAATTTCTGTTCTTACTTCCCATAGCATCCAAGGGAACATCTTGTCAGGTCCTGGGGATTTGTCCACCCTGATTGGCTTCAAGACAGCAAACACCTCCTCTGTATCGGGTTGATGACCTTGCTGCTGCTTTGTCTCACTTCTATAGACTGTATCTGTCCCCCGAGTAAATACGTTAAGTTGAAGTTAAAGTCTGTCCCGAGCCTTATAGATTCATCAGGCGGGTGCTTATGCCGGTTTCCGTGGCGTGAAGCGACTGAGAGTACGAGACTCTCCCACCCCCCCCCCCACCCCGCCCGGATAGGACACCAGTCTATCGTGAGGTTAACCCCAGCATTTTGCCGGTATCCATTTTCAGCTGGGTGGACTGGAGCAGTGTGTGGTTAAGTGTCTTGCTCAAGGACACAACACGGTGCCTCGCCTGGGGCTCGAACTCGCGACCTTCAGATCGCTAGTCCAACGCCTTAACCACTTGGCCACGCGCCACACCGAGTAAATACAGATGCCAAAAAATCAATTTCACATCTCCCTCATCTCTTTTGTCTCCATGCATAGATCACCATTCTGATCTTCCAGGGGACCAATTTTGTCCTTTGCAATCCTCTTGCTCTTAACATAACTGTAGAATTCCTTAGGATTCTCCTCACCTTGTCTACAAGAGCAACCTCATACCGTCTTTTAACCCTCCCAATTTCTTTATGTTCTCTTGCATTTCTTATACTCAAGTACCTCATTTGTTCCTATCTGCCTATACCTGCTATGCACCTTTTTTTTTCCTTAACCAGGGCCTCAATATCTCTCTCGAGAACTAAGGCTCCCTAAAACTGTAAACCTGGCCTTTGATTCTGCTTTAGTACAAGCTTTGTACTCTCAAAATTTTACTTTTGAATGCCTCCCACTTATCAAGTATACCTTTGCCAGGAAACAGTCTGTCCCAATCCACATGTGCCAGATCCATTCTGATACCAGCAAAACTGGCCTTTCTCCAATTTAGAATCTCAGCTCAAGAACCAGACAGATCCTTTTCCATAATTACCTTGAAACTATTGGCATTATGATCAGTAAACACAACGTGTTTCCCTATACAAACTTCTGTCACTCGCCCTGTCTCAGTCCCTAACAAGAAATCAAGTATTGTACACTCTCCTGTTGGGATGTCTATGTACCGATTAACGAAAAGTTCCTGAACTCATTTGATAAACCTATCCCATCTAGTCCTTTTGCAGTATGGCAGTCCCAGTCAATAGGTAGAAAGTTAAAAACACCTGCTATCACAATCTTGTATTTCTCCCAGTTGGGTTACAGTCAGTGAGCGGTTGTGCAGGAGCTGAAAGGTGGATAAAAAATGGTGCCAGCAAACAACACGACCAAGGGCGATGTCCTCCAGATGGTTCACTTCTTTTCTTTCAAATATGGATCTGTTACTGTTGGAGCCTGTGATCTACATTTTGGTGGTGTGTTCTTGGGCTGATTAAGCTTTACTGTCTCTGAGGGTGTTCTGTGAGGCATGTAGCCTCGAGGCTAAGAAGCCTAGAGACAGGGTGTGAGGCCATGATTGATTCCATTTCTTGATGATCAAAGCACCAATAAAGATTAAAATCATCAAGGCGAGGGAGTGTACAGCACTATCTCTCCCCCTCTTGCTTGTTGTTCCCAGAGGAAGGTCTCTGCATTCAGATGATCATTCTCTCAATGCTGCCAGAGGATGGTGCCAGAGTTTTGGGATTTAGGCAAGGTTTAATTGACGTGATTTATGTTTTGACTCTGTAGCTCATGTTACAACGTGTTTCTGGGCGCTCCTTTATTTTGTTGCTATTTTGGGCGATTTTGAATCAGGGCAGACTGCAGATAATGAACACTGAGCTGAACTGAATATGCCTGGACTCTTTTGATTTTGTGTTTTTCGCTTGTTTGTTTTTGATTGCCATTTGCGCGATTTGTTTCTTCTTGCACACGGGGGGGGGGGTTGATGTTTATCTTTGAATGGGTTCCATGTTTTTTTTTGTTTTATGAATCTCAGGGCTGTATACTGATACTGCATACATACTTTGATAATAAATGTTCTTTGATTCTTTCAATAGTCTGTGATCTCTCTACAAATTTCTCTAAATCCCATGGATTTAGGTGGTCTGTAACACTGCCCCAGTAACATGGTCATACTTTTCTTATTCTTTAGTTCTACCCATGAGGCATCACTAAACAAGCAATCTGTCCTGACTGAGCACTGCTGTGACATTTTCCTTGACTAGTAATGCCACTGTCCCCCTTTAATCCCTCCTGCTCTATCATGTCTAAATCAACAGAACCCCAGAATAGGAGATGTGTGTGTTGCCCCAGAATATTGAGCTGCCAGTCCTGCCCCTCCAGAAACCAAGTCTCACTAATAGCTACAATATCGTAATTCCATGTGTTCATCCATGCCCTGAGCTCACCTGTCGTTCCTATAATACTTCTTGAAATATACACAACCTTTTGATTCCTGACTTTGTATGAGGTCTTAACATCTGTTTCCACAACCACTTCATTCTCTGTTCTGGCACTCTGGTTCCTGTCTCCCCGTAATCTCCTCCCCAACCATGCAGTACTAGTAAGCATCCCTACCAGAATATTACTCCCCCTCCAATGTGGGTACAAACTGTCTCTTCTATGCAGGTCCCGCCAGCCCTGGAAGAGAGCCCAATGATCAAAAAGTCTGAAGCCCCACACCCCCCACCACCTACACCAACTCCTTAGTCACGTGTTAAACTGTATGATCTTCCTATTTCTGGTCTCAATAGCACATGACATGGGTAGCAGTTCTGAGATCACAAGCCTGGATGGAGTTAACTTAGCACCTAATTCCCTGCAATCACTCTGCAGAACCTCGTCCCTCTTCCTACCTATGTCACTGGTACCTATATGGAGCATGACCATAAGCAGGAGCTGCTCACCCTCCCACTTAAGAATGCTAAGGACTCGATTTGAGATATCCCGGACCCTGGCAGCCAGGAGGCAGTATACCATCTGGGAATCTCGCTCTCAACCACGGAACTCCTTTCTGTTCCCCAAACTAACAAATCCCCTTTCAGCACAGCGCAGCTCTTCTCCTCCCTTTCCTTCTGAGCTACAGAGCCAGATTCTGTGCCAGAAACCTGACTGACTTTCGTCTGCTAGGTCCAATGTGGTGTACTTGTTGTTTAGGGGGATGGCCATGGGGGTACTCCGCACAGGCTGTTTAACCCCTTTCACCTTCTTGATTGTCACCCAGTTTCCTGCACCTCGGGTGTAACTACCTCTCTATATGTCCTATCTTACACCCCCTCAGCCTCATGAATGATCCGGAGTTCATCCAGCTCCAGCTCCAATTCTAATTCTTTAATGCAGATGCACTTCTTGTAGGTGAAGTCGTCAGGGATACTGGAGGTCTCCCTGCCTTGCACATCCCAAAAGAGAAACATTCAACTATCCAGCTGCTCTAACTGTGCAATTATAAAGAAAGAAACAATAAATAAACTCAAAAAAAGTCTACCTAGAGCTTTCCCCTTCTCTCACTGAAGCCTCAAAAAGCTACAGCCTCAAAATCCCCACTCTAACACTGTCCACTCTAACAAAGGCTGCTCCGCTTGCCACGTCTTTTAACTTGCACTTGCTAATGAATTCTGATCTCTGATTGATCACTGTTCAAACGCTGAAACTCCTGCTAAGCGCTACTTTTTAATACACACTCGCTGACCTGATTGGGCTACTCCTCCTCATACTCCTGATCTCTGGCTGGCTGTTATTCAAACGCTCATTCATGCATATTACAATCAAGCAAGTTCCCAGCATTGATCTATGTGTGATACCATTAGTCTTATGGCATCCAATCATAAAAGCTACCCTCTATCACCATCCTCTGTCTCCCATTACCAAGCCAATCTGGATCCAGTTTACCAACTTGCCCTGGAATCTACAACTTTGACAGGGTCCCACAATGAGAAACTGATTCAAAGGCTTTACTGAATTCCATGTAAACCACACATACTTCCAGAATCAATAAATTCGGTTATGTCTTCAAAGAATTCAATTCAATCAAATTGGTCAAACAGAATCTGCCTTTAATAAAACTTCGTTGGACTGCCTGTGATTAGGCCTTGCTTTTCCAGATAATCATTAATGCTCTCTCTCAAATATTGTGTTCTGCATTTTCCTTACCACTGCTGTTAGGCTCATAGTTCAAGAGTTACTTGGCTTTTCCCTGCTGCCTTTCTTGAAAAGAGGGATCATGTCTGTTCTACAGTCATTTTACCTTATTTTCATCCAGTAAACATTTTAAAACCTTAGCCAGAGCCCCAGCAAGCTATTTCCTTGCATTCTGCAGCAGCCTGGGCTAAATCTCATCAGTCCTGGGGACTTATTCATCTTTAGGCCTGTCTAGGCATTAAAGAACCTCCCCTTTATTTATGGAGATCTGCTTTTGACTTTCACTGACCCCCCTTCACTGAATCATTCAGCTACAAAATCTGTTTCCTTTGTGAACACCAGTGTACAGTATTAATTCAGAACCTTATGTATACCTTCTAGCTCTAGCACAGATCACCCCCCCTTGTCCTGATGGGCCCTACCTTGTTTTCATTTTCATTTAATAAGCCTCTGGATTCACTTTAATCCCATCTACAAGGGATTTCTTGTGATCCTTCCTTCCATTCCTAATTTTCTTTTTAAGTATCTCCCTGCACTTCTTATATTCTTGACAGGTCTCCTCCATCATTAGTTATATATATTAACTCCTTGGTTATATGCTTCCTTCAGAATTATAATCAGGTTTAATATCACTGGCATAAGTCATGCAATCTGTTTTGTGGCAGCAATGCATTGTAATACATAATAAAAAAAATACAACTTACAATAAAAAAATTTAAAAATTAAATAAGTTGTGTAAAATGAGAGCAAAAGAACACTGAGGAAGTGTATATGGGTTCATTGTCCATTCAGAATTCAGAGGGGACAAAGCTGTAGCTAAAGTGTTAAGTGTGTGTCTTTGGGCTCCTGTACCTCCTTCTTGATGGTAGCAGTGAGAAGGGGGCATGCCTTGGGTCCTTAATTACAGATGCCGCCTTTCTGAAGCATCGCCTTTTGAAGATGTCCTGGATGCTGGGGATGCTAATGCCCATGATGGAGATGGCTAAGCTTGTAACTTACTGCAGCCTTTTCTGATACTGTGCAGTTGCTCCACCATACCAGATGGTGATGCAACCAGTTAGAATGCTCTCCACAGTATACATCATGGCCACTTTATTCGGTACACATGTGTACCTGCTTGTTAATACACATAACTAATCAGCCAATCATGTGGCAGCAATTCAATGCATAAAAGCATGCAATTCTGTTGTTGTTCATATCAAACATCAGAATGGGGAAGAAATATAATTTAAGTGATTGTCGTGGAATGATTGCTCGTGCTAGATGAGGTGTTAAGTCTCTCAGAAATGGCTAATCTGGGATCTTCACGCACAAGTCTCTAGGGTTTACAGAGAATGGTGCAAAAAATATATATCCAGTGAGTGGTAGTTCTGTGAGTGAGAACACCCTGTTAAGGAGAGAGGTCAGAGGAGAATGACCAGGCAGGTTCAAACTGACAGGAAGGCGACAGTAACTCACGTAAACACCTGTTACGAGAGCAGTGTGCAGAAGAGCATCTCTGAATACGTAACACATCAAACTTTGAAGTGAACTTTGAACATTGGAGTGGAGTACAACTCTGATAATCTGACATCACTGGGACTTCAGTGGTGATGAAAAGGTAGACTTTTTCCCTCGAGAATTGAGAAACTTTGGCGTTCTTTTCCTCAAAGCCTGTGGTACCAGAACTATTCAATACTTTCAAGGTAAAGTTAATAATAGGCATCTGTTAGTCTCATGAGACAATAGATTTGCGCCTTGGTAGGTTTCCAGGGCGCAAGCCTGGGCAAGGTTGTATGGAAGACTGGCAGTTGCCCATGCTGCAAGTCTCCCCTCTCCACGCCACCAATGTTGTCCAAGGGAAGGGCATTGGGACCCATACAGCTTGGCACCGGTGTCGTCACAGAGCAATGTGTGGTTAAGTGCCTTGCTCAAGGACACACACGCTGCCTCAGCCAAGCCTCCAACTAGCGACCTTCAAATCACTAGACGAACGCCTTAAGCACTTGGCCACGCGCCAACACTGGTAAAGTTAAACAGATTTGCAATAAGCAAAGGAGCCAGATGTTACCATGGCTAGTCAGGATTGCAGAACGAAAGTTGCAATTAGATCAGCCCTGATATCATTAAATGGTGAAGCAGACTGGAAGGACTGATTGGCCTAATCCCACTCCTCACAAGTTTGTGTTCTAGGAGCTACCACATTCTTATTCAGTAACAATTTACATCTCATGAATCAAGTTATGATGTCAAACATAAAAAGGATTATGTCAAGGTACTACTATTATTTTAGACATACCTCCAATTGTTGTAACCCATTCTTTTAGAAGTGATTTTACATCTTTCAGTTCGTAGGCTCCGGCAAGGTTAGCCCTCAGGTACACTGAGTCAGCACAGGTATCATGCTGTGGGGATGCGATAGCCTGATGATCAGATGTGGAAGCCACAGGATCACTCTGTAAGCAAATAAAAATTTGTCAATTTGATTAAGTTAAGCAATTGATACATTCTAAGACAGAATGTTGGCTGAAGAACAGGATGACTAGAGCAAGGGTAGGACCAATCAGGGATAAAGGATGAAATGCAATTTGAGTCAGGGGAGAGGTCCTTAATGAGTACGTTCTTCAGCATTTACCTGAGACGGACTTTGATGACTGTAAGGTCGAATAGAACAGCGTAAACGTGCTGGAACATGTTGGTTAAGAAAGAGGATATACTGGAAATTTTGAAAAGCATTAGTGTAGATAAATTTCTGGGGCCAGACAGGATACATGAATACTTCTTGAAAATATAGACAAAACTGCCAGTCAGACTATCATGAAGATAAAGGAATAGAACAGATTTTAGCAGTTTTATGTGCAAATTATCTATGTTAAAATAAAATATTCAGCAAGTTCAAAACTAAACACAATTTACTACTGAACCAGAGTTAGTGTACAGCACAATATTACCTGATTTTTTTCTTTGCCTTGGTGTTCATGTCGAATCAAGTCAGGCAGTACTTTAAGTGGACTGACCATTAACTTATTTTTAAGAGGACTTAGAGCTTTAATAGGACTGGTATGATTCTTCTTTTTAAACCGTTTCTTTGATTTTTCAGGAAGAGGATTCTTCAACTGTAGTAACTGACTTTTCAGGCCTAAAACAGTAAGAAATTGTATTTTATATCTTTAAGTACCACTCAAGTCACACCAAAAGCTTCAAGTTCCATTCAATTTCTTCCTACTGCCTAACATACCCTACCATCTAAAATTCCTGACATGCCCTACCATCTAAGCAAATCACAACAATGAATAATTATTTTGCTTCCTTATCATTTTCTAGACCATCATCTACCACATCCTTCAGTTATGAAACTAAATGAAAGGTGGGTTGAATAACCAAATTACATTCTCTGTGTAGGCTCTCATATACAAGGATGTCCCTTGAGTAAAGCAATGGATTGTGACTGCCATCTGGAACTGTATACCAAGAAGATGACCCAAAGAAAAAAAAATCTCCCTTCCAATGTGCCCCAGAGGCACCTCTGAATCTCTTTGCAGCTTCATAGCTTGGATCAGGAAACCTAAATAGAAGAAGGGATGGCCCCACGTGTAAATACCGTCAACACAGCTATCAGAAATATTTAATACTGCTTAAACTGTCACATACAATTCAATAATTTTTCCCGTAATCATAACCAGTTTTATTAACTATAAGTAAAAATATAAAGATACAGCCATATAGCAAGAAAAATATAGAAAGAAATATAGTAAGCTGCTTATACTATGAAATGTCACTCAAATGACAACTAGTTAAAAAAAGATAAAAAGGAGGTAAACTTCAGATGCTAACTATTTCATTGTTAGATCTCAACTAAACAAAATGCTAGCAATACACATGGATATTTAGGTTAATGCATTCCTGGCATGTTTTCTTCAATTGTTAGGTAGTTGTTTAAAGATGTAGAAGAGTAATAAAGTAGCTTTCATAACTACTGACAAGTTGTTCCAATCTGCAAATTATATTGATTTGGTTCTTTCTCCTGCGAATGATAGGTAGTTCGATTATCTGTGAATAGTAGATTGTAATGTTTCAAAAATAAAATTAATACAAATGTGTTCATATCTTTTTGAATGCATGCTCCTTAGACTTGGACCTGGGTCAACAGCAAGCCAAAGTGGGAAGTGGTAATCTACCCATCACATGTTCCCTTACATAGCCAATAATATTTCAAGTTTCTGTATATACATTCACAGACCACATAAACTTTATTAAATTAGATTATATGAATGAATGTACACATACATTTATGTTTGGTAACAGAGATGACAAATGTCACTTTATAATCTCCTTGCACCTTACTTCATTTGAAATGTCATTGATTTCTCCCTTGTGTTTACCCATTTATAGATTCTATTCAATGAAGGTAAAAATGTTATCTATCTATCTACATATTTATTTATTTAGCGACAGTGCGAAAAAGGCCCTTCTGGCCTTTTGAGCTACGCCGCCCAGCAACTCCCAATTTAACCCTAACCTAATCATGGGACAAATTATAATGACCAATTAACCTACTAACTGGAAAGTTTTTGGACTGTGAGAGGAAACCAGAGCACTCGGGAGAAAAAACGCATTCCATAGAGTACATAAACACTCCTTACAGATGATGTTGGAATTTAATTCCGACGCCCCGAGCTGTAATAGCGTTGCACTAACAGCTCTGCTACCATGATGCCTCAAATTACATTTATGTAAAATTACATCTTAGCCTGGCAGCATTGAAAAAAAAGAAATCTGAATATTAAGAGATTGTATTAGGATTGATATTATCAAAGAATCTGGTTTTATTAGTATTCTCACCTTGTCGATGTTTTTGATCATAAGCAGTTTTTAGTTCTTCTTGTACATCAAGGGGAAGAGCAGCGAAAACCTCAGGATCAACCTAAAAACAAAATATCCTGAATACTAAATCCTATTTACAAGAAGATGATTTGGTCATTTTGTGTAAACTTTTCTTAAGATTTACACAGAAATGAAGTACAATAACAACAGGCATTTTACCTGTGAAAAAGCTGGGAGGGCTACTATCATTCCAGCAGCATTGCTTGTTTCCTGAGCTCCTGGTAACTCAAGGATCAGTGTCCCCATTGTTGCAGGCACATGTCCTGTGGCAATGCCTCTCATTGACTCTTTGATACGGATGTCAGTAAAACTGGGCTGCTGTCGAGCAGAGAACGCCTGCTCCACCTGCTCTCTTATATCTGGAGGAAGTGCTGCCAAAACGGTAGGATCTATCTAAAAAAAGGAAAACCATCATATTATTCTCTTAAAAATGTTTGTATGAGCTCATTCTCTGAAAGGTTTAGTTTTCACATTATTGATACATCAACTACCTAGTAGCTGTGATACCAGTGTACATGGATAAAATCTAAAAGCAATGATAAACCAGACATAAATGAGTTTGTGAAAGAAAAATGGAAGGCTATGTGGGAGGGATGAGTTAGATTCATCTTGGAATAGCTTAAAGGGTCAGCACAACATTGTGTACTGAAGGGCCTGTACTGTGTAAATTCTACAAATTTCTCAAAGCTTTACAGTATGTCAAGAATAAAGCACTTACTTTAAGTACTCAAACAGAAAAATATGCACTTCTCTTTTAAAATTGTCATTACATTGACACTGACTACATAATTTAATGTCCAAATATAAAAAACTATATTAATAATTTACCATTCTTCAAAATACAATATTTTGATATTGTGTATGTATATATAGTTGAAATTCCATCTGACTTCCAGTGTAAAAGGTATACAGGTACATACAGAATACTGAAAAGGTAATTCCTTAAGTAGAAGGGTTAACTTATACAAGAAACTGAATGACCATATCAATTTGCTGAGAGATTCACTAATCTGGTTTCAAAGTAGGCTAGTACATTTTGCCTCAGTATCTCTCAGAATGTCAGGGAAGGTTCCTCCCTCGCATAACTCTCTGGTAACCCACGTTGAAAGTGTGTGAAAGAGGGTGTCAGATATGGAAATAGGTAAGAATCAGAATCAGGTTTATTAACACCAGCACATGTCATGAAATTTGTTAATATAGAAGAAGAAAAATGATAATAATAAATGAGAGTTTAATATTTTGCTGTGCTTTTTTTCAAGGTTCACAGATGAGCAGTAGTCACTTGGGCAAGGTACTAGAGGAGGTTTTAATGGAAACTAGTCTGTTTCAGACAAGAAAGAGAAAAAAAAGATAGTGAAATTTAGAAAAAGGAAAAAGTATTTTTGACAAACACTACAAAAATGAGTTGGAACTTAGCTTCAATCCATTTTTCAGTAGGTAAAGTACCAAAAATTAGAATTACAATGCATTTTTCCAGAACAATGAACTCTCAAGAAACAAAAGATGAAACCATTACATAAAAAAATCTACTGCTTGAATCTTTCCTGAATGGATATCTTTATTACCATCTACACTTCATCACTTCAGGTTCACGTGTTAAATTAAAAGTACTGAAACTGAGAGAAAAAAATATGGTCAATTCCAGTCTCTGAAAAAGTATTAGTGTTTTAACCAATAAATTATCAATGAGGTTCCTGAACTCTTCTCAAAGTTCAAAAAGTTGGGAGAACCAAAAATGTTACCTTACTAAACATTTTAATAAATATTATATCTGTGCATTGAAGAATCCATCTGTGGAATTGATCTGCATGGATCCCAGTGTTCCTCAAGAATTATAGAAGTTTAAATAGGAGGTGAAAATCTTACATTACAATAAATTCAGCAATGTATGCCATTTATACCACAGCATCAATTCTTAAGTTACTAATATATCACAAACAACAGACCTGTTCTTCTCTGAAGTTATTGTCCAGGGAAAGGTTGAGATAACGATTAAGCTGTATTAAGACTGCTGGGAGCAGATATTGATAACTTTTTGAAACAATATTTCAAATACAGATGTAGCCCCCCCCCCCCCCCGCCCCGGCTGGCCACCCACAGGGTCACTCGGCTCACTGTCGTCTAGGAAAACAGCCCTCGGCCCCGCCAAACTGGGTAATAGTTTGTGTGGATGCTGTGTGAGGTACCCCACCCCGCCCAAGTAACAGACAATACACCAGATGCAGTTAAACGATTTACAGTTTATAGATATTACTGGAACTATGTAATTAAGAGAGAATAAAATATAAAAGGAAAATAAAAGGCGCCACACTTATCAAAGTTCAATCTCTTCGTGCACAAAACAGTTGGAGCTCAAGGATCTTCTTCTTCACCCTGCGACCGCTCGGACCACCTCGACCGGCCGCCTGGGACCAACAACGGTGGTCGACCAGACGCTCCACCCTAGTCCATCTCCGTCTCCTCGCCAAACGCCCTCCTCGGGGTCCGACCCCGTTAGCGGACATCACAGCACCTTCTCCATCCTTTGTCTCGCTCTCCCGCCTTCTGCCCCAAAACCCCGCACATACAGTATCTTCAAATACACCAAAACCACAACAACTATCCCAATTGGTTAATAGCACCCTCTTTTCACACTCTAAAACAAAACAAGCTGCTAGCGCAAACTTTCTCAGCGTTTAACACAACAAAGCCTCATTCCCCAGATTAACGTAACAAAGATGCCATTTTAATTAGCCTCCACAGTAACATAAAAGTCGAAACCCCCTTACACAGACATAAATTAAAACCTGAGACCAGCTTATTCAATAAGCCATTATGTTGTTGTTGAAGATGCCGAAATAACAAATATCTACACATTACCTGAGAAGGAGATGGCACTTCAATATTAACATCAGCTACATTCCTATGGATGGGTGTGTTCTCAGAGGTACGTATTCCATCAGATTTTAACAAAGTTTCTGATTTACTGATATTTGTACTAGATGAAAGCAATGGAGAGTGTCCACTTGTTGGTGTCTTTTTTCTCAAGGAATCAGAGTCTGTAAATACATGTAACAAAATACAGCAAAGTGAGTGTGAAATAAATAAATATTGTACATGATAGTTATGTACAACTGACAAGTGTGAAAAGCAACAGCATTTAATACCTTATAGTTTCTACAGATGGTTGCACAATGGCCTCAAGAAGATGTTCCTACCTTCTGTTAAGTAAAATGGAAGGTTAAACAGAATAAACTACTTTTGTTTATATTATCTGCAAACATTTTTCTTATAAAGCCCAGTGAGATAGAAATGAAAATCCATAAATATATTACATTTCTACCACAAATATAAAACGTAAATCAAAAGAACTACAGAATAGAATTACTCTCTATTCAAAGATACTTCATTTTCAGTTTTACGGTGTAAAACTAGGAATAGACAGTATGGGACAGCATTTAAGTGGGGAGAGTGAATGATGATGCAAATAGGCAGGAACGTAGAAATGTTAATTGGGAATGAATGAATGTACTCAGGGAGATGCCCAATGGAAATGTTTGGTTGACAAGAGATGTGCAATATCTAGTCAAAAGAAGAAAGAAGCACTCTTAGTTTAGAAAGCAAGGACCAGACAGGGATTTTGAGAATTAGAAGTTAGCGAGGAAGGAGCTTAAAAGTGGACAGGAGAGGTAGAAGGGAACATGAGAAGGATTGATGAGTAGCATTAAGAAAAACCCCAAGGTGCTCTATATGTATGAGAAGAACAGGAGGATGACAAGAGTCAGGGTAGGAATGATCAGAGATGAAAGAGGATACATGTGCCTGGAGTCAGAGGAGATAGAGGAGGTCCTTAATGTATAAGGGACATTGACAAACATGAGGTCATTGTAGAACAGGCTAATATGATGGAACATGTTAACATTAAGTAACAGGATGTGCTAGAACTTTTGAAAACCATAAAGACAGGTTAGTCCCCAGGGCCAGACAGGATATACCCAAGGCTACTAAGGGAAGCAAAGGAAGAGACTACTGTGCCTATGTCAATGATCTTTGTGTCCTCACTGGTCACAGGAGTAGTGCCAGAGGGTTGGAGGGTGGCAAATGTTATTCCTTTGTTCAAAGAACGTAATGGGGTAACCCTGGGAATTATAGACCATCGAGTCTTATGTCAATGATGGGCAAACTATTAGAGAGGACTCTTAGATACAGGATTTATGAGCATTTGGAGAAACACAATCTGATTAGAGATAGTCAACATGGCTTTGAGAGGGGCAGGTTGTATCACGAACCTGATTTAATTTTTTGAGGAAGTGACAAAACATATTAATGAAGGGTGTGTGTGTGTGAGTGTGTATATATATATATATATATATATATATATATATATATATAGTGTATATTAAGGCATTTGACAAGGTTTCCCATACCTCATTCAAAAATCCAGGTGTGGGATCCAAGGAAACCTAGCTGTGTGGATTTAGAATTGGCTTGCCCACAGAAAACAGAGAGTGATTGTAAATGGAGTTCATTCTGCCTGAAGGTTGGTGACCATTGGTGTTCCAAAGCAATCTGTTCTGGGACTCCTGCTCTTTGAGATTTCTTATAAATGACTTGGATGAGGAAATGGAAAGCTGGGATTAGTAAATTTCCAGATGACATGAGGCTGGGGGTGTTGTGGATAGTGTAGAAAATTGTTGTAGGTTACAATGGGAGATTGATAAAATACAGACATGGGCTGAGAAATGGCAGATGGAGCTCAATCCAGAAATGTTCGAAATGATTCACTTTGGGAGGTTGAACTTAAGGGCAGAATACAAGGTTAACAGCAGGATTCTCAGTAGTGTGGAGGAACGCAGCGTTTTTGGTGTTCAAATCCACAGATCCCACAAAAATACAGCCAAGTTGATAGGGCGATTAAGAAGGTATGTGGTGTGTTGGCCTTCATTATTGGGGGATTGAGTTCAAGAGCCGCAAGGTAATATTGCAGTTGTATAAAACTCTGGTTAGCTCAGTTCAGTTTATTGTGTTCAGATCTGGTCATCTCATTATAGGAAGGACATGGAAGTTTTAGAGAGGGTGCAAAGGAGATTTACCAAGATGCTACTGGGATTAGAGGGCATGTCTTATGAGAATAGATTGAGCGAGCTAGGACTTTTCTCTTTGGAGAGGATGAGAGGTGACTTCATAAAGGTTCACAAGATAGTAAGAGGCATTGATAGAGTGGACAGCCAGAGACTTTTTCCCAGGGTGGAAGTGGTTAATATAAGGAGGCATAACTTTAATGCATTTGCTAGGGAGTACAGGGGGATGTTAGAGGTAGTTGTTTTTTTTTAAAAAGAGAGTGGTAGTGCATGGAATGCGCTTCCCAGGGGTTGTGGTAGAGCTAGATACATTAGGGACATTTAAAAGACTCTTAGATAGGCACACGGATTAAGGAAAAATGGAAGGCTATGTGGGACGGAGGGTAAGATTGGTGTTCAAACAAGTTAATGGGTTGGTACAACATTGGGGGCTGAACAGCCTGTACTGTTTGTGTTTGAAGTACTAACATTGTTTCAATACAGCAGCCTTTCAAATGCCAATTTTGAAACCTGACTTGTCCAGTGAGTGCCACACATTCACTCAACAGACGACATATAATGTTGAGAATTTTACTTTCATTGGAATTGAAATCATCTCATCTTACCTTTTTCAAAGTCACAACATTTTGTAGTTAGGAAAAACAACAGAAATATGATATATTTTGGCTTCAATTAAATAAAGTTAATGCCGTAAGGAAAGTGTAAGACAAAGAAACATAATTTAAGAATTAGATATGCTCACAAGATTCGAGACTAACAAAACTGAGTCGGTATTGTACTCTTTACTTTGGGAAACTTTAAAAGCTTACTTGAGGGGTCAAATAATATCCTATACTTCACATGCCAATAAAGAGCGTAGGAAGGAAATGCAAGTGTTATTGCAATCTATTTTGGACCTGGAGAGAAAATACTCTGAGGCACCCACTGCGGAATTATATAAAAGCCGGGTTGATTTGCAAGCAAAGTTTAATCTTCTATCTACAAACCTATCAGAACAATTAATTCTTAAGACACGTGGCCTCTATTATGAATATGGTGACAAGGCGAGCCGGCTTATGGCTCATCGGTTGAAACGTCAAGCTGCACCATGACTTACTCCCCAGATAACAGACACGCACCAGAACTTGACAAGCAATCCAAAAGAGATTAATAACATCTTTGCAACTTTTTATTCCTCTCTGTATGCCTCAGAGTTCCCCTCAGATAAAACAAATAAGGAATGTTTTTTAGATAATTTGGAAATACCAACTCTTGAACCAGAGGAGATGGAGAACCTAGATTGGGCTCTTGGGCAGGAAGAGATTAATAATGCCATTATGGCTATGCAGAGTGGTAAGTCCCCAGGTCCTGATGGTTATTCAATAGAATTTTATAAGAAATTTAAGGATAAGCTCATACCGGTCCTTCTAGGAATCTTTGGAGAATGGCTCCTTACCCCCTTCTCTTTCACAAGCAGCTATTTCACTACTTCTTAAAAAGGACAAGGACCCGACTCAATGTGGATCATATCGCCCCATCTCACTTTTGAATGTAGATGTGAAAATTTTGGCTAAAGTGCTTGCATGTCATTTAGAACGTCCCCTTCCCAAGATAATTTCAGATGATCAAACAGGTTTTATTAAAAATCGCAATTCTTTTTTTAATATCCATTGACTGGCTGATGTGGTTTATTCACCCAGTGATTCTCCAAGTCCAGAAGTTGTTATCTCCTTGGACGCGGAGAAGGCGTTTGATAGAGTGGAGTGGGTATACTTGTTTAGTGTTTTGGAGAAATTTGGATTTGGCAAAATATTTATAGCTTGGGTTAAGCTATTATACCACTCGCCTTTAGCATGTATACAGACAAATTATTTTCGATCTGACTATTTCCCATTAACATGTGGCACTCGCCAAGGCTGCCCATTGTCCCCTCTTCTTTTTGCAATTGCAATTGAGCCTCTTTCTATTGCACTTAAGTCAACTACATTATTTCAAGGTGTTAGAAAAGGGGACATGGAACACTGTGTTTCCCTATATGCTGATGACCTCTTACTTTATGTTAGCGACCCTGCAGGTAGTAGTCCTGCTATTGTGTCATTATTAGGTCATTTTGGAGCCTTCCTTGGCTATAAACTGAACTTTCAAAAAAGCAAATGCTTTCCCATTATAACTTGGCCCTACAGATCCGACAGGAATCTTTGCCTTTTCCTTTATCTCAAGATGGTTTTGTATACCTAGGAATACATATTACTCGCTCTTTTACATCTCTTTTTGAAGCTAACTACAGGCCTCAAGTTAGCCAAATGAAGGCTAATTTCGAGAGATGGCGCAGTTTACCCCTTACTATAGCTGGGAGAATTCAGTCAGTGAAAATGAGTACACTTCCTAGATTTCTTTATTTGTTTCAGTGTTTGCCAGTTTTCTTATCTAAGTTATTTTTTAAATCAGTCGACCAAGCTATAACCTCCTTTATTTGGGAAAATAAGGTCCCAAGGGTTAATAAGCACACTCTCCAAAGAGGTCGTGACGTAGGTGGAATGGGTCTTCCCAGCTTTATTCATTATTACTGGGCATCGAACATTCAAAAAGTATTATTTTGGCTCCACCAGCCAGATATAATCTGGTGCCTGCTTGAGTCACGGTCTTGCCACTCCTCATCTCTCCCAGCTTTGGTGTATTCTTCCTTACCATTGAAATCCTCTCAATTCACATCTAACCCGGTCGTGCTCTCCACCCTCAAAATTTTTAATCAATTTCGCTGCCACTATAAATTCATATCAGCTTCAGTTTTGGGCCCCATTCATAAAAACCATTTATTTCCTCCCTCCACATTCGATTCAGCTTTCAGACAATGGGGTTTGAACGGTGTTATGCGCATTAAGGATTTGTATACTGATAACATATTTGATAGTTTTGATAACCTGCGTGGTAAGTATGGCCTTAGGCATAATCATTTTTTTAAATACTTGCAGATTTGCCACTTTGTCAAGGAGTAGCAGAATAACATTTTACACAAGTCTTCAGTATGCAATTGTCATACAGAAATCACACTTCAGAAAAGCTGAATTGTAGAACAAACAGGCAAAAGAATGGCAGTTGGAAGGCTCTCTGCCTACTTCCATGTGGTCTTTCACACATTATATTTTCTCCCCATATTTGCTCAATGTTAACATTCACTGCAATTTTGCAACACAAGCTTTCTTCACCCTATCCCCTTTTCCTCCAATCCATCTCATCACTAACATTTTCTGTTATTCAAATGACCCTCCTTCCTCTTCTCTCAACTTTTTCTATGGTGGGAGTCACCAAGTTTCAATTTGCTAACCTTCTGAAAGCCTGGGTTCCACAGCTTTCTTTGATCTTGATTTCTGAAACAGATCTGTCTTTGGACACGATAACCCACCAGCAGAGTTACTTCGTATAAATGAAGAGAAGGAATTAAGTGAAGCTTTGGTATCCGGGATTAACTGATTCATCTGAATTCCAACCTAAAGAAAAGTGAAAAAAAAATTAGACTTCATTCAAATACATCTTTATATGATTATAATAATGTTATATTTTTATTCACACTTTAGTTTAACTGCATCACATTTATTGTGCAGTTCCAAGAATATTTCACAATTATTCAATGTACTCAAATATTGGAGCTTCATACAGCAGTGCAACTTATAACTGGGGGAATAGCATACCAAATAATGCCACAAATTGCATGAATAAAATAAAGTGTTTTATACAGAGCTGTCCAAGCTGTGTCATATTGAATTATCTGAAAGCTTGAATATAATGTAGCTCCATTTGTTCTAGATAAAGAAGCAATTTACATTTAATACTTAGAATCTGAGACATTACTTATTAGAACGTGTTTAAAAACCTCTGCACTCACATTCTAATGTCCTGTCGTTATTATATACCAAAGTTACAGTACTGTCCAAAGTCTTAGGCACATATATATAGCTAAGTAACCCAAGACTTATGCATAGTATCGTAGTAAATTTTATGTAATGCTCTGTACTGCTGCTGCTGCAAAAAAGTCAAGACGTGTGAGTGATAATAAATCTGATTTTAATATGGCTCTCTATTGTGGACTGAGAGGCAGGGAGAGGGAATTGTAGCTGGGAAAAGGAGAAGGGAGAAGGGAGGGAGTGAAAAGCACCAAAGAGGTGTTCTGTAATGATCAATAAACCAATTGTCTGGAACCAAATGACGTACCTTGGTGTCTTAGGACTGGGTGTGACTGCATCTCACCACCACACATCTCTGGCACTCCTTCTCTGCCACCTGTCCCACACCCCTCCCATGGCACTCCACCCTTACCATTCCCAACATCTTTTATTCCCACCAGATGTACAGACTTGCTCTCTGCTGCACATTGACAAATACAACACAGTGCAAAAGACTGAGGTACCCTAGCTATAAATATGTACACAACTTTTGCACAGTGGTATATGTATTTTAATAATTTTTCAGTAATTAATATCAATGATTTCCCTTAGTAATATCAAAATTCAAGCTGTCGGCTAAGTTATTTTTTTCTTTCCTGGCTTGCTGCTCCTTTTTTCATGATGCAGTTTATTGTCAATAATCTTTAAAACGCAAATACAACTGTTACTTTCAATTTAATTAAGTTATAAATAAGTTATTTTTCTTCAAAAGATTACAACTTTCCAAATGAAATTAGAAAAGTCACTCCTTAGCATTAAACATTAAACTTGAACCACCAAAACAGAAAGAGATGGCTTAGAGAAAGGGTGCCACATTTAAATTAGATAGAATTGTTGTACCACCTATTATTAAAGAACTCTCATCAAAAATTTGATTGAAGTTCACTGATCTGAAACATAAGAGTAACAGATGCTAGGGTCTGAAGCAAAATATAAATAGCTGCATGAACTCAGCTGGTCAGGCAGACTCAACCAATCGACGTTACAGGTCGAGATTCTATATCAGGACTGACAGTGTAAAAGGTGTCAGAATATTAACCATTTTGTTCTTTTTTCCAACAGCTGACTGACAGTATTTCCCAGCATTTGCTGTGTTAACACATTATACATTTTGATACCATTACTTCCAAGTTGGTTCAATTTAATCTCTAAATTTTTAAATCCCAAAACTAATACTTCAGCCTGCTACTTTCACTCACTTTAAGATTCACCTTTGAGCTGCCTGTTTGTATTAGACCATAAACTATAAGAGCAGAAGTAGGCCATTTGGCCCATTGAGTCTCCGCCAAGTCTAACCTCACAGCTTCTACCCCTAATTTAACTTTTGCTGCTGTAACAAGGCATGTAATTAAATGGATTTCTTAGAGTTATGCTTTTTGAGCAAAAATAAATGATAAACAGACAAAAAAAATTTAAAGGTACATTAAAACACTGAACAATTATTATATTACATTAACACATCAACTCTACTATTTACAAAGCAAAGTTAAATACTAACAGGACTGTGACATTGCTTGGTTCCCTTAATACTCTGAGTTGGAAATATCTTATAATTCTTTCACCTTCAATATAATACTCTACCTAACTGCAACAAAAGAATGCCTTAACATTTCAGGAAAGTACCTTATGTAATTTTCAGTTTTTTTGCCAGAAAGGACAATTTCACACTTTTCCACATTATACTGCACTTGCCAAATTTTTGCCCACTCACATAATCTATGCATATTCTGTGTCCTCTTCACGACTTATTTTCCAACCTATCTTTGTGTCACTTATATTTCATGATTTTGAACACCTCAACTAAATTTCCTCTTAGCCTTCTCTGCACTGAGAATAATCATTGCATCTCCAATTTCACCATATAACTAAAGTGTCTAATCATGGAACTTATTTCAGAAAATCTATTTTGCCTTCTCTCAAAGACTTTGAAATTGCTTCCAATGTGATACCAAGAACTAAAAATGGTACATGAAATAGACACATTTCCTTTTAAAATATGCTATTTTAACACAATTTCATCTTGCTTGAAGCCTGGGAACCTGGTAACTGACTGCCAATTGTTGGTCGTTTCATCACTTTTCTGCATTCAGAGTTCAAAGTAAATTTATTATCAAAGAACATACATGTCACCATATACTACTCTGAAATCCATTTTCTTGTGGACATTCACAGTAGATACAAAGAATCACAACTGAATCAATGGAAAACTACACAAGAGAGTAGACAAAAGACCAGTGCAAAAGACAACAAATTGAGCAAATAGAAAAACAAAATAATAAATACATAAATAAATAAATAGCATTGAGAACATTAGCTGTGGGGTCCTTGAAAGTGAGTCCATGGGTTGTGGAATCAGCCAGTGAGTGAAGTTATCCACTCTGGTTCAGGAGCCTGATGGTTAAGGGGTAATAACTTTAAACCTGGTGGTGTGGGACCTACATCACACAGATTCAACTGAAGAATATCAAAATAGTTTGTTTTTAATTTTTCATGGTGGCATTCAAGTTCGTAACTTGCAGCGATCAATTTTAATCATTAATTTTTAACTTACCCCTCTCATATCTGTCACATTCAGCTTCATCATATGGAACATGTTCAGTACTTCTCTGCTAATTATTTTTGCACTGCAAGTTGCATGATCTAAAGTCACACTTCTGCAGAATCAAAATTTGGAGACAGTTAAGCTGACAACAATGAAAGTAGGAAAGAAATGTTAAAAAACTGCAAAGTGCTTTATGCAAAAATGAACTTGCTTGAATTTGATCTGATTGCATAAACCACTAAAGCAGATTCTAAACAAATGCACAGAATTAGATGAGGGTATCTGATGAAATATAATTGATTATTTCTCCTTATTCTCTTTCACATTTCAGTTATTAGTTCACAAACAAGAAAGATCCTCAATAATGCAAACACAAGGAGCCTTAAAATTGGGATGTTATGTCGTGTTCATGGAGCATCAAACAATTTTTAAGTTCAACGTGTTTTGAAAGTGAAGAAACATAGAAGAAACTAACATCAAAAATACAGCAAATACTTTAAAATCTTTTTCAACATTTTTTGAGCTGACTGTAGTGCTATAGACAGATGACAGAAATAAAAATTGATTTCTTTAGCTGGCACTGGTAAATACAGAAAATGAAAAACCAGAGGGTTCAACAAAATAAAGACATGAACAAGACAAAACAGAGTGCTAATGAGTGATGTCGGCCAATAGAAGTCTGTTAGTGTAAATTTTGGTTATTTGTCCCATATCATAATGCCACTGGATGAATAACCAAAGTCTCTGCTATAAATATTAAACTGGTCCCTTTAGCTTTTATGTAAAAGAAAACCTGCTGTTTCATGTAGAGCCTGGAAGTTGACCCTTTCTTTAGCAATTGTCAGGATGCAGCCCAGGACAACATTCCTAAAGCAACCACCAAGAATAGCCAATAAATGCAAGCTTACTGACATCAGTAGCATATAAAATATTATAGGTAGTACAAAAATAAGAGAAATGCTGTTCAGCTCCTGTTACCATATTTATTATATTTCAATTATCTTCTTTTATTATATACAAAATAAAATGCATTTAAAAAGTTAAATTTAAGCAATTTAATGTTACACAAATTTAAGCAAATTTTGAGATTAAAGGGATATGTAATAGTGTATTCAAAATCCATATCTTACTGAAAAACATGATAAAACACTTCAAGGAATAGCACAACCCGTAACATTTCAGTATCCAATAGCAAACAAAGTACTGCTGGAGAGATAAATTTTAATACAAATCACTATGTTAAGTTTCTGAACTTTTTGCTAGAGCATTGGAGGATGAGGGATTACCTCATATAGAATATTGAGAGGCACAGAGAGAATATATGACATCTTTTTCCTAGGGTAGAAATGTCAAGTACTAGAGAAAATACAGTTGCAAAGAAAAGTTTGTGAACTCCTCGCAATTACGTGGTTTTCTGCATTACTCATAAAATGTGGTCTGATCTTTATCCAAGGTGAATAACAGATAATAATAGACAAACACAATCTGCCTAAATTATTAACAATTACCAACAATTGTACTTCTTCTTGTCTACATTGAGTACATTTACACAATCACAGTCTAGGTTCAAGAAATATGAATTTCTGGGGCAATGTCTTCTACAAAAGCTTTTTGGAGTCAGGTGTTCCCATCAACGAGATGAGATTGGAGGTGTGGGTTGTACAGGCGCCCTACCCTATACAAAAAAAGACACACAAAGTCAGATTACTGACAAGAGTCTACTCATCTCTCTCTCGAGATCTCTTTATGTGCACCATGCCTCAATCAAAACAACTTTCAGAGGACCTTAGAAGAAAAATTGTGGAGATGCATGAAAAAGCAAAAGGCTACAAAAGCATTTCTAAAGCGTTCTTCAGTCCACAGTAAGAGAAATCATCTGCAAATTGAGGAAGCTCAGTACTGTTGCTACTCTTCCTAGGAATGGGCAACCTACAAAGATCATACCAACAGCGCAATGTTGAAGGAGGTGAAAGAGGACCCAAAGGTAACAGCAAAAACCTGCAGAGATCTCTAGAACTTGCTAAAGTCTCTGTTCATGTGTCCACTGTTCACGTTAGGTAAAGCAGAAGGTAAAGGAAGGATGACAGAGGCTACGATGGATAGATAATATTACTCAGACGATGCATATGACCTTGGGGGATCTTAGAGAGGCAATTTCCAACAAGAAGGCTTGGTGTGCAGGAGTCTATGAGGTCACGAAGAGTCAGATTTGACTTAACAGCTGAACAACAACCACCTAAGACCTTTGCACAGTACGGTAATAATTTTATGTTTTACACTGTACTGCCGCCACAAAATAAATAAATTTCATGTAATATGTGAGTGATAATAAACTTGACTCTGATATGGGTCTCTATTGTGGACTGAGAGTGGGAAGGGGGCAGGGAGAGGAATCACAATTGGGAAAAGGGGAAGGGAGAGGAGAGGGAGTGGGAAGCACCAGAGAGACATTTCATAACGATCAATAAATCAATTGCTTGAAATCAAGTGACCTTGTTTGTTGTCTCAGGATTGGGCATGTCAACATCCACACCACCCACCCACCCTGGCATGCCTCCTCTGCCATCTGTCCCACACCACTCACGTAGTGCTCCACCCTCACCATTCCCAACTTCCTTTGCTCCCGCCAAATTTACAAACTCGATCTCCTCTCGACATTGACAAATATAATATTGTGCACAAGTCTTAGGCACCCTAGCTATACATGTGCCTTAGACTTTTGCATGGCTTTATATAGTCCTCTGAATTATTTTCTACATCTATAATATTAGAATGGAGAACACTACAGCAAAGGAACAATTCCTATGGTCCAGGATTCCCTTGCCAACCATGATGCCAATTTAAACTAACCCCATCTGCCTGTACATGGTCTGTACCCTCCATTCCCTGCCTGGTCATGTGCTTATCTTTCAGAGAAGTACAGTTCCCGTGGAGATATTGGATTCCATAGCAGGAAAGAGACTTCAAAAGAAGCAATCGGGGCAGTCAGGACATTCTACATGTCACAATTCCCAAGAGGAGTCTGAATTGTGCATAACTAAGCACTTGGCAAGGGTCACTAAAAAAAAATTAGGCTTAAGCAGTTAAAGCTTTGGTAAGAAGAGACAGAGGCTATAGGTAGATATCTTTTTGGTTTATTTTTTTCTTTCTTTCTTTCCTATTGCACAGTTTGAGCTATGGGAATGCCAGGCAGGATAATGGAATGCTCCTCTTGTGGGAGGTGGTAAGGCAGGGAGACCTCCAGTATCCATAATGACTACACCTGCAAGAATACATTTAGCTGTAGCTTCTTTCAAACTGTGTTAAGGAATTGGAGCTGGATGAACTCCGTATCATTCAGGAGGCGGAGGAGTTGATCAACAGGGAGGTAGTTACATCCAAGGTGCAGCACACAGGTAACTGAGTAACTGAGAGAGGGAAAAGCCAGCCAATGCAGAGTACCCTTGTGGCCATTCTCCTCACAACAGGTATATGGCTTTGGATACTGTTGAGGGAAAGACCTAGCAGAGGAAAGCCACAGCGGTCAGGTCTCTGGCACTGAATCTGGCTTTGTACTCAGAAGGGAAGGGAGAGAAGAGGTGAACAGTAGTGACAGGAGATTCAGTGGTTAAGACAACAGATGGGAAGCTCGGAGAAGAACGAGTTTCCCAAATGGTAAGTTGCCTCCTGAGTGCCAGGGTCATATACTTCCTGGATCAAGCCCACAGCATTCCTAAGAGGAAGGATGAGCAGTCAGAACAGTCATGAGTCCACATCTGTACCAATGACATGGGTAGGAAGGGTGACAAGATATTACAAAATGTGTTCAGGGAGTTAGGTGCTAAGTTAAAGTTCAGGGTTGCGATCTCAGGATTGCTACCCATGCCACACGCTAGTGAGGCCATAAATAGGAAGATAATACAGTTTAATAATGGCTAAGGGGATAGTGCAGGAAGGAGAGCCCTCCTACTCAGATTCTTCTTGCACGCCCCAAGCATCACTCCCACAGCACACCACCTGTGGGATAACTGTAGTGGTGAAGGGACAGTAGCTCACTTCTTTGTGGACTGTGGATTTGAAAAGGGGTGGCAGAAAGATAAGAGGGCTGTGTCACAGTTCATCCCGAGCAGCTGCGTGGAACGGGTCTCTCTGATCTATAGGCCATTCCCAGGGACACACACAAAGCTTTGTCCTTTCCAGGGACAAACATCAAGTGCTACTGGCAGATGATCAACTTGGTAAAAGACATTTTTTGTTCTATGCAAAACTAGTTGGTCTGCCAGCACATTGAGGTGCTCATAAAGGAATGCTGCTGACTGCCAGTATCTGCTGAGGGACGCACTGAAGCTTCAAGGGCTCGGTGGGGAAGCACCACAGTGTTCAGTTCTTCTCCTTCTGGAGAATGAGGGGCTGGGCTGAGGAAGGAAGCCCCTCAATTATTATTGTAGCAGTATACCACCCAGAGTGCTACACAAGTGGCAGCAGTACATGAAAGCAACAGAACAGTATGGAAAGCGTTGACTATGAATGTAAAGAATAAAAAGGCATTGAACAGTTTATTCTTGTAAATAACATTTTATTTATGAATAAAGTTTATTTTTGTAATAACAATAAGATACCAGATCACCTATTAGGGAATGAATCAGGGAAGGAAACAGAAGTTTGTAGAGGGGTACACTTTGCATCTAATGATCATAATACCTTTAGTTTCAAAATAATTATGGAAAAGGGCAGGCCTGATCTGGCAAGCATGGATTGGGGCAGGCTGTTTTCTGGCAAAGGTGTACTTGGTAAGTGGGAGGCATTAAAAAATGAAATTGAGAGTATACAGTTTGTATGTTCCTGTAGAATAAAAAAGGACAACAGGTTTAGAATCAAAATTAGAATCAATCAGAATCAGATTTAATATCACTGGCAAATGTTGTGAAATTGGCTGTTACGTGGTAGCAGTACATTGCAATACATAATAATAATTTAAACACTATAAATTACAATTAGTATATATTAAAATTAAATTAAATAAGTAGTGCAAAAAGAGAGGGAAAAATAGTGAGGCAGTGTTCATGGATTCATTGTCCACTGAGAAATATGATGGTGGAAGGGAAGAAGCTGTTCCTGAAACATCCGAGTGTGTCTCCTCAAGGTCCTGTACCTCCTCTTTGATGGTAGCAATGAGAAGAGGACATGTTCTTGGTGATGGGGGTCCTTAATGATGGATATTGTATTTTTGAGGCATTGGCTTGTAAATGTGCCCTTGATGCTGGGGAGGCTAGTTCCCATGATGGAGCTAGCTGTGTTGACAACTTTCTGCAGCTTTTTCCAATCCTGTGCATTGGTTCCTCCATACCAGATGGTGATGCAACCATTTGGAATGCTCTCTGTGGTATACATCTGTAGAAATTTGCGAGCATCTTTGGTGACATACCAAGTCTCCTCAAACTCCAAATGAAATATAGCTGCCATCGTGCCTTCTTTGTATTTGCATCAATTTGCTGGCCCAGGACAGATCTTCAGAGATGTTGATACCCAGGAACTTGCAACTGCTCATCCCTTGATAAGCACTGTGTTTCCTCAACCTCCCCTTCCTGAAGTCCATAATCAACTTCTTTCTTTTGATTGACATTGTGCAAGGTTGTTGTTACAATACCACTCAACCAGCTGATCTACCTCGTTCCTCGCTGCCTCCTCATCACCATCTGACATTCTGTCAACAATACTGAGGCCCTGGTTAAGAAAAAGAATGAAGTGCACAGCAGGTATAGGCATGAAGGAGATACTTGAGGAGTACAAGAAATGCAAGAGGACATTTAAGAAGGAAATCAGGTGAGTTATAAGAGGGCATAAGGTTGTGCTAGCAGACAAGGCCCAAGGGCTTCTACAGATATACTAAGAGCAAAAGCATAGCAAGGGACAAAATTGGTTCTCTGTAAGATCAGAATGGCCACCTTATGCATGCAGCCAAAAGAGATGGGGGAAATCTTACATGGATGTTTTTCTTTTTGCAGCTGTATTTACTCAGGAGACGGACACAATGTACAGGTGTGAGGAAATGCAGCAGTGAGGTAATTGACTGTACATAGATTACAGAGGAGGTGGTGTTTTGCTGCCTTGAAGAAAATTAAGGTGGGTAAGTCCTCAGGGCCTGACCAGATATTCCCTCAGACTCACTGGGAGGGTGGGGCAGAAATTGCAGGGGCCCTAGAACAGATATTTAAAATGTCTTTAGCCACTGGTGAGATGCTGGAGGATTGGAGGATAGCTAATGTTATTCCTTTGTATAAGAAAGGCTCTAAGAATAAGCCAGGAAATTATAGGCTGGTGAGCTTGACATCAGTAGTCAGCAAGTTATTGGAAGGTATTCTAAGGGACTGGATATATAAGCATTTGGATAGTCAGGGATTGATAAGGGACAGTCAACATGGCATTGTGCATCGTAGGCTGTGTCTAACCAATCTTAAAGAATTTTTCAAAAAAGGTATGAGGATAGTTGATGAAGGCAAGGCAGTGGATGTTGTCTACATACTCGACTTTAGCAGAGCCCTGAGAGGTAGATAGGGTCGCAGATAAAGCTTTAGACACATTGGCCTTCATAAATCAAAATACTGAGGAGCTGGGACATTGGAAGTGGTATTGGATATTGGTGGTGTCTAATTATGAGTATTGTGTGCACTTTTGGTCACCTAGCTACAGAAAAGATGATACAGTAAATAAGATCAAAAGAGTGCGGAGATAACTTAAAAGGATGTAACAAGAACTTGAGGACAAGAGTCTTAGGAAAAGGTTGAACTGGTCAGGAACATTCCTCAGAACATAACCTCCCTCTGCAGCTAATACGTTCGTATCCAGGCAACATCATGGTGAGAATCTTTGGCAGCCCCTCCAAACCCTCCTCATCATTCCTGTAATGCAACAGCCAGAACTGCACACAATACTCCAAATGTGACCTCTTAATGAAACATACTGCTGTTTTATATGCTAACCTACTAGCGAGCATTTTCACCTAAGTTATTTACATATATCACACCCGCGATCCCATCATTGATTCTTGTAGAATGCCACAGCTCACAGACCTCCGGTTACAGTAACGTCCCTCTATCACCACCATTTGAGTTCTATGTTCAAGCTGATTTTGACTCTAATCTACCAAGTCTTTATGTGTTTTAATCTTCTGGATCAGCTTACCATGAGGGATGTTGTTGAAAACTCACTAAGGTTCATGTATACAATATATTCTAATTAATAAAGCAATTGGAAACCTACCCATCTCTGGATTTCCAATATTTCTAGCTTTTCAAAATTTAGGATGTACTCCATTCTATTTAAAGTGGAAGATGTCACATACACCTACCTTAAAAAAAACTACTTCCCAGCTCTTTACCCCATTCATGATCTATTAATATTTATTGGCAATTAAATGCTTCAATTTATACTCATTGGTGCCCTATCATTCCATTATTAGCAAGCTTGCACATGTGGCTTTCAATACCATCACCCAAGTTGTTTAAAAAAAACAGGGCTAGTAGTTCAGGTGGTTGGGAGAATAGAGCATGTAAACAGGTCCTTTGGACCATCAAGTCCACACTGACCAAAAACACATATTTATGCTAACCTGATATTAATCCTGTTCATTATTTTCTCCAGTGTCATCAACTTACTCTAGATTTTACCACTCAGCTACACATTTTACAGTTTACAGCAATTTACAGTGGTCAATTAACCCTGGTAACTACACATAGGATCAAGATGATGCAGCTGAAGGAAATCCATCTGGTCAAAGAGACAACATGCAATCCCCACACAGATAGCACGAAGCTCAGGATTTAACCCAGGACTGCCATTTGAAGCACCTACTGTCCCTTTACCATAATTCCTGACTAGGTCAATAATTTGTTCTCAGGTCCATGAGTTTCAACCTCTGGTTGACAATGCCAACTTCCTTTTGGAATTCCAGATAACTAATTGCTCGATTTCCTACTTGATTACAATTAAACACTGTATTTAAAGTGCAGTTTATCCAAAGTAGTGGATAGACCAGTCGTATATAGATCCTGTGATGAGCCTTGCTTTATCACTCTAAATTAGCTAAAATATTGAGCAACTCAATTAAGTACCCTACTCAGTCCATTGAGATCTGATCACTGGATCTTAGAGGAGATTTAACCAGGATATTGTACAGCTACTATATATTATGGCATACAACCAGCCTTTTTAGTTCTCTACATAGCAATGACCAAATTTGATTATCTTTTAAACATACTGTATCTAAAAATATAATTTCAGTAAACAGAAATAGCAAAACTACCTTCAAAGTTCTTAAGTCCATCCAGTTTATCAAACTATTAAAAGATAGGATATAAAGACATAATAGGAACAAAATCCCTCCAAATACTGGCTGAATAAAGAATATTCTTGTAAATTTTTGTTAAAAATCAAACCACTAGCCTCAAGAGACATAATCTATTTCAACTGGGAATATCCAGAAGAATGCACACATTTGGAAAATTTGCATATTTTATTAAACCACTCTTTTTTTCCCCAAACCACAAAATCCACCTATGAGCCATTGTTTGTGAAATTTTGTAGGAAACACACTAACTGCTCCTTCATATTTTACTTACCCTGTTTGACATGGTAATAAGTCTTCAGATTACTATCACAATACACAATGAAACAAACCAGTAACATAAGGAATTGTACGATCGAAAAAGTATTAACCAAATTTTATTTAAATATTCACAAGTTGCAAACAGGCTATTGCTCTAACATGTTTTACTGAAATTTTGCCTGTAGGAGTCATGCATCTGTCTGCATTGCATACTGTGTTGTGTGTTTATGAAGTTTATTATAACTAGTACCATCAGTGGGGCGTGGTAAAAGTGAGGGGAATAAGTTACGTATTCTTTGTACACTTAAGTTTTATCGTTTCAAGATTGTATGCTTGCTAATTGCTAATGAAGGATCAAATACATATTGACTTTTGGAGCAATAATTATGGAGTGCAAGTATACCAAATCCGTACGGTCGCCAGCAGTGGCAATTGTTAAGGTTTGGTTTGGCCGCTACACTGCCCTTAGTTACAATTTAACATTCTGTGTCCACTATTACGATGTGTATTATGGCTTTAATTGTTACATCACCAAAGGAGGGGAGAGTTTGAAATGATAACTAATACAATGAAACAATACAAATAAGACTTATGCAGCTAGTGACAAATGCAGAAATATAATAACCAGTAAGTTAAAAAAATCATGTTGGAGATATTTTCATTATTTTAAATAAACCACTATATTTTTAAATTTGTGCAGTGAAGGAGAAAAATAATTATCTTGTTTAGCTAACCTCTGTCTCAGATTATTTCTTGCGGGAATTAATCGCATTTTCACGTTTACGAACACCCATTAACAATTCAACCTACCTAGTAACATTGTCACAGAGTCCGTGCCCACCAAATTTAGCTGGTTCTATAGGTGCACCAGGTTTTCTCACCATCACTTTAAGAGTTAGTCGCTTTCCTTGCATTCCAGACATTTCCAGTCGCCGTTGTATTTCCCGCACAAGACTGAGAAGAAATAGCTCTGCCTCTTTTGTCTGAGAGGGAAAGACAAGAAAACCATCACTTCAAAATCTAAGCAATAAAATTGTACACAGTAAGACCATAAGGCAGAGGAATAATTAAGATGAAACAATATATACAACACTCTCAAACTTGTTCATGATTTTCTACCTAAATTGCTAAATATCTCAACAAAGGTTGGCAATCATAGCAACAGATATAAGTACCTGTTCTTATTTTTTGTAAATTACAGGCTTAAGTAAAATCAGATTCTTTGCATCAAAATGTGATTACTTTAAGGGAGAACCTAGAAGCAGAGTTGCAGGCAGACATAATAAAAAGGGGTTATAATAAGAATTTGTGTAGGATTTCCCCTCTCCGTTTCTGACTTTCCTGTTATGTTAACCTTCTGGCCTTAAGTGCACAACTTTCGTTATTGCCTCCAGCTGTCAACAAGTTAATAAGTCCCCCTGGGAAGAGAAAGAGACCATCATTTCAGGTCAATTGCCTTCAATTTTAATGCGGTGCATCTCCAAAAATGGCATGTAGCCTGCAGAGTGTTCCTAACACTTTCTATTCTTATAGAATAAGGAATATAATTGGTGTTTTTGATGAGGGCTACTTTAGTGCTGTGCAAAGTATGGCAGTGGATTTGAAAAATTCAAACAGGGAGTTGCTGGAGAGGAGATTCACAAAAATGAAATATTCAAGGATCTTTGCTATCTATGCAATGAAGATAGCCTCATTGTGCTGTTAGAGAGGGAGCCTGGATTTTGATCCAAACACAACGAAAGGCTGATGTATGTCTAAATCAAGATGGTGTGTGACTTGCAGAAGATACTGCATGATGTGATGATCGCACTGCACTTCCTTCGAGGGGTAGAAATCATGAATTTGGTCTATGTTATCAAAGAAGCCTATTAAATAAATTCAAAACATGAATGCAAGTTACTTTGCCTCTTGGCCGACAAATCTTCACTACAAAAACAAAGACTAAAAAAATCTTCCATTAGCATTCAAATCAGAGTTGGCCTGTTCAACCAAGCTGATTTATCTGAGTTTATGTTGTTTGCTCAATACCCAAGTTACTCTGCTCAAAGACTAATGTGATTTTCAATTCAGATTCTTGCCACACTTAGGTTGGAGGAACAACACTTTATATTCCGTCTGGGTAGCCTCCAACCTGATGGCATGAACATTGATTTCTCTAACTTCTGTTAATGCCCCTCCTCCCCTTCTTACCCCATCCCTAATTTTTTTCCCTCTTTTTCCCTCTCACCATAACTTCTTGCCTGTTCTCCATCTTCCTCTGGTGCTCACCTCCCTCTTTCTTTCTTCCAAGGCCTTCCGTCCTATGTCACTCCCCCTTTTCCAGCCTTGTATCCCTTTTGCCAATCAACTTCCCAGCTCTTGGCTTCATCCCTCCCCTTCCTGTCTTCTCCCATCATTTCAGATCTCCCCCTCCCCCTTTCAAATCTGTTACTTTCTCTTTTTTCCATTAGTCCTGACGAAGGGTCTCGACCCAAAACATCGACTGTACTTCTTCCTATAGATGCTGCCTGGCCTGCCGCGTTCCACCAGCATTTTGTGTGCTGCATCTTTCAACAGCTTTCCTTTCAGACACCACTGTCTTTTATAAGTTGTCAGTATTTGAGGAAATCAGCTTCATACCCTTTACACATCTCCTTAGCCCAACAATACCAGAAATATTCCTCTAAAACCCTCCAGTGCTGTCCCAAAAGATCAGCTCTAATGTGAACAAGCACTTCTATTAATCAAATAAATGCTGTTCACATGTGTCTCAAAAATAACGAGAGGTACTGCAGTTGCTGAAAATCTTGAGCAACATACAAAATGCTGGTGGAACTCAACAAGTCAGATAGCATCTATGGAGGGATAGATAGAGTTGATGCTTTGGCTGAGACCATTCATTGGGACTGGAAATGAAGGGGACTGAAACCAGAAAACACAAGTGTAGCTTTTCATTGACATGGTATCGAGTATATATCCTATATACACTCAGTGACCACTTTATTTGGTACACCTGCTCATTAGTGCAAATATCTAATCAGCCAATCATATGGCAGCAACTCAATGCATAACATCTTGTACACATGGCCAAAAGGTTCCGTAGTTGCTCAGACCAAACATCAAAATGGGGAAAAATGTAATTAAAGTGACTTTAACCATGGAATGATTATTGGTGCCAGACGGTGTAGTTTGAGTGTCTCAGAAATTGCTAATCTCCTGGGGTTTTCACATACAACAGTCTCTGGAGTTTTACAGAAATAGGTGTGAAAAACCAGAAGCAAAAATCCAGTGAGTGACAGTTCTATGGACAAAAATGCCCTGTCAATGAGACAGGTCAGAAGAAAATTGCCAGGTTCGTTCAAGATGACAGGAAGGCTAAAGCAACTCAAATAAGCATGTGTTACAACAGCGGTGTGCAAACAGCATCTCTGACCACACGTCAAACCTTGAAGTGGATGGACAGCAGCAGCAGAAGACCTACCCAGTACCGGAAAGATGTACCTAATAAAGTGGCCACTGAGTATACATGTCAATGATAAGTAATATTACATTTCCAATTCCAGCCTACATTCCATGAAGACCCATTTTATTCTACATAAGCAATTATGTCATTTATACAGTATTTAGATTTTTATTCATTTTCCTTTAAGAATGCTGGTCTGATTTAAAATATGTACATAAGGACTCACCAATCCTGATTGTTCATGGGATATTCTGGTCAATGGTATAACAATGGTTTACGATGATAAATTTTAATGACTTTGAATTACAGACTTGCTGTTATTGGCAATGATTTCAATTTAGATGTACTTTTCAGAGACTGAAAGTGATTCTAATCATTTGATTTGAATAAAGCTCAGATACAGAAATAACTTGTGATTTACATGAATTATGGATTGCACGTTCTCAAAAATATTAATGAATAACTTACCTGACTAAACCGAATTCCATAGTTAATTTCTGCAGATACAGATTTTCGCTCTTTTTCTGTTCGGACTGGTCTATCATCTAGACCTCGGCAGAATCTGTAAAGCATTTGGCCTGTTTTTGGCCCAAATTCCTTTTGAAGTCTTGGCATCAAAATCTGCTGCAGTTCTCCACATGTTTTAACACCAAATGATGCCATTTTGTATTCTAGAGCCCTTCCAACTCCTAAATATAACACCAAAATTATATAAATATAATGCAAGAAAAGGAAAGGAAATAATGGTGAAGGAAACTGGAAATAAATATTAAACTCAGCTGCTAATTTCTCCTTTAAGGGTTTCATGTTTGCACTTGGTTTATTTTACTCCTCCTATTTAGTTGTGCCAAAAATACAAAAATACATTCGACATTCTTTAACAAATTAGAAAATAACTTCTAAATTGAGATTTATCCTTCAAAGAAAAATATCCAGACTACTAAATAAGGCTTCAACAAATGTTGCATTGTTGCTACAGTTCCTTTTAGACAAATTAGAAGGCAATTGCAATATTCAGTTTTATATAATTATCAAATTACTCAGAATAAATGTCGTCTCATTATATTTAAATTAAGTCAATCATTTAAATAATTACTTGCATATTTCCTGTCCCAATATATGACTGCTTAAAATACACTAATTTATTTTAAATCAACAGCATTTTTTATTAGAAAATTATGAGCAGAAAATAAAATTAATTGGATAGCAAAGACAGAATAGAGAATGGCATAGTGAGCAAGGTGTTTTATAAGGTGAGAGATGTTGATGGCAACCTGCTGGGTAAATAACCAGTTTCTACAATGTACAGTGTTATAACTCTACAAGTATATTGTAGAATTATCATGTGTATCCTGATTTAAGTTTTTTAATTCAAGTGCACCAATTTACAATTTTTACTTCTTAAACTCACAATTCTAAATCTTATTCAGTTGGTTTGATGCTATTGAACACCATATTAAAAAGTGCATAATTTAGATTACTAACATTATGCTATTTCAACACTATGTGCCATTCCGTTGCCACAAACTACAAATCTGTGGCAAACTGTATGAAACTGAACCAATTTTCAAATGGTGCCACTATTGATCCAAGGTCAGCTCCTAACCACATTACACACCATCACTAAGAACAACTACTTGCACAACTGTTATTCAACACTGACCACGGCTCAACTCTTCTGTACAGCCTCTTATTCACAAACCTATCCAGAACTTTGCTGCCCACAAAGTTTTCTGACTTACAAAGGTTGTCAGTACAACATTGATTTAATTTGAAAATCCTTAACACGTTTAGAAAAATTACCGTGGCTTGCTTTGGCTTCTCCATCTCCCTTACTCATCTGTGGATACCTGCTATCTTTAAGCCTTGAATTCTGGCCTTCGTACATCCATAATTTTAATTATTGCACACTTATGACTTTTATCATTAGCTGCCTCAGGTTTAAAGTTCTAGGATTCCATGGATAATTTCCTCAGTTTTTAAAGGTTACTCTTCAGAATTCACATGAATGACTAAACTTTGGTTCATCTGTCCTAATGATCCTTTACTATTAAGGAGCTAAGTTTTGTTAGAAGATACTCTTGTGGAATGCCTTGGGATGTTTTACTACTTTAAATGATAACATAAATGCAATAACACAAACTGCTGGAACGATATAGCAGGTCAAGCAGCATCCGTGGAGATAGAAATAGTTAATTGCTTAAGATCAATGATTCTTTCTGCACTGGCACTGCCTAACTTACTGAGCAATCCTAGCAATTTGCTTTATTCCAGTTCATACAATCCAATGCATTTAAATTCATATAAATGCAAGCTGTCATCTGTAAATTAACTGCTGCACCTTCCAAAGTACTATATTTGTTGTGAAATGTGATGGGATAATTCTTGTCATTACATAAAAATGCATTCAGCTTCACTTCATTTCCACGTAATGTCAATTGCCAATATTATCTATATGAATTAATCTGACTTGCCTGGTAGACTGCTTACAAGTTGATCTTTGATAAAATCATCCACTTCCTCTGGTTTTAAATAATATTGTCCATTCGGCTTGGCCTTACGAGTGGCCATTCTGGCCAGCAGAATGTTCGATCCTATTGAATGCAAAATAGTAGCATTAGTACATCTGTAAATAGAAACATGGAAAACCTACAGCACAATACAGGCCCTTAGAATGTTACATTTTGGTATATGTTCTCAGCATTTGCTTATCTATGAAAGACGTTAATACTTCCAGCTAGAATGACTTTGCAGGCTCTGATTATTTTCTGGCATGTCATCCAAATAGGCATACTTCATGCATAAGCTTGGGCAGCAAGAAATTCTCTGCACAGGTCATAGCAGCAATTTAGAGATCTTGTGTACTTTCCAGCTTAGGCCAATAAACAATAAAGGCTATTGTCCTAAAGTTAAAAAATCCTTCACAAATCTTATGTATCAGTGTAACCAATACACCTGTTTTAACCATGAATGTCATCAATGGTGGGATTTGTTGTAAAATTGCACTGAATCAAAATTATTCAACTATAATTACGACTTCTGGAGAAAAACAATGCATAAGAAATAAATGTTTGGTAAATAAACTATGTAACTCTGGTTGGAATTTCTCAGTTTATTCCTTTTTCTTGATCTCAGCATCACTATCAAAGCCAGCATTCATTGTGCATGTCTAATTGTCCTTAAAAGCTGATGGTGAACTAAGTTTTTGAATCATTGCACTCTTTATGATGAAGATGTGTCAATAAATTTCCAAATTGGGATGGTGTACAACTTGTAGGGGAACCTGAAGATGGTGATGTTCCATTGGATTACTGCTGGTGCCATGGACTAGTACAGGTAGGAATGAGGCGATAGGATGGATGGATGAATGAACATCTGAGGAGATGGTGCAGGGGACTGGGCTTCAAGTTCTTGAACCACTGGAACTTTTTCTGGGAAGGGGTAATCTGTACAAGAGGAACAGGTTGCACCTGAACTGGAGGGGAACGAATATCCTGGCTGAGAGGTTTGCTAATGCTACTCAGGAAAGTTTAAACTAGTTTTACAGGGGTGGGAACTGGAACACCAGGTCAGTAAAGGAAGGATCTGACCGGAAGGTAGATGTCAGAGAAAGTACTGAAAGGCAGAATCGTAACAGGTAGGATGGGTCGGATAGTTTGAAGTGTGTATATTTTAATACTAGGAGTATTATGGGTAAGGGTGATGAACTTAAGAGTATGGATCAGTACATGGAACTACAATGTTGGGGCCATTACAGAACCTTGGTTGAGAGAGGGCAAGAATGAATGATTAATGCACCAGGTTTTCAAAGTTTTAGAAAAGATAGAGAAGGAGGTGGGGATGGGGGAGAAGAGTTGGGAGTTGCACTACTAATCACAGCTGCAGTCTGGGGTGACATAATGGAGGGATCAGACACTGAGTCCATGTGGGTAGAACTCAGGAATAGGTAGGGTGCAATCACTCGACAGCCACCGGGACATTGAGGAACAGATATGTAATTAGATTAAGGAAACGTGTGAAAATAATTGGGTTGTTGTCATAGGGAATTTCAACTTCCCTAATATAAACAGGGACCTTCTTAGTGTAAGGAGTTCAGATGGGGCAGAAGTTGTTAAGTATATCCAGGAAGGTTTCTTAAATCAGTATGTGGACAGTTCAATGAGAGGAAGGGCTGTACAGGACCTGGTATTGGGCAATGATCCTGGCCAGGTGACTGATCTTTCAGTAGGTGAGCAGTTAGGGAACAGTGACCATAACTCCTTAACTTTCAAGATAGCTATAGATAAGGGTAGGTATGGTCCTTGCGGGAGAGTTTTAAATTGGAGTACGGCAAATTACGACGCAGGAACTAAGAAGAGTCAATTGGGAGCACCTTTTTTTCTGGCAAGTCCACATCAGACATGTGGAGAGTATTAAAGATAAATTGCACAAAGTACAGGTAAAGTATGTTCCTGTTAGAAGGACGGACAGGGATGGAAAGATAAGAGAACTTGGATGACCAGAGAGGTGATGAATTTATTCAAGAAGGAAAAGTATGTAAAGCTTCGGAAGTTAGGATCAAACGAAGCACATGAGGAGTATAAAGAAGCCATTAAAGAACTAAAGAACGAAACTAGGAAAGCCAGGAAGGGCTATGAAGTGTTCTTGGCAAGTAGGATTAAGGTGAATCCCAAGGCATTCAATACATACATCAAGAGCAACAGAATAACTAGGAGAGGGTGGGGCCACTCAAGGATAAAGGGAAGAACATTTGTTTGGATGCAGAGAATATGACTGAAGTACCTAATGATAATTTGCCTCAGTACTTACCAAGGAAAAGGATCTGGAGGACCAGGAGATCAGTGCTGAGTGTATAAATATATTAGGGTGTTTGGAGATTGAGGAGGAGGAAGTGTTGGGCCTCCTAATGAGTACCAAGGTGGGTAAGTCCCCAGGGCCTGATGAGATTTACCCTAGGTTATTGAAGCAGGCATGAGATGAGATCGCTGGAGCCTTGACCAGTATCTTCATGTCCTCTCTAGGCACAGGCAAGGTCCCAAAGAAATGGCAAGTGGCTAGTGTACTTCTGTTTCAGAAGAGAACAAGGGAAAATCCAGGGAACTATAGACCGGTGAGATTCATGTCAGTTGTAGGGAAATTGCTAGAGAAAATTCTTAGGGATAGGATATATGAGCATTAGGATATTCATGGCCTATTAGAGAGAGTTGCATGGGTTTGTGCAGGGCATGTTGTGTTGTAACAACTCAAATGAGTATTTTGACAAGGTGACGAGAGAGAATGATGAGGGTAGGGCTGTGAATGTTCTCTACATGGATTTTAGTAAGGAGTTTGACAAAGTCTCTCAAGGAAGACTAATCCAAAAGATTAAGATGCATGGGATCCGAGGCCAATTGGCTGTTTGGATTCAGAACTGGCTTGTCCATAGAAGACAGAGGGTAGAGGTTGAAGGGACTTATTCGAGTTGAAGGTCTGAAATTAGTGGTGTTCTGCAGGAATCTGGGCTGGGACCTCTGCTGTTTGTGATGTATATAACTGACCTGGATGAAAACGTAGATGGGTGGGTTATTAAGTTTGCGGAAGATACCACGATTGGTGGAGTCATGGATAGTGTAGAACACAGGCAGAATACAGTGAGATATAGAATGACAGATGGTGTTTAGCCCAGATAAATGTGAGGTGTTGGTAGGGTGAATGCAAGGAGAGAGTACACTGTTAACGGCAAGGCCCGTAATGATGTTGCCGAGCAGAGAGACCTTGGGGTCCAAGTTCATAGCTCCTTGAAAGTGAGTGGTTAAGAAGGCTTAGGAATGCTTGCTTTTATTAGTCAAGGCATGGAGTTCAAAAGTTAAGAGGTTATGACACAATTTTATAAAACTATGGTTAGGCCACATCTGGAGTATTGTTGCCCTACTACATTCTTGTTGCCCTACTACAGGAAGGACATCGAAGCTTTGGAGAGGGTGCAGAAAAGGTGCTGCCTGGTTTAAGGGACATGTGCTATCATGAGAGGCTGGATAAACTTGGGCTGTTTCCTCTGGAGCAGCGGAGGCTGAGAGGAGATCGAATGGAGGTTTCTAAGATTATGAGAGGCATAGATAGAATAAGCCCGGCAAATCTGTTTCTACTGATAGGAGAAGGGGCAAAGGTGGGTTACTGGCACCTTAAAACCAGTTGCTTTGGATAGATGGGGCTCATAAGCTGTGGTTGGTAGCTCATCTAGGAGAAGGAAAACTCTCATCTCTAACCTCCAGTGCCTTGCAGCTATACCCATTCATGGGGCAGGCTTTGGAAGTAAATCCTGACGGAAAAATCCGGAGCTGGAGTCCATAAGGCATTGAGTTCAACGCCGAACGTTAACTCCTGCGATGCTGCTGATACCAAACTGTATCAGTCTCTGCTGTTCCTTTGGGTTCATCAGATGTGTGGAGAGGGAGAGCTTGTTACAAGGGCAACAACTTGCTCTCCACATTGTACTAGCCAGACTTGTGTATCTACACAGCTAGGATGCAACATCCATGGTCAACCCTGACCGACAGAGGGTTCACTCAGAGGGCATGCATTGAAGGTGAGAGGGGATAGGTTCAAAGGGGATGTGAGAGGCAAGTTTTTTCTTTATTCAGAGTGATGGATGCCTGGAATGCACAGCCTGTTATGGCGGTAGGAGCAAATACATTAGAGGCTTTTAAGAGATGTTTGGATAGGCATATGAATGCTAGGAAGACAGAGGAATATGGACATTGTGTAGTAGGAGGTTTTGGGCATTTCTGATTTGTTTTTAGCTGGTTTGCAACAACACTGTGGGCAGAAGGGCCTGTATCTGTATTGTACTATACTCTGTCTTAGATGATTGAGGTTGTGGGTTTGGTGTGATGGAGCAAATAAAGTAAGGAACAACAATGCATTTTACAGATAGAACACACTGCAGGTGTACAGGGAATGATTTTTTTCTGAGTGGTGTACATCATATCTAGAAGCTGCTTTGTGCTGATGATAACTAGCTTCTTGAATGTCCTTGCAGTTGCATTTTATATATGGCAGAAAAACTTACAAGGTAGATTAGGAAGTGAGTCACATAGTAGGATATACAAATTCTGACATGCTCTTGTAGCCTCAGTACCTAGTGGCTGACCAAGTTGTGTTTTATTCAATGACAGAAGACTCAACCACAGTAATGAAAATGAATGTTAAAGACAGGCAGTTGCATTCTTTTTGTTGAAGATTATCCTTGCTGTGAATATTACTTGCCACTCATCAGCCCGAGCCTGAATACTGTCTAAATGAGCATGTGGACTACTTCATTTGCTCAGGATTGCAGATGCTATTGAAAAACGTGCAATCAGCTACAAATATCCCCTCTTCTAATTTTATGATGGAAGGCAGGTATGAAGGTCATTGATAAAGTGAGTGAAGATGACTGGTCAATTAGCGTATTACAGAGAGACATCACGATAGCAGGCCCTCCACATGAATCATCTGCCCATCTACACATCCTAAATTAATCCCATTTACCTTACATTTGGTCAACTCTTCCAGATTGTCCTTACACACCAGGAGCAATTTTCCATGGTAATTAACTTACCAACCCACATCCTTGGGAAACTGGAGCACCCAGGAGAAACCCCCACAGTCACATGGGGAACATACAGATGGTACGAGGTTAGGATTGAACCCTAGTTACAGGCATAGTGAGGCAACTGCTCTCCTAGCACCTGGGATATGGGAAGGAACTGGAACAACCAGGAGAAACCCCCATGGTCACAGGGGGAAAATACAGATGGTATGAGGTTAGGATTGAACCCTGATCATTGTGAGGCAGTTACTTTCCTAGCACCACTGCCTTTATGTCAAAGCCAACCACTCTTTCTTCACCTCCAAAACGTAATTCTTTACTCCATATTAGGACCATGAGATCTGACAAAACCTAATGATCAAAAATACCACTTACAATAGAAAAATATGATTTAAAGAGGAAAGTTTGTGATCTAAATGGATGAAGATATGGCTGTTAGCTATAATTTTAATGATGCATGGATGCACCAAGGACCAGAAATGTTAAATTGTGAAGAGTTCTTGATGAATGCTAGAGCTTGAAAAATTTACGTATTAAGGAAGATGACGTTTAAACATAAAGATGAGCATTTTAAATATGCAACACTGGTCAAATGCAGATCTGTGAGCACTAGAGGAACGGCTGCATTTCTCTTTGAGCAGGAAGTATGCATGTGCCTTTTTCTATTTAAACTGAGAAATTATAAAAGTATGACACTGAAGAATTTAAAGGTCTTTTTGTAGTTGCTATATACATACCCATTCCAACTGATGCAGTACATTGTGTTTTTTCCTTAATCTCAGAGCGAATAACAGTTGCTATCTCATCAGGTGTCAAACCAGTTTCTGTACAAATTGCTGTTATGTCTACAAGAGCTTCATCACAGCTGACAGCTTCAATATCATAAGTATAGCTAAATGTACAAGGGAAATTAATTAGTACATATAATGCAGTGGTAATTTTTAAAATACTGGTTGTACTTATTTTTTAATGCTGGAATATAGTTATAATCAAGATCATAATTCAGAACGCAAGTTTCCTTTGACTGTCAAATGTTGAAATCTAAGTGCACTGTTGGGCAGAGTTAGGGGGTGGTATCATAATATTGGAGGAGGTTACCAAGAATACCTTGAAAATACAAGGAAGTTAGGCAAAAGGAATCATATACAGGAGACTCAAGTCTGTTCTGTTGCACACTGGATTGTATATATTTATGTATTTCTGAAACACTATGTAAAGGCTTAATAGCTAAAATAATAATTAACAGAAGTTCTTATAATTATCATGGCATTCCATAGAGTAAAGAAAAAAAACTGTTTCCTGTAGTTGGAGAATTTGTGACAGTTTCTCATATATTGAATGCACTCATTAAGATACAAAGATCATAATCAGGTATTCTAAATTTCATGCACAGCCATAAGACCATAAGACATAGGAGCAGAATTAGACCATTTGGCCCATCAAGTCTGCTCCACCGTTACATCATGGCCAATTTATTATCCCTCTCAACCCCATTCTCCTGCCTTCTCCCTGTAACCTTTGACACACTGAATACCCAAAAACCTATCAACCTCTGCTTTAAATATACTGAATGATTTGGCAGCCACAGCCGTACATAGCAAATCAATTCTACAGATTCACCAACCTCTGGCTAGAGGAATTCCTCATCTCTGTTCTAAACAGATGTCTCTCTCTATTCTTAGGCTCTTCCCTCTAATCCTAGACTCATGCACTGGAGGAAAACAGCCTTTTCACATTCACTTTGTCTAAGCCCTTCAATATTCCATAGGTTGCAATGAGATCCTACTTCATTTTTCTAAACTCCAGCGAATACAGGCCCAGATCCATCAAATGGTCCTCATATGTTAACCCTTTCATTCTCGGAATCATTCTCGTGAACCTTCTCTGGACCCTCTCCAATGCCAGCACATTTTTTTCTTAGATAAGGAGCTCAAAACTGCTCACAGTACTCCAAGGGCAGTCTGACCAGTACCTTATAAAACCTCAGCATCACATCCTTACTCTTATTTTCTAATTCTCTTGAAATGAATGCTAATATGGCATTTGCCTTCCTTATCACCGACTCAACCTGCAAGTCAACTTTCAGGGAGTTCTGCACAAGGACTCCCAAGTCTCTTTGTACCTTTTGTTTTCAAACTTTTGCCCTCTTTAGAAAATAGTCTACACCTTATTCCTTCTACCAAACTGCATGACCATACACTTCCCTACACTATATTCCACCTGCCACTTCTTTGCCCATTCCAGGACACTGATTGTGGCCAAACAAAATTAGTTTGCACTGATTTCAAAATTACACCATTTTTGTGTTGTCAATGTCAATGTCCGTCAGACTAAAGTGGATTCAACACTCGCACTTAGATATCTAACTTCAAAGCCTTTTTAAACAAAGGTGACTTAAGCATGAAAAACTAAAAATTCAGAAACTGAAATGTCAGTTCAGAAGTATTCATCCCCCTTTGCTCAGTACTTAGTTGAACTATTTCTCACGGCTATTACAGCCAGTAGTCTTTTTAGATAAGTCTCTATAACTTTGCAAAATATGATGGAGCAAAATTTGCCCATTCCTCCTTGCAAAATTGCTCAAGCTATGTCAGTTAATTTGTTGACATGTTCTGGGAAATTTCTTTTGATTTGACACAACGCACAACGTTTTGTAGATTCGCTCAAAAAATCCTACTTCAATATATTTTAAGTTTAGAAAATGAGACAGTAAAATATGAAAATAGTTGTGTGGACTGAATACTTTTTCCAAGGCACTGTATAGATAGTGTGTCTGAACAGTCCATGAGTACTCTCTCATTATTGCTTTTTTTTATACTATTTAGTTTTTATAATTTATAGTTTTTTTGTTTTTGCACTGTATTGCTGACACAAACAACACATTTCATATAATCTCTCAGCGATAATAAATCCGATTATGAGAAATCACCCTTTCAGCAATAAATTCTGGAGACTCCTCTTCAAAAATGGTCCCAGAGGTAATGCTTTGCAGTCAGCCGGCAGTAAAACACATTTGTATTCATGTCCTGATCTTTTAAAGCTCAAATCTGCAGCCAAAAATACAGCAGTAACAAACAGGCTTGTAAGCCATTTAAATGCATTAGTGATCTTACGATCACCAAATGGACTCTACAGACCTGAATATAAGTAGCATCTGGAAGCACTGTGCAAGAAAGCAAGGATGTTGGGGAGGCTTTCAGGTAAGACTGAAGAGCACTGAGACAACCCCAAAGCATCCTTCTAGCCAATGTAGAATGTACTATTGCTGGAGAACAGGACAGAAGACTTAACAGCAAGACTGCTCTATCGGAGGGATACAAGGGACTGCCCAGTACTCTGCTTCACAGAGAGATGGTTCACTGCCAACTCTCCAGATATGGTGTTCCAGCCAGAATGTTTCTCCATCGTATGGGCTGGATAGCAGCATATTCAAAGAAAGGAGTGGCACTGTTATGCTCAAACTTGATAGCCTTGCTCCATTCCTGTTCCCCTGACCCAGAATATCTAATACTTAAGTGTCAACCTTTCTACCTACCAAGGCAGTTATCTACTGTCATGCTAACTGCACTCCATATCCTGTCTCAGGCAGATGTCCGCTCTGTATTAATAGCACAAAACTATGAACCCCAATGTCTCCTTCCTCATCATCACTGGGATCTTCAATCTAGCCATAATCTAATTGACTGATAAAAGATTCACAGGACTGAAAGCTTAATCCTCTTCTGAAATTCTAATCCACTTACCGTTTCATATTCATTAACCGATATTTTAATAATTCGATTGTATTTCCTCATGAACCAAGGAACTGAAGCTTTTGAAATATTGTACACATACTACGACTTAATCCCATTATTCATGTTTTCTAAAGACTACATTCATCAAACATGAACTGATTTTACAATTCCGAGTGTGAAACATTCTCAATGGGAGAGTGCTGTTTCCCTTTATTATTCAGACAAATGGGAGGCTAAAATTTTGTATCTTTGTATCCGTATTACTCATATAAGCAAATATAAGACCATAAGACATAGGAGCAGAATTAGGCCATTTGGCCTGTCGAGTCTGCTCCACCATTCAATCATGGCTGATCCTTTTCCCTCCTCTTCAGCCCCATTCCCTGGGCTTCTCCCCATGACCTTTGATGCCATGGCCAATCAAGAGCCTATCAAGCTCTGCCTTAAATACACCCAACGACCTGGCCTCCACAATTGCCTGTGGTAATAAATTCCACAAATTCACCAGCCCCGGCTAAAGAAATTTCTCCGCAACTCTGTTTTAAATGGATACCCCTCTATCCTGAGGCTGTGCCATCATGTCTTAGACTTCCCCCACCATGGAAAACATCCTTTCCACGTCTACTCTGTCTAGGCCTTTCAACATTCGAAAGGTTTCAATGATATTCCCCTGACATCCTTCTAAATTCCAGTGAGTACAGACTCAAAGCTAGCAAATATTCCTCGTATGATAACTCTTTCATTCCTGGAATCAATTTTGTGACCCTCCTCCAAACCCTATCCAATGCCAGCACATCTTTTCTTAGATGAGGAGCCTAAGACTGTTCACAATATTCAAGGTGAGGGCTCAACAGTGCATTATAAAGCCTCAGCATCACATCCCTACTCTTGTATTCTAGACCTCTTGAAATGAATGCTAACATTGCATTTGTCTTCCTCATCACCGACTCTACTTGCAAGTAAACCATTGTTCTGCACAAGAACTCCCAAATCCCTTTGCATCTCTGTGAGGGGATCCTGAAGTACCCCTATTAACTTTGCTTTTGAAAAGAAAGAGAGAGTTATTTACCACCGATGGCTTGTTTGTAGAAGAGAGAGAGAGACGAAGATTAACGGTTGGACTGTCACTTTAAGGCATTGGAAGTAACTTTGGATTTCTACTGAACTGGGTTTGGAGACAGCACCGAGCAGCTCGAAAGTTGCTATGGTGACCGAAGGCAGGTTGTTGATATTACTTGTTCAAGGACAGTTGGCCTGCTTGTGCATTTCTTCACAGACAAAGGAAGGAGGGATTATTTGAATGACAGTTGATGCTCAGTACGGTAAGATAAATAGGAGGTCAGATGATACAGACCTCAAACACATGATATGGACACAATGAGCATTGTTGTGCCTGCAGGAAAAGTGGGTTTTGGAGGATCGATCAGGCGGATCGATCCAATCGCTCTTGCAGTGGAAGGAGGAAAAACGGTTGACTGGTGGGGAGTTGTCCATGTGTCCACCCTCGCCTGGGGGATAGCCCCACCACAGAAAACTGGTCCCCTTTGTTAAGGTCACAGTCGGTGACTTTTAAAGGATTTCGGAGGACGACGAGAAGATCGACTGCATCAGCTCACCTGAAGACTCAAATCTCTCTCTCTCTCTCTCTCTCTCTCTCCATCACTACTCAACTAAATACCACGAACTGAACTTTACTCATCGTAAGACTGTATCTTTTTACCTCTAAACTTAAAGAAGCTTGGTTTTTCATAGATATATTTCCACATTTACTGATTTACTTACTTTTATGTAATCATTGCTAACCTGTTTGATTTATCTTCATTTATATTACTTTATTGTGTAGTTACTAATAAATATTATTAGTTTATAGCAATACTGGACTCCAAAGTGTTTTCCATCTCTGCTGGTTCTTAATTCCCGTCACGGGGTACATGACAATCTCAGATTTTTGGATTTTCTTCCCGTTTAGAAAAGAGTCTGCAGATTTACTTCTACTACCAAAGTACATGACCATGTATTTTCCAAGATTGTATTTCATTTGCCTGTTCTCCCAATCTGTCTAAGTCCTTCTGGAGCCTACCTGTTTTCTCAATACTACCTGCCCCTCCACCAATCTTCGTATCATCTGCAAACTTGGTAACAAAGCCATCTATCCAACATCTAAATCATTGATACACAGCATAAAAAGCTGTCCCAACACTGACCCCTGCAAAACACCACTAGTCACTGACAGCCAATCAGAAAAGGATCGTTTTATTCCCACTTGCTGTCTCCTACCAAACAGCCAATGCTCTCACCAGGCCAGTATCTTTCCTGTAATACCATGGTTCTTAATTTGTCAAGCAGCCTCATGTGTGGCACCTTGTCAAGGGCCTTCTGAAAGTCCAAATATTCAATATCTACTGCATCCCCTTTATCTATCCTACGTGTAATCTCTTCAAAGAATTTCAACAGGTTTGTCAGCCAAGACTGTTCCTTAAGGAACACATGCTGACTTTGTCCTATCTTGTCCTCTGTCTCCAAGTACTCCATAACCTCATACTTAACAATTGACTCCAATATCTTCTCAAGCACTAAGGTCAGGCTAACTGGTCTATAATTCCTTTCTGCTGCCTTCCTCCTTTCTCAAAGAGTGGAGTGACATTTTCAATTTCTAGTCCTCTGGCACCATGCCAGAGTCCAATGACTTTTGTAAGATCATTACTAATGTCTCCACAGTCTCCACCGCTACCTCTTTCAAAACCCTAGGATGCAGTTCATCTGGTCCAAGTGACTTATGTATCCTTAGGTCTTTCAGCTTTGAGCACCTTCTCTCTTGTAATAGTTAACTGCACTCATTTCTCTTCCCTCACACCCTTCAACATCTGGCACACTGCTAGTGTCTTCCACAGTGAAGACTGATGCAAAACATTTAGTTCATCTGCCATCTCCTTGACCCCCGTTGTTATTTCTCCGGCACCTGTTATTATTATACTTGAAAAAACTTTTACTATCCACTTTGATATTGTTTGCTAGCTTGCTTTCATATTTCATCTTTTCCCTCCTAATGATTCTTTTAGGTGGTCTCTGTAGGGTTTTAAAACCTTCCCAATACTCTGTCTTCCCACTAATTTTGCTTTGTTGTGTGCCCTCCTTTTCACTTTTACAATAGCTTTGATTTCCACTGCCAGTCACGATTGTACTATTTTGCCATTTGAGTATTTCTTTAATTTTGGAATAAATCTATCCTGCGCCTTCCTCATTTCTCCCAGAAACTCACACCACTGTTGCTCTGCTGCCATCCCTGCCACCATCTCCTTCCATGATGCTTAAAATAAACTAGCTCAGAACCATCTACTTTTATAGAAGTGCAACTAAGTGATTAACAGCAGTAAACAGCACATTTATTGTTTCTTGCTTTAATCATATATTTAGATAACATTAAATATAACAATGAGTTCACTTATTAATTGTGTTAATCTTACATGCAATAAATTACCTTGCCAGCGTTTCATACATAATTGATGCTACTTCTTTGTAAGCTTTGAAGTTGTAGCTGACGGCTTGAAGATCAGGGCACAACTTCTTTGCTTGTCCAAAAAACATGCCATTCTTAATACCAGTCTGTCTGCCGAGGAACGACAATAAAACCAATCACATTCAAAATCCATAGTACATCTAATTGGTCAAACTAAATACAATATTTAAAGCCAAAACTGGAGAGTCCAAGTGGATGACAGTCATTACAGACAGCCAAATAAACAGCTGGTCCATTCAGCCTTAAGCAGAACAGCTTCTTTTTCTTAAATGACTGACTAGCTGATTACATGTTTTTGATCGTTCTCAGGATATCCCACTGGATTATCATCAAGCTGCTACCACAGTCTTAGATTTAATGTTAGCAGATGGGTTTTCTATAAATAGCTCCCGAATTAATCACATTTATAATGTATCTATACTGACAATAAACAACATAAATCAATCAGTTGCAACAAATTTCATATGAAATTCGCAATTCCTCTTGCTATATTCCATTATAGAATTAACTTGAAAATTACATATCCTTTATTTACCTAGCTTCATAACTGCATGATGCAATTTCTGCCATTGATAAGGCCATCAGATCCATGTTAATGCCATTCACAGAGGCAGGTGTTGGATTCTCCAAGGTGTTGCTATCCACTTTGTCAGGCACTTTTTTCTCTATGGAAGCAATGAAATCAGCTCTGTAAATCTAGCACTGTTGTTTTTTATTCAATTTCTCTCTTTTATAGTACATTAAATCCCCATAATTAAATGCAAAAGTAGTAACGCAAATAAGCATTTTACATCAACATTAGGCATTACCTCCTATTATTCATAACTCATTTTTGGAAAGAGAGAGTGAAAGAGAGACAATGTCAATGCAAAAACACTCCTGTTCAAAGTGCATCAGAAAACCCACAGTAACATGAAACCATTATTTATTGTTTTCAGATTTTTTATTGTGAAGCAACATCAGCTTAACCATAACCGACAAAGTCCTAAAGTACAATGCTTCTTTTTTCTTCTCTTTCTTATAACAACATAATGAAAGTCAAATGAATGTATGTATAGTAAACAACCAAAAAGCAAAGGAAACCCTACCACCCCGTCTCCTTTCCCCTTCCCTGTCCTACCTTCCCCTCACCCCTCCCGTATGTGCTGTTTAGGTCCTACCACACCCCACATTTAGTTCAGCTGTCGGTCTCTTCTAAATACAACAGTAATGGTTGCCAGATTTTTAAAAATTCCTTGAGTCTGTCCTTGATAACGTATCTTATCCTCTCTAGATGCAGAGTATCCATTAATGCAGCCAGCCATTGTCTGAGTAGTGGAGTTTCCTCCTTTTTCTAGAACATCAGTATGAGTTTCTTTCCATTAAGTATGCCATAGGTCAGAAGTTGTTGTTGGGTTGCCTGGAATTTAATTGACCTCACAGAAGTACCAAAAATTATTAAAATGGGGTCTGGTATTATCTGAACCTTTAGTACCTTCCATAGGACCTCAAACATTTGCTTCCAATACTCTTGTATCCTGGGACATAAAGCATAACTATGTAACAAATTTGCCTCCGAGGACTTGCATTTCTCACACATTGGGGACACCTCTGGGAATATTTTATGAAACTATTATTTAAATGACCAGAAGGCTTAAAAAGAGGATCTTCATAGCAGTCATAGAGTCCATTCTCACATACGGATGCAAGACGTGAACATTCACCAAGACTATGCGGAAGTCTCTAGATAGTTACTATACACAAATGCTCTGGATGGCTCTTGATGTGAATTGGCAACAGTACATGACAAATATCGATCTGATGCTCACCACTAAAATCGAGGCGAGAAGACTGCAACTAGCAGGGCATTGTCTACGCCACCCCGAGCTACCTGCCAGCCTAGTCATCATATGGGAGCCCAAGGGAGGATGAACCCTGGGCACCCTCCCAAGACTATGGTCAACATGCTCCTAGAAGACAGTGGTGTGGCTAACTTAGATGAACTGAACACACTGATGAGGGAGAGGGAGAAGTGGAGAGTCCGTCATCGTGTTCAACGCCGGCCCCCTAGGCCTGAGTCGACGTAGCAGTAGTAGTATTTAAATTAAATTTCTACAGTAGCTGATAAAGGTAACGGTGAATCTCCCACTTACTTATTTATTGAGATATAGCGTGGAATAGGCTCTTCTGACTCGTTGAGCCACGCCACCCAGAAATCCCCCGATTTAATCCTAGTCTAATCATGGGACAATTTACAATGACCAACTAACCTACGAAATGGTATGATTTTGGACTGTGGGAAGAAACCAGAACACCCAGAGGAAACCCTTGTGGTCATGGGGAGAACGTTACAAGTAGCAGAAGTGAACCTGGATCGCGTGTACTGTAAAGCACTGTGCTAACCACCACGCTACTGTGCCACCCCCATACAGTGACTTGAAAAAGTATTCAGCCCCATAACTACTTTTATTTCCTGTCTCTTTTTCTAAATTTAAAATATATTGGTATCTACAAAATATTGTCGTGAGAGGCCCCTTGGGTAAGAGTGACCATAATAGGGTGGAATTCTTCATTAAGATGGAGAGTGACATAGCTAATTCAGAAACAAAGGTTCTGAACTTAAAGGAGGGTAACTTTGAAGGTATGAGACGTGAATTAGCTAAGATAGACTGGCAAATGATACTTAAAGGGTTGATGGTGGATATGCAATGGCAAGCATTTAAAGATCGCATGGATGAACTACAACAATTGTTCATCCCAGTTTGGCAAAAGGATAAATCAAGGAAGGTAGTGCACCCGTGGCTGACAAGGGAAATTAGGGATAGTATCAATTCCAAAAAAGAAGCACACAAATTAGCCAGAAAAAGCGGCTCACCTGAGGACTGGGAGAAATTCAGAGTCCAGCAGAGGAGGACAAAGGGCTTAATTAGGAAAGGGAAAAAAAGATTATGAGAGAAAACTGATAGGGAACATAAAAACTGACTGTGAAAGCTTTTATAGATATGTGAAAAGAAAAAGATTGGTTAAGACAAATGTAGGTCCCCTACAGACAGAAACAGGTGAATTGATTATGGGGAGCAAGGACATGGCAGACCAATTGAATAACTACTTTGGTTCTATCTTCACTAAAGAGGACATAAATAATCTTCCGGAAATAGTAGGGGACAGAGGGTTGAATGAGATGGAGGAACTGAGGGAAATACATGTTAGTAGGTAAGTGGTGTTAGGTAAATTGAAGAGATTAAAGGCAGATAAATCCCTAGGGCCAGATGGCCTGCATCCCAGTGCCTAAGGAAGTAGCCCAAGAAATAGTGGATGCATTAGTGATAAGTTTTCAAAACTCTTTAGATTCTGGACTAGTTCCTGAGGATTGGAGGGTGGCTAATATAACCCCACTTTTTAAAAAAGGAGGGAGAGAGAAACCGGAGAATTATAGACCGGTTAGCCTAACATTGGTGGTGGGGAAAATGCTAGAGTCAGTTATCAAAGATGTGATAACAGCACATTTGGAAAGCGGTGAAATCATCGGACAAAGTCAGCATGGATTTCATAGAATTTTTTGAGGATGTAACTAGTAGAATGGATAGGGAAGAACTAGTGGATGTGGTATATTTGGATATTCAAAAGGCTTTTGACAAGGTCCCACACAGGAGATTAGTGTGCAAACTTAAAGCACACGGTATTGGGGGTAAGGTATTGATGTGGATAGAGAAATGGTTGGCAGACAGGAAGCAAAGAGTGGGAATAAACGGGACCTTTTCAGAATGGCAGGCAGTGACTAGTGGGGTACCGCAAGGCTCAGTGCTGGGACCCCAGTTGTTTACAATATATATTAATGACTTAGACGAGGGAATTAAATGCAGCATCTCCAAGTTTGCGGATGACACGAAGCTGGGTGGCAGTGTTAGCTGTGAGGAGGATGCTAAGAGGATGCAGGGTGACTTGGATAGGTTAGGTGAGTGAGCAAATTCATGGCAGATGCAATTTAATGTGAATAAATGTGAGGTTATCCACTTTGGTGGCAAAAACAGGAAAACAGATTATTATCTGAATGGTGGCTGATTAGGAAAAGGGGAGGAGCAACAAGACCTGGGTGTCATTATACACCAGTCATTGAAAGTGGGCATGCAGGTACAGCAGGCGGTGAAAAAGGTGAATGGTATGCTGGCATTCATAGCAAAAGGATTCGAGTACAGGAGCAGGGAGGTACCACTGCAGTTGTACAAGGCCTTGGTGAGACCACACCTGGAGTATTGTGTGCAGTTTTGGTCCCTTAATCTGAGGAAAGACACTCTTACCATAGAGGGAGTACAAAGAAGGTTCACCAGATTGATCCCTGGGATGGCAGGACTTTCATATGATGAAAGACTGGATCGACTAGGCTTATACTCTCTGGAATTTAGAAGATTGAGGGGGAATCTTACTGAAACGTATAAAATCTTAAAGGGATTGGACAGGCTAGATGCAGGAAGATTGTTCCCGATGTTGGGGAAGTCCAGAACGAGGGGTCACAGTTTGAGGATAAAGGGGAAGCCTTTTAGGACCGAGATTAGGAAAAACTTCTTCACGTAGAGAGTGGTGAATCTGTGGAATTCTCTGCCACAGGAAACAGTTGAGGCCAGTTCATTGGCTATATTTAAGAGGGAGTTAGATATGGCCCTTGTGGCTAAAGGGATCGGGGGTATGGAGGGAAGGCTGGTACAGGGTTCTGAGTTGGATGATCAGCCATGATCATACTGAATGGCAGTGCAGGCTTGAAGGGCCGAATGGCCTACTCCTGCACCTATTTTCTATGTTTCTATGTCAAATCAGAAAAACTCCAAAACTTAACAACTTACTAAAGATTAAAAAACAAAATTGTGAAGCTGAAAAAGTATTCATTCCCTTTGTAATTACTACACTAACTCGCCTCAAGTGAAATACTATACTTATTTCACCTTACTAACTCATCCAATTTGTTGAAGTAGAAAACTGGAGAAACATCTGAATAAATAGCCCCTCTCTCTATAAGGTCCGACAATATGGTAGAATTTCAACAGACCAAAATGAAGACAAAAGGGCATTGAAGGCATGTCAGGGAATTGATAACAGACCCAGGGAAGGGTATAAGACCATCTCAAAGGTGCTGAACATATCTCGGAGCACAGTGGAGTCCACCATGAAAAGGTGGAAAAAATATGAAACCACAGCCACACTGCCTAGGTCAGACCACCTCTCTAAACTTAGTCGCCAGAGAAGAATGGTACTTGTACAAGAGGCTACTCTGATGCCAGTAGTCCCTCTAAAGCAGAAGTCCATCACTGCAACTGGAGATGAAGGTTATGTCTCCACAATCCTGAAGGCATTGCACAAAAAGGGCATTTATGGAAGATAGTCCGTGAGCCAGGACCCCAAATTTGGGCCACCGGTACCATCTGGGGGGAATAATTCTTATAGTGATTTTTGGCAAGGTATACACCCCTAATGCTAGAAAATATGTGATAGCATTGCAGTGGCGGTAGCTTACACGATAACCTCCATGCTATAAGAACCATGATCTCATAGTGCTTTGCCTATAATAAGATGAATTATGAATTATGCTAGGTACCTGTCCCCTTACTTTGCTCAGATGATGAACCTCCCAGAGAAGAATCCTTCTGTGTATGAGGCCTTCAAGACAGGCCAATTCTCAGTGCAGCTGTCAAGTAACAACCCCTTTGGGCGGATCCCTGTGGACCAGGCTATTGAAGCCACAGTGAACAAAGACACACAAACTCCTGGAGGCACATCACGGTTCAGCCTGAACGCTGAAGCTATCAAGCGTTACCACATAACAGCTAAGCACCACAGTGCATTCCTGGGACAGTTAAGGGAGATGGTGCAAGGCAACAAATCAGAGCTTTGTCACGCGGAGCTACAGTGGCCAAGAATCCAGGAAGATGAGGAAGCAGTTTCAGCAGTGGTTAGCCTCATACATGAATGGGTCAATCCTTTTGCAGAGAAGTGGGACCTCATTAGCATCTCTATGGCAAAGGCAGTCCCCAAGGACATTGCCTCCAACCTGATGAAGGCATATGAGATTGGTGAGCAATGCTATGCAACCTTCAAGGATGAGAGACTAGAGGAAGACCCACCAGCAAAGAAATTCCATGACCCAATGAAAACCAACAAGCTGAAAACATTCAGTGATATGTGTGGGAAGACAGAAGTGAAATCAAATGGGAGGGCGATCATCTTGAAAGCAGACAGGTCTTTGTTTGGATGCATCATAGTGATGGCACAAGGGCGCAGTCTACGTATGGAGGATATACTTTCTCATCCTCTTGGACCATTGCCCTGGGCCCTGTCCACACCAACATTGCTGAGAAAGACAAATAAAGCTACTTTAGCAACAACCTTGCAGAAAAATATAGCAGTAGAAGAGAAACTCCCAGGAAACTCTGCTACAGTGGTTGATGGAATGAACTTGGTCCAAGGAGTGAAAGGTGATCAAGTTACTTTCAGAGATGTTGCCACAATAATTCTGGGTATGGCTCTGAGGGAAGGCAGTCAGAGTAGCAGAATAGATATTGTGATCAACACATACAAGGAGAACTCTATCAAAAATAGCGGAAGATCTCTATGGGGTGAAGAGACTGGTCATGAGTTGCAAGGTATCACAGGCACAGAGATGGTGAGGCAGTGGAGGAGCTTCCTGACCAAAGTCAGTCACAAAAATAGTCTCTTTAGCTTCATAGTCCATGAATGGTGGAAGGCAGAGTACAGAGCAAAGCTACTGGAGAAGATTCTGTATGCAACTGTGAATGACAAATGTTACAGAATCACATCTCAAGACAGTGAGGAAGTGTCAGCTCTTCAGTGTCAACAAGAAGAAGCAGATGGCCGCTTACTTCTCCATGTTGCCCATGCCACAAGGGAGGGATACGAATCTGTAGTGATCTGCTCAGAAGATACAATTGTCTTTATCATGTCTTTAGCATTTTGTGACAAGATTAAGGCCCCATTATTCCAGAAGTGTGGCACTAGAACCCGTACAAGGCTTGTAGGCATCAGGAAGGTTGCTGCCACTGTTGGCATAGAGGTTTGTAGGGCTCTCATCCGGTTGCACGCATACACAGGATGTGATACTGTAAGCGCTTTTGCAGGCAAAGGGAAGACAAGTGCTCTAAAACTTCTGACCAGCAACAGGGAAACTCAGGACACATTCTTAGAGTTGGGTCAGGAATGGGACCTCTCCCCAGAACTGATGGACAAACTGGAGGCACTTACATGTCTTCTGTATGCCCCTAAAGCATCGACCACCGAGGTCAATGAGCTCAGGTATCACCATTTTTGTGCCAAAAAAGGTGAAATCGAAAGTCATCAACTCCCACCATGCAAGGACTGCTTAACAAAACATGCACAGTGAGCCAACTACCAGGCTGGTACACGGAGAAGATATTTGGAAAAGGACCCATAAGTGCCAAGCCCTGTTGGCAGAGGATAGAAGATAGAGAGAGAGAAGAGGAAGCTGAACAGTTGGTGGTGCACTGGATGGAAGGCCAGCCAGCACCCGATGCCATCCTGGATCTAATGGTCTGTAACTGTCCAAAAAAAATGTTCACTCCCAAGACGTATGTGCAATGCAAATGGACTGAGGTGTACTGACATGTGTAGACTGGCAGACTGTGAGGACCAGGCATCTACCTCAGAGAGTGTGGAAAGTTCAGATGAAGATGTGGAAGACTTGGAAAATTATGATTATTAATAGGTTATGAAAGTATGGAAAACAAAGTATGGAAAGCAGTCTTTGATTAAATATATTCATTTTACAACCAAATAGGGCCCAATAGGGAACCCCACATTTGAATTATTGTACTGTAATTCTGTATGCTATGACAAAAGCTTAAGATTGTTTTGATTTGATACAACAATATGGAAAATATCATGACATTGATAAAACTCCAGAAATCTCTCCAAATGAGGTTTTTTTACCTTTTGCAGGGTAGGGTAACATTTTCTGCTGTACCGATGTTAATATGGAATATATACAAAAAGTGATTACTTATTTGAAGTAATAAAGCTACCACTGGTATCACATATTTTCTAACTCTAGAGATGTATACCTTGCCAAAAATCACTATGAGCATTATTCCCCTCAGATGGTACCGACCAACCCTACTGGCTCACGGACTAAGAGTGGCAAGGAAGAATCCCTGGCTTGAAAAAAGCACTTCTTTGCCTATAAAAACTTTGCAAAGCATCATTTAGATTTACACCACATGTACTGCTTAGTGTACATTAGTGATGATGTCAGAAACTTCCACTTTAGTCTCATCCAACCACAGTACCTTTTAGCAATATCTTCTAATACTGCGCATCAGCCAGATAACACCATTCATACTGTAACCTATAGTGGAGGTAGCATCAATGCAATGGGGATGCTTTTCAGCAGCAGGGACTGGAAATCTGATCAGGATTTCTGATCTGCAGGGTCAGACACCCTAAGCCAATAGGCTGGTCCTAGCATAATTTACATATTACTATTTAATTATTATGGTTTTATTACTATTTAATTATTTATGGTGCAACTGTAGTGAAAACCAATTTCCCTTGGGATCAATAAAATATGACTATGGCTATTGATGGGAAGATGAATATTGCTAAATACACAGAGATCCTGGATAAAAATGTGCTAGCCACTGCCAGAGAGTTTAAACTGAGGAGGAAGTTCGATTTTCAGCAGAACAATGACCCATAGCACAATGCCAGACCAACCATGGAGTGGCTTCAAACAAAGAAAATTGATGTCCTTGAGTAGCCCAGTCAGAGTCCTGACCATAACCCAATCAAACATCTCTGGCAAGACCTCAAGATTGCTATCCACTACAACTCCCTAACTAAGCTGGCACAACTTAAACAATTTTGCAAGGAGGAATGGGCAAACCTTGCTCCATCACATTGCGCAAAGTTAATAGAGACTTACCTAAAAAGATTACTAGCTGTAGTAGCTGCAAGAGATGGTTCAACTAAGAACTGAGCAAAGAGGGATGAATATTTCTGAACTACTGATACTTCAGTTTTTGAATTTTTAATTTTTCTTGCTTTACAATTTTCCATGTTTTTTGGGCTCTACTATGAAAAAAAGTATATGATTCACATATAAACCAGATAAATTGATCAAAATCGTTGTTTATAATATTAATTTATGTGAACAAGGGGTTGGGGGCTGAATGCTTTTACAAGGTACTGTATACCTGAACTGATTTTCTTTGACAGAAATCAGGCAAGTTGTAGAACATGCACCAGACATACTATTTTCATTTTGCCCTTAAGTAAACATAAAAACTTCTCCAAATGGATGAGAGCTGTTTATTAATTAAGAAGGTGGTCTAATGAATTCATTATTGCCTTAAAGGAAATTACTTTAGTGCCTAACTCATTAGTTATTTGTCTCTTGTGTCTTTGTTTTATTTTAAGAGCTTCTGAACAGTTCCATTTTGGTATTAATCCTTAAGAGTCATTTGGTTCTACAATTCCTTCCATGAAAAACGACAGCACTGAAAAATCCCAGAATGCGACAGGCATTCAAACTGAAAGCTATGGACTTCATAAAGTATATATTAGGGCAATTTTCTATATTTATCATGTATTGCACTGTACTGCTGCTGCAAAGTTATCAAATTTCACAACATATGTCAGTGGTATTAAACCTGATTCTGATGATCAATTATAAATCCTTACCCATCTTGTCATTTACCATCTTCTTCTGGTAGTACTGCATTTCAAATTCTGGATTAGCATTAGGTCGGACAGATACACGGCCATGACCTCTGTTGTGGGTAACAGCTACTGGCTTTCCTAGAAGGCAGAAATGGAAAACATCTTATTTACTTTTATTCAAATAATAAAAGTATACTCATTCTTCCCCTTAAGGTAGGGATAAGAGGAAGCACTGAATGCAAATTAATAGCATTAATTAATTCTAATTCATTCAAACAGATATTCCCAATTTACTCATGGTAAGCTATGACCATTACTTCACAGTTTCAAAGACTTACCCTAAGATGGTCATTATAGCACTGGCCTAGAGCAATCGGTTTGACTCAAGGTACAAATTCAAAAATTCAATTCTTCCTGAATTACTTTTTCACAACAGTTTTATTTTTAAAATAATTTTGACAATTTGTTTTGCATACTTGACTTGTAGGCTTTATTCCCTTGATGTACCCTGTTGTCCTATTGCATCCCCCTCTGATTTTTACTTTTAACTCTTCCAGATACTAATTCCAACTCACTGTGGACCCATCTACTTCCCTTAATAAGGTGACATTTAGGTTCAAAACATTGCCCAGATATATAGATCATCATAACCCATGCAAAATCTATAGGCTGAGTCACATTTTACTGTACCTGATTTGAACCAGTTATTTCATCTGGCATTTGTATAATCCTGCATTTTAAAAAGCTTCAAGTTAACTGCTATGCAATCCTTTCTACCTACTTTTCCCCTACTTTGCAGCACCAAGTCAGTCCTTATTTGGCTCACTTTCTTAGATACTACAGGAGATATTGTGTTCAAGTATGGATCCGTTAACAATTTTTCATTCTTTTTCTACATTATAGCTGAGCCTAGACTTCAAAAGTGCTTAAATTGCTGTAAATTTTTTTTGCACTTTTATAGCATCTAGTAAAGGATGCATGGTCTTTGCTTTCATCCTTTTCAAAGTCTTTGTTGCCTCACAGACCTATGTTTTCTGTTTGCCCCAAGATCATGAAAGGCACTAAAAAAATAGAAATTAAAATTTTCTTCAGTCTATAATCTTCCACATAAACACTGGATTCTCCAATCGCAAACACTAGTCACCATTATTTTTGCTAACATTGATATTAATCTCTGTACCACTAGTAGCCTTCTGCTGCCAGTAACCTGAATTCTCAAATCCCTTAAACAAATCTCTGACTCTCTATCTCCTCCATACATAGCATCCTACAGATGCTCCTTAAAACTTTATACTTGATCAAATTTTAGTCAACTGCCCTAATAATTCTTAGTGCATTTCAGTATTAAACTTAATTTGAATATGTTCCTGTAAAGTATGCTCGAAATATTTTTCTATATCAACAGACTTTTATAAACTCCAGCTTCTTTCTGTCAGGAAATATCCTGTCTTTTGTCCCGCCCAATTAATGTGATTCTGCAGCCAACCTCTTGTCACCATCCCAGGTTGGAGTTTCTTTTAGATGAACTATAGCCATTCTCAACTCAAATAATTTTCAAACACTATTGTTTTCCACCAAACTTTACATTGATCTTTGTAATAGATTCCATTTCCTGTTCCATTTCCACTGCCATTCAAGCATCTTTAATGTTTCCCAAGATGGCGTTGCGTACGGCGGCCATGTTGCGAGCTCCGTACCAACTTTACAGTATACTGCTAATTTCTGCAATTTCCTTCTCATTTCTTATTCAAGTAGCCGATAGTCACATCAGATATGACAGACTGACTACTGAACATCCGGAATACAGCATTAACCCACAGCGTGCCACCTTTCCTACACCTTTCCTGTTATGCAGTCCACTGGAGGCTCACTTGTTACACCACCACCACCTCAGAAGTGGCATCGGAGGAGAGGGAGAAGGGCCGGAGTCCTGGTGAGGTTGAGGTAACGTGCTAATCGGCCACTGCTCCCTAGCATACTCCTGGCTAACGTTCAGTTCCTGGAGAACAAGTTGTGTGAACTGAGAGCCAGAATCTCCTACCAGCAGGAAACAAAGGAATGCAACGTTTTGTGCTTCATGGAGACTGGCTAATGGAGGATACTGGATCACGTCATTGAGTCCTCTGGGTTCTCCCTGTTCTAGGCAGACAGGTCAAAAAAACCCTCTGGGAAGAGTAAAGGAGGTGGGGTATGCTTCATGGTCAATAATGCTTGGTGTGCCCTCGGAATGTGCATGCCCTCAAATCTTTTGTTCCCCAGAGTACCTTGTGCTGCTCTGTAGACCTTTCTGGCTGCTTAGGGAGTTCACAGCTTTATTATGACAGCTGTGTATATTCCGTCAAAGGCTGATACTGACCTGGCTCTTAAGGAACTATACGAGACCACCCTGGAGACTACACACCCAGAGGCTGCGTTCATTGTCACTGGTGACTTTAATAGAGTGTCACTGTCTAAAGTCTCTGCGAAGTTTTGTCAACACATCCAGGTGAGCACATGGGGAGATAGCATACCACTGCTACTCTTAATTCTGCAATGCTTACAAAGCACTCCTCTGCCCGCCGTTTTGAGGCGGCCATAGTTAAAACCGTCCACTGAAGGTCCGGACCAATCGGTCTCCTTGCTACAGAACTGCTTTGATGACATCAAATAGAATGTCTTTCATGACAAGAATGTCTCTGAGTTCACAGATGGGGTCACGAGCTTCATCTGGAAGTGTAACGAAGATGTCGTCCCCCAGAGATCAGTCAAGAACTACCCAAATCAGTAACCCTGGATCAACAGTTCCTTGCGAGCAGCACTTGTGAGACAGAGTTTACATTGCCGGTAATCAGCAGGAGCTCAAGAAATGCAGCTACAATCTGTGCAAAGTCATCAAGGCAGTGAAACGACAATACAGGGATAAGATCCTGTAAATCACCAAGTTGTTCGTTATGTCTCCCCTCTCACTGTGAAATGGGGACACCCCTTTTTCCCTTATTAGGGAGAGGGAGAGCCTGCGGTATGTTGAATTACTGGGTGAACGAGTAGTGGAGTGCTCCATGTCTGTGTCTTTATTGATGCTTGCTGCACGCTTGAGTGCTTGGTGGAGGGCGCTGAAGCTTTTTTTTTCTGGTGGGGGAGGGGGATCATTGCTTTGCTGCTGCTTACCCGTTTGAAGGGGGAGCTGGGGGGGCTTTGGGGTTCTAACATTCAACTGTCATTCATTCTTTGAGGCATTCCTCTGTTTTTGTGGATGGTTGTGAAGAAAAAGAATTTCAGGATGTGTATTCTATACATTTCTGACATTAAATGTACCTTTGAAACCTTTGAGATCCAGACACAACTTTTCACCAATAACACACGCAGCTTATTGCAAAGTCTGCACACCATCACAGACTTCAAAGCTAAGTGCAGTGGTGCTGCCAACATCACTGCCTCTCTCCCAAATGAGCTGTATCTTTTTTTATGCTCGATTTGATGTTGCCAACACTGAGCCCCTGAGGACAGCCACCAAAGAGACCTGCACCTTAGCCATCTCTGAGGCTGAAGTACGCAGGTGTTTCCAACGAGCGGACCGTTGCAAGGCTGCAGGACTGGACATCATCCCAGGGCGGGTACTCAGGGAGAATGTTGCCTACCAGTAGGTGTGGTAGCTGCGTTTATAGACAGTTTTAATCTCTCCCTCTCCCAGCGTAGAGTGACCCCCGCTTCAATACATCCACCACTGTCCCTGTACCTATAAAGATGAAGGTAACATGCCTGAATGACTAGCGTCCTGTCACACTCACCTCAGTAATAGGCAAATGCTTTGAGAGGCTGGTCAAGGACTACATCTGCAGCTTGCTACCACCCACACTGGACCCCCTACAATTCACCTACTGACACAACCGAACAACAGATGATGCAATAGCCACAGCTCTGCACACTGTCCTTACACACCTGGAGAAGGATGCTTATGTGAGAATGCTGTTCTTGGACTACGGTTCAGTGTTCAACACAATAATTCCCTCCAGACTCAACAAGAAGCTCAGAGACCTCGCCCTTCACCCTGCCTTGTGCAGCTGGACCCTGGACTTCCTGTTAGATTGGCAGCAGATGGTAAGAGTGGGCTCCCTCACCTCTGCCTCTCAGACCCTCAACACAGGCTCAGGGCTGTGTCCTAAGCCCCCTCCTTTACCCTCTGTATACCCATGACAGAATCGCTACCCACAGCTCTAATCTGCTAATTAGAGTTGTTGACGATACTACATTGATTAGCCTAATATCAAATAATAATGAGGCAGCCTACAGAGAAGTCATCACCCTGACACAGTGGTGTCAAGAAAACAACCTCTCCCTCAATGTCACAAAAACAAAGGAGCTGGTTGTGGACTACAGGAGGAATGGAGACAGGCTAACTCCTATTGACATCAGTGGATCTGGGGTTGAGAGGGTGAACAGCTTCAAGTTCCTCAGCATTAGAAGGTTAAGAAGGCGTACGGTGTATTGGCTTTCATCAATCGTGGAATTGAATTTAGGAGCCGAGAGGTAATGTTGCAGCTATATAGGACCCTGGTCAGACCACACTTGGAGTACTGTGCTCAGTTCTGGTCGCCTCACTACAGGAAGGATGTGGAAGCTATAGAAAGTGTGCAGAGGAGTTTTACAAGGATGTTGCCTGGATTGGGGAGCATGCCTTATGAGAATAGGTTGAGTGAACTCAGCCTTTTCTCCTTGGAGCAATGGAAGATGAGAGGTGACCTAATAGAGGTGTATAAGATGATGAGAGGCACTGATTGTGTGGATAGTCAGAGGCTTTTTCCCAGGGCTGAAATGGTTGCCACAAGAGGACACAGGTTTAAGGTGCTGGGGAGTAGGTACAGAGGAGATGTCAGGGGTAAGTTTTTTACTCAGGGAGTGGTGAGTGCCAGCAACAGTGGTGGAGGAGGATACGATAGGGTCTTTTAAGAGACTTTTAGATAGGTACATGGAGCTTAAGGTAGTAAAATAGAGGGCTATAAGTAAGCCTAGTAATTTCTAAGGTAGGGACATGTTCGGCACAACTCTTTGGGCCAAAGGGCCTGTAGTGTACTGTAGGTTTTCTATGTCTATGTTTCATACACATAACTGAGGATCTCACGTGGTCTGTACATAGTGGCTGTGTGCTGAAAAAGGCACTACAGCTCCTCTTTCACCTCAGATGGCTGAAGAAGTTTGGTATGAGTCCCCGAATCCTAAGGGGACACAACTAAAAGCATCTTGACTGGCTGCATCACTGCCTGGTATGGGAACTGTACTTCCCTCAATCGCAGGACTCTGCAGAGAGTGGTACAGACAGTCCAGCACATCTGTAGATGTGAACTTCCCACTATTCAGGGCATTTACAGAGATGTAAATGTAAAAAGGGCCTGAAGGATCATTGGGGACCCGAGTCACCCCATTCATAAACTGTTCCAGCTGCTACCATGCGAAAAACAGTACCACAGCATAAAAGCCAGGCTCCGGGACAGCTTCTTCCACCAGGTCATTAGAATGATCAATCCACACTGATACAATTGTATTTCTATGCTATATTGACTGTCCTGATATACAAACGTGTACATACTATTTATTACAAATTACAACAAATTGCACATTGCACATTTAGACAGAGATGTAACAAAGAATTTTACTCCTCATGTATGTGAAGGATGTTAGAAATAAAATCAATTCAATTCTTTCCATGAGAGTGATGACTGTTAAAATGTTCCATTAATTAGTGCAAATGGAATTACTTCTTTTCAGAAACTGTACTCAACACATTTAGTTCAGACTCACAACTGCACTCTAATCTCCTAGAACAAGAATCAAACAATTATCTTCAACAGACAATTTATTTTGCAAGTTAACATGCTTTCAAAATCCCACACAAAGCCTTAATCAGATTATATCTCCATGCTCAATTTGAAGCTACACATCATAAGCATTGTACCCTGTTGGCTGAACAGTCAATAAAAATAAATTTTAATATTTACAAACCCTTCAGTTCCGGGCGATCACGAATGCCCACTGATACAAAGAAACAGTCCATATCAATATGCATTATACAGTTCTTATGTCTTGGTAGGTCTGGTGTGCCTGTGGAGATAAACGGTAAACTGAGATGATGTTCAGGTGCTAAATGGCCGCCGAAGCATTCAACAAGTAAGCATCTAGTCACTATAACTGAAATTTTGAGTCACAATTGAGTAAATAGGAGTTACACTCCTATTTGAGAAGGCCAATTATCGACATTGCTTTAGTCCCTTTATATGTAAAGAAGGGGGTCTATCATCTGCTTGAGGCCCACAATGCAAGAATGTCTTACCTAGAGGGAGCTCGTGAAGGGTTAAACTGAGCTGGGAAACCAAACCTACATATAAACTATCTACTATTTTATTTAATGAGACTGAACTCAAAAAACACAAACAACAAGGCAAATGTCAAAACCGTACTTGGTTGAATATAGAGATAGGAAGGGTGCCCTTTCTGATCTTACTGTAAACAAATGTGAACCAAAGACATCTTGCCTCCCTTTGGTTACTAGGAACAGAGCCTGGCCAATTTACTGATTAATACCAAAAAAATTCAATCCAGCTATCAATCTTTCCCACTACAGTCATCTTTGCGATCTCACTTACCCCTAAGTTGAAATGTATTCATACAATATGTCTCTTGATCCGCCACCTTCATCAGTTTCTTAGAAATTTGGTCCAGAATCAACTTATCTTGAGCCTCACCAATCTGATGGAAAAATTGTACTCTATACCCATCATAGAGTACAAAATTTTCTAGGCCTAATACTCTGTAACATCTTTCAATAACAGAGAAGGCAAGTATTTTACACTTTTCTAAGTAAGTGCATTATCAAATCTATTTTATTTACTGAAGTCTTTCCTTTAAATCGTTGAAGTGAATGAGAGAGTACTATTTCTTGAAAAAAGATCTCTGAAGGGGTAATTCAAGCAAATGAAGAACAAGTTGTAAAAACATAAAACACTTACTAAATAGAACAAGTCAGTAGAATCTTACCCAAATGGTTAGTGTCTCTAGGATTCCTCTGAAATTTTTCCATATTAATTTTTTTTAGTTTCTCTCTGCCTGGGTAGACACCATTATTTTGTTTTTGAAGTCTGTTTACATATTCTGTAAATTCACATTTCCACATTGCAATGTGATGCAGTCTTGAATGGGCATAAAACTCAGATATAAAATTTGCATCTGCAGGTTTAGATGACCAGTGGGAAGATTCTTTAGTAGGCGAAGGCTCCGAAGTGCGTTTCATTCTTGGAATCCCCTGAATTGCAGGTTGGTTAGCCCCATTTATTTTAAAGCATTCATTTAATGAAGAATTTGAAGGAGTCCTTGTGCAGTTAGACAGCAAAGTACTACCTTCTGCTAATTGCCTTTCACAGTTTTTGAAATCTGTTTCACAGTCATCATTTTCCTCTTCTGATGCTTCAAGGGTTCCAGGTTCTTTTTCCCAGATCGTTTCGCTGCAAGGTTTTAAATAATCTTGTGTTTTTAAGGCACTATTAGAATTGGGCTCACTGGTGTTATACACAGAAAATTGGTCTCTACAACTATGAACTCCATTGTGATTTAGACTGGGATAAGCAGGCTCCAATTCCAATAATTCAAAATCTTCATTGTTCTTGTCCCATCCATTTATTCCGCTGTTGGTCTGGTTCCCCTTTCCCTTGTGTTTCACATTCTCTTGGTTGTTGGTTATACTTTTTCTAAATAAAAAGGATCACAAATCATTTCTACCCTTAATTCTGCATAAACATTTCTCCATAAACAGAGGGCCCCATATTTTTGTCAAAGAGGGTTGACCAAGGTACTTAAAAGTAGCAATAATATCAGAAAATATTAAAAATAAATGATGATTCATGTCAATGAAAAATAAAAGGCAGTAATGGATAGATTGTCAGTGTACACCATTCCTAATAGTTTGGGGAGATAAACCATTACTGTTGATTCCCTTGTTATAACTGACCATGGACCAGGTGAGTACAGCATTTTCAAGCTGGTGAATAGTGAAGAGGCATTGAAGAAGGACATTATAATCAACTGTTGTACACTGATTGAGAGGACAAGAGATAGATTACTTCTGTCATAATCACATAGGAGATTATTAGTAACTTAATAAGAGCTGATAGAACTACCTCTTGTTCAATACTTCTATTATCAGCTGAATAAATTTGCAGTTTACATATTGAGATTATTTATATATAACTGATCTAAATATTTCAATTAAATCACCAAATCAAATTGAAGACTGGATAAGTAACCTATTAAGCATTGCGACTGTAACCTGCGGTTTTTCTTTACCTATATAATACTGCGACAGAAACTACTTCATAGAAGTGCCAGAACCTTTCTGAAAACCATTAATCAACATAATTAATTTTCAGTTTGTATTTAATTCAACAAGCATAAAGACCAAAACAACTTCAGCTTTAATGCCAAACCAGACAAAAGCAAAATTACAGGTTAAGTAATAAGATTCAAGCATCTAAAATGTCAAAATTACTCACACATTTCTATTAAATTTGTAAATATTGCTGGGGCCTGGTATTGGTTCTTCAGGTTTGTTCACAGTGAAGTTCAATTCTTTCTGGACACTTGACTGCTTGGTATAGAGCTGATAAGGAATGTAAGAAAGGAGGCACCCAGCTTTTATGCTGCAAAGAAAACCAACCAATCATTTAAAATGTTATAATAAGAATTTAATTTCATACACAAAAATGGACTTTTTACTCTGAATCTTTATATCCTTACAAATGGTTAACTTCTGATTTTATTTCATTAAAATAGTAGGTAACAGTTTATAACACTTGTACAAAATGTAGAATACAGTTCATAGTTAATATATTAATGGTAAGGCCATAAATTTGAATGATGAAAGAATTCTGGAGTGACTAAAATCAATTTCAGGAGGATTTAAGTTCATTTTTTTTATTTTCATGAGACTAGTAGATACAGGAAATACAATACTCCTCTGCTGTGACAGGATATTATCTTTTTAATCAGAATTCAGGAACACCTTGGGCCAGCTGGTGGCGCAATGACATCGGCACCGGACCCGGGAGCGGAGGTTCTCGGGTTCGAAACCAGTCGGGTCCACTCCCGAGTAAGCTTTCCATCCATGCTGGGTTGAGTGTCGAGATCACAACTCGACCTCGTGAAATAAAAGGGAAAAAATACTGCAAAAATGTCTGTGTGAGGAGTGGCACGCCACACAGTCTCTCTCTCGCTCTGCACCCTGTAAAAGCCATGAAAAAGACATCATCACGGACACGTGCACACACACAGACGCACAGACTCGCACGCATGCAGGCACACGCCAAAAAAAAAATTCAGGAACACCATTGAGGCTGTTTAGAGGAACAAGGATTAAGAATAATACCTCAAATTTTTATTTTTGAGATGAATGAATCAGTATCAATGAAAAGAGCATTAGGAAGTGAGATCACATGACAGTATTTTTTGTGTAAAAAAAATCAAGATACAAATGCAAGATTAATACGGAAATATAACTTGTCCTTGCTTTACAAGTTTAATCAAACATACGGTGCTTGAGGTATGGGAACCATTAGCTATTACTAAAGATTGTTGTGCAGGCAATAACAATATTTATTAGCTTGATGTTGATTTTTACAAAAGTTTATTTTAATCACTTGTAACTCTAATATTAAAGAGCAAGGATTACTGAATAGGAAACTGGTCTATTAACAACAGCACCTTGGGACGCAATGAACATTAACCATTAGGTAGGTGAACGACTGAATGAACAAACATAAGATAAGGCTCATTAAAAAGCAATTTGTGCCCCATCTGGAAGTTTGTGATTAAATTGAACTTTTAAGAACCTCAATGCTACTTGATAAGTTAGGTTAATGGATGCGAACTTTAAAATAAAACTAAAACAAACTTATCCCACATAATAATAAGGGATTCTTCAAACTAACACTACATTACGGTAGTTTCAATGAACAGAATTACTAAAGAAAGTCACTCTTATAACTTTTTAAATTTCAAAGGTTTCAAGGGTACATTTAATGTCAGAGAAATGTTAGAACCCCAAAGCACCCCCCCCCCAGCTCCCCGGCCCACACATAAGCAGCAGCAAAGATCCCCCTCCCCCACCAGCAAAAATGCATCAGCAACCCTACCGAGCACTCAAGTGTGTAGCAAAGCATCAATAAAGACACAGACTTGCAGTACCCCAAAGACTACTTGTTCACCCTGTAATTCAACATACCACAGGCTCCCTCTCTCTCTCTCCCCCTAATAAGGGAAAAAGAGGTGTCCCTGTTTCACAGCGAGAGGGGAGGCATAACAAACAAATCGCTGATTTCCTATGTTAAAAGTCTATTGTGTTGCTTTTTCTGAGCTTTCTGCCGAAAGAACTCGGGACTCTGGGCACACAGCCAGTAGCCAGCTTGCTACTTTCAATCTTCCTTCTCCCACGACACACCGATTTCCTGCGGAGGCACCGACCTCGAGTCCACCCGCCTCCAGAGCCACGAAATTGCAGAACCTTAAAGGTGTGCTAGTCTTCTAGGCCACGTCCTTGGTATATCGAGGATATCCAAAAACTAAGCTAGCATATTGGTCACCATAATTTCCGATACTTTAGAAAATCATTAGAAGTATTACTGGTGGCTCAAAATCGGATCAAAGTTGGGTTGTATAAACTACAGTAATCTAGAAGTTCCACAACAAGATGCCAAATGTGGAAGCCCAGGATTTACATGCAGACATAGGAGAGCAGCAAACACTAGTCTTCTTCAGATTCTCTAGGATTATGCAGCTTGTAGATACAAGATCCTATTGATTTCAAAGCTCAGAATCAGATTTAATATTACTGGCAAATGTTGTGAAATCTGTTGTTTTGCAGCAGCAGTACATTGCAATACATAATTTTAAAACTATAAATTACAATATGAATTATTTTTTAAATTAAACTAAATGAATAGTGCAAAAAGAGAGCAAAAAAAAATTAGAACAATTACTGAAATAGTATTCACGGGTTGGTTCACTGTCCATTCAGAAATCTGATGGTGGAGGGGGAAGAAATTGAGTTGCTAAAATGTTGAGAATCTCCTCGACGGTAGCATTGAGAAGAGGGCATATCCTAATGACTGAGTAAAGGAAGAGGCAAGTATTTTAAAAAGGTTGTTTTTAATTTTATCTTTCTAGGTTTTATGCATAAGTTAACTTTTAAAGTTTAAAGAATTTTTAAGCTTACAGTGTATTTTAATTTTGGTAGATTTTAAAATGTCTTTGAATTTCCTGTATTGCCAAGGCCTTCTTACTGGACATCATGAAGGAGAGTGGTTTGACCTCCAGCTATGAACAAGGACTGACTGTGGGCTGGACGACTGCGCCTGGTGATTTTGTGAACGAGACTAAGCCAGAAAGACCAGGCCCATCGAGTAATAGAGGTTACAACATCAAACCAGCAATGCAAGGATCATTTTCAAAATCTATCATAACAAGTTATAAAGTAGACTGAGTAAAACTGACAAAGGTATAGAATAGGAAAATATTGATGATGAACATAAGGCATCTATCACTTGAACCAGTCTGACTCGCAATTGACATTTAACATTGTCAATTGTAACCAATTTGAAAAATCCTACTTAAACAGGGACACTGTAGAAATGGTACTGTCTGCTTTAACCAACATCAGCTGCAATAGGCTGGGATTGCTTAAACCTATTCCCAGGGTCTCTGGCCTCCATCATGCTCACTCTAGGTGCTAGCTCCCATTCCGTTTGTTCTCTTTCACTGATATCTCTTAATTTCAATCCTGTGTTTGTTAAATTAACAATTAAAATTTCATCTGACATTTGTTAACTACATTTTATTTCAGCAGTAATATACAAACTAAGGACTAGAGAACCCAGCTATCCAATTAAAACAGTTCCTGCATTCAGTCATAACTTTACTTAATACTTCTATGGCTCTCTTTATCCCTTATATTTAACTTGTGAGCAAATATCTGACTAGACAAACATTTTGTGAAAGGAGAGAAACAGTTTGTCAGTTGGAAATGCAGCAGTGAACTGAGTTACGAGGCGGCAGAAGATACCTGCAGCCCCGCAACAACCTGCAAATCCATGCTGCTGGTCTCCCAAATGCCTGTTTCCATGTACAGGGTATGGGCTATCCACAAGTAATCTGGGATGGACCTGTATAAAACAAATTAAGCCAAGATGAACAAAAATTGCTGTGAGAACTATTGCACTGGAAAAGTAGCCAATACATTCATTATTACAGCACCAAAACAAAAGGAACTGTTCTGAAATGTCACTGATGCCAAAAAGCCTTAAAACAAGCTTAAATTATTTTGTTTCTAATGCAATTTCAATACAAACCCATTTAGTACAGATGAAAATAATACAAATGTTTCATAATTCACAGAAATATCAATGTTTTTTAACTGGGATATTAGATTGTGGTCACAAATTAATGCTGAATTTTCAAAATGATAATCAAAATATCTTAATACACAATTTGGTACTTGTGCCACCAAAACCTAAATATCACCAAAACATCCTACCATAAATTCTAAAATACACAGACAACAAAAATTATGGATAAAACAACAAAAATATAGTGCAATAATAATACAGATTTCCCCCGCCATCCGAAGGTAGAGCATTCCTATGAAATGGTTCGTAAGCTGGAATGTAGTAAAGCGAAGAAGCAATTATCATTTATATGGGAAAATTTTGTGAGCATTCGCAGACCCAAAAATAACCTACCAAATCATGCCAAATAACACATAAAACCTAAAATAACAGTAACATATAGTAAAAGCAGGAATGATATGATAAATACACAGCCTATATAAATTAGAAATACTTCGCTACAGCGATTGCCTGCACTGTTCTCCATAGCGAAAATCTCACACAAGCGCTCTCAGCAGAAACACGGCGCAAGCGCTCTCCAGTAACCTTTAAGCTATGAAGCTGCCAAATCATACCAAATAACACGTAAAAATACACAGCCGATATAAAGTAGAAATAATGTATGTACAGTGTAGTATCACTTACCGGAATTGGGAAGGCGCGGAGCACACTGATGGTGGTGTGTTAGGGTGAGTCGTCGGAGTTTGGGTGGTGCAGTAGCCCCCACCCTCCAGGCAGTGAACAGATACCGATCCGCGAAGCATGCAGGGGTACAGCGGTAGCCAGGAGGCATCCAGTACATCTTTTAGAAAAAAACCGAAATAAACATGCTAATTAATTAGGTGCCACCCGGCACGTATTGTCAGTCCAGATCAGTGCTGATTGCATCGCCTCTGATCTGGGCCGGCAATTACATGTCGGGCGGCACCTAATTAATTAGCATGTTTATTTCGGCTTTTTTCTTAAAGATGTGCTGTGCGTCTCCTGGCTACTGCTGCATTCTCCACGAATCGGTATCTGTCCGCAGCCTGGGTGTTGGGGTGGTGGGACACTGGGGTGTCACCTCGTGGTCTGTTTCCATTAGAGCAGGCAGCTCATCTTCTCCTATGACTGCCCGCCTCGATGTCGAAGGTCGAGGTTCGTCGTCTGCTGTGGCTGATGTGGAAGGCTTGCTTGACTGTTGAGCCTCGCACATTTTTCTATCATACAGTTCTTTGTAAGCACTCAAACCATCCTGCAAATATCCCCTAAACAGACGTACCCTTTCAAAATTAAAGTCATACTTTATCATTACTCATTCAGTTTCCATTGTTATCCTTTCCTCTCCAATTGCATCAGCTCTTCATCTATCAGTTCTTGGTCACGGGATGCCAAAACCTCTTCAACATCATCTTCGTCAGCTTCCACAAGCCAAACTCACTTAGTCCTTACTTCGTTCACCACGATCAAAACACTTAATTATGTCTAGTTTTACGCTAAGTCTAACACCCTTACGAGCTCTTTCAGGCTCTTCCGATACCATAGAACTCATCTTGCAAACGGCTGCTCACAGGCACGTGTTTAAGCAATGCCGGCGAGATTGCAGTTCCGAATCCCGGGGAGAGCGGCTGCTTGGGGCGCGCACTGCTTTTTTTGTGTGCTGTTTTTTTCTTAACAGTGAAAACACCTCCTGTTAGCGAAAACAGGGTACTAATGTAGGTCTTTCGTAACAGTGAGGTTTCGTAAAGCGAACGTTCGAAAAGCGAGGGACACCTGTAATATGAGACTCATAAGATACATAAAATTTGGAAGGGGATTTGATCACAGGTTGAGAAGTACTTGTTGAATTTCAATTTCTTTGCATTAAAAACTTTTGCATTGAATTTTAACACTTAAGATTGGGAACTTGAATATACTTAGATTGGAGTTATAATGCAGCCAATTTCACAAAAAATATCCTGGAGAGAATAATCAGTAGTAGGAGTTTAGTGCATTCAGTACCATTTCCTTCTCATTCAAAATGTAATAGTAATAATTTGTATATTTACTGACCTGTCTGTAATCCAATTAGGTCCAACAACTTTTTCTTCCTTTAGTTCTTTTATTTTTGAATTTGGCAAGTTAGTGGCGATAATGTGTGTAGTTTTAGACCTTGAGTAGTACATATGATACTGGCCTCCATGCAGCATCATAAGCTTTCTCAGCTCATCAGCTGTTGGCTCTAAAACAAAACATGGAGAAAAAAGATGGAGAAAATCAGGGCCCACTGTGTCTTGACATCTGTGGAATTTCTAATGATGTAATTTCTTATACTTACATTTTTTGTCACAAATATTTGGTTGAAATGTATTTAAACTTCTTTTATTTAAATGATTATCAATCAACTTGCAAGCTCTCTAACATAACATGCTATGTTCAGGTTGCTTCCAGTTTTTTGAAGATCTAACAATTGCTTAAGTCTCATTTTCAAAATCACACATACCTGTGTAACCATTGACATAAATTGCAACACCTTTGAAAATGCAAGATGCTGTCCCTTCATTTTGTTGTTGAAGTGAAGAATCTGATTTGAATTGCCTTTCCAGCTTGTCAATCTTTGCTGCCATGTAATCACCCTAGGAGCAATTTAGGAGATTTTATAAACCTTTACTGGCAATAATTTTAATTGACACTGTAATTAAAACATGAATTAATATCAAAATATTTTTAATTTGCAAGGTCCTGAAAATGCTTTATTATTCTGTTGTTCCAATTTTCTATTACGTAGAAAAAATGCTTCATAAAATTATACATATATTTTTGTGATATACTATTTTCAACACTTTGCTTACTTCTGCGCTTGCAAACTTTAGAAAGGTTATCATCATGTTGAAATGCTGGAGGACAGATATGAAGAGGAAGTAACAGTACAGTTTAAATCCAATCTTAATTCTTACTTTCTCAACTTACTTATCTTATGTAAAAAGGAAAACCAATACAAGAGAACCAAAGCAATTCCAGCTCACCTGCAGCATATAAACAGGAACGGGGAGATGGTGCTTGTACAGAGCATGTCCTTCTTATGTGAATTATTAAATCTCGAGAACAATGTATTTGCTTAGAAAATTTAGTTATTTTGACACAGAAGGCCATATGACCCATTGAGTTACGCCCATTCCCTGTAAGCATAAGTCTCCTTTCTCTTCTCATTTCCCTTTTGCCTATAAAATTTATTTTCTCTTATATGCCCATTAACTCCCCTCTGATTTTTCTGCCATTTACCTACAATAAAGGTAAATTTACAATAGCCAACTAACATACCAGTACAATTTTAGAACATCCTCCCAATGTCAGGGAGAACGTGCAAGCTCCATTAAGAGACAGCTCAAAGTCATGGTTGAACCTGAGTCCCCAGAGCTATGAGGCAACAATTCATTTGTCAGTTAGGATTTCAATATATGATGATATTAACATTTAGTAATAGTTCATGAGTTAAAAGGAAACAAATGATACAGGTTAAGGAATTACAAAGTTACAGTCTGAGCTAGTAAAGGCTTGCCTCATTAAATTAGTTAACCAAAGATTATGCATATTTGATTTAGCAGAATTCCTTAGAATTTAGTTGATAGTGAGTACATAAAAAGGGATGACAGCAAGGTTGCACAGATGAACCAGAAAAACAAAAAGCAAGAGCTAGACATCACAGATACCCCTACTAAAATCATAACATGATAATACAAATCTCTTGGCTGTTCTGAAAATTACTACTTACATCAAATGTATCAAGTCTTGTAAGATTAAGGCATGATCTTAAAGTCAACAGTCAATTATTTCAGAATGTAGGGTTAATTGGCAAACAGGTCTTACAAATTTAAGAATACTTTGAAGCGTCTTACACAATGAGATCACTAAAAAGGAAAGCGAAGATGCCTTGTAAGATCCTATACACAGCAATGAAATAAACTTCTTTTGCACCAGCTGAGGAAAGAACGTATTCTTGAAATCTTGACATTCTTTGAGCATCATGATTGGGTTTTTAAATCTCCATCCCTTCGTTAGGAGTAATGAAGGATTGTATTAGAATCTCGTTCAGAAGATGAAATCTTCACCGCTACCTCATTCCTTTTATGTTTAAGTATAAAGTCCTAAAGTGGATCTGAACAAATCTGCCAGTTGAACTACAATACTTGTTTGATTAATGATTAGTATTCAAATAAATTTACAAACAGAAGTTCAGAACATTACTGGCAATTTGTGCTGAACATACCCAATCTCTCCAGCCATCATCTTCACTGACACGTTTCCTCCATCCTGCACGGCTCATAGTAGGTTCTCTGAGATTAAATTCAAATTGCTAGCTTTAGAACGTTGTGACAAACTTTAATGGAAGAGCAAACAGATTTATTCTGATTAAAAAGCGATAACTAAAGTAACAAATAACCGGTCCAAGCTGTGAAGTTGTTAATTCACACAAATAAAAAAACATTAATTAATTCTAAAAGATAATTCCAGCATTCATTGCACAATCATGGCAAGAAGTTATTCCCTAAAAGTAAATAAAAATTTCTACTGAAAATAGAAATCTTCAAAATTTGCATCAAAATATCAACATCCAAGGTGGAAAAAAACAGTTGTTTTGGCAATAACCTCCTCTCCCAGTGCCAGAAATATATTACAACTGTGAACACATTCTTGAGACATAATCAGTTCAAATTTCGAGAGACTTTTATTTAGTATAAATCATTTTCAGCTCCGAATAGTACCTATACAATACACAGTAAGCAGAATTAATCAGCAGGCTCTGCAGGGAGCAATATATCTGCAAGAATTGTGTGGCAGGCAGGAATACTCCAAGGATTTGGTCAATGAATTAAACAGGAAGCAACAATTTAGAAATGGAACTTCAAAAGTATGATTCAGCTTTGAAAGTACTCGTATCTATTTCTCAAAATGCAAATAATTGTGATATTTACCCTCTCTTAATTTACCTTTTAGGGAATGCAAAAGGCTCCATTTTTGTTATCGCCATTATTATAACTGCTCAGCCACACAACAATAGTGAAGTATTTCTGTAATAGTACGGTAATACATTAGGATCAGGAAAAAAGATGAGAGGCTTTACTGATAGCAAAGCACTCCTTTGCAGAATTTTAATAATCCTGCGCTTAACATTATCCTTCCCACAGAAACATCCGATTCCACAGTGTTCCTCACCGCTACATGCTCTGCTTCATGGACCCTATCAGTGGTGGTGCTGTATTTTGCAGTCAATTCCAGTGCTCTGTTGCATGTAAACCTCATTAAGAACGCTTTTACAGCATTCATCACATCAGCACAGTAGGTGGATTTGTTATTAAATTAACAATGTTGCAATTGAAAATTTTGTATTTTCCAGATTCTGTACTTTCATTCAACTCTGCAAATAAGAAACCTTTGTCTAGAGTGGAACATCAGGATGTGCTTTCAATCTTCTGTACAAGGCTTTATTTGTGAGCTGTATTTACACTTGTTGAATGGTAAAAGCTACAGTCATTCAAGTAGAAAATAAAGGACGTGCCAAAGAAAAATTGTTCCAACAACACCAAAAGAAAATTGAGAGGCTGCATATTTTATTGCATGCAGATCAGCTTAGTATAGCAAAGGTTCTATCCGAGTCATCTAATTTAATAAACATACCTATTCTTCCAACAATTAGAAGCATACCAAAACTAAATATTATCGACAATGTCACAGGACAAATTTGGAGAACTGTTTTGCAGAAATAATTAACAACTGAAACCATCAAAATAATATTGAGGCTTAAGAAAGAGGAACAAAGAAGGCATATGACAGAAGGAGGGGAAAGGTTTTTATTAAAGGTTTTATAAGATATCTCATTATTTATCCCCCAAGATCACTTAGTCTTTCCTTTGCAACAATGCATACACATACCCAGCCTAACTGCTGCCACAATTTTTTTTCCACTTCTGCACACATGAACCAGTCCTTACTGGCACAATTCTGTTTGCAAAATTGTCACCAGCAGACACACTTCACTACAACATGCCTGGTCAGAATATAAAGGGTGATTTTTTTTTTTACTTTGTAACATTCTAGATTCTAGTAATATGGCCCAAAGCCCTGACCCAAAATCTCCCGTGATGGTAAAGCTCCATACTGGCTTTGCCGACTGCAAAATAATGTGTTTTTACATAACTCTGATCTTCATAAAAGCCTAAAAATAGTTTTAAAATTAAATAAATAAAAGTAAATACTACACTTAAAAACAAACAGATATTAAGCAAAATTAAATAAATGCAAAGGGAATATACCTTCTACTTTTCTTTAGTCTTACAATCCCTACTGCAATGCCCATTCAGTAATCTAGTAAAGTAATTGCTGATTGGATTTAATCCCATACCATATTCCTGCCTACCCGTTAAACTTTCTCTTGTTTAATAAGATATTGATCAAAAGCTCAAGTTTCACCTACGTTGGAGGCAAAGCATTCCAATGACTCACGATCTTCAGAGAAAAAAAAACCCTCACTGCCTTAAATGAATGACCTCTTAATTTTAGGTGAGCCCCAGTGCCAGAATTTTCCATAAGAAGAAGTATACTCTCTACGACCAGCCTATCAAGAAGTCTCAGGATTTTATGTTTCTACCAAGTTCCTCTCAGTCTTCTAGTCCAGCGGTCCTCAACCACCAGGCTGCAAAGCATGTGCTACCGGGCCATGAGGAAACGATATGATTTGGCAATATGAGTCAGCTGCACCTTTCCTCATTCCCTGTCACGCACTGTTGAGCTTGAACGCACGCGAGGACATTACGCATGCGAGGTCATTATCTGTGCGATATCCATGTCAGCGCAGGAAGGAGATCAACTCCTCGAGCTTGCAAATGACAGCGGGCTGAAAAGCATGTTTAATATAACATCTCTGCCGGCATTCTGGATCAAAGTCAAGGCTAAGTATCCTGAGTTAGCCATGAAAACACTGAAAACGTTGCTTCCATTTCCAACATATCTCTGCAATGAACACAACGAAAACTAAATTGCGGAATAGACTGGGCATAAGGAACCCCTTCGAGTATCACTGTCTCCCATCACCCCTCGATGGCACCGTCTTGTTGCAGGGAAACAAGCTCAGGGCTCCCACTGATTCAGCAATATTGGTGTGTTGCAATGATTTTATGTTCATACTTGGAAAATATGTGCTGTGTGTTTAATAACCAAACATTACTTAAAATGTTATGATGCTATTGAATTATAAGTGATTATATAACCATATGAAAAGTACAGCACATAAACAGGCAATCTCGGCCTTTCTAGTCCGTGCTGAATGCTACTCTTACCTAGTCCCACCAACCTGCACTCAGCCCATAACCCTCCATTCCTTTCCCGTCCATATACCTATCCAATTTTTCTTTAAATGATAATATCGAACCTGCCTCTACCACTTCTACTGGAAGTTCATTCAACACTTACTTCAAGCTCCCCTGTCCTCCCCTGATAATTGACTTATCACTATACTCATGCGAGGAAAATATGCGCTGCGTGCTTAATATTAAATTCGATAGATAAACCCTCTTAGAAACGAAACTGAGTGTATTAGCCACTTATCACCTATATTCCAGTCATGATTAACACTCCCCCTGAACTGAATCGCCAAAAATGATTTGTAGAAAAAAATCGGCACGTACACACATGCACAGACAGGTGCTTGCGCAAGTCTTCATGGTCATGGTAGTCTTTCTTGGGGTATTTGATTGCTACTCTTGTCCGTTGGCAACCCCTCCCCCCCCCGCCCCGCTGGTCGGCAGGTCCGCAAGAACCTGCCAATAATAAACCAGTCCGCGGTGCAAAAAAGGTTGGGGACTCCTGTTCTAGTCTGTCTAATCTTTCCTCACAAGACAACACCAGCCATAATAAATTTATCTGACCTACTTCCAATAATTAACATCCTCCCTGAATAAAAATACCAAAGCTGAACACAATGCTCCTGTCTTTAAGTATCAAGGATAAACGACATTCTTGTAGCTTTCCAAATTACTTGCTGTACTTATAAATCAACCTTTTGCAAATCATAGAGCAGGTTACCCAAATATCTCTGCATATCACATCCTGACTAATATGACACTCTTTTCTATTAAGTTCAGGATTACAATATTTGACTGTGCATATATGGAAGTCCAGACATGCATTTAAATAGGGAAATACAGATTCCATTTATTAGCATATTAGCAAAATGTGAGTCAACACAATCTTAGCAATTCTTCTAAACTCCAAATTAATTAAAGTAGATGGTCCTGCAATGCTAACAGAAGAGCATTGTGTTCTTTAGTAGAGGTCTAGCTAAGTAGGGAAGAGAGAAGGGGAGCCGCTATACAACAACATCAATATTTCCAGTCAGATAACTGCAAAATTTGAGAACAGCAGCGTGGAATCAATATGGAAACAGAGTCCTTCAGCCCACTATATTAATGCTTACCAATGAAGAACCAATCTATACTATTCAAATTTTGTTCTCCCCAAAATCTAATCCGCTCCCTTAAAATTCTACCCATTTACCAACAATAGGAGAATTTAAAACTGCCAATTAACCAATCTATAGTGTGGAACAAAACCAGAGGACCAGAAGGAAATGTCTGTGTCACAGGGAGAGTGCGCAAACTCCATGCAGACAGCACTGGGTCTAGATCATGAAAAGTTGTACTTTGCCGATAACCAACAGGAACTCAAGAAATACAGCTATGATCTGTGCAAGGTCATCAAGGCAGCAGAACGACAATTCAGGGACAAGATCCAGACACAATTCTTCACCAACAACATACACAGCTTATGGCACACCATTGCAGACATCAGAGCTAAACGCAGTGGTGTTTCCAATATGGCTGCCTCTCTCCCAGATGAGCTAAATCATTTTTATGCTCGATTCAATGTTGCCAACACTGAGCCCGTGAAGAGAGCCGCCGAAGAGACCTGCATCTTGGTCATCTCTGAGGCTGAAGTACGCAGATGTTTCCAATGAGTGGACAGCCGCAAGGCTGTGGGACCAGACATCATCCCAGGGCGGGTACTCAGAGTGTGTGAGGCACAACTCGCAGGTGTGTTTACAGACATTTTTAATCACTCCCTCTCCCAGTGTAGGGTGCCCTCCTGCTTCAAAACATCCACCATTGTTCCTGTACCTAAAAAGACCAAGGTAACATGTCTGAATGACTGGTGTCCTGTCACACTCACCTCAATAATAAGCAAATGCTTTGAGAGGCTGGTCAAGGACTACATCTGCAGTACGCTGCCACCCATATTGGACCCCAATTTGCCAAGACAACCCCAATCGACAAATGACATAATAGCCTTAGCTCTACACACCGCCCTTACACATCTGGAAAAGAAGGTTGCTTATGTGAGAATGCTGTTCTCCGACTACAGTTCAGCATACAACACCATAATTCCCTCTAGGCTCAACAAGCTCAGAAGCCTCTGCCTTCACCCTGCCTTGTGTAACTGGATCCTGGTCTTCCTGTCAGATCGCCGGCAGGTGGTAAGAGTGGGCTCCCTCACCTCTGCCCCTTTGACCCTCAACACAGGTGTCCCTCAGGGCTGTGTCCTAAGCCCCCTCCTTTACTCTCTGTATACCCATAAGAGGGTCATCACCCACATTTCCAATCTGCTAATTAAATTTGCTGACGACACTACACTGATTGGCCTGATCTCAAATACTAATAAGGCAGCCTACAGAGAAGAAGTCATCACCCTGACACAGTGATGTCAAGAAAACAACCTCTCCCTCAATGTTGCAAGAACAAAGGAGCTAGCTGTGGACTACAGGAGGAATGGAGACAGGCTAGCCCCTATCAACATTAATGGATGTGGGGTTGAGAGGGTGAACAGATTTAAGTTCCTCAGCATAAACATCACCGAAAATCTCACGTGGTCTGTACAAACCAGCTGTGCGTTGAAAAAGGCACTACAGTGCCTCTTTCACCTCAGACAGTTGAATAAGTTTGGTATGGGCCCCCAAATCCTAAGAACTTTCTATAGGGGCACAATTCTTGACTGGCTGCATCACTGCCTGGTATGGGAACTGTACTTCCCTCAATCACAGGATTCTGCAGGAAGTGGTGCAGACAGCCCAGCACATCTGTAGATGTGAAGTTCCCACTATTCAGGACATTTACAAAAACAGGTGTGTAAAAGGGGCCCTAAGGATCACTAGGGACCCGCATCACCCCAACCACAAACTGTTCCAGCTGCTACCATCTGGGAAATGGTACCACAGCATAAAAGCCAGGACCAACAGGTTCCGGGATAGCTTCTTCCACCAGGCTATCATAATGCTTAATTCATGTTGATGCAACTGTATTTCTATGTTATATTGACTGTCCTGTTGTACATACTATTTATTATAAATTGCACATTTAGACAGAGACATAACATAAAGATTTTTTACTCCTCATGTATATGAAGGATGTAAGTAATAAAGTCAATTCAATTCAATTCAACCCACTTAAGAACACTCCCGTTATTGACTCACCTGCCAGAAGACACAAGTTCTATGTTCTTTTTAATCAGGGCTGACCATCTGAATACATGTAGTGTTTTATGTGCCTCACAGATATTTCAACAACCTAGTACACATAAATGACTAATAGAGAGATGTACAACTCTTCTTTGTCAACTGAGCTACTCAAATAATTTGAGACACTCTAGAGGGCCACTCACACAAATTCAGGAAATTTCTTATTTATTGGAATGTCCTGATGACTGTTAATTGCACCCTGACACTGGATACCCTCATGGAGACCAGAGATGGAGCACTTTCCTTGCTAAAACGCATGGAGGGATCTTGAACTTGCTTTCGAAGTTGGGCAGGGTCTACCTATGCAATTATGCAGGGGAAAGAAAGGACAACAAACCAATGGGTGAAAGGGAAGTTACCAGCCTTTATTCTTTCCTTAGACCAATCTTTGATCTAGAATCAGAATCAGGTTTATTATCATTGACATAGCTCATGAAATCTTGTTTAGTGGCAGCAGTATAGTGCAATATATAAAAAATTACTATAGGCTACAAGAAGAAATATATTGGAAAAAAACATTTAAGTAGTACAAAAGAGAATAAAAAGTGAGGTACTGTTCATGGTCCATTCAGAAAATGATAACAAAGAAGAAGCTGTTCCTAAAACATCAGGCTCTTGTATCTTTTCTCTGATGGTAGTAATGAGAAGAGGGCAAGTCCTGGATGGTGAGAGTCCTTAATGACAGATGCCACCTTCTTGAGGAGGCTAATGCCCATGGAACTGGCTGAGTTTATAACCATCTGCAGCTTTTTCTGATCCAGTGCATTGTGCATTGGTGCCTCCATACCAGACAATGACGCAACCAGCCAGAATCCTCTCCATGATGCACATGTAGATATTTGCTAGTATTTGGTGACATAAATTTCCTCAAACTCCTAACAAGATTCTGCCAACAGCAGCTGTGTTGTCCGTGAATTTATAGATGGTGTTTGAGCTGTCATGAGTGCAGAGTCTACAGAAACATGTTATTGGATCATACTACACCTTCCATAACCCATAGCAATTAAAGAAATAGTAATAGGAAGCAGCAAATTAACAGATTACTTCTGAAACCCAATTAATTTCATCTGAGACATGCATCTGCTTGCTGGCAAAATTTGGGAGGCTTAACCTACCATGCGCCGAAATCCAGTGATAAAGAAAGCCAGCAATGCAACAACAAAATAATTGGCCTTACTGTCACTTTCAAATGTGTAATTGTGGCAGAATTCAAATTATAATATGTAACTCTGCTGTTAGGGGAGTGGTAAGTGCGTGTCAAAGACTGTCTCCTGGATTGGATCCAGTTCCAGGGCCAGCCAATGTACATCACAGCTCTGTAATATCCCCTTTCTCCTAATCCTCCTCTTCAAGCTGCACTGACTTATCATTACCATCCATATTATCCCATCTCTCAGCCAGACAGCAGAACCACAAGTTTCTAGCTTTTACTGAAAAATTACAACAGACATTTCATGCATATGCAAGATATTAAGAGTTCAGGCTGGATAAAGAGTTTTACCACTCATTCTAAGACTGCTAACTCGCACTGCCTCTTACTGATGTTTGCAAGGACCTCTGAATTCAGGGAAGGCTATTTCCTTTTATGGTGTGCAACATAATGAAGTTGTTACATAGATTTCTGATTTTTTTTGCATCTTTCTCTTAAAACACAATGTTGTGTGCATTTACAAGCTTGCAGATAAAACACAGATTTATTCCAAGAAATGTTTACTTGCTAAAAGTTACACTTAAATGTACACTTAGTTCTTCACATTTGGCCAGAATGGATATGATTAATCAACCCCTAAACAGGGTAAACCTGCACGTGTATACGAGCAACACACATAAAAGTTGCTAGTGAACGCAGCAGGCCGGGCAGCATCTCTAGGAAGAGGTACAGTTGACATTTCGGGCCAAGACCCTTCGTCAGGACTAACTGAAAGAAGAGCTAGTAAAATTCTCTTCTTTCAGTTAGTCCTGACGAAGGGTCTCGGCCCGAAACGCTGACAGTACCTCTTCCTAGAGATGCTGCCTGGCCTGCTGCGTTCACCAGCAACTTTTAACTGCATTGCTTGAAATTCCAGCATCTGCAGATTTCCTCGTGTTTGCGTGTATATGAACCTTAGCATTTAGTTTTGCAGGTGATTCCTTTCTCCCATACAACTAGCAACGCTTCACTAAATACTTCAAAAGTTAAATACAACCTTATGCGATAAAACAAGTTTTAGCACATACAAATACTTTGCTATAAAGTAACAAGGCTTGTTCTTCATTGCCCTCACTATCAACCCACCAATACACTTCCCCTCCCTACTCTAATACTTGTATCCTTCACGAAAAAACAACTTTCAAAATAACATGGACCTGCATCTAAAGCAAATCAAAATGGTGCAGTTATACATACATTCCTGACAAGATTAATGCCTGGATTAATTTTTAAAAAAATAATTTCCCTTCAAATGTTAACATCCAATAATGTCAGCACTTTAACTATGAACACAGAAGTTTAGGGGAAGTTGGAATGACCATGTTTTTCAAAAATCTAAGTCAAAATAAATTTATTATCAAAATATATTACCATATACTACATTGAGATTCATTCTCTTGCAAGCATTTACAAGAAACAAATACAATAGAACTTATAAAAACTATATGTCAAAGACTGTCAAACAACCAATGTGCAAGACAAATTGTGCAATTAAACAATAAATAATGAGAACAACAGTTGTAGAGTTGTTGAAAGTGAATCTATGGATTGTAGTGAGTGAGTTATTCAAGCCAGTTCATGAGCCTGATCTTTCCAGATCTTGTAATCAGTTTCAAATTTTCGAAGTTTAGAAGTTCGCCTCCTGCTCAAAGCCAGAGATTCGGCCTTCAGGTCTGGAGACTGGGAGACTTACAGCTCAGCCAGGGCCAACCTGAGGAGGGGGATCTCTCAGGCTAGACACATATACAAACAGAGAATCGAGGACCCCCAGTGCATGTGGCATGGCGTACAGGTCATTACAGACTTCAAACCATCTAGTACTGTGCCCCCTTCCAGCTCCGCTTCCCTCCTTGATAAGCTCAATTACTTCTACGCTTGTTTTGACCGAGAGAACAAGGAGGTCACCCTCAAAGCAGATCTCCCACCTGATGAACTGCCTCCTTCACTTTCCACCTCCGATGTTTGCGCCACCCTGAGCAGGGTGAATGTACAGAAGGCAGCTGATCCGGATGGAATACCTGGCCGTGTGCTCAGAGCCTGTGCAGGGCAGTTGGCCGGGGTCTTCATGGACATTTTTAATCTGTCCCTGGCCCAGGCAGTTCTCCCCACAAGCTTCAAGATCGCCACCATCATGCCAGTGCCGAAGCATTCTACTGCCACGGGCCTGAGTGACTTCCGCCCAGTTGCACTCACCCCCATCATTGCAAATTGCTTTGAGAGATTGGTTCTATCACATCTGGAATCCTGTCTGCCCACTACCCTGAACCCCCATCAATTTGCCTATCGCACCAATTTTAAGACTAAGGTTTGGAAACTAAAATTAATAAAGGCATGACTACCTTATTGTATTAATTTGGTGCTTAGTTTAAATTAACTAAAATACAGAATCCTAGAGATTATCAGAGATGTCTTAAGAACCATCAGTCTTTCACTTTGCAGGGGTGAGCAGGTTGAGTTAGGCCCTCCATCATTTGGGGTCGACCATGAATGTTGCAACCCAGCTGTCTACATGATACACGAGCCAGTAGGCAAGCCACAGCAATGCAGTCTGGAGAGCAGGCTTTTGCCCATGAGGTAGGCTCCCCTCTCCATGCAGCTGATGAATCCAAAGGAACGGCAGAGACAGAGACAGTTTGACCTCAGTGGAGCCTCAGGAGTTGCAAGTAACATTGAACTCAACAAAGGACTGCCTTAGGGACATGTGCTCCAGATTTTTCCTCAGGGATTACTCTCAAAGTTTCCCCATGAGTGGGTATAGCCACAAGGCAGGAGAGTTTTGAGAGTTTTCCTTCTAGATGAGCTGCCAACCATGGCCGATGAGCCGCATCTGCATGAAGTGACTGGTTTTACGGCACCAGTAACCCGCTTTTGCCCTTTCTCCTGTCAATAGAAAGTTCTGTGGGCTTAGTAGCTAAGCCACATGTGAAGGCCAGAAGCTCGATTCGGTTGTCAGAAGCTATTTGAGATGCACGTCACTGGGAGCATTTACTAGGTACTGGGAGCTTATCCCCATTACCACTACCCCCACCCCCGCTGGCTATAACAACCTTACACAGGTTGTGTGGATGATCCAATTACTTCAAGCTGATGCACGTCACTACATCCTTGCATACAGACTTTTCCTGACCTTATTTTAAAATGGTGAAAAATAAATTTTTTTTTTAAAACAAGATTTGAATCAAGGGAGTTTAATTGGGTAGCAGAGATTTTCCTTCAAAAAAAAAATTTCTTCATAAACATGCTCTTTAGAGATGAGGATTTCTTGCCTCTGCACATTAGTTCTGAAGCGGCTGATGAGACCCACTGAAAACCACAAGCTCTACTGCAGGTGTTTAATGGGACAAGTAAGCTTCTGCATGCTCCCAACAAAGAGATTCTCACTGTCATCCTGGTTGATTTTTCTCATTTTTGATTTGGTTGCAGGCCAGAAATTCCCGTGAATCTTTAAGGACGCTTAATCTTTTCAAGGCTTTGACAGCATCTTTGTAGCATTTGCACTGTCCTTCTTGCCCTAATAGAGCTCAATGTTGACTACCTGTCTTGGGAATCTCTGGCAAGCATGTGAATGGTGTGGCTTACCCTTCAGAGCTGGAAAAACAAAAACATGGCTTGATATTGGGGAGACTGGCTTAGGAGGGAACACTAATTTTGGGATAATAATCCTATCACTGGATTTGGTGGATCTTTTGCAGGTAATATTGGTAGTCTTGAGGCACCTGATATTGGTAGCCTATGTTTGGTATACAAGAGGGAGAAATGCTGATTGGTGGACCCTGGGCTTGAGTTTGCATCTTGATCTCTGAGCACTCTTCTTCAGAAGGCCAAAGATTGCACTGGCACTCTACCGACAATAGTTAATTTGATAACCGATGACCATCTTCATTAAGTGCTGGCCTCATGATAATGGAACCAATTACTCTTTTAGGGACACAAGAGACACCAAACACTGGAAACCTGAAGTAACACAAACAAAATGCTGAAGGAACTCAGTATATTTGTTTTGCAGATGGTTGGTACAAGACCCATTTTCATATTTGTTTCAATAAAAAAGTCAAAGATCCGGAACTCATTATTTGAATGAGCAAGTAAACTGGCATCAACTGTAAGCAACTCAATGATCAAGGTTATAGTGACCTTGGTTCAGAACTGCAAGTCATTGAGGTTCTACAGATTCCTTTTAGTTTTGAAGTTTAACTCTATCTCAAAGGGAAGACTGTGGAATGCAAGGTGCAACATTGCCATAAGAAAGACTAAGAAGAGGACTGATGACATGGCATTCCTTTGCCTGCACAAAGATCGGACCCATGGAGATCCACTGATTAGAATCACACCTTGCACGTCATCAAGAAGTAGACGATCACATTCAGTGAAATCACATTGACTGCATCATTGAGATGAGCCTTTGCGCCTATTCCCAATTGCCTTTGAGAATGTGATAGCACGTGACCTTCTTAAAGCACTGCATTCCTTCAGGTGAAGTAGTCTCGGACCATAACAGTGAACAGCAGGAGTGATAATTAACATGGAGACAAAGCTCTATCTTCTTACTGGGGATATCCTCCATCACAAAGTGGCATAAGTTCACATAATATCAAGCAGCTGAAAAATGGCATCCATGATCAATCATACATTGATTGATTGAGATTGTTAGCAGGAAAAGATGCATTTGTGAAATGGGAGGTTTTTAAACTGTGACATCAAGAGTAAAGAGTTGGTATATTCCCATTAGGGTGAAGGGCACAGTTGGCAGGTTTCAGGAACATTGGTTGACAAGAGATGTTGTGGCACTGGTTAGGAAACAAAAAGAGAGAAGCATACACTACACATAAGCAATTAGGAACTAGTATCTCTTGATGACTACAAGTAGAGGAGGAATGCATTTGCGAGAAGTCAGGAGAGTAAAATGGATACAAAAAGGATCTGGCAGGTAAGATGAGGCAAAATCCCAAGAGATTGTATAGGTATATTAGGAGCAAAAAGTTGGCTAAGGAAAGAGTAGGTCCACGTAGCTGTATGAGGAACCCAATGAAATGGGAGAGTGTTTTAATGAATATTTCTGCTCTCTTTTTACTGTGAAGAAAATGGAAGCAAAGTAAATGAGGGTAATGAGTGGGCATGTCTTGAACCACCACTTATGGATGAGCAAGGAGGTGGTCCTGGAGGCCTTAAAGTGCTGGTGAGTCTGATATCAGTGGTGGATAAATTGCTGAAGGGGACTTTGAGGGACAGGATTTACCAACATTAGGAGTGACAGGGTCACATTTGGGAGGGTCACGTTCAGCTTTGCGTCTGTAAATCTCTTGGATTAGGTATGTGAATATACGTTCCATGCTTAGTAAGTTTGTGGATGATACTAAAATAAGTTTTATACAGAGTATAGAAGGGTATAAAAATTACAGGGGAATCTTGATCAGCTGTGGAAGTAGGCTAAGGATTGGCAAATGACTTTCAGCCCAGATAAATGTGAGGTATTGCATTTCCTAGTTAGTATTTAGGAACAGAGGGATCTAGGAGTGCAAGAGCACAGTTTACTGAAAGCAGTGTCTTAGGTAGACAGGGTGGTGAAGAAGGCATTTGGCACACTGGCCTTCATCAGTTAAGGTACTGTGTTTAGAAATTGTGAGGTTCCGTTTCAGTTATATAAGGTACTGGTGAGGCCTCACTTGGAATATTGTGTAGAGATTTGCGCATCAGGGGCAACTTCTTCACAATAAAGAGTGTTGTGTATTTGAAATGAATTGCTAGAGTGGTTGAGAGTTGCACATTAGCAAAGTTTAAAAGTCATCTAGCTAAGTACATGGATAGGAGAGGTCTAGAGCAGTGGTCCCCAACCTCCAGGCCACGAAGCATGCAGGGGTGCAGCGGTAGCCAGGACACACCCAGCACATCTTTAAGAAAAAAGCCAAAATAAACAAGCTAATTAATTAGGTGCCGCCCGGCACGTAAATGTTGGCCCAGATCAGAGGCGATTGCTGATTGCATCAGGACAAAGGGTCTCGACCCGTAATGTCGACTGAACCTCTTCCTATAGATGTTGCCTGGCCTGCTGCATTCACCAGTATTTTTTGTGTGTGTTGCTTGAATTTCCAGCATCTGCAGATTTCCTAGTATTTACCTAATTAATTAGCTTGTTTATTTCGGCTTTTTTCTTAAAGGTGTGCTGGGTGCGTTCTGGTTACCGCTGCATGCTTTGCGGCCTGGTATCGGTCCGTGGCCCAAAGGTTGGGGACCACTACTCTAGAGGACCATGGGCCAAACGTAGGCGAATGAGATTAGCTTGCTGGGCAAGTTGGACCAACGGACCTGTTTTCATGCTGCAAGACTATTACTCATAAACCAACAGCAGGCTTTTACTCCATGCAATCTGTAACCCAATAGAATAATAAACTCAGTGGCTACTTTATAAGGTACACCTGCTCATTAATACAAATAACTAATCAGCCAATTATGTGTCTGACACTCAATGCATAAAAGCATCAGATATGGTCAAGAGATTCAGTTGTTGTTCAGACCAAACATCAGTAAGGGTAAGAAATGTGATTCAAGTAACCTTGGCCATGGAATGATTGTTGGTGCCAGACAAGGTGGTTTGAGTATCTCAGAAACTGCTGACCTCCTGGGATTTTTATACACAATAGTCCAGAGTTCACACAGAATAGTGTGAAAAGCACAAAAAAAAATCCAGTGAATGGCAGTTCTATGGGCAGAATGTCTTGTTAATGAGAGAAAACAGAAGAGAATGGCCAGACAGGTTCAAGCTGACAGGAAAATGACAGTAACTCAAATAACCATGTGTTACAACAGCGGTGTGCAGAAGAGCATCCCTGAATGCACAACATATCAAACCTTGAAGTGGAAGGGCAGAAGACCATGAACATACACTCAGTGGCTACATTAATAGAAACAGGGTGACCGTACCTTATAAACTGGCCACTGAGTGTACATCCTTCAGTATAACAACATTCAGAGTAAACTTATTATCAAAGTACATATATATTACCATATACAATACTGAGATACATTTTTGTGGGCATACTCAATAAATCTATAGAATAATAACCATAATAGACTGAATGAAAGACAACAACAACTTGGGTATCCACTCAGTGTGAAAAGACAACAAACTGCGCAAATACAAAATGAAAGAAATAATAACAATAATAAACTATAACTATCTAGAAAATGAGATGATGAGCCCTTGAAAATAAGTCCATAGGTTGTGGGAACAGTTCAGTGATGGGGTGGGTGAAGTTATCCCCTCTGTTGGTTGAGGGGTAATAACTGTTCCTGAACTTGGTCGTATGAGTCCTGAGTCTCCTGCACCTTCTTCATGATGGCACCTGCAAGAAGAGAGCATGCTCTGGATGACGGGGGTCCCAGATGACAGATGCTGCTTTCCTGTGACAATGTTTCATGTAGATGTGCTCAACGGTTGGGAGGGCTTTACCCATGATGAACTAGGCTGTATCCATTCAATGGCACTGATGTTTCTATACCAGGCTGTGTATTCTCCACTACACATCTACAGAAGCTTGTCAAAGTTTTAGATGTCATGGCAAACCTCTGCAAATTCCAAAGGAAGTAGGGCCCAGAACAGGTCCTCCAAAATAATAACACTACGAGTTTAAAAAAGCTGATCTTCTCCACCTCTGATTCTCTAATGTGGACTGGCTCATTGACCTCTGGTTTCCGTTTCCGCCTCCTGAAATGTTCAATCTCCCTCCTATATGCCCATTCAGAACAAACCTTGACACCCCAGCCACAAGCATTAAATTCAACAGTTACTAGGAGGAAGAGAAGACAGCTTCACAAAGATGCAAATGATAGGACACTTGGGGGTGAATACTGGTTGTCAGCATTGTCAATGAATCCCATTTTTAGTCAATTCTGCTCAATCTATGGTATAATGCAGAATTCACCAACCCTGTAATCAAACTGTACAGATACAACAGCATCTACCTGACAATATGATAAATTACCCAAGTAGGTCATGTTTACAAATATCTGGCCAGTTGCCATCCAATCAGCCCACTCAATCATTGGGAGATTTATGGAAGTTGTCACCAAGAGCTGTCAAGCAGCATCCACTCACCATAACCTTGGTTTGGGTTCAGACAAAACTAATCAGACCCAATGCAGCCTCACAAAAAAAGCTGAATTCCAGAGGCTGAGTGAGATAACATTGAGGTAATATTTGTCAAAATAAGAAACAAAGCTGGTCAATGGGGGAAATGAATACGCAAGTATATCAGCCCACAAGTATATCAGTCCTACTGCACAGGACTGAAAGAAGCTGCAGAGGGTTGTACATCTAGTCAGCTCCATCTTGGGTACTAGCCTACAAAGCACCCAGGACATCCTTAGGGAGCGGTGTCTCAAAAAGACAGTGTCCTTTATATAGGACCTCCAGCACCCAGGGCATGCCCTTTTCTCACTGTTATCATCAGGTATGAGGTACAGAAGCCTGAAGGCACACACTCAGCGATTCAGGAACAGCTTCTTCCCCTCTGCCATCCGGTTCCTAAATGGACATTGAAGCTTTGGACACTACCTCACTTTTTTTTAATATACACATTAATATACATCTCTTTTTGCACATTTTTTAATCTATTCAATATATGTAATTCATATATTATGTTTTATTTTACTTATTTTTTCTCTCTCGCTAGATTATGTATTCAATTGAACTGCTGCTGCTAAGTTAACAAATTTCACATCACATGCCGGTGATAATAAACCTGATTCTGATTCCTACTTCCATAAAATAACAAGTAGGTACTTTGGCATATAAATGTGAATTGCTCAGTTCCATTCGCAACTCATCAGATTATGAAATAATTTGTGCTTGCATGCAGCAAGATTTGGATACGTTGGGGCTTGCACTAAAGAGTAGAACTCTTATGCCAAAAGATGCCAGATGAGATTCACTAATTAACAAGAAATCACACTTACAATGGAATTAAAATGATCTCAGAATTGTTTTGGCACATGAGGGTTCAAGTCTTCAAGCCTGCACTGGTTCTTTGAGCAGCCACCCACTTTGATCCATTTCCCCACTATTTGCCACTGGGCCTGCAAATAGTTTCCTTTCAAATGCTTCTCTAATTCCCTTTAGAAAGACTTAACTGAGTCTGCAGGAGCAGTGAAAACATAGTGAATTCTACATCATATCTATTCTCCATATATTTCCTCCCATCCCGTTACCTTTCACTCACTTAGAATGTTTTCCCTTTGAACTTAATAGCGCCGTCTTCTTTCTGCTTCACAACCTAAACCCACTCTGAAATTCTATCATGGAATATTAACACCACAGTAAGCCATAGTGTCTATTGCAGTCTCCTACAATTAGAGCCTAGGTTCATCCAAACCAACTTTGTAGCACCAGGTTTACACCGCTACAATTTATGGCTTTTCACCAACACATCCAAAGATTAAAAAATGAGGATTAATGCTTTCATTGTCCTTTCAGACATCAAGTACAGGTCTCCTCTCAATATCGGGATGAAAAATGTGCTCTATCTCATTGCTAATCCCTCAATCAAAATTAATGCTTCTTGTTTCTGACCCCTTTGCTAAGGGAAACGATGTTTCCCATTTACAGCAATTCAGCCCCTCATAATTTTATACATCTTAATTATGTCGTCTCTGAGCTTCCTCTGTTTCAAAATGAACACACCGAACATCCAATCTTACCCCAGAGTTGCAATTTTAGCAAATCTATAATTTCCTCTGCGCTGTCTCCAGTACAATCACGTCTCTCCTGCAATGTGGTGACCAGGACCATACACAAAATCACCCGTCAATCTAATCTCTCTGTCCCAGGAACAAACGCCACAGCTTCTCGGCTCCAATGTTATAAATGAAACCAACTGCTGCTGGTACAGTCCTCGGAAATTTCTTCTGCACCCACCTCCTTAAAGTGATGTGACCAGAATTGAAGGCATTTCTCCAGCCGTGGCATCAATAAAAGCGCTTCACAAATGTATACATTATTCTCACCTTAATGAAGGAGATTTACATTGGCGAGAAGGTAAAATTACTAGGTGATGGAAGAGAAACTCGGGAGAAAGTTTGTGGCCGGGTTGATGGATGTGATCGAGCGGGAAGGTGCAGTCGGCGCCGCTTCAGGCCGGGCTGTGACCTGAGATCCCCGCCCCTTACCCGGCTGTCTCGCCACCTCACAGATCCGCCCGAGCAGCCAGACGCAGGCGGGAGGCGGGACCTCGGCGCCAGCAGCCAGGCTCCTCTGCACAGCTTAGCAACGGCGGTCCTCTGGCCGGTGTGAAGGCTGCGAATGGCGGGAGCCGAGCTCAGGCTTGCCCTCCCCCGCCCCCGGGAGATCCCACGGGGGAGGCGCCGCTCTGTTGTGTCTGCGTCCGAGCTCCCGATGACAGCCAAGGCCTGTCAACCCAGAGCCAGGGCGCGACGCAGGGGCTGGCGGAAGCCGATTGCCGGGCCAGGCAGACGGGGAGCGAGCGCCCGCGGTCCCTCTCAGCCGAAGCACCGACCAGTCTCTGTCACGTAACCGGCGAACACTCACCTCACGGCTCCGCACTCATCCCCTGTCCTGGCTACCGGCGGCCCTCCCAACGGTCCACTCGTTGATGCCACTGCCGCCGGCACTCGTTCGCTCCCACTGTCGCCCGGCCCTGCCTCTCAATTCGATCCCCAACGCTGCGCTTTCTCTATTCCCGGCTCCGGCGCTCGCTCCACCCGCCGGCTCGTCTCCACGGCTCCGCGCGCAGCCCGCCGCAGCGCCGCCCGTGGCCACACCCCGCAACTGCACCCGCCGCAGCGCCACCCGGCGGCTGTACCTGGAAATTACCCAAACATGAGAAATCCGAGCAACACACACAAAATGCTGGAGGAACTCAGCAGGCTGCATCTCCCCGCAGTGCCGCCTGGTGGCAAAATGCAGCCACTGCACCTAAACAGTCTATGATTCCCACAAAATTTAAAAGGAACCTGTTAAAAGGAATCCTGCACATGAAGGATTTAGAGAAGATGCTCCAGAACAGGAATCTAGCTCTACATACTAAGATTCGACTGGTGCAGGTGATGGTGTTCTCTGCGACATTATATGGATGCAAAAGCTGGACAGTAAAGAGGAAGGATAGGAAACCTTTAAACTGTGGTGCTGGAGAAAAATACTATACACCTTGTGGACCTCTCACAGAACAAACAAATCAGTTCTCTATGAGACCAAACCAAGTCTCTCTCTGGAGGCTCAATGACAAGACTCCGCCTGTTGGGCACATCATATGAAGAAACAGCTCTCTAGAAAAGGACATCATGCTCTGCAAGGTAAAAGGACAATGCTCAAGAGGAAGGCCACCAATCAGATGAATGTACACAACAAGGACAGCTATGAATGCAATGTTATCAACAATGAACTGCCTTTGTGAGGATTGAAACTCATTTATGGCAGCTATCCATAGGGTCGCCATGAGTCGACGACGGCTGATGGCACTTAACAACAACCCCGCATGATTAGGGCAAGCGGTGCCAGATTAGCAAATTTTCTAATACAGTTTTATTCACTTTGAACTCAGTAAGTTTAAAGGGAGCAGAGGAAACGGAACCAGACAAGATAAAAAGGAATACTGCCAGCAGAACCAGGTTAGTTCAAAGGGAGCACAATAAGTGGTCAGGATGCATGGGAACTGGGGTCCCATACGGGCAAGGGAACACAGGATTAGGTCTCAGTGGGAGGGAGCAAATGAACCCTCCCACGTAAGTGAAAATTACAAAAATCACCCGGTGAGCCAGTTACCAAACCATTGGGATTTCTGAATGATTGGACAACAGATTATCAGAGTTTTGCTGCATTTATAATGTTTTCCAAAAGTGTTTTTCCCTACACCCTCACAACAACGAGGTATTGCCTGTTTGGGCTATTCCTCCAACTCCTCAGGCAAAATCCTCATTTGCGTCCACCAAAGTTGATCCAGGAAGTAAAATCCAGCAACCACTGGCATGATTTCCATTTAACTCAGAAAATGGAGATATTAAACAGGTCAGCCAACATCTTTGGAGAGAGACAAGCAGAAAAAAACCTGCAGGTTCTGGAAATCTGAAATAAAAACAGAAGATGCTAGAAATACCAAGGATAGCAGTCAGCATCTGTGGAGAAAAAAAACAGTGCTACTATTTCAGGTTGTTCAGTTTTCTTCAGAACTTGAAAATTTTTGAACACAGACTTTTTTAAAAAAACATGTAGAGAAGAAAGTGGGGTGGAGAGATCAAAAAGGAATATCTACCATAGGGTTAGTGACTCAAGTTGGTTTTGCTCAGGGGAGACTGTTGAAACTTGTAAACAGCAATTCATCTCTTTGTAGATGGTGTAAGCAAATGGAGGCAGTGGATGGAAACCATACTGGTGGAACTCTGAGCTATAGGTTCCAGGAACTACATTGTTTTACCTGTCACAATTCTGGCAATGTGTGTTTGTAATCTCAGGTGGCAGCTGGAAATAATAAATACAACCAAGTTAAGTCTAAGAGGTCCTTCCAGGTGAGGCAACACTTCACCTGTGAGTCGACTGGGGTGATATACTGCGTCCGGTGCTCCCGATGTGGCCTTTTATATATTGGCGAGACCTGACGCAGACTGGGAGACCGCTTTGCTGAACATCTACACTCTGTCCACTAGAGAAAGCAGGATCTCCCAGTGGCCACACATTTTAATTTCACATCCCATTCCCATTCTGACATGTCTATCCACGGCCTCCTCTACTGTAAAGATGAAGCCACACTCAGGTTGGAGGAACAACACCTTATATTCCGTCTGGGTAGCCTCCAACCTGATGGCATGAACATCGACTTCTCTAACTTCCGCTAAGGCCCCACCTCCCCCTCGTACCCCATCTGTTACTTATTTTTATACACACATTCTTTCTCTCACTCTCCTTTTTCTCCCTCTGTCCCTCTGAATATACCTCTTGCCCATCCTCTGGGTCCCCCCCCCCCTTGTCTTTCTTCCCGGACCTCCTGTCCCATGATCGTCTCGTATCCCCTTTTGCCTATCACCTGTCCAGCTCTTGGCTCCATCTCTCCCCCTCCTGTCTTCTCCTATCATTTTGGATCTCCCCCTCCCCCTCCAACTTTCAAATCCCTTACTCGCTCTTCCTTCAGTTAGTCCTGACGAAGGGTCTCGGCCTGAAACGTCGACTGCACCTCTTCCTACAGATGCTGCCTGGCCTGCTGCGTTCACCAGCAACTTTGATGTGTGTTGCTTGAATTTCCAGCATCTGCAGAATTCCTGTTGTTTAAGTCTAAGAGGGGTGATATTGCCAGGCAGTGGAAGCACACAAGTTAAAACTTTCCTCTACGTAGATGATGTACGGATTTACATCAGCATCTACAATCGGGGGCCAGAGTCAACTGCAGGAAGAGCAAGACCATGTTCTTCGCCAACTGGCCTGATCGATCCAACTTCCCCTTCGCCATCAGGTCTGACTTCCTGAAGTTTCTGGGGCTCTGGTTCAGTGGGGCTCAGGTGTAGAACAAGAATCGGCCGGAATGGATTGGGAAGGTAAAACAAAGATAGGGCCTGTGGAAATGGTATTCTCTGTCAATAACTGGGAAGAACTTGGTCATCAAGAGCGATGTATTCTCAGGGCTATTGTAGTCGCCATGGGTGCAGTCTGTCCTTGCTCCTTTGCCTCGGTAATCACCTGGGCATCTCCTAATACTAATGGGCCATGATGCACAAGTCCCCAGAGGATGGGAGCAAGAATGTACGCAACATCGCTCTCATCCTGATGACCACCTCTGGGTGGTTCTGTATCTAGCGGTGTGTGGCCTCAAGCACATGGGCACCAAGGATCACCATGTGCTGAGGTTTTACCCGTCCCTGGTGTTGGGAAAGGTAGGCCTGGCCCTGTACCTGCTTAATGCCAGAGTCAAGTAGACATTGCTGCATGTTAGGTCCTTTGTGGAAGAGTTGCATTCCCCAATGTACCGTACACTGCACTCGAAATGGCCGTGGTTGGGAAGGGACAGTGGGCCACCTCTTTGCAGATCTTGGATTTTGGAGACAGATTCCAGGGTCCATATCCAGCAGGTGTGTACAAGAGGTCTCACTGATCTGCAGGCACTCTGAGACAGATACCTAGTGCAGTTCGAAGGTCATTAACTTGGTTAAAGATGCCCTTTGGTCGGCCTGAATCTTGTTGGTCTTCCTGCACTGTGAAATGTCTGTTACGGAATGCCACAGACTGAGCAAAGTCTGAGGGAAGTGCTGAAACTCAGTGCAGCCAATGCAAAGACCACATTCTAGGCTACTACCACTGCTGCACATGGAGGCAGAGCCGAAACAATGAATGGGGCTTATTTATTTATTTATTGAGATACAGCATAGAATAGGGCCTTCCAGCTGCGCTGCCAGGCAATCCCCTGATTTAATCCTGGACTAATCACGGGACAAACTACAATGACCAATTACCAGGGACGTCTTTGGACTGTGGGAGAAAACAAGGGTACCAGACAGTCACGGGGAGAATGTATAAATCCTTACAGGCAGTGGTAGGAATTGAACACGGGTTGCCTGTACTGTAAAGCGTTGTGCTAACCACTACGCTACTGTACCACCTCTACCCCCAGGGAGCTGCTTAAACCTGTTTGCTTTTCTATAGGTTATAGGTATTTGTTATTGGTCTATAACACTGAATGTAATAACCATGAATGTAAGTTTTTTTGTACTTTTTATTCCTTTGTAAATATGTTTTATTATGAATAAAGTCTATTTTTGAAATAAAAAATATATGCTGCGAAGGAAGCCTATACTGTGGTCTTTCCACACAGAGCCTTGGCTGCACCCAGCTTCAGTGCATCCCTCAGCATGTGTTCCTGCACCTTGGGCTGTGTATAGTTTGTCTGGTTTTGAAAATGTAAACAGTTGCTGCAGGAGCGTGGGCTGCTAGACCTTCACAACTTTCACAGATAATCAAAGTGGTGGTCCCAGGGATTGTCCACATGGCCATGGGGGTGTTGGTGGGGAGGGGGGCGGGTGAATGATAATCGTACGTTTGTCCTGGAGATGCTGCTGCAGGGTGCCACTAAAGTCAAAGAGGTGGTGGGTAGGCGTTCCTTGTCGCAGACGTAACGTACATTGACACCCTCTCTACTAATCAACGTGTGCACCTCGCCCATGCCAGGCAAGTGCCTGGCTGTCTTTCAGCAGATCCCTCCGCTGCTGGTGACATCTCTTCCAGTCGTTCTGGCCAGTGGCTGGACACCCTGGCCATGCCGTCAGGAGACCAGACAGGCTCCTGTTGGAAGTTTATTTATTATTTATCTAGATATACAGTACAGTAACAGGCCCAACAGCCCAGTGAACCTGCGCAATTACACTCACATGACCAATTAATGTTACAATTCTCCAGACTGTTGGAGAAAACCAGATCACCCAGACGAAGCTCGCGGGATCACGGGAAAAATGTGCAAACTCAGATCCTGGGTCACTGAGCACTGTTATAGCATTTTACTAACCACTGTACTTCCATATCGTCCATGGTATAGTAATAGTTAGGGATGCAAAGTTGTTCAACACTTTCGGCATCCCCACAGGCAGAACACAGCCGCAACATGCTTGATCTGGAACAGGCAGCTCAGGACAGTTCTAGATGGACCTCATCTAGAGTCAGATCCATTGATGTCATGGCAGCGTTGTTTTCTGACCACTTCAAGCCTCCTGTCATCTGCAGAAGGACCAGAATGCAGGCAGTGAAACATGGAAGAGAACGTCGAGGAACTAAAGATAGATTACGCAGATTGAAGAACCATGAGGCACCTCTTTGACTCTCTGATTTATTGTTGTGAACAACCAGGAAGAATATCAAGAGGCTCTTCATCCTCAAAGGGGTTCATAAAGCGAGAGGGAGTCAGAGAGAATTGTGCCAGCTCCAGACAGACTTGCAGCAGCTTCTTCTGCAGAAAAGGAAGTGGGGGTTTGGATGCGAGAGAGGAACTCTACGATGTGAAGAGCCAGCAAGCCGCACCCTCTGCCTCAGAATCTTCCCAGATCATTTTCAAATCCGGACTCCACTTTGTGGAGCAGGATGAGACATCCTCACACTTCTTCTTCCAGAAGATTCACGGGTAGAGCTTTGTGATCCGCAGCCTCAAGGAACAGGATGGTTCAGTAATATCCTCAAAGGCTGACATATTGAGGATCTGCAATGCTGCTCTAGATGACAGAAAGGCCACAGACAACTCAGAACTTCCTGTCCTTTATCATAGACTATAGCAAATAGGAGAGACTAAATCAGTCACTGTCCCAGGAGGAGCTGACTGGCTCTACACATTCCCTTGACATGAGTATAATTCCCGGAGGTTATACTCAGCTGGGTGGGGCTGGATAGGCCCAGACTCGCTGGAAGTGTGTTACACTATGCCTCTGGCTTGCAACATGTAAGACTTCATGAGGAAAGGCATCATTCTCCTCATCAACAAGTTGAGGGGGGGTGGAGGGAGGACATCATGAATTAGAGATGGAATTTCACTGTTGAATGTGGAATACAAGATTGTTTCCAAAGCCATTACCAGCCTGGGACAGGTGATGCACTTGGACCAAACCTGCGCTGTCCTAGGCAGGGGTAGCTCTACAGACTTGCATGACTTAGGGATACTGTCACCTATGTGCAGGACAGAGGGAGAGATGCCTACCTGGTCTGCTTGGACAAGGAGAAGCCTTCAACACGATGCCATACACATACATATTGGACTAGTTCTCCAATATGGGTTTTGAAGGAAATAAGAATTTGGATCTAACTAGTCTGTACAGTAGTACAGTCTAGATCAGTGGGTAGGGAAATAGATACTTTGCCCCGTCAAGTCTGGAATGAAGCAGCGATCTCCACTCTTCCATCTTGTTTATGTGTTGCAGAGACCCCTCACTCTCAGTCCACAAGAGACCCATCTCAGAGTCAGATTTATCATCAATCACCAATGCCACGAAATTTGTTTTTCTTCCTGCGGCAGCAGTACAGTGCAATACATATTACAATAGATAATAGGTGCAGGAGTAGGCCATTCGGCCCTTCGAGCCAGCACCGCCATTCACTGTGATCATGGCTGATCATTCACAATCAGTATCCAGTTCCTGCCTTATCCCCATAACCTTTGATTCCGCTATCTTTAAGAGCTCTATCCATCTCTTTCTTGAAAGTATCTCTTACAATACTGTTATGCTTTGTGACTCCATGAACTAACCGGAAGAAAACACAGGAGACCAAGATAAACGTGTACTCTTCGTTTTTACTTTAGTGAGGTGCACACTCATAACGTGATGGCATAATGCCGCATGCCATTCATGTACTTTTACATGTAACCCGTTACGAATTATACAACAACAAAGAACGTTTGATCAAACACTATATTTACAAAATTACTTAAATATTACTGAAATATTAAATACACAACAGTAAATCAGTTAGTCATTGTTAATTGTCCTGTGATTAGATTAGGGTAAATCGGGGATTGCTAGGCAGTGTGGCTGAAAGTACTGGAAGGACCTGTTATACGAGGGGTGATTGATCAGTTCGTGGTCTAAGGTAGAAGGAGTCAATTTTAGAAAACCTAGCACATTTATTTTTCAACATAGTCCCCTCCTACATGTACACACTTAGTCCAGCGGTCGTGGAGCATACGGATCCCTTCTTTGTAGAAGTGGTCCACAGCAGGTGTCATTGATAAGTTCGTGGCCTAAGGTAGGAGATGAGTCTTTAACTTCAAACTTTCTGCATTATCACTCAAAGAGTTGAACTGCACGTGCATGTAACGAGAGCGTCTTGGACCTCCAGGTGGTCCACAGCAGGAGTGATTGATAAGTTCGTGGCCTAAGGTGGAAAGAGATGAGTTATCCTTACATGCATGCGCAGTTCAACTCTTTGATTGAAAATGCAGAAAGTTTGAAGTTAATAGCTCATCTCCTTCTACCTTAGGCCACGAACTTATCAATCACCCCTGCTGTGGACCACTTTCTAGAGGTCCAAGATGCTGACTTCTACAAAGAAGGGATTGGTATGCTCCACGATCGCTGGACTAAGTGTGTAAATGTAGGAAAAATAAATGTGCTAGGTTTTCTAAAATTGTCTCCTTCTACCTTAGGCCATGAACTTAACAGACACCCCTTGTGGGCTGCATCTTTGAATAAGTAAATAAATAAAACACAGTAATATCAAACTGAGAATATACACAGGCTAACATATATGTATTAAAATAAGTGACCGTTGCTTTAAAGTGTGCAGTACTTTTGAGATGAAGAATAAAAGCAGTGAGTACTGGAAATACTCAGTTCAGGCTGCATCTGTGGAGAGAACAAGAGAAATTCTCTCTGATTGGGGACCTTTCAGCAGGAACTGATACTTGTTCCCCGATGCTCCATTCTCCAACCTTATTTTTATCTTTTCCCATTTATTATTTTAAAGGTGCTTATCTTATTTTTCGCCTCTTCATTGCATATTCTGTTCCATCTCCCTGGTAGACAATGACTTGATACTTCTTTATTTCATAATATGCCATCCTGTCACATGGTCTCGGCCGAAATGTCAACTCTTTGTTCATTTCCATAGATGCTGCCTGACCTCCTGAGTTCCTCCAGCCTTTTGCGTATGTTGCTTGTCATATGAATGGCTTGTCCTATGAAGAGCATTAGATGGCTCTGGGCCTGTATTCACTGGATTTCAGAAGTATGAGGGGTGACCCCATTGAATCCTATCAAATGGTGAAAGGACTTGATGGAGTGGATGTGGAGAGGTTGATTCCTATGATGGGAAAGTGCAGGATCAGAGAACACAGCCTTAGAAATGAGGAGGAATTTCTTTATCCAGAGAGTGGTGAATCTATGAAATTCTTTGCCACAGGCAGCTGTGGAGGCTGACTTTATGTATATTTAAGGCAGAGTTTGATACATTTTTGATTGGTCAGGGCATGAAGGGATACAGGGAGAAGGCAGGAGACTGGGGCTGAGAGGAAGATTGGATCAACATGATGAAATGGCAGAACAGACTCGATGGGCCAAATGGCTAAATTTTGCTCCTCTATCTTATGGTCTTTGGATTTCTAGCATCTGCAGAATTTCTTATGTTAATATATTTTATTTGCCTGATTCAAATTCCATGTTTTTATTGATATTTCCATTCAACATTTTACTATTTTATGTTCCTCGATAACTTAATTTCACAGCGGCTCTTTGTTTTTCTGATTACCTGTGTGAGTTCTTTCCTAATCTCTTTGTATTCCCTCCAATCCTGCACTTTTTTTTTGCTTTCTAGGGTACTCTACATATGCCTCTTTCCTTACACTCAACTATTGTGTTCTGTCCATGATCATCCACAGAGTTTCATGATTGTTTAGTTGGTTTATATTCTGTTTCAGGAGAATATATCTTCCTGTCCTCTTTTCCATTATTGCTCTCCATTGTTGCTTGGCAATTCTATTCCCCACTTTATCTTCCATAATTCTTTCCTCAATCCCACAGTCAACTTTTCAACAATTGTATTTGTATCAGATTTATATTCATCTCTATAATAATCATAAAGCACATTGCATTATAATCATTATTACCTAGATGATGCTCTACTATTATTTCCCTTTTCTGCTCTGGGACCTTCTGCAACCTCTAACAGCAGGCTTGTATGTGTCAAGTCTGCTTTGCCAGAAAATGCAGCCTCACATTAATCCCAGTCTGCTCCTGTCACACCTCACAGTTTGATGCAATGCAGAGGTCAACAAACTGTAACTCAAGGAGACAAACGAGAGCAGGTTCCTAGATTTGGTGGAGTTGCAGGCTTCTCCGTGCTGTACTCATGTAGTTTGCTCTTCATCACTTGCAAATCCAGCCAGAGATGCAAGAGGGTCCCTGTAGCCCCTTTGCAAAAAGAACAAATCTCCTTGTGAAAGCTATTCTTCATTGTCCTGTCCAAGTCCCTGACCCCCATGTGCACTTTTCCATCCTCTCTCATTACGACAGCAACCATTCTTTGTGCAACAATACTCCCCATTGGCTGAAAGTGTGCGGCTTGCTTTGTCATATGTTCTTTTAGGATTGCTGCCAAACTTGCAGTTGTGACAACACACGCAAAGTGCTGGAGGAACTCAGCAGGCCAGGCAACATCTATGGAAAAAAAATACAGTCGACATTTCCGCCGACGGTACTTTTTTCCATAGATACTGCTTGGCCTGCCGAGTTCCTCCAAGCATCTTGTGTGTGTTGTTCGGATTTCCAACATCTTCAGATTTTCTCTTGTTTGCAGTTTTGACAGTCAAGAATGAGGTGCAACTGTGAAACTAAAACACAATTGCTTTATACAGCAAAATCCACTAATTCTGTTCTGTACTATCTTACAAATTAAGATCTTGCTGTTTATGGGTGAAACATTAATTGTTATAAAACAATTTTTAGGCCTTGCTATTTGGTATATTTGAGGTGAATGAAAATGGAAGCAATTAGAGTAGCATCAGCATCAGAGGACTTGCAGATGGAACATTTTGGCTGCTTTGTAACATCCTTTTCATTTTTTTACAACATCACTCCCTTCTTTATCATATCAATTTCCGAAAACATTTATGAGTTTACTCCTGTGATGAGATAGGGTGGGGGAGAGTCAATGAGCAAATCCATAATTAAAGCAATGCAATGCTATTTAGCATTCCTGTAGGGAAGAAACCAAAACAAAAATATTAAAGCCCGCACATTTGGGAATAACTGAAATTACCTTCATTTGCAATTGGTGACAGTAAACCTCAACAGCAGGAAATTCACACTCTGTTTTATGAATTTGTCATGATTTCTAAGTTGAAGCTAGAAGTGAATATTAAGCATAACTTATATATATAAGCCTAGCCATTATAAGTGGTACTTGACTGAGAAAGAAAATTAGCTTTGAACTTATCCCACTGGTATTTGCGTTTTATTTAGGAATATTTAATAAATGAAAATACGTCAGTTCCTTGTCTGTCAGTAGGTGGTCACAAAAGATTAGGAACAATTTGATAATAAATAGTGAATATCTTTGAGTAAAAAAAAATGCAACTCCTGAGAGGTAGGTTTAGTCAGAACGAAACTGATAGATGACTTCAATAAACCATATTCCCCTTGGCTGTATTTGTTTCACCACATAGATAGAATAGGTGAAATATAAAGTTTTGAGAAGATTATACTGTATGGGGACCATGACTTTGCAATGTCATTGAACAACAATTAAAAGTAATTATTTGTCAGGCCTCTAGCATTGTGTTAGAAAAGAACAGTGAGAACTGCTTCAATGACTATTGCCCAGTAGCACTCACATCTATCGTAATGACGTGCTTCAAAAAGTTTGTTATGACTAGAATTAACTCATGGGCAAGGACTAAGTAAGGATCTGGACCCAGTGTAATCCACCTACCATCACGACGTGTCTACAGTGGATGCAATCTGAATGGCTTTCCATTCTACTTTGGAGCACCTAGACAATTGCAAAACTTATGTCAGAATACTGTCTATTGATTACAGCTTGGTGTTTAACACCATTATTTCCTCATAACTAATAATCAAGCTTCAAAGTCTTGGCCACTGTACCTCCGTCTGCAACTGGATCCTCAAATGTCCTTATTGGAAAACCACATTCTGTCCGGATAGCTAATAATATCTCCTCCTCCCTCACTATCAATGACACAACTCAAGCATGCATGCTCAGCACACTGCTCTACTCCCTACACTCATGACTGTGTGAATAAGCACAACTCAAACATCGTCTAGAACAGTTGAAACACTCCGGTCCCGTTGGCTGCGTAAGTCTAGGGAAGTCAATCTCCAGCTCTGCCAAACATGTGAGATTGAGGCACGAGCCCACCCCAAAACCCCCCTTGAGTGGATGCTGTGTCATTCGTTACCCTGTTACAAATAAGTGCCACAAAACAGCAGACAGTACACCACGTATGATTAAAAGATTTAGCTTTATAATTCTTAATTTGACCAAAGGGTTAGTAAAGAAAGAACAAAACAAGAAAAGGGCCCATTTTAGTGAAACAGTCTAATGTGCGCAAGTTGGAGCTCATGATTTCCCCTTCTCCGATCTTCCTTCGATCACCCCGGGCTTTGTCAAATCACAGCCCCGCTCCGGGTCGAATCCTATGACCTCTTCTCTCCTGCATCTTCTCTCTTCATCTCTCCTTAACAAAAGCCCCAAGCCCAACCTTAGTGTCCCTCACCAGAGAAACCTCCCCTTAATCCAGTCATCCTGATTGGATGGCACACAATCTCCTATCACTTATCTTCAACAGTAACCCAAACAAGCAGCTTGGACAGAACAGCACAAATGAAATACAGAACAGCATAACAGTAAAAAAAATATGAACCAGGGCATTACACAGTGGTTCCCAAACCTTATTTGGGTTACCACCACCTTGGTGTCCAGACCACATCCCCAGTGCCCCCCTCTCTTTCCAGCCATTACATAAAAACAAGAAATAATTTTTTGATTTACGATGCACAGTGAAAGAAGTAGGAACTGCAAATTCAAAGCAGTGACGAATAATTGCAAAAATTATTCAGATCTATTTAAAGGCACAAATAAAATTATTATTTAGTTACAGTAAAAACAATTTTCATCAACAATCTTAGAGCATACATTAGTCATCCAACTTTTCACCACTTCATTGCTTTTTCACCTTTCAATGGGATGGACGGGCTTGGTGCAGTGACATCAGGGTGAATGCTCTTGATGAACACCATCTACTGAGAGCCTGATCAGAGGCATTCAAGTCTGGTGATACATGAGGTCCTGGTACAACCTCTGGAAAGTTACATGAGGTCCAGGTACAACCTCTGGAAAGTTACATGAAGTCCAGGTACAACCTCTGGAAAGTTACATGGGGGGCTGGTACAACCTCTGGAAAGTTACATGAGGTCCTGGTACAACCTCTGGAAAGTTACATGAAGTCCAGGTACAACCTCTGGAAAGTTACATGAAGTCCAGGTACAACCTCTGGAAAGTTACATGGGGGGCTGGTACAACCTCTGGAAAGTTACATGAGGTCCTGGTACAACCTCTGGAAAGTTACATGAAGTCCAGGTACAACCTCTAGAAAGTTACATGAGGTCCTGGTACAACCTCTGGAAAGTTACATGAAGTCCAGGTACAACCTCTGGAAAGTTACATGAGGGGCTGGTACAACCTCTGGAAAGTTACATGAGGTCCTGGTACAACCTCTGGAAAGTTGCATGAAGTCCAGGTACAACCTCTGGAAAGTTACATGGGGGGCTGGTACAACCTCTGGAAAGTTACATGAGGTCCTGGTACAACCTCTGGAAAGTTACATGAAGTCCAGGTACAACCTCTGGAAAGTTACATGAGGTCCTGGTACAACCTCTGGAAAGTTACATGAGGTCCAGGTACAACCTCTGGAAAGCCAAAGGTGCCATGGCAATTCCAAACTAAACATGAATTAATGAAGGAGGCTTGACAATTGTGGCAGGGCTTGAATACTATCACCTGTTATTAAGTTCGATCAAGTTACACAGGCAACAGCAGGGCTTCACTTTCAGATGAGCTCAATGCCTTCTATGTTCGCTTTGACTGTCAAAACATGGAGGACAGTCAACATCACAAACACACGTATCCCCACGATGATCCTATGATTTCAGTCTCTGAGGGTGACATGCGAGCAGCATTCAGGAAGGTGAACTCCCAAAAAGCATTCAGCCCAGATGGGATGCCTGGCCAAGTCCTAAAGTCCTGTGCTGACCAACTGGGTGGAGAGTTCACTGAGATCTTTAACCTCTCATTTTGTCAGTCTGATGTACCCACCTGCTTCAGGCAGGCTTCTATTATACCAGTACCCAAGAAGAGCGCAGTGACCTGCCTCAGTGATTATGGCCCAGAAGTACTTAGACTTTTGAGAGGTTGATGATGAAACATAACAGCTCCTGTCAGAGAAATTACTTGGATCCGCCCCAATTTGCCTCCTGAAGCAACAGGTCCACAGCAGATGCCATCACATTGGCTCTACACTCAACCCAGGAACATCTGGACAGCAAAGATGCATACATCAGGATGCTCTTTATAGACTATAGCTCAGCATCATCCCCTCAAGACTAATCAATAAGCTCCAAGACCTTGGCCTCAATACCTCCCTGTACAATTGGTTCCTCGATTTCCTGACTTACATACCCCGTTCAGTTTGGATTGGCAGCAAAATCTCCTCCAGGACCTCCATCAGCTCAGGTGCACCACAGGGCTGTGTGCTGGCCCCCTACTCTACTCGCTTCACATTTATGACTGTGTGGCTAAGAACAGCTCTAATGCCACATTCAGGTTTGCTAATAACACCACTGTCGTATGCTAAGTCAAAGGTGGTGATGAATCAGCATATTGGAGGGAGATTGAAAATCTGGCTGAGTGAAACCTGTGCCTAAAGGTGCATAAAGTGGGGCAATGATATCTCAGCTGTGCTATGGGCTAGAGAAGTGCATTCAAAACTATTTGAAAGGGTCGATTCTGAACTCGAGAAATGCGGTCAAGATCATTCAAAAGGGTAATTTCTGAACTTTACCCCACTGAACACCATACCCTAATTCACAGGAACTGTATCATTGCATCTTTAGAGTATGGGAATTGTACTAGCTAACACTGCACTACAGCATTGAACAGCAATAATAACATGATTTCTGCAGTCCAGATTTCTCATGATATGCCAAAAGTGTCACATCGCTTTTCAACAACTCTAAGATGCTTTGAGCAAAGTCTAAGAGAATGGTGAATTAGCAAGAGATGAGGCGATTACACAATCACTGTAATCAATTATGAAGCACTCAGGACCAAATGATTATAATAAATAATTCATTTATTAAATTAAGCCTGTAATCCCTCAGACGCCCCTCTTGCTATTGAGTGACCCCTCACTGCTCCCTTTATATTTGTCACCCCCTTAGAAACTCCCACCGTCCCCACCCACTTTTGGAACCACTGATTTGTAAATTTGTTGATGATTCCACTGTTGCCGGTGGAATCTCAGATGTTGATGAGGAGGCATGCAGGAGTGAGATAGATTGACAGGTTGAGTGGTGTTGCAAAAAAAACCTTGTACTCCACATTAGCAAGACCAATGAACTCATTGTGGACTTCAGGAAAGGGAAGTCTGGAGAGCACCAGCAGCAGACCAATCGATCTGAAGAGAGAGAGAGCTTCGCACATGTTGGGAAGAAGAGTTTAAAAAAGGAGCGCTTCAGGGGGATTGGCGCATTCGTGTCAGACCAATCGATTTGCAATTTATTAGCAGGAGCAAATAAAAGTAAATCAGGGTCAAAGCAGAGTGGCCATTGTGGGAGGGGAGTAGTGTAGGAGAGGGAACTTGAGGCTTTGGCAAGGAGGCACAGGTAAGTAGCAAGTAAGACTTTTGTAGTGGTTGAATAAAAGGGTCACTAAATTACAGCTAATTAAATAAAGGGATGATACAGGATCAGGTGATGTGCTGTAGCTGCATGATATGGGAGCTGGTCGACCCCATTGTGGTCCCTAGTGACCACACCTGCAGCAAGTGTTGGCTGCTTAAGGAACTCAAGCTCAAAGTTGATGGCCTGAAATCTGAGTTTCAAACACTTCGGCACATCAGGAAGGGGGAGAGTTACCTGGATTCTCTGTTTCAGGAGGTAGTCACACCCGTTAGATTAGCTGCCTCAAATTCAGTCTGTGTTCAGGAACAAGAGGGTGTGACTGCGAGTGAGGTGGGTAATGGGATCCAAGAGTCAGTGCTGGAGGAGCCTCAGCCCTTGAGGCTGTCCAACAGGTCTGAGATTCTTGCTCCTTGTGTGGATGAGAGTGGGGGCTATAGGAACGATGGGCAACCTAACTATGGTTCAGGGAGCCATTCAAGAGGGGAGAGAGAAGAGAAATGTAGTGGTAATTGGGGATTGTATTGTCAGAGGAATAGACAGAGTTCTCTGTCGTGAGGATAGAGTGTCCCGAAGACTGTGTTGCCTGCCTGGCGCCCGGGTTCGGGATATCTTAACTGACCTGCAGAGGAAGAGAAAAGATCCAGTTGTCGTGGTCCATGTAGGCACCAACGGCATAGGTAGAATGAGGAAGGAGGTTCTGCTGAGGGAATTTGAGTTGCTAGGGACTAAATTAAAAAGCAGAACCAAAAAGGTAGTAATCTCTGGATCACTACGTGCAAATTGGCATAGGGTCAAGAGGACTAGAGATGCATGGCTTAAGGACTGGTATGGGAAAAGTAGGTTTGAATTCATGGGAAATTGGCACCAGTATTGGGGAAGGAGGGTGCTGTACCAATGGGATGGGCTCCACCTGAACAAGGATGGGACCTGGATCCTAGCAAATCGCATAACTAGGGCTGTGGATAGGGCTTTAAACTAAATATGAGGGGTGATTGATAAGTTCGTGGCCTAAGGTAGAAGGAGTCAATTTTAGAAAACCTAGCACATTTAGTTTTCATCATAGTCCCCTCCTACATTTACACACTTAGTCCAGTGGTCGTGGAGCATACGGATCTCTTCTTTGTAGAAATCTGTGTCTTGGACCTCCAGAAAGTGGTCCACAGTGGGGGTGATTGATAAGTTTGTGGCCTAAGGTAGAAGGAGATGAGTTATACAGCTTTTGTTACATGCACATGCAGTTCAACTCTTTGAGTGATTATGCAGAGAGTTTGAAGTTAATAATTTATCTCCTTCTACCTTAGGCCACGAACTTATCAATCACCCCTCGTAGTGGGGGGGTGGGTTTAAACAGATTAGAGAAGTACGGACAAAGTAAAAAAGAAAAGTGTGGATAAAGATAAAGTGACAAAAGATAAAAAAGAGAAAAGTAAGAGTGAATTGAAGAAAAGTCAATTGCAAAAGAGTAAAAGATTACAAGATTTTAAAGCACAATGATTGTAAAGGTACTTTATTTGAATGCCCGTAATATTCGAACCAAGGTCAGCGAAATTGTGGCTCAAATCAGTACAAAGAGGTATGATTTAGTGGCCATTACAGAGACGTGGTTGCAGGGTGGAGAGGATTGAGAATTAAATATCCAAGGATAGCAGGTATTTTGGGAGGATAGGCAGGAAGATAAGAGAGGTGGGGTAGTGTTCTTAATTAAAGATGAGATCAGGGTGATAGTGAGAGACAATGTAAGATCTAAGGAGCAGAATGTTGAATCCATCTGGATAGAAATTGGGAATAGCAAAGGGAAAAAATCACTGCTGGGAGTTGTCTATTGGCCACTGAATAATAACATTACACTGGCACAGGCAATAAGCAGAGAAATATCTGAGGCATGTAAGAATGGAACAGCAGTTATCATGGGGACTTTAACTTGCACGTAGATTGGGTGAACTAAGTTGATCAAGGCGGACTTCATAGAGTTGAGGAGGACTTCATAGAGTACATCTGTGATGGCTTTCTTGAACAGCATGTTACTGAACCTACAAGGGAATGTGTTATCTTAGATCTGGTCCTGTGCAATGAGACAGGTAAAATTAGTGATCTTGCAGTTAGGGATCCTCTTGGAAAGAGTAATCACAGTATGATTGAATTTCTCATACAAATGGAGGGTGCTAGAGTTCAATCTAAAACCAATGTATTATGCCTAAACAATGGAGACTACAATGGCATGAGGGAGGATTTGGCTAGTGTAGACTGGGAACACAGGCTATATGGTGGGACAGTTGAGGAACAGTGGAAGACTTTCAAAGAGATTTTTCACGGTGCTCAACATAACTATATTCCAGTTAAAAGCAAGGACATTAAGGGTGGGGAGAGCCAGCCTTGGATAGCTAAAGAAATAAAAGAAGGCATCAAACTAAAAGCTTGTGCACACAAAGTTGCCAAGAGTAGTAGGAAACTGGAAGACTGGGAAAACTTTACAAAGTAACAAAGTACCATTAAGCGAGCAATAAAGAAAGGGAATCTAAATGATGAAAATAAACTGGCACATAATATAAAAATGGATAGTAAAAGTTTTTATAATTATATAAAGCAGAAAAGGGTGGCTAAAGTGAACGCAGGTCCCTTGGAGGACAAGAAGGGGAAATTGATATTGGGTAATGAGGAAATGGCCAAAGCTCTGAACGACTATTTTGTGTCGGTCTTCACGGTGGAGGACACATCTAACATGCCAAAGGGAAATGTTATGGATGTGATGGGAGGTGAGGACCTCGATACAATAGCTATCACTAAAGAGGTGGTGCTGAGCAAACTTGTGGTCCTGAAGATAGACAGGTCCCCTGGTCCTGATAGAATGCATCCCAGGGTACTGAAAGCAATGGCAGAAGTTATAGTAGAGGCTTTGGTGATGAGTTACCAAAATTCTCTGGACTCTGGACAGGTCCCAGCAGATTGGAAGATGGTGATTGTCACGCCACTGTTCAAAAAAGGACATAAGCAAAAGGCAGGTAACTATAGGCCAGTTAGTTTAACATCTGTAGTTGGGAAAATACCTGAAACTATCATTAAAGAAGAAATAGTGAGGCATCTGGAAAGAAATGGATCCATCAAGCAGATGCAACATGGATGCAGCAAACTTACTGGAGTTCTTTGAGGATATAAGGAGCACAGTGGATAAAGGGGAACAAATGGACATTATTTACTTGGATTTCCAGAAGGCATTCGATAAGGTGCCACATAAAAGACTTATCCATAAGATAAGGATACTTAGAGTTGGGGTGATATATTAGCATGGATAGAGGATTGGTTAACTACTAGAAAGTGGAGAGTGGGGATACATGGGTGTTACTCTGGTTGGCAATCAGTGGTGAATCGTGTGCCGCAGAAGTCGGTGCTGGGCCTGCAACTGTTCATAATATACATTAACGATCTGGAAGAGGGGACTGAGTATACTGTATCTAAGTTTGCTGACGTTACTAAATTGAGTGGAAAAGCAAATTGTGCAGAAGATACGGAGAGTATGCAGTGAGATATAGATAGGTTAAGTGAGTGGGCAAGGGTCTGGCAGATGGAGTACAATGTTGGTAAATGTGAGGTCATCCACTTTAGAAGGTAAAATGAAAGAGCAGATTATCATTTAAGTGGCAAAAAACTGCAGCATGCTGCTGTGCAGAGGGACTTGGGAGGTCTTGTGCGTGAATCACAAAAGGTTGGTTTGCAGGTGCAGCAGGCTATCAAGAAGGCAAAATGAAATGTTGGCCTTCATTGCTAGAGGGATCGAATTTAAGAGCAGAGAGGTTATGCTGCAACTGCACAAGGTAATGGTGAGGCCACACCTGGAGTACTACATGCAGTTCTGGTCTCCTTATTTGAAGAAGGATATACTGACTTTGGAAGCGGTGCAGAGGAGGTTCACCGAGTTGATTCCAGAGATGAGGGTATTAGACTATGAGGAGAGATTGGGTCACCTGGGACTGTACTCACTGGAATTCAGAAGAATGAGAGGAGATCTTATAGAAACATGTAAAATCATATAAGGGATAGATATGATAGAGGCAGGAAAGCTGGTTCCACTGGTAGGTGAGACTAAAACTAGGGGACATAGCTTCAAGATTTGGGGGAGTAGATTTAGGACGAAGATGAGGAGGAATTGCTTTTCCCAGAGAGTGGTGAATCTGTGGAATTCTCTGCCCAAAGAAACAGTGGAGGTGACCTCAGTAAATATATTTAAGACAAGGTTGGATAGATTTTTGCATAGTAGGGGAATTAAAGGTTATGGGGAAAAGGCAGGTAGGTGGAGATGCGTCCATGGCCAGATCAGCCATGATCTTATTGAATGGGGGAGCAGACTTGATGGGCCAGATGGCCGGCTCCTGCTCCTATTTCTTATGTTCTTATGTAACACACAGCAATTGTTATTGAGGGGTCAGCGATGGAAAAGGAGAACAGCTTCAAGTTCCTGGGCCCAACAGAGCAATGCAATCACAAGGAAGGTAGGACAGTGGCTCCTTTGTTAGGAGTTTCAGGGGATTCAATATGTCACCAAAGGTTAACAAATGTACATTGGAGTGTATTCTGACTGGTTTCTTCACAGCCTGGTATGGAGGCTTCAGAATCACATTTGGCTACAGAAGATTACAGACTCCAACAGCTGTATCATGGCCATGACCCTCGCCAACGATCAAGGACACCTTTAGGAGATGGTGCCTTGGGAATATGGCCTATATCATGACGGACCTTCACCATCCAGGATACGCTATCTTCTCATCACCACCATCAGGGAGGTGGTACAGCAGCCTGAAGGCCCACACTCAACAACATAGGATCAACCTCTTCCTCTCTGCCACCAGATTTCTGAATGGTCCGTGAACCTATAATCTCCACCTCGTTAATCCATTCCTGCACTATTTATTTATTTTTTGAAATTTATAGATTTAGCCGGGGGCTAATCACACAGCTTTGTGTTGCACCTGTACTGATGGAGATCGTGGAGGAGGCGTTGCTGCCAGTCCAAACTGAATAGGGTTTGTAGCACTGCCTCAAAATAACAAACTTCTTGTCACATATGTCAGGAATAAAAAATCTGAATCTGGTTATGTCATGATATGCAAATTTCATCCTGATCTTACTCTTATTGTCTTGGGCCTTTTTTTTGCAAATCACTGCATGGAGAGCATTGGTAGGCTAACCTGTCGCCAAGAGGCACTGATGATGGTGTAGAGACTGTAATATCATTTAAAACATCATTTAAAGATGGAACTCTTATCAGCTATATGACGGGGCAAAATCCATACTCAGATATTCTATATTAAGAGGAATAGATAGAGTGGACAGCCAGTGTCTCTTCCCCAGGGCAACACTGCTCAGTACAAGAAGACATGGCTTTAAGGTAAGGGGTGGGAAGTTCAAGGGGGATATTTGAGGAAGTGATGCACTATCAATTACTCCAAAAGACTGGAAGTAGGGTGAATACTGAAAGGCCTTTATTAACAGTAAAATGGATCCATGTCCATGCTGTATGTCTGTCTTGGACTGAGGGAGGAGCAGTGACACAATCGCCTTTATTCAGGGGTCTGTGGGAGGAGCCACAGGAGCAGTCAGCAGAGGGGCATGTCCAGACAGGTAACCCAGTTATAACATATATATATGGTTTACCACATTCACTCCTCCTTTTTAAAGAGAGTCCTGCGGGGTGAAGTGACTGACAATATTTAAAACAAGTATATTTACAGGTCAAGTTTATCACGCGGTCGAGTCCGTTGCTGTGATCTACGTAGCACCGGTGGTAATTGCACTGGCGACGGTGATTGCACCGGTGACGGTGGTTGTGCTGGCTCCGGCCTGACTTGAGATGCCAGCACGTTAGGCGTCGGTAATCCCTCGTGCGTGTGCATCACACCCGGTATGGGAGTGTCGTGGGGTGTCTGTGTAGGGCTTGGAGTGCGCAGTGTCTCGTGGGTATATATATCGGTGGGTAGGGGGTTAATAGTCACCACGGAGTGTTCAGGGTAGGGGCCCGGTACTCTTGTGGGCGCCAGGTCGCGGATGGAGACCGTGACCTCCCGCCCAGCAGGTAAAACCACGTAGGCATACTGGGGGTTCGCATGAAGTAAGTGAACCCTCTCGACCATTGGGGAGTATTTATTGTTCCTCACATGTTTCCGGTGCAGCACTGGCCCCGGGGACGTCAGCCAAGTTGGTAGGGTGGTCCCAGTGGTCAACTTTCTGGGAAAAGAAAAGAGTCGCTCATGAGGGGTGGCATTGGTGGACGTGCATAACAGGGAGCGGATGGAGTGGAGTGCCTCGGGAAGGACCTCCTGCCAGCAGGAAACCGGCAGTCCCTTTGACCTGAGGGCTAAGAGTGTGGCTTTCCACACCGTGCCATTCTCCTTCTCCACCTGTCCATTCCCCCAGGGATTATAGCTCGTGGTCCTACTAGTTGCAATACCCCTAGCCAGTAGGTATTGGCGCAGCTCGACACTCATAAACGAGGACCCTCTGTCACTGTGGATATAGCATGGGTATCCGAACAGAGTGAAGAGCTTGTGCAGGGCTTTTATGACTGACGTGGTGGTGGTATCGGGGCAGGGGATGGCGAAGGGGAACCGTGAGTACTCGTCAATTACGTTAAGAAAGTACACATTGCAGTCGGTGGAGGGAAGGGGGCCCTTAAAGTCAACACTCAGTCGCTCAAAGGGGCGGATGGCCTTGATGAGTTGTGCCTTTTCGGGTCGGTAGAAGTGCGATTTGCACTCTGCACAGACTTGGCAGTCCCTGATCAGCACCCTGATCTCCTCAAGGGAGTAAGGCAGGTTCCGGGCTTTCACGAAGTGGAAAAGCGGGGTGACCCCCGGGTGGCAAAGATCTACATGTAGGGCGTATAGCCGGTCGATCTGCGCGCTAGCGCACGTTCCCCGGGATAGGGCATCGGAGGGCTCGTTGAGCTTCCCAGGCCTGTACATGATGTCATAGTTGTAGGTGGAGAGTTCAATTCTCCACCTCAGAATTTTATCATTTTTGATTTTGCCCCGCTGTTGATTATTAAACATGAATGCGACTGAGCACTGGTCAGTCAGCAGGGTGAACTTTTTTCCAGTGAGATAGTGCCTCCAGTGCCTAATAGCTTCCACTATGGCCTGGGCCTCTTTCTCCACCGCGGAGGCCGAATTTCAGGGCCTTGAAGGGTAAGGGAGAAGAACGCCACTGGTCTTCCTGCCTGGTTGAGGGTAGCAGCCAGCGCGAAGTCGGAGGCGTCACTCCCTACTTGGAAGGGAATGGCCTCATCCACCGCATGCATTGCTGCTTTGGCAATGTCCACTTTTATACAGCTGAAGGCCGCGTGGACCTCGGCTGGGAGGGGGAATGTGGTGGACTTGACCAGGGGGTGGGCCTTGTCTGCATAGTTAGAGACCCATTGGGCGTAATATGAAAAGAAGCCCAGGCATCTTTTGAGGGCTCTGAGGGTGTTGGGAAGAGGAGTTCCAACAGGGGATACATACGGTTGGGGTCAGGGCCAATGACTCCGTTCTCCACAACACACCCAAGGATAGCAAGTCGGGTGGTTCTGAACACACACTTGTCCTTGTTAAAGGTGAGATTGAAAGCTTTGGCCGCTTGGAGAAATTTTTGGAGGTTGTTGTCGTGATCCTGCTGGTTGTGACCGCAGATGGTGATGTTATCCAGATATGGGAACGTTGCCTTCAGTTGGCACTGGTCCACCATTCGGTCCAATGCCCTCTGGAAGACAGATACACCATTTGTGACACCGAAGGGGACGCGCAGGAATTGATAAAACCTGCCATCTGCCTTGAAGACAGTGTAAGGGCGGTCCTCCCGGTGGATGGGGAGCTGATGGTAAGCGGATTTTAGGTCTATGGTTGAGTACACCTTATGCTGTGCTCTCTGATTGACCATATCCGCGATGCGGGGTAGAGGGTACGCGTCGAGCTGTGTGAACCTATTGATGGTCTGGCTATAGTCCACGACCATCCTATTTTTCTCCCCGTTCTGAACAATGACCACCTGGGCCCTCCAAGGACTTGTGCTTGCCTCAGTGACCCCCTCCCTGAGCAGCCGCTGCACCTCCGACTTAATGAAAGCTCTGTCCCCCGCGCTGTACCTCCTGCTTTTAGTTGCCACAGGTTTACAGTCGGGGGTCAGGTTGGCGAACAGCGGTGGGGGAGGGATCCTGAGGGTGGAGTCAGTGGTGTCCGTCATGCGGCTGTTGGCATGATGTTGGGTGGGATGTGCGGGTCGGTGTGTGTGTGTGGTCAGTAGCGGGGTGTGTGACATATTCCTACAAAACTGAGGATTTCCGACAGTGATTGGTGGAAGAGGTCCGTCATACCCCATTGTCGCGCTTTTCAGATGACTCTGGAAGTCGAGCCCCAATAGCACAGGGACACACAAGTTGAGGCATGACCAGTAATGTAAAGTCTCGATATTCTGTGCCGTGCACCACTAGCGTCACTACACAACTCCCCCGGATGTCTGTTGTGTGCAACCTGGAAGCCATGGCGACCCTCTGGCTTACTGGCCGTGTCGCAAGTCCGCAATGCTGCACCGTGTCTGGGTGGATAAAACTCTCCGTGCTGCCTGTGTCAAACAGGCAGCTTGTCCTGTGCCCCTCCACCAGGATGTCCGTCATTGACCTTGCGAGCTGGTGGGGAGCACTTTGGTCGAGGGTCATGGAGGCCAGAGTTGAGTTGCGGTCTTGGTCCGGCGCGATGGGTTGCCTGGTGAGCACACATGGGTCGTACGCAGTGCGAGGTGGCGCCGACCAAGATGGCCATCCCCATGTCTCGCACATGGTGGCGGCGTGCAGACAAGATGGCGACCCCCATGCCTTGCACGTGGTGCTGCTCAATCCCGCTCGCGGTTTGGACTTACAGGCCTTGGCAAAGTGGCCCTTCTTTCCGCAGCTGGAGCAGGTAGCTTCTTGGGCCAGGCAGCATTTCCTGGGGTGCTTCTCGAGTCCGCAGAAGTAGCACTTTGTGGACTCGTGACTGGCAGCAGCCGTGGTCGATTCGCCGGTGGGTTTCGGGGTCTGCGGCATCCACGAGGCCGTCGGGAGATCAGGTGCCTGGAGAGCACCAGAGTTGTGCAGAGCCGCCTCCAGCGTGTCAGCCAGCTCAATCGCCGAGTGTAAGGTAAGATTGGTGTGTTCCAGCAGCCGCTGGCGCACGTGCACTGACCTGGTCCCCGTGATGAAGGTGTCTCTTACTAGGAGCTCCGCATGCTGTTCGGCCATCAGCCCCTGGCAATCGCAGGTCCGCACGAGTGTCTGTAGAGCCCGGACGAACTCAGCACTCGACTCTCTGGGCCGCTGCTGCATCGCTAAGCGATGTTGCGCATAGACGGTGTTTACCGGTCACAGGTATTGTCTTCAGAGGGCGCTCATCATGCCGTCGTAGCTCGGCTGGTCTCTAATCATTGAGAAGACCCGTGGACTGACCCTGGAGAAGAGAACTCTGTGCTTCATGGCGGACTTGGTCACTTCAATCTCCTCCAGGTATGATTCGAAGCAGGCTAGCCAGAGTTCAAAAGCGTCCGGCTTCAGGTGTTTGCAGGTTGATGTCTAACTTGTCGGGTCTCAGGACGTGTTCCATGCCTTAAATTACTGTTAATAAAATTGATGCACTATCAATTACTCCAGAAGACTGGAAGTAGAGTAAGTACTGAAAGGCTTTTATTAACAGTAAAATGGATCCACGTCCATTCTGTATGTCTGTCCTGGACTGAGGGAGGAGCAGTGATACAATCGCCTTTATTCAGGTGTCTGTGGGAGGAGCCACAGGAGCAGTCAGCAGAGGGGCGTGTCCAGACATGTCCAGACAGGTAACCCGGTTACAACCTATATACATGGTTTACCACAGGAAGGTTTTTTACTCAGAGAGTGGTTGGTGCGTGGAATGCTCTGCCTGAGTCAGTGGTGGAGGCAGATACACTAGTAAAATTTAAGAGACTACTAGACAGGTATATGGAGGAATTTAAGGTGGGGGGTTATATGGGAGGCAGGGTTTAAGGGTCGGCACAACATTGTGGGCCGAAGGGCCTGTACTGTGCTGTATTATTCTATTCTATGTTATATGTTAAACACAAGGCTCAAGATTTTAATGCAACAAGGATATTTCTTTCTCTGATCTTCCCCAATGCCCTTTGACTGTGAACATCGTGGTCAGTGACTATCACAGGGGATGTGGTTTGGGTACCACGCTGGTGCTGAAGAAAGCTGATCCAGATGTTGATGGACCAGTGGGGTGGAATTGTTTGCAGATGTGGAGATGATTTGGGCAATGGAGTGTTTGGTTATAGAGGAAACATGGGTGTGAGGGTGTTTGCTGTGAGACTGTTGGAGAGGTTGCACAACTTCAGACTTGACTAGGGGAGTGGGGAGGTTGGAAAATGATGATCTCATCTTCCAATCAGGTCAAAAATGTCTGAGGATAAACAACCAATAATTACAGCAGGGGTTCTCAACCCTTTTCTCAACCTGGCCAGCAGGAGTCATCTCTGCTCTCCAAGACTGCTTTGAGCACACTGACAGACACATGTTCAGGGAGGCTGCAACCGATGGCGACTCTGCCAACTTAGAGCAGTACACGGCATCAGTGACTAGCTACATCAGCAAGTGCATTGATGACGTCACTGTGGCCAAGACTATCACTACATGCTCTAACCAGAAGCCATAGATGACCACGGAGGTGCGTGCGCTGCTGAGGACTCGTGACTCCACCTTCAGAGCAGGCGACAAGGTAGCCCTAACAACAGCGAAGGCCAAACTGTCCTGGGCCATCAGAGAGACAAAGCGTGCACATGCCCAGCGAATCCACAGCCACTTCGAGGACAGCGGTGACACACGGTGCATGTGGAAGGGCATTCAGGACATCACCAACTACAGGACAAAATCACCTGCCTGTGCTGGTGATGTCTCCCTCCCAGATGCGTTCAACAACTTCTATGCCCGTTTCAAGGCAGAAAGTGACGTGGTGGCAAGGAAGACCACTCCTCCTCCCAATGACCAGGTGCTGTGTCTTACCGTGGCCGATGTGAGGAGAACCCTGTGCAAGGTCAACCCACGGAAGGCTGCTGGACCGGACAATATTCCTGGCAGAGTTCTCAGAGGATGTGCAGACCAGCTGGCAAATGTTCTCACTGACATCTTCAACATCTCCCTGGGCAGCGCTGCCATTCCAATGTGCTTCAAGGCTGCCACCATCGCCCCCATGCTGAAGAAGTCTTCAGTGTCCTGCCTCAATGACTACCGTCGCGTTGCTCTCAAATCCATCATCATGAAGTGTTTGGAGAGGCTTGTCATGAGGAACATCAAGACCCTGCTGCCTCCCTCACTGGACCCCCTGCAGTTCACATATCCTCCCAACCGCTCAACAGACAACGCCATCGCCACCACCCTCCACCTGGCCCTCACCCACCTGGACAAAAAAGACACATACGTTCGAATGCTGTTCATAGATTTCAGTTCAGCATTCAACACAATCATTCCTCAGCACCTGATTGGAAAGCTGAAACTGCTGGGCCTGAACACCTCCCTCTGCAACTGGATCCTAGACTTCCTGACTGGGAGACCTCAGTTAGTCCGGATTGGGAGCAGCATCTCCAACACCATCACACTGAGCACGGGGGGGGGTGCCCCCAGGGCTGTGTGCACAGCTCGGATCACATCATCAAGTTTGCCGATGACACGACCGTGGTGGGTCTCATCAGTAAGAATGACCAGTCAGCATACAGAGAGGAGGTGCAGCGGCTAACAGACTGGTGCAGAGCCAACAACCTGTCTCTGAATGTGAAGAAAACAAAAGAGATGGTTGTTGACTTCAGGAGAGCACGGAACGACCAATCTCCACCGAACATTGATGGCTTCTCTGTTGAGATCATTAAGAGCACCAACTTTCTTGGTGTTCACTTGGTGGAGAATCTCACCTGTTCCCTCAGCACCAGCTCCATAGCCAAGAAAGCCCAGCAGCGTCTCTACTTTCTGCAAAGGCAGAGAAAATTCCATCTCCCACCCCCCATCCTCACCACATTCTACAGAGGATGTATCGAGAGCATCCTGAGCAGCTGCATCACTGCCTGGTTCGGGAATTGCACCATCTCATATCGCAAGACCCTGCAGCGGATAGTGAGATCAGCTGAGAAGATCATCGGGGTCTCTCTTCCTGCTATTACAGACATTTACACCACACACTGCACTCGCAAAGCTAACAGCATTGTGAAGGACCCCACGCACCCCTCATACAAACTCTTCTCCCTCCTGCCTTCTGGCAAAAGGTACCGAAGCATTCGGGCTCTCACGACCAGACTGTGCGACAGCTTCTTCTCCCAAGCCATCAAACTCCTCGATACTCAGAGTCTAGACTGACATCTACATCATTTATTATTACATTGTAATTTGTCCTCCACTGTGCCTATTGTCTTGTTTATTAATTATTGTACTGCCCTGAACTGTTTTGTGCACTTTATGTAGTCCTGTGCAGGCCTGTAGTCTAGTGCAGTTTTTATGTTTGTTTTATGTAGTCTAGTGTAGCCTTGTGCTGTCTCACATGGTCTAGTGTAGTTTTGTGTTGTTTCATGTAGCATCAGGGTCCTGGAGGAACATTGTTTCATTTTTACTGTGTACTGTACCAGCAGCTTATGGTCAAAATGACAATAAACTTGACTTGACTTGACTCGACTTGACTTCTCATGTCATTAAGCACGTGGCCAAGTGGTTAAGGTGTTCGTCTAGTGATCCAAAGGTCGCTAGTTCGAACCTCAGCTGTGGCAGCGTGTTTCTGTCCTTGAGCAAGGCACTTAACCACACATGGCTCTCGTGTCTGTGCGAGGAGTGGTGCCCCACACAGACTTCCAATCTGCACCTTGTAAGACATGAAAATGCCCGACACAGGCCTCTCATGGTCTGAGTCGACGTCCCTCCCCAAGCAAGGGATCTGTGGACCCCAGGTTGGAAACCCCTGGATTAGAGGAGTCTGCATGATTAAATGGTAGCTAGAAAGATGATTGGTTTTGAGGACATTGGCAGCGAGGGCTTGGATGTGGGGTTTTATCAATTATAAAACTTAAAGAATGGCTACTTATTTCAACGAGGTGCCTTCTCATTCTTCCAAATTCTAGAGACAGAGGCCTTGCCTACTCATCAGATAGCAGGTCTGCCATTCATGAGCCAAAATCTTTGCTGCATTCTCCCTGCAGTTAGTACAGTATATCCTTCCTAAGTAAGAGGGATGAAAATTATGTGTGGTCTTGTTATGCCTCTTTATAATAATCATCAAAGACATCAAAGGATTCACAGTTGGAGGCCATAATATAAATAATATCAGATATGCTGATAACATCGTACTAATAGCTGACTCAGAAGCAAAACTTCAAGAACTACTCACTATAGTGGCAGCAGAAAGTAATCGCAGAAGCCTCTCAATCAACACCAAGAAGACAGAAAGCATGGTCATCTCCAGAAAGACAAATATCCCACAATGTGTGATCAAGATCGGAAATACAAACATCAAACAAGTCAACAAATTCAGATATCTTGGCAGTCTAATAACAAGTAATGGCAGGTGCGACACAGATATCAAATACAGAATAAAAATGGCGAAAGAAGCTTTCCAAAAAATGAAGACCATATTAACAGACAGAAAGATGAGCATGTACACTAAAAACAGAATACTGCAGTGCTACATTTATTCTGTCTTGATTTATGGAAGTGAATGCTGGACCATTTCTCCAGCAATGGAAAAGAGACTAGAAGCAGCTGAATTATGGTTCTACAGGAGAATGTTAAAAATATCATGGACCACACACACATCAAATGAAGAAGTTCTCAGAAGAGCTCAAGCAGTTCGATCACTCATACCAACAATAAGAGAAAGACAACTCAGATTCCTCAGACACATCATGCAGAAAGATGAACTGGAAAAACTCATACTCTCTGGGAAGATTGAGGGGAGTAAACCTAGAGGAAGACCTCGACTTATGTACATCAAAAGCATAGCCAGGTGGCTACACATCAAGGAAATGGAAGTCATCCAAAAAACGAAGGATAGATCTATATGGAAAACCATGGTCATCAAAGTCCGCATCGGATATGTACCTAGTCAGACAGACATAATAATCATCAGATATCATTACTCTTGAACTCGAGTGAAGGTCAACATGCCATCTGCCTTCTTAACTGCCTGTTCAGCTGCACATTAGTTTTCAGAGCCACTTCCCAATATTGCACTTTTTTAGAATACTCAATATTTCCATTTTTTGATTCTGAAATGGATAATTTCACATTTTTTTACGTCATACTCCATCTGTTGCCTGCCTAGCTTGTTTATCTGTATCCCCTGAATCCTCTTTACATCTGTAAAGTATAGCACAAAATGCACTTGTGCGAACAGCTGTTGCACCTATTTCCTTACAAATCAGAACACCTCACCAACTTGACAACTCGTATCAGAAAGTTAGCATTGGTTTTCTGTCAATCAGAAACTAGGTCTAAGTCTTTCTGATGGATTCATTTGGGATTCCCATCATGCAGGGGATCATTTCTATCATGTTACAATTTTGTTACAATTATTGTTACAATTTTCTTGCGTTTTCAGCTGCTTGGATACTGCTTTCTACAAACTGGCTGTGCTAAGGTATCAATGCGCGCTCTGCAACCTATGATGTAAAGCTGCAATATGGTGATAAGCAGAAAGACATGAGTTATAAGTAGCCAACTTGGCAAGTTGAAGAAGTAAAAACTGAATTACTTCAAGCAGGACTATGTGAAAGATATTTAACAAAGAGATAAACAGATGCTGTTCATTTGGACTATTAATAATTAAGTAAAACATTTTACACAATATTCATTATTTCCAACATCAGAAATACAAACAGTTGGAGATAGAGCAGATGCAAGGCTCAGTAAATCACTATATTTTGCTGTTACAGAATACAAAAGAAATTAATCCTCCAAAATACTGTTGGTAAAAGCTACCAAATATTAAGAGTTATCATTATGAAATATAGAGAATATCTTCAGATGAATTGGTGTCAACAATATTGTTTTGCCCCTGAAAGTTTTAAATATTTGATCCAATTAATATAAGCTCTCTATACTATTCATAGTTTGCTGAACACTCTGATGATGACAATATATTATCTGATTTTATTATATATTTATTATTCTCATCTTTAACGTATAATTTAAAATATACAGCAGTAAAATAGAAAATGTAGGTATAAAACTTTGTGGGAATATTAGATGAGCTAAAATTGACCATCATGTAATATTTGCCCTTCATTAGAGCTGAAGAGTTACATAGTGCAATGTGGCAAAATACTGTACAGTATTGTGGATCCTGAAGATATTTTCTAACATATCCATCCCAATGGTTCTGTAGCATACGGAGCATGTGAAACACAAATGCTTACCTGTACATTTCCCGATTTTAAAAATGAATTGGGATTCTTAAAAAATGAGGTTTTAAAATCATTCCTATCTGCAGATTATTAATGCAAAGAAAATGCTGTGATCACCTCAGATTCTTTATTGGGGCAGCAAGAGGGGTGATGCTCCCGCTTTCTGTAGTGTTGGTGAGTACTCTTGCAAGTGTTTTACACTTATCCTCTCTCTGCTGTGGTTACTTCCCTTGCTGATCTGCAGCATAACCATGAGCAAGGGGCTCAAAGGCAAGGCAGTTTGCCAGAAGAAACCAAAAGAGGGGGAGAAAGACTGTTTGGCCAGTTGAGTACTACAGTATTTTTGTATTGCTCAAATGTTCCATTGGTTCTTCGATTTCTTGACATTCAGAAATTGAAGTTTCATCTTTCCTTACTATTCTGAAGCCTAATCCTCCATGATGTCAAGGAAAATAAACTACGTATAAGACTTGAGGTTCAAAAGCAATGCAAAGTTTTCTTTTGATGTGCTCAAAAGCCATTATGAGGAGATTAGTTCAGAACTTTAAAACTGAAATGGAAAATCTGAGTATAACATGCAATTATGAGGGGTGATTGATAAGTTCGTGGCCTAAGATAGAAGGAGTCAATTTTAAAAAACCTAGCACATTTATTTTTCAACATAGTCCCCTCCTACATGTACATACTTAGTCCAGCGGTTGTGGAATATACGGATCTTGGACCTCCAGAAAGTGTCCACAGCAGGGGTGATTGATAAGTTTGTGGCCTAAGGTAGAAGGAAATGAGTTATTAACTTCAAACTTTCTGCATAATCACTCAAAGAGTTGAACTGCATGTGCATGTAATGAGAGCTGTATAACTCATCTCCTTCTGCCTTAGGCCATGACCTTATCAATCACCCCTGCTGTGGACACATTCTGGAGGTCCAAGATCCGTATGCTCCACGACTGCTGGACTAAGTGTGTAAATGTAGGAGGGGACTATGTTGAAAAATAAATGTGTTAGGTTTTCTAAAATTGACTCCTTCTACCTTAGGCCACGAACTTATCAATCACCCCTCGTACTAGTACATATCCAAAACTGTTCTTCCTTACTATATCAAACAAGATGTGTCAAACTGCTCTGCAGTCTTATAGGTTCCATACAGAAGTCTTGAAAGAGTCGAAACAAAAGTCAATTTTTATTGTGATGGAACAATGAATAAAAAAAACCATGAGAAGCAGTAATGTAAATGGATTGGATGCTCTCGACAATCAATAGAGCTGTTATCTGCAGTAGCACGGAAACATCTATTTAGTTTGAACAAAATCTTTCATTAAAAATCCATGACAGGAAAAATACAAAGCTGTGTTTGATTTCTTTAATCAGTGTTGCCATGGAGTGGAAAAGTATACTTAGATTCAGCTTAGATTATCGTGATCAAACTTGATCTTAAACTATAAATCTTCCCTGTAAAATCTGAAAGAACCCATTGAAATTTATGTTGTATCAAAGTTATATGGTTATATAGTCAGTTATATATTAGTTATATGGTATATATATATTCAGATATATACCTCCTCTATATGGTATATATTTTACAGCTGAAATTAATAGATCCATGAAAAAAATCTACTTGTCCATTATTGAGCATAAGAAATCAGTTGCTTATATGGGTGTGAAAATTAAATGACGTAAGTGTAGATTGTCTATTTATTGTCAATATTTTCATTATAGAGCAATAGTAGAAGAGGTGGTAAAATCATTGTGTGTTGTGCAATGAACTACAGAGTCTGACAATGGGACAGAATGGACACCAAGTTCCATGGTTGCTGAACTGGCAGTGTTCATGTACATAGATTAAGTCCTTGTTATCTGCTGATTTATGATCCAGATACTTTCCAGGTCAGGCAAATATTACTGGGACTGTTGGTAAATATAATGTATTCCTCTAGAGTCTTTTCCTGTAAGTCTGGTGAATCCAGATTAGCATGAGATGGCTTGTGTGGTAGGATGGGATTGGGTAAACACAAGCTAAAACTTAAAAACTGAAACTGGCATAGAAGTTGTTACTTCTATAAAGGAGCTGACTGCTGTAGGTCTCTGCAACCTTACTGTCATTGCCAGAGGCCACAGATGTATTTGCAGTATGTTTTTATCTGCAGGAAAGCCATTCTCCTTTCCCTTGTGAAAAATGAGGACTGTGTGTGGTATGAATTACATAGGAGGAGAAGAAGGTTACTTTAAAGCTAATTCAGTGCTATCAATTGGAGATGAAATTTAGCTCTGTTTCTAAACTTCGAAATCAACCCAAAAAGGATAAATAACTTTCATTTTTACAGGTTATGAAGAATTTTTTAAAAACATAAAAAATATCTAAACTTATTTAAATTTATCTTCATCACTTATGTCTGATATGTCTCCTTCCTATCAATGGGGATACACATTGGTTCACGTCCATGCAGAACTGGCTTAAGACTTTCTCACTACTCTGCATGATGGAATGCAACAGTTACTAATATAGGCAGTCATTTGGGCAATTCTCAACATTTCCTGTTAGGTCCCAGCTAGTTCTCTCCTTGTTCCATGTTCAACTCTTTCAAACAAATAAAACTTCTTCAAAAGTTAATAAGCTCTAGTTCATTATCTCAATTTAATTTGTGTTCTGATTTAGCTTAGCATAGCAACTTACTATTGTGAGGTGACTGAGATGATGATAGTAGTTATTAATCTTATTAGCTCTCACACATGAACTCTAGACTTCAACTCATTCATCATAATTATGATTTCTGATTCCTGTCCATAACTAAATGAATCTACCAAAGAACTTTGATAATTTGCTATTGGATTTTTTAGAAAACCCAGTACGTTGGTTCCTATCTCACCTGTTTCTCTTCCCCATGCTCCATTTAAACTTACCAAAAGCTCATTCCGGCACTCCCTCTAAATTCACAAAAAGGCTTTTGCTCAGTGCCTTCTTCTCTGTTCATGCCTCCTTGCTCTTCCTCTCCTAGTCTCCTTTCTCTCAATCTTCTTCATCCCTCTTCAGTTCTTTTCCGATCTCCTACAGTCCTTCTACTCTCCTAATCGTACTCTCCATATCCTGTCCTCAAAACTCTTTCAAGCAGCCTCCTCCTATCATTCTCCCTTCCTTCTTTTCTCCAGGCATTTGTCCTTCTCTCTGTCCTCCAGTATCCCACAACCTTCTCCTTCTCCAATCCTTCCGTCTGTGTTTTGCTCCTTTTCTAATCTGCCCTTGTTGCTTCCCTTCCCCACTTCCTCAATCTCCTCCCTGAGAAAATGTTACTGTCCTTCAACTTGTAGCGAAGGTTTGGCCAAACTATGCTACCTTAAACTGGCCCAAGGACTTCTTCAGTTCTGGTGGCTGGGCTGACCAAGAAATGTGCTCCAGTGCACATCCCTCTTAGAGCTTCTTCTGAAGGCCTCCTGCCAAATGCCTGATGCTTTTTGATGCTGGACACAGCCAATCTCCCTGTGTGCCACCGGCAGATATTTCCATCTTTATTTGGTCAATGAGATGGATTCATCCTCATGCTTGGGAAATCAGTTACATCTCTCCCCTGCCTCCCCACTGTGACCCGATGTGTCCTTAGGCAATTTGAAGCTACACTACAAAAGTATTATCTTAAAATCAAATAGGAGAAATATCTTCCATTCAATGTTTCAGCATCTCTCTTATTTATTCTCCATTATCCCAGATGCATTCAGTAACTCAAACCATCAACAAAGCCAGTTTAACTCACTGACTTTCAATTACCTATAGAGTTAGCTGGATCCTAATAGCTTTCCAACAGCCTCCTTCTAGAAATTTAACTCTGTTGCTACAACTAAAAGCAGTTTGTCTGATGAAACGATCTTTAAAGAGGTTACAGCTTCAAAGAAACAATTATTTTCCATGTCTGATTTCCATTTGGCAGATACCATAAATATGAAATAAAAAATACATAGAAGCAGTTCTGAGAGTTTTTTTAAATTGCTTTTTGGGTTCCTTTGTTTTTTGTTAACTTTTGAGAGTTTTGCTTTTCACGATGGAAAATTTTGAAACATGGCATAAGGTATTCAGCCAGAGTATCATTGATCCATTTAAAATGCCTTGGGTGATTCAGCAGTCAGATGACTAAACTGGAAGTGAATGAGGCACAGTTGGTCAACTTCCCAGTGGTAGTTGGTGCTTAGTTGCAAATGGTGCCTCTGGTTCTGAGAGGCCCCCTCGCATCAAAGTCAACAAAATCAAGTTTTAGTACCACTTTAGATTGAAAACAAAGAAGAAATCAAAATAGTAACTTTACAAAATTTCTGACTTTTCAAAAATATGTACTTTTCCTGAAAGTAACAACAATATTTAGTTGTGAATATTCCTTTAATCTTTGCAGTCTTGGATCTAATCTTACAAAGCTAAAATCAGAAATAAACTGTATAGTTGTGCACATGAAATTATGAATTTATCAATTATCATCTATAACAATTTATGACTTTATTCAAATGGAAGCCCATCAAAGCACATTCTTTGGCATAAAGTGCTATGGTGCCTCATAATCTCCTTGAAAATTCTATTTGCTATGGAAAATAGTTTTACTGAACATCTGCCAAAATAATATTTTAACTGATCAATATCTTTCTTTGTCTAAAACTGCAGAAATTGGAATGACTGTGTTTTGATCTTGACTGGTTGATTACAGTACGGATGTTGGATGCAGAAGTCTTTCTAAACTGCTGCAATATGCAAGGCCATTCTTTTTCACTTCATTTTTGTTGCACTGAGCTGAGCTTAAAGAGCATAGGAAAATAATTTATTTGTTATCAAAGTACCCTATTAATGATTGAATGGAAGAACATGAGGTTAATATAGAAAATAAGTGCTTTCATTATTGGCAACATCCACTTTCTTAATATTTATTGCTATAAGCAGAAGCTCAAAGCTAGCTTTTGAAGGAAATCAGCATTACTGATTTTTTTCATTTTTTTATAAAGCTAATCTGTAATGATACATTGTTCATTTTTCTCTACCAAATGATAACTTCTTTACTGGAAGGTTCTATTTTATTTGCTTCATCAATACAAAACCATTACTTATCTTCAACAGAGTAATGGGAATGTAGTAGTATTGTCTGTGAAGTCTTTTGACAGCTTTAGATACATGCCCATGTTTGCACAAAACTTAAAACATATTTGTGTTTCACTCTGAATAGTTCCCTTATTAAGAACAAAGAATTATTAGCGACAATGTACTAGGGAATGCTTCATTAGAAAATGCCAGATTTGAACTGTAGCAAAAAATAAGTAACTATTTTTTTTATAAAAATCCTTTGAAACCAATATTCATTGGGTCAGGGATTCATAGTAAGTGCTTCCATGTTGGTCTTCTCCTGAAATTGCAGAATTTCCCAAAGTTCTGGATCTGGAGATGGAGTATGATCTTGCTGCAATTCCCCAAAAGTTACAGTACAAGGAAATTTTCCCACTGCACCTGTACCAGACTGGATCTGAGGCAGGAGCAGTTCATTCAGTGGAAAGAGTAGAATGGCGCAGGGATACAAAGGTAGATGTAAGGTTTTAAATTTTTCAAAACTAGTTTTGAATGTGTTTAGGTGATCATTTAAATTTAAATGGTATCATTTTTAAGACATTTTCAATCATTTCATTGAGTTTGGAAAGTTTTTGATTGTTTCTAAATGTTAAGTACATTCAGAAGGATTAAAAGTAGTTGACAAGTTTAATGAAATGTCAAAGTACTTTTCAGCCTTTTCATAGGCACGACTTGTTCTGGCCCAGGGCAGTATTGCATCAAACAAAGCTCCCCAACCGTGAACAGTCCTGACATTTCAGAATGGAAAGACTGTTTTTCCATATCGCACGTATGAAGGCGGTTGGCTGAGGAACTTACCACTGGCCCAATAACACCTATTATTTTCTCACAATGGATTTTTAGCTGGAGATCCAGAAAATTTGTCAAATAGTTGGATGGGGTGTAGAATAGTTAATAGCATTTTCCCTCTTAAGTCTGAACATCCTCCAGTGAAGGAGAGTCATGCATCTGTAACTGTAAAGGGAAAAACAAAACATGTCAAAAACTTTGCTGAGATTTACAGGCAGGCCTATGTTACAAGATGATATTCACAGTTGTCTAACTATATCACTACCTTATAAGAAAGTTTACGCTACTTTATAAAAACAATCGAACAATGTTTGCTCCTTTTACTGTATATCTCTACTTTTTGTCCCATCTCTGACAGGTATTCTTAATTTTGCTATTTTTGCAATGATTTAAATATGAATTTATGCTTTTGATGTTCTCTTCTTGATTTACAGCCGGCAAATCTGGAATGCAATGGTTTGAAGAGGCTTGAAGGTGTTTGCCTGTATATGATGCTATATACAGTACCACACTTCACCAAATGATCTTATGTTGATGACCCTATGAAAAGTCTCTGGTCAACTGATGAAAGTGAAAAGGTTTTTATTTGATGTCAAGGGTAAGATCAGGATTAATGTTACCTCTGCTTTCACAAAGCCCATTATAAACACAATTTAAAAAGAAAAGATTATATAGTACATAATTGTACAGTTGTATTATTATGGCCATTTCCATAGAAACATAGAACATAGAAACCTAAAGCACATTACTGGCCCTTTGGCCCACAATGTTGTGCTGACAATGTAACCTACTCTAGAAACTGCCTAGAATTTCCCTAGCGCATATCCCTCTATTTTTCTAAGCTCCATGTACCCAGGTAAGAGTCTCTTAAAGACCCTATTGTATCTGCTTCCATCACCATCGCTGGCAGTGCATTCCACGCACCCACCACTCTCTGTGTGAAAAACCTACCCCTGACATCTCCTCTGTACTTACTTCCAAGCACTTTAAAACTATGCCCCCTCATGTTAGTCATTTCAGCCCTGGGAAAAAGCTTCTGGCTATCCACACGATCAATGCCTCTCATTATCTTATAGACCAATATCAGGTCACCTCTCATCCTCCGTCGCTCCAAGGAGAAAAGGCCAAGTTCACTCAGCCTATTCTCTTAAGACACACTCTCCAATCCCAGCAACTTCCTTGTAAATCTCCCCTGCACTCTTTCTATAGTATCCACATCCTTCCTATTGTGAGGTGGCCAGAACCCAACACAGTACTCCAAGTGGGGTCTGACCAGGTCTTATATAGCTGTAACATTACCTAACAGCTCTTGAACTCAATCCTATGGTTGATGAATGCCAACACACCATAGGCCTTCTTAACAACACTTTCAACTTGTGCAGCAGCTTTGAGTGTCCTATGGAACAGACCCCAAGATCTCTCTGATCATCCACACTGCCTAGAGTCTTACCATGAATTCTATATTCTGTCTTCAAATTTGACCTACCAAAATCAACCACTTCACACCTGTCTGGGTTGAACTCCATCTGCCACTTCTCAGCCCAGTTCTGCATCCTATCGATGTCCCATGGTAACCTCTGACAATCCTCCAGAATATCCACAACACCCCGAACCTTTTGTGTCATCAGCAAACTTACTAACCCACCCTTCTACCTCTTCATCCAGGTCATGTATAAAAATCACAAAGAGGAGGGGTCCCAGAACAGATCCCTGTGGAACCATAGAACCATAGAAACTACAGCACAGAAACAGGCCTTTTGGCCCTTCTTGGCTGTGCCGAACCATTTTCTGCCTAGTCCCACTGACCTGCACATGGACCATATCCCTCCATACACCTCCCATCCATGTAACTGTCCAATTTATTCTTAAATGTTAAAAAAGAACCCGCATTTACCACCTCATCTGGCAGCTCATTCCATACTCCCACCACTCTCTGTGTGAAGAAGCCCCCCCTAATGTTCCCTTTAAACTTTTCCCCCCTCACCCTTAACCCATGTCCTCTGGTTTTTTTCTCCCCTTGCCTCAGTGGAAAAAGCCTGCTTGCATTCACTCTATCTATACCCGTCATAATTTTATATACCTCTATCAAATCTCCCCTCATTTTTCTACGCTCCAGGGAATAAAGTCCTAACTTATTCAACCTTCCTCGGTAACTGAGTTTCTCAAGTCCCGGCAACAACCTTGTAAACCTTCTCTGCACTCTTTCAGCCTTATTTATATCCTTCCTGTAATTTGGTGACCAAAACTGAACACAATACTCCAGATTCGGCCTCACCAATGCCTTATACAACCTCATCATAACATTCCAGCTCTTATACTCAATACTTTGATTAATAAAGGCCAATGTACCAAAAGCTCTCTTTATGACCCTATCTACCTGTGACGTCACTTTTAGGGAATTTTGTATCTGTATTCCCAGATCCCTCTGTTCCACTGCACTCCTCAGTGCCTTACCATTAACCCTGTATGTTCTACTTTGGTTTGTCCTTCCAACGTGCAATACCTCACACTTGTCTGCATTAAGCTCCATCTACCATTTTTCAGCCCATTTTTCCAGCTGGTCCAAGTCCCTCTGTAGGCTCTGAAAACCTTCCTCGCTGTCTACTACACCTCCAATCTTTGTATCATCAGCAAATTTGCTGATCCAATTTACCACATTATCACCCAGATCATTGATATAGATGACAAATAGCAATGGACCCAGCACTGATCCCTGCAGCACACCACTAGTCACAGGCCTCCACTCAGAGAAGCAATTCTCTACTACCACTCTCTGGCTTCTTCCATCGAGCCAATGCCTAATCCAATTTACCACCTCTCCATGTATACCTAGCGACTGAATTTTCCTAACTAACCTCCCATGCGGGACCTTGTCAAAGGCCTTACTGAAGTCCATGTAGAGAATATCCACTGCCTTCCCTTCATCCACTTTCCTGGTAACCTCCTCGAAAAACTCCAATAGATTGGTCTAACATGACCTGCCACGCACAAAGCCACGTTGACTCTCCCTAATAAGTCTCTGTCTATCCAAATGCTTGTAGATTCTGTCTCTTAGTACTCCCTCCAATAACTTACCTACTACCGACGTTAAATTTACCGGCCTATAATTTCCCGGATTACTTTTCGATCCTTTTTTAAACAGAACAACATGAGCCACTCTCCAATCCTCCGGCACCTCATCTGTAGACAGCGACATTTTAAATATTTCTGCCAGGGCCCCTGCAATTTCAACACCAGTCTCCTTCAAGGTCCGAGGGAACATCCTGTCAGGTCCCGGGGATTTATCCACTTTAATTTTCCTCAAGACAGCAATCGATCTGTTCAGTTTCCATGATCTCACTACTTGTTTCCCCTAATTCCATAGACTTCATGCCAGTTTCCTTAGTAAATACAGATGCAAAAAACCTATTTAAGATCTCCCCCATTTCCTTTGGTTCCGCACATAGGTGACCACTCTGATCTTCAAGAGGACCAGTTTTATCCCTTACAATCCTTTTGCTCTTAATATACCTGTAAGAGCTCTTTGGATTATCCTTCACTTTGACTGCTAATGCAATCTCATGTCTTCTTTTAGCACTCCTGATTTCTTTCTTAAGTATTTTCTTGCACTTCTTATACTCCTCAAGCACCTGACCTCCATGCAGGATATGAACCATCTACAACCATCACCGACCTTCATGCAGAATATGAACCATCTACAACTACACTTTGCCTTCTGAGGTCAAGCCATTTCTGAATCCACAAAGTAAAGGTCTCTATGGACCCGATGCCTCATTACTCTCTGAAGGAGCCTTGCATGGGGAACATTATCAAATGCCTTACTGAAATCCATATACACTACATCCACTACTCTATCTTCATCAATGAGCTTTGTTACATCCTCAAAGAATTCAATCAGGCTCGTAAGGCACAACCTGCCTTTAACAAAGCCATGTTAACTATCCCGAATCAAATTATGTCTCTCCAAATGCTCATAAATCCTGCCTCTCAGGATCTTCTCCAACAACTTGCCCACCACTGAAGTATGACTCACTGGTCTATGTTTTCCTGAATTATCTCCACTCCCCTTCTTAAACAAGGGAACAACATTTGTAAACCTCCAATCCTCCGGTACTTCTTTAGTCCCCATTGATAATGCAAACTCATCAGCAGAGGCTCAGCAATCTCCTCCCTCACTTACCACAGCAGCCTGGGGTATATCTCGTCTGGTCCCAGCAACTTATCTAATTTAATGCTTTTTCAAAAGCTCCAGCACATTCTCTTCCTTAATGTCTATATGCTCAAGTGTTTCAGAATGCTGTAAGTCATCCCCACAATTGCCAAGGTCCTTTTCCCTGGTGAATACTGAATCTTCTGTACACCCTGGTTCTTTAACACTACCATCCTTTCCCTGCCTCAATGGAACATACCTATGCAGAGCACCATGCAAATGCTCCCTGAACATTTGCCATATTTCTGCTATGCATTTCCCTGAGAACATCTGCTCCCAGTTTATGTTCCCAAGTTCCTGCCTAATAGCATCATATTTCCCCCTACCCCAATTAAATGTTTTCCCAAATTGTCTGCTCCTATCCCTCTCCAGCGCTATGGTAAAGGACAGAGAGTTGTGATCACTGCCTCCAAAATGTTCTCCACCGGGAGATCTGACACCTAAGCAGGTTTATTTCCCAATACCAGATCAAGTACAGCCTCTCCTCTGGTTGGCTTATCTATATATTGTGCCAGGAAACCTTCCTGAACGCACCTACCAAACTCCACCCCATCTAAATCCCTTGGTCTAAAGAGATCCCAGTAAATATTACGAAAGTTAAAATCTCCCATCACAACAACCCTATTATTATTGCACCATTCCAAAATTTGCCTCCTTATCTACTCCTCAATGTCCTTGTTGCTATTGGGGGGTGGGGTCTACACCATAGAGTTATTGCCCCCTTCCTGTTTCTGACCTCCACCCACACTGACTCAGTAGATAATTGCTCCATGACTTCCTCCTTTTCTGCAGCCATGACATTATCCCTGATTAGCAATGCCATGCCCCCACCTCTTTTGTCTCCGTCCTTGTCCTTTTTCGAACATCTAAAGCCAGGCACACTCAGCAGCCATTCCTGCCCCGGAGATATCCAAGTCTCAGTAATGCTCACAACGTCATAGTTCCATATATTGATCCACACTCTAAGTTCATCTGCTTTGTTTATGATACTCCTTGCATTAAAATAGACACATCTCAAACCATCAGACTGAGTGCATCTTTGCTCTATCATCTGATTATCCTTCCTTGCAAACTCCCTACAAGCTGTCTCTACTTGTGCTCCAACCTTCCCATCCTCTGCCTCTTCACTTTGGTTCCAATGCCCCTGCAAATCTAGTCTAAGCCCTCCCAATTAGCATTAGCAAACCTCCCTGCCAGGATATTGGTCCCCCTTGGATTCAAGTGCGACCTGTCCTTTTTGTACAGGCCACACCTGCCCCAGAAGAGGTCCCAATGATCCAGAAATCTGAATTCCTGCCCCCTGCTCCAATCCCTCAACCACACATTTATCTGCCAGCTCATTCTATTCCAATCCTCACTGTCGTGTAGCACAGGCAGCAATCCCGAGATTACTACCTTTGAGGTCCTGCTTCTCAGCTTCCTTTGTAACTCCCTGTATTCTGCTTTCTGGACCTCCTCCCTTTGTCTACCTATATCGTTGACACCAATATATACCACAACCTCTGGCTGCTCACCCTCCCATTTCAGGGCATTGTGGATGTGTTCAGAAACATCACGGACCCTGGCACATGGGAGGCAAACTACCATCTGTGTTTCTTTTTTGCACCCACAGAATTGCCTATCTGTCCCCCGCACTATAGAGTCCCCTATTACTGCTGCTATTCCCTTCAGTTCCCAACCCTTCTGAGTCACAGGGCCAGACTCAGTGTCAGAGGCATGGCCACTGTTGCTTTCTCCAGTTAGGTTGTCCCCCACAGCAGTGCTCAAAATGGAGTACTTATTGTTAAGGGGGACGGCCACAGGGGTGCTCTCCACTACCTGATGCTCTCCCTGCCCTCTCCTGATAGTCACTCACTTGTCTGTCTCCTGTGACTATCTGCCTGTAGCTCCTATCGATCACTTCCTCACTTTCCCTAGTAGACCGAAGGTCATCGTGCTGCTGCTCCAGTTCCCTAACTCGGTCTCTAAGGAGCTGCAGCTTGATGCACCTGGCGCAGATGTGGCCATCAGGAGGCTGGAAGTCTCCTGGATATTCCACATCTGATAGCCAAAGCAGAAATCTGGCCTTGCAGTCATATCCACTATTCTTATGTTAGAGAAAAAAAGAGATATGAAAATAAATTACCTCCTTACCTCGCTGAGGCCCATCCTCGCTGAAATTACAATGAGCCGAAGCCCTGCTCCTCTGACTCACGCTACTTTGACGACCACTCCGCTTGGCAATGTCTCCCTTTTATTCTGGAACCTTCTCAGCGACCTTGCACGATGACAAGCTACTGTGTCTGCACACATCTCCCAATTGAATCGCCTGCTGAAAGGAACCCCTAGCCTTTTAAATTTTCTCTGCGGTCTTGTGCGATGACGAGCTACTGAGTCTGTGCACTTCTCCCAATCAAGTCTCCCACTAAAAAGAATCTCCTCTCTTCTAAAGTCCTCTCATCGAGCTACTGCATCTGCACACTTCTCCCAATCAAATCAAATAGAAAGGATTTGAAAATAAATCACATACAAGTCCAAAGTTTTAAATAAAAGCAGATTCACTCAGATTTAGTAATCTGCTCATTGCAATGTGCTGCAGCCACTAAGATGGAGCTAATTTTTGCACTCATGAACTGTTAGTTTCCACATTGATTGATATATCTCCTATGAAAACCAATTGGTGTCAATTTAGCACATACATGCCAAGATTGCAATCTTTTGCACATGTGGTTGGGGCACTAAGGTTGGGCAGACATTATGGAAAGAAGCATTTTTGTTTACCTTTTTGACAAGAAGCATAGAACAGGGTTCCGACAACCAATGGTCTTACTTTCAAGGACTTCTTATCTCATTTTCTCATGTTTTTGTTATTTATTCCTAGTTATTTATCTTTGTATTTGCACAGTTTGTTGTCTTCTGCACTCTCGTTGATCATTCATTGATCCTGTTATAGTCACAATTCTATAGATTTGCTGAGTATGCCCACGAGAAAATAAACCCCAGGGTTGTATATGGTGACGTATACGAACTTCAATAATAAAATTTATTTTGAACTTTGAAATTGAAGAGATTGCCTAATCTTTATTCAGAGTAACAACAATGAAAGAAAGAAAATGAACAGGGGCAATCAGTTACATCTTTTAAGAGGAAAATGTCTAGTGAAAAATTTCACTGTGTCAGGACAAGAAAACAACCAAGGAAATTTTAATTGGTGCACTAATATGGGTTACTTTATGCTAGCGTAGGGTTCAAATAAATTAAAACGCAGATTATGACTGTCACTCAGTGCTTTCACCTGCTATGTGATTTTGCTGAGTGAAGCATTGTTGGAGTGTAGACAAAGGATTAGGGAAACATATCATCTTCAATTCAAGTCACAGGTGTATTATTGGATGTTAAACTCCACTGGTTCACTGCTGAATGCTATAAAGAAACACATTTACCAGAGGCAACCAGTACTTTTGAAACAGAAAGAAATAAAATGTAATGTATTCCAACCATCACAAAAATCAAGTGGGAGAAAATATGATAAAGGGTCAAATTGATATGAATACTTATTCCACTTTGTAAATTTTTTCCTTAAATTTTGCTAGCTACCACTTCTGCATGTTGGGATGTTCTTAGTATACAGCTAACATCTAGATCTTTAAAATTCCTATATTTTGCACAGGATATTTATCTAGTTTCAACTAGTAATTTCTGCCAACATGTTATCTCAGTACAGCCTCATGACTCAATATCTGAATTTTTACTTTCCACTTGTAAATGTGGAATATGGGTGTATGATTAAACTTGCTCTAGTGGAAATAATTTGTTAATGAACGTCAATTCAAAATATATTTATTTAGGTTTTGGATAATGATTCATTAATCATTGTAGGAAAAATGCCTTAATCGTTATATTTGTTTCCCTTTCTTGTTTTTATCAATTAAGCAAAGACTTTATTTCCGTCTTTGTCAATGAAGATACAAAATAATCCTCTTAGGAACATGGTGAACTAAGATTCCAATGAAAAAATCAAGGTAGCAATCATTGCTGGAAGAAAACTACTGGGGATGTTAATTTGCCTGAGACCTGATCCATCCCATAAAGCTGAGGATTTATATCCCAGAGATATATAAAAAGTAGCAGAGGAAAGGATACTCTGAATATCATCTTCCCATATTGTAGGATAACAAATGTCACCTCAAGGTCAGTGATGATCTTATTGAATGGAAACACAAGGTCACAGGGAGGAATTGCCAAACCTTTGCTCCTATTTTTGTTACGTTTTGAGCTCCTACATTTTGTACTTGTGAAACAATGGGAACTGCTCCTGAATCTTTGTCACAGCTGTTCTTGAAAGTTGACGGGGCTTTAGTTGTTCTCTAGTTTTACTTCTCTCTATTTTTACCTTGTGGTTTCTGCTCAATCATAGTGGCATTCAGCGAAAATGAAAACTGTAGTGTTCTCGTGCAGTATGTTGAAACTCCGACAAACACCAAGATAAACCGGAGCCAATGAAGACAGAGTCGTAGTAAGGTTAACCATTTACTGTTCACTCTTCCACATTAATATCGTATGGTGAAAACTGTTGATAAAAAAATACAAATATATACAGAGTCTGTTTCATTCTGGAGACCACGCGTGCTCTCTTCTTTTAGCAAGTGTCTCCAGCCGTCCTGAGTAGCGAGCGAGGGGAGGTCCCATCAAACCACCGCCAGGCCCAAGCCCACCCCGCGTTTGAAAATGAAAAGCCGATACATGCACCACCCAAACCGCTGCTTCCTTAACAGAAACCGCGTTAATATTTTCACTTCAAATACTTTCATAGGAACTTACAGTGTTGCTTCTATAACGTTTCTTTGTGGGTAGAAACGGAGCTCTTCACGATCATGCTGTACGCATGGCACCCACCTTCACACCTTCTCCGAACCGGAGGTTACACACAAGACGCGACGAAACCGGAGGCGATGTCATCATAGACCATAGACAATGAATTTACGTTCGTTATACTGTAATTTAATTATCAACCTTTAACTTTAACTAGAAAATAGTTACAAACAAATCATCTAAAGCATAGACCCAACAAAGTCAAGCAAATACCTTAAGGGCAACACAAAAACATTATGTAGAGGGAAGAAGCTTTGAAATCAGCTTATATATCATCACTCTATGGTTAGCTAATGTCCCCTTAATGCACCTTTAGCCAATTTACAGCCATAAACAGGCTGATTTGATTTTTAAAATTAAATATTTATAAATGTGTAGTTAGATGTAAGATACAAAATATTCTTAAGTCATTTCCTATGTGATAGAAATATTTTGCAGACCAGTACCAAAGTAGCTATTGAAGGATGTTGTCATTTAATAACAGAAGTCTTTGTGAAAAGAGATTTAACTACTTTCATGCAATTCCACACTGGGCCATTTTTTGGTTCCCTGCTTGAATGCATGAATTTTCAGTCTTATACTTTAAACAAAACCTCTATTAAAGATGACTTATATTTTATTGGTTGGCTGTCAAAATAAATATATTTAACAAATGTATAAATGTATAAATTAAAGTGCTTTGTTTTGACACTTGCAAAACTTCCAAATATGGTAAGTATACATGTGCATTTGTTAAGCTTGTGTAGGCTGTGTAAAGTGAATTTGTGAGGTTTTAATTATGTATTGACTCATTGTGACTTTTAATTTTATTCAGTGGAGACTGGGGAAAGGATTAAGCCCTGGCGAAGAGTCGGAAAGAAGACTGAGTAATCAGTTTCAGGGGGTGGGCTTTTGAGGGTATGATCTGAGTTGGGTGGAATGTGGGCAGATGCTGGAGGAAAGGAGGCATCTGGAGCAATAGGAAGTGGGTGGGTGGGAAAAGATCTCTAAACACTAAAGGTTAAAGCAGCTACTTACCGACTGGAAGTGAAATTTATTTCACTGAGCCTGCTAACAACTGGTGACAAACACTTTAACTAATGTTAATCAGCTGATTAAAACTTGCATGGATTTTCAAGATCTTATTTGTTCAGTAGCACTTTGGACAAATGGCCTCAACACACATATGCTGTACATTTGTAAGGAAGCTCTTGGGACATTTGTACCCCCACTACATCATGCACACGCGTATATCTTTAACAATTGCGGCACTCTTGATTGAGTGAATATGAATTAGCACAATGTTAAGCATTGCTGACATAATTTGTGGGACAACAATACTGTTGTATAGATGAAACTGGCAATTTATTGTTAAACTTCGGTGAAATTAATTTAACACCTGTCCAGAGAAGATTGTCTGCAACATGGTGTCAAAATACCTGCTTTCCTCTTTAAAGTTATAAGATATAATTTTACTGAACACTCTCAGGAAATTGCACCCCAGCCTGTTTTTCCATTCTTTCTATGCTTTTTCAGTGGGGCAAAGATGTGCTATTTCCTTATCTGCTCTCACTGTTTGCATTTAAATAATATGCAGAAAATCCTAAAAGTTGCTCTTTGTGTGACCTCTAGATGGCAATATAAAGCTTAATAAAGAATTGCCAAGGTATTAACATCCATAAAACATTTCTGAGTGTTACGTTATGTGTCCAATTATCACACCTTTAGGGTACACTAGAATTTCTAGGCAAACATCACAAATCTCCTTTTTCTTGAAACTACTAAATTGAAAATTCAAAATAAAATCTGGAGGTGGTGTGTTTACTATCAGTGTTTATATTACTAAAATAGACAAAGTCAGGTGGCTTTCTGACCTTGCTTGGATTTCTCTTCCAAATCTCCAATTTAGTTTGTCGTTGCATTGCTTTAATTTTTTTATTGGTTCACAGGCTTTCAAATATTTTCTTGAGATCTATTGTCCTCTTCCTTAATTGTGTACAACAACATACCTAAAATATGTCCTCAAGATGCAATCAACTTCAGGTCTCAAAAGTAAGGAAATAGTTGAAAGTATTTCTGTTGTGAAGGCTTATGGAAATAAAACAGAAGAGCAGGAATCCAAAGGAAATGAGCAACACCTACGTCTTCCTCCCAGAGGAGAGTGAGGCAGCCCTGGAGTCATGTCCAAAATTGAACAGTTGGGAAACCACAGAAAGAAATATGAACTACCAAAGTCAGTAGCTAAAGTAAATTTATTGTCAAAGTACATACATGTTACCATGTACTATTTTGAGATTCATTTTCTTGCAGGCATTTACAGGAAAATAAAGAAACAATAGAATTTATGAAAAGCTATACATAGACGAACAAAGAAATAATCTGCAGACGTTGGAAGCCTGGGCAACACACACAAAGTGCTGGAGGAACTCAGTAGGCCAGGCAGCATCTATGGAAAAGAGTGCAGTCGATATCTTGGGCCCAGACCCTTCATCAAGACTGGAGAGAAAAAAATGAGGAGTCAGAGTAAGAAGGTGAGGGGAAGGGAGGAAGAAATAAGGTGACAGGTGAAACCTACACGTAAACAAAGACTGACAAACAACCAATGTGCAAAAGAGACAAACTGTGCAAATAAAAAATAAATAATACCTATTGAGGTCATTGTAACAGGCACGTTCACAGCTTCAAACTCCAGCTTACATGTCCCTCTCTGTGCTCAGCTTTACTCCATTAGATTAGGAAAATTTGTAAATCAGTGTATTAGTGACACATCTAGTAAGGTACAGTGAAAGTCTTTGTTTTGCATTCCGTCCATACAAATAAGTTCATTATATCAATACATTGAGATAGTATAGGGGAAAATAATAACAGAATACAGTGTTACAGTTACAAAGTGCAGCAAAGAAAGGCACTGTGTTGCAAGATTATAACAAGGAAGATTGTGAGGTTAAATTCCATCTTCTCATACTAGGAGACCGTTCCTCTGTCTTATAACAGAGGAGTAGAAGCTATGCATGAGCCTGATGGTATGTACTTTCATGCTTTTGTATCATCTGCCTAATGAAAGGGAGGGGGTAGAAGAAAGGACATTAAGGGTGGGTGGGGTTTTTGATTATGTTGTCTGTTTTTATGAAGCAACAAAAAAATGTAGACAGAGTCTTTGGAGGGGAGACGAGTCTACATAACGAGCTGAGCTGCGTTCACAGCTCTCTGTAGTTCCTTGTAGTCACAGGCAGGGCAGTTGCCATACCAAGCCAAGATGCATCTGGATAGGATGCTCCCTGCGCTGCATCTCTAAAAGTATGTTGAGCCTGAAGGGGCATGCCGGAATTCTTTAACCTCCTGAAGAAGTAGAGGCAACCGTGCACTTTCTAAGGCCACAGCTTCATTGTGGTTGCACAAGGATGTTCACTTCTAAAGCACTGAATCTCTCAATCCTCTTGACCTCAGGATTTTGATGTAAACAGGTGCATGTGCACCGCTCACACACTTCCGAAATTCAATAAATTGCAAAGGTAGTCCATTGCTGTGTTGCAAATACTTAATGGATTCCTTGAAATGACTCTAACCTGCACCATGTGGATGACATAAATTCTTTGTCTAAAATGGGATGATAACCATTTAGTAATGTAAATAATTATTTAAAATGCTTTACTCATATCTATTACTATGTGATATGCTAGAAACCTGTTCATACAACTCCAAAACTACAAGTAAAATGAGTGCAATAATTTTATGCATATTTCTGAGTGCAACATAAGTGCAACATGCAAAATCCTTCTGCAGCAGAATTTTCAAGCTCATGGGTCTGGACATGATAGTTCTTATTATTCATGAAACAACCAGATTTTATTAACCTTGTTGCATACGAAACCATAAGATCCAAAAGACTATCGTTCAGTTTGCACTCTTTGTCCTCACCGAGGTCTCCGACTTCTTACAACCATGAATGCAATCTTACAAGAGAGCCTTGGAAGTTTTGTCCCTGGGGGTCAAGTCTGTAACTGACTTTAGGATCATTCCCAGTTGCTGTTTCTGACCTCTGGCATATTTTACACTGCTGCATTAGTGAAATCACCTAAATTCAATAGTAAAAGCAGATGAGACTTCACCTACTTTCCATCAGCCACTGAAGGCAGAGTATGCATGGGGATTTTAGTGTTTTGCAGGCTATCCCATGGTTCAGAGACTGCACTCTATTTTATTATAGAGACTGCCCTGGCAGCTGCCCGGAAGGTCTCCATGACTCCAATGTGGGTACAAAGAATATGCCCTCTTTGGGCACTTTCTTCACCAGCAGTCCTAGCTCATTTGACCCTGTCATCGGTGCACCAGTAATTCAGCCAGAAGCAACATTTCTCTGTCGCATGTATTGTGCAGTGTGTCATTTTTGTGAAACTGCCAATAGGTGTTCTCATTCTTTTTGCAATGCTCACATCCAACATTAATGTAACCCATTATGTTATTTTAGTACCATGAAACAATGTGAAGCGATTCCTGGTCAATTAATCTTGGTAGCGATTAACATTGATTTAGCATATGCAATGGAAAAGGAAGTATAAGGATCTGGAAACCATGTAGTCTCTCTTTTGCTAATACATGAAATCTCAATGTTTATGTATCTCAGAATCAGTTTTAAGAATCCTCGAAACACCAGGGTTTTCTACTTTTTTTAAGGAAAGGTCTTTCATAGTTTGGTTTACCAATTGACAAATTCTGGCTTGTAACCTCAGGAAACAACATGGAAAACCTTGAACATTTTTGCCATTCATTTCAAGAACGTAATTTCAATTTAATCCTTCTGCAATGAATATGTTTGATGTACTCCTGGCCAGTTATATTTGAATTTGCAACTATTCACAGTCAGCTTCGTAATGTATATCTTCACCTATGCATTATATTTTTCACAGCCTTTGCCTAAATTCTTAGTTGCTGTCTCCTAAATGAGGATAAGTAGAAAGTGTGCTTCTGCTTACTATCCAGAACATGTGACATTTAAGTTGTAACATTGATAGTGTTGAAATCATACAAAAAGACCACCCGTTAACATATACTGTAACCACTAAAGCCACCATTAAACATCTAGAACTTTAAAGCGGCGGGAAGAGAGAGAGCAGCGCGCCTGCGCATGTACAGCCCTCTGGTGAAAAATGATATCGTATCTATTAAATAGGGGCTGTGGACAATTCTGATTTGATGGAGAATGGACATGAAAGCACAGAGGAACATCTGGAGAAATTATTGAAACGCTCGTTTGCTGCTGTCGTTACTGCATGGTGGGGAATCTTTCGGAGGGTAGGCCTCAAAATCCCCGGCTTTGCCTGCTGTTGGTGACCGAGGTTGAGGTCGAATCGTTTGGACAGAGATGGCGCTCAGTACTCAGTGTCGGAGAGCTGATCAGAGCTCGAAGTTTTTGGATGACTCAGAGTCGGACCGTGGTCGGCATGGCAGGGAGAGTTTTTCTTCCTTCTCCCGTCTGCGTGAGATGTGGGACATTTGAGAGACTTTGAACTTTTACTGTGCTCATGGACTTCTTCATCAAGTTATGGTATTGTTACACTATTGTAACTATATGTTATAATTATGTGGTTTTGTCAGTCTTTTCAGTCTTGGTCTGTCCTGTGTTTTGTGATATCACACCAGAGGAAATATTGCGTCATTTCTTAATTCATGCATTACTAAATGACAGTAAAAGAGGACTACGTGTCTTCATAATCTAAAAAGAATTTTGATTAAATTGTTCTGTCTTGTCAGTAAAATTTAAAGATTTCAGCATTGATACCAACTGCACCATTTCCTCTGCTGCTCGGCATAAGATAAGGATTTCCTCTGTAGTCATATTAAATCTTAGGGTTGAACTCCTTTTTATCATTGATCAATTTAACCAATCATGACATACAATTAATCTGAAGGTTTGGTTCTTTATCACCTCGGGTATCTCCTTCTTCTTAAGAACTATTTTTCTGTCTTTAATCACAAAAATGCAGTTGACCTTTTCTTTGAAAATCTCTAATTGTATGTTGCCCTTTGCTGCAATGAACAACAAACCATTACGTATAATGGCTAATTTCTCCTCACTGTGCTTATTGTTAATATTTGCATCAGTACTTGTCTCTCATGTTAAATGATTTTACAGAATTTGAAATGTGGTTTGACTTTTATTTTAGTTGCCAAGAACTGTATCATATTTTCCTATTGACTTGATGCTGCATCCAGAATACATTGCTATCTTTGGTCAGTTGATAAATTCTGTCTTTAAATACAGTAAATTGACTATTCTAATTCAATGTTGATGCCTCTTGTGCTATCTTTTATCTTGAGTTTTGTTACATTTTTAATAAAATATCCAGACTAAATCTCTTCCACAAAATAAACCATTTTCTCAGATTACTCTTTCATTTTGTTACCATATTTTAACCAATCTTTTCTTCTGTCAGAACACTTTTGAATTGGTTTGATATTCTGTGATAAAATAATTTTATTTTTCGCCCCATGTAGATATGTGGCTACACTTTGGATATGTGATCTTTTACACAATTTAATTTAACCATGTTTATGAATCTAACCATGACTGATTACCATGAGCTCCTGGTCTTCACGTGTGGCTTAGCTACTAAGCCCAGCGGAACCGTCTCTACTGACAGGAGAAGGGGAAAAGGTGGGTTACTGGTGCCTTAAAACCAGTCACTTCGGGCAGATGGGGCTCATCAGCCATGGTTGCCAGCTCATCTCAGAGATGGAAAACTCTCATCTCTAACCTCCACTGCCTTGTGACTATACCCACTCATGGGGAAGGATTCAGGAGTAAATCCTGAGAGAAAAATCCAAAGCTGGAGTCCCTCAGGCAGCCCTACGTTAAGTTCAATGCTGACTGGCAACTCCTGCAAAGCCGCTGGTATCAAAATGTTTCGGTCTCTGCTGTTCCTTTGGGTTCATCAGATGCGTGGAGAGGGGGAGCTTGCTACATGGGCAACAGCTTGCTCTCCATATCGTACTGCCCAGGCTTGCGTATCTAGACAGCTAGGATGCAATATCCATGGTCAACTCTGACCAACGGAGGGCTCAGAAGTTACCATGACTTATTGCTTAGATCTGTATGATCTTTTCCTTACAGTGGATAAAGTGTTTTCCTTTGCATGCATATTATTTATAGAACAAACAGTCAAGCCATTTATTACTCTGACCGCCCACGTTATCCAAAAATTACTGTAATTCTCTAGCTTTTTAGAATTTGGGTTTAAGTATTTAGCTTTTATTATATCATCTTATATTTAATAACTGCAGATAGTGACCTAAAATGGCAAGGTATGAGTTGATCTTTAAGCCAGGTGGCAATGTAGTTTGTGGGGAAGACACAGAGCGGCTTCAGGGGGTTAGTGTCATGCAGAGTGAACAGACAAGGACATGACCAAAGCTACATAATGTGTATAGATTTGAGGTCATTCACTTTGGTAGAAAAAAAAATGTAGAAAGTTGAAAAGACTAAGTTCAAAATGACTCGGGGGTCCTCATATACAGATCACTTAACATAAATGGGCAGTACAGCAAGCAATTAGGAAGAGATTTATTGCATGAGAATTTGAGTACAAGAGTAAAAACATAGTCTACAAACTTTGTAAAATACAGGGGAGATTCCATCTGGAATTTTATTCACAGGTCTGGTCATATGCACGTGCAATAGAGGAATTCCAAGAAAGATTTTGCAGATTGATCCTCTGAAAGGTGGTTTCTCACACAAGAAGAGGCTAATCTTAGAAGAGTTTTATGTGAAACATGCATAATTCTTAAGGGGCTTGTTGCAATAATGATTCCCCTGGATGGGTGCCTAGAATCACTGGTTACCACCTTAAAATAAAGAATAAACCATTCAGGACTAAGATGAGAAGATAGTTGGAATTCTCTGCTCAAGAGGACCGTAGAAACTCAGTCGATGAGTACGTTTCAGCTATTAAGGAAATCTTGATTTACGGGTCTAGTGTAAGAGTTTTTTCAGCTATTATGGAAATCTCGATTTACGGGTCTAGTGTGAGAGTTTTTGTTAGATTTTCAGCTGTTAAGGAAATTTCGAGATCTGGGTCTAGTATAATTATTCTTATGATGTAGCAGCGAGCAGTAAATTAAGAAACACCCAACCTCAGAATGCCTGTTTGCATTTATCCTATCTATGCCCCTCATCATTTAGTCTGCCTCTATCAAGTATCCCCTCATTCTCCTACACTCTAAGGAATAAAATCCTAACCTGTTCAACTTTTCCCAGTAACTCAGGTCCACAAGTTGCAGCAACATCCTTGTAAATTTTCTCTGCACTTTTTTAATCTTATTGATAACTTTCCTGTAGGCCGGTGACCAGAACTGCACACAATACTACAAGTTAAGCCTCACCAAAGTCTTATACAACTTCAACATAACATCCCAACTGCTGCACTCAGCAGGCCAATATGCTTAACGGTCTCTTTATGACCCTATCCACCAGTGAAAGCAATGTGTCCTGAGGACAGAATTCCAGAGAGGATGTGGTGGGAACATCCTAAGGGAGTAGGCTCTTTACCAATGGACAGGCCTTGACCTCCTTCACCGAGGTTCCCAACTCATCCCGAGTGGCTATGCATGGGCAATGCTACACCTCTGTTAATTAAGTGCTGAAAACTTATCATCACTAAGATAGCTAATGAAAAAGAAGCTTCACAAGAAAGTGCTAAAAAAATACACTTTCTGTTCATTGCAGAACACTCTGCGGATTTTGGAACATGTTTGAGTAGTCAGCAGCCAGACTCCCAATGTCAGCAGACTGTCCTTTTAAAAAAACCACAAAAACTACAATGTGCTCCTAGTTCTACTGAGACTGATGCATGGCAATTATATGTGGTGCTTTCCTCCAATTTTTGTTAATGTGGGAGGAAAGGGAAGATGTCATACAAAGCCTGCCAGATCTATCAGAAGATCAACTACCTACTGAGAATGAGGGACTGAAAAACAAAAGTGAGAATGAATCAAAAAATAGTCTTACTGAAGTTAATGAGGTTGAAAGCTGAATAATTCCAAGGACCTGATGACTTACCTTCCAGAATTTTGAAGGACTTGCTTTTGGAGATGGTGTTATTGTCTTGCAAAGTTTTACTGACTGGAGGGTAGCAAATGTGACTGCATTAGTTAAGAAAGGTGGAAGAGAGTAAATGGAGAAAAAACAACCTGACATCTGTGGAAGGGAAAATTCTGGAAGCAATAATGAAAGAAGTAATAATGGAACCAACATTTGAATTTGGATGTGATTAGTAGAATAGATATTGGGGAAGCAGTGGACGTAGTTGGAAGCATATTAACAAGATTGGAACATATGGAGATGGGGATATATATTGATGTTGAGAAGGAATCGAGAAATGGAAACTGACAGTAAGTAAACAGTGGGACTTAAATAATAGTTCTCAGGCTGACAGGTTGTGACTGGTAGGGCACGGCAAGAATCCAGGCTTAAGTCCCAGGTATTCACAATCTACGGAGTGCAAAAGACACTGCAGGCCAGATCAGACATGATCTTATTGAATGGCAGAGCAGGCACGATGGGCCAGATGGCTTACTCCTGCTCCCATTTCTTATGTTCTTATGCAGTTGTTAAAATCTGGAGCAGCAAACAATCTGCTGTAGGAACTCAGCGGGTTGGCTAGTACCTGTGGGAGGGTGGGAGGAATCTTGACATTTCAGGTTGAAAATCTGCATCAGGACTGCATCGTCTGAGAAAGAATACAAGGCTGTAGTAGTCAGTCTTCGCAAGAATGGTGTCAGCGAGGAAGATAGCAGTAGAATGGTAGAAACTACGGAGGCGGATTGATGAGGGAGGCTCTTACATAATTCCTGCCAAAGAAAGGAGGAAAACTTCTTCAAAGTTTGCTCGCCACAGAGAGATTTTGTCTTGGAGTGGTGGTATGGAGACACAAGGGACTGCAGATACTGGAATCTGGTGTATCAAACAGTTTGCTTCAGAATCTCAGGGAGTCAAGCACCTTTGATTGAGGGGACCAAATGTCATATTTCAGAATTTACTTAAGATGCTAATCTAGGTAGAATAATGAGTACGCAGAGTCATGGGCAAGCTGCCTGAGTGGTGGAGAACATGACAGATTGAATATAATGTGGAAAACTAGAAGATTATCTACACTGGCACACATGAAAGAAAAGTGAACTGTGTGTTAATCAGTGTAGATTTGGTAGTGCTGATGTTCAAAGTGTCACAAGTTGCTGAAATTATTATGAGAGAATTTGAATACAAGGAAGAGGATATCTTAATGCAACAATATAGGCCTGCATGAGACCATGTCAAGAGTATTGTGTACAATTTTGGTCTCCTTACCCAAGGAAGATGCCATAAAGAGAGTGCAGTGAAAATTTATTTGTTTGATGTATTTGCCATCATGACAGATTGCATAGATTGAGACTAAGTATAAAAGATAAGATGCAGTCTCATTTAAACAGATGAAAGAGCTTGGTGGGCAAGATGCAGGGAACATGTTTCCCCTCCAGAGACATGGAGAACAACAGGACAAAAGTCCAGAACATGGGGTCAGGCTACTAAGGACTGTGATGAGATGAAATCTCTTCACTCAGAGGGTGGTGAACCTTCTGAATTCTCTATCTCAGAGGCTTGGTCATTGTGTGGATTCAAAAGAGAAAGTTGTAGGTTTTAGGATATCAGAGGCATCGAGAGATGAGGGAATGTCTGGAAAATGGCACTAAGGCAGATGATCAACTGTGATCTTAATGACAATGGAGCAGCCTCCAAGTGTTGGGCCGCCTACTTTTTTTCTTATTTATGTTTTTTGTTGTTGATTGAATAATGACATTGTTTGGCATGCGCGTGAGACTGGGAAAATCCCAGGAGCACTAATGTGAATAGCATATGGAAGTGTCAGATCCAGGTACACATCTGGCATGATTTCAGCAGGAAGAGATCTCTGGGGTAAAGCAGAAACCAGATCAAACACCACTCAAAAAATGAACACCATGCATTATCCACATAACATAATTGTCAGTGACACCCCACAAGGGATAAAACAGAGTGCACCAGCAAGATCACTGGCCGCTGTGAATCAGCAGCAACAAAAATCTCACAAAGGAATGAGAAAATTAGCATATCAGTCTCGATAGCGCTTAACACAGAGAGGAAATCTGCTGTCCGTTTCTTGAATTCCATTTTTGATTTGCTGTTGGACGATGTCAAGGTAGAACCTAACAATCTCACTCCCCTTACTGGTGGAGAAATAGAGGACACAGGTGCACAACTGCCAGCAAAATGAAAATATGCAAGGAAACCAGAAAGGAACAAATACATTTTTAAAGTAAGTATGATACCAATTTTGCTTCTTCACAATTTCATATGGTCTTTTATAATTCTCAAAATGCCATCATCCTCTCAAAATACAGTAAACTACACAGGAGTTTTAACTCAAGCTATTTATAAAACCCCAGCTGGTAGGAACATAATTAAGCAAAAATAAACAAAATTGCTATTTGCACTTAAAAAGATCTTTGCTGCTTTAAGTGGGGCAAAGAGACTGATGCTTTGAAAAGCAGGTTAGACTTGATGGGCTGAATGGTTATCGTCTATGTTGTAAAAAATATATGCAAACTAGGACTGCTCTGTGACCTGACATGCTATTTGCTTAATGCCTTTGGTTTACATAGTTCATCTTTGTGGATGACACCAAGATTGGGGTGCACTGGTCAGGAGGGACGATTATCTGAGCTTGCAGCGGGATCTGGACCAGCTGGAAAAATGGGTGAAAAATGACAGATGGAATTTAATGCAGACAAGTGCAAGATGTTGCACTTCGTTAGGACCAACCAGGGTAGGTCTTACATAGTGAAGGGTTGTGCACCGAGGAGTGCAGTAGAACAAAAGGATCTGAAAATATAGATCCAAAATTCATTGAAGGTGGCGTCACAGGTAGAGAGGATCATAAAGAGAGCTTTTGGCACTTTGATCTTCATTAATCAAAGTACTGAGCACAGGAGATGAGATGTTATGTTGAAGTTGTATAAGACATTGGTGAGGCCCAATTTGGAGTATTGTGTGCAGTTTTGGTCGCCTACCTACAGGAAAGATTGACAGAGTACAGAGAAAATTTACAAGGATGTTGCCAGGATTTGAGGAACTGAGTTATAAGGGAAGATTGAATAGGTTAGGACTTCATTCCTTGGAATATACAAGATTGAGGGGACATTGGATAGAGATTACAAGATAGTGTTGGCGTGTGGCCAAGTGGTTAAGACGTTGGTCTAGTGATCTGAAGGTCGCTAGTTTGAGCCTTAGCTGAGGCAGCGTGTTGTGTCCTTGAGCAAGGCACTTAACCACACGTTGCTCTGCGATGACACCGGTGCCAAGCTGTATCGGCCCTAGTGCCCTTCTCTTGGACAACGTTGGTGGTATAGAGAGGGGAGACTTGCAACATGGGCAACTGCCAGTCCTCCATACAACCTTGCTCAGGCCTGCGCCCTGGAAACCTTCCAAGGCACAAATCCATGGTCTCACGAGACTAACGGATGCCTAAGAAGATAGAGTAAACGCAAGCAGGCTTTTTCCACTAAGGTTATGTGGAACTACAGCTAGAGGTCATGGATTAAGGGTGAAAAGTGAAAAGTTTAAGGGGAACAGAGGATCGTGAGTGTGTGGAACAAGCTGCTAGCATAAGTGGGGCACGCAAGTTTGATTTCAATGTTTAAGAGAAGTTTGGGTAGGTACATGGATGGTAGGGATATGGAGGGCTATGGTCCTGGTGCAGGTCAATAGGAGTAGGCAGCTTAAATGATCTGGCACAGAGGAGATATGCCAAAGGGCCTGTTTCTGTGCTGGACTTTTCTATGATGCTTTGACTCAATCTCCAAATTAAAAATAGTGATTGCCCTAGCATCAAGTGGTTTGCATAAAAAAGTTTAAATATTTGCTGTTTCTCGTATGTCTTTGCATGCCTGTGCAGACCAACATGGCTGGGTTGTTCAAGGGCAGCTTTAACCTCTTACTGCTGGGATCTGAGGTTTCTACCTACTTCAGAAAGGCAGCAATCACACTAGTGTCCAAGAAGAGCAGGTGAGCAACCTCAACAACTATTAACCAGTAGAACTCAACTCTACTGTAATGAAGTGTTTCAAGAAGTTGCTTATAGCTGGAATTAACTCCAGCCTGAGGACGGACCTGGATCTGCTGCAATTAAATAACAACTGCAACAAGTCTACAGCAGATTCTATCTCAATGATGCTTCATTCTGCGTAAACAGTTGTTTATCAACTGCAGCACAGTCTTCAATACCACCATCCCCCAATATTAATCACCAAACTTTTAAACCTGGGACACTGCACCTGAATCCTCAATTTCCTCATCAGGAGACCAATGTCAATACAGATCAATGATAACATCTCCTCTTCCCTGAGAATCCACCTGGGCACACAAAGGTGTGTGCTTAGTTCGCTGCTCTATTGTCTACACTTACGACTTAGTGCTGCCCAAACACCATTCATAAATCTGCAGACTATTGTTGGTAAAATATTAGATGGCAACGAGATGATGCACAGTGATGGGCTAGCTGAGTGGTGTTGAAACAACAATCTCACACTCCACATCAGCAAGACCAAGGAAGGGGGAGTCGGGATAACATGGCACCAGTCGTCATTGCACTGGAGAGGGTGAGCAGCTTTAAGTCGCTGAGTATTAACATCTCCGAGGATCTGTCCTGGGCCCAGCACATTGATGCAAACCTGGAGGAGGCATGTCAGCAGCTCAACTTTGTTAGGAGTTTGAATAGGAATAAATGAATCTGAATAGCTTTGGTATGTTACCAAGGACTTTTGCAAAATGCCTTCTTCTCATTTTCACCATCAGGAAGAAGATACAGTAACCTAAAGACACACAGAAACAGCTTCATCCCTCTGCTGTGAACATTTCGGAATGATCCATGAACACTACTTCATTATTCATGTTGTTTTTGCACTATATTTATATATTTAGTGTTTTATAGTAGTTTTATGTGGGCACGTGGCCAAGTGGTTAAGGCATTGGACTAGCGACCTGAAGGTCGTGAGTTTGAGCCCCAGCCAAGGCAACGTGTTGTGTCCTTGAGTAAGGCACTTAACCACACATTGCTCTGCGATAACACTGGTGCCAAGCTGTATGGGTCCTAATGCACTTCCCTTGGACTATATTGGTGTCGTGGAGAGGGGAGACTTGCAGCATGGGCAACTGCTGGTCTTCCATACAACTTTAACCAGGCCTGCGCCCTGGAGAGAGAAGACTTTCCGGGCACAGATCCATGGTCTCGCAGGACTAATGGATGCCTTTTTATTTTTTAATTATAGTAGTTTCATATCCTTGCAATGTACTGTTGCTACAAAACTCCTGGTCATATAAGGGTATGATAATAAACCTGATTTTTGAAACGCCTGACTCTGATTTTTCAGCTTTAATCCTTTCTCCACTCTCCTTCTCAGTTTCCCTTTATATTATTAATTTTTTTTGCAATCATACCTTTCTTTTAGATATCATTTTGAGTAATCTCTTCCAGTAATTTTCTTTGCGGAGTCATTCCAGTAGCTGTGTGTTACATGACGTTGGGGGCAACATACAGTATAATTTCTAAGCTGTGACCTAACATGAACACATTACTCCAAAGGGCATATAACTAGGGGTTTTCACAGCTTAATATAGGTTTTAACATATGTACTTTAATTCTTTATATCTAAAAATTAGCATTCCAATCATATTTTAAAATAATTTAATCTGTTGGCCACATTTTCTCCTCCCCTTAATTTAAAGCATCAACATCTCTTTGCAGTTTCTTGTTTTTGAAAACTTTGCTTACAATTTCATTCAACTTTGAGCTATCAGCAAACTGGGATATTTGGCTTTCAATTCCTGCAACTAAGTATTTAATAAGCATATGATTCCTGTAGGACTGCTAATATTACGGAGCAACTACGCCATTCATAATTGAATCCTTTTCTGTTTCTTAATTCTACCCCAAAATTCACCATTATCTGCTTAGCTCTTATTATGTAACATCCTTATCATATACAGAAAATAATTTCACCTATCATCACCAGTGTCTGTCTTCCTCTAACAGATTGTCTAACCTTCCTATGACATAGCATATTCAGTGCTAAATCTGAACTTTCTTCTAGCCGTACATTATTTATGGTTATCATTTTGTAATCTCTATGTTTAATATGTGCCTTGTAGTTGTTCTTTATACTCCAGGCATTTGAATGAATAAACGATTCTCACAACCTACCTTCTGTGCCCCTTATTTCACGTCTTATCCTCTCGCATTTAATTTTTTATTACCTTTTGTTTTCCTCCTCATTGACTAATGTACAACTTATATTCTTCTATTTCCTTTCTTTTCATATGCTTAAGGATTATTACCTACACCACCTTCTCACCCTTCTAGCACAACTGCAACACTCTCATGCCATCCTACAGCTTTGGGTAGACCCATTAGACCATCAGATATAGAAGCAGAATTAGGCCATTTGGCCCATCAAGTATGCTCCACCATTTCATCATGGCTGATCCAATTTTCCTCTCAGCCCCAACTTCCTGCCTTCTCCCTGTATCCCTTGATGCCCTGACCAATCAAGAATCTATCCACCTCTGCCTTAAATATACATAGATTTGGCCTCCACAGCTGCCTGTGAAAAGAGTTACACAGATTCACCACTCTCTAGCTAAAGAAATTCCTCCTCATCTCTGCTCTTAAAGGACGCCCCTCTATTCTGAGGCTGTGGTCTTAGACTCTCCGATCAAAGGAAACATCTTCTCCACACCAATACTATCAAGGCCTTTCACCATTCGATATGTTCTAATGAGGTCACCCCTTCATTCTTCTGAATTCTGCCCATAACCATCAAATGCTCTTCATCTGACAAGCCATTCAATCCCAGAATCATTTTCATGAACCTGCTTTGAACCCTCTCCAGTTTCAGCACATCCTTTCTAAGGTAAGGTGTCCAAAACTCCTCACAATACTCCAAGTGAGGCCTCACCAGTGCTTTATAAAGTCTCAACATTACATCCTTGCTTTTATATTCTAATTCTCTCAAAATGAATGCTAACATTGCATTTGCCTTCCTCAACACAGACTCAACCGGCAAATTAACCTTTAGAGAATCCTGCACAAGGACTCCTGAGTCCCTTTACGCCTCAGATTTTTGTACTTTCTCTCCATTTAGAAAATAGTCAAACCTTTCATTTCTGCTACCAAACTGCATGACCGCATTGTATTCCATCTGCCATTTCTTTGCCCATTCTCCTAATCTCTTTAAGTCCTTCTGTTTTTGAGGCCTCTCTACTTTCTCAAAAACTGCCTGCCTCTCCACCAAACTTCACATTGTCTGCAAACTTTGCAAAAAAGTCATCAATTCCAACATCCAAATCATTGACATATAATGTAAAAAGAATCAGTCCCAACACAGACCCCTGTGGAGCACCACTAGTCACCGGCAGCCAACCAGAAAATGACCCCATCCCAAATGACCATTTTTCCCCCCCTTTTATTAAGCATTCGAAATAAACAGGACTCTTGCATCCCACACAATACTGCAATGCAAGAAACTGATCCAGAATTGTTGTCAATTATATTCTCTGTGATGGATCACGTGAATAATTAAGCTACTTATGAATATTTTGTTTACTGATTTAGACATGTTCCTTAAAATAAAACAATTGATTTATTTCTGAAAATAGCTTTTTCATGGAACTTTGAGTTAGAATTATTGAAATGTCAATATTTATTTCCACATCTCTCTAACCATACCTATAAAGAGATCATTACACAGCAAAGGATGATCAAAGTAGCCGCAAACTACAGTAATGCATTTTTCTGAAGAAATAATGCAGATTTTGAAATGAGTTGTACAGACTATAATGGAAACGTATGTAAAGGATGGGAAGTTATTGAATGGTTTATTGTATGTATTTATTTTTGAATAAAGTATATCTTGAAATAAAAAAAATCATGTCATGAAACAGAGACAAGATGTAGTCAACCAAAGAAAACAATATATCTGGGGCTTTGTTGCTCCTAGAAAGTGATCGGTATCCTGATTTCTGCAATATGAAGCTGTGTCACCTGTGCAATCACCAAGAAATGTAAGCTGAAAATAATACATCTTGTGCTTATTTATTTACATTTTTTATATCAATTTCACAAGAGTGGAATTGTATTGCATATCCCAGATGTCTGGAGGTAATTGTGAATTTGATAGAGCTGAATTTCCGTTATCCAAACAACCATAACTGAGGGTTGCCTGTATTCCCTGTGGCTTTTATCATCAACATATCCAGCTAAAAAGTAAGTCTTACTTTTAATGCTTCTCTGCTCTCTTTACAAGACTTTAAAAACTAAATGAGTAGTATACTCAGTCTGAAATCCAAAAATTTCTGAAGCTGAAAAGCTGAAGTTAAAATCGAAAATGCTGGAAATGCTCAGTATGTCACGCTGCATGGGTAGAAATGGAAAGGGAAAAAAATATGAATTACTCATCATTTACCTCCTCCTTGGCCGAATCCTTATCCAGGCATCTAGTTGTAGCCTTACCAGCCAGCCTAGAGGAAGCGACCTTTCAGCATTCAAACTGTCTATCTCAGAATCTGTCTTAATTATACTGCATCTCATTCTTCTAAAATCTCGTTCGTTTTGATCTTAATAAATCTATCATAAGAAATACACTCTCATGCTAGGAATATACCCTAGATCGGGGTTCCCAACCTTTTTTGCAATGCCGACCAGTTTCATATTGACAATATTCTTACGGACCGGCCGACCTGGGAGTTGGGGGGGGGCGCGGGTGCTGGGGTTGCCAACGGACAAGAGTAGCAGTCAAATACAGGCCAGGCAGCATCTCTAGGAAGAGGTGCAGTCGATGTTTCAGGCCGAGACCCTTCGTCAGGATGAAGGGTCTCGGCCTGAAACATCGACTGCACCTCTTCCTAGAGATGCTGCCTGGCCTGCTGCGTTCACCAGCAACTTTTATGTGTGTTGCTTGAATTTCCAGCATCTGCAGAATTCCTGTTGTTAGCAGTCAAATACATTGTGTTTACCCTGAAAGACTACAATGACCATGAAGCCTTGCACGGGCACTAGTGTGCATGTGTGACTTGCACATGCGAGTACGTGCTGATTTTTTTCTACAAACCATTGCTGGTGATTCTGTTCGGGTGGGGGTGGCGGTGTTAATCACGACCGGAATATAGGTGATAAGTGGCTAATACACTCAATTTCATTTCTAAAAGGGTTTATCTAACGAATTTAATATTAAACATGCAGCGCATATTTTCCTCACATGAATATAGTGATAAGTCAATTATCAGGGGAGGACAGGGGAGCTTGAAGTAAGTGTTGAACGAACTTCCAGTAGAAGTGGTAGAGGCAGGTTCGATATTATCATTTAAAGAAAATTGGATAGGTATATGGACAGGAAAGGAATGGAGGGTTATGGGCTGAGTGCAGGTCGGTGGGACTACGTGAGAGTAGCGTTCGGCACAGACTAGAAGGGCAGAGATGGCCTGTTTCCGTGCTGTAGTTGTTATATGGTTATATAAAGTCAATAGCATTATAACATTTTAAGTAACGTTTGGATATTAAACACACAGCACATATTTTCCCCGTATGAACATATAAAATCATTGCAACACACCAATATTGCTGAATCAGTGGGAGCCCTGGGCTTCTTTCCCTGCAACAAGATGGTGCCATCGAGGGGTGATTGGAGACAGTGATACTCGAAGGGGGTTCCTTATGTCCAGTCTATTCTGCAATTTAGTTTTCACTGCATTCATTGCAGAGATATGTTGGAAATGGAAGCAACGTTTTCAGTGCTTTCGTGGCTGTCTCAGGATATTTAGCCTTGACTTTGATCCAGAATGCTGGCAGATGTTATGTCAAACATACCTTTCAGCCTGCCGTCATTTGCAAGCTCGAGGAATTGATCTCCTTCCCGCGCTGACATAGATGACGCACGGGTAATGACCACTCATGCACTCAAGCTCAACAGTGTGTGACAAGGAATGAGGAAAGGTGCAGCTGATTCATATCGCCAAATCATATCGTTTCCCCGATGGTTGGGGACCGCTGCCCTCGATTATGTGGACTACAAGGAAAGATAACGTTATTTTGGTTAGAGAAATTAAAATTGCAATAGTTAATCCAAATAGATACCACAATATCCTTGTAACACTTTATCAAGACTTCCAAATCTTTGTATTCCACCCACACCTCTCCATCTTTGCATTAAAGGCCAACAGCTTACTTATATGTGAATCTTCAGTGTAAGCAATATATTTTCAGATATCCAATACTTTAAAGAAGTGGATGATGAGGAGTTGTTTAAAATTATTTCTTTCTGTGATGGAGGTGCTTTCAAACAGATATTTCTGATCGGCAACACAGAATAATGGTGGCAGTGTCCTGTTGCTAATTGATTCCTGTACCTTCATGTTTAACTCTTGCAGCTCGGAATTCCATGAAGACTCTGAGCACCAACCGACCAACTCTTTCTGCACTACACTGATGACTGCATTGGTGCTGCGTCATGCACCCCGCTGAGCTTGGCAATTTCATCAACTTTGCCCCAGCTTCGACCCTGCCCTTAAATTCACTTCGTCCTTTTTTGACCCCTCTCTCCCTTTTCTCGATTTCTCTAATTCCACCTCTGGTGACAGATTGAATATTGATATCTTTTATCAACCTACTGATTCTCACAGGTATTTTGACTATACTTCTTCCCGCTCTTTCACCTGTGAAAATGTCACTCCCTTTTCTCAGTTCCTCAATCTCCACTGCATCTATTCCCAAGATGAGGATTTCCTCTCCAGAGCAACAGAGATCTCCACCTTCTTCAAAGAACAGAGTTTTTCATCTTTCAACATTGATGCTGCCCTCACCTGCAGCTCCTCAAATTCCTGGACATCCACCCTCACCCCATTTTCCTGTTACCTTAGCAGGGATAGAGTTTTACCCCATAAGCTTCCGCATTCAGCATAAGTAGAATAAGTGCAAAACCTGCCCATTCACTTCCTCCATCACCACCATTCCTGGCCCCAAATAGATCTTCCAGATGAGACAGCACTTCACCTGTAAGTTTGTTGGGGCCACCTACTGTATCTGGTGTACCCTGTGCAGCCCTTTCTACATCAATGAGACCTGATGTGGATCGTAGGAACCACTTAATCAAGCACCTTCATTCCATCTGCAACAGGGACAGTTTCCCAATGGCCACCTCTCTCTGGTGTTCATCCTCCTTCCCTTTCTCACATGGTCCACTCTCATCTCCTATCAGACTCTTCCTCAGCCCTTTACCCTTTCCACCTATCACCTCCTAGCTTCCCACTTCATCTCCCCTCCTCCACCCACCTTCCTTCCCCCTCACCTGGCTTCACCTTCCAGCTGGTACTCCCTCCCTTCACTCCAACTTCTTACTTCTTCCCACTTCCTTTCCAGAACTAACGAAGAGTCTTGGCCTGAAACATTGAGTCTTTATTCCCCTCCATTGTTGCTGCCTAACCTGCTGAGTTCCTCCACCATTTTGTGTGTGTTACAGTTATTTGCGTATTGTTTTAAAGAATATTTTGTTTTCCTGTTACTCCTACCAATGTTTTACATTACAGAGAAAACAGAAGAGAGGCACAATATACTGAAACTGATGAGTTCTGCTGCAGGGTTTCGAACTGAAATGTCAACAATTCCCATCTTCACACAGAGTTCTTCCAGCAGATTATTTGTTACATTACTTCACATTTTATATGATTATATATTACCTAGCAACTTCTTAAGCACTCTCTTAACTAGTCTATATCCCTTTGCAAATCCTTAGGCTAGAAATTTGCATTGGTAATTTTCTTTCTGTACTACATCTCTGAAATATCACTTACTTCTGAAGTGAATTTTGTGGTCTCCAAAGGTTAACTCAGTCCCCTCAGGTCCTGATTGACTTCTGAATCTGATGTCCAGAAAATTAGATTGTGATGTTCCAAGGTGAAACTTTATTGGGAAGAGTGTGTTTCTGGTATTTTCTTTTCAGCAGCATTATTTAATGGCACTCTGCTCGAATGTGCCTTAAGCTAACTGCACCTCTTCAGTTTTTATAATTGGCTTGATCTCTTCAGGACACCATTATTCCCATGATTTTGTGTTACCCCTGTTACAAATGAAATGAAACATTCAAGTTCTACAATGAACAAAGAAGGCAAGAGACATGAACCATCCTTGGAGGAGCCCATAGGTAGACAAGAGTCTCTCTGTGAATTCCATTGTTTCATCTTTCTGGCAACAGCAGTTGCCATAATGAAGTGTCTAATTAATTCTTTTGACTCAGGGTAGGTAGAGGTTTTTACAGTCTCGCTTTTGTTACCTTGACTTTAATAGTCAAAGTGTGAACAGTCAACATATTTTGATCGTTTTCTCAATTTTATTTGCAAAAGCTTGTAGTTATTATTTTGAAAGCATGATGTCTAATTCGGTCAGGCTGCCCGCAACTTCAATATAGAATGTAATCATCATTTCTTTATGTCCCCTTTCATTTGCACACTTACTTAGCATCTTAATGTCACTAACATTTTCTTACCCCATTTACTGTGACATGTTCTGTGACCAACATCACTGTGTTGCACATTTGATTGGAATAGTAGTATAATTTCCACACTGAAATCATTTCTCCAACATCGCATAATTCTAGATTTGTATATACCATGTCAGAACAATAATTGTTAAATATATTCTTATGAGTGACTCTAGTAAAAATTTGCCACCATATTACAGTACCTTAACTTCAAAACCATTCCAAACTGCCATCAATATACAAATAATAAACCTCGGAACAATTTTTGTGATGAATTAAAAATTTTCAGTGCATTTGTAAAAGTAAAAAATAATGATACCATCATTTACTGAGCAGAATGTAGATGTTGCATTTACTTGAATGTGAATCTTCAGTGTAAGGTGGCAATATATTTTCAGATTTCCAGTATTTTAAGGAAGCAGACAATGAAGAATTGTTTAATAATAATTTCTTTCAGATCTGGGGCTACTTTCAAAGAGACTGCAACATAGGATAATAGTGCCAATGAAGCTATGTTAAAGATCAGCTGTGTCTCACCACTTGTATGGATAGATATCTGTGTTAAACAATAGGACGAGGTCAAATCCAATTGACAGTGATACAAGATGCTGACAGCAAAGTACAAGTAACAACTTGATATTTTCAATTATTCAGTTTCTGATGACTGTGAACTGAATACTAAGATTAAGCATTCTTCTTGCTGTCCATTGCAAATTCTTTAACAAGTTTATCCAGTGGATATGCACTCGCAGTAAGACAGGATGATGCTCTGACAGAGTTAACAATAGGAAGAGAAGATGCGGGAATTAAATAACAGGGAGTTTTCAGTTACTGGTCCAGTGCCTTAAACAGCATCCACACTTGCAGATTTTGTGGCTACCTCTTGTCGTTGCTGCATGTTTCAAACAATAAGTTGGAAAACCACAATAACTTGAGGAAATCACAGAATCAACAGTAAAAATTATTCTTGTATAGAGGATGCAAACTATGGATATTAGCTTTAGTTGAAACAAGCACCCACCTAATAAATTGTGTATTTGAACTGCATTTCAGTATGCAATGAAGGAGGCATTTGTCTCCTTCATTGCATACTGAAATCTACTGCTTTAGGTCTTTCTCCAAGGTGCAGATGCAAAATAAAGTACAGTACTGTAAAACAAATGAAAGTGATGCATGATAATTGCATTGAGATGGTTTCTATAGTATCTACTCCATTTCTAATGATATTGTCTTATCTCTGTAAATTGATAGAAGGTCTTCCTTTCATGTTTGAAAATGAAATTGGTTTGATGTAGAGAGCCTTTAAGTACTCAAAACATATATTGATGGAGCCTGGTGTTTTGAAAAGATACCCATTAAAAAATGAAGAACACACTTACATCGTCCTTAGGAAACTTGGTAAAATCCTGACCTTATTAAGCTATACTGAAATGCCATGATATTTGCAGTGATGCATTGTCATGGAATCACTGAGACAGAGTCATACATACTGACTCAGGCCCTTCAGCCCAATGTGCTTTGCTAACAATAAGTATCCTTATATACAAGTCCCATTTTCCAGCACTAGGCATGTAGCCTTCCACACTTTGGTGATTTAGGTGCTTGGCCTGGAGCCTAATTGACTTGTCATATCTGGTAACTGGAGAATACCCAGTGGTGTAGAATTCATGACCAAATTATGCAGTTGTGATGTCTGCACAAGACCATTCAGATACACCAAGCTATTCTGACATATTTTGTTCACAGTAGTGATTTTCACACACTTCCTTAGGAGGCATGCATCTGCCTGAACAGCAATAGATGTTAAGACACGTCATCAGATTTTGCTCATGGATGAGTCTATGCGTGTTGAGTTGAAACTGGCTACGGCTTTCACTTTGGAAAGAATGGGCACTTTTCCCCATATAAAATCACATGCAATGCTGGAATTAGATGGTTCCCCATCACCCTTGGTATTTCAGAGGTACCCATAATCAGGCTGGGTAATTCCCTAAGCATCTCTGTGCTCACTCTATAGCTTTCAACTCCCGGTTTCTCCCCTATAAATCTTATTTGTGTTTTCTGGAATAGCGCAGGTAACGAACTTGCCCTCTGTGGAGCTGGCATGTATGCCAATCTTTCCCATGGTCTGGCTGCTGTCCTCTAGGGCCATGAGAGGATTCCTACCTCTCAGATACTTGGCCACAATCAGAGACAATGGATGACTGTCAGATGTAGTGAAACAGTTTATTGTTCTGAATGAGATGGCTCGGTCATTAGGGCCTGGGCAGGAATGGGGGATATGTGGGCAGCCACTCTCAGTGGCCACTGATTCTCTGGTGGCCACATATTCAGTAGACCCAAACCTATGACTACCAATGCAAATGCAACGCTCTGCTAGTCAGCCTTGCATTCTGTTTCTGCGTGTCACCTGCAGGATAAAGGAAAAGGATTTGTGAGTATATCCTAATTTGTGTTCATCAGATGTTCCTGCCACAGCTGAATAGCTAATGGTGTGTGTATGCTCATATACAAGTGCACATTGGAACACTGCCAAGTTTGTCAGTAACTAGTAGATCTAATAACATTAACAAGATTTGTGACGTCATTACATTTTTCAAAACTTAGGATCAGATCCTAGAGGCGTAATTTTAAATTTTAATTTTAAGAAAGATAAAGATCTTGCTCTAAGTAAGAATTGGAATTCGATTGTAAACAAGTTGGGAGAGCAGAAGACTGATTGGATGAGGTCTAACCAATCAAAAGAAACGGACTACGGGGGGTATAAATACCAATGGTCTGGACATACCCAGGCGTCATCCCTGAAGAAAATTGCAGTTTGTCATCAAATTGTCGATTATAATCGGTACCTGTACCCAGCTGGAAGCCCAAGAAGAGTTTATTAGCACTTTAAAGACTTCATCAATCCCCTGCTGTTCAGGACCTCTCATGCATTGTCTGTCCAGTTGACTCCAACCTTACACGACATTTCTTATGGATAATGGAGGGTGCTCATTCTCAATTTAGCGTAGTGGTTCCTAAGCCTCACAATGACGGCCTGCTGTAGTTGAATTCAGTTGTCCCCTCAATGGACACATAAGATCTCAATTAGTGCAGATTCAACTGATATGCAGGGCTCTGTGTGTTACTGGGGAAAATGTGATTGCTGCCTCCAATGTCCTTGTATGAGGAGGCAGGAGGAAAATCAGCTTGAATTGGGACAAACTGGATCACTTCAACCTACCGTGCCATTATAACATATGTTTTTGTGGATGGCTGAACTTGCAAACCAAGTAGCCGTTAATCCTGCATATTTTAAAGATATTTGTTTGCAAGAAAAAAGCTAGCAAGACACAAAATCACTTCAATGACAGAAAATTTAAGTGCAATACATTTATTTTACTGTGGTTTTCACAGCAGCTTTTGTCTCCTTCTTCTAATGACAGATATCCAACAACATAGCACTTTTCCATTTAACTGTAATGTTAACCTACCTCACAGTTGCTTTTTATTGATGGTGTGTCCCTTAAGTGACTGAAGTCTTCATTATTCCAGCTGCTGCAAATCTCCTTTGCGTCTGTTTTCTGGATCATAGCTTCTTTAGGAAACTGTGTAGGAATTCTGCATACCAGTGTCAACTCTATTTTACGCAGGGAGACTTGAGGCTCCAATTGCCTTTTAAAGAGGAAAGTTCATTTTGACCAAAGGGAACTAAAGCAAGCAGCCATTCTCTAAACATACAGTTGTGTGTATTACAGCATTTTAACCTGCTGACTCAGTTGCTGCAGTTTGTCTCTGTCCGGTGATGCAGCAGGTGGATGAGTCGTGGCTCAAAGATACTCTTTGGTAGTTAACTCTGCTCCTGGGCATAATGGAGTTGAAGATGATAAAGATTCAGTGCCAATAAACTCTCTGGATGCTAGCATATTTTTACCAGGTTTCTTCTGCTTTCTTGTTTCATCAAAATATCCTAATAGTAGTTTCCTTTTAGGCCTTAATTTGTTGGCATTAGGTTTGCTCTGTTGCTGGTCAGGTCTATAGGAGCAATTGCTTCTTTTCCCCTTGGAAATTCTGCTTTGATTTGCCAGAATGAATTCGGCTCCAATGGACTTTTTCCCATTTCTGGTTGACTCTTGTCTCCTTCTCTGGGAGCTGACCTTTTGATTTCTACTTTTCATTTTAATTTGAGGGTTTGTCCTTTGCATTTCTCTATTAGGACTTGATTTTCGTGCTGTTTCAAGCCCATTTGGCTGAGAACAAAAGCTTTCTTCTTTTTCTGATTCTCACACGGCTGCAGACTATGAAATAAATTGTCATTGAGCCTATAATTACCATTCTCATTCACAGTGGGCCTATTATGTAAATTCAATTTGTTTAACCCTATGACAAGTTTTCACTGGCTGGTTGTAGTCAGCTCTGGCTAGAATTAACAAAATGCAAACAAAAATCTTTCAATAGAGCCTGTATTTTAAAATATACGCTAACAAATTAGTCATAATTAGGCAACAAGCCTGACATTGGCACAGCAGCTCTGACATTCACCGTCAATAAATCCTTCAACAGGTTAGTCATGACATCAACTTCACCCTCCCAGGTATTTGCTTACTGCCAAACAGATCTATGGTGGATGCCATCTCTCTGGCACTACACTAATTTCTGTAGCATCTGGACAGTAAGGACAACTACGTTAAACTATTGTTTATTGATTACAGCTCCGATTTTAATAATATAATCCTAAGCAAACTCATCACCAGACTCCTAGACCTGGGATTCAACACTCATTTGCAACTGGATCTTTGACTTTCTGACCAACACACTGCAACATATGAGCGTGTGAGAACACTCAACACTGGTGGCCTGCAGGGCTAAGTCCTCAGCACTGTTGGATTCTGATGTTCTTTCATTTAGTCAGGAAAGAGACACAAAACTTGTTACTTCGTGATCACTTGATTAAGTGTTAATAGAACAAAGAGAGAGTTGAAAATAGACAGTGACAGAGGTCTACTAGTTGAAGAGTGAAGAGAAGGAGAGTCAAAACATTGAAGAACTAAGGTGGTGCTGGCCTTGTCATAAACTCTTTTGTACTACAGTAAGAAAATTCCATTCAAATTCAAAGACGAGTTAACCAATGTGAAAGCTCTTATTCAAATAATACAGCACCAAGAGAAGCTTCCAGAACTTCCCACAATTACACCAAAATATAATCACTAGTGGGTGGATTGAACAACTGTCTATACGTACAACTGTAATATACATTAGGAAGCATGTTAAGCAGTTACCTGCATATAAGGCCCACTTAAAATACAAGCAGAAAATTAATTATTAAACTGAAAGAAAATAATGATTGGACAGTCAAATCCAACAGCACCCTCCTCTACATCATGAGTGCTCTAACTTCATCCATGAGTTGGCAGGTGATACTGCTGCAGTGGGCTGTAACTCAAATAATGAGTTGCATATAGGAAGGAGATAGAGGACCGAGTGAAATGCTGTCATGACAGCAATGTCAGCAAAACAAATGAGCAGGTTACAGACTTCGGGAAGGTGTCACTGCTCCTGTTCACCGCATTGGTGCTGAGGCTGAGAGGTTTGAGTGATTCAGGTTTCTAGGAGGGAACATCAACAATATCCTGGACCAATCAAGTTGATGCCACAGTCTGGAAAGCTCAGCAGCACCTCTTCTTCCTCAGGAGGCTAAAGAGGTTTGGCGCGTTCCCTTTGAGCCTCGGCAATTTTTATCAATGAGCCATAGGGAGCATCCTATCCCAATGTGTCAGTTTGGTACGGCAACAGCTCTGCTCACGACCGCGAGAAACTACAGACAATCACGAACACATCAAGCACATCATGGAAACCAGAGCCACCCCCACCCCATAGGCTCTTCTACACTCCATACTGCCTCGGTTACTCAACATACTCAAAGACCCCTCCCACCTCAGACATCCCCTCTTCTCCCTCCCTTTCATCCAATACAAGATACAAAAGCCTGAAAGGAGGTACCACTAGGCTCTAGAACGGCTGTTGGGGCACTACTGAATAGTCCTCTAGTTTGAGAAGATGGACTCTTGACCTTCTAATCTACATTGTTATAGCCTTGCAATTTATCGGCTTACTGCACTGCACTTTTTCTGTAACAGAGACACTTTATTTTGTATTCTGTTATTGCTTTCCTTTGTATTACATCAATGTACAGTTGTAATGATTTGTATGGGGACAGCATGCAAAATGTTTGTCATGTATACTTCTATACATGTGACAATAAAGTTCAAAGTACATTTATCAAAATAGATACAGGACTATGCAACTGTCTTTGGTGTATATATATATATACATATAGCCAGGGTGTCTAATAATTTTGCACAGTACTATATTTGTCAACATGGAGCAGAGAGCAAATTTGTAAGTCTGGTGGAAGCAAAGGATGTTAGGAATGGTGAGGGTGGAGCTCTGCAGGAGGAAGTGGGACAGGTGCCGGGGTGGGGGTTAGTCTGGGTGTAGACACACCCAGCCCTCAGCCGTCAGGCAAGGTCACTTGATTCTAAACAATTGGTTCATTGAATATGACAGAATGTCTCTCTGGTGCTTTCCATTCCGACCGCTCTTCCCAACCATGATTCCCCTCTCCCTGCCCCCTTCACACACTCAATCCATGACAGAAACCCATATCAGAATCAGGTTTATCATCACTCACGTATGTCATGAAATTTGTTTTTTTTTGCAGCAGCAGTACAATGTAATACATAAAATTACTTCAGTACTGTGCAAGTCTTAGGCACCCTAGCAATATATATGTGCTTGAGACTTTGCACAGTACTATATATGCCACTTTACATAACCCTGAGATTCATTTTATTGTAGGCATACTCAATAAATCCATAATATAATTAATGAAAGACCCCTCCAACTTAATCATAGAACATAGAATAGTACAGCACAGTACAGGCCCTTCGGCCCACAATGTTGTGCCAACCCTTAAACCCTGCCTCCCATATAACCTCCCCGCCTTAAATTCCTCCATATACCTGTCTAGTAGTCTCTTAAATTTCACTAGTGTATCTGCCTCCACCACTGACTCAGGCAGTGCATTCCATGCACCAACCACTCTCTGAGTAAAATACCTTCCTCTAATATCCCCCTTGAACTTCCCACCCCTTACCTTAAAGCCATGTCCTCTTGTATTGAGCAGGGGTGCCTTGGGGAAGAGGCACTGGCTGTCAACTCCATCTATTCCTCTTAATATCTTGTATACCTCTATCATGTCTCTTCTCATCCTCCTTCTCTCCAAAGAGTAAAGCCCTAGCTCCCTTAATCTCTGATCATAATCCATACTCTCCAAACCAGGCAGCATCCTGGTTAAAACTCCTCTGTACCCTTTCCAATGCTTCCACATCCTTCCAATAGTGAGGTGACCAGAACTGGACACAGTACTCCAAGTGTGGCCTAACCAGAGTTTTATAGACCTGCATCATTACCTCGCAACTCTTAAACTCTATCCCTCGACTTACGAAAGCTAACACCCCATAAGCTTTCTTAACTACCCTACCTACCTGTGAGACAACTTTCAGGGATCTGTGGACATGTACCCCCAGATCCTTCTGCTCCTCCACACTTCCAAGTATCCTGCCATTTACTTTGTACTCTGATTTGGAGTTTGTCCTTCCAAAGTGTACCACCTCACACTTCTCCGGGTTGAGCTCCATCTGCCACTTCTCAGCCCACTTCTGCATCCTATCAATGTCTCTCTGTAATCTGCGACAATCCTCTACACTATCCACAACACCACCAACTTTTGTGTCGTCTGCAAACTTGCCAACCCACCCTTCTACCCCCACATCTAGGTCGTTAATAAAGATCACGAAAAGTAGAGGACCCAGAACTGATCCTTGTGGGACACCACTAGTCACAACCCTCCAATCCGAATGTATTCCCTCCACCACGACCCTCTGCTTTCTGCAGGCGAGCCAGTTCTGAATCCACCTGGCCAAACTTCCCTGGATCCCATGTCTTCTGACTTTCTGAATAAACCTACCATGTGGAACCTTGTCAAATGCCTTACTAAAATCCATGTAGATCACATCCACTGCACTACCCTCATCTGTATGCCTGGTCACCTCCTCAAAGAACTCTATCAGGCTTGTTAGACACGATCTGCCCTTCACAAAGCCATGCTGAATGTCCCTGATCAGACCATGATTCTCTAAATGCCCATAGATCCTATCTCTAAGAATCTTTTCCAACAGCTTAATCATTCAACTAGTGTGAAGTCAACAAACTGTGCAAATATAAAAATAAAATAATAATAAATAAATAAGCAATAAATATCAAGAATGTGAGATGAAGAGTCTTCGAAAATAAGTCCATTGGCTGTGGGAAAATTTCAGTGATGGGGAAGTGAAGTTGGGTGAAGTTTGGTTCAGAGTCTGATGGCTGAGGGGTAATGACTGTTCCTGAACCTGGTGGTGTGAGTTCTGAAGCCCCTGGAGCTTCTTCCTGATGGCAGCAGTGAGAAGAGAGCATGATCTGAGTGGTAGAGGTCCCCAGTGACGGATGCTGCTTTCCCTTGGCAACCTTCCATGTAGATGTGCTCAATGGTGGGGAGGGCTTTACCCGTGATGGACTGGGCCATATCCACTACTTTTTGTAGGGCGTACAGGAGTGAGATACATCAGCTCGTTGCAGCAGTAACCTTGCACTCAACACCAGTAAGACAAAAGAGCTGACAATGGACTTCAGGAAGGGTAAATCGAGGGAACACGAACCAATCCTCATAGAGGGATCAGAAGTGGAGAGAGTGAGCAGTTTCAAGATCTCTGAGGGCCTAACCTGGTCCCAATATATCGATGCAGCTATAAAAAAAAGGCAAGATGGGGGCTATATTTCATAAGAAGTTTGAGGAGATCTGCTGCGGAAAGCATTCTGACAGGCTGCATCACTGTTTGATATGGCGGGGGAGGCTACTGCACAGGACCAAAAGAAACTATAGAAAGTTGTAGATTTAGTCGGTCCCATCTTGGGTACTAGCCTCTGTAGTATCAAAGACATCTTCAAGGAGTGGTATCTCAGAAAGGCGTTGTCCATTATTAAGGAACCCCATCACCCAGGGCATGCCGTCTTCCTATTGTTACCAGTAGTAGGAGGTACAGAAGCCTGAAGACACACACACAGCGATTCAAGAACATACATATATACATATATACAGTATACTAACTGTAATTTCGAGCAGGTGGGGCTCATCAGCCTTGGAATGCAGCCCACCTAGAAGGAAAACTCTGGTTTTAAACCTCCGCTGCCCTGTGGCTATACTCACCCATGGCATAGGCTTCGGGAGTAAACCTCGAGGAAGAAATCCAGAGCTGGGGTTCCTAAGGCAGTTTGATGTTTACAACTTCACTCTGGCAACCTCTGCAACGCACTGGTGTCAAGCTGTATCGGCGCTTGCCCTTCCCTTGGACTACATCGGTGACGTGGAGAGCGGAAACCCACTACACGGGCAACAGGCAGTTCTTCAAATCTTCCCGCCCAGGCCTGCACCCCAGAGAGGACACAGTCCACCAGAGGTGCAAACCCATGATCCCCTGGGATCAACAGCTGCCTACTACTTACTGATGTACTTATTTCTTTTCTATATTATCATACATTGCGTTGTACTATTGCTGCTCAATTAACATATTTCACATATAAAATAAGGGCATCCATTAGTCTTGCGAGACCATGGATCTGCGCCTGGAAAGTCTTTACTCTCCAGGGCGCAGGCCTGGGCAAGGTTGTATGGAAGACCAGCAGTTGCCCATGTTACAAGTCTCCCCTCTCCACGACACCAATGTTGTCCAAGGGAAGGGCATCAGGACCCACACAGCTTGGCACCAGTGTCGTCGCAGAGCAATGTGTGATTAAGTGCCTTGCTCAAGGACACAACATGTTCCCTCAGCTGGGGCTCGAATTCACGACCTGCAGGTAGTTAGTCCAATGCCTTAACCACTTGGCCACGTGCCCACACATATATATATTTCACACATATGCCGATGATATCAATGAGTATGTTGTAAAAAAAAAGATCACTCCCAACTCTGTACATAGTTTTCTTCTTTTGATTGTTCGTTCTTTCCTCTCCTTTCTATAAGTGTGTACCTCAGATAAATATTATATGGAGATTTGTGACAAATATGATTATATGATATATATGTACATTATCTGAAATACATCTTATGGAAATGTTTGTTTGATGATGAAATTTAATAAAAAATAAATTACAAAAAAAAACCTGGATTTGATTTTCTGTTCATGGGCATTGGTATTTCCATACCAGGCTGTGATGCAGCCAGTCAATAAACTCTCCACCATACGTGTATAAAAGTTTGTCAAAGTCTTGGTTGTCATGCTGGATCTTTGCAAACTCCAAAGGAAGCAAAGATACTGCCGTGCTTTCTACATAATTGCACTTACATACTGGTCCCAGGACAGGTCCTCCAAAATGATAACACAAAGGAACTAAAGTTGCTGACCCTCTCCATCTCAGACCCTCCAATGAGGACTGGCTCAGGGACCTCTGGTTTTCTCATCTTGAGGTCAATAATCAGCTCCTTGGTCTTGCTAACATTGAGTGAGAGGTCGTTGTGGCACCACTTTGGAAGATTTTCTTCCTGTAAGCTGATTCATCACCACCTTTGAAACATAGAACATGTTGTTGTTGCTTGTCCATCGTTGACGTCGATGAGGACTTCGACACCATAATGATGGTGTCGAGACTAGCGTGTGATTTGGATTTAAGTGAGGGAGAGTTGCGCAGTGTCAGCCTCACTCTCTCTTCCCAATTCCCATCTGGATCCAGTGGCAAGACAGAGTCTAGACGGCTGGAGATGGGACTAGGCGCAGTGGATGACCAGGACGTCTTCTGTCTTGTCCTGCTCTACACGTTCCACGACGCTTGCAGAGACCGCCTTCCTGACCGTTGGACCTTCCATTGGTCTCGTCCGCTCAATCCGCCGGAGTCTGTCTTCACATGCTGGGATAGACAACTCCCTATTTCACCGAGGGTTTGAGACCCGTCGGCTAACCTCACCTGGTTTAGCCAGCTTGTCGAAGCCGTTGCCCAGGGTGTGGCCGCTGTCGCATGCAAACAGCTACGAGGAGCCACAGGTGAGAGCTGAGTGCCAGGTGGGGACCAAAGGTGGACTAACCGCCCTGAAAAGGACGCGACATGTTCCCCCACCAGAGGTGATACCCCTCCCTGACACCCCATATACCCCCAAGATAGAACATAGAAACATAGAAAACACACAGTATAATACAGGCCCTTCAGCCCATAATGTTGTGCCCAGCATGTACTTACTTCAGAATTTACCTAGGGTTACACACATAGCCCTCTACTTTCCTGAGGTCCATGTACCTGTCCAGAAGCCTCTTAAAGACCCTGTCGTATCTGCCTGCACCACAGTCGCCAGCAGCCCATTCCACACACTGACCACTCTCTCTGTAAAAAACTTATCCCTGACATCCCCTCTGTACCTACTTTCAAGCACCGTAAAACTGTGCCCTCTCATGTTAGCCATTTCAGCCCCAGGAAAAAACCTCTGACTATTCACACGATCAATGCCTCTCATCATCTTATACACCTCTATCAGGTCACTTCTCGTCCTCTGTCGCTCCAAGGACAAAAGGCTAAGTTTACTCAACCTGTTCTCATAAGGCATGCTCCCCAATCCAGGCAACTTCCTTGTAAATCTCCTCTGCACCCTTTCTATAGTTTCCACGTCCTTCCTGTAGTGAGGTAGCCAGAACTCAACACAGTACTCCAAGTAGAGTCTGACCAGGTTCCTATGTAGCTGTAACATTACCTCTCGGCTCTTGAACTCAATGCCACGTTGATGAAGGCCAACGCACCATACGCCTTCTTAGCCACAGAGTCATCCTGCGTAGCAGCTTTGAGTGTCCTATGGACTCGGACCCCAAGATCCCTCTGATCCTCCACACTGCCAAGAGTCTTACCATTAATACTATATTCTGTCATCATATTTGACCTACCAAAATGAACCACCTCACACTTATCTGGGCTGAACTCCATATGCCACTTCTCAGCCCAGTTTTGCATCCTATCAATGTCCCGCTGTAACTTCTGACAGCCCTCCACGCTATCCACAACACCCCCAACCTACGACAGTGGTGTCATCAGCAAACTTCAATATGGCATTGGAGCTACATGGTCATAAGTGTAAAGTAAGTAGAGTAGAGGCTGAACACACAGTCTTGAAGTGTACCTGGGCTGATGGAGATTGTGGAGGAGATGTTGTTGCCAATCTGAACTGACTGGGGTCTGTTATTGAGGAATTCAAGGATCTAATTGCACAGGGAGGTATTGAAGCCAAAATTTTGACACTTATTGATTAGTTTTCAACCAAGTCACCAATTTACAAGCTAAGTAAATGTATTTTCTTAACACTATTATTTGTGAATGTGACGAAAAACCAAGTTATCAGAAGATTGATGCTAATGAGAGAGAGATAAGGGAGACAATGGAGAAACATTCAAAATGCTAATAAGAGAGAAGAGAGAGATTAATGAGAAAGAAACACATTTCAGATATTGACAGACCAATTGCTTTGAACCTGAACTGTTTGAAGTTTGATGGACAGGCGATACCCCAGCAGGGGGATAAAAAGAACAGGTTTGTTAAGGCACGACACACACCACGAGATCACGAGATAACGAGACCCTGGAAGAGTGGTGTGCCCCCACAAGTTGGTGAGAGTTGGAGGTCTGACTCAAGGGAACCGACCATAGCCTGACAGGGTGAAAAGGGACAATCGGCGGGAACCTGGTGTGTGTGTCCGCCCTTGCCTGGGTGCCAGGTTCACCGCGGAAGAACGGTCATATCCGGAACGGAGGGGTCACAGTCGGTGACCACAGAAGACATAAAAGGTTTCGCCCGAAAGCTAACTGCAAAGAACATCAAAGGTCTGTTTGAATCAAAATTTGCATTCTCTCTCTCTCCAACGGCACAACAGCGATTACTGCGAACTGTACTAAGCTGAACTGAGACTGATCATTTTACCCATAGACTGCGATAGAGCTTGATTGATTCCTATTACCCTAGTTCTGTGTACATGTGTGTTTTATCATTGCTAACCTGTTGCATTTATATCCGTACGATTAGAGTACTGTGTTACTTATTTCTTTAATAAAACTTTATTAGCTTCCAGTAATCCAGACTCCAACTAGTGGTCCATTTCTGCTGGTTTGGCGACCCAGTTATGGGGTACGTAACATGAAGATTTCTAGTTATAGATGATTTTGGTTTGAACATTTTGATTATACATCCTCGTTTACATTGTTAAATTCCATTGATAAAAGTAACATTATGCTAATTTGTCGCAGATTCCTGCTTATGCACTATATTCAATTATTATTAACAATTGCATTAACTGGGTAATTAAAGATACTGAAGCAAGCTATTCAATGAATTTCATTTAATTTTATTTAAAGCAATTAATTCTATTTATTTTTTATATTTAATTTTCTTACATATATCTTACTATAATTTATAGTATATTTTATGTATTGCACTGTTTGGCTGCAGCAAAACAACAAATTTTGCAACATATGTCAATGATAATGAACCTGATTCCGATGCGTTTCAAAGCTTAAGGTAAGGCTTCCATTGCCTAATGTACAGAAAATGCATTTACAACATTAAGTAGGTTTAAAAAGTTGACTGCACTAATAACATAGACTTCCTCCTTTTCAAAATAAGAGGCTTTTAGCGCAACTTTCTTAACACCCTTGTCTTTTGCTTCTATAGCATTATTATTCTGCAGATGGTCTTTAATGGCTTCTTACATCTGGATTAGTGATCTGCTGTTATTATCATCATCACAGGAGCGACTGATTCTGATTTGTCAGAACTGCTCTGCACATCACTGTCATGATCCAGATCAACTAGCTTTTGCACATATACACTTTGGGTCTATAATTACTTTTCCATTTCTGACAAATGTTTCCTGTTTTGTAGGGATACTAATGTATCATATCAGGTTTAGGTCTTGATTCAAGATCACTGGAGAATGGCACATGTGTTGGCTTGGCACCAAAAAAACTTGATACTAGTCCTATTTAAAGGGTGGTCGGAGGTTTACCAGAACTGGAGCAGGGGTGATTTAAATACAGTATTTGGGAATGAAAGCACTTACATCTGTGTTCAGAATAAGTGTTAAAGCTACTGCTGGGAAATGAGTTCTTCATTGTAGGGGAGCCACATTGTGAACACCAAGTGCAGTAAACCAGGTGAGAACAGGAGTAAGTGAAACACAGTTTCAGTTTGAAGGGCTATTTAGATCCCTGATCAAAGTTCAAAGTAAATTTATTATCAAAGGATGTATATGTCATCATATGCTACTCTGGAGATTAATTTTCCTGCAGGCAATCACAGTAGAACAAAGAAACACAATCGAATCAATGAAAAAACTGCACAACAAAGACTGACAAAAAACTTATGTGCAAAGGAAGACAAACAGTGCAATTACAAAATAAATAATACTGAGAAAATGAGTTGTAGAGTCCTTGAAAGTGAGTCCATAGGTTGTGGAATCAGTTCAGTGTTGAGGTGAGTGAAGTTGTCCACACTGGTTCAGGAGCCTGATCGTTGCAGGATAATAACTGCTCCCGAACCTGGTGGTGGTGTGGACCTCCTTCCCGATGGTAGCAGAGAGAAGGGTGTATGGCTTAGGTGGTGGTGGTGGTGGGGTGGGGGGGGGGGGTCCTTGCTGATGGATGCTGCTTTCTTGTGGCAGTGCTTCTTGTTGATGTGCTCACTGGTGAGCATTTCTCAAAAACCCCAAGTTATCTATTAAAAGAAACTGTTCCAGTTAATGATTCTTAATTTAGTGTGAGCTCTATAGTTTATGCTATAAACACAAATACTCAATATATACCCAACTCATTAATTTTGTAGAAACTGCTGTCTGAATATATTAAAATAATAAAAGAAACAGTTGCACTAGGTTATCCATCCTGCTAAACAGTGATAAGTCACAAAGATGAAGCACTTCATTTTGCCACAAATTGATGTTAGAGAAACTATACATAGTAGGTCATATAAATTGTTCAATTTCACTCCCTCATCTGTCATATAACGAAATGGCTTGTCTCAGCTAAAACAGGTTGTGCAAACAATTACTGCCAAGTGCATTTATCTGCACACAGGTCATTTATCATTCATGGAATTCTTCAGTTCTAAACAGTTTATTAGATGTAACTAATTCTATTGGCTGCCAGGTGCAATCATTCATCAATTTCCAGTTCCCAAGAGGTGCATCAAATACGCTGTCCTTTGTTGAGTAAAAACAATTAGTAGCAAAAGCAGCCGATTTCGGTGTTCAAAATATAAACAATTGAGAAAGGCATATGCTGTACATCACACAGTGCTCTAAGAGCATACCACATGCTTTTTGAGGCAATTATGCTTATGTTGTGATTCCTTTTGTGTTTTAAAAAACTTGTAATAAGAATCCAAACGCAGCTTTCGAAAACAAGTATGAATGCAGCTGATTAATTTATTGGTGTTTATTTAATATTTCAGTAATATCTGAGTAATATTGTAAATATATTGTTGGATTAAGCGTTCTTTGTTGTTTGCATTATTCACTATGGGTTACACGTACGAAGTATGTGAATGGCACACATCATTATGCCACATCATACGTGCACATCTCATTAAAGTAAGAGCAAAGTAGACATGTTATACCTGGTTCCATATTTTTCTTTCGATTAGCTTTTGGAGTCACAAATCGTAACAGTAACAATGAGGAACTTTTAAAATGAACCCGAGACTACTCCCTACCTGTTGAAGCACAACACGTTTTTCTTCGGAGGGAAAGAGAGAGATGCTCGTTTTTTTAAAAAGCCAGCATGTTTTTCTTTGCAAGGGGATAAAGACTTCTGATTTTTTAAAAAGCCAGAAAACAGATGAAATTAACGAGCCACAGGTCCATAAACAGTGAATACTGGGAGATAATAATAATTTTTTTGTAAGAAAGCAGAAATAGCTGGCAACATCAGAAAGATAGTCGTGTCTGATTGCACAACAGATAACTGGATGAAGTATATTGAACAAATTGAGTGGTATTTTAAAGCCAATGAAAACCAAGTGCCAGTTGTTGAGTGCAATAGGTGGAAAAGAATACAGTTTGCTGAGAGGTTCAACTGCCCCCACCAAACCAGCTGAGATGAGCTTTGCTGTATTCATAAATGTCATGCAGGAACATTTAGAATGAAAACCATTGTTGCTTGCAGAACGCTCTAGGTCTCATAAGTGGAATCAAAAGTAAGGGGAGTGCATTTCAGCTTACATGGCTGAATTGAAGAGATTGCCTGAGCCTTGTCAGTTCTGTGATGGGTTTTATGATGCACTGAGAGATCGTTTAGTTTTTTATTTTATATATTTACCGAAATACAGCGTGGAACAGGCCCTTATGGCCTTTCGAGCCGTATCACCCAGCAGTTGCCCTGATTTAATCGTAGCCTAATCAAGGGGCAATTTTCAATGACTAATTAACCTAACAACTGGTACATGTTTGGACTGTGGGAGGAAACCGGAGCACCCGGATGAAAGCCACAGAGTCATGGGGAAAATGTATAAACTCCTTACAGGCAGCAGCTGGAAATAAGCCTGGATCACCTGTACTGTAAAGCATTGAACTGGCCATTATGCTATCATTGCAGAAGCTTACAAGAAAGCATTCAAAAATAGCTCCTAATTGAAATGCAACTCACATTTTAAAGAACAGTTGAAATTACTATATCAATGGAAAGAGCAACCAAAGATCCAGTTGAGTTGCAATCAGGAATGAATGTGAACAAATCGCAACGTCCAAACAGAGATCTGCCTGGCCAAACAAATTGTGTTATTATTGTGGCAGGGGCTCACATACACCAGAACAATGCAGGAATAAAGGCGAAACTTGCAGAAAATACACCAAAGTAGGACACATAGAAGCAGCATGATGGGCAGACAAAAATAAATGGCTGAACGGGGAAGAGAAAAAGATAAAAAGTCAAGTTGCAGTTTCAAAAATAATAATAATCTGCATGCTATTGATGAAAAATCTGATAATGATGAGTGACACGGGACTGAGAAGTATTGAGATTTGCAATGTGAAGACTAACAAAACACAAATAAAATGGCTTACACCAGAAGTAAACAGCAAATTCATTAAAATGAAATTGGACACTGGTTCAGCTGTTTTAGTTATTCTACAAAATGAGTTTGAACAGTTTTTCAAAGATACCGAACTGAAGCCTGCAGATGAAGAAAAGATAACTCCTGTGGGAATGACATTGATAATAGTGAAATACAATCACCAACAAGGCATATTGGGCTTCTATATGCTAAAAACAGGAGGTTCAGCATTGTGGGGCCATGATTGGCTGAGACAACTACAATCGAAGGAGATCCATCCTCCACTTGCATGCCACATCCCCTGCAATATAGTCAATTAAAAGTGAATTCAGAAAGGTACTGGATGATGCCACAGCAGTGTTCAAGGGTGGCATTGGAAATCTCAAACATATCAAGGGTAAAATAGTGCTAAATGAAATGAAAATGTTACACCTATGCTTTACAAAGCCCAATTTGTTTTACAGTCAAACCCCACATAACGCTACCCCACGTAGCGCAGATTCGTTTCAACGTAGTTATTCAATTCTTTATTGAAAGTTTCTTAAATGACAAAATTTCATTCTAAACGACACTGCAAACTTCTCAAAAGCAGCTGCCATTACAGTAAACACTCAATCAGCCAATAAGAGCGCTTTACAAACGTTCTGAGCCATTCACAACCAATCACGTATAAGTTCACGCTCTGCCTCCCGTGTGTGCAAACGTTTTTGCTCCCTTGCCAATTTATTCCACTTTTTCACCCATGAAGAAAATGGCCTGCAATTTCCAGTGAGGGTAGTACATCTATGATGTTGGTGAAGCATTAGTATGGATGTGATACAGCGTTTGGGAACTGGTGAGCGTCAGGTTGACGTTGGCGCCTCTTTGAAATTGGCTACAATGACGATCAGAACAATTGCAAAAAAAAAAATGCAGACAAGATAAAAGTTTCTGCAATGACAACCTTAAGGTTATCATCAATGAAGGTGACTTATGCAAGGAGCTGTTTGCTTGAAAAAATGGAAAATAGACTAAATATATGGGTAGATGACCAAACACAATGAAACATGCCCCTAAGCCAGCTGATAATAATGGAAAAGCAAGAAGCATCTTCAATCATATTCAGGAAGAGGAATATGTCAGTAACATTCACAGCCAGCAGAGGTTGGTTTGATAGATTTAAACAGTGCAGTAACCTCCACAGCATACATATCTCTGGTGAAGCGGCTAGTGCAGACAGCCAGGAGGCCCAGGATTTTCCTGCAACATTGAAAGCCATAATCAAAAAGGATGATTATCCTCCCAAGCTGGTCTTTAATGTGGAAGAAACAGGCCTATTTTGGAAAAGAATGCCTTCTCATATTTGTATCTCCTGAGAAGAGAAACATGCATCTGGGTAAAAGGCTGCAAAGGACTGGCTAACTCTCTTGCTCGGAGGCAATGCTAAAGGTAACTTTAAGTTAAGGCCCATGATTGCCTATCACTCTGAAACATGTGTAATGTAGACATTTCAAAGTCAAGTCTACTAGTGATTTGGAAATCAAACAAGAAAGCCTAGGTGATGATGTTTTCCAGAATTGGTTTGTTTCACATTTTTGTCCAGCAGTGAAGTGGTATTGTGAGGAACATGACCTTGAACCTAAAGCATTGTTGGTGCTTGATAATGCCCCAGGCCTTGACACGCTTTGGACCTGCATTCCTGCAGAAGTGGCTAGCCTTCCACCCAACACCACTTCATTACTCCAACCAGAAGATCAAGGAGTAATAGTCAATTTTAAAGCCTACTACCTTCATCGCACACTCAAGCAACTTGTAGCGGAAACAAAAGAACAAGACAAACAATGCATCAGGAAATTTTGGAAAAAATTACAACATCATGAAAGCTGTAGACTATTTCAGAGCAGCCTGGGATGAAGTAACTTCAAACTGCATGAACGGAGTGTGGAAGAAGCTATGGCCAGATGCATGCAACAACATCCTGGGATTTCAGGCAGAACCAGTCATCCAAAACATGGTTGAACTGCCCGATGAAGCAGGATTAGAGGATGTTATGATGGTGATGTTGAAGAGTTACTGCATTCTCACGGTGAGAGCCTTAATAGTGAAGAGCTTCAGGAATTGGCAGGGCAAAGCATCCTGGGTGAATATGAAGACACAGATGGAGAAGAGGTAACACCAGCAAGAAACCTCACCACAAAATTCCTCAGCACTAGCATCACCACCATCACTCAAACCACGGACCAGTTCATTAATAATTACGCTGACTGGGAGCGAAGCAATAAGGCAAAGGGACAGGTTCTTGACATGATTTCCTGCTACTGAGGACTGCTTCATGAGAGGAAACTTAAGAAAAGGCAGTCAAATCTTGACCCTTACTTGAAGAAGAAGAAGCCAAAGTTAGAGAAGGACCCATAGCCTGGTCCCTCCTCTAAGATGTAACCACCACCGGCTCCCTCCGCAGCCGCTGGGATGTGTTGCTGCTCCACTGATGTACAGGTTAGGCCTATTCGTGTGTTTGTCACTCCATGAATTACTGTCTTTACAGAAAATAATATATCATATATCTCGGGTTTGTTTTTCTTGTCGGGCTTACATGTCTATTTGCTTAATGTTATAATGACCCCACATTGTGTTGATTTACATAGCACTCCACCTCCGAGGAATGCATCTTCAGTGTTAAGCAGGGTCTGAGCATACAATTTTTGATAAAACAGCCAGCATGCTAGATCACATGGAGGCTGGTGGAAGTCTTTTGAAGGTTGAGTGGAACCCATGGACAACGTCAGTGGTTCCAGTAGCCAGGAAGAATGGGTCTGTCAGGATCTGTGGTGATTTTAAGGTTACTATCACCCCAGTACTGAAAGGAGATCAGTACCTTCTGCCTAGGATGGGGGATACCTCCTCTTGACATATTCTCCCCAATTCAAATTGCAAGTCTCCCTATTACAGCAGAGATGGTCCAAAGGGAAACCAGAAAAGACCCCACACTATCTCTATAAACACAATAAAGTACAGTAGTTGGAATGTGCAGAACAAATTCCAGTTCCCCTATTTTTACTGGCACCAGGATGAACTTGCCCTTGAATGAGGTTGCCTTATGTAGGGATTGAGAGTTGTTGTACCATCCAAACTGAGAGATAAAGCATTGGAGGAGCTGGTACCTACCAAGTCACCTAGGCATGGTCAAAACCAATGCACTGGCTCAAAGCTTAGTCTGGTGGCCTGGGATAGACCAGCCGATGGAGCAACCTGACATGCACTGTTCAGGACGCCAACATGCCCAGAAGATGCCAAGAGCAGCGCCTCTCCGTTGTTGGGAAGGGCCTGCATTACAAGGACAGAGGATTCATGTGGATTTTGCCAGACCATTCATGGACACAAACTTCTTGGTAGCAGTGGATGCAGCTACAAAGTGGCCTGAACTACAGCCTCGCACACGGGTGGTGTGCTGAGAAGTCTCTTCTCAAGGACTGGTGTTCCAGTGACAATGGATCACAATTTATTGTTGAACAGTTAACAGGACTAGAATATAAAAACAAGGATGTAATATTGAAACTTTATAAAGCACTGCTGAGGCCTCACTTGGAATATTGTCAGCAGGCTTGGGCCTCTTTTCTTAGAAAGGATATGCTGAAACTGGAGAGGGTTCAAAGGAGGTGCACAAAAATGATTCCAGGATTGAATGGCTTGTCATATGAAGAGCGTTTGATGGCTCTGTGCCTGTATTCACTGGAAGTCAGAAGAATGAGAGGTGACCTCATTGAAACCTATTGGAGGGTAAAAGGCCTTGAGACAGTGGATGTAGAGAGGATGTTTGCTATGGTGGGAGAGTCTAAGATAAGAGGACACAGCCTCAGAATAGAGGGACATACTTTTAGAGAGGAAATGAAGAGGAATTTCTTTAGCCAGTGAGTGGTGAATCTGTGGAATTTGTCACCACAGGCAGCTGTGGAGGCCAAGTCTTTATGCATATTTAAGGAAGAGGTTCTTGGTTGGTCAGGGCATGAAGGGATACGGGCAGAAGAGAGGAGATTAGGGCTGAGAGGAAAATTGGATCAGCCATGATGAAATGGCAGAGCAGACTCAATGGGCCAGATGGCCGAATTCTGCTCCTATATCTTATGGTCTTTCCTGAAAATGAATGAAATAAGACATGTTACATCTGCACCATACCACCCAGCAACAACTGGCTCGGCAGAAAGGTTTATCCAGAGTCTAAAGAACACACTGCTGGCAATGTCAGCAGAAGACACTGGATCAGAAGTTTGCCAATCTCCTCCTTGCATATCACAATACAGCACATTCCACAACCAACAACTCACCAGGTTTGCTGTTCCTTGGTCACCGCCTGTGCTCACGTTTGGATCTCGTCAAACTCAATCTCAGAAGTATACAGGACAAACCGCTGAGACAAGTTGGGGGCTTCTCAAATGAGAAACTTGGTGTTTCATTCCTGGGTAAGCAGTCCTGGTGGGGGACAACAGAGGTGATCAAAAATGGCTACTCGGAGCAATTAGGGACAGAACTGGACCACTCTCCTACACAGTGGAGTCTGTGTCTGATGTCATCTGTAGATGAGACATCAATCAGTTGAAGAGAGCAGAGTCAATTGTTAGAGAAGAGAGGTGTCCAGAGCTGTCAGAAACACTTCCTGCAGTCCCAGAGTTAACTTCTACAATCACCACAGAGGAGGCCCCAGAACCTGAGATTATTTCACAGCCTCAAGTCTCTCCTGCCCAGCAGAGTGACAGCCTTGTCAGGAAAGATGTTATCCCACAAGATTAAGAAACCCTCCACAGCGATTAAATCTTTCGGCCTGAATGGGACCTTTTAAAATTTACAATGCTGTGGATGTCCACAGTACTGTGTAAAAGTCTTAGGCACATATATATATATAGCTAGGGTGCCTAAGACTTTTGCACCACACTGTAGTAATTTTATGTAGTGCACTATATTGCTATCGCAAAAAAAATCATGATATCTATGAGTGATAATAAACCTGATTCTGATATGGGTCTCTAATATGGACTGAGAGGGAAAGATACAAGGAGAGGGGAATCATGGTTGGGAAAAGGGGAAGGGAGAGGGAGAGGGGGGAAGGGAGAGGGGAAGGGAGGGGGGAGGGGGAAGGGAGAGAGGGGAGGGGGAGGGGGAAGGGAGAGAGGGGAGGGGAGAAGGGAGGGGGAAGGGAGGGGGGAAGGGGGAGGGAGAGGGGGAAGGGGGAGGGAGAGGGGGAAGGGGGAGGGAGAGGGGAGAGGGAGAGGGGAGAGGGGGAAGGGAGAGGGGGAAGGGAGAGGGGGAAGGGAGAGGGGGAAGGGAGAGGGGGAAGGGAGAGGGGAAGGGAGAGGGGAAGGGAGGGGGGAAGGGAGGGGGGAAGGGAGGGGGGAAGGGAGGGGGGAAGGAAGGGGGGAAGGAAGGGGGGAAGGGAGAGGGAGAGGGGGAGGGAGAGGGGGAGGGGGAGGGAGAGGGGGAGGGGGAGGGGGAGGGGGAAGGGAGAGGGGAAGGGAGAGGGGAAGGGAGAGGGGGAAGGGAGAGGGAAGGGGGAAGGGAGAGGGAAGGGGGAAGGGAGAGGGAAGGGGGAAGGGAGAGGGGGAAGGGAGAGGGGGAAGGGAAAGGGGGAAGGGAGAGGGGGAAGGGAGAGGGGGAAGGGAGAGGGGGAAGGGAGAGGGGGAAGGGAGAGGGGGAAGGGAGAGGGGGGAGAGGGGGGAGAGGGGGGAGAGGGGGGAGAGGGGGGAGGGAGAGGGGGGAGAGGGGGGAGAGGGGGGAGAGGGGGGAGAGGGGGGAGAGGGGGAAGGGAGAGGGAGAAGGGAGAGGGGGAGAGAAGGGAGAGGGGGAAGAACCAGCGAGACATTCTGTAATGATCAATAAACTAATTGTTTAGAATCACATGACCTTGCCTGGTGTCTCAGGGCTGGGTGTGTCTGCAATCGCACCACAACCTGGCATTCCTATTCAGCCACTTGTCCCACATCCATCCTGCAGAACTGCATCCTCACCATTCCCAACATCCTTTGCTCCCGCCAAATTAACAAACTCGTTCTTCACTCCACGCTAACGAATACAGTACTGTGCAAAGGTCTTAGGCACTCTAGCTATATATATGTGCCTAAGACTTTTGTACAGGACTGCATATAGTAGTATAGAGATGCATTTTATATTGAGTTGGAATTTATAGCTAAACAGGGAAGAGTGTGTGTATTGAATATTGCAGTAATATTTGATCAGAGCAGAATCATTCTTGTGAACCACCTCTGAACCCCCTTCAATTTCAACACATTCTTTCACAAATAAGGGGGCCAGAACTGCTCACCAGACTCCAAGTGAGGCCTCACCAATTCCTTAAAAGCTGCAGAGCCCCTCCTCCTCCTCCTCCTCTGTCTACTTGCCTGTCCTTTGACTAGACTGTGTATCCTTTTATATTAACATCCCAACTACAAGTGCCTTTCAGCCATTACTCTGTGATACCACAACGTCATACCTGCCAATCTCTAACTGTGCTACAAGGTAGTCTACCTTACTGTGTGCATTCAAATATAACACCTTCAGTCCTGTATTTGTCATCCTTTTCAGTTTTGTTCCTCTTTTACGCTGCAACTCATCCCACTAACTGCAAGGTTACCCTATCATCTGCCTGTCCTTTCTGACGGTGTTACTATACAGTACCTCTGCTTGTAAACCAACATCCCTCTCCTCAGCCCTATCACTCCAGTTCCCATCCCCCTGCTAAATTAGATTAAATCCTCTCCAACAGCTCTAGCAAACAAAGATATTGGTCCTCCTCAGGCTCAGTGTAGCCAGTTCCTTTTCTACACCTGCCCCATAAGTGATCTCATTGATCTATACATCTGAAACCACTATGTGTGTATGTACATGTGTGTGCATGTATGTGTATATTGGTATATAGTATATATGTGTGTGTATGTATAAGTCGAGATGCATTTTATATTGAGTTGGTTATTATAGCTAAGCAGGGAAGTACTGTATATTTAATATTTCAGTAAAATTTGAGTAATATTGTATAAATATACTGTTTGATTAAGCAATCTTTGTTGCTTATATAATCCATTACAGGTTAATGGCGTACATTATTACACCACCATGTCGTATGTGAGCGCCTCACTAAATTAAGAACTAAGTAGACACTTTATCCCCGGCTCAGTGTTTTACTTTCAATTAGTTTTTGGAATTATAAAATATAATATTTATATTCTGAAAATATAATATAAACTGTATTGGAAATTTTTAAATCAAGCCTGAACTTGGCCCATTGTCCCTTCTCAGCACAATATATTATATTTTACCTATCCCTTAAGTTACTTCCACTAATTTTAATATTCTGCTGCATTAATTAATACTAGATACTCAATGTGGGTTAGGTGAAGATATACAACATACATAATGATTACTTAAGAGCTGTTGCATGCTCATCAGTTTGACTGCTCACAACAATCAGTAGTTCTGTACCTTCTCAGACCAGAATTAAGTAAACAGAGGACAAGTGAACCAGATCCTGTGTTGTAAATGCCCATGAATATTAGTTCAAGCAAATTCTCCTTCTCTGAATATTACTTTCAAGGATGTTAATCATAAATACATCTATTTTAGACACATGGCATTGCTCTGTTAATTTTTGCGCATCTCACTCTCAATGTTTTAATTTCTTCTCCTGAAAATAATGCCTCACCCTCGGGTGCAGCTTGCTGTAAAGCAACTGTGCTCCAATGTCTCATTTGAGCAGGTATTCTTACAATGACGCACGTGATATATTTGAATATTCCATTAGGAGTATTTCAGCAATACAGTTATCTTTAATCTTGTCCCTTTCATATGTAATGACATTTTTTTTTTACAAATATGTACCCAGTGAAAGATGGTTAATGTACGAAAGAGCAAATTGCTTTTTCTCCCATTACTGTAACAATAATCAAAATCATTTGTCAACTTTAATCTGCCTCTTTGTGAAGCAGTGAGCAAAATGGTAGTTTAGCTTTTTCTGATATGACAGAGAAGGCCAAGAATTGCATTTTTTAAAGTAGAACTGCAAAAGGAAACTGGGCCTGTTTGTAGATTATGCTGATTTTCCTGGGTGCTGTTGGCACCACACTCACCGAGGGAACTATGGAGAACTCTGTCTAACTTGCGTTTTATAAATGATGGTAAGATTTTGGTGAAGTGAAGAGAGTTACTGTTCCCAGATCCTCAGAAACTAGCATGCCCCTGTAGCCATTTTGGGAATTTTCTTGACAATCCCAGTGGAGTTTTTGGTCAATTAAAAACCTCAAGATTTTAATATGAGGGACGAAGGGATGGAAGGGTGTCTGCTCAGCAAAAATACTGCAACCGAAATGTCAAGGTGAGACAAGCAGAATCTTTCTAGTTGGAGATGGTCAGTGTCTGTGTGGAACAAATGAATGCAGTCCACATCTGAAAATCACCCGTGTGTTTCTGCAGGTTGGTATAGTCTAAGTAGAAAGATAGAGCAACAGATTGTAAATTGTTAACAGTGGAATCTGCAGAAAATGCATTATACACAATTGGAAACCTCTGTGATATAATAAATTGTTAACATTAATGATATTAATTCAGCAGAATTACAGCATTCATGATATTTAAAATGTTATAAAAGGCATTGAAACTTTCAACTGGGCAATAGCTAATGGTTTAAAAAGTTCGTCTGTTTGGCGAGGTAAGTGGGTGAGTAGACTTATTTTTCCTGTTTCATTCCTGTAGAATTAGATAGCATGCCTGCAGGGTTAGTGCTTTGTTCAGGGTGTCAGATGTGGGAATCCTGGGAGACCTCCAGCCTCCCTGATGGCCACATCTGTGCCAGGTGCACTGAGATGCAGCTCCTCAGAGACTGTGTTAGGGATCTGGAGCTGCAGCTTGATGACCTACTGCTTGTCAGGGAAAGTAAAGAGGTGATAGACAGGAGCTACAGGGAGGTAGTCATCCCTAGGCTACAGGGGTCAGAAAACTGGGTATTTTCAAGAGAGGGAAGGGAAATGCCCGGATAGTGGAGAGCACACCTGTGGCTGTCCCCCTCAGCAACAAATATCTTGTTCTGGATGCTGTTGAGGGGGATGACTTGACAGGGGACGCCCACGGTGACCGGGTCTCTGGCACTGAGCCTGGCGCTGTTGTGCAGGAGAGAAGGTGGGAGAAGAGGAATGCGGTAGTCATAGAGGATTCCATAGTCAGGGGAACAGACAGGAGATTCTGTGAGCCTGACAGAGATACCCACATGGTGTGTTGCCTCCCAGGTGCCAGGGTACGGGATGTCTCGGATCGGGTCCTGAATATTCTAAAGGGGGAGGGTGAGCAGCCAGTTGTCTTGGTACATGTTGGTACCAATGACATAGATAGGACAAAGGAGGAGGTCCTGAAGAGAGATTTCCAGGAGTTAGGAAGGAAGCTGAGAAGCAGGACCTCCAGGGTAGTAATCTTGGGATTGCTACCTGTGCCACGTGCTAGTGAGGGCAAGAATAGTAGGATCAGGCAGATGAATGCGTGGCTGAGAGACTGGTGCAGGGGGCAGGGCTTCAGATCCTTGGATAATTGGGATCTCTTCTGGGGGAAGTATGACCTGTTCAAAAAGGACAGGTTACACCTGAACCCGAAGGGGACCAATATCCGGGCGGGAAAGTTTAATAGAGCTGTTAGGGAGGGTTTAAACTAATTTGGCAGGGGGATGGGAACCAGAATGATAGAGCGGAGGAAGGGGAAAACAGAAATAAATCTAAGATAGTGAGCAGTAAAGATGTCAGGAAAGACAAGCAGGTGATGGGGCAAATTTGTAGCCATTGGGATGAGATGCAGTGCAATAAAGTTGCAGTGAAATCAAAGCGAAAAGTATCAAATACTGGTCTTAAGGTGTTGTACTTAAATGCATGCAGCATAAAGAATAAGGTGGATGATCTTGTTGTACAGCTACAGATTGGCAGGTATGATATTGTAGCCATCACTGAGACGTGGCTAAAGGATGCATGTCTCTGGGAGCTGAACGTCCAAGGATACACGACGTATCGGAAGGATAGGAAGGTAGGCAGAGGGGGAGGCGTGGCTTTATTGGTAAGAAATGATATTAAATCATTAGAAAGAGGTGATATAGGATCAGAAGGTGCAGAATCTTTATGGGTTGAGCTAAGAAATAGCAGGGGTAAAAGGACCCTGATGGCAGTTATTTATAGGCCTCCAAACAGCTGCAGGGATGTGGACTACAAATTAAAACAGGAAATAGAAAAGGCTTGTCAGAAGGACAGTGTTATGATAATTGTGGGGGATTTTAACATGCGAGTAGATTGGGAAAATCAGGTCGGCACTGGATCTCAAGAGAGAGAATTTGTAGAATGTCTGCGAGATGGCTTTTTAGAACAGCTTGTTGTTGAGCCCACTAGGGAATCGGCTGTACTGGATTGGGTATTGTGTAATGAACCGGAGGTGATTAGAGAGATTGAGGTGAAGGAACCCTTAGGAGGCAGTGATCATAACATGACTGAGTTCACTGTGAAATTTGAAAAAGAGAAGCCGAAATCTGATGTGTCGGTGTTTCAGTGGAGTAAAGGAAATTACAGTGGCATGAGAGAGGAACTGGCCAAAGTTGACTGGAAAGGGACACTGGCGGGAAAGACGGCAGAGCAGCAGTGGCTGGAGTTTATGTGAGAAATGAGGAAGGTGCAAGACAGGTATATTCCAAAAAAGAAGAAATTTTCGAGTGGAAAAAGGATGCAACCGTGGTTGACAAGAGAAGTCAAAGCCAAAGTTAAAGCAAAGGAGAGCGCATACAAGGAAGCAAAAATTAGTGGGAAGACAAAGGATTGGGAAGTTTTTAAAACCTTACAAAAGGAAACCAAGAAGGTCATTAAGAGAGAAAAGATTAACTATGAAAGGAAGCTAGCAAATAATATCAGAGGATACTAAAAGCTTTTTCAAGTATATAAAGAGTAAAAGACAGGGTGAGAGTAGATATAGGACCGATAGAAAATGATGCGGGAGAAATTGTAATGGGAGATAAGGAGATGGCAGGGGAACTGAACGAGTATTTTGCATCAGTCTTCACTGAGGAAGACATCAGCAGTATACTGGACACTCAAGGGTGGCAGGAAAGAGAAGTGTGCGCAGTAACAATTACGACAAAGAAAGTACTCAGGAAGCTGAATAGTCTAAAGGTAGATAAATCTCCTGGACCAGATGGAATGCACTCTCATGTTCTGAAGGAAGTAGCTCTGGAGATTGCGGAGGCATTAGCGATGATCTTTCAAAAGTCGATAGATTCTGGCATAGCTCCGGAAGACTGGAAGATTGCAAATGTCACTCCGCTATTTAAGAAGGGGGCAAGGAAGCAAAAAGGAAATTATCGACCTGTTAGCTTGACATCGGTGGTTGGGAAGTTGTTGGAGTTGATTGTCAAGGATGAGGTTACAGAGTACGTGGAGGCATATGACAAGATAGGCAGAACTCAGCATGGATTCCTTAAAGGAAAATCCTGCCTGACAAACCTATTACAATTTTTTGAGGAAATTACCAGTAGGCTAGACAAGGAAGATGCAGTGGATGTTGTATATTTGGATTTTCAGAAGGCCTTTGACAAGGTGCCACACATGAGGCTACTTAACAAGATAAGAGCCCATGGAATTACGGGAAAGTTACATACGTGGATAGAGCGTTGGCTGATTGGCAGGAAACAGAGAGTGGGAATAAAGGGATCCTATTCTGGTTGGCTGCCGGTTACCAGTGGTGTTCCACAGGGGTCAGTGTTGGGGCCGCTTCTTTTTACATTGTACATCAACGATTTGGATTATGGAATAGATGGATTTGTGGCTAAGTTTGCTGACGATACGAAAATAGGTGGAGGGGCCGGTAGTGCTGAGGAAATGGAGAGTCTGCAGAGAGACTTGGATAGATTGGAAGAATGGGCAGAGAAGTGGCAAATGAAGTACAATGTTGGAAAGTGTATGGTTATGCACTTTGGCAGAAAAAATAAACGGGCAGACTATTATTTAAATGGGGAAAGAATTCAAAGTTCTGAGATGCAACGGGACTTGGGAGTCCTCGTACAGGATACCCTTAAAGTTGACCTTCAGGTTGAGTCAGTAGTGAAGAAGGTGAATGCAATGTTGGCATTCATTTCTAGAGGAATAGAGTATAGGCACAGGGATGTGATGTTGAGGCTCTATAAGGCGCTGGTGAGACCTCACTTGGAGTACTGTGGGCAGTTTTGGTCTCCTTATTTAAGAAAGGATGTGCTGACGTTGGACAGCGTACAGAGAAGATTCACTAGAATGATTCCGGGAATGAGAGGGTTAACATATGAGGAACGTTTGTCTGCTCTTGGACTGTATTCCTTGGAGTTTAGAAGAATGAGGGGAGACCTCATTGAAACATTTCGAATGTTAAAAGGCATGGACAGAGTGGTTGTGGCAAAGTTGTTTCCCATGATGGGGGAGCCTAGTACGAGAGGGCATGACTTAAGGATTGAAGGGCGCCCATTCAGAACAGAAATGCAAAGAAATTTTTTTAGTCAGAGGGTGGTGAATCTATGGAATTTGTTGCCACGGGCGGCAGTGGAGGCCAAGTCATTGGGTGTATTTAAGGCAGAGATTGATAGGTATCTGAGTAGCCAGGGCATCAAAGGTTATGGTGAGAAGGCGGGGGAGTGGGACTAAATAGGAGAATGGATCAGCTCATGATAAAATGGTGGAGCAGCCTCGATGGGCCCAATGGCATACTTCTGCTCCTTTGTCTTATGGCCTTATGGTCAATAGCGTGGAAACAATACATTCTTATTTTTTTTATGGACCAGTAGGAAGATGTTTGTTCCTCCCTTGTTTCACAAACACAGTTCATTATAATCTGTGGTCTGTGAATAAGTAAATGAAAGGACACAAAGATTGTTTTCTTAATCTTGAGTTTGCCAAGAATGTTACATAAAATTTACCCTTTTGAAACATTATGAAGTATGAGAGGAATGTAGCCATAAGCACTAAGATGTTAACAGCTATTAATCCAGCTGGATGCGGAAGTGCATTGAGCTGCTAAACTAAGGGAACAAATTACAGATCAACACAATGATCTATTTAGGAAAGGTTTGGCAGTTGGGTATGAACTCACTCAGCAGGCAATGAAGTCACATCCTCCCAATGTCAACAGCCACAGAAAGAGCATTCCTGCAAAACAAACCTGCATTGAATAAATACGCAAACACGAGGAAATCTGCAGATGCTGGAATTTCAAGCAACACACATAAAAGTTGCTGGTGAACGCAGCAGGCCAGGCAGCATCTCCAGGAAGAGGTACAGTCGACGTTTCGGGCCGAGACCCTTCGTCAGGACTAACTGGAAGAAGAGCTAGTAAGACTATTGAATAAATACCCCAACTTTCAATTAGGTTTGTGACAAGAGGTTGCTTCTTTAGCTAGTTCAAATGAGAACATTTATGTGTATCTAAGTGTGATTGATTGAACCTGAAAACTCCACTTTTCAGAATCAGATTTAATATCATGAACATGTCGTGAAATTTGTTAACTTTGCTAGATATTTTGTGTATTGCACTGTAGTTCTGCCACAAAACAGCAAATTTCCTGACCCAGTGCTGTGATAATAAACCTGATTCTCATTCTTGAATGATAAGTATTATGAAACAACCCTCAGCATCTGAATACAATCTTTATTCTAATTTAGTTTCTGCAATATTTGTTAAGAAAATACTAAAACTAAATGTATAATATATTTGAAGTTACAGTTTCAAATATTTTAATTAGCAACCAATTTCATGGTTAATTTTATGGTTTTAGAGTGGATATTTTAATAATAGAAATCATCAGTATCAAGTTATTACAGATTATATTTGAAGACAATTTTTTTCTAATTTATTATAACAATTATATCTTTTCTAATATTATTTAGTTGCTTATTTACTGCCTCTTCAGGAGAGGGCCAATTAAACAGCCATGGATCTGGAGGTGTACGCAGGTGTGAGGTGAGTCAAGGGAAGCAGATATCTTCCCTTGGACAGAATAAAGAAACAGATGGGAATTTACATCAGTCCAGTAGTTACTTGATCATTAGTACAAACTTTGTACATCACTCTGGATTTCAGAAAATGAATCATGTTATCAGAGGCAGTTGCTTGGCAAGTTGCAACAATTTGATATTTCCACCTTTAGCAGAATTAATTCTACTCCCCAGATCCACCACCAACACTGAAGAGTGCTTTGCAAACTAATATGCTTTTCTTTACATCTATACTTTTTATATTGCTACCTGGTTTTATCACTATGATAAAGATGATTAACAAATACATTGCCTAGGTGCAGATGCATTCATTGAATGATCTTTGGAGCTCATAACTTGTCTTTTGCACATTTTCAAAACAAAATGTTTAATAGAAATCATACTCAGCAATATAACATTCTATTTATGACTTGCAGTGCCTTGCCACTTTCATCACCAACTCGTACTTTCTATCACTTTTCTTCTCAGTCCTCAAGGTGATTCCCTTTCCCAAATTACTCTCCTCTGTTCCTCTGGGGCACTAAGCACTGTCAAGTACCTCACTGCATTCCATTTAAGACCCTTCTTTAAAATCTTTGTTATGCTACTGCTCTCTCCATACTGCACACTAAGTAGACCTCCCTAAGATTTTCTGAGATTCATCTTTCCACCCTCCAGATCTGGACTTTCTATTTAAGTGTTTTGATCTGCATATCAACCTCAATGAGTTCTTCTTCTGTGAATTTACTTCCTAAATCTCCCTTCAATACACAGCACTTTCCTAATGCTATTCAAGCGCATGTTCTGGCTCTCTTTTACCACCATTATCAGCATCAGTGGTCTCACAATTCCCGTCATTTCAATCACTGATACAACCATTTCTTGACAAAAAAATCAATTGCTTTTGTCTCTGTAACCTTGTTGCCCTCTTCTCTGACCTCAGCCTATCTATTGGCAAAATATTCACAGCATCCTCATTCACCTCCAGATGTAAATGTGGCCCAAGGTTCTAGTTACCTTCTACTTTAGTTCTCCAGTTTGCTCCCAATCTGACCTCGTCAACCTATCCAGTTCTTTTCCAGTAAAGCTTGAGGAGCAGCATTTCATCTTCGAACTAGACCTATAGCATTGTCCATTCTATTTATTTATTTACTTAGAGACACACTGCCAAATAGGTCCTTCCGGCCTAGTGGGCCGCGCCACCCAGAAACCCACCTATTTAATGCTCACTTAATCACAGGACAATTTACAATGACCAGTTAACCTGCCAGCCAGTACATCTTTGGACTGCGGGAGGAAACCAGAGCACCCAGAGGAAATTCAGGCGGTCATGTGACAAATGTACAAACTCCTTTCAGACCACGGTGGAATTGAACTCTGAACTCCAAAGCCCTGAGCCATAAATCGCTGCACTGATTGCTGTGCTACTGTAGCTCAATACTGATTGCAACAATTTCAAATAATCATCAATTCTGCCATTTTATCGCTGGTCTTACATTGTCATTTAAACTTGTTCTGTCTGAAACGCCATCATTCACCAGCCCTTCTGTTCTCTCCAGCCTTATTCCTTTCAGTTTTGATGACCTTTATTTGAACTTTAGCTCTACCAGTGTTGCCTGAATAGCTGAGGATTTGCCCCTGCAAATATCAATATGAAAGAATTTGCAGACGCTACATTGATGGTGAGAATGGGATGCTACTGCCTACAAGAAAGCATTTTGGTATAAAGACATTGGAGAATATGGTTTCCTATATCCTATACAACACACACAAAATGCTGGAGGAACTCAGCAGGCCAGGCAGCATCTAGGATCCTAGATGCTGCCTGGCCTGTGTGTTGCTCCCTATATCTTATAGAGTGCAATATTTAAACCTGTTCACACTCAAGTTGCAACTTAATGTCCTGTCATACTCAAAACTCAAAATGATTCATTTAATAAACAATTATAACATGTCTAATGACAAGTAGATTAAATTTCACGTTGAGACATGTCTTTTGAATAATCTGTAAGTGATCATACTGGTTAGTCTTGCATTGTTAAACTGGGAATGAAATTCTGACATAACATTTTATAGCATGCATGACCCCAACAAGCAAGCTAATGCTTTTCCAACAATGTAAAATCAATAATACTAAAAGAGAAAACTTGTTAACCAAGTTTCTCCGACCCAGAACCCATTTCTCAAATCTGGAGTTAATGAACCTTGTCATGCCATTCCCCTGCTGCAACTGAAGAACTTTAAAACAACCTACGGGCCCATAAACGTGTTTACAAAGTGTTAATCATTATTCTCATACACTCCTCCCAGATGCTACCACTTATCTACACACTGGGGGCAATTTGCCGTGTTTGGGATGTGGAAGGAGACGAGCGCTGAGAGGAAACCCAGGTCATCAAGGAGGAATGTGCAGACTCTGTACAGAGAGGACCTGAGGCTCTGCTTGCTGTGCCAATGTGCCAGCCAATGTTTAACGACTAAGTGAGTTGAGTACTGAATGCATCTACCTAGAAATTCAACACCAATCAGTAGTGCTAAACTCAATGTTTCTAAAATTCAGATATATTGATTTCTCCTACCAAGTAAGGGAGGTGGGAGGGAGGGAAGACCATAAGACATGGGAGCAGAAATAGGCCATTTGATCGATCGAGTTTCTTCTGCCATTCCATCATGAATGCTTTGTTATCTCCTCTCAACCCTAGTCTCCTGCCTTCTCCCCATAACCTCTGAGGACCTGACAAATCAAGAACCCATCAACCTCCGCTTTAAATATACCCAATGACTTGGCCTCCACAGCCATCTGTGGTAATGAATTGCACAGATTCACCACCCTCTGGCTAAAGAAATTCTTCATCTCCGTTCCTCCATTCTAAATGTACGTCCCTCTATTGTGAGGCTATGTCCTCTGGTCTAGACTCCCCCACTGTAGGAAACATCTTCTCCACATTCAGTCTATATATGTCTTTCAATATTCAATGGGATTCAATGAGATCCACCACCCCTCCCAAGAATTCTTCTAAACTACAGCAATTACAGGTCCAGAGCCATCAAACGCTCCTCATACTTTAACACTTTCATTCCCAGAACAATTCTCATGAGCCTCCTGTGGAATCTTGTAGGAAGGAGAGGGATAGAGAAGAGTGTGTGGAAGAGGGGGAGGAAGGAGGAGTAAAGTTGCCAACAGTCCTGTTTCGAATTTCAATGGAAATTTGACAGCACAGCACAATATTACTATTAGGACTTAATTTGCTCCTTAACTTTCCGAGCTCCAGCACTCAGTTGAGCCCTGCACAGAGTGTTAAAGGATGAGATGGCATCTGTCTGAAACTGTCATCAGAACCTGTACCAAGGTTGGATTTGTGAGAGTTGACACAGAAATTTGTAAGTTTCACAAGTTAAGAAATCTAGCAAATTCACACAGAAGCTGGACATTCACATGCTCCTGGACATTTTACTCATGCTTTCAAATTGGACAATGCTTAAACTACCTCCTTGTGCAGGCTCATCAAACTTCATTTAAACCACCTCAGCACTGCCCAGCAAAATTTCACTTTAGGGGAGTTCAGACAGTGGTTCCCCATTTCTCTGGCACGGTGAGCAGACCACTCATACTTGGCAACTCACTGCACGTAGCTCCTGCTTATAAATTAATCTTAACTGCTGACTCAATGCCAGGATCTGAGATGGTGAATGTCTTGGCCTTCTTCAGGTTTTGCTGGTTTCTGAGTAATAGTCTGGGTAACTGCTATTTCTTCACACTTTGAAATATGACAGACAAAAGGTTGTGATTATGATGAAGAAAGGGGTAGTTGAGAGTGCCATATTAAATGATCCAGATGTGATAAGGTGGAAGAAAGTTTACATGCTTAAGCCAAGGCCAATTGAACTTCTAGACCAGTGTACTATAATGATAAAAATGTTAGACCATGAAATGAACACGTTACTCCATAATAGCTCTTATAGCTTGTAATGTTATTTGTAATCTATGAAATGATAAGATGACTTTTAATCTTTGAGAGTCAACTTACCTGTTTTGATCTTTCACGATTGTTAACTTTAAGATCATTATCTTGCATTCTGTGGATTAAAATATCAGAAGGATCAAGAACTTTAAAACTGTCAAAGATGCTTATTTTTATTGTACTGGAAAGTAAATTCTACAAGATATTAAAACTATCTTGCTGGTCATATATTCTCATTAATATATTGTCCAAAATATTATGGACATTGACAAAACCCAGAATAATGTTCAGAAAAGTCACCTTTGTGTGCCCCATTAATCATTATCTCAAGAATTAAAGTGATCTTTAGGACATAAGAATATTAAACTAAATATTTATGCAATTTTGCTTTTTAAAATTTATGTAATGTTTTTGAGATTCTGAAAATTACCTGACCATTTACTCTTAGGGAAAAATATGTATCATTGATCAAGGTTATTAATGTTGCTATTTATATATTAATTGCAACATATAATTGACTAATAAATATATTACATTCCAGGACTATTGAAGTTAGAAGCACAGGCCAATTATTTTCAGTCACTAGTCAATTATAATAAAATGCTCTGACAATTTGCATTCAAACAGTAAGCATATTTTTATTTATAAACAGATTGATCCTTTGATGAGTTATTTGCAGCTTTTACTGTTGGAAAACCAAATTCTGTTGGCAGAAATTATGAAGAAGAAAATGACTAGGTGAAAAACTGTTCCCCTGCCCCATTACCAGTTCCGAGTTCACTAAACTGTGTTATATACCAAGTATACCATGACAACAGAAAAGCAAATCATATGAAAGGCTTTTCTCTGACATTTATTAGCATAGAACTTAACAACATATAATCAAATATTCAATTGTTCAAAAAGGAATTGAAATGAAGATGTGGTAGTTCTACACGGTTAAAAAAAATGTTTGCCAATTTTTCCAAATGAACGCTACCAATTCATAGAACATTTGTATGGGATGATGTTTGCGCAAGATTTGATGAAATATTGAATTAATCTACATTGTTTAACTGCCTTGTGGCTGTTTTCAATGGGTTCATTGACTTGGCAAGATGCAGTGAGTTAATTATGTTTTCCAAGCTATTCCACGTGAGATCCAGCAAGCGTTTTTTGCCGAGCACTGGAATGATCAACGCATAATGAGATTGAAGACAACCATGGCTTTGACAGCCAGCAGTAATAGTTCTCCGTATGTTCAGCAGATGCAGGTCAGTAAGCTGAAAACAACCTATTCCACCCCCCCCCCCATTATATTCCCCACTAAGTAGTTGGATATCAACTTGATGGTGTGGTAAATTTGACAAGAAATAATTGAAATATCTTTAGAGTTAAAAATTTTATGGGGTTCAGCAGCTAACAAAAATATGGTGTGCAGTAAGGCATGTGTAAGTACTAAGCAATATTTAAGTAGGTCATAAACTGGTAAGCAGGCTTCCTATTGCATTTCGGTAAACCCAGAATAATTTTAGCTTTCACGTCAAAAATGGCCCAATTACTCCACGGTAAAGCGACTGTAAAAGCAATTTAACTGGTTAATTTCTAAAAATAAATTTTACCTTACTTCAATAAAAATATTTTCCTGACGCAAAAACACAGAAGACAGCTTTTAAGAACTTTTTAAGACAGCAGTATTGAGCTCACGTCCACTGTGTTCAATCACACACGGTTTCTGTGAAGGGCAACGATCTTCTCCATTGTGCTTTCAGAATTTCATGATTTCCGATATAGCATGGATTCCTCAGATCAACTTCACTAAGTATCATCACAAAGGAAAAGCTTTCCTCAGAAGAATGCTTGAATAATAATAGCCTCAGTATTAAATGATTACCACTTTCATAAAATTAGAAACATCCAAAAAAGCACAGATAACGATGATTAGTCACATGAAATTCATTTTCATATGATTAGTAAAATGACTGCTGCAAAAATGGCCAATGTTCAGGACAAAGAGATAGTTTCTGCCCAACAGCCTCACTCCTAGATTTTCTTCTATGTATAATTAGTTATTTTGTTCTGCCTTATGCTAGTTTTAAATATTTTGCTGTGTGTAGCAATAATTCAGCATCATTTCTATTTATCTTTACACAAAAGGCAAAATAAAATCAAGAATGGATATCATTAATAAAAAAAGTCATGGCTTGAAGGAACAATGCCATTTTTATAACCTAACCAACCACTTTGGTCTCAGTGTTCTAAACCTATAAATCAGCATCTCAAGTCTCAACCAACTCATTTTATGAGCATAATGTTTCTAAAAAAAAACCCTGCAGCCATGTAGGATCTTTGATCTGAACCCATAACTCTGTGAGAGGCAGCACTATAAGGTTAAGAATTAAGCAACAACTAAGCTAACTGGAAGTTTTCCCAGTCCTCAAGTAAAGGTACTAATATCTCATTGCCATCCAAAATCAGAAACATGCATAAAAGTATAAAATGCATAAAACAATCACAAATCAGCTCATGGAGTCCAATTTCTTTCTGCAAAAAAAACGTGAAAAGCTAGAGCCATCAAGATATCTCAGTGACTAAATTCATCAGCAAAGTCTGTTTCATTTTCCATTCAGACCAACTAAGACTGGCAAAAAAAAAGCAGTGATAGCGTGGAGGATGAATTCACAGGATGATTTTCTTCATTAGTGTGGAATAAGCTACTTTAAATGGAGTATTTTACAATATGAAGTTCAATAAATAATCAGGTAGTTATGAGGTAGTTAGGAAATATGATAGAATTCCATACAAGATTGAAAGCAATGAAATATTTTTAGCAATCAAAAAGCAGGAATTAAAAGAGCATATCTGCAGGGAGGTTGTAGATAACTGTAAGTATAATAGGGTTGTGATTGTAGATGCTTTAATTTCCTTTGTATTGACTGGGAAGACAACGCGCTAAGGAGTCAAATGGGGCAGAATTTGTTTAGTGCACTGTTTCACAGAAAGATGAGCCTTGTTCACAAGTTAAAGTCCAAAATTGAGCCAAAGGTAATTTTGATGGGATTAGACAAGAACTTGCAAAGATTTGTTGGGAGAGGTCATTAGCAGGTAAAGGATGTCTGACAAGTAGGAGGTTTTTCAAAGTGAGATAGGGAAAGCGTCAGTGCTGACATGTTCCTGTTAAGAGTAAAGGTCAGGCTGGGAACCCTAGCTGATGATGGATTGCGAGGATCCTTTGCCAGTGATTATATTGCTTATTAGGCATTCAATTTTTATATAAAACAGTGCTATTTGTTAATGCAGATCCCTTCCCTGACCTACATTAAAACTTTGAAACTTTAAGTAGACTGATGGAGTTGTTTTTCTTCCCCCTTCCAGTATCAAAGTCATCTCTCTGCAACCAAGGCTACTAACAGATCCATTCATCCACTGAGGGATTTTATGCTGCAGACAAGTTTTCCTTCTCAAATAAACAATACTGACTATAGTTCAACAGTCATCACTTGGATCTAAAGCACTTAAGAAAATACTGAAAAATAAAATATGAAAATCAAAATTCAATCAAGTTTTCAACTTGAATTGAAAATCTGTAAAATATATCAATAAATCTATAAAAACACTAGCAATAGCTTTGAAAATGTACAAGTAAATTCTTTTTTTCTAAGGCAAATCAAATAACTGGTGACATTGCAAGTTTGAATTTTAGTAACCCTATGTACTATCACATGGAACAGCAAAAACTGGGGCAAAGATTAATCTTACTGTTCAAGTACTGAATTTGTTTTCTTCCAGGCACACTCTACTCATAGTACTGATAGCACTCATAGTACTGATGAAGATTAGGTGAGAAGCACGATTTGGGACTTGTAGTCCAAAAAACTTTTCATAAACTCATCATTATTTGCATAAAAACACTTTTCTTGATTAACACCATAGTGGTGTTGAAAAAGTATTCAGCTCCCAATTCTTTGTCCACATAAATGAGTATTACAACCAGAGATTTTGAACAATGTAACTGAGAAGTATTTGCTAATCACATGCTCCTTTTTCCCCCCACAGCAACGACCAAAACACCCCAGAAAATTGTAAAGCATGAGAAATTAAAAATTCACAAGCTTACATACCAGCAGTTCAAAAGTATTCACCCTCCTTTGCTCAGAACTTAGTTGAACTACCTTTTGTAGCTATTACAAGCAGTAGCTTTTTAAAATAAGTCTCTATTAGCTTTGCACAATGGGATGGAGCAAGATTTACCAATTCCTCCTTGCAAAATTGCTCAAGCTGTGCCAGGTTGGTTGGGGAACAGTGGTAGACAGCAATCCTGAGGTCTCGCCAAAAACGTTCGATTGGGTTAAAGTCAGGACTCTGATTGGGCCACTCAAGAACATCAATTTTCTTCATTTGAAACCACTCCATGATTGCTCTGGCAGAGTGCTTTGGGTCATTGTCCTGTGGAAAAATGAACTTCCTCCCCAGTTTAAGCTTTCTGGCAGAGGTTAGCAGGTTTTTATCCAGGATCTCTTGGTGTTTAGCAGCATTCATCTTCTCATCAATCTTGACCAGCTTTCCAGTCCCTGCTGCTGTAAAGCATCCCATAACATGATGCTATGGTCCACCATACTTTATAGAAGGGATAGTGTCACCTGGTTGATGCACAGTATTAGATTTATGTAACATGTACCACTTAGGTGTTGAGGCAAAAACTTCTACTTTAGTCTCATCCGGCCACAAGACCTTCTTCATCTTGCTCGTCTTTATAGTATTTTCTTAATAATGCTTTGTAAAGGATATGGGTAAGGACGTGCTTTTTTTAAAAAAAGCCAGGACTTTTTCCTTGCTACTCTTCCATAAATACCATTTTTTGTGCAGAGCCTTAGAGATTGTAGAGCCATGAACATTATCTCCAGTTGCAGCCACTGACTTCTACAACTCACTCACTGTTGCCTCTCTTACCATTTTTCTCTGATTACGAGGTTTAGAGGGGTAGCCTAACCTAGGCAGTATGGCTGTGCTTTCATATTTTTTCCCCACTTTTTCCATGATAGACTGCACTGAGCTCCAAGTAGTGTTCAATGCCTTTGGGATGGTCTTGTTGCCTTCCCCAGATTTGTGCTTCTCAATTATCATTTTCTTAATTTGTCTTGAATGCCCTTTTGACTTCATTTTAGGTTGGTCTGTTGAAAATCTACCATACTGTTGGATCTTACAGAGACAGAGGGTATTTACTTTTACGAATTCATTAAAGGTTATCCTCAAATTTTCTACATCAACAAATTGGGCGAGTTGTTAAGGTTAGCATAGTACTTAGAAAGGTGAATGAATACATTTTCAGTCTCCATTTTGGTTTTTAATTTTTAGTAAATTGTTGACAGGTTTTGCAGTTTTTCTTTTGATTTGACATGATGCACAGTGCTTTGTAGATTAGCTCAAAAATCACACTTCAATATATTTTAAATTTAGAAAAGGAGACAGTAAAATGTGAAAATACTTGTGGGGCTGAATGCTTAAGCACTGCACATATATGTGCAAGTTGCACCTCAAGATTTTGTTGGCAGCACTTTTATATTAAAAGGAGAAGAGTAACAGGCATATGGAATCAGCAAAGCATGCAGACTTTCATACAAGTCACATTCTATCCTGATTTAGAAACATACAGAAGCAGGTGCAGTAGGTTTTGCAGCCATTCAATATGATCATGGCTGACCTATTTCCTTGATAACATATTCTTACTCATTTCACTTCCCTCTATGTCTTTTATTTTAAATTTATTCAGCCCGATGAGCTTTCTATCCAGCAACCCACCTTTTTAGCCCTAGTTTTAATCACAGGACAACTAACAATGACCAGCTAACCAGTCTATCTTTGAAACGTGGTAGGAAACCCACGTACTCACGGAGAAGGACATACAAACTTCTTAGTGTCGGAATTGAACTCTGAACTCCAACGTGCCGAGTTGTAATAGCATTGAGCAAACCCCTACACTACTGTGGTGAAGGTTCTGTCCAGAGAAATTTATTTGTCGTCTTAAATATTTGGCTGCCATAGTATTTCACTGTAGGAGTTCCACAGGCTTCAAGTGAGCAACACACACAAAATGCTGGAGAACTCAGAGGTCAGGCGGCATCTGTGGAAGGGAATGAACAGTTGACATTTCAGGTTGAGCCCTTTTATTAGGATTAGAGGGGAGAAAGCAGAAGACAGAATAAAAACTGGATGGGGCAGAAGGAGCACAACCTGGCAGGTAACAGGCAAGTCCAGGTGAAAGTAGGTGGGTGGAGGAGGGCGACAAAGGAGAGTGATGTGAGAAGCTAGAAGGTGATAGGTAGAAGAGGCAAAGGGCTGAAGGAGGAATCAGGTGAGAGGATGGCAGACCATGGAAAAAAAGAAAGGAAGTGGGGAACCTAAGAGAGGTGATGAGCAGGACATGAGGGAGGGGGAAAGGACTTCAGCTGGGAGAAAAAAACAAAGGTAAGTGGTTACCAGAAGTTTGCAATTTTTAAAAAAATCAAATGGTATGGATAAACTTGTTTATTACTGTATTGACTTGGAAGGAACCCCTCTTTAATAACCCACAAATGAGCATATCTCATCATGAAATTGACCTTACTACAAAGTTCCTTTTCAATATTTTAGTCAAAGAGCATGCATGGAAAAATAGATGTTAATCTTGCAAAACAGTGACAAAAGACAAATTTAAAGTTTTTAAATCCAAATAAATATATTTTGTATTTTGTATTTATACATATTTACACAACAAAATTGCAGCATCCTGTATTAAACACTTTTGAATCATGAAAAACAAATACAGAATCAAAACATAGTAACATCACACAATGGCGCAAATAAATTTTGAACAGAAAAAAAAAAGATCTGGGATGAGAAATTAGTCCCTGATTGCTCGTACTAAGTTCAGAGTTTGAGGGATTTGTTCTGTGAAACTGAAATTGCTAATTTATTAATTACTTAGTGCCAAGTGTCAAAGGGCAAATTTCTATCCCACAGGTTAAAAGGCCTCCACTCAAATACATTTCAATGAAAAATGTTTTGTACAGACTCTTAAAACTCAAAACTTAAAAGTGAGTCCATTTCTGGTTCAAGTTCAATGAGGTAGCATACCATGTGCATCTATATAATCTGCATGTAAACTGGTCTAAGGTTTGCATTGGTACATTTAACTTTCTGAAGTACCAAATACTGGATCCATTTGCTTGTTACAAACTGCAACATGGTATTAACTTTCATATCCATACAACTGAGAAAACTGTGCACAAAACCATGAGTGAGAGTCTTACACTTTACCACCTCACAAAGTAAAAATGCTTCATAGGCAATTATAAGATTTTTAACACAGCCACAGCTGAGAATTTGTCATGCAAGTTTACCATTATTGCAAAACAAATTCTGCATTTGTATATATACTTCATACAAGTCACAGTCAATTCCAAAAACAATATCAAGACTAATACAAATTGACAACATTAGGATAATGTTTTTTCATGAGCTGTGTTGCTTCTTTTGGTTTCAATTTCACCAACTGCAAAAAACTGCACACTGTGTCCAAAGAGTATGACAGTTTGAAAATGCACATGGAATTGTATGAATTCAGCAAACACACTACCACAATAAGTAACCCCTCTTTACACTGAAAAATTAAAATCACAGTAAAATGGCACTTTGCAAACCTTGGTAACACTTCACAGCAACAATGGATTTCTTCCCCCCCCCCCCCAAACACAATGAGTACTTAATGTCACAAGTGTACAACAGCTTTAACAAGTTGACAGAACTGTAACATCACGGTTCAAAATTAGAATAAACAAATTCCATTGGATGAGCAGCACAACGTAAATACACAATCAAAAACAATTGGTTCAAATGAAAAGAAGGAATTCAAACAAATCAATGTAAGATTAACATTTCCCAGAAAAATAAGACTCAGAAGAATGGAAGGTAACAGAATACAGAATTTTTCTGTACCAGTTAAAGCTTAACAATTCTTAACCACATAAACTGTTTATACTTCACAGATACAAACACGAGGAACTCTGCAGATGCTGGAAATTCAAGCAACACACATCAAAGTTGCTGGTGAACGCAGCAGGCCAGGCAGCATCTCTAGGAAGAGGAACAGTCAACGTTTCAGGCCGAGACCTCTGGGTTCCCCCCCTCTTCCCTTCTCCCTGGGCCCCCCATCCCATGATCCTCTCGTATCCCTTTTGCCAATCACCTGTCCAGCTCTTGGCTCCATCCCTCCCCCTCCTGTCTTCTCCTATCATTTTGGATCTCTTTCCCCCCCCCCCACTTTCAAATCTCTTACTAGCTCTTCCTTAAGTTAGTCCTGACAAAGGGTCTCGGCCTGAAACGTCGACTGTACATCTTCCTAGAGATGCTGCCTGGCCTGCTGTGTTCACCAGCAACTTTGATGTGTGATACTTCAGAGATATTTGGGATTTCAGAAAAAAAAAGCATAAAAAGACACAGTGACTGGAAATTTACTGTCAACATCCGCATACAATCATGATTCAAGCATCATGAATTCACCGCTTGTTTCTAAAAATAGTTACACATAATTAATGATACAAAACAGATGCCAAACCTGCAGCCTAGATGATGCAATATTAATTGTACTTCCAACAGGTGAAGTTACGCAATGAGATGCGAGTTTCCTTCCAAAATTTCCAAATGTTAACTTCACAAACAATTAAACTAACCAATCAGGCAAAGGACAGACAACTGAAATAATTAGGTGGATAAAATTGCTGGGGCCCAAATTACTCCAATTCATTATCATGAGCTTAAGAATTTGCTTAAATGGTATTGAATAGTTCAGTGTAGAAATAGGCTTACCTGAGAAAATAAATCTATTAAACTTTAGTAAAAAAAAACTGGTAATGAAAAATTTTATGAGAATCAAGTTCTCTTGATGTAGAAACACTGTCCAGTGTTCAGAACAAGGTCTCAATCAAGTCCCAATCTGACTTGGCAAAGCTGACTTCAGCACCTACATGCAAGCTAGAACAGATCATTCTGACCAGGTCTTCCCACTTTAAATCTATGCCCAATTATCTTTTGGTAAGTTACTTGGCTCATACCACAAGTGGACTTAGAATGAAATTGCACTGTCCTCTCCTTTCTGATACCTTGGTAATGTTCAGTCTGGACAAACTTAAACATCCAGCTGGATGAGACATTGACAGGCCATCAGGTGTGTCACAATTGTAAATCATGCATTATTGCTACCAGATCTATCTTGAGTCCTTGAGCCAAAAATACAAAGTGCTTGTGATGACACAGAAGTAATTATCCTTATGCTAGGAGTGTCAAACCAAGCTCACCCAAATTTGAAGCAGCACATTTTCCTATGCTGCTGCCAACTTCAGATAAACAGTTAGCCCTTAACATTATGGCAATTTTCTAAAATCTTAAAAAAACATTTTGGAAAAAAAAATCCAGAGAGAATGGCTCTGCTCTGTATCACCAGCAGTATACATGCAGAGGATGGCATACAAGTTTAACCTAGTTTAACATAATACATCTTGTTTAGATTAATGGAACCCAATAGATCTGCCTACAATCAAAAGATTCCTAACAGCAGTATAATCAGACCATGTGTAATTCATTCAATAATGACAGTTGATGAAAAATATCTTTCGCCATACACTGCCAATATTACAAGTTCAGAACAGCAATTTGAAATTGTGAGTTTCAGCCGTACCATTCTTGACTTCTAGAATTGTCAAAGACTTGCAATCTATGGTCATTATCTGCAACACTTCAAGTCTGTGTAGCACGTATGCCACGTCAAATTCGAAGATTTTCATTTCACCCCATCAGTATTGTAATAAAACATATTCCTCAATACTTCTGCACAATTAATCTTTCTTTGCTAGGCAGTGGTTAACTCCATTTATAGATACTTTATTCAAGACTCTCAGTAATAAGAGAATATTTTCTAAAACAGCAGTGATGGCTTCAAATATAACTTTGGAATCAAAGGGCAATTCTAACACGTAACATAATTGGATATGATCATATTTTCTTTCACTAATTTATGTGGAAATGAGCAATTCACTGTTCATTTTTATTTTTTTTCAAACGTTACATTATTTTAGTTCAAATGGGGTTTTAAAAAGTTTCCCCACAAAAAGTAACACATTTGGAAGGCAGCTATTTATCCAATTAAATCTTCATCACAATGATCGGAACTGTCGTCGGGTCACAAATACTAATACACGGCGAATAGCAATGAGACGATTTTTGAGTGAGGTCATTGAGAGAACCGCTAGCTGAGCACGACTCTCTAAAGGTAATACAGCTAACAGCCACCAGCACCAGGCAGGACCATCTTGACTTGACTGCAATAAAAACACAACAATTAACATATTTGTTCTTCAGTCTTGAAACCCCATTCTATGCCATCTACTTTATCCTGTTCTGAGGGAGGTATAAACAATGGGGGTATGCATTTCACAAATGCTTGCCTGAATGTAATTTTATTTTTAAATACTAGACCTCAGAATATTAGTCAGACCATCCACCAAACACTTAGTTTTTAAAAGCACTTGAAGTTGACTTTCATCTTACAACTGTAACATGCTATTCTCTTTGTTACCAGCCAACTGTGTTGAGGCCTTCAAGGTCATTACATTGCAGATTGGTCTGGCAAGGGGGCTTTATTTCTTCACATCGACCCTACAGTATCCAAGAGCAAAAACTTCTGCAATAGTGACAGTGCAGGTATGAAGAGTTTCCTGCTACTGAGTGAAGTATTTACTCCAAGGCAGTAATTAGACACCACACATCCATGTACATCACTGTCAGAGTCTGCATCCACTCACACCATTTAATCATGTAGGGCTTCAAGATAATTGGGGTTTGGCTATAGCATAACCCTCTGCTCTAGTTTCTAGCCCATGGATTCTTTGTATATGCCAGTGAACTCCCAGAGCACGAAATCCACCTAGTGAGCCCATCATTGCTTTAGACTTGCTACAGGTACAATGGCTCCATTGAAATCAGTGGGAGCAAATGGCTGCTGGGAGAATGATAATGATATAAATCTTACTTGATAAAGTCAGTTAGTTAAAATGCATTTAAATTAGTTAAATTGGTGAAAGTTAATGCACTTTTTTAAAATAAAGATCAAACCCTCTAGAGAGCTTGTGAATAGCAGGTTATTACTGGGTCAGTTCCCACAGGCTGTTAAAGCTATTCGAGAAGTATAGCAAGCTACAGCTATTCAGGAAGCACCTGCGCTGACCTCTGAGCAGCTGGGAGTTAGACTTTTAGTGAAAGACGGTTTCCAAAACCACATAAGAAACAGCATAGTCCAGGTGCAGGGACTGCCAGACTTGGAATCAACATAAGATTTACTCCATCCCACGTTAACACTGAAAACATGGCACCACTTGCAGGCCGCGCCCAGCACGATCCTCACAGATCTGATTTGATGCAAAAAAAAAAAGCATTTCACTGTGTGCTTTGGTGTTTTGATGTACATCTGACAAATAAAGCTAATCTTTATCTTTAACATAACGGCATGAACTGTGCTTGACCAGTGAGATGATCAAAAGTGGTGAAGGACTGGCATAGGGAGAGAGATTGAAAATCTGGCTGAGTGGTGTCATAACAGAAATCACTCACTCAGCGTCAGGAAAACTAAAGAGCTGATTATTGCCAACAAAAGGTATGAACAGGAGGTCCCTCAGCCAGTCCTCATTAGGGGATCAGAGGTAAAGAGTGCCAGTAGATTTAAACTTCTTGGTGTCAATGCATTGGAGGATCTGTCCTAGGAATACGAGGGGTGATTGATAAATTTGTGGCCTAAGGTAGAAGGAGATGAGTTATACAGCTCTAGATACATGCACGTGCAGTTCAACTCTGAGTGAAAATGCAGAAAGTTTGAAGTTAATAACTCATCTCCTTCTACCTTAGGCCACGAACTTATCAATCACCCCTGATGAGTTATTAACCTCAAACTTTCTGCATAATCACTCAAAGAGTTGAACTGCGCGTGCACATAATGAGAGCTGTATAACTCATCTCTTTCTACCTTAGGCCACGAACATATCAATCACCCCTGCTGTTGACACTTCTTGGAGGTCCAAGATCCATATGTTCCACGACCGTTGGACTAAGTGTGTACATGTAGAAGGGGACTATGTTGAAAAATAAATGTGCTAGGTTTTCTAAAATTGCCCCCTTCTTCCTTAGGCCACAAACTTAACAATCACCCCTCGTAGCACATGTGCTATCACAAAGGCGACACGATGGCATCTCCAATTTCTTAAAAGTTTGCGTCGTTTCCGCATGTCACCAAAAACTTTGACAAACCTATAGATGCACAATGGAGTGCATCAGAACTGGTTGCTCATTGGCCTGGTATGGAAACACCAATGCCCAGGCACGGAAAAGCCAACAAAAAGTGGTGGATACAGCCCAGTACATCACAGGCAAAGTCCTCGCCACCATTAAATATACTTACAGGGAGCACTGCCGAAAGAAAGCAACATCTATCTTCAAAGACCTTCACCATTCTGGCAATGCCATCTTCTCATTACTACCGTCAGGTAGGAGGCCTTAGAACCCACACCATCAGGTTCAGGAGCAGTTATTACCTAACGACCATTAGGCTGCTTCAATCACAACTACTCTGAACTTATTCTATAACCTATAGACTCACTTTCAACTGTTCTTTACAACTCATGTTTTCAGCATTATTTCAATGTGCACAGTTTGTCTTCTTTTGCACACTCGTTCATTTGACAGTCATTTATCACATTATGTGGAGCTGCTTGCATTTCTTTTTTCCTGTAAATCCCTGCAATAAAATGAATCTCAACGTAGTATATGGTAACATATATGTACTTGATAATGAATTTGCTTCTAATTTTTAAAGGTAGTGTGGCAAGGGATGACAACTTTAGCTCCTGAAAATTTAACTACGAAATTTGATACCAAAATGAGAGTATTATTTTTAACTTTTTTCTCTTCTCCATCACAAAATCCAATGTAAATCTCATTTGTTTTCTATGGATGAGCAAAACTAATTTATATTTCCTGATTTTACTTTTCTTGTGCATGTAGGGTTCCATAATTTGGTTGAAAAATCATGTTGCTTGCTCTCCTAAAAAAGACAGCACATGTTCCCTATGGAGGACACAAAACTGAATCACTACAAGATCACAACTGCCTACTCGAGAGAGAAATCTGAGTAAATATTAATAAAGTCAAAAGTGTGCATTATCCTTTTGTTTCCCACCAAAAAGTCTTTTCCAAGTGGTTGGAAAAAAAATCTAAGTATTTTGTAGTACATTATGCAATGTACCATTCCGGTTTTACTGATGAGAAAGACATCACTTTAGAGCTAGCACGTACATCAGAATAACCAAGCTCTAGTTATAAGCTTAATTGAACCAATAACTTTATTATGCAATCCTCTTTACCTGAGGTATTGGCTCCTTTCCTGGCATTGGTCCAAAATGATTCAGAATTTGAGTTCTCATATTATCCTTGAGTGATTTAAACCAACTTAATGCTTGGTCATACACCAGGTTAGACAGACTGACCAGTTCATTATACTCTGCCCCTTCCACCTATTGGAAACAGAGAAAGAGAAAAAAAATCACCCAAAAGGAAAAGAACAAAACTGCAATGGGGGAAATGGGAGGGAAACAAAACAAGCTGCTTTTGGTAATATTTAACTTAATTTTTTCTCTACAATATCAAATTGCTAGAGAACATTTTACAAACATAAAACCAATACCTGCATTTAGAAATGCAAACATGCGGAAATCTGCAGATGCTGGGATTTCAAGCAACACACATAAAAATTGCTGGTGAACGCAGCAGGCCAGGCAGCATCTCTCGGAAGACTGTAACTCTTCCTAGAGATGCTGCCTGGCCTGCTGCGTTCACCAGCAACTTTAATGTGTGTTACTGCATTTAGAAAAATCTGTTTAATCAATTCACACACATTGCAAACTAACTAGTTTTACATTTAATACACACAAAATGCTGGAGGAACTCAACATGCCAAGCTACACCTATGGAAAAAAAGAAACAGTTGACGTTTCGGGCTGACACGCTGCATCAATGTCCTGAAGTTTCCACTGGAGTTTAGAATAGGGGAACATTGAAACAAATCAGATTCAGAGATCTCTTGGCCAAATGAATTTGGAGAGGATATTTCCTCTTGTGGGAGAACTGAACTTGGATTGCCTGTTTAAAAATAAGGGGTGGCCCAGTTATTTCAGAGGCAAGGCAAAATTTTCACTGAATGGGTTACAATTGCTTAGAACACTCTTCCTCAAAAGGAAGTGGAAGCAGAATCTTTAAATATTTTTAAAGACAGATAGGTACTTGACAAGCAAAGGAGGTAAAATGTTACGTAGAAGGGAATATTGATTTGAAGTTAAATTCAAGTTGGCTATGATCTTCTGAAATGGCTGATTAAGCTTGAACAGCAGAATGGCCAAATCCTGCTCCTAATTTTATGAATGATCATATGCTCACCGCTGGCAACACGATCTCTGGCCTGCAGCACATTGCTACACTGCCGAAACTAGTTCGCTGATGTAACCCACTGATAGCATGAACCAGTCTCTCATGCAAAATAATAAAACGTCTACAACTCCAGCAAATTATTTCAGAAATGAGACTAAATGGAAAATATTACCCTTTTCCTTAACTGCTTTCAGAAGTATGGCCTAACTGAAATTTGGAAAAAAATATTTCTTTTAGTTCCTGTATTAAAACGTTAATTGTTAAAGTAAGGCCCAGGATGGAGAAAATTTTACACACATCTTCTAACACTTACCTGGTCATCTTCCAGGTACTCAATATTAGCAGTACTATAACCATCTCTCTGGCCGTGCTGCAAAACTTTAAATCGACGCTTGCCAACTGTATCAACTACAGAACGACCATCAGGAAAGAACTTCACATCCCTGATTTCTAGCATGCAGCCATAATCAGCAAACCTAAGCAACAAAAAGTACACAAATTTAACTTCCTTTGGCACCCAAAGCCAATTCCCGAGTACAGTTTTCCCAACAATGCATTCATGCCGATCAAATGCTGGAGCTGTCATACCAGTACAAAAATGACCAACATGACAAACAAAGATGACGTAACTACCATACTCAAGTAATACTATAATTTCAGAAATGCATCACTAAATATGTATCTATACTTTCCTTCAATCCATATACTTAAACTGAGCCACTCTGTATTCCTTGTCTCTGAAATCCATTCTTTAGTTTTCTTCCTAAATCGTAACCATTATGGTCATACTTTCCCTTTACACTTTCAATAGATCATTTAACATTGTACTATAATTTCCCTGTTAATGAAGCTTTCCAGCATCTATCCCAGGGGTAGGCAACCTACGGCCCGTGAGCAAATATTGAGATATTATGCTCACCTAGCCCGCGAGCGATATTTCCTTATTCTGAGTGTTTCACACGACCACACTGATGGGAATGCATGGCGTCTTGTTACACTGGCCCCAGGTTCCGTTTTGTTCCAAGCCAAACACTGGTATGTACGAATGACGGGAAGGCAGATTACCCTATTAATATGTATTAGATACTCTCCGTGCACGCACAGGTTTTCAGATGAGATCGTTCAAATTTGTAAACAGAAACAGCGTCACTGTGTTTTAACAAGAAATCCATGCTAAATATCCAGATATTTACATGTGCTATGATACTTGTTGAATAACTCACGTTTCGAAATAAAATCAAAGAAAAAATTCCAATGGCAATGAATGCAAAATGCAGGAAGGCAGACACGGAGTGCTGAAAAAGCAGTGAAAATGAAGGAAATACCTGTGCCAGCTACAAAGTCTCAAAATGTATTGCAGAAAAGATGAAGCCTTTTACAAATGGAGAGTTTGTCAAAGAATGTTTACTGGCAGTGGTGGATCTTGTTTGTCCTGAAAAGAAATCTTTATTTGCATCTATCAGCCTGTCAGTAAGAACGATTACACGGCTAATTGAAGAAATGTCAGCAGATGTTAAAAGTTGTTTAAGGGATGCCTGCAACGAACTACATTGTTTTTTTCCCAATTGTGCTTGATGAGAGTACATATTTGACAGACACTGCTCAACTTGCAGTGCTTGTGCGAGGAGTGACCTCAACTTTTCAAATTTTTGAAGAGCTTATTCAATTAATTCCTATGAAGGACACGGTTACTGGAGCAGACATTGTTGAAGCTTTGCTGAAAATGATGTCAGAAACGAAACTTAATGTGTCGAAGCTAATTGGCATCACAACTGATGGGGCATCAGCAATGGTAGGACAGAAAAACTAAACCGAGTTCTTTGATTACTGATTGGCATCGTTGGTTAAGCACAAATGATTTTCTAGCATGTGTTATTCATTAATTTGAGGCAAAACATAACTAGATGTATTTAAATGGATAATTTCCATATTTCAAGTTTTTTATGGCATTTATCTGACCCACCGTCCGCTCATTAATATGCGATCCGGCCCACAGAGGCAAAAAGGTTGCCAACCCCTGATCTATCCAATGCCACCATTTCCCCTTTGGTAGGTCTTCCATCAGCCCTTTGCCCAACTCATCACAAAAATATAACCCTTGATATATAAAAAAAATTTGGAGCAATAACTGCTAGCATGATTGTAACATTTGCTCCTTTAATCATGTCAGCCACTTCTTAATGCATGAGTAACTCAGGTATTCTTTATCCCCTGCTTTTATGTTGGTTCAGCTAGAGAAGTAATCACCACAATAACTTGCTCAAATTTCTCTCTCAGTAAAATGATTAACAAGTTTCTTCAACTTGGCTGGTGATGGGAAAGGAATCAAAATATCTACTTAAAATTTCCAGCATATTAAAAAATGTTTTTTAAAATTATACCACCCTTGCATTACTGTTGTCGTCAATCAATTTTTTTTATAAAATGTACAAAACATCACAAAACTTGCTCTAGGAAAATGTTCTATTTGGCTTAGACTATACTAAAATAAATGACTTTCTAAAGTGTTCAATGTGAACAGCAGAAATAAAAGTGAGAGCTTTTATTTTGGCAAGATGAGACAAAGTGTTCTTCACATTTAGTACACAGAAAAATCACTTTGTACTTAGTGAATTATTTCTGAAGTGTAATCATTGTTAAAATAGTAGCAGACACAGCTGCCAGTGTGAAGCAAAAGGCTAAATTAACATACAATATGTTGCTTGTTTGTTAAAAGCTTGTTATTGGTCAATGCAGGATGGATTTCCAGTCTTGGAAGTCATTGCCTGAAATGGCCCTTGATGCCACGTATACAAATTTTAAAGTGTTACCACCGAGCCGAAGATGCCATGGTGTACTTAGTTAGGTTACCTTCACACATACCCATTAAGGTCACTTCCAATGCACATTCCAAATTGCTTGGTGCCAGTTTCCATACATCTGCGAATCATGAGACGATAACGCGGTTCAAAAACGTGAAGAGGACATGGAATAGTTGGAAAGCTCATGGTGCAAACAAAAATTGGAACATCTTCGGTGAGGCTACGAAAGTAAAGTAATATGCATTCACTCAGTGTTTACTTCCTTTATTTGTGGTTTGATTGTTTATAGAAATGTTTAGAAGAGAAACCAGAACTGATATTATAGGGGACTCAATGGCTGACACAGTTGGAAATTCAGTTCTTAAATCTAAGAGTTAAAAGTGCAGTTAAATATCAAACCATGATGCAGCCATCTGTAAAAAGGAATTTTAACTCAGTGTAAGGTAGAATGTATTCTACACGAGATGGTCTTCATGAAAAAAGTACCCACAATTCTTCTGGTATTTCATCTTGCTTCTTACCCCTGTCAACTTTAATGCTTTGACCATTTAATTCTAAACTAAATTATCATCAGATTGCTGCAGAAATCTCTGGCACTTGAACCCCGAGTTATTGAAAGCTATTTTTTCCTATCTATTCTCTTCTTTTACCCAATAGAATCAGGATCCTGCTGCATCTGCCTTGTATCCTTAACTTCCAATATTTCTCCTACTAAGTGGTGTGCAAAGAACTCAAAAGACATTAAATTGGCTTCCAATTATCATGCAGTTTCTATATAATATACCTCAAGAGTCAGAGCACTACAGCATAGAAAACAGGCTCTTTGGCCTATCTAGTCTCGTGGCTTTCCTTTAGTGCCACCTACCAGCTAGATACAGACCATAGCTCTCCATACCTCTCTCACCCATGTACCTATTCAATCTTCTCTGAAATGTTAGAATTGAACCTGCCTTTACCAGTTCCACTAATAGCTTGTTTCACACTTGTCTCACCCTCTGAGTGAAGTAGTTCCCCCTCAGATTTTCCTTAAATATTTCTCCTTTCACCCTAACCCCATGACCTCTAGTTCTAGTCTCACACAACAAGAGGGGGAAAAGCCTGCATGCGTTCAACCTATCTACCCCCCTCATAATTTTACACCTCTGTAACGTTTCCCCTCATTCTCTGGCACTTAAGGGAATGAAATCCGAACCTATTCAACTCCCTGTTACTGAGGTCCTCAAGTCCCGGCAAATTTTACATAAATTTTCTCTGCACTCTTTCAAGTTTGTTGATATCTTTCCTGTAGACAGGCAACCAGAACAACACACAGAAGTCAATTTCGGCCTTCCCAATGTCTTATAGAACTTGAACATAACATCCCAGTGCCTGTACTCAAAACCTTAACTGATGAAGGCCAATGTAGTAAAAGCTCTCTTCATGACCCTATCTACCTGTGATGCCACTTTCAATTAATTACAGGCCTGTGTTACCACACCTGTGTCTCTACTGCTCACTGTGTAAGTAATACCCTAGATGGTCCTTTTGAAGTACAACACCTATTTATCTGCATTAAATTCCATCTGCTATTTTTTAGCCTATTTTTCCAGCTGGTCCAAATCAGCTTGCAAGCTTTGATAGCCCTCCTCACCGTCCACTACATCCCAATCTTGGTGTCATCCGCAAATTTGCTGATCTGGTTTATCACATTATCATCAAACCATTAATATAGATGATAGAGAACACTAGACCTAACACTGATCCCTACAGCACGCCACTAATCACAGGCCTCCAATCAGAAAGTGTCAACAACCTACTACCACTCTCTGGCTTCTCCCGCTAAGCCAAAATCAAACCAGATCTACTACTTCAGCCAACTGACTGAACCTTCTGATCAGTCTCCCACATAGGACTTTGACAAAGCTCTTTCTAGATCAGTGACTTCCCTTCATTAACTTTCTTGGTAACCTCCTCAAAAAACTCTTAAGATTGGTCAGACATGACCCACCATGAACAAAGCCATGTTGACCATCCCTAATCAGGTCCTGTCTATCCAAAAACTTGCATATCCTGTCTCCCAGAATACCTTCCAATAATTTATTGAAGTCAGGCTCACCGACCTACAATTTCCAGGCTTATTCTTAGGAGTTGTTCCTACACAACAGAACAACACTAGCAGTCCTTCAGTCCTCTGGCACCTCACCTATGGCTAAGTACATTTTAAATCTCTCTGCCAGGCCGCCTGTAATTTCTGCACTAGGAACATACTTATACATGCAAGTTAATATAAATCAGACAGCATTCTTTTTTTTTTTACATTCGTCAATGAGGTTACTGGGGTGTTTTGAAGGAGCAACTGCTCTAGCCACCTTTATAGTACCATCTGAAGTAACAGCAAAACACCCATTAAGTATTTTTGCTTCTTGTGCTTTGCTGCTATATTTGACATTGTCACTGTCCCTTCAAGAGCAACAAACAAATGGCAGTTGTTGATGTCAAATATTCCACTTGATGACCTATTTGTTATTTGCTTTTAATAGATCCATGTTAATTGTACTTATTGATTCATGTCCTTCCAACTGATAAGCAATCCTGGTCCTAATTATCTTTCTGGACATTTGACATCCTGATCTAAACTGGGGTAGAAAAGTGGCATTCCTCCAATTTTACAGCGTCACTTCCATATCTTAACACACTTTGCTGAACTTGAGAGAAGACACCTACAGCCAACGTTTTACAGATCTTTGTTGCATTAGTCAGATAATGTCACAGAAACTGGTGTCAATGGGTAATCATCCAGACTTCACACTAATCTGTAAAAAAATACTTCCCTCGTCTTGCACCAGTGAACAAGCTCCATCTATGTTTTATTATTATTCATTCACTGGATGAGGACATCCTAGCAAATGTTAACATTTATTACCCATTCATAACTGCCTTCTAACTTAAAGGCAATGAAGACTCACTAATCTGGAGTACTATATAAACCAGACTGGGTTAGAATGACCACGTTTCCTTCTATTGAGGATACTAGTTAAGCAGGAGGGAAAGATAAAAACAAATGCATGCCTACCAAAAGCAAAACTCAATCAAGACTTACGACTTCAACAAAGCTCCTCAAAGTCAAAAAATATTACGCTCAAGGATTCTTTCAAGTCCACATCGATGTTTGATTTTATTATTGATGAAACTTTTTTTTGATATCAATAAAAGTTCAAAGCACAGCAAAATAATATTGGTTAACAACAATCTTACAGCTAAGTTCATGATTGATTGAGGTCTGTATTGCCATTCTGGAGATGGCCTGCATAATTTTATGTGGCACCAACTATTAAAATAGCAAACATTTAGGAAGTTCACAATTGCCATTGCCTTGTCTTTCTTTTGAGTTGCACAGATGTCTCAGTAAATTAGGATTTAATATAACTAAAGGCACATTTCCCAGAATCTCTGCACCACTTCTACAGAGATGTGCTTAGAAATTATATTTTAGCTTTAAACCCATATAAAATAACACACTTCCAATGTTAATTTTCACATACTTGGACAGTTCTTTCATTTCTTCTTCATGAAACTTCTTTCTCTCTTTCAATTCTTCAGGCAGGTACCGTACAATCAGTTCTTCTATCAGGAACGCCCTGCCAAAAGCCCTGGTTACCAAATACTGCAGTAAAAAAGGAAAGTTACTGGAATCATCTAAGTGAATATAATGCTTTTTTAAAAAATGCTATACAGAAAAACCCTTTAAAACCACGTAAAAGCTATTTTGTGCTTGGCAAGACTGCTGAAATAGTTCGAATCAGGAGGTATTAATTTGATCTTTAATAGTCAGCTAGAAAATGCGAAGTTTTGTCTGTCAACTTTCTAGCTAATTACCTAGACTGACAGCTCTTGAGTTGGTTTCAGCCAAAAAAAAACTTCCATTTCCCATCTTCAAAATGCTTATGATCACTGCAACCTTCCAAGTATTCAATGGCCTTCAGGTCATGTGATTAAGAATAATTTAAATATCTTGCCTATACATTGCAATTATGCTGTCATTGTAGCAATCATCGAAACATGCAGGAGTATTATCAAATAAACTAACACTGAACCCAATACGGGGATAGAAGGGCAAATAGCTGAAAGGTGCGCAACAGAGGAAAATCTTAAGGTGCATCATACAGATAGAGGGATAGAGATTTGGAAATGGAATTCCACAGCATAGCACCTTTGCTGTTTAAGACTCTGCCAATGTTTGAACAATTACAATTAGGAACAATCAAGTTACTAGAATTAAAGAGAATTGATGTCTGGTAACACCGAACAATGATAAAAATATATACAAGGACAGTGAAATTTTTCAATCGAAGGTTAAATGTATTAACATTTACAGGTGTCCCCTGCTTTTCGAACGTTCGCTTTACGAAACCTCACTGTTACGAAAGACCTACATTAGTACCCTGTTTTCGCTTTCAGAAGGTGTTTTCACTGTTACGAAAAAAAATTCAGCACGCGATAAAAGGCAGAGCGCGTCCCAAGCAGCCGCTCTGCCCTGGATTGGGAACTGCTTTACTTTAACACGTGCCTGTGAGCAGCCATTTGCAAGATGACTTCTATGGTATCGGAAAAACCTGAAAGAGCTCGTAAAGGTGTTACACTTACGGTAAAACTAGACATAATTAAGCGTTTTGATCGTGGTGAATGAAGTAAGGACAACGTGAGTTTGGCTTGTGGAAGCTGACGAACATTATATTGAAGAGATTTTGGCATCCCATGACCAAGAACTGACAGATGAAGAGCTGATGCAATTGGAAGAAAAAAAGGATAACAATCGAAACCGAATGAGTAATGATGAAGTACGACTTTAATTTTGAAAGGGTACGTTGGTTTAGGAGATATTTGCAGAATGGTTTGAGTCCTTATTAAAGAACTGTGTGATAGAAAAATGCGCGAGGCTCAGCAGTCAAGCAAGCCTTCCACATCAGCCACAGCAGACGATGAACCTCGACCTTCGACATCGAGGTGGGCAGAGATAGAAGAAGGTGAGCTGCCTGCTCTAATGGAAACAGACGACGAGATAACACCCCAGTGTCCCACCATCCCAACCCCCAGGCCACGGACAGATACCGATTCGCAGAAAATGCAACTGTAGCCAGGACGCACACAGCACATCTTTAAGAAAAAAAGCCTAAATAAACATGCTAATTAATTATGTATTGGGCAGCACCTAATTAATTAGCTTGTTTATTTTGGCTTTTTTAAAAGATGTGCTGTGTGCCTCCCGGCTACCGCTGGACCCCTGCATGCTTCGCGGCAATGTGTCGCTCAGCGGCCCGGAGGGTGGGGACCACTGCACCACCCAACCTGCGATGACTAGGTCTAACACACCATCATCCGTCTGCTCGGCAAGCTATCTTCCTGATTCCCATAAGTGATACTATACTGTGCATACATTATTTCTACCTTATATAGGCTGTGTATTTTTACATGTTATTTGGTATGATTTGGCAGCTTCATAGCTTAAAGGTTACTGGAGAGAGTGTTCTTGCCAACAGTGCTTGCGTGAGATTTTCTGCCGACGGCGCTTGTGTGAGATTTTTGCTACGGAGAACAGTTCAGTTATGATAGTGGAAAAGTATTTCTACTTTATATAGGCTGTGTATTTCTCATATCATTCCTGCTTTTACTATATGTTACTGTTATTTTAGGTTTTATGTGTTACTTGGCATGATTTGGTAAATTATTTTTGGGTCTGCGAATGCTCACAAAATTTTCCCATATAAATAAATGGTAATTGCTTCTTTGCTTTATGCCATTTCAGCTTACGAACCGTTTCATAGGAATGCTCCACCTTTGGATGGCGGGGGAAACCTGTACAGGGGAAAGATTTGAAACCAGAAAGGGGAGAAGTTTTAAACTGAAGTATTGCTTAACCACAGACAATGCTGATCAGCAACATGAAGTGATAGGTGAACAGGAATAAATGAAAGTTAGGTCACAAACTGACTGTGTCATCTTAAGTTGGTGGCCAGTCGAACAAAGCCAGCCTATGCTGCACTGGAATCATCAAATCTAGAAAAAGCAAAGACATGGATGAGAGTTTCCACAGCAAATGAGTTAAGGTGAAGGTGAAGATGGGTGAAATTGGTGGCCTTAACAATGGCAGGGACGTATGATCTGACGTGTGTTAAATGCAACACCAACACTGCAAACTGTCTAGTAATGTTTCAGACAATTTCCAGACTGGAATTGGAATAGGTTTATTATTGTCACGTGCATCCAAGTACAGAGAAAAGCTTGCCTTGCAGAGGAAGAAAAATAGACAGTTATGGGCTGTGTAGGAGGGAAGGGTTAGATTGATTATGGAGTAGGTTTATTAGTTCAGCACAAGATCATGAGCTGAAAGGCCTGTACTGTGATGAACTGTTCTAGGTACTATATCAAATCATTACACAGTCCACTAAGATAGTGCAAGGTAAATAACTGCAGAAGAAAGTGTAATTGCTACAGAGAAAGGGCAGTGTAGGGATACAATAAGATGCAAGATCATAACGAAATAGATTATGAGGTCAAGAATCCTCATTATCTACCTTACTATACTAAGGAACCAAAGCTTTTAAAACAGCAGAGCAGAAACTGTTCATGCATAGTGGTACAGGCTTTCATGCCTTTGTATCTTTTGCCTGATGGAAGGGTGTGGGGGAGAAGAAGAGGGGATGTCCATTGTGGGTGGAGTGTTTGATTATGCTGGCAGCTTTACTGATGCAGTGAGGAGTGTAGACAGACTCAGTAGACAGATTGGTTGCCATAATGTGTTGAGCTGTGTCTACAATTCTCCACAGTTTGTGCGATCATGGGCAGTGCAGTTACCATACCAAACCCCGATGCATCAGGATAGGATGCTTTCAATGGTGCATTTATAAAAATTAGTAAGGATCGGCATGGACATGCCAAATTTCTTTCGCCTCTTGAGGGATCAGAAGTGTCGGGGAGCTTCCTTGGCCACGGCATCTACATGATTGGACTATGATATGTTATTGGTGATGATCCCCCCTAGGAACTTGGAGCTCTCAGCCCTCAGCACCATTGGTGAAGACAGGAGCATGTGAACCACACCCCACTTCCTGAAGTCAATGACCAACTCTTTTATTTTGCTGAAGGAGGAATGGTTGTTGTTGCGACACTGTTGTTACTAAGTTCTCTGTATCCTTTCGGTACTCCAACTCATTGTTATTTGAAATACAGCTCACGGTATCAAGATTTCTTCATCCGCCAGCCTCACAACTCTGAGGTCATCTCCTTTCCAATCTATCCCCTAAATGTGATTAGCTTGGCACTGGTTGCTGCAGCTTCAGTAATGCCACATTCTGGAATTCCTTCATAATCTCTGAATCTGTGAACCTACAATCTCTTTGACCAACCTTTTGTAAGAGGCCTTGATTTCACCCTTTGAGGCCCAGTGCCTAATAACAATATTAAGTACCATGAGTAAGTGTACACAAGCAAGCTCTATGTGCAGTTGTTGAGAGTGTAAAGGTACTAATTATTTATTTTGAAAGTTCTTTCAATTGTTTCCTTATCTATTAACACTAGGTACAAATGAAATAAAATCCTTTAATTCCTCATTAAAATTAATGGAACAACACAATTTTGTTCCTTTCAAAATATTAAGCACATTTAAATTTTGAACACCTACCTCGGCAACATTTTCTTTACAAAGCGGGCATCTGGAACTATGATCCAGACAGCGTTCCAAACACCTTAAGCAGAAGGTGTGCCCACAGGAAGTGGTGATAGGTTCATAGAACAATCTGAGGCGAGGGGTGGGGGGGGGGAGAAAAGAGGAGAAAGAAAGGACGAGTTTTAAACAGGTATAAGTGGCTCCGTTACTTTAATGCTCACAAGTACACATGCACACATGACTTTATATTTATAAAATTACATTCTACATGGGAGGTAAATTGACAAGATCATGAAATGACAAGACGGATAACGGATTGACTGAAAACAACACAAAAGGTTGTCAATGTAATGCCCTCATTTAATCAGGCAGAATATGAAGTGTTGTTCCTCCAATTTATGTTAGCGTCACCCTGGCAGTGAAGGCAGAGGAAAAATAAGTCAGAGTGGGAATGAGGACTGTTTATTTCCTTCCACTGATGCCGCCTGACCCGCCAAGCACCTCCAGTTCTTTTTTTGCTCCAAATCCCATCATCTGTAGTTTCTTGTGCCTTCGTTAAATCTCAATGTTGTAATGTTCCTGCGTTAAACCTCAATCAATTTTGTAATGTTCCTGAATTAAATTTAGATCAATTTTGTAATGTTCCTTACTCATTTTAAAATATACTCTGAAAATTAGTTAATGCTCTGTATTTTGGTCTGAATGGAAGGAGGTATTTTACATAGAAAAGACTCAAATTTAACAAAATCTTTAAAATTACATTGTGAGTTTGTCACTTTATGCAGTTTACAGAGATTGTTTCTGATTAATTTGATATTCAGATACTTGGAAGAGATTTGAAATTTAAATACCTCATACAAAGAGAACATTCAAAATCAGATGGATCCACAAGCTTCTCAGGTATCTCCCCTGAAGCTTTGAAATTATTAAATGTCAATGGAGCAAGTTCATCTAAGTTAAGAGAAAAAGAATGCTTTTTAAAATTTGATTGGAAAATAAACAGAATGAATACAAAGTTTTCTTCTAGAGCTAAGTTTTAGTAAGATGGAATATTAACCAGATCAAGAGGTGTAAAAACAGTGTTCATTCATTTTAACTTCGGCAACTGAAAGATCCTCCACCTGAATTGTAATGTTCACATTATGCTACTATGATCACCACCATCAGTGGCACGTAAGAGAAAGAACATTTTGAGTTGAAAATGTTAATTAAACAAAAATTAAAATATCCTCAAACCTTTTTTAACCATTTTGTTGGGTCTTTTGAAGCTTTCACAGAACTCTGTCTCACTTGATAGCTTTCTCTTTTTACTGTCATCAGTTGGCCAGGATGGAACCGTGTCAACTGGCAGAAAGTTTTCACCAAGCGTTATCTTGGATGTTTTTAGTGTTTGATTCAAATCATTTGGTTCCTGGACTACAATTTTGTTCACTTTGATCAAACACTGGCAAGGAGAGAAAGAAAATAATTCACACACTAGCATTCCATATGCTCACCTATACACTCGATGATCACTTTATTAGCTACAGCAATGGAACCTGTATGGTCGCCTGCTAATGCAACTCATTCACTTCAAGGTTCAACACGTTGTGCATTCAGAGATGCTCTTACACCCACTGCTGTAAAGCGTGGTTATGAGCTACTGTCGCCTTCCTGTCAGTTTGAACTAGTCTGACTATTCTCCTCTGACCCATCTCATTAACGAGGCATTTTTGCCCACAGAACTGTTGCTCACTGGATTTTTTTTTTGTCTTTGGCACCATTCTCTGTAAACTCCAGAGATTGTTATGGATGAAATACCCAGGAGATCCAGAGTTTCTGAGTTACTCAAACCAGCCCATTTAACACCAATCATTCCATGGTCAAAATCACTCAGATCACATTTCTTTCCCATTCTTATGTTTGGTCTGAACAACAATTGAAGCTCTTGACTATGTCTATATGCTTTAATACATTCAGTTCCTGCTACGATTGGCTGACTAGATATTTGCATTAACAAGCAGGTGTACCAATGTAAAGTGACCACTGAATGTATATGTGTTAAAGATAGTATAGATATTAGGTTTTTAACAGTATAAATATTCTTTAACATCCATGCCATTATTTTAAAAGAAATATCTCCTTTATCAAGATTTTCTGACTAAATAAAATAGAATGTTACAATTAACTTTCATATCCACTCACAATTTTCCACAAAACTCACTAGTCACTGTACAAGCCTTCACATGTTCTATTTGGCCAACATATGCAGAGTAGTATCCCTTATTTTCCCCACATTATGTAACTTTATTTGGTTTTAGATTTCAAATTAGCAAGTGAAACTAGTAAGATCCAAGAATAGATTGAACTAAGAATATGATCCCGAATAAAACAGATTGCCATAGAAATTGAGTTTCAGGTCAATTGTTTGTTCTGAACTTAAATGAGTTTGTTTTATACTTAAAGAAAATGCTTAAGAGACAAAGTTAATATATACCTCAAAAGGCCCAGCAGCTGTACCACCTTTGACAACTGATGCAGAACTAAAAGTGCTGAGAAAAGTAGGCTTGGGTCTGATAGAGGTTGCCTGCACTCGCATGTTGGTTAGCAGAGTGTCCTCCATATTTTCCACGACGGGTACAAACATATCACACAAGATCTATAATGAAATGAAGGTACAGAGCCACGAGTTATGAAATGAAGATGCTTGAGAAACAAGTAGAGTGAACGCTTTGGAAACCTAGTGACATTTGTCTATTTGACAAGTGACTGGTGAACAATCTTTTAGCCAATCAGATAGATAAATCACCTCTCCATGAATAAAAGTCACTAGTCACATGTGCTAGAGAGGAACTATGAATAATGTTAGCTTACCTATAGCCATCCAAAAGTTCAAATAGTTTGGTGGAGAGTTGCAGGCACAAAGATAAATTACCTTTTGTGCTTTTAGTTTTACAGCTTTCCAGTCTGGTCTCACAGCAAGGCAGTATAAGTATTCCTTTAAAGCTTCTTCAATTCTACCCAATTCAGCAAGAGCTTCAGCTTTCCAAAAATGCCCCTATCAGGAAATCAAATACAGAAAAAGACATGGCATGAACACTGCCAACTCAGTCTTTCAAAGATGCAAGTTCTTATGTCATTCAAGAAAACAATGGATTACCGTTGCCTTTAGTGGTTTAAGTGCACATGCCACATCTCCATCACAAAGAGCTTTCTCATATTGTCCCAGAGTTACATAAAGCTCTGCACGTTTACACAGCATCAAGTAGTCATGAGGGACTGAGGAAATAAATTGAGGATAGAATTCACTTACAGAAAATGGCTCAGTATAAGAGTTAAATACGTCTGAAAAACATCTTGTCAAATGTCTTCTGCATTAATAAGCCATCATTTCTTGATTATTCAGGACAACTGTAAATCATTCTTCATCATGCCATTCATTTCTGAAATAAGCCACTAGCTTCCAAAAACAGCATCCTACTTATTATTTACAAAGTTATCTACATTCTACTAAGCGTAGGTAATTAATACTATGCAGCCTCTTCTAACCAGGATATTCCAAAGTTACCTTTTTTTTTGAAAAAAAACACAATTCAGTTAGCAACTCTTTGCAAAAGAGGCCACCTTTCATCATTCCAAAGCATTGCTCACATTTTAAGGCATCCGTTAGTCTTGTGAGACCATGGATCTGCGCCTGGAAAGTTTTCACTCTCCAGGGCACCAATGTTGTCCAAGTGAAGGGCATTAGGACCCACACAGCTTGGCACCAGTGTCGTCGCAGAGCAATGTGTGATTAAGTGCCTTGCTCAAGGACACAACACGTTCCCTCAGCTGGGGCTCGAACTCACGACCTTCAGGTAGCTAGTCCAATGCCTTAACCGCTTGGCCACATGCTCTTATTAACTCCAAATATAAATCTTGCAACTTAAATGGTTTGCAGCAAATTACTATATTGGGCATGGTGGTTTAACCACGATGAGAGAACACCACCATTTTTTTTAGGCAGAACTACCTATCACAATGTAGATGGACTTGATTAACAACCTGGATACAAATTTAATAGAGTTCAATTAAATTTACTTTAGAAATTGCTGTGAACAAGCAACAAAATTTTTTTAAAGCTGCATAACTTTAAACGAAATGACAAAATCAAGAACAGGGATGTAAAGCACTCAACCACAATGAGGCACTTCTATTGTACAGCATACCAAAAGCACAATTACAGTCTATTACCCTGGCTTTTGGACAACAGCTGGATTTTACAATAAAGCTACGGCATTTGGTTAAATTTGGAGTAATCTGGATATTCATTCTAGATTTGCATTTAAAAATCAGCTCTTTATGGTTAATAGCTGAAAACCTGTCACATTTTCTGGAAAGCAGAACCAGACCAAAATACCGGCAAGTGTGAACTGCACTAATAAAGCAAAGCATTTGATATATAACTAGACATTTACTGAAGATTTGAAGCAGAAAAACATTTTTCATTTCTGAGTATTTAACTCAAAAATTTAAAATAGTTTGAATCTTTCTCAAATTTGAAGAGAGAGAAACCAGACGAGCAAAATCAGATGTTCTTCATGACAATTGCATCTTTTATTACACTTTAAACTTCCAAGTCCCAGCAGTGACTGACCTCTAAAGGTCAATTTAGTACTATTATTAAGATGCTCTCCAATGCAAAATTCATTTCATTATTTGTTGGCATAAGATGGCGTAATATCATTACTATAACAATGGCATGGTATCTAACATCTGATCTTTTTTCAAAAAAAAGGTCAAGAAATAAGCTTGAAAAAATCACTTTAAACAAGAATCCATATATTTTAAATGTTAATTTTGCCAAACAAACAGATTAATTGCAAAACAAACATTTGTTGCTTGTCTGTGACTGCCCTTAAATTAGTGGCACCAACTCCAAATCACTGCAATTCTTCTGAAACCAATGCAAGAGGTGAGTCTTCGAGATCAGAGCAAGACATCACATTCAAACTCACAAAGGGTGGTGTTAGCATTTGTTTAGAAAATACACAATAGAAAGATTTAGAACAATACACATTTAGGAAGATCAGTTAAAAACATTAGGACCCCAGAGTTCAGGTGCATGTTGCAATAAGAGGGATCCGATGAAAGAAAGCAGTAAGACTGGTCAGCTATCCCTCTCACCCATAACTGGGAACTAGTAAATTGAGACACATTTATATAAAACTTAGCACAGAATGGAATTAAGCAAATGATTGTATTATGGATTCTATTATCATCAAAATCAATAATTATAACAACTAGAAGGAACCTAACAATATCCAAATAGGATGGAAATACGGAGAGCTACAGTGGAAGAACATTTTATGGTTATTTATTCAGAGATACAGCACGGAACAAGCACCACCCAGCAACCCACCGACTTCACCCGAGCTTCATCACAGGACAGTCTACAATGGCCAATTAACCTACTAACCATCTTCGAAACATGGGAGGAAACCAGAGCACCTGGAGGAAATCCACGCATTCACAGTGAGGACACACAAACTCCATACAGAGGGAGCCAGAATTGAACTCTGAACTCCAATGGCCCAAGCCGTAATAGCGCCATGTTAACCACTACACTGCCAATTTTACCGAGACTTTATAGGGCTTCAAGAGGTCCAAAGTGGGAGTGCCAAGTATTACCACAAATTGAAAACAAAACACTTGCTGTCACAGAAGTGGATTATAACAGAGGAGGAGCAGAAATGAGAAGTTTAGCCAACTGGTAGTGGAAGGAGAAAAACCTGGAAAAGTAGGCTTATTCTGGTATGCCAGGGGGGTGAACTTTAAAATAACAGAAACAAATATAGCCTCATTGCTGATCTCATGGCTCCCTAAGGTGACAACCCTTTTGTTGTTCGAGGAGCTTCCCCACCCTCCATTTGCAGCAACAGAGGGTGGCTAAATTAGTCCTCTCCCACAGAGCTTAGGCATTGGCTGCACTGAGCTCCAGTCCACACTCAGCACGTACTCCTGCAGCCTGGACCTTACCAGTCTGCAGCATTTGTTTACGGACAGCTCGTTGCACTGGAAGGCCAAGTTTTAGGCAGGTCAAAGGACGTCTTTCACTAAGTTGATGACCTTCCAGCAGTACTTGAGGTCTGTCTCAGTGTGAGCCCCTGGAAACAATCTGTATATCACAGGGTTCTTTGATACACAGCAGCTGGGGATGAACTGGGACACAGACCATTGCATCCTTCTCCACAACCTCCATGCAAATCCACTGTCTGCAAAGAGGCAGGCAACTGCATCTTCCTCGCTGTCTAAAATTGAGGAAGCATGAACTTTCCATGGGTTTCAGATCAGGAAGCCACAAGGATTTCACCCAATTCTAAATTTAATGATTCTGGAATTTGCTGAGGTGTTATAACTATTAAAGCATAAACTTTATTAATGTTACCATTAATTTCAAAGTACAAGTCCTCCCCAGGTCGTGGTATGGTTCCAATCCCAAAAACTGTTCGTAACCCAAACAGTTTGCAAGTCAGAAATGTGTCAATGAAACAAATTCCCTCACAGCAGAAGATGCCGACAGTGGTTGGTTGGAAATATGAAGTCTAGAGAAGCCCTTTAAATTTTGATTTGTCACTCTTAACAAAGCTGATATACAGCCAGAATAGGCCCAAGACAACCCTTGGTCCCCAGTTTTCACACCAGCAGGGCAAAAACGGACAGTAGCTGGATCAGTTCACAGCCTTATTGTCACAGAGGAAGGAATGCAGGAGAGCGACTAAAATCAGCTCAACCTTCGTCTCTGTCCCCAACACTCAGGCTTCTCGTCTATCTGGGCTGACGTTTAAATTCCAAACAGGAGAGAATTTGCAGATGCTAGAAATCCAAGCAACACACACAAACTGCTGGAGGAACTCAATGGGCCAGGCAGCATCTATGGAAAAGAAGTACAGTCGACATTTCAGGCCGAGACCCTTCAGCAGGACAGTTTAAATTGTCCAAGCACTGAGTAGTGCCACGTTTCGGGAACCAAATCCAGGCGCCCCGATACGCCTGGGCTGCCCCGCCCAAAGCCGACTTCGGTCTCACCCAACTGGCTCAGCACTTGGAGCGATGCTCATCCACCTAACTCGGGTGCATCGAAACTCTTCTGCACTGATTCCTCTCCAAATCGCTCACTCCATCTCCGGTAGTGGTACAAACTCTGTCTGCAAACCTGGCAGCCTGAACACACCACACCTCACAATGCCTCAGGACAGCTCATCCCACGAATCAGCCTCACCTCCACTTGCCTCCCCACTGTCTGCGAAGATAGTTCAACACAATCTGCTTCATGAAAGATGTTAGAAGCAGTGTCTTTAATCTATTTACCAGTGAGCTGTAGCATATCTTCAGTACCACCATCTAAAACCAAAAGACTAACATCTGAATATAGGATTTACAAAATAGACAACATGAAAGGAGGTGGGAGCAGTAGGGAATATGGCTGGGAAGGGGATACAGCAGGAGTGATGAAGTGAACAGGATGAGGGGGATGAGAAGAGATTGATCATCTGGGACTATACCCACTGGAATTCAGAAGAATGAGAAGGGACTTTCTAGAAATATAAAATTCTGAAAGGGGTAGACAAATTAGATGCAGGAAAGTTGTTTCCACTGCTATAGTAGAATAGAACTAGAGGATGTAGCCTCAAGATTTTGGGAAGAAATTTAGGAAAGAGACGAGAAGAAACTGCTTTTCCTACAGAATAGTGAATCTGTGGAATTCTCTGCCCAGGGAAGCAGTACAGACCTTATTAAGTACATTTAAAGCACAGTTAGATATATTTGTGCCTAGCTGTGGAATTAAGGTTATGGGGAAAAGGCAGGTAAGTGGAGCTGAGTTCATGGCCAGATTAGCTCTGATCTTATTGAATGGCGAAGCTGGCTTGACAGGCCAAATGGCCTATTCCTACTCCTATTTCTTATGTAATTAGAATGTACTAGTCTTGCATTCTATGTGGCAAAATTCCAACAAGCATCAAAGTCAGCTGTCTGCAGCAGCCGGTAAATCAATCTCGCTAGGCTTCCAAATGCCTGTTCATATATGTAAGCTGTATAAAGGTCGAGTGTTCAGAAGTTGTGGAGGGGGTAGGGGAAAGTGGGGGTTCTAATTGGGAAAAAAATCATTGCCCGTCTGATGTTATTTCTATCAAATGTGTTCATCAATTAAGCATCTAACCTCTCAGATTCTATTTCCACCATGAAAAACAGAATATTCATTCTTGCTCAGTAGAGTGTCAATGCGAAGAAAACTACAAAGCTATATTTTAGTGCAATGCCACTTATAGATGAGAATTGTCCAATACCGAATTCTAAGAGGGAGTGAAATAAAATGTTAAGCAAAAGCTTTTTCATGAGTATCAAATATTTGTAAACAAAACCATTTACAGCCAAGTATTTCAGACTTTTCCATGGGCAGTTCTGTGTCAAATTAGCAATTTTATATCTGATATAAAAATGATACAAATGATTTTAATATTTGCTTCTAATGGAACAAAATGTTTCATGTCACTTAACAGAAGTATCTTGTTTTTTTTTAAACCCCAAAAGAATCTTATCATAATACCAAACACAAAATAATCTGCAGATGCCGGGGTCAAAGCAACACTCACAACACGCTGGAGGAACTCAGCGGGTCGGGCAGCATCCGTGGAAACGATGAGTCGACATTCCGGCCCGAAACGCCTCCAGCGTGTTGTGAGTGTTATCATAATACCACCTCCTTTACTTTACACCATCACCATGTTTCTCATCTAATTACTTTTACTCCCCATTCTTCAGAGATCTTTCCTCCTTCCTTCTCCCCTTCTAACTTATCAGTTTTAACAAAAGCATCACATACAATATTGTGCAGTACAGACGACTGGAAGGTTGACAAAGCTACAAATGGGTGTGATACAGATTTTGTAAAATACTGCCTTGGGATTTTTTGACAAAAAACTTGCATTATCAAAGTTTTTAAAGGAGGCAGATTCAAGTAAGTGCTCAAAATATACAAGTTACGCAATCCTATTTGCCATGGCGGTGGACAACGTGGGGGGAGAGAGAGAGAGAACGGGAACGACTGATCATTCAGAAACGGCTTCCACTCACAGACCGGCGATATTGCTCACAAGCAGCTTTTGGGCAGGTCCTTGGTGATGTCACCTGAGGTCACCGACTGTAACCCCTCCTCCAGATGCCGTCGATCCTCTGCAGTGAACCCGGCACCCAAGCGAGGGTGGACACACACCGGGTTCCTGCTGATCGTACCTTTCCACCCTGTGTGTTTAAGGTCCGGTACTTCCCACCGACTTGTGAGAGGCGCACCGCTTCCAGGGTCTCGTTACCTCGGGTGTCGTATGTGTCCTGCCTTAACGAATCTGTCCCTTTTTATCCCCCTGCTGGGGTATCGCCTGTCCATCAATTCAAACAGTTCAGGGTTCAAAGGGGGAGCCACTCCAGACAACTCTCTCTCCCGGCCCTTCATTACACATCTCCAGATCGCCTGTCCATCACTTCAAACAGTTCAGGGTTCCAAGGGGGAGCCGCTCCAGACAGCTCTCTCTCCCCCGTCCCTTCATTACACATCTCCAGACGCTGCTCCATTGTTCCTTATCTCTCCTTCCCCTGAGGACAGGTGGCAGACCAACTGCTGATGCCACTGATGCTAACCCAGGCCAGCAAACATCTTAATTTTATGTGTAATCTCATCACAATATATACATACATACACATAACTTAACAACATACTTGAGAGAAGTTTGTTTTCTAGTCTGCATAGATGTATTTGTTTGAAAATAACTGGACACAAACTGGAATACTGTGGAAAACTAGCCCAAATGTCTCATGAAAAAGTAAATGATTCATTGTTCAGTTGAACAACATAGCTATTCAAACTTGTTAATTTTGTCAAATGCCAAAATCACTTACACTTCAATTTAATTAAAACATGTCTGTTCAAACTCAGAAAGACTTAGAAGAAAAATGGCTTGGGACATTTTCCATGGGTATATAGATGAATAATCTAAGTATTTAGAATAATTTTACAAGCAAAACACAGATATAGATATTTGTCCAACTGTTACTTTGTACCTAAGGACCACATAACACAAAAATGCAATTTTTCTAAAGTCCATTCTTACATTTGCAGCAATGAAAACAAAATACATAAGATCATAAGACAAAGGAGCAGAAGTCGGCCATTCGGCCCATCAAGTCTGCTCCACCATTTTATCATGAGCTGATCCGTTCTCCCACTTAGTCCCACTCCCCCGCCTTCTCACCATAACCTTTGATGCCCTGGCTACTCAGAAACCTATCAATCTCTGCCTTAAATACACCCAATGACTTGGCCTCCACTGCCGCCCATGGCAACAAATTCCACAGATTCACCACCCTCTGGCTAAAAAAACTTCTTTGCATTTCTGTTCTGAATGGGCGCCCTTCAATCCTTAAGTCATGCCCTCTCGTACTAGACTCCCCCATCATGGGAAACAACTTTGCCACATCCACTCTGTCCATGCCTTTCAATATTCAAATGGTTTCTATGAGGTCCCCCCCCCCCCCATTCTTCTAAACTCTGAGTACAGTCCAAGAGTGGTCAAACGTTCCTCATATGTTAACCCTCTCATTCCCAGAATCATTCAGGTGAATCTTCTCTGAACCCTCTCCAACGTCAGCACATCCTTTCTTAAATAAGGAGCCCAAAACTGCACACAGTACTCCAAGTAAGGTCTTACCAGTGCCTTGTAGAGCCTCAACATCACATCCCTGCTCCTACACTCTATTCCTCCAGAAATGAATGCCAGCATTGCATTCGCCTTCTTCACCACCGACCTGGAGGTTAACCTTAAGGGTATCCAGATTTATTTACAGAGATGTATATGATTCAATAGACAACGTCAGAAAGTTCAGGATGGAAACCGACGGGCAAAACTGTGGCACATGAAGTCTAACCTACCCAAGTAGGTCATCTAACTGCATCCACGAAGGAACGGTAAAACATTCAGAGGCATTCAAGTCATAGCACAGAAATTGCCAAAAGCGAGCAAATATGGCAAAAATTAAAAGGAAAATTGAACGTTGGCACTCAAGACAACTAGAATATATATATATATATATATATATATAAAGTCAGAGGGATACACCGCGGAAGCAGGCCCGACATCTCATCAAGTCTGCACTGACCATTAATCTTCATCAGCTTCTCCCTGTTGCCCCCACCCATCCAGTAATCTTCATTTGTCTTTCTTCCAGGTGCTCCAAAGACATGCAGATTGACGGGTTAATTGGCCCCAGTTTGTAAATGAGTCGTAGAAGCTAGGAGGCATTGATAGAAAAATGTAGGAGGGAAGGGTAAGATTGATCTTGGAGTAGGTTAAAAGGTAGGCACAGTATAGGGTGGGCTGTAATGTTCTCTGTTCCAAATGTGAGATGTTGTATTTTTGGGAGATCAAGGCAGGGCAAGACTTGTGTAGTGAACAGGAGAGCCTAAAGGAGTGTTAGAGAACAGAGTGACCTAGACGCGCAAGTGCCAAGCTCACTCAAAGTGGCATCACAAGTAAATAGGATAGTGAAGGTGTTTGATATGCTGAGGTTATTAGGTGTTGAGAAGTCATGTTGTAGTTCTGTTAGACTTTGATGAAGACACATTTGGAGAATTGTGTACAGTGTTATTAAACTAAAAAAGATTTACCAGGATGTTGCCCAGATTTGGGCCTGATTTACAAGGAGAAATTGCTAGATTAGGATTTTATTTTGTGGAATGTAAAATTGAGGGGTTATCTGTTAGAAGTACACACAATCACAAGGGGCATAGACACGTTGAAGGCACACAATACTGTGCCTACTTTTTAACCTACTCTGAGATCAATCTAACCCTTCTCTCCTACATTTTTCTATCATCCATGTACCTGTCTAAGCGTTTCTGAACTGCCCCTAACGCAGCGGCCTCTGTCACCCTTCGAGGAACTGATGAAGAAATTTTGAATTGTGAAAAAATTCAGAACTAGTCTTCTACAAAATCTGTCCAAGGCTGTTCAGCAGTAATTATGGCTTTACACATCGTTAAAATCTCAGTAATATTCCATACAACTGGACATGTCCTAAAGGTTTTCATTGCAGCATTTCAAGTGAAATACAATTTGTTTGAAATACTTGTTTTTATGAAAATTACAGAGGACTTCAGCAGGATATATTCTGGAGGGTCAGGATATCAGCGATGTCTGGACTGGGTGTGAAAGTGGTACCAGTGACCTTCACTGGAAGTTGTGTGTGTGTATATGGGAACATCCATTGATCTCTGAGTGAACCAAACAGGTGCTTGTTATATTTCAAATACCCGACTAGCGCTATGTGTAACAACGACAAGTGCCACAAAGAGCTGGAGGAACTCAGAAGGTCAGGCAGCATCTATGGAAAAGAATGAACAGTTGATATTTCAGGCTGAGAGCCTTCATCAGGACTGGAAAGTAAGGAGGTAGAAACCAGATTAAGAAATGGGGAGAGGCACAAGAGTACAAGCTAGTAGGTGATAGGTGAGACCAAGTGAAGGGGAAGGTGAGTGTGTGGTGGGGGGGGGGGAATGAAGTGAGAAGCTACATGGGAGGGCTGGTGAAATGAGAAGCCAAGAGGGGATGGTACATTTATAAAAGACATCTGGAGCATAACATTCAGTTCTAGAAATATATATTACATAAAGACATAAGAAAATAGGGGCAGGAGTACACCATTTTAATTTCTATCCCCATTCCTCTTCCAACATGTTATCCCATTTCTGCTACAGTGAGGGCACTCTCAGGTGCAACACCTCATATTCCATCTACGTAGCCTCCAACCTGATGGCATGAACATCCACTTCGTCTTCCGATAGTTTCTTTAATTTTTATTTCCCCCTTTTCCCCTTCCCTCTACTTCTATTCCCCACTCCGGCTTCTTACCATTTCTTCTCACCTGCCTCTCCAGGTGATCCTCCCCTTTCTCCCATGGTTCACTTTCCTCTTCTATCAAATTTCTTCACCATGCACCTGGCTTCACCCCTCATCTTCTAGTTTGTCCTCCTCCTCTGCCCACCTTCTTATTTTGGCATTTTCCCTCTTCATTTCCAGTGCTGATGAAGAGCCTCAACCCAAAAAGTCATCTCTTTATCCACTTTCATTAACTACCTGAATTGCTGAGTTCCTCCCGCATTTTGTGTGTGTTACTCAATTTCAAGCTTGCCCTTGTCAATCACCAAGACCATGGTTGACATTCACTAAGACTATGGCTGATACCGGTTTGGAAGGGGGTGCCAGAATGATATCAAGTTACAACAAAAGGTTTAAAATTTAATTCTGGGTACATTATTCAGATGATTGAAAATTTTCGTAAGATACAAAAAAAAATCTTTCAGTAGTAGATTCCATAGCAGAGTAGATAGTTGATGATTAGTCAATTTAAAGTATTAATGCTGAGACTTGTGTATTTTCGTTAAGATAAAGAGGAGAATGGCATTATAGATCACCCATGGCTTAATTAAACCAGAACAGATTCAAAGGACTGAATAATTTAGTTCTGTTCCTGAAAGTTAATATTAAACATGAGTAATTGCAGAAGCAAAAGACTCACCTATCACCAAAAAAAACCTTTTCTGCCTTTCTGCAAAACTAAGGCAATACAATTAAACGTAAAACACATCTCCGTTGTTGGAGAAAAATCATTTAAAGTTTAAAATTAGCATTTAAAAATTAATGATAAACCTCACTTAACAGAGAAACCAAATTTTTCAATGGAAACAGTGAAATGCTTAACATGAGCATTGTAAGACAAAAGTCTAAATAATTATTCTAACCCCAAGAACACATATAGAAACTGATTTTGCCAAGCACTTTCCACAATTTGGTGTTTTATGGCCAATAAAGTATTTGAACAAAAATCAACAAGTCGCCGCAAACATGATAATCTGTTTCCAAAATGTTAGCTGAGATACAAATATTTTCAAGTCGTTGGTAGAACTCCCCTGCCCAGAGAAACAGAACTTTTAAATGTACTCGGGGAATCAGATGGACTAGTTTAATATCCAATTCCTTTGCGCTGGTCAGCTCATGGGAGCTCTGAGTGCAAGTGTTCATTAACACGTCTAGCTGCAATAGAACACGAAATGCTATTTATTAACAAGTTTATTTCAAGTAAACCAGTGGTGTAACCTACTGCCACTATTTCACACGCAGCACAAACAGGCTTCTTGCGGCTCTTACCCAGCGACAGCGCCTGATCAGTCAGCTTCAGAGCGCCCAGGTAGTCGCGGCCCTGGAGCAACCCGTCAGCCTCGGCCTGCAGCCGCCGAACGCGGCTCTCGCATGGGAACCACTTCTCCATCAAGTTGCAGAGAACCACATTGGGCCGGAAGCTGGAACTGGTGGAAGTTTGGGAGGGGGCGGCCTCGGATCCGGCCCCAGCTTCAGACCGCACAAAGGCGGAGTATTTGCAGAGCCGACACGGCGCTGCCGCCGACTGCTCCAGGCAGCGTCGGCAGAAGCTATGTCCGCATGGAAGCGATACGGGCTCCGAGAGCAGGCGCAGGCACAAACGGCAACTTAGCAGAGATGGGGCAGCGTCCTCTTCCTCCTCGTCACCGTCCCCAGGACTTGGATCTGCTGCGGTGCTGCTGCCCGCCCGGGGCTGGCCCGGAGCCTGCGGCCTGCCGCTCCGGAGCAACAGCTCCTTACTGCGGATGTTGGCGGTGATGCTGTCCAGTAAGTTCTGCATGTCGTCGGGCCGGAGTCGGCCCAGATCCGCGGCCTTCTGGTAGGCCTCCAGAGCCTCGCTGAAGCGGTCGCAACGGCACAAAGCGTCGGCCTTCCGCAGGTAGATGCGCCGCTCGGGGCCCAGCTCCAGCAGCTGACATTCATAGATGTCGGCCGCCAGTTCATAGTTCTTGGCCCGGAAAGCCTCGTCGGCCAGCTGCAGCATCTCGTTGAGGGCGCCCGGCGTCTCCATCACAGTGAAAGGTCCCGGGACTAGGCTCGGCGATCTGAGCCGCTCGCTACCAGGCTTGTGATACAGACCACAGCCGCCTCCCCCACACAACCATTGGGTTACGGGCTGTTACATAAGCAGCTGTTCTGTAAATAGTAGAGGGCTGGGCTGGACTGGACTGCTGCTCATATCCTTCAGCCTCAGGCTCACAAAGATACGGCAGTTTTTGTCATAGATGATTAGTTTTTTTTTCCGGGAGGGACACAGCCGCTAAAACCAGGAAATACAATCTGGGCTGACAACCCAAAATGCCAAACCGGTCCCGTAGCACTTACCTTTCCGTAAGCATCACCTTTCCCTCGAGTTTTAGCAACTGCAGATTTACTTCTACCTTCTATATTTTTCAAGAGCAATAACTAATTAAATGAGCTTTCAACGAGGCAAAAGGGAATTACCATGCACTTTAACTTGTGTATTCCACCAGTGGTGCCACCAATAGTGGAAGACCTCTTGTTTTTTTCTCTATCTTTCCAGGATTATACTGCATCTGTGATAGTTTCTATAAAAATTTGAACATGGAGAGGATAATCTATTTAAATATTTATCCATCATGTACTTGGACTATATTAAATCATACAATAGGAAGGCATCACTTTTGACCCACAAATTCTATATCCATTATTAAGCACTTATTTATCCCAACCCCACTCTTCTCCCAAGTTATTCTTTCTACTTCCTATTAAATCACCACAGATTCGACCACTCAGCAACATACCAGGGACAGTTGACCATAGTCAATTAACATATCGATCTGTACATTGTTGTTTGCTCAATTCCAGCACCATTTCAAGTCACAAAATTGCAGGGAGAACGTGCAAGTTCCACACAGACAATATGTAATGAAGGAAGATCCTTGAGCTGTGAGGAAGCAGCGCCACTGGGCCACTGCATGTTCTTTACTACTACTTTTTTTCATGATCCTTTTCAAAGCAGGTGGAAGTAGCCAATTGATTTAATGTTTTCTATTATTACTTTAATATTTTACGTAGGTACTTCTGAGTCTGCTTTTCTGTTCAGTAAGTTCATACCTGATCTTCCAGCTCAACACAATTTTCCCTCGTACATTGATTCTTCTAAAATCTAGAAATCTATCAAACTTTGAATGTAATCAATAGCTCTGTGGGGTAGAGAATTACAAAGATTCACCACAATTTAACTGAAAATATTTTCTCCCCTCATTTCAGTCCAAAATTGCCAGAACAATATTTTGACTAGAATTTGTCTAGCTGTTATGGACTCCTCAGGAAATGAAACATTATACCTCTATCAACCCTTTAGAGCCTGCTAAGATGTTTGTATGTTTCAGTAAAGTCACTTCTCATTCTTCAAAGTTCAAAGTAAATTTATTATCAAAGTACATTTGTATATATTAGTCATCATATACAACCTTTTGATTTATTTTCTTGTGAGCATACTCAATAAATCCAATAACCATAAGAGAATGAATGAAAGATCATTCAAAGATTCATTTTATTTTCAAAGTATGTGTGTACAATACAACTCCGATATCTGTCTTCTCCAGATAGCCATGAAATATGGAAAAACCATGGGAGTTGCTGAAAGAAAGGACATCAACCTCCCCCTCCCCAGCATGAAAAAGAAAAAGAAACAAAATTTGCAAACCACAAAACCTTCACCCCCTCCAAAAGAATTAACAGATTGCCCACAAGGAAGATGGCAGCCTGTACATCAAATACCCGAAATCCCCTTCCTCATAAAAAAAGTGACAATAACATCAAATCCCCAACCCCAAGAGCACAAACACTGTGCAAAAGAAAACAAACTACAAATACAAAAAGAAAGAAACAAAGAAATAATAATAAATAAATAAATAAATAAACAATAAATACTGAGAACATGAGATGAAGAGCCCTTGAAAGTGAGTGCATAGGTTGTGGGAACAATTCAGTGATGAGGCGAGTGAAGTTGAGTGAAGTTATCTCCTCTGTGTTAAAAGCCTGATGATGGATGAGGGGTAATAATCGTTCTTGAACCTAGTGGCACAAGTGCTGAGACTCCTGTACCTTCATCCTGAAGGCAGCAGTGCAAAGAGATGTATAACCTGGGTGGTGGGTATCCCTAATGATGGATACTGCTTTCCTGTGATAAGGCTCCGTGCTGATGTGCTTAAAGGTGGGCAGGGCTTTACCCATGATGGACTGGGCGGTATCCACTACTTCTTGTAGGATTTTCCATACAATGGCATTGGTGTTTCCATATCAGGCTGTGATGCAACCAGTCAAAATACGTACACCCAACCATTCATCTATAGAAGTTCATCAAAGTTTTAGATGACATGCTGAATCTTTACTAACTTCTAAGAAAATAGAGGCACTGTTGTGTTTTCTTCATAATGGCTGAACCCAGGCCAGATCCTCTGAAATGATAACGTGAAGGAATTTAAAGATTTTCATTGCATCTGTGCATACATGTACATGAGCATATGACAATGCTCTCAACTTTGACTTTATTGTGGATACTGTACCATAATTCTCCCGATTAGTAATGTAGAGGCACTGCAAGGTCAACTCTACTGAATCTCTCCTCATATGACAAACCCATCCCAAAAACCTGTCTGATAAATCTTTGCTGCATTATTTCAAGACAGCAAACATATCCTTCTGCCAATATGGAAACCAGATTTGTATGTAATTCTCCAGTAATGGTCTCATCGTGGCTTACATATCTGCAATAAAACATCTTTACATTTGTATACACATCCTTGCGCAATAAGGTCCTACATAACATTTACCTTCTTGACTACTTACTGTACCTCCTTTTACAACAATATATAGCACAAGTATATAAATTTCCTTCACACTGTGCCTACATTTAGAATCAAATTCAGACTTATCATTCACGTATGTCATGAAATGTGTTGCTTTGCAGCAGCAGCTAAGTGCAGTATGTAAAAAAAGACTATAAATTACAAAAAGAAATATATAAAAATGAATAAGTAGTGCAAAAAGGGAGCAAAATAGCAAGGTTGCATACATGGGTTCATGGACCATTCAGAAATCTGATGGCAGAAGAGAAGAAGCTGTTTCTAAAACACTGAGTGTGTATCTTCAGGCTCCTGTACCTCTGCCCAGGTGGTAGTAACAGGAAGAAGGCATGTTGTGGATGATGAGGGTTCTTAATGATGGATGCTGCCCTGGAATCATCTTTTGAAGATGTCCTCGATGGTGGGGAGGCTAGTGCTTATAATGGAGTTGGTTGAGTTTATAACTGTATCTGATCCTGTGCCTTGGTGCCTTCATACCAGATGGTGATGCAACTAGTCAGAATGCTCTCTGTGGTACATCTGTAGAAATTTGCTAGTCTTTGGTGACATACCAAATTTTCTGAAATTCCTAATGAAATATAGCCACTAGCATACCTTTGCATCAATATGTTAGGCTCAATATAGATCTTCAGAGATGTTGACATCCAGGAACTTGAAATTGCTCACCCTTTCCACTGCTGACTCCTCAATGAGGATGAGTGTGTGTTCTGCCGACCTCGCCTTTCTGACACCATTTAATCAGCCAATCTCACCCCTGAACACCTCCTCATCACTCTCTTAGATTCTACCAACAACAACAACTGTATCATCAGTGAATTCATAGATGCTGCTTGAGCTGTGCCTAGCCACACTATCATGAGTGTACAGTGAATAGAGCAGCAGGCTAAGCACATAGCCTTGCGGTGGGCCTGTGTGGATTGTCAGCGAGGAGATGTTATTTCTGACTAGTCTCCTGATGAGGAAGTCAAGGATCCAGTTGCAGAGGGAGGTGTAGAGGGCCAGGTTTTAAAGCTTGCCGATTCGCACTGAGCAGAAGAGGGAGTTCCATCATGTGCTGTAGATCTGTTGTGGCAACAGGTCTTGGTTCTCACACGGGAAGGAGTTAAGTCTAACCATAACCAATCCCTCAAAGCCCTTCATCGCAGTGGGTGCGAGTACTAGATCATAAGCCTATAAGACAAAGGAGCAGAATTAGGCCTATCAGGTCTGTTCCACCATTCCAACATGACTGATTTATTATCCCTCTAAACCCCATACTCCTGCCTTCTCGTAACCTTTGATGCCCTGACTAATTAGGACCTATCAACCTCCACTTCAAATATACTGAATGGCTTGGCCTCCACAGCCATTGGTGGCAATGAATTCCACATACTCATCACCGCTTGACTAAAGAAATTCCTCCTCATCTCTGTTCTAATTGGGTGTCCCTCTATTCTGTGGCTGTGCCCTTTGGTCCTAGATTCAACTATGATACAAAACATCCTCTCCACATCCACTCTAGCAGGGTCTTTTAATATTCAGTAGGTTTCAGTGAGATCCCCCCATTCTTCTAAACTCCAGTGATTATAGGCCCAGAGCCAACAAATGCTCCTCAGATATTCAACTTTTCATTCTGGGAATCATTCTCATGAACCTCTTTGGAATCTCTCCAGCATATCTTTTCTCAGAAAAGGGGCCCACAACTGTTTACAATACTCCAAGTGAGGTTTGACCATTGGCTTATAAAGCCTCAGCATCATACCTCTGATGTTATATTCTAGTCTTCTCAAAATGAATTCTAACATTGCTTTTGTCTTCCTTACCACCAACTCAATCTACAAGTTATCCTTTGGGGAATTCCGAATTCTGCACGAGGACTCCCAAGTCCCTGTGCATCTCTGGTTTTTAAATTTTCTACTCATTTAGAAAATAGTCTACACCTTTATTCCTACCATCAAAGTGCATAACCATACACTTTCCTACACTGTATTCCATCTGCAGCTTCTTTGACTTCCCTTGTGATCCACGGTTGCCTCATCTTCCCTTCAGAGTACTTCTTCATCTTTAGAGTGTATCTATCCTGCATTTTCCAAATTGTCCCCAGAAACTCCAGCCATTGCTGTTCTGCTATCATCTCTGCTAGTGTTCCCTTCCAATCAACTTTGGCCAGCTCCTCTTTCATGCCTCTGTAATTCCCTTTACTCCACTTTTATACCGATAACATCTACTTTCACCTTCTCCCTCTCAGACAGCAGGGTGAATTCCATCATATTATGATCACTGCTTCCTAAGGGTTCCTTTATCTTATGCTCCCTGATCAAGTCTAACAACACCAAATCCAGAATTGTTTTTCCCCTAGTGGACTCAACTACAAGCTCCTCTAAAAAGCCATCTCGTAGGCATTCTACAAAATTCCTCTCTTGGGATCCAGCACCAATCTGATTTTCCCAATCTACCTGCATATTGAAATTCCCCATGACTATTGTAACATTGCCCTTATTACCTGCTGTTTCCATCTTGCATTGTAATTTGTAGCCCAGATCCTGACTCATGTTCGGAGTCCTGTATATAACTCCTATCAGGGTCTTTTTACCCTTGCAGTTTCCTAACTCTCACCACATGGATTCTACATCGTCCGATCCTACATATGTCACCTCTTTCCAAGGATTTGATCTAATTTTTTTTTCAAAAGTGCCACCCCACCCCCTCTGCCTACCTGCCTGTCCTTTTGATACAAGGTATAACCGTGGATGTTAAGCTCCCAATTTGTTTCAGCTATGACCCAGTGATGCCCACAATGTCATACCTGCCAATCTCTAACTGCACTACATGATCATCTACTTTATTCGTCTACTGTGTACGTTCAAATATAATACCTTCAGTCCTGATTTCATTACCCTTTTCAATTTTGCCCCCATATTACATTTCAACCCATTGCACTGACTGAAATTTTGCCCCATCATCTGCCAGTCCTTCTTCACAGTCTCACTACCCAATTTGTCGACTTGTATACTAATTGCCCCATCCTCAGCCCTATCACTCCAGTTCCCAACACCCTGCCACATTGGTTTATACCCTCCTCAACAGCTCTAGCAAACCTGCCCACAAGTATATTTGTCCCCCTTGGGTTCAGGTCTAACCTGTTTTGTACAGGTCATTCCTTCTCTTGAAGTGATCCAGAATCCAGAAAAAAATCAGGAGAGCTAAAAGAAGGCATCAGGTTGCCATAGCACACAAGGTGAAGGCAAATCCTAAGGGATTCTACAGATATATTTAAAGCAAAAGGATTGCAAAGGTCAAAACTGGACCTCTGGAAGATCAGACTGGCAATTTATCTGTGGAGCCAGAAGAGGAGGGGGAGATAAATGGATTCTTTTGCATCGGTATTTACTTGGGAGAAGGAAACAGAATCTATAGAAGCAAGGCAAAGCAGCAGTGAAATCACGGACCCTATACAGATAACAGAGGAGGAAGCGTTTTCCTGAGGCAAATTAGGGAGGACAAAGTGTTCACTCAGAGCCTGTGGGAGGCAAGGGCAGAAATTTCAGGGGCTCTAGCAGAGATACTTAAATCATCCTTAGCAACAGGTGAGGTACTGAAGGCTTGGAGGGTAGCTAATGCTGTTTAAGAAAAACTCCAAAAATAAACCAGAAAGTTATAGGCTGGCAAGCCTGACATCAGTAGTGGGAAAGTTATTGGAAGGTATCCTAAGGGACCGCATGTATAAGTATTGGATAGACATGGACTGATTAGGGATAATCAGCATTACTTTATGTGTGGTAGGTCATGTCTAACCAAACATATAGTTATTTGAGAAAGCTATCAGGAAGGTTGATGAAGGCAAGGCAGTGGATGTTGTCTACATGGACTTTAGCAAGCCATTTGACAAGGTCCGGCATAGGAGATTGGTCAGGAAGGTTCAGTCACTTGACCTTCAAGATAAGGTAGTAAATTGGATTAGACATTGGATTTGTGGGAGAAGCCACAGAGTGGTAGTAAATGGTTGCCTCGCTGACTGGAGACCTGCGACTCGTGGAGTGTCACAGGGATCAGTGCTGGTTCTGCTGTTGTTTGTCATCTATATCAATGATCTGGATGATAATGTGGTTAACTGGATCAGCAAATTTGCAGATGACACCAAGATTGAGGGTTCAGTGAACAGCGTGAGAACTTGCAGCGGGATCTAGACCAGCTGGAAAAATGGGCTAAAAAATGGCAAATGGAACTTAATACAGACAAGTGTGAGGTGTTGCATTTCAGTAGGACCAACCAGGGTAGGTCTTACACAGTGGATGGCAGGGTAGTGAGGAGTGTGGTAGAGCAAGGGGATCTGGGAATACATTTCCATAATTCCTTGAAAGTGGCGTGACAGGTAGATAGGTCATAAAGAGAGTTTTTGGCATATTGACCTTCATAGATCAAAGTATTGAGTATAGGAGATGGGATGGTATATTGAAATTGTATAAGATGTTGGTGAGCCCTAGCTTAGAGTATTGTCTGCAGTTTTGGTCACTCACCTATAGGAAAGGTGTAAATAAGGTTGAAAGAGTACAGAGAAAATTTACAAGAGTATTGTCAGGACTGGAAAGATTGAATAAATTAGGTCTTTATTCCTTGGAACATAGAAGATTGAGGGGAGATTTGACAGAGGTATACAAAATTACAAGAGCCTATCAGTGACATCAACAGAGCTCTACAAACTAAATAAGTGTACAGAAGGGATAAGCAGAGTGGCCATTGTTGGGAGTAGCCAGTGGCGAGAGTAGAAGCGACAGGCCTTGGCTTAAAGGAGGTTTCGGCTCGGAAGAGGCGTTGGCTCTGCGTTAAGTGTCTGTTAGGGTTTCCTTTTTGTTTTTTTTTCTCTCTCTCTTACTGTATCATTTAAATGGCTGTGGTGTGTTCTTCATACCGGATGTTGGAGAACTGGGAGACCCGAATTCTCCTGGGTAACTACATCTGCGTGAAGTGCATCCGGCTGCAGCTCTTTGAAGACTGTGTTAGGGATCTGGAGCAGCAATTGGATAACCTTCGGCTTGTACGGGAGTGTGAGGAGAATAATTGATCAAAGTTACAAGGAAATAGTCACCCCGAAGTTGCAGGAGGTGAGTAGCTGGGTAACCGTCAGGAGAAATGGAAATAGGCAGTTAGAGCGGAGCACCCCTGTGGCCATTGCCCTCAAAAACAAGTATACCACTTTGGGTACTTTTGTGGTGGTGGATGACCTCACGGGAGAATGCCACCGCGACCGGCTTATAGGCACTGAGCATGGGTCCGTGGTGCAGAAGGGAAAGAGAGAGAAGAAGGGAGTGGTAGTGATAGGGGACTCGATAGTGAGGGGAACAGACAGGAGGTTCTGTAGACATGAATGGGGCACCCAGATGGTATGTTGCCTCCCAGGTGCCAGGGTCAAGGATGTCTCAGATCGTGTCCACAACATTTTGGAGGTGGGGGGGAGCAGCCAGATGTTTTGGTACATATTGGTATCAATGACATAGAAAAGAAAAGCAATGAAGTCCTGAAAAGAGAATTTAGAGAGCTAGGTAGAAAGCTGAGAAGCAGGACCTCCCAGGTAGTAATTTCTGGATTGCTGCCTCCGCCACGCACCAGTGAGGGTAGAAACAGGGTGATTTGGCAGATAAATGCATGGCTGAGAAGCTGGTGCAGAGGGCAGGGCTTCAGGTTCTTGGATCATTGGGATCTCTTCTGGGGGAGGTATGACCTGTTCAAAAGTGATGGGTTGCACCTGAACCCAAAAGGGACCAATATTCTCGTGGGTAGGTTTGTTAGAGCTTTTGGGGAGGGTTTGAACTAACTTGGCAGTAGGGTGGGAACAGGAGTGAAGGGACTCAGAATAGGATGGATGGTAAAAAACTAAAGATAATGTGCAATCAGATTGTTAGGAAGGGCAGGCAGGTGATGGGACTTAGTTGCAGCCAAAAGGCTGAGTATCAAAATATTTTAGGCATCCGTTAGTCTCGTGAGACCATAGATTTGCGCCTTGGAAGGTTTCCAGGGTGCAGGCCTGGGCAAGGTTGTATGGAAGACCGGCAGTTGCCCATGCTGCAAGTCTCCCCTCTCCATGCCACCGATGTTGTCCAAGGGAAGAGCATTAGGACGATTACAGCTTGGCACCAGTGTCATCGAAGAGCAATGTATGGTTAAGTGCCTTGGTCAAGGACATAACACGCTGCCTCAGCCAAGGCTCGAACTAGTGACGTTTAGATCACTAGACGAACACCTTAACCACTTGGCCACGCGCCAACACATCAAAATAATGGGGATGCAGAATCAGGAAGAAAAGCGAATACTGTACTCAAAGTGTTGTATCTAAATGAGCATTGTATAAAAAATAAGGTGGATGATCTTGTTGCACTATTACAGATTGTCAGGTATGATGTTGTGGCCATCACTGAATCATGGCTGAAGGATGGCTGTAGTTGGGAGCTGAATGTCCAAGGTTACACATTATATCAGAGGGATAGGAAGATAGGCCGAGGGGGTGATGTGGCTCTACTGGTAAAGAATGACATCGAATCAGTAGAAAGATGTGATATAGGATCAGAAGATGTTGAATCCTTGTTGGTTGAGTTAAGAAACTGCAAGGATAAAAGGACGTTGATGGCAGATATATACAGGCTGGGAGGTGGACCACAGGCTACAACAGGAAATAGAAAAGGCGAGTCAAAAGGGCAATGTTATGGTAGTCATGGGAGATTTTAACATGCAGGTCAATTGGGAAAATCAGGTTGGTAATGGATCTAAAGAAACTGAGCTTGGTAAATGCCAAAGAGATACTTTTTTAGAGCAGTTTGTCGTTGAGCCTACTAGGGATCAGCTATACTGGATTGGGTGTTGTGTAATGAACCAGAGGTGATTAGGGAGCTTAAGGTAAAAGAACCCTTAGAAACCAGTGATCACAATATGATTGAGTTCAATTTGAAATTTGATAGGGAGAAAGTAAAGTCTGATGTAGCAGTATTTCAGTGGAGTAAGGGGAATTATAATGGTATGAGAGAGGAGTTGGCCAAAGTAAATTGGAAGTTGCTGCTGGCAGGGATGTCAGCAGAGCAGCAATGGTGTGTGTTTTTGGGAAAAATGAGGAAGGTGCAGGACATATGTATTCCAAAAATGAAGAAATACTCAAATGATAAAATAGTACAACCATAGCTGACAAGGGAACTCAAAGCTATTGTAAAAGAAAAAGAAAGAGAATACAACAAAGCAAAAATTAGTGGGACGACAGAGGATTGGGAAGTTTTTAAAAAGCTACAGAGAGCAACTAAAAGAATCATTAGAAGGGAAAAGTTGAAATATGAAAGCAAGCCAACAAATAATATCCAAGTGGATAGAAAAAGATTTTTCAAGTATGTTAAAAATAAAAGAGAAATGAGAGTGGACATAGGACGGCTGGAAAATGAGGCAGGAAAAATAATAATGGGGGACAAGGAGATGACTGATGAACTAAATGAGTATTCTGCATCGGTCTTCACTGTGGAAGACACTAGCAGTATGCCAGATGTCGTAGTGTGTGAAGGAAGAAAAGTGGGTGCAGTTACTATTACAAGAGAGTAGTTGCTCAAAAAGCTGAAAGCTAAAGGTATACAAGTCACCCGGACCAGATGAACTGCACCCTAGGGTTCTGAAAGAGGCAGTGTTAGAGATTGTGGTGGCATTAGAAATGATCTTTCAAAAATCATTGGACTCTGGCATGGTGCCAGAGGACTGGAAAATTGCAAATGTCACTCCACTCTTTAGGAAAGGAAACTATAGACTAGTTAGCCTGACCTCAGTGGTTAGGAAGTTGTTAGTCAATTTTTAAGGATGAGGTGATGGAGTACTTGGTGACAGAGGACAAGATAGTACAAAGTCAGCATAGTTTCCTTCAGGGAAATCCTACCTGATAAACCTGTTGGAATTTTTTGAGGAGATTACAAGTAGATAGATGAAGGGGGTGCAGTGGATGTTGTATATCTGGACTTTCGGAAGGCCTTTGACAAGGTGCCACACATGAGGCTGCTTACCAAGTTAAGAACCCATGGTATTACAGGAAAGTTACTAACATGGTTAGAGTGTTGGCTGATTGGTACGAGGCAGTGTGTGGGAATAAAAGGATCCTCTTCATGGTTGGCCGCTAGTGACTAGTGGTGTTCCGCAGGGGTCAGTGTTGGGACCATTTTTTTTGATGCTGTATATATGGAATAGATGGCTTTGTTGCCAAGCTTGCAGATGATATGAAGATTGGTGGAGAGGCTGGCAGTGTTGAGAAAACAGGTAGGATGCAGAAGGACAGACAGATTCGGAGAATGGGCAGGAAAGTGGCAAATGAAATAAAATGTTGGAAAATGCATGGTCATGCACTTTGGTTGTAGAAATAAATGTGTGGACTATTTTCTAAACGGGGAGAAAATCCCAAAATCTGAGATGCAAGGGGACTTGGGAGTCCTTGTGCAGAACACCCTAAAAGCTAACTTGCAGGTCGGGTTGGTGGTGAGGAAGGCAAATGCCATGTTGGTATTCATTTCAAGAGGTCTAGAATACAAGAGCGGGGATGTGATGCTGAGGCTTTATAAGGCACTGTTGAGGCCTCACCTTGAGAATTGTGAACAGTTTTAGGCCCCTCATCTTAGAAAAGATGTGCTGGCATTGGAGAGGGTCCAGAGGAGGTTCACAAGGATGATTCCAGGAAGGAAAGGGTTATCATACGAGGAATGTTTGATTACTCTGGGCCTGTACTTGCTGGAATTCAGAAGGATGAGAGGGGATCTCATTGAAACCTTTCAAATGTTGAAAGGCCTAGAAAGAGTAGATGTGGAAAGGATGTTTCCCATGGTGTGATAGTCCAGGACAAGAGGGAACAGCCTCAGGATAGAGGGGTGCCCTTTCAAAACAGAGATGCGGAGTAATTTCTTTAGCCAAAGGGTGGTGAATTTGTGGAATTTGTTGCCACATGCATCTGTGGAGTCAAGGTCATTGGGTGTACTTAACGCAGAGATTGATAGGTTCTTGATTGGACATGGCATCAAAGGTTACAGGGAGAGGGTTGGGAACTGGGGTTGAGGAGGAGAAAAAAGGATCAACCATGATTGAATGTTGGAGCTGACTTGATGGGCCAGATGGCCTAATTCTACTCCTATATCTTATGGTCTTATGGGTATAGATCAGGGGTCCCCAACCTTTTTTGCACCGTGGACTGGTTTAATACTGACAATATCCTTGCGGATCGGCCGACCTGGTGTGGTGGTGTTCAAGTAGGGTAAAACTCACCTCAACACGTCTTTTACAGTTAGGGTTGCCAACTTACTTTCTCACTCCCAAATAAGGGACAAAAATAGTAGTCAAATACAGGACACTTGTGTTTACCCTGAGAAAGACTACCATGACCATGAAGCCTTGCGCGGGCACCTGTGTGCGCATGCGTGTAGGTGCCGATTTTTTTCTACAAATTGGCTTTGGCTTAATCTTCCCGATTCTGTTAAGTGAAACTACACTGTACATGCAGTATTTCTGCTTTATATAGGCTGTGTATTTATCATATCATTCCTGCTTTTACTATATGTTAGTGTTATTTGGTATGATTTGGTAGGTTATTTCAAGTTCAACAGTGTGTGACAGGGAATGAGGAAAGGTGCAGCTGACTCATATCATTTCATATCGCCAAATCATATTGTTTCCTCACGGCCCAGTAGCACATGCTTTGCGGCCCGGTACCGGTCCGTGGCCCAGTGGTTGGGGACCACTGTGATACAGATAAAGGAAATGCAAACCAGCTTTTTACACTGAGATTGGGTGGGACTACAACTACAGGTCATGGGTTAAGGGTGAAAGGTGAAAAGTTTAAAGGGAACATGAGGTGAAACTTTTTCATTCAGTGGGTCATGGGAATATGGAACAAGATGTTAACGTAAGTGGTGTATGCCAACTCAATTTCAACGTTTAAGAGAAGTTTGGATGGCAGGGGTATGGAGGGCTATGGTCCGGGTGCAGGTCAATGGGACTGGGCAGCTCAAATGGTTTGGCATGGACTAGGTGGGCCATAGGGCCTGTTTCTGTGCTATACTTTTCTATGGCTCTATGACTTTATATCTGGAACCTTGCCCCCTGCACCACACCTTCAACCACTTATTCACCTACACTATCAGCTAATTCCTGCCCTGACTAGCACATGTTACTAGGAATAATCCAGAGATTAGGTCCGGCTGGTGGCGCAGTGACATCAGCGCCAGACTCCGGAGTGAAGGTTCCCAAATTCGAATCCAGTTGGGTTGGTCCCGGGCACGCTTCCCATCCGTGCCGGGTTGAGTGTCAAGTTCGCAACTCAGCCTCGTAAAAAAAAAACCTGGGCTGTGAGAAGGACGTGGGGGACCACTCACAGAATCTTTCCTCCAAGACAACCACTTGAAAAGTGGTCACTGAGGCTCTGGCAGAGTATGGCACACAAAAAAAAGTGCTTGGAGGTCCTGCTCTTCAGCCTCTTCTCTAAGCTCTGATACTCACAGTGAAGGACCTCTTCCCCCTTTCTACCTATGCCTTTGGTGCCAGTGTGCACCACAACCACTGACAGCTTTGAGAATCTTCTGCAGCTGCCCTTGGACATTTTGGACCCTAGCATCCTGGCCACAGAATCCACTGTCTGTTTCCCTAACCATCAATCCTTCTATCACTATCAGTAATGATAGAGCCTCAAAGTTGGCCACTGTGCCACTGGCCTGGCTGCTGCTGCTGTGCCCTGATCAGTCGTCTCCCCCCCCCCCAGTAGTCTCCAACGGGGTATACTTGTTGCTGCGGGAATGACCACAGGGAACCCTGCAGTGACTATTTACTCCACTTACTTCTGCTGGTGGTCACCCATCTATCTGAAGTCTATATTCCAGGTGTGACCACCTCAGTAACACTCATCTATGAGGTTTTCAGCCTCCTAGATGGTCCTGAGTATATCCAGCTCCTGCTCCGGTTCCTTGTCAGTCAGGAGTTAAAGCTGAGTGCACTTCCTGCAAATTACTCATCAGGGAGACTGTTAGGTACACGGAAATACCACGTCTCTCAGGAGGCGCATTCCACTGCCTGAACTACCAAGCTTAAGTTCTAGCCTAACCAATTCCTGCTGAAGCCTGTTGAGCCAAAGCCTGACCACTCTAACTCTGGCCCACACACTCAATGGCCACTCCATTTACACCTTGTTTCTTTTTGTTAGCTCCTGCTGATACTACTTGCAATAGCCATTGAGGCAGCTCATCCGGTCTTTTTGAGCACTTGTATGATTGGTGCTCTTTACACTCGTGAAAACATGGCCTGATTTTGCACTACCTCCATGTACAAGTTTACAGATGATACTACCATAGTGGGCCATTACTCAATTAACAAAGAGTCAGAGTACATGAAGGAGTTAAAGAACATAGTGGTTTCATGACAACATCCTTTCCCTGAATGCCAGCTAAACAAAAGAGCTAGTCATTGACTTCAGTGAACATGATCCTGTTTACATCAATGGAGCTGAGGTTGAGAGGGTTGAAAGCTTCAAGTTCTTCAGAGTGAACACCACCAATAGTCGGTCCTGGTCCAAACACAGAAGCCATCTTATTTCAAAAGGATTTGAGTACAAAGATGTTTTAATACAATTATATCAGGCTTTAGTGAGAACACACCTGGATTATTGTGTACAATATTGGTTCCTTATCTACATTATATTAATAGAGTGCAGCAAGAGTCACTGGACTAATTTTCAAGAAGAAAAGGGACTGATAGTCCAGGCCTCATAGTATTTATTACAATGAGAGGTCACCTCACCAAAATGCACAACATTCTTAGAGGCCTCAAGATACTGGGTACAGAGATGATGTTATCCCTAGCTCAGGAGACTACGGGTAGGAGTCTCAAAATAAGAGGTAGACTATTCCTCTCTGAATTGAGGAGACACTTCTTCACCTTCCACAACATTTCTACCAAAATGTTAATGAACAGAAGTCTCAAAATGAAGCTGAGTATTGTTCAATCCAACTTGTAAGGTAAGGTAGAGGAGAGGCAATTAATACTGTGAAAGTATCATAATACAAACCACATGGAAAAAAGATTTAGCCTGCACAACAGAATTTGTGCACCAAGACCTCCCCAAAGGTCAGAGATGAAAGAGTGACAGAACTTGTAAAAACTGGAGCAAAATTCTGAAAAGTCTGTATTTACCATTTAATATTAGTGTAGGGTTTTAAAATGGATATAACAGACATGGACGATCCACTGATAGAAGGAGAAAGAGAGGAGAATATTTGTAAACACATAGGCATTCCATTACAGTGATCTATATAAGCATTCTAATGGGGATTAATTTGTCTATTAACAAACACTGTATTGTATTTTTGGGAGGATTCATTGAAAGTACACTGCTGGCAAAGTACCAGTATCAAAACCTCATGAGATTCAAGTGGAATCATTGAATTAAAGTGGATGTGCAGATTCATGAATTGGGATGAAAATAAGAGTACCAAGATCAGGCTGCACAGAAGGAAATGACTTTGTGCTGGATTTAATTATTTGTTGCTTAACAAAGGGCAGTGAAGGACAATGCTTCCTAACAGGTGAGCAGCGAAGAGGAGCAGATAAATAGGAGGCATCAGTAAAACGAAGCCCTAAATGGAGTTGGAACAAGAGAGGGCAACATTTGCCCAACCAAACAAATTGTGGAAGTAGACAGTAAAGAATGCATTTGAGGAAGATCCTAGAAGAAACAGAAAGATTATATAGAGTGATTAAGAAGTTCAGAGGGAATTACAGATGGCCATAAATTCCTTTGTGGACAAAGGGGTTTTTCAACCTATCACAACACACCCAAATTCATGAGTTTAACCTAATAGACAACTAGATGGATCAAACTGATGAGAGAATAATAAATAAGGTTATTTCAATATATGCCCCAAATGAGCATTCTCTGGTCAATCTAATACACAGCATTCCTTAATCAGCAACACAATATAGAAAAATCTAGACTAGCAGATTTTCCATACTCCTATAATATCCCAAACTATTGTTGCATGGTAGTAGTATAAATATTCCAGGTAGGAATAAAGGAGCACAGGAACTGGCACACTGGTCAATTTAAAGAGAGTAGAAGGACTGGGACTCTGGTGAATGGTAAACGAGCACAGTCACTGAGGCACTGGTGAGTCAGAAGGAGTGCTAGTAATGGGGTCCCGGTTAAACAGAAAGAAGTTTGAGAACAGGAACTTGGTGAGTCAGAAGTGAGCACAGCTATCACTAAAGATTAAATTAGTTTTATTTATCACATGTACATTGAAACACACAGTGAAACGGTTCATTTGTGTCAACGACCAACACAGTCCGAGGATGTGATGGGTGCAGCCAGCAAGTGTTAATGTGTTTCCAGTGCCAATATAGTATGCCCACAACTTACTAACCCTAACCAATATGTTTTTGGAATATGGGAGGAAACCAGAGAACTCAGAGGAAACCCACACAGTCATGGGGGGGAGCAGACAAACTCCTTACAGAAATCAGAGGAAATTGATCCCTGAGCTTCTGATTGTTGGTGCTGTAAAGCATTATGCTAATTGCTACACTACAGTGTCAAGCCATTATCTCTTGTGTCAGATGCTGAACCGTTACTATACATAGTTTGGATCTATTCTGATGATAAAAGAAAATCAGTATACACTTACAAAATTTCAGAAGCAGGAGTTCATCTGTTCATGTCGGAAATGAAGGTTCCATAATGGTTCATGAGTACATGGCTAAGTGTACGCAGGATTTTTGAGTAAGGGCTTCCTGATACAGTATGTAGATGATTTACTATTACTTACAGATATTGTTCAGAGCAAAGGTATTGATAAGAGAAATATTACAATTCCTGACACTGTGAGCTAAAAGTGAACTCTAAAAATACCACAATAGGGCAAAGTAGGTGGCTGTGTTATTGGTTTCATATAATCAAAAGATGGAGTCTTTGAATCATCCAAGCCTGATGGTAAATATGGTTACAAAAGAAAAACAGATCAATGTGGAGTAGAAGGGTAGGTTAAACAGAAGAACAATTTAAGAACTGTATCAACGCAAAAGGATGGGACATCTTTGTGGATGGATCCAGTTATTTGTAAGTGAGAGAAAGGCAGAGAGGATGTGAAATCTGGGATCTGAGTAACAAAAATAGCTATGTCTCTGAAGATATTAAGACACCTGAGGATGTGGCAGAAAGAGTCACCTGCTGTTCTATATGCAGTGATTCACCAAACTGAATGCCCATTCTATACACTGCCTGTTCAGATTCACTGTTTATCTCTAATCCACTGACAGTGCTTCTGGCAATTTTGGTAAAGCAACAATTTAAAACAAAAGATACAAGATACATTTTTGAGAGGCATTATGGGGAACAATTTAGCAAGAAGTCAGGCACAATGCAGCAAAATGTAACTTTTCAACAAAAGTCAACAAATGATAGAAAATGCAGCGCATAATGAAGAAAGGCGCTGCAAGGACCTGTATTGGGATCCTATTAAAGGAATGGGAGAAATAATAATGGCATGGTTCAGCGTGAGTGGTTTCATGGAATTGAAAAAGACAGATTCAGTGATTCAGAAACTGTAAATGGGAAACACTATTAATTTGAAAGTAACTGGAAGATCTGAAATGTGATAAATAGCTACCTACACCCCAAAGAGGACCCTGACAGTCGCTTAGAAAAACCATGTGCAGAAGAAACGAGGGAAAAAATTAGAAAAAAAATTATGAGGGGTTGTTACAATTGTTTGATACGAGCAGCTAATAATCCAGAGAAAAAAAGAACCTTTAGGCCACATCTGAGCCATTTAATGTAGATGAATTTTATAAGACCTGCATTGTAAATTTGCACATGGTAGTATCATAGACAGTGAAAGTTATCAAAAATTACAACAGGATCTTGATCATCTCAGTAAATGGGCAAGGAATGGCAGATACCATTTTATCTAGATAAATACAAGGTGAACTTTTTGGAATGTTAACTCAAGGTAGAATTTTTTCAGTAAATTGTAGGGCCCTGGGAAGTGTTGTAGAATCAAGGGGTCAAGGAGTACAAATACATAATTCCCTGAAAGTAGCATCATAGATAAGCAGGATAGTAAAAAAAGCGTTTGGCACACAGACCTTCATTTGTCAGAGCATTGAGTATAGGAGTAACACACAGAAAATGCTGGAGCAATTTAGCAGGTCAGGCAGCATCTATAGAAATTAATAAAGTGAATAAATGAATAAGAACTGAGTATTGGAGATGGGAGGTTATGTTGCTGTGATGCGACACCAGGAGTATTATATACAATTTTGGAAAAACCCAATTAATCTGGAAAGAGTGCAAAGAGGATTTACAAGAATGCTGCAAGGGCTTGATGCCTGGATAATAGAGAGAGGTTGGTAAGGTACTGTAAGTGCATTGGAGATCACAGCATGATCTTAAAGAGATGGCTAACATCATGAGGGTGAATTCACACAGTCTTTATCTTCCAGAGAAAGGAAATCAGAAACTTGAGGAGTTAGGTTTAAGGAGGCAAGTAGATGGATAGCAAAGTCTTAGAGGGATACGGACAAAACACAGGGAGTTAGGACTAGCTTAGATGGGCACCTTGGTCGACATAGATGGGTTGGGCTGAAAGGCCCATTCCCATGCTATATTACTCTATGACTCCCCCCCAGCTTCCAGTTGTAAGAGTGAAAACTGTCTTGATTTCGAGAATAACCTCCCTAACTCAATCAAGGACCTTTCCTTGCAAAGCAGTTACAGCCGTGACTGCAGCAAAAACCTTAGTGCAGGAAGTATTCTATAGATGCAGGCAAAAGGAATTGTGGAATTAGATCCGGGATGTCCCTTTGCTAGAAAAGTTATGCAAGCTCCTAGAAGCTGTCAGGCATTGAATAGAAATGGCTGTGTGAAAATCTACATTTTTGGGAAATGCTGAATGTATGCATAGAAAATTAAAGAATTTGTAAAATACTAGATTAGCAGAAGAAATTAGATGAAATGTTACCACTAATGTTAAGAATATCAGTAAGTCATCCCACAAATTAACGTTAGGGATACCCATAAAAACACTAGTATACTTACTATCTACTCTGAAAGTATGAGATTGAAGTATCACAGGCCAGATTATAGAGAAACTAAAAACACAATAGAGGAGCTTTATAAGCAAGCCACAGGAAGTATCAGTAGGTACTTCAATTTAGTGTGATGAATTTGTAAGTCATACAAACCACAAAGATGGGACACAAGGAGATCAAAAGACATAAGGAGTTACACACATGTAAAGGTGATTATTTGAAATCATGCAGTGATATGAGATTGATCACTGTTATATTGAAAGAAATGAAAACTGCATCCCATAACTATCTCATCAGAGAAAATACATCAAAACTCAAAACAAAGAGTCTGTGCAGTTTACCACAAGAAAGATATTAATAAACTAGCAACTTTGACCTTAACAGTCAATGCACAGTAACAATGTTCAGAAATATACACTAAACCAAAATGAAGATCTCCAATCAAGTTGTAGTTTTCTCAGCCAATCACACTCCCACAATGCTGGCCCTCCTGATTTTACCACATACTAGCCCAATGTAGCTTGTTGGTTGTTGTATTTCACTGTCACAAATATCATTCCCACACGAGTTATCTTTTCTCCAGTATACATTCTTGATTGGATATTTGCATACTTCAGTTTAGTATCTTTGAAATGTCATTCAAACTCCTTTTGTGGAATGACTGAAACAGCTGAGCCAGCGTCCAATTCCATTTTAATTAATTTGCCATTCACTTCTGGTGTAAGCCATATTGCTTGTCTATTGTTAGTTTGTACATTGTAAATCACAAGTACTGTGTCACTCTCATCATTAAAAGATTTTAATCAACAACATGCGGTTTTTGGATGACTCTGCCATAGTTGGATGCATCAGCAAGGGAGATGCGGCTGAGTACAGGGCTACGGTAGGAAACTTTGTCACATGGTGAGAGCAGAATTATCTGCAGCTTAATGTGAAAAAGACTAAGGAGCTGGTGGTAGACCTGAGGAGAGCTAAGGTACCAGTGACCCCTGTTTCCATCCGGGGGGTCAGTGTGGACATGGTGGAGGATTACAAATACCTGGGGATACGAATTGACAATAAACTGGACTGGTCAAAGAACACTGAGGCTGTCTACAAAAAGGGTTTCTATTTCCTGAGAAGACTGAGGTCCTTTACCATCTGCCAGACGATGCTGAGGATGTTCTATGAGTCTGTGGTGGCCAGTGCTATCATGTTTGCTGTTGTGTGCTGGGGCGGCAGGCTGAGGGTGGTAGACACCAACAGAATCAACAAACTCATTTGTAAGGCCAATGATGTTGTGGGGATGGAACTGGACTCTCTCACGGTGGTGTCTGAAAAGAGGATGCTGTCTAAGTAGCATGCCATCTTGGTCAATGTCTCCCATCCACTACATAATGTACTGGATGGGCACAGGAGTACATTCAGCCAGAGACTCATTCCACTGAGATGCAGCACAGAGCGTCATAGGAAGTCATTCCTGCCTGTGACCATCAAACTTTACAACTCCTCCCTTGGAGGGTCAGACATCCTGAGCCAATAGGCTGGTCCTGGACTTATTTCATAATTTACTGGCATAATTTACATATTACTATTTAACTATTTATGGTTCTATTACTATTTATTATTTATGGAGCAACTGTAACGAAAACCAATTTCCCCCGGGATTAATAAAGTATGAATATGACTATTAGTACTCTTTTTGAAACTGCAACTGGACAATTTATCTTTTTCTCTTCCCTGTGCAGTTCACTTACTTTTGTCTGCCAGATATGCAAATAACATTTATATAACATTAAGTAAAACAAGAAAATCTTCAGACTACTTCACCTCAATAAAATGAGAAGTTTAACAATTATTTATTTATTTATTTATTTATTTATTTGGCATGGCCAGGTGGTTAAGGTATTGGTCTAGTGATCTGAAGGTCGCTAGTTTGAGCCTCAGCTGAGGCAGCGTGTTGTGTCCTTGAGTAAAGCACTTAACCACACATTGCTCTGTGATGACACCGGTGCCAAGTTGTATCGGCCCTAGTGCCCTTCCCTTGGACAACATCAGTGGCGTGGAGAGGGGAGATTTGCAGCATGGCAACTGCCAGTCTTCCATACAACCTTGCCCAGGCCTGTGCCCTGGAAACCTTCCAAGGTACAAATCGATGGTCTCACGAGACTAATGGATGCCTATTATTGAGCTACAGCACAGAATAGGCCCTTCGAGTCACGATGCCTAGCAATCCCTCAGATTAATCCTAGCCTAATCATGGGACAATTTACCATGACCATTTAACCCTCCCAACCAGTAAATCTTTGGACTGTGGGAGGAAACCAGAGCACCCCGGAGGAAATCCACACGGTCATGAGGAGGACGTACAAAATCCTTACAGGCAGAGGGGGGAACTGAACGCAGTTGCCTAAACTGTAAAGTGTTGTGCTGACCACTCTGCTACAGTGCTGCCCTTTTTTTGTTAAATTGGGAATCAGAATTAAATAATATGGGTTACCACAATGACAGAGCTGATTTTTGTGGCAGCACTCTTCCCTCTGAGTCATAAAATCATTGTCTTCCATCTTATTTAAGAGATTAAGGTGCAATGAGACATCTGGAAATATTCCAATTAGTAATAAATCATGTATTGCTCTGGTGAGGTTTGACTCAGAGTTTGGTGCAAATTCTATGGATCTCCAAAGGTGCACTTCAGTCGGGACACAAAACAGAAATCATCTAACATTTCAAGGGAATATAAAGGATCCCATAACATTTTTGAAGGCAGAGGGGTGATTTGTTCCCCCTTTAGTCAACAATACTGAAAGTGCAGTAAAGAATCTGATCATTCATGTCATTGTTGCTTGTGGGGTTTTGTAGTGTGCAACGTGGTTCTCTACACGCAGTAGAATGTTCAACGTTCAAAGTAAAAGTATGCACATTTCAGATGAATGTCATTAGATATTAAGTGCCAATGGAGAGTCCCAAAGCTATTAAAGATGCTAAAAAAAAAAGTCTGACTTTTTGTGGTGAATATAATGTATGGAAATACATTTACAGCAAAAATATATCAAAATAAATTAATTGAAAAGACTTACTCTAATATTGTATAAAAAGGGAAACATTTCAGAATGCTCTTGATCATCACAAGGGCACTACAAGACTGCGTGCTTAGCCCTCTGCTCTATTCGCTTTACACTGATGACTGTGTAGCTAAGCACAGATCCAATGCCATATTCAGGTTAGCTGATGACACCATTGTTGTTGGCTGAATCAAAGGTGATGATGAATCAGCTTATTGGAGGAAGATTGAAAATCTGGCTGGTTGTGCTTTAACAATAATCTCTTACTCAATGTCAGCAAGATTATAGCTGATTTATAGACTTCAGGAGAAGGAAACCAGAAGTCCATGAGCCAGACCTCATCAGAGGATCAGAGGTGGAGAGGGTTAGTGACTTTAAATTCCTCGGTATTATTATTTCGGAGGACATGTCCTGGGCCACGCATATAAGTGCAATTACAAAGAAAGCAAGGCAGCACCTCTACTTCCTTTGAAGTTTGCTGCATTTCAGCAGGATATCTAAAATTTTGATAAACTTCCTATAGATATGTAGTGGAGAGTATACTGACTGGCTGCATCACAGCCTGGTATACAAATACCAATGCCCTTGAACAGAAAATCCTACAAAAAGTGGTGGAGATGACCCAGTCCATCATGGGTAAAGCCCTCCCCACCACTGAAACATCAACATGAAATGCTGTTGCAGGAAAGCAGCATCCATCACTGCTGCCATCGGGAAGGTAGTACAGGAGCCTCAGGGGTCACACCACCAGGTTCAGGAACAGTTACTGCCCCTCAACCATCAGGCTCTTCAACCAGAGGGGAAAGTTTCACTTGCTCCATCACTGAAATGTTCTCACAACCAATGGACTCACTTTAAAGGAATCTTCATCTCATGTCCTCGACATTTACTGCTTATTTATTATTTTTTTTGTATTTGCACGGTCTGTCGTCTTCTGCACTCTAGCTGAACACCCTAGTTGGGTGGTCTTTCATTGATTCTGTAATGGCTATTATTCTTTTAATTTATTGAGTATGCCCACAAGAAAAATGAATTTTGAGATTATATAAGGTGACATATATGTACTTTGATAATAAATTTACTTTGAACGTAGAACGTCAATAAATACATTTTCTTCAAGAAACGTGGAATCTTTTAGTTAATTTATATTTAATAAGAATTATAACAAATTAAGTTGAATACTTTTAAAAGAATTTTTCAAATAATATTTATGTTCAGCTATATGTACTGGGAGTGTACAGATATTCTAATTACCTGGTTATACTGATCAATATACAGGTACTTGGGAGACAAAAGTTTAGGTGGTGCAGCTTTACTGGTTTGAATTTCTGCAATTCCTCCTGTGATGGTTCCGAAGGGGAGTAAGTTCCAGAATTTTGACCTGGTGTTGATGATGGAATGGTACCTTATCTCTAAATCATTTTGGCATGTGGAACATGTAGGTGGTGGTTTCCCATGTGCCCGTAGGAAGTGCGACTGAAATAGGCTAAGCACATATTGCCAACTGCCTGAACCTTCATGATTGCTTTCAGTGACTCTCAAATGAGAACAGCAGCAACGGCCGAGTTTGAAGTCCCACAGTGGACAGTGTTTTTATAGGTGGGAGTACTAAACTGGTAAAGTGATAGTGGTAGGGGTTTCCCTTGTAAGAAGATTAGACAGATGTTTTTGTGGTCACAAAAACCTCGAGGGTGGGCATGTTACCTCTCTGGTACTAGCATCAAGGATGTCTCTGAGCAACTGTAAGACATTCTGAAAGAGGATGTCCTGGAACATAGAAATCTACGGCACTACAGGCTGTTCGGCCCACTATGTTGTGCTGACCATGTAACCTACTCTAGAAACTGCCTAGAATTTCCCTACCAGATAGCTCTCTATTCTTCTAAGCTCCATGTACCTATCCAAGAGTCTCTTAAGAGACCCTATTGTATCTATAAACACAGAGCCTAATACTCATTAGGTGCTTAGGAGGAGGAATGAGGTGCGACTTGAGTTTAGGGAGCTCTATCACCATTTAAAGAGAAGGACCTCAATGATTATATTCTCTGGGTTGCCTTTGGTGCCATGAGCTAGTGAATATTGGAATATAACAAAAGGTCATGTGACTGTAGTTGAAGGGATGGTGCAAGGTTATGGGATTTAGGTTTCTAGATAATTAGGGCAATTTCTGGGAAGGTGGGTCTACTACACATGAGATTGGTTGCACCTTGCTGGGAGGTTAGCTAACCCTGTTAGGGAAGGCTTAAACTAATTTGGAAGGGAAGGGGGCTCATTTGTTTGTCAGATGAAGAGGTAAAGTTACCAAGACGACAAAATCATCAGTCCATGGGCATAAGTTGCATCAATTCTAAAGCTAGGTGCAACTAGTAGATAAATTCAAATCTTTAATAAACATATGATATTGTTGCTATCACTGAAAAATGTTGAAGCATGAGCAGGACTGATAGATCAATATCCCAGCGTATAGAATTTTCAGGTTACACAGATGGTGGAGTAAAAGGGGAAGGGGTTTTACACTGCTTGTCAATGATTACACTTCTTTAGTATTGAGGGAGGATATCCTCAAATGAGGCCACATGAATAGATTAGAAACAAAAAAAATGAGTTGTCACCTTATTGGAGGTGTATTACAGAGCTCCCAACAATCAACAGGAGATAAATAATGTAGGCAGATATAAGGGGCAAGAAAAGATGGGATTAACTTAACTTTAAATGCTAAAAGGTGAAGAAGTTTTGAGCTGTTCCAGAAGATCTCCCTGGCACAGTATATAGATAGACCAAGAAAGGAAGAAGCAATACTAGATTTTGAATGATATACCTGGTCTAGTGGAGCGACACTGGATGGTACTGACTATAATTCTGTATCCTTTAAACTGGTTAATGAAAATGACAGGAATTGAACAGTAATTAAAGACTTAAATTGGGGGAAGATCAGTTTTATTAAAGGAGTACCTGGCAAAGGTACATTGGAGGCACCTACTTATGGTGAAATCTACATCTGCATCTGCACAGTGGGAAGCATTCAAAGGAGAGACAGCAAGAGTTCAGGGCCAACATATTACTGCAGGGTTAAAAACCAGAGTAACAGGTGTAGCAAACTCTGGATGTCAAGATAGATAAAGGATTGGATAAAGAGAAAATTGGAAGCATTTGACAGGTATGCAGAACTGATGATGCAGGAGACCTGTCAAGGGGTATCTGCAATAGTACAGCCCCAAAACAACAAAACTAAATATTGGCAATTTCAGGTACCCCATAAAAATTACTCTCCTCATAGTCTCACAGACATCATGAGAGTCCCTATCAACATAACAATGATCCAAGCATAATATGGTTTAAACCCATCATAAATTGGGGACCACTTCATTGAGCACCTCCACACCATCCCTCACAAGCAGGACGTCCAGTGGCCAAGCATTTCATTTCTGATTCCCATTCCTGTTCTGACATGTCGATCCATGCCTTCTTCTTGTGCCAAGGTGAGAATACCCTCAGGGTGGAGGAGCAACATCTTATATTCCATCGGGGTATCCTCTAACCTGATGGCATGAATATCAACTTCTCCTTCTGTTGAACAAAAATCCCCCCATCCCCCCAGTTACCTTTTACTACTTCTCACCTACCTATTACTTCCCTGGGTCCCCTTCTCCCTTCCTTTTTCCCTGATGAACACTCTTTCCTCCCATCAGATTCTTTCTTCTCCAGCCCTTGACTTCTCCTAACCACCTGGCTTCACGTATCACTTTCCAGTTAGCTTCTTTCCCCTCCCCCACCCAACTTTTAATTCAGGCATCTCCTTCCTATCCTCTCACTCTTGAAAAAGAGTATCGGCCCAAAATGTTGACTGTTTACCCTTTTCCATAGATGCTGCCTGACCTGCTGATTTCCTCCAGCATTTTTTGCATATTGCTTTAAATCCATTATAATTAGTTCCCACAAAAATCTTCTCTACCAATAAAACACGGATTGGTTTGATACACGTGGCGTAGAGATCCAGAAGCCAACTTACTCAAATGTACTGCATTCTTGGACCGCACTTTGAGTAGCTTTCAACCAACTCAAGCCAACAACAGAAATAATACCATCCATTACTGATAACAAACTTGTGAGCTGGTGACTTGTGACTTTGGAATAATCTCAAAGTAGCTCATTTACTAATGTAATTTGAAAAATAATTCTCATTCATACCAGACCAATAGGTATAGCCCTTATAAAGGAGTTTCCCTTCTCTTCAAATCAAAAATTTCTGCTTAGTATTTTATATTAAATTTTCAACAATGTTAAAATGTGAAAACTCCAAGAAAAATGGAACAAAATAATAACAAACAATGAATTAAACACCAACTTCAACTTTTATAGAATGCCTGAAGTACATGAAAGCTGCTGTATTTAGGAGTTAAGTGGGGGAAATAGCTACTTAAAACTCCATAAAAATAGATAAGACACAGAACAAAAAGACATAGAAAATAACAAATGAAAACGTGAGAAACTTTGACAAAATCTTACACCTAAATGTAAGCATAGTCTAGCATTTAGGCTACATCCACACTAGACCGGATAAAACCGTAACCGAAGCTTTTTCTCTTTGTTTTGACCCTCCGTCCACACTGAAATGGCGTTTTCCTCCCCCGAAAACGGAGCCTTTCTAAAACGCTCTCCAGAGTGTTTAAATCTGAAAACGCCCGTTGGGTGTTGTAATGTGTACCGGGTAACCGGAGGTTTTAAAAACCTGTCATCCTTTCATTGGTGAAGAGACTACGGCTGTAGGAAATGTTTTCAAGGTGACCCGTCTGTGGGAGTGGGGAAGATGTTGGTGGGGCCACCCGGGGGTCTGTGTGTCCGTATGTGTAGCTATTGTAGTGGCTGTAAGGCTGGCATTGTGGCGGTGAAAGGTACTGGGAGGGAGCCATCATATTCCTCATCATTGCAAATCCCTCTGCAACAGAGTTGATCAGTTTTTCAATGTTCATCATCAGCCGGGTCATACTGTCTGTGAACTCACAGTCGGTTGCCTCCATACGCTCCAGCATTTGTTTTTTTAGTTTTAATTCCTCCTGAGCGAGAGCCAACAGCTGTCTGTCATTTGGCAATTTCCTTTTAAATTTTTTCTAGTCTGTAACTGGACAAATGCGCACCAAGTATACCGTTTCCTCTTCGCTTGTTTTCTGTAGGATGTGCCCTGCGCATGGCCAGTAGGAGGAGATTTGCCTAAATACCCCTTTTAATGTGGACAGAGGTATTTTCAAAAATGCCTGGTGTGGACGCCTATCGTTTTTACGCGAAACCAGCGTTTTCAAAATTATCTGGTCTAGTGTGGACGTAGCCAGATTAGCCAATTAGTCAGATTCAAAGCACTGACATTTTGACAGCAATGCTAACTCACCTTTTCCACAAATCCAGATTGAATATTACCATAAAATGTTACCCCAGATCTCTTATCATTTTGGAAAAATTTGAGAGATATTGCAAGGTATGAAGCTGCTAAATCTTTTGATCACAAGAATGGGTGGGGGGGCAGTTGTGTATAGGATACTTTGATTTCTGCTAACAGGTATGAAACACCTGTTAATGGTAAGTTAGCAAGGTGATAAAAGTTACATTGTTAAAATAAGTTTACAGGGGACTTATGAAGATGGTGGATTCTGCAAAGAGTATAATTTTTGAAAAACAAGAAATTATGAAGAGATACTTAAATGAAAATAAACTCTGACATATTTTAGACTTCCAAGTAAATTATACTGTTGGATGATTTATTTGAATATTATTCAGGTTTGTTACTTTATTATTGGAAATGTGCAAATATTTATTCATTGTGCTGCAGTCTATAAGTCTATAAGGACAGGCCACAGATTAAGTCATAGACCAAGTTTCAGTAGGCATTTATTAGACAGTACTAAATCTCAAAATTGAGAATTACAATCAAATCAGAAGAATTAGTGCAATAACTAATGGAATGAATAATTAGCATTAAACCAGACAGGTGTTCCAAAATGTTTAATCCAGAACTTGTATAAAGAAGAACCAACTAAATGAAGAAAAAATTAATACATCACATGTACAGAAAACAATTCAGATAAGAAATACATTCCTTTGATCAAGTATATTTTTGAAATGAATGCAAATGTGAATACCCTAAAGTAAAAGGATCTTTAACTGTCATAAATTTTACAGGAGCTAAGGACTAAAATCTTAAGTACTATATATAGCCTCAATTATTCAATATTTGCATTTGGTAATATAAAATTGGTTATTGGAGAAACTATATTTCATAAATCTTGTCTAATGTTTATTTGCTACTTAAAATTGATTATAGAATAAGCACCAAAGCACCTGTGCACATTACTAAATGGATCAAGTTCAAACTTTTTGAAGGTTTTCACTGATCTCTCTATTCATTCAAAAGTTGTTTCACATCAAACTTGAATAAAAGGACGGAAATAATTATTCCACAGATAGGAGCAAGGTGGCAACCAAAGGAGCAGTAATAGTCAATACAATATGCATGATGGATAGCAAAATCATGCCCTACTGAATGTTTCCAGCATCTTTAAATTTTTTCTTTTTGAATATTTTCAGAATTAGAATTATAGCTTTCATTTCTTATTTTATAATTTTCCACTCCAGATAATTATCTCAGTCTGATTCATCAAAATCTTGAATACTAACATAGTTTTCTGTGTGAATGTCACTTTCGACATGTTGCATTAAGAAAATTCTGGAAGACTAATACCTGTACTTAACATCAAAAATATGTTTAAATACAATGCAATTAAATCCTAATATTGAAATTATTTCTGTCAATGCACAAATAATAGGCAACTCAATGTACAAATAATATCCAACAGGAGGTCTTGACTTAAAACTTGAACATTTCTAATGAGTCCCTGAACACGTTTAGTGTATCCCCATCTTCTTTAGGTTACTTCAACAGAACAAACCTTCACTTTATAACAAAAATTGCTTGTATTTGAAACAATTTAATGGGAATTCTGTCAAGTACATTAATCAAAGGCTTGGATTCTAAGGCTAATTTTCTTGGACTAAAGAAAGACAAAGTTTATATACAAACCTCAGTATCTAGCTAATGCATTCAATTGTAGAACAAAAGGCACAAATATCAGACAATTAAGAAAAGTTGAAATCAAATGTATTTGAACAGAAAATGAGAATTTAATTTTAAATTGGAGAAAGGTGATGACCAAATTGTTTTTGATTTGGGGCAAGAAATTTGTAGTAGAGATTAATTGAGTTTAAGTTTTTGGAAAGTGGAAGATGACAGATAGAAGATGCAAGACTTGCTAGAATTACTGAAGTAGACTTCAGGAAGTGGCAAATGAAAGAAGGCAGCTCAAACACTGAAACACGGATGAAGAGACTCAAAGTTAACGGGATGGGTTAGCAGTTTCTGTCACAGAAAGTTTGATACAATCATGTATTTTAATATGTTACTTTATGGATACAAAAATAATGCACTTTCAGAAGAAAAATGCTATACCCTGTCATTTGAGAGGTTAAACCAAAATTCTGTATGCAATTTATGGAACCACTTTAATGCATTTGTGGACAGTTCCTCAAATGGTTATTTAATAAAGATGAGCTAGCATACTGGAATTGTGATGCACAGAAATTCAAGTACTCTTAAATAGCTTTATAAAATAAAAATCCATTTTGTAAAGTTAATCTTTATAATTGTACAGTACATTTATCAGTTCGTGAACTTAAAAGTTCTGAATTAACAGTAGCTTAGTGGATCAGGTTAGTCGATGCTCCAGTATTGTTTAATTATTTCAGAATTGTTTGCTGCATGTTTGAGCAGGTTGTATCAATATCATCACTACATATACAGGGTATTTCATGGATGGGGGGGAACTAAATTGCAACAAAATCAAAATAATCTTTTGACTCCCTAAATTAGTTTAGTCCCTGCCTATGATTAGTGAATGGAGGTAACTGAAGGTGGAAAGAGTTGAAACAAGTTCAGAAAATGGATCAATTAATAAAACTGACAGTTGGATGTATTTGCAAATGAATATTACAAATTTAAATGTTCAAATTATACTTATCTTTTGTATTAAGAGTTTCTAAGCAGCAATATTTACATCTAATTTTAATTAAGATATTTGTTTAATATTTGTGACTGAAAAGTGACAGACAATACAGCATTGGGATCTGTACAGAAGTATCTTACAACTGATCAATTGAATTGACAATTACTGTTTTTGTCTATGGAAATACTTCCATTAAATTTTAGCGGCATATAATGTTGTTCTGTTGGGTTCCATGCATCAAACTAATTACTTATCTACTTCTAAAAATCATGTTGTGCCTGCAAACATGCATGGATTAAACTAAGAGATTCCATTGACCTCTGCTGGTGATAAAATTAAATTATGACAAAAAAAACCCTAAAGAAATATAAATATGCACTGTACTACCACAGAGCTGGTACAATACTTAGGTAATGTCAATTTAGCAAAAAATCAGGCTCTGCATAACCAAAAAGTTTGAAATCTCCTTGGAAACGAGCAGCAAGACGTTTTATATCTCGCTTGCTGATTCCAGTAAAATATTGCTCAACCTTAGTTCTATTGTACTTTGTAATACCAGGTGGGATTTGGGGATAGGACACCAAATTATTTATTCCTGCTTTCTTTATGATGTATGGAGCATCTTTTTCCAGTGTTTCATGATGTCCTATGATATCATACTTGATTTCACAAGGTGCACAAAGCTCAACATAAGTAGCCCAATGGATAATGGGTTCTCCTATTTTAACATCAAGCCACTTGTGGTTAGGATCACCCAAGTAGCGAATAAAATCATCAAATTGGAGTCCTTTAGTCTCTGTTCGATTCCTCCTATACTTTTGAATAATTGCTGGAGCAATTTTAAATTTATACCATGGCTCAAATCGAGGATTCTTTAGAAACTTGTCTTTGAATGCAGAAATAAGCCTTTCGAATGGATCCCTAACAATGAAGAATTTGAAGTACGTATTCAATCTGAAAGAAACAACACCAAAGAAATATAATTCTATCAGTATCCAAGGAATGTATGGACCTTATAGCTGTGATCCAGTAGTAAAGTGTTTTACTATATTTAATAGAAAGTCAAATGGATAACTTCAATAGGATACATTTGTGCAAAAACACTAAAAATGTTTTCTCTAACCTTTTTGTTACTTCGGGGGCACTGTATGATGATAAGCGAGGTAGGCCATTCTTTTCATGATTATGGATCAAAGGCTCAGGGATGTCTTCAATGGACTTAAATTCTCCTGTACTGGGAAAAATATTAAATTAAATCCCCTTGCAAAATTTAGTAATCCTAACTCTAAACATGTACAGGAATGTTGTTCCTAAACAGTTACATTAAGTATAATTCAACATTTACAGCAAAAAGAAAAGAAAAACATTTGGCCCAATGCATCCTCATGATTTGCCTCAACTTTCAGTGTAATGATGCAAATGTAAATATAGCTATTGTAGTTTACTTGTACTTGTCAATGTACTTGGCATTCTAGGTTATGATGAGCCGAGACAGACAGAAAGCAGGATAAGCAGAAAGTGAAAGTGAATGTGAATGGCAGGATGTAGTTTAGCTGGAACTAATGAAAAGCAATGGAGAAATCTGCTCTGAAGGTACTGACAACGGAGTAGATGGGTGGAGACAGGCCTGCCAATATATAATGTTGGTCCTTCAAGAAACAGCTTCTTCCCCCTTCCAGACAGAATGTTTTTACCTTAATCTTGTCAATCCTAAAAGAATGAAATCAGCCAAAAGTGACCTAACCAATTTGTTCTTTATGCCTACATTACAAGGCCTTGATCTCAGTAAAGAGACATGTCAAAACTTAAATGTTTGGCACAGTTGAATCAGAAGAGATTTGTTGACAAGCAAGTCTGACCTCAGTCCATAAGGCTTGTCGGTATTAAGATGGCTTTAAAAGAAAATAAAACCCGAAATTATATAAAGTGAAAAGTACATTTTAGAATATTTTAAACAATTTATCAAATTTCCAAAATCTTTTGTATCTTGTTAAAGGAGAATTTTCATAATTAAGCTCACAAAAAGGAACAAAGCATTAGGAAATTGGATGACTATTTCTTCTTTGGATTATTTTGTTTTAAGTTACACCAATCAATTGATTTCTCTTAATTAGTCCAGTGGAGAGAGCAGTATGTACAATGAATAAAGCCATGAATATTGAATAAAAACACTCACACCTGAAAGCAGAGCTAGCAGGAAACAATAAAGCAGAGGGTGAACTGTGATTGTTTTGAATGGTTGTGCAGGCTTGAAAGACAGGAACATCCAATTCTTATTCCTATCTATGTTCTTAAATTCCCTTATTTTCTCCCAGTAAGCTTATGAAATATTGCAGAAAACAGAAAAGGCTGAAAAAGCTAAAATTGCTGAAAGCTTTCATATAAGGCATTTGAAATAGCATGGATTAAGCAGTTAACTTCAGAATGATATCTACAAAGAATGCTATGAGGAAATCTCCCCGTCAGCTGCAACAGCTTTGCAAACAATCATCAGCTTGAATCTGAGGGCTAGTAATGACAAAGGCTTCTGATTCACTCCTACATACTGTTCAATTTGTCAGCTGCAATGCAAAAGTGATTGGAATTTAAACAGAAGGCCTGGGTGGTATATTTTGGGAGGTCAAATACAAGAATACAAGAATATTTCTGAAGTGGCCTTGAGTCTATGGAAGACCTGCCTGAAATCCTCTCAAGCAATAACAGGCCTAAATTCCTACCTGTTCACATTCCTTTTTAATATCACATTTCCAGTTGAGATGCTATGGTCACAACTGCAGTTAGGTATACTGTAGTGCATTCCTTCTCTACTGACAGCAACATCAGGCTCAAAACAGTACAAGAAAGTTAACCCTTGTACTGTTACTCAGTGGCTGTGGCACACAAGTCCTTAAGGAACCCTATCTGCATACAAAACTGAGTATTCTTTCATAACATATTTGGAAAACTAATATGGCTACACTCTTAAGAAGATCATTGGTGCCCTTCCCAATTTTGCAGTGTGTTACAAAGTTTTCGAAGCTGCAGCTTTCATTTAGAGCACAGAATGCAGTCTGCCCAGGAGCAGGCTCTTCAGTCCACAGGTTTCTGCCAACCATCATACCGATCTGACTGACCTCATCGGTCTGTATCCTTTGGTTCCCTGCCTGTTCATGCATGTCTTAAAAATCGCTATCATACCTGCTTGCTTCTACCATCTCCCTATTATTGCATTTTGGGCATCTTTTTCTGCGCAGAGAGAGATCAACTCTTTTAAACCCTCCCTCCTTCTCATTAAAACACTCTCTAGTATTTGAGATTTCCATTCCAGGAAAAAGTCTGTTTATTCTGTTTCTGCCTCTTACAATTTTATATACTTCTATCAGGCCACTGCCCAGCTTCTGATGCCCAATGCAGGCTACATCTTTTCTGCAGCCTTTGCATCCTCCTTCATGTGACAACCAAAACAGCAGGGAATACTCCAAGTGTTGCCTAACCAAAGTTTTATACAGCTGCAACATGTCTTGCTAACCAGTAAAGGTAAGCATGCTGTCAGAGAGCCATAGAATTACACCTCAGATTCCTCTGTACACCAATTCTCACTGCTGTTTACTGCATATTTCAGTCTCACATTGACTTCGCTAAAGCCACACCATCTTATAGTTGTCCAGATTAAACTCTATGTGCTATTTCTCCACCCAATTCTACAACTTTCACTATATTCCTCACCAGCTCACCACTTTTCCACCCCTTCCCATCCAAAGTTCACTGTTCTCCGATGGGCATTTATAACAATGTAGATGGCCCACTGTACATGAGAAAACACTTGCAAAATGTTGCCCCAGTTTCTTTTGCAAAGCACTCCAGGCAATACAAAGCATAGAGGCATATATCAAATCATTGTCACACAGTTTGGGTTGACTGATGGAAATGGAGCTTAGTTATGGTCATATTTTGTCAATACAAGAAGCCCAGCTACAGCAGATAGATTTCACAGTGATGAAACAATACTGCTTTGGTCCTGACGAAGGGTCTCGGCCTGAATCGTCGACTGTACCTCTTCCTAGAGATGCTGCCTGGCCTGCTGCGTTCACCAGCAACTTTGATGTGTGTTGCTTGAATTTCCAGCATCTGCAGAATTCCTGTTGTCTGCTTTGGTCTGTAAGTTTTCTGTCTACATTTGCATGCCAATTCCAGCTATTGCTTGGAACGCAAGTTCCTAGGCCGCCTTCTGATTTTAAAGTACATCTATATTCAGGGTATATTTGTGACTGGTCGATCCAACCTGATATAAGTGATGTTCCAGGCTACTTCAGTGTCAACCAAGGAGGATAGGAACTGTTATTCTCATAATTATTCTCATTTACTTTCAGAAATTGATCTCTCTTAAAAAATTATTGTTAATTATCAGTATTACATTGAGATACCTACTTTCGGTCAGTTAACACCACTGGGCGAGCTCATCATTGGGTAAACTACACAGGTTAGCCCCACATCCAAAAGTTGGTCTATAACAAATTCAGGATCCTTATTTAATTATATAAATTTGCAATCTTAATATTTTTGGCATGTGTGATTGACAACCCTATTACAACCTTTTCCAAGTGCACGGCACCACATCTCTGCCTCTTCACTCTCAATTCAGGATGTAGCATCTGGAGCATCCTAATTTCTAAGCCGTACAGTCAAAAAGATACAAAGCTTCAAGCTGCACCTTCAAGCTCACTACCACTCAGGGCCCCAAACTGCTTCCAAGTGAGGCGACACTTCATTTGTGAGTTTGTTGTGGTAATCTACTGTATTCAAGGCTCCCGATGTGGCCTCTTGTATATCGGGAAGACTTGATGTAGATTGGGAGACCACTTCACCAAGCACCTACGCTCCGTCTGCCAGAAAAAGTAGGATCTCCCAGCGGCCACCCATTTTAGTTCCACTTCCCATTCCAACATGTCAGTCTATAGCCTTCTGTTATGATGCTCCTCCCCTTCCCTTTCTTCTATTCTGTGCTCTCCCATCAGATTCCCCCTTCTCCAAGACTATCTCTTTCACCAATCAACTTCCCAGCTCTTTACTTCACCCTCTACCATCCCGGTTTCACCTATCACCTTGTAGCTCTTCCTCCCTTATCCCCACTTTCTTACTCTGACTCATCTTTTTTTCCAGTCCTGATGAAGAGTTTCATCCTGAAATCTCATCTGTACGCTTTTCCATAGATGCTGCCTGGCCTGCTGAGTTCCTCCAGCATTTTGTATGTGTTGCACCATATATTATTTGTTTCGGAATAAAGATTCTGCTTTTAACTCATGCACATTCTATAAACAACACAAAAATCTTCATTTTAGAATGGCCTTTTAGCAAAAAGGATGAAATGCTCTTTGGGGTACTACAAACTGAATAAATAAAGTTGCCTCAGAAAATTAAACTTACTTTGTTGTTAGTAAAAACTTAAATATATCTAAATATGTTAAGTATTTCACAAAACTCCATAATTACCGTTTAAAACAATAAGAACTTTCTTCCACTGTGTATTGCCAACTTTTGGAGTTTGACAGAATAGGATTTTATGTTTATCACACACAAATATACGGTCCAAGACAAAATGTGTGATAGAAGAATGGGTCAGATTCCTTATAGAAGTATTTTTACACACATTCTCAAGAAGGCTTAATCGTTCAGCATGTACTACATCCCAGTGTGAATCCACTTCCTTCCACAGACTTCTGGTGGGCTGAAAGAAAAACATAATTTTTTTGATTTAACAATGTTCAACAGCAATCCTTATTTATGAAATTATGAAATTTATTGATTTCATAAATAACTCGAAGTGAGAAAGCATGGAACAGACAGTGTTTCCTATCAGTTCATACTGCTGGGTGAGTTCATCATAAGCAAACTATAATGGTCAGTCACATATCCAAAAGAAAGTCAACCTGCACAACCTCTGCATCAATCCTAACCACTTGCAAGAGGATAAGGTCAGAGAAAAGAAGATAAGGGGGTGTGATTATTTAGGGCAAAGGAGCGAATGGAAGTTGAGGTAAATGTTGGGAATGATGAGGTGCTTAGAAGAGAATGGTAGAACAGAGAATCAGAATCAGGTTTAATATCGCTGGTACAAGTCGTGGAATTTGTTAACTTTACATCAGCAGTACAATGCAATACATGACAAATATGAAAAACACTGAATACAGTAAATACACATCTATCAAATGGTTAAGTTAAATAGTGCAAAAAAATAGCAAAACAGTAGTGAGGTAGTGTTAATGGGTTTCAATGTCCATTTAGAAAACACATGGCAGAAGGAAAGAAGCTGCTCCTGAATCACTGAGTGCGTTCCTGAATCACTCAAGCTTCTGTACCTCCTTCCTGACGGTAACAATGAGAAGAGGGTATGTCCTGGGAGGTGGGGGTCCTTAATGATGGACGCTACCTTCCTAAGGCACCATACCTTGAAGCTGTCTTGGATACTACAGAGGTTAGTACCCATGATGGAGATGACTAATTTTATAAGTTTCTGCAACTTACTTTGATCTTGTGCAGTAGCCCTCCCCATACCAGATGGTGATGCAGCCAGTCAGAATGCTCTCCACAGTACATCTGTAGAAGTTTGAGCATTTTAGGTGACAAATCAAATCTCCTCAAACCCCTAATGAAATATGACTGCTTCTTTGCCTTCTTTACAGCTGCATCAATACGTTGCAACCAGGTTAGGTCCTCAGAGATACTGACACCCAGGAACTTGAAATTCCTCACTCTCTCCACTTCTGATCCCTCTATAAGGATCGGTTCGTGCTCCCTCTTTCTACCTTTCCTGAAGTTAGATAAACTAACATTGCAAAGAAGTGTGGCCCAGATTTTTATAATAGGAGCACAATGAGTTATCTCTTCATTCCATTTGGAGAGGGGAATTTTCATCTTTCCTTCTACTGGGGTCAAACAACATTAATGATGCAAAGTCACAATGGCCAAGATTTTCCTGTAATTAGAGAAGGATCAGTTAAGTCAGAAGATAGGGGAAACTAATGGAAGTGGAAGGAGATGTGGAAACAGTAGTAGTGGGAATTCAGGTGGTGAGGCGTGGGAGAAGCTGGGAATAAGAGCAGAAGGAATGAAGGAACAATAAGAACAAGGAATAGTAAAAAGAGAGCAGAAAGTAAAGGAAGAAAGAAGCAAAAGGAACTGTATAACTCAAAAGGAGCAACAAATTATCAACTGAGACAGGTAAGAGAAAAAGATTACTTTTTCCTGATGGCGCACAAAACAATTAGTGCTAAATTAAAAGCTTGTTCTTACAATATTGCACACTTCCCAAAGAGTCATACTTATTTTGTGTAAAATTCCTCAGTCACATTTCCCCCTCAGACTGAGAGAAGCCCATATGCAATAGTCTATCACAACAGAGGTTGACATCGTAAAAACTGCCATACACAGCTGTACAATCAAATCTTGTATCAACTAACTAAATATTGGAATAGGGTTTCTCAGAAAGGCACATAATTTACAAGACCAAACCAAAAAATGAAATCTTGCACCATCATTGGACTCCATGAGAGTTCAGTGTCAAAGCACAATCAGGCTGAATACCCCAGCATTATGCTGGTTAGATCTGTGGTTGATTAGAAACACCAATTTCAATGAAGACTCCAGATTAAGAGAAAAAGAAGCAATTTAAAAACAAGTTTTACTGTAGTTTAATGCTTTGAATGTCTTTAATTCATTTATCATACACTTGCTTATTAATTTTAGATCTTGGAAAAAAGTTGGTGGGATAATAGACAACTGTAAAATTGCCCCAAGCATATATGGGTAATCGGAGAGGGAAGGAGAAATTAGTGGGGATGCCAGAATAAAAATGGGACGACTTTAGTGTAGAGTCAGTCCAAATGCTATAGATCAGGTGGGCCAAAGGATTTGTTTATGAGTTTAATAAAACGTTGTTAGCTGTAAAATTGACTTCTTGCTGTGAATACACATACTGTACACCCCAAACCATATACATTTTTTTTTGCTGAAGCAGAGTTATCAATAGGCATTTTGTTCGGGAAAAATGAGCAAGCACTAACTGGAGTAAGTAGAAGCCCGAATTGGCAACTGGCTGCTGCTCAGAAACGTTTAGATAGGTCAACATATTGTCCACGGCTACAAACTGGTTTTAGATCATAAACGGTTACTTGGCAAATTTCAGGTCCAGAAAGAAGGGTGCAGCTCTTAGTCTTCTGACATCACAAATGATACAATTCCAAACATCTAACAGTTGAATAATATTATTAGAAAATATGGTGGTGTTGGAACAGACTGCAAATTAGACAAGAAAAATAAAAATTATGAAGTTTTTCCATTCATGTGATGTGAGCGTGATTAATGCCAATATTTAATCTTTCAACCCTAGTTAGTCCTGTATCAAGAAAGCACAGAAAAAGTGGCCAAATTTCCCTCTCTGAAAGACATTAGCTTACCTGTTTCATAATTAGTGTTACTGAAATTTTAGTTTCCGTGATTAATTACTCTTTTGAATTCCACAGTTAAGGTGAGATTTGTGTTTATGATCAATAGCTAGAGCTCGGGTTACTTGCTCAGCAGTCTGACTACTATGCTACTCTACTCGCATAATGTATTTTTAAGTAAAGTTCTTTTCATATTAAAAGTGTACAAATTTGATTCTTAACACAGATACTTCATGTTAATACAAGCCATCTTAATAAAAATCTAACTGAATCTATTGAATTTTGTTTCTGCAAAAACTGTGACTAGAATCTCCCTTCTTGCTTGAAGACACAAGAGATTGCACGTATTGGAATCAAATGCAGGGTTTCAACCTGAAAAAGTGACAATTCTTTTCCTCCCACAAATGCTGCTTGACCCAGAGTTCCTCCAGCAAATTGTTTTGTTATTCCCTTTTTGTTTTGAAATGGAAGTGTCTCAAATATTAACTGGTGGTGTCAGCACACATTAATTGCTCCTGAGAAGATAGTGGTGAGCCATTTTCTAAAAATTTGCAATTCTTCTTGTGAATCAGATTTATGATCACTGACATATGTTGAGACTTTTAGTGCTTTACTGAAGCAGTAAAATGCAAGATATAAAAATTATTCTAAATGACAAAAATAAACAGTGCAAAAGAGGAAAAATGAAGTACTGTTCATGGATTGTTCAGAAATCTGATGGCGAGCTTTAGAAGCTTTTTCTGATTAAGAAACTTCAGGTTAAGTTTCCACTTACAGAGGGAGTTACAAAGGCCAAGGTTTTGAAGCTTGTTGATTAGTACTGAGGAGATGATGGCATTAAATTCTGAGTTGCAATTGATGAACATCAGCCTGGATGTTTGTATTGCTGTTGTCTAGGCGCTCCAAAGCCCAGTGGAGAGCCAGTGAGATTGCAGGTACTGTAGACCTGCTGTAGCAGTAGACAAACTGAGCGGGTGTAGGTCCTTGTTCAGACAGGAGTTATTTCTACCTATAACAAACCTCTCAATACACTTGAGCACAGTAGATGTGAGTGCTACCAGGTGATATTTTTGAGGTGTAGCTCACCCTGTTTGACCTCGCCACACTGATGCCCTTCTGAAGTAGGTGGGAACTCCTGGTTGAAACAGTGAGGTATTGAAAATGTCATTGAACACGTGAGCCAGATAGTCAGCACAATTTTCAGTACCCTGCCAGATAACCGTTGAGGCCTGATGCCATGCAAGGGTTCACCCTCTTGAAAGATGTTCTGACGTTAGCCTTTGAGTCAGAGATCATAAAGTCACCAGGTGCTGTGAGGATCTGCACAGGCATTGTGTTATATTCTCTTTCAAAGTTTGCTTTAAAAGTGTTGAGCTCATTGGGGAATGAAGGATCACTGTCATTTATGCAATTAAATTTCATCTTAGAAGAAGCTAAAGCATGCAAACCCTCCATAGCTGTGTGTCTGATTGTGTTTCGAAATTCACAAGGAATTTTCTTTTTCACTCTGGGGATGTTCTTCTATATATAAGTTGTACCTGGACTTCTAGTAGAGTATTACGTCGCCAGTCTTAAATGTCACACGTCTAGCTCTCAGCAGTCTTTGAATCTCCTGGTTCATCCAGGACTTCTGATTTGGGAGACAGTCCTTGAAGACACACATTTATCCAAGTGGTGACGACTGAGGCATATTCATTGAGATCCCAAGACGAATTCCTGAATATGGTTCAGTCCACCTAGTCAAAGAAGTCCTGTGGTGCTACGAACCCCAGTCTTTAACTAAGGTACATTCACCAAGCATTGAGAGGTTATAAGTATTTAGGTCTTCTGACAATGAACCAATGGCACATTTCCAAGTTAGGATGGAAAACAATTTGGAGGAGAATGTTGGTCTTTCCATACATCTGTTGCCATTGTTTTTATTGGCAGTTTAAACTTTTAAGTTTTTAAGCTGCAATCAAAGTAACCTAGGCAAGTAACTACATTTTACAGATGATACACACTGTAACTACAGTATGGCCATGGTGGAAGTAATGAAAACTATGAATACCACAGCCACAACTGAACATTGAATTTGAGAAAAGAGATATACTGTCTGTATTAACAATTAACTATTGTTGAAAAAGGGATGAATGAGAAGGAAATGTATGGTATTAGAGTGGAATATGTATGAACTATGTAAATCATGAAAATGTCAAGGCTTCAAAATGAACTGACTCATGATCTGAAAGCAGATACATTAACTTTGAAATAAAAAGCCGATGCTGTGAATTCTGGGCAGGACAAACAGTATTTGTGGAAAGAGTTCCAAATAATGTCTCAGGTTGATGACTTAACTGTTTCCCCATATAAATGTTGCCAATCCTGCTAAATACTTCTAAAATTTTCTATTTTTATTTTCTATATTCAGCATGTGCAACCTCTTGGGGTTAATTCTGAAACTGACATGTTGGATGAATTGATATGCAAGGGTATCCGTCCACAGTACAATTCAGTAAATGGAACTTTACAAGATGTCTTGGTTTTGTTTCATCAAATAAAGGCTAAAGCCTTTGACATTAAATTTTCATTATGATTGCTTTATACACAAATCCCTTAATGCTACACAAATATATTAGGCAACACACAAAATAAACAATGCACAAACATAAGCAAAGTTTTGTATTATACATTCAGGATTTGTTGCTGAAATAGCTATACAGGTTTCCCCCGCCATCCGAAGGTACAGTGTTCCTATGAAATGGTTCGTAAGCCGGAATGTCGTAAAGCGAAGAAGCAATTATCATTAATTTATATGGGAAAAATTTGTGAACATTCGCAGACCCAAAAATAACCTACCAAATCATGCCAAATAACACACAAAACCTAAAATAACAGTAACATATAGTAAAAGCAGGATTGATATGATGAATACACAGTCTATATAAAGTAGAAATACTTTTCCATAATCATTGCGCACTGTTCTCTGTAGTGAAAATCTCACGCAAGCGCTCTCCAGTACCCTTTAAGCTATGAAGCTGCCAAATCATACCAAATAACACGTAAAAATACACAGCCGATATAAAGTAGAAATAATGTATGTACAGTGTAGTATCACTCACGGGAATCATGAAGACATCGAGCACACTGATGATGGTGTGTTAGGCTGAGTCATCGGAGTTTGGATGGTGCAGTGGCCCCCACCCTCCGGGCAGTGAACCGATACCGATCCGCGAAGAATGCAGCAGTCCAGCGGTGGCTAGAATGCACTCAGCACATCTTTAAGAAAAAAGCCAAAACAACAAAGCTAATTAATTAGGTGCCACCTGGCACGTACATGTCGGCCCAGATCAGAGCCGACGCAATCGGCAATCACCTCTGATCTGGGCCGACATTCACATGCCGGGCGGCACCTAATTAATTAGCTTGTTTATTTCGGCTTTTTTTCTTAAAGATGTGCTGAGTGCGTTCCAGCTACTGCTGCATTCTCCGCGAATTGGTATCTGTCCGGGGCCCGGGGGTTGGGGTGGTGGGACACTGGGGTGTCACCTCATCGTTGATCAGGGCAGGCAGGTAATCTTCTTCTATGTCTGCCTGCTTCGATGTCAAAGGTCGAGGTTCGTCGTCTGCAGTGGCTGATGCAGAAGGCTTGCTTGACAGCTTAGCCTCGCGCATTGTTCTATCATACAGTTCTTTGTAAGCACTCAAACCATCCTGCAATAAACCAATGTACCCTTTCAAAATTAAAGTCGTACTTTATCATTGCAGCGAAAATCTCACACAGTCGCCTCATGTTCAGTTCCTGGACAACTTCACTTTCGCTACTGCATTTGGTTTCGATTGCTATCCTTTCCTCTTCCAATTGCATCAGCTCTTCATCTATCAGTTCTTGGTCATGGGATGCCAAAACCTCTTCAACATCTTCGTCAACTTCCACAAGCCAAACTCACTTTGTCCTTACTTCATTCACCACAATCGAAACGCTTAATTATATGTCTAGTTTTACACTAAGTGTAACACCCTTACGAACTCTTTTAGGCTTTTCCGATACCTTAAAGCTCATCTTGCAAACGGCTGCTCACAGGCACGTGTTTAAGCAATGCCGACGAGAATCCAGGGGCGAGCGGCTGCTCAGGACGCGCGCTGCCTTTTATCGCGTGCTGATTTTTCTCGCGCGCTGCCTTTCTTTGTAACAGTGAAAACACCTTCTGTTAGCGAAAACAAGGAACTAATGTAGGTCTTTCGTAACAGTGAGGTTTCGTAAAGCGAACGTTCGAAAAGCAGGGGACACCTGTATCAACATGATATATTTTACCGATAGTCCATGTAATTTAAAATAAATTGATTAGCTACCAGTTGCAAAATTCAACACAGCTAGTTGCTAAGCCTCTTTCCTCAGTCATGATAAAGGGTCTAGCCCAAAACGTCGACTATATTGATTCATTTCCATAGATGCTGTCTGACCCGCTGAGTGCCTCCAGTGTTTTGTGTGTGTTGCTTTGGATTTCCAGCATCTGTAGATTTTCTTATGTTTATGATTTACCCTTTTTATATATTTTGTATAGCTAAATGTTAATTTCAAACATTGGTATTGACTAGGTAAATGTATTGCAGCATTAACTGATCTCTGATTGTTTTCTACAATGGTTACACCATATGTATTTCTATTTGAAAAAGATTAAAATCCTTAAATGTTACAATCATATAAATATCTCACCAACATGGCATATTCCTGGTGAGATGACATAAGCTATCCTTGCTCACTGTTGTAAACCTTTTTTTGATCCAGCATTGATCTACTGCCTGAAACTGTCTCAAAGCTAAATAATCAACTCATACTCAAAAGATTCTGCAGATATCGGAAATACAGAGCAACACACACACACAAAGTGCTGGAGGAACTGAGTGGGTCAGGGGCCAACTCTCAGCCCAAAATGTTGACTGTTTATTTGCGTCCATAGATGCTGCCTGACCTGCTGAGTTCCTTCAGCATTCTGTGTGTGATCCTTCCAGGTTCAGCTAACTGTTAAACTAGTGAAGGCTCTAAATGTATTTGAGTTTTCCTAACACTATATAAAATTCAATGAAGTAACGAAAAAAATTAAATCTGGGGTTTACAGCAATTTTCCACTTGTCCTCTGAGTGTAACTGATAAAACACCAGTGAAGAGTAGGTATGGAACTTGCATGTTTATATATAAATCCTGAAACTGCCAGCACATATAGTAAGTGGAGAAAGATAACCTTTCCCAGTAAACTCCAATTGACCCTTACCTGTTCATTTTATATGAAGTCCATCATGTTAGCTAAAATTTCCCCAACTCTAGAATTCGCACAATGCCTCAATAAATACCAGCATCCAAGCTACGTTTCGATGTACCTAATTGCCTTTACTCTAATTCACCTAGCCTTGTCAAAATGAATAATCCATCATCACCTCTTAATTTAAAGCTGCATAAACCCCATACACAATAATTCTAAACAGTTGTCCAACATGTTGCTGTAAATCACAATTTCATGCCCCTTCTGGAAATAGGCAATCCAGCAACTTTAAAAGCTACCTTTTGCTTTAATAATAATCCAAACTTGACAATTATTGATATTATTTCATATTTTAGAGTAAACAGCTTAATAATTGTTCTCATCTTCTCCAGAAATACAAGCAATTCTATTATAACCCAACTGTGTGGAGGTTCAGGACCCTCAAGCCAATGTGCAAACCCTGACTTTCCATATAGTTGATCACAATGACTTCTTTGCTGAGACTGACTACATGACCTATATTCAACAGGACCCAATTATATATTTGGGTTGGAAGTCAGGTCAGGTCAAACGTCAAAACAAAACTTTGTCTGGGTCTCACTTGGATTTGGATTGGACTCTGGGTCAGGTTGACTTAAATTTACTCTCAAAAAGTCTTATAATTCATAATTGGAAACACAAGAAACTGCAGATGCAGGAATTCAAAGCAACAAGGAAACCACGTTTCCTCCCCGGATCCATCCATCTCTTGCCAGCTCTTACTCCACTCTACCTCTCTCATGTTCAAGTTGAATTGTCATTCAACCGCACACATGAATACAGCCAAACAAAACAGTGTCCCTTCAAGGCCAAGGTGCAAGTACCAACAGTGACACACAGCACATATAGCATATATAATTACAAAAGTAGAAAAGCAATAATAAAGCCCAAGTCCTTGAGTATCATGGTCTGTAGATTGATGGTGCATGGGATGTTGTCCTAAAGCTGTGCTTCTGCAAGTAAACAACAGCCCCACATCTCACACTGTGTCAGCTGCAGATGACTGCAATCCTACCCCCATCCCCCCGTTGTGACTAAGCGTGCCACTATCTTACTCCCCTCACCTCTTTTTGCACTGCTTGCAGTTCAGATGAACGGGCTAGATCTGAAACATTGGCTTGTCCATTTCCATTTCCTAGATACTGAAGCACACCTGCAGTTTGCTTGTTGCTACAGTTCATGATTATCTTTCTTCATAGCATTACAGGCAACCTGTGCTGATAATCTAACACAATTTCATGTCTACAGTGCTTTTGTGAATCACTTATTTCCCCTGCTTTGGCATTCTTTTGACTACGGTGAGAGGAATGGAATAATTTTTGCCAAAGTTATGAGCAAAATCCTTTATTATAATTGCTGCACTATTATCCAGCAGCATTCATCATACCATCCTCCACTAAAGTCACTTCCCATTATTCTGTTCTCACTTGACTTCACATTCATCAATCCAACCACAGCAATAAACACAATAAACTTCCTTTCCTCCTTCACAGGAATCTTCCCCTGTCCTCCCTTTTCTTTGCAACAACATTCACAAATATATGGACAAGTTTCTAAAGCAAAATGGTGATCCAAGCCTTTATTTTACCACCATTTCTGCCAATTATGAAAACGCTCAATCTGAACTTTTCACTTTCTGGCTATTTTCTCAGATCCATTCAAGGTTTTCCAGTGAAATACAGAAGTTTATGATGTAGGAAGCCTTCATTTGGTCTATTGTGTCCATGCTATTTTGCTGAGTTCCCAATTGAGTTTTAGAGAGTCATAAACAGTCAAACAGACCATTTGGCCTTCCATATTCCTACTAATTATTAAGCATCCGTTAAATGTTTCTCTTTTCACAGCCATAGCCAGAATATTGATTGACAGCCTTCAGTGCTATCACGATTCAATGCTCACCTGAGAATTCTTAAATGTTGTGAAGATAGCTTTTTCCACCAGCCCCAGGCAAAATATACATGACAGCGCAGAATAGGCCCTTCCAGCAACACCCGATTTAAATCTAGACTCATCGCAGGACAATTTGTGATGACTGGTTAACCTACTAACTGGTACATTTTTGGACTGTGGGGAAAAAAATGAGAACCCGGAGGAAACCCACGCATTCCACAGGGAGTATGTACAAACTCCTACACTCAGCACTGGAATTGACTCCAAACTCTGACACCACAAGCAGTAATAGATTCACACTAACTGCTACACTACCGTGGTGCTCAGAATGGGAATAGACAATCAAAATGAAATTGGTGGGCAGTGGGAAATCCTGTCTTTTGTGGTGGATGGAGCAAAGGAGCCTGAGAAAGCAGTCCCCCAATCTACGTCGGGTCCCACTGATGCAAAGGAGGCTCTAGATGACTGTGACAGATTCACTGGCGAGGTGTCACTTAACCTGGAAGGGTGATTTGGGGACCTGAACGGTGACGAGGGATGTGGTGCACTTATGCCGTATGCAGGGATAAGTGTCAGGAGGGAGAGCAGTGAAGGGGGACAAGAGGAACAAATGAATCCCGTTGAGAGAGATCCCTGTGGAAAGTAATGTATGTGGTGGGGGTGGGGGGAGAGAGGAGAGAAAGATTTGTGTAGCGATAGGATCACGTTGTAGATGGCGGAAGTTAAGGAGAATGACGTGCTAGATATGTAGGCTCATGGGATGGTAGGGTGAGGTGACACTTTACCTGCAAGTGTTTATTCCTCTCCATAAATGCTGTCTGATCTGCTGAGTTCCTCCAACAGAGTGAGTGAGTGTGTGTGTGTGTGTGTGTGTGTGTGTGTGTGTGTTGCTCTAGACTTCCAGCATCTGCAAGATCTCGTGTTTATAATATAGTGATTTGAAGACTAGAAATTCTATTATGAAGTCCTAAAAAGACTAAGAAGGGAGTCATTCGTCTTACCTGGTCATCTGCTTGTAAAGATTCTTCTTGAAGCTTCAGTTTCTTAATGTATGTTGTCACAGTTTCATCAAATATTAGAGGTTTAGTACCATATTCTGTAAAACATCATATTCACTTCAGATATGTCATGACAGTACACCTGTCACTAAAAGCACAATTGCTAATGACCTCAGGCTGTCTATTATCAGCTTACGAATGAATCATTTATTTTGTTGTAACATGTTTAAATTGATGGTGCTGCCTATGACCTGGCCTAAAATAAAGCTGATCAAAAAAAAAATCAGTACATTGATTCTGCAAGCTGATTTTCCTTTAACACCATTGCTATTAACATAGTGTAACATTGAGAATAACAGTGTATATTTTTTCTCAGCTATCACATAGAAGTTCAAGTTTCTTGTCATTCAACTGTAAATACGTATATGGACAAACGAAACAACATTCCTCTGGACCAATGTACACCCATAACACAATATTACCAAAAATAATTTACACACAAAATATATTCCAGAAGATTGACAATTAGCATAAAGTGTATTTACAAATCAAATTAAAAAGTAAACAGTATAATGCTACTGGTGCTGGAGATCTGGAAGTGGCAGGGAATTCAGCAGTTTCACGGTCTGGGTGAAGAAGCTGTTTTCCATCCTAACAGTCCCATCCAATTGTTACATCATCTCCTGCCATCTCCACAAAGGAGCTGCTTGTGTGCAGTGAGGAATGATCAACCTGCACCTTCCTAAAGTCTACAATCATCTCTTTTGTCCACATTGAGATTCAAGTTGTTGTGCTCCCACCAATCCACAAGGTGTTCTAACTCCTCTCTGTATGCCATCTCGTATTCACTGTTGATGAGGCCAATGACTGTTGTGTTATCAGTGAACTTGAGTCAGCAACATGAACAGCAGCATGCTGAGCATGCAGCCCTAGGGGGCACTGGTGCTCAGCGTGATGGATCTAAAGACGTTGCTGCTAACATGGACTGACTATGGTATATCCGGCAAGTTGTCCAAGATCCAGCCACAGAGAGAGGTACTGAGACTCAACGAAGACAGTTTACTCACCGGCCTCTGAGGAATGACCATATTAAATGCAAGACTGAAGTCGATAAATGAAATCCTGCTGTATGAGGCCCCATTTTCCAGGTGGGAATGGACTGAGTGGAGGACAGAGGCTCTGCTATTGTCAGTGGACCGATTTGAGTGATAAGCAAACTGAAAAAGGTCCAATGTAGCAGGAAGATGGAACTTAATGCTGTCCAAAACCAGCCATCAAAGCATTTCATTATTGTTGAGATCAGTGATACTGGATGGTGTTTGTTAAGATAGATTACCGTTGCCCTCTTGGGCATGGGATGATGGTTGCTGCCTTGAAGCTGCCAGAACAGTGCACTGTTTGAGAGATGTTGAAGATGTACATTTACATTTCCATTATCTGGGCTACAGAGTCTCTCAACATCCAATCAGGTACATTTAGGCCCCACAGCTTTACATGGGCTGAACCAGCTAGGGTTTTCCTCTCACCAGCTGCAGCAAGACAGAGTGCCTGCTCCTCAGGTGGTGGTGGGGTAGTCCTTCCTCACCGGTACATTTTTCTGTACATCAAACTGAGCATAAAAGACATTCAGCCTATCAGGATGAGAAACGTCACTGTCATTGATCTGCAGGACGGACTTGTATTGTTATGATCTGAATGCCCTGCCACATGCACCTCTGGTGTCACAGAAATTACTGTAAATTCTCTGAATAATCCTGCTTTGCCTTACGGCGTAGGAAAGCGCAGCTTTTTCTAATTTAAGAACTGTCTTATTCCCCAAATTTGAACTCTCAGCAGGGCGCGGACCTCTGCTATCAACCATGGCTTCTGATTTTCCAGCAAAGAAATGTGTTTAATAACGATAACATTCTCAATGCACTTCTCACTATAGCCAGTCACAGATCCTGCATTTTCATCAATGTTAATGTGATGATCATAGGTAGCTGCCTCCTTGAACATGTGCTTGTCTGTGTTTACAAAACAGTCCTGTATCGTTGATGTTGCTCTTTCTGGCCAGGTCTTTATCTCCCTTTGAACTGGTTTGACTTGTAATCAATGGTTGGTATGCAGGAATTAGCAAAATAGATTAAGTGCTCAAACTATCCAAGGTGGAGGTGGGGGCAGCCCTCTAAGACCTTGTTGGTACATTCAAAGTCTAATGCGTTCTCACCTTGCTAATAAAATTTAGGCAGGACTACTTCTACGTTAGCATGGTTGAAGTTGACCACCACAATAAAGGAACAGGGTGTGTAGCTTGGAAGTCTACTGATGGCACCACAGAGCTCATACAACACTTCCCCAACATGAGCACAGTGAGTGGGGGGAGTATAGAGCCACAATCACAATGGCTGTGAACTCTGTGTAAATAGAAGGGTCTGCATTTCGCAGTTTAAAAAACACTCTACCAGAGGTGAACAGTGGTGGTCACTTCGAAGCATTAGCACACCAGTTCTTATTAATGTAGATACATAGCCCTCCTCCAGGAGTCTTACCAGAAACTGCAATATTTCTCGCAAACACAAGGAAATCTGCAGATGCTGGAATTTCAAGCAACACACCTAAAAACGGCTGGTGAACGCAGCAGGCCAGGCAGCATCTCTAGGAAGAGTTAAGGTTGATGTTTTGGGCCGAGACCCTTCGTCAGGACTAACTGGAAGAAGAGCTAGTAAGAGATTTGAAAGTGAGAGAGGGAGGGGGACATCCGAAATGATAGAAGAAGACAGGAGGGGGAGCGATGGAGCTAAGAGCTGGAAAGTTGATTGGCAAAAGGGATATGAGAGGATCATGGGACGGGAGGTCTAGGGAGAAAGAAAGGGGGAGGGGGGAAGCCCAGAGGGTGGGCAAGGAGTATGGTGAGAGGGACAGAGGGAGAAAAAGGAAAGAGAAAAAAAATTAATAATAATTTAAAAAAATAAATAACAGATGGGGTACGAAGGGGAGGTGGGGCACTAACAGAAGTTAGAGAAGTCAATGTTCATGCCATCAGGTCGGAGGCTACCCAGACAGAATATAAGGTGTTGTTCCTCCGCTAGACCCAGTTCCTATACTTCCATCCCCCACCAGGAAGTTCTCAAAGCTCTCCGCTTCTTTTTGGATTCCAGACCTAACCAGTTCCCCTCTACCACCACTCTGCTCCGTCTAGCGGAATTAGTCCTTACTCTTAAACATTTCTCCTTTGGCTCCTCCCACTTTCTCCAAACTAAGGGTGTAGCCATGGGCACCCGTATGGTTCCCAGCTATGCCTGCCTTTTTGTTGGCTTTGTGGAACAATCCATGTTCCAAGCCTATACTGGTATCTGTCCCCCACTTTTCCTTCAATCCATCGACGACTGCATTGGCGCTGCTTCTTGCATGTATGCTGAGCTCGTTGACTTTATTAACTTTGCCTCCAACTTTCACCCTGCCCTCAAATTTACCTGGTCCATTTCCAACACCTCCCTCTCCTTTCTTGATCTTTCTGTCTCTGTCTCTGGAGACAGCTTATCCACTGATGTCTACTATAAGCCTACTGACTCTCACAGCTATCTGGACTATTCCTCTTCTCACCTTGTCTCTTGCAAAAATGCCATCCCCTTCTCGCAATTCCTCCTTCTCTGCCACATCTGCTCTCAGGATGAGGCTTTTCATTCCAGGACGAAGGAGATGTCCTCCTTTTTTAAAGAAAGGTACTTCCCTTCCTCCAGCATCAACTCTGCCCTCAAATGCATCTCTCCTATTTCACGCACATCTGCTCTCACCCCATCCTCCTGCCACCCCACCAGGAATAGGGTTCCCCTTGTCCTCACCTACCACCCCACCAGCCTCCGGGTCCAACAAATTATTCTCCGTAACTTCCGCCACCTCCGACGGGATCCAACCACTAAACTTATCTTTCCCTCCCCCTCCACTCTGCTTTCCACAGGGATCGCTCCCTACACGACTCCTTTGATCATTTGTCCCCCCCATCCCTTCCCACCGACCTCCCTCTCGGCACTTATCCTTGTAAGCGGAACAAGTGCTACACATGCTCTTACACTTCCTCCCTCACCACCATTCAGGGCCCCAGACAGACCTTCCAAGTGAGGCGACACTTCACCTGTGAATCGGCTGGGGTGATATACTGTGTCCGGTGCTCCCGATGCAGCCTTCTATATATTGGCGAGATCCGACGCAGGCTGGGAGACCATTTTGTTGAACACCTATGCTCTGTCTGCCAGAGAAAGCAGGATCTCCCAGTAGCCGCACATTTTAATTCCATGTCCCATTCCCATTCTGATACATCTATCCATGGCCTCCTCTACTGTAAAGATGAAGCCACACTCAGGCTGGAGGAACACCACCTTATATTCCGTCTGGGTAGCCTCCAACCTGATGGCATGAACATTGACTTCTCTAACTTCTGTTCTGCCCCACCTCCCCTCCGTACCCCATCCGTTATTTATTTATTTATTCATTATTATTTTTTCTCTCTCTCCTTTTTCTCCCTCTGTCCCTCTCACTATACTCCTTGCCCATCCTCTGGGCTTCCCCCCCTCCCCCTTTCTTTCTCCCTAGGCCTCCCGTCCCATGCTCCTCTCATATCCCCTTTGCCAATCAACTTTCCAGCTCTTAGCTCCATCCCTCCTGTCTTCTCCTATCATTTCAGATCTCCCCCTCCCACTTTCAAAATCTCTTACTATCTCTTCTTTCAGTTAGTCCTGACGAAGGGTCTTGGTCCGAAACGTCGACTGTACCTCTTCCTATAGATGCTGCCTGGACTGCTGTGTTCACCAGCAATTTTTATGTGTGTTGCTTGCAATATTTCTGTCTGCCCGCGGAGATAAAACCCTCTAGCGTGAAGGCCGCTTCAGGTGTGGTACACTGGAGGCATCTTTCTGTCACGAAGAGTATGCAGCAGTCCTTTATCTCCTGCTGATTCAGTTGCAGACCCAGGTTATCTAGTCATCCAGCAACTTGCTAGTGATGTAGACTTGTAGGACTTGATGTTCTTAATATCCAGCAGTGTCTTGAAATCATAAGGAAGCCGTAAAGGATGAACAATTACACTCTTAGTTGGAGCTTGAGTGGCCACTGTGAACGGGAATGCTGTCACCTTGAGTAATGTACTCTTCAGTGCTGCATTTGAATTGTAAATTACATTTTGATGCGGAAGCTTTAATGATGGTACACGATGAAAATTTCATAAACAGATTTATTCATGTTAGCTCAAGATATTTTGAAATGTTATTGTTAATATTTGAAAGCTTACTTAGAGGAAATAAGCAACATTATTTTGCAGCAATTCAAGTAGAACATGTTTTATTTCTACTTACTGAAGTGAGTTTTGAATATGAAATTCAAAATTAGTATTTAATTTGCATCAAGTGTGAGAATCACAGTGGTACAAAAAGAAAATGGTTTTCATACTTGATAAACATTAACCCATCCATTAATTACAAAATGAAAGAAAAAATCTGGCAATTTAATAATGATTGATCACAATACTAAAACTTTTCAATTAAATTTTAAAATGAAAGAAAATTTCATATTTTCAAGGTGGTATTTATGGTGTATAATCCAGAATGTTCAGAAAAGGTCTAATCCCTGCACATGGCTTCCTTCCTTTTTAAATTATTTTACAGCCAACAATATTTACCCAGCAACTTAACACAGCAAAAGAACACTGTGGCCATGTTGGCTTTTTAAGAGTTGTGTTTGGGATGCCCCAGACTTACTGGTATTCTGAAATATACTGGTATATCTACAATGGTATCAATCTATCCCTTCCTCTGGAAACGTGTGCTGTAGGATGAATGAGAAGGAACTTGCAATGTGAAACTCCTGGATTAGAGATCAGGCTCCTGATCTGTTTTCCCACCACAAAACTAATTATTTCCTCCCGGAAATTTGCTGATTTACACGTTTCTTCCTTTAAATCACAGGGGAATAAACTGGGGAATACCTGACACCTTGATAACTTGTTATTAATCATAACAATTGTAATTTCAGGTAGGATAAAGTGGTTATGACGTGCAAGTCTGGCACATTGCACTCTGCAATATCCACGAAATAAGGACGCACAGAATCTAAACAACAGTCAAGTCTAATGGAAGATAAAAAGGAGAAGCAAAATTGATAGTTTTCTGAATATTTTCTTTCATTCTTTGAAACTTGTGTGGGTAACTTTATCACAAATACACATGGCTCTCCCAAAATTGAGAAATCGGTGAACCTCCTTAAGTCATAGGCATTATTACTAATTATTCTAGAGCATTTTGGCTTGAAATATGGACTAAAATCTGCTAAGCTCTCCTTCGCATTCAACCTTGCATCAGTGTTACTCTAATGCTAACAATCAGAAAAACAGCTTGTGCTTCACTGAAAACTCTGTTCATTCACCAAGCAGAGCCTCAGACATCATGGAATTCTGAGGTATACGAACTGCAAGTGGATTACGAGCCTACCATGAAAAAGGCATCACTTAAGGAGACAAACTTCTTATCAAAGATCAGGTGTGCTTTCATATAATCAGGATAAACTTCAACTTGCTGAGTAGAATATGTTTTGATGGTTCCAAATTCAAAATGACATTCAAGAGTCAGATAGTAGATAAGCCCACTATGAATAACCAAAATGTCTTTAAACATATTCTGTGACGCTCCTCCACCATGACAGTACTCAAGGTTTAGATCAAACTCCAAATCATCACAGTTTTACACGAAGAGGAAATTCATTGCAAGACGATACAATTGCTGCTACAAAGAAAAATTAAGTTAAATCTGAAAGATTAAATGTGAGAAATTATCTTTAATACCTGCCCTACTTTCTTTATCTTTGAGAAGTAGAACAAACAGCAATGTGAAGAATATCCATCCAAATATAACCAGTAGCAAATATTGGTGCCGCATGTTTTCAGTTACAAGCCATTTGTATTCTGCAAAATAAAAGAATATTTGAAAATTAGAGTACTTTTCAAATTCCAACCTTTAGGATCTCAGAAGTTAATGAAGCATACTTAAATATTTAGAGCATTTCAGCTTTGTTGATTCAAAACTACTTACTCAGTGAAAGAAACATTCTTTAAGGCAATGAAAATTATAACTATTCAAATGAACACAACCTTTGCTTTACTGACAACACACATCAAAGTTGCTGGTGAACGCAGCAGGCCAGGCAGCATCTGTAGAAAGAGGTGCTGTCGACGTTTCAGGCCGAGACCCTTCGTCAGGACTAACTGAAGGAAGAGTGAGTAAGGGATTTGAAAGTTGGAGGGGGAGGGGGAGATCCAAAATGATAGGAGAAGACAGGAGGGGGAGGGATAGAGCCAAGAGCTGGACAGGTGATAGGCAAAAGGGGATACGAGAGGATCATGGGACAGGAGGTCCGGGAAGAAAGACAAGGGACAGAGGGAGAAAAAAGGAGAGTGAGAGAAAGAATGTGTGCATAAAAATGAGTAACAGATGGGGTACGAGGGGGAGGTGGGGCCTTAGCGGAAGGATGTGGCCTTTTATATATTGGCGAGACCCAACGCAGACTGGAAGACCGCTTTGCTGAACATCTACGCTCTGTCCGCCAGAGAAAGCAGGATCTCCCAGTGGACACACATTTTAATTCCACATCCCATTCCTATTCTGACATGTCCATCCACGGCCTCCTCTACTGTAAAGATGAAGCCACACTCAGGTTGGAGGAACAACACCTTATATTCCGTCTGGGTAGCCTCCAACCTGATGGCATGAACATCGACTTCTCTAACTTCCGCTAAGGCCCCACCTCCCCCTCATACCCCATCTGTTACTCATTTTTATGCACACATTCTTTCTCTCACTCTCCTTTTTCTCCCTCTGTCCCTCTGAATATACCCCTTGCCCATCCTCTGGGTCCCACCCCCCCCCACCGTCTTTCTTCCTGGACCTCCTGTCCCATGATCCTCTCATATCCCCTTTTGCCTATCACCTGTCCAGCTCTTGGCTCTATCCCTCCCCCTCCTGTCTTCTCCTATCATTTTGGATCTCCCCCTCCCCCTCCAACTTTCAAATCCCTTACTCACTCTTCCTTCAGTTAGTCCTGACGAAGGGTCTCGGCCTGAAACGTCGACTGCACCTCTTCCTAGAGATGCTGCCTGGCCTGCTGCGTTCACCAGCAACTTTGATGTGTGTTGCTTGAATTTCCAGCATCTGCAGAATTCCTGTTCTTTGCTTTACTGATTTACTTTTACACTGATAAAATGCACTACAGCTTTGTTAACACACAAATTTGTAAAAGGAAGATGCAAGAGAAACCAAAGAAAGATGTTAACATCAAAGGGGTCTTACCTTTAGTCTAGTAGCTCTCTCATCAAAATGTACAAACGTTTATACAATACTTTTGTAAATTTTAGACCACAAGACATAGGAGCAGAATTAAGTTATTCGACCCATCGAGACTGTTTTGTCATTCGATCATGACTTGATCTATTTTCCCTCCCAACCCTATTCTTCTGCTTTCTTGCCGTAACCTATGATGCCCTTACTAATCAAGAACCTATTAACCTCCCCTCTACCCATGACTTAGCCTCCACAGCCATCTGTGGCAATGAATGTTACAGATTCACCACCTACTGACTAAAGAACTTCCTCGTCTCTAATCCAAACGGATGTCCTTCTATTCTGAAGCTGTGCCCTCTACTCCTAGTCTCTCCCACTATTGGAAACAACCTCTCCACATTCACTCTGACTAGGCCTTTCAATATTCGGTAGGTTTCAGAGAGATTCCACACCCCGCGCCCCCCCACCCCATTTCTTCTAAACTCCAGCAGGTACAGGGCCAGAGCTAACAAACGCTCCTCATACATTAACTCTTCCATTCCTGGATATATTCTCCTGAACTTCCTCTGAACCTCCTCCAATGCCAACACATCCTCTCTTAGATAAAAGGCCCAGAACTGCATACAATATTCCAAGTGCAGTCTGACCAATACCTTACAAATTCTCAGCATTACATCCTTGCTTTTAGATTCTAGTCCTCTCCAAAAGAATGCTAACATCGCATTTGTCTTTCTTGCTATTGACACAACCTTCAAGTTAACCACTAGGGAGTCCTGCATTAATACTCCCAAGTCCCTTTGAAACTCAGATTTCTGAATTTCTTCCTGCTTAGAAAATAATATACACCTTTATTGCTTTAACCAAAATGCCTAACTATACACTTCCCTACACTGTATGCCAGCTGCCACTTCTTTGCCCATTCTCCTAACCTGACCAAGTCCTTCTGCAGTCTCCCTGATTCCTCAACACTACCTGACCTCCACCTATCTTTGTATCATTCACAATCTTAGCCATAAATCCATCAATTCTGTCTTCAAGATCACTGATAAATAATATGTAAAGTATTGGTACCAACACCAACCCCAGGGGAACACCACTAGTCACTGGTAGCCAATCAGAAAAGGCCCCCTTATTCCCACTTTTTGCTTCCTGCCCATCAGCCAATATTCTATCCATGCTAGTGTAATACCATGGGCTCTTAATCTTGTTTAGCAGCCTCATTTGTGGTACCTTGTCAATGACCTTCCAAAAAATCCAAGTAAACAACATTCCCTGCCTCTCCTTTATCTATCCTGCATGTTATTTCTTCAAAGAATTCCAAAAGATCTGTCTGGTAAGATTTCCCATGCTAACTTCGGCCTACTTTATTGTGTGCCTCCAAGTATCCCACAACCTCATCTTTTATAATGGACTCCAACATCTTGCCAACTGCTGAAGTCAAGTTAATTGGCTTCTAATTTCCTGTCTTCTGCCTCCTTCCCTTCTTAAAGAATGGAGTGACATTTGCAATTTTCCAGTCTTCTGGAACCATTCCAGAATCTAATGATTCTTGAAAGATCACTACTAATGCCTCCACAATCTCTTCAGCTACCTTTCAAAACCAAAGGATGTAGTTCATCGGGTCCAAGTGACTTATAAAGACTGACGCATATTCAATTCATTTTGATGACAGACAGAATTTAAATTAATATACTTGTACATTATTTCAAATTTGTTGCTTTCCAATTTACAGACACGAGAAGCCACCTGTGAATGTGATAATTGCGGAAATGAAATATTAAAGCAACCTTTGCCAACAATCTTCATGAGAAAGGATTTGGGTAACTAGAAGCAAGAAGCCATTGAAACAAAAATCAAGGGACTCTGAGGTACCAGAAGAAACATCTTACATTAAAATAGCAAAATAACTGTACAGCACAACAACAGGCTCTTTGGCCCACAATGTTGTGCCAAACTAATTAAACAAGGAATTGAATGCCTAACTTATCACTTCTAAGTACACAATATCCATACCCTTCCATTGTCTGCATAGCCATATGCCTATCTCGGAGCTTCCTAAATGCCTCTATGGTATTTGCCTCCTCTACCACCCCTAGCACCTAACTCTGTGTAAAAACAAACCTGCCTCACACACCTCCTTTAAACTTTAACTCCTTCCCCCTCCCCCAGCTCTCAATCTTAAAAACTTCTACTAGGCCCAACTTGAGCCCCTACTGCTCCAGCAAAAACAACCCGTGTTTGTCCAACCTCTACTTGAAGCACATGCCCTCAAATCCTGGTAAACCTCTTCTTCACTCTCTAAAGCTTCCACATTCTTTGTATAATAGGGCAAGCAGAATTGAATGCAATACTCCAGATGTGGTCTAGCCAGAATTTTATAAAGCTGCAACACGTGTTGAATTTAATGCTTCAGTTAATAAAAGCAAGCATGCCATGCGCCTTCACTACCACCTTATCGACCTTTACAGCCACTCGCAGGGAGCTGTGCTGTTGGACCCCAAGATTCCTGTGCTTCAGAATTACAATCAGGTTAAATGTTGTGAAATTTGTCATTTTGCAGCAGCAGTACATTGCAATACATAATTTTAAAAATCTCTAAATTACAATATAAAACATTAAAATAGTGAAAACGAGAGAAAAAAATACTGACAAGGTGTACATGGGTTCATTGTCCATTCAGAAACCTGATAGTGGAGGGGAAGAACTGCTCCTGGAATGTTGAGTGTCTTCAGGCTCCTGTACCTCCTCCTCCATGGTAGCAATGAGAAGACGGCATGTCCTCAAAGACAGACGCCACCTTCTGAAGGTGCCATGGATGCTGAGGACATTAGTGCCCAGGATGGAAATGGCTCAATTCACAACTTTCTGCCGCTTTTTCCAGTCCTGTGCAGTGGCCCCTCCATAACAGACGCTGATGCAAGCAGGTACATCTGTAGAAACCCGCGAGTGTCTTTGCTGACATACTCAGCTTCTAATGAAATATAGCCGCTATCATGCCTTCTTGGTAATTGCATCAATATATTGGGCCTCGGATAGATCCTCAGAGGTGTTGGGACCTAGGAACTTGAAAATGCTCACCCTTTCCACTTACAATGACTAGTACAATACTTCAGTTTAAGAAGCCATTGGAAGGTAAATGGAGGTGAAGGGCTTAGAGGGATCGTGGTGGCGCTCAGTGATCAGCAGGGACCTATTGATCCAAAAGGCCTGTATTCATGCTGTATTGGTTTGCTTGATGTGCTTCCATAAGTTTTGTTTGCGAATAATCCTGCAAATTATCTTGAAATATTTGGCTACCAGTTACTGCAAAGCCATAACATTCTAGATTCAAGGCTCAGTTCATGGTAGTGAAGCAGCACGGTGCTATCACAGCTCGAGGTGTTCCGCAGTTCAATTCTGGTGCCATTCAGTAAGGAGTCTCTGTATGTCATCTCCAGAGAATCCGTGAGTTTTCCCCAGGTGCTCCAGTTTCCTCTCACAGTCCAAAGACGTACTGGGTAAGTTAATATAAATTGGTCATTGGTAAATTATCCCATGATTAGCTTAGGGTTAATCAGGTTGTCGGGTTTCTGAGGTGGTGTGGCTCAAAGGACCTACTCCAGTGGTATCTCTAACTGAACAAACATGCATACATAAGTATTCAGTGTGATGTTATGAAGGTGCTGCATTCTTTACAGTAGCAACCTAGGTGAAACATTAAATCAAGAACCCTGCTTTATCAGAACTTAAAATACCCAAGCAACACACATCAAAGTTGCTGGTGAACGCGGCAGGCCAGGCAGCATCTCTAGGAAGCGATACAGCCGACGTTTCGGGCCAAAACCCTTCGTCACCCCATATTGTCACTTCAAGACATAGGGAAGTTCCGGTAATGGCCCGGCCCAAGATTCAACCAACGTTATCAAGTCTTTACTTACCAGTTACAAGACTTGTCCAAAAACGTTTATTTGGAGAATGAGAGTGCAGTATCAACCTGCTTCTAAACTATTTTGTAAAAGGCCAGTCAGAAAGGTCTAAATGTAAGTCCTTTCATCAAATAACACTAAAAATAAAATTTCATAAATGCAATTCAAACAACAGACAAAATTAGATTTCCAGCCTGAAATTGTGTCCACAATACTCGGGCGCTGCTCCGCTTTCAAAGTCACTTGTACCTGTGACACAACGCCTCAACTACAACAGTTGCAGGTAAATGTTAAAAGCAGCGACCGCGGCCCCCGCCCATCAAGCTCATACCAGCGGCTGAGAATGAGGCGCCGACTCCTTCGCCCCCCTTCTCCAGCCCAGCACGGCAACCGAAGCTCCGGCATCTTCGCCTCCCACCAGCAGCAGCAACCAAGGCTCCGACACCCCCACCCCACCAGCAACAGAGGCGCCGACTCCTCGCTCCCCTCTCCAGACCCAGCGGCCGAGACATCACAACGTCTCCCTCCTCAGCAGTCCAGGCATCGAACCACCCCACCCCCGGCCCCCGAAGCACCGACATCACGGCCGGAACGAGTGAGACCCCAAAATCTGGCCGACTGTGGCCACAGCTCCGGACTCCCCGACTGCGATCTCACCCACCTCCACGTCAGGCCGAGGGAGCAACCATGAACCGCAGCACCCGCTCCCTCACGTCCGACCCGAACACCCATAGCAGCCCGCTACAGCGCCCCATCGGCAGCACGGAAACTGCAGCCCTGGGGCCGCCTGGAAGACAGGAGCGGAACTGCAGTTCACACAAAATGCTGGAGCAACTCAACAGACCAGGAAACATCTATAAGACCATAAGATATAGGAACAGAAGTCGGCCATTCGGCCCATCGAGTTTGTTCCGCCATTCAATCATGGCTGATCCAATTCTTCCAGCCATCCCAACTCCCCATACCCTTTGATGCCCCTGGCTAATCAAGAACCTATCCTATCTCTGCCTTAAATGCACCCAATGACTTGAAGAAAGAGTACAGTTGACGTTTCGGGCCAAAATGGCTTTGCTGCTTCAAAATGGAGTTTCGCAATGGTCTTGACTTGAAGCATCGACTGTCCATTTCCCTCCACAGATGATGCCCGGCCTACAGAGTTCTTCCAGCATCTTGTTTCATATAACCATATAACAGTTACAGCACAGAAACAGGCCACTCGGCCCTTCTAGTCCATGCCGAACTCTTACTCTATTCTATTCCCACTGACCTGCACTCAGCCCATAACCCTCCATTCCTTCCCTGTCCATATATTTATCCAATTTAACTTTAAATGACTACATAGAACCTGCCTCAACCACTTCTGCTGGAAGCTCATTCCACACAGCTACCACTCTCTGAGTAAAGAAGTTCCCCCTCATGTTACCCCTGAAATTTTGTCCTCTGATTCTCAACCCATGTCCTCTTGTTTGAATCTTCCCCACTCTCAATGGAAAAAGTCTAACCACGTCAACTCTATCACTCCCCCTCATAATTTTAAACACCTCTATCAAGTCTCCCCTCAACCTTCTGAGCTCTAAAGAATAAAGACCTAACTTGTTCAACCTTTCTCTGTAACTTAGGAGATGAAACCCAGGCAACATTTTAGTAAACCTCCTCTGCACTCTCTCAATTTTATTGACATCCTTCCTATAATTCGGTGACCAGAAACTGTACACAATACTCCAGATGTTGTTCTTGCAGCTTCAGTTTACGCTCCCCTCTATGTTCAATGTAGATTACGTGATCACAAACACGACTTTCAGTTCTGCTTTTATTCATTTTCTCGGCCATTCTTTCTTGTTACGGATTGGCGGACTGTGGGTTTGTGTGATCTGTTAGTTTTTGAGCGAGGGAGGGGTTGGGTGTGTGGTGTTTGCGAGCTTTTGTTTCTTTTTCTTCTCGTACGGGGTGGGGGTAATTGATACGTTTCTTTTAATCTATTTATGTGGTTTTCTGTATTCTGTGGCTATCTGGTGAAGACAAATTTTTGAGTTGTATTCTGCATACACACTTTGATAATAAAATGGACCTTTGAAGAAATCTGTAGACATTGGAAATCCAAGGCAACACACACAAAATGCTGGAGGAACACAACAGGCGAAGCAGCATCTATGGAAAGGAATAAACAGTGGAGAGGGTCTCAGCCCGAAATATCGACTGTTTATTCCTTTCCATAGATGATGCCTGGGCTGCTGAGTTGCTCCAGCATTTTGTGTGTGTTCCCTTAGGTGATGACATTGCAGAATACCACAGTGCTCAGTTCGCAGGAGTGACCCCGAGCGCCAGTAGCCTTAATTCACCAACCCACTCCCACACAAACCTCTATCTGCGCCTCCCAGAATTGCTATAGTGGGGTCCAAGGCCCACTGGAGCAACAGCAGAGGTCAAATGAAGGGGAGGGCCCATAACAGTATTGATGTACAGAGGCTCCTGGTCCACTGATCCCTAAAGTGACCATACAAGAAGGTAGGGTGGTAAAGAAGGCATATGGCATAGGGGATCTCCCATCCACTGCTACCAACCTTATAGTTCCCACACCCCGTACTTCCCATTTCTACCTCCTACCCAAGATCCACAAACCTGCCTGTCCTGACAGACCTATTGTCTCAGCTTGCTCCTGCCCCACTGAACTCATTTCTGCATACCTCGACACGGTTTCATCCCCCCTTGTTCAATCCCTTCCTACCTATGTTCGTGATACTTCTCACGCTCTTAAACTTTTTGATGATTTTAAGTTCTCTGGCCCCCACCGCTTTATTTTCATCATGGATGTCCAGTCCTTATATACTTCCATCCCCCATCAGGAAGGTCTCAAAGCTCTCCGCTTCTTTTTGAATTCCAGACCTAACCAGTTCCTCCCCACCACCACTCTGCTCCGTCTAGCGGAATTAGTCCTTACTCTTAATAATTTCTCCTTTGGCTCCTCCCACTTCCTCCAAACTAAAGGTGTAGCTATGGGCACCCGTATGGGTCCTAGCTATGCCTTCCTTTTTGTTGGCTTTGTGGAACAATCTATGTTCCGTGCCTATTCTGGTTTCTGTCCCCCACTTTTCCATCGCTACATTGGTGACCACATTGGCGCTGCTTCCTGCACGCATGCTGAGCTCATTGACTTCATTAACTTTGCCTCCAACTTTCACCCTGCCCTCAAGTTTACCTGGTCCATTTCCGACACCTCCCTCCCCTTTCTAGATCGTTTTGTCTCTATCTCTGGAGACAGCTTATCTACTGATGTCTAGTATAAGCCTACTGACTCTCACAGCTATCTGGACTATTCCTCTTCTCACCCTGTATCTTGCAAAAATGCCATCCCCTTCTCACAATTCCTCCGTCTCCGCCGCATCTGCTCTTAAGATGAGGCCTTTCATTCCAGGACGAGGGAGATGTCCTCCTTTTTTAAAGAAAGGGGCTTCCCTTCCTCCACTATCAACTCTGCTCTCAAATGCATCTCCCCCATTTCACGCACATCTGCTCTCAATCCATCCTCCCGCCACCCCACTAGGAATAAGATTCCCCTTGTCCTCACCTACCACCCCACCAGCCTCCGGGTCCAACATATTATTCTCCGTAACTTCCACCACCTCCAACGGGATTCCACCACTAAGCACATCTTTCCCTCCCCCCCCCACTTTCTGCAGGGATCACTCCCTACGCGACTCCCTTGTCCATTCGTCCCCCCCATCCCTCCTCACCGATCTCTCTCCTGGCAATTATCCTTGTAAGCGGAAGAAGTGTTACACTTCCTTCCTTACCACTACTCAGGGCCCCGGACACTCCTTCCAGGTGAGGTGACACTTCACCTGTGAGTCGGCTGGGGTGATATACTGCGTCCGGTGCTCCCGATGTGGCCTTCTATATATTGGTGAGACCCGATGCAGACTGGGAGATCGTTTTGCTGAACACCTACGCTCTGTCCGCCAGAGAAATCAGGATCTCCCAGTGTCCACACATTTTAATTCCATGTCCTATTCCCATTCTGATATGTCTATCCATGGCCTCCTCTGCTGTAAAGATGAAGCCACACTCAGGTTGGAGGAACAACACCTTATATTCCGTCTGGGTAGCCTCCAACTTGATGGCATGAACATTGACTTCTCAAACTTCCGCTAATGCCCCAACTCCCCCTCGTACCCCATCTGTTACTTATTTTTATACACACATTCTTTCTCTCTCTCTCCTTTTTCTCCCTCTGTCCCTCTCCCTATACCCCTTGCCCATCCTCTGGGTTTTTCCCCCCCTTCCCCTTTTCTTTCTGCCTGGGCCTCCTGTCTCATGATCCTCTCATATCCCCTTTTGCCAATCAACTGTCCAGCTCTTGGCTCCATCCCTCCCCCTCCTGTCTTCTCCTATCATTTTGGATCTCCCCCTCCCCCTCCCACTTTCAAATCTCTTAATAGCTCTTCTTTCAGTTAGTCCTGACGAAGGGTCTTGGCCCAAAACGTCGACTGTACCTCTTACTAGAGATGCTGCCTGGCCTGCTCCGTTCACCAGCAACTTTGATGTATATGGCATGCTTGACTTCATTGGCCAAGGCACTTTGTATAAGAGTTATACAAAGAAATTCAGAGTCCAGCAGAGGAGGACAAAGGACTTAATTAGGAAAGGGAAAAAAGACTATGAGAGAAAGCTGGCAGGGAACATAAAAACTGAATGTAAAAGCTTTTATAGATATGTGAAAAGAAAAAGATTGGTTAAGACAAATGTAGGTCCCTTACAGACAGAAACAGGTGAATTGATCATGGGGAACAAGGACATGGCAGACCAATTGAATAACTACTTTGGTTCTGTCTTCACGAAGGAGGACATAAATAATCTTCCGGAAATAGTAGGAGACCGAGGGTCTAGTGAGATGGAGGAACTGAGGGAAATACATATTAGTAAGGATGTGGTGTTAAGGTAAATTGAAGAGATTAAAGGCAGATAAATCCCCAGGGCCAGATGTTCTGCATCCCAGAGTGCTTAAGGAAGTAGCCCAAGAAATAGTGGATGCATTAGTGACAATTTTTCGAAACTCTTTAGATTCTGGATTAGTTCCTGAGGATTGGAGGGTGGCTAACGTAACACCACTTTTTAAAAAAGGAGGGAGAGAGAAACCAGGGAATTATAGACCGGTTAGCCTGATATTGGTGGTGGGGAAAATGCTAGAGTTAGTTATCAAAGATGTGATAACAACACATTTGGAAAGCGGTGAAATCATCAGACAAAGTCAACATGGATTTGTGAAAGGAAAATCATGTCTGACGAATCTCATAGAATTTTTTGAGGATGTAACTAGTAGAGTGGCTAGGGGAGAACCAGTGGATGTGGTGTATTTCGATTTTCAAAAGGCTTTTGACAAGGTCTCACACAGGAGATTAGTGTGCAAACTTAAAGCACACGGTATTGGGGGTGTGGTATTGATGTGGATAGAGAATTGTTTGGCAGACAGGAAGCAAAGAGTGGGAATAAACGAGACCTTTTCAGAATGGCAGGCAGTGACTAGTGGGGTACCGCAAGGCTCAGTGCTGGGACCCCAGTTGTTTACAATATATGTTAATGACTTAGATGAGGGAATTCAATGCAGCATCTCCAAATTTGCGGATGACACGAAGCTGGGTGGCAGTGTTAGCTGTGAGGAGGATGCTATGAGCATGCAGGGTGTGACTTGGATAGGTTAGGTGAGTGGGCAAATTCATGGCAGATGCAATTTAATGTGGATAAATGTGAGGTTATCCACTTTGGGAGCAAGAACAGGAAAACAGATTATTATCTGAATGGTGGCTGATTAGGAAAAGGGGAGGTGCAACGAGACCTGGGTGTCATTATACACCAGTCATTGAAAGTGGGCATGCAGGTACAGCAGGCGGTGAAAAAGGTGAATGGTATGCTGGCATTCATAGCAAGAGGATTCAAGTACAGGAGCAGGGAGGTACTACTGCAGTTGTACAAGGCCTTGGTGAGACCACACCTGGAGTATTGTGTGCAGTTTTGGTCCCCTAATCTGAGGAAGGAAAGACATTCTTGCCATAGAGGGAGTACAAAGGTGGTCCACCAGATTGATTCTTGAGATGGCAGGACTTTTATATGATGAAAGACTGGATCGACTACGCTTATACTCGCTGGAACTTAGAAGATTGAGGGGGGATCTTATTGAAATGTATAAAATTCTAAAGGGATTGGACAGGCTAGATGCAGGAAGATTGTTCCCGATGTTGGGGAAGTCCAGAACGAGGGGTCACAGTTTAAGGATAAAGGGGAAGCCTTTTAGGACTGAGATGAGGGAAAACTTCTTCACACAGAGAGTGGTGAATCTGTGGAATTCTCTGCCACAGGAAACAGTTGAGGCCAATTCATTGGCTATATTTAAGAGGGAGTTAGATTATGGCCCTTGTGGCTAAAGGGATCAGCGGGTATGGAGAAAAGGCAGGTACAGGGTTCTGAGTTGGATGATCAGCCATGATCACATTGAATGGCGGTGCAGGCTCGAAGGGCCAAATGGCCTACTCCTACACCTATTTTCTATGTTTCTATGTTTCTATAAAGTCAGGTTGCAACTATATAAAAATGATTCGGCTGAATTTGGAGTATTGTTGGCATTTCTGGTGCACCACACAACAAGAAGAACATGAGTGCTTTGGAAAAAGAAAATAATTTGCCTAGATGCTGCATGGATTAGAGGGTATGGGCTATAAAGAGAGGTTGGACAACTTGAGGTATTTTTTCTGGATTATCAGAGACTGGGAAAGTTCCTGACAGAAGTTTATAAAGTTATGAGAGGCAACAATAGGATAGAGAGATTCTTTTTCTAGAGTAGACATGTTGGATGCTGAAGGGTATTGATTTTAGGTGAAAGGAGGAAAGTTTAATGGAAGTGTGCATGGAAAGTTTTTTGACATAGAGGGTGGTCGATACCTGGAGCAGGTTGCCAATAATGGTAGAATCATTACATTGGTGTGTTAACATTTATTATGTCTGAAGAAATCACCTTCTAAACTTCAGAGAATAGAGGTCGGGCTTACAAATTCTCTCCTCATATGGCAGGCCTAACTTTCCCAGGAGCCAGTTTGTAAACCTTTCCTGTTTTCGCACACCTTCAGGAGCACAATACTCAGAATCAGAATCAGGTTTGTTATCACCGGCATGTGCCATGAAATTTGTTAACTTAGCAGCAGCAGTTCAATGCAATACATAATATAGAAGAAGAAAAATAATAATAATAAATAAGTAAATCAATTTACAGCATATATATATTGAATAGATTAAAAACCATGCAAAAAACAGAAATAATTATTAAAAAAGCAAGGTCGTGTTCATAGGTTCAATATTCATTTAGGAAACGGATGGCAGAGGGGAAGAAGCTGTTCCTGAATCACTGAGTGTGTGCCTTCAGGCTTGTGTACCTCCCACCTGATGGTAACAGTGGGTGCTGGGGGTCCTTAATAATGGACGCTGCTTTTCTGAGACACCGCTCCCTAAAGATGTCCTGGGTTCTTTGTAGGCTAGTGCCCAAGATGGAGCCAACTAAATTACAACCCTTTACTCCAGTTGTGGGCTAACTGAATTCTATTTACCTACAGAGTCGTAGAGCACTACAGCACAGAAACAGGCTCTTTGGCTCACCTGGTCTGTGCCAAACTGTTACTCTGCCTAGTCGCATCAACCAGCACCTGAACCATAGCCCTCCGTACCCCTCCCATCCATGTATTTATCCAAACATCTCCTAACTGTTGTAACCAAACCCGTATCTACAGCTTCCGCTGGCTGCTCGTTCCACAATCACACCACTCCCGACTGAAGAAGCTTCCCTCAGGTTTCCCCTAAATATCTCACCTTTCATCCTTAATCTATGACCTCTAGTTCTAGTCTCACCCAACATCAGTGGAAAAGCCTGTTTGCATTTACCTTATCTATACCCTCATAATCTTACATACCTCTTATCAAATCTCCCCTCATCCTCCTACGCTCCAGGGAGCAAAGTTCTAACCTATTCAACTCTTCCCTATAACTTAGGTCTTTAAGTCCTGGCAACATTAAGATTAAGATCTATTTTATTTCTTACATTCATCTCACAACGAGTGAGTAAAAATCTTTATGTCGTGTCTCTGTTGCAATGTGCAATATACATCTTATAGTACAGATATACTTAAAAGTTTATTTGTTGAGATACAGCACAGATAGGCCCTTCTGGCCCTTTGAGTTGCCCAGCAACCCCCTATTTAATTCTAATCTAATCACGGGACAATTTACAATGATCAATTAACCTACCAACCAGTACGTCTTTGGACTGTGGGAGGAAACCCAGGTGGTCATGGGGAAAAAGTACAAACTCCCTACAGACAGTGGCTGGAATTGAACCAGGGTCACTGGTGCTGTGAAGCGTTGTGCGAACCACGATATTCTTACATTTCAGTCCATAATTAATGAAAAGTAATTAATGATTAGTCTTGCTAATCTGCTATTGCACCTGCTAAAGCCATGTTAGCTTACATTGATACTGTATGTGTAAGGACACCTGGTCTCTGAACCATTTCAGTGTCTCACTAATTTGAACAAAATATTCAACATTTCAGCATTTTTCTAACAAAGTAGATCACCTTATTTTTTCATATTATATTCCATTTGCCACATTGCTGTCAAATCACTCAGTTTATCTGATTCACTTTAACGCTCCTTTGCATTTTTTTCACCACCCCCACTTGGTTTCCCTCAGAAATGTTACATTTGGTTCCTTAGTCAAACCATTGACTTCAATTGTGAATAGTTCAGGCCCAAGCACTAAGGTATCCCAGATGCTTGACAATTTGAGCAGGACCTTCTTAATCCCATTTTTTGTTTCCTATTACAACAATTACAGCATGGAAACAGTATTTGTTAACAAAATTCTCTATCCAATTCAGTATATTGTTTCAACTCAGGTGCACTATGGCCAGCAATCTCCTGTGTGAGACCCTAATGAAACCCTATAAAGAATCCCAATACACCATATCCACCAGTTCTCCTTCATCTTCTCAACTGGATACGTCATCAAATAATTCCAATAGATGTTTTCTCATTCGTATATCCGTGTTGAATCTGCTCAGTCATTTTATTTGGTCAATCAAGTTGAACGTGGATTGACATCATATCCTTAATTATGGGTTCCAGGCTCACAATTTGGTGTTTCTCTCTTAGATCTTTGTTAAATGATTGTTTGGTTGTCCATTGTATCTAATGGTGGCAGTGAAGAAACCTGCTGGAGAGTTTTTAAATTTGAAAAGGCATTGCACTGGGGCAGTTCCACTCTCTCGACCTTGGAAGTTTGGGTCCAGTGGTTTGAGTGGTCATTACAACTGTGGTCTTCCTTAGTTACACTGAATGACCAGGATTTCTTTTATGCCTTGTCATGCCCTTTTGTCTCCACGAGGCCTTAGACAACTGTAGAGTTTTTGTCATGATGTGTGCTGGCAATATCAGAACCCAAGTGCGGAGGAAAGACAGACTCCGATGTAAAGACAGTGACAAGAGTTTATTCATTATAATTCTAAAAGAACATTGGTGGCTCGGCCGAGTGATACCGCGAGAAGTAACATTCTCAAAACAAGGACCTCATGATTAGCGCTAATCGGGCTCCACTTAAATAATACAAGTAACACTAACCTGCAAAAATAAACAGCTTAAACAAAAAGCACCAGGAGATTGCATTATAAATGCAAGTTGCTTGAGAAATAAAACACAAGGAACTCTAAACAATTAATGATTCTTGTTAAACAACAATTAACTCCCTTAAGCAACACACATCAAAGTTGCTGGTGAACGCAGCAGGCCCGGCAGCATCTGTAGGAAGAGGTGCAGTCGACGTTTCAGGCCGAGACCCTTCGTCTGACCCTTCATCTTTCCAGCATCTGCAGAATTCCTGTTGTTTGCGTTTAAATTAACTCCCTTGTCCATTCGTCCCCCCATCCCTCCCCAGGGATCTCCCTCCTGGCACTTATCTGTGTAAGCGGAACAAGTGCTACACATGCCCTTACACTTCCTCCCTTACCACCATTCAGGGCCCAGACAGTCCTTCCAGGTGAGACGACACTTCACCTGTGAGTCGGCTGGGGTGATATACTGTGTCCGGTGCTCCCGATGTGGCCTTCTATATATTGGCGAGACCCGACTCAGGCTGGGAGACCGTTTTGCTGAACACCTACACTCTGTCCGCCAGAGAAAGCAGGATCTCCCAGTGGACACACATTTTAATTCCACATCCCATTCCCATTCTGACATGTCTATCCACGGCCTCCTCTACCGTAAAGATGAAGCTACACTCAGGTTGGAGGAACAACACCTTATATTCCGTCGGGGTAGCCTCCAACCTGATGGCATGAACATCGACTTCTCTAACTTCCGCTAATGCCCCACCTCCCCCTCGTACCCCATCTGTTACTTACTTTTATACACACATTCTTTCTCTCACTCTCCTTTTTCTCCCTCTGTCCCTCTGAATATACCCCTTGCCCATCCTCTGGGATCCCCCCCGGCTTGTCTTTCTTCCCGGACCTCCTGTCCCATGATCCTCTCATATTCCCTTTTGCCAAACATCTGTCCAGCTCTTGGCTCCATCCCTCCCCCTCCTGTCTTCTCCTATCATTTGGATCTCCCCCTCCCCTTCCAACTTTCAAATCTCTTACTCACTCTTCCTGCAGTTAGTCCTGACGAAGGGTCTCGGCCTGAAACGTCGACTGCACCTCTTCCTAGAGATGCTGCCTGGCCTGCTGAGTTCACCAGCAACTTTGATCTGTGTTGATTAACCAATTTATGTACTCTTCAAAACCTTGGAGCTCTACACTCTCTGGCGCCCCACACAGGCCCAGAGAGCTCATCACATGTTCCCTCAGGGTTAATTAATTGATCACTCTAATTCTGCAGATCTTGGGACCAGAATATCATTGCCACTATTTCAGCTATTAACAGCTATAGGCATCAGCAGACAATCGAAATACTGAGAAACTGGGCCAATTTGTTCACAAAGTAAAATCTGCAACTTAGGATTCTGAAGGCTGTGTCCAGCAGACAGGTTTCCCCACAGCAAGCAACCCCCACTTGATGGAGCTCAGATTTCATAATTACTCATCAATCAAATGCTTTTCTATGTTAATAAGAAGGGCTGAGGGAGTATTATAAACCCTGTAACCAGAAACACTAGATGACTTTGGAGCAATTTTGAACATTACAGCTGGGCTTTTGGGGAAATTATCGAAGGAGTTTTGATTTTAATTAAAATTAACTGAACAGAATTGGTATAAATTTAAGAATCTATCTGAAGGCTTCAAAAATCATTGAGTTACATGCAAATATCAATTACAGCACCTGACATTTTCAACATACAATGTAAATTCTCTCTGACGAGCTGTTGCTATACCTCATGATACTTCATATGATTGTTTATTGTTCATTACGCGCTTTTTCTATACAGCCATCTGACAAGGAAAGAGAACAGATTTTAGAAACAAGATTCTCAGGATATGCCTTTTCAAACACAGTGGGTTTTAGGGCACATGATTTAATATTTATTCAATCAGGAACATGAGAAACAAGTGACATTTTTCATTTTGTAAGTTATGCTCACATCAAAGAGCTTTGTTTTTTGAATATTTTTAGTGCTATTAGGAAAATGTCAGTGAATGAGGAGATGATCAAATATCTCACTGTGATGAACTCATCAACAAGGAAACATGTTGTAGCATATTATCATCTTAATAAATAATTTACCTCCTTAGGAGAAGGGCACACAGACCGGCTGAGTGGAAGGCATCAGAGGTTGAAATTGTGGGGCCAGGCATGTGTTAGGAATGGGCAGTAAGTTGCAGCTGGAATTCGGGGTTGGGAACATGGGCACAGTGAAGCAAATTTTGGGGGCTTGGGAATGTAAGAAAGCTTTTAATCAGAGCTGGGGATTTGAAATGAGGCCCAAACTGTGGGCAAGCTCAGGAGGAGCTATGAGGTGGGGCGTTGTGTCCGATAAGAACTTGCTCGTGAGGCCTTTTTGGTAGTTAGTGTATAATAGCTCCCACGCGCTAAAAGAAGACACACACAGTCAACTTTCACTCTATGATTATTTTGAAAAGCAATATTACCAGACAAAATAACAAGAAATATTTTATGATGTTTACATCATCAGTCTACAACTTGATCCCAACCAGGAACTTAACCTTGCAATTTCAATGTTTATGCACTGAAGGAGAACATTAAATTCACAGGTTAATCCACTGAATGATTATTAATGGGTCTGTGGCTGCTCTGTACCACCTTACATTTCCATCCCTCCTTGCCCCTAGGTCCTACACGCTCACCTGATTCCAGAAATAAACTCTTAAGGTAGATTTTCATGGGTAGTTTATAAAATACTACCAAGACTATGACAGACGTTGAACATGAGTGGACCAACACTCAGAGCAAAACCTCAGAACAAAATGAACATTTCATCTTCAAGCTGATCTGTAGATATTGTTATGCACTCACCCTTTTCTGACCACTTATGGTAAAGAATTGCTACTGAATAAAAAAAAAATTCCTCTTGAAAATGTTTTAAGACTTCTGAAAATTTAAGTATTTTCTGGTCAGGACAGCATTAGATCCTTTCTCTATCATGTACACATAAAGGCCAGAAATTGGATCCATTAGGAACTCAGGGCTGTGTCCTAAGCCCCTCATTTACTCTCTGTATACCCATGACTGTGTCGCCACCCACAGCTCCAATCTGCTAATTAAATTTACTGATGATACTACACTGATTGGCCTAATCTCAAATATTAATGAGGCAGCCTACAGAGAAGAAGTCATTACCCTGACACAGTGGTATCAAGGAAACAACCTCTCCCTCAATGTCACAAAAACAAAGGAGCTGGTTGTGGACTACAGGAGGAATGGAGACAGGCTAACTCCTCTTGACATCAATGGATCTGGGGTTGAGAGGGTGAACAGCTTTAAGTTCGTTGGTATACACATCACCGAGGATCTCATGTGGTCTGTACATACTGGCTGTGTGGTGAAAAGGCACAACAGCGCCTCTTTCAACTCAGACAATTGAAGAAGTTTGATATGGGCCCCTGAATCCTCAGACATTCTACAGGGGCACAATTGAGAGCATCCTGACTGGCTGCATCACTGCCTGGAATGGGAACTGTACTTCCCTCAATCACAGGACTCTGCAGAGAGTGGTGCGGACAGCCCAGCGCATCTGTAGATGTGAATTTCCCACTACTCAGGACACTTACAAAGACAGGTGTGTAAAAAGGGCCTGAAGGATCATTGGGGACCCGAGTCACCCCAATCACAAACTGTTCCAGGTGCTACCATCCAGGAAACGGTACCGCAGCATAAAAGCCAGGACCAACAGGCTCCAGGACAGCTTCTTCCACCAGGCCATCAGACTGATTAATTCATGCCGATGCAATTGTATTTCTATGTTATATTGACCGTCCTGTTGTACATACTATTTATTATAAATTACTATAAATTGCACATTGCACATTCAAACGGAGATGCAAAGTAAAGATTTTTACTCCTCATGTATGTGAAGGATGTAAGTAACAAAGTCAATTCAATTCAATTCAAAACTGTTTTCAGGTCCAAGTTACTCATAAAAAGTAATGTACCCTGAGGTATGCTGTGCTAGTGACTGTTTTCAGGTGAAACAAGGTCCACTGGGAAATTGACCAGACAATAACTTGTTTGATTTCTATTAGTGCCTCATGTCCTTTCCTGGTGGCAGTCATAGATCTAATGACATCAGAGGTTGTGCATAGAGATTGCCAATGAAATGTTAGTTAAAGGGTTTCTGCTCTGGCGTTGATGGCAGTATGTGCCAGTCTCTGTTTTCAGAGATCATTGTTATTGTTCTATCACTGACTGAATACTATGCACATCGGGATCACATAGTGAAACCCCTGACTTATTGACCATTGCAGCTCAAGGTTAAATGACTGCAGTCATGCCACATTTCTCAATCAGGGCATGTGAAACATTCCCATGGAAGATTGGCATTCTTGACAGCCCCTGCACTCAACATTGTCCCTAATCGCCACGGCAACCTTTTACGCAGCTATTCTGAGGCTGTTATGTGAAGAGTTCCTTGAATTTCGTTATACTATCCTTCCCAGTGATTGTGTAACAAAAAGACATTTGGGAGATTTTCCTGAAGCTCCATTGGTTATGGTATTAACTACCAGAGTACTGCTTTTTAACATAATCTGGCCAATATTGTGATGTTTTGTTGTAAATCTGATTGGATATAAGCCACTACATGCAGCAAAACTTTGGCTCACCAAAATAAGATTAATTCAACTTTCCATGCATAATTCTTTGAAAATTAACATTGAAATGAGTCCAAAGTGAAGAAGTATGTAGGTCTAGTTTGAAAATTAACATTGAAATGAATCCAAAGTGAAGAAGTATGTAGGTCTAGTTTGAAAATTAACATTGAAATGAGTCCAAAATAAAGAAGTACATAGGTCTAGGGCAGGGGTCAGCAACCTTTTTGCCTCTGTGGGCCGGATCACGTATTAATGAGCAGATGGTGGGCCAGATAAACGTCATAAAAACTTGAAATATGGGAGTTATCCATTTAAATACATCTAGTTATGTTTGGTCTCAAATCAACGAAAAACGCATGCTAGAAAATCATTTGTGCTTAAGGTTGCCTACCCCTGGTCTAGGGGAAAGATTCAGATAAGGGATATTCACACAGAGCATGTCTTCATTTTAAACACAGAATGTGAGCTAATAATAATGAAGTGAACATATTGCTATTTTCTTTCTTAAAAACTTATCAGCTTAACAAGAGATCCAATTACCAACATACCTTAAGAATATGAAATAAGTGTTAATTGGAAGTCTCCAAAGATCTGTGATTTTTTAGTGTCTTTGGTTGGGTGAATCAAAGCCCAAGAAGCAAAGGTACAATATAGGGGAATGGATTAACTCTTTCTAGAGGAATAACTTACAGATTTTGTAAGTTTCATCAACAAACTAATCTTGGTGCATTCAGAATCATAAGGAAATCCAATTGTCTGCAAATGTAACCAGAGTAATATTTGAGCAAAGTAGAATTTGACTGAGTGTTGCATTTAAGAGCCTCACTAACAGTGACATTAATGACCATGTTACAGCAGGTATCTTGCGTCATCGATGATCTACCTTCCATCAGAGTTTAGACATGGGAATGTCTGTTGCTGATTCCACAATATTAGTTTCATGCACAACTCCCTATTAAATAAAGTACTCTGTCCCTGTATGAAGCAACACTTTGACAACTTTCAGGGAAGAAACAAAAATGCCAAGTAATGTTTGTGGTGAAGCCCCTTTTTACTGGGCATCTCTAGAGATGTGGCTTGTTAGACCCTCGCTAACAGCCACCAGACTCATATGTGAGAAAACCACTTTTCTCAGACTCTGTGTGTCTAGGGTCCCACCAAAACCTGATTTTTGCAAATGCTGTGTAACTTACTGCTCCTATGCAATTGTGCAAATGCTGTGTAACTTACTGCTCCCATGCAATTGTGCAAATGCTGCATAACTTACTGCTCCTATGCAATTGTGTAAATGCTGCGTAACTTACTGCTCCTATGCAATTGTGCAAATGCTGTGTAACTTACTGCTCCTATGCAATTGCCCATCGGGCAAGAAATAACAGACCATACACTGCATGCAATTATAAAGAAAATATATTTAAAAATTTAACTTAACCAAACAGAAAAGAAAGAAAAGATAAAAGTGTCCATCATAATTAACCTATTAAATGTGCACATAAGTGGGAGCTCATCTTGAAGTTGTCTTTAACTCCCATGCTGGACTCTCAGTCTGCGTGAAAGCACATGCCACCTTCCAAATGTCACTTGAAATCCATCTCAAACAAACGGATCTCCCACAGGAGTATTGCTCCTTCCTCCTTGAAGCCATTTATCTGCACCAAGCACCTTGTGCAACAGGAACAGCATCCTCAGCCATCTTCCCTCCTGTCTTCTCCTAGCTCCCGCCAAAAAAGACCAGTGTCTATCGCAAAAACCTCTCCCTCAGAGTTCTCTGGAACCTTCTCCCAACTCTGCCATCCTGATAGTCTGACACCATATTCCCAAGTTGAACAACATAGCCCCTTATCTTTATCTCAGACCCAAACAGGCTGAAAGCAGAACAGACTGCTCTTGCAGAACTGCTAAAATGAAATACCTTCAGCATAGCAGTAAGAATCTTAACCAGGGTGTTACAATGGCATAAAGGTGCCAAGAAAGATAATTTCAAACCAGAGTGAGTCTAACTACCTACCTTTGACATGTTATAGCATTACCATCTCCACATCTGCCACCATCAACAATCTTAGGATTGCCATTGACATGAGCTCCATAGGACCAAGCCCCATTAACAAAGTAACAAGAAGAGCAGGCCAGAAGCTAGATAGCCTGCAGTGAGAAACTAATTTCCTGACATCCTTAAGCCTTTCTACTATCTACATGGCACGAGTAATGCACATGATAGGATACTTTCCACCTGCCTGGATGAGTGCAGTTCCTACAGCTCTCAGGAAGATCAACACAAAGAACGGCTCCCAACTCACCACACTAAACATTCATTCTCTTCATCTCAAAAAAAAGTTCAAGCTCTTGCCTGTGAAATATTAATCTTTCATTGGATTAAACATGCTTTCACATATTTGAAGCTATGGAAGTTTCCTTGCAGGTCGCTATCATGTTAGTTTTCGGCATTCATTACTCTGCAGAGATAGTTCAGGCAGCAGTTTGCAGCAACCACACACAATTAACATGAAAATTGAGAATGCTTGCCTGCTCCACTATTTGTTGCTGAGCTGACTGTAATTTCGGCTCTGCATTTCCCCTACCATTGATAACTTTTGTCTCCTTTCTTATTAATAATTCTCTGCCGTAAAAATATTGAAAAACTCTGTTTCTACCAGATCGCAAGGACACATAACATTCAGAAAGAAAAAAAGCTCCATTTCTGTCCTACACAGGTGAGCCTTTATTTTTAAACAATTTCCCTAATATTAGATTCTCAGACAAGATCCTCTCCACATCCACTCAGTCAAAATCCAACATGATCGTATATACTTCAATGAAGTCTACCATCATTTGTAAAACTCCAGCAGACACAGGTAGCATGAGTGAGTGAGGCCTCCATTGGTCAGTGTCGCCCATGCATATTGATTCCTAGCTGTCTAGGTATGCAAGCACGGGCAGTGTGATATGGTGAGCAAGCTCCCCCTCTCCATGCATCTGAGGAACCCAAAGGGACGACAGAGACCAATACACTATGGTACCAGCAGCATCGCAGGAGTTGCCAGTCATCGTCCAACTCCATGTACGATCGCCTTAGGACTCCAGCTCTGGATTTTTCCCTCAGGGTTTACTCCTGAAGCCTTCCATCTGAGTAGGTATAGCTGCAAGGCAGCGGAGGTTTGAGATCAGAGCTTTCCTTCTCCTAGATGAGCTGCCAACCACAGCTGATAATCCCCATCTGCACAAAACGACTGGTTTTACGGCATCAGTAACCCACCTGTGCCCCGTCTCCTGCCACTAGAAATGGTTCCGCCGGGCTTGGTAGCCAAGCCACGTGTGAAGACCAGGAGTTGGACTCAGCTATCAGAGGCTTTTCAAGGCACACACGGTTAGGAGCATTTAATAGGTAGTGAAAGATTGTTCCTATTACCTCCCCCAGCTCTAACAACCTTAAGGAACTACAGGTAGTCTATTCAACCTATAACTTGTAATTCCAGTTATTAGGCAATAAAACTGCTTCTATACAGTAGCATTCTTCCTTAAGTAGGGAAAGCAATGCTCTCCACGGAACTCCAGATATGGTCTCACAAAAGCTTTTAATAATTGAACCATAACCATTTTACTTTTATATTCAATTTCCCTCATAAAATCAGTAACGTCGGTAACATTTTGTTAAATTTCCAGCTACAGGCATGCAAGTCTTTTGCAAATACTGAACAAGCACATATTGATGCCTCTGTAGCTCAAGACCCTGTGATTTCTCACCACTTAGATAATATGCCTCTTCTTAATTTACATTTTCCCATACTACATTTGACACCCATTTAATCTATGTATATTCCTTTGTAGTAGTTTTATATCTTCTTCATAACTTGTATTCCCCTATCTCTCTGTCATCTGTACATTCAGCAAGCACACCTTTGATACCTTCATCCAAGCTATTAATATAAATTATAATTAGTTCAGGCTCCATCATATTTCCTTGTACGACACGACTTGTTCCTTCAGAAAACCATACCTAAGTCCCCAAAGTCAACATGCAATCAGTGAATAGAAAGACAATTGGTATGTTGGTTTTTATTAAAAAGAATATAGGTTCGACACTTGAAGAGTGTTTGGAGTAAACAGGAGATAACTTAGTATCTGATTTGAATATCACCAGATGATGAGAATAAGCAATACAAAACACTTATGAATAACTGAGTGTTGGGATGGACAGAGGTGTGAGGAAATCTGAAATAAAAACACAAGAAGATGGAAATGAAGGACAGGACCTAACATCCAAAGTAAAGAATCATAAGACACCAACAAGGAACCAGATTCTTCTATTACTAACAGTATGCCTGCTGGGATCTTCACCTCATTCATCATCTCATCTCCTCTCTCCTAATGCTGACATATCTAAATCACATCATAAAAATTTCCTGTTATAAAGAAAGTGGAGTGGGTGGGGTGTTATGAATGGCTCGGATAAAGCCAGAGGTTTGCAGAATGCCGTCAAAAAAATAAAGATGGTTGTCTATGAGGATGCTTTGAATTCATTTTAAAAGCATAGAAGGTGTAGAGGTTTGGGGAATGTGCTGGGTGACAAAATGTATGGAATCAGATTTGTAGACAAAATGTATATATTTGGCAAGGCAGTCATCTTATCTGACAAGAGGATATAATTACTTGATCTCCTTCTGAAGAAAGTGTGTTTAATTTGTCCCTGATTCCCTTCAGGTGCATGTTCCCAGTCAATAGCAAATACAGATTAAATAAAAGATTAAGTCTTTTTCAGAAGAGAACAACTCAGATAAAATTGTTAATTGATATTTGCCTGGACTAACAGAAATTGGTCAAATATGACAACAGAAATCTTAATTGTTTTAAACTGTTCACTTCAAAAACTTGAGATTAAGTAGTTTCATTTTCATACAATTGAATAACATAATTTGGACTGGTGCCCAACAAAGTGCTAAGTTACCTCTACACACTAAACTAATGAAAATAGAAGACAAAATAGTAACAAATTTAGGAGTGACTAATTTTCTGATAATTGAGCAAGATATCCCTCCTGCACAACAGAGACCACATACAAGTTACAGAACTGAGCATTTGAAAGGAAAATGGCATTAGTAAAATTGGATAACAGCAAAACTTTCTGTAACTGGATCAGGATATTCCTTGGACTCGATCCAGTTTTGATCTGGTCTCAGTTAAATGAGGGGCATGGATTTGGAATGTGGGAAGAAACCAGAGCAGCTGGAAGAAACACGTGTTCTTATCGGGAGGATGTGCAAACTCCACTCAGACAGCATTGTAAGAAGGAATGAGCATGTGTGTTGCTGGAGATGCAAGGCAGCACCCCTACTACTATTTGTGTCAATGTACCACCCTTTGAAAGTGTTGACTGTAGGGTATAGCAGGGTATAGCAGAAATGAAGGTCATCATGGTTTCTACTTCCCTATTTCTAGCAGTGACCATTCTTCACAAGGATCATGGAATAAGAGAACTCCATTCCACAGTAGAATAATGTGGAATGTTTGTATCTGGAGTCTGGTGTTGGACAGCACAAATTGTCAAATATGTGTGACCATGGCCTCAGTACTGGGGATATTAGTCTGGGAGAGGAAGCTGACACCAGTCTGCTTATCCTTTCAGTGAATTTGGAGGATTTTGAGGAATCAGCATTTTCCTATGACTTGAGATCCTTATGGCAAGCCACACGCATCAGTAAAAGATGAAAGCATTGTGGCTCAGTAACCTAGCTTTCAGAACCAGGGTAAGAGCTAAAGACTGATCCGAGCCCAAATTGACCTCTCCCCCAACAGAGGGAGAGTAACCTGCTGTGTGCATCAAGGTTTTTGAATTGTTTATGTGTCTTATAGCAACTTATAGCTCCAAATACTAAATTAAGATCTCACTAAAAGACATGTTGATTGTAGCAGATACCTTTCTAGATCACCCTTCTATTTACTTTATTCAATTTAATGTTGTGTTGCACAATCCTTTAATAAATGTGCATGGATCTTACATTTAACATAGAAAGTTGATCAATGCTAATTTATTCTGAATGGCGTGCACAAAGGAAAAGGATCATTTCAATTGAAATCTGTTATTCACAGACTTATGGTACCCTAGAGAACAATTTGCAAAATGCACTTTAATCTGTTGCAACATTTTCATATGAAAGTTAATATTAATAGGTTCAGACATGCACTTAGTCAAATATTAACAGATCAACTTAAATGTTAATGAACGGCTGTTTTATAAAAGATCCAAGTTATTCTTTAAATTTCCTCATGTTTTCATAAGATTTCTGTGTTAATCGCTGTCCGATACCATATCCTTTACTAAATACTGCCATTTTTTAATATCAGCATAGACCTCTGAATGTGTAAATCCAGGAGAGAGCTGGAGAACAAGCTTGGGCAAAGTAACACACGGGAAGTGTGGAGAAGCATGAAGAACATCACTGGCTTCAATCAGCCTAGCTGTAGAGCCTCTGAACACAGCTGTGAATGGGCGAATGAGTTAAACCAATTCTTCAATAGGTTTGACAACTACCGTCCTGTTCACACCCCCCTCAGCACACCAGTCCAGGTGCCAAGGCACCCAATGCTCCCTCAGCACCAACACCTCCCCTCCTCTGTCCTCCCCACTCCAATTCAACACGTGGATGAACATGGGCACCTGGCACCTACCATCCACATACCGACTGCTATTGTCCCAATCTTCACCTCACCCAACCCCCACCGTTCACCAACTCACCTTTCATCATGGACTCACCTTCACTACTGAGCAGGTGAGAAGGGCTCCAGAGAAACTCAGACAGGGCAAAGCATTAGGACCGGACGGTGTGAACCCCAAGGCCCTGAGGGAGTGTGCTGAGCAGCTATGTGGTGTTCTCCGGTGTATTTTCTCTCTGAGTCTCAGCCTGGAAAGGGTCCCGGCTGCGTGGGAAACATCATGTGCAGTCCCAGTACCCAAGAAGGGCCAATGGAAAGTCTTGAGTGACTACCATCTAGTGGCCCTGACCTCACACATCATGAAGACCCGAGAGAGGCTGGTCCTGGCTCACCTCTAACCCCTGGTCAGATCAGCCCTCGATCCCCTGCAGTTTGCCTACCAGGAGCACATTGGAGTTGATGATATTGTTACCTATCTGATGAACAGAGCCCACTCCCATCTGGATAAGCAAGGCAGCACTGTGAGGATCATGTTTTTTGATTTCTCAAGTGCCTTCAATACCATACAGCCTTCATTGTTGGGGAAAAAGCTCCATTCAATGCAGGTTGGCCCCTCCATTTTATCCTGGGTAAAGGACTACCTGACTAGAAGATCACAGTGGCTTCAGCTCTGTGTGTCAGACATGGCTATAAGCAGCATTGGGTCCCCACAGGGGAGTGTATTGTCCCCCTTCCTGTTTACCCTGTATAGCTCGGACTTTAGATATAACACTGAGTCATGTCATCTGCAGAAATTCTCTGATGACTCAGCAATAGTTGGGTGTATAAAGGGAGGACGGGAGGATGAATACAGGGCACTGATGGAGGACTTTGTCAATGGTGTGTGCTGAATCATCTGCAGCTCAACATCAGTAAGACAAAGGAAGAGTAAGCCTGCACTGCTCCATGTTACTATTGATGGTGAGAACATAGATGTGGTGAGGACCTACAAGTACCTGTGGGTACACCTGGATGACAGACTTGAGTGGAACACCAACCCAGAGGCTGTGTACAAGAAGGGCCAGAGTCACCTCTACTTCCTGAGGAGCATGAGGAGTATGCAGCCCTCTCCTTCACGTGTTCTACCAGTCTGTTGTTGCCAGTACAACATTCAATGTGGTTGTGTGCTGGGGCAATGGCATCAACACAGGTGATGCCAACAGGCTCAATACACTGCTTAGAAAGGTCGGCTCTGTTATAGAAGACAAACTGGACACACCGGAGGCTGAGGTAGAACAAAGGACCCTACAGAAAATCCTGGCAATTCTGGACAATGTTTCTCACCCTCTGCATGCCAACTTGGCTGAACAGAGAAGCACTTTTAGTAGTAGACTAAGACAACTGTGCTGCTCCAAAGAGCGTTATATGAGATCATTCTTATCCTCGGCCATTAGGCTCTATAATGAGTCAACCTAAAGCTGGGGAAGTCATTATCCCCTCCTGTTAGACTGTTAATGGTAACTTTTTTTTTATTCTTTCTTCCTTTTCAATCTTTTTATTAGTTTCATAGAATATAAACATAACATTACAATAATACAAAGTTGTTGGGAATACATTGTTATACTTAACATGAGTAACTATAAAACCAAATAGTATTTAATTGACAAAACTCCCAATCACGTAGGATACCAATGAATAATACAGGACAAGAAGAAAATATCTAGACAAAAATCATGAAAAAATTTTAAAAAATTTAAAAAAAACAACCCCCTCCTCAAAAAAAACCACTAATCTAAACAGAATTAATCAACTAAACTAAAAAAAGACCTGGGAAATTTTAACAACGTAAAAATGGAAGAAAAGAAAACCTTTGTGTCGACAACTCCGTTCCTCTCAAACAACACTACAGAGAAGTAAAATAAGTTTGGAAATGGTCAAATTACATCATATGAAAATGCTGAATAAATGGTCTCCAAGTTTTTTCAAATTTAATGGAAGGGTCATAAACCACACTTCTAATCTTTTCCAGATTTAAACACAACATAGTTTGTGAAAACCAGTGAAATACAGTAGGAGGGTTAATCTCTTTCCAATTCAGCAAAATGGATCTTCTAGCCATTAAACTAAGAATGCAATCATCCGACGAGCTGAAGAGGTTAAATGATTTGGGTCTATCATTGGTAATCCAAAAATAGCAGTAATTGGGCGAGGTTGTAAGTCTGTATTCAAAACCGTTGAAATAATATCAAAAATATCTTTCCAATATTTTTTCAACAAAGGACATGACCAAAACATGTGAGTTAAAGAAGCTATCTCAGAATGACATCCATCACATTTAGGATTAATATAAGAATAATAACGAGATAGTTTATCTTTGGACATATGAGCCCTGTGCACTACTTTAAACTCTATCAATGCATGTTTAGCACATATAGAGGATGAATTAACTAATTGAAGAATTTTTTTCCATTTTTCAGTCGGTATAATAATCCTAAATTCTCTTTCCCAATCAGTTTTAATTTTATTGGAAACATCAGGACATAACTTCATAATTATATTATAAATAATTGCTACAACACTTTTTTGAGAGAGATTTAGATCTAAAATCTTTTCCAAAATATCCATTGGATATGAGTGTGGAAAATTAGGAGAAGCAGTAATTAAAAAGTTTCTAATCTGTAGGTATCTAAAAAAGTGAGATCTGGGTAAATTACATTTATTAGTAAGTTGATCAAAGGACAATGAACAATTATCCAAAAATAAATCACGAAAACGTACTATACCTTTGATTTTTCATCAAAGTAAGTTTGATCCATAGTGGAAAGTTGAAAAAGGAAATTAGATATAATAGGACTTGCTAAAATAAATTGATTGAACCCAAAAAATCTTCGGAATTGAAACCATATACGTAAATGTAGCCCCCCCGGCCACCCTCAGGGTCGCTCGGCTCGCTGTCGTCTAGGGAAACAGCCTCGGCTCCGCCAAACTGGGTAATTCGTTTGTGTGGATGCTGTGTGAGGTACCCCACCCCGCCCAAATAACAGACAATACACCAGATGCAATTAAATGATTTACAGTTTATAGATATTACTGGAACTATATAATTAAAAGAGAATAAAATATAAAAGGAAAATAAAAGGCGCCACACTTATCAAAGTTCAATCTCTTCGTGCACAAAAACCGTTGGAGCTCAAGGACCTTCTTCTTCACCCTGCGACCCCCTCGGACCACCTCGACCGGCCGCCTGGGACCAACAATGGTGGTCGACCAGACGCTCCACACGAGTCCGTCTCCGTCTCCGTCTCCTCGCCAAACGTCCCGCTCGGGGTCCGACCCCGTTATCGGACTCACAGCACCTGGTCCATCCTCTGTCTCGCTCTCCCGCCTTCTGCCCCCAAACCCCCTCGCAAACAGTATCTTCAAATACACCAAAACCATAACAATTATCCCAATTGGTTAATAGCACCCTCTTATCACCCTCTAAACCACAATAAGCTGCTAGCGCAAACTTTCTCAGCGTTAAAGCACAACAAAGCCGCATTCCCCAGATTAACGTAACAAAAACCCCATTTTAATTAGCCTCCGCAGTAACATAAAAATTGAAACCCCCCTTACACTAAGTATGCTTATCTATTGGATTATTGATTTGTTTATACAATTTAGAAGAAATAAAAGGAAGTGAAGTTCCAAAAACCGAACCCAAAGAAGACCCTTGTAATGAATTACATTCAAGATTTACAAAAATGTGGACTTGAAGTTGCATCCAAATCTCGTAACCAAAATTTTAAGTATCGAATATTAATTGCCCAATAATAAAATCTAAAATTCGGGAGGGTGAGCCCCCCCCCCCTCTTTTTTAGATTTCTGTAAATACCTTTTACCTAGCCTAGGACTTTTGTTCTGCCATATATATGAGGAAATTTTTGAATCAACATTATCAAAAAAAGATTTTGGGATAAAAATTAGAACCGATTGAAATACAAATAGAAATTTAGGCAAAATAATCATCTTAATAGCATTAATCCGACCAATCAAAGACAAAGATATTGGTGACCATTTAGTAAACAAGAATTTAATCTGATCAATTAAAGGTAAAAAAAATGAGCTTTAAACAAATCTTTATACTTTTTCGTAATTATAATCCCTAAATATAGAAGTGTATTCTTTCTTACTTTTCTTCTAATATTTGTATATTTGTGCACTTGTAGTGCTACTGTGACATTGTAATTTCCTTTGGGATCAATAAAGTATTTACTTATCTATCTCTATTTGAATTCTGAGCAATACACACAAAGCGCTGGAGGAACTCAACAGGTCAGGCAGCATCTATAGAAAAGAGCAAACAGTTGACTTTTAGGGCCGAGACCCTTCATCAGTCTGAAATATCAACAGTTTACTCTTTTCCATAGATGTTGCCTGGCCTGCTGAGTTCCTCCAGCATTTTGTGTGTATTACTTTGATTTCCAGCATCTGCAGGTTTTCTCTTGTTTGTAAATTCTGATCCACTTTTACAGTTTATCAAGGGTTTGGAATGAGAATTTGGCAGAGCCCTGGGGAGTGTTGTAGAACAGATACCTAGAGGCTTCCATACGTAATGTATTTCACTGGGAGCAACAATGCAGGTACACAAAGCAGTGAAGAAGGAATATGGCATGCTTGACCTCATCAGACAGAGCACTGAGTGCAAGTGTTGGGGCACCGTGTAGAGCAGGACAGGACATTGTTGAAATCACATCTGGAATATTATGTGCAGTTCAGGGCACCAAAGAATCTGTTTAGAATAGAGAGAGTGCAGAAAAGATTGACAAGTATGTTTTCTTAACTGGATGGCTTGAGGTAAAAGAATGAAACCCCCTGGTTTCCTTGGCTGCGTAAGTCTAGAGAAGACACACGCAGGTCCCATCAAACCTGTGAGATTGAGTCGACCCTCCCACCCCAAACCCTGGTTTGTGTGGATGCTGTGTAATTCGCTACCCTGTTACAAATTAGTGCTACAAAATAACAGACAGCACACTGCATACAATTGAAGGAATTATATTTATGAATCTTTGCTAAAGGGTTAGTAAAGAAAAACAAAAAGAAAAGGGCCCATTGTAATTAAACAGTCAAATGTGCACAAGTTGGAGCTCAACACTTCACCGATATTCACCGACCCTCAATCGGTCTCAGCACCTGGCTTCATCGAATCACGGTCCCCCAGCGGGTCGAATCCTACGACTGGTTCTCTCCTGCGTCTTCTCCCGCCGAACAAAAGCCCCAAGGCCAAACTCAGTGTCCCTCACCAAAAACCTCCCCCCAGTTCCACCATCCTAATTGGATGGCACACATTCCTCTTCATCCCTTATCTTCAACAATAACCCAAACAGGCTGAAAGCAGAAATGGCTGCTCTTATAGAGCTGCTAAATGAAATACCTACAGCAAAACAGTAAAAATGTGAACCAGGCCGTTACAAGAAGAAACTGAACAGGCTGTAAACTGGTCATATTGTTGCCACATGTACTGAGGTACAGTGAAAACTTGTCTTGCATACCATCCATCACAACACTGCATTGAAATGGTACAAGGCAAAACAATAACAGAATGTAGAACAAAGTGTTACAGTACTGTGCAGTGCAGGTACTGCAGAATTTATGGTAAAATAACTGGGCCCAGAACACATGCACTCTTAGGACTCAAGCATTCCATTTTATTTTACTTGTTTACAAGGAGAACAGCATGTTCCCCTGCCACTCTCACTGATTCAGAATCAGGTATAATATCACCAGCAAATGCATTGAAAATTGTTGTCTTTGTGCCAGCAGTACAATGCAATACATAACTATAGAAAAAAACTGTGAATTACAGTAAGTGTATGTACACACACACTTAGTTAAATTAAATAAGTAGTACAAAAATAGAAATAAGAAAGTTGTGAGGTAGTGTTCACGGGTTCAATGTTCTGAAGTCTGATAAAAAAAATGCTATTTTGTATTACAGAACATGAGACAATCTGCAGATGCTGGAAATCCAAAGCAACACACACAAAATGCTAGAGGAACTCAGCAGACCAGGCAGCATCTGTGGAAATGAGCAAATAGTCAATGTTTGGGGCCAAAGCCCTTCTTCTGGCCTGGAAAGGAAGAGGGATGATGCCAGAATGAAAAGGAGGGGAAGGGAGATGACTGGAAGGTGATAGGTGAAGCCAGGTGAGTCGAAAAGTTAAAGAGTTGGGGAGGAAGGAGTCTGATAGGAGAGGAGAGTGAACCACAAGAGAAAGTGAAGGAGGAGGGGATCCGGGGGAAGGTGATAGGCTGGTGAGAAGAGGTAAAAGACCAGAGTGGGGAATAGAAGAAGAGGGGAGGGGGAGAGAAAAATTCATTTACCGGAGGGAGAAATCGATATTCATGCCATCAGGTTGGAAGCTACCCAAACGGAACACAAGTTGTTGCTCCTCCAACCTGAGGATGGTCTCACTGTGGTCCAAAAGGAAGCCATGGACTGACATGTCGGAATGGGAATCAGAATTAAAAATTTGGTCACTGGGAAGTTCCACTTTTTATACAGAATTGGCTTATCAGTTACAGATTTTGATTACTCTATACCGTATATTGAGGTGAGCATTTGGTCCATAATGACAGATGAGGAAGCTCTTTAACTCGACAACCATTTTATTGTGATAGACACAAAACAGACTGGGTACCATGACCCGGAGAGTGAACCCAACCAGTCTCACACTGACGAGGGAGGTGACCATCACACACTCCGGTTACAGTCAGGGTGACCCACAAATACACAAGCAAATAACTGTATAACCCAAGCCAAAATGTAACAGTAAACAGACTGGAACTTCCCCTCATAGTCCCACAAAAGCATTTTAACACAAGAATAATAAACAGTACTGGTCATTAGAAATGCAGGGGCGCACTGTCGACCACGACCCACCTCAGAATGTCACAATATGTTTGAATTCCTTACTCACGCAGGAACAATCGCCACTCACAGTAAAAGTGTTAAACTCAATCGAAACTTTGAGCGGACAGCCGATGATATTTTGAAGTTAGTAAGACAATAGAGCCTTAGTTGCTGGGTATGTTCATATCCTTCTGTGATTTTGTCTGTCTCTAGCAACCCCTATGGTATACAGGGACATTATGTTTTAGGAGGACCTTTCTGGAGAAGTGTAACTATAGTGGCCTCACTCAACTGGCTTGAGTACACACTGTCATGGCATATCTCATCTAAAGTGTGTGTCTGGCTGTCTCACTTGACTACTAATGCCCCAGGCTATCATTGTCTTTACTGGAATGTCACATGAGCATGATGTAGCATCTAACAGCCGCACAAGTGCATGCACCTGACTCTAGTTAGAACCTGCTTGGCAACAGTCTTGTTTACTCCTCTCTCCACAATGTTGAGGCTCTGAGACTGCCCCAGCTACTGTGCTTCGTGAGCTTCGTGGAGATCTGCCCTGCTAATATGATTAACTGAGACCAAGTCTTTGGGCTTACTCTGGGCTGCTCTCAGAATTGGGATCTAAGGACAAATTTGGTTCAGAATGCTGTTGCTCACTTCTATCATCTGCATGATTTGTGTTTTTTTTCTCTTCCTCTGCATATTTGGCTTTTTTTTCATTGTTTTTTTTTCAGGTTTCTTGTTTTGTAAGTAGACAAATCTCAAGGTTGTATAACTTATTCATTCTTTGATAATAAATGTACTTTGAATCTTTGAAATAAATGAAAGGAATCCCAGCAACTTTCTCAATTAGTTTTTACTCTTTAAGAATTGTCCCAAGTAAGTGACTGCCCTGATTAACTGGAATCTACTATAGTTACAATAGTGTAGTTCAATTGCTAACAAATCCATGTGGCAAATTGGGAATCCAGATGGGAATAATTTCATTTTTATTCTATTCCTTTCACCAGAGATTTTGCCTAAACTGCAATGGAAGGAAATTGTTATAGAAATAACATAAAATAAGACACACAGTTTAAGTTTGCTGAACAGATACAAATTAAAATTATTCAACAAATTTGATCCTGCTGGTTACTGGAAAAGAACTTAAACAATCTTGAATCTTGAAGAACATTTGAATTAAAATTGTCACATTTAATCATCACACCCCTGTTCTAAATTCAGTACGAATGCTGAATTCATGTTGCTCTTGCAAAAGCTGTAACACCCTTTCAATAAGATTTACTCCTATATCATCAAATTGACCTTTGCATTGAATTGAAAAGGCTATCCCTTCTTCAGCTTTTTCAATTATCCGATAAAATAATGGATCAGGAGGGAATATGGGTAATTTAACCCCATCACCCAAAGTAAACCAGGCAGTCTGATAACTAAAATTTTCCAGATTATTTTTCCTTCAAGGACCAATTGTAACCTACTCAAAAGACTAGATGACAAACATATATTTCCCTTAGCTAAGGGTGGGCTCTTTATTAAGTATAGCTGTAGGATCTCTGCACTGCCAGCAGGGCCATATAGCATTTTAAACTGGACAAAGCTAGGATGTTTTCCCCACAGATAAGAATACCAGCCTTCAAACATTGTTTTAGGCTGCACAGAAATTAAAGGCTAATTTCAAGAACATTCCAGTAGGTAAAATAGAAGAAAAATCATAAAATATTAAAATATTATGTGCTTATTTCCCCCAAACAGTTAAGTTTTCTAACTGTCTAGTGTTATTACGAGATCAGAATTTGGGGGAAATGATATTTGTTAAATTGGGTCTTTTTGTTGTCAGGGAAATGATTGGAACTTCTAGGTTTGTGGTGCCGGGAAAATGGCCTTTTTAAAATACTTTTGCTCACCAGCAGAGATACAAATTTAGACAAATACGAAAAGAGGAGTTTCTTTTCTGCTGCTTCTTCAAAAAATGATTGGCAAAGTAAGTTAAATAGGCTTTTCAATTGTGCATCAATAACATTTTATTCCTCATGTATTTTTCTTGTTAAACGGTATATTTCATCATAAAGCATCACTTTTAACACTAAAAAAAATCCCTTCAATCATACTGAAGTTGCCTGTAACAAATTGTTGGTCGTTTGTCATTTCAATGCCTTCCATGGCCAATGAGATAAATTAATTGCTGCATTCCCTTTAGTAAATGTAGTGGTATATAGTGGCTCAGTGGTTACAGTAAGTAGCCTAGTAACACAGAGATTTGCATGATGGTGGCTGAAAATATAAAGGCAGTCAGTTGGATAATATGGCACTATCTAGAAGAGCAAGCTTTCTTCAACACCATCATCAGTGGAAAAGGTAGCCATAAGCCTATTCACTGACTCCTTTCAAAGAAAGAATCTCCTGTACAGATCCACCATGGTTGACTTTAGCTGCCCTGATATGGCTTAGCAGGTGCTACTCTTTAACATAATTAATAAAATTAATAAATATAAACAGCTGCTAAAATTAATAAATATAAACAGCTGGCTGGCAATAATCAAGCACTTGAGGTACTGCATGATGCCATCTCCAAACAACAACTAGTACATCCTGACATATTTCAAATCATAACTTTGATTTCAACCGGACTTGTTTGAAGAAAACCCTGCCCATGAAAAGCATCTGGCCCGGCGGGGGTACCTAGCCAAGTACTAAAGATCTGTGCTGATCAACTGGCTGGAGTGTTCACTGAGGTATTTAACCTCTCACTTCTGCAGTCTTCTTCAATAACATCAGAGCCAAAGAGGTATGTGGTGACCCGCCTCAATGACTACCATCCAGCAGCACTTGCATCCACAGTAATGAAGTGTTTTGAGAGGTCGGTGATGAAACACACCAACTCCTGCCTGACATGCAACTTGGATCCGCTCCAATTTGCCTAGCAGAGCAACAAGTCCACAGCAGATGCCATCTCATTGCGTCTTCACTCAACCCTGGAACATCTGGACAGCAAAGCTGCATACATCAGGATGCTCTTTATCAAGTACAGCTCAGTGTTCAATACCATCACCCCCTCAAAACTAATCCATAAGCTTGAAGACCTTGGTCTCAATATCACCTTCTGCAATTTGATCCTCAATTTCTTCACTTGCAGATCTCTGTAGGTTTGGATTGGCAACAATAACTCCTCCATGATCTCCATCAGCAGAGGTGCAACACACGACTGTGTGCTTAGCCCCTGCTCTGCTCACTCTACACTTACGAATGTGTGGCTAAGCACAGCTCCAATGCCATATTCAAGTTTGCTGACGACCCCACTGTCACAACCACAGATTCAGCAGCGAGGTAGATACGGTAATTGCGCTTGTGAATTTGCAGGTGTCAGCTAATTATATAATTGTGATGGTATTTAGCTCCATACTTGTCGTCGTAGTGCTTGTCAAGACTTGGACAGAGCACAGCAACGCTTTGCTGCCTGTTTTGCTTTTTGGCCTTCCCTGAGAAATTGGACTTTTGAGTCAACTGACTCTGAAGACTAGCAGTATTCGTTTAATGTTTAGATTTTCTTTTCAGCCACAGCGTAGGCTTCGTTTCCCATTTGAGAGTTTTAGATAACGGCCCTATTTTGCCTAGCGTTTATTGTTTATATTCCCTTTAACACTGTTCACAATAAAGTTTCTGAACTATCGACCTGCTTCAGTGCCTCTCACTCTGCACTTGGGCAATATCCGAACCTGGTAACAGCAAGTCTCGAACACACAAAGATGGACCCAGCAGCTGACCTTGGCCGTGAGATTCATTGGTCAGGTGGGAGACAAGCTACGGGAAATGGAATCTGTTCTCAGTGAAGTTATAAGGCAATGAGGCAGAAAACCTTGTGCCGCCAAGCCCAGTCTCACTTGGAGGAACAGGTATCGTCTCGAGCAGCAACTGTTCAATAGCTCACCACAGACAATGGAACTCAGGTGTCTGCGATTTCTGCACCCACGGCTGCCGTCCACCAACTTACTGTGAACAAAGAGCATCAGCTGACAGGCAATAACGTTCTCGCCAGCTCAATTCAGCAGCTTCAGGCCACCTCAGTCCCACTCCCAGCATCTTGCAGGTCCTCCTTTTCTGCTGCCCCTGCTAATGCCCCAGCTCCCGTGCCCAGACCAGAGCCAACTCCCACGACCGTACAGGAGCCGAGTATTCCACCACCAGGCAGATATTCTGGTGATTCCGCTGGTTGCAGGAATTTTATTACCCAATGTAAGCATCCATTCTTGGTCTGGACAGGTCACAAGAACCTCTCCTATATTCAGGACGCTAAGAGACTCAACTCCCTTCAAACCTGGTGGATTCTCTTCTTCACATGGTCCAATTTCATCCTCACTTATTGTCCTGGCAGCAAGAATACAAAGGCCGACATTCTTTCCCGGCAGTTCAATGGATCTGAGAACAATGTCAATCCAGAGCCCATTCTTCCTCACTTGTGTATCGCTGCTCTGGTGATCTGGGGAATAGAGGTAGAGGTGAGGGCCGCCCAACAGTCAGATCCAGTCCCAGATGGGGTTCCTCCAACCGGCTGTTTGTCCCTTCTGCGGTGTGTTCCAAGGTGTTGGAATGGGGTCACTCCTCCCGTCTGGCTGGACATCCAGGAATTCAACAGACTCAGGAGATTGTAAAGAGCCAGTTTTGGCCATCCATGTCCCAGGATGTCCACGCCTTTGTATCTGTCTGTCCCACCTGTGCTTGGAACAAGACATCACACCAGCGTCCTGTGGGTCTGTTATGTCCACTGCCTGTGCCCCACCGCCCCTGGTCCCACCTCTCAGTAGATATCATCACTGGTCTGCCCTCATCTAATGGAAACACCACCACTTTGGCCATTGTGGATCGATTTTCCAAGGCTGCCCACTTCATTGCCCTCCCCAAGTTTCCATTGGCTTGTGAGACTGCCACACTCTTGGTTCAACATGTGTTCAGTCCCCCTTGCTTTCCTCAAGACATAGTGTCTGATCGTGGACCACAGTTCACTTCCCACTTTTGAAAGGCATTCTGCTGTCTTGTATGAGCCATGGCCAACCTCTTGTCTGGCTTCCACGCCCAATCTAATGACCAGCCTGAGAGAGTGAACCGGGAGTTGGAGACAACCCTGCGTTGTCTTGCCTCTTCCAACCCCACTTCCTGGAGCTCCCAATTGGTTTGGGCAGAGATTACCCACAATAACTTCCAGTCATCCTCCACTAGTATGTCTGCCTTTGAATGCCAGAAGGGATTCCAGCCCCCACTCTTCCCTGATCAGGAGATCGATGTAGGAGTTCCTGCTGCTGAACAGCTGATCCAGTGCTACACGCGCACCTGGAGACGAGCCAGGGCTTCTCTGCTGCATGTCCAGAAACAGTATTCCCGGCAGGCTGATCGGCTCCGTCGACAGGTAAGGCCATTCAAGCCAGGAGAGGAGGTCTGGTTGGCATCAAGAGATCTTCCCCTGAAAGTCAAGAACCGGAAACTGGCAGCATGCTATGTGAGACCGTTTGTAGTGGAAAAGGCTGTAAATAACTTGTCCTATAGATTGCGTCTGCCAGCATCACTGAAGACCACCCCATATTCCATGTTTCCCAGCTCAAGCTGGTTACTATCTCTCCCCTGGCCCCAGTCACCCCACCTCCCTGCCTGGTAGATGGTTCCCTCGTCTATACAGTGCGGCACCTCCTGGCGTCTCGCTGGGTACATGGTAAGGTCCAGTACCTTGTGGGCTGGGAAGGGTATGGCCCAGAAGAACATACTTGGATACCTGTGAAGGACATCTTGGACAAGTCGCTGATCCGTGACTTCCAGTGGACACAGGTCTGTGGCGCCTCAGGGGCTGCGCCTAGAGAGGGGGCCCTGTCTCAACCACGGATTCGGCAGTGCAGTAGATACGGCAATTGCGTTTGTGAACTTGCACGTGTCAGCTAGTTATTTAATCGTGATTCTATTAAGCTCCATACTTGTCATCGTAGTACTTGTCAAGACTTGGACAGAGCACAGCAACACTTCGCTGCCTGTTTTGCTTTTCGGCCGTCCCAGAGAAATTGGGCTTTTGAATCAACTGACTCTGAAGACTAGCGGTATTCGTTTAATGTTTAGATTTTCTTTTCAGCCACAGTGTAGGCTTCGTTTTCCTTTTGAGAGTTTTAGTTAATGGCCTTATTTGGCCTAGAATTTATTGTTTATTTTCCCTTTAACACTGTTCACAATAAAGATGGTGAACTATCAACCTGCTTCAGTGTCTCTCACTCTGCACTTGGGCTGTATCCAAACCTGGTAACACCCACTGTCGTTGGCCAAATCAAAGGTGGTGATGAATCAACATATAGGAGGGAGATTGCAAATCTGGCTGAATGGTGCCATAACAACAACCTCTTAATCAATATTAGCAAGACCAAGGAGATGATATTCGACTTCTGGAGAATGAAACCAGAGGTCATGAGCCACTTCTCATCGGAGGATCAGAGGTGGAGAGGGTCAGCAACTTTAAATTCCTTGGTGTTATTATTTCAGAGGACGTGACCTGGGCCCAGCATGTAAGTGCAATTACAAATAAAGTAGGGCAGCATCTCTGCTCCCTTAGGAGTTTGAGAAGATTTGGCATGATATCTAAAACTTTGACAAACTTCCACAGATGCGTAGGGGAGAGTACATGACTGGCTGCATCACAGCCTGGTGTGAAAACAGCACTGCCCCGGAATGGAAAATGCTACAAAATGTTCAGTCCTGTTCATCATGGGTAAAGCCCTCCCCACCATTGAGCACATCTACATGAAACACTGTTGCAGGAAAGTAGCATCCATCATCAGGGACTCCCACTACCCAGGGCATGCTCTTTTCTCACTGGTGCCATCAGGAAGAAGGCACAGGAGCCTTAGAACTCACACAGCCAGGTTACTCCTCAGCTATCAGGCTCTTCAACCAAAGGGGATAACTTCATTCAACTTCACTTGCCCCATCATTGACATTTTCCCACAACCTATTGGGTCACTTTCGAGGACTCATCATCTCATTCTCAATATTTATTGCATATTTATTTATTAACATAATTATGTATTTCTTTTTGTATTTGCACGGTTTGTGTCTTTTGCACACTGCTTGAACACACAAATTGGTGTGGTCGTTCATTGATTCTGTTATGGTTCTTATTTGTGGATTTATTGAGTATGCCCACAAGATAATGAATCTCAGGGTTGTATATGGTGATACATATGTACTATGATAATAAATTTACTTTGAACTTTGATAGCTGAGGTTGAAGGATCACTACTTCAACAGCTGAAGGAGAACAGTGGGGGTAAGTAGTCAAATGTTTTCAGTTCATTGTTTGCCCTGACACCATGGGATTTAACAGGATCGAGGGTCCAGATCAAAAGTTGCACCACTGAAGACTGATTTATACTTGTGCGTCAACTCGACGCCATAACCTACGCAAGTGGCCCACGCACGTTGGGAGCAATTATACTTGTGCGTTGGTGTGTCTGCGTCGTTCTGCAATTTGGGCACGTCACGCATGCGCACACACCTGCCCGCGCAAGGCTTTATGGTCATGGTAGTCTTTCTCAGGGTAAACAAGTTTAAAGCGAGTGTCTTTTATCGTAAGAGCAAAATGTGTCCTCCATAATTTTGGAGGTCTGTAAAGCTTTATGGAAAGCATTGCAGCTAGAGCTCTTTCCCTGCCCTTCAGTCGGCCAATGGGAAGCTATTGCAGCGTAGGAGGAAATGTGATGCTACCAGGCGGACAAATCACAGTTGTTGCGGTCTGTGTTGCTGAAACGCATAGTTACATTTTGGGAAAGGTGCACGTCAGGCTAAGGCGTAGGGATCTGTGTAGGCTCTGCGTAGGGTTTGTGGTAACACTGTACCTACGGCGTCGAGTTGACGCACAAGTATAAATCAGCCTTGAGTCCTGAAAGTCAACTCAGTCTGCAAAAGGCAATGAAAGAACAAACCACACCTGAGTTCCTCATCAGCAAAGCCCAGTGTCAGTACTTCTATACATGATACCTGTAGTAGAAATAACCACAACAAAGTCTTCGGAGTATCTTTAACTTTTCTATTATAAAGTCTCTCCTTTACATTGCTTGAAAAATTTGAATCTTGTGTTTTGTTGAAATTTCTCTCTAAATGGAGCTACTGTTCTGCATTACCGAAAAGCTCATCTATGTATTAAGTGACTCTATTTCAAAGCTGGTTTGAAAGAAATCCAAATACTGTTTCATTTATTTCACAAAAACAGATTTGTTCCCCATCTGGCCATATGTATTAAATTCCTTTGATTATTTTTATGTGATCCAACAGATATAATATTCAAGTACAAGTGCTATTGAAAGAGTAATGTTAAGGAGACAGCCAATGACCCCTGTATTTTCTCTATTTATTTTTACACTTCCTGTGACACTTTTTAAAATCTGGGCAACAACTTTATTCTAAAATTTCTGTAAACTTAGTTTAAAAATCTATTTGTTTCATTTACCAAATACCTATTTGCTTTCTAGGATACATGCAGATTTGAGCATTAGGAGTAGCCTTCCCACCATGTTACCTTGGAAACCGTGCATCATGAATTTGAATGTGGCACTGTCTCTCTACCACAGCAACGTGCAAGCAACAACTGTGGAAAGGGATGGAAAGTTTAGATCCATTACCTTTCATTAATGGTTTTGTGGGTTTTACTTCAGATTTCCAATAGCTGCAGATTTTTGATTTTCAGTTAACATACCTGGGACTCTGATTAGCATAGTTCCTGCTTTTAATTATTACAAAGTAGTCAAAGATCCACCCAAAATGGACTCTCAATTTAAACAGCTAGTTTCTTGCTGACTAGCATCAGGATCAAGTCGAAAATGTGGAAGATAGTTTGCAAAACACCCATTATTTATTCCCTCTCCCAGTGGTGACCTCCCACAGGACATGGGCATGAAATTTAAGCTAAGGCCAAAAATGATGAGAGTCAGCTGACAACACACACACAATACTGGAGGAATTCAGCAGGCCAGGCAGCATCTATGGAAAAGAGTACAGCTGACATTTCAGGCCGAGAGCCTTCAGCAAGACTGGGGAAATAAGGGGTTAGAGTTAGCAGGTGGGGGAAGGGAAGGAAGAAACACAAGGTAAAGGTGAAACTCGGACGGGTGAAGTAAAGAGCTGGGAAGTTGAGTGGTGAAAGAGATACAGAGCTGGAGAAGGGGTAATCTGATAGGAGAGGGCAGATGGCCTGGGAGAAAGAAAAGGGGGAGGAGAACCAACCAGAGGGAGGTGATGGGCAGGTAAGGAGAGAGAGAAATGGGAATAGGGAATGGTGAGGGAGAGGGGTTGGGGACATTACAGGAAGTTCGAGAAATCGATGTCCATGACATCAGGTTGGAGACTACCCAGACAGAATATAAGGTGTTGCTCCTCCAGCCTAGAGTGGCCTTATCGTGACAGTAGAGAAGGCCATGGACTGGCACGTCGACTCCCAGCCCGAAACGTCGACTATAATCTTCACCATAGATGCTGCCTGGCCTGCTGAGTTCCTCCAGCATTTAATGTGTGGTTGTTTGGATTTCCAGCATCTGCAGAACTTCTCTTGTTTGAGATTCAGCTGGCCATCTGTTTCAGCATCACCTGCTTAGCTGGTAAATTTCACATCACAAAATGTGGCTATGTTTGTTACTTCATGATCCATTTCCTCATCTACCCTGCCAGATGTAAATTAATTACTTTGGAACTTATGCACATACTGGTGAAGAAATCCACAGGATATTCCAGCTATCTACGAACTTCTGACCATCTTCATTAATGTGCTATTCCTGCTCTTTGAGACATCATCAAAAAACCCTGCTGTAGGATATAAGAACAATGCAAAATGACATTGTAACTGTAATACACCCAAATAATACTGGCACTTTTCAAAGGGTCAAAGGTTATTTCAAAGGTTCATTTATTATCAAAGCATGTATCCATATACAACCCTGAAATCTATCTTCTCCAGATAGCCACAAAACAAAGATAGACTACAAAAGTCATTCAGAGGGAAACATCAAGCAGACCCCCATACAACCAAACCCACCCCCCAGTATAACCAAAACCATCCTCCCATACAGCCAAACCTACCCCTGTACAACCAAACCCACATCCCCCATAAAAACAAACCTACATCCGTACAACCAAACCCACCCTCCCATACAATCAAACCCACCCTCCCATACAACCAAACCCATATCCCCCATAAAAACAAGCCCACACCCACACAACCAAACCCACCCCCAAGTATAACCAAACCCACCCTCCTATACAATCAAATCCACCCTCTATACAACCAAACCCACCCCCATACAACCCCCACCCCCGTACAATCAAACCCATCCCCATACAAACAAACCCACATCCCCGTACAATCAAACCCATTCCGAACTACCAAACCCACCCCACTACAACCAAACCCACCCCCTGTACAATCAAACCCACCACCATACAATCAAACCCATACCTGTACAACCAAACCCACCCTCTGTACAACCAAACCCACCCCTGTACAAGCACTTTTCAAGTATATGTCTTCATAACAATTAATCCACTATTCCTGCAAAACCTTATATTTACAGGTATGTTAGAAACAATTTAAATTCTTTTAAAATTTAATTGCTTAGATTTTGTTAATCGTGACTTTGTTTTTTAAATAAATTAATAATAATATTCTAACACTGAGGTATGTGTGCATATTTTATTAATATAGTGAGAAATGCATTTAACATAAAATTTTCTTGTGACAAATGTGTTATGTACAGAGCATTATGATGTAGGGCACACATTATATCAGTGGTATAATGGGAGGGGTATATTATATCAAAGGTTAGTGGAACAACAGAAAATGCTGCTTGTCAATGTGGCTCCAAGCTGCAGTCTCCATTGAGGTTGTGGCTCAAACTTTGTTGTTTTTAGACTTAGTTAGTTTGTTTTTTAGGTTCAAAGGGATGGTTTTGGGGACAGTGAGGGGGAAGTTAGGAATCAGGTGAGGGTTAGGGATAGAGATGTGGGGGGGAAATCAGAGGACAGACCAGAGTCTAAGCCTTCGATCTACATTTAAATGTCAGTGACGTGTACGTCGGGTATCGGGCCTGCAGACTGGTGAGGATGAAGGCTGGAGTCATCAGCATGTTCTGGGATTGGAGTTCCATGCAGGTAGGAGTAACGATTGTTGGTGACCCTCTAGGTATACAAATACATAAATCATGAGCCGGGGATTCAAGGCCTAATGTTCGGGGTCCTGGCATCGGCCAATCCGAAACTCAAGGCTTTTTCATCATCATCAACGAGAACTGGTCAATACTGAAGACTGAAGCCTGAAGGTCGATTGGAAGTCCAGAATTCAAGGCTCAATGGCCAGAGCCCTGAGTCTGTGAACCTCTGTGAGTCCACTGGGGAAGTCAAAAGCTTGATTTATGCAAATTCAGAGCCTGCTGGAAGCCGAAGAAGACGGCCTGTCCTGGGGTTAGGGGACTGTGTAAGCGAATGAGTAGGTGGGAGGAATGGGGCTTGTTTTTCTGTTGTTGATTTATCACTTGGTACGTGCTGTTTTATTGTGTCCTGCTGAGCATCGTGGGTGCCAGAATGTATGGCGACACTTGCTGGCCGCTCCCAGCACACCCTAGGGTGAGCTGGTTGTCAACACTAATGACGCATTTCACTGTATATTTTGATGTACGCAGAATAACTAAATCTGAATCTGATTCTGAATCTAGAATGGGGTTTCCCAACCTGGAGTCTGTGGACCCCTCAGTTAATAGTAAGGCTCTATGGCATAAAAAAGGTTGGGAACGCCTAATCTAGAAAGGCTGTAGTTCAACTGAACAATCAGTCTAATAGTCTAAAAACTCCTCTTTCAAATTCTGGACAGAAACTACACAAGCTATTTGAGAAATTCATTCGGTCATTTCAAAACTGGTGGAACAAAATGTTTGCAAGGTTTACTATCAATATACATGCAAAATTAAAAAAAAAACATACTGTATTTTGTCCAAGGTGCTTTTTAATAAAATTGATGTGGCAGCTAAGGTGAAGCTGCAGAGACATCCCTCTGGGTGGAGGGGACAAGCTCATCACTCCTGCTCACTATTTCCACCCTGGGAGCTGCTAAGTGAAAAGTTATTGACAGAAGCAAAGATTATTTTCACCTTTGTCATCTGTCCAAATCAATGTGATGAACGGCAGGAGGGCTGTAGGACATCTGCAGCATCAGACTGAAGGTGAAAATTGTTCCCACATGTTCAGGCTCTGGACATAGCAGGCAATCAAATGAATAAGAAGGTGAACTATACCAGTAAATCATCTGGACATTCTTCAATGGGCACTTCTGGGAAAATGCATCCTGATAGCACTGGACACTGCCCTGACATTATGAGGATACATCAATGTTGAAGGTTCCATACAATAGAGAGGCATAAATCCATATGCAAATTCTTCCAGGGATCGTTGCAGTCTCATGTTGTAATTCAGCAAAATTGATGTGTAGCTTAGCAGCACAGATGAGGCATAAAAAGCAAGGAATACCCCATTTCTCTTCTGAGAAATGCTATAGGTCACAAGGTCATCACTCTGGTCTTCCTGTCCAATTAACTGCTGGTAATTGCTCTCTTTAATTAACTAACTAATATCTCTACAACAGAATAGGACACATCTTTGGCTTCACTTGGCTTCTTGGCACACGTCTCAGAAGGAAGGCAGAGCTATTAAAATTAACTGTTACATCAGAGAGGCAGAATTTGACTTCAGTTGACTGCTACTGTAGGTCAAGTGATCAATACTGAATTAATACGATTACAAGAACTGTAAGTCAGGATCTGTCCTCTCAATCCCACCATCCCCCTTCCCCACGGAGAAGGTAAAATTATCGGAAACTTGTTTTCTGACCCGGAAGAACACGGTCAATTTTAACAATGGGAATTCTATTGAGAAAGGATCTTCTGATCAAGAACAAACTATTCAGCTATAAATTGATGAGATCAGATATCATTTGCTTATCAAATGAACCATCTTCATCTTTCCATACTACTTGATTTACTTCTACCTGGATAACATTGTCATTTGCACTGAAATCAAGGAGAAACACAGAGTCTCTGAACCAGAGAATAGGTAGCTTCTCCAATGGTTAAGTGAAATGACACTCGGAGAACTGAATCAAGTTTTAAACTGCTGCATGTGGGGAGTAATACTCACGCCTGGGAAGCATGTCAAAGTAGGGGATGCTGAACTGATGTCTAGTAGCCCAGAGAACCTGATTAGTGAAAGAAGATGGGAGAATATTGAATTCTTCAATTTAAAAAAGAAACAATGTTTCGAAGTTTGTAGAAAACTAATGAATCATTAATGATATTGCTCTTATTTTAATCAAAGTTACTAGAAGACTGCTATTTTATCAAGTGGGCCATTGCAGTTTAGCAAAATACCTTCACCTTCCAAAGTTAGGTATGATCAGCAACAAATCCCAATCCTGCTGGTAACACACATACCTTAAGTCCATACAAAGCATCTGTAAGAACATAAGACACAGGAGCAGAATTAAACCATTCAGCCTATTGGATCTACTCTGCCATTGCTTCACAGTATCCCTCTCAACCCCATTATCCTGCCTTCTCCCTGTAACCTCTGACATCCTTACTAATCAGGAACCTATCAATCTCCACTTTAAGTATACTGAATGACAAGGCTTCTACAGTGGTCTGTGGCAATGAATTTCACAGATTCTCCACTCTCTGGCTAAAAAAAACTCTTCCTCATCTCTGTTTTAAACTGATGTCCTTGTATTCTGAGGCTGTGCCCTTTGGTCCTAAACTACCCCACAATCCTGAGATGAATCCTTGAATACCACTTCAAAAATGGTCAGGAATAATTTGGAGTGAATTTTGGAGGTTAGGTTCAGTATAAGTGTTTATTTAGCACTTCAAAATTAGTGTAAACATCTCACCTGATGAGGCTTTTTAGTTTGAATCACTGGTTCAACTTGCTCATCAAGATGTTGTACTTTCATCCTTTTGGTTTGGTATCTGCATGCTGGCACTCCATAAGTGTAGGATGCTGGTTGTGTTCGAAACCTGAAAAAGGCTTGTGCCCTTGTGTTGAGGGCTTTGGATAAGTGCTAATTCAACCTTGCGTACATCCTAGGTGCATGTTTTAAATTATCCCTAATATGTTGCTTGTGTTACGGATTCTATTTCTCTCTCAACTCAGTTCATTTCTTTCTATATTTTTCAGCTTGTCTGTATTTTTGTCATTCTCTAAGTGATATTTATTTGCAGGTGGAAGTTGATGGGTGATGGGTTTTGCATAGGCATGAGGCATAAATCTGTATTTTCTGTTGCATTGGTGGTTCCATGTGAAAGGAAATTGTGAATGATTACAGACAACATATTGTGATGGAGGATGTGGTGTATGGAACTGCATTATAGCAGGGGTTAGGGGAGCTATTTTTGTTAATCCAACTTTAGCCATGTCATTAAGAGAGTGGGAGGAGCTAAAGATGGCATCAGAAGTTTTTGTGGCCATGGACAACTTCTTCAAGTTCGTCCACAAAACAGTTTAAACTCCTGTTCTTGTGTCTCTTTTTGTCCTTTTCAACGTGGCTGGGGTCTGTCCGAGTCCATGATCTAAAGCTGTGCACAAACTATGTTCTTTACTGGTGGGGGGTTCTCGCCCTTCAGAACTCACCAAGTGGCCTGTACTTCAGGACCTCCAGATGTCCACCTTCATGGTGTGACCCTGTGGATGGCGAATTCCTTGACAATGATGCGGGAAATGGAAACATCGGGAGAGTGGGTAGAGTCTCTCTCTCTCTCTCTCTCTCTCTCTCACACACTCTCACTCTCTCTCATTCCCGAGGTGGGGGAACTTGAGCGACGCTACAGATTGTAACATTGAAACAGCGAGCTGCTGGCCTCTCCTCTCGCTGCGTTAGGAGCGATATCTCTCATTAGTGAGAGAGAGAGCCTGTTGAGATGCTAAAAGTCTGTGGTGGACAGTAGTTTTTGATGGACTCTAGATCATGTGACGCCAATCAAAGCTATCGGACAATTGATGCTAATGAGAGAGATAAGAGAGACAATGGAGAAACGTTCAAAATGTTAATAAGAGAGGAGAGAGGGATTAACGGAAAAGAAACACGATTCAGAATATTGACAGACCGGTTGCTTTGAACCTGAACTGTTTGAAGTTTGATGGACAGGCGATACCCCAGCAGGGGGATAAAAAGAACAGGTTCGCTAAGGCACGCGGCACACCATGAGACCACGAGACAACAAGACCCTGGAAAGAGCAGTGTGCCCCCACAAGTGGTGGGAGTTTGGAGGTCTGGTTCATGGGAACCGACCATAGGCTCACAGGGTGTAAAGCTACGATCGGTGGGAAGCTGGTGTGTGTGTCCGCCCTTGCCTGGGTGCCGGGTTCACTGCGGAAGAACAATCGTATCTGGAACAGAGGGGTCACAGTAGGTGACCACAGCGGGACAGAAGACATCAAAGGTCTGCCTGAACCAAATTGCATCCCCCCTCCTCTCTGCAACAGCACAACAGCGATTACTGCGAACTGCACTAAACTGAACTGAACTCTACGTCACTTAAGACTGATAATTTTACCCCTAGACTGCGATAGAGCTTGGTTGATTCCTATTACCCTAGTTCTGTGTATATGTGTGTATTATCATTGCTAGCCTGTCACATTTATATCCTTACGATTAGAGTACTGTACTATTTGGTTCTTTAATAAAACTTTATTAGTCCCTAGTAATCCAGACTCCAACGAGTGTTCCATTTCTGCTGGGTTGGCAACCCAGTTAGGGGGGTACATAACAATCATGACCTCTGGGGTTTGCTGTTGCTTGCATGGTGGGTGGTTGGGGGGTGGGAGGGGTTGCTTTTGCTGGAGCAAGTGGGGGAAGGTTGAATCTTTTCTTGCTGCTTTGTGGGGGTCTTTGGGGTACTGATGTTTTTCTGTCACTCTTTGGATCTTTTTCTCTCTGTTTCGAGGATATCTGTGAAGAGTAAGGATTTCAGGGTGTATCCTATATACATTCTCTGATATTAAATTGAACCATTGAACTATTGAAACTCCAGGGCTGACTTCCATTTGTTCCAGATTTGGAAACAGCTTCTTTCCAACTGTGATAAGACTGCTGAATGGATCCTGACCCGGATCTGGGCTGTACCCTCCAAATATCCGGACCTGCCTCTCGGTTTTTTTGCACTACCTTACTTTCCATTTTTCTATTTTCTATTTATGATTTATCATTTAAATTTTTAATATTTACTATTGATTTGTAATCCAGGGAGCAGGAAGCACAGAATCAAATATCGCCGTGATGATTGTATATTCTAGTATCAATTGTTTGGCGACAATAAAGTATAAAGTATAATATGGGTAAGCATAGCCATATCCAGCTGGACTATTAAGAGAAGCAATTTGAAGGTTTTGTAGCTGAAAGCTGCACGTCACATCTGAATTCTCCCAAAAACATTTAGGACCATAAGATACCAGAGCAGAATTAGGCCATTTGGCCCATTGAGTCTGCTCCGACACTATAGCATTGCTAATCCAATTTTCGTCTCAGCCCCAATTTCCCTTCATGCCCTGACTAATCAAGAATCCATCAACCTCTGCCTTAAAAATACATAAAGACTTGGCCTCAACAGCTGTCCATGGCAAAGAACTCCAAAGATTCACCACTCCCTGGCCACAGAAACTCCTCTTTATCCCCGCTCCTAAAGGACACCCCTCCACTCTGAGGCTGTGTCCTCTGGTCCACAGGAAACATCCTCCCCATATTCACTCTATCAAGGCCTTTCACCATTCAATAGGTTACAATGAGGTCACCCCCACCAATTCCTCCAAACTCCAGTGAATACATTGTACAGTATATACAATATATAATACATTGTATACAATATACATTGTCTTTTATCAGTCTATACGCCAACTCTACTACTTCAAGTATGTACCTCTACCTCCGTCCATATAAAGGGTCTCAAGTTGAAGCATCAACTGTCAATTTCCTTCAATAAATGCTGTTTGACCCGTTGAATTCTTCCAGCAGTTTCTTTTTTGCTCCAGATATCAGCCTGTGCCATCTACCCATCCCTTGTCAAGTCCCTCGCAATACTTGATTCTAACTGTGCACCCACACTCTTTCTCTATTTCCACTGCACCCTGTCTCACACTTTAAATACTGCCTTGCCTTTGAGTTTGTTTCTCCATTTTGTTCACTTTAACCAATAAACTAGAATCAGCTTTTGCAGGATTCAGTGTATTAGGCATTGAGGAAGTTTGCATTGTTAATAGAGCATAAATCGTGACTTTAACAGATGGATCTCAGATCCTTGCATGGTTGTGTGATGCAGCTCTGGAATTCACCTCTTGAACTCCTTTGGTAATTTATTTGTTCTATCTTTGTACACCTTCAAAGCTTCCAGCGTGTGATAATGAGCACAGCTAAGTAATTTGTCATTATATTCCCTCATCAAATATATGTGCAGAGCTATGTAATTTCCTTTCAAATGATTACATTTGTGTTGAAGCTAATGTCCTAATATCTGATCTATCCTTATTTGCTCAGTAGTTCCATTAAAGCTGTGTCTCCTCTTTCATTCAGCTCTTCTTTAATTACCATGTGGTCATCTCCTACTGGGAATGATTTCATTCTGTATTCACCAACATCTGTCACATCACATGTCCTTACTCCATACAGCTCCTATCTACCAAACTTCAGTATGCCTCTTATTTCAGTACTCCATTTTATGATTCTGACCACTGCTTTCAATAAGGCACTACCATGTTTTCACTGGTCAGTAACTAATCTGTGACTATGTCTTCTTTCTTAGATTTTAAATAAATAATTGCAATCACCCACAGGAAAATTTGTCTGTAACCTTAATGAGCTAATTGACATTCAGACAGAAATACATCTCAAAAACATGAATTGGTTAATGGATGAAATTGTTTGGGAGGACTGGCAATTACTTTCATTTTGTGTTCTCTTTGGTTGCTGACTGGTTCTTGTCAGAGCATTAAGTTAGCATGGATCTATCAGGTAGATTTAGTCAATCCTCAGCAGATTTTAGCCCACAGCAATATCTACTTTATATATTAAACACATTATTTTACATCCCATCTGGCCTGGGAAAAAATTCACACTTCATTATCAAACCGTTTATTGTTTCTACCAAAGTCAGTTTCGTATTGCTAAAGATGGTTCTTTTTGCTCCCATTCTTGTTACTCGGATTGTCCCTATTTGTCTGGTTGCTATCGAGGCCCATCTTGTATTTTGTACCCAAAGCTCATAAACCTTATTATAACTATATCCATCAATTATTCAAGGAAGATGTTCTTCAAATGTGTAGTTTTCTTCACAATAAACAATTGTCTGCTTCTACCTGAGTTAATTCTGGAGTTAGGGATGTCTGTAATTAACTGAATTTATCTTTCCCTCTGCAAAGTCTTTACCATCAAAACAAATAAAAGTTAACACAGTATACTCAGATCAAGGTTTTTGATATTATAATTGTATTAGATGTCAGCACCTAAATGCTATACAAATGTTGAATACTTGAAATGTAACTTTTATCAAGTTATATGATTACCATTCTAGGAATCTTAACTGATGCTTGAAATTCTAAGATTGGACATTTGTCAATGATTTTTGGTCTTTTGCCATATTCTTAATAAGTTTGAATCTTGAATAAGAAAAATCTTGACTAAAACTGCAATGATATTGATTTTCCCCAGCATTCATTTACCCATTTAACTATTCTACTCTAACTTTGTTTTGCTTGATTTTGTTATCATCTATACTTCTCTAGATTTTCCTCTTGTGGTTCTTCCAATACTGTATTTCATGGATTCTACTCTTAATGGTCTTGTTGTTATTAATCTATGACTTGGAACCTTTCTTAAATTCCAAATCAGAGAAAAATTTACATTGTTTTTTGATGTAATTGAGATTCTCCTTTAAATTTCTCAAATTTCCTACCTTATGAAATGAGGCCACTTGGCCCATCAAGTTAATGTTAATACCCTGGGAGCATTCTTATCAGTTCCATTTGCCCACTTATTTTCCTGTAATTATTTTTCCCTTTCTGTCCTGTCAAGTGCCCCAATCTCTCCCTATTCACCTGTCACTCACCAACATTAGGTATAATTTACAGCAACTTATTAACTTGGAAGTCTTTAGGATGTGGGAAGAAATTGGAGAATCTGACGTAAAGCCTCATGGCCACATGGAAACACTGCAAGAAGACATAAGGCCAGGGTTGCTGGAGCTGAGGTTTAAATGTTATGCATTGAGAGCTTCACACAGACCTGTGCCACTTCAAAAACAAGCTATTACTCCAACGAAGAATTCAATTAAACTACATCATCAAATGTTATTCATACAAAATCCATAGAGAGTGAATACTCATTCATAGAAGACTTCTTTAACACTGAGTAGTAATATACAGTATAATGAGTGAAAAGTTCTGCAATGATTAAATTAAGATCTGTGACGTCTCCTGTTCTTATGATCTTCCAGTTCTGAGGTCTGGGAAGAAATAATTTAAGTAGATTTGCATTTTAACTACCAGCCTGAGTCCAGTAGTTTCAACGTGACTGTTCTAATTACATGAAAGATTATATTGTGACTTCCTAAAAAGCTATACTCTAATATTGAATCAGATTTCAACTCACCTGAGGAATGTGATCTTCTCTCACAAAGATTGGATATTGCATCACCTGAAGTGTAATTCTAGCCTGATATCAAATCAAAAGTCACAGATGTTCATACATTAATGATGTCCCACAATAATCAGATAATACTCTATTTGGATATTCACTCTCAAATTATTGGACTCAGAACAGCAGTTAAAATATACCTACAGCAAAGTTAATTTCTCCCATTCCTGAAAACAGCAAGAATGTAAGGAACAGGAACAGGAACAGGATTAGGCTGTTAAACACCCAAAACCTGAACAGCCACTTAATAGAAGTATGGTAGATCTTCAGGCTTAACAGCATCTTCCTACAATATTTATTAGTTTAATATCCTGAAGTCTATTGATTTCTCTTTTGATCACTTTCCGTGATTGAGTACTTCCGGGCAGAGAATTCCAGAGTCATTAAATTCAGGGTGCAGTGGTTTCTCCTAACTTTAGTTTTAAATGGCCTACTCCTTTATTTCGACACTATACACTGTTATAGCTTATAAAACAGTTTAATCCGGGGAAACATCCTTTCAAAATCTACACAAAATTCTGGAAGATCTCAACGGGACAGGCAGCATCTAAGGAGGGAAATAAAGAGTTGACACTTTGGCTGACTGTTTATTTTCCTCTATAGTTGCTGCCTGACCTGATGAGAGCCTCTAGCATTTTAACTGCGTTGCTCAACATTTCCTACAAACTGTAGAATCGTTTGTGTCCCTAAATCTACCATTTCAAGCTCACCAATAAAATCAGAATATTCCAAAGAGGCTACATTTGATTCGTCAGGACTCTGCTCGCTAGTCTCTCCTCTTTAGTAACAGAAGCTATGGTAACTGGACTATATTTTCATGCTTTTTTTTAGAAAATAAAGATTAGCTTTATTTGTCATGTGTTCATCAACACATCAGAACAGTGCAAGGATGAGCTGGGAGCAGCCCACGAGCCTCACTATGCTTCCAGAACCAACATAGAATGTCCACAGTTTACTAATGCGTAGGTCTTTGGAATGTGGGAGGAAACCGGAGCACCCAGGGGAAACCCATGTGGTCATGGAGTGAATGTACAATCTCCTTACAGACGGTGATGGGAACTGAAAGCCGACTGCGGGCACTGTAAAGTGTTACAATAACCACTATGCTACCTTGCTGTCCCATTGCTTGGATAAGGAGAGCAAATTTGTTCACAATTCCCCAAGTGATTGTGTCAGGAAATGTAGAGAAGGCTTGACCCAAAAGCAGAGCGGCGGAGATGATTCAGTAATGAATGATAACTTTAATTGCAAAAATAACAAGCCATGAGGGGCCATAAAATAAGAATGAATAGATACCAAACACCACAGGCAATGAGGTAACTGAAGGCTAGGAACGACTGGCTGGTTTGTTGGGTGTACAAGGACTGTGGCTAAGAGATGGGTTTAAATAGGCTACAGGTGATGAGTTGGAAACAAGTAGAAGGTGACTTCAGTTAGCTTGGTGAGGACTGGGATGTCCCTGCCTGTGCAGGCCTGAGAGGAGCTGCCCTCCAGCCACCACCCCCCAGAACCCCGACAGCGGCTGGCATCTGATAGCACAGGACCTTCCAGATGGCTACAATGGAAGTCCAAGATGAAACTGGAAAGCACCCAAGACCTCTCTTCCGGGCCATACTTTTCTCAGTCGACCGGATTCTGCGCGAGAATGTGAATCCATCAACCGGTGTACTGTGTACACTGGACCACCTTCCACCATCCCAGGTTCCGGAGGTGCAGACTCAGCTGGGTTGGGTGGTCCATGGACAACAGGTTTGAGACAGGACACGTGGAAGGCAGGTGTGATCCTGAGGGACGGTGGCAGCTGGTGATGGTAAGTGGCTAGATTGATGCCATCGGTAATCTTGAAGGAGCCAATGAACAGGATCGGGAGCTTGTGAGAGTCGGTGCTCAGGGGCAGATCTTGGCTGGATAGCCAGAAAGGTCTGGCTGGGCACCGCCTGTGGTTGCCCTATTGGCAGTAAGCATGGTTGGCAGCAAGATGACCCTCTGTGCCCTCTTCGAAGCATTCTGCCAATGACGAACTAGGGCCCTGGAAGATAGAACCTCCACTGTTGGCTCCTCCACTGGGATCAATGGGAGTTGGTAGCCATGAAGCACTTCAAAGGGTGACATACACATGGCAGAGGGTGTGCATAGATTGTGGAATAGTCTGGCCCAGAGCAGATATTTCTTCCAAGCAGAAGGGTTAGAGGTGTCAAAGCATCACAGAAACTTCTCCACTTGCTGACTGGCTCCTCCAGACTAACCACTGGTCTGTGGATGATAGCCAGAGGACAAACTCACTGAGGTGTGGAAGAAGAAGCAGAAAACTTGCTAGAAGCAGAAGATGATTTGTGGGCCCCAGTTGGCACAGTGTACTGAGGGAAACCTTGGAGATGAATAACATGTTGGACCATAAGACACAGGATCAAAATTAGGCCATTTGTTTCATCAAGTCTGCTCCACCCTTCCATCATGGCTGATTTATAATCCCTCTCAACCCATTCTCCTACCATCTCCCCATAACCTTTGATGCCCTGACTATCAATCTCCACTTTAAATATTCTCAGTGAATTGGACTCCACAGCTGTCTGTAGCAGTGAATCCCACAGAATCACCCACTTCTTTCTAAAGAAATTCCTCCTCATCTCTTATCTAAATGGATATCCCTCTTTTCTGAGGATGCCCCTGCTGGTCCTAGACTCATCCATTATAGGGAACATCCTCTCCACATCCACTCTATCTAGGACTTTGAATATTAGTTAGGTTTCAATGGGATCCCCCTCATTCTTCTAAACTCCAGTGAATATGCGCCCAGAGCTATCCAACATTCCTCATATATTAACCCCTTCAACCCCAAATCACTTTCATGAACCTCCTTGAGACTCTCTCCATCTTTTCTTAGATAAGGGGCCCAGAATTACTCACAATACTCCAAGTGCATTCTGACCAAGGCCTTACAAAGCCTTGGCATTAGATCCTTGCTCTTACATAGCAGTCCTCTCAAAATAAATGCTAACTTCGCATTTGCCTTCCTTACCACCAACTCAACATGCGAGTTAACCATTAGGGGATCCTGCACAAGGATTCACAAGTGCTTCTGCACCACTGGTTTTTTGAATTTTCTCCCCGTTTAGAAAATAGTTTACACCTTTATATCTTCTAACAAAGTGCATGACCATACACTTCCCTACACTATATTCCATCTGCCACTTTTTTTCCCATTGCCCCAATCTGTTGAAGTAAGTGGAAAAGGCAGTGCCCCGCGGCAGTTTGGAGCTCTGAGCAGTGCCCAATCGTAGCGATCAGAAGCCTGAGAAGACATAGGTTCACCGATTGAATAGAAAAGGCAGTGACTCGCAGCTGCTTGGATCTTTGAGCAGCACCCAGTCAGTAGATTGCAGGCCTGAGAAGATGTATTTCACACAGATTCACTGATTAAAACAGGTAGCGACATGCAGCAGTTTGGAGCTTTGAGCGTCAGTCAATTAGCGTTTGGGATCATTGGCAAGAACAAATTAAAGTAAAGCAGGGACAAGTGGAGTGGCCCTCATTAGAGTGGACAGAGTTAGAGTGGGGATTTTGAGGCTTTAGCTCTTTGAGGCTTCAGCCAGGTGAGGCTTTAGTCAGAGAAGGAAAAAAAAGCTACAGGTAGAGTTTTTTCTCTCCTCACAGTTTAGTGTTCTTTCTTCTTTATATTTGCTAAGTTAGAACAGTACAGGTGCCAGGTAGGATGGCAGAATGCTCCTTGAGGGATGTGGTAGGACCGGGAGACCTCCAGTGTCCCTGATGACTTGACCGGCAAGAAGTGCATCCAGCTGCAGCTTCTAACAATCTGTGTTAAGTAGTTGGAGCTGGAACTAGATGAACTCTGGATTATTTGGAAGGCTGAGGGGATGTTAGATAGGACATTTAGAGAGGTAGTTACACACAAGGTGCAGGACACAGGAAACTGAGTGAAAGTCAGGAAGGGGAAAGGGGTTAAAGAGCCAGTGCAGAGTACCCCTGTGGCCATCCCCCTCAGCAACAAGTATACCACTTTGGACACTGTTGGGGGAATGACCTAGCAGAGGAAAGTCACAGCGATCGGGTATCTGGTACTAAGTCTGATTCTACAACTCAGAAGTGAAGGGGAGAGAAGAGGCAAGCTGTAGTGATAGGGGATTCGTTAGTTAGAGGACCAGGAAGGAAGTTCTGTGGATGAGAATGGGATTCCTGGATGGTACGTTGCCTCCCCGGGTGCCTGGGTCTGGGTCCTCTTGGATCAAGTCCTCAGCATTCTTAAGTGGGAGGGGGAGCAGCCAGAGGTCGTGCTCCATGTAGATATCAATGACATAGGTAGCAAGAGTGACAAGGTTCTGCACAGGGAGTTCAGGGAGTTGGGTGCTAAGTTAAAGGGCAGAACCTCCAAGGTTGTGATCTCTGAATTGCTACCCATGCCACATGCTTGTGAGGCCAGAACTAGGAAGATTATACAGTTTAACATATGGCTAAGGAGTTGGTGTAGGAAGGTGAGCATAATATTTTTGGATCATTGGACTCTCTTCCAGGGAAGGTGGGACCTGTACAGAAGAGATGCTTTGCACCTGAAATGGAAGGTGTTTAATATCCTAGCAGGAAGGTTTGCAAGTGCTGCATGGTGGGGTTTTAACTAGAGTTGCCAAGGAATGGGAACCAGAATGCCAGAAGCAGTAGGTGGAGAGGTTGTGCAGGCAGATGTTGTTACGACCTCAGACAAAGTCAGGAATCTAAAGGTTGAACGTGGTGTGACTGACGTACTGAGCTGCATACACTTCAATGCAGGAAGTATCTAAGGAAAGGCAGATGAGCTCAGGGCATGGATCAACACCTGGAATTATGATAGCTTAGCTATTAGCGGGACTTGGCTGTAGAAGGAGCAAGACCAGCAGCTCAATTTTCTGGGGTTCCGTTGTTTTAGACGTGATAGAGTGGAAGGGATTAAAGTAGGGTGGGTGGTATTACCAGTCTGGGAAAATGACACAGCAGTGCTCAGTCAGGACAGACTGCATAACTCGTCTAATGAGGTGTTATGGATGGAACTGAGAAATAAGAAAGGGACAACCACATTAGTGGGCTATATTACAGACCACCCAACAGTCTTAGGGATTTAGAGGAACAAATTTGCAGAGAGATCGCAGACTGTTGCAAGAAACATAATGCTGTTATGGTAGGTATTTTAGCTTTCCACTGTAAAAGGACTACATGGGATAGAGATTATCAAATGTGTTCAGAAAAGTTTCCTTTATCGGTATACAGAAGTCCCAATGAGAGAGTGTGCAATGCTTGATCTGCTATTAGGGAATAAGACAGAGTAGGTGAATACTTTGCATTAATTTCAAAGTAAATACGCAGAACAATAAGTCTAGTTCACAGTCTAAGATTCTAAATTGGAGAAAGGCCAATTTTGATGGTATCAGAAATGATCTGGCAAGTGTGGATTGGGACAGGCTGTTTTATAGCAAAAATGTATTTGGAAAGTAGGAGGCCTTCAAAGGTAAAATTTTGAGAGTGCAAAACTTGCATGAGTCTGTCAGAATAAAAGGTAAAGATAACAAATGTAAGGAACCTTGGTTTTCAAGAGATGTTGAGGATTTGGTTCAGGAAAAAAGGAGGTGCATAGCAAGTATAGGAAGGTAGGAACAAATGCAAGAAATGCAGGTATAACAAATGCAAGAGAACACTTAAGAAAGAAATCAGGAGGACTAAAAGAAAGCATGAATTTGCCCTAGCGGACAGGGTGAAGGTGAATCCTAGGGAATTCTACACATATTTTAAGAGAAAAAGGATTGCAAGAGACAAAATTGGTCCTCTGGAATGGTAATCCATGTGTGGAGCCAAAACAGATGTGGGAGATCTTAAATACAGTTTTTGCACCTGTATTTACTCAGCAGATGGATACAGGGTCTATAGAAGTGAGGCAAAGCAGCATCAACTTCATGGACCCTGTACAGATTACAGAGGATGAGGTGTTCTTCTTCTTTTTTAGTAATTCTCTAAACATAAACCAGGAAATTATAGGCTAATGAGTATGACATCAGCTATGGTAAAGTTATTGGAAGGTATTCTAAGGGACTGGAAGTATTACGTAAGTATTTGGATAGACATGGACTGATTAGGGATAGTCAGCATGGCTTTGTGCGTGGTAGGTCATGTTTAACCAATCTTATAGAGTTTTTCAAGGAAGTTACCAGGAAAGTTGATGAAGGCAATGCAGTGGATGCTATCGACATGGATTTCAGCAAGGTGTTTGACAAGTTCCCGCATGGGAGGTTGGACAAGAAGGTTCGGTTGCTTGGCATTCAAGAGGAGGTAGTAAATTGGATTGACATTGGCTTTGTGGGAGAAGCCAGAGAGTGGTTGTAGATGGTTGCCTCTCTGACTGGAGGCTGTGACTAGTGGTGTGCCGCAGGCATCGGTGCTAGGTCCATGTTTGTCATCTCTATCAATGATCTGGATTATAATGTGATTAACTGGATCAGCAAATTTGCAGATGTCACCAAGACTGGGTGTGTAGTGCACAGTGAGGAAGGCTATCGTTTGCAGTAGGATCTGGACCAGTTGGAAAAATGGGCTGAAAAATGGCAGATGGAATTTAATGCAGACAAGTGTGAGGTGTTGCACTTTGGGAGGACAAACCAGGGTAGGTCTTACACAGTGAACAGTAAGACATTGAGGAGTGTGATAGAACAAGGGGATCTGGGAATACAGGTACATACTTCATTGAAAGTGGCATAACAGTAGATAGGGTCATAAAGAAATCTTCTGGCATATTGGGCTTTATAACCTGGGTTATAAGGAAAGATTGAATAGGTTTGGATTTTATTGCTTGGAACATAGAAGATTGGGAGGAGATTTAATAGAGGTATACAAAGTTATGAGGGGTATATATAGGGTAAATACAAGCAGGCCTTTTCCACTAAGGCTGGGTGGGACTACAACCAGAGGTCATGTGCTAAGGGTAAAAGGTGAAAACTTTAGGGAAAACATGATGGGAAACTTCACTAATAGGGTTACAAGAGTGTGGAATGAATAGCCAGGACAAGTGATGCATGCAAGCTTGATTTCAATTTTTGAGATAAATTTGGATAGGTACATGGATGGCAGGGGTATGGAGGGCTACAGTCCCTGGGCAGGTGTATGGGAGTAGGCAGTTTAAATGGTTTGGCATGGACTAGATGGGCTGAAGGCCTTTTTTCTGTGCTGTAGTTTTCTATGACTCTATGCTTCTGCAGAGTCACAGCTTCCTCAACACTGTCTGTCACTTCACCTGCAAACGTGGCCATAAAGCCATCAATTCTGTCATCCAAATCATTGACATAGAGTATAACGTGAAAAGAAGTGGTCTTAATACCAACCCCTGTGGAACACCACAAGTCACTGCCAGGCAACCAGAATCGGCCCCCTTATTCCCATTCTTTGCCTTCTGCCAGTCAGCAAATCTTCCATTAATGCTAGTGGAATACCACCGACTCTTATGTTGTTAAGTAGTGTCGTGTGTGGCACATTGTCAAAGGCCTTCTGAATATTCAAGTAAACAACATCCACTGACTCTCCTTTGTCTACCCAGCCAGTTATTTCCTCAAAGTGTTCCAACAGATCTTTTAAGCAGGATTTCCCCATAAGGAAACCATTCCGACTTTGGTCTATTTTATCATGTGCCTCCAAGTACATTGAGACCTCATCCTTAATAATGGATTCCAACATCATCCTATCTACTGAAGTCAAGCTAACTGAACTTTAATTTCCTTTCTTCTGCCTCCCTCCCTTCTTAAAGAGTGGAGTGACATTTGCAATGTTTCTGTCCTCTGGAATAATGCCAGAATCTAAAGATTCTTGATAGATCATTACGAATGCCTTCACAATTTCCTTAGCTATCTCTTTCAGAACCCTGGTGTGTATTCCATCTGGCCCAGGTGACTTATCTACCTCCATACTTTCAGCTTCCAAAGCACCTTCTCCTTAATAATAGCAACTGCATTCACTTCTATCCCCTGATATTCTCGAACTCTGGCATACTGCTCATATCTTCCACAGTGAAGACTGATGAAAAGTACTTATTACGTTCATCTGCCATTTTTTGCCCCCATTGCTATCTTTCCAGAGTAATTTGACAGCGGTCCGATATCCAGCCTGGCCTCTCTTTTTCTCTTCAAATATCTGAAAAACCTTTAGTATCTTCTTTTATATTTTTGGCTAGTTGATCTCATAGTTCATCTTTTCTCTCCCTATGACGTCTTTAGTTACCTTCTGCTGCTTTTTAAAAGATTACCAATCCTCTAAATTCCTCTTAATTCCATTGTTTCCAGAGGTGCCACTTTCAAAATTCTGGAATATAGACCATAAGGTCTTTTGGATTTGTCAGTTTCTGGCTTATTAACTTTCTAGAAGTATGACTTTGCTAATACTAATTATTTTATTCAATTACCTGTACTTGCCAATGGTTCTCTGCTATATAAAGGGAGCGTTTTTGATTTCCCATGTGAAAAACAGAGAAGGCATTCCTTCAATTCCTCAGCCCAAATGATTCCTGAAATGTTTCGGATCTCCACTCATTAAATATATTTATTTATTAAATATTTAAAATATTTATTTGTTTTGAGGCTTTTTGTGTGGTAACCTTATCACTGCTGACAGTATTTATGGCCTCCCTCCTTGTCATGGTCCGGTCCGTGAAGTCTGCATTCTGGTTCATGGTCCGGACCATCAATCCTTGTCCGGGTTTTCCTGTTTTCTCCCTTGTTCTGATGGGTGCCTTAATTGAGGCACCTGATTCTCGTCGTGGGCTGGCACATAAATACCTCTCAACCCAAGGATCCCCTGTTGGACTGTTCTGTCCCCTTCCCCTTCCCCTTCCCCTTCTCCTTCTCCTTCTCCTTCTCCTTCTCCTTCCCCTTCCCCTTCCCCTTCCAGCCTCGCCTGCATCCCCGTCCAGTTCAACCACCGGAGTGAGACTGGAGCCAGCCACGCATGCCAAGATAAGGAACTATCTATCGTTGAGTTTGAAACTATCTCTTTGTGTCCCCGTGTTTAGCGTCCATGTCAAAGAAGAGTCCCAGCCCTAGGTCCTGTTCCCTAGGAGGGGTCCTGACTCTGTGGAGCCCCAGCCCTAAGTCCTGTTCCCAAGGAGGTGTCCCGGCCCCGCGTCCTAGAAAGGGTCCTGGCCCTGCGTCCTAGGAAGGGTCCTGGCCCTGCGCTCCAAGGAGGAGTCCCGGTTCTGTACCCAAGAGCCTAACCAAGCTGAGTCCAACAGCCGAGCCAAATCTAGTTCAAGAGCCTTATCCAGTCCAGGAGTTCCCTTGTCCGATCCAGGAGTTTTCTTGTCCAGTCCAGGAGTTCCCTTGTCTAGTCCAAGCCACGTCCAAGAACCTCATGCTGTCCAAGACAAGGCCCTGTGTTCTCATCCTGTCCATGTGCCTCGTCCTGTGCAGGAGTTCCAGGTCCAGTCCTGTAGCCTAGCCACATCCAGTCCTGTAGCCACGTCTTGTCCTTGCCTAGATCCAGGGCCCAAGCTGGAGTCAAGATCCAGCTTCTGCGTCCCTGTCCAGTCTCTGGCTCGGAGTCCTAGCCCAGGCTCCTAGTTCCAAGTTCCTTGTCCCGGTCCCGCTTTCCTAGTCTTGGTCCTAGCCCAGGCTCGGTGTCCTTGTTTCGTCCGGGTCCTGTGTCCATGTCCAGCATCGTTTCTTCTTGACTCCCCTTGCTTTTTGATAAACCTTGTCCTGTTCCTAGTACTTCAGTGTCTGTGTCTTGCTTTTGGGTCTGCCATCAACACCCCCTTATCACTACCCTTCCACAGCATGGAGCTCCTTCCTCACTACCCTTTTCACAGTGTGGAACTACCTTTTCACTACCTCTTCCGAGGTGCGGCAATCTCAGATCTCTGCCCTTCCTTCAGCCACATTCCCTCCTCACCACCCCTCCCACAGTACGGTGCTCCCTCCTTGTTGCCCTTTCCATGTGGTCTCTGGGGACTGGACTTATGGACCTCTGTCCGTTCCACTGAGTGATCCGTCTCGTTTTATCCTCCCAGCGGCCGGCAGAGACAGAGGCCCATACAGCTGGAATTCCCAGCAATTCTCGGATCGTCAGGCGGGAGAGTCGGGAGCAGAACCCAAGTTACGGACAGTCGCCTCCAGCAGCAGTAAGACCAGTGTTTCTTCCTGACTCCCCTTGCTTTTTGATAAACCTTGTCCTGTTCCTAGTACTTCAGTGTCTGTGTCTTGCTTTTGGGTCTGCCATCAACGCCCCCTTATGACACTTCTAACACTTTCACCTTCTGTGTAGTTCTGCTTTGCCACTTGGCTCTTTGCCTTGGCTTTGTAATTGAGGATAATTAATATAATTATTCTAACTTTACCTTATTTGGGAATCCTGGAAGTATTTTGTATTTATCTGTCAATTAATTTCCTTCACTTTTGGGTCTTGCGGCACATGAAATTGAATAATGTGTTCCCTGATGACTTCTCTTTGTGTCACCTTCCTGTCAGCTTGAAGCAATTTGGTCATTCTCCTCTCACCTCTCAGAACTGCTCTTCAGCGGATGGAATGTTTTTGGTTTTTTTTTGCACCCTTCTCTATAAATCCTGAAGACTGTTGTGCATGAAAATCCCAGGAGGCCAGCAACCTCTGGGCTACTCAAACCACCCTGCCTGGCACCAGCAATCGTTCCACGTTCAAAATTACTTCGATCACATTTCTTTCTGGTGCTGATGTTTGGTCTGAACAAGGACTGAACCTTTTGACTATGTATGTGTGCTTTTATGCATTGAGTTGCTGCCACATGATTGGCTAATTAGATATTTACATTATGGACCAGGTGTACGGGTGTACCAAATAAAGCAGCCACTGATTTACACTGATAAAAAGGAGGACTGTAGTAAGACACATCATAATGCAACAGGCTTCTGACTCAGAATAGAGGAATCTTGGGTGACATTTGATTAAACTCCCCTCTGCGTAGTAAAAAGACAGATTTTATTCCTAATTTTATTAATTTTTTTAAAGCTACGACTGCTCGAAGCGTGCCGGGGATCAGCTGGGATATTGCTTTATAAATAAGAAAGCAGTGTGATATTTATGCGGCAATTGGGTTGCCCGCTGGGCGTTGATTAGACGCCTCGGTGCAGGAAGTGAAATACTATAAATTCACATCTCGTCACAGAGTTTTCAGTAATCACAACACTACTGCGAGTAAAACCATGCTGAACTAACGCTCCGACAAGGCAATAACCTGAGACCATCAGGAAAAATCGTCGAAATGAAGAGCAGTTCTCAAATGCAGATTATCCTGGTCGTCTGCTGTTTGAGTACTTTCAGCTCAGGTGCGTCGCTTTTCAAGTTACTTTTAAGTTTAAGGATGTACAGTAAAACATTACATTTTTTTTAGGTTTTCCAAACTGAGCTTAAAATGCAGATGTTACGCAAAAGTGGTACATTCACTTCACGAAGAACAATGCCTATCCTGACTGTACAACAGTTTAATTTACCAGAATAAACTGTCAAATCACATTTTCACCATCCAGACTTTTGTGTTAGGTTGAAGTTTTGATGTACAACTTTCCGAGGTTAATTACTTCAGATAATGCCGTTGCTCTATGGAAGTATGGTTGCCAAGGACGATCTCTATCAGTGACTGTATTGCGGTCGGTGGTTAAAGTAAGATTTTGACACATTATGTTATTCTCAGCCCCAGGGAAGATGGGGCCAAGCAGGCAACTGATCTTATTGACTTCATTGTATCGTGTTAGAGATGTTTGCCATTAAAACTTGCAGCTATAGTTAGATTTTTATGCGACGTTAGCTTGGAAAATTATTTTGATCCGAATATTCACCGTGAGGCGATAATAATGGATATTACACTTAAGGGGAATGCGCTCAGTTTCATTTTGGATTGGAAAGGAAAAACTTGCAAGCTTTTGCCACCAAATCAAACGCACCAGAGTTTAAAGGAATAAGTTTGGGGAATATAATATGTCCTGTTTAGATCTGACCCATCTAGTTTCGGAAAGAGAACGCCGGGAGAACGCAATAGTTTGTGGATTCATAAATAAATAACTCGTCGCTACAACCAACATGCCTATCAACACTAATCTCATTTGGCAGCGATTGTCTCATTTCCCTTTACCTTTCTTTTCCATGTACCTGTCCAAATGCCCTTGAAGATTATAATTGTACCTGCCTCTCTCACGCTTCTGGCAGCTCCCTCCGTAATTCCATCGTCCGCCACGTCCCTTTATTTCTCTCTTATTATTTGTGTAAAGATGTATAGATCCCAAGATATTTGTCAAAAACTACGGTCATAAATTCCGTATTATAACTGTTTTGCAGTTAATGCATAATAATCCCCCATACATAGTATTGGTTATAATGCTCTCTCAGATTTCAACCTCCTATCAATTATTTAGATTACCTAAACACCAATCGTGGGACAGGTAAGATGAAACACTGGTCACCAAAGATACGTGGTACCTTCTTGCGTACACACAAGGAAATTAAAAATGAGTCATTACTGCAGTGGAGGGACCATGCCTTTAAGAGTTTCTCAATCATTATGCCATTCAATAGATTTAAATAAAACAAAGTAGGTTTTTATGAGCTATTTTGGGTGAAATTATTGCAGCGCAAGAAGGTATGAGTGGACAATTATTTTCCTCAATTCTATTAGAAACTTGTAAGTGATTTTAAATACATTCTCTGCTTTTTGCTTTCACTTTTCTACTAAGAATATTATGAGAATCTGTTGATGAAGCTTTTGGGATGTGTATCTCCTGTTGGAAGCAAATTAGGATTGCTTTTGTACTGAAATTATTATTTGTGTTGCCTTTTCTGAGTTTGCATCACCAGTGTAACTGAACCTGTTTGATGTCATATAGTATACGTGAACTTTACAGATCAATTTTTTGGTTCATGGATGCATTGCCAGCGGTTCTTCAGTAATCTGATGGCCACTGTTTGAAAAATATCTCCATTAATCACAACTCCCTCATTCGCTCTCAATCTCCTGCAATCTCAGCAACTCATCACCATTTCCTCATTCTACCTCTCTTCCCATTCTGAAAACTCTCTTTTCTTTAGATTTTATTTTAAGACAACAAACCAGCTGAACAAAAGGAATTAAAAACCATACATACCCTCCTCCCTCCAAGTAACCCAGCTCACAATCACAGGCAGGTACAGCACTGGAACTTTGGGGACTTGCAATGATGGAGACGGTGTCGCAATGGGTTGTTCAAACATACGAGTCTGTGTATTCTGATTTCTTTCTCAACACGTGTGTTCTTTTATTCTCTCACTCCATCCTCCTGCCACCCCACTAGGAATAGGGTTCCCCTTGTCCTCACCTACCACCCCACCAGCCTCTGGGTCCAACATATTATTCTCCATAACTTCCACCACCTCCAACGGGATCCCACCAGTAAGCACATCTTTCCCTCCCTCCCCCCATTTTCCGCAAGGATCGCTCCCTATGTGACTCCCTTGTCCATTCGTCCCCCCCAACCCTCCCCACCGATCTCCCTCCTGGCACTTATCATTGTAAGCGGAACAAGTGCTACACATGCCCTTACACTTCCTCCGTTACCACCATTCAGGGCCCCAGACAGTCCTTCCAGGTGAGGCAACACTTCACCTGTGAGTCGGCTGGGGTGATATACTGCGTTCGGTGCTCCCGATGTGGCCTTCTATATATTGGCGAGACCCGACGCAGACTGGGAGATCATTTCGCTGAACACCTACGGTCTGTCCACCAGAGAAAGCAGGATCTCCCAGTGGCCATGCATTTTAATTCCACGTCCCATTCCCATTCTGATATGTCTATCCATGGCCTCCCCTACTGTAAAGATGAAGCCACACTTAGGTTGGAGGAACAACATTTTATATTCCATCTGGGTAGCCTTCAACCTGATGGCGTGAACATTGACTTCTCGAACTTCCGCTAATGCTCCACCTCCCCCTCGTACCCCATCCGTTATTTATTTACATACACACATTCTTTTCCTCTCTCTCCTTTTTCTCCCTCTGTCCCTCTCACTATACCCCTTGCCCATCCTCTGGGTTTTCCCCCCCTCCCCCTTTTCTTTCTCCCTGGGCCTCCTGTCCCATGATCCTCTCATATCCCTTTTGCCAATCACCTGTCCAGCTCTTCGCTCCATCCCTCCCCCTCCTATCTTCTCCTATCATTTTGGATCTCCCCCTCCCCCTCCCACTTTCAAATCTCTTGCTAGCTCTTCTTTCAGTTAGTTCTGACAAAGGGTCTTGGCCCGAAACGTCGACTGCACCTTTTCCTAGAGATGCTGCCTGGCCTGCTGTGTTCACCAGCAAATTTGATCTGTGTTGCTGTTCTTTTATTATCTGGTTCTTCATATCACTAGCTAAATTTTCTTCCTTTTACTTAGACAATAAGACTCTTGAAACTGCAGTGAGAGTGGAATAAGATTAGGGAAATGCCCTAACAATGCACTGTCACAAATGTAATCTATGCAAATAGAAGTTTAGATATAGAGACACTGTGTACACTAGCGGCTAGATAATCCATTTCCCTCGACAGCTACCGCCTGACCCTCTCTAGTTCCTCCAGCAGTCTATTTTTCTCTCCAGATCCCAGTATCTGCAGTCTCTTGTGTCTCCGCTAGATTAGAAAAGGTATCTACAAATGGTTGCTTAAGGGCACAATAACTCAGGGGTTTGGAAAAAGGGATTGCTGCTGCGGTTAAAGACTTTAAAGGTCCAAGCTACTGAAAAAGACTTGTAAATCAGGAGACGTAAGATGCTTAACAAAGCCTGTGAACTATGACAGTATATTTACGATAAGTCTTAAAGCGTCATGTAATGTATGGATTGATGTGAGATGCCCCAGCCGTTACCTTTCAGGATATTGGTGTCTATTACAGTCATTCTGTAGTAGAGACCAATGCCACAAACATAACTGACACACTGATGTTAAATTGCTGCAGTCAGTCCAGCGTATCCAGTATCTTGTACCAATCTAGCACATATTTCTATCATACTTTCACGTCATCTTAGGTTTTGCAGTCAATCAATTACCTTTTTCCTACAATTGTAGCATCGTTACTTAAATATTATAATAATCGCTGTGAGCATTAGCTTCAACTTATTTGGTAACACTCATACTACTTGAGTGGGGAAAGTTGTGGGTTCATACACCTGTTGTTATACGGCAACAGCTTTCAGATAGGATATTAAACCACCAGAAGGTTTCATGAGTCTTTTAAATTTGTTCTCTGATTGGTCATTCTAAGCACGTTCATAGTTCTCCATCTCTATTTCGGGTTCTTTTTGACATCTGTGACAGTGAGTTTCCTGAAGACGAGAAAGCAGTTTCAAATTACCCAACGCACAAAATGTCCCCAATAGAAGCATGGCGGCCTTCCAAATTGTAGCCATCAGGGACAGGCACACAAGATAGCCATGCAGATAATTTTTAATTATTCTTTTTAACCATTATCTAAAACTGGAATAGAGACATCAAGGCCCCATCCATTCCCCTGCCATCTCACCTGCAATTTAAATCAATCTTTGCTTTCTTTCCCAGCTTTGAAGAAAGCTCTTCAAACAGAAATATTAACACTATTTCTCTTCTAGCAGGTGCTGCCTGACCTGCTGTTTATTTCCATATTCTCTATTTCAATTTAAGCGAATCATGGCTGTTCCCGTATCTAAAATCCAATTTGCCACCTGATCCCCATACCTTGGGATGTGCTTCATATCCAAAACCTATTAGTCTCACTCCAAAATGTAATCCCATTTCCTCATCAGATTATCCACCACAACTCTTAGGATCATCCATCAGGGAACTGTCAAAGTTTATAACAGATTCAATTGAAAGCTTCTGGTTATTTATGAGATTTATTTCACTTCTAATATTTTCTTTTAATGATATTTTCAACCACATCCACTTTCCATGTTAGCCAGTATTGTTATATTTAGAGTTAATGCACATTCCTTGATCATTTGCTTCAGTCACACTTATTTCTTGCTGTTGACAGGCTCACCACATCACTTCCAAGATTACTCTGAAGAATGGGACAATAACAGGGCAGAGGTATTACAAATGACTTTAATTAATATTTTGTGCCTAACTTCACTCATAAATTACATTCTCCAGGGCTGCACAATGTAATTTAAATGTACTTGTGATTTTGATTTCTCCTTTACAGAATTTGGCTTTGTGCTTCACTCACTTGAGAGCGCTTCAAATACAGCCTCAGGTAAAAATAACAATCCTAAATTTATCTATGAAAACATAGGTGAGAATTTTTTAATCAATGAAATATTTGATGGTGAATTATTCTTCTTAGAAATTGCAATACAATAAGGACATTTTGTTTCTAATCATTAATCTCTTTCTCTTAGGCAAACCCTTGGGTTATGGATAATCTTTTTTCACGCGAGTTCTGAGGTCAAAGTTCAAAGTAAATTTATTATCAAAGTACATGTGTCACCATATACAGCCGTGAGATTTATTTTCTTGCAGGCATACACAGTAACTCCAAGAAATACAATAGAATGAACGAAAGATCATACCCAATCGGACGGACAAACAACCAGTGTGCAAAAGGCAGCAAACTGTGCAAATACAAATGAAAATAATACTAATAATGAATAAGTAAGCAATAGATACCGAGAACATGAAATGAAGATTCCTTGAAAGTGAGCCCATGGGTTGTGGGAACAATTCAGTAATGTGTTGAGTGAAGTTATCCCCTCTGGTTCAAGATCCTGATGGTTGAGGGATAATAACTGTTCCTGAACATGGCAGTGTGGACTCTGAGGCTCCTGTACCTACTTCCTGATGGCAGCAATGAGAAGAGAGCATGGCCTGGATGGTGGGAGGGATGGAAGTTTCTGATGAAGCCATTTTAGGTCCCACAGGTATTTCCATTGTGGGGAAGGATTACTTGACAGAGTGGATGTGCGGGTGGTTGAGCAGTGGCGAGTTCTTTCCACTATTCGTACTGAGCGTCTGTCTGCTCCCAAAGAAGGACTTGAAGTTTGCAATGCCATCCAGAATACAGCTTCTCCACTTTGAGCAATTATGAGTAGGATTCCCGTGAGCTGATTGGTAATGTTACATGGGCTTTTACCATGATTGACTGGGCCACTATTTTTGTCGGTTTTTCTGTACAAGGATATTGGTGTTTCCATACCAGGCCATGGTGCAACCAGTCAATATACTCTGCACCACACATCTATAGGAGTTTGTTAATGTTTTGGATGACTTGATGAATGTTTGCAAATTTGTAAAAAGGTAGAGGTGTTGAAGTGTTTTCTGCGTAATGACACTTTCATGCCAGACCTAGGACAGATCCTCTGAAATGATAACACCGAGGAATATAAAGTTGTTGACCAGTGATTCGGATGGAGGTATTGATGGAAGAAATGAATATTTAGTGTAGCTAATGAAGTGCCCATCAGGCATACTAAATGAAATCTTTTCTTGTAAGTTGTTAGGACTGTACAGTATTTATCCAGTTAAGTGGAGACATTCTATCCTAACAAATGCTTTATAAGAAGTTAGGAGGTGAGTGGTGTAGTGTAATGTTGGTTTCTCTCATGGCCAGAGACTTTACCTGACAGGTCGGATTGGGTTTCTGGTCAATGATGAGTCTCCAGGATGGTGGGGAGCTTTGAGATGGTAATGTCAAGGCCTTGGGGGTTCAGATTTTCCCTGTTGGAGCACTTCACTGACTGACTCTAGCGTTACACAAATGTTACTTGCCACGATTGATCATTCTCTAGCTCTTACTGCATGTGGTATAGACTAATTCATATCTGAGGATATGTAAATTAAGAAAACTGAATATTATGCAATGTAAAATATCTCCACTTCTGACTGTATAATAGAAGAAAAGGACGTTGAAGAAGTGGTTTAGAATCTTTGGAGCCCAGACACTGCCTTGAGGATCACCTGTAGCAATTTCCCGATTGACCTCGGTTGATTAAAACTGTATGAGGTATGACACCAGCCACTGGAGTGCTTTTCCTTTGATGCCTATTGACTTCAGCTTTCTCCAGGTTGGCTAACATTTAGTCAAGTTCTGACTTGATCCCATTATGTCCTCACCTCTGGAGTTCAGCTTTGGTTCATGCCTGGATCAAGACTGTAATGAGGTTTAGTAATAAATGGTCCGGGAAATTTAAGGTTATTGGCAATTATCTTGACATATTCCACATTTGGCTGATTAGGTGGTGATTAATCTCACTGGATTTGTTGTACTCATTGTAAACTGGCCACATCTGGACAATTTTTCACATTGCTGGGTAGACATCAATGTTAAAACTGTACTGGAACCATCTCATAAATGGCAGAAGCACAATTCTTCACCACCACATCTGGGATATTAAGTGATTTCATAGCCTTTGCTAGTCCTTTCATCTATTTCTTGATATCATGCAGAGTGAATTAAATTGTCTTAAAACCACCTCCTGTGATGATAGGAACCACAAGAAGAAGCCAAACTGGATCATCCACTTGGTGTTTCCAGTTGGAGACGATTTGAAAATGCCTTGACTTTGGCACAGATTTGTTGGTTCTCCTATTTTAGAAATGGAGATGTTTTTGCACCTGCTTGCTCCCATTAAATTTTAATTGCTCACCACAATTCACAATCAGATGTGACACTAAACCACATCAAACCCTCCACCTTCCCGAAACCTCTGAGCTTGCAGCATTCTATTCATTAAGGACCATCGCCAACATTATCATATAATCCACAAAAGACTGATGCAGTTGTTGTTTGGAAAATTGACCTCTATTTGCATAGACTGATTACCATCTCTATGTCCCCTCCTTCTGGACCATGACCCTATCACAAAACATTAGGCTTTTATCTCTCCTGCAGTCACTGAGCTCATTTCCTCTGCAGATTTTTTTCCAGAACCTTTGGCCTCAGCCCTCTCTTCTATCCACCCTCTAATTCATAACCTGGACTGTTTTGGAAGACCCCTTGTTTCAAAGTATTCTGGTCCATTAGTGCATTTTGAACATAGGGCCCGGCTACTTGATCTATTTGCAACAAGACGGACTATGTATTGAGTCTGAATCAGGTATCAAGATTTGATAATTCATTGCATTTGAGTCACTTTTGAGTTAGCTGTGATGAGGTCAGAATCCGATCAGCTTTTAATGTTTCACCTTACCAAATATCTTCATTATAGAAAAGGGTTTAGTTCTTTTGTAGCATATATGATGAATAAACTATTCTCGGTCTTCCAGCCAGGAACAGGTATCAATTTTAATCTGTATCCAGCTGGAAGTCCGAGAAGAGTTTATACCTTATTAATTATTCATTATTGCTTTAAATGGCATAAGTATTTACTTCCTGGATGGTATGTTCAAGGCCCCTGAAAGTGTGTATAAAAGATTTCAGGAGGCATTAGTTATTATCATTTCAACATGGCAACTCTTTCTAGATTGACTTTTTTTTAAATCCTCTTACAACTGACCTGGGTTTTAATCTAACTGGGCAAATTGAATCTAAATTGTTCCAAACTTATTTTGGTATCTGTCCCCCATTTTTCCTTCCCTACATCGACGACTGCATTGGCGCTGCTTCCTGCACGCATGCTGAGCTCGTTGACTTCGTTAACTTTGCCTCCAACTTTCACCCAGCCCTCAAGTTTACCTGGTCCATTTCCGATACCTCCCTCCCCTTTCTAGATCTTTCTGTCTCTATCTCTGGAGACAGATTACCTACTGATGTCTACTATAAGCCTACTGACTCTCACAGCTATCTGGACTATTCCCCTTCTCACCCTGTCTCTTGCAAAAATGCCATCCCCTTCTCGCAATTCCTCTGTCTCTGCCGCATCTACTCTCAGGATGAGGCTTTTCATTCCAGGACAAAGGAGATGTCCTCCTTTTTTAAAGAAAGGGGCTTCCCTTCCGCCACCATCAGCTCTGCTCTCAAATGCATCTCCCCCATTTCACGCACATCTGCTCTCACTCCATCCTCCCACCACCCCACTAGGAATAGGGTTCCCCTGGTCCTCACCTACCACCCCACCAGCCTCCGGGTCCAACATATTATTCTCTGTAACTTCTGCCACCTCCAACGGGATCCCACCAGTAAGCACATCTTTTCCTCCCCCCCCCCCTCTGTTTTCTGCAGGGATTGCTCCCTACGTGACTCCCTTGTCCATTCATTTCCCCCACCCCCAATCCCTCCCCACTGATCTCCCTCCTGGCACTTATCCTTGTAAGCGGAACAAGTGCTATACATGCCCTTACACTTCCTCCCTTACCACCATTCAGGGCCCCAGACAGTCCTTCCAGGTGAGGTGATACTTCACCTGTGAGTCGGTTGGGGTGATACACTGCGTCCGGTGCTCCCGATGCGGCCTTCTATATATTGGCAAGACCCGACGCAGACTGGGAGATCGTTTCGCTGAACACCTACGCTCTGTCCGCCAGAGACAGCAGGATCTCCCAGTGGCCACACATTTTAATTCCACGTCCCATTCCCATTCTGACATGTCTATCCACGGCCTCCTCTACTGTAAAGATGAAGCCACACTCAGGTTGGATGAACAACACCTTATATTCCGTCTGGGTAGCCTCCAACCTGATGGCATGAACATTGACTTCTCAAACTTCCGCTAATGCCCCACCTCCCCCTGTACCCCATCCGTTATTTATTTATTTATATACACACATTCTTTTTCTGTCTCTCCTTTTTCTCCCTCTGTCCCTCTCAATATACCCCTTGCCCATCCTCTGGGCTTCCCCGCTCTCCCTTTTCTTTCTCCCTAGGCCTCCTGTCCCATGATCCTCTGATATCCCTTTTGCCAATCTACTGTCCAGCTCTTGGCTCCATCCCTCCCCCCACTGTCTTCTCATATCACTTAATCTCCCACTTTCAAATCTCTTACTAGCTCTTATTTCAGTTAGTCCTAACGAAGGGTCTTGGCCCGAAACGTCGACTGTACCTCTTCCTAGAGATGCTGCCTGGCCTGCTGCGTTCACCAGCAACTTTTATGTGTGTTGCTTGAAATTCCAGCATCTGCTGATTTCCTCGTGTTTGCGAAATTGAATCCAAGTCTCTTTATCCTGACTGGAAGTGTTCTGAGAAAAATGAATGTATTGGTACAATTTCATCACTATTTTTAAATAGGAAGTAACTTCTTGAAATTGGCATTAATTTTACTCAAAAGTGGCTGTGTTCAAAAATTCATAACATTTTGCTAATCAGTGCCATCTGAAGCTGAAGCTAAATGTGTATTATTTGGACAAGGCAAAGAAAGCTTTTCCTTTATTCTGATGATGTTGCTGGATTCTCCAACAACACCTCTTATTGATCATGCACCACTGAAGGATACTATTTATAAGCTACCAAACATAACAGTTTGAATTAGCAAGAAAGTACATGTTGAGATGGAAGGAAAAGGAAAGAATGTTTAATTGTTCTGCTTTCTTCTGAAATCGATGCTGATTTACATTCTCCAGTTTTAAATGTAACTGACGGATGCACTTGTAATGGAGCATTTTTGGTAAAAGTAAATGAGAGACCATAAAACCAAGGTAACACTGGAACAATAGATTACCTGTAAAGTTAATGTTTATATTAATTAGGAATGTTCTCTTCTGTTTCAGATGACTAAATTTGTTATGGACATTTGCAATGCCATCCTACAAAATATGCCAAGAACTGAGGCAAGTATTTGATATTAATCCTTTTAAGTTATTTCATTCAGATTTTACTTTATTTTGCATATTTTGCTTCCTTAATAATAAGACACAAAAGTTACTGTTACTTTCACTTTGTTAACTTTGCATTGTTTTGCCTTCTAGAGTGATGATAATGAAGCTATGTATAAAAGAGTAAGTACTATATACCGTCTTAAAGATTAAAATTGCAAAATTTGTTCGTTTCATTGAATATTATTAAGATCTTGTTTTTCTCTGCAGTTTTTATTTCATTACTCTAAAACACAAACACCAAATCTGAAGAATACAGTAAGTATTTTCAGTTAAGATGAAACCATGTCAGTTTTTAAGCAGCTTTTATTATTACTATTCCAGTATCAGTTTTCTTGTATTTTCAATATTTTAAAAATTTAAGAAAATACCTATATTCCCAATATTCTGAATTTAAAATATTTAAATAGGACTAAAGATTAGAGTTAAATAGTAGTTAGATTTCAATAAAATGCATAATAAAGTCTATTATTAGGATGATTGTGTTCAAAACGTTGTCTGACCAAAATGCTGCAGGTACTTACACCTCCTGCAAGTGTTAGTCTGTTAATATCTACCAACTAATGCTTCTTTTTATTGTAGATATCTGCTGTGCACCCCTTACTGCATCTTGCTCCAAAACTTTCTGAAAGAAGAATGGACAGAACTCTTTATTCAGTATGCATCTTTTCCTTACCTTTTTTTTAACTAAATTGTGAATGTGCCTTGATCTTATTTGTTCAAATCTGCAATATTCTTTGTTGCAGCTTCTTAATAACAACATAATGCTTGATGTTGCTGCAAAGCTATGATGCATTAATTATGAATGAGAACAAGGTCTAATTTGATGATAGAATATGAACATAATAGTCAATGTTGCTGAAACTGAGAAAGGACAAAATTGGAATCAGATTTGTTATTAGTGACTTAAATGACATGAATTTTGTTCTTTTGAGGCAGGAGTACAGTGTAAGGACATAAAATCACTATAAATCACAGAATTAAATAGATAGTGCAAACAGATAGAAAAAGATGGTGTCATTCATGGACCATTCAGAAATCTGATGGCAGAGGGGAACAAGCTGTTTCTAAATCATTGAGTGCCTCAATTTGATTTTAAATTACTAACAAGAGAAAGCCTATGAAATCAAATATTAAATGAGAAAAGGCACTGCAAAACAAACCCACAGTAAAACTTGGTATCCAAAAGAGATTCAGAACAGTAATGTTATCATGCATGTATACATGTTTGGTCTTTATTGGTCTGTTCTGTTAATGGGGGTGTAAATAATTTCTTCATATTTTTTCCTAGCCTTGGCAATTGCAGATTGTTTTCTCACAAAAGGAACATAAATAATTCAATAATGGTATTTGTCATTACACTTTCTTTCACTTGGTTGAAAAATTGCAAATATGGGGAGAATAAAATGGCTGAGAGTAAGATTAGTATAGACACCTGATGGTTGGTGTAAATTGGTGAGCAAAGGGCCTGATTCTGTGCTATAACACAATATATGTTTCCATAACTATAAAGATGCCTGGGATTCCAATACTAGTATTTGAAATGAGTCCTCAATCATCTGGCCAGACAGTACCTGTAAATATTATTCTTATGGTTCTTGTTCTTGTGGGCTTTTACTTAAAGTTAGGGCACTTCCTGTGAAGGCACTTAGTTTGTAAACCTATACGTACCATCCTAGGAAAAATAAGGCCAATAGCTCAACACATGTTAAGCAAAATGCTTCAATTCATTGCAAATGAAAGAGGAATTCAGAGTCTGGGTTTTAATTTAAATGCAGATGATTTTGCTTTTTTATTGGAGGTTGTTAAATTATTTTCTCTAAAAGAGAATACTACTTGGATGGATCCGACATTCTACAATTGAGCTCACTGTATCAAAGTTGTAGGGAATCAGAATCAGGTTTATTATCACCGGCATGTGACGTGAAAATTGTTAACTTAGCAGCAACAGCAGTTCAATGCAATACATAATCTAGCAGAGAAAGAAAAAATAAAATAACAAATAATCATAATAAATAAACAAGTAATTCAATTACGTATATTGAATAGATTTTTTTAAAAATGTGCAAAAACAGAAATACTGTATATTTTAAGTAAAAGTGAAGTAGTGTCCAAAGATTCAATGTCCATTTAGGAATTGGATGACAGAGGGCAAGAAGCTGTTCCTGAATCGCTCAGTGTGCGCCTTCAGGCTTCTGTACCTCCTACCTGGTGGTAACAGTGAGAAAAGGGCATGCACTGGGTGCTGGGGGTCCTTAATGCCTTTCTGAGACACTGCTCCCTGAAGATGTCCTGGGTACTTTGTAGGCTTGTACCCAAGATGGAGCTGACTAGATTTACAACACTTTGCAGCTTTTTTCAGTCCTGTGCAGTAGCCCCTCCATACCAGACAGTGATGCAGCCTGTCAGAATGCTCTCTATGGTACAACTATAGAAGTTTTTGAGTGTATTTGTTGACATGCCAAATCTCTTCAAACTCCTAATAAAGTATAGCCGCCATCTTGCCTTCTTTATAACTACATCTTACTGCCAGCTGGGTAGATTCTTTCCTAATATTATTAGAGGTCTTTTCCAGGTTTCCTTACAATTTCTGTGCAGTTAATGCTATTTCACATTACATTTTACTAATTGGTGAGGTGCAGGAAAAATATACCAAGCTTCTCTGAATATTTTTGATTTGAATATATTGACCTGAAATTTGTTTGCCATGAAGTTTGGACACTGATTAATGGACAATGTTCCTGTTAGGATGTGTATCCCCCACAGTCTGCTGAACTACAATTTCATACACAATCCATTGGGTGTAGCTGGATTTCCTGCAGCCACCCATTCCAGTTTAAGGACACCCTAATTAATTCCGTTCATTTCTATTGAATATACATAACCTGCTAAATTTTTCCAAACACAAGAAAGTCTGCAGATGCTGGAAATCCAAAGCAACACACACAAAAGGCTGGAGGAACTCAGCAGGTCAAACAGCATCAAGAGTAAACAGTCAACGTTTTGGGCCAAGACCCTTCTTCGGGACTGAGAAAGAAGATGCCAGAATAAAAAGGTGGTGGGAGGGGAAAGAGGCTAGCTGGAAAGTGATAGGTGAAGCCAGGTTGGTCAAGGGCTGGAGAAGAAAGAATCTGATAGGAGAAGAGAATGGATCATAGGAGAAAGGGAAGTAGGAGAGGCCTCAGGAGGTAGTAATAGATAGGTGACAAGAAGGGAAAAGTCAGAGTCGGGAATAGAGGAGGGGGCCGGGGGGAGATTTGTTCACTGGAAGGAGAAATCGATATTCATGCCATTAGGTTGGAGGATACCCAGACAGAATATAAAGTGTTGCATAAGAGGAGCCTGTGGATCAACACGGCGGAACGGGAATGGGAATTAGAATTAAGACGTTTGGCCACTGGGAAGTCCTGTTTGTGGTGGGCGGTGTGGAGGTGCTCAGCGAAGTGGTCCCCCCAATTTACGACGGGTCTCACCAATGTAGAGGAGGCTGCATTGGGAACAAAACACAATAGACAGCCCAGCAGATTCGCGGGGGAAGTTTTTGAAAATGTATGTTCACAAATGCCAAACTTTTTAAAAAAAAAACTTCTGGAATGTTATACTGAAGTCAGTGAGTTAGCTGAAGTTGTTGAGCAGGGTATTACAAGAATCATAGACATTGGTTCACAGGACCAAAGAGGTTGAAAACTTGTTTCCCTGCTGTAAATTCCATATACGACAAGAGGAAAGTTGACGCTTGGAAACCATGCTGTATCAGTGTAAATGAAAGAAAACAGTAAAATAAAGAAGAGGAGAAATAGTGCATAACTCATAAATGGAATGATCTGCAATTCTGATTTGAAAAGCAATTTCTCAGTTGAGGACATGTTCGGCACAGCTTTGTGGGCTGAAGGGCCTGTATTGTGCTGTAGGTTTTCAATGTTTCTATGTTTCTAACTAGAGAGATATTGTATATTTAATACATAAACTTCATATATATTTAATATCGTTTGAGAGTCATCTCAATTGTTCCATAGACAATTGTAGCTATGTCCAATAGATAAATATTACAAATGTAACGGATGAGTGGCTAGACTGAATTTAGTGATTAAAGATAGTAGCGATGCCATCAGCAACTTTCAGTGATCCTGTGTGCACAATTAAGTATGAACATCAAGAAACAACTTAGAAATACGATGGTTCTTCACAAGTTTAGTTAAATCATTATTTTTTTCTGAGAGACTTGCCATTGAATGTAAAGGAATAGCATAATCAATAATACTTTCTATTCAATAGTTAAGTTTCAAAAGTTCGAAGTAAATTTATTATCAAAATACATATACAGCTCTGAGATTCACTTTCTTTCAGGCATGTTCAATAAATCCAATAATCATAATCAAATTAATGGAAGATGCACCTAAAGGACAGACAACCAGTGTGTAAAAGACAACAAACTGCAAATACAAAAAGAAAGATAAAAAAGAAATAGTAAAAAAATAACATCAATAAATAAAATAAGCAATAAATATTGAGAACATGAAAAGTAGAGTCCTTGAAAGTGAGTCCATAGATTGTGGGAACAGTTCAGTGATGTGGTAAGCGAAGTTGAGTGAGGTTATCCCCTCTGGTTGAGGGCTAGTAACTGTTGCTGAACCTGGTGGTGTGAGATCTTGGGCTCCTGTACCTTCTTGCTGATGGCATCAGTGAGAAGAGAGCTTGGCCTGGGTGGTGGGGATCCTTGATGATGGATGCTGCTTTCCTGTGAGAACACTCAGGTAGATGTGCTGAATGGTGGGGAGGGCTTTACCCTTGGTGGACTGAGCAATATCCACTACTTTTTGAAGGACTTTCCATTCATGGGCATTGATGAATCCATAGCAGGCTGTGATGCAGCCAGTCAATATACTCTCCACCACACATCTATGGAAGTTTATCAAAGTTATTGATGTCATGCTGAATCTTTACAAACTCCTAAGTAGTGGCACAGCAGTGCTTTCTTCATAATTGCACTTACGTGCTGGGCCCAGGACAGGTCCTCTGAAATGATAACACTGATGAATTTAAAGTTGCTGACTCTCTCTACCCTTGATTCCCCCAGTGAGGACTGGCTCATGATCCTTGCTGTCAATAATCAGCTGCTTGGTCTTGCTGACATTGAGTAAGAGGTTGTTGGTATGACACCACTCAGACAGATTTTCAATCTCCCTCTTATATGCTGATCCATCACCATCTTTGATTTGGCCAACAATGGTAGTGTTGTCAGCAAACTTAACTGTGGCATTGGAGCAGTACTTAGCCACACAGTCGTAAGCGTAAAGTGAGTAGAGCCGGAGATTAAGCATACAGCCTTGTTGTGCACCTGTACTGATGAAGCAGTGGAGGAGATGTTGTTGCCAATCCGAACTGACTGAATAGTTACCCATCAAGTAGTCTAGAGGTAGTTAATTTCAAATTATAAATTAATTTTAAATTGTGCATTAAACTGCCATTACGGAGACAGAAACACTGGGGTAACAGAAAATGAATTTTACAAGTATAAATTGACATCAGTTTTAAAGTATCTTTGGAAATTTAAAACAAAATGATTTTCTTGCCAATCCTCTGCACTTTTCCATCTCTCTCTCTGTCTCTTAATCTTTTCCCCCTTTTATTTTGCACATTGTATATTATTTTTCACCGAATTAGTTATTCTAATCAGCACTTTTTTGTTCTGAGTCTGTGGGTTAATTTTATTCCACACCCCCACCCCAAAAAAAGTCAAGAATTGAACAGAGGTCTTAATTCTCAAACCTAACTGCAACTCATCTTTTACATACCCACTCCAAATCAGAATTGAAATGGGATAGGGAGCAGGTGGCCAAGAATATCTTGGAACAATTTAGTCATTGAACCATTTTAATACTTTTGGCAGTGGACTTGCTCTGCTTGGTGAATTGATTACAGATGAGGATTTATGTTGGGATGCTTGTTGGCCAGGAAGAACAGGTGTTTTCCACAAACATTGTAGACCAACAACCATTCCTATCCCTTACCCTACTTCCAACCAAGTCTGCAAATGCCCAGATTTTCATCTAGCTCTTCTGAGACAGAGGTTAGATCCACAATGCCCTGCAGCAAGTCCCTTCCCAGTGTTCCCAGTAGCAACTCCAGAATTCTTACCACAGCTGCATCCTCTCTGAAGTATAGGTTTCCCAATGGAAAGCCAAGCCAGTTAGAAAATTTGGCCTTTTGATTGCAATTCTGCGTGTTAATATATACATGCTGTGGACTTGGGCTCCAATATTAATAATCAGTAATTATAATCACTACAGCTGAGTTATTCATCTATTCCAAGGTACTGATTTATCAAATATAGGTGGATAAATCAAAATAATTACCTATTTTGTAACTCTAATGGGAACTAAGCTGGTTTACTAAAAGTGGACTTATTTGGTGATTTTATAATGAATGCATTTTTCATGTTGGTATTTATCTTCAATTACAATTTTATCACAGAAATTTCATGTTTGTATTTAAACAAAGGCTACATCTTATATTTAATGTGATCTGAAGGTTAAATGGAAAAGTTTCCATTTAATTAACTTTTACAAATACATTTAATAGGTATTGAACAGTTTCATTTCTACAACAAATGTAACAGTTCAATATCTTGTAACTAGAAAATATTATGACATAATTTCAGGCAATCAATTCTTTAACCATGTCATGAACTTAGAATGAAGAAACACGTTATTGCAGTATACTGTTAGGTCTTCACTTGTGTTATCTACAATGTTAGTATATGTAATACATACATGACTAGATCTCAGTTTGGTTTTCTTACTCTACTGTCTATGTAAAGCAGTCCTAGCTGCTGTTTTGCCACTCATCTCACTAAATATATAAAAAAAATTGCCATATTACAACAACTTTCTTCATACACTCATGTACAGTATTTCATGCACTTAGATTAAATCCCAGTCATGCATCTCCTCTGTTCTGGTTGTGGAATACTGGCTCCCCTAAACAATGCCTCAAATTTAAAATGCTTGTTACGTTACAAACCATTGACTTTTTACTCTATGGTCTGCGTAATTCTATAATGTTTTGTCAACTCTCCATTTCTCTAATTTTGGCCATTTCTTCTTTAATGATTTTCTTTGCATTACAGCTTCACAGTCAAACATCATCTCCCACTCTCTCTAAGACATGCCCCTCTCTCTAAGGCTCTCTTTCTAAAATTTCCTCTCACACTTCCTCTCTAAGACTCTTACACTCTCTAACCACATCATGAATATTCTTTCTCACTGTGGTAAGCCATGTATATATGTTGTAACTCGGTTACCTGTCTGGACACACCCCTCTGCTGACTGCCCCTGTGGCTCCTCCCACAGAGTCCTGTATAAAGGTGTTCGCCTTGCCCCTCCCCCTCAGTCCGGGGGCAGACATTCACTTTGGAGGTCGTATTGTACAGCGAATAAAAGCCTTTCAGTATTTTACCAAACCTCAGTCTTTTGGAGTAATTGAAGGTGCTTCAATTTTATTCGCTGTACGTTTTAAAACATGGAACAGGCCCTGAGACCAGAAAAATTAGACCTCAATCCGCAAACACCTGAAGCTGGAAACGCTTTCAAACCCTGGCTGGCCTGCTTCGAAGCGTATCTAGAGGAGATTAAAGCGACCGACCCCGTAGCGAAGCGCAGAGTTCTACTCTCCAGGGTCAGTCCACGGGTCTATTCGCTGGTCAGAGACCAGCCGAACTATGATGGCGCAACGAACACACTCAAAAGACAATACCTGCGGCCGATGAACAGCGTCTATGCTCGGCACCGTTTAGCGGCACGGCAACAACGCCCCGGGGAATCGAGTGCTGAGTTCGTCTAGGCCCTACGGACGCTCGTGCGAGCCTGCAATTGCCAGGAGCTGACGGCGGTGCAGCATGCAGAACTCCTAGTGAGAGATGCCTTCGTCACGGGGACCAGGTCAGTGTACGTGCGCCAGCGGCTGCTGGAAAAAGCCGATCTTACCCTAAATTTGGCGATGGAGCTGGCTGATACGTTGGAGGCCGCTCTGCATAACTCCGAGGCTCTCCAGGCACGCGATCCCCTGATGGCCTCGTGGGTGCCGCAGACCCCGCAACCTGCCGGCGAATCAACCTCGGCTGCCGCCAGTCGTGAGTCCGCGAAGTGCTACTTCTGCGGACTGGAGAAGCACCCCCCGGAAACGCTGCCCGGCCCGACAAGCTACCTGCTCCAGCTGTGGAAAGAAGGGCCACTTCGCCAAGCACTGTAAGTCAAAACCGCGAGCGGGATCGAGCAGCGCCGCGTACGAGACGTGGGGGTTGCCATCTTCCCTGCACACTGCCACCACGTGCGAGACATGGGGGCCACCATCTTCCCTGCACGCCGCCACCACGTGCGAGACATGGGGGTGGCCATCTTGGTCGGCGCCATCTCCCACCGCCTACGACCAACGGGTGCTCACGGGGCACCCCACCACGCCGGACCAAGACAGCGACCCCACCCTGGCTTCCGTGACCCTCAACCAAAGCGCTCCCCACCAGCTCACAAGGTCAATGATGGACATCCTGGTGGAGGGGCACAGGACAAGCTGCCTGTTTGACATAGGCAGCACAGAGAGTTTTATCCACCCAGACACGGTGCAGCATTGCGAACTCGCGATACGGCCGGTAAGTCAGAGGTTTGCCATGGCCTCCAGGTCGCGTACAACAGACATCCGGGGGGGTTGTGTAGCGACACTAGTGGTGCAGGGCACAGAATATCGGGACTTTATGTTACTGGTCATGCCTCAACTTGTGTGCCCCTGTGCTGTTGGGGTTGGACTTCCAGAGCCACCTGAAAAGCGTGACAATGAAGTATTTTGGGCCCCTCCCACCAATTACTATCATAAATCCCCTGTTTTGTAGAGATATGTCACGTACCCCGCTACTGACCACACACACACACCGACCCACGCATCCCACCCAACATCATGCCAACTGCCACACTACCGACACCACTTGCGGCCTCTCCACCCTCAGGATCCCTCCCCCACCGCTGTTCGCCAACCTGACCCCCGACTGTAAACCTGTGGCAACTAAAAGCAGGAGGTACAGCGCGGGGCACAGAGCTTTCATTAAGTCGGAGGTGCAGCGGCTGCTCAGGGAGGGGGTCATTGAGGCAAGCACAAGTCCTTGGAGGGCCCAGGTGGTGGTTGTTCAGAACGGGGAGAAGAATAGGATGGTCGTGGACTATAGCCAGACCATCAATAGGTTCACGCAGCTTGACGTGTACCCTCTACCCCGCATCGTGGATATGGTCAATCAGATAGCACAGTACAAGGTGTACTCAACCATAGACCTAAAATCCGCTTACCATCAGCTCCCCATCCACCGGGAGGACCGCCCTTACACTGCCTTCGAGGCGGACGGCAGGCCTTATCAATTCCTGCGCGTCCCCTTTGGTGTCACGAATGGTGTATCTGTCTTCCAGAGGGCAATGGACCAAATGGTGGACCAGTGCCAACTGAAGGCCACGTTCCCATATCTGGATAACATCACCATCTGCGGTCACGACCAGCAGGATCACGACAACAACCTCCAAAAATTTCTCCAAGCAGCCAAATCTTTCAACCTCACCTATAACAAGGACAAGCGTGTATTTGGGACCACCCGACTTGCTATCCTTGGGTGTGTCGTGGAGAATGGAGTCATTGGCCCTGACCCCGACCGTATGCGCCCCTTGTTGGAACTCCCTCTTCCCAATACCCTCAGAGCCCTCAAAAGGTGCCTGGGCTTCTTTTCATATTACGCCCAATGGGTCTCTAACTATGCAGACAAGGCCCGCCCCCTGGTCAAGTCCACCACATTCCCCCTCTCTGTCAAGGCCCACGCGGCCTTCAACCGCATAAAAGGGGACATTACCAAAGCAGCAATGCATGCAGTGGATGAGGCCATTCCCTTCCAAGTAGAGAGTGACGCCTCCAATTTCGCGCTGGCTGCTACCCTCAACCAGGCGGGAAGACCGGTAGCGTTCTTCTCCCGTACCCTTCAAGGCCCTGAAATTCGGCCTCCGCGGTGGAGAAAGAAACCCAGGCCATAGTGGAAGCTATAATGCACTGGAGGCACTATCTTGCCGGCAAAAGGTTCACCCTGCTAACTGACCAGCGCTCAGTCGCATTCATGTTTAATAATCAGCAGCGGAGCAAAATCAAAAATGATAAAATTCTGAGGTGGAGAATCGAACTCTCCACCTACAACTATGACATCATGTACAGGCCTGGGAAGCTCAACGAGCCCTCCGATGCCCTATCCCGGGGAACATGCGCCAGCGCGCATATCGACCGGCTATACGTCCTACATGTAGACCTTTGCCACCCGGGAGTCACCCGGCTTTTCCGCTTCGTGAAAGCCCGGAACCTGCCTTACTCCCTTGAGGAGATCAGGATGATGACCAGGGACTGCCAAGTCTGCGCAGAGTGCAAACCGCACTTCTACCGACCCGAAAAGGCACAACTCATCAAGGCCACCCGCCCCTTTGAGTGACTGAGTGTTGACTTTAAGGGCCCCCTTCCCTCCACCGATCGCAATGTGTACTTTCTTAATGTAATTGACGAGTACTCGCGGTTCCCCTTCGCCATCCCCTGCCCCGATACCACTACCACGTCAGTCATAAAAGCCTTTCAGTATTTTACCAAACCTCAGTCTTTTGGAGTAATTGAAGGTGCTTCAATTTTATTCGCTGTACGTTTTAAAACATGGAACAGGCCCTGAGACCAGAAAAATTAGACCTCAATCCGCAAACACCTGAAGCTGGAAACACTTTCGAACTCTGGCTGGCCTGCTTCAAAGCGTATCTAGAGGAGAATGGCACAGTGTGGAAAGCCACACTCTTAGCCCTCAGGTCAAAGGGACTGCCAGTCTCTCGCTGGCAGGAGGTCCTTCCCGAGGCACTCCACTCCATCCGCTCCCTGTTATGCACGGCCACCAATGCCACCCCTCATGAGCGGCTCTTTTCTTTTCCCTGAAAATCGACCACTGGAACCACCCTACCAACTTGGCTGACGTCCCTGGGGCCAGTGCTGCTCCGGAAACATGCGAGGAGCAATAAATACTCCCCGATAGTCGAGAGGGTTCACTTACTTCATGCGAACCCTCAGTATGTCTACGTAGTTTTACCTGATGGGCGAGAGGACACGGTCTCCATCCGCGACCTGGCGGCCGCAGGAGCTCCGGGCCCCTACCCTGAACACTCCGTGGTGACTATTGACCCCGTACCCACCAATGTATGTATCTACGAGACACCGTGCACCCCAAACCCTATACAGACACCACACGACACTCCCATACTGGGCGCAACACAGACGCATGAGGGATTACCGACGCCTAACGTGCTGGCACCTCAAGTCAGGCCGGAGCCAGCACAACCGCCATCGCCGGTGCAATCACCGCCGGTGCTATGTAGATCACAGCGACAGACTTGACCGCCTGATAGACTTAACCTGTAAATATACTTCTTGTAAATATTGTCAGTCACTTCATCCCGCGGGACTCTTTTTTAAAAAAAAGGAGGGGTGAATGTGGTAAACCATGTATATATGTTGTAACTCAGTTACCTGTCTGGACACACCCCTCTGCTGACTGCCCCTGTGGCTCCTCCCACAGAGTCCTGTATAAAGGTGTTCGCCTTGCCCCTCCCCCTCAGTCCGGGGGCAGACACTCACTGTGGAGGTCGTATTGTACAGCGAATAAAAGCCTTTCAGTATTTTACCAAACCTCAGTCTTTTGGAGTAATTGAAGGTGCTTCAATCACTATAAGACTTTTTCTTACTCATCCATTTTTACATTTTCTGAGGAACTGTGTTTCTCTAATTCTGGCCTCATCTATATTGAATTTTTTTTAGCTCACAGTTTCATAGTTGTGGTGTTAGATACATAGCAAAGCCCAAGCTTCTCTTTTTCTCTCTCTCTATATCTACATCTCTCTTTCTCTCCCTGCATCTATCGACATATCTTTCTCACTTTCAAACTTTCCCTAAGCTAGCTGTCTTACTAACCTTTTGTCTTACCTTTCCTTAACCTTAGCTTTCACATTTTGTCTGTGATTTGTCTTCATAATTCTCACTTTTATTTTGATTACAAATAAAGGCAAGCTGTTTTGATGTATGAATGCCATTGGAGAAGATGAAGGAGCTATTTTGCAAGAGGCTGCAGATAATGTGCAAAACTACTGTCTGTGGTGTTAATTGTTGGTTAGGAATTCTTAGAAATGCATTCCAAGGCACCCTAAAGATCCAACTGATCCAAGAAGTTAGGTCTCCATTTGAAGTCTTAATCATATATTTTTCTGGTGCCTTGCATGGAATTTGTTGGTCCATAAGACCATAAGATATAGGAGCAGAAATGGCCAATTGGTCCATTGAGTCTGCTCTGCCATTTCATCATGGCTGATCCACTTTACCTCTCAGCCCCAATCACCTGCCTTCTGTCCATATCCTTTAATGCCCTGACCAATCAAGAATCTGTCAACCTCTACTTTAAGTAAACCTCTGCCTCAACCTCTGCCAGCTGCCTGTGGCAAAGAATTCTACAGATTCACCACCCTTTGGCTAAAGAAATTCCTTCTCATCTCCATTCTAAAAGGATGTCCCTCTTTTCTCAGGCTTTGTCCTCTGGTCTTCATTTTCACTATTCTTTTTGGGTTGGTTGACACGTCTCCAAAGGGAAACTTGAGCATGGTGGAGTTATCAGATTATTTTCTCTTGAGATTTTAATGAGGCTTCTGAAATTCCTTCAAGATGCCCACCTTCAGAGTGTGAGGAAAATAAAAGAGGATTTTTGTAGGATAAATGTAAACAGGTTATTGATGGGCCCCTACGCTCTGCCCGCCAGAGAAAGCAGGATCTCCCGGTGGCCACACATTTTAATTCCACATCCCATTCCCATTCTGACATGTCTATCCACGGCCTCCTCTACTGTAAAGATGAAGCCACACTCAGGTTGGAGGAACAACACCTTATATTCCGTCTGGGTAGCCTCCAACCTGATGGCGTGAACATTGACTTCTCAAACTTCCGCTAATGCTCCACCTCCCCCTCGTACCCCACCTGTTATTTATTTATATACACACATTCTTTCTCTCTCTCTCCTTTTTCTCCCTCTGTCCCTCTGAATATACCCCTTGCCCATCCTCTGGGTCCCCCCCCCCCTTGTCTTTCTCCCTGGGCCTCCTGTCCCATGATCCTCTCGTATCCCCTTTGCCAATCACCTGTCCAGCTCTTGGCTCCATCCCTCCCCCTCCGGTCTTCTCCTATCATTTTGGATCTCCCCCTCCCCCTCCCACTTTCAAATCTCTTACTAGCTCTTCTTTCAGTTAGTCCTGACGAAGGGTCTCGGCCTGAAACGTCGACTGTACCTCTTCCTAGAGATGCTGCCTGGCCTGCTGCGTTCACCAGCAACTTTGATGTGTGTTGCATGAAAATAAAATATTTAGGTTGGCTCTCAAATCCTTACAAAAAGGCAACATGGGATCGGAGAATGTAGAGTTAAGAAACTGCAAGGATAAAAAGTCCCTGACAGGAGTAGTATACCAGCCTCTGAACAGTAATCAAGATGTGGATCACAAATTACAATAGGGAATAGAAAGGGCATGTAACACAGGCAATATTACGATAATCATGGGGGATTTCAATATGCAGGTAGGTTGGGAAAATCTGGTTGTTCCTGGATCCCAAGAGAGGGAATTGGTAGAATGCCTATGAGATGACTTTTTAGAGCAGCTTGTGGTTGAGCCCATTAGGGGAATGGCAGTTCTGGACTGGGTGTTATGTAATGACCCAGATTCGATTAGGGAGGTTAAAGTAAAGGAACCCTTACAAAGCAGTGATGATGTTATGATAGAATTCACCCTGCAGTTTGAGAGGGAGAAGGTGATATTAGATGCGTCAGTATGGGAATGTTAGGAATTACAGAGGTATGGGAGAGAAACTTGCTGAAGTTGGTTGGAAGGGGACACCAGCAGGGATGACTGCAGAGCAGCATTGGCTGGAGTTTCGGTGAGTAATCCGAAAGGTGCAGGAGAGATACGTCCCAAAGAGGTAGTAGTAGTATTCTAAAGGGAGGATGAGGCACGGTGATTGACAAGGTAAGTAAAAGCCAAAAGGGAGGGGGGCATATAATATAGCAAAAATTATTGAGAAATTAGAGGATTGGGAAGCTTTTAACAATCAACAGAAAGCAACTTAAAAAAAAAGCAATAAGGAGAGAGAAGGTAAAATATGAAGGTAAGGTAGCCAATAATATAAAAAAGGATACCAAGAGTTTTTTCAGATATACGGTATAAAAAGTGAAAGAGAGGTGAGGGTGGAAATCAGACTGCTGGAAAATAACACTGGAGAGGTAGTAATGGAGGACAATGAGATGGTGGATGAACTTAAGTATTTTGTGTCAATCTTCACTGTGGAAGACACCATTAGTATGTTAGAAATTCAAGAGTATTGGGGGAAGAAGTGAGTCTAGTTGATATTAGTAAGGAAAAAGTGCTTGAAAAGCTGAAAGGTTTGAAGGTGGATAAGTCACGTGGAGTACAACCCAGAGTTCTGAAAGGAGTATCTCAAAAGGCATTAGCAATGATCTTTCAAAACTCGTTAGATTTTGGAATGGGTCCAGAGGACTGGAAAATTGCAAATGACACTTCACTCTTTAAGAAGAGATGGAGGCAAAAGAAATTGTGGGCCAGTTAGCCTGACTTCAGTGGTTGGGAAGACATTGCAGTTTATTATTAAAGATGAGGTTTTGGGGTACTTGGAAGCACGTGATAAAATAAGCCAAAGTCAGCATGGTTTCCTTAAGGGGAAATTTTACCTGACAAATCTGTTGGAATTCATTGAAGAAATAACAGGCAGGGTGGACAAAGAAGAGTCAGTGGATATTGTTTACTCAGATTTTCAGAGGGCCTTTGACAAGGTGTCACACATGAGGCTGCTAAACAAGATAAGAGCCCATGGTACTACAGGAAAAATACAAGCATGGATAGAAGATTGACTGACTGGCAGAAGGAATATAGTGGTAATAAAGAGGGCCTTCCCTGGTTGGCTGCTGGTCTTTAGTGGTATTCTGCAAGGTTCAGTGTTGGCACTGTTTCTTTTCTCATTAGATATCAAAGATTTGGATGACAGATGAGTGGCCACATTTGTAGATGAGTGGAGGGACAGGCAGGGAGTCTGCAGAAGTACTTAGACAAATTAGTAGAATTGGCAAAGAAGTGGCAGAAGGAATATAGTGTGGGGAAGTATATGGTCATGCATTTTGATAAGAGGAATAAAGGTGTAGGCTATTTTCTAAATGGGGAGAAAATTCTGAAATCAGATGTGCAAAGGCATTTGGGAGTCCTCCTGCAGGATTCCTTAAAAGTTAACTTGCAGGTTGAGTCGGTGGTAAGGTAGGCAAATAGAACGTTAGCAATTATTTCAAGAGGACTAGAATGTAAAATCAAGGAAGTAATACTTAGGCTTTATAAGGAATTGTTCAGATCGCTCTTGGAGTATTGAAAGCAGTTTTGGGCCCGTAATCTAAGAAATGATGTGCTAGCATTGGAGAGTATCCAGAGGATGTTCATGTGAATGATCTTGGGAATGAAAGGGCGAGTGTATAAAGAGTGTTTGATGGGCTGGCCCTGTGTCTGTAATTGCTGGAGTTTAGACGAATGGGGGAGTTGGGGGGGGGAGGCCTCACTGAAACCTATCAAATATTGAAGGCCTAGACAGAGAGGATGTTTCCTGTAGTGGGTGAGTGTAGGATCAGAGGGCACAGCTTCAGAACAGAGGGCCATCCCTTTTGAACAGAGATGAGGAGGAACTTCTATAGCCAGATGATGGTGAATCTGTGGAATTCATTGCCAAATCGTTGGGTATGCTTTAAGCGGAGGTTGATGGACTCTTGATTAGTAATAATGTCAAAGTTTACAGGAAGAAGGCAAGGGAATGGGGTTGAGGGGGATAATAAATCAGCAGATGAAAGGGGCTGAATGGCCTCATACTGCTCCTACAGTGTGTCTTATGGTCTAAAATGGATCCAAAACCATGAACCAGTTTTGCTTGCAACATCTCACTGCAGTATTTCTAATATAAGGTTAAACTTGCCACAATGAAGCAGGAACTAATTTAATTTAAAAATGCAGAAAGATAACATCATCAAGGAATGTTATTTTAACTTTGATTTTCAGGAGGCCAAGAGGGCCTAAAGCTGAGATATGACTAAAATTGTGATGTGGCAAGTGCAGTACGTTTAAGGATATTACTTTTCTATGTATCAAGAGGTGCAAGCCCAACACAATCTCTTTCATTTCTGTTCAGCATTAACATAGCAAACTCAACCGAGAAGTTAATTTATGTTGGCCATTATTCCAGCCAGTTTTGAAAGAGAGAAAGAGGGAGATCTAAAAATAAAAATGAGGCCTACCTTTCAAAAGATCCACAGGATGATGCCTCATTCAAAATTTCTGGGTTAGGACCATATGGTCTTCTCACATTAATCCTGACAGGAGGTAATCAATACTAATCAATTTTCTATCCACATACTGTATTTATATACGTATCAATAAAATCACTAAAAAATGGAAACATAAATACAAAAAAGGTTTTGAGAACATTCATTGCATTTGTTTTTTCTCATATGTTTCGTTACCTCAAAATACACACACTGCATTCCAGCCTCATTTTTATTAATTTTCATTTGTATACACCAATGCATCTCTGCTTTTATTTTCTTAATTTCATACCTTAAACCCAATACTGCTTTTTCATAGCCTTGGAGACACAAGACTGCAGATGCTAGAAATCTGGAGCAACACACAAAGGCGTTGGAGGAGCTCAGCAGGCCAGACAGCAACTAAAGAGGAAAATAGACAGATGAGGCTTTGGGCCGAGACCCTTCATCTGGAACTGCGCCCATGAAGGAACTTGACCTGAAGCATCAGCTGCCCATTTCACTCCATGAATGTTGTCTGATCTACTAAGTTTCTTCAGTGCCTTTTTATGTTGTTTTCATTGCCTTATTCATTTCAGGTACCCTGATTAAAGACTTGAAAACTGAATTTCCCAATGTCCTTTTTGTATTCTATAGAAAAAGGAAAAGTATAAATAAATTTATTATGATAATTTGCCAATATCCAAAACAATTCATGACTTTTATTGATTTAAAAAAATCTTGCTTTTCAGGAACAACAAGTTGCTCAAACAGAATTCAGCAAAAAGGTAGCTGCATAATTTTTCTAGATGATATTATGTGTATTTTTGTAAAAAGAAAACTTAATATAATTTTGCAGGTTTGTTCTGGAAAGACCATTCCTTTCATTTGGAGTGTATTAGTTTGTCATATCACTCTATCAAATGTAGTTCAAGGATAACATGATTAATGTCCTAAAAGTCAATTTTAATTACCTGCGTTTCTTTTGTATTCTGCTACATATTTTGTTCATACTTTTATTGTTGATTCCAGCCTCATAATGGAAGAAATCTTGCTGTGTACTCACAATAAATGAAACACCCAAAATGTATGTATAACACAGCTTTTAATTTTCCTGGTAGAATAACTCAAAATGTAATAAATTATATAAGACTACATGGAAGGAAGTTCTGAGATGCAGAGAACTTGAAATATTTTCAAGCTTGGCACAAATCAATTAAAATGCTATACTTAAAGCTGATTTCCAATTTCTACCAAACCTTAGGATATATTTTCATATCTTGAAAATAATTACAAGATCCACGAAAATCTGCTGGAAATGGTTTGATGCTTAGATTTTTTTATAAGATGATGTAAGGATATTCAAAAATGACAGATTTGCCTGAACTATTGAGATATGATACAAAAATAGTCTACATGAATTTTTTTTCCAGGAAGTGAGTAGTTACAAGCTGCAATCAAACTCCATCCTGTCAAGTCTCCGATAATTATCAACTACAAATAATAAACTATAACTTCAAATACGTTGTTTTAAGTCAGTGTTGTAATGTGTGTCAGAACTTTAGTAATGTGCTTTCTACTATGAATAATAAATATTTCACATAGCATTTATTACTGTCTACAAAAAAATCACTTCAGACAAATATTTAGATTTCTTGATATTTTGATTTTTTTCATATTGTTCACTTGCACTCACCTGGCAGGTCTATAAATCACTGCCTTTCATACTCCCCAAGTCTCACCTGTAGGATGTCTACACTTCAGAATCATCCCCATTACCCCCTTCCTACAGTGCCAGTGCACTTATGCCAGTGGTACTGTTGTAATAGTGCTAACTATGTCAATGCTACCTGGTACATTGTGATGTAGTTTTGTCGTAGACTGGAGTACCTAAACTATGGACTCAAGGCCAGAATTGACCCACAGAACTAACTGATGGATGGCCCTGCTGAACTGGAGGCCTGATGTTATATTAGGGGAAAATCCCAAGACTTCATCCATGGTAGAAAAACCTCTGATCGATCTCCCATCATTGTAGATAATGGAGAAAGTGAGCGGGTGGGAGTGTGTTGGAGGTGAAGGGCAGAAGATTATGAAAAAGATCAGTGTCAGGCAGAGATACTAGTGGGGGGGGGAGGGTGCTGAAATTCAAGTTAGGCAAACAAGTAAAGGGATTGGACAGGATAAATGATTGGAAAGTGGTTGTTAGTTTGGACTGATGATAGGGGTCTAAGATCACTGCCAACAGTGGTTTGATGGAACAATCTGTAACAATGGAAAGTTAACAGGCAACTAATGAATAAACACCTTATTTATTTATTTAGAGATACGGCAGAGTATCAAGCCCTTCTGGCCCAATTACACCTATATGACCAATTAACCCGTGCACATTTAGAATGTGGGAGGAAACTGAAATCCGCTTGGTCACAGGGAGGAGGTACGTACAAACTCCTTACAGACAGCAGCGGGAATTGAACCCAGGTTGCTGGTACTGTAAAGTGTTACTCTAACCACTCCGCTATCGTGCAGCCCCTTACGACCCCCCCCCCCCATATGGTATCAGCTGTATGGGTAAGGGTCAAGTGTCTGAAAGTATACTTCAACTCTTGTCTGTGATCTGCCTTAATGTTCACACAAGCCTCATGATGATACCAAATGAACATTGTGTGCTGTGTGACCGCTCAAGCCTCCATGTGTTTACGTGCTAAATGCATAGAAATGCTGGCATGATTTTCACTGCACAGTCTTCTGTTTCCCCAGCCCAAAAATGGCTATCCCAGCTGATAATTCTAGAGGTTTCTTTATTTCTCTTGAGATGCATACTGTAGGTAAACATCATTGCCACAGACGGCCATGGAGGCCAAGTCATAGGGTCTATTTAAAGTGGAGGTTGACAGGTTCTTGATGAGTAAGGATGTCAAAGGTCATGGGAAGAAGGGTAGGAGAATGGTGTTGAGTGGGAAAATAACTCAGCCATGGTAGAATGATGGAGCAGATTAGATTGGCTGAATAGCCTAATTCTGCTCCTTTGTTTTATGGTCTTGTATAAAAACATTCACTGTTGTAATTAGCAGGTAGATACATTCTGTCCCCTGGCTTTTAATGCAGTCTCTCTTACACATGAATTTTCAAGATAATTCCACACCATGTTCTCTGGTACCAGATAAGGACTTAAGAAACAGGAACAGGCGTAGACAATGTGATCCATTAGCGCTAGCTCTTCCATTTAATAATACAATGGCTGAGTTTCAATATCAATTCCACTGCCCTGTGCTTTTCTCAAATCCCTCAATTACCTCGGTGGCTAAACATCTCTAGATTTTTATCCCTGAATATGCTTATCAATTGAACGTTTGTTGAATGAGGAAGATCTTCCTCACTGTAATCAAAACTAGGAATATTAACCATGATTCTAGACTTGCCAGACAGAGAAGACATCATTTCCAGCACCCACTCTTTTCTCTACCGATTCTACACACTACTATTGATCATTTGCCATTGCTATATAAATGTCTATTTTTTCAATATTTCCCTATTTCAGCCTAGTAATCAATCTGGCGAATCTTTGTGCATCCCCTCTAAGGCATATACAATGTTTTTTTTGGGGATAAGTTGACCTAAACATAATTCAGTTGTCCACCTGTGGCCTTACTAAAGCCCTTTCTAAATGAAGCAAGTTCTCCTTATTGCTTCCAAGCCTAATCATGGGACATAAGTCTGCTAGAGCTGTTCAGGATGGTTTAAACTCATTTGGCAGGAGGATGGGAACTGGAGTGATGGTGCTGAGCATGAGGTAGTTGGTTTACAAACAAAAGCAATGTGTCGTGAGACACGGAGCAGGGAGAGGCTGATCATTGGGCAAAATTGTAGTCAACAGGATGAGTTGCAATGTAAAGGGTGGACAAAAGCGAAAAGGGTGAATACAAGACTGATGGTGTTATATTTGAATGCCCACAGTATATAGAATATGGTAGATGAACTTGTAGCATGGTTACAGATTGGCATGTATGATGTTGTAGGTATCACTAATCATGGCTAAAAGATTATAGCTGGGAACTTCACGTTCAAGGATACACATTTTATCATAAAGACAGGCAGAGGGGTTGCATTGCTCTGTTGGTAAAAAATGAAATCAAATTATTAGAAAGAGGTGACATAGGGTCGGAAGGTGTTAGATTGGTGGTAGAGCTAAGGAACTGCAAGGGTAAAAAGACCCTGATGGGAGTTGCATACAGACCCCCAAACAGTAGTAAGGATGTGGTCTACAAATTGCAATGGTTTTAGAAAACGCATGCCAAAAGGGCAATGTTACAATAGTCATGGGGAATTTCCACATTCAGGTAGATTGGGGAAATCTGGTTGGTGTTGGATCCGAGGAAGGGGAATTTCTAGAATGCCTACAAGAAGGCTCTTTTAGAACAGCTCATGGTTGAGCTAACTAGGGGATCAGCTATTCTGGATTGAGTCTTACATCCCAAAGAGGAAGAAGTATTCTAAAGGCAAGATCACACAACTGTTGCTAACGAGAGAAGTCAATGCCAACATAAAAGCCATAGCGAGGGCATATAATAGAGCAAAAATTATTTGGAAGTTAGAAGATTGGGAAGCTTTTAAAAACCAACAGAAGGCAACTAAAAAGCCGTTAAGAAGGAAAAGATGGAATACAAAGTAAGCTCGCCAATAATATTAAATAAGATACCAAATGTTTCTTCAGATACATCAAAGTGTAAAAGAGAGGCAAGAATGGATATTGGACCACAGGAATGTGATGCTGGAGAGGTAGTAATGGGGGAAAAGGAAATGGTGGATGAACTGAGTAAGTATTTTGCATCAGTCTTCACTGTTGAAGACACTAGCAAATGGTGGAAGCTCCAGAGTGTCAGGGGTTAGTAGTGCGTGCAGTTGCCATTATTGAGGCAGAAGAAAGGAAATTATAGGCCGGTTAGTCTGACCTCAGTGGTTGGGAAGATATTGGAGTTGATTATTAAGGATGTGGCTTCAGGGTACTTGGAGGCACGTGATAAAATAAGCTGTAGTCAGTATGGTTTTCCCAAGGGAAAATCTTGCCTAACAAATCTATTGGAATTCTTTGAAGAAATAACAAGTAAGATAGACACAAGAGAATTGGTTGATATTGTGCTCTTGGATTTTCAAAGGCATTTGACAAGGTGCCACACGAGGCTGCTAAAGAGTTACGAGCCCATGGTATTACTTGAGCATGGATAAAGCATTGGCTGATTGGCAGGAAGATAACAGTGGGAATAAAGGGAGTCTTTTCTGACTGGCTGTTGGTAACTAGTAGTGTTCCACAGGGGTCTGTGTTGGGACCAATTCGTTTTATGTTATACGTCAATGACTTGGCTGATGGAATTGATGGCTTTGTTACAAAGTTTGTAGATGATACAAAGATAAGTGGATGGCAGGTAGTTTTGAGCAAGGAGAGAGGCAATAGAAGGACTTAGACGGATTAGGAGAATGGGCAAAGAAGGGGCAGGTAAAATACAATGTCTGGTGTGTATGCTCATGTACTTTGGTAGAAGAAATAAAGGGATATTTTCTAAATAGGGAGAAAATTCAAAAATATGAGGCACGAAGGTACTTTGGAGTCCTTGTGCAGGATTCCCCGAAGGTCAATTTGCAGGTTGAACCTGTGACGCAGAAGACAAATGTGATGGAAACATGGAATAGTGGAAAACAGACGTCAGCATTCATTTCGAAAGGACTAGAATATAAAAGCAAGGATGTAATCTTGAGGTTTTATAAGGCAGTGGCAAGGCCTCGCTTGGAGTACTATGAGCAGTTTTGGGCCCCTTATTTTAGAAAGGATGTACTGACACTAAAGAGGATTCAAAGGAGGTTCACCAAAATGATTTCAGGTTTGAACAGCTTGTCATATGAAGAGCATTTGATGGCTCTGGGCCTGTATTCACTAGAACTCATAAGAACGAGGGGTGACCTAATTGAAACCTATTGAATGTTGAAAGACCTTGATAGAGTAGAAGTGGAGAGGATGTTTCTTATGGCAGGAGAGTCTAGGACCAGAGGACACAGCCTCACAATAGAGAAATGTCCTTTACAAACAGAGATAAGGAGGAATTTCTTTAGCTAGAGAGTGGTGAATCTGCAGAATTCGTTGCCACAGGCGGTTTTGGAGGCCAAGTCTTTACGTATATTTAAGTGTAACCCAGGTTACTTAAACTCAAAGGTGTAATGTTATAAAGCTCCACCTGTGGAGGGAAATAAACGAGGTTTACTGAATCTAAAAAAGAGAACTTGGGGAGAAAAAAAGCTAAGCAAGAACGGGACATGGCTGATGCAGGTGTGGACAAGCGAGAGAAATGCAGCAAACTATTAGAAACTAAAGATATAAACTGTTAAAAGTGGAAATAGTAGTGAGCATCTCTACCCTACTTACCTGAAAACCTCAGAGTGAAATCCCTGGAGAAGAGCCGATATCGATAAAAGGTTTATTGAAACTACGGCTATAACAAGCAGCTACAGCGAGACAATATCTTAAGATCATAAGACCATAAGACACAGGAGCAGAATTAGGCTACTTGGCCCATCAAGTCTGCTCTGTCTTCAATCATGGCTGATCATTTATTTTTCTCCTCCTCAACCCTATTTCCTGGCCTTCTCCCTGTAACCTTTGATGCAATGTCCAATCGAGAACCTATCAATCTCTGCCTTAAATACACCCAATGACCTGGCTTCCACAGCTGCACGTGGCAACAAATTCCACAAACTCATCACTGTCTGGCTAGAGAAATTTCTCCACATCTCTGTTTTGAATAGACGCCCCTCTATCCTGATGCTGTGCCCTCTTGTCCTAGACCCTCCCACCATGGGAAACGTTCTTTCCACATCTACTCTGTCTAGGCCTTCGAATGTTCGAAGGGTTTCAATGAGATCCCCCTCATCCTTCTAAATTCCAGTGAGTACAAACCCAGAGCCATCAAATGTTCCTCGTATGATAACCCTTTCATTCCTGAAATCATCCTTGTGAACGTCCTCTGAACCCTCTCCAATGCCAGCACATCTCTTCTAAGATGAGGGGCCCAAAACTGTAAAGAATACTGAAGGTGAGGCTTCACCAGAGCCTTATAAAGCCTCAGCATCACATCCCCGCTCTTGTATTCTAGACCTCTTGAAATGAATGCTAACATTGCATTTGCCTTCCTCACCACCGACTCAACCTGCAAGTAAACATTTAGGGTGTCCTGCACAAGGACTACCAAGTCCCTTTGCATCTCAGATTTTTGGATTTTCTCCTAATTTAGAAAATAGTCCACACATTTATTTCTACTACCAAAGTGCATGACCATGCATTTTCCAATATTATATTTCCAATATTATCATTTGCCACTTTCTTGCCCATTCTCCAAATCTGTCTAAGTCCTTCTGCATCCTACCTGTTCCCTCAACACTACCTGCCCCTCCACCAATCTTCATATCATCTGCAAACCTGGCAACAAAGCCAGCTATTTCATCATCTAAATCATAAAAAGAAGTGGTCCCAACACCAACCCCTGTGGAACACCACTAGTCACTGACCCCCAACCAGACAAGATCGTTCTATTTCCACTTGCTGCCTCCTTCCAATCACCCAATGCTCTAACCATGTTAATAACTTTCCTGTAATACCACGGGCTCTTAACTTGGTAAGCAGCCTCATGTGTGGCACCTTGTCAAAGGCCTTCTGAAAGTCCAAATATACAACATCCACTGCATCCTCTTTATCTATCCTACTTGTAATCTCCTCGAAGAATTCCAACAGGTTCATCAGGCAGGATTTACCTGAAGGAAACCATGTTGACTTTGACCTAGCTTGTCCTGTATCACCAAGTACTCCATAACCTCATCCTTAACAATTGACTCCATCATCTTCACTGAGGTCAGGATAACTAGTCTGTAATTTCCTTTCTGCTGCCTTCCTCCTTCCTCAAAGAGTGGAGTGACATTTGCAATTTTCCAGTCCTCGGGCACCATGCCAGAGCCCAATGATTTTTGAAAGATCATTGCTAATGTCACCACAATCTTTAATGCTACATCTTTCAGAATCCTAGGGTGCAGTTCCTCTGGTCTGGGTGACTTTTGTACCTTTAGGTCTTTCAGCTTTTTGAGCACCTTCTCTCTTGTAATAGTAACTGCACCCACTTCTCTTCCTTCACACACTACAACATCTAGCACACTACTAGTGTCTTCCACAGCAAAGACTGATGCAAAATACTCATTTAGTTCATTTATCATTTCCTTGTCCCATTATTATTTTTTCTGTCTCATTTTCTAGCAGTTCTATATTCACTCTCATCTCTCTTTTATTTTTTATATACTTGAAAAAGCTTTTACTATTCACTTTGACATTATTTGCTAACTTGCTTTCATATTTCATCTTTTCCCTTCTAATGATTCTTTTAGTTGCTCTCTGTAGGTTTTTAAAACCTTCCCAATCCTCTATCTTCCCACTAATTTTTGCTTTGTTGTATGCCCTCTCTTTTGTTTTTACATTAGCTTTGACTTCCCTTGTCAGCCACGGTTGTACTATTTTGCCATTTGAGTATTTCTTCATTTTTGGAATACACATGTCCTGCACCTTCCTCATTTTTCCCAAAAACACACACCATTGCTGCTCTGCTGACATCCCTGCCAGCAGCACCTTCCAATTTACTTTGGCCAACTCCTCTCTCATAGCACTGTAATTTCTTTACTCCACTAAAGTACTTCTATGTTAGACTTTACTTTCTCCCTATCAAATTTCAAGTTGAACTCAATCATATTGTGATCACTGGTTCCTAAAGGTGCTTTTACGTTAAGCTCCTTAATCACTTCTGGCTCATTACATAACACCCAATCCAGTATAGCTGATCCCTAGTAGGCTCAATGACAAACTGCTCTAAAAAGCCACCTCTTAGGCAGTCAACAAATTCACTCTCTTGAGATCAACCTGATTTTCCCAATCGATCTGCATGTTAAAATCTCCCATGACTACCCATTGCACTTTTGATATCAACAGAGACGAGTATTGAAAGTCTCTATGGTGTAACCCGGAATTAGTTCTGTTAAATCATAGCAAGAGATTTAGTCAGGTTTTTTTTCTAAAAGTTTGTGAATTGATCTTCCATGGATGATCAACTATTTCATCCAATGAACCAAGAAACAAGATGGTGAACCACCCAAAATTGAAGAATCAGAGCCGGAACAAAGCGTAGATGATTTAATATGGCTGGAGGTATAAGTTTATTTTCATTCGAAAAATCTGAATTTGATATTCTGCAAGCACTGATTATTCTTGCAAAGACTTTGATAAGTTGCTGAATGAGATATACTTTGTTTAAAAGTTGTGATGTTGGAGAATTTGTTGTGAATATAGTTAAGCTGTACATATCTATATTTTTGAGGGGGTTGAATTTTGAATTTGTAGACATACGGACCGGGAACTGAAACTGAAGTTAACCATAATATGTAAGAATAGGAATTGAATTCAGTTAGTTTCCTAACTTACTACAGATAAATAGAAAGGCAATTTTTAGTCTGCAAACCTTTAGATGGGGAATAACACTAGATCTAATTAGTTAGAGAGATTGGAGTAATAAAGGTTATTCTAATGAATCTCACTGATTCTAACTGAAAAGGCATTTGGTTTTCTCTTCCTATCTGAGATTTGGAATCTAAACAGAATATTGGAATTTTGAATTGTTCTTACTCGTAAATATTTTGTATATATTGCTATTTTTATAAACAAACTTACCTCCAGAAGTGTGTGCTTTCTATTCACAACCTCCTTTTGATACCTAGAGCTTCTGATGGCCCGTAGTTTGATTTTCTCATAATGAGTGCGGCAATCAGTCACACGAGATAAGACAAGCACTGTACAGGTGTTACTTAAGGCAGAAGTTAACAGATTCTTGATTGGTCAGGGCATGATGGGACATGGGGAGAAGGCAGGAGATTGGGGCTGAGAGGAAAAATGGATCAACCATGATGCCATGGAGGAGCAAACCCGAAGGGCCAAATGGTCTAATTCTGCTCTGATATCTTATTGTTACGTAAACGGCAACAATGAATATCAATCGAGACAGGTTATATAAAAACAACCAAACATTTATTAAACACGTATAAATGATAAGGGAAAAAAACAAAGGAAAACTTTAACCAGAAGTTAACAGATATGCAGCCGTTCACCAACTCGCCACTCGGCTCTGGTTCTTAAAGCGTTAAATCTGAAAACCATACTTAAAGCAATACAGTCAGATATAGTTCTTAAAGCGATAACTTCGAACGTCCAACAGTTTTACACATACAATTGGGAGAAACTTCTCTGGAGAAGGATTTCTTCACAGACGCAACTTTACTGCTGGTTCTGTCCATAGGATTCATGATGCCGAAAATAAACAGTTTAAATCGACTGACCTTAAATTCCTTTAGAGAGAGAGAGCACCTTTTTGCATGAACTCCTTGCTCTTTCTGGCAAGAGTTATCTCGATGCAGGTACTCCTCCAACAAAGACTCAATAAGGTCGATTCTTTATTAAACTACCAAACGATGCCGACTTCTCTCGATCCTTCGATAAATTCTTCACTCTCCCTTCAACTGTTGGAACTGAGTAAATTGGCACATCCAGCCACAAATTTCCAGTCCAAATAATATGGAATCTTTCAACAGAATGCACAACTGTTTTAAAAATGAAACTGTGTCACAAAAACAAACGCAACAGAAACAGAGGCACAGCATGTTCCACCTGGAAATCTACAAACTACTGCATCACCTGAGTCGACCCTTATATAGTCACAGGGCACATGTCATCACGTGACCTCACATCGGCGGGAAAATCACATCAGGTGACCTCCAAAAGACCATTACATCATTCTCACCAAAAAAAACCAGATCTCCTTGAGCATGTAACACCGCCCTCCAAAAAAATTTTAGTCTCTTGAAAAACAAAATTTTAACAATTTATACAAAAAAAAATACAAAGGTATAAAATTTACAAAATACACAATACATACAATCTTATCTTTCAGCCCTACACAAACTAATGTACAGTAGGAGTGTTACAAATGTTAAAATATCACTCCAAAAAAAATAAATTTTCATTATACATTTAACATCTAGACAAACAATCAGCAATCACATTATCTTTACTCTTAATATGAGTGATCAAAATAATTACTCCTGTAACGTTAAACTCCAATTTAATAATCTTCTATTTTTGTTTTTCAGCTTACTCAAAAACACTAATGGATTGTGATTGGTATAAACTGTGAGTGGTTTATGCGTAGAACCAACATATACTTCAAAATGTTGCAAAGCTAAAACAAGAGATAACAATTCTTTTTCTATTGTTGAATAATTTCTTTGATGGGCATTAAATTTCTTAGAAAAATAAGCTACCGGATGATCAACATCATCATCTTTTTGAAGCAACACTGCTCCTGCAGCTTCATCACTAGCATCTACAGCTAACAAAAATGGTTTTTCAAAGTCAGGAGATTTAAGTACAGGTTGACTACATATTATAGCTTTCAATTTATCAAATGCCTCCTGACAAGACTCTGTCCAAACAAACTTCTCATTTTTCTTCAAGAGATTAGTTAATGGAAGAGCAATGTTTGCAAAATCCTCACAAAATTTTCTGTAATATCCTATCATACCCAAGAATCTTCTGAGAGTTTTTCTACCAGTTGGAGTGGGTGCTTCTAAAATTGCCTGAACTTTTGCTTGAACAGGTGCTAATTTCCCCTGACCCACAACATAACCAAGGTAAGTCACTGTGGCATGACCAAATTCACTTTTAGCTAAGTTAATAGTTAAGTTAGCTTTTGAAAGTCTCTCAAATAATTTCTCCACCGCCGCAATATATGCTTTCCACGAATTATTTCCTGTAACCAGATCATCAATATAGGCATCTATATCTTTTAATCCCTGAATCACGCTAATAATCATCCTCTGAAAAGTACTTGGTGCATTCTTCATCCCAAATGGAAGAACATTATATTCATATAACCCAGATGGGGTCACAAAAACTGAAATCTCTCTACCTCTATCCATCAATGGAACACACCAATAACCTTTTAACAAATCAATTTTTGTAAGGAATTTGGCCTGTCCAACTTATCCACACAATCATCTACTCTAGGGATTGGATATGCATCGGTCTTTGTCACAGCATTCACCTTTCTGTAATCCGTACAAAATCTAATACTATTATCTGGCTTAGGCACCATAACACACGGTGAACTCCAATTCGAATTAGAATGTCTAATAATATCATTCTCTAACAGATACTTAATTTCTCGTTCAACAAGTTCACATTTTTCCCTGTTCATTCGATACAGATGTTGTTTTATGGGTTTTTCATCTCCAACATCTACATCATGTGTAGCTACGGTGGTTCTTCTAGGGGCATCTGGAAATAAATCTCTATACTTAAAAATTAGCTGTTTCATCTGCTCCCTCTGCTCTGGCTGTAAATGAGCTAATTTTTCATCAATATTTTCCAGAATTTTTGAATTTGGTAACCTGGCTGAAATAATGTTGGGTTTAAAATGAGTTTCAGATAAATCCTCCAGTAAGTCTTCATCAAGATCAGACTCATTATTGATCACAACGGTCATAGTAGCAACTTCTCTCGCATAATACAGTTTTATCATATTTATATGACACAGCTGTGTTGTCTTTCTCTGATTTGGGGTTTTTACCACATAATCCACCTCATCCACCTTAGATTTAATCTCAAAGGACCATGGAATTTGGCTTGTAATGGGTTTGTTTGCACTGGGAAAAGAACCAAGACTTATCTCCAGGCTTAAATGACCTCATCCTAGCTTCCTTATCATACCATGTCTTCATCTTCTCTTGAGCTAACTTTAAATTTTCCTTGGCCAAACTACAAGCTTTGTACAATCTGTCTTTAAATTTCAAAACATAATCTAGCAAATTAGTGTGTATTTCTTTATTAATCCACTGTTCCTTCAACAAAGCCAAAGGTCCTCAAACTCTATGTCCAAACACAAGTTTAAAAGGACTACAACCTAATGAATCCTGTACTGCCTCCCTTACTGCAAAAAGTAGTAAATGTATACCTTCATCCCAGTCCTTTTCATTTTCCACACAATATGTCCTAATCATAGTTTTCAGTGTAGAATGAAATCTCTCCAAGGCTCCTTGTGATTCTGGATGATAGGCTGACGAAATAGTCTGTTTCCCCCCAGTTTATAAACTATCTGCTGAAACAACCCTGACATAAAATTACTACCTTGATCTGATTGTATTTCCTTAGGTAACCCAAAATAAGTAAAGAATTTTATAAGAGCCTTTGTCACAGTTTTGGCTGTTATATTCCTAAGAGGGACTGCCTCTGGAAACCTAGACGCTGTGCACATAATAGTTAATAAATATTGATGTCCAGTTTTAGATTTTGGCAAAGGACCTACACAGTCTACAATGATTTTTGAGAACGGCTCACCAAATACTGGAATTGGTTGCAGTGGGGCCACTGGAGTAACCTGATTAGGTTTACCCACAATTTGACATGTATGACACGTTCTACAAGATGTCGCCACATCTTGTCTTAAACTAGGCTAATAAAAATGTTTAGAAACTTTGTTCATAGTTTTCTTTACCCCTAAATGACCGCCCAAAGGAATACCATGAGCCATAGTCAAAATCTCATTTCGGTAAATTTTAGGAGCAACAACCTGATGATTAACTTCCCATTCCTCACTAGCAGGAATGGTAGGCGATCTCCACTTTCTCATTAATACCCCCTTCTCAAAATAATATCCAACTTGTACTTTTCCAATTTCACTATCTGGAAGAGCTTGTTCTTTTAATTTAACTATCTCAGGATCCCTACCCTGCTCTGCTATTATCTCCTTCTGAGATAAAGACAAATCTTCCTGATCAGACTTACCACCAGAATCCTGATCAAATAAGGTAGGCAAGAAAGTTTCTGATATATCCTCAAAATTCGAATCTTGATTTGAACTGTCATGAGTAACAACCTCATCCTTTACATCAGTTTTTTTAGCCATAGCTCTTGTTACAACACAGGAAGAATCTGTGTTAGAATCCCTCTGTGGCTCCTCAGAATTTGAATTGATTGTCAAATGCACTTCAGGAAAAACTTGTCCACCTGCTAAATCATTCCCTAACAAAAGAGAAACATCATTCACAGGTAAACTGCATTGTAGTCCTACTTTAACAACCGCTGTAACTAATCCTGACCTTAAATTTACTCTATGTAAATGTACTGGCATAAGGGCACTCCCTACTCCTCTTATATAATTTACCTCAGCAATGTCAGACTCATCACTAAACCTTAGCACACTGTCTAATATTAGTGATTGCGAAGCTCCAGTATCTCTAAGAATCCCGAGTCAGGCGCCTTCAAAAACCCGTCAATATCCATTGTTGCTGAATACAACACACACACCAATCAAACCAAAAAAAATCGGGTATTCCCCTTTTCCAAAACCAAAATGGCAATTACCAGCACGTAAACTCAAAATCAGAACATATCCCGGACGAGCCCCCATAAATTATGTTACGTAAACGGCAACAATGAATATCAATCGCGACAGGTTATATAAAAACAACCAAACATTTATTAAACACGTATAAACAATAAGGGGGAAAAAAAAAGGAAAACTTTAACCGGAAGTTAACAGATATGCAGCCATTCACCAACTTGCCACTCGGCTCTGGTTCTTAAAGCATTAAATGCGAAAACATTTCTTAAAGCGATACAGTCAGATATAGTTCTTAAAGCGATAACTTTGAAAGTCCAACAGTTTTACACATTCAATTGGGAGAGACTTCTCTGGAGAAGGATTTCTTCACAGACGCAACTTTACTGCTGGTTCTGTCCACAGGATTCACGATGCCGAAAATAAACAGTTTAAATCAACTGACCTTAAATTCCTTTAGAGAGAGAGAGAGCACCTTTTTGCCTGAACTCCTTGCTCTTTCTGGCAAGAGTTATCTCGATGCAGGTACTCCTCCAATGAAGACTCAATAAGGTCGATTCTTTATTAAACTGCCAAACGATGCCGACTTCTCTCGATCCTTTGATAAATTCTTCACTTTACCTTCAACTGTTGGAATTGAGTAACTTGGCACATCCAGCCACAAATTTCCAGTCCAAATAATATGGAATCTTTCAACAGAATGCACAACCATTTTAAAAATGAAACTGCATCACAAAAACAAACACAACAGAAACGGAGGCACAACACATTCCACCAGGAAATCTACAAACTACTGCGTCACCTGAGTCGACCCTTATGTAGTCATGGGGCACATGTCATCACGTGACCTCACATCGGTGGGAAAATCTCATCAGGTGACCTCCAGAAGACCATTACATCATTCTCACTAAAAAAAACAGATCTCCTTGAGCATGTAACATTATGGTCTTATCATCATGGATATTTATTCCCTTCACACCCCCATCGTGCATCAGTAAGGTCTGAGGGCCCTTTGTTTCTTCCTTAAATGATGGCCCAACTAGTTTTCCTCCATCAACACACTTAATTGGTGGAACTTGTCCTTATGCTCAAGGACTTCTCCTTCGATTCTACTTCTCCAGATTTGCCATGGAAACTTGCGTGTGCCAGATCTGCATCTATCTTTATTGTTTGATATGTGGAACACTCCTGGCTGCAGGCTTATTTGGGACCACTCTCCCAACTCTTTCTTCAATGTGTTAATGGCTGTACTGCTGCATATACTGAAAATTTAAACAGTTTTGCAATCAGTTGGTCCTGCTTTCACATTCACTGTCTGTCTTTGACACTTCATTTAGCTTTTTTGGATCTCTCTGTCTGCATATCAGCAGATAGACTAGCCAGCAACATCTTCATGGGCGGTCTTTAGTTTCCTGTCACTTTATTTTTTGTATCACACTCCCATTCTGACCTGTGGCCTCTTCCACTGTCAATATGAGGGCCAACATAAACTAGAAAAACATCTAGTTCAATGTCTCCCTCAAGACTTTAGCTATTGTTTACATGGTGGGGGTGTGAGGGATCATTGCTTCTGCTGATGCAAGGGGGGGAGGGGAGGATTGATGCTGCTGCTCTTGGATGGGAGGGGGAGGGGGCTTTGGGGTTCTGATGCAACTATCATTCATTCTTTGGAGTTCTTGTTTTGTGGATATCTGTGAAGAGTAAGAATTTCAGGCTGTGTACTGTCTTTGATATTAAATTGAACCATTTGAACTATCTGGCACTTTGAATGAACATTGAATTTTCCAAATTCAAGTGCAGCTGCACCTCATCATTTCCCTATCATGCTCCTGTCCCTTTTTCACCTGGTTTCTTTAAAATGCCTTGTTAACTGTAAGTACTCATTCTCCCTATCACCTGATGAATCTTAACCAATCTCCATTCCATCCAATCTCTGTCTTTGGTCTTACACCTCACTCAACACCCTAATCTGGTTTTGAAAACTATAAACCTCCTACTTACCTCCTTCCCAGTTCTGAAGAAGGGTTCCTGTAGGATCTCGACCCAAAAAATCGACTGTTCATTTCCCTCCACAGATGCTGCCTTGAACCATTTAGTCCCTCCGGCAATTTGTTTTTTTTTTGCTCCAATTTCCAGCATCTGCAGTACCTTGTGTCTCCCTGACCTGGAATATTTACTGGCTTCTCTTTACAACAAATCTCACTTGACTGGCTGAGTTCTTCTAATATGTCTGTTAATGCCTCAATTCCAGCACCTGCAGTTCTATTTGTTTTCCAATCTTTCTTTTTGTACTCTAATCCTCTTTCAATGAAGGCTTTTGTATCAATCTGCTTTTCTAATTGGGTGCTGCACCTGAAAAATGTACAGGGAACTTAAAATTCTTCTAAATCCTAACATTTGAGATTGATCAGATCCATTTCTTTCCATTTTCCCAATCAAAGTAGATCATTTTGCATTTCCCCTTACTATTCCATCAGCCATCTTCTTGCCCAAACACTTAACATTCCCTCTTTGAATGCTTCTTGTATTCACCACATTTTACACAGCGGAAAATTTAGATATTTTATATTTGCCTCCTCTTCCCTTCAACCAAGCTGCTGATGGAAACTGTAGATAGCAGAGATCTTGCACCACTTTGACAGTTTCTGACTGTCATTCATCAGGTCCTAGCTAGTCTTTCTTCCAGGGTTGGGGGAAATCAAGAACTAGAGGAAGCAGACTTAAGGTACAATGGGGAGAGATTTCATAGGAACTTGAGGGGCATCTTTTACACCCAAAGTGTATGGAATGAGCTGCAAGAGGAAGTGATTGAGGCAGTACATCAATGAAATTTAAAAGGTAACTGGGACAGGCAAAGTACATAGGTGGGAAAGTTTTAGAGTTACTTGGACTAAACTTGGGCAAATAGGACTAGTTTTGATGGGAATGCTGACTGCTATGGATCAGTGGGTCTAAGAACCCTGTTTCCATGCTCTATGACTGTGGTAGGATACAACAGTTGAGGATATCTTTGCTGAATTTGACAGTGCACAAGGTCTTTGTGCTTCCTTTCACAGCCTAGGTTTGAATTTTGGTTATGGTTGCTTTGCACATTTTTACCCATAGCCTTTGGGGGACTGTTTTAAGGGCTACCTATAGCTCTTTAATCTCTCTCTGTTCATCCCTGCATCATGGTGTCCAAACCTTCATCTTTCCCCTCTTACACAAAATCAAAATGCTGGGAGTCTGAAATAAAACATTCACAGCACATAGAGCATCTCATGTCAGTGATACTTCATCAAACACGAAATAGTCGGGAGATAAAGCAAGTTTTAAGATGCACAGTAAATTCTGAGGGGAGGAGAAATTAGATAACAAAAAGACCAAAGGTTACCTGGAAGAGATGTGATTGTAGGATAATTATCTTATTTTCAAGTATAAACTTTACTCTTCAAATCTGTACTATATAATGAAGGACGTTCATGCGTCATCAACCACAGTATAAAATATTTAAATCTACTTACTGAGAAATCTATTTGCCATTCACACTAATTCACATTGACATAATTTTTCTTTCACTTATCTTCCGTAAATGGCTAACCCAAGGATGTTTTATATGAATTCCAGCCCCTCGTTATAGAATATTGGGGGAACTCTAAGCCGTGGCTTTTGCCCATGAATCCTTTGCAGCAACTGCTCTAAGTTTCACTGTATCCCTCAGCACAGCCTGAGCTACATATTGTATTCACCCCAACCACTCACCATTTCTAAACCATTCCTTCCATTCCTTAATTCAAAAGGATAGTTAACTCTCTCTCATGCTCATCTTTTTTAAAATCCAACATTAACTAATCAAAAATTAATTTAATTTTAAATGTAATATAGTTATGGACCGGAGGAAAGAGGACTGCCTAATTTCAATTGTACTGGATAAAAGATACAGGAATTGTTAGGTATGAAAAATCTATGTTTGGTTGTCCAGTGCTGTGACTCCAATTGACATGCTATCAGCCAACAACAATGTTACTGTGCTGCCCAAGTGCCGGTCACATTTTGTGAGCGACTAACTCCTCTTTAAGCTACTTAGTGCCAGTTAAGGCATACCTTCATTCATTAACAGAGAAATGTTTATGTCTCCAGCCTGTTAGCTTTTGATAGGGTTTTTGTGTTCGGTGGAAGCCGTGGCTAATCACCTTGATTTCTGATAGACACAAAAGATTGCAGATGCTGTCGTCTGGAGGAAGAAACAATCTGCAAGAGGAACTCAGTGCGTTGAGCAGTGTCTGAGGCAGGGAAGTGTTTCAGGAGGAATGAAGACAGATGGAGCCAGCTGGGAGAGGGGATGGGGTGCAGATGGCAGAAAGGGGCAGGTGGTTGATAGATGGAAGCAGATGAAAAAGATAGAGGCAGATGGTACTAGAAAGAGGGAGGGGAGTTAAATGTCGAGAGAGCCAGGAGGGCAATACGCAGGAACACAAACGTACTGAAGTCAGAGACATCTCAGATTGAGTTCGTAGCCTTACTGAGAGAGAGGGTGAGCTGCCAGAAGTCGTGGTCCAAATTGGTACCAATGACATAAGCACAAAGGGTGACAAGGTCCTGCAAAGTGAGGTCAGGGAGTAAGGTGCTAAGTTAAAGGTCAGGACCTCCAGAGTAGTGATCTCAGGACTGCCACGTGTTAGTGAGCCCATTCATGTGGCTAAGGAGGTGGTGCAGGAGGGACAGCTTCAGATTTGTGGATCATTGAGCTCTCTTCCTGGGTAGATGGGATCTGTACAAGTGGGATGTTGGCACCAGAACTGGTGGGGGGCAACTTCCTTGTGGGAAGGTTTGCTAATGCTGCACAGGGGATTTTAGAGTTGCAGGGGGATGGGACCCAGAAATCCAGGGCAGATGCTGGACTGGTTGTGGGGAAAGTAAATATTAAGCTTATTTACAAAGACAGGAATCAAATGATTGAGCATGGTGGGACTAATGTCCTGAGTTGCATTTACTTCAATGCAAACAGTATTGTAGGTAAGTTAAGATGATCTTATAGAATGCATCAGCATATGGAATTACGATATTGTAGCCATTAGTGAGACTTGATCGCAGGAAAGTCTAAACTGGCCCCCGTCCTGGAGTTTTGTCATGTTACACATGACAGAGGGGAAGGTATTAAGGAAGGAGTTGTGGCATTACTGGTCAGAGGAAATGTCACGGCAGTGTTCAGACAGGACTGGTCAGAGGAAATGTCACAGCAGTGTTCAGACAGGACTGGTCAGAGGAAATGTCACAGCAGTGTTCAGACAGGACAGAGGAAATGTCACGGCAGTGTTCAGACAGGACTGGTCAGAGGAAATGTCACGGCAGTGTTCAGACAGGACAGAGGAAATGTCACGGCAGTGTTCAGACAAGACTGACAGAGGAAATGTCACGGCAGTGTTCAGACTGGTCAGAGGAAATGTCACGGCAGTGTTCAGACAGGACTGACAGAGGAAATATCACGACAGTGTTCAGACAGGACTGGTCAGAGGAAATGTCACGGCAGTGTTCAGACAGGACAGAGGAAATGTCACGGCAGTGCTCAGACAGGACAGAGGAAATGTCACAGCAGTGTTCAGACAGGACAGAGGAAATGTCAGGTCAGTGTTCAGACTGGTCAGAGGAAATGTCATGGCAGTGTTCAGACAGGACTGACAGAGGAAATGTCACGGCAGTGTTCAGACAGGACAGAGGAAATGTCACGTCAGTGTTCAGACTGGTCAGAGGAAATGTCATGGCAGTGTTCAGACAGGACTGACAGAGGAAATGTCACGGCAGTGTTCAGACAGGACAGAGGAAATGTCACGGCAGTGTTCAGACTGGTCAGAGGAAATGTCATGGCAGTGTTCAGACAGGACTGACAGAGGAAATGTCACGGCAGTGTTCAGACAGGACTGACAGAGGAAATGTCACGGCAGTGTTCAGACAGGACTGGTCAGACGAAATGTCACGGCAGTGTTCAGACAGGACTGACAGAGGAAATGTCACGGCAGTGTTCAGACAGGACTGACAGAGGAAATGTCACGGCAGTGTTCAGACAGGACTGGTCAGACGAAATGTCACGGCAGTGTTCAGACAGGACTGACAGAGGAAATGTCACGGCAGTGTTCAGACAGGACTGGTCAGAGGAAATGACACGGCAGTGTTCAGACAGGACTGACAGAGGAAATGTCACAGCAGTGTTTAGACAGGACTGGTCAGACGAAATGTCACGGCAGTGTTCAGACAGGACTGACAGAGGAAATGTCACGGCAGTGTTCAGACAGGACAGAGGAAATGTCACGGCAGTTTTCAGACAGGACTGGTCAGACGAAATGTCACGGCAGTGTTCAGACAGGACTGACAGAGGAAATGTCACGGCAGTGTTCAGACAGGACTGGTCAGAGGAAATGTCACGGCAGTGTTCAGACAAGACTGACAGAGGAAATGTCACGGCAGTGTTCAGACAGGACTGACAGAGGAAATGTCACGGCAGTGTTCAGACAGGACTGACAGAGGAAATGTCGTGGCAGTGTTCAGACAGGACAGAGGAAATGTCACGGCAGTGTTCAGACAGGACTGGTCAGAGGAAATGTCACGGCAGTGTTCAGACAGGACTGACAGAGGAAATGTCACGGCAGTGTTCAGACAGGACTGGTCAGAAGAAATGTCACGGCAGTGTTCAGACAGGACTGACAGAGGAAATGTCACGGCAGTGCTCAGACAGGACTGACAGAGGAAATGTCACGGCAGTGTTCAGACAGGACTGACAGAGGAAATGTCACGGCAGTGTTCAGACAGGACAGAGGAAATGTCACTGCAGTGTTCAGACAGGACAGAGGAAATGTCACGGCAGTGTTCATACAGGACTGACAGAGGAAATGTCACGGCAGTGTTCAGACAGGACTGACAGAGGAAATGTCACGGCAGTGTTCAGACAGGACTGACAGAGGAAATGTCACGGCAGTGTTCAGACAGGACTGACAGAGGAAATGTCACGGCAGTGTTCAGACAGGACAGAGGAAATGTCATGGCAGTGTTCAGACAGGACAGAGGAAATGTCACGGCGGTGTTCAGACAGGACTGACAGAGGAAATGTCACGGCAGTGTTCAGACAGGACTGACAGAGGAAATGTCCCGGCAGTGTTCAGACAGGACTGACTGGAGCATTCATCTACTGAGGCTATATGGGTGGAACTGAGGAGTAAAAAAAGGAATGACCGTGGAGCCTGTGATCTACATTTTGGTGGTGAGTTATAGGGCCGATTGAGTGATCTGGCTCTTTGCCGTCTCTGAGGGATGTTCAAATGAAGGCCAAGAAGCTTGGAGATGGGGTGCGAGCCCATGATCGACTCCATTTCTCGCCAATCTTGCCCATTAAGGCACCGTGGAAGATTGAAATCATTGAGGCAAGCGCAGAAAGCGAGAGGGTGTTCTACGCCATCCACCAGCCTCTCACTTGCTTTGCCAGATCACGGTGTCTGCGTGTGACTCTCTCTCTCTTGCTGCTCTCGGAGGAAGGACCCTGCAATGGAATGGTCTCTCTCCCCCTCGATGCTGTTGGAGGATGGTGCCAGAGTTCTTGTGCAGAGCTGAACCGATACAGTTTGTGGATTGGACACCGTAGTTGACGTGATGTGTTTCTGGTTTCTGGTTGCTCCTTTTTTTTGTTTGTTTGTACTTTGGGCCATTTTGAATCAGGGCAGCCTGCAAATAACAAACACTGAGCCGATCTGAATTATGCCCGTACTCTTTCAATTTTGTGTTTTATATTCTGTGTTTTCTCGCTCTTTTTTTGGTTGCCATTTGCACGATTTGTGGTTTTTTTTGTGGAGGGGGGTGTTTGATGTTTTTCTTCGAACAGGTTTCTTTGTTTTATGGCTGTCTGTGGGGGAAAAATCTCATAGTTGTATACTGCATACACACTTTTGATAATAAATCTTCAAATAATGTGGTAAACTGGATCAGCAAATTTGTGGATGACAACAAGATTGGGGGCATAATAGACAGCAAGGAAGGCCATCACAGCTTGCAGAGAGATCTGCACCAGCTGGAAAAATGGTCGGAAAGATGACAAAGGAATTTAATGCAGTCAAGTGTGAGGTTGTAGGATTTTGTGAATAAAACATGCCAGTCATTTTGTGTGTTTAACAAAAGCCACAGCCCTTTACTTCCACTATGAAAGCAGTCACCCAACACTGATGTCATAACGTCAGAACCCGTCTCTTAAAGTGAACATAAGAACTGAACAATGGTGTTTGTGTATTATGTAGAACAGTTTCTAGTCGGAACAATATGTGTCATCTGTCGCCCATTACATTACCCTACAAGGTGTTGCACTTTGCATAGTGAAGAATAGGGCACTGAGGAGTGTGGTGGAACAGAGCGATCTGGGACTTACTTCCTTGAACGCTGTGTCACAGATAGATAGAGCTGCAAAGAGAGCTTTTGCTACATTGGTCTTCATAATTCAAAACAATGAGTACAGGAGTTGGGATGTTATGTTGAAGTTGTGAGGCCAAAGTTAGAATATTGTGTTCTGCATCGGTCACCTACGGACAGGAAAGAGTGCAGAGAAAATTTACAAAGATGGTGCCAGGATACGAGGACCTGAATTATAGGTTAAAATTGGACAAGCTAGGCTTTTATTCCCTGGAGCGTAGGAGAATGAGGAATTTAGATTAGATTAGATTATGAGGACACGCAGTCCTCTTTTATTGTCATTTAGTAATGCATGCATTAAGAAATGATACAATATTCCTCCAGTGTGATATCACAGAAACACAGGACAGACCAAGACTGAAAAGCTGACAAAAACCACATAATTATAACATATAGTTACAACAGTGCAATAATACCATAACTTGATGAAGAACAGGCCATGGCACAGCAAAAAATTTCAAAGTCTCTCTAAAGTTCCACACTTCACACACTTCCACATTGGAGAAGGAAGAAAACTCTCCCTGCCACGCCCGACCACAGTCCGACTCTGAATCATCGGAAAACTTCCAGCTCCGATCAGCCCTCCGACACCGAGTACTGAGCACCATCTCTGCCGAACGCTTCGACCCCAGCCTCAGTAGCCAGCAGCAGGCAAAGCCGGGGATTTTGGGGCCTTCCCTCTGGAGATTCTCGATTGCACAATAGCAGCGGCAGCGAACCCGGCATTTCAGAAATTTCTCCAGATGTTCCTCCGTGCTTCTCACGTCCGTCTCCATCAAATCAGAATTGTCCACGGCCCCTACTTAACAGATATGATATTTCACCGGAGAGCTGCGTGCGCTACATCGCGCCGCCATCTTCTCTTCCCGCCTTGTTTGATAGACATATAACAAATCATGAGTGATTTGGTATAAGGTAAATGCAAGCTGGCTTCTCCCACTGAGGGTGGGTGAGACTACAACCAGAAGTCATAGATAAAGGGTGAAATATTGAAGGGGAACTACTTCACTCACGGGGTGGTGAGAGTGTGGGATGAGCTGCCAGTGGAAGTGGTGGATGCGGGATCAATTACTACATTTAAGAGAAGTTCGGATAAATACATGGATGGGAGGCATATAGAGGGCCGTGGCCTGGTACGGGGTAGTAGGCCTGAGCGGAATAACGGTTCGGCATGGACTAGATGGGCTGTAGTGTTCTAGGACCCCGTAAGCTCAGGCTGATGTGTCAGCTAGTACAGGGGTAGGCAACCTACAGCCCGCAAGGTATTTGTACCGGCCCGCGAGCAAATATTGAGATATTATGCTTATCCGACCCACGAGCGATTTTTCCTTATTCTGTGTGTTTCACGGGACCACACTGATGGACATGCATGGTGTCTTGTTACACTGGCCCCAGGTTCCGTTTTGTTCCAAACCAAACTCTGGTATATACGAATGACAGGAAGGCAGATTAACTTATTAATATGTATTAGATACTCTCTGTACACGTGCAGGTTTTCAGATGGGATCGTTAAAATTTGTAAACAGAAACAGCATCACTGTGTTTTAACAAGAAATCCACGCTAAATATCCAGATATTTACATGTGCTACGATACTTGCTGAATAACCTGCATTTCGAAATAAAATCAAAGAAAAAAATTCCAATGGCAATGAATGCAAAATGCAGGAAGGTAGACACTGAATGCCAAAATTTCCAAGACACTTGGACACTAGATTACATCTTCATCGAGCAAGCTGGGAAACCAGTTTGTCTCATTTGCCTAGAAAATGTTGCTGTGAAGAAGGAGGCAAATATCAGGCAACATTACGAGACTCACCATAGTGGAAAGAAAGCTGCAAATTGTGGGAGTACCAGCTTCAAAAAGGAAATTGTGCACATTTTCCCACTTTTCAAAAAAAATAAAGCAGAAGATCCAGGCATTTTTGTGAATATGGTCCAAGAATTGAGAAAAGAGTTTTCATCTTGTTTTGCTGATTTTCACTTGCATGCAAATAAGTTCAAGTTTTTTTCCTACTCCATTTGATGTGGAAGTGGACACTGCATCAGAAATTTTTCAAATGGACTTGATTGGGATGCAGTGTGATGACATATTGAGATCGAAATTTCATTCTGAAGATGTGTCAGTGCTTGACTTCTATAGAAAATATATTCATCCAAGTGGGAAGTATCCTAACTTAGTGGACCATGCAAAAAAGATGGCATCATTGTTTGGCAGCACTTATCTGTGTGAGCAATTATTTTCAAAAATGAAGCACACCAAGAACTATTTGAGAACAAGATTGACTGATGCCCACCTGGATAATGTCTTGCTCTTGGCAACAAGTCTGACACCCAATATTGAGAAGCTTTCAAGCAACAAACAGCATCAAGTTTCACGTTGATTTATCGACTTTGCATTAAAATTTTCTTTTTTATTATACTTAATTACCACCATTCAATGCATCATGTTCATACGTTTTATGTTTAAAGATTCTTTGTATCCTTTTAATAGATTCAAAAGATGCCATGATTGAAATAAATTGCAACTATACCGAGTTCTTTGATTACTAATTGGCATCCTTGGTTAAACACAAATGATTTTCTAGCATGCGTTATTCATTAATTTGATGCAAAACATAACTAGATGTATTTAAATGGATAATTCCCATATTTCAAGTATTTTAGGGCATTTATCTGGCCCACTGTCTGCTCATTAATATGCGATTCGGCCCAGAGGCAAAACGGTTGCCGACCCCTGAGCTAGTATAAACTTCATGAGCCAAATGGGCTCCTTCTGTATTATAAGTCAGCTGACGAATAAAACATGGAGCATGAGGAAAGTTTCTTAGGCTACGTCCACACTACAGCGGCTAGTTTTGAAAACGCCGGTTTCAAGTAAAAACGACAGGCGTCTACACTAAGTGTTTTTCAAAATATCTCCGTCCACATTAGGCGCTTCTTCTTCTTCTTCTTCTTCTTCTTCTTCTTCTTCTTCTTCAAGAAGAAGAAGTCGTCATGACAGCGGTTTTAAAAAGCTCCGGTTACCCCACCGACACTGCAACGGATATTAGGCGTTTTCAGATTTATTCACTCTGGAGACCATTTCTGAAAATCTCCGTTTTAGTGTGGACAGAGGGTCAAAACGAAGAGAAAAAGCTTCGTTTTCAAAATTATCCAGCGTAGTGTGGACATAGCCTTAAAGGTCACATATCTTACACCCGGGATACAAATGAAAGGGTGAATTTGAACTATACACGTGTCGATATCAGCCGAATGTGGAAAGTAAGTCCAATTAAAAATCACAAATGATAATTTATTTAAAACAGATTTATTTCAGATTTTTTACATACCTATATAACCGTATAATAATTACAGCACGGAAACAGGCCATCTCGGCCCTTCTAGTCCGTGCCGAACTCTTACTCTCCCTAGTCCCACCGACCTGCACTCAGCCCATGACCCTCCATTCCTTTCCTGTCCATATAGCTGTCCAATTTTACTTACATGGTCGAATGGTGGACCATGTGTTTGATACACACTGCAGATGAGCAGACAGTATATCCACTTCTAACTAACTGAGATAATGAAGTGCTGGAAATCCGTGAGTATCAGTCATTTACTAAAGCTGCTGGACCGGGAGGAAGTATAGGCACGACAGCAAATCAACGACGCATTCAGTTATTCCCTCATTAGGAAATGTTATAGTCAGGGCCATCCCATATAACAGAGCGTCAGAAACCGGAAATTTGTGCAGCGTTAAAAGAAATCCCCTGCACCACCAGAAAAATTACTATCGTTTGTGTGGGAATTGCTGGGGACCGGTCTGTAGCGAAAGCGCGTCCTCCGGGGCACCAGCGAATGTACCTTCCGGAAGGGCCGCCCTGGCTTGTGTGATAGTCATATTCTAACAGCATGCAGGTCAGCAACTCACTCTCTTTCTGCAATTTGTTTAAATCGTACACAGTGACAAGTAAAAGTGACGTGTATTCTTGAGGATGTCATGTATCAACTGTTTCTATTGATATTGATGCATACCCCGGGCCGAAAAGCGGCCAAACTCTAACTCCCCTGCACTGCAGTGTATTCTGCAATATTTTTGACGCCTGAGACTTGTTGGCTACTTTCTTAAATTAATAAGGATCTCTTTATAAAGTCAAGCTTTTGTTCTTTCCCCCTTATGGATCTGTGCATGTAAAGTTGAAATTAAATGGAAGTGTATACACTGGGATTTTAAATTGAGTAATCTACAGTTCTTCATATTTAATGTATAGAAATGTACAATTATAGATGAGTCATTTAACATGAAGAAAGCATGTATTTTTAAAATGTAGACCCACCTTTCTAGTAAACTTGGAGGAAAGTGCTTTACTGTTTGTGCTTATTACATTCTGGACTCTCTGACGGTGGTGTCTGAAAAGAGGATGCTGTCCAAGTTGCATGCCATCTTGGACAATGTCTCCCATCCACTATATAATGTACTGGTTGGACACAGGAGTACATTCAGCCAGAGACACATTCCACCGAGATGCAACACAGAGTGTCATAGGAGGTCATTCCTGCCTGTGGCCATCAAACTTTACAACTCCTCCCTTGGAGGGTCAGACATCCTGAGCCAATAGGCTAGTCCTGGACTTATTTCCTGACATAATTTACATATTACTATTTAACTATTTATGGTTGTATTACTATTTAATTATTTATGGTGCAACTGTAACGAAAATCAATTTCCCTCGGGATCAATAAAGTATGACTATGACTATTCTCAAAATGAACAAGATACCAGCCCATCTTCCACAATAACAAGATCAAGCTATCTTGTTAGCCTAAATCTTAATTTAGCTGCAATATCCCAATCAGATTTGCATGTTAATGTAAGCTTTTGACCCCAGGAATGAATGTTAGAAAGAATATTTTGAGGTTCCTTCTGAAGTTCCATCTATCTTGGAAGCATAAGAGACTGCGGATGCTGGAATCTGGAGTATCTTGCAAAATGCTGATAGAACTCATTGGGTCAGGCAGCATCTATGAAGGGAAATAGTTGATAATTTGGGTTGAAACCCTTCAATTGGACAGGAAAGAAAGGGAGATGGCTAGTATAAAGGCAGAGCAAAGCTGGCGGGTGATAGATATGTAGGTGGAGGAGGAGTGGTAATGATATCAGAAGCTGGGAGGTGATGGGTGGAAGCAAAGGGCTGAAGATGATGGAATAAGGAGAAGGAGGTGGAGAGGGGGACTGGTGGGAGGAATGTATGGGTGATGGGCAGGTGCAGAGAGAGGGGAGCGGAAGAACAGAGGGTGATGGGGGCCAGGTGGATGAGGAGGAGAAAGGAATACAATGGTGGTGGGAGGAGGGAAGTTACTAGAAGCTTGAGAATTCAATTGTTGCCGGGTTGGAGCCTGCCCAGGTGAAACTTGAGGTGCTGTTCCTCTAACTTCTGTTTCCTCTTGACTTGCTTTAAAACGTTTTAGTTGCCGAAAATTTACTCTTGTGTGGATAGTAGAATTAGAATCATACAGCATGGAAACAGGCTCTTTGACCCAATATATCCATTGGCTGTAGACTAGCGAGCAAGTCCCTTCTGCCTGCGTTTGGACACAGCTTTCTGCACCTCTCCTATCCATGTACTCGTCTAGATGTTGCTAATGTTCCTGCTTCAACCACTACCTAAATATAAGACCATAAGACAAGGAAGCAGAATTAAGCCACTCAGCCTATGGAATCAGTTCCACCTTTCTACCATGGCTGATTTCCGACAGCTTGGATGGCAGTAAGATTTATATTGCTAATTCAAAGAGTTCTGGATATTCTATATTGACTTTCATTTAGGAATTGGGTAATGTCAGGTTTTGTAATTGTAACTTCAAGCCTTTGTTACTTGATACGGACAGAATTTTGCCCCCTATTATTGGCAGCAGTGACATCTTAGTGTTTAAAACTGAGAATGGAAACAAATCCGTTGTTTTCATGTAATGTAGATCAGAATACTGGGAGCATTGTTTTTTTTTTGGCTGGAATATTATGTCTGTTTCAAAGGGGAGTTTGACCTCTTTGCTAATGTCAGTATTTATTGAACCAAAGGAGTACCAAAAAATTATGCTGATGTTTCTGAATGAAGCACTGCTTCTGGAGTGTTTGTTGTAACCTCCATCACACTGGTCATGTTGCCTGACTGCCAATCATAGTGTTTACTCCATTGGGACAATTTCCATGCAGTGTTATCACAGGAATCTACATTCTGTTCCATAGCCATATAGTCTTCAATTTCAGTGCCTGTTGCAATTTTTGACAGTCATTCACAGTGAAGTAATCCTTCATGAAAGGTCCTTTATTGGGCATACGCGGTATAAATAATAATATCAGCATTGCAAATGATTTGCAACTATTGGAAAATGATATCCTGAGACATCAGTAACCCTTCACGAAAGGACGATGTTGTTTGATAATAGTGCTGATTTTTCTTAAGTCTTAAGCAATAGAACTCCTATTAATAAGCATCTATTATTGGCAACATAATTAAGTCCTCACATATTGTAAATGGTGACTTTTTGTACTATCATTTGTAATGTAATGGACTGGGAGATACAGTTAGTTTTACTTGGAGCTGGGAGTAATTATAAGATCAGCTGTGATTTGGACAGTAAGTGAAGAATGTCTTTCTCAGATTGATAAACTGTGACTATTGGAGCACAATCAAGTTCTTGTGCTTGGGTTCCAGCTATTTATCATCCATACCAACGATTTTCTCATAGCGACGTAAATTCCTGTTTCAAAATTTGGAGATATAAAATTTGTTCCTGGGATGGTAAGTTTGATGCATGCGGAGTGATTGAGTAGACTAAGCCTGTATTCTCCAGCGTGTAGAAGAATGATAGATTTTTTTTAAGAATTTTAAATCTGAGCAGTCTACAACCAGGAATTCAAAAAGGGAATACACTGTTTAGATAAGGAGAGAGTAAAGAACCCTTGTATTTCATCCCTAGAGGCTTGTGACAGCTCATTTTAAATGCAGCTGGTGTTGGAGACAGAAGAGAATCATGTGTTTGATTGACTAACTCCAGCTAAGTGTTGTAAAATTGAATGAATGACAATACTAATGGAAGACAAATGTTTGTTGGACACTGATGACCTGTGGCTCATCCTAAGAGTTAATCTCAGGATGATGATCCAAGGAAAAACTGACCCTAACAATGTGTTACGTTTGAAATAACTGAAATCACAGTGTGTGAGAAAGTAAAGAGCAACTGTATTTGAAACAGACACATTAGATATTGTCCATTCTCACAACTGGAACTAAGGCAGAGAGATGAAGCCAGTAGATAAATATTATGACTCAGAAATTTAGAAATTCATTTCAAGGAACTTGGTCATCAATGTTAAAACTTCATCACTATTTGCCCCCAGAGTGAAATTCGGCTTCCTCCTTGAACCTGCTTTCGACAGTAGGGAAAGGGAAGAGGCTCCACAGCTTTGTTCTGGAAATGAAGGAATGCTTTTATACTTTCAAATCTGGTTTGTGAGTGACTTGAAATGGAACTTGGAGAGAATAAGATGTTTTAGTCTTTACTGCCCTTGTCCGTCTATGTCAGGGGTCGGCAATCTTTTTGCCTCTGTGGGCTGGATCGCATATCAATGAGCTGATGGTAGGCCAGATAAATGCTATAAAAAAACTTGAAATAGTGGGAATTATCCATTTAAATACATCTAGTTATGTTTTGCCTCAAATTAATGAATAACGCATGCTAGAAAATCATTTGTGCTTAACCAAGGATGCCAATTAGTAATCAAAGAACTCAGTTTAGTTGCAATTTATTTCAATCAAGGCATCTTTTGAATGTATTGAAAGGACACAAAGAATCTTTAAACATAAAACGTATGAACATGATGCATTGAGTGGTGGTAAATTAAGTATAATAAAAAAGAAAATTTTAATGCAAACAGTCGATAAATCAATGTGAAACTTGATGCTGTTTGTTGCTTGAAAGCTTCTCAATATTGGGTGTCAGACTTGTTGATGCCAAGAGCAAGACGTTATCCAGATGGGCATCAGTCAATCTTGTTCTCAAATGGTTCTTGGTGTGCTTCATTTTTGAAAATAATTGCTCACACAGATAAGTGCTGCCAAACAATGATGCCATCTTTTTTGCATGGTCCACTAAGTTAGGCTACTTCCCACTTGGATAAATATATTTTCTATAGAAGTCAAGCACTGACACATCTTCAGAATGAAATTTTGATCTCAATATGTCATCACACTGCATCTCAATCAATTCCATTTGAAAAACATCAAATGGAGTAGCAAACAGCTTGAATTCATTTGCATGCAAGCGAAAATCAGCAAAACGAGATGAAAACTCTTTTCTCAATTCTTGGACCATATTCACAAAAGTGCCTGGATCTTCTGCTTTACTTTTTTTGAAAAGTGGGAAAATGTGCACAATTTCCTTTTTGAAGCTGGTTCTCCCACAATTGCAGCTTTTTTTCAAAGGCCACAATATGACCGTACATCTCATGTATCAGTTGATTTTTTTTCCCTTGAAGTTGTAAATTCAAGTTATTTAAATGAGGCATCCCTTAAACAACTTTTAACATCTGCTGACATTTCTTAACTCGCCGTGTGATCATTCTTGCTGATAGGCTGATAGATGCAAATAAAGATTTCTTTTTAGGACAAACAATATCCACCACTGTCAGTAAACATTCTTTGATAAACTCTCCATCTGTAAAAGGCTTCATCTTTTCCACAATACGTTTTGCGACTTCGTAGCTGGCACGGGTATTTCCTTCATTTTCACTGCTCTTCTTGGCAAAAAATGATGTTTGTTTTCCGAAACTAGTCTTCATTCGCTCAACTTCATCTTTCCTTGCTTGCCCAGTAAACTTGTTAAAATTTCTATTATGGTGGGTTTCGTAATGTTGCCTGATATTTGCCACCTTCTTCACAGCAAGATTTTCTAGGCAAATGAGACAAACTGGTTTCCCAGCTTGCCCGATGAAGAGGTAATCTATTGTCCAAGTGTCTTGGAAATTTCGGCACTCAGTGTCTACCTTCCTGCGTTTTGCATTCATTGCCATTGGAATTTTTTTTCTTTGATTTTATTTCGAAACGCGAGTTATTCAACAAGTATTGTAGCACATGTAAATATCTGAATATTTAGTGTGGATTTCTTGTTAAAACACAGTGACGCTGTTTCCATCTGAAAACCGGCGTGTGCACGGAAAATATTAATAAGGTAGTCTGCCTTCCCATCATTGGTATATACCAGTGTTTGGTTTGGAACAAAACGGAACCTGGGGCCAGTGTAACAAGACTCCATGTATGTCCATCAGTGTGGTTGCGTGAAACACTCAGAATAAGGAAATATCGATCGCAGGCCATAGGTTGCCTACCCTCAGTCTATGTGATCAAGATTGGGGAATGTTGTTAACAGTGTAACCCCCAGGTTCTGTGGGCTGTGTTAGTCTAGGGAAAGATGCTCTCCAGCCCACCAAACTTACGAAATCTTGTTTGTGTGGATGCTGCATGATATTTTCCCCTTTTACAAATCAGTACTGCAAAATAACAAACAGTACATCATATGCACTCAAACGATTTAGCTTTATAGTTAATTTAACTAGAGGGTTAGTAAAGAAAACTAAAAGGAAAGGGCCCATTTTAATGAAACAGTCTTAATGCACACGTTGGAGCTCACAGTTTTCCCGTCCGTTAGTTCTCTATTGATTTCCCCTGGGCGTGGTCAACTCCCGACCCCATTCCACGTCCACTCAGTCCTCCGATCCAGCACCTTCTCTCTCCATCTACCAACGAACAAAAGCCTGCAAATACCTTCTCTCAGACCCACAAGAAAGAGACAGCACTCCTCTTACTGGATGGCGCACATTCCAAAGCCCTGTTATCTCTAGGTGCAACCCAAACACTGCTGCTGCAGAGAAACCTTACAGAGCATTACAATAGTTCTGCTGTTTTTTGTTTTGCTGTGGGCAGCCTTGTATACCGTAGTCACGGTGCACTATGTTGGAGAGGGTGGCATATGGGTTATGGTGAGATTCTTGATTACACTAGTCAAGTAGTAGATAGAATTCCATTACTGTACACTTCATGTTGGGGTGTTTATAGGAGGTGGAAAGGCTTTGAGGAGTTGAGAACTGTTGGCCATTATTTACTGATTATGCCATCATGCAAACATTTATATTGTCAGAGGCTTCCACACCAAATAAAGTGGATAACTCTTCATTTGGTGTTGAGAGCCTCTGACACCAAATGAAGAGTATCTTGGGATGAGGAAGCATTTGCCTCAGAGGAAACTCAAGAACAGAAAGAGAAAAGCTTTAAAATAAAACGTTTCTGGCTAAAAAAAATATCTGTAGTTCTCCATGAAGTATTGAAAAGGGAAAAACAGCATAGGACATGATTAAATTACTTTACAATATTGTCATTGCTGCCACATGCCTGTGGCTGCAATGCTACCTGGTCTAGTGATTGGTGTACTTTTCCTCTTATTTTGGGGGAGGGAAGGGGGTCAAAAAATGTTCAAGGTTAAGTTCTGTCTCCACCATCTCCTGTTTCAGGTGGTGGATTCTGCATGAAAGAGACAACACATTTATTACAATATGTTTGAACAATAGGATGCGTATTGTGGAATAGCTTGCAATGTCAGATATGAAGTGTGATATTGTAACAATCCACCAGTATCGAGGATGTCTTGGTTCTACACTGATTTTGAGTTGTGTTGACTGACACCAGTGTGAGACCTTCCGCACATTGCTGTGGTGAGGTGAAGTGTCCCTTCCACTTTTTGAACTCTTTGTGTTCCTTTTGGACTTGAGTTTATCAAGACCATCCCAGGCTCTTCTCCATTTTGAAAGATGAACCATTAGTTCTCAAGAAGTTAGAGAGAGCATTGCTTTTCTTCATCTGTCCAGTCTGGAGACCGAAGTGTTTTCGAGTCTCTTATTGTTCATATAAACAATGTGGCCTGCTCACAGAAACGATGAACTGTAGTTAGGGTTTTAATGCTGAAATGTTGGCTTCAGCAAGAATCTTGGTTCACTTATTATTCCTATTTAGCGGATTTTGCAGAGATTGTATTATATATTATATAACAATATCTGAGGTGTGTGTGTGTATGTGTGTGTGTGTGTATATATATATATATATATATATATATATATATATATATATATATTTCATTATAGCTGCTGGAATTTATGTGATATACTTAATGTTGCTTCAAAGAAGTCATCAATATCTTGGAGTTGGTTTTTGAGCTTGTATGAATATCACTGTAGGCGACATAGTTGCTGCTGTTTGCAAAGAGTTTGTACATTCTCCCCGTGACTGTGGGTTTTTCCAGGTGCTCGGGTTTCCTCTCACATCCCAAAGGAGGGAGGAGAAGATGGTGGCGCTCTGAATGATATCGTATGTGTTAACTAGGGGCCGTGCACAATCCTGATTTGATGGAGACAACCGTGACAAGCACAGAGGAACACCTAGAGAAACTTCTGAAATGCCCGCTTCGCTGCCGCTGCTACTGTGCGATCGAGAATCTCTGGAGGGGAAGGCCCCAGATCCTCGGCTTTGCCTATTGCCTGTTGCCGGGGCTGGGGTCGAAGCGCTCGGCAAAGATGGTGCTCGGTGTCGGAGGGCTGGTTGGAGGCTCGGAGTTTTCGGATGGATTCGAGTCGGCTGTGGTCGGGTGCTTCCAGGATGTTGCATCGGCAAGTTTGCGGCACTGGAAGCTCATGGCAGGGAGAATCTTTCTTCCTTCTATCGTCTGCGTGAGATGATGGGACTTTTGAGAGACTTTGAGACTTTTTTTACCATGCCCATGGTCTGTTCTTCATCAAATTATGGTATTGCTTTGCACTGTTGTAACTATATGTTATAATTACGTGGTTTTTGTCAGTTTTTCAGTCGGTTTGTCATGTGTTTCTGTGATATCATTCTGGAGAAACATTGTATCATTTCATAATGCATGCATTACTAAATGACAATAAGAGGACTGTGTGTCCTCATAATCTAAAAATCTTAAAAAAAAGACATGCAGGGTAAAAAAAAGACATGCAGGGTAATGGGTTAATTGGTCACATGGGTCTAATTGGGTGGTGTGGGTTCGTTGAGCTGAAATTCTGTTACCGTGCTGTATCTAATTTTTTTTTTAAAACATTAAATTAGTGTTGTCTGCACACTGCAGTTTGTTGACTGAGATTTGCGTGATCTTTGAGTATGTTTGCTGTAAATTCAACAATTTCCATTTAGTATTTAAAAATGAACTCCACACCTGGGGTGAGTTTTGTTGGAGGGGAGTGCAGCGTTGTATTAAAAATGAGGTAGTGTCACAATCTGGTTTGACAGTAGTCTTTTGAGATCGAATTAGATCATTCCTTACTAACTACCATGAAGTAAGTGATCACAAGGGAAAGGTGCTATAATTTTATAGGGCCATTGTGAGCGTGTTGCCTTTCTAAATCCAGAGAAGTCAATTAACATTTTACCTGTCCTTGCAGCTAAGTTCGTAGTAATTTTACCTTTTATAATAAAATTGTTAGCTGTAATTTGGCCTTCTCAGTTCCTCAGCACTGAAGCTCAGCCATGCCATGTAGGCAACGTTAATATCAAACTAGTCTTTCTCTTTCAAGTGCACCAATCTACTCTTTTCTAAAACATACTAACTCACATTATTTTTGTCTTTAGGACCCAAATGCAGACACCGAGTGGAATGACATTTTGCGGAAAAAAGGCATCCTTCCTCCGAAAGATGATCCAGATAAAGAACGTGAGACGCTGGAGGAGGAGATCATTCAGAACCAGCAGTCAGTTGGTAAGTGAAGAGTTAATTTATGTGATTGGGATTGACTGACCTGTATTTTTAAGCTGGAATGCAGGGGCAGGCATGTTCTCCAAGGCACAATGCAGACCCTGCTCCTGGAATGCCGTAGCACCCTGTTTACAGTGGGTAAACTGAGGAGCAGGGATGTGCTATGTATAAATGCTGCAAGTGATTTATCATTTTTTGAATGCTAGAAGCACCTAAATGTTTCTAATTTAAAAATTAACTAAAAAATAAACAATTAAAAACTATGCTATGTTTTTCAAGAACTAATTTGCATTCTGCTTGCAATCCCATTGAATTCAATGGTATCTTGGATCCTTGTACCTTAGCTTATAACTGGGAAATTTCCAATCAGACTGTTCACTATCACTGGAGTTCTGGTACTGAATGAATAGATCCAGCCTTCTGGATCTGGCGGTAGGTACCAGGCTTCCACCTTTGACATAACAAACACAGAAGCTTGGCTCTTGCTGCCATTCAAGTGGCTGAATGCTGTCAGGGCTCAAAGTTCAAAGTAAATTTGGTATCCAAGTACAAGCAGGAGTCACCACATGCAACCCTGAGGTTCATTTTCCTGCTGCCTGCAGCATATTGCAGCAGTTCACTAGTGCCATCTTGCTACAATGGTCGTAGCAACCTCTGGCATGTTACTGCAGCTCATGGATAGTTCATATAGTCATGACTTGTGCTGCTAGTTTCCAGATTTTTAGTCATCTGCTACATACTCCATGGGCACTACAGTAGCGTAGTGGTTACATGATGCAGTTACAGCTCGGAGCATCGGAGTTTGGACTTCAGACCCAGCGTCCTCTAGGAAGTTTGTATATTTTCCCTGTGGAATACATGATTTTTTTTCCAGGTGCTCCGTTTTCCTCCCATAATCCAAAGATGTACCATGTAGTAGGTTAATTGGTCATAGTAAGTTGTCCAGTGATTTGTCTAGGGTTAAACTGGGAGTTGCTGGGTGGCGCAGCTCGAAGAGCCGGATGGACCTATTCCACGCTGTATCTTTAAAATTAAAATTAAAATAATAATCTCAACATCACGTTGGACTAGTTCTTATCTCAGTCTGCCAGACACACTGACTAAAAGCATGCTGTTATGCTCCCACACTTCTCAGAGTTTTGTACTGACTTTGGTGATGCAAATCGAAGTTTTTTTTTCCTCTGCTTTGTTCTAACCCGTGTTGAGCAGAGAAATCTTCATTTGTTCCATAAGCAATTCCATGGTGAGACTGTTGTCTCTATTTTCTACCTGCACGACCTGTACTCTCTGTATGCTCTGTCTTTTGGGGAAGTAATGGGACTATATTCCTCCACTCCTCCCCCACTCTTTAGTGTCCAATTAATTAATTAAAGATGTATTCGTTAAAGATGGCGCTGGCAACTGGTGACTTTGCGCGTGCTCTCCTGAGCAAACTGCCCTCTCCACTATCCTATACCCGAGAAACCCTTCTAAACCTCCAATCTAGCAAGATCAAGATGAACAACACCCTGGCGAAGCTACTGACCCAGCTGGAGACCACCGCACCAGAACTGCTTCTTAAATTCCGGACCGTACCTGGACCCGACCAACGAGGCCCACCATGTTCCCAGAGACCCGCGGTCTGCTACCGTGCCGGAGCACTTGGAAACATGGGCCATTCCAACCAGCACCTCTCCGGAGCAGACAACTATACGGAAGTGACGGCGGAGACCTCAAGGTGCCCTAGATGCTTCCCCGGAGCGACCACCATAAAGCCCCATTGGTGGCCATCCACAGCTGCCGGAAGTGAGGCCTTCGCCGCCGACCTCGGAAATTGAGTCAGAGGCAAGGCTGGAGCGGAGGCCTCCGCAACCGTGACTCAGCTTAAGGACTTGTTTCAGCCAGAAGCCCGGCCATCCGGGATTAGGTGTCGGCTTCGGGGCCTGACCCAATCGACAGCCCGGGCCCCCAGCAGCTGGAAGTGGCAGCGGAGCCTCCCCCGTTACTTGGCCCGACCCAGAGTGTCCAATGACGCGACCCGCCGATCGATTCCCACGGCATGTGTCCATCAACCGCAAAGAGCTGACAACAACACACTGCATCGATGGAAACCTGGAAAGACGCACTATTTACCGAGGAAGCGTGGGAAAAGAGCTGGGCTGCTAGTCAGATTGAAGCTGAGGGGCTTCAGGGTCCTATGCCCACCATCCTACTAGCGAATGTGCATGCCATAGAGAACAAGGTGGATGATCTTAAAAGGAGACTCACCTACTGCATAGAGATGCAGAACTGCTGTGTATTCTGTTTTGCTGAGACCTGGCTCTCCCCTGCCACCCCCGACTGTGCCATCCGACCAGAGGGATTTTCGATCCATCGGATGGACCGTACGGTGTCTTCGGGCAAGACGAGGGGAGGTGGTGTCTGCCTACTGATCAACACTGCGTGGTGCTCGGACACAGTGGCACTGACAAGCTCCTGCAGCCCGGACCTGGAACACCTGTCGGTGAAGTGTCATTTATACTATCTGCCACGGGAATTCACCTCGGTCATACTGACAGCGGTCTACATTTCTCCCCCGCCCCCACCCCCCCACCCCAGGCGGACGTGGAGTGTGCTCTGAACATACTGTATGCCAACATCAGTGAACTTGAGACCAGGTATCCGGAGGCTTTGCTCATTACAGCCGGGGACTTTAACCAGGCCAACTTCAGAAAGGCGCTGCCAAAGTTATACCAATATGTCTCCTGCCCCACTAGAGGCCTGAATATACTTGACCACTGCTACACAACAGTCAAGGATGCCTACCATTACGTCCCATGACCTCACTTCAGAAAATCGGACCATCAGGCTGTACTCCTCCCAGCTTACAAACAGAAAGTGAAGCGGGAGGTCACGGTGTCAAAAGTAGTGTCACGTTGGACGGAGGGAACAGATGAGGTCCTCCGTGACTGCTTTGAATCGGTGGACTGGTTAGTATTCAAGGACTCGGCAGCTAACCTCGATGAGTATGCCTCAGCTGTCACGGACTTTATTTGGAAATGCACGGAGGACTGTGTGTCCCGCAAGACGATCCGAGTATTCCCTAACCGGAAACCTTGGATGAATTATGAGGTCAAGCCCCTTTTAAAGGCTAGAGCTGCGGTTTTTATGTCCGGCGATACCAGTCGCTACACAGAATCCAGGCGTGAACTCCGGAAAGCCATTAAGGGCGCCAAGAGGCAATATCGAGCCAAGTTGGAAGCCCAGGCTAACCAAAGGGATGGCAGTAGACTATGGCAGGGTCTAAATGAGATCACTGGGCACAAAGAAAAGGCTGGGAATATCAATAACTGTGGCGCTTCTCTTCCTGACGAACTTAACGTATTCTACGCAAGACTCGAACAGAAGAGGAGCGTCCCGCCCCCTCCGGATGAACCGGACCTGGTGGCATCGAGATTCATCGTCACCGAGGAGGACGTTAGAAGGGCCTTCATGAAGATAAATCCAAGGAAGGTAACAGGCCCAGATGGCGTCCCAGGATGGGTTCTCCAGGCCTGTGCAAGCGAGCTAGCTGAAGTGTTTGCTGACATCTTCAACTGCGCCTTGCTTCAGTCTAAGATCCCCTCGTGTTTTAAGAAGGCAATGATAATCCCAGTGCCGAAGAAGAGCAAGGTGGCATGCCTGAATGTCTATCGACCTGTGGCTCTGACCTCAATTGCTATGAAGTGCTTCGAGAGATTGGTTATGGCACACATCAACCACAGCCTGCCGGTCAACCTTGAGGCTTTGCAATTCGCCTACCGGAGCAACAGGTCAATGGCAGATGCCATCTCTCTGGCACTATATTCCTCCTTAGAACACCTGGAGAATAAAGACGCATACGTAAGGCTCCTTTTCATTGACTACAGCTCTGCCTTTAATACCATGATTCCATATAAACTGATTCCTAAGCTCTGGAACCTGGGCCTTAGCACTCAGATCTGCAGCTGGTTCTCCAACTTCCTCACAGACAGGACCCAGGCTGTAAAAATAGGGGACAAGCTCTCCTCTACAATCACTCTGAGCACTGGTGCCCCCCAAGGCTGTGTACTCAGCCCCCTGCTGTACTCACTGTACACCCATGATTGTGTAGCCAAGTTTCCATCAAACTCAATATATAAGTTTGCTGATGACACAACATTTGTAGGCTGTATCTCGAGTAATGATGAGTTTGAGTACAGAGAGGAAATTAAGAACCTGGTGGCATGGTGCGAAGACAATAACCTATCCCTCAACGTCAGCAAGACGAAGGGATTGGTTGTTGACTTCAGAAGGAGTAGCGGACCGCATGACCCAATTTATATCGGTGGTGCGCAAGTGGAACAGGTCAAAAGCTTTAAGTTCCTCGGGGTCAATATCACAAATGACCTGACTTTGTCCAACCAAGCAGAGTTCACTGCCAAGAAGGCCTGTCCCCTAAAACCCTCACTAATTTTTATAGATGCACCGTAGAATGCATTCTTCTAGGGTGCATCACAACCTGGTATGGAAGTTGTCCTGTTCAAGAATGAAAGAAGCTGCAGAAGATCATGAACACGGCGCAGCACATCACACAAGCCAATCGTCCGTCCGTGGACTCAATTTACACTGCACGCTGTCGGAGCAGTGCTGCCAGGATAATCAAGGACACTACCCACCCAGCCAACACACTTTTCGTCCCTCTTCCCTCTGGGAGAAGGCTCAGGAGCTTGAAGACTCGTATGGCCAGATTTGGGAACAGTTTCTTTCCAACTGTGATAAGACTGCTGAACCGATCCTGACTCTGATCTGGGCCGTACCTTCCAAATATCTGAACCTGCTTCTCGGTTTTTTTTGCACTACCTTACTTTCCATTTTTCTATTTTCTATTTGTGATTTATAATTTAAATTTTTAATATTTACTAATTTTTACTGTTTTAAATATTTTTAATATTTAATATTTGTAATCCAGGGAGTGGGAAGCGCAGAATCAAATATCGCTGTGATGATTGTACGTTCTAGTACCAATTGTTTGGCGACAATGAAGTATAAAGTATAATTAAACCTAACATGCAAGTTAATTTTATAACATTGACTATGAAACTACCAGGTTGTTGTAAAACCTAACTACATTAACAATGCCAGTCAAGAAACGAAGCTTGCCTTTGCCCTCCAGACCCATGGCAATGGGTTTTTAAATTCTAATTTTTATGCCTGCTTAATTTAGCTTTCAACAGCATTTTCATGGGCTATTTTCTGCGGTGAACCATCAACATCGTGCAAGCCTGTAAATATATTAATTTGATTTCTCCTTTGCCTAACCTGTAGATAACAAATGGATAGGCCAGGAAATTGCACCAAAGCACCTTTGAGATGTATGCATTTTAAAATGTATATTTGGGGGAGAAAATCCAATTAAGCTTTGATTGTGGAAGTTGTAATGCATGTACATAAATGATGAGCCACAGAGAATGATTTGAATAGTTCATTGAGTTGATTACTTAAGTATCAAGGTAATAGAAACATAGAGGTAAGGAATGCAGTGCTGTGAAATGAAAATCTAATTCTGGAAGGTCATAAATCCTAGTCTTGGAACATCCCTGTACCAATATGTCCTGCCCAGTCCTTCCTAGACTTGCTTCTTTTAAATTTTATTCTAAGTATGTTCCATGTTACCGACGTGTGCTTCTGTCGGGCTTGCTGGGAGAATGCTAGCTAGGCACTCTCTCATGTTTCACTGACAGTAGTCTGGAGAGTTGGATTTAAATTGAAATCAGAAGTATGAAATTTAGTCATGCAGAATTTAAGATCCACAGCTGCTCTTATCTCAAGTAACTAAATAACAATTGATCATTTAATGATTATTTTTTTGTTTAAGAAAAAAATGTGTTAATTCTAACTGTTCCCTTTATGAATGATAAAGTTTGCTCTTTCTGTTTGCAATGAAAGTGTCCTTTTACAACCGCTAACTGGCTTAGTGGACTTTTTGAATGCCTGATCTCCAGTATGATTAATGACTTTTCTTCCTTCAGTTAAAAGGTATGAAGACATGACTCTGGATGAGCTAGAAGAGAATGAAGATGAATTTGGTGAGGAAGATGAAAGAGCCATTGAAATGTACAGGTAAACAATGTGATGTTCAAAGTTATGCAAGAGTGCGGTAAATGCAGATCCATCCTTTAGTAAGGCACTTTTGATACAGCTACCACATGCCTCCATTTAGTAAAGTCCGGGGCTGGACCTTACTAAATGGGGGCATGAGGTTGCTGTATCAAAAGTGTCCAAATACACGGGTGCATGACAATCCTAGGGCAAACATGCATTTTTTTTTTTGTTTGGGTGCATTTTCTCTCTACTAAAGCATAATTAATTGATTAATAATTCAATCTGTTATAGACAACAAAGACTAGCCGAATGGAAGGCAAAACAGATGAAGAAAGTGTTTGGAGAAGTTTTGGAAATTTCTGGATCAGAGTATGTACAGGAAGTAACTAAAGCTAGTGAGGACTTATGGGTAATACTGCACCTTTACAAACAAGGGTGAGTTTTAGATTTTTCTTTTAGTTCTCAAGATCTGGATGTTCTAGCAATGCTGGCTTGTATAGTCCATCCCTGGATACTACTAAAATGAGGTGGTTAAAAGTAAATAATACTTATTTAAAATGCCTGTATCTCCCAAAAGAACAGTAAGCTGCTAATAACCATCAATCTTGTGTTGTAGCCTACATCTACAATTGCTGGTGTACTCCCTTTATTCAAACCAAATCATAACACAAGGCAATAACTTTCTGTTCTTTGATATAGATTTAATGGACAGAGTATATTAGACAATTACGTATGAGTTTGTAGCTTGATTTTTCTCCTACTTAGCTCAACGGACTTGTTTCTCTTTGTGACACTTTTTAAAACCTCTTCTTGCAGACTGTAACCAGTACATGTTATAGGTGTTTGAACTTTATGCAACATAAATTATCTTAGTTCAACACGGCTTGCACCTCATTGGTGACAATCTGGTAGAATTAATTTTTAAAAATTAATGCTTTAGCTCATAGCCTTAACTGCAAAATGGATTCGTCATAATTTGTTGATTATGTAGCTTTAAGGATTTGCAGTTTTCTGATTTTGTTTCTTTGTATATACCAGGATACCTATATGTGCCTTGATAAATAGGCATCTTAGTGAACTGGCAAAGAAGTTCCCAGAGACAAAATTTATCAAAGCTATATCCACAACCTGCATTCCCAACTATCCAGATAGAAATCTCCCCACTGTCTTTATTTACCGAGATGGCGACATTAAGACACAGTATGTTGGACCCTTGGTATTTGGAGGCATGAATCTAACAAAAGATGGTAAGTGATTAACTGAACAGATTTATGCAAAACCACAATTGTCCAAATTTAAACAATTAAGCTGTATGGTTTATATTTGGAGAAAGTTGTGAACTCTATCTTTTGCAGATTTTTCGATCTAAAATAGCTGAACATCTGACTTCCCAAATTTTAGCAGTTATCTGCCTGAGAAGAAGTGAGGATGGGGTATAACATCACTCTCACGGAATGATTCCACTTCTCTGAAGAGCAGAGATTGCCTCTGGAAAGGCTTGTGAAGCATTCCAATAGGTCTTCATTCCTCTGCTCAGTTCACTAGGAACCTAATATGAACTTCATCTTTTTTTTACCTCCTTATCTTTTATGTGTACACAGTACAATATTAATTTTAGACATCTTCTTTTAGTATTGCAAATTTGACCATTTTTGCTTTGAATCTGAACTGTAATTGTAAATTGCAAAATGAAAGATGCCAACTTTCATCTCTGGAGTACTTTAATAAGCATTTCCTCTCTTCTGAATCAGAATCTGATGCTTTCCACCATTCAGATGAACATCCAGATTGCTGTCATCTTTTTGGGAAGCTCATCAACTTATCCATTCAATAATTCTGGATTTCCCAATTTATTGTTGTGTGATTTACTCATTTACTTGCTATTTAATTTGTCACTAAATTGTGGGAAGGCATGTTGCATATCTGTAATTGAAGTAATAAACTTCATGAAATGGAATGTTAAACTCAGTTTTCTCTTAATCGTAGTTCATTACAGCTTTAGTCAACACTTAGTGCAATGTTCCAATAAACCAGGCCCCATATGAGTTGTGGCTTGTTTTTCAGGGTACTGGTCAATATTTGTCTTTAATTAACACACCAATAATAGTTCAGCTTTTCTCTAGCTTGCTGTTTGGAAGATCTTGTCATCAGAATAGTGGATGTGGACCTGGAGAAACAGGGAGAAAGGAATGGAGTCCTTGTGGGCAGCAGGGTGGGAGGGCTGTATTGAAGATGGCTGTGAAAGTCTGGGCTTGTTAGGAATATAGATTGTTGATCTATTCCATGACCACAAGATGCAAATGGTACCGAGGAAAGAAACAATTAGCTATACTCTTAGTAAATAGCAGAGTAGATTCAAAAGGTCAGATGGTGTATTGCTTTTTTTTATGTTTGTGAAACAGAGTTGGAGAGATTCAGAAGGGAAAAGTCAGATACAAAACATATGAAAAAGAGAGTAGGATGGAAGTTGGAGGCAACAATGAAATTGGAGTTCTGCATGGAACAGCACCAATGTGACTGTGCATGTTGTAGAAAATTGGCCTGAGTTGGATTGAAACTCTGCTCCACTGTCCATGAGGACATGGGTATAATTTGGGCCCATGTGAGTTCCCTTAGCTAAGAATAGATGCTACAGTTAAGGGTATTGGTGTAATATAAATTCTCGACGTGGGAGAAATTGTTCTTGCTCGGTTAAGTATTTCTGATCCAAGAAATGAGCAGAGTTGCAGGTGTCAGGTGAACTTGACTTCATACCTGGTGGGACATAGCAGAATGAAGTTAGACCCTTTACTGTAGACTACTGATTCAGAATGAGAACAGGAGAGATCAGGAGGGAAAGTGGAAGCACAGCAAGAGATAGACATGGGGAAGTGAAGATGGGGAAAGATCAAGGGGAGCTCAAGTGCAGTTGAGGTTTGTGATCTTCAGTGTCTGAAAGGAAGAAGTCCTTAGCTGAAACATCAAATGTGTTGAATGATAAAGTGCAGACCAGGACTGCTCGAAATGGAGTGAGTGACTCAGGGATATATATGTTGATGCATGATTTTGGATATGGACCTTGGAATACAATGTAAATGGTGATTCAAGAAGCACAATATCTTGAACATGTGATTAAGATGAATCTTAACAATTAAGAATGGGATTTTAGTTAAATCTGTTTTCAGATGTGCAAGTGTACTGCTCTGCTTGTGTGTGAAGTAGGGAGTATGCAACTTAGCAGTAATCTAAACTCCATTCAGGAGTCAGGTGTAGCATTCAAACTCCAGGTGCTTTATTCGGGCAGCACACATGCATACAATTAAGTAAGAGTGAAACTGAGAACAAATCAGAAAAATACCCTAAGTTCTTAATGCCACAAACTTATGATGATTAAATCACACACTCATAAGAATTAAGAATATGAAGCTAGGCTTACAAGTTAAATATCCAGTTGTACGTAACATGGGTATGCAAAGTTATAAAGGTTGCAAGAAGATTAATATCATGTAAGCATTTATTAAATTACCATGGCTGGTCGATCACTATACCGATAATTGGTGTAAACTTGTTTCAGTCTGACTCAAAAACTCTGCCAAAATAAAATGGCTGACCTCACATGATCCATCTGAATTTCAAATTTAGAGGCAGCAATGTAATTAGAATAAAAGTCAGCAGAGTTGTGGTTGGGGTCCCCAGTGATCCTTTAGGCCCTTTTTATACACCTGTCTCTGTAAATGTCCTGAATAGTGGGAAGTTCACATCTACAGATGCAGTGGGCTGTCCGCACCACTCTCTGCAGAGTCCTGCTATTGAGGGAGGTACAGTTCGCATACCAAGAAATGATGCAGCCAGTCAGGATGCTCTCAATTGTGCCCCTGTAGAAAGTCCTTAGGATTTGAGGACTCGTGCCAAACATCTTCGACCATCTGAGGTGAAAGAGGCGCTGTTATGCTTTTTTCACCACACAGCTGGTATGCACAGCCAGTGAGATTTTTAGTGATGAGTATGCTGAGGAACTTGAAGCTGTTCACCCTCTCAACTCAGATCCATTGATGTCAACAGAGGTAAGCCTGTCTCCGTTCCTCCTGTAGTCACAACCACCTCCTTTGTTTTTGCAACATTGAGGAAGTGGTTGTTTTCTTGACACTACTGTGTCAGGGTGATGACACAATGGGGAAAAATGTAAATCTATAACTTTATGCCATAACTAATATAGGGAAGCTTTTTGTGGGGGTTGGGGGCAGATATATGCATTTGAATTAAATGATGTAACTTTTTTATTGCTCCTCTTTCCCATTGCATAAATATTTTATTGAAGAACTGGAGTGGAAGCTGTCATGTTCTGGTGCAATCAAAACTGAACTGGAGGAAAACCCAAGACAACAGATTGAAGATAAAATGATGTCATCCATCAGGACTAATGCTCCAAAGGACAGTGATTCTGAAGAAGATTAGATGTTGATGTGCCGTGGGACAAATTTTCTGATTCGGTTGTTATCAAGTAATTCTGATATAAAGTGTACCCAAACTGTGCCTGTTTTGTTCCTTGAGCTTGACTGTTGGTGAATGCAGGATCTGCAAAATTAACCGGCGAAGTGGGGCAACACATTAAATGAGAATTTAAAATATGAATTAAGAAAATATTTGAAATGTTAAAGTGGTAACTTGGTAAAGTCTTTTTTTTAATTACGGAAGATGGGTTTATCATGAGAAATAAGGCATTATCATTCAAAGTAAAATGATGCAGATGCTGGAAATCCAAAATGAAACCTGAAAATATGTATAAACATCTGTGGAGAGAGAAATGGGTAGTATTTTAGGTCAATCATTTTTAGTTGCAAAGTAAATGGAGAGAGAGCACAAAGGAGATTCTGTTGGATATTGGAATTTGTCATTAGACCCCCTTTTAGTTCTTTCACTCTGGTTGAAAAATTGCAAAATGTGTGGAGAATAAAATGGCCTAAGGTAGGATTAGTATAAAGATACCTGATAGTTGGTGTAAACTAGGCATGCAAAGGACCTCATTGTATGCTATAACAAGTCCTCGATCATTTGGCCAGGTGATACCTGTAATTGTTATTTTAATGGTTCTTGTTTTATGAGCTTTTACTTAAAGTTAGGACACTTTCTGTGATGGCACTTAGTTTTAAAATCTTTACATACCATCCAATGCCAATACCTCAACACATGTTGAACAAAATAATTCAATTCATTGCCATAACATAGGGTGAAAGTGGAGTTCATAGTCTGGATCTTAATGTAAATGCAGATGATTGAGCTTTTTATGGGAGATTGTTAAATTACTTTCTCAAGATTACTGCATGGATGGATTTTCCCTATTCCTCTGGTAATTTCAGATTTCTCTAGACACATTGTTATTCAAGAGCTTTTGCTACCCTTATTCAGATGGCAACACCACTATTTGCATTGCTCATTATTTTTAGGTCTCTACTAATATCACATACTCCTTCCCCCTTCATTCTCTGTGCAGTTTCAATCTCTTCACAGATGTTGCCTAAACCTGGTTAGTGTTTGAACTTGATATCATACTTGCCGAGTAGCCTTTTTAAAATACTGATGATGACTTTTTAAATAAAGTGTTTCCAGCTGAATTGAGCCACAGCAATGAGCTTTCTGGGAAATTTAAATAGTGCATTCAGAAAGCTCGTAAAAATAGGCAATTAATGTGTTTGTATACAGTAAACAAGATTAACTTGGCCTTCTTGAAGACTGACTAAAACTTCAATTGTTGCAAGCTCCTGAAGATGAATGATTTGTTCAAAAGTAATGGTGTTAGGCATTTTTTAAAAGAGTACGCCAAGTGCAATTTGTTTAAAATCCCTTTTTTTTTTGCACTGGTTATGCTGACTTAACTTAGAAGCACAATTTGTGAAAAATATTCAATGCTGTAATTAAAAAAAATAACTAGAACTCAAGTTCTGGCCTTGAATCTTGTATGATTTTTCAAAATGTTCTTTTCGTTTTAATACTCAGAAATCTTCATTATTATTCAGTGGAAAAGCTCTTTAAATTTCTTATTTTACTGGTGATATTTTGTTCTAAAACAACATTAAGTTAGAGAACAAACGAAAGGAGTGTACCAATTTCCAAAGTCTGTTGTCCGAACACTGGCTTCTCAGGACCGCTAGACTGGAATGATTGCCTAAAAAAAAATAATTGAATGCACCGAACAGTGAATCTCAATTTTAAGGAGTTCATGTGCACTAAAAATTGTACTGTTAAGGAGATTTTACTGGTGGAATAATGGTATAGAGAGCCACCTTTAACATATTTGTACACATAATGTATATAACTGTAGATCAATTCACTTTCCTCCATTATCAGAAATTGAGAACGAACAGACATCAGTGGTGCTTCAATATGTTTGGGGAGTTGGTACATTTAATAATTTGTGTACTTGTTGGTCTTTTCAGTAAATCAGAATTGCATTGTCCCATGGATCAGTGCAGTTGTTGGAGAGCAGGTTGTTGTGGAAGAAGCAACTATGGAACAAAATTGAATGATTCCTGCGGGAGAGAGTATTTTATTTTGTGATGTGAGTACCCACTCTAGATCAGTGGGAGAGACTTAATACATTGATACTCATAGAAAGAATAAGATTAGCTTTATTTGTCACATGTACATCGAAACATGCAGTGGAATGAGTTGCTTGTGTTAATGACCAACACAGCAGCCCACAGGTGTTGCATTCTTCTGGCACCAACATAGCATGCCCACAACATACTACCACTAACATGTATGTCTTTGGAATATGGGAGCAAATTAGAGCATGTCAGGGAGCTCATATGGTCATGGGGAGAATATACAAACTTTACAGGCTGCAACGGGAATCAAACCCCAATCTTACTGTCTCCGTAAAGCATTGCACTAACTGCTACACTACTGTGCTGCTCGTGATGTGGGCCCTCCTCAGCTTACAAAGACCTGACTTATGAACACCCCAACAAATGAATGAGTTGATTTATTAATTTATGGCTATAAAAAATTTTCTGATCAATTTTTTTTAAACAACGCTTGAAACAAGTTAACTTTCTCTTACTTGCAGCTAAGGTTCACAGTTAAAAGTGAGGCAAGTCGGATAATTTGCAGTTGGTCAGTGAGGTCGGAACCTGACCGTGTCGCTGTATGTGTTGGATGTGATGTTCGTGATTTGAACCCTGTGCCGTCTGTTCAGAGGTTTGTGTGGAGATGGATTTGCCAACTTCTGTAGGGCTGAAGTATCTTTCGCTGGGTGGGAATGGAGCATTTCCCCGTTTCAACTCTGCTGAGCAATTAGGTCGAGCCAAGCAGAGCGGTGTATGCTGAGCAGACTCACGGAGTTGGTGAATAGGGCTGATTTCTGCTTTTCCAGCACCTGCCTGTGTCCCATCGGGTTTTCTTTGATTTGTCTTCCCACACGCTGTTTCTGTTCATTTGTGACGACAAAACAAAAATCAGATCATAAGCAGTTCTCAGAAACCAAACCCTATTATCGTACACCAGGGATTGCGTGTAAGTAATGCCCATTTAAGTCATTGCTAGGAGCCATCTGTGGAGTCATTTAGAGTGAATTTGGTGCCTCCAGGAATGAAATAAGATAAAAATCAATAGCAATGTGAAAAGGAAAAAAGTTCTGGCGTTCATCAGCCAAGAACAATTTTGTGTTCATTGTGAGCGCATTTTGTTCAATTATACCAAAATGTCATTGTTGTTTTACTTGTGTGAGCTTGGTTAGTGAACTGAATTGCTAAGTGTCTAAGAAACTATACCTTCACAGAAGTTGAAGCTACAAGGGGGAGATTTTTGACAGATTTCACTAACCATAAGTTTTAAGTCTTGCTATTCACGTCCAAGGAGGTAGCCCTTGTGCTTTCTCGCATTGTTGAATTGTTTTTGGTGTGCTGTTCCGGAATAATGTTCCGGATCCTTCACACTCTTTTGCTCCATCTTAGTTAAGAAGGGAAGTGGAATTTAAAACTAAACTCATCTTCTGAAATTACTCATTTCTGAAACAATATATTTCATTCCCTGATGAATAATTGGTGCCGTCTTGAGATTTTAAAATGAACAAGTATAAGATTCTTGGGCCAACTAGTTTTCTTTTGAGAAAAATATTTCTACCTTGCAATGAAGTAACAAATATCACTGGAATCATGGGAGTTGTTTTATTACATAAAGATTTAAAAACAAAAGACTTGCCAAATCTATTTCTTGTCTATGTCACTATTTTCTTTCTGCTAAATTATTTAGATCTTTTACTTAACATTAATAGTCACCCATGATCTGTTTTTCAAATTATGCCTACACAATTTAAAATTGCTCTTTCGATTGCTTTCTGAGTCAATAGATGCTTGATCACAAAAATCAATATTTTAAGATCTGAAAAGAGTACGGTTTACTTTGGCAAAAGGACTTAACTATTTTTCTGTAATTCTCTTTTATATGATATGAACAGCACGGATTGATGGCATTGATACTGCCTATTTATTTAACCTTGCTTTTAACTAACATCGTTTTGTCTTTTATTTTCATGTTTGCACTTTATCCCATTGTAAAACACTTTGAACTGCACTGCTTATAAGAAAAGTGCTCTGTAAATAAGTTGTTATCAGTAAGATCAATCTCCAAATCAGAGGTTGTATGGTGTGCAGAAATAAATTTATAAATCCAGGGAGTGATTTCATTCCAACAATCTTTTTCAAATGTTGCCATTTTGAAACAACATGTTTTCATGGGCTCCATCTAATTTTGGTTAGAAATTTCTGGCATCCTTTCATTTAAGAATTATTACCTGTACTTATAACACTTGATATATGTGAGCAGAAGTGTACATAATTTTTTGTGATCTTATTTCATCTATCATCTCTGGGATAGGGCAGGAAGGGAAGAACCATGTCTTTCTGTTCAAATGCAGTGGAATTTGTAAATAGGTTTGTCAGCTTTTGTTTTGAGACCTAGTGGATTTGCTAGTCTCAGTCAATTACAAAAAGCCAATGTTGTAAAATTGAACAATCTTTAAACAGGAATAAACTAACCGGTGACCTCCCTTATAAAAGTGGATTCCAAAAGGCTATGTATCTATTGCCAAATGACTTTTTAATTACCTTTTTGTAAGGAGATGATAGTATATTATGTAATGATCACACTTGATAGAAATACCTAATATAAGAGGGCATAATGTTTAAGGTGATTGGAGGAAGGTATTGGGGGGGGGGGGAATTAGAAATGTTTTTTTTTTAACATAGTGGTGGGTACATGGAACGTGCTGCCAGGGGTAATAGGAGAGGTAGATGCATTACGAACATTTAAGATACTCTTAGATAGACACATGGATTTTTAAAAAAATTAGCTATGTAGGAGGGAAGGGTTAGAATGATCATGGAATAGGTTAAAAGGTTAGCACGTGTTATGGGCCGATTGGCCTGTATTATGCTAAGGTGGTGTGATGGTGATATCAGCTTAGATGTGATGGACTTTAGATTGGTGGTACATCTCTTCGGATCAGCTTCATCTCTAAGCTGTACCAGCTGCACACTTGGGAAATACACAGAAGACAATGAAGAACAGTTCAGCTGTGAGACAGTGGATAAGGTTTTGTATTGCTTCTATATTGATGGCAGCCTTGTGTCAGTGTCCTCAGAGGAAGAATTAATGTTGCTATCATGACCTTGTATCCATTTGTGCTCAAGGCAGCTTTCAACTCAAAGTGGTTAAGCAACAGACAGAGTGCTCTCTATGATATCAGAAGAGTAAAGAGCGAAAGACATGAAGGATTTGGATTTGGTTCAAAATGCACCTCTGGAGAATGAGACTGAAAAGGCGAAAGGTCAGATTGGCCGAGGTTGTCTCCCAGTGGAGATGCTCAGAAAAGTTGAAATAAAGATCATTGGGTTTTGCCAAAGAGAGAGATTTCCAGATAAATTCTCAAGTTTGCAAAGGAGATAAAGTGTGAAAGGGAACAGCTCTATTTTCAAACTTAATCCAGTAGTTGAAGATAGTGTCTTGAGAGTTGGTGGATAGCTTAGTAGGGCAGCCATGCCTTTAAAGTTTAAGCATCCTGTGATTCTGGTAAGGTATCTCCATATCTCAGACATCATTCTGAGGAATGCACATCAAGAAGTGGAACGGTTCATGGATCAGTGCTGTCCTTCAGAAAGGAGTTAAGTGGATTTTAAAACGACAGCTGGCTCACATCTTGGAGTTATCTGGGAGAAATTAATCAGCTCTGTGTGAAAGCTTCTCAATTCCATCCATGAAGGTAGAGAACCCTGATGAAGAGGATTTCCACACGGTGCTTTGTGAAGTAGAGGCTATTATCAATGGTCACCTAATTACTAAGGCATCCTCCAATCCCAATGATTTGGAAGCACCCAACATCCAAACACCTGATGCTTCTGAAGACCTCACCATCCTTACCACCAGGAGAGTTCCAAAGGAAGACACTTATGTCTCATCGTAGATGGAAACAAGTCCAATCATGTCAAACTTGGTTTGGAAACAGTTAGTCAAGGAGTACTTGCCACAGTTACAGGAACATCAGAAAGGATCAGGCATAAAGTGCAATTTCCTCTTGGGAGACATTGTTCCTATAATTGACGACACAGTGCCTCACAACTCATGGATCACGGGAAGAGTCAATCATGTCTTTCCAGACAGAAGAGGATTTGTGCAGTAGGTGTGCATCAAGACCAAGACCAACTGTCTGGATTGGCCTATAATCAAGATCTACCTTTTACAGGAAACAGAGGTTCGAGGAGCTATAGCTCTAGAAGCTTCATAACTTTAACCTGACTTACTAACTTGACAGAGAGTGGTGGTAAAGATCAGTCTGCACTGGGCAAAGTACTGGTAACCTCTGGCCTTAGTAACTATTACATGACTTGACTGGAAGAAGAAAGAGAACATTTTTATAAATGTTAAGATGTTTATACTTGAAGATTTCATGTCTCCTATTTTAGTAGTATGTAGTTGTAATTATTATAGTGTAATAATTAGGGGCTGGGATGTAGGAGCCATGTATCTATTTTCTGTCTGTATCGTATTTTGTGGTGCATTTATTATGCTAATTTGTCACCTGGCTTGGAGCACAGTAGAAGCAAATGAGTATGGTTACATATTCACACTTGTGCCTAGTTAGTTGTTTAGTCTCGTGGAGAACGGTTGTGCTGCAAAGAATATTTTTTTGTTGACCACTAATTGGGACATTATTGGAATGCTAACTAGATCGCTAACTTTGCTTAAATATGTAAAGAACACAAATTTTGATATCACTAATTAGCACCTTAAGATTTCTATATCGATAATTTCATTTAGTTTTTTTTATCACTATAAGATCATTTGTCTTTGCTAGTTTTGTAATAAAGGATTGAGCATACCTTCTTCGACTTTAGAACGTTGTTATTTGGAAGTGCATGTTGATCTCCTGGTGGTTTTGTTTTGTTTTAAAGTAATAGCTACAGCTAGTTTGAATACTAATTACTCTATAGCTATATCACTATGTCATTTGGTTATGCTAATTTCTAATATCACTGTAAGATCATTCATCTTTGCTGGTTTCATAATAGAGGATCAAGCGTACTTTTTTCAAATTGCAACTCTGTATGATATGCTTCCAAACAACTGAGTCCCTTGCTCAGTCTCTCAGTGGTTTTAATTTCTTTTCAAGTAACTGCTACACTGTCTTTGACTTCCCATGTCGCCCATGTTTACTTCATCCTCTCTTTTGAATACTACTTCATCTTTGGGGTATATCTATTCTGTTCCTTCTGAGCTGATCCCTGAAATTCCAGCCATTGTTGCTCTGCCATCATCTCTGCTACTATCCCCTTCCAATCAACTTTGACCAGCTCCTCTCACATGTCTCTGTAATATCCTTTACTTCATTGTAATACTGATGCATCTGACTTTATCTTATCCCTCTCAAACTGCAGGATGAATTCTATTATGATCACTGCCTCCTCAGCGTTCCTTTACCTTAGGTCTCTAATCAGATCTGGTTTATTGCACAACACTCAATCCAGAACTGCCTTTCCCCTAGCGAGCTCAACCGCAAGCTGCTCTAACAAGCCATCATAGGCATTCTACCAATTTCCCCCTCTTGATATCCAACACCAACCTGTTTTTCCCAATCTACATGGGAAGTATACTGAAATCCCACATGGCCAATGTTACATGCCTTTTCTAAATTCTGTGGTAATTTATATCCCACATCCTGCCACTGTTCAGAGGCCTGTATATAATTCCTATCGGGATCTTTTTACCCTTGCAGTTTTTTAACTCTACTCACAAGGATTCTACATATTCCGATCCTATGACACCTCTTCCTAAGGATTTGGTTTCATTTTTTACCCACAGAGCCATGCCATTCCCTCTGCCTACTTACCTATCCTTTCGATACAATGTACATCCTTGGATATTAAGCTCCCAACTATGATCTTCTTTCAGCCACAACTCTAATACCTTCAACGTCATACCTGCCAATCTCTAACTGCGCTACGAGATCATCTACCTTATTCTGTTTACTGCATGCTTTCAAGTATAGCACCTTCAGTCCTGTATTTGTCACTCTTTTTGACTTCACTTCATCCCACTGACTGCAGTTATGCTCTATCCCCGTCCTTCCTCCCAGTCTTTCTACACAGTGCATTAATCTCTTACATTGGCTCAAACATGGGCAACAAAGCTACCTGATTACCATCCACTGCCTCCCTTCCTGATGAATCAGTGGTCAGTGTTGAAGAATGCTTGGAAACTGAGAATAATAAGGCACAAAAGGGGCTCTGGTTGAGACACTTCAATGTTTCTTGGAAACACCATAACTGACTGGTTTGATCAAGCACTGAAGGACATACAGGGCAGATGAGGTCTGCTGTGGGTGGTGACTGTATGAAAGACAAACCTCCTTGATCTTGATCTGCCCATGAAACTTTGGGTAATCCCCCAGAAGTAAAATCCTGTCTTCATACTGAGAATGTCCTTCATCCTGTAATGTGGTTTGACAGTTGTAATAAATGGAACAGAGTCAGAACATAAATTGTGTATCTGTGAGGCGCTGTCCACCATTATTGTCAGGAGTAGAAATAATCATCACTAGAAAGTGCATGGCATATCTTTCTCTGTTAGATTTGAGACAGGAAATAAAAACAACACTTTGCAAAATGAGGTACCTATCAACCACAGCTATAATACATTAGTCTTGATCAGATTATAGTACCCAGTAGACAGAGCTAAACAATCCTACAACCAATGGATAAATTAAAATTTTGCAGTCTTGCCACATCTAGTAATGATATGTAGAGCCGTGCGGATTGCTAATAGTATCTCCAGCTCACAAACAATCAACACTGGCACACCTCAGGGATGTGTGTTTAGCCCAGGGCTCTACTCTCTCTAGGCACAGCTCAAATTCTATCTATAAATTTGCTGATGATATAACCATCGTTGGTGACAAGAGGGTGTACAGGAGCAAGATATACGGGTAGTTGAGTGGCATTGCAGCAACAATCTTGCACTCGACGACAGCAAGACCAAAGGGCTGATTGCGGACTTCAGGAAGAGTAAGACAAGGGAACACACACCAATCCTCATAGAAGAATTCAGAAATGGAGAGAGTGATTCCTGGGTGTCAATATCTCTGAGGACCTAACCTGGTCCCAACATATCAATGCAGCTATAAAGAAGACACGACGGCATCTATATTCCATTAGGAGTTTGAGGAGATTTGTCATATCACCTGAAACACTTGAACATTTCTACAGATGTTCCGTGGAAAGCATTCTGACTGGCTGCATTGCCGTCTAGTATGTGGGTGGGGTGTCTACTGCACAGGATTGAGGTTCGCTGCAGAGAGTTGTAAAATTAGTTCCATCATAGGCACTAGCTTCCATAGTAATCCAAGACATCTTCAAGGAGCGGTGCCTCAAAATGGTGGCATCCATCATGAAGGACCCCACCAACCAGGACATGCCCTCTTCTCATTGTTACCATCAAGAGGGAAGTACAGAAGCCTGAAAGCACACACGATTTAGGAACAGCTTCTCTGCTGTCTGATTTCTGAATGGACATTGAAACCATGAACGCCAATTTACTACTTTTCTACTTCTGTCTTTGCACTAATTTAACTATTTGATATACATATTTACTATAACTTTTTTGTATATTATCATGTATTGCATTGTACTGCTACCACAAAGTTAACAAATTTCTCAACGTATGGAGTACTGTGCTCAGTTCTGGTTGTCTCACTAAAGGAAGGATGTAGAAACCATAGAAAGGAGATTTACAAGGATGTTGCCTGGATTGGGGAGCATGCCTTATGAGAATAGGTTGAGTGAACTCGGCCTTTTTTCCTTGGAGCAACGGAGGATGAGAGGTGACCTGATAGAGGTGTATAAGATGATGAGAAGCATTGACTGATAGTCAGAGGCTTTTTCCCCAGGGCTGAAATGGCTAACAGGAGAGGGCACAGGTTTAAGGTGTTTGGAAGTAGGTACAGAGGAGATGTCAAAGTTAAGTTTTTTTACGCAGAGAGTGGTGAGTGTGTGGAATGGGCTGCCAGTGGTGGTGGTGGAGGCGGATACGATAGGGTCTTTTAAGAGACTCCTGGACAGGTACACAGAGCTCAGAAAAATAGAGGGCTATAGGTAACCCTAGGTAATTTCCAAGGTAAGGACATGTTCGGCACAGCTTTGTGGGCTGAAGGACCTGTATTGTGCTGTAGGTTTTCTATGTTTCTATATGCCGGTGATTTTAAACCTGATTCCGATTCAAATGAAATGTGGTGGACGGCTAAGCAACTAACTGGGCAAGGAAGCACAACACAACTCTGCACTCAAAAGTAATGAGGCCCAGCATTTTAGTATTAGAAAAAGTACTGAAGCATTTGCAGATGCATTAGCAGAAGTGCAAGTCTGCTTCCTCCTGAGATTCTCCCCATCATAGAAGTCATTCTTCAGTCAGTTCAGTTCACTCCTCAGTCACTTCAGTTCACTCCACATAATATAAAATAACTGAGATTATGGGATTGGACATTTAGCTACAACACCGAAGACTTGCCTTCAATACTTAACTTCCAGCCAAGATTTTCAATACTGTTACAGTCTTGGCATCTATGCTAAAATGCCAAAAATCTCACATGGATGTCCAGTTGACAAGAACAATTTAATATAGTTACTAGCTGCCCCACCATGCGCCACCTCCTAGGTATCCTTAGCAATATGCTGATTAAGCCACTGGTTGAGAACCACTCCTTTAAAGGACTCCTATGTAACCTTGGGCAACTTCTCCTTCTTCAGCTATCAATTACATTCTTTGAACTTGGCACAGAGCAAGCAAATTAAATATTGTGATCTCAAAAACTCAAATGTGGTTTATACTAATACTGATTGTGCTGTATTGGAAACAGACACAACCACATAATCTGGCTCATTCTTGTAATTAATTACCAAATATTAAGCTTTGTTGGGTGATATATTTATGTGCTTCCTGTTCACACACCAGATGTCTCTTTCTTTTCCAAGTCCTAATTTGTCCTACATTAGCCATATTTTGTTCCAAATAATTTCTCAAATAAGATTTTTCCATAAAGTTAGTTGCTTCTTTCTCATCGGTATAAATTTTATTCATACAGTAAAAATGATAATCCATTACCCGACCATTCGGAAATCCCAAGGGTGTGCTGTCTTGCTCACCAGGTCCTCTTTGCTGTGCTGCCAAAGGGCTCACCAGGGCCCTGGTTCCTGCATTCCCCAACTGATTGAGACTTGGTTCAGTTGTTCCCTTCTACTCAACAGGGTCACGAATCTCACTCTCCCTTCTAAATCACCAGTACCCCAGTTCCACGCTTCCTTCCAAGTTTCTGTATGACTTCCAACTTGCCAGAGCCCTGTTAAACTTACCTGGTTTAATAGATAATAGAGAATTTATTATAATACCATGTAAAACCTAAAAGAGTAAATTAAAATATTTTGGAGTACTAATGTTTGTTAACATAGTCCAGAATCTGCCTCCACCAAATATGTCAGATCTTCAGATTGTTACTGTGCTGGAGAGCTTGCAGTATAGCTTTGTCAAGTGACCACACTAGGAGCATTCTCAATGAAATAGAACATTAGAAAGTTTTTTGACCTGAACAGGCCATTCAGCTCAACAAAGTTTGCCAGATTCCTATTCACATAGTGTGTTGAAATAACTATTGAGTTTCGATTTGAAAGGCTCTAAGGTACTACTTTCGACTATACAACTAGGTAGTTTGCTCCATGTGTCTACAACTCGCTGTGTAAAGAAAAGCTTCCCGATGTTAGTCTAAAATCTTCCCTTAACCAGTGGCCCCGTGTCCTTGTTGATGGATTAATTTTGAAGTAGCATCCACCTTACTATAGCCTTAATAATTTTGAAAACTTCTGACATGTCTCCTCTCATTCTACGTTTACTTAAGCTGAAAAGATTTAGTTCTTTCAATCTTTCTTCATAGCTCATTCCCAGCAGATCTGGAATGAGTCTAGTTGCCCTTCTCTGGATACGCTTCAGTTCCTTCTCATCCCGCAAACAATATGGAGCCCAAAATTGTACACAGTATCTTTATTCATCTATGTAGTTGATCTATTGTTTTAATTGCTTCTCCTGACCTTGGGTGTGAACATCTCCTGCACCGAGTGTATTACCTCTTTGAATTGACTCCATTCTTCCTCAACTGACTCAACATCAAGCAGTCCCTTCCAGTTTACCTTCTGAAATCTTTGTCAGATCTGCACAAACTTTGCCGTTCTGAAATTCAACTTAATGGTTTTGGTTTTTACTGATTTACTATCTCAAAAAACTTTGAGACTAACAATGTTATGATCACTTGTTCCTAAAGGCTCAACAACTTTTCTGTGCTCAAAATTCTATTCTGATTGTTTTAGAACATCATATCTGGACAGGCCTCTCCTCTTGTTGGTGTATTAACATACTGGATCAAAATACAATCATTCAATAACACAATGAATTCACTTTCCTGTGATCCATTAGTCACTGGGTTCTCCCATTCAATATTTGGGAAATTAAAGTCACTATATCTATAGCATCACCCTCAGAACTTGCTTTTTTAGATATTCTGATAGTTGTTTATTAAAATCACTATCAGCATTAGGTGGTCTATAACATACACCCAATATTACTCCTTTATCCTTATAACTTTCAATTCTCATGCAGGTATCTTCACTAAGTCTCGATTCATCTCCTATCATAAGCAGCCTCACATTTAAATTCTATCTTATGTATATGGCTACTCCTCCACCTTTACGATCTTTCCTAAGTAAGGTATAGGCAGCAATATTTCATCTGTCAAATGCAGTAATGGAGATAGCATTAATATAATTTCATTAACGATGACAGCTAATGTTGTGGGTTACAGAAACAATTAATTGACAATGTGCAATTTAAACCAAAAGTGAAGAAAGTATAAGTTTTTCATCTGTGTAGCACAGAAAAACAAGTACAGGACTATCAATCTGAGTGCTGAATCATTAGTTCAGAGATCTTTTGTATTCCTGCATGGCAGTTGGAGTATTTAAGTTCACACAGTTAAATAAATTTAAGGCTTTAAAACAAAATCTAAGGGTCAATAAGAGTAACCATTAAACTATTGGATGTCCTTTCTGGCCCATCAGAGAAGGAGCTCTGCCATCCTTGGTCTGGTCAATGTAGGAGCAGGCCAGTCCATGAAGATGACTCTCAGCTGTTTCCCTAATTAGCATGGAGAATACATATTGGCACTACCCCTGTTACCCACATCCTGTGATAAATAAATTCCTTGTCTCCACCTTCATCACAGAAGCCAATAAACAAATTTTGCCTTATGAAATGTATTTTTTTTAGAATTATTTTCATATTGAAAAGAAAATGCAGAAGTACTGTGCCTATATGGAACTGAAGCATTTTATGAAATTATTTAAATTAACACCAAACGAAATTTGGGTCTTAACACTGGGCTGTCTTCTTTTAAGTGCTGCTGGAACTGAAGCAAGAAAAGCTACAAAGATAATGAAGCCCCAGACAGCTTGAAAGTACTTTGTTGGCCCAGATTTTGCTCATTCTTTCAATAATAGTGTATCAACAACATTGTTGCCTTTGTCCCTTTTGGGGCTTGGTATATTGGGGAGGGAGTTATTGTTAAAACGGACCCAATGATTTGGGGTAGTCTGGCTGCATATTCTACAGCCAGAGTGCTCATGATAGAGCGGGTTAGCAGTGAATTTATGGCAGGATTATCAATAAAACAAATGTTTATTTTGTAGATGTTGCATAATATATTGGAATAAATGATTGCACTTAATATATTTGTGAATTATTCTCTCATATTACTTAAACATCATATTTTCATTTTAAGTATTCAGTCATATAAGTATAGAGTTTATTGTTAGATTTTATTAAAATCAAGAGATATGGTATCTCTGGCACGGCTGGCATTTAGTACCCATTCCTCATTGCCTACTTGGCTAATGGAAGTGGCAGTTAAACGTTATCCACATTGGTGCACGTGAAGACACATAATTGGCAAGGCAAGTCAATGCAGTAGTCTTGTGCTACACTCAAGCAAAGGATCATTCATTTTACAAATAGACAATGATATAAACTCTGTGGCCACTTTGTTAGATACACCTGCCTATTAATGTAAATACCTAATCAGCAATTCAATGCATAAAAGCATAGTCAAAAGGTTCAGTTGTTGTTCAGACCAAACAGCAGAATGGGGAAAAAATGTGATTTAAGTAACCTTGAATGTGGAATGATTGTTGGTGCCAGATGGCGTGGTTTGAGTTTATCAGAAGCTGCTGATCTGGTGGGATTTTCACGCACAACAGTCTCTTGAGTTTATAGAGAGTGATGCAAAGAACAAAAAAAAAATTCAGCCAGCAGCAATTTCATGAGCAAAAATTCTTGGTTAATGAGAGAGGTCAGAGAAAAATGGCCAGATGGTTTAAGTTTACTCCCATAGTAACTCAAATAACCATGCTTTGCAACAGGGGTAGACAGAAAAGCACCTCTGAATGCACAACACGGAGAACGCTTAAGTGGATGGGTTATTGCAGCAGAGGACCACACTAGGTGAAGACCTATACCGAATAAAGTGGCCACTGATGTTCGTGGTGTTCTGCTGCTTTCTAATATTGACATGCCCTACAATATCAAGATCTCTCTCCCTGCTCTTACCATTATCCATGTCCTTCTTCTTGGTGAATACCAATGCAACCAGTAAATCTTCTGGGTCCACACATTAGTTCCTTCCTTTGCAGAATAATACATCTTCCTGAGAAACTGGTAGATTTAAAAGGAGCTTGGGAAACAAGATCCCAATAAATTTCATGGAAAGACTGGAAACTGGGACCTAGTGAGTTTCAAATAATTGTGGGAATATGGACACCGATAAGTTTAAAGGGAGAGTGGGAGTCAATATCCAGCAATGTTAAAAAGGAACACCGGAAACAGAATCAGGTGAGCTGCAAATGAGCACCCGAACTAGGGCCTGTGGTATGTGAACTGGGCCATGGGAACCAAGATTCCAGAATGTAAAACGGAGCACTGTGACCAGCATGTGAAATGTCGTGCAGAAGCTGGGACCCAGTGTGCCTAGTGAGTGCAGGACCATGTTCTTTCAGTTAGTCCTGATGAAGGGTCTCGACCCCAAACGTCGACTGTACCTCTTCCTATATATGCTGCCTGGCCTGCTGCGTTCACCAACAATTTTTATGTGTGTTGCTTGAAATTCCAGCATCTGCAGATTTCCTCGTGTTTGCAGGACCATGTTTCTGGTTTATGAAAGATAACTGGAGAACTGAGGCCCGGTGGATGAAGAGGGGAATGGGAATCGGGGCACCAGTTAACCAGATGTCCACCCATTAGAAGTTTTAGATAGTCTTAATGCAAATTATGGAGTTTTACTGCATTTCTTTCTTTGCCCTTTGAACTTCTCCCCACCTTCAGCTTCACCTTCACTTAAATGCAGGTTTGATTTCTGATATCTGGTTACCGTGCCCAACCCCAGCTCCAGTCCTGATGTGGGTCTTGGCACAAAACATCAACCATCCCCCTCCCTCCATAGGTGCTGATTGACCCACTGAATTCCTTCAGTAGCTTACTGTTTTACTCCGGATTCTCTTGTGTTTCTAGTTACAGTCAATCTTCCCCTTCACCCTTACCCATGAAGCTGACTGTAACCCCTCAGTAAAGCATTGCAATGACAGTCATGATTTTAAAATACCACCAGTTTTATACAATGAAAGTATATTTATAAAGTATTTCAACATCCAGCTCTGTTTCCCTCCCTGATGAGCTCAATTACTTCTACGCTCTCTTTGACTGAGAGAACAAGGAGGTCACCCTCAAAGCGGATCTCCCACCTGGTGAACTGCCTCTCTCACTTTCCACCTCCGATGTTTGAGCCTCCCTGAGCAGGGTGAATGTATGGAAGGCAGCTGGTCTGGATGGAATACCTGGCCGTGTGCTCAGAGTCTGTGCAGGGCAGTTGGCCGGGGTTTTCACGGGCATTTTTAATCTGTCCCTGGCCCAGGCAGTTGTCCCCACAAGATTCAAGATCGCCACCATCATGCCAGTGCCGAAGCATTCCACTGCCACGGGCCTGAATGACTTCCGTTCAGTTGCACTCACCCCCATCATTGCAAAGTGCTTTGAGAGACTGGTTCTATCACATCTGAAATCCTGTCTGCCCACTACCCTAGACCCACATCAATTTGCCTATTGCACCAACAGGTCAACAGAGGACGCCATCTCCACGGCACTTCACTCTGCTCTGACCCACCTGGACAGCCCCAACTCTTACATCAGAATGCTGTTCATTGACTTTAATTTGGCATTCAATACTGTGATCCTCTCCAAGCTGATCACTAATCTTCACCAGCTTGGTATCAGCTCATCCCTCTGCAATTGGACCTTGGACTTTCTGACTAACAGACCCCAATCAGTTAAGTTAGACAACCTCTCCTCTTCCACTCTCACCCTGAACACCGGCGTGCCTCAAGGCTGTGTGCTGAGCCCTCTTCAGTACTCCCTTTTCACCTATGACTGCGTTCCTGTACATGGTTCTAGCTCCATAATCAAGTTCACAGACGACACCACGGTGGTTGGCCTGATCAGAGGGGATGATGAGACAGCCTACAGGGATGAGATCCAGCACCTGGCTGCGCGGTGTGCTGACAACAACCTGGGCTTTTAACACCCAGAAGACCAAGGAGATCATTGTGGACTTCAGGCATGCTGGAACCACACTCACGTCCCCATCTACATCAACAGAGCTGTAGTGGAATGTGATTCAAGCTTCAAATTCCTTGGTGTCCACATTTCCGAGGATCTCACCTGGTCCCTGAACTCCTCCATCCTGATCAAAAAGGCGCAATAGCGCCTTTATTTCCTGCAGAGCATCAAGAAAGCTCACCTCTGTCCCAGGATACTGATGGACTTTTACCACTGTACCATTGAGAGCATACTCACCAACTGCATTTCAGTGTGGTACGGCAATTGTCCCGTATTGGACCGTAAAGCACTCCAGCTTGTGGTGAAAACTGCCCAGCGGATTATCGGCACCCAATTGCCCACCATTGAGAACATCTACCATAAACGCTGCCTGGGCAGGGTGAAAAGCATTATCAAGGATGCATCTCACCCTAACCATGGACTTTTTAGTCTCCTCCCATCCAGTAGGCGCTACAGGAGCCTCCGCTTCCGCACCGGCAGGCACAGGAAGAGCTTCTTCCCTGAGGCTGTGACCCTGCTGAACCTCACATCACAGTGCTAAGCAGTATTGCACCTATGTTGTACTGTCTCAGTACTTTTATATTTGTGTGCTGTAGCACTTACTTTTTATTTGCAGTTATTTTGTAAATAACACTATTCTTTGCATTTCTGGTCAGATGCTAACTGCATTTCATTGGCTTTGTATCTGTACTCGGCACAATGACAATAAAGTTGAACCTAATCTCATCTAATCTAATTTGATTGAAAGGTTTTCACATGGGACACTCCTTTCATTGCATCTTTGTTTGTTGAGGTATTTTTATGAATATCCAAATGGGTCAAGGTGGCATCTTACTGATGGGCATATTAAGAAAACCAGTGAAAGCTCCCAAGTTTTTCTGATGATTAATTTAAGTTTGTGACACACAACAGCAGTAATTAAGGCTCCTAGAGATTTACAAAATTACTTTTGTTACGTTTGTGGTTAGAGAAAAACACTGTTTCCAGATATTTTTCTTTCATATATTTGTACAAATGGTTGCTAATCTATCATAACACATTTCAAGGTGAAGAGTATTGTGTTGGTCATAATTGTAATAGACAGTGCCAGGGCACTCTTAATGCTTCTAATGACTGCTCAGTCTAAAAATAAGCACATTTTATGTCAAGCAGAAGTAGGTCAAAGATAAAACCTCTTTAAAAGGTAATGACTGACAATGCAAGTCAATGCTAAGCCTCCCACTAACAGTCTAATGGAGATAGGTTTGTTTGCAGAATTTAGCAACTGAAGTTGTTTACTAATGTGACAGTAATTTACCTCAAAATATACCGCACTGTTAAAAGTTGGATGGGACATATTTTGGAGCATATAAGTACTTGATATCCATTTCCATTAGTATCTAATGGATATGATAATGTACTGGTTGAATTGCTGTGCCAGTGTCTGGGGATATGAACTATTGATCTGGAAGAAAGTGTTTGAATCTATCATGGAAGCTGGGGAAATAAATTTCAAGTAATTAAAAAAAGAAAAAAATGAATGTACATAAAAAAGAAATACTCAGACTAGTTTGCACACCACTGAAATAAGACCCACTGGTCTATTATTCCAAGGTTATCCCTACTCCCTTGTTTTGAACAAAGGAAAAAGATTTTCCACCCTTCAGTTCTCTGGTATTACTCCTGCGGCCAGTAAGATCATGACTAAAGATGCAGCAATCTCATCTCTTAGTAACCTGGCACATACCCTATGCGGCTGCAGGGGCTTATCTATCCTAACGCTTTTCAAAAGTGCCAGCACAACCTCTCTCTCAATGTCAACATGTTCCAGCTACTCAACTACTGAGCGTCTGTCACTTGACCAGGTTGATTGCCCAGTACCAGATCCGAGTATGATTTCTCCTGTCTCCATATTGTGTCAGAAGTCCTTCCTGGACACACCTAACAAACTCAACCACATCTCAACCTTTTGCATTAAGGAGGTGCGAATCATTACTGGGGAGGTTGAAGTCACCCATGACAACAACCCCGTTATTCTTGCATCTTTCCAACATTTGTTTTTTCTCCCTTTCAAAGCATACATTAAATGTGTTCAGCTCATCAGGGAGTGAAATGACACTGCCAATTTCAGTGTTGCCTTTATCGGAAATAATGGCATGCAAACCCTGTCACAGTCATTGTGCATATGGGTGTGCCTCTAACCTCACATGGACTTGCCTTCTCATGATGGACTTCTGCAAGGTGTAACTACACTTTTTATAGGACTGTGGATCACTGGCCTTGAACACCATAGATCTATCCTTCAGCAAACTGTAAATCTCTTAGTTCATCCAGGTCCTCTGGTTTAAGGAGACACTATGATCTCGAAGGCACACACTCATCCACACAGGCCTTGATGAAGTCAATGACAACAGTGGCATAGTTATTCAGGTCTGAAGATGAAAACCTGTAGGAGGTCCAGTCCCTCAATTCAACGAAGTTGAAAAACACTCCTCCACCTCCGTTGACTGTACCTTTGCTATCCTCACCACTGGTGCTGCAGTCCCCAGTCTCAGCCTCAGCCTATATGTTGGGAGTAGAAGTGCAACCAGGTGATAGACTTTGCCAAAATGCAGGCGAGAATGGCACAGTATGGGATTGCGTTGTCGGCGTAACAGCGTTCAAGTGTGTTGGCTTCTCAGGTCAGCGGAGAAGGGCTAAAACAGAACCAGCACTTCTGTGCATCACAGTGAGTTCATCACAAAGTAAACCACTGCTTTTAACCAACGTTGCTGTCCAGTCCATGTGGTGAATGGTGAACCCCTCTCAACTAGATCAACAGTCTGGGCACCTAACAACTACAAATGTAATATCCTACGAATTTGACTCTTGATGTGATAGTGCAGGTCTAGAAAAGGGAATAATTTCTAAGTATGTTGATTTCATTGGTATCGATGAGAATGAAACTATGTAATATGGCCTGCAATGGATTTCAGAGGAGAATTGAATAAGTGGTGTTAAAGGAAGGTGAGGAAACATGGCCAGTAACAGATATAAATTGTTTCATAATGTGGTTATTCAGAAACTGGACAAGAAGTACTGAAGATGAGCATGGGAGAGACCTTGCTGATTCAGGATGCCCACCTTGTGTCTTGTTGCTATGCTCACTCTTGCCATGGTGTAAGAATGTATGATTTGAAGGTTAAACTGTCACTTCTGCTATACCTTCAACTTTTAGTTTGGATGTCCTTCATGTTTGATTCCATGTTTCCTGAGACAATGGAGATTGTCACTGCGCCTCCAGTTGGTCTACTTCCTCCCTGGTGGTCTGTCAATTCCGAAGTTACTAATAAATGGCTTGAACAATGTTACTGCAGTCTCTGTGCCTGCAAATTTCAGCTGTAGTGGTTATAAATGGGAGATTTCTCGAAGTTCCGTAATGCCCCATCACCATTTCCCTCTCACCTTATCTCCTTGCCTGCCTATCACCTCCCTCTGGTCCTCCCCCCCCCCCCCCCCCGTTTCTTTCTTACATAGTCTTCTGTCTCTCTCACCAATTTACTTCCCACTCTTTACTTCATCCTCTCCCCCTTCAGGTTTCACCTATCACCTTGTGTTTCTCTCTCCCCTCCCCCACCTTTAAAATCTCCTCCTCAGCTTGTTTTCTCCTGTCCTGCCGAAGGGCTTCAAACCGAAACGCTGACTGTACTCTTTTCCATAGATGCTGCCTGGCCTGCTGAGTTCCTCCAGCATCTTGTGTGTGTTGCTCGGATTTCCAGCACCTGCAGATTTTCTCTTGTTTGTGAACAATATTGTAGCTGTATTTCCACAGAATTGTAAAGTTGGTAGTTTTACTCTGCTGGTATTCCTTGAATTTTTGTTTTGGGGGGGGAAGAGAGAATCTAAAATAAATCAGTTGGGAGAAATGACACAATAGGAATACATTTTCTTTATGATGGACAGGAAAACCTGCTCATCAATATTAGTACTAATTATAGATAACAATGAGCATTACACAACCAGTTTATATACATGGAAAGGAAGATTCAGATGCTATTCAGGACAGAAAAACTAAAGTATGACCTTCTCAGTATTAATAGTAGTCAGTTGTTCCAGAAACCATGATAACAGCAACAGTATGTTACTCAGAATATTTAGGGTGATCTATTTTAACAGGCAAGAGACTTCAAGGGGAGAGTAGTATTTACTACCATGAAGGATATAGACAGAGTGCATAGGAAGAGACTGTTCCCATTAGCAGATGGGTCAAGAAGCATTGGATTTCAAATTAAAATCATGGACAAAGAACTACAAGTGTCACAATGAAAACATATACACAAGAGATTCTGCAGATGCTGGAAATCTTGAGCAACACACAGGAGGAAATCAACAGGTCCGGACCTTCTTGATAAAGGATCTTGGCCTGAAATGTGGACTAATTATTTCTCTCCATAGATGCTTCCTGACATGCTGAGTTCCCCTACACTCACATTTACCTCCACACCTTCTGGTGGGTCACTCTCACTGGGCTGAAGCACCCAAGATTCCAACAGGAACTGTCGCTAAAACAAAATAGAAATTTTGACTGCCAGCAAACCTCCACAACCATTTGTGAAAGTATTGGGAGAGTATTAATCTCTGACATCCTAGAGATATTTAAAAACAATTCAATTTAAGGTAAATGATTTTAAAAGATGCAAGAGATATGATTTAAACACAGAGAAACAGTTATGAACAGTGAACGATATGGAAAGTAACTTATCTTTCACTTTACAAGAGAAAATCTGCAGCTGCTGGAAATCCAAGCAAGAGCACGGTTGACATTTCGGGCCGAGACACTTCAGCAGGACCAAAACGTCGACTGTACTCTTTTCCATAGATGCTGCAAGGCCTGCTGAGTGCCTCCAGCATTTTGTGTGTGTTGCTTAACTTTCATTTCGTCTGCTTATCTGAAGACCTATATCCGCAATAAAATTAGTGCAGCTTGGATCCTGCGGCAACGTTCGAATCTGTTGCAAGATTGAAGAGATGATTTTTCTATTGTAATGCGAAGCAATAGGGAGTCTAGCCACAGAACAAACAGATAAATTCAGCACCTGGAATCTATTAGCAATTCCAAGACTTCTGCCTCCAACAAGGAATGTGTGGAAATTTGGAACCACCAGCATCAGCCTGTGAGACATCCTAATGTGCATTGGGAAACCTAGTAAATGCCATTGGGCCTATTCCATGCTGTATCTCCAAACAGATAAAAAAATTAAAAAGTACACCACTCCTTAAAAGTTCTTCCTCGGCTCCTCTATACCTGTAAATTACAATCCCATATTTATTCATTAAGGAGTTGTTGAATGGGTTGTAACTTAATCTATGCTCAACTTTCGTACTTTTGGTCCAGTTTCTGAATAGCCACATTATGAAACCACTTGCAGTCAAGGATACAATTTATATCTGTTACTGGTCATGTTTGCTCACCTTCCTTGAACACCAGTTCACCCTTGAAATCCATTGCAGGCCCTATTACATAGTTTCATTCTCATCAATACCAATGCAATCTACATACTTAGATATTATTTTATTACATTATTAGAGATGATAGGTACATGGAGCTTAGAAAAATAGAGGGCTATGGGTAACCCTAGGTAATTTCTAAGTAAGTACACGTTTGGCACAGCATTGTGGGCCGAAGGGCCTGTATTGTGCTGTAGGGTTTCTATGTTATATTTCTTTTTCTACCCCTGCATTATTACATCAGGAGTCGATTTTATAGCATATTAGTTGTAGAAGCCCAGACTATTGATCCGATTGAGAGTTCAAATCTCATCATAGCATTTGGGGAATTTCAATTCCGTTGAATGAATAAATTAAAAGTAATTAAAGTGCAAATCTGGTTCATGATTGTCCCTCAAGACAGAAATCTCTCATCCGTTCATAGTATCATCTATATGTGACTGAACACCCACTCTCAGTTTAACTGGCTGTTCACACAAAGGGTCAATCAGTTCAAGTACAATTAGGGGTGAACAATCAATGCCCACCTTGCCAGCAGCACCTATTTCCTATGAACGAAAGGCAAATTGCCTGGGTGCACATAATCACAGTGCAGATAAGAACTTTCTATGCATGGCTGTCGACAGTTTGTCTTCCAAATGGTGTCTGGGCTATATTTACGTGCCTTTCTGTAATGTTTATGAAATTTTTGACTCAACTCCGGTCAAAGGCTATCTTGATCAGCTCCTTAACCTATCACCAAAGATCACAGTACATGCTTTACTATGAACCTAGTTCAAAAAATATGTGGTTGGCATATCCTCAACCACAATGATCTGAATTAAGATGTGGACAAACTCTGAGATCTATCAGCTGACAGACCGTAACAACAATTCTTCATTCTCTGCCTGTATGCTGGGAATAGAAGTACAGCCAGGTGATTGGACTTGCCAAGATACAGCTGCAGGTTGGTACAGTACGCGTTTTTGATGGAGGTGTAACACTGATCGAGTGTGCTGGCTCCTCTGCAGGTGACATGTTGGGCGTAGTTTGTCAGAGGCTTCATCAAGCTAGCCTGGGTGATGTCCCCTGAGATTATTTGAAAGGCACCAGGGTGCGCAGTCTTGTGACTGCTGATCAAAGTTCTCAGCTCCTCCAGTGCCCGCTGGACATCTGTATGAGTGGAAAGTACAAAAGTAGCTTGCCTGTAGTTGGTGGTTGCCATCTCAAAAGTTTCTCTTACTCTTTTTTGTAAGGATAATAACCAAACCCAAAACAAAACAGTTTCTTATTTGACATACTGTTAATTGTTCATTGTATATTTCGTTTTCCATGTCTTTTGAGGTTACAGCCATGGCTTGAGATTTAGATTCAGCTGATTCTTATCAATTCTAACTCCTAATGGTTTATTCTACTGATGGAAACATTTCTTTGGAGCCTCTACATAGTTGCAAAATAATTTAATTCCCCTGAAATTCAAAAATAGCCACTTTCCTGTCACATAACTCAGAGAAATTAGCTACATTAAATATCCAATCCTGCATTTTGTAAAAAGGCCTGGCAAAATACATTGATGTTGACTGTTGTAAAGAATGTATGCATTTGTGTTCAGTGATGGAGATTATTATACCTGAAAACTGTGTTCTCAGTAGATTCGAAATGAGAATCACATGACGCATACAGATATATCAAGACCAGAATCAGATTTGGTGTCACTGACACGTCATGAAATGTGTTGTTTTACAGCGACAGTGCAGTGCAAGACACAATAGTTATCGTAAATTACAAAATAAATAGTGCGAAAGAGGAATAACAGGGTAGTGTTTGTGAGTTCATGGACAGTTCAGAAATTCAATGGCTATTCCTAAAAGATTGAGTGTGAGTCTTCAGGTTCTTCCATCTGCTTTCCGACGGTAGTAATGAGGTCATTCCTGGATAGTGACTGTCCCCAGTGATGGATGCTGCTGCCTTGAGGTATTGCCTCTGGAAGATGTTCTCAATGATGGAAAGGGGTGTGCCCCTGATGGAAATGGACGAGTATACAACCCCTTGCAGACTATTGTGATCCTATGCTTTAAAGCCTCCATACCAGACTGTGATGCAACCATTCAGAATGCTGTCCCCCATACACCTATAGAAATTCATAAGGGACTTTGGGGACATACCAAATCTCCTCAAATTTCTAATGAAGTAACATAGGACAGATCCTCTGGGGTGCTGATGGCCAAGAATTTGAAACTATTCATCCTTTCAACTGCTGAACCCTCAATGTGGACTTGTGTGTTCTCTCCTGACTTCTCCTTTATGAAATCCACAATCAATTCCTTGGTCTTGCTATGCTGAGTGTGAGGTTGTTGTGAGTCACCACTCAATCAGCAGATCTATCTTACTCCAGTATGCCTCCTCCTCGCCACCTGAGATTCTGCCAGCTGTGGTGTTATCAGTGAATTTACAGATGGCACTTGAAGCCAGAACACAAGCCAGGGCTGTACGATACGGAGAACAAGCGGTCGCCCACGCAGCACACTCCCCCTCTCCATGCAGCTGATGAATTCAAAGGAACGGCAGAGACCAATGCAGTTTGGCACCAGTGGCGTCGCAGGAGTTGCCAGTCAGTGTTGAACCCAACTTAGGACTGCCTTAGGGACTCCAGCTCCAGACCTTTCCTCAGGATTTATTCCCGAAGCCTCCCCATAAGTGGGTATAGTCACAAGGCAACCAGAGGTTTGAAATCAGTGGTTTCCTTCTCCTAGATAAGCTGCAAACTGTGGCTGACTAACCCAATCGGCCCGAAGTGACTGGTTTTAAGGTGCTGGTAACCTGCCTTTACCCCTTCTTCTGTCAGTAGAAACAGTTCCACTGGGCTTAGTAGCCAAGCCACATGTAAAGGTCTGGAGTTAGAGGCTATTTGAGGTGCCTGGCATCAGAAGCATTTAATAGGTAGAGGGAGATTATCCCCACTACCACCACCCTCTCCCCCAGCTATGACAACCTTAAGGAACCAGATGCCATTTGTGCTGTGCTTAGCCACACAGTCGTGCATGTAGGGAGACAGGAGAGCAGTGTGATAAGCACATGTCCTTGAGGTGTGCCCATGTTGATTGCCAGTGAGGAGGAGATATTACCCATCCACACTAACTGTGGTCTCCCAATAATGAAGTCGAGGGTTCAGCTACCGAGGAAGGTATAGAAGCTCAGGTTTTGAAACCTGTTAACTGGTACTGAGGGGATGATGGTGTTGAAGGCTGAGCTGTAATTAATAAACAGCAGCTTGGCATATGTTGTGCTGTTGTCTAGGTGCTCCAAAGCAGAGAGGATTCAGCACCTATTGTAGACCTGTTGCAGTGGTAGGCAAATTGCAGTGGTCCGGGTCCTTGCTCAGACAGCAGTTTTTGGGATATAAGAGGTAACTGGAGCATGCAGTCATGGGGAGAATGTTACAGACTCGTTACAGGCAGTGGCTGGATCACCGGCACTGTAAAGTGTCAGGTTAACTCCAAGGCTTCTGTGCCACCCCTAGGAACCAGTATGATTGTTGCCCTTTTGAAGCAGGTGAGAACCTCTAGCTGCAGCAGTGAGATGTTGAAGATCTCCTTGAACACTTTGCGGGTTTTCAGTGCCCTGCTAGTTACGTAGCCGGAGCCTGACAGTTTGCACAGGTTCAACACTTTGAAGGATGTTCTAACATCGGCTTCCGAGACAGAGATCCGCCAGATGCTGTGGGGATTAATAAAGACATAATGTCATTCTCCCTTTCAAATCATGCATAAAAGGTGTTGAGCATATTGAGGACTGAAGCATTTCTGCCAAATTAATATTAAATTTGAAGATGCACAATATGTAAAATATTAATTAATCATCTATAAAAGAAATCCTGAAAGTTTTCTACACAATTTAGTTCAAAATTTTACTGCAGCCATGTGATTACTGTGCTCAAATGATGAAAATAAAACGTCTGAAAATGCTACAAATCTGAAATAAAAGCCGAACACACTGGAAACATTCAGGATATCAGTCTGTATCTGTGAAAAGAAAAGCAGAGAATTGATTTTCAGGATAACATTTCTGCATCAAGATCAAGGTTCTGGGCTCAAAACTGACAGTGCAGATCTCAGTTTTATACATCTTCCCCTCACTCCTCTGGCTACTTTCAGCAAGTGGCCTTGGGTTGTATGAGACAAAGGGTATTTGAATTCAGACCTGGTACAAAAGACCTGGCCTGACTGGCAGCGGTAACTCCTGTCCTCCTACGTGCTTCAGAGACCTGGATGACTTAGAACATGCACGTCAAGACATTGTAAACGTAGCACCAAGATAGTCCCACAAAATCTTCCATATTCTATGAAGGACAAGCATTTCATCTCCCAGATGAACATTCCCAGCACTGAGGCCCTAGTCACTGTCCTGATATATGTCATGGTCCGGATCGGGGTCCCTTTAAATTTAGCTTGTTTATGTTACGATCCGGACCGTTGATTCCCTGTTTTCCCGTGTCCCTTGACTTTGGTGATTAGAGGCAATTAACACTCAGCTGAACCGGTAGTTTATAGTCTCTGGCTTTCAGCCGTTGGGCGCAGGAGCATCTGCAAAGTCACGGTGTGCCAATGTCATCTGGCCGGAGCAAGCCTAGTCTATGCCAAAGCGAGTGCCGGTAATTTGCCCTTCCTCACTGGAGCAACCCAGTCTAATTACCTTGCCGAAGCGAGCCTGCAAAGTTTCCTCATCAAGGTGGGTCCATCAGTTAACCCGCCGGAGGGAATCAAGATCCGCTGTCTACTGTTCCCGGGTCGAGTCGAGAGCTCGGCACTATCCGGAGGCTCCAAGTCAAGTCCTGGCCCTGGCGGCATTCAAGCACTAAGTCGAGTCCTGTCCCTGGTGACATTCAAGCACCAAGTCAAGTCCTGTCCCAGGCGGCATTCAAGCACCAAGTCAAGTCCTGGCCCTGGCGGCTTCCCAGTTCCAAGTCAAGTCCTGGCCCTGGCGGTCTGTGATTCCTGTCCTACCCCCTTGTCTGAATCCCTTCTCTGCTCTTCTCGCCTCTAGCCCTCGTCTGCAGCCCCCGCCTGCACTTCAGTCTAGTTCTATCGCCGGAGCTAGATAGGTACTGTCTGATGTGCTTTAGTGTTGGTCTTGTCCTGTCCTTGACTCTGTGGGGTAAGTCAGGCCATCTTGCCATTGCCCTGCGGGGGGTCATGTCTTGCCTTGTCTGGTCCTCGCCTCTGTGGGGTAAGTCTGGCCGTCTTGCCATTGCCCCGCGGGGGGTCATGTCTGGTCTCGTCTTGTCCTTGCCTAAGTGGGGTAAGTCTGGCCGTCTTGCCATTGCCCCGCGGAGAGTCGTGTCTTGTCTCGTCTTGTCCTCGCCTCCATGGGGTAAGTCTGGCCGTCTTGCTGTTGCCCTGCGGGGAGTCATGTCTTGTCTCGTCTTGTCCTCGCCTCTGTGGGGTAAGTCAGGCCGTCTTGCCATTGCCCCGCGGAGGGTCATGAGTCCCAGCCCTATGTCCTGTACCCAAGGAGGGGTCCCGGCTCTCTGTTCTGTGTGTGAGTCCCGGCCCTATGTCCTGTACCCAAGGAGGGGTCCCGACTCTGTGTTCTGTGTGTGTGTCCATGGTTCCATGTACCTGCTCCCTGAGACCGAGGCTCTGTGTTCCCATGTTCCTCCTCTCCCTAGCCCATGTCATGTCTTTGCCTGGTTCTGGGGTCCGAGCCCGAGGCAAGACCCAGGTACTGGGTCCTAGCCCAGTCTCTGGCTCGGAGTCCATACCCTAGCCTCTTCATTTCTCCTCTAGTTCTGGGAGCCAATTCCGAGTCCAAGCCTAGACCCTTGGTCCCAGCCTAGTTGTAGTCCTGAGTCCTTGTCCAGTTCGCTATTTCCTGCTCCTGCCTTGCTCTCCTGGTATCGAACAATAAACTAAATCTAAGTAACCTCACAAGATGTGTCTTGCATTTGGGTCCACCCTTGCTCACATTGCTCCCACCATTGTGACAATGTAGGATTCTGACCTGAAATATTTACGCCCAGTAGTTTGTCCTTTGCTCCAGATTCCAATAGTAGCAGGCTCTTGTGCCTCCAGAATCTTTTACCCTCTCTAGCAGGGAAATGATAAATAGATTTTTGCAGTTCTGCTCATCATATGAAAATAGCTTCTGGTTTGATACGCTAATATACTTTTCTGTCATCAAAAGCTATCACAATAATATACTGTGAAATTATTTTTTCTTTCGTTTGACTGGTTCTATAAATGAGGCAGTAATTTGGCTCTGAATAGGCAAAACTTTCCCTTAGACCCACTTACTGATAATTTCCTGCCAACTTTCAGAAAATCCACAAACATGAAAGCTTCTCCATTTGTTCTCCAGCTGCTACCTGATGGATTTGGAACTACAACATCCATATAATTTCAAAATGTTTGTTATTAAGGGATTAGGTTTACAATCAAACTTATGTTGCTTTGTTTTTTTTAGACTTTGAAGTTACCCATGTGCCTAAGAAAGTTTAGTTTTACTTTTCAATCCTGCAACGAATCCTTTAAATATTTTTGTTTGCATATTGTGTTGTGTTTCAACCTAAGGAAGGGGGAACGTCGACTCAGACCATGAGAGGCCTGCATCAGGCATTTTCATGCCTTACAAGGCGCAGATTGGAAGTCTGTGTGGGGCGCCACTCCTCACACAGACGCTAGAGCAATGCGTGATTAAGCGCCTTGCTCAAGGACACAAACATGCTGCCACAGCTGAGGCTCGAACTAGCGACCTTCTGATCACTAGATGAATGCCTTAACCACTTGGCCACATGCCCAACCTAAGGAGATCTGCACAAAAATACACCAATTCACAAGTGCAAAGAGCTTCAATGTTTCCAAATTCTTTCAAGTAATCATGACTGATAAAGAATTTCTTTTCCCCACGTTATGTTAATCAGGCAACTTCAGTCAAGAAAGCACTTGATGAAAGCAGTCAATACGTTAAAGTGAAGAATTGGTCTCTGCAATCCACCTTTTCGGCTGCCACTGACAACTCTTTCCTGATGCTGCTGTCAGTCTCCTCGATATCTCACACTCTCCAAATGGTGCCGCTAACCTCCCTGATCTCACCACACTCTCTAAGTGACTACCCCACCCCCAGACATTTCCCAAACTCCAGGCTGATCCACCTTAGCCTCCCTATGAGTTGGTTGCATGATTCACCTCACTACCATACTGTATGTACTGTCAATATGTTGCCTTTCCCATTATAAAAGTGCCAAGCTGAAATCTCTTCCCCTCAGTGACATCAATGTTGTCTATCCAAGGCCCTCATCTACGGTAGTGCTTGAGGGATGAGAACAGGTTGAAGTATGTTCAAGTGTAAATGTATCCCACAGTTAGTAATTCTGATGTAGTGAGAATACACCTGAGGATTAAGTTTCAATTTGTCAGTGCTATTGCTAAAGTGCACTGGAGTTTCCAGCTACATCTCTATACAACCAAAAAATGGTTCAGAATTTACCAATTCAAACAAAATGCTGGAGGAACTCAGCAAGTCAGATAGTATCTATGGAAATGAATAAATGATCAACATTTTGGGCTGAGACCTTTCTTCAGGACTTACAGTTGTTTTTAATTAAAGAAAATTTATGCATACATGGCATATTGTTTCAAACAGTATAATTTTGCCTCAAATTGAACTGAAACTTGGAATTCCATTACCTACTTGTTTAGGTTATATTTCACACATGTCAGTTTCAGGCTGATTCTTGTGGTGTATTCATGGTACAATGGTGAAAGAAAACTCTTTTAGGTTAGTCATTCACTGTAGACTATGTCACATTGAGCTGGTGAATCCTGTTTTAATTCAGGACTTGTATCCAAATAATTAAAATTACCTGTGATTTTTTTTTGTTGGTATATAGCAACAATTTGAATGTAGCTGCCATTAATAATTTTTTTTCATGTGCATTTTATAAGAACACAAAAAAGTGATATTTAAAATATCCGTTTGATCCACCCAAACCATATCACGCAAGTTCTTTATTGTGGCTACCTCAGCAGTTAAAGATCTGTACAAAATAAGGACATATTTCTGTCGTTGCACAGACTCTGAACAGAACTAATCACAATTTATCTTAATGATCCCTTTTACCTTTACTTGCACTTCACCAAACTCAACTAAACTCCCTAAGCTAAACAAAGTAGAAAGCAAAGGTGTTGTCAGCCATCTTGAAGTAGATACTTAAATCATGTAAACTGTATAAAGGAAATTTTGATGGCAAATATCAAACACCTAGATTTTACTGTTTGTAAAACAGAAATTAGCGGAAGATAGAGTAACAGGAATGAAGTATTTACAGAAATTGAAGACCTGGAAAACAAAATATGCTAAATCGGCAATTACTGCGTAACTTCACAATCCAAAGATCTTGCAAAGATGGCTAAGTCAGTCCTGGAGATGCAACGGAGGTCTGCCACACTTACACAGAACAAACACAACTCGTGCAAGATCTTCAGATATAAATGGTTATTTTTTTTCTGTTTAAAACTGCCCTTCTGGACCACCTCCAATAAATCCTCCTGCTCCAAATAAGAAAGTAATCCTTAATTGTTTATCTATCCTAAAATATTGAACATCTTTATTTTTTCCCCCCTTATGTCCATGGGAATAAAAAGACCAGGTTAAAGTAAATCATCTCCAAATAAATGCATCCACTTCAGAATGGATCAAATCTCCAAAAAGGAAGTGCACATTACTCAGGACTACAATAAATTACAAAATGAATACCAGCAATGTACACATTCCTTCTCCAACACACACGGTGCCTTCTCTGGATGTTTATGTCACGTTCTGCAGTTACACCTCACCAGCACTTAACTGCATCTTGTCTGCAGGGGTGCAGAGTCCTGCTCCCGGCATGGCCTGAGCAGAGGCAATCCTTTCACTGGAGCACTGAAGAACCCTCACACTGAAACAAACCAGGACGATTTAACAACAGCAAAGTCTTATCCCGGCACGTCCAACAGTCTTTTTTGAAAGATGTTTTAAATATCTCTGACATCCAAAGATATATAACATTCCGTTAAAGTGAGTATTTCAAAAGAAGAAATTAACTTATTTAAAGAAACTTTCTAAAAACACATAAAACTGTGTAAATAATTAACAAATCTGAATTAAAATGGACTTGCCTTCCCTTTTTATTCTTCATTCAAAGGGTTAGGGTGCATCAAAAATGAGTGACTCCTATTAAACCCCTCCTCTTCAGGTGGTTGTTAACCAAAATAATTAGAAATATTTTTCAATGTTTATAGATATTGTATCTTTATTTTAGCAACACTCCCCTACAAAGGTGTCAACCCTCTTCGGATAAAAGTTTGTAATAGAAGTGGTCAGTTTTCATTTAAATACAGGGCATCTTTAGAATGTCAGCTACCCTAGCATTGATCTTCCAGAGCTGCAGTTGGCTGTTCCTGGCAGGAAGTTGCCAGAGCGGTCTCTCTGAGCACATGGATGCAGTTTCTGAATGCCTTTATTTTTGCGGAGATCTGCAATGCAGACAAATGCCTGCATGCAGTCTGCCCGTTCCTCTGAGGTGAAGGAGATAAACTCTGGTCTTGTGGAGTAAAACTGCCAACGAGCTTCCTCATGCAGCAGAGGTCTGCAAAGTGTGAGATACCAGCTGATGCTTCTAAGGATGGGAAGTTGAGAGTGAGATTGACTTGATCCCTGAGAGCGAATAGAAATCAGCATTGCATACCTATGTACAGTAATCCACGAAGAGAATTGTGTCCAGACAAATGGGTTTGGAGACCAGATGAGGTTGCAGTAAAATGTTTTCAGATGCAAGGTTCAGCGTGAGCAAGCTGCGAGTGTGTGCACAATGATGATTGGCCCTTTAAGTAACGATTTCCGAATCTTCAGTAAAATTAAAAGTTGCTTCAACTGTTGAACGGCACCTGTAATTACTCAGATTAGTGTGCCTGAAGGTGCCGCCGGAAATAAATTGAGCACGGCACCGCTTCTGGTACAGTCTGGGGAACATGAACACCATTTAAACAGGCCATGATACACAGAGCATTTCCCATCAAATTGTGCTATGACTGTCAATCACTTGTGTTAAAACGACTACTCAAAATTGTTTAATGCCACGTTAACGCGACTTTCTACTGCACAATGACGTCTTTTTTGGCGCCGTCCATTCTAGGCTGTTGACTTTTATAAGCCTCTCAGTGTAAATGCACCCAACTGCTCCACGTTCACTCCGAAACCGCTTTCGCTGCAGGTACAGCGAACACGCACGGACACTTCACGATCCCAGACACTTCAGGCCGCATTTCGAAACGTCGTAACATCTTACATAACGAGTGTCTAATTTCAGCACAATGACGAAAGAATACTGAACATCTAAGTTATTGACCTACTTTCCAAAGAGAAAAAAAAACCCGCACTTAATCGTGTAGCCAGCGTCAATGTGCTGTCAGCTCGGAGTGAACCAAGAGCAGGGTGCACCCCTTGCCTGCCAACACTTCCATCACCGCGCCACACGAATCTCTCAATGAGACCCCGCCGCTATCCCTTGCTCGCGAAGTAATTATCCTCCACGGTGAGTCGGATATTGTCCGTGCGAGAGCCGATCCGCTCGGCGTTCCCGGCGTGGCGCCTATCCCGCCGCAGGAACCTCACCCCCCTGCCGCAGACATCTCTTGGCTCCGCTCCTTGGACCCGCGCCTGTCTCCTCCCACAGGAGCCAGAAAAAAGGTCACAGATGTTTGGAAAAATATTTAGGTCAGTGGATCATTTCCTCCTCTTCCAGTTATAGAGGTTTCCTTTCACCGACAGGACACAAGTAAATTACAATCCGATTGATGTGGAATTCAAAAGGGGAAGTCTCCTGACCTATTTACTGTTTATTTGTCCTTTTTGTTAAGAGTCAGTTTTTCTCGATCACTTGACAAGAGGAGTGACAGAACTGCATTGATTATATAATCAGTTTCCTTTTAAAAGCGCTACTGCAGTTTAGTAGTGTTTGTATTGATTGGGAAGTCTGCAGACCCCACAGTTTTCGCTGCCCAGGTTTAGTTTTGTGCATTGAGATGCGTTTACAACATGAGATTCAACGAGAAGAAACCGGATAGGAGAGCGGGGTTGGTGCTGAGCCAGGGCAGCCCGAAGGTGCCCGGTGACCGAGTGCCGATCGCTTCACCTGACAGCAGCAGCGAGCGGACCCGGTGGAGACCCACGGCGGGTGTCAGCAACGGCAGGAGGTAACCCTCAGTCACTCACTCCCTTAACCACCCCGAACGCCCTCTGTCGCACTGCCGGCTTCTGCTCCGCAAATGTCCGAGAGATAAACAACTTTAGAATCAGCCGCCTGGATAGAAAGGCTTTAAAAGAACTCGCGGCTTACTGTAAACAACAGGAATTCTGCAGATGCTGGAAATTCAAGCAATACACATAAAAGTTGCTGGTGAACGCAGGAGGCCAGGCAGCATCTCTAGGAAGAGGTGCAGTCGACGTTTCAGGCCGAGACCCTTCGTCAGGACTAACGAAGTCAGTTAGCCCTGACGAAGGGTCTCGGCCTGAAACGTCGACTGCACCTCTTCCTACAGATGCTGCCTGGCCTGCTGCGTTCACCAGCAACTTTGATGTGTGTCGCGGCTTAATGTGATGCCGGATATCAATGGAGTGAAAATCTGCTGCATTCGTGTGATCTCGCAGTACGATTACTTCAAATGTTTAAACGTTGGGTATGAGAAAATTACTTGTTTAATCCTATTTGACAACTTCGTCAACGCATAATTCATAATTGGCTGAACGTCCATGAATACTAAACGCTAAATGTCCTGATCTAATGAGCACAATTTAGCTCACGTTATTTCTAAACCAAACCACCGACAAGTGTGTTATATTTCCAATTATTTTAACGGCACGCAAAAGTGAATGGTTTTATTTCTGAAATTTGTATTTAATGCATTATCATTACTCGAGTACGTACTTTGTGTTGACAGCAGCATTTGACTTTTGAAATTTACGCCTGTTTTTATAAGCTTGCTTCTATAAAATGAATGTATAACAACATCATTTTAAAACAAACTGCAGTCCCATATACCCATGCAGAAGTGGCCATATCGGTATATCACTGTAATCCTTCCTTACTTTAATTTTATTATTCTGTTACATTATTCTATCCATTTAAAAATACCTCCACCCGTTGTCCAACTTTGAAAGTTATCCTCCCGCCCCCATCAGTACAGTTGATCCTGTTTATTAATAAGAGATTGCAGAAACCGTGAGAACCGGCCGTTAGGCACACAAATATGTCTAAGTGACTGGTTGGTAGAGGTATTTTTACTCACCATATACGGAATATCCCAGCTGAATTGTTTGCTTACTTTAGGTTAGTTAATTTCAGTTAGGTCAGCACTGCGTTATCAGTTGATTTCTGAGCAGAAAAGGGGGGAAATGTGCAAATATGATCCACAATTTAGTGATTGACATGTGAAATGTTGTTCCAATATCTTTTATGGATAAAATCACCTAACAACCCAGAGAGTCAGGTGGCATTCATAGACAATTGTGGAGAGAACAGACCATTTAACATGTATTTTCTAGTTTATTAAAATGTATTTTCTAGCTTACTGAATAATTTTTGTTAACGGAATTTGGCCAAAGTTTGTATGGAGATACTGGAAGAAGCTGATTGGTCTCTGCTTCCTGAGTATCAGCTGGTAGCCGATATTGTAAATACAGCCTGATTTTCATTTCCTCTGTGAATATGAAAATAGATTCATCATCTGGGATGCTGATCAAAATCTGTTTTTTAATAGATATTTGTTTTTACAGCACTTTTTTTGTTGTATCCCGGGCAAAACTACATTGAATGAAACAGTGGTTCTGCCATTACTAATCTATTGATGCATTTGATTAAGTACTGTATTAGTAAAATAGGTTAGTGTGCATTGGATGTTTCTTGATTTCCTTTCCCAATTTGGCAAATATTTATTTTCATCACCTGCTTATTCTCATTCAACCCCTATAGCCCATTCCACATCTCAAAAGTTGTTTGGACATTTAAAAAAAGGCACAAACTTTAATCTTGTCGGCAAGCATACAAACTCACAAACGTTTCTGAATTTAACATCGCAGCCCATTGGCTGGGAGAATGTGTGGTCAAAAGTAGGTGAGGATGCAGAATTTCACGCATTAAATTTGCCATAGTCTGCTTACCACAGCATTAACAAATTCTAATTTTTCTTTCCTGATCTAATTAGATTCTTAACTTGCTTGTGGCACTGAGTCCAAGAGCATACTCCTGAAATATTCAGTGATATTTTCTCCCCTCTCTCACCCTGTTTTTTACTATTCCCCATTCTGGTTCCCCTCTCATCCTTCTCTTCTCCTCATCTCCTTTTCATGCCCCTCTTTCTTCCCTTTCTTTCATGGTTCACTGTCCTTTGCTAACAGATTCCTTCTTAGAAAAACATAGAAACATAGAAAACCTACAGCACAATACAGGCCCTTCGGCCCACAAAGTTGTGCCGAACATGTCCCTACCTTAGAAATTACTAGGCTTACCATTAGCACTCTATTTTTCTAAGCTCCTCTATCCAAAACTCTCTTAAAAGACCCTGTCGTATCTTCCTCCACCAACATTGCCGGCAACCCATTCCACACACTCACCACTCTCTGAGTAAAAAACTTACCCCTGACATCTCCTCTGTAGTTACTCCCCAGCACCTTAAACCTGTGTCCTCTTATGGCAACCATTTCAGCCCTCGGAAAAAAGCCTCCGACTATCCACATGATCACTGCCTCTCATCATCTTATACACCTCTGTCAGGTCACTTCTCATTCTCCATCCCTCCAAGAAGAAAAGGCCGAGTTCACTCAACCTATTCTCATAAGGCATGCTCTCCAATCCAGGCAGCATCCTTGTAAATCTCCTCTGCACCCTTTCAATGGTTTTCACATCCTTCCTGCAGTGAGGCGACCAGAACTGAGCACAGTACTCCAAGTGGAATCTGACCAGGGTCCTATATAGCTGTAACATTACCTCTTGGCTCCTAAATTCTTCTTCTTCAGCCCTTCAGCTTTGCCACCTTCTGTCACATTCCAGCTTCTTACTTCATTCTCCCTCCACTGCCCACCTACCTATCCCTACACCTGGTTTCATCTATCACCTGCCAGATTGTACTCCTTCCCCTCCCCCCACCATTTTACTCTGGCATCTTTCCCCTTCCTTTCCAGTCCTGATGAAGGGTTTCCACCGAAACGTTCATTTCCCTCCATAGATGCTGCATGACCTGCTGAATTTATCCAACATTTAATGTGTGTAAATCAAGATTTTCAGTGTCTTTAGAGAATCTCTGGTGTTTGTGATCTTGCCAATTTGCCATGAATCTATTCAACAGGAAGTGTGATAGCTCTGATGGCAAGGACGATATCCAAAATTTCTATGATATATTTTCAGACTCTCTGTTTAGCTGCAGAATTAATTACATTACATGTCTGTAATGAGAATAGGTTGAGTGAACTTGGCCTTTTCTCCTTGGAGTGACGGAGGATGAGAGGTGACCTGATAGAGGTGTATAAGATGATAACGGGTATTGATTGTGTGGATAGTCAGAAGCTTTTTCCCACGGCTGAAATGGCTAACACGAGGGGGCATAGTTTTAAGGTGCTTGGAAGTAGGTACAGGGGGGATGTCAGAGGTAAGTTTTTCACACAGAGAGTGGTGGGTACTTGGAATACACTGCTGGCAATGGAGGTAGAGACGGATACAATAGCATCTTTTAAGAGATTCTTAGATAGGTGCATGGAGCTTATGCGGTAGGGAAATTCTTGGCAGCTTCTAGCGTGGGATACATGGTTGGCACAACATCGTGGGCTGTAGATTCCGATGTTCTATGTTCTATATAATGTGTTTCCTAGTAAGCTGAGATTTAGTAGAGAGTTAATGGTTCAGGATGAAGAACATTTGTCAGAACTGGGAAAGAGAGAAATCAAGTTTTTGTAAAGTTGAAGAGTAGCTGGGGAAGAGGATAGCTCTGATAGGGTAACGCCATATCCTTAGCAATAAGTTGTAGAAGTCATTCAGTTGATGGGTTAATTAGAGCAGGTAGAGAGTGAAAAATGATCCAGAAGCTATGAGATGAAGGCAGTTAGAGCATAAACATTAAGACAAAGGAATGCAAAAGCTGTGAAATGCAGGGCTGTAGGAAGTGTCTTCTCTGTGCAAACAGAGAGAGTAAAGCATTGAATCAACAATGCAGATCAATGACATATAGCAGTTCCGATGTAGACCAAAAATGCAAGTTAACTGAAATAGTATAAACTCGCTATTGAATCCGGAAGGCAGGGCTAAGGAGTCATAAAGGAAATAGCTCCTTTAAAATACTGAAAGGGAAGGGGTATATGTGTTTGCTGGTGTAATCGTCTTTGAAAATAGTGATTATTGCAAAAGATGGTCCATTGAATGTGGAGAGTCATTGTGTGGAAGGTGAGGACCATAGGAACCTTAAGCTTGCTCTGTCTAGGAGGAAAGCAGGTGGAAGCAGTTAAGGAAAATTAATAAGTTGCAGTTAACGGCTGTCAATGGTTAAGGAAGAAACATCTGTGCACAATATTTCTTCATTATAGACATTGCAACAGGGATGGAGGAACTGGGAGTGGAATGGGGTCCTTACAGGAGGAGGGTGGGAGGAGTATCACTGAAACAGCAGTTGGCATTTGTATCTGTGTGATGTATGTTTGTCACTAGCTTGTCCTTGAGGTGGCTGCATGATATTTAGCTTTCTTGAGAGCTCAGGAAAGGAAAGGAAAGAATCAGCAGTGCTTCATCCGAAGGTCAGAGCAGCGTAAAATATTAAGAATAAAATTAATCAGATTACTGAGTTCTGTATGAGTGCAGGAAACAGCATCAATGTGTTTGCTGATTTAGCAGAAAAATCAGTGAGAAAGAATGGAATGTGTGGAATTGAAGGAGAAGATGAGGTATAAAGATATGGGACCAATCAGTGTGCACTGAGAGCTGGTATAGACTTGTGGGCTGAATAGCCTCGTGTGTAATAAGGAGATATGAAAATTTATCATTTGTATGATGACAGTTTTAAACATTCCTACCTTGACTTTTCTAAAACGTGTCCTGAAACTCCGTAGGGTCATCAACCTTTTCATTCCGCATACAGAAAGTCATTAAAGATGATATTTCTTTGGAAGATGCCATTTACTTTTGAGAGAGAATGTCAGGGGATTCTTCCCTACTCTCAAGGGTGAAAGTATTTTTTTTAACTGATATATTTACATCTGGTAGGAAAGAGAGTTTTTTTTTGACCTGGTAACACATATAACAGTCAGCAAAAGCTGATGGTGAAAGGAAGTTTATGTTGGAAGGCACTGCTTATCTAGATGCAGATTCTGTGTTCAAAACTTCAAAGTAAATTTATTATCAAAGTACGTATATGTCACCATATACAACCCTGAGATTCATTTTCTTTGAGGTATCCACAGTAGAACAAAAAATACAATACAATAAATGAAAAAGCAATAGCACACAAAGGCTGACAACCAATGTACAAAAAAAGTCAATCCGTGCAAATACGAAATAATAATAATAATAAAAAATAAATTATTATTAAGACTTCATGGCCATTATGACCAGAATGCCTTTTAACTAGCAAGAAAGAACGTTTGGCTCACTAAAAAGCAGCCTACTGCAGCATGCACACCTAATGAATGACAAGAGACATCCTCTTGAGTGTGACTGGCTCAAGTTCCAATTCTGTACCCCGTTGTGCAGCATCGAATATGGCAAGCATATGAATTTGTCCAGCCCCTGTTGGAGGACCTGCACGCCATAAGTGCCACTTTGAATATGTTGCGTGATACTTAGCCTTGGCTATTATGCATAATACTGATCGGCAGCAAAACTCTCAGTAGCTCATTGCAATCTGAGAAGACACAAAATTTTTGATGTTTACAGGGTTATTGGTTTTTGGTATGTATGTGTGTGTGTTGGGGGGGGGTGGAATTGGTGTATGCAAGTGGGATGTGTAATAAACTTACTTCCATTTCTCAATTGTTGTCCGTCCCTCTCCCCTTTAGTGCTGCAACCTCAATGACTCTATGGAAGCTGTTAGTCAAGAGCAGAAATTTGAGCAGCTTGCTTTCACTTCTGCTGTTGTCACATGGGTTCACCAGAAAGGAACTTCATAATAAGGAAGTTAAGATTTCACTTGTTTACACCTACATTGCATTTTCTGCAACATTAAGGAGTTAAGTTTCAAATCTCTTAAGATCGTGGGATTACTGGTTGACAATCTGTTCTGGTCTTGCATGGTATTGGCTAATAAGTGCAAGTGGCCATTTTAACATGGATTGAGGTGTTCTAGTCTAGTGCTAAGAAGTAAGGATTGGACAAGAAATGCTTCTTTATCTGTTAATGGAAGGTGGTGAGTGAAAGAAGGACTTAGCACCCATATATCAAATGTCGGGACTGATGGATTATCAGTGAACCTTACAATAGTAGCTGCATTCTAGGATTCAATTTGCGTTGCTCCTTTTGCTTTGCTTGCAACATCTTCTTGATCTTTATTTTTCTCATTTGAAGAGGTACTTCCCTATAAGTGTCCCAATAGGTTCAACTCTTGCTACGGAGTGTAGCAGACATACCGGTTGATCAGTTAGTTGGTCATTGTAAATTGCCATATGATTAGGCTAGGGTTAAATTGGGGGTTGCTGGTTGGCGAGGCTCAAAGGGCCGGGAGGACCTGTCCACACTGTACATCAGTATGTAAATAAACTCCACACCAATGCCATTCAGCGGATCCTGACAAGTGCTTCCAGAATCGTTAAGGTAACTGGAGTGCATCTTAATGAGGCTGGCTTGTGCAATGAGACTTAACTTTGTCAGATGTCTTTGGTTTGGGTACAGTGCACTCTGGCCTATTTGGTTTCCTTATGGATGACGGCAGCCAATTTTTAAAGGGAGCATTCCTAGTCTCTGCCGTTCCAGTTGGGAAGTTTGATAAAAGATATGGAGAGATGAGAGGTTGGACTGTCACAGGATAAAGTCAACGTGGCTGTTTAATGATATCCTTGTGCAAACCTGAAGGAACATCTTCTTGTTAGAAAGAAGGTATATGTTATAAGTTTTTACAATCAGTGAACATTCCTGGGTTTTGAGGAGCCTTGATTGTCAAATTAAAGAGGTGATGACTTCCTGCGCCTGCGGAAGGTTGCCTATCCCAAACTTGCAAGCAAAATTGATGTAATTAGCTGGCAGTATTACCTACTCTGAGATCCCAGAAACGTCTCTCACAGTGGCTTGGGAGGATCCTAAAGCAAGGAATTTGAGGGCTACACACATAAAATGCTGGAGGAACTCAGCAGGCTAGTCAGCACCTATGGAAAAGAGTATAGTCGATGTTTCAGACCCGTGTTGCTTGGATTTCCAGCATCTGTAGATTTTCTCTTGTTTGGAATTTGAAGGCGATATTTTCTCTTGCAGTGTTATTGTCATTTTGAGAGTTGCTGCAAAATGTGGCCACTAGGTCCAACAAAGAATCATTTTCCCATATTTCTTTACAACATAGAAGGAGACCAGTTCAGTCCATGCCACAGAGCAATCCCTTTCTCCACTCATTTCAAATCAGGAAAAGGCTATCCACTTTAGAGCTCACAACAGGGAAACAGGATTTGCTCATTGCTGAGAGATAGGATTTTGCTGATATTCAAAGAGACCTGGATGTGCTTAGAAACATACTACTGAAAACCAACATACAGGTGCAGCAAGTGATTAGGATGGCTTTTGTTATGAGAAGGTTTGATTGCAGGATTAATGAAGTATGATGCATTTGTATAGGGCCTTCATTGAGGCTGGACCTAAAATGTGGTTTTGATCTCCATTCCTTAAGAAAAGATGTACTTGCCATAGGGGTAGTTCAGTAAAGATTTATTAGACTGATTTCAGGAGTTATGGGTTTGCTGTATGAGGAGAGACTGAGCAGACTGGGTTTGTATTCTTTAGAGTTTAGAAGAATATGAGATTTACTGAAATTCGCATTTGTAAATGGCTTTGCAGGCTGGATGAAGGGAGGCTGTTTCTCTTGGTTGAGGGGTCTAGGGGCAGGGAAGGTATAAACTATTTAGGACTGAGGTCAGGAGAAGTTTCTTCCTCCAGAGGGTGGTGAAACATGAAATTCTCTTTTATGGAAGGATGTGAGAGTTCAGAGCATTCATTCGAAACCAAGATCAATAGATTTCTAGGCATTAAAGGAATTGTGTGTGCTGGAAATCGCAGAAGATTGGCCTTGATCTTGACAAATGATGGAGCAAACTTGACAGGCAGTTGACCTGCTCACATTATTTATGTCCTAAAGTGCACTTCATGTAATAAAATATTACATCACATCATGGCAGCATATTAATTTCATATTTATTTAAAAATATATTACTTTCAGTTTCAAAGGACAATGCACATCTTTGCAGTGTTTTCTGTAAGAACAATTTCTGAATAATAATGTGTCTGTATTATAAACTTTTAGGGAATTGAGGGCTTAGTTGCCTAATAAATGTAGTGATGCATTTGCTTTGGCACATGAGCAGAATAACTTATTCTGGATTCCGTGCCTTACCAGGGTCCAGAGCCTTACACAATGATTAAGATATGTGTGTAAGTTAGGTGAGAAATGGATTGGGATCGGTGTTAGTATCTTCCCAACACTGATACGGAAATAGTAGCACTGGAAAACAGCCAGTTCTCGTGGAATTATACAGCAGTATTGAGTTAACTTCACAAAGGAACTAAAGGGAAGAGAAAAAAATTGGCAAGAGAAATATATCAAAAATTAGCATACACCAAGGAGTTATGTTTAAACAGGAGAAAGCTTTACGAACTGTGTTGACAGAAACCCTTAATTGTATTAGTTTTGTTAATATTCTATTTTCTATAAAATATTTTGTAAACCAGTTCAGCTGATTATTATAGTGAATTTTATATAGTTTAAACACAATAAATAACATTTTAATAATTAGCAACACACAAGAAGTGCTGGAGAAATTCAGCAAGACTTGTAACATCAATGGAAACGAATAAACAGTTGATATTTCTGGCTGAGACACTTCATCAGGACCAGAAAGGAAAGGGGTGAGTAGCCAGAATAAGAAGTTAGGAGGAGGGGAAGGAGTACAAGCTGGCAGATGATAGGTGAGACCAGGTGAGGGGGGAGGTAGAGGGGTAAAAAGTAACAAGCTGGGAGGTGATAGATGGAAGAAGTAAAGGGCTGAAAAGGAAGGATTAAAGGGAGGTTAGCTTCATTTGTCACATGTACAATGAAACATAACAGTGAAATGAGATGTTTGCGTCAACAACCAACACAGTCTGTATATATGTTGAGGGCAAGTATTGCCAAGTTTCCAGCACTGATATAGCATGCCGACAATTTACCAAACCTAGCCCATACACTTTTGGGATGTGGGAGGAAAGTGGAGCACCTGGAGAAAGTACAAACACCTTACAGACAGTGGCGGGAATTGAAACCTGGATCTCTGATCTTTGGCGCTGTAAAGCATTACATTAACCCCTGTGCCACTGTGCCATCCTAACAGGAGAGAACAGTGGACCATGGAAGAAAGGGAAGGTGAGAAATTAGAGAATTCAATGTGTTTGGCATCAGGTTGGAAGCTGCCCATATGGAATGTGAGGTGTTGCTCCTCCAACCTGAGTGTGGCCCCATCGTGGCAGTAAGAGGCCACAGACAGACATGTCTTATTGGGAATGGGAAGTTGAATTGAATTTTGGGTGGCTACCGGGAAAAACTGCTTTATACAGTATTTCCAAACACCGCCCCCCCCCCGCCGCCCACACACTGTCAGTCGCAGATGGATCTCTTCAAAAGAGTATTGGTAAGAGCAAATACTGCGTAGTCGTTGAGAAAAAGGCTCACTCTTCGTATACTGAAGTCTTAATTGGGATTGACTCAGAATAACTCTAGAACCCAAATAACATTTGGCATTTTGGCCGTAAGGTAGAGGAGATGTGTACAGTATGCAACAATTTGTACCCTTGTGAAATGGCAGATCTTTATCCACTTCTTACCATTGAGACAGTAACCAATTCTGATTCAAAGGGATGCATGCCAGGAATGACAGTAGGCCTTTCTAAACATGAAGAACAGTCCTGGTGAAACTGCGGCACTGGGCCTCATGGATGTCAGCTAACAAATCTGTAGTTCTTCCACTTCCAATCATCGCTGGTGGGAGTGGTGGTGAACAAGAGGAGGAGGGTCCAAGATCACGCTCACCGTCAATGATATTAGACCCCAGCATGCGAATGCAATGCATGAGAATGAAGAGTTTTCAAACACAAAGATGATCCATCTTATCCTTTTCTGAGGTTCTCAGTGTCACAGAGGTTGCCTTCAACTGGCAACAGGGAACAGCCAATTGCTCTGGATGGAGCAAAGGCTACTTTCCTAGCAACGTATATGGAGGTGTGAAGGTGCCTGCTTGAGAATTAATTGAGCCTTTCTCTTCAAATTTAACTGACTAAGTGGACAATTGCCCAGAACGTGGTGACAATAAAATTCAGGAGCAATCCAACATGGCCAATTGCTGCTTTTAATCAGATCATCGACCATACTATCAATTTTGATGGAATTTCTCAGTGACTCTTCCATTGATTATAGTTTCGGCACCACCAAAACCATATAGGCTTAGAATTCATTATAATCTGGTTCCAAAGTTGGGCAAAAGAGCTGAATTTCAAGGGTGAGCTAAGAATAATTGCCCTTAATTTCAAATTGTCATTTGAATAACGATGACATTAAGGAACTGTAGTAAATTGAAGACATTGTGAAGCAACAGGAAAACATTCCAATGATTAGAGTCATGTCCAGCTCAAAGGAAGGAGGTTGTGGTTAATGTAAATCATGTAACTTGGGCCAGAAAATTTGTGGCAAGAAGTTTGCATACTAGTTTCCTGGACCAAAGATTCTTTAAATTCTTTAGGTCCGAGGTGAGGATCTTTGAAGATAACTGCATAATGTTCATTTCATTTGCAATTCCTCAGTTAGAGAAGGAGTCTGTATCTGAATGCAGCCAGATCTGAAATTTCTATGCCTGCCTACTGTTTCGTGTTATATAAAAACTAGGCAATGGCCATGTTTGAAAGAGAGGATTACTGCAAATGAAATCTCTTCAATCTGAAACATTAATTCTGTTTCTTTGTTTACAGATCCTGCTTATTTTCTGTATTTACTTCAGGTTTTCAGCCACTGTAGTATTTTATTTTACCTAAGAGAAAATCTAACCAACTTCCCTTCACATTCAGTGGCATTAGTCACTGAATCCTTTGCTATGAACATCCAAGTGGGAGTAGGAGGTTATCCCCAATAGTTAATATAAAATATTTTCTGTTAGGTGTAATACAGTATTACATATGTATTGCAATTATTTGCATGCATAGAGCATTATAAATGTATAAGTCACAGTATTAATACTGTGGCAACCTCAGCTAGTCAGAGGCTTGGTATTTATGCTGAGTGAATCACTTCTTAATTGCCGAGACTTACTACCTGCATTAGTCAAGAGAATGATAAATGTTGCCTGGATGACTGCAGCTTCTCCAATGGAACAAGCCAGCATATTAAATCAAATCCTCATACACCATTCTGAATATTTATTTGACCTCTGTACCCGCTTCCTTCATAGTATCTCTAACCACAGCCTTTGCTAGCTGGAAGAGCAGAGGCAACAAGCACATCTGAGTGCCATGATCTGCAAGTTCCATTCTGTGGCACGTACTTCCTGAGTTTAACCCCATCCCTGATCATCTATTATGAAATTGTGGTTCAGAAGCACTTTGATGAACAAAACAGTGCGCGTATCTTGATCAGAAGGACCGCAGTGATCAATGGAGATAGCACATATCACCTTCCAAAGCAGAGTTAAGATTAGGTACTAAACATTAGCTTAGTCAGTACCCTCATTCCATAAGCAAATAAAATCAGATTCATTGATGTGAGTTTTAATGTCCCCAGCAAATTAACAGAGAAATGTGACCATAAGGTCAAAAAAAGTGATCAGTGTAACATGCAAGTTTATTTAAAGCTTAGTTAGCCCATGCACATTATTTATAGTTTGGTAATATATTTAATATCTGTACCAATCAAACCAAGAGGTCCAAAACTGAACTTAGTTGGAACACTACAGCTACGCAGTTGTGTATAGTAGCTGTCATTGTGTTAAGAGCAGCCGAGCCTTTTCCATTTACTCAATTGCAGTTTTAAAAAACGGAAATGAGGAACTGTCTATGGAAGATTTTAGACTGGATTAAGACTATAAGACATAAGAGCAGAATTAGGCCACTCGGCACATTGAGTTTGCTTTGTTATTCCATAATGGCTGATTTATTATCCCTCTCAACCCCATTCTCATGCCTTCTCCCTGTAATCTTTGACACCCTAAGTAATCAAGAACTTATCAACTTCTGCTTTAAATATATTCAATTACTTGCCCTCCACAGCTGTCCATGACACAGGTTCCACAGATTCACCACTCTCTGCCTAAAAAAATCTCTCCTCATCTCTGATCTAAGTGGATGTCCTTCTATTCAGAGTCTGGGCCCTCTGGTCTTGGACTTGCTCACTATAGGAAACATCTTCTCCATGTCCACTCTGTCTAGGCATTACAATATTTTGATAGGTTTCAATGAGATCCCCTAAACTCCAATGAGTTCAGGCCCAGAGAAATCAAACATTCCTCATTCATTAACCCTTTCATTCCCAGAATTATTCTCGTGAACTCCCCTGGACTCTCTCAATGCCAGCACATCTTTTCTTAGCTATTGGGCCCAAAACTGCTCACAAGTATGATCTGACCAATGTCCTATAAAACCTCAGCATCACATTCGTACTCTCATATTCCAGTCCTCCCAAAATGAATGTTAACATGGATTTGCCTTCCTTACCACCATCTAACATGCAAGTTGACCTTTAGGGAATCCTACAAGAGGACTCCCAAGTGCCTTTGCACCTCCGATTTTTGAAGTTTATCCCCAATTAGAAAAAAGTATACTTCTTTACTGTTTCTACCAAAATGTATCACCATACACTTACCTATACTATATTCCATCCGCCATTTATTTGCCCATTCTCCCAATCTGTCTAAGTGCTTTTGCAGACACCCTGCTTCCTCAACACTACCTGCTTCTCCACCTACAGTATTTTTGTATTTGTATCATCTGTAAATGTGGCCACAAAGCCGTCAATTCCATCATCCAAATCATTGGCATTTGGCATTGGCTTAAAAAGAAGCGGTCCCAATACCAACTACTATTTACTGGCAGTCAACCAAAAAAGGCCCCCTTTATTTCTGCTTTTTTCTTCTATCTGTGCTAGTACCTTTCCTTTCATACCATGGGCTCTTATCTTGTTAAGCAGCATCATGTATGGCACCTTGTCAAAGGCCTTCTGAAAATCCAAGTAAACAACATCCACTCTTTCTCCTTTGTCTATCCTGTCTGTTATTTCCTCAAAGAATTCCAACATATTTGTCGGGTAAGATTTCCTCTTCAGGAAACCTTGGTGACTTTGGCCTACTTTATCAAGTGCCTCCAAGTACTCTGAAACCTCATCCTTAATAATGGACTCCACCATCTTCCCAACCACTGAAGTCAGGCTAACTGGTCTAAAATTTCCCTTCTTCTGTCTCTCTCCCTTCTTAAAGAGTGGAGTGACATTTGCAATTATCCAGTCCTCCGGAAGCATTCCAAAATCTAGTGATTTTTGAAAGATCATTACTAATGCCTCCACAGTCTCTTCAGCTACCTCTTTCTGAACCCTGGGGTGTAGTCCATCTGGTCCACCTTCAGACCTTTCGGCTTCTCAAGCACCTTCTCCTTAGTAATAGTAATTACACTCACTTCTGCTCCCTGACGCTTTTGAATTTCTGGCATACTGAGATTCAATTGAAGGACTCATGACAAGGGAAAGTGTACCTATCTTTGTAGGGCCTGGAAATACACTTCCTTGATCAAACAAATAAAATATAGATATATTTTGCTTGAAGGTTTCTTTATATATGCTTCAGCCCAGATGGAAAGCAATCTTCCCTTTTAATGTTTAAGTCCCTGTCCCTGTCCCTGTCACAATAGATTCAAGTCACAATTAATGCTTAGAGCTTGATTAACAATTATAACTGAACAGCTGCCTGAGTCTGGCAGCTATTGCCTCGATCAGCAGGACCAGTGAGGTTAAAATCAGAGACCACGGGGAAAAGCGCCACTCCATTTTAACTGCTTATCTACTCCATTCCTGACCTGCAAGGCGAGTTAATTTGTCCTCTGTCGATATTTTTTTCTGTTATCCCTAATTTATCAGCTCCTAGTTCAGTATCACCTGAAATTATAATCTGATCATTTTTAGTGATCTTCACTGGAGATTGTTTTCAGCAAAGTGGGAAAGTGAAACAGAATTGTGAAACAGAATTACCTTGCAGTGTGGAGTTACTGATATTTAAACACAGTTGCATATAGCACTACAGCTACCAGCTAGTTGTGAATACGCATTGTTCTTAAATTAACTATGCAGAATATATGTATCCTGTCAGACAAATCCATTTTCTTTCTCTTCCTCTTCTTCATGCTTGGAAACTACTGCTCATTCCAGCTTGCTTGCATATGAGAATAAAGTATATGTCAGTAAATTATCAATACTTGAATTCCATTCTTTATATGAAGATTAAAATATTTATAAGGATGTTAGTGCTGGTGTAATTGGTGCTATGTAGACAGAATTATATAGTCATCAATCAATAATTTTTGATATTTACCTTCTGATACAGCCACTATGTGATAATTAATAATAGTGACCACTTACTAGATCCTGAATTCAGGATGTAATTTTGATACTTTCTTAGTTAGTTGCTTTCTATCAAACTTATGTCCCCTTAATTTTACTTAGTGTGGAAAATTTGTATACATTGAAAAAAGATGATGGCACAATGCACGTGTTACAGCATTTAATCTTGAGTTCTATCTATAATTGCTACAAAAATCTCTGGGAACAGTGTCACCAAGTGCACATGTTTAGATAGTAATTTAAAATCCAGTTTAAATAATGAATTTTAACAACCCCTTCCAACTCCATATCTAAGATTGTAGGAGTTGATTTCAAATAATATACAGTTCCTATAAAAAGTATTCACCGCTCTTGGAACACTTCATGTTTTGTTGTTTTACAACGTTGAATCGCAGTGGATTTAATTTGGCTTTTTTGACACTGATAAACTCAAAATAACTGATTGCATAAGTATTCACCCCTCCTTAATACGACAGACCAAATTATCACTGGTGCAGCCAATTGGTTTTAGAAGTCACATAATTAGTTAACTGGAGATCACTATGTGCAGTCAAGGTGTTTCAATTGATAGTGGTAAAAATATGTCTGTACCTGGAAGGTCCAACTGCTGGTGAGTCAGTATCCTGGCAAAAACTGCACCATGAAGACAACAGAACACTCGAAGCAACTACACAAAAAGGTTATTGAAAAGCACAAGTCAGGAGATGTATACAAGAAAATTTCCAAGTCACTGAATATCCCTTGGAGTAGAGCTAAGTCGATCATCAAGAAATGGAAAGAATATGCCACAGCTGTAAATCTGCCTAGAGCAGGATATCCTCAAAAGCTGAGTGATTGTGCAAGAAGGGGACAAGTGAGGGAGGCCACCAAGAGAAACTATGACAAATCTGAAAGAGTTACAAACTTCAGTGGCTGAGATGGGGGAGACTGCACATGCAGCAATTGTTGCTCGGTTACTTCACCAGTCGCAGCTTTATGGGAGAGTGGGAAAGGAAAGCCACTGTTAAAAAAAAACTCGTGAAATCTCAGCTAGAGTTTCTTAGAAGGCATGTGGGAGACTCCGAAGTCAGTTGGAAGAAGGTTCTATGGTCTGATGAAACCAAAATTGAGCTTTTTGGCCATCACACTAAACGCTATGTTTGGCATAATCCAAACACCACTCATAATCAAAAACACACAATCCGTACCGTGAAACATGGTGGTGGCTGCGTCATGCTGTGGGGATGCTTCACTGCAACGGGCTCTGGAAGGCTTGTGAAGGTAGAGGGTAAAATGAATACGCAAAATACAGGGAAATCCTGGAGGAAGGCCTGATGCATTCTGCAGGAAAACTGTGACTTGTTTTCCAGCAAGACAATGGCCCCAAGCATAAAGCCAAAGCTACACAGGAATGGCTTAAAAACAACAAAGTTAATGTTCTGGAATGGCCACGTCAGAGCCCAGATCTCAACCCAATTGAGAATTTGTGGCTGGACTTGAAAAAGTCTGTTCACTCATGACCCCCATGCAATCTGACAGAACTTGAGCAATTTTGTAAAGAAGAATGTGAAAAATTGCAGTGTCCCGATGTGCAAAGCTGACAGAGACCTATCCACACAGACTCAAGGCTGTAATTGCTGCCAAAGGTGCATCTACTAAATATTGACTTAAAGGGAGTGAATACTTATGCAATCAATTATTTTGTGTTTTATAGTTATAATTAATTTAGATCACTTTGTAGAGATTTGTTTCCACTTTGACACAAAAGGCTCTTTTTCTGTTAATCAGTGTCAAAAAAGCCAAATTATATCCACTATGATTCAATGTTGTAAAACAATAAAACATGAAGACTTCCAAGGGGGTGAATACTTTCTACAGGCACTACATATAAAAATAATAAAATAATGGAAAAAGTAATATTTTCACTTTAGTTGCAGCAGATACTTTCTTGATAATTTAGGATTTGTATATCTGTATCCTTCCCAGGTAACCTCACAGTGTTCCTGCAACATTACATGAAATTAAAAATGATGGTTAAATTGCAGACATTAAGGAATAACAGAGAGTTAAAGAAGACATTTTGAGCAGTGAGGTAATGGAGATAGTTGGTAAGTTAGTGGTAAAATCTGGGCCATATATTTTGTTTTATGTTTATATCAGTGCAAAATGACTTATAATTTAGGGTCTCGGCCCAAAACGTCGACTGTACCTCCTCCTAGAGATGCTGCCTGGCCTGCTGCGTTCACCAGCAACTTTGATGTGTGTTGCTTATAATTTAAAAGTCATTTTAAGAATGTATTTTGTATCCTGGACAATATTTTTTCTACATGTGTGTCTTTATGCTAAATTTTTCATTGTCAGAAGTGTAGGAAATAATGTGTAGTTTCTGTGCTAATTTACTGAAAAGCAATTTAATCAATAACTTACTGCTGGAAACAATCTTGATTTTTTTTAGGAAGTAGTTAATATTGAGATCTAAAATTTTCATTCTGTCATTCTTGAAATTAGAGCACTTTATTTATTTAAAAAATATATTTTATTATTCAGTTATATTTAGAAATTTGCAGTAGATATTTTCATTTATTAAAAATGCACCTTCTTTTTTATCAAGTATATCAGGTGGAAACTCTGCCTGGCTTCAATATATAATAAAGTGCAAGTGGAAATGCATGAAATTTACCAATATGTGATGGGACCTTTGTGATTATTTGATGTCTATTATTAAGTGTTTTATATAGTCATATCATGAGTTATGAGTCATAAAATTGAAATGTGCACTTGCAGGCCATGGTGCTAATGGTTGGATTTTTTTTCTCTTTGATGTTTAAAAGGCAAATATTTTTATCTGGACTTTCTAGTGAAGTGCCAGCTATTTCAGTTGGAAATGGCAATATTCTTCAGCCTAAGAATGTCTCACATTCCCATGTGAGCACAGAGATTGAGCTGGTGCACTGAAACTCCCGGCAGTGGAGTGAAACCGGCTTCACTGCCGGGAGTTTCAGTGCACCAGCTCAATCTCTGTGCTCACATGGGAATGTGAGACATTCTTAGGCTGAAGAATATTGCCATTTCCAACTGAAGGGGGAGGGGGAGGGGGAGTGCAGGGGGAGTCTGCTTACAGCACACTTACGCCTGAGCTCACTCATTACAGTGAAATTTTGTGGCATTGAGAAAGAAGTAAGGAATTTGTATTTACCGTGATGGAAAGCCTTAGAAATTTTTTAAGTGATTTCATGTTTTAAATTACTTTTAATTTTAATAGTTTTAATAGTGTAAAATATGCAGAAGACTGTAACATGAGAGCAGTCAGACCCCATGCTATTTGCTCACTGTGATCTCAGTGAACAGACCAGTTGTGAGGGTGGTGAATCTGTGGAATCCATTGCCACAGACAGCTGTGGAAGCCAAATCCTTTGGTATATTTAAGACAGAGGTTGATGGGTTCTTGATTAGTAAGGGTGTTAGAGGTAAAAGGGAGAAGGCAGGGGAATGGGTTTGAGAGGGATAATAAGTTAGCCATGATGGAATGGTGGAACAGACTAAGTGATCTGGCCTAGTTCTGTTCCTTTGCCTTATGGTCTTATGGTCTAATGGTGTTAACTGTACTGATTCTTGACAACGCATTTCACCACCAGGTTGAATTTCACAAGTGTCTGGTGCCAGTTCAAGCTTGTTACTAATGGATAAAACCATTTTGCGCCTCTTCAAGTGGATGGATGTGTCTTCTGACTGAACTGGTAGTGGAAGTCATCCAGTCTTTCTGCAAGCCCTGGCTGAACACAGATGAGAGTGTCCACCAGGATTTTTAGTAGAGCACTGAAGTTTTGATAGATAACATGAAGAAATAGATACATGTCCCGTGCCTACAAGGGACCAGGAAGTCCTACAAGCCTGAATCAAAGAATCTCATGACACATTCAGGAGTACTATCTCAAGGCACACCTACCAAAAACCTCCAGCTAACAGCATCTGGAGCCCAAATTCATAAACCTTACATAACAGAAACCCACAGACTTTCTACTTCTCCATCAGTTCTTATAACCAACATCTCAGAGCCCACAAGCACATTCAACTCAAGATAACTCATTCATCCAAACATATTTCACAGAACTCAGTAATATACGTCCTTTCTTCAAGCAGAAAGAGGTGTCACATAGCTGGGGCTAACAGCAGCAACTCACCTTTATCACACAGGGCCGTAAAGTTTCCCCTCACACAACCTGCCTTTTGGGGAGAGTGTGAGATATTATTGGAATGGCTACTACGTACTTCCATGGCTTGTGCTGGTGCATACTGAAGATTTTTGAAGGGTTATTGAAGGTGATGGTATGCTCATAACTCAAATTCCTCTTCCTCCTCAGGCAAAGATCTTTTATGATTTAAAGCCTGCAGATTGTGCAGCTTGGCATTGTCTCTTGATCCATTGTTTGTACCCATCCATTCAGATACTGTATTTAAAATTGCACAATACACAGGTTACCTTAAAAGTGTTGGATACAGTCCATTATTAGATTCAAGTAAGTATAGTATTGGCAAGACAAGGTGTAACCCCAGGTGTCAGCTTCTCAGAGAATGAATTTGCCCAGTGTTATTACATTCGTGGGTCTAATGAGGATTATGATCAGGAAGCTGCTACAAGAAGGCTTATAATGGTACAGTGAAACTCCTGGCTTTTGACGGACCTGCCTGCAAGCATCTATACAATGTCAAACAGCTTGCTGGAATCTGATTCAACTTTATGCTGGTCTGGCTACTATGATCCTAGTGAGCAAATGAATTTTGGAGATGACCTTTTTTCCATTATACAATTGTTGGTTAACTCCATTTGAACTTTTGCAGGTTCTAGATATCATACAGCTCTGATGGCTGAATCCTCAGCTGCTATTCCAGCATGAGAAGAAGTCTCCAAATGTCTGAGTGCTGAAGTGCTGAGGGCTCAGCTAGGTGCTACAGTGTGGGGTAACAAAGTTGGGAGAAACGTACATAACTCACATCCACTGACATTGAGTTGGAGGTTTCACTTTAAGAGGCTGGTCTGACATGATGACTTTTTTTTAACATAAAGAGTTTTAGCGTGCTTTTGGGTGTTGGTCTTGGAGTTCGTTAAAATACGTTGCGGGTTTCATTCAACATAAAATGCCTCACCTCATTTTATTTGCGAAAGCCTACAACAGGAGCTCAGACAAATTCAGCTTGTGGCCATGCAAGTTCAGACTGCTGCTGTCCAAAGGTTTTGAGAGGCATTCAAAATTGCTTTGTAGATGCCAATCTGATCTTCCTCAGAGTGTCAGTGATTTTGATTTTGTAGCTCCCATTCCAGTGCTGGTTGAATTGTTGCTTGTCAGCCAGTCCATACTACCACCACTCACAACAGTGTGGTGCAATATGAAGCCAAGACTTGTAAGCACAGAATACTTATCCCTTCCTGCCACTACACAAGCATGTTGATTGCACCTCTGCTGCCTTCTGCTAATTGTGCCACAACCGGGGTGGAACTGTGTGCACAAGAAAAGGTAACAATGGCACATTGAAGTCGTGTGGTATGGAAATGTGCAAGGTTGATTAGCTGGTCAACTGCATCAATGCATTCATTCCATTATAGAAACAATGAGCTCAGTGTATTTTACTCATTAACTGATGTCACGGTCTGCCTCCTCTGCTTGAGTCCAGGGAACACGAGCACTGCAAACGCAGCCATCCTTCCCAATATTGCAAATCACACAGCACAAACTGCAGCAAGTTTCTTCTGGCAACAACGTTCAGGACAAAATGCTTAGAATCAAATTTCAAAAGCAATGCATCCTTAGATTTCAGAATGACTTATTGGTGAATAAAAGCTTTAGAACCAGTTCAACTAATTCATGTGGAACACTTGAAAAAAGCAGGATCGTGTCCCACCAACATAATCGTCAACAGTCTTGTTACAGCCTTGTAACTGTGTGTCCTCCATGATTTCCCCTTTAGGTTGCCCCAATCCTTGAAGACTCCGCACCTCCGATGTATTCCGTCATTCCTCAAAATCACAAACTTAGTTTGAAATATTTATATTACTGATGCTACAGTTTTGTAGTACACAGCTTTTCCAATGTATTGGATTCCTGCCCTTTGGTGTTGGAACTACAATGTTTTAGCATTCATACATGGGTGCATTTCAAGTTGTTATCAACTCTTCCTGCTTTTAGCACCTGCTTTCTTTTATTACAACTTGTATTTAAAACTGCTTGACACTCATTTTGTGAACAGAATGTCTTGAGAATAAGTAAACAAAGCCTTCTGAATCTCTTAACATCTCCACTTTATAAACCTTTGGTTTATCTTAAGAGTTGCATGTTGCATATTTGGGCCAAATTCCTGTGGCCTTTCTATTCTCTTCCATTGGACTGTAGTGGATCTATTCCCATCTAATCCTGCATACAAAATTACCTTCTGGAAAGGGAAGAACTTACACCTATTATCTTTTACTTTTTTTGTGTAAAACATAAAGTTTCTCATCTCTTTGAGCTCAGCTGTAATGTTCAGGTCTCCTGTAGGTAGATTTAGAGCCCGTAGCTCTGTGTATTTAAAAAGGAAACCATAGAAACCATAGACACCATAGAAACTACAGCACAGAAACAGGCCTTTTGGCCCTTCTTGGCTGTGCTGAATAACTTTTCTCATCCACTTTAGCAATGTGACCTAAATTCATTTTCACACAAACTCAATGTGCTTTACTACACTGTTGCCCAGGCAATGTATTGCTGCCTTAGTTAAGCACTCTCTGTCAATGTAGTTACAGGTGTTAATCAAACAATGTCTTCAATTAAAAATTAATCTGTAATTAATTGACTGATTATTAGTTCATTATCAGCAAAGCTGTCCAAAATTGGTGCATTCCAACATCGCAACCACTACTATATTGCATAGCTAGTGCAATTGATGAAGGAGAGATTTCGGAAACTTAGATTCAAATCCAGAATGTATTATCCTTTACATAATTTGTAAAATTAGGGACTTGTGAAATGGACAATGTGTCTGATAACATCAGCCTCCCGCTTCATGAGCCTGGTTAAAAATTGGAAATGAAATGGTAGCTACCTAATTACCAGTTGGAAAGTGGCTGGATCAGTGTAGTATCTTGTCATTCATTGAGCCAGCTACCTTCCCACTGCATTCTCTCCAGCAAAGTCAGTCTCTGCCACATGCTCAGGACACAGCTGAGAAATACCACAAAGAAGTTCTGTGCTGATCTCCTGTGAAATGCGGGAAGCCAGTGAAAAGAGGTCCAGTCACATCACATTGCCGAATGCTGCTGCTTGTCAAGTGGAATCTACAACAGGGTGGCTCTGCTGAACTGGGTTGGAAGCCCTGCATGTCCTTCGGTGATTGCTGAGTGGCACACGTTGTGGCTGCAAACAAGCAAGGAGCGATAGGTGGAGGTTTGGTTGCATGATCCGGTACGTACAGCTTTCTTGTTCCAATTTCAACCTCTTAATTGACTTCTGTGCGATCTTAACCTGTAATCGCTGGTATCCATTAGTAATCCAAAAGGAGCACCAACTATCTTAAATTAAAATAATCTTGGTCATCTGGTTTTTGCAGTTGTAATGCTGTTGAAGCTATTGGAGTCAACATTATCACCTTCTAAAAATCACAAGAACCTCAGTGTTCTGCCTTTGTACAACAGAATACTGTTATTCAGAGGTGTTTACCAAAGTAACATGGCCCTCCAAAGATAAAAGATCAGTTTGGGATACATCAGTTGTTATATACAATTCAACCCCTCAAGAATGTTAAATCTTTTTGAATGTTGTGGAACTATGTTTTTCAAGGAAACGCCAAGTTATATTTACCGCAAAGGAACTTTGATGCCTTGAGGAACAATTTTGTATCTATTGAGTTCTATTTCATTAAGTTTATAATTAATTATTTTAAGTAATTAAAGAAAGAAAGTTCAATATCTTAGAATATAGAACAGTACCATACAGGATTGGTCCCTTCAGCCCATGTTGTTTTGATTAACTAATTAAACTAGTGATTAATGAAATTAAGCCCTTCTGCCTACACAACATCTATTCTCTGCACACTTATGTGCCTGTCTATCCTATTTGCCTCCACTACCATCCTTGGCAGTGCATGCCAGCAAACCCCCCCCCCCCCACTCACCCACCTACCTCCGCTCTGTCAAAAAAAAAAATTGTCCTGCACCTTTTCTGAATGAGCGAGGTTGATATTCTGGAGCATGTTGATATTAAGGGAGAGGAGGTGTTGGAGTTGTTAAAATACATTAGGACGGATAAGTCCCCGGGGCCTGACGGAATATTCCCCAGGCTGCTCCACGAGGCGAGGGAAGAGATTGCTGAGCCTCTGGCTAGGATCTTTCTGTCCTCGTTGTCCATGGGAATGGTACCGGAGGATTGGAGGGAGGCGAATGTTGTCCCCGTATTCAAAAAAGGTAGTAGGGATAGTCCGGGTGATTATAGGCCAGTGAGCCTTACGTCAGTGGTGGGAAAGCCGTTGGAAAAGATTCTTAGAGATAGGACCAATGGGTATTTAGAGAGTCATGGTCTGATCAGAGACAGTCAGCATGGCTTTATGAAGAGCAGATCTTGTCTAACAAGCCTGATAGAGTTCTTTGAGGAGGTGACCAGGCATATAGATGAGGGTAGTGCAGTGGATGTGATCTACATGGATCTTAGTAAGGCATTTGACAAGGTTCCACACGGTAGGCTTATTCAGAAAGTCAGAAGGCATGGGATCCAGGTGGATTCAGAATTGGCTTGCCTACAGAAAGCAGAGGGTCGTGCTGGAGGGAGTACATTCGGATTGGAGGGTTGTGACTAGTGGTGTCCCACAAGGATTGATTCTGGGACCTCCACTTTTCATGATTTTTATTAACAACCTGGATGTGGGGGTAGAAGGGTAGGATTGATAGGATGCAGAAGTGGGCTGAGAAGTTGGAGATGGAGTTCAACCCGGAGAAGAGTGAGGTGGTACACTTTGGAAGGACAAACTCCAAGGGAAAGTACAAAGTAAATGGCAGGATACTTGGTAGTGTGGAGGAGCAGAGGGATTTGGGGGTACATGTCCACAGATCCCTGAAAGTTGCCTCACAGTAGATAGGGTAGTGAAGAAAGCTTATGGGGTGTTAGCTTTCATAAGTTGAGGGACAGAGTTTAAGAGTTGCGAAGTAATGATGCAGCTCTATAAAACTCTGGTTAGGCCACACTTGGAGTACTGTGTCCAGTTCTGGTCGCCTCATGAAAGGAAGGATGTGGAAGCATTGGAAAGGGTACAGAGGAGATCTACCAGGATGCTGCCTGGTTTAGAGAGTATGCATTATGATCAGAGATTAAGGGAGCTAGGGTTTTACTCTTTGGAGAGAAGGAGGATGAGAGGAGACATGATAGAGGTATACAAAATATTAAGAGGAATAGATAGAGTGGACAGCCAGTGCCTCTTCCCCAGGGCACCACTGCCCAGTACAAGAGGACATGGCTTTAAGGTAAGAGGTGGGAAGTTCCAGAGGGATATTAGAGGAAGGTTTTTTACTCAGAGAGTGGTTGGTGCGTGGAATGCACTGCCTGAGTCAGTGGTGGAGGCAGATACACTAATGAAGTTTAAGAGACTACTAGACAGGTGTATGGAGGAATTTAAGGTGGGGTGTTATATGGGAGGCAGGGTTTAAGGGTCGGCACAACTTTGTGGGCCAAAGGGTCTGTACCGTGCTGTACTATTCTATGTTCTATGTTCTATGTTTTCTTTGAACTTGCCCCTCTCACCTTTAATGCATACCCTCCAATATTAGACATTTCAGCTGTAGGTAGAAGATATCACCTGTCTATTTATGCCTCCCAAAATCTTACAAACTTCTATCAGGTTTTCCCTCAGTGTTGGCCATTCCAGAGCAAACAGCCCACGTTTGTCTAACTTCTTCTCTTAGCACATGCCCTGTAATTCAGGCAGCATCCTAGTTAGCCTCTTCTACACCCTCTTTAAAGCCTCCACACCTTCCTATAAAAAGGAGACCAGAAACTTTCCGAATCCCATCCATGTTCGTAATTTTTTCTTTTGATTCCTATAAAATGATTGAAGTATTAACTGTGATCAGTGCTTTATGTATATTAGCTTGTTGTCTTAATTGAATGGCTACTCAACTTATTTGATTCACTGATTTTGGATGAGACTGTTCCTTTATGGATTGCATCTGACTTGAAGTTACCTTGGAGTTGCATACCATAGAACTAGTCAAGTGCTCTTGCAACATTGTTTTATGCCTGCATTTTGCACAAATCTTCGTTGTCATCGTGGCTATCCCTTGAGGTCAAGGATGATGGTCTTCGTTCTGAAGAAGTGGCCCACAGAGCGAAGACGCCTGAGCGCGTATTTGTTTAATGTGTACTTGATGTTGCACTCCAAGAAGCACACAATACTTCATAAGTCAACCAACTGATTCCAATGGCATGGAAACCACAACGATTGGAGCTGATGGATTTGTTGCAGCCTTCATCTGCCTTCACAGCCGTTGAGTTCGAAGTAACCTCATCCGCCTGTTCCACAGTTGAGGTCTTGCTGGATTGTTCTTTGTCAGGGACCTCACCCTCAACCTTACCGCCTTGGGTGACCCTACCAGGAGCATAGCTCCAGACGGCATTGCTCTCAGGATCACAGGACCACACAAGCTTCTCCACCACGACAAGGTGACAATCCACGGAGAAGATTTTGCACAAAATACTCCGGTGAACAGCTGCACTCCCCTACAAACCTTTGATTTGCTGTTGGTGACACAATTTTAAAACTTCCTGCACATTTAAATATAATAATTCCCTTTTGCCTTTATTCTTTTACTGTAGAGATTGCAATTCGTTGTTTTACAGTTAGTCACAGAATGGGTTATTTTCATTTGTGACCAAGGTTCGAAGGTTCATTTACTGTATTATCAAAGTAGACAACTTTGAAATTCTTCAGTTCTCCAGGTAGCTATGAAACCAGGCAGCGTGATCATCAACCCCAAAATCCCACCTTCCCACAAAAAAAACACACAAAAATGGAACAGGCAGATCAACCCCCAAATCCCCCTGCACAAAAACCAAGCAAAGTGGATCAGGCACATTAACCCCCAAATCCCTCCTCCCACACACAAAAAAACAAATAAAATGGAATAGGCACATCAATCCCCAATTCCCTCCTTCAGAACAAAAACAAAGCAAAATGATTCAGGCACACTGACCCCCAACCCTTTCTCCCGCACAAAAAAATCAATAAAAACGGATCAGACACGTCAACCGCCAAATCCCCCTCCCCGCTGAAAAAAATCCCGAGAAGATCAGGTGAAAAAAACACAGAATATAAAAACCTATAAAACTGAAAAAAGAACCTATAGTCCAAGTTCACATCCAAAGCACAGAAAAAACCTGGGCAACGCTCTCCAGGCGCAGAGACAGGCTCTCCCCTCTCCGGTCTAGAGCAGCTTACAAAACGACAAGCGGCCAGCGCTCGCCCTCTGCACTGGCTTCAATGCTTCAATCTCCCTCGTCGCTTTAATTAGCAAACAATGGAAGCTATAATTGGTGAAATGGAGCCAAGTATTAGCTCATGCCTGTCCTGTAGCCTTCTCGCCTCAAGGTTTGCTCAAGTTGTCTCTGTCTCCCGGAAACCTCTCAGAGAGTGCAGAGCGCTGGAACACCCAAATGATCTCCAAACAGCAAAACACAGTCTCCAACAGTTCCAGAGTCTCATTCAAGTTGAGAAACAAACGTAAATGACATAAAAGAAGTGAAAAAGATGGTTTCATGATCTATCAACATGATGTTGGCCAAAGGAGTGTTGTACACAGGCACCATCTTGACCAGAAGTCCTGGAAAATATGGACAGGGGAAAATGTGCAATATCAAGTTGTGTACCTTTAAAATGGAGCATGTCAAATAAACATGTGTTTGAGTTTACTGTACATCCAGTAAGATCACAAAAGATCTTTCACCACATCATCATTTCTACATAATTCTCATATTCTTTCATTCTTTTAATATTCAGTAATCTAGTGATCTCTTGTGACATAGTATCCACAACCTTCTGTGGTAGATGATTCCAAAGCTTCATATCCCTTTCGGTAAGGAAATGTTTCCTCATTTCAGATGCTTTATTCTAACGCTTTGTTCTAAACTCAGTAGTGTGACAAACATTCTCCTCAGTACCAGTACCAGAAAACTCAGTACTACTGAGTTTTTGACGATTTGAAAAAAAATTCTTTTTTCATTTTCTTCTCAGAAAAGTGAATAACCTCAAGTTTTCCCACATAATCCTCCTCATGCTTATTTATTTAACCTGCCTGAGTTATCTTGTAGACTCTGTCACCCCTTCCAGCTCATTTTCTTTGAGGTTTTATATTTTTTTGGAGACATGACATGCTGTCCTGTCCTTTAATGTGCATTTTAAATAGCTGAAGGTCAGCATGAATTTTCTGGTCAGCCTGCCAAACTGGAAGTTGCTTCTTTGTTCCAGCTCTGTATCTTTCCCCCTTTGATTTTCTACCTGCTAAACTATTCACTCCAATTGGCAATTTATTATTTACTACATTTTCACAAGTGTATGGAAACACTACAGCTGTTACTTATCTAGCCGCTATATTAATAAACCTGATGAGATCTTTCAAACCTTTTTTAAAACCTTGTTGATGTTGTCTAATTAAATAAAGATTTTTTAAGCACTATGTAGTATTATATATTTCAATCTGGAATATAGAGATCTGTGGCTCACTGTTAGAACCACAGATTGTCTCGTATAGGGCTTCTTTTTAAGTTTTTGTCTCTTTAATTTCACCAATACTTTCTCTTTCTGAATAGCAATTAATTTTATTCCCCCATTCTTACTAAATCTTTGGCTCCTTGCATTTCACAGAATGTTTTCAAGGCCCCTGCTGTGAAACTAGATGAGAAAAATCTATTTCCTTGTATCACCATTATAATCTTTCTTGTCTAAAATTAAGCAAAAATGCTGGAAATACTCAGCAAGTCAGGCAGAATCTGTGGGAAAATAATCAATTTTATAGTTAAAGATTTCTGGTCAGAATTGGGAAGGAATAAAAAGTTTCTCTTGTCGTTGTTTCCAAGTGACAATCATTTACTTTTGCTGTATACTTTCATTTAACATGTAAGGAGAAATATTTAGATTTTTGTTGCTAATTTGCTTTCATATTTCATCTTCTCACTGAATTCCAAAAAAAATCTTTATTTCAGGTTTGCTAAACTTGGTAATATAAAAATACTCTTTGTCTCTATAGATCTTGGCTATTTTAAATAGCTACAAACAGATAATCTACCTATGTCGATTTCCCTCCTGACTCTTGTTTCTTCAAAGTAAATGAAGGGTGCTGACTTGAACTGAGAACTTTAAAAATATTGAAAATAATAAAATTAAGGGGAAAAAAAATGTGGGAGTGAGAGGGAATTGGCATATGAATATTCCTGACAAGGTCACGATTTAATGCCCATTCCAAAATGCTCTAGACAAGCTGAAGGTTAACCACTTGAGAGACAGCCAAAATATACTGTATATTGTCCTCAATTACTTTTAGCTGCACTGCATTTATTTGTGAAGAATAGATGACCCATGCAGCAGATTTCCCTTAAAAAAATATTTTTCCCAATAGTCCTCATGTGCCATAAATTGTTGTTAAACATCGTGACATTGAACTCGAATGAGGAAAGTAACTAGAAGCATCTGTGCGGGATGATCAGCAGCCAAACGTGTATCAGTATTTGCCGACAAGACAGTTGTGGATTCATTTCCTTAGCTTCCTCTCAGTAGAATGTAAATTATCTCAATATTTTTATCACAGTGTTGCTCAGTGCCTGGAATAGTAGTACGGTCTGTTTGAGCCACAGCTCCTGAAGCACACAGAACAGCAAATTATTCCAGATTTGTAGGCTAGGTTCTGTTATTTCTCATCTTCTTTAGCACAGGAGGTGCTACAACAGCACATGAAATGATACTGCACTTACTTGATTAGGGCTGCTGAAGGGTGACTTTTGTGCATTCATTCAGTGTAAGGCTCTGTAAAATTGCACGTTAACTAACAGTGATTAACAATGGGAGCTGCACATGAATTGGAAACCTTTTGCATTGTATTATAATAAAGTGGTGGTTCTCAATGGGAACTGCTGCCGATGGTAGGCAGGTGACTCAGTCTGAACTATTGCGAAGAATGCCAGATAGGCACACATCTTACTTCTCCACTACTGAATTGGATATTGTAGTGCATACCCAAAATAGAGCTGGAGCACTCACAGCATTCCGCTGTCTGAATAATTGATTATAAACTGGTCTATTATTGCATTTTAGAAGAATATAATGATGTAAAATGTGCTCTGATGGTGATTGTTATCATGGAGTGCTTGGCACACTACATGTGCAGACACATTATGACACTGAAACACAAGCTCCAAAGCTGTATTATGCACCCTCCGTGCTACAAGGTCATTACTGCAATGAACATCAATATTGCATCTTTAATATATTTGCTTATCGTATAACATATGCATATGCAATTGAATTTCTGGACCAATATTGTTTGTATTTCTGAAATTAGCTGCTTATTTTAAATGTGCCAGAAAGGATTACAGCTTATGGTGATCCTTGTATTTATAATAGATCATTACATATGTGAGATAGAAAACTAGTCTATTTAGGCAGCCAGTGTTAATTGTACCGGGATATGTGTCTCTGTCTTCTAATGCATATTCTCTCTCAAAAGAACTATGTATTTTATTAACACTTTCTATATTAGAATAGCAGACTGGGTTTGTCTTCTCCTAGAACAATCCATCCTCCCAAACACACGTGCCATCCCAGGAAATAATCTATCAAACATATGTAATTCTCTGTACATTGTACGTGTCTAGGATAAGGAGAATGGAGTTGTAAATGATATTCCATGTGCCACCTTCCCGGTGACAAAAATAATTGGAGCAATAAGTATTTTGCAATAAAAACCACACAGTTTGCTTTGGAAACTGCTTATCATACCTGCATGGTAACCTTAAGTGATTTTCTTTCTGCAAAGTCACCCAGTTCCCTTTGAAGACCAAACCCTTCCAATTTTTCAGTGTTTAAAAGTACTCTGTTTATTTTTCAAATTCTAAATTTGGTGTAAGTGTCACTGGAAGTTTGATCTAAAAGAGAAGTTTCAATGAAAGTCTTAATATGGAAAGCATTTGGATCAGTGGAAGTCAGTGAATTGAAAACCGAGATGCAGATATTGGAGCAATGTTTTGGGGTGGATTTGAAAGAGCAAAGAGGAAAAAATAGGGAAGTATGGAAGGGACGTGCACAGAGGCAAGTGTATGTGGAATGGGAAGCAATGGGAACTGAAGGATGTTTCAGGAAAAGGAGAAGTGAAAGCTAGTGATAGCATCTTACATTTTAGACATTAGGAATCAGCTAGAGGCCAAACAACTTGCTTCATATACTTGAAGGTGTTGTATGTTTAGTATTCAGTAGTGTAAGATTAAATACATCTTCCTGAGAAAACAGTGATGATGGTTCTAAAAAAGAAACTTATCCAACAATCTAAATGTTTTCACGTTATCAGTCTGAATATTTTTGTTGTTAGAGATGGTATTTACATAACTGAACTTCCAAAACTCTTTGGCTAGTGTGAAATTTGTCCTGTTCTATTTGCTGTAGCACTTCATGACTAGGAAGTGTATTATATTTTATGCATGTGGTAACATGAAAGGAGAACAAATATCTGAGATTAAGGCAACATTTACTTCTTTACATCTCCCAGGAAATGTTAATAGTTTTGGAAGCGTGAGCTTGAGATGATATGTGGTTGTGAGAAGGACAATAGAGCAGAAGGAAACTGAATCAAAGTTCAAAGAACGTTTATTATCAAAGTACATGTATGTCACCATATACAAGGGGTGATTAATACATTCGTGTCCTAAGGTAGAAGGAGTCAATTTTAGAAAACTTAGCACATTTATTTTTCAACATAGTCCCCTCCTACATGTGCACACTTAGTCCAGCGGTCGTGGAGCATACGGTTCCCTTCTTTGTAGAAGTGGTCCACAGCAGGGGTGATTGATAGGTTCGTAGCCTAAGGTAGAAGGAGATGAGTTATTTACTTCAAACTTTCTGCATTATCACTCAAAGAGTTGAACTGCACATGCATGTAACGAGAGCGTCTTGGACCTCCAGGTGGTCCACAGCAGGGGTGATTGATAAGTTTGTGGCTGTGGGTAGAAGGAGATGAGTTATACAGCTCTTGTTACATGCACATGCAGTTCAACTCTTTGAGTGAAAACGCAGAAAGTTTGAAGTTAATAACTCATCTCCTTCTACGTCAGGCCAGGAACTTATCAATCACCCCTCCTATTACCCTGAGATTCATTTTCTTGTAGGCATTTACAGTAAAAAATAGAATCAATGATAAATCTCACACAAGACGAACAAACAATATACAAAATACAACAAATTGTGCAAATCCAAAAATAATAAAACAAACAAAATAATAATAATAAATACATAAATAAACAATAAATATTGAGAAGATGAAGAGTCCTTGATAGTGAGTCCATAATGGTGGGAATAGTTCGGTGATGGGGTGAGTGAAATTGAGTAAAGTTATCCCTTCTGGGTCAAGAGCCTGATGGTTGAGGGATATTAACTGCTCCTGAGCCTGCTGGTGTGAGTTCTGAGGCTCCTGTACCTTCTTCCTGATGGCAGCAGCAAGAAGAAAGCATGGCCTGGATGGTGGGGGTTCTTGATGAAGGATGCAGTTTTCTTGCAACAGTGCTCTTTGTAGTTGTGCTCATTTGTGGGGAGGGCTTTACCCATGATGGACTGGGCTATATCGACTACTGTTTTTTGGGCTTTTCCTTTCAAGGGCATTGATGTTTCCATACCCGGCAGTGATGAGACCAGTCATTATTCTCACCACATTAAAAATAACATTAGAGAGAAGGGAAACCTTTCCTGTTCATTAATAAAAATATCCAAGTTGTGTGGATCATTAGAAGAATTTCATCATGGTGAATGTCACATCTCCCAAAAGTACACAAGTTCTTCCTGTTGAGGAAAGCCAAGTTGCTGGATACTTCCAACTGCTGGCATTGCTCAGAGGCAAAGATCACATTCTATATCCTTGGAGATGCATACTAATGTGCTGTCTAATATCAGTTGGTGAGCACACATAAAATGATCCAGGACTGTGGTGGAAATTGTCATAGGTGTCCTAACTAGGATCCACATGCTGTATATGTCAAATAGGTTCCCAACCTAACTAATCAAAGACAGCAGCCGTTGCTGGAGGAAGAAGAGCAGGGAGCCCAGAGCCCGAGGGGCATGCTTTGGAGATAGGAGAGAAACAGGTGTAGGAGGAAAATAGCAGCCATCAGAAGGATGTGTTTGCTCAACACCCACAACCTCATCATCCAGCTGAGTGAATTAGGTTGCCTGCATGGGATATAAGGAACTCTCTAATAGAGAGATTGTTTTCATAACGGAGAGAAAATTTTCATTTTTTCAAACTTCTGGTCATGCCTCCTCCCCTTTCACCATTCCCCATTCCCCTTTCCCCTTTCCCTCTCTCACCTTATCTCCTTACCAGTCCATCCCTCTGGTGCTCCTCCCCCTTTCCTTTCTTCCATGGCTTTTTGTCCTCTCCTATCAGATTTCCCCTTCTCCCGCTGTGTATCTCATTCACCAATCAACTACCCAGCACTTTACTTCACCCCTCCCAGTTTCACCTATCACTTTGTGTTTCTTCCTCCCCTCCCCCCACGTTCTAACTCTGACTCCTCATCTTTTTTTTCTCTCCAGTCCTGATGAAGAGTCTCGGCCTAAAACATCAACTATACCCAGCGCTGCCTGGCCTGCTGAGTTCCTCCAGCATTTTATGCATGCTGCCTGACCATTTTCATAAGGAGTCTGCAAAATAAAATTCACCAATGCAAACCATGTGATCCTTTCCTTATCATCGTTAACCACCGCATAGTTGTCCAGCCAGTCAGACAGGAGTGTCCACAAAGTGGGTATTTTCCTGTGTTGGTCCATGAATAACTTGTGAATGAGTTCCTACTCCAATTACTTAAAGGCATGTTACAACATCTCTATATTTCTTACTGTGTGATCTCTGCCTAAAATAGTTCTTCTTTGAGGATCACATCTCTGCAGATGTAAACGGGGGTCTGCAGATACGGTTGACATGCTGCGTAAAATCACAAAGTGTCTTTTACTTCTGCTCCAGTGGGTGGGGGTGATCAATCCAGGAGGTGGCCTGTAGCCATCTCTGCCCAGATCTTCCTGTAGCTTACCTTCTGGAGCTATTGTTTGTTGCTGCATTCAATTAAGTACAGTCATCCTCATAAGGTGACTCGAGATTATAATAAACTGAAACTTTGAACATTTCAGATTACAATAAATTCACCTGAATAAAAACCCTGTTTACATTTAATTACTGATGGTTCAGATCCAGTGTTCATTTTGGTGAATGATGATGTAATGTGTTTTCCATTAGCATTACTTACACTGTCCTAAATTCTTTTCTATTTACCAACTCGTATCCGCAACATTCAGAGTTTTAATCCTGATGCACTTTAGATGGCTTTATTCCAAGAAGCAGTAAATAATGAAGCTCTTATCAAACATGTCCTTAGGTTACTCTTATATTTGCCTAAATGAACTTCTACTGGTCATGAGGGAAATGTTAAGAATTTTTGCATTACCGCTTGCCTGATTAGTTTTTGCATCAAAGGTCTTTGTAATACCAGTTAAAATGGCAATACATTGAATCTTAAAACTATTCTAGTGTGCAGTGGCTGGAAACATAGAACACAGAACATTGCCGTGGAATACAGGCCCTTTGGCCCATGATGTTGTGCCAATAGTCCTCCATTTTTCTATCACCCATATGCCTATTTAAGAGTTTCTAAATGTCCCTTCCTCTACCACCACCCCCAGCAAGGTGTTCCATGCACCCACTACTCTCTGTATAAAAGGCTTACCTCTGACGTCCCCTCTATGCTTTCCTCCAGTCACCTTAAAATTATGCCCCTTCATATTAGCCATTTCCACCCTGGGAAAAAACCTCTGGCTGTCCACTTGATCTATGCCTCTTATCATCTTGTCACCATTATCAAGTCAATTCTGCAAGCAGAGTCAGACACAAGGAGGAAGCCAGGATTAAAATTGTGGACTTCACAAATCAGAATCAAATTTAATATCCTCAACATTTAAAGTTGTTAACTTTATGGCAGCAGTACAGTGAAATATATGATAAAAAAATAGAGTAAAAACAGAGTTACATTACATATACATATATATATTCAATAGTTAAAACAAAATAAGCAGTACAAAAAAACAGAAATAAAAAAGTAGTGAGGTAGTGTTCATGGGTTCAATGTCCATTTAGAAATCAGATGGTAGAGGGAAAGGAGCTGTTCCTGAATTGCTGAGGGTGTGTCTTCAGGCTTCGATACCTCCCTCCTGTCAGTGTAAAGGGGGGCGTATCCTGAGTGGTGGAGATCTTTAATTGCCTTCCTAAGGTATCACTCCTTGGATACTACGGGGGCTGGTACCCATGATGGAGATGACTAATTTTATAAGTTTCTACAACTGCACCCCCACCGCGCCCCCCCCCCCTTACCAGCCAATGATGCAGCCAGTCAGAATACTCTCCATGGCACATTTGTAGAAGTTCTCAAGTGTTTTAGTTGAGAAACCAAATCTCAAACTCCCAGTGGAATACAGCTGCTATCTTGACCTCTTTGTAGCTGCATCAATATATATATTGTGTCGAGGTTAGGTCCTCAGAGACATTGACACCCAGGAACTTGACATTTAGGTTAGATTATTAGATTAGATTATGAGGACACTCAGTCCTCGTTTATTGTCATTTAGAAATGCATGCATTAAAAAATAATATGATGTTCCTCCAGTATGATATCACAGAAACACAAGACAGACCAAGACTAAAACTGACAAAAACCACATGATTATAACATATAGTTACAACAGTGCAAAGCAATACTGTAATTTGATAAGAGCAGACCATGGGCACGGTAAAAAAAAAGTCTCAAAGTCCCCATAGCCCCAACATCTCATGCAGACGGTTGAAGGGAGAAACTCTCCCTGCCATGAGCTTCCAGCACCACAAACTTGCTGATGCAGCATCCTGGAAGCACCCGACCACAGTCCAACTCTGAGTCCGTCTGAAAACTTCGAGCCTCCGATCAGCCCTCCGACACCGAGCACCGAGCACCATCTCTGCCGAGCGCTTCGACCCCGGCCCCGGCAACAGGCAACAGGCAACAGGCAATAGGCAAAGCCAGGGATTTGGAGCCTTCCCCTCCGGAGATTCTCGATCGCACAGTAGCAGCGGCAGCGAAGTAGGCATTTCAGAAGTTTCACCAGATGTTCCTCCGTGCTCTCACATCTGCCTCCATCAAATCAGAATTGTGCACGGCATCCTACTTGACAGATAACAGATATTCATCAACGGAGAGGCCGCGTGCGCTGCGTCACACCGCCTTCTTGTCCTCCCGCCAGTTCACTCTTCACTCTCTCCACTTCTGATCCCTCTGTGAGGATTGGTTTGTGTTCCCTTGTCTTACTCTTGCTGGTCTTGCTGAAGGTTGTTGCTGCGACACCACTCCACTAACTCGTATATCTTGCTCTGTATGCCCTGTCATCACCATCTACGATTCTGCCAACAATTCCATCATCAGCAAATTTATAGATGCCATTTGAGCTGTGCCTAGCCACACAGTCATTCAGGTAGAGAGGGTAGAGCAGTGGGCTAAGCACACATCCCTGAGGTGCGCCAGTGCTGACTGTCAGCGAGGTGGAGATGTTATTTCCAATCCACACCGATAGTGGTCTTCCAGTTAGGAAGTCAGGGATCCAGTTGCAGAGGGAGGTACAGGAGCCTAGGTTCTGTTGGCTGCAAATTTCCAATTCTCTGTTAAAATTGAATCAAATAGTATAGAAAAATAAGGTACTGTAAGAGCTAATTTCAAAGCAAACCTAAGATAAGGACGAGTGGGGATCTCATTGAAACCTTTCGAATGTTGAAAGGCCTAGATAGGGTAGATGTGGAAAGGATGTTTCCCATTGTGGGAGAGTCTAGGACAAGAGGGTACGGCCTCAGGATAGAGGGGTACCCTTTCAGAACAGAGATGCAGAGAAATTTCTTCAGCCAAAGGGTGGTGAAGTTGTGGAATTTGTTGCCACGGGCAGCTGTGGAGGCCAGGTCATTGGGTGTATTAAGGCAGAGATTGATAGGTTCTTGACTGGACATGGCACTAAAGGTTACGGGGAGAAGGCCGGGAACTGGGGTTGAGAAGGAGATAAAAAAAGGATCAGCCATGATTGAATAGTGGAAGAGGCTCGATGGGCCAGATGGCCTGATTCTGCTCATATATCTTATGGTCTTATAAATTTGCAATGTAACCTTAGTCCTTCCAGCACCATGATCAAAATCAACTGAATCCCTGAGGAAGATCACATAAATATTAGCACAAATTATATTCTGCACACATTGGTACATTTCTTTGCACTGATTAAAAAAATTAGAAGAAAGTCATGCCTAGAAGATTGGCTGCACTCCACAATAAATTAATTACCTGTCATTGAGAAGTCATCCATAAAGGTAATCATCCTGAAACATTCATCTGTGCAGCGCTGGAAAACTGCATTAAACTATTTTGCATCTTATTTTATCTTATTATTCGCCTGATATGTTCAGTCTTTGCATCGAAGTTCTTTGTAATATGGGGTAAGGCTGCAGTAATGGAGTCCTAAAGCTATTCTAGTGTGCAGTGGCTGGAAGCAGAGCAGGACACAAGGAGAAAGCCAGTACTACAATTGCAGATTTCAGAAATCAGGTTGTTAGTTTCCGATCCTCAATCACAATTTATTTTCCATAAAAATTAATGTAATTGAATATAAAAGCATGGAACAATAATGCACTGTAAGATCTAATTTTGAAGCACAACTAAAATACAATTTTTGCATTATTACTTGCCTGACAGGAGTTTCTGAGAGAATTGACACAAATCTTTAATACAGTACATTATCTTTTTGAGACCAGATTTTCTTGTGCCTCTCTGCTGTTTCACTGGCACCCAACCTGCCAAGTAAGTGTAATGCCCAAGCTTCACTTTCAATTATATTGGACTAAGTAAAGACTGGAGTTGTTCTCTCAAAAAAAACTTGTTTTTACTAATGCTGAAGACTCCTCAGCAGTTTTATTTCAGTGGTCAGACACATTTCAGCTTCTGCACATTCTTAGCAGAATGTGCACAAATCTCTGAAAACAAACTTCTTGAAAAGTGTCTCAAACTGGAGTCCTAATCACCAGACGATGTGATTTCAATGGGTTCCTTTTAAAATTTTAGAGGCTCGAAATGCCAGAAAAAATCCTGCAGCTTGATAATTTCATCAGGTGAGAAATTAGTTAAAACAAAACAGAAGAAAGGCTTCTAACAAAAAGGAGTTCCGTTTAGAAACCTGGGATTAGTGATATACCACAGGGGACCCTTAACTATATGCAACATGCATTAACAGCTTGTATAGGAATGTTGGGTATATGCTTAGAAAGTTTCTAGATGACACACACAGACATCCCACCTCTCCCCGAAGTTCCGGGAGTCTCCCACATATTAATAGTGGCTCCTTGATGCCCACAAATTATATACAATATCCCGGAAGTCAATTTTTTTGAGTGAGAGAGAGAGAGAGAGAGAGCAAGCGCGCGCCATGACAGAGTGTTCCAAAAACGTACGTCACCCCAGAATACCCTAAAGTGTACCTCTGCCTAATAGGGGTCAAAAATAATGACAGTGTTGCTCGCTGCACTGTTTGCAACAGTGATTTTTCTATTGCCCATGGTGGGTTAAGACTGTAAAAGACATGTTGAGGTGAGACTAACAGGTGTCATTCGTTCATTAACATAGCCAATGTTACTTAAACTACCTGGCTAGCTGCTAAGGAGCTACTGTATTGCAGACATCCCACCTCTCCCGGAAGTTCCGGGAGTCTCCCACAAATTGATGGTGCTACCTCCCTGAAATGAGGAGTATAATCTTCAATTACAGGGAGATATTGATCAGCTGCTAAAATAAACAAATAAAGGCAGATGAAATTTAATTCCAATAAGTGTGAAGCACTCTGTGGAAAACTAATAACTGTAGAACACACACAATGAATGTCTGGGTCCTATGGAATATTGAGGAACAGAGGGCCCCTGATGTACAAGGTGACAACACAGAAAGCAAGTTGATGAGGAAGGCATGTGGGATACTAGCCTTAATTATCTTGGATGTAAAATATAAGAACAAGGAGGTTATGGTACAAATTTATAAAACATTAGGTCACAGCTGAAGTACTGTGTGCAGTGCTGTTTATCCAGTTTAACTTTCAAGGTTTCTTCCAGGAGCAATATTTATGTTGGTTGCTGTCATTCATTTCTGTGAGCTCTATGGGTCCCGGTATTGTTCTCAAAGTCAAAATTAAGATCATTCTCACTCAGAAATCGAGTTTTAAGACCATCAGGGTACAGTACCTCTATTGATAAATGTTCAATATGACAACTTGCTGCTGCATTGCAGAAATCAAAAGCAGGGTCTCGGCCCTAAACGTCGACTCTTTATTTTTCTCCATAGATGCTGCCTGATCTGCTGAGTTCCTCCAGAATTTTGTGTGTGTTAGTCAAAAGAAGCCCAGCGAAGGTACCTTTGGATTTTTGTTTACTGTGACCTCAGCATTGAGAACTGGCACTAAGAAATACCTAAATGTGGATATCCAAAGGGGGCACTCACTCTCACCCTTCAGTGGTTGGGAACTATTGGAAAAAGTCCTGAAGGACAAGATTAACCTGTGCTTGAAAGACAGGGGTTGATCAAGGATAGTCGGTATGGCTTTGTTGGAGGGAATTTGTTGATAAAGGCTGTTCAGTTGACAGCATCCACATGGAGTAAGAACTTTAACAAGATTCCTCATGGGACACTAGTCTAAAAGGTTAGAAGCCACTGATCCACAGAGTTTGGAAATCAGATCTTAAACTTGCCAAATTGGATTCATGAAAGTTGTTTGAGGTTACAATAAACTGAGAAAGTGGGCAAGGGAATGGCAGATGGAACTTAATTCAGGCAAGTGCAATGATGCAATTTAGAAAATTAAATCAGGGCACGATATATACTGTGAATGACAGGACTCGGGTGGAGGGGGGGATGTATTGTAGAACGGAGGGGGATAAATATATCATTCTTTGAAAGTGGCAACACGGGTAGACAAGGTGGTGAAGAAGGGCCTGGCATACGTGCCTCCATTGGCTAGGGTCTGAGGAGAGGAGTTAGGACATAATGTTACAGTTGTGCAAGATGCTGGTTTGGCCCTACTTGGAGTTCTATGTGCAGTTCTGGTTATTACACTTGAGGAAAGGGACGATTAAGCTCGAGAAGGTACAGAAGAGATTCACAAGGATTTTGCCTTGATTGTAGGGCTTCAGATATATTAGGAGAGATCAGGCAGGCTGGGTTTGTTCCTACTGAAACAAAGGAAGCTAAAGGGCGAAATGATATAAAATTGTAACAGACATAAGATGGGGTAGATAACCCGAGATTGTTTCCCGTGGCAGGGGTATCTAAAACTACTGGCACAATGGCGGGGGCATTGGGAGCAAGGGTGGACCCAAATGCAAGACATATCTTGTGAGGTTACTTAGATTTAGTTTATTGTTCGATACCAGGAGAGCAAGGCAGGAGCAGGAGTAGCGAACTGGACAAGAACTGAGGACTACGACTAGGCTGGGGCCAAGGGTCTAGGCTTGGACTTGGAATTGGCTCCCAGAACTAGAGGAGACATGAAGAGGCTAGGGTATGGACTCCAAGCCAGAGACTGGGCTAGGACCCAGTACCTGGGTCTTGCCTCGGGCTCGGACCCCAGAACCAGGCAAAGACATGACATGGGCTAGGGAGAGGAGGAACATGGGAACACAGAGCCTCGGTCTCAGGGAGCAGGTACATGGAACCATGGACACATACACAGAACACAGAGTCGGGACCCCTCCTTGGGTACAGGACATAGGGCCGGGACTCACACACAGAACAGAGAGCCGGGACCCCTCCTTGGGTACAGGACATAGGGCCGGGACTCATGACCCTCCGCGGGGCAACAGCAAGACGACCTGACTTACCCCACAGAGGCAAGGACAAGACAAGACAAGACACGACTCCCAGCGGGGCAACGGCAAGACGGCCAGACGGCCAGACTTACCCCACAGAGGCGAGGACAGGACAAGACAAGACATGACTCCCCGCGGGGCAACGGCAAGACAGCCAGACGGCCAGACTTACCCCACGGAGGCGAGGACAAGACAAGACAAGACCAACACGAACGGACACCAGACAATACCTATCTAGCTCCGGTGATGGAACTAGACTGAAATGCAGGCGGGGGCTGCAGACGAGGGCTAGAGGCAAGAGGGGCAGAGAAGGGATTCAGTCAAGGGGGTAGGACAGGAATCACAGATTGCCAGGGCCAGGACTAGACTCGGAACTGGAAGCCACCAGGGCCAGGTCTTGACATGGTACTTGAACACCGCCAGGGCCAGGACTGGACATGGTACTTGGATGCCACCGGAGCCAGGACGTGGACGTGGTACTTGGATGACGCCAGGGCCAAGACTTGAATGTGGTACTTGGATGCCGCCAGGACCAGGACGTGGACGTGGTACTTGGATGCCACCGGAGCCAGGACATGGTGCTTGGAACCTCCGGGTAGTGCCGAGCTCTCGACTCGGCCTGGGAACAGTAGACAGTGGCTCTTGATTCTCTCCAGTGGGTTAACTGACAGATCCACCTTGATGAGGAAACTTTGCAGGCTCGCTTCGGCGAGGTAACTTGACAGGGTTGCTCCAGTGAGGAAAGGTGAATTACCGGCACTCGCTTCGGACAGAGACTAGGCTTGCTCCGGCCAAATGACATTGGCACGCCGTGACTTTGCAGACTTCCCAGATGCTCCTACACCGAACGGCTGAAAGCCGGAGACTATAAACTACCGGTTCAGCCGAGTGTTAATTGCCTCTAATCACCAAAGTCGAGGGACACGGGAAAACAGGGAATCAACAGTCCAGATCATAACATAAACAAGCTAAATTTAAAGGGACCCCGATCCGGGCCATGACAGTACCCCCCCTCCCAATGCCTCCAGGTGACCAACAGATTTGCCTGTATTATCGATGACCCGGGTGGGTGGAGGGGATTTGGCTGGTGGGCAAAACAGAACAACACCTTGACTTTCAGGCTGACAAGAGTTTGGAAAAACAGTTTGTGTCTGCTGGGTCCATGTTTGGCGAGAGCGTTCTGTCACAATGGCGGGGGCATTGGGAGCAAGGGTGGACCCAAATGAAAGACATATCTTGTGAGGTTACTTAGATTTAGTTTATTTTTCAATACCAGGAGAGCTAGGCAGCAGGAGTAGCGAACTGGACAAGAACTCAGGACTACGACTAGGCTGGGGCCAAGGGTCTGGGCTAGGACTCAGAATCGGCTCTCAGAACTAGAGGAGACATGAAGAGGCTAGGGTATGGAGTCCGAGCCCGAGACTGGGCAAGGACCCAGTACATGGATCTTGCCTCGGGCTTGGACCCCAGAACCAGGCATGGACATGACATGGGCTGGGGAGAGGAGGAACATGGAAAACAGAGCCTCGGTCTCGGGAGAGCAGGTACATGGAACCATGGACACATACACAGAACACAGGGTCGGGACCCCTCCTTGGGAACAGGACATAGGGCCAGGACTCCCACACGGAACAGAGAGCCGGGACCCCTCCTTGGGTACAGGACATAGGGCCGGGACTCACACACAGAACAGAGAGCCGGGACCCCTCCTTGGGTACAGGACATAGGGCCAGGACTCATGACCCTCCACGGGGCAATGGCAAGACGGCCTGACTTACCCCACGGAGGCAAGGACAAGACAAGACAAGACACGACTCCCTGCGACGCAACGGTAAGACGACCTGACTTACCCCACAGAGGCGAAGACAGGACAAGACAAGACATGACTCCCCCCAGGGCAATGGCAAGATGGCCAGACTTACCCCACAGAGGCGAGGACAAGACAAGACAAGACCAACACGAATGGACACCAGACAGTACCTATCTAGCTCCAGTGATGGAACTAGACCAAAGTGCAGGTGGGGGCTGCAGACGAGGGCTAGAGGCGAGAGGGGCAGAGAAGGGATTCAGTCAAGGGGGTAGGACAGGAATCACAGACTGCCAGGGCCAGGACTAGACCTGCTACTTGGACGCCGCCAGGGCCAGGACTAGACTCGGAACTGGAAGCCGCCAGGGCCAGGACTTGACGTGGAACTTGGACGCCGCCGGGGCCAGGACTTGGACGTGGTACTTGGACGCTGCTGGGACCAGGACTTGACGTGGTACTTGGACGCCGCCAGGGCCAGGACTTGGACGCCGCCGGGGACAGGACTTGGACGTGGTACTTGGACGCCGCCGGGGCCAGGACTTGGACGTGGTACTTGGTCGCCGCCAGGGCCAGGACTTGGACGTGGTACTTGGACGCCGCCGGGGCCAGGACTTGGACGTGGTACTTGGACGCCGCCGGGGCCAGGACTTGGACGTGGTACTTGGACGCCGCCGGGGCCAGGACGTGGGTGTGGTACTTGGTCGCCGCCAGGGCCAGGACTTGGACGTGGTACTTGGACGCTGCCGGGACCAGGACTTGACGTGGTACTTGGATGCCGCCAGGACCAGGACTTCAACGTGATACTTGGATGCCACCAGAGCCAGGACATGGTTCTTGGAACCTTTGGGTAGTGCCGAGCTCTCGACTCGGCCCGGGAACAGAAGACAGCGGCTCTTGTTTCTCTCCAGTGGGTTAACTGACGGACCCACCTTGAAGAGGAAACTTTGCAGGCTCGCTTCGGCGAGGTAACTGAACAGGGTTGCTCCGGTGAGGAAAGGCGAATTACTGGCACTCGCTTCGGGCGGAGACAAGACTTGCTCCGGCCAGATGACATTGGCACGCCGTGACTTTGCAGACTTCGCAGACGCTCCCGCACCAAACGGCTGAAAGCCGAGACTATAAACTACCGGTTCAGCCGAGTGTTAATTGCCTCTAATCACCAAAGTCGAGGGACACGGGAAAACAGGAAATCAACCATCTGGGTCATAATATAAACAAGCTAAATTTAAAGGGACCCCGATCCGGACCATGACAACTACAGGGCCCAGGTTTAAGATAAGAGGAAGAAGGTTTAAAGGGGATCAGAAGGATAAATGTTTCCATACAAAGAATAGTTTGTATTTGGAATGAGCTGCACGAGAACTTGGTAGAGACAGGAATATTAACAATATTTAACAGGCATCTTAACAAGAATGAGCATGTTATAAAGGGATATGGAGTTACTGCAGGCAAGTGGGATTGGTTCAGATAGGCATAATGGTTGGCATGGATGAGTTGAGCCTAAGAGCTTATTTCTATGCTGTACAACTCCATGACTCTAAATTTTGTGGTCACTTCAGAAATTTAAGATTGCTGCTCCACATCAGTTCAGGACACCAGTGAAAGCGAGTTTCTAGACTGTTATCTCTGTTTTTTCTTTCCATTGGTTCTGCATGGCCTAACTTCATTTATCCAGCAGGGCTCTGAGAAGGCTAATTTTACTATTGCAATGAAACTGGCAAAGAGTTCTATAATTTTTAAGCTTGATTTATATCATTGTCATAATGAGTTGATACTTATCAATAATCATTTTTGTGATAAGCATCTTAACATCTATATTGATTAAGCTGTATCAAATTACTAAGGCACTAATCTTAAGTATAATAATATGAAAATTTAAAAAAATTATACAGCGTGCCTTTCCATTGTATGTTTAAATGACTGGTATATTTAAGTGAGCTTGAGGAAAATTTAATATATTTCTAAAAACCGAGAAGTTTGTTTTCAAATAACCAACTAAGCACAAAGTAATGACTCAACATCCATGTTGTAATATTTTCCTGTGCTGTAGCACTGATTACACACTTCAGAAATATGCAATTGACTTTAAAGTTCTTTACGACAACCTGAAGAAGTAAAGAATACTGCAGAAAGTATGTCAAAAGATATTTTTAAAAATGGGTCTCATCCTTACCTCTCGCTAAGTCAAAACTACGAAATTTAACATGAGCAGTAGGTGGAAAACTTTTGTATAGATCTACTAGGAATAAAAATTTGTTGCTGCAAGTTTCCATCAAATGTTGTTGCATTTTTTAACTGACCTACTTTTTAACTTTGCCAGCAGCAAAATAATGTTTGGAACGACTGGAGGGGCTTGGGTTCCCAAGAGGATTTGGAAACATCCAGATAGTTATTCTTACTGATTAATAAAGTCACAGGCTGCACTTCTGTGAAAGGTGTAGCTTTTATAAGGCAGTGACTTTCTTTTCATATGACAAACTAATTACTGAAATAGTATTTTGTTTTTAATGAAAATGCCAAGTACTGCATTGGAAGATAAGTACTCTCTTATCTCTAGGAACTTGATTTATCCATGCATATTTTATCATTTTTCATTTGCGTTTCTGAGTAATTTTGGTTTAATCAATAGAATTGTGGTTATGAAAAATAGTGTTGAATGCAGTTTGCTTTATTTCTGCAATGCTATGGGAAAAGGAAAAGCTTTAATTTCACGTTGCTAAATAGGTATACATGTTGTAGAAGTTTATAGGGAAGTTCTCGTAATTTGCATTTGCAAATTAAACAAGAGACTGTAATTTTCTGGATCAGTATAAATCAAAGTATAAGTAGAAATTTACAGCATAATCGGTGCGATTGTCCTGACTTGTATGTGTGTGTGCTTGTGTGGAAATTACAATCTGTCAAAACAAGTACAAATGAATCCAAACAATTCTCTCCTAATAAAACCACAACATTTATATCACCTTCATTTTATAGTTCCTTTTTCTTAAACAAAAATTAAAGTGTAAAACCTAAGATTAGGTATAGCAACTTTCCATGGAAGATTTTGAATTTTATTGCAATAATTTCTGATACCAAATAAAAAGTTTTAGATCTGTAGTAAGGGCGGTGCAAATTGCAGTAATTTGGTTTTGTAAATTTTTCAGAAACATTTTGTGAAACAGTATAAATTGTGGCATTTTTTTCCTTCTAGAATTTTCTGTTTAAATCTACTGCTAAGAATCATAACTATAGGAAACCTGTGTAAGCTACTCTTTTTAATTGGGGCTGAGATGCAGAAAATTTTGGTAGAAATTACATTGAATTGGTGTTCAGAACTTCATGATCCTAACAACTATCTCATGCTAAAATCTAATTTTATTAATAACTACCTGATCAATCTAGCTCAATCAACTATTAAATAATGGAAAGAGTCAGTGACAATATTATCAAGCAACACCCACTCACAAGTGCCTGCATACTGAGTCTAGTTTGAGTCTTAACTGGGCATCTTAGCTCCACTGCAGCCTTAGTTCAGGAGTAAAAGATGTGAATAAGGAAGATGAGTAGAAATAACAGCAGAAGTTGATAGAGTGTAATATCAAGGACCTTTGTCAAAACTGAAGTCCTCTGGCATTAATGGAAAATACTCCTAATGACTAGAATCAAAGTAAAGTTACTATCAAAACCCATAAACATCACCATATTCAACCCTGAGATTTATTTCCTTGCGGACATACTTAATAAATCCAATAACCATAATAGAATCAATGAAACACTGCACCAACAGGACAGACAATCAGCGTACAGTAGACAACAAACTGTGTAAATACAAAAAGAAAGGGAAAAGTAAATACTAAATAAATAAATAAACACACACACACACACACACACACACACACACAGACACACACAGACACACACAGACACACACATATATGTATATATATATATCGAGAACACGAGACGAAGAGTCCTTGAAAGTGAGTCCATGGTTTTGGGAACAGTTCAGTGATAGGGCAAGTGAAGTTGAGTGAAGTTATCCCCTTTGGTTCTAGGAGTAATAATTGTCCCTGAACACGGTGGTGTGAGTCCTGAGGCTCCTGAACCTTCTTCTTGATGGCGTCAGTGAGAAGAGAGCATGGCTTGTTTGGTGAGGGTGCTAGATGATGTATGCTGCTTTCCTGTGACAGAGCTTCATGTAGATGTGCTCACTGATGGGAGGGCTTTACCCATGGTGGATTGGGCCATGTCCACTACTTTTTGTAGGCTTTAGCCATGATGGTTTTGGTTGTTGGAGGCTAGTCTGCCCAGCTCAGAACTTCATTGCAAGAGTTCTCAGGGTAGTGTCTTATGACCTATCATCTTCAGCTTGCTTCATTAATGTTTTTCTTCTGAAATAATGTCAAATGTGGGTGTGTACATTGTGATTACAGAAGGTTTACAATTCCTCAGAAAATGAGGCAGTCCCTGTAGGTGATGAAACCTAGATAGCGATTTGGTAAGTGCCAAAGCAGTTAGGAGTAGACAATAAATTCTGGCATTGACAATGATGCCCACATCCTTACTGGAATGAATAAAATAAATGCTACTCTGAGAAGGGAGGTGACATTGGCCACTTGCTGGTTTCCCACCACTTTCACTTCCTGTTGTGCTTTCTTCCCCCATTGTATGGATCCATAATGAAACCTCCGGTGTGGCTACTTATGTGCCCATGTCCATCCTCATAGGGTGCAGTTATGTGATATTACATGATGCATTTTTTAACTGTGTCTTCAATAGCCATCATGAAATAATCCCTTGCCACCACCTGGCTTGCAATAGGCATAGGAAGAGCAGGAGGTGGAAGAGGATACACAGTGGATGAGGAAAAGCAGTCTGCACCTTGGTGCTCCCAGACTCCATATATGCTCACTGCAGGGCCACATCAATTATATAAGCAGTCCCATTCCCCATTCACCTCAACCTTGCCGGCTGATTTACTTACTTCATTCCAAATCTATGGTGATCATTCTCACAATTCCACGTCGCTGCTGCTCACAATCTACATTAACTAGTTAGTTATGGGAATGCAGCTTCCAAATGTGTGGAAAAGATTCCTGTTAGCTTTTTTTTGTTTTAAATTAACAAAAAATTTAGAAGTACCCTCAGAAGACCTCTGTAAAGCTGGGTTTACACATGTAAACCACATGGAAAAATACTGCATTTGCAATTTATTTTATAATGTCAGCTATGATAAGAATTCTGCTTTTAAAATGGAGATACCACAATGCATCGTGTCGCTGATCACATTTGTTTTTGGACACTAGTCAGTGATGTGCCTGAGTAACTCAGAGAGAGTCTCAGAATAGTAAAAATCTGGGCAGTAGATCAGATTAGATTAGATTCAGCTTTATTGTCATTGTGCCGAGTATAGATACAAAGCCAATGAAATGCAGTTAACATCTGACCAGAAATGCAAAGAATGGTGTTATTTACAAAATAACTGTGAATATAAAGTAAGTGCTACAACACGCAAATATAAAAGTACTGAGACAGTACAATATGGATGCAATACTGCTTAGCGCTGTGATGTGAGGTTCAGCAGGATCACAGCCTCAGGGAAGAAGCTCTTCCTGTGCCTGCTGGTGTGGGAGCGGAGGCTCCTGTAGCGCCTACTGGATGGGAGGAGCAGTAATGGTTAATTTTGAATACACAGATATTATTATTGTCATTACCCAATTAGATGCAAGTTATTATGGAAACACATAGTTGATGCATTTGCCTTACGTTTTAATAAATCAGGTTCCCTCTTCCTTGAAACCTCAGCCACCCACATCATGAACTCTCGATCAGCCAAATCTTCCCCTCAATCCCCATCTTTCTGCTGCCACCGGGACCACGCTCTGGTTCGTTCATTCCTTCTCGCCCATTTTCTCCTCTCCAGATAATTTCTCCTGTAACACCCATTCCTATAGCCCTCCCTCACCACCATCCAGAGCCAGAAACAGCCCTACCAGGTGACGCCACCATTCACATGGATCTCCTCTGACCCTGGGTACTTCATCTGGTTCTTTCAATGTACATTGGTGAGACCAGGCGCAGACTAAGTGACTACTTTGCCAAGCACCTGTGCTTCATCTCTCTTAGCCTTCTGGAGCTTTAGTTTGCTATTTAATTCTCCACTCCATTCCCACACCAGCTTCCGCATTGCCAGGGTGGGGTTAAACAGTAATTAGAGGAACAGCACCTCATATACCATCTGAGCAGCCTACAGCCTGATGGCATGAACATTGGATTCTCCAGTTTCAGGTAAACTGCTTCCATCCTGTCCCTTTTTGATCTACCCAGTTCCTCCTACATCCTCCAAACTCCCATCACCATCTCCAGCCACTCCATCTGCCCATCGCCGACACACTTCATTGAGTCCCTTTCCCCTGTTGTTCCTTTCAGTCCAAACAAATGGTCTTGGTGCAGAATGTTGACAGTCCATTTCCCTCGACAGATGCCGCCTGACCTGCTGAGTTTCTCCAACATCTTGCTTGTTGTTTCAGATTCAGAATCTCTTGTCTCTCCGCTCTGGCTGCAGTTTGAAAGGGTTGGATTGTTGCTGAGCTTTCACAATGTACGCTACAGGTGGATGTGTGTGGATGAGCAGTTATGGGTCCTTGGACCTTATTTCAAATTGCCACAAGCAGTCAGCAGACCACTTAGGGCTATTTCATGTTTAACTCCTAAAATCAGTTTGTCAAACTGAATTCTAAATGATTTTTAGAAAAAAAAAACAAAATTATATTTCTTTGTGTTTCATTGTTAGAAGATATAAAAGGTGATTAGGAGGGAGATGATGGAGTGAAATTGACTAGTGGGTGGTGAATTCAGTTGGATGTAGGTGAAAACAGCAAACACAAACTCTTTTACTTAACCAGATTTCAATGTTAAAAAGAAAAGATTAAACACAGAAAATGAAGAGACGTACAAAGTATTTTTTCTAATCACATGGAAATTTCTAGATTGCTCCTACACTTTGAAACAGTTGGACCATTAACTGGATCTATCTGGAGAACAAAGTAATCTACATGCAAGAGCATTTTGTGTAAGAAAAAAAAAGGAGAAAATCATCTAGGAACAGGTAAACTGCATCAACAATAGAGCTATGAATGTGATTGAGGGCTTAAATGCAAAAACAAAAAAACATAAAATTTAGGTAAATTTCCTGCTGTTCACATTATTGAAAATAGAAATAGGATAATATTCTAATAATTTCCTTCACGATTATGCTGAGAGATTAATTAGGGACTAAAAACATGAAGGGTAAAGTGAAAAATAATGAAGTATTCCTTGGTATTCGAGCACAGTTCCTTCTAAGCTGCGCAGGTGCATGGCCATGCAGTACTAGAAACTATCCTGTGCCTCACAGATGAAATTTTCTTTTATATAATGTTAATATAATTTTGAAATTATGCTAATATAATGTTGAAATCTATGTTAATGGATTTGTGAAATACCCTGTAATTAATTATGTATTAATGAATATAATGCATAAATAATTACTTTGAAACATTTTAGAGCAACGTATTTACATTGTCAGTGTTTCAAGTTACAATACTGTTACAGATTGTAACAATAAAAAACACAGGGTGGAAGTTGGTAGCTGATTGCTAAAATGCTGGCCCGCTGAACACCGACACATATTACACAAAAAAGCATTTAAAGTGCAGTCCCTGTAAAAATTTCCTGCTCAGAGCAATGGCTGGTCTGTGTAATTGTAAAAAAAAATTAGAGGGAGCATTCCATATGATAGTGCCATTGTAGAGATTTCTGAAGTTGCATAATAGAACATTTGGGGCTAGGTTGGATAGTGTTGGATAGCAAATGCAAGGTTCTAGATGCACACATTTACGGAGAGATGCAATGTATCTCAGAGTCATGGAGCCATAAAACACTGCAGCACAGAAACAGGCCCTTCCACCTATCTAGTTCATGCTGAACTGTTGTTCTGCCTAGTCCCTGCACCTGGACCATAGGCCTCCATACCGCTACCATCCATATACCTATCCAAATTGCTCTTAAAGGATTAAATCAAACCTGCATCCACCAACACACATCAAAGTTGCTGGTGAACGCAGCAGGCCAGGCAGCATCTCTAGGAAGAGGTGCAGTCGACGTTTCAGGCCGAGACCCTTCGTCAGGACTAACTGAAGGACTAACTTCGTCAGTTAGTCCTGACGAAGGGTCTCGGCCTGAAACGTCGACTGCACCTCTTCCTAGAGATGCTGCCTGGCGTGCTGTGTTCACCAGCAACTTTGATGTGTGTTGCTTTAATTTCCAGCATCTGCAGAATTCCTGTTGTCTGCATCCACCACTTCTGTTGGCAGCTCATTCCACACTCTCACCATCTTCTGAGTGAAAAATGTTCTCCTTAAACATGTACCTTTTCATCCAAGACCTCTAGTTCTAGTCCACTCAACTTGCTTACATTTATCCTATCTATACCCTCATATTTTGTATATCTCTATCTTATCTCCCGTTATTCTCCGATGCTCCAGGGAATAAAATCCTAACCTTATCAGCCTTTCCCTATAACTCAGGTCCTCAAGTCCTGGCAACATCCTTGTAAATTTTTCTGCACTTTTTCAATCTTATTGATATCTTTCCCGTAGGTAAGTGACCGGAACTGTACACGATACTCCAAATTGGGTCTCATCAACACCTTATACAATTTCAACATAACATCCCAACTTTTGTACTCAATACTTTGATTTATGAAGGCCAACATTCCAACTGCTCCCTTTGTGACCCTTTCTACCTATGACCACTTTCATGGAATTATAGATCTGTATTCCCAGATCTCTTTGTCCTACTATACTCTTCACTGTCCTACCCTGGTTGGTCCTCCAAAAGTGCAACATCTTACACTTGTCTGCATTAAATTCCATCTACTATTCTTCAGCCCATTTTTCCAGCTCATCTAGACTCCACTGAAAGCTTTGATGGCCCTCCTCACTGAACACTATACCTCCAATCTCCGTGTCACCTGCAAATTTGCTTATCCAGTTTGAACTGATAGTCGTAGCTACTTCACAGATTTTTGGAGCTTGGGTAAGACCAGCTGCACGGACTTTATAATCTGACTCTGGAAACCTGGGTAGGTAAAGTGAAGAAATTTTCTCTTCGAAAAGAGGGAACAGAAAGTTTTGCAGCACTTGGTTAAGTAGCAGTGAGAGGAATAACTATTGACATTATGTAAAACATCAGTCCAAAGAGGTAGGTGCCTCTGTTGAATATATTTTAGATAATCTCATACATTTGGTCATGGGTAAGTCTATCATCAAATTCCATCTCCCAATAGTTACACTAATAGCCTTACATATTGTACTATAGAGTTAAAAATTATTACATTTATAATCTTCACTGTGCATCATCGGTGAGGGACTTCAATTAATAAGCCTATGAATAGGAAGCAAAATACATCTGTTGGTTGATAAGTGTCAATGATCTAGAATATTGTCAACATTCCTTTAACTATATATTAAAAATGAATCAAAGATTTATTTCAATCTGCATTAATAGAGAAGGATAACACAACGTTCATTTTATAGGGACCATTTTGCAGAAGAGCTAATGGATGAAGATGACAAAGACAAGGCAAAGAGGTGAGTTTTGTATGACTTTTAATGTAATAAAAAAAAGGTAAGCATGATAGTTCAAACTGTTTTACTTTAGAATTGAGTTGGATTATTTGTGTACATGATTTAATTTCCTTCTGTCTTTTGGTCATGTGATACTCTGATCCATGAAAGACTACTTTGGTGGATGAGTAAATCAGGAAATACACTGAGAGTATCATAAGCCTTTAAGAATCTTACTATTGGAATATTAAAATGAAATGGCTGATTAATTGCATGAACATATTTTAATATGGAATTAAGCTTCACTAGAAAAGCGGTGGCTGAGTGCTGGTGCATATTTAAGATTTCTATAGGTTCGTCCTGCAGGCCATTTGTCTTCTCATCTGTGTATTGCAAAACACAGGTTTATTACAAAGTGGTTCTGGTCCAATCAATATGTTAAATTAATTGTTTTCGTACACGTTTAGTGATAGTCACAAGCAGTATACACCATTCAAGTAAACAGTACCCGATCACATTTTGCTCTTCCTAGCAAAAGGAAATAGAAGAGTCTTCGGTAGCCTTTGACACTACCCATCCACAACTACAGTTTGAGGCAAATCAATCCAGGAAGCAAACAGTTCTGAGGAGAAAATCAGTGGCTCAAAGATGGGTGTGGGAGTCCTGATGAAGGGTCTAGGCCTGAAACGTCAACTGTTTACTCTTTTCCATAGATGCTGCCTGGCCTGCTGGGTTCCTCCAGCGTTTTGTATGTGTTGCTCAGATTTCCAGCGTCTGCAGATTTTCTCTAGTAGATGTGGGAGAATTGGATTTGAATCCCTGAGACATTGGCACCAATATTGGGGAAGGAGGAAGCTTTTCCAATGTGATGGCCTCCAGCTGAGCCATGCTGGGACCAGGGTCCTGGTGAATCTTGTGGTTAGGACTTCAACGTAATTAGTAGGTAGTGTTCAACAGTTTGGAAATGTGAGGAAAACCTAAAAGTGAAGGAGAATGGAGAAGAGGTTACAAAATACTTAAGAATAAAATAAATAAAAGTTTAGGAAGGGATAAGAATTTAACTGAAGGTGTTATATTTGAATGCACACAGAATATGGAATAAGGTAGATGATCTTGTAACACAGTTAAAAATTGGCAAGAATGACAGTGTGAGCAACACTGAGTCATGGCTGAAAGAAGATCGCAGTTGGGAGCTTGAAATCCAAGGATACGCATTGTATCAAAAGGACAGGTAGGGGGCAGAGATAGAAAATGAAAAAAATGAATCAAATCCTTAGAAAGGAGTAACAGAGGATCGGAGGAACTAGAGTGGTTTTGGGTACAGTTAGGAAACTGCAAGGGTAAAAAGACCTGATAGGAGTTATATACAGGCCTCCAAAAAGTAACCAGGATGTGGAGTATAAATTACAATGGGAGATAGAAAAGGCATGTAAAAAGAGCAATAATGGTCAGACTGGTTTTAAGGAAAAATCTTGCCTGACAAATCTGTTGGAATTCTTTGAGGAAGTAACAGGCAGGATAGACAAAGGAGAGTCAGTGGAAGTTGTTTTACTTAGATTTTCAAAAGGCCTTTGACAAGGTGCTGCAGGAGAGACTGCTAGATAAGATAAGAGCCCGTGGAATTACAGGAAAGATACGGGCATGGATAGAAGATCGTCTGACAGGCAGGATGCAAAGAATGGGAATAAAGGGGGCCTTTTCAGTCTGGCTGCCGGTGGCTAGCCAGGGAATAGCTTTTCCCTCTCAAACTCCAGGGTCAATTCTATCATATTATGATACTGCCTGCTAAGTATTCCTTTAACCTGAGCTCTTTCATGATATCTGTTGAGAATTTACTATTTCAGTAGTGTTTGAGTAATATTGTGAATATATTGTTTGATTAAGCATTCTTTGTTGTTTAGGTAATGTATTGCTGGTTATATGTATAACTACTTAAATAATATATGTAATTATACTGCCATGTGAAAACAAAACTAGACTCGTTATTCCTGGCTCTGTATCTTTGTTTTAATTAGTTTTATGTATTGGAGTTACAAAACATAACAAAATCTGGTTCTACGGGGCAGTGGTTTTGGGATGACTCCTTTTCACTTTATATGTCAATGATCTAGATGACAGAATTGATGGCTTTGTGGCCAAGTATGCAGACGATACAAAGATAGGTGGAGGGGCAGCTGAGGAAGTAGGGAGTCTGCAGAAGGATGTAGACAGATTGGGAGAATGGGCAAAGAAGTGGCAGATGGAATATAGTGAAGGGAAATGTATGGTCATGCAATTTGGTAGAAGGAATAAAGGTTGAGACTATTTTGCAAATGGGGAGAAAATTCAGACATCAGAGGTGCAAAGGGACTTGGGAGTCCTTGTGCAGGATTCCATAAAAGTTAATTTGCAGGTTGAGTCGGTGGTGAGGAAGGTAAATGCAATGTTAGCATTCATTTCAAGAGGGCTCCAATATAAAAGCAAGGATGTAATGCTGAGGCTTTATAAGGCATTAATCCAACCATGCTTCCTGTTGACAGGCACTTTCTGACACATGACATATCACAAAAGCAACCAGCTTTAACACATTATTCATTACCATATCAATGTTTTTAACAATGATAGTTATACATATCACAAAATTTTTGATAAACTAAATAGAGTGTATAATATTATTCTTCTAAACTGATTACAAAATCATTATTTTACATGGAGAGTTACATATCTCGGGGTTGTAGCACAATACAGCTACTTATAAGTTCATACTTATAAGTTCAAGGAATAAAATCCTGGTTAAAATGACACTACCAAACGCGTGCAACAGCTCACTGGTAGTTAAAAAAGTTAAGAAATAATGAGTTCAGGAAAAGAAATCTTTACTCAATAAGTGGTTGCAATGCAGAATATGCCAGGACAAGGAACAAGGAGAGAGCAAAAATGCGATCAGTGAGACAAAGGACAAAGGATCAGGGCAAGATGAGGGAACATATCTTGGCTGTCAATTCTAATAGATAGAAGGTTAGAATAGAATAAAGATCTGTGTAATTAGCTGGAATTTATCTAAATACCTGCCACAATTGAGTGTAAATCAGATTGCATTCTATCTGCCAATGCATGTACCTGTCATATACGAGGGGTAATTGATAAGTTCGTGGCCTAAGGTAGAAGGAATCAATTTTAGAAAACCTAGCACATTTATTTTTCCTACATTTACACACTTAGTCCAGCGGTCGTGGAGCATACGGATCCCTCCTTTGTAGAAATCAGCGTCTTGGACCTCCAGAAGTGGTCCACAGTAGGGGTGATTGATAAGTTTGTGGCCTAAGGCAGAAGGAGATGGGTTATTAACTTCAAATCTTCTGCATTTTCACTCATAGAGTTGAACTGAACGTGCATGTAACAAGAGCTGTATAACTCATCTCCTTCTACCTTAGGCCACGAACTTATCAATTACCCCTGCTGTGGACCACTTCTACAAAGAAGGGACCCGTATGCTCCACGACCGCTGGACTAAGTGTGTACATGTAGGAGGGGACTATGTTGAAAAATAAATGTGCTAGGTTTTCTAAAATTGACTCCTTCTACCTTATGCCACAAACTTATCAATCACCCCTCGTATCTGCATGGTATTTGACTTGCTATGATCAATGAAATTCCCAGCCGGGTGCAAACATTTTGAGGCAGTTTTATGACAGACTGTTGACAGCTGCTTTGAAATAATGTACACAAAATTAGTATGGATTCTGTTGGTCATCTCGCAGGAGACCTCTTCCACCAGCCTAGGCTACATTTGATCCTCAGTCCCTGAGAAAATACCACTATGACACCCAAGTCCTTTTTCATAGTTTTCAAATTTAAGTTGGTGAAGAAAAACAATAAAGGCACTCAGTTTGTTACAACAAAAATGAATAGAGATTATTGAATGAATTATAAGATGTGGCAGAGTCAAACACTTTCCATTCTTAAGAGCTGAATTTCATGTTTCTTGTACTGTATCATTGTGCTTTCTTATATAAATCTTGTAGTTGAAATTTGACACAAATTTTGAGCCTTTTTCAACCTGATACTGGAATTTATGTGGAAGGTATGAATGGTCATTGTTGAGAAATGGTCAGAATTACTGAAGAAGTTCTGAAGAGGGGTCTGGGCCCGAACCTTATTTATTTATTCATTTCCATAGATGCTGACTGACCTGCTAAGTTCCTCCAGCATTTTATGTGTGTTGCCAAGAATTACTGATTATTTTGCATTACTTTTAGAATGTGTGGATAGATAAGCAGCTGAAAGAAACAAGTAGAATGTGCACTGAGAGAAATAAAGAGAAGAAATATAGATGACAGGAAAAAGGAAATCAACCCTTGAATAAGCAAGTAAATCCATTGGATGCCACTGTAGTGTAAAATCAAAGTTTCATTATATTAATAGCTCTTGTATGATGACATTTCAGCTTTAGAACAGTAAATCAAAGTTCAAAGTAAGTTTATTATCAAAGTACATATATGTCGCCATATACAACCCTGAGATTCATTTTCTTGTGGGCATTCACAGTAAATACAACAAAACACAATAGAATCAATGAAAGACTGCACATGTCAAACAACCAGTGTGCAAAAGACAAGAGATGTGCAAACACAAAAGGAAAACTAGAAGAAAAAGAAGTAATAAGTATCAACAATTCGAGATAGAGTCCTTAAAAGTGAGTCCATAGGTTGTGGGAAAATTTCATCATGGGGGTGAGTGAAGTTATCCCTTGTGGTTCTAGAGTCTGATTGTTGAGGGGTAATGATTGTTCATGAACCTATTGGTAAGGGTCCTGAAGCCCCTGTACATCCTTCTTGGTGGCAGTAGTGAGTAGAGAGCATGGCCTGGATGGTGAGGTCCTTGATGATGGATGTGCTCAGTGGTGGAGGGGGCTTTACCCATTATTGATTGGACTATATCCTCTTCTTCCTGTAGGCTTTTCAAGAGTATTGTTTTTGTCTGTAGCAGGCTGTGATTCAACCAGTCAATAGACCCTCCACTACACATTTATAAAAGTTTATCCAAGTTTTAGATGACATGCCAAATACTTCACAGATTTCTAAGGAAATAGAGGCTCCGCCATGCTTTCTTTGTAATGGCACTTAAGTGCTGGACCCAGTGTTATCTGAAATGATTGCACTGAGGGCTTTAAAGTTGCTGACCATCTCCGCTTCTGAGTATAAAACGAGTGGGGCAAGGGGCAAAACCTAGTGGTACACCTGTGCTGTTGGAGATCATGGTGGAGATGTTGTTGCCAATCTGAATGGACTGGGGTCTGCAAGTGAGGCAATTGATAATCATGCTGCATAAGGAAGTATGAAGACCTAGGTCGTGGAGCTTATTGATTAGTGTTCAGTGACTGATAGTACTGAATGCCGAGCTGTAGTCAATGAAGAGCATCCTGATGTTTGCATCTTCACAGTCAAGATGTTCTCGTGTTCACTGTGTTTTTAAGTATATATCTCATCAAGTTGCTGGTGAAGATGTTTGCTGTTTTAAGCTGAGAGCAGCAAGTTTAAAATAAGGCTCTATGTTTGGAAGTGTTTGCACATGGGACAATGGAATAGGCATGATGTGGATTAGCAAATTACTGTGAGCAAGATTTAGAATCTATAGCCTTAGATCATTGGACAGGGAGAAGAATTTTCCCAATCACAGCAAGATTCACTATGTGATGATTTAAATTTTGTGTGCTTGCCAATACTTTTGACACACTTGTAACATTTTTCCCAAGTGCTCCGTATTCTTAATTAGTGCCTTTAATCATCACAGAAGGATTGACTAGACAGGAGGCAAAAGAGAGAACACCATGTCATTCTGTATTAATTAATCGTTTGACCCAGCTAATTCAATCCTCAGGCAAAACTTCTGACTGATTCTCATAGTTACATTGAACACTTAATTAGTGATTAAACACTTGCTAACCAGGATTGTTCTGCATCAAATAATCTTTTACCACTACCTTCCATGGAGCACATTTTGATGGAATACATAAGCATAACATAAAAGCAGAAAATACACTGCAAATACCCAGCATATTCTATAGTTGGTCAGCATGAGTAGAGAGAGAAAAACAGGTGACATGTCTTGTCATGGCCTTTCATCAGTAGGCTAATCTGAATATTCAGGACGGACAAACTATTAGAAATCATCCAAGGGGATAAGACTGATTGAAATTGTTACCTAATTTGACATGTTTTATTAATATTATAAACATCTTGACCTCCCACTCTACCGCACTATGACCTTGCACCTTATTGTCTATCTGCACTGCACTTTCCCTGTAATTGTAACACTTCATCTCATGTACTCTTGCTATTGTTTTACCTTGTAGTGACTCAATGCACTGTGCAATGAATGACCAACACGCAAGACAGGTTTTTCACTGTACCTTGGTAGATATGACAATGTTAAACTAATTTACCAAGCTATCAATACCCATGTTACATTCTAAAAAGGAGAGCATTGCAATACCAGAAGTACATGCTAGCATCTCTGCTGCAGACTGATGTGGTTTAACAAACACTCTTCTTAAGAAGATGGACTCTTGTATCATGGCTTTTTAGATAAGGTATTGTGGCTAGCCATTAAAAGCTCTCCAAAATGGCCTTGCAAACCATTTAATTCAGGGACCATAAAAGATGGGCAAAAAATTCTGGTCTTGCTGGCATCATCCTCATCCAGTGAATGGATAATAAACATTAAAATATTGTGCTTACTGAAAATTATGCAGAACACTAAATTTTGAATGCAAATTTACTTAGAAATAAAGCAACATATGAAATCTAAGTCTGACATTGATTACAGTCAATGGGATGCTGCACTCAGTGGAAGGGGGAGCGGGTCGAGGAATGGTGACCTTCAGTGTAGCATTTCTTCTCCAGCTGTTTGGCACTGGATTTACCCTCAACTATTGTAATCTGTTGTAAAATCAAATTTTTTAATACCTTTATTAATGTACGTACTTTTTTGAGTTTGATGGGAGACTGTAAATATTATCAATAGCATCATGCCTTTTTTTAGATTACCTGCTTCTATATTTTAGAGGCCATTTTTTGACATACTGTAGTATGGAATTCTATTTTGATTGCATTGTTGCCTCAAATATTTTGCATGTTTTCACTGCAAAATTTTAGGGGAAGACAACATCCTACAGAAACATGTTTGAATCAATACGTTTAGATGGTCTAGACTGTATCCTGTCAATATAGGTGTTGAACCATTTAGAATATAGTAAAAAGGGAACTAACACTTATATTAAGCCCAAACTGGAAATTGATATACCTGAGCCCAAAGGGTATGGGCTCAGTAATAGGGATTAGTAAGATTTGGAAAAAAACAGGAGCTGATTCTGCTTACGTATAAAATGTTATTGATTCTGTGTCTGACCTGATGCCAAGTTATACTTTATATTTTAATTTAGGGCTTCACGTAACAAATCTGAGAAAAAGAGACGTGATCAGTTCAATGTCCTTATTAAAGAACTCAGTGTCATGCTTCCAGGCAGCATCCGTAAGCTGGATAAGTCTACAGTGCTCCAGAAAACAATAAACTTTTTACAAAAGCACAACGGTAAGTTCTAACTGAAGTATTCAAAGTTAAAATTTGTCAAAACTTTTGAAGCCACCATTCCTTGCATCTTTTCTCGGCTAAGTAGGTAATAGCGTGGTACCTAGTCAGGGAGACTAGAGGAATTCTGGATTTAATGCCTGGCCTATGCTAGGAATTACAAGTTTAAAACAGTACTTGAAGACTTTCTCTCTCACTTTTGAACTTTGAAAAATGGAAAAAACAAAACAGTATATAGCATATTTTGGCTGTTACAACAGGAATGTTGCTAAGCTCTACGGGTGGAACAGCAGGGTGCAGTGTCATATCAACAATTCCACATGCCATCATTCTGAAATTTGGTCATCTACTAAAATAAAATTTCTGAGCAACCTAGATCAGTAAACATTCTGTGCTATCATTCTTAATGCTTTAGCAAGGGATGAACCTCATGGCAACTAAGAAGATTCAAATGCGAGTGGATAGAATGGTTCGTGAGAATGGTGAATCAGCCCCGGTCACCAGTCCACCATTTACTGTTATATTATATTAAATTAAATTATTAAAATTGTTAGAGTGTGAATGCCTGTGAATGGGCTGAATCAAGCTGGTTGTGCCTGTTGGTTCTGAGGGTAACTAGCAGCATTCAGCTAAGTCCTACACTTGCATCAACATACAACATACAGGTCTGAGACATGCTGAGTGACCAACTCAATGTAAATTCCAGCGATGTAGCTGATTAGACTGTCATTTTGCAGTATTTCACTGGGGTATCTACCTCTCTGATTCTGTTCTAGATTTGGTGTAGGAGAAGTGACTCCATTGATTTGAATGGCGATATCTGCCCGCATTGATTTGATGGGAAATTGCAAAGTTCAGTTTTTTTGGTTAACTCTATTTAATACTTTGAATATTTTTAAAACATTAATAAAGTTGACATTTTATTATTTATTATTAATTTATTTTCAATTGCTTAAAGCAGTTGTAAACGTTCTCAAAAGCCTCTAAATATACGATGTTTATAAAAAGTATTCATCCCTGTAAGTTTTCATGTTTTATTGTTTTACAACATTGAATCACAATGGATTTAATTTGGCTTTCTTGACACTAATCAACAGAAAAAGACTCTTTTGTGTCAAAGTTAAAACAGATCTCTACAGAATGATCTAAATTAATTACAAACGTAAAACACAAAATAATTGATTGCATAAATATTCACCCCCTTTAATACAACACACCAAATTATTACTGATGCAGCTAATTGGTTTTAGAAGTCACATAATTAGTTAAATGGAGATCACCATGTGCGGTCAAGATGTTTCAATTGATTGTAGTAAAAATACACCTGTATCTGGAAGGCCTAGCTGCTGGTGAGTCAGTATCCTCGCAAAAACTACATGCTGAAGACAAAAGAACATACCAAGCAACTCCGCGAAAACGTTATTGAAAAGCACAAGTCAGGAGATGGATACAAGAAAATTTCCAATTCACTGAATATCCCTTGGAGTACAGTGAAGTCAATCATCAAGAAATGGAAAGAATATGCCACAGTTGTAAATCTACCTAGGGCAGGCCGTCCTCAAAAACTGAGTGACTGTGAAAGAAAGGGACACCAAGAGACCTATGACAACTCTGGAGAGGTTATAAGATTCAGTGGCTGAGAAGGGAGAGATTGCGCATAGAACAACTGTTGCCCGGGTGCTTCACCAGTCGCAGCTTTACAGGAGAGTGGCAAAGAGAAAGCCTCTGTTGAAAATAACTCACATGAAATCTCAGCTAAAGTTTTCCAGAAAGCAAATGGGAGACTCTGAAGTCAGCTGGAAGAAGGTTCTATGGTCTGATGAAACCAAAATTGAGCTTTTTGGCCATCAGACTAAATGCTATGTTTGGCATAAGCCTAACACCGCACATTATCAAAATCACACCATCCTTACCATGAAGCGTGGTGGTGGCTGGATCATGTTGTGGAGATGCTTCATTGCAGCAGGCCCTAGAAGGCTTGAGAAGGTAGAGGGTAAAATGAATGCAGCAAATTACAAGGAATTCCTGGAGAAAACGCTATGCAGTCTGCAAGAGAACTGCGACTTGGGAGAAGATTTGTTTTCCAGCAAGACAATGCCCCAAGCATAAAGCTAAAACTACACAGGAATGGCTTAAGAACAACAAAGTTAATGTCCTGAAGTGGCCAAGACAGAGTTCAGACCTCAATCCAATGGAGAATTTGTGGCTGGACCTGAAAAGGGCTGTTAATACATGATCCCCATCTTGAGCAGTTTTGTAAAGAAGAATGAGGAAAAATTGCAGCGTTTAGATGTGAAAACCTGATGGAGAGCTATCCACAGAGATTCAAGGCTGTAACTGCTTTCAAAGGTGCATCTACTAAATACTGACTTGAAGGGAGTGAGTCATTATGCAATCAATTATTTTGTGTTTAATAATTGTAATAAATTCAGACCAATTTGTAGAAATTTGTTTTCACTTTGACGTGAGTATTTTCTGTTGATCAGTGTCCAAAAAAAGCCAAATTAAATCCGCTGTGATTCAGTGTTGTTAAACAATAAAACCTGAAAACTTCCAAGGTGGTGAATACTTTTTATAGGTTCTGTAAAACATTTAAAATCTGCTTAAGACATAGCCTTCAACTTTGTCAGAAGATGACACTTTGCCCTCAGGTCTGCGTCCTGACAAAAACCTAACTGCCAGAAACTGAAACAATCTGCCGCTCCACCAGATGAATGAGAACCTCTCAACAAATTTGGGTCTCACACAGCAATCCTTGATTCCTTGACTACTGGTGAGGAATTGTTTGGAAATATGATTTGTTCCATGCAGACATGCTGGGATTTCTCAGGAAAGTCCAACTCAGTGTATTTTAAAAGTGGAAGATAAAAATGAAAATATTGCCATGGATTCGCATTGGGCTTGCTGCTGCACTGTTGCTTTGTCTTGAAAGCCCAAGGCACAGTATGAAAGGAACAGAACAGACCTTGTATGGAAAATCTACTCAGAGGTCTTTGTTCCACTGACTTGCCAGTTCATAGATTGCAAGGAATGAGATTAGTGTAGGCAGATCCTGAGGTGGGACTGTTACTCATGAGAGAGAATCAGCACTTTAAAGGTGAGGTGGCAGCATCAAGATAAGTGGATGTGATCAGCTGCTACTAATGTGCTGAAGTCAGTTGCCCATGAGGAGATTGGGGCTGACATCTGGTGGTGTGAAGTGGTCTGGAGTCAAATTCAAAACAGGGTATAATGATGATGATTGTAAGGGGTCTCAGCATGGGGTGAATAAATAGCTGAAAGGATACCTACCTGCATCTCTGTCAAACAAGGTCTCTCGATGAGGCAGGTCTTAAAACCATTGTAACCATTCAACTGAGTTTAATAGAAGTGGTGTCCAGATGTACATATTATGTCACCACTGCACAAGTCCAAATATTTCTACACATTTTCTTTAATTTATTGAGATACAGTGCAGAATAGGCCCTTCGAGCTCTGTTGCCCGGCAATCCCCCAGTGTACTCCTAGCCTAACCACAGGCCAATTTACAGTGACCAATTAACCTACCAACTGGTACGTCTTTGGACTGTGGGAGGACCACCCACCCAGAAGAAACCTACAGGGTCACAGGGAGAACTACTCACAGGCAGTGGTGGGAATCGAACTCGTGTCACTGGTTTTATAAAGCATCATGCTAACCACTACACTACCATGCCACCCCATGTGCTTCTGTGATAGAATCTTACATTGAGTCTGATATGGAATATGAGATTCCATAAAAGAACTGTAGAAATTTCTATGATTTTGTAAAAAAGGAAAAGATTAGTGAATGAATACAGGGTTCTTTTATAGATAAATGAGGGAATTAACGATGGGGAATAGGAAACGGCAGAGAAATTAAACAATTACTTCATGGAAGAAGTTTTTTTTTAAAAAATAGCCAAAACTATTAGAGAGCTAATAGGAATGAGGAAATGATGTGAGTATAGTATCAGTAAAAATATATGGAAGTTGATGGGACTTCCATCAAAGTTTATGCTTCAAAGTAAATTTATTATCAAAGTATGTATATGTTAGTATATACTACCTTGAAATTTATTTTCGTTCTGGCATTTACAGGAGAAAAATAAATACAATAGAATTTTCTGAAAAAATATACATAATTTTTGGCTCCCCCTTCCCTCTTCTTCTATTCCCCACACAGGTCTCTTATTTCTTCTAATCTGCCGATCACCTCCCCAGGGTCCCCTCCTCCTTTCCTTTCTCCTGTGGCCCACTCTCTTCTCCTATCAGATTCCTTCCTGTCCAGCCCTTTATCTTTCCCACCCACCTGGCTTGACCTATTGCCTCCTAGCTATCCTCCTTCCCCTCTCCCCACAATCTATTCTGGCATCTTCTCCCTTCCTTTTCAGTCCTGAAGAAGAGTCTCGGCCTGAAACATTCACTGTTTGTTCATTTCCATGGATGCTGCCTGACCTACTGAGTTTCTCCAGCATTGTGTGTGTATTACTTTGTATTTCCAGCATCTGCAGAATTTAATGTGTTAAAGGTTAACAATAAATATTCAAAAGAAGCCAAACAATGCAAAGAAAAATAATGCTGAGAAGTAAAGAGTCCTTGAAAGTCAGTTTGTAGATCATAGGATCAGTTCAGAGAAGTGGTGAATGAAATTATCCTTGTCGGATCTGAAGCCATATGTTTGTCGGGTAGTAACTGTTCCTGAATCTGGAGGTGTTAGACTCCTTATCCATCAGTCCAGCAATGTTTTGGACATAACATTCCTTTGACTTGTAAAGAACAATTAATATTACATTTAAGCAATAAGCCAAAATGCAAAAAAGAATCCATCAAGCCAATTTGACAGACACCAAGAAAGAACTCATTAACCAAGTTCTCAAAGTGACCAACAGACATTTAGTCATTTCCAGACATCCTCATGTTAATGGTGTTTGAGGAATCCAGCTGCTATTGGCAAACATTAGATATTAAAAAATCTATCGTATTTACCTTGTAGAGACACTATCCATACTGTGAGTTCATAAAGAGCTAAGTTGTCATTTTGAACTGTTCAGACATTCATTGAATGTTTTCTAAAATTTAATACAATGAACAGATACACATTTTCACAGAGAATGTTTATTAGTTTTTAGCTATTGGTGTGTGATGGTATTGGGTTTGCTGAACGCAAGGTTCTAAATTCAAATGAAGATCTTAGGTCTTATCCAATACAGATAGCTCAAGATTCCCTCACTAAAGGGAGATTATACTGTAGTTACCTACTCTTCAAAGATGAGTTCATGTCCCTGTTTATCCTCCATGCGGAGATTAGCTGCATGCACCCCCTATTTTAGTGGCAGGCCCCACATACTACCAAGGAGGAGATACTTCCAGCTAAGGAAGTAGTTTAAACACCATTCATTTACCTTTAGTGATACATGTTTAAAGTTAGACAAAGTTCTTAAAGCACATTTAAAACTCACAGAGGATTTTGATCTTATAAAAGGTTTACAAATTGCAAACAATTTCTGAAACACTAAGTATTTCCAAATCACAGGTACAATTTCTATAAGCTAAAAAGACTTTCCCACAAGGTGCAGATAAACAAATTGTCCATCGCAGAAATCAAAGTCTGAGGAATAGACTCTAATTCACTCCATCATCTTGTTGTTCTTCTTGATGTTTTCTTAGATTCATACTGATATCTTTTCAAATACCTTTTCCCACAGGTAATCTAAACACTTCTGGGGATAGAGCTCCCAGATACCCATAATTAATGCATGAAGCTGACGCTTTGAGTACACAAACCTTTCAACTATGAACGAATCAGCTATTTGATGTGCTAAGCAGTTGTATCAATCTAGTCTGCAAGCTTCCTTGAACTAAACAGCTTAGCCAATGTTGTCTGATTTAATACAAGCCAATTAGCATAACACCATTGTCTTACAACTGCATCCCTTTAGCAGTCAGCCTCATGCTATTGGCCAGCATCCTCTTCTCTATAAACAGAGCTGTTTGTTTGCAAAGCTACCCTTTTAACTTCAAACTGTTTATTGCTTACCATTTACATTAAGAACTGAAGACTGGTTCCCGTTTAAAACAACATGCTAAACAAAGAATATTGGTTGGAAGTTTAACTTACTTTAAAACAACCCATTGATTTTTAGAAGCATCAGCTGCTGTGTACAAAGTTGTGCTTGGAAAGAAAGGAATGCCTACTGGCCCTGGACAGTAAATATCCATCACAGATAGATGCGGATGTCAATGTCAAGGAGAGCATTTAAAAGTTTTTAAACAAATAAAAAATATGCTGCAACAATGTTAATAGAAGCATTAAAGTAAAATACTAAAGCTACTCATATTCCTCTTTAGAGACTTCAGCACAGAGAGAAACCAGTATCATCCAGCATAACTGGAAGCCTTCATTTCTGAGCAATGAGGAATTCACACAACTGATGTTAGAGGTACCTCATGAAAATGTATTTCCAGACCAGCATCCAGTCAGTTTGCTTCATATGATTTAATCTGACAATGTTTTTCTTTAATGGTGTTGGCATGAAACTGCATGTACATGCAGTGTGGATTAGGTGCTAAGACCAGTACTGATTCATTTCCCTGTTTGCTTCTTTCTGGTCGGGCCTGACACTGGATTCAGACTGGAGTCGAAGAATAATTACAATATCTCAATAGTCAGTGCTATGATGTATTACTCTGGTACACCTAGCCATCACTTAAAATAATCTGTAGAGAATAAAATATATTGTGCATTTGATTTGGAAAAATACACATTTATTTACAACATATTAAATGTGCAGGAATTCATAATGTAAGTTTCTGTTTTAAAATTAATTCAGATAAATGTGTTTTGGAAAAGTTGCTGTTTATAAACAATTTCTTAATATTGTTTACGATCTAATAGAGATAAGTTATTGTAATTCTAAAAGTATAAAGATACAGTCAGTTTTATTGGAAAATATTATTTTCTATTATTTTGTGTTGTATTCTACAGGCATTGGACGGGTTCTTCATAGCTCTAACAACAGATGGAAATATAATTTATGTTTCTGATAGTGTCACACCTCTACTTGGGCATTTACCTGTGAGTATATTAATATTAAAGAGCATTTTCTGTTAAATACAACCGTATATCTTCTTGTTATGAAAATCTCCTTCTATAATTCAAAAACAAAACAAATAGAGTTTTGAAACTACATTTTAAAAATGTCTTATTTAGGGAGCACCATCTGGGCAAGCCTCATTATTCTAGAGTGATACACTTATCATGTTAAAATCTACGCAATAATTTCTGATTGTTTTAAAATTAGTTCAGAAACATAATAATGCAAATGCTGAAATATGATAAAAAGCAGAAATTACTGGAAATGCTGTGCAGATTAAACAACATGGAGAGAGAAAAAGAGTTAAAATATTGATGAGAAATGTTATCTTGATTCCTCTCTTGCCAATGCAGACTGACTTGCTCAGAATTTCCTGTTTTTTACTTTAAAATAATTCAGTTTTTTAGGATTCCCTAACAATTTTCAGAATATAGATATATCACTTATCTTTGACCATGTGGTAAAATCATTTTGGGTTAGATAGTATTACAAATTAAAACACCTTCAAAGTCTGTACGATTCAAATCCTATCTGCAAGCACCTGGCCTGCAGCCTTGAAATTTATGGCTCTTCAAGTACATGTCCAAATATTTTTTATATGTGATAAGGTTTTTTTTTGTGCCTTGCAAACCTTCTAGACAGCAAGTCCTTCTGGCTGAGAAAGCTTTTTTCCCCATTAAAGTCCTTCTATCAACTATTTTAAATCGACATTATGAATCCTTCTGCTCTGTGTAGACCCCTCAATTTTGTACACCTCAGTTAATCTCCACTCAGTCTGCTCTGTTACAAGGATGACAATTCTAGTTTATCTGATCTTTTCTCTTAGCTATAGCCTTATTGGAATATTTTTATAAATTTTCTCTGCACCCAGTCCTGGGTTACCATGTCCTTGATTCAATGTTGGGATCAATCTGTATCTCGTGTTCAATTTAAGGATAACTAGTGTTCTACTTAATGCAAAACCTCTCTGTTCTTTGTTCACTGCTTTGGCTCTAATAAAGCTTTGCATCCTTTATTCCCTTTTGTCACTATATTGACATCTGCTCTGTTCCTCCGCACCTTTGAAAATATCCTCCCTCTTACTGTACAGACCCTCGGCCTGTTGATCCTCCCCAAATGCATCACCTCAAACTTCCCTGGATTAAATTCCATCTGCCGCTTTCTTGCAGAAATAACCAGAATATTTATGTCTTCCTGTATTTGCAAGCTTTCCTATTACACTTTTGTATCTTCTACAAACTTCTTTAAAATGCCTTTTAAATTTATATGTAACTCATTAATATTTATCACAACAGAGCTAAGCTGTGTGGAATTTCACTGGTAACTGCCTTTGCTGTCGCAAAAGCAAAGCATCCACCATTACTACTTGCTTCCTGCAACTGATCCAGTTTTGGAATCTGACTTGCCACTGTAGCCAGGATTCACTGTTTTGATCACTGTGTTGTGTAGAAATATTTGCAGATATCCTCGTAAACTATATCAAACGCTCTGCCCTCATCAACCCTCCTTGTTATCTCCTCCAAGAATTTAATCAAGTTAGTCAGACACCATGTTCCATGCTGACTGTTTCTACATCTTTTTTTTTCACCTATCTAAAAGAAGGTTTATACTGTCCCTGAGAATAGATTCCAGTAATTTGTCCATCATAGAAATCAAACTAATTGGCATCTAATTACTTGGCTTATTCCTTTTTTGAAAAAAAGGTACACCATAACATTCCTCCAGTCATCTGGCATCACAACTGTAGCCAGAGATAATTGAAAAACTGTAGTCAGGGCCATTTCAGTTTTTTCCCTTGCTTCTACAAACAGCCTTGGGTGATATTTCATCCTTCAGTCCTTCAGTCAGAGATCTTTTAAAAGTTTGCAGTTTCCTTTATAGTTTTAAAGTCAATTTTTTGATTAATGACATATAAAGCCATACGGTTAGAAAATATTTCAGATTCTATTCTTCACAGATACAAGTAAATATTTTTGGAAGGATAGAACACAACTATTTACTCCACTCCACATTCACCAAACAAAATATTCAAGCTACTATAACATTTACACAAAATGATATTTTATCAATACTGATGTTAACTTTTTTTTTCTTTCTTCTAGTCTGATATTATCGATCAGAATTTATTAAACTTCCTCCCAGAGCAGGAGCACAGAGAAATATATAAATTGCTATCCTCTCATACTTTGACAACAGATACTACTTTGCCAGACTACTTAAACTGTGAGTTTCTGTATACACAACAATGATGTAACCCGTTATTTTCATGATTAGCCCTCGCCTTTTGTACAGTATCCGCTAAATTAAACCTTTCCAAGGTGAGGTTGCAACAGAAGAAAAAGAATTGAGGGTGAGAGGAAAGGGACTGGTGTACAGTTAGAGATTTGGGTGCCATTTGATAACACAAGCTGAAGTGGTTTTGGGGGTGTGGAGTAATTCCAGAAAGCAGCAATAGATCATCCTTGATTGAGGAAAAATTTAAAACTAGAAAGGGAACATTTCAGAGAGTAAATAAAACAATTTCAGCTTTTCAAATGTATTGAATTTTACTAAACTGGATTTTGGAAGTGGAATATCACTAATGTATTACACATTGAGCACAAATGTCCAAGGAATAATTTCTGAACCAAAATGTCTTGCTGATAACTGGATGTGGAACAAATTCTCAGTTCAGGATCATGTATGCAAATTGTATCAATTCAGGCTGACCTAATGATAAAGTAATAATTAGTTATAGAGTTATTGAACACTACAGCACAGAAACAGGCCCTTCGGCCCATCTAGTCCATGCTGAATCATTATTCTGCTTAGTCCATCAACCTGCATCCGGACCATAGTTCTCTATACCCCTCCATCCCTGTACCTATCCAAATTTCTCTTAAATGTTGAAATTGACTCTGCATCCATCACTTGCGCTGGCAGCTCGTTCCACACTCTCACCATCCTCTGAGTGAAGAAATTCCCTCTCATGTTCCCCTTAAACATTTCACCTTTTACCCTTAACCCATGGCCTCAAGTTGTAGTCTCACACGACTTCTGTGGAAAATGCCTGCTTGCATTTACGCTATTTGTACACCTTTATCAAATCTCTCCTCAATCTTCTGGGCTCTAGGAGATGAAGTCCCAACCTATTCAACCTTTCCCCATAACTCGGGTCCTCAAGTCCCAGCAACATGCTTGTAATTTTTCTCTGAACTCTTTTAATCTCATATACATCTTTCCTGTGGGCACATGACCAAAACTGCACGCAATACTCCAAGTTAGGTCTCACCAATGTCTTAAACAATTTCCAAGATAACATCCCAACTCCTGTACTCAATACTTAGATTTATGAAGGACAATGTTCCAAAAGCTTTCTTAATGAATCTATTATTCGCAGATTCCCTTGTTCTGCCACACTGCTCAGTGCCCTACCACTCACTGTGTAAGACCTACAACGGTTCATCCTCCCAAACTGTAACACCTCACACTAGTCTGCTTTAAATTCCATCTGCCACTTATCAGCCCATTTTTCCAGCTAGTTCAGATCCCGCCGCAAGCTTTGATACCTCCCAGTCCTACACCCCCAATCTTGGTGTCATTCACAAATTTGCTGATCCAGTTTACCACATTATCATACAGATCCTTGATATAGATGACAAACAACAAAGAACTCAGCACTGATCTCTGTGGCACACCACTAGTCACAGACCTCCAGTCAGAGAGGTAACTGTCTACTACCACTCTGAACCTCCTTGACCAAACACCCATGCAGGACATTGTCAAAGATCTTGCTAAAGTCCATGTAGGCAACATCCACTGCCTTACCTTTATCAACTTTCTTGGTAACTTCCTTGAAAAACCCTTTAGATTGTTCTATTGCAACATCTCTTAAGCTTATCAGGTACCCCATTTGTTCCTACCTGACTATATCTGCCATGCGCCTCCTTTTTCTTAACCAGGGCCTCAATATCTCTCAAAAACCAAGGTTCCCTAAAATTGTTACCCTTGCCTTTTATTCTGACAGGAACATACAGACTCTGTACTCTCAAAATTTCACCTTTCAAAGCCTTCCACTTAGCAAGCACACCTTTTCCAGAAAGCAAATTGTCCCCATCCACACTTACCATGTCTTTGCTGATACCATCAAAATTGGCCCTCCTCCAATTTAGAATCTCAACCTGAGGACCAGACCTATCTTTTTCCATAAATACCTTGAAACTAATATCATTATGATCACTAGCTGCACAGTGTTCAACTACACCAATTTCTGTCATTTGCCTTGTCTCATTCCCAAATAGGAGATCTAGTATCACACTCTCTCTAGTTGGGATTTCTCCATACCGATTAAGGAAACTTTCTTGAACACATTTTGATAAACTCTCTCCTATTCAGCCCTTTTATAGTGTGGGAGATCCAGTCAATATTTGGAAAGTTAAAGTCACCTACCATCACAACTCAACGAAGCGGTTCCCCAATCTGCATCGGGTTTCACCAATGTAGAGGAGGCCGCACTGGGAGCACCGGATGCGATAGATAACCCCAACAGACCTCACTTGGAAGTACTGTTTGCGGCCCTGAATGGTGGCAAGGGAAGAGGTGTAGGAACGGGGGTAGCACTTGCACTTACAGGGATAAGTGCCAGGTGGGAGATCCGTGGGGAGGGACGTGTGGACCAGGGAGTCGCAGAGGGACCGATCCCTGCAGAAGGTGGAGAGGGGTGGAGAGGGAAAGATGTGCTTAGTGGTGGGGTCCTGTTGAAGGTGGCGGAAGTTGTGGAGGATAATGTGCTGGATCTGGAGGCTGGTGGGGTGGTAGGTGAGGACAAGGGGAACTCTGTCCCTGTTGTGGTTGCGGGAGGATGGGGTGAGAGCAGAAGTGCGGGAAATGGAGGAGATGTGGGTGAGGGCATCATTGATGACAGCAGAAGGGAAACCACAATCCTTAAAGAAAGAGGACATTTGAGATGTCCTGGAACGGAAAACCTCATCCCCGGAGCAGATGCAGCAGAGACGGAGGAACTGGGAATAGGGAATGGCATTTTTGCATGTGGCGGGGTGGGAAGAGGTATAGTTGAGGTAGTTATGAGAGTCAGTGGGCTTGTAGAAGATGTCAGTGGACAGTCTGTCTCCAGAGATGGAGACCGAGAGATAGACCAAGTGAATTTGAGGGCTGGGTGGAAGTTAGAAGTAAAGTCGATGAAATTGAACAGCTCAGCATGGGTGCAGGAAGCAGCACCAAGTAGTCGTCAATGTACCGAAGGAAAAGTTGGGGAGCAGTACCAGAATAGGTTTGGAGCACAGACTGTTCCACATAACCAATGAAGAGGCAGGCATAGCTAGGGCCCATGAGAGTTCCCATAGCTACACCATTGGTCTGGAGAAAGTGGGAAGAGCCAAAAGGGAAGTTATTGAGTGTGAGAACCAGTTCCACCAACCGGAGGAGGGTAGTGGTGGTGGGGAACTGGTGAGGTCTATTATCCAGAAAGTAGCGGAGGCCTTCTTGATGGGGAATGGAGGTGTATAGGGATTGGACATCCATAGTGAAAATGAAGCGGTTGGGACCGGGGAACTGGAAGTTTTTGAAGAGGTGGAGGGCATGGGATGTATCCTGGATGTAGCTGGGGAGGGACTGAACTATGGGTGACAAAATGGAGTCCAGGTAGGCAGATACAAGTTCGGTGGGACAGGAGCAGGCAGAAACTATGGGTCTACCGGGACAGTCCGGCTTGTGGATCTTGGGGAGGAGGTAAAACCCAGCGGTACGCGGTGGGGGAATTATAAGTTTAGCGGCTGAGGATGGAAGGTCTCCAGAGTTGACAAGGGCAGTGATGGTACGGTCATCTATTGCATCCGGTGCTCCCGGTGCGGCCTCCTCTACATCGGTGAAACCTGACGCAGATTGGGGGACTGCTTTGTCGAGCACCTCCGCTCTGTCCGCCATAACAGACAGGATCTCCCAGTAGCCACCCACTTCAACTCTGCTTCCCACTCCCATTCAGATATGTCCATACATGGCCTCCTCTACTGCCATGATGAGGCTAAACTCAGGTTGGAGGAGCAACACCTCATATACCGTCTAGGTAGTCTCCAGCCCCTTGGTATGAACAGAATTCTCCAACTTGCGGTAATTCCCTCCCCCTCCCTTTCCCTATCCCTATGTCACTCTGCCCCCTCCCCCAGCTGCCTACCACCTCCCTCTTGGTTCCGCCTCCTTCTACTACCCATTGTATTTTCCCCTATTCTTTCTTCACCTTTCCTGCCTATCATCTCCCTGCTTCCCTTTCCCCACCCCTTTATCTTTCCCTTTACTGGTTTTTCACCTGGAACCTACCATCCTTCCCACCCTCCCCCACGTTCTTTATAGGGCCTCTGCCTCTTCCCCCTACAGTCCTGACGAAGGGTTCCGGCCCGAAACGTCGACCGATCTTTTCCACAGATGCTACCCGACCTGCTGAGTTCCTCCAGCGTGTTGTGAGTGTTACCATGCTCAACCTTTTGATTCCTGACTTTGTATGTAGGCTTAATGACATCTTTCTCCACAAGCACTCCACTGTCTGCACTGGCAGTCTGGTTCCCATCTCCCTGCAACTCTGGTTTAACTACCCCCCCCCACCCCCCCACTCCCATGCAGCCCTGGCAACTCTTCCCACAAAGATATTACAGTTCTGGTGCAAACCGCTCATCTGTACCGGTTCCACCTTCTTTGGAAGAAAGCCTAATGATCCAAAAATCTGAAACCCTCCCTTCTACACCATCTCTGTAGCCATGTGTTAAAGTGCCTAAACTTCCTCTTTCTGATCTCACTAGCACGTGGCACCATAGCAATCCTGAGAACACAGCCCTGGTGATCCTGTCCTTTAACTTAACACCTAACTCCCTGAACTCACTTCGCAGGACCTTGTCACCCCTCCAACCTCTGTCATTCGTGCCGATATGGACCACGACTTCTAGCTGCTCACCTTCGGACTTAAGAATGCTGGGGACTGCATCTGAGATGTCCATGACCCTGGCATCTGGGAGGCAACATACCATCTGGGAATCTTGTTCTCGTTCACAAAATCTGCTTTCTGTTTTCTTACCCAGCAAATCCCTCACCATGACAACTCGCTTCTTCCCACCCCCTTTCCCTTCTGAGGCGCAGAGCCTGCCTTAGTGCCAGAGACCTGGCTGTTATGGCATTCCAATGCTGGGTCATCCCAACCCCAACGTTCTCCAAAGCGGTATACCTGTTGTTGAGGAGGATGGCCATAGGAGTATTCTGCATTGGCTGTTTAATCTCTTTCCCCTTCCTGACAGTCCACTAATTGCCTGTGTCCTGCACCTTGGGTGTAACTACCTCTCAGTCTGTCCATTCTATCAACCCCTCAGCCTCCCGAGTGATCCAGTGTTCATCCAGTTCCAGCTCCAACTCTTGAACACTGTCTGTTAGAAGCTGCTGCCGGATGCACTTCAGGCAGCTGTTCTCATCAGGGACACTGTGGGTCTCCATGACTTCCCATATCCCGCAAGAGGAGCACTCCACCATCCTGTCTGACATCCCCACTGTTCGAAATGTGCAAGAAGAAAGAAAGAAAGAATAAATAATGAAAAAAAATCTACCACTGGCCTAGGCCTTTCCTCACTGGAACCTTAACTCCCCACTCTTACACTGCCCCACTCCCACAAAGGCCACTTCGCTTAAACCTAACCTTTTTATTGGATCTTACCAAGTGGCTAATAATGCACAATCCAATGTCTTCTCTGGGACTGTGGCATGCAAAATGTACCAGTTGCCCCTGCTTGCTTCTTTTAAACTATCTGTCCGTCTGTGCAAATCTAATGTCTCCTCAGGAACCGTGGTGTGCAAAATGTTCCAACTGTCCCTGCCCGCTACTTTCAAACTCTTTCTTCCCCTGTCCAATCTAAGGTCCCTTGGGAAGTGTAGTATGCAAAATGTGCCAACTACCCCCACTGGCTTTAATCTATTACTCTTCACAATTACATATACTGTAAACGTGTGGGAATGGGGTGACAGATAGAACTGGAGACAGGGTTATATTGTTGTTGACTTGTTAATAATGAGCAGTAGGAAATTTCATTGCAACCATAATTCAGTTTACTATAGGATTGGGATTGATGTTATTACCAGTGGCTTTGGGGCTGATGATGCTATAAAGAGATTCATTAAGAACTGCAGCCCACTAAAGTGAGCCTTGATGAAGAAAAAACATGAAATGGGATGAAGCATTAAAGGGAACAATTGAGGTGATGGAGATGCAATATGAGTAAATGAAGACCTGTTGATGTGATTTGGTTTTCCTAGCTCCTGGGGAGCTGTACTTTTCCAGCTTCTACCAAGAGGAAAAGGGAGTTCAGGCCCATTAAGTTATTCCTGTATCCCCAAGAACTCATTACACCATAAGACATAGGGACAGAATTAGGCCACTTGGCCCATTGAGCCTGCTTTGCCATTCCATCATGGCTGTTTTATCAACCCTCTCAACCCCATTCTCTCCATAACCTTTGATGCCCTGACTAGCCAAGAATCTATCAACCTCCACTTGAAATACTTAATGACTTGGCCTCCACAGCCATCGGTGGTAATGAATTCCACAGATTCACCACCATCTGGCTAAAATAATTCCTTCTCATCTCCAGTTTAGATGGACGTACTTCTATTCTGGTCCTAGACTCACCGTTAGAAGAAACATCCTCTCCATATCCGCTCTATCTGGTGGATATCTAGGCCTTTCAATATTCAATAGTTTTCAATAAGAACCACCCCCGTCCCAACTCAGTCTTCTAAACTTCAATGAGTATCTGCCTACAGCCATCAAACATTCCTCATACATTAACTCTTTCATTCCCAGAATCATTCTCGTGAACCTCCTCTGGACCCTCTACAATGCCAGCACATTTTTTCTTAGATAAGGAAAGGAAAGGTATGTCGCGTCCGGAGTTTCTCTGGTTAGCGGACGATTTCCCTTCTTGCCTCTCTGACGTAGTGGGGAACCGCATTTGCCATTGCCTTCTGCTGGGTGAGTTTCCAAAGGGATCACCAGCTCATAACCCAGCACGGATGGAGAGCATGCAGGGGAGCTGGCTGGATTTGAACTCGGGACCTTTCATCCCAAAGTCCAGCTGGGTCTTTCTTAGATGGGCGCCCAAAATTGCTCACAATACAAGTGCACTCTGACCCATGCCTTATAAAGCCTCAGCATTACATATATGCTGGTGTTCTTGAAATGAATGTTAACATTGCATTGGCCTTCCTTACCATTAACTCAACCTGCAAATTAACATGCAAAGGACTCCCAAGTGTCTTTGCACCTCTGATTTTTTAAATTTTCTCCCTGTTTAGAAAAAAGTCTGTGCCTTTATTCTTTCTACCAAGGTGCATGACCATACATTTCCTGACACTATATTCCATTTGCCATTTCTTTACCCATTCTCCAAAACTTTCCAAGTCCTTCTGCAGACTCCTTGCTTCCTCAACACTACCTCCCCCTCCACCTATCTTTGTATCATCTGCAAACATGGACACAAAGCCAACAATTCCATCAGCCGAATTGTTAACATGTAATGTGAAAAAAGGTGTCTCAGTAGCACCCCTGTGGAATACCATCAGTCACCGGCAGCCAACCAGAATAGGCCCCCTTTATTCTGACTCTGCCTCCTATCAGTCTGATAATATTCTACCCATGCTAGCATCTTTCCTTTGTCTATCTTGCCTGTTATTTCCTCAAAGAATTCCAAAAGGTCTGTCAGGCAAGATTTTCCCTTATGGAAACCAAGCTGACCTTGGCTTATTTTATCATGTGTGTCCAAGAGCCCTGAAACCACATGCTTTAATAATCGACTCCAACGTCTTCCCAAGCACTGAGGTCAGGCTAACTGGCCTATAATTCCCTTCCTTCTGCCTCCTTCCTTTCTTGAAGAGTGGAGTGACATTTGCAATTTTCCAGTCCTCTGGAAGCATGCCAGAATCTATCGATTCTTGAAAGATCATTACTAATGCATCTACAATCTTTTCAGCTGCCTTTTCAGAACCCTGGGATGTAGTCCATCTGGTCCAGGTGACTTATCTACCTTCAGACCTTCCAGTTTCCCAAGAGCCTTCTCCCTAGTAATAGCAACTACATTCATTTCTGCCCTCTGACATGCTAGAATTTCTGGCATACTGCTCATGTCTTACACAATCAAGGCTGATGCTAAATACTTATTAAGTTTGTCCGCTATTTCATTGTTCCCATTTCTACATTTCCATCATCATTTTCCAGCAGTCCATTACCCACTCTCCCCTCTCTTATATTCTTTATATATCTGAGAAAACTTTTGATATCCTCTTTGATATTATTGACTAGCTTACCTTCATACTTCATCTATATTCTCCTGATAGTTTTTTGAGTTGCTTTCAGCTAATTTTTAAAAGTTTCCCAATCCTCTCCCTTCCCACATTTTTTTGCAATATCCTCTCTTTAAAATACTTCTTCACCTTTGGGATGTATCCATTCTGCGCTTTCCAGATTGCCCACAGAAACTGCAGCCATTGTTGTTATGCCATCATCCCTGTTAGTGTCCACTTCCAATCAACTTTGGACAGCTCCTCTGTCATGCCTCTGTAATTCCTTTTACTCCACTGTAATACTGATACATCCAACTGTAATTCCTCCCTCTCGATTTACAGGGTGATTCTATCATATTATGATCACTGTTTCCTAAGGGTTCCTTTACCTTAAGCTTCCTAATCAAATCTGGTTCATTGCACACATGCAATTGAGGAAACACCTTTCCCCTAGTAAGGTCAACCACAAGCTGCTCTAAAATGGCATAGGCATTCTACAAATTCCATCTTTTGGGATCCAGCACTTACCTGATTTTCCAAATCTACCTGTATATTGAAATCTCCCATGACTATCGTAACGTTGCCTTTTCCATTTCTTATTGAAATTTATAACCCACATCCTGGTTACTATTCTGGGGCTTGTCTCTAACTCCCATCAGGGTCTTTTTTCCCTTGTAGTTCCTTAATTTTACCCACAAAGATTCTACAACCTGAATAGCTCCTTGTGAAACTGGATCCTTGATTTCATCACTTGCAGATGCCATTTAGTTCTTCCTCCACAATCTCCCTCAGCAGAGGTGCACCACAAGGCTGTATGCTTAGCCCCTGCTCTTCTTACTTTATATTTATGACTATGAGACTAAGCACAGCTCCAATGCCATATTTAAGTTTGCCGACACCATTGTCATTGGCTGAATCAAATGTTGTGACGAATCTGCATATAGGAGGAAAATTGAATATCTGGCTGAGTCGTGTCACAGCAACAATCTCTCATTGGGAGAGCAATGTCAGCAAGAAGAAGGAGATGATTATTGACTTCAGGAGGAAACCAGAGGTCTATGAGCCAGTCCTCATTGGGGGATCAGAGCTGGAGAGGATCAGCAGCTTTAAATTCTCTGATGTTATCAATTCAGAGGATCAGTCCTGGCCCCAGTAAGTAAGTGCCATTACAAAGAAAGCACAACAGTGCCTCTTCTTTCTTAGAAGTTTGTGAAGATTTGGAATGACATCAAAAACTTTGACAAACGTCTGCAGATGTATGGTGGAGAGTATATTGACAGGTTGCATCAAGGCCTGGAAGGGAAACACCAGTGCCCTTGTTCAGAGAAGCCTACAAAAAGTAGTGGATACAGCTTAGTCCAACATGGATAGAGTTCTCCCCACCATTGAGCACATCTACACAGAGCACTGTAACTGGAAAGTAGCATCCACCATCCAGGCCTTGCTCTCTTCTCGCTGTTGCAATCAGGAAGAAATTACAGGAGCCTCAGGACCAGCTCATCAGGTTCAGCATCGTTCATTACCCCTTAACCATTAGGCTCTTGAACTCAAACGATAACTTCACTGAACTGTTCCCACTGCTCTGGACTCACTTTCAATGACACTTCATCTTAGGTTCTCGATATTTATTGATTAATTATTTATTATTATTATTATTTCTTTCTCCTTCTCTTTCTTTTTGTATATGCACAGTTTATTTTTTTTTACACACATTGGTTGCTGTCTGACCTGTTCGGTGCAGTCTTTCATTGATTCTATTGTATTGTGTTTACTGTGACTGCCCGCAAAAAAGAAATCATAGGGTTGTATATGGTGACATATATATACTTCAATAATAAATTTACTTTGAGCTTTGATCTATGAACATCTTTCAGTCTTATATCACGTCTTTCGAAGATTTCATTTCATTTTTACCATCAGAGACACCTTACACCCTCAGCCTACCTGCCTGTCCTTTTGATACAAGGTGAGAGAGCATAGAAATCTGAAACCCTGCCCCCTGCACCACTTCTTCAGTCACTTATTTATCTGTGCTAACATTCTATTCCCGCCCTGACTAGCACATTGAACTGGCAGTAGTCCAGAGATTACTACCATAAGACATAGGAGCAGAATGGGGCCATTCTGCTCATTGAGTCCACTCCGCCATTTCATCACGGCTGATCCCACTCAACCCCATACACCTGCCCTCTCACCATATCCCTTGATGCCAGGAACCTATAAAATTCCACTTTAAATATACCCACGGACTTGGCCTCCATCGCAGTCTGTGGCAGAGCATTCCACAGATTCACCAATCTTTGGCTAAAAGAAAAATTCCTCCTTACTTATGTTGTAAGAGGTCACCCCTCACTTTTGAGGCTTTGCCCTCTAGTCCTGGATACCCCCAACAGAGGAAACATCCTCTCCACATCCACCTTATCTAGTCCTTTCAATGAGATCCCCCACATTCTTCTAAATTCTAGTGAGTACTGACCCAAAGCCGCCAGACACTCCTCATATGTTAATTCCTTCATTCCCAAAATCATTTGATGGAGACAGATGTGAGAGCACACCGGAACTTCTGGAAAACTTCTGAAATGTCTGCTTTGCTACCACTGCTACTGTGTGGTAACCGGAATCTCTGGAGCTGAAGGCCTCGAAATCCTCGGCTTTGTGTGTTTCAGCGGCCGGGGAGAGGTCGAAGGTGCTCAGCAGAGGATGGCGCTCGGGAGGCTGTATCGGAGAGGCTGCTCGGAAGCTCGGAGTTTTCGGACGGATGGACTCAGGGTTGGCTGTGGTCGGCTGCTTCCAAGGTATTGGCAAGTTGACGGTGCCTGGAGGTTTATGGCAGGGAGTTTCTCCCTTTTGCTGCTGCTATCGGGGACTCAGGAGTTGATTGACTCGGGGACTTGAGACTTTTCTTTTACTGTGTCTATGGACTGTTCTTCATCAAATTATTGCTTTGCACTGCTGTAACTATATATTATAATTAAGTGGTTTTGTCAGTGTTAGCCTTTGGTCTGTCTTGTTTTCTGTGATATCACGCCAGAGAAACATTGTATCATTTCTTAATGCATGTATGCATTTCTAAATGACAATAAAAGAGGACTGAGTGTTGTCATATTCTCATCTCATCCTTGTGAACCTCCTCTGGACTCTCTCCAATGACAATACATCCTTTCTGAGATATGGGCCCAAAACTATTGTCAGTACTCCAAGTGCGACCTGACTAGTGTCTTATAAACCTTCAGCATTATCTCCTTGTTTTTATATTCTATTCTCCTTGAAATAAAAGCCAACGTTGCATTTGGCTTCTTTACCACAGACTCAACCTGTGAATTAACGTTCTGGGAGTCTTGCATGAGGTCTCCTAAGTCCCTCTGCATCTCTGATGTTTGAATTTTCTCCCCTTTTAGATAATGTTCTGCACTTTTGCTCCTTTTACCAAAATGCATTATCATACATTTCCCAACACTGTATTCCATCTGCCACTTTTTTTCCCATTCTTCCAATTTATCTAAGTCCTGCTGCAATTGCATTACTTCCTCAGGACTACCTACCCCTCCACCTATCTTCATATCATCCGTAAACTTTGAAGTACTACCTTGGAGGTCATGGTCTTCAGCCTCGTTCCCAACTCCCTAAACTCGCTGCGCAGGATCTCTTCTCCTTTCTACCATTGTCATTGGTGCCAATGTGCACCACAACCTCTAGCTGCTCACCCTCCCTCTTGGGAATCTTCTGTAGCTCTTCTCAGACATCCTGGATCCTAGCACCTGGGAGGCAATGCACCATTTTGGCTTCTCTTTCCCATCCACAGAATCTGCTGTCCATCCCCCTAACTATTGAGACTCCTATCACATAAAGTCTGCCTGACTTTACTGAGGCTGAGAACTGGCCACATTTCCGCTGACCTGGCTGCTGCTGCTGTGCCACTTCCAGCAAAGGGGTTTAGTTGTTGCTGAATGGAATGGCCACTAGAGAACCCTGCAGTGACTGCTTACTCACCTTACATATCTTGATGGTCACCCATCTACTATTTGAAGCCTACACTCTGGGTATGACCACCTCAATAAAAGTCTCATCTATGAAATTTTTAGCCTCCTCAATTGTTGGTGAGTGCATCCAGCTCCAGCTCCAGTTCCTTAACCTTGTCAGTCAAGAGCTGAAGTTGGGTGCACTTCTTGCAGATATCACCATCAGATATCCTGAAATCTAACAACTCATAGCAGCAGTATTCTACTGCCTGAACTCCCATTCTGCCTACACTTGTTATACTTCTAACTTATCAAATTTAAATTCCAGCCTGCGCCTGTTGAGCCAAAGCCTCACCACTCTAACACTGTCCACTCCAACAATGGCTGCTCCACTTAAACTTCACTTCCTTTTATTGGCCCTTGCTAAGTTAATAATAACCCAAGCAATCTCCCGCTTCACAGACAACTCCTGACAGGTGCCACTTGCTTTTTAAAACCTGTATGTAAAGTCCAAAAGGAACTGTCTCCAACTCACTCCGCCATCTCCTGCTCAGCAAACAAGTTTCAGCTCACTTTTTAAAAGAGATTCAGATCGTCCATGAAGAAGTGAACCTGGACCCAAAGCTAGAATGATAATGATGAAATTCAATATTTCTGCCTGCTTGTTTCAATGTAGATATCCTGGTTTGATTATATATAGGCAAGCTAGAGGAAAATAGCAGTGGATTGCACCCCAAAATGAATTACCCTTTCCTCCTGCTCCCATCCCATTCTTTCTGTCATCAGATCACACTTGTTTGAAGGGAATAGACAAGAAGGTTGAATAGATCCAAACTAGATTGGTGGCCAAGTAGTTCTTGAGCAGATCATATGATTTCCTGGCTACTCAGCAATAATTTAGGATCTAGAAATTATATTTGTGTAACTTGGCTTTGATTGGTATTTTTTTTAACTTGAAGCTGAGAACTACTTTGAATTTTCTTGCCATCTGCTACGGGGAACATTAGACCCAAAGGAAGCTCCTACATATGAATACCTAAGATTTGTGGGAAACTTTCAGTCGTATGACAACGGTAAGTGTTGGCATTTGTCTCCATTTGTTGCATATGAGAATAAAAACTTAATGATGAGTTTATCAAACACAAAATTTGTAGACCAGAACTAGAGAGTGCTTTAAACATAGAACAAAACAAAAAGAACTATATAGTAATAATTACAGTAAATAGTTAAACTATTTAACATAGGCACAACCTGTGGGCTCACTTTCAAGGACTCCTCATTTCAATGTTCTCAATATTTATTGCTTATTTATTAATAATAATATTTATCTTTTTCTCTTTCTTTTTGTATTTGCAGAGTTTGTTTTTTTTTGCACATTGGTTGTTGTCCATCCTATTGGATGCAGTCTTTCATTTATTTCTTGTTGTATTTACTGTGATTGCCCACAAGAAAATGAATTTCAGAGTTGTATAGGTACTTCAATAATAAATTTACTTTGAACTTTGAACTAAATAATTTATATTCCTGATAACCTGCCGTAGGATTTTTTGTAAGGAACAAAAGTAAGCACAACTCTGGCTAAATGTGTCTAAAAAGATAATTAAATGAAATATTAACAGGCAACAAAGTATTTGTTTTGTTATTTTTTAATAAATATTGGGGGTGTTGGAGATCAAAATATGTATAAATATCGAACTATTTATAACTTTAGTTCTTATAATTATAAACAATTTCACAATTAATGGCAGAAAAGTCAAGTTGAAAGCAAATGCATATAACTGTGTTTCAAGCTGCAGTGAAAGGAACTGTCAGAAACCTTTGATCAACCATATACCATTTTCAAAACAAATAGTTCAGGTCTGATTCCATATAAAATAAAAGAAAGCAGTTACTGGAAATATATTCAAAAAATTGGAAATATTCAGGAGGCTTGGAGATTTGTGGAGGGATCTATATTTTATTTTTGCTTTCTTCCTGTAGCTCTTGATTGATGCATGGAACCACTCCTCAAACTCTGTCATGTTCGAGGCTCTTTTGTCTGGTAGGCACCCAGGCACTAATGGTGGTAGCCTGGTTAAGCTGGCAAACATCATTGTGATCACTTAATCCTACCCACGACCACATTATTTGTTTTCCAGAATAGGACCACTAGACAATGATCGAGTAGAAATCTTCGTTCCTTTATGTTCTTCCTTCATAGTCTGGGAAATACTAAAGCATTTGCCCTAATACCTGAAAATGGGGATCAGTTATGGCACCATTCACACAGCTTGGTATTCTATTCTGCAAAGAGGAACATGTGAATGGTGCTTTCTCAATAAATAATCTCCTCCCTCCAATAAATTGCATTCGAGGTTATAGCTGAGCAATTAAACCTGGTCTTGCCCCAGGGTTCCTCTCTGTTTTTGAGATCTGGTTCTTCCTCCAGGTTCCCTTCCTGCTATAAAATTATGGTGGTACATCTCAAACGTTTGCCAGAGAATATGGGCTTCCGCAAATGCAGAAATGCCTCATCCACTCTTCATTCAGCATATTATATTTATGCTCTTCATGGTATGTTACAGGTGTCTGTCAAGAGGTACTGTATAAGATGTGACACACTTAGTCATTACAGTCAAACTACAAATGGCATTGTCAACGTAATTGAATGCTGACTGTGTGTATTTAACAAGTAGACTAAATAGGTAGAATTCATTTATTAAGAAAACTGACTAACATTACTGTCCATTTCATTGGACTGCTAATAATACTGTAGGAATAGCTGCTGAGAATAGATCCTCAAAAACATTTGATTGTTGTGTTACTGTGACACTGTAATTTCCTTTGGGACCAATAAAGTATTTATGTATCTTGTATTCTATAAAGATCAGTACCAATGTTAGACTTTCTGAAGTTCATTCCTAATTTTAAGTTTAGAGAGAATACTGGCAAAAGTCAGGGTCGTTAATTTACGAGGGGAGAATAGCAACACTTAATTCTCTTTTTTTTGCATCCATTTTAATGCCATATTTTGTAAATGTGTACAGATGTAATTTCATCCTGTCATTGCTGCATTGAATCTATCCTTGTAGCTTATTAGTGTATGTCAAAATGTAATCCCTCGGCTTTTTTTAAGTGTGAAAATACATGAGTTTGTAAATTATGAAACAGATAGAATTTGTCAAACAGAAACAGAAGAGGTCTGCACATGAAACTGCTTTTCGCCTATTACATTATTTTATATTCACATGAACAGCAGTTCTGATTAGTTCTACATAGTAAAGGACAATCTCTTTTGTGATTTTTCTCCCTGGAATCACAAACTTAAGTAAAGAAAACAATTGTACATGGTAATTATGAGAAACTGACAAATAATATGCGAAAATGTTAATTATGGATTTTTAAAATCTAGTATGCAGTAGATTTCAGACCAGATGATCAAATGGAATTCAGATAAGCATATACTCATTGTATAAATTCATTGTCACGAATATGCCTGTACATTAAAAAATCAATCTTGTGGTTACTTAATTACTGAACATTTAAGTCTAGCATGACGCTCAAGTTTGGTAGGCACGAGCAACTTTAAGAATATTGGAACTAATTTTGAAAATCTATCCATTCAGTGTCCTTTAGAGATGCATGTATCTTGGTGCACAGTAACCTCTACTGTCAGGTCACTGAATAGTTGAGTTTTTCTTTTTCAGCGATGTAATCCATAAGTGGAAATGTTCATTTCTCTCCTTTCCCTTTATCTTAGTGCCTAGCTCCTCGTGTAATGGCTTTGATGGTGCTGTCCAAAGGACATTTCAAACAACAGCAGCTAAGCAGATGTGTTTTGTAGCAACTGTCCGTTTAGCAACACCTCAGTTTATAAAGGTAAGTACACTGGGGGATTGAAATTGGGCAACAATCGCCTGCAATTGTTCTCTGCATTGGAACTGCATGGAAGGACCAGGAGGATGAATAGATCCATTAGCGTGGAAAGGATTCTGTACAGCAGGGTTCCCCAACCTTTTATACATCGCGGACCGGTTTAACATCGACAATATTATTCCCGGGGGGGGGGGGGAGGTGGTGTTCAAGTAGGGTTAAACTCACCTCAACATATCTTATACAGTTAGGGTTGCCAACTTTCTCACTCCCAAATAAGAGACAAAATTAGCAGTCAAATCCCGGGACACTTGCGTTTACCCCTGGAAAGGCTACCATGACCATGAAGCCTTGTGCAGGCACCTGTGTGCGCATGCGTGACGTGCGCATATGTGATGTGCGCATGCGCATACATGCCGATTTTTTTTCCACAGATCAGTTTTGGCTTAATCTTTCCGACTACACTGTACATACATTATTTCTACTTTATATAGGCTGTGTATTTATCATATCATTCCTGCTTTTACTATATGTTAGTGTTATTTTCAGTTTTATGTGTTATTTGGTAGGTTATTTTTTGGGTCTGGGAACGCTCAAAAATTTTTCCCATATAAATTAATGGTAATTGCTTCTTCACTTCATGCCATTTCAGCACAAAAAGTTTCATATGAACGCTCTACCTTAGCAGGGGAAATACGGGACAAGGGCGGTCCTGAATGGGACAAACCAATTTAGCCCAATATACGGGATGTCCAGGCAAATACAGGACAGTTGGCAACCCTATGTTCAAGTTCAACAGTGCGTGACAGGGAAGGAGGAAAGGTGCAGCTGACTCATATCGTTTCCTCGCGGCCCGGTAGCACATGCTTTGCGGCCCAGTACCGGTCCGTGGCCCGGTGGTTGGGGATGGCTGCTGTACAGAACAGGATACAGGCTTCAGCCATATTGGAATTCATGCCGAATTGTTAAAGGGAAGTCAGCCGTTCTGGTATTAGAATAATAAGTGTTGAGATGTCAAAACTAACTGTAAAAGGTTATTAGCAGTTTTAAGGTAAATTGAGCCACATGGAATCAAAACTTGACAATAATTTTTGAGGAAATATTGGACTAGATAACCAGATGCTTGGTCAAAGAAGTAGGTTTCATTGAGAGTTTAAAGGGAACAGAGAGAAGGGCAGAAATTTGGTGAGGTTAAATTTGGAAGTCCTATAGCTTCAGACTTTGAAAATTGAAAACTTAATTTCATGATGTAGAGATAATGTATCTTGTATATGAATATAGACAATCTAATGAAAACTTGATTAAGAATTATGAATGTTTTTGATAGTGTAAAGAAGAAGTATTTCCAGTGTCCGGAGGATGGACCCAGAGAACTAGCAGTGTCATGAGAAAAAGTTTTATTCTTTGTTATAATCTGGAACGCTCTGCTTCAAAAGCTAGGGAAGCATGTACAGCTGTAATGTTCAAAAACTTATTAATTATGCACTTGATAGGGAGAACTTACAAGGGGAAAAAGCAAGCAAATAGCATTAATTGATTAATTCCATCAAAGTGTTCACATGGTGTTAATAGGCCTGATGATGTCCTTTTGTGCTACAATATCTGGAAGAGTTAATTTTACCTCTGAATGCCCTTGGATAGCCTGCTGTGTTCAGTGATAGATTTATTATGTAACAATAGCCATCATTATTTGTCAGTGTCTCATTTTCAGATTTATTCTGAAGATTGAAAAGGATATAAAATATAACTTTTAACTGTATTAAATATATCTATTGTATTTTATTCCAAAACAGGAGATGTGCATCATTGAAGAAACTTCAGAAGAATTTTCTTCTCGGCATAGTTTAGAATGGAAATTTTTATTTCTGGACCACAGGTTAGTGAGAAATTTTCATATTCAGTTGACACCATGTAATTGGGACACAATGGGACCAGTACATATTAGTCTAATTAAGCAGCTGCCCCAATTAGCCAAACTCATGGAAATAGCTAAAAAGCATAACAAAGACAAACTACTGTTTAATTGAATAACAATTTATGCATTTAAATGAAATACAGAACAAATTAGAACACTACCAATACTGCTACAGAATTATAAAGCTGCATATTAGTGTAACTCTCTGGTTCCGTCGTCTGCATAAGTCTGGGGAAGTCAATCTCTGGCCCCACCTAATGTGAGAGATTGAAGTGTGAGCCCCCCAAAACCCCCTGTTTGTGTGGATGCTGCGTGATTTGTTACCCTGTTACAAATAAGTATAACGAAATGATACCACATACAATTAAAAGATTTAGCTTTATAATTCTTAATTTTACTAAAGGGTTAGTAAAGGAAAACAAAAAAAAGAAAAAGGGCCCAGTTTAATGAAACAGTCTAACGTGCACAAGTTGGAGCTCATGGTTTCCCTTTTGCTGATCCTCCCTCGATCTCCCCGGGCTTCGTCGAATCACGGCCCCACTCTGGGTTGACTCCTACGACATCTTCTCTCTTCTCACCCGACAAAGCTCCAAGTCCAACCTTAGTGTCCTTCACCAGAGAAACCTCCCCTAAGCCTAGCCATCCTAATTGGATGGGATACAATTCTCTTGTCTCTTATCTTCAACAGTAACCCAAACAAGCAGTGTACACAGAACAGAACAGCATACCAGAGAGAAAAAAATATAAACTATCTGAACCAGGGCATTACAGTTGGCCCTCCTTATCCGCGAGTTCCACATGCTTGAATTCAACCAACCGCGCATCGGGAAAACCCGGAAGTTCTCTCTCCAGCACTCATTGTTCGACCATTCTTTGCCTCGCGTCTCGTTCGTTTGCTACTTTGTTTCTGTGAAAAAATAGCTCCTAAAAAGCAATTACGTGGTCAAAGCAATTCCTCAAAGGCTAAGAGCTCTCTCTCGCCAAGATATTAGAAATATTAGATCTTTTGAAAAATGGCATGTCGCATTCCAAAGTGAGCCGTAAGGTTGGTAAGAACGAATCGAGCATTCATACAATAAAGCAGGAAGCAGCTGAAATTCATGGAAGTGTTAGTGCTAGGGATGGCTGGCTGGCTGTGTAAAGCGCTACAGCCTCAAGGACTTAATGATCACGGGAGAATTGGCATCAGCGTTCCCAGAGAGTTACGATGGTTGCATCTGTAGTGAACATGTACAGACTTTTTTTCTTGTTATTATTCCCTAAACAATACAGTGTAACAACTATTTACATAGCATTTACATTGTATTAGGTGTTATAAGTCAACGGAACAGAAACACTGAAGGCAATGGGTCCTGTGCTGCCCTGGGTCCTAAAGTCCACCCGCACTGAGACAGGTTAAATAAGGGACGAGCATTCGCGTTTTTTGGTTTCCGCGGGGGGTCTCGGAACCAATCCCTCGCGGATAAGGAGGGCTGACTGTACATTAGTTCTAATAGTTATCAACGGAAGAATTCATCGCTGCCATGTTCTTTTGACTGACTGTAAATAAACAAAATCAGCACACACACCTAGTGCAGATAATGTGCTGTCTTAATTGCCTTCTTGCAAAAAGTCAAAATAAAAAACAAAATGATCAAAAGTCACTGCTTTTTGAATCAGTGACCATTGGCCCAAATGGATAACATAACCATTGCACACACAACTGACATTTTAAAAAACTGTTTGCTCTGTAATGTCTTTCCACAGTGAGCAAAACAGTTCTGAATTGTCTTACTGCTTATTTCTCGCCAACTATCAGTGGCAAAAATGTCTGATTTTTGAACACAGACACACCCAAATGACACTATTTAAAAACTCATCGCTCTAAGCATGGTCTAGTGTCTAATAGTTACACAATTGCACATGGCTGGCGCTAGTTAGAAACTACTCAGCAACCGTCTCCTACCCTAATTGAATGACATGGTGTCCTAAATAAACAAAGGCAATCCCAGTAATTTTAATAATTTAGTTTTTATTCTTTAAGAGTTGTTCCAAACAAATGGCCCAACAGACTGGAATCTCTCCTCAAAGGATAAACCTCATCCCAGGATGTTGAACTCCCTCTATTAAAGGTTAGGCAGGAAGACCAGACTAGTTAGCTATATTTTCAATACAGACTCACTGGGGCACTATACAGTATAATTTCAGCATGTATCTTTTCTCTTAAGGCAGGTGTGCCATGTGCCTTGCTACTTGTTGTAGCTGCTTGTTGACTTCCAGTGATTCATATATAAGGATGTACAGGTTGCTCTCAATGTCAAAATTTTTTAAATCCCTCCCATTAGAGAAACCCTTAGCTCTGCTCTTTCCTCTACCAAAGCACTATGTTCCATCTGCCATATCTTTGTCCATTCACTTATCCTGTCTATATCCCTTTACAGTCTCCCTGCATCTTCTTCGCAAAGTCATTGTTTACTGTTAAAATGTAATGTTGATGCTGGGAATCTAGACCAATGGACAGAAAACATATGCTTCACCCATTGGTAATTCAGCAAGTATTTATGTACATTTAAAAGCCACTAACAGATTAATAAAATGTATTACGGGTCACTCCAGCTACTGTACATCCAATTGTGTGAATGTAATATGCAAAAAAATGACAATTTCATTTTAATTATGGTTAATTTTTTTACAAAACAAGATTGATTTTGGACTAATTAAAGATAATATATTCAGTGGTATATGGAAATTTTCGCAGCTTATAGCATGTTTTTTAAACGTTTATTATCCTACCTGTTTGAAATTCTATAAATTCTAAATGGTGACCTGATATTGTAGAATATGCTGTAAATTCCCAGTCTATTTGTCTGATGACCAGATGTGTCATGTTGAAATCAAGCTTGAATAATCAGACTGCTTCATTTCCAGGGACTCAGGAATTCATCTACTATTATGTTTTGTAAGAAAATTCTCTTTGTAACTACAGGGCTGCTCCAATCATAGGTTATTTGCCATTTGAAGTCCTGGGTACCTCAGGTTATGATTATTACCATGCAGATGATCTGGAGCAGTTGGCAAGATGCCACGAACAATGTAAGTATCATACGGAAAATCTCTGATTAATAGCATCACAATTTGAAACTTAAAAAAGGACAAAATGTCTCACTCATACATTGGAGTAACTATCTAATGAGAGTTTGAAACTTCTAGGTAAGAGTGAACTCCATGTTCTAAATTGCAGGTCACTTGTTTCCCTTGATTCTAGCTTGGAGGTACTGGCTAATCAATGATTCAATGCTTGCATTAAGAAGCCACTTTGAAAAGAACTATGGATTAGAAAACTACTACAATGCAGTAGTTTGATCTCCAGCCACAGCCTGTTCAAGTGCAACTCCTTGATAAGAGTATAGCTTTGGTTAAGTCTTTTTTTAATATGTGAACAAGTTTTTCTCCTTCTGTGTGAAAGCGTTCCACAATGACTGCCATTCATCCCGAATTAGTCCACATGTGTAACATACTCCTGAGAATTATTTAGCACTAAATTTATCACTGTAAAAGTTAACTATGAATTAGTAGCAACAGCATATGTCATTATTTTCTTTGGTTCTCATTTAAAAGTAATAATAGCAACTTCAACAATTAATACAATATCATGCCGCTACTTATACCAACTGATTTAATGTTGATGTAAAATCTGATGTGGTAAAGGGTAAGGGAAATCAAGTGCTCCTGTTGTTTCAAAAACAAAAATGTGGCAGAAGCTGGAAACCTAAAATAAAAATAGGAGATGTTGGAAGAGACTAGCAGGCCAGGCCACATCTATAGAGAGAAAAAACATTAATGTAGGAGGTACGAGCAACACACAAAAAAGTCTCTAGTGAATGCAGCAGGCCAGGCAGCAGCTCTAGGAAGAGGCACAGTCGACATTTCGGGCCAAGACCCTTCGTCAGGACTAACTGAAAGAAGAGCTAGTAAGAGATTTGAATGTGGGAGGGGGAGGGGGAGGGGGAGATTCAAAATGATAGGAGAAGACAGGAGGGGGAGGGATGGAGCCAAGAGCTGGACAGGTGATTGGCAAAAGGGATATGGGAGGATCACGGGAGAAAAAGGAGAGAGAAAAAAAGAATGTGTGTATGTATATATATATATATATATAATGGGTGGGGTACGAGGGGGAGCTGGGGCATTAGCGGAAGTTAGAGAAGTCGATGTTCATGCCATCAGGTTGGAGGCTACCCAGGTGTTGTTCCTCCAACCTGAGTATGGCTTCATCTTTACAGTAGAGGAGGCCGTGGATAGACATATCAGAATGGGAATGGGATGTGGAATTAAAATGTGTGGCCACTGGGAGATCCTGCTTTCTCTGGTGGACAGAGCGTAGGTGTTCAGCGAAATGATTTCTCAGTCTGCGTCAGGTCTCGCCAATATATAGAAAGCCGCATTGGGAGCACCGGACGTAGTATATCACCCCAGCCGACTCACAGGTGAAGTGTCGCCTCACCTGGAAGGACTCTCTGGGGCCCTGAGTGGTGGTAAGGGAGGAAGTGTAAGGGCATGTGTAGCACTTGTTCCGCTTACAAGGATAAGTGCCAGGAGGGAGATCGGTGGGGAGGGATGGGGGAGACGAATGGATAAGGGGGTCGCGTAGGGAGCGATCCCTGCGGAAAGCAGGGGGGGGGCAGGGAAAGATGTGCTTAGTGGTGGAGTCCCGTTGGAGCTGGCAGAAGTTACGGAGAATTATATGTTGGATCTGGAGGCCGGTGGAGTGGTAGGTGAGGACAAGGGAAACCCTAGTCCTAGTGGGGTGGCGGGAGGATGGAGTGAGAGCAGATGTGCATGAAATGGGGGAGATGCGTTTGAGAGCGGAGTTGATGGTGGAGGACGGGAAGCAGGTCACTTGATTATTCATTACGATTGTGAAAAATTAGTAATAAAAAAACTTAAAGTCACAGAGAACGAGAGAAGGGGCAGAGAGAAAAAACTAAGAACTGAAGTTGAAGAACTGAATTATACAATTGACATGGTATCAGCTGATAGAGAGTAATGTGGTTTAAATTGAAGATGTGTAAATAGGACTTGACACTTGAAATTGAAATACCAAAAGATAAAAGAAAAAAAAAGAATGCTGAAACTATGAAATACATGTTTGGAATTACTGAAGTAGTTGAATTAGTGTTATTCTGAAGGTTTAAATATAATATCAGAAGAGATTGCATTGAGATTAGTTATTTCTGTATCCCTGTATTGAATAAGAAAACAGAATGGGATGTGAAAGGCAACTGGAATCTCAGGTTAAAATTCCAGACTAAACAGAGATTTTATCCAAAGTGGTCACCAACTCAACAAGTGTTCAGAAGGTCAAGTCTTTATTTCACTTTTACAGGAGTCAGATTGTTTTTTTTTCCTGTCTCTTTTTCTGTTAGTTCAGATTTAATTCATCTTCTGCTATGTACCCTCCTTCCCAATCCTCTTTCAGCTGAAGCCAACACTAAAAGTGTCACGCCATTCGTCATGGTCTTCATCCTATCAGACATTCCCTTTTATTCTCTCTATTACTCCCTCTTTCTCTGCAACTTAAAACTTGTTTTGTTTCTAACATTTTCCAGTTATGATGAAGCATTAACCTTGCTTCTCTCACCACTGATGCTTCTTGATCCAGATTTTTCTTTTGCTTTTACTGCTTTTGTCCCTACTGAAATAAAATATATACCATAAATGCAAACTCCCAAATGCCGAAGTAAATGACCAGCTCTTTTGCTGCTAAGCTATTCCGATAATATCACACATTGTCATCAATGTCAGGACTGGATGCTCCAATTTTGAACTAGCTTGAGAACAATTTCTGGTTACCCAAAAGCACTGGATCCTTGACCATGTGCAATACTGGCTGATAGTGCAGAGGGTTTCTGTACTACCTTGCTTGTGTAAACTGGGCAACTTTGCATTAGTTTCTAGCCATACCGGAGTTGTAGTTTCCATTATTTTTAGCAATATTGTCTTAGACCACTTCCTTATGGTGATACATCCGGTAATACAAATGACCTGAAGGATGTGACTGTAAATCCAACCAGAACAGTTTCAGACGTGGAAATTGATTTTAAAATGTCAATAAAAAGCTGCATTCTTGTTTAAAATAGTGACGTGTAATTATAAGACTGTTACAAAAACTTATCCAACATATTGAGAATGAAATCCGCTAAACTTGCAACAATATTTTAATGGAAGATACTTAAACTGACAGGTTTATATACTGTATATATATGACAAAATTATAGCTTTATAAAAATATCTAATTTTTTCTATTCAATTATACTTTTCTTCCAATTTTCAAATAAAAAAGCAAGACTTACTGATGATTTAAATAACATGGTAAAAATATGCCTGTTTTAAGGAACATTGAGTTATTGTGAACAATAATATTGTTTCTCTTTTAAAACAAACTTGAGAGAAATGCATTTTGTTTTCTGTAGTGATGCAATTTGGCAAAGGAAAATCTTGCTGCTATCGATTCTTAACAAAAGGGCAACAGTGGATCTGGCTCCAAACCCATTACTACATTACCTATCACCAGTGGAACTCCAAACCAGAGTTCATTGTGTGCAAACACACATTAGTGAGGTATGAAAGGAGCATGGATTGGCATCTTTAATAAGTGCATTGTGTGTTAACAAAATCACTAAGTAGACACTTTTAGTGATTAGATCTTGCCACTGAAATAACAAGCTTTTTTTATACTTTGGTATCTTCTGGAATTACTAAATGTAGGTAATCTCACTATGTTCACAATCATTATGATAAAGATTCTGGAAGAAATCCTTATTTTTGTTGGTTTGGTTTACATTAATAAAGATATTAAAATAACCAGTCTATATTTACAGTTGAAAAAGGCAACATTGCATATTACAGGTAATAAGTCTGGGTGCATGGGGCTGTTGATAACATCCAAGACCATGCAGGCCATTTAATTAATACCCACTGTCCACTACAAACATTCATTCCATTTACCCTTGTCAGTATTGTGTACCGTTTACAAAATGTACTGCAGCACTTTGCAAAGCCTCCTTGACAGCACAGTCTGAATGCTGAGCCTTTATCTCCCAAAAGAACAACTGTGGCAGACAAATGTAAATGCAGTACCTGCATCTCCCAATCTAAGTCACGCAACGTCCTGCCTTCAATACGTATCAGTGTTCTGCTGTCATCCCAGGAGAGGTGTTTGAACTCTCTAGCCAATAGTACTGTGGCATTAAATTCATCACAGCTGATCAAGAAGGTGCCTTCCCATCACTTTCTCAAGGACAGTTAAGAATGGGCCATAAATACCGGTTTGCCACTGACACCCACTTTCTATAAATGAATAAAAACATTGTCCTAATGGAATTATTAACTTCAGTGAAAGATAACCCTGAGATGAAAATGCATGTCTTCTTGGCAGAAAAAAAGCAATAAATTTTGTATCTAGAAAATACAAGATAAATTTATATTCTAATACATTCAATATTTTTTGTTAATGTTTTATTAATTTTAAAATTGTAACAGCTATGCTGAGGTTCGAGCACAGCGCCGACAAGATATCAGAATAGACGATACCACTGCAGAGGTTGATGCTTCTTCGTCACTTAAGGTAAGAACAATGCTGAAGTATTTCACGATTCCAACAATCTGCTTCGTATTCTGAAATAATCTTACATATACTGTATATGCTAATATTGGACTTATTATTGTGAATTAATTGAAAAAAACTCCCCCTATGAAGGAAGTTTAGCAGATGGGAACTCTGCTGCTAGCAAGTTCCATTCAAAATTGTACAGCTACTTCATTTAAAACTATTATCATATCTTTACTACTATCGAGTCAAAACTCCAGAACACCCCAGCAATCCGTACTATATTGAACTGATGGTTCATGAAGGCAGTTCACCACCAACCATCCAATAGCAAAGTAGGGATGAACATTAAATGCTGACCTCACCAGCAATACCCACATTCCATTATTCATTACAAAAAAGCTACTATCATTGCCTTTGTCATTACAGAAACAGTAACGTCTCCACACTTGTAGTACTTTCTACTGTTGTTATTTATGTGCAGGGACCTGACTCAAGACTTGACACACAGCAACATCTTAAAGCATTTGAAGTGCTCACTGGCAGCCCATCACCTTCTTCTTCATCTCAGACCTCACGCAAATCATCTCATACCTCGATGTCGGAATCTGCATGTAGGTGTTATTTGTGTTCTGTTATTTGGGAATCTTCTGGGGGTAAAAATTTTACATTGTGCTACAACTTAGAAATCTGTACTTTGTACTTTATAATATGCCTCATAGCAGATGGTTTTAATATTTTCTGGAATTAGTTTACCCTTGATTATTTAATATGTCACTATTTATACAGTCATACTTATTTGGAAATTTGCCTAAAATTTAGATCACAAGCAGTGTTTGTGCAAACTCCTGCCTGAGAAGCAACTTGAATATGCTCCAATTTCCAGTTGGCATACCGGCACAACAGGTCCACAGCAGATGTGTGGATATAGATATATGACATTAAGGTTGTAATAGCCAGATTCAGATAGTGGGAATAAGCTCCCACTACCTATTAAATGCTCCCAATGCCGTGTCTCAAGTAGCCTCTGACAACCAAGTCCAGCTCTAGTAGAGGGAAAACTGTGATCTCAAATCTCCACTGCCTTGTGGCTATACCCACTAATGGGGAAGGCTTTGGGAATAAACCCCGAGGGAAAAATCCAGACCTTGAATCCCTTAGGCACTCCTACATTGAGTTCAATGCTGAATGGCAACTCGTGTGACACCGCTGGTGCCAAACTGTATCAGTCTCTGTTGTTCCTTTGGGTTCATCAGCTGCGTGGGGAGGGGAAGCCAATTGCATGGGCAACAGCTTGCTTTCCATATCGTACATCCCTGGCTTGCATATCACAGAGACAACTAGGACACCATATCCATGGTTGACTCCGACCAACAGATGACTATATATATATATAACAAAAAGGGAGCAGCTTAAATAGTGACGGCGAGGTAGTGTTCATCAATTCATTGTCCATTCAGAAATCTGATGGGAGAGTGGAAGAAGCTGTTCCTAAAACATTGAGGGTGTGACTTCAAGCTCCTGTACCTCCTCTTTAATGCGAGCAATGAGAATAGGGTATGATCTGAATGGTGAAGGTCCTTACTGATGAATGCCGCCTTCTTGAGGCATCACCTATAGAAGATGTCCTTGATGCTGGGGAGGCAAGTGCCCATGACGAAGCTGGGTGAGTTTACAACTCCCTGCTGCTTTTTATGATTCTGTGCATTGGACAATTCATTCAAGTCAAGTCACTTGTTATTGTCATTTCGACCATAACTGCTGGTACAGTACACAGTAAAAACGAGACAATGTTTTTCAGGACCATGGTGCTACATGAACAATACAAAAACTACACTGAACTACGTAAAACAACACAAAACTACGCTAGACTACAGACCTACTCAGGACTGCATAAAATGCACAAAACAGTGCAGGCATTACAATAAATAATAAACAAGACAATATGCACAGTAGAGGGCGGTAGGTTGGTGTCAGTCCAGGCTCTGGGTGATGGTAATGCAACTAGTTAGAATGCTCTCTATGGTACATCTGTAGAAATTTGCCTGGAGTCTTTAGTGATGTATCGAATCTCCTCAAACTCCTAATAAAACATAGCCAGTGACATGCTCTTTTCATAATTGCATCAATATGTTGGGGCCAAGATAGATCTTCTGAAGTGTTGACACCAGGAACTTGAAACTGCTCACTTTTTCCACTGTTGACCTGTCGATAAGGACTGGTGTGAGTTTCCTTGGCATCCCCCTCCTGAAGTTCACAGTCAATCCTTGGTTACTGACATTGAGCGCAGATTTGTTTTTGCGACACCATTCAGCCAGCTGATCAATCTCACTCCTGTAAGTGAAGTAGAGGTGCTCTTGAGCTTTCTTGGTCACATTGTCATTGTGGTTGGACCAGGGCCGGTGATGTTCACTCCTAGGAACTAGAAACTCTCGACCTCAGCGTCTCAGGACCATGTCCTGTAGTCAATGACCAGCTCTTTGTTTTCTGATACTGAGGTAAAGGTCCTTGTCATGGCACCTGTCACTAGGCTCTGTATGTTCCTCTTATGCTCTGCCTCTTTATGATTTCAGATAAGGCTCATTATGGTGGTATTATCTGCAAGTCATTACGGTGGTGTTATCTGCAAACATGCAGATGAAGTGAGGCAGAACCTGGCCACACAGTTGTGAGTGTATAGGGAGTCTCCAATTCCCTCACAAGGCACTGCCTTCACCAGCTGTCCAAATTATTGCCTCTTGCCCTCATTCTTAAGCTACAGGCACTGCTGAAACCTGCTGAGACAGGCAAACACCATGAGTGGTTGGGGTCCTGTTGCTACCCCTATCCAGCACATCCTTCAGGGCTGGCACACCTTTGGCACTTATGCCCAAGATGGCATGTGCATAAATGTTTGTTTGCTTGCAGCTTGCAGTGCCGCCCCTCAATTCTTTAAACCTCACATATAATAACAAAGATACATAATGATTAACTTTACTGTGAAACAAAACAGCGCATGTTTTTTGACAAACTAAGAGTGCTGAGATGTTTTCACAGGAAAAGTCTCGCGCCGACTGGACAGTTGTGAGAACACAGGACAGTGGATGATATGTTCTGAAATTCTCGCAGATCTGGTGGACTGATCAGTATTTGGATAGTAATAGGTTGGACCAGTTGGCATTGGCTTCACTCTGCTTCTAGTTTTTCTGTCATTAGTGTGTGAACACTGGATATTCAGTGATAATAACAGGAAACACTTTATGTAGCTTAGTGTCTTCATGAATATGCATGTGAGTCATTGTTTTCAGTTATGGACTTGGTCAAGTCTAATTATAGGAGTAGATTACTGATGAACCCGGTGTTACGTGCATTGCTCTCCAAACAGCCAAAATAATAGCCGGATGTAATATATTTGTCATCATTAGTGCGCAACAGTAGTCCCACTGAGAGTTCAGTGTGTTTGTTTCCCTATCCTTGATCTTTTACGAATAGGAACCAAAGTTAATTAATTTCATGTTCACATTTCTTATATTATACTGTATATGAGGTACAATAACAATACTATTTAGAAATTATGTTCATTTCCAATTGTCATTTTAAAAGATTAATATTAATTTTTGAACAGGTCTTCTAAAATGCTTCATTTATTTCAATCTGTCACTATTATATTAACATAAAACAATAAACACACATAAATAGCAACAGGACTCATGCTTTTTCCTTTAAAAGGTCTGTAATTGTTATTACTAATTCATTAATCAATAATAAAGCTCAAAATTACTATGGCACATGAGAGAATTTTTGAGAAGATTATCGCTAATTTGGATTTCAGAAAGTATCGTCCGCTGTTATGTGTTCACGAAACTGTCTGGTTGGCACAAAGCCGTATGAAACTTCTCCTGTGAAAACATCTTAAAGGGTTCATCAACCCGGCACTAGAACTTCTTGGCTGTGTGTGTATTACACAATTGTATACAAATTAAATGTGGTGTTTCATTCTTTCTCAGCAACCCAGAGCAAGGTGCTGTCAGAGCCTACTGCAATGGCCTTGCAGACAACACCATCGGTGCAACATGATACAGGAATACTGCAACATCCAGCTGTCACAGAGCAGGTAGGGATTCTTCAACATTTAGCAGCTCAGTATTGTGATGCTTTAGTGGAATTACCAAACATACAATATTAATAAAACAGAAACAGAAAATGCTGGAAACTCAGCCGCTCAGGCAGCATAAATGGAGAGAGAGACAGAGTTGATGTTTTAGGTCAAGGACCCTTCATAGCGGTTGACCTGCTCAGTCCTTTCAGCATTTAACTTACTCTTTCTATCCAACACTCTCTTTCCAACTCCTTCTTTCCTTCTCTCAGTTTGATCTTTTTCTTCTATTTTCTAATTTAGAATCTGCAGGCTTCAGTAAGGATTCATCAGTTTGGTTGTTTAACACAGGTCCCTGTTACCCAGCAGGGTCACCAGTCTAGGAACTGGATGACATGCATAGTCTGTAGCGGGCAAACTGTCTTATTTGTGGGCCATCCACTTAAGACAGGGGCTGGATTATCTTAAACTATGTCGTTGCCGACCTTAATTCTGTCATCAGCTCAGAAATTTGAATGATCACTGATTGCTTGATGTTCTATTCCATTCGCACTCTGTTACCAAATGACGCAGCCCACATCTACATGTAGCAGTAAGCGATGAGAATGTTTGTGCCACACGGGGTCCAAGCAGTACACAGCTTCAACAGGAGACCATCTATGGCATAGCAGTGAATCAGTCACTTCCATTCGCATCCTTGGTGGTCATTATTGATTAGAAGTTCAGTTGGACCAAGCACATAAATATTGTAGCTTCAAAAACTGTTCAGAGGCTGGGTATCCTGTGGTAAGTGACTTATCTCCTGACATCCAAAAGCCTCCCCATCATCTGCAAGACTCAAGTCACGGGTATGATGAATTACTATCAACTTACCAGCCTTACTAAGAATCAAAGCTTGGCAGCATACAGTATATCCCTTCTGGATTGGAACACTAAAGAATCAAATCTATCACTGTCATTGCTCCATGGCTGCAGTGTGTGGCATGAAGAAAATGCACTGCATCCTCAAACTCACACCTCTACAGGCAAGAAAGATAAGGCAGCAGGAACATGGAAGCACCAGCACCCAGCTTCATGCACGATCCTGGTTTAGAAATACAGTGGATTCTGGTTAATTGGGCCATCAGTTAATCGGAGCATACAGCCTCTCAATTGGGACAAAATGAACTTCTCCCAATGAGTCTCAATTAACTATAATTCACTGTATGTCTTTGTACCTTCATCAACAATGTATCTGAATTTTTGGAACTCACTTCACAACAACATTATGGAAATAGTTTCAACAGGAAACTGCAGTGATTCAAAAGGTGCCTAACCACAGTTTCAAAGGAAAATAGCAATAGGTAATAAATGCCAGCATGCATGTAGCTTAAAAATTAATAAGTTCAAATCAAAACATCAGCTGCCTAGCTTGTGGAAATTTGACTGAGGGAAGGTTTTATTGACCTACAGCTTCTGGTTCAACTTAAAAATGGTCTTAACAGCACAAAAATTCTAACATTCATGTATTTGAATGCTCATTCTTCCAGCAGGATATCGTGGTATTGAGGCTTGAGGAGCTGGAAAGGAGCTTGGACAATTTCCTGATTTCCACATTAAACTGTGTGTGTGTGTGTGTGCGTGTGCGTGTGCGTGTGCGTGTGTGTGTGTGTGTGTGTGTGTGTGTGTGTGTGTGTGTGTTTGTGTAAAGATTGAGAGAGGGGGAGGGGAGGAAGTTATCCAATTTACTACCACAATACTTAGTCCAAGTGATGTGCTAGAAAAATGCAGATCATTTTTTCTTCGTTTTGTTATGTGCTCTGATGTGAGAATTGTGCAGAATATTTTTTCCCTGATCGCAATTATTATTGTTCATTTTTCTATCGTGTATGGCATGATTCAGTTGCAAAATGGGAATAAAAATGGTTGCTGAATGGAATTACAAATGCAAACCCATTAATTCAAAGTTGTTTTATATCTGCATTTCATTCTACTTCTAGGTAATTACTAATTAACTGAGTTATTTTTCGACAATTTATTTGTCCCCATACTTCCTACAAAATATTGACTCTCAGTGACCAACATTGTCTTGACAGAAACTTCTTTACTGTGGTCAATGAAACTAGTAGATACCTTTGGATTGTCTCTTGTTTAGTGTTTTTAAAACTATATTAATCCAGGGTGTTTTAATGTTAAATCCATCTCTTGATTTACCTTTGCAGTCATTGTTGTCCCAAGCTAAAGTAGAATTGCAGCCTTCGTCAATGACACAGGTTAGCAAATACCTCATTTAATTGTGTGATTGTATTTTCAATAATTTCTCTGTACATTTGTTCATAATCTCAACCACATTGATATACAGGGTAATCCAGAGATAAACCATACATAAAGTTACTGAAAATTAGATTTTGAACATTTCTTTTTCATTTTTTCTTGAATCCTCACTTTGACCATGTTCCCTACCTGAGTGACTAATGAAGTTATATGCTTCCTTATCAATTCCGAAGTGTGTGATGAACCCAAGAATGAAATGCAACAGTAGACTATCAACCCCTGCAGCTGCTCTGTCATTCAATAAAATCACAACTGTTCTTTTACCTCAAAACCATTTTTATCCATTCACCCCATATATCTTAATCCCCGTGATATCCTAAAATCTATTTATCTCTGATAACTTACTTTTGAATACTTTCCTTTAATCCTGGTATAAAACTACTGTTTAGTCTATAAAGGATGATGCTTGAGACCTTGGTTCAGATCAAAAAATTTCTGCTTTGAGGTCTTTGCATTTAATGGCATAGTGTAATGGCTAATTTAATGTAATCATTTTCTTTTTAAACAATCCGGCATACAAATTGCCCTTCACAATCTTTTTGGTATTAAAATGAACACTGTGGATCACCCTAAATGTGACTGAATGAAGTCACCAGGAGACACTGAGGCTGGTGATGTAGAGGTCTGTATTCAGCACACAAGCAGGCATCATACTGGAGACACTCTTAGAAGAGGCACCCTGACCCGATATGACATGACATTTTTTATGCTAATGATGAAAGGTAACAGCAGGAGAATTCTATAGTTACAATGTATCCATAATGCTTCCTTTGAATTATGTATAATTTTCAAGCACCTAGATCTTCACACCAACACTCCGGACACCCAGATTGAATGCTAATCACCAATTTCTCTGATCTGCATTCATGCATATGCAGACATCTCAGGTCAATGAGTGTTTCTTGGTTTGCAATCAACCCCAGTCTGCAGCTCCAAAAATACCATTTTTCTGAGCTGCATTTTGAACTCAATCTACCATCCATATTCAGATCTGGAGACTGGTTGATGTTGAAATTAATATTTGCCATATTCCAGAATGCCAGAATGAATAAGCCCTAACAACCCTAATGCTGTTTGTGAAAGTTGCATAATAAATATGAACTTCATTGGAAGATTCAAAGAACAATGTGTTTTAGGTTTCCTAGTTTCACTGTTGAAATGTTGTGGAGTCTCGCAGTTGTCACACTGTTGCATAACAGGTGTGCTCTCTGTGGACAATTGTTCTACCAATTTACAGGCAACTCTGCTCTGCTGCAGGAGAGTTGCTGCTGAATGAATGGATTCTGCTTTGATTGGAGGCATACTCCCAGGGTTTCAGGTGGACCTGTACAGGGTGAAGAAATCTACCTGTGGGAGCTTGTCCTTTATGCAAGAGGAGCGTGGAGACTCCAAGGCTATTACAAGCTGGCTGTCCTGGCATGAAGATGGCAGGAATGTCTCTGTAAGAATAAGATTCAGGCTCTTTATGTCAGTATTTTGGCAAAGCCTGAATGCAGCCAGACATCTATACTTGCACTGTCTGCTCCCGAGGGCAGAAATTCCATCTATTTGAGAATGGAGCCTGAGTAACCTTAAATGTAGCAGTGAGCACCGAAGTGTAGGATGTGGCAGCAGTCTTAAATGATCCTGATATTAGGGAGCTGGGAGTGGTTCTAATGCTGACTTTCATGGGCAAAACTAACAGGAGAATGTTTGAGGCTGCAATTAGGATTATAGGAGGTCTTCAATCTCAATGAGGACAAAGAATGCAATCTGTGCATTGGGCCTTTGAGAAGCGAGGTTTCAGGCAAGTGAATAAGCCATTAGTTTACACAACATGGGGTTGAAAGTCTCATGGCAGAGAGCTTCCATACTGCATTACTGAATCTGTACCCCTCCATATCATCTGGTCTTCCTCTCATGCAGTCCCAACAAAATAGACATCTGAAAATGGTATTTACTATATGTGTGCATGAATCTGACTCATTTCTGACTAGATTGTGAATTGTATTTATTAACATGAGATGTATCTGATTTTAATAATGAACAGATTTAATACCTTATATTAAATGTACCAGTTCTTAGCACAGTTCGATGTGATTCAGTCTCTCAAAGACCAATTAGAGCAACGGACGCGAATTCTCCAAGCAAACATAACGTGGCAGCAAGAAGAACTCCAAAAAATCCAAGAACAATTGTGCATGGTGGATAACTCAAGTTTGCAGGTGAAAATGCACACACTTTCTTCATTAATATAATGAAGTAAATAGTATAGAATTGGATGAGTTTTACCTGCGTCAAATTCCAAATTTTGTTTACATGTTGTGGAAGGATTAACAATTTTAACAATGCATTGGAACATGTTAGGTTCACTATGGAGCTGGGGAAGGGCATCCCTGCATGCTTCACTATCCTGTTTCTGTTAAACAAGCAAAAGACTGGAAAAACAGTGAACAAATAAAAACTCCACTTGACTCATTAGGAAGGTTTATCCATGATTAGATCCTGTGAAAGACCATGAAATGTCTTGTGCAGAACTTGCACTTTATTGCTGGGACTTCAAAATAAGTGATCCCGTTGGGCCACATGCCAGATCACAAAGTATCTAATTGTAGTTTTAGCATATCATTAGATGATAACATTAACTGTAAAGAAAAATTGCAAATTGGAAGGAGATGGTAGGGATGATAACAGAGCAGAAATGGCTTGAATTTCTGGGAAAAATGAGGAAGGTGCAGGATAGATGTATTCAAAAAAAAACAATTGTCAAACGGCAAAATAGTACAACTGTGGCCAACAAAGGAAGTCAAATTTAATGTAAAAGCAAAAGAGGAGGCATTCAAATCATTAGGAGGGAAAAAATGAAATATGAAAGCAAGTGAGCAAACAATATCAAGGTGAATAGAAAAAGCTCTTTCAAGTGTATAAAAAATAAAAGAGAGATGAGAGTAGATATAGGACTGCTACAAAGTGAGGCTGGAGAAATAATAACAGGGGACAAGGAGTTGGCAGATGAACTAAGTGAGTATTTTGCGTCAGTCTTCACTGTGGAAGACACTAGCAGTGCGCCAGGTTTTGAAGAGTGTGAGGGAAGAGAAGTGAGTGCATGTTACTATTACAAGGGTGCTCAAAAAGCTGAAAGACTTAAGGGTACATAAGTCACCCAGACAAGATGAACTGCTCCCTAGCATTCTGAAAGAATTAACGATCGAGATTGTGGAGGCATTAGTTATGATCTTTCAAGAATCATTGTACTCTGGCATGGTTCTGGAGGACTGGAAAATTGCAAGTTTCACATCATTCTTCAAGAAAGGAGGGAGGCAGCAGAAAGGAAATTATAGACCAGTTAGTCTGACCTCAGTGGTGGGAAGATGTTGGAGTCAATTGTTTGGGATGAGGTTATGGACATTGGACAAGATAGGACGAAGTCAGCATGGTTTCCTGGTAGGGGGTTGCAGTGGATGTTGTATATCTGGATTTTCAGAAGGCCTTTGACAAGGTGCCACACATATGGCTGCTTACCAAGTTAAGAGCCCATGGTGTTACAGGAAAGTCACTGGCATGGTTAGAGCATTGGCTGATGGTAGGAGGCAGTGAGCGGAAATAAAACGATCCTTCTCTGGTTGGTTGCCAGTGACTAGTGGTGTTCCAAAGGGGTCGGTGTTGGGACTGCTTCTTTTTATGCTTTAAGTCAATGATTTAGATGATGGAATAGATGGTTTTGTTGCCAAGTTTGCAGATAATACGAAGATTGGTGGAGGATCAGGTAGTGTTGAAGAAACAGGAGATCTCCAGAAGGACTTAGACAGATTAGGAGAATAGGCAACAGAGTGGCAAATAAAATACCATGTTGGAAAATGCATGGTCACACAATTTGGTAGTAGAAATAAATGTGCTGACTGTTTTCTAAATGGCGAGAAAATCCAAAAATCTGAGTTGCCAAGGGAGTCGAGAGTCCTTGTGCAGAACACCCTCAAGGTTAACTTGTAGGTTGAGTCGGTGGTGAGGAAGCTAAATGCAATGTTATCATTCATTTGAAGAGGTCTAGAATACAAGATCAGGATGAGATGCTTTTTAAGGCACTGCTGAGGCCACAATACTTGAGTATTATGAACAGGTTTGGGCTCCTCATCTAAGAAATAATGTGCTGGTATTGGAGATAGTTCAGAGGAGGTTCACAAGAATGACTCTGGGAATGAAAGGGTTATCATTTGATGCCTCTGGGTCTGTACTTTCTGGAATTTAGAAGGATTGGGGGGAGATCTCATTGGAACCTTTTGAATGTTGAAAGGCCTAGACAGAGTGGATGTGGAAAGTATGTTTCCCATGGTGGGGGAATCTAGGACAAGAGGCCACAGTGTCTGGATAGAGGGGTGTCTATTAAAAACAGAGATGCAGAGAAATTCCTTTAGCCAGAGGGTGGTGAATTTGTGGAGTTTGTTACTAAAGGTAGATGTAGAGGCCAGGTTGTTGCGGAGATTGATAAGTTCTTGATTGGCCACAGCATCAATGTAACGGGGAGAAGGCCAGGGAGTGGTGCTGAGGAGAGGAAAAAAGGATCAGCCATGATTGAATGGCGGAGCAGTTTCGATGGGGCAAATGGCCTAATTCTGCTCCTATATCTTATGGTTATGGTCTTGAAATGGTGAATTCAGAGCTCAGTTAAAGTATAGATAATGTATAAATTCACAACTAGAGGGAGTGTGATACTGGACCTCCTATTAGGGAATAATACAGGGCAGGTGACTGAAGGGTGTGTAAGAGAACACCTTGGATTTAGTATCGTAGAGTAGAAGAGCAAAGAAACAGATCCTTCGGCTCATGCAGTCCATGCCAAACAGTTATTGTGCCTTATCCCCTCAACACACTCCATAACCTGCCCATCCATGTACTTAATCAAACTTCTCAAAATCAGCAGCAAACATTCGAACGTGCACTGTATTATTAAGCTGAAGTACTTAGCTCGTCTCTCTTTCAGTTATTACTGCAACAACCAGCGTCGATCAGTTCATTGCGGAACCAAGAGTCGAAACAGCAAAAGCAGCAACAAATGGATGTGATGATGCAAGACCAGGGTCCTCACAGTAAACAGATACAGGTACCAATACAATATTCAAAGGGAAACAAGTATGCACGCGAAAACAAGCTAAATTAGTTGCTTGCCAACATAAAATGCTGGAAATGCAAAACAAATCCATCAATTTTGTAAATTCTTCAAACTGGGAGGTAAACAAGCCTGAACAAAGTATTTATTTCTTCACTGTTTTATCTGTAAAAGTTTAAAACTTCTTTTCCCTATGCAGGATGAGCAGAGAATACTATAAGGATATATATGTAAGTAAATGCTGTTAGGGAAGTTAAATACATGTACTGTATTGTAAGAATGCAAATTGATGTTTCTATTACCAGAGTGCATGCTCCTTCCAGAGTAACCTGGAGGGTAAGAGACGGAACCTAACGATAGTAACTCTTAAGGCAATGAGATGCAGGAGGTGTCAAGAGTTGGCATTCAGCAATACTACCAGTGGTGGGAGAATTTTTTTCTCTACAATATCCTCCCATCCCTAGAAATGTCACAGCAGAGAATGAGGCCATTCTGCACATAAAACCCATGAAAGTTCTGTCCATCCTCTGGTCAATCAACTTGTCTTGGTAAATTGGTCTATTATTGTAATGTGTACCAAGATGCTGTGAAAAATGTCTTACATACCATTCATTAGAATTATACAAGATAAAACAATAACAGAGTGCAGAGTAAAGCATTACAGTTACCAAGAAAGTGCCTTGCAGGTTCATTCTCTGAGACTTGACATCACGTTCCATCCCTGGACTCACCTTTTACCTTTATACATGCCGTGGTTGGCATAGAACCTGACCCCATTCATTCCAATGGAAGTGCTGATCTTCATTAAAAAGGAAAATGAAGTTTATATTTTACTTACAATTAATTTATGTGATGTATTTTCAAATAACTTTATTCTTTTTTCCAAAAATATTTACTTTTTGACAATTTAAAAGTATTTTCACAATTTTAAGTGACTTTGAGAATCAGAAAAGACATTCTGACATGAACTGCCAGAAGGTTATCCAGGCCAGCCTATGAGTGGGGCCTCAGTCTGCGCTTTTTGTCGAAGGTAGCTGATGTAGCAGTGTATCCTGAAGTGAAGAAGAGAAATGTGAACATGGGGATTTGATCTGTTGGGTTAAATTAAATATTTTAAATTAACTAGTTGCTATGAAAATCAATACCTTCTAAATGCTTTTACAGGATACTAAAATAACACATGGTGGACAGATTGTACAGACATCCCTATCCAACCAGTTGTCTGGGAGCCTGGCGTTACACCTCAGCAGCCCCATGATGATTTCTCAGGCTCCCACAATGACAGTCCAGAGAGAAGGCACCACTGGTCATTCAAGTCCTAACTTTACTCGAGATGGACACTTAAGGTAAAGACATGGTTTTTATGGTTTATGATTAACCAATTATGGATTCATAGCAATTTAGAGCACAGAATAAGAACAGCTGCATTATTGTGCTAGAGGATTCTTGGAGAAATGCAGTTCAGAAACCATTGATTGGCTATGATCATGTTGAATGGTGAAGCAGGTTCCTATTTTCTATGGTTCTATTTCCATGCTGTAAGATTAGAGCAGTTTAAATACCTCTAGATCCTTGCAAGTAGCCATTAACAGATTTGGGTTAAAAACTGGTCCCAGCTTTAAAGCACAATACTCCATGTTCAGGCTGTGCGTTCTTTCCAATTATTTTTTTCTCTACTTATGCTTAAGTCTCAATAAAGTGCCTCGGCATTATGCATGTAGCTTCAGGCTCACTATAAATCAGAGTTAACCATATACATTAGTATTATCACAACAGATAGTGGCAATGAGGCCAAAACCATTCATTGTGACTAATGTTTAAATGCCAGGGCCAATGTGTGGAACAATGAAGATGTCTAAATATCATTGACCAATTTGTTCTGCTCCACCATTAGCCTTTCAACAGCGTTTGCTCACCATTTAAAGTGTTGAAGTTGAATTAGATGCTCTGCAGATGTTAATGAATCTAATAATTAATGAATTCTAATAATTGCCAGTGTTGTATTTTTTAACAGCACAATATTCTAATAAATGCCCCTTGGCCTCTCAGACCCAGATACTTGTGCTTCACAATTGTATCCTATTCTCCCTGCTCTGACAATTGAGTGAAGAGTTACATTTTCAGCCTGTTGATTTGGTTACAGAATAGTGATAGGGAGACAGTTACTGTAGTTACCTCACACTTTATTCTGCAATCCTGTGTTTAGATCTAATTGCAGGATTGGATTTCAGCAAAAGTATTGAGGTAGTTTCTTGTGAATCATGATCAAGCACAAGCCTTACAAAACCTCAGTATGACATCACTGCTTTTATATTCTGGCCCTCTCAAAATGAATGCCAGCATTTCATTTGCCTTCCCTACCACCAACTCAACCTGCAAGTTAATGTTTAGGGAATCCTGTACTCTTCACACCTCTGATTTTTAGATTTGCTCCCCATTTTAAAAATTAGTTTACATCATTATGCTGTCTGCAAATTAATATTTGCTAAGTGTGTTTTGTAAATCTAAACTGATTTGTTCAAACTTGTGATATGCAGTAATCACCATTTTTACGATTCAAACCATTCATACCAATTACCATTCATTGCAGAAGTCAATGGGGCATATGTGTTGTCTTTCTCTGTGCTTGTTAAGTCAGCTGATATTTTTTGATGAAGAATGTGGAGGTCAATGTTGGGCATGAAGGTTTCAATGTGTTTACTTCGTCATTGTATTCATGGATTTGGCAGTGAAATGGTAACGCTGAGCCTGGTTTACACTTTCTGCTAATTGTTTACACAATGTAATTGCAAAGGTAGAAGATAAAAATAAGATTTTAAAAAATAATTTTACAGTTGCATTCAGAGGTATAAACCAGCATGCCTAATTTTGCAAACAAAATTATGATTTATTTCTGACATAACATCTGGGGAGTATTGTCTATATTTTTACTGCTTTACATCAGTTGTGTTAATATATTGACATTAAAACCATTCCAAGCGGAACCTTTCTGAGCCAGGTGTGAATTTCTGAAAATATTCAGGATAGGTAAAGGACAGCCAGTGAATGTCAAGCAACTTTGATGTGTGTTGCTTGAATTTCCAGCATCTGCAGAATTCCTCATGCCAGTGAATGTCATTTACTTAGATTTTCAGTAGTCCCTTGATAAGATGCCGCACAGGAGACCTGTAAGCAAGAGCCTGTGGTATTACAGGAAGTATACTAGTGTGGATGAATGATTGGCTGACTGCCAGAAAGCAAAAAGTGGAATACTGTAAAGGGGGCCTTTCCTGATTGGCTGCCAGTGACTAGTATGTTCTGCAGGGGTCAGTGTTGGGACTGCTTCTTTTCATGTTATATGTCAGTGATCTTGATTCTGGAATTGATGGCTTTGTGGCCAAGTTTGCGGATGATATGAGGATAGGTGGAGGGGCAGGTAGTGTTAAGGAAGCAGGGAATCTGCAGAAGGACTTAGACAGATTTGGAGAATGGGAAAAGAATTGGCAAATGGAATACAGTGTAGGGAAGTGTATGGTCATGCACTTTGGTAGAAGGCTTAAAGATGTAAACCATTTTCTAAATGGGGAACAAATCTAGAAATCAGAGGTACACAGGGACTTGGGACTCCTAGTGCAGGATTCCCTAAAGGTTAACTTGCAGGTTGAGTTGGTAATCAGGAGAATAAATTTTTGTTAGCATTCACTTCGAGAGGACTAGATGTAAAAGCAAGGATGTAATGCTGAGGCTTTATAAGGTATTGGTCAGACTGCACTTGAAATATGGTGAGCAGCTTTAGGCCCCTTATGTAACAAAGGATGTGTTTGCATTGGAGACAGTCCAAAGGAGATTCATAAACATTATTCTGGAAATGAAAGGGCTATCTTACAAGAAGCATTTGATGGCTTTGGGCCTGTACTGTCTGGAGTTTAGTGGAATTGACTGGGGGGGGGGGAGGTGCCGTCGGATTTCCCTTTGAAACCAATCGAATAGTGAAAGGCCTAGAGGAGAAAATGTTTCCTGCATTGGGGCCCAGCCTCAGAATACAAGGATATCCCTTTAGAACAGAGATGAAGAGTAATTTCTTTAGCCAGAAGGTGGTGAATCTGAGGAATTCATTGCCATAGACAGCTGTATGTATATCTAAAGTGGAGGTTGATGGGTACCTGATTAGTAAAGGTGTCAAAGGTTACTGAGAGAAGGCAGGAGAATGGGGTTGAGAGGAATAATAAATCAGTCATGATGAAATGATGGAGCAAACTCGATGGGCCAAATGGCTGAGAGTATGGCACCTATTTGGAATCATCAGTCTATTAATTTGATATACTCAAAGTAAGAACTCAGCAATCTCTAGCTGGAAAAGATGGAAATAGGAAGTTTATATTATTTTCATGTGCTGTATGTGATATGTACTGTGTTTTGCATCTTGGTTCCAGAGGAACATTGTTTTGTTTAGCTGTATTCATGTGTACAGTTGAACGACAATAAATCCAAACTTGAACTTGAACGATTTCATCTATTAGCTCATTGTTTTCTTTCTAAAGAATGCTACTTAGTCAACCTATTCAACCGATGATGCCTATTACACGCCATACAAGACAACCCATAGAGTTCATTACAACTGAACAGCAAGCTAAGTAAGTATAATTTGAGTGTCACTGTTCTCTTTGTGCAAATCTGTGTGCCATAGCTCTGTGACATTTTATATGCAATGATTTTATCTAGATTGAAGGACATTTGTGTATGGCAAAAATAAAATCCAATACTTGTAGAAACCTCTTAATTTGATTTTGATTGATAGTGTCCTTACAAAGTAGAAATTTAATATTCTGAATTGATGGTCATTAATTAGGGTTTTGTAAAATCAAGGTCTGTTGTTCAAAATATGCTTTAAGTAAGCAGTAAGGTGTTGAAAGTGGTGAAGGAAGAACTTTAAATGAATGGAAGGCATGAATGTATTATAATGACAAGTGAAAGTAATACAAGGGAAAAAGAGATGTCAATGGAACAAGGAAACAAAGAATGGTCTGGAAGACCTATGTATGACAACAGAATCATTGTCAGTATTCACAGTCTGAAAGTGGCAGTGGTCACTATTGTTTGATCAATCAGTTCAATGCCTTCTGATCTATCATGCTGGCAAGATTTCATCTTTAAGCTTTTCAATTTATCTGATACTTATTTGACACTTTTTTTCTGTAAATGAATCTAACAGATACTCACAAGGACAAGAACTCTCTCAAAATTTGGTAGAACAGCCAGTGAGAAATAATGTGCCGATGGTCTCTAATACAGTGCTTATGGGTCAAATAATAACAGCTCCAGGATTTTCTATATCACATCCATCTCTCTCTCAGCAAACTATGCAACTTCAGCAGCAGCAGCAACAACAACACTACTTACAGGTAGGGTAGTAATGAGGATCTTGCAGCTGAAACAGACCAACCTGTATCCAGGTTTAAAGTCAGGTGATCACAGCCAGCCCATGCAACCCATGACAAGTTTGAATGTCTCGTTTCACTATACATGTGCTATTACTTTCCTCTGATGAAGGAGACCGAGTCCAAGCTTCATTTCAAAATATGAGCTCATGATTTGCATTGATACTCTAATGTACTTCTGTATCAATAGAAGTCTAGTTCAGATAACATGTTTGGACAAAGACTGTATGCTTCTGCTGAGATGGTTGTAATTTTGCCTATTTAAGTTTTCTTTCATTTCTTTTAAGTTGCAATCATTACTTCTATTTCTCTTTTATACTTTAAAGATTATTGAATGAACTATTGTTTTATGTCTGCTACTTCAGAAATGGTCTATGTTGCAGCACATGCTGTGTTAAGAAGGGCAAGGCTTCATGTAGAAAGTATATGCTGATACGGTTGTACAATTATGAAATGGATTAATTGCATGGCGAATAATTAAGGGTTTGTTTCTATTTTTCCAAACAGACACAAACATCTGGTTCACTGCAAAGTGGCCACTCAGAACTACTCCTACTCCCTTCTTATTCTCAGCAACAGGATGTTATGGGATACCATTCACAACCTCAGCAAAGACCACATGTTCAGCGCCTTTCTGAATCATCGAATGTGTAACATACTTACCAAAAAAATTATACTTCAAAACCCCGAATAAAAGCAATGCCCATTCTTTTGGTTTAACAAACCTACAGCTAAGGTGCTGTATTGTTACTGTCTTTATGGTTAAGTACACTAAGTGTTTAAATTTAAAGTTTCAGAACACAACATGAGATTCATTAAAATTTCTATTTCTAGAAAAGGGAAATAGAATGACGTATTTGAAAGATTTGCTCAGTTTGCAATTATGGTCCACAATGGTTGTTTTCACTCTCAGTTTTAGGGTTCATTTGTTGAGTTCACCTCTCAGCTCATTAGCATGGTTGAAGCAATAGTACAGTGGTTACATTTTGCTCCATAATGGTGTTACTTTTATAACTGCAGTTGGAAATGACTTTGCTTCTCGGCAACACATTTCAGAAATCCTTGGGCTCTTCACTTGATTCTTCAACCAGGGACAATGTGTGCCAGGATTTCCACTGTACAATCTTAGATGAATTTCACAATCAAAACTATAATAACTGGAGTTTTCCACAAATATACACAGATAGAGGTATTTAGCCAGTGATTTCAATATGCCCTTTCTAAATTTTGTTGATGCATTGCAAACCTGAGAATCAAGTAATAGGAGAAAGATATACCCTTTGCACAAACTTGGCTTTTATGTTTGTCATGTAATCCTGTTTGTGTTATGAATTGAACATATCTTTTAATATTTCCTGTGGTAAAGTGTAATATTAGCTGATTTAAGGACACTTACTTTGGCCAAATCTCTCCAGCCCTGTGGGATGTGTTCATTTTAATGTAACAATTATGAATTGAAATTCTGCAACACAGAACATTTAAAATGGTTTACTTTGTGCTGTATAACTTTCAGAAACATGCACTTTTTCTGATTTGTATGTTTTGTTAAAGCTGTATTTGTTACATAAAATTCTCTAAGTGAAATGTGGAAAAGAATTGTCTACATACAGATAATGTAATATATGAGTTATTTCTGTATAAATCATTCTTTGGAACAAAAGTGGATTTTAGTCTAATTTTGTATAAAATGCATAAAATCATTTCATTTTTGTCAGTGATCATTTTGTAATAAATAGTAATCATTGATAAGACTCAAAAATGTTGTATACAGTAATGCATATTTTTCACAACACACAATATGCTTGCATTTCCTGCATACTTAATATATGGATACACATCCATAAGTAAGATTCATAATACAAAATTGCTCTGAATTTTTATCCACGAGTTATGGATACAACTATAAGACAGCAACTCCCATTTTCCAAATTCAAACACGATCGTCGTGATCCAAGGGCCGGGGGGTACTGGGAACCAAGGGTGGACAGAGAGAGAGGGGATAGAGACAGCGCGGAAAAAGGATGGCAGTGAGGAGCAGGAAGCGGGGGATAGAGACAGGGCGGAAAGAGGAGGGCAGTGGGGAGCGGAGGGTGCGGGAAGGGGGGATAGAGACAGGGCGGAAAGAGGAGGGCAGTGGGCAGCAGAGGGTGCGGGAAGGCGGGGATAGAGACAGGGCGGAAAGAGGAGGGCAGTGGGGAGCGGAGGGTGTGGGAAGGAGGGGATAGAGACAGGGCGGAAAGAGGATGGCAGTGGGGAACAGGAAGGGATAGAGACAGGGTGGAAAGCGGAGGGCAGTGGGGAGCAGAGGGTGCGGAAAGGGGGGATAGAGACAGGGCAGAAAGAGGAGGGGAGCGGGGAGCGGAGGGTGCGGGAAGGGGGGATAGAGACAGGGCGGAAAGAGGAGGGGAGCGGGGAGCGGAGGGTGCGGGAAGGGGGGATAGAGACAGGGCGGAAAGAGGAGGGCAGTGGGGAGCCGAGGGTGCGGGAAGAGGGGATAGTGACAGGGGGGATAGAGACAGGGTGGAAAGAAGCGGGGAGCGGAGTGTGCGGGAAGGGGGGATAGAGACAGGGCGGAAAGAGGAGGGGATCGGAGGGTGCGGGAACGGGGGATAGAGACAGGGCGGAAAGAGGAGGGGAGCTGGGAGCAGAGGGTGCGGGAAGGGGGGATAGAGACAGGGCGGAAAGAGGAGGGGAGCGGGAAGCGGAGGGTGCGGGAAGGTGGGATAGAGACAGGGCAGAAAGAGGAGGGCAGTGGGGAGCCGAGGGTGCGGGAAGGGGGGATAGAGACAGGGCGGAAAGAGGAGGGGATCGGAGGGTGCGGGAACGGGGGATAGAGACAGGGCGGAAAGAGGAGGGGAGCGGGGAGCAGAGGGTGCGGGAAGGGGGGATAGAGACAGGGCGGAAAGAGGAGGGCAGTGGGGAGCCGAGGGTGCAGGAAGGGGGGATAGAGACAGGGCGGAAAGAGGCGGGGAGCGGGGAGCGGAGGGTGCGGGAAGGGGGGATAGAGACAGGGCGGAAAGAGGCGGGGAGCGGGGAGCGGAGGGTGCGGGAAGGGGGGATAGAGACAGGGCGGAAAGAGGAGGGCAGTGGGAAGCGGAGGGTGCGGGAAGGGGGGATAGAGACAGGGCGGAAAGAGGAGGGCAGTGGGAAGCAGAGGGTGCGGGAAGGGGGGATAGAGACAGGGCGGAAAGAGGCGGGGAGCGGGGAGCGGAGGGTGCGGGAAGGGGGGATAGAGACAGGGCGGAAAGAGGAGGGGAGCGGAGGGTGCAGGAAGGGGGGATAGAGACAGGGCGGAAAGAGGCGGGGAGCGGAGGGTGCAGGAAGGGGGGATAGAGACAGGGCGGAAAGAGGAGGGGAGCGGAGGGTGCAGGAAGGGGGGATAGAGACAGGGCGGAAAGAGGAGGGGAGCGGGGAGCAGAGGGTGCGGGAAGGGGGGATAGAGACAGGGTGGAAAGAGGCGGGGAGCGGGGAGCGGAGGGTGCGGGAAGGGGGGATAGAGACAGGGCGGAAAGAGGCGGGGAGCGGGGAGCGGAGGGTGCGGGAAGGGGGGATAGAGACAGGGCGGAAAGAGGAGGGCAGTGGGAAGCGGAGGGTGCGGGAAGGGGGGATAGAGACAGGGCGGAAAGAGGCGGGGAGCGGAGGGTGCAGGAAGGAGGGATAGAGACAGGGCGGAAAGAGGAGGGGAGCGGAGGGTGCAGGAAGGGGGGATAGAGACAGGGCGGAAAGAGGAGGGGAGCGGAGGGTGCAGGAAGGGGGGATAGAGACAGGGCGGAAAGAGGAGGGGAGCGGAGGGTGCAGGAAGGGGGGATAGAGACAGGGCGGAAAGCGGAGGGTGCAGGAAGGGGGGATAGAGACAGGGCGGAAAGAGGAGGGGAGCGGAGGGTGCAGGAAGGGGGGATAGAGACAGGGCGGAAAGAGGAGGGGAGCGGAGGGTGCAGGAAGGGGGGATAGAGACAGGGCGGAAAGAGGCGGGGAGCGGAGGGTGCAGGAAGGGGGGATAGAGACAGGGCGGAAAGAGGAGGGGAGCGGAGGGTGCAGGAAGGGGGGATAGAGACAGGGCGGAAAGAGGCGGGGAGCGGAGGGTGCAGGAAGGGGGGATAGAGACAGGGCGGAAAGAGGCGGGGAGCGGGGAGCGGAGGGTGCGGGAAGGGGGGATAGAGACAGGGCGGAAAGAGGCGGGGATCGGAGGGTGCGGGAAGGGGGGATAGAGACAGGGCGGAAAGAGGCAGGGAGCGGGGAGCGGAGGGTGCGGGAAGGGGGGATAGAGACAGGGCGGAAAGAGGCGGGGAGCGGGGAGCGGAGGGTGCGGGAAGGGGGGATAGAGACAGGGCGGAAAGAGGCGGGGAGCGGAGGGTGCAGGAAGGGGGGATAGAGACAGGGCGGAAAGAGGCGGGGAGCGGGGAGCGGAGGGTGCGGGAAGGGGGGATAGAGACAGGGCGGAAAGAGGCGGGGAGCGGAGGGTGCAGGAAGGGGGGATAGAGACAGGGCGGAAAGAGGCGGGGAGCGGGGAGCGGAGGGTGCGGGAAGGGGGGATAGAGACAGGGCGGAAAGAGGCGGGGATCGGAGGGTGCGGGAAGGGGGGATAGAGACAGGGCGGAAAGAGGCGGGGAGCGGGGAGCGGAGGGTGCGGGAAGGGGGGATAGAGACAGGGCGGAAAGAGGCGGGGATCGGAGGGTGCGGGAAGGGGGGATAGAGACAGGGCGGAAAGAGGCGGGGAGCGGGGAGCGGAGGGTGCGGGAAGGGGGGATAGAGACAGGGCGGAAAGAGGCGGGGAGCGGGGAGCGGAGGGTGCGGGAAGGGGGGATAGAGACAGGGCGGAAAGAGGCGGGGAGTGGAGGGGGCGTCGGTGTGGAGAGGGGTTCGGCGGGGGAGAAGGAAGGTCCTTGGGGCAGAACCATCGGGTAGGGCTAGCGGTGAAGGTGCGTAGTCCCGCCCCTTGCCCCGGAAGTCCTTGCTTACACGCACCACGGCGACCGCCCTCCCGGCGGTTCCCCTTCCTTTCCGACGTCTCCCCGGCAGGGTAAGTAGGAGCCCTTGAGCGCGGCCGTTGTTATCTGCGTCCATCGGGTTGAAGAAGCGCTCGCCGACCACGGTAATGAGTCAATAATGAATCCATCAACGAGGCCGACTTCCTTCAGTGCCTATTTCTTTCCCGGCTGGTGGATTATCTAGTTTTGGTGAATGGGACGACCTGGGCCTCGGCCTCGCCTGTTCCAGGAAGCAGCCCCAGACTCGGCTTGAGCTGTGAGATCGAGCCGGTCGTCGCTGCGGTGATTCGGGCCCGCTGTATGATGATGTGGCCCGGCACCCAGCGCCAAGTTAACGAACTTAGGGCAATGTGCAAGCTGAACATTACCGTCAGTTGCTGCGTGTGTTTAACTATAACCTCCGTGCCCACGAGTCTCATGTCCCGGAATCCTGTTTCTGTCCACAGATGGCTCCGGCAAAAAAAGGTGGAGAGAAAAAGAAAGGCCGCTCTGCCATTAACGAGGTGGTTACCAGGGAATATACGATAAATGTGCACAAGCGTATCCACGGAATGTAAGTAAAGAGTAATGTTAAAATAAAATCACTGAAACGCTGATTGAACAACATCTACAGCACGAGAAAGAGTCAATATTTCACGAACCGCGATAGAGGCCCGGATGCATTCTCATTTTTCTGCCGTGGTTACCCCATACCTATGCTCCTTGCTTATCAAAGGTCTAAGGGACTTTGCCTTAAAAATAATCAGGCTGCTTCCTTTGAGGAAAAGTTGACAAGACTTGGAGCCTTCAGGAAAACGTTCTGTTCTGTTTGTGTCTTAAATAGGTTACCATCGTTTCTACTTGGTTCAAGACTTGACAGGAGAGAAGAAATAGCTTGTTGACTTTAATCCTCTCGTGGCCCTTGAGGATCTTGATTATTTCCCTTATCCCCTTGCACATTTAAATTCCAGTAGTCCAATCCTGGCCTATCCATTCCGATTCTTCTGCAACAATATTCTAGGTATCAGTCTAATCAACCTCTGAACATCTTAAAATTTACAACATTCTTAATTTAGAAGAATTCCTCAAATCTGCACAAGAGCAAGATGAGTTAGATGAATTTCATATCACCAGCATGCTGTGAAATTTAACTTAGCTGCAGGAGTACAATGCAATACATGATAATATTGGGAAAAAATCAATTACATTGTTTATATGTATATTAAATAGTTAAATTAAAAATTGTGCAAAAGCGGTGGGTTAAGGGTGAAAAGTTCAAAGGGAACATTGGGGGGGCTTCACACAGAGAGTGGTGGGAGCATGGAATGAGCTGCCAGATGAAGTGGTAAGTGCGGGCTTACTTTTAACATTTAAGAAAATCTTGGACAGGTACATGGATGAGCGGTGTATGGAGGGATATGGTGCAGGTCAGTGGGACTAGGCAGAAAAATGGTTCGGCACAGCCAAGAAAGGCCTGTTTCTGTGCTGTAATGTTCTATGGTTCTGAGTAATATACTTAAAACCCTTCTGAAACCTCTGCTAAAACATGCTTAAGAGGTGGAGAGATTTTGAGTAATTCTGGCTGAACTTAAGCTTGTAAGGCAGGCTGGACGACTCTAGCTTTTAAAAAATTGTATAGACTGAGGTATTGTGGAAGCTGGCCAGAAATAATTTGGTGAGGGGTTAGGTAATGGCCGTGTATTTTTTAACTTTGCAAATGCTGGAAATTCGGAGTAATATACAAGATGCTGGAAGAGTAAAACAAGTCAGGCAACATCTATGAAGGGGAATAAAGAGTTGGATAGGTAGTTGATTTTCCCTGCTGCTGTTGACAATACAGTACATATTTGGGTGCATGGGGTGGGGGATTGTCTACGGCATTGTTGTACCGTTTGCCATGCATACCATTGAACAGACTACCTTTATTTTTATCTTGAATATAAACCATTTTATATGCTAAATTAACACCTTTTTGATTTACAATTATTTCAGAAATTTATCATGTAGCAGAATTTGAATAGATTAGAGGCTACAATGGTTTAAATTGTGCCCTTGGTTTTTATTATTAACAATGAGGGCGCTGCAATTGCAAACAAATAATTTGGAACTTTTTTTTGAAGTGGCTTTAAGAGGCGTGCTCCACGGGCCATTAAGGAGATCCGAAAATTTGCTGTGAAGGAAATGGGCACTCCTGATGTCCGCATTGACACTCGCCTAAACAAGGCTGTTTGGGCTAAAGGTGTAAGGTATGTGACTGGTCACAAATAATTTCTCAAGTCAGTATTTTTTATTTGAATTAGTTTGGCTGTTCTTTAGTAATCGTTCAGTGCTAGCCACTTCTTCTAAAACTCAAAAAGTTTGCTTTATCCATGTCAATTATTGGGTCAAAAAGCGATGGAGTTAGAAAGTACAAAAAAACTCAAATTGCCCATACCAACCAAAATGTCTGTCTGAGCTGCACATATTTGCCTGTGTTTAGCCCATGTCCCTCCTAATCTTTTCTGTGTGTACCTGTCCAAAAGTCCTTTAAACATTGTAATCATACTTGCCTCTGCAGCTTCTCTTGGCAGCTCCTTCCACATACCCACCATCCCATGTTCTGTGCATCCCTTTCAAATTGTTCCCCTCTCAGCTAAATTTTCTCCTTTTTGTCCCTGTTTCTGGGGAAATATGACCATCCACTTTGTTATCATGATTTTTTATATCTCTTTCAGCCTCCAAGCTCCGGGGGGAGGGGGGTGTTAGTCTGTCCAGCCTTTCTTTAAACTCAAGCCCACCAGTGCAAAATATCTTGGTGAGTCTTTCGTGCACCCTTTCCAGCTTATTAACATCCTTACAGCTGGGCAGTCAAACTGTGCACAATGTTCTGTGTGGTCTCATCAACGACCACATAAGATGAATGATTGAACTTGGCTATAAATAATTAGCAGCATTGCCTGTCACTCACCGTGCTCTAAGAAGTGCGCGCACATTCAGTAGGGCACTTTGTTAGGTACATCTTACACCTGTTCGTGAATGCAGTTATCTAGCCAATCTTGTGGCAACAACGCAATGCACAAAAGCACGCAGATATGGTCAAGAGGTTCATTTGTTCAAACCAAGCATTAGAATGGGCAAGAAATTGATGTGGGTGACTGCGGAATGATTGTTGGTGCCAGCCAAAGGTACCAGTCCTCAATGGGGATTCTGTCGTGTGTCTGTGCCCAGTCTTAGAAAGAAGGGTATGAGTATCTCCGAAACTGCTGATCTGGGATTTTCATCCACAACAGTTTCTAGAGTTTGTGAGAATGATGTGAAAAAATCCAGTGAGCAGAAGTTCTGTGGCCAAGCATGCCATGTTAATGAGAAGTCAGAGTAGAATTGTAAGACTGGTTCAAGCTGACAGTTACTCAAGTTACCACATGTTACAAGGGCCTCTCTGAATGCACTGCATGAGACCTGAAGTGGATGGCTACAGCAGCAGAAGACATGCTGGGTCCCACTCCTGTGCCTAATCATGTGGCCACTCAGTGTAAATGACAATAGTGAACCCTGTGGCTCACCACTGGTCACAGGCCTCAAGATTGTAATAACCATTTTGAACTTTGCGTTTTCCTCGTGTTTTGTCATTGTCTTAATTCTAGCAGATTTTAGAGTATTTTTTCACCCAGATGTCATTAACAAAAGGGCACTGGTCCTCATCGGCCCTTGGGAATACCGCCATGTGGTCTATGCCCAGTCTTAGAAAGGAAGGTTTCCTCTTTTATTTATGTTGTTCAGTAAATTCTTTATCTATACCTATATCTGTTGCTTGAACCATTTTTTTTTGTGTCGTACATGTTATTTCTGCTTTGAAAATAGGTCCTTGTTGCCCTGGATGTTTTTGCTCTGCATCCCTTAGGAACTGTGTGCCCAATCATTGCAGTCGGCACATATTTCCTGCATCTTATTTCTTTCTTTAGAAAATCAAATTTGCATAACGTGTCTTGACAGTAAAATTTTTGTAATCTGCTACATGGCTATTTGGAAATCCTGGTGATTCTGGATCTGCCTCATCAGAAGGTGTCTGTATTTTCATTCTTCAGGTTCAGGTCCCCTCAGTCCATTTATATTTGTCTGATTCTGTTGACTCTGCCCCCTTGAAATTTACTGCCTTCAATGAAATGTTACTGTGTGACATCACGATATTAGCAAAAATAACATCCGTAGGCCAGTGGTATGTCAGATTGATGTTTGGTTTTTTTAAATTTTTAATTCAAAGCAAAATCCACATGGTTAAAAATAAAATGCTAGTTAAGCCAAATCTTTTGGAGAGAATTAACATTTCATGCCCAATATACTCACTGACAATGACACACCATAATCTATTCCTGGTTTAAAGTACACTTACTATCAGTTTTATTCATATTTTCCTAAGCCTGATTTGGACTGTGCAGTTAGACATGCCAATATAAAGTTATATTTTGTCTCCTCCCTCCTCTCCCCCCCCCCACCCACCCAGGAACGTTCCATACCGCATTCGTGTGCGTTTGTCTAGAAAACGTAATGAGGATGAGGACTCCCCTAACAAACTTTACACATTGGTGACCTATGTTCCTGTCACAACATTCAAAGGTGAGAAGTTGATGTTTACAGTGTAGATGCAATTAATTGCCGTGCTATTTTCTGTATTGCTTTGGGATGTACTGCACACATTGACTTCTCTAACTTCTGCTAATGCCCCACCTCCCCCTCGTACCCCATCTGTTACTTACTTTTATGCACACATTCTTTCTCTCACTCTCGTTTTTCTCCCTCTACCCCTCTGACTATACCCCTTGCCCATCCTCTGGTTCCCCCCCCCCCCACACCCTTTTCCTTCTCCCTGGGCCTCCTGTCCCATGATCCTCTCATATCCCTTTTGCCAATCACCTGTCCAGCTCTTGGCTCCATCCCTCCCCCTCCTGTCTTCCCCTATCATTTTGGATCTCCCCCTCCCACTTTCAAATCTCTTATTAGGTCTTCCTTCAGTTAGTCCTGACGAAAGGTCTCGGCCTGAAACGTCAACTGTACCTCCTCCTAGAGATGCTGCCTGCTGAATTGACATAGCTCCTGCAATCAGTAACTGATGACGTGAAGGGGTAGCTTTGAGGTGGCTTTTAATGTCCAATTACCTATGTCATGTTCTAACAGAACTGGGTATTATCACCATTAACAAGTTCTTTGAATCAGAATTTGGTGTTCTTTTCCATCAGTTACTCTCTGCAGCACAGGTTCCCAACCTTTTTTATGCCATGGAGCCTTGCCATTAATTGAGGTGTCAGTGGATGCTAGGTTGGGAACCCCTGCTATGCAGGTAAAGCTTTTTTTAATAGCAGGCTTTTTTTTCTGTTAAGTAAATGATGTGCAGCTATAGATATTTCATAGATTAGATGTATATGTAAAATGTATATTGATTGAAATTCAGCTTGTTTAAAATCAGATCCTGCAGTGACAAAATAGTAAATCTACCAACTACAAATTGGTAATTCACCTCTTTCAATATCACCACCAATCTCAATACTTGGGAAATTTATGGAGTATGCTGTGGTCGTTATTTTCAAATCAGGGAATTGTTAAAAGTATTAGTTGCAGCATCTACAAGAAATAAAACCTAGGTTTATTTACTGGATAACAGTTCCTAAGCAAACCATTAGAAGGGGAGAATTGTCTATTGGATAAGCTGCTGATAGTTGAATGACTTGAAGATTTTGATCAAGTTTTTATTCAATTGGATATCTGAAGTACATGCATTTTGTTTTTGCAGGTTTACAGACAGTCAACGTAGATGAAAACTGAATCACAAGTGATTTAAAAAAATAAACAGTAACTTGACTTTCTGCCTGGTTGATTTGTTTAATACATTTACAAATGATACAGCTATAAAATTGAAATCACATGCAGACAAAACTTACAAAAATGAATTTATTGAAAAGTGCATAAACTCAGTATATTTGACATTTCACCCAACATAAAACACACTTATAGTTTCAACTGCCAGCGCTGAAACAAATCTATTGGGCTAGTGGATAGTCAGATTAATTCTCTGTTGGTACTGATTTGCTTTAGCATGTAGAAGTTTACTTTTTATAGCTACGGATTTCTCAAAGAAGTTCACAAGGCATTGCTCAGTCAGTAGTGAAGCCAAAATTTGCTCAAAAGACACATTCCAGTCATCTACTCCAGGCTGTGTGAGGGGATTATTGTTCATGTGTATGTTCTCTTCAAATACGGTGTCATCTGCATCTGTGGGCGTTAGAAGCTCTGATCCTTTAGAACTTGGCAGTTCCGACAAGCTGTTTGAACTGCGTATTCTTTGTCCTACTTCCCCAATCTGCAGTAGGAGAGTTGTGACTGTTGCAATCGCTTGGTAAAGATTATTCTCTTCTGGATCTTCTCGAAACATGCTGTACATTGATTTGCAAAACTGGATGAACTCTCTCTGCAGGAGAACAGATTGTTCCATGCACAAGGTATTAAAAACCAAATTCAAAACAATTCCAAACAAGGTTTCTAGAGTTAGCAATAGGCCTAGTAGTAAATTAAAATCAAATATACTTGATCTGCAGTTAGTATAGTGCCAACTGTTAATGCAGCAGTATGCTCAATAATTTGTTTTTGCTATACTCAATAATCATATGGAATAAGGGTAGCAAGTTAAACTTAAAATGTTGACTTAATTTGATTTTGAGTAGCTTGCAGAATGTATGAAGTAACAGTACAAGCAAGTGATTCAATTAGAGGCAGTAACACCACTTGTAGGCTAACATCATTGGGCTGGATCTGAAAGCTAAAACTAAGAGTCCCATCATGAAAGATAAATTGAATAGTCGAAATGACTGATAATGGGGGGGGGGGGGGTGTTGGGAACAAAACAAATTGTATTTTAGGGATTAAAGGAGAAAACCAGAGATGAGATCCAAAAGTAGGTGTCTTAATTTGCTTGTATCTCCCACATAAAACTTCCATTGCACCTTGCATTTAGATTTCGTTTTAAAGACTTTGAAACCTTACTGTCACTAATCTGCTTCCCCAAGAGTATTATAAACTATCATACATACCTGGTTCATCAGAGAAAGATCTTTTGTAACCTCTTTAGTCTTAACTAAATCTTGAAGCATTTGTTTCAGCTGACATTGGTGATCAATTGCTTCACCTTTTGGAGGATATAATCCATAATTAAAGGAGACAAGAACCACAAATTTGGCAATATTAACTATTTGCTACAACAGTCACTCTTTTAAACTATGGGTGTGGATTTGGGGATGTAGTTCACTTAACCATTACCCACAGATGTGCTAAAGTATATTTAATATCTGCCATTTGAAAATGGTGAATATGACTGCTTTGCACCAGTATTTTCCAGACAATAGATGGACCAACTATTAATGCAGGGACAGACCTCCACCAGAATGAATGCAAGTAATTTAACAATAATGGAAGAAATGATACTGAAGAGGATCAAATTCCTTAAGCCAGACAGTTTTAAAGCAAATGAGGACACTGCAGGTGTCTTTCTCTTCAGAAACCATTTAAAAGGAGGTTAGAAGGAAACAGGATAGAAGGATTTGTGCCACACAAATGTTGGGCAGTGAAGATCTCCCAACAAGAGAGCAAGTGGCTTTACTTATTGAATATCCTTCTAACAATACCTTCAAAACCAGATATTCATGCCAGAAACTGAACAGAAGTAGCTATGTGCTTAATGTGGCTACAAGGGCAAGTCAGAGGTCAGGAATCCTGTGGAGAACTCATCTAATTTCCCAAAGCCTGTCCATCTACAAGACTCAGGTCAGAAGCATGAAAGAATGCTCTGTCCTGATGAAGGGTCTCAGTCTGAAATGTTGAATGTTTACTCTTTTCCATAGATTCTGCCTGGTCTGCTGAGTTCCTCCAGCATTTTGTGTGTATTACTTTGATTTCCAGCATCTGTAGATCTTGTTAATGCTCTCTCCTTGCCTGGATGAGTGCAGATTCAACCATACTCAAGCTAGACAGTTTTGGGCACAGCAGCCATGTGATTGAGGCTCCATCCACAACCACTGATGATGCACAGTGAGCAGCAGTTTGTCCCATCTCCAGGATGCACTGCGGAAACTCTCAATGACTCCTTCAGCAGTATCTTCCAAACCCATAACCATTACCAGCAAGGACAAGAGCAGTAAAAACATCATCTGATCAGTTTATAAAAATTATCAAAGAGACCTGGTAGTTTCTTTCCATGTACAGCACTTTCTAAAAATAGTATAGAAATTAGTGTCCACCTTCTCAGTAGTGAAGTTACTAAACAGGATTGCAAATTCTTAAGTATTTTCTTCAGCACTCACTTGCTGGGTCATTTGTGGAACTTTCTCCCATCAGCTATTTAATCCATTGGGTAGATTTCAGACTCAACCTAATCCATTGGTTGTGAGATTGCTTAACTCTGCTTATTACATGTTGCTGCTGTTTAGTGCACAATCATTCCTGTATAGGGTGGAACCAGTGCTGCTTCCAGAAAGCCCTTCTGTACTAATAATAAGCACCCCAGTTTCAGTTCTCTATAACTCAATCTACCATCACCTACTATTGAATCCCAGAAGACACCTTCAACCATTCTGATATTCTCTTCCCAAATACATTCCCCTCATCCAAAACTGCTGCTTTCAATTCTGCAACCCCCCCCCCGCCCCCTGATATATCATGAAAACTCATCTGTTTATCTGTCTTAACTAAACAAGGACAGAGTTAAACACCAGCATGTCTATTTTCCACTGTGGCCTTAGCTTTGCTGCATCACCTCCTCTCGTTGCCTAGTATTACAAGCTGTCCCTTCAGAATTCCTCTTCTACACAAAACAACTTCATATTTTAACAAAAAGTAAAATCCTTACACTGAAAATTGAGACATGCCAACATCACTGAAATCAATTATTTTCCCTTATTTAATTTGCATATGACTACATACTGCACACTGTATAAAAAGATATTCCAAAGAACCATTTAGAATGAGATATCGATTGAATTTTGTAACAGTAAATTATTTTAAAGCAAGTGATAACTTTTCCTATATTTTTCCACACGTGTGCACACAGACAACATAGGCGGTTGAGGAGAGGATGTTTCTTCTTGTGAGAGAATGTAGAATTATGGGAAATCCCTTGAAAAATAGGGAATCACCTATTTAAGACTGGTGCAGAGAAGTGCAGTTTCACCCATACCCACACCCAAGTATTGCGTGTTTTTGAATATATTTTTAAGACAGAACTAGTTGGATTCTTGAAAGGATAGGGGGTGAAAGGCTGCCACAGGCACATGGGAATGGTAAGCCAGATCAGCAGACTGGAGGGGCCAAGTTCCAGCTTCTGCTCATAATTCATTCAGTCATGTCACCGACCTAAGGGAGCATCTCATGCACATTAAGAATAAATGTATACTTGCTATTTGATTTGCTAAAATAGTCCGACTGAATACTTGAAATGAAGGTAGTTCTCAGAGGAGAAAAGCTGGTTGTGTCATCCTCATTGCAAGCTGGAAAAATAAGACTGAATTTCAATCAAATCATATAAAAGATTCTCAAGCAATAAACCTGCGAAGTATTTTGAAGTCCACAAGTTATTAATACAATTTTAATGACATGGTATTCTTATTCAGACAGAAATGAACCCGCAAAGGTTTTTGCAAGTTGAATGCCTTGTTAAGTCACTGCTTTCTGGTGTAGCTGATAATGTGGAATCCATGAATAACAACTATAGTAATTTATTTCCATGCATCTGTTTCTGCCCCTTCATTATATGCATCATAGTTCATGGAGAATTTACCTAAGTAACAGAAATGGACACATCACACTTCCCCACATCAGTAAATATATGGAATAAGAATTTCAGTAGTGAAAATGCTAGAGTATCAAGTTTCTTGGCATATTTTCATCCCTGGTGCTGATTAAAACAAATTTGGAAGTTAAAAGGAAGAATACAGCCACATAACGGTTGAACCATCTTCCTTATCAAAGGCTTTTCCCTGCTGTATAAGCCACACTAATTCAACTGGATTGCAGAGATGTAACAACTTTCATAGTTAATTTCACTCATAGCATAAATATTACTTATGCCATATTGCAAAGCACTTTTATCAATATTTTATCAGTATTATTGCAGGGTTCATTGGTTCTGCAAGAATGAGCACATTCCATAAAGACCATAAGACCCAGGAGCAGAATTAGGACATTTGGCCCATTGAGTTTGCTTTGCCATTCATTCATTGCTGATACTTTTTTCCCTTTCCTCAGCCCTACTCCCCGCCTTCTCCCCGTAACCTCTGATGCCATGTCCTATCAAGAATCTATCAAGCTCTGCCTTAAATACACCTAATGACCGGGTCTCCACAACTTACTGCATTAATAAATTCCACAAATTCACCAGTCTCTTGCTCAAGAAATATCTCCACATCTCTATCCTGAGGCTGTGGCCTCTTCTCCTGGACTCCCCCACCATGGGAAACATACTTTCCACATCTACTCTGTCTAGGCCTTTCAACATTTGAAAGGTTTCAATGAGATTCCACCCCCGACCCCACCATCCTGCTAAATTCCAGCCAGTACAGACCCAGAGTCATCAAATATTCCTCATATGATAACCCTTTCATTCCCGGAGTCATCCTTGTGAACCTCCTCTGAACCCTCTCCAATGCCAGCACATCTTTTCTTAGATGAGGAGCCCAAACCTGTTCACAATACTCAAATATTGTGGCCTCAGCAGTGCCTTAAAAAGCCTCAGCATCACATCTCAATCTTGCATTCTAGACCTCTTGAAATGAATGCTAACATTGCATTTACCTTCCTCATCACCAACTCAACCTACAAGTTAACCTTCAAGGGTGTTCTGCACAAGGACCCCCAACTCCCTTTGCAACTCAGATTTTTGGATTTTCTCCCCATTTAAAAAATAGTCTGCACTTTTATTTCTACTTACAAAGTGCATGACCATGCATTTTCCAACATTGTATTTCATTTGCCACTCCCTTGCCCATTCTCCTGATCTGTCCAAATCCTTCTGGAGACTTCCTGTTTCCTCAACACTACCTACCCTCCACCAATCTTCGTATCATCTGCAATCTTGGCTACAAAGCCATATATTCCATCATCTAAATCATTAATATACAGCATAAAAAGAAGTGGTCCCAACACTGACCCCTGTGGAAAACCACTTGTCACTGGCAGCCAACCAGAAAATGATCATTTTGTTCCCACTTGCTGCCTCCTACCATCAGCCAATGCTCTAACCATGCCAGTGACTTTCCTGTAACACCATAGGCTCTTAATTTGGTAAACAGCCTCATGTGTGGCACCTTGTCAAAGGCCTTCTGAAAGTCTGAATATACAACATCCACCACATCTCCTTTATCTGTACTACGTGTAATCTCCTCAAAGAATTCCAACAGGTTCATCAGGCAAGATTTTCCCCTAAGGAAACCATGTTGACTTTGTCCTGAGTCTCCAAGTACTCCATAACTCATCCTTAACAATTGACTCCCAACATCTTCCCAAGCACTGAGGTCAGGCTATAATTTCCCTTCTGCTGCCTCGCTCCTTTCTTAAAGACTGGAGTGACATTTGCAATTTCTGGTCCTCTGGCACCAAAGCATGCCCAAGCTCAGAAGACCAGACCGGTTGATAGAGCTGGGAATAACATTGTATGAATAAATAACATTAGAGCCTATGAGCTGAGAATGAGACAAGGACAGAGGTGGAGTGTTAATGGAATAGTACAGGCTAGGGTTTTGCCATAATGATATTGCAAGAGTTTTTTTTTGGGGGGGGTGTTAATCATGGGATAACATCTTCTACCTGGTACTTCAAGTACAAATAAGCTAAAATCACAGGTACTATTAGTAATGTTAGGCATTCAGCACAGAATCTGTATAATAACAAAATTCTAAACAAAAATTGACTGATATAGATTGAGTCAACACTTTCAAATTAGTGTTCTTCTTTTTCAAACCTTTAGTTCTTTACCTGGTGGAATATGGAGTCTGTACAGCAGTCTGAGATTTTCACTGAATTCACCATAGTACATTAAATCTATATAAGAAATTAGAACAATTATTCAATGTGTCCACTAATACTGCTGATTCAAAGACTTTGTTTCAAAAAATATCAGAATGTGTAATGTGTGTTGAAGTGAAAGAAATGGAAAAAGTTTTACCCAAACAGCTGACCAGCTCTTTGAAGTCAATGAGAGAATCTGCATCTTCATCGAAGAGTCGAAATGCTCTCTGGGCCAGATCATGAGTATGGACACCCCATGTCCATGGACTCAGGAGGCAGAAAAGGCTACAGAACTGGAAACTATTTATTCTGTATTGTTCCAGATACGGGAGGCTGGGATCATGGTGCAGTGCAGCTGAACCATTTCCACCCCAGTAACAACTTAAAAGATGCTCTCTCTAATTCAAAAGAAGAAAATGGGAAATTTTTTCAGGACGCTTACATTTAAAATTGTTTAAAGTTTTACATAGGAAAATCTAACCAAATATTTGCAATACGACTCGTTTTTCTTAACCTCTTCACATTCACTGCCCACCCACTTTAGCTGCTGTTTCCTTAGGTTAAATCACTGACTTCTGATCTGCTTACAAGAGTCAGATAACTTGTCAGTAAACCAAAGCACACATTTTCTCTGCAATGGCAGTAATGGAGATGGTTCCAAATTCCTCTCTTTACAGGAGCAATTAATAATCCACATGCACATGTGCATGCAAGGATAACAGAATTCTCTTGGGAACATTTTCTGGATGGTACAATGGGTTCAACAATAAATGAAAATCCCTCCAACAAAATTGCAGAGATCCAAATCAAAAGTTGAAAGTACTGGGAACACACAGCATGTCAGAGTGTACCTGTGAAAAGAAAAACAGAACCAATAGTTCTAGGTATAATGCTTTTTGAACAGAAATATTAGCCTATTTTCCTTTTTCATAAATGCTGTCTGATCTGCTGTGTATTTTAGCATTTTCTATTTCTGTTACTAGTTTCAGTTTGCACATAACTGTAATTAGTCTGTAATTTAAAAGGTGCCAATATATGTTTAACTCTCCTAATTTTCCTGTCACCCACCTACACGTGTGGTAATTTACAGGAGCCAATTAACCTGGCAGCACATCTTGGGAGATGGGAGGTGCTGGTGCCCTCCTGTGCACACACAAGATCTCAAGGAGAATGTGCAAACTCCCCACAGCCAACACGAGATCAGAATCAAATCCAGGTTGAAGGAGACAGCAGCAGCACCACCAGCTGTGCCAATCTCATTTAAAACTTTAGAATCCCATTCTGAATACTGTAAGAGTCAAGGCCTAAGATTATTATGTCAGCAGCTTATTTCACACTAGCAATATTTTAAAAATAATAATTACATTGTCTTCTAAATTTCAGATGACAGAAACTGATCCCAAATACAAAATTACAGTGCTCATTAACAAACTCACCTTAAATAGGTCATAGATTTCTCCAAGATCTTCAGTACTAAATGAAACATCTGGTGCCACAACTCTGAGCTACAATATACATTAATATTAAATTACTCATTGGGCCTTCCTTTAACTACAAAAGCTAACAACTTGAAAATAAATCAATTAAACTTTAGTATGGTACAGAATTCACAAGCTTCAATCCCATCAGCCATACGTGAACCCCCTATCTGCTTGACCAATACGTCTCCTTATTGCAATAAGAAGCTTATTGCCTGTAATTGTTCCTTCTCCACATTCATTAACTTCTTTAGCTTCAAATTTCTGCTTTAATTCATTTTGCTCATGTACCCATGGGATCCCACTAATATGTCACTCTTACCTGACAACTTAATTATCTGCGAGGTCATTAAAATTCATTATTACACAGAACTTTTGTACTTCAATATTGCTTGCCACATTGTTACACGAGTTTGTAGCCACCTCTTCCTGTATATTAAATTGCTTTAAAACTAAAGCATTTACATAATAGTATGCAACAGAGAGCGCAGGATTAAACTTTGAACCTAAAACTTGGTTGCTAGGTCTGTAGTACTGAAGGAATTTTGAAGTGAAATCTTCACCAAAAAGCACTGTAACAAGATCTTCAACAATCAATACAGTGAATAACAACAGTTTGATTTTGTGAACGATAACAGTTTGGATTCAAATTATTTTTCAAATCTAGATCAAATTATGTAGAAAGTTCTTTCAATTATTAAGCTTTACTTAATGATTAATAAACCCTTCTGTCATGAGATTTTACTTCTGACCCAAAAAAGTAATTCCATATAAACTTATTTGGCATAGCAGCTTCATTTGGCAATACGTAGTACTTTAATCAGAAACCATGTGTGAAATGCAAAGCTATGCACTTTATAATGATTTAAATGAATGATCCCCTCCCACCCCCTTAAATTGCAGCATCATGAAAACTTACCACATTTTCTTTAGTGGTATCCTCCAAATGCTGCAAAACTCTTATTCTGTGTCTGCAGCGCATTTGCTCAATTTGACCGACATGAATATCCCCGAATTTCTGCATATTTGACAAAAACAAATTTGAGAGAACTTAAAATGTAGCAGAATGAGGACCAACTCAAGTCAAAGAGGGCCTTTTCTGGTCAACTGCCAATGTTTGCATGCCAGCAAAATTTAAAGCTTGATGAGGATCATTAATAACCAACACCATAACCACAAACCAACAGGAGAGATGAGCAAACCAATTGTAGCATCCTCTCACAGACCAACATCCTCAGCACCATAGGTTCTATTTAAATTCAGCCAGCTCTCTATTTTGAGCTCTGTCTTGGCAAGAGATTATTTGATGGACAGAGGAAGTGATTCAAGAATATTCTCAAAAAAGAATATGACAACATCTCCACTGACTCATGGGAATCCCAAAATTCTAGATTCTGGAATGGTTCCAGAGCACTGGAAGATTGTAAATGTCACTCCACTCTTTAAGAAAGGAAGGAGGCGAAAGTAGGAAATTATAGGCCAGTTAGCCTAACTTCAGTGGTTGGGAAGATGTTGAGTCTGTTATTAAGAATGAGGTTTCAGTGTACTTGGAAGCACATGATAAAATAAGCCAAAGTCAGCATGGTTTCTTTAAGGGGAAACCTTGCCTGACAAATCTTTAGGAATCCTTTGAGGAAATAATATACAGATTGTCAGTGCATGTTGTTTTCTTGGACTTTCAGACGGCCTTTGACAAGGTGCTGCACATGAGGCTGCTTAACAAAAGAGCACATGGTATTACAGGAAAGATACTAGCACGGGTAGAAGCTTGGTTGACTGGCAGTTGGCAAAGATTAGGAATAAAGAGAGCCTTTTCTGGTCGACTGCTGATGTTCGCATACCAGCAAAATTTAAAGCTTGATGAGGATCATTAATAATAATGAAAATAATATAAATAACAAAATAGGAAAACAAAGCTAAAAAGTTAAATGGTAACAAACAAAATCAAACAAGATTTACTGCAGCTAAACACCATGGTTAAGAAAGGGTACATGCTCAGCCAATACAAGATAGCCCTTATTGCCAGTCAAGGGTTGACATGGACATCCAAGTAAAACACTTGACTTAGCCAAGTATAAAAACATTATTCCCTGGTGTTCACATTTTGCACATCTTGGAAGCACAGCATTCAAATAATCAACTTGCAATCAGAATTTGATCTTCACATTCACACATGAAATACAAAGTTAAAAAGGATATACTGTAAAAATAATATTCATTCTTAAAATTGGAATCTGCGAAGTGACCCAGACATCACTAAGCAGCAAGCTGATGATAAATGGAAGTTCTAATAACTACTTCCTACAGTATTTCTACTTAATAAAGTGTCAGTTTTGAATGTACTAGCATACATTAGTCTCATCATCCCATCGCAGTACATCCAGCTGTTACTAGCACTCTCATAACAATATTTCCACACTCTAATTATTTGCAGCTAAACAAATTTTACAGGACTGCGAAATCAACGTGAAGAATTGGATTCCACAATGCAGGCTTCCCTTATCTGGAGCCTCTATTCCAATTCTAAAATCTGAACTTGTTGCGAGTTGCTGTTAGTCAGCCAGTTCACTGAAAAATTATTGGACAGCCATTACGGAAAATAGATAGAGCAAGCTGCTACAAAATGACTTTTTGCTGATGCTCCTGCAGTAGAGTCCAGGGATTGTTATTTTGCACGTGGATGCATTATAACTAATACTTTTTCCATTGACGTTATTGAAACAGGAACTTTCCATTCTCCAACATTAGCTCAACAAGCACAAAAGAAATGTTATGGACAATGCTACCTTGGTGCTAAAGCTTTGCTTTGCCTTGACGGCTATCCATGTCTAACACTATACTCTCCTTTAAAATACATGAAGCGTGGGGAAACTGTACTTGGCCAACTAGCCTTAAGCACTGGTCCTTTAATTATCATCTTAGCTTACTAAACACTGCAGACCCCACAACAATAGAGCATGAACAGCTCACCTCGTACGAATCCCTAATTAGATCAGATATCTCCATTTGCTGAACAGGCTCTTTATCATCACTCGAAACATGTTGCTGGGCTATTTGTGGCAATGGACTCTCTGGGTTTCTGATGTGATCAAGAAACCTACAAAAAAAAAAAGAGTAATACGCTTTTTTTATTTTCAAAGTTAAAATTATAAAACTATATTACAACTCAAGAATAAATGTAGCAAACCTGCTGAGGATTATCAAGGCTTGTCCATCATCTTGGCAGCGACACAACTGTTGTGTGTTGGCATCTAGAATAGCCAAGCCCACCTGGAAGATCACCTTTATTCCATCATAGAAGAAGCAGTCAACAATGTTTAGTGCACTCTCCAGGGGTATAATACTGAGAAACAGTGTGAGGAACCAGGAAAGAGATATGGATGCTAAAGAAGTCAAGGCCATCTCGTGTTCAGCTAATTCTGGCAAATTCTCTTTAACAAGTTCTTCAAATACAGCTTGGTCAACCTGTGCACCTGGAAAACAAGGCACAATATGGGGTCAGTGATAAAATAGTAAAACAAGGCTGAAAAAGAAACTATTTACATTTGGAAATTAAGTAACAAGTGCAACAATGGACTCGTGAACAACATGCACAAAATACTGGAGGAGCTCAGCAGATCAGGCAGCATCTAAGGAAAACAAACAGTCAACATTTTGGGCCAAGACCTTTCATCAGGACTGAAAAGGAAGAGGGTATAAGGAAAGGGTAGGGGAAGGTTGAGGAGCAGGAGCTACCCTGTCTCATTCCCCTCCAAAGTCCTGCCCTTCACCTTCCTCCCTCTGGTTCACCACCTTCTCATTATTCCATGGTCTGCTGTCTTAATCAGATTCATGTCATGGCAGGGGTAGGTCCCCCACCCGCCAGCAAAGGGAGGTTTAATTTACTACATACTTAACTAGCAAGGCAGACAGGCACAGGGTTGCTGACCTACATCACAGTGAGAAACATCATCTGTCAGTCAATAAGAAATTAGATAGATCAAAACTATCCAATAAAAAAGGGTCAACCTTTGCCAATGTTATGCATTTCTCTGGCAGGATTTTGTTTTGTCGCTTTTTAAAAAAAAACATTGAGTTCTGATGCAAAGCCACTTAACTAAAAACATCAGCCCTGTTTTCCTCCAATGAGACAGCCTTTATTGCCAGCATTTTCCGCTTTTATTTCAAAGCTACCCATCCAACTAGCAGTCAGGCTCAGATGTTATTCCTCAAACTGAAAGCATGAGATTATAATAACTATCCAGTGTTTTAAGTGTTAAAATGCCATAACCCTGTAAGCATAAATACAATTACATTCTTTCCAATATTAAACAGATCTGAAGATAATGTAGCATTTATTAAAGTTGAAAGCAAAATCAAAATATATAATGTAACAATGTGAAAGATGTAAATAAAAAAGTAAATTTTGATAGGCAATACTAGTATTTACACAATTAGACCGTAATTAGGCGGTCTCTGGCAATAAATGTGAGATTCACCATCCTCTGGCCAAAGAAATTCCTCCTCAACTCTTCTGTTCTGAGTATCCCTCTGCTCCTAGACTCCCCCACTATAGGAACAATCCTCTCCACTCTATCTAGGCCTTTCAATATCTGATAGGTTTCAATCAGATCTCCCCTCATTCTTCTAAACTCCAGTGAGTACAGGCCCAGAGCCATCAAATACTCCCCATACATTAACTCTTTCATTCCCAGGATCATTCTTGTGAACCTTCTCTGGACCCACTCCATTGCCAGCACCTCCTTTCTCAGATAAGGGGTCCAAAATTGCTCACAACACTCCAAGTGTGGCCTAATCAAAGCTTTAAAAAGCCTCAGCATTATATACTGACGTTTATATTCTAGTCCTCTCAGAAATGAATGCTCACATTGCATTTGCCTTCCCTACCACTAACTCAACCTACAAGTTAATCGCCAGGGAATCCTGCATGAGGACTCCCAAGTTCTTTTGCATCTCTGATTTCTAAATCTTCTCATTGTTTAGAAAATAGTCTATGCCTTTATTCCTTCTACCAAACTGCATGACTATTCACTTCCCTACACTATATTCCATCTGCAATTTCTTTGCCCATTCTGTCAATCTGTTTAGCTCTTTCTGCAGACTCCCTACTTCCTCAGCACCACCTGTGCCTCCACTATCTTTGTATCATCCACAAACATGGCCACAAAGTCATCAGTTATGGCATCCAAATCATTGGCATATAACGTGAAAAGAATTTCAGAATCTAGTGATCCTTGAAAGATCATTACTAATGCCTCTACAATCTCTTCAGCTCCCTCTTTCAGAGCTCTGGGGGTGTGTAGTCTATCTTGTCCAGGTTACGTATTTACCTTCGTAATTTGCACCTTCTCCTTACTAATAGTAACTACACTCCCTTTTGCCTCCTGGCACACAAATTTCTGGCATACTGCTGGTGTCTTCCATAGTGAAGACTGATGCAAAAGACTTATCAAGTTCACCCGCCATTTTTTGTCCACCACTACTATCTCTCCAGCGTCATTTTCCAGTGGTCTGAATCCACTCTCGCCTCTCTCTTACTAATTATATATGTGAAAAAACTTTTAGCATCCTCTTTTATATTATTGGCTAGCTTACCTTGATACTTCATCTTCTCTCTCCTTGAAGTGTATTACGGGAAATTGTTAGCATCTTTAATAGTAATGTGTGAGCTAGAGTCTACAGCAAAAATTTAATTCTAATTTTAATATCGTTTTTATCCTTAGACCTAAATCCAAAGCAATTTGAAATTCAGGAAGGATTGCTGGCCGAAACAGACTTCTCTGTAAATAGGCCAACAAGGTGAAGGTCCTAACCAAGCGCAAAGTGAACGGGACAACTCAGGTAATCGTGTACATGTGGGAATTTATCATATGAAACATTGTACAAAATTGTTTCATTGTAGGTTGTCATTATTTCAAAAAAAAATTTGAATACCCTCATCTGCAGGCAGAATGTTTACTCTTTTGTCTTGCAAATCAGAATGTTATTACAATTTATCAAATATAGTACCATCTTTAAAGGACAGGACTAACAGTGTTGCTTGTGAGCAGTTGTGTTTCTTTTTGGAATTACGGGTCTGATTAGCTATGAAATATTTGTACTTCAGGAAGTTTTGGACTTCTATGCACACACAAAGTGAAACAGAATCAGAATCAGGTTTGTTAATCACTGGCATGTGACGTAAAATCTGTTAACTTAGCAGCAGTTCAATGCAATATACAATATAGATGAAAAAATAATAACAAGTAAATCACAGTATATGTATATTGAATAGATTAAAAATTGTGCAAAAAACAGAAATATATATTAAAAAAAGTGAGGTTGTGCTCAAGGGTTCAATGTCCATTTAGGAATTGGATGGCAGAGGGGAAGAAGCTGTTCCTAAGGTGCTGAATGTGTGCCTTCAGGCTTCTGTACCTCCTACCTGATGTTTAAGTGTGAGAAAAGGGCACGCCCTGGGTGCTGGAGGACCTTAATAATGGACGCTGCCTTTCTGAGACATGGCTTCTTGATGATGTCCTGGGTACTTTGTAGGCTAGTACCCATGATGGAGCCGACTAAAGTTACAATCCTCTGCAGCTTCTTTCGGTCCTGTGCAGTAGAACCCCCCCTCCCCCCACCCATACCAGACAGTGATGCAGCCTGTCAGAATGCTCTCCACAATATATCTATAGAAGTTTTTGAGTGTATTTGTTGACATACCAAATCTCTTCAAACTCCTAGTGAAGTATAGTCGCTGTCTTGACTTCTTTATAACTACATTGATATGTTGGGACCAGGTAAGGTCCTCAGAGGTCTTGACACCCAGGAACTTGAAACTGCTCACTCTCTCCACTTCTGATCCCTCTGTGAGGATTGGTACGTGTTTCTTCGTCTTACCCTTCCTGAAGTCCACAATCAGCTCTTTTGTCTTACTGACGTTGAGTGCCAGGTTGTTGCTGCGACACCACTCCACTAGTTGGCATATCTCACTCCTGTACACCCTCTCGTCACCATCTGGGATTCTACCAACAATTGTTGTATCGTCGTCAAATTTATAGATGGTAATTGAGCTATGCCTAGCCACACAGTCATGGGTATATACAGAGTAGAGCAGTGGGCTAAGCACACACCCCTGAGGTGTGCCAGTGTTGATTGTCAGCAAGGAGGATATGTTATCACCAATCCACACGGACTGTGGTCTTCCGGTTAGGAAGTCAAGAATACAATTGCAGAGGGAGGTACAGAGGCCCAGGTTCTATGACTTCTCAATCAGGATTGTGGGAACGATGGTAGTAAATGCTGAGCTATATTTGATGAACAGCATCCTAATGTAGGTGCTTGTGTTGTCCAGGTGGTCTAAAGCCGTGTAAAGAGCCATTGAGATTGCATCTGCCGTTAACTTATTGTGGCAATAGGCAAATTGCAATGTGTCCATGTCCATGCTGAGGCAGGAGTTCAGTCAAGTCATGACCAACCTCTCAAAGCATTTCATCACTGCATGACTTACCAGAATGCCCGTTCTATCAAGCAGTGGCACAGATCAGTTCATATCTGGCTCTCAGCTTTATGCTGCAAAGAACTGGTGTAAGAATCAGAACCCTGATCCTACAGTAAAGAAGGATCTGAACTCACTTTACTTTACTGCTTTTACTTATTTGTTAGTACTTTTAAAAAAAGCTTTTAATTATAATCTTGAAAAAAATCCATTTTAATAGGTTAAGAATTTCACTAATTATTGGAGAGAATTCAAAGGCCTTTTACAGGCAACAGACTGGGGCAGGGCCTCTGCACATGCAGTCCAAGCCAATCTATGTTTAGAAACTCTACCTGGCTTGACACCCATCAGGTGTAATGGCTCAAAGCTGTTCAGCCCACATCAATAAGGTCAGGAAGTCCAGGTCAATTTGGCCAATCCCAATATCCAAGTCATTGTGATTCCTGAGATCTTGGATTCATGCTATATTGTTAATTTACTTCAGTAAGAGCTTCAATCCACTATCTCAAGCAAGTCTAAATGCACATTCCAGTGTTTACATTCTGGGACTATTACAGGTTCTACTGCAAACTAATTCAAAGAAAACAATGCTCCAACTGTAGCCATCCTTTGTTCACAAGCCCAAAGGCCAACAATAAACATTTGAATAAATTCTCATATTTGAAGTCGATCATTGAGAAACAAAGATTTACCAATAACTCTACGGTTGAAGTAATCTGGGAGCATTTTCTCACAGACAGCTACTAGCAGCCAAAAGGCTTCTTCCTCCTTGGCATATAATAATAGGACAGAGGTCAGAATATTCATAGACTGTGGGTAAAGATAAAATAAATTCTGGTTTAGGCGCACGGCAGTAAGATGATGGCCCAAGTATTAAAATGACAAATTAGGATGCATTTCTACTGAAACATTCAAATTAAACTGCCCCACCAAACCAAGTCAAACACTTTTACAGAATTATCCCATTTCCCCCCACATTTTTTATTTTGCATACTTTATATACTTTACACAGATACAATGAAACTCATTTTACACACACACACACTTGAACATATAATACGCTAGAAAATTCGATGCCTTAATGATTTCATTGAAAAATTCACATGTCTATAATCATTTTTATATCTAAAGGAAACCTTATGTACCACGGATGACTGAAAAGGAACATTTGAAGTAATTTGCATGATACAATGCAATGTTAATGATATTTTCATAATTTAGTATAGAGTTTCTGTATTTGAAGAAAATAGCTTGAAATCCATTTTACATTGGTTTGATTCATTTCTAACATATTCTAAACTTATTCCCAAGTTAATTGAAAGACCTTAGTACTTTTACTATTTTCTTTCATTAAAAATGAAGTGTCTACCTGGCAATAGCCTATCTTAGGGTTCCTGTATGCATATGCTGTCAGTACTCTTCTTAATGCCGCAATTCCAGTGTCACTCTGAAACGCAGGGTGCTCTGGCAGAGAACGATGCAGGTCACGTTCAATTTCCTCTGTTGCCAGGCAACATTTGCCCATAGATTTATCCACTAGATTAGCATAGTAATCAGGATGTGTAGCTTTATCAGTCACCGCATCTGGCAATAAAAGTGCAACATTATATTCATGTACATTGAAAAATTACTTAACTAGTTACATTTTACACAGACAAATAAAGTTGTTGAATTTGTAATGAGCAAAATCAAATGAACAATTCATATCCTGATATAATTTTACTTAGCTTTTACATACTGAACTTCTTGCATGCTTGAAATGAAACTTAAAAAACACATGGACTTGCTAACTTTATTAGGATAATAAAATTTTCTAAATAGAAGTTTGGAATTGGGCTATTTATGGCAATTTCTAGGATAAATTATACAAAACAAGTCAAAATAAAGGAAGATAATCTATACAATCATAGTTGGGAGAATATTTTTAGATGACTACAAGACATTTTTCTGGATCCTATTTCCAATTGAACATGGATAGAAACATAATTCCATTTGGCACTGGAAGGAAGACTATTTAAATAATTGAGACAAATTGAATAACTGGCAAACATAACAGTTAAGTACTTGTTATCACGCACATGTTTCTGTAAAAACAATTGTTATCTATTTTTATTCAACAATGAAATCTGAAGTGGAAGCACCATACCAAGAATGGGTAAAGTTCTGCATGATAAAGAAAAGTTTTGCACTAAAATGCTGATCGACAGATCAGTATCAGGAAGTCATCAAAAATATTCCCACTGAATAAAAGGGATGTGGATTACAGGGTGAAGATGCATTAGAAGTGCAACATAGTAGATTCCAATATGGAGTAATTATTTTGACAGGTAAAAAGAGGTAAATATTCAAATATGCTGAAGGATTTTTTATACAAATGAATAAAGTTCAATATGCAACTTCTCTATAGTCTAAGTGCCCTAAATAATACAAAAACAAACACACCCACGCACACAAAGCGCTGCAGGAACTCAAACAGCATCTATGGAAATGAATAATCAGTTGCTGTTTTGGGCCGAGACCCTTCAGCAAGACTGGAAAGGAAGGAGAAAGATGCCAGAATAACAAAGTGGGGGAGGGGGGAAGGAATACAAGCAAAGTGATAGGTGAAGCAGGTGGGTAAGGGAAGGGTGACGAAGTAAAAAGCCAGGTGGTGATTGATAGGTAGTAAATGTAAAGGGCTGGATAAGAAAGAATCTAATAGGAGAGGAGAGTGGACCATGGGGGAAAGGGAAAGAGGAGGGGTAGCAGGGGGTGGTAATAGGTAGGTCAGAAGAGGTGAGGGGGGCCAGAGTCAGTAAATGAAGAAAGAGGAGGAAGGGGTGGGGAAAAAATTACCAGAAACTGGAAAAATCGATGTTCATGCCATTAAGTTAGAGACAACCTAGACAGAATATAAGGTGTTGTTCCTCCAACCTGAGAATGGCCTCGTTGTGAAAAGGATTGAATGGCGTGTCATATGAAGATCGTTTGATGGCTCTGGGTCTGTATTCACTGGAATTCAGCAGAATGAGGGGTGACATCATTTAAACCTATTGAGTAGTCAAAGGCCTCGATAGAGTGGACAGGAAGAGGGTGTTTCCTATGATGGCACAGTCCAAGGCCAGATATCACAGCCTCAGAATAGCGCGGCATCCTTTCAAAATGGAGATAAGGAAGAATTTCTTTAGCCAGAGACTGGTGAATCTGTGGAATTCTATGCCACAGGCAGTTTTGGAGGCCAAGTCTTTATGTATATTTGAGGTAGATTCCTGATTGGTCTTTATGTATATTTAAGATACATTCCTCATTGGTCAGGGCACGAAGGAATACGGGGAGAAGACAGGAGATTGAGGCTGAGAGGAAAAATGGACCAGCCATGATAAAATGGCAGAGCAGAATCGATGGACCAAATGGCCTAATTCTGCTCTATGTCTTATGGTCACTGTGGCAGAAAAGGAGACCTTGGACCATCATGCCAGAATGGGAATTGGAACTGGAATAATTGGCCACTGGGAAACGCTACTATTTTGTGGATGGACCAAAGGTGCTCGACAAAGCAGTCCCTAATCTAGGTCAGGTCTCACCAATATTGAGGAGCCCACACTGGGAGCACCAGATACAGTAGATGACCCCAACAAACCCACAGGTGAAGTGTTGCCTCTCCTGGAATGACTGTTTGGGGCCCTGAATGGTAGTGAGGGAGGAGGTGAATGGGCAGGTGTAGTACTTCTGCCGCTTGCATGGATAAGTGTCAGGAGGGAGATTATTGGGGAAGGACAAAAGCACAAGGGAATCACAGAGGGAGCGATCCCTGCGAGAAGAGGAGAAAAAAGGAGAGTGGGTGAGGGTAAAGATGTGTTTGGTGGTAGGGTGGCGGAAGTTGCAGAGAATGATATGTTGGATGTGGGGGCTCAAGGTGAGAACAAGAGGAGCTCTATCCTTGTTAAGATGCTGGGAAAGTGCAAATATCCAGGGAATGGAGGAAATGTGGAAGAGGGCAGCATCAATGGTGGAGGAAGGGAAACCGCATACTTTGAAGCAGAGGCCAGACTAAGAGTGGGCCACTGGTCCTCCAGGTTCGGAGGTTCAACTCAGGGCTAACAACCTCACTGGTCAAAAAAAATTGTTACGAAAACAGCAATGAAGAAACATCCGTATATGATGTCCTGGAAAGGAAAGCCTCATCCTGGGAACAGATGTGGCAGAGAAAAAGAGACTGAGAAAAAGGAATAGCATTTTTTACAGGAGACAAGGTGGGAAGGCGTATAGTCAGGACAGCTATGGGAATCCATCCCATGGCTACCTTGACTAGGCCTCTTCCCACCCCATCTCCTTTAACTGATTCCCGTTGCCATCTTGACAGTTGAGGTAACACTTCACCTGCAAACCTGTTGGGGTCATCTACCGTGTCTGGTGCTCCTGATGCGGCCTTCTCCACATTGGTGGGACCCTTCCCTTTTCTTCATTTACCCACCCTGGTCCTCTTAGCTCTTCTCCTATCACCTCCCCTCGCTGTCCCTCTTCCTTCCGTTTCTCACCTTCTTTTCTGGCTCTTTACCTTTTCCACCGAACAGTTCCCAGCTTCTTAATTCATTTCCCCCAACCCCACCCAGCTGGCTTCACCTATCACCTTCTAGTTTGTACTCCTTTTCTTCCCACCCCCTGCCTCCAATCTCCCATCTTCTTATTCCGGCATCTTCACCCTTCCTTTCCAGTTCTGATGAAGGATCTCGGTCCAAAAAGTTGACTACTTATACATTTGCCACCTGACATGCTGAGTTTCTCCAGCATGTTGTGTGTGTTGCTTTGGATTTCCAGCATCTGCAGAATCTCTTGTGTTTACGTAAAGAGTGAAATTGGCCATCTCATTGTTGGCATAAAATGACTTCCATGATTATGAGTGTAGTGACAAAACTGCAGTCCCAAGAAATTGCCACTTGTACAATTTTATGTGTGTATACTGTATTACACAAACTTAAAAAGAATGAGTAACAAAGGAGGCTGTTGTGACTTTATAAAGGTTCCAAGTTAAGCAACTGTAATCACAGATTGAAAGTGAAAAGTTCCCAGAAATACAAGAATACATCTCGATATTGTGAGAATTAAGGAGGAGGAAATGTTAGATATTATAGAATGCAAAAGGATCAAGGAATCCTCAGGGTGGTATCCCAGGTTGGCTTGTGAAGTAATGATGACATAGCTGAGGCCATGATGGAGATATCTGATTCTGTCATTACAAAGATCAGGACTAAACAGGACAAAAAAAAAAGCAGGATACCAGCAAGGGATCACATTAGGTTAAAACATCTCAGCAGATACTACCAAAGAAGGTCAAGCAAATGGTCAGAAAAGCAATTAGTCCAAAACGGCTCCAAGCAGAGCACAAACTGTCATAGGATATGGAGGATTGTGTGCTTCAATGACCTGGAGAGTTATGTTGGCTGGAGTAAGGGTCTTGTGCTCTGGTTCTTGGTACAGTCACCCATGCCAAACAGTTCAAAGGGTAGAGGTCAGAATAAGAGTGGTCCAGGTTCAGGGGTTCATCTCAGGGCTAACAACCCTGACTGGTCGAAGTAAATTGTTATGGAAACAGCAATGAAGAACTCCTCTACCTCTGTGTGGGACATTATGGGCAGACAGAGATAGAGGACCTTCATTGCTGCCCTAAACGCCAGTAAGCAAGTCCAAAGCAGATGAAGATCGCATGATGAAGACTTTCTACGTAGAATCCTGGAGATTCTACACACCTGTGTACCCTTGAACCTCAAACTGTAAATGACTGGCAGGGAAAATATACAAAAGCCTCGATAGCAGTTGATGGTTAGGGAGAAGTCATGTGTGGATTCATGCAAACTGCAGCTTAATGCTTTGGTTAGTTCTAATGAGGACCAAGAAATGGAACTAGGAAGAAGAAATGCATTCAAGGAAACAAGTGAAGCATAACCTGCTTCCTGTTGTATTGACCTCCGAAAGTAATAACAATTACATTCTGTTAGATTTCCTAGTAACTTGCAATACCTCTATTCCAGCATTTTGCATATCATGCACTGGGGCACATGAATCCAGCTCTAATTGTTTAAATAATGCTTAGAAATTTTCCAATGTGGTAGGAAAAATAAATCTTTTCCATACACCATGCCCATTTGGTCTCTGCCAATTAGTTAACTTATCAACATCCCTTAATAACTTGTTAATATATTATTTGCAATTTACTTTTCTACTTATTTGTATATCAGCAAATCTAGCACTTTTGCCCAGGGTGCTTTCACACATCCAGTTTGAGACCCCACCACGTTTCTTGTGGCATACTACTCATTACAACAGGAAGATCCATTTACAATATCCCTGCTATTTTCTTCCAGTTAGGCAAACATACCAATACATTATCACTTGCACCATTAGCTTTTTTTAGGCCGGCTGGTGGTGCAGTGAGATCAGCGCCCGACTCCGGAGCGAAGGTTCCCGAGTTCGAATCCGGGTCGGGCCATCCCCAAGCACGCTTTCCATCCATGCCAGGTTGAGTGTCGAGCTAGCCACTCGGCTTCGTAAAAAAAATACAAGGGTGGCGTCAGGAACGTTCATAATGTGACCCGGTTAATCCTGACACCATGTGCCAGACAAGAATAGCTGAATGTCTGGTACGACATGCTTAAAAAAAAAGCTTTTATTTACAATTTTCATGATGCACTTTATGCCTTGTAAAAATTTCAGTATATTCACCCGCTCCCCTTCAACATCAGTCTGATACTTAGTCAAAGAAATTCAATAAATCCATTCAGCATGATTTCCTTTTAAAAAAACACCACGTTCATTTGTACCGAATTACTTTTGTTTTTTCTTCTAAACATCTTCCTATAATAACTCAGAAAATGTATAGCCTGAGTGGTTGACAGTTGGGTTCAGCTGTTCTCCAATATTGGCAATTTACTTTCAAACATTGCGTCACCATTCATGGAGACATCATCAGTGCGCTGTTAATTCGAAAATTAATAACACACTGATGTCTCCTTGTGTGGTGACGAAGAATTTGCAATTAAATTGCCAATATCAGAGAACAAATCAACCCAACCATTTTCCTATAATGTATTCAGTAATAGACTTCCAATATGATAGATAATTAACATATCAATTATATTATCAGCTAATCCTCCAGCATGATGTACAGTCACATTATAACTTAACAAGTACCCTCTCTTTAGGTGCAAGGCAATTGGATTATTTTTAAACAGAACAAATAGGAAAGGAGAGAAAGAGCAGCACACACAAAATGCTGGAGGAACTCAGCAAGTTTGGCAGAATCGATGGAGAATAGAGAGTCAATGTTGTAGGCCGAGACCATTCATCAGGACTGCAAAGGAAGGGGACAGAAGCTGGTAAGACAGTACAGGAGGGGTTGGAGTACAAGGTGGCAGGTGACAGATGAGACCAGGTTGGGGAAAAGTGATTGGGTGGGGAGGGGAAATGAAGTAAGAAGCTAGGAGGGGATAGGAAGAAGGGATAAAGAGTTAACCAAGAAGGAATCTGACAGGAGAAGACACCGGACCATGGAAGAAAGGGAAGAGTGGGGGAATCCAGAGGGTGGAGATTGGTAGGTGAAGAGAAGAGAGGGGGCAAGAGGGTAACCAGAATGGGGATTGGATAAGGGGGAGGGGGGAGAGTAGAGACTAAACTGAAAGTTTTAACAGTATACAGGGATTCGACTGATTAAATAGGAAAATTACAATTCACCTGACTAGGGAATTGGCAGTAATACATCAGTTTAAAATTGACTGCAAATGGGTAATGGGTGAAGCTTAGACACATTTCAAGCAAGTTGTTGCCTGGAATGCTCTGTCATAGAAATTTAGATGAAGACCATTGCATTTTTTTCTTTAAAAAACACTTCGTTAAAATACAGGATTAAAATGGGTCATGGGGAGACGTAGGGTAGTGAGATTATTAATGGATTGCTCTTGTAAACAGTTGACACGTCTAATGGCCTTTGCCTGTGATGTGACGATGGCAGCTACATGAAATGATGACCAGCATCAAACATTAATTTGACAAGTCAGAGATACAGTGCAAAATAGGTCCCTCTGGCCCTTCCTTCCAGCCACGCCACGCAGCAATCCCCTGCTTTAATCTGAGCCTCCTCACAGGACAATTTACAACGGCCAATTAATCCACCAACCAGTACGTCGTTGAACTGTGGGAGGAAATCGGAGCACCCAGAGGAAGCCCACACGGTCACGAGGAGAACGTACAAACTCCTTACAGGCAGCGGCGGGAATTGAAGCCATCTCGCCTGTACCGTAAAGCGTTGTGCTAACCACTACACAACCAGACCACCCAAGTAATTTCAGAATATGAGACAAGTGATAGCCTTACTTCAAATTTCTCGACAAAACTGTAAGCAGTAGTAATTTTATTTTACTTTTAAAATAACCAACATTAACATCCTTAAATTGTTGCCATTTAGTGTTTGAGAGAAATATGAAAACAATGCATTAATAGTCATAGAATCAATCATAGAGCACTGCAGAACAGAAACAGTCCATGCAGGTCTGGCCTTCTGCCTATCCCATCTTCCTGGACCCAACCATAGCCATCTAGAACTCTCTCATCCATGTACCTTTCCAAACTTGTCCTAAATGTTACTACTGAACTTGCATCTACCACTTTTCCTTGCAGCTCATTCCACACCCCACCACCTTCAGAGTCATGTGTCTCTTCTCGATATCCTTTAATTCAAAGATTCAAAGTACATATTTCACCTTTCACCCTAAACCCATGACCCCTAGTTCTAGTCTCACCCAAAATTAGGGGAAAAAGCCAGCAAGCATTCACCCTATCTATACACCTCAATTTTGTCTAAGATTCTCCTAACTCATGCTCCTCACCTATTCAACCTTTCCCTCGACTTAGATCTTCAAGTCCCAGCAACAACCTTTTAAGTTTTCTCTCCACTCTTTCAAGTGTATTGATATCTTTCCTGTAGTTAGGTGACCTGACCAGAACTGCACACAATGTTTCAAATACAGCCTCACACAGGGAATACAGCAAGGGAAAAAAAAGCACCAACAGTAATTTTGGGATTTTATGAATTGTGCGTGTAGGCAACAAAGAAAAATGATAATTTTACGCAAAGCAGTTCAAGCTTGACATAGAGCATAGAAATCTACAGCACATTACAGGCCCTTCATCCCACGATGTTGTGCTGACCATACAACCTACTCTAGAAACTGCCTAGAATTTCCCTAGCGCATTTTCTAAGCTTCATGTACTTATCTAAGAGGCTTTTAGAAGACCCTATTGTATCTGCTTCCACCATCGTCGCCACCAATGTACTTGACATACCCACCAATCTGTGTGAAAAACTTACCCCTGATATCCCTTCAGTGCCTATTTCCAAGCACCTTAAAACTATGCCCCCTCACATTAGCCATTTCAACTCTGGGAAAAAGCCTCTGACTATCCACACGGTCAATGCCCCTTATCATCTTATACACCTTTATCAGATCACCTCTCATCCTCCATCGCTCCAAGGAGAAAAGGTCAAGTTCACTCAACCTATTCTCATAAGTGACACCCTCCAATCCAGGCAAAATCCTTGTAAATCTCCTCTGCTATCTCTCTATAGTACCCTCATCCTTCCGATAGTGAGGTGACCAGAACTGAACACAATACTCCAAGAGGGGTCTGACCAAGGTCTTACACAGCTGCAACATTACCTCACAGCTCTTGAACTCAATCCCACAGTTGATGAATGCCAACAACCATACGCCTTCTTAATACTTAACAATACTGTCAATCTGCGCAGCAGCTTTGAGTGTCCAATAGAGATGGACCCTAAGATCTCTCAGATCTTTCATACTGCCAAGAATCTTACCAGGAATATTTAATTCGGTCTTCAAATTTGACCTACCAAAATGAACCACTTCACACTTATCTGAGTTGAACTCCATCTGCCACTTCTCAGCCCAGTTCTGCATCCTATCGATGTCCCATGGTAACCTCTGACAATCCTCCAGAATATCCACAACACCCCCAACCTTTTGTGTCATCAGCAAACTTACCAACCCACCCTTCTACTTCTTCATCCAGGTCATTTATAAAAATCACAAAGAGGAGGGGTCCCAGAACAGATCCCTGCAGAGCACCACTGGTCACCAACCTCCTTGTAAAATACGAACCTTCTACAATCACCCTTTACCTTCTGTGGTCAAGCCAATTCTGAATCCAAAGTAAGGGTCTCTATGGGCCCCATGCCTCCTTACTTTCTGAAGGAACCTGGCACGGGGAACCTTATCAAATGCCTTACTGAAATCCATATTCACTACATCCACTGCTCTACCTTTATCAGTGTGTTTTGTTACATCCTAAAAGAATTCAATCAGGCTCGTAAGGCACGACCTGCCCTTGACAAAGCCATGCTGACTATCCCTAACCAGATTACGTCTCTCCAAATACTCATAAATTCTGCCTCTCAGGATCTTCTCCAACAACTTGCCCCCACCACTGATGTCAGACTCACTGGTCTATAATTTCCTGGGTTACTTCTATTCCCTTTCTTGAACATGGGAACAATATTTGCAACCCTCCAATCCTGTGGTACTTCTCCCATCCCTATTGATGATGCAAAGATCATCATAAGAGGCTCAGCAATTTCCTCCCTCGCTTCCCATGGTAGCCTGGGGTACATCCCATTCGGTCCCAGTCATTTATCTAACTTAATGCTTTTCAAAAGCTCCAGCACATCCTCTTTCTTAATGTTTATATGCTTAAGCGTTTCAGTCCACTGTAAATTATCCCCACAATTGCCACAGTTTTTTTTTCCCCTGGTGAATACTGAAGCAAAGTATTCATTAAGTACCTCCGCTACCTCCTCTGACTCCATGCAAGCATTTCCAATATCGCAACCTATTGGTCCTATTCTCACACGACTCATCCTCTTGCTCTTCACATACTTGTAGAATGCCTTGGGGTTTTCCTTAATCCTGCCCAACAAGGCCTTCTCAAGGCCCCTTCTGGCTCTCCTAATTCCATTCTTAAGCTCCTTCCTAGCAACCTTGTAATTTTTAAGAGCTCTAACAGTATCTAGTTTCTTGAACCTTTTGTAAGCTTTTCTTTTTAGCTAGATTTTCAGCATCCTTTGTACTCCATGGTTTTTTAACCCTACCATCCTTTCCCTGCCTCAATGGAACATACCTATGCAGAACTCCATACAAATGTTCCCTGAATATTTGCCACATTTCTGCCATGCATTTCCCTGAGAACATCTGCCCCCAAGTTCCTGCCAAATAGCATCATATGTCCCCTACCCCAATTAAATGTCTTCCCAAATTGTCTGTTCCTTTCCCTCTCCAGCACAATGGTCATTATCTCCAAAATGCTCTCCCACCAAGAGATCTGACATCTGACCAGGTTCATTTCCCAATACCAGATTAGGTACAACCTCTCCTCTACTTGGCTTATCTACATATTGTGCCAGGAAAACTTCCTGAACACACCAAACTCCACCGCTTCTAAACCCCTTGCACCAAGGAGATGCCAATCAATATTAGGAAAATTAAAATCTTCCATCACAACAACCCTATTATTATTGCTCCATTCCAGAATTTGCCTCACTATCTGCTCCTCAATATCCCTGCTACTATTGGTGGGAGGGGTCTATTAAAGAAAACACCCACTAGAGTTATCACCCCTTTCCTGTTTCTGACCTCCACCCATAATGACTCAAGTAGACCGCCCTTCCATGACTTCCTCCTTTTCTGCAGCCGTGACACTATCCCTAATTAGCAATGCCATGCTCCCACCTCTTTTGTCTCCCTCTCTGTTCTTTTTGAAACATCTAAAGCCTGGCGCACTCAGCAGCCATTCCTGCTCCTAAGGCATCCAAGTCTCTGTAATGGCCACAATGTCACAGTTCCCATTCAAATCTCTGTAATGGCCACAACGTCATAGTTCCACACCTGGTGCATGACTTAGGCCATTTTACAAAGAGAAGGGACATTGAAAGTCATTGTACATAGTTTGGTACAATAGTGGAGTGGGGAACTTAAACCAACCCAAAAGAAAGCACCATCTTGCAGATATACATTTTGTGACCTTGAGATGTTCAAAAGAACTACATAATCACTGAACTCCATGTTGGAATGCAGTCATTGTTCTTCTGCAGATAAACAATTTTTACTGTGCTTGGTCCTATAGATAACAGCAAGATAAGTATCTGGGTGTTGTTGTTCAGGTATGTTCCTTGGATGAGCACACTATTCCTTGCTCTCTTTTCGAACTATCTGAACAGGTGGTTGTTAACTTTAAGGGTAGCAGTAGCCAACAAGAGCCACAATGCAATGCTCCCTTACTGCAATGTCTTCCTATTTGCTGGAGACAGGTGAAAGGCTTTGTTTCTAAGCCAAGCCAGATTCTTCCATGGATCAGTGTCAGTCAAAAGGTGCTCACCTGAAAAAAGAAGCCAGAGTTCTCCTCGAAGACACTCTGGAATACCCATTGCAACCAGCTTCCTTATCTTCTCAGTCCGAAACATGCTGACTGTGCGTCCATATTCCACAAAATGATCATACCATAATCGTTTTTTCACTTCTTCCATTCCCTAAAATTAACAATCTGCCATTAATTAGAAATATTACAAGAACAATTTAACAGGATTACAAACCTAATGACCAAATGGAAACAGAGATCAAAGGCATTTTGTTACCTTATTGAAAATCCCTCTCTCATAACAAATCATCAGAACACCAAGATATTACAAATTACACATTGCACAATCCCAAGCTTGGCTGCTAAAGGAGGAGGCGGAGATGTGGGCATGGATCTGCTATTCCCACCCTATATAAAACACAGTGCTACAGAAATGCCGACTGAGGCTCCAAAAACCTCATCCCTGGGAGAGGAGGGATACCAAGATTGCTACACCTGGGAACAACTTGAAAGACTGACCCAAGACAGGGAACATAGTTGTCGGCCGACTATGTCCAAGTACGGGTGATAGGTTTAAGCAGTAGTAGTCGTAGTGAGTATTACACTTACAATACAAGACCATAAGCCACAGGAGCAGAATTCGGCCATTTGGCCCATCAACTCTGCTCCGCCATTTCATCATGGCTGATCCATTTCTCTCTCAACCCCAATCTCCTGCCTTCCACCCGTATCCCTTTATGCCCTGACCAATCAAGAATCTATCAACCTGTGCCTTAAATATACCAATGACTTGATTTCCACGGCCATCTTTGGCAATGAATTCCACAAATTCACCACTCTCTGGCTCAAGAAATTCCTCATCTCCATTCTAAACGGATGTTCCTCTATTCCGAGGCTGCCTGAAACTCCCCCACCGGAGGAAACATCCTTTCCACATCCAATCTATTGAGGCCTTTCAACATTCAATAGGTTTCAATGAGATCTCCCTAGTTTTTCAGAATTCCAATGAGTACAGGCCCAGGGCCAAAAACTCCTCATATGATAAGCCTCTCAATCCTGGAATCATTTTTGTGAACTTCTTTTGAACCCTCCCCAATGTCAGCATATCCTTTCTGCTCACAAAGCTCAAAGTAAAATTTATTATCAGAGTACATACAGGTCACCAGTTACAACCCCAAGATGCTTTTTCTGTGGGCATACTTAGCAAATCTATAGAACAGTGACCGTAAACATCAGGAACTGTTAACTGTAAACAAACTGCAAATGCAGATATAGATTAATAGCAATAAGTAATGAGCATGAAATGACAATATAACAGAGTCCTTAAATTAATGTAGTTATCCCCTTTTGTTGAGGGGTAGTAACTGCTCGTGAACCTGGTGGTACGAGTCCTGAGGCTCTTGTAACTTTTACCCGATGGCAGCAGTGAGAAAAGAGCATTGCCTGGTGGTGAGGATCTTTGATGATGGATGCTGCTTCTCTACTGCAACGTTTCATAGATGTACACAATAGTTGGGAGGAGTTTTCCCTTGACGTATTGGGCCAAATCCGCTTTGTAAGATTTTCCGCTCAAAGGCATTGGTGTTCCCATACCAGGCCGTAATGCAGTCAGTTAGCACACTTTCTACCACACATCTATAGAAGTTTGCCAAGAGTTTTGATGTCATGCTGAATATCCACAGATTCCTGAGAAAGTAGAGGTGCTGCTGTGCTTTCTTTGCAATATTTGGATCCAGGACAGGTCCTCTGAGATAGTGACACCCAGGAATTTAAAGTTACTGACCTTCTCCACTTCTGATCCTCCGATGATTACTGGCTCATGGACTTACAGTTTCTCTCTCCTGACGTCTACAACCAGTTCCTTGGTCTTATTGACATTGAGTGAGAGGTTGTTGTTATTACACCACTCAGCCAAGTTTACAATCTCCCTCCTGAATGCTGATTCATCACCTCCTTTGATACAGCCCACAACAGTGGTATCATTAGCAAACTTGTACATGGTGTTGAAGTTGTATTTAGTCACACAGTCATAATTGTAAAGCAGTAGAGAAGGGGGCTAAGTACTCATTCCTGTACTGATGGAGATTGTGAAGGAGATGTTTTTGACAATCCATACTGACCAGGGTCTACAAGTGAGGAAATCCATGATCCAGTTGCACAAGGGGGAATTAAGACCCATGTCTTGAAGTTTGCTGATTAGTTTTGAGGGGATTTTTGTAATTGAAGAAGAGCATCCTGATGAATGCATCTTTCCTGGCCAGACGGCCCAGGGTTGTGTGAAGAGCCAATGAGCTGGCATCCACTGTAGACCTGTTACTTTGGTAGGCAAATTGGGATCGATCCAAGTCACCATTCAGACAGGAGCTGATATGTTTCAACACCAGCCTCTCACTGTGGATACAAATGCCATTGGACAATAGTCATTTAGACAAATTACCACACTCTTCTTGGGCACCGGTACAATTGAAGCAGGTGGGTTTCACAAACTGCCGAAGTGAGGGATTGAAGATATCCATGAATACACCAGCACAGGTCTTCAGTATTCAGCTGGGTAGTCCGTCCGGACCAGACACTTTCCTTGGATTCACTCTCTTGAAACAGCCCACATGTCATCTTCAAATACTCAGACCAAAGGATCATCAGGGTTCCTCTCTGTTCTGGTGGTCAAAGAAAGCATTGAGCTCATCTGGAAGCGAAGCTCTGCTGTCCTCTGTGTCACAAGATTTAACTTGGTGGAGGTTATGGCATTCAAACTCTGCCACAACTGTTAAGCATCCTTTGTTGATTCCAGTCTAGTCCAAAATCTCCACTTCACCCGAGAAATGGCTTTCTGAAGATCATACCTGCCCCTCTTGCAGTATTCTTGATCTCCAGACTTGAATGCCTCTGATCTGGTGCTCAGCAGGTTCCAGATTTCATTGTTCACCCAGTGCCTCTGATTGAGGAAAACCCTGAACAATTTCATGGGGACACACTCCCCGCAGCTGTTTTAATAAAGTCTATAACGACCCTGGTATAGTCAATTCAGGTCCTCAGGTGAGTTCTTAAACACGGCCCAGTCCACTGACTGAAGGCAATCCTATAACCATTCCTCAGCATCCCACAACCACCTCTTAGCTGTCTTGATGTCTGGAGCCTTGGTCTTCAGGCTGTGTCTGTATGGAGGTAGTAGGAGTACAGCCAAATGATCCGACTTGCCAAAATGTGGCCTCGGGAAAGAACGACAGGAATTCCTTATCATAGTGTATCCAAGTGAGGCCTTACCAGTGCCTTAAAAAGCCCCAACATTACATCCTTGCTTTTATATCCCAGTCCTCTCGAAATGAATGAATATTTAGGAATACAGATTAAAATTGAATTATTCCCTTTCTATCCTGTGTGATCAACCACTTTTTTTTTGAAGCTTAAATGAAACATTGGCAAAGCAACTTTTATATCAAGTCGTACAAGCAAGATATTCATAAATTAGATGTGTAAAACAAACACAAAGCAATATCACCATTTGTCATGGAGGTTATGTCTTCCCAAATTTAGTGTATTGGATTAAAAGAAAACTTAATGGAAAAAAAAACCCAGAGTCAGGAGGAAGGAGATACTCAAAGGGGTACAAACCAGAGTAGCATCAGCACTCTCCGTCTCAGTCAGATGGAAAAGTGCCATAAGGGCCTCTGAATTCAATGAGTGCCTTGGTTCCTTTTTGATATCCGAATTGCCCATAAGGGAATCGATCGCCGTATTATCCGGACGGAGCTCTTGAGGACATCCCATAGAATCAGAGGAAACCTAAAGCAAATGGAATTTAATTAATATTGTGCTTTGATAGAAGTAAACTCATCTCACACATGCCATTCTGCAACTGGTCATGGTTGACTTGTGGAGAAACTTCAATGGCATGAATCTCCAAAACCAAAAATAATTCAAGGATTTACCTATTGCATAAGTACATTAGCAACAAGATTCAATCAATCAACCCAAGGTATTGGGAATTTGGTTTACTGAGCATGAAACATCATTTTGGATCGGAGGTTTAAAATTATGAATAATTTTCTTTTGCCCACTCTGAACATTGCCGGTTTAGCTTGTTTTGACCAATAATAATTTTTCAGTTTGGTTTGAACAATGAGAAAGACATGTTGAAAATCTCTCCATGCAATGCTTTATCTTGAAGAATTTATTTTTTTTTAAAAAAAGAGTCAATAGCTGAAGCAAAAAAAGAGCATCTTTGTTTCCTTCCATTAGTATTTTTAGATTACATGATAATTCAAACCGATATTCTGAGCCCTCTAGTTTTTTTTAAAATACTATACACATTTGAACTGTGAAACTTGTTACAAATTTGAAACTGTAAAATAAACTAAGATCAAACTGCAATGGTATATTTCTTGAATTAATCCATGCCGAAGACAAAGCCAAAACTCTATATAATTGAGAGCTGGATATGAAAGTGCCATAATCACATGCATCTCTAGAAACTTTAGATAAACAATGAGAGCATAGTAGACAGACCTCTCCAACTGGGGTGGGGGGGGATTATTAAAACAAGATTTTCAATGCTGGAAAGATGCTTAGTGAATGATTGGATTTATTATAAAATTCTCCAATCAGAGAGCAACAGAAATGTAAAATCTGTTAAAATTAACAAACAGCTCAAATACACAATGGCAAGATAGCCAGGCCCAAGTTTAAGACTGTCATCTCTGTCATCTTGGACAGACAGACACACACACACACACAATACATGCCATGAAAATGAGTTTTTTTTTTGCAGAGTACAATACATTAGAAAATGAGGCAAACATAAGAAATTACACGTTCGGAACAAAATTAAAAATCACTAGTGCAAGACTGAGAAAAAAAATTGCTCCAAATACTTTCAGGCTGGTTCAAGATCATGATGGCAGAGAAGTTGTTGATGAACCTTGAGGTGAGAGTCCTAGGGTTCCTGTGCCTCCTGTCTGAAGGTAGCATTGAGAGAGCACAGTCCAGATGATGGAGGCCTCTTCCTGAGAAGCCAGCTCCTGTAACTGCCCCCAATGGTGGGGGAGAGCTGTACAGGCAGTACCCATCATTAAGGACCCCCATCACATGCCGTCTTCTTATTGTCACCATCAAGGAGGTGGTACAGGAGCCCGAACAAACACACACACAAATATTTCAGGAACAACATCTTCCCCCTCCACCATCAGATTTAAGAAGGTGTATGGCGTGTTGGCATTCATCAACCGTTGAGTTCAAGAGCCGTGAGGTAATGTTACAGCTATACAAGACCTTGGTCAGACCCCACTTGGAGTACTGTGTTCAGTTCTGGTCACCTACCTCACTACAGAAAGGATGTAGATGCTATAGAGAGTGCAGAGGAGATTTACAAGGATATTGACTGGATTGGAGGGCATACCTCATGAGAATAGGGTTGAATGAACTTGGCCTTTTCTCCTTGTAGCGACGGAGGATAAAAGGTGACCTGATTGACATGTATAAGATGATGAGAGGCATTGATCATGTGGATAGTCAGAGGTTTTTCCTCAGGGCTGAAATGGCTAGCACGAAGGGGCATAGTTTTAAGGTACTTGGAAATAGGTACCGAGGGGATGTCAGGGGTAAGTTTTTCCGCACAGAGTGGTGGGTGCATGGAATACACTGCTAGCAACGGTGGTGGAAACAGATATAGTAGGGTCTTTTAAGAGCCTCTTAGATAGGTACATGGAGTTTAGCAAAATAGAGGGCTATGCACTAGGGAAATTCTAGGCAGTTTCTACAGTAGGTTACATGGTCAGCATAACATTGTGGGCCGAAGGGTCTGGAGTGTCTTTTATGTTTTTATGTTCTAAATGGACAATGAACTCATGAACACTACCTCACTATTCCCCCTCCCCCCCCCCCCGCTTTTTGCACTACATGCATATTTTATACACACACACACACAGTAATTTATAGTTTATGTACTGTACTGCTGCCACAAAACAAATTCATGTCACATGCCAGTGATACTAAACTTGATACTGAGAGCTAATTTACAAATTCATAGTCCAAAGTTGAGGTTAAAGCCTTTGGAGAGTCCCAAACTCTGTCAGCTAAACAGATCTATGCTGATGAATATTTCAAGGCTTCTAATATACACGTTTCATGCTCAGAAATTTAATGTTTTTTTTGAAAAGGCATCAAAAATTAATTAGCTAAATACCACATGCATATCCAACAACTTACCAAAAGAGAAATGCCCATCTAGGAGATTTGTTTCAAGTCTCGCAAATCAAAACCTGACCAGAAAACTCATTTGACATTTAAAACTGCTTTTGAGAGAAGAGCAGGACCTTTTGCCTACAGTAATGATTTCCTGCTTGTGGTTTGTAAGTATAAAGCTTCAATGATTCTCAAGTGTATCTAGGAATTCTACTGACAGACAGGGACTAGGAACGAATGGTGCAAACTGTTCACTGTGAAGTGTTTCAGAATACACCTCAAATGGAGATGGAAAAACAAATATTTTGTGGCAACTTATATAACATTTTTCATAAGCAGAGGTCCTGTTGAATCAATGGCTCCTACAAAGATCTGCAGTCTCATTTCAAAGACAAGCAGATATTCAATCTATGTTAAGTAAACTATTATCCAGGTCTGATCAATGCTCTGTGCTTCCCTTCCCTGCTAAAATTATTTAGAACAATGGAGAAAGAAGAACAAACAGATCACCTATAAATTGCAAATGCCACATCAACTAAATCAATAGCAGCACCTATAATCACTTGGTTTGTTTAACTTTCCATTTCAGGTTCAATAAACTACTATTGAGTGGAACACTAGTTAAACAAATAAGGTGACTACTATTTGAGCAAACAGGAGATAAGAACACAGCATTGCAAAACTGATGCAAATTTACAGTTCAAAATTTTAGCATCATAAGCAAGTCCTATCCAAAAGCATGGAGTTGATGCCAAGACATGGCTAAGCAACTGGCAAAGAACAATGAAGGATTGATCAGTTATTCATTTCTATTAGCAGCCAGGTCACCGTTTAATCTTTTGTTGATAAATTCTACAATTCAGGAAATCAGAACTGTCACCAGTCATACTTTCCCTCCCTACCTCCTCCCACCATCTTTATCACATGACCCACCAAGGGCAGCAGTTTTTAAGTGGATTGAGAGCAGAATCGATGGGCCAAATGGCCTAATTCTGCTCCTATGTCTTATGGTCAAATATTAGGTAGAGGTTTCATTTCTGTCCAGATACAGACAAAAGAAATTTTGGTAAGGTTACTTGCGACACTTCAACAGCTGGTAACACATTTTTCTTCACTAAATTCAATTCATTCCAGGTCCGGGAACAATTATTACCCCTTAATCATCAGACTCCTGAACCAGTGGGAATAGCTTCACTTGCCCCATTACTGGACTGTTACCACAACCAATGGACTCACTTTCAAGGACTCCCCATCTCATGTTCTCGACATTTATTGCTTGTTTATTTCTATATTATTACTACTTGCTTTTCTTTTGTATGTGCAGTTCGTTGTCTTTTTGCACATTGGTGGTTCATCCACCCTGCTGGGTGTGGTCTTGATTTACTGAGTATGCCCAGAAGAAAACAAATGTCAGGGTTGTAAATGGTGACATGTGTACTTTGAACTTTGAAACGCTATGCCGTTAAAGCAAATATCAAAATTGCACTTTTCAGCACAATGGGCTAATTAGGCAAATTTTAACTCCATTCCATTTGATGGGACAAAGAAGATTTTCAAATGCTTTTACATTTCAGCTGAATACCAACAGTAAATTTATCTATTATTGGTCAAGGCTTAATACTCAATCCAAGACAGGATTAGTGTCGCAAACACGAGGAAATCTGCAGATGCTGGAAATTTAAGCAACGCACACAAAATGCTGGTGGAACGCAGCAGGCCAGACAGCATCCACAGGAAGCAGCACAGTTAATGTTTCGGGCCCAGACGTTGACTGTGCTCCCTCCTATGGATGCTGTTTGGCCTGCTGCATTCCACCAGCATTTTGTGTGTGTTGCCAGGATAAGTGTCGTCATTTCTTTTCCTTCACTAAATATTTTGCAATCTCTCAGTTTACTGATAATATCCATTCTACATCTTGCCTATTTCTTGTGTTTTAGCAATAAGCATTTGCTCACTGAGCAAATATGGTCACTTTTCATAATCTCTAATTCTAATGCATTGTTTCCCAGGAGATCAAACATTGAAACAGCCAACCACCTTTGCCTACCCTAGTTTAACCGGTCTAACCAATGCTTTGACCTTGGGTATCTACTGAAATTTGGTACACTCAAAGTTCAAGAATTCAAAACAAACAAGCTGTCAATAGTTGCCACTGAAGAGTTTCACGTTACAAACTTTGAGGAAAATGCATTAAAATACAAAACCAGCTATGATGTGAAGTCACGGCAGAACAAGATCATTTTGCCAATGTGACAGGCCATGTGCAATTTTATAAGTGATTTCTTTTTTTTTGTAATTTATTTTTTATTGAATTTCATCATCAAACTCCTGGCCCTCTAGACTGCAGAATGCATTCAAAGAAAGCAAATCAAACCAGAATGTTATGCAAATGGTTTTATTTCCAAAACAATGCAAGCAGTTTCACTGCGCTCTTAAATACATATTGAAACATTTTTGTAAACTCAATACATATTGGACCATATGTATAATTTACTGAGCTGGCTGGTGGTGAGGTGGCATCAGCACTGGACTTTAAGGTGAGTGACGCTGGGTTGGAATCCAGCCAGCTCTTTGCACACTTTCCATCCGTGCTGGGTTGAGCGTCGGATTGAGCTAGAATTCTGCCTCGTAAATACAGATAACAAGCTGGAGAAACGGCATGGTTGCCACCCAATGCACCAGAAGGCACAGATGGTAACAACAAAAACTTACAAAATAAAACTTGGGAATAGATGCAGTAGAATGCCACCTACAGAGCCCTTCAAAGTAAATTTATTATTAAACTATATTTATGTCACCAAATACTAGCCCAAAATTCATTTTCTTGCAAGCATTGACAGTACAATAGAATCAATGAAAACCCACACACAAAGACTGACAAATTGTGCAAATACAAAAATAATCTGGTAATACTAAACAAACAAATAAATAAATAAATCTGGCAACACGAGTTGTAGAGGCTTGAAAGTGAGCCCGAAGATAGTGTTCAATGTTATAATGAGTGAAGGTGTCCACGCTGGTTCAAGAGCCAGATGGTTGAATTGTTCCTGAACCTGGTAGTCTGGGACCTAAGACTCCTATGCCTTCTTCCTGATGCAGTAGTGAGAAGAGAGCATGGTCTGGATGCTGGGGATGGTCGATAATGGATGCTGCTTTCTTGTGGCAGTACCCTGTGTAGGTGAGCTCAATAGCGGGGAGGGCTTTTCCTGTGATGAACTGGGCTGCATCCACTACCTTCTGTAGGGATTTCCACTCCTGGGCACTGATGCTTCCATACCAGTCTGTGATGCAGCCAGTCAGGACACTCCCCACTGCAGAAGTTTGACAGAGTTTTATATGACATGACAAATCAGTGCTATGCTTCTTTGAAATGGCATTTACTGGTCCCAGGATGGACACTCTGATATGAAAATGCCCAGAAATTTAAAATTACTGACCCTCTCCACCTCCGATCCCCTAACGAGTACCGGCTCGTGGATGCCCAATTTCTTCCTCCTGCAGTCAGTGATCAGTTCTTCGGCTTTGCTGAAATTTGGTGAGAAGTGGTTGCTACCACACGGAGGTATCGAGGCCTAGGACTTGGAGTTCATCGATCAGTTTTGCGGGCGATGATAGTGTGAAATGCTGAGCTGCAATCAATGACGAGCATCCTGACGCATGCAGCTTTACCGTCGAGATGCTCCAGAGCTGAGAGAAGAGCCAATGAAATGGCACCTGCTGTTGGCCTAAACTAGAGTGGATCCAAGTCACTCCTCAGGCAGGAGTTGATGTGCTTCACAATCAATCTCAAATCAAAGCCGTCTTTACGCAATTTGACATCTGGAGACACAGCATTATATCAAGAACTAGCGGGGTAACAGATTAACTGAGCCTTGGCACAGTATCCGTGCACCTGCACAGCTTATATTTGATATACACAATGCTCCATGGTGTGGAGAATGCATTGTTCCCCATGGTCTGTCTGGAACAGTTTGTTCACTGTTTTGAACCCTGTGTAAGTGAGTATATTACTGACTCTGTGGAGGCCACAGCACAAGATGCAACAGTTTTGTATTTGGCAGTGTGAACATCTCAAATTTCTCCTCAGGCAGAGAGGAAGCATTTCTTCCCATTTCCTTCATGTTATAGAAAATTTCAGAGCATGCATAAAGAATTCCCTATGAAGAAAAGGATTTTTTTCAAAAAACAATAATATTTTTCTATTAATTGAATTTTAATTTTGCATGCAAAATCATTCTAGTATAATTACCTGCTTTGATGACAAACTATTGCCATGAAATTGCAAGATTTACATATCCTTTCTAATTAAATGCATATCATAAAGGATTTATAAATATTAAAGAATTAGCGCATAAAGAACTCACTTATATTCAGTTCAGTCAGAATAGATGCTGGCTCTTACACATAGTGAGTTATCTCTTGCCAAAGGGCCACATACGTCTCCATTCCAGAGACTCATTCCTCCGAGATGCAGCACAGAGCGTCATAGGAAGTCATTCCTGCCTGTGGCCATCAAACTTTACAACTCCTCCCTTAGAGGGTCAGACGCCCTGAGCCGATAGGCTGGTCCTGGACTTAGTTCATAATTTCCTGGCATAATTTACATATTACTATTTAACTATTTATTACTATTTTTCTATTACTATTCTATTACTACTTATTATTTCCATGACTATTACTATTTACTAATAGTAGTATTACTATTACTATTTCTATTACTATTATTTATGGTGCAACTGTAACTAAAACCAATTTCCCCCGGGATCAATAAAGTATGACTATGACTATAAACTACAGTGATAAGAAAGATTTCCCAGTCCTCTGCACATTGACAAAATTATTTTCACAACAGCTACAATGTTTTTGATAGCCTTCTTTTGTAAGCACTAGTTTTGATGCCAGGAAAAGGCACCTTTTAGTTAAGACCCTTACTTAATACAATTCAACAAAAAAAAAATTAAGTCTTCTGTTGTATTCAATGGACAGCCCTCCCTTTCTCCAGGACTTTGTGATTATGCCAAACTTAATTAGTCATTTGATGCATTGCAATTTGCTTTCATGTAATTACATGGAACAAACTAAAATTGTACTGATTTGAATTATTCTGTATGACATTAACTTAAAACAAATGAAAGCACTTTTTAAGATACAAACTCCTGAAAATAAATCACTCTTTCAATGTATGACTATTTGACTAATTGGATTATGTGGAGTTGTATGTAATGAATTACCAAAAATTTTACAGAAGCCAAATGCGGTCACTGTTCATTTTCAAACAGATTGCAAAACTGCTTTAAATGTTGAGATACAGGAGAAAATAAAGAAACAGTCGAAGAGTTGAGAGTGCACAAGGATTTACAAGAGAATGCAAGCCAAAGGACAAGGTAACAAGAGCAAAAAATTTTCAGCAAGGCTCAATCTTGTACACATGTCCCTGGAGCTCCAAATGCTTTTGTGCCTCTCCCTAGGCCTGGAAGCAGTGCCTCCTCAGCCCTCTAATAAGTAGGGATAGTAAAAACCACCTCTCTGATCGCCACAGCTGAGGTTCACTCTCCATGGCAACACGGCACTTAACAATAAAATTCACAACCAGTCTTGTATCGGGCATGTAGTTTGTTAAAAAATACATGCTATCAAGTTTCTACTTCTGTATGAGGAATCTTTTATTATGGTGGAAACAAAAGTTACTTGATTTACTGCTGTACAAAACTATTAACATTATAAAGATCAATTGTACCATTTCGTCAACTTGAGACGATTCAAGATGATCAGGCTTTTCCCCTCTTAAAAGTTGAAGCCGTTTCCATAGTTGCTCCACTAATTGCTCTCTATTTTCAATTTCTGTAAACTGAAAGACCCTTTTGTTTTTGACACCAACAATTATTGGATTAGGGAGAAGACTAGTGTCTTCCATTTTCTCCACAGTAACCACCTGTCAATGAAAAATAAACGTGTTAGAGCAGATGTTAACTGCTAACGTTACTACATATTGCAAGATTAGTTAGCTTCGAAAGGAATGATGTGAACGGATAGTCAAGAAAGCAATGTAAGAGAAATCATCTGAATGTATTCCCACCTTCCTCCACATTAAACGTTCTTTGCACTCTCTTGCTTACCAGCAAATTAGAATGCTGGAAGAGGAGGCAAGGGAACAAATAAACTTCACCGTGACTTTGTAACGTGGCTTTATTTTTAAAAGAAAATGCTCATTAATGTAATCTTCAAGTGGAGCAAAGCACCTAGACATTTAGATAAAGCTCAAATGTTTTTTGACAAACTTGCTTCTGGTACCAGAGTGCATCAAGCTTTGAAAAAAGTACCTAGGCTACAAATGAAAGCAAAGGTACATGTAACAATAATAAACTTTGCTTTCCATGCCATCCAAACAGACAAAACTATTCACATCAGCATCAAGGTAGCACAAAGAAAAAGCAGTAACAGAAAGTAGAATATATTGCAGTTACAGAGAAAAAGCACACTGAGGGCAAGAACCTTCATTAGGGCTCAATACATCTGCAGTCCCCTCCTTCCTGAAGTCATTGACCACCTCTCTTGTTTTGCTGACATTGGCAGAAAGGTTGCTTTCATGACACTATACTACTAGGTGCTACATGTAAACAGGCCCTTTTAATATGATGGGAATTTGACGGCTCTGGGCCTGTTTTCACCGGAATTAGAAGAATGAAGGTTGACCTCACTGAAACCCAAGAATGGTGAAAGGCTTGATAGAGTGGGTGTCGAGAAGACGTTTCCAATGGTGGGGGAGACCAGGACCAGAGGACACAGCCTTAGAATAAAGGGGTGTCCTTTTAGAATGGAAATGAAGAGGAATTTCTTTATCCAGAGAGTGGTGAATCTGTGGAATTCTTTGCCATAGGCAGCTGTGGAGGGGAAGACTTTATGTTTATTTAAGGCAATTGTCGATAGACTCTTGATTGGTCAGGGCATGAAGGGATTTGGGGAGCAGGCAGGGGATTGAGGCTGAGGGGGAAAATGGATCAGCCACGATGAAATGGCAGAGAAGACTCGATGGGCCAAATGACCTAATGCTGCTTCTATATCTTACTGTGTTATAAATATTTCAGCTTATAGCACAAAGAAGGATTTATATCTCAAAGAACAAAGTTATAATGAGGGATCATATTGATTTTCATTCAGAAATTAAAATAACTGTTGATATTTAATTAAACAACACATCTCTAACAGACCTACCAAAAACGTTCACCAAATTATATAATCTGCGACCTCCACACCCTAACCACCATTACTTTATTGTTTCCTGTCAGTCCCCTTATGTACAAGGTACTCCTGCACCTAGCGTCACTTTATGGATATACAACCTACAAACGTCGTATGTATACAAGCTGCCGAATATATTTATTTTTATTGTATATTTTAATTATTGTTCTTCATCTTTAGTGGGTTTTTTTTTTGCTGCATCAGATCCCCAGTAACAATTATTTTGTTCTCCTTTTGCAGCTGCACACTGGAAATGACAGTAAGCGATCTTAAAGGTTGACCAAGGCACTTAGGTCTTCAGTGCTTGGACAGGGGTACCATACCTCTTGAAGTGGAATGATTACATTGCAGCTGCCTTCCTCCTTGCTGGCAAAGCAGATGTAATTTTCAGAAGTATACAGCTTCCCAGCAGTATGGCACTGATTATAAGGTGTCCACAGGAAACAGTCCACTATCTTGTCCAACTTTTCCACCCGTGGAAGCCTGAAACAAGCCCGGAAATACTCATTCTGGATCCTACCTTCAAGATCCCTAGGGCAATGGAAACGCAAAACAGTTACACGTCAGTTTAAATGTCCAAAAACAGGAAGTGCTGGAAACACTCAGCATGTCAGAGAGCACGCAAGTAAAACAAAATAGTTAATTTTATCAGTTTAAAGTAGCTTCATCTAAATTGAAAACAACAGGAATTCTGCAGATGCTGGAAATCATCTAAATTGAGAAGTTTTAAGTTGCAGATGGATATTTTTGATGCATTAACGATTTAGATCTCCAAATTTAGATTGTGATGTACAACTACTTCAATTCTAAATAGCCAATACCTTCATCATTAGAGCCAATGTTACATTAGCAGGCCATTTAACAGCAAGGTATATCACATCATACATGCACTTGACCAGGAGAGGGCGCAGCACTATCAAGAGCAAAACTCTTGGTTTAAAATTGCTTATTATCCCAGAAACACTTGAGACACTTCAGCTCTGCCCATCTGAACAACCAACAGAATAATGGGGAGCAGTAGCGAGTCAAGAAAACTTGGCCTCCAGCAATCTGCAAAAAGTAGCTTTAAAACGACGACTATTTTAGCCCTTATGAATATGGTTTATATACATCTGTCTATATTTAAGAGGGACACCCTTCAGACATCAAAAGAATGGACTGGCAGATTCAAATTTTTTGCAGAACTGCTTAAACGCCTTTGAAAAATTCAGAATGTTTTTAAACTAATGGTAAGTGCTTTTATCACAATGTGGACTACACCAATACTAGCAATTGCCACGGTAGTATCAATACTCTTTAACAATGCTTGTGTACAGAATAATTTATCGCTGGATACAAGAAACAGCCCAAACTTTCAGACCAAGCAGCCCCTCGGGGAATTGTGTGGTCCAATGATGTGACTCTCCAACAGGTATATAGCCCCTCCTGTTTTCACTCTGTAGTGAGCTCATCGCATAATAAGATCGTAAGATATAGGAGCAGAATTAGGCCATTTGGCCCATCAAATCTGCTCTGCAATTTCATCATGGCTGATCCATTTCCCTGTCAATCCCAATCCCCTGCATTCTCCCTGTATCCCTTCATACCTCAACCAATCAAGAATCTATCAACCTCTGTCTTAAATATACATAATGATTCGGCCTCCACAGCTGCCTGTGGCAAAGAATTCCACAGATTCACCACTCTTTGGCAAAAGAAATTCCCCCTCATCTCCGTTCTAAAAGGATGCCCCTCTATTCTGTGGTTGTATCCTCTGGTCTTAAACTCTCCCACCACAGAAAACATCCTCTCCACATCCACTTTCAACATTTGATAGGTTTCATTGAGATCCTTCTCATCCTCATTCTTCTGAATTCCCATGAGTAGAGGCCCAGAGCCATCAAACACTCCTCATTGATAAGTCTTTCAATCCCAGAATCATTTTTGCAAACTTCCTTGAATCGCTTGTCAATGTTGGCACATCCTTTTTTAGATAAGGAACCCAAAATTGGTCACAAAACTCCGTGAGGCCTTACCAGTGCCTTATAAATATAAAACCTCAAAATTACATCCTTGTTTTTATGTTATACAGGTTCACAATCCCTTATCCGAAATTCTGAAATCCAAAAAGCTCCGAAAACCAAAGTTTTTTTTGCCAACAGCTGACGTCACTCAGGTGTGACGTGGCAGCACTAGCAGAGGCCGCCAGACGTCAGTTGTGGCTCAGTGCTCGTACTGGTTACATGTGCATTTGCTGTTCGCTGATATTTTGTGTCCATTGTTGACTTTGTGTTTAATTTCACTGTGAAAATGTCAAAATGAGCTGCAGATACCCCTATGGGTAACAATGAGAAAAAGAGAAGGAAGCATCTATCATTATCAATAATGCAGAAAGTAGTTATTGCAGAAGCTTGATCGTGGTGTGTCTTACTAAAGAATATGGTGACAGAACTACCACTGTATATGATTTAAAGAAACAGAAAGACAAGTTACTGAAGTTTTATACTGACAGTGACGTTCTACATTTATTCTAATAAGTCACTTACCATGTGTTTGATTCGGTTCGTTTGAAGCTGTATACTTTTATGTTTTATTGAATGTTTTTTTTCTTGTCATTATTCCCTAAACAATACAGTATAACAACTATTTACATAGCATTTACATTGTATTAGGTATAAGTAATCTAGAGATGATTTAAAGTATACGGGAGGATGTGCATAGGTTTGGTGCACCACTGGGTCCTAAAGTCCACCACACTGAGACAGGTTAAATAAGGGACTTGAGCATACGTGTTTTTTGGTATCTGCGGGGGGGGGGGGGGGGGTCCCAGTACCAATAAGGAGGGATCCTGAAATGTGAAAAATTCTGAATTCCGAAATGCAACTGGCCCCAAGGATTTCGAATAAGGAATTATGGACCTGTAGTCCTTTTGAAATTAATGCTAACATTGCATTTGCCTTCCTCACCACCGACTCAACCTGCACATAACCTTTAGGGAATCCTGCACAAGGACTCCAATTCCCTTTGCACCTCAGATTTTTGAGTTTTCTCTCTATTTATAAGTCCAACTGGACATACTGAAGACTGTGGTAGAACAAAGGACCCTACGGAAAATCCTGGCAATTCTGGACAATGTTTCTCACCCTCTGCATGCCACCTTGGCTGAACAGAGAAGCACTTTTAGTAATAGACTGAGACAACCATGCTGCTCCAAAGAGCGCTATATGAGGTCATTGTTACCCTCGGCCATTAGGCTCCAATACAAGTCAAACCTACAGACCACGGGTCCCCAACCTTTTTTGCATCGCGGACCAGTTTAATATTGACAATATTCTTGCGGACCAGCCGACCGGGGGTAGGGGGGTTAATCGCGACCGGAATATAGGTGATAAGTCAACTATAAGTCACTTATAAGTGGCTAATACACTCAATTTTGTTTCTAAAGGGGTTTATCTAACGACACACAGCGCATGTTTTCCTCGCATGAATATGGTGATAAGTCAATTATAAGTCATAAGGGGGTTCCTTATGTTCATTGCATTCATTGCAGAAAACTCCGCTTCACAGAGATATGACGTTGGAAATGGAAGCAAAGTTTTCAGTGCTTTTGTGGCTGTCTCAGGATATTCAGCCTTGACTTTGATCCAGAATGCCGGCAGAGATGTTACGTCAAATATACTTCAGCCCACCATCATTTGCAAGCTCGAGGAGTTGATCTTCTTCCCGCGCTGACATGGATGATTCACTGGGGACATTCACAAATGGGTCACAGACCCATTCCTTTGCACGTCTTGGGTCATTTGTGGTTGAGAAGTATCGCTCGAACTCTGTTGACAGAGAAGATAGGTGTTGGCGCACCAGCTGTGAGAAGGATGGTGCAGCCTCAGTCTCTCCCAAAATCCCAGCTAATGTTCGGAACATGTCAAATATGCCCGTCCACTCGCCGTCCCCACAGTTTCAGATTGGCTGTGAAAGCAGACACTTTATCTGCCAACTTGAAGACAGTTGTCATTCTCCCCTGAAGTGACAAATAGAGTTCATTGAGCAGGTTGAAGATGTCACACAGATACAGGTTTCCCCCGCCATCCGAAGGTAGAGCATTCCCATGAAACGGTTCGTAAACCGGAATGTCGTAAAGCAAAGAAGCAATTACGATTTATTTATATGGGAAAATTTTGTGAGCGTTCACAGACCCAAAAATAACCTACCAAATCATGCCAAATAACACATAAAACCTAAAATACCAGTAACATATAGTAAAAGCAGGAACGATATGATAAATACACAGCCTATATAAAGTAGAAATACTTTTCCACAATCATTGCCTGAACTGTTCTCCGTAGCGAAAATCTCACGCAAGCACTCTTGGCAAAAACACGGCACAAGCTCTTTCGGCAGAAAATCTCACGCAAGCGCCGTCGGCAAAAACACGGCGCAAGTGCTCTCCAGTAACCTTTAAGCTATGAAGCTGCCAAATCATACCAAATAATACGTAAAAATACACAGCCTATATAAAGTAGAAATAATTTATGTACAGTGTAGTATCACTTACGGGAATCGGGAAGACAGCGCTGAACACACTGATGATGGTGTGTTAGGCTGAGTCGTCGCAGGTTGGGGTGGTGCAGTGGCCCCCACCCTCCGGGTAGCAAACCAATACCGATCCATGAAGCATGCAGGGGTACAGCGGTACGTAATTAATTAGCATGTTTATTTCGGCTTTTTTCTTAAAGATGTGCTGTGTGCCTCCTGGCTACCGCTGCATTCTCCGCGAATCGGCATCTGTCTGCGGCCTGGGGGTTGGGGTGGTGGGACACTAGGGTGGGGGTGGTGGGACACAAGCACTCAAACCATCTTGCAAATATGCCCTAAACCAACGTACCCTTTCAAAATTAAAGTCATACTTTATCATTACTCATTCGGTTTCGATTGTTATCCTTTCCTCTTCCAACTGCACCATCTCTTCATCTATCATTTCTTGGTTATGGGATGCCAAAACCTCTTCACCGTCATCTTTGTCAACTTCCACAAGCCAAACTCACTTTGTCCTTACTTCGTTCACCACTATCGAAATGCTTAATTACGTCTAGTTTTACGCTAAGTGTAACACCCTTACAAGCTCTTACAGACTTTTCCGATACCGTAGAACTCATTTTGCTAATGGATGCTCACAGGCACATTTAAGCAATGCCAGCGAGAATGCAGTTCCAAATCCGGGAGAGAGCAGCTGCTCGGGGCGCGCGCTGCCTTTTTTCGCACGCTGATTTTTTCGTAACAGTGAAAGTACCTTCTGTTAGCGAAAACAGGGAATTAATGTAGGTCTTTCATAACAGTGAGGTTTCGTAAAGCGAACGTTCAAAAAGCGGGGGGTACCTGTAAGCGAGTTTTGCTATCTACTCCTCGTCACTGAAGTGTGCTGCCAGTGGTGACTTTTTTCCTGAAAGAAATCTCTGTAGCTGCTCTCTTAACTCAAAAACCCTGGCCAGGGCTCTCCCCCTTGATAGCCGCCTGACTTCAGTGTGTAAGAGAAGGCATTTGTGATCTGCATCCATTTCCTCACAAAGCTGCTCAAACAGATGTGGGTTAAAGGCTTTTACTTTGATGTGATTGATTACTTCAACAATGTCACTCAATACGCTAATAAGATCAGGTGACATTTTTCAGCTAGCCAACATTTCCCAGTGTGTGACACAATGTGTAGACTGGCATTCAGGAGCAACCTGTTTGACTCGGGTAGTGAAACCAGACTCGTTAAGCTGTTCCAACAGCTGTGCTTCGATGTTCTCCGCTATGACATCGATTCTGCTTGAAACTGTAGTAGCTGACAGAGAAACCTGTGCCATCTTGTTAGCTGCAGCTTCTCCCCCAACAGTTCACGGCACATGTCCTTGGCAGCCGGCAGAATCAATTCTTCACCAACAGTGAAAGGCTTCTTAGCCTTAGCAATACAGCTAGCCACTAAGTACAACGCTCTCAGAGCAGCAGCATTTGTGGAGGTGGTGGCTCTCAGCACTTGCTTCTGTCCTGCTTGCTCACGTTTTTTCTGCTCAAAAAACTCAACAGGTTTGTTTTTAAGTGCAGGGTGCTTGGACTCAAGGTGCTGAAGCAGTTTTGAGGGCTTCGTTGCCTCATTAGACAGCTTGTCTCCACATATCACACACGGGCTTGGAGCGTGCGGGTCACCGGTCACAATAAAGCCATATTTTATGTACGACTCGTCATACTTTCTGTTGAAGGAAGCTTTCATTTTTTTTGCAGTCTCGGCCTCAGCTGTCTCTGCATTATCATCATCGTTAGTGCTTTTATGTCACCTACCATCTCTTCCAAAGAAACTCTCAGGCGACGTTTGTTTTTTACTCATCGAGTAGTTGTAGGTTAATGACCGACTGATGTCCTCGCGTGGCTAATGACCTCGCATGCGTTCAAGTTCAACAGTGGGCGTGACAGGGAATGAGGAAAGGTGCAGCTGACTCATATCATTTCCTCGCGGCCCAGTGGTGGTTGGGGACCACTGTTATAGACGGGGAAGTGATGACTCCCTCCTGTTAGACTGTTTGAGGCAACTTACTTTGTATTCTTTCTTTCTTCTCTTCTAATATTTGTATATTGTATATCTGTGCACTTATTATGCCACTGTGACCCTGTAATTCACTTTAGGATCAAAAAAGTATCTATCTAGTCTACGTATTTATTTCTTCTACCAAAGTGCATGGCCATATACTTCCCGACAACGCATTCTATCTGCCATTTCTTTGTCCATTCGCCTAATCCAGCCAAGTTCTTCTGTAGCCTCTCTGCTTCCTCAAAACTACCTGCCCCTCCACAATCTTCGTATCATCCGCAAACTTGGCCACAAAGCCTTCAATTCTGCCATCCAGGTCATTGACATACAGTGTAAAAAGCTGTCCCAGGACAGTCCCCTGTGGACCATCACTCAGCACCAGCAGCCAATCAGAAAAGGCTCCCTTTATTCCCACCCTGTCTCCTGCCAATCAACCAATGACCTATCCATGCTAGCACCTTTCCTGTAATACTATGGGGTCTTAACTTGTTAGGCAGCCTCATGTGTGGCATGTTGTCGAAGGCCTTCTGAAAATTCCAGGACACAATCTGAACAGGAATTAGCCCACACTGAAGATGTGGTGTTATATGTGGGAGGTGGTACGGATGCATGCACCATGATCCTCACGGAGGAGGGAGGGGGAGGTGGGGGGGGGTGTGGTGAGAGGGTGTGTGGAGGGGGGAGTGGCAAGGGGGTCTGGTGGGGGCGAGAGGGGAGTTGAGACCTGATTGAGTTCTCTCTCTGCAACTGCAGGAAAAGAATCTGAGAACGGGTTGCATCGCTATGAAGGGTGAGATGCTCATTAGCGGTATCTTTTCATTACCCTGTTCCATGAATCGCAACTCCATGTTCACTGAGAGCAGCAGTTAGTTGACAATCTTCATCTCTGTTCCAACAGGGAAACAAAGTGCTCCCTGAAGGCAGCGGCGTTTCCTTCAGTGGTTCAGTTTGCTGCTGTGTGGTAGAGAGACAGAACCCTGAGTTAAATCAGTGCCAGTCTGCATGCAGGCATCAGGACCCTGTGGTCCTCACCCGAGTCTCCACAGAAGCCAACAACTGAACCACGATGTGCTCTGTGATGGGATCGCTGCCAATACCCAGCAAAGAAGTGCTCATGACCTCTTGGGTCAAAGATCACAACCCACAGGCCCTGCACAATCACAAACAACAGAAAATCTGCAGATGCTGGAAATCCAAGCAACACACACAAAATGCTGGAGGAACTCAGCAGGCCAGGCATCATCTATGGAAAAAAGTACAGTTGACGTTTTGGGTCAAAACCCTTCAGGCAGGGCCTACACAATCTCCTGCCAGAGCCTATAGATGCAGCTTGTCCCATAATCCCAGTCACTGCCATGGCTGGCTGGCACCTCATAAAACATCGCCCTGTATAAGGTCCTTGTCAAGCAGTACAAGTACACAGGTTCTCCCTGCAGTGAGCACAAGCATCGGATTCCCTCAGCTTGCTCCCAAAACGACATCCAGTGTGCTCTGTGCCGCATGTTCCTCTGACCGAATTTGCTCATTATCTGTGGTGTCGGATCCACAGGCAAGCTGTGGGTCATCAGGTGCAATGAATCACAGTGTTGACGAGCGTTACTCCCCTCACCAAAGTCCCCTCTTGCTCCTTAACTGAGAAGTGGAATGGGCTGCCGGCAACGGTGGCGGAGGTGGATACGATAGGGTCTTTTAAGAGACTTTTGGAGAGGTACATTGAGCTTAGAAAAATAGAGGGCTATGGGTAACCCTAGTAATTTCTAAGGTAGGGACATGTTCGGCACAACTTTGTGGGCCGAAGGGCCTGTATTGTGCTGTAGGTTTTCTATGTTCCTAAGTGGAAAAGATGCGTCTTCTCTAAATAATCTCTGAAGGCAAAAGGAGGGCGATTGCACTTACAAGCTGTTCCGAAGTTCCTTTGTGTTGATGCAGCAGCATAGAGGCTAATGAAAGATTTGTCAAGTCAATGCAAAGGACTATATAATCATTCCCAAATGTTTTGGGGCTTGGTGGTCCCACGAGGTCTCCTCACTGTGGATCAGGCACTGTAAATATAAAAGCTGCCTCCCAAAGGGACGGTCACCCTTTATTCCTTGCCATTGCCTATGTGGAGGACAAGAAACAGCTCTTCATTAACACCTGGGGAGACTTGACCTCTTAAGGAGGTAAGGAGATTAACAACTTAAGTGAAAGTTTAGATGCCATAAAGAATACGCTGCATTTCTACTGCTCTAAAGCTCACTTTGAAGAACTACGCAATCCAGTCCATATGAAGGGTCTCGACCGAAAACAGCAGTCGCCATGGTAACACAGCGCTATTACAGCTTGGAGCATTGGAGATTGGAGTTGTATTCCAGTGTCATCTATTAGGAGTCTGGATGCCCTCCCCGTAGAATGTGCAAGCTGTCCCTGGTGCCTTCAGTTTCCTCCCACAGTCCAAAGGCGTACTGGATCGGTTAAGTGGTCTTTGTAAGTTGTTCCGTGGTTGGTTTAGGGTTAAACTGGGGTTACCAGGCAAAGCAGCTCAAAGGGCCAGAGGGCCTACTTGACGCTGCATCTTTAACTAAAATAAATAAAGAACAAACATTGACTGCCCATTTCCTTCCATAAATGCTGCTTGACCCACTGAGTTCCTCCAGCTTATTGTGTGTTGTTCCAGGTTCGAGCATCTGCACTCATCTCATGAAATTTCTTGTTCCATTTCAGAGTGTTTCTTCACTGCTGGGAGACTACTGTAGCAACCTCTTGGTAAATGGCAATCCCAGTGGGTCTTCTGGTGCACAGGACTCTTATCTGATTCACTAACACGTCAATGTTCCATCCAGATAGACACTGAGGTCTCTTACTCTCTCCTGTGGTGGTTCATGCTTAGCAGCTGTTTACTAACACCCTTCATTTGCATCCGAGCAATGTTTTCAGCTGCTTTACATTGCACAATATCCCACTGAAAAAAGCACAGGCTTTATAGTAGCTAATAAGCCACTCTTCCAAACTATCTACAATAACTTTTATCCAATCTCGCATTCATTTCAAGCAACCCAATTGGCTATCATTGGGAATGACTTATTTTGACCAAAACTGCTTTGTAAGCCAAGCAGTAAATTACAAGTACAGTTAAACCTGTAGCATACACACATTCAAAGTCAAAGTAAGTTTATTGACAAAGTACATTGATGTCACCCTGTTCTGCCCTGAGATCCATTTTCTTGCACAGGTTCAAGGGACTTGCAACAGATGACCTTTACTTTCCAAATGATCACTTTATGAGAGGAAACAAATTAATTGCAGGTCCTGTAGACTGGAGACACAGGACAAAAGTAACACACAAAGGACCTGGAGCAACTCAGCAGGTCAGGCAGCGTCTGGGGTGGTAACTGAACAGTTCGCATTTTGGGCTGAGACTCTTCATCGCGGCATGTCTCATCACCACTGTCTCCAAATATGAATGACCTATCCACTTAGACATGATCACCCACAATGATGGTCGTCAACCAGAGCTGGTGGGGAAGGACACCGTGCAGCAAGGAATTTAGTGCAGTAAATCACCAAGTAATTAATTCTCATTTTAATAAAGCCTATGGTCTCCAAGGCCAAAGATCATATCTTACAGAAGCACAATTCATTGCAGAAGAGTGGCTAGCCCACAACAAGTGCAATTCTCACCTTGAGAAAGAGAAGCTTCTTCTTCCAATATTAAAAATAACTGGGGGGAAAAACCTGGGAATATGCCTTGCAGAAGTCAACTTTGAAGATACATTAGTTATGATGCTGCAATGGATACGAGTTAAAGAGTTTCATATTCCATATACATTATTTTATTCACCCATTGCTTCCTGAAACAGGGAAGCATGCCTTGATGCTCCTAACACTTTTGCAAAGGCAATAGAAGTTGGACAATAAATGTCAGCCATGCCCGTGACCCATCACATTCATGACTTGCTTAACTCTCAGTCAAGGTGATCAGGTCCCATCAACAGCACTTACTCCCCAATAACCTGTTCACCCATACCCATCCCCAGCTTCAGCTTTGCCAGGATCACTCTGCTCCAGATCTCATCACAGCTTCGGTCCAGATATTGAGCAAAAGCTGAATTCCAGAAAGGAAGTGAGAGTGATATTAAGGCAGCATTTGGCAGGATCAGGGAGCCTTGGTAAAACTGACGTCAATGCAGATCACAGGGAAAATGATTCACATATTGTGGTCACTAATAGCCAATTAGCCCAGTTCTAGGACCTCACTACAAGAGCTCCTCAGAGCCATGGCTTCAGCCTAACTATAAGACATAGGAGCAGAATAAGGCCATTTAGCCCATAGAGTCTGCTCCATCATTCAATCATGGTTGATCCTTTTCCCCCTCCTCAGCCCAACTCTCCAGCCTGCTCCCTGTAATCTTTGATACCATGTCCAATCAAGAACCTATCAATCTCTGCCTTAAATACACCCAACAACCTGGCCTCCATAGCTGCCTGTGGAAACAAATTTCACAAATTCACCACCCTCTGGCTAAAGAAATTTCTCCACATCTGTTTTAAATGGACGCCCCTCTATCCTGAGGCTGTGCCCTTCAGTCCTAGACACAGGCACCATGGGAAACATCCTTTCCACAGCTACTCTGTCTCGGTCTTTCAACGTTCGGAAGGTTTCAATGACACCCCCCCCCCCCACCACCCCACATCCTTCTAAATTCCAGCAAGTACAGACCCAGAGCTATCAAACATTCCTCATATGATAACCCTTCCATTCCCGGAATCATCCTTGTGAACCTCCTCTAAAACTTCTCCAATGCCAACACACCTTTCCTTAGATGAGGACTAACCATTTTCAAATACTTCATGAACATCTTTCCTTCCAACAGACAGTCAGATGCTTGCCACTTTATTACAGAAAGTCCAATTCTATTTGCAACTGCTCAGTAGATAAAGCAGTCCCTGCAAGATGTGAACTACATTCAAGTATTGGCTGATTATGCGTCATACAACAATCATGCCATCGGTATTTAGTAATAACCATCCCCATTAAGAGCTGAACCACCTGTCTTGATATTCAGTGGCATTAACATTGCCAAGTCATCCCAACATCAGTAGCCTGGAGTTCACCATTGACCATCTACTCAAGGTTGGAGCAACCATGTAAGTACTGTGGTTACAAGAACAAGTTGAAGTCTGGGAACCCCCTTCCCCACCAACCACCTCTTTATAATTTCCTGTTGGAGTCACCTTATGTTCATGTAGATACACTCCTGTACCTAGCATCACATTATGTACACAAGTTATCTTAATTTATATTTATGGTGTTTTATTTATTATTGTGTTCATTATCTTATTGTGTTTTTTTTTTGGGCTGCACCAGATCAGAAGTAACAATCATTTTGATCTCCTTTACATTTATGTACCGGAAATGACTCACTCTGATACACTAAGTTCATTCCACCATCTACGTGATCCAAGTCAAGTATGTTTTGAATTATTCTTCACCGGCCCTGATAAACATAGCTGCATCAACACTCACGAAGCAGGACAGCCCAGGACAAAGGAAACTCCTTAAACAGCACCCTGTTAATCACCTAAACGCTCACTTGTCATCACCGGCAGGTTGAACCTGCTGCTCCACGGGTTTATTCGTCTCTGCGCTGAACTGAGGCTGTGGCCCGCAAGTAATGGCCTCCTGAGTTGGATGCTAGCTTCGCGTCTGTGGACTCACTTTCGTGAACTTCAATTCTGAATGCTATTTGCTAACTTTTATTGTTTGCATGATTTGATTTTTTTTGTTCTGCACACTTGGGTGTTTAACAGTCTTTTTTTTAAATTGTGTTTGTTTTGTGGCTGCCTGTCAAGGTTGTATATGGTATGCATACTTTGATAATAACCGTACTTATAGCATTGTGGCTACACATGTACCATCCAAAAATAAAACAGTACAGTAGGCTAATCCATGTTACGTTGATAAAGTCCCAAACTTGTAATCTACAGAACAACAGCAGCAGACGCATGGGAACACAGACACCTTCAGGATCTCCTCGATATTGCTCACTATTCTGATTTGGAAATATATTGCTAGTTGTTCGTGGTCACCTAGCACCAATCCTGGAACTCCTAACTCAACAGCACAATGTGAAAAAAGGACTGCAGTGGTTCAAGAACAACTAGGAATGGGCAATAATGCTAATATCCTAGAAAATACACAAATCCACACATTAGGTTCATTTGGTGCTTCCAGGACTGTCTCACTAGCAAAAGAGGAAGCAAAAACTTTTACAATTGTTCAATGAAATGAAAATTAATGCAAACATACATGTTATCTTAAATTAAGAAAAAATCAAGCAGGGGGCAATTGTTAAAAGTTGTCCATTTTACGTACTTCAAAAACAAAACACAGATACATTTTCCAGTCAGTTAAAAATCAAGTCTCATCTTTTCTTGCCTTTTTGTAATTTGTGCAGGTTCTCGCAGCGATGGATCCATTTCAAATGCCTCATTGTCCAGCAGTCTTCGAATAGTTACATCTGCCAGCTGTTCCATAAGCCTGAAAGTTTCATCTATGTTAAGGAACATGGAGAAGTCACGCTCTTTACTCTGAGTGGTCACTCGGATTATTTCTGTGATAAGAGTGTTTGAGGATCTTTCTAGCTTCTTCACATCAGCCCAGGGGATAACAAGTTTCACTGAAATAACAAAGCATAAAATTCAGGATTGCAGCTTTCAAACCACTTTTAAAAGACAAAACAGCAAACTTATTTCCTAGTATCTATCACAGTAGAAACTAAAAGCTCTGGTGCATTTGTGAGGTGTTACCCAGCAATATACAGCGGGCTTTCCTTATCCACGAGTTCCACATGCACGAATTCAACCAACCGCGAATTGAGAAAACCCGGAAGTGCTCTTCCAGCACTTGTTCAAGCATGTACAGACTTTTTTTTTCTTGTCATTATTCCCTAAACAATGCAGTATAACAACTATTTTATATACCATTTACATTGTATTAGCTATTATAAATAATCTAGAGATGATTTAAAGTATATGGGAGGATGTGCGTAGATTATCGTGGATCGGGATCAGGGGAAAAAAACAGAAGTTCTCGTACTAAATAAGTCGGAACAGGTACATCTGGTATTATTTAGCGTCAGTCAAACGTTTGTTTTAGTATATAGTATATATTTTACCTTTCTATGCATATAAAACTTAAGAAATGTATGTTTTAGCACTGGGCTCGGGAACAGAGGTTCCTGAGTGCGATCCAGTGACAGATCGCTCCCGAGCGTGCTCTCCATCCGTGCCGGGTTGATGTGAAGGATCAAAAACCCAAGACCCTAAAACCCAATAATTAAACCCATTGCGTTGCTTAGTAATAATTGTAGCTTTCATCGGGGCAGAACCGTTCTCACTTTATCCTTTAAAATTGTTCCGATCATTGGCCGACTGTAGCCTAACGCTTTTCCAATGACCGATGGCATTTCACCTCTTTTCGATGGCTTTATTATTTCCACTTTATTTTAAATTGCGATCGTGATTATTTTCATGAACAGAAACACTGCGGATTCAGAGCTTCACCGCCAGGTCCTAATGCCCACTGCACTGAGACAGGTTAAATAAAATCTGGGGTTCTGCTGGGTCCCAAGGTCCACCGCATTGAGACAGGTCAAATGAGGGACTTGTGCATCTACGTTTTTTGGTATCCGTGAGGGGTCCCGAAATCAATCCCTCGCGGATAAGGAGGGCCAACTGTACTTCATGAGGAAAGCTCAACTTCAGCCAGATAATGGAAAGAAAACATCTCCCCACAGGGACACACGCCAATCTTGTATTGCTTTGTAAATAGCCTTCAGTCCAGTCCACATTCCTAATCCTTGGTCCAGAGTTTATGAAAAACGGGACAGGTGTAGAAAGGATGAAGCTTACCGTGTATTCAACCATCTTCTTCAAGACTCTTCAGTTCAACCAAAATTCTAACTAAAGTACACATCCAACCCAACTCCAAGTACCTTGGTTACCAGAACTTCCAAGTTAAAATTCCTATTCTAATTTAAATCTTTCCATTGCCTCTTTCCTTCCTGGCACTATAATTATTCCCATTGTTTGTTTGTTCCTTCAGAACTGACTGACTACCACCTAGTGGCACTGACCCCAATCATCATGAAGTCCTTTGAATGGCTGGTCAAAAACCTAATCCTGCCACGTTGGACACTCCCCAAGATGCATACCAACAGAACCATCACAGCATCTCTCATGCACCTGGCCCTGAGACACCTAGAAAATAAGGACACTTGCGCTAGAATGCTGTTTCTAGATTTCAGCATTCAACACCATTGTTCCACAGCCTTTGTGAACAAACTCCTATTCCTCATTCTAAATGCACCACAGTGCAACTGAGTGTTGGACTTCCTAACCAACGGACCCCAGATAGTCAGGTTGTACAACCACTCTTCCCTCCCCATTGTTCTCCACACAGGTGCCCCACAGGGCACAGCGCTGTCTGCTGAGCCCACTGCTGTACGCTCTGCTCACACATGACTGACTGCATGGCCAAACACCAGATTAATCACATTGTCAAGTCGGCTGATGATACAACAGTGGCAGGGCTTATCACCAACAATGATGAGACAGCTGATAGAGAGGAGGTGGAAGAGCTGGAGGTCTGGTGCCAGGCAAATAACCTCTTCCTCAATGTCAACAAGTCAAAAAAGATAGTTACCACTTCACTCACACCTCCTTTACATCAGCAGTACTGCAGAGGAAACTGCGAGCAGTTTCAAAGTCCTGGGAGTGCACATCTCACACAACCTCTCATGGTCCCAGAACACATCCTACACAATCACGAAAGCTCACCAACGCCTCTACTTTCTGAGGAGGCCGAAGAGAGTTGACTATCTATGCACATCTCTACTCATGTCATTTTACAGATGTGCAGTAGAGGGCATCCTAACAAGCTTCATCATTACACTGCAGCAGACAGGAAGACTCCACAATTGGTAGTCAAAACTGCCCAACGCATCACCCACACTAACCTACGTGCCATCAAGGACATATATACAGAAAGGTGCCAGAAATGGGCCAGTAACCTCATGAATATTACTGTTTGTCCCATTCCCATCAGGGAGGAGGCTAAGTAACATCCACAACAGGACCACCAGACTCAAAAACAGTTACTTTCCCCAAGCAATGAGGCTGATCAACACCTCCACCCACTAACTCACCCCTCCACACCCCTAATCCACTGTCATTTCCTATCAGTCACCCTAGGTACAGACGCTCCTGAGCCTAGAGTCACTTTATGGGCATACAGTCAATGTATACAAGTTAACCTGCGTGTTTATATTTATTGTGCTTTTTATTGTTGTGTACTTCATCTTACTGTGTCTTTCTGTGCTGCATTAGATTCGGAGTAACAATGATTTTGTTCTCCTTTACACTTGTGTATTGGAAATGACATTAAACACTCCAGCTTGATTATACTCTTTTACACTTAAGGCCCCGCCAATAAATGTTTTGAGCCAGGATGTGAGTTTTGAAAAGGGAATGGTGATCATGCCATTACAGTACTGAGTAAGACCACTGAGATATGCTATTTTGCCGTGTTTTGTCGGTTAAGCCTTTTAAAAAAAAATCCCAGTGCATTTGTAAAGAACAATTTAATATATTAAATGGTAGCGAAACATGTCAGACATTCAAAAGAGTCAAAAAGCTTTTGACAGCTTTGACAGCTGACATAGCCAGGCCTGGATGGATGGATGCGAGTGCGGGCGGGGGGGGGGGGGGGGTGAGAAGAGGCAGTGGGACTTTGATGTTCAAAAAGTTTTCCCAGGAGGAGATACAATCCTTCACAATATCCAACTGCAGCAGACAAAGCAAAGTTGCTGTTGACCTGGCCAAAAAGAAGTTTTCAGACTCAAAAAAGTATTGGTTGGCCCAGCTCAGGAACATCTACGTTGCTACATGCCAAATTCTACCATGGAAATGCAACCCATAATTTTGACCTTTGTAAACTTTATGAACTGAATCAACGCAAGAATTGCAACCAATTAAATTTCATTAATTTGTCAAAGACTTGGTGAATGGAAATTAATGCATAAAAGAAGTGTCTTGTCAATATAACTTCATATTCCATCCAAAGTCTTGCAAAGGGGTCCAAGTCATCCAAACACTACAAGATAGTGTTGATTCCCTGCCAGAAGCTGAAAATACAAAATTTATAAAGGAGCTGGCTGGTTTATCTCAGTCAGCTCTCAAAGGGCAAACCAGGTGGATTAAAAAAACCTCTTCCCTTCAAGTGTGTCATTGCAGAAACAAAGGGCTACTTAACAAAAAGGCACAACCTAACGTGGAGTGGTTTTACAACACAGTTATTCAACAACACCCCCAAAACAGATACAACTACTCTGCCATATCAGAAAAAAATTCAAAAGAATGGAAATTGGAATGAGGCAGATGTTTACCTCCCACTTGCAAACCATAGATGATGATTTTTATAAAGATGAGTCACGCATGGATTATTATTCAACATTAGTTTCCAAGCAGAAAATTGACTAATTTCTTTAGGAAGAAATTATTCACTGTACACAGATTTTCAAAATTATTGCCATTTAATACATCTCTCATACACTACACCGAAAGTACATTCCTGCAACGGCTCCTGCAATCCCAGTGTAAAGAGGGAAATATAATTTCTTTTGTACATCTAGAATTTAAAGTGGCAAGCACATTAACAGCATACTTAACAACATTCCCCACAAACAATGGGTGACAAATTATCTTGGCTCATGATCAATATTCCCCAGACTCTTGTAATACAAAACACACCAATCTCACTAAATCAGTCTCTTCTCAAACCATTATTGTAAACCATTTCCTGTCAGATTAACAATGAATACCAAAAAAATTGGTACATGCCATGTAAATGTGCCGTTAAATTAGCAAGGTGTTTAGAATGAATGTTTGCCATTTAATCTTACAACATTTAATCCTCAACACATATGCTATAGCCTTCCAAATTTAGAAAATTAACCTTTTTCACAGTTAGCTACAACTTTTTTTTCCTTTTGCACATCACACCCATGTTTTGACTGGAGGAAGTACTTTGTATCATTTCCCCTTCTTTAATGGCACCCAGTGTTCCATGCAAGGCATTGTCAATCTCCTGTGTCATTTTCTTTAGTGCATGATCTCCTTTCCAGCATAACAAAGAAGACCATCTTACATAGTACTGGGAGTCAGGAAGCCAAAGAGGGTACTTGCTGGAGTAAAGGCTTTATGGGGAAGCACCACAGCTCAAGACTCTGCTGCCATGGGAAAGACTAGATCCTGTGTAACTGCCTCTCAAAAGATTTCATGGGCATTGCTTAAAAGAGGAAACAAATAACACTGGTCAATTGCAAACAGTGTATTGGTTCATAGCAAACAAAGGCAGGCATATAACTTTTGGGAAAATATGTATAGGATATTCTAGCTCCCAATACCATTCTTCAAACCACTTCATTCACCTACCAATTAGCCAAAAGAATCACATCACCTCCCTCTTCCACTATCCATCCTCCTCCCTCAACCCTACAGTCCCCATCTCCATGCTGATTCCTTACGCAAAGGGCCCCGAATGCTCCCTCCTTCCCCACTTCCAGCTTCTTCCTTGACAGACCCTCAGAAATGGTTCCTGTTCCACCCCCTATTTCCTTCGTGCACTCCATAGTTCAAACTTAATCGTCATTCAACCATACACAAATACAGCCAAACAAAACAGCGATATTCTGGGGCCTTGTTGCAAAGCACAGTACCCGCAGTCACATACAGCACAAGGCACACACAAGATTGTGGAAAGGGCAAAGAAAGAACATACAAGACATCAGAAAAATAGAATCACACACAAAAAAAAATCATCTAAGATCCTAAATCCATGAATGTTGCAGCAGTCTGCAGTTGAAAACGTTAAAGTTTGTCTTCTGCTGAGTGAACACTGGGGGGCAGCACCAACTCCAGTTTGTACGCCATGCCACAGCACCTCTAGTGAAGTGCACCAACTGACGCCTCTCTGTCTGCTGGGTGGCTGATTCTACTGTATTTCTTTGTACTTACTGTGAACGCTCCCAGTAATATAGATCTTGTGGTACTATATGGTGACATAAACGTACTTTGACAATAAATTTACTTTGAACAATTTTGAAAATGGAATTAAGTTTAATTTTCCATTACTATGAATTCAGCTTCTCAATCATAACTTTTACAACCAAACTTTGAATATTAAGTAGAGATAAGATTTTTGATAAGATTATTTTGCAATTCAGATTTGCAATCAAAACACTAATCACCCAAATTTCCTAGTTCTCAAATGAAATGAAAAATCAGTCCAGTTTCTTCCCCCCCCCACCTCAAAGTAATTTTTTCACAAGACAAACAACTGAACAAACAAGATTTTCAATGACACTTTTTCACATTCCCTAGAAATCAAATACAGAAATCTGCTTGGAGATTGTGCGATATTACTGGATTAATATTTGATTTGAGGATGCTTGAAGATGCAGTGAAACAAAAGAGGTACTTGATAGATAATAAGTTTTGAGATTGATCACTGGATGCTGCAATAGAATTTGAAACTTGCTATCAGTGTACCCTTATTTTCTGACGCAGTACACGCCAAAGGAAGCCGGAAACTTTTCCTCTATAGTCAACTTTCTCTCAGTTGTGTTATGCTCTTACCTTCTTTACCAAGTAGAAATGAGTAGAAACAGAGATGGTTGATGCTGAGATAAATCCAGCCTTGTCGAGGAACCCGCCCTTTCCAGCAGCAACACGAGTAATAGGTCACCAGTTTTTCCAAGTCTGGGAAATTAAACCTCGTCTCAAATTTTACCAGAGCCTCACGGAACTTCTCAGGGTCTTCCTCCTGTTCTGCCAGCTTGCTCCTGGTTTCTTCTGCTATAAGCCCCTGATCAAATAGATTTACAAACTTATTTTGGAAAGCAAAATAGAAACAGCAAAACGTATATCTTTCCACTTCACTGTTATTCTGGTACTCAATCAATGGGCATGGAACAATTCATATTTCAGTATAATGAAGTGATTTATATTTACCAAAATAGGAAATGTCCTGGAGACACTCAGGGCAGGCAGCATTGTGGAAAAAGTAAAGAAAAATCTCTCCACAGAGATACTGCCAGGTCTACTGAGCTTTTCCAGCATTTTAATTGTTTAAAAAGTTACAGCTGCTGGAATTTTTTGTTTTGTTTCTCATTATAGTTATTAAATACTGGCTATGTCACAACTAAAATTCTCTAGCATGGACATTTGATCAAATCAGTAGCTAGATGCACTATACATAGAGGCAGTGCTTAACACAATTACATAAAATATTTTATATATGCTCAAAATCAATGCACAAAAGTCAAGGGATACAAAGAAATGGGTTTTTGGTAAATAATGCCATTTAGCATTTAATTGAAGTTGTAATTATATGTTCTAAATGAATTGGCCTGTAGGGTTTTGAATGAGAAGCAATTAAGATTTGCTAGATGTGCTGCCAGTTTTAGAGATTTCCATCATTACTACTCAATATTATGGCTGAACAACGCTTAAAGTCATCCAAAATCAGTGCAGCAGACAGTTCAATAGACTAGTGGCTGGATTATTTGTGATCAGAATGGAAAATGGACAGGAACAAGTTTGGAATAATGGACTTTATATTGAAAAAACATGCAAAATACATGAAAACTTAAGTATATAGTTATGGGTGCAATTCTCACATACTTATAATTTTGCAAGTATTTTAGCGCAACTTAATTTAGTTTCATCCAGTTCAGCTGACACCCAAGTTGAAACTCTTGGCCTGTTTTAGCTGCAAACCTCTACCTCAAGACTCACAAAAAGAGTACTAGGTGCCAACTTTGTCCAACACGAGTGACAACATTGATTAGGTTTCTCAACCCCAGCCCAGTGGTGGGTTTGGTACTCCGAAGTCCTGAGATGCATTATTAGTACTTGTAGAAACTGACAGTGACACCACCTGCCTGCATGCTCTGTTAGGTTCCTAATGTAGTACATCTGAGAAGCAGAGTTCTCAGCTCTTAAGTTAGAAAAAAAAATCCTCCCAAGTGGGTACAGGGCTATACTTGTTTCAAGAACAGCAATCCCAATTTGAATGAATGAGCTGTTGAGCAAAAAAAAGCAACTCATTGTGTTGTTATTACTCAAGTTTATTTTAATTATTTCAATTGACTTTTAGCAGTTGAGCATACTTTTTATGCCATGAGTTTCAAGATTAACCCAAGTCCCAACACAAGCAGCCTCATCGCAAGGAAGGGCCTCACTACTTTTAGGAGCTCCAATGAATAGAACTGCCTGCCTGAGCCAAAACAGCTTATTTATCTAGAGTGGTGCACTTAGAGGTAACAACATGGGACCTTTATTTTCCTGCAAACACTTTCATGATAGCCTTCTGTTGCTTTTAGATAGGTACCATGCAACGTAAAGTACGCCATTTTATAAGGATCTTGTATTAATCCCAAGAATCCCATTTAAACTAAAAAATAATCCAAACAAAACTGTCACACATTTCTGCAAACACCCTTTAGTGAGTCAGTGACTAACTGATCATCCCCTTCACATTGGGAAAACAGGATTTCCCATGCTACCTAAAATAGTGCCAGTGAAAATGCTAATTATCTAAATGATTCTCAATTGCGGTTCCGTTAAATGCCTTTTTACTCCTAACTTTACAGTGAATAAATTATTCTTCTTTGTGTGCTGTTTAAAAATAGGGCCCTGAACAATTATTGTAGACCAGAAAAAATCAGGAGTCTTTTACATTTTGCATACTGCACAAAGGAAAATGTAGTTGCTACCTCCCCCTCCACAGGACCTCCTAGAGTTCATTCAAATGATGCAATTGTTCACAGCTTTGCTGGATTATTCTTACCTTTACTTTACCATGAACAAAATTGATAACATCATCTTTGTTGTCAAATACTGAAAGAGTGTGCAGAAGATTCTGTTCCAGCCATTCCCAATGTTGATTAATTTCTTCCACAGTAGCTCCTTTTAAAGAATTGTGCAAAAACAAAAGAATATCTTATATTTTGATCTTTTATGTTCAGTGGTGACAATTTAAAGGGGTATCATTTCCCCCTCAACATTTCAAAATTGAGAGAAATATAAAAAACGCATTGACTTCTGATCTGGATATGTAGATATGAAGTTTGTACAAAATATTTTGTTCAGACTTTCCTCCAATGGGCTTTGTCATATCACCAGAGTGTTAATTATCTCTAGAGGATCCCAGGAAATGAAAAGGACAAGTAAATGCAGTTGCCAGACAGAATTAAGTTTTTGTTTCTCTAGGGATGAGCTTCCCAATTAGTGTACAGTTTCACAGCAATGAAATCTGGGTATCCACTACCAGATCATTGCTTTATTGGGTAGATGACATGAGCATGTACATAACTTTGCTCATACATGAACGTATGTATAACACTACATCTTCATTCCCAGCGGCAGTAATTGCCAATACAAAAATCAACTTTTAACAACGTATTTACAAAATATTCCAAAAAAAGTCACAAACTTCAAGCAAACACAGCAGATGCTATTTTCACTGGGCTATATGGGAACATTTAAATAATTCATTGTAAAGGATGTCAGTTTGAAAGGAGAGTTTGGGATCAGTTTGAGTCAGTGTTCCCACATTTTGGGATACAAAATCAAGAAAGGCATCCCTTGAGAGAGAATCGGAACCACAATCAGATTTAACAGAACTTCAGAGATGCTATTCACAAATCACCTCCAGGATCTTTATTTAAATGGACACAATCCTTACATACTTGCATATTGGAACATAACATTTTCTGCACAAGTTTGCGAGCAATTTTCACAGGTCTTACGTACCACAAGCAATGACCCAGTACACTTGTGATCCTGGCATCTGATGCAGAATGCGGAATGGTGCTACACGGGCGTTGGAGTCAAGCACAGCATCTAAGGCACCCACCAGGAGACCTTAGAAGATATAGATACATGTTAAAGTGATAATCTCAAGCTATCTCTCAAACCAAAAAAAAAATACCATTCTTGCTCGTCAGAGTCAGAATTCCAAAATGACACAACATGGGCGTTGAATATTCTGACACTGACACTTGACTCGTGCAGCAAGATTAGCAGAAAGCGTGCTGTGTCTTTGCTCACACTGCACATGTTGGATAATCAAGTTTGCTTTCATTGCACACCAAAATAACTAGATAACAGATGCTATCACAAACCAAGAACATTCGCAAAAGGGCAGTGCTTTTGAATCAAGCAGTCACTTTATATTTTTAAAGTCAGAATTTTATTATTCTGTGCCCTCAATTTAACAAAAAGGATAAGCACCTAAAGTACTTCCTTCCAATTAGTAATGTGACCGAGGGTTTTAGGATATAATTCATCATGTAGGTTTAGAGCACTACAGGTACAGTAGAACCAGATATTGCCCTACCTCAATTGTCTCATACAGTATATTTCCCAAAATAAAAAGTGGTAATGGCTAAAGTTCAATAACATTACAGTAAAACTCTGACAATCTGCTGTGGTACCACTTGCAGGTGCTGATGGTTTGGCAACTTTTCTTTTCTCTATTGCTCCTTCTAAATGTACCTGATTTTCTGGAAAATGTTTTACTACTAGGCAGCATCTAAAGAAATAAAAAGCATATTGGTGCATTACTAGGAGGATTATCCCATAGATGGGGGAAAACCGCCAGTCCAACAGTCCTAGAGGTGCTTGATTTTTGGAGTTTTGCTGTTAAATCTTCAAGCTGTACCCACACTTCTTGAGTAGGTGCTACATAGCAGAGACAGCACATGACTGCCCTGTAGGAACCAGCAGATATCAATATTGCAAGGCTGTCAAAGGCAATATGAGTGGGCAAGTGGAAGCAAAACCGAGATCACAAATCAGGATTTCTTCCAACTTTAACTCACCCAAGTGATTGGCATAAAAAAAAAGTACCAAGGCTTCTAGTATGAAGTCTTGCGTGTATTTCCTTTCTCACAAGTTAGCTTGGAATACATGCAGAAGGTCTCATGAGACAATGTTTTAGAATGTACTGAACTTTGAAAACATTTATCTGTTTGATTGATTTAGAAATACAGTGCTGAATAGACCCTGCCATGCCTTTGAACCACGTCGCCAGCAACCCACCAACTTAACCCTGGCCTATTGCTGGACAATTTACAATGACCAATTACCTACTAACTGGTATGTCCTTAGGCTGCGGAAGGAAATCGGAGCACCCAGAAGAAACTGGCGCGTTCACGGGGAGAACTGACACACCCCTTACAGATTACATCGGAACTGAATGCCGACCGAACACTGACGTCCTGAACTGTAGTAGCTATAATAGTGACAAAATCAAACAAGCAGCTCCTGAAACAGGGAAAAACTACTGAAGATATCTGGCTTTCTCCCCCATGGAAAAACTGGATCCAATCACTGGATTGAAAATATTTTAAAATTTCCAAAATATCAAGGAGACAAGGCAGAGTCTGAAAATTTATTACACGACAAGCACAGATGCATACATGCAATTTACATGTGCTGTCTTTTAATGGATCACGGGGAATGTTTATGCTCAATTCAAGAGTTTGCCATGAGAGGTCACAATTGACAGTAAAAGACTGCTCAGAGACATTTCATCATCTATAATCATATCTGCGCAGAAGTCTGGCCCACCCCTCCGGACTGATTATTTCAAAGTAATCCAACGAACACGGTACCAAACAAAGTAATTGAAAGCTGTGCTCCGAATAGTCATCATTTTCTTGATGAGAGAAGTTGGTTGTTAGAGAGAGGTTGTCCCTAAGTTGTACTGAAAAGACTTCAGCAATAATTTCAAGTGATATTATTGGCCCGAGCAATTCAACTAAAAACAAATACACAACTTAGCAATTAGATAGGTTATTAAATATTAATGAAAATGAAGGGACATTTTCCCCATAAATAAAGATCTTAAGTAGAAGATCAGGTGCAAGTAGTTGAATAATCCACTCCTGCTTCTATTTGTGTTCTGAAAGTGGATTTACCCAGACTAAGGTTTCCCTCTGCAGTAACTACTTCAATATGATCACAACCAAAATGCTCATGATTTTCTAACAGACAACTACCAAAATCCTAGTTTCTACTTTGGAGAGTGAACCATGGCTTAACACTCTGAATGTTTCCCTGCCAATGCATTATCAAATCAAAGAGGGACTTCATGATTCTTCAACCTGCATAATCCTTTTTAGGATTCTTTCTGTTTCTGCAGTCAACAGCTTAATCTTCAGCATCCGTATTTCCATCCATTATTCCAGAGCTCGTAGAAGTACAGCCTTTCTTATATTTTTTTTTACAAAATGCACTAATGCATAGAATTACAGCACAGAAACAGGCCATTTGTAATGTCAAGTGTGCACCAGTATTTTATCTGCATTGTCTACCAAGTAAGGGATTCCCCACTTTCTACTTATAATATTATTTCTCCCTTTATTCAAATTTACAAAACCTTTGACAGAACCTCAAATTAGCAAGGGTATTATCTGAATGAACATGCTCTTTGGGTCCCAGTCTCTGGAAGGGGATTTATATTCTAATAGCTACAGTTTTTCTTCTAACCTCCAGCTTAATTATTCATGCCTGTTACCAAGTTCACCAAGTAATTGAAACAAACCATTCCTAACTCACCATAACCTTGAATGATTTTAAAATCATATTACTACTCTTTTCTAGCTGGAAAAATCCTATATATCTACAGCTCTTTCACCTCTGGTAATTAATAAATGCTGAATTTTCACCATTGTTTTTGATAATACTTTTGATATCACATTGGTTAAAGTAATGTATTGTGCTGTACCTAAAATGGCTTTGAATATTGTCACTCGTACTCCTGATATATTTAATGAGTCACAGTGCTCAGCCCCACTGAGAATTCCTCACCTCAACTACTTGTTCAAACATCAGTGCTTCCAAAATCTAAAGAGCTCTAAAACAGTTTCTTTGAAATGGCGATTACAAGCTAAGTAAAGCATTGTAATCCAATGAATACACTTTGCTGTTGCAGTTTAATTTCTCTCAATAGATTTAATATCTACTTGTTAGTTCAAGTCTATTATTTTAGTCAGTAGGAGAGATGACGTAAATGCAATGGGATCTTGTACTTCTCAAACAAACACATGAACTGTACTGTTAATGACTCCTTGTTATGTGCAATTTGGCTGCTGCATTTTCTACATCATAATAATGATGGCACTTTAAAGTGTTCTCCGTTATCCATTAAAATTTGGCTGAATGAACAAAAAGGGAGGCTAAGAAGAGCCAAAAAAATAGATCAGGTTCCCACTTCTGATCATATCTTGTAACATGCTCAGTAAAAGAGTCAGGCTGATGATCAGTGAAAGCACGATCCAACGTAGACACTGGAGGGATAGAAAAAGAAACAATTCCATGAACAGATCAATTTGTTCTCTCATTCATTAGCATAGACTGCCATTTTATGACAGCCTGCTTACAAGAAAACTGATTGAATAGTTTCTTATTCAGTAAACCTAATTAATATAATGAACAAGCAATTGTCTTATTCCTGGAAAACCTCTCATCTAGATTAGTAAATCTTGATTATTAAATCTAGATTGTTATTTTTATCATGTGAATATAAGCAATGTATACTGCAACAAACTGAAGTCAAAAAGAGCCTTTTGCAAGACTGGCCAGCAGAACATTCATTATAAAGCAATTTATCTATGGATTCTTCAGACATTTTAAATATTTAATGTGCATAAACACGTCACACGCTCAAAATGTTTCATAAAATTATTCAACAATATTAATGATATTAGTGACCAATATAAAGGCACAGTGGCAGGAAAATAAGGAAGAATAAATGCAAACAAAAACAGTGTTGGGCTGTTCTCAGTCAAATACTGTAGCAGGAACCTGGCCGTAAAAACCACATGTATATTTAGATATCATTTTAACAATAACAAATATTATACCTGCTTCAGAACTTTAAAATAAAATTTATATTAATGAATTGGAACACTGCTGTTTAAAAAAAACAAAATTGATTTCAATGTTATTTGACACCATGGATTTGTCTTCCACTTTACTCACTATCTTCCTGACACAGACACACATAATCCTTAACACAAAATTGCTGAAACGGTTCAAAGTAGGTTATGTGGGTGGGGCAGAAATTAACTTCTCTTTATGGCAGTTTTGAATAGAAATTTAGTTCCTTTGTCTCAGCGGAAACTTCAAATATAGTTATTGAATACTGCCCACAATCCAGGTGAAACCACAGCTAATGTTTGTTTTAGGGAATCTGAATTTGGAGAAATGAAAGTCAATTAGGAGTCATTTCCCAATGCTTATTAAAGCACAGGAGGGAACCTTCGGCCAATTTGGACCATGCTGGCGTTAAGCAGAGAAATCCTATCATGGGGGATTGCTGAATTTTAGAAAATCTGACTTTACACAAATTCTCCTGTAGAATTTCAAATAACACAAACAAGCAACATCTCAGAGAAAAACTTGTTAATCAGGGGAGGTTTATTATAGAATCTTCAAAGGTTAAGATAACATTGAATAATTTGTGCTATAAATGTCTGTACAGGCAAGCATCTCTTGTTTTAACTGTGGTTTGATTAAAAATGATGGAATTTTGCTCCCCCTTCTTAAGCTCTGGACACTTTAAGATCATACCGTGTGGCAAATGGCTGCAAATGTGTGAACCTCGGTTACTTCTGTTGCCAATTTATTTTTCCCTTAGTTCGATATTGTTCATTTCCAATTTGTGGAAGAGAAAATTGCTTTACGGGTAGTTCTCAAGAATGTACAGGTGTCCCCCGCTTTTCGAACGTTCACTTTATGAAACATCACTGTTATGAAAGACCTACATTAGTTCCCTGTTTACGCTAACAGAAGGTGTTTTCACTGTTATGAAAAAAGCAGCGCGCGAAAAAAACAGTGCGCTATAAAAGGCAGCGCGCGCTCCGAGCAGCCGCTCCTCCCCCGGATTCGGTACGGCATTGCTTAAACACGTGCCTGTGAGCATCCGTTAGCAAGATGAGTTCTACGGTATCGGCAAAGCCTAAAGAGCTCGTAAGGGTGTTACACTTAGCGTAGAACTAGACATAATTAAGCGTTTCAATCGTGGTGAACGAAGTAAGGACAAAGTGAGTTTGGCTTGTGGAAGTTGACAAAGGTGATGTTGAAGAGGTTTTGGCATCCCATGACCAAGAACTGATAGATGAAGAGCTGATGCAATTGGAAGAGGAAAGGATAACAGTCAAAACCAAACGCAGTGGCGAAAGTGAAGTCGTCCAGGAACTGAACGTGAAGCAACTGTTAGTCCTGACGAAGGATCTCGGCCTGAAACGTCGACTGCACCTCTTCCTACAGATGCTGCCTGGCCTACTGCGTTCACCAGCAACTTTGATGTGTGTTGCGTGAAGCAACTGCATGAGGTTTTCGCTGCAATAATTGCAGAAAAGTACAACTTTAATTTTGAAAGGGTACGTAGGTTTAGGGCATATTTGCAGGATGGTTAGAGTGCTAAGAACTGTATGATAGAAAAATGCGCGAGGCTAAGCAGTCAAGCATACTGTCATTTTTCAAGCCCTTCCACATCAGCCACAGCAGACGACGAACCTCGACTTTTGACATCGAGGCAGGCAGACATAGAAGATGATGACCTGCCTGCCCTGATGGAAACAGATGACGATGAGATGACACCCCAGTGTCCCACCACCCTAACCCCTGGGCCGCGGACCGATACATTGCAGCAGAGAATGCAGCGGTAGCTGGGACACACCCAGCACATCTTTAAGAAAAAAGCCGAAAGAAACAAGCTAATTAATTAGGTGTCGCCCAGCACATAAATGTCGGCCCAGATCAGAGGCGATTGCCGATTGCGTCGCCTCTGATCTGGGCCGACATTTATGTGCCGGGTGGCACCTAATTAATTAGCTTGTTTATTTCGGCTTTTTTCTTAAAGATGTGCTGGGTGCATCCCGGCTACCGCTGCATTCTCCGCGGATCGGTATAGGTCCGCAGCCCAGGGGTTGGGGTCCACTGCACCACCCCAACCTCCAACGACTCAGCCTAACACACCATCATCAGTGTGCTCAGCACTGTCTTCCCAATTCCGGTAAGTGATACTACACTGTACATAAATTATTTCTACTTTATATAGGCTGTGTATTTTTATGTGTTATTTGGTATGATTTGGCAGCTTCATAGCTTAAAGGTTACTTGTGAAAGCGTTGTTGCCGAGAGCGCTTGCGTGAGATTTTCGCTATGGAGAACAGTGCGGCAATGATTGTAGAAAAGTATTTCTACTTTATATAGGCTGTGTATTTATCATATCATTCCTGCTTTTCCTATATGTTACTGTTATTTTAGGTTTTATGTGTTATTTGGCATGATTTGGTAGGTTATTTTTTGGGTCTGCGAACGCTCACAAATTTTTCCCATATAAATAAATGGTAATTGCTTCTTCGCTTTACGACGTTCCGGCTTACAAGGCGTTTCATAGGAATGCTCTACCTTCGGATGGTGGGGGAAACCTGTAACCCATATGTGACTCGGAGAGTCCCGTTCCTCTTCTTCATCTCCCTTACTGATTATTCTCTCTCCAACTGTCCTCTGGCCCTTTTGCCACTCACTCACACCAAAAGGGACCATTTCCCAGCAGGAAAAAAATAGGAGATTCACCACGTGGAGACTTGGCCGTGGAGAAATAGAATCAGCATTCAAAACACATCGGAGCCTGGGTTCTAGACTAGAGCACAGGGCGTCAAATTGTCTGCTATGTCACCATCCTGATCCTGCCTCCACAATCTCAAATATCACCAAGAAACAAACATCAGAAATTATTTTGATTTAGGTTAAACAAAAACTTGGGCATTTTCCCTGAATGCTGTGACATCTGTTTCAACAAATTATATATTTTTTTTAAAAAACTTTGCTTAAGTGACTTTATTTTTTTTAAACCCATGTTTGGTTGACTGCTGTCAAGGAACAATGAAGTCATGCTGGCAATAAACACTAGAAAAGCACACATCTCCTGGATTAAAAAAACAAGTTTAAGTAGTTATAGTGGAAAGCCAAGGAAAACCTGCTGAAATAGTAATCATAGAACTAGAGCCCTGCAGCAGGCCACTCAATGTTTTGGGTGAAACACTTTAGCAGGACTGGGAAGAGTCTCGGCTCGAAATGTCAACTGTACCTCCCCCCGCACCCCCCCCACACAGATGCTGCCTGGCCTGCTGAGTTCCTCCAGCATTTTGTGGGTGTTGCTCGGATTTCCAGCATCTGCAGATTTTCTCTTGTTTGTGCAAAGAGAGAGGCAGAAACACTAGAGGGAAAAGACTACATCTCTTCACACCCTGTTACTCACAAGAATGATACGCCCTTCTCTCAGATCCACTACCACAACACTTGTTCTCATGATGTGGCTTTTCATTTGAGGACATCGGTGATGCTCCTTTTTTCAGAAAACAGGGTCGTTTCCCACCCCCACCACCACTGTCATCAACGCAGCCCTCACTAGCTTCTCTATTTCCTGCTTGACGTCCCTCACCCTGCATCCTCCAGAGCCATAATCAGGATAGGGTTCTCCTCATCCTCACCTACCACCCCTGAGCCTCTGCATCCAAAATATTCCGCCATCTCCAAATCTCACCATCAGACTCAGCTTCCCCTCCCTTCCCTACTTTCTAAAAGGATTGCTCTCTATGAGACTCCCTCATCTGCTCATCCCTCCCCTCTACAGGCACTTATCCCTGCAACAGCGCCAAGTCTTACACGTGTCTCTTACACCTCCTCCCCTACCACCATTCAGGGCTCTGAACAGGTGCTTCCAAATGAGGTAGTCTCTCAATTGTGAATCCAGTATTCTTTGGCTTTGGGGCAACCACCACTGCTTGAATTTTCCTCAGAACACTTTGTGCAATTCTTGTGTGTCAATGGTGTGACCACAACAAGTGATGCTTGGTTTAAAGAATTCACACTTGTTGCATCCTGCTCTGAGCACATCATCTTCTAAGCTTTTGAACAATATCTTGAGATTTTGGAGATATCACTGTTACTGGTGAGGATGACAAGGAACGCCATTCAGCTAACTCTGAATAGCTGGGCAGCTTTGCATCACCTTGTCCAGAGCTTTCTGCAAGAGTGAGAGTGCAGGTGCAGATGCTACTCCATGAAAACAAGCCTACTGTTGTGATAAAGCATCTTGTGAATGTTTATGTCCATCTCCATCTGTAGGTAGACCTCAGCTAAGTCCATTTTGCAGAAGTGTTTCCCTCCAGAAAGGTTTGCAAATATATCCTCGATCCTTAGCAGAGGGTATTGATCTACTTTCAGTACTGGGTTGATGGTGACATTAAAATCACTATAGATCCTAACAGATTGATCCTTCTTGGCTACTGGGACCACTGGCATTGCCACAAAACCTAGAAAAGAATTCCATCAGCCTTCATGTGATTTAGCTCACTGACTACTTTATTACGGATGGTATAAGTAACTGAATGGCTTTGTAAAACTTGGGTGTGGCATTTTAATTTAACACCATTTTACCCTTGATATGTTTGAGTTTGCCAGTTCCATCTTTGAACACTGCTGTAGCATCATCCAGTACCTTTCTTAATTCTCTTTCAGTTGACTCTACTGCAGGAGCTGTGGCATGCAAATGGAGGACGGATCCTCAATCAAATTGCAGTTGTCTCAGGCAATCACATCCCCACAATGCCGGCCCTCCCGTTTTTCACCCACGTACAAGCCCAATGTGGTTTGTTGGTTATTGTTCACTGTTATGAATGTCATTCTCACAGGAGTCATCATTTGTCCAGTGCAAGTTCTTAGTTGGGTGTCTGGAGGCTTCAGTTCAGTATCTTCAAAATGCCATTTAAATTCGTTTTGCGGAATGACTGGAACAACCGTGCTAGTGTCCAATTCTATTTTAGTTAATTTGCTCTTCACTTCTATGCAAGCCAGAATATTCTTGTTAGTTTTCAGACTGTAAATCTCAATGCTACCCTATCTCAATGCTGCGTCACTCTCATTGTTATCAGATTTTTCATCAACAGCATGCAGATCAGGGCTTATTTCGAAAATGCAACTTGACTTTTCTTTATTCTTTTCTCTTTCCTGTGCAATCCATTTATTTTTGTCTGTCCAACATGCTCTTTGTATGTGTCCTACTTAGTTGCATTTTCTACAAGTTTCGCCTTTAAACCTGCATTGGTCTGGTTTACGTGAGCCCCTGCCACAACTGTGACATAATTTGTTCAGCCAGGCAAGTTTCTGTTTAAATGTTGCAATTTTCTTCATGCTCTCTTCTATTCTTGACTGCTACTCAATTGCACATCTGGCTGCTGTTTCCACTGATACAGCGATTTCAACTGCCCTTTTAAAATGTGAGTTGTCTTTCAGTTAGGAGCCACTTTTTAAGGCTTTCTTGTAAGATTCCATAAACTAAACAATCTCTCAGAGCATCACTAAGCTCTTCACTGAACTGAAAATGCCCAATCCCATTAATCCACCCATGAACACTGAAATGATCCATAAGCCCTTCCTTATTATCTTGCTATGAAACCTAAAGCGTTGTACAATCAAAGGTTTTGGATGAACTCTTCTCAGGCTTCCAGTGGGTACAAATATTGATTTTAACTGATGTTTCAATGACAAACTGCCATTTTCATCAGGGATGTTGCCAGGGCATGTCTAGTCCGGTGGTATTTATACTCTCGTCATCTGTCCCTCCTGATTGATTAGTCCTCATCCAACAGGTTTCCACTGTCCTGCCTTCTTTGCAATTGAATTCCAGTTCTTACTTAGAGTGAGACCTTCACCTTTGTTAAAATTCTTTTCCTCTAGTTTTATTTCAACAGCTTCCATCACCAGGCAGTCCCAAAAGCCATTAGAGTGGCACTGTAGTTTTGTGCCAAAGTCAATCCCATGGCCATTGTGAATACAATGTTCTGCTACCACTGATTTCTCTGGGTAAATGAAACAGATACACCTCCTGAGCTCCTTGATGCAGGTCTCCACCGTATGTCCTGTCTGGCCGATATACACAGCTCCGCGTTCACTGGGAATTCTGTAAACATCTGCCATGCTGAGCCCCAGGTCATCTTTGACCAAAGCAAAGGTTTCTGTTCTAAATGTTCCTGCATTACATTCACAATATCAGCAAAGCTCATTTTGTCTGGTTTGGTTGGAGCAATTAAACTTCTAAGCAAACTGTATGCATTTTCACTTGTTTCAGCAAAACTGGCACTCATCACTTATCAGCTATTCCATTTGCTTTAAAATACTGCTCAGTGTTCAGGATACATTATCCAGCTATCTGTTGTGCAATCGAGTGAATCCATCTTTCCGATGTAGCCAGCTCTTTCTGTTTTCTTACTTATTTATATTATCACCCTGTACTCACTGCTTATGAACCTGTGAATTTCATCCAATTCTGCCTTTTTTTTTCACTCGGCCGTCTGTCTCCTTCCAAAGAACAAAAAAACAAGCTGCACTTCAACAGGCAGGTAGTCATCTCAGGTTTATTTTAAAACTTTGTCGTCACCATTGTTATGCTTTGTGACTCCAGGAACTATTTGAAAGACAGACAGAGGAGCCGGGGAGATGCATAACTAGTTATTTTCTCTTTAATAAGGTGTTCACATATGATGCGCAGAGTAATGACGTATGCTAATCACATACTTGTGTAAATGAATTATGTAAGCAATTTATTAAGTCAAACAATATATTTACAATATTACTCAATTAAATATACTAGACACCAAACTGATGGCACAAACATCAATTTTTTTCCCCCAACTTCCGGTAATCACTCAACTCTATCCCACATTTGCTTTTTTTTTTCTCACCACCCCCAATAACCCTTCTCTTTCCCCTCCCTGCCCTCTCCACTTGCCTATCACCCATACCTTCCTCATCTCTTTCCCTTTCTTCCCCCATGGACCACTATCCTCTCCTATCAGAGATCATCTTCTTCAGCCCTTTGTCACTTCCACCAATCACCTGCTAGTTTGCTACATCGTTTCCACTCCTCATCTGTCTACCTTTCCCCCCTTAACAGGATCCACCCATCTCCTGCTGCACAACATACCCCCCCCCCCCCACCGCCCTTTTATACTGGCTGTCTCTTTTCTTTCATTCCAGTCCTGATGTGGGGTCTACCCAAAATGCTGACTACCCAATTCCCTCCAAAGCCAGATCTAACATACAGAGAGGCTTTGAGGAAAGAGAAGCAGAATAAACGGTGTAAAGGTAGTAAGGTAGAAGGACTAAAGTGTGTGTACCTCAATGCAAGAAGCATCAGGAACAAAGGTGATGAACTGAGAGCTTGGATAAATATATGGAATTATGATGTAGTGGCCATTACAGAGACTTGGCTGGCACCAGGGCAGGAACGGATTCTCAATATTCCTGGATTTCAGTGCTTTAAAGGGGACAGGAAGCAGGGGTAGCATTACTGGTCAGGGATACTATTACAGCTACAGAAAGGGTGGGTAATGCAGCAGGATCGTCTTTTGAGTCAGTATGGGTGGAAGTCAGGAACAGGAAGGGAGCAGCCACTTTATTGGGGGTATTCTGTAGGCCCCCTGGTAGCAGCAGAGATACAGGGGAGCAGATTGGGAGGCAGATTTTGGAAAGGTGCAAAAATAACAGGGTTGTTATCATGGGTGACTTTAACTTCCCCAATATTATTTGGCACCTGATTAGTTCCAAGGGTTTAGATGGATCAGAGTTTGTTAAGTGTGTCCAGGACGGATTCCCGTCACAGTATGTGGACAGGCCGACTAGGGGGAATGCCATACTAGATCTAGTACTAGGTAACAAGCCGGGTCAGGTCACAGATCTCTCAGTGGGTGAGCATCTGGGGGACAGTGACCACCGCTCCCTGGTCTTTAGTATTAGCATGGAAAAAGATAGAATCAGAGAGGACAGGAAAATGTTTAATTGGGGAAGGGCAAATTATGAGGCTATAAGGCTAGAACTTGCGGGTGTGAATTGGGATGATGTTTTTGCAGGGAAATGTACTATGGACATGTGGTCGATGTTTAGAGATCTCTTGCAGGATGTTAGGGATAAATTTGTCCCGGTGAGGAAGATAAAGAATGGTAAGGTGAAGGAACCATGGGTGACAAGTGAGGTGGAAAATCTAGTCAGGTGGAAGAAGGCAGCATACATGAGGTTTAGGAAGCAAGGATCAGGTGGGTCTATTGAGGAATATAGGGAAGCAAGAAAGGAGCTTAAGAAGGGGCTGAGAAGAGCAAGAAGAGGGCATGAGAAGGCCTTGGCGAGTAGGGTAAAGGAAACCTCCAAGGCATTCTTCAATTATGTGAAGCACAAAAGGATCACAGGAGTGAAGGTAGGACCAATTAGAGATAAAGGTGGGAAGATGTGTCTGGAGGCTGTAGAAGTGAGCAAGGTCCTGAATGAATACTTCTCTTCGGTATTCACCAATGAGAGGGAACTTGATGACGGTGAGGACAATATCAGTGAGGTTGATGTTCTGGAGCATGTTGATATTAAGGGAGAGGAGGTGTTGGAGTTGTTAAAATACATTAGGACAGATAAATCCCCAGGCCCTGACGGAATATTCCCCAGGCTGCTCCACGAGGCGAGGGAAGAGATTGCTGAGCCTCTGGCTAGGATCTTTATGTCCTCATTGTCCACGGAAATGGTACCACAGGATTGGAGAGAGGCGAATGTTGCTCCCTTGATCAAAAAAGGTAGGAGGGATAGTCCGGATAATTATAGACCAGTGAGCCTTATGTCTGTGGTGGGAAAGCTGTTGGAAAAGATTCTTAGAGATAGGATTTATGGGCATTTAGAGAATCATGGTCTGATCAGGGACAGTCAGCATGGCTTTGTGAAGGGCAGATCGTGTCTAACAAGCCTGATAGAGTTCTTTGAGGTGGTGACCAGGCATATAGATGAGGGTAGTGCAGTGGATATGATCTACATAGATTTTAGTAAGGCATTTGACAAGGTTCCGCACAGTAGGCTTATTCAGAAAGTCAGAAGGCATGGGATCCAGGGAAGTTTGGCCAGGTGGATTCAGAATTGGCTTGGCTTGACTGCAGAAGGCAGAGGGTCGTGGTGGAGGGAGTACATTCAGATTGGAGGGTTGTGACTAGTGGTGTCCCACAAGGATCTGTTCTGGGACCTCTACTTTTTGTGATTTTTATTAATGACCTGGATGTGGGGGTAGAAGAGTGGGTTGGCAAGTTTGCAGATGACACAAAGGTTGGTGGTGTTGTAGATAGTGTAGAGGATTGTCGAAGATTGCAGAGAGACATTGATAGGATGCAGAAGTGGGCTAAGAAGTGGCAGATGGAGTTCAACCCCGAGAAGTGTGAGGTGGTACACTTTGGAAGGACAAACTCCAAAGCAGAGTATAAAATAAATGGCAGGATACTTGGTGGTGTGGAGGAGCAGAGGGATCTTGGGGTACATGTCCACAGATCCCTGAAAGTTGCCTCATAGGTAGATAGGGTAGCTAAGAAAGCTTATGGGGTGTTAGCTTTCATAAGTCGAGAGATAGAGTTTAAGAGTCGCGATGTAATGATGCAGCTCTATAAAACTCTGGTTAGGCCACACTTGGAGTACTGTGTCCATTTCTGGTTGCCTCACTGTAGGAAGTATGTGGAAGCATTGGAAAGGGTACAGAGGAGATTTACCGGGATGCTGCCTGGTTTAGAGAGTATGCATTATGTTCAGAGATCAAGGGAACTAGGGCTTTACTCTTTGGAGAGGAGGATGATGAGAGGAGGATGATGAGAGGAGGATGATGAGAGGAGACATGATGAGAGGAGACATGATAGAGGTGTACAAGATATTAAGAGGAATAGATAGAGTGGATAGCCAGCGCCTCTTCCCCAGGGCACCACTGCTCAATACAAGAGGATATGGCTTTAAGGTAAGGGGTGGGAAGTTCAAGGGGGATATTAGAGGAAGGTTTTTTACTCAGAGAGTGGTTGGTGCGTGGAATGCACTGCCTGAGTCAGTGGTGGAGGCAGATACACTCGTGAAGTTTAAGAGACAGACAGGTATATGGAGGAATTTAAGGTGGGGGGGTTATATGGGAGGCAGGGTTTGAGGGTTGGCACAACATTGTGGGCCGAAGGGCCTTACTGTGCTGTACTATTCTATGTTCTGTGTTCATAGATGCTGCCTAACTTGCTGAGATCCTCCAGTGTCTTGTGTGTGCTCCAGATTTCCAACATCTGCAGTAACCCATGTCAATCATACACAAGTATTTAATATCATTCCAATAGCAGATACCAGATCTGTTTGTGGCAGAGGTGCATTCCCAGTATACGCCACAATTGAAATAGTACAGGAACTTTGAATTCAAGTTTCAAATACATTTTTCAAAACTTTTACACATTTCTGTTTGAATTATGGTACGTGTCGACATTTAGCTTTTGATTTTCCATTAGTCTCAGTAACTTCAGTCAATGGCTGCATCATAAAGGTATCCCAGCTGTCTTGCTCAGTTTGGAGGAAAACATTTCACTGCTCCTCCACACATGTGACATTAATAAACCATTTCCAATTTCAAAAATGTCTAACAGAAATGATACAAAATGGCTGGTGAGGAAATTAGATTTTGCCTTTTACTGGGGTTTCGTACTACACTTTACAATCAAAACACAGTCATCTATTTCACCTGACACAATATATTAACTAAATCACTGAATACCTGGCAAGTTTTCTTTCAGCATCTATAAAAGGGCCGTGTTCCACAATTCACGGTGCAAAGCGCTTTAACGACTTGCATTCAAAAGAGATGCTAATTGAAAACATTTCAGTAACAAACAGGTCAGTGATATCACCAGTCAAATGGTCTTACTCAGGTAAAACAGCAACAAACTCACATTTACAAGAAATTATGTGTGGTAAATAAATGTTCTTCTGATATCCAAAAGGGAATACAAACGTAGAACATGCCAAAGAGTACCAACCATGTCCAGAAATTACTTCAGAAAAGGTGTTAATCATTAAGCTTTGTAGAAGAGTTACAATTCCTAAACAACAACTTGAAGAGCCATGACAAAGTCAGATTTAAATCCCTCCCCCTCCACAAGCAGCAATTTAGATTTTCCTAATTGTGAAGATAATTTAGTTTGGATTTTAATTAAAGAAAATCATGCAACTCCGTCTCGTGAAAACAATCCATCCAATTTATTTGCATTCCATTTATAAGATATGTGATAATCACTAGTGATTAAATTCTCTGGCAGTATGCCTTGCAGAGTCCTCAGGTCAAGGAGTTTGAAGCTGAGTTTAATTTGACCTTCACTTCCATATATAAAGATAAGTATAGAATTCCAAATATCACATGGCGTCTCAGGTATTGTGAATTATCAGACTCTGAATCATTTTTTTCCCCCTCAACTCTATAAAGCAGAAGCTTGTATAGAATTTCACATGGGTTCTTAATGAAAATACAGGAAATACTCAAGAAGACAGGTAGCTTCTACAGAAAGAGAAATAGAGTTAAATTTCAAGACAAAGACCCTCTTGCAAAATTGGGAAGAAAACAAAAACTAGCTTTTTTTAAAAAAAAGTTAGAGAGTGTGGGGAGGGAAGGAGAGGGAGCACGACAAAGGGAATCTTTCTGATGGAGCAAATCCAAGGTCGCTGAAGTTAAGAATTCATGTTATTTACGACCTACATAAAGAAAGCAGTATGTTAGGAACCGTACAGTTAAAAGTTTGTCTATTTTTTGCTACATGGTGTGGACCTGAAGGATGGTTACTTACAACTATGTTTTACTAACTCACTGTCAGGAAGAAGTGACAAATGCTCAGCATTGGCAGCAATGCTGCCTTCCCCTGGCAGTGCATTGTCGTACTATTCTGTTGGGTGTCCTTCCCCAGCTCAACACCGTTGTTGCCTTAATGCGCAGTCTACATACAGGACGAATAGCTGTCGGATCGTACATTGCTTTCGAACATTTCGCATACCCACTTCTGACACCCTCACCTACTCAGGGAATCTAACCACAAGACGTAGGAGTAAAATCAGGCCATTTCGGGCCACATGGTCTTCTTCACCATTCAATCACGGCTGATTTACTTACTCTCTCAACTCCATTCACCTACCTTCTCACGTAACCTTTGACGCCCTATCAACCTCTGCTTTAAATGTAATCAATGACTTGGTCTCCATAACCACCTGCAGCAATGAATTCCACATAGTTATCAGATTCAGGCTAAAGAAATTCTTCATCTCTATCCTACTGACTGTTTATCCAGTCAAGATGGCACCAGCATGCAACGCTCTATCGGTCAACATCTCCCAGATAACTCACAGAAATAACTTTTGTTTAAAAAAAACTTCTCTTAAGGCTGTTTTTCCACCTTAAGTACGTTTCTGGGATTGTTATAGCCTGCAGTTTAAAGCTTGGAGATCGTTTGAGTGATCCAGCGGTTTGCTGGCTCCAAGAAGATTCCAGGAAACGAGCGTGTACCCGGATGGCGTCAATGCAAAGAAAATTCCAGACGGGTGTGAGCCGATGTTTGACTTTGTTTCACCATTTAACGCATCAAGGAAGACAGACAGACATTGAGGCAAAGGCGAGCGAGAGCTTCAGCCTTTTGATCGCGGCTGGAGAAGGAACCTGTGAGCGGCCTTTCGCTGTGTGGCTCACTGTGGCAGGAGGGTAGGCCTCTCTGCCTCACGTGGTGTCCCTCCCTTCTGATGAATGTCCATGATATCAGACAATGGTATGGTTCTGCATTTATGGACTGTGGACTATTTCAGACTTACAGTTTTATATTGTTTTTTTTAAATAAATCGCCCACTCCTTTTCTATTTTGCTGTGCAAGGGGAGGGCGTTTGTTGATTGATGTTCTGTTAGTTTTTTCTGTGGGGGAGGGGTTTTTTGGGGGGGGGGGCTTGATGTTCTTGTGCCATTCTGTGTGGGAGAGGGGTTTGATGATCAGGATGCTGTTCTTTTTTGTAGGGCAGTGGGTTTGATGTTTCTCTCTGAATGACTTGAGTTCTTTCTTTGTTTCATGACTATCCGAATTAGATTAGACTAGATTATGAGGACATTCAGTCCTCATTTATTGTCATTTAGAAATGCATGCATTAAGAAATGATACAATGTTCCTCCAGTATGATATCACAGAAACACAGGACAGACCAAGACTAAAACTGACAAAAACCACATGATTATAACATATAGTTACAACAGTGCAAAGCAATACCGTAATTTGATAAAGAGCAGACCATGGGCACGGTAAAAAAAAAGTCTCAAAGTCCTGATAGCCCCATCATCTCACACAGCCGGTAGAAGGGAGAAACTCCCTTCTCCCTGCCATGAGCCTCCAGCACCGCAAACTTGCCGATGCCGCATCCTGGAAGCACCCGACCACAGCTGACTCTGAGTCCGTCCCAAAACTTCGAGCCTCCGACCAGCCCTCCAACACCGAGCACCATCTCTGCCGAGCGCTTCAACCTCGCCCCGGCCACCGAGCAAAGCCAAGGACTTGGGGTCTTCTCCTCCAGAGATTCTGGATCACACAGTAGCAGTGGCAGCGAAACAGGCATTTCAGGTTTTACCAGATGTTCCTCCGTACTCTCACGTCTGCCTCCATCAAATCAGAATTGGGCACAGCACCCTACTTGACGGATAACAGATATTCATCACCGGAGTGGCCGCGCGTGCTGCATTGTGCCGTCATCTTCTCCTCTCCTGGAGAAGACAGATTTCAGAGTTGTATATGGATACATGCTTTGATAATAAAGGAACCTATTATGAACATTTAAAGAGATGTCCTGCCTTTGTGAGGCTCGGCCCTCTGTTCCTAGACTCCCATTATTGGAACATCCTCTGCATGCCCATTCTATCCAGGCCTTTCAATATTCGGTAGGTTTCAACAAGAACCCACCCACCATTCTTCTAAACTGCAGCAAGTACAGGCCCAGAGCCACCAAAACATTCCTCACGCATTAACCCTTTCATTCCCAGAACTAGACTGGAATCAGTGAGGGATGCTTGACAGCTATGGCAAGGTCTGAATGCCATAAACTCCTACAAAGCTAAATCGTGTGACATGGGGACAGCAGAGTTGTGCTTCCAGATGAGCTCGATGCCCTTTTATGCTTGCTTTGACTGCCAGGACCGGGAGGAACCATTGTGCACCCTCTTGTCTCCCGATGATCCTTTGGTCTCAATATCTGAAGGTGATGGGCGGGCTGCCTTCAAGAGAGTGAATCCAAGGAAAGCATCCAGTCCAGACGGACTACCCAGATGAGTATTGAAGACCTGTGCCGACCATCTGGCTGGTGTATTCACAGATATCTTCAATCCCTCGCTCTGCCAGTGCGTGCTACCCACCTGCTTCAAGCAAGCTTCAATCGTACCAGTGCCCAAGAAAAGTATGGTAACCTGGCTAAACAACTATTGCCCGGTGGCACTTGGATCCACAGTGATTGTGTTTGGAGAGGCTGGTGTTAAAGCATATCAGCCCCTGTCTGAATGGAGACTTGGATCTGCTCCAATTCGCCTACTGAAACAACAGGTCTACAGCAGATGTCATCTCGTTGGCTCTTCACCAAACTCTGGAACATCTGGATGAAGGTGCATACATCAGGATGCTTTTTATAGAGTACAGCTTGGCATTTAACACCATCATCCCCTCAAAACTAATCAGTAAGCTCCAAGACCTGGGCCTCAATACTGCCTTGTGCAATTGGATCCTGGATTTCCTCACTTGTAGACCCTAGTCAGTTTGGACTGACAAAAACATTTCCTCCACAATCTCCACCAGCACAGGAACACTGTAGGGATGTGTACTTAGCCCCTGCTCCAGTCAATTTGCCCCTATGACTGTGTGGCTAAGAACAGCTCTAACACCATGTACAGGTTTGTTGATGACAGCACTATTGTGGGCTGTATCAAAGCGGGTGATGAATCAACATTCTGGAGGGAGATTGTAAACTTGGCTGAGTGGTGGAATAACAACCTCTTATTCATTGTCAGGAAAACCAAGGAACTGATTGTAGACTTCAGGACAGGGAAACCAGGGGTCCATGAGCCAGCAATCAGAGGATCACAGGAGGACAGGGTAAGTAACTTTAAATTCCTGGGTGTTATTATCTCAGAGGACCTGACTTTGGACCCATCATATCAATATTATTGTGAAGAAAGCACGACATCGCCTCTACTTCCTCAGGAGTCTGCAGAGGTTTAGCATGTCACTGAGAACCTCGGCAAACTTCTATAGATGTGTGGTGGAAAGTGTGGCAACTGGCTGCATTACGGCCTGGCATGGGAACACCAATGCCTTTAAACGGAAAATTCTACAAAAGATAATGGATTCAGCCCAGTACGTTACAAGAAAAACCATCCTAACCTTTGAGCACATCTACATGAAACATTGCCATAGAAAAACAGCATCCATCAAAGATCCTCACCACTCAGACCATGCTCTTTCCTCACTGCTGCCATCAGGAAGAAGGTACAAGTGCCTCAGGACTGGCACCACCAGGTTCAAGAACAGTTACTACCCCTCAACCATTTAGGCTCTTGAACAAAAGGGGATAGCTACACTCATTTAAGGACTCTGTTATATTATTTCAAGCTTGTTATTTAATCTGCACTTGCAGTTTGTTTACAGTTTATAGTTCCTAATGTTTATTGTTACTGTTCTATAGATTTGCCAAAAATGCCCGCAGAAAGAATCTCAGGGTTGTACGTGGTGACATGTATGTACTCTGATAATAAATGTTATTTTGGACACTGTTGTAAATCTCCTTGGGACCATCTCTAATGCCAGCATATTGTTCCTCAGATACTGAGCTCAAATCTGCCCACAATACTCCGAATGTGGTCTGACCAATGCTGTATAAAACTTCAGCATTACATCCTTGCTTTTAATGTTCTAGTCCTCTCAAAATAAAGGCTAACATTGCATTTGCCTTTCTTACTGGCTCAACTTGAAAAAGTTGACCTTTAGGGAGTCCTATACTAGGATCCTCAAGTCTCTTTACACCTCTGATTTCTGAATTTGCTCCCCATTTAGAAAATAGTCTACGCCTTTGTTCCTTTGACCGAAGTGCATGGCCATACATTTCCCTACACTTGTTTTCCCATTCTTCTAATCTGTTCAAGTCCTTCTGCAGACTCACTGCTTTCTTACCAGTACCTGTCCCTCAACCTAGTTTTGTATCATCCACAAAGTTTGCCCAACAGGATCTCTGCCTCCTGTCCCTCGCACAGACTGCAACATCCAGACGTCATTAAAGTCCCTTTGGTGTTGTTACAAGTACCTTTTCTTCAGGCCACATAAAATCAATAACTGAACACAACCATAAAAAATAAACAGCATTGTCTGGCATAATATATTAAAGACATTCAATATGCTCTTAAGAAACACACACATACACACTAAGCGGCCATTTTATTAGGTACACCAGCTTGTGAATGCAAATAACTAATCACCCAATCATGTGGCAGCAACCTAATACATAAAAGCATGTAGACATGGTCAAGAGGCTCAGTAGCCGTTCTGGCAAAACATCAGAATGGGGAAGAAATGTGATCTAAGTAACTTTGACTCAGACTGGTTCAAGCTGGCTGGAAGGCGACAGTATCTCAAATAACTACACATTACAACACAGGGGTAGTGATGTGCAGAAGAGCATCTCTGAATGCACAACACATCAAAGCTTGAAGTGGATGGGCTGCAGTATAAGACAATAAATATACACCCAGCGGCCACTTCATAAGGTACATTCCGTAAATGGATTTTTAGGAGTAAATAAGATCAGTAAAGACCTGGCTACAATGAAAGCGAATGCAACCAGAAAGGTCTATAAATCAAGAGACAAGAATTTATGGATGGAAGAAGTTCATTCTCTTTTTGTCAATCTGTGACAAGTGGTGCTCACCAGAGTATTTAATGAGTTACTTATCCAAAGATTTCAGAGGACACAGCTAGAAAGTACAGCAGGTTTTGTACTTGGGAACAGGGAGGGACTGATTTAAACAAAGGCAGGCTGAAACAACAAGTCATCCTTGCAACAAATAAAAAGGGGAATCTTAAATGGTGAGAGTAGTGGTGTTTTTTGGTGGGCAAAATGCAACAGGTACTGAAAAAAATAACTTGAAAGTTGGCCTTTAGAAGTTTGAAATACAAAAGTAAATAAGGAAGTAATATTATAATAAGGCCATGTGAACGGTACTAAAACCCAGTCAAACTCCATAGCGAGGTACATTAACGGAAGAGATACAATGAAGATTCACCCAAGGGAAAAAAAAAACTTAAGTTTGGTTTTGAACTTGACTGATCATCTGCACAAGTCATTGTAATGAAACATGAATTTATGTTACAAACAGTGAAGCCTATTATATAATCAGTATCAAGAACACTCATTAGGTTGAAAATGGGGTTTCCATTTATAAATGGAGTCAGGTTACATTATTCCACATAAATTGAGTCATAGAGACCTACAACATGGAAACAGATCATTTGGCTCTCATATCTACATCAGTGGGTACACATCCCCACTTATACCATCTCCCAGCACTTGATCCACACCCTTCTGTGCCAAGTGATTCAAATGCCCATCTAGAGACTTCTTACATACTGTCAACAATCCCACTTCCACCACTCTTAGGTGCAGCATTCCAGGTACTTCCCACCGTCAAGGTGGGAAAGGTCTGCACATATGACCACTTACCGAGAATCTACATCTTCCTGTCTTGCCTACACCTGATTATGGGGAGAAAATGTCCTTCAATCTATACTATCAATGACTACTCACATGGATTATACCTCCATCATGCCCCCTTTCAACTCCCCTGGCTCCAGGAGAAATAGATCGAAGTAACTCCACAGAACTGAAATGACCCATCCCAGGCAATATTCTGGTGAAGTCTCTTTGCATCCTCTGGCATCACATTATCCTTCCTACACGGAGGCACAGAGGCACCCAGAACTGCATGCAGTTCTCCGGTTGAGGGCTAACCAATGATTTATAAAGTTGGTGTATAACTTCCTTGATTTTGTATTTAATGGTCCAATTAATGAAGACCAGAACCCCAGATGCCTTCCTAACCATGTTATCATTTTACACTGCCACCTTCAATGCTCCCTGGACTTGTACTCCAAGGTCCCTCTGTTTATCAATGCAGTACAAGACCCTTATTAATACTCCCACACTGCATCACCTCACATTTATCTGGATTAAACTCTATGTGCCCTTTATCAGTCCATCTCACCAAAACACCAATAGCACTCCCTTAGCCCAAGAGTACCTTTGAAATTATCCATTACTCCACAAATCTTCCTTGTCACCTGGAAACATACTGATTGTGACTCTTCTGTCCACAAAGAGCAAAAAGGCCTCAACAGCAATTCCTGAGGAACACCTCTATTAACAGACATTCACTCACTCACTAAAGCAGCCCATCTCCTCTCCCCAGGCCAATTTTGTATCTGGTTTGGATCCCATGGACTTAACTTTTTGAACCAGTCTTCCATTTTGTACCTCTTTACAGACCTTATCGAAATCCATATAAATCACACCTACTACTCTGCCCTCATTGATACATTTGGTTACCTCTTCAAAAATAAAATACAAATTGGTCAGACAGAACCTGTCCTTGTTGACTTCACTTGTCTATAATTACCAGGCTTTTCTCAGCTACCGTTCTTGAAGATGGGATCCAGAGGGATTGAAGGCTGCTGTTCTGGCTGTTCTGTGACTAGTGGCGATCCACAAGGATTGAAAATGGGGTATACAACAACAATTTGGGTGAAAATGTAGGTATATGGATTAGCAAGTTTACAGAGGACAGTGTAAAAGATTATCCCAAATATAAAGAGATATACGCCAGTTACAGATATAGGCAGAAAAGTGGCAGATGGGAGCTCAATCCCAGCAAATGTGAGGTGCTGCACTTTGGAGGACAAATAAAAGGAAAAAATATACAAAGTAAACTCATCATCATCTTGTTTCAAGAATTCAAAGTAAAAAAAGGTAGTAAAATAGAATCAATTAAAAATTACACAAAGATTGACAAGCAACAAATGTGCAAAAGACAAACTGTACAAATCCAAAAATGAAACAAAATAAATATTCAGAACACGAGTTGTAGAGTTCTTGAAAGTGAGTCCGTAAGTTGTGTTCAATGATTATTTCAGAGTTATGGTGGGTGAAAATTTCCATGCTGATTCAGAGCCTGATGCTTGAAAAGTAAAACTGTTCCTGAACCTGGAGGTCTGGGATCCAAGGCTCCTGTAGCTTCTTCCATGTGATAGCAGTGAGAGGAGAACAGGGCATGTATGGTGGGGGTCCTTGATGATGTATGCTGCTTTCTTGAGGCAATGCTCTTTGTAGAATTGCCCAATGGTGGGGTGGGCTTTTTCTATGATGATCTGGAAATATCTACTACTTTTTGTAGGCTTTTCCATTCTTGAGCAGTGGTGTTTCCATACCAGTCTGTGATGCAACCGGTCAGGACAGACTCCACTGTGCATCTATAGAAGTTTGGCAAAGTTTTAGATGGCATGATGAATCTGCGTAAACTTCTAAGAAAGTAGAGGTGTTGCTGTACTTTCTTTGAAATGACACTTATGTGCTGGTCTCAGGATAGATGCTCTGATATAGTAATGTCCAAGGATTTAAAGTTACTGACACGAACCACCTCCAATCCCCTAATAAGAAATAAGCATTAGTGGTAAGACTCTTGGCAGTGTGGAGGATCAGAGGGATCTTGGGGTCCGAGTCCATAGGACACTCAAAGCTGCTATGCAGGTTGACTCTGTGGTTAAGAAGGCATACGGTGCACTGGCCTTCATCAATCGTGGGATTAAGTTTAAGAGCCGAGAGGTAATATTGCAGCTATGTAGTATGTAGGACTCTGGTCAGACCCCACTTGGAGTACTGTGCTCATTTCTGGTTGCCTCACTAAAGGAAGGATGTGGAAACCATAGAAAGGGTGCAGAGGTGATTTACAAGGATGTTGCCTGGATTGGGGAGCATGCCTTATGAGAATAGGTTGAGTGAACTCAGCCTTTTCTCCTTGGAGCGACAGAGGATGAGAGGTGACCTGATAGAGGTGTACAAGATAATGAGAGGCATTGATTGTGTGGATAGTGAAAGGGTTTTCCCCAGAGCTGAAATGGCTAGCACAAGAGGGCATAGTTTTAAGGTGCTTGGAAGTAGGTACAGAGGAGATATCAGGGCTAAGTTCTTGTTTTTTTAAAATGCAGTGTGTGGTGAGTGCATGGAATGGGCTGCTGGTGGCGGTGGTGGAGGTGGAAACGATAGGGTCTTTTAAGAGACTCCTGGATGGCTACATGGAGCTTCGAAAAATAGAGGGCTATGCATAAAGCCTAGGTAGTTCTCAGGTAGGGATATGTTTGGCACAGCTTTGTGGGCCGAAGGGCCTGTATTGTGCTGTAGGTTTTACTTTGTTTCTATGTTTCTATGAAATGACTCATGGACCCCAATATCTTCCTCCTGTAGTCAGTAATCTGTCCTTTGGCTTTGCTTATGTTGAGTAAGGGGTGTTATGGCACCATTCAAGTCAATCTCCCTCCTATATGCCAATTTGTCATCACCTTTGATTTGGTCAACGACAGTGGTATCGTCAGCAAACTTCATTATGGCATTGAAGCTGTACTTAGCATCACAGTCGTAAGTATACAGTGAGGAGAGCAGGAGGCTGAGCACACAGCCTGTTGGTGCGCCTGTGCTGATGGTGATTCTGGCGATGTTGTTCCTAATCCGTACTAACTGGGGTCTGCAAGTGAGGAAATAAAGGACCCAGTTACACAAGCAGGTATTGAGCTTATTGATTGGTTTTGAGGGGACTATTGTGCTAAATGCTGAGGTGTAGTCAATGAAAAGAATCCTGATGTATGCACCTTCACTATCGAGGTGCTCCAGAGCTGAATGGAGAGCCAATGAAATAGACAAATTGGAGCGGATCCAAGTCACTCCTAAAACAGAGGTTGATATGGAAGGACAAGCAGATGATAGGGCAAAATTGAAGTCAGGGGGATGAGTTGAAATGTAACATGGAAGTATACTGGAAACTGATGATGAATACAGGACTGAAGGTGATATATTTGAATGCAAGCAGTATATGAGATAAGATAGATGATCTTGCAGTGCAGTTAGAGATTGGCAAGTACAACATTGTGGTGGGGGGGGACATCACTAAGTTATGGCTGGAAGAAAGTCACAGTTGGGAGCTTAACATCCAAGAATACACATTGTATTGAAAGGGAGAGGGGGCTCTGTTGGCAAAAAAAAAATGAAATCAAATTCTTAGAAGCGGTGACATAGGATCGAAAGGTGTAGAATCCTTGTGGGTAGAGTTAAGAAACTGCAAGGGTAAAAAAGACCTTGATAGGACTTGCATACAGCTAGGATGTTAGGATAGAAATTACAATGAGAGATAGAAAAGGCATGTAAAAAGAGCAATGTTACAACAGTCATGGAGTATTTCAAAATGCAACTAGTTTGAGGAAATCAGATTAGTGCCGGATCCAAAGGCATCCAAAGATGTCTTTCTAGAGCAGCTTGTTGTTGAGTCCCCTAGGGGAAAGACAATTCTGGATTCGGTGTTGTCCAATGAACCAGCTTTGATTAGGGAACGTAGGAAGGCAGTGATCATTATATGATAGAATTCACCCTGCAGTTTGAGGGGGAGAAGCTAAATCAGCTGCATCAGTATTAGTGAATTAAGATGAATTAGAGAGGCATGAGAGAGGAGCTTGCAAAAGTCAATTGCAAGTGAACACTAGCAGGGATGACAGCAGAGCAGCAACAGCTGGAATTTCTGGAAGAAATTGGGAAGGCACAGGATCAACTAAACATGAGGGTCTTTTCCCAAAGATAAAGTAGTATTTGTGGCAACTAAAACTGACAAGGGAAGTCAAAGACAGCATAAACACAAAAGAGTGACATATAATAGAGCAAAATTTAGTGGGAAGTTAGAGGATTGGGAAGCTTTTAAAAACCAAAAGGAGAAAACTAAAAAAAACTAACAAAAAAAAGATGAAATATGAAGGTAAGCTAGCAAGTAATATAAAATAAGATACTAGAAGTTGTTTTTTTTCCAGCTATGTAAAAAGTGGAGGTGAGAATGGAAATCAGACTGCAGGTAAATGACACTGAAGAGATAGCAATGGGGACAGAGAAATGGCAGACAAGCTTAATAAGCATTTTGCATCAATTTTCACAATGGAAGACATTAGCAGTATGCCAGAAATTCGAGACTGTCATGTGTCTGGAGTGTAGTTGCCATTACTAAGGAGAAGGTGCTTTGGAAGCTGAGAGGTCTGAAAGTAGACAAGTCACCTGGACCAGATGGAATACATCCCAGATTTCTGAAAGAGGTAGCTGAAGAGATCATGGAGGCATTCATAACGCTATTTCAAAAATCACTGCATTCTCGAATGGTTCCAGAGTAATGGAAAATTGTAAATGTCACTCCAATCTTTAAGAAGGGAGGGAAGTAGAAGAAAGGAAATTTAGGTTAGTTAGCCTGACTTCAGTGGTTGGCAAGATGCTGGAGCCCATTATTAATGATGAGGTTTGGGGTACTTGAAGGCATGTGATAAAATAGGCCAAGTCAGCATTGTTTCCTTTTGGGAAAATCTTGACTGACAAATCTATTGGAATTCTTTGAGGAAATAACAGGGAGGATAGACAAAGGAGAGCCGGTGGATGGGGATTACTTGTATTTTCAGAAGGAACCTGAAAAAGTGAGATTAATACCATCCACAAACCCAGAGAGAAACTCAAATCATAGCTTATGTGGCTCAAAGATGACCTGGCACCCAGGATGGCCGGTGTTTGCAGTATTCCGTGAATGAGGAGCAGTGTATCTCGGCCAGACAGGATGTAGGGTGGAAACCTGCATCAAGGGAGTTCAGGAGGGGTAAAATCTGTTTGGATTACCCAAAGAAATCTTCAGAAGCAGAACACTCCATTTATAATAGCCATAGGATTGACTTTGATGGCACAAAACTACCGCGCCGTGCCAATGAAGGAACCTACTGAAATAAAACTAGGGCAAAGAATTTTAACAAAGATGAAGGTCTTGCTCCAAGTAAGAACTGGAATGCAACTGTAAACAAGGTGGGACAGCAGAAAACTGATTGGATGAGGACTAAGCAAGTGGTGGGGGGAAGAAGAGAGATACCACAGGACAAGACATGCCCAGGTATCATCCCTGGTGAAGATGGCAGTTTGTCATCAAAACGGTTAAATTTGATACCTGTACCCGGCTGGAAACCTGAGAAGAGTTTATTTGTCGTATATATGTCGGGAAAGCACTAGGTCGTTTTACACAATTTCCTTAGTGAACACAAAAATGATAGAAATTTCTCCACCCTCTCCCTCAAAAAAAACTTTATAAAATATAAAGAAAAAACAAAAATTTAGAACTTTAGGTCCATATACTTTCAAGATTTAAAGTGAAAGTAGATAAATGAAGTCAAATTATGGGTTGCTATGCTGTGTCACATGTCAACTCCTGTTCCAGTTTTCACGTGACATAGTAAAACAGAAGGCAAGTGCAAAGATTCCTCCACATATATTTCCTCAGGTAGCAAAATGATCAAACCTTCATTATAAAATGTTTCTGTTAAGAAAAAAGTTACTGAAACTCTGCCTATCTTGCACCAAGTACATCAAGGTCCAAAACCACAACAGGGAAAGGGCCTTGTTGGAAATCCTTCATTTCATTAATACAAACTGCAAAACAAAATAAATCGCAGTCAATATAGAATTACAAGTCGCCCAACACTTCCTTTGGTTAGCTTACTCACATTAGGCACCATCTCATTTTTAAAATTACAGGACAGTGCAAATTCATACTGAGTAAATCTTCTCCCTGATACTTGTCTTCAAATTATCTTTCAAATCCTTAAGATCACAAATTATAGCCAATTATTGCTAATTCCAAAGTGTACTACATTTACAGAAAATGTCAGCTGGGGAAAATATGATTCCTTGCTTTGAGACTTCTTTAAATCATGACTCGTAAACATCACATTTTACAAAAATGCACAGAACAGGTCAAGAATTTAAGCTTAATCATTTATCAAGTTTTCAGAAAAATATAAAGCAAACACTTCTGCACAGAGCTGGTTCAGTACATAATACAAACTTTCAGCCAGATGACTATCATTGTTCCAGCAACAACAGCTTAAGAAAATGAGAAGTGGATTGTTATTGCATCTACGCAAATTCTCAAAACAAAACTGAATTTACATTTTACAATTTACAAGATTTTACAGTTTGTGGCATTCAAATGACTAACATTTATCCATAGACTTCCCATCTGCTTTTATTATACTAGTCCATCTTGTACCGCCACACAGCAAGTGCAATAACCTGCACAGGACAACCATCCGTGTATAAATGTTGACAAGATCCTAATCAAATCAGACCCAAGAACAAAAAAAAAGTCCTCAGATTGAACCAGGAAGTATGTTCGCATAATGAATATCAAATCAGGAACAGAAAGTAAAACAAATCCAAGATTTGGATACAAAGCAAGAGAGACAGAACTATAGAAGTGTTTAATGTTTAAATTCACCAATAGTTCAGAACAAAGTAATGAAATTCCACAATATAAAAAAAAGTTTCCAGTGTCAGAACTGTTATTTAGATCATTGCTCTGTTAAGCCTCAACTTTTTCCTGGCAAGTTGGTATCTTTGGAGTCAAATACAGGAACTGCACTGTTCAATTTACAGTCATTCCTCAGTTTATAAAAAGGGATGCCATCCAGGAAAAGTATTTTGCATATTGTTGCTTTATAAGAATATATTCTTTGGCTTGAAATAGCTTGCTGTAGTGAAAGTAATCTAAGATACAGTAAATACCCTGAATATTCAATAGTTTTACCACCAATACAGTATTCACAGCTTGAGGAATATTTGGACAAGAGCCAGTTAAGATAGTTTTGCACACCTTCAAAGAACCAAACACTCACAATACCATTTTCCATCCTTACATGCTTGGACACATGGAGATGCTGAAAACTGCTAACCAACCCCCACGCAAGTGACAATTGGCTGATTTGAACTCTACATGCCCACCCCAAATATCTAACCACAGAAGTCGTTCCAATAAACTCTCAAGCACCCAGTAATTTTAGAAACAGTCCAGACTACAAACGCTAGATTTCAGTGAAGTGAAACTTGTTCATAAACTCAAGTTTCCAACTTCAAACTGCATCCTCATGAACCAACTATTCTTTTGAGATTTGCAATGCGGATAACTCTGAAGAATTCAAGTGACCTTGCCGAGGTCATCTGACTTCTTAACACTCAAAACAAAGCCAATCCACCTTTCAGTCAAAATGGATGTGTATCTCTTTAACAATCACAGTTATGTCCGCTGGTCGGTGTAAGGAAACTGCTGTGTGCCTTGAAGCAGCTGCCCAAAATAACACTAATAAATTACTATAAGATTTAATGTCCCAGTCATTTCCCTCTCCATTGGAAGGGGAACGACAAGACAGACAATGAGCATTATCACTTATGATGTTCCAGCCTGTAATCCCTCCCATAAGGGATTATCTACAACTGCCCAATCCACAGTCCAAAGGCTATATTCAGCCTGCTAGAAACATCTTTCTGTATCTGTTTGATTGACTGCAAGAGGCTAGGAAATGCCTACTTGAATCCCGACAGAGCCAGCCCTTTGCAGACATTTATTTGGATGCAATGCCTGAAATTACATCATCGACGGTCATCCTGTTTATAACCTGGAGCAAAATGACAAGATGCAGTTAACACGCATGCAAATTGCACCACTGTAGGACTCCAAACTTAATGTAGCCCTATGCAAAGAAAAGATTTCCATTCGCCTACTGAAGAGTAAGAAAGCTTGTGCCTGACCGCCCTGTCTGTGCAGAATAATCCTGTCACAGAAAACACATCACAAAATCAGAGCACAGAACAGACAAGTGTCCTTTCAGCCCAACCATGATAGCTATTTATTCTAATCCTATTTGCCCACATACGGCCTCTATTCCTCCACACCTTTCCACAAGCACCTGTCAAAATACCTTTAAAACATCGCAATAGTACCTGCCTCCAGTCTCTCCTCCGGCTTGCCCACTCCAGTTAGGTTCCCACTTCAATCTCTTGCCTGAGCTCATTCCCCAGAGTTGTGTCAAGTACATCACCCCTCCATAATAGACTCCACATACAGCTTCGGAAAACCCTACCATACGTATTTTATAAATTTCTTCCCATCCAAGCCCCTTTGTATTAAGGCAGAGTCAATATCGGGAACATTAACATCTCCCACCACCACAACCCACAACGACCTGCAATCTGCCTATTGTTAATTGATATAGTGTAAAGCTACCCTTACCGAGGTGCTGGAGTTAGACAAATGGAAAAAAATCATGACAAATATTTTGAACGGTAGATCAACACAAATATTTTGTGTTGCCAACAATATTCTTTTCAAAACTCTTCAGCTGACATTCAATAGAAATCTTGCATTTAAGTATCTCCCATTTTCCTTTCAGGGCATCTCAAACCATTTTCACAAATGATTTTTTTTTTGAATTTATAGAAGCTTTAGAAAACACAGTCATCAATTTGAACACACAAGCAGCAGTGAGGTAGAAACCAAAACAACAAGGTTTCACAGTTTATTTTTGTGGAAAGAAAAAGGATATGGCACAGGACAGAAATAATTTTCTTGCACTTCCTCATAAAAATAACACAGTTCTTTTCTCTTGCACTTGAGTGAGCCTCAATTCATCCAACAGTGCAGAAGTCATTCAGTGCTGCACTCACCATTAAGATAATTTCTTTTTGCTTAAGTTTCCAGAGTTTCCAAGACTTTGTTACTGTGAGGCAAGAGTGATGTCAGTGAAGTACTTCATATCTAGCACAATTCTGTCACCATTAACCAAGCCACAGTTGAAATTCATGTCCAAAACTTATTCCTCTGACAGAGCCACAATTAGCAACCAAATCTTTGTAAGTCACCAAGAAGTTTTGGTTGCCAAGTAATGGTTTTCTGCAGCTTTTTTATTAGCACATTTTGGTTTCTTTACGTATCTGTGGACTTGCAGCAAGATAGCAACATTTCTGTTACAGCAAAAACAGTAACAAGCAGATAAGTTAGTCAAAATTCCTTACTTGTGCCCATTGTTCGGTCTTCAGAACTAATGAGGGTGCAAAATTATTTTAAGCAAATAATGCTGTTAAATACAAAAAATCAGTTGTAATTTCCTCCACTTTAGAATCGAAGTTTTAGTCCTTTGTCATTGGCATTATTGTACGGGAGCAAACAAACTTGCATTGTTTTCAAAAGAAAATTAGCAAATGTTTTCATACATAACAAAGCATCAGAATTGAATTATTTATTCATGGCCCTCAGAAGTTATTCAAATTGTCATTTGCTTGAGAACAAATAGGATAGTGAACTACTACTAAAGACAGTCACAATTCCCTTGCCATTTTTGGGAATTCCTTCCGTACGTTTTGAACTCATGTGATGAATGATCTTTAAGAGGACCCAACAAAACAAGACAGAAGGAATGGATAACCAGCCGTTCAATTTAAGAGACTCAGAAAACTAGCAAATAAAAGTGTAATTTTGTTAAAGATGGAGCCAGTGACCAACTGCAACATCCTGCAGATAGTTCAGGAAGCTAATACTTTTCCTTCTTTTAAATATGCTTCTTCTCCTGGATTGCAATCGACTGCAGTCTGTGATTTCCATGGGGAATACGGTGAGGTTGAAGGGAGAATGTGTGGCCATCATTTCTTAATGGCAGGATGCAAACCCATGGTCGACACCACTACTTCTCTCTGATTAAAATGTTGACCAAGATTGAAATCAGCGAGAAGAGCGGAAGGCAAGTGGGTGTTCAGCGCCATCTGCCAGCGATTGACCTTTCACCCTCTCGCTGCTGCCAGAGGAAGGTGCAGGAGCCTTGGGCAGCAAGGTTCAATCGCAGCTCGTGGCTGTGGGACTTTCTTGGGGAGACTTTGCATTTTGGTGTTTAATAATCTCAGCAATGGATGCGTGCGCTCATTCTTTGGAGGACCCCGCGGTTCATGTTCCATATGCTTGATTCCTCTTTAGCTCTAATTGCACAATTTGATCGAGGTGCTTCGGCATAGAACTGTCTCTGTGGCCTGCAGTCAGCGACGTAGCACTAAAACTGAACTGACTGAGGGGCTGTCACTCCTGGATCGCTCTTTAATCTCTACAGTTTGATGTTTAATATTCTGTGTTACTTGCTTGCTTTTTCTTTGCACCATTTGCTCTTTTATTTGCACATTGGGCATTTGATGTTTTCTTTAAAGGGGTTTGATGGTGTTTCTTTGTTTTGTGGCTGCCTGCACGAGGATGCATATCAGGGTTGTATACTGTATACATACTTACATAATAAATTTACTTTGAAATTTTACCTCATTAAATGAGCACAAAGGTCCAGAACAAAGTCAAGGACACTTTAATCATTCATATTAATAGCCAAGTTCAACCAGCCCAACATTTTGCAAGGCTTAAGTGTTGGACATGTACCATGCTAAATAATGCAAGGGGAAGAGGGAAGAAATAATTTTTAAAAATTGCAGACAGACAGTAAGTCTCTGAGGAAGGGTATACGGCTGAACACTTGGACAAAATGATGTGTACAAATGTGGTTTCTGTTGTGTATTAATATTTCAGTAATATTTGAATATTGTATGTTGTTGATTTGAGCATTCATTGTTTAAATAATTCATAAATTATATGTAAATGGCATACATCATCTCACCATGAGACACGTGCTCGCCTCGCTTAAAGTAAAAAATGAAGTTAGACTCACATTCTTGGCTCTTTTGTTTTCCTTCCAATTAGCTTTTATGTTTCGGAGTTAGAAAACATGACAGGGGAGATGAGGAAGTTTTAAACGAACATGAGATGGCTACTTATCTGCTGAAGTGCTGCTAGATGTTAGAGTTAAAAAAAAGCTCAGCGAGAAACAGTCGAGTGCATCACATGCTTCCTTGGTGATGGACAGAGATGGTGGAATTAAAATAAAAGGCAAAAAACTGACAAATTCACAGGTTCATAAACAGTGGATGCTGGGTGATAGTCATAAAAAAGAGCAGAAATGGCTGGCTACATTGGAAAGATTGACCTGTTTGATTACACAGCAGATAACTGTATATTATATACTGCTCAATCTTGTCAGTATTTAAAGCAAATGAAATAGCCAATAAGAAACAAATGCCAGTTTTGCTGGGTGCATTGGGGTTACAGGCATAGTTTGCTAGATATTTAACCGCTCCAACCAAACCAACCAAAAATTAGCTTTGCTTACATTGTGAAAAGTAATGCAGGAATATTTAGAACTGAAACCACTGTTGATTGCACAATGCTTTAGGTTCCATAAGTGGAGTCACAAGGAAGGGAAGTCTATTTCAGCTTTTATGGCTGAATTGTCTGAGCATTGTCAGTTCAGTAATGGGCTTAATAATGAACTGAGAGATTATTTAGTTTGTGGAATCTTACAAGAAAGCATTAAGAACACAAACAAACAGCTCCTAACTGAAACACAGCTTACATTTAAAAATGCAGTTGAAATCATGGTATCAATGGAAGCTGCACACAGAGGCACAATTTAGTTGCTGTCAGGAATGAAAGTGAGCGCAAACAATATTGTAATGTCTAAACAGAAACTGACTTGGCTAAATACATTGCATTACCAATGCGGCAAGGGCTCATATACACCAGACCAATGGAGGTGCAAAGGTAAAACTTGCAGAAAATGTAACAAAGTAGGACACATACTAAGAGCACATCGGGCAGACAGAAATAAACAGAATGCACAAGGAAGAGAAGATGATTTTTAAAAAGTTGCAGTTTCAAAAAGAGCACTAACCTACATGCTGTAGATGACAAATCTGATAATGATGATGACACAGAACTGGGTAACCTTGAGACTTACAATGTAAAAACCAACAAACAAGCAACATGGCTAACACTAGAAGTGAATGGCAAATTAATTAAAATGGAATTGGACCCTGGATCAGCTGTGTCCATCATTTCACAAAATGACTCTGAATGGTATTTCAAAGATACTATACTGAAGTCTGCAGATAGTCAACTAGGAATTTAAATCAGAGAATAGATAACTCCTGTAGGAATGATATTTGTATCAGTGAAATGCAACAACCAACAAGCCACATTTGGCTTGCAAGTGATAAAAGCATGAGGACCAGCATTGTTGGGATGTGAGTGGCCAAGACAAATACAATTTCATTGGAGATCCATTCACCATTTGCAAGGCACATCCCTGTAACAGGGTCAACCGAAAGCGAATTAAGAAAGGTACTGGATGATGCCACAACTGTCCCCATACTGTACACCATGAACCACTGACCAATGGAGGACAAACAGGTGCTGGTGCCAATCTCCGTGCCTCTGGTTGGAAAGCTCATTGGACCAAGGAAGTATGATGCCACTCGGAGGAATCGTGAAAGTAACGAAAGCAGTGGCGCAACTACAACCATTTTTGTAGGCAACGTATCTGAGAAAGCTTCAGAAATGTTAATCAGGCAGTTACTTGCAAAATGTGGCTTGGTTTTAAGCTGAAAGAGAGAAATTAAGGAGCTTTGGGAAAGTTGCAAGTATTCGGCTTCTGTGAGTTTAAAGAACCAAAATCAACTCTGCTTGCATTAAGGTTATTGCATGAACTTCATGTGGGAGAGAAAAAGCTGTTTGTAAAAGTAGATACAAAGACCAAAGCCCAGCTGGATGAATGCAAGGCCAAAAAGAAAGGAGTCAATGGGGATACGAAAACAGAGGATTTATCAGGTGATGTTGAGGATGAGGAAACCAAGAGGGGGGTTCTGATTGTAAAGGGAGCAATAGAAGGATGAATAAAGAGAATATTCTAGTGAACTAAATGTACCTAGCCAAGATCATGATGCACATCCGAGGAAGAAGAAAAAGCAAGAGAGAGAGAAAAAAAAAGAGGATGATATAATGGAAGAGGATAAATGAGACCTAATCTCTCGAGAACAAAGACAGACAAGAAGTTAATTTGGAAAATAAGGAGAGAAGAGATAGAGAGAAAGAACGTGAGTGAGAAAAGTAATAAAGGGAAATAATGTGAGAAGGAAAAAAGGGGGGAGGGAGAGGGGGGAATTGAAGTAGATCCCAGAGCTGTCAGAACCACTTCCTGCAATCTCAGAGTTAGCTCCTAAACCACCATGGAGGAGGTCTCAGAACCTGAGGTTGTTTTCATAGACACACATCTCACCTACTAAGCAGAGTGATCTTCCTTGTCAGGAAAGATGTGATCCCACAAGATTAAGAAAGCCTCCACAGCAATTAAGTCTTTAGGCCTGAATGGGACAATTTAAAATTTACTATGCTGTGGATGTCTATATATGTACAAGTTGAGATACATTCTATATTGAATTGGAGCTTACAGCTAAGCCCGGGGGGGGGGGGGGGGGCAGTGCTGTGTATTTAAATATTTCAGTAATATTGTAAAAATGTTGTTTATTAAGCATTCTTTGTTTAAATACTTCATTTACGGGTTATATGTAAAAGTGCGTAAATGGTATACATCATCACGTGATGTGTGCACCTTGCCTAAAGTAAAAACAAAATTATGTACACAATCCCAGCTCCTTTGTTTTCCTTTCTATTACTTTTTGTGATTTGAAATTACAAAATGTAACAGGTTCAAGTTCAATTGTCATTCAATCATACAAGAATACCCATCAATTCAGCCAAACAAAACAGTGCTACTCCAGGGCCAAGGTGAAAAACAGAGTACCAAGTCATACACAGCACAAGGCACATAAAGCACACACAAGACAGCAGTAAAATACTGTCACCCACAAAAATTGTCCAAGTTCCTAAGTCAATGAATGTTACAGCAGTCCGCAGCAATACAATATAGCTCGTCTTCTGCTGAGCGAACACAGGGTGGGGGGCAGCACCAACTACAGCACAGACGTCGCACCTCACCACCTTCGGCACGCTAATGGAGTGCACCAACTCCGAAGCCTCCGGCTCTCCTGGGCAGCTGTAACCGGGTGACTCTGCAGCTTGAGGCCTAGTACTCACTAAAACTGAGAGCACGCAGCTCCCACACCACCCGCCAATAAATCAGTGAACTGGACTTGCAGCATTCCACATTAACAATGTTCAACAGGGTCTTGCTTTCACATGAAAGGCGACCACTCGCTGTGACTACACACTGCCTTCACACACCGACTCCTCTGACGCCTCTCTGATGCAGGCAGCAGCACGATCGCGCCAAGTCCAGCTCCTTCCGTTTCTCCGCCAACGACCAATTTGCTGAAGGGGTGGAGCTACAGTACTTTAAGCTCTTAATGTCCAACTGAGTCCTGCGATTGTAGATAATTTCTTTCTAAAAAAAAACACAATAACCCCTTGGGTTGGCCCCATAGAAGCTGCTGCATCCAAGCATGGGGCCATCTTACCGGAAGTTTAAGTCGAGGAGTGGAATTCAACTCAAAAGCTAACAGAATTGTGGAGATGAGGTAGGTGCTGGGTGACGATGATTCAAGTGGGTGGGAAAAAGAAAATACAAAAATTGACATAGAACTAAGAAAAACCTGCAGAGACTTTGGAATACAAAGTGGCAATACATTTCATCCAATGACAACACTTGGAACAATGCAGAACTCTATATATTGTACCGAATTGTCATCCGAGATTAGATGCTCAAACTCTGCTTAAGGACTTGGAAAAGGTTAAATTCCCTGAACCAAATGTGATTTGTAGTCATATGACACAAACTGACTCTGGTAGGAAAAATGGAAAGTATGTAACTCTAATATGCAGATTTAAAGAAAAAGCTGGCTTTTCAAAGAGTGTTCTGGTATATCCTTTATAATACAGTACTGCCAAAAAATCCAGTCACTTTAAAAAAAGGGTGGGGGTGTGATGAAAAGATCTTTGCACACTTGCTTTCAGAGTTCTAGGGCAAGTGACGGACAACAAGATCAACATATTAATAATACTATTAATAGTAACTACTTTCAATTCAATATCATTGTATTCAAATGGAAAATACTTTCTGATAAGGTATTGCGATTACTTGTGAAGAGAAAGGAGAAATTGTGAAATGTGTGATCAAATTAAGCTTCCAATCAGATTTATTACTGACGTGAAATTTGCTGCTTTGTGGCAGCATTACAGAGCATACATAAAATTATATCATAAATTACAAAAATAGTGCAAAGGAATAAGATGACAGTGTTCATAGAGGGCTCAGATATCTGATGGCAGTGGGCAAGAAGCTGCTTCCAAATCATTAAGTACGAGTCTTTAGGCTCCTGTACCTCCTTCTGGGCGATAGTACTGAGGAGAGGTCATGTCCAGGATGGCAAGGGTCCGGAGTGATGGATGCCACCTTTGTGGCAGCACCTCTTGAAGATGGCCACTTGGGTGGGGAGGTCTGTGCCCGTAATAGAGATGGGTGAGTCTACAACCCTTCTAGATGTGAATCCTGTGCATTGGGTTGGGATGTAACCAGTCAGAATGCTCTCCATCACGTTTATAGAAATTTCTCCAAGAGTTTCTGGTGACACAGCAGATCTTCTCATTTTACTTATTATATTGCCTTTAAAAAATGGAACATGCAACACTTCATTCAGCACTGTGTAATCTCCCCAAAAAAACCCAGAAAAATGGATTTAAGCACAATAAAAATTGTCTTCATGATTATTTCTAGATCAAATTATCAACTTCAACAAGGTAACCATGGCATGAGATACTCTTGCATCTCCAATGTCATGTGTGCCAGGGATGCACACAATTCAAAAAATATGTACATTTACAAAAATATTTCACTTAAAATTGTCTGAAATTGTTTCTGCTTTACAATAAAGGCAACTCAGCTGTTTAGTTTAGACCTCTGACAAGTTTTGCATCATCAGTTACCGTGCAACCTGATCTCCACAAATATCTTAGAAAAATGAAAATATAAACAGGAAAATTAACACTATTGAAAAACTGATTTTGATTTGGGGATGGAAGCTTCATGAGACCTAGGCTAGAACTCACAAATGCGAGTACCCCACATGACATGTTACGAGGAAGAGAAGTGATAAATTAGCAAGTAGAGGCACAGCGGCAGCATTGTTGAAAACCTGCCGAAGGGTTTTGGCCCGAAACATCAACTGTACTTTTTCCATAGATGCAGCCTGGCCCGCTGAGTTCCTCCAGCTTTTTGTGCGTGTTGCTAACATTGTTGAAGAAATGTATTCCCATAAGCAGCATGAATTTGACAGAAGAAAAACAAAATTGACTGCTTAACGAGGGTGTTTAAGGAATCAAGTTGTCTTCAAACATCACAAAATTTAGCAAATAGATGGCCTTTTTAAGGAGATAGCTAGAAGTAAAGTGATGATTAGAATACATCTCCTAGATGACAAATGTGCTGCTTCCCAATCAGAGAACTATAGTTCACTGGAATCATTAAAACAAGCTTGCTTCTTTCAGGACTAATTCAATGAGGAATCTCAATACATATTGCTTCAGTCAAAAAGATACCTGATCAGCGGGCACCTTGTTCTGAATGCACGCAAACAGTGCAAGTAAGTATAATTTATGAGAGCAGCATTTGCATAATTTGCTGGAACGTTGCAAAGAAGAGGGAGGATCATTCCTGTCAGCTGTCATTACCCAGTAAACTCGATTCAGCTCAACACATCTACTACCGAATTATCAAAAAACATGGCAAATATTCACAACAGCAAGGTCCAGCTTCAAATGAAAAAATGCCAAAGACTTCTAAAACAAACCAGTTCAGATGTGAGCACAAAGCATTATAAAACTTCAGCTGCAAGATTTTGTACCCGACCTTGGAGATGTACAGAGTGCAGTGGACTGCAGGCAAATTCCAGTAGCATAACTGGCATTACCAAACTCAGGAATCTGATGTAGAAGGCCACATCCTAACTGCTTTCATTCAATAAGATCATGGCTGAACATTTGACCCAGACCCATTTTCACACAATATTACCATATCCTCCAGATTCTGATAGTGTCTAAACTTTTCCTGTCCCCAAGCAAAAGCACTGGTATCTTTCTCCAAAACAGATCTGGCTACAACCTTGCTGCTTAAAGGGCATTTCTGTAAATTTACATTGGTCTTGCATCTAAAGTACATACACAGCCCCTTTTATAATGCAACACATTGCAAGGAACTTCACAGTAGTGCAAGCAGACAAAGCTGGACTGGTGATCGCAAGGTCCGTCTTAAGAGGCAAAAAAGAGGTGGAGGAATGGAATTCCATAACATGGCATCTGGAGGGACACTCAAGCCTATGGTGTTATGAGATTGAAGCTCAAGGAGAGGAACAAAACAAATATTTCTGCCAAGCAATCAATTAGTTCAGCAAGCTCCGTCAGCACTTTCAAGTCAAAAGAGGGAGGAAGAAGGTAAGCCAACCTGGAGAGTGGAGGGAATGTAGACAAGAATAAGGGTTTCAGAAACAGATGACATAAAGAAGAGGTCTAAAGCTGGAAGAGAGTGGGCACAGTGGCCGATAGGAAGCACAGAAGTCAAATAGGATGTCAAAGCTATGAACTCAGGTACTGGAAGAAGTGGTCAGATAAGAAAACAAGGGAATGATTTGTGGAGGCAACAATGAGAAGTCAAAAGCCAATCTTTAACCTGAGGGAATGCAAAATAATCCAGAATTGCAATTTAAAGAAAGTCTGGAACCTGAGTGAAGAGATCAAAGTGACTGTGTAGTAGAACTGGTATGGGACTACAGCAGTGGAACTGCACCAGGCACTAGATGTTTAAGGACAGCACCTAGTTAACAACTGGGATGGAACAAGGACTCATCCTTATGCAACTCTGCTGGTACTTATGCAGGATATTCTTTGACTTCATCTGGGAAGGCAAGAGCACACCTACTGAGATGGAAAACTGGAGACTGACATTACTCCAAAATTTATGGTTATGAAGAGAAGGAGGTGGTGGTGGTGGTGGCGGCAATACATGGTTATAGACACACGGAATAGTGTTTGTGCACTTTATTAGAGTGCTTGATTAGCAAAATTCACATATAAACCTGCGGGAACAATGAGCAAGGATTCATGGGAGGCTGGCATTTTGTAAGGATGAAACTTCTGCCATTGCTCTGACTGGTTAAAATTTTAATCATGAAGATGGTGGATACCTTGCAAGGCCAGGGTCCCATTGTATTGTGATAGATGAGTAGAGTTGTAAAACAGACTGGATTATTGGGACTATAATAAATCAAAGTTCAAAGCCTTAGTGAAAAGTTTGGATAGAGAATCAAAGGTGGATTATCTTCCCCCAACCATTTTTTTTTCCTTTCCCATTGAATACATAGACAAGACTTTATGCACATTTTCCAGTCTCAGCAAGCAAATACTTTTGACCTCACTTAAACTGGGAAGTTACCAGAGGACAAGATTTCTAATTCACATATAAACCAGACCAAATAATATCCAAACACCACTCTGTATCCTACCCAAATATCTGCCACTTCATCCACTTGCTCCTCCACAGTTCAAACATCTTTAGCCTTATCATGATGCAGCACTGCAGGAATGAATCGCTTATGAATGGTAATGTTCAATTTAAAACTACCATTTTCAATATTCTACATTAAGAATTTCTGCTACCTATACCAAATATTTTAAAATCAAAGTGTATAATAATTGTACCCTTGACCTAATGTAAATGCAGAAACCAAGGGCAATAATAATAGAATAAATTCAATCCAGTTTCATAATCACAATAATTCAAGTTTATAGCAGCACTACAGGGAACCCCCGCGTTAAGAGTTGCAGGGGTGGATGCATTTAGTAAAGCCACCACACCATACGAATTGCAATTCTGTGACGATTACCACAAAATAAACTAATTTCACCTTTGCACGAAGTCTTCGTCCATTGTAGATCACTGTTATGCTTAAATAGGGTTTAACAGGCAAAAAGACGGAATTTAAAATCTGCCAGTCCACCCCGCTCCCCCAGCATAATGCAAAACGACACGGCAATGAAGAAAAACGCTGGTGCTTTGGTCGGCCAGGTGAACAGCGGACCTGGATGGCATTCAAACGGTGTTTTTCCGTGCCAGGTGGTACTCTTATCATATCACTCGAACACAAAATACAGCTACACTCACCTCGAAAATCGCCGTACATTTCGCAGCTCTGCACGGCACTCGAAAATGCCCGTGATAATTTAGTTGTTACTTAGAAACCAGATTAGGATAAAATAAGAATTGATATTTAGCCCAGATAAGCCACCTGTGAAGTTCAACAAACGCATAATTGTTATCAAACAAAGCACAATAAGGCTCACTGCCAACCAAGTCAGATAATCATTGCCATTTACCTCGCATTCAACCTAGATATAAACATCAGCACAATTATACAGAGAATCAGTTTCAAGAGATGACTGATTTCCCTCTCCCTTTCTCTCACCGGAGAGTTTTCCGCCGCTGTCTCCCTGTCTCCTCCGGCGTTGTAAAATGAAGTAAGAATTGGATTTCTCCGTCACCCAGAGCTTAAGAGCATTTTTCAGCAATACTTCTTCAGGCTTCAGCCACATAATGAACCTCGTACGGACATGAGAAAATGATATAAACAGCTTTTGTTTTCTTCGCCGTGTAAATGCAGCAGTTCGATATTACACACAGCAACCAAACACTTCTGCGTTCCACCTGAACCAAACCTCACTCACGATACACCTTCCCTGCGGCTCACTCTCTAAGCTAGTATTTCACCTCCAATTTCCGGATTTCACGCGACTTCGAGTCTTCCGGCTCCAACAGAGGAAGTCCCACCTCAAAATTTGCAACCATTCAGACCTTCTGAGCGCTTATTTCCACTGCTCAGTAAAGTCATAATTTATCCCAATGGATAGATGAAAATCAAGTAATACGTTCATAAATTAATGCATCGCGTCTCGCGATGAAATGCAAAGATTGTGTTTGGCACCCCTGTTCCTGAATTTCCTGTTCATAAAAGTAAACAATATATGAACATGATTTAATTTTCAAATTAGAAGGAAATTTTTCTTTTATTATTTCTCATTATATAATGGCGTATGCCCGATAGTTGTGGTATATAAACTTGGATTTTGTTTTTAATACGGGCATCAGGTAAATTGGGACTTGATTGTTCATACCCTGCTATCCACTAGTTGGTAGTGAACTGCCTTCCCCAGTTGTTGCAGTCCTTCATCATAAGTCATTTGTAAGGTGCAGCTGGCGTAATGGGAGGGGTTGCAGAGTTCCACACATTAAGGAACAAAGATAAAATTCCGAATCAGGATGGTGTGCCACTTTGATAGTTTTGTTCCCTCCCTGAATAAGGGGCAGTTTTGATGGCAAGTGACAGAATGCACTAACACGATAAGACATTACCCAGATGGTTATGTGACGAGCGATTGTCTCAAAGGATTATCATTGTTTTCCCCTACGATTCTGTTCTTATGTACATCAGACACAAATAACATCCGTATGACAAGAGAGCTACAAATTGTTTGGCAACATCAAATATATACCATGTGTTAAAATTTAGGGTAATTTGAAGATAATTTTTCTAGATTTTGTTTTGCTCACTGCTACCACAGATCCCTCAAGCTCCGGCTACAGTTAGTGGCACGGTGGTGCAACAGTTATAGTGCTGTTTCTTCAAAGGTCCTGGGCTGGGTTGCCATTGCTTTCCCCTGTGATCGTGTAGGTTTCTACTGCTTTATTTTCTCCCATATTCTAACCGTATCCTGGTAGGTTAACTGGCTACTGTAAATTATTGCTTAGTAAAGATAAGTTGTAAAGGAATCAAAAGAGAGCTTAGGCAAACATGGAATAAATTGAATTGCAGCCGTACAAAACGGATCTGGTGTTCTGGGAATGGCCTCCTTCTGTTGTATGCAAGGTATGTTGTAGGTAGAAATGCAAGTTATCTTTAGCTCCCCACCCCTCCCATCAACAGGAATTCCTCAAAGGGATAATGAAGAGATTCAAAGCAATTTAGATCACAGAAGGGATAGTCTGTTCACAATACCTGCTCAGCTATAAATATCGCTGCTGGTATGCAATTTGACTGCCTCATAACAACTGTTTCCTTGCCACCAACTCCATGCCTGATTGCTCGATAGCTGTCTGAATTCGAATCAAACTGATGCAGGCTTGGGGTCATGCTTAAATCTGAGCTGAACCTTGTACTGTACTATAAATCTATGTCAACCTATTTTGACCTCTAACAGTAACTAGACTGGATTATTCCTGGCTGACCTCCCTTTTTTCATCTTCCTTAAGCATGACATCATCCAAAACTGTGCTGCTCCTTTCCCAACTCATGCCGAGTGCCAATCATCCATCCTCACCGAGATCCAAACTGATGTTTCAGTCCAAGGCTCTTCATCAGTCCTGGTGAAGGGTCTAGGTCCAAAATGTCAATTGTTCATTCCCTCAGTAGATGCTGCCAGACCTACTGAGTTCTTCCACCATTTTGTGTGTATTCATATTCAAATTCACTTTATTGTCATTCAACAGTACACATGTATACCACCAAATGAAACAATGTTCCTCTGGACCAAGGTGAACTACACAGTACATGTAAATGACCCACAAAGTAATATTACCACAAATAATAAGGTGCATATATAATACAACTTAAAAGCAAACTGTTACTGGTGCTTCATACGTGATGAGACCTGGGAGGTGGCAGGGAGTTTAGTAGTCTTACGGTCAGGGGGAAGAAGCTGTTTCCCATCCTAGCAGTTTTTGTCCTAATGCTACAGTTCTTTGATGATGGGGGGTAGGGTCAAAAAGATTGTTGGATTATTGCTTCAGATTTCCATCTTCTGCAGTCTCTTTTTTTTCTAGTGTCAAAACAGGAGTCAACAAGCATATTTGGGTATTCAGTTTATACTCAGATGCTTACATAGAAGGCGCAGGGGAAATACAGATACAAATGAAAACAGGTCCTTCAACCAGCCAGTTCTGCACAGAAATTTCTACTAATAATTAATTGAACATTCTCATCGATAACCCCAGATTCCACCACTCACTCACACACTCGGGTAACTTACGGTGTTTAATAACCTAACTATTCACATATTCTTCAGTTGTCGGGGGATAACCGGACTACCCGGAGGAACTGCACCCGATCACAGGGGGAATGTCAAACCTTCACAGATACCACCCGGGCAACAATTCTACTCACTGTCAGTTTGCCGCCCATGTTGTGAATAAGTTATATGATTCAACATCTAGGACAGGATTTTTGTCCTGATGTGGCCAGGTTTCGCTTTAGAAGTTGGCCTAGTTTACTCCCATAAGTATCATAGCTTTACTGTTTTCTTCATCTGAATCCAGTGCTCTCTTTGCTCTGATTCATTATCATGTCTACCACCAACCTAAAGGACATTGATGTCAAGATCTCTTATAGACACTTACCTTCATATTGTAATATTTCACTTTTCTATTCAGCAATTTTTATATGGTGAGTATGCTATTTTCTTCTTTATACTTTACCAGAAACAATTCCATACAAACCAGCTTTATCTCCTATCTCAAGCGCCATTATACTCAAGAATTTCAACAGTGAATAATCACAGGCTAGTTCCTAACAAGAAACATTAGAACCAAGGGTAATGTCATTCTTGTCTAACATCTATTCATATGTATCACTGAAAACTGAATAGTGATTTACAAAACAAAATATACTAAAAATAGTCAGCAGATCAATCAACATCTGCAGGGACAGAGAGAGTTAACATTTCGGAAATGTCTTTTCATCCGATCAAGGAAAAGCTAGAAATCAAATTTGCTGGTGTGGAATACTAAACTTAATTTTGAATGCCATGTGTTTGCCCTACTTGCAAACTGCTGACAACACCCAGACCAGGGAATTAGCCATGGGACTATGTTCGGTACTACCTTTGTAAATGATAGTATTTATCCACTGAGTAACTGCACACAAAATCCTTCATTTTAACTTGGCACTGTCAGGAAGTGTGGGGTTGCTGTATCAGGACGGAGAGTTGAAAGAGAGTGTTGAGTGGGTGTTCAATGGTTTCCTGCTTCATCTGGATCGTGTGCTCATGTCAATGGACAACTTCCTTTAAGCGACCAGACTCTGCTGGGCCAATCCCTGCTTCACAAATCCCTTCAGGAAACAGTGGAGGCTCAACTCTAACGCAGTGCTGCGGAGACCCTTTAGCAGTATATGATCCTTTACTCATGAGCTGCAAAATAACAAGCCACGAGGGGGCACAAAACAAGTGTAACTCTCGCTTCGGCTAGCGTCTTAATATAGGGGATGATAGCACCCCACCGGCCCAGCCAAATTTAAGAAATCTCGTTCGGGTGGATGCTGCACAATGTGTCCCCTGTTACAAATCAGTACCACGAAATAACAAACAGTACACAATATGCGATTAAATGATTGAGCTTTATAATTCTTAATTTGACTATATGGTTAGTAAAGAAAACAAAAAAGAAATAAGGACCCATTCTCATGAATCAGTCTAATGCTCACTGGAGTTGGAGCTCACTGATAAGGCCGTTCATCCACCATCGATCTCCTCCGATTGTAGCCGACCCTCAGACCCTCACTCTATGTCCACTCCATCCGAGGTCTACCAACTCTCCCCATTCACATCTTCTCTCCTCATCTCTCCCAGGCAAAAGAACGCAAAACCCCTGCGTCCAGACACACAAGTAAGAACAACATCCTGCTCATTGGCTAGCATGCCCCGTTATCTCTACCCATAACCCAAACATTGCTGTGACAGAGAAACCATTACCTCAGCGGTGGAACATTACAGAGAAGCCATTACATTAGCAGTGAAACCTTACTGCGTGTTACACAAGGGAGAACAGGTACTTAGTATAATTTAAGACTAGAAGCAATTGGTTGAGGTTGGCTGGTTCATATGAGTGAACAAGGAAGGACTGTGGATGAGAGTTGGGTTCAAATAGGCTGCAGGTGATGAATTGGAAACAAGTGGCAGGTGACTCCAGTTAGCAGATGGCCGGGGAGGTGACTGCCTGTGCAGGCCTGACAGGACCCCCCACCCCCTCCTACGCTGGCACCCATTGTCCCAGGATGATCTAGATGAGTCTATTGGAACTCCTCGATGAGCGATGGAACCAAGATGAAACTGCACAACACCCCAAGACCTCTCCTTCCAGTCAACCAGATACTACATATCCCGTCCACAGCAACATGAATCCATCAGCCAGCGAACCGCGTTCCCTGGACTACCTTCCACCATCCTAGGTTCCGGAGGTGCAGGCCCAGGTGGCTTGGGTGGTCCATGGACAACAGGCTTGAAGCCAGACACATGGAAGGTAGGTGTAATCCTGAGGGGCGGTGGCAGCCGCAGATACTAAATGACTAGGTTGATGTGATGAGTGATCTTGAAGGGACCAATGAACTGGGGTGAGAGTTTGCAGGAGACGATGCGCAGGGGCAGATCTTGGGTGGACAGCCAGACCCAGTCTCCAGGCCAGAGTAATCTGGCTGGGCGGGCACCAGCGGTTGGCCTGGTGGCAGTAGGCATGGTTGGTAGTAGGTATGGCCCTCCATGCCCTCGCCCGAGCCATCTGACAGTGGCAAACCAGGGTCCTGGCGCACAGGACCACTGCCATTGGCTCCTCTGTGGGGAACAATGGGGGTTGGTAGCCATGAAGCACTTCAAAGGTGTCACACCTGTGGCGGAGTAGATGTGCAGATTGTGGGACAACTCAGCTCAGAGCAGACACTTCTTCCGTGTGGATCGGTTAGAGGTGACAAAACACCACAGAAACTTCGCCACTTTCTGATTAGCTCTTCCTGACTGACTGTTGGTCTGCTGATGATAGCCAGAGGTCAAGTTCACTGAGGTGCAGAGGAGGCAGCAGAAGTGGGAGACAAATTATGGTCCCTGGTCCGACACAGATGAATCCAAAAGGGTCTATGGTACAGCCACCTTGGTGGCATGTGGAGGAGCCAGAGTGCTGGTCAACGGACGACATCACTCGACTAGTTAGTTGTCACTGCGGGGCAGCGTCCTTATCCACAAAATCTGTTACACTCCTGTGTACCACTCAGCATCAGATTTGGAAGCCCAGAGAGACTGTATGCTGGTGGCACGACACCGTCTGTCTTATTACTGTGCAAGGCGTGTACAGTCAACATCGAAATCGATGGACAGCCGAAGAAGAGAAGACCACCCTCTGGCTACCAGTGCAGAGATTGCAGCCGCTCCAGCGGAGCTATTTAAGATGACCTCAGTGTTGGCATGTCACCCCACTAGGGATGGAGTCCCCTGGTCCTCACCTACCACCCCACCAGCCTCCGGGTCCAACATATAATTCTCCATAACTTCCGCCACCTCCAACGGGATCCCACCACCAAGCACATCTTTCCCTTCCCCCCTTCTGCTTTCCCCAGGGATTGCTCCCTACGTGACTCCCTTATCCATTTGTCCCCCCCATCCCTCCCCACTGATCTCCCTCCTGGCACTGATCCGTGTAAGTGGAACAAGTGCTACACATGCCCTTACACTTCCTCCCTTACCACCATTCAGGGCCCCAAACAGTCCTTCCAGGTGAGGCGACACTTCACCTGTGAGTCGGCTGGGGTGATATACTGTGTCCGGTGCTCCCGATGTGGCCTTTTATATATTGGCGAGACCCGACGCAGACTGGGAGACCGCTTTGCTGAACACCTACGTTCTGTCCGCCAGAGAAAGCAGGATCTCCCAGTGGCCACACATTTTAATTCCACATCCCATTCCCATTCTGACATGTCTATCCACGGCCTCCTCTACTGTAAAGATGAAGCCACACTCAGGTTGGAGGAACAACACCTTATATTCCGTCTGGGTAGCCTCCAACCTGATGGCATGAACATTGATTTCTCTAACCTCCGTTAATGCCGCTCCTCCCCTTCTTACACCATCCTTATTTATTTTTATTATTCTCCCCCCCCTCACTCTTTTTCTCTCTCTGTCCCTCTCACAATCACTCCTTGCCTGTTCTCCATCTTCCTCTGGGCTCTCGTCCCCCTTTCTTTCTCCCCGGGCCTCCCGTCCCATGATCCTCTCGTATCCCTTTGCCAATCACCTGTCCAGCTCTTGGCTCCATCCCTCCCCCTCCTGTCTTCTCCTATCATTTTGGATCTCTCCCTCCCGCTCCCACTTTCAAATCTCTTACTAGCTCTTCCTTCAGTTAGTCCTGATGAAGGGTCTCAGCCCGAAATGTCGACTGTACTTCTTCCTAGAGATGCTGCCTGGCCTGCTGCGTTCACCAGCATTCTGTGTGTGTTGACAGTTGATGGTCAGTGGTTTCCTGCTGCTTATGGATGGTGTGCTCATGTCAATGGGCGACTTCCTTTAGGTGAGCAAACTGCTGGGTCAGTCACTAGTTCACTCATCCTGTCAGGAAACGTAGGGGAGACTTGACTCTATGCAGAGCAGTGGAAACAATTTAGCGGTAAAAGGTCCTTTACTGATAAACTGCAAAATAACAAGCCATGAGGGGTCACAAAACAAGTGAGAACAGATACTTAACATGACCAGGTAACTGAAGGCTAAGAGCAACTGGTTAAGGCGGGCTGATTGATATGAGTGAACAAGGGCTGTGGCTGAGAGCTGGGTTGAAATGGGCTGCAGGTGATGAATTGGAAATGAGTGGCAGATGCCTCCTGCTGGCTGCCGGGAAACTGAGAGGTGCCTCTGTGTACAGGCCTGACAGGTAATGTAATTCATTCTTACTGATGCTTCAGTACTTCTGGGATTCTTATAACTACAGTATTACATTTCCTGGAGCATGTCTGCCCAGCTTTCAAAAGCCTTTTGCAAAATTAATGAAAGTATTGATGAATCAGTGGGCTAAATGAACAAATCCAATGTGCGGAACCTGAAGTAGTACAGAATTGTGATGACATAGTGGACCAAATGTAATCTTTGTGGGGTATTACCATTCTAGGATCTTCCAGTCAATGACTCAGTGCTATAACTTTACACCCTAACTCCTCGTGTTTCAGCCAAATGAAAGTTCCCTCCTGCACTACAGATTAAGTAAACATGTCATGACCAACAATACTGTAATGAACAAAGCAAGATAGTTGATTTTTGAAGTCTGTTGTTCATTTATTCTTGCCTTTATGGCTTTACTTAACCAATACAATGAATTTTACTGACAGTTTCATATCCGTAACAACCCTATTTCCCTTTGTGGTGGTCATGTCTTTCTATTCATAGGACTTTTCTTCCCTCCACAGTAGAACTGGTAAATTGGTTTGTTATTGTCACACGTACTGAGCTAGCATTAAAAACTTTATGCATGCCATCCATATCCAGTAGATGATTTCACCACATCAGAACTTTGAGACATATAAAGGAAAAGTGTCAACAGAATGCAGGAACTGGCAAGTTCAGTACTCTTTATTTCATTTTAGGTTAAGTTTACTCATTCCATTCTTCCATTGGGAACCGTAACAATAAGCATTTACGTCGCAAGGTAATGAAGAGAAATATCATGTTAAAAAAAATGGATCCCAGGCCAAAGCAGACATTTAAAAGGCTTGGTTAAAGAGTTGGGTGCAAGGAGTATATTAGTGGGAAGCGGTTGAAGACTACTGATAGTAGAGTGGCAATGCACAAACAGACAGTCAAAGGAGCAGGATTGTAGGGCAAAGTGGAGTCATAGAAGGAGGTTATTAAAGGACATACACCATTTTGGAAATTATGTATTAGAGGGTTTCTGACTGGAAGCAAGGACAAGAATAAGTGGGACTTAATACTAGATAGAAGAAAAGCAGTTTTCATTGTATTGAAGTTTTAGGAGGGCAGAGGTTCAGAGAACAGTCAAAAGGAAATTAGAAGCGTTAAGTAAGAAGGTGTCAAGTCATAGATGAGATTTAGCAGCAGAGGGTCTGAGGCAATGTGTTTGATCAGAGGAATTTTCATCTTATCCAAAATTATCTGGGCAGTGGCTGAGACTGGTGATGGTGAGGTGGAGTTGAGTGCCTTCAATGCAGATATGAATGTTGACCACATTCTTGTGAATTACATTGTCAGTGGAAACACATGCATGAGTTATCAAGAGGTGAGGAACAATAATTGATTTGGAGGTAAATAATGGGACGTAAGGACACATATTATAGACATGCACTTTCTTTTATCTGATAGGTGAGTGTGCAACTAAGGGAGGATGTTCCCACGAAAGCAGGAAATGGAGAACAAGAATTAGCACATGATTTAATTCTGACCATTTCAGTTTTCTAGAAGAAATATGATTGTATTTTCAACAGCAAATCTGAGACAAAATAAGAATACAATTAATAAGGGATAAAGCAATGGAGTATTTAGGAGAGCATAGGGCAGCAATTACAAGTCCAGGGAGGGCTGGGGAGGACTTTTGAAGTGACGAGTAGTACTGACAAGAGAATCCAATGCCTGACAGGAGCAAATCTTTTATAAGGTCAGTAAGCAAGTGGAGCAGAAAGACAGCTGAGTAATCTTCAGCTTAATGGGAAGAGGAAAGAAGTGCTTCTCATGAACTCAGCAAATGCGTTTAGAGAAACAAAAACAAGAGTTTGAGATTGATGCAGCAGGGAGCTTGCCTAGTAAGGAAACTTGACTGGTCAAGTTAGAGTGATCGAGTCACAGAAAAGTACAGGCCTTTTGGCCCATTTAGTCCATGCCAAACCATTAAAGCTGCCTACTCGCAATGACCAGCACAGGGCTACTATGTAGCCCTGCATGCCCCTGTCATCCATGTACCTATCTAAACTTCACTTAAACATTGAAATCAAGCTTGCATGCACAACTTATGCTGGCAGCTCATTCCACGACACTCTGAGTAAAGAAATTTCCCCTTATGTTCCCCTTAAACTTTCCACCTTTCACCCTTAACCCATGACCTCTTTATGTAGTCCCTCCCAACCTCAGTGCAAAAAGCCTGCTTGCACTTACCTTATCTATACCCCATCATAATTCTGTATGCCTCCATCAAATCTCCTCTCAATCTTCTACGTCCCAAGGAATAAAGTCCTAATCTATTCAATTTTTCCTTATAACTCAGATCCCCCAGACCTGGCAACATCCTTGTAAATTTTCTCAGTACTCCTGTAGGCAGATGACCAAAACTGCATAAAATATTCTAAATTAGGCCTCACCAATGTCTTTTACAACTTCAAGGGAACATCCCATCTACTGTACTCAATGCTTTGATTTCTGAAGGCCAATGCTCCAAAAGCTTTCTTTATGCACCTGTCTACCTGTGATACCACTTTCAATGAATTATGGACCTGTATTCCCAGATCCCTTTGTTCTGCCGCACTCCTCAGAGCCCTACCCTTCACTATGTAAGGCCTACGCTGGTTGGTCCTGTCGAAGTGCAACACCTTGCATTTGTCTGCATTAAAGTTGATCAGAATCAAAAACCAAATAGCACCCTGAAAATCCATTGACATACTTGTCTTATTTTACATTAAATTTCCTGATTATCGTTTGTATATAAATCTTATTTTTGTTGTTAATTTGATGGATTTAAAAGAAGCACATGAAAACACGTGAAACAAACATTTTCTCTGGGTATTCTGACCTCTCCCTTATAATGAAACATTATCCAAAATAAAAATGTTTGTAGCTACTACATGGCTGAGAATTTTCATTCAAAAAATGTAATTGAGAGGTTAATTTTGAGATTGTCAATAGTTCTAACAAAAAATCTTCATGATGTCAATGTTAAAATGAAAATGAAGAAGAGCTGAAGTCCATCATCTCTCTTCCCCCAAATGTGCGACTATCAGCAAGATTTATATTTTGTGATTTTTGTCTAATGGCTTTTACCATACAGAAACTACTACAAAAACAGAATCACTTCAATTTTTTAGTCAGTTAGAAACTTATTTGTTTCTTTGCTCCATCCAAAAAATATTGTTTCATTATTACTCTTAAGCACGCACTTTTTGTACTCAGTTTTGTACAGACTTAAAACAGTATTACCTCTTCTCAGGGAACTTTTCTGGCATCTTAATTTATGTATCTTTCCTATTATAGTTTGTTTCATTTTTACTGTGCACTGTACCAGCAGTTATGGTTGAAATGACAATAAAAGCGACGTGACTTGACTAGTTATACTTACATCGGATGCAAAACCTCCAAGGGTCACACTTCACATTTCTTTTTCTAGTGCAATTAGCAAAGAATGGGATCGCTGCAAAAGTTTGCACCATTTTCCATTTTCTGCCCTTTAAAATTGATGAAGAAAAAAGCATGAAGCATTTAATGAACTGGAAGAACTGGGAATATTATTTGAAATTCAAATGATTAAGGTTTATTGCTGGAGTGGAATAATGTCAAATTTACATTGACTTTGAATTTTTTTCGTGTTTTTGCTGATAACAATAAACACTCTAAAGCCCACATAAGATGAGATTTTTGTTTTTTTATATAGTAAACTGTTTTATTTTGATATCAACTATGTATTTTGATTTAAGAATGTGACATTTAAAAACACACATCTTGATCATTCAAAGTTCAAAGTTCAAATTAAATTTTATTATCAGAGTACATATATGTCACTCCATACAAGCCTGAGATTGATTCTTCTGTGGGCTTACTCAGAAAATCTATAGAACAGTAACTGTAGCAGGATCAATGAAAGATCAAGTCAAATGCAGAAGACAACAAACTCTGCAAAAGCAAATATAAATAAGTAGCAATAAATCCAAATTAATCCCTTTCATTTTCTGATCTAATTCTCTTTCAAAACCCTGTTCCTATCACATGTGTGGATAGTGAGTTCCTGATCACAACAACTCCCTACATATAAACAAAAGATTGCATTGCCTTTTTTAGCCAACATTTTAAATCTGCTCTCAGATCCACTAATGGAAACACTTCCCTTCTAAACCAGTCAGGGTCTTGTAGACATCCTAAACCTCTATTCAACCCTCTCTGTTCTCAGAAAACTGCAGCTGTTCTGCAGTAAATCTATTCTGCATCCTTTCTTAAGGCTGATTTATACTTGTGCATACTAGCTTACGCCGTAGCCTACGCAAGTGGGCTACGCCGTTGTGAGCATTTATACTTGTGCGTTGGTGTGTCTGCGTCGCTCTGCAATTCACTGCCAAAACACTAGTTGGTGGTGGGGTTTCTATACCACTGTGTTGAGTTTCTTCGTGTTGAAACTCAACACGAAGAAACTCAAATTTCAAACAATGGCAACTGAAACTGAAGAAGGGTGAATTTTCTGTGCTTGTCTGGCCACTGAGAGACATGGACGAGGAAATGCACTTCAAATATTTTTGGATGTCGGCAGGTAGATTTGAGATGGTTCATCGTCTCCAACCATTTATTTCGCATTGGTGTATGCACAGTCTGGCAATCACCATTCGAGTTTTAGCTTCAGGTGAAAGTCAACAGGCTGTAGCAGCTAGCTACAAACTGGCGTCAAGCACAGGGTCCTCCATAATTTCGGAGGTCTGTAAAGCTTTATGGAAAGCATTGCAGCCAGAGTTCCTTCCCTGCCCTTCAGTCACCCAGTGGGAAGCTACTGCAGTGTAGGAGGAAATGCGATGCTGCCAAGCGGACCAATCACAGTTGTTGCTGTCTGCGTCGCCACGACGCGTAGTTACATTTTTGGGGAGGTGCGCATCAGACTACGGCGTAGGGCATGCAGCTACGCTGTACCTACGGCATCAATTTGATGCCCAAGTATAGATTGGCCTTCAGGCATCAGTTTCTTAAAGTGAAGCAACCAAAGGTGTATGCAATATACAAAACAATATTTCAATGCAGCTTTTCTGCTGTCGTACTGTCCCATCATATTCAAGATCCCAGATGTATTACTCACTCTCAACATGTCCTGCCACTTCCAAGAATTTATGCACAAATACACCATGAAACTTCTATTCCTTCAGTCTATATTGTCTTCCCTATCCCTTCTGCCAAAGCACATTACACCACCTTGCATTAAGTTTTGTCTGCCCATTCTGTCAGCCTGTCTTTATATTTTAGTCATCTATTACTATGTTCTCGGTCATTGGAAGATGAAGATAACACCTTCTACAACCACCACAACCATTTCTCCCAGCAATCTAGAACGCAGCCCTCCAGACCACAAGACTTGTTTACTTTAAATACAGCCTGCTCTTCAATTATCTCCTCTTCGTCCATTTTCACCCTTTTAATTATCCCCACAGTCAGTTAAGATCTTAGCAGCATCCTCTTTATTGGTAAAGACTGATAGGAAGCATTCATTTAGTATTCCATCTATGCCTTTTGCCTTAATGGATAGATCATTTTCTTTTTACATATCAGCTGCACTCTCTTCTTAGTATTCACTTACTTTTTAAGTGTCGACAGACAACTTTTGACTTCCCTTTTATTTTAGTTATCATTCTCTTCCTATACCCTCTTTTTTTATTTTCCTGTTCATCTCTTCTTTCAATTTACTGTCTCAATCTGCTTCTCTATGGAGTTATTCACCTGACGTGCAACGTCCGCCCTCTTTTCATTCCTCCCCCTTTATTTCCTGTGATTTCCAAGGGTCTCTGGATTTGGTTCCTTTGCTCCCACCCCCCACCACTGCCCACTATTGTGAATATACCCACCTTGTTTTTGAAATACAACAGAAAATAGAGAAATGGTTCATTTTTAAAGCTACACACTGTTACATTCAGATTTCATCTATCAATTTTTGCTTCCAGTTTATCCTGCCCAAATTGCTTCTCATCTCATTGAAGTCAATATGAAGTTTTACTTCAGATTTCTCCATCCCTCTCCATTTAGTCAAAATCTAATGATCCATCGAACTCTACTCCCTAAGTGTTCTCCCATTTATTCTTAGTCCACTTGGCTCATGTCAGTCACCGGAACCAGATCAACCAATCACTCTCTTCTGTAGATATACATCTATATATCTATCTACATCTATATATATATATCTCCTGCTCATGTTTGATAGCCTGTTTAAGTCCCACAATAGTGTGATAGTTTCTATCTGCTCAACTCTGACCAAATGGATTCCGTATTTAGCCTCTCAAAGACAAGCTTATTCTGCAGCAGTACATCTCCTTGAAAGAAAATCATTTCCATGGAGCAAGTACAAATATCTTCATTGGATGCTGCTTCAAATAATGGAAGAGCTCAAAAATGCAAGCAGAAAATCTAGAAAAAAAGGAGGTGAAAAACATTACTACATTGGAAAACAACTGTCTCACTTTGGGAAGGTGGGCAGTGTCAGGAAATCTCCAGGTGGGCTTGTGCATTTAGAAAATGCCTCTGATTCTACCTCAACTGTTTGAAAATTATTTTACTACCAGAGATGTATCCAACAATTTGCAAACCATAACATATTAAAAAAGAATTGGGGCATAATCCCTTATGTTTCTTTAACAAAATTAATGGATGGAAAATCATGGCATTAAGATAGTGAAATGGATGTCTACATTCAAATGCCTTTCACTTCCCTGCTGAACAGTTTAAGTGAATTTTTATCAATTTTGTTATAATCAACTTAGATATGTGGCTTCTTACAAATTATCTTGTCCAAATCCATTTAGTTGAGAATGTTCATTTCCCTTCAATGATGCTGCCTGACCTGCAGATTTGCTCCAATACTTTTGTATGTTGCTTCATTCCAGCATCTGCAGTCTTCAATTATGCTGGTGCCTAAGAAGAACCTGGTAACCTGCTTCAATGACTATTGTCTGGTAGCACTTACATCCACAGTGATGAAGTGTTTTTATAGGTAGGTGATGAACATACCACGTCCTGCCTGAGAAGCAACCTGGATCCGCTCCAGTTTGCCTACTGTCACAACAGGCCCACAGCAGGTGCCACTTCACTCAACCGTGGAACATCTGGACAGCAAAGATACATACATCAGGATGCTGTTTATTGACTAAAGCTTAGCATTCATTGTCATCATTCCTTCAAATCTAATCAATAAGCTTCAAGACCTTGGCCGCAATACCTCCTTGTGCAATTGAATTCTTGATTTCATCACTTGCAGACCCAAGTCAATTTTGGCTGGCAACAACATCTCCACCAGCACAATCTCATGCACCACAAGGCTGTGTGCTTAGCCCACTGCTCTACTCACTTTACACCTATGACCATGTGCCTAAGCACAGCTCCAATGCCATATTTCAGTTTGCTGACAACACCACTGTTGTAGGCTGAATCAAAGGTGGTGATGAATCAGCATATAGGAAGGAGACTGAAAATCTGGCTGAGTGGTGCCACAACAGCAACCTCTTACCCAATGTCAATAAGATCAAGGAGTTGATTATTGAATTCAGGAGGAGGAAACCAGAGGTCAATGAGCCAATCCTTATTGGGAGATCAGTGGTGGAGAGGGCCAGTAACTTTAAATATTGGTGTTTTCATTTCAGAAGCCCTGTCCTGGGCCAAGCACATAGGTACAATTATGAAGAAGCATGGCAGCATCTCTACTTCCTTAGGAGTTTCTGAAGATTCGGCATGACATCTAAAACTTTGTAAAACTTCTCACGATGAGCGACGGAGGTTATATTGACTGGCTGCATCACAGCCTGATATGGAAACACCATTGCCTTTGAATGGAAAGTCCTATAAAAAGTAGTGGATACGACCCAGTCAATCAAGAGTAAAGCCCTCCCCAGCATTGATCACAACTGCACGGAACATTGTTGCAGGAAAGCAGCATCCATCGTAAGGGTCCCCACCACGCAGGCTATGCTCTCTTTTCGCTGCTGTCATCAGGAAGAAGGTACAGGAGTCTCAGAACTCATATCAGCAGGTTCACAAATGATTATTGCCCCTCAACTTTCAGGCTCTTGAACCAGAGGGGATAACTTCACTAAACTTCACTTGCCCCATAACTGAACTGTTACCATAACCTATGGACTTACTTTCAAGGACTCTGCATCTCATGTTCTTGATATTTATTATTTATTTGTTTGTTTGTTTGTTTGTTTATTTATTATTTCCTCCTTTTTTTCTTTCTTTTAGTATTTGCACAGTTTGTTGTCTTCTGCACACTGGTTGTCCTGTCAGTGCAGTCTTTCATTGATTCTGTCCTGGTTATTGTATTTACTGAGTATGCCCACAAGAAAATGAAACTCAGGGTGGTATATGGTGACAAGTACGACTTTGATAATAAACTTGCATTGAACTTCGAATGATTCTAGTTCTTTGGCAGTTTTATAATCTAGTTTACCAGTTAGTCCATTTCTATAAAAGTACTGGGAAAAGTAACAGTTAAATAACACATACAAATTCTGAATTCAGATGATTTGAATTACTTTTCTCTAAGCAAAGTTAACTTACTTTGTGTCTATTCCCATATTTTACCACTTTCTGAAAGCATATGAACCCACAGTATTCTACTTTGATAATCTGTATTGCTGTGCTTTCATGGATTTTCATGAGTTGGAAAATTTCATATATAACATCAACTTTCACATTGACAAAGGCTTGAAAACCAGACCATGCTGCCTATCCTGAAGAAAAAAAGACCCGGAGTTATTAGCCAAGGCGCCAATCTGATATGAGTTCATTATCCAGACAAACAGAAATACTCATAAAGAACTGACACTTTATCACGGAGTCAACAGCAGTGGTTTCTGGCAGATTCAACCACCCTGTCCCTCCTTGCAAAGCTTGGTTAACCCTCCACAGGACAAAGGCATTGCTCTTTGTGTGCTCCTTGAGTGCAATTGTGGTCATTAGTCTCACACTATGCAAAACCTCACATCAACTTAGCCACTAAGAACTGCAGTACAAGGCACGGTAATTCTGTAAGTAAGGTATTGAGTGTGTAGTTAAACTAGAGATTTCACAAGATGTTTCTTATTAAACAAAAGTAGCCATATTGTTAATCCATAGGTTGTTTTCAAAGGTCCTGCTATACTTGAAATGCCAACATTTTAAGTCTTACTCATGACAATTGTTTTACTCTTTGAAACTGCCCACAAGGTCAAGTGATGAAGTGTTTTGAGAGGTTGGTGATGAAACATATCAACTCAACTCCTGCCTGAGAAGAACTTGGATCTGCTCCAATTTGTGTACCGGCGCAACAGGTCTACAGCAGATGCCATATATTGGCTCTTCACTTACACTGGAATACCTGGACAGCAAAGGTGCATACATCAGGATGCTCCTTATTGACTAAAGCTTGCGATACAATATTATCATCTCAACATAACTAATTAATAAGCTTCAAGACCTAAGCCTCAATACCCCTTGGTGCAATTGGATCCTCAATTTCCTTACTTGCAGACCCCAGTTAGTCTGGTTTGGTTTGGCAACAATATCTCTTCCACAATCTTCATTAGCACAGGTGCATCATAAGGCTGTGTGCTTAGCCCCTGCTCTACTCATTTTACACTTATGATTGTGTGGTTAAGCATAACTCCAATGCCATATTCAAGTTTGCAGACATCTCCATTGTTGTAAGCAGAATCAAAGATAGTGACTAATCAGCATGGTTGGGGGAGACTGAAATTACGGCTGAGTGTTGTCACAACAATAACCTCTAACTCAATGTCAGCAAGACATTTAAGGCATCCGTTAGCCTTCTGAGACCATGGATCTGTGCCTGGAAAGTCTTCACTCTCCAGGGCGTAGGCCTGGGCAAGGTTGTATGGAAGACCAGCAGTTGCCCATGCTGCAAGTCTCCCCTCTCCACGACACCAATGTTGTCCAAGGGAAGGGCATTAGGAGCTTGGCACCAGTGTCGTCGCAGAGCAATGTGTGATTAAATGCCTTGCTCAAGGACACAACACGTTCCCTCGGCTGCAGCTCGAACTCATGACCTTCAGGTAGCTAGTCCAATGCCTTAACCACTTGGCCACGTGCAAGACAAAGGAGCTGATTATTGACCAGGAGGAGGAAACCAAAGGTCCATGAGCCAGTCCTCAAGGAGTGATCAGAGGTGGAGAGGATCAGCAACTTTAAATTCCTCTGTGTTATCATTTCAGAGGACTTGTTCTAGACCCAGCACGTAAGTGCAATTATGAAAAAAGCACAGCAGCACCTCTACTTCTTGCGAAGATTCAGCATGACATCTAAAACTGACAAACTTCTTTAGATGTGTAGTGGGAAGTATGTTGACTGGTTGCATCACAGCCTGATATGGAAACACCAATAAACTCGGGAATCCAGCAAAAAGCAGTGGACACAGCCCAGTCTATGACAGGTAAAGATCTCCCCAGCATTGAGCACATCTACATGGAGCGTTGTCACAGGAAAGCAGCATCGATCATCAGGGACCCCCACCACCCAGGTTACGCTTCCTTCTCGCTGTTGCCATCAGGAGGAAGGTACAGGAGCCTCAGGACTCACGTCACCAGGTTCAGGAACAGATACTACTGCTCAACCTTCAGGCACCTGAACCAGAGAGGATAACGGCACTCAGCTTCACTTGACCCATCACTGAACTGCTCCCACAACCACTTTCAAAGACTCATCATCCCATGTTCTCGATATTTATTGCTTAGTTTTTTTTTGTTTTTGCACAGTTTGTTGTCTTTTGCATACTGGTTGTCGGTCTTATTGGTGCAGCCTTTCATCAATTTTATTATGGTTATTGTATTTATTGAATATGTCTGCAAGAAAACGAATCTCAGGGTTATATATAGTGACATACATGTACTTCGCTAATAAATTTGCTATAAACTTTGCCAATTCAAACTGTCGGTGGAATCAAAACATATCAAAACCTAAGCCAGTAAAGGATTAATTAGCTGTAAGATGTTTCTAGCTTTGTGTGGTGAATTTTATTTTCCTTTCCCTCAATATCAGCACTCGAAGTTTCTTCTTCATCTTAGAAATTATTCTCCAGTAAACTGCAGTTAGTGAGGGAAATTATACATAAATTATTTATCTACCGTACAATCAATATCTTTTACACTGCTGTGATCAATAAGTTTAATCAATAAACTATCCAATCCTCCCTCTGAGAGAACTGCCACTATGTGAAACAAACATCGCGACGTGAACAGGTTCAATTTGTTTCATCCATGGACCATCAGAGAAAGTAGCAGTCCTGTTAAAGTTCAGAGACCCATGGGGAAAGGGCTGTTCATGCAAAGGAACATTTATATTTGCCATTACTACTACTATAGTACTGCCACACTAGAGTAATCTCAAAACAGTTTTACTCTTCCCAGCTCATGACTTGTTTCAAGGTCACAGTCCGTCCCTCAACAGTTTACTGTCGTCCTCTGCTGGTTGATTTATCACATTTTATTTAAAGTTGCATTGTATTCTGGGAAGATAGGTTAGAATGGGGACGACTTGCTTCCACTCCGGTTTGATGAGGCTGAATGTGGAACTACGGACTGTTTCACAGTGTGAATGGCTAGGTGAACATATTTTGAGATGATGTGGGTCCTTCGCCATTTACACAGGGCTTCTGGGTGCTACCGATGCAAGGATTCAAAAGTCTCAATACAATCCCAAGTGTTACTTTTCTACTTTGAACAGTCATAGTCCTGAGATATACAAGAGTGTGAATGCAGAACAATTCTCAAGGCTTTTAGTATATATTTGGATATTTTCTGTACTTTGTGAAAACAGCATTTCTTTTCTGCTTTGCCCTTCCAGAATAAAGTGTACTCACTTAATTGGTCTTTGAACCATTTATCACTTATGCCTCACCCAGGGCAATGTCACTTACAAAGGATTTACAGTCCTAAGCAATGATGGTAGAGTGGTATTCAAGTTTGTTCTCTCCTTCTCCGTCTTGTTTTACGGTGGTTGGCACCCAGCTTAATGGTGCATTACTGTCACCTTCTGCTCCAGATTGTGCAATAGACTTACATTCTAAATCCCTTCACCCTTCACCCAATCCCTCTCTCACACACACACACACACACACACACACACACACACACACACACACACACACACACCCTAACCCACACTTTATCCTCCCAACTTTGGCCATCCTAGTACCCTATTCCTGCTTATCTGTCATATCCTATAAAAAAAGCCCTGTACCCCTTAAGAAAGCTAAAAATACCCTGACCTGTGCTCTCTCACCCATGCCCCGCAACCCTTTTAATGTGAATTCTTGCATCTCCAATTCCCTTAGATTAATTCTCATCATCTCTCTCTGTATCCCATACTTCCTGCAACTCAGAACTACATGATCTACTGACTCCTCTTCCTGACATTCCTCACACAATCCTGTCTGGTGTTTCCCTATCATTTTCAATGTTTTATTTAACGTACAGTGCCCCAGCCTTAACCTAGTCCACACAGTCTCCTCTCTTTTGTATCCACTACCTACCCTAGTACCTGCAACACTCTTTTGTATTTGATATAAATGCCTCCCTTTCTCCTCCCTGTCCCATCTTTCTTGCCACATTTAGTTGATTTTTTTCCCAGATTACACACTTCAAGTTTGTCATTGCTGGGAGTATCCACAAGGTTTCTGATATATTGCACACAAGTTACATGTGGACTTTGCATAGCAAAGTTTTGAATCAGTGGCAAGGGGTACCAATGTGACTAGAGACCAGGCTCAGCTACATAGGACAATGCCAGGACTTGGCAGATGACATTGGCATTCAAGACTTGGTAGATGAACATTGATTACTCGAACTTCCGTTAATGCCCCCCCTCACCATTTTCCATCCCCTTTTCCTTGTCTCACCTTATCTCCTTGCCCGCCCATCACCTCCCTCTAGTGCTCCTCCCTCCCCCCTTTTCATTCTTGCATAGCCTTCTGTCTCCTTTACCAATTTACTTCCCAGCTCTTTACTTCATCCCCTCCCCCTTCAGATTTCACCTATCACCTTGTGTTTCTCTCTCCCCTCCCCCACCTTTAAAATCTACCCCTCAGCTTGTTTTTTCTCCAGTCCTGCCCCAGGGTTTCGGCCAAAAACATCAACTGTACTCTTTTCCTAGATGCTGCCTGGCCTGCTGAGTTCCTCCAGCCTTTTGTGTGTGTTACTCGGGAGATGGTGCATTTTATACATACCTGTACTTGCTCAAGAGAGTGGATTGATGGCGCTAGAGAGCAACTTCTTTGAGCTCCTCTGCAGAAGGGGCTTAATTTCTACCTTTAATGTCTCCCTTTTCCTTTTCAAGGTGGATGGGTTCTCTCAGACTGTAACACCATAATCAGCGAGTTGTTTTGTTTTTTGTCTCCCCTCTCACTGTGTTACATCTCTCTGCCCCTTTATTGGGGGGAGGAGGAGGGGGGGAGAGAAAGAAAGAAAGAAATTGTCTGGTGTACAATTAGTTTTTCTGTACTGCAGATCATGGTCTCTCTTGAGGGCTTTGCCATTGCTTGCGAGGTGTGGGTGGGTGCTGATGTTTTTTGCTGAAATAAGTGCTGGAGGAGGAGGGGAAGGTTGATGCTTTGGGGCTGCTCGTGCAAGGGGGGAGGGGAGAAGTCGGAATTTTAGGGTTCCAATGTTTTTACAGTTACTCATTCATTGGGGGTACTCTTCTGTTCTCATGGATGTCTGTGAAGAGCAATAATTTCAGGATGTATATTGTATAAATTCTCTGATAGTAAATGAAATCACTGAATAATAGGTCTATTGAGACTACCAACTGAAAGCTTCACATTGAGGAGGAAAGAAAGACGAATGATAAGCTTTAGTTTTGAAGAAGGCAGCAAACCTTGCTTTTAATTAGGCTCTAGAGTCAAATAGATATAATTTTTCAAGCAGAAGCCTTAAAAAGCACTTGGGCTGGATATGGTCAAATGGGACGAGCTCAGATGGGAATCTTGGTTGGCACGGATCAGATGGACAAAAGGTCCTGTTCCCGTGCTTTAGATCCTATGACTGTAACTACATCGGTTCTCTGCTATTCTCAAATTTATTCCCTGTAATGCAGTCAATGACATTAATGATGTTTCAGGTGCTGATATGCATTTAGCACTATTTCCCAGTTTGGGATGTAAATGCGTGAAGTTACATCCATGTCCTATGTAACAGGGAAAAAAAAAATTTTGGACTGAGATCTACTTGTGAAAAAAAAAGCAGCATGCATATGAGTTGTGTACCAGGTTTATTAGTGACAAGATAATATGCTGGCCCCACTCTTTTGGCACTGACTGCAAAAATGATACTAACTTAGGGCTTCAGTGCATGTAAAAATCTTGAAGTCATCAATTGTTCAACATTTCTCCACAGGGGCTTTCAATCACTTTTAGATTATGAGGACACACAGTCCTCTTTTATTGTCATTTAGTAATGCATGCATTAAGAAATGATACAATATTCCTCCGGTGTGATATCACAGAAACACAGGACAGACCAAGACTGAAAAACTGACAAAAACCACATAATTATAACATATAGTTACAACAGTGCAACAATACCGTAACTTGATGAAGAACAGGCCATGGCATAGCAAAAAATTTCAAAGTCTCTCGAAAGTCCCACACTTCACGCAGACGGGAGAAGGAAGAAAACTCTCCCTGCCATGCCCGACCACAGTCTGACTCCGAGTCGTCCGAAAACTTCGAGCTCCGACCAGTCCTGTGACACCGATTACTGAGTACCATCTCTGCTGAACGCTTCGACCCCAGCCTCGGTAGCCAGCAGCAGGCAAAGCCGGGGATTTTGGGGCCTTCCCGCTGGAGATTCTTGATTGCACGATAGCATTTCAGAAATTTCTCCAGATGTTCCTCTGCTTCTCACGGCTGTCTCCATCAAATCGAGTGAATTTGAAAATGTATCAAATAGCTTTGTTATAAATTGCCTTCAAATTGTCAAACCTCCTCTTGGTTTGAGGTCAGAGTGAATTTGTAGTGCTATGTCAGACATAATTACTCATTAGCTAATTTTTTATCTGAAAAAATGTACATGCACTTTACTTTCCTCATATAAAAATTTCAAAAGGTAATGGATCTTAATTTTCATGTATATTTAAAAATATATATTTTGATATCCCTCCTTGTCTGTTAATAACATACATACTGTACAATCCAATATTCATTTAAAACTGTTAAAAGTTTCATAAATGTTAACTAGAAATTGGGGAGGTAACCTGCCTGAGGAACTCAGCAGGTCAAGCAGCATCATCGCAGGAAATGAAATTGTCAACCTTAATTATTCCTGATAAAACTTCCCATGCTCAGACAATGCTCTAGAAAAAGTTGTCCATGTTTCTTTGTGAACATTAAACTGATGGCATCTTGTCCCAAACTGCTAACTGAAGCATCTTTATACTTCATCTACTGATGGAAATATAATACTTATTCTATACACTTTCTCCAGTCCAGGGAAAATAAATCCAGAGTCTCCATTTCCTTCAACAGCTTTCCGGTTTCCCAACCCACCTCTACATGGTTCTGACATCTGCTAGAATCTGCTTTTGTTACCTAATCAAAACAATCTTTGCCTCTTTGACTCACTTCTCCCATTTACAAGTGTTCTCATTCTGAAATATCATGAAACTGGAACAATTATGAATGATGGAGTTTGCTGTTACAGTGGCAGAGTAAGGGATGTGAACCTGGAGCCAGCGTGTCTCTAATTTCCTTGTGACATTGAAATAACGAACAAAGGCTGGACGTTCAGATATATGAATCTGGTTTCAGTATATTTCTGAATATTGTGAGAGTTGATATCAATGGTGATAGAAAAATAATGGGGAGCGTTTGACAACAGATGGCAACCTTCAGATCAGAAGTTTGAGAGCTTGAGTCTTCTTTACATGCTTGTGCCCTAAGGCAGGTTTGAGCTAATGTGGTTGCAAAGAAGATGTGTGATTTGCATCAAAGTGAAATAAAAGTGCATTTCCCAAAGGGAATAGACAAGAGGTTTGCTTGTGACTAGATAAAATAAATTATGCACCATCCTTTGAGTTGTTAATAAATTAAATATTTGTGGCTACTATAAGAGGAATACGAGGGGTGATTGATAAGTTTGTGGCCTAAGGTAGAAGGAGTCAATTTTAGAAAACCTAGCACATTTATTTTTCAACATAGTCCCTTCCTACATGTACACACTTAGTCCAGCGGTCGTGGAGCATACGGATCCCTTCTTTGTAGAAGTGGTCCACAGCACAAGATCGATAAGTTTGTGGCCTAAGGTAGAAGGAGATGAGTTATTAACTTCAAACTTTCTGCATTGTCACTCAAAGAGTTGAACTGCACAAGCATGTAACGAGAGTGTCTTGGACCTCCAGGTGGTCCACAGCAGGGGTGATTGATAAGTTTGTGGCCTTGGGTAGAAGGAGATGAGTTATATAGCTCTTGTTACAAGCATGTGCAGTTCAACTCTTCGAGTGAAAATGCAGAAAGTTTGAAGTTAATAACTCATCTCCTTCTACCTTAGTCCACAAACTTATCAATCACCCCTGCTGTGGACCACTTCTGGAGGTCTAAGACGCCGACTTCTACAAAGAAGGGACCCGTATGCTCCACGACCGCTGGACTAAGTGTGTAAATGTATGAAAAATAAATATGCTAGGTTTTCTAAAATTAACTCCTTCTACTTTAGGCTACAAACTTATCAATCACCCCTCGTAAGTCAATGGGCACTTTTTGGTTACAACTATAGAAACCATAGAAACTACAGCACAGAAACAGGCCTTTTGGCCCTTCTTGGCTGTGCCAAACCATTTTCTGCCTAGTCTCACTGACCTGCACACAGACCATATCCCTCCATACACCTCCCATCCATGTATCTGTCCAATTTATTCTTAAATGTTAAAAAAGAACCCACATTTACCACCTCATCTGGCAGCTCATTCCATACTCCCACCACTCTCTGTGTGAAGAAGCCCCCCCTAATGTTCCCTTTAAACTTTTCTCCCCTCACCCTTAACCTATGTCCTCTGGCTTTTTTCTCCCCTTGCCTCAGTGGAAAAAGCCTGCTTACATTCACTCTATCTATACCCATCATAATTTTATATACCTCTATCAAATCTCCCCTCATTCTTCTACGCTCCAGGGAATAAAGTCCTAACCTATTCAACCTTTCTCTGTAACTAAGTTTCTCAAGTCTCGGCAACATCCTTGTAAACCTCCTCTGCACTCTTTCAACCTTATTTATATCCTTCCAGTAATTTGGTGACCAAAACTGAACACAATACTCCGGATTCGGCCTCACCAATGCCTTATACAACCAGATCATAACATTCCAGCTCTTATACTCAATACTTTGATTAATAAAGGCCAATGTACCAAAAGCTCTCTTTATGACCCTATCTACCTGTGACGCCACTCTTAGGGAATTTTGTATCTGTATTCCCAGATCCCTCTGTTCCACTGCACTCCTCAGTGCCTTACCATTAACCCTGTATGTTCTACCTTGGTTTGTCCTACCAACATGCAATACCTCACACTTGTCTGTATTAAACTCCATCTACCATTTTTCAGCCCATTTTTCCAGCTGGTCCAAGTCCCTCTGCAGGCTCTGAAAACCTTCCTCACTGTCTACTACACCTCCAATCTTTGTATCATCAGCAAATTTGCTGATCCAATTTACCACATTATCATCCAGATCATTGATATAGATGACAAATAGCAATGGACCCAGCACTGATCCTTGTGGCACACCACTAGTCACAGGCCTCCACTCGGAGAAGCAATTCTCTACTACCACTCTTTGGCTTCTTCCATTGAGCCAATGTCTAATCCAATTTACCACCTCTCCATGTATACCTAGCGACTGAATTTTCCTAACTAACCTCCCATGCGGGACCTTGTCAAAGGCCTTACTGAAGTCCATGTATACAATATCCACTGCCTTCCCTTCATCCACTTTCCTGGTAACCTCCTCGAAAAACTCCGATAGAATGGTCAAATATGACCTACCACGTACAAAGCCATGTTGACTCTCCCTAATAAGTCCCTGTCTATCCAAATGCTTGTAGATCCTGTCTCTTAGTACTCCTTCCAATAACTTACCTACTACCGACATTAAACTTACTGGCCTATAATTTCCCGGATTACTTTTCGATCCCTTTTTAAACAACGTAACAACATGAGCCACTCTCCAATCCTCCGGCACCTCACCTGTAGACAGCGACATTTTAAATATTTCTGCCAGGGCCCCTGCAATTTCAACACTAGTCTCCTTCAAGGTCCGAGGGAACACCCTGTCAGGTCCCGGGGATTTATCCACTTTAATTTTCCGCAAGACAGCAAGGACCTCTTCCTTTTCGATCTGTACAGTTTCCATGATCTCACTACTTGTTTCCCTTAATTCCATAAACTTCATGCCAGTTTCCTTAGTAAATACAGACACAAAAAACCTATTTAAGATCTCCCCCATTTCCTTTGGTTCCGCACATAGTCGACCACTCTGATCTTCAAGAGGACCAATTTTATCCTTTACAATCCTTTTGCTTTTAATATACCCGTAAAAGCTCTTTGGATTATCCTTCACCTTGACTGCCAAGGCAACCTCATGTCTTCTTTTAGCCCTCCTGATTTCTTTCTTAAGTATTTTCTTGCACTTCTTATACTCCTCAAGCAACTTATGTACTCCCTGCTTCCTATACATGTCATACAACTCCCTCTTCTTCTTTATCAGAGTTGCAATATCCCTTGAGAACCACAGTTCCTTATTCCTATTCACTTTGCCTTTAATCCTGACAGGAACATAAAAATTCTGGACTCTCAAAATTTCTCCTTTGAAGGCTTCCCACTTACCGATCACATCCTTGCCAGAGAACAACCTGTCCCAGTCCACACTTTTTAGATCCTTTCTCATTTCTTCAAATTTGGCCTTCTTCCAGTTAAGAACCTCAACCCTAGGACCAGATCTATCCTTGTCCATGATCAAGTTGAAACTAATGGTGTTATGATCACTGGACCCAAAGTGCTCCCCTAAACAGACTTCTGTCACCTGTCCTAACTCGTCTCCTAACAGGAGATCCAATATTGCATCCCCTCTAGTTGGTCCCTCTATATATTGATTTAGAAAACTTTCCTGAACACATTTTACAAACTCTAAACCATCTAGACCCCTAACAGTATGGGAGTCCTAGTCAATATATGGAAAATTAAAATCCCCTACCACCACAACTTTATGTTTCCTGCAGTTGCCTGCTATCTCTCTGCAGATTTGCTCTTCCAATTCTTGTTGACTATTGGGTGGTCTGTAATACAATCCCACTAACGTGGCCATACCTTTCCTGTTTCTCAGCTCCACCCATAAGGACTCAGTAGACAAGCCCTCTAATCTGTCCTGCCTGAGCACTGCTGTAATATTTTCCCTAACAAGCAATGCTACTCCCCCACCTTTCATTCCTTTGCCTCGATCACATCTGAAACATCGGAACCCTGGAATATTATGCTGCCAGTCCTGCCCCTCCTGTAGCCAAGTTTCACTAATTGCTATAACGTCATAATTCCACGTGTCAATCCACGCCCTCAACTCATCCGCCTTCCCCGCAATACTCCTAGCATTGAAATATATACACCTCAGAAGATTTTTACCACCACTCACAACCTTTCTATTAGCGGATTTGCTTGAACTTTTAACATCATTTATTTTCACCCCAGCCACACTGTCAGCAATGGCACTCTGGTTCCCATCCCCCTGCAAATCTAGTTTAAAGCCTCCCCAATAGCACTAACAAACCTCACTGAAAGGATATTGGTCCCCCTGGAGTTCAAGTGTAACCTGTCTCTCTTGTACAGGTCCCACCTGCCCCAGAAGAGGTCCCAATTATCCTGAAATCTGAAACCCTGCCCCCTACACCAGTTCCTCAGCCACTTGTTCATCCTCCAGAGCATCGTATTCCTACCCTCACTGGCATGTAGCACAGGTAGCAATCCTGAGATTACCACCCTCGAGGTCCTGCTTTTCAACTTCCTACCAAGCTCTCTATACTCACTCTCCAGGACCTGCTCACTCTTCCTTGCTATGTCATTGGTACCGATGTGCACCACGACATCTGGCTGATCACCCTCCCACTTCAGAATGTCATGCAATCGATCAGAGATATCCTTGTCCCTGGCACCCGGGAGGCAACAAACCATCCTGGATCCTCTGTCACGACCACAGAACCTCCTATCTGTACCTCTAACTATCGAGTCCCCTATCACTACCGCTCTCCTCTTTTTCCACCCTCCCTTCTGTTTGAAGATGGAAGATTTTATTCTGAAATCTACATGTTACTGATTTCTGAGATAGATATTCTGAAACTGATAATCTAGTTTGGAGGTCATAAACCAGAATATTACATATTACGTTAGTTCATGAATATTCATTGGTAAATATATTTACATAAACATAACCTTGGAACTATTTCTTTCAGTTTGGATTCAATGATAAGCTCAGATCCTGGGAGAGAAGAGGAACGAGCAGAACATCAAAGCAAAACTGATGAAGTAGGTGTAGCCATTGGGGGTGGGGGGGCTTATGCAGCGAAACTGCTGGACAGAGAGGCATTCATGAGGTGTGTCAAAGCAGATTCAGTAAGTAAAAGATTAATTGAAATAACAGCAGAATCCAGTGTTTGCTGAGAGATTGAAGACAAAGACATCTTCACTGGAAACAATTGACTACAGCTTCATTATGTAAGTTGCATGAAAACATACATGTATAAGGGAAGACAGGGATGATTTGAATGTGAGCTAGATAGCATGGACAGAGAAAGAAAAGATGTGATGCTGTCCTTTAAGCTAACAAAGAAGGAGACCAGGAGAGAATGAGGGAACCTTCACAGTACGGTTTGATGCAATTACAGGAGACAGCTTAGAGATCTCCCAAATGAAGCCTAAAAAGAACTCAAGTCCCTGTTTAACCACGGTAAGGAAAATACATACTCCATTTGTCATCCAGATGCACATAAGACTTCCTACCTCAGTTTAGAAGTGAATTTATACATGGGGAAGAGTGAAAGAGGTTGGGTGGAATGCCACTGCCCATGTGCTAGTGTCTGATCACAATATTAGGAGACTACACATTTTTAATCTGAGATAAATCAGTAGCCTAAATCAAAGGGTTACTTTGACAGTAATTCTGTATTCTCAGAACAATGAGACTATTCACAAATCTTAATGGCAGGCAGATCTGAGGAAGGGTCTGTAATCAGTATCAGCATTACAAGAGGGCCAATTCATAGGAATTTTGGGAACCATTCTGGGCCATTTGAAGTGATTTTGTGTAAAAGTTTGGCCCAGGCTGCCATAGCAAAGCAATCTCAGATTAACCTGGTATAGACAATACTGTTTGTGAAGATGAGTTCTGAGAAAGATCTTTGTTCACAACTCATTTTGTTTCCAAGATTCAAGTTTATTTATCATGTGTACATCGAAGCATACAATGAAACATGGTGTTTCACTACTCTCACCCTTTCACAACACATACTCTGATTTTAAACTGAATAATTTTTACCAGGCTAGAGGATTAATAGTTAAACTTGCTTCAGATAGGATGATTGGTGGATTTAGATTTACATTTAGGTTTTCAATTTCAGCCTGAGCATTGCAGTACTAGAAGAACATAGATTTGGATTTCTTTTATTTATCCCGTGTACATCGAAATATACAGTGAATGTGTCATTTGCGTTAACAACCAACACACCCAAGAGTGTGCTGGGGGCAGCCGCAAGTGTCACCACACATTCTGGCACCAACAAAACAACAACAACAAAACTGACACCATTCCTCCCTGCCTCCCATGCACATATGGAGTCTTCTAACCCCAAGACAGTGTGCATTCTTCGACCTCCAGCAGACCCAGATCCGGATGTGGACGTGTAAACGTTGGGACTTCGACTGCCCCAGCGGACATGCAGAGGTTCACAGACCTGAGGCTCCAGGCAACAGGCCTTGACTTCCAATTCAACCCTCAGGCCTCGCTCCTTGACATTGGCCCATGTCTGCGTTGCTGTCCTTCAAATCTGGAGCAAAGACTTAGCACTTAGGGCTCCAGCCTGTCCTCTAACTCTCTCACATCCTTGTCCCTAAAACCCTAACCTCACCCAGAATTCCCCCCTCTGTCCCAAAAGCCAACCCTACAAACCCAAAATATCACCAAAAAGCAACTTGATGCATAATCTGGAGCATCTTTGCTGAATGGTTGAATAAAAACTCATAAATTCCAAGGGCTCAGTAATCTATAACCCATAGTTTTGAACAAGATGGTTTTATAGAAAGGGTAAATATAATGATTATTAACTTCCAAAATTCTTTAGATTGTGGAATGGTTCCTGTGGATTGGAGGTCATGAATGTGACTTCATCATTTATGAAGTAAGAGGGAGAAAGCAGAGAAATACATGTAATGTTAGATAATTTTTTCTCAATAAATAAATTAACAAGTATAATTTTTTTGTATTATTTATTTAATTGGGTTCTTTTTATCTAGTTTTAGGACTTACATGAAGATCTGATCACATTTTAGGTCATATTTATGGGTCTACCGGATTCACAAACTTTCTAGCCCCACAGAGCGGTGCATCGTTCCTCCTTTCTCTGCCTCATTAAACCTGGTCAGCAAGGCCTGCAACATAAGGGTGCCCGTGGCTGTGGAACAGACAACGCCAGGCCTGTGTTCTTACTATGCTCACTTTGGTATGAATGCTAGGAAGTGTCACCACCTTGCAGCTTCGACAGTGCCAGTGCACCGGGACATCAGAGGTCTGTGAACACTGTGGGTTCCAGCTGCCGGGGTCACCTACTCTTCATTATGGACACCCTTTCAGGGCGACACTTCCTGTGTGACACGGGTGCTCAAGTGAGTGTGCTGCCAGCATCGCCTATTGATGAGAAGGCAAAGAGCAACAAAACCTCGTTGGAGGCCCCAACAGCAGCAAGATCCAGACTTATGGGACACAATGGGTGATGATCTGCTTCAGTGCGACACATAGGACTTTGCCCTGGTTAAGGTGGCTAGACCTCTTCTCAGTGCAGATTTCCTGTACGACCAGGGACCGGTAGTTGATCTGAAGAACTGCCAGCTTGTGGATGCCAAGGAATTTGCGTTGTTACCCTGCTTCCCCAGTAAGTTCCTCACAATAACTCTGTCAAGCGCATGCACAACCGTATGTGAGTACACTTGACTGCTGGGCGAATTCCCAGACTTCAGCAAGCCCACATCCTCCACTACAGTCACAAAACATGGGAATGAGCCCCACATTCCCACATCTGTCTTTTCTTTGTTGTCAAATAATTGAATTGAATTGAGTTGACCTTATTTCTTACATCCTTCAAATACATGAGGAGTAAAAATCTTTATGTTACGTCTCTGTCTAAATGTGCAATGCACAATCACAGTAATTTATAATAATTTATAATAAATAGAACAGTCAATATAACATACAAATACACTCAAATCAGTGTGAGTTAATCGCTCTGATGGCCTGGTGGAAGAAGCTGTCCCGGAGCCTGCTGGTCCTGGCTTTTATGCTACAGTACCGTTTCCCGGATGGTAGCAGCTGGAATAGATTGTGGTTGGGGGTGACTCGGGTCCCCAATGATCCTTCTTGGGCCCTTTTTTCACACCTGCCTTTGTAAATGTCCTGAATCATGGGAAGCTCACAACTACAGATGTGCTGAGCTGTCTGCACCATTCTCTGCAGAATCCTGTGATTAAGGGAGGTTCAGTTCCCATACCAGGCAGTGATGCAGCCTGGTAGGATGCTCTCAATTTTACCCCTGTAGAAAGTCCTCAGGATTTGGGGTCCCATACCAAACTTCCTAAACCGTCTGAGGTGAAAGAGACGTTAATGTGCCTATTTCACCACACCGCTGATGTGTACAGACCATGTGAGGTCCTCGGTGATGTGGATGCCGAAGAACTTAAAGCTGTTTACCTTCTCAGCCCCAAATGCATTGATGTCAATAGGGGTTAGCCCGTCTCCATTCCTCCTGTAATCCACAACCAGCTCCTTTGTGTTTGTGACATTAAGGGAAAGGTTGTTTTCTTGAGACCACTGTGACAGAGAGATGACTTCTTCTCTGTAGGCCACCTCATTATTGTTTGAGATTAGGCCAATCAATGCACTGTAGTCGGCAAATTTAATTAGCAGATTAGAGCTGTGGGTGGTGACACAGTCATGGGTATACAGGGAGTAAAGGAGGGGACAGAACAGAGCCCTGAGGGGCTTCTGTGTTGAGAGTCAGAGGGGTGGAGATGAGGGAGCCCACTCTTACCACCTGCCGGTGATCTGACAGGAAGTCCAGGATCCAGCTGCACAGTCAGGGTCAAGACCAAGGCCTCTGAGCTTGTTGTCGAGCCTGGAGGAAATTATGGTGTTGAATGCTGAACTGTAGTCCAAGAACAGCATTCTCACATATGCATCCTTCTTCTCCAAATGTGTAATGACAGTATGTAGAGCAGTCATCTGTTGATCTGTGTCAGTAGGTGAATTGTAGGGGGTCCAGTGTGGGTGGTAGCAAGCTGCAGATGTAGTCCTTGACCAGCCTCTCGAAGCATTTGCTTATTATTGAGGTGAGTGTGACGGACACCAGTCGTTCAGGTCTTCTGAGGTACAGGAACAATGGTGGACGTTTTGAAGCAGGAGGGCACTATACATTGGGAGAGGAAGAGATTAAAAATGCCTGTAAACACACCTGCCAGTTCTAAACACAAAATACTCCGCAGATGCTGGGGTCAAAGCAACACTCACAACACGCTGGAGGAACTCAGCAAGTTGGGCAGCATCCGTGGAAATGATCAGTCAACGTTTCGGGCCAGAACCCTTCGTCAGGACTGAAGAGGGAAGGGGCAGAGGCCCTATAAAGAAGGTGGGGGGAGGGTGGGGAGGAGAAGGCTGGTAGGTTCCAGGTGAAAAACCAGTAAGGGGAAAGATAAAGGGGTGGGGGAGGGGAAGCGGGGGGGATAGGCAGGAAAGGTGAAGAAAGAATAGGGAAAAATACAATGGGTAGTAGAAGGAGGCGGAACCATGAGGAAGGTAGTAGGCAGCTGGGGGAGGGGGGCAGAGTGAAACTGGGATAGGGAAAGGGAGGGGGAGGGAATTACTGGAAGTTGGAGAATTCAATGTTCATACCAGGGAGCTGGAGACTACCTAGACGGCTCCTCCAACCTGAGTTTAGCCTCATCATAGCAGTAGAGGAGGCCATGTATGGACATATCTGAATGGGAGTGGGAAGCAGAGTTGAAGTGGGTGGCAACCGGGAGATCCTGTCTGTCGTGGCGGACGGAGCAGAGGTCCTCTATGAAGCGGTCCCCCAATCTGCGTCGGGTTTCACTGATGTAGCGAAGGCTGCACCGGGAGCACCGGATGTGCTGCCAGTTGTGCTGTTCACATCCTGAATACTCGCCCTGGGATGCCATCTGATCCTGCAGCCTTGTGACTGTCCACTCGTTGGAAACATCTGTGTACCTCAGACTCAGAGGTGACCAGGTTGCAGGTTGTAGCGGTGGCTTTCCTCGGCGGCTCAGAGTTAGCGACATCGAACCGAGCAGAAAAGCGATTGAGCTCATCTGGGAGTGAGGCCGTGATGTTGGCGGCACCACAACGTTTGGCTTTGAAGGCTGTGATGGTACGCAGCCCTCGCCACAAGTCCTGTGTGCTATTCATTGCTAATCTTGATTCAGTCTTGTCCCGGTATTGTTGTTTTGCAGCCTTGATAGCTTTGCGCAGATCATAGCTGCTTTTCTTGAGCTCCAGCTGATTACCAGCAAGGTAAGCTCTATGTAACTGCTGCTCGCACGGAACTACTGATCCAGGGTTTCTGGTTCGGGAAGACCCTGACAAACTTCTGGGGGACAACGTTGTCGATGCACTTCCGGATGAAGCACATGACTCCATCAGTGAACTCGGAGACATCCTCATCATGGAAGACATTCCAGTTGACATCATCGAAGCAATCCTGCAGCATGGAGGCTGATTGGTCGGACCAAGAGTGGACGGTTTTAACAATCACCGCCTCTTGTTTCAGCTATCAGTGATATCAGGGGTCAATATGAGTGCATCCCTTCTGTGAAGTAGTATGGAGTCTTCATACAGATTCAGCAATCTAACCTGTTGCCCAGTGTGCAAATTCAAACGCCATCCACAGTAATGTATAACAGGATCTCCCACCACAAATTACCATTCACCACTTTGCCATTCTATAGTACAGGGAGATACAAATGCACTGGTTCCTGATTAGTCACTGGATATGTAGAAAACACAAAAACAATAGAACTACAAGAGTTGCTCCCCAAATGCTCAATTCCCTCTGAAATGTAGCCGTCTCATATCCAGAATAAAGTTGCCCAAATTTCTACCAGATTTCAACTCACGTCTCATATGGCCACTGTGAAAAATGAGTCATCCCTAAACCAATTATATTGGGACACAAGTAACAAAGTAACAAATTAAAAACAAAGCCTGGGTTGTATTCATCATCTTTAAAACTTCCTATGGAACTGCAAGAACTTAAAACAGTTAATTTCTCACAGAAAAACAACACTTAACAGAAAAACTGATAAGGCAAAAGTGACTGGGCGGGACCCACACTCACAGAGCCTCTTAAAGGCAAAGTCCTCTCTCTCTCTCTCTCTCACACACACACACACACACACACACACACACACACACACACACACAAGCAAACTGATGCGTGTGGCTACACCTCACATTTCTCTGCATTCAAATCATTCAGAATCAAGTTTATTATCACCAGCATGTGACGTGAAATTTGTTAACTTAGCAGCAGTAGTTCAATGCAATACATAATCTAACAGAGAGAAAAAAAATAACAAATAAACAAGTAAATCAATTATGTATATTGAGTATTTTTTTTAAAAGTGCAAAAACAGAAATACTCTACATTAAAAGAAGTGAGGTAGTGTCCAAAGCTTCAATGTCCATTTAGGAATCAGATGGCAGAGGGGAAGAAGCTGTTCCTGAATCACTGAGTGTGTGCCTTCAGGCTTCTGTACCTCCGACCTGATGGTAACAGTGAGAAAAGGGCATGCTCTGGGTGCTGGAGGTCTTTAGTAATGGACGCTGCCTTTCTGAGATACCGCTCCCTAAAGATGTCCTGGGTACTTTGTAGGCGAGTGCCCAAGAAGGAGCTGACTAGATTTACAACCTGCTGCAGCTTCTTTCAGTCCTATACAGTAGCCCCCCTATACCAGACAGTGATGCAGCCTGTCAGAATGTTCTCCACGGTACAACTATAGAAGTTTTTGAGTGTGTTTGTTGACATGCCAAATCTCTTCAAACTCCTAATGAAGTATAGCTGCTGTCTTGCCTTCTTTATAACTACATCTATATGTTGGAAGCAGGTTAGATCCTCAGAGATCTTGACATCCAGGAACTTGAAGCTGCTCACTCTCTCCACTTCTGATCCCTCTATGAGGATTGGTATGCGTTCCTTCATCTTACCCTTCCTGAAGTCCACAATCAGCTCTTTCGTCTTACTGACGTTGAGTGCCAGGTTGTTGCTGTGTCACCACTCCACTAGTTGGCATATCTCACTCCTGTACACTCTCTCATCACCACCTGAGATTCTACCAACAATGGTTGTATCATCAGCAAATTTATAGATTTGCAGAGAAGAAGGATGCAGGTCAAATGACTACAACAGTGAGGTGTGAATGTACTAACAACCCCATGGTCCCACTGCTGGTGATTGTTAGCTGATATCCTTTGCAGGGAACCCTGAATGGAATGCAAGGAATCCGCCAGAGGACAAAAGGAAACCTCATATGCAGAGGACTTAAGAATGACCCCCCCCCCGCCCCCCATTTTGCTCCTCCTGACAGTATTTCTACATTGTATAGAGGGTGGGGCAGGAACCCTATTTACCTGCTTCTCCAGAACCTCAGCTCTAAGCACTGGTAAATACATTTCTTTACGGGAAATGTGGGATCCCCTACTCCCCACCTGCTTATCTAATTTCTGTACCTGGCTACATGCACCCTGTTCTACATAGTTTAATCCTTGTAATAATTGTATCACTGTATTTACAGGATGGCCAATAGCTGGCCAATCGAGGCGAGAAGACTGCAACTAGCGGGGCACTGTCTACGCCACCCCGAGCTACCTGCCAGCCTAGTCATCATATGGGAGCCCAAGCGTGGGAGGATGAACCCTGGGTGCCCTCCCAGGACTATGGTCAACACGCTCCTAGAAGACAGCGGCGCGGCTAATGTAGATGAACTGAACACACTGAAGAGGGAGAGGGAGAAGTGGAGAGTCCGTCATCGTGCCCAACGCCGGCCCCCTAGGCCTGAGTCCACGTAGTGATGGTAGTAATAGATGGTGCTATTAAAGATAGCACTACCCCCTTTATTAGGAAACCCGCACTGTAATCATGTGTCCCACCAGTTAATTCAACATTTTCCGGTGGGATTCCACTATCGCAGTATGTTTCTGTGATAAGAGCCCACTGGCTTATTACTTTAGTACCCTCCTCTACCATGCTCCGTTCGGTTTGGGGTTTTAAATTGCATTCAGCAAGAGTGGAATACCTATGGTGAACTGCTGTCATTACTGATTCCGTAGAGATTCATTATGCTCCGGGGAAGCAAGCAAGTGTTCTCAGGGCATTATTATCGCATGTTGGGACGATAGGCACCCATCTCTCTATTACAGGGGTGGCCAACCTTTTACATTCCATGCGTCAATTTTTCACTCACGGGTTCAGATGCGCCATACAACTCTTGTTCCCCCATTCAATTCTTGTAAAAGTATGTTAATATAGAACTCGTGCATGAAAAAATCGCATCTGAACTCGTGCATGAAAAAATTGACGCACGGAATGTAAAAGGTTGGCCACCCCTGCTCTATTAGAATTAGACAGGCTCACTCTGATACACCCTTCACCCCATAACCTCAGTAACCAAGCAGCCAAAGCCTCCCCAGTCTTTTGCCTGTACTGTACCTATCCCCTAAAGTCGCTAATTCCTTAGCGGAGAATTCTCTGAGCGCTTTTGTGTCGAAGTTGTCTATTGCACCATCCCCAGCACATTCCCGAGCCTCCTCCCCCTCCTCTTCCGGAGTGGAAGAAGCTGCAGCCCGATGCCCAGCACGGTGGGTATGGGAACGCGTAGTCACTGGCCTGGCCCGTACTGTTTCGGACAGACCAGGGAGAGCGCGATCATCTCGAGGAGTAAACCGAGGGCAGGGGTCCACACTAATCTCTCTCCCTCATTTTCATCTTCCAGCCAGACATCCCCATCTCTCAGCCCCGCAGTAGGATCATTGCCCCGTCTCAACATGGCTCGAAACTTAACAGGACCAGGTTCCCAAATGGCACTTTGAGCCGCCCCAGCATTCTGTACTTTTGTTAGATGACAGGCTATTTGTATCTTCTAACTTCGTAGACTTACTCTGAGCCATCAAAAGTGTTTCGCTCAGAATAATACAGCGCTGACTGGGATCTTCCAATTCATTCTTAAGACTCGCTATCCTTTTATACTGATGTCTTACAATTGTCGCAAACAGCCAGACGGCATCCCGCCGGCTATCTTTTCTGGGAATACCCAGCGATTTAAGTAGAGAAACAATGTACTGTCCCATTTCAACCCCGGTGAAATCTAACTGGTTTGACCAATCCACCAGCATACCGTAGATCAGCGAGACTTCCAAAGCCCGCACGACTATCTCTCCACCACGGGACTCTGCATCTCTCAAACGGAGGCTGCTCTCTATTAAGTAACCTCTTAAAGAATTGCATTTCTGCTGAAACAGCCAGGCCTCGCTCGCAACGGCAAATGTAATGTTGAATCAGGTTCATGCGTCTGGCAATTGATACAGAAAGCACTCTCTGCTGGTAGGTACATTAATCATTCATTTACAAACAGTAAAAATTTGACCAAACATTCGTGCTTCCCAAGTTACAGACACTACAAAGCTGATTACTCAGCATACGCACATTCACAAACACACTTAGTTAAAAGTTCACCAGAGAATACCTTCTCAATCATTTTGTGTATTCCTTGCCTTAAACAAGTAAGAAGAGAGCAAGCCCCTTCCATGTGTTATTTTATATACCCAGGATATTTGTAACTGGACACCAGGCAGTTATCCAATGGGCAAAGCAGCTGAGCTTCTAAATTAACCAATCACAATGGATGTGACTTTCAACAATCAGAATAAGGCAGGCCCCCAAAGGACACATACCCTACCACATTTCCCACCCTAGATCCCAGCAGCAGACAGGACAGTTTTCCTGAAACTCAGCTGAAGTTCCAAACCCGACAAGCCCTCCTGCACACTAGCCAAAGTTCTGTTCTGCCATCAATGTTGTTGGCAGAATTTCGGATGGCAACAAGGAGGCATACAGGAGTGAAACAGATCAGCTGGTTGAGTGGTGTTGCAACAACAACTTGCACTCAACGTCAGCAAGGCCAAGGAATTGATTGTGGACTGCAAGAAGGGGAAAGCGAGGGAACACACTCTAGTTCTCATTGAGGGGTCCTTGGTAGAAAGAATAAGCAGTTTCAAGTTCCTTGGCATTAACATCTGAGAGGATCTACCTTGAGCCTGTTGAAAAAAAACTTACTACTTACAACGAAGACTGGTGAAGCACAGAGAGATCTGTATTTACTGACAAGTACCTTTATTGTTTAAACTAATAAGTATGTGAATTCGTACACTAAATACCTTGTGTACACGCTCGCTAAGTATCCCTGACTCTCCTGAATAGTCAAAGAATAGCAAAGTATTACCAGGCAAGTATTACGCTGGCCAGGCATTTCTCATTGTCCCAATTCACTCACCAACTTTTCACACAGGGTTGCTTACGCTGTATCTGCGATGGTTATTCTTCAAAGTTACCGCTACTAGCACACACAAAGCATCAACTTTTATATTCATTCCTCATCAATTCAAATATCGCATTCCGGTGTCATTGGCCACAGGTCATGTGTCTGTCCTTTAACACCTTGTTATTGGTTTTGCTCTAAGCCAAGATCTATTTATTGCCCTCTTCCCATCAAGTGACTGTCGATAATTTATGGCTCTTTGTTCTCAATTAGTAATGACTTGAATCACTTCAGGCAGGCAGGCATCAACCTCAACATTCACAAACTTGCATGTTATAGCTAACCAAAGAACATCTCACAAATAGCTTCTTATTTGGAAATGATCTCCAGTGCAGCAGATTACCTGAAGAATCATTGTGTCTTCTTTAAAACATTGATCAAGCCCAGCATGTCAAGCTCACAAAATGGAGAATAGAATATCTTCATAAAATGGCAGCCTCCATCCCCAAGCATGTGGCAAGAACAAAGACAATTAGTCTCTCTGTTTCCACTGTCCTTGATTCATCTCAATTCACTGAGTTGTAGACTGTCGTTCTCTCTGGCCAACAGGCCCAACACAGTTATGCAATCATGAAGAAGGCGCACCAGCAGATCTATGTCATTAGTAGTTTGAGGAGATCTGGCATGCCACCATAGACTTTTGCAAATTTCTACAGGTGTATGGTGGAGAGCATTCTGACCGGTTGCATCAATGCCTGGTATGAAGTTTCAACATAATCGTACCCTCAGTACACATTCAACACAATCATATCCTCGATACTAATCAATAAGCCCTAAAACCTGGGCCTCTGTATCCCCCTCTGCAACTGGATCCTTGACTACCTTATCAGGACACCACAGTCAGTATGGATCAGAACTAACACCTTGTCCTCATTGGCAATCAATACTGGCACACCTCCAGGATGCATGCTTAGCTCATTGCTCTACACCCATGACTGTGTAGCTAGGCACAACACAAATGCCATTCATAGACATACCTACTGTTGGCAGAGTTTCAGTTGATGATGAGGAGGCGTACAGGAGTGAGATAGATCAGCTGGTTGAGTGGTGTCGCCGTAACAACCTTGCACCCAACATCAGTAAGACCAAGGAATTGATCGTGGGCTTCAGGAAGGGAAGTCGAGGGAACACACACCAGTCCTCACAGAGGGATCAGCAGTGGAAAGGGTGAGCAGTTTCAAGTTCCTGGGTGTCACCATCCCTGAATATCCTGGGGCCAACATATTGACGCAATTACAAAGAAGGCATGACTGCAGCTACTGTATATTTCATTAGGAGTTTGAAGAAAATTGTATTTCACCAAAGACTCTTGCAAATTTCTACAGATGTACCATGGAGAGCACTCTTACTGGTTGCATCACCATCTGGTATGGAGGGGCCACTGCACAGGATTGGAAAGAGCTAATCTCAGCCATCTCCATCATGGGCACTAGCCTCCCCAGCTTCAGGGGCATCTTCAGAAGGCAATGCCTCAAAAAGGCAGCATCCATCAATGAGGACCTCCATCACCCAGGACATGCTCTCTTCTCATTGCTGCTACCAAAGAGGGAGGTACAGGAACCTGAAGACACACATTCGATGTTTTAGTAACAGCTTCTTCCATCTGCTGTTAGATTTCTGAACGGACAATGAATGACCTCACTATTTGTTTCCTTTTATTGCTCTCTTTTTGCATGACTGATTTAATTTAATTTTTTATATACTGTGGATTCCAGTTAATTAGGCCGTCAGTTAATCGAGAAAATAGCCCGGATTCCCTTTGTCTATTTGTGACACTATGCTGCTTAATTGGGACAGGCAACTGTTGCCAAACATTTTCTAACTGGCATCAGTCGCATGCATGTCATGTGTCTCTTAGACAATGCACTGTGCTTAGAGCAAATAGTTTTTTTTAAATAGTGTTACAGGTGTCCCCTGCTTTTCAAACGTTCACTTTACGAAACCTCACTGTTACGAAAGACCTACATTAGTACCCTGTTTTCACTTTCAGAAGGTGTTTTCACTGTTACGAAAAAAGCAGCGTGCAATAAAAAATCAGCACGCGATAAAGGACAGCACACACCCCGAGCAGCCGCTCTCCCCGGGATTCGGAACTGCAATCTCGCCGGCATTGCTTAAACACGTGCCTGTGAGCAGCTGTTTGCAAGATGAGTTCTATGGTATTGGAAAAGCCTGAAAGAGCTCGTAAGGGTGTTAGACTTAGCGTAAAACTAGACATAATTAAGTGTTTTGATCGTGGTGAACAAAGTAAGGACAAAGTGAGTTTGGCTTGTGGAAGCTCACAAACATGATGTTGAAGAGGTTTTGGCATCCCATGACCAAGATCTGATAGATGAAGAGCTAATGTAATTGGAAGAGGAAAGGATAACAATCGAAACTGAATGAGTAATGATAAAGTACAACTTTAATTTTGAAAGGGTACGTAGGTTTAGGGGATATTTGCAAGATGGTTTGAGTCCTTACAAAGAACTGTGTGATAGAAAAATGCGCGAGGCTCAGCAGTCAAGCAAGCCTTCCATATTAGCCACAGCAGACGACGAACCTCGACCTTCGACATCGAGGTGGGCAGAGATAGAAGAGGACTTGCCTGCCCTAATGGAAACAGACGATGATGAAGTGACACCCCAGCGTCCCACCACCCCAACCCCCAGGCCACGGACAGATACCGATTTGCGGAGAATGCAGCGGTAGCCAGGAGGCACACAGCACATCTTTAAGAAAAAAGCCGAAACAAACATGCTAATTAATTAGGTGCCGCCCAACACGTAATTGTCGGCCCAGATCAGAGACAACGCAATCGGAAATCGGCACTGATCTGGGCCGACAATTATGTGCCGGGCGGCACCTAATTAATTAGCATGTTGTTTTGGCTTTTTACTTAAAGATGTGCTGTGTGCCTCCCAGCTACCGCTGCACCCCTGCATGCTTCGCGGCAATGTATCGGTCAGCGGCCTGGAGGGTGGGGGCCACTGCACCACCCTAGCTTGCGACAACTCAGTCTAACACACCACCATCAGTGTGCTCGGCGCTGAACCAATTCCGGTAAGTGATACTACACTGTACATACATTATTTTTACTTTATATCGGCTGTGTATTTTTACGTGTTATTTGGTATGATTTGGCAGCTTCATAGCTTAAAGGTTACTGGAGAGCGCTTGCGCCGTGTTTTTGCCAACAGCGCTTGCGTGAAATTTTCTGCCGACGGCGCTTGCGTGAGATTTTCGCTACGGAGAACAGTGCAGTGATGATCGTGGAAAAGTATTTCTACTTTATATAGGCTGTGTATTTATCATATCATTCCTGCTTTTACTATATGTTACTGTTATTTTAGGTTTTATGTGTTATTTGGGATGATTTGGTAGGTTATTTTTGGGTCTGCGAACGCTCACAAAATTTTCCCATATAAATAAATGGTAATTGCTTCTTCGCTTTACGACATTTCAGCTTACGAACTGTTTCATAGGAACGCTCTACCTTCGGATGGTGGGGGAAACCTGTACTTGTGTTTGTATTCAAAAAGCAGTGACTTTAGTCACTGATAGTTGGTGAATAATAAAGAGTAAGACAATTCAGAATTGTTTTGCTCACTGCAGGTTGAAGCATTCAGGCTTGGAGTTGCCAGAAATGGCCTGGAGTGAAAATCAATCTATTTCACTACATCAACAATTTGGAAATTACAAAGAATTGAAGTTCTCAACAATCATCTTGAATGTTACAATTAAAATGAAGATTTGGAGGTTGCAACCATTGAAAACACTGTTTGAAGGCAGTCCACTATCTAACTAGATGTCTGCACTGATTTTGTTCATCAGAAGAATATGTCAGCACACACTGAATTAATTCCTCCATTGATAACTATTAGGAATTAATACTCAGTTTTATAGTACTGTAGTAATTTTGGTAGTGTTCTAATTTAGTCTGTACTTTATTTAAATACATAATTTGTTACATAGGTTGTCTTTTTTAATACCTTTATAACTATTTCCATGAAATTTCGGCTAATTGGGGCAGCTGCTCAGTTGGCTCAAAATGTACTGGTCCAGATGTGTCCCAATTAACCCGAATCCACTGTATCTATATAATCTTATTGTAATTTATATGCATTTTATTATTATGTACAGAAGCAGCAAAGCAACAAATTCTATAACACATGCCAGTGATATTAAACCTGATTCTTATTTTGATTGCAATGTGCAGCATTGGAAAGGCTGCCGAGACTTATAGCCTCAGCCAGCTCCATCACGGATTCGGCACCCATCAAGGAACCTTCCAACAGCAATGCTTCAAGAAGTCAGCATTCATCACTAAGGATCTTCACCATCCAAAGCATACCCTTTTCTTGTTACTACTATCCGACAGGAGGTACAGGAGCCTAAAGACCTACAGTACACTCAATATTTTCGGAACAACTTCTACTTCTCCAACATCATTTCCCTGAACAGTCCATGAACCCGAGAACACTACTTTTCGTATTCCTCTTTTGCACTATTTACTTATTTTGTAACTTAAAAGTGACTTTGATGTCTTGCTCTGCACTGCTGCAAAATGACAAATTTCACAACATTCATCAGTGATAATAAACCTGATTCTGATTCCCACTGCACTCCTGACCCCAGCTTTGTATGTGTCCACTCTCCAGAAAACCACGTTCCAGCCTATGTTAGCTTATGTTTCCGAAACCTGCTGTGGCTGCACACCAGCTTACATTTCTGAAACCCTAGCCTCGCCCATACTACCTAATTGACTAAAGATCATTTACTGTATCCAGTGCTCCCAGTGTGGCCTCCTGTATATTGGTGAGACCCGACGTAGATTGGGAGACCGCTTTGCCGAGCATCTACGCTCCGTCAGCCAGAACAAGCGGGATCTCCCAGTGGCCACCCTTTTTAATTCCACTTCCCATTCCCATTCTGATATGTCTATCCATGGCCTCCTCTTCTGTCACGATGAGGCCACACTTAGGTTGGAGGAACAACACCTTATATTCCATTTGGGTAGCCTCCAAACTAATAACATGAATATCGATTTCTCAAACTTCCCATAATGCCTCCCACCCCACCTCCTTCACCATTTCCCATCCCCTTTTCCCTCCCTCATCTTGCCCGCCCATCACTTCCCTCTGGTGGTCCTCCCCCCTTTTTCTTTCTTCCATGGCCTTCTGTCTCTTTCACCAACCAACTTCCCAGCTCTTTCCTTCATCCCTCCCGCTGCAGGTTTCACCCATCACTTAGTGTTTCTCTCTTCCCTTCCCCCACCTTTTAAACCTTTTTTCTCCAGTCCCGCAGAAGAGTTTTGGCTGAAAACATCAACTGTACTTTTTTCCATAGAACCTGCCTGGCCTGCTGAGTTCCTCCAGCATCTTGTAGGTGTTGCATCATCACCTCTATACTAAGGAATACTTAAATCCTGAAATAACAATGATTCCATCCTTAGGATGTGGAGAAAGTTTGCGGATGATGTGAAGATAGGTGGAGGGGTAGGTAGTGCTGAAGAAGCAATACGATTTCAGCAGGACAAGAATGGGCAAAAAAGTGGCAGATGGAATATAGTGTTGGGAAATATATGATAATGCATTTTGGTAAAAGGAACAATAGTGTGGACTATTATCTAATTGGGGAGAAGGTTCAAACATCAGAGGTGCAGAGGGACTTAGGAGTCCTCATGCAAGACTCCCAGAAGGTTAATGTACAGATTGAGTCTCTGGTAAAGAAAGCAAATGCAATGTTGGCATTTATTTCAAAGGGAATAGAATATAAAAGCAAGGAGATAATGCTGAGCCTTTATAAGACACTAGTCAGTGGCTGCACTTTAAGTATTGTCAACAGTTTTGGTCCCATATCTCAGAAAGGATGTGTTATCATTGGAAAAAGTCCAGAGGAGGTTCAGGAGGATGATTCTGGGAGTGAAGGGGTTAATGTATGAGCAGTGTTTGGCAGCTTAGAGCCTGTACTCACTGGAATTTAGAAGAGTGCCGGGGGGGGGGGGGGTGGTGGGATCACACTGAAACCTACCGAATGCTGAAAGGACTCGATAAGATGGATGTGGAGAGGATGTTTCCCATGTTGGGGGTATCCAGAACTAAAAGACACAGCCTCGAAATTAAGGGGTGACCCTTTAGAACAGGGGTAAGGAGAATTTTTTTTAGCCAGAGAATAGTAACTCTGTGGAATACTCTGCCACAGACTCCAGTGGAGGCCAAGTCCGTGGGTATATTTAAGGCGGAAGTTGATGGTTTCCTGATCAGCAGGGCATCAAAGGATATGGTGAGAAGGCAGGTGTATGGGTTGAGTGGGATCCGCGATCAGCCTTGATCGAATGGTGGAGCAGACTTGATGGGCTGAATGGCCTAATTCTGCTCCTATGTCCTGTCTTATGGTTACGAATAAAAATGGCTACCAAAGCTTTTCAATTTTTCTTCCGCACATGGTTTCCCTCTCGCACATTATGCTTTAATAAAAAGCAAGGATAGGTGTACACCAGTGACAATCAATGGTCAGGAGCATGGGTTAGTTTGCAGCTAGAGACCCCAGAAAGGGGCCAAACCCTGCAATGCAGCAGAGTTTGGTCTCTAGGTGTCCTTACCCCACCCACCCCCTCCTCAATTGTGTTCACTGCGTTTTAATGAAGAGGTCTTTAAATAGAAAACAAAACTGTAGATGCTGGAAGTATGAAAAAACAGATAAAATGCTGGGGGAAAATACTCTTTGAACAGGGACATTGCTTCCCTCTCCATAGATGCTGTCTGACTCGCCGAGATTTTATTTATTTATATATTTATTTATTTAGGTTCTATATATAACACGTTCGGTTCCTTCAACTTATTTCACTTCCTGCAGTCTAACTCGCCGCAAATGTCAACAGGGAGAAACTCGTGTTCCGAGCGCGCGCACGAGCCTAGGCACTGCGCGCGCCACAGAAAGCGCGCCGCCGCGGATCACCAAGGACGCGCTTTGCGACAGTGCCGTGCAAACGCCGGGTTCTCGGGTTAAGCGGATGGTTTGCGGCAGTTCCTGTGGACTGCTAGCCTGCTGGTGAACTGACTCGGATGTTTGATGCTTTGGGCCGGTGAAAGCGGCGGGGTTCCCTGCCCTCGGTGATCATGACGCTGGCCCCCAAGGAGCTGAGTAACCTGATCGGCATTATCTGCGAGGAGGCGACGAGTAACACCTTCGAGGGCCTGTCCACTGCCTTCCACCATTACTTCGGCAAGCATGACCACTTCCGCCTCGGCTCCACGCTCGTTATGTTGTTACAGCAGCCCGACCTGTTGCCCAGTCCACAGCAGCGCCTCACCGCCCTCTACCTTCTCTGGGAGATGTATCGCACCGAGCCCCTGGCCGCCAACCCGTTCGCCGCTGTGTTCGCGCACTTGCTGAACGCGGGCCCGACGGCCGAGGAGCAGGATAGGCCGTTGCTCGGTAAGCGGGCATCTCCACCGACAGCTTCCACTTTGCAGGCCGGACGCAATCTCCAGGCCGTCAGTTACACAAAGTAGTTTGGGTCCTTACCCGGTGCATTGAAATCCAGAGCTAGTGCTGGGGCTCTGGAGCTATGCACCGGGCCAGCAAAGGAGGCGGAGAACTGATGCTGCCCTGTCTGGAGGAAAAGAGGGGAGTAGGAGGAAGGGGGTGGAAGAAGAGTTGGAAACGATCAGTGGAGAAGGAGGTATACGAGAGAGAAAGCGATGGTTGTCAGTTGTTTGGGGAGAGAGAAGGAGGCAGATTGAAGAAGGGAGGGTAGATGCGTGCTGGGAGGCGGAAGGGACAAAAGAGATGTGGATGGTCCCTGTTTTGGGGGAGAAGAATGGGAGTTGGGAGTGGAGATGGATGATGTGAAGACTGGGGAAATAGATCGAGATAGTTGTCAAAGGTAGGACAATTGCAGAAGTTGAAGTTGCCCAATGTGCTGGGAGGGCTGAGGAGGGAATTGTCCTCTCAGACCAATAAGAGGGCGAAGGGAGGTGCAATGTGCTGTCTGGGTGAAGGGAGACCGAACATCCTTGTTTGGTCAAGTAACTATTGGCTGCCACACATAATCCCTTCTGCTTCCAGTTCTGGACCTGGCTGCAGCTGCCTCCAGGCTCAGACCTCTCATGTCACTGCTGAGTCCTACGTCTCTTGTACATCTATTTCCCACCCACCTTGACCTCTTATGCCTCACCCCCCAGCTCCTGTTCTGAGCTTCTTTCATCTACACCAGTGTCCCTGAACCCATCTCTAACCACCAGCTCCAATCCTTGCCCTGCCTTCACTATCCCCTTCAACCTTCCCCTCTGAGGCATGATGGTATGTGTTCAGCAGGACCTTAATTTAGTCCCCCTGTGCCCAAACCTCAATGAGTTCGACTTCAGCTGTGATGCTGAGCTCTCCTTCCATTGCCTCAGTTTCTGAGATGATGTCTTTGACAAGATTACCCACCCTCCACTGATAACCCCTTCTCTCACTTTAAGCTCATATATCCCACTCTGGCCTTCTGCCTGGTCTGGTCTTTTCATCTCTGTCTATGTGATATTAATTGTCTCAACTTCACCACTCCCCTCACATATTCTGACTTCACCCCTCGAAATGCACTGCCATCCAATCTCTCTGCACTAATCCCAATCTCACCATGAAACCCACTGACAAGAGCAGTGCTGTTGTAGTTTGACAGACTGACCTCTACTTTGTTGAAGCCAGGTGGCAGCTCTCGGATAACTCCTGGTCATAGTCATAGTCATACTTTATTGATCCCGAGGGAAATTGATTTTTGTTACAGTTGCCCCAACCAAGAATATATAGATGTAGCAATAAGCTATATAGCAATTGTACTTGTCCCAGAACCAGGACCACTGAAAGCTGCACCATCACCAAACTAAGCTCCTGCGGAGATCTCCCCAATGCAGCCTCCAACCCCATTGTCCCACAATATTTTTGACATCAACAATATCCACAATCTTAACTGCCCTAACTGCCTTAAGGCTGTCCAATTCTTTCTTGATAACAGACCCAACCAGTTCCTCTCCATCTGGCAGAACAGGGACTCACCCTTAACTTCACTTTTGGCTCCTTTTACTGTCTCCAGACCAAAGGTGTAGCTGTGGGCACTTACACTGGCCCCAGCTATGCCTTCCTTATCGTGGACTATGTGGAACTACCCATGTTTCAAACCTACACCAGTAACACACACATCTTCTCTGCTGTACTGACAGCTGCATTTGTGCTGCTTCCTGCATTGGTCATGCAAATCTCATCAATTTCATCAACTACTTCACCAACTTCCAACTTGCTTGGACCCTTTTTTTCTACCTTTGAACTTACTGAGTTTACTAAAAAATGTGTTATATTACATTACCACAAAAAAAAAGTTAAAGTGTGTTGGTCCGTTAGTAGAAGTAGTTAATCATAGTCTGGAAAAGCTGCCACTAATGTTCAGAGAATGCCTTATTATTGGAGTTTTACTGTATCTTCAATCTTAACTTTAAAGTTATGTGAGATCCAATAAGCATTTCAAATTCATGTCAAAAAATTAAGAATGTTTTATTTTTACATCAAGTCAGTGAACTTCAAAGTTAGTTTGGAAACCTATTTTATTTCCTTTGGAATTGAATAAATTCCTATTTGGAAAACAAATTACATTTATATAATAGCTACTAGATGAGATTGATGCTGGGATGTTGGCTGGGATGTGGGGTCTCTTGTCTGAGCTCTTTTGTACTTGCTATAATATAGATCTAAGTTCTTTGGGGGGAAAAAACTGGAGGGTTTCAGCATGGGGTGGTTGTATAAATTGTGAGATAACTCTGTCCCTCAAAATGCAGAAAGTAAGTCAGTCTTCATCACAGACCTAGAACGTGAAAGCGGTAGTTACGGTTAAAGTAGAGGCTAGCTGCTTCATATTGATTTTCTTTTTTTTTTAATTTTATTTTTTATTTGGGTAAGTTATTCTTCGCAAGTATTATGCAAACTTTTTTTTTACATGTATAACCTTCTCTGTTTTTATATATGTATAGATCTATAAGTATTTATACATTCACAAGTACACATTGAGATATAAAAAAATAATTAGGCACTTAACTAGATAATTATGTGCAGTTGTAATACCACTCTATTAGACTAAGTATTGATAATGGTTGTAAAAAATAGTAATAATAGTGGATTAATAATAATTTCCATGTATCTCTTCTGGACCATTTCTTTCTGGTCCAAAATACTGTATGTAACCCTATGTAGCTTCCATCATAGGTGTTTATATCTTAACTCGTTCATGTTTGCTCCTACCCACAAACATACTTATCCAATCCCTATGTACTTATTTACTTCATTTTATCATTTTTTTCCCTTTCCCAAATCTTTTCCTTTACTAGTGTTAATTCCCTGTTTTCCAAAAAAAAAAAGAAAATAGTCATTCGAACCAAGGGTGCTTACGTTAACACTATTACTATGTTGATGAGGAAAGTAGTATAAACCGTTAGGAGAGTCATCTAAAGTCTCACACATAAAAGTTGCTGGTGAACGCAGCAGGCCAGGCAGCATCTCTAGGAAGAGGTGCAGTCGACGTTTCAGGCCGAGACCCTTCGTCAGGACTAACTGAAGGAAGAGTGAGTAAGGGATTTGAAAGTTGGAGGGGGAGGGGGAGATCCAAAATGATAGAAGAAGACAGGAGGGGGAGGGATGGAGCCAAGAGCTGGACAGGTGATAGGCAAAAGGGATACGAGGGGATCATGGGACAGGAGGTCCGGGAAGAAAGACGGGGGGGGGGGGACCCAGAGGATGGGCAAGGGGTATATTCAGATGGACAGAGGGAGAAAAAGGAGAGTGAGAGAAAGAATGTGTGTATAAAAATAAGTAACAGATGGGGTACGAGGGGGAGGTGGGGCATTAGCGGAAGTTAGAGAAGTCGATGTTCATGCCATCAGGTTGGAGGCTACCCAGACGGAATATAAGGTGTTGTTCCTCCAACCTGAGTGTGGCTTCATCTTTACAGTAGAGGAGGCCGTGGATGGACATGTCAGAATGGGAATGGGATGTGGAATTAAAATGTGTGGCCACTGGGAGATCCTGCTTTCTCTGGCGGACAGAGCGTAGGTGTTCAGCAAAGCGGTCTCCCAGTCTGCGTCAGGTCTCGCCAATATATAAAAGGCCACATCGGGAGCACCGGACGCAGTATATCACCCCAGCCGATTCACAGGTGAAGTGTTGCCTCACCTGGAAGGACTGTTTGGGGCCCTGAATGGTGGTATGGTGGTAAGGGAGGAAGTGTAAGGGCATGTGTAGCACTTGTTCCACTTACATGGATAAGTGCCAGGAGGGAGATCAGTGGGGAGGGATGGGGGGGACGAATGGACAAGGGAGTTGCGTAGGGAGCGATCCCTGCGGAATGCAGAGAGAGGGGGGGAGGGAAAGATGTGCTTAGTGGTGGGATCCCGTTGGAGGTGGTGGAAGTTACGGAGAATAATATGTTGGACCTGGAGGCTGGTGGGGTGGTAGGTGAGGACCAGGGGAACCCTATTCCTCGTGGGGTGGCGGGAGGATGGAGTGAGAGCAGATGTACGTGAAATGGGGGAGATTGCGTCTAAGAGCAGAGTTGATAGTGGAGGAAGGGGAGCCCCTTTCTTTAAAAAAGGAGGACATCTCCTTCGTCCTAGAATGAAAAGCCTCATCCTGAGAGCAGATGCGGCGGAGATGGAGGAATTGCGAGAAGGGGATGGCGTTTTTGCAAGAGACAGGGTGAGAAGAGGAATAGTCCAGATAGCTGTGAGAGTCAGTAGGCTTGTAGTAGACATCAGTGGATAAGCTGTCTCCAGAGACAGAGACAGAAAGATCTAGAAAGGGGAGGGAGGTGTCGGAAATGGACCAGGTAAACTTGAGGGCAGGGTGAAAGTTGGAGGCAAAGTTATTTGCCTCCAACTGCCTGCAGCAGCTTTATATCTTTCTTCTGTTCCAAAAACAATACATGCCCCAAATAGAGAGTCTCAAAGTTCAGAGGTACCTTAACTAATGTTCTATGAATACCTTTCCAATATAAACTTAATTTAGGGCAATCCCAAAAAATATGGAAATGATTTGCCTACTTGGAGCCACACCTTCTCCAACATGTCACGTTTGTATCTTTATATTTTTCCTGGTATGGGGTCTTGAAGTATCTTATAATATTTTTCCAACAATGTTCTCTCCAAATCAAAGAGTTAGTCGAAGACCACTGAAAGCTGCATATTTTCCCCCAAGCCTCCTGTGAAAGTACCAACCCCGCTTCTTTCTCCCACTTCTCTTTAATATGTGATGTGTTTTCATTTTTGGCATGAAAGAGTGCATTATATAATCGAGAAATTGATTTACTTGGTATTGAACTGTAAGCCGAATTCAGAATCTTGAAAAATTCTAATTCTACTGTTGATAAGTCTGTATATCTATAATTCTGGTTAACATAGTGTCGTACTTGAAGGTACCTATAAAAAAAAAAGAAGTCATTGTGTTCTAGGCCATGCAGGGATTGAAAACTTTGTAATACTCTCTTATGTGTGAATGAGAGGTAGTTTGTAAGACCTTTCTTTATCCATAGTTCAAATCTTTTATCTCCTCTGCTAGGAAGGAATTCTGTGTCATATGCACACCATCTGAAAAGTTTTAACATGTTATTGATTCCACATGAATTAGCCACCTTCTGCCATACTTTTAATGTGAGATTTATCCAGTTTTTAAACTTTTCCAGTTGGGCCATCAATCCTTTGTCTGCTATTGAGGCCTGTAGAGGAACATTGTCAGTCAATCCAAATGCTATTTCCTTCCATCTAGCCTTATACTCCCTATTACACCAATATAACAGAGGGGTTATCTGTGAAGCATAAAAATAATTTCTCAAACAAGGAAGTGCCATACCTCCTTCCTTCCCTAACTGTAAGGTGTTAAATCGGATTATCATATTGATTTTCATGGAAGAATCAAAGATACTTTAGAAAAGTGAGTCAAAATGCATTAATTTAGGGAGCATTGTATGGCATGAAAATTCCTGTGGGCAGTTGGAATCCTTAAGCATGCAAATAAATTGTAAGGTCCATATATAGTTCATGCTTTGCAGTCATACTAATGTGTAATAGTGTCTATGTAGTAAGTTCAAACTGAGTCTTTGTTTTGCTTGACAGGATTTTTACCACCTATTACACCTCCGGAGAAGTTTTTCCTATCTCAGTTGATGCTGGCTCCTCCAAGGGAACTATTTAAGAAGACTCCCCGTCAGATTGCATGTATGGATGTTGGTAACATGCCTCAGTCTGTTGACATTAGTGGTTTGCAACTGGCCTTAGCTGGTGAGTGAAATTGTATACTCTTTAATGAAGCTGCAGTTGTTGTTCAATCACTTGCAGATCTTGCAAAGTCCAAACACTGAATTTTATTGTTGCCTCATCAGTGCACACGTTTTTTGCAACTAAAAAAAAGGTAGACTGCAGTTATCTGGTAAAATTGTTGTAGCTGATATATAATATCTAGAATTATTTTGAATAGATTCCAAGACACAGTAGCAATATGAAAAGAAACACATCTACTTCTGACCAGAATTGTTCAGAACTTGCTTTACTGTTTTAATCTGTCTTTGCTCATTTAGCTGCTCAACAAAATTGAAATTTCAGAACAACTGGTTGTCATATCTTGATGCTAAGGGCACCATGAATTCCTAATTGAAACAACAAACAGAAGTGATAAAGCTTTTGAGGACAATAAATTCTGTATGTATTATGAAGAGTAGAAAATGCTGATATAACATAGTCAAAGGCTATGGAGGCAGGGCCAATGACTGGGTTTACAGTTGACAGTCCATTATATTGTAAACAAAGCCAATTCACTTATGAAAACCGTTTAAATAGTAGCAGGAGCTACTGCAGTATTTCCCAACAAGGACAATGCTTCGAGAAAAATGAAACAGAGGGTTGTTACCTATGAATTATGTGCATAAAAGAAGAATTGCCCAATAGGAACAGCTCTTCAATACTGCAGCCTTTGCAACATGAATCCGTGCTTAAAAGCTGACCAAGATGACTTTTGAATCATTGTCTGTATATTTTTGAGTGTAATTTTTTATTTATCCTGCAGAGCGTCAGTCTGAATTACCTACACAGAGCAAAGCCAGTTTTCCAAGCATTCTCCCGGATCCTGATCCTGACTCCTCTAACTCTGGATTCGACAGTTCTGTAGCAACTCAAATCATAGAGGCTTTAGTGAGTGGACCAAGACCACCAATAGAAAGTAGGTGCTTTTAAATTGACATACAAGGAAAGACTAGAGTATTTGAGTTTCATTCATAAAATGTAAGTTCAACTTGGTCCAGAACTTTCAATTAATTTCTCTTATTAGCTTTTGTTATGGGAAGTTAATTAGCACTGAAGAAACACACACACAAAAGTTGCTGCTGAATGTAGCAGGCCAGGCAGCATCTATAGGAAGAAGTACAGTCGACGTTTCGGGCTGAGACCCTTCGTCAGGACTAACTGAAAGAAGAGATGTAAGAGATTTGAAAGATTTCATATCTCTTACTATCTCTTCTTTCAGTTAGTCCTGACAAAGGGTCTTGACCCGAAATGTCAACTATACCTCTTCCTATAGGTGCTGCCTGGGCTGCTGTGTTCACCAGCATTTTTTGTGTGTGTTGCTTGAATTTCCAGCATCTGCAGATTTCTTCATGTTAGCACTGAAGAATATGCAGTTTGGTGTGGGACTATATTAGCCATAATTTAAAAATGGCACCATCATAAGAGTTGATGTCATCTCATCTGCCTGGCAGATGCAGAGCAAGGGATGAAAGCAAAAGAGTGGTTTGGCTTTATTTCCATGCAAATGACTACTTATTCGGTGTGCCCAAAGTGATTTGCAGTCTAAACACAAAATAATCTGCAGATGCTGGGGTCAAAGCAACACTCAAAACACGCTGGAGGAACTCAGCAGGTCAGGCAGCATCCGTGGAAACGATAAGTCGATGTTTCGGGCCAGAACCCTTCTTCAAGACTGTAGAGGGAAAGGGCAGAGGCCCTATAAAGAAGGTGGGTGGAGGGTGGGAAGGAGAAGGCTGGTAGGTTCCAGGTGAAAAACCAGTAAGGGGTGGGGGAGGGGAAGCAGGGAGGTGATGGGCAGGTAAGGTGAAGAAGGAATAGGGGAAAACACAATGGGTAGTAGAAGGAGGCAGAACCATGAGGGAGGTGATAGGCAGCTGGGGGAGGTGGCAGATTGACATAGGGATAGAGGAATGGAGGGGGAGGGAATTACTGGAAGTTGGAGAATTCTATGTTCATACCAAGGGGCTGGAGACTACCTAGACGGTATATGAGGTGTTGCTCCTCCAACCTGAGTTTAGCCTCATCATGGCAGTAGAGGAGGCCATGTATGGACATATCTGAATGGGAGTGGGAAGCAGAGTTGAAGTGGGTGGCTACTGGGAGATCCTGTCTGTTATGGCGGCAGAGTGGAGGTGCTTGACGAAGCGGTCCCCCAATCTGCGTCGGGTTTCACTGATGTAGAGGAGGCTGCACCGGGGACACCGGGTGCAATAGATGACCGTACCATCACCGCCCTTATCAACTCCAGAGACCTTCCATCCTCAGCCGCTAAACTTATAATTCCCACACCGCGTACCGCTGGGTTTTACCTCCTCCCCAAGATCCACAAGCCGGACTGTCCTGGTAGACCCATAGTTTCTGCCTGCTCCTGTCCCACCAAACTTGTATCTGCCTACCTGGACTCCATTTTGTCACCCATAGTTCAGTCCCTCCCCACCTACATCCGGGATACATCCCATGCCCTCCACCTCTTCAATAACTTCCAGTTCCCCGGTCCCAACCGCTTCATTTTCACTATGGATGTCCAATCCCTATGCACCTCCATTCCCCATCAAGAAGGCCTCAAAGCCCTCCACTACTTTCTGAATAATAGACCTCACCAGTTCCCCACCACCACTACCCTCCTCTGGTTGGCGGAACTGGTTCTCATACTCAATAACTTCTCTTTTGGCTCTTCCCACTTTCTTCAGACTAAGGGTGTAGCTATGGAAACTCGCATGGGCCCTAGCCTCTTCGTTGGTTACGTGGAACAGTCTGTGCTCCAAACCTATTCTGGTACTGCTCCCCAACTTTTCCTTTGGTATATTGATGACAAAATTGGTGCTGCTTCCTGCACCCATGCTGAGCTCGTCAATTTCATTGACTTTACTTCTAACTTCCACCCAGCCCTCAAATTCACTTGATCTATCTCGGACACTTCTCTCCCCGTTCTCGATCTCTCGGTCTCCATCTCTGGAGACAGACTGTCCACTGACATCTTCTACAAGCCCACTGACTCTCATAGCTACCTCGACTATACCTCTTCCCACCCCACCACATGCAAAAATGCCATTTCCTATTCCCAGTTCCTCCGTCTCCGCTGCATCTGCTCCGAGGATGAGGCTTTCCGTTCCAGGACATCTCAAATGTCCTCTTTCTTTAAGGATTGTGGTTTCCCTTCTGCTGTCATCAATGATGCCCTCACCTGCATCTTCTCCATATCCTGCACTTGGCCCTCACCCCATCCTCCCGCCACCACAACAGGGGCAGAGTTCCCCTTGAGTTCCCCTTGTCCTCGCCTACCACCCCACCAGCCTCCGGATCCGGCATATTATCCTCTGCAACTTCCGCCACCTTCAACAGGACCCCACCACTAAGCACACCTTTCCCTCTCCATCCCTCTCTGCTTTCCGCAGGGATCGGTCCCTTCACGACTTCCTGATTCATACGTCCCTCCCCACGGATCTCCCACCTGTCACTTATCCCTGTAAGCGCAAGTGCTATACCTGTCCTTGCACCTCCTCTCTTGCCACCATACAGGACCCCAAAGAGTCCTTCCAAGTGAGGCAATACTTCACTTGTGAGTCTGTTGGGGTCATCTATTGCATCTGGTGCTCCCAGTGCAGCCTTTACATCAGTAAAACCCGACGCAGATTGGGGGACCGCTTCGTCGAGCCCCTCCACTCTGTCCTCCACAACAGACAGGATCTCCCAGTAGCCACCCACTTCAACTCTGCTTCCCACTCCCATTCAGATATGTCCATACATGGCCTCCTGTACTGCCATGTTGAGGCTAAACTCAGGTTGGAGGAGCAACACCTCATATACTGTATAGGTAGTCTCCAGCCCCTTGGTATGAACATAGAATTCTCCAACTTCCGGTAATTCCCTCCTCCTCCCTTCCTCTATCCCTATGTCACTCTGCCCTTCCCCCAGCTGCCTATCACCTTCCTCATGGTTCCACCTCCTTCTACTACCCATTGTGTTTTCCCCTATTCTTCACCTTTCCTGCCCATCACCTCCCTGCTTCCCCCCCCCCCCACCCCTTTATCTTTCCCCTTACTGGTTTTTCACCTGGAACCTACCAGCCTTCTCCTTCCCACCCTCCTCCCCCCCCACCTTCTTTATAGGGCCTCTGCCCCTTCCCTCTACAGTCCTGACGAAGGGTTCTGGCCCGAAACGCGACTCATCGTTTCCACGGATGCTGCCCGACCTGCTGAGTTCCTCCAGTGTGTTGTGAGTGTTGATTTGCAGTCTAAGTGTTTATATTCTGAATTACTTGCTCTCTGGGAATCTTACTCACACTTACTGAGGAAAATCAGTACGTAAAGAGTATTTGGCATCGGCTTCCAGATTGTGGACTATCGTGGGTTAAGCTGGTAATTTGATGGTCCTTTCCATCAAATTAGTAGGCAGTCACAATGCTTTCGTAGAAGTTGTTAAGGTAAGTAAATGGATTGTTGTCTTGAATTAAAAGATAGTTTTCATTTCCCTGGGCAGTAGTTACTGGAATAATTGGAAATTCAATACAATTATGATATTCCTTCGAGTTTCATAGGATGTGCTGGGGCCTTACACAAATTATAGGCAATTCCCAAGAAATTCCAGGCTAATGGACTTACCTTTTTTTTTGTTTTAGTGGAATAGTAAAAATAATCATGGTTTTTTTTTCCTGTGTGAAGGTCACTTTCGGCCAGAGTTTATTCGGCCTGCTCCTCCACTTCATGTATGTGAAGATGAGTTAGCTTGGCTAAACCCAACAGAACCTGACCATACAATCCAATGGGATAAAACCATGTGTGTTAAAAACAGCACTGGGGTGGAAATTAAGCGGATCATGGCAAAGGCTTTCAAGAGTCCATTGTCTGCACAGCAACAAACACAGGTAATTTCAAGTAAAGCAGCTGGATCATTTGGACTTTTGGTAAAACCCATAACCAATATTCTGACTGCCAATGCCATGTGGTGAACTTTGGTATCACCTTCACCAATAAGAGACAACTCTAATGACAAGATGGTATCTGATAAGAAAGGTGGGAAAGATGGTCATTTTAATAGAGGTTTAAATCTTGTATTGGGGTAAGTAGATGAAAGGTAGTGAATTTCTTGTGGTTAGGGTAGTTGCCTGTAACGATATATCCCCACATCAACAAAAAAAATAGACCAAATTAGAATTAGCTACGGGCTAGTTTTGTATATTGCTTAAGGAAATGTGATCATTTGTCCAAATCATAGTATGTTTGAGTTAAACATTCGTTGAAAGTGTGAAATAACTCCTAAGCTTCAATATCTAGAGAAATCAGCCTCCTATGGGATGGGAAAGAGACTGTCCATACAAAATCAGTTAAATTAATAACATCAATAGATGGTGTTTATTGTGAATTAGAATGAAGGGACAAACATTTAAAGGGAAAATAGTATACAAAAAGCACAGAACTGGTAACTGGGAGATGTACAAAGTATTATAAATGTGGATGAACAGGACTAGGAATAGAATCTAGGAATTAACCGATCTTTGTAGGAGTAAAAAAGATCAGGGCCACTGTGTGCTCTTCTGCCTGCTAACTCGCCCCCACCTGCTGGTCAGTGATAGCTTAGCGTTTATTGGTTGTATTTATGACTCAAGCTGTTTAATATAATAATTCTCTGTCATCTAGAGCACAAAACACTAGGTCCATCATTGAAGTACTGAGGCTTTATACACTCTTGGTGGTGGTGGCATCCATTAGTCTCGTGAGACCATGGATCTGCGCCTGGAAAGTCTTCCTTCAGTCTGTCTCTCCAGGGCGCAGGCCTGGGCAAGGTTGTATGGAAGACTGACAGTTTCCCATGCAGGAAGTCTCCCCTCTCCACGACACCGATGTTGTCCAAGGGAAGGGCAAGAGCCGATACAGCTTGGCACCAGTGTCGTCGCAGGAGTTGCCAAAACGAGGTTGAAGGCAGCGTCAGACTGCCTTAGGGACTCCAGCTCCACAGTTGTGCTCAGGGTTTACTCCCGAAGCCTTTCCCATGAGTGGGTATGGCTGCAAGGCAGTGGTTTGAAATCAGAGTTTTCCCTCTCTTAGATGGACTGCCTTCCCGGGCTGACGAGCTCCATCTACCTGAAGCACTGGTTTTAAGGCGCAGGGACCCGCCTTCGCCCCTTCTCCTGTCAGTAGAAATAGTTCCGCCGGGCTTAGAGGCTAAGCCACACGAGAAGGCCAGGAGTTGGGGACAAGCTCCCACTATCTAAAAATGCTCTTCGCGGCATGTGCCTCAAATAGCCTCTGACATAACACATCTAAGAGTGTTATGTCAGAGGCTATTTGAGGCACATGCCATATTTCAGACAAGTCCTTTTGCTTTTGGGAAATCAAAATTTTGCAAATACTCACAACCTTAAGTAAAAACACTCAGGAATTTGAAGACCCTTTGTTAGAATGGGTAAAAGAGAAATTAGTTAGCAGGTTAGAAAGGATGGGAGAGGGATGCATAGGAGAAAGAGAATATCTGATCTCCTCGTGCTCTTGAGTGTGTTTAAAAGATCTCAGACACTATTTCAAAGAGTGTTGATATCTTTATGTCCTACCCTCTAGCTGTTATGCATTGCTGTTTGTGAGAGCTTTCTTTGTGCATACGTGAGATATAATTCTCACACGATAGCATTGATTATTCTTCAGAGGTACTGGGTTGTAAAAGATCAAAGGTATCGGAGTCACGAGCATGCCTCATCTCTTTATCCTTGGAAAATTGCTGGCTCTGTAAATAAAAATAACCAGAAGGAAATTAATACTAAGTAAGGGGCCGACTTGTTGCAAACAGAATAACAGTAATAGGAAAAACATTGACACCAAAGACGGACGCATCTCCAGTACAAATTTCTGTTCCAGATTTTAGAGTATATGAAAATATTGTGCATGTCCTGACATTAATCTTGATTCAGGAAATGTTTTTTTCAGTTTGGAATATCATACATGCCAGTTCTCTGTATGAAAATTGAGAGGAAATCCCAGGAATGAGACATCTGTTATCATGAAATTACTAAAATGCTTTTATACTTTCTATAAAGGGAATTAGCTGGAGGAAACAATATCTGGAAAAAGGTTTCTGCTTAGTGGAGTAGACTTCATTTTAAGGGCATTGATGGAACTAAGAAAGTAGATGGGCTGATTGCATACCCAGTCATGTAGAGCGATATGGCTATCAATGAAAAATGGCTTAAGAGGTTAGGGATGGTTTCTGGTTACAAGGTTTAAGGCGAGATTTTAAAATAGTCATTTTATCAGTTATAGCAACATAATAACAATGTAGTAAGGATTATGTGCTTAAAAATAAATCAACATGAAGCCCAACGCAGTTGAGCTGAGGGAGGGAAAAAGCAATCACACTGTTGGGAATAAATGAAGATTAGACTCTGTCATCTAAACAGTTTGAGAGAAAAATGAGAAAGGTATAGGCAGATTTTAAAACATTAGGGAAGTGGTAAATGATTTCAACAATCCTGCAAACTGTGAAAGTCAGAGTTGGCAGCACCTTTAAAACCCATAGTCACAATTTCAGCAAGAGAAGGGGCAGTTCTAAACTTGATTTAAGGAATTGCACCTGGAAGGGCCATTGGTAAAAACTGTAATGGAGCTCGATCTAATATGGCTTTGGGGAAGGACAGATGGACCAGGAGTCGGTTGTTAATTGAGGTACATCGACTTTTTCCAGACTGACAGATAACTTGGCAAAAATGGAGTGAGAATAGCTACTGTAAAATGTTAGTATAAAAACAAAGACAATATTTGAGGGATAGAGGTTTGAATATTACTACAAAGGAAAAGCCTGGAGTTCCCAGATCTGAATCTTTCTGCATGTCTGGTAGCATGTTGGATAGGATAAGGCAAAACAAAAGGTAAATGGGTCTGATAGCAAGAGCTCATCAATATAGAATACCTGGAAGAATATTGAAAGTGTAGGGGTGAAATTAATAAAAAAAAAAGGAAGTGCATGAAAAATATATTGGCAAGTAAAATCAAGGCAAACCTGTTTTAAATATCGTTCAAAAGACGAACAGAATCTAATGGGTGTATGTGGGCAAAAGGCGGATTGATTCTAAATGAATACTTTACACCATTCTTGATGAAGAGGACAGTAATGTGGACATTGAAGGTAGAAGAAGAGAGAAATATTGTGTATAATAAGCAGTGAGAGAAAAACAATATGGTTTACAATAATTGATAGCTTGTAAATTGCCAGCTTCAAAAAAAGAATCCGTGGATACTGGAAATCCGAAATAAAATCTAAGATTGTAGATTTAAAAATTTGGCAAGTCAGGCAGCATCTGTGGAAAGAGAAACTGCTAACATTTCAGGCCTGGAACCTTCATTAGAAAAGAGAAATGAGGTGGTGGGTAGAATAAAGGAAATTCTGATTGAACATATTGTATTCTAAAAAAATAGACTGAAAGCTGTTAATGTGGCACTGTTGTGGAAGAATGGAATAAGTATACATTCAGTATATTCCAGTAGGCCTAATGTATTAGATAGGAAAATTACTGGGAAAAATTATAAATGGCCCTTGCCAGTCTTCATTTTAAGTGACACAGATTAATGATTCCTAGCTGTTTTTTTTTTAATGATAATTGTGTCTTACTAACTCGTTTGAAACTTTGGAGGTTTCAAGGAGGATAGAGGAGCATAATGTATGTGGATTTTCTCAGATTTGCACAAACCAGGCTGATCAGAACAGTTCATGTCCGTGCATTTTTCCACGCTGCCTCTGTATGATGCTGTGGAGTGTAAACCAGGCAGGTGGATGAAGTAGCTTTCTTTTTGCTGGGCTCAGAATGATGTGTGTGGAAGCTGAAAATCTGTTGGCTGCCTGATTTCCCCTAGCTGTTGAAGTGAAAAATAAGGAAGTTCCTGCATAGAAATATGCATCTGCTTCCTCTGACTCTAAATGTTCTAAAAATTATCCAGCTGTCTAAGAATATTAATACAGTTCAAAGAAATGGAGAGTGGCATATAAAGAATAAAGAAAAGGCAGAAAGTGACGGGCAGTGATAAACCACGTCTCTCAAACATGGTAGCATTCAAAATGCAAAAGAAAAATCACACTGGTTAATTAATTTGGACTAGCCAGTATCAGGTTATGCAAGGTAAACTTGTAGGGCTAATCATTATCAAAATTTTAAGGATAAAGGCAGTGGTTTTTGAAAATCACCTGTTAGGATATCATAGTAGAGACTAATGATTTGGAAAATGCCACATTTGTACTAAGGTATTTGAAGCATGAAGGAAAACAATGGGAGTAAAGAGAACTATTTCCCATCGGAATGTTACAGATGGTGTTTCCTTGAGCTGCTATTAATCTGGATATGGAAACTGAAGGATTGAAAGCTATAACCAGTAAATAATAACATTCAATAGGAAATAAAAATGCAAAGTGACCTTTGTGTGAAATGGTATCATTAATAGTAGAAAGACTGGAAAAATGTAATCTACACTGTTTGTATCTGGGGGCATAGAATATTTAAGCAAAAGTTAAGGTTCATTAAATTGATCCAAGAAATTCAAAATTTTTGAAGAAAGGTTATGTAATGGTAGGTGATTGGATGTTTAAGAAGTAGACAATTTACATTGGCATGCAAAAGTTTGGGCACCCCAGTCAAAATTTCTGTTACTGTGAATAGTTAAATGAGTAGAAGATGAACTGATCTCCAAAAGTCATAAAGTTAAAGATGAAACATTCTTTTCAACATTTTAAGCAAGGTTAGTGTATTATTTTTGTTTTGTACAATTTCAGTGTTGGGGGAAAAAAAAGGAAAGGAGCACCATGCAAAAGTTTGGGCACCCCAGGAGATTTGAGCTCTCAGATAACTTTTACCAAGGTCTCAGACCTTAATTAGCTTGTTAGGGCTATGGCTTGTTCACAGTCATCGTTAGGAAAGGCCAGGTGATGCTAATTTCAAAGCTTTGTAAATACCCTGACTCCTCAAACCTTGTCCCAACAATCAGCAGCCATGGGCTCCTCTGAGCAGCTGCCCATCGCTCTGAAAATTAAAATAAATGATGCTCACAAAGCAGGAGAAGGCTATAAGAAGATAGCGAAGCGTTTTCAGGTAGCCTTTTCCTCAGTTCGTAATGTAATTAAGAAATGGCAGTTAACAGGAACGGTGGAGGTCAAGTTGAGGTCTGGAAGACCAAGAAAACTTTCCAAGAGAACTGCTCGTAGGATTGCTAGAAAGGCAAATCAGAACCCACTTATGACTGCAAAAGACCTTCAGGAAGAGTTAGCAGACACTGGAGTGGTGGTTCACTGTTCTACTGTGCAGCAATACCTGCACAAATATGACCTTCATGGAAGAATCATCAGAAGAAAACCTTTCCTGCGTCCTCACCACAAAATTCAGCGTCAGAAGTTTGCAAAGGAACATCTAAACAAGCCTGATGCATTTTGGAAACAAGTCCTGTGGACTGATGGAGTTAAAATAGAACTTTTCGGCCGCAATGAGCAAAGGTATGTTTGGAGGAAAAAGGGTGCAGAATTTCATGAAAAGAACACCATTCATGTTAAGCACGTGGGTGGATTGATCATGCTTTGGGCTTGTGTTGCAGCCAGTGGCATGAGGAACATTTCACTGGTAGAGGGAAGAATGAATTCAATTAAATACCAGCAAATTCCAGAAGCAAACATCACACCGTCTGTAAAAAAAGCTGAAGATGAAAAGAGGATGCTTCTACAACAGGATAATGATCCTAAACACACCTCAAAATCCACAATGGGCTACCTCAAGAGACGCAAGCTGAAGGTTTTGCCATGGCCCTCACAGTCCCCTGACCTAAACATCATCGAAAATCTGTGGATGGACCTCAAAAGAGTAGTGCATGCAAGATGGCCCAAGAATCTCACAGAATTAAAGCTTTTTGCAAGGAAGAATGGGCAAAAATCCCCCAAACAAGAATTGAAAGACTCTTAGCTGGCTACAGAAAGCGTTTACAAGCTGTGATACTTGCCAAAGGAGGTGTTACTAAGTACTGACCATGCAGGGTGCCCAAACTTTTGCTTCGGCCCTGTTTCCTTTTTTGTTATTTTGAAACTGTAAAAGATGGAAATAAAATATTAAAGAAATGTGCCATCTTTAACTACATGCCTTTTGGAAATCTATTCATCTTTTACTCGCTTAGCTATTCACAGTAACAGAAATTTTGACCGGGGTGCCCAAAAGTTTGCATGCCCCTGTAACTAAAAATTACTTAATGGACTAAAAAACAATGATTTTATTCCAAGTGGTTAGAGTGCATAATTGTCTTCAAACCATTCAAGGAAATGTAATGGATTTTTGTAACAGGTGTAACTGTTTGTAAAATTGGAATATTAAAGCATTAAGGGAAGTGGGCAACAGTGTGGAATGAGATGTGCATCTTGGATTGAAATTACAGAGACTGAGTTATGGGTCGGGGGAGGTTGGGAAAACATAGGGGGAAAGGGAAGATAACTGAATTCATCTTTACCTCTCCAATCTATTTCTATAGTTTTGTGCATGAAAACAATTTGCATTTTATAGCTAGTAAATTGTCCCATTGCATTTCACAGAACCAGTTAAATTTGACACGAATGCACGTCTGTATAGATGGCCAAAAGGTTTTTGTCAAAAATGCATGTCTTAACGTCTTGGAGACTAGAGAAGGTTGGAAGGTTTTGGAAAGGAACTCTGGGTTTGGCACCTAGGAAGCTGAAGGCAGTTACTAGTACTGGGGGAGTGTGTTGTATGTGTGTGATAGATGAGATCAGCAAAGGGATTACAATAGTATATTTGTATACATTCAGTATACATGTACAAATTTCTAGCACTTGTTTGAACTGTCAATTTAGAATATTCTGTATTAAATTTTAAGAAATTATTTAAAATAATTTCAATGTAGCTTGGGTTTATGCATAATTAACTAGAACAGTTTTCAGAATAATTGCAGTAAGCTACTTGTGGAAAAATCTAAAGTGTACATTGAGAATGTTCTCTTCCGTTTTCTATATATGGTTAACTGGTTTATTCATTTGAGAACTGCTGAAAAATTATTTCCGTATGCATTAATGCTAGTTCTAATAGTAGTTATTAACGGATCTATCATTTGACACTATCTCTGCAGATTGGCACACATCAGTACTGCTTCTAAGTAACAACAAGTCTTCTTTCTATTGTTCTAGCTCCTTGGTGAATTAGAAAAAGATCCAAAACTAGTTTACCATATTGGACTGACTCCTGTCAAGCTGCCTGATCTGGTAGAAAATAACCCTTTGGTGGCAATAGAAATGTTATTGAAGCTAATGCAATCAAGCCAGATTACAGAGTATTTCTCTGTACTTGTAAATATGGATATGTCTCTTCATTCAATGGAAGTTGTAAATAGGTGAGTTCTGTGCTTTGTTTTTTTCCCCCAATGTTAGCATTGCCCTACTCAGGATTGAGGGAACTACCCTTTACATTCCTCAGAATGTGCAAACTTGAGTATATTGACTGGCATCTTGTACTGTAAGAGGTTTATTTTACAAATGTTCTGTTGATTACTCTGTTCCCATTAAGCCTTCATTTGACATTTACAGAAGTAATTCATTTGATGATGGAAGTTTGATTTTTAAAATGACAATTGCTTTTAAAATTTAATTAATCTGTCAACATGAAAAATGCTTAAATTCTAGTTTGATTTACTGTCAAACTCTGTGGCCAGGTTTGACTTTCATCTTAACTTAAATCTGGTCCTTTCTTACTTGGTATCACACATGCTCACTTACGGGTCAGTAGATAGCTGGGGATTTTTTTTTTGATGAAAATTAGTTACTCGTGATATAGTGTTCTGGTTTTGAAACTGATTACTCTTCTTGCTTGCTTTTTAGGTTAACCACAGCTGTTGATCTTCCTCCAGAATTTATTCATCTGTATATTTCAAACTGTATCTCCACTTGTGAACAAATTAAGGATAAATACATGCAGGTAAATAACTTGTTTCTGTATTATTGATTTTTTTTTGTAATTAGTTGCCATTTAATGTGTTAGCCTTTATAAATTGTATTTATATTATTGTGTATTATTTGAGAACAGATTCTTTGTTGTACATGTAACAGCAGGGTTGGCCGGCTTTGGGGCAAACCACAGTGGGTATGAAATAGAATAATTTCTGCTGCCCCTTTGAGTAGTTTGCCTAGGACTGAAACTGGTAGGTTCTACTTGCAGCATGCATCATTAGTGGATTTTTTGAGTTATCTATGTGGATTAATTTATACCTTTAATCTTTTTCTGATCTGTTATTCTTTTCTGCAGCCCCCCTCTGACCGACACACAAAATCAATATTTTGGAATTCTTTTCTTTGTAGAATTATGTAAAGCATCAAGACCTAAATATAAGAAGTAGCAGAAGTAGGCCGTACTGACCCTTGACCTAGACAGAGCTCTAATCCCTGGATTCTCTAGATTTCCAAACATCTATCTTTCATACCTTGCATATGCTAAACAATAAAGCATGTGTATTGTTCCTAGGCAGGGAATTCCAACCTTTTTTGATGAAAGTTTTCCTTTTGGTGTTTAATTGGCTGGTTCCTTGTGCCCTAGTCACAGCATTAATTAGTTCAAATCTTTCCAGGCTATATGTTGTACCTAGGGTTCAGAATCTTGCTTGTTGATTTCAATATAACATTTTCTTCTGAACCTATTGCATCTTTAAAATAGCTCTTCCAGCTCCACTATTGATCAATTCTATTTCCCAAATATAGTTTAACTTTGTATGCACTTCAGTTTGTCATGTGCTGTAAATTTTACCTCAGTGGAAAAATATTAGGACGCAGAAATGAGCACCTTTGTACAGGTACATCTTGGGCAACTACTAAAGATGGAGCAATCAAAATATTCGGATGACCTAAATCAAGAAGCACAGAGATGCACCATAAGGCTAGAGAAACCTTGTGGTACAGGGAGGGATGAAGCCGTGGCTATATTTGAAAACTAAAGTACGACTTAAGGCAGGATATTGTGTTTGGGTCAACATGATGGGTTAACAGCATTTTATGCAAATTCTGATGTAGACAACAATTGGATATTTAAGTTTAAAGATAATTTATCATTTGTAATTTTGTGTAATAAAGAAAATCAGATTAATTGTATTAGGCATGCATTGCTCTGTGGTGAAAAGTAAGCTATGTGATAAACTATGCACCACTGTTGCATCATGTATAAACAAATTCTTTTATCTTTTAGAATCGCTTGGTGCGCCTTGTATGTGTCTTCCTCCAGTCTTTAATCAGAAACAAGATAATCAATGTCCAGGACTTGTTCATTGAAGTGCAGGCCTTCTGCATTGAGTTTAGCCGAATACGAGAAGCAGCTGGCCTATTTAGGTTACTGAAAACACTGGATACTGGAGAAAATCCTCCGGAAGCAAAATCATCAAAATAAAGGAAGGCAATATTCACAACTTAAGACAGGAATACATTTAGAAATATTTCTGTGATTTCGGTGTACCACTGGAAAAATAACTACTTTTGTTTCAAAACCATAAGGCTTTCTTAAGCAGCAAGTTTGCCCAAATGGGACCTGATTTATTTTCTTGTTATACAAGTATACAAACTGATACTGATTAGCATCTTAAACATATTTTGGTAGGCTAGAGTTATATAGCAATGAACATCACTTTGCTGACTTCTATATCATTTGGGGTAGGATGTACTTTCTTTAAAAGAACACAACTAGTTTATTTCGTAACACCATATGTATAAACACAATGCAAGTTATCACATTCATCTAATGACTGAAAGCTCATAAAGTATTAAAGTAATAGAGAGTGAACTTGAAATTTGAAACTTCATATTGATTATAAAAGTTTTATTTAAATTAAAATGCTGTAAATTGAAGCACCATATACTTATTTGTTGATATTTTTATTGAGAGATAGAAATTGCTAATCTAATTTTCAGGTCACCCTGATGAAATGCTTATATTCTTGTAGGAATTTCACCCAAATTTTAGGTTGCCAACAATAGCACTCACACCAATTACCTGACATAGGAAAGTGCAAATCATACTTATTAGTGATTTTTGGAAACATTACACTTGTATTTTAATTCATCAGGATCTGGGCGTCACTTAAAAGGGTAAGTTGCCTAACTGGCTTGATGGTGGTGTGCCTTATGGTGGAAGGGCTTGCACAAAGCATTTGAGGGGTTGTTTTCATCCACTTATCCCACAGATAATGAGTATCATGAGTTTTAGTTGTCTGAATAGCCTCGGAATAAAACTACACAGGCAACCCCTCTCACTCATACCCTCCTCCTCTCCCCCCCCCCCCAACATTACGGTAATTTGGAAAACAAATTTCACTCTTACAGAATCTGTAAATTACTATCCAAAAATGTGACATACAGAATAAAATTCATCCATATTGATTTTTTTTCTGACATTGAGGATCCACAGGAGTCATGAGCAGCTCCTTAAAGTAATCACTTGGCCTTTACTCCAGTAAGTCACTGAGCGTTAACCTATTATTCCCCTGAATTACTACACCATCTTTCTTCCATCCTCAAATTCCATCCCTTTTCCTGATATAATCTCTTCCTTAACCCTTTCCTAATCCACGAGACTTAAGTGTCAGAGGAAATGCCTCACGGATGGTCTGTGTGGTAGAGCTGCACTCTCAGACATCTGGTCACGTGTCCTCAGGCTGGTGGATTTATAAGGCTGCACTTGGAGTATTCTGGACGATTCTTGGTCCCTTCTCTAAGAAAGGATGTAATGGCATCAGAGAGGATCAAGAGGAGGTTCACGAGAATGATCCTGGGTTGACATGTGAGAAGCATTTGACACATCTGGGCCTGCACTCGTAGGAGTTTGAAACCTATTGAATATTGTAAGGCCTAGATAGAGTGGACATGGAGAGGATATTTCCCTTAGAGAGGGAGTCTGGGATCAGAGGCTACAGCCACAGAGAATAGAAGGATGTCCCTTTCGAACAAAGATGTGGAATTCCTTTAGCCAGAGGGTGATGAATCTGTGGAATTCATTGCCACAAGTGGCTGTTGAGGCCAAGTCATTGGGTATATTTAAAATGGAGGTTGATAGGTTCTTGATGTGGTACTTGCCAAAGGTTATAGGGAGAAGGTCGAATGAAGTTGAGAGGGATAATAAATCAACCATGATAGTGGGACAGCAGACAATGGGCTTATTGGCCTCATTCTGGTCATGTGTCTTATGGTCTAAACCTTTTGTCTAATTTCTATGTACCTTTTAAAATATATTTTAAATGCTGCAACTATCTATCTACATCCTCTGAAAGCTTATTCCATGTATTACCATCTTACCTGGAGAAAGTTATTTGTCAGGTCCCCTTTAAGTCTTTCCCATCTCACTTTAAAATTATGCCCTCTAGTTTCAGACTTCCCTACTCTGTACCATTAGAAGGTGGCCCAAAACAGTATTGGGGAACGAACACCTCATCTTCCATCTTGCCAAAATGCTGCCTTCTGGACTTGATACTGAGTTCAACAACTTAAGTTAACTCTATTTTTGTCTATATTTATCACCCATCTGTGACATTAGCTCAGTTTTTCCCGCTGTTTTTGTCTCTGGGAATTGACATGGCCAGTTGGCTATACCCTGTTTTTTCTAACCTTGTTTATCCATCTTTGTTCTCACTCTACAGCTCACATTCATTCATTGATCAAATAACCTTTTTTTGCAGCATATCCCCATGATCACCCTGCTCTTACTCCATCAAAGACATCCTCATCCTCTCACCCTCTCTGCAGCTTAACAATCTTGTCTCTCCCCCAGTTCTGCTGAAGAGTCTTCTACCTGAAAAGTTGACTTGTTTCTTTTCTCATAGATGTGGCCTGTCCTGTTGAGTATATCCAGTACTTTGTTCTTTCTTTTGGATTTCCTGCATTTGTAACCTGTTATTTTAACAATAGTAATTAATGATCATGTAGAATACCTGATTAAATCCAGTTAAAATCACTATTTCCAAAGAGTTTATTGTCCATATTTTCAATAACTTTTTCACTGCCATAGGCAGTGATTGGAATACCATTCATTTTATCTTGTGGCTGTAGCTTCTTGCACAATACAGCACACTTTTGCAGCATAGCCACTATCATTAATGCACCATGACTGCACTGCATACTACCTACAAACTCTACCACAGCAATTTGCTAAGCTACCTTAGCACCCTCAGCAATAATGAAAAGACTAACAGTGTGTTCAAGCTATCCTGTAACTCAAATGCTGCTGTGGAAATATATTGCCATTGTTGCAGATTTTTGAATCAAAGGTCTACCAAACATTATGAGAATAAAGGCATCCGTTAGTCTTGCATGGATCTGCACCTGGAAAGTCTTCACTCTCCAGGGCGCAGGCCTGGGCAAGGAGAATAACCTTGTATCATTTCTACTTGGAGTGCAGCAATTCAATTGTGGCTCAATGGCAAGTCATGATAAACAAAGTTGGCTTCACCAGTGGCATCCAAAGAGAGAGGAGTAGGAACACAGCCTATTACCTCTGGTCCTTGAGCTCAAAGAAATTGTGGGTTACACAAAGTAATTTTTCCAAAACTTTGAAGATTTCTGAGGTCATGGAGCATAGAATAGTAACATTCAGATCCCAAGATCATTGCTGCTGAGATGAAAAGAAATCTAGAGATGATCACTGTCATCTATTACAATCTGTTGGATGTGATGGTGTACTGAAGTGGCATGTCCATTATTTCACCTTGAAGCTAGGTTGGTAGAGAAAATGGTTGAAAACCCCCATCAAAGTGACAGTTGAGCAATATTAAGACACTAGCTAAAGAATATCAAAGATATTCTTTGGTTGAATGATGTTTGAACATTTAGAAGTATGGATCATTTGAGGCTAGGAGCAACATGCTACAGGCACACGTTTAAAATAATGTGATACTATTAAGTAAATCTTTCAAACTAAGATAATTCTTTATTGGATATAAGTTTGCTTTAATACATATTTGCAAAAGTAAATGGCACAAATGGAACTGGCCCAAGCAGTGGACAGAAGCTTTGCTGAGAGCCAGCATTGAAGACTACCATGTGATAGAGGAGACAGCTAAGGAAGACAATGACAATGTAATGAACCCACACATTAATAATTTACTAGATCCATTAAGGCTCTTTTTTAAAGCAAAAGCCTGGGTCAATTCCAAAAGTTGCTCCTGTGTGTACATTTACTGAACAGCAAATGTTAAAAGTCAACCTGAAAAATAATTGCTGAAATATTAAAATAACATCTAAGATCATTGGGGATGTTCAACAAATTTTTAAGTGCTTGAATTCAAATACAGTTGCAAGAAACAATTTTGATAAATTGTAAATATATTGAGTGGTAATTGGAACAAATTTTTTCTTTGGGGAAGAAAAAAGGATGAAATAGCTACACTTTTTGGTGAACATTATATTTATTATCAGCAGACAAATCTGGATGAAGATATGAAGTGGGGAGTTAAATGCTCTTACTCAATAGGGAACAGTGATGCTGGAACAAATATTTCTTCAACAAAAAAGACCTCTACTGATCCTGATCCTATAGAGCCAGTAACCAGATAGAATATTCCATGCAATTAAAGAGTGATCCTAAACCAAATTAGATTCTTATCAAAGATGATCTAACCATCCTTTCCTTCAGTAGAATCAAGACCACTGAAGCAACAAAATGTTAAGCAATGGAAATAAGTTGTCAAAGTTTATCCTTTCTACTCTTCCTCAAAGTACACTTGTTTACGATAATGTAAAAGTTTACTTCTGCTGCAACTGTAAGTGGGAAACGTACAACTGCTAGTGGACATTTAGCTGAAATATCTGTGCCACATTGCCAATTAAGTCTGTATTCTTTATAGTACTAATATCTGAGTAACTTTTTCAATAAATGCATCATAATAATATATTATAATATTGCAGAAGGTCTGATGAGTTTTCACTCTTATTTTGATTATAACAAAAAGGAATTAAGTGCAAGTTAACCATATAACCATTACAGCACAGAAACAGGCCATGTCGGCCCTTCTAGTCCATGCCGAACCCTTACTTTCACCTAGTGCCACCGACCTGCACTCAGCCCATAACCCTCCATCCCTTTCCTGTCCATATAGCTGTCCAATTTAACTTTAAATGACAACATTGAACCTGCCTCAAACACTTCTGCTGCAAGCTCGTTCCACACAGCTACCACTCTCTGAGTAGAAGTTCCTCCTCATGCTACCCCTAAACTTTTGCCCTTTAACTCTCAACATGTCCTCTTGTTTGAATCTCCCCCACTCTCAATGGAAAAAGCCTATCCATGTCAACTCTATCTATCCCCCTCATAATTTTAAATACCTCTATCAAGTCTCCCCTCTACCTTCTACGTTCCAGAGAATAAAGACCCAACTTGTTCAACCTTTCTCTGTAACTCAGGTGATGAAACCCAGATAATATTCTAGTAAGTTGTGGGAGGTCAAAATTCAGGTCCAATTATTTTGAATTCCCACCTTTATTTGCAAGAAAATATTTACTGTAAATGATAAGCTGTTCCCAAATTTGTAGTTCATTGCTAAATTGAACACTGCATTCCATTATATCAAGAATCTACAAACAAGAATGAATTATAATCTTTCAGCAGCATTAATTGAGGAGCAACAACCTTAACAACATGTATATAGTGCCAAGTAGTCCAAGTAAAGCGAGTTTTTTCTGCTTCTAGACTTCTTTCTTTGTAATCATAATTTTCACATGTGGACTGAAAGTAGCCTGTTCTATTCAGCAGGAGATCTTTTCAGCCTTAATGTACATTTGCACTAAAGTTGTAATGTTGGTTTAAATATTCTATCCTCAGGTACCATGAGGAATACAACACTCACTCAGACAGATTGATCTCATTATTTTCTAACAGTGATGAGTTTTATATTTGTGTATTTCTTGTCTGTTTCTTATTACTTTTCCAAATGCACACCACATAACAAGAATTAGGAGGAGTAGACCATCTGGCCCATTGAGTCTGCTCTGCTATTCAGTAAGATCGTGGACTCAGCTCTATCTCCTTGTTTTTTTACCCATAACCCTTAATTCCCCTACCATGCAAAAATATATTCACTGAGGTGCCTCTACTGCTTCTATTGGCAGAGAATTCCACAGACTCACTACTCTGGGGAAAAACAGTTTCTCCTCATCTCCATTCACCCCGTGGAAACAATTTACCTACCTCTATCTTATAAAATGATGAAAAGGATAAATATGTTTCTCTCTCATTCTTCTCAATTTCAGTGTGTATAGCCTCCGGCAACTGGATCTCTTTTTGTAGGCCAACCCTAACATCAAGAATGGTGGAACCCACATTCTAAATTGCTTATGTAACCAAGGGAGGGTAAAATAGGAAAATGAAAAGCTATGCTGGAATTTACACTTGCACTTAATGACTAGAAATGTGTAAATCAGGAAAAAAATACAATAAAAATACATAGTTCAAAACATGTTTATTGCATGCATACAATTCACTAATGGCCTGGTCTCCAAAACCTTGAAGAATCCCATGGTTATTTTCAGTCATTTTGACCTTAGAACTTTTACGAGTAACATTTTAAACTGCAGCCAGCTAGGCAGTCACTATTAAAATGGCAGACTGAAGCAAATTCCACTAAATGAGTTCCAGGCATATAGCTTTATGCTGAACTTCTCACAACAAATCTTCTTGAATTTTTTCTTTTTCTTACCTGCCAGATCCATCTCATACCCTCCCTTTGCCCTCTGATTTACCTCTTAAATTGTTTTCTTTTTTATATAGTTATCATGAGGTTCATTTGTCCCTGACCTCTTAAACCCAATATATGCTTCCTCCTTTTTCTTAATTGGAGCCTCAGTACCCCTCATCAGCCAGGATCCCTAAACTTGCCAGTTGACTCTTCACCTAACAGGAACATGTTATTCAAGGACTCTTAATATCACATTCTTAAAAGACTTCCACCTGTTATTCATTCCTTTCCCTTCAAACTGGCTCACTTTCAATTCTGTCAAAATAAACCCTGCTCCAGTTTAGGACACAATCCTGTGGACTTGTCCTATTTTTTCCATAAGTATCCTAAAACTAATAGAATTATGGTCACTAGAGCCAAAGTACACCCTGACTGCCACTTCTGTAACTTGTCCTATCTCGTTCCCTAAGAGAAAGTCCAGTATTGCACCCTTCTAAGTCAGGTTTTAGAAGATAGTACACACAACAGTACTGCCCTTCAGCCCACAATGTTGTGCTGATCTTTTAACCTACTCCAAGGTCAATGTAGACTTTCCCTCCCACATAAACCTCAACTTTTCTTTCATCCATGTCCACTTTATACTAAATCAGGAAAATTTCCTGTGCATATTTCACAAATGCCACTCCATCTAAGCCCTTAACACTGGGTAGTCCAGGGAAGTTAAAATCTCCCACTGACACAACCTAATTATCCTTACAACTATAAACACACCGGCTCCTCAAGTTCCCATTGACTATGAGGGGGCGAGATCTACATTACAATCTCATTAGAATGACCCTCCCCTTCTTGTTTCTAAGTTCCACCTATATGGCCTCGCGAGACTATCCTCCAAGAACGTTACCTATAATTATTGCTGTTATGTCCTTATTAAAAAGAAAACACCCTTCCTCACTTTCCTACACCTTTGTCATGCCTGTTGCATCTGTATTCTGGAAAACTGAGCCACCAGTCCTGCACTTTTTTTCCCAGCCATGTTTCTGTTATGGCTGTAACATCACAGTCCTCAGAGCCACTCCACGCTTGGAGTTCTTCATCCTGACATGAAAGCAAATGCAGTTTAATTGGACATCCCTTTCCCTTCCTTCACTATGCTGCTTTCTAGTGCACAGTTTTATATCATTATACGCTTTTAATATTGCAGAAAATAGCAGAAGGAATTTTGGTAGAGTTCATTTGAAATTACTTGACATTTTTCGCTGAAAATAATAATGCAGTTTTGCAAATTACTAAGCAAAACCACAGTTCATGGAGAATTTAAGAATCATATTTTGCAGATTATACTTATTTGTTGGCATAAGGCACATAATTTTATTGCTCTGTTACATTAACACAAAGTAGAAGTAAAGGGTCTAACAGTAAGTTATCGCCAACTTCAAATTCTGTACTTAAACAGGTTGATAAAGCTGCATCATTGTTTCATAACACGGAGATAAATTATTTTATTATAATTGCTTTATGGAAAACTTTACCAATAGATCTGTAGAAGTTCTAAAGTAGAGGTAATTCAACACGACGTTGGGCATCTCCAAAACATTTTAATCCAATTATATTTGACGTCTTTTGTAATGGTTGTGATAATTAAATGTTTAAATAAATACTTGGTTTACTATTCAATCTTTTTAGTGCACTTTAATAAAGAACTCATAGCTACAGTCACAATTAAAGTAGCACACAATATCCTTAAAATGGAATGGCTACTTAGTGAATCTATCAAAATACTACAAAAGGTAGAAGGACAAAGAAGTACATTAATGTGCTGAAATATGTATACTGTATATTACTACTCCAGTAAGGATCATTGACAATCACATTCTGACAACTGCCTACAAATAACTCTCCAGACATTCATACCTGACAAATTGGCAATATAAATTCACTGAACATGTGCTAATTAATAAGCATATTTACAACAGTACCTTTCCAACCAAAGTAGAGAAAATAAGGACAAAATAGACACATGTATAACCAGTGATTTAAGGTTCTATATTCCAGCATCACAAACAATAAAATTGCCAAAGGAATATCCAAGTACCTTCTCTACTAAATTGTGGAAGAATAGGAATCTTGCTGAGTATAAGCAGGAGTCTCATGTATTACCATATCAACATATTTCACCACCTCTTAAGAATTATCCATTTTTTCTCTATACAGCTGAGGTTATTTTAACCAGTTAGAACTGCAAAGCAATTAATTAAAATATATGACCTAATATTTTGTGTACACACCAAACTGTATACAATATTTTCAATTCTCTTTCAAGAACCACGATGGCTTCTCATGCTGCAGGTCTTTGCCATTGTCCAATTTACTTCCTTTGGAAGTATTCATCTGGAATCCGGACATCCAACAGGACAAGATGAATTGTCACTATTTATTTGATTCTCTAAATTTCCTTCTAGAAACCAAAGAAAAAGTGAAAGTTTTAAGCAAAATCTTATCTTAAAAAATCATATTGGAATCTACATATTCAGCAAGCATATTTAATATGGCTTTGTAACAATATGGGGAGGATATTTTCTGTACATGTTACATGTACCAGTATTTATGTAAATACATACATGGTTTTGCTGCAGTAAAAACCTACTATGGCCTCTCATGCTGCCAGTTCACAATCACCCATCTTATAGTATCTTGCACTAAAATTAACCCCACCCCTGATGGAACTGCTAAAAAACTGTGAAGCATTGAAACTTTACAATTTTATATTTCAAGCATCACATGAAATTGTCCCTTTGCTGTGGCTAAGTAAAAGACTTCCAATGCCATCTAGAATGGAAAATTGGAACCTGGATGGAGAATTGTGAGGCATATTTTTATACTAGACACATAGATAATTTCACACATTTTACATTTGGCTTCTGTGACATCGTTGTTTACACTTTATTCAGAAATGAACATGTTTTTTCTACCAGGCAGCTATAATAACCAAGTGGCACGCTTGTTCCTGCATTAGTCAGATACTGAATGTACACATTTTTTTTTGTACTAGAAAGGCAGTAACATTAACTGCTGAGCTTCCAGGCCATCCATTAACAAATAAATTGTGACAAAACTCCCAAGTCAGGATGCTGAGCAAATTGTGTGGAACTTGCATGTGGTCATATTCCCAAGTGTAGAGGTCAGAGGTTTAGGGGATACTATCGAAGTAGCTTGTCAAATAACCACAGTGCATGTTGCAGATGGTACATTATGGTGGGTTGGGTAACAATCAAGCAGGCTATTCTGTCCAGGATGGTACTGAGCTTCAGAAACAGCTGGATTTGCACTCATCCAATTAAAGTTGGAGAATTCTTGGCTTGTGGCTTGGTTGAATTCCATCATCCACTTCCATCCCTGCTTCTTCAGCAGCTTCATATGTTTTCAGTTTTATATAATTTGCGAAGGCCTCTTGGATTACAATTTGTAGATAGAGGTTGAATTTTGTCTTACTTATTGCTTCAGATTTTAAAATTATCCAATTTGATATAGGAACTACTACAGAATGAAGTCTCAGTTTCTAGAACACACAAAATGGAAGATCATCCCAAAAAAGTTAGTTTGGCAATTACTGGAAAGAGTAATAGAAACAAAATAATTCCAGCTTTTGGAAAACGCTAATCTTGAGTTTCCCCACAACATAAAAAAAATAATAATTTTCAAGTACTCCTTCCATTTGTGTTACTTCATCTTGTTGAAGTACCTAATGGGAACTGACCTAATTAAAATTACTAATAACTTTGAATAATGTTTCCATTTTTCCTATTTTATTTGAACAGATACTCACCTTCTTAATCTACACCCTCTTAAAGGAAAAAAATCATTAACTTTGGTAAACAACTTCCATGTTCTATGCATGAATGTAGGGCACAATAGGGGAAAATCAGTGATTGTATCTGACATTACTATTATTTTGCTGCAGACGGAAATGCACCCAACAAATAAGATCTGCTCAATTTTCTATCTTTTAACCTAATTCCATCTATGCCTCTAAACTTTGTGGGCTTTAAGCAACAAGTTTTTATGTCGTATTTAGTCAAATAGCTGAAGAAATTTCATCAAAAGTTATTTTGATGAAATTCAAAGCAACTAGTGCCAACTCTTAAATTTAAATGATGTGTGGGATAAGGATGAATTTCATAGTCCATGCTGAAACAGATCTGTGAAATATAAAGGATGGCTTTCTGTATTGTATGAAATGTCCGTGCATTGCAGTCAAGTTCCTACCTCCCATTTTCATCTGATAATGCAAAAGAGAAGCCAACAAACATCTAGTTTTCTGACCTCTCAATGACCTACAGCAAACTAAAAAGTGTCGAAACACAAGCTATTGTGCATTGCCAATGACACTGATTCTCAAGTGGCTCTCAGTTGTGCAATAATGCTACTATATCCATTACCAGTCCTGCTGAAGGGTCTCAGCCCGAAACGTCGACTGTACTCTTTTCCACAGATGCTGCCTGCCTGCTGAGTTCCTCCAACATTTTGTGTGTCTTGCTTGAATTTCCAGCATCTGCAGATTCTCTCTTGTTTATGATATCCATTACAAGCTTTGGTTACCACCAAGCAACCAACAGCCTATCTATCATCCAGGTACACCTCTACTTCTGCATCTCTCTATTTGCTTTTAATTTTATGTAATCTATGACAGTCTGCTTGAGGAATATCTTTATTATAGACAGTTTTGAATAAATATACATACCAATTAAGGCTACAGCTTCATCCTCTTCCATTAATCTATCATCATGCTGTAAAGATTCAAAAGTTGGAGAGCCAGGGAACGCGCTTGTTTCAGCTCCTGTTTCTTCTTGTAAAGAAACATTTGGATTGCCAACTGGGATGTTGTCAGGTCTTGACTCAGGTACAACTACTTCAACATTTTCACATGTATCCATCTAGCACGGATGTAAACAATGCAGTCAGCAATAAAACAATTTTTTTAAAAAAATGTCTTCTAATTACATCTCTGATTAAAATAGATGATCGAAATAATGATCCAAGAGATAGGTGTTAATGAAGATTAAATAGAGGAAGATGGAGAGGTAGAGATACTGAAACGAGGGAAATCCAGAGCAAATCAAGATTGCACCACCCAGCTCTGCTGAAGAATCCCTTTACAGCTACTTTAGGTGTTGATCTTGTATCATATTCGCCATCTCATATAACAGATCAAACTTTTTTTCCAGTGCAGCACCTCCTCAGTGGAGTGCTTAAATGTCAGCCTAGATTTATGAACTCAACCTCTGATGTGAGGTTTAAGCCTGAGCTTTTTGACTCAGGAATACAATCCTGAAGTTTATAATATGGCATTATAATTATTTTGTTAATTACTCATACAATTTTGCATCAAATGAATAACTAATTGCTCTATCCAATTATGTTTTCATCACTTACCATAAAGCCCAGTGCTTTAATGACATCAAGTTTGCACATTGGGCAGGTACGATGCTCAAGAAGCCATGGGTCAATGCACATTCGATGGAATACATGCCTGAAAATAGGTACAAGTTCATGTAGTGAGTGCAATAAGTGCTAAAACTGATTACAAAACTCAGCCTGCCAGTTTTCCTGTCTTCTTTGGAATTGATTTATAATTATTATGTGAATTCAAATACTGTTATTTTCATCTATAAAGAAAGGGATAATAAAAAATCTAATCATCTAAGAATTTACAACTTCTATTCTGACAATGCTCCTATGGATGGATGGATGTGAAATGTTAAAATAGTTACAGTTGAGACATTAGATATGGCTTGCAAATTTCTTTTGTGGAACTTTATTGAACAAATCAGGATTCACATAATATTCTTAAGCAATAGGCAATAGAAATGAGCAATTCCCTTTCCTGGCCAGAGCATTATTCTTATTGATTTTTTTCCATTCCCGACCTATTTTACAAGTTGTTATGAAAAGCTTAAGAACTTCATAATGGCTTTTCAGAAACATGTCAGTGATAATTATAGCATTATAAAACTTGTAACCACAATTTGAAGAATGGACAGACTTCCTCCACAACACTAGGTAACAAGAGTTTACCACTGTATTCCATTACTTGCCAAGATGACACGCAACGTGGAGGAACATTGAAAGAAGAGTGTTCCCATGCATCTGCTGACTTTGACCTTTGTAGTATAGGTCACAATTTGTGTGGTGCTGATGCACTTTGCAGATCGTGCACACTACGGTCACAATTTACCAATGCTGGAAGAAATAAACCTTTAGGATAGGGGATGAAGTTCTAAGCTTTGAGAGTTATTTGAGGTGCACTCATGCAAGCAAATGGTGAGATACCATCGCGCGTGCCTTTTTGATGGTACAATGGAACAATTTCTAAAGCCTGATCTATTCCATAACTGCCAGTGGAAAATGGCTTGTGTGACCAATGCACAGATTTCCAATCCGTGGTATGAAGGCATGCTTACATTGCCTTCATTGTCACAATGAAAATTATGACTATAACATCGAGGTTATCAGTGTAGCTCAACAATCATCCATTTCCTCACTTTAAGTGTCTATTTATTTATTATCAAATTTAAAGACTATCAGGAAAATATTCCAAAAATCTTGCACCTCTCTTTAAAAAGTATAAATAAATGTTATCTTCATGAATGAAAATAATATTCTTTCACATGTCCTTTCAGGTTAAAATACTTAACACAAAAGATTCATACTTGCACGGGAGAATTCGTACAACATCTCGGGATCTGTACACTTCAATGCACACAGCACAGCCTTCAACATCCAAATCAATTTCCTAACCAGGGTTAAAGTGTAAAGTTAGATAAAGGCACAATCTTTATTAGCAATTTTGGCATGGAGATGAGCTACACTCACTAAAGTAATATCAAATAAAGTGTTGAAAAAAAAAACAAAAAAAATTTTATTTTGTAAATTATGTACTCAAAATACTACGTTTAATTTACTGGTACACTTTTGTGGACAGTGATTATTTAGTCTTATATGTCAGATTTAGCCAAGTGTTTGCACTAGACTGATTCAAAAGTATGCTTTTGTATGGTACTTTATACAGTACCTATAAAAAGTATTCACTCCACCCTGGAAAGATTTCATGTTCTATTGTTTTACAACATTGAATCTCAGTGGATTTAATTTGGCTTTTTTGACACTGATAAACAGAAAAGACTCTTTTGTGTCAAAATGAAAACACATTTCTACAGATTGGTATACATTTATTACTATTAAAAACAAAATAATTTATTGCATAATTACTCAACCCCTTCAAGTCAGTATTTAGTAGATGCACCTTTGGCAGCAATTACAGCCTTGAGTCTGTGTGGATAGGTCTCTATCAGCTTTGCACATCGGGACACTGCAATTTTCCCCCATTCTTCTTTACAAAACTGCTCAAGCTCTGTCAGATTGCATGGGGATTGTGAGTGAAGAACCCTTTTCAAATCCAATCACAAATTCTCAATTGGATCGAGATCTGGACCCTGACTTGCCCACTCCAGGAAATTAACTTTGTTGTTTTTAAGCCATTCCTGTGCAGCTTTGGCTTTATGTTTGGGGTCATGGTCTTGCATCTCCCAAGTTGCAGTTCTCTTGCAGACTGCATTAGGTTTCCTCCAGGATCTTCCTGTATTGTCTGCATTCATTTTACCTTCTACCTTCACAAGCTTTCCAGGGCCTGCTGCAATGAAGCATCCCCACAGCATGATGCAGCCACCCCCATGCTTCACAGTACGGATGGTGTGTTTTTGATGACAGGTGTGCGCCAAACATAGCATTTGGTCTGATGGCCAAAAATCTCAATTTTGGTTTCATTAGACCATAGAACCTTCTTCCAGCTGACTTCAGAGCTTCACACATGCCTTCTAGTAAACTCTAGCCAAGATTTCATGAGAGTTTTTTTTTCAATTGTGGCTTTCTCTTCACCACTCTCCCATAAAGCTGTGACTGGTGAAGCACCCATGCAGTTTCTCCCATCTCAGCCAGTGAAGCTTGTAACCCCTCCAAAATTGTCACAGGTCTCTTGGTGGCCTCCCTCACTAGTTCCCTTCTTGCACTGTCACTTAGTTTTTGAGGATGGCCTGCTCTAGGCAAATTTACAGCTGTGCCATATTCTTTCCATTTCTTGATGATTGACTTAACTGTACTCCAAGGGATATTCAGTGACTTGGAAATTTCCTGACTTGTGCTTTTCAATAACCTTTTCGCGGAGTTCCTTAGAGTGTTCTTTTGTCTTCATCGTATAGATTTTGCCCGTATACTGACTCACCAAACCTTCCAGACACAGGTGTATTTTTACTATAATCAATTGAAACACCTTGACTGCACACAGTGATCCCTATTTAACTAATTATATGACTTCTGACACCAATTGGCTGCACCAGTGATGATTTGGTGTGTCATAATAAAGAAGATGAATATTTATGCAATCAATTACTCTGTTTTATATTTGCAATTAATTTAGATCACTTTGTAGAGATCTGTTTTCACTTTGACATGAAAGGGTCTTTTTCTGTTGATCAGCGTCAAAAAAACCCATATTAAATCCACTGTGATTCAATGTTGTAAAACAATAAAACATGAAAACTTCCAAGGGGGGGGGGCAAATACTTTTTATAGTCATTATATGTAAGGAAACATCCAAAAGGCACCCAGGAGAATTATCAAAGATCCAACTTTTAGTCACAACAAAAGATAGCAGATAAATTGATCAAAGGCTTGAACAGAGAGGAAGGTATTAAAGACGACTTTTTCCTTAAAAAAAATCAAGATTGAGTTGTGAGCTTTAAGCACAGCTGCTAATGGCAGAATGATTAAAACTTGTTGAAAATTCATAAATGAAGGAGTGCAGTGACATGCAAATCATCTTGAATGTGTGGATCAAATGTTAGTGAGAAAGAAGAAAAAGGATTTAAAAATCAAGGCAATTGCTGGACTGGTAGCAATTGTAGGTCAAATTACACAAGTCTGATTGGAAATGAAGACTTGAAACAAATTACAGGGGCTACAGTTTTGGAAGGATATACTTACGTAGGCTAACAGAACAATGGAAGAGTCAATTTTAGGAGTAGCAAAAGCATGGAGGAGGTTGAAAGGAACAGGTAATCTGAATCGGCGGAGGTGGTGGTGGCGAAACAAGCAATGCTATGAACAATACAAACGATGAATTGAATTCAAATGCAAATCAGATCAGACAATTAAATTGGATAGAATGGTCACCGGAGAGAGAGCCGAGAACCGAGACAATGGCTTCCAAGATCCTTGTACTTAGTTGCAAGAAATTTCTATACAATTGCCAATGGAGTTGATGAAAATCAGAACAACTGCAGATGGTAGAAATCAAAAATAAGAAAATAAAATGCTGGTATTACTCAGCAGGTTCAGGGTCACATCTGTGCAAAGGAAAACAGCAAGTGTTTCAGTGGATTTGTGGAATAATGGCATTGTTCAAGGAGGTGGTGGTGAAAACAGAGCCAAGTGTGGACCCTGATCCTGGGTTGTTGAGATCATGTGATTCATGAAAAAGAGGGGGAAAAAGATGCTTCTGGGACTCTAATGGCAAAGGCAAAATTGGAAATAAAAAGCTATTGTAGGCTATTCTCTGGCTAAAGCTCAGTAAATAATGTGAAGCACATCTAGACTATAGAGGAGCCTTTAGGGACAACTGTAGTGAAGGATGCAGGTAGGGCAATGCAATATAGTTTGTCACAACCAGTTTCAAAGAAAGTAACTTATCATTTTTGAGAAGGACACCTGGATTAGAGGGATTTAAACACAAGATTGAGGAAAAGACACACGGGATGCATCAATATGTTCAAGGGGAGAATGAGGGTGTGCAGAGAAAACCCACAATCAAGTTTAAAGGGTATTTTGTTTCATTGACAGAAGGGATGGCAACACCACATCTTACAGGATTAGGGTGTGAAGAATAGCACCGTTTAAAATACCAACTTTTGTTACACGTGTTAATAATCTGTTTAGAATATATTCAAGTAAACAGGTGATAAATGTTATGAAAATTGTGAATTAGAGAGTAAGAAATAGGGTTGAATATGATTTAAGGTAACAAGGAATGTTTTAGAAGACTTGGCCCAGTGTCAAAGGGAGTGGAAATGACAGGTACAGTCAAATTGGCCTTTGTTAAATAACAAAAAAAAAAGTTTTTGGCTCCAATTGTTGGAGGGTGGCTTAAGATGGTACATTATGAAGAAAAGCCACCTTTGCATTCCTAGATATTCTTGAAATAACTGAAGATGTATGCTATGAAGAATTGCTAAGCAAGAGAAAATAACAGTTTTGCAGAGAAGAAGGACATAAATGATTTCAGAAAGGTTGGGATTTAGGTCAACAGGAGCTGCAAAAATGACAATAAGTAAGAATATTTGGCTTCAAGGCAATGGATTGCAATAAGACACACTTCTTTTAAAATATTAGATTGCATCATTAGGAGATAAGTTGCATATCTACAAAGCTACACAAGATATGTAGCATAGAAAACAATCAAATGCAGCATAGGAAATAGAGAGTTTAAAATTGAGTACAGTATTTCAATGTTTCAATATTATCAGATGAAAGATATTGAGATGAACAGAAACATCATTTTTATTAGCAGAACCCTACACCACAGGAGGGGTTTACAACCTGCAAACAGTTAAGTTGAACTCCCCAACACGACTTACCCTATCTCCATGTCTGACAGTATGAAGCTGAAGTTTATTAATAGCCTTCCTGGCCTCTTTCCTGCTATTCTTATTCTTCTTGTTCTGAAATATGATTAAAATTGATATTTAAAACTCATCTTCAAGTTCATGTCACCAGGGCAATGGTCATATTTCCTTAATGCATAACCACATCAAGCAGGTTTTGCACAAATCATGTGAGTCAAGTAATTGAAAAGCCCAAATATTGGTACCAGATGGACAGGTTAACATTTCTCAGCATTCTCTGGCTAATGCTCTTCTTAGGTTTATGACCATCCTGCTGATTTGGAGTTACTTTAAAAAGAACAGGAAGTATTAAGTTGGAAACTATTTTATATTGTGTCACAGCCCAACTATGTTAATCTTGGTTTATAAATTGCTTAATCTATTTCATGAGTTTTCACAAAAAAAGATAAGCACAAAAAAGCTGCATTAAAAATGCAACCCTTACAACTGAAATGGATGCTAGGTTACAAAGCCCACCTGATGTCTTTTATAGGGCCACTTCACAAAAGAGGCTGGCCCACATGCATCTGGCACTTTGATAACCAAATCCATGAATGGGTCTAATTGCGGGGCCGGAGAAAACAGTAGTAAGAACACGTTTGGAGGAGCTACCCAAGGATTACCATTGAGACATTTAAGTATAGTTTGCCAGTAAGTGTCTAGGGTCAGCTACACAAACATGAGAAAGTCTGTAGATACTGCAAATCCAAAGCAACACACACAAAAAAAAAATGCTGGAGGAACTCAGCAGGTCGGGCAGCATCTATGGAAATTAATAGATAGTCAACGTTTAGGGCTCAGACCCTTCTTCAGGACTGAGAAGGAAGGGGGAAGATGGCAGAATAAAAAGGTGGGGGTGAGGGTGAAGCCAGGTGGGTGGGAAAGGCCAAGGGCTGGAGAAGGAGGAACCTGATAGGAGTGGACCATAGGAAAAGGGAAGGAGGAGGGTACAAAGTAATAAGCTGGTGAGAAGAAGTAAAAGGTCAGAGTGGGGAATAAAGGAGATGCGGGGGGGGGGAGGTGGAATTTCTTCACTGGAAGGAGAAATTGATGTTCATGCCATCAGGTTAGAGGGTAGCCAGATGGTATATAAAGTATTGCTCCTCCACCCGGAGGGTGGCCTCATCTTGGCCCTAGATCAAAATGTTGGAATAGGAATGGGAATTGGAATTAAAATGCTTGGCCACTGGGAAGTCCCGTTTGTGGTGTGGAGGTGCTCGATGAATGGGTCTCACTAATGTAGAGGAGGCTGCATCGAGAGCACCAGACACAATAGACAACCCCAGAAGGTGAAGTGTTGCCTCACCTGTTTAAGGCCTTGAACGGAGGTGAGGAAGGAAGTATATGGACAGGTGTAGCACTTAGGCTTCTTGTGGGGATAAGTGCCAGGAGGGAGATTAGTGGGGAAGGACGAATGGACAAGGGGAGTCGCGGATCCCTGCTGGAAGAGGAAATGGGGGGGGGGGGGGAGAGAGAGAAGGGAGGTAAAGATATGTTTAGTGGTAGGATACCTTTGGAGATTATGAAAGTTGCAGAGGATGATGCATTGAATGTGGAGGCTGATGGTATAGTAGTAAGGGCAAGGGGAACTCTATCACTATTAAGGCAGTGGAAAGATGTGGTGAGCGCAGGTATACGGGAAATGGAGGAGATGTGGGGCTGCATCAATAATTATCAGTTTTTCATTTAAATGGAGAAAATTGATGATACTATAATTTTCCATTTTCAGTTTGTGCCAGAAGGACGGTACTATCTAATTTCACTTCACTTCTTCCGAATACCTTGCTATTTGCATGAAAGGGAAAGTCAATCCTCTGCTTGAATGGGAATTCCAAGTTGATTAGCTAGTCAGTCTAGAAGAATGTAAGATTGAACTCCCCAACACCATTTCTGAACTGGTGCCTAAAATTTAAAAGTTTAGGCTTTTCTCTCATCCCTAGTTTCCTTTCAAAACACGTCCTCACATTGTAGTACACTTCTACCAAAATAACCTAGCACTGGTCAACAGATCAGGCGGCATCCATGAGAGATTCGGGGTTAACATTTTCAGTCTATCATCTTTCAGAACACATTTCAGAAATAACACAACTTTTAACACTCCAGAGGTACTGATGATCTGCCAAATATCCACAGTATTTTCTATTTTTGTTATAGATTTCCAGTATCTGCAGCATTTCACTTCTGGATTAGTTTTGAAGATACCAGTTGTCTCATTCAATTGACAACTGTGTTATTGAACCATTTGATAACTTTTACTAATTCTTTTCAAGGTTATTTTTTAAATAATCTGAAATCAACCTGTTTCAATATCATTTACTTGCATCAAAATCAGAAGACTTTAACAGCAACATATTTCACGAAAGTTCAGTTTTAAGTTCTTTCTCAATCACTGCAGTTTGAATATTTCAAGACATTCAATATTTCACAGTGATATTAATACATGAGAGTTCCAAAGTTAATTTTTTCTCACTGTATTTGCATGTCGAAAGTAGATTTAAAAGGAGCCATGCTCGGGCTAAAAATAGATCAAGAATTAGACGGAGCTGTCAAAAACAACATGTGCACAGCACTTGGCAGGTGCATGATGACATCAACAGACGCCAGTGCAGTTCATTCACCTTCTGTGCTTTACCAGAGCAAAAAGGAAAAGAATCTTTTTAGATTTAATCTAGAATTATCAGCAAAAAACTCATTATCAGGTAAAGATTAAAAGTTTAATTCCATTTACATTTCTTTGATAATGAAGTAGCCAGGCCCACATAGAACAAGACCTTGGCAACATTCAGGTTTGTGTTGGCAAGTGCTGAGTTTCATTCCTATGACACAATGAACATTTCTAAAAAAAAAAGTCTAATCACCTCCTCTCGACATTCAAAAGCTTCACTATCAAACTTCTGCCTTTAACACTGAGGGATCACCACTGACCAGAAACTTGAGTGAGTTGTGGTGACAAAAGCACATCAGTGGCTGTATATCCTGTAGCAAGTTTCTCACCTCCCGAGTCATACAAGTTTTTTTTTAAAAGGACAGTATGTTGGACCATGGATGAATTCAACTCCGATTCTTCGAAAATGAACAAACAACAATGCAATTATTCCATTGATTGGACCCAGTGCTGAATATTGATCCCCTCTATCACCATTGCAATCTGTACTATCTACAAAAGACAGTGTAGTAACTCATCAAGCTTCGTCAGCATTAAAATAAAAACCTGAGAACAGAGCAATAACCACCAGAAATACCACTACCCACACATGGTACTTAAACAGTTATGAAACCAAAAGTGAAATATTTTTGTGAATTAACAAGGTTTTTTAGTTATAACCCATGAAAATTTACCTGGCTTGAAAAGGATGATCCTGCGTACAGAAATCTCTGAATGTAGTAGAAGATGAGCCAGGCTAAGGAGATGATCATCATTGTTATGAAAGCAATAATAACAAACACAACTGACTGAGAATTCATCCACTCCTCTACATGGCGCGAACCAACAGAGATGGACATTATCACTGGGATACCTCGACGGACTAATTCCAGTATTTCCAAACCTTTTGAATTGCCGATCATGATAGCAACAATATTTCTAGTTCCTGAAAATAAAGAAAACAGAATACATATTGATGGCAAACACTATTCAAATACATGACAAAGACAAAAGAGGGCAGCTCAACAGAAAGAATCTTAGATGAGAAGAGAGATAAGACTAACAACATTAAACATGGTTTTTATCAAAGCTGATGTGTTTAATAACATGACAAATTTATGTTATTAATAATATGGCAAAAATAACATCATGGCATGGAGATGGGCCTCTACCCAAAGATTCTTACCATTACAATTAACTGGAGCTATTCCCTTGCATACTTATCCGGCTGTGTATAGCCACCATGTATCACAGGACAACTGCATTGCAGGAACTGAAAGTAGGAAGTTTTAAAACATCTATAATGGATGAACATTGCCAGGAATGTAGCTGAAATGCAGCAATGATTTCAGAACTGGAAGAACAGTCACAGAAGAATAATTATCACTTCGTGGCAGTCTTAACGCATATGCAAAGGGGAGGAAGATGCACATGAACCAAAAGAGGGGAAATATGACTTCGCAACAAAGCCAAATATATGAGGTTTTAATAATTCAAACCATAGCATTCTGGAACAAGCTACCTAAAAGGAGCACCAATGGGAAGAGCTGCAATTTACAGAAGCAACCAAGTGTAATCTTTGACTCCAAGGTTATATAATAGTGCCGCAGTAAATTCAATAGAACACAGAGATACCATGATAAAACAGTACAACAGTCCTTAAGGACTAATATACCTCATCTTTTAAAAATAATAGCTACACAAGTTATAAATAGCATTATTTGTCATTTATATAAATGATTTGGATGCAAATGCCCTAGGCTTAATCAGTAAGCTTGCAGATGACATAAAACTAAGAGGTGTTGTTAACAACGATGCAAGGTTATCACAAATTATAAGGGAATCTTGATAAGTTAGGGAAGTGGGCTGAGGTGTGGTAGGTTGATTTCAGTGAGATAAATGTGAGGTCATGCATTTGGAAAGTCAAACCAGCACAGGACTTCTCTAATGAATGGTGAGGCACCATGCAATGTAATAAAACAGGAGGATGCCCTTGGAGTACAAGTGCATAGTTCACTGAAAGTGGCATCACCGGAAGAAAGGGTGGCAAAAGAGGTGTTTAGTACCTGGCCTTCATCAGTCAAGGCACCGGATACAGGAGTCGGGAACTTGCACTGCAGTTGTACAAGTCGTTGGCGAGGCTACACTTGAAGTACTGTGAAGAATTTTAGGTAAGAGATGGTTAAACTGAAAGCAGTGCAGAAAAGATTTATAAGGATGTTGCCAGGACTAGAGGGCTTGAATTATAGGGGGAAATTTGTCATATTAAGTCTTTATTCCTTGGAACATAGGAGAATTAGGGGCAACCTTACAGAAATGTTTAAAATTTTGAGAGGCATGGATAAGGGTAGGGGAGTCCATAACTAGGGGGGCATAGTTTTATGGTGAGAGGGAAAAGAATCATAAGGGACCAGTGGAACTTTTTAAAACACAAAGGATTGTGAGAATACGGAATGAGCTGCCAGAAGAAGTGGTTGAGGCAGGTTTAATAGTATCATTTAAGATGCACCGGATAGGTAAATGGAGAGATGTGGGCTGAACACAAGAAATTGGGATTAGCTGGATGAGCAACACGTTCTCATTGTGCTGAAGACTCTGTATTCAAGCTCCACTGCACTGCGACTCCAAGTCAGCTTTTAATATACAGTAGATAAGTGGGTCATTACCTTGGCATATCATAATTTATCAGACCCAGTTTTATGATGCAATAACTAGCCTGTTGAACTTTAAAAATCTTTGCTACTCAGTTGACTAGGGTGAACAGCAAATTAAATCAGTTTTTGAAAGTTGCCAACATCAAAAGACTGCTAGGTGATGACAAGATTGAAAGTTTACTGAGTGTATACCTATATAGTTGTCATGGCATTCCTCCAAAGGACTTCTGCCTTATTTTCAACTAATCCAGCAGAATAACAATGCAGCTGAATATTAATGAAGACGACAATGGACAGGTTGAATCATAGAATGAATAAAAATAATCCCTCTGGTGAACTATGATAATTAAGATTAGAAATAGCAGAGACCGTAGTAATTGAAGCCTGATCCCGCTTGGCTTTTACGAGTTCAATTTTCTTAAATCAATTCTTATTTTCCTTACTACCACCCTGTATTATTACCTTTTATCCTGCCTGAATTTCAGTGTTAAAGAAATGCATACGAGGGACTGATTCAATGCAGAGGGAGTGAAATGGTAGAGCAGGAAGTGGGCCAGAATAAAGTTAGTTAGTTTCCCAGCAGAAGACTAGTCTTAGCTACAGAACCCGCAATGTCACTCTGGACTGTTTCCAAGGATGTCAAGGAACAGATCTGACTCTGAAGTCTATGTTCTTTGTATACCCTGATAGGAAGGGTGTTTCAACAGAAACTCAAGATATGGAACTGAGCTGGCCCAAGACCACAAGTCTTTGTGCATGAAAGAATTCGTTTTCCATTTTCCATGAATTTAGTCCACAAAGAGGAAGATCACCTCTTCCTGGACAGACCTGGAAGCACAAAATAACACCCCACTTCAAGGGGATAGTCCAGGTTCTGGACATTTTCAAATCATACAAAATGCTTTTATTTCAATTGCAATTTATGGGCTTCAGGTTGGTAACTAGTCAAAGCTCGGGTTCCCCAGAATTCATCCAAGTTTCTGGAAAGTCAATTAAATAGTGGTAGTACTTACATACAGCTTCCAGGTACTTGGATAATGTGGTCCTTATAGTCACATACAATCTAGTCCCTTTTCTCTCTTTTCCTCTTTCTATGCCTTAAAAAACATCCTCTGTCCAATCTTTTTGGTAATCAATCTGAATGTTTTGCTACATTAAAGGTGTATTTTTGTTTTGGCCATTTTTCTTTTAGTTTGGCTAGATCAAGGGCATTAAATATGAATTCAGACTCATAACAAATAATGAGAAAACCAAGATGAAGCAAAATTAATAAGTAAACTCAATCTCAATGTTCTAAAATATATCAAATTTCTCAGAAAGTCCAGGAAATCATTTTCAAACATACCAGATTTTATTTACTTGGCTACAATGGCATTGCTTTCTTGCAGCAAACAAAGGAACTTGGCTATGCCTAATCCACCATAAATTTGAATAAGTTTGTATTGAACTAACATTAACTGCCTTTATGAGCAATAATGCACTCAGTTGTACACAATGGCTACTATTGAGGGCAGATACAAGGTGCACTCTGCAGATATCCTGAAATCTACCTGCTCTTTCCACTATTCTCTCCACTTAGCAAACGTGCATATATACAACTTTCAGCCTGAATTATATGGGTTAACAACGCACAAAAAGTTCAGAAAAAGATCAACATGCACATGCATTACTCCATCTCTCATCAGGATGGCCTAATGCACATTCTAAAGTTAGCAATAAAAGAAACTGTAACACAGGATACTTGTTAACCAATAGCAAGGCAATAAAAATATTAATGTAGCATAATAAGGATTTTATAATGCAAGGAGAATTCAGGAAACTTCATTTGGTTTCTTTGCAAAATACTTTGGAAGTCTTATTTCTTCACAATTATAAAGAGGCAGTGTTCAGAATTGAAAGGAAAAGGCATTGATCTGAAGTGTCATTTACACTGCAGAAATATATACCTATTTATCGTTTTACATTCTTTCTCATAGGCAAAACCATTGCACAATTTCTGCAAGACTACAAATTGAAAGCAATACTCTTGGACTCCATTTCATGTCTGGCTTTCACCAAGAGAACCCTACTCTATACAAATATTTTATTCCAACTAAACCTTTAGTCATACAACTTTCTTTACTGGTTCATTTTAGTTGATGTTGTTAAATGGCATCTACACCTTGTCCCACTTTAAATTCTGCCAACAACACCCTCTTAAATCTTGCAAACTGCTGCCCAATCTCCATCTTCACTTTATTCTCCAAATCTATGAACACACCTACTTCTCAGATTGCACTTCGATCAACTATATAGTCTTATCACAACTTTGAAACAGTCCTTACCAGAGTAAGGTCACTATTTTAATCATTTTCATTCTTTTTGACCTTGGTAAAAAGGTTAAGTGCACCATCCACCTCCAAATCTTTCATGTCATTCAGCTGGATGAAAGTGCCTTGTCTTGATCGCACACAGCCACCAAATATGTGGATTGGGTTTTCTTCTGACTCTCACATCGTTACCTTGAGAACCCTAAGAAATACACCGACCCTCTTCCCTTTCCCTTCTGCACACTACCTCTTTGAGAACATCATCTAAAACCTTGTGGGTTGAGTTAAGAAACTGCAAGGGCAAAAGGACCCTGATGGCAGTTAAACACAGGCCTCCCAACAGTAGCTGGGATCTGGACCACAGATTACAATGGGAAATAGAAAAGGCGTGTCAAAAGAACAATGTTACGGTAGTCATGGGAGATTTCAACATGCACATCAATTGGGAAAAATCAGATTGGTAAGGGATCTCAAGAGAGTGGGTTTGTTGAATGCCTACAAGATGGCTTTTTAGAGCAGTTTGTCATTGAGATTACTAGGGGATCAATTATACTGGATTGGGTGTAAGTAGAGAAAGTAAAGTCTGACGTAGCAGTATTTCAGTGGAGTAAAAGAAATTACAGTGGTTTGAGAGAGGAGTTGGCCAAAGTAAATTGTAAAGAGATGCTGGCAGGGATCAGAGCAACAATGGCATGAGTTTCTGGGAAGGTGCAGGATAGAGGTATTCCAAAAACAAAGAAATACTCAAATGGCAAAATAGTACAACTGTGGCTGGCAAAGGAAGTTAAAGCTAATGTAAAAGCAAAAGAGACAACCTACAACAAAGCAAGTATTAGTGGGAAGACAGAGGCTTGGGAAGCTTTTAAAAAATCTACAGAGAGCAACTAAAAGAGTCATTTGGAGGGAAAAGATGAAATATGAAAGCAAGCTAGCAAACAACATCAAAATGGATAGTAAAAGCTTTATCAGGTAGGTAAAAAAATAAAAGAGAGATGAGAGTGGATATAGAACCACTAGAAAATGAGGGCAGAAAAATAATAACAGGGGAAAGGAGATGGCAGATGAACTAAACGAGTATTTTGCATCGGTCTTCACTGTGTAAGAAACTAGCTTCACTAGCACTTGAAGGTGTGAGGGAAGAGAAGTGAGAGCAGTTACTATTACATGGGCGAAGGTGCTGAAAAAGCTGAAAGCCTAAAGGGTAAATAAGTCACCCCAGCCAGAAGGACTGCACCCTAGGATTCTGGTTTGTAGGGGGCAGTGAGTGGAAGTAAAAAGGTCCTTTTCTGTTTGGCTACCAGTGACTTAGTGGTGTTCTGCAGAGCGGGGTATTGGGATCACATCATTTCATACGGTATATGAATGATATAGATGATAGAAGAGATAGCGTTGTTGCCAAGTTTGCAGACGATACTAAGATTGGTAGAGGGACAGGTAGTATTGAGTAAACAGGTAAGCTGCAGAAGAACTTAGACAAATTAGCAGAATGGGCAAGAAAGTGGCAGATGAAATACAATGTTGGAAAATGCATGGTCTAGCACTTTAGTAGAAGAAACAAATGTGTGGACTATTTTCTAAACAGGGAGAAAATCCAAAAATCTGAGATGCAAAGGAACTTGGGAGACCTTGTGCACAGCACCTTAAAGGTTAACTTGCAGGTAGAGTCGGTGGTGAGGAAGGCAAATGCAATGGTAGCACTCATTTCAAAAGGTCTAGAATACAACAGCAGGGATGTGATGCTGAAGCTTTAATCAGGCGTTGGTGAGGCCTCACTTCAAGTATTATGAACAGCTTTGGGCTCCTCATCTAAGAAGAGATGTGCTGGTATTGGAAAGGGTTCAGAGGAGGTTCATAAGGATGATTCTGGGAATGAAAGAGTTATCATAAGAGGAACTTTTGATAGCTCCGGGTCTGTACACACTGAAATTTAGAAGGATGGGGGGGGGGGGGTGGATCTCATTGAAACCTCTCGAATGGTGAAAGGCCTAGACATGGTAGATGTGGAAAGGATATTTCCCATGGTGAGGGAGTCTAGGACAAGAGGGCACAGCCTCAGGATAGAGGGGCGTCCATTTAAAACAGAGATGCAGAGAAATTTTTTTAGTCAGAGGGTGGTGAATTTGTGGAATTCATTACCACAGACAACTGTGGAGGCCAGGTCGTTGGGTGTATTTAAGGCAGAGCTTGAAAGGTTCTTGACTGGACACAGCATCAAAGATTACAGGGAAAAGGCTGGGGAGTGGGGCTGTGGAGGGGGGGAAAAAGGATCAACCATGGTTGAATGACGAAGCAGACTCGATGGGCCAAATAACCTAGTTCTGCTCCTATCGGTTATGGTCTTATATCAGGCTGCACATGCTCACCAATGCTTTCGAGTTCGATCTCCCAATTTTTCTTTGTTCTAACTACCGTGATTATTGAAGGAGAGTTCAGCTTTGAACTTTCATGTTTGGTAACAGCTTAATTTTTAAATTTTCACCTTTATTTTCTGTCCTTCTGCCTCATCCCTTGTTGACCTTGCCAACATCCTGCCAGTCTTTTGAGATCTGCGTTCCTGCATTTTCACAATCTCCAACTATAGCAAGTGTTTACTTTTGTTCAACCACCTTCTTTCGTCAGGATGTTTCTTTGACCCCATCCCCCCTTGCCTACCTCCCCATTGATAATGTAATATTACCTCATTCTGTGAGTCACGTATTAACAAAAAAATTCAATCGGTATCACTCTAATGAGACACCTGGTGCCACTCTCTATATTAAAGCTGCCTTATCAAATCAATTTGGTGTTTTCATGGACTAAATGACTTGCCAAAGTACAGAAAGAGTTGTGTAAAATGACTGACTACATACTGCTTGAACAAACCTAGTTACATACACAAAATGAAAATCTTACTTCCCATTCAATGGACAAAAAAAAACCCTAAGCAATATACAATATATTCTACAGTTGCAAGAAAAAGTTCATGAACCCCTTGCAATTACCTGGTTTTCTGCATTAGTTACTCTTAAAATGTTGTCTGATTTTCATCCAAGTCACAATAATAGACAAACACAATCTGACTAAACTAATAACACACCAATAATTGTACTTTTCACGTCCTTATTGAAAACATTGTTTAATTATTCACAGTCCAGGCCGGAAAGAGTATGTGAACCCTTGCATTTAATAGTGGTAAAACTTCCTTTAGCAGTAATAACATCCACCAAACATTTCTTGTAGCTGCTGATTGGACAGCGAGGAGGAATTTTAGATCATTCCTCCATGCAAAACTGTTTCAGTTCATCAATATTTCTGGGATACTTTGCATGAATAGCCCTCTTCAGGTAATGCCAGAGCATCTCATTTGGGTTAAGGTCTGGATTCTGACTTGGCGATTCCAAAATACAAATTTCCTTTTTTCTAAACCATTCTATTGTTGATTTACTCTTGTGTTTTGGATCATTGTCTAGTTGCATTATCCAGCTTCTATTAGGTTTCAGGTGATGGACTGCTACCCTGACATTCTTCTGTAAAATGTCTTGATACCTTTTTGAATTCATTATTCCCTCAAATATTGCAAGTTGTTCATGCCCTGAGGCAGAAAAGCAGCCCCAAACCATGATGCTCCTTCCACGCTTGACAACTGGGATGACGCTTTGGTGTTGGTGTGCGGTAAAATCTGCAAGATACAGGTCTCAAGGTACACCAAAGCAGCTCCAGCCGTGGAACGAGGGTGACTCAAGTGCAACACACAGACTCAGCATCCGATGAGACGATGGAGAACTCCAGCCAGGAAGCCCCCCACAGAGATGAAGAGCTCTCTGCGCCTGAGCTGCCCCAGTGCCAAAGAAAAGACACCAAGTGAGTTCCTCCTCTGACTCCCAAATCCATTCATCAGGGAAAGAGGATCAGATGGCTTAGATCATCAGACAATGTATCTTGGAAGCAGTTTGATGACAACCTGGACTGCATCTTGGAAGCCACATTGGCAGGACTTGCCTATAGGAAAATTTGCTGAAGAGTGATTTGGCTCAATGAAGAAGAAAGGGGATCTTAAACTGTCACGGCAACCAAACAGGAGGGAAAGGAAGGTTCGCCACCCGAGAAGTGAAATAAAAACTCTGAACAAACAATTTAAAAACAGTTTGCCTGACGAAGAAGATGGTGTCAAAGATCTAACCAGCAAACTGCGGGAAGAGCTGTGCAAGCTCGGGAGGGTGGAGCAGCTGTGAGAGCGAAGAAGGGAGAAAGAGAGAAGGAGAATCACAATTGTTAAAAACCCATTCAGGTTCATCAGGGCTCTTCTCAGCCAGCGAAAATCTGCCACCCTAACCTGCTCAAAGCAGGAGGTGGAAGAATTTCTGTGGGAACCACACAGCGATCCCCACAGGAATCAGGGACTAGTATTCAATCCAAAAATCCCCCAACCAAGTATCCCAGCAACTGAGCTGAATGTGGCAGAGCCCACGTGGCAGGAGGTCCAGGATATCATCAAGAAAAGTCATCTGCTGCCCCAGAACTAAGTGGTATACCCAACAAGGTATATAAGAAATGCCCAAAACTCCTCTGGAGGTTGTGGAAGATGAAGAAGAAGATTTGGACCAAAGGCTCTCTCCCACCAAGCTGGAAAATGGCTGAAGGATGCTTTGTTCCCAAGGAAGAAGATTCCTCTACAATCACCCAGTTTAGGACAATCTCCCTCCTTAGCATGGAGTGCAAGCTATTCCCCCAGGTGTTTGCAAAAAGGTTAACCTCTTACTTAATGGAGAACCACTATATTAACACATCCACTCAGAAAGGAGGCATCCTGGGTTTTTCTGGGTGCCTTGAACACACCTTAATAATCAGCCAGTTGATCCGCGAAGCCAGGCAGAAGAAAGGTGACTTAGCAGCTGTCTGGTTAGACCTAGCCAATACCTATGGATCAATTCCTTATGTTCTCATCCAGGTTGGCCTAGACCACTACCATATCCTGCCAGTAACGCAAGATATGATCACCAGCCACCTAGGAGGATCAAAGCTACGCTTCACTTCAGCCCACTTTACAACCAGGGGTAAAGGGATTCCAACCAGCTGTACCATCTCCCCCATCTTGTTTGTCATGGGTATGAGCCTCCTCATATCAGCAGCAGTACACGCAACCCGAGGTCCAGTGTGGGAGCCCGGCATCTGACGACCTGCAATGGGGGGGGGGGGGGGGGGGGAGGGGTTCATGATGACATCACAGTAACCACTGTAACCCCATGTCCAGGCAAGATGGGTATTGGAAACCCTGGACAATGAGCCACCTGGGGTAGGGTGACCTTCAAGGCCAGGAAGTCCAGATGCATGGTGATCAAAAAGGGCAAGGCTACTAGCAAGTTCTGTCTTCAATTACACGAAGAAGTCATTCCATCCATAGAGGACGCCCCAGTGAAGTGTCTTGGAAAGTGGATTAATGCAGCAATAACGGACAGCGCCATCACCGACACTGTAAAGCAGACTGAAGAGTGGCTGAAGATCGTCAAAACTGGGCTCCCTGGTAAATCCACACTAATTGCTGAAGAAACTCAGCAGGCCAGGTAGCACCTGTGGAAAAAGAGTACAGTTGACATTTTGGGCCGAGACCCTTCAGCAGGACCGGAGAAAAAAAAGATGAGGAGCAGAGTTAAAAGGTTGGGGAAGGGGAGGAAGAAACCTAACTGATAGGTGAAACTGGGACGGGAGGGGTGAAGTAAAGAGCTGGGAAGTTGAGTGGTGAAAGAGATGCAAGGCTGGAGAAGGGGGAATCTCATAGGAGAGGACAGAAGGCCATGGAAGAAAGAAAAGGGGGTGGGGGAGGAGAACCAGAGGGAGGTGATGGGGAGGCAAGGAGATAAGGTGAGAGAGGGAAAAGGGGATGGAGAATGGTGAAGAGGGGCCATTACCAGAAGTTCGAGAAATTGATGTTCATGTCATCAGGTTGGAGGCTACCCAGATGGAATAGGTAGTGTTGTTCCTCCAACCTGTGGACCACTGTGTAGAAGGCATCGAGAGGAAAGTCAACAATCACCTGCTGAACTGGCTGGGGATTCTTCTTCCCCCCCCCCCCCCACCAAGCTTTTCTTCAGTGGGGTTCTGCATAAGATCAGGCTAGCTACAGCTACTCGTGTCATTGGTAATGGAGGAGTTCAAGTGGCAAAGTGTAGAGCTGTGTTAACACTGAGAGGCTCTGATAACAAGCTAATAAACCAAGCAGGAGTCACAACAAGATCGGGATGAAAGTGGGCCAACTCAGCCACAGATCAGGCAGCACGCTCCCTGCAGTTGAGAGAGATCATCGGCAACCCATGCCTGGGGCAGCAAGGCCTCAGCTCCGCACACTTTAAATGATGGGGAGTGCAAGTGCATGACGTGACATGGTCCAGGCAGAGGTACGGAACTGTGAAGATGAAAAGTGGTTATCGAAGGCAGTGGTGTTGTGGTCACAGGGTGCCTGGACAAATTGGGATCTTCCCAAGCACAAGATCACTTGGGCACAGCTTTGGTGGCTGGATCCTTTCCACATTTCTTTCCTTCTGCGGTCAGTGTATGACACTCTCCCTACACCATCACAGCTGCACACATGGGGGCTGAGTGAAGACCCTAACTACAAGCTTTGTGGTTAGTGGGGTTCACTGGCATACATAATGTCAGGATGCAAAACAGCTTTAACTCAAGGACGGTTTAGGCGGTGCCACGACAGGGTCCTGCTGTTCATTGCTGACACAGTGGAGCGGGAGAGGTGTAAAGAGGGGCCAGTTCGCAGAGACACAAACAAAGCAGTCATTTTCATCAAGGAGAGGGACACGCCAGTTATATCAAAGAGGCCTGAATCCAGTCTGGGAGATGAGGGTCAACGTAGGGTGGAAGCTGCAGTTTGCGGAGGTGCTACAAACTGCAATTTGATCAGATATCGTACTGAGGTCCACCGTAGATAAAAAAAAAATCATCCTGGAGCTCACAGTACCATGGGAGGAAGGATGAGAGGAGGCTCACGAGAGGAAGGCCCTGAAGTACCAATCCTTAGCCCAGGAGTGCAGGGGCAAAGGGGTGGCAGATGTGACTATTCACCGTGGAGATCGGCTGTAGAAGGTTCCTGGCAAGGCCAGCATGGAGGTTGCTGTCTGCACTGGGCCTTGATGAAAAGAGCAAGAGCCAAGCAGCTCTCAGGAAGGGGATGGAAGCAGAAACAGCCTCCTGCTGGATAAGGAGCAGGAGAGAGGAGTTGAGCTGTAAGTCAAGAGCAGATGGGCAGTGACTTGGCCACCACTGCTGGCCCACCAACTGGAGTGTGTAGTGTTTAAGGGTCAAATACTCCAGGAAGGTTGGGTATAAGAGTAATCTGCTCCTGCCCAAAGGCTATGGTTACCTCATCAGACAACTGTAGAGAGTACCCTGGTGTATGATGCAAGTATGAGTAATGAATGCAGAAAACTAGGTAATTGCAAAGGGTATACAAACTTTTTCTTGCAATAGTATATTTTTAATATTCACCCTATACACAAACTGTAAAAAAAAACATTTATCCACACAGTAATATTTTTATCATTTCCTCTTGCAATGATTCATTTAGATGTGTTTTGCTTTCTATTTCCATTTTATTCTTTTGAAACTTTTTTCCATTTCCCTTCCCCCCCACCCGTCTATTAGCTTCCTGTTTCTCAGACTCAGTTATTCTGAACTCAAAACAATACCTCATATATACTTAAGCCAAAATAATCCATCTAGAAAGTTTTATTCAGCAGTTTCAGAAGTTTACTAGGTAGACAAATCTGGAAATATAAATAAAGCAAAATACCACCTTTTCAGGTATTTCATGAAGTTTATGTTTCTTTTTCTTTCATATTTCCAGTATCCATGGTATTCTGTTTTTGCTCTGTTAATAATCATAGCTATCAGGAGTTTGTTGTAATCTCCCTCTCAGTATTTCATTGGTAACAAGGGTTCGCGGGTTCAAGCCAAGTTGCCTTCTTGCACGCTTTCCATCTGTGCTGGGTTGAGTGTCAAGCAACTGGGCCTCATAAAACAGACGAATGCTAAAGAAATGGCAAAGGTTGCTGCCCTGTGCGCCAAACAAGGCATGGGGAGGAACTCTGCATTTCATTTGAAAGACAGCCAGAGTACCATGACCAAAATCCAACATGGAAAATTATTTTCCCAGACTGATTTACAGTTATGAAGGTAGATTAGATTAGATTATGAGGACATGCAGTCCTCTTTTACTGTCATTTAGTAATGCATGCATTAAGAAATAATACAATGTTCCTCTGGTGTGATATCACCGAAACACAAGACAGACCAAGACTGAAAAACTGACAAAAAGCACATAATTATAACATATAGTTACAACAGTGCAAGCAATACCGTAACTTGATGAACAGGCCATGGGCACTGTAAAAAAAGTTCAAAGTCTCTCGAAAGTCCCATCATCTCACGCAGACGGGAGAAGGGAGAAACTCTCCCTGCCATGAGCTTCTAGCACTGCAAACTTGCTGCTGCAGCATCCTGGAAGCACCCGACCGCAGTCCAACTCTGAGTTGTCCAAAAATTTCGTGCCGCCGACCAGCCCTCCAACACCGAGCACCATCTCTGCCGAGCGCTTTGACCCCAGCCCCGCCCATCAGCAACAGACAAAGCTGAGGATTTGGGGTCTTCCCTCCGGAGATTCTCGGTCGCACAGTAGCAGTGGCAGTGAACCGGGCATTTCAGAAGTTTCTCCAGATGTTCCTCTGTGCTTCTCACATCTGTCTCCATCAAATCAGAATTGTGCACGGCCCCTATTTAACAAATACGATATCATTTCACCAGAGAGGTTTCACCGCTGCATTGCGTCGCCATCTTCTCCTCCCGCCAAGTGTTAAGATAAGGGCTTTATGTAGTATTTATAGATGAGATGAGCATTCAAATACATGATGTCATGACAGTGCCTTGACTACAGCAAATAGGATTCTGTAATGTATTTGTAGAATAATTCATTATGGCAAACTGCATCGATTCAGGGAAGTACAAAATTTTTTGTTAGGCCTCAGAATGTGTTCATGGTGCAAGGAGGATTGAGAGATCATTTTTGATGCAACAATTTCTTTCCTCCCACAGACGCTACTCAGCCCAAGTTCCTCCATGTTTGTTGCCAAAAGAGTACTTCCTAATTTTAAATCATTTAGTTATACAAGCAGGTTTGAGAGAAGCACAGCTTTAGGAATGATCTGATCAGGTTTAGAAAATTAATGATGGGGGTAAGGTTTTGTTTTTGTAAATTAAATGTTTTAATTGAAATGGTTGGAAAGGATCAGAAATCATATTTACACCTATGAAATGGCAGAATTAGACTAGGTGTTGCCAGGGTCTTCTTTCGCAGAGAACCGAGAACCTGCAAAACAAGTTTCCAGTTTGGATGAACAATTGAATTCCTTAAAGCGAGAGCTAGACCTGTTTCTAACCAAAAAAAAAATCACATGATGCCATTGGTGATTAAGGTTAAGATCGTCTCCTGGGCTCGTTTTAATTATATACTTGAGCAGGCAAGGTTTTTTTTAAACATTTCATCCCACCTGCTCCCAATTTCACCAGAACTGCTGCTTCATTCTTTTCTTCCTTCATACTACCCCCACTTCCTCTGTCCAAAATTTGTTACTTCTAAAACCTTTGCCATTTCTGACAAAATTGGAATTGATTTGCTGGGTCCCTTTCAAAAGGAGCTGCTATTTCTGGAAACCTTTTAAAATAGTAAAAGCAAAGACAGGTTGGAGAAAGACCAAGGAATAGGCAGCAAAACAAAAAGGCTTGCTCATAGTGACATAATTATTCCCAGCAGGAATATAAATGATCACATAAATTCCACATTAAATACATCTCAAGTGGAAATGATGTGAGTTAATTTTACCCATATAATTTGAATTTTGTAATTAACCTCCACTCACTGCATGCTTCTGGGGGGGAGGCAAAAAAATCGCTGACCTTTTTATTGACAGCTTCTGCTTGATGTTTTGCCATGAACTCTATTTGCTCTAGTTTGGAGAAGCTTTTTTTTAAACTACAGTGAAACCAGAAAAGTTAATATTATCTTACGTGCTTTATGCTGACTAAATAAACCGGCTGCTATAAAAGAAACTGTTTGGTTGTAAATCTTGACTTGTATCCTATTTCGTACATAAAACAATGGAGTCAATGGACTCCCAGTTAAAAATACATTACAAAGAGCAAAAAAAGCTCTAGTGCATGTCTACATTTGCTTCCATCACAATAACAAAACATTTTTGTTCTGCTTTCATTCTATTGGGCCAATACTTGAGATGATCCAAACAGCACTCTAGATCTGATGAGAACCATCTTCAAAATATTGCCACAAACAGTATAAAAGATTTAATGTTTCAGTAGCTACCCAATAATTTTTCATCATGAACATATTAATGGATAACATCCAGAAATCATACGATACTTTCCTATTTCAACATTGTCATTACAATACATTATTTAATCATGGATACCTTGGGTATGGGGCAGTTCTTAAAATATTGCACAAATAAGCTAGAGTCTGAAATAACAAATCAGAAGCCAAAGCTCATGGAAATTTGAATTCAATCAAAAAAAAACTAGATTGTTGTAATGATGCCCTAGTTCACTAATGTCCTTCATGTGAGGAAATTTACCACTTTTGCCCACTGTAATTGATATGTTGTTGCTTGGTTCCATATTATTGTGGGCAATTTTCCCTTTATGGCATCCAGCTTTAGCTTCCCATACATCTATATCTCGATAGCTCTTCTGTCAGCATAAAGAGCTTCAATCTATCTGGATCAATTATCAGTCTTTAAAATACATTAAAGTCCTTACTATTCAGTGAATTCCCCCCCTCCTCCCCCCCCCCCCACTATCAGTTATTGTGTGAGAAGAACACAAGCTATTCTATTAATGAGATGATATAAACACCGATGCTGAGTAGAGTTCAAGTAGTGATTTGGATATTTGGATTAGTAATAGGCAACAAAATGATAAATGAATTTTAAATACACAAAGAGAAGATCACATTCCATGTGAACTAAGTACATACACACACAAAATACATGAAGTCCATTTATAAAAATGTCAAAGAAATACGGATTACAAACAATTCACCAAATAAAACTGAAACTGTCAGCAGAAACTAACAACAAAGCCCACTAAGCAATCTGAGGCTTCATCAAAAACATTTAACCTTAAGAAAAAATGGATTAAATAAACTTATGGATGAAACTGTGTTCGTATTATTTCTGATATTCTTCTTTTAAAACCCTGTTGATAGTGTAGAAACATTGAATCGTATCGTCTGATGGAACAGTGCACTATAGAAGTATGATGCATTGAAGGAAAATTTGCTTGAGCAAGAGGACCACATTCCTGCCCATAGTTTTCCCACAGCTGGTAGCATGCCCTTACATCAGCTTTAGTTCACACTGACAGGGAATTAGATCAGCTCCATGCCACTATAATGAGTAAAATTGTCTGGTGAGAGTCCTTTAAGCTTATGCTAGCAATCAAGCAAGTGGGCCATGCAGTGAATATAATCTATCCTCTTTGATCAAAAGGTCCATATGCCCCTTATTAACATTCTTTAAAAAAAAAAATCACTTTTTAGGCATCAAGATGCCTAACACATTTTTTGCCATATTTATGCTTCTTGGGCTCCTTTCCACAGTTAACCACATTCCAAGTTTCATGTCAAGTGCACTAGGCGATTGCTTTGCTGAGCATCTGTGCTTTGTCCACAATGACCATCTGGAGCTCCTGGTTGCAAGCTATTTTAATTCTTCTTTCCATTCCCATATTGACCTGTCCATCCTCTCCTCAGCCACCTTTCTTTTTCTCCCCCCACCCACACACTACTGTGGAGAAAGGCATAGACGCATTTACAGTATATACAAGGGATGACTGATAAGTTCGTGGCCTAAGGTAGATGGAGTCAATTTTAGAAAACCTAGCACATTCATTTTTCCTACATTGACACACTTAGTCCAGCGGTCGTGGAGCATACAGATCCCTTCTTTGTAGAAGTCGGCGTCTTGGACCTCCAGAAGTGATCCACAGCAGAGGTGATTGATAGGTTCATGGCCTAAGGTAGAAGAAGATGAGTTATTAACTTCAAACTTTCTGCATTTTCACTCAAAGAGTTGAACTGCACATGCATGTAGGTTGTATAACTCATCTCCTTCTACCTTAGGCCACGAACTTATCAATCACCCCTGCCTTGGACCACCTGGAGGTCAAAGACGTTCTCATTACATGCACGTGCAGTTCAACTCTTTGAGTGATAATGCAGAAAGTTTGAAGTTAATAACTCATCTCTGTCTACCCTCGGCCACAAACTTATCAATCACCCCTCATAGTTAGGGTGCCCAAGACTTTTGCATTGTACCTTAGTAATTTTATGTATGCACTATACTGTTGCTGCTGTTGCAAAAAAGCAAATTTCCAGGTACATGTGTGTGATCATAAACCCGATTCTGATATGGGTCACTAATGTGGACTAAGAGTGGGAAGGAGACAGGGAGAGGGGAATCATGGTTGGGAAAAGGGGAAGGGACAAGGGAGGGAGCAGGAAACACCAGGGAGACATTCTGTAAAGCTTAATAAACCAATTGTTTGGAATCAAATGACACTGCTTGGAACTTGCAACCGCGCCACCCACTGCCCCGGCACTTCTCTGCCACCTGTCCCACACCCATCCAACGATGCTCCACCCTTGCCATTCCCAACACCCTTTGCTCCCACCAGATTTACAAACTGCTTCACGTAGACAAATACAGATATATATATATATATATATATATATACACACACACACACACACACTGTAATTTATAGCTATCTGTATTATTATGCATTGCAATGTACTGCTGCCACGAAACAACAAATTTCTCGACATATGCTAGTGATATTAAACCTGATTCTGAAGTGATAAACACCTCTAGAAACTGAAGGTCAATGGTATAAAATGTACAGGAATACGTAGTGAAGATCAAATGTTACTAGGTAAATGTGTAATTGTGGAATGTATCTTTATGAAATTAGTGTGTGAGATCTGCTGATATGAAATGATTTAGCTGTTTGGTTTAACAATACCTTAAAAGGTTTTTTTTTAAAAAAAAAACAGAATCCATTATGCCAAATGTTCTTATAAGAAATATTATATTCCAAGTTATACAAGACCACGAGGCAAAATAAATATATTGATTGCTTTTGCTTATCAATAAACATCCTCTTAAATCCAAGTGAACATTCCAAAGCAGTACTTAAAAGGTTGCAGTCAAAAGAAAGCTTAAATTGAAAAAATACTGAGGCACTTTCTGTCCGCTCACGTAATTGCAAAATGTACCAATGGTACTACATTGTATAATGAGATATCTGAGCGTGTGTGCTACTTTAGTATCCTAGACTCTTCTGTCTCACAATAAGCACTACCAAAAAAACCTAATTTATCTGATGATCATACAGCAATTTGTGCAGCTTTGCTGATGCATTCCTTACATCACAACAACATTTGCATTTGGGAAGGTTCTTCTTTAGCTGTGAAACACTTTTTTTTAGATGGAAGTTACTATTGATTTTATATATGAATTTCTTACTTTGCTGTGTATTCCAACATTTCATTTTTTCTGATTTACATCATGCACAACCTAATCAGAAATAAACTGACCCTCTGCTTGCTCTATCAGATGTTAAAGCACGTTTAGTCAGAGGCCTCCCTTCCTGTGCTCTCTACACCCCAAGAGGTTTAAGATCAATTCTAATACTTGGACTTGAAAGTATAAATTATGGCAATGTAATGGGCCAATATTGTGCCAGATACAGATCAACTGCAAGAGATGCCTTCCTTCCCGTTCTCCCACTGACTGCATGGGCTTCCACTGGAAAGCTGCACATTCCGGAGACGCACGGGTTAGTAAAGGCTAGTACATTGTGTCTGTGCTGTATTGGCACAGGGAGCAGGGCAATACTGGCAGGTTGCCCCCAAAACGCCCACGGACTGCGTTGGTCATTGATGCAGAAGGTTCTGTATGTTTGGATGTTTCGATGTACATGTGACAAATAAAACTAATCTTCTTTTTCTTTAGACAAGATGCCAAACATATTCTCACCTATCCTTTGGAGTGTTTGATTTACAAAACAGTTGTATTCCTGGAAGATTTTTCATAAGGTGATACTTTTTTTTGCAAATGCATTACTATGGGTAGAGAGCATTCATTATCATGAAAAATAGGTAACCAAATAAAAGCCAAGCACTCCAAATAGTTCACAGCATTATAGCAAAAATTGGTTAATTAAAACTTCATAAATCCAGAAACATATTAAAGATCTAATTCCACAAATTTAAGAAACGAGAACATTTTCCTAGCATATGAATGAAAAATTCACTCAAACAAAAAAATTCACCAAATAAAGGATTAGTAGCTGTAAATATCTTTGTTTCCAGTGAGGTATTGCCAGTACAAGTTGCGGCCCTGTTCACCTGAAGATGCAAATTCGTGCAAAATAGTTTGACAAATTATATATATCTCAACTATTTTACTGGATTCCTTAAATTTTAATCACTTTGCACTGAAAATCCCTCCCTTGCCTCTTGGATTCGCTACCTCCAGCCTCCTCGCTAAACATTCTTCAAGGTCAAAGTTCGAAGTAAGTTTATTATTAAAGTACATATATTTTATCATATACTACCTTGAGATTCAATTTCTTGCAGATGTTTACAGGAAAAAAGAAATGCAATAGAATATAACAAAATTACATTTCGAGACTGGCAAACAACCAATGAGCAAATGAAGGTAAACTGTGCAAGTAAAAACAATACTGAGGACATAAGTTGTAAAGAGTTCTTGAAAGCGAGTCTGTAAGTTGTTGAATCAGTGCAGTGTAGTGGTGAATGAAGTTATTCAGAGCCTGATGGTAGTGGGCCTATACCTTCTGTTCAACTGTTCATGACCCTGGTGGTAGTGGACCTATATCTTCTGTTCAACTGTTCATGACCCTGGTGGTACTGGGCCTATACCTTCTGTTCAACTGTTCATGACCCATACACTGGAATTTAGAAGGATGAGAGGGGATCTGATTGAAACATATAAGATTATTAAGGGATTGGACAGGCTAGAGGCAGGAAACATGTTCCCGATGTTGGGGGAGTCCAGAATCAGAGGCCACAATTTGAGAATAAGGGGTGGCCATTTACAACGGAGTTGAGGAAAAACTTTTTCACCCAGAGAGTTGTGGATCTGTGGAATGATCTGCCTCAGAAGGCAGTGGAGGCCAATTCTCTGGATGCTTTCAAGAAAGAGGTAGATAGAGCTCTTAGTGATAGTGGAGTCAAGGGATATGGGGAGAAGGCAGGAATGGGGTACCGACTGTGGATGATCAGCCATGATCACAGTGAATGGCGGTGCTGGCTCAAAGGGCCGAATGGCCTACTCCTGCATCTATCGTCTATTGACCTTGATGGTAGTGGGCCTATACCTTCTGTTCACCTGTTCCTGACCCTGATGGTAGTGGGCCTATTCCTTCTGCTCAAAGCTAGTAGCAAGAAGAAAGCATGGCCTGGATGGTGGGGTTTTTTATGATGAATGTTGCTTTCTTGTGACAGCACTCTATATAAACAAATGAATAGTAGAGAGGCCTTTGCCTGTGATGGACTAGGCTATAGCCACCACTTTCAAAGTTAACCCCTTGGATAAGCTTTTAGTTATATGACCTTATATCTCCCATTCAGCTTAGAATCATGATTTGTGAAGCACCTTATGATGTTTTACCACATTAATATGCTATATAGATGTGCAGTAATTATCTGTTGCCTGAATATTTTCCTGTCTTTGACCAATGCTCTCAGTAATATTCTTTTTTTTCCTTGTTATTTTTCTTTCTTCTTTTCTGTGAAAGGTATGTTGGGATTGCGTAACAGCCCATGAACAACAGAATTTGGGATGATAGCTAGTTAATCAAAAATCACTTATGTCAATCCTACACCCTAACTGAGCTCACCTCTATCTCTTTTCTCACATCCGTGCCCGAATACTTTGATCTCATACACCAATTTCTGTAGCATTTGACTTTCTATTTTACAAGGCCGAGTTTATGCTTGAACCCAACACAGATGTAAAGCATGCAAGGACCCAGCAGGATTCGAACTCACGATCATTCATCTCAAAGTCTGGTGCTGATGCCACTACACCACCAACCAGCTAATTTTTCAATAGTTGCATCCTCACATTATTGCTCTTGGAAGTTACATTTATTTAGTAAAAAAAAGGCAAAAGGAACTGCCACTACCTTTTACTCTTTGTTCAGGGATACAAGCAACAGCAAACTCTCTGATATAATCCACAGATCAAATTAGCAACAAATTAATTGGTCATTTTCAAAACTGGTCTTCCATGAATTAAATTTCAAACATAGAACATTACCTTTTGTTTCTCCAAGTTTATTGGAACCCAAGTCAAAACCTCAACTAGTACACCATAAATTATCATTTTTTCCCTCGTATTTAATCAGACTACATCACACATCCCATCTGTTTTTACACACAGTAGAAACTTAACCTGAATAAAGCTATTGCAATTTATCTCTGAGACCTTATTCAAATCATTTTGGTAAATAAAACTGAGGTGAAACTTAACATCATAAATACTGTGATGTTGTTTCACTCCCTGAAGAGCTGACCACCTTTTATGCACACTTTGAAAGGGAGAATAAAACTATGTCTGTGCGAATCGCTGTAGTATCTGGTGACCCTGAGATACCTGTCCCAGAAGCCAAAGTCAGAACACTTTTCAAGAGGGTGAACCTTGATTGTGTACCTGGCATGGCACTGAAAACCTGTAACCAACCAATTTACTGATATGTTCTAGGACATCTGCTTCAAAAAGGCAGCAATTACTCTGGTATCCAAGATACAGTGTGGTGATCTGCCTCAATCACCATCGCCCAGTAGCGTTAACATCAAAACCTGGGCCTCTGTACCACCCTCTGCAACTGGATCCCTGACTTCCTCATTGTGAGACCAGTCAATACAGATCAGAAACAGTATCTCCTCCTCACTGACAATCAACACAGACGCAGCTCAGGGATGCGTGATTAGCCCACTGCTCTACTCTCCTGAGACTCATGACTTTGTGGCTAGGCACAGCTCAAACCGTATCTACAAATCCAACGATGACACAACTGCTGTTGGCAGAATCTCAAATGGGTCGAGGAGGTGTACGGGTCTGAGATCGATCAGCTGGTCGAATGATGTTGCAACAACAACCTTGCACCCAACATCAGCAAAAGCAAGGACTTGATTGTGGACTCCAGGAAAGGGAATTTGGGAGAAGACAGCAGTTCTCATCGAGGGATCAGCAGTGGAAAGGGTGAACAGCTTAAAATTCCTGGGTGTCAAAATCTCTGAAGATCTATCCTGGGCCCATCATATAGAATCAATTATAATGAAAGCATGACAACGGCTGCATTTCCTGAGGAGCTTGAGGAGATTTCATTTGTCACCAAAGACTCTAGCAAATTTCTACCGCTGCGCCATGGAGAGCATACTGACTGGTCGCATCATTGTCTGGCATGGAGGCACCAATGCACAGGGTCAGTTAAAGCTACAAAAGGTTGAAAACTCAGCCAACCTCATCACGGCACAAGCTTCCCCACCATTCATGACATCTTCAAATGGTGATGCCTCAACAAGGTGGCATCCATCATTAAGAACCCTCACCATCCAGAACATGCCCTCTGCTCATGACTACTATCAGGGAGAAGGCATAGGTGCCTGAAAACACATACTCAGTGCTTCAGGGACAGCTTCTTCCTCTCCGCCATCAAAATTTGGAGAGATCCTTTAGCCCATGAAGACTACATCTGCAGTCTATACATTTTACATATATTCTTATTGTAACTTATGATAATTTATGTATTGCACTATTGTGCAAAACAACAAATTTCAACCTGATTCTAAACAAAAATTATTAAAAACTAAAAGTACTGAATGGTACCCAATTATTTCATCAAAAAAACTGCACTACACCTCTTCAGAAATTAAGACTAAGAAATAATTCATAATATATACCAAAGGTCATATTTGACCAGAACTCGTGCCTATAACACCCATTTTGTTTTCATATAGTTTTCATTGCTTTCTTGCAATTTTTAATTCAAGTCAAAAGATAGCTTGCAATTCTATATATTCAAATTTTATTTGTTCCCTTACTTCTTTATTAGAGACCACCACAAGAACACTGATTATTTGGAAACGATTTAGTTTAAAAAAAACAAGTTGGTCCTCATATTTTCTTATAACATAGGAGGACGCCATTCATCTCATCAAGTCTACGCTAGCTTTCAGAGCATTCCTATTTGTACCAATCTTCCCACTTATTTCCCTGTTACATGCTCATCGACTCCCACACTGCTTGCCCCTCCCCCTGATTCTCCCATCTCCCATTACACTTACCCAAAACCTCTCCAGCATGCTTTTGGGACAAGGAAAGAATTGGAAAGCCCAGGGGAAACTAACATGGTCACAGAGAGAACATGCAAAATTCACACAGATGGTACCGAGTGTGGGATCGAACTTGTGGTGAACTCATTGCTGTCCTACTCTGCCACCCATTGAAACCAACATCAGAACAAAGTTTAAAGTATTGCAAGTACACTCCATAAACTACAAAATATCATGAATCAATTAATCTTCCCCAAAGTAAAATGTTCCTCTTTTTAATTTAAGAGAAATCTAGAACATAGAACAGTACAGCACAGGAACAGGCCTTCCAGTCCATGATGCTGTGGCAAACTAATTTAACTAGTAATTAAATGCCTAACTAAATTAATCCCAACTGTCTACACAAGGTCCACATGTTTTCAGTCTCTGCCTATTTAAGAGCCTCACAAACGCCTCTATTTATTTGTCTCCAACATCATTCCTGGCAGCGGATTCCAGTCACCCATTGCCCTCAGTAAAAAAAAACTTGCCCCACACAATTTTTTTGAACTTACTTCCCTCACCTTAAATGTGTGCCCCCCAGTATTAGTCATTTCAATCCTGGGAAAAAGAGACCAGCTGACTCCTCTACTGAGGTCTCTTTATCAGATCTCTCCTTAGCCTCCGCGGCTCCAGAGAAACTGGTTCCTGGTAAGATGGTGGTGTGCTGGGACGCAGCGGCTTCTCTGGCTCCAACCAAAGGTGCAATTGTTTATCCTTTTGGTCTTTTTCACGATCAACGGACACTGTTAGTTGACAAGATCATGTGCTGCAGGTTTATCCCACTAGCCAGTTGCTGGAAAGCGGCAGAGCTGCACTTGTTCCGCAATGTGTTTCAGCTTGCTCCTGCCACCCAGGGAAGAAGGCATTAGAGGCAATGCACAAAAGCGGTGAGCAATCCAACCTGACCGGACAGGTGATTGTCTTGGACGCTACTGTTTTGATCACAAGATCCAGTTGGAAACCGGTAATGCAAAATACCACGAGTCCGATTCTGTGTGGGCTCGGGTTGTAGTGTGAACCAGACCTCATTCGTGCCTCGGAGTCTCCTGTTGCACCCACCCGGGAAGGAGATGCCGGAGTTAGCTGTGCACCGCTGGATTCTGCGCTGGTTCCTCTCGTCAGTGCTGCTCTCCAGTGTTCGCTCAGTGGGGGACGAGCTGGATTTCATCCCTCTGTGGCTGCACTACATGACATGAAGAACTGCCACCGGCTGTTCTTGCAGAATTCTGGCTCCAGAACAACATCCAAGCACCTTCAATCTACAGGCCATGATATTCACGGACCTGGGTTACATTACTATGTAATTTCTGTAACTATGTTTTTCCACCATCACAATTATATGTGCTATACAGTATGTGCTGTGCGAGACTGTTGGTACTACGTTTAGCATCTTAGCCCCAGAGGAACAGTATTTTGTTTGGCTGATTATTCATGTGTATGGTTGAATGGCAATTAAAATTGAACTTGAAAACAGCCCAAGTTTTCCAGTCTTTCCTATAGCACATGCCTTTTAATCCAGCCTGCATCCTTGTGAGCCTCTTCTGTTCTCTCTCCACATCCCTCTATAATACTGAGAAGAATTGAATGGAATACTCCAGATGTAGTTTAACTAGAGTTTTATAAAGCTCCAACATGATTTCCTGACTCTTGAACTCATTGCCTTGACTAATAATCTGCCATAGATCTTCTTTGCCATTCTCAACCTGTGCAGTCACTTTCAGGGACCTAAGGATTTAGACAACAATATCCCTCCATACATCAACACTCTTTAGGGTCTTGCCATTAACAGCATACTGTTATCTTAATGGATTTCCCAAAGTGTAACACCTCACATTTTGGCCAGATTAAGCTCCACCTGCCATGTCTCCACCCATATCTGCAACTGATCTATATCTCACTGTATCCTTTGGCAATCTTCTACACTATCCACAATCCCACCAATCTTTGTATTGTCTGCAAATTTACATATCTATCCATCCACCTACATTTCCATCCAGGCCATTTATATATAGTCACAAACAACAGAGATCCCTGTGGAACAGCACAAGTCATGGACCTCCAGCTTGAATAAATCCGTTGACTACTACCTGCTGTTTTCACTGACTAAGCCAATTCTGAATCTAAACAACCATTTCACTTTGGATCCCATGCACTTTTGTTAAAAAAAATCTGATGCTTAAATAGAACAATAGATCTGCAAATCATAGAAATAGTTTACACCTATTCAACATCAGTGATGAATATTCTAGTAATTTTCAACAGCCTAATTATTAGGCTTTAACAGTTCCAGTAGCTGCCATGTAATTATTCATGCTACCAGCAAAAGGAAATCATTTCCAATAGCAACATGATGTTCAATTACCTAAATTGCTTTGGTAACAAATCCACAGCATGGCATGAACAGTAATAATATGCTTTTGATTTATAAATGAACTAATCTGTAATTTAAAACATAATTAGTCATTTATACCTTACCATTTCCACATATGACTATGCATGCCAGAACTTACCAATGTGGTTCATGGTGACGGTTGTATTCCCAGTCCCAAGAAAATTATAAATCACAACAGCAGATGCCATTTTTTTTGCAGCATTTAAAATCTTTTCCTTGAATGTACAGTTTCCTCTGGCCACCAGAGCTATCCAGGGTTCCCCTGTTCTTGGGATAAAATATTCTGTGTCGGGGTCACATCCCAGTTGGTCTCTATTGTTCCTGGGAATCCCAATCACTCCTTGAACACTATCCTTGGGAGAACTGTCACCATACCTAGAAGAACAAGTATAACACTCTTCAAATACCTCTCAAAGTTGCTTTAATTTGATGTCACTTTCATCTTAATTGAAAATTAATTAGTTCCTCTTAAAATCTATCTCCCATTTTTTCAACATCAATTCTCAGATTCTCATATCACCATCTCAATTTCCCACCCTCACAGTTCTGCCTAATCCTGCCACTTATCTCCCCATTCCCTTTCCTCTCTTACACCTTCTTCCCAAACCAGCCTCTTGCTGTGCTCCCACATTTCCTTTTTTATCCTAAAGCCCAGACAACTTTCTCTTTCACAAAAGCCCTCTATCTCATTGGCACTTAGGAACTGGTTCGGGTAAATCAGCCCAAAATGACCCTGACTCCCACCCCCCCAAAATCTCCCCATTACATACTGATCTTCCCCTGAACTGTCAATGCCAGCCTTTTCCCTCTTTGTTTACATTCCAAGTATCCTGAACACCCTAACATCGATCTGGTATCACTTCTCCACCCCCTCCAGCTCCTCCCTAACCCCGTGTCATTCTCATATCCTCTTCTCCAGCCCCCATGTCTCTTCCTCGACTCTATTCCAGCCTCCCATACCCGTGTGTCACTCCCCCTCTTCCGATAACTTCCTCACCCCGTGTCATTCTCATATCCCCTTCTCCAGCCCCAGGGCATCTCTTCCCCGGCTCTATTCCAGCTTCCCATACCCTAATGTCACTCCCCACCCTTCCCTCATCCCGTGTCATTTCCCTCTTCCCTCCTCCAGTCCCCCGGTATCTCCTCCCAGACTATTCCAGCCTCCCATATCCCCGGTGTCTCTTCCCTGACTCTATTTGAGCTTCCCATACCCGGTGTAACTCCTCCCTCCTCCCGTGTCGTTCTCCTCTCTCAGCTCCCCGGTGTCCCTTCCCCGAATCAGCTTCCCGTACCCGGTGTCACTCCCCCCTCCTCCAGCACCCCGTGTCCTTCCCTGACTCTATTCCAGTTTCCCGTACCCGGTGTCACTCCCCCGACTCTGTTCCAGCTTCCCGTACCCGGTATCACCCCACCCCCTCCTCCAGCACCCCGTGTCCTTCCCCTTTTCCCTACTCAAGCTCCCCGGTGTCCCTTCGCCGACTCAGCTTCCCGTACCCGGTGTCACCCCCCCCCCCGACTCTGTTCCAGTTTCCTGTACCCGGTATCACCCCCTCCTCGCACCCCGTGTCCTTCCCCTTTTCCCTCCTCCAGCTCCCCGGTGTCCCTTCGCCAACTCAGCTTCCCGTACCCGGTATCACCCCCTCCCCGCACCCAGTGTCCTTCCCCTTTTCCCTCCTCCAGCTCCCCGGTGTCCCTTCCCCGACTCAGCTTCCCGTACCCCGGTGTCACTCCCCCGACTCTGTTCCAGCTTCCCGTACCCGGTATTACCCCCTCCTCGCACCGGGTGTCCTTCCCCTTTTCCCTCCTCCAGCTCCCCGTGTCCTTCCCCTCGCCGACTCAGCTTCCCGTACCCGGTATCACCCCCTCGACTCTGTTCCAGCTTCCCGTACCCGGTATCACCCCACCCCCTCCTCCGGCACCCCGTGTCCTTCCCCTTTTCCCTCCTCCAGCTCCCCGGTGTCCCTTCCCCGACTCAGCTTCCCGTACCCCGGTGTCACTCCCCCGACTCTGTTCCAGCTTCCCGTACCCAGTATCACCCCACCCCCTCCTCCAGCACCCCGTGTCCTTCCCCTTTTCCCTCCTCCAGCTCCCCGGTGTCCCTTCGCCAACTCAGCTTCCCGTACCCGGTATCACCCCCTCCCCGCACCCAGTGTCCTTCCCCTTTTCCCTCCTCCAGCTCCCCGGTGTCCCTTCCCCAACTCAGCTTCCCGTACCCCGGTGTCACTCCCCCGACTCTGTTCCAGCTTCCCGTACCCGGTATTACCCCCTCCTCGCACCGGGTGTCCTTCCCCTTTTCCCTCCTCCAGCTCCCCGTGTCCTTCCCCTCGCCGACTCAGCTTCCCGTACCCGGTATCACCCCCTCGACTCTGTTCCAGCTTCCCGTACCCGGTATCACCCCACCCCCTCCTCCAGCACCCCGTGTCCTTCCCCTTTTCCCTCCTCCAGCTCCCCGGTGTCCCTTCCCCGACTCAGCTTCCCGTACCCGGTGTCACCCCCCCCCCGACTCTGTTCCAGCTTCCCGTACCCGGTATTACCCCCTCCTCGCACCGGGTGTCCTTCCCCTTTTCCCTCCTCCAGCTCCCCGTGTCCTTCCCCTCGCCGACTCAGCTTCCCGTACCCGGTATCACCCCCCCCCGACTCTGTTCCAGCTTCCCGTACCCGGTATTACCCCACCCCCTCCTCCAGCACCCCGTGTCCTTCCCCTTTTCCCTCCTCCAGCTCCCCGTGTCCTTCCCCTCGCCGACTCAGCTTCACGTACCCGGTATCACCCCCCCGACTCTGTTCCAGCTTCCCGTACCCGGTGTCCTTCCCCTCTTCCCTCCTCCAGCTCCCCGTGTCCTTCCCCTCGCCGACTCAGCTTCACGTACCCGGTATCACCCCCCCGACTCTGTTCCAGCTTCCCGTACCCGGTGTCCTTCCCCTCTTCCCTCCTCCAGCTCCCCGTGTCCTTCCCCTCGCCGACTCAGCTTCACGTACCCGGTATCACCCCCCCGACTCTGTTCCAGCTTCCCGTACCCGGTGTCCTTCCCCTCTTCCCTCCTCCAGCTCCCCGGTGTCCCTTCGCCGACTCAGCTTCCCGTACCCGGTATCACCCCCCCCCTCCTCCAGCACCCCGTGTCCTTCCCCTCGCCGACTCAGCTGCCTGTACCCGGTGTCACTCCCCCTCCTCCAGCCCCGACCCCCTGACGCTACCTGCCGCTCTCGCTGCTGACCGATACGGTCACGTTGGTGTCAGGGTCCAAGTAAGCCGTGCTGACGAAGGCCGTGAACCACTCGACTTTGGCGCCCAGCACGGGCCTCAGCAGCAGCAGCAGCAGCCACGGAGACAGGGTGGCCGCCCGCCGTCGCATCGTTGCTTCCTTCCCCGCAGCGGCAGCAGAAGTGAATCGAGCCCCCCAAGGAGAGCGTGAGCTGGGCCCGAGCGTGTGAGTACAAGTGCTGGTATGTGTGTGTGCACACGAGTCCGACTACATTACGTCCCAATAGATCCGCTTGCGAGAACTTCTGTGCGTCCCCACTCTGCATGCACCACTTTTTGTTGGTTGGCTCGTCGCAACCCCTCTCCTTTCTGCTGACTCTTTCTGTTCCAGTTCGCCTGCCTGTTGATGTTGACACTCGCTGACCTGACGTCAGTAACAGATGGGGAGTGACACTCGATCGTACAGCAACCAACTGCTACAAGCCTCCAGAAGTTAACTCTAACCTGTGCTCCCAAACTAGTCTGCAAGCACGTGCCTGCGTTATTGCTCTTCCCACCGTGTCCTCAAAACGAATAAAGGAAGAAATGTTCAGAAATATATTATGTTCCTTTTATAATTAAAAGAACGCCGTCACAATCTAAAATAGCGCGGCCAATCCTTCACAATGAGGATGCACAGTAAGAACAAGATGCAAATTCTGTCACAATCGGGTCACAGACAAATGACACCACAAAATATTTGATGAAGTTCATTTCACTGTACAGCACATTTGCGGCCAGTTCGGGGAACAACGAAATACAGGTCACATTTCCTTAAGATGACACGGTCCTGATTAGGAATTGTTATGTGTAAATTAATTAATGGAACGTACAAAGCCGACAGCAGATGATTTTACGTTTTCCTTTGGAAAACTGTCAGACCTCCACTTGCTAGGTTAGATACCAGTCAATCTGAGATCTGGGACAGTCTGCAAGTAGTCTTGATGGCTAAACCTGTATTACTCCTATATGGTGAAAAGCTCATTATTAAATGTGATGGAGTGACGTGAATTGTAATACAACTTACAACAAATTAGTGCAATGATAGCACTGATTATGGTTTGCAAAATATTCTGATCTGAGGTGAGGGAATGTAATTGATGTCAAAGTTGATTGCATGGCAGAGGAATTGTGTGCATATTTCTTTATTGGTGTCCCTTTGGAAGGAAATAATAATGCCTAACAAAAACTTTATCCATTAGTACCTAAATTTATTATTTAAGACTTCATATGAGGAATAACTTGACATCAGTGATATTTTATATTAACTATAATGTGTGACAATTTAAGAGAACTTAGTGGGACAGAAAGACAAGGAATTAACTGGTAACCTACGGGAAAAAAAAATCAGTATTATTGATCCCAGGAATCCTATTCAGTCATTTCTCTGAATGGCATTTACCTTTTAAACAAGAATAGAAACATAGAAAATAGGTGCAGGATTAGGCCATTTGGCCCTTCGAACCTGCACTGCCATTCAGTATGATCATGGCTGATCATCCAACTCAGAACCCTGTACCTGCCTTCTCTCCATACCCCCGATCCCTTTAGCCACACGGGCCATATCTAACTCCCTCTTAAATATAGCCAATGAACTGGCCTCAATTGTTTCCTGTGGCAGAGAATTCCACAGATTCTCCACTGTCTGTGTGAAGAAGTTTTTCCTCATCTCGGTCCTAAAAGGCTTCCCCTTTATCCTCAAAATGTGACCCCTCGTTCTGGACTTCCCCAACATTGGGAACAATCTTCCTACATCTAGCCTGTCCAATCCCTTTAGAATTTTATACATTTCAATAAGATCCCCCCTCAATTTTCTAGCTTCCAGAGAGTATAAGCCTAGTTGATCCAGTCTTTCATCACATGAAAGTCCTGCCATCCCAGGAATCAATCTGGTGAACCTTCTTAGTACTCCCTCTATGGCAAGAATGTCTTTCCTCAGATTGGGGGACCAAAACTGCACACAATACTCCAGGTGTGGTCTCACCAAGGCCTTGTACAACTGCAGTAGTACCTCCCTGCTCCTGTACTCGAATCCTCTCACTATAAATGCCAGCATACCATTCGCCTTTTTCACCGCCTGCTGTACCTGCATGCCCACTTTCAATGACTGGTGTACAATGACACTCAGGTCTCGTTGCACCTCCCCTTTTCCTAATCGGCCACCATTCAGATAATAATCTGTTTTCCTGTTCTTGCCACCAAAGTGGATAACCTCACATTTATCCACATTAACTTGCATCTGCCATGAATTTGCCCACTCACCTAACCTATCCAAGTCACCCTGCATCCTCTTAGCATCCTCCTCACTGCTAACACTGCCACCCAGCTTCGTGTCATCTGCAAACTTGGAGATGCTGCATTTAATTCCCTCGTCTAAGTCATTAATATATATTGTAAACAACTGGGGTCCCAGCACTGAGCCTTGCAGTACCCCACTAGTCACTGCCTGCCATTCTGAAAAGGTCCCGTTTATTCCCACTCTTTGCTTCCTGTCTGCTAACCAACTCTCCACCCACACCAATACCTTACCCCCAATACCGTGTGCTTTAAGTTTGCACACTAATCTCCTGTGTGGGACCTTGTCAAAAGCCTTTTGAAAATCCAAATATACCACAAAAATATTCCTTGCCTTTACATTGAATGTTTTCCCATTAACTATGACAAACTGCCTTGCTGTGAGTGTCTGATTGGGGGGGGGGCGCGGAGAAAGGATCAACAGGGATCACTTGCATTCATTCTGAATTTATGTCTCACTTTCAGTACCGTGCTCTACATTAAAGTACTCCTATTTGCCATTGATATGATTTTCTTGAACACTGCACTTACTTTAAAGACTTTAAATTTAGCCATTTCTGGTAAATAACGATGGTTTAATTTACCCTAATCAAATGGTCTCATCTTGTGTGCTCATATTTTCTTTATTTCAATTTCCAACATGCTTTATATATCTTGTATACATCAATAGGAATTGTGAAATCTTTCTAATGTACTAGGACAGAAATTAATTAAGTACACACTGTCTGAATCATTCTGTTTTATGGCATTGGGTGCAATGACAGTTTTAAAAAATGTTTGTTCATCGGATGTGGATGTAATTGGCAATAAGAAGATCTATTGTAGATCTGTAATTGCTTCTGTATTAATGAGGCAGTGAGGAATCAGGAGACATGCAGGACTGCAGATGTTGGATTCTGATGTGAAAATGAACTGCAGGAAGAATTCAACAGATCAAACAGCACCTGTGGAAACAAAGGAATCCCACTATCAGCCACATTTGGCCCTCTTCCCCATCCACCCAACCTTCTGCTTTCCACAGGGACTACTCTCTCCATAACTCTGTGGTCTACTCATCCATTCCCATCCCATCCCATCCCTCAACCTGTCTGTCCTTGGCCTTCTCCACTGCCAGGGAGAGAGCAAACACAAACTAGATTAAAAACAACTCAAATTTGATTGGGTAGCCCACAACCCAATGGCATAACCTTACATTTACCAATTTCAGGTAACTCGCACCCTCTGTATTCTATTCCCACACCCACCAGTCCACCAAAATTCTTTCTCCATTTTCTTCATTGGGTGTTGCACTCTGCACCCGTTCCTAAATTGACTAAAGATGCTAAGAGGTGCATAAAAAAAACACGGAATTTAGAAGGATGAGAGGGTATCTGATTGAAACATATAAGATTATTAAGGGATTGGACATGCTAGAGGCAGGAAACATATTCCCGATGTTGGGGGAGTCCAGAACCAGAGGCCACAGTTTAGGAATAAGGGGAAGACAGTTTAGAACGGAGTTGAGGAAAAACTTTTTCACACAGAGGGTTGTGGATCTGTGGAATGCTCTGCCTCAGAAGGCAGTGGAGGCCAATTCTCTGGATTCTTTCAAAAAAGAGTTAGATAGAGCTCTTAAAGATAGCAGAGTGAAGGGATATAGGGTGAAGGCAGGAAAAGGGTACTGATTGTGGATGATCAGCCATGATCACAGTGAATGGTGGTGCTGGCTCAAAGGGCTGAATGGCCTACTCCTGCACCTATTGTCTATTGTCTGACCTCTTCCATCCCTCCTCACTTATAACCTGGACTTGCAACCTTCTCCGGCCTGGTTCCATCTTCCATCATCCATATGACTATTCACATGGGCTTTTTCTCACTTGGTTCAACCATTCCTAATCACTCTTCCTTTCATACCTGTTTCCATCTGCCCCCACCCCTCTCTTATCTGTTTCCACCTACCACATACTAGCCTCTATCTCACACCATCATCTCCCTCCTATTCTCAATCTTCAAGTCCAAGATATGGACCATCCCTTTACCTCCACAGATTCTGCCTGGCCACCTGAGTTCCTCTAGTAGTTTATCTTTTGTTCCACTGAAGAATCAATTTTGTACTGCTGGGCCGGGAGTATCAAATAGAAACAGATAGTGCTGGAAAAGCTCAGCAGGACAGTTGGCATCTGTAAAATGATTAACAGTCAATGTTTTGGGTCTGTGACTATTCATCACGTCAGACAGATTGGGTAAGGAAGGCAGATTTCTAAGAGTAAATAATAGCCAATGATGAAAACCTGAAATAAAACAGAGTATGCTAAAAATACTCAGTCAGTCAGGCAGTATCTGTAAAGGGAAGAATTCCTACATAACTGCAGCTGTTGCCCTAAATATTTATTCCCTCCAACACACCATGGCTGTTTCGTGCATCATCTTCAACGTGCACTGCAGCAGCTTGTAACAGTGCTTCACAAACTTGCAAACACAACTGACAAAAATGGCAGGTGGATGAGAAAATTACATTAGGTATACACTGGAAGAAGTATATCGACTTCTCAGGGAGCAACACTGACTCTGAAGTCACCAAAATTCTATCCAGCATGTTATGAGAAATCACAATCCCCTTCTCCTTATTTTAAAAGAACAGGCATGGAACCAAAATGCTGCAAACAAGATCAAGTCAATGACAAAATTGCTATTATTATTCTCCCCAACCCCAGAGTTGGACTGCAAAGTTGCCATGGAGTAAAAATTCATGAACTCAAAGCTCTTCCCTGTCAAAATGTGCTTCCTCTACTGAGGGAGTAATTAAAATTGAATAAGTCATGCATGTCCCTACAAGAATAAACTGGGCTCCAAATGGACATTATTGAAAAGAGTTTGCATTAATTTTTTATGTGACCCTTAAGTTTAGTGGTAATCCCTTCACTAGAAGAACTGCAGCTGACTGAGATGGCGGTATCATTTCTCAAGATCAGTTGTGATGGGTATTAAATATTTGTGACACCAACCATAACCATTCCCGTCATTTTAATTTTTAGTTCCCCTTTTACTCTGACCTCTCTGTTCTCAGCCTCCATCAAATTCTAAAAATGCCCAGTGTTAAATTGAGGAACAGATCTCACCCTCTGCCTTAGCACATTACAGCCCATGGGATGATTTAATTTTTAAAAATTCAGTTAATGACCTTTTTTCCCTCTCTGCACAAGTGGCTGTACCTTTCTGTTTAAAGTTTTTTGAAAATCTTTTCTGCCTCTAACCACTGGTTTTATTATTATTTTGACAACTTTGGTTGATATTCCCTCTCCAGCCCTCCATTGCTTTTAAATTAAAACATGTTTGTTTTTTCAACTTTTTCAATTCTGATGAAGGGTCCTTAATTGGAAATATCAACTCTGTCTCTCCCCATAGGTGTTGCCTGTGTGCTAAGTGGTCCCAATATTTCCTATTTTTCTCAGATTTACAAAGTCTGCAGTTTTTGTTACAATTATGAAAGCCAATGTGGGTCCAAGGAAGTCATGGAAAGGATTTTTCCTCTTCTTTCACTTTCCTACTTCTGAAAAAAGTTCAGCTTCCCTTATTTTTTAAAATAATGGCTTATACATGTTACTTATCAATTTGTACAAACAATTCCAGAATCTATAGAGTTTTGGAACACAACCACAAACATATCCACTAATTCCATTGTACACCTCTGGGATGTAAATTATCAGATCTTTGATACTTTAAAAATGTTCAGGCTCATTAAGTTCTTAAAGGTAAAGTTTCTTTCAATGATTCTACAGTCTTTTTTTATCTTGTCATTGTCGTTTTTTATTGGTTTTTTGGTTCTCCAGTACTTGGAGGTTTTATAAGAATCTTCTTTAAAGATAGACATTATTATTTGTTTAATTACCCAGCTCTTTCTTAATTCCCTATCTTAAATATTCCCATCTCTGAAGAAGAGAAATTATGAAATCACAGTTAACTATTTACAATTTCACTCACTCTCTTTGTCAAAAGACTTAGGTAATTCATAATAACACACACAAAATGTTGGAGGAACTCAGCAGGCCAGGCAGCATCTATGGAAAAGCGTAAACTGTCAACATTTCGGGCTGAGACTCTTCATCATCTCGTGTTTGGATAATTCATATCTTTTTTCTTCCATGATAAGTTTGCTAAGTATCAAGATTTTTGTTTTCTAGTGAATGCAGCAACTGAAGAATCAGTTTGGCAATGCTTTCAAAATAATAAAGAATATGTCAGTGTTTTTATAAAAGCAAAGGATTTTGAGAAAAAAATCTGAATGTTCAGCTGATAGAGCAAGTTTGATAAATGGCTCCCTATTTCCCAAATTACAACTGTGTATTAATAAGCACTTGGCCAGTAAGTGAAAGTATATCTATTTTAAAATTCTTTGTCTTCTATTCAAATTAAGAAATCACTACTAGTGTCTTTTTCTTATTTATTGAGTTTAACATTTCTTAAGTTGCATTTTATTCTGCTTTACATGTGCACTACTAATTCATAATTGTTTTCTACACAAATCTCTATACAAGAAAGCAATGACTGTTGGGTAAGAAGAAATTAACTTGTACTCAACCATGAATTCATAACTGATAAAGATAATTTCTCTTTTTGTTATATACTGTATTTGGTTTAAGAACAAGTGATTACATAGTGTCCTCTTGAAGTATTTTGTTGTTGTTTCACAGTGGCACAGTAGTGCAATTCAGCTGAACTCCCAGTATCAGAGATGCAGTGTTCTTGAAACACCATGAATTTAGAGATACTGTCATATTTTTACATTGAAGCATTTGTTTCTTCTGTAGCCTTTAGCTGGTTAGTTGCGTCATGAAACTTTTCTTTGCCTGTGCTGGTAATTGGAGCTCTAGCAATGCCACTCAAAGGAACAGTATTAATACAAGAAAGCACTGGATACCATTGGTAGTGTTAAGTAACAGAAGTAGAACTTTGGGATTGTGCATTGAAAATTTGAGAGACCATGAAAAGTAGCAGATAGTCGTGCCTTGGTTTCTTGCACTTGTATCAATGAAACTAATTTCTCAACCCCTATCCCTATAGTGGGAGCATTTAGATCATTATGTTCTGGATGGGGAAACTGGTTTGAGAAATATAGGTTATATATTAAGAATGATTATAGAAACATTGCTTCCCCATATTCAGGGATAGAGGAGTGTACATTAAATATATGTTAAACATACAGCTCTTTCTTAGCCACAAAATCAATAATATTCTGGGTTATTTTGCCACTAAGTTCATTAGTAGATCAATTACTGTCTCCAATGACTAATTGGTGGCAATATACTTTTTTTAAATGATTCAGATGTGTTAATGTAGCCCATATAGTCCATTTGGTTTTATAAACACCTAGCAACATTTCACTAGCATATTTCATGTGTATGTAACATCCATTTCTCACTGAAATTCACCTAAGAATCTACTCTTTGGAAATCTCCAAACATTTCAAGTTGTATCTCCAAAGAAAGTGCTTTAAAGTGGTGTACTACAATTTTTCAATATTAACTGTATCAACAGGAGCTATAACAATGTATTTTTACAGTGCCTTTAATCAAAGAAAAACTTTTAAAGTGTTACATAGAGACATGAAGGAATTGAAGGCAACATGGCTGGAAGTGGCTTGTCAAAGGGCGAGGTTTTGAAAAAGAATCTAGGTGGAGAGACAGAGTCATAGCAGAGAAGAAGAATGAGTCACAAATCCATGGACAAAAGAAACTGCAACATTCTCACAAAATTTCACTGTTGTAACTTGACAATGTCAATATTAATAATTAACTTAGATGGTTTAGTTAACTTTTAAAGAACACAGGGAAAAGAAATTAACTCATTTCAATAATGTTTTAACCATTATTTAGGCCCAGAAAGCTCTTCATGTATTTTTCACATATTCCAAGAAAGCAAATTGTGCAAGTTTTTGTATGAAAAGTTACGTGATACATTTTATAAGACTGCCAAATGTAAAACATTGTTCTATTACAAATTAAGTGAATCACCACAGATTATTCAACATAGCAGCTGTACCCAAAAGGTAGTTGAGTCAAAAGCACCCTGCACATTTAAAATGATTTTAGGCGAGGGCTTCATACCATGGCCACACAGTACACAGAAACCGCTGGAGGCCATTTCTTCATCACTGGATGTCTGCTTGCACAAACCTTTAACTGTCTTAACAAATACCAAGCTCATTACAAAACACTCTCTTGTCTGTACCTGTTCTACACATCATAGCTTTTGAACATATGACATGTAAATACATTACTGGGATCAAATACCATTCTGTTACAATATTATATCAAAATCCATGACACTTGATAACAAACAATCATAAAATGCTACAACAAACTAATGTACTTCCCTGAAATTTTAATTCAAGCAAGCAGTATGGTTAATATATACTGATATATACTAATGCAGAATAAATAACTCAGGCCATAATATTCTGTAATTAAATTCTGGAAGCTGCATGCTGTCATGGGTTAATCTCACGGCAGAAAAGCAAACTTGAAATCCCACAGAACGTTCGCAGGATTTTGTTAAAATAATGAGCAGTTCCAAACCACAATATTTTTGTGTAAGCACTTTCAAAGCATCTTAAAAGCATCTTAACACAATTTTTGTGTATTTTTTGGTTTATGGACAAAATCAACTACAGAATTGAAGTGTAGTTACCCATTCCTTGCAGCACATGATAGCACATCAATGCAATTAGTAACGGAGTAAGCAATAAATACTGCTAGGAGAAGATGCAAAGTTGCTGTATCTCCTCCCAGTTCCCAGAACTTCTGAACAACAAGACCATGGTAGTACCTTCACCACCTGAACTACACAGGGGTTTAAGAAGGTTCATTACTCTTTTCACAAGGGAAATTAGGGATGAACAATCAATGCTGCCCTTGATAGTAATAAATACCTTGTTCCTTTGATACCCGACCAGTATGCCCAGAATGGAATAGAGGATTTCCACCCTGAAGATACAAAATGGACACCCACAAAAAACTGTAAACAATGTTTTATTCTTTTCTGTGTCCTCTTTTAAAACCTATTCAATCCTCATTGGGTTAGCTTTGAAATAATCTTCTACTGGGATTATGGTAACCCCTCCAAACCAGTTCTGGAGCCATACTTGTTGAATATTCATTTTCATAAAGAACCAGTTATGATCTTGAGACCACTTCTTCATCACTGGATGTCTGTTGGCACAAACAGTTAAACATTTCAACAAATACCAAGTTTATCTGTACAACTGTGCTTTTATACACAGTTTTACTTATGTTCAAAACATTTTATAATTGTATTTGCAGATCTGCCAAACAAAGCTGCTTCAGAGGATGCCTTCGTTGATTTAATTTACTATGTTATTAATTGCAGTTATGCTCTTGATCAGATAGCAAAACTCCCCATGGACTTTATGAACAAACTAAATGGAGAATAAGCTAACAATGAAAAAATATTTCTGGACCCTTATACTTCTATAGTGCTTATTAAATAGAAAGAGATATCTCAAATTTGTGTTAGGTTGAGGCAGCAATGTCAGAAAGGGTTAAAACACAGAGAAGGGGGAAGATCTTGAGGTTTAGCAAGAAGTAAAAGTCCATAGGAGTTTGCTGATATCTGTTGTAGGAAGGCAGTATTGAACAGTAGGGCAAAACAGGGGACTAGACTATTAAAAATGGTTTTCACATACATTCTATTCCTGGATTTAGGATCTCTGACTGATGGACATCTGTTTATATGAATGAGCTCCCGTAATATTCAAAAGTCCAATGTCTGTACACACATTTATTTCAACAAATGGAAAAACTAGCTTCCTGTCCCTCTCCACTTTTAGTAATATTCTTTCTTACCAGTCAAACATGCTTTTGATGCCTTTCATTACAAACACCACAGATGTATGGCTACCATATTGAGTAATTTTTGTGTATTTTTTGGTTCATGGACAAAATCAACTTATGGACATCTGTAAAAACAGGCTCTGTTCATTACCTGGGAATGGCCTGGACAAACTTTGTGCTATATAGAAACAAGTCATTTATTGTAATTGTAATGAGCCTTGGTGAGAACACACCTGGAGTTCTGATTATAGTTTTGGTCTTCTTGCCTAAAAAGGGACATACTTGCTCTCAATGGAGTGCAACAAAAATTCAACAGACTAGTTCCTGGAATGGCAGTCCTGACAAATGAGAAGTGATCCAATAGGCTGCATCCTCCAGTGTTCAGAAGAATGAGAGGTGACCTCAATGAAACTTACAAAACTGTTAGAAGGCAATAAAGAGTAGATATAGTGAGGATGTTTCCTTTGACTAAGAAGTTTGGAACTAGCATTATAGATTCAATTAAGCACCTTAGCACAATGTTTCACAAGGGAAATTAGGGATGGACAATCAATGCTGCCCTTCATAGTAATAAATATCTTGTTCCTTCAACACCATGTGTTTTTTTGTCTGCACTCGTTCACTTACTTTTGCAGTCCTCTCTGGGGTTTCCATCCAATGTCATTTTCTCCCTTATTTCAATCCCTGCCTTTTTGAATTTCCCTAGGACATGCCCTTAATTATTTTTGTCCATTTTATCCGTCACTGCTCTCATTCCATCCCTAACTCAGGCCCCAACCTCAGTTTTCAGTCACCATCCTTTCACGGTCAAGTACTCTGATCATCAGGAGGGATTTTTAACTCAATGTTGATTTTTTTTTTAAAAATTGGCAGGTAGAATGACATTTTGAAAAATAAAATCTTTGCCCCAATAGTGTTTGTAGCAGAACTCAGTTGTCCCTATTAGTTCTGCCAAAATCCAAATGAAGCCATGGAAATTTATATCCTAGACTGGTTTCAGGATCCTGATATAAATTTGTTATCATCCATGTTGCTATAGACATTCCTTAACCCCTTCTCACAAGCCCAAGGGAATCATATACAATGATAGTTATCAGCATTGCTATCAGTAGAAAGGCTGGAAGGGTTTATTAGGAATTTTACTTATTTTGAAGAATATGTTTGAAGATGAATAATCTCAGGAATGAAAGACTTAATATATGAGGAGTGGTTGATGAGCCTGTACTTGAAAGAGTTTAGAACAATGAGGGGGATTTCATTAAAGTACTAAAAGGCCTTGAGAGACTGGATGTGGAGAGGAGTCTTCCAGTAGTGGGGGCACCTAGGATCCGAAGGCACAGCCTAAGAATAAAGGGATATTCGCTTAAAATTGAGATGAGGAGGAATTTCTTCAGCCAGTGGGTGGTGAATCTGTGGAACTATTGCCACAGCGAGTGGTAAAGGCCAAGCCATTGCCTGTATATAAAGCAGATATTGACAGGCTCTCGATTGGTAAAGGGATTAAGAGTTACATGGAGAAGGCAGGAGAATGAAGTTAAACAAAGCAGCCCTGATTTTTACTTGCATTTCCAGCATCTGCAGATTTTTAAATTTGTGATTGGAACCCTAATTGAATGGTGGAGCAGACTCAATGGGCCAAATAGCCTAATTCTGCTCCAATGTCTGATGGTCTAATTCCTTTCAACTTCCCCCTGGGAAAAGATTCTGCTGTATTATGAAACTGATATAACAGACTTTTCCATCATGGGAAAATGATATTTAAAAATCTCTCCCAATTAATAGATTATAATAGTAACTAGATGGAACTGTGAACAAGATCAAGTGTTAAGACTCAAAGTTTGGCTCATGAAAGATTTTCTGTCTGAAGAAACCCAAGTCATGCCATTTATTTATTTCTAATTTTAAAAAATTAACTCAGCTGGCATGGTGTGTAAAATTATCAGAACAGATGTTTCATAGAAGGTACGTCAGAATCAGTTTTGAATTATTCTTAGTAGTATATAATAATGCTGAAACATTCTGACTTTGAAGATGTGCAATTCATATTACCCTGACTTCCTAATTGCATGAAGTTCATGTCAGAGACATTAATTTACAGATAAATTATAGTGGTCAGTATGATTAAAGGACAAACCTTGAAAAGAGGGCTTGTTTTGCGAATTCAGTTTCGTCAGAGGACACAGTCACCATTTGGCCTGTAACAGTCAGCTTGCTACATCTCGGATCCTCGTTGTTAATGGGATTTTGCCTATGCACAGATAAAGATAAAGAAATGAATATACAAGAAAAATATAACCAGCAGATTAACTAAGATAACACATTTGGTGTGGGACTAACTCATTTTGCTTCATGAAATTATCATTCAGGTGCATTACAGATCCTGATTGTCTTTAAAAGAAATGCCAATTCATATATGGTCCAAATTCTATTTCTGATGGGAGACCCAGCCTGACAGTAGTTAGATTTCCTTCATTTTCCCCTTCAGCAGTTTCAGTCAATTCTAGATAATCCAGGCACTTTTTAAAAATTTTAAAAACAAGTATTTCATAAAGCAACACAATGAGCTTGGATTTTTTTTCAGAATTTTGGATTGCTTCTGATCTGTTCTGTTGGTTCTCTTCCAGCTCAGTGTCTCTAATTTGTTGGTCTAGTGCCATTCATCCTCCAGAATGCCTCTGCCACCTTGCAATGGAATTTTTGGAGAGGTAAGCATCAGAAACCTCAGAATGTGAAAGATTTGTAGTTCCAAACCTTTTATGTTCACTATATTGCTCCTTAGACCATGTCGAAACTTTCTTTGGAGTAGCCATTGGGAGAAGTGTAAGAGTGGGGAGCTGAACCCTTATCAAAAAGGAGCAGAAGGTAAGAATGGGTTAGTTTTTATTTTCCTGTTGATCCGACCTTTGACTTAGGTAAAGTTGACAAAATAGCAGTGGAATGCATCTCCTGCAAGCTATCTGAAGTCAAAGTAGCTCATGGTGTCCCTGACAACTACATTTGTAGGAAGTGTTGACAGACCAGGTCAAAGTCCTGGAGGTGCAGGTGGATGTATTCAGGATCATCTGGGAAGCTGAGGATGTCATTGATGACAGTTGTGATTGTGAGAAATCGCACCTCCGGTGCAGACTACTGATAGGTGAGTGACCAACAGCAGTAAGGGAGTAAGCAGCCCGTGTAGATTCCCCTGTGGGCAATCCCTTCCGTAACAGGTACATCCCTTTGGAGATTGTTGGGGGAGATGACACTTCAGAGGCCAGCAGCAGTAGCTCGGTTAGTGGCACCATGCCCAGCTATGAGGCAAAGAAGGGAAGGATGAGCTCAGGTAGAGTGATAGTGATAGGGGACTCAATAGTGAGGGATGCAGGTAGGCTTTCCTGTGTGCAATCAACACTCCATGATGGAACGTTGCCTCCCTGGTACCTTGGTCAAGGACACTTCGTAATGGTTATCGGACTTTCTCAGAGGGAAGGGTGAGCAGCCAATGGTAGCGGTCCAAATGGGGTGTCATGGTCCTGTGGCATATAGCACATTACAGCGCAAGTGACCCGGGTTTGATCCCTGCTGGAGTCTACAGGGAGTTTGTATGTTCTCCCCCAAGACCACATGGTTTTCCTCTGGCTGGTCCAGTTTCCTGGTATGGTGGCAGAGACAAGTACATTAGAGGTTTGGAAGATATGTTTGGACAGGTATATAAATATGAGGAAGATGGGGGAATATGGACAGTATGTAGGTAGGAGGGATTAGTTTTTGGGGGTTTTTCGATTTACTCTTTAACTGGTTCAATTTTGTGGCCAAAGGGCCTGTTCCCGTTCAGTACTATTCTATGTTCTACTGCAAAGATATACAGGTTTTAGGTTAATTGGTCACATGGCTGTGATAGGACAGTGCAGGCTCGTTGGGCTGGAAGGACCTGTTACCGTGCTGTATCTCTAATATATAGGTTACCAGTGACATAGACATGAGCAGGGATGAGGTCCTGCAAGGGACTTTAGGGAGCTGGGTGGATAGTTAAAAAGCTGGATTTCCATCACTGCAATCTCAGGATTACTACCCATTCCACTGCTAGTGGGGTGAGAAATAGATACATAGTGCAGTTCGATACTTGGCAAAGGAACTGCTGCAGAAGGGAGAGCTTCAGACTTATGGATCACTGGGACTCTCTTTCAAGGGAGGTGAAATCTGTACAAACAGGCTGGTTTGCAATCTGAACTGGAAGGGAACCAATATCCTTGCTGGGAGATTTGCTAGAGTGGCAAGTAAGTGGATGAGAACCACAGAGAGGGCAACAGGTGGTGAAGCTGAGGGCAAGAAAAATGGTATGACAAGTAAGACTGAACGGAAGGACAGCAATGGGCAAACAAAGATACATGGTGGGACTAATAGGCTGACGTGTCTACTTCAACACAAGGAGTATTATGGATAAGGAGAATGAACTTAAGAGCTTGGATTAGTACACGGAATTACAATGTTGTTGCATTACAGAGACCTGGTTGCATGAGGAACAGGAATGGTAGGCCAACATTCCTAGATTTTGTTGTTTTAGACATGATGGAAAGGGAGGGGGGTGAAGATGTGGAGGGGCTACTCTTGAGATAATGGGAAATGTCACAGCTGATACCAGAGAGGACGCATTGGAATCAAGATGGTGCCAAGCTGCAGTCTCTTGAAATTGTGGCTCAGACTGACTTGTTTTGTTAAATTCGTAGGAATGGTTTTGGGGAGATAGAGGTGAGTTAGGGGTCAGGTTAAGACTTCAAAACAGTGATGTGGAGTAGTTAGAGGTCAGATTAGGGTTTAGGGTCACGGATATGGAAGAATTAAAAGTCAGGCCTCCTCTCCACATTCCAAGTCCAGCAACATGGATGGGTGACAAAGGGCATCTAGATGCTCTTGAATGGACCTCCTGTATGATAAAATAGACGCTTGGCCTCACAATCTACCTCGATATGACCTTAATCCTTATCGTTTACCTACAATGCAGATTTTTGGTAGCTTTTACACTTTATTGTGCATAGTTACTGTTTTACCTTATTTAGTTCAACGTACTGAGCTGTATGATCAGTGTGCAGGACAAGCTTTCACTCTATCTTGATACAAGATGTGACCATAATAAATCAATACCAATATCAATCTAGTAAACTATGTTGCACTTCCTCTGTTATTCCTCATGATTCCTTTTTTTTGTGCTGTTTATTTTTTTTGAAATCTATAGTAATTTTATGTCTTTGAATTGTGCTGCTGCCATGAACAACAAATCTCAATCATATAAGGCAACGATAATAAACCTGATTCTGATCATCTATCTTTAGCCAGTGAGACCCATTCTAAACACACTATTTCTGATGTGATCTCACCAGGCACATATACTCAGTGACCACTTTATCAGGTACAGGAGTGGGACCCAGTGAGTTCTGCTGCCGTCGCCCATCCACGCCAAGGTTCTACATGCTGTGTGTTCCCAGATGCTCTTCTGTACACCACTGTTGTGACACATGGTTATTTGAGTAAACGTCACCTTTCTGTCGATATTGTGGGAGAGTGCAGAGCACACAGCAGCACAGCACCATGCAGGCTATTGAACTCAACTTTATTGATAACGCTGTATGTACAATATGCGGACTCCTCCCATGTGGGATTGGCTAACTGAGTGGCATTGGAATAACACTACTAACTACCACGACATCTCCCCTCCTTGAAAAAAAACTAGGTATGAACTTCCTGTCTATAGAACTGCACTGAAATTATGGTCACTAAATTTGAGTGATTTGGTTCACTTTACCAATAGCACATAACTATGCTCCTTACATAAACATAAAAAAGAATTGCCAACATTGTAATTGTTTTTCCTCTCTGTTTTTAACGGTCCCACTCTCGGTTTTCCTCCTTTTCTTAAAGAACATTCTGATTTCATGAAATATTTTCAACATTTGAACTCCTTTTAAAAAACACTAAATCTAATGGAGGTCAGGGTAGATTACCCGAACACTGCGGCAAAGTGAGAAGATTATTCTGTCTCTTCAGTCACTTGCCCTAAACTATTCGTCTCCACACCCCACTGCCCATGGGAGGACTGCAGTGAGGAGGAGTCTGTGACCCACCTCTTTGCACACTGTCAGTTCGCAAAGAGGGTGTGGAGGAGGATGGACGGGCTGGTGTCACGTTTCATCCCCAGCAGCTGCATAACAGAGGACTCTCTGATCTACGGGCTGTTCCCAGGGACACACACGGAGACCCTCATCTGGTGCTGCTGGCAGATCATCAACTCGGTGAAAGACACTCTTTGGTCAGCCCGAAACTTGATGATCTACCAGCACATGGAGATGTCCGTGGGAGAATGCTGCCAACTGGCACATTCTCGGCTGCAGGAGTACGTGCTGAGGGACGCACGGAAACTCGGTGCAGCCACCGCAAGGGCCTGGTGGGGAAAGACCATGGTTTAGGTTTCTCCAACCGTGGGAGTGGTCGGTGGGCGGGGAGTATACCCCTCAACAATGATCTGGTAAGCTGAACTACTGGAGTGCCACATGGGTGGCTATAAATACGGATATGTACTGACTATAATGGAAATGTATGTAAAGGATGAAAAGTTCTTGAATGGTTTATTGTATATATTTATTTTTGAATAAAGTATATTTTGAAATTTAAAAAAAATTAGGCTATTGAGTATATCTCTGTGATGGGACAGATAAAACAGCCTTAGCTGGTACAGGTTCCTGAAAATGCTGGAGAAGATGGAGATGAACAGACACATCCAGCTGAAGTAAATGGGCCTTGTCATAAAGATCACTTTGTTTCTTCCTCTACATTTTGTCGACTTTGAAGGTTGATGAGCACACGCCTGTATTGTCTGATTTCACTTTGTGATGCTCTGATCACAAACGATCGTGGTGCATGCCGCTGGGCTGTGGCTCCGTTGGTGACTTGGTCTGAAACCCGAACAGCTTCACCTCTCCTGAGTGGCGATGAAGATTTTGCTCTGTGTCTGAGATCATGCATGCTCTTCATTTTCACATGCGGTGTTGTCCCAATCAGCTTGAAAATGACTGCCTAAAACTTGTCATGGAAAATCTGGGAATTCTGTGGGACAGAGAGGTTCAGTACGATTTTTGTACAGTTTCCTGCATGCTTCACACTGCCTTACATAATCTCCAACTATGTGCTCAGACCTGGCCACCATACAGATTGCCTTGCTTTTAAGCAACATTTTTCGATGCCTTGATGTCCTTGGTGGATTTGACTGATGATTTTGGCTGCATAGAAGCAGGAATGATGAGTTTGGAGCCCTTTAGCAGCAAACCATGAAGAGTGGTGAGTGTATCTCTTTCACGTGTGTAAGGCCTGAGTTCATGAGTTCCCGTTCGAATGGTTGGCCATCCACATTCACAGTACTGCAAGACCTTGCTGCAGATTTGGTCCTTTTTCAACTCAGTGAGAATTTTATCCAGTTTACTCTGTGATGCAGGCAAGCTTTCACATACCTGAGCTAAGTAAATGTTGGATCTTCCATGAGGGAGGAGTCAGCTTTCATCCACTCACTTTTGCACGGCATCCTCGACAGAGTGTCAGTGTTGTGAAAGATTAGACACTAGACGCTAGAATACTACAGCACAGTACGGGCCCTTCGGCCCTTGATGATGTGCCGACCCAGATATTCCTTAAAAAAAACATACTAAACCCACACTACCCCATAACCCTCTATTTTTCTTTCATCCATGTGCCTGTCCAAGAGGTTCTTAAATACCCCTAATGTTTTAGCCTCCATCATCATCCCTGGCAAGTCATTCCAGGCACCTACAACCCTCTATGTAAAAAACTTACCCCTGATGTCTCCCCTAAACCTCCCTCCCTTAACTTTGTACATATGCCCTCTGGTGTTTGCTATTCGTGCCCTGGGAAACAGGTACTGGCTATCCACCCTGTCTATGCCTCTCATAATCTTGTAGACCTCTATCATTTCCACTCTCATCCTTCTACACTCCAAAGAGAAAAGTCCCAGATCTGCTAACCTTGCCTCATAAGACATGTTTTCCAGTCCAGGCAACATCCTGGTAAATCTCCTCTGCACCCGCTCCATAGCTTCCACATCCTTCCTATAAAGAGGTGACCAGAACTGAACACAATACTCTAGGTGTGGTCTCACCAGAGATTTGTAGAGTTGCAACATGACCTCTCTATTCTTGAACTCAATTCCCCTATTAATGAAACCTAGCATCCCATAGGCCTTCTTAACTATCCTATGAACCTGTGCAGCGACCTTGAAGGATGTATGGATTTGAACCCCAAAGTCCTTCTGTTCATCCACACTCTTAAGTAACCAACCATTAACCCTGTACTCAGCCTTCTGGTTTGTCCTTCCAAAATGTATCAACTCACACTTATCTGGATTGAACTCCATCTGCCACTTTTCTGCCCAACTCGGCATCCTGTCTATATCCTCTTGTAACCTTCAACGACCTACAGCTCCATCCTGTACTTCTCCAAATGCTCGTAGATCCTATCCTTAAGAATCCTTTCCAATAGTTTGCAGACCACTGAGGTAAGACTCACCGGTCTATAGTTCCCAGGATTCTCCCTATTACCTTTTTTAAACAAGGGAACTACATTTGCCATTCTCCAATCCTCCGGCACCTCCCCTGCAGCCAAAGAGGATTCAAAGATCATAGCTACTGCTCCAGCAATCTCTTCTCTCACTTCCCACAGCAACCTAGGGTATATCATGTCTGCCCCTGGGGGCTTATCAATCTTGATGGTTTTAAGAAGATCCAACACTTCTTCTTCCTTAATCTTCATATTGTCCAGCACACAGGCCTGTTCTATTTCGACCTCACCCTGATCAAGGTCCTTTTCACTTGTGAATACTGAAGCAAAGTATTCATTTAGGACCTCCCCAACCTTCTCTGCCTCCAGGCACATATTACCTTCTTTATCCTTTAGCAGCCCCACCTTCATTCTTGTCGTCCTTCTGTTCTTCATATACGCATAGAACGCCTTGGGGTTCTCCTTAATCCTACATGCCAAGGCCTTCTCATGCCCCCTTTGAGCTCTCCTAAGTCCTTTCTTAAGCTCCTTCCTGGTGCTACCCTATATTTCTCATGAGCCCCTCGTACTTCCTGCTTCTTATATCTAACATAAGCTTCCTTCTTCCTCTTGATGAGTTGCCTCACGTGTTTCGTCAGCCACTGTTCCCTCTTCCTACCATTTTTTCCTTGTCTCAGTGGGACAATCCTATCCTGAACCCAGCACACAACAGGGATTCTGCAGATGCTGGAAATTCAAGCAACACACAAAGTTGCTGGTGAACGCAGCAGGCCAGGCAGCACCTCTAGGAAGAGGTACAGTCGACGTTTCAGGCCGAGACCCTTCGTCAGGACTCCTTCGTCCTGACGAAGGGTCTCGGCCTGAAACGTCGACTGTACCTCTTCCTAGAGATGCTGCCTGGCCTGAACCCAGCACAAGTGGTCCCTACACTTCCTCCACATTACTTCTGTGCTTTCACCCTTGAACATCTGTTTCTAATTTACTCTCGCTAGTTCCTGCCGCATCCCTTCATAGTTAGCCCTTCCCCAGTTAAGCACTTTCCCATTTTGTCTGTTTTTATCCTTTTCCATAGCTATGCTGAACCTAAGGGAGTTGTGGTCACTCTCACCAAAATGTTCCCCCACCAAGAGGTCTGCCACCTGGGTTCATTTCCCAGAACTAGATCCAGTATGGCCTCTCCTCTTGTCAGCCAGTCCACATACTGTGTCAGGAATCCTTCTTGAACACACCTGACAAATTCAGCCCCATCTCTCCCCCTTGCAGTCAGGAGGTGCCAGTCAATATGAGGGAAGTTAAAATCACCCATAACTACAACTCTGTATTTCCTGCATCATTCTAAAATCTGCCTGCTTATCTGCTCCTCAGTGTCCTGGGGGCTATTTGGGGGCCTATATTCTACTCCCAGCACAGTGATCGATCCCTTCCTATTTCTGACCTCCACCCACACGAACTCAGTGGACACTCCCTCTGCAGCGTCCTCCCTTTCTATAGCCGTGATACTATCCCTGACCTGTAATGCTACTCCCACCCCCTTTTCTACCTCCCATCTTATTCCTTTTAAAACACCTCCGCCCCGGTACCCGCATCAGCCCATCCTGCCCTTCCTCCAGCCAAGTTTCAGTAACAGCCATAACATCGTAGTTCCACGTACTGATCCGTGCTCTAAGTTCATCCCCTTTACTCCTAATACTCCTAGCATTGAAATAAGACACATTTCAACCTCTCTAACTGGCTACGTTTATGTTTTGTCCCCTGCCTGTCCTTCCTCACCAACTCAGAACACACAGCATCATGCCCTTGACCTTCTCCCCTAATCTCTGCACTCACATTCTGATTCCCAACCCCCTGCAAAACTAGTTTAAACCCTCCCCAACAGCTCTAGCAAACCTGCCCGCCAGGATATTGGTCCCTTTCCAGTTCAGGTGCAGGCTGTCCTTTTTGTACAGGTCAGACCTTCCCCAGAAGAGATCCCAATGATCTGGAAATCTGAACCCCTGCCCCCTGCACCAACCCTTCAGCCACGCATTCATCTGCCATAACTTCCTGTTCCTACAATCTCCGTCTTGTGGCACAGGCAGCAATCCAGAGATTACCACCCTAGAGGTCCTGCTTTTTAAACTTCTTTCCTAACTCTGTGTTGGCAGGTGGCCAAGTGGTTAAGATGTCGGTCTAGTGATCTGAAGGTCACTAGTTCGAGCCTCAGCTGAGGCAGTGTGTTGTGATCTTGAGCAAGGCACTTAACCACATATTGCTCTGCCACGACACTGGTGCCAAGCTGTATCGGCCCTAGTGCCCTTCCCTTGGACAACATCGGGGGCTTGGAGAGGGGAGACTTGCAGCATGGGCAACTGCCGGTCTTCAATACAACCTTCGCCCAGGCTTGCGCCCTGGAAACCTTCCAAGGCGCAAATCCATGGTCTCACGAGACTAACGGATGCCTATATAACTCCCTATATTCCTTCTTCAGGATCTCGTCCCTACTCCTATCTATGTCATTGTTCCCCACGTGGACCACAACATCTGGCTGCTCACCTCTCTCCTGAGAATACCGAGAACTCGATCTGAGATATCATGGTTCCTGGCACCAGGGAGGCAACAGACCATCCGGGATTCTCTATCTCACCCACAGAACAATCTGTCCCCCTTAACTATCGAATCCCCTATCACTACTGCTCCCCTCTTTTCCCTCCTTCCTTTCCGAGCTGAGGGTCCAGTCTCGCTGCCAGAGACAACTTGTCCCTAGTAGGTTGTCCCCACCAACAGTATCCAAAACAGTATACTTATTGTTGATGGGAACGGCCACAGGGGTGCTCTGCTCTTTCAGTCTATTCCCCTTCCCTCTCCTGCCAGTCACCGAGTTACCTGTCTCCTGACTTTTAGGGGTGACTGTCTCCCTGAAACTCCGATCTATTACTGCCTCTGCCTCCCGAATGATCTGAAGTTCATCCAGCTCCAGCTCTGGGGAAATGTTTCTTTTTCAATTTGGGCACAATGCTGTTCAGTAGGAGTCAGTATTCTTGATGCAAATGCCACTGCTTTCCATACACCACTGCAGCTTTGCATGAGCTCTCCCCCAGGCCAATGAAAGAGGCGTTTGCTGAGACCTTGGTTGCTTTGCTTGGATCGAAGAATGCCAATATTGGTGGTGAGGTAAGCTCTGCTTTAAGCGGTGAGACCGATTTCTCCCATGGTGTGTCCCAGATCCACATATTTCTCTGAGAGAGCAGGACACATAATGGCTTTGTTTTCTCTGCCAAATCTGGAATGAACCTTCAAGCTACACACATCAAAGTTGTTGGTGAACGCAGCAGGCCAGGCAGCATCTCTAGGAAGAGGTACAGTCGACGTTTCGGGCCGAGACCCTTCGTCAGGACTAACTGAAGGAAGAGCTAGTAAGATATTTGAAAGTGGGAGATTTTTACATGCTATTCAAAACGTTCAAAGGAACCTCTAAACAAGCCTGATGCATTTTGGAAACAAGTCCTGTGGACTGATGAAGTTAAAATAAAACTTTTTGGCCACAATGAGCAAGGGTATGTTTAGAGAAAAAAGGGTGCAGAATTTCATGAAAAGAACACCTCTCCAAATGTTAAGCACGGGGGGGGGATCAATCATGCTTTGGGCTTGTGTTGCAGCCTGTGGCACGAGAAACATTTCACTGGTAGAAGGAATGAATTCAATTAAATACCAGCAAATTCTGGAAGCAAACATCACACCATCTGTAAAAAAGCTGAAGATGAAAAGCAAATGGCTTCTGCAACAGGATAATGATCCTAAACACACCGCAAAATCCAAAATGGACTATCTCAAGAGGCGAAAGCTGAAGGTTTTTCCATGGCCCTCACAGTCCCCCGACCTAAATGTCATCAAAAATCTGTGGATAGACCTCAAAAGAGCAGTGCATGCAAGACGGCCCAAGAATCTCACAGAACTAGAAGCCTTTTGCAAGGAAGAATGGGCGAAAATTCCCCAAACAAGAATTGGAAGTCTCTTAGCTGGCTACAAAAAGTGTTTACAAGCTGTGATACTTGCCAGAGAGGGTGTTACTAAGTATTGCCATGCAGGGTGCCCAAACTTTTGCTTCAGGCCCTTTTTCTTTTTTGTTATTTTGTAACTGTAAAAGATGGAAATAATAAAGTAATCTTGCTTAAAATATTAAAGAAATGTGTCATCTTTAACGTTATGCCTTTTGGAAATCAGTTCATCTTTTACTCACTTAGCTATTCACAGTAACAGGAATTTTGACCAGGGGTGCCCAAACTTTTGCATGCCACTGTAGGCCTCAGGCTTCCAATGAAATTGGGTTGTTGGGGTGGGTGTGAGGCAATAAATTTTACAGAAGAACCAATGGCAATTCATAATATAATAATGATATCTCAACCATATCCTTTTAATTCATACAGTGTGCTATTTATTAAGGGTCATACCCTGTTGATTTAATTTCTCTCCTTAAGTCATTAATGGTGCCTAGCAGTTTGATGGCAAACAATGGGGGGATAACATCATTGCTGGGGTGAATTGTGAAACAAAGTCTTTGATTAATTTCTCAATGGGAGAGAGGGAGTGAGCTCAAACACTTCAAAACATGCCATTTTAAAATTCAAAAGCAAATGAATTTTGTTTAAATTAGTTCCAGCTCTGAGCTGTATGAAAAGATAGCAGTGGTCGGAGTGGGCAGCAGAGAATTTTGTATTTTGCTGTTGTTTGTAAAGAACCAGACTATTTTGTGTTCATGATGTGTTTAAATATGGCTAAGAAGCCCTCATGCTGAGCTGATTGATTGAGCTAGGAGACGAACCGTGGGCCAGTGGTGAGGAATCCAGTGGAATTCCAAGTAACATAAAAATCTCCCTTAAGGATGTCTGGGTTTTTAAAGTCCACTAATTAGGCTTCCACACTTCCTGGTACTAGGAGAGTGACAAACATTTTGCTCAGTTTTACCTTAAAAATATATCTATAGAGGAAATTGACCACCATTTATGAGAAACCTCGGAGTAACATGACAGGCCTGCAATTGCCATTTACAGGTCTGCGTGACCCTAGGTGATAGTGAAGCTGGGAAAGATTCACCCCTCACACCCAGACCCACCCTCCCACATAGCAGCCAGCATTAAAATATTACCCAGAACTCTTACATATTTGGTAACTGTAATCTCTCCAGAACCAGTTGGTTTAACTGCAGTCTTCCTCCGACAAATTGACCCAAGCTGCTTGATACTGGCTAAAGAGACATTGGAAACAATTGCACAGCAACCACAATAATATTTTAATTCTTAAACTCACTTTAAGTCTGTGAGAATGCTGTCACTTATTTCCCAGTTCTGTTTCATCAAATAAACTGAAAGCAGTTAAGAGTTAACCAGAACAGTTTCTTGACTGGAATCACTTAGACATTAAATTGGTTCAGTTTCAGGTTCTCTTTTTCTGAAGCCTTTTGAAAATGTAACTGCGTTACATTCTTTACTATTCTAGTTTTGCTCTGGCTGTGGCCCTCAAAAAGTCATAGGAAAGAAAAAGTTATAGGAAGTTAATTCACTTTCTTCCCTGAATAGATATGCCTTAATTGGGATTTATACAGAGAAAGGCAAGTTTATCCAATTAGTTTCAGATAGAAATTTATCTGTTCAGCAGGGGGAGAGTTGGACATACCTGCAGTAATTCGGCTCAGTTTCTGACAATGTCAGAGACGCACTGGGACTGGTCATCAGATCTGCAACTGTTCTGTCTGCTTGACTGACGTAGAAGAATGGAATACCAGTACTGTTGTCTGCGGAGCCATCACTAATCAAAAAAATGTTTCCAAAAGGCAGACCTTTGATCTAGAAATAAATTTTCATCTGCATTATATTCATAGAAAAGATTTATTCTTAAGTCAACACTGCAATAACCATTCTGGTTTGGTTCCTGGCATCTGATGCAGTAGGTCGCCAGTACAAATGACCTATAACATTGCATTTATGTCACTAATAGAACAAAACACTTCTTGGAGATTTAGGGAAAATAAGGGAAGCTGGTGAGAATATATTAAGAAGTTGCTCAAAGTTTCTCCCCTCAGGCAGTTAACCTGAAGAACCATTCTAGTTTTCCACCCCAGCCCCCTCTATATAATATATCAGTCACTGCACTGCATTGTAAACATTTTAAACCACTTTTTATAATCCTTTTTACATCTGTGTAATGTACATGCTGGTATTTATGTAGTTATGTACATTTTATTCCACATCCATACTTTAATCTCTAACTTTATTTTTTATATAATTCTTTATTCTTCCAATTATTAATTAATATTTTTGTTACCCGTCATGCCAACACACCCCAGCAAATTCCTAATATATGTGCATTTATATGATGATTAAAGTTGATTCTTGATTTGAAGACATGCCATGCAAAATAAGATTCCAGAACATGAGCTATAAAAATAATCGTTTAACTTGCAATGTTGGTGTTAAAGAGGAGCTTTTCACCAGACCCCAGGCACTTTTACAACTTCCTTCTCTCCAACACGTTCTTCATCACACCATAGAGCAATTACATCAATTGTTGTTCTTACTGCACACATACACTAAATATCTTCCTTACAAGCTCCTTATGGCCCCGTGGCAACATTTTCCTTTCACTTACATCTATTTTAGGTCAAGATAGCAAACAAAATAATAAGCAGGGTAAGTCCAAGATGAAAGGAGAAGCAAGTGGGAACCCATTTACATCCAGCAAGCAGTGGAAACATATGGACCTATATGAACTGAAAGGAATATCCATTTGCAGCTAAAAGCAGCACTGAACAGAATTGCTGACAATTATGTAATGCTTAGATTAATCTGAAGAACAAATTCAGCTACGTAACTTGACTACTTCATTTTGCAAAATACCGTACGTCTGTCTTCTAATTCCAGCTCAAGCCTAGTTTTTTTTTTACTTCTATTCTATAGGTGTCTACTGCAGCTGACAAATCCTAAAGAAAGCAACTGAGAGGAAGGTAGAAACACTCCGCCGGTCAGGCAGCAGCAGAAGAAAGTAGGACAGGATCAAGGAGACAGAGCAAGACAGTCTCTCGGAGGAAGCAGATGCGTATTCCATTCGTACCAAAGAGTAAAACTGCGATTCACATCAAACCTGTGTTCGGAAGTGAAGCTATTTGTTTTGCTGGTGACACACCAGCTACTGGAAGACTTACAATCAGCACTGACTACCCGCCTTTTGATCTTTGCTAGGGAAGGAGCCTGTGAGTGGACTATCACTGTGGGGTAACTCCCTGTGCCCCAGGGGTAGGCCTTGCACTTTCGATGATGTTACCAAGATTCCGTGTTTATGGATTTGGACTATGGACTTTTTCAGTCTTATGGTTTTTATATTCTGTGTTTTTTGGCAATCCTTTCTCCTTTTTTAATGTGCAGGGGGCAGGTGGTTTGGAGGTCGATGTTATTGTTGTGTTTTTGTTCATTTTTTGTGTGGAAGAGGGGGATTTGGGGGCTGATGTTCTTGTCGTGTTTTTCTGTGGGGGAAAGGAGTTTGGAGGTTTGATGAACATCTTGCCATTTTGTTTTTGTGGGGGGGGCAATGGGTTTGCTGTTTGAACTGGCTTCCATGGTTTTCTTTGTTTTATGGCTATCTGGAGAAGAAGAGTTTCAGAGTTGTATACCGCATACATACTTTGCTAATAAATGAACCTTTGAACTTAACTAAAGGTATACAGGCATCACGTGCAACCTTGTTTGCATCATCTGACATGGCAATAATATTCTGCAATATAACAGAGAATCAGTCACTTCCTGGAGCATGTTGGCTAAACTCTCACAACAGCCGGTTATGTTCTGGAGGAAGTTTACAAAGTTGCCATGCAGACTCTGGACTGCAATCACTTTTCCTAGATTACTGAATGGAGTGATTTCCAAGTAGGAAAAAGTGGCGTAGAGGATGTGTTTGATACTGTCAAAATTTATTCACTCACCACCAGTAACTGAAAACCAGCCAGATAAGACAACAGAACTCTGCAGCCAGCACCATTTAGCTTCCACCACACACCGTCTGGCATGATGTTCTTAGCCCACAAAAGCACTACTCTTCCAAAGCTTCAAGGAAACAGAGGCTCTATTAATTGTATGTTATTATTGATTCCTGTAATTTCTAAACCCCACACCTCCCTTCAATCCCTGTGCATTTCACTCCTGGTTCATATGGAAATCGAGAAAATTGAGTGTGAAGTGGAGTATTAAAAAAGAACTTTGATTGAATTCAGGTTGGAAAATGTGTTTGAGTAATGCAGTTTACAAGCAAAATCACACTAGGATGTAATATTCCCAAAAAGAAAAATCCTGCTTTTGCTGTCCTTCCTTAGGGCATAACATACAGACCACAGAACTACACAGCATAGGAACAGATGCTTCAGCCTACAACGTTGTGCTGAACAAATTCAATTAGTAATCAAATGGCTAACTAAACTAATCCCTCCTACCTACACATTGTCCATATCTTTCCATTTTCATCACATTCACGTGCCTTTCTAAATGTCTTAAAAGTTCCTAACACATCTGCCTCTACCATCACCCCAGGCACCCACCACTCTGTGTAAAAAATTTGTCCCTCACATCTCCTTTGATATTACCTCCTCTCACCTTAAATGCATGTCCTCTTGTATAAGATATTTCAACCCAATGAAAAGATAGAAACATAGAAACCTACAGCACAATACAGGCCCTTCAGCCCACAATGCTGTGCTGAACATGTACTTACTTTAGAAATTACCTAGGTTACTAGATTACTGGATACTGCCTGTCTACTCCATCTATGCCTCTCATATTCTTATAAATTTCAATCAGATCACCCCTCAGCTTCCACCACTCCAGTGAAAACAACCCAGGTTTGTACAACCTCTCATTATGGTACATGCCCTCTAAGCTAAACAGCCTGGTAAACCTCTTCTGCAGCCTTTCTAAAGTCTCAACAACCTTCCTATAATGGGATGACCAGAACTGTATGCAATATCCTAGATGCAGCCTTACTAGAGTTTTATAAAGCTGCAACATAACTTCCTGACCTTTGAACTCAATGCTTTGAGTAGTAAAGGCAAGTGTGCCATATGACTTCGTAACCATCCTATCAACCTGCACAGCCATTTCCAGGGAGCTAAGAACTTGGACCCTAAGATCCCTCTCCTCATCAACACTGTTAATGGTCTTGTCCCCAGCAGCATACTGTCCCTTTACATTTGACCTACCAAGGGGCAACACTTCGCATTTGGCTGGTTTAATCCTCATCTGTCATTTTCTCCATCCATATCTGCATCTGATCTATATCCTGCTGTATTCTTTGCCAATCTGACATTATCCACAACACTACCAATCTTTACATCATCTGCAAGCTTACTAACATACCCATCTGGATCTTCATCCAGGTCATTTATATACACCGCAAACATCAGAGGACCCAGTACAGATCCCTGTGGAATACCACAAATCAGACCTCCAGCTAGGATAAGTCCCTTTGACCACTACTCTCTGTCTTCAATGGGAAAGCCATTTCTGAATCCAAATATCCAATTCACCATGGCTCCCATACATCTTAATCTTCTGGATGAGTCTCCTATGAGAAACCTTGTCAAACGTTTTACTAAAATCTATGTTGACAACATCCACAACTCTGCTTTCATCAACCATCCTTGTCACCTCGTCAAAAAACTCAATCAAGTTAATAAGACACGACTTGCCCAGTAGAATGCCATGCTGGCTCTCCCTAATTAGGCCATGGTTTTCCAAAAACTCATAAATCCTATCCCTAAAAGTTTTCCTCAGTAATTTCCCTGCTACTCACACGAAACTCACCAGTCTATAGTTTCTAGGATTATCCCTGGTTCCCTTCTATAACGGAACAGTATCAACCACTCGCCAGTCCTCTGAGACGTTGCATGTGGTTAGAGAGGACATGGAGATATTGGTCAAGGCTGCAGCAAGTTCTTCCCTTGCCTCGCTCAATATCCAGGAGTATATCCCATCAGGCTCTGAGGACTGATCCACCCTACTGCTCTTTAAGAGACCAAACACTACTTCCTCCTTTACTTCAAAATGCCCTGGCATATTAATACCCTTGGAACTGATCTTCCTATCCTCCATGTCTTCCTTGGTAAATACTGATGTAAAGTACTTATTAAGGACCTTAGCCACATCTTCCTCATCCAACAAAATATTCCCTCCTTTATCTCTGAGTGTTCCGACCTTCTCCCTAGTTATCCTCTTGCTTTTGATATGTATATTCTCTGTAATCCACTTCCCAAGGACTTTTCATGGCCCCTCCTGGCTTTCTTAATTCCCTTCTTGAGTTCTTTTCTGGCTTCTTTTTAATCCTCAAGAATTCTGTTTGATTCTAGCTTCCTACACTTTACCTACTTACTCCTTTTCTTCTCGACAAAATTCATCACCTCTCTCAACATCCAAGGTTCTCTTACCTTGTCACTCTTATTCTTCCTTCTGACTGGAACATACAGTATTGGGCAAAATTCTTAGGCACAAACACATAAAGCTAGGGTGCCTAAGAATTTTGCGCAGTATTGTATTTGCCAACATGGAGCGGAGAGCGTAATTCTGGTGGCAGCAAAGGATGTTGAGAATGGTGAGGGTGCTGTGCCGCAGGAGGGTGTGGGACAGGTGGCGGAGGAGTGCCAGAGGTGGGGAGGTGGCATGAGTGCAGACACACCCAGTCCTGGGACACCAGGCAAGGTCATTTGATTCCAAATAATTGGTTTATTGATCATTACAGAATGTCCCTCTGGTGCTTCACTCTCTCTCCCTTCTCCCTTCCCCTTTCCCCAACCATGATTCCCCTCTCCTTGCCCCTTCCTACTCTCGGTCCACAAGAGACCCATATCAGAATCAGGTTGATCACTCATATTTGTGTTTTTTTCTTTGCAGCAGCATTACAATGCATTTTTTAATAGGCATCCGTTAGTCTCGTGAGACCATGGATTTGCGCCTTGGAAGGTTTCCAGGGTGCAGGCCTGGGCAAGGTTGTATGGAAGACCGGCAGTTGCCGATGCTGCAAGTCTCCCCTCTCCATGGCACTGATGTTGTCCAAGGGAAGGGCATTAGGACCCATACAACTTGGCACTGGTGTCATCGCAGAGCAATGTGTAGTTAAGTGCCTTGCTCAAGGACACACATGCCTCAGCCAAGGCTCGAACTAGCAACCTTCAGATTGCTAGACGAATGCCTTAAATACTTGGCCACGTGCCAACACAATGTAAATTGCATTACAATGTAAATTACTACAGTAATTCAAAAGTCTTAGGCGCCCTAGCTATGTACATGTGCTTGAGTATTTTGCACAGTACTGTACCTGTTCTGAACTCTGTGCAGTTGGTCTTTAAACACCCTCCAATTGTCAGATGTAGACCTGTCCAAAAACAGCTCTACCTTGTTCCTGCTGAATGCTCTCGTAATTTGCCCGGCTCCAAGGTCTGTGCTTACCCTTATCTATAACTATCTTAAAACTTAGAGTTATGGTCACTGTTCCCTAACTGCTCACCCACTGAAAGGTCCATTACCTGGCCTGGCTCATTACCCAACACCATTCCTCTTGATGGACTATCTACATATTGATTTTAGAAACCCTCCCAGATGTACCTAACAAATTCTGCCCCATCTAAACCCCTTGCACTAAGAAGGTCTCAGTTTATTTTAGTGAAGTTGAATTCCACATGACAATAGCCTTATTGTTCCTTAATTGGCCTGCATATCTGTTCCTCAATATTGCAGTGGTTATTGGGTGGTCTGTAATACAATCCCATCAGAGTGATTGCACCCTTCCTATTTTTGAGTTCTATCCACATAAAATCAGTGGACGAGTCCACCATTATGTCCCCTCTGAGTGCATCTGTGATATTGTCCCTGAATAATGGTGCAACTTCCCCCCTCCCATTTTAACCTCCCTCTCTATCTTTTTTGAAACATTGAAACCCTGGCACATTAAGCACCCAATCCTGTCCCTCTCTCAACTAACTTTCTGTGGTGGCCACAACATGACAATTCCATGTACTGATCCATGCTCTAAGCTCATCATCTTTACCTACACTTCACACACACACACTTCAAACTATCCATCCCATCCTATCTATTACTTTGTTCCTGTCTGTTTTTACTGGCTCTGACATCCACCTTTCTCTCCATCCCTCCACTTCCTGTCCTGGTACTCAGCAAGGTTCTCTGGTGCCCTGGTTCCCATTCCCCTGCAAAACAAGTTTACACCTTCCTGAGGAGGTTTCCAGCTAGAATATTGCTTCTTCACTAATTTAGGTACAATCTATCTCTATTGTACAGGTCATCCTTGCTCCAAAAGAGGTTCTAAAGCTCCAAGAACCTGAACCCCTGCCTCCCTGCAACAGTTCAATCCAATTCCTTGACCTGCTCAATCAGGAGCTGAAGTTGGGTGCACTTCCCACAGATGTAGTCATCAGGGAGACTATTAGGTACCCTGATATCCCCACATCATACAGGAGGAATATTGCACTGCCTTAACTGCCATTTTGCCTACACTGAATTAGGGACTATTGTTATCTACAGACAACAAAAAAAAAGCTTATCCGTTCTTACCTGTGCCTTCTTCTGAGACCTAGATTTCACACTCACCTATGTCACTTACACAGCCTCTCCATGCTGAGCTTGTTATACCTTTGACTCTAATTTATGTTTAAGTTCTACAAATAAATAAATGATTCTAAATGACTCAGCTCACTTGCCTCTGCCTGCTCTCGCCGAAGCCAGTTAAGTCAAAGCCTTCCACTCTATCTCTGGCCCACTCTAACAATGGCCACTCTCACAATGGTCACTCTCACAATGGTCACTCCACTTAAACCTAACTTATTTTTATTGGCCCTTGCTAAGTTAATAATAACCCAAGTAATCTCCCACTCTGATAAGCCCCGGTCTCTTTTTAAAACTGGTGTCTAAAGTTCACAAGGAACTCATTCTGGCATCTCCCGCTCCACAGACACATGTCAAACAACTCATCAAATCACGACAGCAGCAATGGTGAAAATTTGGAGAAAATACTATAATTGGGCATTTTGATATGCAATTCTGCTCTAGTAATACATACCTCAAAGTTCTGCAGTTGTATTTTGATTGTTGACTAGGCTGAGCTTAACTAATCAACCTTCGCAGAATACATACCTTTGGACTATAATCAAGGTTTTAAAACTGACTCCAAATTTCAACTATGAACAGATTGTGAGAGGATACAAGTGAACATTCCATTTCCTGTACAAATAACAAGAGCTTTAGGTGGTTACTGTGCTGGACAGAACATATGGCTCTCTCCAGAGTCAAGCCACAGAAATGAGCTAATTATGATTCGCAGTTCATAAGTCAACAAATACTTGTATTTTCAGAAGCCTTTGACAAGGTGCCACACATGAGGCTACTTCACAGGACAAGGTCCATGGTTTTACATGACAGAAGATTGGCTGACGAGCAGAAAGCAAAGAATGTGAATAAAAGGAGTCTTTTCTGGTTGGCTGCCGGTGACCTGTGGTGTTCTGCAGGGCTCGGAGTTGGGTCTGCTACTTTTCCCTTTACATGTTAATGACCTGGATGAAGGAATTGATGGCTTTGTGTCTAAGTTTGCGGATGCTACAAAGACGGGAGGGGGCAGGTACTGGTGACAAAGAAGGTAGTGTGCAGAAGTGCTTGGACAGATTAGAGATGAGCAAAGAAGTGGCAGATGGCATACCGGGTAAAGAAGTGAATGTACATGCACTTTGACAGAAGGAATAAAGGCATAGTCAATTTTCTAAACAGAAATCAGATGTGCAAAGGGACTTGGGAGTCCTAATGCAGAATTCCCTAAAGATTAAGCTGCAGTTGATTTGGTGGTAAGGAAGGCAAATGCAATGTAAGCATTCATTTTGAGAGTACTAAAATATAAAAACAAGGATATAATGCTGAGGTTTTATTTTGCATTGATGAGACCACATTTGTAATATTGAGAGGGGTTTTGGGCCCCATATCTAAGGAAGGATGTGCTGGCGTTTGAGAGGGTCCAGAGGAGATTCATGAAAATTATCCTGGGAATGAAAAGGTTTACATATGAGTCGTCTTTGATGCGCTGGGCCCATACTCACTGGGGTTTAAAAGAATGTGGGAGACATGGACAGGATGTTTTCAATAGTGGGAGAGTCTAGGACCAGAGGGCACAGCCTCAGAAAAGAAATGTGTCCTTTTAGAAAAGAGGTGAAGAGAAATTTCTTTAGCCATAAGGGGGTGAATCTGCAGAATTAATTGTACAGACAGCTGTGGAGGCCAAAACATTTGGTATGTTTAAAGCAGAGTTTGACAGTTTCTTTATTAGTGAGGACAAGAAGGTTATGGGGACAAGGTAGGAGAATAGGGTTGAGAGGGAAAATAAATCAGCAAATGTGGAGCTGACTTGATGGGCCAAATTGCCTAATTCTGCTCCTATATCTTATAATTTTATGGTCAAATGCAAAACTGTTACAGAAAAGATTAAAAATCCAATAGTCGGTCATGGTGAACATGAAGCATTTAAGGTTGAATGTTTAGCAATGGCTTTGAGTAATTCGATGTTTCTCAATTAAAATTCAGCTCCACTCATAACTTAGTTTAAGAGACAATGGAAAGGAGGTCAATTCGATAATTTTGTTTTGGATTCTATAATTCTGTGGTATTGTACAGCAAGGTATTGTACAACTTGGCATGCTGTACGTTAAAACTCTGATAAACAAGCTAGTTCGTAATGTAAATAGAAGACAGTAATCAGCTTGAAGTTGAAATGAACGGGTTGGCAAACAGAAGCACTGTATATAATAGACTTGCTGGCTCATAGCACCTGTCTTATTGCTGAAGAGTTGAAGTACAATATTAGACAACAGGTTACTTAATTTGTCTTGTTTCAAAACACAACGCTGGCTAAGTTGTTTAATTCAAGGAAGCAACAATCACTTACACATCAATAACTGATCTATTAATAAGTTATGGTATATGTGTACCCATGGAGTCACTTTCACAGCATTAGTCATGGATGCCTGGGAACTATGTCTTCATGAAGTTTTTAAAACGTTTATGTTAAAAGGTACTTGAAACAATATCATATATGTGTGAAGTTACCCAAGCGGCAAAGAAATTGTATAAATGTCGACAGCAGTACAGGCTTATTAGGAGTGGTTGAGGAGCATCAAGAAGCATGAAAAAAAACATGGGGTGAACTACAGAACGTTCCTCTGCCTTTGACTTCTGTGAGAAATGACTGGTTTGTCTACATCATTCGCGTATTCTTTTAGTTTATAGAAAACGTAGCTGTGATTTGGAAATCCTTTGTGTGTTCAAAATGGTTTGTAATTTGTTAGTCTTTTATAAGGTAGAAATCCTCTGAGTTTTAAAATGTGTTTTATGAATATGGTTTGGATTTAATCGTGTATCACTGAAATAAGATGAACTGTGTTTAAACTACTTTGTTAGCTGTAATTATCTTCTCCTTGGTAGTGATGGGAAGGGGACCCACCACTCAAATAGTAGATACTGACAGCTAAACTTGCCATGGAGAATAAACAGGGAAGTGAGTTAGTCTTTGAAGATTGGATAGTTACAGTACAATCTCCCTTTAGTGAGGGTACCTGTGGCTATTTATATTGGAAACGGCTTAACGTCTTCATTTGATTTTAGAACTTTGCGGTCAGCAAACCCAGTATCATCACAGAAGTATGTATCATTATCACTGGTTAAATTTTATGTTGCTGTAAGCATTTATCTCCATAGCACAGTCCTTGTCTACCATTAACCTTGGAGACCAAGCCTGGTTCAACATGAGGTGCACAAGGGCCTTCTTGAGGCAGAACCTTTGAATGGAGTTCATGCCTCGTGAATTCAATAAGTGAATTATACCCTGGGCTTCTGGCTCACATTCTGCACTGATGAGTGAGCCAGTTGCTTGACCATCAGGATTTTTGAACAGTCCAATGCTGGTTTATCTGAACAGGGCATTGTACAAAAACATGCCAAGTTGTACAATGTCCTCTGGTACAGTCCCACAAAATTGTAGTGCCGAAAACAAAACGTGACTAATTGGTCTCCCTTCCATTGCCACTAAAACTAAGTTATGTGCCAGTAATAGTGGTTAGAGGCAAAAATAAACAATCTAACAACCAAAATATCCCAGTGATATCCGTATGATCATGGATCATATGGGCAAAAAGTGGGTGCAAGGGACAGTTTAAGTCTTTGCTTGGTTTCCTATTGATTTGTATCAAAGGGCTGACCACTATCAGTCTTTTTCTGTGATCCCTATCACGATAGATACCAGAGTTCAGCCATTTCAGAGCTGAAAGCACAGAATCTGGTGTCAGCAAAGGATTCCAGTGTGATGACGGAGCAGTGAGAGATCATAGCTAAATGGCTAATTGAAGTCGACATGTCCAAGAGGGGAACTTGGACATGTCAATTTCAATTAGCCATTTATCACTGATCTACACTGGAATTCTTTGCTAACACCATCTGACAAGGAGTGTGACCACACAACAGCGCTTTCTAAAGATTCCAAGCAATTGCTTTAAATATGCTTATGCTCAGGAAAGCACCTTGCAAACAAATAATTTTTAAAAATTAAATAGCTTTTTCAAAACCTGCACAACTCCAGTTGGTCACTCTGTCTAAAGCTTTAAAGTGAGGGTGAGGCAACATTGCTTCAGGAAAAGGTAATTAAAAAGAGGCCCTGATTTTAATTCCACATATTGACAATTCCCACTTTTGTTTTCACATTTCAGGAGGCATGTGAAGTCATCGCCATACACACCTGAGAGCTTCATACACAATTGAGAAAACCACACCACTGGACGAAATTGAAGGGTCAAGCAACATCTGAGCCGGCAACTGAATAATCGACAGGACCAACCTAAAACATTGACAGCACATTATTCACCACAAGTTTCGCCATCTTCAGTGGGATCCGACCACCAAACACATCTTTACCTCCCCCTCCCCACTTTCCGCAGAGACCAGTCTTTCCATGGAATTGTACTCTTACACTTCTTGGTAGATATTTTTAGGAGAGGGCGACATTGGCCATTCTCCCCTTTCACTAAGTGTGGTTCCCTTGTCCATTCATCCCCCCCGACTAATTTCCCTCCTGGCACTTTTCCCTGCAAGTGGCCAAGGTGCTACACCTGCCCATTCACCTCGGTTATTTCCGCCATCCAGAGCCCCAAAAGGTCCTCCCAGGTGAGGCAACACTTCACCTGTAAATCCACTGGGGCTGTCTACTGCATCTGGTGCTACCGATGTGGCCTCCTCTACATTAGTGAGTCCCGACATAGATTGAGGAACTGCTTTGTCGAGCACCACCACTCTATCCTCAAAAGGCAGGATATCCCGGTGGCCAACCATTTTAATTCCTATCCCCATTCCCATTCCAATAATGTGGGTCAATGGCCTCCTCTTCAGCCATGATGAGGCTACTTCATGTTGGAGGAGCAACACCTCATATTCCATCTAGGTAGCCTCCAATCGGATGGCATGAAGATCAATTTTCCATCTCTGTCTTCCCTCTTCTTCTATTCCCCATTCTGGTCTCTTATCTCCAACTCACCTGCTTATCACCTCCCCCTGGTCCCCTTCTCCTCCCCTTTCTCCCATGGTCCTCTCCTCTCCTATCAGATTCCCTTTTCTCCAGGCCTTTACCTTTTCTTCCTATCACCTCCCAGCTTCTTGCTTCATCCCTCTTCCCCAACCTACTTGACTTCACCTATCACCTTCTAGCTTGTCCTCCTTCCCCTTCCCCCCACCTTCTTATTCTGGCATCTTCCCCTTTCCTTTCCCATCCTGATGAAGGGTCTCGGCCCAAAGCATCAACTGTTTATTCATTTCCATCGATGCTGCCTGACCTACTGAGTTCCTCCAGCATTTTGTGTATGTTGCTTTAAAATAATGACTATCCCCTTGCTTCCACAAATGCTCGTCAGCGCACAGGCCATACAGCAGATTATGTCTTGCTCAAGATTTCTCTTGCGTCTCCTATGTGTTTGCAAAATCGGTGCTCAGTGTTGTTAACTAACCACAACCAAGTCAACTGTTGTGATTTGGAACAGCGGCAAGTTAACACAATTCTTTTTTTTTTTTTTTTTTTTTTTTTTTTTATATAAAGGTTATCGTTGTGGGCATGGAAAAGCAGAGGTAACTTAGCTTTTCCTGTCCTGGCTTCCCATCCTCTCCTGGAATCACCAGGAATACCTCCCTATCTCTAGCCAGGATACAGATCTGTAGAAACACTAGGAAAGCAATTTATAAAATAAGAAGTCAGGCCCAATGAAACTGGGAGAATAGGAAAATGAGGAATGGACCTGCAATTTATATACACAAAAACAAAGAATAGAGAAGTGAACATAGAGCCTACAGGATATGGTGGTTATCAGGAAGAGTTGTAATACATTCTGACTTTGAAAACAGACCAGGCTTGTATCACCCACAAGCCTGTCCACCAGAACAAGCGGGATCTCCCAGTGGCTACTCATTTTAATTCCACTTCCCATTCCCATTCCGACATGTCTATCCATGGCCTCCTCTACTGTCACGATGAGGCCACACTCAGACTGGAGGAATAATAGCTTATATTCCGTCTGGGTAGCCTCCAACCTGATGGTATGAACATCGATTTCTCATAAACACAAAATAATCTGCAGATGCTGGGGTCAAAGCAACACTCACAACATGCTGGAGGAACTCAGCAGGTCGGGCAGCATCCATGGAAAAGATCGGTCGACGTATCGGGCCGGAACTCTTTGTCAGAACTGAAGAGGGAAAGGGCAGAGGCCCTATAAAGAAGGTGGGGGGTGGATAGGAAGGAGAAGGCTGGTAGGTTCCAGGTGAAAAACCAGTAAGGGGAAAGATAAAGGGGTGGGGGAGGGGAAGCAGGGAGGGGATAGGCAGGGAAGGTGAAGAAGGAATAGGGGAAAACACAATGGGTAGTAGAAGGACGCGGAACCATGAGGGAGGTGATAAGTGATAGGAAGATCGATTTCTCCAACTTCTGGTAATGCCCCCCCTGCCTTCCTTCACTATTCCCCATCCCCTTTTCCCTCTCTCACCTTATCTCCTTGTCTGTCCATTGCCTCCCTCTGGTGCTCCTCCCCCTTTTCTTTCTTGCATGGCCTTCTGTCCTCTCCTATTAGATCCCCCCTTCTCCAGCCCTGTATCCCTTTCACTAACTTCCTAGCTCTTTACTTCACCTCTCCCCCTCCTGGTTTCACCTACCACCTTGTACTTGTCTCCCCACTTTTTAACTCCAACTCCTCGTCTTCTTTTCTCCAGTTCTGCTGAAGGTCTCGGCCCAAAACATCGACTGTACTCTTTTCCATAGATGCTGCCTGGCCTGCCGAGTTTCTCCAGCATTTTCTGCGTGTTGCTTGGATTTCCAGCATCTGCAGATTTTCTCGTTTTTAAGTTTGTATCGGAGACGATTTCCTTATTTATATTCCTAGGAGATCAACCCTATTTTCTCAGACATTGAATCTCCTGTTGGTAAAACTTAACAACTCTGAGTTAGTCATCAGACAGTTCTTCTTAATGTGACCTTTTAAAGCATTTCTTTTGTATTGTGCCAGTGAGCTGTGCATCATTATTTTGTGCTGTAAGGTATAATTTAGCAGAAAATGCCACCATTTTCTGCAAACATGGTAATGGTAGTGCTCCTTCCTACATGTGGTCTTGTTTAGCATATCAAGGCTTTGACTAAATGTTCAGACATAGAATGCTCTTGGTACTGTCAAGTATTTAATACCTCCATTACATAATACACAAGTGTAAGCAAAGAAGATAGGACTTTTACCATGTGTTGTTTGAAGACGTCAATCATTGTACAGCACGGGTGTTAGAGAGCACAGATAAAGGCCCTTCTGCGCGAGTCCATACCAACCATGGTGCCTTCTCATCTAGTCCCAATTTCCCGTGTCCCCTCCATATCCCTCTAACCTGCACCTATCCAAATGCTTCTTAAATGATGCTACTACACCTGGTTCAACGACTTCTTCTGGCAGCTTGTTCCATATATTCACCACCCTCTGTGTGGAAAATGTTGCCCCTCAGGGCCCTCTTAATTCTTTCCCCCTCACCCTAAATCTATGCCCTCCCCTACCATGGGGAAAAGACTGCTACTTTAACTATGCCACCTCATGATTTTATAAACCTGTGTAAGGTCGACTCTCATTTTCCAACGAACAAAGACCTAACTTGGCCAACTTCTCCCTATAACTCAGTTCCTAGTAACATGCTTGTAAATCTTATCTGCACTCTTACCAGTTTAACCACATCCTTCTTATAACAGAGCAACAAAAAACTGTACACAGTACTGCAAGTGTGGTGTCACCAACAGTTTATACAATTGTAACGTAATGCCCAGCTCCTATACTTGATGCCCTGACTGATGAATGCCAATATGCTAAATGCCTTTGTCACCACCCTGTCTACTGTGATACTGCTTTCAACTAACAATGCAGGTCCCTCTGTTCCAATACACTCAGTAGTGCCCAACCACCACCCCTTGACCCATTACCTTAATTGATCAAGATCCTCCTGTAATCTAGGATAACCTTTCTCACAATCAAAACCAACTCTTAATTTTGCATCATCAGCAAATTTACTGATCAAGAGAGAACCAAGGTGACATTGTGTAGGTCATTCTTTGAACTGCCTGTCTACAGGTTGTGAAGTAGGAATGCCTGTCTTTTAATAAGTGGAAGGAATTTTCTCTCTGACCGAATGAACAGAACAAAAAAAAAAATTGTTCAATTTTTTCCTGCCCTTACCCAAGTAATGGAGGATGGCGTGGAATGAGCACCAAGGAAGCAGATTTAAAATAATTTGTGTAAGAACAATAGGCGACATAAGAACCAGTTTTTTCGAAGGGAGAGGTCAGTGTTTGGAAATAGATTTTGGGTGGCAAATGCAGGAACTTCAAAAGAAGATTGGATAAGATTGAATATTGGAGGAAATGCAGAGAAGGCCCACTAGTTTGCTTCCTTTGACGAAACAGTCATCACATGAGAGAAGTTTGAGTTGGTTCTGCCACTGCCCACTGGAATTTAAAAGAATGAAGAAGTGAAACCAACAGGCAAGCCCCAAGACTGCCTCTTTTAAAATCTCCTGCTCTCATTCCATCCTGTGTCCCATAAGGTGAAACTCACAAGCAAGCCCCAAGGCCCAACTCTTTTAAACTCTCCCACTCTCGCTCCTGTAAAGTGAAACTCACTTGGTCAATTTGACAGAGGTAAATTTATTTTCAACAGCTCAGCTAACCTGCCACAAATCAATGAAAACAATGGCATACTGCTGACAAACTATTTATAGTATCTGATTTCAAATGGTTGTTTGCCAGCTGTATGTGAAACCAGGAATGAAGGGTAATCATCTAAAGGAATAATTACAGTATTTCATGAAGGGATGCTTAAAATCAAAAATTTCTTGAAAGGATTGTTTTAATCTGCATGGACTTCAAATTGTTGTCTATAAGATGTCTAAACAATGCATCCCACTGTTATCCTAATCATATACCACACTGGTAAACCGCTCAAGGTCATGATAAAATAAATAGCCACCAGGCTTGAACAAACACCTAATCATGAATTCAGATGTAACTGGACATACCAATGCTCTATCCTTGTGTAATGTTTAACTCGAAACATAAACACTGCTCACAAAAGTGCCTATCGAGTCATTGCAGTAGCAATCAATTCAAGTGTCACGGGGAGAGTACAATATCACATTTCAGTGTAAAACATCAGGACTTTTTTGTTAAATATGTTTTTACAGTTTTAATGTTTGTCTGCTACTCAATACATTAATCTTAATGTTTGCCAACTACTCAAAAATATTTTTTTCAAGGCACTATTAGGGACAGTATACGCATGAAGCTGGAAATCTGTTTTATTAGATCTGATTGCCGTCATTTACATATTATTATTAATTATACGTATCATGGTGATTTACCACAAAGCAATGGAACATATGTTTAGGACTGTGATACTCCACATTGTGAGTTCAAAGCTTCAAGCATTCTTTTCACACTCCCCATGAAAAGAATGGTTTAATCGTGCTTTGTTGTTCTTGTGTACCTCCATGTGGCCCTACATAGAATGACTGGACCCTGAGAAGTTTGCCTTATTCAGTAACGTCTTGTCCAACACTACTCCTTTCACCACTTTAGCACATTCTAAAGTACTTTAGGACAGGGACCCCCAACCTTTTTTGCACCGCGGACTGGCCGACGGCGGGGGGGGGGGGGAGGGGGGTGTTCAAGTAGGGTTGAACTCACCTCAACATGTCTTTTACAGTTAGGGTTGCCAACCTTCTCACTCCCAAATAAGGGACAAAAGTAGCAGTCAAATCCTGATGAAGGGTCCTGGCCTGAAAAGTTGACTGTGCCTCTTCCTATAGATGCTGCCTGGCCTGCTGCATTCACCAGCATTTTTTGTGTGTGTTGACGGGACACTTGCACTTACCCCGAGAAAGACTACCATGACCATGAAGCCTTGCGCGGGCACCTGTGTGTGCATGTGTGATGTGCGCATATGTGACGTGCGCATGCGCGTACGTGCCGATTTTTTCCCCACAGATCGGTTTTGGCTTAATCTTCCCGGCCACACTGTACTTACATTATTTCTACTTTATATAAGCTGTGTATTTATCATACCACTAATGTTTTTACTATATGTTAGAGTTATCTTAGGTTTTGTGTGTTATTTGGTATGATTTGGTAGGTTATTTTTTTGGGTCTGGGAATGCTCAAAAATTTTTCCCATATAAATTAATCGTAATTGCTTCTTCACTTTACGCCATTTCAGCATGAAAAGTTCCATAGGAACGCTCTAACTTTGCAGGGGAAACACAGGACAAGGGCGGTCCCGTATGGGACAAACCAATTTAGCCCAATATACGGGATGTCCTGGCAAATATGGGACAGTTGGCAACCTATGTTCAAGTTCAACAGTGCATGGCAGGAAAAGAGGGAAGGTGCAGCCGAGTCATATCGTTTCCTCGTGGCCCGGTCACACATGCTTTGCGGCCCGGTACCGGTCCATGTCCCGACGGTTGGGGACCGCTGCTTTAGAATGTAGTTACTAATGATAGCTAAAAAGCACAGCAAGCTTCCACAAACAGCAAACAGGCTATGATGACAAGTCAGTTCTTACCTTCTTACCTGTTGCTTCCAGATGTATATTCACAAGTATACCAGGGATAAGACCCATGCTCTAACTTGAAATTTCAATATGGGTTGAACTTTTGTGTATTATGGATCTTAAACATTTGTGCACCAAAGACAGCAAGTGAACTAGTTGCACATCTTACCTGAAAGACGCCTTCTCCATTTATATCTCCATATTTCTTTACGATGCAGACAGAAGGCATTCCAGCCCAACAAGTCAATGCCAACTCACAAAGGGTTCCAATCCCCCTATTTTTTTTTTCCTTTGTCTAGTCTCCACATGTTCCCATTAGCTACCCTCAAATGTGACCTCTCACTTACACACTATGGGCAATTTATAGGTTAACATACCAACCCACATACAGTATACGAGGGATGCAGTAGCACCCAGGGGAAACAAAGAGGAGTTCAGGATTGAAGCTGGGTCCCAGGAGCTGTGAGGTACAGCTCTATTGATCGTATCTTTTTACCTTCCTCTGAACCTTCAACGTAGACTTGTGTACCCAACTTTCTGCATTGGGTATACACTTGCTCAGGATTTTGCACTGTTATATGGGTAAAAGCTCCCTGTATTTGTCCTGATTACATTACTGAACAGATGGTAACTTCAGTATTTATTGAGAAACATAGTTCAATGCAGAAATCACAATCAATAATTCAGTTCTCCTGCAGAGATGGACTGCGAAAGTCATCTCCAACAGAATCAAGAGAAAGCACTTGAACTGATGTAGGCTTAAGCTATTTAAGAATTTATTTCACTGTAAAGTATCATGAAAATCTAATGCTTTGATACTTTAAGTGAGCATTTAATGGAATATTATCCATAATTACTACTGAGTAAACCAACACCATTACTTACAATCCACCCACATAAAAATAATGGATTTTGAAGCTCAGTTTCATTCATTGCCGATTTATATTTCAGCATCTACCTAAATTATATATTTATATTCCTATCCTCAGTTAGTGGCCTTTTAAATGATTAAAACATTTGTAAAAAATGATCCTTTTCTCACCCCCTTTGCTCTGTGATCATTGTTTCATGTTTCATGTCTTGTTCAGCACATCCTTGTGAACTGAAGCAACAGTAAGTGGTGGAAAAGGATTAGTTCGCAGAGACCACCAGACCTTTGGGTGCTGCCTTCTCATGGCATGTACCAATTACCATAGGTCCTAAAGTCTGGACTGACATTCACCACGGAGAGACACACAGCACAGAAAAATATAGAAATGAATTAAAAAGTGAATCAGAAAACAATATCCATCTTTAGAAAGAAATCTGGTACATTTGAGATTGTCAGCATTTTAGAACAAGTATTGGGCAATCAAAAATACACATCAAAGAAGTGAATTAAGATTAAAAGTGGGTGAAGTCAAAGATAACCAATGACATAGGTAGACAAGGTGAGGAGGTCCTGAAGAGAGATTTGGGGGAGCCAAGTAGAAGGCTGAGAAACAGGATCTCCAAGGTAGTAATCTCTGGATTGCTGCCCATGCCATGTACCAGTGCGGGTAAGACCAGGATGATATGGCAGGTGAATGTGTAGCTGAGGGATTGGTGCAGGGGACAGTGGTTCAGATTTATGGATCATTAGGTCATTTCTGGGGAAGGTATGACCTGTACAAAAGGGTTGGGCTACACCTGAACCTGGGAGGGTCCAATATCTTGCGGGCAGGTTTGCTAGAGTTGTTCGGGATGGTTTAAAAGAATTTGGCAGGGAGATGAGAACCAGAGTGATAGTGCTGAGGATGAGGTAGTTGGTTTACAAACAGAGGCAGTGTGTAGTGAGACTCCTAGCAAGGAGAAGTGATGGTAGGACAAAACTGCAGTCAACAGGATGAGGTGCAATGTAAAAGGCAGACAAAATTGAAAAGGGTGAATACAGGACTGATGGTGTTATATTTGGAAGCATCCAGTATACAGAAAAAGGTAGATGAACTTGTAGCACAGTTACAGATTGGCATGTATGGTGTTGTAGGCATCACTGAATCCCGGCTGAGACACGATTATAACTGGGAGCTTAATGTCCATATTGTATTGAAAGCACAGGCAGTTAGAGAGAGTGGGTGGTATGGTATGCCAGTTAGTCTGACCTCAGTGGTTGGGAAGTTGACAAAGTAGGCCACAATCAGCATGGTTTCCTCAAGGGAAAATCTTACCTGACAAATCTGTGTTGAAATTCTTTGGAGAAATAACAAGCAGGATACACAAAGGGGAATTGGTGGATGATATTCACTTGGATTTTCAGAAGGCCTTTGATAAGGTACCACACATGAGGCTGCTTAACAAGCCCATGGTATTAAGGGAAAGATACGAACATTGATAAAACAGTATCTGATTGGTAGGAGGCAAGGAGTGGGAATAAAGGGAACCTTTTCTGATTGGCTTCCGGTGACTAGTAGTGTTCCACATGGGGTCTGTGTTGGGACCGATTCTTTTTATGTTATAGGTCAATGACTTGAATGACGGAATTGACGGCTTCGTTACAAAGTTTGTGGAAGGTACAAAGATAGCTGGAGGGAAAGTAGTTTTGAGAAACTAGAGAGGCTACAGAAGGACTTAGATTGGGAAAATGGACAAAGAGTTGGCAGATGGAATACAGTGTCAGGAAGTGTATGACATGCAATTTGGTAGAAGAAAAGGGTAGACTATTTTCTAAATGGAGAGTAAATTCAAAAATCTGAGGTGCAAAGGGTTTTTGTGCAGCATTCCCTAAAGGTTAATTTGCAGGTTGAGTGGTGGTGAGGAAGGCAAATGCAATGTTAGCATTCATTTCAACAGGATTAGAATATAAAAACAAGGATGTAATGTTGAATATTTATAAAGCACTGGTGAGGCCTCACTTGGAGTACTGTGAGCAGAATTGGGCCCCTCATCTTAGAAAGGATGTGCTGAGACTGGAGCGGGTTCAAAGGATGTTCACTAAAAAGATTCCAGGATTGGTTTATTATATGAAGAGCATCTGATGGCTCTGGGCCTGTACTCACTAAAATTCAGAAGAATGAGCGGTGACCTCATTGAAACCTATTGAACATTGAAAGGCCTCAATAGAGTTGACATGGGGAGGATGTCTCCTATGATGGGAGAGTCTAGAGCCAAAGGACACAGCCTCAGAATAGAGGGGTGTTCTTTTAGAACGTAGATGAGGAGGAATTTCTTTACTTAGAGAGTGGTGAATCTGGGGAATTTGTGCCATAGGTGGCTGTGGAGACCATGTCTTTAAGGCAGAGGTTGATAGATTCTTGATGGGTAATGGGTAGCCCAAATACATGAAGGGATACAGGGAGAAGGCAGGAAAATGAGAGGGAAAATGGATCAGCCATGATGAAATGGGGGAGCATATTCAATGGGCCAAATAGCAAATCTGCTCCTATATCTTATGGCTTTGAAGGTCATCTATAGTAGGAGATAAAGAAATCATTTAAAATACCAAACAAATAGTTGGTATGCACAATGCAAAACGCACAAAAATGTCTGAAGTGGTGGGCAACCAAGCAGAGCATGGTGACCTGCCTGTATGACAGCATCAGGTATCGAATTATAATGAAGTGCTTCAAGAGGTTGGTTACAGAATAAATCAATTCTTGTCTCAGAGGTGGCCTGGATCCACTACAGTTTGCCCACCACACAATGGGTCAACAGCACATGTGATTCCTCTCGCTGTTCACTCTGCTTGGGACCATCTGGACAACAGGAACTCATACATCAGCTGTAGCTGATGAACTTATTCATTGACTACAGCTCAACATAATGATCCTGTCCAATCTCATCATCAAGCTTCAAGACCTGGACTTCTGTACCTCTCTCTGCAACTTCATACTTGAATTTCTTATTGGCAAACCTCAGTCAGTGAAGAATGGTAACAACATCTCTTCTCTACTGACAATCAGCATAGGTGCACCTCAAGGCCGCATGCTTAGCCCCCTGCTCTATTCTCTATACATACTGGACTGTGTGCCAAGCATAGATGCAACATTATCTTCACAATTGCTGATGACATCACCTGCTGCTGGAGTGAATCATAGGTGGCAATGAATCAGCGTACAGGAGCAACTAAGTCACCTGTTTAAGTGGTCCTGCAGCAACAACAGCTTCTCGTTCAATAGCAGCAAAACTAAAGAGCAGACGGTTGACTTCAGGTAGGGGAAGGGGGAGGGGTGAACATGTGCCAGTCTATATCAGGGGATTAGTGATGGAGGGAGCCAGCAGCTTTAAATTTTTGGGTGTTAACTTACCAGATGACTTCTCCTGGGCCCAGCACATAGATGCAATTACAAGAAGGGTACACCAGGGCCTTTACTTCCTCAGGAGGCTCTGGAAACCGAACACTCAAAAAAAATGCAACCGATGTACTGCTGAAAGCACCCTGACTGGTTACATCATGGTCAGGTACGGCACTTCCAAAGCACAAAAACGAAGAACTTACAGAGTAGTGGACCCTGCCTAATGTATGATGGGTACATCTCTCCCCTCATTTGGTAGTACCACTACAGTTTAACAACACTATGACCATTCTGATAGTGATAGTGAAGTAACCAAAACTATTAAAGAAAATATCCTGAGCAAATTAAAAGGATTAAAATCCAACAAATCCATAGACCTGACCTGATGTTCCAATGAAGATGCCTGCTTAGAAAGTGGATGTGTTAGTGACATTGTGCTAGAGTTCTTCATTTTCTATAATCTTCCCAGTGTTTGGAAATTAGTAAATGTAACACTACTATTTGTGAATAGAGCTACCTTCTGTACCTCTCTCTGCTACTTTCATGAGTTCCCTCATGAAAAGAACTACCCTTCAGTCAGGTCCGCGATCAAGATTTAGAAGCAAATCTTCACGCCAGTTTTCTCTGAGTTGGACAATCCACGTAAGGGGTGCGTCAAAAGAAATACCAGTTATTCAGGAGGGCGATCGAGATCTTAAGGGCAGAGTTTCACTGCAGTTTCTCTGAGTTGAGGAGCAAACTGTCAGCAAGAGGGATTCATGAGAAGGGCCAATAAAAATAATTCAAATGTAAGCAGAGTGGCCATTGTTTTGGAGTGTGTTGGTGTTTAAGAATGTTTTTTCTTCTCTCTCTCTCTTCTCCCCCCCACCCTTTCTCTCTCTCCCTCTCCCTCCCTCCTTATTTGTTCATTCCTGTTACAGTCATAGTCATACTTTATTGATCCCGGGGGAAATTGGTTTTTGTTACAGTTGCACCATAAATAATTAAATAGTAAAAAAAACATAAATAGTTAAATAGTAATATGTAAATTATGCCAAGAAATAAGTCCAGGACCAGCCTATTGGCTCAGGGTGTCTGACCCTCCAAGGGAGGAGTTGTAAAGTTTGATGGCCACAGGCAGGAATGACTTCCTATGACGCTCTGTGTTGCATCTCGGTGGAATGAGTCTCTGGCTGAATGTACTCCTGTGCCCAACCAGTACATTATGTAGTGGATGGGAGACATTGTCCAAGATGACATGCAACTTAGACAGCATCCTCTTTTCAGACACCATCGTGAGAGAGTCCAGTTCCATCCCCACAACATCACTGGCCTTACGAATGAGTTTGTCGATTCTGTTGGTGTCTGCTACCCTCAGCCTGCTGCCCCAGCACACAACAGCAAACATGATAGCACTGGCCACCACAGACTCGTAGAACATCCTCAGCATCATCCGGCAGGTGTTAAAGGACCTCAGTCTCCTCAGGAAATAGAGACGGCTCTGACCCTTCTTGTAGACAGCCTCAGTGTTCCTAGGGCATAGTAGATTAGGGAGAATGGCTCTGGGGCAGTGTTTTGCACTTTATATGGGATGTGAGAAGTCTGGGAGACTGGATGTCTCCCGGGTAAACACATCTGCACCAGGTGCACAGAGTAGCAGCTCCTGAGAGAATGTATTAAGGAAAGAGCTGGAGCAGCAGCTCGATGACCTTCGACTCATATGGGAAAATGAGGAGGTGATAGACAGGAGCTACAGGGAGATAATCACCCTTAGGTTGCAGGAGATGGGTAACTGTGTGACTGTCAAGAGAAGGAGGGGAAATGTACAGCCAGTGCAGAGAACACCTGTGGCCATTCCCCTCAATAATAAGTATACAACTTTAGATAGTATTGAGGGGTCGACCTAACAGGGGAGCCACAGTGACTGGGTCGCAGGCACCGAGTCTGGTGCTGCGGCTCAGAAAAGCAGAGAGGTAAAGAGGGCTGCAGTGTTGATAGGAGATTCCTTAGTTAGAGGAACAGAGACAAGGTTCTGCAGGCACGATAGAGACATCCAGATGGTATGTTGCCTCCTTGGCGCCAGGATCAGGGATGTCTCCGATCATGTCCATGGCATTTTCAAGGGCGAGGGTGAGCAGCTAGAAGTCTTGGTACATATTGGAACCAATGACATAGGTTGACAAGGTGAGGAGGTTCTAAAGAGAGATTTTAGGGTGCTCGGTAGAAAGCTGAAAAGCAAGACCTCTGGGGTAGTAATCTTTGGATTGCTGCCCTTGCAAAGCACCATTGAGGGTAATAATAGGATGATTTTGCAGATGAATATGTGGCTGAGGAATTGTTGCAGTGGGCAGGGATTCAGATTTATGGAATTTTGGGATCTCTGCTGGGAAGGTATGACCTGTACAAAAGGGATAGGTTACACCTGAACCCAAGAGGGTCCAATATCCTTGCGGGCAGGTTTGCTAGGGTTTTTCAGGAGGGTTTAAAAAATTGGGCAGGGGAATGGGAACCAGAGTGATACTGCTGAGGATGAGGTAGTTGGTTTACAAACAGATGCAGGTTGTAGTGAGACTCCTAGCAAGGGGAGGCTGATCATGGGGCAAAATTGCAGTCAGCAGGATGAGTTGCAACGTAAAAGGTGGACAAAATCGAAAAGGTGAGTACAGGACTAAAGGTGTTATATTTGAATGTGCGCAGTATATGGAAAACAGTATATGAACTTGTGGAACAGTTAGAGATTGGCATTGTATGATGTTGTACGCATCATTGACTTATGGCTTAAAGAAGACTATAGCTTGGAGCTTAATGTCCAAGGATACACATTGTATCATAAGGAAAAACAAGGCAGAGGGGGTGGCGTTGCTCTGTTGGTAAAAAATTAAATCAGATCATTAGAAAGAGATGCTGAACCATTGATAGAACTAAGGAACTCCAAGGGCAAACAGACCCCGATGGGAGTGATATACAGATCACCAAACAGTAGTAAAGATGTTGGCTACAAATTAAAATGGGAGGTAGAAAATGCATGGTAAAAGGGGAATGTTACAATAGTTACGGGGGATTTCAATATGCAGATAGATTGGGAGAATCAGGTTGGTACTGGACTCCAAGAGGGGAACTTTCTAGAATGCCTACGAGATGGCTTTTGAGAGCAGCTCATGGTTGAGCCCACAAGGGCATCAGCTTTTATTGAATGGGTGTTGTGCAATGAAAATCGATTAGAGACCTTAAGGTAACAGAACCCTTAGGGGAAAGTGATAATTATATGATCAAATTTCCCCTGAAATTTGAGGAGGAGAAGCTAAAGTCAGAGTATCGGTATTACAGTGGAGGAAAGGAAATTTCAGAGGCATAAAGCAGGAGGAGTTGGCCACAACTGATTGGAAAAGAACACTGGCAAGGATGATGGCAGACAGCAATGGCTGGAATTTCTGGAAGCAATTTGGAAGGCACAGGATATTTATATCACAGGGGAAGAAGTATTCTAAGGCAAGATGACATAATCATGGCTATCTGGAGTAGTCAAAGCCAACATAAAAGCCAAAGAGAGGGCATATAATAGAGCAAAAGTTAGTGGGAAGTTAGCAGATTGGAAAGCTTTTAAATACTAACAGAAGACAACTAAAAATGTCATTAAGGTAAATATGGAATACGAAAGTAAGCTAGCCAGTAATATTAAAGAGGATACCAGAAGTTTCTTCAGATACATGAAGTGTAAAAGTGAGGCAAGAATTGATAACAGGCAGCTGAAAAACGATGCTGGAGAGGTAGTAATGGAGGATGAGGAAATAGCGGATGAACTGAATAAGCATTTTGCATTAGTCTTCACTGTGGAAGACATGAGCAGCATGGTAGAAGTTCCAAGTGTCAGGAGGCATGAAGTTACGATTACTAGGGTGAAAGTTCTTAGGAAACAGAGGTCTGAAGGTAGATAAGTCACCTGGACCACATGGTGTACAGCTCAGGGCTCTGAAAGAAGGGGCTGAAGAGATTATGGAGGCATTAGTAATGATCTTTCAAGAATTACAAAATTCTGGAATGGTTCCAAAAGACTGGAAATTTGCAAATACCAGTCAACTCTTTAAGAAGGGAGAGCGACAGAAGAAAGGAAATTATAGGCTGGTTAGTCTGACCTCAGTGGTTGGGAAGATGTTGGAGTCAGTTGTTAAGGATGTGATTTGGGGATACTTGGAGGCACATGATAAAACAGGATGCAGTCAGAATAGTTTCCTCAAGGGAAAATCTTGCCTGACAAATCTGTTGGAATTCTTTGAAGAAAAAAACAAGCAGGAGGGACAAAGAATAGTCAATGGATATTGTGTACTTGGATTTTCTGAAGGCCTTTGACAACGTGCCACACACGAGCAGCTATAAGCCCATGGTATTACAGAAAAGATTCTAGCATGGATAAAGCAGTGGCTGACAGGCAAGAGGCAAACAATGGGCACCTTGTAAAACCATAAGACATTGGAGCAGAATTAGGCCATTCAGCCCTTTGAGTCTGCTCCATCATTCCATCATGGCTGATTTTGGATCCCACTCAACCCCATACACCTGCCTTCTTGCCATATCCTTTGAATCAGGAAACTATCAACTTTTGCTTTAAATATTCCCATGGACTTGGCCTTCACAGCTTTCATTCCACAGATTCACTACTCTCTAGCTAAAAGAATTCCTCTTTACCTCATTTTTAAAAGGTTGCCCCTCAATCTTGTGGCTGTACCCTCTAGTTCAGGACACCACCACTATTGGAAACATCTTCTCCACACCCATCTTATCTAGGTTTCAATGAGATCCCCTCTCCTAAATTCGTGAATATAGGCCCAAAGTTGCCAAATCTCCTCATATGTTAACCCCTTAATTCCTGGAATCATCCTTGTGAACCTCCTCTAGACTCTCTCCAGTCTTAGAAAGGATGTGCTGAAACTGGAGAGGGTTCAAAGGAGGTTCACGAAACGGATTCCAGGTTTGAACAGCTTGTCTAGTGCAGAGCATTTGATGCCTCTAGGTCTGTATTCACTGGAATTCAGAAGAATAAGGGATGACCTCACTGAAACCTATTGAATGGTGAAAGGTTTTGATAGAGTGGATGTGGAGAAGACATTTCCTATGGCGGGAGAGTCTAAGACCAGAGGACAGAGGTTAAGAATAGAGGGGAATCCTTTTAGAACAGAAATGAGGAGAAAATTGTTTAGCCAGAGAGTGGTGAATCTGTGGAATTCTTTGCAACAGGCAGCTGTGGAGGCCAAGTCCTTATGTATATTTAAGGCAGAGGTTGACAGAGTCTTGATTGGTCAGGGCATGAAGGGATACAGGAAGAAGGCAGAAGATTGAGGCTGAGAGGGAAAATGGGTCAGCTATGATGAAATGGGAGAGCAGACTCGATGGGCCAAATGGCCTAATTCTGCTCCCATACCTTATGGTCTTATGAATGGAGGGAGAAAAATAGTACAGGCCAATTACCATGTCATCAGTTTCCATACACATGCTATAATCCATTTTTAAGAATCTTTCTACAGGGCACTTAACAAATCCATACTACAATTGTGCAGAGTTAAAGTAATTTTATGAAAGGCAAATTATGCATTACAAATCTAAAAACTATTTATGATAATTAACAGAGATGCAGTGTATGTAGCTTGTAAAACATATTTGATCAAGAATGACATGAATGTTTGGTAGTTATCAACATGGATAGAAGAAAGGTTAATTGACAACATAATGTCGGAATAATTTGTTTTTTTATTAAGTTGGCAAGTTGTTACTAGAATGGCACAGGGAATAGTCTTCAGCTACTTACAATCAAGGACTTAAAGAAAAGGTAAATGATAATATATCTCAGTTTGTTGATGATACAAAACTTGGTAGAAATTCTGATGTGTAGGTTCACAAGTGGCCATGGACCAGCTAAAGGAGTCTGCAAGAGCCAGATGGAATAAAATAGTGACAAAATACAAGGTTACTCACTTTAGCAGAATGAAGAGAAGAACAAGATATTTCTTAAGTAACAATAACTGTTAAATGTTGGGTGTTGTGGGTCACAAAACACTTAGGGTTTTAATGGCATGTAGACTCTTCTTCAAAGAAGTTGGAGACCAAAACACTTTGATGTAATTATACAAGGATTTAGTGAAATTGTACTTGGAATACTCTGTTCAATTTCAGTCTCTAGCTAAGAAAGAATATAGAGAACTTGTCTTGAAATCAGTGCAGCATGATTCCTTTGGTTAGTTCTTGGGATGAGACTGTTGGCTTCTGAGATTATTTATAAATAATGGATAATCAAAAGGTGGACATTACTGGCCAGCAATTAATGCCCATTGCAACCTGCCCTTGAGAAGGAGGTGGGAGCTTTTTGAAATTATGTAGACTTCAAATAAGGTAACACATGCAAAATGCTGGAGGAACTCAGCAGGTCAGGCAGCACCCAAGGAAATGAATAAACAGTCGACATTTTGGGCTGCCACCTCTCTTCGGGACTGGAAAGGAAGGGGGAAGATGCCAGAGTGAAAAGGTGGGGGGGGGGGGGAGGAGAGAGGAAGGAGGATAGCTAGAAGGTGATAGGTGAAACTATTGGAAAACGCAAATGCATGCATTGTATTTTCTATGTATTACAGTATTTACTCAACAGTATTTACTCGAATGCACACATTGTATTTTCTATATTTACTATGTAACCACTGCTAGCTCAATAGAAGTTATTCACTATGTAGCCATGACTTTTGACCTGTTCACTATTAATTCATGAAGAGAACTAGAATGAAACCAAGTAGAAAGATAACGGTGGCGAGTAAGGTGATGAAATATGTGGCAGTATGTCAACACAAGAGTAATTAAGAAATAACTCTGGTTAGGGATGAGAGGACATATGGTCTAAAATGTAAACTAGGACATGATTAAATTGGGGAGTAAAACAACAGTGGAAAGTCGAGAGCGGATATATTGATGATATGTAATCACAGGCCGCCTGGATATGATAATGTAGCTAAGATAGGAAAATTGCTATAAAAAATGCTGTTTACAAGCCTCCACGGGCAGTCAGCTACTAGCTTTCTGATTGTCTCAGCTTTAATTTGCAAATTAAAGTTTAAAACGTCTTGACGAGTTTTCTGCGTCTCCTTGTCGTTTGTCAGAAACGAGAAACCACGACAAAATCTGGTGGGAAGGAAAGGTAAAATGCTGGAGAGGAATGAATCTGATAGGAGAGAAGACTGGACCATAGGAGATAGGTAAGGAAGAGTTAATTCTACATTACTTTTAGGTGAAGAATTACAGAATTTATGCCAAGTCTCAATGAAGGATTGGCAGGATGGGGTGTTTTACAGGAGAATCTGCAGGTGGTGAGGTGTTAAGAGGTCCTGCCATCTATGGTGATAGAGGTCAAGAATTTGGGAGATGTTGTCAGCGTTTTCAATCGACACAAGTTGCAGTTACTGTGTAATGGTAGAGGAGGGAATGAATGCTTCTGATGATGGATGGGGAGCTAATCAGGCAGGCTCACTTGTCCAGGAATGGCATTGAGTTTTATGCATTTTTGCCGGTGTTCTCAACAAAATTCCTCAAGGTTGCTATAGCCAGGGTGGTAGTGGGGATAAGCTCCCACTAACTATTAAATGTTCCCAATTGCATCAAATAGTCTCTGAAAGCCAAGTCCAGCTCACAGCCTTCACCTGTGGCTTAGCTATTAAGCCGGGCAGAACCATTTCTACTGACAGATGAAGGGGAAAAGGCGGGTTACTGATACCTGAAAACCAGTCGCTTCGGGCAGATGGGGCTCATCAGCCGTGGTTGGCAGCTCATCTGGAAGAAGGGCAACTCTGATCCCTTTGCTGCCCTGCGGTTATACCCAATCATGGAGAAGGGTTTGGGAGTAAACCCCAAGAAAAATCAAAAGCTGGAGTCCTAAGGCGGTCCATGTTGAGTTCAATGCTGACTGGAAACTCCAGGTGGTGCCAAACTCTATCGGTCTCCGCTGTTCATTTGGATTCATCAGCTGTGTGGAGAGAGGGAGTCCGTTGCATGGGCAACGGCTTACTCTCCATATCGTACTGCCCTAGCTTGTGCATTATGCAGATAGCTGGGGCGTAACATCCATTGTCAACCTCGACCAACTGTGAGCCTCTCTCTCAACAAGGCAAGTGGAGATGATTCCATCCTGATTCATGACCTGTAGATAATGCATGGGCTTTGGGTCAGTAGGAGGTGAGTTCCTCACTACAGTGTGCCAAGCTTTTTCCTGCCCAAATTTTGGCTGACCCAATTTGAGATTCTGGTAAATGGTTAGTCTTGGGATGTTTATAATAAATGACTCAGCAGTGTAATGCCATTAAGTGCCATGAGTAAGTGATAAGACTCATTTGTTGTAGACAGTTGTGGCCTTACGCATAAATGTTGTCTCACTTTGAAGTACGCAGACAGAGACCTATTCATTTGTTGAGCTGTTGCAAACGGAATTAAATATTTTGCAATTGTTATCAAACATATACATTTCTGCCCATATGACTAAAGGAATATCATTGATGGTGCAGTTGAAGATGGTTGGGACGAGGACGTTGTTATGAGAAGTTCCTGCAGTGATATCTTGAGCTGGGACGATGACCTCTAACAACCACATCATCTTCCCTTGTGTGAAGTATGACTCCAATTACTGTACTACTTTCCTTCCGATGCCCCTTGACTTCTGTTTTACCATACCAAGTCACACATTGCCTGGATGTCAAAGTTAGTCATTCTCACATCAACTCTGGAATTCAGATCAATGGTTTATGTGCAGGTCAAGGCTTGCGGTCTGAATGAGCCCTGGCAACACCCAGAAAGGGCATGATTGAGCAGTTACTTGGTGTATAAGCATTGCTTCACAGCACTGTTAATCATATCTCTCATAACTTTGTTAATGTTGATTGAGTGAGAACGAGTTGGATTGGAATTATCTTGCTTTTGGTAAACTGATCAAGCCTGGGCAATTTTCCACATTGTCAGAGAAGCCAGTGTTGTGATGGTACTGGAACAACTTGGCCAGATCAAAGCTAATTCATAGATACAAATTTTCAGTATGACAGCCAGGATGTTGTCTGGTACCATGGCCTTTGATGTATACTGTAGTGTCAGGTCTGCTTTCTCAGAGTTGTGTGGAATGAACCAAAATTGACTGAAGATCAACTTGTGATGATGGGGATCTGAGATGGATCACTTCTGGTTGAATGTAATTATAAATATTTCAGCGTCATCGTCAGAACACAAATATTGGACCCCACCATTACTGAGGATGAAAATGTTCTTGGAACCAAGAGGTTATACATTAGTAGGATTGGACCAATTTGACTGAAATGCATATTTAAAGGCTGCATTGAATGTTATAAGGATAGCGTTGTACTTGCCTTATTCTGTTTATGAAAACCATTACAGTACTCCACAAAGTAAACAAATGAGATGGCCAATAGTCTTTCCTATACACCAAACTATCTGTATGTAAAATGTTTTTTCCCTGAAATACGGCGCTGAAATCTCTCTCCCCAGTGAGTACTTCCACCTTTTTACTAACATAATATACAGCAGTTGTACTAGAGATAGACGATTGGCTCTGTATCTGCCTCTGATTGATGTGATTCGTTCCTCCATACTTAACAATATTGCTAAAACAATCTTTCAACCGTGCAGAAATCTGCTGGGAACTGCACAGTGTTAGAAACCTGCAGTTTTTTTTCGAGCTGGATACAATACTCAAACAAACTGCATTTTGTATCATTCAAGGGGAATAATCTTTCAAAGTTATCGAACTCTGCCGCAGCGTAGTCACGGCTGTGTCTATCAGCATTGTAAAGACAACTTTGAAAAGCAATGCAATGTATCTGCATCTGTCCGGCATGAAAGGGTGCAAGGGGAACGGGGAGTTGCCTCTACCTTTTCCAGGCTGGAGAGTGTGGCCAGGAAGCCCCAGTTACTGGACTGAAGCAGGTGGCGTGCGATCCGTGCTCTCCTCCGATGAGGCGGCTCGGAGGGTGTCTGTCCGAACCCTTTCACACTCAGTGCATCTCTGCGGTAGGAGAACATCCTGGAGGGGAAACCGTGCGCTTCTTTGTGACTCTGCAGTTTTGCCACGGCGCGGGGCTCTCCACTGTCGTCCTGCTGCTGTGGCTGCGGCTGGTAGACGGCGGCGGGGTAAGGGGCTTTCCAGATGCTGCCGCCGTTGCTGCTGCTCTGGAACAGCCGGTTGGGCAGGACTTCCCCGTCCTCCTCCTCGTCCTCGGTGGACACCGTCCCCTCCTGGTTCGTGACAGCCCAGGACACGGAGTTAACGATCACGTAGCCGCGGCTGCGGTGCAGCATCCAAGCTAACAAGACCACTGTAAACAGAGACCATACGGCCATGGCTCCTGTCTGCTGGTAAACAGCTCAATAAACACCAAAAAAATACCGTTTCTTCCAGCGCCGCTCCACTTGAAAGCACCACCATCTGGTGGCGAATGCGAGACGCACTCCCGTTTTTCCAGCGTGGTGTCTTAAACGTTGTCAGCGGCTCTTACTCAAAATCGGAAAGAAATACAATTAGAGATTTTTTGCAGTCAAAATGTTCTCGTCAACTTTTTCTTTTTTGTTACACTCATTGGCAAACATTCCATCTGATATCAAGAGTAACACAGACAAAATGCTCCTAATTTTAAACTTCAGCAGGTCAGTCAGCTTCAAAGTTAATGAATGAACAGTTGACATTTTGGGCCGAGACCCTTCTACAGGACTGAAAAGGAAGGGGGTAAGACGCCAGAATAAAAGGGTGGGAGGGGCTGCATCTACAGAGTCCTTGTTTACTATTTGATACTAACTTGTCCACTGTCTACGTATCGCATAATGTTCTTCATGTTAAAACGATTGTTGCCAAGTTTAGTTAAGATCTGAAGGTGCTACTATCCATATGGTCTGTTTCTAATGCATTATATGCTATAAATTTGCCTGTACCACAAGGCTCACATTGATGTGTATTACTCTATCTCCGTCCTGTATGAAGGTAAATAAACAATTGATCAACAAAATAGCATATTACCCAAGTAGCTTTCCTGACTAATTTTGTTCAAAAATATAAGTTAGCTGTATCAATTCTCATCTTAGTCTGGTGATGTGAAAACTGATATAGCTTGATAGCTTTCTCATTTTCTTTGGAGAAGATATAAATCTTTGGAGAAGATTTATACTGCTGTTGGATAGTGTTGCAGCAGAGATGTGTGACTTGTGATGTTGGTAATCGTATAAGTTCTTTCCAAAGCAGGAATTAATCATGGGACAGAGAAGTAGTACTGGTAGAGTCCCAAAAGTTGGTACTCCCAGTAGAAGAAAAGGAGAAAGACGCAGGACTCTTGGGATCCCAACTGAGGTAGGAGATAGTGATCCAAAAATCGGTGGGGATGTTGGCGCCTAATGATCCCTACCCAAGGCCTGGATCACCAGCGGACATAGTTTTCAGAGAAACTGAAGTAGGTAGTTACATGACCCCTTTCTGTCCAAATCTGTATGGGTGGTACCGGTATCAAATCAAAAGAAGGTGCCATCTGTCCTGGAAAGCCTTTTGAAAAAGTGTAAGTCGTACATCAGCAGGCAAGGGGTCGTAAATAATACAGGTTTGTTCAAGCCAATTTAGAAAAGCAGCAGGTTTCTTGAGGGGATTAGGAGCGTTAGAAAGCATGTCCCGAGCCTCTCCTGGGGTCCAAGGATGCAGAATTGCAGCGTTCCCGACCATGATGTGCGGAAATTGAGAGGCATTAGAGTCCCATTATAGGGCCAGTTCCGTTCTTCTAGAGATTGATACCGGTACCACCCATACAGATTTGGACAGAAAGGGGTCACATAACTACCTACTTCAGTTTCTCTGAAAACTATGTCCACTGGTGATCCAGGCCTCGGGTAGGGATCATTAGGCACCAACATCCCCACTGATTTTGGATCACTATGTCCTACCTCAATTGGGATCCCAAGAGTCCTGCGCCTTTCTCCTTTTCTTCTACTGGGAGTACCAACTTTTGGGACTCTACCAGTACTATTTCTCTGTCCCATGATTAATTCCTGCTTTGGAAAGAACTTATACGATTACCAACATCACAACAAGTCACACATAACACTGAACACAGACGGACAGAGCGCTCACCAAGGTCCCGCTTCGACGTGAGCCCGTAGTCTCAATCAAAAATTTATAAAAATTTGTCTTCTCAATTAAAAATTTGTAAAGATTTGTCTTTTTGTACGGCCACTTGCCGTAGTCACCCGGACTCCCCTGGAGCTAGAGCCCGGGACAGGGGGAATCCTTACCTCCCCTGCAGACCTTAATATGCCTAAATGTCTGAATCCTGTCAATGGGATCCTGCCAACTACGCCAGAACTGTTGCAGCAGAGTTAGTACTTTTTTCCAAATAAAAGAGACGGAGACTCTTTGGGCTCACTTTGTAGCAAAGTCCTTTTATTGTCGTGATGATCACGGACAGCCAACCCTCACAATGGAGCGGCGGGCTCTGACCGGATGCATAAGCAAGTTGACCTTTTATACAGATAAATGAGACAGCTCTACATAAAGAGAGATGATTACTTCTTAGAACATGTCTAGTTTGCAGTTGATGATAAAGCAGATAGCTTTACAATTCTTGTAAGAACATTGCTTTGACAGAAATAAATTGTTAACACCTTTGCAAACTCAGATGCATCAAAGGGAGCTCTTAACAGCGAGCAAAGAAGAGCTGCTAATGCAGAATTTTCCAGTTACCACAATAGCAAGATTAGGAGCAAAATCGATCAAGGTGGAGATTGTAGAGGAAGTTACTTTTTGTCCCACTGTATGAGTGAGTGGAATGGATTGCATAAGTGATGTAAACGGTGAGCTTAATAAAGGGTTATGTAACCATAGAGACATGGTTACAAGCTGAATATAACCGGGAGCTAACAATCTCATGATACGTCTTTTTCTAAGGACAAGAAAATTCAAAAGTGACAATAAAAGAATCATCAGAGTATGCTCTATTCAGATATCGCTGGCAGTGTGCCAGGATGACTTGGTGTACTGAGAGTTAGTAATCCTTGCAATCCACTGTAGCACCATATCACATCTCCTCCCCACTTCAACAACACCAACAACCCCCAGCCAACCAAAGACTATCTGTAGCTTCTGTAATACCCAAATCATCACAATGATTTAGGATATTATTTTTTGCAATAGCCAAAAAGGACAGCTTTGTGCAAAGGTCAAAATCTACCTCATATTTTGAACAGAAAGGTTGCCTTTACAGTTATGTTTTTAAGCAGGCATAACTCCAAATTTTAGGGAGAAATATCAAAAGTAATGCTGAAAAATGAAAGGAAATTTACAAGGTTGAAGATATTTGTGTAGCACTGCAATCTTGGACCAAGCTGATTGAAAAATAAATTAATGAAATTGGTGCAACATTTAATGAAACCATGCAACATTTACACCCACATGCTCAGATATAAGGGACGAAAACAAATTTAAGAGATCAGTATAAAGCATCACCAAAGGAATAGAATAAGGACAATGGTTTATCTGATACCTGTTTGCTAGAACTGCTGCGGAGGGTTTAAACTAATTTGGCATGGGGATGGGAACTGAAGTGATAGGGTGAAGGATGGATCAGTTGGTATACAAGCAGAGGCAGTGTGTAGTGAGACTATCAGGAAGGACGGGCAGATGATAGGCAAGATTGCAGTCAGTGGGATGTGTCGCAGTGCAACGGGGGACAAAATCGAAAAGGGTGATGAATACAGGACTGAAGGTGTTCTATTTGAATGCACACAGTATACAGAATAAGGTAAGTGAGCTTGTAGTGCAGGTAGAGATTGGCAGGTATGACGTTGTGGGCAACACTGAGCAAATTATGGTTGGGAGCTTAATGTATCAAAAGGACAGGAGGTAGGGATAGGGGATGGTGCAAAAAATGAAACCAAATCCTTAGAAGTGACATAGGACTGGAAGATGTAGAGTCCTTGTGGGTAGAGTTAAGGAATTGCAAGTTTAAAAAGACCCTGATGGGAGTTATATACAGACCTCCAAACAGTAGCCAAGATGTGGGCTACAAGTTACAATGGGACATAGGAAAAGCATTTCAAAAGGGCAATGTTATGATAGTCATGGGGAATTTCAATATGCGGGTAGATTGAGAAAATCAGGGTGGTACTGATTTTGGATCCTGAGAGAGAATTTGTGGAATACTTATGAGGTGGCTTTTTTAGAGCTGCTTGTGGTTGAACACACGAGGGGATCCATAATTCTGAATTGGGAGCTTAAAGTTACGGAACCTTTTCAAGACAGTGATTATAATTTGATGGAATTCACCCTGCAATTTGAGAGAGAGAAGGTAAAATCAAATGTACCCTTATTACAGTAGTGTAAAGGGAATTGCAGAGGCATAAGCGAGGAGCTGGCCAAAGTTGTTTGGAAGGAGACACTAGTAAGGATGATGGCAGAGTAGCGATGGCTGGAGTTACAGGGAGCAATTTGGAAAGCACAGGATAGATACATCCCAAAGAAGAGGAATATTCTAAAGGCATGGCTTCCTTAAAGGAAAACCTTGCCTGACAAATCTGTTAGAATTCTTTGAAGAAATAATAATCAGGATATACAGAGGAGAATTGGTGGATGTTATGTACTTGGATTTTCAGAAGGCCTTTGACAAGATGTTGTACATGAGGTAAGATCCCATAGTATTTCAGGAAAGATACTAGCATGGATAGAGTATTGCCTGTTTGGCAGGAAGCAAAGAGTGGGAATAAAGAGAGCCTTTTCTGATTGGCTGTTGTTGACTTGTGGTGATCCGAAGGGATCGGTTCGTTCTACATTGTATGTCAATGATTTGGGTGATGGAATTGATGGCTTTGTGGCCAAGTCTGCAGTCAATGCAAAGATAGGCAGAGGAGTAGATTCTGTTGAAGTAGGGAGCTGCAGGATTTAGACAGATTAGGAGAATGGGCAAAGAAGTGACAGATAGAATACAGTGTTGGAAAGTGTATGGCAATGCGCTTTGGTAGAATGAAAAAAAGCTTATTTATATAAGGAACACACATAAACGTTGCTGGTGAATGCAGCAGGCCAGGCAGCACCTCTAGGAAGAGGTACAGTCGACGTTTGGGGCCCGAGACCCTCGTGTTATTTATATAAGGACTATTTTTTAAATGGGGCAAAAATTTATAAATCTGAGGTTGAAAAGGAGTTGGGAGCCTGCTTGCAGGGTTCCCTGAAGGTTAACTTGCAGGTTGAGTCAGTGCTGAGGAAGGAAAATGTAATGTTAGCGTTCATTTTGAGAGGACTGGAATATAAAAGCAAGGATATAATGCTGAGGCTTTATAAAGTGCCTCTGTAGCCTCACTTGGAGTATTGTGAGCAGTTTTGTGTCCTTTATCTAAGAAAGGCTGTGTTGACATTAGAGAGGGTTCAAAGGAGGTTCACAAAAACGATTCCAGGAATGAAAGGCTTAACACATGAGGAGTGTTTGATGGCTTTCGGCCCATACTTGCTAGAATTTAAAAGAATGAGGTGGGATCTCATTGGAATGTATCAAATGCTGAAAGGCCTAAATAGAGCGGATGTGGAGTTTCCTTTAGTGGGGGAGGCAAGGACCAGAGGGCACAGCCATTGAATAGCGGGACATCTGACTGGAACAGAGATGAGGAATTTCTTTAGCTTGGAGGTGGTGAATCTGTGAAATTTGTTTCTATAGGTAACTGTGAAGACCAGGTCATTGGGTTTACTTAAGGCAGAGGTTGATAGATTCTTGATAATTCAGGACATGAAACTTATGGGGAGAAGGGAGGAGAATGGGATAGAAAGGGAAATAGATCAGCCATGATCAAATGTCAGAGCAGACTTGATGGGCTGAATGGCCTAATTAGTGTCTTATAGTCTGATGGTCTAAATAATTATCCTGAAGTACAAAATGATGCACACTGAAAGTAAACTCTAATAGCTCCTGCAGTATCCATTAAAGCTAATAAACTACCAAAACTTGCAATAAGAAGCTGCTGCTTTTTGTTTTCTGAGGTGAAAGTAAATGCTTTTCAACAACTGATTTTCAGCTTACACATTATCCATTCCATAAACCATAGCAGATATTAAAACCATGTATATGTTTTGAAGTTTATTACAGACAGTAAACTGCACACAAAATATAGAAAAGGAAAAGGAACAAAATGTTGTTGATGGCATTGAATTCGTTGATATTTCTGAAGTTACAACTTTATTTAGAGATACAGTATGGTAAAAAGGCCCTTCTGGAACAATGAGCCGTGCCACCCAATTACACATGTGATCAATTAACCTACTTTCCTTAGTTAATGTCGATAAAAATTGAGGAAGATCGGACTTGATATTAAGTTTTGCACTTCAATTATTTTTAGTTCCACTTGCAAAGAAATTGAAAGCTATCTGTTCAGGTGGTTCACTGGGGAAGTATGCAGTGGCCCAGCAACTATTTTGTTTGTTGCCCCAGGGGGCCGTGGAGGCCAGGTCGCCAGGTGTATTTCAGGCCGATGTTGATAGATTCTTGAGGGTACACTCTCGAAAAATTTATTTTTTGTCATCCAAACGCAATGCGTGCAAGGTAGTCTTACAAATCAGATAGGTGTGGGCATAGTCGCATGTCAGATGTGGTGTTGGGGAAAATAGAGTGGGAAGGAAGATCAACGGCTGAGAATCAGCAGGGGCTGGGTATTGGAATGGGGAAAGATGCCATGTTGTGGAGACATTGGGCCAGGGTCATTGACTAAAATTGTGGGTAAAGATGGAGGGCACATGGAAGTGCCTATAGAGTCAGGCTCCCTTTAACTACTTCAAAAACCCCCTCAAGATTTGTGAAAGCCTCTCTCAACATGAATGACAAGCTGTCAGCCTATCAAGCAAGTTTGAGCTGTTCTATGAAGTAGCACGTTGCATGTACAAAGAATCAGGGATGAATGTCTCAGACCTCATGAATGCCTGAAAATTCATATTTTCTGCTGAAAACTGATTTTTTAAAAAAATTAATTATATTGCATATCAACACAATCTAATTTCCAGCTGAGAAAATGTATAGAGTGGGCTCTCAGAGTCATACAGAAGGGAAACAGGTCCATGCAAACCATGATGCCCACCCAAGCTCGTCCCGTTTGGCAGCATGCATTTAAATCTTTTCTGCACTCTTTCCAATTAAATGCTATCTTTCCTATAGCAGGGTGAACACAATACTCCAATTGTGGCCTCACCAACGTCTTGTCCAACTGCTTCCTTACTTCCCAACTTTTATATTCAAGGCCATGAATGATGAGGGCCATATGCCAAAAAGGCTTCTAAATCACCCTGTCTACTTATGATTTCACTTTCAGGAACCATGTACTTGTACTCCAAGGTCCCTCTGTTCTACAACACTCCCCAGGGCCTTACTGTTTACTGTGAAAGTCCTGTACTGATTTGACTTTCCAAAATGCAGCCGCTCACACTTAACTGAATTAAACTCCATTCCTTGGTATTTTTACTCAGCTGATTATGGTTCCCCTGTAATTTTTGATATCCCTCTTCAGTGTCCACTATGTCATCTATTCTAGAGTCATCTGCAAACTTGCTAACCATGCCGTGTACATTCTTATCCAAGTCATTAACATAGATGGCAAACAATAAAGTGCTGGCATTGATCACTGGGATATATCACAGAAAGTTATTTCTTGGGCCACCTATCCAAGAAATATCTTTCTACCATCACCCTCTGCTTTCTACCATCAAGCCAACTATGAATCCAGTTTGCCAGCTCTCCCCTGATTCATGGCAAAATATAAATTTGTTTGCCCAGATTCCTTCAGCAGTGGCAAGTGTAGTAAAGAAAGCAGAACAAAAGCCTTGATCCACTTCACTTGCACTGTTGCAGCAAGTTGAAGGAGTTTTCCAGACCCATTATTAATACGTAGCATTCATTTCCATCTTAAACAGAAAGATTATTGGCAGGTGGTCACATCGGTGGTTTGGTGTTTGGAGAAGAGTTACTATTTAAATAAATTGAGGTTTGAAATATTTTTGCAATTACATTACATTGAAATTCTTGACTGTGTTCATATGACTATATATGTTATAAATCGTATTTAAAAAATTGACTCAGTTCTCTGGTTCTACACAGAGAACTTTTCCTTTGGTGCACAACACACTGTTGTCAGGCCACATATAGTAGCTATTTCTATCAGAACTACCCCTCAGCCACACTCATACTAATTCAAATATTCTTTTCATAACAAAGTTCTGCACAGCCCAGGGCATCAATTATCTCCACCGTTTCTCACTCAGAGTACCAAGCCCTGCATTGTAAAGTCCTTTAAAAGTTAAGCCACAGATCTGCACAACACTCTGTATTATGCTACTAGAAGATAGCTACCTGGTAAAACTAAAAACACACTTAAGCTATATCTCAACATCCTCTGGTACTCCAGTGATATTGATATATTGCTCAGACATTAGTGAAAAAATATATCTAACAACAACATTCTGTGCAGTACTTGAACTTACAACCTTCTGACTTAGGGTCAAGAAAACTTCCAGCTGATCCAAAATTGTGACCTATTTTGATGCATGAAACCCTTAAGCATAATCTATCACAAACTCTTGAATTTCCCCAACTGCTGCTTTAGGTAATGGTCAAATTCTCTGTTGTCTCTCTGCTACTAATGATAGCAATTTCCTTATCCAGAATTCTCACTTGTGTTACAGAGCAGCTAACCAGCAATCATCTTAATGTACATCACCTGAAAGTTACTCAATTATTCAGTGAGAACTTCACATTATAGTTTTTTGGAATCATGCGATCCATGCTGGCTGGTGGTGTAGTGGTCCCAAGTTTGAATCTGGCCAGTTCCTTGCCTGCTTTCTGTCTGTGCTGGGTTGAGCGTCGAGCAAGCAACTCGGCCTCATAAAAAAATTCAAATGTGACAGAAACTGCAAAAAATGGCACCCAATACACCACAAGGCACGAAAAGGAACACCAACAACAACATGTGAACCATGTATGGCCTTATAGCAGCAAGACTCAGTCTGATGCAGTGATTATAATTAACAGTAGACAGTTATCTTATAATGGAAAATTCTCTGAGTAAACCTGTTATTGAATCTCCAAGATAGATATGATTACGAAAGCATTTCAGGTAAATTATGCCATAAGGCACATAAAACTACATTATAATTCTCTGTGTAACGTTCAGGTCTATCAGCTCGTGTTTATCCAGGGGAAACCCCGTCCGCCTGCCAAACTGTGTCTCACAGTTGCGTCGTTGCTGTGTAATGCCACCTGGTACAAACTCACACATCAAATATCAGCAAATATCAGACAGCATACAACGTATGATTTACAGATTATACTTTATAAATCTTACTGGAACTATGTAATTAATAGAGATACAATATAAAAGGGAAAGTAAAAGGCGCCAGACTTAGAGTTCAACCACTTCGTGCACAACCGTTGGAGCTCAATTAAAAAGGTCCTCTTTCCACCATGCGATCTCCTCCGACCCCCTCGACTCGCCGCTCGGGACCAACCACGGTGGTCAACCAGAGCACGTCCAGCCCGTCTGTTCTCTTTGGGTCTCCTCCCGAAAGCCCGCAAAACCACACGGTTCCCAGCGATATGAAACAGAATATCACCCACAAAAAGAATAACATGGACACTCATTGGTTCATCCTTTCTCTTATCAATAATATAACCCAAACAAACAGGGAGAGAGAGAACTCCTAACATTGCAGTTATTATTACAGAAAAGCCATTTTTATTATAACATAACAAAGAAGCTATTTTGTTAGCCTTAGCAGTAACATAAAAGAAGAAACCCCTTACATCTTTATATCATACAAAAAAAATTAATCTTACTGTTGTTTGGTATCAAATTCTACTGTATCCAGAAATAGGATTGCAAATAAACAGTATTTGTTCTTTAATATAAATGAGCTAAAACTATCAGTTTGTTTTTATTTATATCTGGTTGAAAGTGCAATAATTTCACTAATGGAGGAATGTAAGGTAATCAACCTGAAATGGTAACTGTGTTTCTCAGTCCACATGCTGCCTAACTTGTTGATGACTTCCATGATTCACTGCTTTTACGGGTAATTCGAAAGGAGCATCAAAGGTCTGGTGAGTAGACCAGAAAGACCTGAAGAAGTGAGGAAGTATGTAGCTTTACTGCAAGATGTTGCAGGAGGTAGTTTGGGAGCATGGAGACCAAAACCCACAAGCTAAGCGTTGGCAACTCTTTCATCACACAATCTGTTCTGTTTCACGTGAAGACTTTCCTGAAGATACAGGTGGAAATTACATGGCCTGACTGTCTCCATGCAGCTAGAGGTCACAGCCTGAAGCTTTGAAGGAACGATGGAGAGGTCAGTGATTGGAGCAGTGAGGAATGAGTGACTACAACAGTGAGGAACAATGGCAGTCAAAAGGGAGCAGCCTTATGTCATTATGGAACTGCGAAGTGCTACTTAGGAGCAGATAGTTGCTTTCAGTTTTATTGAGGTTTGCTAATCATGAACAGGAGAAAATGGTTGGTAGATATGATCAGCTATCAATGCTCCACATTGCTTTCCCGTAGGAGCAGAGAGGTGGCACACAGTCCCTCTCTAGGTGTGGGTTTCATGATCAGCTCTTGGTGGTGCACCAATGTGAGTTTTGTCAAATTTGTATTCCTCCAACCTTGAACACTTTATGATCTAATGTTGTCCATTCTATTTACCTAGGGAGATCTCTTCGATAATCCTGACCGCAGTGGCTGACTATAATCAAGTGCTTGAGATACTGCGTGATGCCCTCTCCAATCAAGAAACAGTCCATCCTGATGCATTTCAATCATAGGCTTGGTTGAAGAAAACCCTGCCCAATTACCATCAGCATATAACCAGCAGCACCAGAGGTCCTATCATACTAGACCACAGTTTTACTAAGATAAGTGCCCAGACTGCACTTGGGTAAATCTAATCACCTGGATGTCCTTCTCCTACCTCCAGAGGCTAAAGAGCAAAGTTCCAGAGTTTTGGACAACTAAAACATGGTCATGGGAGGTAGAGGAGTGGCTACACGTGGGTGGACTCAGCCTGTTCGCGGACTCAACTTTGGATCTGAATGAATACGCTATGGTTGTCACGGAATTTATTAAGGCAGTTATAGACCAAGTGTGTCCCCACAAAATCATACAGAGTCTTCCCAAATCAGAAGCCCTGAATGAACCCTGTGATCCTCAACCTGCTGAGAGCAGATCAAAGGCATCCAAGTCTGGTGACCAAGAAAGTTACAAGAGGTCCAGGTACGATCTCTAGAATGCCATCTCATGGGCAATGTGGCAACTCCGGGCCAAACTTGAATCAACAAAGGAAAGTAACCTCTTATAGAGTTAAATCAAGTGACAAAGGCAACAACAGGGCTTCACTGCCAGATGAGCTCAATGTTTTCTGTGCTTGCTTTGACCATCAAAACATGGAGGAACCTTCACAACCTCCCACAGCTCCCGATTATCCTGTGATTTCAGACTCTGAGGCCAATGTGCAGGCAGCCTTTGAGAGGGTAAAGCCATGAAAAGCATCTACTGAGGACCTGTCCTGGAGTTTTCAGTGAGATCTTTAACTTCTCTGAGGTACCAACCTGCTTCAAGCTGGCTTCAATCATACTGGTGCCTAAGAATGGTGTATTGTCCAGTAGCATTTACATCCACAGTGATGAAGTGTTTTGAGAGGTTGGTGATGAAACATATCAACTCCTGCCTGAGAAGTAACTTAGATCTGCTCCAATTTGCCTACCAGAGCAACAGATTCACAGCAGGTGCCATCTCATTGGCTTTTCACTCAACCCTGGAACATCTGGACAGCAAAGATACATATATCAAGATACTCTTTATATACTGCATCTCAGCTTTCAATGCCACCATCCAGTCAAAACTAATCAATAAACTTCAATACCTTGGCCTCAATACCTCCTTGTGAAATTGGATCCTCGATTTCCTCACTTGCAGACCCCAGTTAGTTCAAATTGGCAACAACATCTTCTCCCCAGTCTCCATCAGCACTGGTGCACCAAAAGACTGTGTGCTTAGTCCCCCTCTCTACTCGCTTTACACTGATGACTGTGTGGCTAGGCACAGCTCCAATGCTATATTTAAGTTTGCTGATGATACCACTGTTGTAACTGAAATCAAAGGTGGTGATGAACCAGCATATAGGAGGGAGATTGAAAACGTGACTGAGTGGTATCATAACAAAAACGGTTTACTCAATGTCAGCAAGACGAGGAGCTGATTATTGACTGCAGGAGGAGGAAGCCAGAGGTCCGTGAGCCAGTCCTCATTGGAGGATCAGAGGAGGAGGGGTTCAGCAACTCTAAATTCCTCCGTGTTGTTATTTCGGAGGACCTGTCCTGGGCAATTACGAGGAAGGCCGGCAGTGCCTCTACTTCCTTAGGAGCATTCAGCATGAAAAGTGAAATTTTGACAAACTTCTATGGATGTGTGGCGGGGAGTATCTTGACTGGCTGCAGTATAGCCTGGTATGAAGGCACCAATGTCCTTGAATGGAAAATCCTACAAATCATAATGGATACAGTCCAGTCCATCACGCTAAAGCCCTCCCCACCATTGAGCACATCTACCTGGAGCATTGTTGCGTGAAAGCAGCTTTCATAATCAGGACCCCCCACCACCCAGTATATACTCTCTTCTCGCTGCTGCCATCAGGAAGAAGGTGCAGGAGCCTTCGGACTCACACCACCAGGTTCAGGAACAGATAGTACCCTTCGACCATCCTCTTGAACCAAAGGTTGATAACGTCATTCATTTTCACTTGCCCCATCATTGAAATGTTCCCACAACCTTTGGACTCACTTTCAAGGATTCTTCATCTCATGCTCTCAATGTTTATTTCTCAGTTATTTATTATTATTATTTCTTTCTTTTTGTATTTGCACAGTTTGTTGTCTCTTTCACACTGGTTGAGTGCCCAAGTTGGTGTTGTCTTTCATTGATTCCATTATGGATTTACTGAGTATGCCTGCAAGAAAATGAATCTCAGGGTTGTATCTAGTGACATAGATAGATAGGTACTATATTGATCCCAAAGGAAATTACAGCGTCACAGTAGTACTACAAGTGCACAGATATATAAATATTATAAGTAAAAAGAATAAAAAATAAGTTACCTCAAACAGACTAACAGGCAGGGTCATCATTTCCCTAGCTACAGTTTGACTCGTTATAGAGCCTAATGACTGAGGGTAAGAATGACATCATATAGCGCTCTTTGGAGCAGCAAAGTTGTCTCAGTCTATTGCTAAAAGTGCTCCTCTCTTCAGCCAAGGTGGCACGCAGAGGGTGAGAAACATTGTCCAGAATTGCCATATATGTACTTTGATAATAAATTTACTTTGAAGCCTGATGCTCAGACTGAGCTGGATTGACAGTCTGAGTCACTTTGAGGGCCTCTCTTGTGATTATTTTCTTTGTGTTTTGTATCGGTGTGTGGGGACGTATTGCAATCCTGTTGGAAAGCAAGGTCATGCAGTGTGTTTGCTTTGTAACACAGAAGGTATATTCAGTCAGTAGGAAAAGAAAAAAAGGAAAAAAAATGAAAGAAAAGCCTTTAGAGTTGTTTTAATGTACAAATTACATATTAGCATTTTTATGAATTTTGGAAGGAGTTTCAGCAGCCTACTGTGGGTGGTTCTCTCAAATTCTGCAGGGTGTTCTTTTAAAATAGACAATAATGGCACTTTGTACTGTGTGAATGTTCAACAAAAGCCATCGATTGCACTTAAACACTTCAATTTATGCTGGCAAAGTGTGGGGAGAATGTATGGGACATTCGCTGTGATATGATTAGCTGCACAATTGATACTGGAAATGCACCAGCTGTGTCTGGGCCAGTTTCCTGGTTGCTGTGATTTCATCTGGAAATGGCCAATACCATAATCTAGTCCAGGTTAAATCACTTCTATATAGAATTTGTGAATAAAAACAAGCCACGAAGGTTACTCTTTCCAGCCTTTTCCTTCAATTTTTTCCCCCTACAGACTGTGTGTTTCTTCAGTATTACAAAGCAGGCCTTGTCCAACAGGATCACAATATGTCCACACACAAAAATATAATATGCTTCACAGGAGAGGTTATCAAAGTGAATCAGATGGTGAGTCCAACTCTTTACACAAATAAGTCTCTACCATAATTCTTTGCAGTCTGAGCATCATTCTTTAAAGGTAGTTAACTTACTTTGTCCAGCACTTGGTTGCACAATAACTCAGGGATGAAAGAATGTTGTCTGAACCTGCCATTTGTGTTTTTTGTTCAATCTATCCTATGGTTAGTGGGTCAGTGAATAGCAGCGGAGAGAGAAACAGAGTGACATTTACAGAATTAACTAACTTTAAGTTACCTCATATTGTTGGGGAGCACTATCCATATCTTGATTTATTATTAACAACTGTTTGGAACTTGTGGACACATTGTTTTCAAGCACAAAACTTAAAAAGTGCCCTTCTTTCTGTGGAAAGCCAATCAAAAATACAGAAATGTGACAAGTACAAATCAAAAATCAATGCAAAGATACAATTTAAAGATCAAGCAACAATTAAACATTTTTAATACATGTAGTGTATTTAATATTAAAAGAATCCTACAATTCTGTGTGATGTCAATTAAATCTAAAATAAAGGCACTGTTGGATCTCTGTTTAATTTCTGATCCTTAAGGTTCCTCCAGGAGTCAAGAATGACGAGCAGTCTTAATTCCAAGACTTCAGTTTATTTCAGAGTACAAACAAGCATACAAATACTCAGAAAACTAAATAAAAGACCTGAGAAAAGAGGGAAATTAATGTTAAAGGGTGTGAGACAAAGGAATAAAACAATAAAGGATGGCACTTCTGAAAAATCTATTACTTTTATAGGTGACATAAAGAAAATTCCTTAATAGTGATGTATTAATTAATATGCTGCATAATTTAAATAATTACATCTTGTGGGTAATGTGCTGATACTTAATCAATGAAAAATGAGAAAGGTGATAAACTGCTACACTGCTTACTGCCAGTGAATGTGAAAAATACATGAGTGTGTTTAAAAAGTACATATCTTATAAAAGCATTATTTAAAAAAGCAGTGGTTTCCAACAGCACTTGTGGAAATACGTTTGTATTAGGGTAACTGGCCAAAAGCTTCGCTGGAGTCGTTAGCTTTGACATACATCAGAAAAGGAAAGGAAGAGAAGAAAAGCTCTAGGAAGGATATTCTAGAGGTTAGAAGCTTGAAAACAGAGTAAGTTTTCCGTTAGACTAATTACATTTAGGAATGACCATGAAGCCAGTTTGGCAGAACACAGATAGAGAATACTAATGGGGGAGAGGACTATAAAGGATTGAGTCCATGTAAGGATTTTGAAACAGGAATGACAGTTTCAAAACTTGAGATAGTGACCTACACAGGGACATATCACAGGGACTACATATGTCCCTGTGTAGGTCAATACGACAAAGGCAATTCATGAATAGGGATTTGACATTGTTGGGACAAAAGAAGCAGTTACTTGGATGATCTGAAATGTACAGAATGGAGAATGAAGTAGTTGAATTGGGGTGCATCAAAATAACAAGGCAAATAATAATGAAAATAGACAGGCCTGAGGGGAATGCAAAGGTGGAAGTGAGCAGATTTAGTGGTAATATTGAAATGAAGCTCAAGCTCAAATTCAGATATAATTCCAGTTCTGAACAGTTAGGGTCAGTTGAGACTGCAGTCAGAGAGCAGAATGGTAACAGTAGTTATTGAACAGTGCTTGTGATGGGAACTGAAATCACTAGCTACCCTAATACTTAGCAAGTGGAAATTTCTGCTTGTCCAGTTCCGCATGTCAGACAAAAAGAGAAGAAAATGAGGTAGAGCCGTGTATCCTCAGTGTACATGTGGGTTCTCTGGCTGAGCTTCGAGGCAAAGTTACTGACAGCCTGTATGTAGATGGCAGATTGATGAGTGCCAGGAATAGATCCTTGTGGACACCGAGGCAGTGGTTCTCAAACTTTCCTGCTTGTGGCCCACTTGTGACTTTCATTCACCGCTGTGTTTTTGGAATATCGGGTTTCAACTTGATAATTGAAGCTCACCTCTTTTCACAACATCAAGATCTGCAAAAACACCATGAAGAATATTCCTTCATGATCCTGTGGAAATGCTGTTAGGATCACAGTGAAACTGCTAGATATTCAAGAATAGCTGCCTATCATCACCTCACCAGAGGACTGGGAATTTGCTCTTCCTGTCTTGCCGAGGCTGTTCTGTCTATACCTATATCATGTTAATATCGACATTGGCACTGCCTAGTTAATGGGTGGGTTTCCCTGTTCTCTGCCACAGTTTTCCATACAGACACACTGAGAAATAACAGTGGAATGTATAACAAAGAAAACTACCCAGATGGAGGGAGATAATGCACCTATCACCTTTGTTTCAGTAAGACCAGTCATGAGAGGCAAGCCTGCTGCAGCACTACTCGAACTTCTGGGAGAAGTTAGTGACTTCCCCTATGTTAGTTGCAATCCTGCTTGAAGAATATCATGACTGTCCAGTGCAAAGAAACCTCTCGAAACAGGCAGAAACTGTGGGAGAAAGTACACAAAAATAGCAACAATATTTACTATGAACAATATCCAAAGCAGGAATTGCAGGCTCTTTCTCAGCAGGGAGAAGCAAATCGATAGTCTGTGAGGCTGTATTCTCCTTTTGCAGAACTCCCAATGCATGAACTTGTTCATCAATACTGTGACAAATACTCCTTCTCCACTTCCAGGAACCCACGAGGATGTTACACCCTTTATGGAGATTTTGAGTACATCCTTGAATGCTTCTCTATTTGCTTGGTAATTGCTTGCAGTAACAGAGCTTGGAAAGCACTGTCTGATTTGTGCATCAGGTGTTGGAAATTCAAGATTCAATATTCAAGATTTATTTATCACAAGCACATAGAAACATACATTGAAATGTGTTTTTTGTGTTAACAGACTACACACCTGAGGGCATGCCAGGGGGCAGCCTGCAAGTGGCGCCTCACATTCCAGCGTCAAAATAGCATGCCTACAATGCTCTGCAGGACATAAATACTATACGCCAAGCAACAAAACATGCCCCATTTCTTCCCTCACCCACGCACATATGGAGTCCTCTAACCCTAAGACCCCAAGACAGGTCATCTTCTTCAAACTCCAGCCTCCCATGGACTTGGATATGGACTCAGATTCAGACTCAGACACGTGGACATTGGACCTTCAACTACACCAGCAGACTCAGATTTGTGGACCCGTGGCTTTGGCCAATGAACCTTGACTTCTGGATTTCCGATTTGACCCTCAGGCCTCAATCCTTGGCATGAACACCAGGTCCTGCTGATCACCAGACACCACGTCTTGTACTCTGGAGTCAGCGAAGATGGGTTCCAAGCACTAAGCATCAGACTCCAGTTTTACTGATTAGCAAATCCAGAGGGTCATCATAACTATTATGATTGTGAAATGATGTGGTCTGCCTAATACAGTTGACTTGAGTTTAACCAGATTCTTAATGCTGGGGAAAGGACACTGACTTTGTCTTGCATATCCTTCCAGTAAATTTGAAAGATTTTGCAAAGACACTTACACTATCATGTGATTGACAGTAACATTAGCTTTGGCTGGAATTTGCGCCCAAGTTCTCATGCAATAAAAACCAAACTAAAAATCAGATCTCTACCCTGAGCTATAATCCTTTTAGACTGTTTTTTGAGATTTAGACTCAATTTCTATTCCTATTAAAATAATAATTTAATATATTAATACAAGATTTTTAATTTGAAAAAATGGCACACCTTCTCAAGTTGATTGCTCCTAATATGTTTTCGGATTTCCTAACAGTGGTTATAATATTGACCCGCAACTACAATTGCAGATTCTGTGCATCTCTTCATTGCCTGCTGAGATTTTACCAACAACATTGGTGTCATCTGCAAATTTATAGATGGCATTTGAGCTGCACTTAGTCAAACAGTCATGAGTGTGGAGAGGGTGGAACGGAGGGCTAAGCCTGCATCCTTGAAGTGCACACCTACTGCTTAGTGTTGAGGCCAAAAAGTTCCACTTTAGTCTCATCCGACCACAAGACATTCTTGCACATCTTTACAGTATTTTCTAAGTGACTCTTTGCAAAGTCATTATGGGCAAGGATATGACTTTTTTGTAGTGGTATGGGAGGCGTACATCTCATCATCCAGGAAACACCACTCCTGCTGTAAAGTATGGTGGAGGTAGCATCATGCTATGGGTATGCTTTTCAGCAGCAGGGACATGGATATACTTTATAGTCGCCAAACAATTGATACTAGAGCGTACAATCATCACAGCGATATTTGATTCTGCGCTTCACACTGGATCAGGATTGATGGGAAGATGAATGCTGTTGAATGCAGAGCATTCCTGATATCTGGTCAGGATTGATGGGAAGATGAATGCAGAGAGATCCTTGATTAAAAACTTGCTAGCCTCTACCAGAAAGCTTAAACTGGAGAGGAAATTTTTCTTTCAGCAAGACAATGACCCAATACACACTGCCAGAGCAACATGGAGTTGGTAAAAAATGAAATCAAATCCTTAGAAAGAGGAGACATAGGATCTAAAGATGTAGAATCCTTGTGGTTAGAGTTAAGAAATTGCAAGGCAAAAAAGACCCTGACGGGAGTTATGTACAGACTTCCGAATAGTAGTCAGGATGTGGGAAACAAATTACAATGGTAAAATAGAAAAGCAATGTAAAAAGGGAAATGTTATGATAGTTACGGGGGTTTTCAATATGTAAACAGAATGGGAAAATTAGATTTGTGCGGGATCCCAAGAGAGGAAATTTGTTAAATGCCTGTGAGATGGCTTTTTAGAGCAGCTTGTGGTTGAGTCCACTGGGGAAAAGGCAATTCTGGACTGGGTGTTGTGTAATGAATCGGATTTGATTAGGAAGCTTAAGGTAAATGAACCCATTGGAGGCAGTGATCATAATATGATAGAATTCACCCTGCATTTTGAGAAGGAAAGCTAAAGTCAGATGTATCAGTAAAGGGAATTACAGAGGCATGAGAGAGGAGCTGGCCAAGTTTGCTTGGAAGGAAACACTAGCAGGGATGACAGCAGAACAGCAATGGCTGGAGTTTCTGGGAGCAACTTGGTAGGCACAGGATAGATACATCCCAAAGATGATTCTAAAGGGAGGATGAGGCAACCATGGCTGACAAGGGAAGTGAAAGACAGCATAAAAGCAAAAAAAAAAAAAAGGACACATATTAGAGCAAAAACTAGTGGAATGTTAGAGGATTGAGAAGCTTTTAAAAACCAACAGAGGCAGCTAAAAAATCTAAGGAGGGAAAACATGAATTATGAAGTGAAGCTAGCCAATAATGTAAAAGAAGATACCAAAAGCTTTTTTCAGATGCATAAAGAGTAAAAGAGAGGCAAGAGTAGATATTGGACTGCTGGAAAATGATGCTGGAGAGGTAGTAATGGAGGACAAGGAAATGCCTGATGAACTGCATCAGACTTCACTGTGGAAGACACTAGCAGTATGCCAGAAATTTGAGATTGTCAGGGGGCAGAAGTGAGTAGTTGTTATTACTAAGGAGAAGTTGCTTGAGAAGCTGAAAGGTCTGAAGGTAGCTGAAGAGAATGTAGAGGCATTCATAATGATCTTTTAAGACTTACTAGACTCTGGAGGATTGGAAAACTGCAAAATGTTGCTCCAAGGAGGCAGAAGAAAGGAAATTATAAACCAGTTAACCTGACTTCAGTGGTTGGTAAGATGGTGGAGTCCATTATTAAGGTTGAGGTTTTGGGATACTTGGAGGCACATGATAAAATATACCAAAGTCAGCATGGTTTCCTTCAGGGGAAATCTTGCCTGACAAATCTATTAGAATTCTTTGAGGAAATAATAAACAGGATAGACAAAGGAGAGTCTGTGGATATTGTTTACTGGGATTTTCAGAGGGCTTTTGACAAATTGTCGAACATGAGGCTGCTTAACAAGATAAGAGCCCGTGGTATTACAGGAAAGATACTGGCATGGATAGAAACGCAAACAACAGAAATTCTGCAGATGCTGGAAATTCAAGCAACACACATCAAAGTTACTGGTGAACGCAGCAGGCCAGGCAACATCTGTAGGAAGAGGTGCAGTCGACGTTTCAGGCCGAGACCCTTCGTCAGGATTTCAAATCCCTTACTCACTCTTCCTTCAGTTAGTCTTGACGAAGGGTCTCGGCCTGAAACGTCGACTGCACTTCTTCCTACAGATGCTGCCTGGTCTGCTGCGTTCACCAGCAACTTTGACGTGTGTGGCATGGATAGAAGATTGGCTGACTGGCAGGAGACAAAGAGTGGAAATAAAGGGGGTCTTCTCTGTTTGGTTGCATGTGACAAGTGGTGTTTTGCAGGAGATGGTATTGATTCTGCTTTATTTTACTTTATATGTCAATAATTTGATGATGGAATTGATGGCTTTGTGGCCAAGTTTGCAGACGATACAAAGATAGGTGAAGCGGCAGGCAGTATTGAGAAAGCAGGGAGTCTGCAGAAAGACTAAGTGGGCAAAGAAGTGGCAGATGAAAGAGATATAGGGAAGTGTATAGTTGCACACTTTGGTAGAAGGAATATAGATATGGACTATTTTCTAAACAGGGAGAAAATTCAAAAGTCTGAGGCACAAAGGTTAACTTGCAGGTTGATTCAGTAGTAAGGAAGGCAAATGCAATGTTAGCCTTCATTTCGAGGTAACTAGAATATACAAGCAAGGATGTGATGTTGAGGTTTTACAAGGCATTGTTCAGACCTCACTTGGAGTATTGAGAGCAGTTTTGGGCCCTTTATCTATAATAAAAAAGATGTGCTGGCACTGGAGAGGGTCCAGAGGAGATTTGTGAGAATGATTCCAGGAATGAAAGGGTTAACACATACGATACTTTTGATGGCTCTGGGCTTGTACTCACTGGAGTTTCGATGAATGAGGGAGGATCTCATTGAAACCAATCGAATATTGAAAGGCCGAGATAGAGTGGATGTGGAGAGGATGTTTCCCATAGTGTAGGAGTCTAGGACCAGAGGGGCATCCATTTAGAACACAGTTGAGGAGGAATTTCTTTAACCAGAGGGTAGTGATTCTGTGGAATTCATTGCCACAGTTGGCTCTGGCAGCCAAATCATTGGGTATATTTAAAGCAGAGCTTGATAGTTTCTTGATTAGTAAGTGTGTCAAAGGTTATGGGGAGAAGGCAGAAGAATGGGTTGAGAGGAATAAGAAATCAGCCATCATGGAGTGGTGTAGCAGACTTCAGTGGCTAAAAAAGCTAATTCTGTTCCTATGGCTTATGGTCTTAATTATAATGTAGAATAACATACAAATCAATTTGAAGTCATTAGAAGAAATTCTCAAATCCATCTAACATCACATTTCAACTCATCCTCTTCATAAATGAAATTTATGACCTTTCAAATCATTTCTTGGTCATCAGGGAGGAGTACTGATCATACAGAGGAGAATATGGTCTCATCCATATTCCCTCAAAGAGATATCTACAAATACATGCTTACTTTTCCTATAAAACCGGCAGCAAATATGTGTTTCAATGCAACGAGTATCTCTAATGTGTACCTGTGTTTTCTTGACAGCTCTAAGCAAAGTTAATTGATGCAAAAATCAGATTAAGAAAGGATACAAAAAATAATACCAGTTCTTAACATCAATTTTGGCTTTGCAAATGAAGCAACTGCAAGAAGACCTACAAATTGTAATGTGCGTGAATGTGTCAATCAAAGTGTTCAGGGCTCTCTCAGACTGCTGATAACCACTGTACATGAAGCACAAGATATTATGGTTGAGAGACATCAGTGCTCATGGTCCATTACTTAAGTATTTGGCATTTATTTGGGGAAGTCCATGCTTCAGGTTGTGCTCAATTACTTCACCCTTCTTCCTATCTAATCTCTCGTCATTGTAAAAAGTACAGATTGTATATGTGTTGTGGACTTGACTGGGCTTGGGCTTGGGAAGAGAATCTCAAACAGTGAGGATCAGGGTCAGGAGAATGGATGAGGTAAGTGCTGTGGAGATGATAGCAGGGTGCAGTGAGGTGGACAATAGGAGGAGTCAGTCAGGGAGGAGGTTGGCATGGACAGGGTGAGGAAGTTTGATTGGGTTCATGGAAACAGATGAAGGGTAGATCTGAGTTGTGGTCTCGGTTCAGCAAGTGGGAATTCTTTATGAACATAATCAGGATTGAGTGGGACATAACATGGGTTGGTGGTCAGGGAGATATCAGATATAGAAACATAGAAAACCTACAGCACAATATAGGCTGTTCGGCCCACAAAGCTGTGCTGAACATGTCCTTACCTCAGAGATTACCTAAGGTTACCCATAGCCCTCTAGTTTTCTGAGCTCCATGTACCTATCCAGGAGTCTCTTAAAAGACCTAATTGTATCTGCCTCCATCACCGTCACCAGCAGCCCATTCCACGCATCAACACTGTGTGTAAAAAACTTACCCCTGATATCTCCTCTGTACCTACTTCCAAGCACCTTAAAACTGTGCCCTATCATGCTAGCCATTTCAGCCCTGGGAAAAAGCCTCTGACTATCCACACGATCAATGTCTCTCATCATCGTATACAGCTCTATCAGGTCACCTCTCATCCTCCGTTGCTTCAAGGGAAAAAGGACAAATTCACTCAATCTATTCTCATAAGGCATGCTCCCCAGTCCAGGCAACATCCTTGCAGATCTCCTCTGCACACTATCTATGGTTTCGATACCCTTTCTGTAGTGAGGCGACCAGAACTGAGCACAGTACTCCAAGTGGGGTCTGACCAGGTTCCTATATAGTTGCAACATTATCTCTCGGCTCCTGAACTCAATCCCATGATTGATGAAGGCCAAGGAACCATATGCTTTCCTAACCACAGAGTCAACCTGCGCAGCACTTTGAGTGTCCTATGGACTTGAACCCCAAGATCCCTCATTAATAATATATTCTGTCATCATATTTGACCTACCAAAATGAACCACCACAAAATAATAGAGATACAAATAAAATAGATAATATCAGTAATGGCAGGCATGAAGCAGATTATTAAATAAAAAGAATGGTTCACTTATTTCTTCAAAGTATGGAAATCAACCATCCTTAGACCCCTTGGACTTTAGGTGACCCAGGTCCCACAGCAAGTTGGTTGAATCTTCTAAAATGGCCTAGCAAACCACTGAGTTTGGGACAATTAGGGATGAGTAATAAATGTTGGTCATGCCAATGATGTTCATATTCCATGAATGAATGACTTTTCAAAACTTAAATAAAATCTACACCATAAAGTATAGAATCATATTTGCCTATTTATTCAGAAAAAAAAATCATAGAATGTCGTAGCCCAGGTCTTAACAGTGAGTAGATATAGAAGCATTAGGCCTGAAAGCACTCAGAGAGTGGTACGAGCATTCCTTCCACTGATCTGCAATTCTATAATAGAAATATGAGATATAGGGTTTTGAAAAATTTCCTGGAAATGTACCCTTGTTAGGCCGATCTATTCTATAAGGGTAGTTTACACCTGATTTAAATAAACGGCCTTTTACTTGTAAAATGGATATTAAAATCATTCAGCAATTCACACTAGCTTTCTAAAAGCACTAATAACAGCTGACATTCAGATACAGCAAATAGTATTTAATCAAAACAAATAAGCAGCTGATAATACTTTTGTTTTAGTTTATAATTTTTTTTCCTTTGAAAGTTGAATATGGTGTTTAAAAAGGAAGAGCATGGCACAAAATATTGGCAGAAGTTAAGATGGTGGAGGTAATGAATGAGAAATGAAAGGCAGGATGTACTGGAAAGGTTGATTCTGCTTAGAGTGAATAAGTCATCTGGTCCAAGGGGGTTTGTATCCAATGTTGCTCAAGAAGTAGTGGGTAGCGATACTGAAAGGACTTGCCCCATCCTTCTAACCTTCTCAGAAATAGAAATGTTGATGTAGGACTTGAACATGGCAAATGGGACATGTTTACTCAAGAAAAGTGTAACTATAGGCCTGTCAGTTTAACATTGGTTGTAGGTAAGGTTCCAGTATCAATAATCTGAGACGAATTTAGCAGGCACTCAGAGGGCTTTAGATTCATTCAGAAGAGCTAATGTGGATTTAAAAGGACAAATAATGTTTGACAAACCTCACTGACTTTTCTGATGAAGGAATGGAGAAGAATGATGGAGTGATATAGAGGATGTTGTCTATCAGGGTTTTAAGAAAACATTAGCCAAGAGGTACAACTAAAAGAAGGCTGCAGCTGAAGTATTGTGTCCAGTCCTGGTCACCATATGTTAGGAAATATATGAAGAGGTAGCAGAGGAGATTTACCAGAATGGTTGCAGGTTTTTAGTTCTTAGATGAGGCTAGGTTTTCTTTGGATCAATGGAAGTTGAGGGAAGATTTGATAAGGGTACACAGGCTTAAGTCACATTTTCAAAAGAAAAGTTGTACTCAATAGTTGATAGACTAGGTAACATTAAGAGTTGAGACCACAATGAATAACTTTTTTAATGCAGGGAACACACTGTTTACTAGGATGCTGGAAGCAGAGATAATGATTGCTTACAAAAAGGAATTAGATAGGCAGTGGGTGAAATAAACCTAGATGGCTACAGGTGAGAGGGGCTAATGGGACTAACAGAGTGTCATCATGGACTGTGTGTATCAGAAGTTCTCCTTTGTGCTAGTATGAACTATTGAATTCAGCTGATGTTGCAGACCAATAATGGTTGTATTGTGATACAGTCTATCAGTAGAAACAAGCGTATTTGTCAGTCCTCAGCTGCAATGATATTACCCGATATTATCACTGTCAGTAAGAACTGCAGTGAAGATCGTGTCTTTTAATTAATGAAGAGCATTGCTGTACTGTGCTTCAGTAAAACTGGTCTCATTGTTCACTTTATGATGCTCTATCACAAGGCATAGAAAAACACTCAAAAGTATAGAATACAGATCAAATTAGATACTTTCACTTATTAGATTTTCTTTCATGCTGCATTTATTTGTGTGAAAGCATTTCCATTGACCATTCTGAGATCTGGAAATGGATCAGTGGCAATCAGGTGGTGAGAGAGGGTGGGGGGGGGGAAATGGAGAGCAGTGCAGGAAGTAAAGGCTCAATCAGAAAAAGGGAAGTGAGGTAATGATAGGAGAGGGGAGTACGATGTAGATAAAGGGATAGCAAATTGTGCAAGTTGCGACCAGAATAACAAAAATAAAATGGTGGACGGGAAACCTTGAGAGCCAAGAGTGAAATGGAAAGAGAGAGTAGGAGTAAAGGGAAGCTGAGAACTGGCCAACGGAAATAAGGTGGGAAGAGAGAGTAAGAGACAATGGAGGTGAAAATAGATCTGTGTGATTAGGACAGTAAAAGAGTGTAGAGACAGCAAGACAAGAGCAAAATGGGGAAGGTATTGCAAGAAAAGAGAGTGGGAGACTGGAAGAGATGAGAGCAGAGTGTGCAGGTAAAAGATGAAGATACGGTGAAACAGAATGAGAAACTGGTTTATTATCACTGACATATGTTAATGAGTAGAAAGTTGAGTCAAGAGGAGAGTAAGTGTTGAGTGCAATGGGAGCTGAGGGCAGGTTGGCAGAGGTAAAGCAATGAGAGAAAGAGAGTAGGAGACAGTGAAACCGAAGAGCGAAGATATGGGAGACAGTGACAGCCACGAATAGAACAGCAAGATAGAGAGAGAGAATATGGAATAGCACATTAGAGATAAACGGAGAAACAACACTTGGATAGTGAAACTGCAGAATTGGATAAATCAAGAATAACTTGTAAAACTGGGGAAGGTGAGAAGGAGAGATGGTATTCAAGTTGAAAGGGAGAGGGGAAGATGGCAAGGGCTATGAGTGGATTGGGCTAGATAACAAATGGACAAAAGTGAAACCTCCAAACTAGAACAACAAGGATAGGGAATAGATAAACAATAGGCAACACTGAGACCTGACAGCTTTGCAGTGGTGATCAAGTGCTGAGAGAATGTAGGTGTAATGATCTTCAGACAAGTGGACCCAGGTGAGGAGTAAACTCAGGACTCAATAGTAGAAATATAACAATGAAGATTTATTCAGAGAATGATACAGGGAATAATCAAGCTAAGAACTCACTTACTCAGGATATGAGCACACAGAACTTGAACTTAGGACTCAGTGATGAGCACTGGTCCAGAATAACCTTAAGTAGAACATAAAACACAGGAAACCTGTGTGGGTCCAAATCAAAAACTAGGCACTTAAGAATGAGAAGCATAAGAAAATTGTATTCACATAACAAGTGTTATGAAAAACACTGACTGCTTCATGATAAAAGTAGTCATTAAACAACTCAAATGATGTTCAGGTGTGTAGAGACCAGGTACTACCCGGCGTCCCTCGCTGGTCTGAAAGGTTCATGACAGAAAGAGTAAGACCTGAGAACAGAGTGTCTGAGTAAAATCAATTGAGTGGGAAGACAATAGGAAACAGAAAGTAATTGGCCAAGAAAATGGCAGATGGAGTTTGTGATATTCAATTGCACTATAATATTCATTTCAGTGTAAAAAGGTTCATGGAACCTGTGAACCAAATCAAGGAAAATCCGTTTCTAAGCCATTTTGGCAAGTTTATTTTCAGAACTTACTTCATTTAGAAACTTAAAGTGAGTTGAGTGAAAGAAACATTTGATACTTCAGCATATTCTCAGGGTATTGAAGCACGGAATCACACATGCAAAAATCACAGAAGATGAAAGAATTAAAGGAAACCATTCAACTCAATAAATCTTTGTTAGCTTTATGAAAGACCCATTTCCAGTTAGTCCTTCTCACCTGCCTTCTACCCATAGACCTGCAAATCTTTTCCTTTGAAGTTTTTATCCCGTTTCTTATCTAACACCACGATTGAATCTTCTAACACTTGACCCTAGCAATGCATTCCAAATCTTAATCACTTGCTGTGTAAAAATATATTATTTCCTGTTACATTTGATTCTCTTTCCACTCACCTTCCTTTGGTTTTTGACCCCTCAGCCAATGAAAACAGTCTTTCCTTATCTTTTCTGTCAAGTCCTTCATTATTTCAGTGTATCGGTCATATCTTCCCTCTCAATAAACTCTTTTCCAAAGAGAACAATTGTGGTTTCTCCAGTCTGTCCTTTTAGCTAAAGTCCTTCTATTCTTAAAGTCTTGTTAGTAAATTCCTTCTGCATCCTGCCCAATGCTTTCACATTTTTCCCAGTGGTTCAATTGGTATTTTATAAAGTTTGATCAGTAGTTTTCTACCATTATCACTGCTATTAAATGTTATCCCTTAATGAGAAGCGTACTTCATACTTTTCCCAAAGTGGATTTGATCGACTGTGGTTACAACATTTCAGGTAAAACTGATAAATTTTGCCATGAGAATGCTCTGACCTTCACAAATAAAAATTTCAAGTAGCCTATATAAAGTAGAACACAATATAAATGTCTCATCAAAACACTGCTGGAATTTAGTGTTGTGATAACAGTAAAATTTTTTATTAAATATTGAAACTGGCATCATGTTCAAAAATTATATAACAACACTTTATAATGGGATAAAACATTCATATGATCTCATCTGATATAAGCTACAGTCACAAATCTACCATTTGCATAGCTACAGCTTGCTATATCAAGTAGGAAGAATTACACATTTGCAGATGGACTAAAATGTATTAGCTTAACTGTTTCTCATTGTTGCAATAGTAATTTGAAAGGCTTTCTTTTCAGAATAATAGAAGAGACCAGACTAGTTCAAAAACCTGTAAATGTTGGAAACTTTAAGTCTAATAGGCTGTTGTGGAAACAGAAGCATAACTGACATGTGACAAAAATAAATCTGTCAAGTTGAGTAAAGACTTTTATTCAGAATTGGTAACCAATAGTATGCATGTTGTTATAGATCAAAGTTAAGTTAGATGGAGTTGCAAGGAGTAAGCATTTGGTAGATTCAAGAACAGTGATATTGGTTGGTGAGTGGGATTTTATTCCTGTTGAATAAGTAGATATGAGAGCACACTAAGGAATGAGTTAACTGAATCAAGTGATGGCATGCAGGGAACACACTGACCCATTTAATTTAATTGTGCTTGCTTTGTAGTTGAAATGTCCTAACCACTGTCTTCAGGAGAAGGTGGTTATCAATTTTAATGTGTAAACCAGCCGTACACATAAACCAGATAACCCAAGTTTTCTGGAACTTGCCAATAAAACAGAAGTGACAGCATTGAGGCATTCAGGAACTGAAGATTGGTTTCCAAAGTTAGCAATAATTATCATTTGAATTCATGACTGACTGCATGAAGGGTTTTTTTTTGCTTTACTTTGGATGACAAAAGAACACCACAATCAATACTGATTACAGCTTCAGGAACATAGACTAATTCTTTTTCAAAGACCAAGAGCTAAATACAGAGAGGGGACAATGGAGTGAAGCCATTCCTAAAGCTTCAGGGAGAGGTTAGCTATCTGACAATCAGGTTGTAAGCTTCTATAACATATTTGAACACCATTACATAAGAATGCTCTGTCATAAAAGGGGCATTGGTGACAGACCCAAATGCAAGACACAGACACTGAAGTACTAGGAACAGGACAGGACTAGAGACTAGAGTTGAGGACGTGACTGGATGCAGACAAGGAGCTGAGACAAGAACACAGACTTGGGCTAGGACATTGGCTAGGCATGCGGGACCAGGACAAGGAACTGGGAACTAGGAGCCTGGACTTGGACTCTGAGCCCGAGACTGGACAAGGACCCAGAACCTGGGTCATGACTCGGGCTCGGACCCCGGAACTAGGCAAGGACATGACGTGGCTATAGGACTGGACATGGCTTGGGTACTTTATGGCAAGGACATGACGAGGCTTGGGTTCTTCAAGGCGAGGACATGACAAGGCTTGGGTTCTGACTCCGAGCCAGAGACTGGGTAAGGACCTCCGGAACTAGGCAAAGACATGACGTGGTCTTGGGAGACAGGACTAGGCGAGGCTACAGGACAGAACGAGAGACTCCTGGGCAAGACAAGGGAACTCCAGCACAGGATGAGGCACATGGACAGGACAAGAACATGAAGCCTTGACTTGGTACTCAGAAACAGCCGAGCCTTGGTCTTGGGACAACAGGAAACTCAGAACCTTGGACTTGGGACAACAGGAATGGAGAACACAGAGCCTTGGTCTTGAGAGACAGGAAAACAGGGAAATGGAACCCAGAACCAGGACCCATCCTTGGGAACAGGACTAAGGGCTGGGACTCATACACAGAACACAGAATCAGGACCTCTCCTTGGGAACAGGACTTGGGGCCGGGGCTCTACACAGAATGCTGAACACAACAAGACAGTTCCCAACACTAGGTAGCGGTAAACAGCCAGACTTACCTAGCGAAGGCATGGACACAGAGACAGTTCCCAATACAAGGTAGCGGCAAAAAGCCAGACCTACCTAGCAAAGGCGTGGACACAGAAACGGTTCCCAACAGTAGGTAGCGGCAAACAGCCAGATCTACCTAGCGAAGGCGTGGACACAGAGGCAGTTCCAAACAACAAAAGACAGTTCCTTACCTAGGCACAGCAAGGCTCCGGTCGTGCTCCAGCAGTAGAACTTGATAGCAATGCAGGCAGAAGGTGAAGCAAACAGTCCCACAACTGAAGCTGAACCCAGGGGCTGTTTATGTAGCCAGCCTAAGATGAGAATCATGTGCCTCAATTAAGACACACACAGGACAATGGAAAACAGGAAAACCTGGAACACGGATCGATGGACCGGACCGTGAACTAGAAAGCGGACTTCATGGACCAGACCATGACATGCTCAAAGTGTTCTGTAAGGTAGTGGTAGATATTTACAGTTTACTGTTGATTATTGCATCTTATGGCAGGTATCTATCAAAATTACCACCATCCTCAACTTGTTTGTCTTGATACATTCCAGTTCTCTACTGGAGCAATGAAAAAATATTTTATAGTTAGTAACACATGAAATATAAACCCGTGACCGATGATTTGTTTGTCAGGATGGCCAGTTGTATCAAGTTTGCTTTGATGGGGTTTATTGGAATTAATGGCTATCTGGGCTTGCTGATCTAGCTGGCTTCCAATGGTTTTTACAAAAGTAGTGGGAAATCATTTACTGATTTCATGTAGCAATCATGCTTGCAGATGGTCTGGTTGATCTCCTAAACTGCGAGGGTTTCCACATCATTCATGTGCAGGTGGTGATGCAATTGCAGAGAAATGTTCATGCAGCTCATGCAGGATTTCTTTGAAATTCCTTTGATACTTGAGGCCCTCTGTTGGCCAGGGTCGACCATGGATGTTGTGTCTCAGCTGTCTACATGATACGCAAGCCAGGGCAGTACGATATAGAGTGCAGGTAGCAGGCTCCCCCTCTCCATGCAGAGGATGAATCCAAAGGAACAACAGAGACCAATACAGGTTGGCACTGGCAATGTCGCAGGAGTTGCCAGTCAGCATTGAATACTGCATAGGACTGCCTTAGGGACTCCAGCTCTGCATTTTTCCTGGGGCTTACTCCTGAAGCTTTCCCAATGAGTGGGCACAGCTGCAAGGTGACAGGGCTTTGAAATCAGCGTTTTCTTTCTTCTAAGTGAGCTGCCAACCACAGCTGATGAGACATGTCTGCTCAAAGTGATTGGTTTAAAGGGACCAGCAACCTGCTTTTGCCCTTTTCCTGCGGGTAGAAACACTTCTGCTGGGCTTAGTAGTGAAGCCACACATGAAGGTCTGGAGTTGGACTTGGAATATTTGAGACGCTTGCCATTAGGAGAATTTCATAGGCAGTGGGAGCTTATCCCCACTACCTCCAGCAGCTATAACAACTTTAAGGAACCAATTAAGATTTGATACGTAATCTTGCGGAAATCCAACTTTCTTGATCTATTTTCATGTTAATGCACAAATATTGGTTGTGGTTTAGATACCCTTAATATAACAAACATAAATAATAAGGGCCAGAACTGGTATAACAAAAATGATCAGGTCACCAGATGTATAGTTAAGCACATTGCCAGATTGGTAAAAATGCTCTTCAGGTGCTTGAATGGATCTGGAGGTTCCCTTCAATATATGTACATTGCCAGCATCTGTGGAATAGTGGTGGCATGTTCAGTATCACACACTGTAGTTCAGCAGGAAAGCTTGGACCTCTGGACAGCCTAAGCAATTGAACACAACACCTTCTTTGGACAATGAAGGTGACGAGGCAAAATTAGCAAGATTCTTTTCAATATATTTCTTAAACAAGGTAAAAGCTAGGTTCTGAATAAAGGTCATTGACATAAGATATTAGCTCTGTTTCTCTCTCTATAGATACCACCCAACCTGCCAAGCATCTCCACCACTTTATGTTGATTTGTAATTTAAAATCTACTTGCCAGATGCTAACCAAAGAATATGTAAGATCATAAAGTAGTATTAACAAATAGGGAGACAAAATAATAGAAATAGGGGAGAGGAGAAGGAGGAAGAAGATGCTGATGAGCGGCTGTGTAGAGTTTGTGGGAGAGTATTGGGAGGACTGGTGGAGGATCCCATTATCACCTCCTTTACATCAGATTCCAGCACAGATAGACCTTTTTGTATCTCCTTCCAGCAGCAGCTATCCCCACTTTAACCTTCCCTTCCCCCATCTTGTTCCATCTGTCTCTCTGCCTGCCTCCTTCTATCATCCACCGGCCACTGCCTCCAACCCCATACCCTTCCCTCCCTGGAGCAACATGCCCACCAATTTTCACCCTCCTCAGTCCGCCATTCGCTGCTGAAACCTGTCTAACTGCTCTTTTTATGATGGCTATCTCCCCTCTCCACTCTCCGTCCTGATGCAGGGTTTTGAACAGAAACATGTCAATTCCTTTCTTCCAGCTGATCTGCTGGACCTGCTGATTTTCCTAGCAGATTGTTTGTTGTTTCAGATTCCAGTATATGCAGTCTCTTGTATCTCCTGACACATTTATAGTCCAGTTTCCTTTCTTCCTCTGTTGTGCATTCAACCATTATTTTATCTTTGCTGCGTGCTATTAACTTAGGAAAATGACACTGAGTCATCATCACACCCTCACATCCAAATAGGCTGTGAAACCCAAAAAACATCAGTGGAGTGACTAGGTTAAAGAAGTTCTTCTTTGTCCACCTAATTCCTCATCTCAAGGCACCTGCACACACTGCCCTGTAAGTTAATATTGCTTCTAACACGCAGGAGTCCATCACCTTTAGCAGCAGTAAGTCATTTTTTTCTGAATTATTCATAATAATCCATTCAAACATCCAAAGAGGGATAAGGAGCATGATGCCACATCATTTTTTTACATTTATTAGGGTGTTTGTATGAGTTAAAGTCTGAATCTCTTACCTCCCTTGACCTTTTGTTTAATGGGTGTTACAATGTCAACTTAGTTGTATTGCCCTATTCAGACGAAACTGCCCCTTTTATAATGGTCTCAAGAAAAGTGAAACATATTGCTTTGGAAGTATATGCTTACGACCTTCCTTTTGCAGATATCCAATGGAAAGGAAAAGAGCGATACACACAAAGTGCTGGAGGAGATCAGCAGCTCAGGCAGCACTTATGGATGGGAATAAACAGTTGATGTTTCAGGCCGAGCCTTTTCAACAGGACTGGAAAGGGAGGAGGAAGAAGTCAGAATAAGAAGGTGGGGGGAGGGGAGGAAGAAGTACAAGGTGGCAGATGATAGGTGAAACCAGGAGAGGAGGAGGGATGAAGTAAAGAGCTAGGATGTTGATTGGTGAAGGAGATGAAGGGCTGGAGAAGGGGGGATCTGATAGGAGAGGACAGACAGCATGGAAGAAAGGGAAGGGGGAAGGGAACCAGAGAGAGGTGATGGGCAGGTAAGAAGAGGTGTGAGAGGGAAACAAGAATGGGGAATAGTGAAGGAGGTGGAGGGGGAGGAGAACAAATACTGGAAGTTCGAGAAATCAATGTTCATGCCATAAGGTTAGAGGCTACCCAGGTGGAATATAAGGTGATGTTCCTCTGACCTGAATGTAGCCTCATTGTAGCAGTAGAGGAGGCCGTGGACTGACATGTCGGAATGGGAATGAGAAGTGGAATTGAAATGGGTGGCCACCAGGAGATCCTGCCTTTTTCTGGCGGACGGAGTGAAGATGCTCGATGAAGTGGTCTTGCAATCAATGTCGGATCTCACCGATATATGGGAGGTCAAACTAGGAGCACCAACCCCAACAGGTGAAGTGTCACCGCACCTGGATGGACTATTTGGGGCCCTGAATGGTAGATGTGGCGTTTGTTCCGCTAGCAAGGATAAGTGTCAGGAGGAAATCAGTGGCGAGGGACAAGTGGACAAAAGAGTCGCATAGGGAGTGATCCCTGTGGAAATTTGTTTTTGAATATATTGAGGACGTTCCTCCATCTATTTCAAGTCTCAGCATTTGACAACCCTTGGCCAATGCTGGCTGCTCCAGGCTGCTTTACTTGGAACTATAAAGATTTGCCTGTACTCAGAGATAAAGAACAAAATTTGTCCTATCTTTTGCAATATGTTTACTGCATATTACAGGATAAACGAAGAACCCTTCAGCTACCTGGGTCCATGCCAAAAACAATAGAAAACAGATCACATACGATTGTCTGAAACCAATAGTTCTTCCGCTCCCTTCAATCTAAATATGATTCTTTGCTTTAACATGGATCATGAACATGAGATTCATTTGGTGGGGAAGGGCTGCACTATACTTGATGGGAAGGGTTACTTCCCACATCTCTCCTCCTCATGTCTTGCATTTTTGTCCCTAACTATTCATGTATATCTCCACTTCACTTTATTCCCTCTTTCTTCTGCTACATCTGCAATTCGTCCATTATGAATATCCACTCAACAAATGTCCAGCTGTCTTCAATGCTCTAGTCATTTACCTCAAGCTCATACTTCAACCAAACGTCCTGCAGTTTTAATTACTCTTCCCAAAAATAGCACAAGTCATCACTTCTTTCCCAATAAATTCCTTGTTTGTGTGCAACATTTCCCATCTTTAAAATCATCATATTTAAAGTGGCATGGTAATGTTGCAGCTAATGCCATCACTTTACAGTGTGAGTGATTATTGATCAAAGATCAATATCTGCCATTATCTGTGAGAGGTTTGTTATGTTCTTCCTTTTTTAATGAGGCTTTATGAGTAGAACTGAGGAATAAGAAAGGTAGTGACCACATTAATGGGATTCCATAAAGATCACTCAATAGTCTGTGGCATTTAAATGAACAAATTTGTAGAGAGATCACAAACTGTTGTAAGAAACATAAGGTTGTGAAAATAGATTATTTTAACTTTGCACGTATTCACTGGAACTCCCAGGGCTGGAATGGAAGGAGTTTGTCAAATGTGTTTAGGAAAGTTTCCTTAATCAATATATAAAAATCCCAATGAGGGAGAATGTGCTATCAGTTCTTCTATTTGGGTATGAGACAGGGCAGGTGACAGATGTTTGTGTGGGGGAGCACTTAGCATCTAATGATCATAATGCTATTAGTTTCAAGCTAATTGTGGAAAAGGATAGATCTGTTCCTCAGATTGAGATTATAAATTCGAGAAAGGCAAATTTTGATGGTATAGAAGAGATCTGGCAAGTGTGGATTGGGACAGTTTGTTTTCTGACAAAGGTGTACTGGTAAATGGGAGGCCTTCAAAAGTGAAATTTTGAGAGTACAGAGTTTGCAGGAACAAATGAGACATTTGAGGAGTATAAGAAATGCAAAGGAGCATTGAAAGAAATCAGGAGGGCTAAAAGAAGGCATGAGGATGCTCTAGCAGACAAGGTGAAGGAGAATCCTAAGGGCTTCTGCAGATATATTAAGAGCAAAAGGATAGTAAGGGGCAAAATTGGTTATCTGGAGAATCGGAATGGATCTTTATGCATACAGCCAAAAGAAGTGGAGGAGATCTTAAATGGATTTTCTGCATCTGTATTTACTCAGGAGATGTATACAAAATCTATAGTGTGAGGAAATGCAGCAACGAGGTCATTGGTCCTAAACAGATTACAAAGGAGGAGGTGTTTACTGTGTTGAGGCAAACTTGATGGATAAATCCCCAGGGCCTGATAAAATGTTCCCTCAGACCCTGTGGGAGGCAAGTGCAGAAATAGTAGGGACCCTAGTAGGGATATTTAAAACATTGTTAGCCATGGTGATGTGCCGGAGGATTGGAGGATAGCTAATGTTGTTCTGTTGTTTAAGAAAGGCTCTAAGAATAAACCAAGAAATCATTGGCCAGTGAGCCTGACATCAATTGTGGGAAAGTTATTGGAAGGTTTTTTGTTTTTTTTTTGTAATATAATTTTTATTGAATTTTCAAAAGGAATACATGAAAAAATAGAATCTACCCTCCCCCCTCCCCTTAACCCTCCCCCCCCCCATATATAGTCCTACCTAAAAAGAAAGAAAGAAAAAAGAAAGAAAGAAAGAAAAGAGCCGCCTGGGTATTGGAAGGTTTCCACATGCTCCATGGGATTCAAAATAAATTTGGTATAATTATTCATTACTTTCCCCAAGTGACCCAAGTCTTTATCGGAGCACTTAAATATGCCATCCTATCTTTTGTAAATAAGGGTGCCAAATATTCAAAAATGTTACATATTTATCTCTTAAATTATAAGTAATTTTTTCGAGTGGAATAGAACTAGCCATTTCATTATTCCAATGATCCATACTTAAATACGAATCAGATTTCCAAGTAACTGCTATAGTCTTCTTAGCTACTGCCAATGCAATTTTTATAAATTCTTTCTGATATTTATTCAATTTAAGTTTCGGTTTTTTCCCTTCAATATCACCTAATAGAAATAATACAGGGTTATGTGGAAGTTGAGTTCCAGTAATTTGTTCCAATAAGATTCTTAAATTTATCCAAAAGGGTTGAATTTTAAAACAAGACCAAGTAGAATGTAAAAAAGTACCAATTTCTTGATTACACCGAAAACATTTATCAGATAGATTTGAATTTAATCTATTTATTTTTTGCAGTGTAATATATAATTGGTGTAAAAAATTATATTGTACTAACCTAAGTCGAACATTTATTGTATTTGTCATACTGTCAAGACAAAGTCTTGACCAATTTGTTTCATCAATATTAATATTCAGATCTGTTTCCCATTTTTGCTTTGACTTATGGGTTCCTTGTTTAATTGTCTGTTCTTGAATCAAATTATACATACAAGAAATAATTTTTTTAATTTTCCCTTTTTGTATTAAAATTTCAATTTCATTAGGTTTTGGCAAAAACATTGTTTGACCCAGCTTACCTTTTAAGTAAGCCCTTAATTGAAAGTAACAAAATAAAGTATTATTAGATATTTTATATTTATCCTTTAATTGTTCAAATGACATCAATATACCTCGTTCAAAACAATCTCCTATAAATTTAATCCCTTTTTGGTACCAATTATATAGAAGTTGATTGTCCATTGTAAAAGGTAAATTGTAAAATTGTAAAAGGTCTGTTTTGGAACAAAGGGCTCCTTGCTAATAGAGATTCCTGTGTTTCATTATCAACATTTATCTTATTCCATAGATCAATCAAATGTGTTAATATAGGAGATTCTTTCTTTTCCCGTATCAATTTAGATTCCCATTTATATATAAAATCTTCAGGTCTATTTTCTCCTAAATGTCTAGTTCTATTTTAATCCATGCTGGTTTTCGACCATCGAAGAAAAATGCAATAAATCTAAGTTGATTTGCTTTATAATAGTTTTTAAAGTTTGGAAGTTGTAACCCTCCTAACCGAAATTTACATGTCAATTTTTCCAATGATATTCTTGACATTTTACCTTTCCAAAGAAATTTTCTCACACATTTATTTAACTCTTGAAAAAATTTCTGTGGCAATTGTATTGGTAATGTTTGAAACAAATACTGTAATCTAGGAAATATATTCATTTTTACAACATTGACTCTACCTACTAATGTTATTGGTAATATCATCCATTTGTCAAGATCTTCTTGAATTTTTTTCAATAATGGTAAATAATTAAATTTATATAAATTCTTTACATCATTCTCAAGTCTTATACCTAAATACTTTATACTATTTACCGGCCATCTAAATTGGGTTACTAATCGACATTGACTATAGTCTCCTTTAGTAAGAGGTAAAATTTCACTTTTATCCCAATTTATTTTGTAACCTGATACCTTCCCATATTCATCCAATCTAGAAGATAATTTATGTAATGAATGTTGTGGGTTTGTTAAATAGATCAAAACATCATCGGCAAAAAGATTAATTTTATATTCCTCCTGATTAACTCTAAAACCCATAATATCTGGATCAATTCTAATTAGTTCTGCTAATGGCTCTATTGCCAATACAAATAAAGCAGGTGATAGTGGACAACCTTGTCTAGTTGACCTTTTTAACTGGAATGGTGTTGAAATTTGAGAGTTTGTCACTACTTTAGCTTTAGGGTTAGAATTTAAAGTTTTAATCCAATTTATAAAAGATGTTCCTAACCCATATTTTTCTAGTACTTTAAATAAAAAATCCCATTCTAATCTATCAAATGCTTTTTCTGCATCCAAAGCTACTACTATACTCTTCTCATCCCTTTTTTGTGCCAAATGAATTATACTGAGTAGCCGGGTTACATTATCTGCCAATTGTCTATTTTTAATAAATCCTGTTTGATCCATATGTATTAATTTTGGTAAATATTTAGATAATCTATTCGATAAAACTTTTGCTATTATTTTATAATCCGTATTCAATAAAGAAATAGGCCTGTATGATGCTGGTTTCATAGGATCTCTGTCTTTTTTTGGCAATACTATTACAATCGCTGTTGAAAAAGATTCTGGAAGTTTATGTATTTTTTCTGCTTGACGTATTAGTTCCATAAAAAGAGGAAATAATAAATCTTTAAATTTTTTATAAAATTCAGGTGGAAAACCATCTTCTCCTGGAGATTTATTACTTTGGAGTGATCCTAAAGCTTCTTCAACTTCTTTTAATTTAAAAGGCATATCTAATCCCTTCTGTTCTTCCAAATTCAATTTTGGAAGAGAAACTTGTGATAAAAACCTTTCTATCTCATTAACATCATTTTGGGATTCTGATTGATATAATTCAGAATAGAAATTTTTAAAGGTTTCATTTATTTCAATAGGTTTATAAGATATTTTACTTGCCCTTGTTCTAATTGCATTTATTGTTTTGGAAGCTTGTTCTGTTTTCAATTGCCAGGCAAGAATTTTATGTGCTCTCTCACCTAACGCATAATACCTTTGTTTAGTTCTTATAATTGCTTTTTCTGTTCTATATGTCTGAAGCGTATTATATTGTAACTTCTTATTGACAAGTTGTTTTCATTTTTCTTCTGACATATATCTTTGAGATTCTTTTTCTATTTTTATAATCTCTTTTTCCAATTGATCTAGTTCTGCCATATATTCTTTCTTAATTTTAGACGTATAACTTATTATCTGGCCTCTAAGATATGCTTTCATCGCATCCCATAATATAAATTTATCATCCACTGAATGAAAATTTGTGTCCAAAAAAAATTGAATCTGTTTTTTCACAAAATCACAAAAATCTTGACGTTTTAATAATGTTGAATTAAATCTCTATCTATAAGCCACTTCTTCCTTATCAGCCATTATTATTGTCATTAATAAAGGGCAATGATCTGATAATATTCTTGCTTTATATTCCATATTTTTCACTCTGTGTTGAATATGCATTGATAATAGAAACAAATCTATCCTTGAGAAAGTTTTATGTCTATGGGAGTAGAACAAATAGTCTCTTTCTTTAGGATTGATTCTTCTCCATATATCAATCAGATTTAAATCCTTCATCAATGATAAAGTTAAATTTACTACCTTCAATTTTATAACAGCCTTGGTTGATCTATCTAAGACTGGGTCTAAGCAAAAATTAAAGTCTCCTCCAATTAATATTTTTTCATGTGCATCCGCCAAATTCAGAAAAGCTTCTTGTATGAATTTTGCATCATTTTCGTTTGGTGCATAAATATTCATAAAAGTCCATAGTTCAGAAAAAAGTTGACAATGTATAATCACATATCTCCCGGCAGAATCAGTTATTACATTTTGTATTCTAATTGGTAACGTTTTATTGATCAAAATTGCTACTCCCCTCGCTTTTGAATTAAATGAAGCCGCAACAACACTACCCACCCAATCTCTCTTTAGTTTCTGATGTTCTGTTTCCGTTAGGTGTGTTTCCCGTAAAAAAGCTAAATCTATCTTCATTTTTTTAATATGTGTTAAGATTCTTTTTCTTTTCACTGGTCCATTAAGCCCGTTAACATTAAAACTCAAAAAATTCAATAAATTAGTCATTATTCTTAACAAAGTTACTCCAATCATTATTTATCTTCTCAACTCTCATAGTTCCTTGGGGAATCTCTTTAAACTTCACCATGTTGCTATGTGTCTCCCTCCCAACCTTCCAGGCAGAAAGAAAAAAGAAGATAGAAAAAATACAAAAAAAAAACAAAATACCCCCCCACTAATGTTGTGAATGAAAGGATACACAACACTACCCCCCTCCATTTTACAGGTCGTGGCAAAGCCACGCTTGCACACATGACTAGCGTAGCAATCGATCAGTGCTTCTTCCAGCTCCCCCGCAACAAAAGAAACATTATATATATATAGACAAAATTAGTATTACTATTCCCAACTAATATTCCTCCAGTTTTAACCTTTCTTACCCCTCTCGTATAATTAATAATATATTTATACATTCCTCCAGCTTCAAAAATCCAACAAGTCCATTCTTTAACCCAATCTTCATCTTCAATCTATCTCGCTCTCCTGGGTTTGTTCTTGTATCTGGTGAATATTCAGAGAATCTCGCACAAACTGCTCTGCTTTCTGGTAGTCATCAAAAAATCTTTTTTCTCCACCAGGCAAAAAAATCTTCAAGGTTGCAGGATAACGCAGTGTAAATTGATAATCATGATCCCATAGGGTTTTTTTCACTGGATTAAATTTCTTCCTTCTCTTCAAAAGTTCGTAACTTATATCAGGGTAGAAAAAAACTTTGTTCCCTTTAATTATCAATGGCCCTTTTCTATCTTTGGCAGCTGGAGCAGCTGCCTGTAGAATCCTTTCCTTGTCTTGAAATCTTAAGAATTTTATTAAAATCGATCGTGGATATTGGTCATCTTTTGGTTTTGGTCTTAAAGCTCTATGTGCCTGCTCAATTTCAATTGGTCGAACCTCCTCTTCCATTTGCAAAACATCCGGGATCCATCTTTGAAAAAATTCTATTGGTTTATCTCCCTCCGTACCTTCTTTAAGACCAACAATTTTAATATTATTACGTCTTCTAAAATTTTCCAACATCTCCACTTTCTCCAAGAGTCGGTTTCTTTCCGAATTCCAGACAAGAAGATCATTTTCTATTTTTTCCACTCTATCATTCATATGCTCCATTGCTCTTTCCATCTTCTGAAGTTTCTTATCCATTTTGTCCTGTCTTGCCATAACTTTATCATAGCACATCTTCGTATCTCTAAGCTCTTCTCTTACTTTTCTTAATTCAGCTGTTAATTGCAAAATAGCCTCTCTCATGTCTCTATCATCTCCTTTACTTCCAATCGCTTCCAATTCTTCCTCCTCTTCTTCATCTGTGTTCTCTGCAGAATCCAATTCTGACTCTGAGTCATTTTCAATTGCAGTGGCTGTCGGTTCTTGTAGTTTGCGTTGTGTCGATTTGCGCATGCGCATTTCCGGTGTCTTCTTTGAAGAAGCCGTTACCACCGCCATTGCTCCCTGTTCTACCGAAGGAGATCCAACCTGAGTCCGAGGCTCCATCGTTGCAGTAGGCCCTTTTTTCTTCCCGTCTCGCGGCTGCTTCGCAATAGCAGACTTCTTTTGTTGCGGTTTAGGAGGCATATCGTGAAGTAGTCTTACAAAGTTTATAAATAGTTTTCAGAAAATATTTACTAACTTTGTTTTGTTTAAACGGTACTTTACTGATTTGTTACGGGAGAGCTGGATTTACACGTCTCAATCCCACGTCATCACGTGACGCCCCCTGGAAGGTTTTCTAAGGGACAGGATATATAAGTATTTAGATAGACAGGAACTGATTAGGGATAGTCAACATGACTTTGTGTGTGGTAAGTCATGTCTAATCAGGCTTATAGAGTTTTACGATGAAGGGAATGTTAATGAAGTTAAGGCAGTTGATGTTGTCTACATGGACTTCAACAAGGCCTTTGACGAGCTCCCACATGGGAAGTTGGTCAAGAAAGTTCAGTTGCTTGGCATTCAAAATGAGGTAGTAAATTGGATTAAACATAGTCTTCGCAGAAGCCAGAGTGTGATAGTAGATAGCTGCTTCTCTGACTGTTGGCCTGTAACTGGTGGTGTGCTGCAGGGATCAGAGCTGGCTCTGATCTGGATGATAATGTGGTAAACTGGATCATCAAATTTGTGGATGACACCAAGATTAGGGGTTTAGTGGATAGAGAGGAAGACTATCAAAGCTTGCAGTGGAATCTGGACGAGCTGGAAAAATGGGCTGAAAAATGGCAGATGGAATTTAATGAGGTATTGCACTTTGGGAGTACTAACCAGGGTAGATCTTACATGGTGAGTGGTAGAGCACTGGGGAGTGCGGTAGAACAGAGTAAATGTAGCCTGGGGAAAAGTACACACTCAGGACAACAAATACTTTTTCGGGTTTTAATTCCTTTATCTGCTTTATCTGTGAAGGCTGAGAAAAATCCATCTCCCACCCCCCATCCTCACCACATTCTACAGAGGTTGTATTGAGAGCATCCTGAGCAGCTGCATCACTGTCTGGTTCGGAAATTGCACCGTCTCGGATCGCAAGACCCTGCAGTGGATAGTGAGGTCAGCTGAGAAGATCATCGGGGTCTCTCTTCCCGCCATCACAGACATTTACACCACACGCTGCATCCACAAAGCAAACAGCATTATGAAGGACCCCACACACCCCTCATATAAACTCTTCTCCCTCCTGGAAAAAGGCACCAAAGCATTCAGGCTGTCACGACCAGACGATGTAACAGTTTCTTCCCCAAGCCATCAGACTCCTCAATACCCAGAGTCTGGCTTGACACCAACCTACTGCCCTCTACTGTACCTACTGTCTTGTATATTATTTATTGCAGTGCCTGCACTGTTTTGTGCACTTTATGCAGTCCTGGATAGGACTGTAGTCTAGTGTAGTTTTTGTGTTTTTTCTTAGGTAGTTCACTGTAGTTTTTGTATTGTTTCATGTAACACCATGGTCCTGGAAAACATTGTTTCATTTTTACTATGTTCTGTACCAGCAGTTATGGTTAAAATGACAATAAACAGTGACGACTTGACTTGACTTTTAGATGTTTTAGTGCGGAAGAGGGTCTCAAAACAAAACAAACGAATTTACAACCAGTTCCTGCTGTTACAATCTGTTTAACTTTTGATCCACACCCTTGTGTATGAACAGAATTGCGCATGCAGTATAAACATACATAAAGCAAACCGCACAAAACTAATACAAAACCAATACGAAACTAATACGAAACCAATACAAACTAATACGAAACCAATACAAACTAATACAAAACCAATACGAAACTAATACGAAACCAATACAAACTAAAACAAAACAAGTAAAGAAACCCATAAGGTAGTGGCAATTCTGAACGAACACAATACAAACAACATTAGAATCCCACCAACCTTGTATCTTATACATAGCAGCAAAAATATAAGCGAATACATCTCATCTAAGACGTACATACGTGCTTAACTTCCAGAGACTAAACATTCACGTTACGCTGTTATATTCACAATCAGTCATGATACAATAAAGTTAGACAAAAGCTACACTTTGGCACAACTTTTACAAGATTTTGCCTGGTAGTTAAACTACAGGAAGACTGACCTACTTGGCTAGTGAGGAACTTTGCACAAGCCACGCTGTCCAGCACCGATGCCTTCGCTCACGAACATCTAAAGCATTCATATGTAGAACATGTCAAATTACCGAAATTCTCAATTCGCCAACAAGCATAAACAAATTCACATGGATATCGTCAATTAATGCTCACCTTTCCTCACCATGCCCAGTATCTCTGGGAGGAACTTAAGCCCAAAACCCCACCAGCTTCTTCGGCAGAAAACAAAAATGGTCTCTCCACCATCCTGCGCGTGCATAATGACATCACCGTCTCAACTTAAAGGCACGGACAACTATTCTAGCATTACCCGGATGGATGCCTAAGTACACTTATAACGATACTGAATAAGATTTGACGGTCACCCGGTTACATAAAGGTCCATAATTCATTGAAAGTGGCATCACATGCAGATAGGGTTGTAAAGAAAGCTTTTGGCACATTGGCTTTCATAAATCAATGCATTGAGTATAGAATTTGGGATGTTGTGTTGAAACTGTGTATCGCATTAGTGAGACCCAATTTGGAATATTGTGTGCAGGTTTGGTCACCTCCTACAGGAAAGATGTAAATAAGATTGAAAGAATGCAGAGAAAATTTGCAAGAATTTTGCTGGGCCTTGAAGACCTTGGTTATAAGGAAATGTTGAATAGGTTAGGACTTTATCCCCTAGAACATAGAAGATTGAGGGGAGATTTCATAAAGGGATTCAAAATTATGAGGGATATAGATAGGGTAAATGCAGGCAGGCTTTTTTCACTGAGGTTGGGTGAGACTACAACTAGAGGTTAAGGGTGAAAGGTGCAATGTTTAGAGAAACATGAGGAGGAGAGTGTAAAATGAGCTGACAGCACAATTGGTGGATGTGGAGTTCATTTTTAACACTTAAGAGAAATTTGAATAGCCACAGTCCATTGTTGAGAGGTGTATGGAGGTGCGAGTCTGGCTTCAGGTCGATGGGACTAAGCAGATTAATGGATCGGCACAGACTAAATGGGCCAAAGGCCCTGTTACTATGCTGTAGTGTTCATGACTCTATGAGTCTAAATGCTGTTTTTATATTTGCTAATATTTGGATCTTATGATTGGCTAAGACAGATACTTAAACATGGGTAAGATATTTAAAACAACTGTCTTTATTTCAAAATTCAACTGGTTGCTTCCGATCAAAGACATCTCAATTAGCCTGCACATATTTAATCCAAATCTGTTTTATTTTAGAACAATTGCCAGTTTTCAAGTGAGCTTTCGTCATTAAACTAAGAACAAATAGAATCAAATTTGCTTTAGAAAGAACACTCCTCATTTTTTTTCTCCCAAAAATCTACACTTCTTTATTTCCCTATTTCTTGAAATCAGCTAGGCATTTGAAGAGTATTTTCCTGAACTTCTTTCAGCAAATTCGTATCAGTATTAATGACAATATAATTACTATTATCTTGTTATAGAGGCAGAAAATATAGGCATTGACTCTTCTGCTTTGTTCACTGGTACATTGGACATTTGGACATCGGATGGTATATACTGTACATGTTGATAGATATTTTATTGATCCCTAAGGAAATTACAGTGTTACAGTAGCATTACAAGTGCACAGATATAAATATTAGAAGAAAAGTAGAAAGAATAAAAAATAAGTTACCACAAACAGTCTAACAGGAGGGGGGGGTCATCACTTCCCTGGCTATAGGTTGGCTCATTATAGAGTCTAATGGCCGAGGGTAGAATGACCTCATTAGCACTCTTTGGAGCAGCACAGTTGTCTTATTCTATTACTAAAAGTGCTCCTCTATTCAGTCAAGGTGGCATGCAGAGGGTGAGAAATATTGTCCAGAGTTGCCCGGATTTTCCATAGGGTCGTTAGTTCTAATACAGCTTCACGTGCGTCCACTTTGACTCCTATAACAGGGCTAGCCTTTCTAATCAGTTGATTGAGCCTGTTGCCATCACCCGTGTTAATGCCATTGCCTCAGCACACCACCACATATAAGATTGCACTGGTAATGACAGACTGGTAGAGCATGTGAAGGAGAGCCCTACATACTCCAAAGAACCTCAGTCTCCTCAGGAAGCAGAGGTGACTCTAGTCTTTTTTGTACACAGCCCCTGTGTTGTGTCTCCACTCAAATTGTCATCCAGGTGCACCCCCAGGTACTTGTAGGTCCTCACCACATCCACGTCCACAGCATCAATGGTAACAGGGGGCAATGCAGGCTTAATCTTCCTAAAGCCCATCACCATCTCCTTTGCCTTACTAATGTTGAGCTGCAGATGATTCAGCTTACACCAGCGTGATGGAGCCTGAGATGTTGTTGCCAATTCAGACTGACTAGGGTCTTTCCATCAAGAAGTCCAAGATCCAGTTACAGAGAGGAATTCTGAGTTCCATCAGAAAAGTTTACTCACCACCCTCTGAAGAATGATTGTGTTAAATGCTGAGCTGAAGTCAATGAACAACATCCTATTGTGTGAGGCATAATTACCAATAAAAACAGTTGTTGGTTAAGCAGTCAATTTTATTCTGGATTCTGTTTTGATGTCATTGATTCATCGCTAAAATGGAATACAGAAGTAAAGTAATTTTATATCTTAAAATCAAACACTATTTAATGAATGGCAGAAGTTCTGTAAGAGTCTATTTTACAGATATTCTCACTGTAACAGAAAATGTGTTGGTTTTTCCAAAGATGATTTTGAAGATGTATTCTCCAAAGGTGGATCCATTAAATTAAATCACTATAACACATTTGGGGCATTTTTCATAAACAGTTTTGATTTTTATTTCTTACCATTGTCATTTGTAAATTATATGACATATATTTGATCTGATAGTATCTTATATGTAATGAGCTAAATAATGTGTGAAATAAAGTTTTAATATGTGAACTCAGTTTCTTAAGGCTTGTAAAGGAATAGAATGACTAGTTGCATTGGTATTGCAAAGAGCCCTTCTGGTGAATGGTCTCCAGTATTATTGTCTATTTAATGACTTACCAACAAAACACAAATACGAGATCACTTATCAATTCATTGCACTTGCTTAATAAGGAATCAGCTTACATAATTTCATGCTGATCATTTTCATTTTGAGCCAATACTTTGCTTTATGAGAAAGGAAAAACATACCATTAATTTCCTGTATTTTATAATAAACTTGCATTTGAAAAGGAAAACCATTAAGGAATCAAAAATACCTGTTTCCTATCTTGTATATTGTACTTAATTTAGAATAGTCACACTGTGGAACAAAATAGAATAAACTGTATAATATTTTTGATAAAATTAAAGAAAATTTTAGATGACAGCTGACAATCCAAACATACTGTATTAAAAAGTAACAAAGTTTGTTTATCTAAAAAAAGCCAGACCAGTAGTATTCAATATAACATTTACAATTTTAATATATTTAGCAAGTTAAAATTTCACAATGTGTAATGTACCATCCATTAATGTGTATTATTTCCATGTGGTTTTCACAACATGAAAACCATAATTTTAAAATAAACATATACAGGTAAATATAACAATAACAATTACATTTTTGTAATAAACTATATAGAAAGCAATACTAATTGCCATCCTTCAACCCATCAAATTTCACAAATGCTTATGCTAGAAATATAAAAACAGTCAACACTTATGAAAAATTAAATAGGGGTGATCATCAAACACAATGGAATGGAAAAATGAATGTTTTTGAAAAACATATTACCATACTATACCTCATCTAAACTTTGTTACTGTGAGAAAGTTTCACAAGGGAGGATAAGAAAGAATAAAACCTAACAGGCATCCTAAATTATTTTTATTCAATCTTGACAGTATTGACAGAGCGATCTCACAGTGAAAGCTTGCCACAAGTTACTGAATCAAGGAAAGTAGATACATGAAAGGTGATCTTCCAAAGCACTTTTTAAATTATTACTTGGAAATGTAATTGGAAACTAAATGTTCAGGTAAATCATTGAAGGGATGACACCAAGTGATAGGAATGACCAGTACCATGTGTTTCATTGGTACACCTGATTACAATATCATATAAATAAAATATTTGGTGTGCATATGTACACAAGTAAAAATATAAAAGAAAGGTGTATATCTAATTTTATTGTTTACATTGAAAGAAGGAAAGTTAAAGTCATATAGTATTAAAATAATAATCATTATTATCTTAACATTATATATCCTTGATTCTTAAGAAGTATCAAGGATATACCTAATAAGTATGAAGAATATGATTTTTAAAATAAAAGATTTTTTCTTATTTATAATTTAGTAAATAAAGTCATTTGAAGTATCTATTTTCTAAGTAATTAATTGGAAAAACATATATGTAAAAGGGAATTTATATTTTGGTACAGTACATCCTTACTCCAAAAGATCTTTTAAAGCAATTTGGAGCCACTGCAGCCAGAAATTTCATATTTGGTTTTGGAGTGATTTTTTTTGGTAAGTTTGGACATCTCCAGTTAGGGAGCCAGGGTAACTTCAACATAAATACATAGAATCGATATTACTTTTTGTGGGTCCTGAAACATTTTAAATTCAAAAATGCAAGGGAAGGAAAATGAACAATTAAGTTAAGTAGTGTACATTGACATTATTTTTCTAATTATGAATTGCGTTTAGTGATGATGCTCCAGTGTCATTAATACTTTGGGATCATAACTGATATTTGTTTTATACACATAATGTATTACCATATATCCACAGTTTTCATTATTCTAGAGGAATTACCCTGTTTTTATTAACGAGTGAAGCTGTTGCAGATTTTTAAAATGTATTTTCTGAGTTAATTGGCTTTGCTAAATCGTAGAAATTTTGCACTAGGTCATATACCTCATCCTAGTCATTGTCAATAGATAGTATGTTATTTAAACCCTTGTGATGTACCGCAACAGGGGCATAAAAGGTAACTGAGAAAAAAATGTCTTTCAACACAGTACTTAAATTTGTTAGTCTTCCAAGATACTAAATATGCAAACTTTTGAAGCTAATAACTTATAATTTACTCAAAATTGCAAATTAACTATCATTTTGCTTTTACATATTATGTATTTAATATTAAAATAGAAAATGTATGTTTAATCTTTTCACAGAAATCATTGAGTTGGTTTACAAAATGTTTGCACAACTATCACAAAATTAGATCTAGAATTGCCAACAATTCTCTGTGGACTTATCTATGCTGTAGTATTCTTAGGGTGGTACAAATAAATTTTAACTCAGATTTCTGTTCCTGTTCAGAATACTGATACCAGAATATTGTACAAACACAGAATTTAGCTTAATTGCAATACCGATCATCACCCTGTCAATTTTTGCTCATATGTGACGAATGCCCCTTAAAGTTAAATAGTACAAATCCAAGATATTCAGCATTATTACATTTGAAAAATGGTAAATTGGCAAAATATATTTAAAATTACTATTTCTGTTGATTTTATGAATTATCTATAAAAATGTACTGATGTTGACATGAAGGCAAACAACTTACAAAACTTATTAACATATATTGCAAACTGTATTAATAAATAGACAGGAACAATAAAGAAAATTAATTTATTTTAACTCCATATTATGAGGCTCAGTGATTCTTAAGCCATTCACAAAAACCTTTAAGCACATAAGTATGACCGCTAATTGTATTTCCTAAAGTTTTGATGTTTTAAATGCTTACTTAAGAAGAGACCTTTTTAAATAGGCATCTTTCCATCCTTCATTTGCAGCATCCATTTGTTTGTCATCCTAAACACAAAGTGCTTTGAAATACTGTTTCTTGCTGCATTAGCCAAGAACTAGAGAAATGTGGGTTGTTCTTGCTTCAAAATGAATTATTCAATTTTGTATGCTCTGTTTAAAATAACCTCCGTCTGATCATTCCCATGATGATAGACATCCAAAATGAACATAAAGTTTTTTCCTTCCATTTCCGATCCTGCCCATGATTCAATAAGAAAGTAATCAATCAGTTTAACACATGTTAAAATGAATCTATTATTAACATTTTAAATAGGTTGCACATGCATCACTCAGAATTAGGAACCTCTAATTTGAGAAGTTAAAGATTTCCAAAGAATTTAAAGAAATGCTTAATTAATGCATTTAATTAATACAATAATATGTTTCTAACTTACTTGAAAAACAATTACTAATTCTTATACAATAAATATGGAATTTATTTTTCTGATTAGTATCAAACATGTATTGCAATACCGTCAAATGGTTTGCTTTCAGCACACAATTGCAAATAGGATACTGCCATTATTTGTGTATATTTCATTGATAATTTTGCAAACATGAATAGCAATCAACTCTCTTAATATATAATTATTCAGTAACAAGGTTTCATTGGTATCCCACCCAACAAATGATCCACCATTTCTTTTAATGTTAATATTAAGAATGGATGCTAGAATTTACATTACCATTTATGATTGGTGTTTCTGAAGTACAATCACCAGAAAGGATGGAAATAAAATTGCAATTCCTTGCAGAATTACTGAAAGTCTGGTCATTTCCCAATGTTAGAAATACAACATCCATACCAATTTCCTGATTAAGATCTGTCAAAATTGAAACAATTTATAAGTGGGTTAAATAGAACCAGGCACGAATGATTCTTCATGATTAAACACTTAAATACATACCGACAATAGTAACTATATAGTAACAATGGACCAAAATATTTGTGAACTTCCCAGCACTGTTGATGGAATCAAGTAGATATGAGTCACATCTTGATGGATGAAGATTATGCTGGCTCATTATTGCTTCCTTTTTTGCATACTCAAATTTCTGTGGGCAACTTTGAGGAAGTAGTTGGCCAAATGATAGAACTTCTTTCAAATGACCTTTAATCTCAGACCACTTTGAACTTTCCCATGAGTAAGCTACAGGTTTGGACTTCGCAATGTATTCCATTCCAGGGTGATCTAATATTTAACAGAAAATGTAAATAAAAATAATCCATCATCTATGTAGGTTTTATTCCTCAATTATATGACTAAATAATTCAAAGTTCAAATTACATTTATTATCAAAGTATGTATACTGTATATAACCTTGGGATTTGTCTTCTTGCAGGCAGCCACTAAACAAAGAAACACAATAGAACCCATTAAAAAACTCACAAAGACTGTTATACATCCAATATGCAAAAAAAAACAAACTGTGCAAACAATAAAAAAGTAAACAAACAACACACAGAATATTAACTGCAGAGTCCCCGAAAGTGAGTCCATAGCCATGAAACCAGTTCAGTGCTGAGGCAAGTCCCGATGGTTGCAGAGCACAGCTGCAGTCAGGCGCTGAAGCGAGTAGACCTTCACGCTCGGTCTTGGCACCATTTGATTAAATCACACAAATTGTAAAAATACCCTAAATAAAAACATGTGGAACATGAACTACTGAGTCCCCGAAAGTGAGTCCACAGCTTCAGGCGAGTGAAGCCTGGACAGGAGTCCAATGGCTGCAAGGCAACAGCCACCCCATACCGAGTGACATGGGACCCAAGAGTCCTACACCTCCCACCCGACAGCAGCAGCAAGGAAACCAGTCAAATGCAGGCAGGCGATGCTGAACACCTTTGTTTTCTGCTCTCATCTTTGATGATTTTAATCTTGCTTGATGCTTTAATCAGCATGGAGTAATGGAACCAACTGCAGGCTTGCCTTGAACCATCAAGCCTCGACACAGTGTCCACCCCCAGTAATGGCCGACCACGCTGTACCTCCACTCCAGTTCACTGAATCCCCCAGGATATCGCAAAAGCACCAGGTCGTTTGTTGGTTCAAAAGTACATCCTTAAAAGAGAAAATACAGGCTGCAGACTGCAGCGATCACAAGGATATCTAATAAAGTGTCTGGTAGTTTTGTCTGTAAAACATTACTGTTTGTCACTGGTTGTCTGGTACATCAAAGTGTCTGCAACATTGGTGAAAAATTATTTAACTTAAAAATGGTGCACAGTTTATAAAATGATCTTGTTTCATAAAATGTACTGATCAGTCACTTTGTAAGTAATAGTAAAATTTATTTAAATATGTTAATTAATTCAAATATGAAATAAAATCTATAAATGTTGCTTCTGAAACTAAAATGTCACAGGTCATTGTAAAATCAATTCTGTTCAAAACTGCTAAATTGAGTCACGAGTTAAAGCAAAAGGCAATGTTTATAACTGCTATAAGCTATGATAAGTCTGTCTCTACTTCTCATCACTGATGGCTGCTATTTGGTTTGCCTTTCAAATCATCTAATAACATGACAAATTGGGAACAGATGTTCTCAGAGAAATGTATGGAAGAAATGCGGCAAATATTCAGGGGATATTTGCGTGGAGTTCTGCATAGGTACGTTCCAATGAGACAGGGAAAGGATGGTAGAGTGCAGGAACCGTGGTGGACAAAGGCTCTTGTAAATCTAGTCAAGAAGAAAAGAGCTTACGGAAGGTCCAAAAAACTAGATAATGATAGAGATCTTGAAGATTATAAGACTAGCAGAAAGGAGCATAAGAATGAAATTAAGAGAGCCAGAAAGGGCCATGAGAAGACTTGGTGGGCAGGATTAAGGAAAACCCCAAGGCATTCTACAATTATGTGAAGAGCAAAAGGATAAGACATGGGAGAATAGGATCAATCAAGTGTGACAGTGGAAAAGTGTGTATGGAACCAGAGGAAATAGCAGAGGTACTTAATGAATACTTTGCTTCAGTATTCACTACGGAATAGGATCTTGGCGATTGTAGGGATGACTTACAGCAGACTGAAAAGCTTGAGCATGTAGATATTAAGAAAGAGGATGTGCTGGAGCTTTTGGAAAGCATCAAGTTGAATAAGTCATCGGGACCTGATGAGATGTACCCCAGGCTACTGTGGGAGGTGAGGGAGGAGATTGCTGAGCCTCTAGTGATGATCTATGCATCATCAATGGGGACGGGAGAGGTTCCGGAGGATTGGAGGGTTGCAGATGTTGCTCCCTTATTCAAGAAAGGGAGTAGAGGTAGCCCAGGAAATTATAGACCAGTGAGTCTTCAGTGATTGGTAAGTTGATGGAGAAGATCCTGAGATGCAGGATTTATGAACATTTGAAGAGGCATAATCTGATCAGGAATAGTCAACATCGCTTTGTGAAAGGCAGGTCGTGCCTTATGAGCCTGACTGAATTTTTTGAAGATGTGACCAAACACATTGATGAAGGTAGAGCAGTAGATGCAGCATATATGGATTTCAGCAAGGCATTTGACAAGGTACGCCATGCAAGGCTTATTGAGAAAGTAAGGAGGCATGGGATCCAAGGGGACATTGTTTTGTGGATCCAGAACTGGCTTGCCCACAGAAGGAAAAGAGTGGTTATAGATCATATTCTGCATGGAGGTTGGTGACCAGTGGTGTGCCTCAGGGATCTGTTCTGGGACCCCTACTTTTCGTGATTTTGATAAATAACTTGGATGAGGAAGTGGAGGGATGGGTTAGATAATTTGCTGATGACACAAAGGTTGGGGGTGTTGTGGATAGTGTGGAGGGCTGTCAGAGGTTACAGTAAGACATTGGTGGGATGCAAAACTGGGCTGAGAAGTGGCAGATGAAGTTCAACCCAGATAAGTGTAAGATGGCTCATTTTGGTAGGTCAAATATGATGGCAGAATATAGTATTAATGGTAAGATTCTTGGCAGTGAGGAGGATCAGAGGGATCTTGGGGTTTGAGTCCATAGGACACTCAAAGCTACTGTGTAGGTTGGCTCTGTGGCTAAGAAGGCATACGGTGCATTGGCCTTCATCAATCGCGGAACTGAGTTTAAGAGCCAAGAGGTAATGTTGCAGCTATATAGGACCCTGGTCAGACCCCACTTGGAGTACTGTGCTCAGTTCTGGTCGCCTCACTACAGGAAGGATGTGGAAACCATAGAAAGGGTGCAGTGGAAACTTACAAGCATGTTGCCTGAATTGGGGAGCATGCCTTATGAGAATGGGTTGAGTAAACTCGGCCTTTTTTCCTTGGAGTGACAGAGGATGAGAGGTGACCTGATAGAGGTGTATAAGATAATGAGAGGCATTGATCGTGTGGATAGTCAGAGGCTTTTTCCCAGGGCTGAAATGACTAGCACAAGAGGGCACAGTTTTAAGGTGCTTGGAAGTAGGGTACAGAGGAGATATCAGGGGTAAGTTTTTTATGCAGAAGGTGGTCAGTGCGTGGAATGGGCTGCCGGTGATGGTGTTGGAGGTGGATACGATAGGGTGTTTTAAGAGACTCCTGGATAGATACACGGAGCTTAGAAAAATAGAGGGCTATGAGTAACCCTAGGTAATTTCTAAGGTAAGGACATGTTCGGCACAGCTTTGTAGGCCGTAGGGCCTGTATTGTGCTGTAGGTTTCCTATGTCCCTATGATTTTACGTATACATCGTAATCAGTGTATATGTATCATTTAGGAAAGTAAGATACATTAAATACCCATATCATGGTTACTCTAAAGCACACAAACAATCCATTTGATGGAAATACTCAGCAAACATGCCCTACACATACTGCCTGATATTTTCAGCATTTTCTCTTTTCATTTAGCTTTGGTCATTTTGGCTGTATAATAGTATGGTTTTATAAACCACTTACGAAGGCAATTAAAGTCCTCTGTTGTTTAAGGTCGACGATGGATATTGCATTCTAGTTGTCTCCATGATGTGCAAGCCAGGGCAGTACAATATTGAAAGCAAGATGCTGCCCATTCAGCAGGCCCTCCTCTCCATACAGCTGATGAATCCCAAGTAATGGCAGAGACTAATTCAGCTTGGCTCCAGTGGCATTGCAGAGCTGCCAGTCAGTGTTGAACTCAATGTAGGACTGCCTTCGGTACTCTCTGATTTTTCCTCAGGGTTTACTCCCGAAGTCTTCCCCATGAGAGGTTATAGCTGCAAAGGAGTGGAGGTTTGAGATCTTCTCCAAGGTGAGCAACCAATCACAGCTGATGAGCTCCATCTGCCCAAAGCAACTGGTTTTAAGGCACCAGTAACTCATCTTCTCCCCTTCTTCTGTCAGTAGAAACAGTTCTGTTGGCTTAGTAGCTAAGCCACACGTGAAGGCCAGGAGCTGGACTTGGTTGTCAGAGGCTATTTGAGATGCGTGCCGTTGGGAACATTTAATAGGTAGTGGGAGTTTATCCCCACTACTTCACCCCGGTTATGACAACTTTAAGGATATGAAGGCAGTATCAGCCAATTATATGGTAACTAGTAGAATTCCCTTTCCTAATTTGTTGTTGATAATAAAAGCCTCTTAAAATTATATTTCACAATGTGATGTAAAATCACATTACCAATTCTGGATTACCAATCCAGAAGCAATCTCATAGTCTACTGAGTTTGATAGTTAAACTGGATAATTACAGTTCAGAAGAATTGCTTTATAGACCATTCCAATACTAAAAGAATTAACTGTTTTCTTTTAAATGTAGAATTTTACACTGGTTAACCTACTGGTGGTTTTGCATATTTTCCATCTTAGCCAGAATTATAAATTTTTACTGATCACCAGGAAATAGCACTACTGTTAATATTCATTAAACTTTTTCTCTTCTATTAAATCCCACAATTTCTGCTGTGGGTTTCATGTTTTTCACCTTCAAATGTTGTTTCAGCTTCTACATATAATACGTCATCTCATCAGATAAAGTTTGTCTGGGCTCTTTTGTGTAAATATGATTTGAATGGACACTTTTGCCCCATCCATACAAGACATCTCTTGGGAATACTCTCAGTTCTTGGAATCATGAATCACAAAAGGTTAGCAGACAGGTCCAAAAAGTAGTTAAAATGCAAAAGGCTTGTTGGCCTCTATTGCAAGTTTAAGAATAAGGAAGTTTTGTACAAGGTATTGTTGAAACCACACCTGGAAGAACGTGCACAGTTTTGGCCATAACCTAAAAAAGGCGTATAGTAGCATTGCAGGCAGTCCAAAGGAAACTCACCAGGTTAATTGCAGACAACACACATCAAAGTTGCTGGTGAACGCAGCAGGCCAGGCAGCATCTCTAGGAAGAGGTACAGTCAACGTTTCAGGCCGAGACCCTTCGTCAGGACTAACTGAAGGAAGAGTGAGTAAGGGATTTGAAAGTTGGAGGGGGAGGGGGAGATCCAAAATGATAGGAGAAGACAGGGGGGGGAGGGATGGAGCCAAGAGCTGGACAGGTGATTGGCAAAAGGGGAGACGAGAGGATCATGGGACAGGAGGTCCGAGAAGAAAGACAAGGAGGGGGGGACCCAGAGGATGGGCAAGAGGTATATTCAGAGGGACAGAGGGAGAAAAAGGAGAGTGAGAGAAAGAATGTGTGCATAAAAATAAGTAACAGATGGGGTACGAGGGGGAGGTGGGGCCTAGCAGAAGTTAGAGAAGTCGATGTTCATGCCATCAGGTTGGAGGCTACCCAGACGGAATATAAGGTGTTGTTCCTCCAACCTGAGTGTGGCTTCATCTTTACAGTAGAGGAGGCCGTAGATAGACATGTCAGAATGGGAATGGGATGTGGAATTAAAATGTGTGGCCACTGGGAGATCCTGCTTTCTCTGGCGGACAGAGCGTAGATGTTCAGCAAAGCGGTCTCCCAGTCTGCGTCGGGTCTCGCCAATATATAAAAGGCCACATCGGGAGCACCGGACGCAGTATATCACCCCCGTCGACTCACAGGTGAAGTGTTGCCTCACCTGGAAGGACTGTTTGAGGCCCTGAATGGTGGTAAGGGAGGAAGTGTAAGGGCATGTGTAGCACTTGTTCTGCTTACACGGATAAGTGCCAAGAGGGAGATCAGTGGGGAGGGATGGGGGAGACGAATGGACAAGGGAGTTGTGTAGGGAGCGATCCCTGCGGAATGCAGAGAGAGGGGGGGAGGGAAAGATGTGCTTAGTGGTGGGATCCCGTTGGAGGTGGCGGAAGTTACGGAGAATAATATGTTGGACCCGGAGGCTGGTGGGGTGGTAGGTGAGGACCAGGGGAACCCTATTCCTAGTGGGGTGGCGGGAGGATGGAGTGAGAGCAGATGTACGTGAAATGGGGGAGATGCATTTAAGAGCAGAGTTGATAGTGGAGGAAGGGAAGCCCCTTTCTTTAAAAAATGAAGACATCTCCCTCGTCCTAGAATGAAAAGCCTCATCCTGAGAGCAGATGCGGCGGAGATGGAGAAATTGCGAGAAGGGGTGGCGTTTTTGCAAGAGACAGGGTGAGAAGAGGAATAGTCCAGATCCCTTACTCACTCTTCCTTCAGTTAGTCCTGACGAAGCGTCTCGGCCTGAAACGTCCACTGTACCTCTTCCTAGAGATGCTGCCTGGCCTGCTGCGTTCACCAGCAACTTTGATGTGTGTTGCTTGAATTTCCAGCATCTGCAGAATTCCTGTTGTTTGAGGTTAATTGCAGAGATGTGTGGGTTGTCTTATCAAGAGATAAAGCAACTAATAACAACTGTGGAAACTATGGCGGATTTCATATTGGTTAGATAGTCTGTCAAAAAAAACATAAATGCTAAAGGAAAACAGAAAGTTTACTACAATTTAGGCTAATGACAATTGTACTGGTCCTTTTAATAGTTCGTTGTGAAAAAAGTGGTGATTTCTGACTTGAGCATCAATTACAAAAATTATTGAGAGTCTTAAAATAATAAAAATAAGACTTGGTAACAAGGTACAATTAATTTATTTGTGATGTGAATTTATTTTTTTCATTAGCCTGTCAATTTTGAACTATTTAGGATGTGACTTCTCCCACAGAACTGGCTTTGAGAAGCATGAGTAGAAGAGAAGCTTCAACAAACCTTCATCAGCAGTAAAATATTCATCCTCTGTTTCTTCACTACTGGACAATAAGTCTGGATCAGGAGAATTACTTTTCAAGATGGAACTTTGAAACAATTCTTCTTTCCTTGATCTATAATCAGCAATATGAATCAGTTACTTTTCTTTTTTAAGAACTATTCCATTTAATAAAATAATTAAAATATGATCAATAAAATTCAGGTCAATTGCTTACATGATCTTTTTTTTTGGAAAAATCTAAAGTTCAGCAATGATAAATTAAAGTTTAATTAAGACACTCTTCATTAGGTTATTAGTCCTTGAAAGAGGACTAGAATTTTAAAGCAAAGACAAAATGTTGGGCCTTAATAAGGCATTGGTCAGACCGCAATTGGAGTATTGTGAGGAATTTTGGCTAATTGTCTAAGAAACTATGTGCTGACATTGGAGAGGGTCCAGAGGAGGTTCATGAAAATGATTCCTGTGAATGAAAGGGTTAACATATGAGGAGCAGTAATAGGCAGGTGAGAAGAGGTAAGAAGGGGTTAGAGTGGGTAAATGAAGGAGGAGGAGGAAGGGGGTGGGGAAAAAATTAATTCAACCGAAAGAGTATCTCCATTCCCCCCCCCCCCACACCACCCCAGGCTTGGGACTGTCCATAGCAGCGTTGATAATAATCCACTGCTTGACTACTGGAAATTCAGGATGGCTGAACCTAACATCATGGGCCAAAGGGCCTGTTTTTGTATTGTACTGTTCTATGTTATTTTCTATCTGGTTCACCAAGTAATCATCAATCATCCAAGTCACAAGAGCCCCACTTCCCACATTCTCTTTCAACTTACTAGTTGCTGTGCTCCCCTTTATGTTTACCAAGTTCACTAGAAAGGTTATCATTCTATTGTGCCACATAAAAAGAAAACCTAACATGTTGAAATATTGATAACAACATCCTGTAATCTGGAAAATCTGCTGAGTGATTATCACCAAAATCCTGAGTGTGCTAGAGCAATGGAGTTTCACGTAACAGAAATAAAGAAGCCCAATGTTTTTCTCCAGAACATTGACCCATACGATAGAGTTTCAAGAGACTCCTGGATAGGTACATGGAGCTTAGAAAAATAAAGGGCTCTGGGTAACCCCAGGTAATTTCTAAGGTAAGGACGTGTTTGGCACAGCTTTGTGGGCCGATGGGCCTGTATTGTGCTGTAGGGTTTCTATGCTTCTAAACCATGTTCAACCAGACAAAGATTGACAACAAACCTGCCCCATCTATCGAAAACACAATCTTCCTAAAGACAATGGACAAAGAAATCTACAGGGATTAGACAAATAGTTGGGTTGCTCCTCTCTGCTTTAGAGTTCCCTAGACATGCTCACCCAACAATTGCAAACAGGCTCTTATCCACCTCACCTCCCTCAGTGAACTCCAGAAAAAAAAGCCAGAAAAAGATGTGGAGGTCGTCCACAGGTGAGCACCTCATTATCCAGATTCAAGAGGGAAACCTTACCACTTTATGTTTCCAGCTCACTCATTAGAGCTGTAGCATTCTTAATCCACAGTGCTAGAGTTCACAAACACTTCAACCAGCTTAACAGGTGTAAGGGGTGGCACAGTTGCAACTTACCCTGTACTCCAGATGAATTATCTCAAGCCAACGAGAGAAGCTGCTCAGAGAGAAGCCTTCACAGAAGAGTTCGCAACACTTGTTCTTGGGAAATCCATAGTCAAAGACAGCGCTCTTCTAAGGCTCACTTGTATCTCTGAGGACAATTTCACTTGCATCAGAGGCTGCTTGAAACATGCACACTTGAACACAGGTGAAAGAAATCCCCTTATCCTGTCCAAGAACAGCATCTTCTTGCTGCTAGTATGGCACTATCACAACCAGGTGAAATGTCAAAGTCCTTACGGAAGGAGCCGTTAGAGCAGCAAATTTGTGGACCATGGGATAAGAGGCTCATCAACTTAGTTCTACACAAGTGTATCATCTGCTGGAAGCTCCATTGCAAAATGGAGGAAAAATGCATGGCAGATCTACCTTGCGAGCACCTGCATACCTGTCCTGCCTTCACATATGTTGGGTTGGATATCTTTGGACCCTGGTTAATCACCGCCAGATGTACAAGGGGAGGCCAGGCACAAAGCAAACTGTGGGCAGTGTTGTTCAGCTGCATGAGCTCAAAGCAATCCATATTGAAATAATTGAATCTATGAATACTTCAAGTTGCAACTCAGGTGCTTTTTTGCAATCCGTAGCCCAGCAAAGCAGTTAAGATCAGACTGTGGCACAAATTTTGTAGCAGGCAGTAAGGAACAAGGAATAGAGAAAGACCAACAGGATCCCAGTGTGCAGAAGTACTTGAGTCAACAAGGATACATGTAGGAGTTCAATCCCTCTCATGCCTCCCACACGGGCAGCTCCTGGGAGCGCATGACTGGAGTGGTGAGAAGAATCCTTGACTCTACGCTGCTCCAGAACCCTCGTCTTACTAATTAACCTATTTATGGCGGAGGTTGCAGAGATAACAAATGTGAGACCTTTTGCTCCAGTTTCCACAGACCCCAACTCCCCATTTATACTGTTGCCTGCAATGATACTCACTCAAAAGATTGGAATACCCCCTCCACTTGGAGACTTTATGGTTAACAGTCTTCTCAGTAGACAATGGAGTCAGGTACAAATTCTCATTAACAAGTTCTGGACTTGCTGGAACCGTGCGTACCTCCAAAATCTGCAGACCCAGCAGAAGTGGATGAAAGCTCACAGGGATCTACAAGAGGGAGATGTCATGCTCTTGAGAGACAGTTAAGCTACCCACAATGAGTGGCCCATGGCTAAGGTTACTGCTGTCTTCCCTGAGATGGATGGAAGAGTCTGGAAGATAAAGGTCAAGACCACAGACCAAGGTTCTGCCAGGACCTTCCTGAAGCCTGCCTTAGGAGTTGGTTTGCTCCTTCCCAAAGATCAGTGGGAAGTGTTCTGACCTTTGGGCAATTTATTTATATTTTCCAATAAGATTAAGCACATTCAGCTTTTATTTTAATAAGAAGTTTCTGATCACTTCAGTCACTTCTTGTGCAGCCAGGAAGTAGTAAGTAGAAAAGCACATTGGCTGGCAGAAGGCCAGAGGTTTATGTTAGGAGCAAAAGAAGTTTCTATCCAAAGCCATCCTGTTGTTTCCCCAGAAGCATTCCTTGTAAGTTGGTGTTATATTGTTCAGTAGTTAAGCTAAAGGTATCAATAAGATTTTGCTGAAATAGAATATTATTTTTGAGTTTATTAGACCAGTGGTCCCTAGCCTCCGGGCCGCGAAGCATGCAAGGGTGCAGAGGTAGCCGGTGTGCACCCAGCACATCTTTAAGAAAAAAGCTGAAATAAACAAGCTAATTATGTGCCACCCGACACGTAATTAATTAGCATGTTTATTTTGGCTTTTTTCTTAAAGATGTGCTGGGTGCGCTCCTGCTACCACTGCACGCCTGCATGCTTCGTGGCCTGGTATCGGTCCGCGGCCCGGAGGTTGGGGACCACTGTATTAGACACTAACCTAGATGTTAATAATTTACACGTATTATTTACCTGCAGTATTTACCTGTTGGAATCTTATAATATTTACCTGCAGGAAACTTAGCTAAGTTCTTACTTACCTGTGTATATCTATTTGTGACTGGAACAGCGCAGTGAATGAACTGTATTTTGTTGTTTTTTTTCAATTTCACTCTTTACTCATTATGTCATGCCACTGAATCTGCAATAAAACCAAGGAGCTAGGACGCTATACCCTGACTCACATGTTGTTTTTGAATGGAGTTTGGCTGACTGTCTAGTTGACGTTACAGCACCTCTGCGAGGGCAGTACAATTGTTGGATTACTGCCTAAATTTTCCACCAATTAGTATAAAAACGAACATTTCAGACGTTATTGAAAGCTATAAAATTACGAGAGATTTTCAGACTAGATGTTAAGAAACCTTTTCCTAGCTGGACAGTCTAGAACTAGGGTCATATTCTTTGGATATATGAGCAATGAAGAGAGCTCTAGAGGTTTATAGACGTTTGTTATCCAAAGCTGATTTTTATTCATAAAATTAATCAACCAATGTGGCAACAGATTGGTAAAAAGTGGAATTGTTGCTGAGTTTAACCACGTTCTTAGTGAATGGTGAGGCTGGTTCAATTAGCCATTTGGCCTACTCCTGATTCTACTACTTTAATAAAATCAGCTGAACAAAATAACGAACAAGTTACCTTAGATTGTAATTTTTTCTTCCAAGTGATGTAACTTCTTCCTTTGACTCAAATACTTGGTTGAAAGTTTGAAATATCCTATGGAAGTTACAGAAGTAATCCTGCTCTGATTCTTGGTTATTTGCCAAATCATCTCGATATTCAGTGGATGAGTTGCTGGATTGCACATTGGCACCATTTTTAGTGTTTGCAAGCTGAATGTAAACAATATATTTTAACAATCAGAACAGGTAATTTAAGAAATACCATTAAAAATGTAATTGGGCAGATCTTCTGCTCTGACACCAGCACTTACGCAAGGAGTTGCCAGGGTTTCTCAGCAGAGTTACTCCAGTCCAGCATTAGTATGGTTTTAAAACGGACAAGGCAACTTCAATGTTGTTATCTATGCTACTGACTGCTCCTATACTACACCTTATGGGGAAATCTAGAGAGGCCCTGTGCAGTGAAAGACATTGCCAATCATCTGGAAGCTAGCCTCCTACAGGATGTCTGCCATAAACACCACATTGTAAGAAATATGCTGCTGAGTATCAATCAGTAGCAGAATTGGTCCTGAGTAGCTATCTCTGAATTAGCAGTGGCAATGCGTTCATCCAAAAGGGAGCTAATCTATGGACTGCTTTCATGCAATTCATGAGTCATGCCTCCTAATGATGACAGGAAGAGTCATCTTTTAATGATAAATGTACATGAGCAGAGCACAAGATCAAGACATCTCATCATTTGTTATTGACCTTGTGTAATGAAGTCAGGGTTATAGAATACAAATAGAAAATGCTGGAAATGTTCAGCAGATCAGGCAACATTTGTTTTGTTGCAAAGATATTGATCTCAAACAGTAACTCATTTCCCTTTCCACAAATTATAGAGAGAAACACCTGAAGAATGATTCCAGCACATTTCTATAGTTCAGATTCTGAGCATCTGCAAAATTTTGCTTCTGCTTATCATAGAACCCAAGCAATACTGAGCATGTTAATACAGCTCAGGAAGTAATCTTTAGTCAAGTTGCATGACAGTCGGTGAAGAGAAAAATCATCAGAACTACCACAGATGACAAATAACCTTGATTGGGATTTTTGCTGTAAAAAATCAAATTGGCAATAAGAAAGTGACAAAGAATACAATTATAAATATTGTTTATACCTGAGTGTATTTTTTGTGCATTGAACATCCAATAGAAGATGTTGGAGTAATATATCTGACAGCTGTAATAATTCCTTCAATGACTATCCGTTTATGCTCTCTATAATACAACCTTTCTACTTTCTCCTTTAACTGGCACATTGTGGTGAGATTGACTGCTATGTTGAAAGAAAACAAAATTGTAAATATGACTTCATTACTACACTGTGTTGACATTAAAATTCAAAAATAAAAATTCATGCAGTCCGCAACAATAAAGACACGAGCAAAAAAATTGCAGAAATGATCTTTTTTTAATGAAATGGTTCCAGTGTTTCAGAAATGCAATCATCAGTGCACATAGGACAGAACATTATAAATTCTCCCAGAAGGTCGTAAGATTTCAAACAGAAAATGCCACTTTTCTGGTAACTGTCAACTCTATTACATTGTTTCAACTTTCTAACCATACCTTTCATATTTTGAATGTAGGTCAAGAAGCTTGATGGGAGAGGAGGAAAAGAATAATATCCTCCTACCAGAGAACTTTCCAGAAAATCTTTTTCATTTTGCAATTTTGCCCAATGAAGAAATCTTTTGACTGTATTGTCAGTTCTATATGGTCTTCCCTTGTGATAACCTGCATTAAACATTTTTCACAAATTACTTAAGTATAATTTCTAACCTGAAAAATCTTACTAACATATCTGACTTTGAATAGTTTCAACATCTTAATTTATGGACTACTTTCAAGACAAAACAGAAAAAATTGACTTTTAAACAATTAGTATGCATGTGGCAGATTGTTAACGTATACCTGAACATAAAATTAATGTTGTAAATCACCCGACTAATATAAAAGTCAATTTTAATTTCAGTTGATTGAAAATCCGTGGTTTTCATAATGAGCAGTTAATCTGCAATACCAATTTTATATCATGTCAATTACTTTAAAATCCACTTCTAGATTTTCAAAACATCAATTTATCCAAACCTCAATCAAAAGAACATAATGTATTTACAGAGAAAATCTACTATCTTCACATATCAACACACTATTTTCATTTCTAGGAATACTAACCCCACTGTGATACATGTAGATTGAAAGAAACTGACACATCATAATCATTTTCTTCCTGGAAATACCACAATTGCATTTCTAATTAATTTTATATTTGAAACGTTTTATTATGGCATAGAAAAAGGCCATGCAGTCTATGAAATCACAGCAAGCACTCTGCATTCCCCATTCTCCATCATATTACCCTCTAGTTTACAAGTATTTTCCCTCACATACCCAATAACTTCTCCTGATTCTTTTGCCACGTACCTGCTCTGTGGACAAATAGTTAATAAACCTACCACTGTGTTTTTGGGATGTGCGAGAAATCTGAAGCACCTTAGATGCCAATACATACAGTGATATAAAGAGAATGCAAATTACACATAGAGAACACTCAAGGTCAGCGTCAAACCTAAGTCTCTGGAGCTGTGTAGGCATTTAATATATCTTCACTGTAGAGAAATTTCTCCATAGTTCACTACTAAATTACATACTTTCTTGTCAAATACTATCAATCTGATAAATTTAAACAAAGTAAATAAAAGGCATAATTATCTGAATACTGTTTACCTGTGATATAAATTTGAGTCTCATGGGATGAAGTCAAATAGGTAAAGCTATTGAATTTGTTCCTTACAACCCTCATCTGAGTGCACACTAAAAAAGTCACTAAAAATTCAAAAAGATGAACATATTTATTAAACATTTGGTCTGTTGCAGAATAAACATTCAAGGCATTTCAAAATGCAGGAAAAAATTAGAACAAAGAACAGCATGGCACAGGAACAGGCACTTCATCTCATAATGTCTATGCTGACCATGATGCTAAATGAAATTATTTCCATCTGTCTGAAACTGATCCATATCCCTTCATTCACTTCATGTTCACGTACCTGTCTTAATGCTTCTCACACCATTATACTCTCTGCTACCACGTCCATTCCTGGCAGTGCACTCCAGGCACCCATCACTGTCTGTGTAAAAAATCTTGATCCATGAGTCTCCTTTAAACTTTCTCCTTCACATTTCAGATCTTTGCCTTCTAGCATTTTATATTTCTATCCTGGGAAAACAACTCTGAAACTTATTCTTTCTACACCTCTCGTCATTTTATAACTTTCCATTAGATCTCCCCTCAATCTTCAATATTCCAGAGGAAAAAATTGTAACTCCATCCAAACTCTCCATATAGCAAACATTCTTTAGTAGCGGGAGTATCCTGGTGAATCTCATCTGCAACCTCACCAAATCTTCTACATTCTTCCTGTAATGCAGTGACCACAACTGAACACAATACTCTAAATCTGGTCTAGCCAATGTGTCACTGTATACAGCTGCACATGACACTTATGGTCAGTGACTCAACCAATGAAGGCAAGCATGCTAAAAGCCTTTTTTACCACTCTATCTACTTGTGCTGCCACTTCCAGGGAGCTATGACTTGGACCTTAAGATCCCTCTGTACATCAGTGCTCTTAATGTCCTGCTGTTTACTATGTACATTCCCCTTACATTTGACCTGCCAAAGTGCAACACCACAAACTTGCCTGGATTAAACTTCATCTGCCATTTTTTTGTATCTGTACCTCATGTACATCCTGACATACCTATCCACAACTCCACAAATTTTTGTGTCGTCTGCAGGAATTCATAAAAGAAGTTCATCACAACCTATTAGAACATTTGACAAAACCAAAACAGTGCAGATGATGGAAATCTTTAATAAATACAGAAAATGATGAAAATACAGCATTTGTGGAGAGCAAAACAGAATATTTCAGTTTGTGACATTTCAGTAGGGAAAAGCTATAGGTGAACAAGACTTTTATACTGATTATGCTATTATTAAAATAGCACACTAACACACCAATTTTAAATAACCATCTGAATGTCCATAAACAATATATGGGAGATGTAAAACACCAAATTTCAGTGCTGGCCAAACTCCCAACTGTCGTACACAGCTGGTTTGAGTTGCTTCCCTCAGAGAGGTTGCTGGTTCGAGTCGCTTCCCTCAGAGGGGCTGCTAGTTTGAGTCACTTCTCTCAGGTCTTGAGTTTCGATGCTCTTGGAGGTATTATTGAAATTCTGAGATTTATAGATTAGACTGTAATTCTTATTGGCCTCTTTCACTTCTATTTGTTCTTTTGTGTTTTCGCTCATTCTTTCTTGTTGCCGATTGGTGGGTTGGGGGTTGGGTGATGTTAAGTTTTGTGTGAGTGAGGGGTTTGGGTTTTGTGAGTTTTTTAAAATATTTCTTTTCGTGCAGTGGAACTGATGTCTTTCTTTCAACTACTTTTATGGTTTTCTGTATTTTATGGCTATCTGGAGAGGACAAATCTGAAGAGTTGAATGATGTATACACACTTTGATAATAAAATGAACCTCGGAACCTTTGATTAAAATGCACTTATTTTTAAAAATTCACTCTGTGCAATCACTCAGTTTCCATACTGAACGTATTCCCAAAATTAGAACTCTCTTAAACCTGCATTTCCTCTAGGTTTGCATGATAAAATCACTCTCTTAGAAAAGTCTTGCACTTGCACTTAAATGGTGTCAATCTAAGTTGTTACTAAACTCAAGTCAAAATGTAATCCAGATTTTTCTGCATGTAAGTGGTGACTGCCTTTTTGATTCTGAGAAGTTGAAGCAAAGGCCAATCAAGCAAACCACAACCACACATCATGAGAGGTCCCTCTTCTTGGTACTTCCTTCTTCTGCCTACTTCCATCATCCAGGAAAGCTTCAGTGTGTTTAGAGTTAAATTCATCTGGGTAGATAGAATAGAATTGTAATGATTCTCAATTATGTACGTTGTTAGAAGACTAAACAAAGCAGAAATTGAGTTGCTCACTGTAGAAGCCCAGCCTCTTAGAAGCTTTTACAGTTCCGATAATTTCATATTCTTGTTGATGGCAATCCCTAAAACATTGATTTGGGGATATTGGCAATTGTAGTGCCTGAGAAAATAGTTTAACTTCATCTTATTGCAAAGTTCATTGTTTCAGCTTGTATAGCATTAATGCAACATGCTACTATCAGTTCAAGTCAGAATGTTATTCAGACCTGTCTCCATGCAGTGAAATGCTGCCTCTTCAAGCTATACTTCTGTGAAATGGGTGGTCAGTTGAACCAACACACAAAAAGCCACATCATCACAGCACATTCTTGAGATGGCCTCACCTTGTCTACAACTTCTATCACACTCTACCAAAGCAGAACATGCATTCCACTCTCCTGTGGTAGAACACTGCAGTAAAATAATGGCAATCAATTTCCACTGTCTGAAAGTTTATGACATTGGTGACCACTGTCTTTTATTGTCACAGCCTAGGTATGGTCTGATATTTGGAACTCTGTCTACGACATTGTTACTGTTTTATCTTAAACTACCTCAATACACCATTGTATTGAATTAATCTGTATGAACAATAAGCAAAACAAGTTTTTCACTGCGGCAGTTCAAATAGTCTCCTATGTTATATTCATTACTTCTGTAAAGCAAGTGCACCACTGATGCTTGTAAAAGTCCAGTCCTAGTGAGTAAAACCACTTAGAGACTAACAGTATACCCCTCCTCTGCCTAGACCTGGGCTTTGCTTTGTAGTAATGTAGTAAACTCAGCAAGATCATAACTAAATTTCCCACTTATTGGATAGATATAGCTTCCTTTATCTCGAAGGTATGCTAAACTCCATTCTGCATCCCAATTCAGCCGCATTGAATTCTCCCCTAACTCAATCTCCTAAAAACCAAAAGGAAGTAAAAATCACTTTAATCATAGAGGTTGAAGAGCACAAAAATGTGTAGTGAGGAGTAGGGCTATGAGAGGAGAAGATTCAGGTCTGCTTCTCTCTATGCATTACAATACTGGGAACATAATTTGCAATCAAAATTCTAATTAAATCAATGTCAACAAAGCAAAAAAGTATCTAATTTCTAGACCAATAACCCAATTGTTTAATCAGTAGATTAAATGTACAATTATAGTAAACAACATGGGGTAGTAATTCCTAGTGTTTTAGAAATGTTTCACCCAATGTCATCTGACCCAGAAGATGTTTTGCTTTTTTTTGGAACACACGGATACATTCTGCAAAGTTCAGAAATTTTCCTTTTTGACCCTTACATTCTTCTTTTCCACCAAAGCATAAACAAAATGCGTAGTTCTGCAATTATTCTCATTTTAATAAGTCTTTGTAAATTAAGAAGTCACATGAAAGATCATTAAAAGTTTTGTTTTAATATAGCCATCGGCATTAAATCTGAAAGTTCTACATCACAGAAATGGGCCCTTTGGTGCACCATGCCCATGCAGACCATTTTGCCAATCTACACTAATCCAACTTGCTCTGTTTACATGTCTCTTAAATGTAGTAATTGTATCTGACACCGCCACCTGCTCTGGTAACAAGTTCCAAATATCAACCAGTCTCTCTGTAAAAAAAAATCCTTTTAAATCCCATTCAAAACTAACCTTAACTTAGACCTTCTTATTTTTGATACTCCTACTATAGATAAAAAGTGATCTATCTTATCCATTAACTTTTATTATTTTATAGATTTCTATTTTCAGGGGAAAACAAACCCAGCCCATTCAATCCCTTCCCATAGCTAAACTCCTTTAATCCAGGCAACATTCTGTTGAATTTCCTCTGCACTCTCTCCAGTGTAACCACATCTGTCTTTTGCGTGAGGACCAGAAACACACATAATACTCCAAGTACAGTCTATCCAGTGTTTAGTAAATTTGCAATGCAACATACCAACTTTTATATTATATGCCGTAACCTGTGAAGGCAAGCATTATTCTGATTTCTCCACCTTCCCAGCTAACTAAATTGCCATTTAAGGAGACTGTGGAATTGAACCTTAAGGTCCCTCTTTTAATCAACATTCCTTAAAATCCTGCCAATTAATGTTTATATCCTTCTATTATTTGAATTTCTAAAATGCATTACTTCTTATTTGCTGGAATTAAATTCCATCTGCCATCACTTTGCCCAATCTTTCACCTGCTGCAATCTTAGACAGCTTCTTTGCTATCCATAATACCAACTTTCATGCCATCCAGAAACTTACTAATCATACCTCCTACATTCATGTCCATATTTTTAAAAATCTGTGTATCAGCAACAAGAAAAATGCCAGATCAGTGATGGAGCACAAGATTTTATATATTGGTGCATGCTTTGTAAACTTACTCTATATAGCTGCTGCAATAAAAATAAGGGAAGATAAGATCTAGGAGAAACATACAGAATATGAAGTTCACCACCTGGATGTAGCTGTCTGTAAATTTCTGGTTGAGATGTGCAATAAAGTTCCAGAATAAATGGTTTTGCACTAGTTTCATCGACCATTTCGATAAATCGCCGAACCCAAAAATCATCACTGCTTTCTAAATATATTGGGGAAAAAAAAACATCATTGATAACAGTATAAATGACACTGATTCCAGGAAAGTAATTTAATTGTGGAAAATTATTCATGTTTCAAATGATGTTCATTTTTTGTATGCCACAGATGTGTATAAATTGATAATGAAGAAAGAAAATTCTGCTCCAATGCCATGTAAGCATCTAGTTTCTAAAGCATACCAACTTATTTCAACCTGAAGTTAAACAGAAAGCCACCAAACACTCACTCCAGCCCCAAGCCCAAGTAAAAACATAAACCTTTTTGCATCAGACCAAAATATCATAAAGATTAAAATGTACACCATTTGAAGAATTAATAAAATATTAACAATATTTTTTCCTTACCTCTTTCATTTCAAATATATTCCAGGTGCATGAATTTAAGATGACAACCTCATTCACTGTAAACATATTTCAAAATTATCCTAACAATAATTCAGATCTCTGAGATTTCGTGTGCCTGAAGTTGAATCTCAGTTATGCTTATGTGACAAAAACTATGGAACAACAATTTATTAACCTAAATGAACTGATTTTATACATATAGTACAAATAGGTAGACCACCAAATCAGAACAGTAAACTAGACACAAGCAATCCAAGATCAGGATTTGCCAGACAGAAATTCCTTCAGTCAAATGTAGTACAAAAGTTTCAGTTTTCGTTTATACCTTCAAAGAAGCTTGAAAAGTTGACCCAACAGCAATATCTTAAGACCAAAAGAAAATAATGAAGACCAAATTGGCAACAATTTCCAATTAACTTACATACAAAAATATTACAGGGAGGATCCTTTAACAATCCAAAAGCGAACTTTAGCAACTGCAAGACTAAGTTAAGTATATTTCGAAGCCTCCTGCCTCTGGTTTTTAAAACTATTCATGAAGTAATGTGAGAATGCAGAGTAAACCATTTATATTGTATAATAGGACAACATTACATCAGACTTTTGCATGTTGCATTTTAAGCTCAATTCAGGGATTCCCTGAAGGATTAATCAAAGTAGATATCATCAAACAGATGCTCAAAAGAATAGGAATGGAGCTTAATGAGAACCATGTTCAGCTAAACTGATGACATGAAAAGCTGGATAATGGAAATTGCAAAGAAGAATGCCATTTGCCTACTTTAAGAGTTCATTAATAGTTTTTCGTGATAATTATTCATGTGATCATGGATAATATCTGAGTAACCAACCTCTCTCAGAAAGAGGACTGTGACCTAGAGATTGTTCAATATTTAGAATACTATGTTGGTTCTTGCAGAACTTTTTAATGCTGGAGGGGAATTATTGGCGCTTGATATTGCTAGTCCCAGAATAAGATTTTAAAACTTAACTAGTGCTAAAGACTGGAAATTCCTGGTCTTAAAAATGGTGAAATTTTGATGTTGCAAGTTCTCCTGAAAATTCTAATATATTTACCTACTGAAAAAATAAAGAGCTTAATTCTAATTTGTGTATAGATTGTCTCACTAGACAGTACTAATGATATATTGATAACAAATGGTTTTGACAGTTCTGACACACAAATGTTGGAAGAACTCTGCAAGTCAGGCTGAGTTCTATGCGGTGCATGCCAAGCATCTATGGAGAAGAATACAAGGTCAATGCTTCAGGCAGACACAGTCACCAGGATAAAAAGGAAAAGGGCCACAAAGTCAGAATAAACAAGTATGGGGAGGGGAAGGAGTACAAACTGGCAGGTGATAGGTAATACCTAGTGAGGAGGAAGGTGGTTTGTGTACCCATGGTACGAATAATTTTAATCTGCTTGCCTGAAAAATTCCAGAAATTCCAGAAATTCACGGTATTTCCTACCATGAACTCAAATCAGAGTTTTGGAATAAATATATTGATAAATATACATCGTAAGAAAGTTAAATAAAAATAACGTCAGTCAATAACAGGACAGGATAACATATCCTCAGTGGTATAACAATATTTCTAACTGAGTCCTCCATATGGTTTCATAAGAACTAACCATGGCAGACTGCTTTATCTTTATAAGGTGAATAACAGATTTACAATAGAATATCTTAATTATCTTTTCAAAGGAGAACTGGGTGCATTACCTGACTTTCTGATTCTTTCACATCTTCCTACAAAGGTGACAAGGCCTATGACATCACAAATATAACTATCAGGCACAATGTCAAGCCTATCCCTGAAAAAAAGAACATTGATTTATATTTAGAATTAGTTATTCTCAAATATATAACAGACTTGGTACTATTTGTAAAAAAAAAAACAAAACAGAAATATCAAAGAGTATGGTTTGTTTCTCTTCAATCATAGAAAATGTTGGATTATTTTAGTGCCTACTCTTTGGAAATGTTTTCAACAAAAGTCAGTATCAAATATATTTTCTACATTCTTAAATAACTAATGTAAAAGATATTCATAGAACCCCTGTAATTTATTTTAAATTCTACTTAAGTATCACTTAAAAAATAATGAATAAACTTCATGAAAATATTTTGTAAGTACAATGTTGGGAGTCAGGAATTAAACAGAAATAATTCATGGCTGAAGGCATGAAATATTTTTAAAGTTTTCTTATTTTACTTCAGATAGAAATGTAACAATTTTACGAATAATTTGTGAATTAGTACATATTCAGAAAACCTTTCCAATGGTGGCTCACCTTGTAATAAACTGATACTTAATATCAGGAAGTTTCCACTCAGGTTTAATTTGTTTTGATGGAATAACCTTAATATCAGATGTAGGTTTCCAAGGGTTTAAGGAAATATCTACAATACAAACAGAAATGTAAACTATATTCTGTGTTAGTTGACAAAAGACACAGATATTTTCTGGAAAACATACACAATATAACTTGTCTGTATTTACTATTTCAATCCACCAAATTAATTTTAAGGTTACCCATATCAACTTTCCTGTTTTAAATTAATTTATAATCCATAACATGACACTATAACAAGTGGTATACTGGACAATGAAGAAGGTTATGAAAAATTGCAGGGAGATCTTTATCAGTTAAGTAAATGAGCTGAGAAATGGCAAAATTTAATTGAGTTTGGATAAGAGTGAAGTGTTGCATTTTGGAAAGCCAATTCCAGGAAGGACTTTTATAGTGAATGGCAGAACTGTGGGGAGTGTTGTAGAACATAAGAACCTTGGAGTACAAGTACATGGTTCACTGAAAGTGGACTCAGAGATAGAAAGGGTGGTGAGTAAGGGTTCTGGCACAGTTGACTTTATTAGTCAGGGCACTGAGTATAAAAGTTATGAGTCACGGTGCAATTCTACAGGATGTTGGTGAGGCCTTATTGAAGTATTGTGTTCAGCTTTGGTTGTCCTGCTATAGAGAATATGTTATGAGGCGAGAAATAGTGTAGAAAAGAATGTTATCAGGAATTGAGAGACTGAGCTATAAGGAGACGATCGACAGGCTAGGGCTTTATTCCTTAGAGTATCGGAGACTAACTGGTGAGCTTATGGAGGTGTTTCAATCATGAGGACAGGTTGAATACACTCAATCTTTTTCCGAGAGTTGGGTAAATCAAGAATTAGAAGGCACAGCAGTAAGGTGAGATGGGAAAGATTTAATAGAAACTTGAGAGGCAACTTCTTTACTCAAAGGGTGGTAGCTATGTGAAATGAGCTGCCAGAGGAAGTGGTTAAAATAGGTATTTAAAAGACAGTTTGACAGTTACATGGATTGGAAAGGTTTAGAAGGCTATGGGCCAAATGTTGCTAAGTGGGATTACTTTGGATGCAGCAACTTGGTTGCCATGGACCAGTTGGGCCAAAAGCCCTGTTTCTGTGTTGTTTAACTTCATGACACTCTAAAATAAAATCTGATAGTTGTCTATCTTTTTTTTCCTTCATCATTACTTTTTCCACTGAGTAACTGAAATTTTGAGTAACCAGAATTTGTGATAAAGCAAGGTTATAGAAATACCCATTTCCAGCACAACATGATTATTTTTTCTGCTGAATTGTCTTTTGCATCCTTTAATGTTTCATTTTTAAAAAATCACTAAAGGAGTTAGCTCCTCAAAAACAATAGTTTAGAGTTGATATTTTAATGATAACTCTGTTGCTGAAAATTAAATGTGGACTGCTACCTTAATTATGCACCCTGTGTACCGATCTAAGATTCAAAATTACTGAGTCAATTATACTGAGAAGTGTATTTGTTTAACTTCTGGTAGCAATTTGTCTTCCAAATCATTTGAAGAAAATAAGACTTAAAGTACTGGAAACCAAAGCTCTGACATGTTTCCAACAGCCTTCTTTGGAATTGGTTTATTCTTGTCACATCATAGTCAGCTATCAATCCCATGTGGGGTTAAAGAGGCACTACAGAATATGATTCAGAAAAATTAAAGGGAAGTGATAGAACATGACCTCATTGGTAATTGAGACCACAGGACAAAATTAAATATTTCTATTTAGTATAGATAATTAATTTTTTTCATGCAATCCAGCACCTTTCAGAACCACGACCACTACCATCTAGAAGGACGAGAACAGCAGATACCTGGGAACACCACCACTTGGAAATCCCCCTCCAAGTCACTCACCATCCTGACTTGGAAGCATATCACCATTCCTTCATTGTCACTGGGTCAAGATCATGGAATTCCCTCTATAAATGCACCGTGGGTGTACCTGCATCTCAGTGACAGCAGCAGTTCAAGAAGGCAGCTCATCACCACCTTCTCAAGGGCAACTAGGGATGGGCAATAAGTGCTGGCTTAGCTGGCGACACCCACATCCCATAAATGAATTAAAAAAAACAGGCTGCTTGTTGATTTTGTTTCAAGTGAAATAGATGCATAAAGCATGAAATTAATTTGAGATACTTAGCTAGTCAGTCTTCTTCACTAGTAATAATACATGAGAAATTATCAACCACTAAGATTCCATTTAAAAATTTAGAAGATATAAGATTTCCCATAATATCGAAATATTGAAAATACTCAGCAAATCAGGCAGCATTCGGACAAAGAGAATCATAGTTAACATTTCAGTTCAAAGCCCTACAGTGAGACATTTGGCAAAGTCTTAGGCCTGAAATGTTCCCTCTGTTCCACTTTCCACAGATGCTACCTGACCTGCAGAGTGTTTTGAGCACTTTGTTTTTATTTTAGATTTTCAGTATATGCAATTTTGATAATTTAACTTAAGAACTTGTTATATCACTGATACAACGAATGGATTTGCAAGCTTTATTTAGTATGGAAGAAGACTTCAGCAGTGATCATGTTGTTTTCAATCAGTTCTAACTATATTGTCCATTTGAAAAATAAAGTAAGTTCTGCTTAAATGATCTATAATTTATTACTATAATAGAACATTAACAAATTACCTATTTCATTATAGATTTTTATGTCTGGGCAGTACAAAATAGGATGCCTTCTCTTCTGATGTGCAACCTTCACAGAGTAGTGCTGGATAAGTATTACTGTCCCAACCTCTAGACTCCTAAAGAGTTTTGGGCATAATGAGTTCCACAGAATGGCAGACATCATACCTGAAGAGTCAGCAACTTTAAAGTACGCCTATAAAATAAAGCATTTCATAAAGTTGAGCAGAATAAAAGTAGCAATGAAAACAACATGCTTTTCATACTGATCCTTCCCCACCAAGATTTGAAAATGCCCTAGTATGTTTCATGAGAGCATAAAACAAATAATTAACAGACAGCTAATAAGATATATGAGGACAAACAGCAAGCACATGGTAAAAACGGTATGTTTGGAACGAATTTTTAAAGCTTCAGTGTACAGTGGTATATAATTTTTTAAAATTCTACATGATAATGAACAAAACATACACAAACAAATTAAAACAATACTAAATTCTTTTGAGTATTAACCTAGCATTTCCTCCTTGGCTTGTCATTCCATTTAAAAAAACAAATACAGTGATTATTGTGTTAAGCTCAGGAATACTTTGTCAGATGCTGGATATATAGATATATATTTAAGAAAGCCTTAAAATATGCATCCATGTCTCTCTCCATATTCCTTCATGTGGCTCAATATCAAATTTGTCAATACTCTTGTAAAGTGCTTTGGGGAGTTCAATTGGATTACATGTGTTTTATAATTGAAAGACAAGGATTGAGAACTTTAGAAACCAGTAGATATGCTCCATAAAGTTCAGTAAATTAAACCATGTTTCTGCCCTGCAATTCCTCATCTACAAACATTTCTATGTAAGTTATGTAAACACTTAAATGGTTATTGCTGAATCTAATTAAAACATTACATACATAGAACTGATCTAGACTCTGGACTGGTGTTCAGCTGTACCACAGAGAATTCCAGGTGATTTACTCTCCCTCATTTTAAATATTTATTTTTATAATTTGTTAAATCCTATTTGAGTTGTTTATATATGTCTCTGATTGTCAGGGATATTTATAAACAGTTCAAGGTTTTTCACGAGCAAGCTGTCAAAACATCAAGATTGCATTCCAAGGCCAGGCCTCATGACCATCTGCCTAAAATCCAGTTGCCTTCACTTTGCAGAATGGCTAGAATAAGTAGATTATTCATGCATCATAGTGATCTATGTTCATATTTTTCATATTATGACATCTAAGGCCTTTTATCCCATTGCATCTACATCAACTCTCAAACAATTCCATTCGACTTATTTCACCAATTATTTCCCTGTAAGCAGGCCTAATTTTCCAGCCACTCACCTGCAGGGGCAATTTACAACAACTACATCTACCAATCAGTTTACATCTACCAATCACACACCTTATGGATATGTGAGAAAAGTAGAAAAAACTGATGTATTTGCAGGGAGAATGTGCAAACTCCACACAGACGGCACCCAGTGTCCAAATGGAAACTGAGTTTTTGAAGCTGTGAGGTAGCAGAACTAACCCCTGCACTAGCTGACGTTAACCAACAAGCAAGAAGTACAAGCAAACAAAGGGTATATAATAGAATGATTTATTCAAGAGAGATCTTTTCTAATGTGCTATGTATCTCATGTTATTACTTTTTCTAGGGTGGGTTTGAAACCAAAATCTCCATATCTTATAACAATCATTTATTGTTTTGTCAGAATCTTCAATAACATTTCTTCCAGATGACTGTAATCTTAAGACTTGGTCCTTTAATAAGTTTGCTTTTTCATCCATTTATATTAAAGAAAGAATCATAAGAAGCCCTTGCCTGATAAGGCCAATCAATGTACTTGGCAGTTTTTCCATAATGTCGTAATCTGGATTTATACATTATTCTCACCAACAGTGGGGCCAATTTCAATCTTCTTCTCCATGCAAGTACTAACTCCTTTAGTGTGATTATTCTCAGACCTGTATATGGCAAATTTATAAAATAAAAACAAATCCAGATTTAACCATTAATGTATTTACTCTACTAGTATTGCAATAAGATGTAGTACATTTATAGAAGTGTATGTCCTTTATTTTTTACCTGCAAAATCTATAGCCTCAACATTAACAAACCCAGCACCCACACATGACAGATGAGAAACAGTTAATTTAGGTACCTTAGAAAAATACAAATAGGTCAAGAATTCCCAGGACAGAGAAATAGCTTTTCAAACAAAGTTATTTATATCCAGCTCACCATATTCACCAACCTTAAGCCCTCAAATGTTGCCATACTGTTTGACTGACATCTGGCTTGGTTCAGTCAGCCACATAAAAACTGTACCTTTAAGAGCAGATTAGATGGTAGCTATCTTTCAACAATGACTAATCTCCAGACCTCCCAAAGACTTTCTGACATTGAATTGGGAACTAGCAGCCTATGTGAATAGCACCCCATCTATTGTATTAACCACTCACTCCTTTCAATACCCATGTAGGGTGTACCATATTTAAAATCCACAGCATCTAATTACCAACAAAAGATTCTGCAGGTGCTGGAAATCCAGAGTAACACACACAAAATGCTGGAGGAATTCAGCAGGTCAGGCAGATCTATGGAAAGTAATAAAAAGTCAATATTTCAGGCTGAGATGTTTCATCAGGACCAAGACCACTAATTACCAAGCCACTTAGACATCACTTCCAAAAAAGGCAGCCTATCACCACAGACATTAATATCAGAGCATGAAACCAACACCATCTATAGGTTTCATACTCTGATAGGCAAGTCATATTCCAGATTTGGAAATAAAGCACAGTTCTTCGGTCAGAATCAGAATCAAGTGTAAAATCACAAAAAAACCTAAAAATTACAGTAAGAAGTTGAAATTTTAAAAATTAAATAAGCAGTGAAAAAGAGAGGGGAAAATACTGAGGAAGTATTCATGAGTTCATTGTTCATTCAGAAATCTGTTCCTGAAATACTGAGTGTGTGTCTTCAGGCCCCTGTACCTCCTCCTTGATGATAGCAATGGGCAGAGGGCATGTCCTGGGTGATGGGGGTCCTTAATGATGGATAGACATTTTTGAGGCATCGCCTTTTGAAGATATCATGGATGCTTGGAGAGGCTAGCGCTAGTTTACAGCTTTCTGCTGATTTTTCCAATCCTGTGTATACCAAATGGTGATGTAACCAGTTTGGATGCTCTCCACAGTACAATTTGTGAATGTCTTTTGTGACATACCAATTCTTCTCAAACTTCTATTGAAGTATAGACGCTTTCATGTCTTCTTTATAACTGCATCATTATGTTGGGCACAGGGTACTGTAGTTCTTCAGAGATTTTGACATCCAGGAACTTGAAACTGCTCACCCTTTCTAATGCTGGTTGCTCAATGAGGACTGGCGTGGTTCCTTTGACTTCCCCTTCCTAAAGTCCACAATTTCTTGGTCTTACTGATATTGAGTTGATAAGGTTGTTGCTGTGACATTACTCAACCATCTGATCTATCTTGCTCCTGTACACCTCCTCGTCACTGTCTAAAATTTGCAACAATAGTTGTGTCTTCAGCAAATTCATAGATGTCATTTGAGCTGTGCCTAGCTACACAGTCATGGGTATAGAGCAAGTAGAGCACATCCTTGAGGTGCATAAGTGATGGTTGTCAGCAAGGAGGAGAAATTATTTCCGATCTGCACAGGCTGTGGTCTTCCGGTGAGGAAGTCAAGGATCCAGTTGCAGAACAGCCCCTCCTCTTCTCATAGCAATTCAGTATAAATGCAGGGGATGCCACACCTCCCTCGAATTTATATCTTCCCACTGTTGAAGCCTAAACCCAGTTTCCATTTGTGTTTCTACAAGTGTGGTATTGTATGCATTCAGAGTTCACATCATAATTTCAGTAATGGAAAAATCAAACACAGACTAGGTGTGTGTTTTGTAGAACACCATTCATTCTGTAAAGCTGATCGTTCCAGTTGTGTATCATAACTGTGCGTCATTTATGGTTTCCACCACACTCCCAGTCTTTGGCTTCACAGATGGGCAATGAAGTCCTATGTCAGATTGAAGAACAGCTTTTCATATTGCAAGACAGTGTGCAGTCTTGAATGTAACGGGTTCACAAAACTTATCTTTGTAATTTAATATGAACTACCATCAAGTTATAATATTGACCAGTTATAAATATTCGGTAGGTCAAGCATCATGGTGGAGAGGGGCAACTCTGTTTTTATTTTGGATTTGAGTAAATGTGGGAGCTCTCGTCTCATCTGTTGCATCTGACTCCTTCAAGACAGCCTTGTGACTGTCTGCATTGGAGCTGTCTTTGAAGGATGACAAGCTGCTCAGACTGGTGTGCAGCAAATTGTTAAAACTTGTATTCAGTCAGGCCTAGTCTGTCTACATGTGTGCAGACTCCATTTCAAAAATATTGTGGGTGTAAACCATACTAACATCATTTCAAAATGAGATTTTGACCAACTTTATATTTTTCCAGTGGTATGTATACAGGGAAAGACAAATGAAATTTAATTTCTAGGCAAACAAGCAACTAGGCAAACATGGGAAAATACAGTTGCATATTTCCATATGTAACTACTCAGGAAGGTGCAATCAGATAATTTGTTTCAAATCCCAATTCAGCAGTTTAGAGACAACTTCTGATATTTTCTTTATAAATGAATAAACATGTGGGGCATCATAATTACAGCCTACATAATCCTTAAACTCGACAGTTATTAACTTTATGTTAGACACATTTTGGATTTTAAATGGAGGTAAGTGCAGACCTTCCAAGCTGACTTGTTCATGGTCGAAAGCTTGCACAGTCCACTCCTCCCCATAATAGTCACTTACCTCCCAAAGTGGGAGGTAACAGCGGGAGGGGCTGAGTAAAGGGCGGGACACGGGCCCAACCGCTGTCAGAAGAGGGGGAGGCGTGCAGGCTCTCAGCATTTCGACTCTCTCTATTACTGTCACACCGTCTACCCGCACCCACAACTGTGCCACCCTGAGCCGGCAGCCGGAGCGCAGGTCGTTCCTCTGCACTAGATGGTTCAAATGCGGTGCGAGGAGACATTTCAGTGAAGCCCACATGCTGAGTGTTCCGCCACACAGAGTCACGTCGTATCGGTAGAAGCGGGCCTCGACCAGCAGGTACCGCTCCACCGCCAGAACCCAGAATTCGTGGCCGATCGGCAACGAACTTGACTTCGCGGCGTCCATGAGGTCGAACCGCCTCGCACACTCGGTCTTCCCTCAACAGGCTAAGCGCTCCCACTCGGGTCGGACTTTCAGCCCGATCGTGCCCACGCACGCACCCGCCCCGGCCTGAGCTGCGCCAGACACGCGCCCGCGCCCCCGCCCCCGCGCCCGCTGGTTAGAGCTCCAGCCTGCACGCGCCGAGCCTGATTCGCGCGGGAGAGGAAACGTTTCTGCAAACTTTCTCCGAGTTAATTAGATTTGTTGGCGCTATAACCCTCTGGTTCGTGAACTGCTGAACGTGAAGGCGGGCCTGAGCCCTGAGAAATAGATAGTGCCAGGTTCAATGGAGGATGGCCAGTTTATAAATTTGAAGGAAGTAATTCAGTCCATCGAGTCGATGCCAATTGGTGAAATCCAATTGATTTCCCTGTTAACCCATTCTCTTTTATAGGCCCTTTAACTCACCACCCACCTAAAGTGAGAGTAATTTACAGTAGCCTGTTAGCAATCTGTCAGTCAGCATGCCTTTGTGATGTAGAAGGGAACCCTCTAGGTCAGAGAGAACATGTATACAGCACTAGAGGTACTCCACATGTACAACACTTTAGATAACAGTCCAATCTGGGTCACTAGAGCTTTGCTACCCAACTCACAGTGCTGAGAATTTTAAGAATAGCAGCATGAAATGGGAATCAGATAAGAAATTAAGAGCTGAAAATGTTAGAAATACTTCACTTTAAGCATGTTTCTCTTTCCATAGATAACCCTACTGAGCATGTTTCCAGCATCTTCTGGTTTTAACGTGAATTTGAGGATGAAACTTAAAAATTGGGGAATTACTGGAAATTGTTTCTCTTCCTGAATATTTTGACATTTTTCCAAATGCTGGGAATAAGATTGTTTTTTGAAATATGTCTCTTTTCCTCACTTCTAGCATGCAGAAATCCTTAGGATTCTTCTGGAATTGTCCTGCAGAGTTTGTAGATTTGGCCTATTTAAGCATAATTTCTGGTCATCTGGATATTGATCCAACAGTACAACATATTTAAAATGGTGAGGGAAATGGAGGAGTGTGTGTTATCAATGAGTATGTAACATCATAAAAGAGTCAACTTACCAGTAAATTTGGCAATGGAAAGAGAAAGTATTGCAATTAATTCATTATGGTGATATGGATTGGAACAATCAGAATTATTGTCATTGACTTTTTAAAATGTGAAGTTTGTTTTTCTGCAACAGCAGTACTATTTAAAGATGTAAAAGTATTATAAATTTTTTAAAAAATACGGAGTGCAGAAAAAGAATGACGGCGTAGTGTTCATAGGTTCATGGACTGTTCTGAAATGGCAGAGGGGAATAAGCTGTTTCTCTACTGGGTGTCTACTGCTTTTGCACTGTGTTGCGTACAGAGCTCGGTAGGGAGTTAAACACCTTAAAAATCGCCTGAGCCAGAAGTTTTCTTTGGGGTTTTTAATGAGAAAACTTTGTGAAAATATATTGCTATAAAAGATAGGGCAAATAAAGAGTAGATGGAGATAGAGGTCTTTCTACCATATTTGCTCCAAGCTGAAATCCAAATGAACCCACGCAGGAAATTATATAAAAAAAACTTGCAGAGTTGTTTGTACAAATTGAACTGCATACAGTATGAACAGAGTGTATGCCTTCAGGCTTCTGCCTCCTCCCTGACAGTAATAAGGAGAAGAGTTATCTATGGAATGGGAAACATGCTTAAAGCTAAGTATTTCCAACATTTCTATTCTTAATCGTAGATTGTGAGGATCCATAGTGTTGGATACTGCTTCTTGACGATGTCATCAGTGATGGAAAGGATTGTGAACCCTTTGCAACCTCTTGAGATCCACACCAGGCTGCGATGCAACCAGTCAGAATGCTCTGCACCGTACATCTATAGAATTATGCAAGTCTTTGATGACATACCAGAGCTCTCAAACTCCTAATAAAGCAGAGCATGATTACATCAATTTGTTAGGACCAGGACAGGTCCTGTGAGATGTTGATGCCCAAAAACTTGAAGCTGCTAACCCTTTCAATTACTTTCCTGTAAGTGAAGACTGGTGTGTATTCTCCTGACTTTCCCTTCCTAAAGGCCACAATCAATTCCATGATGTTACTGATATTTAATGTGAGATCATTATTGTGATACCATTCAACCAAGCGATCTGTCTCACTCCTGTATGCCACCTCACACAGATCTTACCAACAACAGTAGTGTCACTTGAAAATTTACTGAAAAATGAGCAACCTTTAGCAAACACTTGAATCAGGAAATTACAAAAATATAAAAGTAACATGTAAACCTAGTCTTTTTTTAGTAGTTCAGTGGTGAAAATGAAAATCTCAACACTTGCAGGAACTTTTGGCCTATTGTTGTAGTTTTTCAAACAGTGCAAAACCAGGGCTTTCAGATGTTCTACAAAATAAACATAGCTTTCACTCGCATGGCTTCTCAGTGAGAACTATTAAGCAAAATGAAGTGCCTTGCATTAATCATCCATTGGGAATGCAAAGTATAAACATTCAAAATTGTTGATATTACAAATTTTTTCTTTAATAATTATGTCAATATTTTACAGGTTACCCTTTGTTAAAGGCAGAGAACTAATATTTAAGAATGCCAGGAATTAAAATTGACATTTTTTTTGCACCAGTCATTTTTAAAAATTAAATAGTTTGCAGTAATCCAATGAAACTTTTCTTGCTGTCAAACTAGTTAAAACTATTTTTGAACCCAGTAACATACATTTGAACCTGTCTGCATACTCACTTACTTGTGTGATTATTAATATATTAGCGGAAATAACATACAGAAATCTAATCTAAAAAAATATTGGAGCAAATGTATGCGGTCAATGTAAGCATTAACTGATTGCATGAGTAAGTAACTGCCTGAGTTGAGGTCTGATACGGGAGGATGTGGAACTAAGAAGGAAAAAGCTTTTTTCTGGTTTCTTTGGAGGTGTTACTTGGTGAAATCAATTTTATTAGATTGGCAATTCAATATACATGGTAATATTCCATTATGGACAATAATGTAAAAGGTATATGTATGTTTGTATTCGAATTTAAAAGATGAGTTCCAGTGTAAGAAAATTATCTTTGTCTGCTTTGGTTTTGCAAATACTTCTGTGAAATATTGCAAGTGTTGTCTAAAATGTTAATAGAGTTAACAATAATGGAGCATAGTGTCCCATCCTCCACTCTTTACCTGCTCCTAATTAATATTTTTAAATAACAAAAAAATTATCATGATATTGTCATTATGCTTAACATACAGTATTATTTTCAAAACATTTTGGGAGACAATGGTAAATATAATAATAAAGATCTTATAGAAAAGTGCCAAGTAAAATCATAAATACATAATAAGGTCTGATCAATTATTACATTCAATGTAATTCAGTTTTTCAATGTTTAGCATCCTTCAAATTGCTAGTGCAGCCTTTAAGAAATTAGTGTGTAATTCTTCAGAACATCTGTAATCAGTAGAGTTATTTCCAATGGATGACTGATAAAATTGCAGGAAATGTATTGATAAATATTTTTCATCTATCAGTCCTAATAAATATTAACAGTATAATCACTAAGGGCAAGTGATTTATTAGGCTGTAATTCAATCTGAGGTTTAAGATAACTTCATAAATCTGAAGAGTAAGTCTTAGCCCAAGGAGTTTTGATGTCCTTTAAACTTAGGACATGAATTACTGTTTTAAATTGGTTTAAATTTAAAACAGTTCTTTGAGGAGGCGACCAGGCATATAGGTAAGGGTAGTGCAGTGGATATGATCTATATGGATTTTTGTAAGGCATTTGACAAGGTTCCACACGGTAGGCTTATTCAGAAAGTCAGAAGACATGGGATCCAGGGAAGTTTGGCCAGGTGGATTCAGAATTGGCTTGCCTGCAGAAGGCAGAGGGTCGTGGTGGAGGGAGTACATTCAGATTGGAGGATTGTGACTAGTGGTGTCCCACAAGGATCTGTTCTGGGACCTCTACTTTTTGTGATTTTTATTAACGACCTGGATGTGGGGGTAGAGGGGTAAGTTGGCAAGTTTGCAGAGGACACAAAGGTTGGTGGTGTTGTAGATAGTGTAGAGGATTGTCGGAAGATTGCAGAGAGACATTGATAGGATGCAGGAGTGGGCTGAGAAGTGGCAGATGGAGTTCAACCTGGAGAAGTGCGAGGTGGTACACTTTGGAAGGACAAACTCCAAGGCAGAATACAAAGTAAATGGCAGGATACTTGGTAGTGTGGAGGAGCAGAGGGATCTGGGGGTACATATCCACAGATCCCTGAAAGTTGCCTCACAGGTGGATAGGGTAGTTAAGAAAACTTATGGGGTGTTAGCTTTCATAAGTCGAGGGATAGAGTTTAAGAGTCGCGATGTAATGATGCAGTTCTATAAAACTCTGGTTAGGCCACAACTGGAGTACTGTGTCCAGTTCTGGTCGCCTCACTGTAGGAAGGATGTGGAAGCATTGGAAAGGGTACAGAGGAGTTTTACCAGGATGCTGCCTGGTTTAGAGAGTATGCATTATGATCAGAGATTAAGGGAGCTTTACTCTTTGGAGAGAAGGAGGATGAGAGGAGACATGATGGAGGTGTACAAGACAATAAGAGGAATAGATAAAGTGGATAGCCAGCGCCTCTTCCCCAGGGCACCACTGCTCAATACAAGAGGACATGGCCTTAAGGTAAGGGGTGGGAAGTTCAAGGGGGATATTAGAGGAAGGTGTTTTACTCAGAGTGGTTGGTGCGTGGAATGCACTGCCTGAGTCAATGGTGGAGGCAGATACACTCGTGAAGTTTAAGAGACTACTAGACAGGTATATGGAGGAATTTTAGGTGGGGGGTTATATGGGAGGCAGGGTTTGAGGGTTGGCACAACATTGTGGGCCAAAGGGCCTGTAATGTGCTGTACTATTCTATGTTCTATGTTCTATGTACATACACACATGTTCTTTATAAAGTATATAACTTAATTTTCATTTAAATATGATTTTCTTATTTCACTGTCAGTGTTTCTTGACCTGAGGGTTTTCCCAATGTTTTCTGAATTTAAAACTGATAATGTGTGATATGGATTTGTAATTTTGTAATTTATAATTTATATTACACTTTTATCATAGAAAACCTGAAGGAATGTATTAAATACTGGAGGGCATAGATTTAACATGATAGGATAAAAGATTAAATGAGATTTATGAGGTTTTTTTTGACACAAGGTGGTAGAAGCTTGGAACCTAATGTCAATTTAGGTAGTGGAACCTAATAATGGCAGCACTATTTAAAAGAAATTAGACAGGCATATGAACAGGCAGGGAAAGGATGGATATTGGCCATGCTAAAGCAGATAAAATTAGTTTAAGGTTTCAAAAGGTTCAAAGGTTCATTTATTATCAAAGTTTATGTATGCAGGATACAATTCTTGAAATTCTTCTTCACCAGATAGCCACAAAACAAAGCAAAACCATGAAAGTCAGTTCAAAGAGAAACAGCAAACCCATCCTCTTCCGCACAAAAAAAAAGAATGGCCACACAATCATCAGCCCCCACAAGCTCCTTTCCCCGCACAGAACGCAACAAGAACAGCAGCCCCAAAACCCCTCCCCTGCACAAAACGCAACAAGAACATCAAACCCAAACTCCTGCCCCGCACAGATGCAAGAACATCAGTCCCCAAACCCCCTCCCCCTGCACAAAATGAAACAAGAACATCAGCTCCCACCCCACCCCTGCACAGAACGCATCAGGAACATCACCCCCCCCCCCAAATCTCCCTCTGCACAGAACACAACATCAACTCCCAAACCCTCCTCCGCCACACAAAAAACTAACTGAAATGCAAGAAGAACATCGACCCCCAGACCTCCTCCCTCGCACAAAAAAAACAAGAAAAAATAAACACAGAATGTAAAAACCATTATACTGAAAAAGTCTATAGTTCAATTTCATAAATGCAGAACCTCAGTAACATCATCGAAAGAGAGAGACACTGCTTAAACACAGAAGCCTACCCTCTGGGCACAAAGATATGCTCCTCTTCCAGACATTGTGAGCCAATTGGCCTGTTCCATTGCTCTGCTGTTCTTTATCCTCTGAACATAGTGAAAGTTTAAATGGCATTGAGTCAAACAAATTATGAAGGGTGACTAATTTAACATGGTGACATTAAAAGGAGGAGAGGTACATTGAGGCAGATCCAGAGATTTGGCTTGGGTGGCTACAGTGGGGGGAGGGGGATGACTCAGGAAATCGTAGCAGAGGCCAAAATAGCAATATCATGGCACCCTTTCAATGTTATGGCGCTGACAGAAGTTACAAAACATCAGAGGTAACAACCCTATGAAATGATCTAAATGTGAGCAGAAGCACTTCAAATTTGGCCTGTTGGGGATCTTAAAGAAAATCTGATTGTGGGTATGAGATGATGGATGAATCAGATGATCCATTGTAGAAAGCAAGTAGGAACTGATAAAGAGTGGATGATGGGACACTATGGAGGAAAATTAAGTTTATTAGAATTATTAAGTTTGAAATTGATAAAGATAAGAATGCAATTTTATCAGCAGCAAACATTTGAGGTGGACAATTCTGGATATTTGTGATGGAGAATATTTGGCATCAGAACATTATTCCATTTCAAGTTGAGTAAGTGGCCTGTGGAATCAGTGGTAATGGTTTTCTTCTTGCATTGCCCCTTGAGAATGAGGATAAGATCCTTTCTCTTGGATTTTTAAAGTATCGAAGAGGTTAAAGTTTAACAGAAGAGGCTGCATATCATACTATCTGACATGGAATCAGCATTTTGGATCACAAGGTAGAGGCTCCTATATTTCCATGCTTCTAAATCTTGTTCCAGGTTGGCTACATCATAACCAATGCCTGTTGGAAATATAAAATAATATTATGTGCTTGCATTGATAAAGTGGCAGTCAAACACATTCCTATTTCCCATCTGTCTATGTGTTTTCTATTAATGGGAGAGCGACAAAGAAAAAGACAACTTTTTACTTTTCCAAATGCATACATAGTTGTACGGATGGGAAGTATTTGAACTTGTGTTGTAAAGAAAAGCTGGAATGAATTACTATTTGGAGCCATTTCCCTCCTATGATCCTACTGGAAATTTCAGCACTATCAGAGTGCAGCAGTTTTTTTTTGACTATGGTGCAACAATTCTGTTTCCAGGTGCTGACACCAAAAAGGGTTGTAGAATTGTTGCAGTTTGCAATAAATCATAACTGTGAATGAATCTATTGAGTCCTGATGAAGAGTCTCGGCCCAAAACATCAACTGTACTCTTTTCCATAGATACTGCTTGGCCTGCTGAGGTCCTCCAGCATTTTCTGTGTATTGCTTGGATTTCCAGCATCTGTAGATTTCCTCTTTGTGAACGAATCTTCCTCTTTTATAACAGGAAAGATCATAGAAACTAATGGTCCAAACAAAGAATTGATTTTAGTTTGATTGAAAGCATTATGACCTTTCCAAGCAGGTATACCTCAAAAGCTCCTGTGTCAAAACTAGAATAGGTCAACCAAAGATATTGTGTGATTTATCATCAAGTTCAAGTTTATTGTCATTCAACAATACTGACTGCCAAGGGAGACAATGTTCCTCCAGACCAAGGTGCACAAGATATACATATAGCTCACACACAACACATAAAATAATATTACCAAATAAATTATCAAATACTAAGGTACAAATAGAACACAAGTTAAAAAATAAACAGTATAACGCTACTGGTGCTTCATAAGTGATGAGAGCTGGGTGGAGGAAGGGAGTTCGGTATTATTACAGCCTGGGTGTTTACTATCCTAACAGTTCTTGTCCTAATGCTATCGTACCTCCTGCCTGACGGTAGGAGATCGAAGAGGTTGTTGGATGGATGAGAGCGATAACTAAAAATGCTAAGGGTCCTACATGCGTAGTGGTCCTGATAATTATCTTGGATTGGTGGTAGAGAGATCCCAATGATGCTGTCAGCAGTCCTTGCACTTCTTTGTAGGGACTGGCGGTCAGATGTCTTGCCAGCCGGTCAGGACACTCTTGATGGTGCTCCTGTAAAAATGGGCTAAAATAGGGGGAGGGGGAGCATCACGCCCTTCAATGTCCTCAGGAAGTGGAGACACTTCTGTGCTTTTTTGACCAAAGATTTAGTGTTGAGAGATGAGGTGAGATGGTCCGTTTTGTGCAGTTCCAGAAATTTGGTGCTCTTAACTCTCTCCACGGAAGAGCCTTGTATGTGCAGTGAGGACTGGTCAACCTGCACCTTCCTAAAGTGCACAATTGTGTCCACGTTGATACTCAAGTTGTTGTGCTCGCACCATTCTACCAGCCGCTGTCTTGTCATCATTGTTGATGTGGCCAAACACTGTTGTGTCATCAGCAAACCTGATGATTCGGTTTGAACTGGATCTAGCAATCCAGTTATGTGTCAGCAGGGGGCTGAACAGGCAGCCTGTGGGAGCGCCGGTGCCCAGTGTGATGGAACTAGAGATGTGTGTGCCAACACAGAGTGACTGTGGCATTTCTGTCAAGGAGTCCAGGATCCAGTTACAGAGTGAGGTGTTGAGACTCAATGACGACAGGTTGCCCACCAGCTTCTGAGGTATGATCATATTGAATGCCCAGCTGAAGTCATTAAACTGCATCCTGGCATATGAGGCACCATTTTCAAGCTGGGACAGGAGGGAATAGAGTGCAGAGGTTATGGCATCATCAGTGGACCGATTTGAGCGATAAACAAACTGGAAAGGGTCTAATGTAGCAGAAAGATGGGATTTAATGTAATCCATAACCAACCACTCAAAAGACTTAATTATTGTTGAGGTCAGTGCCCCTGGATGGTAGTCATGAGGCAGGTTATTATTGCCCTCTTGGGCACCGGGATGATGGTGGCCACCTTGAAGCCCAAGGGGTAAATGAACTGTTCCAGAGAGTTGTTGAAAATGTCTGTTAGAACCTTAGTTAAATGGGCTGCACTGTCCCTCAGTACCCGACCTGGTATGATATCAGGCCCCTCAGCTTTATGTGGGTTGACCCTGGTTAGGTCATGTGTTTAGGTTCACAAGAGAATGGAGAAAAAGGCTTGACGTTATAAAAGGTTCTGCAGCTTTATGTAGGGTGTGATCATGTGTTTGGGCTCCCAAGAGACTAGAGGGGAAAAAAAGGTTTGACTTTAAAAGAAACAAACTACAAAATGTATAGAAAAGTTAAACAAGTTCCTTAATTGAGTACTGCATCAGTACAATTACAGGTAATGCCTACGATGTGGCAGTTCAAATAATAGAAACTTTCCCTGATGGAATTCACAATTCACTACCAAAGAAATCTGGGATACTGAATAAAAATTCACTCTTAAGGATTTTTGTGAGAAAAAAGAACTAAATAAACATCAAATGTGAAAGAAATAACAAAATTTATCAGTTTTTGGGATGGAGATCCTGTTGGGGTTGGTTGTGTTCCAATGAACATTGTATAAGACTGGTGCAGTTGGTGGGAAATGAAATAAAAAGGCTTTCAAAGATATTCACTAAGTGGTAGTCATTGAATTCCTTCCAAAATTTCACAAAGGTCCCTGGGCTTAATTCCATATATAGATCTTTATGGTTCTCTGTAAAGAAAAACTTCCCAACTATAATTTCTTGACAAATGTGCATAAGATGCAGCTTTGCAAAATGGATAATCACCATGTGAACTGTTTTCTGGGATCAGAACCACACTCCATAAGTCCATAAGACATAGGAGCAGAATTAGGCCATTCAGCCCATCGGGTCTGCTCCACCATCCCATCATGGCTAATCCCAGATCCCACTCAACCCCATACAGCTGCTCTCTCACCGTATCCTTTGATCCCCTGACCAATCAGGAAACTGTCAACTTCCGTTTTAAATATATGCACAGACTTGGCCTCCACCACAGCTTGTGGCACAGCATTCCACAGATTTACTACTCTCTGGCTAAAAAAAGAAATCCTCCTTAACTCTATTCTAAAGGGTCGCGCCTCAATTTTCAGGCTGTGCCTTCTAGCTCTGGATACCCCCACCATAGGAAACATCCTCTCCACATTCACCCTATCTAGTCCTTTCAACATTAGGTAGGTTTCAATGAGATTCCTGCCCCCCCCCCCAGCATTCTTCTAAATTCCAATGAGTACAGGCCCAAAGCTGTCAAATGCTCCTCATATGTTAACCCCTTCATTCCCAGAAACATCGTCAAGAACCTCCCCTGGACTCTCTCTAATGACAACACATCCTTTCTGAGAGATGGAGCCCAGAACTGTTGACAATACTTTTAAGTGCGGCCTGACTATTATCTTATAAAGGCTCAGCATTATCTCCTTACTTTTATATTTTATTCCCCTTGAAATAAATGCCAACGTTGCATTTGCCTTCTTTACCGTAGACTCAACCTGTAAATTAACCTTCTAGGAGTCTTGCACAAGTACTCCTAAGTCCCTCTGCACCTCTGATATTTGAACCTTCTCCCCGTTTAGATAATAGTCCACACTATTGTTCCTTTTACCAAAATGCATTATCATACATTTCCCAGCACTGCATTACATCTGCCACTTTTTGCTCATTCTTCCAATTTGTCTAAGTCCTGCTGCAATCTCATTGCTTCCTCAGCACTGCCTACCCCTCCACCTATCTTCGTATCATCTACTCCCTCCCTACAATGTGAGGGCTAATTGTATTTTAACATCATATATTTTATTTAGATGAAAATATGGTATGTTCTGGAATGTTCTGATCACCAGGGAAGAAAAGGAAGTTAGAACAAAGGTCTAGTAATTCTGAAGTTTGGACTTCCCTTTCATTGACATTACTTGTTCTCTGGCATCTGTTCAAAGGGATATCTGATGTCCAGCAGCAGTGATGTCATCTGGCTTGTGAACAGCCCATCTCCTTGAAGATTTCTAATTTACAGGAAACTTGCAAATTAAAAGAATAACTTGAATTAATTACTTAGGCAATTATTTTAAAATCCATTAAATGTTTATGTTAATCCACACACCATTTTTTGCTAACAAGTAATTGTAACTTCGAATGTTTTATATATTGATATTGTTATCATACAGTGAAGCTTAAAATTTTGATTTCCCGTCTGTATGGAACAATAGTGTATGAATACTTTAGGTGCTTTTCATTTCTATCGAGTTCTCTGAAACGAACTGAAAATCAGTTAAGAATTAATTAAATTACAGTGCCTGAATTACTAACAGCAACTTAATAACTTTTGCAGTAAATCACATGTATGGAAGCGCCGGTTTTAGCCTAATGATATTTTTGCTTAACCGTGACTGCAAAATGAGGCAAATATTTAAACACTGCCTCTAAGTAATCCTATCAGTCCCGTTACCCCCATTATTTCCCTATAGCCTATTCCGTTTCACATGCCCATCAACTGCAATTATGAGGGGTAAATTACAGTAGCCTACCAACCAGCTCTTCTTTGGGAATATCCAAGGGAAATCCATACAGTAACGAGGAGAATCTGCAAACTCCACACAGTCAAGCACAACCAAACTTTTTCCACTTCTAGCCACTAGATAGCAGTGCCAATCAATAGAAGGAGCACAATAGGATATTATTCTATATTTTAAACAAATGCTACATGGTAATATTTATTATGAATCTTCAAGAAATTTACAGGAAACTGAATCTTTAAAAAATTGCTATATTTCAAAACAAAGTATAGTATAATTTAATATACACAAGGCCGAATGGACTGAGGATGGGTGGGTATTTTGAAAATTTTAAATTATCAGAAATTGCTAGTCTTCATTTTTACACTGTGAATTAAATATAAGTGCTGCTAATACTTTTACATTGCAAATAATTTAGTGAGGTGAGCTTGGGCATAATTGTAGTTAAGATACTTTTTTGCATTGTGGCAGATATAACAGAAAGTTACAATCAAATTTTACTTCACTTAACTTTAAAATCCATCAGTTTGTTATGAAAATATCTGTTTTAGGTTTCCTCTTCAAGGTTAGTTTGTTCTGACAAATTCACTATTGGTTTTAGTACTCAGCACAGGCTTTGACTGCCAGAGAAAAGAATGTTTGAAGATCAAAGCATCAGGCACAATCTAAAGCCAATGTAAGATTCTGCAGTTGCTGAATATCCAGAGTAACATACAAAATGCTGGAGGAATTCAGCAGGTCAGGCAGCATTTTTGGAACAGAATAAAGAGTTGATATTTTGGGCTGAGACCCTTCATCAGAACAAAACCTATGGTCTACAGGTCTGCAATGATCCCTGCCCTCCAGTGTTCTTGCACTACCTACTTCAACACCCAAAATTCTACAAACTGCTGGAAAGGTCAGTGAACCATCATCATCACCACACGCCATGAACTCAGCACTAAGATACTCAGTTGGCTCCACAAGGCATGCTTGACACCAGACTCCCAAAAAAATTCTGACCTTTGTTAGAGGAAGTGAGTACAGAGGAACGGATTCAAGTGTATTGTCAAAGGTTCCCTGAAAATTACAACATATCTATCAGCTCCTCAGAATCCCAGGCTCTTGTCCACTCAAGGGGTACAGGGTGCATTTGTGAAAGCATGAAAGGTCCTAGATTTGGGAGCACATAGAAACCTAATGCTAATATTGGAAGGAGCACACCATGTAACAAACTACCCATCAATCCTGATTGACTCCTCCTGCTTCACCTTTGGAAAAGTCTGCATTTGACCTCATTACTCATTTCAGAACCCACAGAACCAAAGGGTACCATTTGGGAAAGGAAAAAGATGGTGACGTTACAGGTTGCATTTCACCTACAGCTTACCTGATATGGAAATTCCTTTCTTTGCTCCTCCATTTTTCTTTACTGGTGCTTGTTAATAATAACTCCTGCCAGCATTACAGATTGACAACTGGACCTACTGCTCTACAGTGTTTCAGTATTTGTACCTCCATATTGCCACTGTGACCTAGGTACCTCATTTTTAAATACCGCACCCAAATGAAGCAGGGGAGCTTTGGCAGTTTTTCTCGGATCCAGACACATAATGTATGTGGCCAAACCACCAACATAATCGGTGTTTTTGGGCCTGTCAACTTAATACACAATTGTCATTTTATGATGGGATGATATTAAATGCCCCCTTACTACTTTGCTCATGATTGTGTACGTATTAACTAATATAGGAGTATTTGACTTATCCTTCTCTGTCTTCATGTATCATGATGTTATATCCGCTATCTTTATTTCCAGAACATAGAATATGTTGTTTGTTCAAGGAAAGCTCTGTTCACAACCCGTGCTGTCCCTTCTGTTTTTCTTCAGTAGATAATTGGATTCAGTTCCACACAACAATCATTTCTTCCTTACAATTATCCCAAATGTTGCACTCTCATCATCTGAATTATTTATCAGTTAGTTGAATTAAATATTCTTAAGAGTTAGGAATGCTCAAAAATAAACATACTTTAAAACTTAAAAAATATCCTTTGTTGTCTTAATCAAATATTTGGCATAATCAGCAAGTTTTCTGAATCTAATTCTCAATTCAAAAATGGTATATTAAAATCTTTCAGCCTAAGCAGGCATAATTTCTATTGGTTTTATATTTCAGTAAGGCAGGGAATCATCAATTCTAACTTTTCAAGCCTCACCTACATGTGAATTGCTAACTTCTCCCTTATTTTAATCTGTTTGATGGCTCAAGTTCCCACCTTGTTTATACAGTTACATCACCTAGTGACTGGGCTGGTTGTAATATTGTTATTGCACATGTGTGAAGTATTTCTTTGAAGACTGCTTCATGCTTTTCTTAGACAACATCAAGCAATAATCCATTAACAAACTGGTAATTCACCTTACATCATATTGTTATTCAAAGTGTACACTAATACCATACCCAGACACAAAACAAATCATTACATTGCACACAGATATGTACAGCAGCCCAGATTATGGTGTTATACTCGCAACTCAGAGGATGCGGTCTAGAAATTTTACCATGCCATACGTATCTCTTAAGCTCTGTTCCCCTCTTGCCCTAAATTTCCGGATCATTCCAGATGATGGCAGCTGATACCTTGGGCGCCACAGTAGCGCAGTGGTTAGCAAGATGCTATTACAGCTCAGGGTGTTGGAGTTCAGAGTCAAGTTCGGAGTTTGCCATCTGTGAAGTGTTCTCTGTACATCCTTCCCATGATCTAAGTGACTTTGAGCGTGGAATAATTGTTGGTGCCAGTCAGGGTGGTTTGAGTATTTCAGAAACTACTGATCTACTGGGTTTTTCATGCACAACAGGCTTTAGAGAGCTTACAGAAAATGGTGTGAAAAATGAAAGACTTTCAGTGAGTAGTAGCTCTGTGGATGAAAATGCCTTCTTCATGGGAGAGGTCAGAAAGGATTGGTCAGATTGGTTTGAGCTGACAGGAGGGCAACAGTAACTTAAATAACCACACAATGGTGTGCAGCATCTCTGAATGCACAATACATGGAACCTTGAAGTGGATGGGCTACAACAGCAGAAGACCACACTGGGCTCTGCCCCGTACCTAAGTGACCACTGCGAGCATTGCAATTATGATTTCAATACTGCATTGCATTCATGGTGTCATGAAGTTTCTAATTCAAAGAGAGAAGAATCTATCTCCTCTTGTATCAACCAGCAGGGACAGATGAATTTGCCTGATTCTCTCAAAAGTTCAGGGTGTGATAAACCACACACTTATACTGCTCTGATCTATTGGTCAATGTTGTGCTGTTTATCCATGTAATAGACTATCATGGACTGAGCTTGGTGGCTTCACTGCCACTGTCAAAACACCTGCGTAGATATACCTTCACACCGTGAACCTCAAAAACCCACAAGACTCTTTCAGTCTGAGACAGTCAGCCGTAATATTATATGTTATATAGTCCGCAATGTTGCTGTAACTAGTGTGCTTTGCCTGTTGTGCAGCATCAGAAGGAGGATGAAGACACTTAACAGTGACAACAAGAGGCACTTTGTGATTGTATGCAATATGCATCTTAGCTCATTGAATTTTGTAAGATGACCTCACTGGATTTCAGACAAAGAAGAAGCCTTTTGCATATGGAATGAAGTCTGAAATGAACATTATCCTAATAGGCAATATTACAATATTATGTTACTTCCTTCAGGGATGAGGTACAAGAACACCCACACTCAATGATTTAGGAACAGCTTCTTCCCCTCTATCATCAGATTTCTAAACAGTCCATGGATGTATGAACATTACATTATTATTCCTTTTTGCTTGCACTGTTTGTTTATTTTCTAAAACAACATATTTTACATCATATAAGACAGCGATGATAAACCAGACTCTGATTCTGATTCTAAAATAAGTGGTTGGCCATTCAGGACAGAGGTGAAAAGAAATGTGTTCACCCAGTGGGTAGTGAATCTTTGTCGTTTACTTCCTCAGAGGGTTATAGAGGTTTAGTTGTTAGCGTATTTGAGAAAGAGATTTATTGATTTTAAGATGCTAAAGGAACCAGGGGTTATGGGGGCTGCAGGAAAGTGGCACTGAAGTGAAAAAATCAGCAATGATCTTATTGTGTGTTGGAGCAGGCACAAGGATCTGCTCAGCCCGCGCTTGCTTCTGTTTCTTATGATCTCATGGCAAACTCTTCCATTAACAGGAAGCTTGCCATTTTCTCATGACCTTGAATTTCCCTCTATCGCTCAGCAACATCCTGGGGAATCATCATTGACTAAAAACTGAGCTAGACCAGACACTTAATACTGTGGCTGTTGGAGCACGTCAGAGGCTTTGTATGCTGCAGCAAATGACTCAACTCCTGGCATCACAAAGATTTTCCATCATCTACAAGGCATTAGACAGAATTATAAGGAAGGCTGTTGACAGCTTCAAAAATGCTGAAGATTGCTTTTTTTTAATTGCCTCTCTGAGTACAGGCTGAAAGACAGCAAAGATCACTTTAATATAAAAAATGTGAAAATACTGGAAATATTCACCCGGTCGGGCAGCATCAGTTGGGAAGATGAGTTAATGATTCTTGATGATGAAGATGACCTTCAGCAAAACTGATTGATTTTCTCTTGAAAAGTTACCCCAAAATGCAGTCGCAAAGCTGCAAGAAAAGTACTGTTCTTACCTCAGCAAATCCAGCCACAAAGCACTAAAGAAGTTGAATTCATTGAGCATGGCTGCTTTCTTTATCTTTGAGATATTGTCTGCAATGTGCATCAAACAGGTGAGTGGAGGATAGTTCAGGGGGGATGTCAGAGGTAGTTTTTTCACACAGAATGGTGGTTGCCTTGTATACGTGGGTGCTGATGGTGGTTGGGACTGATACAATACAACCTTAGATAGGCACATAAATGTAAGAAAAATAGAGGATATGGACTATGTAGGAGGGAAGGGTTAGAATCAGAATCAGAAATAAGTGTCACTGGCATGTGTCATGAAATTGGTTAGCAGCAGCAGTACAATGCAATACATGATAATACAGAAAGGAATAAATAAATAATTTTCAGTAATTATATGTGTGTATAATGGATAGATTAAAAATAGTGCAAAAACAGAAATATGTATTTTTTAAAAAGTAAGATAGTGCTTAATGTTCATTTAGGATTCATATAGCAGAGGGGAAGAAGCTGTTCCTGAATCGCTGAGTGTGTGCCTTCAGGCTTTTGTACCTCCTTCCTGATGGTTACAATCAGAAGAGGGCATGCTCTGAGTGATGGGGGTCCTTAATGATGGACATCGCCCCTCTGAAGCGCTGGTCCTTGAAGATGTCTTGGATACTATGGAGGCTAGTACCCAAGATGGAGCTGACAAATTTTACAATGACCTGCAACAACTTTCTGTCCTGTCCATTCACCTCCCCCCCCCCCACCCATACCAGAGGGTGATGCAGCCTGAGGCAGCCTATGGAATAGGTGTATAGCTCAGCATAACATTGTGGACCATGGGGCCTGTACTGTTCTATGTTCTAAATACATGACAGCAATTAGTTAACACACACAACATGCTGGAGGAACTCAGCAAGCCAGCAGCACCTATGGGAGGGAATAAACAGTCAATGTTTTGGTCTGAGACCCTTCATCCTCTTATTCCTGCAAGATAGTTGGACACCAGCCTTACATAGAATCGCAAACATTGTGGCAGCTCAGGAAGGCAGTTATCGTAGCCAATGGCAGTTAAGTTTCAAACTATATTTATTATCAAAGTATGCATACAGATACAACCCTAAGATTTGTCCTTCTGCAGGCAGCCACAAAACAAAGTAACACCATGGAACCCATTTAAAGAAAACATCAACCCCCACCATTTGAAAAAAGTACAAATCATGCAAACAGCAAAAAGCGAGTAAGTAACACAGAATATTAAACATTAAACTACAGAATCATGAGATGGCCCAGGAACCACAGCACCAAGTCAGTTCAGGTTAGTGCTGTGTCCATGACTGCAGGCCTCAGCCGTGGAGCCAGCTTCATGCCAAAGCATGTCAATTAAATGGCACAAATAGCAAAAAGAAGTTTTGCAGCCATGAGCTGCGCTGAGGCGATTGAAGCCATGAGCAGCGAGAGGGACTTGGGCAGACAGCACTGAAAATCTGCTCTTCTTCCACTCTTATCATCGATTTCAATCTTGCTTGATGCTTCAACTGGTGAAGAGTAATTGAGCAGACAGTGGGCTCGCATTCCGCCATTAGGAAACAATAGCCACACACTCCACACTCAACCTCGCCAAATTCCCCAGGAGGTAGCAACAGCACCAAATCACTCTGTCAGCCCAAAAATACATCCTCAAAATGGAAATTACTGGCTGCAATCGATTGCAGTTCAGGAGAAGAAGTAGAAGTAGTTTCATGAACTGTCTGCAAGATGTTGCCATTGGTTGCTGGTGCCATCTTGTCATGTTAGGGATGATCAATAAATACTGACTTCCAGTAATGGTCCACCAGCTTTGAATGGAGAGAAATCTACACCCCCATAATAACATATTTGCTTCCTTCTATTATTTGCATGATTTTTTTTCTCTTTCTCTGCTCATTGGAGTTTGATCTTTATTTTTTTTAATTGGGTTCTTTCGGGTTTCTTGCTTTCTGGCTGCCTGTAAGCAGACAAATCTCAAGGTTGTATAATTTAAATATTCTTTGATAATAAATTAACTTGGAATCTTTGAATCTTCAGCAAAGCTCCTTGGGAATTCTTCCTCAGTAACTGATTAGCTCAGTGTCATTTGGCATAAATCTTGAAAGGAAGATCTGAACCAATCAACATGCTGTAAATATTCAAAGAAATAAATTATTCCCACTGAACTGGATTCACTTTCAAGGACACTTGGTCAGTCTTCTTCTTCATGTGCCTTACGCGTTACACGCTTGGGCGATCATGGCTCTCCACATCGAACAATCCCTCACAGCGTCAATGATATCTCGCACACTTAGATCTGTTAGTTCTTTCACAGTGTCCATATATTTTCTTCTTTGCCTTCCTCTTCCACATTTCCCAGGCGTACGGCCTTGTAATGTAAGCCATTCTAATTCTCCCTTTCTGATGACATGACCCAGGAATTTAGGTTTCCTCTCATTTAATGTTCTTATTAAAGATCTTTTTGTATGGGCACGTCAGTGTACTGTCTGATTAGTTACCCTATCTCTATATGATACTTTCAGCATTCTTCTAAGAAACCACATTTTTGTTGCTCCTAAGTTTCTTTGGAGTTCTGATGTTATAGTCCATGTTTTGGAAGCATACAGCAAGATTGACCAGCTGTAACGTTTTAGTAGCCTAAGCCTTGTTGTCATAGAAATATGTCTGTTGGTAAAAATGGGTTTCATTTTTTGGAAGTTAGTTTTGGCAATGACAATTCTTCTTTATATTTCTTCTAGAAGCTTGTGATATAAAACTACCAAGGTAATTAAAGCTGGTCTTTTGTTCAATCTCTTGGTTACTGATGTACAGTTGGCAGTTGGGAGTATCCTGCTGTTTTGATATTACCATACGTTTGGTGTTTTTTTTTTACAGTTGATGGTTAGACCAAAATCTGGCAACACACATCAAAGTTGCTGGTGAACGCAGCAGGCCAGGCAGCATCTCTAGGAAGAGGTACAGTCGACGTTTCGGGCCGAGACCCTTCGTCAGGACTAACTGAAGGAAGAGCTAGTAAGAGATTTGAAAGTGGGAGGGGGAGGGGGAAGGGGAGATCCAAAATGATAGGAGAAGACAGGAGGGGGAGGGATGGAGCCAAGAGCTAGACAGGTGATTGGCAAAAGGGATATGAGAGGATCATGGGACAGGAGGCCCAGGGAGAAGGAAAAGGGGGAGGGGGGGAAAACCCAGAGGATGGGCAAGGGGTATAGTCAGAGAGACAGAGGGAGAAAAAGGAGAGAGAGAGAAACAATGTGTGTATATAAATAAATAACGGATGGGGTACGAGTTTGTCTAGGAGGACTTGTAGGTCTTCTGCAGCACTTGCTATTAGGGTGGTATCGTCTGCATATCTTATATTGTTGATGTTAACACCTCCAATTTTTATCCCATCTCGGTCTTCTATTTCTTTGAGAATCGTTTCACTATAGATATTAAATAATTCCGGTGAGACAACGCATCCCTGTCTAACTCTTCTTTGAATTTTAGTCCAACTGCTTATATTATCATCAATGTTTGCCGCCGCCGCTTGATTCCAATATAAATTTTGAAGCAGTTGTTGGTCCCTTCCGTCAATGTTTAGCCAGTAATAGTCCCTTGGTCAGTAAGACAAAAAAATTGATTTGTGGACTTCAGAAAGGGTAGGACAAGGGAACACACGCCACTCCTCGCAGAAGGATCAGAGTGAGCAATTTCAAATTCCTGGGATAAACATCTCAAAGGATCTATCCTGGACCCAACGTATTGTTATAGTTACAAAGAAGGCATGGCAGCAGCTATATTTCATCAGGAGTTTGAGGAGATTTGGTATGTCATCAAAGACACTTGCAAATTTCCACAAGTATACTCTGGAGAGCATTCTAACTGGTTGCATCACTATCTGGTATGGTGGGGGTGCAGGGGGGGGGTGGGAGGGCTGGCACTGTACAGAATCTAAATAAGCTGCAGCAAGTTGTAAACTCAGTAAGCTCCATCATGGGCACTAGCCTCCCCAGCATCCAGGACATCTTCAAGGCGGCATCCATCATTAAGGGCCCCATAACTCCAGGTCCTGCCCTCTTCTGATTAGGGAGGAGATATATGAGCCTGAAGACACTCACTCAATGAATCAGGAATAGCCTCTTCCCCTCTGGCATCAGGTTTCTGAATGGACATTGAACCCATGAACACTACTTCACTACTTTATATTTGCATTACTTGATATTAAAGCTGAGTCTGATTCTGAACTTGTGTTCTTGATATTTCTTGCTTGTTTATTTATTATTATTATTATTATGTTATGTTTTTCTTTCTTTTTTTTTTGCACAGCTTGTTTTTTCAGTATATTGGTTTTTACCTGCTGTCTTGGATGTGGTCTTTCATTGATTCTATGGTGTTTCTTGCATATACTGTGATTGCCTGCAGGAAAAGAAATCTCAGGGTTGCATATAGTGCCACTTATGTACTGTGATAATAAATTTACTTTGAACTTTGAACTTTTAAATAATACCAACCATCTAAGTCTGTGTTGTAAATCATGGTAAAGTCACCTGGCTATATTCCAGAGATGTGAAGATGATATCAGGAGATTCTGAGGACAAAGATAATCTTAAAACAATATGAAAATAAAATCAAAGAAACCATCAATAAAATGGCAGAAGAAAATTGCATCTGGCAGTTTTGCATGGTAAATTTATCTGCTAACGTAAAGCCAGATACTGAATTGATTGTAGTAATTGAAAATAAGTAAATTAAAGGAAGATTTGAAGCAGCTAGAGAATAGAAGCTTTCAAAAAGGTAGTGATAGCATTCAGCACAAATAATGGCAGCAGATAAAGAAAACAAGATTAAGTATAATAAGACTTCTGATCCCTTCCTTTCCAGTTCTGATGAAGGATCTCAGCCAAAAATATCGACACGTTATTCCTTTCTATAGATGCTGCCTTACATTCTGGATTTTTAGCATCTGCAGAAGCTCATGTGTTTAAGTATAATAAGGCTATGCATTCAGCAAAATTTACAATTTAAAAATTTTTTGATAACCTTTTAACATAAGTACTTGTTGCATTGAGAAACTAATATGTTTAAAGAAAAGTATACCACTTACTTTCTTTTAGAAAAGAATATATTATTTTGTACATGTGGTGGAGTTGTAAGTAGGTTTTCCAAGTTAATTGAATTAGATTAATGGATGCAAAGTGAATGACACCGAATAGAAAATTGGCAGTGATTGTTCTTTTAACACCCAATCCAATTTTACAGTTCAGTTTTCTATCCTTACCAGAGGCAATCAGCATTAAGGAGTGTGAAAAAAAGTCCCTAAAGACGAAATGTAGCCTCCCATTGTTTACAACATACAGTAATAGCATTCAACCCATCACTGTATCCATCTCACATAAAAGTTGCTGGTGAATGCAGCAGGCCAGGCAGCATCTCTAGGAAGAGGTGCAGTCGACGTTTCAGGCCGAGACGTCCTGACGAAGGGTCTCGGCCTGAAACGTCGACTGCACCTCTTTCCAGAGATGTTGCCTGACCTGCTGCGTTCACCAGCAACTTTTATGTGTGTTGCTTGAATTTCCAGCATCTGCAGAATTCCTGTTGTTTACTGTATCCATCTAAAGGATGTAAGTGGTGCCAATCTGTTTTTGGAAGTGTAATAAAAGAACCCCAATCAAGGTCTGCAGTGCCATTCTTGGGTTTGTCTACCACTTCTGTCCGTGTTGATCTACAATAATTGTAGTTTGGTGTCAAATTTAAAGTTTTCATCAATGTCTGTAAGTCCTGAAGAGGCTATCTTCCATAGTCGTGACTATTACTATTTCTGTAGATTTGTGGATGAACATCTCTCCACATTTTCCACCTGCCCTTAGAACTCTAACCAGCTATTCTTGTATTACTTGTTGGCAGAATGTGAATATTGATGGCAATGCCCATAACCTAATTGCCCATGAACTGACAGCTGTGCATATAAGCCAAATGGATAAGTAAGACATAGGAGCAGAATTCTTCCTCTTCTTTTCTAAAGGATGCCCTTCTATTCTGAGTCTGTGTCCTCTCGTAGTATTGAAACCTTCCTCTCTATGGCCACATTATCTGACCTTCCAATATTCGATAGGTTTTAATCAGGTAACCCCTCATTTTTCTATACTGCAGTGAGTACAGGCCCAGAGACAGCAAAAGCACCTCATTTGTTAACCCTTTCATTCCTAGGATCATTCTCATAAACCTCCTCTGGACTCTCTCCAATGCCAATACATCCTTTCATAGATATAGGACCCAAAAGTGTGTTCCGACCAATGCCTTATAAAGCCTCAGCATTGCATTATTTCTAGTCCTCTGGAAATGAATGCTTACATTACATTTGACTTCCTTCATACCAACTCAACCTGCAAGTTAACCTTCATGGAATCCTGCACTAAGATTCCCAAGTCCCTTTGCTCCTCCTATTCTGAATTAATTCCCTGCTTAAAAAATTGTATATACCTCTACTCCTTACACCAAAGTGTAGGGTTTCAGACTTCTGGATCATTGAAATCTCTTCTGGAGAATGTATGAGCTATGCAAAAGGGACAGGTTACACCTGAACCTGAGGGAGACCAATATCCTTGGAGGCAGGTTTGCTAGAGCTGTTGGGAAGGGTTTAAACTAATTTGGCAAGGAGATGGGAACCAAAGTTGGTTACAAGCTGTTGCAGTGTGTAGTGAGACTGTCAGGAAGGACAGGCAGATGATAGAGAAAAATTGCACCCCTTGGGATGTATTTCAGTGGAAAAGGGGGATAAAATTGAAAAGGTAATGGATACAGCACTGAAGGTGTTATATTTGAATGCGTGCAGTATGTGGAATCAGGTAGATGATCTTGTAGCACAGTTAGAGATTGGCAGGTATAACTAGGCATCACTGAGTTGCGGCTGAAAGAAGTTTTAAAGTTGGGAGCTTAATATCTTTGGATAAACATTATATCAAAGGGCCAGGCAGGAAGACAGAGCGGGTGGAGTGGCCTAGGATTGGAAGGTGTAAAATACTTCTGGGTAGGGTTAACAAATTGTAAGGGTAAAAAGACCCTGATGGGAGTTATACTGTATACAGGCCTCCTAACAGTAGGATGTGGGCTATAAATTACAACGGGAAAGAGAAATGGCATGTTAAAAGGGCAATGTTATGATAGTCATGGGAGATTTCAATATGCAGATAGATTGGGAAAATTAAGTTGGTGCCTGATCCCAAGAGAGGGAATTTGTAGAATGCCAATTAGATGGCTTTTTCGAGCAGCCTGTGGTTGAGCCCACAAAGGGATCTGGATTGGGTGTTGTGCAATGAACCAGATTTGATTAGGGAGCTTAATGTAAAGGCAGTATTTATAATATGATAGAATTCACCCTGCAATTTGAGAGAGGGAAGTTAAAGTCAGACGTATCAGTATTATAGTATTAAAGGGAATTACAAAGTCACATGAGAAAAGTCAGCCAAAGTTGATTGGAGGGGACTATAGCAAGGATGACAGCAGAGTAGCAATGGCTGGGGTTTCTGGGAGCAATCCAGAAGGTGCAGGATAGATACATTCTAAAGAAGAAGTAATATTCTAAAGACAGGATGACACAACTGTGGCTGATAAGGGATATCAATGCCAACATAAAAGAGGAAGTGTGACATATAATAGAGCAAAAATTAGTGGGAAGTTAGAGAACTGGGAAACGTTTAAGCACCAACAGAAGGCAACTAAAAAAACCACAAGGGGAAAAAGATGAAATATGAAGGTAAACTAGCCAATAACATCAAAGAGGATACCTAAAGTTTTTTTTCAGATACATAAAGAATAAAATAAAGTTGGGAGTAGATATTGTACCACTGGAAAATGATACTCGGGAGGTCATAATGGAAGACAAGGAACTGGCAGACAAACTGAATAAGTATTTTGCATCAGTATTCACTGTGAAAGACACTAGCAATAATCAATAAGTTTGAGGGTTCCAGGGGGCAGAAGTGAGCGCAGTTGCTATTGCTAGGGTAAAGGTGTTTGGGAAATTGGAAGGTCTGAAGATAGATAAGACATCTGGACAAATGATTACACCCTGGAGTTCTGAAAGATGTAGCTGAAGAGTCAATGGAGGCATCAGTAAAGATCTTTCAAGAATCAATAGATTCTGACATGGTTCCAGAGGACTGGAAAATTGCAAAGTCACCCTACTCTTCAAGAAGGGAGGGAAGCAGAAGAATGCAAATTATAGGTCAGTTAACCTGACCTCAGTGGTTGGGAACATGTTGGTGTTGATTGTTAAGGATGTGGTTTCACGGTTCTTGGAGGCACATTATAATATAGGCTGATGTCAGCATGGTTTTCTGAAAGGAAAATCTTGCCTAACAAATCTGTTGGAATTCTTTGAGGAAATAACAAGTAGGATAGACAAAGGCGACTCAGTGGATGGATTTGGAATTTTTTAGAAGGCCTTTGACAAGGTGTCACACATGAGTCTGTTTAACAAGATAAGCACCCATCGTATTATAGGAATGATACTAGCATGGATAGAGCATTGGATGATTAGCAAGAGGCAAAGAGTGGAGATAAAGGAACCTTTTCTGATTGGCTGCTTGTGACTAGTGTTCTGCAGGGGTTGACCTTGGGATCACCTCTTTTTACATTATATGTCAATGATTTGGATGATGGAATTGATGGCTTTGTGGCCAAGTATGCAGAGAATACAGAGATAGTTGGAGGGCAAGCAGTGTTGGGGAAGTAGGGAGGCAGCAGAAGGACTTAGGAGAATGGGCAAAAAATTGACAGATGGAATACAGTGTCCGGTAGTGTACGACCATGCATTTTCATGGAAGAGATAAAAGCATGGACAGTTTTCTAAACAGGGAGAAAATTTAAAAATCTGAGGTACAAAGGGACTTGGGTGTCTTAAGGCAGGATTCTCCGAAGGCTAATTTGCAGGTTTTGTCAGTGATGAGGAAGGCATTCATTGCAAGAGGACTAAAATATAAAAGCAAGGATATAACGCTGAGGCTTGAAAAGGCATCGGTGAGGCCTCACTTGGAGTATTGTGGGCAGTTTTGGACCCCTTATTTCAGAAAGGATGTGCTGCCTTTCAAGAGGGTTCAGAGGAGGTTCATGTGAATTATTCTGAGAATGAAAGGCTTATCGTATGAGGAGCACACTGGAATGAGGGCAGATCTGATTGAAACCTACTGAATGTTGAAAGGCCTAGATAGAGTGGATGTTTTCTATAATGGGGGAGACTAGGACTAGCGGGTACACCCTCAGAATAGAGAGAGGTCCATTTAGAATGGGGATGATGAGGGTTTTCCCTAGTCAGAGGTGGTGAACCTATGGAATTCATTGCCACATGTGGCTGTGGAGGTCAGATCATTGGGTGTACTTAAGGCAATGATTGATAGGTCCTTGATATGACCTTGATAGGTCCTCCATATCATTCTCCCCATGATATGGGGAGAAGACAGGAGAATGTGTTGAGAGGGAAATGGATCAGCCATGATGAAATAACAGAGCAGACTCGAAGGGCCGAATGGTTTAATTCTGTCCCTATGTCTTATGACCATACATTTCTTTAAACTGTATTCCAAGTGCCATTTCTTTGCCCATACTCCGAATCTGTCCAATTCCTTCTGCAGACTCCCTGTTCCTCAATACCATCTTTGTATCATCTGTAAATTTGGCCTCAAAGCTATCAAATTTGTCATCCAGATCATTAACATATCATGTAGTAAGTAGACTACATCAACCCTTGCAGAACACCACCTGTCACTGGCAGCCAACCAGAGAAGGCTCCCTTTATTCCCACTCTTTGCCTTTTGCCAGTCAGCCAATTTTCTGTTCACGTTAATGTCCTTCATGTACTATCCTGGGTTCTTATCTTGTTAAGCAGCCTCCTGTATGGCAAGTTGTCAAAGGCTTTCTGAAAATCCAAATAGGCAACATCCACTGACTGTCCTTTGTCTATCCTGCCTGTTATTTCTTGAAGACATCAAAAACTTAATTCCTCATTACCTCAGTGCACCTGCACAGCCTTTGCATAACTGAGTTACAGACTAACTCAAAGCTCATGTTTTACAAGCAACATTGAGAACCCAAAGTTCATCCTTAGAATTAGAATCAGATTTAATGCCACTGATATAAAATGTGAAGTTTATTGTTTTAGCAGCAGCATACGTTGCAAAGGCATAAAACTCTACAGATTACAAAGTTAAATAGGGTAAAACAAAAGGAATAACAAGATTGTGTTCATGGGTTCATGGACCATTCAGAAATCTGATGGCTGAGGGGAAGAAGCTGTTAAAGGACCATTGAGTGTGCGTTTTCGGGCTCCTGTACTTCCTCTCTGATGGTAGTAATGAAAAGTGGAAATATCCCAGATGGTGAGGTTACTTAGTGATGGATGCTGTCATCTTCAGGCACTGCCTCTTGATGGTGTCCTCAGTGGTGTGGAGGTTTGTGCTCCTGATGGAGGTGGCTGAATCTGTAACCCTCAGCAGCCTCTTGTGATCCTGTGCATACCAAGCTGTGATGCCCCAGTCAGAATGCTCTCCACCATACATCTTAGAAATGTGCAAGAATCACGGTGACACACCCTATCTTTTCAAACTCCTCACAAAGTAGAGCCACAGGTGTCCGTACTTAGTGATTGCTTCAATATGCAGGGCCCAGGATGGGTCCTCTAAGATGCTGATGCCCAGAAACTTGAAGCTGCTCATTTTTCTCAGCAAGGATCCCTCAGTGAGGGTTAGTATGAGTTCTTCTTACTTCCACTTCCTGAAGTCCACAGTCAGCTCCTTCATCTTGCAAACATTGAATCTGAGGTTGTTGTTGCAACACCAATCAACCAATTGTGTCCGCCTCCTTGTCACCATCTTAGATCGACCAACAGTGATGTCATCAGTGAATGTGTAGTTGGTGTTTGAGGTGTGCTTAACCACACAGTCATGAGTGAGCTAAGTACACATCCTTGAGGTGTACCTGTGTTGATGGTCAATGAGGAGGAGATGCTATTGCCTATCAGCACTGACCGTCAGGTCTCCCAATAAGGAAGCTATTGACAGATGTTGTGAAGTTTCTTCACAGAAGCCCTCTGTGAACAGCGGAATGTGTGTACCACCTCACAAACTGTCCTAGCCCATCTACCTGGCTGACTTGTAAAAGAGCCTGAGAAATCATAGAACCGGTGGGGGGCAGCAAGTCATTCTTGTCCTGTTGGGTTGCTTCAGAAGCAGATAATATCAACAATTCAGGTTGGGAGGGGAAAAACATAGATCCAGTGAAGACAAAATATGTTAAGTATTATGGTGACTTCGGTGCTAGTAGGTAGAAGATCTCCGATCTAAATTCTTTTATAATTTCACAGATGTATTTGGTTTATAGATGCCAATCTTTTTCAGGGATGTTTTTGAATATTTGATATAATTTCAAAGTGTTTTTGCAGGTAACACAACACATTATATATAAATACTGTATATACCATATGCCAAAGAATATACTATAGAAAATGGTCTTTTATTGCATTTATCCAAATATGTGCATCTTGTAGTACATGGCATGCTGAATAAGTAAGCAGTCAGATTTTAAATGTTTTTGCACTATGGCGGTTCAGACTGTTTATCTCCTCCTGTGCTGGAAGTTCTAATTGTCCCAATCGAAAGAATATCATCTAAGATCAGTATCTTCTAGTAAGGAGGAATGAAATTAGAACAAAAAATAATATTAAAAGCACATTCTTGCATAGGTCAGGTTCAACTACATGTAATTATTTTAAGTAGCAGAAACTTTTGTGGTCGTATGAGTCGGGCAAGGAAAAGTCCTCAGGCATGCATCTGTGCTTAATGTCAATTTGCATTTATTATAAACATATTTGTTCTGCTGGTTAACTTGAGTCTACAGAAACAGGAATAAAGCCTTCATCGTTTATTTTAATTAAAGTCTGACAGCTAGACAGGAGAGTTGAGGTATTTATGGGGATAATTTCATCTATCAGTCGACTGTTAATTTGACTAAGGTCTGTAATTTTGTTAGGCATCTAACAAAAGTGGGTTTGAAAGCCACATATAGACTTGAAGACTGCATTTAAGAAAATAATAGGTTGTTATATTTGATGGATTATGTTTGATTAATCTGATAATACAATAATTATATTTCAGTAAATGCATTTCAAAATGTGTTAAGTCATACCTTAATAATAAGGAGCAAATGATTAGATGGCCTAGTTAGGAGCTTGTGGGGTACAACTATCAAATCATTCATTATCTTTCAAAATTATAGAGGTGAAATTTTCGTCATGGGAGGATAGAGAATGTGAAGCTCATGAATTGAGGGAGTGTTTGAACTGAATGATACATTTACGGGGTGGGGGTGGGGTTGGACAAGCATATGTATGCCTGTGAAACAATAGATCAATCTTTTACTTCTGTCTTATATTCCACTTTCCCCCTTGATTTCCAATCCAGTATATATGTGAGCCTGATCACTTGGTTTCTAATTTTGCAACAAATCTCACATTTTTAATAAGAGATAAACAAAATCACAACAAAACATCCTGAAAATGTTCAGCAAGTTTATATTTACATTTGCCACAGACCTAATGGTTCATGCTTTGTCTTTTTGACTAACCTATACAGAATTTGATTCAGATTGAAATCATCCTCCGTAGTAGTATTAAATAAAGTTTAACAGATGTCAAATGTACATAAAACTTGCAATTACCAAGATTTGATGACTGACCCTTTATTAGTCATAGTCATAGTCATAGTCATACTTTATTGATCCCAGGGGAAATTGGTTTTCGTTACAGTTGCACCATAAATAACAAATAGTAATAGAACCATAAATAGTTAAATAGTAATATGTAAATTATGCCAGTAAATTATGCAATAAGTCCAGGACCAGCCTATTGGCTCAGGGTGTCTGACCCTCCAAGGGAGGAGTTGTAAAATTGGATGGCCACAGGCAGGAATGACTTCCTATGACGCTCTGTGTTGCATCTCGGTGGAATGAGTCTCTGGCTGAATGTACTCCTGTGCCCACCCAGTACATTATGTAGTGGATGGGAGACATTGACCAAGATGGCATGCAACTTAGACAGCATCCTCTTTTCAGACACCACCATGAGAGAGTCCAGTTCCATCCCCACAACATCACAGGCCTTACGAATGAGTTTGTTGATTCTGTTGGTGTCTGCTACCCTCAGCCTGCTGCCCCAGCACACAACAGCAAACATGATAGCACTGGCCACCACAGACTCGTAGAACATCCTCAGCATCGTCTGGCAGATGTTAAAGGACCTCAGTCTCCTCAGGAAATAGAGACGGCTCTGACTCTTCTTGCAGACAGGCTCAGTGTTCTTTGACCAGTCCAGTTTATTGTCAATTTGTATCCCCAGGTATTTGTAATCCTCCACCATGTCCACACTGACCCCCTGGATGGAAACAGGGGTCACCGGTACATTAGCTCTCCTCAGGTCTACCACCAGCTCCTTAGTCTTTTTCACATTAAGCTGCAGATAATTCTGCTCACACCATGTGACAAAGTTTCCTACCGTAGCCCTGTACTCAGCCTCATCTCCCTTGCTGATGCATCCAACTATGGCAGTGTCATCAGAAAACTTCTGAAGATGACAAGGCTCTGTGCAGTAGTTGAAGTCCGAGGTGTAAATGGTGAAGAGAAAGGGAGACAAGACAGTCCCCTGTGGAGCCCCAGTGCTGCTGGTCACTCTGTCGGACACACAGTGTTGCAAACACACGTACTGTGGTCTGCCAGTCAGGTAGTCAAGAATCCGTGATACCAGGGAAGCATCCACCTGCGTCGCTGTCAGCTTCTCCCCCAGCAGAGCAGGGCGGATGGTGTTGAGTGCACTGGAGAAGTCAAAAAACATGACCCTCACAGTGCTCGCTGGTTTGTCCAAGGTGGGCATAGATACGGTTCAGCAGGTAGACGATGGCATCCTCAACTCCTAGTCGGGGCTGGTAGGCAAACTGAAGGGGATCTAAGTGTGGCCTGACCATAGGCCGGAGCAGCTCCAGAACAAGTCTCTCCAGGGTCTTCATGATGTGGGAGGGTCAATGCCACCGGTCTGTAGTCATTGAGGCCGCTGGGGCGCGGCGTCTTCAGCACAGGGACGAGGCAGAATGTCTTCCACAGTACAGGAACCCTCCAGAGCCTCAGGCTCAGGTTGAATACATGGCGAAGTCCTCCACATAGCTGAGGGGCACAGGCTTTGAGCACCCTGGTACTGACACCATCCGGTCCTGCAGCCTTGCTTGGGTTGAGACGTTTCAGCTGTCTTCTCACCTGTTCAGCTGTGAAGCCCACCGTGGTGGTTTCGTGTGGGGAAGGGGTATAGTCATGAGAGCAGGGTGGGGGACTGTGAGGAGGGGTAGGAGGGGAGAGTGGAATATGTGTTGGTTGGGGGCCGACAACAGATGGCTCATGTGGGGGATGGGCAGGGGCCACAATGTCAAATCTGTTAAAGAACAGGTTGAGTTCATTGGCCCTGTCTACACTGCCTTCAGCTCCTCTGTTGCTAGTTTGCCGGAACCCAGTGATGGCCCTCATCCCCCTCCAGACCTCTCTTATGTTGTTCTGCTGGAGTTTCCACTCAAGCTTCCTCCTGTACCTGTCTTTAGCCTCCCTGATCCTGGCTTTCAGGTCCCTCTGCATTGCCCTCAGCTCCTCCTTATTTCCATTTGTAAACGCCCTCTTTTTAGCGTTCAGAATGTCCTTAATGTCCTTTGTCACCCATGGCTTGTTATTTGAATAACAAAGGACAGTTCTTGTCGGAACATTGCAGTCCACACAGAAGTTGATGTAATCAGTGATGCACTCTGTGAGCCCATCAATATCCTCTCCATATGGCTCACAGAGTGCCTGCCAGTCTGTCACCTCAAAACAACCCTGGAGCACCTCATAAGCCTCCTCCGACCATTTTCTCACTGTCCTAGAGGTTGCAGTTTTACTCTTCACCAGAGGCACGTAGCAGGGTTTCAGATGCACCATGTTGTGATCTGACCTTCCCAGTGGGGGGAGGGGAGAGGAGCTGTATGCATCCTCAACGTTAGCGTACATCAAATCCAGAGTCCTCTCCCCTCTGGTTGTACAGCTCACATACTGCGTGAAGTTGGGCAGTGTTCTAGCCATGGTAACATGGTTGAAGTCACCCGAGATGGTAATGAGGGCACTCGGGTGCTGGGTTTGTAATCTGGCTATGACGGTGTAAATGATGTTACACACCGATGTCGGGTTGGCAGAGGGAGGGATGTACACAACAACCACAATTGCATGTGAGATTTCCCTTGGCAAATAATATGGCCAGAGTCCAACAGCAAAAAGTTCAATATCTGGGCTACAAACTACATTATCAATGTAAACCAGCAAAGTATTGTGATAAACAATTGTATGAAGGTAATTTACAGTTGAACCTTTGACTTCTCTGGCTTCAAGACTATACTGAGACACAAGAGACTTAGATGCTGGAATCTGGGGCAAAATACACATACTGCATGAATCCAGCAGGTCAGACGGGACCTATGGACAGAAAGAAATTTCCTGATGCAGGATCTTGTCTCAAACATTGACAATTCCCTTTCTCCAAAGATGCTGTTTGACCCAATGAGTTTCTCCAGCAGTTTTGTGTTCAAGACTCTGTGCTTTGCTATCATTTCTGTGAATGTATCTTACTTTAATCAATAAATGCAGATGTGATCTGTTATGACTTCGTAATGTACCACCAGCAAGAGATGACAAATTGAGTTGGGTTTTAATATAAAAACCACTATATTTATTTACATCTACTCAAAAATATAGGAAATTAAATAAACTGCTTTCTTAAACAGAAGTTAGCAGTGTTATGTGTCTTTTGCTCCCAAGCAGTCAAACTTAGAACCCATTCTTAATAAATCTTACTCAAGCACAGTCTTAAAGTGGCAGTTCAGAGAGTCCCAGTAATTCACAAAATAGGTGAGAGGAGAGACTTGTGGATTCACAGTGTAGCGACGAGGCAATCACGATGAATTCCAAAGATTCCATGGCTAGCGAACGAGGAAACGGTTAGCGAAGATCCCAGCCGAGGGATACTGTTCCAAAGTCCACGACGAGCGATTTTACAAAGTGACTGTCACGAAATCCACACCCATGGATCATATGAAGGACAGACACGTCTCCACAATGCATAGTGTGCCGCTGATTAACCTAATCCTTTGGGTTTGGGTAAGCATTAGACTTTACCCTTCTCGATTGTGAGCTGTTGCTGGATAGCTCGAAGTGCAGTCTTCACTCTCTCTCTCTTTCCTTCGACTTCCCCTCGGCAAAATGTCCACACTTCTTTTATACCATCGGCATACGTCATAAGGTAACGCTCACAGAAGTGAAACTGTGGACTCAAAGTAAAACAAAACTGGGGACACGGTGACGCCCACAGTAAACGAAACTATGGACTTCCAGGAAAATGAAACTGTGGACATGTAACATCATAAATTGAACTTATATAAAAAGGATTGAAAACTTTCGAGAATGTTTGGTATATTTTCCCCCTTGCAGCACTCTGATTAATAGGATTGCATTGCAAAGCCTGTAATGATATCAATATTTTATGAAAATGATTGCTTTTGATGACAATTGCTCAAATTCAGGTTTGTTAAACACTTTTTCATTATGCAATGACCCTGGCATACCAACTCGGGGTTCTCCTCATTCTTCACCTTAAATATCCTTTTCCTTCAATGGAGCAACTGGCATTTTTCCAGGAAAGGCTATAGTCCCCTACCCGTCCCCCTCTCTTCTTCCTTCACCCTTCCTCAGAGACCATTTCCTCCACAACATTCCAGGTTCACTCCTCATTCAATATCCACTCCTTTTCACACAGTGCTTTCCTGTACATTTATTGCAGCTACAACACCTGCCCTTTTATCTCCTTCCTTCATACAGGCAGGGATCCAATCACTGTTTCCAACTAAATAGCATTTATTTACTACTTTTGACTTAGTTTACTGTATTTAATGCTCACACAGTGATCTTTTGTAAATTAAGGATATTATATTTTTCATATTTCCTTCTGATATATTAAAGTCTATGCCAGCTCCTGGGCATTCCCATCAATCCCAATCCCCCAATTATTTCTTTGTACTCCATTCTCGTCTTCCCATTAACAGCAGTCAAAACCAGTAGGGAGAACATCTGGCTGTCATTTAACTTTCCAGTACATCTTTGGGAATGTGGGTGTAAACCAGAATGTGGGAGAAAATCCTTGTAGTCATAGAAGAACATGCAGACTCCACACAGACAGTGCCAGATGTCAGAACATAACTACCATACAGTCAGCAGTGGAGGTCCAGGTTGAATCTGGATTATCGGAGTTGTGAGGCAATTGCTCTACAAACTGCACCATTCTGCTTCTGCAACTCTGCGATCTCCAATACTGTCATCAACAATCACTTTTGCTCTTTCCAACCCTCACTGTGTTTTCCTACAACTTAAAACCTTTTAACATTTTCCCAATTCTGATGAAAAAAAACATTAAACTGAAATACTAACTTTGTTCCACTATCCACAATTGCCGACTAGTCTAATGGGTATTTATAGCATTGTCTGTTCTATTCTAGATTTCCATACGTTAGGCAGTGTCTATTTTTCTTGTAGTATAACAAATTTAGGTAATTTCTGAAATCTGGTAACTTTAATAATGTAAGAATTTGTTCAGAGCAAGCTCCCATAAACACCAGTGTTTCAATGACAAGATAGTGATGTAGACTGAAGGATAAGTTGCTGTAATGTTCACTGGTTCTATGATAAATTTTAGTCAGGATGTCAGGATCCATTGCTCAAGTTCACTTTACTGCCACACCATCTTTATATATACTTGAGGTCATGCTTTAATATATTTTTGAGATATATGCTAGTAATTGGGGTGTTGTGGATACTTCTTATATTTTATTTACACAGCTATGTGATGGATCTAGCAGGTAAGGGTTAAGGGAAATCTCAAGAAGTATTATAGCTATATTAAATACAAAAGGGTGGCAAAAGAGAGGGTAGGTCCCTTGGAGATCAATTTTTTTTAAAACAAATATTTCTCCTTAGAGTTTACTGAGAGTAAATCATGGTTGCTCAAGATACAAGAGAAACAAGTGATGGTGTTTTTGTGGATATTCATATAACCAGGAGGGAGGCATTTGGAGCCTTACAGTACACTAAGGGGGATAAATCTCCAGGGCATGACCGAGTGTAACCTTGGATTTTGTAGGAGGCTGAGAGGTCCTTTGTTTCATCGTTAGCCATTGGTGAAGTTCATGGAGATTGGAAACTTGCTAATGTTGTTCGGTTGTCTACAAAGGGTAGCAAGGACAAGCCAGGGAACTATAGACCACTCAGCCTGACATCAGCAGGGGAAGTTACTGGAGGGAATTTTGAGGGACAGGATGTACAAGCAATTGGGCAGGCAGAGCTTGATTAGGAAGAGTCAGCATGTCTTTGTGCATGGGAAGTCATACCTGATGAACCTTATAGAGCTTTTTGAAGAAGTAACCAAAGAGGTAGATAAGGTTAGGGCAGTAGATATTGTCTATGTGGACTTCTGCAAGTCTTTCTACAAGGTCCTGCATAGTAGGCTGGTTTAGAAGATTGGGTCCCATTAGGAGATGTTGTTGATAGTGAAGAAAGTTATTGTAGATTACGAGGGGATCTTGATCAAAGTTCAAAGTAAATTCATTATCAAAGAACATTTATGTCACCATATACTTGAAATTCATTTTCTTGCAGGCATTCACATAACTCTATAGAAATAATGAAAAATCACACATAACAGAGATGGACAAACAACCAGTGAGCAAAAGACACCAAACTGTGCAAATATAAAAAAAAGAAAAATGAAATAATAATAATAATAAATAAGCAAGGAATAACAATCAAGAATACAAATTGTGGAGTCTTTAAAGTGAGTCCATAGGTTGTGGAATCAGTTTATTGTTGGGGTGAGTGTAGTGATCCGCTGTGGTTCAAGAGCCTGATGGTTGGGCCGTTATAATTGTTCCTGAACTTGGTGGTATAGGACTTGAGGCTCCTGTACCTCCTTCCTGATGACACCAGCAAGAAGAGAGCATGGCCTGGATGGTGGGGCCTTTGATGATGGATATTGCTTTCCTGTGACAACAACGCTTGTAAATGTGCTCATTGGTGAGGAGGGATTTCCCTGTGAAGGACAGGGCTGTATCCTCCACACTTTGTATAGATCTTTCTGTTCAAGGGCATTGGTGTTTTCATACTGGCTGTGATGCAACGGTCAGTACATTCTCCACTGTGCATCTATAGAAATTTATCAGCGCTTTAGATGGCATGCCAAATCTGTGCAAACCTCTAAGAAAGTGGAGGCAATGTCGTGCATTCTTTGTAAAGGCACTTGTGTGATGGATCCAGGACAGATCCTCTGAAATGATAAGGCTCAGGAATTTAAAGGTGCTTACTCTTTCCATTTCTCCACCTCTGATCCCCTGACGATGACTGGCTCAGGGACCTCTGGTTTCCTCCTGTAGTATAACCATGTCTTTGGTTTTGCTGACATTGCATGAGAGGTTCTTGTTGTGGCTCTCAGCCAGATTTTCAATCTCCCTCTTATATGCTGATTCATCACCACCTTTGATTTGGCCCACAACACTGATGCCATCAGCAAACTTAATGTAACACCCTCACTGGGCTCGTATGCAAACTTGGCTCTGCTAACAGCCATGGGACTCAGTGGGTGAGAAGGCCACCTTTCATAAACAATGTACATACCTCTAGGGTCAATATGATTTGGGGTTCAGCCAAACACAAACCTCGTGATGTTCTGATTAAAGAAACCTAAATTTAAGCAAATGCTATGTAAATACTGCCCATACATAATTGTCGTTTGGCAAGAAATAACAGATCATACGCCACATAAAATTATAAGGAAAGTATATTTACAAACTTCAGCTTTATGAAAGAGTTAGTAGGAAAAAGAAAAGAAAAATAATTAAAAGGTCAGTTAACCCTGTCCAAATTTACACATAAAGTTGGAGGTCATCTTGAAGTTGTCCTTTTTACTCACACACTGGACCCATGGTCTGCGTGAAAACATACACCACAATCTGAACTTCCTCCTTGGACCCATTAATTTGCACGAAGCACTTCATACAATGGGGAATGCTCCTTCCCACGGCATTCCTTCCAAAAGGACCACAAACTCCATCAGAAATTTCTCTCTGCCCAGCTCTCTCCAGAACCTTCTCCCAATTCCACCATCCTAATTGGTTGACACAACACTCCCAACATTATAGCCCTTTATCTTTATCTGAAACCAAATATTTTACCAGCAGGACACACGGCTTTTGCAGAAGCTGCTAAAGTGAAGTATCTGCAGCATTACAGTAGAAATCGTAGCCAGGTCTTTCCATTAAATATGGCATTGGAGCTGTACTTACCCTCACAGTGTAAAGTATAAAGTGAGTACAGCAGGGGGATAAACACACGGCCTTGTGGTGCACCTGTGCTGATGGTGATTGTGGAGGAGATGTTGTCAGTCTGAACTGACTGAGGTCAGCAAGTGAGGAAATTGAGGATCCAGTTGCACAAGGAGGCATTGAGGCCAAGGTCCTGAAGCTTATTGATTATTTTTCAGTGGATGATAGTGACGAACGCAGAGCTCTAGTTAATAAAGAACATTATTCAGGGAAGTTAGGGAAGTGGGCCGAGGAATGATGAATGTAAGGTGATGACGTTTGGAAAGACAAATCAGCGTGGGACTTATACAATGAATGGTAGAGCCCTAGGGAACGTAATGGAACAGAGGAATTTAGGATACATGTGCATTGTTCATTGAAATTAGCATCATAGGTAGCACAGTGACCTTCATCAGCCAAGGCTTTGAGATGAGGAATTTGGACATTAAGTTGTGGTTGTATAAGTTGTTGGTGAGGCCACACTTGGAGTACTGTGTTCAATTTTGGTCCCCTGTTATTGAGAAGATGTAATTAAAATTGAATGATTGCGTTAAAGATTTAAAGGATGTTGTCAGTTCCAGAGGGGAACAGGGAAACTGGACAGGCTAGGTGTTTATTCCTTGGAATGGTGGAGAATGAGAGCTGACTTCACAGAAAAGTTTAAAAATATGATAAGGTATAGATAAGGTAGACAGTAACAATCTTTTCCCCAGGGTAGGGGACTTCATATCTAGGGTGAAAGGGGAAAGATTTAAAATGGATTTGAGGGACAACTTTTTTATGCAGAGGTGGTGAGTATATGGAACAAGCTGTCAGAGGATGTTGTTGAGGTAGATACAGTAGTATCATTTAAGAAGCACTTGGATAGGTATATAGAGGGGGTATGCTTGGTGTGATATGGAACAAAAGCAGGAAATTGATCCCAGCTGGGTGGTAGCTGTGTCACCATAAACCTGTTGGACTGAAGAGCCAGCTATCTGGCCTGTATTGCTCTATGACTCTGACTGGGTATGTAGGGATATTTGAATTCTCACCTCAATGCTGCCATTCAATTCCTTCATCCCTATCTCCCAGCCAAGTGATAGGAAACTGGGTTGTTAGGAATTAGAACAATAGTGTAGGGTTATGCAAAGGGTGAAAATGTGCATACAGGGGTGCGAGAAAGTTTGCAAACAATGCAGAATTTTCTCTATCACTGCATAAATATGACCTAAAATTGATCAGATCTTCATGTAAGTCCTAAAACTAGATACAGAGAACCCAATTAAACACAAAAAAAAAGAGATTATACTTGTTCATATATTTATTGAGAAGTAAGATCTGGTATTACATGTATTTGTTGGAAAATGTTTGTGAACCTCTGGGGTATTGCCGTCTACAAAAGTCTTTGGGAGTCAGGCGTTCCAGTCAATGAGATGAGATTGGCAGTGTTGATTGTAGAAGTGCCCTGCCCTCTAAAGGACAGACAAAGTCAGGTTACTGACAGAGCTTGCTCTTAAGAAAGATCTGTTTATGTGCACCAAGCCTCAATCAATTTTCAGAGGACCTTAGAAGAAGAATTGTAGAGATGCATGAAAAAGCAAAAGACTACAAAAGCATTTCTAAAGACCTGAGTGTTCATCAGTCCACAGTAGGAGAAAACTCAGTACAGTTGCTACTCTCCTTAGGCATGGGCATCCTGTAAAGAACACACCAGGAGCACAACGCACAATACTGAAGGAGGTGAAAAAGGACCCAAGGGCAACAACAAAAGATCTACAGAAATCTCGAGAACTTGCTAAAGTCTTTGTTCATGTGTCCACTATAAGAAAAACACTGAACAAGAATGTTGTTCATGAAGGATACCATAGGGGAAACCACTGCTCTCCAAAACAAGAAAACATTGCTGCATGTTTTAAGTTTACAAAAGACCACCTGGATTTTCTGCAACACTTCTGGGACAATGTTCTGTGGGCAGATGAGACAAAAGTTGAACATTTTGGCAGAAATGCATATTGCTGTGTTTGGAGGGGAAAGGGCACTGCACACCAACACCAAAACCAAAACCTCATCCCAATTGTGAAGTATGGTGGAAGGAACATCATGATTTGGGGCTGCTTTGCTACCTCGGAGCCTAAACAGCTTGCAGTCGTTAAGGGAACAATGAATTCAAAATTGTATCAAGACATTTTACAGGAGAATGTTAGGGTAGCAGTCTGTCACCTGAAGCTTAATAGAAGTTGGATAATGCAACAAGACGATGATCCGAAAGACAAGAGTAAATCAACAACAGAATAGTCTAAAAAGAAGAAAATTCGTGTTTTGGAATGGACGAGTCAAAGTCCTGACCTTAATCCTATAGAAATGTTATGGAAGGACCTGAAGCAAGCAGTTCATGCAAGGAAGCCCACCAACATCCAAGGCCTAAAATTCTATCAGAAACGTTTGGTTGAAGTTTTTGCTGTACAAGGGGGTTACACCAGTTACTGAAAGCAAAGGTTCACATACTTATTACAACAAATACATGTAATATTGGATTATTTTATCAATAAATAAATGAACAAGGACAATTTTTGCGTTATTTATTTAATTGGGTTCTCTTTATCTAGTTTTAGGACTTGCGTGAAGATCAAATCACATAGTAGGTCATACTTATGCAGGAATAGAGAAAATTCAACAGGCACCACTGCAATTCACAACCACCAACATTGACTTGGAGTTCACTTTAGGAGGCTGTTCTGACTTGATGATGTTATTACGTGATGTTTTTCACCACACTTTACATTTTGTGTTTGGAGGACAATAAAGGATTTATTAGTCTCCTTTAACCTTAAAATGCCTCTTCCGTTTTATTTACAAAAACTTACAATAGTTTTTCATGCCACATGCTGCGTTATAAAAGGTCTCCAAGTTAAGAATGTTCACACGGCATATTGTTGTATAATTCTAGCATAATAAAACATCTTAACAGCTCTTTGCTGCAAGTGTGATGTGGTATCACAGTTGGATATCACACATTCCTCCAACAGTTATTCAAATTGCTTTCCAAGTGCACACACCCAGGTTTTACTGGGCAACTCAGACTTAATGCCATCACAAACTGTCAGTCCTGTGCGTTGTGAAATAGGGAAAATTATAAACAGCATATACACAAGGAAACCGAATGCTATACATTTCAAATATTATGCAAAGTGAATGCTGTTGTATTTGAGTCTTGCATATTTTTGTTAAAATTATATTCCAATAATTAAAGACAGCTGTGAGTGAGGTTTGAATGGTGGGCCAGATATAATAAGAGATTCTAGGAATAATGGGTCAAACTGTGATGGTATTGGGTTTACAGACCGTGAGGTTCTAAACTCGAATGAAGACCTTAAGCCCTATCAGACGTAAATAGCCACAAGTACCCTCACTAAAGGGAGAGAATGCTGTAACTATCAAACCTTCAACAACTAGTTTGCTTTCTTGTTTATTCTCCATGGAAAGTTTAGCTACTAATATCCACTATTCGAATGGTAGGTCCCCTCTCCCTATCAAGGAGAAGATACTTACATCTTACAACGTTGAAAACACCATTCATTTATTTTCAGTGATACACACTTACATCTAACCAATACTCTTAAAACACATTTAAACTCATGGAAGATTTCTATCTTAAATATTTCCCAATTACAATCCTTTTCTAAAACACAAAGTATTAAGGGGAATGGATTTCCAAAACACAGCTATATATCCAATAAACTAAAAAGACATACCCACAGGTTGTAGACGAACGTGTCATCCATCACAGAAATCAAGGCCAGAAGAATGGATTCTAGTTCACCCGTTTTTCTTTCATGTTTCTTGATGTTCCTTACCCATCCCTAATAAGCCTAAACTACTCTCTACATTTATGCTGTTTCTTTACCACTTGGGTGATTTTACATGTGTATGATATTTCCTGAGATATCCTTTTAACAAAACGGTCTGAAAGCATCTTGGATACATAATGTTCACAGTTCCCAATCAATGCTCTAAAGCTAATTTCTCTGAGTACATAAAACTCCCATCATTAAGAGATCAGTTATTTGATATGCTAAATATTATTGTTCATCTTGTCTGCAAGCTTCCTTGAACTAAGACATCTTGCCTGTTTGACTGTTTTGAAATAGAAGAACCCCAAACAACAGAAAATCTGCAGGTGTTTGAAATCCAAGCAACACACACAAAATGCTAGAGGAGCTCAGCTGGCCAGTAGCATCTATGGAAAAGAGTAAACAGTTCACATTTTGGGCTGAATGTTACAAGGTGTGCATTGATGGTGGACCCAAATGCAAGACACAGACACTGAAGTACTAGGAACAGGAGTAGGTTTATCAAGATAGCAAGGTGAGTAAGGAAGAAACGACGCTAGATATTGACACAGGCCCTGGATGAGACTAGGATTCAGGGCCTGGGCTAGGACTTGGACTAGAAACATGGAACCCGGACGTGGAACTAGGAACAAGGAGCCTGGACTAGGAACACAGAACTCCTGAACCAGAGCCTGGATAAGGACCCGGAACCTGGGTCTTGGCTGGGACTCGGAACCCGGGTCTAGGCTAGGACTCGGGACTAGGATCTTGACAAGGACAGGACGTGGCTACAGGACAGGACGAGGTACTCCAGCACAGGACAAGGAATCTCCAGCACCAGGCTGGGTGAGGTACTCCTGGGCTGGGCGAGGACACAAAGCTCAGACTAGGACAGGGCTGGAACGCAGCACCTGGCCTTGGTCTTGGAACACTGGAACACAGAGCCTTGGATTTCAGCACAGGAACACAGAGCCTTGGACTTGAGTACAGGAACAGGGAACACAGAGTCAGGACCCTACCTTGGGAAGCACAGGACGTAGGGCCGGGACTCATACACAGAACACAGACACTAAACACTGGGACACAAAGAGACAGTTCCGAACTCAATGATAGATAGTTCCTTCTCTTGGTGTGGCAAGGCTCTGGTCTCATTCCAGTGGTTGAACTTGACGAGGTTTCAGAAGGAAGGGAACAGTCCAGGAGGGAATCCTTGGTTTACAGAGGTATTTATGTGCCAGCCCAAAATGAGAATCAGGTGCCTCAACTAAGGCACCCAATTGAACAAGGGAAAACAGGAAAACCCAGAATAAGGAATCAACGGACCAGACCTTGAACCGGAATGCGGATTTCACGGACCGGACCATAACACTGAGACCCTTCATCAGGACTCATAAAACAACGCCTTGTCTTATACTGTATCTTGAGCAGTAATAAAGCAGCTGTAGTGAGCTGGAACCTTACTTCTTACAGAGCTCAGCAAAGCTGCTTTATAGACAATACTTTGTTTTAACTTCAAACTGATTACTACTTTCCATTTACATTTTAAGAACTGAAGACTGACTCCCATTTATGAATAGAAATAAACAAAGTGCAGTTGAAAGTTTACTTACAACTGTTTGTATTCTTACATGTAGTAGCTGCTGTATTTAGGAAGCAGGCATGGAAGAAACCCAAGGAATAATTATCCATTCAATAACTTGGGCATTATATGAAATTATATTAAATATTTGAACAGGATGAAAGAAAATGCAATGTAAGATTTCAAAGTACAAAGTAATTTTATTATCAATGCATGTATACATCACCATATACTGCCTGAGATTCATTTTCTTGCAGGCATTCACAGTACAACAAAGAATATAATAGATTCAATGAAAAACTACACATGCACAAAGAATGACAGACAGCCAATGTGTAAAAGAAGATAAAATGTGCAAATGCATAAATAAACAAACAAATAAATAAATGATACTGAGAACATGAGTTGTAGAGTCCTTGGAAGTGAGTCCATTATATGGAATCAGTTCAGAGTTGACTTGATTTGTCAGTTACAGATTCCTAAATGTGGACCAATAAACTCAAAAGGCAACATTCGAGCTTCTTCAGAAAATACAAGTGGTAGCTGTTCACATTTTAATCTTAGAGGCCAAACACTTCCATTTCCCTAAGTCAGGAAATTGTATACATTTCCTTCTGTGTGCCATCAAAAATCACAATCACTCAGAGTGCCAATTTTATCTAGGAATTCAAGTTCATGTCCATATGCCCAGCAAGACTAAGGTCTAGAGAGAGGCTGGGCAAGTCTACTCACGAAGAATCTTATGGCCCATTTTGCTTTGAAAAGAGTTCTTTAAATAGCAGTTTGTACCAGTGAGAGACCTACCCTGACACAGACTTACTTCTAGTATTCAGGCTCAGGCTGTTCCCTCGTGCTCAGCCCTATCACTGAGAGTGCTCCTGATCTGACAGCACATGAGCCATGAGCCCTGTGTCCAATGTGGATGTGACCAGGAATTACCAGACAGTGTGGGGAGTTGAAGTCATACCCTAAGTCTTCAGCCACAGCTTCCACTGCAGCACACAGCACAAAGTTTCAGAGTAAACTGGTGATGATGTTACTGGTCACTGTTTTTAATGAGTTATAGGTTTCCTGTAGAATTCTGCTCACAATCTCTTGGTTTTATGAGAAAATTGGAGCTCCATATCAGTATAATGGAGAGCCTACAAACCTCTCTTTCAGATACAAAAGTAATGTATAAGATGTTGTAAAAGCAAGGAAGAGTGAAATTATTCAGTGAACCGGATAGCATCTGTGGAGAAGGAAGGAAAATCAGCATTTTATATCAAAGCTATTTTAGCAAAATGGGATTGTTGTCAATACTAGTTATAAACACACACACATTCATACTCATATTGCTTATCACGACAGAGATCAGTTCTCTTTTCTTTTGCTGCAAAAAGTAGTACAGGGAAGGGAGGATGGTGGTTGGGATTAATTAGGGATAATAATTGGTAATTGCTTTTTGATTTAGTCATGTATCGAGATATCGTCCAAAGCTTTGTTTTGCATGCCGTCATTCCAAACTCAAGTACAACAAGGTATACCAAAGGAAAAACAATACCAGAATGCTGAATATAATGTTATAGATATAGAGGATAGGGCTTGTGAATCGTAAATAGAAAACTTAGGAAATAGTAAACAACATTATTAACCCTAAGTAGGGAATGGGGTTCATGAGAACATGAGAATATCCTCTTCATTTCTTAGGTTCTGGGTAAAAACAGAATTACTTTTGTAGCTCCCATCAATACCTCAGAATGTCCCAATCTGCCTCACAGCGAAAAAAGTACTTTTGAGATGTCATCTCATTAATAGCATAGGGGAATGTAGCAGCCAATTTGTATGATATATTTCCAAAGTTCAATGTTCAAAGTAAATTTATTATTAAAGTATGCATACATTACCATACACTACTTACTTGCAGGGATTTACAGGGAAAAATGCAATGGAGTTTTATGAAAAAAAACTATACATAAACAAACAAAGACTGACAAGCAACCAATGTTCAAAGGAAAACAAGCTGTGCAAATAAAATTAATACTGAGGACATAATAGAGACCTTGAAAGTGAGTGTGTAGGCTGGAGAATCTGTTCAGAGTAGTGGTGAATGAAATTGTCCATGTGGGTTCAGGAGACTGATAGTTGTGGGGTAATAACTGTGCTTGAATGTGTTAGTGTGGGACCTAAGGCCTCTGCACCTCCTGCCTGATGATAGTAGTGAGAAGAGGGCATGGCCTTAATGATGGGAGTCTTTGATGATGGCAGCACTTCAAGTAAATGCGCTCAATGGTGGGGATAGCTTTGCCTGTAACGGACGGGGCTGTATCTACCACTCTCTGTAGCTCTTTCCATTCCCGTGCATCAGTGTTTCCATTCTAGGCTGTGATGCAACTAGCTAAGTTACTCTCCACTGTGCATCGTAGAAGTTTGTCAAAGTTCTTGATGACATGCCAAATCTATGAAAACTGCTAAGAAAGTAGAAGCACAGTTGTACCTTCTTTGCGTTGGCACTAATGCCCAGGACACATCCTTTGATATGTCAATGCAAGGAATTTAAAGCTGCTGATCCTGTCCACCTCCATTCTCCTTATGACAATTGGCTCATGGACCTTCAGCTTCATCCTCCTGTAGTCGATAATCAGCTCTTTGGTTTTGCTGACATTGAGTGAGAGGTTGTTGTTATGCGACCACTCAACCAGATTTTCAGTCTCTATCCTGTATGTCGATTGATCACAACCTTTGATTTGACCAACAGTAGTTAATCTGTAAATAACTATGAGATAATCTGCTTTGGTTACTTTAATTGAGGAATAAATATTAGCTGGAGCACATGGAGAGTTATCGTATTACCAGTAGTGCAAAGGATTCTTCATGCCCACACATAAAAGCAGAGGGATTTTCACTTAAACTACATCTCAAATGAAAATATATCTGTCAGTGGTCTACTAAAGTGCCAGCTTAGTTTATACTTTCCAATCTCTGAAGCATGGCTGGAAACGATTTCTGATTCAGGGACAAGACTACTGCCACAGACTCAAGACTGAAATTGAAGGATATTACTCTTTTTTTCCATTCCTTACTTTGCCCAAATTTTGTTCACACATCTAAATAATTTAGTACAGGCCGTATCACCAAAAAACTTTCTACTCTTCTTGATATCTACAAAACCTGAAATAAAATGCCAGCTTCTCACCAAGCCTCCAACGATCTGCAGTGGTGATCTTCAGCACAGATTAATGAGCTTTGGAGGTGAGCATCAGGCATTAGCCTGTGGAAGGAATCTGTGGAGTACTGGGAAATAAATCTCATCATGTTCTCCTGCAAATATAACTGAGTGCAGTGCTTCTGAGCCTTTTTGTTCACATTACCCTGTATAAACCTGGAAATATTTTGCAACCTTGAGAAGATGCTCATTGTAGATCCAGAAAAATTAAATTATTCTGCAAGCATCTTTGCAACTATTTTTAATCTTTGTGACACCTAGTTGGGTTCTGCTTAAGCTGGGAAATACGGAGAGACTGAGCGTCAGTATGTGCAGCCCTTACTAACTAGCCTAACCATTGAAAGAGGAATCTGTAACCAATGGCTATAAAGGACAGTCTGACTGCCTGAGTCAATAGCTTTAAGGAATTTGGTTACTCAATGTCTTCTTTGGTTTATAGAGTCATAGAGTAATACAGCCCTACTGTCTCCACGTGCCATTTCATCCCATCTCCTTGGCTTGTATCCTCTCAGACACAGTTCTTTTGAGAAAGACTTAGACATCTTGACACCTCAATAAGCAATTGGAAAATCTTACCGAGTCATCTATGACATTAGGCTTCAATATTTCACATCTCACTCTATTGATTTGTGATTTTGAGTTTCATTTAGAAATGAAGTGTCTGCAGTGGCTGATGAAATCTAATCTGTGGATTTTATAGAAGCCCATTCTGATTTTGCTGAGTAGAGATTGTATTGTAAATGAGTGTGCAATATTATTCAATTCTTGTTCTGCCAAATTGGAGCATTACTGCTAATACATGCTCAACACAATTATGAAATAGCTAGTTTATGATTTCTCTTCACCTGCTCCTATTACAATAACTATCAAAAGACCATAGACCATAACACATAGGAGCAGAATTAGGACAGTCGGCCCTTTGAGTCTGCTCCACCATTATGGCTGATTTATTATCCCGCTCAACCTCATTCTCCTGCCTTCTCCCCGTAACTCTTGATTCTCTGATTAATCAAGAGCCTATCCACCTCCGCTTTAAATATATTCAAGTTTGGCCTCCACAGCCATCTGGTGCTATGAGTTACACAGATTCACACAAATTCCTCCTCATCTCTATTCTAAATGGACGTCCCTCTATTCTGAAGTTGTGCCCTCTGGATCTAGATTCACCTACTATAGGAAACATCCTCTCCACATCCATTCAACCTATGCTTTTCAATATTCAATAGCTTTCAATGTCTCTTGTTCATCTGAACTCCAGCAAGTGCAGGCCCAAAACCTTCAAATGCTCAACATACATTAACTCTTTCATTCCTGGAATCATTCTTGTTAACCTCCTCTGGACCGTCTCCAATGCCAACAGATCTTTGCTTAGATAAGGACCCAAAAGTGTTCACAATACTCCAGGTGTGGTCTAACCAATGTTTTAAAAAACCTCACTGTAATATCCTTTCTCTTATGCTCTAGTCCTCCCAAAATGAATGCTAACACTGCATTAACTTCCTTAGCACTAACTCAACCTGCAAGTTATCCTTCAGTATCTGTTATGTTTTGTAACTCCAAAACATTAAACTAATTCAAAGGAAAACAAGAGAGCTGAGTGATGTGACTCTCAAGTTTATTCCTTATTTTAAGCAAGGCACGCACATATCACATGGTAGTGTCATGATATATGCAATTCACTTGTTTTTTATATATATATAAATCATAATTACTTATTTAAACAACAAAGAATGCTTAATTAAACAATATAATTACAAGATTACTTGGAAACTACTGAGATATTAAATACACAACACTCCTCCCTGCTTAACTATAAACTCCAACTCAATAGAGAATGCATCTCAACTGTATACACAGTATATTATATAATACAACTACCGTATACAGACAGCCACAGCTTGGTGAATTTAAAATTGTCCCTTTCAGGACTAATTGCCATGGAGTCTTTCCTACTCTTGCGGTATAAAGTCTTTCCTAACAAATGGGATTACTCTGCTTGGCTGGTGAGACTTGTGGCTGTGAAACAATCTCAGGTTCTGGGGCCTCTTCCATGGTAGTTGTAGGAGTTGAGTCTGAGACTACAGGATGCGGTTTTGACAGCTGTAGACATGTTTCTTATTCCTTTTCTTCTTTCTAGAAAGTGCATCTTGATCTTGAGAAGGTGCATTGAGTTCACTGGAGTATTCTCTTATTAATCCTTGTATTGGTTCCTTTACGATTTAATCTCTTCTCATGGTTTCCTCATCCACAATATCATCTGATGAATCTTCTGTTTTTTTATCTCCATTGACTCCTTTATGGCCTTCCATTCATCCAGCTGGGCTTTGGTCTTTGCATTCACTTTTACAAGCAGCTTTTTCTCTTCCACTTGAAGTTCATGCAATAACCTTAATGCACACAGAGTAGATTCTGGTTCTTTGTATTCACAAAAGCTGAATGCTTTCAATTTATCTGAAACTCCTTGAACTCTCTTCCAGTTTAAAACCAAGTCACATTTCACAAGTAACTGCCTGATTAACATATCAGAAGTTTTCTCAGATATGTTGCCCACAAAAAGTGTTGTAATCAGACCACTGCTTTTGTCACTTTCACGATCCCTCACGATCCCATATCTAGTCCAATATGCTTTCAAACCAGAGGCACAGAGCATCAACGCCTGTTAGCCTTCTGATGGACAACACCTATTGGGCATTGGCTCATGGTGTACAGCATGGAGACAATTGTGGCATCATCTAATACCTTTCTTAATTTGCTTTCAGTTGGCTCGATTGCAGGGGATATGGCACGCAAAAGGTGGATGGATCTTCAATTGATTTGTGGATGTTTTAGCCAATCACACATCCATAATGCTGGCCCTCTGTTTTTAGCACATGCAAGTCCAATGTGGCTTGTTAGTTGTTGTATTTCACTGTTATAAATGTCATTCCCAGGAATTATCTTTTCTCCCATATAAGTTCTTGGTTGAATATCTGCAGGCTTCAGTTTAATGTCTTTGAAATGCCATTCAAACTCATTTTATGGAATTATTGAAACAGGCTAGCCAATATCCAATTCCATTTTAATTAATTTGCCATTTACTTCTGGTGTAAGCCATACTTATCGTCTCAAGAAAAAGCCTTATTTATCGATTTTTTGAAACTGCAACTTGAATTTTTGTCTTTTTCTCTTTCCTGTGTAATCCATTTATTTTTGTCTGACAACATGCTCTTCATACAAGTCCTACTTTGTTGTATTTTCTGCAAGTTTCACTTTTAAACCTGCCAAGGTCTGGAGTTTGCAAACCCCTGCCGCAATGTATACAGTTTGTTTGGACTGGCATCTTTCTGTTTAAATGTCGCAATTTTCATTCCTGACTGCAACACAATTGTGTCTCTGTCTTCTGTTTCCATTTATACAGCAATTTCAATTGCTCTTTTAAATATAAGTTGTGCTTCAGTTAAGAACCATTTTTGAATGTTTTCTTGTAGGAGTCTACAAACTAAACATTGCTTTATAAACCCCATTACCAATCTGACAATAGTCACACAATCTTTTCAATTCAGTCACATAAGCTAAAATAGACTCCCCTTCCTTTTGATTCTGCTTATGAAACTTAAAGAGTTCTGTAATCAACAATGGGTTTGGTTCTAAATGTTCCTGCATTACTTTCACCATATCAGCAAAGCTCATTTCAACTGGCTTGGTTGGAGCAGTCAAACTTCAAAGAAAGTTGTATGCCTTTAAATCCAATGCACTCAGCAAAATTGCTACTCATTTCTCATTGGCTATTGCATTTGCTTCCAAGTATTGTTCAATTAGCTCAAGAGATATGAGCCAGTTATTCACTGAGTAATCGAACATGTCAATCTTTCCAATGTAGCCAGCCATTTCTGTTTTTTCTTTAATTATCATCAGCCAGTACTCACGGTTCATGAACCCATCAGTTCTTCAATTCTATGCCTCTTTTTAAATTCAATTAAAAGTTCAATAGTTCCATTTAATATCAGAGAATGTATACAATATACAACCTGAAATTCTTACTCTCTGCAGACATCCTTGAAACAGAAGAAAACCCCTAAAGAATGAATGATAGAAAAAATGTAAGAACCCCAAACCCCCTGTCCCTCCCACACACAAGCAGTAGCAAAAGCAGCAACCCTCCCCCACCACCTCCCTCACATATTCAAGCATAAAGCAACACCCACCATGCAAGCAACCACAATGCCCCCAAAGAGAGACCATGGTCTCCAGTACATCAAAAAGTAAGTGTTCACTCCAACAATTCAGCATCCCACAGGCTCACTCTCTCTCTCTCTCCCTCTCTCTCACTAACAAGGGAGACATAAATATTGGGCCTTTCACAGCGAGACGGGAGTTAAACAGTCACTATTTTGATGTTACAGTCAATCATAAGCATTGTTTTTTATTTCGAGCTCCCCAACTTCAGAATTGGCAGCAAACTCTCCCTCACTATTGAGAGAGAGAGAGAGAGAGAGCGATCGATTCCGAGTGCAGAGCCCTCCGACAGCCACTCTCGATGTCTTCGATGTATTGACTCCCGCTGTGTTTCAGTTCGTGACACTGGTGAGGATTCGTGCCCACAGGTCCATGAGAGGCTCCGAAGTCACCCTATTCCAGGCCACACCTGGAAATACTAAAACGCGGCTGATCAGTGAGCTCCAAGAATGGGAACATGCCACCATGCAGAACCACAGTTTTTGAGTGTCACTATAGATCAAAGATCCCGATAGGACCCCAGCCACCCTGAAACGGAAAATAGGGACATTAGAATAGGGAGAATGGAACTGTTTTACTGAAGGGCTGGGAGAATTCTCCTTCTGGTGCCATCTTTAGCTCCGCCTACCATGGAATTAATCATCGTGGACTTAATCGTATTTTTCCTTCTGAAGAATATGTGCTGCACTGTTTTTTCTAAAATTCAAACATCTTGCTGCACTTCAACAGGTCAGTGGCCATTGCAGATTTGTTTTAAAAATACTTCATCACCACTGTTATGTTTTGTAACTCCAAAATATTAAATTAGTTCAAAGGAGAGCAAGAAAGCTGGGAGATGTAAGTTTTAAGTTTGTTCTTTACTCTAAGCAAGGCATGCATGTACCACATGGTAGTGTCATGAAGTATGCAATTCACTTATTTTTACATAAAACCTGTAATGAACTACTTAAACAACAAAGAATGCTTCATCAAACAATATATTTACAAGATTACTCAAATACTACTTAAGTATTAAATACACAACAGAATGCTGCACAAGAACTCCCAAGTCCCTTTGCACCTTTGATTTTCCTCAATTAGAAAATAATCTATTCCTTTATTTTTCTACCAAAGTGCATGACCATACACTTCCCTACCCTATATTCCATCTGCCACTGCTTTGCCCATTCTCCCAATTGTTCTACGTCCTTCTGTAGATACCCTATTTCCTCAACACTACCTGCCTCTCACCTATCTTCATATCATCTGCAAACTTGCCCACAAAGTCATCAATTCCTCCATCCAGATCATTGAGAAATATTGTGTAAATAAGCGGTTCCAACATCGACCCATGCGGGATATCACTCATCACCGGCAGCTGATAAGAATAGGCCCCCTTTATTCCCATGTTGCCTCCTGATAGTCCGCCAACTTTGTATCTGTGCAAGTATCTTTCCTGCAATAATATGGGTTCTTATCTTGTTTACAGGTCTCATGTGCGGCACCTTGTCAAAAGCCTTCTGGAAATCCAAGTAAACAACATCCACTGACTCTCCTTTGTCTATTTTGCCTGTTACTTCCTCAAAGAATTCCAACAGATTTGTCAGGTTAGATTTCCCCCGAAAGAAACCATTCTGACTTTGGCCTGGTTTATCATGTGCTTCCAACTACCCTGAACCTCATCCTTAATCCAACATCCTCCCAAACACTGAAGTGAGGCTAACTGGCCTCTAGCAACACACATAAAAGTTGCTGGTGAACACAGCAGGTCAGGCAGCATCTCTAGGAAGAGGTACAGTCGACGTTTCGGGCCGAGACCCTTCATCAGGACTAACTGAAAGAAGAGGTAGTAACATCTCTTACTAACTCTTCTTTCAGTTAGTCCTGATGAAGGGTCTAAGCCCGAAATGTCGACTGTACCTCTTCCTAGAAATGCTGCCTGGCCTGCTGCATTCACCAGCAACTTTGATGTGTGTTGCTTGAAATTCCAGCATCTGCAGATTTCCTCATGTTTGTGTTTTTAAATTCACTAACTGGCCTCTAATTTCTTTTCTTCTGCCTCCCTTCTTTCTTAAAGAGTGGAGTGACATTTGCAATATTCTAGTCCTCTGGAACCATTCCAGAATCTAGTTATTCTTGAAAGATCATTACTAATGCCTCCACAATCTCTTCAGCTACCTCTTTCAGAATCCTGTGTTGTAGTCCGTCTGGTCCACTTGACTTATTGACCTTCAGACCTTTCAGCTTCTCAAGCACTTTCTCCTCAGTAACAGCTACTGCACTCACTTCTGTCCCCTGACACACTTGAACTTCTGGCATACTGCTATTGTCTTCACAGTAAAGAATGAAGCAAAATACTCCTTCATCTTTGGGGTGTATCTATCCTACACCTTCTGAGTTGCCCCCAGAAACTCCAGCTGTTCAGCTGTTTTCCTGATAGTGTCCCCTTCTGATCAACTTTGGCTAGCTCCTGATTAATGCCTCTATAGTTCCTTCTACTCCACTGATACATCTGACTTTATATTCTTCTCCAGCTGCAGGGTGAATTCAATCATGTTATGATCACAGCCTCCTAACTGTTCCTTTACTTTAAGCTTGCTAATCAGTCTGGTTCATTATACAACACCTAATCCAGGATTGCCTTTCCCCTAATAGGCTCAACCCCAAGCTGCTCTAAAGGGGTATCGTATAGGCATTCTACAAATTCTTTCTCTTGGGATCCAGCACTAACCTGATTTTCCTAATCTACCTGCATACTGAAATCCCAAACAATTATCATAACATTGCCCTTTTTTACACTTTTCTACCTCCCATTGTAATTTATATCCCACGTCCTGGCTACTATCCCTTCTATATAAAGTGGATCCTTGGACGTTAAGCTCCCAGCTATGATCTTCTTTCAGCCATGCCTTAGTGATGCCCATAATGTCATACCTGCCAATATCTAACTGTGCTACAAGATCAACTATCTTATTCTATATACTGTGTGCAATTAAATATAACACCTTCACTTCTATATTCATCACACTTCTGAATTTTGCTCCCATGTTACTCTTCAACTCATCCCACTGTCAGCAAATTTGCCCCATCATTTGCCTGTCCTTCCTCACAGTCTCCAACTGCCCCAACTTCAGCCCTATCACTCCAGTTCCCATCCTCCTGCCCAATTAGATTCAACCCTTCCCAACAACTCGAGCAAACCTGCCTGCAAGGATATTCGTCCCACTCAGGTTCAGGTGTAACCCATCCCTTTTTGTACAGGTCATACCTTCCCCAGGAGAGATCCCAGTGATCCAGAAATCTGAAACCCTAGCCCCTGCACTAATTCCCCAGCCATGCATTTATCTGACAAATCATCCTATTCTTACCCTCACCGATGCATGACATAGGCAGCAACCCAGAGATTACTACCCTGGAGGTCCAGGTTTTCAGTTTTCTATCTAACTCTGTGTATTCTTTCTTAAGGACCTCCTCCCTTTTACTACCTATGTCATTGGTGTCAATATGTACCACAACTTCTGTCTGCTCACCCTCATGCTTTAGAATGCTGTGGACCCGATCTGAGACATCACTGACTGGGGTTCAACGTACCATTGGGTGTATTCTTCACAACCACAAAATCTTCTCTCTGTTCCTCTAACTATGGAATCCCCAATCACGTTTGCACTCTTCTTGTCCCCATTTCCTTCTGAGCCACGGAGCCAAACTCAGTGCCAGAGACCTGGTCACTGCGGCTCCCCCCACCCCTCCAAGTTCCAAATCACTATAGGCCATAGGTTGGAATTCCTACAATGACATCTTCTTTATCTGGATAAATGAAGAGTTGGTTTATGAGAAGAGATTGAGTTGCCTGGGTCTATACTTGCTGGAAATCAAAAGAATGAGAAAGAATCTTATAGAAACACAACATTATGAAATGCTTTAGCAGAACATTGTGACTCCCAAGCATATGTAGCTTTGTGACAATTTCAATAGAAGTGCTGCTTCAAAGGAGGAATAAGAAGATGTCATGTACCTCAAAACAACAGCCAGAAAAGGGAGGCAATAGAAAGGAGAACTATAATCAAAATGTTCAAATTCTAATGGATAGAGGTTATTGGTAGACATATTTTCTTTTATTTGTTTTTCAGGATTTTGGCATCAATGGCGATACCAGCATTTATTATCAAGACGGAGGTGTATTGATTTCTTGACCCATTGAATGTATTTCCATGAATAGGAATAGCGCAGGAAGTTCCAGGATTTGGATTGATCAGTGATGAAGGAGCAGTAATTTAATTCTGGGTCCAGATAGTGCGCGAATAGGAGGAAACCCTGCAGATGATGTCCCCATATACTTGTTGCCCTCGCCCTTCTTGTTGGTGAAGAACATGGTTCTGAGGTACCATCAGAGTAGCCTTATAGTATGTCTGCAGTGCATTTTGTAGATTGTGTACAATGCTGCTATGGTGTCCTAATAGTGGAGGGGGAGGGAATGAATGTATCGGATGGTCAACTAGAAACCAGTACTTCGACATATTTGTCCTGGCTACTCTTGAGCTTCATGAACATTGTTTAATTTTCACTTATCCAGGTTAATGAATTTCATCTCACACCTGACATGCATTGAAAGTGGTGGAAAGGCTTGGAAGTGTCAAGAAGTGTGTCACTAACCTCAGTATTCATAGCTGCTGACCTGCTGTTGTGCCTACGCTATTTAAATGACTGATCCACTTTTTAGTCATACTAGATCTAGTACTAGGTAATGAACTGGGTCAGGTCACAGATCTCTCAGAGGGTGAGCATCTGGGGGACAGTGACCACCACTCCCTGGCCTTTAGCATTTTCATGGAAAAGGATAGAATCAGAGAGGACAGGAAAATTTTTAATTGGGGAAGGGCAAATTATGAGGCTATAAGGCTAGAACTTGCAGGTGTGAATTGGGATGATGTTTTTGCAGGGAAATGTACTATGGACATGTGGTTGATGTTTAGAGATCTCTTGCAGGATGTTAGGGATAAATTTGTCCCAGTGAGGAAGATAAAGAATGGTAGGGTGAAGGAACCATGAGTGACAAGTGAGGTGGAAAATCTAGTCAGATGGAAGAAGGAAGCATTTATGAGGTTTAGGAAGCAAGGATCAGATGGATCAATTGAGGAATATAGGGAAGCAAGAAAGGAGCTTAAGAAGGGGCTGAGAAGGCCTTGGCGAGTAGGGTAAAGGAAAACCCCAAGGCATTCTTCAATTATGTGAAAAAAAAGGATGACAGGAGTGAAGGTAGGACCGATTAGAGATAAAGGTGGGAAGATGTGCCTGGAGGCTGTGGAAGTGAGCGAGGTCCTCAATGAATACTTCTCTTCGATATTCACCAATGAGAGGAAACTTGATGGTGAGGACAATATGAGTGAGGTTGATGTTCTGGAGCATGTTGATATTAAGGGAGAGGAGGTGTTGGAGTTGTTAAAATACATGAGGACGGATAAGTCCCCAGGGCCTGACGGAATATTCCCCAGGCTGCTCCACGAGGTGAGGGAAGAGATTGCTGAGCCTCTGGCTAGGATCTTTATGTCCTCGTTGTCCACAGGAATGGTACCGTAGGATTGGAGGGAGACGAATGTTGTCCCCTTGTTCAAAAAAGGTAGTAGGGATAGTCCAGGTAATTATAGACCAGTGAGCCTTCCGTCTGTGGTGGGAAAGCTGTTGGAAAAGATTCTTAGAGATAGGATCTCTGGGCATTTACAGAATCATGGTATGATCAGGGACAGTCAGCATGGCTTTGTGAAGGGCAGATCGTGTCTAACAAGCCTGCTGGAGTTCTTTGAGGAGGTGACCAGGCATATAGATGAGGGTAGTGCAGTGGATGTGATCTATATGGATGTTAGTACGGCATTTGACAAGGTTCCACACGGTAGGGTTATTCAGAAAATCAGAAGGCATGGGATCCAGGGAAGCTTGGCCAGGTGGATTCAGAATTGGCTTGCCTGCAGAAGGCAGAGGGTCGTGGTGGAGGGAGTACATTCAGATTGGAGGATTGTGACTAGTGGTATCCCACAAGGATCTGTTCTGGGGCCTCTTCTTTTCGTGATTTTTATTAACCACCTGGATGTGGGGGTAGAAGGGTGGGTTGGCAAGTTTGCAGATGACACAAAGGTTGGTGGTGTTGTAGATCGTGTAGGGGATTGTCAAAGATTGCAGAGAGACATTGATAGGATGCAGAAGTGGGTTGAGAAGTGGCAGATGGTTTTCAACCCGGAGAAGTGCGAGGTGGTACACTTTCGAAGGACAAACTCCAAGACAGAGTACAAAGTAAATGGCAGGATACTTGGTAGTGTGGAGGAGCAGAGGGATCTGGGGGTACATGTCCACAGCTCCCTGAAAGTTGCCTCACAGGTGGATAGGGTAGTTAAGAAAGCTTATGGGGTGTTAGCTTTCATAAGTCAAGGGATAGAGTTTAAGAGTCGCAATGTAATGATGCAGCTCTATAAAGTTCTGGTTAGGTCACACTTGTGTCCAGTTCTGGTTGCCTCACTATAGGAAGGATGTGGAAGCATTGGAAAGGGTACAGAGGAGATTTACCAGGATGCTGCCTGGTTTAGAGAGTATGGATTATGATCAGAGATTAAGGGAGCTAGGGCTTTACTCTTTGGAGAGAAGGAGGATGAGAGGAGGCATGATAGAGGTATACAAGATAATAAGAGGAATAGATAGAGTGGATAGCCAGTGCCTCTTCCCCAGGGCACCACTGCTCAATACAAGAGGACATGGCTTTAAGGTAAGAGGTGGGAAGTTCAAGGGGGATATTAGAGGAAGGTTTTTTACTCAGAGAGTGGTTGGTGCGTGGAATTCACTGCCTGAGTCAGTGGTGGAGGCAGATACACTAGTGAAGTTTAAGAGACTACTAGACAGGTATATGGAGGAATTTAAGGTTGGGGGTTATATGGAAGGCAGGGTTTGAGAGTCGGCACAACATTGTGGGCCGAAAGGCCTGTACTGTGCTGTACTTTTCTATGTAGTTAGTGATGACAGCAGTATCATTGAATGTCAAGGCTAAATCATTGGACATTCTTCTGTTGGAGATGATCATTGCTTGGTAATGTTCTTTGGCACTTCTAATCTCTGCCTGATTGTGTCTAGGTCTTCCTGCATGTCAGCATGGACTGCTTCATTTGTGAAGGATTTGCAACTGGGATTGAGCATTAAATTGATAATCTGAGCACCTATTCTCTTACCTATTCTCAGTCATACTGTGAAGCAAACTTCCAAAACCTCTGAAATTATTTCCAACAATGACTATAACTATAAATCTAACAGGTTAATTACCATAAATTGACTTGAATTCCTGTCAGCTATTCAAATAATTGGGCTGTGGTGATGAGCAAAGACAATAAACAAATGTGATTATGCTCTTTGGTTGTTGAAAACCTGATAATGAGATGCCACAAACTTCATGAAAATCCTGCAACGGGTTGGACAAACATGGATTAATCTCACATTGTAATCCCATCATCTGCTTTTAAATCCTATCCAATTTATCTGCTGTTAAATCTGCATCCACTTTATAAGCACAAAGTGCATGTACCAATAACTTCACACAATGGATTAAATCCCCACAAAAAAAAAATCTCATACATCATGTAAAGCACAAATAAAACATTGCTTGCCTGACTGCTCCAGTGTGCCTTCATGAAAGTGTAGTACTAGACCCACCATCGTAAATCTCCAACGTTTTTTTCCACACATCCTGTTGATGCATCAGAATTCCTTTCCTGAAAGAAAGAACAATGAAGTCGGTTCACATGTCTTCCTTATTTTTTTCCCTATGGCTGCTTGCTTTCAGATTTGGAAAGAGGAGCAAGCAGATGCTTCCTCATTGAATAGTTCAATATCCTCTGGAGCTGATTGCTGCTGAATTTTATAATGCTGCGACACTTTTTGCTGGTTGTAGGTACTTGTGCTGTGGTAGATTTTGTGTCTCTACCATCAGCTTTGGTTTGTTTCCAAGCAGATTATGTCCTTTGACACGATTCCAACCTCATCTAATGAGAGGACATTTAAACTAAACTATAAATATAACCATGAGTAATAGACATATTTATGCGCATTCCTGAAATGTATGTAATGTACAATGTTATTGAAAATGCAAACTATTCTCAAAAATATATCATTTTAGTTTAATATTCTACTTTCAATGGTATGGACGATTAATGTAATTTATAAATCACAAGATTAAAACAGATTTCTCAAAACATGTGAGCATATTGTTCATCAGGTGCTCACTAGGTATACTTATGAAAAGAATATCAATGCAGGTCAAGAATTTTTATGACAATTTTCCCCAAATCTGAGCAATAAAAAGGCAAGGAAAATGTGGTTTTGTATTATACTGATAATCTCATTAAAAAAACAAATCTAAATTACTTTCCTGTGATAACCTTGCTATAATATCCATCCATCCAATCTGAACAGATCAACTGCTAATAAATTAATTGTTCCCATTACTAAGACTAGTTTTTCCTTTTAAAAACGAGATTTAGATTGGTCAGGGCATGAAGAGATATTGGGAGAAGGCAGGAAACTGGGGCTGAGAAGAAAATTGGATCAGCCATGATGAAATGATGGAGCAGACTCGATGGACCAAATGGCCTAATTATGCTCCTATATCTAATGATCTTAAGGTCTTAATAAATTATTTGCCAAACTAAGCTCAGCTCCTTTCCTTATATTTAGCAAATTTTATTTTTACCAAGTTATAGGTGATGGAGGTAGTGGCGCTTTATTCTCAAAGCAGTGCGCCACAGTCAATCTGTAGCAAGCTTGATTATTACTTATTCCATCATTTATGTCAAATAGTTAGCATCTCAATAAGATTATGATGCATTTGCATGTAGGCATTATAAGATCTCTTACATATGTTTTGAAAATCCTTCAATCTATTTAAAGTAACAATAACAAAACATGTTACTTCCAATGAATTGAGCGTTCGCCAGGTGGAAAACAAAGTCACAATTTGACTTTATAAATGGGGGTGGTGGAAAATGTAGCAGCAACACAGCAGACAACAACAAGCTGTTTTACACATTAAACCATTCTAGGCTACTAAGTAAGTCATATTTTAATGACTTTGAACAAGAGGTTTTTATGGTCACTGAACATAATTATCTCACGTGAACTGGTGTTGTGATCCAATGACTCAGAGCTGTAATATGCTGCGAGGTAAGCATGGAGAGTGCTTACAGATTGTTACAGATGCACTGGGAGTAAAAAGAACACCGGGTCACTGCACTAGGGCTGCTAAATTTTACTGAGTAATGAAACCAGACAAAGAAGGGGTATCAAGTGCTGTATTCTGTTTCATGCCCTTTTGTGTGAACTATTGGCAGCAATAAATCTGTAATATTTCAATGACCTTCCCAATCCATTCTTTCTTTCGGCTAACTATCCTATAATCTGCCTCTTAATACTAATTCATTTGATAGATCGGTATCTACAATATCTGCTTGAATCCCACAATCTTTTGTTCATATTCAACCCCATTATCAGTCTGATGCCTTTCAACTTCTCCCTGATTCTTCAATCATTAGCTCTTCAAACTTTCACTGCAAGATCCTGCCTCCAATATCCACTCCACATACTCTATCTCTAACCGCACCACACTGCCAATTCCAATTACCCCTTTCCCTTCTCACTTCCTCTCGGATCTCCACCATGACAGGAGATAGCAAAGAAAAGGACTATTCTACTACCCGTCGAGCCTTCTGCCTTGTGCACAATAGAATATTGGACACATGATAGCAGGTCAATCTAAATACAACTGTGGGCCAGATTTAATATACAAGCCATTCTTGTAATAGATTAGAGACAGAACTAAGCAATCCCATAAGCAATATATCGAATAACACTTTGTAACCATGCCAAATCTACTTGAAAATGATAGAGGACAATGAATCAACTAATTGCAAGCAATAGTTCAATAAATATCCCCATTCTTAACCATGACAGAGCAAAGTACTGAATGTGCATGTAAAATCAAAGGAAAAAGCATCAACTAAATGGTTTTCTCTAAAGGTCATACACTGTAGGTCCGACTTGATTTCCTCTTTATAAAAGCTATACAGAACAAGCAACAATGCTGGACAATGTAGGTTTTACAAGGAGAATAGAAACACGGTAAAAAGCTTTGCAGGTATGTACATGGATGCGTTGGCTGTTGTTCTCTGGGGATCTGGATCAGCTAGTATGAGAACAATACGGGTGAAGAATAGAGAACTGCAGGAGGCACAAAACATTGTGCAGATGGAGATAGATGTTATAAAGGAGTACATGTTGTCTGGGAAAAGCAGCAGCAAAGGTGTAATGTCATCTACTCTTTGGATCAATGATTAAAAAGTATGAATAGTTGAAAAAAGATGTGAGTTTCTATATATGCACATCACTAAAATCAAATGGCCATGTATAAGACATGATGAAATGTCTTCTTGATCTTATTGATTGACATTGTGAGGGAGAGGTTCTTTGGAAGTCATCAATGAGGCATAAGACTTGGTGGTTATAGCTGTTTATTAGCTGTTACTAGAACAAAGAGTGAACAAACAAAAGGACAAAAGCAAAGAAGCCATGGTCATCTTAGACTAAAAACCAGCTCAGACTAGAGAGATAACAAAAGATAATAAGATAACAAGTGATGAGGAATAACCGAAGAAATGATCAGGATCAATGGTGTGAAGCAGGCTGCAGAGAAACTTCTGGAAAAATACAGTATTACCTGTACTACAATTATTGAAAATTCACTGAACAGTTACACACATAGAAAAAATAGAAAATAGGTGCAGGAGTAGGCCATTCGGCCCTTCGAGCCTGCACCGCCATTTATTATGATCATGGCTGATCATTCAACTCAGAACCCTGCACCAGCCTTCCCTCCATACCCTCTGATCCCCCTAGCCACAAGGGCCATATCTAACTCCCTCTTAAATATAGCCAATGAACTGGCCTCAACTGTTTCCTGTGGCAGAGAATTCCACAGATTCACCACTCCCTGTGTGAAGAAGTTTTTCCTAATCTCAGTCCTAAAAGGCTTCGCCTTTATCCTCAAACTGTGACCCCTCGTTCTGGATTTCCCCAACATCGGGAACAATCTTCCTGCATCTAGCCTGTCCAATCCCTTTAGGATTTTATACGTTTCAATCAGATCCCCCCTCAATCTTCTAAATTCCAACGAGTACAAGCCTAATTCATCCAGTCTTTCTTCATATGAAAGTCCTGCCATCCCAGGAATAAATTTGGTGAACCTTCTTTGTACCCCCTCTATGGCAAGGATGTCTTTCCTCAGATTAGGGGACCAAAACTGCACACAATACTCCAGGTGTGGTCTCACCAAGGCCTTGTACAACTGCAGTAGTACCTCCCTGCTCCTGTACTCGAATCCTCTTGCTATAAATGCCAGCATACCATTCGCCTTTTTCACCGCCTGCTGTACCTGCATGCCCACTTTCAATGACAGGTGTATAATGACACCCGGGTCTCGTTGCACCTCCCCTTTTCCTAATCGGCCACCATTCAGATAATAATCTGTTTTCCTATTTTTGCCACCAAAGTGGATAACTTCACATTTATCCACATTAAATTGCATCTGCCATGAATTTGCCCACTTACCCAACCTATCCAAGTCACTCTGCATCCTCTTAGCATCCTCCTCACAGCTAACACCGCCGCCCAGCTTCATGTCATCCGCAAACTTGGAGATGCTGCATTTAATTCCCTCATCCAAGTCATTAATATATATTGTAAACAACTGGGGTCCCAGCACTGAGCCTTGCGGTACCCCACTAGTCACTGCCTGCCATTCTGAAAAGGTCCCGTTTATTCCCACTCTTTGCTTCCTGTCTGCTAACCAATTCTCCACCCACACCAATACCTTACCCCCAATACCGCGTGCTTTAAGTTTGCACACTAATCTCCTGTGTGGGACCTTGTCAAAAGCCTTTTGAAAATCCAAATATACCACATCCACTGGTTCTCCCCTATCCACTCTACTAGTTACATCCTCAAAAAATTCTATGAGATTCGTCAGACATGATTTTCCTTTCACAAATCCATTCTGACTTTGTCCGATGATTTCACCGCTTTCCAAATGTGCTGTTATCACATTTTTGATAACTGACTCCAGCAGTTTCCCCACCACCGACATTAGGCTAACCGGTCTATAATTCCCCGGTTTCTCTCTCCAACCTTTTTTAAAAAGTGGGGTTACATTAGCCACCCTCCAATCCTCAGGAACTAGTCCAGAATCTAACGAGTTTTGAAAAATTATCACTAATGCATCCACTATTTCTTGGGCTACTTCCTTAAGCACTCTGGGATGCAGACCATCTGGCCCTGGGGAGTTATCTGCCTTCAATCCCTTCAATTTACCTAACACCACTTCCCTACTAACATGTATTTCGCTCAGTTCCTCCATCTCACTGGACCCTCTGTCCCCTACTATTTCTGGAAGATTATTTATGTCCTCCTTAGTGAAGACAGAACCAAAGTAATTATTCAATTGGTCTGCCATGTCCTTGCTCCCCATAATCAATTCACCGTAAGTGATTATACAGTATAAAAATTATAAGGAAGCAGAGGAAAGGTAAACTGCAAGAAATCTACAAGAAAAATAAAAATTCTACACTCTAACCCAACGTTCCTCCCCTCCCACTTTGATTTTAAATCACCCATTTAGAATCATTGCATCTGAAAATTAGGAGGCACAAAAACCTGAGGTCACTGTGTCAAGCTTAATCAAAATTTCACTCTGAGTTATGAAAACATTAAAGGGTATTTATATAACTACTGTATGAGATAGCCAGGTGGATTGTCATTAAGTTGTGGGTAGGGAGACTCTAAATAGGGTACACCATGTGTACACAGCAATACTTGAACACAAAAAGGCACTTTTGTTTTCAAGCTTCAGTTAGATGCCATCTGCTTAACCGCTCTCATCATAGTCAAAAGAAACACTGGCCTTGGGAATGGTGGAACACAGATTTACCAGAATAAATTTGGGGCTTAAAAGGGGATTATAAAGCAGGTCACATAATGTTTTTGTTTTATTTGATATTATCAGGTAAATTACAGGTAAATTAATTCTTACTATGATGAAATCCAGAGCAGTGGCACAGTACTAATATTGTAGCAGGGCCTTTAAAGAGCAAAATCAAGAAAAAAATTCTGAAATGCTGTGCTCTGAATATTATGGATTCGATGACAAATTTTGATCATATTGACCATTATATCAGAATGTGATTCCTCTTTATGGGAAACTTGCCTGGATACCTCCATGCGTATTTCACTTTACTGCGAATAACAGCCTCTTGGCTTCAAGTCTGCACCAACAACGCCCAAATTATACATGCCAAATTTTTCCCACTTGCTAGTATGAACTACAATCTATATCTTTCGATAACCATCACATCACAACTAGGAATATGCTGTGCTAAATTTTTGGACGTGTCTGTTTAGTTTCCGCAATCATCAGGAGTCCGAACTGTCAGCTTCATGACTCACTGAAAGCTATTCAAGTATCTTCCTAAAATCACAGAATGTGCTCAGACTAAAGTGAATGCTTCCGTCAGCATTTAATGGGTTACTTCACTGTCAGCACTCTGTTATTGAGCTTACTAGCTGAGGTGCGGCAGGGTCTGCAACAATATCCTGTCCCATCAGCAGGATAAACCCAGGAGGTACTTGGGCAAAGTGGTAGACAGGCAGAAATGATCGCCCTGTGTATACGCAACTTTGACTCCTGATCTTATGATGTTACATTCTATCAGATCAAACATGGGTAAGGAATCCTCTTCCTGATTACTGCATTACACCCTTCCCCAGTTGACTAATTAGTATTCCTCCATTTTGAACAACACTTGGAGGAAGCACTGAAAGTTCAAAGAACGCAGAATGTGCTCTCGATGGAAAGACTTCACAGCTCAATGTTAAGAGTGGTTTGGTAGTATCACCACCGCCAGACAGACTGAGATCCAAAAGAGCTGCCAGACTGGGTGTAGAACAGGCAGTGAGTGGGAATAAACTTCAAAAATCAAACCAAAAAACCAGCAGATGCTGGAAATCTGAGTAAGTACTCGAAATACTCTTCAGGTCAGTCAGTATCTGTGGAGAGAGATACAGAGTTAAAGTTTCAGGCAAATAACCTTTCATCTGAAGATTTATAATTCAAAGACATTTGATATGAACAGAAGAAAGGGCTGGTAAGGCCAAAGGAGATATCATCATGACTGGGCAGGAAGAGATGGGGATTCTGGGAAATGTATCAGACCTACCAACTCTGGTGGAGGGAAAACTGCTGTTCAGGAAAAAAAGAAGATACTTCAGAAACACTCTTTCCTCTACCAAGTCCTATTTGCTGTAGGTGCACTTGTTCATGATGATATCGGTGGGAGTTACACAGCCCTAGTAGTGAGAGAGTCTAGTCTTCATGCCAAGAACATCTTACAACAACAATCTGCTGAAGGAACTCAGAAGGCTGTACGACATTTGTTGGGGGGGGGGGAATTGTCAGCACCTGATGCAGGGTTTTGACCTGAATGATCAATAATTCCACCCCCGCCCCCACTCCCCACACAGATGCTGCTTGGCTTGCAAAGATTGCTCCATCAGATTGTTTCCAGCATCTGCAGGCTTTTGCGTTTAGCTATGATAGACTTTGAACCAATCTGGCAGCTCAAAAGTACATCGTGGACCATCAGCAGAAGCAGAAATGTACTCCGTCACAATATACACATAATGCTGGAGGAACTCAGTCCAGGTGAAGGGTCTCCACCGGAAACCCTGACTGTTTACTCTTTACTGTAGATGCTGCCTGGCCTGCTGGCTTCCTCCAGCATGTTCTATGCTTTGCTTTGGATTTCCAGCATCTGCAGGCTTTCTCGTTTTTGTCCATCACAATATGCTGTTTCATTGCCCAGCATATCCCTTGATTGATCTTTACTATCAAGCCAGGGGATCAATGCTGATTTGGATTTGGGAACAGCTTCTTTCCAACTGTGATAAGACTGCTGAACAGATCCTGACCCAGAACTGGGCCGTACCCTCCAAATATCCGGAACTGCCTTTTGGTTTTTTTGTACTACCTTACGTTCCATTTTTCTATTTTCTATTTATGATTTATAATTTAAATTTTTAATATTTACTATCGATTTGTAATCCAGGGAGCGGGAAGCACAGAATCAAATATCGCTATGATGATTGTACGTTCTAGTATCAATTGATTGGCGACAATAAAGTATAAAGTATAAAAGCATTTAATCAGGAGTGCAGAGGGATACCTAGGGGAAGCATCAGGGGTACTTAGGAATCAGGTGCCAAACAGATGAAGCTGGAACACAGAACTACATCTGAGCTAAACAGCAAAACCAACTTCCAGTAAGTGAAGCACTGCCACATCTGCCTGCGAAAGGTGAAAAGCAATTTAAAAACTTATGGGAAGAGGCGGCTTCAGGGACAACCCAATCCTCAATCAAAGCAAGCACTCGGCACTGGAATACTGAAGACAAGGGTGAGGCATTTACAGACGTGTTTTGTCTCGGATTTTCCTGACATCACCACTCTCACAGAAACCAGTTTTCAGCCAATTCGATTCACAAGAACCATACAACTGACAGCAGGTTCTTCAGCCCACTGAGTCAGCACCAACTATCAAGCACCCATTTATACTAACCCCACCCCAATGTTATTCATCCCGCCTTCCCAACAACTCCTCCCAGATTCTACCGCTCACCTACGCAAGGAACTGTTTACGGCGATCACCAATCCGCGTGTCACTGGGAAGTGGGAGGAAACTGTAAACCCCCGCGGTCAGAGGGAGAAGGTCAGACGCCATTAGATGTCAGGATCGAACCCAGTTGCCGGGACTGTGAGGCAGCAGTTTCATTTTTTTAGCTGTTTCACTTTACTGCTGGTTCACTCCTGACAGCATACACTGGATAACGGCAAAGGCTGTGGGACTAGACAACTTCCTGACTGTAGCATTGGAATCGTGAGTTCCCAGACTACCCAGGACTCAAGTCAAGCTCTTCCAATGCAGTCACAACACCGACATCTACTCAATCATGTGGAAAATTGCCCAGACATGTCCTGTTCACAAAAGAAACATGAGAAATCCAGTCTGGCTAAACAACATTCTGTCAGCCTTTGTCCCATCACAGGCAAAGTAATAGGATGTATCGACAGAAGTTCTCTCAGCTGCTGATGATTGCACAATGTTCAGTTTCCGAAAATAAGGCAGCCTATCCCCAAATGGAGCAAAACCATGACAACATTCAGGCATGGCTTGGTATGTGGCAATATGTACCACAAATGTAAGAAAAACAGTGGTAGCCCAGTATTATGTGCATTACACATTAACCAGATGAGTAAAGATTACAGTTCTGATCTTTTCCAAGATAGATACAGTAGTTCTGGTATAACGTCTGTTTCCATAGCGCCAATTGGATATAACACAATGAATAAATTAAAGACATTGTTTATGTTACACAGGCGGAATTGATTTTAACAAAATTTTGATCAGGAACTGGAGAACTATTTAGGAGGTACTTTGGAAATAAAACAGGCAGAAAAGACAATTAAAGTAGTCTTAGAAAATAAATGCTTCCAGGTAACCTCTCCCAGCAATCAGACACCATTGTCTCTTAAAATGTAAAGGTTGCCAGTCCTTTGTTTTAAAGGTCCTGATAAAGGGTCTCAGCCTGAAACTTTCACTGTATCCTCCCCTCCATAGATTTTGCCTGACTTGATGGTTTCCTCCAACATTTTGTGTGTGTTGCTGTCTGTTTAACTGTGTGAGAGCATTTAAAAAAATACTTTGGAAATTGACAAGCTTTTATTAAAACTTGTGCAATGATATGCTATTTAACAATGTAACATGCAGCTTTTAGTATTTTGAGCTTGCAGTAACTAAGTAAACATATAGCTATTAAAAACACTTTTGGTTTTGAAAATGCTGCGTGAAAATATATCTTTTTATTCTGATTCTGAAACTCTCTAGCCCTTAATCCCCATTATCATATAGACACGATTATTTTTATAACACCATTTCTATAACACAAGGTTTCTATTTTGTTTTAGCAGAACTACCTGTAGTACCATGATCCTCAGTGAGTAGATGGGGCCTCGACTGAACATTGTTTCAAAAGAAGTTACCTCAGAAACCGCTATGCCCGAGACTGCAATAAACTGCAGCTGAGCACATCACAAAACCCAGCCTTTCCTCCAGGGACTCTTGTGCACACTTCTTTCTGCCTCAATAAAGCGGCCAAGGTAATCAAAGACTTCTCCCGTCATGCAGGGGATGCAGAAGCATAAAAGCACGTATCACTTGGTTCAAGGACAGCTTCTGGACTGCTAAGAGTATTGAACTGAATTCTTGTGCATTAAGGTGGACTATCGATCTCACAGTTCACCTCATCGGGACCTTGCACCTTATCGTCTGCCTGCACTGCACTGTCTCCATAACTGTAACACGATATTCTGCATTCTGTTATTGCTTTTCCTTGATGTACTGAAGTAATGAAATGATCTGCATGGATGGCTTGCAAAGCCAAGTTTATCACTGTACACCTGTACATATGTCAATTATAGCAGTTTCAAGTACTTTTCCAGTCCTGCACCATGAGCTGGTGTGTGTGTAAGTGTTGGAAGAAGATTTGAACGTATAATCTTCTCATATTTTATAGAAATCTTCTGAGCCGCAGGTAACTCAATAGATATAATCCAGGCCTGGACTAACAATCAAAACACATAATAGAACAGTTCTTTTCTAAGACAGTTTTTAAATGCAGTATTAGTATCTGAATGGCATGCCGCGGGGCAAGAAAAGTGGCAAGTCTAGTTTTGATCACAGGATCTCTGCTGTGTGGTTGTGACTATAAAGTGTTATTCTTTTCTGTGGCTGTGAGTCACGGGACTGGAAGATAGTTTTTAGAGGATAACAAACATAGAATCTAAAAATTGGCAAGGACTGGAAGTTATAGAATATATAACATTTTACATTATTCGATTCTTGATGGTGTAGGATTCAACCTGGCTCCTCATTTATTCCCACATGCTGATTTGATAGGCTAAATGGTTGCTGTAAATTCCACTTGGCGTAGGTGAATAGCAGGTGAACAGTGAATGGGGGAGGGAGGAGATGATGGGGATGCAAAAGGAAGAATGGGATTAATGTAGTTGGGTGCCTGATGGTCAGCAAGGATGTGATGGGCTGAAGGGCCTGTTCCCATTCTGTATGGCTCAATGGTTCCGCACTTGGGCAATGCACACAAAATGCTGGAAGAACTCAGCAGCACCTAAGGAGGGGAATAAACAGTTAATGTTTTGGGCCCATGCTACCTGATCTGCTGAGTTCCTACAGCATGTTGTATGTGTTGTTCACACTGTCTGTTAATCATTGTGCGCTGCTCACAATGATTTTCAGCATCTGCAGAATCTCCTGTGACTCCATACATGGGTACTGTTACAGTTTTCAACCACTAGGTGGTGCGACACATTATTGCTCCACTGGAATTGCGATGATGATGATATAGCTATAAAGCCCATTCTTTATGTTCAAATTTGACAGAAGTAATAAAGCAAAAATCAGCTTTTACTTTGTTGTAGAAATGAAGCCAAAAATTGTCACTGCATGTTGTGATGTGATGAGACTCACCTATTCCTGAAGGCTGCCTCTGGCAGTATGACACAAGGAAAGGGTGGAGCAGGAATGATCTGTCTGATACTTTGGCTAACCTGAGAGCTGTCACACTTGTCAAATTAGACAGTAGCCCATTGTGAAACATTGTTGGGGTGAGGTTGAAACTAAACAATAGTCAGAAGGAAGATGTGTGGAGTTGATGAAAACCCCTACATCTTGCTTCACAGAAGTAGATGGTTTAGAATAGATAATGAGATTAAGGATCAAGAATATGAGGTTAGGAACAAAATAAAAGTAGAAAGGAAAACAATATTAAGCAATATAGCATTTTTGAAAGTAGATACAGTAAATCACCAGATCCAATTAAACCACTTTAAGTGAACCACTTGAGAAAATGGTGGAGGCTCTGACTCTTTCTTTTGCTTTGGCTATGGACATGGTATTAATTTTTTTTTTAAGTGTCACCATTAATTCATTTACTGAGGTAGCCAAATAAAAATGTGGTTAGAATTATTTTTTACTTGGTCTTGGTTATTAAAAATACATATTATGATTTACTGAAGGAAACTCGATGTCATTTTCTCCTCAGTGGATTGTAAATTGGAGTAGATGGTTTGAAAATATGTCAAGAATGAGCTGCAGGGAAAATCAGTGGGGAATGTTATAGCTCTGTGGGGTGGTAAAGACACGATGGGCCAAATAGAGACATAACTTCATAGAGTTATACAATGCGGGAACACACCCTTCAGCCTAGCTCATCCATGCCAACCAAGCTGCCTAACTGAGGTAGTCCCACGGTTGGCCCACACCCCTCTAAACCTTTCCTATGCATGTATTATAAAAGCTCAGTCCTTTAATGGTAAAGGAGGTGGAGTATGCAATATGATTACCTCAAGATCAGTCTCAGTCCTGCTCACCTGAACTGGAACACCTAGTGATCAAATGCCACTCATTTTATCTGTCAAGGGGGTCTTCCACCATCGTCCTGGTAGTGGTGTACATTCCACCTCAGCCCAATGTCAGGCAAGCACTGGAGGAGCTGAGCACCATGATCAGGAGTCACGAAACAGTGCTCCCAGATGCCTTCCAGTCATGGCGGGGGGGGCGCAGATTTCAACCAAGCCAGCTTGAAGAAGTCTCTGAACAAACACCACCAACATATCACCTGTGGAACCAGAGGGGACAACACACTTGAATGCTTTACCAACAAGAAGAATGTTTACCATGCCATCCCACACCCGCACTTTGGGAAGTCTGATCCTCTGACATACAGGCAGAGACTATACTCAGGGCAGAGGTGGTGAGGACCAAGAAGGTGTGGTCAAGGAAGGCGGAGGAGCACTTATAGGGTTGCTTTGTGTCTAGTGGGCTGGACAATATTCAGGGATTCATCTGTAAATCTGAATGAATATGCCACCAGCTTCATCAAGACCTGTATGGATGAGTGTGTGCCTTCGAGAACATACGCAAGCCAGAAACCATTAATGAACCAGGAGATTTGTAGTCTGTCGAGGGCTAGATTTGTGGCATTCAAGACTGGTGATCCAGAACTACACAAGAAGTCCAGGTACAATCTACAGAAGGCTATTTTAAGAGTGGAAAAAAACCCAATTCCGATTGAAGTTAGAGATGGAATCGGATGCACATCAACTATGGCAGGGTTTGCTGGCCATTACTTCCTACAAGGTAAAACCTAACATCATGAATGGCTGTGATACTTCACTCCCAGACAAGCTCAATGCTTTTTATGCATGCTTTGAAAGGGATTCAAAGCACATTTATTATCAAAGGATGTATAAATTATACAATCTTGATATTTGTTAGCTTACATGCAGCCAAAGCAGGAAACCGGAAAGAACTCGATTAAAATTTTTTAAAAAGACCAAGTACCAATGTGCACAGAGAGAAAGAAACTAAACCACAAATTCTGAAAACAATAGAAGTGAGCAACAACAGCATTCTGAACCAAACTGAGTTCTTAGATCTAAGTCCATGGAACAGCCTAGAATTGGCCCAAAGCCTCGGTATTCAGTTCATCATATTAGTGGGGCAAACCGTTGCACAGTTCACAGACACGAAGTACAGCAGCCAGGGGCAGCCTCACAGCCTCACCATCATGGAGGGAGGAGCTCCCAGACTATCCGGGCCAGCGTTTAAATTGTCCGAACGTACCTCGCATTACAACCCAGGCTCCTCTGTGGGAAATCGCCCAGGGCCTAGACATGCCACCCAGTGATTTGCTTTGGGCTTAGATTTCACTGCTGAAGAAGCCGTACTTGATTTCTCCTAATCGACTCAGCAGTTACAGCAATCCACCCTCGCACCCGGGTTAGTTGGACGGGCATCAGAACTCCCTTGCTTCGTCTTCTCTTCTCTGAATCATTCTCTCTAACCAGCAAGGCTCCAACCCCAAGTGCGTCAATTTTGCAGTGCACCAGCAGGGCACATCTCTCGAATTTGCTTTGCCTTTTCTCACCTCTTCGCTGTTTGTGGTGCTAGTTAATCACAACTTACTTCTTAAAAAAGTGTTACTAGTAATGCTTTTTTATTGAATTTCTTTACTTTCAAACTATCACCAAGCTATCACATGCATTCGATAGTACCATCTTCAACTGGGACGTTTCTTGAATCAAACTACACCCATGCAAATCCCTGCAGCGTCTGGTGACCCTGTGATCTCTGTCTTGGAGACCGACATCAGAATATCTTTCAAGGGGGTGAACCCTCGGAAAGCATGAGGCTCTGATGGTGTAGCTGGAAGGGCATTGAAAACTTGTGCCAACCAACTAGCGGAAAGTTCAAGGACATCTTCAATCTCTCACTGCAGCAGCTGAAGGTTCCCACCTGCTTCAAATGGGCGACAATCTTACCAGTGCCCAGGAAGAGGAGAGTGAGCTGCCTCAATGAATATTGCCCAGCTGCACTCGTATCCACTGTGATGAAGTGCTTTAAGAGGTTAGTCATGGCCAGAATCAACTGCTGCACAAGCAGGGACCTGGACCTGCTGCAATTTGCCACAGCAGGTCTAGTTATGCAATCTCAGTGGATTTCTACTCAGTCTTGAATCACCTGGACAATAGTAATACCTATGTCAGGCTGCTGTTTATTGATGACAACTCAGTATTCAACACAATCGTTCCCTCAGTTCAAACGAACAAGCTCCAAAACCTGGACCTCTGTTCCTCCCCCTGCAAATGGATCCTTGACTTCTTCTTCGGGAGACAGTGCAGATCGGAAATAACACCTCCTCTTTGTTGACAATCAGTGCTAGTGCACCTCAAGCCTGTGTGCTCAGCCCACTGCTCTACTTTCTCTACAACTGTGTGGCAAGGCACAGCTCAATGTAGGCACCATCTATGTTTGTCAATGGCACAACTATTGGCAGAATTTCAGATGGAGATGAGGAGGCTTACAGGAGCAAGATAGATCATTTGGTTGAGTGGTGTCGCAACAACAACCTTGCACTCAATGTCAGTAAGACCAAGAAGTTGACTGTGGACTTCAAGAAGTGGAAGTTGAGGGAACACACACTGGTCTTCATCGAAGGATCACCAGTTGAAAGGGTGAGCAGTTTCAAGTTCCTGGGAGTTAACATCTCTGAAGATCTGTCCTGGGTTCAACATATTGATGCACTTACAAAGAAGGCACAACAGTGACTAAATTTCACTAGGAATTTGAGGAGACTTGGTATGTCACCAAAGACTCTCACATATTTTTACAGCTGTACTGTGGAGAGCATTCTAACTGATTGCTTCACTGTCTGGTACAAAGGGGTCAGTGCACAGGATCAGAAAAAGCTGCAGAGGGTTGTAAACTTTGCCAGGCCCATCTTGGGCACTCGCCTGCCCAGCATCAAGGGCATCTTCAGAAGGCGATGACTCAAAAAGGCAGCATCTATCATTAAGGACCCCCATCACCCATCAAGGAGAAGGTACAGGAGCCTAAAAACACACATTCAACATTCCAGGAACAGCTTCTTCCCCTCCGTCATCAGATTTCCGAATGGACAATGAACCTGTGAGTATTATCTCACTGTTTTTCTCTCATTTTGCATTACACGTTTGATTAAATTTTTAAATATATATTTCTTATTTAATTTATAGTACTTTATTATTTTGCATTGCAATATACTGCTGCTGCAAAACAATAAATTTCATGACATATGCCAGTGATAGTAAACCTAATTCTGACTCTAATTATCCAAATATCTTTTAAATGCCATAATTGTACGCACCTCTACAGCTCATTCCAGATACTCACTGCTGCCTCTCTGAAAAAAATGCCCCTCATGTTCCTTTTAAAACTTTCCTCTCTTATTTTAAACCAATGTAATTTAATTTTGGACTCCACTATCCTGGAGAAAAGACTCTGGCTATTCTACGCTCCTCATGATTTTATAAACTTCTATAAGGTCACCTTGTAGAAGCAGCTGAATTATGGTTCTACAGGAGAATGTTAAAATATCATGGACCACACACACATCAAATGAAGAAGTTCTCAGAAGAGCCCAAGGAGTTCGATCACTCATACCAACAATAAGACAGTAAGAGAAAGACAGCTCAGATTCCTTGGACACATCATGCAGAAAGATGAACTAGAAAGACTCAAACTCTCTGGAAAGATCGAGGGGAGCAAACCTAGAGGAAGACCTCGGCTTATGTACATCAAAAGCCTAGCCAGGTGGCTACACATCGAGGAAATGGAAGTCATCCAAAGAAAGAGGGATAGATCAGAGATTAAGGGAACTAGGGCTTTACTCTTTGGAGAGAAGGAGGATGAGAGGAGACATGATAGAGGTATACGAGATATTAAGAGGAATAGAAAGAGTGGACAGCCAGTGCCTCTTCCCTAGGGCACCACTGCTCAGTACAAGAGGATATAGCTTTAAGGTAAGGGGTGGGAAGTTCAAGGGGGATATTAGAGGAAGGTTTTTTACTCAGAGAGTGGCTGGTGCATGGAATGCACTGCCTGAGTCAGTGGTGGAGGCAAATACACTAGTGAAATTTAAGAGACTACTAGACAGGTATATGGAGGAATTTAAGGTGGGGGGTTATACGGGAGGCAGGGTTTTCGGGTCGGCACAACATTGTGAGCCGAAGGGCCTGTACTGTGCTGTACTGTTCTATGTTCTATGTTCTATCTATATGGAAAACCATGGTCACCAGCGTCCGCATCGGATATGGTACCTAGACAGACAGACAGATATAAGGTCACCAGTCAGTCTCCTGCACTTCAGGGAATTATGTCTGAGCCTGTTCAGCCTCTCCTTATAAGCAAGCCTCCAGTCCCAGTAATGTCCACATAAATATTTTAATGATATCTAGTTTAATGATATCCCTATGTGGGATGACCAGAACTGTATGCCGTACTCCAAATGTGGTCTTACCAAGGTCTTGTAAGTGGTCTTCTCCTATGCTGGGAGGATATATGGAAACATATGAACTTTTGCACTGATTTTTTTATTCCTCACAACTGAAATTCAGTTCTTTTGCCCATATTTGAACCAATACTGTACTAAGGTCTAATGAGGTTTTACAGCTCTGAGGTTATTGGTAAATATCAATCCTTAGGACTATTGATAATGTCAACTTTTACTTACTGACATGCGAATGAGCTGCCTTGTAATTTTGGGAAGGATCAGATTTTAGTGGTTGTGACACGAAGATTGGAGGAGCTGCGGATAGTGCAGAGGGTGTCTTAGATTACAGAGTGATATCGATGTGATGGTGAAATGGGCTGACAAGTGCCACATTGAGTTCTATGAGGTAAATGTGAGGTGATGCATTTTGCGAGTGCTAATGCAACTAGGATATATACTATTAATGATAGGGTCTCAGAGAGCACTGATAAGTAGAGGAGGGACCTTGGAGTACAAGTTCAAAGACTATTGAAGTTGGCAGCACAGCTAGATAATGTGGTTAGGAAGGTATATGAGATACTGACATTCATTAGCTGGTTATTGAATACAGAAGCAGGGAAGGAATGCTCAACTTTATAAAATTTTGGTTAGGTCTTCTCTACATGCACTTCTGGGATACACACTCTAGGAGCAATGTGACACTGAAGAGAGTGCAGAGGAGAATCTCCAGGATGCTGCTTGAGATTGAGCAAACACGAGGAAATCTGCAGATGCTGGAAATTCAAGCCACACACATCAAGGTTGCTGGTGAACGCAGCAGGCCAGGCAGCATCTCTAGGAAGAGGTACAGTCAATGTTTCAGGCCTAGACCCTTCGTCAGATTCAATCTTCGTGAGATTGAGCATTTCAGTTATGCGGAGAGGCTTGAGAAACTATTCACCCTGGAGGAGAGAGGCAAGGAGAGGACATGATTAAAATTATGAGAGGGTATAGACAGGATAGACTGCAGCAAAAAAATCCCCACATCAAAGATAGATAAAGCAAGAGGACATAGGAAGAGTTTCAGAGGGCATCTGGAGAGTTTTCTTTTCCACCTGGAGCATAGTAATCACAGAGCTGGGGAAATTGGGTCATTGACAGCATTTAAGAAGCCTCCTGGTCAACACTTGAACTGCTTAGGCATAACAGGCTATGGGCCAAAAATTAGAAGATGGATTTATTTCAGATGGGGCCACTGGTTGGAATGAATGTGCTGGGCTGAATGGCCTGTTTTCATGTTGTATGTCTCTATGTCATGATAACTGGTAAGCTTTCTGATTGATGGGTACGTGCCAGTTGTTCAGCTGCAGTGGGGCAGCCTGGCCAGAGATACTGCTTTAGAAGCATTTTGGCACCACAGCCCGAATGTTCGAGGACATTTGCCTTGTTTTGTGCACTTGCAGTCTTGTAATACTGAGTGGAGTGAATTGAATTGGCTGAAGATGGTGGATATCCTGGCAATTTTTCTATGATTCAGCTCTTCTGATTGACAGTAATTTCAAACACTATTTATTATTATTATTATTATTAATAACATGACGTCTTCCTTTTACTGCTAGTAATTAAATATCCACCATCACTCATGATTGATGTAACAAGACAACAGAGGCTTGAATTAATCTTTTGGTTATAGAATGTCTTATCTTTATCCGTAGCATGCTGCTTCCATTGTTTCCTGTGCACGTAGCCCTGTGTTGTAACTTCACCATGTTGGGAGCTCATTTTAAGGAAGGCCTAATGTTACTCCTGGCAATCTGTACAACATGCCTCACTGAACCAGGGTCCATGCCTAAGCTTGTTGTTAATGCCGTGAGGAGTATTTTGGGCCATAAATCAGAAACAGCTTTATTATCACTGACATTAGCTGTGCAATTTGCTGCATCGTGCCAGCGGTATTGCAGGAAAAACAAATTACTCTAAGCTACAATAAAAATAAATAAGTCAACAGTGCAAGAGAGGAATAGTGAGGTAGTGTTCATGGGTTCATGGGCCATTCAGAAATCTAACAGCAGAGGGAAAGAAGCTATTCCTAAAATGTTGAGTGTGGGTCTTCAGGCTCCTGTACCTCCTCCCTGTTGGTAGTAATGAGGAAAGGTGAAGGTCTTCAATGATGGATGCCACCTTCTTGAGGTGCTACCTTTTGAAGATGTCCTCATTGATGGGTTATGGATAGTGGTGGAATACATTCCTACAATATGATGTTACAAGATATTTCATGATTCCCATTTTGAGTCATTGGGTCACCTATTAATTTATCCCATTTAAAATCCACAGACACATTGGAAGAAGCTTTTTGTATGAAAAGCAATTTTGATTCGACAAGAACCGTGCAGTGTTCATTCCTTTCAATACTGTCATGAACAGATGATTCTTTGATAAGTAGATTGATGAGAACAAGCTCAGGTTTCACCTTTCTGCTTTGTAGTTTACTAGCCTCTGGCCTAGTTTGGCAGCAATAGCTTTAGGATAGCCATCTTAGCCTGTGATGGGGCTATCAAATGATCAGAGCTTCTTAAGAAAGGAGTAATTTTTAAATCTATTTTTAATTGAACCATAAATTACAAAAAAAATCAGCACCAGAAGAAAAATGTGAAAGCATTTCCATGGTGTATCACCAGGCTCATCTTGATTTTAAAGAAATGAGTAAACCTGTGAGCCTGGCTTGATGTACAGCATCTTCATTATTCTGATTTCCAAATCAAGATTCCAAGAGCATTAGTTAAAAAGATACATCCAGTTTATACAGTATTTGCTTTGTAAAGGAGAAACTTTTCTTCAAAGAGATGCAAGTTATTTTTTCCTCTTGTACTGTAACCTGTTGGCTCATGAAGGATTCGGCACCAGTTCAGTCTGCACAGCTGTTTGCTTAGCAGTATGAAATTCAATAACCTAGAAGTTGTAAAAACCAACCAAACTAAGACATATTGAGACTATCAAATTATCATTGTCTTCTCTGATAAATGGGATTTAGGATATCTTCTTCTGGTTTTCTGGTCTAGAAATGACTAATGAACCCATTGTGGGGTCCTTAGACTGTTCTACAGATGGGGAAGTAAAAGGCTGATGGAGAGGTGCAAGGACAGTTGTTGAAGTGACGCACATCTTTCACCACCTGTGCAGGGGATCTCTGTTCTCCTAACACAAGCCTTGAGTTCCACAACATCATCACAAAAGCTGCCGACTGCACACTATTTTGTATACTTTACCTATTTGGTGTTGGAGGCAGTTGAGAAAAGATTCACAGGGAATTCATAATTCCTGCGTTGAGAGGATTGCATTAATTAAGAGAAGCTAGATAGGGCTCTATTTTTTAGAGCTTGGACGAATGAGGAGTGATTTTATTGAGACCTACAAGATCTGAAGTGGGCTGACGGGGTAGATGCTGAGATGTTTTCAGTTGCAGGAGAGTCTCAAAATAGGGGACACGGTTACAAGATAAGGGAGTAGTCATTGAAAGCAGAGGTCCATAGACATCTTCTTGTTTTTAAATGCAGAGGGTGGTGAACCTCTGGAATTCTCAACCCCAGAGTGTTGTGAAGGCAGTATTTAAGGTGGAACTTCATCACTGTGTTGCAATTCTTCTCGAGGGCTTTGAGCACATCCCTGAATCTTGGTCTGCCTGGCAATTTCCTCCCACTTCAGAGCTCAGGACAGGGTGTTAGGTCCGTGAAAATGACAAGGCCAGTCCAGTACAACCAGAAGAGAGTAACTAGGATCTTACCGTTTGAGATGCTGAGCTGCAACAGGTCACTGAAAATCTCTGGCACTTTAAATAATTGTTTTTTTTTTGAGGCACCGTGCTGAAGTTTCTTTTGCTTTATTGATAAACTTCTAGAGCTCTGGAATGAAGTCCATTCTACAATGCAGCATTAGAAAAATAAACATTTGCAAATTCATCAGGAACACAGCCAGATACCATCAGCTCTCATATGCTTGGCACTGTCTGCAACTTCTGCAGCCAGACTGTGTATGCATAATTCAACAACTTGACTTCAAAAGTTGATTAATCATTATTAAACCTAATCATAAGATACAACACTGTGCAAATCTGTTAATGGACCAAGTAACCCATAACATTACTATTATGAATTTGTGTAGTCTGTGTAAATAGTAATTACTATAACTAATTCACAATTAACAATTTCACAATGAGGGCAAGGTTAAAAGTTAGTGTATTTCTAATGAAGTAAAAATTTAGAGTTATACCAGTAGAGTCAGACCAAGAGAAACTAAATCCAAGTCTTATTATAGGCACAAAGTTGAAGCTTCACTCATACATATATTTGTATCATAGTGTGTGAAATGGGACTAGCTTAACAACTTCACGTAGACTGATTTTGTTTAACTGAAATTCTATTTATGCATGGAAATTATGTGCAGGGTTAGATTGGAGGTTGTAGCACATTGGAACATTAAACCTCATGCCAAAACCAATGCAGCACAGTACAGGCCCTTTGGCCCACAAATTTGTGCCAACTTTTTAACTTACTCCAAGATCAACCTAACCCTTCCCTCATGCAAAGCCCTCCATTTTTCTTTCATCCATGTGCCTATCTAAGAGATTCTTCAATGTCCTTACTGTGACTGCCTCTGTCACCACCCCTTGACAGTGTACTCCATGTATTCACCACTCTCTGTGCAAAAATTTACTGCTGACATCCCTTCTGTACTTTCCTCCAATCACCTTAAAATTAAGCCCACTAATATTAGCCATTTCGACACTGGGAAAAGGGCACTGACTGTCTGTACTATCAATGATTCACATAATTTTATACATCTCTATTAAGTCACCTCTCCTCCTTCACTCCAAAGAGAAAAGACCGAACTCACTCAGCCTTTCCTTGGAAGACACGCTCTCTAATCCAGGTAGCATCGTGATAAATCTCTTCCGCACCCTCTCTAAAGTTCCATATCCTTTTCTATAATGAGGCAAACAGAACTGAACACAGTACTCCGTGTGGCCTAACCAGAGATGCACAGAGCTGCAGCATTACCTTTCAGCTCTTGAATTCAACCCACTACTAATGAAAGCCAACACACCATATGCCTTCTTAACCACCCTATCAACTTGAGCTGCAACCTTGAGGGAACTATGGCAATGTTCCCCAAGAACCCCCTGTTCCTCCACACTGTGAAGAATTCTGCCCTTAATTCTGTACTCTGTGTTCAGGTCCAACCTTCAAAATGCATCACTTCACACTTCTCTGTATTGAATTCCAGCTGCCACTTTTCAGCCCAGTTCTGCAATCTGTCATTGTAACCAATGACAACCTTCAAGTAATGCGATCACTCGAGCCAAGTATGACGTTCTCCTAAGCGGTTGTCAGCGGATTCTCTTAATGGAGAATGCCTGTGTGAGACTTTGTTTAATGTGGGAGGCTGATGCATAGGTGGCTACCACACAGCTCTTGACAGATCAGGCTCATTGTCCAGTGACAGGGAATGCAAGATGACTGGAGACTCTTCACTGCTGCAGCCTTTCCCCACCCTCACTGTCAATGTACTGTGTACCATCAGCTTCTGCCAGCTCCAGCCTTGAGGTCTTGGTTGGATCACCCTTCTTCTGGAATCTCCCCCTTGAGTTTACCACTAGCAGCCAAGTGGCTAAACGCCACAAAAGATTGCTGTCAGGATCTCAGGAACTCAGAAGCCTCTTCACCACGACAGTGTGACAAACCTTGGAGAAGCCAACTGCCTTCTACACTATCCATAACACCACCAACCTTTGTGTTATCTGCAAACTTACTAACCCACCCTTCCACTTACTCATCCAAGTCATTTATGAAAATCACAAAAAGCAGAGGTCGCGGAACAGATCCCTGTAGAACACTAATAATCACTGGCCTCAGCCTTTTATGGAAAATTCTGAATTGATGCAACCACATTTAACCCCAATTCTTATCCACAGTCCTCGTTCACTCATCAAACCAGCTGGGCTTAAATCAGCACCTAGCTTTTATTCTCGCTGCCTACGTTTTTAACTTGTTGGCTATTATGTCTAGTTTCTGTTCTCTTTTTTTTCAGCCCCTGATGGCTTGTTATCTTACAGGCCATTATTAAAGTTATTGTTCACCGCTGCTCTGCTTTTGAGTCAAGCCTCCTCTACATTTCCTGGCAGGTTTACTTTGGGGAACCTTGTCAAATGCCTTATTAAAATCCAGACACACAACGTGCACTGCTCTAACTTCTTCAATTTGTTTTGTCGCTTTCTCGAACAATTCAATCAGGATCATGAGGCACGATCGGCCTCTCACAAAGCCATGTTGACTATCCCTAATCAGATTAAGTTTCTCCAAATATTCATAAATCCTGTCTCCAATAGTTTGCTCACCACTAATGTAAGACACTCTGGTCTATAATTCCCAAGATTATAACTTTTAGATTTCTTGAGCATGGGCAAAAAATTTGCCAACATTTAATCTTCTGGCCAGTGAGGATGCAAAAATCATGGTCAAAGGCACAGCAATCTCTTCCCTCACTTTCTATATTAACCTGGGGTACAGTACATCCTGCCTGCCCCCCCACCTTTTAAAACATTATCTATCTTAATGTTTTTCAAAATTCCTGCACATCCTCTTTATTAACATCAACATTTTTCTATTAGGTTAGCCTGTTCTGTGCTGTCCTCACACTTATCAAGGACTCTCTCACTGGTGAATACTGAAGCTAAATATTCATTAAGGACATCACCTACAGTACCTCCTCTGACTCTGGGCACGTTTCTTCTATTAACCTTGAACGGTCCCACCCTCAGTCTAGACATCTTCCAGTTCTTCATGTCCATGTGGAACGCCTTGGGTTTTTCCTTAATCCTATTCACCAAGGCCTTCTCATGTCCCCTTCTAGATCTGTTAAGTCCCTTCTTTAACTCTTTCTTGGCTACCTTATAATGCTCCAGAGCCATGTCTGATACTTGCTTTCTAAATCTCAAGAATGCTTCTTTCTTCCTTGTGACTAGAGGTTCCACATCTGGTAGGGTATAGTTCTTTCACCACACCATCCTTTCTCTGCCTCAATGGGACAAATCTATCCAGAATCCTATGCAAACACTCTCTAAACAACCTCCACATTTCCATTGCGCATTTCTGTTATGGAGAAGCAGATTCACAGATTCGGTGAGTGGGACAGAAGGCACTGATTACCCGTAAGCACATTAGCCATTTACTTACAAACAGTAAAACACCTGACCAGACATCTAAGTCAAAGTAAAACTCATCCAAGCCACCCTAAGTTACAAAAACTATGACACTAGGTATTCAGTAACTTCAAACTCAACAGGTACTTCGTTTAGTCTCCCCAAGCTACACAACCACAAATGTAGCATGCAACAAGCAGGCACTTAGCTAAGCTTTGTTTGTGCCCTCCTGTAGCTGCAGCACACTTTCCCGATGGTTCTTCAGCACTGGCTATCTTCAGTATGAAGATGATCCCCTGGAGACAAAGAAAAGAGACAAAGTCTCACACATGTGCTATTCTTATACCCCTGAAGCACCTGGAACCAGAAGTCAGTGCTGTGGCATGAAAGGCACCCAGTGGGAAAGAGCTGCTATATCCTTCCAATGAGCCAATCAATGACCAGCATGGCAGAAGCGGCTTTCAACCAGCAAGGAAGCTAACCCTTTACATTACAATTTCCCTGAGTTAATTTGTTTCCAATTTCTGCTCCCAAATTCCTGCCTAATAGCTTCATAATTCGCCCGCCAATTAAATACTTTTCCATTCGGTCTACTCCTATCCCTATCCAAGGCTATGATGAAGGTCAGGGAATTGTGGTCACCTACCAAGAGATCGGTCACCTGACCTGGGTCATTGTCTAGCACCTGATTCACTACATACTGAGTCAGGAATACTTCCTGGACACACCTACCAAATTCTGCCCCATCTGACCTTTTAGCACTAAGGAGCTGCCAAACAATATGAGGGAAGTTGAAGTCTCCCATGACAACAACCCTGCTATTCTTGCACTTTTCCAAAATCTGCCTTCTAGTCTGCTCCTCAATGTCCTTGTTGCTACTGAGGGTGGTTGTCTATGGAATACTCTCTATAGAGTGATTGCTCCCTTCCTGCTTCTGACTTCCACTCTCAGACTTCAAGATCTCACCATGTCAAAGAGCTTCTTCCACTTAAGTAGGTGAACCCTCATGGTACCTAGTGGAACTTCCAACCACAGGTTGGTAAATTGATTAGTCACTGCAAATTGCCCCTGGTGTATAGATGAGTGGTACCAGGTTGGGGATTTAGTGAGTGACAAGAATGTGGGGAGAATAAAATAGCATTAGTGGAAATTTAGTACTGATAACCAACATGGATTTGGTGGGCTGAAGAGCATGTTTTTTGCTCTGAGACTCAATGGCTCATAGCAATCATGATGTGACCCCAAGCTTTTGATTGATAAGTCTCACATAGATGAGAAAGAAGATACAATTAATCTGAATTTGATCCATCTAGGATGATTATAGCACTGCAATGCAGTATTCATCTTTTTAATAAATGATCATGCCCTCAATTACTCTGTCAGAATGTCTTCTCATATATTAATCATTCCTTGTTTGAAGAATTGCCTAATGTTAGTCATCAATGACTCTATAAGTTTGTCCTTCATGTAATGTATTATTCCTGAATTACTTTTCCACTTTCTCAAACAACCCTAAAGACTTCTTTAAGATTGTCTCTCAAATACATTCATCTGTGGTGAAGTATCCCGGTTTCTTCAGTCAAAGGGACAGCCTTGTACTTTTTCTCTGGTCTTCAATCAGCTCACTGCCGCAAATGGAGTTTCCCATCTACTTCAAATCATATCAGTACCCAAGAAGATCAGGGTGATCTACCTCAATGATTATTGCTCAGTTGCACTGACATCTACTGTAATAAAGTGCTTTGAGAGGTTGGTTATTAGACCACAAGACGACCACAAGACATAGGAGCAGAATTAGGCCACTTGGCCCAATGACTCTGTTCCACCATTCCATCATGGCCAATTTATTATCCCTCTCAACCTAATACTCCTGCCTTCTCCCCATAACCTTTGATGCCCTAACTAACCAAGAACCTATCAACCTTTGCTTTAGATAGACTCAATTGTCTGGCTTCCACAACCATCTGTGGCAATGAATTCCACAGCTTCATCACCCTCTGGCTAAAGAAATTCTCTATTGTTTCTGTTCTATGGGCGTCCCTCTATTCTGAGTCTATGCCATCTGTTCTGAGATTCACCCACTATAGGAAACATCCTCTCCACATCCACTCTGTCTAGGCCTTTCAATATTCAATAGGTTTCAATGAGATCCTCCTTTATTCTTCTAAACTTCAGTGAGTACAGGCCCAGAACCACTGAATGCTCCTCATATGTTAACCCTTTCATTCCCATAATCATTCTCGTGACCCTCTTCTGAACCCTCTCCATTACCAGAATGTGGGCCCCAAACTGCTCAAAATGCACTAAGTGTGATCTAACCAATGACTCATAAAGCCTCAGCATCCTGGCTCTTATATTCTATCCCTCTCAAAAGGAATGCTAACATTGTATTTGCCTTCCTTAGCACTGACTCAACCTGCAAGCTAGTTTTTAGAAAATCCTGCACAACAGCTCCCAAGTTCCTTTGCACCTCTGAATTTTGAATTTTCAAAGGTTTCAAAGGTACAATTTAATGTCACAGAAATGTATACAGTAACAGCCTGAAATGCTTTTACTTCACAACTATCCACGAAAACAGAGGAGTGCCCCAAAGAATGAACGACAGTCAAATGCTAGAACCCCAAAGTCCCCCCCACCAGCTCCCACCTCCCGCGCGTAAGTGGCAGCAAGCAACAATCCCCCCTCCCCCCACCGGCAAAAAAAATTGGCATCCACCACCAAGCACTGAAGCGTGAGCAAAAGCAACAGTAAAGACACAGACTTGCAGTTACCCCAAAGACTACATTGTTCACCTGGCATTCGACATACCACAGGTTCCCTCTCTCTCTCACAGGAGAGAAAGAGGTATCTCTGCTTTCACAGTGAATGGGAGACATAACAAACAACTCGCTGGTTTATGATGTTAAAAGTCTGCCACGTCGCTTTTTTCGAGCTCTTTGCCCAAAGATCACAAGTCTCTGGACACAGAGCCGCAGATATTTGGACTTCTCCAATGACATATGGGTCTCCTGTCCTGACACCGACCCTCGATCCTTCTGTCTCTAGAGGCCCGAGATCCTAAATTTCCAAAGCCAAGGGGGGAATGTCAACCAAGCCGAATTCTTAAGCCGAACCCTTGGCGTACCGAACAACGGCCAGTCCTGAAACCTCGAGAGTGGGTCCCATTCCCGCAAAGAACCGTAGTTAGCTTGTAACTGCAGGTCAGGGTTTTCAAAAGAACCCTGAAAGGGAAAGATAAAGATATTTAACAAGCAAAGGAATCACCATTTAGTGTCATCATCACTTCGCCTCCGTCTTCAAATTTTCTGCCCGTTTAGAAAATGACCCATATATTCTTTCTACCAAAGTGCATGACCTTACACTTCTGACACTATATTCCATCTGCCACTTCCTTGCCCATTCTCCCAATCTGTCTATGCCCTTTTGCAGCTTCCCTGCTTCCTTAACACTACCTACCAATCTACCTATCTTTGTATCGTTTGCAAACTTGACCACAAAGCCATTAATTCCATCATTCAAATCGTTGGCATGTTACATGAAAAGAAGCAGTGGTCCCAATACTAACCCCTGAAAAGCACCACTTGTCACCAGCAGCCAACCAGAAAAGGAACCTTTTATTTCCCCTCTTTGCTTCCTGCCAATCAGCCAATGTTCTATCTATAATAGTATCTTTCCTGTAGTACCATGGGCTCTTACCTTGTTAAGCAGCCTCATGTGTAGCACCTTGTCAAAGGCCTTCTGAAAGTCCAACTAAACAACATCCACTGACTCCCCTTTGTCTATCCTGCCTGTTATTTCCTCAAAGGATTCAAACAGATTTGACAGTCAAGATTTCCCCTTAAGGAAGCTATGCTGAATTTGGCCCACGAAGCATATGTAAGGCTCCTTTTCATTGACTACAGCTCTGCCTTTAATACCATCATTGCAAAAAACTGATTCCTAGGCTCCAGAACCTGGGCCGTAGCACTCAGATGGGCAGCTGGATCTTCAACTTCCTCACAGACAGGACCCAGGCTGTAAAAATAGGGGACAAGCTTTCCTCTACAATCACTCTGAGCACCGGTGCCCCACAAGGCTGTGTACTCAGCCCCCTGCTGTACTCACTGTACACCCATGACTGTGTACCCAAGTTTCCATCGAACTCAATATATAAGTTTGCTGACGACACCACAATTGTAGGCCGTATCTCGGGTAATGATGAGTTTGAGTACCGAGAGGAAATTAAGAACCTGGTGGCATGGTGCAAAGACAGTAACCTATCCCTCAACGTCAGCAAGACGAAGGAATTGGTTGTTGACTTCAGAAGGAGTAGTGGACCGCATGACCCAATTTACAACGGTAGTGTGCAAGTGGAACAGGTCAAAAGCTTTAAGTTCCTTGGGGTCAATATCACAAATGACCTGACTTGGTCCAACCAAGCAGAGTCCACTGCCAAGAGGGCCTACCAGCACCTTTACTTCCTGAGAAAACTAAAGAAATTTGGCCTGTCCCCTAAAACCCTCACTAATTTTTATAGATGCACCGTAGAATGCATTCTTCTAGGGTGCATCACAACCTGGTATGGAAGTTGTCCTGTCCAAGACCGGAAGAAGCTGCAAAAGATCATGAACATGGCACAGCACATCACACAAACCAATCTTCCATCCTTGGACTCACTTTACACTGCATGCTGTCGAAGCAGTGCTGCCAGGATAATCAAGGACACAACCCACCCAGCCAATACACTTTTCGTCCCTCTTCCCTCCGGGAGAAGGCTCAGGAGCTTGAAGACTCATACCGCCAGATTTGGGAACAGCTTCTATCCAACTGTGATAAGACTGCTGAATGGATCCTGTCCCAGATCTGGGCCGTAACCTCCAAATATCCGGACCTACCTCTCGGTTTTTTGCACTACCTTACTTTCACTTTTCTATTTTCTATTTATGATTTATAATTTAAATTTTTACTATTTGTTATCGTTTTGTACTCCAGGGAGCGCCAAGTGCAGAATCAGATATCGCTGTGATGATTGTACGCTCTAGTATCAATTGTTTGGCGACAATAAAGTAAAGTACCCCAAAAATCATCCTTAATTTCGGACTCCAACATCTTTGTAACCACTGAAGTGAGACTAACTAGCCTATAATTTCCTTTCTTCTGCCTCCCTCTCTTCTTAAAAAGTGGAGTGACATTTGCAGTTTTCCAGTCCTCTGGAACTATTCCAGAAACTAGTTATTCTTGAAAGATCATTACCAATGCCTACATAATCTCTTCAGCTACCTTTTTCAAAATCCTGGGATGCACATAGTCCACCTGGTCCAGGTGATTTACTGTATTTACCTTCAGACCTTTCAGCACCCCAATAACTTCCCCTTATTAATAGCAACTATACCCACTTCTGCTCCCTGACAGTCTCAAATTTCTGGTATCTTGAAAAAGTGAAGACTGGTGCAAATACTTACTCAGTTCATATCTCATCTTTTTTCCCCTCATGGCCAGAATCAATTCCTGCCTAAGCAAGAACCTGGATCACTACAATTTGCCTATCACCATAATAGGTCTACAGTGGATGCATCTCACTGGATCTCCACTTGGTCTTGGATCACCTGGACAAAGCCAGGTGATCCAAGACCAAGTGTCAAGACCACTATGTCAGGCTGCTGTTTATTGATTACAGATCAGTGTTCAACACCGTCATACCTTCAGTACTAATCAACAAACTCTAAAATCTGGGCCTTTGTACCTCCCTCTGCAAATGGATCCTTGACTTCCTCATCGGTAGGCTACAGTCAGTGGAGATCAGAAAAAAAAAATCTCCTTCTCGCTGACAATAAACACTGGCACATCTCATGGATATGTGCTTAGTCCATTGTTGCACTTGCTCTGCACCTGTGATTGCATGGATAGGCACAGTTCTATCACCAAAAAAAAATTTCCTAATGACACAAACTATTGTTGGCAAATGGTGACATGGAGTGAGATAGATCAGCTGGTTAAGTAGTGTCGTAATAAGAACCTTCACAGATATGCCATGGTGAGGATTCTAACTGGCTGCATCACTCTCAGGTAAGATGGGGTCACCGCACAGGAATGAAAAAAGCTAAAGAAAGATACAAAATCAGCCAGCTCCATCCTGGGCACCAGCCTCCCCAGCATCAAGGACATCTTTGAAAGATGATGCCTCAAAAAAAAGTGGCATCCATTATTAAGGACCCGCATCACCTAGAACATGCCCTCTTCTCATTGCTGCCATCAAAGACGAGGTACAGGAGCCTGAAGATACACACTCAACATTTTAGGAACAGCTTCTTCCCCTCTGCCATCAGATTCCTGAATGGACTATTATCTATCTATACTACCACACTATTTTATTTTCTTATTTGCTCTCTTTTTGCACTACTTATTTAAGTTAACTTCTTAAAATATATGTGTAGATTTCTTATTATAATTTGTAGTAATTTTATTATGTTTTGAAATGTACTGCTCCTGCAAATCAGTATATTTCAGAACATATGCCAGTGATAGTTACACGATTCTGATTCTTCTTGTACATTGTCCCTGTACCGCAATGATCTGGACTAAACATGATTCCCAGAACAAAACACATTACAGTTTGATAATACTTCTCAAACAATCCTTTTAGAAAATAAACATCTTAAGAAAGTATGATTGATATTGAGATTATTGCAGTGGAGTATTTTGTCTACCATATTGTGCTTTGAAGCTTAGGACTGGATGCAGAATAGAGATGAATAACTAAAGGGGTGACATGTTGGGCCATGGATTGCCTACCCTCTTCAATAATGAATCCACTTGGGTTATTGGGAGGTCCATTTATTTCCAAGAGAGAGAAGAACCATCCACAAGTTTATTGATATATCTTGTCCCAGATGGTAAGGCAATGCCCCGTACCATCATCAGCTGCTATCTCCTCCACCACCAGAAGTGATGGTGAGCTCAATTTTAACTATCAAAATTGTGTGAATATGAATTGCATGGAAAACTAAAATATTTTTAAAATATATCAAATTAACTAAAATATATCAAATCTACGGTGCTTATATTTTAATGGAGGACAGGACCGGTTCATTTAAATATGCAGAACTCAAGGGGAATTGAGTTTCCCAAAGGCTAAATTGCATTCTCTCTTACTCCTGCTCTATCTCCATGCAAATAACAGAACCATAAAGACACCCATCAGCCTCTTTGCAAGGGGGACTAAACCAATTTTCTCTAACATAAACAAACTATTCTCTTTCTCCATCAGCTTTCATTTTCCGAACCATCAGTTAAACCTATGTCTACCTAACAGAATTCTGGCATGCCTCATTTCTCTTAAACATTGGAGATGGATTGGACAGGTGGCAAGAGGTGAGGCCAACTCCATCATCAAGACAGCACTTCATTGGACCCCTGAAGGGAGGAGGAAACAAGGGAGACTAAATACAACTTGATGCTGTACTGTAGAGGCAAAAATGAGGGCCCTGAGCCACACATGGGTACAATAGGCAAAGGACAGACAGGGATAGAGGACCTTCATTGCTGTCCTAAACTAACTCATTTCTCCTGGTATGCAAGGTTCTGTGATTCCAGATTCATTTTGAATAAAGGAAGCCACAAGCCTGACATGCTCTTGACAGAGCCAGTGAGGAGCAGGCAGAGGGACAGACAACAATGCTTATTACAAGGTTGGCCATAACTCCTGGAGTCTGCGAGGGCCAATGATACCCTTTAGTCATGAGGCTATGTAGCCTCTTATAAGAATATTTACATCTCACCAAGTGATAAAGATCTGTGTAAGCCATTTCTTAGAGATATGCCTTATGTAGCAAATGTAGCCTATGTAGCATATGTAGCCTCACTGTATCCAACAGATCACTGACTGATAGATTCAAAAGACAAATAGATTTATTTCAAGCAGAAAGACTTCATTATTTTGAAAAGGTGACATAAATCTCATTGCATCATGACTCTGTAAGTGGCACTCACATAATCAAGAGGGTACTTTAGATTCTCAAAATTTCTCAGAATCAAGAAAAGCTTTCAACTGACAAATTTGTGAAAGTTGATGCCAGATGTCACAAAAACAGCCATTCAATGATTGTTTCAGATAAAGCATGTAATTTTTTGGAGCATTATCTAATGAAACATCCAAAATACATAAATGCCACAGAAGGAAGATTCAAAAAGGAACTTTTTGCCAGTGTAGAGCTTCCCTTGGTTATGCAAAGGTTCCATTCCAATGAACTGTCCATAAACTGAACTTCCTGTAGGTCATAAAAGAACAATTTCCCTCAAAATAGTAACTTGAAATTTTTATCCTCAACAGCCCTTGAGGACTCAATTGAAAAGTAAAGACTGGGGAAGGTGAATGCAAGTGATGTGAGTTGTTCTCAGCAAGAGAATGCCGATAAATCAAAGTTGCTGGTGAACACAGCAGGCCTGCTGCATTCACCAGCAACTTTGATTTGTGTTGCTTGAATTTCCAGCACCTGCAGAATTCCTGTTGAATGCCAATAAATATTCGTCTGAATGCAGGTTGGGTGCAATGAGGGTGGGTGCTCATTTGCTAATCAGAGAGAATATCTATTGACATTTTAGTGAAAGAAATTTTATTGAGAAGTGGTTTGGAGTTTTCAATGCTTGACCCTATCTTAAGTAGAGTCTGGAGAAGATATTGGTTTTTCATTGTTCCCTGGTGAAGAGATTCGAGTACAATACCTGAAAATCTGGGAGAATTTATGTAAAGTCAGATTTCTGTAAATCAGGTCTTCCATGAACCAGAGTCCCACTGTAGAAGTATATCAATGTACACCTGAATCAAAGCCTGGAATTATTGGAGAAAATAATAACATCATCAAATTGATTATAGTTTGCTGAACACTGAACTGTGAAAGGAGGTATGACTTTGTATGAGATGGCTTTAGCTAAACTAGGCCAGGAAGTAGAAAGTGCACATTCAGACACACCACCTCTAACTCCTATCAAACAGTCAGCAGAGGGACTTCCCATTGGATCCAAACTGAGTTCAAGACATTTGAAGGAATTTCTCCCATCACTTATAAGTCAGGTGTGTAGAACAGGTTACTCCTTGTACATGGGAAGGGTTATAAGCAGTGCTTTGACTAATACCCTTTTTTTTCTGCAGGTTCATTGAGCGGCCAAAGAGAAATGGAATTTGTTCTTCATTGTACAGGTGAGTCATGAATGGAACATGGATAATAAAGGGAACTATTATCGAGCTCAGCCATGAATCCTTGGATTAGTATCTTTTGATCCTGGCAACTACTATAATTTGTATTTTTTTTCTTTTGATCTTATCCTACTTCATCACCAAGTCAAGTCAAGTCAAGTCACATTTTATTGTCATTTCGACCATAACTGCTGGTACAGTACACAGTAAAAACGAGACAACGTTTTTCAGGACCATGGTGCTACATGAAACAATACAAAAAGTACACTGAACTACGTAAAACAACACAAAAACTACACTAGACTACAGACCTACCCAGGACTGCATAAAGTTCACAAAACAGTGCAGGCATTACAATAAATAATAAACAAGACAATAGGCACAGTAGAAGGTAGTAGTTTGGTGTCAGTCCAGGCTCTGGGTATTGAGGAGTCTGATGGCTTGGGGGAAGAAACTGTTACATAGTCTGGTCGTGAGAGCCTGAATGCTTTGCTGCCTTTTGCCAGGTGGCAGGAGGGAGAAGAGTTTTATGAGGGATGCATGGGGTCCTTCATAACGCTGTTTGCTTTGCGGATGCAGTGTGTGGTGTAAATGTCTGTAATGGCGGGAAGAGAGACCCTAATGATCTCAGCTGACCTCACTAACCGCTGCAGGATCTTGCGATCTGAGATGATGCAATTTCCGAACCAGGCAGTGATGTAATTAGGAAATTCAGGGTGAAGAACTTGTGCAAACTTCTTCTATCCAAATTTCCCATAAATGGCAACACTTTACTGATTTTGTACAGAAAACACAGAAAGAAATTAGAATTCTGTGTCCATTACTTGGAATTATTTTCCAAGGTCCTCTTTAGAAAAATGAAAATGCTGATCTTGTTGTATATCCTTACAGCCTGGCAATGGATAAAGCATGATTCCTTCTGTCTGTTTAAGTTATAATGGAACTAGGTCTGCTGCTAGAAAACACTTGCCAAAGTCACAATATTAAGCACAGTATTAGTTTCACTCCATATACTTATGGATTTAGCAATGAGCTTATAAATGTCACTGTGGTAAAATAGTAAATTACGTACACAATTTATATTGAATACAATAGTTAGTTGTTAATAAACTTACTAGGAAATCATTAGTGCAATCATTTTTGTATTCACTGTTGTGGTGAATCTATGTTAGGCTGACATAGCTTAAGTCTAGACATGCAATGAAAAACTATATTAAAAAGAAAATGTAATCTCTATAAATAACACCAGCTATTATTTTAATTAGGTAGATATGTGCTACTCTGAGAATTCAATGGAAAAAAAAAACAGAATCAAGACTAAAGCCAATACAACTGATTTTACTTTGATATCCTGTTTAAGGTCAGGAAAATAACGTTGAAAACTTCAATGCGAACAGCTCTTTTTAGGAGTGTATTCATACCGTTTCATATTTAATTTTATATATAGAGTGTCTTGGCCATGTACACTAGAGTGCTAGGGATAACTTAAGATCAGGTTCGCTGTGGCATAATGGTCATTAGCATCTGACATTAAATGTAGGACAACCTGAATTGGAAAAGGCTCTTAAAATGTAGTCGAAGATTTACAAAGGGAGACAATTCTTTTATTTATTTATTCTTGTATTTCTTGTACAGTCACCCCACACTTGACTGTAAATATTTCTTACAGGGTAGCATGAAGTAATGTTCAGAATGCAAGCTAAAATCAGGAGTACTAAAAAGGATCAAGTTCATGCTCAAGTTCAATTCATTGTCAATCAACCGTATACATGTATACCTCCAAATGAAACAACATTCCTCTGAACCAAGGTGCACAACACAGTACATATAGCTCACATGCACAGCACATAAAGTAACGTTACGACAAATAAATTAACATATAATCAGGTGCATTTACAGTATGACTCTAGTTACAAACTGAACGGTATAATGCTACTGGTGCTTCATACATGATGAGACATGAGTGGTGACAGGGAGTTCAGTGGTCTTGTGGCCTGTGGGAAGAAGCTGTTACCCATCTAATTGCCCTTGTCCTAATCCTACAGTATCTCCTGCCTGATAGTAGATCAGAATCAGAATCAGAATCCTTTATTATCGCCAAGTATGTGGACACATACAGGGAATTTGATGCCGGTTTCCCTGAGCTCTCGCTGTACAGAATCAAAAAGCAAACAAGACAATAGTGCAACTAATTGTGAACTATATACAATGAGGTATACGTGTGTATGTACAGGTGGACTTGGTTTATAGTAGACTAAAATTCAAGTGTTCAGAAGACTGATGGCATACGGAAAGAAACTGTTCTTGTACCTATTTGTCTTGGCATACAGTGCTATAAAGCGCCTACCAGAAGGAAGAAGTTGGAACAGGTGATGTCCAGGGTGTGATGGGTCTACAATGATGCTGCTTGCTCGCTTCCTGACTCTAGATGCATACAAGTCCTGGATCGAGGGCAGCTTCACACCAATAATCCACCAAGATGGTCACAAAGATTGTTGTACAGATGGGAGGTGTCATGAAGAATGCTAAGAACACAGCGCTCCTAATAAACATCCCTGATGGGTGGAAGTGAGACCCCGATAATCCTTTCAGCAGTCCTCACAATCCCTTGCAAGGACTTGCAGTCAGATGCCTTGCAATTCCCATATGAGATGGTGATGCAGCTGGTCGGGACACTCTCGATGGAGCTCCTGTAAAAACCAGTTAGAATGGGGCAGGGAGAGCTTTGTTCACCTCAATCGCTTCAGGAAGTTGAGATGCTGCTATGCCTTCTTGACCAAAAAGGTGGTGTGGAGAAACCAGGTAAGAACATGATGCGCACTCCCAGAAACTTGGTGCTCCTAACTCTCTCCACAGAGGAGCCATTTATGTGCAGTGGGTGTGGTCAACCTGCACCTTCCTAAAGTCTACAATCACCTCTTTGGTCTTGCACACGTTGACACTCAACTTGTTGTGCTCGCAGCATTCGACCAGCCGCTCTTCCCCCTCTCTGTATGCCGTCTCGTTATTATTGATGACGTTAACCACTGTTGTGTCATCAGCGAACTTGATGATGTTAACTATTCTCTATGAGTTCCTCTTATGATGTTTCTTCAAGGTGCCTTCTGAGTACCTAGAATAGGAACATGATCATTGCACAATGGAGCATATGGGCCACGAGAATCAAGTTGCCCTTTGGTCTGGACTTCCTCTGTGGAATGTGATTCAAGATGGCCTCATCTCAATTTTCATCTGTAGAAGGAGAAGATGGCGGCGCGACAGCAGCGTGCGCGGCCTCTCCGGTGAATGATAGCTGTAATCTGTCAAGTAGGGGACTGGGCACAATTCTGATTTGATGGAGATGGACGTGAGAGTACGGAGGAACATCTGGAAAACTTCTGAAATGCCCGCTTCACTGCCGCTGCTACTGTGTGGTAACCGGAATCTCCAGAGCAGAAGGCCCTGAATCCTCGGCTTTGCTTGTTTCAGCGGCCGGGGCTAGGTCAAAGACGCTCAGCAAAGGATGGCGCTTGGGAGGCTGTATCGGAGGGGCTGGTCGGAAGCTCGAAGTTTTCAGACGGACGGACTCAGTGTTGGCTGTGGTCGGCTGCTTCCAAGGCATCGGCAAGTTGATGGTGCCTGGAGGTTTATGCAGGAAGTTTCTCTCTTTTGCCGCCTGCTATTGGGGACTCAGGAGTCGCTTGACTCAGGGACTTTGAGATGTTTTTTACCATGCCCATGGTTTGTTCTTCATCAAATTATGGTATTGCTTTGCACTGCTGTAACTAGATGTTATAATTATGTGGTTTTGTCAGTGTTAGTCTTTGGTTTGTCCTGTTTTCTGTGACATCACTCCGGAGAAACATTGTATCATTTCTTAATGCATGTATGCATTTCTAAATGACAATAAAAGAGAACTGAGTGTTCTCATAATCATAATCTTTTATTGGCTTCATTTTCTGGGGAGGATGTTTAGAGGATGAACACATACCAGTGTCCTGAAAGGAATGTGGAAGAAGAGAGGATTGAAAGGAAGAATGAGTGAGTACGACACCATGGAATGAAGGAGTTAGAGAAACGAGTGGAAGTTCAGTGTCAGTGTATTGGTATACGTAAATGTCAGGATGACAGGTCATGTGTTGAGTCAGTGCCAATGAAATGATCAGCTGTGACTTGTGGAAGAAAGGAATTTTTGAGCTTGAAGATTGTTGAAACATGAAGTGATGATAATTGCAGCTGGGATTGACTTTGATGAGTAACTTAGATTTTACATTAATCTGAATAGCCTTGAGCTTGTTATTGGTTGTCTGTGAGGAAAATAATGCATTGAGGGTTTATGTGCTCATGGCTTGTATGCTGGGGCCTCCTCAAGAGTAGACACAACTCTTTCTATGGGCAAACCATCCACTGTTATGTCATTTAAGAACTTAAGAACAAGAAAAGTGTAATCAGCCCCTGGGACAGTTTCTGATCTTTAATTAGGTAGTGGATGACGGATTTGTAAATTGTATCCACCTCTATTAGCTCCAAATCTTTATATACTCTGTCTAGAAAAAAAACTATGTATTTATTTCAGATTTAACACTAATAATTATTTTATATATTCCGATTATGCTAAGTTTAATATTTCTATCACTTTTTGCATGAATTGCCCCAATCTAATTTTGTTTTCTTGCCGGTGACTCCACTAACGATGACAAAGTTTTTTTGCTCCCAATTCAGCAATTCCTTTCAAAATCCTACAAATCTCACCCAAACTACCTTTTTTTTCCTATTGAATGCAAATACAAATCTAATTTATGAACTCCACCCTCACAATCCAACTTCTACAGCCCTGAAGAATCATTTCGAAGAATCTGTGCTACTCTTTATAGGGCATTTTTTTCCTAAAATATAGTGCTTGGAACTGCCTTGGGTGTTGTATCATTGTAATAAAACTTTAAATATATATTCACTGTGTAATTAGAAAGGCTCTCATTTCATTAGGGTTTTTGATTTGTTTGTTTTTATATTTAGTCACAGTATTTAAGCAAAATATATCTGCTGGAAGCCTCTTTGGACCTTCACTGTTTCTAGTATTTCACCATTTAAAATAGTATGCAAATCCACCCATTTAAGAGATATCGTGTTTGAATTGGACTTATGCCCATTTTAAAAATTCAACTTAAACATTAAATTCATATTTCTTCCTCCTTAGCAAACTGAAATGCAGTTTTTCTGTAAAAAGCATAAATTCTTCCCCTTTACGTTTTAGTATCTGTAATTACATAAGGCATAAGCAAATCTTAGCTCAGTGTGATCTTTTGTCCATTTGACTTGTTGATATTGTGGTAAACCATGTATATAAGCTGTAACTGGGTTACCTGTCTGGACCCGCCCCTCTGCTGACTGCTCCTGTGGCTCCTCCCACAGTCCCCTGAATAAAGGCGATTGCGTCACTGCTCCTCCCTCAGTCCGGGGCAGATACTCAGCATGGACGTTAGACCATTTACTGCTAATAAAAGCCTTTCAGTATTTACTCTACTTCCAGTCTTTTGGAGTAATTGATAGTGCCTCAATTTTATTAACAGTAATTTTAAGGCATGGAACACATTCTGAGACCTGACAAGCTAGACCTCGACCTGCAAACACCTGAAGCCGGAGATGCTTTCGAACTCTGGCTGGCCTGCTTCAAATCATACCTAGAGGAGATTGAAGTGACCGAGTCCACCGCGAAGTGCAGAGTTCTCCTCTCCAGGGTCAGTCCATGGGTCTACTCAATGATTAGAGACCAGCTGAGCTATGACGGCGTGATGAGCGCTCTCAGAAGACAGTACCTGCAGCCGGTAAACACAGTCTATGCTCAACATCACTTAGCGACGCAGCAGCAGCAGCCCGGAGAGTTGAGCGCTGAGTTCATCCGGGCCCTAAAGACACTCGTGTGGACCTGCGATTGCCGGGGGCTGATGGCCGAAGAGCATGCGGAGCTCCTAGACGCTTTCGTCATGGGGACCAGGTCAGTGTATGTGTGCCAGCGGCTGCTGGAACACGCCGATCTTACCTTACGTTCGGGGACTGAGCTGGCCGACACACTGGAGACTGCTCTGCACAACTCTGACGCTCTCCAGGCACGCGATCTCCCGACGGCCTAGTGGTCGCCGCAGACCCCGAAACCCGCTGGTGAATCGACCACGGCTGCTGCCAGTCGCGAGTCTGCGAAGTGCTACTTCTGCAGACTCGAAAAGCACCCCCGGAAATGCTGCCCGGCCCGAGAAGCTACCTGCTCCAGCTGCGGAAAGAAGGAACACTTCGCCAAGGCCTGTAAGTCCTAACCGCGAGCAGGATAGAGCAGCGCCGCGTGCGAGGCATGGAGGTCGCCATCTTGCCTGCACGCCACCACCATGTGTGAGACATGGGGGTGGCCATCTTGGTCGGCGCCACCTCGCACCGCCTACAACCCACGGGTGCTCACGAGGCACCCCACCACGCCGGACCAAGACAGTGACTCAACTCTCACCTCCTGGACCCTCGACCACGCTCCCCACCAGCTCGCAAGGTCAATGATGGACATCCTGGTGGAGGGGCGCAGGACAAGCTGCCTGTTTAACACGGGCAGCATGGAGAGTTTTATCCACCCGGACACGGTGCAGCATTGCGGACTCACGATACAGCTGGTAAGTCACAGGTTCGCCATGGCTTCCGGATCGCATACAACAGACATCCGGGGGGGTGGGGGGGGGAGGGGTTGTGTAGCGACGCTCATGGTGCAGGGCACAGAATATCGAGACTTTACATTACTGGTCATGCCCCAACTGTGTGCCCCTGTGCTATTGGGGCTCAACTTCCAGAGCCACCTGAAAAGCGCGACAATGGGGTATGACGGGCCCCTCCCACCAATCACTGTCGGAAATCCTCAGTTTTGCAGGAATACGTCACATACCCCGCTACTGACTACACCCACACACCGACTCACACATCCCACTCAACACAATGTCAACAGCCACACTACGGACACCACTTGTAGCCTCTCCACCCTCAAGATCCCTCCCCCACCGCTGTTCGCCAACCTGACCCCTGACTGTAAACCTGTGGCAACTAAAAGCAGGAGGTACAGCGCGGGGGACAGAGCTTTCATTAAGTCGGAGGTGCAGCGGCTGCTCAGGGAGGGGGTCATTGAGGCAAGCACAAGTTCTTGGAGGGCCCAGGTGGTTGTTGTTCAGAACGGGGAGAAAAATAGGATGATCGTGGACTATAGCCAGACCATCAATAGGTTCACGCAGCTCGACGCGTACCCTCTACCCCGCATCGCGGATATGGTCAATCAGATAGCACAGTACAAGGTGTACTCGACCATAGACCTAAAATCCGCTTACCATCAGCTCCCCATCCACCGGGAGTACCGCCCTTACACTGTCTTCGAGGCGGACGGCAGGCCTTATCAATTCCTGCGCGTCCCCTTCGGTATCACGAATGGTGTATCTGTCTTCCAGAGGACAATGGATCGAATGGTGGACCAGTGCCAACTGAAGGCCACGTTCCGATATCTGGATAACATCACCATCTGCGGTCACGACCGGCAGGATCACGACAACAACCTCCAAAATTTTTTCCAAGCGGCCAAAGCTTTCAATCTCACCTATAACAAGGACAAGTGTGAGTTCGGAACCACCCGACTTGCTATCCTTGGGTGTGTCGTGGAGAACGGAGTCATTGGCCCTGACCCCAACCATATGCGCCCCCTGTTGGAATTCCCTCTTCCCAACACCCTCAGAGCCCTCAAAAGGTGCCTGGGCTTCTTTTCATATTACGCCCAATGGGTCTCTAAATACGCAGACAAGGCCCACCCCCTGGTCAAGTCCACCACATTCCCCCTCTCAGCCGAGGCCTGGCGGCCTTTAGCTGCATTAAAGGGGACATTGCCAAAGCAGCAATGCATGCGGTGGACGATGCCATACCCTTCCAAGTAGAGAATGACACCTCCGACTTCGCGCTGGCTGCTACCCTCAACCAGGCAGGAAGACCAGTGGCGTTCTTCTCCCTGAAATTCTTCTTCAAGGCCCCGAAATTCGGCACTCCGCAGTGGAGAAAGAGGCCCAGGCCATAGTGGAAGCTATTAGGCACTGGAGGCACTATCTCGCCGGCAAAAAGTTCACCCTGCTGACTGACCAGCACTCAGTCGCATTCATGTTTAGTAACCAACAGCGGAGCAAAATCAAAAATGATAAAATTCTGAGGTGGAGAATCGAACTCTCCACCTACAACTATGGCATCATGTACAGGCCTGGGAAGCTCAATGAGCCCTCCGATGCCCTATTCCGGGGAGTGTGCACCAGCGCGCAGATCGACCGGCTATACGCCCTACATGTAGATCTTTGCCACCCGGGGGTCACCTGGCTTTTCCACCTTGTGAAAGCCCGGAACCTGCCTTACTCCCTTAAGGAGATCAGGACAATGACCAGGGACTGCCAAGTCTGCGCAGAGTGCAAACCGCACTTCTACCGACCCGAAAAGGCACAATTAATCAAGGCCACCCGCCCCTTTGAGCAACTGAGTGTTGACTTTAAGGGCCCCCTTCCCTCCACCGACCGCAATGTGTACTTTCTTAACATTATCGACGAGTACTTGCAGTTCCCCTTCGCCATCCCCTGCCCCGATACCACTACCACGTCAGTCTTAAAAGCCCTGCGCAAGCTCTTCACTCTGTTCGGATACCCATGCTATATCCACAGTGACAGAGGGTCCTCGTTTATGAGTGATGAGCTGCGCCAATACCTGCTGGCTCGGGGAATTGCAACTAGTAGGATGACCAGCTATAATCCCCAGAGGAATGGACAGGTGGAGAAGGAGAATGCCACGGTGTGGAAGGCCACACTCTTAGCCCTCAGGTCAAAGTGACTGCTGGTCTCCTGCTGGCAGGAGGTCCTTCCCGAGGCACTCCACTCCATCCGCTCCGTTATGCACGGCCACCAATGCCACCCCTCATGAGCGACTCTTTTCTTTTCCCAGGAAGTCGACCACTGGAACCACCCTACCAACTTGGCTGACGTCCCCGGGGCCAGTGCTGCTCCGGAAACATGCGAGGAGCAATAAATACTCCCTGATGGTCAAGAGGGTTCACTTACTTCATGTGAACCCCCAGTATGCCTACGTGGTTTTACCTGATGGGCGGGAGGACACGGTCTCCATCCGCGACCTGGTGCCCACAGGAGCACCGGGCCCCTACCCTGAACACTCCGTGGTGACTATTAACCCCGTACCCACCGATATTTATACCCACGAGACACTGCGCACTCCAAGCCATACACAGACACCACACAACACTCCCATACCGGGTGTGACGCACACGCACGAGGGATTACCAACGCTTAACGTGCTGACACCTCAAATCAGGCTGGAGCCAGCACAACCACCGTCACCAGTGCAATCACCGTCGCCAGTGCAATTACCACCGGTGCTACATAGATCACAGCAATGAACTTGACTGCCTGATAGACTTGACCTGTAAATATACTTGTTTTTAAATATTGTCAGTCACTTCACCCCACGGGACTCTTTTTAAAAAGGAGGGGTGAATGTGGTAAACTATATATATATGTCGTAACTGGGTTACCTGTCTGGACATGCCCCTCTGCTGACTGCTCCTGTGACTCCTCCCACAGACCCCTGAATAAAGGCGATTGCGTCACTGCTCCTCCCTCAGTCCAGGACGGACATACAGCATGGACGTGGATCCATTTTACTGTTAATAAAAGCCTTTCAGTATTCACTCTACTTCCAGTCTTTTGGCGTAATTGATAGTGCATCAGATATAAACATAAAAATTAATAAAGCACTGTCTATATGTATATGTTGCACATTAAATCTGCATTTTTAACCATGTGACAGATGCAAATCTAGTTTATTTTCGGACTCAGCTGCCTTCACTTTATTTATGGTCCTTCATCCTGAAACAGTGTTTGTTTAACACAGAATATTATTTATTTGATATGGCTCAGTTAAATCTGTGGTAGTTATGCTAATATTACAACTTTCTCATATCCTCGGTGTATTTTCCCTTCAAGTATCCGGTTATCATTTATGTATCAGGAGTACGTCCAGATTATTCTTTCACTTGTTGACCTGATTTTCAATGTAAAACTTCCAAATTCAGAATATATTTCAAATTTCACTACACAGAGTTATTCAGTCATATAAAACTACAGCACAGAAACAGGCTCTTCGGCCAATCTAATCTGTGCCAAAACATTTAACTACACTCAGACCGTAGTCCTCCACACCCCTCGCATCCATGTACTGCACCTATCCAAACTTCTCTTAAATGTTGAAATCGAAGTCGCATGTGACAGTTGCACTAGCAGTTCATTCCACACTCTCACCACCCTCTGAGTGAAGAAGTTTCCCTTCGTGCTCCCCTTAAACATTTCACCTTTCACCCTTAACCCATGACCTCTAGTTGTAGTCTCACCCAACCTCAATGCAAGAAGCCTGCTTGCATTTTACCCTATCTATACCCCTCATAACTTTGTATACTTCTATCAATCACTTACCAATCTTCTATGTTCTAGGGAATAAAGTTCTAACCTATTCAATCTTTCCTTATAACACAGGTCCTCCAGTCCTGGCAGCAGCCTTGTAAATTTTCTCTGTACTCTTTCAATCTTATTTACATCTTTCCTGTAGGTAGGTGACCAAACTACACACAATATTCCAAATTAGGTCTCATTAACGTCCTGTAAAACTTCAACATAACATCCCAACTCTTGTACTCAATAATTTGATATACGAAGGCTAAAATGCCAAAAGTTTTCTTTATGACCCTCTCTACCTGTGACACCATTTTCAGTGACTTATGGACTTAGTCCCAGATCCCTTTGTTCTACCACTCACTGTGTAAGATCTACCCTGGTTGGTCCTCCCAAAGTGCAACGCCTCATACTTGTCTGCATTAAATTCCATATTATTACAGTTGGTCCAGATCCCACTGAAGCTTTGATAGCCTTCCTCGCTGTGCAGTACACCCCAATCTTAGTGTTACCTACAAATCTGCTGATCCAGTTAACCACATTACATCCAGATCATTGATATAGATGACAAACAATAACGGGTCTAGCACCGATCCCTGCGGTACTCCACTAGTCACAACTTCTAGTCAAAGAGACAACCATCTACCACCACTTGCTGGTTTCTCCCACAAAGCCAATATCTAATCCAATTTAAAGGCAAAACACACAAAGTGTTGGAGAAACTCAGCTGGTCAGTCAGCATCTATGGAAGTGAATAAACAGTTGATTTTTCTAGCCAAGACCCTTCAACAGGACTGGAAAAAAAAGACGAGAAGTCTAATCCAATTTACTATCTCATCTTGAATGCCAAATGACTGAACCTTCTTGACCAACCACCCAAGTAGAACCTTATCTAATGCCTAGCTCAAGTACATGTCAACAACATCCCCACTTTGCATTCATCGACTTTCCCGGTAACTTGCACAAAAGACTCTATAAGATTGGTTGGACATGACCTACCACAGAAAACCATGTCGACTATCCCTAATCAGTCCCTTCTGATCCAAATACCTATATAACTGGTCCTTTAGAATGCCTTCCAATAACTTTCCCACTACTGATGTCAGCTTCCTGGTTCATTCCAGAGCCATTCTTAAACAGCAGAACAACAATAGCTATCCTCCAATACTCTAGTACCTCATCTGTTGCTAAGGATGATTTAAATATCTCTGCTAGGGCCACCTGCATTTTCTGCACGTGCCCCACAGTGTCCAAGGAAACACCTTGTCAGGCCCTGGAGATTTATCCACATTGATTTGCCTTAAGACAGCAAACACCTCTTCCTCTGTAATCTGCATATGGTCCATGACCTCACTGCTGCATTTCCTCACATCTATATACTCTCTATATATCTCCAGAGTAAATGCAGATGTAAAAAAATTGACTTAAAATCTCCATCATCTCTTTAGGCTCCACGCATGGATTACCACTCTGATCTTCCAGAGAACTAATTTTGTCCCTTGCAATCCTTTTACTCTTAATGTATCGGTAGAAGCCCATAGGATTCTCCTTCGCCTTGTCTGCTAGGACAACCTCATGCTTTCTTTTATCCCTCCTGATTTCTTTCTTCAGTGTTCTCTTGCTTTTCATATACTCCTTACGTACCTAATTTCTTCCTACCTGCCTATACCTGCTATGCACCTCTTTTTTTCCCCTTAACCAGGGCTTTAATATCTCCTGAAAATCAAGGTTCCCTAAACCTGTTATACTTCCCTTTTATTCTGACAGGCACATATAAGCTTTATACTCTCAAAATTTCACTTTTGAAGGCCTCCCACTTACCAATAAACAGCCTGTCCCAATCCATACTTGCCAGATCCTTTCTGATACCATCAAAATTGGCCTTTCTCCGATTTAGTATCTCAACCCAAGGATCAGACCTATCCTTTTCCATAATTACCTTGATCACTAGTTGCAAAGTGTTCCCCTGCACAAAATTTATCACCTGCCCTGTCTCATCCCCTAACAGGAGATCAACTACAGTATTGCACTTTCTCTTGTTCTTCTATATACTGATTGAGGAACTTTCCTGAACACATTTGACAAACACTCTCCCATCTAGTCCTTTTACAGTATAGTCAATATGTGTAAAGTTGAAATCACCTACTACCACAGCCTTATGTTCATTGCAACAGTCAGTGATCTGTCTACAAATTTGTTTCTCTAAATCCTGCTGACTGTAATATAGCCCCATTAAACCAGTCTACCTTTCTGATTCCTCAGTTCTACCCATAAAGCCTCAGTAGACAAGTTCTCCAGTCTGTCCTTACTGATCTCCGGCATGTGACATTTTTTCTGACTAGTAATACTACCCCTCCCCCTTTAATTCCTCCCACTCTACCATATCTAAACACTGGCACTCTGGTTCCCGTCCCCTTGCAACTCTAGTTTAAACCACCCATGCAGTGCTAGCAAACCTTCTGCTAGGATATTAGTCCCCCTCTGGTTTAGGTGCCAACTGTCTCTTTTGTACAGGTCCCACCTTCCCTGGAAGAGAGCCCAATGATCCAAAAATTTGAAGCCCTCCTACCTATACCAACTTCTTGGCCAAGTGTTAAAACGGTATGATCTTCCTACTTCTGGCCTCACTAGCACATGGCCTGGGTAGCAATCCTGAGATCACAACCCAAGAGTTGCTGTTCTTTATCTTAGCTCCTAACTCTTTAAACTCACTTTGCACTTCTTTGCACCTCTGGGGTTATTCTGCAAGGAGTTGACATTCCACCTCAGGCCAAAGTCAAGCAGGCTTTAGATGATCTGAGCAATGGGATCAACATGCACGAAACAGCACACCCTAATGCCTTCGCCATCGTGTTGGGAGATTTTAACCAGGCCAGTCTGGAAAAAAAAATCACTAAGCAACTACCATCAACAGGTCACTTGCAATATCAGCAGAAGCAACACACTGGATCATTGCTACACCACCATCAAGAATGCCTACCGTGCTATTCCACGCTCTCACTTCGGGAAGCCTGATCACCTAGCGGTACTTCTACTCCCTGAGTATAGGCAGAGACTAAAGACTGCAGCACCAGCAGTGAGGATCAAGAAGGTCTAGAGAAGGGAAGCACAGCCTACAGGACTGCTTTGAACCGGTGGACTGGACTGTATTCAGGGATTCATCTTCAAACCTGGATGAGTATGCTGCAGTCGTTACCGACTTCATTAAAACCTGTGTGGATCAGTGTGTGCCCACAAAGACTTACTGTACACTGCCAAACCAAAAGGCATGGATGAACCAGGAGGTACATCATTTGCTGAAGGCTAGATCTGTGGCATTCAAGTCTGGCAACCCAGGCCTGCATCAGAAAACCAGGTATGATTTACAGAGGGCTATATCAAGGGCGAAGAAGCAATTTCGAACGAGGTTGGAGGCGATATCAGACGCACAGCAACTCTGGCAGGGTCTGCAAGACATTACTTCCTACAAAGCAAAACCCAATAGTATGAATGGCAGTGATGCTTCACTACCAGATGAACTCAATGTCTTCTATGTACGCTTTGAAAGGGAGAACACAACTACAGCTGTGAAGATCCCTGCTGCACCTGATGTCACAATGGTGGGGGGGGGCATTGGGAACGGACCCAAATGCAAGACACAGGCACTGAGGTAGTAGGAATAGGACAAGGATGCAGGACCTGGGCTAGGACATGGACAAGAAACAGGGAAACCGTACAAGGAACTATGAACTAGGAGCCTGGGCTTGAACCCCGAGCCAGAGACTGGACAAGGACCCAGAACCTGGGTCTTGCCTCGGGCTCGAGCCCCAGAACCAGGCAAGGACATGACATGACTGTAAGACTGGAGGCTGGGCTCTTGAGGCTTGAGGCTTGGAGACAGGCTTGGGGTCTTGAGGCTTGAGGCTTGAGGCTTGGAGACAGGCTTGAGGTCTTGGGTCTTGGGTCTATGGTACTTCGAGGCTTGGGTATGGACTCCGAGCCAGAGGCTGGGCAAGGACCCAGGACCTGGGACTTGACTCGGGCTCGGACTCCAGAACTAGGCTCGGACAAGACAAGGCTACAGGACTGGACATGGCTTGGGTGAGGAACTCCTGGGTAGGGTGAGACACAAGGACAGGTAAAGGCACATGGACAGGACTCGGATAGGACTGGACTAGGCATGGACTGGATGAGGGTCTTCAGGAGCACGGCACCTTGGACTAGAAGAGACGGGAGCATGGAACACAGAGCCGGGACCCCTCCTTGGGAACAGGATGTAGGGCCAGAACTCATACACATAACACAGAGCCGGGACCCCTCCTTGGGAACAGGACATAGGGCCGGGACTCATACACAGAACACTGAACATGAAGAGATGGATCCCAACACAAAGTAGCGGCAAATGGCCAGACCCACCTAGCGAAGGCGAGGACACAGAGACAGTTCTCAACACTAGGTAGCGGCAAACGGCTGGACCTAACTAGCGAAGGCATGGACACAGAGAGATAATTCCACACAACGAAAGACAGTTCCTTATCTTGACCTAACAAGGCTCCGGTCTTGCTCCGGCGGTAAAACTCCAGCAAAACAGGTGGGGTATACAGGCTAGGTGAGCAGGCAGAGAGTCAGGCGAGGGGGGTAAGACAAGGAGGGGAACAGAGCAGTCCATCAGGGAATCCCTGGTTTGCAGAGGTATTCATGTCTCAGCCCCAAAGCAAGAATCATGTGCCTACAACAGAAACTGGGGGAAACAAGAAACCCTGGAATAGGAACGATGAACCGGACCATGAACCAGAATACGGACTTCACGGACTGGACCATGACAGATGACCCTGTGATCTCTGTCTCAGAGGCTGATGTTAGACTGTCTTTAAAGAGAGTAAACCCTTGCAAGACAGAAGGTCCCGATGGGGTACCTGGTAAGGCTCTGAAAACCTGTGCCAACCAACTAGCGAGTATTCAAGGACATTTTCAACTTCTCACTGCTACAGGCAGAAGTTCCCACTTGCTTCAAAAAGGCAACAATTATACCAGTGCCTAAGAAGAATAATGTGGGCTGCCATAATGACTATCGCCCAGTAGCACTCACATCAACAGTGATGAAATGCTTTAAGAGGTTGGTTATGACTAGACTGAACTCCTGCCTCAGCAAGGACCTGGACCCTTTGCAATTTGCCTATTGCTACAATAGGCCAACGGCAGATGCAATCTCAATTGGCTCTCCACACGGCTTTAGACCACCTAGGCAACACAAACCCCTAGGTCAGGATGCTGTTCATCGACACTCAAAATACTCTGCAGATGCTGGGGTCAAAGCAATGCGCACAACACGCTGGAGGAACTCAGCAGGTCAGGTATCATCTGTGGAAATGACAGTCAACGTTTCGGACCGAGCCCCTTCGTCAGGACCGAAGAGGGAGGGGGCAGGGGCCCAATAAAGAAGGTGGGGGGAGGGTGGGAAGGAGAAGGCTGGTAGGTTCCAGGTGAAAAACCAGTAAGGGGAAAGATCAAGGGGTGGCGGGGGGGGTGGTGGGGAGCAGGAAAGGGATAGGCAGGGAAGGTGAAGAAGGAATGGGGGAAAACACAATGGGTAGTAGAAGGAGGTGGAACCATGAAGGAGGTGATAGGCAGCTGGAGGAAGGGGCAGAGTGAAACGGGGATGGGGAAAGGGAGGGGGAGGGAATTACCAGAAGTTGGAGAAGTCAATGTTCATGCCAAAGGGCTGGAGACTACCCAGACGGTATATGAGGAGCACCTCCACTCCGTCGACCACAACAGACAGGATCTCCCGGTTGCCACCCACTTCAACTCTGCTTCACATTCCCATTCGGGTATGTCCATACATGGCCTCCTCTACTGCCATGATGAGGCCAAACTCAGGTTGGAGGAGCAACACCTCATATACCGTCTCCCTCCCCCCCCACCTTCTTTATAGGGCCCCTGCCCCCTCCCTCTTCAGTCCTGACGAAGGGTCTCGGCCCGAAACACTGACTGTTCATTTCCACGGATGCTGCCCGACCTGCTGAGTTCCTCCAGCGTGTTGTGCGTGTTGCTGTTCATCGACTATAGCTCAGCATTTAATACCATCATCCCACAATCCTGATTGAGAAGTTACAGAACCTGGGCCTCTGTACCTCCCTCTGCAATTGGATCCTCGACTTCCTAACCGGAAGACCACAGTCTGTGCGGATTGGTGATAATATCTCCTCCTCGCTGACGATCAACACTGGCGCGCCTCAGAGGTGTGTGCTTAGCCCACTGCTCTACTCTCAATATACACATGACTGTGTGGCTAGGCATAGCTCAAATACCATCTATAAATTTGCTGACGATACAACCTTGTTGGTAGAATCTCAGGTGGTGACGAGAGGGCGTACAGGAGTGAGATATGCCAACTAGTGGAGTGGTGTCACAGCAACAACCTGGCACTCAACGTCAGTAAGACGAAAGAGCTGATTGTGGACTTCAGAAAGGGTAAGACGAAAGAACACATACCAATCCTCACAGAGGGATCAAAAGTGGAGAGAGTGAGCATCTTCAAGTTCCTGGGTGTCAAGATCTTTGGGGATCTAACCTGGTCCCAACGTATCGATGTAGTTATAAAGAAGGCAAGACAGCGGCTATACTTTATTAGGAGTTTATAGAGATTTGGCATGTCAACAAATACACTCAAAAACTTCTATAGTTGTACCGTGGAGAACATTCTGGTAGGCTGCATCACTGTCTAGTATGGAGGGGCTACTGTACAGGACTGAAAAAGCTGCAGAAGGTTGTAAATCTAGTCAGGTCCATCTTGGGCTCTAGCCTACAAAGTACCCAGGACATCTTTAGGGAGCGGTGTCTCAGAAAGGCAGCGTCCATTATTAAGGACCTCCAGCACCCAGGACATGCCCTTTTCTTACTGTTACCATCAGATAGGAGATACAGAAGCCTGAAGGCACACACTCAGTGATTCAGGAACAGCTTCTTCCCCTCTGCCATCCGATTCCTAAATGGACATTGAAACTTTGGACACTACCTCACTTTTTTTTAATATGCAGTATTTCTGTTTTGCATTGTTAAAATCTATTCAATATACGTAATTGATTTACTTGATTATTTGTTATTATGCTTTATTTTATTTATTATTATGTTTTTCTCTCTGCTAGATTATGCATTGCATTGAACTGCTGCTGCTAAGTTAACAAATTTCACGTCACATGCCGGTGATAATAAACCTGATTCTGATTAACTATGTCATTAGTGCCTATATGGACCATGACCTCTAGCTGTTCACTCTCCCACCTAAGAAAGGACTCTATCCGAGATGTCCCTGACCCTGACACCTGGAAGGCAACATACCATCCGGGAATCTCGTTCTCGTCCGCAGAACCTCCTTTTTCTCCCCCTAATCTAACAAATCTCCCATCACCACAGCTCACCTCTTCTCTCCCCCAACCAGACTCAGTAGCACAGAACTGACCGCTGTGACTTCCCTCTGCTAGATCATCCACCCTGACAGTATCCTGTTGTTGAGGGGGGTGGCCACAGGGGTACTCTGCAAACACCTTTCACCCTCCTGACTGTCATCCATTTAAAGTTTCATCACATTTTTTATGTTAACTTTCTCTGTCATTGTCTAAAAATTGTAATTTACTGTCAGTATTCCTTATTTAAAATTAAAGAAAAACACGGGCTGGATATATGATCCTTAAAGGAGTACACACAATACTTCTGTTTGATATCCTGTGAATTGCATTCAAATGACCATTAGTTGATTAACAAGTCAGAATTACGGACTTAAATTCACTGTTAAATTTTTTATTCAAAATATATTCTCTGACTTCATCACAAGATTAATGCTAATTTCGAGCAGTTGTGCTGTGTGCCGTACGTAGAGCTGCGATTATATTAAGGATAGTAATCATGGTAATATGAGCCCTGCATGTAGAGTTTGTCAAATGTATGACAGCGGAAGCAATTGCAGCACTTTATTCTTTTTTATTTCTCATATTGGATTGATGGTAAGTGATATGATATATTGTTTAATGGTGAATATATTGTTATACATGGAAATGTTGTTGGGAGTGGTAACTTCAAAACAAAAAGTGGATGAAAGATAGATAGAAATTGTTGGCGAAGCAATGCCATTCTGCTTACCCCTGTCCTTCCCACCATCCGGAGTCCCAATCATTCCAGGTGAAGCAGCAATTCATTTTCACTTCAGATAACCTAGTCCACTGCATTTGCTATTCACAAAGAGGCATCCTCCGCATTGAGAACTGAATTCTCCAATTTCAGATAACCTGCTCTCTCGTTGTTTCTCATTATCGTGCTTGTCTTCCTTTCTCACCCTTTTCTATAAAATACTTTCCCATGGTCATCACTCATGCTTCTTTTCACTTGATCTATTTTAACTAATCTCTATACAATCTTTTGTTCTACACCTCACTCCTCTACCAAGCTCTGCTTTGAAAACTGTCATCTGCGAACTCACCCCCAATTCTGAGGAAAAATCACTGGTACAAAACATTAACTGGTTTCTCTTTCTACAGACACTGCTTGACTTGCTAAATTATTCCGGCCTTTCTGTTTTTATTACACATCCCAGCAACATCAGATATACAGTATTTGCTTTCCAAGTAGAAACTGAATGTTAATTGTATGTTCTGCTGAAGAGTCTCAGCCTGAAACTTTGACTGATTAATCCTTTCCATGGATGCTATCTGACCTGCTGAATTGCTCCAACATTTTGCACGTTACTTTTAATTTTATGTTTTCTTGATATTATATGGTTCAGAAATAAATAAGTATATTAAATGTAGTTATATATCAATGAATGCCATGGTATTATTCTCAAAGGATTGTCATAACTTTGTTTTTTTTACCTTAAATATTCTCCTATTGTAGGCTGGAACTTATATTTGAATTCCTCAATGGCATGATCTGTGTTGTACAGCTACAGAAACGTAACTAACACAGTGCTTGCATTTCCATGTTGTCAGGATACCCTGAATCATTTCAGAAAATACTAGTTGCTTTTCAGGTAGTCGCTGATACTATTTAGAAAAACCTAGCTGCCAAAATTTTGCTCTGTATGGTGCAGCAAATAGAAATGAAATAAATTACCATTTAATCCACTTTCTGATTTTAGGTCAAGGATTAATGTTAGACTGGATATTTGGAAAAATTCAGATGATGCTCATGTACTGCATAGAACAAAGCCCCAGTTTAACATTTAACTCCATCGTCAGAACCTCTGACATTGCACCAGTACTGAAGTTTCACCCTCAATTATGCACTCAGTTCTCTGGAGAGTCTTGAAGTCACAGCATTTCTTCCTCTTTCAGAGTGCTTTCATTGAGTCAAGGGTGACATGTAATGAACCACAATGTGTATTTTCTTCTCCTAACGGTAGATTGAAATCACGCTATTGAACATATATGGCTTCAAAATACCTAAGAATGTCAATGAAGTATAAGCAGCTTTCAAAGGGATTTAGTATCTGCCCCTCCAGCGCATTCCACTCCATCTTCTCTGTCATTTTCCTCATTCTTCAACTTTGCTCCTTATCTCTCATTCTTTCAGCTATTCACCTTCCCCTCTCATTATATTTTTCTCTCCTCTGCTCTCTTGAAAAGTCATTAAATTAAAACAAAATAATCTCCAACAGGCTATTCCACAATTATGTTATGACAAGCAATTGAACAAGGGGTTTGTTTTTTGTTAGACTTTTTGTGTGTGGAGTATGTAATTTTGTAACTACAAAGTGCTTTTTGATGAAGTTTTGGCTGGGGACTTTAACATTCACCTTCTTCCATTAACAGGAGGCTACTCAATGAACTTGCTGCAGAGGTAAAATTGATTACAAGTTGCAAAGCTCGAATTTTTAAGAACTATGGCTGTTCTTTTTATTTTACTAACCAGTAAGATCACAACGTGTTCTTGCATAGCCTAGTAACCACATGCTCAGAGTTGTCATTGGGCTGAATGGCCATTTCTTTCTATTTATCCACTTTCATTCTCCTGTGCTTTTCCTTTTATCAAACGGCATCCCAATATTTAAATCCAGACAGAGGGCTTGCACCCGTCCACTTCTGTATTCTAGAAAAGGGGAAATTGGTTTGGTTCAACCAAAATGACATTTAATTTTGTGGTTGAACTAATGTGCTGAAGACTTTTTTATACCAAGCTGAAACTTTCTATATCTAAACCCCAAATACATCAGCACTTGCAGAAAAAGAGTTTTCAACCCTTGGAACTTCCCTGAGGTAGTCAAACCAAACTGAACTGAATGAATGTAATTACGAAGCCTTACCTGGAGTGCTGTCCACAGTTTTGGTTCTCTTATTTAAGAAAGGATATTGTAGCATTGGAGGCAGCTTAACATAAAATTTACTAGGGTAATTTCTGGAAGACAGGGTTGCCCTATTATGAGTGGCTAAAACACTTAAATCAATATTCTCTGGTTTAGAAGAATGAAGTGTAATCGTATTGAAGCACATAAGAACTTTAGAGGGCATGAGAGTTTAGACAGCACAATATTTCCACTAAAAGGAAAATCATGCATGAGGAGATGTAGTTTTAAATAACCAGCTTTAACACTGTAACTGAATTTCTTAGGAAGGTTGAATGATGGGGGAGGGTTGAGACAGGAAATTGAAGGCTGTGGGGAACTGGCACATTTGAGATGCTGAAGCTCAGCCATAATCACATTGAACAGCAGGACAGGGTTGGGGCTGAGTGTCCCTCTGCTCCTTTTTTCTTATGTTCTTGCAACAAAATTAGTCTCAGAGGATGAAATGGGAAGAAATTATTCTACTGTCCACACATGAAGTGAGACCTTACAAACTTGTCTTGCTATCAAAGGGAAATGAATCCAGCTGTCTTGCTCTGTGAGGCTATTTAATAATCCATTCATAAACAATATGTGTGTCACAGGGCCCAGGAAGAGTTGAGCTGTATTTCATTTTCAAATAGGGTACATTGTTTAACAATGTTCAAAGGTTGTAAAGGCAATGGGACCAAATACCAGCTGATCAGTGTCATATATCTCAGCTTTTTTTCTCTTTATACTGACTGTGCGTTTACAAGATCCTTTGTTATTTCGTTTCTCTATCTTCAATAATCTATTGGCTTTATCACAGCTCATTGCCATGGTAATCCTGTGCACTCTAAGGCAGCATTTCACTCTGTCCTGTCCATACCTTCTCCATCTCACTACAATTTAAAACATTATTTCCTCTCTTTCCCAATCTCACAGAAGGTCTTCAACTGAAATGCTAATACTGGCTTTCCTTCAACAGAAAGAAAGAACAAACTACCTGTTCTGCTGAATGTTTCCAGCATCAGTAGTTTTTGTCTTGATGGTCACAGCTGTTCTGTTGTTATACAGTTGGTGTTTGGGTTGTGGTTTTCATGACTTTTCTTTGGTTTTGCCAGCTAAAAAGCAAGTGTCAAAGTGAACAGTGGAAAAGTCATCAACTATTACCACCTTTGGCCTCTGATCAGTGCTGTGCCATAGGGATCAGTGCTGGGTACACTAATGCGATCTACATTAATGATTTGGATGACAGTGCTGTTAACATAGTTGGTAATTTTGTGGGTCATACCAAAACTGGTGGTGTAGTGGACACCGAAGAATTACAATAGAACTTAGACGAACTGGCAAACTGGACCGAGGGATGGCAGACTGAATTTAACTCAAGACAAGCATGAGTTATTGCATTTTAGTAGGTTAAATAAGAACAGGATTACACATTTGAAGGTTAGGCCCTGTAGTGTGTTGTAGAAAGGATAGACCTAGGGGTTCAGGTACATAGTTCCCTGAAAGTGGACACGTGGCTAGGAGGCAGAAGTAGGCTTTTTGCCTTCATTGGTCAAAGCACTGACTACAGCAGTAGGAACATCATGTTGCAGTTGTACGAATTGTTGTTAAGTCCACACTTGGAACATTGTGCTTCGTTCTGGTTGCCCAGCTAGCAAGAGATCAGAAAATATTTATGAGGATGTTACCAATACTGGAGGATTTGAATTACAATGAGAGACTGGATAGGCTGGAACATTTTTTTGGGGTATATAGGAGATTTAAGAGTGACTTTACATAGGTAGAAAAATCATGAGGGTGCAGGTAAGGTGTCTGCCCACAGTTTTTTCCCCCCAGCTTAAGGGTCTTAAACTAGCGAATATAGATTTAAGGTGAGAGGAGAAAGATTTAAAAGGAACCTGAGGGGCATTGTTTTCCTCAGCAGAGGTTGGTGGATATATGTAATGAATTGCCAGTGGTAAATGAAAAAAGTACAATTCCAATGTTTAAAATACATCTGGACTATTACATGGATAGACACAGTTTAGAAAGATATGGGTCAAATGCAGGCAAATGGTTGGTATAGATGAGTTGGGCTGAATGCCAACTTCCATGTTTTATAACTGAGTCTAAAACAATGGTATTCTGAGAAATTAGTTTAATAATTATATGGCCACAAACACCCCAACACAAGCAAACTGTAGGCTGTTGGGTGAAATCATAATGTACATAGAACCTTGAAGACTTGGGTATTATTATTTTGTAGTCTAATATCCAAAGGTGTAGGCTTTTGATCCACAGACCGCAGGTCTAATTCTCCACTGTAGATGGACTATCTAAATTCAAGTAATTAAATAAATTTGAAACAAAAAAGTTTTCAGTAGTAATGGTGATCATAAAATAATTAGCCTATTGTAAAGGTTGGCTTGATTTATTGAGAAACTGTGTACATGAACCATACATACCGTAAGGTAACCGATACAATTTGATGCTGAACTAGGTAAACTCAGATGAATGGTAATTGGGATGCAAAATGAAATGAATATGGGCAATTCTAATCAAATACCCAATGAAAGTGAGCACAGATTTTTTTTTAACTCTCCAAAATGAAAACAAGTTTCAAATCATTTATCAATCCCACTCAGGGTTACAGCAATATCTTCACTTCTGTAGAAGGATCCTTTTCAGAAAAGGTACAAGACACAGCTTGGATGAAGGTTTTAACTTATTGTACAATTTCATTTCAGTTTGAAAATGTGTATGATAAACATGGCACATCATTCAATTCTAAAGAATTATAATTGTTATTTTCAATATCACAGAAATACGTAAATATAAATGCCCTTTGCTACCTTCTGCATAGGGCCGTTACATTTCACTCCCCAGTTTTGAGAATACTTCCTTCCAATGTAACCTAAAAGTGTGACGGTCCTAGGGAAGGTACTGAGGAGATGAATTGGGCCGCTGCCTGGAATGGAAAAGTTATTGGACAATGCAAAAGATAACTCTGTTCTTCCTAGAGCAGAGGAGGTTGAGAGGGAGGTATAACTGAGGTACGTATATAAAACAGTGATTATGGATGAGTATTCTACCGGAAATTTTCCCCAATATTACTCACTTACTTCACGCCTCCCGGCGTTTAGGATGGAATGCAGGTCCTCCATCGGTATTCAGGGCTTCCCTCATCGTGCCAATAGCTTCCTTAGTGAAAACTACTGTCAGTCAAACAAGTCCCGGGTGGAGAGTCAGGAATACCGTTGCACACAATTATGGAAGGATTTTTCATCGGTGTTACCCGAAAAGTTTTGTTTGCCCAGTCAGAGCTGTTAGCACTGAGCTGAACCCCTGAACCCGGAGCCCCAGTGAACCACTCTTAGTATGGCCTCTACCCTTTGACCTGTTTGGCATAGGTGACCCTACCGAAAGCCAAAGCACAAGGCCCTAACTCCAGCCGGCATAGCTCTCCGGGTCACTGAAGGCACGCAAGCGTCCAAACCAGGACAAGGTTGTGGTCCTCCTGGAGTTTTCCCACTATAAGGTACATAAAACTCGAGGATATGGATTTAAGGTAAAGGGTAAGAGACCGAGAGGATTAGAGCAGATCTGATCGTCCTAACCCAGAAGCTGCAAGTACTGTACCTGGAATTCACTGCCAGAGAGAATGGTTGAAGCTCCGTCGCTAATAGCGTTTAAGAAGTGTCTGATTAACCATTTGATTAAATACAAGATGCTGGAAATCTTCAGCAGCACAAACAAACTACGGGAGGAACTCAGTCAATTAGGCAACCTCTGTGAAGGGGAATGATCAGTCGACCCTTCCAGGACCTCGTGAACGATTAGTTCCTCCAGCACTTCGGATGAGCATTTGAATCATTTAGGCACACAAGGGATGGACCAAACATTGGGAAGTGGGATTTGTACGGAGGGTCACGCTCAAAATGCCGGAGGAACTCAGCACGCCAGGCACCCGCTATGGAAAACAATACAGTCGACTATTCAGCCTGAGACCCTGGTCTCCGTCCGAAACATCGACTGTACTCTTTGCCAAAGATGCTGCCTGGCCTGCTGAGTTCCTCCAGCAGCTGAGTATTGCTCGAATTTCCAGCATCTGCAGGTTTTCTCTTATTCTTTTTTGTTACAGAAGGTGCTTGCATGGACGAATTGGGCCGAAAGCCCTACTTCCATGCTGTACGATTCTAGGACAGAACGTGAAGTTTGCCCACTTTGTATTTTATGTGGCCTTCCTGCAATTTTGTACGTTTATAACTGCCCGAAGGGCTTCGCAAACGTAGATTCACTTTCAAAAATAAGCAGATGCCCTTTTACCGTTTATTACCAATAGTTTATTTCTGTTAACTGGTGTTTCACTGCAGGTCCTTGTAGGTTGTCTTCCTCCGCGGGTCTCGTTTACATTATCACAAATTCTAACACAGTATTGATTTAATTTAACAAGAAGTAGAGTTACTTGTGTCATCAATAAATTAGACATTATTGCATCTGAAAAACACCGTGTTTTAATTATTTTCTCTGTGGACAGTGCCAGAAATTTTATGACCTCTTCCGAATTCATTCAAAAACCGTGAGTGACATGAAGCAATTCGTTTCTTTTATACCGTGATCAACTGCTGGAAAACAAAACTGTTTACTGAAATGCTGGTTTTCACTAAATATTTCCTTCTTATCAACTTTGCAGTTTGAGATTAATCACTATCACGAACAAATTTATCCTACTAAAGAACCGTAAAGTTGTCTTAATGTAAGACCAAACAAATGCAACACACGATCCTCGTTACCAGATTCATCTGGAGGCAACTCCACGGCGAACTTGTGGTATACAATGCCTGTATTTGTGAGATAGACAATGTCATCAGTCTTATTTCAGAATTTCAAAATAACTTTAACATGAGTTGCGTAAAAACTGTTTTGCAAGTCTGATATTGATCTGCAATTTATGCATTATAATTTTATTTAAATTAACAGATATTCAATAAAAATGCGTACGCTTGTTAAGAAAATTGCATTGAATGCGTTTTGTTAAGAAGTCTCTGCATTTGCTTGTAACGATTCAAGCCACAATTACCATCTTCCACAAGTTTTACCGTGCATGAGGATTAACGTCTTTTAAGATTTGTCTTCATTGGCACGCATTGTGCCGACTAAGAGTGTAATCTTCAGTTAACACTGTCACAAAACATATCACAATGCACCCATTGACATGAGCGAGATATTTGCGGAACGTTATCGCGTGGGTATGTTTTATTTCTCTTTAGTCTTATTCCCGCTCTGCTCAAACCTCCATGCACAGCTTGTACGGCTTTGTTAAATTCATAGATGTTGATATTAAATTAACAATGTTAATATTGCATGTATCGTAAAGTTTATCAAACTCTTGTTTCAGTCATGACCACACCCCTCTATGAATATGAAAAAAAACCTTTTTGTCTGGGTTCGCGAAGAGCCTCCCTCAGCGATGTTGCAGGGGTGGGGAACAGCTATAATCATGTTACCCAGAAGCCAAAAGCTTGCGTGTTTTCCGCTGGTGTTTGACGCGTTGCACGAGTATATATCTCAGCGCGTGGCCGAAGGACGCGCACGCGCTCGACCCTCGCCTTTGTTTGCAGAAACTAAAACGTGCCAGCGAACGGAACACAATAACAATAGCATCAGTGGACCTGCGCCTTGTGTCCCGGCGGCTGCGCGCTTCCTGGCTGGCCGCCGTCATATTGCAGACGGCAGCGCAGCGCAGCGAGCGGACCGCGCTGTCTGATGCCGCACCCTGACTCGCGGCTCCGGCTCGTTCCGTGCGGGCTCGCCAGCGTGGGCGCGCGCGCGCTCCTGCGTCCGGTCGGGTCGGGTCGCGTGCCTCTTGGGTCGAAGCGGAGACTCGCTCTCGTCCGAGTCAGTCATTCAGTCAGACGCAGCTAGCGGAGCCGTTTCCTGTGTTTGTGTGGCTCAGTGAGGGAGAGCCGGGAGCAGCAGCTGTTGCCACCTGAACATGGTATAAAGGAGAGGAGAGAACTTCCCACAGCTCGTATGCATCGCTAAATGTACGAATCCTACTCGACAGGAGGGCAAAGAAAGAAGAAAATCCGCAAATTTAACGAAGATGGCGAACGACTCTCCTGCTAAAAGTCTAGTAGAGATAGATCTCTCCTCTTTGCGGGTGAGTACAGGCTTGGCTTTGAAGGAGGAATAACAGTTTCATAGAAAGACAATGTGAACTCCTTAGACGGAAGCAGCACAAATTTATTCGAGCTTTAAAACTTACTTGCACATAGTGGTGAGGTTGCTTTGTTAAAATTCAGCCAGTGTCAGATTATTTTTGCAGTTTGTTGGGCTTTGATAGGAAGAGCAGGAACAGTTCAGAGCTTTCTTTGTTTGTGCATGTATTGGCATGTGCATGGAAATAGGGCGCAACAGCTGCATCTCACCATCATCCGGCTGGATCAGATTTGGGATTTATACCAATAATTACATTTCAAAATTTTGAATTTTTTTTAGGACCCAGCGGGCATATTTGAATTGGTTGAAGTGGTGGGAAACGGCACATACGGACAAGTCTATAAGGTTTGTTTAAACGTAATTCCTATGTCCCTTTTCATGTGCATCCACGCAGATGTATATGTTCCGTCTGAGTCATATTGTGTAAAATTTGAAACTTAGATTTTGTATAGTTAAATTACATTACGATTCGCTCTCTTTCCTACTTAATAATTAGCGATCATTATGATTTTATGAGCCATATCCAGACAATGGGACAAAGATAAAATTGGAGTAAGCTACAGATATTGCCAATGCATAATGTGTGTTATTTCATCCTTAATTCAGTCACTGTAGGACTGATTTATTGTTACATGTCAGTTTGCAACAGATTCTTAAGGCTGATTGTATGATCAACAATTGCACAAGAAATGCTTCTCTCATGCAGTGGTTGGTTGTGTATCAGACAAAGTGGTACGAGACTTGGCAGAGCATGAGGAATCACTAAACTCGGCCAACTTTTCCAAAGCTATAGTGGTTCTTGTTACATCCACCCTATATGTGTGTTAATCTGGATATGCTGACTAGCTGTGTTGTTAGAAATGAGCAAGTCTTTGTTGAATGTGCTTGGTTTCATCAGTTATTTTGTTCAGTTGGACCACTGCCACTGAAGATGCAGGGAGAATTGGATGGGGGCTCTTTTTAAAATGTTTCCATAACAGTTTATGTCAGCAAGATTTTGGGATGGTAAGTGTGATAATAAATGGAAAGTGAGATGAGAGGAAGTAGGGGTGGTTAAAGCATTTTTTTGTTTTATGTTAATCAGGTTCACCATGTACAAACTAATGCCAAACTACTGTGAAAAGATTTGAGTGAAAAGGTGGCTTTGTTTTGAATTTTTTGTATATTATTATGCAACAAGGTTATTTGTTGAAAACTTAGAGGGCTTTATTTTAGTTGTTTAGGCTGTCAAGGCAACTTTGTATCCAGTTCTATTCAAAGTATCTGTGAAAGATGTTCACAATGAATGTTAAGTACTGGTTCTCTAAAACTTTTTTTTCCAAGTTCCAAGAAAGTTTTCTGTTGCTTTGTTTGTATAGATTGTTGAATCATCATTTTTTTTTGGAGAAGGACTGGAGCAAAAGGTTTTACAGTAACCTGTTTTGTTGTGTGTTATAAATAGAGTATTCTAATTCCTCCATGCTAGATGAAATAATTTTTTGTGTATATTTTACTGCTATGGTGTATTCCATGACTGTTATACACTACTTTATGGTGTTTGTTTTCTTTTGCAATATATTAGTACTTAGTCCAAATTACATAGACTTTTGGAATTTGCAGTGTTCATCTTTGTCTTAAATGATGCTTGTGACACACCTCAAGTCTGTTGTAGAAAGTTAATAAATGCAGCCTCATGGTTTTGGAGATACTGTGAGTAAATAATAACTCACTATTTACTTTTATTCTCCTGTACAACATGCATGCAGAAGGAATGGCTTGCCTAAAAAATTAATTTGCCTTTTGAAATCGTGTACTCAATTTTTTTTTGTTAAATACTTGATGCCTCATGTTTGTAATATTTTAACTTGATCACAAAGCATTTTTAGTATTGCATCATTTTGTACCTGCATACACTGGTATGTCAAGTAACTGAGGACATTTTCTGTCAGTCTTTTTGAATTAGGTCTTCAGTATCATGGGAGCAGTTGAAGATTTTAATGCCTACTTAATAAACTAAGTACTACTGACTACGTGGTATAATTGACAATTCTATATTTATTAGACTAATGAAAAGTACTCATATTCTAAGTTTTCATTAAGGAAAAAATACACGTTGCAAGAGAAAGTTGTTGATTGAATTGTTCCTACTCTTCAAGAGCATATGTTTTGTTTTCTGTGAAGGACATCTAATCCTCTATCATAAAACCTTTTTGATGTACATGTTTTCTTTATGTACACTACCCATTTTTAAAATTCAAATACTGTTGTTATTTAAGGTTGCATCATTAAGTGAATGCTATAAAAGAGACACTTGAGATGTGAAAATATGGTATCTTTGTTAAAGGATATGGAGGATGATAATTTCACATTCTTTTTGTGGTTTGAGACATCATATAATTTAGTACTCCAGATTCCAAGTTATATTCAGAGGGATTAACAGGAGATGGGCTCTTAAGAGGAGATGGGCTTTGAAGTGAGAGGCATGAGAATTTTGGAGGTATGTCTTAGGACTTCCTAGTGAGCTTTACCAGGAATTTGAAGCAATTTTAAAAGTGGTAGGTCTCGGGGCTTTCCAGTGAGTTTCACTTAACGTGACTTTGAAAGAGGTATATTTACAAAAAGTTAGTTAATAGTTGATTGGCTAATAAGCTAGTTGACAGCAGCCAATACAAACCTATTGTCAAACAGAGTAGCTGTTGTTGGAGTGGGCTAGTGCATGAGTGGAGAGCTGAGGCTTTGGTGTGAAGTGGAGGAGCAAGTTACCCAGGCATTAGGAGTGAAAACAGCTCTTTGATAATGCTTCAGTGGGAAGTCACGAGAGAACAGGTAAGGTTTTTATTTTGGTTGTTCATCTTTAAGTGTCGACAGGATGGCATTAGGGCTGTGGAATGCGCCTCCTGGGAAGTCAGGGGACCTCAGTCTCCATGGTGACAATACCTGTGGGAAGTACACCCAGCCGCAGTTCCTGACAGAGCAGGTCAAGAACTGGCCGTGCAGTTGGATGTACACATAATCACACAGAGTGGAGGGTTTCGTAGATTAGAGTGTTAGGGAGGCGGTCACAGTGAAGGTACATGCTTTAGATAAAGACAGCAGGCAGTCAGAGCAGGGTTTCTCTGTGGCCATGACCCTCTTTGCATATTATTGGGGGAGATGTTCATTTAGAGGTTAGCAATGATAGTCAACTCTCTGGCACTGAAGTTCAGAGGGATTTTAGTTATTGGATCATTGGGATCTCTGGGGTAGAGGTGACTTGTACAAAAGGGATGGGTTGCACTTGAACTGGAGGGGGATCAGTATGCTAATAGGGAAGTTTACCTTTGCCACCAATGAGGGTCTAGCTGGGGGATGGAACTCAAGAGAGTGAACTCAGTGAGAAGACAGGTACATGCAGCAACAGGGGTCTAAGCCTAAACAATCAGGATAGCCATGTTTACAACAAAAGGTCAGATAGTATCACTCTGCTTTAAATAGCATCTACTTCACTGCACATAGTTATAACAGATTAAGTTCAAGTTTGTTATCATTCAACTGTACAGATGTGTACCACCAAATGAGACAATGTTCCTCTGGACCAAGATGTAACACAGTACATGTAACTCTCACACATAACACAAAAAGTAATGTTACCACAAATTAACAACAAATAAATTAGGGGCAAATGTGATACAAGTTTAGAAAGTAAACATACCTCATATGTGATGAGAGCTCGGTAGTGGCAGGGATTTCGGTAGTCTTGTGGCCTGGGGGAAGCAGCTGCTTCTCATTCCAACAGTTTTTGTCCTAATGCTACGATACCTCCTGTCAGATGTTTGTGGGGGGGGGGTTCGAAGAGATTGTTGGATGGATGGGAGGGATCACTGACAATGGTAAGGGCCCTGTGTGCGTAGCATTCCTGATAAATCTCTTCCATCCATTAGAGATGGACCTTGGTGATCCTCTCAGCAGTCCTCACCATTCTTTGATGGAGCTTGTGGTCAGATGCCTTGCAATCCTCATACCAGATAGTGATGTAGCTGGCCAGGACACTCTTGATGTTCCTGTAAAAATTGGTTAAAGTGGGTGGGTGGGGGAAGGAGGAGCCTCACTCACCTCATTCTTCTCAGGAAGTAGAGACATTGCTGTGCTATTTTGATCAGAGTTAGTGTTCAGGGACCAGGTGAGGTTCTGTTGTGTGCTTGGTTCTCGGAGATCTCTCTAAGGAGCAGCTGCATATGTGTAGTGTGGACTGAATAGCCCACACCTTCCTAAAGTCCACAATCATCTCTTTGGTTTTAACTACAATGAAACTCGACTTGTTGTGCTCACAGCACTCTACCAGCAGCTTCACCCCCCCCCCCCCCTGCATGCTGTCCTGTCATCATTGTTGATGAGACCAACCACTGTCTGTCATCAGTGAATTTGATGCTTTGGTTTGAACTGGATCTAGCAATGCAAGATCCAAAACTGAAGGTGCAGATTGCCTCTGGAGTCTGAGGTAGTGTGGCTGAGAGAGGTACAGGAGTGCTATTCAGTGTCTCAGAATACTAATGCTTTAGACATGAGGAAGGAGCAGGTATTAGTGCAGGGGACGTTGGCTTTTTGATAATGGAGGACATAATAGCAATGCTTGGAGAGGATATTCTTTAGGGATCTTCTATCAAAGCCATTTGGGTAGAACTTGGAAATAGAAAAGGGATGGTCACTTTAGTGGGACTAGATTATAGATGCTCCCATTAATCCACAGGAACTTGAGCAGATGTTGAGACATTGGTTGTGAGGATACTAGGATAATTTTACTAGAAAATTTCATTTTCTCTATATTGACTGGGCCACCCAGAATGCACAGAGCCTGGATCGGGCAGAATTTTGTGTGGTCTATCCAAAACAGTTTCTCTCACACAGTTTAGAGACACATCTCTTCAGGAAGGAGCAATTCTGGACCTCCCCTTGGGTAACGAGGACCACCAAGTAACTGAAATGACAATTGAGGAGCACTTGGGCTACAGTGACTGTGATTCAGTTAGTTTTAAAATAGTTATGGAAAAATTTAGAACAGGTTCACAGGTTAAAATCTTGAACAGGAGCAACCTTGAGGGCATTGGGCAGGATCTAGCTGGGGTCGAATGGGAGATTGGCAAGTTGGCAAATGGGAGGCTTTTAAGGTGGTTATATCTGGAGTCTGGGGTTGAATGCTCCTGCTAGTGTGAGAGGCAGATATGCCAAGTTCAAGGAACCCTGGCCGACGGAAGATTTCGAAGCTCTGGTCAAGAAAAAAAAGCAAGTGTAAATCGTGTTTAGGCAGCTCGATACAAATAAATCCCTTGACAAACAAAAGGTTTAAAAACAGGCTTAAGAGGGAAAGCACAAAAGTGAAAAGAGAGTATGAGATTGATTTGGCAGGCAGAATTAAGGATAATCCCAATACGTAAAAGGGTGACTGCTGGTTGGTGGCATTCACACCGGACTTTGAGACGAGTACGTATTAGGGTCCATTTGTGCAGGGTTGAACATTGAGCTAGCAACTTGGCTTTGTAAAAAAAAAACAGATAATTGCTAGAGAAATGGCAAGTTTGCTGCCTGATGTGCCACAAAGCATGGAAAGGGACAACAATAACACCAAAAGGATGACTAGGGAGAGACTAGGTCCTTTTAAAGACAATCAGGGCTGCCTGTGTGTGGAGCTGCAGGACATGGCTGAGATTTTTAATGTCTGCTTCTCATTGGTATTTTCTCAGGGGTACAACATTGATGCCTAAGAAATTAGGGTAATAAGTACGAGGCCTTGAATCATATCCTTGTTATGAGGAAGGAGGTGTTAGCAACTTGGAAGTGCATTAAGATGGGTAAATCCACATGGTCCAACCAAGTGCACCCTGGACCTCAAAGGAGGTCAGGGATGAAACACTGAAGGCTATTGTTGAGATATTTGCTTTGTTGTTAGCTCCTGGCCTAGTTCGAAAAGCCTGGATGGTGGCCAATGTTGTTCCATTGTTAAAACCATAAGACATATGAGCAGAATTAGACCATTTGGCCCATTGAGTCTGCTCTGCCATTTCATGGCTGATTTATTATCCCTCTCAACAACCCTATTCTCCGACCATCTCCACCATAACTTTTGATGCCCTGACTAATTGAGATCCAGTCAACTTCTGCTGTAAATATATCCAATGACTTGGCTTCCACAGCAGTTTGTGGCAATGAATTCCACAGATTTACCACCCTCTGTCTAAAGAAATTCCTCCTCATGTCTGTTCGAAATGGATGTCCCTCTATTTGAGGCTGTGCCCACTGGTCCTAGACTTCCCCATTTTGGGAAGCATCTTCCCCACATTCACTCTATCTAGGCCTTTCGATATTTGATAGGTTACAGTGAGATTCCCTCCCCCATTCTTCTAAACTCCAGCGAGTACAGGTCCAACACCATCAAACACTCATACATTAACCCTTTCATTTGCAGAATAATTGTCATGAACCTCCTCTGTACCCTCTCCAGTGCCAAGAAATCTTTTAGATAAGGCACCCAAAATTGCTCACAATACTCCAAGTGCCGTCTAACCAATGCCTTATAACGTTTGAGCATTGCATCTTGCTTTTGTATTCTAGTCCTCTCAAAATGAATGTTAACATGGCATTTGCCTTCCTTACCACTGACTCAACTTGGGAGTATATAAGTCATTGGTGAGGCCACACTTGGACTATTGTATAAAATTTTGATCACCCTGTTATAGGAAAGACATTGTCAAGTTGGAGAGGGTGCAAATGAGATCTACGAGTGTGCTGCTTGGACTTCAGAGCCTGTGTTATAGCTAAGATTGGCTACACTGGATGTTTATTTCTTGGAACGCAGGAGGAGTTTATAAGATAGGTTATCTTATGAGGGGTATTGGTAAGGTGGATGGTCATTAGTTCTATCTCCAGAGTTGTGGAGTTCAAAGCTAGAGGGGAGAAATTTAAATGACACTTGAGAGGGTCTGGTGAGTACCTGGAATAAGCTACCTGAGGAGGTGGTTGAGGTAGATACAATTGCAACATTTAAGAGGTATTTGGATAGGTGCTTAGAAGGTTCTGCCCGGAATGGGGACAACTGATACTCGTAGGGAAGATGTCATGGTTAGTTTGGACCAGTTGGCCCAAGGGCCTGTTTCCAGCTGTATCTCTGAAATTGTACCTCAGTTTTGTGTGTTCATTCTTGTTAGAATAGAACAAGAGGCACGGGACTTAATGACAATGAATTACTTGTGTCATTGAAATTGTGTTCAGTTTGTGTTGTCACTGTCAGTTGCTTAAGTAACTTTTAATTGAGTAGTGTCAGGGTCAAATTTGTTGTAGAAGAATTTATATTAAAGTAGGACGTGTTTGATCTGGACGAAAGACTGAGTTCGTGAGCTGGCGATGTACAGAAAGATGGCTGTATATAATTTACATGAATGTACAAAAAGTTGGGAGGAGCATAATTCTTTTGCTCTTATTGTGCACAGTGGTAGTCAAAACCAAGTGTCGTTCTTCAGGGCTTGAAGGAAGGGGATAATTTGATCATGTTGGAGACAATGGTGCAGGAATAGAATTGATGAAAAACAAAAACATAGGTGCTGGAAATAGTAAATGCTCAGTACTTAGCACAGTAAGCAGATCTGTCAAGGTATAAACAGGGTTAATGTCTCAGGTTAATGACTTTCCATCTGTACTCAGAAATAATGCATGTTTTAAATTGCAGAGGTAGGGAATGTCTGTGATACCCCAGAGACTGAGATAGATGCAAGCTGTGGTGTTACTGGCTAAGAAAGGGTGGTTAGCCTGGTTAATTATAAATGATCTATCTGGATTGGGTAGATTTGAAAGCAAATGGAGAGATGATGGGGGTGGGGTGGGAGAGAAAGTGTTGGAGAAAAAACTGCAGTAGCTAGCTATCTGAAGTAGAAGAATGCTCAAAATGCTCAGCAAATCAAATAGTATCCAGAGAGAAGAGAGCAGAGCTGGGAAGATCAAATGCAAACTGTAAAGTTTGCTTTTCTGAAATTATTCAGTTTATTATTGAGCCATGAACACAATGCCATCTCAAGATGCATCTTCCTCTCCCTTCCCCATTCAGAATTCCAAAGGGACTATTCCTTCTGCAACTGCCTGGTTCACTCTTCACTCTCCGTTGGCACCACCTCATGCAGCTGCAAGTGGTAAACACTCTCGATTTTACCACTTCCTTTCCCTCCAACCAGTGGCTTAAACATTGCCCTTGTAAAATAATGATTCACTTGTTCTGTTTCCAGTCTAGCGTGTTGCATTTGATCTCGTGCTGATATTCTCTTCTATATTAAAGAAACCAAATGTAACTTGCACGACTACGTTGAAGAACCTCTCCATTTAGTGCACTTTATTGACTCTGAACTTGTAGTTATGTTATTTTAATTCTCTATTGCTCTCTTATTTTGACCTCTTGGACTGGTCAAATGAAACCCAACATGAACTCGATAAACAACATCTCATCTTCTAACTCTGAACATTAGTCCTTGGGAGGCATTGAGTTCAAGAGTTCTGGTGAAAAGCCAAAACAGATTTATACTCTCTCTACAAATGCTAGTTACATGAGATTTCCCAATCATGTTTATTTCAGCTTTCTACCAAATGCAGCATTTTGTACCCCAATTTGTGTTTTTATTCTTCCTTTTGCATGTTCTGCGGTAGGATTAACTAATTAACAAGTTTTCAACCTCTTGTTCAGCAGGCATCATTACCATTTGCATTGTATAGTTTTTCCTCCCTGTCATCAATACTGTCTGTGTACGCTCAACTGTTTGCATTTTAAAATTGATTAATTTTTAATTTTTGTATTTCTATTTAGCTTTTTCTCTCTTCACTAATACAACCTAATCCAGAGCATTTTAAAATGTTTTTGTTATTTAGTAACAGAACAGGCTTTCAGCTGTTCATTTAGCTCACGCTTCAGGCTTTACTTGCCACTTTTGTTCCATTTGCCTTGTGTAATCTGCCATTGGTAAAATGATACTTCATTTCACCCGCATCCAATTCCAATTTTTAAATACTTTGTAGAAACTAGTCAGTTTTAGTAAAAATTGGATTGCTTTTGTGCTAAGTAGATTGTGACGTTGGTTTTGCAGATTCATAAAAAGTAATTTTCATTGTTAATATTATGGAATTTTACTGGATATTTCAAGATTAAATCTGGAAGTTATTTTCCTTATTCCAATGAAGGTATACTTGTGTATGAATTTCCACTATGATGTTTATCGCTTACTCATTTTATGTGAGAATAAACAGCAGAATATTTTGTAATTGTTACTAATTTGAGATAGTAAAGAACTGTGTATTCACAGACGTGGAGATGAATAGTGTATAATGGCACCTTGGTGCAGTATAGTGCTTTGTCATCACCGGAGATGGTCTGCAGGATGTGGCTGTCCTGGAATTTGATACTTCTGTCCAACTGATGGAGTTTATTACTCGTGTCTTATGGCAAGATGGTGTCAGTGACCAATGACAGTATTTTGCAAACAGCTCACTAAACTACTATCTGCTCTAGTAGATAAATTTCTTCTAAACTGTGATGGCTGTAGTCTGCAGCCTGTAACTTCCCTTTTAAGAATGCTGTTTTGAAGAGAAAATGATCTGGCGCTTTTGCAGTCCTCTGGGTGAATTCAGCGAACTAGACTTGGAAGTATAGGTATGGCCGGGAAAGCCATTGCTGGGAGTGGACTTCGAGACGGAGGATGAATTTGTGTTTGGCTCCAGTCCTCTGCGCTGGTGAAAGTGTCGAGGGAGATTAAAATTGTTGAAGATGAGAGTGAAAGGGAACAGACGTTCAGTGTTCTCTGTCTTTCTCTCTTTGCTACTACCATCGGGCAGGAGGCTCAGGAGTCTTGGGTACCAGGTTGCCAGGTTTGGGAGCAGTTGTTGCCCTGCAGCTATTGGGCTCCTGGATGGGCTTAGCTCGCCTCAGTACTGAATAGGCTCTGCAGCTGTTGGCTCACTTTCTGGGACTCTGCAGTTCATGTTCCATGTGTTTTTGTTTACTTTTTTTAACATTTGATCAAGGCTTCAAGGTCGAGGCTGAAGGACAAGCCAGTGTTCAGCTCAGCGAGGTTTATTCATTTCAGCACTGGACTGACTCTAGCGATGACCTGCAACCATCGGCAGTCACTCCAGCACTGCACTGGCTCTGTGGCTTCGGGTTCATCCTGCTGTCATCGGGTTCCTGGACCAACTTCACTCACCTCAGCACAGAACTCTCTCCGTTATTGTGGACTTACTTTCAGGAACTCTGCAGTTAGTGGTCTGTGTTATTTGTTTACAATTTTACTGTTAGCACAATTATTTTTCTTTTTGTCACCCATTGGGTGTTTGATTATCTTTGTTGTGTGGGATTTTTTTTAATGAATTCTACTGTGTTTGTGTTTTGTGGTTGTTTGCAAGAAAACAAATCTCAATGTCCTATACAGTATGCATACTATAATAAACGTAGTTTGAACGCAAGCTCATCTGTCATGTGAAATTTGACACAACTGAGTCTTGATTGAGTTTCAGCTTGCTGGATGAACTAGGCTTTCCCATATCCTCTGTCAGTAAGACAGCCTACGGCACATGTATCATTGCCTGCTTCTCTTCTTGAGAACATCTGCTTAAAATCTCATTGTACTTTTTTGTGTCCAGACTTATCTATTTTGGTGTTGTTTTACGCTACCCCTTGGAATCGACATTTCCTAAACTTGGAGCTATCCAAAACTTTGCTGCCAGTAATATAACTTGTACCAAGTTCATGCTATGATACAGTTAAGAATTTCACCCCTAATACACATCTTGGAACTTGGGTGTACCATCATTTAGTTGCAGGTATTTAAATGGCAAAGTTAGTCCTAGGTGTCTGAATTTTAATTAGACCTCCATTAAGAGTAGAAACGGATAATTTGAACAGATTAAAGTAATATGTTTAGGAGTTATTGAAAATCTAGCAAGAAGTGGTGCTGAAATGTTTGCTGAATGAGTACTCACCTCTTATGAATAGCCATGACTTTACCTGAATTTATTCTGAGCACTTTTAGACCAAAATGTAAAGAATTCTTTTCAAGACCAAATAAAGTTCTAAAACAATATCTGCCTGCTCTGGAGTTAGTTTTGCACTATCTTTCAACCTGCATTTTATCTCTAAAACATAACATCATGTTCCTGAAAGTATTTATTTTTGACTTTTGTTTGTAAGGTTGGGTTATAATATAAAGTGAGCTTCAGTGGGAGATCATGGATGCTGAATTATCACTAATGGATAAATTTGAAGGTAATTTGCTATGAGCTGAGAATGGAATGCTATTTTGAAAATATTGAAGTGTTTGGGCAACATTTTAAAACAAACTGAAATTAATGTGCAGGATGTATGTAGTTTTTGACATAACCAATTTTGAATTTAACAGTGTGCTAAAGCAGATTGTTAGCATTGTAGTTTATGTTATACTGAAGTGTTCCATTTTGAAAACAAATGACTGTAAAACAAGAAGTATTGTTGTAATAAGAACTTTCAGTAGCATTTCCTCTCTTGAATGCTATGTATTTGTTACATTTTCACAGGATTTTCTTAAGATTAGGCAACTTCGAGATGCTGCACTTCACAAAATTAATCTTACCAAAAGATAGAGATTATAACTGAAAGAAACCTGTTGACCTAAGACTGAACAGAATACTTGAAAACAAATAGTTCTGTAATTTCTCTCATTTGTATGGTTTTTAAAACTTCTTGTGCACTTAGCCAATGTAATCATGAAGGGCACTCTGTTTGTTATTCAGGGTAGCATTCTCCCAAATTGCACAGCACAGAAGCAGGCCTGACATGTCCAAGCCAACCATCAAGTGCAGATCACATTTACCCACACTTAGCATATTGCCTTCCAATGTCTTGGTGATTCAAGTGCCCATCCAGTTGCTGCTAAAATATTGAGAGTACCTAACTGTTCTGCTATTTCAGACAGTGCATTCCAAACACTCGCAAACACTCTTTCTGAATGGGGGGCGGGGGGGGGGATATTCCCTCACTTTGGGTGTTTAAGTTGTTGGCAATGATATGTTGACCAAATAGGAGTGGCGGTAAATAGCACATTAAATGGCTTTTTAAGCATGCAGAAATTACTGTGGAGCTAACTCTTTTCTTCAAAACCATGTATTTTTTGCCAATGCAACACAAATAAAATGCTGGAGGAATTCGACAGTGTTCAGTATTTTGTTTACTTGTTGAATTTGCAACATAATATCTTCGAGGGATTAAAACCCAGGTGTTTGTGATGATTGCCAAGTGAGCGTAGTCCTGTTGATAACAGCAGTATCAATTTGATGTAAGACTTGAGGATTAGTGGTCTTTCTCCCCCCCCCCCCCGCCCCATCTTGGTCGCTGTCTTGCTTGATCCCATTTGGGCCTACAATGAGCTTTTGCTGTTGACATGAGGGGCAGAATAAATCAACCTGCCAAACGTTAAAACATTTGCTTTCTTCATACATTCATGTTTATTTTCCAATATGAATAGATTTTACTGATGAAGTTACCATTTTCATGCTATTTCTTTTGCCATTACATAAATAATTTAATTGATTGTACTTGATAATGCTTTGTCTAAAGCGTCCAAGGCACATGAATGTTAGTAGCTTCAAACTTTAATGAATAGCATATTGATGCAGGTTTCTAATATGTTGCCTTGAGCTATTTAGCTCCGTTGTATTTAACCCCCCCCCCCCCAAATGCTTTGTTTCTTGCATTAATGTATTGACTGGCAAAGGCACAATTTAACAGAAGACTGAATGGGCAGACACTGTGGTTTGCTGGCATTAGTTTCTGATCATCAGCAGTGGTATCTTTCTTGCATTTTTCTGAAAAGTGTGTATTGGAGACATTCGAGAGAATTACTAAGGGCTCTGTTGACATTAGACCACTGGGTTTGAATACTGAAATCAGTGATGGCGGTAATCCAGTAGAAGAGTTGATGTTGGTAGTGTTTGCATTCTGTTGCTGTGGGGGGCGGCAATCTTTCCCTTCATTTAGCCATAAAGACAAAGCTAGTGCTTATTTAATATTTAATAACTCATCTGTGTAAAATAGTGAAATTTTCTATTCAACTGTTTAATAATCCTGAAGACTTGTATTATTCAGAAATTGAAAATCATGTGGAAATGAAATCTTATTATGATTTTAATTTTGTGACTGATTTGGTTAGAGGAACAGCTCAATTGCTGGCAAGTTATTTTCAAATAGATGTACAGCACAGTATTAGTTGGAAGAATGGAAGAAAAACAGGTATACTTTAATGGTTAGGTGGTTGAATAAGCCCATGTTGGCTTGGGGGCAATCTCTATGAGCAATTTAAGTCAGTAGTGTGTGTGGCACATTAGCATAGTAGTTAGATCTTGCTTTACAGCACCAGCTGCAAGATTGGGGCTCAGTTCCTAGCCCTATCTGTAAGACGTTTGTCCATTCTGCCCATGACACCATGTGCTTCCTTCCACATTGCAAAAATGTCCCGCTTAGTAAGTTGTGGACATGCTGTTTTGGCACTGGAAGCATGGCAGTGTTTGTGGGCTGCCCCAGCACATCCTTGGACAGTGTTGGGCATTGATGCAAACAATGCATTTCACAGTATGTTTTGATGTACATGTGACAAAGCTAATCTTTAAATGGTTATACATACATTGAGTTGGGTTAAGTATGTTTAAGTAAGTACATGGTATGGACCTGGCAGCAATACCAGGTAACTTGTCTGCCATCCCCGTCTAGTCCTGTGCAGAACACTAGACTGTAAGACACACGAGCAGAATTGGGGCATTCAGCCCCTTGAGACTGCTCCACCATTCCATCATGGCTGATTTAATATCCCTCTCAACTTCATTTTCCTGCCTTCTCTCTGTAATCTTTGACCCCCTTACTAATCAAGGACCCATCAGCTTCTGCTTTACATATTCCCTATGATTTGGCCAGCACAGCTGTCTGTGGCAATGTTTTCGATTCACCAGCCTCTGGTAAAAGAAATTGCTCATTATCTCTGGTCTACAGGGACATCCTTGTATTCACTACAATTATTAGTTGTGGAATCGTGCCCTGGTTATGAGAGTGAAAGGGGAAAATTGGTCATAGGCCAAATGAAAATTGAAGATGTTGACATTTTCGAATGGTAATTAAGAAATGGTGGCTGCTTTCTGTTGTTTCTAGTTTTCTCAATGTACTCAATGGCATTGCTTGGTTTTTCTTTCTAAAATTAAAGTTGTTCTACTGGAATACCATTATTGACATCTGGAAAAAACAAACTGACAGGATAGGACTTATCTAGAAGTCCAGATGGTGAATGGTTTGATGCATTTATTCTCTCCTAGATTGAGCACGAGATCCCACAAATGTTGCTGAGGTTGACTGAGCTGTGTTAGACCTTTATGATCTGATCCTAAGCATAGGCATTACCTATTAAATCATTTAATGTTTCTTTGATACTTTAATTCAAGAGTTCATTTTTAAGGGATTTTTAAAATTAGCACAGTAAATCATTTCCAATAGTCAGAACTAATTTAATATGCCAAGGTAATGCGTTCCCTTTCTTGAAGTTTTGTTTGAGTATATTGGGAATTGATCTTTTTGTAGTGTAATCTTGTTGCTAATTTCAGTGGATTATAAATATAGGACTCATTTTGGTACATTATCATAAGCAAAGATGACTATACTTTCCATTGCTTTTAGCTTGATAACTTCATATGTTGATACACTGAAAATTGGCTTGACAATTATCAATCCAATATTATCTCTAATATCAGTGAATTTGTAGCAGTGTCATTAAATGTTCTTTCAATGATCAGAAACATTATATGTTTCTTTGAATTAATAGGGTTTATCACTTTGCTCAGATGGAGCTTTGTTTAACTTCAGTTTGGATCTCATTGGCACAGATTTGTATTGTTGGAACAACCTATGGTGATATGGGCTATGGTTAAAGGTTGTTGAGGACATTTCTCGGCAGAGTCAAAATTTAATTATAGTTTGAGAAGTGAAGTCTATATTTTAAACTTAATATATCTAGAAAAAGGTTAAAACTCTGGAATTTTGCAATGAGTTTGGAGCTCTTCTATTGTGACACTTTTTTAATCTTCATTTTTTGACCATCTGGTTTTACTTAAGCTCAAATGCAGTCATTACTCTGAGGTTGTCCCTCAGGCTCTATCAGCCTCCAATGTGGAACCATATGGGCTATATTCTTGTCTACCAAGTGACATTGTTTCATCGGTTGATGTGGGTTTAAGGATTAACTGCTGAAATAAGATTCCTGATTTATAGGGAAAGCCAATCTTTTTTTTTCTCCTGATGTTGCTCAAAAGTTTTCAATATCTGCAAAATGTTTTATTGACAAAAAAACTTTGTGCAGAAAGCACATTTATCTGTAATACTACTAGCTCACTAATTTTAATTAGAAGGAATGGGAGATGTGAAAATTTAATTATCTTGGTGTGTTTGTTTTCCTTCACTATTTTCAATTGTGCAATAACATACTGGCAACAGGAGCAAAATGGGAAGGAAGGATTAAAAAGCCTATTAGGTAAAACTGTAGATGAGTAGGAATTATTTTTACTTTTTGTGATTTGTTGATAGTTGGTTGACAATGCATTTTTGATTGGAATTTTAATTTCATCCTGACCCTCACCTGTTTCAAAAGCTCAAATGTGCAAGTTGAGGGATGTAAGTTGAAAAATGGAAGAAAATGCTCTTCTGTCTGCTTTGAATGGGTTGTGCACGCTTGGATGTAATATCAGATTCAGGTTTATTAACATGGACTTGTATGTTGTGAAATTTGAGGCAGCAGTAGGGTGCATGAGAAAATAATTAGGAAAAAATGAAGCCGTGTTCATTGGTTTATGGACTGTTTAGAGTATCATGACTGCCATAGATTGATTCGTGGTTGAGGAGAAGAAGCTTTTCCTAAATCTTTGAGTGCAGGTAATCAATCTCCCCAAAGCGGTCATCGTATTAGAGCTATCTCCCAGTGTCCTTAATGATGGATGCCACTTACTGGTGAGGCACCATCTATTGAAAATGTCCTTGATAGTGGACAGGGTTGTGGTCATGGTGAAGGTCTATAGCTCCCTGCAGATGCTTGTGATCCTGTGCATTGGAGCATCTGTACTAGGCTGTGATGCAACCCTTTAGAATGCTCCCCTCTGGACATGTGTGGAAATTTACAATTGTCATTGTGAGATAAAAAAAACTCCTCAAACCCCCAACAAAGCAGAGCTATTGGTGTGCTGCCTTTGTAGTTATAGTTTTTTTTTGTCGCAGAATAGATCCTCTGACATGAACTTGCTTTGTAAATTGAAGCTGCTCGCTCTTTCCACTACTGACTCCTTATTGAGGACTGGAGTGTGTTCTCCCAACCTCTACTTCCTGAAGTCTATAAGCAACACTTGGTCTTGCTGACATTGAGCGTCAGGTTGTTGTTGCAACATCCTGTGTAGCTCTCTGTCAGCATCTGAGATTATACCAACAACAGTGCTGACGTCTGTGAATTGATAGACAGCTTTCGAGCTCTGCCTAACCAGATGGGCATGAGTGTAGAGAGTAGAGCAGTGGGTTAAACATGTGATTCTGAGGTGCACCTGTGTTGATTGTCAGCGAGGAGGAATTGTAATTTTCAGTCTGGACTGACTGCGGTCTCCCACTCAGGAAGTTGAGAATCCAGTTACGGCAGGACGGTGCAGAGGTCCAGGGTTTGAAGCTTGGTGATCAACACTGAGGAGATATTTTGTGTAAAGTGCCTTGCTGTGATTGATGAATTGCAGCCTGGCGTACCTTTTGCTGTTGTCCATGTGCCGTAAAGCAGAGTGGAGCACCACTGAGATGGTGTCTGCTGTAAACCTTTTGTGGTGGTAGATAAACAGCAGTATATCCAGGTCCTTCATCAAGCAGCAGTTGGTTATGGCTAGAATTAACCTGTCAAAGCATTTCAGTACAGTAGATGTGAGTGCGACTAGGTGATGGTCATTAAGGCAGTTCGCCCTGCTCTTGGGCACCAGAATGATTACTGCCTTTTTTGAAGTGGGTGGAAACGTCCATGTGCAGCACTGAGAGGTTGAAAACTCCAGCCAGTTGGTCAGCATGAGTTTTCAGTGCCCAACGAGGTACACTGGGGCCTGACGCGTGGTCAGAACATAAGAAATAGGAGCAGGAGTAGGTCACCCGGCCCATCGAGCCTGCCCTGCCATTCAATAAGATCATGGCTGATCTGTCCGTAAACTCAGCTCCATCTACTTGCCTTTTTCACATAACCCTTAATTCCCCTATTATGTAAAAAATCTACCTAACTGTATCTTAAATATATTTAGTGAAGAAGCCTCAACTGCTTCCCTGGGCAGAGAATTCCACAGATTCACCACTCTCTGCGAAAAACAATTTTCTCTGCATCTCCGTCCTAAATTTTCTCCCCTGAATCTTGAGGCAATGTCCCCTAGTTCTAGTCTCACTTACCAATGGAAACAACTTTCCTACTTCTATCTTATCTATCCCTTTCAAAATTTTGTATGTTTCTATAAGATCCCCCCTCATTCTTCTGAATTCCAGAGATTATAGTCCCAGGCAGCTCAATCTCTCCTGATAGGTTAACCCCTTCATCTCTGGAATCAACCTTGGTGAGCCGCCTCTGCACTGCCTCCAGAAGGTTCACTCTGCTGAAGGATTTTCTGACGTATTGCTCTGAGATGGAGATCAGGTTGCTGTATGTTGTAGGATTTACACAGCATCCAGCAGCATGCAGCACTACACCTTGTGTACAACAGATTTAAAGACTTTCTTTAAAAAACAATAATGAAGGCCTACCTATGTTTTGATAACTAATTTAGGTGTTGCCAGGTGTCCTATATAATGGAATCTTTGATCAATAGTTAAAGTTATCATACATACTGGTACATGCAAAATACCTGTTTGCCTAAACTCTAATTAAATTACAAACTAAAGAAAGTTTATGAACTGAACTTTTTATATTCTTTTTATATTTCTGTATTGTTAGAACTATTCTCCAACCTTTTTGAATGTTTTTAAAGATGTTTTAAAGCATTATTTTTAGCCCTTTACAATGAGATGAAAATACTTAGCAAGAATCACATCCTAGAAAACTACACAGAAAAATTCACAGAAAATTAAAACTCAACAACTCCATTAGAGATTTAATAACCTTAGCATATGTGACAGCAACAGTTATTTGCACATATCAGATGTTAATTTTATGTGGCTCACCACCATACACTTTTAATCCCAAAACAAGGTTTTTAAAATTAAAGTTAAAATGGAAGAACCTGTTTTATTGTTGTGCTCTATCTGCTCACCTGCTATTGTGGTGCTATATTTTAAAAACTGTCAGGGATTATGCACAAGGGAACAGTTGTGATCATATGATCAAGAAACAATGCAGTGATGTGGGATTTGAATTACTCTTCTAATGATCTTGGCCCTCGGGACTATTTGTTATTTATATAAATTGCTCAAAGCTTGATCAGTAAGTTTGTGGATTTCGCCAAATGAGGGGGTGTTAATAGTAAGGGAGGTCATAGGTTACAAAGGGGTCCTGATCAGTTAGGGTAGTGAGTTAAGGAATGGCAAATTAATTTTAATACAGTTACATGTGAACTGATACATGTTGGAAGATCAAACCAGAGTAGGACCTGTACTATGAATGCTAGGGCACGGGGGAGTGTGATGGACTTGAGGAACTTAGGAGGACAATTTCATATTTCATTAGAACTGGTGTCACAGTTGCAAAAGAAGATGCAAAAGGAGTTTAGCACACTGGTCCTTAGTCAGGGCAATGAATATAGGGGTTGGGACATTAAGTTGCAGTTGTTAAGTCACGGGTGAGACTGTACTTGGGAGTATGGTGTATAGTTTTTGTCATCCTGTTAATGGAAAGGTGTAGTTAAACGAGAAAGAATACAGAAATTATTTACAAGGGTGTTGGAAAGATGAGGGGGTCTGAGTAGTAGGCCAGGTTAGGTCTTTATTCCTTGGAGCATATCCTTACAGAAATGTTTAAAATTATGAGAGGTGTAGATAATGTGGATGGTAAGTCTTTTCCCCAGGGTAGGGGCTCCAGAACAAGGGGCACAGATTTGGGTGAGAAGGGAATGGTTTGTAAAGGTCCTGAGGGACAGCCTTTTCATGCAGAGGGTGGTGAGTATATGGAAGGGGCTACCTGGAAGAAATGGTTGAGACAGGAACAATAGTATTGTTTAAGAAGCTCTTCAATATGTCATGCAGGGTTGGGGGCTTTGAGGGATGTGGGCTGAATACACAGAATTGTGAGTAGCTGTGTGGACACCATGGTTGGCATAGACTTGTGCTGTTTTGCTCTATAAGAATTGCTGCATTAGTGGTATTCTAATGCCCTTGGGCGTACCTAATTAGGAATGAAAGATTGACACTTGTTGCATTACCTAAGATTAAAGAGGATCCTAGTTGTCATCTCCATTTTAAGATTGCCTACTGAAATTTGTGCGAAGATCAATATTGTGTCCACATACTCTGTGTGAAATGTGCAAGTTCATGTGCTAAATCCATTTGGCAAGTGTGTGTTGCTTGAAATTGGTTTTTGATAGTATGATAGCAAAGCTGTGGTTATTTATTAGATTCAAATCACTACCAAAACTAAAATGGAGGAAATCATTCATTTGAAAATTTAAATATATTGTAAGCCTTGATCAATTAAGGAAGTTTTCTTTTGATTGTTTAGTTTGAGTGATGAAAAAGCAGGGTCATATTTTGAAAGTTGTCCCTCAATTTGAATTTTGATGTTTAAAGTCTAGCTCTAACGTTGTCAGAGTTGAAAAGCATTCTCCCCTACACCTCAAATTCAGTTGTTGGTTTGTGCTGCAGAAGTGCTTTGCATTCACCATAAACATTGTGGAAGGAAGCAGTTTAGTGCTTGCACTTGTATAAAGATAAATATATACAGAGGAGCATTAATGAATTTTCAGATGTCAAATCTGTAATAGTGTTAGAGTAGATTGTATTGTGAATGTCATATTCTCGTCCTAATTCTAACCTATTTTACTGTATAATTTGGTTGTCAGCTTTCAGACAAATAGAAAGGATTTGTCACACAGGGAGTTAAAGGTCCCAAATTTTTACTTATTGATACACAGTGCAGAGTAGGCCCTTCCGGTTTTTTGAGCTGTGCTGCCTAGCAACCTGCCCCCCCGCCCCCCAATATAATCCTGGCCTAATCAAGGGACAGTTTACAGTGACCAGTTATGTCTTTGGAATGTGGGAGGAAACTGGAGCACCCACAGGAAACCCATGCGGTCATGGGGAGAATGTACAAACTCCTTAGAGCCCAGTGGCAGGAATTGAACCCTGGTCATTGGTACCATAAAGCATTGTGCTGACTGCTGCACTACAGTAATTGGTATATGGCAAGTAAACAGAATCCTTTAATATCTTTACTGTAATCTTCGGTTGTCCATCAATTTCGATGTTGACTGATTTTTCACGCATTGCACAGTAATAAGACAGATGGTGTCATATCCCCACCGTACAGTCTCTCTGGGCTTCCAAATCTGATGCTGAGTGGTACACAGGAGTGTAACACACTTCGTGGATAAGGAAGCTGCCCCGCAGTGACAACTAACTAGTCTAGTGATGCCGTCTGTTGACAAGCACCCTGGCTCCTCTGCATGCCACCAAGGTGGCTGTACCATTGACCCTTTTGGATTCATCTGCCACAGACACCATCAGACGCCCTGCTGCCAGCGTCCTCGTTGGGTGCAGCCTTTGCCTGAAGAGGCATGACCTACAAAGTAGCAAAGGCATGCTTACCTCCTTGACTTAGCTAGCCATGATCCTACTACTAGATCTAGTCTAGTAGTGTACTGATGGAACATCACCTTCACGACCAGAGAACGAATCTCTACCGTACTTCACTGATGTTCGGCCAGTGTCACTCCTACGCCACAGTGAGGTGCCAAGATAGGATTTTGAAGGAAGACTTTATCGTAATACTGTATTTAAAAATGTTGCAATTAATACTTTAGCATTTTTGGGAAAAGGGAATTGTTCTCTTAAACCATTATAGGTAAAATTGATTGGGTTATTTCTCATTCTGTTGAATTTTTATTAAGCTTTTACAGCAGGGGTCCCCAACCTTTTTTGCACGGCGGATCGGTTTAAAATTGACAATATTCTTGTGGACTGTTTGACTGGGATTGGTGGGGGGGGGGGGGGGTGTTCAAGTAGGGTTAAACTCACCTCAACATATCTTTTACAGTTAGGGTTGCTAACTTTCTCACTCCCAAATAAGGGACAAAAGTAGCAGTCAAATCCTGGAACACTTATGTTTACCCCGAGAAAGACTACCATGACCATGAAGCCTTGCGCAGGCACCTGTGTGCGCATGTGTGTATGTGCTGATTTTTTTTCCCGCAAATTGGTTTTGTTCAGTGAAACTACACTGTACCTACATTATTTCTACTTTATATAGGCTGTGTATTTTTCATATCATTCCTGCTTTTACTATATGTTAGTGTTATTTTAGGTTTTATGTGTTATTTGGTATGATTTGGTAGGTTTTTTTTGGGTCTGGGAATGCTCAAAAATTTTCCCCATATAAATTAATGATAATTGCTTCTTCGCTTTACGCCATTTCGGCACGCAAGGTTTCATTGGAATGCTCTACCTTAGCGGGGGAAATATGGGACAAGGGCGGTCCCGTATGGGACAAACCAATTTAGCCCAATATATGGGATGTCCTGGCAAATACGGTACAGTTGGCAACCCTGTGTTCAAGTTCAACAGTGCATGACAGGGAATGAGGAAGGGGGCAGCTGACTCATATCATTTCCTCACGGCCCAGTAGCACATGCTTCGCGGCCTGGTGGTTGAGGACTGCTGCTTTACAGGGCTTTGTTTGTTAAGTCATATAATGCACCTTATTTATACTTGATAGCTTGTAGTCTGAGAAAATTCATATTTAACTTTTCTGATAAATTTGGTGTTAATAGTATGATTATTCTCCTCAATAAATATAGTGCAATCACACTCTACTGACTGGCAACCTGGAGTGTGGGAGGGTTGTGGTGGGGAGAGCAGGTAGCAGCTATTGTAGCAAAAACCGGCAGAGGGGAGAAAGAAACTGTAGAGGAAAGAAATGCTTTAAATTTTAGAAACTGCCTTCCTTTGATTAAAGCTAAAGAGTAGTGGATAGCTAGTCCAGTGTGCTTAATCCTTTGGCACAATATTTCTTTGAAGTTCTTTAATGACTGAGCTTAATTTCAATCCTCAGATATTCACAAGATGGGTGAAAGTTCTGCACCTGTTCTTAATAAGTTTATTCTTCAATCTTAGTGCATGGGAATGGATGTGGAATGTGCAATTGCATTAGTGTGTGGGATTTTTTAAAAGATCTTTCTCTCTTTACATTAGTGCCTGCTGGTTATTGATTTTTTTCTTTAAATTTGTAAAAATGTGCTATCTTATGCTTAATGATTAAATCAGTGGGCATTTATGTGATGTTCAGTATGGAACTCCATGCTGTGAATGCTTTAAGGTTTAATTGCACACTCATTTCCACCCTCCATTTTGAACCTTTTAAGTACCGTTTTATGCTACTCTGTATATTTGTAGGATTAAGCATGGTTGTATGTGGGAGGGGCAGCAGAAAAAAGTAAATTTCACATAAATTGTTGAAATATGTACCTCTGTTTGTATTAATCCATGCTGCTCACAATCCAGCTCTGCATTGTAGTGTGTAAGGAAGCTTTAAAACATGTCCATCAACCTTTTTCCCTCTAAAGGGCTGTTTAGTGTTTTGCAATGTTCATTGATTTAAATTGCATTAAAAATGATCTTTTTCATTTTATTATCAATAGTTTGACATTTCTCTTGGAGGATTTAACTGCCTGGTGGAGCAGTTAGTGCTGTTCCCTCATTAGACAGGGACTTGGGTTTGACCCTGACCTTGGATGCTGTCTGTGTGGTGTTTGCATGTTGTCTCTATGTCCATGTATCTCTATTGGAAGGCAGATGTGCTAGTAGGCTAATTAGCTGCTATTAGCTACCCCTCAGTGTAGATAAATGACCTGGAGTAAAAGAGGAGTAGGTCAGCTTGAGAAAAGAATAAATAGCATGGCTGTTTCTATATGGGGGGGAGTGGGTATGGAGCTGATAGGAATACTTTGTGGGTGGCAGGATTGTCTCTTGTTGTGCCAAGAAGCCTGCTGTATCATAGTAACTAAGAAAGTCTATGGTACTCTGCCAGTTGTCTGATTTCATTAAGATTTCTTACAAGGAAAGAGTATTTTTCGTCCATTACTACCCCCTCCCCAATACTGTAAATCCAGAGTGTTATATGAAGTAATATATTTTCATTTAAGCACAGCAGTGAGGTGCTTCAGCAAAACATGTCAACTAAGTAGTCTCTCGGCCTTATAGACTACCTTAGTTAATCAATAAAGATTATCTGTTTTCTTTTGTGAATTTGCCTGAGGTATTTTGAAAATAGTGTGCAAAGAATTGCAGGTCATTCCACTACTTGGGCATCTAACCTGCAAGGTGACATGAAGTAATGCTTTAATACTGGAATAAATTTGTGATGTCATGGCAAGGCAACATTGTGCTCTGAATATTGCTTAACAGTAAATAAGCATTGTAGAATGCTTGATTTGCATGGTCATCATTGAGATTTCGCTGGCTCTTTGTTCAACTTGAGTTGTCAAGTGAAGTCATAAGACCATAAGATATAGGAGCAGAAGTAGGCCATTCGGCCCATTGAGACTGCTCTACCATTCAATCATGGGCAGATCCAATTCTTCCAGTCATCCCCACTCCTCTGACTTCTCCCCATACCCTTTGATACCCTGGCTAATCAAGAACATATCTATCTGTCTTCAATGTACCCAATGACTTGGCCTCCACAGCCGGTTGTGGCAGCAAATTCCACAGATTTACCACCCTCTGACTAAAGTAATTTCTCTGCATCCCTTCTGAATGGACGTCCTTCAATCCTGGAGTCATGCCCTCTTGTTCTAGAATCCCCTACCATGGGAAATAACTTTGCCATGGCTAATCTGTTTGGGCCTTTTAATATTCCAGATGTTTCTATGAGATCCCTCTCATTCTCCTGAACTCCAGGAATACAGCCCAAGAGCTGCCAGATGTTCCTCATACAGTAACAGTTTCATTTCTGCAGTCATTCTTGTGAACCCTCTCCAATGTCAGTACAGGTGTCTCCCGCTTTCTGAACGTTCACTTTATGACATTTCGCTATTACAAAAGATCTACATTAGTATCTGTTTTCGCTAACTGAAAGAGGATTTTGGCTTTTACTATAAAAGACGCTCACTTTAAACTTGTGTTTACCCGGAGAAAGACTGCCATGACCATGAAGCCTTGTGCAGGCAGGTGTGTGTGCATACGTGTACATGCTGATTTTTTTCCTACAAATTGGTTTTGGCTAAATCTTCTCGATTCTGTTAAGTGAAACTACATTTTACATTATTCTATAGGCTGTGTATTTATCATATCATTCTTGCTTTTACTATATGTTAGTGTTATTTTAGGTTTCATGTGCTATTTGGTATGATTTGGTAGGTTATTTTTTGGGTGTGGGAACGCTAAAAAATTTTTCCCATATGAATTAATGGTAATTGTTTCTTCGCTTTACACCATTTCGGCTTACGAACAGTTTCATAGGAACGCTCTACCTTCAGATAGTGGGGGAAACCTGTATATCCTTTCTAAAATAAGGAGCCCAAAACTGTACACAATATTCCGTGTGGTCTCTCAAGTGCCTTATAGACCCTCAACATCACATCCCTGCTCTTCTATTCTATACCTCTAAAAATGAATGCCAACCTTGCATTCACCTTCTGTACCACCGACTCAACCTTTAGGGTATCCTGCACAGGGACTCCCAAGTCCCTTTGCATCTCTGCATTTTGAATTCTTTCCCCATCTAAATAATAGCCTGCCTGTTTATTTCTTCCATCAAAGTGCATGACCATACACTTTCCAACATGGTGTTTCACTTGCCACTTCTTTGCCCATTCCCTTAAACTATCTAAGTCTCTCTGCAAGCTCTCTGTTTGCACAACACTACCTGCTCCTCCACCTATCTTTGTATCAGCGGCAAATTTAGCCACAAATCCATTAATTCCATAGTCCAAATCATTGACATATATCGTAAAAAGCAGTGGTCCCAACACCAGCCCCTGTGGAACTCCACTGGTAACTGGCAGCCAGCCAGAATAGGATCCCTTTATTCCCACACTGTTTTCTGCCGATCAGCCAGTGCTCCACCCATGCTAGTAACTTCCCTGTAATTGCATGGGCTCCTATTTTGCTAAGCAGCCTCACATTGGCACATTGTCAAAGGCCTTCTGAAAATCCAAGTACACCACATCTACTGCATCTCCTTTGTCTACCCTGCTTGTAATTTCCTCAAAAAATTGCAGTAGGTTAGTCCGGCAGGATTTTCCTTTCAGGAAACCATGCTGGCTTTGGCCTATCTTGTCATGTGCCTCCAGGTACTCCGTAATCTCATCCCTAACAATCGATTCCAACAACTTCCCAACCACTGAGGTCAGGCTAACCAGTCATCCAGTAAAATGCCAGGATCTATTGATTCTTGAAAGATCATTGTTAATGCCTCCACTGTCTCTCCAACTACTTCCTTCAGAACCCGAGGGTGCGTTCCATCAGGTCCAGGAGATTTATCCACCTTCAGACCATTAAGCTTTCTGAGCACCTGCTCAGTCGTAATTTTCACGTCACCTACTTCACTTCCCTGACACTCTTGAATGTCCAGTATACTGCAGGTGTCTTCCTCTGTGAAGAGTGATGCAAAGTACGCATTCAGTTCCTCCGCCATCTCTGCATCTCTCATTACAATATCTCCAGCGTCATTTTGTGTGGTCCTATATCTACCCTCAACTCTCTTTTACCCTTTCTATACTTAAGAAAGCTTTTAGTATCTTCTTTGATATTAGTTCCCAGCTTCCTTTCATGATTCATCTGTTCCTTCCTAATGACCTTCTTAGTTTCCTTCTACAAGTTTTTAAAAGCTTCCCAATCCTTTATATTCCCACTAGCTTTGGCTTCCTTGTATTCCCTCTCTTTTGCTTTTACTTTGGGTCTGACTTGTCAGCCACAGTAGTGTCCTCCTTCCATTTGAAAATTTCTTCTTATTTGGAATGTATCTGTCTTGCATTTCCCTCATTTTTCGCAGAGACTCCAGCCATTGCTGCTCTGCTGTCCTTCTTGCTAGTGTCCCTTTGGCCAGTTCCCCTCTCATGCCATTGTAATTTCCTTTATTCCACTGAAATACAGACACATTGGAATTCAGTTTCTCCTTCTGAAATTTCAAAGTGAACTCAATCATATTGTGATCGCTGGGTTCCTTAACCTTAAGCTCTCATCACCACTGATTCATTGCACAACCCCCAATCCAGCACAGCCGATCCCCAAGTGGGCTCAACAACCTGTTCTAAAAGCCATCCCTTAGACATTCTACAAATTCTCTCTCTTGAGGTCCAGTACTGCCCCTGGTTTTCTCAATCCACTTTCATGTTAGAATCCTCAACAATTATCATGACATTGCCCTTCTGACACACCGTTTCTATCCCCTGCTGTAATTTGTAATCCACATCCCCGCTGCTGTTTGGAGGCCTGTATACGACTGCCATTTGGGTCCTTTTACTCTTGCCATTTCTTAACTCAACCCATAGAGACTCTACACTTTCCGATTCTATGCCATATAATACAGGGCCACACCACCCCTTCTGTCTACTAACCTACTTTTCCAATACATCGTATATCCTTGGATGTTCAGCCTCCATTGGCAGCTATCCTTTAGCCAAGTTTCGGAGATGGCCACAATGTCATATTGCCAGTCTGTAGCTGAATGTCAAGGTCATCTATTTTATTTCTTATGCTGTGTGCATTCAAATATAACACTTTCAGTCCAGTATTTCTTGCTTACTGCTTTAACTACACCATGCCTCTATTGCCCTGTAATCATCCCACTGGCTGTGATTATGCCTCATCTCCTGTCTGTCCTTTGTATCATTTCTGTTGCACATATCATAGAGTAATGCAGCATAAGAACTGGCCCTTTGTCCCAACTGGTCCGAGGTGGTCCTCACAGCACCCTCTCTGCTGGTCCCAGTCATCCACGTTTGTACCGTAACGCTTCAAGACCCTTCCCTCCATGCATCTGCACGCCACTTAAATGTTGGAATTGTACCTGCTTCAACCATTTTCTCTGGTTGCTCATCCCAGGTATTCACTGCATTATGTAAAGAAGTTCTCGGGTTTCTTTAAATCTCTCCCCTCATATCTTGTATCTGTGTCCTCTGATTTTGGACTTCCCAACCCTGGGGAAAATACTTGACTGTCCTCCTTATCCATACTGCTCATGATTTTATAAGCTTCTATGGGGTATATCTGTCTTCTACGATCTGGTTAATGAAGACCCAGAGTAATACACACTCAAAATGCTGGAGGAACTCAGCAAATCAAGCAGCACCTGTGGAAAGGAATAAAGAGTTGACATTTTCTGCTGAGACCCTGCAATGGTCTTGATGAAAGAACTTAGCCTGAACTTTGTATTCTTCTTCCATTGATGCTATGCTACTTGACCTGCTGGGTTCCTCTAGCATTTTGTGTGTCACTCTAGATTTCCAGCATCTGCAGAATAGCTTGTGTTTGTAATAAAGATCCAGTGTTGCTGACCTCCTTCTATAACCCAGGCCCTCCAATACATGCAACCTCCTTGCAAATCTCCTCCTTGAGCTTGACAATGTCTTCCTCATAAAAGGGCGATCAAAGCTGTACACAATGCTCCAAAGCTGTACACCAATGACTTGTATAACTGCGACATGATATCCCCACTCCTAAACTTGATGTGCTGACTGATGAAGGCCACCTTCACCACCCGGTCTACTATGCAGCTCTTTTAGTGAAAAGACTAAAACTTGTAGTCCCAGGTCCCTCTGTTCCACAATGCCCATTTCCATTACTGATCAAGATCCAGAAAGCCTATGCCCATTTAGTCTCAGAGCCAAGTAGATCTTTTCCAAACTGGCAAATGGTTGCATATTTAGTGTGTTTCCTTGAGGCAAAACAGACATCGGCTATTTTATGAAAGCGGTTACTGAATTTAATGTGACTCACAAAAAGCCCATTACTCTGAAGAGTTGACATTGAGATGATATACCTTTTGCTTCTGGAAATTTTATTTGTCTCAAGGAAACTGGTGCTAGACATCTCCTTCAGGGTCAAGAGCCAGATTAGATGCTCCTGCATACTGTTGACTGAAACGCGTGGATAGAGACAGAACTTCCAGGAGGCTGCATGGTCTGTGGCCTTTCTGTTGTACTGACCCATGTAGGTTTGCAGGTTCTCTGTGTCAGCCTGTGGGAATGTTGCTGAGCTGTTCTCTTCCCTGAAGCTATGAATTATTTGGAAGCAGTTAACCTAAACAGTCTAATCCTGAGTTTTGCTTTCTCTTTCCATTTGAGTTCCACTCGAAGAAGCAGATTCTGCATATTTTTCCCGAAGCTGAGGATGAAGAACCTCTGTCTTCTATGATTGCTTCCCACCATAACACAGAGGTTTCACAGCTCTCCAACCTGTGTGAATAGATCTTTAGTTCCTTGAGGTTTTCTAGGGTAGGAGCTGCTTCATTGCTAGAGAAGGTTTATCAGTGGTGCCTAAATTTGTCTTCCAGTGTGAGTGGTTTTGTTGAACTCTTTGCATAAATGCAGTAGTTACCACATTAAATGTGACACAGTAAAATTCGTTATTCATAATGGTAATTTTAATGCTACATTGTACTTCTGAAAAGATTCTCTTTTCCTTAAGGTCGGTTAACAAACAAAAATCCCAGCGTCACCAGCTGGGTTCCAGGTTTAATTATTTTCCAAACTGGCAAATGCTTGCATATGTTAGTGTGTTGCCTTGAGGCAAAACAGACATCAGCTATTCTATGAAACAGTGGTTTTCTATGTTCATAATTTAAAGTTGCGTGCTTTTAATCAGTTCTGTGAATAGAGGTTACTGAACTTAATGTGACTCACAAATAGCCCATTACTCTAAGAGTTGATACTGAGATGCAAAGTAGCATTCATTTGAGTGCCTGCAAAGTTTCTACTGCAAGAAATCAAATATTTAAAACTGTTATTTCCTCATAAAACTCAAAATCAGTACAAAATTGAGAATAGCAGAGTGATGATGGACCTCGGTGACTTAGCAAGCTAAAATTTAAATACATCATTTGCAACAGTATTGTCATTGTTGCTATGGTGATCAAGATAAAGCAATAATTGCCTGAATGTTTTGAAGCAGTTTTTGAAAGTTTTGTAACTCCATATTTAATTTATAAATATTAAACATTGTTTTGGAGAGTTGCTACTTTTTATCAGTCACGTGAACAACAAGTAGCTGACTTTCTATCCTGCTCTGTTCAGTTCTACATTGTTGGAAATGTGCTGTTAGATTGAGACTTTAAAACAAGACCCCCATTGTTCACTCACTGAGATAAAATTGTTATATAAACACGAGGTAGGAGTAGGAGTTGGCCATCTGCCTCATCGAGCCTGCTCCACCATTCAATAAGATTATGGCCGATCTGACCATGGACTCATCTCCATCTACCTGCCTTTTTCCCAATAACCCTTAATTAATAACCCTTAATTTCCCTACTATGCAACTATCTATCCAACCTTGTCGTAAATATATTTACTGAGGTAGCCTCCACTGCTTCATTAGACAGAGAATGCCACAGATACACCACTCTCTGGGAAAAGCAGTTCTTCCTCATCTCCATCCTAAATTTACTGCGCTAAATCTTGAGGCTATGTCCCCTGGTTCTAGTCTCACTGACCAGTGGAAACAACTTTCCTGCCTCTATCTTATCTATCCCTTTCATAATTTTATGTTTCTATAAGATCTCCTCTCATCCTTCTGAATTCCAGCAAGTACAGTCCCAGGTGACTCAATCTCTCCTCATAGTCCAATTTTTTCATCTCTAGAATCAAAGCCAGTATTTCCTTCCTCAAGTAAGTTGACCAGAACTGCACGCAGTACTCCAGGTGCGGCTTCACCAGTACCCTGTACAGAAACTTCATGCTCATAAATTCAATCCCTCCAGCAATGAAGGGCACTTGTATATTTTTCTTTGAGATCATACTGACATTTTGGCCAATACTTATTGGACAATGGACATCATATTTATAACAAACATGTTAATTGGTCATTTCACATTGCACTTTGCAGAAACATGTGCAGAAATTGCTTGCTAGCTATAATGGTAGGGGCATTTGTGGCTCAGTTCCTAACTCATCTCTGAGTTGGAAGGTTTTAGGTGCAAGTCCCACATAAAACAAATTTGTAAATACTCCGTAAGACATTGGGCAGAACCAAAGCATTCCATCCTTTCGAGTCTGCTCTGCCTTTCGATCATGGCTGATTTATTTTCCTTCAAACTCCATTTTGTTGCTTTCTCCCTGTAACCTTTGACATCCTTACTAATTAAGAACCTATCAACCTCGCTTCAAATATACTCAATGATTTGTCCTCCACAGCCACCTGTGGCAGTGAATTGCACAGATTTGCCACCCTCTGTCTAAAGAAATTTCTCCTTATCTCTGTTCTAAAGGAGCTGTGCCCTCTGGACCTAGACTCTTCTACATGTAGAAACATAATCTCCCTATCCACTCTCGGTTTTTCAATACTTTGTAGGTTTCAATGAGATTCCTTCATTCTTCTGCACTCCAGCGAGTACAGCCCCAGAGTCATCAAATGCTCCTCATGTGCTAACCCTTTCATTCCGGGGATGAGTCTCGTAAATCTCCTCCGGACTGTCTCCAATGCCAGGACATCCATTCTTACATATGGGGTCTCGAACTGTTTTCAGTACTCAGTGTGTTCTAACCAATGCCTTATAAATGTGAATGTTCTGGCAGTTTTTGGTAGTACCATTGTAGCATGTGGTTGTTTGAGTTACTGTTACCTTCCTGAACCAGTCTGGTCATTCTCCTCTGACCTCTCATCAACAAGGTATTTTCACCCACAGAACTGTCGGTCACTGGATTTTTTTTTATTTTTTGCATCATTCTGTGTAAACTCTTGAGACTGTTGAAATTCCAGGAGATCAGCAGTTTCTGAGACACTCAAAACCACCCCCCCGCCCCCCTGCCCCCCCCCCCCGTGACATCAACAACCATTCCATCATCAAAATCACTTTGATCACATTTCTTCCCTGTTCTGATGTTTGGTCTGAATAACTGAACCTCCTTGACTATGTAAGAAAGCAAACATTTAGAGGATTGAGAAGCTCTTAAAAACCAACAGAGCGTAACTAAAAAAGCCATAAGGAGAGAAAGGGTGAAATATGAACTAGCCAATAATGTAAAAGAGGATACCAAAAGATTTTTTCGGGTATGTAGAGAGTAAAAGAGAAGGGAGAGAAGATCTCCGACTGCTAGAATATGGTGTTGGAGACGTAGTAATGGGGAACAAAGAAATGGTGGGGAACTAAATAAGTATTTTGCATCCATCTTCACTGTGGAAGACCCTAGCAGTATACCAGAAATATGTCGTGGACAGGAGTTAGTGCAATTGCTATTACTAGGGAGAAGGTGCTTGGGAAACTAAAAAAGTCTGAAGGGTAATAAGTCACCTGGAACAGATGGGCTACACCCCAGGGCTCTGAAAGAGGTTGCTGGAGAGATGATGGAGGCATTGGTAATGGTACTTCAAGAATCACTAGATTCTGGCATGGTTCCAGAGAACGAGAACATTGAAAATGTCACTCCTTTAATCAAGAAGGGTGGGAAGCAGAAAAGAAAGGAAATTATAGGCCACTTAGCCTGACCTCCATGGTTGGGAAGGTTCATTGCTACAGGCAGCTTTGGAAGTCAGATCATTGGGTGTATTTAAGGCGAAGGTTGATAGGTTCTTGATTAGTCAGAGTGTGAAAGCTTACAGGGAGAAGGCTGGAGAATGGGGTTGAGAGGGAAAATAGATTGGCCATAATGAAATGGCGGCGCAGACTTGACAGGCCAAATGGCCTAATTCTGCTCCTGTATTTTATGGTCTTGCGTCTGCATGCTTTTATGTTTTAACTTACTGCCACATGATTAGCTGATTTGATATGTGCCTTAATGAGCACGTGTACAGATGCACCTAATAAACTGACCACTGAGTGTATATTGTGCAGCTGTTGCATATTTGTGTGGCTTGAACTTTGGTTCATCCACAAAATTTTGAGCTCCATGAAAGATAGGATGAAAATTATCACTTGTCTAGGGGAGGATATTTTGGGTTTCAATGTAAGAATTGGAAGTTGGAGTGGTTTTGAAAATTAAAAAAAATCAATACTTTCATTGAAGTGCTTCACTGAAGAGGTTTGATTCCTTTAGCAAAAACAATGATGGCGATATTCCCCATTGGGTCACACTATCTGTAGGGAGAGTGGACATTTTTAGCTGTTCACCCATGCTTTACATTGACTCCCCCTTCTTGGGGGGGGGGTGTATCTTGATGTCTACAGTTTCTTTCTACTGTTCTGTGGGGAGAGATGGGACGTGTGTATGGTGAATTGCAATCTAGGCCAGACCTAGTGAAAATGTTCTGTATCAATGCTGGAAAAATCATTTAGGATGTTTTGTGTTTGAAGAAGTTCACCCATCATTCAAGTGCAAGGAATACAGATCCAAGCTGTCTAGCTTCTCATGAAATAAATAGGAGGAGGAGTAGGCCATCCGGCTCATTGAGCCTGCCCCGCCATTCAATAAGATCATGGCTGATCTGTCTGTAAACTCAGCTCCATCTACCTACCTTTTCCACATATCCCTTAATTCCCTTTCTATGTAAAAATCTATCTGTTTCTTAAATATATTTAGTGAGGAAGCCTCAACTACTTCCCTGGGCAGAGAATTCCACAGATTGACCACTCTCTGAGAAAAACAGTTTCTCCTCATCTCCGTCCTAAACCATCTCCCCTGAATCTTGAGGCAATGTCCCCTAGTTCTAGTCTCACCTACCAATGGAAGCAACTTTCCTACTTCTATCTTATCTATCCCTTTCAAAATTTTGTTTGTTTCTATAAGATCCCCTCTCATTCTTCTGAACTCCAGAGAGTATAGTCCCAGACGACTCAATCTCTCCTCATTGGTTAACCCCTTCATCTCTGGAATCAACCTGGTGAATCTCCTCTACACTGCCTCCAAAGCCAGTATAACCTTCCTCAAGTATGGAGACCAGAACTGCACACAGTACTCCAGGTGTGGCCTCACCAGTACCTTGTATAGTTGCAGCATGACCTCCCTTATCTTGAATTCAATCCACCAGCAATGAAGGCCAACATTCCGTTCGTCTTCTTAATAACCTGTTGTACCTGCAAACCAACTTTTTGCCATTCATAAACAAGCACTCCCAAGTCCCTCTGCAGAACAACATGCTGCCATCTTTCACCATTTAAATAATAATCCGCTCTTCTATTGTTCTTCCAAAGTGGATGATCTCGCATTTACCGACGTTGTATTCCATCTGCCAGACCTTGGCCCACACACTTAACCTATCTATATCCCTCTGCCGACTCTCCACATCCTCTGTACAATTTCCTTTTCCACTCAATTTAGTGTCATCAGCAAATTTTGCTACGCTACACTCAGTCCCCTCTTCCAAATCATCAATGTAAATGGTAAACAGCTGCGGGCCCAGCACTGATCCCTGCGGCACCCCACTCACCACCAACTGCCAACCGGAAAAACACCCATTTATACCAACTCTCTGCCTTCTATCTGTTAACCAATCAACTATCCATGCCGATACATTTCCTCCGACTCCATGCATCCGTATCTTATCTATAAGTCTTTTGTGCGGCACCTTATCGAAGGCCTTCTGGAAATCCAAGTATACAACATCCACCTGTACCCCTCTATCCATTGCACTCATTATGTCCTCAAAGAACTCCAGTAAGTTTGTCAAACAGGACCTGCCCTTTCTGAATCCATGCTGCATCTGTCTAATGGCTCCTTTCTAAATGTTTTGTTATTTCTTCCTTAATGACAGCTTCAAGCATTTTCCTGACTACAGACGTTAAGCTAACTGGCCTATAGTTGCCCGTCTTTTGCCTACATCCTTTTTTAAAAAGTGGCGTGACATTTGCTGTCTTCCAATCTACCGGGATCTGCCCAGAGTCTAGAGGGTTTTGATAAGTGATTACCAACGTGTCTACTATAACCTCCGCCAATTCCTTCAGCACCCTGGGATGCATCCCATCAGGACCAGGGGACTTGTCTACTTTCAGGTCCTCTAGTTTGCTCATCACTCTCTCTTTAGTGATAGTGATTTTATCGAGGTCCTCACCTCCCATTTTGTCCATAACATCCTTCTTTGGCATATTAGATGTGTCCTCCACCATGAAGACCGATACAAAATAGTTCTTCAATGCCTCAGCCACTTCCTTATCACCCCATATCAATTTCCCCTTTTTGTCTTCCAAGGGACCTACGTTGACTTTAGCCACCCTCTTCCATTTCATATATTTATAAAAACTTTTGCTATCTGTTTTTATATTTTATGCTAATTTACTTTCATACTCTATCTTCCCTTTCCTTATTTCTTGTTTAGTTGTTCTCTGTTGCTTTTTAAAGTTTTCCCAATCCTCCAGTCTCCCACTACTCTTTGCAACTTTGTACACACGAGCTTTTAATTTGATACTATCTTTTATTTCCTTAGTTATCCAAGGCTGACTCTCCCCACACTTGCTGTCCTTACTTTTGACTGGAATATACTTTTGAGCACTGTGGAAAAATCTCTTTGAAAGTATTCCACTGTTCCTCAACTGTCCTATCAGATAGCCTGTGCTCCCAATCCACATTAGCCAACTCCTCCCTCATCCTGTTGTAGTCTCCCTTGTTCAAGCATAATACACTAGTTTTAGATGTAACTATTTCATCCTCCATCTGGATGTGAAATTCAATCATACTATGATCACTCTTTCCAAGATGATCCTGACTTCAAGATCGTTAATCTTATCTGTCTCATTGCACAGGACTAGATCTAAGATAGTGAACCCTTGCAGGTTCACTAACATGCTGCTTAAGAAAGCCATCACGGATGCATTTTATGAAGACTTCCTCGACCAACCAGATTCACCCAATATATGTGGAAGTTAAAATCCCCCATGACAACTGCTGTTCCGTTCTTACAAGCCTCAGTTATTTCTTGGTTAATCACCTCTGCCGCTGCAATATTTTTATTAGGTGGCCTATAGACAACACCCACCAGTGATATTTTTTTTCCCTTTACTATTCTTAATCTCTACAGATGAACTCAACATTCTGCTCCGTAGATCTTGTATCGTCTCTCACAATCACCCTGATCTCATCCCTAATCAAGAGCGCCACACCACCTCCTCTGCCTTCCTGCCTATCTTTCTGTATTACCTGATACCCTCCGATATTTAATTCCCAGTCATCTCCACCTTGCAACCAGGTTTCTGTAATGGCCACTAAATCATATGCCTTGGTACTGATCTGTGCCACAAGTTCACTAACCTTGTTTCTAATACTGCAGGCATTCAGTCTATCTGTATCCCGTTGCGGAATCATTATCGTCAACGTGGTATGCCTTTTGACCTAGTTTTGTATCATTGGCAAACTTGGAAAACTTAAATTTTATTACCCCTTTGAAGTTATTAGTGTAAATATTTGAGGGTCAAGGTCTGATCCCTGGACTGCTCCAGTAGTTCAGTACTTGCGGTCTGTAAAAGGACATGCTTATTCCAGCCAGTTTCTATTGACATTCAGCTTGATCATCCATGGGAAAACATTTCCTCCAGTAGCTTGAGCTCTTAATTTATGCTCAGCTTTGATATAGTACATTGTCATTTGCCTTTTGGAAATCTAAATACAATACATCTAAATGTTTCCAACTATCAACTCTCCACGTCACATCCTCAAAAGTATTCAGCCATACTTGTTGAATGTTCAAAGTAGAATTTATTATCAGAGTACATGCATGTCACCACATATAACCCTGAAGTTCTTTTTCTGAAGGGTATACTTAGCAAATCTATGGAACAGTAACTGTAAACAGAATCAATGGACAGCAAACTGCAATGCAATTATAAATAAATAGCAATAAATAATGAGCATGAAATAACAAGATAAAAGAGTCCTTAAATGAATGTAGTTATCCTCTTTTGTTCAAGAGCATGATGGTTGCTAACTGTTCCTGAACCTGGTGTTGAGAATCTTGAAGCATTTGTACCTTCTACCTGATGGCAGCAGCGAGAAAAGGGCATGGTATGGGCGATGAGGATCTTTGGATACTGCTTTCTGCAGCAACATTTGACGTAGATGTGCTCAATGGTTGGGAAAGTTTTACCAGTGATGTTCTGGGCTGAATCCTATACCTTTTGTAGGATATTCTCCTCATGTGATTTACCTTTTATAAAACCATGTTCTCTAGGTTTGATCAACACACACAAAATGCTGGAGGAACTCGGCAGGCCAGGCAGCATCTAAGGAAAAAAAGTACTTCAACGTTTCAGGCCAAGACCATTCGGCAGGACAGTCCTTGGAAATCTAGCATCTGCCGAGTTTTGCTTGTTTGTCTCTAGGTTTGATATTCAGCTATCTATTATGATTAGTTATTGACTCTAGCATCCTGCCAACCATAGATGTTAGACCAACTGGCCTATGGTTCCCCATCTTTGTTGGCAACATACTGTCTCTTTCTCATGGAATCACTTTTTTCATTTGAGTTGAATTTCTGCTGAGTGTTATGGACCAGTTGTTTGAATAACTGCTACTGTTAATCTCAGTCACCTCTGTCAGCCCACTGACATAGTCCAAATTGGATAATTCCTTTGTACCATTATAACTTCATTTTTAAGTTGGAAGCACAGATTTGAATATGCTAATATTTTACACATTGCATGGCAGATATACATAATTGCATCTGTTCAACCTTCTGAATTTTATGTTGAACATTTCTCTTGGGAAAAGTTAGACTTTTTTTCCCAAAAATTATCTCATACCTCACCTTGGAAGTTGAAAATAAATATCAAAAATGAATTTTATTGCACTTCAATATATTTTCTGTTTAAATGATTTGATCTTTGGGAATACCAATAATTGCACATTTTAAATTTAATTGTATTGGTTAAGTACTCCTCAGATTGAAATCCTGATTATGGCATTGTTGCAGAGATAAATGGGGATTAGATTGCTTCATGCTTTAAATGTAGCAATTATTTTGATAGCTGCAAGAGCAATTCTTCACAGCTTTAGAATGGTATTTATTTTATAGTGCATAATTGTGTTCAGTCTGTATTTCCCACAGATTTCTATGTTGGAATTAGCTACATTTTAAAACCATTTCCTGGATTAATATAATTTGAGAAATATAGTAATTATGTGTCACTATGAAGGCAATGGTGTTTACTGCATTTCGGATTGCAGTTGAAATTATTGTAAGCCAATGATTTCATTTTCAGATTTTGCATAACTTTCAGTTGTGAAAATTTCACTATGGGTACCTGTGTATGGCACTATGAATTGGAGATGTGCAGAAGAATTATTGGTGCAATGGTATGATTTGCTGTATATCATGGTCCTCAATATTGACTATGTAACTTCTGGATATTCAGAGATCTGTCTAAATAATGTGCCCGTTACTAAATATTTATTTATTATTCATAGGGTTTATTTAAAATTCAAAATAATTGCATTGTGTTTGGAAGCTACTGCTTGTGACAGCTCTGGAAACCTAAATGCAGTTATGCTCTCTGTGGCCAGGAAAATAATTAGATATTCACTTCCAGAGCTAATACTTTCCACTACCCTGCTGTTGGAGCACAGATAAACAATTTATTGAAGCTATTTCTGTTACAGAAAGATTTCTTCTTTTTAGCTTTGGTCTGAATGATGATCTGTCATTATTCTTCTGAATACTACTTTGACAGAGTGCTGTTTAATTTAGTTGTGGTTGATTTACTTGATAGTTATACAGAGTGAAAGTACCATAGGTTTTCTGCACAAATGTAGAACAACATTGAACTAGCCAGCAAACAATGGTCAAGGTAGAACTTCCACTTAATGTTTAGTGAATATTTCTTCATTGCAGTGATCAGCGGTTTGCCCAGGAATCGAGGTTATTTGTGGGTTGAGGTAATACATTGACAAAAAGATTATTTTCCATCAGCAGGCATACAATTATAAGAATATAATCATTTGGTTCTTTCAGTTAGTGTTCCTTGCTTTATTACCATGTTTGTTTGCCGTGTGTGTGTGTGTATATAATTTTTAAAAAAACAAATATCAAATTATAATCCCCCAAAAGACAAAACTTGAAAATCGATATTTTGTTAATCTGAATCTGATCTCAAAATTCACAGCTGTCATATTGTGGGGTTAACAATGCTGTTGAATCAGATTGTTAACATTGATTAGGCAAGGTCTCTTGATGTCAGTTGTTAAATTTTGTAACTTTAAAGCATTAAACTAATTCAAAGGAAACTAATCCAAAATGTAAATCTAACTTTGTTTTATTTTAAGTAAAGTGTGTACATATCGTGTGGTTGCGTGATGACGTATGCAATTCACGTATTTATACATATAACTTTTAATGAATTATTTAAAGAAAGAATGCTTAATCAACCTACTTAAAGATTGCTCAAATATTTCTGAAAGATTGCTCAAATATTACTGAAAGATTAAGTACACAACACTCCTTCCTGCATTGCGATAAACTCCAACTCAATACCGAATGCGTCTCAACTACACACACAGTGTATTATATAATACAACTACTGAATACAGTCGTCCACAGCAGTGTAAATTTTAAACTATTCCATTCAGGACGAAATATTTAATCACTGTGGAGGATTTCATACTCTTGTGGGATAATGTTTCCCTGACAAGGGGGATCGCTCTGCTTGGCAGGTGAGACTTGTGGTTGTGAAAACGATCTCGGGTCTGGGGCCTCCTCTGTGGTGGTCGCAGGAGTTGACTCTGAGGGTGCAGGAAGTGATTCTGAAAGCAGTAGTTGCTTTTGTTTCTTGTTTTTCTGTCTTTCTCTTCCTCCTTTTTCTAGTTTGTGCATCTTGATCCTGGAAAGGTGCATTTCGTTCAGTGCAATATTCTCATTAATTCAATTGCTCCCTTTGTGATCGGATCTCTCCTCTTGGTTTTCTCATCCACATATTCAGCTGACAAATCCTCTGTTGTATCTCCATTGACTCCTTTCTTTTTGGCCTTCCATTCATCCAAGTGGGCTTTGGTCTTTGCATCTGCTTTACAAGCTGCTTCTCTTCCACGTGAAGTTCATGAAATAACCTTAATGAACATGGTAGTTTCTGCTTTTTTTTTGTACTCACAAAAGCCAAATGCTTTCAGCTTGCCTGAAGCTCCTTGAAGTAAGTGGGTGTGTGCGTGTGCGTGTACGTATGCATGCACGCACGCTTGGGGCAAGCTATGTTGCCACTGGACTGTGTGGCGACACTTGCAGGCTGCCGCCAGCGCATCCTTGCGTTATGTTGGTTGTTAATGTAAGTGATGCATTTCACTGTATGTTTTGATGTACATGTGAGAAATAAATGAATCTTAGTTTGAAGAAACTCTCAAAGTGCTTGAGGATTTCAGCAGGTCAGGCAGCATCAGTGAAAAGAAGAGTTGATGCTTTGGGTCGAGACCCTTCAGAATCTGACTCTATTCAGACCTCCCACCTTTAAAGGTTGGGACTTTTAAAATGTGTTTACAGTAAGTATTTAAAAGCCAGAGCAGTTTTTATAGAAATTGTTTGTTTTAAAATTTAGTATAAAAAGTTGACTGTATATTTGGAGAAGAAACTAGAAGGTACTTCAGTCAGATTTATAAAATGAGATGATTTTCTTGTATTTGAAAAATGTTCACAGCTGTCATGAGAGGACTGACCTTTAGCCAGTAGTGAATTATATGCCAGTTTGAAATTTGAGGATTGTTGAAATTTAAACTTGTAATTGTATGAAAATTCAGTTCAATTTTTTTTCTGTGAAAGTTACTTCGTGTCCCTACCCCCAGTAATATGTAGTTGTCTATCTAAAAATGTTCCTTGTGCTCTTCTCCAGAACTTGATCTTTAACCTTGAATTTAAAAATAGACATTAATAATCAATATTGTACATTACAGTTTGTTTAGGCTGGGAACCATAATGACCAAAAGAATATCCTCTGTTTAATCTCTGCTGAGTTAGCTATTTCTCTTAAGTCAATTGTGGAAAGGCGTAGTCATGGTGAAAGACAGCTCAGAAATAGGTCCTTGGGTCCACTGAGTTTACCCTGCCCACTAACCACCACTGTTTTGCACACGACACATTTTATTCTCCCCTTGAACTCCCCATTTCCCATTATATCTTTAGCCTACACACTGGGGGCGAACTACAGTGCTAAATTAAAATACTAACCTGCGCACTTCTGAGATGTGGGAAGAAACTGGAGAACCTGGAGGAAATAGGTGTTGTTTGTTCTGGAAGGGAAACATTAGATACGCTGATACTCCAAATCATTATTCCATGAATCCTAGTGTTCATCTGCAACTGGTAGCAGTGTCTCATTGGTAATGAGGTACTACAAGTTACCTAGATCTTGTTGAAAGTATTGTGTTTTTTTTATTATGCATATGGTTGACTGAGATAGTTTTGCTGTAATGCAGGGGTTCCCAATGTGGGGTGCACGGCCCCCTTACTTAATGGTATTGGTCCATGGCATGAAAAGGTTTGGGAGCTCCTGTTCTAATATTAACCTGATGAATATAAAGTTATATTAGGTTCCTTCCCTGTAGTGTCAGCTTGGTCTACCATCATCACTTATTGACATATAAAGGTGCAGCACAAACAAGTGAATACAATTGTTCAGTTCATCAGTTTCTAATAAAAAGAATTGTGAAGCAAATACAATAAAAACAAAGTGTTTGGAGTAGATGGTGATGAGATCTGAAAATGTAGTCAGTAAATTGTCAGTCATAGAGAAGTACAGCACAGAAACAGGCCTTTTGGCCCATCTAGTTCATGGCAAAACCACTTAAGCTGCCTGCTTCTATCGGCCTCTACCGGGACCATAGTTCTCCATGCCCCTACTATCGAAATCGAGCTTGCATACACCACTTACGCTGGCAGCTTATTCCATGCTGTCTTGACCTTCTGAGTGAAGAAGTTTCCCTTCATGTTCCCCTTAAACTTTTCACCTTTCATCCCTAACCCAAGATCTCTGGTTGTTGTCCCACCCTACTTCAGTGAAAAAAGCTTGTTTGCATTTACCCTACCTATACCCCTCATAATTTTGTATACCTCTATCAAATACACTCTACATCCTAAAGAATACAGTCTGAACCTGTTCAATCTTTCCTTGTAACTCGGATCCTACAGACCCAGCAATATCCTTGTAAATTTTCTTTGCACTCTTTCAACCTTGTTTGCATCTTCCTTGTAGGCAGGTTACCAAAACTGCCTACAATATTCCAAGTTAGGCCTTACCAATGTTTTATACAACTTGAACAGAGCACCCCATCTTCTGTCACAATACATCGATTTATGAAGACTAATGTGCCAAAAGCCTTCTTTACGACCCTATGTACCTGTGACGCCACTTTCAATGAATTATGTACCTGTATTCCCAGATCCCTTTGTTCCACCACACTCCTCTGTGCCCCACCATTCACCGTGTAAGACCTATGCAGGTTGGTCCTACCAAAGTGCAAAGTCTCACACATCTGCATTAAATTCCATCTGCCACTTTTCAGTCCATTTTTCCAGCTGATGCAAATCCCTCTGCAAGCTGCGATGGTCTTCCTCACTGTTTAGTACACCCCAATCTTGATGTCATCGGCAAGTTTGCTGATCCAGTTAACCTCATCATCCAGGTCATTGATATAGATGACAAAAAGGACCCAGCACAGATCCCTGCAGTACACCACTAGTCACAGTTCTTCAGTCAGGGAGGCAGCCCTCTGCTACCACTCCCTGGCTTCTCCCACAGAGCCAATGTCTAGTCCAATTTACTGCCTCATCAGGAATGCTGAGTGACTGAACCTTTTTGACCAATTTCCCACGTGGAGCCTTGTCAAATGCCTTGCTAAAGTCCATATAGACAACATCCATTGCTTTTCCTTCATCCACTTTCCTGGTAACTTCCTCAAAAAGCTCTTAAGATTGGTTAGACATGGCCTACAACGCATGAAGTGATGCTGACTATCCTTAACCAGTCTATGTCTATCTGAATACTTCTATGTCTGGTCCCTTGGAATACCTATCAATAACTTTCCCACAACTGATGTCAGACTCATCGGCCTATAATTTTCTGGTTTTTGTTTAGAGCGTTTTTTTACACAGCAGAGCAACATTGGCTATCCTCCAGTTCTCTGGTACTCTCTTGTCGCTAAGGATGTTTTAAGTATCTCTGCTAGGACCCTGGCAATTTCTGCTCTTGCTTCCCTTAGGGTCTGAGGGACCACCTTGTCAGGCCCTGGGGATTTATCCACCTCAATTTGCCTCAGGTTAACAAACTCCTCCTCCTCTGTAATCTGTACAAGGTCTATGAATTTGATGCCACCTTGCCTCACTTCTGTAGACTATCTCCTGAGTAAATACAGATGCAAAAAGTGTATTTAAGAGCTCCCTATCTGTTTTGGCTCCACACATGGATTACCATTCTGGCCTTCCAGTGGACCAAATTTGTCCCTTACAATCCTTTTGCTCTTAATGTATTTGTAGAATCCCTTAGGATTCTCCTTCACCTTGTCTGCTAGGCAACTTCATGTCGTCTTCTAGTCTTCCTGATTTCCTTAAGTGTTCTCTCACAGTTGCCAGATCATTTCAGATACCATCAGTATTGGCCTTTCTTCAACTTAGAACCTCAACGCATGGACCAGACCTATCTTTTTGCATATTTACTCTGAAACTAATGGCATTGTAATGCAAAATGCATTACTAGATGCAAAATGTTCCCCTGCATAAACATCTGTCTCCTGCCCTGCCTCATTCCTGAATAGCAGATCCACTATCACATGCTCTCTCATTGGGACTTCCGTGTACTGATGAAGGAAATTTTCCTGAACACATTTGACAAGCTCTCTCCCATCTAGCCTTTTACAGTATGGGAGTCCCAGTCAATATGTGGAAAGTTAAAATCACCTACTATAACAATCTTGTGTTTCTTGCAACAGCTTGCAATCTCTCTACATATTTGTGAGAGGAACTAGGACTGTTGGGTGGCCCCACTAACATGGTATACATTTTGTTATTTTTCACTTCCACTCATAACGCCTCACTAGACAAGTTCTCCAGTCTGTCCTGATGGAGCACTGCCACGACATTTTCCCTAACTAGTAATGCCACCTCTCCTCCTTTAGTCCCTCCCGCCCTGTCATGTCTAAAACAATGGAACCCCAGAATATTAAGCTGCTCGTCCTGGCCCTCCTGCAACCAAGTCTCACTAATGGCTACAATGTCATAATTCTAGGTGTTGATCCATGCCCTGAACTCATCTGCCTTTCATACGATACTCCTCGCATTGAAACGTACGTAGCTCAGGACACTAGTCACACCATGCTCAACCTTTTGATTCCTGACTTTGTCTGAGGTTTTACCAACATCTGCCTCCGCAGCTCCTCCGTTAACTGTTCAGCACTTTGGTTCCCATCCCCCTGCAACTCAAGTATAAGCCCTGCCATGCAGCATTAACAAACCGTCCCACAACGGTATTAGTCCCCTCCAGTTCAGATGCAAACTGTCCCTCTATACAGGTCCCAGCTTCCCAGGAAGAGAGTCCAATGATCTAAAAATCTTATGCCCTCCCTCTGCACCAACTATTTAGCCATAAGTTAAACTGTATAATCTTCCTATTTCTGGCCTCACTAGCACATGGCATGGGTAGCAATTCTGAGATCACAGCTCTGGAGGAACTGCCCTTTAACTTAGCACCCTATGCAGTCTGAGCAGAACTTGTGCTTGTCCTATCCACGTCACTGGTACCTACATGGACCACAGCCTCTGGCTATTCACCCTCCCACTTAAGAATGCTGAGGACTCGATCCAAAATGTCCCAACCCCAGCACTCGGGAGGCAAAATACCATCTGGGAATCTAATTCTCGCCCACAGAATCCCCTGTCCCTTCTCCTAACAAGTGAATCCCCTATCACCCCACCATGCCTCTTCTCTCTTCGTGCCCCCCCCCCCACCCTGAGTCACAGAGCCAGACTCTGACTCTGCCAGAGACTTCTTTGCGGCTGTGACTTACCTCTGTTAGGCCATCTTGGCCCCCCCCCCCCCCAAATCCAAAGTGTTGAGGGGGATGACCACAGGGGGGTACTCCGACTGGCTCCTTAATCCCTTTCCCCTTCCTGACTGCCACCCAGTTTCCTGTGTCCTGTGCCTCAGGTGTAACTACTTCTTTAACTGTTCTATCTATCACCACCTCAGCCTCCCGAATGGTCCAGAGTTCATCGGATTCCAGCTCCAACTCTTTAACGTGGATTGTTAGAAACTGCAGCTGTTTGCACTTTTCGCAGTTGTAGTTGTCAGGGACACCGGAGGTCTCCCTGCCTTCCCACATACCGCATGAGGAGCATTCTACTATTCTGCCTGGCATCTCTACTGTCTTAACTGAGCGGATGTAAAGAAGAGAAGGGGGAGAGAAAAAAACTTACCCGAGAGTTTTGATTTTCTTTGCTTTCTCTGACTGAAGTCTCAGGATCACCACTGTAACTCTGTCCACTCGATGGTGACCACAGCACTTGCCCCTGCCTCCTTTTAATTTGCTCTTGCTGATCAAAACCAAAAGTGGGTTGGTCACTGGTCTAAGCTCAGTTACTCTGCCGCGGTCCGCTGCTGCCTTTTTCTACTTGGGCAGTGAGCCTGAGTGAAATCCCCTCCTCTCAAACTTCCGATGTCTGGATTGGTTGCTGGTCAAAGCTTAAATACTTATTAATTCTCTTAAACCATAAATATCGCTATATGCAAATTCATATTCATGAGTTGGGGCAGGGATTTGTGGGGAGAGAATGAATTCAAGCTACTTGCCTCAAGCATTTGAGGACCATTTTTAAGGATGATAAATATTTAATTAATCTGTAGTTCTGAAAATATTTTGATACTTAAAGCACAAAATGTCTTAACATTATAATACAATGCAGTCTGCCATTGAATGCAATTAAATCAGACCATGGTAGTGTTAGCTGTTTCTGGCTCTTTCTGTGGTGAATATCACATGCTGAGCCATTCCTCGGGCCATTAGTTTCATTTTCTTAAAATGGATTCCTGTCCCTTCACAAGGCCATTTTTCTTTGAAGTGGTAGGCATCAAGAGCTCTGTTTAATTGTTTTCCTTCCTTTCCTCTTTTCTAACTTCTATCCTGCTGTTGATTTAAAGTTCCCTGAAGTTCATATTGTCATGCAGTAAAGGAGAATTTGTGATTGGATTACAGCTGCATCCCAGCATGGTGAGCATTCATTCTGATGGAAGGCCTAAAATAATAGACATTGAAGTTAGAGTAGACTTTTTAAGTTTAAATTATCTGTGGGAATGTGTTTCAGTAGCCATAATTACTCATGTTGTGTGCTAGTACTGCCTGAAATGTGAAGACGGTGCACTTTTATATTGGAAGATAATATGAGGTCAGTTTTGAGTTAATTATTTGTATGCCATCTTTTAGCATAGTTAAATATCCCATAATGCTTCATCATGTAAGGTGGTGGTTGAGTGGGTGACCGAAAACTTTTTCCAAATGTAAGGAGGAGAAGTTTTAAGGAACTCTGAAAGTTTGGGTCTGGACAGCTGCCAGTGGAGTCTGTTGGAACTCCAGGTACTTGATGGGTGTAGTGCAGGAGATGTCTATAGGGAGTAGTGAGGCCATGGGATTTGAAAACTTGGTCTTGTGCAATCCTGAGAGATGCAATAACTGATTAAATGGTTAGTTGATAGTTATCTACTAATGCAGAGAGTTCTGATTATAAATCATTGACTTGCCTCACAACTAATGACAGCTTCAGCATTGTTTTATTGCTGTCAGATTGACAATGTTTTGGATCTAGAGGAAAGTACTGTTCTATCTTAAGTCATACTTTATCCAGAGCAAATGGGTTGCTGGAGGTCAATCATCCCAGTCTGAACATTGCTGCATGAGATTGCCAGGGTGGTGTCTTTGGTCCAGTTATTTCCATCTGATAACTCATCAACATCCTGAGGATGATTTGACTTGGGTATTGTACTAGCTTTACCAGTAACATCTAAATTATTTAAGTTATTAAAATAGTATCCATTCAATGTCTAGTCAACTTAAAATGAGCAGTAAATGCTGGCCAGTGATCTCCCTGAGTCTACTAACTTTTAAAGCAAATTGGCAAATGGATTCAGAAAATTGCATTTGTTTATAGAGGAAGTATATTTTGTGATGCAATGATCTAAATATGTACTTGAATTTCAATGCTGAACGATTTTCTTGTGAATTGCTCTAGATTGTAAAAAATATTCTACAATATCTTATGGTATTGGGTTTTATTTTTGTTGATTTGATTTTCAGTTTAAATTAATAGTGCTCATAAACATTTTTAAAAGAATTCATTTTAATTGTTGGGTGCTTATTTTAATGAAGTGGTTGCTATACTTTGGAAAGTTTATCAGCTTTTAAATATGTTGTAAGAACTTTTATCAAAACTAGATCCTTTTCTAAAAGTGGACAAAATTTCTTTAAAAAGATATGTGATTGCATTCTCTATTCTTGAACTTATTCTTGAAAGTTCATGAAACTTTAGATTTTGTCAAGTTGAACTATTCCAATTTTTTCTTTGTACCTTTTCTGGAAATGCAGACTTTGTATTTGCAAATGTATCTGTTTTTAAACTAAAAACTTAATGCAACCATAAAGCTTGATGTTCTCCACAGAGAAATTAATGGGAATTTTGCTTTTCACCTTATCTACTGGGTTGAAAGGGAGAGGTGTGTGTTGGGGATGGAGAAAGGAAAGTAAGTGTGTTGTATTCAATTGCAATCACTCAATTTTGTCTGAATATCAATGTTTATTTTATTTAGAGATGCAGTAAAGAACAGACCATTCTGACCCAATGGTCCTTGTCACCCAGCAACCCACCTATTTAACACTAGTTTAATTACAGGACAATTTACAATGACTAATTAACCTACTAACAAGTACGTCTTTGACTGTGGAAGGAAATCCAAGCTGCCATGGGGAGAACGTACGAAATCCTAACAGACGGCACCAGAATTGAATTACAAAGTCTGATGCCCTGAGTTGTAATAGTGCTGTGCTAACTGTTCCACTGTTGTGGCGCCCAGTTCATTGTGAACAAGAGGCTATAAATGTGGGATTAATCTTGATTCAAGCTACTTCCGACAGTGCAGCATATTTTTGTCTTGCAAATGGAGAACATATTCATCGCCTCGTTGATCATTAGGAAGGTCATAATATGCTGACAGACGAAAGGAGCTACAGTTTGTCAATAGTTCTTGACAGTAATTGCCATCCAGTTATAATTTGAGAGAGGGGGTTGCACTTTTCCTGGCTCTTATGGGCTTCCTGATGCCTCCTCACAATAAATGAGGTAACCTGGGCCTTTCTAGGTTATGGTTGTGGGTTGGGTTTTCAGTAATACTTGACCTCGTCTCTGAATTTAGATCTGCTTTGCAGACTCTTTTTTTTTGAGATGAATAATGATTCTTCAGACCTGAGGCGTGGGGTTCACTTGTCTTAGCACTAAGACCTGTTGTCATTTAGAGTAGATTTCATGGGCTGATAGGCCAGCCTGCAAATATATTATTGATAATTTATTGATTTAAGTGAATGTGTGTTATTCTGATAGTGAAAGTAGAAGCTGCTGAATCGCCATTCTGCTTGGAGTACATGACCTATCTTTCAAAGCTGTCAAGAAGGATAACGCGGACACAAGCCTTTATCTTCAGGGTTGGCAGGTTGTTCCAGTTATTAGCCCAAGGTCCGAGGCTATGCCAGTTTTCACGTTGTTGATCAAGAGTTCTGAAAAAATCAAATAAGTCCAGACAATTGGATGATCTATTATCAAATTGCATTATTGATAAAAGTTTTGGGAAGATTGTTGGTATCTTGTGACAAGTCATCATTTATATAAGACTAATTGGCTTTTTGTTTCTGCCGAGTAGAGGATAACTACAGCCGTATCTACAAATATAGGTATTGAATCTTGTTGGGATGCCTTTATTCTGGAAGTACCTGTTCTTTGAGCAAACTCCTGTTAATTCATTTAGTATGCTAGATAGGTGAGTTGAAAACCGAAGAATGGTGAAAGCTATTAGAAGCCATGTGATACAAACAGTTGGAAATGCTCAGGGGACCAGATAACATCTGTGAAGAGGGAAAGAGTGTTTTGGACCATTGACCCTCTAGAAGGATTGAAAAGCCAGCACGCTTTTTTTCTTCAGAAGTGTTTCCAGCATTTTGTATTTTTTTCAGATTTCTATTATTTGTAGTGGTTTGCAATAATAATGTTTTATTAATTTATTTATTCTAAAGTTTGACACTGGCACATTAATTTAAAATAAGAACAGTTAACTTGACTATTTGTTAGTTGCAGGTATTCTCAGGTAGGGAGTTATATGGAGGACAGGAATTGAGAATTTGTGGCATCAGGAATGAGCTACTGGAGTCTTTGATAATTCAAAGGTTTGTTACCATTGGACGTCAGCATTAGTAGCAGCTGTGTATTTTAATAGGAGATGCTGATTGTGGCATCATTGCCGTCTGTCCATTGTGCTGCACAGGGTGGAACTTTGCAATCTGTTATTGCTGCAATGATCTAATAGTAATAGAATTAATACTATCTTTATGGAGCATGCCGCATTTATAATTTGCGTCCTGCAAAGTAAATAATCATATTCTCTTGGAATACCTCTTCTGTCACTTTGAAAATACCCCCATTGCTTAAAGTAGGAGTAATTAAGCGCAAAAGTACAATGCTTCATTTTCTTTTTGAAAGGCAAGTATTTCTCATGCCTGCTGTTTAAGTAAAACTTTTGACATATTAATTAGTGCTTTAGAAACATCAATGTCAAATTAGTCGGTGCTGTTACAAGCAGCATCATCTTGGGGCCTATCAAGTTTGAGGAAGACTTGCTTCTACACTTAACAAGTCAACAGTTATTTGGAGCTCTGCTTCCAAGTGTCACCAGCATACTTGGGTTCAGGTGACCATAATCTGGATGTTTTCCTGAAAATATTTTTTGTGTTTAGAGTATCTAGAAGTAATCATGACCATGGAGTGTACACTACAGACTTGCTGTTGAGAGAACTTTGTACTGACCTATGAAGTGGTTTTATATTACTGTGAGCTAAGGTCAGTTGCAGAAGTCTTCGTAAACCTCTGCTATTTGCTTTAAATTACTTATATAGTGTCATGTAGACTGATAATTTAGAAAGTGGAGCATTTATTGTGTGGTAGATGGCCACAGAATAATTAAGTTTTATGCTGATTTTTTAGGTACACTGAATTGATGTATCATATTTAGCAGGTGAAAAACAATCTGTGCAGTTGATGACCATTTGAGTAAAGCTGTTAGCTGGTGCCATCAGCCAAAGTCAATGATGAAGGCAAATTGGAGCATAAGCCTGAAATTTGGCTGCACAATGGAAGTACTTCAAAATACTCAACTACTTATTGCTTACAGTCTCAAGCTTGCAATTGACAGTAATCTTTAATTACTGTCACCGTTTGTCCTTCCTTTTGGATGGTTCCAACTCAGTTGAGTGCAGGTTCTGTCTCTGGTTACTTTGGAGTGACAAAGAAGTGCAGAAGTGACCTGAAGATTGGTTTCAGAATTGTCCAGTGCAACTATGTAATCAGTGTGGGTGTGAGCTTTGTCCTGTACAGCTGCACATTTTGGTAACATCTAAAATATGTGAATTAATACTGATCCTCTCACTAAATCTGTCACTTTTAAGCCTGACTCCACTTATTTTACTCCAAAATAATGCTAATTCTGTGATTGTGCAACAGGAATCTACAAGTATGCTCATTTAGTTTATTGAGTCAGGAAATTGTATTTTTGATTGGGAGTAAAAAAAACATAGTTTGCTTATCTGGAGGAATGTAATCTTTTATATAATATTGTTCTATAATCTATAATATTGTTATAGTTCCATAATATTGTTCCATGCTCTATAAACTCCCTTTAATTTTATTTTCCTCTTTATAAGTAGCATGCAAGAAAATACAACTTATTAAAATTTATCAGTTTCCGAATACATTTCCAAAAAAGTGTCTGCAAGTGGCAGAGGGAAAACGTACTGTCTGGTAAATTTCTTCCAGCAGTGTGGAGTTGTATCATCTTGACCAAATTGCTTGATGTAGAGACTTCTCAATCCTAGAGTGAAAATACTTTCCTTATAAAAGGCTGCACAAAGTCTGAAATGTGAGCATTAAAAGAGCTTACATGAGTAACCTCCCTATACTTTGATGTAGTAGAAATGAGTATGATTTATTCTTTTGGAAATTTATACATTTGACCACATGAGTAAACCCAGTGCAATACGTGTACATATTTCCTCCAAATAAACGCAGTTGCATCATTCTGCAGTTTTTTTGAGTTGTTGCTATTCTAGGTTTAGTAGTGTTTTTGGCAATGTTTCATTGTTCAGATTCAAATTGCTGCAGTTAACTATTTAGCTTGTTGGATTTATTTTTCTCAGGTTCTTCAATGCACCAAGTTATATTTTATGAAACCATTGTACAATCAAAGTTATGTCCTGAGCTTGTGTGCATGCTTCTGTGCATTCTCCTGTTTATTAAAGAGTCATTTGACATCTCGACTGTGTGAATGAAATGCAGTGGTAGACTGGGGCTACAATGGAATGCAACCGGTTATAACTGTTCAGAATTAGTTGTATTCTGGGACAACATATTGAGACCCAGTTGGTTGTACTTCTGTTGTCTTAAGTTGCTAGTTTGAATATATACGGTGAATCGTTTTCAGTAATGGACCCTATGCAGCATTGTATAACTAGTTACAGAGGATGATAAATACCAGTTAATCAAATTGATTTCACTTTACTACTTGCGTCCCCCATATACATATGGAGTATATGTATTGGAGTATATGCATTATATGTATTGGAGTATATGGAGTTTACATTGTGTCTCATTCTAAAAGTGCAATATGCAATTTATAGTAATTTGTAATAAATAATATGTACAGCAACACAGTCAAGATAACATAGAAGTACAATTGTATCAGCGTGAATTAATCACTCTGATGGCCTGGTGGAAGAAGCTGTCCTGGAGCCTGTTGTCCTGGCTTTTATGCTGTGGCACCATTTCCCAGATGCTTGCAGCTGGATCAGTGTGGTTGGGGTGACTCGGGTCCCCAATGATCCTTGGGGCCCTTTTTACACACCTGTCTTTATAAGTGTCCTGAATAATCGGATGTTCACATCTACAGATGTGCTGGGCAGAGTCCTGCGATTGGGGGAGGTACAGTTCCCATGCCAGGCAGTGATCCAGCCAGTGAGGGAGTTAGTTTATAGATATCCACATTTATTGTCACTGTACAGTACTTCACCCTGTGAAGTGTATTCCTGCAGTTGGTAATGAGTTGTGCTCTCCATCATTGTAGGTGGTTCCTTCTTTCTGAGTGGATCTGGAAATGATGTTTTTGCTGATTGGATGGGGCAAGAAAGCTGCTGTATTAAAGCCACATCCTGGTCTGCAATTTGTTTGGCTTCAGATCCAGCACTTTGTCATCTCTGTAGTCCTGAGAATTCTACTATTCATAGAAACACAGAAAAACCTACAGCACAATACAGGTCCTTCAGCTCACAAAGCTGTGTCGAACATGTCCTTACCTGAGAAATTATACCTAGGGTTATCCATAGCACTGTTGTTTTTCTGAGCTCGATATTCCTGTCCAGGAGTCTCTTAAAAGAACCTATTGTATCCAGCTCCACCACCATCATCGGCAGCCCATTCCACACACTCGCCACTCTGCTTTTTTTTTAAAAGAAATCTTACCCCTGATATCTCCTCGGTACCTATTTCCAAGCACCTTAAAATTGTGCCCTCTCAAGCTAGCCATTTCAATCCTGGGAAAAAAACCTCTGACTATCCACACGATTAATGCCTTTCATTTTATACACATCTATCGGGTCTGTTCAAGTCTAAACTTTTTCCACACAAAGCGATATGGCTGCAGGGTTGATAATAGTTCTTTGGAATCTGCAGGACTGCTAAATGGAGCAGCCTGTTGATCTCATCAGAGAAGAGTGTGTGGGTTAAAAAATGAAATCAAGTCCTTAGAAAGAGGTCTCATAGGATTAAAAGATGTAGAATCCTTGTGGGTAGAGTTAAGAGACTACAAGGGTAAAAAGACCCTGGTGGGAGTTGAATACAGGCCCCCAAACAGTAGCCAGGATGTGTGATATAAACTACAATGGGAGATAGTAAAGGCATGTAAAAAGGGCAATGGGACAAGGGCGATAGTCATGGGGGATTTCAATATACAGGTGGATGGAGGAAAATCAGACTGGTGCAGGACCCCAAGAGAGGGAGTTTGTAGAATGCCTGTTAGATGGCTTTTTAGAGCAGCTTGTGGCTGAGCCCACTAGGGGAAAGACAGTTCTGGACTGGGTGTTATGTACTGAACCAAATTTGATTAAGGAGCTTAAGGTAATGGAATCCTTAGGAGCCAGTGATCATAATATGATAAAAATTCATTCTGCAGTTTGAAAGGGAGAAGATAAAGTCAGATGTATCAGTATTACAGTAGAGTAAAGAGGCATGAGAGAGAGGAGCTGGCCAAGATAATTGGAAGGGGACACTATCAGGGATGATGGCAGAACAGCAGTGGCTGGTGTTTCAGGGTGCAATTTGGAAGGCGCAGGATGGATACATCCAAAAGATGTGCAGAAGAATTCTAAAGTGAGGAAGAGGCAATGGTGAATGGCAAGGAAAGTCAAATACAACATAAAAACAAAAGAGATGGCATATAACATAGCAAAAATTAGTGGGAAGTTGCAGGGTTGGGAAGCTTTAAAAAGCCAACTGAAGACAACTTTTTTAAAAAAAAACTAAGGATAGCAAAGATGAAATCTGAAGATAAGCTAGCCAATAACATCAAACAGGATACCAAAATTTTTTTCAGATACCTGTGTATATAAAGGATAAAAGAGAGTTAAGCGTGTATATTGGACCACTGAAAACTGATGCTGGAGAGGTAGTAATGGGGAAAAAAATGCTGGACAAGCTGTATGTTGCATCGGTCTTCATTGAAGGACACTAGCAGTATGCCAGAAATTTGAGAGTGTCGGGGGTAGAGTGAGTGTAGTTGCTATTACTGACGGGAAGGTGCTTGGGAACCTGAAAAGTGTGAAGGTAGGTAAGTTACCTGGACCAGGTGGACAGCACCCCAGCATTCTGAAAGAGGTAGCTGAGGAGATTGTGAAGGCGTTCGTAATGATCTTTCAAGAATTTCTGGGGAGGACTGGAAAATTGCAAATGCCACTCCACTCTTTAAGAATGGAGGGAGGCAGATGAAAATAAAACTATAGGCCAGTTAGCCTCTTTTCAGTGGTTGGAAAGATGGAGTCCATTATTAAACATGAGTTTATGGGATAGTTGGAGTGCATGATAGAGTTGGTCAAAGTCAGCATGGTTTCCTTGAGGGGAAATGACATGACAAATCATTGAGGAACTAACAGGCAGGAAAGACTAAGGAGAGCCAGTGGGTGTTGTGTACTTTGATTTTCAGAATGGGGTGTCAGAGTTTGGAGTTTAATTCATATGCCATCTGCAAGAAGTTTGTACACTCTTCCTATGACTGCATGGGTTTACTCCGGGTGCCCCAGTTTCCTCCCACAGTCCAAAGACGTACCGGTTAGTAGGATAGTTGGTCTTTATAAATTGCTCTGTGATTAGCCTAGTGTTTAAATTAAGTGGGTTGCTAGCTGGCTTGGATTGTTGGGCTGGAAGGGCCTGCATTGTGCTGTATCTCTAAATAAATATGTATACATAGTTATGATTTACGTGCTGTACCATGGAAAACCTGTTTTGAGACATTCGTGCTGCAGCCAAGGTGCACTCATGTGCAATTGTTTACAGACTTGTAGGTGACAAAGCCAGCATTTTAGTTTGATAACTTGTTTGCAAGGTCATTCTGCTAAAGTGCAGGTGGCGATTAAGCAAGTTCTATAAATACTGCTTCCCAGCAGCAGATGTTTTGAGATTTGACTGCATTGTGTATAATCCCTAAACGTAATTCTAAATCACTGGCCCATTATACAAGTGTTACAGGTTTGTTCTAATCTATCAGAAGAACAGACCCAAAAAGTTAATTAAACAGACAATTTGCAAATATATTTGCAAAAAGATATCAAAACTTTACAGCTTAAGAGACTTTCTGATTTGTCGGAAACAAATATTTTGAAAATAGATTAGTGCAGTTCAACTTATTTTTGATGTTAAGTGAATAGAGTTCTAATTACATTGTAGTTAGCAAGGTGAACTTTGAACTGTTTAAGCAATTTAAAGTTTTAGACTCCCAGAATACTTTCACAAAACATCTAGAAGCAATCAAAACTTTCATTGTTAGTCAAGCATGATGATATCTGAAACCAAATCTTGATGCTTCTGTGAAAGAGTTGTTGAGGCTGTGATATCCTACCTTCACTCCTAGATTTACTTAGAACAGATTGTGGAAAATAGTATGATTGTGAAATTGGTTCCATTTATCAACACTCAAAATAACACCGAATAATCTTTTAATCTTTCAGAATTAGTTCCATATTTTTTTGGTTTAAATGGTTAGAGAAAAAGGGGTCTCTGCTGGGAGGAAATCAATGGTGGTGGTTGTTTTCTGTGGCCAAACAAGGAAAAATGCTCCTTGTTGTGAACCTCGGAGTTGAGGCCTGCCAGCTGTGAAATTGTTAATGGATTTTTATGAGTTTTCAACTGATCCTGATAGCTTGCAGTATTTTAAATCTATCAAACTTGAAATCAAAAACTGTGGAATAAAGAAAAACTTAACTGAAAGTGTAAAAAAACTAAAGCATTAAAATGAAATTATTTGCTTTAAGATGTAACATGCTTCTTAGCATCAACTTTTGGCCAGCAATTTGCATTGAAATTACTGGTGTTTTTGATCCAAGTGACAAATCCCAGAGTATTTTTGAGGAATCTCAGCAAGGCCTTCGTCTGGAATCCAGTGTCAGTTGAATAGACTGTCTGCTGAATCAGCTGGTACCAAAAGCTGGCTTTCTTGTAGCTTTTGAGTACTTAATGACTTTGTTGAAAGTACCCTTCCACTGAAGCACCTGAGTATATAACATATATGAGGTTGTTAATGGAAGTGAAATCTAGGCTTGATTCCTGAGAGTTCAAAGATTACACTGGTACTTTGCTTTGTGCTCACAATGTGTTCCTAGAGTGCTAATGGAATTGGCAATAAAATACGTCATGGTAGCCTCATCCATATACAGCAAAGCTGCTGGTAACACAACTCTCCCTAGGGCAGTGATTTTCCTGTGGCGGCAAGCTCAAAGGCATTTGCTGGCTTGCACAGTCACACAGAGGTTAGAGATGGGGGATGTGATGAGAGGGTATGTAGGATCTGGGCAGCCTATCAACAGATGGAACATGTGCTGTTAATTCCCATCACGGCCGGATGCAGCTCTGAACACTGCTTCTTGGGACCGAGCAGCCACACCACTTGCCCTGTTCTTTGTGACTCGTGACTCCCGACTCCCGCTCTGTAGTGTTCAGTGGGGATCTGCATCAGTGCAGGATTTGCAGTACTGTGGAGGGACGGTAAGAGAGTGCGATGAGCTGGATTGAGGCAGTGCAGACTTGATTAGCTAAATGTCTGCTTTTGGTGCTGTAACTGTTCTGTGTTTGCCTTGTGTCTAGTCACTCACTATATATGGTAGGGACATTTCCAAATATTGATTTTTCCACACTAAGCTTCCACAATGGCAGCAGATGACCAGTTTTAGTGATGTGGATTAAATTATCTCTTTCACCACACCCCCCCAGCAAAATAGGAGGTGACATTTGTTGTAGTTTGGGTAATATTCCATAATCAGTAGATAGCGCAAATGAGATTTGCACTATTCTGAAATAAGTCTTCAGAAATGTAGAGAGGCCTAACAATGTGAGCAGAGACTCGTATTCAGTCTTTTCATCTTGATATGTCAAATGAATGAAATGATTGGTGTTGTAATTTGTGAAACAATTTCTATTGAGTCTGAGTCGATGTGAGTTTGGTAATTGAGGCAAAGATTAAATCAACGTGGGAATAGTGAATGAAATTGTCCATGTGCTTGATTGAATGGACACATTCTACTTCCAAGTTTCTTGATAAATATTTGCAATTTTGTAATTCAATGTCATTGGCAAGTTCGCAAAAATAATTGAATTGACATTATTTCTTACATCTTTTACGTACATGAGGAGTAAAAATCTTTGTTATGTCTCCGTTTAAATGTGGAATTTATAGTAATTTATAAACAGTATGTACAACAGGACAGTCAATACACCATAGAAATACAATTGTATCAGTGTGAATTAATCAGTCTAACGGCCTGGTGGAAGAAGCTGTCCCGGAGCCTGTTGGTCCTGGCTTCAGTGCTGCGGTATTGTTTCCCGGATGGTAACAGCTGGAACAGTTTGTGGTTGGAGTGTCTCGGGTCCCCAATGATCCTTAGGGTCCTTTTTATGCACCTGTTGCTGTAAATGTCCTGAATAGTGGGAAGTTCACATCCGCAGATGCGCTGGGCCGTCCACACCACTCTCTACAGAGCCCTGCGATTGAGGGAGGTACAGTTTCCATACCAGGCAGTGATACAGCCAGTCAGGATGCTCTCAGTTGTGGCCCCCTAGAAAGTCCTTAGGATTTGGGGACTCATGCCAAACTCCTTCAACCGTCTGAGGTGGAAGAGGCACTGTTGTGCTTTTTTTCACCGCACAGCCGTTATGTGCAGACCAAGCGAGATCCTCGGTGATGTGTATACCCAAGAACTTGAAGCTGTTCACTCTCTCAACCCCAGATCCATTGATGTCAATAGGAGTGAGTCTGTCTCTGTTCCTCCTGTAGTCCACAACCAACTCCTTTGTTTTTGTGACATTGAGCGAGAGGTTTTGAAACTGTTCTTAATATTGATTGAGGCCTAGTTTTACAAATGATAGATTTGTACTTAAATGGATATGTAGCTTTTAATTACAAAATAGTATAGCAAAAAAAACCTTTGTTAATTTACAGTTTAATTGAAAATCTAAAATATTAGCATTAAAACCCTAGTATAGTTTATTTGAAATTGTTTTCACTTTCTGTTATGTAAAAATGTCTGAACTGTTCTCTTACAAATTTAAAAGGATGTGAAAAATTATGTATTTTAATTAGCAGCAATATAATCCAGAGACAATTGTCAGCGAACTTTAGAGGAATTTTCATTTTTAGACATACATTGAGTGAAAAATTCCTGTTAACCTATTGAAAAAAAGAGTGGTTGTCAAGCGGTGAACTATGATGATAGACAAAATTTGCTTCTAAGAAGGCTGTAGGGTGGAGCTTTAAATACTTCATTGCCTGTGCCTCAATTAAATGTATTTCACCTTGTGAAATTCTTGTATTGTCATGGCAGGCAGTGATAGTTAAAACAAGTACAAAGCAAAATAGATCTAATTTATTCTAACCTACTGATTCCCATGGCTATCTTAACTATACTATTCCCTTTTCTCAGTTTCCTCATCTCTGCCACATCTTCCCAGGATGAGTTTCTTTTCTAGGACATCAGAGATGTCCTCCTTCAAAAAATGGAGTTTCCCTTCCTTCACCATTGATGCTGCCCTTACCCGTATCTCCTCAATTTCCCAGATGTCCGTGGTCACCCCATCTTCCAGCCACCTTAAGAGGGATAGAGTTCTTCTTGTCCTCACCAGCACCTTATCTGCATCCAATACGTCATTCTCTGCAACTTTCGCCATCTTCTATGGGATCCTATCACCAAACACATTTTTGCCTTCCCTCCATTTGCTATTTTCTGCAGGGATTGCTCCCTCCGTGATTCCCTTGTCTATTTTTCTCTCTCTCCACTAATCTCCCTGCTGACACATATCCCTGCAAGTGAGAGAAATGCTACACCTACGCATTCACCTCCTCCCTCACCTCTATTCGGGGTTCCAAACAGTTATGAACATTGATATTTCCTTCTAATTATTTTTCCTTTCCCCTTCCCTCTTGCTCTCTTTCCCCACTGGCCTCTTAGCTCTTCTCCTCACTTGCCTATCACCTCCCTCTGGTATCCCTCCTCCTTCCCTTTCTCCCATGGTCCATTTTCTTCTCCTATCAGGTTCGTTCTTCTCCAGCCCTTTACTTTTTGCACCTACCTGGCTTTGCCGCTCAACTTCCAGTTATCCTCCTTTCCTGCCATCTTTTTATTCTGGCATCTTGCCCCTTCCTTTCTAATCTGGAAGAAGCGTCTTAGCCTACAGTGTTCATTTTTCATAGATACTGCCTGACCTATTGAGTTTTTCCAACATTTTTTGTTACTCTGATTTCCAGCATCTACAGAATCTCTTGTTTCTCATCTATTCTGTCCATTAACTATTTTAATAATGCAGTAAATCCTAATTATTACTGAGCAACTTGTTTGAGCACTGGAAATTAAAACTTATGATCTTATGATGCAGATAGAATTGATTTCAATTTTTTTCTTTGAAAGTGATTTCATTTGCCTGCTCTCAGTAGCATATTCTGTAATTTTGTTCTTGAATAAATATATACTTATTTATATTGAATTCACTATTAAAAGTTGCATTTACTGGTTCTCGTAGCACACTTTTATTAATGGCTGATGGGTTAAGAAGGCATAGTGGGTTTCCCTTTCTTAATTGGTCCCATGTCTCCTGTGGAAAGCAGCATTGTCTGGTACAAAAGGTCAAAATTTAAATGTTCACAGACATGTCCTGTCACTCAGTCATTAGCTGCAAATTGCCCATATTCTTGTTAGATCCAGTATATAAACCTGAAATAAAAATAGTAAAAACAGGTCATCAGTGGAGATAAAGGAAACAGCATTAGCATTTCAGGTTTATAACCTTGCAACAGATCTTAAAAAAAAATGTAAAAAAAATTTTATAAAGATGTAAAAAGTACATTAGTTTTATTTCAGTTTTGGAGCATTCCCAGCTCTTCATGTATGAATACATTTTGAAGGACAATCATTGTTTCTGGGACTGCTAGCCTGTATTCTAGAGTTCTTAAGGAGATGGCCTTAGAAATAGTGGTGCACTGGTTACTTCTGAGCATTTTTAAAAATTATAAATTGATTGCGACCTGTTGGAGGATAGTTAATATAACCCTGAGAGTTTTACAAAGGAGACATAGGGGACTGAATATGATGGAAATCAGACACATAGTACAGCTTGGAGCAACATTGAGTCCTGATGAAGGGTCTCAACAAGGAATGTTTCCCTGATCCAGCTTCCTCTCGTAGATTGGGTGTGTCCCTGCTTGTTTTTTTTAAAAAAAAGGAAGATAATGCTGCGGTGTGGTAGTGTTGATGGGTAGCGTAACCAGTGACCCTGGTTCATCTCCAATAATTATTAAGGCATTTCAGTGTTATCCCTGTGACCATGTGTTTTTTTTCTGGGTTCTCTGGTTTCTTCCCACATTCCAAAGACATACAGGTTTGTAAGTTAATTGGCCACGTGGGTGTAATTGGTCAGTGTGGGCTTGTTGCACCGGAAGGGCCTGTTACTTTGCTGAACCTCTACATTTAAAAATACCAAATAAAAACAGGAAATAGTAGATCATTTAACTTATTATCAAGTAATGGAGAAAAGGCTATAGCCCATTAATGTCCTTTGTAAGAGATTAATGTGCGGGAATTAAGTGTGATTATACATTAAAAGTTGTGACTACTGCAGATCTATTCTCTGGGCAATTTGTTCTGATATCTACTTTTTGAAGTACTTTGGAGTATTTTGATTTTGAATTTTTAATTTAAATATAATTTGTTTTAAATAAGATGCTATAGACAGGATGTTTGGTTTGAATAGGAAAAACTTTAATTTTGATTTCTCTCTGCGATCATCTCCATTTGTAACATCTTTTCTGAAAGCATAACAGTTGAGACATCTTGCAAGGCTTTGGAAGTGGATAATAGGCATGATTATTGTAATGGAAGTTGTTTCTGCAGTATGAATTGGTTAAGTATTTTTAGTAATGTTTCAGTAATTGCTGGATACTTACAAGGTGTTAATAGATGTAAGGTTTTAAGATGCACCGTAAATGTGAATAGTGCCAAATTCTCCCTTCAGGTGAAAATTATATTAAAACATTGGAGGAAGCTTGTAACTCAGAAATCTAGATTATAAGGAATTTACATAAATGTTGTCTTAACAAATACGCTAATTTACTAAAGACCCAGCTGTTCTTGGTTCTAGGATGCTGTCAGACGGGTTTGCCCTCCTCAGAAGTGTTGCTCCATACAAAACTAAAACCTGATGGGGCACATGGACATTCTACATTTATTTTGCAGATTTTACACTGTGTTGCCTAATTACATAGCACCTCTAATGTAGGAAATTGCCCCATGTGCCTTGCAGAAACCCTTGCAAAAGACCTTTTTAAGCTCAAGGAAGAAAGTTTAAGCATGTCCAGACATTTGATGGTTTATATTAAAATAGTTTGGTTGGAAGGATTTTTTGAGGAAGGAAGCACAGAAGTGAATTTGAGCTGGTAATTCAGAACCCTTGATTCCTGAGTTGGTGAAGGCATGGCAGCAATAGTTAGGAGAGGAAAGGATTACAGACAGATGCTTTGAGATTCATTAGGGAAATAGAAAATGTGGTAACGATAGAGAAAATAGATTAATTTTATTTCAGTTTTATATTTAGAGGCATTGGAGGATTGGGCACTAATGCACATCTGTAAAATGGATGCTTTGAGTGTATAGGATAACGGCAACAACAACAGATTTGTATGTTGGTCAATAGGAGATCAGTAGGAACAATATTTGGACATTGAGTCAGGAGATAATGGAAGTATGAATGGAGCTTGGTGTGGACATTGGAGAGGGGAAGCAATATTTGACCCTTGGTGCATCATAATCTTGCCTTCACATCCAGGTAATTATTTTCTACACTTAAAGGCTTACTGTTCTCAACTTGTTCAGTTTTCTGTCCCTTTGGATGAAGAGGGCGCTAAGCTTTCCTTAACCCTCCCCGTTGGTACTGTGCCTCCATGGTTTAACTCAGTTGTTTTTGTCTCACTCTACTAAGCTGAACATCAGTGGCTTCCTCCCATCCCCCAGTTATAATCTCACTATTTACTAATGATTAAAATAATGTATCAACCAAACAAAAGGCAAAACCAAATATTAAGTTATATTCAAGGTTAAGATGTTTTCTCTTTCCTAAAGTGATTTGTGTTGGCTTCACTGCTGGTTTTGTTTTGAGTAGTACATATGACCTTTAGTCCTAACAAAATTTTGCTTGTAATTTTATTAATTTCTTTGCATATGCCTGTGCATGTTGACAGTACATTTTAAACTTCCTTGACATTATCCACAATGCAGCTATATGGAATAGAAAATCGTGTCCATGTGTTAAATATTTAAGCATTTGTGATTTGCAGTGAAATCTGCCAAATTAGTATTCTACTAGGATCTAGGATCTGTCCATTTGGTTTTGGTTAGCTGCAGTTAGCTGGAAACTGAAGTGTTTTTGGTTTCAACAGTTCGGATAGAGTGACTGAAGGTTGTGAAGCTTTGGAACTTCCTTAAAGGGTGGTAAAAGAGTATTTGAATATTTTAAAGATGGAATTAAATCAGTACTTGATGAATAGGTGGGTGAAAGGTTCCTATGAGAAGACAGAACTGTGGAATTTAAAGATATTTGTGAATCTTGGGGCTCCACTGCCAATGTGTTATTTTTCTGAAGTGCCATCACTGAATTGACAGCGCTAGCCAGGCATTAGAGAACATTTCGGGAGTGCAGTGTTATGTGTTTTACTGGGGCTGCACGAGGACATACCCGATCAAAGCTTTTCCATGGATGGCTTCCAGACTGTTCGGGCTGACTGGAAGTGCACTGAGAGCGGTAAACGTAAAGGAGTTGGGGGCTTACCGTTCTGGTTAACAATGGATGGTGCAATCCTGGTCATATTATGATCGAGGAACATGTTTGTAGACCGGATATTGAACTTTTTGCTGTTGGACTTTGGCCATATTCCACCGAGATACAACACTGGGCGTCACGGGAGGTTGTTCCTGCCTGTGGCCATCAAACTTTGCAGCTCCTCTTGTGGAGGGTCAGACACCCTGAGCCAATAGGCTGGTCCTGGATTTATTTCCATCTGGCATAGTTTGCATATTGTTGTTTGATTGTTCGTGGTCTTTGTATTGCTATATTTATGCTCTATTCTTGGTTGGTGCGGCTGTAACGAAACCCAGTTTCCCTTGGGATCAGTAAAATATATCTATCTATCCAGCTATTTTATATTGAAAAGTAACAATGTGGCATTGGAAGCACGTCTTTTAAATTCTAGTATAGACTTCTTTAACTTCTCTTTTCAAAAGAATAATGTTTTCTGTAAAATATGGCACACCTGTCATTGCAGCACTTGAGAATAGCATTAAAGTAACAAACTAGTCCATGAATGGGACTTGGCACATGGCATAAACTGGGAGTTGAGAATGGCCACTGCAGACCAAACTCAGAAGAGATTAGATTAGATTAGATTAGATTATGAGGACACACAGTCCTCTGTTATTGTCATTTAGTAATGCATGCATTAAGAAATGATACAATGTTCCTCCAGTGTGATATCACAGAAACACAAGACAGACCAAGACTGAAAAACTGACAAAACCACATAATTATAACATATAGCTACAACAGCGCAAGCAATACCGTAATTTGATAAAGAACAGACCATGAGCACAGTTTTAAAAAAAGTTTCAAGGTCTCTCCGAGCACCATCTCTGCCAAGCGCTTCGACCCCAGCCCTGGCCGCCAGCAACAGGCAAAGCTGAGGATTTGGGGCCTTCCCCTCCGGAGATTCTCAATTGCACGGTAGCAGCAGCAGCGAAGTGGGCACTTCAGAAGTTTCTCCAGATGTTCCTCCGTGCTTCTCATGTCTGTCTCCATCAAATCAGGATTGTGCACGGTACCTACTTTACAAATACTGATACCATTCTGGAGCAGCCACGTCGTGCCGCCGCCTTCTCCTCCCTCAAGAATAGATGAGTATTTTGAGGAATACCTGCACTCTGTTTGCAATGAGCTCCCTGTTGCATATCATTTCAACTTGTCTTCCCATTCCAACACCAAACCAATCGGGTTCTACACTATCAGGATGATGTCAGTTGTAATCCTGAAGAGCAGTACCTCATTCTGTCTGTATTGTCAACAACCCAATGGTATGGACATTGAACATTCCAACTTGTGCAGCTCTTAGACACTGTGTTCCTCCTCTACCACCCACTCCCCTTCCTTTTCCCCCTCGATCCTTTCACCTTTATTTTTCATATCTACTCTGCCTGCTTCCGTTCACCTATTCACAATTTTTTTCCCCACCGGGTCTCCATTGTTTGGTTCCACTTATCACCTTGTAGTCCAGCACTTGCACCTCATCTCTGTTTTTCAACCACAGACTCCATTTCTCAATTCTATCTTTTTCTCTCACCCCTCACCACATGGTTCCATCTAAGCTAGCCAGTAATATTAAAGAGGACACCAAAAGTTTCTTCAGATACAGAGTGTAAAAGAGAGGTGTGAGTGGATATTGGACTTCTGGAAAACAATACTGGAGGAGTAGTAATGGGGGACAACAAAATGGTGGATGACTGAATAAGTATTTTACGGGTCTTTACTGTGGAAGATACTAGCAGTATGGTAGATGTCCTAGGCGTTGGGGGTCATGAAGTGTGTGAAGTTACCACAACTAGAGAGGAGGTTCTTGGGAAACTGAAAGGTTTGGAGGTAAATAAGTCACCTGGACCAGATGGTGTAGACCCAGAGTTCTGAAAGAGGTGGCTGAAGAGATCGTGGTGGCATTAGTAATCTTTCAAGAATCACTAGATTCTGGAATAGTTCTAGAAGACTTGAAAATTGCTGATGTCATTCCCAAAAGGGAGAGTGGCAGAAGAAAGGAAACTATGGGCCAGTCAGTCTGACCTCTCTAGTGGTTGGGAAGATGTTGGAGTTGATATTTTAGGATGAGGTCTCAGGGTACTTGGAGGCACATGATCAAATAGGCCATAGTCAGCATGATTTCCTCAGGGGAAGATCTTGCCTGACAAATCTGTTGGAGTTCTTTGAAGAAGCAGGATGGGCAAAGGTGAATTGTTTGATGTTGTGTACTTGGATTTTCAGAAGGCATTCGACAAGGTGCCACACGTGAGGCTACTAAACAAGCTACAAGCCCAAGGTATAGCATGGAAAAAGCAGTGGCTGATTGGCAGGAGGCAAAGAGTGGGAATAAAGGGTGCCTTTTCTAGCTGGCTGCTGGTGACCAGTGGTGTTCAACAGGAGTATGTGTTGGGACTGATTTGTTTTATGTTATATGTTTTATGTTATTCGTTTTATGGATGATGGAATTGATGGCTTTGTTGCAAAGTTTGCAGATGTTATGAAAATAGGCACATCGTTTTGAGGAAGTAGAGGCGCTACAAAAGGACTTGAACAAGTTAGGAGAATGGGCAAAGAAATGGCAGATGGAATAGTGTTAGGAAGTGTATTTTGCACATTGGTGGAAGAAATGAAACGGTGACTATTTTCTAAATGGAGAGAAAATTTAAAAAAAACTGGGGTGCAAAGGGTCTTGGGAGCCTTGAGCAAGATTCTCTAAAGGTTAATATTCAGGTTGAGTTTGTGGTGAGGAAGGCAAATGTGATGAGGGTTTATTTCAAGAAGATTAGAATATAAAAGCAAGGATGTAATGTTAAAACCTTTATAAAGCACTGGTGAGGCCTCACTTGGAGTATTGTGAGCAGGTTTGGGCCCCTTATCTTAGAAACTGGAGAGGGTTCAAAGGGGGGGGTTCATGAAATTGTTTCCAGGATTGAATGGCTTGTCATATGAAGAGAGTTTGATGGCTTTGGGCCTTCGCTCACTAGAATTCAGAAGAGTGAGGGGTGACCTCATTGAAGCCTTTCGAATGGTGAAAGGCCTTGATAGAGTGGATGTGGAGAGGATGTTTCCTATGGTGGGAGAGTCTGAGACCAGAGGACACAGTCTCAGAATAGAGAGCCGTCCTTTTAGAATGGAGATGAGGTTGAGTTTCTGTAGCCTGAGGGTAGTCACTTTGTGGAATTCCTTGCCACAGGCAGCTGTGGAGGCCAAGTCTTTGTGTATATTTAAGGCAGAAGTTGATAAGGTTCTTGATTGGCTAGGACATGAAAGGATATGGGGAGAAGGCAGGAAATTGGGACTCAGTGGAAAATTAGATCAGCCATGATGAAATGGCGGAGCAGACTTGGTAGGCCAAATGGCCTGATTCTGCTCCTGTGCCTTATGGTCTTATCTGCCCTTCATCCCTCACTCATCTTGTGTGCTAAATTCTTCCATTAATTGAGTCTCAGGCTTTTCAGACATCTTGATGATTTCAGCATTCCTAAATCTACTGGAAACTGACTGAAATGCCTTCTTGGAAGAACTTAATTTCTTCCCATTCTCCACCATGCTCCTCGGGGAAGATGGGGGACGGGAAGGTTGAATAAAGATCTAGCTGACTGGATTTTATGGAATTTAGTAGAAGTTTCTGGTACAACAATGTTATGCAACAGGCTATGATAGAATTGGGGCTTCTTGGTATCTGTATTAGGAATTCTGTTGGAAAGTGTTTTAACTGGTTATTTGCTTAAGGAAGTATTGAAGTTATGCTAGCTGAAAGTATTTGTTGAGTAATTAATATTAAAAGGCAATCTATTTTGAAATTTGTTTTTGACAAACATTTCTGATTTCATTGAACAATGTTTAATGCTTTCTAAACATTTATTGGATGAAAGGAATGTATTCTCCGATTGCTTCTCTGTCTAATCCTGTTTGCATTCATTTCATGTATAGCTGCACCTTTTAACTTACCAAATTTCATTTTGAGATCTGTGATACAGTTTGAAGCTGTTTCCTTTATTCATGGCATTACAGTGGAATGGTTCAAGTTTTAATAATGGCCTATAGGTGTTAACTTGCTTTGCGCTGTTAAAGACGACCTTTTGTGTTGCCAGATGCTTGAAAGTTGATGTTGTTAGCTCCCACTTCATAAAATTGGAAGATTTCTGGAAGCTTTTTTTTATGCATGAACAATTGATAGACAAGGAGAAGCAAACTTAATTAGATGTTTACAAAGGCTTGCAAAGATCTATCAGTACAAGAGATTTCCTGATGTCCAGATAATGAGAAACTCATTAACATTGGTACTTCATTTGATATGTGTTCTTTCAGTGCTGTGGACGAAGCATTAATGTGTTAATTAAAAACATTTTGCATTTTAGCACTTTAGTTAAGGTGATAGGATTTTAAAATCTAAATTGTGGCTTCAGTTCTATGGTTTTATTCATAATTTTGTCTGACGTCCTAAAATGCTTTAACAGTGATGCTCCTCTCTGGAAGTGTTCGTTGGTGAATGACTTTAACTAGTCCCTGTTAGCTGAGACTTCTGTGCATGTAATGTTGTTTTGAATCCAGATGCTGGATTCAAATGGCTGCCCGTTATTGGTTATGAATTATTTGTAGAGAAACTCTCCTCAAGACAGAACTAGTTTGATTAATTGTTTAGTTTACCTCCGCAGGAAAGAGTGAATCGTGATATTTGACAGCTGTTTGTGAGTGTGTTCCTTCCTGGAAACAAAAACAAATCCCACAATTAGGCTTCTTTTTGTCCTAATTGGCTTTGCTTCACTTTTCTGAAGCAGGAGAAAATGAGCCTGAAGGTGTGTATTTCATGGAAAAGTTTTTAAATAAATAAAGAAATAAAGATTGCAATGAAAAGGGCTCCAAGTATCTCCAGGATCTGAAGTTGTTGCCATTAGCAATAAAGATGTCAGAACAAGACTAGTTATTTTACAGGATTTAATTGGCAACTTTTTGTGAATCTGGTATAAGTTGTAAGTAATAATTTGATTTAATTTATTTTCCACCTTCCCAAGGGAAGTGATTGTGTTCTGCTGTAACAAGCTATTTCATCCTGCTACCATTTCTGTTTTTTTTTCCCTGTATGTCTCTCTAATTTAGAAAGCAGCTCTGGGTGCTCCTGATTGCAAATGCTTGTGTGTTTACCGTAGCATGTCCCTTGATAATGAAGTCTTCCCAAACGGAGAAAAATATGATACGAAAGTATTTGTTTAACTTTTCCATATTTAATTTATGCATGCCTACAGTTACTTTTAACATATAGAAAATTTTGAAACAAGTATTGGCAATTCCTGAACTTTGCATGTTTTTGATTCAGTCTACCATTTTGAAGAGTAATTACCAGCACCTGATTCTAATATCAAACTGTGAGATGGTTAAAATCCAAGCAAGGCATTCTAAAATTATTATTGTAGGATTGTTTAAATTGTCTGATTATTATATGGGCTCCCTTGTGCTTTTATAAAGTAAAATTCGTATGGATTTCTTAGAGTTTGCTTCTTCTCTCTGAAAGTATTGATTCTTGTTTTTTTTTAAAAAAAATGGGTTGAACCAGGTGCAGCCTCCTCTACATCGGTGAGACACGACGTAGATTGAGGGACCGCTTTGTCAAGCAATTTCACTCCATCAGCTGTAAAAGGTGGTATTTCCCAGTGGCCACACATTGCAGATTGACTTCCTATTCTCATTCCGACATATCTGTCCACGGCTGCCTCTACAGCCACAATGAGGCCGCGCTCAGTTTGGAGGAGCAACACCTCAAATTCTGCTTGGATAGTTGCCGGCCTGATGGCATCGATTTCACTCATTTCTAACCCCTGTCATTCTGGTTTTTTTCCATTCCCCATATTGGTTCCCCTTGCACACCTTCTCTTGTCCTCACTTTGCTCATTTTTTCTGACCTTTTATTTCATGGTCCACTCCACTCACCTTTTCTGAAGGGAGGAATCTGCCATCTTCCTTCAGCTATTCACCTCTTCCACCTATCACCTCCCAGCTTCTTACTACTTTCTCTCTCCCCCCCCCCCCCATTCACTGGTTTCAATTATCTCCTGCCAACTTGCACTCCTTCCCCTCCCTCCACTCTGACCTCAGCCCCACTTCCTTTCTAGTCCTGAAGAAGGATTTTTGGCCTGAAATGCTGACAGTATATTTTCCTTCATAGATGCTGTGCTGAGTTCCTTCAGCGTTTTGTGTGTGCTGCATTCATGTGTGGTCTTACTGAATGATGCACATTAAATTGCATGTTTGGGTTAATTTCATTTAAGGGAAATTTAAAAACGGTAGTTTTGTGAATTCTTGATTTTAAAGTATATTGGAGAGTCATTATTAGTAATTTAAATTACTGAATATCTGCAGTTTTCCTTGAAGCATGACTAAAGTTTTAATCTTGTATGCTGAATTTTCTAGGCTTTTTTCTGTGCTTTCTTTCTCTGCTTCCCTACACCTCCATCTTCCCCTACCACAGCACCACCGTGGTGATTTAATAGCTTTTCTATGAACAGTGTTTACAATTGCAGTAGTTAATAAAACAGTACACCCTTTCTATTGGTGGAAGAGGCTGGCTTCTCTTTCATTTTTTTCTCCTGCGCTTTCTTCATTGAAGTGATCATGAATGACTCCATCCTTGTGGCATTTCCTCAGGAAAGTCTGTTGCACTGTGCTCCTTGATTTTAACCAGCATATCCTGATGACGCATATGAAAATGAATGCCAAGACAACATTAAAACAATTTTTATTGTCTTCCTTTAAATATATTCATGTTTTATTCCAAATTGGTACCACATGATATGTTCAAAAGGAATATAGGTTTAAGTGGCACGTTTTGAGTAGAAAGGGAGAAGGTTATCCATCTGCATAGTAGAAGGATATTTGACTTTGACATTTGTCAAAGAAAATTCTTGGTGTCATGTTTAATCAAAAGGTGGGGGAGTTGACCATCTCCTATCAATGGAAAGTGCTTCTAAAGGACATGCAAAAACACCCTTTACTGACTAGCCTCATACTTCCAGTCCTTTGTGAGCTGCTTTCTAATTTGCACTTTAAGAAAATTTAAGAACTTTTCTACACAAAATATTGCAGCTGAAAATGTTGGATTCTCCATTTTTTCCCCCTTGTTAACCACTTTAATGATGAGGCTTGAACTTCAGGTCAGAAACCTCTCTCAAGAACCCCTGCAGGCTTCGTGTTTGTCCTACCATATATTGTGAACAATTTAGTTGGTGATGGTAAGAATCACTGGTCATACTAAAGGAAATGCATAATAATTTATTTACAAACATTATTTTACCATTGTTATTTTGTCATAAGCATTCTATAGGAGCTGGGGGGGAATCTTTGAATGTACCTACTGCCGAGGAAGGCAAGGACTCAGTTTAATGTCTCAGCTGAGAAACAGTGGCTTTTGTGGCATAGTATGCACAGGGCTTGAAATAAATGCTGCTTCATTGAGTAGTACACAATTTATTTTGTGTGGAGGGCTATATTTACAATTCAAACCACCTTCAGGAGTCACTCATGAGAAGCTGAATATTGCATCACTTGCTGAGATTTTTTTTGATGGGTTTTACTTATTGAAAGTCCCAGTCTCTTGTTGCTTTGTCAAAGGCTTGTGTATTTCATGTTTGTTTTAAAAGCATGAACCTCACTGAAATTGCTGAGGAAAGAAGGGTTTTAATTTGAATGGTTCAATCAAAATCAGCAGTGACTTGAGATCCCATGGGGCCTGCTGAGTGTGGCCACGTGCCATGCACCACAGTTTCACAGTACTGCAAACTCCTGATCGGTGCTGACAAATTAGTACCAGAAGGATCGGGACCGAGTGCGAAGCAGGTTAGCAGCACATCTTGCAGGATGACAAGCACAGCTAACGTATGTGTGGGTGGACAGCTGAATGGAGTAGGAGTGTTGAAGGCAGTGAGTGCAAATGGAGAGGGTGGACCCATCCCAAGGACCATATGTCAGGGATCAGGTATCCAGAATGTGATCTTTTCCTTGAGTTTATACTCAATTTGGGAAGAGAGAGAGCAGCGCGCATGCGCAGCCCTCCGGTGAAAAATGATACTGTATCTGTTAAATAGGGGCCGTGGACAATTCTGATTTGATGGAGAATGGACGTGAAAGCACAGAGGAACATCTGGAGGAATTTCTGAAATGCTCGTTCGCTGCTGTCGTTACTGCGTGATCAGGAATCTTTTTGGGGGGGGGGGGGAGGCCTCAAAATCCCCGGTTTTGCCTGCTGTTGGTGACCGAGGTTGAGGTCGAATCATTAGGACAGAGATGGCGCTCAGTACTCGGTGTCGGAGAGCTGATCAGAGCTCGAAGTTTTTGGATGACTCAGAGTCGGACTGTGGTCAGCATGGCAGGGAGAGTTTTTCTTCCTTCTCCCGTCTGCGTGAGCTGTAGGACATTTGAGAGACTTTGAACTTTTACTGTGCTCATGGACGACTTCATCAAGTTATGGTATTGTTGCACTGTTGTAACTATATGTTATAATTATGTGGTTTTGTCAGTTGTTTTCAGTCTTGGTCTGTCCTGTGTTTTGTGATATCACACCAGAGGAAATATTGCATCATTTCTTAATGCATGCATTACTAAATGACAATAAAAGAGGACTTTGTGTCTTCATAATCTATATTAGTTGTTCTGTTAAGTACTGTAGTTAGTTTAGATAATATTCTATTGACCCAAAGGAAATTAGTGTCACAGTGGCATTACAAGTTCACAGATATACAATATTAGAGGAGAAGTAAGAAGAATTTAAAAAAAATTACCTTAAACAGTTTAGCAGGAGGGGATCATCACTTCCTCGGCTATAAGTTGACTCATTTTAGAGCCTTATGGCCGAGGGTAAGAATAACCTCATAGCGCTCTTTGGAGCAGTGCAGTTATCTAGTCTGTTACTAAAAGAGCTCCTCTGTTCAGCCAAGGTGGCATATAGAGAGTGAGAAACATTGTCCAGAACTGCCAGGATTTCCCTTAGAGCCCTTTGTTCTACCACAGCCTCCAGTGTGCCCAGTTTGACTCCTATAATAGAAACAGCCTTTCTGATCAGTTTATTCAACCTGTTGGAATCACTGGTGTTGATGCCACCGCCCCAGCACACCACTGCATAGAAAATTGTACTGGCGACAACAGACTGGTAAGGTAGGTACGATCATTGTTTTCGTAAGAAATGTCAGAAGATTAGCTATGTTCTAGTCAGCTTAGACTTGTCACATTGAAGCTTCAGGTTTTAAATGAATTTGTTAGTACTTCACAGTGCACGTGCATGAGCACAAAGCAGCAATACACTGCCCTGGCACTAATGTTAAGGTTCCTCCTACAAGAGCCTGTATAGCTGGTGTGAAATTGATGAATTTGCAACTTCTAAGTACAAGAAGAAGAAAAGCAAATCCCTCAGTGCTGAAATTTTAAGTAGACCTTTCCATCTACTGTTTTGGGTGAAATAGCTGCATTAACTCACAGCTAATAGTCCAAGACAAAATGTCTGTATCCCTGTATTACATTTAAATTCATCAATGTGTGGTACAACTTAACAGAAACTCTTGCAGGTGGAGGAAGTATGTTGTAAAATAGGGTCCTAAATTTTTCCCTTTGGTGCATTCATGACTGTAAAATAAATATTAAGCAATTTTACTGTTTTACAAGAATTGGGCATATTTTATTTTGTAGGCTACTACACTCTGTTTGGAATATAAAATATTGATGAGGCTAAATCTCAGATGGAGCAACATGAATTTTATTCTGAAATATTTGCATTCGCTTTTTACTAAAGTGATATCTAAGCTTTAAATTCTAGGCTTTAATTCACTCTAAGGGGTTTACAAGACAAATTTAAGGTCCACATTTTCTGCCCAACATTTTGTGCCATTTCTTTACCTGATTGGACCTGCTGCAAACAGTGATGGCTTAAAAGGTGCATCAGATGACATGTAAGTGTTATGTAAGAGTATTTTGGCTTGTGTATTAGGTTTTGCATTAACCTGCACTCCATATTTTTTACCTTTAAGAGAAATTTGGATAGGTACATAGATGGGAGTGGTATAGAGAGCTATGTACAGTTGTAGGTTGATGGGATTAGGCAGGATAATAGTTCTGCACAGATTTGATGAGCCAAAGGACTTGCTTCTGTGTTGTAGTGTTCTATGGTTCTATTTTGATGTTGACCTGACCCTCGAAAGGAAATATAACTTTGTTGTAACAAAAATGTACTTGATTAAGAGTTGATGTTGACCTTGTGATCTATGTGTTAATTCTGTTTTTGATGAAAACTAAATCTATTGAATGATCTTTTTCCAATTAGAAAGTATTTCATTCTGCACGTAAATTCTTTTGCCATTTGAATTGAGCACTTCCTGGAAGTGAAGGCTACATACAGCCTTGACACCAACACTGGTGGTGCGCCAAGGTTTCCTTTCTTTTGAGTACGTGATGTTGCCCATGGATGTCCCCCTTGTTCCTGTGCCTTTCCAACGCCCTCTGTACAGGTAACTGGCTTTTATTTGAGTGCCTTCATTCAGCAGTATAATTAAGGGAAGGAAGGAAAAGGTATTTAAAAAAAAGAGACATTTTTTGTTGTGCTGTTCTACAGAGCTCGAAATTAGGTTGTCTAACAGCATGTTGCTCGCGTCTGTACCTTCCTCTTGGTTATCTGCATGTAGTTAAATCATTCTCAGTTTCTTTATATTTTCTCAGATTACGTGAATGGTTTCTACATTTTATTTGTAATGTTGAATACTGCCTTCTCAATTAGGTTGATGCAAGCCAGGCTTTCGTGACAATTTAAAAACTTTCTTTCAAATGTCACATATCACCTGATCATTATGAATTTGAATAAGTTGAAATTGGGACGGGTGCTGATTTGAAAATACCATTCACTGTGTCAGCCAGCAGTCAAAACCAGTCTGGTGCAATAGAACTATTTTGAGGAAGCCTTTCTTGTGACAACAGGAAACTTGTTCTGTCATGAACTGACAAGATAGCAAAAGTGGTGCATTTCAAAGATGTTCTGGATCTGTTTTAACCAAGGGATGACGCTGCCACAAGTTGAATAATTAGAATCATTAGTTTTATTTATAGAATATTTTGAGTGGAATCAGCTACTTTATTGCTGTCCCTTGATGTTATAGGACATTTATTGCCACCCGGGGACCAGGACCCACCACAAGACATTTGAGAAACGTAAATGTCCTGTGAAACTGCTTCTGTGTTGGACTGATACTGTGCTTGAGGCTTGCTGGGAGCTGGCATTCTGTTTAGCACAGCAATTTTTCTTTAGGCAAGTTTCGTGCAGAAGGCAGACATTACTAATTAAATTCCGCACCTCAGTCCGACCCCAGATCTTGCCTATCTGTTGCAGGTACCTTAGGGAACTGGAGCAATACCATCAATATTTTTTCTTAAATCCTCTGAATTTATGGGTTAAGCAAATCAATGTTGGCCTCCTCTCCTAAATCACCATCGAGATCTGTGTGACATTTAGGGTTGCCAACTTTCTCGCTCCCAAATAAGGGACAAGAGTAGCAGTCAAATACGGGACACTTGCGTTTACCCCGAGAAAGACTACCATGACCGTGAAGCCTTGCGCGGGCACCTGTGTGCTGATTTTTTTTTCTCTCTACATATTGTTTTTGGCAATTCTGTTCAGTAAAACTATACTGCACCTACATTATTTCTACTTTATATAGGCTGTGTATTTATCATATCCTGCTTTTACTATATGTTGGTGTTGTTTTATGTTTTATGTGTTACTTGGTATGACTTGGTAGGTTATTTTTTGGGTCTGGGAATGCTCAAAAATTTTTCCCATATAAATTAACGGTAATTGCTTCTTCGTTTTACGCCATTTTGGCACGAGAGGTTTCATAGGAAACCTCTACCTTAATGGGGGAAATATGGGACAAGGGTGGTCCCGTATGGACAAACTAATTTAGCCCAATTTACGGGATGTCCCGGCAAATACGGGACCGTTGGCAACCCTTGAATGGGCTGTGTTTTTCATATACCAAACACCAGGCTCCTAAAACATGCTCCATTGAGTTCTGCCATAGAAAATCCCATTGATTCTCACAGCTACCTGGACTATACCTCTTTCCACCCTGTCATTTGTAAAAATGCCACTCATTTCTCTCAGTTCCTCACCCTCTGCCGCACCTGCTCTCAGGATGAGGCTTTTCATCCCAGAACTAATGAGATGCGCACCTTCTTCAAAGAAAGGGGCTTTCCTTCATCCACCATCAATGCTGCCCTCACCTGCATATCTGCCTTTACCCCAGACTTCTACCACTCCACCAGGGATAGGGTTCCTCTTGTTCTCACCTACCACTGCATTAGCCTCGTCATCCGACACATAATTCTCCAACAGGATCTGACCACCTAGCACATCTTTACTCCCCTCCCCCCCCCCACCCCACTTTCCACTTTCTGCGCGGTTCACTGCCTGCACGACTCCCTTGTCCACTTGTTCTTCCCCACTGATCTCCCTCCTGATTGATACTTATCCTTGCAAGTGGAACAGATACCACACCTGCCCCTACACCATCTCCCTCATTACCATTCATGGCCTCGAACAGTCCCTCAGGTGAGGCGATACTTACCTGTGAGTCTGTTGGGGTCATCTACTGTATCCGGTGTGGCCTTCTGTATATCAGTGAGACCCGATGTAGATTGGGAGACTGCTTCGCCGAGCACCTCCACTCCATGTGCCAGAAAAAGCAGGATCTCCCGGTGGCCACTCATTTCAATTCTACTTCCCATTCCCATTCTGACATGTCAGTCCATGGTCTCCTCTATTGTCGTGATGAGGCCACACTCAGGTTGGAGGAGAAACACCTTGTACTCCTTCTGGGTAACCTCCAACCTGATGGCATAAATATCGATTTCTCAAACTTCTGGGAATGCCTCCCCTCTATCATTCCCCTTTTCCCTCTCTCATCTTAACTCCTGACCTGCCCATCACCTTCTCTGTTGCTCCTTCTCCTCCTTTTTCTTCCATGGTGTTCTATCCTCTCCTATCAGATTCCCCCTTCTCCAGCCCTTTATCTCATCCAACAATCAACTTCCCAGCTCTTTACTTCATATCTCTCCTCCCCCTCTCTCTCCTCTCTCTCCTCTCTCTCCTCTCTCTCCTCTCTCTCCTCTCTCCCCTCTCTCTCCCCTCTCTCTCCCCTCTCTCTCCCCTCTCTCTCCCCTCTCTCTCCCCTCTCTCTCCCCTCTCTCTCCCCTCTCTCCCCTCTCTCCCCCCTCTCTCCCCCCTCTCTCCCCCCTCTCTCCCCCCTCTCTCCCCCCTCTCTCCCCTCTCTCTCCCCTCTCTCTCCCCTCTCTCTCCCCTCTCTCTCCCCTCTCTCCCCTCTCTCTCCCCTCTCTCTCCCCTCTCTCTCCCCTCTCTCTCCCCTCTCTCTCCCCTCTCTCTCCCCTCTCTCTCCCCTCTCTCTCCCCTCTCTCTCCCCTCTCCTCTCCCCTCTCCTCTCCCCTCTCCTCTCCCCTCTCCTCTCCCCTCTCCTCCCCTCTCTCCTCCCCTCTCTCCTCCCCTCCCTCTCTCCTCCCCTCCCTCTCTCCTCCCCTCCCTCTCTCCTCCCCTCCCTCTCTCCTCCCCTCCCTCTCTCCTCCCCTCCCTCTCTCCTCCCCTCCCTCTCTCCTCCCTCTCACTTGAGTGGTCGTGGTACAGAGAAACCAGAGCCCATGCATTGGGTGTGCACAAAAGCCTTATGTAAGCAGAGCATCTTGTGCAGCTTCTGCCCTATCTAGAGAAGAGTTTGTAATTCCCTCATTGACCTCATTAGCCACAGAGTCTACAGAAATGGTGTAGAAGCAAATCATTCCCAGTCTCAAAGGATTGGCCAAGAAGAAAATTGGAGCTTTACTTGTAGCTGAAATTTAAATGTGCTGTGGAACACTAATAAGATATCTGAATGCAGTTTATATTTTGTCACCTTTACAAATGGATCAGGAAATTGCTTGGATATTTCTGTTTGCTCTTCACAATGCCATTAACTGCAGTATCTGTTTATTTGATCTCATTGCTGGGGAATCTGAGCAGGACCAGATTCTGCAACTGGATTCCATGCAGAATTGTGTGCCAGAGCAATCTATACAAAATTGTCATTCTGCATTTGTCAGCAAATCCATTACTTCAGCATTCCAAGATTTCAATTACCTGCAAATATTTGTGCTATTTTGACATTGTTAATATGTAGAGTGCCAATCACTTGAGGGGATCCTCACCTGTTACACAGTGGTAATTCTGATCTTGCCTGCTCCAGGCTGTACAACAATATCGTATGGATAAGACAAATGTGTTTCCATTCAAGAGAAAAAGGGGATTGTGGCACTTCTATAATTGACAATGTTTTAAAAGTGGATAGCTGAACCATATCGGATCGATTGTGAGAATGTGCTAAGTGTGGTGTGCATGCAGCCTTGGCATTGGGGGTCTGGGTGCATAGGTGACATACCCAGACTTGCACTTGGCAGTTTCACTCTACAGTCGGCTCTCCCTATCCACGAGTTCCACATGCGCGAATTCAACCAACCGCGAATCGAGAAAACCCAGAAGTGCTCTTCCAGCACTTGTTGTTCGAACATGTACAGACTTTTTTTTTCTTGTCATTATTCCCTAAACAATGCAGTATAACAACTATTTTACGTAGCACTTACATTGTATTAGATATTATAAGCAATCTAGAGATGATTTAAAGTATACGGGAGGATGTGCGTTGGTTATCGTGGATCGGGATCGGAAAAAAGCGGAAGTTCTCTTACTAAGTAAGTTGAAACAGGTATATCTGGTATTACTTAGCGTCTGTTAGTCAGATGTTTGTCTCAGTATATATTTTACCTTTCTGAGCATATAAAACTTTTAAGAAACGTATATTTCAGCCCTCGGGAACAGAAATTCCCGAGTTCGATCCAGTGACAGACCGCTCCAGAGCGCGCTCTCCATCCGTGCCGGGTTGATGTGTAGGACCCAAAACCCAATAACTAAACCACATGCCTAGTAATAATTGAAGCTTTCATTGGGGCAGGGCCTTTCTCACTTTATCCTTTAAAATTGTTCCGATCGTTGACCGACTGTAGCCTAATGCTTTTCTAATGACCGATGGCATTTCACCTCTTCCGATCGCTTTATTATTTCCACTTTATTTTAAATCTCGATCGTGATTATTTTTGCGAGCAGAAACACTGCGGATTCAGAGCTCTGCCGCTGGGTCCTGATGTCCACTGCACTGGGACAGGTTGAATAAGGTTTGGGGTTCCGCTGGATCCAGGTCCACCACATTTAGACAGGTTGAATAAGGGACTTGAGCATCCACGGTTTTTGGTATCCGCGAGGAGTCCCAGAACCAATCCCTCGCTGATGAGGAAGGCCGACTGTATTGTAAGTATGGGTACTTGTGATATTAACTACTTTGGCAAATTGACTTTTAATAATGTCAGTTTTCATTCTTTATTTGAAGTTCAGATACTTGGATCTGCTGATACTGTTTTACAATGACATCAGTAAACTTGAGTGCATAAAATACATCTAGATAGTGGTATGAGCAGAGACACAAGAACAGTGCTCAAAATAAACTTTTTTTTAATAAATAAATGGCTTTTTATGTACTCAAATTGTCAAAAGTATGAATCTGAGTAGAAAGAAGTTTTTTTAAGTAGTGATGCTTTGATCCTGGTGGTGGCAAGGATTGCCCTTGGTACATGTAATCTCAAATAAAAGAAAATCTGCAGAGGTTGGAAATCGAAGCAACACAAGTCCTCTCCTATTAGACTCCCCCTTCTCCAGCCCTGTATTTCTTTCACCATCAACTTCTCAGCTCTTTACTTCATCCCTTCCCCCTCCCAAAATCACCTTGTCTTTCTCTCTCCCATCCCCCCAACTTTTAAATCACTTTTTCTCCAGTCCTGCCAAAGTTCTCGGCCTGAAACATTGACTGTACTTTTTTCATATATGCTGCCTGGCTTACTGAGTTCCTCCAGCATTTTGTATTTGCGTGTAAGCTTCGTAGTTCAGAAATCTGCAATTGTTTCTGTTATAATTAGATGAGTCAATATTCAAAGAAGATGAATTATTACAATTTTAAATGATGAAATGCATAGAAAATTCACCAATCTTTTTGGTTGCTTATGAAACAGAAGGAGCTGAGAAAAAAATAATCATTTGGCAGAAATGCATTGGTTCGGGAACTATTTGACTTGCAGGCATCTTGAGCTAATGTGTGCACTGTATGTGGCTTGTTGTTCAATAAAATCAAAACAAATAATCCTGGAAATATGGATCAGATTTCAGTGCATCTGAAGTGTTAATTCAGTTCAACATTTGTTATAAGTATTTCTGTTGGTTCAAATTTGTGAGCATGAAGTACGAGGCATTGAAATATTATGTTATGTTGGATAAGACAGAATGTGTAATTAACAAGAAGTGACTGTTGTTGTAGTCATGACACACTGACCCAGTTACTTTGATTTAAACAAATAATAATGGTAGTTAACTCACTGAACCTGTCCAATTTGTGCTGTTGTTTCCTTCAAAGACTGTTCAGTATTCTGATATATGTAAAGTTCTTAGTCTGGATTTTGCCTTATTTACTCTGCAGGGCAGCAGTTGATAAATACAGACTGGCTTTGCCATGTGTAGTTACTTACGAGCAACAGGCATGGATCATTTTTGGCTGTGGAGTACTCTGAAGACCCGGGAACATTTGTTTTGGATAGTGACAATCGAGATAGTGTGAGTTGTCTGTAGTCACACAAGAATTGTATTCAGTGGCATTGAACTGTTGATGTTTTGGGCCAAGACCCTTCATCAGGGCTGTTTACTCTCCCATAGGTAGTGCCTGGCCTGTTGAGTTTCTCTAGCATTTTGTGTGTGTTGCTTTGGATTTACAGCATCTGCAGATATCCTCATTAGTGTTTATTTTTTTTCAAATGGTGCACAATCTAGTTTGAAAATCTTTTGTTTAATGCAATGCCTGATATCAATTTTGAGAGAAGCACTATAAAATTTCAGGGACTTATTGTTAACTATTTTGTATTATAGTGTTGTTCATAAATATAACCAGTGCTGAAAGTCAGACACTTTGAAAGTCAGAATCATTGCTGATGTCTGATATGAGATGGGGAAGGAAGATTTATGTTGCCTTCCCAGAAGACTTCATGATCCAATTACCAGTTCTGTTGATACAGACTAAATCTGTTGAATGAACTTTTTCCTATTTGAAACTATTTTTATTCTGCATATAAAATCTGGTTTACTTCTGTCACTATTAAATTGAGTGCTTCTGAAATTGAAACCTGCAGCTTTACTTTGCAGTAACACTGGCTGTGCACCAAGTTTTCCATTCCATTAGTACATGTCAGTGCCTCACTGGAGGTCAGTGAGCAGTATTCTGGGACCCTTGCTATTTGTAATTGTTATAAAGGGCTTAAGTGAGGAAGTGGAAGAGTGGGTGAGCAAGTTTTCAGATAATACAGTGGTTGGTGGTGTTCTGGATAGTTTAGAAGGTTGTCATTGGTTGCAATGAGACATTGGCAGGATGCTAGTCTCGGCTGAGAAGTGGCAGATGGAGTTCAGTCTGGAAGTGTGATGTTATATTTTGAATAGTAGATCGTGAAAGCAGAGTACAAGGTTGATGGCAGGCTTCTTAGTGTGGTTGAACAGTGGGATCTTGGGTCCATATCCATAGACCCCTCAAAGTTGTGGTTCAAGTTGATAAGGCAGTGAAGAAGGCATATGGTGTGTTGGCCTTTATTAGCCAGTGGATCGAATTCAAAAGATACAAGGTAATGCTGCAGCTCTATAAAAACTCTGGTTAGGCTACACTTGTAATATTATGTTCAGTTCTGGTTGTCTCATTAGAGGAAGGATGTGGAAGCCTTAGAGAGGATGCAAAGGAAATTGGCTGGACTACCCAGATTAGAGAATGTGTCTTATGAGGATAGGTTGTGTGACCTAGGGCTTTTATATTTGGAGCAAAGGAGGATGAGAGGTGACTTGACAGAGGTGTATATGATGATGTTGAGGCACAGATAGAGTGAACAGTCTGAGAGTTTTCCCCAGAGTGTTAGTGGTTAACCCAAGAGGCCATAATTTTAAGGTAATTAGAGGAAAGTATAGGGGGATGTCAGAGCTATGTTCTTTATGCTTAGTGTAAATGGGTAGAACACACTGCCATGGATGGATAGGGGAGATTTAGAGAGACACTTAGGCATATGGATGAAAGAAAAGTAGAGCACTATGTGAGGGAAACGTTATAAAGATCTTGGAGTAAGTTTAAAAAGTTGGCATAACACCATGGGCTGAAGGGCCTGCCCTGCCCTTTACTGTTACATGTTCCGTGAAACGGTATCCTGATTTACTTTTTTTTTGCAATGCAAATTCACATGATTTGTACACACACCAAGAAATGCAAGTTGGAACAATTTCTCTAACCCAAATGGTGTGTGTGTGTGTAATCTGTATATTATGAATTGAGATTTTTTTTGTAGTTTGTTGGGATTAATTTTTAAAATTAATTTGGAAGCGTGTGGCTTCTGAGTAAGACGTTGCCATTTGATATACCCGTTGTGACTAAGGCCTTCGGCACTGTTAGCAGAGAGGGTCCGTGGAAGATCATGCTGAAGTACAGATGGCCAAGGCGACTCATCACCATGGTGCAGCAATCCCATGATGCCATGCAAACTAGAGATTAGGACAATGGTATCGACGCCATCCTGAGGCAGTCACAGTTACACTTTGCAGCCCACGTAGCATGGATGTCAGACCATCGGCTACCTAAGATGTTACCTTACAGTGAACTACAGAAAGGAAGGGATTCCTGTGGAGGCCAAAGGAAATGCTATTAAGACACCCTGAAAACTTTACTGAAAGCCTTTGACATCAACCCAGACACATGGGAACATATCAATCAGGATCGGATTGAGTGGTGCTCCTTCCTCCAGAAGAGTGAAGGTGACACAATACGCAGAAATTACAATTGCAGCAGAGAGAGATCGGCTGGCCAAGAAAGCCAGAGCCAGTGATCCCCAACCCATCGTGGCTGCCACGTTTTGTCCTTTCAAGTGTGGTTTGGCCTCTCTAGCCATCTGTGTGCTTGCAACCCAGTCCAGTCCCAACAAATTGTGAATGACCAGAGTCGCACGATTAATGAACAAATGAACATTGGGACAAAAATGTGGAAAAATTGAGAATGGTAGATTAGTTTTGTAACTTGTTGACTCTGTTTGTTGACACTTACCTAGTTGACAAAATCTAGTTGAAAGTAAATATAGCTTTGGGGAGCCTAGGAAAAAAAATGACTTTAATCTGATCTCTTTACAATGCTGTTCAAAGTTAATCAGAGGCAGAGCTAAATTCTGTCTGTTCACTACTATAACTGGAAGCTTCACTTGAGTCATCCAAGCCCTTTCTCAAGATTTGACGATTAGACCTTATGGCTTCTGCAGCTGAGCTTTGTGGTGCCTTTGCCATCTGATCTCTGGGTTCATTCCTTTGTTCAACTTTGCTTTTCATTAACCAGCTTACTTTCATATTTGGAAGCCATCCTCCGGTATCTGAAAAAGACGAGACAATCTGTAGATGCTGGAAGTCATAGCAACACACACAAAATGCTGGATGAACTCAGCAGGCCAGGCAGCATCTACAGAAAAGGGTAAACAGTCGATGTTTCATGATGAAGGGTCTCGGCCTGAAATGTCACCTATTTACTTTTATCCCATAGATGTTGCCTGGCCTGCTGAGTTCCTCCAGCGTTTTGTGTGTTTCCTGTGTCTGTAACTTCAGGTTTATATGATTTTACAAATCACATTCTGAGTGCAAGCATGCCTTCTAGATTTGTTTTTGTTTGTAACTTCATTTAAAGCCAATTAATGTCACATTGAGGCAGTTGATTGTGCTTGTGTGATCACCCATGGGGCAATCTAATTGATTTTACTGCCATTAAAACAGATGATGGAGTTTGTGTCCAGTGAGCTCATCTTGCGTCACTTTTCAGGGTTAGATCATTGTTTAAAAACCTTTTGAATAGAAATCAGAGTCTAAACAGCTGTCTGATTCTGGTGTTATAGCTTGGAAACTGCACCTAGGGTTTTAATTCTGAATGACAGCAAACATAGTAAATATTCATTTAACATTCCACCTGGAAGATGCTGATCCGCAATACCTTGTACCAGATTGATCCTAACAAATGTAATTTTATTTTTATGCTTTATTTTGTTACGGTTACGATTCAGACACTGCAGTACATCAGTCCTTGCATTACTATCCTAATACATTTAAGGTATTACCACAGTACTATCATAACTATCCTACATTAAATCCTTTATAATTTTGATTGTGATATCAGTCCAAAATTTATCTGAATTTCAGTAGCAGTGAAAGATGCTGTAATTTTGGAACTCTAAATCCTACAAGTGATGAATTGTTTATCATCAGCCCAACTTCTGTATTTAAAATAGAATGCTGTGGATGCTCACCGTCGAGAGACAGTTAATGTTTCAAGATCAATGGTCGTGCTTTTCCTCTATCTACAGATACCACCTTGCCTGTCTTTGTATACCCAGCTTTTGCTTGGAAATACAAAGACAGGACAGACTTGTATTCTTGGGAATACAGGAAGAGGACATATCCTGGGTTGTGAGGGTCCTTAGTGATGGATGCAGCCCTCTAGAGACCGCCTATTGAAGGTGGTGCGCAGTTTTGTGCCTGTGATTGCAATGGCAGCGTCTACAGCCCTCTGCAGTGCCTTGCAAATCCTGCACGTTGGTGCCGGCATACCAGGATGCACTGCAACCAGCCAGAACGCTCTCCTCGTACACAAAAAGTGATTTGCAAAAGGCTTTGGTGACATACTGAGTGTCCTCGGACACCTGGCATTGTGGAACTCATCAAACGTTAAAATGAAACAGATATTCGCAGTGCAAGTGTTAGTTCTTTTTGCCAATCTGATTCTTATGTTGTCTTTCACTGACTTGTAGTTAGAAGGTTGCTAACATTTAGGAACTGCAATCTGGAATATGTTTTGTAAATCTTGGCATTGGAATGCAATCTTGTAAATCCTGGATAGGGGTTTACAATGCTTTATTTGACTTTATCAGAGTATTTCAGGATATGGATTGAACTGCTAAAACCTGAAAATGCTATTGGCTTGTATTTGATGATATTTCCACAAGTAGCTTTTATTGTTCATACAATTCCAGAACAGTACTCTGGCACCATGTGAGGCAATACAGGAACTTCAATTATTTCTGATGTTTGGTCAGGGAATTCCAGCACTGTGTGACCAGTGCCATATTGAAGCATTAGCCTCTTGTAATGATGCAAAAATAACCTCTGCTTTTCATTTATTTTTACTTTGGCATTCCAGGGTGATTGGAGCTATTTGTCAACACTTAGTATTTAGCAGCTAGGGTTGTGTTGATCTGTTTATGGTTCAACAGACTGACCTCTTCTTGCAAAACCGTTACAGGCCTATATTACATCTAGAAGCTAGAATGCTTCAGGGGATCTTTCTGGACATGTGTTCAAAAACTGCAGTGCTAAGCCATGAGAGGTGTTCGGAAGGCTGTCTAAAGTTATAAAAGGGCTTTGATGATGGTCTTCAAGGAGAGATACTATTGGAGAAAACTCCAGATCATACCATTTGTATGGCTGAAAGAATTGCTGCAATCAGTGGCAAAAAAGTTTAGAATGACAATTAGTATAAAAATATTTAGTACCCAAAAGTTTATATTTATTTATACCAATTGCTTTATTATCCATTAATGTTGCTCAGTTTGAGAATTAGTTAAGTCAAGTAGTACGTTTAAAATTTATTTTTCATGTATTCTAAGAAGTGCCACCGACTATTTTATATGTGAAAACAAACAAACACACACACACACACACACAGACACAGCAGTTGTTCAAAACATGGCTCAACAAAAGTCTCTGTTTGCCTTTTTGGCTTGGCCTTTTAAAAAAAAAATGTTGAGTTGAATTTCATCTGCACAGGTATATGAACGTACATGTGCTAAGAAAAGATTACTTGCAGACATGTGGCAGCATATAAGCAGCATTCACGAGGAAAATGTAAATTATGTAAGTTTTATTTGCCTAACACTGAAAGCAATTCTAGAAAGGGAGACTGATGGATCCAATGGTTCTGCTTCCACTGACGAGGGAGATTGATTATGAAGTTGACCGAAGGCATGATCCATGAAACTGGAGCAGGGAAGTAACAATGGATGTGATTGCAGAGACATGGTGGGTCAAAAGAGTTTCTAGCAATTCTACTATTGAAACACAACCAAGTCCAGGTACTAGAAATCTGAAATTAAAGTTTAAAAAAAAAGCCAGAAATACTTGGTGTATCAGGCAGCAATGTTGGGAAGAGAAACGTGTAATGTGCCATTTAATTGCCCTCATGGTGAACATGTGGCAACATGTTTATTTCATGGAGGGAGTTATTTGTTCAGTGTACTCATATCTTCATCTAAGCATGTATTTTTTTCCCCCAAGTCACTGAAGTGTCAGAACATATGGTACCTGTAATAGACAAATCATTTTAAATGATTGTGTTTAGGACAGTTAGTTTTCGTGCTTCATTCATTAAGCTAGCATAAAGTCTAGTATTAAAATAGGTTACAACACCATAATACGAGGGGTGATTGATAAGTTCGTTGTCTAAGGTAGAGTCAATTTTAGAAAACCTAGCACATTTATTTTTCAACATAGTCCCCTCCTACATGTACACACTTAGTCCAGCGGTTGTGGAGCATACGGATCTTGGACCTCCAGAAAGTGCCCACAGCAGGGGTGATTGATAATTTCGTGGCCTAAGGTAGAAGGAGATGAGTTATTAACTTCAAACTTTCTGCATTTTCACTCAGAGTTGTACTGCGTGTGCATGTAACAATTTAGAACGGAGTTGAGGAAAAACTTTTTCATACTGACGGTTGTGGTTTTGTGGAATGCTCTGCCTCAGAAGGCAGTGGAGGCCAATTCTCTGGATTCTTTCAAAAAAGAGTTAGAGCTCTTAAAGATAGTGGAGTGAAGGGATATGGGGAGAAGGCAGGAAAAGTGTACTGATTGTGGATGATCAGCCATGATCACAGTGGTGGTGCTGGCTCGAAGGGCTGAATGGCCTACTCCTGCACCTATTGTCTAGTGTAACGAGAGCTGTATAACTCATCTCCTTCTACCATAGGCCACAAACTTATCAATCACCCCTGCTGCGGGCACTTTCTGGAGGTCCAAGATCCACATGCTCCACAACCACTGGACTATGTGTATAAATGTAGGAGGGGACTAAGCTGAAAAATAAATGTGCTAGGTTTTCTAAAATTGACTCCTTCTACCTTAGGCCACGAACTTATCAATCACCCCTCGTATATATCAGGTTACAAAACAGCCACAGAAAGGTATTTTGAATCTAACTGACGTGTTAACTCAAGCAACACACATCAAAGTTGCTGGTGAACGCAGCAGGCCAGGCAGCATCTGTAGGAAGAGGTGCAGTCGACGTTTCAGGCCGAGACCCTTCGTCAAGGGTCTCGGCCTGAAACGTCGACTGCACCTCTTCCTACAGATGCTGCCTGGCCTGCTGCGTTCACCATCAACTTTGACGTGTGTTGCTTGAATTTCCAGCATCTGCAGAATTCCTGTTGTTGGCGTGTTAACTCATCTGGTCTTACCTTTTCAAAATATTCCCTTAATTCAGCCCTTTCCTCCAACACTGCTCAAATCCTGAAAACCAACTCATTTAAAAATGCAAACATGAGGAATTCTGCAGATGCTGGAAATTCAAGCAACACACATCAAAGTTGCTGGTGAGCGCGGCAGGCCAGGCAGCATCTCTAGGAAGAGGTACAGTCGATGTTTCCCTCCCCTCCCCCTCCTGCCTTCTATCATTTTGGATCTCCCCCTCCCCCTCCCACTTTCAAATCTCTTACTAGCTCTTCTTTCAGTTAGTCCTGATGAAGGGTCTCAGCCCGAAACGTCGACCATACCTCTTCCTATAGATGCTGCCTGGCCTGCTGCATTCACCAGCAACTTTGACGTGTGTTGCTTGAACCAACTCATTTGCTTTCTTTCAAAGTTCTGACAAAGAGTCTGGAACCTGAAGTATTAACTCTGCTTCTCTTCTGCCTGATTTGATGAGTGTTTCCAGTATTTTATGCTCTTTCTTCCAAATTGTATTAATCCTTTCAACCTTGTAGTGAGTGTTTACGTGCCAAAGAGCTTATTGAAATAATCTTGCAAAAGTATTATAGTTGACCTTGTCTAGTAATCCTTTCCCATGTGTTCAAAATGATGGAGGTAAAATTTCAACACATATGGATCTCTTTCCAATCTGAAGGTGAGAAGTTACCTCCAATCCACATGTAACTCTCTTGTTAATCCCTAATTACTTTAGTTTCTTATCTACAAAATGTAGGATATAATTCTGTTAATTTGTTATTTTTTTCCCACTGAAATAGGTTAAGTAGCCAAAATATTTGATTTGGCTATCACAACATTTTTATCAACAGTTTTGTTCTTTGTTATTCTGGAGAAGTAGACTCTTTGGTTTAGCTGGCTCTGGCTGCGTATTGAAATGCTTCTTATCTGCTGTTAAGAGCAGCTATGTTCTTATAGCCTTCATTCAAGTGACACAATATTTTCATTCTTAGTCTCTCAATCTTGGCTTCTTATCTCAAAAATTTTCACTGTCTTATTTTGTCCACAATGTTCTGCAAACATTTATCCTCATGAAGGTGAAATACTGTTCGTTCTTGCCAAGCTCTGTTTGGCACATCTTCCTGCTGAAGTACCAGTTTTAAAAAAATGGAAGGGTAAATTGTTTCTTTTATATTCCAAATGATTGGGCATTTCCTCATAAATTCGACTCATTTTCGATTTTTTTGAAACATGCTGTGAGCTTCTTTGTCAGAGCATGCAATGACTTGAGAAGTGTCAAAATGTTATTTCTGTTTCACAGTTGTAATGTGGAAAATTATTGTTGAAAATCTATATTTAAGAAAATGAGGTTTAAAAGGAACGTATATGAATTGGAGACACTATCAGTTTTATTCTGAATTTTACATTAACAAGTATGAAGTTGCATATTTGTTTTAATGCCATTCCTTCTTACATAAGGAGGTTGCTTTAACAGCACCTTTCTTTGATCTTTTCCACAATGTAAATATTGTTCAGTATGCAGATATTCATGCGATGCTTAATCTTTCTTTTGAAAATGATGACATTTGTGCTGAAGCCAGATTGCTTTGTAGCCAACTTGACATTAGAGGTGTCTTGGTTCTTTGGATTGCTGCCATAAACTCAAGGACAAAAGAATATTTTTAAAACTGACCATTGAATGTAAATTTAAGAAAGAGGCAGGGTGGGAATATCATCTATCCAGAACTAATCAATATGAATGTCATAAAAGCAACATCCCGAAATTGTATCTTGATCAAGGAAAAATAGTATCTAACAAAAAAGCCTTGTGCTTGCAATGTGTAAATTAAATTTAACAACTTGGGTTTACAGAATAAAACTTTAACAGTTAAAATGTACCTGTTGCATTATCTTGATGGGTGTTTCCGATATTTTATGCCACATGTTAACTTTAGTGTTGATGCAGCTACTACTTGGCATTATCATTATTTTATATCAAAAATAAACTTTGTTCATAATGGTCTCAGTAAACGCAATCAGTACAGGCCATCTGTGAAGATTTGATGTCCCCTAGCACCTTAATTTCCAGTGGCAGCAATATCCAAACCAGACTTCAGTGCAGCATTCAGCATGTACTTTTGCACCTTGTACAGTGCCTGTTATGATCAGACTGTGGTCTTTCTTACACTGGAAGACCAATACAGTGCACCTTTAACTGTGTTGCTGATTTTTCCTGCGGTGGTTGTTTATCTCAGTGCCTGTCCCTGAAAACAGCCTGTGATCCACAGGTTGCTCAGAGTGAACCTCTTTATCTATCCATTCTTGGCAAATGCGTTCCCAGGGAGGTTGGGTACACATCTCAACCATCTTGAGGGCAACGTGAGCTTGGAGTGAGTCTGGCTGTGCTGGAAGGCTCTGACGGGGGAGGGGTGGGAGCAATCTTAATGCCACCCAAGTAATGTATTGGTGCTTGTTTATGAATTCTGCTGATAAGGCATTTTTGTGGAAATGACTTTTGATCGTCTGCTCGGGACAAAGACTTACAGGATCCCCAATCTCCTTCTTCATGCAGAGCTAGTTAGTCCAAAGTCAGCAATATTTTGCTTTTCAACTACGTAGATGGATGTTAATTTTATGGTTTGTTTCTAAGTGAAGAGAGATATCAGTATTCAGTGGATAAGTTACAGTTTTACAAAATCTCTTGTTGTTTTTCCTCCTCAACTTGAAATCTACCTTTCTATTTTTGGTTCACTAAGCTAACCTAGAAACCCAGTTAAAATGTTTTGATTTTTGTGGAAATCGTTTTGTGGAGACTACAATGTTGAAGAACAAATACACATTAAAGCCTGTACAGAATTCACAAATAATTAACTAAAAATTTGAGAGATGGAATAAAATTTGCTGTCTTGAGATTGGTGGGGGTGGTGGGAGAAAGAAAAGTACATTTTTTTGACTTTCATTTCTTGTTTGTGTAGATGATATGACTTTACGTAATGGAAGGTGATGATATGGACTTCTTTCTTTGGAGTAAATGCCTGTCATGTAGGATCACCTGTGTTGAACAGCTGCAAACATCAGAAAAAGATTTTGTATAATTATGCCAGTGTAATCACTACTAAGGAATAAATTATTTTTACTTTTAATGGGTGTAGCCATTTTGATTTTTTTGTGATTGTTATCTTACAAAATAATGTATTTTGGAAGTAAATTCTGCTTTAAGTTGTTAAATTTTGACTAACTGGAAAAGTGCACAAAGTAAGCTGGAAAGCTGTCATGAAGTGATTTTTGTGATGGTAATTCTAGTGATGACTGCTACCTAGTTATAAAGTTGGGCACTAATCCTAGGAGCGCACTCTTATGACAGAATTCAAGGGTACCAGACAACACAACAACGCTGTTGGCTTGTCATGTCTTCCACTATTGGCAATTGAATAAGAAAATTCAATACTTCATACTGTGACCCAGCAGAGGTGTTCCACACCACATTGGTGGACCAGGTGCCGGTAACAGATTCTGAAATACAAAGGGAAACCAGGAATGACCTGATTTTGTCAGAAGTCTAATGAAATCATCATGCAAGAATGGCCAGATCATGGTAATTCCAAGTTTCCAGAGTTCTCAGTGAGACAAGACCAATTGTCAGTATGTCAAAGAACGCTGATGTGTGGATCTCGTGTTAAGGTTCCCTCTGAACTGTGCACCAGAGTGTCGGAAAATCTGAATGAAGTACACCTGGGTACAGTCAAGATGGAGTGTCTTGCCTGGAGTTATGTGTGGTGACCGGGAATAGTTAAACAGCTTGAAAACTTGGCCAAAAGTTGTTCAGGATGCTAAGAAGTTTGAAATGCACCCCCACAGGCACTGTTACATCCATGGGAGTGGCCTTCATCACCATGGCAAAGAGGACATATTGACTTTGCTGGGCAATTCATGAACTCCATGTTTCTGATTGTTGTGGATGCTCATTTGAAATGGCCGGAGGTTATACCAATGAAGTCAACCACCTCAGCAAAGACTGTCTCTACTCTGAGGACTACCTTCACCAGAAATGGCTTACTAGAACAAATTGTGAGTGACAATGGACCACAAAACACATTATCAGAAGAATTCCGACCGTTCACGAAGAAAAATGGCATCAGACATTTCAAGACCACCCAGCAATGAAGGGGTTAGCTCAAAGGTTTATCCAAACCTTCAAGAAGTCCATTAAAGTGATGGACAAGGAGGACATTTCTCTACAACACAAGGTGGACAACTTCCTTTTTGTGTATTGGAACTCTGTTTATACGATGATGCATCAAGCACCTGCAATGCTGTTCATGAACAAGAATATGCATAGACCTGCTGAAACCAGATCTATGGAGGGAAGTTCAGAATAAACAGTTCAGCCAGTTGCCAAGTGAAGCAGCAAGAAGTCCTAGTGTGTTATTACCAAGAAGGCAAGTGGACACCCAGTAGGATAGCCAAAAGAACTAGACTACTGAGCTACACAATGGGTGTTGGCGATCAGAAATGGGAACCATGTGGACCAGATACTGGATGCTCAACCGAACAACACACCTGAGTCAACTGCATCCAACAAGACAGACACATTACAGTCACTGGACTTGCCTCTCAGTGACGATACCACTGACAGCAGTGTAACTCCAGAAACTGAGAATGCTGTCTTAGGCAAGGTGCCTACCAAACCTGATGCCACTCCACAGGTCCCGAGGCACAATCTTGAAAGAAGCAGAGCGCCACCTAAAAGATTGAACCTTTAGAACTGTGAGGTTAGTTATGAACTGTTATTGTGAAAGCATGTTTATTTGGAATATGGGTTTATGAAAAGGAAGTTGAATGTTTTATATATACAGTTTTATGTTGCATTAATCTAAAGGGGGAGGAAATGTAATGTATGGACCTGTTGCTTTTAGAGCAATGACCCTCCCTCACCTGAGAACTACGCACTGATCTATTGTCTGCACATGCACATTGTTCTCTGTCCCTCCTTGTTGCAATGTGAATACACCAGTTAAAGACATCTCTGACATGTGTGCTGTTATTTAATTCAGGGGTCCCCAACCTTTTTTGCACTGCGGACCAGTGTTATATGGACGATATTCTTGCGGACCGGCGGATCGGGCAGGGGGGTGGGGGCGTAGAGTTGCCAATGGACAAGAGTGGCAGTCAAATACAGTACGTTGTGTTTACCCAGTGAAAGACTACAATGACCATGAAGACTTGAGCAGGCACCAGCACGCATGTGTGTCCTGCGCATGCGTGCGCATCCCGATTATTTTTCCTGCAAATCGTTTTGGCGACTCTGTTCGCGGGGGGGGGGGGGGCGGTGTTAATCACGACCGGAATGTAGGTGATAAGTGGGTAATACACTCAGTTTCATTTCTAAAAGGGTTTATCTAACGAATTTAATATTAAACACACAGCGCATATTTTCCTCGCATAAATATAGTGATAAGTCAATTCAGGGGAGCTTGAAGTAAGTGTGGAACGAACTTCCAGTAGAAGTGGTAGAGGCAGGTTCAATATTATTATTTAAAGAAAAAATTGGATAGGTATATGGACAGGAAAGGAATGGAGAGTTATGGGCTGAGTGCAGGTTGGTGGGACTAGGTGAGAGTAGCGTTCGGCATGGACTAGAAGGGCAGAGATGGCCTGTTTCCGTGCTGTAATTGTTATATGGTTATATAAGTAAGTCAATAGCATCATAACATTTTAAGTAACGTTTGGATATTAAACACACACCACATATTTTCCCGTATGAACATATAAAATCATTGCAACACACCAATATCGCTGAATCAGTGGGAGCCCTGGGCTTGTTTCCCTGCAACAAGACAGTCCTATCAAGGGGTGATGGGAGACAGCGATACTCGAAGGGGGTTCCTTATGTCCAGTCTATTCCGCAATTTAGTTTTTCTTACATTCATTGCAGAAAACACCACTTCGCAGAAATATATTGGAAGCAACGTTTTCAGTGCTTTCGTGGCCACCTCAGGATATTTAGACTGACTTTGATCCAGAATGCCGGCAGAGATGTTATGTCAAACGTACTTTTCAGCCCGTCGTCATTTGCAAGCTCGAGGAGTTGATCTCCTTCCCGTGCTGACATGGATGACACGTGCGGAATGATGTCGTGAGCGTAATGGCTTAACAGTGGGCGTGACAGGGAATGAGAAAAGGTGCAGCTGACTCATATCGCCAAATCATATCGTTTCCGCACGGCCCGGTAGTGTACGCTTTGTGGCCCGGTGGTTGGGGACCGCTGATTTAATTGATAAGTAGTTGTGCACAGACGCGATAGTTGGTTTACTCCAGTCCATTCGTGTCATCATCTTTTGGAGCCCAAACCAATGAAACGTTAAGTTCATGAAGTGATTAGTTTGTATGCATTTCATTGGATATGGATGTGTATGCTGACGCAAGTCCTGAATTGGGATCAATTTGTAACTTTAAAAGAATTTATGAGGACACTTTAAAAAGGGATAATTGAAAACATGGTATGATGCAGTTTGGGTTATTGTGAGATCACTGGTCTTGGGTATATGGACACTGATTAGTACAAAGTCACAATTGCTGTCTTAGAAATGTTGCTCTATTTTGGTTGGTTTTGTACTGGGAAGCAAGCAAATCTTTTTGTGGCAATAGTCATAGTCATACTTTATTGATCCCGGGGGAAATTGGTTTTCGTTACAGTTGCACCATAAATAATTAAATAGTAATAAAACCATAAATAATTAAATAGTAATATGTAAATTATGCTAGGAAATAAGTCCAGGACCAGCCTATTGGCTCAGGGTGTAAAAACATTCGTTAACAATATATTAAAACATTCGAATTGCAGTAATGTTTCAGTATCTTTAAAGCTGGGCATTTCATTCGGAATTGTTCACGGTATTTCATTTGGTTGCAGTTGGCCCTCATGTTTATCATGTGACCTTGATACTGGACATCCAGGAAGGTGAAATATGAACTCTGCAGCTATCCTCTAAAATCCTACAAGACTTTTGCACGCTTCACGGAGATCACCTTTGTCAGCAGACTGACTTTCTAGGGTAACCTTCTGCATGTTGGTGTGTTATTGCTGAATTCTGTGAGTTCAGCATTAAGCTAGCAGGGATTTCAGCAGTAAAGACTTCAGGAAATGTGTGAATTCTGGATATATGTTTGTACTTACCAAGGGAATGTTGATCTTCCTGATGGCTATATAGGACTTGGAGCTATTGTCTATTCTTCACATAACAATGAACAACACTCAAGTGCTCTTGCTCTTATTTAGCTCTTATTATGCTCTTATAAAGAATTTAGTTGATATCTTTTGGATGGAATAATTTGTGATTAAGTCCAATAAAATTTGTGAAACAAGAGTTGTTGAACCTATAGTTTCAATTCTGGTAGTTCAGTCACCAACCCCATGATTACAACAAATACTTTTTAGTTACAGAAGTTGTTGATTAGAAGAGTAATTGATTTATGTTTGGCTCCTGAAAAGTAAATGAATAACAAGGTAAATACTACAGTTACAATAAGTAAATCTCTGCCTTTTGATGAGTCAGGAGTTGTTTGCTTTCACTTACCTGTTTTGAAGTTGGCAGTTAACATCCTGGCTGCCTGTTAATCAATAATCTATGAAAATATCAACAAAATGTCTTTTTTAAATCGTCATTTATAATTTCCTTCCAATTTTCAATGTTGCTTTACTTGTGTGCTTATTTTTTCAGTGAAATAAATTTATCTGGTTTTTTAAGAACTTAACTGTTGCGCAACTCTTTTTCAGTTTAGTCAAACGTACTATTGTGTATTTACTCTTGTCAGGCAGTTTATGATTTGCATAGAACTATCTTCCAAGGTGTCCATTTACAGCTAGTAAACTTAATCTTTTCTTTAATATATATCTGATAAATCGGATTTGTCTTGATACCCTGGATATCAGAATCAAGTTTATTATCACTGACATATATTGTGAAATTTATTTTGTGGTGCCAGAACGGTGTAAACCATAAATTACTCTATTATAATAAATAGAGCAAAAGAGAAGTAGTGAGGCATTTTTCATGACCTGTTCAAATATCTGATGGTAGAGGGGAAGAAGTTGTTCTTAAAGTGTTGAGTGTGAGTTTTCAGTCTCCTGTACTTCCTCTCTAATTGCAGTAATCTGATGAGGGCATGTCCAGGGTAGTAATGGTCCTTGAGGATGGATGCCACCTTGAGGCACCATCTGTTTTGAAGATGTCTTCGATGGTGGGGAGTGCCATGCCCATGGAGCTGGCTGAGCTTACATGCCTCTACAACACTTTTCCTGTGCATTGGAGCCTCCATACCAGATGGTGATGCAACCGGTCAAAAGACTCTTCACTTTATACCTCTTGAAATTTGCTGAATCTTTGGTGACATACCAAATCTCTTTTAACACTAATGAAACTTAGCCACTGGCTTGCTTTCTTCTTGCTGGGGCCAGGTTAGATTCTCTGAGATGTTGATGCGCAGGAACTTGCAGCTGCTCACCCTTTCCACTGCTGACTCCCTCAATGAGAACTGGCATGTGTTCTCCCCTTCCTGAAGTCCACAATCAGTTCCTTGCTCTTGATGGTTGAGTGCAAAGTTGTTGTGGCACTATTTTCGCTTTGAGGTTGAAGTAAAGGCTATTCAAAGTAAGAGCAAGTGCAATGAGGAGTTTGGTATCCCTTTGATTCTAAAGTTAATGATGCGGCCATGGGGAGTCAAGTTCTGACTGACTGAGTTGATGAGAATGGAGTAAAATGAATACGACTTCAGGCAGCTGGATGGTGTGGAGGGGTGATGGTAAATGAACTAGTGGATTAACTTTATCACAGTCTCATTGGACACGGGCACGGTAAAATGTCTCAAGGTCTCTTGAAAGTCCCATCATCTCACGCAGACAGTTGAAGGAAGAAAACTCTTCCTGCCATGAGCTTCCAGCGCTGCAAACTTGCCGATGCAGCATCCTGGAAGCACCCGACCACAGTCCGACTCCGAGTCCGTTCGAAAACTTTGAGCCTCCGACCAGCTCTCTGACACCGAGCACCGAGTGCCATCTCTGCCAAGTGCTTCGACTCCGACCCCGGCAACAGGCAGTAGGCAAAGCCGAGGATTTGGGGCCTTCCCCTCCAGAGATTCTTGATCGCACAGTAGCAGCGGCAGTGAAGCAGGCGTTTCAGAAGTTTCCCCAGATATTCCTCCGTGCTTCTCATGGCCGTCTCCATCAAATCAGGATTGTGCACGGCATCCTACTTCACAAATACAATATCATTCAGAGTGGCCGCACGTGCTGTGTCGCGTCGCCATCTTCTCCTCCCCTCCATTTTAGCTTCTCCATTAAATCTTTGTAATGTCACCCATGATATTTTCAGCAGGGTTCATGGAATACCCATGTTGCTGCCCTACACCCCTATACAATTCACTTTACAGCTGTCTATTCCTTTAGAAACACTTCTTTCTCTATACACAGAGTTAAGTGGTGCAAAATTTGCTTCTTGGCAAATGTGAAAAGTGAATGGAATTCAGAATGCCGGTTAATTGCATTACCATCTTGGATGTGAAGCTAATTAAGTTTCTGTATTCAGTACAGAATTACTTTCCCTTTCAAAGGCAGCCAAGCAAAGGAGGATTATTTTTCAAGATTACTTGGTGGAAACTTTGTCATATTATGTCACCACAACAAAACTTTTTATCATAGGAGAGAAGTTGTACCTTGCCATAATTTGCTGATTTAAAATATTCTCTCCAAAGCAAAACAGCAGTATATATTATCGACTGACATTATATTTCTTGTAGCACTTAATCATTGCCTATGTCCCGTCATAAAACCCTGAACACCTATTTTTTTGATGCACACTATAGTATTTTATATATTATGTTAAAATAAATTTTTCTCACTCTGCTGCACCAATGCTTAATAGGATCTACAGGCTGCATGAAACTGAGTGTACTTTCTTCTTTTCCCCCCATGTGTGATTATTAGTAGAGATACGTTTTTGTCCTTGTTACTTGTCCTCATCGTAGAAGCATCATTTTGATACTGAGTACCAATGGGGCAAAGGTGGGTGAATTAGAATCAGATCATTTTAACATTTCTATCTCTTGTGGATGGCGCCAGATCCGATGGAAGGGAAGAAAGGAATTGCACTTATTTTCACAAAATCAATTGCTTGAGTCTTAGGTTAAAAACAAGAATTAGATATTAGCATGCTAGTGGCAGTGTTCATTTTGAAAAGGAACACAAATTATAGCCATATCCAGCATTTTATCAAATACTGTTCATTTGCATCCCTCTACTTGATAATTTACAACTCCTCCCAGTACAGCAAGGTTTCAAATTCAAAATGATCATTCCTGTGTTAAATTTCCACTTGGTTCTTGCCCACACTTAAGTATGTCATGCTTTCCCATAATCTTTATCCCTGTACTCTGTTTTGTTCAAGCCTTCAGAGTATTGCTGACATCAGTTGTACGTTATAGAAACTGTGCCTTTGGTTGCCAATGTTCCTAAATCCAGCACTTCACTCTCAAAATCTCAATCTTTTAGCTTCTGTCTTTAAGAAGCTTCTTTAAACAAAGGACATGGGTAACAAAGGACATTAGGACATCCTGAACGCTAAAAAGAGGGCGTTTAGAGATGGAAATAGGGAGGAGCTGAGGGCAATACAGAGGGACCTGAAAGCCAGGATCAGGGAGGCTAAGGACAGGTATAGGAGGAAGCTTGAGTGGAAGCTCCAGCAGAACAACATGAGAGAGGTGAGGACCATCACTGGGTTCCGGCAAACTAGCAACAGAGGAGCTGAAGGCAGTGTGGACAGGGCCAACGAACTTAACCTGTTCTTTAACAGATTTGACATTGTGGCCCCTGCCCATCCCCCACATGAGCCATCTGTTGTCGGCCCCCAATCAACGCATATTCCACTCTCCCTTCCTACCCCTCCTCACAGTCCTCCACCCATCTCATGACTATACCCCTTCCCCACACGAAACCACCACGGTGGGCTTCACAGCTGAACAAGTGAGAAGACTGCTGAAACGTCTCAACCCAAGCAAGGCTGCAGGACCAGATGGTGTCAGTACCAGGGTGCTCAAAGCCTGTGCCCCTCAGCTATGTGGAGTACATCGTCATGTATTCAACCTGAGCCTGAGGCTCCGGAGGGTTCCTGTACTGTGGAAGACGTCCTGCCTCGTCCCTGTGCCAAAGATGCCGCGTCCCAGCAGCCTCAATGAGTACAGACCGGTGGCATTGACCTCCCACATCATGAAGACTCTGGAGAGACTTGTTCTGGAGCTGCTCCAGCCTATGGTCAGGCCACACTTAGATCCCCTCCAGTTCGCCTACCAGCCCCAACTAGGAGTTGAGGATGCCATCGTCTACCTGCTGAACCGTGTCTACGCCCACCTGGACAAACCAGCGAGCACTGTGAGGGTCATGTTTTTTGACTTCTCCAGTGCGTTCAACACCATCCGCCCTGCTCTGCTGGGGGAGAAGCTGACAGCGATTAAGGTGGATGTTTCCTGGTGTCATGGATTCTTGATTACCTGACTGGCAGACCACAGTACGTGTGCTTGCAACACTGTGTGTCCGACAGAATGATCAGCAGCACTGGGGCTCCACAGGGGACTGTCTTGCCTCCCTTTCTCTTCACCATTTACACCTCGGACTTCAACTACTGCACAGAGTCTTGTCATCTTCAGAAGTTTTCTGATGACTCTGCCATAGTTGGATGCATCAGCAAGGGAGATGAGGCTGAGTACAGGGCTATGGTAGGAAACTTTGTCACATAGTGTGAGCAGAATTATCTGCAGCTTAATGTGAAAAAGACTAAGGAGCTGGTGGTAGACCTGAGGAGAGCTAAGGTACCGGTGACCCCTGTTTCCATCCACGGGGTCAGGGTGGAGGATTACAAATACCTGGGGATACGAATTGACAATAAACTGGACTGGTCAAAGAGCACTGAGGCTGTCTACAAGAAGGGTCAGAGCAGTTTCTATTTCCTGAGGATACTGAGGTCCTTTAAGATCTGCGGGATGATGCTGAGGATGTTCTACGAGTCTGTGGTGGCCAGTGCTATAATGTTTGCTGTTGTGTGCTGGGGCAGCAGGCTGAGGGTAGCAGACACCAAGAGAACCAACAAACTCATTCGTAAGGCCAGTGATGTTGTGGGGATGGAACTGGACTCTCTGACGGTGGTGTCTGAAAAGAGGATGCTGTCCAAGTTGCATGCCATCTTGGACAATGTCTCCCATCCACTACATAATGTACTGGGTGGGCACGGGAGTACATTCAGCCAGAGACTCATTCCACTGAGATGCAACACAGAGCGTCATAGGAAGTCATTCCTGCCTGTGGCCATCAAACTTTTCCAACTCCTCCCTTGGAGGGTCAGACACCCTGAGCCAATAGGCTGGTCCTGGACGTATTTCCTGGCATAATTTATATACTACTAGGTATTTATGGTTTTATTACTATTTATTATTTATGGTGCAACTGTAACGAAAACCAATTTGCCCCGGGATCAATAAAGTATGACTATGACTAAACTTATAATTTTAACCAAACCTTTTGATCCCAGTAAGTTCTTGTGTGTCTTGCCATCCATATCTTGTTTGGTTACAGATCTGGGAAGTGCTCTGGAACATTCTTTTTGCTCTTTTGAAAGCATTAATGTTGTATTTGCTTGATTTTTTTTGTTTAAATCTTGATCACGTTTGGTTTTTCGCTAATAGCAGGATTTTGTGACAGCTTTCGGCAAAGTGTGCAGAGTAATTACCGAACTAGCAAGGGAGCTTGTTGTGGCATCCCTTTCCCAACAAACAAAGATGTACTGTGTTCTGACATTGAATGTATGTGGCAGTACTATTAAATCTCCACATAGAACACTTTTCTACTTTGTTTAGAAGAAGTGACATAATTCAACACACTGCACTTAAAATGAATGAAATCCAGAACTAGACTTGCCCGTGGAAAACCTAGAGGGAATGATTTTTTATTTTTCAGCTTTAATTTGCAAATGTAGTGGTTAGCTAAGTAAGAATATAAATTGGGTAACAGTATCTGGCTAAAATCCCAGTTTCACCAGTCCTCAAGGATACATTAGAAACTTTTATCTGTGTTCTGATCCTGATCATGATTAAGCAGTGCACTGTGCAGTGAGATTCTCTTCTGATCTGTTTTGTATGTTAGATTAATCATCAGTGGAATGCAGTTTCAGAATAATAATGTGGAGGGTCTTAATTACTCCCCTGAACACCAGTTTCCTGATCTGAAATATGCAAATATATGTACTTATTTTGATCATAATTTGAGCCCTGTTGTGTTATAATTTGGTTTGTACGATTGTTTTGTCCTTCAGCTATATAAAAGCATTTCTGAAGAAAATATATTTTAAATCTTTGGATGATTGGTAATCAAGAAAACAATAAACTGCAAACATATTCAGTTGTAGGAAGTAATGTGTTTAAGCCTTCAAGCTTAACAGTTTATAATGGTCCAAGATTTTTTAAAATGCTTTTTCAGAGTATTCTAGCATGCATGTCCTTAAGGTGGAATACTTCTGAAAATAACACCTAAATTGAAAGAATGAAACAATTCTTATTTTTGAGGGTCCAGTTTATACATTGAACCATTGCCTTTTGTTGTTGAGTTTGTTTCATTACTGTTGGCGCCGTGATATATCTGGAATAAATTTGCTGTGCTGCCTGGGGAGCGTTGCTATAATTTCCCAGAAATGTAAGTCACAGCAAAAGTATGTATGAGACAAAATTTGTTTCTCAATATTTAGTTAAACATAGTGATTGGGTTAAATTTAGTATATAAGATATTAATGTGGAAAGTTGGTCAAGATTGGGTGTAAGTTTTATGGAGTCAATTGAACTGTCAGGTCAAATCAATGGGGGATCCTGGTACATAGCAGACAATGAAACTGCTTTTCCCACTTGTGCATGGACAACATGCAATGTGTCCAGTCAGTGTCATGGGCTGAAGTACTATGCTGTAATGTTCTATGACACTGGGAGAATATAATTGCCGTCAATCATCTTGCAATGCACAGTTGGTATTATTGCAGCTGCATTGGATCACAAGCTTTGTCACATGTACTGAATTAGAGTGACAAACTTGCATTCAGCTACAACAGATTGATTCACTGTAGTATTGCGTTGAAGTATAAATGTTACAGGTCCAGAGAAAGTGCGGTGCAGGTACATTGAGCTCAAAAGTTTATGTTGACATTCTAGGCAACTGTTCGAAGACCTGATAACAGTGGGGTAGAAGCTGTCCTTGAGTCTGGTTTCAATGGCATGAGGGAAGAAGAACATGTCTAGGTAGGAGGGGTCTTTGGTTATGTTGGCTGCTTTGAAGTGTAGATGGAGTCATGGAGGGGAGGCTGGTTGCCGTGACGTGCTGAGCGGTGTCCACAGCTCTCTGCAGTCTCTAGGGGTCCTGGCAGAGCGATTGCCGTACCAGGCTGTGATGCATCTATGAACAGGAAGGTAGGCCAACATGTAGTTCTGTTGAGGTACGAACTCCAGCAGGTGGTTCTTTACTTTGTATTATTGTGTGTGGCTATTGGGATCATTAATGTTAGTATAGCAGATGTCCTCTTGTTTGTGTTGTGGAGAAAGCCAGTTGTCCCAGTAACTTGTGGTTTTACAGGATGGTTATGAGCTGTTAAACATCCCAGGATGTTAGATTGTTGCACCAGGACTTTCATCTCATATACAGTGGTTTCTGTTAATTTGGGCCATTGAATCAGAGCAGTTGCTTATTTGGGACAAATAATAAAGAATCAAAAACTAATTTGATAAAATTGCCCAGATTCCCTTCGGTTATTTGGGACACTATGCCACTTACTGGTGGAAGGAGACTTTTGCTGAATATGTTCTAACTCGTGTCAGTCATGTACACTTTTGTGGCTGTTATACACTCCACCATGATTAGAACAAAGGGTTTTTAAATTGCGTAAGTTGTATGGTTTTGTGTTCAAAAAGCTGTGATTTTTGTCGGCGGTAGTTGGTGAGAAATAAGCATAAAACAATTCAGAACTGTTTTGCTCAGTGTGGATTCAAACATTGAAGATATCAGAAATGGCTGGGAGTGAAAATGGAACTATTTCACTAATTCAAATACTATGAAGATTCTGATAATACATTCATTGAATGCATTGTGTGAAGGCAGTCCATTATCTGTGCTAGGTATCTGCACTGGTCTTGTTCATTTGGATTGTAAAGCATAGGAGCAGAATTTGGCCATTCGCTTCCCATATCCTTTGATGCCTTTACTCATTCAGAACCCATCAAACTCTGCTTTAAATATACTCAAGGATTTGGACTCCAGAGCCATCCATGGCAATGAGTTCACAGATTCACCATCCTCTAGCTAAAGAAATTTCTCACCGTCTCTGTTCTAAATGGATATTCCTCTATTCCGAGGCTGTCTTAGACACATCCAATTTTGGTAGGTTTCAATGAGATCCCTCTTCATTCTTCTTAACTCATATGTTAACACTTCCATTTCCAGATTCATCCTTGTGTATCTCCTCTGGAGTCTATCCAAGGCTAGCTTTCTTAGATCATTTGTTCATTATGTGCCATGAGGTATGATGTAGGCGATCATGGTCTTCTCATGATCATGTTTGTTCTTGGCAAATTATTTTTTAGAGAAGTAGTTTGCTGTTGCTGCCTCCTAAGCAGTGCCTTTACAAGGTGGGTGACCGCCGCCATTATCAGTACTCTTCAGAGATGGTCTGCCTGGCTGCATGACCAATGGTTGCATAAACAGGACTTGTGGTGTGCACCAGCTGCTCATATGATCATCCACCACCTCTTCCCATGGGTTCACGTGTCCCTGTTTGGGGAGGGGGTGGCTAACCAGGTGCTATATCTTGCCCAAGGATGACCTGCAGGCCAGTGGAGGGAAGGAGTGCCTGACACCTCCTTAGGTAGAGATGTATCTCCACCCGGCCACCTATTTCTTGGATATGGGGCCCAAAACTTCTCAGTACTACTAAACCAGGCTGGCCAATATCTTATAAATCCTCAGCGTTACATTCTAGTCCGCTTAATTGAATGTTAACATTCCATTTGCCTTCCTTACTACTGATTCAAGCTTCAAGTTGACCTTTGGGGAATCCTACACAAGGACTCTCAAGTCACTTTGTACCACTGGGTTTTGACTTTTCTCCCCATTTAGAGAATAGTCTGTGCCCTAATTCTTTCTAACAAAATGAATGACCCTACACTGTATTCCATCAGCAGCTTCTTTGCCAGTTCTCCCCAGCTGCCCAGGTTCTTCTGCAGACTCTTCTTCTTCAACATGACCTGGCTCCCCATCTATCTTTGTATCGTCAGGAAACTTGGTCACTACTTGTTGACAAGTAGAATGTGAAAAGAAACAATACCATTACTGAACCTTGCAGAACATCACTTGTCACCAGCAGCCAAGCAGAATAGGCCCCCTTCATTCCCAGTCTTTGCCTCCTGCCAGTCAGCCACTCTTCTAACCATGCTAGTATCTTTCCTGTAATACCACAGGATCTATCTTGTTATCAGCCTCATGTGTGACACCTTGTAACATGCCTTCTGAAAATCTAATTAAGGACTCTCCTTTGTCTATGCTGTCTGTTATTTCCTCAGAGAATACCAACAGATTTGTCAGGCAAGATTTTCCCTCAAGGAAACCATGGTGACTTTGGCCTAGTTTATCATTGTGCCTTCAAGTACCCCAAAATGTCATCCTTAGTAATGGACGCCAACATCTTCCGAGCCACTAAAGTCAGGCTAACTGGTCCATAATTTATTTCAAGCAACACACATCAAAGTTGCTGGTGAACGCAGCAGGCCAGGCAGCATCTCCAGGAAGAGGTGCAGTCGACGTTTCAGGCTGAGACCCTTCGTCAGGACTAACTGAGGAAGAGTGAGTAAGAGATTTGAAAGTTGGAGGGGGAGATCCAAGATGATAGGAGAAGACAGGAGGGGGAGGGATGGAGCCAAGAGCTGGACAGGTGATAGGCAAAAGGGATACGAGAGGATCATGGGACAGGAGGTCCGGGAAGAAAGACAAGGGGGGGGGACCCAGAGGATGGGCAAGGGGTATATTCAGAGGGACAGAGGGAGAAAAAGGAGAGTGAGAGAAAGAATGTGTGTATAAAAATAAGTAACAGATGGGGTATGAGGGGGAGGTGGGGCATTAGCGGAAGTTAGAGAAGTCGATGTTCATGCCATCAGGTTGGAGGCTACCCAGACGGAATTTAAGGTGTTGTTCCTCCAACCTGAGTGTGGCTTCATCTTTACAGTAGAGGAGGCCATGGATAGACATGTCAGAATGGGATGTGGAATTAAAATGTGTGGCCACTGGGAGATCCTGCTTTCTCTGGCGGACAGAGCGTAGATGTTCAGCAAAGCGGTCTCCCAGTCTGCGTCGGGTCTCGCCAATATATAAAAGGCCACGTCGGGAGCACCGGACGCAGTATATCACCCCAGCCGACTCACAGGTGAAGTGTTGCCTCACCTGGAAGGACTGTTTGGGGCCCTGAATGGTGGTAAGGGAGGAAGTGTAAGGGCATGTGTAGCACTTGTTCCGCTTACATGGATAAGTGCCAGGAGGGAGATCAGTGGGGAGGGATGGGGGGGACGAATGGACAAGGGAGTTGCGTAGGGAGCGATCCCTGCAGAATGCAGAGAGAGGGGGGGAGGGAAAGGTGTGCTTACTGGTGGGATCCCGTTGGAGGTGGCGGAAGTTACGGAGAATAATATGTTGGACCCGGAGGCTGGTGGGGTGGTAGGTGAGGACCAGGGGAACCCTATTCCTAGTGGGGTGGCGGGAGGATGGAGTGAGAGCAGATGTACGTGAAATGGGGGAGATGTGTTTAAGAGCAGAGTTGATAGTGGAGGAAGGGAAGCCCCTTTCTTTAAAAAAGGAAGACATCTCCCTCGTCTTATTTTATTTCATTTTGGCTCCCTGCTTTCTTAGAGTGGAGTGACATTTGCAATTTTCTGGTCCTCCAGAACCATTTCAGAATGTTATTATTCTTGAAAGATCATTACTCCACATACAGTCTCTTCAGCTACCTCTTTCAGAACCCTGGATTGTGTTCCATCTGGGCTACCTCTTTCAGAACCCTGGATTGTGTTCCATTTTGGCCACTTAATTGAGCCAAAATGTCCTGGTCCCAATGTCCCAAATCTACTACATTTTTAAGATAATTTGGTGTGTGGCTTGGAGGGCACATTGCAGGCCCCCTAACAATTGCTAGACTTTTCAAAGTGGTTGAAGATGTTGGTTTGGGATTTGCTTTGGTGATGACTTGCTATAGCAGTGCATTTGGTCTGTAACAGGATGTAGTGATGTTGGAGAAAATGAATTTTTAATAAGGGATCAGTATGTAATCAAGAGGACTGCCTTGTCCTAGTTGCATTGCACTACTTGTTTCAAGCAACAGTCGTGTGTGGATGAAAGTATTTCATCACATTGCATGTAGGTGGTGCAAAGGCCTTGGGGAATTTGGAGGTGAATCATTCACAGATCTGACCAATTTTTGGGGCCGCAATAATTGGGAGACTGGTTCAACTAAAGTCAGTGATGACCTCTTGGGATCTTGTATACAGATGGCGTTGCTATGGAATGTCAGGCACAGATGATTTGCCTTTGTTTATTAACACCCACTTCCTGACTTTTGTTTCTGTGGCCTAATTTCTTTTTCTGTTTATCAGCCCATGTCTGAATGTTGAAGTTGTTGCATCCAGGAACAAACTACTTCATGACCTGAAGGGTTCTGAATGGAATTGAATGTAAGCTGAACAGAGCGTAACATGAAGGGAAATTCATTGATGGAACAATTGAAGATGGTTGGACTAAGGTCTTGGTTTGAGCATTTGAGATATGAGGTGATTGACCTCCAGCATCCACAGTCATTTTGCTTTTGCTTGTAATACTCAAGTTGGAGAGTTTTCCTTTTGATTCCCTTCTTAATTTGACTTGGCTTGCTTGATACCACATGATTCTTGATTTTGAATGATCATTTTCATTTTACCTTATCACAGAACTTGCCAGTTGCCCTATGTATGACCAAAGTTGCAACAAAGTCTGGAGCCAAGTTTAGTGTATTTAATATTTCAGTAATGTTTGAGTAATATTTTAAGTATTTCTTTGATTAAGCATTCTTGTTTACATAATTCATTACGGGCTGCATATAAAAGGACATGAATGGCATACTTCATTACAGCACCACATCATATGTGTGCATCTCACTAAAGTAAAACTAAACGTACACAAGTTACTTCTGGCTCCCATGTTTTTGTGTTTTGGAGCTATAAGTAAACGAAACAGTGGCAATGAATAAGTTTTAAAATGAACTCGAGATGACTATCTACCAGTTGAAGTGCAGCAAGACAAAATTTTATTTTTTTTAAAAAGCGCAGCATGTCTTCAGAAGCGAGAGAGAAAGACAGTCGAGTTTTATTTTTATATATATATATTTTTTTAAAAAGGCAGGAAATGGTTGAAATCTATGCATTCATAGTCAGTGAGTACTGGGCAGAAATGGCTGGCTAAGTTGGAAAGAAAGCATTCGATTGCACAACACAGAACTGTTATGTGTTGTTAAGGGTAGTTGACGGTTATGGGGAAAAGACAGGTAGGTGGGAGGTGAGTTCATGGCCAGATCAGCCATGATCTTATTGAATGGCGGAGGGCTGTATGGGCCAGATGGCCAACTCCTGTCCCTTTGTTCTTATAACTGGACTATATATACTGAATTAATTGAGCAGTATTTTGAAGCAAATAAAATAGCCAGTGAAAAGAGAGTGCCTGTGTTACTGAGTGCATTAGAGGGAAAAGCACACAGTTTGCTTAGAAGTTTTAAATGCTGCAACCAAACCAGCCAAAATGATAATGTCAACGTAACAACACACATCAAAGTTGCTGGTGAATGCAGCAGGCCAGGCAGCATCTCTAGGGAGAGGTACAGTCGACGTTTTGGGCCGACACCCTTCATCAGGACTAACTGAAGGAAAAGCTAGTAAGAGATTTGAGAGGGGGAGGGGGAGATCCAAAATGATAGGAGAAGACAAGAGGGGGAGGGATGGAGCCAAGAGCTGGACTGTTGATTGGCAAAAGGGATATGAGAGGATCATGGGACGGGAGGTCCAGGGAGAAGGAAAAGGGGGATGGGGGGAAAAACCCAGAGGATGGGAAAGGGGTACTCTGACTTGAATTTCCAGCATCTGCAGAATTCCTGGTGAATGTCAACATAACGTAGGAAGGTTTAGATCCAAAACCATTGTTGATTGCAGAATGCTTTTAAGTTCCATAGGCGAAATCAAAAGGAAGGGATAGTCCATTTCATCTTGCTTGGCTGAACTGAAGAAATTGTTTGAGCATTGTCAGTTCAATGTTGTGGTGTGCTGAGAGATGGTTCAGTTTATGAAATCTTAAAATAAAGCATTAAAAAGAGGCTCCTAACTGAAGCACAGCTCACATTTAAAAGAGCAGTTAAAATTGCTGTATCAGTGGAAACAGCAGCCACAAACACAATTGAATTGCAGACAGGAATGAAATTGAATGTGAACAAAATTGCTACTTCTAAACAGAAACTGGCCAGGCCAAATAAGTTATGTTACTGTTGTGGGATGGGCTCACATACACTAAACCAATGCAGCTTTAAAGGTGAAACTTCCAGAAAATGCAACAAAGTAGGACACACACAAGCAGCATGTCAGGCAGGCAAAAGTAAATGGACTGAGCGGGGAAAAGAAAAAAAAACTAAAAAGTCAAGTTGCAGTTTCAAAAGGAGCAGTAATCTGCATGTTGATGAAAAGTCTGATAATAAGAGTGACACAGGAACTGTGTAGCCTTGAGATTTACAGTGTGAAAACTAAGAGGAGACAAGCAATATGGCTTAAACCAGAAGTGAATGGTAAATTAATTAAAATGGAATTGGACACTGGTTCAGCTGTTTCAGTCATTGCACAAAATGAGTTTGAATGACATTTCAAAGATATTAAACTGAAGCTTGCAGATATCCAACGAAGTGCTTGTACGGGAGAAAATATAACTCCTGTGGGAATATAACAGTGAAATACAACGGCCAATAAGGCACAATGGGCTTAAATGTGTAAAGACAGGAGGACCAGCATTGTGAGGTTGAGAGTGGCCGAGTCGACTACAACTCGATTGGAGATCCATCCACCATTTGCTTGCCACACACACTGCAATGATCAACTGAAAGCTAATTAGGAAAGGTTCTGGATGATGACACAGCAATGTTCAAGGATGGCATCGGAAAACTCAAACATGTCAACAGTAAGATAATGTTAAATGAAAATGCCACACCCAACTTTTACAAAACCCATCCAGTTCCTTATACCATCTGTGATAAAGTAATCAGTGAGTTGGGTCGCATGGAGGCTGAAGGAATTATTTTCAAGATTGGCAATGCCCATGGGCTCCATCCAATGGTCCCAGTAGCCAAGAAAAATGGGTCTGTCAGGATCTGTGGTGATGTTAAGGTCACCATCAACCCGGTACTGAAAATGGAGCAATACCCTCTGCCCAGGATAGAAGATATCTTTGCAAATGTTTCTGGAGGGAAACACTTCAGTAAAGTGGACTTAGCTACGGCCTACCTACAGATGGAGATGGAAGATGAGTCCAACGTGTTGCTCACCACAAACACTCATCAAGGGCTTTATCCCTATAATCGATTTATTTTTGGAGCATCATCTACACCTGTACTCTGGCAGAAAGCTGTGGATCAGGTGCTGCAAAGTTGGCCAGCTACTCAGTATTACCTGGATGACAAGGAATATATGCACAATTGTAAGACAGTTTTGAAATGATTAGAAGATCGTGGGCTCAGAGCACAACACAACAAGTGTGAACTCTTTAAACCAAACATCACTTACTGCAGTCACACCATTGCACGCAAGAATCACAAGTGTGCTGAGAACATTCGAGTAGTGTTGGATGCCCCAAGGCTAAAGTACATTGCACTGTTGCAGTCTGTTTTAGCATTTGTCAATTACTATAACAGGTATGTGCCAAACTGGCTATTTTCCTCCATCCTTTCAACTCATTATTGCAGAAAAATTCAAAGGTCAAATTTAATGTCGGAAATGTATACAATATACATCCTGAATTGCTTTTTCTTCACAAACATTCACAAAAACAGAGAAGTGCCCCCAAAGAATAAACAACAGTGAAAACCCCGAAGTCCCCTCTGCCTCCCAGTTCCCCCCTCCAGTGTGTAAGTGGCAGCAGGCAACAATCCACCTTCCCCCCCCCCACCCCCCACCAGCAAAATAAAGCGCATTGGTACCGTCACCAAGCCCAAGCCACTGCTAAGCAATAGCAAAGACACAGACCAAAGTTACCCCAAAGGCTTTGCATTCCATCCGATATTCGACAAACTACAGGTTCTCTCTCTCTCTCTCTCTCTCTCCTTGGCAAGGGGGAGGGAGGTGTCCCCCATTTTCATAGCGAGCAGGAGACATAACAACAACCCGCTGGTATACGATGTTAAAAATCCCTTTCATCCCTTTTTTCGAGCTCTGTGTCTGAAGATCGCAAAGACCTTGGGTCTTCGGGCCCCACAGTGAAAGATTTTCCGGCCTCCCAGACAACACACAAGTCTCCTGCCATGTTACCAATCCTCAATCCTCCCATCTCTAGAACCCTGAGAGCTTAGACTTCTGAACATGATCGAGACTCTCAGGCCAAACCCTTGGCATGTTGAATAATGGCCAGTCGTGGAACCCCGAGAACGGGTCCCATTCCCGCAAAGAACCGAAGCCTGTGTATAACTCAAGGTCAGGATCTTCAAAAGAACCCTGAAAGGAAAAAAAATAAAGATATTAAAGGTGGAAATGGAGCTGTCTCTGAAGATGCAAGCAGAAGAGTTGCCGTTAGGTGCCATTACCCCTCCTAAACTTCGCCTCCAAAGGGGGAAGAGATGGCAATGGGCAAACCAGTGTTTTGTTGCTAAATGAAATGGTGATGTCAGACACTATTCATACTCGCATTATGATCCACATTGCCCAGTGAAGCTTGCTTGTGATGCCTCACCTTATAGTCTCGTGCAGTCATGTCAAACGTTATGAGTGAAGGAAGTAAACACCCCACAGCCTTTGCATCATGTTCCCTTACCGCTGCAGAGGAAAATTATGCACAGATGGACAAAGTGGGCAGAAGAGTTCCCAATAAACCTCAATATAACCTTGTACACTGTTGATGTGTTGAGAAGCCTCTTCTCAAGGACGGGTGTGCCAAGCACTTAGTCAGTGACAGTGGACAGCGGTCTGTTGCGAAACAATTGGTCTTTTCTGAAAATGAATGCAGTAAGACATATTACATCTGTACTGTATCACCCAGCTACAAATGGCTTGGCAAAAATGTTTGTCCAGAGTCTAAAGAATGCAATATGAGCAGAACAGACTATATTAACACTGAATCAGAAGCTCAGCGGGGACTTCCGGTAGAGCTCATGGAGTGAAGTCGTGTTCTTGACTTGCTCCATTACCTCTGAGTTTTTCTTCTTATGATCAGCTATATTTTAATTAACCATTAAGGTATCAACTTTTACAATATTTTGAAATAAATTGGGCTCTTTGATAATCGGATGTGTTTAAGGTCTGTTATGTCTAAGAATGGAAAAAACGGGAAGGACGGCAAACCTCCGGTTAGACCGAAAGGTACTGATTTTCCTCCGACTGAACTACAGGTGACTTTGAAAGCTATATCGGAGCTAATTCAAAGGGAAATTTCAACCTCTGTTAAGGAGCTGGTTCATACGGAAATTTCAATTAATTTCCAGAAAATTGCCGATTCAATCGATAAGGTTCAAACATCTATTACGGAACATCAGTCGGCTATATCTGATCTTCAAAAATCTACGCAACAAAGTGAGCTCAAGGTGGAGAAAATCAAAGAAACAATTAATGTAATGAAGGAGAAACTTGACTTTCTGACCTTTAAAAACTCTGACTTAGAATCCAGAATGCGACGGCAGAATCTTCGAATGATTGGGGTGCGTGAAGGTGTTGAATCTGACAACCCTATGAAGTATTTTTTTCAACTTTTAAAAGATGCATTTCCTACTGTATTTCCTGACCAACCACCGTTATTGGATCATGTTCACAGAGTTCCATCATACTCCTCTAAGTCAGATAAACCTCGACATGTTATATTACGTTTTCATTACTTTCAAGACAAGGAGAAGCTGTTTCGTTTCGTTTGATCTAAAGGTTACATTGATTTTTTGGATCTTAAGTTCCGATTTGTGGAGGATTTCAGTAAACCGATTCGGGATCAACGGGTTCGTTACAGATCTGTGATGTCGGAACTCTACAAGATGGATCTAAAACCAGCGCTGCTTTACCCTGCACGTCTAAGGATTCGTACGTCGGATGGAGCCCTCCGTTTTTTTGAATCTCCATCGGATGCCCAGAGTTATCTGGATCAATTTTCACCTTCAACATCTTAATCGTAATTTTTAACTATCTCCGTTTGATCGGAGGTTGTGAATTTGTCAGTTTTAATTTTTTACTGCCTTATATGGGCAGAAAAGTTTATTTTTGATTAATTAATATGGTTGCTAAACTTTCTTTTTATCTGCGTCATTCCTTTCTTTTTCCCAGGGAATTCTGGGTGGTTATTCCCTCACCGTCATTCTACGTATTTCCTTTGAGGCCTTAAATTTTGTAGTTTTTAAATCTACTTCTTTTTGTAGGTTTTCATAACTAGTTTATGTTATTAATTTCATTTCTTTTTTTGTTTACTCATAGGGTCTGGGGTTTGTTGCAGTATTTTTTATAGTTTCTGGCTTTTTCTCTGTTATATTAAGTGTTTGTTTTAATTGATTTACCTTTTTATTTTTTTACTGTTTTATAATTAGCTGATCTTTTTTATATTTACGCTTTTTTTAGGGAGCGTATACCGGAAGTCATGGGGGTAGTTTTAGTGCTTGCTTCTTTTTGGCTGGTCTGTGTTAGATTTAGCCTTGGGGTCATGGGGTGGGGGTGGTGGGAGGGGCTTCAAGTTTTAGTTTCTTTCTTCTTGGGCTATGTACACTATTGAAGTATTGGTTGCGTTCTCCTTCCCGGTATCTCGTATTTGTTCTGTTCCCTTTCCGGGTTCATGGGTCGAGCCTATCGTCAATCCTCCTTGTTGCGGATTGACTTTAGGGTTTATGGAGTCTATTATTAATTTTGTCTCCTGGAATACTAATGGTCTTAATCATCCTATTAAAAGGAAAAAAGTTTTTAAAGTGTTCCGGAGACTTAAAGCACAAATTTTATTTTTACAAGGGACCCATGTGCGGAGGGGGGACAGACTACGTTTTTTTAAATTCTGGAAGGAACAACAGTTTCATTCGAACTCCAACGCTAAGATTCGAGGCGTCTCTATTTTTATAGACTCAGTTACTTTTATACAACATGATATTATTTCTGATCCGAATGGTAGATTTCTACTGGTTAGTGGTTTACTTTTTAATAAAAAGGTAGTTTTGGTTAATGTTTATGCTCCTAATATGGACTGTCCGGAATTTTATAAATCATTATTTAATCAGTTCCCGAATTTGAATGAGTTTTCATTGATCTGGGGCGGAGATCTTAATACCTGTTTATCTCCAGCTTTGGACCGTTCGGCTCTTCTACAGACCTTACCTGATAAATCTGCAACTTTGATTAATTCATTCCTCTCTGATTCTGGGTCGACGGACATTTGGCGTTTTTTTGCATCCTCAGGAAAAAGATTTTTCTTTTTTTTCCACATGCTCACCATTCCTATTCAAGAATTGATTATTTCTTTATTGACTCTCGTCTTATTTCTTCAGTGATTAAATGTGATTATGACTCTATAACCATTTCGGATCATGCTCCACTTAAGCTTTCTATTAAAATTCAGGCCAATACACAAAATAATAGACAATGGTGTTTTAATTCGCTGTTGCTTCAGGACTCGGACTTTGTTAACTTTATGAATGAACAGATTGATCTTTTTTTTACAATCAACTATACAGAGGATATTTCTGTGAACATTCTTTGGGATACTTTTAAAGCTCATATTTGTGGTCAGATTATCTCGTATTCTGCTGCTTTGAGGAAGAAGGTGAAGCAGGAGGAGTTGGTAATTGTGGACAAGATTAAGGAAATTGATAAGAAATATGTTACAGCTCCCTCTGAGGAGTTATATAAACAAAGAACTGAACTTCAAATGGAACAGTTTATTACTTTCGTCCTCGATTGTAAATCAATTAAAGAAAACAAGTGAATTTTATGTACACAGTGATAAAATTGGCAAACTGCTGGCTAATCAATTGAAGTCTAACTATGCTAAATCTCAAATTAATCAGATTTATAACCAAAATGACCGACTGATACTTGATCATGAGGGGATTAATCAAACCTTCTGCGAATTTTATTCTTCCTTATATCAATCAGAGTCTCCTCGAGACTCTAAATATATGAATGATTTTTTAGATAACCTAGATTTCCCTGAGATTTCACAGGATATGTCTTCTATGCTAGATACTCCCATTACCACTGATGAGATTAAGAATGTTATTTCCTCTATGAATTTGGGGAAAGCTCCTGGCCCTGATGGGTTTACCATAGAATTTCATAAATGTTTTGCACCTTCATTAATCCCTTGGTTCTGTAGGGTTTTTGAGGCTTCATTAAAACTTGGTAAACTTCCCGAATCTTTCAATAGAGCGTCAATTTCTCTAATATTAAAGAAGGATAAAGATCCGGCTCAATGTGCATCTTATAGACCAATATCTTTATTAATGTTGATTCTAAAGTGTTTTCTAAGTTATTAGCAAACAGATTAGAAAAAGTACTTCCTTTTATTATTTCGGAAGACCAAACGGGTTTTATTAAAGGTCGTTACTCTTTTTATAATATTCGCACACTGTTAAGTATTGTTTATACCCCCTCACAAAATGTTCCTGAATGTGTTATCTCTTTAGATGCTGAGAAAGCTTTTGATAGAGTAGAATGGCCTTACTTATTTAAGGTGCTTGAAATGTTTAATTTTAGTTCAAAATTTATATCCTGGATCAAACTGTTATATCATTCTCCTGTGGCCTCGGTCCGTACTAACTCTCTAAGCTCACCTTTTTTTCCTCTTTTTCGAGGTACTCGACAAGGTCCTCTTAGTCCTTTATTATTTGTTATTGCATTCGAACCTCTTGCAATTGCCATTCGAAGATCTCCGAATATTACTGGGATAACTCTGGGCTTAAGGTCCCATAAAATATCACTCTCTATGCTGATGACTTACTTTTATCTATTTCTAATCCTCAAAAATCCATCCCTGCTGTTTTAGAGTTATTAGCACAATTTAGTCTCTTTTCGGGTTATAAATTAAATCTTAGTAAGAGTGAACTTTTCCCAATTAATAAACAACTTCCCTTATATCATAACTTTCCATTTAAATTGATTAATAATTATTTTTCATATCTTGGGATTAAAATTACTTGTAAATACAAAGATTTATTTAAGATTAACTTTTTACCCTTAATTGACCGTATTATTCAACTTTCATCTAAATGGTTTCCTTTATACTTAACTTTGATTGGTCGTATTAATGTAGTTAAGATGTCTTTTTTGCCAAAATTTCTATATATATTTCAGGCATTACCAATCTTTGTCCCAAAATCTTTTTTTGATAAAGTTGACTCAAAAATTTCTTCATTTATTTGGCAAAATAAAAACCCGAGGCTGGGTAAAATACATTTACAGAAAGTTAAGAGAGATGGGGGTTTGGCATTACCTAACTTTAGATTCTACTATTGGGCAATTAATATTCGACATATGAAATTTTGGTTACTTGACCAGGATATACTATCTATTCCTAAATGGGTAGCATTGGAATTACAATCTGTTCAGGGTTATACACTTGGCTCTATTTTAGGTTCCTCTCTTCCTTTTGATTTGAAAGGCCTTAAACAGGTCTCTAACCCGATAGTTAAATATACCTTACGTATTTGGTTTCAATTCAGAAAATTTTTTGATCTTAACCAATTTGGGCTAGCGATTCCTATTTTAGGTATATATATTTTTTCCTCCCTCTTTTACGGATCGTGCTTTTCAAATTTGGAAGACTAAGGGTATTTCACGGTTTTTGGATTTATTTTTAGATGGTTCCCTTATGTCTTTTGAACAATTATCTAATAAATATAATTTATCAAGAATACATTTTTTTAGATATCTACAAGTTAGAAATTTCCTAAGTACTATACTTCTTTTCCTATGCTTCCTCCTACATATATTTTAGATACTATAATTAACCTTAATCCATGTCAGAAAGGTGCATCAGCTATGATTTATAATATTATTATGAAACTTAGGAAAGCTCCATTTGATAAGATTAGGGTAGATTGGGAACAGGAATTGGGGTCTATCATTTCCGTGGATGACTGGGGGCGGATTTTACAATTAGTCAATACTTCCTCTATATGTGCTAAACATCCCCTAATTCAATTTAAAGTTGTTCATAGAGTACATATGTCCAAAGATAAATTAGCTCGCTTTTATTCTCATATTAATCCTTTTTGTGATAGATGTCTGGGGCAGATAGCCTATTTAACTCATATGTTTTGGTTTTGCCCTACTCTGGAAACTTTTTGGAGAGACATTTTTAATATTATTTCCAAGGTATTAAATATAGATATCTCTCCTCACCCTATTACTGCTATCTTTGGACTACCTAAAATTTCCAGTAATCTTTCTCCTTCAGCCCATAGAATGATTGCATTTCTCACTTTAGTGGTGAAAAGATGTATCTTACAACATTGGAAAGAGCTTAACGCTCCAACTACCTTTTTTTGGTTTTCTCAGACGATATTATGCTTGAATTTGGAGAAAATTAGAAGCAATCTTTATGATTCCTCACTTAAATTTGAACAGACCTGGAGATCCTTTATTCAATATTTTCATTTAATGTAATTTTTTTTTCTCCTCTTTTTTTTGCTCCATATTTATACCCTTCTTGTTTCTTTTTACTGTTTTTAATGGAGGTCGGGATTGAGGACGTGATTTTAAGTTTTTTTTAACTCTGCTTGGTTCCAAGTTAGCCCATTGCTTTGCTTTGCTTTTAGTTAGTTGCACGGTGGGTTTTTTTTTTCTTTTTCTCTATTGAGATATATATATATATATATATATATATATATATATATATATATTAGTATACTATTATGTTACCTTAGGTTATGTTTAAATTACATTGTTTGTATTATTTTTTTGTATTAATATCTCCTGTAATTTTATTATATTCTAACAGTGTATTAGTGCTTATATGGCTTACCTTTTTGTATACTTATTCAATAAAAAGATTTAAAAAGAAAAAAAAAAGAAAGAAAGAAGCTCAGCAATTTCCTCAGTGCATATTGCAAGGCTACACACTTCACAACCACCAGCTGAGCTGTTCTCGAGTTCTCCCTTGCGCTCTCGCTTGGATCTACTCAAACCCAATCTCAGACGGAGTATGCGGGACAAACAGCTGAGGCAAATTTTGGGCTCCTCAAACAAGGAGGTTCAATGTTTCACTCCTGGCGAACACCTACGGAGGTGATCAAAAGTGGGTACTTGGACAGAACTGAACCGCTCTCCAACGTAGTAGAGATTGCATCTGATATCATCTGGAGATGACACATCGATCACTTGAGAAGAGCAGAATTGATCGTTAGAGAAGAAATGTGTCCAGAACCACTTCCTGCAGTCTTGAGTCTTCTCTTACAACCATCACAGAGGGGACCCTGGAATTCAAGATTATTTCACAGCCACAAGTCTCTCCTGCCAAGCAGAGTGACCCCCTTGTCAGGAGAGACGTTACCACACAAGTGAGAAATCCTCCACTGTAATTAAATCTTTAGGCCTGAATAGGGCAGTTCACAATTTACCATGCTATAGATGTCTATATAGAAGTTGTATTATTGTGTGTGTTTGTGTGTGTGTGTGTGTGTGTGTGTGTGTGTGTTATATATACACACTAGGGAGCAATAAGTTACTTTTTTTTGAATTGAGATGCGTTCTATATTGAGTTGGAGTTTATAGCTAAGCAGGAGGACTGTAGTGTATTTAACATGTCAATAATAGAGTAATATTGTAAATACATTGTTTAAGCATTCTTTTTTAAACCATTTGTTATAGGCTATATGTAAAAGTTTGTGAATGGCATGTGTCATTCCGCCAGCATGCCATGAGCGTGCCTCACTAAAGTTAGCCCTGGCTCCTGTGTTTTTCTTTCAGTTGCTTTTACGTTTTGGAGTTACAAAGCATAACACAAGTGATTGAAGTTGATCCTAATCGGAATATAGGCAAGCCAGTTGCATTCAGCAAAAACACTGCTGTTATGGAGGATGTCATCAGTTACTTTGAATATGGACTATTGAAGTTGTAATTAATTAGACTTCATATAGTCCTCTTGTCCACACTTGAATGTATCCCCGTGCTCCAGCCATACAGGAAATAATTTGCTGGAGGTTCAGCTGCATTTTGAGTGCAAATACTACTGGATGTTGCTGGATCTCGTAGTCTTAGTAGGTCCAGACACTTATAAATGTTACATTTACTCAACTGAATTATCTTAAATTCAATGGTGTTTGATTAAGTGGGTGGTGTTCTGTCAGGTTAAGTAGGAGTGGATAATAAATACCAGGCTTTCTTATGATGACAGCCCAGGAATCAATTATAAATAACATTGAAAATGCAGAGTGGGATGTTTTTGAGCCAGTATATAATCTTGTTACAACAGACGTTCAAGTGACCTTGGTTCTGGACTGTGAACATCATAAGATAAACAGTTACTGATCGCTCAGGAAATTAGCCCCACTCCCATGAGAAGTTTGTTGGAGGTGAGATTCAACAGGTGACGTATTTCCTTTTTGTCCATCTCCAAATGTAATACCTTAGTACAAAACAGCCCTGTTGTAATTATTACTTATAGTTGTCAGTCTTATAAAATATTGATAGAAAAGTGGTTAGGAAGAAAAGTGTACTCATAACGATTTTGAAAGGCTGGAATGGGGTTCTTATGGGATGGTGCGAGAGAGTTGACCATAGGTGGCTGCCAAAATGGCAGTTGTTACTGGTTCTTAAAATAAATGGAAAGCAATAATCTATAGTTTATTATCAATTTTAAATTTCCAGTGTGCTGCTACTTTGAGAGTGGAATTTGTAATGACAGGATAAAGTCCTGTGCAACTATCTGTATGTGGATAAATATTTGAAAATTTTAGAAAATAAAGAGTGCCATAAATTGCAAATCATTACCAATTGCTGGCCAGTTTTGCACATGATTACTGTTAGCCTTGTGAAAGCAGATCTTACTCAGCACCCTGTCCATTTCAGAGTAGATGGAATTGTGCTGGTAAGTACAAATGAGCAATTAGAGCATGTTGTATTCCTGTATTACCACGCAACAGCTGTAGACAGAAAGGGAATAATGGTTGAAGTTGTGAAATCCTTTTCTTGCAATATTTTTAATACTTGCAGCCTGTGTTTTTCTGTTCGCAGTTAGTATTATTTAAATTATATTTTGTTTCCATTTGTACTCTTTTTATTTCTCAATGGTTAAGAGGCTGGACTCCTGGTCCAGGCTTTCACTGGCATCCTGGAAGCCCTCTTGATCTTGCCCTTATTGCAAGATTAATGAAGGGTGAGGATAAAATGTGTTCACTAGAAAATACTGTTCTAGCAGACTCTGGTTCTGGAGGGGAGGGTATCGGGAAGGAGGTGAGCATATAGGGAGAGGGGAATGGGATCCTGATTTAAAATCTGATTGTAGTAAATATTTGTGCTTATTTGTTTTTCTGGCATTATTAAAAATCACTTCATGAAGGAAATTTATCCTTTTGAAAACTCAGAACTTAAATATTTGCAGCAGCTGGAAGAGAAGGAAGGGTGATCAGTTTAATTATTTTAAAAGATTATCAAATATTTAAGTGTCTGTCTAATCTATCTTGTAAGTTTATGTGCATGTCATTTGTTAAATATCTGCAAGTGTCTTTCCAAGAGAAAAAGGAATCATTGTATGCAGAACCATGACACTGAGTATATTTCTTTGCAAACTTGTGCTTTGTCTAAACAAGATGATTTGAAGAGAGATTACTAATTTCATCATATACAAGATGTTGATGAGTAGAAATGCTGTATTGTCTAGGGAAAATGAGCTGAAAGTGAGGAATGTGCAGCTTGTTTTCATGGAAATTCATAATTGTTCTCAATTGCTCTTTTATCATTAAATGAATGTTTGCCACTAGGTGTGGCATTTGCTGGAAATTTATGCTACACAGTATACAGATCTTTTCTGTGTTAAGCCTTTTTGGCAAGTGGATAAAATGATGCATAGTGTGGCATTGTGGGAGGAAAGATATGTGGTTATTAGTCTGTGCAAGGTGAACAGATCTAACCTAGGATTGTGTAAAGTTAAATTTTCATCCAATTGGCTATTATTTTCCATATAAATATGGAACAAATTAGGCCATCAAGTTTGCTCTGACGTTACATCATAGCTTGTTTATGATCCCCTTCAACCCCATTTTTCTGCCTTTTCCCTGTACCTTTTGATGCCCTTATTAATCAAAAACTTATCAGCCTGTTATTTAGCGAATGGCTTGGGTTCCACAGCCATCTGTGACCATTAATTCCACAGATTCATCACCCTCCTCTGGCTGACGAAGCTCCTCCTCATCTCTGTTCTTGTATTCTGAGGCTTTGCCCTCTGGCCCAAGACTGTTCCAGCGCTGGAAACACTCTCTCCACAACCACACTATCTAGAGCTTTAAATATTCGATAGGTTTCAGTGAGATTCCCTCTAATTCTTCTAAACCCCAGAGAGTACAGGCATAGTCGTTAAATCTTCTCACACATTAACCCTTTCCGTATCATTCTGGTGAACTTTCTCTGGACCCCCTCCAATGCGAGCACACCCTTTCTTAGATAAGGGGCCAAAACTGCTCATAATTCATCAAGTGCGGTGTGACCAATACCTTAAAGCCTCAGCATTACATCCTTTTATATTCCAGTCCCCTCAGAATGAATGCTGACATTGCATCTGCCTTCCTTACCACCGACTTAACCTTTGAGTCAGTTTTTAGTATATTCTGTACAAGGAATCTCAAGTCCCTTTGTACCTCTGATTCTTGAATTTTCTCCTTGTTTAGAAAATAGACTACATCTTTATTTCTTCTACCAAAGTGCATGACCATACACTCCCCTACACTGTATTCCATCTACCACTTCTTTGGCCATTCTCCTAATCTGTCTGAATCCTTCTGCAGATTTCATTTCCTCTACCTGCTACTCCACCTATCTTTGCATAGTCCATAACCATGGCAACAAAGTCATCAAATCTGTCATCCAGATCATTGACAAATATCATGAAAAGAAGCGGTCCTAACACAGACTCTTGCGGAACACCAATAGTCACTGGGGGCCCACTGGAAAAGGTCCTCTATTCCCACTCTTTGCTTTCTGCCTGTCAGGCATTCTTAGATGTTTTCCCCCATCCTATTCTCTTCCCTCCCCCCCCCTCCCCACCACCCCTGCACATCTATTATAGATTAAAGTCTTTAAATTTGGATTTTGCAGCATGCGGTAATTTAAATTTATTACACTCTGTACAAATAGGGCTGATATATCAGAGAAACTTTGTACAGGAAAGTTGGTTGACTAGTACAACAGGTATGCAGCCTGGTTATTTAAGCCAGATCAATGGCAGTAATCTTGCTTTCATAATCCTCCCTTCTCATTTTAGAATGTTAGGGCTCATTCATCTGAAAATGATTTTGCATAACTAAATTTAAAATTTTCACTGGATTAGGAGAAACTATTGGGATTTAATTGATGGGCAAGTTTAAGGATATTGTGTCTTAAACCAGAATGACATTTTCTTTTGGAGTGTAGAAGACTGAAGTATGATATTTGGTGTATAAGATCATAAGGGATATGGAGTCAGTGCACTCAGTCTTCTTCCTAGGGCTGGGGAATTAAGTGCTGGTTGGCAGTGGTTTCAGTGAGATGGGAATGATTTGACATGAATCTTGGGGAAAACTTTTTCTTTACACAGAGGTGTGTATATCTGTTGTCTATCTCTTGGTTGTGTTGAAGGGCCTGTTTCTGTGCTGTAGGAGTCTTTAGGTTCAGATAAATAAGTTGGTCATCTTGTGTGCATAAGATGGAGTTTAAAGTGAACATGGTAAAAATTGAAAATCTTAAATGCACAGAGGTAAATTGTGAATTGCACTAAATATAAATCTTTATCTGCTTGTGAATAATAAAGATATTATTACAATATCTTTGGAATTCCTGCTCAGGACTGCTTAGATTTTCACAGTATAAATATGTAACTTGTTGGATTTCCCTATAAGCATTTCTCCTTTTTGTAGTATTCTTGCTTTTAGTTTGAATTTGGTGTATGCATGATTATTTCTTAACCACCCTATTGATTACATTGATGGACTGTCTGCTCACCATGTTGTGAATTAACTAGAACACTTTCCAGCTGAAATTTGGAAAAATCCATCTAATTTAATTATATAATTCTGAACTTGGCCTCTGACTCTGTTCCCCTCCCACAGTCACTAATTTGGTAAACCAAAGTGTTTGTTGCATTTGACTTTTAAGTTTCATTGCCATTTGTTTTGAGGCTTAGTTGTTCCCCAGTACTATTGAAATATCCCCTTTCCTTGTCTTCACAATTAACTTTGTCAAAGTAGGTCTCCAGCCCTCTATCTCTGTTGTTTGTGGCTTGTCCCAGAAGGAAGAATTTAACCAAATTAGGTTTTTCATCTTAATACACCAAATTTAAAATAATTTTCTAACCGGCATTCTTCCTTTCTTTATTCTTTCAGGTTGATCTGTTGTATGTTGCTGTGTGCCCTTAATACACTGCCTTGGATCTAGAGATCCAAGGCCCCGAGTTATTCACATATGCCTATTTTGGCCTCTTTTATGAAATGCTCCCACAATATCCCTTTTGTCTTGCTATTTTTCTTGTGCCTTTTCAAGTTAAATGTGTCTTCAAATAATTTAGTTTGAACATTGCACTTAATGAGCATAACTTCCTTTCTTACCCATTTTCTAGTTGCATGCTTTTGCATGACCATTGTGCAGGTAGTTCTAATGTGGTCCCACTTTTCTGGTAACTCACCAAACCAATGCAATGTACTAAAAGTTTATATGAACCACTCTGAATTGAATATTAGAGGAAGCACTGCCATTGTAAATTGAGTTTTGCTTGTGATTTTGAAGAACACGAAGACTGAGTTGTATATCATTATGAAATCTGGTAACTTAATGAGCGGTGGGAGAAACTGATCAGCTGCGTGAAACTTTGATGCACAGCATTTTGTTTGTCTTTTTCTGCCTCCCAAAAATAAACCCTTTCCATTCTCAAATATTTATGGTTATGGGGTTGAATTGAATTTACCACTATCCTTAATTGCCTTTTGAAGATGTTAATGAATTGGTGTCTCAAAACATTTGTGTACTTCAAACAAAAGTTCTTCCACCGTGGTATTGGGTTGGGTGTTCACTGAGGAATTATGAAGGAACTGCATTATATTTTTAAGTTGAGATAGTGTTTAATATCATGATCTCTTGAATCTATTGCTTTTATCAAGCTTGGTGCTGACTTTGCTGTTTCATGAAGTGCTGTTAAATAACTGAGAAAATGCAATGACTTTTCTAGTTGGGACGCACCACAGGTGCTGTATGCTGGTAATGGCAGGAGTTCTGTGTTGTGGGTGCAGTATCAATGAATCGTGTTGCTTTGTTTTGGATTGTCAAATTTCCTGATGTTGGACAGCACTCACCCAGGGGAGTGGAGAGTATTACATTACATCTCTGATGTGCTTCGTAGATGATGAAAAGACAAGATTTGGTTTGCCCTGTACCTTCTACCAACTGGAGTTTGATCATTTTATCATGTGAATATGTGAACCTTATTAATTGTTGTGTAGAGGGTGAACGCATTTCCATTTCGTTTGGGCTGCACAGATGCTAAGAAAGTTCAGGTTTATTGTCATGAGCATGCACACCCATGCTATAAATGTAGCAGCGCACTGCATTGCAAATTAAGATAATATACAGCACAACAGTAAACAAAAGTAGATATGACAGTGTAAGATGAGGGATATGGGGAGAACTAAAGTTTCTCAGGTCAGTGTAAGAACATGATAGCAGTGAAGAAGAAGCTGTTTTTGAATTGTAGATCTACAGGTTTTAGCCAGCTATGAATTCTCATTGCTGCCATCATTTCTGGTGCATAATCATAGTCATACTTTATTGATCCCAGGGGGAAATTGGTTTTTGTTACAGTTGCACCATAAATAATAAATAGTAATAGAACCATAAATAGTTAAATAGTAATATGTAAATTATGCCAGTAAATTATGAAATAAGTCCAGGGCCAGCCTATCGGCACAGGGTGTCTGACCCTCCAAGGGAGGAGTTGTAAAGTTTGATGGCCACAGGCAGGAATGACTTCCTATGACGCTCTGTGCTGCATCTTAGAGGAATGAGTCTCTGGCTAAATGTACTCCTGTGCCCATCTAGTACATTATGTAGTGGATGGGAGACATTGACCAAGATGGCATGCAACTTAGACAGCATCCTCTTTTCAGACACCACCGTGAGAGAGTCCACTTCCATCCCCACAACATCACTGGCCTTTCGAATAAGTTTGCTGATTCTGTTGGTGTCTGCCACACTCAGCCTGCTGCCCCAGCACACAACAGCAAACGTGATAGCACTGGCCACCACAGACTCGTAGAACATCCTCAGCATCGTCCGGCAGATGTTAAAGGACCTCAGTTTACTCAGGAAATAAAGACGGCTCTGACCCTTCTTGTAGACAGCCTCAGTGTTCTTTGACCAGTCCAGTTTATTGTCAATACGTATCCCTAGGTACTTGTAATCCTCCACCATGTCCACACTGACTCCCTGGATGAAAACAGGGGTCACCGGTACCTTAGCTCTCCTCAGGTCTACCACCAGCTCCTTAGTCTTTTTCACATTAAGCTCCAGATAATTCTGCTCACACCATGTGACAAAGTTTCCTACAGTAGCCCTGTACTCAGCCTCATCTCCCTTGCTGATACATCTAACTATGGCAGAGTCATCAGAAAACTTCTGAAGATGACAAGACTCTGTGCAGTAGTTGAAGTCGGAGGTGTAAATGGTGAAGAGAAAGGGAGACAAGACAGTCCCCTGTGGAGCCCCAGTGCTGCTGATCACTCTGTCGGACACACAGTGTTGCAAGCACACATACTGTGGTCTGCCAGTCAGGTAATCAAGAATCCATGTTACCAGGGAAGCATCCACCTGCATCGCTGTCAGCTTCTCCCCCCAGCAGAGCAGGGTGGATGGTGTTGAATGCACTGGAGAAGTCAAAAAAACATGACCCTGTCATGATGAATGGATCATGGCTGATCCATTCATCGTGCATTGTTGTTTCTGAGAATACTTTTTAAGTTTAGAGACCACAATGCTTAGTTCTTACTGAGTTATAAATCAAATTTGAAATTAAGCATTTTGGTCTCAATATTATAAAAGAATGAAACATTATAATTTCTCATTATTGTTCTCATTTTGCTTTGGAAACTGACTGGAATATTTTTTTGAATGTTGCATTGGTGAATTTCAAACATTTTGCTTGTAGCCAACAGATGTTTGCTGAAAGTATTCAAAAGTGTGGATATGGCTAAGATATTATTGTTATACCATCCATTATAAGACCATAAGCAGGAGCAGAATTAGACCATTTGGCCCATTGAGTCAGATCCACCATTTCATCATGGCTGATCCATTTTCCCTCTCAGCTCCAATCTTTGGTCTTTTCCATGTATCTCTTCATGCTCTGACTAATTAAGAATCTATCAACATCTGCCTTAAACAAACATAACGAATTGGCCTTCAAAGTGCCCATGGCAATGAATTTCACAGGTGCATCACTTTCTGGCTAGAGAAATTCCTCCTTATCTCTGTTCTAAAAGGACGCCACTCTATTCTGAGTCCGTGTCTTCTGTCCTTCGACTCTTCCAACATCCAGTCTATTGCGGCTTTTCACCATTTGATGGGTCACCCCTCATTCTTCTGAATTCCAGTGAGTAGAGTCCCCAAACCATCAAACTCTCCTCTTTTGACAAGTCCTTTAATCCCAGAATTATTTTCGTGAATCCCTTTTGAACCCTGTCCAATGTCAGCACATCCTTTCTCAGATAAGGGGCCCGAAACTGCTCCCAGTACTCCACGTGAGGCCTCAAAATTATATTGTATTGGAACAAGTATCTGTCATTAAATAGTTTTTCTTACAGAGCTAAGAAAAGCCATCTTGCACACCAAACTTCTGTTTATATAATTTACCATTAAATTGTTTTTAATGCTGTTCATGATATACATTTGGATTGAAGTAAGATAGCTTTGTACTGTACCACCACAAGAAGCCACTGCAGGTCTCCAGCAATGCCCCAGATCTGCCCGGTAAAAATCATGCTCCAGCTCTGAGCCTACATCTTGGTGCGTAATTCCTCTTTGGCTATGGTAATCTCTGCAAATTGCCTTGGTAGCTAACTCTGCATCAGCACTTGGGGAGATGAGAACTATCTCATTGTACAGGAATACAAGTGGAGGTTCCCAGCATAGTGGCATCAAAGGCAAGAATTCACACCTGGTTCCCTGCATATCAGCGATGCCATCAGCACAATTATATACCTAAAATGCTACAGTACCAACTGTGCTGGCATCATTTTTCTGGGGAATGCATCCCGTATACTGAGAGGGACTGTGCAACAGTTGCTGCATAAAACCATCTCGACTCATTGTAGCACAATGGAGAATGGCCTAATAGTGGAGAACTGGCGATACAGTGCGAAGTTCATTCTGTAGATCCACTGAAGATTTTGTCATGTAGATTTGTGGATCTACACCGGTGGTAGTCAGGAAAGGGAGATGATGGATGAATGAGTAAAGGCATAGGGTGCAAGGGGAGTTGTCCAACACTTAACAAAGCTAAGGGATGTATGAAAGGGCAAAAGCGAAGTAGGCTGTTTGGAAATTAAAGTTTAATTTTCAGAGAATGATTACAGATTCCATATTTGAACTGACCTCCTGAAAGAGAATCATGACCTAGAAAATTTTGAAGAATTGCGATGTTTGATCAGCATCCTGTCACAGATCCCTGTTTGAACTATAAAAGTTATGTGAAATGCGGAAATGTTTGTGAGAAACTTGCTTTTGTAGCTGTTCAGAAGTAAATATATATTTTGTTTTCCAAAACATTTGTTTAACACAGCATTTTAGTTTTGATTTAAAAACATGTTTTAAATTTTCCAGACTATCTAATTTTACGTATTTTTTAGTATTACTGTGTTCTGACATCCTGTTTCTCTCTGTAGGGCCGCCATGTCAAAACGGGTCAATTGGCAGCCATTAAAGTTATGGACGTTACAGAGGTAAGTCAACAGGTTATTTTGTGAAACAAAAATTCTACGTTTTTACTTATTGTGCATCATTGTTTTATTAACAATGGAAATGTAATTAAAATGTTATATTGAAGGCCTGTCATTGACCAATGGTGGGTTCACATTCCACTAGGCACTGAAGGAAGGGTTCTCTAAGCAAATGTATAACACTGTTACATCTATTTGTATTAGATCTAAAGTGCTGTTCTGAATGATAATTCTAAACGCAGTAGGCAAATTCATAGTGTATTTGATCCAAGTGACCTGCATTTATCTAATTGGAAGCATACCAAAATGCTTTACAGGAAGAGGTATTTTGAAGATGGTAACTTTCTATTAAATTTAGAACATGTTGATATCTATTTGTATACATCAAAGACCAAATTGATTTTTAAAAAAAGTAAAGACTTGTCTTGGCTCTTGCATAATTTTAGATTGAATATTATGAATTATTGACTGTACATTGTTATTTAGTAAAATAGCAGATGCTGCTTTTGGTTTCTAAATTTTTTAAAGTGCATTGTTCAAAATAAATTCATTATCAAAGTACGTATGTCACCATATTCAACCCTGAGATTTGTTTTCTTGTGGGCATACTCAGTAAATCCGAGAACCATAATAGAATCAGTGAAAGATTGCACCCAACAGGGTGGACAAACAACCAATGTACAACAAATTGCAAGTATAAAAGAGGGAGGGGGGGAATAAATAAGCAATAACAAAAAGCAGTCAAAATCATGAGATCAAAAGTCCTTGAAAGTGAGCACATAGATTGTGGGAGTATAGTAATGAGCCAAATGAAATTGAATGTTATCCTCACTAGTTCAAGAGCCTGATGGTTGAGGGGTAACAACTGTTCCTGAACCTGCTAGTGTGAGTCCTGAGGCTCCTTGACCTTCTTCCTGATGGCGGCAGTGAGAAGAGAGCATGACCTGGGTGGTGGGGGTCCCTGATGATGGATGCTGCTTTCCTGTGCAGTGTTGTGAGTAGGTGTGCTCAATGGAGGGGAGAGACTGGGACATATCCACTACTTTTTGTAGGATTTTCTGTCAAAGGGCATTGGTGTTTCCATACCATTGTACAGTTTGCCCAGATTATTCAAAATAGTGATGTGGTTGTTAATCATGTTAGTCTGTGTTTTGCCTACATAATTAAACTAATTTCATTTTTCAATCATCCCTAACATGATGAATTTAAAACAGACTTGTGCATAATGTCTTTGCCATTTTACTTTTAAGTGTCTGTTGGAAAAGATTAGCAATGTCAATGACCAGTTTAGAAAATTTGTAGGCAGTTAGTGTGCTTTGACATCTCAATTGACAGGAAATGTTTCTTGATGATAGTAGTCCCCAGAGTTCCTGGCTTGTTTTTTTTGCTAATCTGCATGACTAGAAAATGTAATCAGAAGAGAAGTCAGTGGATGCCAGAAAAACAACATTCATGTATTGTGCTTTAAGTTTAAAGAATGATATTAAACAAACCTAAAAAGGGAAGAAAAATTTGCTGTTATGTTGCAACTTCAATGCAATACAAATTCCTGAATGTGTCATAGAAATGGAAAAATGATGGGAGAAACATTGTACATGCTGGTTGAAAGCATCATCAAGGAATTGCCTTGAGAATATTGGGAAAAGTTTTTGGGAGAGGTTTCCCAGGTATCTGGCCAAAATGTTGAATGCTGAATTGTTGGAAGTGTCTAATCAAAGCAGTACAATGTTCGAGATCAAAGTTGCAAGAATAGGGATGAGGAAAAGCCATGGAGGGATTTGTCAATTGTAGAATTTTAAATGGAGCAATAAAGTGAAGGGGAGTGGCAGTGAAACATTGTTAATTGTGGCAAGCTAGGGTTAATTGTTTTGTTTTGTCAATGGTGGAACATGGTTATTACAATATATGACTGTGTGCCATCAACTTTGGATTGTGGTTCAGAATAATATGGGTTTGGAAATGTGGTCTTGATGGTGTGTATGATTTGACCCTGGCTTGGAGATGAAAGAGAATACCAGATAAGAATATTTAAATTGAGACTGATAGTTAAGGCCCAAGGTATATAGGTTTTGGAATGGAAATGGAATGCTTCATCAAAACTCAGGAAAGTTTTGTTCTATGTAATGCACAGCAGTAACGAATGGATTGCAGAAGGTCTGAAACAAGTTTCGATAGGCACAGGAAACCTGTCTTTATGCCTTTATGCCTTTGTAGCGAAGGCACAACTATCCAAGGAAAAAATATTTAACATTTAAGAATAAATTGGACAGATACATGGATGGGAGGTGTATGGAGGGATATGGTCCGTGTGCAGGTCAGTGGGACTAGGCAGAAAATGGTTCGGCACAGCCAAGAAGGGCCAAAAGGCCTGTTTCTATGCTGTAGTTTTTCTATGGTTCTTAATACCAAGATGATGCTCTTCCCTCCACAGTATCATGTTTCATTCTCATTCATTGTTAACAGCTCTTCTCCCTTGCAGCACAACTTACAGTGCAACTACAGGAAAGACAATTAGCCCTTTCACCCCTTCTTTCTCAATATCCACAGCCCAAAATATCAATTTCAGCAGAACAGGATTTACTTGTATTTCTTTCAACTTTTCTTTATAATTCAGTTATTGCTAATGATGTTTTTTTTTAGAGGAAATCATATACAGACCGGCAGACTTCTTTATGGAACTATTTTTTCAGAGTTTTCCTGAACCTGTGTTGTCATTTTGATACTTTGGATCACCCTTGCCCTGACCAATTTATTTTTGGTCTCTCTGTTCCAGTCGATTTCAATATGAGCTGAGAAGCAGCATCTCATGTTATCATTCTGCAAATTTTAACTTTGCAGACTTCCCATTGAGATCCATAATTTCAAGTATTGATTCAATTATTTTCATCTTTTCCAGGCCTGTGCTTCACTTGTCCCATTGTTATTTCCTCAATTGCTTTGTCACTTTATGTAATTTGCCCTGTCGCAGGCCTTCCCCTGAATTGCTGAGTTCCTCCAGCCATTTTGTGTTGCCCAGGCTTTCCCCAATTCTTTCTTCTCTCCCTTTTGTGGATGCTAAAACCATTTTGTAAAAATTTCAACTTCTCAGTTTAGAAGTTTCTCAATTAGAAAGTTAGCTCTTTCGGAATGCTGTCTGATCTGATGTATTTCATGTGACAAAGACAAAGTTAAAAGGAAGGTGACCTTTGTGACAGTATTAGACTGACGGGGTGAAAATGTGATCTTAAACCAGGAAGGAATAAATTCAACAACTCTTGGCATTTTGTGCTAGAAATGAAGATGGGTGAAGCAGAGTGTGATTTAGTATAGATTACCCACTGAGTGAACTTGGGGTAGCTGCTGAAGGGTGATATTGTCAGTGCCTGGAAAGCAGTTTACAAAGCCATTTTCTGCGTCATTTCTCTTCTATTGTCCTGTTCAGTAGTTCCACTCTACAACAGTTTTTGGAGACCTTGGATTTCTGTCCTTGCGGCTTAGCAATGTGCTGTCCTGTGGTGATATCGTCTGCAGAATAACATCATTTCTATAGATGTGCTGATGATTCAGTTCTAGTGTAAGCCACTTATTTCCACTTCCTATCAGAAAATATGTTGATGAAGTTTCCAGTGGACTGACCATTATTTTGGCCCATACCATAACTTCGAGCTCCCTTGCCCAAATGCTGTTCATCAGCTATATGTTTCATTGAAGAATTCTACCCAAAGGGACAGTTATGTTTAAAGTTTTCAAAGCATGGTTGCTTCTTTTTTTTTGAAGCTTTGTATGCTATGTTCTCACAACTACAAAATCTCTTCCACACTTGTGCATTTGCAATTTGATTGTGCCAGTGCCTTTCCATATTTTCATGTTCCATTCTTCTTACTCCAGTTTATTTAAAGCCTGGCCTTTACATGTTGCTAACTTCTATTTGATCTTGAATTCAGGCTCATTGTACCTCAGTATAATATATTATAAATTTGTAATATCTTAATTTCTCTACAGCTTGCCGGATATATCTCTACAATATCCTACATAAGAACAGACATGAAATAACCAGAGTGATCACATAATTCCATAACCCTGCTTTGCATTTAGTAAGATAATGTGTGCACTCGTACTCTGCAATCTCACCTTATCCTTCAAAAATCCTTTGATACCCTTAGTGTGCAGAGGATCTATATCAGTGATTCTCAAGCTTTGTTAGATTACTGCCCCCTTGGCTCCAAGACCACATCCCCCTCCTTTTCTAGCCATTACATAAAAACAATAAAGAATTTTGATTTATTATGCACAGGGAAAGAAAATAGGAACTGTAACTTCAAAGCAGTGAAAAATAATTGCAAATATTATTCAAATCTATCTGAAGCTACAAATAAAATTATTTATTGAAATATAGTAAATTACAATTTTCATTACCACGTTTAGAGTGTACATTAGTAGTCCAACTATTCGCTACTTCATTGCTTTTTCACCTTTCAATGAGATGGATGGGCTTGGTGCAGTGATATCAGCTTGACATCAGAATCTCAAATACCTACGTTTAGTAATTTGAAGTTTGTTTCATTGCTTTGAAAAGTTGGACGACTGCTCTGAAACTGGACTCAACTAAATATGATGTTGAAAAGATATTAAAGAACATCTTGACCTTTTTGTACAGTGCAGATAACATTCAGATTTCTTCAACCAAATGTTTTGATATGATTTTTCTGAACCTCTGCGTCAGCTCTGTCATTTTGTAGCAAAGTCAGTTGTTCCTCCATCCTTCCCGTTAAGTCCTCATACTCATAGTCATAGTCATACTTTATTGATCCAGGGGGATATTGGTTTTCATTACAGTTGCACCATAGATAATAAATAGTAATAAAACCATAAATAGTTAAATAGTAATATGTAAATTATGCCAGGAAATAAGTCCAGGACCAGCCTATTGGCTCAGGGTGTCTGACCCTCCAAGGGAGGAGTTGTAAAGTTTGATTGCCACAGGCAGGAATGACTTCCTATGACACTCTGTGTTGCATCTCAGTGGAATGAGTCTCTGGCTGAATGTACTTCTGTGCCCAACCAGTACATTATGTAGTGGATGGGAGACATTGTCCAAGATGGCATGCAACTTGGACAGCATCCTCTTTTCAGACACCACCGTCAGAGAGTCCAGTTCCATCCCCACAACATCACTGGCCTTACGAATGAGTTTGTTGATTCTCTTGGTGTCTGCTACCCTCAACCTGCTGCCCCAGCGCACAACAGCAAACATGATAGCCCTGGCCACCACAGACTCGTAGAACATCCTCAGCATTGTCTGACAGATGTTAAAGGACCTCAGTCTCCTCAGGAAATAGAGACGGCTCTGACCCTTCTTGTAGACAGCTTCAGTGTTCTTTGACCAGTCCAGTTTATTGTTAATTCGTATCCCCAGGTGTTTGTAATCCTCCACCATGTCCACACTGACCCCCCTGGATGGAAACAGGGGTCACCGGTGCCTTAGCTCTCCTCAGGTCTACCACCAGTTCCTTAGTCTTTTTCACATTAAGCTGCAGATAATTCTGCTCACACCATGTGACAAAGTTTCCTACCGTAGCCCTGTACTCAGCCTCATCGCCCTTGCTGATGCATCCAACTATGGCAGAGCATCCGAAAACTTCTGAAGATGACAAGACTCTGTGCAGTAGTTGAAGTCGGAGGTGTAAATGATGAAGAGAAAGGGAGACAAGACAGTCCCCTGTGGAGCCCCAGTGCTGCTGATCACTCTGTCGGACACACAGTGTTGCAAGCACACGTGCTGTGGTCTGCCAGTCAGGTAATCAAGAATCCATGACACCAGGAAAGCATCCACCTGCATCGCTGTCAGCTTCTCCCCCAGCAGTGCAGGGAGGATGGTGTTGAACGCACTGGAGAAGTCAAAAAACATGACCCTCACAGTGCTCGCTGGCTTGTCCAGGTGGGCATAGACACGGTTCAGCAGGTAGACGATGGCATCCTCAACTCGTAGTCGGGGCTGGTAGGTGAACTGGAGGGGATCTAAGTGTGGCCTGACCATAGGCCGGAGTAGCTCCAGAACAAGTCTCTCCAGGGTCTTCATGATGTGGGACGTCAATGCCACCGGTCTGTAGTCATCATGAGTGTTCAGGAATAGATTTATTACCCAATCTGGAATTTGGATCAAGAGAAGACCCTGAAATCTCTCTGAAATGTCTTTATGCAGCTAATCAGGTGGGTACCGTATGCTTGAAGATCATCATCTGGAATTCTTTCTTTCTCTTCCAACTTGGAGATACACAGAAATTGGAGAATGTCACAATGGCCAATGTTATACTTAAATAGGGTTAACTCAGACAAATGTGGAGCTGACTGATTTGACTTTAAGATTCACATCATTTCCCTGCAAATGAAGATTGATTTCTTTAATCTTTGTGAATAATTCTGAGAATTAAGCTATGTCATGCCTAACATTCTTGAATGAATCATTCGAATCTTCAGAGAATTTTATCACAGTTTCAAATGCGCATAAACGTGTCTCGGGCAGTTTCCCTTTGAGGACCACCTGACTTCTGTTGGCCCGGAAATAACACGATTTCTTCGGTCCATATTTTTCATGATATGCCAAATATAGAAGTGTCACATTGCTTTTCAACAATTATAATGCACTTCAAGGAAAGTCCGAGAGAGTGGTGGGTTACCAAGGGATGAGGTAATTACGTAATCATTGTAATCATTCGAGGCAGGGAGGATCAAATGCTGATAATACGTAATTTATCTCTTAAATTTAATGTGTAATCCCTTGGCTGTCGCCCTTGCTACTGAGCACCCTCAACCCCCCTCCCCACCACCCCTTTATCTTTATCCGAAGGAACTCCCATTGCCACCTTGGGGGTGATACCACCAAATTGGAAACCACTGATTGATCTCAATCTAATGAATAATTATCATCGTAGCATCTGCATCCAAAGATTTTTGAGTGAATGCATTCTGCAGTTTTACTTATTCATATACAAGGAAGATGAATTCCATTGATTACCAACATTATCTCAGAATTTACAGAATTATTTCACATTCCCATTCTTTTACCAAGGTGGGTAATTCAAATATAATCTCATTATGTTCCATCTGCCAACATTTTTCCCACTTAACTCATCTGTATCACTTAACATACTGTACTTTTACATCATCTTGCAGTCTGCATTCCTGCCAAGTGAAGGATTTTTGGCAGATTTAGATACATTACACTGTTCTTTTATCTAAGTCATGAATAAGATGGCAAGTAGTTGACAAGCAAAGACTGATTCTTGTTGGATTGTGATAGCTCTGTTAAGCTGTTCCAAAAATGGCACATTTATTCTTTCTTTTTTCCATGTTACTCAGTTAGTGATAGTACATTATATGCCTTGTGTAGTGATTCTTCTGTGACACTTTATTGAATGCTTTTGGACAATCCAGTTATAATGCATTATTTGGCAGAGTAATACTGTAGAATCAGAATCAGGTTTAATATAACCGGTATATGTTGTGAAATTTGTTGACTTAGTGGCAGCAGTATAATGCAGTTCATGGTAATATTGAAAGAAGAAGCTAAATCAATTACAGTATGTATATGTGTGCGTATATGTACATTAAATAGTTAAATTAAAAATAGTGCAAAAACTGAAGTAATATTTTTAAAAAAAGTGAGATAGTGCTCATGGGCTCAATGCCCATTTAGGAATCGGATGACAGGGGAAGGAGCTGTTCCTGAATCACTGTGTGTGTGCGCCTTCAGGCCTCTGCACCTCCTTCCTGATGCTAGCAATGAGAAAAGGGCATGTCCTGGGTGACTGAGGTCCTTAATAATGGATATTGTCTTTCTGAGGCACCGCTCATTTGAAGTTGCCCTGGATACTATGTACCTGTCATTGTGGGGGCTTGGGGCGGGGGGGGGAGGTACCTGCAGGGAGCTGCAATAACTAGCTTAATTTGGGAAAATGACAAATTAATAGGATCCTTAAGAAAACAAAGATAGAAGCTAAATATATAATAATGAAGGCTTGCTGTTAATTTCAAAAGCAAAAGATCTTCCTTGAACACTTATTGAAGACTTTGTAGAGGTAATATTGAGGAAGACAAAAGTAATATGGTTCATATAAATGTGTTCAAAGTGTTTTATGATATTATACTAAATAGTAGTACAGCACGGAAACAGGCCGTTCAGCCCATCTCGTCCACAGTGTCTTTCCTGCTAGGCTGTTGCTGGAATTCGGCCCATCACCCTCTAAGCCCCTCCCCACAATATACATATCCAAATTCCTCTTAAGTATTGCAATTGTATCCACCTCGACCACTTCAATATGGCAGCTGATTCCATGTACTCAATAAACAAGTTGCATCTCAGGTTTCCCCTTTCTTCTTGTAGCTGTGCCTTGAGTTTTGGACTGGGAGAAGAGCATGACTGCCCATTTTATCCATATACCTCATGATTTTATAAACTGCTATGAAGTCTCCCCTTATTCTACTGTGCTTCAGGGAATAAAGATCCAACATGGCCAATCTCTCCGTATAGCACAGGCCCTCTAATTCACACGGCATCCTTGTAAATCTCACCGGTACCGTTTCTAGTTGATAATATCTTTCCTCTAATTGAATGACTAACAGATGTGGTCTCACCAACAACTTGTATAACTGCAACGTTATATCGCAACCTTAAACTTGATGCTGTGACAATGAAGACCAGTATGCTAAAGGCTGCCTTCACCACCTTGTTGAATTGGATGGCTATTTAGTGAAATGTGCACTTGTACTGCCATTCATTGCACAAGTCCTACATTGGTTTGACTGCCCAAAATACATCTCCTCACACTTAGCTCTAAGTTGAAATCTATTTTGTTATTTCTCAGCCCATCTCCCTAACAGATCAAGATATTTTTTTTAAGTTCATTTGTAACCACCTTCACAATGATCAAGAACCCCTTCATCAGCAAAGTTGCTGGTCATGCCATTTAATTCACATCCAAATCATATGAACAAATAATAAATAAAAGCAAAGGTTCCAAACTGACCCCTGTGGCATCCCACTGGTTAAAAGCCTGCAGTCAGAGAAGCAACCTTGAACTATCACCCTCTGCATCCTGTCATAGAGCCAATTCTTAATCCAGCTTGTTAACTATCCCTGAATTTCATGTGATTTTATCTTTCTAGATCTGCCTGCGAAGCGCGACTTGCTCAAGGGCCTTACTGAAGTCTATATAGACAATGTTCAGTGCCCTACCTTCCTCTGTTCTCTTCGTTACTTCTTTGTAAAACTCTGAATGCTGATGTTTTTGATCCGAGTTTCTTCATTAGTCAAGAATGAGGCATAAAATTTGTTTCTTGTGATTGTTTATTAAGCATTCCAACAATGAAATAAGGGAAAAGAAACATGAGGAGGGAACAAGGGAGAGAAAGAACGAAAGAGCAGAGAATTGAGGCAAGAGGTTAAGACAATGTGGTGTGGTCTTCTTATACCAAATTGCTAATTCCATTGAATTTCCATAGATATGAGATGATCAATCAGACAGCCCCTATTCAAATAATGTGATACCCACAATTGCAACCAAGTTGTTGCAAAAGCAACCACTAGAAAACACTGAAAATTGCATATACATAGGTAACTATATAAAAAAAAGCCGTAAGAAATATAAACTACAAGGGAAATAACAATTAGTCTAATCTAACATTTCCCCTTTGATTCTAAATCATATATTTAGAATCATTGCATCTGAAAATTCAGAGGCAGTAAAACTTCATACCTAGATTAAATATAAAATAATCAAAAATTCACCTACGTTATGGAAATACCATAGGATTATGTCAAAGTTAGGTAGATTGGTTTTGTAAGTAGGCTCTATTAGTGACTACCTCATACAAGTAAAAAAAAATATGTACATTATGATGAGGCGTATCAGGAAAAATGTTATGACTCATTATGTTGAGTGACCCTAGCTTCCAAGGCATAAATTAATCCAATCAAAGAAATCCATCTATTAGATTGATGTACTTTCATTGTTTCTTTATAATTACCTTACTTTGCGCCCTAAACTCCTGGTGGAATCGTTGGGGCACCGTCATGACAAGCTTTGCACCAGTCTGTTCCATCTGTTGTGGTTGTGTGCCAGAGCTTGGGTCACCGCGAATGTTTTCCTTGTCCATTCTTTAATGTTGTCCATCCATCTTTTCCTCTGTCTACCTCTCCTTCTTTTCCCCTCCGCAGTTCCTTGTAGAGTGGTCTTTTCAAGGCTACTAGATCGTGTTACGTGGCCGTACCATCTCAGCTTTCACCATTGTGAGGTCTTCATGGGGGCCAATGTGGTGCTGGATGGTCTTGCGGACCTGCTCGTTTGTGATGTGGTCCAAGTATGAGATGCCCAAGATGTTGCGATAGCATCTCATTTCCAATGCCTGTATCTTCCTCTGTAGCTCTGCTGTGAGGGTCCATGTCTCACATGCGTACAGGAAGATGGAGAATACCAGTGCACGCAGGAGTCTGATCTTGTACTTCACGGTGATTTTGCTGTCCCTCTATATTGTCTTGAGTTCAGATACTGCAGTCATTGTCTGTGCAGTTCTTGCTAGGACTTCTGGAATTGATCCTTCATCACTGATGATTGCCCCCAGGTATTTGAACTGCTGCACTGTCTCAAGTTTCTGACCGTGGACTGAGATGTCTGTTGTGATGTTACCATTGGTATTTGCCATGAGCTTTGTTTTCTCGGCACTTATTTCCATTACAAACTTTGTACAGGCTCTGTCAAGATGGCTGACCAGATTGGCCAGTTTGTCCTCTTTTCCTGTAAGTCCATCAATGTCGTCAGCAAATCTTAGGTTTGTGATGTTCCTCCCTCTGAAGCTGACTGTGCCCACATGATCTTCAAGGGCAACACTCATGATTCATTCCAGGAAGACGTTGAAGAGAGTGGAGGAGAGGAGGCAGCCCTGACAGACTCCTACAGAGGTATGGAACCACTCGCTGATGGTGCCCTACGCGAGTACTGCACTGATTGCCTTGGCATAAAGCTGATGGTTTGTATGAATCAGCTTCTGCCCCATGTTGAATTTCTTCATGGTGGCCCATAAGGCATCATGCCAGACTCTGTCAAACAGCTTACTCTGGTGCTGAGGGTGTTTCTCAGAGGGTGCGGAGGTTGAAAATCTGCTCAGTGGTGCTTCTGCCCTTACAGAAGCCTGCTTGTTCTTTGGCAATGATGTCTTCTGCCTGAGGTCTCAGTCTGTTCAAGATGATTCTGAGCATTACCTTGCTTACATGGCTGATCAAACTGATGGTACAGTAATCCTGGCAAAGTTGGAGATTGCCTTTCTAGGGAAGCACAATGATCAGCGACTGAGTTCAAGGTGTCGGCCATTCACCTGTCTGCCAGATCTTATTGCAGATGTCTATCATGGTCTCTCCTCCATGCTTCAGCAGTTCAGCAGGGATCTTGTTAACTTCTGCTGACTTCCCGCACTTCAGTGATCCTCCTTGATGAAGACCTGGAGACCACCGCAAATAACTTCAACACAGTGACGACAGAAACAGCAGGCAAGATTCTGGGGAAAAGCTGCCGTAAGTTTAAACCATAGATCACTAACAAGATGCTGGATATGTGTGACACAAGAAGGAAATTAAAGAAAGATAAAAACACAACAGAGGGAAGAACAGAATACAGGAAAATCAACGAGGAAATCAGGAGGGAAATGAAGGAAGCAAAGCAAAGATGGATAGCTAAACAATGTGCAGACATTGAAGACTGCCGCTCCAACAACAACACAAAGAAGGCATTCCAGCTAGTGAAAGATCTTACCAAAGAGAAACAAGCCAAGGTGAACACCATCCAAGACAAAAATGGCAAAAGTCTCACAGAAAAAAAGGAAATAATGGAAAGGTGGACAGAGTACTGTTCAGAACTGTACAACTACCAGAGCAAAGGGGATCCAAGCGTGCTGAATGTGCAGGAATCTTCCAATGAGGAAGACTATCCAATCATGCATGGAGAAGTTGAAGCCGCAATACGATCTTTATAATTATGATCAGTCAAATCAGTTATGTATTCAGACCAGGTATGTAAGAACAACATTCCTTACATGTTACCCCCTTAACTGCTGAGAGAAGATCTAATGCCATACAATTTAGAAGAACCTTCTTGTGCATGACAACTCTTTAAAAGTGTATGGTATATATTGACATACCCAACAGCTAGAGGTATTAACAACATCAGCAAGTTCATGTCATACTCTGCTTAACCTTCCTCCACTTTCAATCCAGAACCACCTTTCCTCATGCAAGTATAACTTGAGTCATCTCAATTGGTACATTGTAAGTAGGGAAAATTGACAGATGTATAACAACAAAAAATATTAGAATAACCTCCATAATGTCCCATAGCTGCCAACTCTGCTCATAGTCTTCTGGCTGCTTAGTGATTTGCTCCCTGCAACCTAGCAGCGAAGGCACTGAGTCAGAGGTTACTAGAACATTAACCTCAGTGCTTGTTGTCCTTGTCAGGTACCACTTTAGCTCACTTGCAGTGGCTAGCATGTATTCACTTACTGTTGCCTTCTACTTTCATCACTGAGTTAGTAATTAACAGTGCTTGTTAATGACCTTCCCATGAGCTCACATTAGTTCCTTATGTGTTTTTAATCAGGACCCAGTCACCAGGAATCAGGGATTGTCCTCCTGTTGGATCCCTCTGAGTGGCAGAAACTTGGTGAAAAGCAAACGAGACAGCTTGGGTTAAGTATTTCACATAATACTTAACGAAACTGCCACAATGTGTATATCAGCCTCTCTGAGATCAAGAGTTCCGGCTAGTGACATAGGATGACTGTTACTACTTTGAATGGACTTCATTTAGTTTCCTGGTTTCAGATTGCTCTGATGCTATACAAGACCATAGGAAGAGCCATAGGCCATCGTGTGTCTTTCTCATGATACGTAGCCATTGCTTGATGATTCCATTCATTTGTTCAACTTGTTCTGATGACTCTGGGTGACGTGGACAATGAAAAGACCATTCAATAGTCATTATTCAACATAATTCCTGACAAACACTCTCAGTGAAATGTGTTCCTTAGTCAGAGTTGATGTGACACAGTGGTCCCCATCTAGGAATGTAGTCCTTGAACAGTTTTTGCTGTGTGTGGCAGTAACTTTCCTTGCTGGAAGAGCTTCTACCCATCTTGAAAACTCTCTGTATTACCAGTACATCTGAGTATCTTTGACACTTTGGAAGAAGTCCACTTGTAAGTGCAAAAAAAAAATGGACCAGGTGAGGCAAGAGCATTTAATTATGGCAACTTTTCTGCTGCTTCAAGTTTTGTTTATTGGCATATCATGTGTCTTTCAAACTTTTGTCAAGCTTGTGCCCTGAACTTTGGAATCCACCACCACTGTGAGAATCTGCTGAACATCTTTTCCACTCCAATATGTCCTAGGGCGTGTATCTTCTGTGCTGGATAAGGGAGGAACATAGTTGGAACTACAAATCTGTGACCAGTGTCACATCTCCATGCTCCATCAGTTTAACCTCCCATCATTCTCCATCCAGATCCCCTCTTCCTGATCAGAGATTTGAGCTTGTATCTCTTGAGAGTCCAGTTTCATTTCTATAACTTCAGTTGTCAGGTTCATTGCATATGTTCTTGGTACTACTTTTAATTTCTTGACTTGTTTTATACTTTTATTTCTTTTACCCCTTGCTGCCTTTTTTGCAATTTCATCCATGAAAGCATTTCTGTGGCTTTCAATTGTATTCATTTTGGAATGGCCTTTTTCATATATGATATTCACGAGTTCTTGTCCTAGATGGCCATTCTTGATTGTGGTTCCTACAGATGATGGAAATCCCCTTTGTCTCCGTAAGTTTCCAAAATCAGGAACGACTCGGAAAGCATATCGAGAATCAGTGTAGGTATTAGCTGATCTTCTGCCGCCTTACAGGCTGCAATCAGAGATTTCAATTCTGTCTGTTGTGCATTTAGCAGGAGCATTGCCTTCTGATGCCAGAACTTCAGTTTCAGAAACAACAGCCCACCCAGCTATTCGAATTCCTTCCTCAATTGTTGTGGAGCTATCGGGGTACAGAATCAGATCTGGATTCAGTAGATATTTTTCTTGTAATAATTTGTATCTTCATGTTGTTATTATTCTTGCACAGTCATGGTCATCATAGTCTTAACAAGATTTCAGCACATTAATTCCCAATTAATAAGCTAACATAAAAGCTGTCTAGGTTTTGCTCTAACAAGTTAAACAAGGGCTACAGGGCAGGGCTTAGTTGCTTTTGAATTCAACAAATTGCCCATTACGTCTGAAATTGTTGAAAGAGTATTATCAGATCAAGATCGTCCGATATTTGCGAGGCAGGGAATTGAACATGCTAAGCAAATTCCTGTTGTCCACCTTGTTTCCTACACCTACAACTTTTAGCACAATGTCCTGTCTTACCACAAAAGTGACATTTTGCTTTGTGGGATTGGCCTCGGAGGTGTGGCTCTGACTGAGATTGTTGTGTACACGGTGAATTCCAATCCTGCTTTTCCTAATGGTTTATGGGTGTTGGCTGTTGTCTCACTGGAGTAGCTGTGTGTGTTGACTAGCAAGTAATTGACTATTGACACATGGTCACTAGCCGTTGATCAACAGCTAACTGTTTCACATGTAATGATTGTATTTCAGGGGTTCCCAACTTGGGGTTCATGGACGCCTTGCTTAATGGTATTGGTTCATGGCATGAAAAGGGTTGGGAATACCTATCTTGTTCCAGTTGTTTGGCAGCTTGCATTAGCCCACAATATGGAGCACCAACCTCATTCCAATTCAGTTTTGTTAGCTTCACCATTTTGGCAATATCTGGTTTCAGGCCATCTATAAGTTGACTTCAATGGTCCATATGTGAAGTCCTTTATGTTACCTTCATTTATTTCCGGAACTCTTGAAAAACTTAATCACATTGTCCTGTAGTGTTCCTCCTATTCAGAAACATCCTCAACAGTCTTTTGCTTGCAATCAACCGCTTTTCTCCAGTCAGTCTATATTGGGGCCTATTCTTTCAACCACCTCTTAAAAGCATCCTAACCACCTTGTATATTCTGTTTATAATCTCTCATATTGTCATCACCTCTGATTCAACTGTCTGATCTGCTGAGAAGACAACATGGTAGCCAAAATTTCGCTGCCATCACATGGGTGGAGTTTATATATGTTAATGCATGAAGCTCAGCCTAGGTTTTCAAACAATCCTTTTCTGGATGTGGAATTACTTTGGACCATTCATCAATCTTTTCTGGTTCATATGGTTGATGAAAAACCACCTGAGTCCTTTCATTGGTTCTATCTTCAGTCCTGCATATCTTCTCTTCACTTGGTCTTTATTGGAGCAAGGCGGGATATTACTGCCAATCCTATTGTTTCATCACTGTCATCCTCACTTGAGCCGTTAGTGGTTGCAGTAGAGGCCATGTCATGTCCATGCTGTAATTCCTCAAAGTTCCGACATGGTACTGTCTTGGAGGACTGTCCAATGTAGGGAGTGCTTCTCAAGAAGTGTCACTAGGAGGACCGCCCTCTTGAGGTCCCTGCTGAACTTTCTGCAACTGCTTCAGTTTCCTCTGTACAATGCACTTTGATTAGATTACACTTACTATGTTGTATTTTCACTTGTTCACTTGTTAATGTAAAAATTGTTCTTTAGACTTTTTGCTGTCTCTATCATACTGTTTTTGTAGTTTATCACAGCTTTCACTTTTTATCAGTAGTTCAGTTAACATTTTCACTCGTTCTGTCAGGTCATAAATAATATTTTCTAACAAACCACATGTTCGCTTAAACACAGATTTGACTTTCTAACCCAACGCAGTCGTACATTCTTAACTGCGATTAAGACTGCTAATATCTAAGTGTTTTTTTTTCTTTTTCCAAAGCCTTTCTTTGGCTCTTATCACATACCTTCACAATATCATTTAAGACCCACCCTTCATTAAACTCAGCATTGATAGTATGTTTCAACTGGATTTTTTTTCATTTATCTTATCAAATTGAAATGTCTTATTCAGGTAAGAACTCAACCCTTAAAAATCTGTTCACACATAACTGGAGATTCAACTAATCCTTTTCATGTAGTAGATTTTATGACTTTTGCCATTGTTTTAATTTATTCTCGTGGAACATTTAACTTGTACTTTTTAATCACCCGGACTGCAAGCGTAATACCATTGGTTTATGTCAAAATATTATTGAATTGTAATCAAAATTATGTCTTCGGCAGTATTTTCTCATTAGATTGCAGTCTAAATGTTTTTTAAACACTAGATTGTAATCAGAAGATTTCTTAGGTACTCGATCAAATAGTATGAATTTAATTTGAGTATGATAATTTCAGCATGACAATGTATAATAGTTTTCCTTCATACTTAACCATCCACTAGATGGTGTGTTGAAGCAAGAACAAACAATCTTTCAGATGATTACACATTAAGGTTGGAGCACTTACCTCGTCTTTAAATTTATGCACCAAAAGTTTCCACTTTGTTTGGGATTCTGTGGTGTCCTTAAATCTTTGCTAGTATCCGCCGACTGCCAAAATTGCTGGATGCTGATGTTTTTGATCCATGATTTGCAGAAGTAAAGAATGAGGCATAAAACTTTTGGCTTAAATTGTTTATTAAGCATTACAAGAACAAAACGAGGGGAAGGGAACATGAGTGGAGGGAGGGAAAGAGAGAAAGGCGAGCAGACAAAGGGACAAAGCAAAGAACAGAGGCAAATGAGACTGAAACAACATTGTGTGGTCTTCTTATACCAGGTTGCTAATTTATTTGAGTTTCATTAGATAAGAGGTATCAATCAGATGGCCTCTATTCAAATAATGCAATACCCAAACTGCAACCAACTTTGTTACAAAAGCAACTACAACCACTAGAAAACACTGAACAATTACAAATTCTTAGGTAACTATATAAAAACATAAACAATCATAATGAATTTAAACTACAAGGAAAGTAACAATCACACATTCTAATCCAGCAACTCCAAAAGATTTGCTGTGCACTGAACCATCCTGACAATTCTTAATCAAACTTTGAATATGTAAGTGGATGGTGGATCTTGTCCCTGTGCATAGTCAGGTTAACTGGCCAGTAGTTGCATGTCCTGCCCTTGCTGTCCTCTAGCCACACATCTGTCTTCTGGAACTTTACCAGTGGCTAATGATGAAGGTAATATCTTTGTGTGGGCCTCTACAATTGGTTCCTTGGCCTCCAGGTGTGCAGTTAGTCAGGTGCTGAATATTTGGCCCCTTCAATACACTTCAAACCTGCAAGTACATCCATCCTTGCAATATGCATATGATTCAAAACCTCATTACACTAATTTTCTTTTGCCATAAATGATAGTCCCCAAAGTAAACATCGAGGAGAAACAGACGTTAACAATCTCGGTTATCTCCTGTGTCTCTACAGATAGGTGGCCCTGATAGTCTTTAAGAGGACCCAATCTCTCACTAGTCACCCTTTTACAGTTAATGAAGAATAATTTCGGATCATCTTGAGCCCTTTTTACCCTACTGATTTCCCCTGAAGCCTGTTCTTAAACATTTTATATTCATGAAGGGATTCACTCATACCAGCTGCCTAAATATGAAATGTTTCGTTCGTTCATCCTTACCAGAGCCTCAATCAGCCATGGTTTCCTGAACTTGAAATGACTGCCCTTCACATTAACTGGAATCTGCTGTCCCTGAACCCTTGATATGATCCTTTTCTTTTTTAAAAAACAACCCCACTTGTCAATTGTTTCTTACTTTAAATAGTTAGTCAGTCAACCTCAGCCAGATACTGTCTAGACTCATCAAGGTTGTCCCTGCTCCAGTGCAGGATTTCAACCTGTGTGCAACACTTTTTTTTCATAGCTATTTTAAAACTAATAGAATCATGGTCACCCACTAAGTGCTCCCCAGCTGCCACTTCATTTACTTGGCCAGCCTCGTTCCCTAAGTTGAGGCCTAGTATCGCTCCTTCCAGAAAAAAGATCCTCTTCCCCAGGGCACCACTGCTCAATACAAGAGGACATGGCTTTAAGGTAAGGGGTGGGAAGTTCAATGGGGATATTAGAGGAAGGTTTTTTACTCAGAGAGTGGTTGGTGCGTGGAATGCACTGCCTGAGTCAGTGGTGGAGGCAGATACACTACTGAAATTTAAGAGACTACTAGACAGGTATATGGAGGAATTTAAGGTGGGAGTTATATGGGAGGCAGTGTTTAAGGGTTGGCACAACATAGTGGGCCGAAGGGCCTGTACTGCGCTGTACTATTCTATGTCTATGTATTGTGTGAGAAAGCTGTCTTGAACACACCACACAAATTCCACCCCCATCTATGCCAATTTCTTGATATTTCTGCTTAAGTTCCCACTGTCTGTTGTGGGTCTCTAATGAATACCTATCAAAGTGACCACCCCCTTTATATTTCGAAGTTCAACACCAATGCTTTGTTAGATGGTCCCTCAAGAATACCCTCTCTAAGCAGTGCTGTTATGTCCTCCCTGATCAAGAAGACAATACCTCCCCCCCACCCCCCAGTCTTACCTGTTCCTCTATCATGCCTAAAGTATTGATGACTTGAAATATTGAGCTCCCAGTCCTGCCCTTCTCTCAGCCATGTTTCTATTATGGTCATAACACCCCAGTCCGTAGAGACAATCCACACCTTGAAGTTTGTTTGCATTAACCTGTTAAGCTGCATGCATTGAAGTAGGTACAATTTAAAGCTATCTGCCCTCTTACTGTAAACACAGCTATTCTAATTGCTAGACTTGCAGATTTTGGCAGCTGCATATATCCCCATCTTCTCACTCCCTTAGATCTCTTCAGTTCCACAGCCCCACTAATAGAGTGTAAACCCTCTCTGGTGGCAAAAGTGAATTTCTTCTCTAGGCTATTGGTCCTGAGTTGGTTCAAGTGAAGCCTGCCCTTGTACAGGTCAGCCCTATCATAGAAGTGATTCTGATAATCAAAGAACCTCCATTTGTGCCTTCTGCACCAGCTCTTTAACCGCACATTTATCTGGCCTGTCTTTATATTCCTGGAGTCACTGTATTGTGAGTAATCCAGAGGTTATGACTGTTGGGGTCCTGCTTTTTAATTTCTTGCCTAACTCCTTATACTCACTCTGGATGATCTCATCCCTTCTCCTGATGTCATTAGTACCAGCAAGTACAATGAAGGCTGTTCAACTTCCCCATGGAATTTTCTGCTGCCATTCAGAGGCATCCTTGACCATGGCATTTAAAAAGTAACACACCATCCTGGCATCTGTTCTGTGGTCACAGAATCCTCTTGTCTGTTTCCCTCACCATCGTGGAACAAGTATTGGTATTTGAGAGTGAGGGCAGTCAGGTGAATAATTTTCAGAAGGATATGAAAATACAGAGTGAAGAATGGAATGGAATGAGAGTTGGCCAGGCAGGCTGTCCAAACATTCCTATCAATCCCACTCCATCACATGTCATTCAGTTTAGATTAACTGATCACAGTGGCAGGAAAAAAAAGGCGAGATCTCACACAATCATACAGGGCAGTATGGAAATCCAAGCATAATTTTTCAATTTATGCCTGCATTGAATTATGTGAAATGAACAATGTTGAGAACTACAGTATTGAATCGGATATTCAATTGACAAATTTCAAAATGAGGAAGATGATCATATGAACTTGAGTGGTTGTTTTTGACTATGCGACCAAGAAGGTTGGTGAGGGCAGACTGTTAGATGTGTTCTACTTCGACTTCTTAATGGTATTCTAACACCTGAATGTTAGATTGCATGGAATCAGGGGAAAGCTGGCTAATTGATGCACAGTTGACTTGAAGATAGGAAATAGAAGGTGAAGATGAAAAAGAAAAACAGATTCTGAGAGTGTAAAGACAAAATTGATTGAAGTTGTTAATCAGGATAAATAAATTGTATTAAACAAACAGAGCTATTGCTTTTCATAAGTGAAGAATGGGAAAAGTTAGAAGCTATGCTAACCTTGTTCTGTTCCCTGGAGTATTGTGTTCAGTTTTATTTGTTGTATCTTTGATAGTTTATAAGGATTCTGGAAAGGACTGAGGCAAGGAGATGCCAGAACTGAAAATTAGCCTGATTAGATTAACAACGTGGATCTCGTTTGTCTCGAAGTTTATGGGGTAAGCTAATGGTATGGGTGCAGAGAGCATGTCCTCACTTGTGTAGAAGAATTTAATTTAAGGCAATAAATGAAAGATTAAGGAATTGAGCAGAACATTCAGAAATGAAATTGTAAGAATGTGGATTTCTTTAGAAGGGCAACAGTTGAAACAAATTCAATAATCAAACATCCGGATGCTTTTGTGGTTAATGATTTATAATCTGGGATATTCATGTTAAAAGGATTCTTCTTAAATTTAGTTATATTATAAATTATTAGAACTTCAATCTAGAAGTGTTATTATTCTGTTAATGCAAATCACAAGCTGTAAATACCAGCATTATTAGAGAAGATATCACACTCCTGGTAGTTTTAAAAAAACAGAACTTTCTCCAGCATATGTTTTCCTTCATTCTATTTGAACTAGTTTAACGGGGCTTTTGTTAAGACCACGAGTTAAAGTCTTTAAGGATTAAAGAGATATTCATGAATTAGCATGAGTAATATTGTGGTCATGACATGAGGCTGATTCAGCATTAACTGTTTACATCAATAGTTTCCTGTCACTGTTGGCATCAATATGCTTCCAGACCGACATTTAAGCAAAATTACGGGCACTCATTATTTAAAGAAATGCGTATTTAGGCACAGTTCATGTGAACAGTTCAGGAAATGCCTTTGTTATGATAAAGGGATAATTTGAATAACTGATTATATAATTTGTGCAGTGCACTCTAAAAGATGTTAAATCAGCATGAAAATGTACATACAGTATAATAGTTCTACACTTGGTATGAATTAAATCCTTACTTCAATTGATTTAGGATAAAATTTGACTTTTTAAATGTTGACACAAATGACTTTTTAACAAAGTGAAACATGGTTGTTCATTGTAAGTGTAAAAGAAACCCAGTTTAGTCGGGAGCAACAGACACAAAATGCTGACAGAACTTTGCGGGCCAGGCGGCATCTATGGAAACAAGTAAACAGTCGATGTTTCCGGCCAAGACCCTTCATCGGGACTGGAAGGAAAGAAAGAGAGGTCAGAGTAAAAAGGTGTGGGGAGGGGTGGAAGAAATACAGTGTGATAGGTGAATCCGAGGGAGGGAGTGAAGTAAAGAGCTGGGAAACTGGTGGAAGGGGTGAAGGGCTGGAGAAGGGGGAATCTGATAAGACGGGATAAAACACCATGGAAGGAACGGAAGGAGAAGTACCAGAGGGAGGTGATGTGATGGGCAGGTAAGGAGATGAGGTGGGAGAAAGAAACAGGAATGGGGAATGGTGAAGGAGAGGGGGCAATTACCAGAAGTTTGAGAAATCGATGTTCATGCCATCAGGTTGGCGGACACCCAGACAGAATATAAAGTGTTGCTCCTCCGACCTGAGTGTGGCCTCACTGCAGCAACCGAGGAGGCCGTGGACTGGTGTGTCAGAATGGGAAGTGGAATTGAAATGGGTGGCCACCGGGATTCTCGGCAAAGCGGTCTCCCAATCTATGTCGGGTCTTACCGATATACAGGAGGCCACACCGGGAGCACCGGATACAGTAGGTGACCCCAACAGACTCAAAGGTGAAGTGTCACCTCACTTGGAAGGAATGTTTGGGGTCCTGAATGGTGGCGAGGGAGGAGGTGTAGTGGTAGTTGTGGCATTTCTTCAGCTTGCAAGGGTCAAGTACCAGGAGGGAGATTAGTGGGGAGGGACGAGTAGACAAGGAAGTTCTGTAGGGAGGGATCCCTGTGGAAAGTTGGGGCGGGGGGAGGTGTGCTTGATCAAGAAATGCTTTGGAAAGGGGGAAGTGGTTGGGGGGGTGGTGTAGATGAGAGGGTTGCAGAAATTCTTTATCCACAAAGAATGCAAAAGTATTACGTACTAGATGTACTGTAAGTTAGCTGGTGCAAATACATAGGAAAAAAATACATGTCTTCCTAGCTTGAACTTCAGATGTTGCTTAATGTATTATTCCGAATGTTTCTTTTCAGCTCTGACTTCTTCATTGAACCAAATTCTCCCTCTGTTCAGGTTATTCTTTCCTTGTTTAATTCTTAAACAAATACACTCACATGTATGTTTTATCCAAACACTTTGTAGTGTGAATATATGTATATGTACATTTTATTAAGCTTTTCAGTAGGGTTTCATGATGCATTCGGTTTTATTGATACATTTGTCTCAGGATCAAAACCAATCTGGTGCTTGAAGCCATTTTACTCCGGTATCTGCTGGTTAGTTAAGCCTGCGAATGGAAGGATGAGCCCTGAATGTGAATCAATTCAATTAATCTTGTTGCCCTCTGTGGGAAATGGTAGTGCAAAGGAGGAATATCAAGCTAGTGTTTCTGGACCTCTGATTCAGAAATCTGATGGTAGAGGGGGAAAGAGATGTCCCAAAAACTTGACAGAGACTTGGCCTGAAATGTCAATGATTTTTTTTCCCCTACATTGATGTTGCCTGACCTTCTGAATTCCTCAAGCAATTTGGCTTTGCTTTAGATTTGTGGCATCTGCAGAATCTCTTTTTTCGCTGTGTGGTTGCAGATAAGCTGCAGAGAGAAACTCTTATAATTTGGTAAAAACAAACAGAGAAAAATTACAAAATGGCTGAATTTAAAACAGATGGGATACAAATGCCAATTTAGTGCTTACTGTACCCACAGCTGTAATAAAAAAAAGAGCACTTGTGAAGTTTACAAGTGTGAGGCTAAAAGTGAGTGACACAAAAGTATGATCAAAGAATAAAGTCTGTTTTCTTTTCAGTGCCTTTTCTGTTACATTTGCGTGTCTGTTTCCCAGATGCTATTCCTTGCATTAATGGATCTGCGGGTCCAGAGATGCTAAGTACCTGGTAGATGCTGATAAATCAACTTGCCATTTACTCCTCTTCTTTTGCCCTCTTTCCTCAGTAACTTAGAGTTGAGCCACATTCTAGAACTGTACCAGTGTACTTTTATGCTTTAATTGGCCATGATTCCCAGCTTTTGTCTCTTCCCTTGTTTCTTGTATGCTGATTTAATTTAAGCTTTGGTGGCTTTATCCTAGAGCCTCCACAAAGGATTTAATATTGCATTGCAGATCTGCATGCAAGCAATTTACTTACTGAGAAGTTAAAAGTTCTAATTATAATCGCTCTATATTTTTAACGTAAGGGTAAGAGTTATATTAATAAAAATACAGCGGATTATGGTTAATTGGACCATTGGCTAATCGAGGCAACTGCTTATTTAGAACGACTCTTAAGGAACAAAAGCTGATCGAGAAAATAGCTGGGATTTACCTGTTTATTTGAGACACTATGCTGCTTAATTGGGACAGGAGATTGTTGCTGAACTGCTTCTAACTAAGTGTCAGTTGTATGCACTTATGTGGATGTTAGACACCACGCTGGACTTAGAGTGCACAGTTTTGTCTTACTGCCTATTACGCCACTGGCATTTAGGGCAGCAATGAAGGTACTCCATCTCTGGCAATGTTCAGGGCTTCCCCTCAGTTTTCACTACTGTCAGCCATGCAAGTTCCGGGCGGAGACTCAGGAATACTGTCATACTCAGGGTTCTTCATTGCTGTTTCCATAACAATTTTGTTTGACCAATCAGAGTTGTTAGCCCTGAGTAGAACAGCTGAACTTGGAGGACCGTAGTGTGGCCTCTACCCTTTGACCTGTTTGGCATGGGTGACCCTACCAAGTGCCAAAACATAAAGGCTGACTCCAGCCAACATGGCTCTCCAGCTAACATAGTTCTGAGGCATGCAAGCCTCCAAACCCCAGGATGAAGTTGTGGTCCTCTTGGAAGGTCAGTTGCGTCTGTTTGTGTTTTAAAGGAAAACAGTGATTTTTGTCACTGATAGTTATGAGAAATAAGCAGTAAGAGAATTCAGAATGATTTTACTTGCTGCTGTTTCAAGAATTTAGGCTTGGAGATGCCAGAAAGAACAGGGAGTGAAAATGCAACTATTTCACTACTTCTAGTTGGGAACTTCGAAGAATTTGAAGGTATTAACAATCATCTTGAATGTTACAATGAAAATGAAAATTTGGAGGATGCAATCGTCGAAAGTATTGTATGCAGTCCATTATCTGCACTTGGTGTTTGCACTGATTTTGTTTATTTACAGTCATTCAAAAGAACATGAATTCCTTTGTTGATAACTATTAGGAACTAATACAGTTTTATCATAATGTGATATTACTAGTGCTCTGATTTTTTTTCTGTATTTCATTTAAAACTCACTCATAAGGCCAGTGTTGTTGTGGGGATGGAACTGGACTCTCTGACGGTGGTGTCTGAAAAGAGGATGCTGTCCAAGTTGCATGCCATCTTTGACAATGTCTCCCATCCACTACATAATGTATTGGTTGGGCACAGGAGTACATTCAGCCAGAGACTCATTCCACCGAGATGCAACACAGAGCGTCATTGGAAGTCATTCCTGCCTGTGGCCATCAAACTTTACAACTCCTCCCTTGGAAGGTCAGACACCCTGAGCCAATAGGCTGGTCCTGGACTTATTTCCTGGCATAATTTACATATTACTATTTAACTATTTATGGTTTTATTACTATTTAATTATTTATGGTGCAACTGTAACGAAAACCAATTTCCCCCGGGATCAATAAAGTATAACTATGACTATGAAATGCACAATTTGTTACTCAATTAAATGGTAGTTTCTTTTTTATATAACTTTTTACACTATTTCCATGGAACCTTGGCCAATGGGGGCAGCTGATTAATTTGACCAAAATATACTGGTCCCCATGTGTCTCAATTTACGAGAATCCACTGTGAAACAAAGTCTGCATTAACTCACCTGCCCCACCTGAAAATCAGAACACAATTAGGTAAGTCAACACATTCAAACATTCCAAATTTGTTTGAGGTCAGTTTTGCTTATTTGCAGTTCTGATATATGAAAATTCTTAGTTTAATTCAAGTGAGTATTGTTGTAGCAATAAGAAGTGTTGATTGTTATTTATTAAGCAAGCCATTGTTAAATATTTGTAGCTGTTTTGTGTGAGAACTTGAGTGGACAAGCAAATTGCGGAAAATAAACTGAATTTATTGTCGCAATACTTTTGTGTTTCTTTCTGAACGTTCGTGTTTTCTGGATTAGGAGTACATACAGTAATTGCACATCTGCCTTTAATCACACTCGAATTTAGGTAGGAAAAGGTGTGAAGCTTCATTGCTTGGAGCCACTGTCTGGCAGAAATATTATTGAATCTGATAACTCTGGTGTGGGGATTGGTTCAGGACTGCAATGAGTAGCTGGAACCTGATTCTGCAAAGTGTAGTTGATGCTAGGAGAATGGTTAATTAGATATTTTTATATTATAAAGGGATATTGAGTGGCTCTGTGGAATTGGATCACAGATGGGACTTCATCTCATTGAGCTGTGGAATAAGCTCAAATGTCCTTTTCTTTTGTTCTTATCTGAATGACTGCAGGCTGAAGATTCAAATTTAATGAAAGCTATCAGAATACCTATAATTCTTTCCTGCCATTATATATTCAAGACCTCAGCAGGAATTTTGCATGATGGTTTCCTCACCCTCTCCTCTAGGAGATGATACTTCAAAGGTACATTTATTGTCAGAGAAGTGTATACAATATACATCCTGAAATTCTTTTTCTTCGCAACCATCCACAGAAACAGAGGAGTGCCCCAAAGAATGAATGACAGCTAAACGCTAGAACCCCAAAGCCCCCCCAGCTCCCCACCCACGCGTAAGCAGCAGCAAAGCAATGACCCCCCCTCCCCCACCAGCAAAAAAAATTGGCGCCCACCACCGAGCACTCAAGCGTGCCGCAAAGCGTCAATAAGGACACAAACTTGCAGTACCCCAAAGGCTACTCGTTCACCCAATAGTTCGACATGTTTCTGTCTCTGTCTCCCTCTCTCTCTCTCTCCCCCGCAATAGGGGAAAAAGAGGTGTCCCCATTTCATAGCGAGAGGGGAGACATAACAAACAACTCGCTCATTTAAAAGTCCGATTTTGTCATTTTTTCGCAGCTCTGTGTCCAAAGAACTTGGGTCTGTGGGCACACAACCTGAGATCTTCCATCCCCCATGACACACTGATTTCCTGCAGAGGCACCGACCTCAAGTCCGCCCGTCTCCAGAGCCACAAAATCCTGAAACTCCGAAGGCAAGCTAATCTTCTAGGCTGCGTACTTGGCGTATGGAATAATGGCCAGTCGTGACATCCTGAGAGTGGGTACCATCCCCACGGAGGTCAGCGTGTAACTCCAGGTCACGGTCTTCAAAAGAACCCTGAAAGGGAAAAATCGAGATAATAAAGATAGAAGTAGAGCTGTTTCCAAAGATGCAAACAAAGGAGTTGCCGTTAGGTACCATTGTCTTCTAAACTCCACACCCCCCTTGGGAGCTGGAATTTCAAGATCTTCCATCTCATTTTGTGCTACCTTTCAGCAAAGAAATACAACTTCTGTAAGTGCTTCCACAACCAGAATCACACAATAATTGTATTAATTATTTTATTTGTATTGAGAGATAGCTCAATAAATAAAAATAAATATGTAGAATAGACCTTTACGGCCCTTTGAGCCACAGCACTCAGCAATCTCCTGATATAATCCTCGCTGAATCAAGGGACAGTTTACAATAACCAATTAACCCACCAACTGGTAGGTCTTTGGACTGTGGAAGGAAACCAGAGTACCTGGAGGAAACCCACGTGGCCATGGGGAGAATGAAAAAATCCTTATGGGCAGTGGCGGGAATTGAACCTGGGTCACCTGTACTATAAAGCGTTGTGCTAGCCACTACACTACCATGCCACCTTGATGGTCCTATTGGAATGAAGGAGGTAAATTTGGCATTGAACAGAGTTCATGACATCTAGTTTGAATTGGTGATTACATTTGCTTTCTAGAATCTTGGTATACTGGATTCAATCACTGTTCCTTTATATGTACTTGGAATAGAGATAATACTCCATTATAAATAGCTTATGAATTTCTTCTTTGTTATTGTGATGCATTGCAATTTTGTTTTATCAAGAAGCCACATAATTAGGATGTAAATAGGATAGTCAGCATCTATGGGAAGTCTTGATTTAGGGTCTCAGCCTGAAAAGTCAACTCTTTATTCCTCTCCATAGATGCTACCTGAATTCCTCCAGCATCGTGTGTGTATTACACTTTATTTTCAACATCTGCAGAATCTCTTGTGTGATAGCAGTTCAAAAGGATGTATTGGCATAACTAATGGTGATCTGTATCTTCATACCGCCTGAAAGGAGCTCATTTTGGTATATCAAATCTAAGCATGAAGAATTCCATTCCATCTCTAATTTATATGCCTGTATTATTCCCTCCATATTTCTCTCAACTTTTACCCAGATCCTATCCCTCATCTATGCATTATTGACAGTTTTCTTTGAGCAGTTATCCAGCCAACCAGCATGTTTTTGGGATGTAGCAGGAAACTTGATCCTGCAGTCACAAGGAGAACGTTCAGACTCCACATACACAGGACCAGAGGTCCGGATTGAACCTGGCTCACTGGTCCTGTAAGGAAGCAGATTTCCTCACCGTGCTGCTGTTAGCCACACAAGTCAACTACAATTTAAGGTCCACAAGCAAAGCACTGTTTTTATTTCTGGAGAAGAAGATCCTTGTATGCAGAGGATTGAGAATAAATATGTAGAATGAAGGCTAGGCTAGGCCTCATTTCCACAGTGTAAAGAACACTACAATAATCTAAGGATAATGCTGAAACATTTGGTTGGAAATCTTTAAACTTACGAAGAATTTCATTAGATCGATATAGAGATGGTCGATAATAAATCCAGTAAAAGCAATATGGTCACGATTCACTCTAATGCAGAAGAACTTTTCTTTCAAGCCTGGGAAATTTCCTCCATGTGACTTGGTTTCAATAGAAGGGATGCTAGATAATTGTATGAGGCACAAAGGATTTGGGAGGGTGGGAAGTATTTTGATGGAGCAGCTAAAATGGTCAGGATTTGTCAGTCTTTGTGGTCTATTTATGTGTGGTAAATTCCAGTCCAGTAAATATTCATTGAAGCTAACACAGAAACAGTATTTCAAATCTGTTCCTTAAAATATGCTGTAATTTTTGTAGTTTTTTGTCATTTTATGCAGTGTAAATTATATAAATATATATTTATACAATTCTATCAATGTTTATTTTCAATGGTATTGCATGTACTTCTCAAAAACATCTTATGTTTTAAAGTGAAATAGCATTATCTGTAGAACTGGCTCCATGCTCTTTTTAGACTTAACATGTAAGTGACAGAAAAGCGTTTATGCCTATAGATCCAGCTGGTATTTGTGGTGGTTTTCCAGAGGTAGCACTTATCCAAGCCCTTAGTTTTTTCAGTAGCTTTGATGACCAAATTAAAAAGCTGTTTTCATGAAGAGTATACAAAATGTCAATTATTCAATATACTAAAGGAGAGCTGAGCAAATTTGTGTCTAGGAATAGAAAATGTGGGAAATGGTTACCAGATTTTGTAGCATCTCGGGAGAGAGAAAAAAACGTTGCAGTATTGTCGTATATGGTGAACCCCTGATTTCTCAGCACAATTCCTTGAATATTTCATGTCACATCCTATCAGTCGTAGTGCATTACTCTTGTCCTTGTCATCATCTTCTGTTTTCAACAAATAACCATCCTTTATCACAAAGTTACCTGCAATTCCACATCACGTGTAGTATTGGATAATACTTATTCAAAATAAAGTCACACTGTCTGACAATAGACTGCAGTGTCTCTCTTCCACAACCGATACAGTATGTTTCAGATACAGTATGTTTACAGCTTCAGGACTTGCCCTTCATGCCTGTCTTAAATAATGCAACAGCATCTGCAAAATGGGATGATAGAAGCACTGGGCTTTCTTTGGGTCACTTTATCCCAGCAGCAGTCTGTGCTGACAGGACTTGGCTATGTGGATTTTAAAGATTAAATCTTAAGATCTATGAGTGCCCTGATGCAGACTGCTACTACCAGCAAAAAAAAATAATGTTTCAATTAATCCACACCTCCTCTCTGACAGCAATTGCATATGTTTCTGATTCTCAATATACCATACTAAACACCAGTTTCTAGCAAGCTTGAAAGCCTAGGTGACCAGACTTGGAGAGCAGCATCTTCCCCACTGCCATCAGACTTCTGAACCCATCATCTCTTTCACATCCTCTTCCTGCTGGTGTTGTCAATTTCATAAACCTTTAATTTTACCTCTTCCATTATTGTCACTTCAGCATTTCTGTTTACACCACCTCAGTTTTCACTCCTTGGCACCATACGATTGTATATGTGCCTGTCACTGTGTATTGTTGTATTTATTATTGCCATGCTTACTGTTTACTTTGGGAACTTCACATGAGCAAGGAATTTCATTGTACTCTATATATGACAATAAACTACTCTAAATTGGGAACCAATTATGCAATATTTATAGTTATTAGACTAGATGTTTGGCCAAATAATTTGTCCCATATTTGAATTACACTTTGGTCCAAATCAAAGTCTATACCCTGTTTAGTAGTTTAGAGAATTTGTCTGAATTCTTTTAGGGGTGTTTCTTATTCTATCTATTGTCTGTTTTGTAGGTTAGAAAAGAGAAGGCATCTTGTGTCCTTTTAGGGATGTTTAACTGAATGGAGAGAGAATAGAGAGCTCATCTGGAAGGCAGATGGATGAATGAGCTCGGTTCACTATAACCTCCCAGCAGGCATTGCATGAATGTAAACAACATTTGTTCTGATTTTACAGGATATGGACTAAATAGTTTTTTAAAACATAGTTCCTGTTGGTGAGCTTTGTCTTTGGCCATCTTGTTGAAAAGTTTAATTTGATGCAGTGCTTTGCTTGAATTGAGGTATTTTGAAAGAAGTATTTGAATATGCCTATCAGTAAAACTGGTATTGAATGCACATTTGCAAAGCATTTGAAAGTGTTTGGCTTTGTTTTGGTAAGGAAAGTTTGAATGCAGTTGAAGAATGTTAACAATGTCAATAATTTGATAATGAGTACATTAGAAAGTAATTTTAGAAATACCAATAAATAGCCACCATCATCCAAAGTACTTTAAAGGAACACAGGAAGCTCCATTGTTTTATACAAGCAAAAAATGGTCAGCAAACACAAAAATATTACAACATGGAGTGTTTATCCCATCTACTTGTAATTTCATGGATATTGACGTATTACATTGGAAGATCAAGCATGTCTCTGATCAAACCTAGATTTGTTACTTAGCTGCAAATTGGCTCTTGAAATTAAGCAAATGAGAATATATGACAGGGTGAGTATGATTTTTTTGTCCTTCCTGTGCGAGATTCCTACTCTTATTCTACAAACCCTTCGTCTTCCCAGTATGATCCTGTATCCACTTCTGTGTGGGTGCCCTTGGTCTAAAGGTGTTTAAAAATAACGGTATTGACAAAATATTGCAGCAGGAAATATGTCAGCAGCTTCTGAAAGAGGAGTGAGTGGAATAAGGAATAACTGTTGAATGATCCAGAAACAAATTTATAGAAATAAGGGCAAAGTTAAGCTAAAGCACATTTTTCTGCAGTCAACCTTCAATGTCATGGAGGTTCAGCCAAATGTTTACTTCTGTTTTTAAGATAGTTTCCTTTTACAATGGTAATTGTGCCTTGGGTATAATGACTTTAAATGGGCAGCAGTAGTTGCTTTCACCAGAGGTTGTCCATTAGTGTTTATGATTCAGCTTCTTCGTAATTTCTTTTTCTCTGTTGCCTGAGTGAGTTCACCTTCACTCTTCACTACCATTTCCTCAACTCAGTATTCCAGATGGTTCTCTGGTGAGACTCTGTCTTTCTTTCTGTCTACTTTTTTCATGTACGTTCACTTTGAAACTTCTTAATAGACTATTTCCTGTACTTTATTTCTGCTCTTCCTTGATTAGTTAAATATGACTTTGAGCATACTATAATTGTTTTTCTCTTCTCCAGATCTCCTTTCCAGTTTGGCATCTATTTTACAAACAAAATACACACTTAGATGTTAGGCATCACTTCTGCTTGTTACCTGAAGTCTCAATATATTTTAATTAATTGGATGCATGTTGCCCATGAAAGTAATTTTAATCTCATTGACATATTGTAAGTAATTTGCTCACCAGTTGCCTCAGATATGGGAAAATATTGGAAACATGCCATCATAATGCTCCCACATTTCATGCAAAAATAGATCAAAAATGATTGTAGGGTTTTTGTTTCATCCTCGGCACATCACAGCATTGAAACTGCACATAAAATGTAATACTCTCTTTATCCAACTAAATTGTGTAAGTAATAAATTCACAACAGTAAGTAGTTAATTTAATACATACTTTAATTAACTTAAACCCTTTGATTTTCTTAACTTTAATTTATTTGTTTTGTAAGTCACATAACTTTAATTCCTATAATCTCTCAATTTTAGTAGTGTGATTGAATTCCTTTTGAACATTTATATTTCTGAATAGAATTTAACTTGACATAATATGCTTGCACCCTGCCATTTAACCTTTGCAATGGTTTGTGAGGAGTATCTGTTCAAGTAACAAATTGCAACTGAGGTGCCCCTTTCACCCAATTGTTACCTTTCTTGCAACAGTGAAAAGTTATTAGGTACTAAAGCAGATTATGTTTCCTCTTCCATCATTAAAGTAGAATCATCCGCTTTATTTTGTGCTAGCAAGAGTGTGTCATAAATAACTTGGGTATTTCAATATTGTGAATAAAAAAAAGTCTTGATATATTGAACAAATTCACTTTGGCCATTATACCAAATTGATCCTAACTGACAGACTCAAAATAAGTTCATATTTAAAGTATAAGTTCATCCCATCTGGTTTACAAATGTACCATTTTTAATAGATATTTATGTGCTATGAATATGTTGCCTGACAAATTTAACAGCTCCATATACTAGACCAAACCCTGGGGAGGGGGAGGTTATTGGCGGGAACATTTAAAAAAGATGAACCAGCTGTATCTAACCCTACCAGCTGTGGTGAAAATTTCTGCACCATGTCCTACTCTGAAGGCATTTCCACAACAAAGAGAAAACTCTTGCCTCATAGTTTCAAAGAAACCTGATCGCTGATTGGGCTGGAAAAATCCATCACCCTACTACAACCAATTTTGCTGCACGTATTCACTGCATTGAGAAATTGCTGAAGAATAAAGCATTACAGTCCTAAAGCATTATATAAATAATAAGAAACAAGAGGCCTTTGCTTTTATAAAGGCAGCTTTAAATCTAGTTGTCTATCATCATACTTTAATATAACTGTTACCTGCAAGTTTTGATATTTGTTTCCTTTATTTTATATTGCCAGTAGCTGCAGGGCCTTTTGGTGGTGGCTATGGATTTGATTCCAACATCTGAGAGAAATTTAGATAGATACATGGAAGGGAAGGGTATGAAGGGCTTTGGGTGCAGGTCAATGGAACAAGGCAGATTAATGGGTTGGCATGGACTAGATGGGCCAAAGGGTCTGTTTTTGTGCTGCAGTGTTTTGATTTTTTTTGAAGTGTCTCATTTTACAATGTGATCATTAGCAATCTTGAAGATAAGTCAGGATTAGTCATTTACCTCATCAAGTCTATTTTTACTCCATCACAATCCTGCAGGATATCATTTTTCCTTTTATTTGCAAAATGAATAGGTTTAAAAAAATTAAAGGCAAAGTGTCTAGAATATATTAAACCTCAATATTCTCTTTGTCTTGCTTTTTAGCTATGAATTTGGAGGAATTGGTCTTCAAGGGGAATTGGTATTACTAAAAGTACGAACTGCATTATCTTGAGACAATAAAATGAATGAGAGCCTTGATATTGAACTGGAAGGTACAAAAGTCATGCCAGTCCATCAGTTTACACAATAGAGTGGTTGTCTGTGTTGCTGGTATAACTGGTGATCCAATCGTGCAAGGTTGTGTGCGTAATACAAGTGTATCCTGAGCTAAGTACATTTATGAATTGGAGAACTCAATTAAGATAATAGAACATATTACAGTATGTAGTACAGGCCCTTCAGTACATGATGTTATGAGCTTTTAATCTGCACCATGATTATTCAAAGCCCCTACCTCACATATAGCCCTCCAGATTTCTTTCATCCATGTGCCTCTGTAATGGCCTCTTAAATGCTCCTAATGTATCTGCCTCTACCAGAACCCCTGGCAGCACGTTCCCCACACCAACCATTCCGTGTTTTTAGAAAAACTATCTCAAACTTCATCCCACACATTCCTTTGATCACCTAAAATTATGTCCCCTCATATTAGCCATTGCCATATAAAAAAAGAGCTGATGCCTCTTGTTTTCTGTATCTCTATCATCCTCCTCTCCAAAGAGAAAAGCCCTAGCTCAATCAACCTTTCCTCATAAGGCAGTGGTCCCCAACCACCGGGCCGCAAAGCATGTGCTATCGGGCCGCGAGGAAACTATATGATTTGGCGATATGAAAGGATATGAGTCAGCTGCACCTTTCCTCATTCCCTGTCACTCCCACTGTTGAACTTGAACCGCACGCGAGGTTATTAGTCAGTATAACCTCAACTAATCAATGAGTCAAAAACAAACGTCGCTTGAGAGTTTCTTTGGAAGAGGTGGTAGGGCACATAAAAGGCCTAACGATGATGATAACACGGAGACAGCTGAGGCTGAGACTGCAAAAAAAGAGAAAGCTTCCTTCAACAGAAAATACGACGAGTCGTACATAAAATATGGCTTTATTGCAACCGGTGACTCGCATGCTCCAGGCTCCTGTGAGTGTGATATGTGGAGACAAGCTGTCTAATGAGGCAATGAAGCCCTCAAACCTGCTTCAGCACCTTGAGTCCAAGCATACTGCACTTAAAGACAAACCCGTTGAGTTTTTTAAGCAGAAAAAATGTGAGCAAGCAGGACAGAAGCAAGTGCTGAGAGCCACCACCTCCACAAATGCTGCTGCTCTGAGAGCGTTGTACTTAGTAGCTAGCCGTATTGCTAAGGCTAAGAAGCCTTTCACTGTTGGTGAAGAATTGATTCTGCCTGCTGCCAAGGGCATATGCCGTGAACTGTTGGGAGAAGCTGCAGCTAACAAGATGGCACAGATTTCTCTTTCAGCTACCACAGTTTCAAGGAGAATCGATGTCATAGCGGAGGACATTGAAGCACAGCTGTTGGAACAGCTTAACGAGTCACCATGGTATGCTATCCAGGTTGAGTCTACTGATGTCGACAACAAGGCAATACTACTGGTTTCTGTGTGATATATATTTCAAGACGATGTGCACGAGGATATGTTGTGTGCACTGCCACTGCCAACTAACACAACTGGTGCAGAACTATTCAAGTCTTTGAATGACTACAGCAGATGGCGCGGCATGGCAGCAGCGGCCTTTTGGATCAGGTGTTACTTTAATTTAATTTTTCAATTTAATTTTAAGGCATAATTTTTGATTAGGGCACATGGATAACAGAGCGACTAGCTACCATCGCCAGATACTGCTACAATACAGAGATTGCCCAAAAACAAACCTTCATGAAGATCTGCTGGTTAAATTATGCGACCTCGACTTGCTGAGGGGATGGGGCCTACAGCCCTCGGAGTCGCCTGATGCCGGTGGCCGGAGGTGGGGACGTCGTAAACGGCGTGTGAGGAAACGGAAGCGAGGCAAGCGGCAGGAGTCCGTGCCAGGCAAAAAGCAAACCCTAGTCGGCCAGCTCTCCCGTCCATTCTGCTCTCCAATGTCCGCTCCCAAGACAATAAATTGGACTACATCCGACTCCAACAAAATACTCGGCGGGAGTACAGAGTCTGCTGTGCGTATGTTTTCACGGAAACATGGCTCACCGACGGAATCCTGGACACCGCCATTCAGCTGGATGGGCTTGTCTCGTTTCGAACAGACAGAGATGCAGCTCTTTCCGGTAAGACTCATGGTGGTGGCTTGTGTATTTACATCAATACAGAATGGTGCAGGTACTCTGTGCTGGTTTCCAGCTAGTGGAGTTTGTGACTGTTAGATGCAGACCATTTTATTTACCATGGGAATTCACCACTGTCCTTATAGTCGGTGTGTACATTCCCCCCAGCGCTAATGCTAAGGAGGCGCTCTGTGAACTGTATGGGGCTATTAGCAAACTGCAGAATGCACACCCTGATGGACTGTTTATTGGCGCCAGAGATTTTAACCACGCGAATGTTAAGTCAGTGCTCCCCAGATTCCATCAGAACATGGACTTTGCAATGAGAAGGGAGAACGTGTTGGACCATGTTTATGCAAACATCCCCGATGCGTACCGGGTGGAGCCCCGCCCCCACCTCGGTTACTCAGACCACATCTCTGTTATGCTAATCCCAGCATACAGACCGCTCGTCAGGCGCTCCAGACCAGTACAGAAGCAGGTGGAAACTGGCCAGCAGGGGCCATCTCTGCTCTTCAAGACTGCTTTGAGCACACAGACTGGCACATGTTCAGGGAGGCTGCAACTGATGGCGACTCTGCCAACTTAGAGGAGTACACGGCATCAGTGACTAGCTACATCAGCAAGTGCATTGATGACGTCACTGTGTCCAAGACCATCACTACACGCGCCAACCAGAAGCCATGGATGACCATGGAGGTGCGTGCGCTGCTGAGGACCCGTGACTCTGCCTTCAGAGCAGGCGACAAGGCAGCCCTAACGACAGCGAGGGCCAAACTGTCCTGGGCCATCAGAGAGGCAAAGTGTGCACATACCCAGCAAATCCACAGCCACTTCCAGGACAGCGGTGACATGTGGTGCATGTGGAAGAGCATTCAGGACATCACCAACTACAGGACAACATCACCTGACTGTGCGGGTGATGCCTCCCTCCCAGCAGCGCTGAACAACTTCTACGCTCGGTTTGAGGTGGATAATGATGTGGTGGCGAGGAAGACCACCTCTCCTCCAAATGACCAAGTGCTGTGTCTTACCGTGGCCAATGTGAGGAGAACCCTGTGGAAGGCTACTGGACCAGACAATATTCCTGGTAGAGTGCTTAGAGGATGTGCAGACTAGCTAGCAGATATTCTCGCTGACATCTTCAACATCTCCCTGAGCAGCACCGTCATTCCTGCGTGCTTCAAGGCTGCCACCATCGTCCCTGTGCCAAAGAAGTCTTTAGTGTCCTGTCTCAATGACTACCATCCCGTCGCGCACACATCCATCACCATGAAGTGTTTCAAGAGGCTCGTCATGAGGAACATCAAGACCCTGCTGCCCCCCTCACTGGATTCCCTGCAGTTCGCGTACCGTCCCAACTGTTCAACAGACGACGCCATTGCCATCACCCTCCACCTGGCCCTAACCCACCTGGACAAAAAAGACAAGTACGTTCGAATGCTGTTCATAGACTTCAGTTCAGCATTCAACACTATCATTCCTCAGAAGCTGATTGGAAAGCTGAGGCTACTGGGCCTGAACACCTCCCTCTGCAACTGGATCCTACATTTCCTGACTGGGAGACCTCAGTCAGTCCAGATTGGAAGCAGCATCTCCAACACTATCACACTGAGCACGGGGGCCCCCCAGGGCTGTGTGCTCAGCCCACTGCTGTTCACTCTGCTGAACCATGACTGTGCAGCAATACACAGCTCGAACCACATCATTAAGTTCGCCAATGACATGACTGTGGTTGGTCTCATCAGCAAGAACGATGAGTCAGCATACAGAGAGGAAGTGCAGCAGTTAACAGATTGGGGCAGAGCCAACAACCTGTCTCTGAATGTGAACAAAACAAAAGAGATGGTTGTTGACTTCAGGAGGACACGGAGCGACCACTCTTTGCTGATCATCGACGACTCCTCCGTAGAGATCATTAAGAGCACCAAATTTCTTGGTGTTCACCTGGCGGAGAATCTCACCTGGTCCCTCAGCACCAGCTCCATAGCAAAGAAAGCCAGCAGCGTCTCTACTTTCTGCGAAGGTTGAGAAAAGTCCATCTCCCACACCCCATCCTCACCACATTCTACAGAGGTTGTATTGAGAGCATCCTGAGCAGCTGCATCACTGCCTGGTTCAGAAATTGCACCATCTCGTATCACAAGACCCTGCAGCGGATAGTGAGTTCAGCTGAGAAGATCATCGGGATCTCGCTTCCAGCCATTACAGACGTTTACACCACACGCCGCATCCTTAAAGCAAACAGCATTATGAAGGACCCCACGCACCCCTCATACAAACTCTTCTCCCTCCAGCCATCTGGCAAAAGGCACCAAAGTATTCGAGCTCTCACGACCAGACTATGTAACAGTTTCTTCCCCCAGGTCATCAGACTCCTCAAGACCCAGAGCCTGGACTGACACCAACCTACTGCCCCCTGCTGTGCCTATTGTCTTGTTTATTATTTATTGTAATGCCTGCGCTGTTTTGTGCACTTTATGCAGTCCTGGGTAGGTCTGTAGTCTAGTGTAGTTTTGTGTTGTTTTACATAGTTCAGTGTAGTTTTTGTATTGTTTCATGTAGCACCATGGTCCTGAAAAACGTTGTCTCATTTTTACTGTGTACTGTACCAGCAGTTATGGTTGAAATGACAATTAAAAGTGACTTCACTTGACTTGAAATTGGACTGGTCATTCTGTGTTGGAATATGCACAGACGGGGCTGCAGCTATGACTTGACGGCTGTCTGGTTTCACTACCCAAGTCAAAGAGGTTGCTTCTGAATGCCAGTTTACACACTGTGTCATACACAGGAAAATGCTGGCTAGCTGAAAAATGTCACCTGATCTTAACAGTGTATTGAGTGACGTTGTTGAAGTTATCAATCACATCAAAGCAAAAGCCCTTAACTCACGTCTGTTTGAGCAGCTTTGTGAGGTAATGGATGCAGAGCACAAACGCCTTCTCTTACACACTGGAGTCAGGTGGCTATCAAGGGAGAGAGCCCTGGCCAGGGTTTTTGAGTTAAGAGAGCAGCTACAGAGATTTCTTTCAGGAAAGAAATCACCACCGGTAGCACACTTCAGTGATGAGGAGTGGATAGCAAAACTCGCTTATCTGTGTGACATCTTCAACCTGCTCAATGAACTCAATTTGTCACTTCAGGGTCGAATGACAGCTGACTTCAAGCTGGCAGATAAAGTGTCTGCTTTCACAGCCAAACCTGAACTTTGGGGACAGTAAGTGGACAGGGGCATATTTGACATGTTCCCAACATTAGCTGGGATTTTGGGAGAGACTGAGGCTGCACCGTCCTTCTCATAGCTGGTGCGCGATCACCTATCTTCACTGTCAACAGAGTTCGAGCGTTACTTCCCAACCACAAATGACCCAAGACGTGCAAAGGAATGGGTCTGTGACCCATTTGTGAATGTCCCCGGTGAATCATCCATGTCAGCGTGAGAAGAAGATCAACTCCTCGAGCTTGCAAATGATGGTGGGCTGAAAAGTATGTTTGACATAACATCTCTGCTGGCATTCTGGATCAAAGTCAAGGCTGAGTATCCTGAGACAGCCACAAAAGCATTGAAAACGTTGCTTCCATTGCCAACATCATATCTCTGTGAAGCAGGGTTTTCTGCAATGAATGCAACGAAAACTAAATTGCGGAATAGACTGGACATAAGGAACCCCCTTCGAGTATTGCTGTTTCCCATCACCCCTTGATTGTACCGTCTTGTTGCTGGGAAACAAACCCAGGGCTCCCACTGATTCAGCGATATTGGTGTGTTGCAATGATCTTATATGTTCATAGGAGGAAAATATGCGCTGTGTGTTTAATATCCAAACGTTACTTAAAATGTTATGATGTTATTGACTTATAAGTGACCTATAATTGACTTATCACTATATTCATGGGAGGAAAATATGTGTTTAATATTAAATTTGTTAGATAAACCCTTTTAGAAAGGAAATTGAGTGTATTAGCCACTTATAAGTGACTTATAGTTGGCCTATCACCTATATTCCAGTCGTGATGAACACCCCCCCCCCCCCCCCCCGGTCAAGAATATTGTCAATATTGAACCAGTCCGCGGTGCAAAAATTTTGGGGACCCCTGTCATAAGGCATTCTCTCTAATTCAGGTAACAACCTGTTAAATCTCTTCTGCGCCTTCCTACAGCAATACGACCAGAACAGAACACAATACTCCAAGTTAAGTTCAATTTATTTTCACTCAACTGTACACATGTATACTACTGAACAAAACGATGTTCCTCTGGGCCGAGGTGCACAACACAGTACGTGTAATTCACACATACAACACACAAAATAATATTACTATAAATAAGCAGAGAATAACGTGCATATATGATACAAGTTTTAAGAAGTAAACAGTATTGGCAATGTGATGAGACCTGGGCTACGGCAGGGAGTTCAGTAGTCTTATGGCCTGCGGGTGGAAGCTGTTTCCCATCCTAACAGTTCTTGTACCTCCTGCCTGATGGTAGGGGGCAAAGAGGTTGTTGGACGGAATATTGTCAATGTTAAGGGTGCTGTGTACGTTGTGCCCCTGAAAAATATCTCTAATGGGTGGAAGACAGACCCCGAGAGAGAGTGTGGTGTAAACAGAGTTTACATTGTTACAACATTACCATCCAGCTCTTGAACAAGATAATGGATTGACAGCTCACTAAAGTTTTCTCTCCCCTCACCCCCACCATCCCCTGACTCTAGTAAATGGAGGAATGGAGTATTACAGAGCTGCAGCATTACCCTGTGGTTTTTGAATGCAATCCCTCAGCTAATGAAGGTCAACACACCATACGCCGCCTTACACGTCTTATCAAATTGCATGGCAGCTTTGAGGGATCTATGGATGTGGATCCTTGGATCCTTCTGTTCCTCCAGGCTGCTGAGAACCCTGTCATTAATCTGTACTGGTTTTTCTCATATCATAGCTAAAGTCGTGGCAATACACTTACCCTAGAGACCTTTGAACCCTTAAGGGCATTCTCTCACCACCTGTACTTTGGCACTTTGCATGCCACTTGGAATTTATTTGTCGTCCATTATGTACAGTTTCGTATGATGTGGGCCATCATGGTCTTTCCATGACCATAACCGTTCTTGGCAAATACTTCTATAGAAGTGGTTTGGCATTGCTTTCTACTGTTGGTGTCTTTACAAGACAAGTGACCCCAGCCGTTATCAATACTATTCAAAGGTTGTCCGCCTAGCATCAGTGGTTGCATAACCAGGACTTGTAATATGCACTGGCTGCTCATATGACTACCCATCACCTGTTCCCACTGCTTCACGTGACCCTGATCGACAGGCTAAGCAGGTGCTACGCCTCACCAAGAGTGACCTGCAGCCTAGCTGAGGAAAGGCGAGACTTGCACCTTCTTTGGTAGAGATGTGTTTCCACCCTGCCACCCCTGGAATCTATTACCAGGGCCAATTGTGTTAAAAGCAACCTGAAGTGTAGAGAGATGCATATGATGGTGGTGCTCTACTCAGATTCTGGCACAAATGCATGCACTCACTACTGTCATATGGGGAACCTGGATAAAGGCTCCGTCCTCTGCTGGCAACAGTAAAACAGAAAAATTAATTTCATCTCTGCACATGTGGCAGAGGAGGGAACTGCCAATGAAATGTGTAGGCGTAGCCAGTGTGGCTTGGCGTTGGGTGGGTTGGAATGAGCAATGGCAGGCTGAGATGCAGAGTGTGTCAGTTTTCCAATATGGTGACCTACAACCAGAGCCGATGACAAAGAAAGCAAGACTAGGAGTAGGCCAGCAGGCTGGCCATTCAGCATCGTCATGGTTGATCTCTGCTGCCCTCAATTCCTCTTGTGTGAAATTTCTTAATACACTGAATTCCTTAATCTTGGAAATACTTAGCTATCTCCACCCTAAATATGTAATGCTATTACCTCCACCAGGTAGGGAACAGAGATTCACCACCCTCTGAGTGAATGAAGTGTGGGTTGGGGGGGAGAATTTGGAGCACCTGTAGATGTTTAGATTCCATGGCTACGAGTGCCGTAATAAATTAGCACTCCAGCTGGTGCAGGACTTTGTGTATCCACTCTGCCTGTTCTTCAGCATCATGTATATCAGGGGTCCCCAACCTTCTTTGCACCGCGGACCGGTTTAATATTGACAATATTCTTGGCCAACCGGGGGGGGGGGGGGGGGGTGTTCAAGTGGGGTTAAACTGACCTCAACATGTCTTTTACAGTTAGGATTGCCAACTTTCTCACTCCCAAATAAGGGACAAAAGTAACAATCAAATCCCAGGACACTTGTGTCAACTCCAGGAAACACTACCATGACCATGAAGCCTTGCGCAGGCACCTGTGTGCGCATGCGTGACAAGCGCATATGTGCCGATTTTTTTTTTCCCCACAAATTGGTTTTGGCTTAATCTTCCCGACTATACTGTTACATACATTATTTCTATTTTACATAGGGTGTGTATTTATCATATCATTCCTGCTTTTACTATATGTTAGTGTTAGTTTAGGTTTTATGTGTTATTTGGTAGGTTATTTTCTGGGTCTGGGAACACTCAGAAATTTTTCCCGTATAAATTAATGGTCATTGCTTCTTCGCTTTACGCCATTTTGGCACGAAAGGTTTCATAGGAACGCTGTACCTTAGCAGGGGAAATACGGGACAAGAGCGGTCCCGTATGGGACAAACCAATTTAGCCCAATATACGGGATGTCCCGGCAAATACGGGACAGTTGGCAACCCTATGTTCAAGTTCAACAGTGCGTGACAGGGAATGAGGAAAGGTGCAGCTGACTCATATCATTTCCTCGCGGCCCGGTAGCACATGCTTTGCGGCCCAGTACCAGTCCGCGGCCAGGTGGTTGGGGACCGCTGATGGATATTGTTCTGAAAAACTGAGGTTGCCTATTTCCCATACTTCTCCCCTCTCAATGAGAAGGTGACATTAGCGTCGCCAAAGATGAATCATGGGAAAATGCATTGGAACTATTGTCAAAGAAGTGATCAGTATTTTGGAGATTAAAACCTGCAGATGCTAGAAATATGAAGTAAGAACAAAAATAGTTGAAACCACTGGGCCCTCCATGTCCTCATTATTAAATGTATTTTTCAAGTTGTTTCAAACATAACTTAAGAGTGAAAAACTGGAAAATTATAAAGTAAGAGTGGTTGTTTTCAATGCTATCCATTTTCCGCAATATCTCTGCAGAGTGCTCAGCCAATTTTGTGGGCAATAGAACGGAATTAGTAAGATGTAACAGGGCAAAGCTGGCAAAACAATTTGCAAATATAAATGGAACATTTCCTAAATTCATTTTCTGTCTCTTCATATCAATGTTTACTATATAATGCATATAAAGCAGCTGCTGTAAACATAAAATATCATGCAATGAATTTGTATTACCATAGAAGTTTCTGTCAACGTGAAGGGAAAACCAAAGCTATTTGACTCCTGTAAATATTTTTTTAGTGACTATCCACTGGAATACAAAATTTCTGCTTATTAATGGACAGTATAGATCACTTCCATGTTTGCCCATTTACAACATGAAAAATATCTTGAAGGAATAATTAATTAGCCCTATATATTGAGTCATTTTAAGTTGCCGTTGGAAAAATATGCAGAAGCTTGGAGAAAAATGGTTTTGCTCTTTATTGCCCAATACATATCAGCACATTACTTTGCAGGCTGACTCAGACTGCATGTTGATATTAAGGCAAGTTGCTGAAACGGACAAAATGTTAACCTGCATCCATTTGTCTTACTTTTTTGAGAAAATAAAGATAAACTTTAGGTGTGGCAAATCTGAAAGAAAACAAGAAATTCTGGAAAAGCTCTACCAGTCAGACCATTTATGGGAAAAAAAATCATTAACACTTTGGGTCCAGGATCTCACTGACTTTTCACTTCAATGCCTCTTGTTGTGTTCTTTAATAACCCATGGCATGTATGAATATAATGAAGAACCATCTTCTAGAAGAAATGGAACTTTTACTTAACAACAACCACAATGTTTTTACAATAGCATGTTTCTTGATCTTTCTATCATTCCTGCGCATGCTCAGAACTCTCTCCAATCACATTCTTTACACTTCATATCACCACACCTCTGCTACTCAAAAACAGAGGAAAGAAGTTCTGTTTCTTTTTATCTAAAGCTCTTCATTTTGCTTGCTCTGAATTAAGGTTCAAGAATTATTTCAGGTCCTGTGTCCGTGAAAATAATGCCTTGCCATTGCATTAGGAATACAATATGTTGGAGAAGCCTGTGATCAGATTTTTGTATCTAATTAGTGTTGAGGTTAATGAAGCTTACAGCTTTGTGCACATTTGTGCAGTAATTTAAGGTGTGAGACCATGTGTTGTTCAACTCAACACCAATAGAATTGAGAACACAGCATGTTGCTGTCTGAAAATTAATTGTTTCACTTGTGAAGCCTTGTTCAGAGGGTTTTGTGTTTTAGGCATTTATAATTGGTAACATGGTGGAGTAGCAGTTTGGTGTTGCTATTTCAGTTTCCTGGAACCTGGATTCAAGTTCAACAGTGCGTGACAGGGAAGGAGGAAAGGTGCAGCTGACTCATATCGTTTCCTCGCGGCCCGGTAGCACATGCTTTGCGGCCCGGTGGTTGGGGACCACTGATGTGTATTGTTCTGAAAACCTGAGGTTGCCTATTTCCCATACCTCACCTCGGCTGCTACCTCAAACGAGAAAATCTGCAGATGCTGGAAATCCAAGCAATACACACAAAATGCTGGAGGAACTCAGCAGGCCAGGCAGCATCTATGGAAAATAGTACAGCTGAAATGTCAATTGTACTCTTTTCCATAAAGGCTGCCTGGCCTGCTGAGTTCCTCCAGCATTTTGTGTCAGCTGCTGCCTCTCATGCTTACATTTTCTTCCTGTGACTGGGTACATTTCGAGATGGTGGTCTGATTTCTTCCTGCATCCTAAAGACTTGCTTTTAGGCTAATTGGCCATGTTTAGTGCAGGCAAGTGGCAAAAGAATCAAGGGGGAGTTGATGAGCTTGTTAGAGACATTTGCAGCAATTTGGGGCAATAATGATGAGAGAAAATGGGATTTAAGATATTACTCTGCTGAAGGCTGGCATGGACTGGATTGGCTGGATTGTTGCCTTCAGTGTTTAATAAGCAATTTTACTCTTGTTACTTATTTGCATTCCAACCTTTCCTATTTGTTTACGATTTTGCAGTTGATTTGGCATTGACCTTGCCTGTGCTTAGATTACATCTCAGTCATTGTAATTCAAATTTCAATCCTTTCGATGGAGTGATAAAGGATACAGTTGCTTGACCAGTTTTCTCAGTTCAGAGGTTGAATTTTCTTTGCTGTGATGTTGACTCTCCCATTTTCAGCAATTTGACATCCAAAATATTTGGTTGTTTCAATGGTGCAAGGTCAAGGCTAACTTATAGTGGGTGCCAGTTGAAAATTTATCCATTAAACTGTCAAGTTTTAATTTTTCCTCCCAGTTAGATGGAATGTGACAGAGCCCTTGCAAATGCACTCCTTGCGCGTGGGCATTCACGCACACAAATATTGCTTTGTCATTCTGCTCTTGTTACAGTGAGTGTACACACTTCAATGTCTTCCCTGGTATATTCTCATAATTAACTCATCGTTCTCTCCCTCCCCCCACCCCCACATCACCACATTGCTACATTCAAGAGATGCAGCTCTGAGCAAGTACACTCTCTCTCCTGCTATGAAATTTCTGTACTACTCTTTAGCATATCTCTGCACTTGGGTTTTCTGTTCATTTAGCACAATATGTTGTGTTTGGGAGTCTAAGCCGGGTGTGAAACTGTCTTTTCATTAGTGTAGTGGCTGGAGCCATTTTGATGGTGGCATGAGGTGTGTTGTGGTGTATCAGCAAAAGTGTCCCAGAAGGACATTGGTTGAGTGATCCACTTCCTACTGACATCTTGAGGGCTTGTTTTATTGTTTGTACGAATTAATGGCTAGATGAGTCAGTGCTGACTTGTGCTGAACACAGTTTGCCTTGTACTGTTCAGACAGGGATTATGGGCTGATGTCACTTACAAGCTGTTGAGAAAGCCCAAATTGGCTAAAGATTGAATGTAGCTGCTCATTGTATTTTTCGGATGTAATGCTCTTCATGAAGGCAACTTCAGGACATTTGCTGTGGCCGTCCTCTATGACCAGGAATATGTGACCTTTGTAAAAGCCTCTTCACTGCGATCTATCCACTGCCAATGCGCTGATATATTTAAAAGTTTATGAAGTGATTTCAGCACGCGAGCTAAGTTAGGAACAAATTTTGCTTAGTATGATAGCCCTAAGAAAGATCTTAATTGACTTAGATTTTGTGGTGGTGGAGCCTTCAGGATTGCCTTCACCTGTGGTGCCTACATCTGTGAAGCTCTGAGTTGTCGATCACATGGCCCAAATATTCAATCAAAGATTGAAAGTACTCTCCCTTGTCCTTTTGGACCCTTGGCCCATATTCCTTGAGTCTTTGTAGTGTAGCGTCCAAGTTTTATAGGTGCTTATGCACATTTCTCCCTGTAATAAGTAAGTCATCCAAATAGCAATGCACCCCCTGTCAAACCACTCAGGATTTGGAACATTGCTTGCCGGTAAAGCACGGCGGGGACGAAGTGGTGCTGAATGGAAACCTTTGGTACCTGAACATTCCTTGGAGTGCCTATGGTCAGCAGTTTCTGTGACTCTGGCTCAACCTGTATCTGCAAGTGTGCTTCACACAAGTCAATTTTGCTAAATGTCTGTCCTCTAGCCAATCCTGTAAAAAGGTCAACATTGAGGGGAAGAGGGTATTGTTAAGCTGTAAGAACCAGGTTAATGGTTATGTTAAAGTATCCACAAAGCCTTAAGGTCCTATCCCTTTGTACAACAGGAACCACTGGAGTTGGCATTTACTTCTCCACACTGGTTCCAACTTACTCTGGACCAGTCTTTCCAATTCAGCCTCTACCTTCGGTTTAGGGTGTATGGAATAGGTCTTGCTTTTATGGATTTGGGTGTCGTATTGGGCTTAGCAGCCTGCTTAACAATGATTCCTCTGAGTGTTTCTTTAATACCTCTTGTAGACCAGTGCTCCCACCAGTCAAGAGCACTTCGTGCCAGTTGAGTTTTGAGCTGCTCCAATCATGAGTGGTCTGGAAGCGCTGGATAACTAACTTTAATGATTACAGAAAAAGTTTCTTTCTGTGTTCATTAATCTCCACTGTAACATGTACTGCTCCCCTCACAGGAACAACCTCACCAGTTGTTAATTCAATCTTCCCCTTCTGGAGTGAGATGCTGCAATTTCTCTTTTCAAGCTGTCTCTGACACCCGTGATACTGCAGTACCCGTGCCTATCTGCATCGTCCCATCCAACTGTGAGGTCAGCCAATAGCCATCTTCGGGTTATGAAACAGATTAAACACACAAAGTTTCTTAAACCAAGAAGTAGGAGTCTGTCAGTCCATCCGCAGTATGCTCCATCTTGTTCACACGTTTCTTTCTGTTTTCCAAAAGTCATTTTTCTTTATTAACTGGTTTTAGTGACCACATATTTTTACTTTTACAGTGTATTCAATATGCCCCCTATTTTTAACTACAGCTTTGGCACTCTACATCCTTATACTGTGCCAGCATTCTTTTGCTGGATGTCCAGTTTAGCCACAACGGTAACATTGATTTTCAGTGGATATCTTAATCCTTAAAGTCAGTAGAAACTTTATGAACTTGGCAAGATGCACTTGATGGCTGTGCTTCTTTAGCTGTCATCTCCATGGATGTATTAATCTCAATTACCATCCGTAAAGTTAGTCTGTCTTTTGTAAGGAAACATTTCTGAATTGCTTCACTGTGCAGACCACCTACGTGTTTGTCACATAACGTGTCATTCAGCAACTACCCAAATTCAGTGTTCAGACAATAGCTTCAGCATTGCCAGGAACTGTGAAATAGGCTCACCTTCCTCTTGATTTCTTTTATGAAATCTAAACCTCTTAGCTATAATCAAAGGTTTAGGTGAAGAGTGACCCTTTAAGGCTTAACTATGTCCTCATAAGACATATCGCCAGTCTTAGCAGGTTGCACTAGACTGTGTAATAATTAAACATTTTTGCACCCATCACTGTCAGAAAAGTTGGGACATGAATATCATTTGAAGTTTGATTTGCCAGTGCAAAATATTCAAACCTTTCAATATACAACTGCATTGCTCCGTTGTTTTGTCATATGGCCCCGTACTTCTAAACACCGTCACCATGTTTGTTCAAGCACAGTCATGTTTCAGAAGAGTGAACTAGGATTATCTGTCCCTTTTGTTTGTTTTATTTAACCATTCCATCCTTGTTCTCTCCCCTTGGATTCTTTACTTACTGCAGTGGCCTTTTTCTCGTGGCGTGCAGCATGTTTTCGCTCACCCACATTGAAAACAATGGTACACCACCAAACGTCACACATGGGCTTTTCTTGCCGAAGGGAGCAATACAATAAATATCACCTGAGAACTTGTCGACTTATCGTCAGTTGTTGTGTTTATGGTACTGGGAAGCCAGGTGGCTGTGAATAACATGAGAGATGGAGAGGTGAGGAGCAAGTGCAACTGTTTATTTTGCTTGTAAGTTATCTACCTTGAATGCCCTCTCATTACATTCAGTAAGTAACACACAAGGAAGCTTAACAGCAAACTACAAGGTTCAAAATATGCATGAATACATAGCAGATCTGTTTTAAGGACTGCAGCATTTCTAGAAGTGTGCGCTTTTCGGGGGGGGGTTCGAAACCAAACTCTAAATAATTCTGTGTTCTCATCAACCTATTCAAGGGGAATACCTTTGGAACTTAATGGAACTTAACAGTAATGGAAAACAATTAGATGTTGTTAGTTTATACTTAGCTCCATAACTCCTCTGGGGGCATCTGTTACAAAAGAAATTCAAATGTAAGCAATTTTGTACACTGCCTGATTTTTAGGGAAAATTAAATGCTGTCCACATGGTAAGATTCTGTAGGCAATTTCTTCAAAGATGCATTCAATTGCTTTTAGCACTGTTGTGTATTTAATATTTTAGTGATATTTGAGTAAGATTGTAAATATTAAGAATTCTTTGCTTAAATAATTTAATTTGGGCTGTATGTAATAGTACGTGAATGGCGTATGTCTTCATGCCAACATACGCGAGTTATCTCCTGGCTCCACGTATTTCCTTTCCATTAGTTTTTATATCTTGGAGTTACAAAATATAACAGTGGTGACGAGGACATTTTAAACAAACCCTCGATGACAATCTATCTGTAACAAGACGTTCCAAAAAACGGTAAGATGTTCGAGCTTTTTTAAAAAAAAGCGCGGCGAGATGTTTGAGCTGAAAAGGTCACAGCATGTGCTTCTGAGTGAAGTGACCAAAACAGCCCAGCTTTTTAAAAAAAAATCAAGAACAGCCAGTATGGAGTGATAAAAAAAAATATGGAAATTGCTGACTACATTGGAAAGATAGATGCATCTGATTGCTCAACGGATAACCAGTTCATGTATACTAAGCAAATTGAGCAGCATTTTAAAACAAATTAAATAGCAAATGAGAAGTGAGTGTCAGTTTTACTGAGTGCATTGCATTTAAAGGCAAACAGTTTGATTAGAAATTTGACTGCTCCAACCAAACTAGCTGAAGTGAGCTTTGCTGATGTCATGAAAGTAATGCAGGAACATGTAGAACCAAAACCATTGTTGACTGCAGAACATGTTAGGTTTCATATATGGAATCAAAAAGAAGGGAAGTTTATTTCATAGTACGTGGCTGAATTGAAGAGATTGAGCATTATTTATTCAGTGATGGGCTTAATAATACACTGAAAGATGGTTTACTTTGTGGAATTTTACAAGAAAACATTCAAAAATGGCTCTAAACAAAGTACAGCTTACATTTAAAATACCTGTGTCAGTGGAAACAGCAGACATGAGTGACAGTCAGGAATGAAAGTGAGCATGACCAAAATTGCAATGTCTAAAGTGAAACTGGCCTGGCCAAACAAATTTGTGTTACCATTGTAGCAGGGGCTTGCATACAGCAGAACAATGCAGGTATAAAGTGTAAACTTGCAGAAAATGCAACAAATTAGGACAAGTATAAAGAGCACATCAGGCATACAAAAATAAATGGATTGCATAGGGAAGAGAAAAATATAAAAAAGTCATGTTGTAGTGTTAAAAAGAGCACTAATCTGCATGCTGTTGAGGAAAAATTGGCTAATGATGAGAGTGACACAGGTGTAAACCAATAATAGACGAGCAATATGGCTTACACAAGATGTGATTGACAAATTAATTAAAATGGAATTGGACACTGGCTCAGCTGTTTCAGTCATTCCACAAAATGAGTCTGAATGGCTTTTCAAAGATACTGAGCCAAAGCGTGCAGATATCTAAGAACTTGTACTGGAGAAAAGATAACTCCTGTGGGAATGACTTCAAAAACAATGAAATACAACAGCCAACAAGCCACGCTGGGCTTTTATGTGTAAAAACAGGTGGGATGTGATTGGCTGAGACAGCTACAACTTGATTGGAGATCATTCACCGTTTGCACGCCATGCCCCCTGCAAGTGCGAATTAAGAAAGGTTCAAGGATGGCATTGCAAAACTCAAACATACAAGGGTAAAATATTGTTAAGTGACAATGCCACACTGAAGTTTTATAAAGTCCATCCTGTTCCTTCTACCATCTGTGATAAAGTAGCTAGTGAGCTAGATCACATGGAGGCCAAAGGAATTCTTTCCAAGTTTGAGTGGAGCCCATGGGCAACACCAATGGTCCTAGTAACCAAGAAGAATGGGTCTGTCAGGGTCTGTGAAGATGTTAAGGTCACCATCAACCCAGTACTGAAAGAAAATCAATACTCTGTACTCAAAGTATGAGATGTTTCAAATCTTTCTGAAGGAAAGTACCTCAGCAAACTGGACATAGCTGAGGCCTGCCTGCAGATGGAGATGGAAGAAGGTTCCAAAGCGCTTCTCACCATAAACACTCACAAAGTGCTTTATCACTATAATAAGCTTATTTTTGAGGTAGCATCTGCACCTTTGCTCTGAAATGTGTGCTTTGAACTCCAAGTCAATATAGAATTCAACTTGATTCAAATATTTAACGCATTGCCCTCTAGTAATGTGTGTGTGTATATGTATCCGCATATCACTAGAGGGCAATATGTTACATATTTGAGTTGAGTTGCGTTCTATATTGATTTGAACTTTCAAGCTAAGCAAGTGTAGTATATTTTAATATTTTACTAATATTTGAGTAATATTGCATATATGTTGCTTAATTAAGCATTCTTTGTTTAAATGTTTCCATATGGGTTATATGTAATGGCACATGAATGGCCTATGTCATCTTGTGCCACCCATGTATGTATATATCTCACTTAAAGTGAAAATGAACGTTTATCAGTTATCTGTAGGCTCCATGTTTTTCCTTTCAATTAGTTTTTCTGTGTTTTGGTGTTTAAAAAAACATAGCCAGCACTTCTGGTTTGACTGGAGGCAATGAAGTTAGATATTTTAAGCAATGCCGATGACAATTTCAGCTCAGTGGTATGATGTGTCATGAATGCAAACCTTTAATTTAGGTTTTTTTGTTTCTGTGCAGTTTCTTTAGGGGTCATTTGCTAGGTTTTCAGTTTTTTAAACTCAGGGCTACACAACAATAAAGCCTGCTGTGTGATGGGATTGTAGCCTTGTAAAATTACCAGGCTTGGGCAATCTACTGTTGCAATGTTCTGTGACCTGAGGGATTGGCAATTATTGTTTGCTAAAGACTTCTCAGCCTTAGGTTGGAATGTTAGATATTTAACTCTAGTAAACTGTAGACACTAATATAAAAATGAGAGTGCAATATGCAAACTGGTGGAAAAAAATGTTTATCTACTCAAAAGAATTATTTTGAGATTTTTTCTTTATATTTTAAGTTCTCATTTAATGCAGAGTTCAATCAGTAATCCTTTATATGCCAACCAAATGAGCTGTATCCCTTAATTCCAGTATTTCAGTCATTTACATCAGCTTACTCGTAGCATGAAAAATCTGCTACCCAAAGTCAAGTATGTGTATCCTTTGCTGAAGCAGCAGAAGTAGTTAAACCTAAATATGTTTAAATGTCCTGGTTTTAACCATTAAGTTTGGAATTGGGTTCCAGAGAATTTAGTAACAATACAGTTCATTAATCTGAAAACATAATAGAGTACAATTATGTGAAATACATAATCCAATCAATGAAATTGGACTACTTGCTACACCAACTTGCTGATGTTCATAATGCTTTATTTATAAGGTATGAAACTGATGATTAGAATTAATTACTAATTATGAGTTTTATCTGTGAAATGGATCTATAGTTGGTTTGGTTAATGAGCAGCATCTACATATTATAGTCCAGTATGAAGTTATGTTCTTTGCTTAGTCATACCATCAGCTCCCTTCATATGAGTGTATTTATACACTATTTATGATTGATTTATAATTTCAGAACTTTCAAGGTCAAATTTTATCAAACTTTTTGTAGATTGATTTCATTGTGTGATCAATCCAGTCTTCATTGATGCTTTGCATCAGCAGTTTCTTAAGTATACCAGGAGTTTTATTGCACATTTGTCACATTGTTGCTGTGGCACATGTTGCTCAACACACAATGAAAAAAATTGAAACATGAGAAAACTTGCCACGGGAGAGTTAAGTATGTGTATCCTTTGCTGCAGCGGCATAAATAGTCAAACCTAAGTATGTTTAATTGTCCTGTGTTTAACCATTCATTTTTAAAAAAAGTATGGGTTACTATTGATTAAGAATAAAATCAGAAACTTAATCGTACTTTTACACAGGTTTTCTCAGTCAAGCGACATGATATTCTTATCTTGTGAGTTTGAATCCTACAGTAGCTGGGTAATTTAAACAAATCTTAAGAAATGTAAAACCATATTAGTGATATGTGAAAATATCCAGCTAGCAGAGAAAATCTGCTGATCTTGATCTGGTTTGGTAAAGATGTTATTGGGTTTGCTGACCACGAAGTTCTAAACTCAGATGAAGACTGTAAGCTCTATCAGATATAAATAGCCACAAATATTCACACTAATGAGAGATTGTGCTGTAACTACTTTACTTCCCTGTTTATTCTCCATGGTGAGTTTAGCAGCCAATACTCACTACTCAAGTGGTAGGTCCCCTTTCCTTATCAAAGAGTTCAAAGTTTAAAGTTCAAAGTTAAATTTTATTATTGAAGTACATGTTTGTCACCATATACAACCCTGAGATTCATTTTCTTGTGGGCATACTTAATAAACCCAACTTTCAACCAGTGTGCAAAAGACAACAAACTGTACAAATAAAAAAAGGAAATAATAAATAAGTAATAAATATCAAGAACATGAGAAGAAGAGTCATTGAAAATGAGGCCATAGGTTGTGGGAACATTTCAATGATGGGCAAGTGAAGTTGAATGAAGTTATCCCCTCTGGCTCAAGAGCCTAATGGTTGAGAGATAATAACCTGACTCTGGTGGTGTGAGTCCTGAGGCTCTGTGTCACCTTACTGATTGCAGCAGCAAGAAGAGAGGATGAGCACGAGAAAAAAATGCAGATGCTGGCAATCCAAAGCAATACACACACAACGCTGGAGAAACTCAGCAGGCCAGGCAGCGTCTATGGAAAAGAGTAAACAATGGACATTTCAGGCTGAGACCCTTCATCACCCTTGTCCTAGCCTGCTGAGTTTTTCCAGCAATTTGTTGGTGTTGCTGAGAAGAGAGCATGACTTAGGTGGTGGGGACCCCGATGATGGATTCTGCTTTCCTGCAACAACGGTCTGAGTAGATGTTCTCAATGGTGGGGAGGGCCTTACCTGTGATAGAGTTGGCCGTATCCACTACTTTTTGTAGGATTTTCCATTCCAGGGCATTGGTTGTTCCACACCAGGCTGTGATGTATCCAATCAATGTACTCTCCACCGTACATCTATAGGAGTTTGTCAAAGTTTTAGATGTCATGCTGAATCTTTATAAATTTCTAAGGTACTAGAGGCATTGCTGTGCTTTCTTTGTAATTGCACTTGCATGCTGGGCCAAGGATGGGTCCTCCGAAATAAGAACACTGAGGAATTTAAAGTTGCTGACCCTCTCTATCTCTAATCCTCCGAGGAGGACTTGCTCAGGAAATTCTGGTTCCTTCTCCTGAAGCCAATAATCAGCTTATTGGTCTTGCTGAATTCAGTAAGAAGTTGTTTTTGTGGCACCACGAGCCAGATTTCAAATCTCCTTTCTAAATGCTGATTTATCACTACCTTTGGTTCGGCCTATGACAGTGGTATCATCAGCAAAGTTGAATATGGTATTGTAACTGCCATAAGTCTAAGTGTTAAGTGAGTAAAGCAGTGGGCTAAACACACAGCCTTGTGCATCTGTGCTGATAGAAATCATGGAGAAGATGTTGTTGCCAATCTGAACTGATTGGGGTTTGCAGGTGAGGAAATTGAAGATCCAATTGCACAAGGAGGTATTGAATCCAAGGTCTGGGAGCTTATTGATTAGATTTGAGTGGACAGTAGCATTTAGAGAGCATCCTTGTACATGTATCTTTACTGTCCAGATGCTCCAGGATTTAGTGAAGAGACAATGAGATGGTATTTGCTGGTGTGTCAGTAGGCACACTGGAGTGGATCCAAGTCACTTCTCAGGCAGGAGTTGATACGTTTCATCACCAACCTCGCAAAACACTTTATTGTCAATGTAAGTGCTACTGGATGTTAGTCATTGAGGAGGAGGTACATCCAGCTAATAAGGTTGTTCAAAACACTGTTCAATTATTTTGTCTGATACACATTTAAATCCAACAACACTCTTAAATGCATTTAATACTCAGAGTTAAACATTTCCAAATTACAAACTACTTCAAAAACCATTTCCTAAACATAAAGGAAGCACAAAGGATTTCTTAATCTCAAAGGATAAAAAATTTCCAAAACACAAGTACAATTCCTATAAAATATTTTTAAAAAATCAGACCAATAGGTTGCAGACAAACAGATCTTCTTTTGCAGAAACTGAAGCTGGGGCAATGGATACTAATTTACCCTGTGTTTCATTTAGGCTGCTTGATGTTCCTTACCCAATTCCTAGTATGCCCAAACTCTTCTCTATACCCTTTGTACACTTTTTCTCTCGTGGGTGACTTTGTATGCATATGGTAATTCCTAGATATCTTTATAACACAAATGGTCTGAAAGCTCTGTGGAGACAAAACCTCAACTAATGCTCCCAAGTCACAGTTAATGCTGTGAAGCTTACTTTCTTGAGCACATAAAACTTCGGGGCATAAACAGAGCAGTTATTGACATACTAAGTGATATTATCCATCTGTTCTTCAAGCTTCCTTGAAATAAGCAACGTAAGAATCAGCTTGTCTATTTTATACTGCACCTCCAGCAGTAATAAACCAAATGCAGTGACTAGCACTTGCTTCTACAGACCGAGCGTCTTCGATATACAGAGCTTGTTTGCAAAGCTGTTCAATAGAAAGTGCTTTTTAACTTTAAGCCAATTTCTGCTATCCAGTTACTTTTCAAGAGCTGAAGACTGTCTGACTTTTATGATCAGAAGCTAAACAAACTGCTAGTTACAAGTTTTCTTGCATCTGTTTTTGATCTTACAAGTGGCTGCTGTGTTTAGAAAGCAAGCTTTGCGAAAAACCGTGTTGTAAATATCTAGCATAGTGATACCAGACCAACAGCAATCTGGCTGACTCTGAGATTCAGGAAAAATTAGAAAGATAGTAATAATTGCTGCATAGTATGATCAACTTTAAACCAACGCTATTTAAAAAAAAATACACACCAAGAAGAATGTGAGCAATGATGTTTGATAGAATAACTTTTACCAAGCCCTTCATGAAAATCCAAACTTTGAAATTGCTATATTAAATTTTTTAAATTGACATCCTTATGACTTCTTACAAAGCAAAACCTAAAATCATGAATAGCCGCGAATCACGAATAGTCCCAGATGACCTCAATGCCTTTTATGTACACTTTGAAAGGGAGGATAAAACTACACCTGTGCAAATCCCTGCGCCAATTCTAGTGACCCTGTGCTCTCTGCTGCAGAGACGTCATCAGAACGTCTTTCAAATGTGTGAACCCTTGCAACACGTCAGGCCCTGATGGTGTACCTGGCAGGGCTCTGAAAATCTGTGCCAGCCAACTGATGGGCATGTTCAAAGACATCTTCTCACTCTCGCTGCTACAGTAAGAGGATCCCTCCTGCCTTAAAAGGGCAACAATTAGACGGTGCTCAAGAAGAGCAGGGTGAGCTGACTCAATGACTGTCACCCAGTAGTACTCACATCTACTGTGATGAAGTGCTTTGAGAGGTTGGTAGACTCAACCCTGCTTAAACAAGGACCTAGACCCACTGCAATTTGCCTATATCCACAAAAGGTCTATGGCGGATGCAATCGCACTGGTACTCGGCTCGACCTCTATCACCTGGGCAATAGTAATACTTGTGTCAGGTTGCTGTTTATTAATTACAACCCAGTGTTCGACACAATCATACCCTCAGTTCTAATCAACAAGCTCCAAAGCTTGGACATCTGTACCTCCCAATGCAACTGTGTATTTTGACTTCCTCAGTTGGAGACCACAGTACATGTGGATCGAAAATAACATATCTGTCTGACAGTGAACATTGGTGCACCTCAAGGATGATTGCTTAGCCCACTGCTCTACTCTCTACATTCAGGATTGTTGGGTTGGGCACAGCTCAAATGCCATCTATAAATTTGCTGCTGATACAGCTATTTTTTTGACAGAATTTCTGATGGTAGCGAGGAATCATACAGGAGGGAGATCGATCAGCTGGCTGAGTGGTGTTGCAGCAAGAACCTTGCACGCAATGTCAGTAGGGTAGAGGAATTGATTGTGGACTTCAGGGGGAGGAATCCTGGGCATCTCTGGCAAAGGCAATATTTATTGGCTTCACTGATTGCTCTTAAAAGTGCTGATGAGTCTTTTTGAGCTTCTACAGTTCCTTTTGTGAAGGTATGTGATTGGGCAGAGTTTCAAGATTTAAAAGTAATGAAAATAGAGATCTAACAACATATTTCCAAATCAGAATTGTGTGCTACTTGGAAGTAATATTGCTATGAGCCTACTTCCCATCTCTGCTTCTCCGTGAATTCCCTAGATTTGGGAGGTGTTTCTGGGGAGCCTGGATGAGTAATTGCATGCTGCTTTGTTCATGGTACGGACTGCAGCCATTGAGCTGTTTCTGGAGGGAATTAATACTTGGGATAGGGTATAGGTTGTAAAAGAAGTGGGTTGATTTGTTCAAGATAGTGTTATAGTTTCTTGGAAGATTTGGAGCTGCATTCAGCCAGGAACGTGGAGAGCATTCCATCATGCTCCTGTCTTGTGCCTCCAAACTGCTGGAAAGGCTTTGGAGCAGAGTCTGACCTACTCTTGTAGCTATTGTATTTATATGGCTGATCTATTTGAGGTTCTGGTCAATGGTGATCTCCACTCCCATGTAGATGCTGAAAGACTCCTAACCTGCTAATATCACTGAATGGTTAGACTTCCTCTCTTGTGAGTGATTGTCATTGCTTTGTGCTTTTGTGGTGTGAATGTTAGCTGTCAATTATCTGCCCATGCCTGAACATTGGCTCTTAATACATGCTTCATTTGGCTGAAATTTTTGCAAATGGAATTGAACTATGTGGAATTGTTTATAAGTGTTTCTCTTGATGTTGTGATAGTGTTTCGTTACAACAAAAGTTCCTCTGATCTGGCTCAGATAGGCAGAAATTTCAATTATCTAATTAAACTACAAAACTTTGTTAGACAAGAACAGAGCCAGCATTGAAATACTTCTCTAGGTAGGCATGGGTCCCTCTCACTGTAGCACGCATCCCGTTCTGTCGATCTGTGGTGCCGTTTGTGAATACCCCACTGGTGATGCCCCGAAAATCTACTCCAAAGCCTACCAAACCATTCTGCTTTTGTGCGCTTTCCACTGATACAGAATGCTGTAGTAAGCAGACCAATACATAGCACCAGCTCAATTGGCTGAATCCAAGCTAATCATCACTTGTCACTATTCTTCACGAGTCACACCTGTGTTCCTGTAACTTTCATGTTCCGACAGTTGTATTCCTGTAGTGTCATCCAAATTCCTGCCGTGAGTTCTATTGCGTTCAACAGTAGACATTCGACAAGCACAAAGATTAACCCTGCACAATGCATTCTGCCCTTTCTTCCCCGCCCCCTGCGGATGTCCTACCATATTATAAGCAAATTGGCAACTCTTAAGCAGAAAGCATAATGGCCATAGTAACAGCACAGTGCATTACAATAGTCCACCAACCTCCAGGTGCTCCAAAGGGCCATAAACTCCCTCCTGGAGTATAATAGTTATGGAACTGATATCCTACATTACATATCTTATCTGCTGACTGTGGGTTATGGTCAGCCTAAACTGTTATATTCTCTGTCTTATCAGGGATGTACAGTGGCATGTAAAAATTTGGGCATCCCTGGTCAAAATTTCTGTTACTGTGAATAGTTAAGTGAGTAGAAGATGAACTGATCTCCAAAAGTCATGAAGTTAAAGATGAAACATTCTTTTCAACATTTTAAGCAAGATTAGTGTATTATTTTTGTTTTGTACAATTTTAGAGTGAAAAAAAGGAAAGAGGCACCATGCAAAAGTTTGGGCACCCCAAGAGATTTGAGCTGTCAGATAACTTTTACCAAGGTCTCAGACCTTAATTAGCTTGTTAGGGCTATGGTTTGAGTTGTCGTTGGAAAGGCCAGGTGATGCAGATTTCAAAGCTTTATAAATACCCTGACTCTTCAAACCTTGTCCCAACAATCAGCAGCTATGGGCTCCTCTAAGCAGCTGCCTAGCACTCTGAAAATTAAAGTAAATGATGCCTAAAAAGCAGGAGAAAGCTATAAGAAGATAGCAAAGCGATTTCAGGTAGCCATTTCCTCAGCTTGTAATGTAATTAAGAAATGGCAGTTAACAGGAACGGTGGAGGTCAAGTTGAGGTCTGGAAGACCAAGAAAACTTTCCGAGAGAACTGCTCGTAGGATGCTAGAAAGTCAAATCAAAGCCCCGGTTTGACTGCAAAAGACCTTCAGGAAGAGTTAGCAGACACTGGAGTGGTGGTGCACTGTTCTACTGTGCAGCAACACCTGCACGAATATAACCTTCAAGGAAGAGTCATCAGAAAAAAACCTTTCCTGCATCCTCACCACAAAATTCAGCATCAGAAGTTTGCAAAGGAACATCTAAACAAGCCTGATGCATTTTGGAAATAAGTCCTGTGGACTGATGAAGTTAAAATAGAACATTTTGGCCGCAATGAGCAAAGGTATTTTTGGAGAAAAAAGGTGCAGAATTTAATGGAAAGAACACCTCTCCAACAGTTAAGTGGGGGGGCGGGGGATTGATCATGCTTTGGGCTTGTGTTGCAGCCAGTGGCATTTGGAACATTTCACTGGTAGAGGGAAGAATGAATCCAATTAAATACCAGCAAATTCTGGAAGCAAACATCACACCGTCTGTTTAAAAAAAAAAGCTGAAGATGAAAAGAGGATGGCTTCTACAACAGAATAATGATCCTAAACACTCCTCAAAATCCACAATGGACTACCTCAAGAGGCGCAAGCTGAAGGCTTTGCATGGCCCTCACAGTCCCCAAACTTAAACATCATCGAAGATCTATGGATAGACCTCAAAAGAGCAGTGCATGCAAGACGGCCCAAGAATCTCACAGAACTAGAAGCCTTTTGCAAGGAAGAATGGGTAAAAATCTCCCAAAAAGGAATTGAAAGAATCTTAGCTGGCTACAGAAGCGTTTACAAGCTGTGAAACTTGCCAAAGGGGGTGTTACAAAGTACTGACCATGCAGCGTGCCCAAACCTTTGCCTGCCGCTGTATGTATAAGCGTCCTGGCCAATAATGGAACAGGTGCCTCCTGCCTTTGCCAGAATATATTCCAATGCCAGTCTTTTTGGCTGAGGCCATCAGGGTGACCTGCCTTGATAACTGGGCAGTATCATACAGGGAGAGAGGCTATCCTCCAGAACTGATTGGTCTCTGTGATGCCTCTTTTGTGATGTTTTGATTTGTGGATCAGATGGTCGGCCAGATCATTAACGTGATACACGTCCAGCAGCCAGATCAGTGTGAGGGGAGTTAAGGGTGGTGTGGGAGCTGCAAACCTAGTACGTCTTTCAATGTGGGAAAGAAACCTGCCTCAAAAGGGTATAGTAATGCACTGACCTGTACCATTAGAATGCACAGAGGTACACATGATATTCCCCATCAGAATGGCAATGGCAATTATTCCTGGATCAGTGTTACATTTAACATTGGTATTTGTCTTTCCCTGACAAGTAGACACTTTGTCTTAATCAGACCCCTTCTTACAGTCCCATCAACTGCCTTACCTGACAAGTTCATAACAAATTCATTTCATGTCCAGTGTTTAGGGTCATTGAGGTACAGGGATCAGTGCTCCCGTGCTTGGTTGTGTTGGAATCCGGGAGCACACCCTACTCTTCAATATGTTCAGACAGTAAGTGTATTTGTATGACATTCTGAGGAAGATGTTAGTCGAAATCACCATCGCTGATGTGGTGAGGAGCAGCAGCAATGTCATGGTCATTTTTGCAATGTAGGGAAGCTTTTTTGTTAATCTTTGGGTGTTCATACACACCATTCCCTGTTGCTGCCCCTCACGGCACAATTTTCCCCCCCTCCAGTGGCCCGGTGGGTAGTTGTACCCATACTTTCCCTGACTCCTTTTCCAGTTCCACCACCTCTACTTTTGCCAAGTGTCACGATATTGGGGACAGTAGTTGGTCGTGATTTCAAGAACTAGAGTGTGTAGTGAGGAAGACGACTTTCCACCCTCTCCTTGCAATCATCACCATCAAACAAAATATCTTCAAACTAGGTATCCAGGTCACCAACCCATAAAATAAGAGCCTGGGCCTTCACTGGTCTGGTTGCCAATTAGCACTTTGGTACATTTCCTGCAGCTGGACCTTGGCCAGGTGATCTTGACACTCTTTTCCTCCATGTCCCAGCCCACATCTGCATCGATCGGGCTTCTGCCATGGTCATGCAGCACCGGTTCAATTCTTCCACCTCATGTTTAAGATTTCCTATTTTCTTCTCTTTCTGAGATATTGTCTTGTGTTGCTGTTTTCTGGTGGCTGCTACCAGCCCGGAAGCTCCTTGCTGGCTTCCTCTCTTACCAGGGAAACCTAACCCCTTCAGTACGGACACAAGATGGTGTCTCATCTTTAACCCTTGTGGTTGCAGCTTGTCCGTCCAATCCATCGGCACATCATAGTCCACCAGGAAATTGGCTAGGCTGCCAAACCCCGTATAGTTATCGGCTCAGTTATTGTTATTCTGGGTGGGTGAGGGCTTGGGGGTGTGGTCTTCCTCCTTACTCTTACTTCAAAACACTTTTGCAAACATTTATACTTCATGTTGCAACTGCCAGATCCTTTGCTGACTTCACCAAAATGTTTCATTACAACAAAAGGTTCTTAGTCTGCTCAGGTAGGCAAAAGGACACAATCTCCAATTATCTACTTGGAGCTCCAAAACCTTCATTTGGACAGAAAAGAGCAAATATTAAAATGCTTCTTCAGGTATATATGGGCCCTTTTAATGTAGCACATCTCCCTTTCTGTCAATCCATGGCATCATTCATGACTAGACCATTGGTGAGGCCCTGAAAATCTACCCATAAAACCCCTGATCCCTCAACTGCTATACCCTTTCCACTGATGTGGAATGTTGCAGTAAGAACACCAATACATAGTACCAGTTCAAATGACCAAATCAGAACTAATCATCACTTGTCACCATTCTTCACGAGTCCCAACCCTGTGTTCACCTAACTTTCATGTTCTCTTGGTTGTATTCCTATTGTGTAATCCAAACTCCAGTAGCGAATTCGATTGTGTTCAAGGCCACGGTGGCTGACCATTCAGCAAGTACAATGATTAACCATTTATAAAACAGATAGAGGACAGCTGATGATGCAGCAGAAGATGTTTGAGCTGAGAGCATACCTGAGGAACTTCTGCAGAAATGTCCAGTGACTTGGGTAATTGACCACCAGTAACTGGAATTGCCTTCCTTTCTGTGAAGTGTGCCTCCAGCTTTGGAACATTTTCTACTTCACTGTCTGTTGTCATCTTATCTGTATCCTTGATGACACGCAAAACACCAAGAGAGACAGCAGCTGCTGGAAATCTGGAGCAACACAAAATGCTGGAAGAACTTAGCAGTTTGGGCAGCATCTATGTAGAGAAATAAACAGTTGATATTTTGGCCTGAGATCCTTAAATGGAACTGAAAAGGAAGGGGGCAGAAGCTACAGTAACAAGGTGGGGGAGGGGAGTGGGAGGAGTAAAATCTGACAGGTGATATCAGCTGAGGGGGAAGGAGGGAGAAGATGTAAGAGACTTGGAGGTGATAAGTGGATGTGGTAAAGGGCTGAAGGAAGAATCTAATGGGGAGGTTAGTGAATAAAGAGATACAGGAGGGGAATCAGAGGGAGGAGATGGGCAGGTCATGAAGATGCGGAGGAGAAGAGAAGGGGTGAGAGGGTAACCAGAGTGGGAAATGGAATGAAGAGGAGAGGATGTTCAGGCCATTGGATTAGAAGCTATCCAGACAATGAGATTGTTGCTCCTTCAGTTTGGTAGTAGAGGTGGCCATGAACAGACATGTCAGTATAGGAATGGAAAGTCAAATAAAAATAGGTGGCCACCAGGGCAGATCCTGCCTTTTGTGGTAGATAATGAAGGTGCTTTATAGTAGTTCCCCAATCTGCATTGGGTCTCACTAATGTAGAGGCTGCCTCATCGGAGCCACTGGGTACAATAGTTGACCCCGTTAGACTCGCAAGTGAAGCATTGCCTCATCTAGAAGGACTGTTTGAGGTTCTGAATAGTGGTGGTGGAGGTGGTCTAGGGGCAGGTGTAGTGCTTTTCCAGCTTTGCAGGAGTAAAATCAGTGCGGAGGGACAAGTGGACAAGGGAGTCATGTATAGAATGATCTCTATGGAAAGCAGAGCAAAGGAAAGATGTTCCTAATGGGTAGGATCTTGTTGGAATTGGTGGAAGTTGTGGAAAATGATATCCTGGAAATGGAGGCTCATGTGGTGGTAGATAAGTACAAGGGAAACCCTGTTACGATGGTGGAAGGATTTGTTGAGGGTAGATGTGTGGAAATGGAGATGTTGCAGGTGAGGCCAGCATCGATGGTGGTAGAAAGGAATCCCGATTATAAGGTATGTCAGTCTCCAGAGTATGGGGGGGGGGGGAGCAGGGAGTGAGAGAGTGAGTGTGAGAGAGAGAGAGAGATTGAGAATGTGGAAAGACTTGTCAGATGGACCGGGTAAATTTGAGGGCCGGGTGGAAGTTGATGCATGGCTGCAGGAAGTAATACCATTGCAGTTGAGAAAGTGTTGCGGGAGCATTGGAACATGAACCACACCTTTGGTTTGGTGAACTTGGAGGCATTGAACCTGTAGGCAGTACTATTAACATAAGGCTGTAAGTCTTGCTTATCCCGATGACATCAATCCCACTAGGTTGTGGCAGAAGCTTCCCAAAAAAAGCTTAAAGAAAGCACATTAACTGGGGAACTTGATCTGGGACAGTAAATGAATGGTAAGGGAGTAGCTTGCACAAATTTTTAACCTGGATTCTGGTGTATTTGAGTTAGTATTATTATTGTAAAGGTTATTACCCTTGGGGCATCAACCTCCAATGCCATCTGGTGAAACGCGTACAATCTCTCAATTGAGATGAAAACAAAAGGGTTGTGTTAGTAACACGCTGGAGTACAAAAGCTAATGTGCTCACTTCTTGCTCTCTCACTCTCTATACAAAATCATTCTGTACCATTTTGAACAGCTGAATAATGAGTTGGTAAATTAATTTATTAACATCCCTGTTTAACAAATTAGCATTAGAGTGTTGGAATTAGGCCCATTATCCTGTAATGTGTGCATTGTTGGCATTTGCAGCTTAAAAGAACATAAATCATCTATCCTTTTATAGCACATTTTTACAGAAAGCACAAAGGAAACATTAGGCTTGTGACTAGTGGTGTGCTGCTGGGGTTTGTGCTGGTACCTTTGTTATTTATGTAAATGATGTGGATATGAACGTACGTGGCATGGTTAGTAAGTTTGCGGCTAATACTAAAATAGGTTGTACTATAGATAGAAAAGGTGGTTGTCAAAATTGCAAGGGAATCTTTATCACTTGGTAAATGGACTGAGGATTGGCAAATAGTTTTCAATTTAAATGTGTTAGTTTTGCATTTGGGAAGTTAAAACAGGGTAAAACTTGTACAGTGAATTTTTGGGCACTCGGGAGTGCTGAAAAGTACATGTGCTGTAACTAGTTTGCTGAAAGTTGTGTCACAGCTAGGTAAGGTGAGTAAAGTTTAACACTGGCCTTCAATCCAGGGTTGGGACATTACGTTGTAGTTGTAAAAGATGTTGGAGAGACTACACTTGCATATTGTGTACAGTTTTGGGCCCTGCTGTTGTAAGAAAGACACTTTTAAATTGAAAAGAGTGAGAGAAGATTTATGAGATTGCTTCCAGGATTCAAGCAAATGACTTGCAGGGAGTGATTGGACTGCGTCTTCGTTCCTTGGAATGCTGGAAATTGTGGGATGACTTTCCAGAGGTACATAAAGTCATGAAGGGTTTTTATAGGGTGAACACAGTCATTTTCCCCAAGGAAAGGCAACTACACACTGGAGGGCATAGGTTTTGTGGTGAGAGGTGAAAAATTTAAGACATCTTCACACAAAGATTGAGGCGAGTATGTGGATGGGTGGAGTTTGGAGAGACTTGGTCAAACATGGGCAAATTATCAGTGTGGGTGTGAATGAATTTGTCAAAAGGGCCTGTTATCATGTTGTACTACTCTGAGATTTTTTGCAAAATAAGCTTCGTTGTTCAGTTTCTGTACAAATTCTATTGGAAGTGGCCTTTGTCATACAGCAAAAAAGACTGGTCCTTCAAAGTTCAAGGTAATATATATTATCAGAGTACATACATGTCACCTCATACAATACTGAGATTATTCTTCTGCCGGCATACCTGACTGTAAACATCAGGAACTGTAACCTGTAAAGGAACTTTGCAAATGCAGATATAAAAAAAATAGCAATAAATAAGCATGAAATAGCAATGTAACTGAGTCCTTAAATGAGTGTAGCTATACCCTTTTGTTCAAAAGCCTGATGGTTGAGGGGTAGTTACCGTTCTTGAACCTGGTGGTGTGAGTCCTGATGCACCTGTACCTTCTACATGATGGCAGCAGTGAGAAAAGAGCCTGGTGAGGGTCTTTGATGGATGCTGCTTTTCTACGGCAATGTTTCACGTAGATGTGCTCACTGTGGAAAGATGGTGCCAGTGTACTTCGGCAGCTCAGAGGGCAGCAGGAATTTTTGCCAGTTTTCCTCCTCAGTGTGTCCGTGTTGACCATCAGCCACATATTTGCACTAATCCTTTAATCCGACTTCTATTCTCCCAAACATTCTCATCAACTGCCCCCTGATGATTCTTCTTATCAATACAGGAGCACCTTGAAGTGGTCAGTTAATCACCAGCCCTCATCTTTGGACGTGGGAGGTAACTGAAGTACAGTACCTGGATAAAACCCACACACTCGCTTAACATAGTACCACATGTTCCCAAATTGTGGAAATAATTCTGCAGTATTGCAAATAGAAATTGCCTAGAATATGATGTAGAAACATGAAAACTTTGAATGCACTGTCACTTGTATCATTAATACTTATCATTTGACTGTCTGTTTATCTTTACAGATAGTTCTACCCAGTGCCACTAGCTTAATGGTCAAGTGCTGTATGACAAAGCAGTATACAAGTGCTATTTGTTTTGGGCTTCCTTTTTTCTCTGGTATAATCTTTGCTGATTTGCATTTTTCATTTTTACACCTCAACACCCCCCTCCCTCAAGAAGAACTGCTCCTGTCATGTATCCTCCCCCACAGCTTTCTCATTCGTCTTGTTTTCTGCTGACACTTCTCTAGATTGAAAATTACAAATATTGCAAAAGTTGAATCTGCCTCCAATCTAATTTTTCATGTTTAGCAGAGACCGTAGGGCCGTGTGCAATGGAGCAATTCATCACATAACGTGAATAAATCGAGATTATGCCCAGATGCCTTCTGTAAGAGGGGGTTCTGTGCAGTTTATGAAGCAAGATTTTCAAATGAAGTGGATAAGCTGAAGTTCAGTGATTTACAGATGAGTCATTGTTGGTGGCAAAGTGATTAGTACAGGAGCATTAAATAGGAAATTAATTCTTTGTGTTTATATACTCAATAGAATGCAAATGTAAAATGTACTGAACCTTAATCAAGTACAGGTTATAGTGCTTTTTGTATTGGTACTTCATTACAAGACTGATTAAATGTTAATGAGGATGATGAGTTACAGTTTTGGAGAGTGACTTGAGAAGCTGTTTTTTTCAGTTAAACTGTGAAGACTAAATGTGACAAATCTTAAAAATTAGATGCTTAGAAGAGGAAAAAAATCTAATGTAGTGTTTGCACATTTATTGGGAGATGGTTCCCAGAAGTTAATGTTAGGATAATTGCGAAAGGAATCGAGGGGCAAATTGCAGTGTGAATGAGGTTTTTTTTTCTCCTGTAAATGAAGCTGACTGCAAATTATTTTGAAAAGAAAATTGATTGTTATTTGAAAGGAATATTCCAAGAGACTTAACTAATAAGGAAAATTACTGACAAAGGTTTGGTGGCTTCAGGATTGTTTTACTGATCCTACAAAGGTTGCAAACATGGGGGATGCACTTTTGTAAGTTTGGTTATCATCGATTTTCTCCTTCAAAGCTGAAACTTCTCACTCCTTGGAGGACAGAGCAAAGATCCCAAGATCTCCCTCTTGTAGGTTGTAGTGCATGTGCTTGTATGTTGACAGAAGATCGGATGCAATATAGCCATGGCTCCAATATTGTGTACACTGACAGGTGATAACTTGCAGTTCCTGAATGCCTTTCTTAAACCAAAAATTGACCAATTCACTGCTGACAATATGATGCATATTTTGTGCACCCTTTTGACCAGGTGAAAAGACTTCCAGTAGGCCTTGGTGCTTATTATTCACATCTAAAACGAGAGAGGGCAGGATACAATGAAAATCATGCCAAATAACACATAAAACCTAAAATAACAGTAACATATAGTAAAAGCAGGAATGATATGATAAATGCACAGCCTATATAAAGTAGAAATACTTTTCCACAATCATTACTGAACTGTTCTCCGTAGTGAAAATTTCGCACTAGCGCTCTCGGCAGAAAATCTCATGCAAGCGCTGTTGGCAAAAGCACAGCGCAAGCTATGAAGCTGCCAAATCATACCAAATAACACGTAAAAATACACAGCCTATATAAAGTAGAAATAACGTATGTACAGTGTAGTATCACTTACCGGTATTGGTTCAGCACTGAGCACACTGATGATGGTGTGTTAGACTGAGTTGTCGCAGGTTGGGTGGTGCACTGGCCCCCACCCTCCAGGCCACCGACAGATACCGAACCGCGAAGCATGCAGGGGTGCAGCGGTAGCCGGGAGGCACACAGCACATCTTTAAGAGAAAAGCTGAAATAAACATGCTAATTAATTAGATGCCGCCCGACACATAATTGTTGGCCCAGATCAGTGCCGATTTCCGATTGCATTGTCTCTGATCTGGGCCGACAATTATATGTCGGGCGGCACATAATTAATTAGCATGTTTATTTCTGCTTTTTTCTTAAAGATGTGCTGTGTGCCTCCCGTCTACTGCTGCATTCTCCATGAATCGGTACAGTATCTGTCTGTGGCCTGGGTGTTGGGGTGGTGGGACACTGGGGTGTCATCTCATCATCTGTTTCCATTAGAGCAGGCAGCTCATCATCGCCTATGACTGCCTGCCTCAATGTCGAAGGTCGAGGTTCGTCGTCTGCTGTGGCTGATGTGGAAGGCTTGCTTGACTGCTGAGCCTCGCGCATTTTTCTTTCGTACAGTTCTTTATAAGGACTCAAACCATCCTGCAAATATCCCCTAAACCTACGTACCCTTTCAAAATTAAAGTCGTACTTTATCATTGCAGTGAAAATCTCACGCAGTCACTTTCGGTCTGTTCGCTACTGCATTCGGTTTTGATTGTTATCCTTTCCTCTTCCAATTGCATCAGCTCGTCATCTATCAGTTGCTGGTCATGGAATGCCAAAACCTCTTCAACATCATGTTTGTCAGCTTCCACGAGCCAAACTCACTTAGTCCTTACTTGGTTCACCATGCTCAAAACGCTTAATTATGTCTAGTTTTACGCTAAGTGTAACACCCTTATGAGCTCTTTTAAGCTTTTCCAATACCTTAGAACTTATCTTGCAAATGGCTGCTCATAGGCATGTGTTTAAGCAGTGCTGGCGAGAATGCAGTTCCGAATCCGGGGAGAGCGGCTGCTTGGGGCGCGTGGTGCGCTGCCTTTTATCACGCACTGATTTTCCCCACGTGCCGCTTTTTTTTCCTGTAACAGTGAAAACACTTTCTGAAAGTGAAAACAGGGTACTAATGTAGGTCTTTCGTAACAGTGAGGTTTCGTGAAGCGAACGTTTGAAAAGCAGGGGACACCTGTATTAGATAGCATGGACTTATCATTACCATCAGTATAATGTTCATCCTTTGCCATCAAAAATTTCATTTTGGCAACAGATTTGTCCAGAGTCAGGAAAGTAAACTATAGTTACTTTATTTCTTGTTCCGAAGGTGCTTTGCTTAAATGTGGCTTCTTGATTTAAAATTGCAGCAGGATTGAACTCTCTTTCCCCTGGAATTGGGGCTGGAGACTGTTGCTGAACAGTTTCTAACTAGCGTCAAATGCGCGGACTTGTGTGGGCATTATAAACTACACCATGCTTACAGTGCAAAACTGCAGTGAATAGTTTTTAAATAGCATGTGTTTGTGTTCAAAAAGCAGCAATTTTTATCTCTGATGTTTGGTGAGAAATAAGTAGGAAGACAATTTCACTACTTCAAGTTAGTAAGTTAGGAGCTACAAAGAATTTGAAGGTGTCAACAATCATCATGCAGGATACAATGAAAATGAAGGTTTGGAATCAGAATCAGGTTTATTATCACTGGCATGTGATGTGAAATTTGTTAACTTAGCAGCAGTAGTTCAATGCAATACATAGTCTAGCAGAGAGAAAAAAAATAAAAAAACATAATACTGTAAATAAGTAAATCAATTACATATTGAATAGATTATTAAAATGTGCAAAAACAGAAATACTGTATATTAAAAAAGTGAGGTAGTCCATTTAGGAATCAGATGGCAGAGGGGAAGAAACTGTTCCTGAACCGCTGAGTGTGTGCCTTCAGGATTCTGTATCTCCTACCTGATGGTAACAGTAATAAAAGGGCATGCCCTGGGTGCTGGAGATCCTTAATAATGGACGCTGCCTTTCTGAGACACCACTCCCTAAAGATGTCCTGGGTACTTTGTAGGCTAGTGCCCAAGATGGAGCTGACTAGATTTACAACCTTCTGCAGCTTCTTTCAGTCCTGTGCCTTAGCCCCCCTATACCAGACAGTGATGCAGCCTGTCAGAATGCTCTCCACGGTACAACTATAGAAGATTTTGAGAGTATTTGTTGACATGCCAAATGGCTTCAAATTCCTAATAAAGTATAGCTGCTGTCTTACCTTCTTTATGACTACATCAATACACTGGGTCCAGGTTAGATCCTCAGAGATCTTGACGCCGAGGAACTTGAAGCTGCTCAGTCTATCCACTTCTGATCCCTCTATGAGGATTGGTATGTGTTTCTTCATCTTACTCTTCCTGAAGTCCACAATCAGCTCTTTCGTCTTAATGATGTTGAGTGCCAGGTTGTTGCTGCAACACCATTCCACTATTTGGCATATCTCACTCCTGTACAGCCTCTCGTCACCACCTGAGATTCTACCAAAAATGGTTGTATCATCAGCAAATTTGTAGATGGTGTTTGTGCTATGCCCAGCCACACAGTTATGTATATACAGAGAGTAGAGCAGTGGGCTAAGCACAAACCCCTGAGGTGTGCCAGTGTTGATCGTCGGCGAAGAGGATATGTTATCACCAATCCGCACAGGCTGTGGTCTTCCGGTTAGGAAGTCAAGGATCCAGTTGCAGAGGGAGGTACAGAGGCCCAGGTTCTGCACCTTCTCAATCAGGATTGTGGGAATGATGGTAGTAAATGCTGAGCTATAGCTGATGAACAGCATCCTGACGTAGGTGTTTGTGTTGTCCAGGTGGTCTAAAGCCGTGTGAAGAGTCATGGAGATTGCATCTGCCGTTGACTATCCAAAATTGTATGATGGCAGTTCATTACCTGCATTACGTTTCTGAGTTTGTTCATTTACAGTCAACCAAAAGAACATGGCTCTATAAGTCTCCGTCGATAACTATTAGGAACTAAAACAGTTATATAGTGGCGTAATAGTATTGGCAGTGTTTCTAGTTTGTTCTGTATTTCATTTAAATACATAATTTTTTACTCAATTGCAACTTTGTCTTTGTTATACTTTTTAATAACTATTACCATGAAACTTTGGCTAATTGGGGCAACCGCTTCATTGGGCCAAAAGGTACTGGTCCCCATGAGTCACAATTAACTGGAATCGGCTATACTGTCTTTTAATTTTGCAATCCAGGAAAATATTCTGACCTGTTCCTTCTAGTTTTCCACTGTTTGTAAATAATTATAACATTTGGCAATATTATGGCAGAATGTTTTTGAGGAGCTGTAACAATTTGCATTGTTGTATCACTACAGTTTACAAAGGCATAATCAAAATGATTTTGAGTATAGAGATCATGTGTAATATAGGCTTACATTAATAAGAAACTTAAGTGTTTGAGTGGAAAAGTTGAAGTTCCAAATGGACTTGTGATACAAGGGGTTTGCGCTGATGTTTTTGATCCAAAATGTGAAGCAGAGAAGTACCAGCACAGTCAAAATCCAAGGGCAGCTTGGTAATTTACTGTTTTCTGGTAAATTGAAATACTTCACAATTTAATTAAGCTAATTTTAAAATGCTGTTGAAGTATTTAATTTTTTTCATAGTTTTATATTTATATGAAATTGCCTTTTCTCTTGTAGGATGAAGAGGAAGAAATCAAACTGGAAATCAATATGTTGAAAAAATATTCTCACCACAGAAATATCGCAACCTACTATGGTGCTTTTATAAAGAAAAGTCCTCCAGGACACGATGATCAACTCTGGGTAAGAAAAATATAATATGTTTTACATTGTGTGCAGGGACTGTGTATTTTCATATAGAATGAATTGCTTTGAAGTATGCAGTAGTTGGCTGGTTATTGAATTTTCTACAAAACTTTATCCCATCATTTTCATTATTTTGCAAATAACAAAGTAATAACAGTTTTAACATACTGATATTTGCTGTAAATATTCAATTTGCTGAGAAGATTAAGGTTCAATGGTTCAATTTAATATCAGAGAATATATACAGTATACAACCTGAAATTCTTACTCTTCCCAGACATCCATGAAATAGAAAAAACCTAAAGAATGAATCACAGATGTTAGAGCCCCGAAGCTCCTCCTTCCCAACCCATACACAAGGAGCAGCAAGAGCATCAGCCCTCCCCCACTTCCCCCCCTTCCCCCTCCCCATTTGCTCCAGAAAAAGAACTGATTTCCACCCCCCCCCCCCACTGCACCACCCCACTATGCAAGCAATAGTAAAGCCCCCCAAACAGCCCATGGTCCATTTTTCTTCTGGTTACCTTCGCCTCCAATTGAGGGCAAGAAAGAAGCTTACTTAAGGTTTAGGAAGCAAGGGACAGACAGGGCTCTTGAGATTTAGGAGGTAGCCAGGAAGAAGCTTAAGAAAGGACTTAGGAAAGCTAGAAGGGACACAAGAAAGCTTGGGCGAGTATGATTAAGGAAAACCCAAGGGGGTTCTACACATTCATGAGTGAAAGTGGGATTAATCAGGGATAAAAAAAGAAACATATACGTGGAGTCAGAGTAAGTAGAGATGTCCTTCAGTATTCACCTGTGAAAGAGACTTGGACCAATGTGAGCTCAGTTGGAACAGGCTAATATGCTCGATCATCTTGATATAATGAAAAAGAATGTGCTGGAACTTTTCATAGGCAAGTCCCTGGAGCCAGAAAGGGTGTACCCTAAATTATTACAGGAAGCAAGGGAAGAGATTGCTGTGCCTTTGGCAAGGATCTTTGCATCCTCACCAGCCACAGGAGGAGTTTCAGAAGATTGGAAGTTGGCAAATATTCCTTTGTTCAAGGAAGGGTAATTGGGATAAACCTGGGAATTATAGACCAGAGAGTCTTGCATCTGTGGTGGCAATCAGAGGTTCTTAGAGACAGATCCTTAGAGCATTTGGAGAAGCATAGTCTGATTAGGGATAGTCAGCATGGCTTTGTGAGGGGCAGCTTGTGCCTTATAAGCTTGATTGAATTCATGGATCCAGGGAAGCTTGGCCACGTAAATGCTGAATTGGCTTGCCCACATAAGACAGGAAGGCACTAGATAGAGCATATTCTGCCTTGAGGTCAGTGACTGGTGGTGTTCTGCAGGGATCTGTTCTGGGATCCTGCTCTTCCTGATTTTTTTTTGGATGGGGAAGTGGAAGAGTGGGTTAATAATTATGCAGATGGCAGGAATGTTGGTGCTGCTGTGGTTCAAGTAGAATGTTGTTGTAAGACACAATGGGACATGATAGGGTGCAGAGCAGGGCTGAGAAGTGATAAATGGAGTTTAATCTGGGAAAGTGTGAAGTAATTCATTTGGTAGGTGGAAATAAAGGCAGAACACAGGGGTAAAGGTGGGATTTTTTGAAGTGTGGTGGAACAGGGGGATCTTGGAATCTCTCAAAGTTGGCCTGCAAGTTGCTTGGTTATGGTCTGTTAGTTTGGGGACTGGGTTAACGAGCCACAAGGTAATGTGCAGCTCTATAAGACTCTGATTAGACCACTCTCGGAGTGTTTTGTTGAATCCTGGTTGCCTCACCATTGCAAGGACGTGGAAGCTTTAGAAAGGATGCAGAGATGATATATTGGTGTGATACCTGGATTAGAGAGCATGCCTTATGAGAAAAGATTGGGCAAGATAGAATGTTTCTCCTTGGAGCAAAGGAGGGTGGCTGGTAACTTGGTGGTTTGTTCGATAAGAGTCACAACTAGGGTGAGCTGACAGCCCCATTTTTCCAGGGCAGAAATGGTTAATATGATTGGAGGAAAAGTATAGGGGAGATGTGAGAGGTAGGATTTTAATTAGTGTGGTGAGCGTGCAGAAGACACTGCCGGGGTGATGGTAGAGGATTGTACACTAGGGACATTTAAGAGACCCTTAGATAGGCACATGGATGAAAGAAAAATGGTCTATGTGGGAGGGTAGCATTAAATTGATCTTGGGAGTAAGTTAAAAAGTTGGCACAACATCTCAGGCCAAAGGGCTTGTTTTGTGCTGTACTGTTCTATGTTTTGTTTCTCTTTCATAGAGGGATAATAGAAACTTAGTAAGATAATAGTAAAATATTTAGAAGGTAATAATTTAATTTACAAGGTTTATTTATTTTTTGAGATACAGTGCAGAGTAGGCTCTTCTGGCCCTTGAAGCCATGCTGCCCAGCAATCCCCTGATTTAGTCCTGACCCAATCACGAGACAGTTTACAATGACCAATTAACCTACCAACCAGTATATCTTTGGACTGTGGGAGGAAGCCGAAACGCCTGGAGCAAACCCATCAGGCGGGAATTGAGCCAGGGTCACCTGTGCTAGAAAGCATTCTGCTGACCTTGTGCCTAGAAACCGTGCCTCTACTTTACTGACACAAAATTAAGTTTTGCTTTATTATGTGGATTGGGAAATATTTATTTCTCACTGCACAAATATATCTGAAATACTAAGTTCAAGACATTCTGTCACCAGTAAGATGAACAATTTTTATAGATGACTCTGCATCTACCAATTAATATCTTGCTACAACAGCCTCATATTCAGAATCGGCAAGATCAAAGAACTGACAGTGAACATCAGGAAGGGGAAGTTGGGAGAACGTACTCTTATATAGTCTGAGCTGAAGATAGATGTTTAACCATATAACAATTACAGCATGGAAACAGGCCATCTCGGCCCTTCTAGTCTGTACCGAACGCTTACTCTCACCTAGTCCCACCGACCTGCACTTAGCCCATAACCCTCCATTCCTTTCCTGTCCATATAGCTATCCAATTTTACTTTAAATGACAATATCGAACCTGCCTCTACCACTTCTGCTGGAAGCTCGATCCACATAGCTACCACTCTCTGAGTAAAGAAGTTTCCCCTGTGTTACCCCTAAACTTTTGCCCCATAACGTTCAACTCATGTCCTCTTGTTTGAATCTCCCTTACTCTCAATGGAAAAAAGCTTATCCATATCAACTCTATCTATCCCCCTCATAACTTTAAATACCTTAATCAAGTTCCCCCTCAACCATCTACGCTCCAAAGAATAAAGACCCAACTTGTTCAACCTTTCTCTGTAACTTAGGTGCTGTAACCCAGGTAACATTCTAGTAAATCTTCTCTGTATTCTGTCTATTTTGTTGACATCTTTCCTATAATTCGGTGACCAGAACTGTACTCAATACTCTAAATTTGGCCTTACCAATGCCTTGTACAATTTTAACATTACATCCCGACTCCTATACTCAATGCTCTAATTTATAAAGGCCAGCATACCAAAAGCTTTCTTCAACACCCTATCCACATGAGATTCCACCTTCAGGGAACTATGCACCATTATTCCTAGATCCCTCTGTTCTACTGCATTCTTCAATGCCCTACCATTTACCATGTATGCTTTCTTGTTACTACCATCAGGGAGGGAGTGTAGTATTCTGAAGACCCCTACTCAACAATTTAGGAACAGCTTCTTCCCCTCCACCATCAATGTTCTGAACAGGTCATGAATACCACTTTGCTGCTCATTTTGCACTGTTTAGTTTGTAAGTTATAGTAACTTTTGTCTTTGCACTGTGCTGCAGAACAACAAATTTCTTGACATGAAAGTTAGTGATAGTAAACCTAATTCTCATATAAATTCTGGTCAATGTTCATCCAGTCATTTATTTGAGCGAATGGACATTTTTTTTCTTGACATATTTGAACAACATAACGCAGTTATGTGAAACATTGTTTCCTTTAAACTTGATAGTGTTGCATGTTTGTAGCAAAGAGAACAATCTGGCTTGGCCTGTTTCATCAGCATCGTAGATAACATCTGCACAATATTGTTGAAGCAAGTTAATCCGCACTACCTTTCTCGCCATGTGCTTTCTTGAATTTAATGTGGAACCTATATTTCCATTGAGACAACCAACCATCTGTGCTTTAAAATCTGTGACCTGGCTTTTTAGCTTGTTCCTCTGACATTTTTAGCATTGGCCCACTGACATGCACACCTCGTACAGTTACAATGGAAAAGACCGAGGGCTTCTTCAACATCTGGATACTTAACTTCACTCCTTTCATTTCTGGGATGTTCCCTGTTGTCCCCGCGTAATTTCCATTCTTCTCACGGTTTATCTTGCTGATGTATCAAGCATGTAGTTGTAGATCTCTGCCAGCTACGATGTGTGGTGTTAAGCAGGTGACTTTTAATTTGGTCCAGTAGGATCACTTTTTCTGCTCGTGACAAATCTTTCTGACGCATCTTGGCAAAGGTCTCAATTTTTAAAAAAAAGTAAATCATCAAAGATTACTGCTTTCTGAATTGGCATCATCGGCCCAAATGGATAACATATCAATTGCACATGCAGTTGTTCACTCGGTAAGCCGGATTAGTATCTAACAGCCACACAAATGCTCGTGACTGACAGTCTCCTGCCCCAATTAAGTGGCATTATCTCAAATAAACTGAGGAAATCCCAGCTATTTTCTCAATTTGTTTTTGTTCTTTAAGAGTTTTCCCAAATAAGTGGCTGTAATGTTCTTAAGATTTTATTGAGGAAATTTATTTACAGCATTGTGATGTCGTTCCAGGCAAAAGCCTCTTTTAAGCATTTCATTTAAATATATATCTTCATTCAAATCTGCATAAGCAATGGTGGAACAAGTAATTTTCTATGTGGGTTTGGGTGAGGAAATAACCATGCATTTCGATAACACTTGATATTTTTAAGTATCAGAAGATTTTTTTTTAATATATACATATTTTAACAGAGGAGTCCCTAGCATGATTGTGTGGTGACCGTGACAACAATAAACCCAGTTCTTTGCTGGATAGTTGGTAGAACATCATCCTGGAGAGTGAATGGCTCCTCATAGAAATAAATAGATTCTTGTTTCACAAGAAGCAAGAGCGCCTTAGATAAACAGAAATGTGGCATCTTGGTTACAATTCTAGCAGCCGCGATGGGTTGAGTGATTTACTCTCTCTCCTTTATTTGTATGGTAGATTATGTGAACAAGTCCCACAGTCAACCTTGGCAAACGTCTTCTCAGTTAAGACAAGATTGCCACCAATAAATCAAACTGGCGTTTACTTATAAAAATGATTACAGGTGTGTCTATCCTCTGCATTTAGTTAAATTATATAGTACATGAATTGAGAGCTATAATCATGAAACATCTGAGGAAGAAAGTAGTGTAGACTAATTCATTATCAATTGCCATGTGAGCTCCATTCATTTGAAGCCTTTCCCCATATGCTACACCATATGCTGTGGTATCAAAGTAGATCCATTCCTAATGGCATAGACATAATATTCTCTTCAAAAGTCAACAAACATTTTTCTTTTAACTTTAAGTTGATCTTTCTATAATTACTTCTGGTCAAAAATAATAGTGACCATATGAAATTTTTAGATCTAAATTTTACCTGTGAATGTCAGAATGTCATTACCTGTTGTCAAGTAAAGTTTTTTTTTGTGGAGAGTTTGTATAAAGTCATTCCTATTTTAAATAAAGCAGTGCATTGATCTTGAAGTAAAGTGAAATATAGTACTTTTTAATGGTTTGAGTTGTGTGGTTAACAATTGTTATGATGGAGCTATGAGATTGAAATAAGATCTTAATTGACACAATTGAAGTCAGTTGCTGTAATTTTTCTAAAACTTTTTTTTTCCCCAATAGCTTGTAATGGAGTTTTGTGGTGCAGGATCCATTACCGACTTAGTGAAAAACACAAAAGGAAATTCCCTGAAGGAAGACTGGATTGCATACATCTGTAGAGAGATCCTTCGGGTGAGCATAGATTTTTGAACAAAGTCCAAAGCTGGTTGTTTTGCAGGTGTTTATGATCAAAGTGGAAGAGCATAACTTATCCAAGCAAGGAAAAATCCATTACGATTGCATAAATGTGGATTTAGTATCAACAGGTCCTTTAGAGATTCTGTTTCAGCACTTTGGTCTGGCCTCCATTCAACTTTTATGGAAGTTGAATTTGAAGTTTTACTAACAGATTAACAACCTAATCTTAAAGACCTTTTTTTTTATTGATAAATGGTTAAAATAAAATTCTTCATTTAAAAAATAGTGTTCGTATTATGTAGACCATTTAATTTTGTTTGGTTTCTTTTGAATTAAAGTAACCTGATAAAATTACTTTCCAAGCTCTCTTGTTCACAAGAGCTTTTTTTTTGGAATAAGCATCAGCTGTCTGGGTAGCTGCCATTTTTGCTGCCCTTCAGACCTCAAAATGTGTTTAAAATATAGAAGTATTCCAGACATCACACAAGATCTGATTTGTTTCCTTTCATGGCTGCTGTGGTCTGTTCAGAATTGTATCATTTCTGCTACTTTTGTAAGCAAAACAAGAAGACAGGTTCAGCTGAAAAAAATATCCAGTGCCTCAGATTAATGTGGAATGATATATCCTTCCCTAACTGAGTCCCAGATTTTTATGCTATAAGTTACATGACTCGGGCTGCCCTAATTGCAATTTTTGGATTTTACGCTGTGTCATTTAGATAGAAGTGCTAAGTTCTTTTTCTATCTCCTGCCTATTTTTCAAGTTATTTTCTTGTTAGTTTATTGTTATTTTGGCTTAATTGTGTAATTGATTCAGGTTCTTAAAAATGTTAATATACAAAGATTATGAAATAGGCAATGAATCTGTAAGCAAATGCAAGCGTAGATGTTAGATTTTTTTCCCCTTTTGCATTGATCTCATTTAGCGAAAATACATATCATACTTACATTTGTTTAATTTGTTTTTAGGGGTTGTCACATCTTCATGTCCATCACGTAATTCATCGTGATATCAAAGGCCAGAATGTATTGCTGACAGAAAATGCTGAAGTGAAGCTGGGTATGTAATTAATATTGGAAAGCCAGAGACTGCATTTTAAATGGTGGTTCCATATCTGACAGGGAAAGCAATTAAATTCACTTCCAATAAGAAAAAAAATCTTTATGTACATACTTGCCAAGAGCTGGTTAAGTTCAAGATTCAAGGCAAGAAGATGGCAACTTCAGTGTTTGCCATAATGTGCTTGAGTTTTTAATTAGGTTGGCCCAAAGTTAAATTCTATGATAGTATACAGTATTGTGCAAAATTCTTAGGCATGTTCGTCAACATGGAGTGGAAAGAGAGTTTGTAAATCTGAGGGGAGCAAGGGATGTTGGAAATGGCAAGGGTCGAACACCACAGGAGGGGCATGAGACAAATGACAGGAGCAGCACCAGGGTGGGGGATGGGACAAATGACAGGAGCAGCACCAAGGTGGGGGATGGGACAAATGACAGGAACAGCACCAGGGTGGGGGATGGGACAAATGGCAGGAGCAGCACCAGGGTGGGGGATGGGACAAATGGCAGGAGCAGCACCAGGGTGGGGGATGGGACAAATGGCAGTGGAGCAGCACCAGGGTGGGGGATGGGACAAATGACAGGAGCAGCACCAGGGTGAGGGATGGGACAAATGACAGGAGCAGCACCAGGGTGGGGGATGGGACAAATGGCAGTGGAGCAGCACCAGGGTGGGGGATGGGACAAATGACAGGAGCAGCACCAGGGTGGGGGATGGGACAAATGGCAGTGGAGCAGCACCAGGGTTGGGGGGGTGGGTATGGGTGTAGACATACCCAGCCCTGAGACATCAGGCAAGGTAATTTGATTCCAAACAGTTGGTTTATTGATCATTATAGAATGTCTCTCCAGTGCTTCCTACTCCCTCCCCTGTTCCTTCCCCTTTTCCCAACCATGATTCCCCTCTCCCTGTCCCCTTTCTACTCTCAGTGCACAATAGTGACCCATGTCAAATCTAGGTTTGTCATCACTCACATGGCATGCAATTTGTTTTTTTTTGTGGCAGCAGTACAGTGCAATACATGAAATTACTACAGTACTATGCTAAAGTTTTGGGCACTAGACGTATCTAAGTTTTGTGTGTAATGAATAATATGTAACTGCTAGATTGGTCTTATGTGTGTGTCTTAATTTTGCTGGCTGGTAATGAAGAGAGTATAGCAATAATTTCTTAAAATTGTACAAATAAATTAGAATTGTTTACTACTTAGAGATACTCTCATGCTTTTTAAAATTTGATGAAGATAGCAATAGTTCTCCATGTCTAAGAATATCTGTGAATTGAAGTTATTCAATGCCCTTTCAAGAAATTTCACTTCTAGTGGTGAAGCAAAATTGCCATTGGGAACTCTGGTCATCACTTTCACTGCCAATTATGACTATTTGGGTTCCCTGTCTGCAAAGTCCTAATTTCAAAGGAAAACTTTAAGTGTCCACCGACTCTTCAAAAACTAGCTTATGTACTGTGTTCACTATCTAGTAAAAGATTTCCAAATTACAAATGATTTCTAAAATGCAAAACACAGGTAAAATTCATATAAGTTGTTAAGACATACCAATGAGTTGCAGACAAATGAGTTGTCTCTCATAGAAATCGAAGGCAGCGGAATGGATTTTATTTTCTCCATCTTTCTGTCTTTCTTCTTTATGTTCCTTGACCATTCCTTACTGGCCTGACTGCTGTCTTGCATTTATACTGTGTTTTTGCAACTTGGCTGATTTTTGTTTTTTGCCATGTGATATTTTTTCACATAACTTTTCACACAGGTGGTCTAAAAGCTCTGGGGATGGGTATCCCAGATACCCAAAGTTAATGCTTGAATGCTGACTCTTTGAGTAAGCAAACTTTTCACCATTAATAATATCATCTTTTTGAAATGCTAAGTGATGGTTTCAATCTGCTCTGCAAACTTCCTTGAACCTGAATGCGGCCAACATTCTCTAGTTTGATACAGGCCAATTAATATAACCCCAGTGTCTTACACTGCATCTCTTGAGCAAATATACTCGTGCTGTGGGCCAACAATCTGCTCTATGGACAGTGCTGTTTGTTTGCAAAGCTGTCCTTTTAACTTCAGTCTGATTATTAGTTGATATTTACAGTAAGAACTGAAGACTGGCTCTCTTCTAAATATTCAAAGTAAATTTATTATCAAAGTACTTATACAGTCCTGAGATCCATTTTCTTGTGGGCATACTCAATAAATCATAATAGAAAAATAACCATAAAAGAATCAGTGAAAGACTGCACCAACTTGGACTTAAAACCAAAGGCAATAAACTGCAAATACAAAGAAAGAAATGAAAATAAATAGGATAGGCAATAAGTATCAAGAATGAGATGAATAGTCCTTGAAGGTGAGTCCATAGGTTGTGGGAACATTTCAATGATGGGGCAAGTGGAGTTGAGTGAAGTTACTCCCTTTGGTTCAAGAGCCTGATGATTGAGGGCTAATAACTAACTATTCCTGAATCTAGTGGTCTGAGTCCTGACGGTCCTATAACTTCCTGATGGCAACAGTGAGAAGGAGCACGTCCTGGGCAGTGGGGCTCTCTGATGCATGCTGCTTTCCTGTGACAATAATTCATGTAGATGTGCTCAAAAGTTGGGAGTGCTTTACCCATATCCACTACTTTTTGTTGGATTTTCCATTCAAGGGCATCGGTATATCCATACCAGGCTGCAATGCAGCTGGTCAATATACTCACCACTACAGATCTACAGAAGTTTGTCAAAGTTTTAGATGTCATGCTGATTCTTCGCAAACTCCTCAGGAAGTAGAGGTGCTGCTATACTTCATAATTGCCCTTGTGTGCTGGGCCCAGGACAAGTCCTCCGAAATAATAACACTGAGGAATTTAAAGTTGCTGATGCTCTCCGCCTCCAGTCCTCTGAATACTGGCTGATTAGACCTCTGGTTTGCTTCTCCTGAAGTCAATTATCAGCTTTTTGTTCTGGCAGACATTGAGTAAGAGTTTGTTGGGATGGCACCACTCAGCCAGATTTTTAATCTCCCTACTGTATGCTAATTCATCACCACCTTTGATTGGCCAACAACAGCAGTGCTATCAGCATACTGGAATATGAGGTTGAAGCTATGTTTAGCCACACAGTCATAAGTGTAAAGCGACCAGAGCAGGGGGCTAAGCACACAGCCTTGTGTTGCACCTGTGCGGTTGGAGATCATGGAGGAGATGTTGTCAATCCAAACTCACTGGGATCTGCAAGTGAGGAAATCGAAGATCCAATTGCACAAGAAGCTATTGAGGCCAAGGTCTTGGAGCTTATTGGTTAGGTTTGAGTGGCTGATGGTATTAATTGTTGAGCTTTAGCCAATAAAGAGCATCCTGATGTATATGTTTTTGCTGTCCAGATGTTGCAGGGTTGAGTAAAGAGACCATGAGATGGCATCTGCTGTGGACTTGTTGCTCTATTAGGCAAACTGGAGTGTATCCAAGTCACTGTGCAGGCAGGAGTTAATATGCTTCATCACCAAACTCTCAAAACATTTCATTGCTGTGATTGTAAGTGCTACTGGATGATAGTTGTTGAGGCAGGATACCACATTCTTCTTAGATACTTGTATAATTGAAACCTGCTTGACGCAGTTGGGTATTTCAGACTGCTGAAGTGAGAGTTTAAAGATCTCCGTGGACTCTCCAGCCAGTTGATCAGCACAGGACAAAAAGCTGAACAAAGAACATTGGAAGTTTGACATTCGCATAAACATCTTTCCTCTCCAGAAGTGTCAGCAGCTATAAGAATGTTGAGTTTGGCAAAAAGTACCCCGGCCCTCAACAGTGAATATCCAAAATAAAACAGATATTTTATTTCAATGATAAACATTTAAATTCAGGCAAATAACTCTTAACACACATTTAACATTCACAGAGGATTTCTAATTTATTAATGATTTCTGAATTACGAAAGATTTACAATCTACAAAGGATTTCCAAACACTGGAACAATTCTTACAAACTAGAAGAACATGCCAAGGAGTTGCAATGGAACAAGTTGTCCGTCACAGAAACCGAAGGTGGCGGAATGAATTCCCGTCTTCTTTCTGTATCTCCCGTCTTTCTGACATTCTCCTTGTCATTTCAAACCATGCAAAACAATGGGGTGATATCACTCAGCATATTAAACATGGTTACAAGTTGCGATATTTATGTACTAACCCCTTGAGTACATAAATATCGCAACTTGTAACCATGTTTAATATGCTGAGTGATATCACCCCATTGTTTTGCATTTGTCTGATAGAGACAAGTCTCCTTCTCACTTTACTTTGTAAAGCTATGCCTTCAACTTCAAACTAATTGCTACTTACTACATACATTAAGAACTGGGGTCTGTTTGTTTACAATAAAAAACTGAGCAAAGAATATTTGTTAAAAGTTTAATTTTATCACCAACAACATTGACTCTTTAGAAAGGTCATGCAGCTGTGCTTAGCAATAAGCAATAACCCTGGAAAGTGAACATCCGTAACAAACAAAGTGATCAATAGCACAAAAGATAAAATCAATCATTTATTAATTACATTGAAAGGATGATATATTTTATGTATTTAAAGGATGGAGAAAAAGTAACAGATTTCTACTTTGAATTGTCATATAAATTATTTGGTATTATGAAACTTGTTTTTAATCAGTTAGACTTGTTGCAATGTTGTTTTTTCAAAGCAAGATTAATCTGGAACCATGTCCACAAAAGAAATATTTCATTGGCTCTGAAATTTACACTCATGTTGAATTTTATTGTGACAAGTGTTCTCCATGCTTTGTAAATGAAAATGAGAATTAGATTTTATGATCTGGATGCTTCCAAACTGTTTATATTCTGAGTTTTCTCCCCAAATTAGCTTTAAAGATTTATTTACAAAAACATTAACTGTTGTGGGTTTTCGTTATTTATGTCACAATTTGTAATTGCTCAGTTGAAGGGAATTAAACTGCATGCATTTAAATTGCAATAGTTTCCGAGGGATTCTTCTAATTATCCATGATATCTTGGGTTACTTCAAAGCTGAAGTGGAACGAAACATTTTAAAGTCAAAATAAATTTATTATCAAATTATGTATCTGTCACCATAAAATACCCTGAGATTCATTTTCTTCTGGGTATTCACAGTAAATACAAAGAAACAAACAACCACTCTGCAACTGGCAACAAATTGTACAAATATAAAAAAAGTAAAAAGTGCACCTCCTCTCCGATAGCAGCATTGAGAAGAGAACGTGATCTGGATGGTGGTGGCCCTTGATGATGGATGCTGCTTTACTGTGACAGCACTCCATGTAGATGTGCTCAGTGTTGGGGATGGCTTTACCAGTGATAGACTAGGTTGTACGCTTTTCCATTCAAGGACATGGGTGTTTCTATACCCGGCCATGATGCAACCAATCAGTACACTTTCTCCGTGTCTTTAAAGTTCATCAAAGTTTTAGATGACGTGCTAAATCATCTTTTTAAAAAAAAGTAAAGGCACTGCCATGCCTTCTTTGTAATGGCACTTGTGTTGCACCCAGGACAGATCCCCTGAAATGATAACAGCAAGGAATTTGAAGTTGCTGACCCTCCCCACCTCTGATGAGGACTGGCATATGGATGTCTGGTTTCCTCTTCCTCCAATCATCAGTTCTTTGGTTTTGCTGACTTTAAGAGGTTATTGCTGTGGCACCACTCAGCCAGACTTTCAATCCACCTTTGATTTAGTCAGCAACAATGATGTCATCAGCAAATTTAAATATGGCATTGGTGCAGTGACTTAGCCACCCAGTCATAAATGTACATCATGTAGAGACTTGTGGTGCAACTGTGCTGATAGTGATTGTGGAGGAGATGTTGCCAATATGAACTGACTGGGCTGCAGGTGAGAAAATCCAGCTGCTCAAGGAGGTATTGAGGCCTAGGTCCTGGAGCTTATTGGTTAGATCTGAGGGCATGATAGTGACATCCTTTATGTACTACTTCCTATAGATGCTGCCTGGCCTGCTGCATTCCACCAGCATTTTGTGTGTGTTGCTTGAATTTCCACCATTGTTTGCGTGGTAATTAAACCCATTGATTTCATATTGTAAAGTAGAATTTCTCACTTTTTTTGTACTTAAATCTCAGTGTTTGAGAGGCCTTAATATAAGCGCATGAATAGGTAGGAAATTGAGGGGCACAGATCATGTGCATGCAGCTGTGTAGTTTAAGTTGATAGACTGGTCACCGATGTTCCCTCTAAGCTGTGCACGTGTGTGTGCGCACATGTTTTTCAACCAGCACACAAAGAAATTAAGGTGCGCACAAAAGGTTAGTTACATAAAATAATGTAGTAATTAATAATTATACTTATTGAAAATGATCTCCTAGCTAAATGTTTCTGTTAACTAGTTAGTCAGTTTTTCAAATACCACAACGCATGTCACTAATTTATGTCACCTCACCTCTCCTGTTCCGGTTTGTACAGCTGTATTACGGCGGCAGCCATCTTTAGCGGACAGTGTTAATATCATAAAGTTAAAGTTTTGCTAAGCTAACAACGTGAAGAAAACATCACAGTTCGCTGTTGACTTTTATAAATAGTCTTTGTGTTCATTTAGAAGAAAGGTTTCCTGAAGATGAGGTACAAGAATGGTCAGCTTTTGATTTCTCCGCAATTGCAGATTGTGACTTCACATTTGGCAATGAACAAGCTAATGCCATATGTCTAAAATATCATGATTTTCTAGCTGAAAATACTGTAATTAATAATTTTAAATTTTTCATGCAAGAAAAAATTAAATCCAATCTGATTTCAAACTTTGCTCAAATGGTGGCATTTGTACTTCAAAATGAACAGTTTTGTGACCTTGCACAGTTGATGGACATTGGGAGAACCTTTCTTGAGTCTAGTGTGGACTGTGAACGAGGTTTTAGCCTAATGAATCAGCTCAAGAACAAGCTGAGAAACTGTTTAGGTGAATGTCATTTGGATATGTTAACGAGGATCAAAAGCTATCAATTGGATGGAAGTTCTGTTAGTCTAGATAGAGTTTACAAAGAATGGGTAAATGCCAAAGGCAGGAGAGAGAAAAAATAACTGAGTGACTTAAATATGTATGTTATTTTGTTGTTATTCTGTGCAGTTTTATGTCAAATATTTTGTAAACCTACATAAATTATGCCATGCGTGCATTCAGTGTGCACGTACTTTTGTCACAGGAAAAAAATTTGCACAACTTAAGATTTTTGCGCACTCTGACTACTGAAACTTAGAGGGAACATTGTTGGTCAGCACAGATGATGTGGTCTGAAAGAGTTGTTCTTGCTCTTTATTGTTTAATAAATATCCTGGTTGTTAACGCTCATTGTATTCTCCCCACATGGTCACCACTTTCCCTGAATTTTTCTTTACAGTTGATTTTGGTGTTAGTGCACAATTGGACAGAACTGTTGGCAGAAGGAATACATTCATTGGAACACCCTACTGGATGGCACCAGAAGTCATTGCTTGTGATGAGAATCCAGATGCAACATACGATTACAGAGTAAGATGTTGGATTTCATCATTTGGTTAACTTCTATTGTCTTCCTTGGATTCGGTTAAAATTCATATTCCTCCAGTTCATTAACCAAACATTTAGAAAAAGACTAAAACAAGGTAACATTTTGTGCAGCCTATGATCCTTTTATTTGCAGCTAACAGGCGATGGAGAATATCTTTTGTGTCATGGTGAATCATCAGCTGAATACCAAAAATGATATTAAAAATGGGTTTGCTTTGTCTTTTTGCCCAAAGTAAGGAATGAAGGAAATGAAATTAGAATAAAAATGGATGCAGTTTTTCCCCCCTGTAATGCCCTAACACCATTCTTACCCATTGGTCAGTGAATATTGGATATGCTCCAGAAGTTTGAGAATTGGTCATATTACATACGGGCCTTGGTAAACATTTCCAGTAAAGGTTGTTTCAGCATCAGGACAAAGGGCAATTCACTTCTGATTTAATCCCATGCAGAGTTTTGACCCTGAAATGTTGATAATTTCATCCCATACCCCTCCCCAAACCCCTCAGATGCTGCTTCAATGGCTGAATTTCTTAATATTCCAGGATCAGAAGTTTCTTGCAACTTTCATTTAATCCTGTTTGCATGCATTCATCTCTGTGGGGAAACAAATATGATAGGGGACAGATAATCTATTTTTACCCCTGTTCTCTGAAAACTATCCAGACAAATGAATTGGATTTAATGTTTTAATGTACCTAGGCTTTCACTGGAAAAATAAAACATCCAAAACTCTGCTGCCTGTGTCCGGAGCCATTTGAAATTCTCCCAACATAATTTGCCTTGTGCTTTCAATTGGTTAAAGTAGATCCTTAATTCTGAAATTGTGTTTTCTCTCTTCCACTTAATAAGTCTTTAATAAGTTGGCAGTGATTACTTTGCAAAAGTTATTTTTTCCATTTATGCTTTTCTGCTTTGATTTCAAATCCAGACTAATGTGTTTTTTTGTTGCTTTTGGAAATTTGACTTTTTCATCCTTGTACTATCACCAGAACTCAATCCAAAATTCAAATGATGGAGCATAATTGCTTATGAATTTATCAACATTTATTGAATTGGGAGTCTTAAATAATAATTGTGCACAATTTTATTGTAGCTGTCATATTTAGTTGTAAACATATGTTAATGGTGGTTTAAAATACAGTTTGGCAGGATCATAATTTGTATGGGTCCATAGCAGAACAATGGTTACGAGAGAAGAAACGTGGGGGGCGGGGGGGGATGGAATAAGTTGCATCACACTGGAGTTTTAATTGATGCAATCTGCTGAGGTATACTTCCTACCAAAGTCTGTTCCCTCCTGTTGTAACTGTAAGAAAATTAACTTAACTCTTATTAACGTGGGCTACTGCTGAACTAACCATTATTTTCAATCAATTTTTGGCACAATAAATTCTCTAAATCAGATCTGTCTAATCTTCAATTAAAAATGTGTGATTTGTTCCAGATTATGACCATCAGTCTACCCATACATGTGCTTATATAAATGCTTCATTTGAAGCTATTAACTGCATGTCTACTTCACTTTTTTCAATAGTATTTGCAGAGATTTTTAAAACTTGCAAAATAGTAACTGCAGCAGCATGTTCAATTTTCAAATAAATCTCTTTATAGAATATCATTTAATTTCCTAACTGTTCTTGTGATAATTTCATATGTCAATTTGCGGAACACAGGCAATAGTTTTTTGCAAAACAGGCAGAAGCCAGGTTATGATAGAGTTCCACTCAGTCATAGAATTCAGAAACAGACCCTTTGGCCCACTTAGTCCATGCCAAACTGTTAGTCTGCCTAGTCCCATTGGCCCAGTCCTAGACTGTAGCTCTCCATACCAACCCCACCATCCTTGTATTTATCCATGCTTCTCTTAAATATTGTACTCAAACCCACATTCACCAATTCCAATGGCGGTTTCTTCCCCTTTCTTAGTGGAAAAAGCTCCCCCTCAGGTTCCCTTCAAATATTTCTTTCACCTTTAACCTATGACCTCTTTTCTAGTCTTACACAGTGGAAAATGTCTGCTTGCATTTACCCATCAAAAAAAAGTCTTAACCAATTCAACCTTTTTCTATAACTCAGTTCCTCAAGTCTTGGAGAAACCCTTGTCAATGTTCTCTGTTCTCTGTTAATCTTATTGATGTCTTTCCTGTAGGGGTGACTAGAGCTGCATGTAGTACTCACCAAAGTCTTGTACAGCTCCAACTAAACATCCCAGCACCTGTACTCAGCACTGACATATGAAGGCCAATGTGTGAAAAACTATTTTTAACAACCCTTTCTACCTGTCACAACACTTCAGATGAATTATGGATCCGTATTCCCACTTCGTTTCACTGTACTCAGTGCCCTACTGTTCGCTGTGCAGGTCCTCCCCTGTTTTGTCTTCCCAAGATACAACACCTCACACTTGTCTGCATTGAATTGAATTTGCCGTTATTTCAGCCTATTTTCCCAGCCAGTCCAGTTCCCATTGCAAGATTTGATAGCTTTCCTCACTGTCCACTATGCCCAAAATATTGGTGTCATCCACAAATTTGCTGATCAGGTTTATCATCCAGATCGTTGATATAAATGACAAACAGCGACGAACCATCACAGATCTCTGCCGCGCACCACTAGTCATGGCCCTTCGGTCAGAGAGGCAGCCATCAATTACCACCCTGGCTTCTCCCACAAAACTAATATGGAATCCATTTTTTACCTCATCCTGAATGCAAAGTGACTGAACCTTCATGACCAGAGACTGCCATGTGGGACTTTGTTAAAGGCCTTGCTAAGGTCCACGTAGACAACATCCACTGCCTTTCCTTCATTAACCTCCTTGGTAAACTTATTTGGAAAAACTCTAAAATTGGCTAGGGAAACCTACCATGCACTGTCATGTTGACTAACCCAAATCAGGCCTTGCCTATTCAAATACTTGTATATCCTATCCATTAGAATACCTTCCAATAATTTACACACTACTGACATCAGGTCTTCTGGTCTGTAATTTCTCAACTTATTCTCAAGAGCTTTCTTGAGCAATGGGGCATTAGGTATCCTCCAGACCCTGTCACCTCAGCTGTGGTTAAGTACTTCTGTCAGGAGCCTTGCAATTTTTGCACCACCTTCTAATCAAAAGATTAGAGGGGCTCCTTGTAGGCCCAGGGGACTTATCCACCCTAATTTGCCTCAAGATAACAAGCACATCCTCTTCTGTATACAGTCCACGAACTCACTACTGCTTTGCCTCTGTTCTATAGACTCTGTCTCCTGAGTAAATACAGATGCAAAAAAGTCCTTTTAAGATCATCCCTTTCTCTTTTGGCTTTATGCATAGATGAATGCACAGATCTTCAAGTGGACAAATTTTTTCCTTTGCTATCCTTTTGCTCAATATATCTGTAGAAGCTCCTGGGTTTCTCCTTCACCTGTTTTGCCAGAGCAAACTCTTGCCTCCTTTCAGCCCTCTTGATCTCCTTTCAGCCCTGTTGATCTCCTTCTAGCCCTCATAATGCCTCAAAAAGCAAGTTTTCCTATACCTGTTAGCTTTTCCTTTCATTCTCATTGGAACATACAAGTTCAGTATTCTCAACATTTTACTTTTGAAGTGAAAAGCACTCTTGCCAGAGAACAAGCTATCCAAGTCCGCACTTGCCAGGGCCTTTTTGATGACATCAAAATTGGCCTTTCTCCAATTTAAAATCTCAACCTGAGGGCTAGACCTACCTATCTCCATAATTATCTTGAAGCTAATGGAGTTATGATCACTAGATCCAAAGTGCTCTCCTGCACACTTCTGTCACCGGTCCTGTCTCACTCCCTAATAGGAGATGCAATATTGCACTCTCTCTAGCTGGAACCTCTATCTATTAAGGAAAAAATTTTGAACGTGTTTGACACTCTTTCCCATCCAGTCCTTTTTACAGTATGGGAGTCCCGTTCAATATATGGAAAGTTAAAATTGCCTGCTAATATTTCTTGCTTATTTTTCTTGCAACTGTCTGCTACCTCTCTACAAATTTGCTCCTCTAAATCCCACTGAATATTGGGTGGTCTATAATATGCCATAATATTGATAATCTCTTTCTCAGCATTGCCATGATATTTCTCCCTGACTAGTAATGCCATCCCTCCCCCTTTAATACCTCCCCAGAACACTGGGATGCCAACCCTGCCTTTCCTGTAACCAAATCTCATTAATAGCTGCAGTATCAGGTGCAATAATATATGCAATTTAGAACCTTAGTCCCACCATGCTCAATCTTCCAATTCTTGTCTTTGTATTGTTCCACAACCATGTCTCTAGCTGTACTGGCACTCTGATTCCTATCCCCCTGCATCTAGTTTAATCCCTTTAATCCACCCCCCTCAGATCTCACTATCAAGTGGCACAGGTAGCAGTCCTGAGATCACCGCCCTGGAGGTCCTGCACTTTAACTTGGCAGCTAACTTGCTGAACTCACTCTGCAGGATCCCTTCACCCTTCCTGCCTCTGTCATTGACACTGAGGTGGATCATGACCTCTGGCTTCTCACCCTCCCTCTTAAGAATGCCGTGGACTTAATCTGAGATGCCCCTGACCTTGGCAGCTGGGAGGCATCATGCCATCCCTGAGTCTTGTTCTTGCCCACAAAACCTCCTGTCTGTTCCCCAAAATAATTACTCCCCTTACACTACTGCTGGCCTCTTCTCCCCTCTTTTCTTCTGATCACTGAGTTAGACTCAGAGCTAGAAACCTGATTGCTGTGACTTTCCTCTGCTACCCAGCAGAAGATGTAAGCAGCCCCACAGCATCCGTCAAATCCATCCCTGTCCATCCTACTGCTTCAACCTGCTTATTCATGCATTTTTAAACTGGGACAGACCTGTAAACCAAATCTAATACATCTCTGTCAGAGTCCTTTCAACTATCGCTTTGATTACTCAGAGGAACAATCCTTTAATAACTATATACTTGTTTTGCTTAGTATAATTCTATTGGATTTATCTGGTATCATTTCTTTAACAGTATCTTCCATTTAAAAACATGTATGTGTTCAACCATAGCCTAACCTCTTGTTTTGTTTTAGTTATTAAAAAATGGAAAAAAATAATGAAATTCTAAATACTTTTTTCATATTTATCTGCGGCAAAATGTCTCCCATCAGTTTACTTGGACAACAACTACCTTTCTCCAATTATACTCACAATTTGCTATTGCTTCTAAATTGATGGTGACTTCAGATATGAACCTTTTGTCTATGACTGAATGATTCAATTAAAATCATTTGTGACACACCATTTTTCCCATGGCCTAGCCTCTTCCCTCATCTCTTTTTGTACTTCAATAACTTCAGCGATTTTTTGGTTAGGATTGTGAGGATTTTTCATGTTCTTGATGGTCAACGACTTGCATGTTTTTTCCAGTTAGTAGGGTAATTTAAAGTTCCATGCGTTTTGACAGTCACAAGAAGTTTAATTTTTTTTGTAGTAGCACCTATATTGGAGACAGCCTTTCAGTTTGTGTATTCATGGAAATAATATATACCTCTTGAATTATATTGTACATTGGGCATTAATTTTAACATGTCCATCAATTGTATGATATTATTTTGTCATAAATTTAGAAGTAAAAGTTGACAGCTAATGTCTCATTTTCATACAGAGTGACTTATGGTCATTAGGCATCACAGCCATTGAAATGGCAGAAGGAGCACCTCGTAAGTAATACTCTGAAACTTGTAACATATGTTTATATGGTGAACTTTTTTGATTAAAATGTTGTTATTTTATTTAAAGTGTCAAAATGAAATTGTGCTAGCCTAACATGATGAAGTCTCATCTTCCTGCATGAATTCTAAATTGAGCTATGGGATTTTTTAAAAGCAGTGTTTTGTGAATTGTACGCAGGCAAACAGATGCCAATGTTAGTTGCTTATATGAGGTAGGCCTAAGATGTGTTGTTTCGATATTACATTATCATTTTCTCTTTATCTCATTTGTGCAATTGAGAGTAACAGATGTTATTGTGGGTGGGTGGAAGGGAGTTGGAGATTGGGGGTGCAGATGGTGAAAGGGTGAAAAGAAAATTTAAGTGCATTGAACCTGCATGGAAATGTATGAGTTTTCATACAATTTAACATATGGTATATTGTACTTGGATTTTTAATGATGCTAATAAATGTTGCTGTTGAATCAAAACACACTAGTTTTGGCTGAAAGAAATTAGATAATGCCAGGGTAGCAGGAGATGGAGTTACTAAGTTGGAATGCCTTTTATGTTTCAAGCTCAATACAAATTTGTAAGTGATTAACCAATGATAGAAGGGTGGGGGGGGGCACACAAGTAGAAATAGGTACCAAAGGAGTTGAACATGAGCTGATTGGGTATATTGAATATGCTCAAGTATTATTCAATGATGAAGGAAAATGCATGTTACAAGTGCAATATTGATGGTAGAGAAAGAGCAAATAATGAACTGGAAGGGGTTTCATGATTAATTCATCTATTAAAATGTCAAATGACATGGATCTATCATTAGCATAGCAAACAATGTCTTATTGAGAAGCAAGTTAAGTATTAGTCAGAAAATATTACACTAGAACTGATTGTATTACTCCTTTATGATCTGTTTTTATTTGCTGAATCACAAGACTCTTTCAAATTAGAAGTGAAGAGAATTGAAGGCAAAAGCAGGTGGTCTCTTGTTATAGTAGTAGTTTAGATGTAACGTTATTGCAGTATAAGACCCTTAAATGGGTATTGATGATATAAATCTGAAGAAGCATTTATTGCAAAAAAAAGATAATACTCAAGCAAAGATATATTCAGTAAATGGTGGAAGGAGCAAGTAAGACAGAAGTCTGGAACAACTTTTCACAAAGTCTGATCAGTAGATGAAAGGGTTTTGAATGGTTCAGTGGAAAGTAAAAACCGTTCAAGACAGTGTGATAGATGATGTATTTATGGCTACAATAACTCGGATGTGTTGACTTGCCTCTTGCAACTGTAATGTTAAAAATGTGCTCTCTTACCTGAGCATGGTTGTGGTTGATTATATTTTCATTCTAACTCTACTTTCAGTCCAGATCTATAAAATTATTTGAAAATTTTAATAGTAGATGCTGGAAATTTGTAATAAAATTATGATAAAATTATGATTATGTGGAAACAGAAACTAAGTCAGAGACATTGACCTGCTGAATGCCTTCAGCATAATTTTTCTCATCATTTGTTTTAATAATGGAAGTATACCTTTTACATGCTTAATAGCAGTGCTTTATTTTATAACAGTATACGCTTAATTGTGACAGAAAGAAGTAATCAGCATAATGAATGATTCATTGTACTCCACTTGATATAGCAACCTAATTTCCATCAGATTACATTGCTGAATCTGTGCAAGACTATAATTTGTTGCCTTCCCCCTGGAAAGAGTGTGAATAACCCTTAATGCCTAAATTTAGATTTCTTGACACTTTTTTTTTATACAACTGGCAAGAGTTTAAAAAAATAAACAGGCTAAAGTATATCTTGCACACAGGCTGTTCTGTTCCTTTCTTGAAGGAATGCAATTGCCAGTTGTATACCGAATCATTTGTAATCTGTATAAAGGGGATCTGACTATATTTCTATTTTCTAATATTTATAATTATTGTGATGGTGACATTTGGCCATTTTTGAAAGGAATAATGTAAATTGAGCATACCAGCTAATGCACGCTCAAAATTAGATTTGCTTTTTCACAAGCAGTAACTCTGCCTCTTTCATTTGATAACATGCCATTTAGGGACCTCATTCAATTTATGAAATAGCCCATCTGGTCTGCCTGCACACACCACTGTCACAGCCCTGAGAGTTCTGCTTCGGTCCAGTTTGGCTGCCTGCCTAGGCTCTCCATGCTTGCTGCTTTGCTACTCTGCAGGGTCTTGTTCTGTCCCATCAGATTTGTTGCTGCTCAACAGATTGTGGGCCAGCTAATTGTATTAGCTTTCTAATCTTTTGTGGTTAGATAACTTAATTTGTTGATGGGGCCGTTCAAATGAAGAAGCTCCGGGACTGAAACTATGCACAGCATGAGCTGGGCTTCACAGTATCCCGGTGACTCTTGGTCATAGTCAGAGTTTTACAGCATAGAAACAAACTCTTTGGCTTAACCTGCTCATGCTGACCAAGGTGCTTATCTAAGATAACTTTGTTTACATGCATTTGCACATATCCTTCTAAATCTTTCCTACCTAGGTACCTCTCCAATGTCTTAAAAGTATTGTAAATTATATCTACCTCTATCACTTTCTTTGGCAGCTTTTTGCAAATATTCATCCTCTGTTGAGAAACTTGCCCTTTTGATCCCCTTTTAAAATCTCCCCCCCCCCCCCCCCAACCCTTAAACCTATGCACTCTCATTTTGGATTCCATTATCTTGGGGAAGAATGTTCCAGGATATCCACTTTGTCTTTGCCCCTCGTGATTTTATAAACCTCATCAGTCTCAGCCCATCCTTATAACGTACTGTCCAGTCCTGGGAACATCCTTGTGATTTTTTTTTTCAGTGCTTTATTTAGCTTAATTGCATTCTTAATAGAGCTGGTGGGCAGTGGGGTGGATATATGTCTCTCCCAAAGGAGGTGTAAGGCGTTCCTCCCCTCCACTAGCCCTTGGACAAGATGTAGCACCCGCTTGGCCCCCGATTAGGGTCACAGTGAAGCCATGGGAGCAGGTGGTGGATGGTCGTATGAACAACTGTGGCATATCACAAGTCCTGGTTATGCAACCACTGACGCCAAGCAGACAAGCTCTGAAGAGTATTTATTGATCATGGCTGGTGTTGTCCCGTCTTGTAAAACAGCCCAGAAGGTGGCAATGGCAAGCTACTTCTATAGAAAAACTTGGAAGAATAATTATAGTCATGGAGACCATAGTCACCTATGTTATATGACACGATGATAATGATGATGATGAACGTAGCTGGGCAGCCAGTTCAGATGAGGTCTCACCAATGTCTTGTACAGATCTATCTTGACATTGAACTCCTATACTCAATACCTTGGCTAACAAAGGCAAGCATACCATTTACCTTCACCACCCTGCCGAACTGTGTCTCCACTTCCAGGAAACTTTGTACTTGTACCCCAATGTATCTCCATTTCCTAACCTTCCCAAGGGCCCCGCCATTGCTTTGAATGTCTAGGTTTAACTTCCCAAAGTGCACCACTTGCACTTACCTGAGTTAAATTCCATCTGCGACTTTCTCAGTTGATCTGGATCCTTTTGTTGGATTAGATTCCTGATATTTTGATTGGATTATTCAAATTTAAAAAAACATTCTCATTGGTGTTCTTGCATCTTAAGTCATTGGCAGTAAAGAAGGAAGTACAGGAAGTGGTGAACGGGATGGAAAGAGGCAGGTGACTGTTCCTGACAGGGCAGTAAAAGGATCACCTGGTTAAGCATCACAGCTGTGAATTATAAAACTGGCTCTCACTCAGAAACATTTTTGTGCACTACAGGACTAAAATTATTTTTAAATAACTGTAGACCCCCCTGGCCATCCTCAGGGTCGCTCGGCTCGCTGTCGTCTGGGAAACAGCCTCGGCCCCGCCAAACTGGGTAATTAGTTTGTGTGGATGCTGTGTGAGGTACCCCACCCTGCCCAAATAACAGACAATACACCAGATGCAATTAAATGATATACAGTTTATAAATATTACTGGAACTATAGAATTAATAAAGAATAAAATATAAAAGGAAAGTAAAAGGCGCCACACTTATCAAAGTTCAATCTCTTCGTGCACAAAAACCGCTGGAGCTCAAGGACCTTCTTCTTCACCCTGTGACCCCTCGGACCACCTTGACCGGCCGCCTGGGACCAACAATGGTGGTCGACCAGACGCTCCACACGAGTCCGTCTCCGTCTCCGTCTCCTCGCCGAACGTCCCGCTCGGGGTCCGACCCCGTTAGCGGACTCACAGCACCTCGTCCATCCTCTGTCTCGCTCTCCCGCCTTCTGCCCCAAAACCCCGCGCATACAGTATCTTCAAATACACCAAAAACATAACAACTATCCCAATTGGTTAATAACGTATTTCTTATCACACTCTAAACCAAAACAAGCTGCTAGCGCAAACTTTCTCAGCGCTTAACACAACAAAGCCGCATTCCCCAGATTAACATAACAAAGACGCCATTTTAATTGGCCTTCGCAGTAACATAAAAATCGAAACCCCCTTACATAACTAAGAAAATGAAGATTGTTCTTGGACAATATGTGGTTTCATTGTGATTTTTGTGCCTTAATTCAATTTGAATTGGATGATAGAAGGGGGTTGGGAAAGGTTGACTTAAATGATTGAAATTTAATGAATCCTGTGTTTTCATTTAGTTAGCAATGACACAGCATTGACAATTGTTATTGTATGTTTTCACTTTTAGCCCTCTGTGACATGCACCCAATGAGAGCACTCTTCCTCATTCCTAGGAATCCACCTCCACGTTTGAAGTCCAAGAAATGGTTAGTACTTTTTGAATCATGGGGTAAAGTTTGCACATGTTATTTGCTTCACAGCCTTCTCAGTGCATCATTTCCCACAATAGTAGTCAAATGACAGGTTCAGTGATGAAACTCTCTCCTGAGTGAGAAGGAACTCGGCACAAGTCGAATTCAAATGGCTGACTTAGTTGATTCATGATCAGTGCAACCTCAATCAGTTTTTTATGCCTTGTAAATGGTTTATTTCTTTTTACTTTTATTTTCTCATCTTGTTATTTTCATGTTTTTTCTACTATTCTAGTGGTAGATAGAAAAAGACCATTTCTATGGTCTTGTGAATATCCATAACCATGCATTTTTTGTATCATGTGTTGTATATCATTTAACAGTAAACTGGAATTTTGAAACTCTGTGTAAAACCAAGTGTTGAGAAACAGCTACTCATTCATTCAATTTTATCCTTCCTTATTAATTCACCCAACCAACATTGAGCTCAATTTTGAGTTATGTTTATGTTGTTGATCCAAGAAGATAATCAAATAGATTATTCAAGATGTTTGTTATTCTTGCAGTTCACTAGTAATTTTCTTCTATGCTGTGTGACTGGTTTAGCCAAATAAATACATAAGAAACAAACTGAAATCTCAGATTTAGTCATGCAATGCATGCCTTGGTCTTGCTGGAAAAGTGTCATTCAGATTTCATCTTATGCATGCTTCTTAATGTTCAATATGCTTCATGGAGGTTCTCTTTAACTCCCCCTTTGACTGTACCTAAGAGCAATGTCAACCTCTTCATATTATATTCCAAAAACATTCTACAGCTGTATTTATACAAGTGTTTGATCCAAAATTATCCACTCATTTGCTATGATCCTCATTATCGTCTTTATATCTAATTTCAGCTTCAAGAAACCTTAGAGCTTGAATAGAAGTTATCAATTTTACATTTGGAATCTATTATACTCGAATCCAATTGCTTCATGATGTAGCCTCTGGTATTTCCATATTTTTCACTTAAATTGTGTGACACTACTTATGAATGCACTGAATTGGAGTATTACATTTAGTTTCCCTTTTTTCATGCAAAAAAATATGACTTATTCTAAACTTTAGAAATTGCATCCTTTATCACCACTATTTTCACCAGCTACGTTTAACTAGTTTGTAATTGTTTGTGTCTTTATTTAAATAAAAATTAATTGTTTTTAGAAAAATCTGCATTAATTCAACCTATCCTTATGTTCTTCTAAATCACTCTATTCAGAGGCTATATACCTTGGTCTTGTTAATTGGTTTCCTATGGATCACAATGTTATTGACCATGCCAAATAAAATTTCAAAAACTCTGAATAAATATTCATCGTTCATGAGGCAAATGGTCACTTTTTTTAATGAAACATTCTAAATCTACTAAGAAGTGTATTATATTTATAAGTATTCTAAACATTTGTTATTAGATACTACTTAGAAATTTTAACAAATTATTTTCAGTTAAATTTCCAGTACTGAGCTTGTTAATTGCTCTTAACTTTACCAAATATTGGGGTTGCTCTTGTTTTCAGAGACCTCAAGATTAATGCTAGGACATGAATTTATTGAAAATAAACTAATTTCTTTAACAACATGACACTTTATTGAAATGTGGGATAGATCTATGTGTACGTTGCTATTAAATCATTGTACTGCAAGCATTCAAGAGTCTAATTGTGTTGTGCGTCCCCTCAGAAAATATACACAGACTTTTTGTGGTTTCCTGCAGATGTGAAATAATACATTTGATATGAATACATGCTTGACTGCCTCTATTATATAAACTGAATACTTGCTTTGTATCGAAATAATTCATCATTTAATGTTGAAGCTTAAGTGCCAGTTAAAAACTCTGAATAGTCATTTCAACTGATAAGGATAAAATTTGGTGCCTCATCAAGCATTCTGAATGACCATATCTTGATCTTTGACTCAAATTAAATTGCAGATCTTTACTTGCCCATTTCAATAAAGCTTACTTTTTATGTATATATTTACAGGTCAAAGAAATTTTTTAGCTTTATTGAAAGCTGTTTGGTGAAGAACTACATGCTGCGACCTTCAACTGAACACCTGCTAAAACATCCATTTATCCGTGACCAGCCCAATGAACGGCAAGTTCGCATTCAGTTGAAAGATCATATTGACAGGACAAGGAAGAAGAGAGGAGAAAAAGGTGTGTGGTGCAATGTTTGTGCAATTACAAAAGATGTTTAGATAATAAAAATTGGTAAATAATATTACACTTTGGAATATTAATTCCTATTTGATCAGACCAAGGTTTTCAACTTTGTTTGCATGCATGTTATGAAATTCCTTCCATAAAATGGAATACAAGTTCAAAATCCATAATTAAGTTTGAGAATTTCCAATTATTAATTGAATAAATTTATCGTCTCATGTTAAAGCATGCAACAGTAGAAACTAAAACAAGGTTATTCTCATCATCACTTGGCAAGCCTCTCTAAACTGTACATGATTTAATTCTTCCTTTTCACTCAAATTCTCCTTGAACATCTGTATTGTAAAGTCTCCATCCTATTTTAAAATCTCCATCCTAAATTTTATTTATTATCGCAAACAACAGGAATTCTGCAGATGCTGGATATTCAAGCAACACACATCAAAGTTGCTGGTGAACGCAGCAGGCCAGGCAGCATCTCTGGGAAGAGGTACAGTCGCCGTTTCAGGCCGAAACCCTGTCCTGATGAAGGGTCTCGGCCTGAAACGTCGACTGTACCTTTTCCTAGAGATGCTGCCTGGCCTGCTGCATTCACCAGCAACTTTGATGTGTGTTGCTTTTATTTATTATGCTACTTTTCTCAGTATTCCAAGCTTAAAGCCATTAAGGAACTAGCTATTCCTTACATTTAAGTTGGCATTATAGTTAAGTATGAATCAGTATCTATTTGCTGAGCAGGCTTGGTGAAATTGAGAATGGCTTTGGGCTAGGCAGTCGAAGCATATTGTGGGGCTGGAGTCTGGGTCCTAGAGCGAGGCACTTCCTGGTGCTTGGACAATTTAAATGCCGGCACAGATAGACTGGAAGCCTGAGTGCCAGGAATGGAGGGGAGGGTTGGCCTGATTTCGCTCGTTCTCCCAGGAATGTTAATTCCTTTCTCCGCAGCACCAAGGCTGTGAACTGATCCAGTTGCCATATGTTTTTGTCCCACTGGTCTGATGAACAGGAACCGAGGTTTGGGATTACTCTGGCTGCTCTGGGAATGGATATGAAAACTCAGTCTGGTTCAGAACGCCATTGGCTTGCTTCTGTTGTTTGTATGATTTGTTTTTTTCTCCCCCTTTCACTGCACAGTGGTTTTTGGTCTTTTTAAAAATTGGGTTATTCTGGTTTTTAGCTGTGTGGCTGCTTGTAAGCAGACAAATCTCAAGGTGTATAGTTTATACGTTCTTTGATCATAAATGTGCTTTTATTCTTTGAATCATGTCTAATATCAAGGCCAAAAGTTGCTGGTGATTGTCAAAGATTCCTGATCTGAAGTGCACTGCTTGAATAGATGATGAAAGCAGTTTATGTAGGCTAGGAGCATTGAATCTGTTTGGATAGTTTTTCTACCTGCATAGCTCTGATGGATCAGAAGGCTTGTTTTGGGTGTGGTACAGCATGGATACAGGCCTTTGGCCCAACTTGTCCGTGCTGTCTATCACTTAACAAGCTAGTCCCATCTGCCACATTTGACCCATGGTCGTCTAAGCCTCTCCTATCCATGTACTTATCTAGATGGCTTTTGTATGTTGCTGATGTGCCCACCTCATTCCACAGAGCTCCTTCCAAATATGCAGCTCCCTTTGTGTGAAGAAGTTGCCCCCCATTACTTTTAAATGTCTCACCTCTGATCTAAAACCTATGCCCTATGGTTTTTAGCACCCTCTGCTCCTGGGGAAAGGGATCTGTGTGTGCCCCTCATGATCTTGAATACTGCTATTGGGTCAGCCCTTGTAACTCGGGGCCCCCAAGTTTAGGCAACATCTAGGTAAATCTTCTCTGCACTTTTTCAGTTTAATCACACCTGCTAATAACACTATACATAATTCTCCAAGTGCTGCTTCATTGATACCTTAACTGCAACACAATGTCCCACCTCCCATTCTCGGTACTCTGTGGCTGCTGTATACTTGTGTAACAAATGTCACCTTCACCACCTGCTGCTGCTTTCAGCAAACTTGCACTGCTAGCTTCCTCTATTTCATAACACTCCACAGAGCCCTACCATTCACTTTTGAAAAAAAATCCTAGCCTGGTTTGATCTTCCAAAATGCACTACCTTACATTGAACTGGATTGAAAGCCATTTGCCAGTCCTTAGCCCTGATCAAAAATAACAGGGAATCTTGTATCCCTGTATATGATAGATAAGCCTATTTTTAGTATGGTCCACAGAATTTCTAACCATGCCTTGCACGTTCACATCCAAATTATTTGTATAAATTGCAAACAGCAATGGCTCCAGCATTGATCCCTATGACACCGCACTCGTCACAGGCCTCCGGTCTCAGATCATAAACCTCTGCAGTTATGAGCCCAGCCCACAATCTGCTGTGAATGTTATGTGATCTAACCTTCCAGATCAGCCTGCCATGAGAGAGCTTGTCAAAGGCCCTGTTAAAGTCCATATAGAAAACATTGACACATTCAGTTGCTTCTTGAACTCTGACATTTGCCAGCCATGACTTCCCACACACAAAGCTGTGCTGACTGATCTGAATCAGACCTTGTCTCTCCAAATGTTGGGAGATCCTGTCCCTGAGAATCCTCTCCAATAACTTACCCACCACCAATATCAGACTCACTGGCGTGTGGTTTCATAGTTTGTTTTTGCTACCCTTTTTAAAAGAATTGTAGCACATTAGCCACTTCGCAATCCTCTGGAATCTCATCTCTAGCCAGAGAAGAAGGAAGCAGCTCTGCAATGGCCTCTGCAATTTCTTCTCTAGCTTTCCACAAGGTCTGCAAATGCACTAGGCCAGGCCTTTGAGTTTATCTAGCTTAAATACTTTGAGGCCTTCAGTACCTCCTTTCTATATTTATATGCAGACCACCCATTTCCCCTGCTTTGTCTGTTTCCTCACAGGATAAACTGAAGAGAATATTCATTTTAAAAATATCACCAGTTTCCCTTGTTTTCAAACGCTGACAGCCATGTTGGTCTTTAAGTGGACCTTTTCTCTCCCTAGTCACCCTTTTACTCTTGATATTCCAATGTAATCTCTTGATTTCCCCTCCCCTTGCCTGCCAATTCCTTTCATATCCTAGCTTCTCTTGAGTGCACTCCTGAACTATTGTAGGCATGAAGTGCCATGCCAGTTCCCAACTCCTTCTGTGTAATATATACACATCTTTTTCTTAACTAGGGCTTAATATCACTCATCAAACAGGCTTCCTGAAATCTGTCAACCTTGCCCTAACTTAACAGGAACATGCAGGCCATGAGCCCTTGGCACCACAGTTTTAAAGACCTCCTACTTGGCACATGCTCCCTTACATGCAAGCAATCTTACTCATTGAACCTCTGCTAGCTGCTGTATTAATGGCTCCTAAATTTGCACTGGTCGATTTCAGGTCCTTAACCTGTGAACTATCCTTCTTTGTACCTATTTTAAACCTGATACAATTGTGGTCACAGAACCTAAGGTTCTTGTCAACAGACATTCCACCACTTACCCTACTTCATTCCACCGGAGGAAGTCCAGTGTTGCACCCTCTCGAGTAGGTTCCTTTATGTATTGATGAAGGAAGCCTTCTTGGACACATTTCACAAATTCCACTCCATCCAAGCCCTTGTGCGGTGAAAGGCCCAGCCTGTATTAGTGAAATTAAAATATTCCACTCTTTTGTTTACATTTGGCTGCTGTTTCCCTACAAATCATTTCTAATTCCTGCTGAATATTGGACGATCTATTATACAATCCCATCAGAAGGATGATATCCTTGTTTTTAATTTCCACCCAAAGGCCTCACTGAATGATCTCTCAACAATATCCTCATATAACCATTGTTATGTCCTCTTTTATCCCCTCTTCCTCTCTTACCTACACCTCTGTCATGCCTGTAGCATCTGTATCCTGGAACAATGAGCTTCCAATCTTGCCCTTCCCTCAGCGATGGCTGTAATAATCCGTTTTCAGAGCAAATTGTGCCCGAGTTCATTCACTTTTCTTGTTAAGCCTCTTTTGTTTCAATACAAGAGTTTATACCAATGGTCTTTCCTCACCTTTACTTGTACTATCTATCCTGCTGACTGCGGTAAATTTGCTGTCATTGATTCTGGTATTATCCCCCAGTTTCTCAACCACCACTGTACTGCTCAGGGCCTCATCCCCCTGCCACTCAAGTTTAAATCCTCCTGAGTTTCATTTGCAAATCTCCCGGCCAGGAAATTTGTGGCCCCTCAAGTTCAGGTGCAACCCATCTCTTTTGTACAGGTCACCCTATCCCAGAAGAGATCCCAATGAACCAAGAACTTGAATCCCTGCTCCCTGCACCAGTTTCTCAGTTATGCACATGATAGTATATGATCAGAATTATTATTTGGGAGGTGATGCCTTTTCCTTCCATGAATAATCGCATCTCCTTCCTGCCGTCTAGAGAAGGCAGATGACTTTCTGAAGACTTGGATGTTGTTAACATGCCTAATGTTTATTTTGATTTAGATGAAACAGAATATGAATACAGTGGGAGTGAAGAAGAGGAGGAGGAATTGCCAGAACAAGAGGGAGAGCCAAGGTAACGGTATTTTGCTAAATTATCCTGTTTTGATCTGGAGGTAGAAGGAGTCTTTCAAACGATTTTAATCATTGTTTCAAGAAGCCCAAATGAACATAGTTTTATTTGCTTTTAGATAGCACCTAATTCAGTTTTTATGCTTGTATTCACTTACCATTAAACTTATGTGCTTTGTTTAAAGAAAGTTTCTTAATTACATGATTCTCCAGTTATGAGAATGGGCAAGCAGTGTTCGATAGATCTACTATAGATCCAATCTGTCTGTTACCCAGGTGCATATTTCCTCAAAGCCTGTTATCTATTCTCTGCCTCCCTCTGGTGGCACAGAGCAGAAATGTGTGAAAATTTGACAAGAAAAGTCTTCAATATTAACTTAAATGCAAGTTAGCAGAAACAGGGCTGAAAGCTTGTACAGAGAATGAATATAAGAATAGACCTCCTGCGGCAAATGGTCTTTCACTTCTGCTGAAGAGTCTGGAAGAGTCTGTGTTGCTTGTATGTAGTCAAGTACCTCTTCACACACTAATGTGACCATCCACAAGAGAGAGAAGTGTAAACACCAATATTAAAATTTAATGAAAGTTTTTAAATTCGAGTTGTAAGAAGTCCTGATGCATAAAGTAACAAGTGTATATATTTCCCTGTTTAGTAGTGAGATTGTAAACTCTAAAACATTTGAGCTAATTATTGAAGTAAGAGAAATTAAGAATTTTTCCACATTAATTTTGTGTAAAAGTTCTTTATAAACGTAAGTGATCTGTCAAATCTGACTATTTGACAGATTGTATCTGTCTTTTCCACACAAATCTGTGGGTGTCGTTAAAACCAATTCATTTGCAGCTGTCGAGTTTTCTGAGTGAAGTGAAAAGCAGTGGATTTTGGAAAGTCTCTGCAAAATTACTGTGTATCTGTGACAGATGAATAAAGAAACTTGACACCTAAATCAATGCTTTTCTGAGTTGTATTTACATACCTATGGTTGTTGGAAATCTGAACTAAAAATAGAAATGCTCAAGAAGTCAGGCAGCATCTCTCAACAAGGAACAAGGTAGCATTTCAGGTTGATCTCAAGGGCTCCAAATGAGCATTGTCCTGAAATGTTGCTCTGTTTCCCTTCCCACAGATGTTGCCTGACCTCCTGAGTATTTTGAGTTTCTTGTTTTATTTTACTAAATTGTGTTGCTTCACCTTGGCTCTCTGCTGCTTAACCATCTCAGTTAATTTAGTTAATTCCATATTATTAAAGAAAAGATGCCATGATTAGTTAATATTTAAATGTACAATGTAATGAAGTGTTACTAGTTTGAAGTTAAATTTTTTTATAAGATTTTTAAAGAATATCTCATGTTCTGGAGCTGTAGAAAGTGCAATCTCTGATGTATAAGTACTTGGAATTTCCCCTAACCAATCACACATTTTAGCACTTATCCATATTAAAGGCATTCAATTCATGAGACTGATCTGAACAATATCCACTTCTACTTGCACCTGTATTTCCACATTTAAAGTTCCTAGACTTATCTCTGTGTGAGAAACACTGAGAGAATTTTTTTTTGTTTGTTCATTAGTTCGATTGTTAATGTGCCTGGAGAATCAACTCTTCGCCGTGACTTCCTGAGATTGCAACAGGAGAACAAGGAGCGTTCTGAGGCAATGCGCAGGCAGCAACTCCTTCAAGAACAGCAGCTCCGAGAACAGGAGGAGTATAAAAGACAGCTCCTCGCAGAGCGTCAAAAACGCATTGAGCAACAGAAAGAGCAAAGGCGACGACTTGAAGAGGTATTTCTTTCCCAAAGTTTACTTGGTTAGCTTTTGTGGTTGAGTTCTCCTGCCTGGAATGATTTCTCATAGTTTGCTGCTGCCCACACTTAACTGAAAGATCTATTTTGCTGGCCTTTCGTAATGCAAGGACTCATTAAGCAGGCTCTGCCCCCAGAATGCTTCTAACACCCAGGCAGTAGGCCTGAGTGTAGTGCTTTGTGGACCTGGAAACCGTCTTTGATTTTAAAAGATTTTTAATGTTTCTAATATTGGGGAAAGTTTAAAAGTTATGAAAAATAAACATGGAAACAAGCCCTTCAGCCTATCTAGTCAGTGCCGAGCCACTTGAACTGCCTACTCCCATCACCCTCCACCGGGACCACAGCCCTCTGCGCCCCTCCTATCCGTGTACCTATCCAAACTTCTCTTCAAGGTTGAAATTGAGTTTGCATGCACCACTTGCGCTGGCGCTCGTTCTGCTCTCCCACAACCCTCGAAGTGAAGTTCTCCTTCTGCTTTCAATCTTATTTACATCTTAAACTCAAATATAAAAATTCTTGTTAATAGATATATTTAAGCTGAAGATCATTTTCTTAAGAAAAGCAACTTATCTTCCCCTTTGCCCCTCAGTCTCTGTTGAAGCCACTGAGTCTTGGATCCTTGACTAAGAAAGAAGGACGCTGCTAAACTCTATATTAGAGCAAACTGATGTTTTGCAGCAGAAGAGCATGGATACAAGGGCGGTTGTGTTTTTAACTATTGCAATGGTCAGCATAGTCCAGTAGAATGTAGTTTGGATAAAGATTTGTTAGAAATACTAGATATTGCAATACCTTTCATATTTCTGTCAAGCACATTGTGGCAGTAACCAAGGTTAACTGATGGTTGTAATCTAGTTTTTTGTAAGCATATTCAGTGCTATTTTTTTGAATAGTTTGTCTATTGAAGAGGATATTTAATCTGTGCAATGTTAATCAGCTAAGTAGAGTTCCAATGCTGTATTTAAGTCTGATGCCACTTGTTGGCAGAAACAAAGGTGGTGATGAATTGGTATATAAGAGGGAGATTGAAGATCTGGTAGTATGGTTCCATAACAACAACCTCTCACTCAACATCAGCAAAACCAAAACCAAAGAGCTGTTTATTGACTACAGGGAGAAGAATCTGGTAGTCCATGAGACAGTTTTCATTAGGAGATCAGATGTGGAGAAGGTAGGTGTTGACATCAGAGGGATCTGTCCTGGGACCAACACATAAATGCCATCACAAAGAAGGCATGACAGTATCTCTACTTTCTTGTTTAGTTAGCGTAGATTCAGTATGTCACCAGTATTCTTGCCATACTTCTATAGATGCACAGTATCCTAATTGGTTGCATCATGGCGTGGCATAGGAACACAAATAGTTTTTGCATAGTTAATCAAAGTGGAAAGAAGCACTCTACATTGAGATGCATGATGGTGGCTATTATTGTTGAGGTACAAGTCCGTGTGAGTGGGTTTCTGATAGAGACCGTGTCTAAGGCTGTCGTGCAAAATCTATTTTGGACCCGAAGAGTCTCCCTGAGGAAATAAGATGATTACAAACAATGTTCTTACAGAATGGCTACAAGGTGAAGGAAATCAATCGGGCCCTTAAAAGGGCCAACAGAGAAACCAGGACATCTTAAAAATGAGGAAGAACCAATTACTACTGCCTGTCTTCCCTATATTTCCACGGTTTCTGGAAGGATCAATAGGATCCTGAAGCAGTGCCACATTAATACCATCCACAAACCAGTGAGGAAGCTCAAATCCCAGCTTATGTGGGTTAAAGATGGCCTGGGTCTCGGGTCGTCTGACGTTTACAGGATTCCCTATGAATGCAGAGCAGCGTGTATAGGCAGATGATGGAAACCTGCATCCAAGAGCTCAGGAGGTGTATCTGTTTGGGTTACCTGGAGAAATCAGCATTAGCAGAACACTGCATTTGCAATTTGCAATGGCTGACTGACTTCAGCACAAAACTACTGTGCCACGTCAGTGGTTTTTGGGACCACCTGGTAAAGGAGGCCATTGAAATAAAACTAGAGGGAAAGAATTTTAAAAAAGTCAAAGGTCTTGTTCTAAGTAAGAACTGGAATTCGATTGTAGTCTAAGTGGGAGAGTGGAAACCTGATTGGGTGAGGATTAACCAATCGGGGGGACGGAAAACAGGGGTGTAAATACCACTGGACTAGACTTGTCCAAACATCCTCCCTGAAGAAGATGGCAGGATTTGTCATCGAAACATCAGTTATAATTGATATCTGTACCTGTCTGGAAGCCTGAGAAGAGTTTATTTGTCACATAGGCTGGGGAAGCACTAGATCCTTTTGTACGTACATCAATAATAATTTTTTTTCCAGTGGATATTTACAGTTTAAAAACTGTGCACAATATTCCAAGTGCAACCTCAGTAATACCGTGCATAATTGCAACATAACATCCCAACTTCATACTCGGTTTCCTAACCACTGTCCACTTGTGACAACGCATTTAGAGAACTATGTACTTGTGCCCCTTATTTCTCCCCCCCCCCACCATGTATCTATACTCTTAGATCCCTATGGTCAGAATCTTCTTATTCCCATTGTATAAGTATCAAGAGGGTGAAAGAAAGGACAACTTAGGGGATCTTAGGGTTGATATCTATAATGTGTTGCTGGAGAAGGTGGTGGAATTGGATGCAATCAGACAGGGATGGGAATAGTCAACGCATATGTGGTTACAGACCTAATGTGGCCAGATGGGATTAGTGCAGATGAGCAACATGTTCAGCCCGGACTTGATGGTGCAATGGACCTGTTTGTTTGCTGTACAACTCAATGACCCTGAAACAGGCACTACAGCGCCTCTTTCACCTCAGACGTTTGAGGAGGTTTGGTATGGGCCCACAAATCCTAAGAACTTTCTACAGGGGCACAATTGAGAGCATCCTGACTGGCTGCATCACTGCCTGTGATGGGAATGGTACCTCTCTTATCGCAGGACTCTGCAGAGAGTAGTGTGCATAGCCCATGATTCAGGACATTTACAAAGACAGGTGTGTATAAAGGGCCCAAAGGATCATTGAGGACTCGAGTCACCCCAATCACAATCTATTCCAGCTGCTGCCATCTGGGAAACGGTACCGCAGCATAAAAGCCGGTATAGCTCCTGGATAGCTTCTTCCACCAATCTGACTGATTAACTGGCACTGATTTGAATGTATTTCTGCTACATTGGCTGTTCTGTTTATTATAAATTATTATAAATTACTACGAATGCACATTTAGATGGAGACATAATGTAAAGATTTTTACTCCTCATGTAAGAAATAAAGTCAATCCAATCCAATCCAAAAGAATGGGAAGCAAATTAACTCTGCCCCACATTGATGTTCAGTGTTTAGTTTTTCCACGGCATTAAGTTAAACATATCCACAGAATTTCCCTAGTCTCTTATGTTGGGAAAAACTGTAGAAACCAGTGTACTGTAAGAAAATAAAGCAGATATAATTATGGTTAGAAAATGAAGAGTGCTTGCACACAGAGATTTAGTTGAGATTGTGGATGCAAAATGAAATGAATGGAACAATACCTCTCAATATTTACTAAGTTTGTCATTAATTCAAGACAGACAAGACAAGTACAGTCTGTGAATTGGAATAGATAACATTGTTCTCTTTCCATTTAAAGTGGTAGTGGTGCATGGTGTTGTAGTTTTCAATTTATAGATTGTGTACTGGGGATGGGGAAACAAAGTACTGAGCTGACTGAACAATTGTCATTATACTGTCCTTTTATTCACTCTCAACAATGTAGTTATTATCTAAAACAAGGTGGTTATTTTTACTTATTATTAAATGTATTGACTCAAATAAATGAGTACTCACACTAAACTATTGCTGAAGGATTATATAGTGGACCTTTAACTGTTAGTTCAGAATTTATTCTCTACTAGGCCTTCATCTCAATGTTTTATCACTGCTTTAATTGTCAAGGATTTAATCCGTTGAAGCCCCCTATCAGCAGTTTAATTTTTAACACTTCCTTTGTTTGTTTCGATTTGCCTCCAGTCCTCACTGATTCTAAGTGAATGTGCTGAGTGTAATCATACACTTGAGTTAATATCTTCACACTGTCTCGGCTTGACTTGACATCATTTTTATTTCTCAAAATGGTGCCCAATATTATGATTACTTTTAAATACAAATGGTATATTGGTAGTATTGTCTGAATTTGGGGAGCAGTTCATTTGAAATGATGTTGCGGAAAATAATGTTAGGAATGTACTGTGAGGAAGATCAGTACTGAGCTTTTTGTTTTTTTTAAACACGTGCATCTTCGGCAAGTCTGGAATTATCAGTCGCAATTCCCCATTGTCATCTGTGAGTTGCCTTGAGTAGCTGCAGACTGTGCAGTGAAGTGCTGTTGAATGTGAAGCTCCTGGGCTTTCAAACTCATTATTGATATGGGAATGGCTCAAAGTCTCAGCGATAGGAGTTTGAGTTGAAATTGTAAGTGGTGGAATTCCATGGTCTTTGCCTTTAGTAGCAGTTGTAAATTTACAGTATTATGAAAGATGGCATAATGCTACTGCAGCACTGTGCAAATAAGGAAAGTGCATGCTGCAGTTACGTCTTGTGGTGTTGAGGGAGTTTAAAATGGTGGATGGTTACTGATAAAAAAAAATGTGCTACTCTGCCCTTCAGTTAATTGGAAGCCATGTTGATTCAACCAAGTATAACCTCTTGCAGTCCTGGCATCCATTTTGTAGCTGTGAAAAACTTAAGGGAATCAGAAATTGCATAACTCTGCAGAATACCCAATCATGCTTCTATTTGTGTAGCTGGAGCATGTAAGCTTCCAGTGGTCCTCTCAAGATGTTGATGGCAGGGGATTTAGATGTGATAGTGCCGTTTGATATCAAGACAGCAAGCTTGGACTTTTTGTACAAGCTTGCCAATGTCTAGTGATGCAACCAGTCAGAATGATCTCTAACATGCATCTGTAGAAATCTGCTAGTCTTTAGTGGGATGCCAAATCCTCTCAATGGTATAATAAAGTATAACCATTGGTGTGCACCTTTGATTGCATTAGTATGTTGTGCCCAGGATAGACCCTCTGAAACATTAACACCCAGGAACTTGCAGCTCCCCACACTTTCCATCATGAGGACTGGTGTGTGCTCTCCCAACTTCTCCTTCTTGAAGTCCACAATCAATTCCTTGGACTACTGACATTAAGTCCAAGGTTGCTTTGACACTATTCAACCAACCTATCTGTTTCACTCCTGAATGCCTCCTCGTTGCTACTTGAGGTTCTGCCAACAAATCTTGCGTAATTGGCGGATTTATAGATGATGTTTGAACTGTGCTTAGCCACACTGTCATGATTATAGAGAACGTTGAGTAGCGGACTAAGTATGCATCCTTAAGGTGCACCTGTGTTGGTTGGCAGCAAGAAGGAGATATTATTACCCATCTGCATTTATGGAAAATTTAGCAAACTAGCAGTTCTTGATGAGCGTTTTTTTCCTCCCCCTTGCAGCAACAGAGAAGGGAGCGAGAAGCACGAAGGCAACAGGAACGTGAGCAAAGACGACGAGAACAGGAGGAAAAGCGAAGACTAGATGAATTGGAACGTCGAAAGAAGGAGGAGGAGGAAAGAAGAAGGGCAGAAGAAGAGAAGAGGAGAGTGGAAAGAGAACAGGTGATTTTTTTTCCCACTCTGGTTCGTAGTAGGTCAAGAATTTGTGCATTTGTGTTATGGTGGTGACTGGATCACTGACCATTTTTAAGGAGTTTAAATTTTGCTGCCAGATATATTTGTCCCTCCCCCACCCACATCATTTTGCTATCTCATACATGTTTTTATATCCATATGTCACAGTTTTACTAGAAAGTGCAGTGCAAAACAGAAACCATTCAAAATCTTGTCAAGTTTCTAAGTTTGAGATAGCATTACATCATGAATTCATATATTCACAGTTCTATATGAATTTGATTAAGTTCTGTGGATCATATGACACTTAGAACATCTAAATAATTTTATGAAGTACAAATCGAGAGCCATATGGCCATCTTTTATATGCTAGGTTTTCCACTATGCTGGTCATGAGAGACAGATATAAAAACATTTAGAAAGACAAATAGTATATTTCCAAATGAGGTAAAAGGGATGGAGTCAAAGTGTAAGGAAGTCTTCTCAGGTTATCTATGCCATTCGTGACAGATGTTTTGAGTACGCAATAGTAGATGAACCAAAGGGTATAATTGACTCGGGTTTAGTGTAACATGAATTAAATTGATCCATTCGTTGGTTGAGGGAATTTGTCTTTTTGAAGAAGGACTAAAGGAATTCAATCCTATTGTGTTTAGAAGAATGAGATGCAATCCTGTTGAGATGAATGAGATCCTGAGGGAGATTGACAGTGCCAATGTGTTGTTTTTCTCTACCAGGAGAATTTAGAACTGGTGGCAAAACTACTTAAATTTGGGACTGAGATGTAAACTTAGAAAAATTGAAATTAATATTAGATGTTGACCATTCATCCTCTTGAGCCTACTCTAGTACTGAATATCATGGGTATTCAGTACTGCCTTCTCCCCAGATGCCTTGATCCCTTCAACTGTAAATGTATTCAAGGTGGAGTCAGATTATTTTGTTGTCTTTGGTTGAGATTTCCACAGGTTTGCCATTCTTTGGATGGAGAAATTGTCCTTCATCTCAGTCCTAAATGGCTTGCCCCAATCCTTCGCCTATGGCCTCTAGCCCAATGTTTGCCCATCATGAGGAACAATCTTCCTGCATCTATTCTGTCAGGAATTTAAAAGTGAGAACCTTGTCATTGTTCTAAATACAAGCAAAACTGAGATGAGTCACCCTAATCTATCCTAAGAATTAGTTTGGTGAATCTTCATTGAACTGCCTCAGTGGCATGAATACCCTTTACATAAAACAACTATGTTAATTTTCAGTATTTCTGTGAGATTCTCTGTATTATTTTCCACGCACATAGCCAAAAAGCAATTTCTCTTTTATCTCCTTTCCCCACTGCATTCTTCTGCCAGATTCAGATTTATTTATCATATGTACTTTGAGGCATACAATCAGATACGTCCTCCAACTACAGGCCTCCAGGTCTCCAGTCACAGGACTTCTGATCAACCTTATGACTTAGATTTTTGATTACTAATCTCCAGACCCGCTGAGGTCGAGGCCCCATACTTCAGGCATACTAACTCACTGGCTGTCGTGCTTCCTGCTGTCACTGACATCTGATCGTGGGACCTACTGACCTGGGGCAGCCTGGCATTTTTGGGTTCCTTTATCACCCATCCACCTTGCTGGCCTTCAAGTGCTAGACTACCGATGTTGTTCATCGCATGTCCGCGTCGCTGGCCTTTGAGCGTGAAGTTGAGGGCTGTTCTCTGGATATCCCTTATCACACAGCAAGTCACCTACTCTCCAGTCCTTCTCCAAGTGACTAACTTTAGGCATCCCGGAATATTTGATTCTCAACCATGGTACTTGGCACAGCTCTGTAATGCCTAGTAGCTTGTGACCACTTTTTTTGCCACTAACTGATCCATATTGATTAAACAATTATTTATGTATTTTAACCTTTTTTTTAAAATTTGGAAAAAGAGCCTTCTCTGTTATGATTTTAAACAATTTTTTACTTTCATTGTAATTGGTGATATACCATTGTGTTTATCTGCCTAGTCTTTTTGGGACTTGTCCTGGCTACCACTACCCAAAAACCTTGTACAATTTCCTTGTTTTTTCTTTATCTTTCTAATTTTGTCCATACTGGTACTCTTTCTCCTTTTCTGCCTTTCCTGTTCTTTGCCCCACATATATATTTAGTTTAAAATCTCAGATACATCCCTTAATTATTGGATGGAAGAGGTATCAGTCTGATATCAAATCAAGTTCAGTCCAATGGAGTTGCTCTGAAGAAAACATCCCATGACTTGAATCTAACTTTTCGTACACTGATCTTTGAGCTATACATTTAATACTCAGATCTTACTGAATCAATATCATTTTGCCTATTTTCCTTGAGTTGTATGCCAGCTACTGAAGTACAGACCTGAATAATTTCAGTTAGTTCCTACACCATACAGCTGCAATGCATCACATCTCCTGCTATGTACCCTTGACTCTTTAAATGTGAAGCTGTACCTTTGGACATGCATCAGCAAAATTCTTACCTCTTGAAAATTTAGTCAGTAGGTACTGGACATAGCGGGCCCTGCAGGATGCATTAAATCCTGTTGTGCTTTAATGTAACTCTCAGATATATATTGCCCTGCACCATTTGTTAGGACCACTGAATGTTTTAACACAAACGTATATTTAAACATGAGCTTTTGAGTGGTGTCAATATTTGGCTGCATATTCCACTTAAAAACTTGTGAGATCAAAATGCTTGATTTATTTCACACTGTTTTACTTGTGTTGCAGAGCCTAAGTTTTATGGCAATAATGCTTGTTTTATACTTATGTGAAATTGTCTTAGCTTCACTGATCTGAAGTGGAATTGGAATATATTATTATCTAGTTTGTCAGCTTCCTGACTGGCAGTTCATGCATGTGCTATTTGTTGGTGCTGAAGGAAGAGGAGAAAGCCTCTATACTAATGGTGTTCAACAGTAACCAAAAATATACCAATGTGTTTAAAGAAAATGAAATGTTCTGCCAAATTTGTTTTAGTCTCTGGTATTAAGTTTCTGAAGCCTAGTTTTACATTTATACTGTATATGGGTGCAAAATAAATGAAGAGTGACCGCAAACACGAGGAAATCTGCAGATGCTGGAATTTCAAGCAACACACATAAAAGTTGCCGGTGAATGCAGCAGGCCAGGCAGCATCTCTAGGAAGAGGTACAGTTGACGTTTCAGGCCGAGACCCTTTGTCAGGACTGACTGAAAGAAAAGCTAGTAAGAGATTTGAAAGTGATATATGAAGTGTAACCACAATCTCTTCAGCTTAGACCTGGCACATTGCTCATGCATTGCGTTATTTTGTAACAGGAGTACATCAGACGTCAGCTGGAAGAGGAACAACGTCATTTAGAGATTCTTCAGCAGCAGTTGCTTCAAGAACAAGCCATGTTATTGGTAACATTTTCAGTTAATTGTGTTATTGATATCACTGGTAACTCTCAAGCTATCTTGGTTTAGTATCAGCATTATTTCTACATTAAATGCAAATAGATTTGTACGAGGAGTTTAATTCAGCAGTCTGATGAAAAGAGAGATTGATAATAGCACAAATTTGTCCCTGAATTGTATCAAGAAGTTCAGTCGTATTTTCAGTGGATATACTGGAGGAATTCAGTGTATGCTGATATATGGACTGTAAATGAGCAAAATGAGTGCAGATAATAAACTGCTTTCAATCAGTGATTTTTGTCTATTGCATCCTCCAATCTTCATTTTAATTGCAGCATTCAATATGATTGTTGACATCTTCAAATTCTTCTTGGTCCTGACTTGTAGTAGAGAAATTGTTTTATTTTCCCTCCTAGCCATTCCTGGCACCTTCAAGCGTGAATGTTTGAAACTGCAGTGAGCAAAACCGTTCAAAATTGTCTTGTTGCTTATTTATCAGCAGCTATCAGTGACAAAAAACACTTTTTTTTAAGCACACACAGATGTAACTGATGCTATTTAAAAATTGTCTCTCTAAGCATGGTGTGGTATCTTATGGCCACACAACATGCATGTGACTGGCGCTAGTTAGAAAATGTTTGTCTATGGTCCCCTGTCCTAATTAAGTGACATAGTGTCTCAAACAAAGGAAATGCTGGATATTTTCTCGACTAGTTTTTGTTCTTTAAGAGTTGTCCCAAATAAGTGGCTGTCCCGATTACCTGATGGTCCAGTTAATTGGAATCTACTGTATTAGTTGGATGTAAATTTTGTGATGCAATTTGACTATTGGTCGACATTTCAAGGTTGAATGTTGGCACCTCTTTCTGTGAATCAGCACTTCACTTGTACTGCAGCCTGTGAATTAGTAGTAATTGCATATTTTACTTTAAAAAATTGGACTTTTGGATGTACAATTTGTTTCTGCAACTAGAAATACTTGCATGTTAACATTGTGCAATTTGTAAATGTGGTGGCATAACTTGCTTTAAAATTATATATTTTTTTTTAAAAGGAGTACAAATGGCGTGAGATGGAGGAGCAGCGACAGGCTGAGAGATTGCAGCGTCAGTTACAACAAGAGCAAGCTTATCTTCTGTCCCTCCAACATGATCACAGGCAGCAGGAAAGGAATAAAGCTTACCATGCACCAGAATCTAAACCTCACTTTGAAGCAACAGATAGGAGTAGGGAGGTAAAAGGAAAAAAAAATCACTTGATGTTTATCACAAACGTTTCTGCAGTAAGGAAATGCAAGCCTTACTTTAGGCCCGACAATCAGTTTGAGATTTTTAGCTGATTATTATTTTCTATCTGGTATTAAGATGGTACAGGGCAGTGAAAATGCTGAGCAGTTTGATGCCATAATTTTTGTCACCATTTTTTCCTCTCCCTTTGCCTGAATGTGATGGGATTTCACAGTCACTCACCTCAATTTTAAAATATTGCTTCTCAATATGAGGCCAGCTTAGCCACAGGTATGTGTGTAAAACATGGCATTTTCATTATGGTGTTCAGTAGGAAGTTCTGAGAAAGCAGTTAGTAACAATGAAAACAGGTTTGTATGACCCACCTTGGTAGTGAATGGTGTATTTGTATATGAATGTACAAATTATATGTCAGAGCAGGCAAATTGACTGTCAAGCCTGCAGTAACCTTAAATTTCACTGATTAAATATCGTATTACTTATACTTTAAAAATATTCGAAGACTTGGCTTTCATTGCCTTCTGAGGAATATTGATTCATCGGCTAAAGCCCCCCTGAAAGAAAGTGTTTGATTCATTCCCGATTTAAAAAGGTAACGCTTGCTGTGCTCCGTGCAGATGTATTTTTCAATAGGTCTAGATTCTATAGAATACAGATCCAATTTCCTTGGCCACATGATAAAACAATGCTCTATTTGTCAACACACAGAACAATTATAACAATACTTCTCTATTTTTAAATCCCAATTCCCTTGCAATGAAGGCCAATGTGCTATTTACCTCACTGACTACTTGAAGCACTGCAAGCTATCCAGAGATTTCAAAGTCAGAAACCTTGAAAGCTATACCGAACATGTCCCTACCTTAGAACTACCTAGGCTTTACCCATGGCCCTCTATTTTTTTCTAAGCTTCATGTAGTCATCCAGAAGTCTCTTAAAAGACCCTATCGCTTCCACTGCCACCAGCAGCCCATTCTATGCACTCACCACTCTCTGCTTAAAAATGAATAAATAAATTACCCCTGCCATCTCCTCTGTACCTACTTCCAAGCACCTTAAAACTATGCCCTCTCGTGCTAGCCAGTTCAGCCCTGGGGAAAAGCCTCTGACTATCCACGCAACCAGTGCTTCTCATTATCTTGTACACCTCAATCAGGTCACCTCTCATCCTCCGTCACTCCAAGGAGAAAAGGCCGAGTTGTTAGTTGTAAGGTATAATTTTTCACCCATGGATTTAGTAAAAAGTACAGAAGTTAGCAACGGAGTTAGTGAATTGTTTTAACAATACAATTGACTGATTGTTACTTTCCAGGAAAGTAAGTCTGTACACTTGATCTAATTTATGTGTGAATACAGCCTCTACCAGATTATTGGAAATATCTCCTAACCAGGCCACTAGTTGCTGAATGTTAGTGGAGGTAACTTCACAGGATCTAAAAGACTAAGATTATGCAAGTCTTCCCATGATGCAATATCTGGTTTGCTTTCCTTTGGGTTATTTTCCCCCTATCCTCCTCCACACTGCTTCAGGGGGCATAACACATATCTAGCTAGGGTGTCTAAGACTTTTGCACAGTACTGTTGTAATTTTACATATTGCCCTGTACTCCTGCCCCAAAAAAACACATTTCATGACATGCAAGTGATGATAAATCTGATTCTGATACAGGTCTCTATTGTGGACTGAGAATGGGAAAGGGGCAAGAAGGGTGGAATCATGGTTGGGAAAAGTGGAAGGGGGGGAGCGGAAAAGACCATTGACATGTTCTGTAATGATCAATAAACCAGTTGTTTGACCTTGCCTGATCTCTTAGACTCGGGTGTGTCTGCACCCGAACAATTGTGCCCCCCGGCACCTGGCACTCCTTCTCTGCCACCTGTCCTACACCCCTCCCGCAGCACTCCACCCTCGCCATCCCAACATCCTTTGGTCCTGCTAGATTTACAATCTCAGTCTCTGGTCCATGTTGACAAATACAGTACTCTGCATAAATCTTAGGTATCCTAATTCTATATAGGTGCCTAAGACTTTTGCACAGTACTGTATATACTGAGAGACTGAAGTCACAGCTATACAAATGTGAGCAGTGATGTTTCTTTTCCACATCCAGATGACATCAATGTCAAGATCATTCTTGTCCTTGTATCTTGTCCACTCTGAAACTTCTAGCAGAGGTGGCTGAACATAACTTTCCCTCTGTAGTCCAATAATAAGCAATAATTAGTGTGCACCCATTACTTTCTTGATTAAGATTATGCTAGGAATTCTGGTGCTCCATGATGACTGAAGAACCTAGTTGATATACATATTGAGTATCACTTAGTCTCTGTTCCCACTTAATTGCTTTAATGGTGCCATTCCTCTTCAGTTGAGTTATGTGGCAATTAGTGAAGCTAACTTTAATCCTCATTTCTAGGTTGATGAAAGGTTCAAGAAGAATAACCAGGGCTCACCTCAAGCACAATCAAAACAGAACAGCAAAATTTTGGAACCTCCAGTGCCTTCAAGATCAGAATCGTTTTCAAATGGAAATTCTGAATCTAATTCCGTTGCATCACACAGGCCTATGGAGTCACAGGTATAGATTTAAATATCCCAGTGTTTCTAATAATGTCTCCTTCTAATTAACATGTCATCCTCTGCATTGGACAGTACGGTGGACATTTTTTTTGAAATTTTCTGAAAATAAACCTGGCCTCTAGGAACTTAATATTTTATTATCTTCAAAGAATCACACAAAAAAATCTGTAATGTTACTGTTACCATACTTGTTGAGATGTACAAAGTAATTAATTGGAAAATAAATCTTACTTATTTCATGTATAACATTAAAATTTTTAGATTTTATCGTCTATACAGAATGTTATAGGCATATTTTCCCCATGCATTTCGTTCAAGGTTCCAATTAAATTACATATATTCATCTCTCTTATATCTCATTTATATTTTAGTATTATTTCATTAAAACAGTAAACTTATAGTCCATCCAGAAGCTCCTGTGGCCTGCAATTTCTTGTTTATTTTTTATTTGTGACCCCTATGAGATAAGGCGTGGCTCCTTGGGGGACCGTATGGCCCATATCGAGAACCACTGGTCTAGCCCAAAAGGCAAATCCCATAGCCTCACCATTTACAATGCACAAGCAAAGTTAATTTTATTGTCCAGGTTCCACTAAAACAAAACCAGCGATACTTAAAATAAAATGCTACCAAAACTAATTAAAGATTAGTAAGAGTTTCTTAACTATTGCTGACATACATAGTTCAGAAAGGTTTAGTGTCCAGTAAAGCAGGGATAATTAACAATATAAAATTATCTTTTAGTTTTAGTATCAAAAGAATTAAGGCATGAGTAGTAATTTACGTATTTTAAAAGTGTCTTTTGCTACTGCTGCTTATTAATGAACTATGTACATCTATCTGTACACTCTTTCGTGTATTTTGGTCTTTAGACTGCATGGTCTAAAAGGTTCATTTAAGTATCTAACTTTTTAACTATCTCCCTTTTCTAAATTTGCCATCTCACTCCTTACAATACATCATTTTCCCTGTTTTACCAGTCATATTAAAATTGTAATTTCAGTTGTTTATCTTTTTTTCTCTGAATGCCCTTCTAAATTTATATGGTACATTCTTTATTTTAGCAGTATTATTTTACAAGCAAGAGTAGCAAATAAGCTTCTTTTGTAATTGAAGGTTCCAGTGAGAGCAACACCGAGGTCCCCTGTGTTGTCTCGTCGGGATTCTCCATTGCAAGCCAGTAGTCAGCCAAGTGCCCAGACTGCTCCAAAAACTTCCACAAGGTTTGAATATTGATAGCAAATGCAATGAGCCTTTTATCAAATGTGATCTCTTTGCTAACTACAGACAATGCATGTAGGAAATCCTCAAGGTGCTGAGGCATGCTTCCAGTTCAAAACAAAAGATTGTTTTGCCTTGGTTACAAGTCTGTATCGTGACAGCCGAGGAGGGGATTTGTTTTTTCTGGCAATAAGTCGCAGGACGTTCACTTGAAGTTGCATAGACACCCAAGGAGAGCGAAACTGTGTGCAAAGTTAGCATAGTGAAATAGAATCAGAAACTGGTTTAATATCACTGGCACATGTCAGGAAACTTGTTTTGTGGCAGCAGTACATTGGGGCTGCGTCAACACTTTTCATTTCCTTTATAGTAAATTGACAATACCTTGTGTGTCATTCATTTGATAAATCCACTATTATGTAGGCATCCGGTAGTCTCGTGAGACCATAGATTTGCGCATTGGAAGGTTTCCAGGGCACAGGCCTGGGCAAGGTTGTATGGAAGACCGGCAGTTGCCCATGCTGCAAGTCTTCTCTCTCCACGCCACCGATGTTGTCCAAGGGAAGGGCATTAGGACCCATACAGTCTGGCACCGGTGTCGTTGCAGAGCAATGTGTGGTTAAATGCCTTGCTCAATGACACAACACGCTGCCTCAGCCAAGGCTCGAACTAGTGACCTTCAGATCACTAGACAAACGCCTTATCCACTTGGCCACGTGTCCATAATAAATCCACTAGGACTTCCCAAACTTATTCAAGAGAAGAGTGAACACAAAATTAGTGCATAACTTTTGTCATCTCCACATTTCATTTTGTCCGCCAAGTTCTCTGCTTTCTGCTGGGAAATCATGTGTAATACAAAACTATTCTTGTTAGGCACTGGTTTAAAACTGCACACGAAAGATTCACTTAAGGAGGAAAGATTGACAAGGTTAGCAAAATAAGAGAAAATTTAATCAATATTAATAATCATGCTTTCTGAATTGTTTAGAAAGGAACATTTGGCAGACATTTTACAATTCAGAACTTTGTAAGGGACTTTTTTTACTGGAGAAAATGATACAGTCGATATTGACACGAAGAGTCTGTTTCGTTATAGATGGGATTGGTGCAGGTTTGCTTAAGTGTGATATCTGAAACATTTTGTTATTGTCAAAAGGTGTAAATATTTCACTTAAACACGTAGCTTCATTGTCTACACATGCCTATTAATACAAACGTTTGTATTATATTCTACAGCTACAAATTTTCATATTTAACTGTTTTTCCTTTCTGCAGCAATATAGAGCCCAGGCTATTATGGGAGAGGGTAGAGAAACTTGTACCACGACCAGGCAGTGGCAGCTCCTCAGGCTCCAGCAACTCTGGCTCGCAGCCGGGCTCTCATCCGGGATCTCATCCGGGCTCTCAGACTGGATCTGGGGAACGTTACAGGCTGCGATGTGAGGCTTCACTTTTTCCACTTACAATATTCACTGCACTGTTCACTACCTTCTGAAAGCAACTTTCCTTAGGGGTTGTTTTAGTTTGATAGAAGAACAAGTAATGATATAGCTGCAACACACATAAAAGTTGCTGGTGAACGCAGCAGGCCAGGCAGCATCTCTAGGAAGAGGTGCAGTCGACGTTTCAGGCCGAGACCCTTCGTCAGGACTAACTGAAGGAAGTGTGAGTAAGGGATTTGAAAGTTGGAGGGGGAGGGGGAGATCCCTGAAACGTCGACTGTACCTCTTCCTAGAGATGCTGCCTGGCCTGCTGCGTTCACCAGCAACTTTGATGTGTGTTGCTTGAATTTCCAGCATCTGCAGAATTCCTGTTGTTTGCGTTTTAAAATAATATAGCTGGTTAGTTTTGCTCACAGCTTTAAAAAACCTTTATTTTAACACTTTAAATGTATTTATTGGCCTTTTACTATTAAAATGTGGTGTGCAAGGCAATTGTCATAGCAATACATTGCATTAAATTATTGGTTAATTCTGAAAAATACTTGGATGCAAGTGGTCTAGCAAGCAAAACACAAACAAAGCTGAAATACACTTTGGTCCAGATTTGGTTAAGTGAAGGCAAAACTTTTGTAGTTTACTTTAGTCATGCTGCACGACTGGTAACAATCTTTTAAGCACAAGTTTGGACTTAACTGATGGTAATCTCTGGGTTTACATGTTTATTTCGTGCTTCTCTTTAGAATGTGCAGTTTTACAACCTCCTGCATAGACTAAAGAAATCAATAATTCAAGAGAATACTGAGGAATTTGTAAACTAATTCACACTGTAAATACCTGTAGATAGTTTTTTTTTCCCCAGTTATTTGCTAAGACATCATTATTTCTTAATTGCTTGGAACCTTGAAAATAAATTGTTGGTGAATCATATTTCCTTAATATAAAATTTCAAAATAATATTTTAAGCTTTGTTTGCTGTTTTAGGTACTAGCTTCATTTAACATATATTTCTAGTCTTCATTTTATGTTCTTTAATACATAAATTTAAAAATTGTGGTCATCAGACACAAAATCTTCATTTTGCTCTCTGATTCACAAAAAAATTAATTTATCTTTGGACCCAAAGTTTATGAATGTAGATACTGAGATTGCATCCATGATGTTCCATGTCTGGACAATTCCAAAGATCCATAAGCTTCTCAGAAGGAAAAATTTTCTCATCCTCACTGGATTCTTTCACCAGCCGACCACACTATCTTTTAACCATTTCACTGAGCCCATTTCTCATGCCCAGAAATGAACCATTCTGATTAGTTTTTCTTCACAAAACAACGCCATGATTCTCAAGAATCTTTCAACTGAACCTTTGCTGCACTGCCTCCAAGAGAAATGTTTCCTTAAATGGAGGAAAACAAGATTTTGGTCTGGTCTCAAGTCTGGACTTTTCTATTTCATCAATGCGTACAAACTGCTGGAGGAACTCAGTAGGTCAGGCAGCATCTTTGACGGAAATGAGCAGTCAACCTTTTGTGCTGAGACCCTTCACCAGGGCTGGAAAGAAGGAGGGCAGAAGCCAGAATAAAAGGGTGAATGAAGGAGGAAGAGCATGAGCTGGTGGGTTATCAAACACATTTTCCACAAGTTCCACCATTTTCAACTGGATTCCACCACTATGCACATCTTACTCTCCTCTCCCCTCCCCTCCCCTCTGTGTACAGGAATCACACTCTCCCTAACTCTTTGGTCTACTTACTCCTTCCCACCAATCCTCCTCCAGGAACTTATCCCTACAACTGTGTTAAGTGTTACATCTGTTCATACCCCCCCTCTCTCATTACCATACAGGGCCTTAAACAGAACTTCCAGGTGAGGCAGCAGTTCACATGTAAATCCATCAGGTTACTCCTGGTTCATCTGCTTCTACATTGGTGAGACCTGATGCAGATTGTGCAATTGTTCCCAGCATCTTCAGTTTGTCTGCTGTAATGGTGAGAGATCCTGCTTGTTAAAGCAGGCAGAGTGAAGGCACTCTCCTGCCAGATTCCTGCTCCTCCAGCCCTGTGCCTCATACACATCACCTCCCAGGTTCTCCGATTTTTCCCACGTCCCCTCCCTCCTTTAAGCACCTAGCTTCTCCTGCTCACCTAGATTCACCTATCACTTGCCAGTTCGTGCTTCAACCTTCTCCCCACCCCGACACATTTATCTTGGCTTCTGCCTCTTTTCTTTCCAGTCTTGGTTAAGGGTCTCGGCCCAAAATGTCAACTGTTTATTTCCCTCTATAGATGCTGCCTGACCTGTTGAGTTCCTACTGCATTTTGTGTGTGTTTCTCTAGATTTGCAGCATCTGCAATCTCTTTTTTCTGAATACCATTAAATCTCACTCAACTGTTAATTATGCCCGATGTCTTCCTCATACCAATGTAATTTCCTTTGAATTAATTGTTCAAATGAAATGCAAAATTAATGATATTATGACTTTCGCTGACAATATTTTAGAACATAGCAAAGCATAGTACAGTAAGGGCCCTTCGGCACATGATGTTATGCTGACCTATAGAAACCTGCACAATGATAAATCCCTCCCACATAGCCCATAACCCTCCACTGTTATTTCATCCATGAGCTTATCTAAGTGTCTCTTAAATGTTCCTGAACTATAAGCCTGAACCACAATGCATTCCACGATTTCAAAAAAAAACTACATTTGATATCTCCCATAAACTTCCCTCCCTTTAAAAGCACATCCACTGTTATTTGTTATTGCCACCCAATGAAAAATGCATTGGCTGTCCATTCTATCTGTGCTTTTTATAATCTTACAGACCTCTAAGTCGCCTCTCATCCTCCTTTGCTCCAATGAAAAGATCCCCAGCTCTCTCAACCTTTCCACATAAGACATGCTCTCTAAACTAGTAAATATCCTGTACATCTCCAGTGCACCCTCCTTTGAAACATCCACATCCTTTCTATAAAGGGGTGACCAGAACTGAACACAATACTCTAAGTATGGTCTTGTGATGACCTTGAGTGTACTGTCCGAGAGCTCTAAACTCAAGTTAAGATTTGAAACCCTATCTGATACAAGTACCTATGAGTACCCTAACTTTTAGGAGACAAATTTCAAGGACTAGTTTATCTCACTATCTTAATCTCCATGATAAGGTTCAGCTATTAATAATCACTATTTTGAATAATGTGTCCTCCCTCCCTACTTAGGAGGAGGTACTTCCAGCTAATGAAGCATTTAAACAGGTTTTAATTTAGTGAGACATATTTAATTTTGACAAATAGTCAACATAGATTTCAAATTTACAAAGAATTCTTACTTCACAAATAATTTCCAAACAAGTACAATTATTAGACTAAAAAGACATAGCAAGTTGCAGACAAATAAATTGTCTGTCATAGAAGACTGAGGAATTAATTCTAGGTTTTCTTTCTGTGACTCCATCTTTCTGTTATCCTGACTGTTTTCTAGTACTTATATTGTTTCTCTGCTAGTTGACATCACCTATATGCGATGTTTCTCGGTTACATTTGTCATGCCAGGTGGATGCAACATATAATTAGGCCAATGTGGACCCCATTCTTTCTTTGATAAAATCAAAGGCCAATGAGAACCATGTTGTTTTCTTGTTTACATTAAGATACTGAGCAAGAAATATTGGTTAGAAGTTAATTTAATAAACAACTTCTTGACCTTTAGAAAAGTCAAGCACTGCAAAAAAGCTGAGGTTAGCAATAAGCACCTTGTGGCCAGGAAAGTGAAAATCCATCACAGTCTACTCAGTGTTTTATAGAGCTGCACCAGAGTTTTATTCTGGGATTAAGCCTCGACCTGCTTTGGCTGCTCTGGAAGCAAGTAGGGGACTCAGTCTGGTTAAGATGCTGTTGTCTTTTTTCTATTGTTAGCACGATAACAGTTTTATCTCTCTCCCTTTCTCTCTGCAGTGGTTTTTGGTCTTTTTTAAAATTGGGTGATTCAAATTTCTTGCTTTGTGTTTGCCCATAAGCAGACAAATTTCAAGGTGTATAAATTTATATATTCTTTGTTAATAAATATGCTTTGAATCTTTGAATTTGGGATTACTCATTTTCATGTTTCATTCTGCAAGACCTCATCTCATATTTTCTTCGCACTTTGGATCTACAAGGTATTCTTCTAGGAATCTTAACTGTGAATTCCATGCAATTATTCTCCAATCCCTCTTTGCTGATTTGGTGTGTCCATTCTTTATGATGGAGAAAATCATCCATGATTTAATTACCTTTGTTACAAACTTACATTATTCCTTGATTGATAGTTTATTCTATGTAGGTGCGGGTGGGTGGCCTATACATTTATTTTCAACAATTGATGTTACTCTGTATATCAACCAGAATTGATCTGCTGAGCCACGTTCTTTTCTGCACTATTGTTCTAATATCTTCGTTTATTATCACAGTCGCATCCTCTCATTGGCTACTCCACTAACATCATTTTTTCTCTGCACAATTCTTCCACTCTAGAATATTCAGCTTTCATCCTCGATGACCTTGGAGCTTGTCTTCTAATGGCTATTCCATCAATTCCATTAATCTCAGTGCAACTAATATAAATGAATACCTTTGCGCGAATGCTTTGTGTAGTTAGATAATGAGCCATTAGTTTTGACTGGTTACGCTTATTTTTCCATAACTTGTCCTTATTTCCTGGTGCAAAATTATCGTTAATATCCTGTTTACTTATTTCACATTCCCCAATTGTAGTCTAGACTTCCACACCACTTTGTCCTTCCTTTCTTCTTAATTGATCTCTATCATCTAAAGCCTTAATTTCTTCAAAAAATGTTGGCTGCACAGTCTGCTTTTGCCAGAGGAAATTTACAGATGGTGTGGTTCTTGTGTTTGAATAGATTTGATATCAGATGTTTTGCAATTCAATGCTTAGATTTTTGATTTAATTATTTTATTCACAGCTTCATCAAAATCTGAGGGTTCGCCATCTCAACGTCATGAAAATGTTAACAGAAAGCAAGAAGATAAAAAAGATTTAAGACCAAGCCGACCAGCTGTAAGTTCCTTGAAGTTTGCTTGCCTTTTGTGGTTATTTTTTAATAGTGCATTTTATTATGTGTTTGTTCTTTGATGCACATTTTCCATGGAGTACAAGTTTAATTTCGACTAACATTAAAGTGTAATTAGTCTTTGGCCATCTACGTACTTGTATGCCAAATCAATATTCAAAGGCAGAGAATCTGAATCAGATTTCAAATCACTGGCATATGTTGTGAAATTTGTTGTTTGCGACGGCAGTACAGAGCAAAAAAACTATAAATTACAATAAGATATATGTATAATTAAATTAATAAGTAGTGCAAAAGAAGTTGAGGTAGTGCACATGGGTTCACTGCCTGTTCAGAAATCTGATGGCAGAGAGAAAGAAGCCGTTTCTAAAATGCTGAGTGTATGTCTTCAGGCTCCTGTACCACCACCTTGATGGTAGCAATGAGAAGAGGGCATGTCCTGGGTGATGGATGCTGCCTTTTTGAGGCATTGCCTTTTTAAAGATGTCCTCTATGCTAGGGATGCTAGTGTCTATGAGCTGGCTGAGTTGACAACTTTCTGCAGCTTTTTCCAATCCTGCGCAGTGGCCCCTCCATGCCAGACAGTGATGCAACCAGTTAGAATGCTCTCCATTGTACATCTGTAGAAATTTGCTAGAGTCTTTAATGACCTACCAAATCTCCTTAAAATCTAAATGAAGTGTAGCTGCTGTCATCCTTTCTTTGTAATTGCGTTAATATGTTGGGTCCAGGAAAGATCTTCAGAGAGATTGACAGCCAGGAACTTAAAACTGCTCACCCTTTCCTCTGCTGATCCCTCAATCAGGACTGGTGTGTGTTCCCTTCATGAAGCCCGCAATCAATTCATTTGTCTTATTGACACTGAGTGCAAGGATGTTATTGCAACACTACTCAACCAACTGATCTCATGCCTGCACGCCTCATTGTCACCATCTGAAATTCTGACAGCAATATTTGTGTTATCGGCAAATTTCGAGATAGCTTTTGACCTGTGCCTAGCCATACATTTGTGAGTGTAGAGAGAGTAGAGCAGTGGGCTAAGCACACGTACTTGAGATGCGCCTGTGCTGAAGGAGATGGCTGTTTCCATTCCACACTGACTGTGGTCTCCCGATGAGGAAGTAGAGGATCCATTTGTAGCGTGAGGTACAGAGGTCCAGGTTTTGGAGCTTGTTGATTACAACTAAAGGTACGATGGTGTTGTTTCTGCGTCTGATTCTGATTAAGAGTTGATGGAACTAAAGGTACCTTTGCTTTCATGACCTCTAAGCTATAGCTCAAGAAGAATTCATGATATTTGTGTGCTCATATATGCATAAAGTAAATGTTTGCAAATGCATATGATATTAATGCAATGGAAGTATTTGTTTATGTTGCCCTTTTCTTTTTTTTCTCTGTACCCTATTGAATCATCAATGGCTCATGATTCTATCACATGATCATTCATTTGGGCTGCTGCATATTGTAGGGTGAAGTGGTAAGCTATGCTATTTTTCTCCTCCTTGCCTGGCCTTTGCTTTTAATTGCATGCTTTTGTTTCTCTCTTTAAATGCAGCTTGATTATTTTTTAAGTATTGTACAAACCCCATTTCTGGAAAAGTTGGGATATTTTCTAAAATGCAATAAAAGCAAAAATCTGTGATATGTTAATTCACGTGAACCTTTATTTAACTGACAAAAGTACAAAGAAAAGATTTTCAATAGTTTTACTGACCAACTTAATTGTATTTTGTAAATATACACAAATTTAGAATTTGATGGCTGCAACACACTCAACAAAAATTGGGACAGAGGTTAAAATAAGATTGAAAAGTGCACAGAATATTCAAGTAACACCGGTTTGGAAGACTCCACATTAAGCAGGCTAATTGGTAGCAGGTGAGGTATCATGACTGGGTATAAAAGTAGTGTCCATCAAAGGCTCAGTCTTTGCAAGCAAGGATGGGTCGTGGTTCACCCCTTTGTGCCAAAATTCGTGAGAGAATTGTTAGTCAGTTCAAAGGGGACATTTCTCAACGCAAGATTGCAGATAATTTAGGTCTTTCAACATCTACAGTACATAATATTGTGAAAAGATTCAGAGAATTCAGAGACATCTCAGTGCGTAAAGGGCAAGGTCGGAAACCACTGTTGAATGCGCGTGATCTTCGAGCCCTCAGGCGACACTGGCTAAGAAACTGCCATGCTACTGTGACAATTATAGCCACCTGGGCTCGGGAGTACTTCGGAAAACCATTGTCACTCAACTCAGTCCGTCGCTGCATCCAGAAATGCAACTTGAAACTGTATTACACAAAGAGGAAGCCATACATCAACTCTATGCAGAAACGCCGGCGAGTTCTCTGGGCCCGAGCTCATCTCAGATGGACCGAAAGACTGGAACCGTGTGCTGTGGTCAGATGAGTCCACATTTAAGCTAGTTTTCAGAAAAAACAGGCGTCGAGTTCTCAGTGCCAAAGATGAAAACGACCATCCAGATTGTTATCAGCGAAAGGTGCAAAAGCCAGCATCTGTGATGGTATGGGGGTGCATCAGTGCCCACGGCATGGGTGAGTTGCATGTATGTGAAGGTACCATTGACTCTGAGGCATATATTAGGATCTTAGAGAGACATATGTTGCATCAGGGCGACGTCTCTTCCTGGGATGTTCATGCTTATTTCAGCAGGACAATGCCAGACCACATTCTGCACGGGCTACAGCAGCGTGGCTTTGTAGACACAGGGTGCATGTGCTTGACTGGCCTGCTGCCAGTCCAGATCTATCTCCTATTGAAAATGTATAGCGCATCATGAAGAGGAGAATCAGAGACAACGGAGACCACGGACTGTTGAGCAGCTGAAGTCTTATATCAAGCAAGAATGGACAAAATTTCCAATTGCAAGTCTACTGCAATTAGTATCCTCAGTTCCAAACCGATTAAAAAGTGTTATTAAAAGGAAAGGTGATTTAACACAATGGTAAACATGCCTCTGTCCCAACCTTTGTTGAGTGTGTTGCAGCCATCAAACTCTAAATTTGTGTATGTTTACAAAATACAATTAATTTGGTCAGTAAAACTATTGAAAATCTTTTCTTTGTACTTTTGTCAGTTAAATAAAGGTTCACGTGAATTAACATATCACAGATTTTTGTTTTTATTGCATTTTGGAAAATATCCCAACTTTTCTGGAAATGGGGTTTGTATTTGTTCACATTCTTGTGAAGCAATATATCCTGAGTTCTGAGTAATTTTACTGTAGTGAGTCAGTTTTTTCATAAATGTTATAGAGATATTGCAAAAGTAACAGTGCGTAAAAATAATTGAGATCTTGACATACTCTATATCCAGAAACCTAACCTTTTGAAAGGAAAAATCTGATTTTATTAGATATTCCAATAAGCTTTCCAAAGTAAGAAGTTTTAAAGGTACAGAAACATTATTTTCTAATGTCGAAATACAGAAAAAGGATTTTTATATTGACTAATATTCAATCTGTATTTATATGATTTTGAAAAAGGGGCATAAAAAAACTGCACGTGTGGTGGGTAGAATGAAAAGTGATGTGCTTTGTGAATTTAAAGCTGCATCAAATCTGAAATATTCAGGTTAGGTCAACTGTGAGAGGGAATTAATGAAATTCACGATTTAGTTCAATAAGGTGCCTTTTAAAGATGTGGCCAAAAAATAGCTTAAAGTTGATAGAAAAATGCCTTAATTTCCTATGCTCAATTAACATTTTCTACAATGGAATTGTTTCTTTGAATAACATTTGACTATTTTCCAAAATAACTTTGATCATTTCTTCAAATCTAACTTTGAATTGGATCTGATTTTCTCTAGTTATTCCCCTGACCTAATGGTGCTTAGAATATTTTAATTTGCAGTTGGTGGTGTTTCATGTGATTTTTTTTTTATTTTTCATTTATACATTTGAATGAATTCATCTCTTGCTCCTTTTGCCCAAATTATTTTTTCTTTTTTGATTGGAGTTTTCCCTGCATATATTAATTTCCTTTGTAGTTTATTCCTTCTTTAATAATTGATAACTGTCAGTCAGAAGAATTACTATTTATGATGTCCGACCTCACAAAGTGTGTATATATCCAAATTATTATTTGAAGTGTTAAATTATAATTGTGGCAAATGTGATCATTTGCATCTTGTATTTCACACTATAGCCAATGACCTGGTTTCATAGTTTCAGGATCTTGCTGCCTTGGCTAAAGAGCTTCGAGCTGTAGATGATGCCCGTCCTCCTCAGAAAGTTACTGATTATTCTTCATCGAGTGATGAATCAGGAACAACAGATGAAGAAGATGAAGACCTCGAACAAGAAGGAACTGATGAAACTGAACCCATGTCAGATGATGCTAGGGCAGTGTATGTAAACCTGGTTAAAAGTAATGAAAAACCTAATGTAATTTTTTTTTCAGCATGATCTGCCTCCATTATAGTCGTTAATAAAATAACACCAGCACAGGACAATGCCATTAAGTCCATCTTTTCTATGATGGCTGTTTATCAGAGCCATCCAATTAATCATTCGTCCTACTCTCCCTATAGATCTACAGACCTTTTTCCTTAGTCGGCTCTCATTTGAAAGTAAATATTGAATCTTGAAACCATCCTTTGAAGTACAGCATCCCGATCTCATAGTGTCATTATTTTTGATTTCAAAAGTTTCTTCATGCTGTTTGAGATTCTTCTGTAAATCACCTTAAATTTTATGTCCATGATTCCCAATCCCTCTGGCACTGACATTTACCAAATCAAAATCATTCATCACTTTGAACACTCCCATCAAATCTCTTCATCGACTCTGCCATGAGGAGAGCAAACCTGGTTATTTTAATTTGTGCACAGAATTTAAGGTCCTTATCCAAACTACATTAGTTGTACGCCCTCTCAAGACTGGTACCATACATGTCTGTCAGATTGACCACTATTCTCCTGCTGTGGCCTACCTAGTCGGTGTTTAATCAAAGCTTAGTAAAATTACTTTGTACTCTTAGACTCCATTAAAAGATTTGCAACGGAGTCATAATGCAAAGATTTTTACTCCCTCACGTTGTGAGATGGATGTAAGATTTAAGTAAATTCTAAGAACCAGGATCCCAAGTATTTTTCTTTCCAGCAAACTTTTCAGCAACCTCCTGCCTTGAAAGATTTGTGTTGAACTTATTCCCAGTCCCTGACCCCTGTTTTTTTTAAAGTTAGATATACAAGTGAAGTATCAAAGGGTGGTTTGCAGCATATCATATCTTTGGAATTCTTTGGAATTATGATAACCAACCAAGTTATACTTTATGCCTTCTCCATAATTTAAATGCACTTCCAACTCTTGCCCACTATTACATACAGTATACATGTGGACTTTTATTTATTAGGTCGTCAAAACTGAGCAATGGAGAAACTGAATCAGTGAATACAATGATAGTTCGTGATGATCTGGAGCTGTTGACTGAAACTTCTGTTACTCCCTCTAAAGATGGCACTTTAATTGTTCGGCAGGTAATGTATCTGGCAGAAAGTTCTGACTCTTGCCCATAAGCTCTCATTTGCCCATTTGTGTTTTTTTTCTGCTTTTTAAACATTAGTAGCTAGTAAGCAAATTAATTTTAATTCTTCAGGCAGTTTTTTTTAAAGGTCATTTTGATCTCTTTGCTGCAGTTTTCTTGCATGCATTGCAGATGTCCATCATAACAGTAAATACCCTGAGTTTAGATGGACAGGAAGTGACTGCAGTTGAAAATCTTAGAATGCATATGTTTATTCCCTAGCCTGACATAATCTTAAGGTGTTTTTAAATGAAACTAACACGTCTGTAAGCCTCCATTAATGTGTTTCCATTCTAACGTCAATTTAAAAAAAAAATAAAAGCTCACATTTGCAGCTGTCAGCAGTTAACTAGCTTTTTATCTCCATTGAACTACTTCGGCCTTTCATAAAAATGGCAACATTTAGTGAGAGGCATGTTGATACTCCATATTACTTTTAAATGATATACATTAATTGTTACAGGCAGTTTATATTATAGCACTGAGTACCATACAGAATAAACTTACAAAATTTGTCACTTTTACTGTGCATATTATAACGACCACAAATTGCATCCAAAGTGAAAGGACTGGGAATCTTTTCAGTGTGCATTTTTTTAAAAGTTGATGGCACTGTTAAAATTGTAGTTAGTCTATTTTCTGCCTGGAGTAAAATGAAGTATTGATCTATTGAAATGGTTTTGTCAAATTTTACCACTTTTGTTTGTTTGTTAGGAATTGTGCTGAGATAAAAACCTGCACAATCCAACTTTGCTACATTAACTCTTCTGCCAATTAACTGTTAGGGTGATAGGCGTTGAAGCATCTCTTCAGCAAGACAAGTATGCCTGTTTTTTCTACAGAGCGCAGGTGACTTAAAGCGTGCCAGCCACCATGAGAGTAATGGCTTTGCAGCCCGCATTCACCTCTTGCCAGATCTCATACAGCAAAGCCATTCCTCCACCTCCCCAACCAGCCAGCAGTCTCCTATCATGTCCCCTCAGCTGCCCCAGGACGAGCTTACTACTAATGAGGTATGTTTGACACCATAGTTGGCTGCTGTTCCGTACCACTCCTGTAAAATAGTTAGCCACAACAACATTGCAGTCAATTTCCAGTGTTTTTCCTCTCTAAGTTAAGCTGCATAACAATTCTAGGCCACTATTGTAGAGAATGCTAAATCCTATTAACTAATTAGAATTTTTCAATTCCCAAACTTGCCAGTTAATATTATAAAGTTTGATCTACTAAAGCAAATTGCAATAGCATAGTCTGTCACTATTCCATAAACAGGTAATTTGTTTCTTAGTTAAGAGTATAGATTGAGTTTTTGGTCAAAGGTCTGTATTCGACTTAAAAAAAAAATCTCAGTACTTTTTTTTAAGGAGGGACCTGAGCAGAGAAAAAAAAAATAACCATATACCTGTTCTGCAGTTCTACTGCCTCAGTAGGTTGGCAGTAATGTGCAGAGCTGTTTCAAAAAAAAAAATCCAGCTGCAGATTATTAAATAACCAGTGGGAATGGAGATCACAAATGCTCAAAAAATTGAAAGTGGTATAATGACACGTACACAAATCTAGCTGTTAGTCAGAGGGAATTGTTAACACTTTTAGCAGCAAAGCAACAGATTGGATACAGTAAATCATTTCGAAGTGTCTTTGAAGTTCCTACTATTTTGTTATATTCAATATCTGTGCTCAATATTATTTGTAGTATTTAAGAATATCACAATAGGAGGTAGTGAGTCATTCAAGATCAGACTGACAAAAATGAAAGTACCAAACCCTTAGAACATGCAAGCATTTTTTTTAAAGGAATACCAGTTTAGAGACTAAAATCAGCTCATGTAATTATCTGTTGCTGCATGATGGCACCCCGGGTCTCCCTTCCCCTCCTTCCCTCTTTTTGCTCTCTGCTCTGATCCAAGGAGCAAATAGATTGCCACTTTATCTCTCCTCTTCCATTCCACAGGTCCACCATCAGCACACTAAATTCTATCCATTTCCTCCTTACATCATCTCTCTTGGCCCAGTATCCCTCTCAAAGTGTGAGCACCTATAGCACTTAAGTGAATTCTTTGGCAAAATTCAATGGAATGTTCTGCATGTAGTGGGAAATCCTGTGCCAAAGTCACCTGCTTAAAGAGATTTTAAAGGATTATGTTATTCATTTATGGAAACTTAAATTTATGACTTTTTGTATTTCAATGCTAGATCACTTTAATTTATAACTTGGTCCTTGTGTCTTTCCCAATTTCTGAAACATCTACATGCAGTAACATGGACAGTTATTGTTATTTATGGTCACGAGCTTTTAAGTTTGTGTCCGGTCACCTGAAATCCTTTATAGTTCCTTTATAGTTCATGATATATTGTCATCAAGAAGATATTTTACATTTGTCTTTCTTGGTTGCAAAGTGAGTGATATCACAATTTAACAAGCAAAATTCATCTCCCTTCCATTTATTCCATGCATGTCCTTTGTAAAATGGTATTTCAATTTAGACCGCTCACTTGCCTTTTGATACTATACTTTTTATTCATGTCACTGGTGTACTTGGTGAAAATCTCACCTCCCCCCCTCCCCAGTGCAGATCCAAGGAGAAACATCCAAATGCCTTGCTCTTCAGAGTTCATTCTGTTTAATGCATGTTCTCTTTCTGCTACCCCCAACAATTTCACAGGGTTCCCTCCAATCTATGTTCTCAGATTTTCTATTCATACAGTTTTTGTTTCAGTGTTGTGTGAAGTTTAGCCTGGTTTGACCTGACTTTCAAAAGTGGATTTAAAGACTGGTGATTAGGCCTTATTTTGGAATGCCAAACTGATTGAGAAGTAATTATTCTAAAAGCAAAAAGCTGCAGATGCTGCAAATTGGGTGTTCTGCATTAACTTCCACTTTGTCAGGACTGGTCCAAAGCTTTTACTTATGAAATATTAAAATTTGTTTGCACCTGTTGCATTTATTGCCACCTGCCATTCCCACCTCAATTTCCTCATGTTCAAAACATTTTAAATCATAACATTTGGTGCTGGTGGAGAAAAAATAATCTTTGTCCCACTCTGTATTAAACAATTATTGCTGACCATCAAATGAGTTAATGTAAGAGTGTAGGTTGTTGAATGCCTATTTGGTTTATTTTTAAAAAGAGAAATCATCCTTTTTTTGCTCAGAAAATTTGGCAAGTGTGATCAGCTATTCCATACTCCATTTTAATCATGTTGGTGTAACCATCCTAACATTTATAAACATTAAACTGGCAAGTTTTGTTTTCTTTGTCAAAGTATCACTGTCATTTCCTATAATTTTACTAACATTCCATCTCATGTTTAACCAGCTTTTATACTTTGTGCTTTTGCAAGTAGTTGTGTGTTCGGGGTGAAATGAGCAATATTAACCCTTTGATCACTGCAGTCACATTTCTCCATTACAATCAAGTACGCACAGAATTTAATTTCCCCAGCAAATTTTGTGAATTATTTGGCTTGGTAGACTTAACCAAAATTCTACTTCAAATGATACATTCAAGACTAAGCTGAAATACGGTGCAAAGAGGCTCATGTGACGCATGAATACTGGCAGACCTGTTGGGCTTGAGTGGTCTGTTTCTATGCTGCACAATCTAATTCACTATTGACTAAGTTTGTAGTGTTTTTTAAAATGTTATACTTTTCATTGTAGGTATTGGAAATGTAATTATTTTCAAAGAGGACTTACAGTATTCAGAGGGTTAAGTAGAAAAAGACAAGTTCTGAAAATTCACTAAAATGAACTTGTGCATAAAATGGAATTATAGCCTGCTGTTGCTAACTGTTGAAATTGTATAATTGTTCATGCAAATATTGTTTCAATATATATTTTTTTCTGTCTCAAGTACAACGTTGCACCACTGCTGTCAGCTTCAGTCTGGTATTATACATTTTCCCCAACTCTTGGCCCCCCCACCCCATGTCACAACTAACATACTCTCATGCTACATTTCCTTGCACCAGTTTAACCTATTCTTGCTCCTCCTCACTCAAGTTAGCTCCTTTCTCTCAATGCTCTCTCCCCACACTCATCTGATCAGCTCTTCCCAGGTCCACCCTTCCTACAGGCACACCGTTTCTCCTAACATTGCAGTTCTCAGTAGACTCCATTCCTTGGCTCACCTTCTTTCAAGGCTTCTCCTCTCCCCATCCTCTCTTTTTATTACTCTTTAATTTCCCTCTTGTTTCTGTGAAACCTTGCTCTTCCATTCATTGATATTTTACACATCCAAGATTTTGATGTTATGGGACATGATTGCATTGTACAGTTTTGGAAAAAAAATAGTTCATAGTAGAATCAATTATTATTTGAGAGATTTCACAATTTATTCAAACAATGCAATCACATGTCTCCTGTATTAATTGAATGACTGTGATATTCTATGCAACTCTATTTTGAAGTACAGTAAGTTAATTGAATTTTTGTGACATTCCTTTAAGCACAAACTCTAAACTGCATTGGGTTGTTTTAATTGTGTTCATAGCAAATAGTTCATTAACAGCCAAACAGTTAAAATGGTTGTTGTAATAACTTCCCTGATGATCAATCACAATACTGATTATTGCAACATCATAATATATTAATCTTGAACAGTAGCTAGTATTGACAAGGGTTTTTAAACACTTACTGCTTTACGATTCAGAATATTTCAGGGATCATAATACTTCAGGAACATACCTCATCTGAATTCCATCATGCTGAACTGTTTAAATTCCAATAGAATATTTCTTCCAAGTAGAGCCAGCACATTTCAATACTGAAATACATTGACAAATCAGTTGGTAAAATAGTATGGATTTAATCATATTATGCAATCTCTTCAAAAGGCATATATTCAAATGTTTAACTGCATTGCAGTGTTGTTCAAGATACCATTGCAAATTTAGTGTTTAACAGTAGTAACTTTTAAAGGAGCAATTTAAAACATTTTGAATTAATGTTTTTGCTATTCAGTTCACTGTACTGTGATCAACCATAGTGTACAATCTGCAGAAAATTAAAACCAAGTCAAATGCAGAATACCAGGAAATCTGCAGATGCTGGAATTTCAAGCAACACACACAAAAAATGCTGGTGAACGCAGCAGGCCAGGCAGCATCTACAGGAAGAGGTACAGTCCACGTTTCGGGCCGAGACCATTCGTCAGGACTGACTGAAAAACGAATGGTCTCGGCCTGAAACGTGGACTGTACCTCTTCCTGTAGATGCTGCCTGGCCTGCTGCGTTCACCAGCAATTTTTGTGCAAATGCAGAATAGTTAGCACTGGTAACATAGGGAACATTCTTCGTTATAAAGTAGACTTTTCTTATTACCTTTTTTGGTACATAATATCCACCAGTATATTTTTCCAAAGAAAAGTTGATTTAAACTATATTTTAATCTTTCAAAGTATCTACAAAAATTCTAATATTGCTGCCATATTTATAGATAACCCATGTAAAACTGTAATCTGAATTGTATCACATTTCTAATCATGTTTAGTTATGCTTACAAATTTAGTTGTACCAAATCATATAATTTACATGGAAGTGAGTAGCAGTAATCTTGTTAATCAAGCAGTGGTCCACATTTAATACCATCTTATGAACATTTGAGCATAAACCAGCTGTAATTGTTCACCCTATCAGGTTAATACAATATAACTTGTATATCCCCTTTTACTGAACTGAAAGACAGTGCTTGTGTACAATCTCTGGTGTAAAATGCTGACTAACTTGTAAGACCTTTCAAAACTAACTTCATTAGGCTTTTAAGATTACTTCTGTACAAAACAGATAACTTATTAGTAACTGCCATGCAAATTAAGAGCTGATTAATTTGACCATTTTTGCTTTGGATAATATAAAAAAACTCTTGTACAATCCACCCCAAAATACCTGTATGTACAGGTAAGTGCTCATCAGCATTTTATTTTTGAAATGTAAAAGCTCTTTAAGAAAATCTTGTATCCATAGAACTTCTATCCTGCTTGAAAGGATGATCTGTAAGAAAATGCAATATTGTATCATACAAGGTAATTAGAAATTCATACATTACTGACCAAATTTACTTGACAAACTATAGTTTGACCCAGATCATTCATGGAGTAGTGAGCTGTTGAATTTCACCATTGTTTGCTCTTTCTTGGTGAGTTCCAAGAATGCACTCCTCCTCACAGGTGTGCTCCTGCGCAGCACAGGTTCTTACCGAACTTTACAGACATGCTTCACCTTTGAAATTACTCCACAGTCCAAGGATTCTGACTGTCATAACTTTTAATGAGAACGTAACATAAAGAATATAAGAAATAAGAGCAGACATCGGCCATCTGGCCTATTGATACAATCACGCCTGATGTGGCAATTCACAAATATTCCATCTCAAGTCCAGATCAGCCATTCAGTAAAATAATGACTGACCTGGACTGGAGACTGAACGTTTGTGGATTCCTCTGTCATCCATAAAATTCCAGTAACACAATAAAGCTTATACTAACACAATTAAATTTTAATATATTCAACCATTTAAAATGAAACCTTTAAAAATTGAAGAATTGTATATTTAAATGAATTAATTTACATTAAGAAAAAGGAAATCTGCCTTTACTTTGGTTTGCAGCTACTATTTTCACTTAAATTTCAACAGCACACCCCCCCCACCCCCACACGTGTACATTGAAGAAGCTGATTTCCTAGCCCTCACGATGAGAAATCTGGGGGTGTTGATGCTCTGTAGAGTCCAGCAGAACAGACGGTTTTTAAAAAAAGGACCGAGCTTATCACTAACTTGCACATCATTAAAATGGGCAATTATCGAAGATAATGAAATAGGGAACCAGGAACCAGTTTTTGAAAGAACACCTTTACCTGGGCAGCAGCAGTATCTGTGCAGATGAAAGGCCTGGTATTCTACTTCCATATCTTGTCATGAAAACCCTGTGGACAGCTACACTATCCATAGGGTCGCCGTGAGTCGATGGTGACTCAACGCCACTGAACAACAACAATCATCTTTACATAAACTGTTAAATTTAATTTGCATTAAATTATTGGACAGGGATCTGCTGGAACATTTCATTTTATCATTCATTATTTTGGCTGGGTTATTCGACAATTTTTCCTACAACTTTTTCAGTAGTTTTATTACATGCTTGGCAACCATATCAACATCTAGATCCCCTTTAAATATATTAAGATGTGTGCTTTATCAATATTCTTAAGCACAGTTAATGAATTTGCTTTTAAGGTATTCTGCAGGTATTAATGAAAACTTAACAAACTCAAATAGTTCTAGTTTTTTTTGTGAATGAAAACAATTGATTAATATAAATCACAGTATATTTTAAATTACAACAGTAAATATACAGTGTATGTTTTGAAATTTTATATAGATATATTTCTAGACGCATTCTGTATTATGTTTTTAATTTTAATTTGTTAAAATTTTAATTGCTTCTAATTGAATGTTCTTATTCTAGACCCAGTCGGCAGGAAACACACTTCAGAAACACAAGTCTTCCTCATCATTTACACCGTTCATAGATCCCAGATTATTGCAAATATCCCCATCTAGTGGGACCACTATATCTTCTATGGGTAAGTAGACAATTATAAGTACTGATATCATAATAGAAATATTATCGAATAGGAACATAATTTTTTAGAGGATGATATTGTAGTTTGTCTTGATAATCAAACTTTATGATATATTTTGCCTTGGAATAAAGTGACTAGACACTTTAATAAGGTTGATAAAGAGTGGAATATCTTTTAATCTGCCCTAGCAGAGTTAGCCTGTTTATGGGTTGGATTACAATAGCTGATGCTTTCTTAAAACAACATTTTCAGTGGCCAACATATCTGTGCAATATTTAAATGAGTTTTGCCCTTGCGTCGGAGAAACACCAGCAAATAGCACATTAGTTCCAGTAATTTAATAATACAAGAAAGCTTAACCTGACCATAATTTGCCATTTTTCCATTTCATCAAAAGGCAAATATGTTTAGTATAGCAGCAAGGTTTTCTCTCCTGCAGAATTTAAGAAAATTATTATTTCATTATCAGCTAATTTTTCATAGCTCCCTTGCGTTTAGAATTCTAAAAAAGGTAAACTATGTGAAATTTACTGTATTAAGTTGTTTCCGCTTCAGTAAATAGAATATGTCTGAATCTTGAAACAGCTTATCTGCAGAACTTCCTGGGCAACCTGTGAAGTAGTATCCCTTAAGGGAATGGAAAACAAATAGATTGGATTATTTCAAGTACACGTGATTGGAATACTATTGGTGATGAATTCTATTTTCTGGAGCAAGACAGGTCAATATAAATTCAGGATTCCCAAAGTTTTCCCCCAGTTGTGTTTCTCTCCTTGAAGGCAATGGGATTAATGCAGAAAAGTAGTGCTGATGTAAAGGATTAGTCATCATTCTGAATGGCAGAGCAGCCACAAAGGGCTGAATGGCCTATTTGTACTTCAATTTTAGATTCATCTATTAAAATTATTAAAATACTAAGTAATTAAAATAATTATAACACTAACACAAATAAAACATTATATTCGCCATAGACCAGCATCAATCAAAATCAAATTTATTTTCACCGACTTTTATGGAGTCATAGAGCAATGCACAAAGATACAGACCTTTTGACCTATTGTGTCCATGACGACCATATTGCCCACCCAGCTAATCCCAATTTCCTGCATTCAGCCCATATCTCTGTAAACCCTGCTCCTCCATTTACTTATCCAAGTGCTTCTCAAAAGATACTGCTGCAACTTCCTCAACCCCTTCCACTGGCAGCTTGTTCCATATACTCACCACACACTCTTACTCCTCAAGTCCTTTATAAATCTTTTCCCCTGTCATTGTAAATCTTCTGCTCCCTTGTGTTATACTCTCCTAACTTGGGGAAAAGACCTTACCATCCATCTCATCCAAGCCCCTTACGATTTTATAAGCTGCTATAAGATCACCTCTCATTTTCTTACCTCCAAGGAATAAAGACTTAGTCTGGCCGACCTGTCCCAATAATGCAGGCTGTCTAGATCTGGCAACATCCTCGTAAAGGTTTTCTACTCTTCTTTCCCATGGTAGTGTGACAAAAACTGCAACATAATGTCCGAACTCCCATACTCCCTGCCTTACTGATGAAAGCCAGTGTGCTCAATACCTTTTCACCACTCTCACTACTTGTGACCCTCATTCAACCAGCTATGCACTTGTATCCCTCTGTTCCATTACACTGTTTAATCGCCTACCGTTACTCGTGCAAGTCATAGGCTGGCTTGACTTTCCAAAATGCATATTTGTATTGGAATCTATTAGCCATCCTTCAACCCACTTCCCTAACTGGTCAAGATGACGCTGTAATGTATGACAACCTTCCTCGCTATCAACAACATCTTCTAATTTCATGTCATCCACAACCTTACCGATTAAGTCTGGTGCGTTTGCATCCAAATCATTTATATAAAATGTGTAACAAGCGTCCCAACACTGACAGTTTTGGCACACTACTAGTCACTGACCTCCAGTCCAAGAAACGAGCTTCCCATTTGATGAGGGCCCTTAGTGGTGGGTGCTACATCCCTGAGGCACCATCTCTTGAAAATGTCCTTGTTGGTGGGGAAAGTTTGGCCCGTGATGGATCTGGCTGAGCCTTCTGCCTCTTGAAATCACATGCGTTGGAGCATCCAAACCGGTATGCAATGCGACCAGTCAGAATACTCTCCACTCTACATTTATAGAAGTCTTTGGTGGTGTACCAAATCTCCTCTAACTCTTGACAAAATATAGCCACTGCCATGCTACTTTCATGATCGTGTAAATCCTTCAAGGTATTGACAGCCATGATTTTGTAGATTCTCACCCTTTCCACTGCTGGCTCTTCAATTTGTGAAGTCCACAATCAATTCCTTGATGTTATTGATGTCAAGCATGGCATTGTGACACCACTCAACCACCTGAACTATCTCATTCCTATATACGACCTCATGAGATTTTACCCAGCAGTATTTTTTCTGTAGTTTCAAAGATGGGGGTGTTAGTTGTATGCTGACCCTCCCTGGCATAAAGGTTAATGACCAAAAGTGAAATGCAACTGGATGCATCTCACTGCACAGCTTGATCCAGTTATTAGTCCAGTGGTGGAGCAGCTGCCCAGTCAGGGTGGTTTCTGACTTGTAGCTTAGTTTGGAACTCTGAGACATTTTAAAACTGAGCCATTCGTAGTCCAGGGCTTTGTTTGGAATGGCCAGTAAGCATGATTCATATAAAAACAGAACTCCCATGAATCAAGAGTCTGGTTATTTACTATTCCACAATGCAACATTAAAATCTGGCTCAAATCAATTGATCAATGAGATGAAGATGTAATTACAAACAAGATGCAAGTGGGGGCTCCCTTACTTTAAGAAATACAAACATAAGAACTGCTTCAAACCCATGCAAAAACAAATGTTTGGAAGTTTTGAGACAGTTCCTGAATCAAAGTGACTTATGGTGTATTTGAAGGCTCATCTGCTTGGACTGTTGGTTTGGTGACAGAGGATATGTGAAAGGGCTATCTGCAGAATTAAGTTGTGCTTAGTTTTAGATCTGCGTTTGCCATAGTTATGTAAGAATTTGAGGTGGAGGGGGCAGAAAAATGAATTGAATCTGTTGGAAACTTTTTTTTAAACTTGTTTTCTAGTTGTTTTTTCAAATGACCAGATTAGACCAGAATCGATGAGGCAGGATCCAAGTCGAAAAGGCTCAGTTGTCAATGTAAATCCAACCAATATAAGGCCACAGAGTGATACGCCAGAAATCCGCAAGTACAAAAAGCGATTCAACTCAGAGATTCTTTGTGCTGCCTTATGGGGCAAGTTCTTTTCATTGTTCTACTTATTTTTGTACTTGAGATGTAACTGAGATTTGTGAGTGCATTTAAAGCCTGCATTGTTATATTTTGATTAGTAAATTATGACAATATTCTGCAGCATATTTAAATTTTGTACCAACGTAAAGACATTGTAGAATAATGTGTGGCAGACTGGAATTGTTGAAATTGCTAAGAGAGCTGACATTGACTTGATAGTCCAAGTGGCTGGTGTCTATACCATAAAACTATCAACGTGTGAGAAATTTGGGTGGTCTCACTCCGAAATGGAATAGTCCGAATTCAGTTATATACCAGGTTTAGTTTTAATGTAAATAAACCCGGTGAAAGGAACAGAATGTTTTATGTTTTTGGTTCATTTTTCAGGTGTGAATTTATTAGTGGGTACCGAGAGTGGGCTGATGCTGCTGGACAGAAGTGGTCAAGGGAAAGTGTATCCTCTAATCAGTCGTAGGCGCTTTCAGCAGATGGATGTGCTTGAGGGCTTGAATGTGCTGGTAACAATATCAGGTAAATATTCTTTGACATCCATCAATATCAAACTCTTGAGTTTTTTCTTGTTTTGTGGTAAGCCTTTGCTAAATATGCACTAACATCTCATGTAAAAATATAGCCTTTTCACTGCTTTATATAAAGGTATTACTAGTTTTTATCTGCCTTATGTTTCTGACAATCCATTATTGACTGAAATTATACTGATGAAGGTGCCTGTAGAAGACCATGGAGTCTCTGAAAGAGTCAGCTGTGTTTCCTTCTTTAGTTATGCATGTGTATACTCCACTCCTAACGAAAGAATGAGATTTAGTTGCTGTCTAGATTTGCTGTCACATTACTCAACACAAATCCCAGCCCTTATTATGCCAGATCATTTGGGTAATTCCACAGGGATTCTGCATTCTCCAGTCAAACCACATGTACTGCGTCTATGGAAGCTGCTTCCAAAGAATTAATTTAGGAACTTTTCCTGGACATTAATTTTAAATTATCATAGTTCTGTTATATCTTGCAAATGGATCTTGTTTAAGAACCATGAAGAACTTTTGATCTTTTTCACATTATGCACATTTTCGATATTTCTAATTTTTTTTGAAAAATGTCATAGCATAATATTTTTATTAGCATTAGATATACTTTATTGATCCCAAATAAAATTAGTGTCACAGTTGCATTACAACTGTACAGATATACAAATGTTAGAAGACAAGTAAGAAATAATAAAAAATAAGTTACCTCAAACAGTATAGCAGGAGGTGGGGGGAGAGGGATCATCACTTCCCTGGATATAGGGTTGAGTCATTATGAAGCCTAATGGCCGAGGGTAAGAATGACCTTCGATAGAGCTCTTTGGAGCTGCGTGGTTGACTTAGGCTACGTCCACACCAGACTGGATAAATATGTAACTGAAGCTTTTTCTCTTCGTTTTGACCCTCTGACACACTGAAACGGTGTTTTCCTCCCCAAAAACGGAGCTTCTCTAAAACGCTCTCCAGAGTGTTTAAATCTGAAAACGCCGGTTGGGTGTTGTAGTGTGTACGGGGTAACCGGAGGCTTTAAAACACCTGTCGTCCCTTTCATCGTTGAAGAGACTATGGCTGTAGGAAATGTTTCCAGGGTGACCCCTCTGTGGGAGTGGGGAAGATGTTGGTGGGACCACCCGGGGGTCTGTGTGTCCGTGTGTGTAGCTATTGTAGTGGCTGTGAGGCTGGTATTGTGGCAGTGAAAAGTACTGGGAGGGAGCCATCATATTCCTCATCATTGCAAATCCCTCTGCAACAGTCAGTTTTTCAATGTTTGTCGTCAGCCGGGTCATACTGTCCATGAACTTCTTGTCAGTTGCCTCCATATGGTTCAGTATTTTTTTTTTTAGTTTTAAATCCTCCTGCGTGAGAGTAAACAGCTGTCCGTTGTTTGGCAATTTCCTTTGAAGTTTTTCTAGTCTGTAACTGGACAAATGCGCACCAAGTATATCGTTCGGCTTGTTTTCTGTAGATGTGTCCTGCTCATGCCCAGTAGGAGGAGATTCGCCCAAATACCTGTTTTAATGTGGACAGATGTATTTTCAAAAACACCTGGTGTGGATGCCTATCGTTTTTACGCGAAACCGGTGTTTTCAAAATTATCCAGTCCAGTGTGGACATAGACTTAGTCTATCAGTAAAGCTGCTCCTTTGTTCAGCCAAGGTGGCATACAAAGGGCGAGAAACATTGTCCAGAATTGCCAGAATTTTCCATAGGGTCCTTTGTTCTACCACAGACTCATGTGTGTCCAGTTTGACTCCCATAACGGAGCCAGCCTTTCTAATCAGTTTATTGAGCATGTTGGCATCACCTGGGTTGATGCCGTTCCCTCAGCACACCACCACATTGAAGATTGTACTGGCAAGGACAGGCTGGTAGAACATATGAAGGAAAGGCCTGCATACTCCAAAGGACTTCAGCCTCCTCAGGAAGTAGAGGTGATTCTGGCCTTTCTTGTACACTGTGTTGGTGCTCCACTCGAGTCTGTCATCCAGGTGCACCCCCCAGGTACTTGTAAGTCCTCACCACATCAACGTCCTCACCATCAGTAGTAACAGGGAGCAGTGCAGGCTTACTCTTCCTAAAGTTCATCACTATCTCCTTTGTCTCACTGATGTTGAGGTGTGGATGATTCAGCTTGCACCATTTGACAAAGTCCTCCACCCATCCTCCCTTTATACATCCAACTATTGCTGAATCATCAGAGAATTTCTGCAGATAATACAAATAATGTATCTTGCATGTGGGTCATTATGATGTTACTAATAATCTTAAGTAACCCTGCAAAACTAACTTTATGAATGCCGTTATAATTTGATATCAAGTTGGAATTAGTGAAGTAATTTCCAACAAAATGTTTTGAAGGATCCACTTGCCTTAATTTATTGGAATTGCTTTCAATGTGCAGTTAGTTTAAGAATCTATTAGTGTTGTCTGACTCACTTGCCACAGGCAGTAATCAGCTCAGTGATGTTCTCTCACCCCACTCACAATCTTAACTTGCATCCACTTTTCATGTTTTGCATCAATTTTTGTCTAGTGACCAACCAACTAACTTAATACCATCAATCACTCTCTTTACCTACTTTTCAGTGTTCCCATTGCTTAGAGTAATACAGCACAGAAACAGGCCCTTCTGCCCAAATAGTCAAGGTTGGCCACAGCATACTCCCTGCTAGTCCAGTTGCCCATGTTCCACCCATAACCTTCCCCTCGATGTAGCTATCCAAATGCTTCTTAGGTACTGCAATTGTACATGCCCCGGTCTCTTCCTCTGCCAACTAATTCCAGGTATTCACTATTCTCTGTGTAAAGAAGTTACCTTTCAGGTCTTATTTAAACTTCTTGCTTTGTATCTGTGCCCTCTAATTTTGGACTGCCTAATCCTGTGGAAAAGTCTGACCGTCCATCTTATTCATACTCATGATTGTTCATTCTGCTTCACTCCAGGGAATAAAGATCCATAGTAGCCATCCTTTCCCTAGAAGACAGACCCTATGGTCCAGCAGCATCCTCATCAATCTCTTCCATATCCTCTCCAGCTTGATGATGACTTTCTTCATGCAGGGTGTCCAAAACCATACATAATACTCCAAGTACAGCCTCATCAACAGCTTATGTAACTGCAACATGATGATCCTACTCCTGAGCTCGATTCCCTGACTGATGACGGCCAACGTGTTAAACACTTTCTTTCAGCAAACTGTGCACTTGTACTCTCAAGTCTCCTTGTTCCACAACATTGCCATTCACTTTATAAGTATGACCTGATTTGACTGATCAAAATGCATCATCTCACACTTAGTTAAGTTTTAATTTCTCAACCCATCTCCTTAATTGATCAAGATCTCTGCAGTTCATTGTCACCTGCTTCACTATCAATAATACCCTCTAATTTAGTATCATCAGTAAATTTGCTAATCGTGCTGTGTACACTCACATCCTAATTACTTACATAAATAATGAATAACAGAGGTCCCAACATTGACCCCTGGGACATCCCTCTAGTTGGAGAATTTACCTTCACCATCACTCTAACCCTGAATCCACCTAAGGGGCTCCCCTGTAACCTATGCAACTTAATCTTCTAGTTCAGGCTGCCATGTGGAACCTTGTCAAAGGCCTTGCTAATGTCTGTATAGACAACATCCAGCACCTTCCCTTCATTTGACCCTTAGTTGCCTCTTCAGAAATCTCCAAACAATTCATGAGACATGATTCCCACAAAATCATACTGACTATTCCTGATCAGACTTTGACCATCAGATAATGATAGATCTTGTTCTGGGTTCATTTGGTCAGATCCTGGGGATTTTCCCACTTCAATGTGCTTCACAGGTGCAACTACCTCCTTCTTGCAATATGCATATGATCCAAGACCTCACTACTTATTACCCTCATTTCTTTTGTGTCCATGATGGTCTCCTTTGTAAACACCAAAGAAAAATAGATTGTCTGCTGTGGCTACATTGAGGACCTAATCTATCCCTAGTTACCCCTTTACTGTTAATGTAACTGAAGAACCTCCTGAGATTACCTTTAACCCCACCCATCAAATCTACCTTGCACTCTCATTTTGCTCTCCTGATTTCTCTCTTAGGTTTGCTTAGCTTTTATATTTGTCAACTGACTCATTTGCACCTAGCTGCCTAAAGGTGATGGATTCTTCCTTTTTCCTGACCAGAACCTTGATACCTCTTGTCAGCCAGTTCCCTGACTATACTGTATGTGGTGTGAGCCCTTTGCAGTGTGGGTGCTCCAGTCAGTAATAGGAAAATTGAAATCTCCCGCTAGCACTACCCTGTTATTCTTACAACTTGCTCTATTTTCGACAGATCTGCTCCTCAAATTCCTTTGGACTGTTGAAGGGTCTATGACATAGCCCTACCAAAGTGACCACCCCCTTATTTCTAAGTTCTACTCAAATGGTCTTGTCAGATCCCTTAAATATATCCTCCCTAAGCTCTGACATTGTGATCTCCCTTATCACAAAGGCAGTTAACACCCTCCATTATTAACTGCACCTCTGTCACACTGAAACCATCAGTACACTGGAACATTGAGTAGCCAGTCCTGCCCTTCTTGCAGCCTTGTTTCTGTTATGGCCCCAATATCCCAGTCACTGGTTGCTGCAAGTTCCTACCTTATCTACTGATATGCCTGTTGCCACCACTGCTACGCTTTGCATAGGAAAGGAGCAGTTTTATCATGCATCACGCAAATCCAATGGTGAGACCTGGGCAAGAGATGTCAAGTTATATTTTTTGTAAAATTGTAATGCTGGTTGCTGATTTTTTTTTTGTTCTCTTTAACTGATGTTAAAGAGATTCAGGTATGCTGGAGTAATATAATAACAGATCAAAGCAACGTGCCCAGATACTTGCCCATAAGATTTCAGACCATTGTCAAATTTAGGCCAAGTAAGCACATGCAAACAGATGTAATTACAAATGATAGCTGCACTCCTTGTTCTAGTGTTTTAATTAATAACTAAATTTTATTTGTTTAAAGGGAAGAAAAACAAATTACGTGTATATTACCTGTCCTGGTTAAGAAACAAAATATTACATAATGATCCTGAAGTAGAAAAAAAGCAAGGCTGGACGACAGTCGGTGACTTGGAAGGATGTGTGCATTATAAAGTTGGTAAGAAAATCATGTTAAAACTGTGAACTAGACAAAGTATCAAAATATCAGAACAACACACATCAAAGTTGCTGGTGAACGCAGCAGGCCAGGCAGCATCTGTAGGAAGAGGTGCAGTCGACGTTTCAGGCCGAGACCCTTCGTCAGGACTAACTGAAGGAAGAGTGAGTAAGGGATTTGAAAGTGGGAGGGGGAGGGGGAGATCCAAAATGATAGGAGAAGACAGGAGGGGGAGGGATGGAGTCAAGAACTGGACAAGTGATTGGCAAAAGGAATACGAGAGGATCATGGGACAGGAGGTCCGGGAAGAAAGACAGGGGGTGGGGGAGAGACCCAGAGGATGGGCAAGAGGTATATTCAGAGGGAGAAAAAGGAGAGTGAGAGAAAGAATGTGTGCATAAAAATAAGTAACAGATGGGGTACGAGGGGGAGGTGGGGCCTAGCGGAAGTTAGAGAAGTCGATGTTCATGCCATCAGGTTGGAGGCTACCCAGACGGAATATAAGGTGTTGTTCCTCCAACCTGAGTGTGGCTTCATCTTTACAGCAGAGGAGGCCGTGGATAGACATGTCAGAATTGGAATGGGATGTGGAATTAAAATGTGTGGCCACTGGGAGATCCTGCTTTCTCTGGCGGACAGAGCGTAGATGTTCAGCAAAGCGGTCTCCCAGTCTGCGTCGGGTCTCACCAATATATAAAAGGCCACATCGGGAGCACCGGACGCAGTATATCACCCCAGTCGACTCACAGGTGAAGTGTTGCCTCACCTGGAAGGACTGTTTGGGGCCCTGAATGGTGGTAAGGGAGGAAGTGTAAGGGCATGTGTAGCACTTGTTCCGCTTACACGGATAAGTGCCAGGAGGGAGATCAGTGGGGAGGGATGGGGGGGACGAATGGACAAGGGAGTTGTGGAGGGAGCGATCCCTGCGGAATGCAGAGAGAGGGGAGGAGGGAAAGGTGTGCTTAGTGGTGGGATCCCGTTGGAGGTGGCGGAAGTTACGAAGAATAATATGTTGGACCCGGAGGCTGGTGGGGTGGTAGGTGAGGACCAGGGGAACCCTATTCCTAGTGGGGTGGCGGGAGGATGGAGTGAGAGCAGATGTACATGAAATGGGGGAGATGCGTTTAAGAGCAGGGTGAAAGTTGGAGGCAAAGTTAATAAAGTCAACGAGTTCTGCATGCGTGCAGGAAGCAGCGCCAATGCAGTCGTCGATGTAGCGAAGGAAAAGTGGGGGACAGATACCAGAATAGGCACGGAACATAGATTGTTCCACAAACCCAACAAAAAGGCAGGCATAGCTAGGACCCATACGGGTGCCCATAGCTACACCTTTAGTTTGGAGGAAGTGGGAGGAGCCAAAGGAGAAATTATTAAGAGTAAGGACTAATTCCGCTAGATGGAGCAGAGTGGTGGTAGAGGGGAACTGATTAGGTCTGGAATCCAAAAAGAAGCGTAGAGCTTTGAGACCTTCCTGATGGGGGATGGAAGTATATAACGACTGGACATCCATGGTGAAAATAAAGCGGTGAGGGCCAGGGAACTTAAAATCATCGAAAAGTTTAAGAGCGTGAGAAGTGTCGCGAACATAGGTCGGAAGGGATAAAACAGTGTCGAGGTATGCAGAAATGAGAAAATGAGCCTTTTTGTTGGGTTTGTGGAACAATCTATGTTCCGTGCCTATTCTGGTATCTGTCCCCCACTTTTCCTTCGCTACATCGACGACTGCATTGGCGCTGCTTCCTGCACGCATGCAGAACTCGTTGACTTTATTAACTTTGCCTCCAACTTTCACTCTGCCCTCAAGTTTACCTGGTCCATTTCCCACACCTCCCTCCCCTTTCTAGATCTTTCTGTCTCCGTCTCTGGAGACAGCTTATCCACTGATGTCTACTATAAGCCTACTGACTCTCACAGCTATCTGGACTATTCCTCTTCTCACCCTGTCTCTTGCAAAAACGCCATCCCCTTCTCGCAATTCCTCCGTCTCCGCCGCATCTGCTCTCAGGCTGAGGCTTTTCATTCTAGGACAAGGGAGATGTCTTCATTTTTTAAAGAAAGGGGCTTCCCTTCCTCCACTATCAACTCTGCTCTTAAACGCATCTCCCCCATTTCACGTACATCTACTCTCACTCCATCCTCCCGCCACCTCACTAGGAATAGGGTTCCCCTGGTCCTCACCTACCACCCCACCAGCCTCCGGGTCCAACATATTCTCCGTAACTTCCGCCACCTCCAACGGGATCCCACCACTAAGCACATCTTTCCCTCCCCCCTCTCTCTGCATTCCGCAGGGATCGCTCCCTACACAACTCCCTTGTCCATTCGTCCCCCCCATCCCTCCCCACTGATCCCCCTCCTGGCACTTATCCATGTAAGCGGAACAAGTGCTACACATGCCCTTACACTTCCTCCCTTACCACCATTCAGGGCCCCAAACAGTCCTTCCAGGTGAGGCAACACTTCACCTGTGAGTCGACTGGGGTGATATACTGCGTCCGGTGCTCCTGATGTGGCCTTTTATATATTGGCGAGACCCGATGCAGACTGGGAGACCGCTTTGCTGAACATCTACGCTCTGTCCGCCAGAGAAAGCAGGATCTCCCAGTGGCCACACATTTTAATTCCACATCCCATTCCCATTCTGACATGTCTATCCACGGCCTCTTCTACTGTAAAGATGAAGCCACACTCAGGTTGGAGGAACAACACCTTACATTCCGTCTGGGTAGCCTCCAACCTGATGGCATGAACATCGACTTCTCTAACTTCCGCTAGGCCCTACCTCCCCCTCGTACCCCATCTGTTCTTTATTTTTACGCACACATTCTTTCTCTCACTCTCCTTTTTCTCCCTCTGTCCCTCTGAATATACCTCTTGCCCATCCTCTGGGTCCCCCCCCCCTTGTCTTTCTTCCTGGACCTCCTGTCCCATGATCCTCTCGTATCCCCTTTTGCCAATCACCTGTCCAGCTCTTGGCTCCATCCCTCCCCCTCCTGTCTTCTCCTATCATTTTGGATCTCCCCCTCTCCCTCCAACTTTCAAATCCCTTACTCACTTTTCCTTCAGTTAGTCCTGACGAAGGGTCTCGGCCTGAAACGTCGACTGCACCTCTTCCTACAGATGCTGCCTGGCCTGCTGCGTTCACCAGCAACTTTGATGTGTGTTGCTTGAATTTCCAGCATCTACAGAATTCCTGTTGTTTGCGTTTAAATATCAGAACATTTGATTTGCATCTGTGGCTTTAGAAATGTCTGTTTGGCATTATGGCATTCACTTTGATTTATGTTTAGTACGTGTAAAATGTTAGTTTAAAACTAACACGACATTGTATATCAATGAAAATATTATTGTATGGACTCTGCAGTAGATGGTAATTGTTCAGTGGTGTTGACATAAAGAGCTGCAATGCTTTATTATTTGCTGTGTGCTAAATTGTTACAAAGGGTTTCTGGAAGTAAAAACAGACTTCATTTTCATAGTATAATTTATATTCTTTAGAAATAACTTTACTGAGAAATTGCGGTACTTGCATCCTTTGATATATTCAGAGGAAAGGACATTGATTTCCAAAAGACTGGAGACCCAATCAAGCTTGCTGTTTTCACACTTTTTCAAAACTGCCTTCAGCATTTGTGACCATCTTTCAGCCTATGCTTTTGTACTACCAATGAGAGCTCCTTGGAGATGTTCCATAATGACTTCAGATTTCATATCATGTGTCTTGCCATCAATTCAAATGCAGGCAAAGAAACATCCCAGTGGTTGTTGTCTCCTGTTCTCCCTTGGAAGTAGCACTGATGGTAGACCTGAACAGAGTGCACTCTCAGTAGTCTATCACCGAGAGTGACTCAGTAGTATTGTTACTGGCCAAGCTAGGTAAGGAGTGTAGTTACCAGACTGGGACTTCAGCGGATGATGAGAGAAACACTGAGTTGTAGAGACTGACCAATCTCTGTAGATATTTGTCCATGACACAGTTGGTAGGAGCGACCACTCTTTTGAAGGCAAAGTTCTGGCTTTGATGCCGAACACACAAGTGTTGTGCTGTGTGACACAGCTATTCTGTTAAATTTGAAACTTTGGTTAGTGCCACTGGATTGGAAGAGGTATGAAATTCAAGGGAGGGAATATCATGTAATAAGGACTTTGGAGGTTGTAAAGTGTTTGTGTCCATTTCCAACGAAGTCCTGCTCATCCTGAAATTGGATCAGACACTTCCAATCACATTTCATTTGAATGCTGGTGCCATTTTATTAATCACAAATTCAATCAAAGTATTGCGACCCTTGACTTCTATCATTCACTTGCAGTAAAACCAGAAGTACATAATGAAGAAAAGTTGGGAGCCGCAATAATTTGCAGCGTTTGTGTGCTGTGTGACTATGATCGCTGCGACTGGAGTCCAATCATGACCCATGGTCTGAAGGTCCAGCATCCAAAACTAGGCTGTTTTAACCCCTTCACCACCTCCACCCCAATGTTCCTTTGTTGATATTTCCCTTGATAGTATTTTTTTTCTCTTTTAAGTAATGAAGTTTTGTTTTGGTAATGCTTGATATGAAATTAGAGAAGATCTGTTTTTCTAATCAGAAATTAGAGCATCTGTTTTGCACATCAAGCATAGGTGAAATGTGTGCTTTATTCTCAAGGATGTTGGTGGCTGACCATGTCCAGATGTTTAGTTTAGACGGACGTTTGCAGTGATGTCTGTGTGAGTAGGTGAGAAACAAATCCAAGGCAACTTTGGATTTTTCGAGGGTAGTGTTAAGTGATAAGTGGGGTGGAAGAGAATCTAAGAAATTCAGTTGATAACCCAAGCTCTTTTCATGGGATATTCAAATAGATTGAGAATTTTAAGTTGCAAGTTCCTTGTCTCAAACCACAGATTCCAAACCTTGAATTGCACACATCTGAGCATGTGATGACAAGTGACGTAAATGGGATACAATGTGCAATGATGACACTGCCAGATATTAAACTTACAAGTGAAACTCAGCCTTCACCAGCACTAGTGGAAACAAGTAGGCTAATTTGTTGCTCTTTAAAGAAAGACCTAACCTGGACCATTACTTGAATTGGGCTGAGGGTCTATTGCAGACAATAACAAAGAATTCAAGTTGAACACCGTGCATTTTGCAAGCTCGGAAATCTGAGCTTTTGTTACATTGAGGCTGAATTAGTCCCTTTCAATCCCTGCCTCTAATGTCTTCTTTGGCCAGAAGTGTATCCAGTACATTGCAGGACCAGCTATGTTCCTGAACTTGCCTCACCAATGCTCTTAAGAGCTCAGTTCACAACAGCATGTTATCCTGGAATTTTGTGCTATGCACACTTCCCCAGAAATTGTGAGGAGATTAATAAATGCAAATATGTTGAAAGCATATGGATTGCTTGATATGTGCTCATAAAACCTCCTTTGATGTGTGTGGAGAAGAATCACTATTCTACAACTGCTTATGAAGCTTGCTGATCCACTGTTCAGAACCATTTTAAGCAAAGTACAGCTCCCTTGGCTAGTTGCTTTTTGAGAGCAAATGCGGAAGAAAATTACATTTTATTGCAATCACAAGAGGAAAGCAAGAAAATTGGACAGTAAATGTTGATTTAATTAAACAGTCATACTGCACTGTAGTCTCTGTTGTGACTTGACTTTTCTACAGTTTTGTTTAGTGTATTTCAAAATAATAGAAATTACTTGAAATTTATGCTGCCTTAGTAGTTCTGTTCTTATTTTTCAACCAGGAATTTGCCAGTGTAGAGCTTTCACTGTGATTAAGGTAAAGGTTATAGGAAATAATTAAGATCTTAATGCTCATTCTAAATTACTTCCATCTTGCCTCTTGTACATTAATAATTCAGTTTTATCAAAATGTTTTTAAAACAGATTGCAGAATAGGAATTCTGTGGGGGAAAACTTTTTTAAGCAAGAGTCATGTGTATAGGTTAATAGCATAGTTTTGTTTGTACTATTAACAGTGACAGTAGCTGGTAAATATTCAGCCATCTCCCTTTAACACCTTACAGGTTCAGCACTCAGAGGATTATTTGTTAAAATTTTAAATTATTATTAAACATCTTTCGCACAGCTTATTAGTCTAACACACAATGTATTTTCTAGCTGACGTCAATGCGTATTATGTGCCTTTCCCCCAGCTAAAGCAGAACAAATGGCAAACTGAAGAAATGAGAAATGATTTTTAATTTTTCTGAATAACAATATGAAACATCCTTATTGAAAATGCAATGTGATTTCATTTTACCACCTTCTATTTGATCGAATATTTTTTAAAAAATCTACAAAAGCAGAACAACTGCTGTGGTATACTGCAGTCCTTCTGCATTTTAGAAGGGCGGGGTGGGAATTGTGGGACAGAATTTGTTCTTGGTCACTTGAACAACATCCAAAGTTGTAGCTGTGCATAGTACTCTGCCTCTGAGATTGAGTTCTGTTCAAGTAAATAAAAATTAATTTTGGCAACAGTATATGATGAGCCCTGAATACTTAAGTTAGTTTATCATAAACAAACAAAGATAAAATTAAAACTCCAGTGTATTTCAGAATTAAAACCTTCCAAAAATCCATAGATTCCAAGAGTTTTCAGGATTGGCGTATAGCAAATGGAAATGGCATCTGTAGTAAGAAAATTACTAGAATCTGCTGCTCAGAAATTGGTATCAGGGAATTCATTGTAACTAACAGAACAGATCATGGCGAACCAGTAGAAATGGTGCATTTGGACTTTTAGAATGTTTGATAAGATACTACATGAGGTTAGTTTTGTGATGAGCTGGTGTGGAAGGATGAACATTTGACTAACAAAGGCAGTGAGTAGGGATAGTTGGATCATGTTTGGAGTGAGAGTCTTAATTCTTGAGGGTACCGTGGGGATTAATGCCAGAGATCCAATTGTCTGCATCTGTATGAGTTAAAATCAGGTTTATTATCACTGACTTAAATGAAATTTGTTGGTTTGTGGCAGCAGTGCAGTGCAAGATACAATAATTACAATAGATTACAAAATAATTAAGTAATGCAAGAAGGGAATAATAAGGTGTTTGTGGTGCCCAATACCAGAATTCATGGTCTCAAAAAAAGACGTCAACCATCCAGTCCATGGCTATCTGTGCTATCACGTATCGATCTTTTTTTAAATTTAGCACTTTACTAGCCTAGTGGTTGCATGCTGAAGCTGTTTTACTTCTGCTGATACAATGCTAAAATCAATTTCTTTTTCCAGTAAAGTACGAAAGGATCAAGTTTTTAGTGATTGCTTTGAAGAATTCTGTTGAAGTCTATGCATGGGCACCAAAGCCATACCACAAATTTATGGCCTTTAAGGTAAGTAATAAATCCTGAAAGTAAGTTACATACGCTGATCACTCATCACTACTTGCTGAAACTCCTGCAACATTCTACTTGATCCATCTCATTAAACATTGACTAACTTCATCACTCCCCACAGTGACTGAAAAATGTCCCATCTATAAGATGCACTGCAGCGGTTTGCCAATACTACAGATTGCAGCATCTCCCAAGCCCACAATCCACACTGGAGGACTAAGGCAGCAGGTGTCAGAAAGTGAACACCATTGGAATATTTTGCTCCAAGTCACAATCCATCCTGATGGGAATATATTGGCATTCCTTCACCATTGCTGGGTTGAAATACTGAAATTTTCCTTAATGTGGACTGCATTGCTCAATTAGGTGGGTTACCATCACCTCTGAGGGAAGTTTGTGATGGAAAACAGCTGGCTGGCTGTGCCAGCAAAGCCTGTATTTCAAAGCGGCAACAGGAGTGTCATTTGAGACATTAAAATTAATCTTGAATATAATGCATCATTGCAGTCAGATCCTTTTGTGCTTCTGCTACCATGTAGTTGTCGATTGAATCCTGTGTATGGCTTATTTTAGGCCATTTCATGATAGCCTATCCTATTCATTGTGCATCCCACTGTGCACTTTTGTTTGTTGGAAAAATTAACAAATAAATGTCACCGTGCTTACCCGTAATGTTAGGGAGAAAACATGCTGAGATTTTAACCAATACTCAGATATCATCTCTGTTGGATATACATTTGCTGTCAATAGAACACCTACATGTCTAGAAATTGACTCTTAGATGAAATACAATATGCAGGAGTCATGCTGTGACTTTCATAGTGTGAATTTTATGCAAGGTAAGCCAGTTATTAGATAGATTGTTCCCTCATTGAGAGAATCATCTATGATTTATTTACATTGCATGTATGGTCAGTACAATAACTGCATGGATTTATCAGAAAAATTTTATGACTCAATGATCTGACATTCACATTGTATTTTTCTGTCAGAATTATTACTGCTATCCTAAAAGACACTCCCCTCTGGCTCTGTGAGTTTTCAGATCCCACTCACATTCCTTGACCATCATGAAGCACTCCAATGCAGCTTTGTTTGTCATTCATATTCACTCATACCTAACCTCTCTTGTAAACATGCGTCCAATTGTTCCTTCTGTTTTGCTCTCTGCCCGGCCTCTGCCAGCTGCCCAAGCTTGCTCTCAAGCTAGATTTGGTTTCAAATGACATTACAATAATGTTCACATTATTGGGACAACGAAAATCTAGTTGATCCTGCTCAATCTTGATGCAGTAACAGACTTCAAGGTGAAGAGTTGAAAGTCGAGCTTATCCCTTTAAGAGCACGTTGATGAGCAGATGAAATACAGGACAATATAGTGGTTTTCATGCAATGCAAAGCACTTCCTAATGCCAAATTGAATTCTCAGTTGTCAATTGGTTTGAGTTCTAATCCTAATCAGTTACTGGAGTAAATATTGATGCGTATTTGAGAATTTTTTTTTTTAATCTTTGAGTAATTTTAATTCACGCTTAGAGTATTGTGAAGTAAACTGTATTTTAAGTCATGGTTTTGAATTATTTAAATGAGTCTATAGACTTTCACAGATAATATGATGACTGCCTTTTATCCATATAAATCTCAATTCAATTGTTTTGATTATTCATCTAAAAGTGAGCCTGAATATGAAGTTCTTGTTTTTTTCCTTGCAGTCTTTTACAGACCTGCTGCACAGGCCATTACTGGTAGATCTCACAGTGGAAGAAGGGCAGAGGCTAAAAGTGATCTATGGCTCTAGCACTGGCTTCCACGCAGTTGATGTGGACTCTGGGACAGTTTATGATATTTATCTACCAACGCATGTAAGATTGTGTTCATTGACATATCTTAGTGGTCCGTAATAGGATTCAAATACTTCTATGTTCTAACAACTGTTCATTTGCATAGTAATAAGAACAGAGATTAAGCTCTATTAAAAAGCGAACATGGTTTGATTTGAAGTAAAATTAATCTGTTTTTGATCAAGATGGAGTTTGTTTTATTTCACTATTGTGGTGGACTAGTTAAAGCAATAGAAGTGTTAAAGTACTCTTATTTACAAAACAAGCTCAAAATTTCTTTAAATGGGCTAATTGTTGTAAATAGAATTTGAACTCTTATTCCATACATCAATCAGAAATCTCACTTGGAATATTAACAGTCTGTCTTATATTCTTATAATGTTCATCAATTGTCTTTTGATATGGAACTGCAGAATGCTGCTTGATTATTAACTTAATCAAATAACAATACATGTGGATTGAAGTTTGCTTCTTGAATATAATTGAATAAATAGTAATTCTATTTCCAACAGATCCAAAGCAGCATCCAACCACACGCCATTATTATACTTCCAAATACAGATGGAATGGAGCTGTTGGTATGTTATGAAGATGAAGGAGTATATGTTAACACCTATGGAAGAATTACTAAGGATGTGGTTTTACAATGGGGAGAGATGCCTACATCTGTTGGTATGTAAATGTGATGGCACTATTTCAAAATGGTATCTGTTGAAATGGATAGGGAGCATATGATGGGTTGTCTTATGAAAAGATCATTAAGAAAGTTATTTATTTTGAAGTAAAGCTACATTTTCATTTTATTCTTTTGTACTGAATGTAGTAGCAGTCAACAAATTATATAATACTTTACCTTGGTACCTTTTTAACACGCTTGTAAATATCTAGAAATTGAGAAATTTATATTTTATTGTCCTGACCAAAATCTGTCCTTCAGTCCTTGCAACTTTCAATTATTGCCATTTTGGATTATGTACAGGAAGAGGATGAATAAAATCGTCTCCTAGATGAAATTGTGGAACCTCGCTCTCCTAATGGTCAAGCACATGTTGGGGATATTTGAGCTAATGTAATATTAATGCATCATATTAATCATTTAGTTTGTAAATTGATCAATTGCTTATTAAAAAACAAATTGGTGCTCTCATTAAAAATCACTTAAAAATGCATTTATATAAATTAGTGATCACATTGCTAACATTTATATTTGCAGATAATCTGTTGAATTTTCATGATGTAATAATACTTAGAATTTAAATATCTTTTTATAGTATAAATATCTATTTCTAAGCTCTTGAGCACTTTAACAGCATATTTGCAATATGTCCTATCTAGAAATTTTTCATTTAAAAATTCTGTTATTAGGCCATATATTGCAGTCTGATCCCCAAACCTGCATGAACTATCTCTTTATCCTCGAATGAAAAGTAAAATTCTATGCATGACAGATATTTACAGTACCCACATCGCAAGTCATAATTAAATCTCACATATCTTGCTAATCCATTATATTCCTTTCAACCAAAAGGATACCCTAAATCCTTTACTGTATCACAGCATCTAATTTTATTTATACGGTATATCTATTACTACTGATTGCAGAGGCTACGTCTTCATTTTTGAAATTCTGATGATTTTAATTTTTTTTAAATCAGCTTATATCCGATCCAATCAGATAATGGGTTGGGGAGAAAAGGCTATTGAAATTCGTTCAGTGGAAACTGGGCATTTGGATGGTGTATTTATGCACAAAAGAGCACAGCGACTAAAATTCCTGTGTGAGCGAAATGACAAGGTATGTGAGTCTTTTCACTGCGGATCGAAACACATTTAACTTATGATTACACTTGAGTATGTGCAAACTTGGCTTATGTGTCACATCTTCTGTTTCCCCTTAAGGTCTTTTTTGCATCAGTTCGTTCTGGTGGAAGCAGCCAGGTTTACTTCATGACTCTTGGTAGGAGTTCACTTCTCAGCTGGTAGAAAAGCAAGTCATGGTTTGAGAGAAACCAGTGTCTACTCAAGATCTTTAAAGCCTTGAATGAATTAACAACTGGAGAACAAACTGCACTGATGTAACGCATTGCCCAAATCTATCACTAAAATTAAAGTGAACTGAAATGAGGCTGCAATGCCAATGGTGCTGTGATAATTTTACTGTTGGGTGACTGCCAGTCTAGAATAGAAAACAAAACCTCATCTCAATTACATCATCCCTTGGCTTAAGATGTCTGCTTTTTACTTGAGAAAAGAGCCCAGTGAATGCGGGAGGTTGGTTCTAATGTAGTCAGACAAAGGAGACGAGGAAGCAGTGGTAGGCAGACAATAAAGAATTGGGTATCATGGGTGAGGGGAATCTGATTTTTTTTTCAAATGTATATCATTCTAAGTGACTTTTTGTAAGGTGATGGATGTTTTAGAAAGGAAGAAAATGCAAGTTTGGAATTTTAATTGAAATGTGAATGACAGATTAGGAGAAGGTCTTTGCAATGGGAAGGTGTATTTGCTCTTTTTCTGTATATCAGGTTTTGCTTGTGTTTGCAATCTTTTTTTAAAAAAAAGTAAATCGAAATTTGTGCAGTGGACGAGGTTTTGAGATTTGTATGAGGCAGACCGGAAACTTGACATTTGGTTACAGTATTAAAGCTGCCTCTCCGTGGTTAGACTATTTGTAGCAGTGCAAAAGCAGTTTAACAAATCTTGCACACATAAATTGCCCAAACTACTTTAAAAAAATTTTATTTTGCCTACCTCATTTGTTTAAGAAAGGAAAAGAGGTGGTTTAGTCATTTTAATGTTATTTGTATCTGAAACTTGCATCTTTGTCTAATTTAAAGTTTATTAATACCAAATTTAGGATGAAATGTTGACTGTTGGTTAAATTGTAGCTCGTTTTAGTAGGCAAACTGTGTGAACTTTTTGTAATTGGAAGATACCAGCTGTGAGCAGAAACAGATAAATTAGTAGTCAGCTGTTGTGCTTATAAGTAGGATGAGGAGGCAGGTAATCAGCTGTTTCTATGTGTGGTCAAAGCAATAGCTACAGTTGTGCTCCTCCATGTATATGCACAGCAGCAACTGACATTCTTGTTACTCAGCAGAATTGGATTTAAATAGCAGTTTGGAAATAGTTTTACTAAGCTATTCTATTGCATTAGAATAAACTGTATATGTAGTAGGGATCAGGTGGTTGATTTAAGATGCAATGCACTAAAAACACTTAATTTCAAGAATGTAGTAAAACTGCTTATCAATACAGTATATCTTCCCATATTTAGATCCAAAATTCCAGCTCTGGAATGATTTTTTTTAATATCACTGTAAACAGAATTTTATTTTACAAATGTTAGACATTTACAAATGTGTCTACAGTAATAATCTGTTGAATTGTCACTCAATTACTTGAGAAACCTATTGTGTATAATATACTATACTGTCGTAATAATGCACAGTAGCATTATATTGATCCAATGATATGTTAAACTTTTTTTTGGTACTTTTGTAAACAGCTGCCTTATGCTGTTATGTGCACAGGTTCTCAATACTTTACAGGGCTTAGTTCTCTTAGAAGAGGCTATACTTTCTGCAGTGAAATTTTCTCAGGCTGGTACAAGGAGGCTGAAGGTGTACCATGGGAATGTTTCATTTACTCTTGTCACTGTGATCTTTTTTCTCTAACACCTGTTCACTGAATAATTTGCAATTGTCTCTCCTATGCCATCCATGTGGAACTATGAAAGTAATTGTAGGAACTTCCTGACATAAGTAGGTTTACTGTGAGCAGAATATTTTTGGATTTAAAATAAAACACTGTTAAAGGTCTTGATGTTAGAGATATTTCCTCTCAGCAGAGTCTGTGATTGGCAACTCCCATCTATGAGAAGTGCCATGGTGGTGTAACAGTATTAAAATACCACTATCTCTTTTGTTTTAAAAATAATTTCGTCACATTGTTTCAATGCTTTCTGAGTAGGTAATAATGCCTATAATTTTAAATGCTAATACTTTGTTTGAAAGTCATATAACTTGTTATATGACTACAGTGTCTATCTTATGCACGTTATGTTCGAGAAAATGTTTACAAAATTGTTTTGTTACACTAATGTACATCACATATATTTATGTTTTTTTCTGAAATGATCTGTTTTAGTTTTAGTTTTGTATTGCAAGTACACTTGATGTTTATAACCCTGAACTCTGCTGATAATTAAGAAACTGATATAAAAAATAAACTGAGGTGTACTGTGTCTAACTGCAAAGCAGATTGGGAAATACAGTTACAAGTAAACCTCTTCAAACAGTTTTCTCCAATGTGGTCTAACTTATGTCTTCGTGTATTATGAGAATTCCTGTATTTTCCCTGAAGTTCATTTTTTCTTGAATAAAATCAACTTAATGCACATTGTGCATAAATAAACACAGTGGTTTTATGAAGCATGTTTAGTCAGTAAATATTTCCTTTCCTCTGACAACTTAATGTCCTGCACCTAAAAGGAAAGCACTTGATTCCAAGTTTCTCTAAGCGAACTTAAGGACGTGCATGAGTACCTTGTGTAAAAAGATTCCTAATGTTAATGGTCCACCCTTCTAAGAGTGAATCTGCCTTCTATTTGTGTCTCCCTATACCACAGTGCACATCTAAATGAGGGATAAATGTTCTGCCTGGCAAACGCATCTTTACGGAAGGAAAAGTTAACAGAATCTGAGAAATAAAAACAAAAAGTGCTGGAAATGCACAACTAGTCAAGCTGCATCAGTGGAGAGAGTAACATTAAATGTTCTGGGTCAACAAACTTCCATTAGAAATCAGAAGCAAACTTAAAATATTTCAGAGATGTTTGAGGGATGAGCTGAACAAATAAAATGTCATATGGTGAAGATCAAAAGGAATTAAGTGATAGGTAGCATTGATAACTGATTGAGGGAGGCCTTGTCATCTGGTCTTTATTGCATTAATGTCTGTGGGAAAGGGAGATGAAAGTTATTTTCTGTTTCTTTTTTGCTTCTCTTCATCATCTGGCTAAAGTTAGCTCATCAGGTGATATTGCACGGGAAAGCCACTGGACCTGAATTTAATAATTTCTGTAGTCAAATCGTTGTTTGAAATTTCTTTCTTTTTAAGTACACACATCAACCACACTGCATCATCCTCCAGAATCATTAGAACCAAGATAAATTGGGGAGCATTTTCATGTTAATAGATTGTCTATCCAAGAGTGAATTGCTTTTAAATTCTAATTTAAAAATGTCTCCTTTCTTGCATATACAGTGGATTCTGGTTAATTGGTCTATCAGTTAATCGGGGCAGCTACTTTATTTGGGGCAATTCTTGAGGAACAAAAACTAATCAAGAAAACAGCTGGAATTCCCTTTGTTTATCCGGGACACAGTGCCACTTATTCGGGTCAAGAAACTGTTGCCAAACAGTTTATAATTAGAGTCAGTTGCCTGCACTTGCCTGGCTGTTAAGAAACTATACCATGCTTCAAGTGAACAATTTTTAAGTAACATCAGTTTTGTGTGTTTATCCTCAAAAATCAGTGATTTTTGTCACTGATGGTGAGAAATAAGCAATAAGATAATTCAGAGCTGTTTTACTCACTGTGGTTTCAAGCATTCAGGCTTGGAGGTGCCAGAAATGGCCGTGAATGAAAATGAAAATATTTCACTGCTTCTAGTTGGTAATTAAGAAGAATTTGAAGGTATTGACAATCATCTTGAAAGTTACAATGAAAATTGAAGATTTGGAGGATGCATGATCAACAGCATTATATGAAGGCCGTCCATTATCTGCACTAGATATCTGCATTGATTTTATTCATTTACAGTCAAAAAATGCAATGGGATTAATTCCTCTGTTGGTAAGTATCAGGAACTAGTACAGTGTTGTAGTACTGTAATAGTATTGGCAGTGTTCTAATTTGTTCACATAAATACATAATTTGTTACTTAGTGTGTCTTTTATTATGGCTTTTTAACTATTTCCATGAAACTTTGGCTAATTGGGGCCAAAATGCACTGGTCCTGATGTGCTCCAATTAACCAGGATCCACTGTATATAATATTGTTCATGTGTCTATTTCTGATATATAAGATAAATAGTCTGCTACTTCAGAAATGCCACATAGCTGAATTTTGATTGTGTGCATGTCTCAGAGCCACAATCTCTATTTGACAAGCGGAATTGACAAGAGTAACAATTCTGCAAAATTATTGCAAATGATATCGTATTGACACCTTTCACTCAAAAATTTTCCATTTGAATTTTCATCTCCAAGTTCATTATCAAAAGCTTAAAGCCTGAGATTTTCTTGCCATGTCCCATTATCCTTTGTCACCACTCACACAAAATAAATCCAGAAGGTAGAATTATATTTGACCAGCTGCTTATGGAATTCTCATATGTGACCCTCAGTGGCAATAGGGTTTTGAAAGATATAATGGAATGACATGGGTGATATAGAAATAATAAAATGGTATGACAAATGAAGGTAGGTTAGCCAAGTATATAAAAATAGGATAGCAATGTGTTTTTCAGACACGTGAAGAGGAAGAAAGAGGAGAAAATGACACTAGAGAGGTAGCAATGAGGGACAAAGAAACGGGAGACGAACTGAATAAGTATTTCATGTCAGTTTTCACTGTGGAAGACACCAGCAGTATGCCAGAAATTCGAGAGTGTTGGGGACGGAAGAGAATGTAGTAACCAAGGAGAACGTGTTTGGGAAGATGATGGGTTTGGGCCAGACAGACTTCACTCCAGCGTTCTGAAATAGGTAGCTGAAGAGATTGTGGAGACACTAGATTCTGCAATGGTTCTGGAAGACTGGAAAATTGCAAATGTCATTCCACTCTTTAAGAAGGATAGGAGGCAAAAGAAAGGAAATGTTAGCTGGACCTTACAAGTTGGTAAGATGTTAGGGTCAATTATGAAGAATAAGATTTTGAGATACTTGGAGTGATCATGCTTTCCTTGAGGAGACATCTTGCCTGACAAATCTGCTGGAATTCTGAGGAAGTTACAGGGAGGACAGACAAAGAACAGCCGGTGGATGTTGCTTACTTGGATTTTCAGAAGGCCTTTGAAAAGATGCTGTACTTGAGGCTGCTAAACAAGACGAGAGCTATGGTGTTACAGGAAATATACTACCGTGGATAGAGGATTGGCTGACTGGAAGGAAGCAAAAAGTGGGAATAAAGGAGCCCTTTTCTGGTTGGCTGCAGGTGACCAGTGATGTTCTTTGTTGAGTCTGCTAATTTTCACGTTATCTGTTAATGATCTGGATGATGGAATTAATGGCTTTTTTGGCCAAGTTTATGGACAGTACAAAGGTCGGTGGAAGGGCAGGATATGTTGAGGAAGAGGAGTCTGCTGAAGGACTCAAATTACGGAAAAAGGCAAAGAAAAGGCTGATGGAATACAGTTTTAGGGAAGTGCAAGGTGCAGACTATTTTCTAAACAGGGAGCAAATTCAGAAATTGGAGGTGCAAAGGGACGTGGGGGTCCCGAAAGGTAAATTGGTAGGTTGAGTTGGTAGTAGGGAAGATGGACGTAATGTTGGTAGCTGTTTTGAGAGCACATTTAAATGTACCAGAATGTAATTCTGGGCTTTATCAGGCATTTGTCAGACCGCATTTTGAGTGAGCAGTGTTAGGCCCCATATCTAAGAAAGAATGTGCTGGTATTTGAGAGGGTACGGAGGAAGTTAACATATGAGGAGAGTTTTATGGCTCTGGGTTGTATTCAATGGGGCTTAGATGAATAGGGCCAATCTTATTGAAACCTACTAAATATTGATGGCCTAGATAGAGTGGACATGGAGAGGATGTTTTCTATCATGGAGAAGTCTAGGACTAGAGGGCACTGCCTCAGAATGCAAGGATGTCACTTTAAGTGGATGAGGAGGAATTTCTTTAGCCACAGAGTGGTGAATGTGTGGAATTCATTGCTACAGGTGGCTGCAGAGGCCAAGTCCTTGGGTATAATGTGGAGATTGATCAGTTCTTGATTTGTAAGGGCATCAAAGGTTACATGGAGAAGGCAGGAGAGTGGGGTTGAGAGGGGAAAATAAATTGGCCATGATTGAATGGTGGAGCAGACTCAATGGGCAGAAAAGCCTAATTTTACTCACATGTCTAATGTTTAGGGTTAAACCCTCCCCATGGGAACTTTCCAGAAGCCTCGGACATTTAGTTAAGCCCCCTGCCTCACTTGCAGGGATGTTGTGTCAAAAAGTTGTCAGTTTTTAAAAGGTCTTAAATACTGGGGAGAAAAATCTTAACACTTTAAGGATAACAAAGCAAACAGACAAGCAATTTTAGTAAAAAGGGAGCTTTCATATTCCTCGTAGGCCTACAAATTACTGGATCAAAGGGCTTGTGGATCCTGTGCCATGAAAAGCCAACTTACAAGGTCAGGAAAAAAGATCTCCAGCAACTGAGAAACTGAATCCGTGTTAGATCCAGCTTTTCTATGGACTTTGACAGAGGAGCGCCGCAAGTAAATGGGTGACGAGGATTTGATCAGCAGCCTGACCACTTAGAGGCATTTCCGGTGGGGCATGCAGGACTCAAATGATTTATCATTGCATCACATACTTGTACAGTGAAAAGCTTTGTTCTGCATGCCATCCAAGCAGGTCACCCAAGCACAAGTACTTTGAGGTAGCACAAAAGTAACAATGCAGAAGGCGGTGTTCCAGTTGCAGGGAGAGTGCAGCGCAGGTAGACAAATAAGTGGCAAGTTCCATTTCAATTTTACTTCCCATGTCTGTCCATGGCCCCCTCTCCTGTCACATTGTGGCCAAACTCAGGTCAGAGGAGCAACGACTCATATTCCATGCAAGTAGCCTCCAACTTCATCTAATTGCCTCTCTATCTCTATCTCTCTCATCAATTCCCATTCTGGTTTCCCTCACCGTTTCTCTCCTCACCTGCCCATCACCTCCTTTGGGGTCCCCTTCTTCCCTTTATTCCATGGTCTACTGTCCTCTCCAATGAGATTCTTTTTTGCCCCTTAAATCTTACATTTATCACCATCCAGTTTCTTCCCCACCCCTGCCTGACCTGGTCCCACTTATCACCTGCTAGTTTGCACTCTTTCTCCTGCCCTGCCCTACCAACTTATTTTGGCTTCTGCCCCCTTTCTTTCCAGTTCTGATGAAGGGTCTCAGCTTGCAAAATGACATTGTATTCCCTTCCATAGATCTGTCTGACTTGCTGAGTTCCTCCTACATCTTGTGTGTGTTGCTCAAGATTTCCAGCATCTGCAAAATATCTTTTGTCCATGACAATCTAGATTGAGATGGGCAGAGATTCAAGAGTCTTAAATCAGAGGGCAGGGTAGCTGTCATTGAGCCTTGGTGGTACAAATGTTTGTATGTGATCTTTAGTTTCTGTGTTTTCTGTTCAATGCTAATGGGGGAGAAGAGAGGATGCCTGGGATGGGAGGGGTCTTTGATCATGTTGGTGCTTTCCTGAGATAATGGGAAGTGTAGATATAGTCAATGGAGGAGAGGAAGGTGATTGTTGTTCACAACTATGCAATTTCTTGTGGTCTTTGGTAGAGCAGTTGCCATACCAAGATGTGATGCATTCTATGGTGCATCTGTAGAAAACTGATAAGACCTATCAAGGACACTTTTAATTTCCTTAGCCTTCTGAGGAAGTAGAGGTGCTGGTGAGCTTTCTTGCCAAAAGTATCTACATAGTTGGAAAAGGAAAAATAGTGATATTTACACCTAGGAACTTGAAATTCTCAACCATCTCCACCTCAGCACCATTGTATTCCACCTCACTTCCTGAAGTTGATAACCTGCTTTGTAGTTTTGCTGACATTGTGGGAAAGATTGCCTGACATCATTTTGCCAGGCTTTCTATCTTCTTCCTATATTCTGTCTCATAATTATTGAGATGCAGCCATAATGGTGGTATCATCTGTGAACTTGTTGGAGCAGAGTCTGACTGCAGTCATTTATATACAGAGAGCAAAGTAATGGACTCGGGACACAGCGGGGCACCGATGTTACTGCTATCCTTGCCGCTTGTGGTCTGTTAGTGAAGAAGTCAACTTTGCTTCAGTATTTACCAGTGAGAGGGACCTTGACAAAGGTGAGATCAGCATTGAAGAAGCTGATATGCTGGAACGTGTCAACGTTAAGAAAGAGGATGTGCTAGAACTTGTGAAAAACATTAAGGTAGACAAATCCCGGGGTTGGAAGGGTTATGTTCCAGGTGATGAAAGGAAGTGAGGCAAGTGACTTCTGCACCTAAGATGACGATCTTTGCATTCTCACTGGCCACAGGAGCAGTACCTGAAGACTAGAGGATGGAAAATTGTCTTCCTTTGTTCAAGAAAGGTCATAGGGATGATACTTGGAATTATAGACCAGTTAGTCTTCTGTCAGGATTCTTCGAGACAGGATTTACAAACATTTGGAGAATAGTCTCGTTAAGGATAGCCAACATGGCTTTGAGAAGGGCAGATCATGCCTCATGAGCCTGATTAAATTATTTGAGGAAGTGACTAATTTAGAGAGTGGATGTGCTATATATGGACTTTAGTAAGGCATCTGACAAGGCTCCCCATGGTGGGCTCATTCGGAAAGTCCCAAGGCATAGGATCCAAGAAAGCTTGTCTGTGTGAATTTAGAATTGCCTTGCCCACAGAAGGCAGAGGTTGGTAATGGAGTATATTCTGCCTGGAGCTCATTGACCAGTGGTGTTCTGCAGGAATCTGTTCATGGACACCGTTTAATACCACCAAACAAGCAGTTCTAATCAACAAGCTCCAAAACCTGGGCCTTTGTACCTCCCTCTGTAAATGCATCCTCGACTTCCTTCCCAGAAGACAAGTCTGTGCGGATCTCCTCTTCACTGACAATCAATACTGGCAGACTTTAAGGATTTGTACTTGACCAACGGCTCTACTTTCTCTGCATCCATGATTGTGTGGCTTGGCACAGCTCAAACACCATCTATAAATTTACCAATGACACAACTATTGTTGACAACATTTAAGATTGTGAAGTGGAGGCTTACAGGGGCAAAGTAGATCAGCTGATTGAGTGGCGTCACAGCAACAGCATTGTGCTCAGTGTCAGTAAGACCAAGCAATTGACTGAGGACTTCAGGAAGGGGTAATAGAGGGAACACACACACCAGTCCTCGTTGGAGGATCAGAAATGGAATAGGTGAACAGTTTCAAGTTTCTGGTTGTCAACATCCGAGTATCTATCCTGGGCCCAACACACTAATTCAATTACAAAGAATGCATGTCAGTGGCTATATTTCATTAGGAGTTTGAGGAGGCTTGGTACTCAGAAATGTCTACATGTGTACTGTGGAGAGCATTCTAAAGGCCAAAGGCACTCAGAAATGTCTACATGTGTACTCTGGAGAGCATTCTAAAGGCCAAAGGCACTCAGAAATGTCTACATTTTTACTGTGGAGAGCATTCTAACTGGTTATATTACTGTCTGGTACAAAGGAGCCACTGCACAAGATCGGAAAAAGCCACAGAAAGCTGTAAGCTCAGCCAACTCCATCATGGGCATGAGCCTCCCCAGCATCCAAGGCGCCTTCAAAAGGTGATGCCACCTCGAAAAGGTGGCATCCATCATTAAGGATGCCCATCATCCAGGTCATGCCCTCTTCTCATTGCTGTCATCAAGGAGAGGGTGTAGGAACCTGAAGGAATATTTCAGGAATAGCTTCTTCCCATTTGCCATCAGATTTCTGAATGGACAATGAACCCATGAACACTACCTCAATATTTTGCCCTACTTATTTAATTTATAAAAATATTGTAATTTATAGTTTTATTATGTAATACACTGTACTGCTGCTGCAAAACAGCAAATTTCGTGACATATGCTAGCGATATTAAACCTGCTTCTGATTCTGACACCTCCTCTGTGTGTATGTGTTTTAATTGATGACTTTGAGGAATTGGAAGGGTGGGTTATATGACAGGAAGGTTGGTAGTGCTTTGGTTAGTTTAGATTGTTGTAAGTTATAATGTGACACTGATAGGATGCAGAGCTGGGCTGAGAAATGGAAAATGGAGTTCAATTCAGAAAAGTGTGTGAAGTGCTACACTTGGAAGGTTGAATTGAACACACAATAGTTGCGGGATTCTTAACAGTGTGGAGGAACATAGTGATTTACATCCATAGATCTATCAAAGCTGCAGCACAAATTGATAGGGTGGTGGAGAATGCTTATGGTGTGTTGGCCTTCATTAGTTGGGGGTTGCATTCAATAGCTGTGAGCTAACACTGCAGCTCTGAAACTCTGGTTCGAACACACTAGGGCCTTTGTGTTCAGTTCTGATTGTCTCATTATAAGACGGATGTGGAAGCCTTAGGGAGGGTGCAGAGGAGATTTACTAGGACACTCCTGGATTAGAGAACATGTCTTATGAGGATAGGGTGAGTGGGCTAGGGCTTTTCTCTCTGGAGCAGAGGAGACTTTATAGAGGTGTACAAGAAAACAGGCATAAATAGAGTTGTATTCAGCCCTTTGTACTTGTATGTTGAGGACCATGAAAAAACATTTATAATGGTATCAGGCAAGAATGTTGTATATAGTTTTCTTGACTTCTGCTTAGCCTGTTACGAAGCTTCATCCACAGGTATTGCAATGGAAGAACTAAAGGACTAAGCTACACAATTGGCTTGAACTTGTGTGTTGTGAAGTTTTCAGAAAGACACAGGAATTGCTGCACTCAGAGTTTGATCAGGTCTCTTTCCTCTTTCCGGGGAGCATTTTCCAATCCTATCTCATGCAAAAGAAAAGTAGAAAACATCAAGAAAGAGGCCTCTGTCAGTCAAGATTGATCAAGGAGGCTGTGTCCTATCTGTCTAGATATGCAAATCGGGCAGTACGATATGGAGAGCAAGCTATTGCCCACGTAGCAAGCTCCCTCTCTCCGGTGAACCCAAAGGAACAGCAGCGACAGAAACAGTTTGGTACCAGCAGCATCACAGGAATGGTCAATCAGCATTGAAATCATCACAGGGGCTCCTGCTTCGGGGTTTATTCTTGAAGCCTTCCCCATGAGTGGCTATAGCTGCAAGGCAATGAAGGTCTGAGATCAGTTTTCCTTCTTCTAGATGAGCTGCCAACCACGGTTGACGTGCCCACCTGCCTGGAGCAACTGGTTTTAAGGTACCAGTAACCTGACTTTGCCCCTTCTCCTGTCAGAATTTGTGGTTCCAATGGGCTGTAGAGCTAAGCCACATGTGAAGGCTAGGAAGTGGACTTGGTTGTCAGAGGCTATTTGAAGTGCACACCACTGGGAACATTTAACAGCTAGATGGTGGGAGCTTGTCCCCATCACTGCCCCCGGCTATAACAGCCTTAATGAGCTACTAAGACATGTATGTACTCTGATAATAGTTTACTTTGAAGAAGCAAGTGGGCTAATAAAAGGGTAAATATACATGAAATGCTTGAAAAGTTCAGTATGTCAGGCAGCGTCTATGGAGGGAAATAAACAGTGAAAATATCAGGCTGAAATCCTTCATGAATTCTCCTTGTTTAGCCTAGATGACAGATCTCAGACACCTCCTCTTACTTACCCACTAAACAGGACCCTACTAAGAAGCATCAGACTATTGCTTCCCACACCATCACCAACCTTATTGATTCTGGAGATCTCACATCTACTACCAGCAACCTCATAGTTCCCATACCCTGCACTGCATGTTTTTACCTCCTACCCACGATTCACAAACCTAACTGTCCCAGTAGGCTCATTGTTTCTGCCAGACCCAAATCATCAACTGCTTATTTCTTTCCATAGATGCTGCCCGACTTTGTGTGTGTTGCTCAAGATTCCCAGCATCTGCAGAATCTCAGGTGACTCCAATGAAAGGATGGCCTGCTTATGGTTAGGCTTGACAATCTTGCGTGACCTGATTGAACAACACCAAAGAAATCTGATTTCAAAATCCTAGGTCGATAGTGTGAATGAAAAGATAACTAAGAGACAATAAACCTGATCATCCAAGTAGCTTTGCCTGGTTCATGAGAAAAGGGATTGATTCTCAAAAAATTATGAATATAGAATTACAATGATTAATAGAAAAATCACAAAAGGAGGTGTGGTGCAAGAGACAAACATCTACTTTCTTGTCCTTACTCCCAAACAACCACCTTCATTTCATCTCCTCTTTAGTCCTGCTCTTCTGTTCCATCTGTGAGCAGCTTTCATTCCCTTTCCTCCTTGCCCCAACATTAGCTGTCATCTCTTTACCAATTCAGATGCAAGTTAAGAATTTATGGACAAACAATGTTCTTCTTTTCTCCTTTGTAACTCCCCTTTCGGATTTACTTGCTAGCATATGTTTTGTGCATCCACGTTACTTGTTTGGATTCCTCTTAATTTAGAATACAAAGTAGTTAACTTTATAATTAATACCTCAGAGGGATGAGAAGTCAAGAGGACACAGTGATGAATTTGTGTCACAAATAGGTGACAGAATCTGGATTTCTACTATTCTACAAATAAAATTGAATGTATGCAAATTCACGATTTTAGATTTTGAAACCAAACTTAGATATGGATTGTCCATGTTTGGAGAAGTAATGAGGGAGAATTTGAAAGGGCTCGAGGTCTATTAGCTGACTCACCTTTTACTCATTCTTAGTCAGTCCTTTAGCATCCAGTATTCCTTACTTCCACTCCAATAGCAGGCTAGGGTTCTGTCATTTCTGGTTAGTCCAGACCAGATACTCCCACTCCTTCCACCAGCTGCACCGGGCCTCTGTGCTCCCAAGGCATGGATTTAAGGTTCTGAATGTCACTGAAAACTCTTCCAACACTTTGATAGATAATACACCAGAGATTTCCAGAAGTTAGTAGGAATACTTATTTCAAAGAAACTTTGAGAACATTCTTGTTTTTTTTTCACAATCCACATGGTAATGTCAGAACACCACAGTGCTACCTGGAGGCCTGTTTCAGAAGTCTGGTGTTGGGCAGACTCAAGAAACTGGATAAATATAACCAACGTTATCTTCTCAAATTGCTCAAATCCACTGGAAGGATAAGCAAGCTATCATTTACAATGTCATGTGCCATTTTAAGGGCTGCTCATGTCAAGTAGAAAGCTGAATTTGCAAGTTATAAATATGAGATTCTGTAGATGCTGGAAATCCAGAGCAATGCGCACAAAATGCTGAAAGAACTCAGCAGTCCAGGCAGTATCTATGGAGAGGAATCAACAGTCGATGTTTCAGGCTGAAATCATCAAGGACACATGAGGGGGATCCATCCTGGGTACAGCACTTACAGTAAGTGCAATTACAAAGAAAGTATGGCAGCGGCTTTACTTCCTGAGGAGTTTCTGAAGATCTAACACTTTGATGAACTTCTATAGATGTGTGATGGGGAGTTTATTGACTAATTGCATCACAACCTGATATGAAGCTTTGGAGCAGAAAAGCCTACAGAGCCTAATCCATCATGGGTAAAGCCCTCTCCATTACTGAGCGCATCTATAGGGAGCGCTGTCATAGGAAAGCAGCATCCTTTATCAAGGAGCTCCACCACCCAGACCATGTTCTCATCTCACTGTTACCATTAGGAAAAAGGTACAGAAGCCTCAGAACCCTCACCAGCAGGTTCAGGAACAGTTATTATCCCTCAACCAACAGACCCTTGAACCAGATGGGATAACTTCACCTGCCCCATCACTGTAATGTTCCCACAACCTATGAATTCTTCACCTCATGGTGTGGATATTTATTGCTTATTTATTTATTATTATTTTCTTTTTCTTTCATATTTGCAGTTTGTTGTCTTTTGCATAGTGGTTGTTTGTCCTTTTGGGTACAGACTGTCCTTGATTCTATTGTGTATGCCTGCAAGTAAACAAATCTCAGGGTTGTATATGGTGATGTACTGTATATGAACTTTGTCAATAAATTTATATTGAACTTTGAACTTTATCAGGACTGGAAAGGAAGGAAGAAGAAGCCAGAATAAGAACGAGTTTGGAGGAGAAGGAGTACAAGATGGTAGGTGACAGATGTGACTAAGTGAGGGGGAATCTGTTTTGAGCTGATCAGACTGCTGCCAGATGTGTTAAGAGAAAACACCAGCACTTGATACTTTTGACATTTTTAAACTTTTGATTCCAAATCGGTAGCCTTGTGTTCTATGATTTATGTCCAATGGTTTGGCTTTACATTTTGCTTCAGTAAATTGATTCTTTCAAAAAGTCAAATATTTCAGTTCCACCAGAAGAGCAAATATATGTTTTTTTCAAATCAGGACATGGTGTTGGATAAATTACCTTAAAAGAACTGCTCTCTGGGACTGGATAACCAAGTGCAGATTTTTAACTATGCATTTCCCACCCATAAATCTGAAGTAATCTCAATAGCTCTGAACAGTTGAAAACTTGGCGTGGTTTCTATATTGCACAACTATATCATGTGTTTGTGGTACATTAAATGCTTAACTCAATCTGTACTTCCTCTGACTTGTGCAGAAGACTGTGTAATCCTGTTCACAACAGGGGCTGCTGTCGAAAGTTGGATAGAAGTCACTGAATGATTTTTGCGGTATGATTGTGTTATTGGCTGTCTTTGTCTCCCTATGTATATCTGTCAGCAGCAGCAACGTATGTGAAACAGCTGCACAGAATAAAAGTACTAAAGGTAAGAAATAAAAGCATATATGAATTGTGCTTTTAACACTTTATGTCAGCTAAATTAATATTGAGGAACCGATTTCATTACGATAGTTTCAGTGTATTTATAACAGGTTGAAACTTTTGATATAATCTGAGAAAATAAAAGTTGTGTAATGATCCTTGTAAGAAATGACAATGCAAAATACTTTTAAATGTTTCTCAAGCAAAGTTAACTGAAATGAAAGAGAACAATCATTTACAAATTTATGGAAATAATGCTCACAAGCTGGAATTTGGAAGGATGATAACATTTTCCAAGAAGTTTCCCTTTCCTGTAAATCCTTCAATAGAACATGGTGCATGAATCATTGAGTCCATTCAGTCCTTGTCCACAATAGTGCTCCATTCAAATTCTTCTCATCTGCCTCTTTTAACAGAAGCTCTTGCTGTCTCTTCCAGTCCAGATGTGGGATCTTGATTCGAAATGATGAATGTTTATTGCCCCCACAGATGCTGCCTGGAATGCCGAGTTTCTCCTGCTGGCTTGTCTCCCCATTCAAAGTGCGATAAAACGGACTCTTGCCCTCACAATCTAACTTGCTATAATCTTGCACCTTATTGTCTACCTGCATTGCACTTTCTCTGTAGCTGTTGCATGCTATTGTTTTACTTTGTACTACCTCAATGCACTGTGTAATGAATTGATTTGTATGAACAGTGTGCAGGACAGGTCTTCACTGTACCTCAGTAAATGTGACAATAATAAATGAATTCCAGGTTCAGTTACCTTTATCCGACACGTCTGCCTTTGCTTAGCCGTATCCTACATGTTAACATCTTTCATTCAACGGAAAGGCCAAACACTGCAGATACTGATAATCGGAACTAAAAGAATGAATGCTAGAGTGCTAGGAATACTCAGGATGCACAGGTGGAGAGAAAAACGGTTGATGTTTCAGGTTGAATGATTTTTCATTAGAAGCTCTTTATTTGAGCTTTCATCAGTCAAGTTCAAGTTCAATTGTCATTCAACCATACATGAATACCCATGAATACAGCCCAACAAAACAGTGTTACTCCGGGGCAAGGTGCAAAGCACCATACCAACAGTCATACACAGCACAAGGCTCATACCAAGCACTTGTAAAATATCAGTAAAGTACAGTCACACACAGAAATAGTTAGTCCAAGACTTTGAGTCCATGTATGTTGCAGGAGTCTGCAGTTGAACAAGACAATTTATCTTCTGCCAAGCAAACACTGGGGAGCAGCACCAACTCCAGCTTGGAAGCTGAGCCACACTACCTCTGGTGTAGAGCAATGACTCCAGTGTCTCTCTGCTGGGCGGCTGTAAACAGGCAATATCAATGCTTGAGGCCTAATATGACCGAGGCCACACAGCTCCCCCACCGTCCACCAATAAATCAGTGAAATGGACTTGCAGCATTCCACATTAACAATGTCCAACAGGGTCTTGCGATCATAAGGAAGGTGACTGTGATGATTGCTCGCTTTTAGACTGCACGCCGCCTTTGCGCACTGATTCCCCTGACACCTCTCTGAGGTAGGCAGCAGCACGATCCGCACCAAGTCCAGCTCCCTCACTCTCACCGCCAACGAGCAACTCATTGCTGGAGTAGAACAGCAGTACTTTAAGTTCTTAAAGTTCAGCAGGGTCCTGTGATCATAAAAAGTACATTTAAAAAGGATAATAACATCTTTGATTGACCCCATTGAAAACAATGAAAGGTCAGAAAATAATTTTTGATGAAAAGTAATTGATCTGCAACAGTAACTGTTTCTTCCTCCACAGCTGCTGCCTGACATGTTGAGTGTTTCTAGTAATCTGTCTTAATTAAAAATGAATAGATTCCACATAACCTCAGGTCAGTTACAGTGAAGATCCAGATATAGTTCGAGAAAATAGGCCTCCTGCAAAATTATTGCTTTCTATTTAGAGTTGCTCAGTCATTGCCTAAATTTAAATGATGCCACATTACATAACTTTAATGTTAAAATGTCCTCTTCCTTAACCTATTTTTATAATACATGATTGTAGCACTGTTTAGCACCTTTTAAGTTAAAGGGAATTAATGGTTTAGCGTTCCTGGAAAAAAAAGATTACTTCAAAGTACTTTAATGGGATTTTTGATTCTTCAACATTGTGCCCATTTTTGAAAACAGCAACTTTGGGCTTGGACACAGCACCAAGGGTTCAAAGCTTATTTATTATCAAAATATGTATGCAGTATACAACCCTGAAACTTGTCTTCCACACAGACAGCCACAAAACGAAGTAAACCAGGGGACCCATTCAAAGAAAAACATCAAACCACCCCCAAGCACAAAAAGAAAAACAAGTTGCACAAGTAGCTACAAAAATAATGAGCGAAAAACAGAATATAAAACACAAAATTGGAAGAGTCCAGGCATATTCAGCTCAGTGTTCGTTATCTGCAGGCTGCCCTGATTCAAAATCGCCCAGAATAACAACAAAAAAAAAGCAACTAGAAACACATCATAATGTGAACTAGAGTCCAATTCACAAACTGCGTTGATTAAACCTTGCCGAAGACCCAGACTCCGGCAGCATCCTCTGACCATAAATTGCCAGTTGCAGCACTATAATCTGGTACCATCAGATTTTACATAGAATCTAGCCATCTTTCAGTTTGCCACAATGCAATCTTTTTATTTATTAATTCAGTTCTTCAAAACTTTTTAAGGGCACCACAGTGCGTCGCAGTTAGCGGGATGCTATTACAGCTCGGGATGTAAGAATTCAGAATTCAATCCCCTTTCCATTCTCCCCATGTCAGTGTATGTTTCCTCTGAGTGCTCTGGTTTCTTCCCACAGTGCAATGACATCGTAGGTTATTTGGTCATTGTAAATTGTCCTGTGATTCAGAATCAGAATCAAGTTTAATATCACTGTCAAATGTTGTGAAATTTGTTGTTTTGTGGCCACAGTACATTATAAATGACAATAAGAAGTGTATATTAAAAAATTAATTTAAGTAAATAGTGCAAAAAGAAAGAAAAAGATAGTGCTCCTTGTCCATTCAGAAATCTGATGGTGGAGGGGAAGAAGCTGTTCCTGAAATGTGAAGTGTGTCTTCAGGCTCCTGTCCCACCACCTTGATGGTAGCAAAGAAAAGAGGGCATGTCCTGGGTGACAGGGTCCTTAATGATGGAAGGCACTTGTTTGCGGCATCACCTTTTAAAGGTGTCCTGCATGCTGGAGAGGCCAGAGCCCATGATGGAGCTGACAAAATTTACAACTTTTTGCAGGCTAGTTTTATTTAGGTGAGTTGTTCGCCACTACAGCTAGTTGGGCTGGAAGAGACTGTTCTGTGCTATATCTTTAAATTAAAAATAATAAATTCATACTCCCCAATGTCTTTACTTAGTTGTGTTTTTCTGTTTAGTCTTGTTCATTTTTGGCAAATTTTTGATCAATAAAGGTACAATGAATTTTTTTATATTTGGAAGTTATAGATAGATTATGAGGACACGCAGTCCTCTTTTATTGTCATTTAGTAATGCATGCATTAAGAAATGATACAATATTTCCTCCGGTGTGATATCACAAAAACACAGGACAGACCAAGACTGAAAAAACTAACAAAACCACATAATTATAACATATAGTTACAACAGTGCAACAATACCATAACTTGATGAAGAACAGTCCATGAGCACAGTAAAAAGTTCAAAGCCTCTCAAATGTCCCACATCTCACACAGACGGGGGAAGGAAGAAAAACTCTCCCTGCCATGCCTGACCACAGTCCGACTCTGAGTCGTCTGAAAACTTTGAGCTTCCGATCAGCTCTCCGACACCGAGTACCGAGCGCCATCTCTATCCGCACGATTCGACCTCAATCTCGGTCACCAACAGCAGGCAAAGCCAGGGATTTTGAGGCCTTCCCTCCGGAGCATTCCTCGATCGTGCAGTAACAGCGGCAGCGAACAGGCATTTCAGAAATTTCTCCAGATGTTCCTCTGTGCTTTCATGTCTGTCTCCATCAAATCAGTATTGTCCACGGCCCCTATTTAACGGATACGATATCATTTTCACCGGAGGGCTGTGCACGTGCGGTGCGCTGCTCTCTCTCCTCCCGCTGAGTTATCGTTCATTTGTCATGTGCCATGTCATATGATGTAGGCGATCACGGTCTTTTGATGATCATAATTGTCCTTGGCAAATTTTTCTACAGAAGTGGTTTGCCATTGCCTTCTTCCAGGCAATGTCTTCACAAGACAGGTGATCCCAGGCATTATCAATACTCTTCAGAGATTGTCTGCCTGGTGTCAGTGGTCCCATAACCAGGACTTGTGATATGCACTGGCTGCTCATAACACCATCCACCTGCTCCCATGGCTTCATGTGACCCTGATTGGTGGGGGGGCCTAAGCAGGTGCTGAATCTTGTCCAAGGGTGACCTGCAGGCTAGTGGAGGGAAGCAGTACCTTACACCACCTTTAAGAGGGATGTATCTACACCCTACCATCCAAAATTATAAACTCATAAATTTCATAAATTCCAGTGTTCTAAAATTGCATTATTAATATTTTACCTTTCTCTTAACCTTCTCTTCATAGGACACACCATCCAGATTTTATATCCATGCAATAATACTATCGAAGCAGTGGTTGGTAAGTTTTCCTTTTTCATAGGGCCGAGCAAAACAGGTATCAACATATAAGTTGTATATTCAGGCCAGTCCTCTGGATACCTTCAGTCCTGACTGTCAATGTCACCGGTGCCAGTGTGGACTACTTGCTCTGGAATTTGATTATGAAATTCTAGAGCAAGTAGCCAGGTGACAAGGTGCCAGGTTGTTTGTTGTGATGTTGCAGGGGCAGTCTGACAGGCTGCTAGTCCTGAGACGAGGCAGTCTGAGTAAATCTGATGGTGTAGTAATTATGTACTAGAGTGGGGGACAGGTTACCTGACAACTTTATGTTTCCTGTTCTTTTCAGATCCATGCTACCAACTGCCCACCTTCAGCATATTACCCAACTTTGAGTCATGTTGTCCTTCTCACAAGCTGATTTGCATGCTCAATATAAAATGCGGTCATCCATGAGTTGTGCATGTATGCCTGGCCCCAAAATCTGCTGCATAATTGCCATAATTCTATAAGGCTTGGCATGTAGGATGATTTGTCTTGTAACGTAATATTTGAATTCTTTGTGGATTGAATATTGATTGTTGTGTTTAGATCTGGTTGCCTCATTATAGGATGTGGAAGCATTAGAGAGGGTGCAGAGGAGACCTACCAGGTTGTTGCTTGGACTAGACAGCATGTCTTATGAGGGAAGTCTGAGTGAACTAGAGCTTTTCTCTTTGGAGCGAAGGAGAATGAGAGGTAATTTGATATACTGTAGGTGTTTAAGATGACATGTGGCATAGATAGAGTGGACAGACAGTGCCTTTTTCTCCCCTGGCGGAAATGGCTTAAGATGTGAGAGCATAATTTTAAGGTGATTGGAGGAGAGTATAGGGTGGATGTCAGAATTAGGCATTTTACACAGAGAGTGGTAAGTGTGTGGAATAAACTGCCATAAGTGATGTTAGAGGCGGATACGTTATGGAGATTTAAAAAACACTTAGGCACATTGATGAAACTCAGACAATGGCTGGCTGCATTAATGGATACTCTGCATCTAGAGAGGATAAGATACGTTATCAAGGACAGACTCAAGGAATTTTTAAAAATCTGGCAACCATTACTGTTGTATTTAGAAGAGACCGACAGCTGAACTAAATGTGGGGGGCGGTAGGACCTAAACAGCACATACGGGAGGGGTGAGGGGAAGGTAGGACAGGGAAGGGGAAAGGAGACGGGGTGGTAGGGTTTCCTTTGCTTTTTGGTTGTTTACTATACATACATTCATTTGACTTTCATTATGTTGTTATAAGAAAGAGAAGAAAAAAGAAGCATTGTACTTTTGGACATTGTCGGTTGTGGTTAAGCTGATGTTGCTTCACAATAAAAACATTTGAAAGCAAAAAAAAAAAATTGAGAGTTTTGTGGGTGGGAAGGGTTAGATTGATCTAATAGTTTAAAGGATCAGCACAATGTTGTGGGCTGAAACGCCTGGACATCTTTGAATTGCCAAGTGATAAAGTAACATCGTTGCAGATTGGGAGACATTTTAAAAGAAAGAGTCTTAATGGGAGTGAGTTTTTTTTTGAGCCAATAAAAAGAAGTGAGTTGTAAGTAGCCATTATCGGAGTGGACATTGTTGGAGTGGGCCAATGTTAGCGTGTTCGGGCTTTGCCTCAACAGGCTTTAGCGAGAAAAGATGGAGGCTACAGGTGCTGCCATTTGATAACATTTGTTTTGATTGTGGAACTTAGGCTTGAGAAGTTGGAGCCAGAGGTATAACAAGCTTGGTGAGAAGAAGCTGAATAAGTGACCAAAGTGAGTGCAAAACTCAAAGGTTTCAGAGAATAAGTAAAACAAGTAAGCTTTTTTTTAAAAAAAAGTCTGTAAATCCTTAGTCTTTAGTTCATTGTAGGCAGGATGGTTAAGGCAGTGGAATGTTCCTACTGTGAGATGTGGGATTTCAGAGTACCAAACAGTCTCCCTGATGACGGCATTGCAGGAAATGCACCCAACTTCAGTTCCTGACTGACAAACTCAAGGAACTGGAGCTAAATGTATTCAGGATCATCAGTAAGGCTGAAAACCTTGGAGATGAAACTTTTACTGAGGTGGTCACACCCAGAGTGCATGCTTCAGATAGTAGATAGGTGACCACAAGGAGAAGTATAGGAAGTCCCTGTGGCCATTCCCCTCAGCAACAAATGTACCTCTTTAGTTACTGCTGGGGAGTGGGGGTGATTTATCAGGACACAGCATCAGCAGCAAGCAGGCCACTGGCACTGTGGCTCATCGTGGAAGGGTAAGGTCAGGCAGAGCAATAGTGATAGGAGACCCAATAGTCAACTCTTCAACTCTGCTTCCCACTCCCATTCAGATATGTCCATACATGGTCTCCTCTACTGCCATAATGAGGCTAAACTCAGGTTGGAGGAGCAACACCTCATATACCGTCTAGGTAGTCTCCAGCCCCTTGGTATGAACATAGAATTCTCCGACTTCCGGTAATTCCCTCCCCTTCCCTTTCCCTATCCCTATGTCACTCTACCCCTCCCCCAGCTGCCTACCACCTCCCTCATGGTCCCGCCTCCTTCTACTACCCATTGTGTTTTCCCCTATTCCTTCTTCACCTTTCCTGCCTATCATCTCCCTGCCTCCCTTCCCCCACACCTTTATAGAAACATAGAAACATAGAAAATAGGTGCAGGAGTAGGCCATTCGGCCTTTCGAGCCTGCACCACCATTCAGTATGATCATGGCTGATCATCCAACTCAGAACCCTGTTCTAGCCTTCCCCCCATACCCCCGATCCCTTTAGCCACAAGGGCCATATCTAACTCCCTCTTAAATATAGCCAATGAACTGGCCTCAACTATTTCCTGTGGAGAGAATTCCACAGATTCACCACTCTCTGTGTGAAGAAGTTTTTCCTAATCTCGGTCCTAAAAGGCTTCCCCTTTATCCTCAAACTGTGACCCCTCATTCTGGACTTCCCCAACATCGGGAACAATCTTCCTGCATCTAGCCTGTCCAATCCCTTTAGGATTCTATATGTTTCAATAAGATCCCCCCTTAATCTTCTAAATTCTAACGAGTATAAGCCTAGTCAATCCAGTCTTTCATCATATGAAAGTCCTGCCATCCCAGGAATCAATCTGGTGAACCTTCTTTGTACTCCCTCTATGGCAAGGATGTCTTTCCTCAGATTTGGGGAACAGAACTGCACAATTTACACAAAACTGAACAAAAATGGCATAATTTACATACTACTATTTAACTATTTATGGTTCTATTACTATTTATTATTTATGGTGCAACTGTAACAAAAACCAATTTCCCCCGGGATCAATAAAGTATGACTATGACTATGACTATGGAAACAGCCAATGCCCTTGAACAGAAAATCCTGCAAAAAGTGGTAGATACAGCCCAATCCATGATTGGTAAAGCCCTCCCCATCATTGGGCACATCTACATGAAGCACTGTCGCAGGAAAGCAATATCCATCATCAGGGACCCCCACCACCCAGGACATGCTCCCCCCTCATGCCGCTATCAGGAAGAAGGTACAGAAGCCCCAGGAATCACACCACCAGGTTCAGGAACAGTCACTAACCTTCAACCATCAGGCTCTTGAACCAAAATTCACGCAACTTCACTTGCCTCGTCATTGAAATGTTACTTTCCCCTTACTTGTTTTTCACCTGGAACATACCAGCCTTCTCCTTCCCACCCACCTTCTTTATAGGGCCTCTGCCCCTTCCCCCTTCAGTCCTGACAAAGGGTTCCAGCCCGAAACGTCGACTCATCGTTTCCACGGATGCTGCCCGACCTGCTGAGTTCCTCCAGCGTGTTGTGAGTGTTGCTTTGACCTCAACATCTGCAGATTATTTTGTGTTGTCCCAGAGTTTTGATGTTCTAGAAAAGATAGAGTGGGAAGTAAAAGAGGGTGGGGAGTGTGGTACTGCTAATCAGGGACAATATCACAGCCCTTTTAAGGGCCTGATTTACGATGGAGATGGAGAAGAACGATTGCCTCCTGTTCCTGGACATTCTAATACGACAGAAACAGGACAGCAGCCTCAGACATGGCATCTATCAGAAACCCACTCACTCGGATTTATACCTCAGCAATAACAGCTACCATCATGCCTCCCAGTGTAGAGCTGTTCTTTCTACTTTGATTAACTGTGTGAAAATTATTTTGGACCCAGAGAGTCTCGCTGAGGAGATAAGGCTATTACGCACGATGTTCCTACAGAATGGCTGCAAGGTGAAGGAAATCAATTGGGCCCTTAAAAGGGCTGACGGAAAAACCAGGAAACCTAACAATGAGGAAGAACCCATTGCCACCAGCTGTTTTCCCTATATTTCCATGGTTTCTGGAAAGATCACCAGGATACTGAAGAAATACCAGATTAATACCATCCATAAGCCTGCAAGGAAGCTCAAAATCACAGTTTATATGGGTCAAGGAATGACCTGGGACTCAGGACGGTTGGCATTTACAGGATTGGCCTTTTGGATCAGGACAAGAACAGCCGCATGGGAGATGAATTCTGAAGGAAGGCAGTTTTTTTCAAAAACTTCTTCGAGTGCAAGAAGGACAAGACTGCGCAGGCGTGTGACGTAGACAGGACAGCATGGAGAGTTTAAAAAGGAAAGGTACTTCCAACGGCTGTCTTTTGGATCGGGACAAGAACAGCGGCGTGGGAGCTGAATTCTGAAGGAAGGCAGTTTTTTAAAAAAAACTTCTTCAAGTGCAAAAAGGACGAGACTGCGCAGGCGCGTGACGTAGGCAGGACAGCGCGGTGAGTTTAAAAAGGAGACCACCCTATACAGCGGGGCAGCGGTTGGAGCGGGCAGCAGAGTGAGTAGTAACAGAGTGTAGGGTTTTGGATTCAACGGGCTTTGGCGGTAACGGGAAGAGATGAGAGCGAAGCACCAACTCTTTTTTCTCCCCTTGGCGAATCAGCCCGGACAGACAGGAACAGCAGGGCTCACACAGCTAATGGTTTAAAAAGTTTGTCTGTTTGGCGAGGTAAGTGGGTGAGTAGACTTATTTTTCCTGTTTCATTCCTGTAAAATTAGATAGCATGCCTGCAGGGTTGGTGCTTTGTTCAGGGTGTCAGATGTGGGAATCCTGGGAGACCTCCAGCCTCCCTGATGGCCACATCTGTGCCAGGTGCACCGAGATGCAGCTCCTCAGAGACCGTGTTAGGGATCTGGAGCTGCAGCTTGATGACCTACTGCTTATTAGGGAAAGTGAAGAGGTGATAGGCAGGAGCTACAGAGAGGTAGTCATCCCTAGGCTACAGGGGTCAGAAAACTGGGTGACTGTCAGGAGAGGGAAGGGAAATGCCCAGATAGTGGAGAGCACCCCTATGGCTGTCCCCCTCAGCAACAAATATCTTGTTCTGGATGCTGTTGAGGGTGATGACCTGACAGGGGATGCCCACGGTGACCGGGTCTCTGGCACTGAGCCTGGCGCTATTGTACAGGAGGGAAGGAGAGAGAAGAGGAATGTGGTAATCATAGGGGATTCCATTGTCAGGGGAACAGACAGGAGATTCTGTGAGCCTGATAGAGATACCCGCATGGTGTGTTGCCTCTCAGGTGCCAGGGTATGGGATGTCTCGGGTCGGGTCCAGAATATTCTGAAGGGAGAGGGCGAGCAGCCAGTTGTCTTGGTACATGTTGGTACCAATGACATAGATAGGAGAAGGGAGGAGGTCCTGAAGAGAGATTTCCAGGAGTTAGGAAGGAAGCTGAGAAGCAGGACCTCCAGGGTAGTAATCTCTGGATTGCTACCTGTGCCACGTGCTAGCGAGGGCAAGAATAGTAGGATCAGGCAGATGAATGCGTGGCTGAGAGACTGGTGCAGGGGGCAGGGCTTCAGATTCTTGGATCATTGGGATCTCTTCTGGGGGAAGTATGACCTGTTCAAAAAGGACAGGTTACACCTGAACCCGAAGGGGACAAAGATCCTGGTGGGAAGGTTTAATAGAGCTGTAGGAGGGGTTTAAACTAATTTGGCAGGGGGATGGAAACCGGAGTGATAGAGCGGAGGAAGAGGAAAACAGAAATAAATCTAAGCAGTAAAGATGTCAGGAAAGACAGGCAGGTGATGGGGCAAATCTGCAGCCATTGGGATGAGTTGCAGTGCAATCAAAGCAAAAAGTACCAAATACTGGTCTTAAGGTGTTATACTTAAATGCACGCAGCATAAGGAATAAGGTGGATGATCTTGTCGTACAGCTACAGATTGGCAGGTATGATATTGTGGCCATCACTGAAATGTGGCTAAAGGATGCATGTCTCTGGGAGCTGAACATCCAAGGATACACGGTGTACCGGAAGGATAGGCAGGTAGGCAGAGGGGTGGCGTGGCTTTATTGGTAAGAAATAATATAAAATCATTAGAAAGAGGTGACATAGGATCGGAAGGTGCAGAATCTTTATGGGTTGAGCTAAGAAATCACAGGAGTAAAAAGACCCTGATGGCAGTTATATACAGACCTCCAAACAGCTGCAGGGATGTGGACTACAAATTACAACAGGAAATAGAAAAGGCTTGTCAGAAGGGCAGTGTTATGGTAATTGTGGGGGATTTGAACATGCGAGTGGATTGGGAAAATCAGGTCGGCTCTGGATCTCAAGAGAGAGAATTTGTAGAATGTCTGCGAGATGGTTTTTTAGAACAGCTTGTTGTTGAGCCCTCTAGGGGATCGGCTGTACTGGATTGGGTGTTGTGTAATGAACTGGAGGTGATTAGAGAGATTGAGGTGAAGAAACAAGATTGAGTTCACCGTGAAATTTGAAAAAGAGAAGCTAAAATCCGATGTGTCGGTATTTCAGTGGAGTAAAGGAAATTATAGTGGCATGAGAGAGGAACTGGCCAAAGTTGACTGGAAAGGGACACTAGTGGGAAGGACGGCAGAGCAGCAGTGGCTGGAGTTTATGCGAGAAGCGAGGAAGGTGCAAGACAGATATATTCCAAAAAAGAAATTCTTGAATGGAAAAAGGATGCAACCGTGACTGACAAGAGAAGTCAAAGCCAAAGTTAAAGCAAAGGAGAAGGCATACAAGGAAGCAAAAATTAGTGGGAATACAGAAGATTGGGAAGTTTTTAAAAGCTTACAAAAGGAAACTAAGAAGGTCATTAAGAGGGAAAAGATGAACTATGAAAGGAAGCTAGCAGGTAATATCAAAGAGGATACTAAAAGCTTTTTCAAGTATATAAAGAGTAAAAGACAGGTGAGAGTAGATATAGGACCGATAGAAAATGATGCTGGAGAAATTGTAATGGGAGATAAGGAGATGCGGAGGAGATGAACAAGTATTTTGCATCAGTCTTCACTGAGGAAGACATCAACAGTATACTGGACTATCAAGGGTGGCAGGGAAGAGAAGTGTGCGCAGTCACAATTACGGCAGAGAAAGTACTCAGGAAGTTGAATAGTCTAAGGGTAGATAAATCTCCTGGACCAGATGGAATGCACCCTCGTGTTCTGAAGGAAGTAGCTGTGGAGACTGCGGAGCCATTAGCAATGATCTTTCAAAAGTCGATAGATTCTGGCATGGTTCCAGAGGACTGAAAGATTGCAAATGTCACTCCGCTATGTAAGAAGGGGGCAAGGAAGCAAAAAGGAAATTATAGATCTGTTAGCTTGACGTCGGTGGTTGGGAAGTTGTTGGAGTCGATTGTCAAGGGTGAGGCTACGGAGTACCTGGAGGCATATTACAAGATCGGCAGAACTCAGCATGGTTTTCTTAAAGGAAAATCCTGTCTGACAAACCTATTACAATTTTTTGAGGAAATTACCAGTAGGCTAGACAAGGGAGATGCAGTGGATGTTGTATATTTGGATTTTCAGAAGGCCTTTGACAAGGTACCACACGAGGCTGCTTAACAAGATAAGAGCCCATGGAATTATGGGAAAGTTACATACGTGGATAGGGCGTTGGCTGATTGGCAGGAAACAGAGAGTGGGAATAAAGGGATCCCATTCTGGTTGACTGCCAGTTACCAGTGGTGTTCCACAGGGGTACGTGTTGGGGCCGCTTCTTTTTACATTATACATCAATGATTTGGATTATGGAATAGATGGCTTTATGGCTAAGTTTGCTGACGATACGAAGATAGGTGGAGGGGCCGGTAGTGCTGAGGAAACAGAGAATCTGTAGAGAGACTTGGATAAATTGGAAGAATGGGCAAAGAAGTGGCAAATAAAATACAATGTTGGAAAGTGTATTGTTATGCACTTTGGCCCAAGAAATAAACGGGCAGACTATTATTTAAATAGGGAGAGAATTCAAAGTTCTGAGATGCAGCAGATACCCTTAAGGTTAACCTCCAGGCTGAGTCAGTGGTGAAGAAGGCGAATGCAATGTTGGCATTCATTTCTAGAGGAATAGAGTATAGAAGCAGGGATGTGATGTTGAGGCTCTATAAGGCAATGGTAAGACCTCACTTGGAGTACTGTGGGCAGTTTTGGGCTCCTTATTTAAGAAAGGATGTGCTGATTTTGGAGAGGGTACAGAGAAGATTCACTAGAATGATTCAGGGAATGAGAGGGTTAACATATGAGGAACATTTGTTCGCTCTTGGACTGTATTCCTTGGAGTTTAGAAGAATGAGGGGGGACCTCACGGAAGAATTTCGAATGTTGAAAGGCATGGACAGAATGGATGTGGCAAAGTTGTTTCCCATGATGGGGGAGTCTAGTACGAGAGGGCATGATTTAAGCATTGAAGAGCACCCATTCAGAACAGAGATGTGAAGAAATTTTTTTAGCCAGGGGGTGGTGAATCTATGGAATTTGTTGCCACGGGCAGCAATGAAGGCCAAGTCATTGGGTGTATTTAAGGCAGAGATTGATAGGTATCTGAGTAGCCAGGGCATCAAAGGTTATGGTGAGAAGGCAGGGGAGTGGGACTAAATGGGAGAATGGATCAGCTCATGATAAAATGGCGGAGCAGACTCAATGGGCCGAATGGCCGACATCTGCTCCTTTGACTTATGGTCTTATGATTCCCTGTGAATGTGGAGCAGCGTACATTGGCCAGATGGGATGCATGGGGGAATCCTGCATCTAGGAGCACAGGAGGCGTATCTGTTTGAGTTACCCAGAGAAACTGGCAGTACAGAACATTGCATTCACGATGGCCATAGGATTGACTTTGACAGCACAAAACTACTGTGCCACACCAACAGCTTTTGGGACTGCCTGGTGAAGGAAGCCATTGAAATAAAACTAGAGGAAAAGAATTTTAACAAAGACAAAGGTCTCACTCTAAGTAAGAACTGGAATTTGATTATAAACAGGGTGGGACGGTGGATACCTGATTGGTTGAGAACTAACCAATCAGGAAGGGCGGACGATGGAGGTGCATATACCACTGGACTAGAGGTGCCTAGGCATCATCTCTCATGAAGATGGCTGTGTACATACATCTACAGATGCTTCTGGACACATCTTCAGTGATGTTCCTCAGAGTTTGTCTTTGAAATGTTGATTAAGCTCAATACCTGTACCCATCTGGAAGCCCAAGAAGAGCTTATTTGGCATGTATGCCAGGAAAGCACTAGATCCTTTTTCCCAATGGAGTGATGTATTTAAACATGCAACTGGGACAATGGAGTCAATAATAATATAGCAGTAATGTTCACAAATTACCAACTAATTAGGCATCTTCCATCCCATGTGTGAAAGAATCCATGGTTCAGACATTGGTCTCATCAGTTAGCTCACAACCAAATATTCAGGAGTAGAAGTAAGTCATCCTTCATCCCAAAGAACTGGCCTACAAAGTATAATAAATCACAGATCTTAAGACACATGTGTCCTCAATGAATCTGAACTGGGTATTGCCTCAAAGTTGAAGAATAATTTGAGTAATTCCAGATGGTGCAGCAGGCTATGTCTTTACCAGAAATCATGAGGATAAATTACCCGCTAGAGAGCAGAAGCATGCTTTGCACTATAAAGACTTTGTAATAAGGTCATGAAACTTCGAAAATCAGAATGGTGCTCAATTAATATAGTTTTTCAGGTGTTGAATAAAATACTAAAACTCCTTTCTTCACAAGATTGTGAATATTATGCTTATTGTGGCTGTTAATGGATCTGAATGTGCCCAGTGATTGGGCTGAGTATTTAAAAATATGAGTCTGTATGATTGATCACAGAGGCAAATGATTAGCAATCACACTGAAGGTCTCCTTAGTGATGGACAGCTTCCTATTTCAATGCATTATAATCAGCCAACGTGAAACCCTGAAGTTAACCAGACAAAGACTTCTCACATTTTAGCATGGGATGTTTGAAATTATAAAAAGCCTGGAACTTGACACTTCCTTTCCACCGGCCATTCATTTTGCCACTGTGGAACTGCAGGTCTGAGCAGTTGGCTGACAGTTCCTCATCATGAAAGTTCCTCATGCAAAGTTCAGTTTAAACCTCCACTTTCAAATGTGCTATCTATCCTATCCTTCTGGCATTCATAAAGCCTTGGACTAGATTTCCTAAAGCAATGTTTACCTAGGCGAGCATTTCTCAACGTGTTCCACATACCCCCACCCCGGGACCATGCCGTATTTCATAGGGGCCACAAGTAAAACACAAGAAACTGGGGCCATATCAGTTTCTGAACGGGCCATGATAAGTTTACTGCTTTAATGAAATATTAGTAAAATACATTAATAAAAAAGAAAATAATATATGCAATTCAATTGGAGCTCTGAATGAAGTGAATGGGAAAATATGCTAGATTATGCAAGTGAGGCAACAAAACAGCCTAGTCTGTGTGTGTGGGGAGGTGCGGGGTATGGCATGGCACGTCAGCCTTCATCTCCGCTCCTGCTTGACCACATACAAATCATCGCTCACATCCACCCCAAAATCACAAACTGCAGACTGGGTGGGGCTGCCTGTAGCAAGGTCGAATGGCGAGTATGTAGCAGGAAGTTGGTTCTGTTTGCACTGCACTGACCCGTGCGTGTTGTAATACTCTAAAAACATGACATGAAGGCTGTGGTTTCTGCAATGGGGTCACCTGCCAGAAACAGCTAAACTACAGAGAGGAGAGATCGCGTGAAATCTACAACTGCATCATTATCTACCACAACAACTTATATTAAGTCACTGATACTTATCATATTTTGAAAGGAAGTTCAATTTGCTTTTCTTGGTGAGTACATGCTCTTTATTGCCATATAGAATTTGCAGGTGTAATAGCATTTTTAAAAAATCTACCTAAAAATTAAATTATTTACATGTATATTCAATCCATGATACTTTTCTTTATATTTATTATAATTATAATATACTTTAATTAATAATAATAATTTATTATAATTCTTTGTTCACTAATTTTCTACAGAGCCTACTCACAACATTGTTTTGTTGTTCATTTTATATGGTATTTCTAAATAATTAGCAGCTTGGAGATGTATTTTACCTGTCAAATACATTTGAAAATCTGAATTTGTTAATCATACAGTTACAAGGAAAAAACTGCATTCTGATATCATGCAAAGAGGCTTTCATTGGAAAACTCAAATGTTTCAGCAGCAATGTTGGATGTTGAAAGCTTATGCAATTTCTTTCACTGGGCCACAGTTAAAATCGAATTGCAAAATGATGATCTCAAAGTTCAAAGTACATTTATTAACAAAGTACATATATGCCACCATTTACAACCCTGAGGTGTAATTCTTGCAGACATTCTCATTAAATCCATAATAGAATAATAACCATAGCTGAATTAATGAAGCAGCCTGCCAACTTGGTCTTTCTAATAGCTTGATCATTTGAAATAATTGCACACTGATGCAGAATTCTGATTCAGAGACTTGAATCTGCATGTCCCAGATTGGTTGGTTGAATTCATTTGGGGTGAATGTGAATTACGTTGACACCACATTGCAAAAATATCTTGTAATGATACCTATAAGCTGTTAAAACATAAATATGGACTAAGTTTGAATAATTAGCACAGCTGATCATTAAAAACTTTAGCAACTAAGGAAGACTATGGAGGGTGGGGCCACAGAAGTAAATTAAAGTCACAAGTGAGTCATGAGTAGAAAAAGATTGAAAACCATTGACCTAGGCAATCAGTGAATCAGTAAATGTGGACAGTGGAGAAGAACATGTGACAGACTTTTCATGCACTGATCTTATGCAATTGACTAGGATAGAATTAATGCACTTTTTTGGAATTTGAAGAATAAACTTTGATTTTAAATTTGGAATTCTAGCCAAATCTAAATCAGAACAACTCGAACATATGTTGTGAAGATTATTTAAAATACAGCTGAATTTTGAAGTCATAAATTAATTGGGAGTATAGTGACTCCAAATGTTAATGCTATGTCCCTTTAAAAGTGTGGATCATGTGTCAATTTCATTAACTATGCCTATGATTTAGATATATATCCTTAGCTGGAGCCATTTTGAAATCCAGTGTTCCACTCTATCTGAAATTAAATCATTTAAGATAGAAGGTAGTGGGTAGAGGCTCCATATGTCGCTACTACAGGGCATGACGAACCTGCCTTACACGAGTCCCGGGGTCAGCTGGCTCCGGCTGACAGTACCCAGTACGGGCCCCTATCCAGGGTTACGGATCCCACTGCCTTGTGGGTATCTTCGGGAGAAGAGAAGGCTAAGGAGTAAACCCTACACAGATCCGGAGTGGAGCCCCTAAGGTGGTTGGACGACGTATCATGTCACCTCCTGGCAGCTCCTGCAGCCAAGCTGATGCCAAATATACTGCTTTGCATTCCTTTGGACCACATCCGTGAGGCCAAGAGGGGGATCTTGATGTCTGGGTAGCCCAGGATCTCCATATTCATCACCCAAGACGGCGCCCCAGAACAGGCACATCCATTGTCTACTTAGAGACAGATGGAGCCATGATGACAATAGATTTTCAGATCATTTAAAATGTTCTGTTAGTAAAGGTATTGGAACAAATATTTTTCACTACTGAGCTAAAACAAACTGAGCTGATAATTATTTCAACGTTACCTAGTTTCTATCCAATTCATTTTGAAATGCGCGTTTATTTTACAGGCTCTAAATTAGAGGTAACTTGCACCGTATTGGCTGAACTTCATCCAGCTGAAATATTGGTATATTGGCTGGCCAATCAAACATTCATTGAAGAGTATAGCAGAGACAATAGGATTAAAGAAACAGAATCGTATGTAATCCTCTACTTTCTATCACTTGAAAAGTATGTTTTTATTGTAATGAATTTGCTAGAATCTTGTTCTGCTGTTTTGTAGTCTTACCTTTGTCATTCTGAACAGGAACCATGTCTTTTTCAGCAACAGCTGTTTTGTGGCATAAGGTCAATTTATGTTCTATTGTGTTTGAAGAATTTGAAGTTCTTTATTGATATTAAAGTAACAACTGCAGAAGTCATGGTGCAGAGTACCTGGATGTTCTTGAAGCGTCAGTGGTCACTAGTTTGCTATCTTTGTTTATGCTTTGCTAGATTGTCTGACATGACAGAACAAATCCATAATCATTGGCTGGTATTGCCAGACAACTTATATATTTAAGGATAGACCTTTGTATCGATATTCTGCTTAGTGATCATTACCAATTCAAAAAATGGGCATGTATCTGTAATATTAGGATTATAATATTAATCTCCTAAATCTACCTAAAGTAAAATAACTTTCTGCCAAAATGATAATATGAAGTCAAGCACACTTTTCGAAAAGTTCTGTCAGCCTTCTGTTGTCCCTATCTCTTGATTATATAAAGTAGGTGCCCAAGTTTGTTATCTCCTAATTTCTCCTGGTATCCTCTGGTTGGAGCATGTCTTATTGATGTGATGCTCCTTAATTCACAATAGATAGTTTAACTGTCGTTCATTCTTTGGGGCACTTCTCTGTTTTCGTGGATGTTTGCAAAGAAAAAGCATTTCAGGATGTACATTGTATACATTTCTCTGACATTAGATTGGACCTTTGAACCATTAAACCTTTGAAGATAGTTTAACATTACTTTATGTAATCTCTATTACAGAAGGAATAGGGCAACAATTTTGTAGGAGCAATATTTCTTCCAGATTCTGTTCCTATCTACAATCATGTTTTGCATGCATATTAATGCTTGTTCATTGCCATTGCATTGTTATTCTGGAGTGGGGTATCAGAAAGATTGTTGTCCATTAACCCTGTGGGAACTTGGTTCATGAGCTACAACATTAAATAGGACAAAGTTAGAGATGTATGTACACAGCCAATGACATGATATTAAGGATCCACTTGATAAAAGATGGCCTGGATGAGTGATAATATGCAACACAGAAACACTGTAAAAACAGAACGTTCAATGTGGAGGTAAAAATATTAAATGGTAAGCAGTTTGTGAAGTGATGTGCACATTCTGCTGCTTGGGTAGGACTTCTGTGTACTCCCTGGCCTTGAGGTTCTCAGCATCCTCTCGAATGCTCCTTCTCCACTTTGATCAACCAGAGGCCCCAGAGATCCTCAGGAGTTGGTGGAGGCTTTGCATTTCTTCAAAGGGGCTTTGAGCATGTCCTTGAATTTTTTTCCTCTGCCTTTCTTGATGGAGCTTGGAATGCAGAGTTTTGGGAGCTTGATGTTGGACATGCCAATGAAGTGGCCAGTAAGTGGGGCTTCAGCATTGGAGATGTTCACATGGGAGAAAGCATTGTTTTGTTTACCCTTCCAGTAACACTGGAAAACTGGAGAACATGGGTCTGTTAGCATCATATGTTTTTGCATCACAGGAGACCATTTGAACATAGAATATAGAAAAGTACAGCATAGTATATCCCACTATGTTGTGCTGATCTTTTAATATACTCTAATCCTTCTCTTCTACATAGAACTCCATTTTCTTCATCTATGTGCTTATCTCTTTAATGTGTCTGTCTGCCTCTACAACCACCTCAGGCAGAGAGTTCCATGCACTTAATTCTCTGTGTGTAAAAAAAACCCTACCTCTATGCTTCCCTCCAATCACTTTAAAGCTATGTTCTCTTGTATAAACTGTTGCCACCCTGGGAAAAAGGCACTGGCTGTCCACTCTATTTATCACTTCATACACCTCTATTAAGTCGCTTGTTATCTTCCATCCTCCAAAGAGATAAGCCCTAGCTTGCTCACACTTCCCTCTTAAGGCATGTTCTCCAATCCAGACAGCATCATGGTAAATCTCCTCTGTGCCCTCTTGAAAGCTTCCACATTCCTTCTATAAGGAGGTGACTGGAACTGAACACAAGTGTGGTCTAACCAGAGTTTTATGGAGCTGAAACATTACCAACAATCCCCCAATTAATGAAGGCCAATGCAACATGCACCTTCTCAACCACCCTATCAACTTGCAGGGCAACTGAGGGATCTATGGATTTTGATCCTTCACACTGCTAAGAATTTTGCTGTTAACATTTTACTCTGCCATCAAGTTTAACTTTCCAAAGTGAATCACTAAAAAATGTGCCACATTGAACTCCATCTGGCACTTCCCAGCACTGCTCTGCATCCTGATAAAGTTTCGTCGTAACCTACACTATCAACAACATCATCAAACTTCATGTTGTCTGAAAACTTACTAACCCACCTTTACCCTACATCCTTTGGCCAGACCTATCCAAAGGCCCATGTAATTGCTTCCTAAACAATCTCCAAATCTCTATTCTATGTTTTCCTGAGAATATCTGTTCCCAATTTACACCTCCATGTTCCTGCCTGACAGCATTATAATTAGCCTTTCCCCATTAAATATCTTACCATACTATTTGCTCTGATCCTTATACAAGGTTATGTTAAAGGTCAGGGAGTTTTGGTCACTACCTTTGAAATGCTCACACACTAGGATCTGTCACAGGACCAAGTTCATCACCTGGTACTAGATCCAATATGGTCTCTCGTCTCGTCAGCCTGTCAAAAATTGTGTCAAGATTTCTTCCTGAACAACTAATACATTCTGCTCCATTTAACCCTCTTGCTCTAAGGAAGTGCCAATCAATATTAGGGACATTGAAGTCATCCATGACGACAACTCTGTTATTTTATCACCTTTCTAAAATCTGATTTCCAATCAGCTCCTCAATGTCTTTGTTGCTGTTGAGGGGCTGTAGAATACTCCCAATAGAGTGATTACTTCCTTCCTCATTCTGACTTCCACCCGCACTGATCCAATAGGCAATTCCTCTATGATATCCTCCCTTTCTGTATTTGTGGTACTTCCCTGTTTAGCAATACCACTCCTCATCTCTTTTTCCTTTCTTCCTGTCACTTTTAAAACATCTAAATCCTGGAACATCTAGCAGCTATTCCTATCCTTGTGACAACCAAACCTCTGTAATGGCCACAACATCATAGTTCCATGTACTGAACCATAATATAAGTTCACCACACTTCTTCCTGATTAAAGTTCTCACATTAAGGTAGGCACATTTCAATCCAGCTAACTGACTGCATTTATACTTTAGCCACTGCAAATCCTTCCTCCCAGCCTCTCTAAATGCTGCAGCTACATTTATACCAACAGCTCCATCATCTGACCTATTACTCTGGTTCCCATTCCCCTTCTGAAGTAGTTTAAACCCTCCCTAATGGCTCTAGCACACTTACTCACAAAGATATTGACCCCCCACAAGTTCAGGCATAATCCATCTCTTTTGTACATGTCAAAAGTATTTTCCCCAGAAGAGATCCTAAAGATTCATAAATCTGAAACCCTGCCTCCTACACTGATTCTTCAGCCGCACATTCAACAGTCATTCCATCCTGTTCTGGCATGTGGCATAGGCAGCAATCCAGAGATTACTACATTTGCAGCTTCCCACCTAGTTTCCTATATTCTCTCTGCAGGACCTCATCCTTTTTCCGATGTCATTGGTACCAATGTGTACCATGACTTCTGGCTGCTGCCCCTCCCCCTGTGCACCTTATGAATACTCTGGTCCTGATCAGAGATGTCCCTGGGAAGTCAACATGGGAGGCAACATACCATCTCGGAGCATCTTCCACATCCATAAAATCTGCTGCCTGTTCCCATGACTATTGAATTCCCTAACACCACAGTCCTCCTCTTCTCCCCTTTCCCTTCTGAGCCACAGAGTCAGACCTAATGCCAGAGACCTTGTTGCTACAGCTTTCCCCTGGAAGGTCATCTCTCTCATAAGTATCCAAAGTGGTGCATTTGTTATTGAGGGGTACTATGCATTATCTGCCTGTTCCCTTTATGTCTCCTGGCAGTCACCCAGCTACCTGCCTCCTGCGACTACTTCCCTGACTTCCCACACAGTACAAGAGGAGTGCAGAATTGCCCTGGGTTCCATTCCCACTGCTCTACCTATGCAATCAGCGAGAAAGGAAGAGTAACTTACTGGAAATTTACCTTGACCTCTGCCTCTTCTCACTGAAGCCTCTTTAGCCAAAGCCTCAGTTCCCCACTCGAAACCTGTCCACTCATACTGTGAACATTCCACTCGAACCTCCTCCCACTGCCCACAGCACCTTTTTATTTGGCTTATGAAAGAGCCCTACTGTGTTTAGTTCAACTCTCAACCACAGCACTGCTAATCCATAGTGCAAACCACAATTTAGTCATATTTTAGTTTTACTGTACTTACTCTGATTTTACTAGGAGGTGAAATGCAGTATTAAGTCAAAAACACAAGTGATTCAGCAGACGCTGAAAAAAGCAACACACCCAAAATGCTGGAGGAACTCACTGGTCAGCCATCATCCATGGAAGGGAAGAGACAAAAAGAGAAGGGAGAGGGTGAGAAATTTCCAGGAATTTCTCTTCCCTCCCTTTCTCACTTTTTCATCCCCTATCCTGGCTCACACCTATATTGTGAATGACGATTGATCCTGCAAGCAGGGAACTTTAACATACAAATTCCAAATGGTTTCCCAAATGATCTGTAACTGATAGTCAATTTTGTGTGTTCCTTGAATCTTTCTGTTACATCCTTATCTTGCTTGGTAAGCCAAATTCCTCCAGTCCCCTGCTGTGCAAAAGGAAGCCATACTCTTCAAAAACCTTTCTTAAAAGTTATTTCTTGCCTGGGCTGACTGCACGTTATCTGCACTTAATTTTTGCCTTGTTGCAACTTCCACAGTTGGAAGGACTGCACAAGGCGAGCTGCCTTTTCTGCTACCTTGGCTGTGTCCTGGAGCCTGCCAGAGAGCCCAGTGAATTAACTGCTTGTGAAAATTTTTATCTGGGTCCACCTCTCCTCGCCAATTAGGATGTTCAGCACATTCCATATTAAACATTGCCCAAAATCTTAATGGATAAGGAATTTCTCCACCTGGGGAAAGTTAATGGAGAATACATCTTTTATCTGATTGGCTAACTTCATCAGATTTGCTGGTCACAGAATTGGGGAGAGGTAATAATAATTTCTTGCCAGTCTTACATTTATTTTAAAAATATTACTTTCTTTATCAGATTTACAAATGTACATACTCCCTGTCGCTATATTTGTACAACCTATTATATCCCATATAGTTCCAGTATTATATGTAAAATGGTAGAGTCACATACCATGTTTGACAATACAAATCATGTCATTTTATTTGCTTACCAGCTTTACATATTATGTTATGCAGCTTTACGTTATATCAGTATAACATCTGCCTTTCTTTCCCATACATTCCATGAATTTATACACTGGTTCCAACATCTCAGCGGGTAGGGGCTGGAGGGCCCAAAACTGTGACTCTTTCCAATAGAACCTTCTTGCTGGCTACAGCAAGCTTCAGTGTGTTCCCCTAATATGTGGGCTGAACGTTGGACTGTGTCAGTCAGCAACATCTGGTGTAGACAGCTGCTTGTAATGGTATACCAATGAGTTCAGGCAGACAGAAATGCATCTTTCATGAAGTGAAGGTTCTTTATGTGCAGCTGTTGTTTTGTTGCAGTGTGTGACTTTGTAGAACTCTGGGTCCCATTATATAACTGTATGGGATAAATGCTTTCGAATACCACTGCATCACTTAGACCTTCATGGCAAATGCACATTATAGAAGGAGAAGGCATTCCAGTCAGTCTGATACACCGACAGAACCAGTCAATCTCAGGCAATCTTTCCCAGTATCCAAACAATGACTATAGCTACAAAGGAAAGGGAACTGAAAAACCTACCAGTGTTTTGAATATTGTGTATAGAATTGCTGTACTATCTCTGTCCATATTTGTGCCTATTTCTCTACAATTAATTGAGATGTGCCCTTATGGAGAAAGGGTAGGTTATCCATATTGAAAAGACAAACAAGCTACAAATGGGAGATAGTCACAGAGTCTCCAGAACTGAGGCAAAACAGCAGTGAGGTCGCAGGCCATATATGGATTACAGAGGATGAGGTGCTTGCTGCCCTGAGGAAGATTAGTGTGGATAAATCCCCAGGACCTGATGAGGTGTTCCCTTGGATCTTGTGAGAGGCTGGTACAGAATTTGTTGGGGTCCTAGCAGAGATATTTAAAATGTCCTTAGCTGCAGGTGATGTGCTGGAGGATTGGAGGATTGCTAATGTTGTTCTGATGTTGAAGAAGGGCTCTAAGAATAAGCCAGGAAATTATAGTCTGGGAATTCTTGAAAGTAATTGAAAGTATACAATCTGAAATTCCCAAATAAGTGATAGCCCCAATTAACTGATGGCCCAATTAAATGGAATTTGCTGTATTTGGATAGATAGAGCCTGACTAGGAACATTCAACATGGCTTTGTGCATGGTAGGTCATGTCAAAACATCCTTTAGAGATTTTTGAGGAGGTTACCAGGAAAGTTGATGAAGGCAGTGGATGTAGTTTACTTGGACTTTAGCAAGTCCCTTGACAAGTTCCCACATGGGAGCCTGATGAAGAAAGTTCAGTTGCTTGGCATTCAGGATGAGGTAGTAAGTTTGATTAGACAATGGTTTTATGGGAGAAGTCGGAGAGTGGTAGTAGATAGTTACCTCTCTGACTGAAGGCCTATAAATAGTAGCGTGCCAGGTGCTGAATTTGTTGTTTGTTTGTCATCTATATCAACAATCTGGATGATAATGTGGAAAATGGATCAACAAATGACACCAAGATTTGGGGCATAGTGGACAGTGAGCAAGGCTATTAAAGGTTGTAGTGGGATTCAGACCAGCTGGAACAATGAGCTGAAAAATGGTAGATGGAATTTAATGCAGACCAGTGTAAGGTGTTGCATTTTGGGAGGTAAACCAGGGTAGGACTTACACAGTGAACAGCAAGGCACAGAGGAGTGCAGTAGAACAGGGGGATCTGGGAATACAGATCCATGATTCCTTAATAATGGCACCATAGGTAGATAATGTCGTAAAGAGAGTTTTTAAGCATCTTGACCTTCATAAATCTAACTCTTGAGAATAGGAGTTGGGATATTATCTTGAAATTGTACAAGACAATAGTGAGGCCAATATTTGGAGTACTGTGTGCAGTTCTAGCTACCTTTGCTCAGGGAATATATCAACACATTTGAAAAAGTACAGAGAAAATTTACAAGGATGTTGCTGGGACTTGAGGACCTGAGTTATAGGGAAAGACTGAATAGGTTAGCACTTTATTTCCTGGATCATAGGAGAATGGGGGGTGGGGGGAGAGAGATTGAATAGTGGTAATCAAAATGATGATCAGTATAGACAGGGTAAGCAAGCAGCTTTTTCCACCAAGGTTGCATTAGACTAGAACTAAAGGTCATGGGTAAATGGTGAAAGGTGAAATATTTAAGGGTAACCTGAGGGGAAACTTCTTTACTCAGAGGTTTGATTTCCACACTGAAGAGAAATTTGGCTATGTACATGGATGGGAGGGGTATGGAATACTTATGGTCCAGGTGTGGGTTGATGGGACTAGGCAGAATAATAGTCTGACACAGACTAGTTGGGATGAAGGACCTGTTTCTGTACTACTGTGCTCTATGACTCTATGACAAGTGTGTTCTTTGTTTCTTTAAGCATTATGTTGGGGCCCTATGATCAATGCATTGATCAGATTATGGTACCTGATAAAATTTCTGTGAATGATCTGGATAAAGTCTGTGATTTATTATGTCTTTGAACTGCATAAGAAGAACAAGATCAGTGAAAACTTGATTTTCTCTCCAGCAAAATGAGTGACAATCCAGGATATTGTTGGAAATGATGCCATTTAATTTTCATTGTTAAGCTAAATTCTCAGAATAAGAATCTGTTGGTGAGACGTCATGAAGTTTTAAAAGCTTAGTTGTCTGAAACTACATGTGTATGTTCTATATACTTCTTACTCACATTTCTTTGAATTACTAGTGAAAGAAAAGGCACAGAAAAGTCTTATCTTGATGCTACCCTGAATTTCTCAAAAGTTGAAAGGAAGGATTTTGCAGTAACTTTTGTATGTGTTATATTGAGTGGGGAAACAGATCTAGCAAGATATATTTCCATCAAGCCAGCTGGTGAGTTTTGTTTCTAGTTCAGAATACAATATACAATAATATTAATTAATCCATGATGTTTTTGGTGTTCTATTAAAAGGAGATTCCACTCTATTAAAGTTCTATGTTTCATGTACTGAATAATAAGTTAAAGTCATTATGTTGACATTTTCCATGGTTCTGATTGCTCAGCCCTTGAAAGTGAAAGATGTTTTAACTTCTCAATACTGTATATACCATGGTATACAGAAGTCTGGGTTTTACAGATTTGTAAAGCAGAACCTATCTGTTCAGTCCTGTCTTGGGGACTGCCCATGTCAGACCTATGCTGTATTCAAGGCCCCACTGATTTTAAGATGGATTGTTACTTTTAATTATTTAGGGGATAAAGAACAAGCTATTTTTTTTAAATAATTGAGTTTTATTAATATTTGTTTTTTTAAAAGGCTTGATTAAGAAATAATGTTTTTTTTATTGAACTTTGCTGTCGCAAGAGATAATCAGTGCAGTTTGGGAGCTGAGGTTTTAGTTCCAGCAGAGGCCCATTTGCTAGACAGAACCATCTTGCTGAACTGAGAAACGTGGAGGGTCTGTAAGATTACTCCTCCAAATCTGACATAAGCAAATAGCAGGCAGTGACTTTGGGTGGGGTAATGGTGGGAGTGGGGTGGTCAGCTGCACAATTAGTCAATTCAGTGGATCTGACTTCTCAGCATAATTTTTCAAGTTATATTTAATGGGATCCTTTTTCTAGTTTGCTGAATGTGAGTCGAAAACTGAAACTGTGGTGTTGATCTTGATGAATATGATTCATTAAATGATTATCATAGCTACATCGGTAACAGACTGCAGTATAGAGCTCAGTTTTCCCACAGTTGTAAAATCAGTTGCAGTAATATCCCAAACTGCTGTGGAAACGACTATTTAAACTTAAATAAGAAATAATTTCTAAGAATGCTTTTATGTTTATCAGTGTGACTTCACGTCCTGCAGGTATTTAATATAAGTGATTAATTCCAGAATTATTTTGCAATCTTCAAAGTAAAGGGGAACTGGGAATGAAGCTTTCCAGTTAGTAGTTAGTTCTGAAAAACTGTTGTCATGTTGTCCAGGAAAAGAGTCTTTTGTGGCTGACAGCTGACGATTTTGGCAAGAATGCTGCCCACAAGGTTTAACTGGGCTCCCCACTGCAGAGTACAGAAATCCTTTAGTACAATTGTCTGTTTCAGTTTGACATTCTGGGGTTTGAGATGTCTAGCTCAATGGCAGACAGTAGCCCGAGTGACCAGGCAAGACGGGAACTGGGAGGAAGGGATCTAAATTACATTTAAATCATACAGATTTTAAATCTCTCGTACAGATAAGGAGAGAATTATAAATAATAGAACATAATTCATTTTTAAGCATACTTCTGAAGCTAATTTACTAAATTAAATAATTAATGGCTGGGAAAGGTTTCGGAAATGGGAGATTTAGTGCACACATAAACAATTGGTTCCTCCTGATTAACCAGGGCTTCATTGATCTTTAGACCTCAGATAAAATATTTCTTTCTTGGTGCCAAGGTTATAAAGCAAAGCCCGTGGCGTAGCAGAGCTTTATTGACAGTAACTTTCAGGTGCTCACATTTAACAGTACATGTGTGTACTCTAACAAATAGGCAGCCAGTGCAGAATACTCCTGTAGCCATTGTCCTCAATGACAAGTATATCATACCACTTTGGATACTGTTGGTGGTGGGGTGGGGGGTGTAGAGAATGACCCACAAGAGGAAAGCCGCAACAGCCAGGTCTCTGGCACTGAGTGGTTCTGTGACTCAAAAGGGAAGTTGGGGGCGAGGTGTAAGAAGAGGAGAGTGGTGGTGACTGGGTATTCAAAAGTTAGGAAAACAGACAGGAGATTCTGTGGACATGAAAGAGATTCCTGGATAGTATTTTGCCTCCCAGGTGCCAGGGTCAGAGACATCGCAGATAAAGTCCAGAGCATTCATAAGGCGGAGGGTAATTAGCAAGAAATCATGACACAATGATACAGCTAGGAAAAGGGAAGAGCCCTGAAGAGCGAACATAGGTAGCTAGGAAGGAAACGGACAAGCAGGACCTCAAGGGTACTAACCTTTAGATTGCTGCCTGTGCCACACACCGCTGAGGGTAAGAATAGGATAATTGGGCAGATTAATGTGTGGCTGAAAAATTGGTGCAAGGGACAGGGTTTCAGATTTGTGGATCATTTGGATCATTTCTGGGGAATGTATGACCTGTACAAAAAGGACAGGTTACACCTGAACTCAAGAGGGGCAAATGTTCTCGTGCAAACATGAGGAAATCTACAGATGCTGGAAATTCAAGCAACACACACAAAATGCTGGTGGAACACAGCAGGCCAGGCAGCATCCATAGGAAGAAGCACAGTCGGCGTTTCAGGCCGAGACCGTTCTTCAGGACTAACTGAAAGAAGAGATAATGTACCTGTGGGCAGGTTTGCTAGAGGTTTTGGAGATGATTTAAATTAGATGGTGTCAGGAGCGTGGGCACCAGAGTAATAGGTCAGATGATGGAGCTGTTGGGGTAAAAGTAGATGCAATGGGTAGAGAGACTGTGAGGAAGGATATATGGCAGATAATTGCTGTCAGTTGGATGGGTTAAAATGAGATTAACTTAGTGCGAGAAGTATCAGGAACAAGGGTGATGAACTTAGAGCATGGGTCAGTGCATAAACTATGATGTTGTGGCCATTACGTAACCGTTGCTATCACACGGGCAAGAATGACTGCTGGATGTTCAGACATCTAAATGTTTCAAAAGGGACAGGGAGGGAGATAAAAGAGATTGGGGAGAGACACTGCTAATCATGGATAGTATCAGAGCAGCAGTAAAGGAAGACATCATGGATGAATCATCTACTGTGTCAGTGAGGGTGGAAGTCTGAAATGGGAAGAAATCAATCACTCTATTGGTAGTATTCTGTAGACACCACCCCCACCCCAATAACAAGAGGGACAATGAGGAGAAGAGCAGTAGGCAGATTTTGGATAAGTGCAAACATAACAGGGTTGTTGTCATGGATAACTTAAACTTCCCTCATACTGGTTGGACCTCCATAGTGCAAGATGTTTAGATCAGACAGAAATAGTTATGTGTGTCCAGAAAGGATTCCTATCACAATGCATGGGCAAATCAACTGGAGGAGCGGCTCTATTACTCGGCAATAAACCTAGTAAGATGACAGATGTCTCAGTGGGTGAATATTTCAGAGATAGTTACCAGAACTCCCTGACCTTTAGCTTAGCCTTATACAAGATAGAAGTAAATGATATAGGAAAGCATTTATCTGAGGGAGGGCTAATTATGATGCTGTCAGGCAGGGAGGTGAGGGTGTAAATTGGGAATAGATGTTCTCAGGGCAATTTACAATGGAATTATAGAGGTTGTTTAGAGACACTTGTATGGGGTTCCGGATAGTTTTGCCCATTGAGGCTGGGAAAGGATAGTGGGATGAGTAAACATGCTTGACAAAAGATGTGGAACATTTAGTTAAGAGAAGGAAGGAAGCATGCTTAAATTTTAAGAAGCAAGATTCAGACAGGGCTCTTGAAAGTTATAAGGTAGCCAGGAAGGAGCTTAGAAGGGGCTTATGAGGGTTATAAGGGAACATGAGAGGCCTTGGTGAGTGGGATGAGGGAAAACTGCAAGGCATTCTACATGGAGGTTGACGGGGGGAGGGGGTATTACCAATCTGTGATAAATTAGGAAATATGTCTCTGGAGCTGGAGGTATTAGGGAGGTCATTAATGGGTAACTTGAGTCATAGGATGCCACAACATGCAGGCCCTTCAGCCCATCTAATCATACCAAACTATTAAACTGCCTAGTCCCATCAATTTACATCCAGCCCATAACCTTTCATACCTCTCCCATTCATGTACCTATATAATTTTTTCTTAAACGTTGAAATTGAAGCCAAATCCACCACTTCTGTGGGCAGCTTGTTCCACACTCTCACCACCCTCTGAGTGAAGAAGTTCTCATTCATGGTTCCCTTAAACAGTTCACCTTTCACCCTTAACCTATGATCTCTAGTTCCAGTCTTACCCAAACTCAGTGGAAAAAGCCTGCTTGCATTTACCCCACCCATACGCCTCATAATTTTGTATACCGCCATGAAATCTCACTCATTCTCCTACACTCTAGAGAATAAAGTCCTAACCTTCCCAGCAACATCCCTGTAAATTTTTTGTGCACTCTTTCAATCTTATTGATGCTTCTCCTGTAGGTAGGTGACCAAACACAGTACTCTAAATTAGGCATCACCAACATCTTATAACATCCCAACTCATGTACTTAATACTTTGATTTATGAAAGCCAATGTACCAAAAACCTTATCCAATTGTGATGCCACATTCAAGGATTTATGAATCTGTATTCCCAGATCCCTCTGTTCTACTGCACTTCTCAGTGTCCTACCACTCACCGTGCAAGTCCTGCCGGGTTTGTCCTCCCAAGAGTGTGACACCTCACACTTCACTGCATTAAATTCCATCTGCCATTATTTTAGCCCATTTTTCCAGCTGATCCAGATCTAGCTGCAAGCTTTGATAGTCTTCCTTGCTGTCTACTACACCCCCAATCTTGGGCGTCATCACAAATTTGCTGATCTAGTTTACCAGATTATCTTCCAGATCGTTGATATACTGTAGATGACAAAAACAATGAACCCAGCACTGATTCTTGCATCATACCATTTGTCACAGGGCAACCATCCACTACCAGCCTCTGGCTTCTGTGAAGCCAATGTCTAATCCAATTTACTACCTCATCCTGAATGCCAAGTGACTGAACCTTTTTGACCAACCTCCCATGTGGGTCCTTGTCCAATGCCTTGCTAAAGTCCATGCAGACAACATCCACTGCCTTGCCTTCATCACCTTTCCTGGTAACTTCCTTGAAAAACTGTATAAGATTGGTCAGACATAACCTACCACATACAAAACTATGATGACTATCCCTAATCAGCCTCTGTCTATCCAAATACTTATATATCCAGTTCCTTAGAATAACTTACAATAACTTCCAATAATTTATCCACTGTTTGTGTCAGGTTTACCGGCCAATAATGTCCTGGCTTATTTTTAGTGCCTTTCTTAAACAACAGAACAACATTAGCTATCCTCCAATCCTCCAGCACCTCACCCATGCCTAAGGATGTTTTAAATATCCCTGCTAAGGCCCCTGCAATTTCCACACCAGCCTTGCACAAAGTCTGATAGAACACCTTGTCACGCTCTGGGCGTTTACCCACGCTGATTTGCCTCAAGATAGCAAACACCTCTTCCTTTTGTAATCTGCATATGGTCCATGACCTCACTGCTCTTTTGCCTCACTTCTATAGACTCTGTGTTCATCTCCTGAGTAGATCCAGATGCAAAAAAAAATCAATTTAAAATCTCTTGTATCTCTTTTGGCTCCATGATCACTCTAATCTTCAAGACAATTTTGTCCCTTGCTCTGCCTTTGCTCTTAGATAGCTATAGAAGCCCTTGGGATTCTCCTTCACCTTGTCTGTCAGAGTATCCTCATGCCTTCTCTTAGCTCTCCTGATTTCCTTCTTAAGGAGCCAGTTCTAAAGATGGTGAAACCCTGGCCAGAGGGTAAAATGTCAGGACTGCATTGTCAACACCAACAGGGGAAGGTTCAGCGAAGCTGCTACCTATGGCAACCATGTTGACATCAAAGAATATGTGGATTCTGTGACCAGCTATAGTAGAGAGGTGTACTAAGGATGTTACCATCACAAAATACATCCTGGTGAGGGTAGTTCAGAAGCCATGACCTACTGCAGAGCTCCACGCCAGGCTGAGGGATCGTGATGCTGCTTTTAGAGCGGGAGATGCGACAGCTCTCAAGGAAGCAAGAACTGTGCTTTCCCGCTCCATCAGGAAGGCGAAATGGGAGCATTCTTAGAGAATTTACAGCCACTTCTGCAATACCAGAGACACGAGCCACATATGACAGGGAATTCAGAGGATTACAGACTCCAAGTCTACCCTGCACGTCAGTGACCAGGGTGCCTCAGTTGCTGAGAGCTGAATGTCTTCTACACCCGGTTTGATGCACAGAACAAAGTGCTGGTGAGGAAGGCACCCCTCCTCCCAGGGAAACAGACACTCTGTTTGACTGAAGCTGAGGTGAGGAAGACCCTAGCCAGAGTTAACTCACGCAAAACTGTGGGACCCAGTAATATACCAGGTCGGGTTCTGAACGACTGTGCAGCCCAGCTGACAGAGGTGCTGACGGATATATTTAACATCTCTCTGGAACAATCCATTGTCCCCTTAGTTTTCAAGGTGGCAACCATCAATCCAGTGCCAAAAAAGGTGACACTAACCTTTCTAAATGACTACTATCCGGTGACATTAACATCAAACTGGACCCTTTTCAGTTTGCTTATCGCTCAAATCAATCCACTGATGATGCAACAGCCTCTCCCCTCCACTCTGTCCTGTCCCACCTGGAAAATGGGGTCCCATATACCAGACTGCTGTTTACAGTCTTCAGTTCAGCGTTCAACACCATCATATCCCAAACTCTTGGGGGGAAACTGTCCTGGCTGGGTCTCAATACCTCCTTCTGCAATTGGATACTGGATTTCTTAACAGTAAGGCCACAGTCAGTCCGTATGGGCAACAGCATCTCTTGTCCCATTACGCTGAGCACTGGCACTCCCCGGGGCTGTGTGCTCAGACCACTGCTGTTCACACTGAGCACTGGCGCTCTCCGGGGCTGTGTGCTCAGACCACTGCTGTTCACACTGAGCACTGGCGCTCCCCGGGGCCGTGTGCTCAGACCACTGCTGTTCACACTGAGCACTGGCACTCCCCGAGGCTGTGTGCCCAACCCACTGCTGTTCACACTGAGCACTGGCACTCCCCGAGGCTGTGTGCCCAACCCACTGCTGTTCACACTGAGCACTGGCACCACTGGCACTCCCCGAGGCTGTGTGCCCAACCCACTGCTGTTCACACTGAGCACTGGCACTCCCCAGGGGCTGTGTGCTCAGACCACTGCTGTTCACACTGAGCACTGGCACTCCCTGGGGCTGTGTGCCCAACCCACTGCTGTTCACACTGAGCACTGGCACTCCCTGGGGCTGTGTGCCCAACCCACTGCTGTTCACACTGAGCACTGGCACTCCCTGGGGCTGTGTGCCCAGCCCACTGCTGTTCACACTGAGCACTGGCACTCCCCGAGGCTGTGTGCTCAGACCACTGCTGTTCACACTGAGCACTGGCACTCCCTGAGACTGTGTGCTCAGACTACTGCTGTTCACACTGAGCACCGGCACTCCCTGGGGCTGTGTGCCCAACCCACTGCTGTTCACACTGAGCACTGGCACTCCCCGAGACTGTGTGCTCAGACCACTGCTGTTCACACTGAGCACTGGCACTCCCTGGGGCTGTGTGCCCAACCCACTGTTGTTCACACTGAGCACTGGCACTCCCCGAGGCTGTGTGCTCAGACCACTGCTGTTCACACTGAGCACTGGCACTCCCCGAGACTGTGTGCTCAGACTACTGCTGTTCACACTGAGCACCGGCACTCCCCGAGGCTGTGTGCCCAACCCACTGCTGTTCACACTGAGCACTGGCGCTCCCCGAGGCTGTGTGCCCAGCCCACTGCTGTTCACACTGAGCACTGGCACTCCCCGGGGCTGTGTGCCCAACCCACTGCTGTTCACACTGAGCACTGGCACTCCCCGGGGCTGTGTGCCCAACCCACTGCTGAGCACTGGCACTCCCCGGGGCTGTGTGCCCAGCCCACTGCTGTTCACACTGAGCACTGGCACTTCCCGGGGCTGTGTGCCCAGCCCACTGCTGTTCACACTGAGCACTGGCACTCCTCGAGGCTGTGTGCCCAGCCCACTGCTGTTCACACTGAGCACTGGCACTCCCCGGGTCTGTGTGCCTAGCCGGCTGCTGTTCACACTGAGCACTGGCACTCCCCAGGTCTGTGTGCCTAGCTGGCTGCTGTTCACACTGCTGACACATGACTGTGTTACAGGATCCAGCTCAAACCATGTCATAAAGTTTGTCAATGACACACAATGGTTGGCCTTATCAACAATGATGACAAGACTGAATATAGAGAGGAAGTGGGGAGGCTGGTCCTTTGGTGTGAGAAGAACAACTAAGACAAAGGGAATCTTGGTGGACTTCAGGAAGGTGCAGACAAACCACCCCCCTCTGTGAATACATGGCTCCTCTGTAGGGAGAGTTAAGTGCTCCAAGTTGCTGGGAGTTAACATCAAGGATGACCTCACCTTGTCCCTTAATATCACCTCCCTGAACAAGAAGGCACAGCAGCACCTGCACTTCCTAAGAAGACTGAAACAAGTAAGGCTTCCACACCCCATCTTAACTGCATTTTACAGGAGCACCATTGAGAGCATCCTGACAAGTTGCATCTCACTCTGATATGGGAGCAATGGTGCATCAGACCTGAAGTCCCTGCAAAGGACTGTGAGAACTGCTGAGAGGACCATGGGGGTCTCCTTACCATCCATCGGCCAACGGGGACGTTTATCTGGAGAGCTGTATATGCAGGGCCTTCAGTATTATTAAGGATCCCACCCATCCACCCAGCATCCTCTTGGACTTTCTACCATCAGGCTGGAAACTACGATGCATAAAAACAAGAATGGTCAGGATAAGAAACAATTTCTTCCCTCAGGCCATTAGGCTTCTGAACTCCCTGCCACATCGTATTCAAAGTGTCACAGGTTAATCTGTTCCATACCTTACAATATTTAATATTAATGCACTTTAGTTTGTTACTTATGTGTGATTCATCTATAGATTTTAACCTTACCTTCATAAATTATCGTGTGTTATGTGTGTTACATACCTCAAGGAGATCTTGTGACTTTCTTGTGAGAATGATGTAATGGTCTTTTGGAGGTCACCTGATGTAGTTTTCCTGCCAATGCGAGGTCACGTGATGACATGTTCACCACGGGTATAAAAAGGAAGACCTCAGGTGACGCAGTTAGTTTTTAGTTTTCCAGCTAGAATGTTCGTCAGTGTCTCCGTTCCCGTTGCGTATTTGTCTTATGACGCAGTTTCATTTTTAAAACGGAGTTTTACGTTCTATTGTAAGGCACAATAGTGCTGGATTGGCAGGCCTTCCTGCTAGATTTGTTGATGTACCTTTTCTGTAGTATGGGAGAGTGAAGACTTTATCGAAGTACAGGACCCGAAGGATTAAGAGAAGTTCGTATCGTTCGGCAGTTTAATAAAGGATCGACCTTATTGAGTCTTCGTTGAAGAAGTAGCAACCTGCATCGAAGATAACTCCTGTCGAAAGAGAAAGGTAGTTCATGCAGGATTTGCTTTCTAGAAAAAATTAAGGTCAGTTGTTTTAAGCCGTTTATTTCCTTCATTATGAATCCTTTGGACAGAACCAGTAGGGAAGTCGCGTCTATTTGAAGAAATCCTTCTCCAGAGAAGTGTCTCCCAAATGAATGTGTAAATCTGTTGGACTTTCGAATTTAAAAACGCAAACAACCTCCTGTCCCATGATCCTCTCGTATCCCTTTTGCCAATCACCTGTCCAGCTCTTGGCTCCATCCCTCCCCCTCCTGTCTTCTCCTATCATTTTGGATCTCCCCCTCCCCCAACAACTTTCAAATCTCTTACTCACTCTTCCTTCAGTTATCCTGACGAAGGGTCTCGGCCTGAAACGTCGACTGCACCTCTTCCTAGAGATGCTGCCTGGCCTGCTGCGTTCACCAGCAACTTTGATGTGTGTTGCCTGGACTTTTGAATTTACCATTTTAAGAACTGTATTTTGACTTTACCGCTTTAAGAGCTATTTTCGAATTTATCGTTTTAAGAACCAGCAGCGAGTGACGATTTGTTGAATGGTCGCATAGTGGTTAACTTCCAGTTAAGGTTTTCGTTTGTTGTTATTGTTTATCCGTGTTTAATAAATGTTTGGTTGTTTTTATATAACCTGACTCAATTGATATTCATTGTTGCCGGTTACATAACATATGCTTTACACCCGGTTTGAAGAAATGTTGTCTTGTTTCTATATACATTATATGGTTATATAGATTATATACATGTGTGTAGCTAAATGACAATATACTTTACTTGATCTGACATGAAGTGTTCTCTTGCATTTCTTAAACTCCTCAAGAACTTCATTTGTTTCTTCCTGGCTATATCGACTATATACCTCCTTCTTTTTATCCAGGGCCTCAATATCTCTCGAAAACCAAGTTCCCTAAACCTGTTGTGTTTGCCTTTTATTCTGACAGGAACATATACACTCTGTACTCTCAGAATTTCACTTTTGAAGGCCTTCTACTTACCAAGTGTGTGGCTGCCTGAAAACAACCTGTCCCAATCCACACTTGCCAGATCCTTTCTGATACTATCAAAATTGGTTGTTCTCCAATTTAGAATCTCAATCCAAAGACCAGACTTACCCTTCTCCATAATTATATTGAAACTTATGATCGCCAGATGCGAAAGGAAAGGAAGAAGATGGCAGCAGTGATAGGGAACTCTTTAGTTAGGGAGCCAGACAGGCGATTCTGTGGATGCAGGAAATAAACATGAATGGTAGTTTACCTCCCAGGTGCCAGGGTCTGGGATGTTTCTGATCGCATCCACGATATCCTGAAGTGGGAAGGTGAACAGCCAGAGGCTGTGGTACACATTGGTACCAATAACATAGGTAGGAAAAGGGAGGAGGTCCTGAAAACAGATTACAGGGAGTTAGGAAGGAAGTTGAGAAGCAAGACCTCAAAGGTAGTAATCTCGGGATTACTGCCTGTGCCACGCAACAGTGAGTATAGGAATAGAGTGAGGTGGAGGATAAGTGCGTGGCTGAGGGATAGGAGCAGGGGGCAGGGATTCAGATTTCTGGACCATTGGGACCTCTTTTGGGGCAGGTGTGACCTGTACAAAAAGGACGGGTTGCACTTGAATCCCAGGGGGACCAATATTCTGGTAGGGAGGTTTGCTAAGGCTTTCGGGGAGAGTTTAAACTAGAATTGCTGGGAGGTGGGAACCAAACTGAAGAGACGGAGAAAGGGGTGGTTGGCTCACAAATCAAGAAAGCTTGTAGACAGTGTGAGAGGGAGGATAGGCAGGTGATAGAGAAGGGATGAGCTCAGACTGATGGTTTCAGATGTGTCTATTTTAATGCAAGGAGTATCATGAACAAAGCAGATGAGCTTTGAGCGTGGATCAGTACTTGGAGCTATGATGTTGCGGCCATTACAGAGACTTGGATGGCTCAGGGGCAGAAATGGCTACTTAGAGTGCCAGGCTTTAGATGCTTCAGAAAGGACAGAGAGGGAGGCAAAAGAGGTGGGGGCGTGGCACTGCTGATCAGAGATAGTGCCACAGTTGCAGAAAAGGAGGAAGTCATGGAGGGATTGTCTACTGAGACTCTGTGGGTGGAAGTTAGGAACAGGAAGGGGTCAATAACCCAACTGGGTGTTTTTTATAGACCACCCAATAGCAACAGGGACATCGAAGAGCAGATAGGGAGACAGATTCTGGAAAGATGCAACAATAACAGGGTTGTTATGGTGGGAGATTTTAACTTCCCCAATATTGATTGGCATCTCCCTAGAGCAAGAGGTTTAGATGGGGTGGGGTTTATTAGGTGTGTTCAGGAAGGTTTCCTAACACAATATGTAGATAAGCCCACAAGAGGAGAGGCTGTGCTTGATCTGGTATTGGGAAATGAACCTGGTCAGGTGTCAGGTCTCTCCGTGGGAGAGCATTTTGGAGATAGTGATAACAATTCTATCTCCTTTACCATAGCATTGGAGAGGGTTAGGAGCAAACAAGTTAGGAAAGCGTTTAATTGGAGTAAGGAGAAATATGAAGCTATCAGGCAGGAACTTGGAAGCATAAATTGGAAACAGATGTTCTCAGGGAAATGTACGGCAGAAATGTGGCAAATGTTCAGGGGATATTTGTGTGATGCTCTGCATAGGTACATTCCAATGAGACAGGGAAAGGATAGTAGTGTACAGGAACCATGGTGCACAAAGGCTGTTGAAAATCCAGTCAGGAAGAAAAGAAAAGCTTACAAAAGGTTCAAAAAACTAGGTAATGATAGAATTCTAGAAAATAATAAGGTTAGCAGGAATGAGCTTAAGAATGAAATTAGGAGAGCCAGAAAGGGCCATGAGAAGGCTTTGGTGGGCAAGATTAAGGAAGACCCCAAGGCATTCTACAAGTATGTGAAGAGCAAGAGGATAAGACCTGAGAAAATAGGACCAATCAAGTGTGACAGTGGAGAAGTGTGTATGGAACCGAAGGAGATAGCAGAGGTACTTAATGAATACTTTGCTTCAGTATTCACTATGGAAAAGGACCTAGCTGATTGTAGGGATGACTTACAGTGCACTGAAAAGCTTGAGCATATCGACATTAAGAAAAAGGATGTGCAGGAGCTTTTGGAAAGCATCACGTTGGATAAGTCACTGAGATCGGACGAGGTTTACCCCAAGCTACTGTGGGAGGCGAGGGAGGAGATTGCTGAACATCTGGCATTGATCTTTGCTTCATCAATGGGGATGGGAGAGGTTTCAGAGGATTGGAGGTTTGCAGATGTTGTTCCCTTATTCAAGAAAGAGAGTAGAGATAGCCCAGGAAATTATAGACCAGTGAGTCTTAATTCAGTGGTTGGTAAGTTGATGGAGAAGATCCTGAGAGGCAGGATTTATGAACATTTGGAGAGGCATAATATGATTAGGAATAGTCAGCATGGCTTTGTCAAAGGCAGGTCGTGCCTTACGAGCCTGATTGAATTTTTTGAGGATGTGATTAAACACATTGATGAAGGTAGAGTAGTAGATATAGTGTATATAGATTTTAGCAAGGCATTTGATAAGGTATCCCATGCAAGGTTTATGGAGAAAGTAAGGAGGCATGGGATCCAAGGGGACATTGCTTTCTGGATCCAGAACTGGCTTGCCCACAGAAGGCAAAGAGTGGTTGTAGACAGGTCATATTCTGCGTGGAGGTTGGTGACCAGTGGTGTGCCTCAGGGGTCTGTTCTGGGACCCCTTCTCTTCACGGTTTTTATAAATGACTTGGATGAGAAAGTAGAGGGATGGGTTAGTAAATTTGCTGATGACACAAAGGTTGGAGGTGTTGTGGATAGTGTGGAGGGCTGTCAGAGGTTACAGCGGGACATTGATAGGATGCAAAACTGAGCTGAGAAGTGGCAGACGGAGATCACCCTAGATAAGTGTGGAGTGGTTCATTTTGGTAGGTCAAATATGAGAGCAGAATATAGTATTAATGGTAAGACTCTTGGCAGTGTGGAGGATCAGAGGGATCTTGGGGTCCGTGTCCATAGTACACTCTAAGCTGCTGTGCAAGTTTACTGTGGTTAAGAAGACATACGGTGTATTGGCCTTCATCAACTGTGGGATTGAGTTCAAGAGCCGAGAGGTAATGTTACAGCTATATAGGTCCCTGGTCAGACCCCACTTGGAGTACTGTACTCAGTTCTGGTCACCTCACTACAGGAAACTATGGAAAGGGTGCAGAGGGGATTTACAAGACTGTTGCCTGGATTGGAGAGCATGCCATACGACAATAGGTTGAATGAACTTGGCTTTTTCTTCTTGGAGTGATGGAGGATGAGAGGTGATTTGATAGAAGTGCATAAGATAATGAGAGGCATTGATCATGTGGATAGTCCGAGGCTTTTTCCCCAGGGCTGAAATGGCTAACACGAGAGGGCACAGTTTTAAGTTGCTTGGGAGTAGGTACAGAGGAGACGTCAGGGGTAAGTTTTTTACACAAAGGGTGGTGAGTGAGTGGAATGGGCTGCTGGCAACTGTGGTGGAGGTGGATACAATAGGGTCTTTTAAGAGACTCCTGGATAGGTACACGGAGCTTAGAAAAATAGAGGGCTATGGGTAACCCTAGGTAATTTCTAAAGTAAATACTGTACATGTTCTGTACAGCTATGTGGGCTGAAGGGCCTGTATTGTGCTGTAGGTTTTCTATGTTTCTATGTTCCCATACATGAAGTTCTGTCACCTTCCCTGTCTCATCCCTTGATAGGAGATCTGATAACGTACTCTCTAGTTGAGACTTGTATGTACTGATCAAGGAAACTTTCTTGAACACATTTGACAAGCTCTTTCCCATCCAGCCCATTTACAGTATGAGAGTCCAGTCAATATGTGGAAAGTTAAAATCACCATCTATCATATTTTTTCCCAACAGCCTGCAATTGTCCTACAAATATGATCCTTTAAAGCCTTCTGACTATTAGGTGGTCTATAATATAATCCTATTGATGTGGTCATCCCTTTCTTATTTCTCAGTTCCACCCATATAGACTCAGTAGACACGCTCTCTAGTCTGTCCTGTTTGAGCATTGGCATGATTTTTTTCCCTGACTAGTTATGCCACCCCTCCCCCTTTAATCCCTCCCATTCTATAATGTCAAAACAACAGAACCCTGGAACACTGAATGACCAGTTCTACCCTCCTGCCATCAAGTCTCACTAAAAGCTACAATGTCATATATCCATGTGCTGATCCATGCCCTAAGATCATCCACCTTTCCTGCAATACATCTTGTATTGAAATATACAAAACTCAGAATATTAGTCCCCCCATTGTCAACCTTTCAATTCCTGATTTTGTATATAAGCTTAACAACTTCGTTCCCCATGACCACTCCATTATCTTATCTGGCGCTCTTGTTCCCATTCCCCTTCAACTCTAGTTTCTAATTCTTGCTCAGTATACACCAGTGAGAGGGTCCTTAATGAATGAGAGGTCAGCCTAGAACATGCTAATATACTGGAATATGAAAGAAGATGTGGTGGAAGATTAGAAAAAGATTAAGACAGATAAGTCCCCGGGGCCAGATGAGATATACCCCAGATTACTATTAGGAGCAAGAAAAGAGATTGCTGTGCCTTTAGCAGTGATATTTGTGTCTTCACTGGCCACTGACAAGTACCAGAAGACTGGAGGATGGGAATGTTATTCCATTGTTCAAAAAGTTAATAGTCTTGGGAATTAGAGACCCAGTAAGTCTTATATCAGTGATGGGAAAACAATTGGAGAAGTTCTTAGATATAGAGTTTACAAGAATTTGCAGAAGTGTAGGGATAGTCAGCATGGTTTTGTGAGGGACTCGTCATGTCTCAGGAACTTGATAGTCTTGCTTGAGGAAGTGACAAAAGAAATTGATGAAGGTAGAGCAATGGATGTGGTATATATGGTTTCTGCTAAGGCATTTGATAAAGTTCCTATGTTAGGTCCACTCAGAAAGTCAAGAGTCATGGGATTCATGGAAGTTTGGCTGTGTGGATTCAGAATTGGCTTGCCCATAGAAGGCAGAGGCGTGGTTGTAGATGGAATGTATTTTGCCTGGAGGTCGACCACGGGTGTTCCACAGGGATCAGCTCTGGGACCCCTGCTCTTTGTGATTTTTATCAGTGACTTGGATGGGAAGTGGAAAGGTGGGTTAGTAAGTTTGCAGGTGACGTGAAGGTTGTGGTGTTGTGGATAGTGCAGTAGGATGTTGTAGGTTACCTTTGGAAATTGACAGGATGCAGAGTTAGTTGGAGAAGTGGCAGATAGAGTTCAATCCAGAAAAGAGTGAAGTGATACAATTTAGAAGGTCACACTTTATGTTGAGTACAAGGTTAATGACAGGATTCTTAGCTGTATATAGGGACAGAGAGATCTTGTGGACTAATCCACAGAACCCTCAAAGCTACCACACAAATTTATAGGTGTATGGTGTGTTGGCTTTCATTATTCAGGAATTGAGTTCAAGAGCTGCAAAATAACATTAGACCACACTTAGAGTATTGTGTTCAGTTCTGGTCACCTCATTATATGAAAAATGTGGACGCTTTAGAGAGAGTGCAGAGGAGATTGAACAGGATGCTGCCAGAATTAGAGAACATGTCTTTTGAAGAATGGTTGAGCAAGCTAAAGCTTTTCTCTTTGGAGTGAAGGACTATGAGAGAAGAATTGATAGAGGTGTGTAAGATGATGGGAGGCATAAATAGAGTGGACAGCCAGCACCCTTTTTCCCTGGGTGACAATGGCTAATACAAGAGGATACAGCCTTAAATCTTTTTCAGGTTACTGGAGGAAAGTCTAGGGAGGCTGTCAGCACTTCCACGCTTTTTTACAGAGTCAAAATTTCATGGAATTTATTGCCATTGGTGGTGCTAGAAGTAGATACATTAGGGACATGTAAGGCACTCTTAGACTGGCACATGGAGGAAAGGAAAGTAGATAGTTATATGGGAGGGAGGGACTTGATTGATCTTGGAGTAGGTTAAATGTCAGCACAATATGTGAGCTGAAGGGCCCGAATGTGCTTGCTCTCTATTTTCTATGCTCTAGACTTTATTAAGAGCTTTACATGTAAATAATAGAGAATATAAATAATAGACAGCCTTGGCAAATAGCAAAGTAACACTTTACAGGGAATGAATTAGGGTCCCAGAAACTAGAAATGTGTTTGCTCCATGTGAATATGTTTCCTGGTATCAAAGATACACAATGTTTCCATTTGATGACATCAACAGCCACAGTAGTGTAATGGTTAGCACAATGCCATTCCAGCTCGGGGGCATCGGAGTCCAGTTCAATTACGACGCCATCTGTAAGGAGTGTGCACATTCTTTCCGTGACTGTGCGGGTTCCTCCTACAGTCCAAAGACCTACTGTTTAGTAGGACCATTGGTCATTGTAAATTGTCCTGTGATTGGGCTAGTGTCAAGTAGATGGGTTGCTGGGTGGTGTGGTCTGTTCAACTGGAAGGGCCTATTCTGTGCAGTATCTCTAACTAAGTAAGTAATCAGCAATAAACTGAACTGAAAGCACAATTTTTTTGAGCACTGAAGGCTTTTGCCTCTGCATCAGTAGTAGTTCTCATCTACCTCTCACCTATAAACCCATCCTAACATTTTGGTCATCAATGAAGTTATTTCCATAAACTTAAATGAATTTAAACTTTTCCTGAATCATTCCTGTATCTGGTTTTACAACCATTTGAGTTTTAAGAGTCTAGAGAAGTTGCCACTAATACTTAAGTACTTGAGTGAAGGAGCTGTGTTTTTGCTATCTCATCAACCCTCAACTTGTTTTGCCAGTAAATCAAGCCACTTAAACCTCAGGTCAAATGTGGATGACTATATCCTGCAATCATAATTGGACTAAGATAAAATGTGGTGACCTATTTCCTCTGTTTAACTAGTAACTTTAAAGTTATTTATATAGTTGGAGGATTATAGGAAAACTTGCTTGCCTTATTTTCATACTACAATATGATCTGTATCATTTATAGTAATGTAGACATTTTTCCTTTTTAGTTTCAAATGTTCATTCACACATCGCGATTGCTGTTGCTGTGCTAATCAGTATCATTATGATTAGCATATGCATGTACAAGCTTTTAAAACACAAGCCTCCACAGACATACGTTAACATAAATTAATCGACAATTACAGGTAAGCTTAGAATCATTTTATCCAGTCCAACTCATTGTGCATTACAATTCAAAACACTGCAAATTATACTAATTATTATAGAGAGCATATTTTGATTTTGAAACTGCTCTTTTTAGTTCCAGTTAATTCCTTTGGCCACTCAAAAGTCCATAGGACCATAAGACATAGGAGTAGAATTGAGTCGTTCAGCCCATCGAGTCTGTTCCACCACTCAATAATGGTTGATTTATTTCCCCTTTCAGACTCAGTCACCTGCCTTTTCTCCGCAACCTTTGGTGCCTCTACTAATCAAGGACCTATCAAACTCTGCTTTAGATATATCCAGTGACTTGGCCTCCACACCCAACTGTGCAATGAATTCCACAGATTCACCACTTTCCAGCTAAAAAGATTTCTCCTTATCTCTGTTCTAAAGCATGTCCTTGTATTCTGAGGCATTTTCCTCTATCTAGTCCTAGATTTTCCCACTATTGGAAATATCCTCTGCGTATCCACTCTATGTTGGCTTTTCAATAATTGGTAGGTTTCAATGAGATCTGTCTCACCCGAAACCCAGTTTTTCAAATTCCAGTGAGTACAAGTCAAACACTCCTCATGTGTCAATCCTTTACATTCCCAGGATCATCCTCTTAAACCTCCTTTGGATCGTCTCCAAAGCCAGCACACCCTTTCTTAGATAATGGGCCTGAAACAACTCTCAATAATACTAAAAGCTAAAATTAAATCTCATCTCAATTTTAATGGAGCTGAAAATCCTGGCGTTCAGATCACGATCACTTAGCAATATCCCACAAAACGTTGACTCATTATGGAGCCCTTCGTCTTCCAGTCCAAACATTCAGAGGTATCTACTTTCCTGCAATTTAAAAACAACATTGACTCAAATTGCACGCTGCTTTGATGGGAATGGTGCATGTCATCTTCTGGTGCACCTATTGCAAAGAATAGCCCATATTTCACTGTGGAGATTCTGCCTGGTGTCAAGGCAAGTGATGTGGCTACTCAGTATTGAGATCTGGGCACTTAGTGATGCATTTAGCCTTTGCTGGGCACTTCCAGCAACTGTCCATCAAGATGGCTATGGTGTGGATGAGACAATTGCCCACTCCTTGGTACACTATGTGATGGCCAAGGGAAGGATGCAAGGGTACACGTTGAGGTCTGAATTTTGTAAAAGTTGCACTGTCAAAAACCTGTTGGTTTTCCAGTGTAACTAGATGTCCATAAGTGAAATGCTGTTGATTGGGACGTTGCAGGGAACAGGAGCCTGTGCTGAGGGTCACCATTAAGCTTAGTACAGCAGCTGCAAAAGCTTTGTGAGGAGGGTTCGTAACTATATAACCATTACAGCACAGAAGCAGGCCATCTCGGCCCTTCTAGTCTGTGCCGAACTCTTACTCTCATTTAGTCCCACCAACCTGCACTCAGCCCATAACCTTCCATTCCGTTCCATATATCTACCCAATTCCTGTCCATATATCTATCCAGTTTAATTTTAAACAACAACATTGAACTTGCCTCAACCACTTCTGCTGGAAGCTCGTTCCACACAGCTACCACTCTCTAAGTAAAGAAGTTCTCCCTCATGTTACCCCTAAACTTTTTTCTCTTTAACTCTCAACTCATGTCTTCTTGTTTGAATCTCCCCCACTCTCAATGGAAAAAAGCCTATCCACGTCAACTCTATCTATCCCCCTCATAATTTGAGGGGAGGGGAAGATGGCGCCGCTGCTCCGGAATGATATCAGTATTTGTTAAGTAGATACTGTGCACAATCCTGATTTGATGGAGACAGACGTGAGAAGCATGGAGGAACATCTGGAGAAACTTCTGAAATGCCAGCTTTGCTGCCGCTGCTACTGTGTGATCGAGAATCTCCGGAGGGGAAGGCCCCAAATACCTTTTGATATAATCTCTTGGACAGTAGTTTGACTTTATATGATGGAATAAAAATCAAACAAATTCTGTAACAAACTTGTAATCTGTAATCTAGAGAGAGAGAGAGAGAGAGAGACAGAGACAGAGAGAGAGACAGACAGACACAGACACATATATAGCTAGGGTGCCTAAGACTTTTACATTGTACTGTATAATGTTTCTACTATTAAAATTATATTTCCTAAACTTTATTAAATATAAATCGTTTGCTTTATGTTTCAGGTATTACTGATGCCATCATTAAACATGTTTATGTACAACACCCTTCCGAAGTTTATCTTTTGTTTCGGCAAGACACTTGTGATCTCCTGTCAGTATCTGCAAATTGCTTGAAGAGTATTTGATACCAAGATACTTGCTTTGAAAACAGTGAAGTTTTCCAAAAATGTACAATAAATATTTTACCATAATAAATAACAATATCACCTTGAAATTCTTCTTAAAACCTTATTGCATTTGAACTGAATGGATGACAGAGCGTGAATGAATTTAATACATTGGTTTCATCAGAACTCATAAATGTATCAAAAAGCTTATTCTTAGCATAAACTAAGAATGTGATTCCCTTGGCCTTTTTTCTGCTTCTTTTCCCTTTTGTTTTATTCATTGGTAAATTATGAGCTGGTGGATGCAGAAATAGAAAATGTTGACTAATATAATTACAGGCACTGTAGTTGTGCTATCTGGCAGTTGGCAGTGTTGAGTTTAGACAAGATTGTGAGAATGCATAATTTATTTTGTTTTTTTTTGCAAATTTTGTTGCTGTTTTCCCGCAGTTAATAAAGCTTAATTACACTTATGAAAATACAGTATTAGTAAATAAATTGACTTGGTTTAATACAAACCCAACTATAGCATCAAACACAGACATTAACATAATGTAACATTGTATAATTTGTTCCTGTAAAATATATAAATTTTATTAATAATCAGCTTTGTTTTATTTTCTTGTGAATTTTACTCAATTTATGAATTTAGAACTTAAAGAATCTAAATATTTGTATTAATGTTAAAGCTTTGTATATGGAGCCATAGAGAGAAAGCACGGAAGAAGGCCCCCCAGTGCAATATATCCATGCCGAACAAGCTGACCACCTGAGCCCATTGCATTTTTCTTCATTTGGCCTCATCCCTCTAAATCTTTCTTATCCATGAATGTGTCCAAATACACCATTTCTACAGGTAAGTTGTTTCATGTATCCTCCATCCCCTGGTGTGAATATCTTGCCAGTTAGCTCCCCTTTAAATCGTTCCCCGATTCATCTTCAATCCATGCCCTCCAGTTTCACACTCCCCTACCCAGAGAAAAGACTATGCCCCCTGCAACCTTATCTATGCCCTTCATGATTTTCCAAAACTTTATAAGATTGCCCAATATCCTCCAAGGAAAATTATCTCAGCCTTTTCTAACTCTGCTTATAACAAGGCCTCCAGTCCTGGCATATATTGTGAATCTTTTTGGTACCCTTTCTACTTTAATTACATCCTTCCTGTAGTATGACAGCCAGAAATGCACATAATGTTCCAGGTGCAGTTTCACAAGCTTCCAATATTTAGACAGTTTTTGATATCGTCAATATTAACTAGCAACTTATAATGTTTAAGATAAAAACATCCATGCCCTCTGTTAGACTTGCTGATTAATGGAATTTTTGTCACTGAAAGCCTGTTTCAGAAGTGGAGAACACTTTTCTCAGTATAAGTTTTTATGCAGCCAAGATGGGGGTGGTGCATTCAGGGCTATGAGTTGTAAGAAGGAAAGTAGAGTCCAGTTGGATGTCAATTTGATCCTTTCCAGCCGTGTCCAAAGGAAGAAACATGATATCGATTTCTTCTAGCTACCATTAGTAATCTAATCTTCTGGAAAATGAAATCTCCAGAAAAAATTCTCTTCAACCAATTCAGAAATAATTCCTCTCTAATCCCAAATGTGATGAAATATTACCAATCTGCTGTCTGCTGTAATTTTGGCTTTCTTCTGGATGTTGTCCAGCTCCTTTACTGGTTTGTAGAAAATCAGTCCCTGGAGTATAAGGTAGGAATATAATTTAACTTGCACGATACTTGAATATCATTTCTACCTTAGGCTTCAAGTATTTCTGCCTCATTCATTAATACATATATCTGAACAGTTAAATAATCTCATGCTTGTATAATTTATATAAAATCAATTTATTTTCACTGTTTTATCTTTTCCCTGTGATGGACTCTCAAATCAGCTACCTCATCCATTAATCATCCATAATAATTTGGTGAAATCTTTATTATCTGATTTTCTGGACAATGATAGAGCTTGATCCAGTTTTGCTGACTAAATATTTTAAACAATGGTGTTAATCTAGTTGTCTTTCTCTAATCTATTTTATGTTTTCAATACATCTTACAATATCATGGGTTGTAAGTTTGAAGTTACTTCAGAAATTTCATAGAATGGAGCTATGATCTTTTTAGGCTTGTGTAACTCTCGCTTCAGCTAGCGGCTTAATATAGGGTGTGATAGTCCTCGGCCTGGCCAAACTAAGAAACCTCGTTTGGGTGGATGCTGTGCGATGTGTCCCCTGTTACAAATCAGTACCCCGAAATAACAAACAGTACACAATATGCGATTAAATGATTAAGCTTTATAATTCTAACTTTGACTATATGGTTAGTAAAGAAAACAAAAATAAAGAAAAAGGGCCCATTCTTATGAAACAGTCTATTGCGCAGTGCTGGAGCTCACTGATAAACAGATTGTCCACCATTGACCTCCTCCGATCGTTGCTGCCCTTCGGACCCTCGCTCCAAGTCCACTCTGTCCGCGGGTCTACCAGCTCTCTCCATTCGCGTCTTCTCTCCTCATCTCGCTCGCCCCGGCAAAAGACCGAGAAAATCTCTCTTCCAGACTCACAAGCAAGAACAACAGTTCTGTCATTGGATAGCCCAGCATTCCAAACCCCGTTATCTCTGGTCATAACCCAAACATTGCTGATACAGAGAAACCATTACATTATCAGTGAAACCTTACAGCATGTACACTTGGTTTTTGTGTTGTTGCTTTTAAACAGCTCCAAGCCATCTGTTTGCATCACTGATTGATAAGTCAAGTATAAACTCTGCTTTTCCAAATCTGCTGGTGCTCGCTGGCTTACTCTAATTCCTAAATGGTGAGGCCATTTAGTATGGCTAGTTTGGCAGCAAGACCTGGGGTGCTATTACACTGCTGTAAGATCTGCTCAGAACAAGCCTTGCACTCAAAGTACTGGTAGAAAACCCTGACAGCTAGCTTGGTTATGCTCTGTCCCTACCTTCTCCGACCAGCTTATCCAACAATCAAAATTATGTTTCTGACTTTCAGAAACATTCAGAAGTGAATACTAACCATAAAGAACCTTTACAAAACAACTGAACAATGAAAATGTTAAATTATTAAAACTTATAAAGTGAAGTTAAATATTTAAGACACATTGCCTTAATTAGTAGGAATGTAAATTTGCGAATAAATGCCTTTTCCTGTCCATTGAAATGAATTATTTTGATATTCCTGAATGAGTTTGACCTTGGAACAGAACCCATGTGCAATTCTCCACTGTGTCTGCTATGGAATTGCAGGTTGTTTACACTCTGCTGTTGGATTTGGTGTCATAGCCCAGTCAAGAACAAAGCAGCAGTAAGGTAATATGCTTGGGACAAGAACACTAAAATGTGATGGCAGTTAACACAGAGATACCTTGGCAGTTCAGTGCACAATTACCAGCATTAACCAACAGGTTCTGATCTATGGGGTCATTCTAACTATCATTTGTTCAATGTCATATTATCCTGGACAACATAACACAAGGCTAACAAAGTGAAACTGCACAGAACAGTGGTTTTTCTGCAACAACAAAATGGTTTTATAGCATTTCTGCCTTCTTAATGAAATGGCTACAAATATATATTACATACAACTGTTATTGCCTTTGAATGATTACTGCCAAGTTGTCATTTTAGTGTTCTCATAGCAAAAATTCTTCAAGAAAACACAAATTGAATGGTTGAACTGTTTTACTGACAAACTCAGAGAAAGAAATCTCATCACATCACACATAAAATGCTTTCCTACATCTGCAGATTTTCTTGTGTTTGTGTAACTTAAAGTATGTTTATCTGACTCTACCTCAAATATAAATGTTCACCTTCTCTTTGCTCAAGCAGTAATGGGTTAACTCTGTTGTGCAGAACTCATGTCACACCACATCTAGCCAACAGGTCGGGTCTGTCTGGTGCACCATCCATGGAGGCTGTGACGTTAGCTTCTGTCCTGCATAGCCGGATTTGAGTATAAGATGAAAGAGGCCTTACTACCATGTTATAAGGCCAAGGTGATTATGCAGCATTAAGTGCATTTTAGGTCTCCATACCCATTTGGTATATGCAATAAACATTCACCAGATTGGTTCCTTGGATTGAAATTGGTCATGAATAATGTGACTGAGTAGGGAAGGCCTGCACTTCAATGGTGTTTAGAAAAATAGAAGACCACACTGAAATATAAGAAAATACTTGAGTTCAAAAGGATAGTTACTTCATTGACTGAGGACACTAATTAAAGAGATTAGAGTCTGAAAACAAAGAGGTTGTGTTATGTTTTGTAACTCCAAAATACAAAACTAATTGAAAGAAAAAGATGGGAGCCTAGGACAACATGTATGCTTCACGTTTAACTAAAGTCAGGTGCACACTTCCGATGTGGTGGCATAATGATGTATACCATTCATATACTTTTACACATAACCCCTAATGAATTATTTAAACAGCAAAAAAAAGCTTAATCAAAAATAAATTTACAATATTACTCAAAAATTGCTGATATATTAAATACAAAACAGGCTGTTTAGAGCTGAATTGAAGAGGGATCTCTTCATGCAGATGGTGACAAAGTTTTGGAACTCTCTGCTGGCAGATGCTGGAAGCTCAGTCGGAAGCTTTTCACGGAGAGGCAGGTAGAGGTTTGGATATTAAAGAGAATCGAAGATTATGAGGAGTGAGCAAAGGAATATTGCTGAGGTAGAAGTTCAGTCAACAATTTGTTAATTGTTGGAACAGGCTGATTTCACTTGCGTGTTGCGACTTGAAGTATCTCTCATGAAATTGGTGTGGATCCAATTAACATGGCTTTTCCATCCTTCAGACAAAAGTTTACCTTACATCTTTTCAACAATGCTAAGGTTTATTGCTGTCATTTCAAGCAATATTGTGGAAGATCCCATCAAGAAACATCTTCATGTATACCCAATAGTCTCCCAGTCATGACTGTACTCTCCCATTGAATGGCAAGCCAACCTCATGTACAGCCTTTGACTCAAATCCCTCTCTAATTAGGACTAAGGCTTCATTCTGCATCACAGGCCTTAAGATAAAACTACACCATTCATAGGCAGGATTATCTTCTAACAAAATTTTCCACCGGGGAATTTGTAAAGCAGTTCTGCTTATTGCCATACTGTGATACCTTCTTGTGCAAAATATTTTGGACGGATAATGGCAGCCTGGGCAGAAACTAATAGAGCAGTAGTTGTACTTTCATCCATAAGAGGTCACTACTATCCTTTTACTATCGCCACTTGGTGCTGTGCACAGATTTTAACTCCCAAATTTCTTGGCCTCTGACAGACTGGATAATGTAAATGTTGGGATGGTACTTCCTTCCGGGGAGAATCTTGGAACAACATGTACAGTTTCAGAGCAAGGCAGTGCCCATTAGAAAGTGAGATCAGGAAGAATCTCTTCAAAGGATTATGACTCTTCAGAAATCCTTGCCACAAAAGCTGTCAAAATTGAATCCATGAAAATATACAAAAATTAGATAGATTTTTACTTGGTAAGAGTTGCAATATTAGGGTGGGAAAGTAGAATTGCAGAATATTGGTTTATTGAATGTGGAGCAGGCTCATGGGGTTGATTGGCCTACTCTTTCTATTTCTTCCGGTCTTAAATCTGGGACTTCTACAATTCATAGTATATGCAGAATAATTATGCATTTACTGTTGCTTCAATCATTAAGTGCTGGTTATTCCATTTGAAACTTATTAGGAATAGCCAGTAGGATATGACTCATGATCTTCTTTTCCATATCCCTAAAGTAGTTTTTGGAACCATTCTATCCAAACTGCATTGCTGGGAAACAATACATTCTTAGGGAGTAAAAGCTGATACAACGTTAGCCCAGGAAATTATAGACCAGTGAGTCTTACCTCAGTCGTTGGTAGGTTGATGGAGAAGATACTGAGAGGCAGGATTTATGAACATTTGGACAAGTATAATATGATTAGGAATAGTCGGCATGGCTTTGTGAAGGGCAGGTCGTGCTTTACGAGCCTGATTGGATTTTTTGAGGATGTGACTAAACACTTTGATGAAGGAAGAGCAGTAGATGTAGTGTATATGGATTTCAGCAAGGCATTTGATAAGGTACCCCATGCAAGGCTTATTGAGAAAGTAAGGAGGCATTGCTTTGTGGACCCAGAACTGGTTTGCCCTCGGAAGGCAAAGAGTGGTTGTAGACGGGTCATATTCTGCATGGAGGTCAGTCACCAGTGGAGTGCCTCAGGGATCTGTTCTGGGACCCTTACCCTTCCTGATTTTTATAAATGACCTGGATGAGGAAGTGGAGGGATGGGTTAATAAGTTTGCTGATGACATAAAGGTTGGAGGTGTTGTGGATAGTGTGGAGGGCTGTCAGAGGTTACAGCGGGACATTGATAGGGTGCAAAACTGGGCTGAAAAGTGGCAGATGGAGTTCAACCCAGATAAGTATGAAGTGGTTCATTTTGGTAAGTCAAATATAATGGCAGAATATAAATGGTAAGACTCTTGGCAGTGTGGAGGATCAGAGGGATCTTGGGATCCAAGTCCATAGGATGCTCAAAGCAGCTGCGCAGGTTGACTCTGTGGTTAAGAAGGCGTATGGTGTATTGGCTTTCATTAATTGTGGAAATGAATTTAGGAGCCGAGAGGTAATGTTCCGCTATTTAGAACCTTGGTCAGACCCCACTTGGGGTACTGTGTTCAGTTCTGGTTGCCTCACTACAGGAAGGATGTGGAAGCCATAGAAAGGGTGCAGAGGAGATTTACAAGGATGTTGCCTGGATTGGGGAGCATGCCTTATGAGAATAGGTTGAGTGAACTCGGTCTTTTCTTCTTGGAGCGACAGACGATGAGAGGTGACCTGATAGAGGTGTATAAGATGATGAGAGGCATTCGTCGTGTGGATAGTCAAAGGCTTTTTCCCAGGGCTGAAATGGTTACCACAGGAGGACACAGGTTTAAGGTGCTGGGGAGTAGGTACAGAGGAGATGTCAGGGGTAAGTTTTTTACTCAGAGAGTGATGAGTGCGTGGAATGGGCTGCCGGCGATGGTGGTGAAGGCGGATACGATAGGGCCTTTTAAGAGACTTTTGGATAGGTACATGGAGCTTAGAAAAATAGAGGGCTATAGGTAAGCCTAGTAATTTCTAAGGTAGGGACATGTTCGGCACAACTTTGTGGGCCGAAGGGCCTGTATTGTACTGTAGGTTTTCTATGTTTCTATATCCATTTCAATCTTTTTTCTTATCCTAAAAACCATCCAGTTTGGCTTGGGTTGCCTTTGGCAGGTCTATACAGCACTTTTCGTCATCTGATTCGGAAAATAAGTGTAAATGATCTTGAGTGTTTCCATTCAAAGAGCTGGAACATTTTGTACAGGAAACTGTAAATAGGTCATTTTAGGTGAGAAAGGATATGAAATGATGTATTTATAGACCATTGTATTTTAGGTGAATTCGTTTTTTTCTGCAACCTATGTTCTCTGGTACTTGTGCCTTTAAACATAAATAATCCCCAGAGAATTGCCTAGGCTGATGCCAATAGCTTGATTTTGAAATTAGGCAGTACTCAAAAAGTGCCCTAGAATTGAGAGACATAGGAGAGCCATGTCAATGTGACCTCAATATCTTGGTGTGCACACCTGACTGAAATGCTTGCTGCATCCACACAGAGCCAAATGTGCTTTTGAGAGCAAGGGTAACATTGGGGAGTTTCACACTGGGTAGCCCTAGCATCTACCTTTTGCTGTCATAGTCTGTCTCTTAAGGGAGAGATTCTTAACAGAATTAAGTTTAATATCACTGACATATGCTGTGAAATTTGTTGTTTTGCATCAGCAGTACAGTGCAATACATAAAAACTATAAATTACAATAAGAAATACAAAATAGATACAGTGTCTATAAAAAGTATTCACCCCCCCTTGGAAGTTTTCATGTTTTATTGTTTTACTACATTGAATCACAGTGGATTTAATTTGGCCTTTTTTGACACTGATCAACAAAGACTCTTTCATTTCAAAGTGAAAACAGATCTCTACAAAGTGATCTAAATTAATTACAAACATAAAACACAAAATAGTTGACTACATAAGTATTCACCCCCTTTAATATGACACAGCAAATGATATACCACCTTCTCAAGGGAAACTAGGGATAGGCAATAAATGCTGGTTTAGCTGGCGATGCCCACATCTCGTAAATGAATAAATTATATTTAAAAACATCACTGGTGTAGCCATTTGGTTTTAGAAGTCACATAATTAGTTAAATAGAGATCTGATTTTGGAGACCTGTGTGTAGCCAAGTGTTTCAATTTATTTTAGTAAAAATACACCAGTATCTGGAAGGTCCAATTGTTGCTGAGTTATTGAAAAACACAAGTCAGGAGACGGATACAAGAAAATTTCCAAGTCACTGAATATCCCTTGGAGTACAGTTAAGTGGGGGTGGGGGGGGGGAACTTCGACTCAGACCATGAGAGGCCTGCGTCGGGCATTTTCATGCCTTACAAGGCACAGATTGGAAGTGAAGTGAATTATCAAGAAATAGAAAGAATATGGCAAAGCTCTAAATCTGGCTAGAGTAGGCTGTCCTTAAAAACTGAGTGACCATGCAAGAAGCAGATTAGTGAGGGAGACCACCAAGAGACCTATGACAACTCTGGAGGAGTTACAAGCTTCAGTGGCTGAGATGAGAGAGACAGTGCATACAACAACTGTTGCCCAGGTGCTTCACCAGTGGCAGCTTTATGGGAGAATAGCAAAGAGAAAGCTACTGTTGAAAAAAACTCACATGAAATCTCAGCCAGAGTTTGCCAGACAGCATGTGGGAAACTCTGAAGTCAGCTGGAAGAAGGTTCTATGGTCTGATGAAACCAAAATTGAGCTTTTTGGCCATTAGACTAAATGCTATGTTTGGCATAAGTCCATCATCAGAAACACACCATTCATACCATAAAGCGTGGTGGTGGCTGCATCATGCTGTGGGGATGCTTCACTGCAGCAGGCTGTAGAAGGCTTGAGAAGATACAGGGTAAAATGAACGCAACAAAATACAGGGAAATCCTGGAGGAAAACCTAATGCAGACTGCAAGAGAATTGCAACTTGGGAGAAGATTTGGATTCCAGTAAGCCAAGGATCCCAAGCATAAAGCCAGAGCTCCACAAGAATGAATTAAAAACAAAGTTAATGTCCTAGGGTGGCCAAGTCAGAGTCCAAACCTCAGTCAAGCTGAGAAGTTGTGGCTGGACTTGAAAAGGGCAGTTTTCTTATGATCTCCATGCAATCTGACAGAGCTTGAACAGTTTTGTAATGAAGAATGGGGAAAACTTGCAGTGTTCAGATATGCAAAGCTGATAGAGACCTATCCACACAGACTCGAGGCCGTAATTGCTGCCAAAGGTGCATCTGCTAAATATCAACTTGAAGGGAGTGAGCAATTATATTATCAATTATTAGAGTTTAATAAGTGCAATAAATTAGACCAATATGTAGAAATTTATTTTCACTGTGACATGATAGAGGCTTTTCTGTGGCTCAGTGTCAAAAAAGGCAAATTAAATCCATTGTGATTCAACGTAAAGCAAAACATGAAAACTTCCTGGGGGGGGGGGTGAATACTTTTTATAGATTATATATCCTGACTTACCTTGGACTGCAGGTGAGATCTTCATTGGACCCTCTACAGTTTGCCTACCAACCTCATGTGTGAGTGGATGATGCCATCATCTATCTGTTACAGTGAGCTCACTCCCACCTGGATGATGCTGGTGGCATTTTTTGATTCCTCTAGTGCCTTCAATACAATCCAGCCACTTCAGAGTGAGTAGCTGCAAACGATAGATGTAGAGAAATCCACTGTCTCCTGGAGTACTGACTATCTATTAGATAGACCCCAGTTTGTATGGCTGGGTAGTTCTCTGTCTGAGGTGGTGATGAGTGGCACTGGAGCACCACGAAGGAATGTCCTGTCTCCATTTCTGTTCACACTGTACACCTCAGAGTTTCAGTACAACTCTGAGTCTTGCCACTTGCAGAACTTCTCTGATGACGCTGTGGTGGTTGGCGTGTATCAGGAGTCAGAGTACAGAGGACTGGTGGACAAGTTTGTGGAGTGGTGCGGGAGGAATCACCTGCTCCTGAATGTGGCCAGAACCAGGGAGAAGGTGATTTATTTTAGGAGGAAGAGGACCGTGACGAATCCTGTATAGATTTTGGAAGAAGAGGTTGTGGTAGTGGAGGAGTAGAAATACTTGAGTGTTCACCTCGACAACAGACTTGACTGGAAAACCAACACTATGGCTGTTTACAAGAAGGGGATGAGCAGACTATTTTCTAAGGAAGCTGAGATCCTTCAATGTGTGCAGTGGAGTGTTGGAGATCTTCTACCAGTCTGTTGTAGCAAGTGCATGCTTCTTTGCTGCTTCATGAACCCCCTTACATCAGTAATGGTGACTCAGTTGGAGGATGTGGTCCAGGACTGACAGCAGAAATAGACATCCAAGGATCTGTCATGGTCCGATCCATGAAGTCTGCATTCTGGTTCACAGTCCAATCCATTGACCCTTGCTCCAGCTTTTCCTGTCTACCCTGTTTCTGTTCCTGTTGAGCACTAATTGAGGCAGCTGATTTTCATTGGGGCTGGCTGCATAAATACCTCCAGAGAGCAGGGTGTGGCAGCTGGATTGTTCTTGTCCTTACTCCTTGTGTCCCTTCCCCTGCCTTCTGTTTTCTCACCTTGAAGCCTTGCCTTGTCTTGCCGGTAACTCTCGCCTCGCCTGAAGTTCTTGTCTCGCCTTGCATTGCCTGAAGCCTTGCCTTGTCTTGCTGGTAACTCTCGTCTTGTCCTGGAGCCACCCTGTACCTAGGTCCCTTCCTGTCCCTTGCCTCCGTCGGGAAAGCCAGGCCAGATTGCCATTATCCTGCGGTGGGTTCTGTCCCTTACCTCTGTCGGGTGGAGTACTGCGCCCTGCCCAGGAGGAGCTTCAAGACCCCAAGTCTCTGGTCTCCAGCCTCACCTCGAGTCTCTAGCCTGAAGACTCCAGCCTCGTCCTGCCTGCCAGCCAAGTCACGTCCTTGCCTACTTCTGGGGTCCGAGCCAGAGGCAAGACCCAGGTTCTGTGTCCTTGTCCAGTCTCTGGCTTGGAGTCCAAGCCCTGGTACCTAGCTCTCTTGTCCAGTCCTGTTCCGGGTTCCCGGTTTTCATGTCCATGTCCTAGCCCTCACCATATATCCTAGTCCTGTCCCTAGTAATTCAGTGTCTGTGTCTTGCACTTGGGTCCATTCCCAGCCTCCTCCTTATGACAGGATTTTGATTCAGTTCTATGACAAGTTTAATGATCTTGCTTCAGTGGCCAAAGTCAGTAAATGTAGACATATATGCAAAATTTTGACTTCATAAACCATAAGACCATAATCCATAGGTGCAGAATTAGGCCATTTGGCCCATCAAGTCTGCTCCACCATTCAATCATGGCTGATCCTTTTTTTTCCCTTCCTCTGCTGCACTCCCCAACCTTCTCCCAATAACCTTTGATGCCGTCCAACCAAGAACCAATCAAGCTCTGCCTTAAATACACCCAATGACCTGGCCTCTACAGTTGCCTGTGGTAATATATTCCACAAATTCACCACCCTCTGACTAAAGAAATTTCTCCACATCTTTGTTTTAAATGGAGACCCCTAAATCCACAGGCTGTGTCCTCTTGTCCTAGACTCCCCCACCATCCTTTCCAGATTTACTCTGTCTAGGCCTTTCAACATTCGAAAGGTTTCAATGAGTTGCCCCCTCATCCTTCTAAGTTCCAGCGAGTACAGACCCAGATCTATGAAATGTTCCTTGTATGATAACCCTTTCATCCCCAGAATCATCCTTGTGAACCTCCTCTGAACCCTCTCCAATGCCAGCATGTTTTTTCTTAGATGAGAAGCCCAAAACTGTTCACAATACTCAAGGTGAAGCCTCATTGGTGCCTTATAAAGCTTCAGCCCACATCCCTGCTCTTGTATTCTAGACCTCTTGAAATGAATGCTAACATGGCAATTTCCTTCCTCACCGCCAACTCTACCTGCAAGTTAACCTTTAGGGTGTTCTGCACAAGGACTCCCAAGTTCCTTTGCATCTCAGATTTTTGGATTTTCTCCCCGTTTAGAAAATAGTCTTCACATTTATTTCTGCTACCAAGTGCATGACCATGCATCTTCCAACATTGTATTTCATTTGTCACTTTCTTGCCCGTTCTCCTAATCCATCGAAGTCCTTCTGCAGCCTTCCTGTTTCCTCAACTCTACCTGCCCTCCACTAGCCTTTGTATCATCTGCAGACTTGACAATAAAGCCATCTATTCCATCATCTAAATCATTGATATACAGCATAAAAAGAAGCGGTCCCAACACCGATCCCTGCAGAACACCTCTACTCACTGGTAGCCAACCAGAAAAGGATCATTTTATTCCCACTTGTGGCTTCCTACTAATCTGCCAATGCTCTAACCATGCCAATAACTTTCCTGTAATACCATGGGCTCTTAACTTGGTAAGCAGCCTCATGCGTGGCACCTTGTCAGAGGTCTTATGAAAGTCCAAATATACAACATCCTCTTCATCTCCTTTATTTATCCTACTTGTAATCTCTTCAAAGAATTTCAACAGGTTTGTCACACAAGATTTTCCCTTAAGGAAACCATGCTGACTTTGTCCTATCTCGTCCTGTGTCACCAAGTACTCCATAACCACATCCTTAACAATTAAGTCCAACATCTTCCCAACCACTGAGGTCAAGACTAACTGGTCTGTATTTTACCTTCTGCTGCCTTCCTCCTTTCTTAAAGGTTGGGTAACATTTGCGATTTTCCAGGTCTCCTGGCACCATACCAGAATTCAGTGATTTCTGAAAGGTCATTACTAATACCTTCACAATTTCTACCACTACCTGTTTCAGAACCCTAGGGTGCAGTTCATCTGGTCTGGCTGACTTATGTACCTTTAGATCTCTAAGTTTTTTGAGCACCTTCTCCCTTGTAATAGTAACTGCACTCACTTCTCTTCCCTCACACCCTTCAACACCTGGCATACTGCTAGTGTCTTCCACAGTGAAGACTGATGCAAAACACTCATTTAGTTCATCTGCCATTTCCTTAGTCCCCGTTACTATTTCTCCAGCCTCATTTTCTAGCAGTCCTATAACCACCCTTGTCTTGCTTTTATTTTTTTACTTGTGTAGCCCCCCCCCCACCCCGGCCACCCTCAGTGTCGCTCTCCCGCCTTCTCCCCCAAAACCCCGCGCATACAGTATCTTCAAATACACCAAAACCATAACAACTATCCCAATTGATTAATAGTATCCTCTTATCACACTCTAAACCAAAACAAGCTGCTAGTGCAAACTTTCTCAACGCTTAACACAACAAAGTCGCATTCCCCAGATTAACATAACAAAGACGCCATTTTAATTAGCCTCCGCAGTGACATAAAAGTCGAAACCCCCTTACACTTGAAAAAGCTTTTACTATCCACTTTGATATTGATTGCTAGCTTGCTTTCAGATTTCATCTTTTCTCTCCTAATGATTCTTTTAGTTGCTCTCTAAAAGCTTCCCAATCCTCTGTCTTCCCACTAATTTTTGCTTTGTTATATGCCCTCTCTTTTGCTTTTACATTAGCTTTGACTTCCCTTGTCAGTCACAGTTGTACTATGTTGCCATTTGAGTATTTCTTTGTTTTTGGAATACATCTGTTTTACATTTTCCACAGTTTTCCTAGAAACCCACACCATTGCTGCTCTGCTGTCATCCCTGCCAGTATCTCATTCCAATGTAATTTCCTTTACTGCACTGAAATACTGCAACGTCAGACTTTACTAAACCATATCCCCATCCTTCAACTGACACCAATATCACTGTTCCGATTAAGTTTCATGTGGTCCGTCAGTCATTTGCACACTTCACTGCTCCATACTCCCACATACCTATCATATCTCACATACTCTGTCATTATTCAGTGCAGAAAGACATGTCATGTAGACACATTGCTTTACATTCAGTAACACTATCCTCTTACAAATGGCACGTGATTCTCTCCAGCAACTGCAGCAGCCCAAACATCTTTTACTGTGTATAGACTTTAAAATGTGTTTCACTCATGTAATGTGGGCAATTGATTTAACAGTGATCCCCAGTTCCTGTTGAGAAGCAGCAAGGAGCCGTGTCCATATGCTGCTGTAATGCTTGTAGAGAAAGAAAGTCCTGATGTGTTCTGAGATCTGTGGATCCAGAACTGTGACTTTATGAGCACAAAGAACTGAAGCAATATATCCGAGGCAGGATGACATGAGGTCTGTACTCTGCTTTGCATTTGGTGGCATAAACAAGTGAAGGAACATAGAACAGTGAATCACAGGAACAGATACCCTTGAACCCAAATATCTATGCCAAATATGATGCAAAATTAAACTAATTCTATTCTGCCTCTACATATCTCTCTATTTTAGATGACGTAGGAGAAGAACTAGGTCATTTGGCCCAACTAATTTGCTCTGCCATTCCATCGTGGCTGATTTACTATCCCCCTCAGCCCCATTCTCCTGCCTTCCCTCTGTACCCTGTGATACATGTAGATAGGGTTGTAAAGAGAGCTCACAGGTAGATAGGGTTGTAAAGGAAACTTTTGGCACATGAGCCTTCATAACTCAAATTTCTCAGTAGAGGAGTTGGGATGTTATGTTGAAGTTGTTTAAGACATTGGTGAGGCCTAATTTTAAGTACTGTGTGCAGTTCTGGTCATCTACCTACAGGAAAGATGTCAATAAGATTGAAAGAGTGCAAAGAAAATGTACAAGGATGTTGCCAGAACTTGAGGACCTGAGTTATAGGGAAAGTTTGAATAGGTTAGAACTTTATTCCCTGGAGTGTAGAGATTTGATAGAGGTATGCAGAATTATGGAAGTATAGATGGGGTAAATGCAAGCAGGCTTTTTCCACTGAGGTTGGGTGAGATGAACTAGAGGTCATGGGTTAAAGGTGAAATGTTTAAGGGGAACATGAGGGGAACTAGTTCACTCAGAGGGTGGTGAGAGCTGACCACAAAAGTGGTGGATGCAGCTTCAATTTCAACATTTAAGAGAAATTTAGAAAGGTACATGGATGGGACAGATATGACAGTCAATGGTCCGGGCACAGGATGATGGGACTAGGTGGATCAAAAGTTTGGCATAGACTAGATAGGACAAAGGGCATTTTCTGTGCTGTAGTGTTCTATGACTCTATGATCTTTACTAATCAAGAACATATTAGTCTCCACTCTAACTATAGCCACTGACTTGGCCTCCGCAGTCATCTGTGGAAATGAATTCCACAGATTCGCTATCCTCTAGATAAAGAAATTCCTCCCCATCTCTTCTGAAGTGTCTTCCTTGTATTCAGAGGCTGTGTGCTCTGGTTCTAGGTTCCCCCACTATAGGGAACATCCTGTCCTGTCCACACTATTTAAAATATGAATATTCTCGGCATATTAATGTGTCTAACAGCTCCTAAATGCCACAATCGTATCCGCTTGCACCATACCGTGATACCCACATCCTCCCCCCCCCCCACCACTCTAACACCCCAGCAGCTTGCTTCAGGCATCTACCACTCACCGTATTTAAAATAAAACTTTCTCTGCACATCTCCTTAAAACTTTGTCTCTCTCATCATTGGTGCATGTCCTCTGGTGCTCGATGTTTCTACGCTGGGAGAAAGATGATGAATTGGATTTTATCTATGCTTCATATAATCTTATAAACTTCCATCAGGTGTCTCAGCCGCCTCCAGAGAAGATGAAGTTTGTCCAGCCTCTCCTTATAGCTCATACACTGCAATCCAGGCAGCATCCTGACAACCTCTTCTACATGCTTTCCAAAGCCCCTACAGCTTTCCTGTAATGGAGTGACCAGAATCGGAGGAGAATGAACCGATGATGTTTCAGGCTGAGACCTTTCATCAGGATGTAACGGAAGAGGGCAATTCATGTGTGGACTATTGAAAGTTTTATATAGCTTTGCCTGTATTAATTAGTTGAGACTTTATTTGGTGCCACCAAGGAACACTTTGCTAGTTGATGGATTGAATACCGTTGGTATTATACAGTCCAGCCATGCGGCACACTGGGTTATAGTTCAGGCTGTCTCTGAGTTGGCAGCCTGAGAACCCTGCTTTGTCGTGAATGAAACTAGACTCCAATATGGTGGAGCTGGACACTCTTCAACAGACAGAACACCTTGTGCAGTATGATTGCGATTGCACTTGTCCAGGCTGGTGGAGAGCATTCTGATGTCTAGCAGATGGTGGAATGGGTTTATGAAGTGAGGATGTGAGTCCTGCAACAGAGCCTCTAATTCATTCATGAAGCCACGGTAATAGTAGTGCAGTCATTGTCTGTGCAGTTCTTGCCAGGGCTTCTGGTCTTGATCCTTCATCACTGATGATTGCCCCCAGGTATTTGAACTGCTTCACTGTCTCAAGTTTCTGACCGTGGACTGAGATGTCTGTTGTGATGGCACCTTTGGTGTCCAAACTCAAGACAATATGGAGGGACAGCAACATCACCATGAAGTACAAGATTAGACTCCTGTGTGCATTGATATTCTCCATCTTTCTGTATGCATGTGAGACATGGACCCTCACAGCAGAGCTACAGAGGAAGATACAGGCATTGGAAATGAGATGCTATCGCAACATCTTGGGCATCTCATACTTGGACCGCATCACAAACGAGCAGGTCCGCAAGACCATCCAGCACCACATTGGCCCCCATGAAGACCTTCTCACAACGGTGAAGAAAAGAAAGTTGAGATGGTACGGCCATGTAACAAGATCCAGTGGCCTTGCAAAGACCATTCTACAAGGAACTGTGGAGGGGAAAAGAAAGAGAGGCAGACTGAGGAAAAGATGGACGGACAACATTAAAGAATGGAGAGGGAAATCATTTGTGGTGACCTAGGCTCTGGCACACAACCACGACAGATGGAACAGACTGGTGCAAAGCTTGCCATGATGGCGCCCCGACGACTCCACCAGGAGTTAAGGGCGCAAAGAAGGAAGGAAGAAAGGCCACAGTAGGTAAATGACCATTCTTGGGCAACCAAGAGTTGGCATTGGAGAGGCCCCAGAGGAGATTCATGAGAATGATTCCGGGAATGAAAGAAGAAGGTAGGAGAATGGGATTGAGAGAGATAATAAATCAGCCATGAAGCAATGATGCAGCAGCCTCGATCGGCTGAATAGTCTAATTCGGCTCCTATGTCTTATGATCACTTGATGATTGATAGTAAAGGACAGGACAATAATACTGTTGTTGATTCAGTGGATAATCCTTGTCCATAGAAGTTCCTTTGCCATGATGTTTAAAGTGTAGTGGAGACATTTGAAAAAGTTACTTCAGCTTCCAATTTTCATTGTGTTGATCATTATGATCAATTGATTGGGCAGATTGAACTTGACCACTTTAAGAGAGTGGAGACTATATGGACCACAAGACATCTTTTCATAGATAAGGGTTAATATCTGCTCACAATACTCCAAGTGCGGTCTGACTTATATGCCTTATAAACTCAGCATTACATCCTTGCATGTATATTCTCGTCCTCTTGAAATTAATGCTAACATTGCATTTGCCATCCTTACCACTGACTTAACCTGTCAGTTAACCTTCAGGGAATCCTGCATGAGGACTCCCAAGTCCCTTTGCACTTCTGATTTCTGAATTTGCTCACTCTCTGAACCATGGAGATGTTTGCTATCTGAATAAATCTCTCTGTTTGAAACCTCAGCGTTCTCCCTCTGATACAGCAAAGCACCAGATTGCTCAACTGGCCTGAAAATACACCATGAAAATGAAAATGACAGGTTCCAATCACATGGAAAAGCTCAGTATCAGAATCATATTTGAAAGAAGAAGAAGTAAAAGAGGTCATTTTGTGAACTGTCTGAAGGACATCACCTTTGGTCGCATTGTTCACTGGTGCTATCTTCTTCAGGAACTCAGCAGATCAGGCAGCATTTTTTAGTTTCTTTTTGTTTCAGATTTCCAGCAGCTTTTGATTTTCCTGTAATGAATGGTCAAGGAGAAGTTGCCTGGGGTCTCTCTCTCCCTTATTTTCAATCATTTCAGTCTTCAACATAATTGAACACATTGAGGTCACCTTTAACTGATTACTCAATAAACCTGCACACAATTATTGATCCCTCTAATAAACGATAAAATCCGCACATATTGCGCTTTTAGAACTGGTTTCTGGTTTCCAGCTCATTCAATATTCAGTATGTATGCATAGTCCAACTTGCCTGCACAGGCACCACATTATTGCTGTACGAGGATTGACATTATCATTGGCTATATGTTCATTTTCAGCTCACATTGCATACAAATAAACAAACAGTCATGTGGTAAAATTTGACCAGAATCACAAGTTGTATTATAATATAGTGATCAAGATCTGTGATCAAATGTAGAATTAGAATGCCAAAGAAAACTACCAAGTAATCCAAACTCTAGATCCTAGACTTATCAGTTTCTAGACTTCTCTATTCACAATTGCATAATGGAGCCTTAATTAAAATTAAATAAAGGAGCACATTCAAAGTTCGAAATCCAGGTTCTGCCAGACTTGATTTATTTTCATCTTGTGCACATATGCAGAATTGATTTTGCTTCAAAAAATAACAATGTATACAATAACTTCAAAGCAACATATGCAAAATGCTGGAGAAACTCAGCAAGTGACAGCATCTACGGAAATAAATAAACAGCCAACATCTCGGGCCAAGCCTCTTCTTCAGGACTTGTTTTGTTTAGCAGTTTATAGGTGCCAATATGTCTTGAGCTAATAATCTCAAATCCATTTTCATTTTAAATTCAAGATTACTTGCTTTGCTCACTTTTTTAGCATCACTGAGACTTCATCTGAATTATCTCCACATATCTTGAGAGAATGTCATAATTATCTGACTGTCATTGGCATAAATTTGAAAAGGGAAATTGGCCCACGGATGATGGCAATTTGATTTTCTTTAAAAGAATCTTTTTTTTGATTGGGTGAAAGTTTGAGATCATTAATATTCTACCTTTCCTGAGTAGGATCTTACACAAACTGAAATTTTCCTTTTTTCCATTAGAATTGGGGATTTTGGTGGAATTCTGTATGGTCGATGCCTTTAGAATAATGGTGTGAATACCAAACTATTATATTGACTGATGGATTGTGAATATAAAATCATAACTCTGGTTGGAGCAAATAAAAAATAGTATAGCTTTTGGAATGACGGTATTTCTGCTGATGCATTAGGAAAAGGAAAAATCTTCATAGTTTTTTTATCTAATTAGCTTTGATTGTTATATATTTTCTTGGGTCATTTTGCATGCATCGTTTGGAAATAAAAACAAAAAAAAAACTGCAGATGCTGGAAACCTGAATTAAGAATAGCAAATGCTGGAAATGTGATCACTGTTCAGGGCCAGTGGGTGGGGAGGCATTTTTGACAAGCTCAGCTTTCTAAAACAGGAGCTGATACTTCTAGAAATCAAAGAATTGTTTTTGTTAACTTCCAATGAATATTGTTTGTTCAGCTTCTTGTCCTAAACGGGAGTCAGTTGTCAGTTCTTAATGTAAATTGCAAGCAATAATCAGACTGAGGTTAAAAGGACCAGTTTGCAAACAAACAGCACTGTCTATAGAGCACAGGCTGCTTGCCCACAGCATGGGGCTGACTGCTCAGGTGAAACAGTGTAACACAACAGATTTATATTAATCAGTCAGTATCAAAAAGGACAACACTATTTAGTTCAAGAAAGCTTGCAGACTAAACTGATACTTAGCACATCAAATAGCTGTAAGATTTTAATTTTGTGTTTTGGGGATTTCTATCACCAGCAGCTTTTAGACTATCTATGTGAAAAGATATCTGAAAAAAATATCGTGTGTGAAGTCACAAAGTGGTTAAAAAAACAGTGGTTAAATGTAAAACATCATCAGGTTTGTTAGGAATGGTTAATGGATGTTAATGCCATAAAGATGGGGTGAACTAGAATCCATTCCTCTGCCTTCAATTTCTGCAATGAACAACTCATTCATCTGCAACTCATTAGAGTGTCTTTTTGGCTTCTAACAATTGTACCTGTGTTTTGGAAATCCTTTCTGTTTTAAAAATCACCTGTAATTTGGAAATCCTTTATAAGATAGAAAACTTCTGTAAGTTTTAAATGAGTTTTAAGAATCCTATTTAAATTCAAATCTGCATCACTAAAAACAAATTAACTCTGTTTATCAGCTGGAAGTATCTCCTCACTGGTCGGGTGGTGGGAGATGGGGGAATCCAGCACTCAGATAATGGGTATTGGCAGCTAGACTCACAGCGGAGGATAAGCAGTATAAACTTCCTTTAGCTGAGGGTACCAGTAGCCATCTATATCGGATAGTACTTAAGATCTTCATTTGAGTTCAGAATGTCGGGGAGAGCAAACCTAATTCCTTCACAGAAGTACGCAGGGCACGCTGCATCTGATGACTCAACTCATTCAACTCAATGTGCTGAGGTTAAAAGGTTACTGACCTTTGACAATTATCTTTGTACATGCCCCCCCCCAACTGTTTCCAGGGAAGCTTCTTGAATCTGTCGTCTACAAATGCTTTTGTTTCCTTAGAGAAGCCACTGTTTCACTTCCCTATTGCAAAGCCGCTCACAAGCATTACTGCAGAAAAAGTGCAAAATCAGATCCTTTGCTTACAGCTGCTCTAAAGAGGTCATTGTTCTTGAGTCTAATCAGTAGCGGTAGGTAGAATCTCAAACAAGTTTTGTTAATTTTATTTTCCCTATATGTATTTTACAGATTAAGATATTGTAGTCTTGATTTCACAGCATATTTTATTATGTGAATCACAATTTTGTACCAACTGTATCCCCCTGTGTTTTGTATACTTATTTGGTGAGGTTAAGGTTGTGGGTTTGAGCCTCGGCCGAGGCAGCGTGTGTGTCCTTGAGTAAGGCACTTAACCGCACAATGCTCCAGTCTACCCAGCTGAGAATGGGTACCGGCAAAAATGCTGGTGGTTAACCTCACGATAGACTGGCGTTCTATCCGGGGGCGGGGGGGGGGGGGGAGTCTCGTACTCTCAGTCGCTTCACGCCATGGAAACCGGCATAAGCACCGGCCTGATGGCCCACAAGGCTCGTGATAGACTTTAATCTTAATTGGTGAGGTTATATATTGGGGAGAAAGAAAAGACCAGTCATGTCATTCTACAATTATTTTGCTACATGACACTACTTGTTACTTGGTTAAATTTCAACATAAACTTTCTGTTTTCTTCTTAGGACCTTTTTTTTAAAAAGTCTTAAAGCAGGAATCCTAAAAAATGCAGGAAGTTTAATCTGATTTATCATTTCCTTTGCTTATTGACCTGCAAGATGATCTTCAGGAAGATGCTCTGTCATTTTTGTCTAACAGTGGAATGTTGATTAAAGAGTAACTGAAATAAAATGGTTAGATAGTGTAATAAACTTCTGTCATTTTATACTTATACTTTATACTTTATTGTTGCCAAACAATTGATACTAGAACGTACAATCATCACAGCGATATGTGATTCTGCGTTTCCCACTCCCTGGATTACGAATATTAAATATTAAAAATAGTAAAAATTAGTAAATATTAAAAATTTAAATTATAAATCATAAATATAAAATGGAAAAATGGAAAGTAAAGTAGTGCAAAAAAACCGAGAGGCAGGTCCGAATATTTGGAGGGTATGGCCCAGATCCGGGTCAGGATCCATTCAGCAGTCTTATCACAGTTGGAAAGAAGCTGTTCCCAAATCTGGCAGTACGAGTCTTCAAGCTCCTGAGCCTTCTCCCGGAGGGAAGAGGGACGAAAAGTGTGTTGGCTGGGTGGGTGGTGTCCTTGATTATCCTGGCAGCACTGCTCCGACAGCGTGTGGTGTAAAGTGAGTCCAAGGACGGAAGATTGGTTTGAGTGATGTGCTGCGCGGTGTTCACGATCTTCTGCAGCTTCTTTCGGTCTTGGACAGGACAACTTCCATACCAGGTTGTGATGCACCCTAGAAGAATGCTTTCTATGGTGCATCTATAAAAATTAGTGAGGGTTTTAGGGGACAGGACAAATTTCTTTAGTTTTCTCAGTAAGTAAAGGTGCTGGTGGGCCTTCTTGGCAGTGAACTCTGCTTGGTTGGACCAAGTCAGGTCATTTGTGATATTGACCCCGAGGAACTTAAAGCTTTTGACCTGTTTCACTTGCACACCACTGATGTAAATTGGGTTGTGCGGTCTGCTACTCCTTCTGAAGTCAACAACCAATTCCTTCATCTTGCTGACGTTGAGGGATAGGTTATTGTCTTTGCACCATGCCACCAGGTTCTTAATTTCCCCTCTGTACTCAAACTCATCATTACCCGAGATACGGCCTACAATTGTTGTGTCATCAGCAAACTTATATATTGAGTTTGATGGAAACTTGGCTACACAATCATGAGTGTACAGTGAGTACAGCGGGGGGCTGAGTACAGTTTTATTTTACCTTTTAAAAATTACTTATTTTCAGCTTAAAGGATTTTCATGTAACATATATTTTCAATTATATTTAGTGTCTCTTTTGAAGAAATAATCTTTAAATGAAGTGCAATATGATAATCGCCCAAATTATGATGGCTGTGGCAGGCAGTTTGTTATTCTGCCCACAGCTGGACTCCATTGTTTGAATAGAGGCCGGTGTATTTTATAGGAAGCTGCATTATATTAGTTTTTTAAAAACATATTTCACTTAATCTTAATGCTTCTAATTATTTCTGAAATGTTTTTAATTTAAAAAAGTAATTTAATAGCTTGACAGCTTTGGCAGGATGCAATCCTCACCTATGGCCTTGTCTCATATAATGTTGGGGTGGCACGGGAGCATGCAAGTGTTCGTATTGCTATTACAGGTCCAGTGATCTGGGTTCCGTTCCAACCAGTGCCTGTAAGGAGTTCGTACATTCTCCGCATAACTGTGTGGGTTTCCTCCAAATGCTCTGATTTCCTCCCATAGATGGACAGGTTAGTCGGTCAGTTGGTCACATTGCTGGTGCAGGCTCACTGGGCCGAAGAGGTCTGGTATTGTGCTGTATTACTTAATTTAAAAAAAATAGTTAGACCTCACTGGAAAATCCTGTATTGCAGGGACACAGCTCATTTGGCCCTCCACAACCAGACCTGTTATGTGCAGTCAGTGACTCTGCGTGATGGACCAAACCCAGCCCAATCACTTTTGTTAAGTGTTGCTAGTTTTTGGATCAATTTTGGGCAAAATGCCTTGGATGACAGCGCTCTATTTCTTTGATCATTGACTCCCTTAATCTATCCAGGAGCAGAAATATCTTGAAAAGAAGTACTATTTCTGAGAAAGCAGCTTGGCTTTTAGCACTCAATGATATGAGTGGGGCTTAAATCCACACATAGAAAATAGATGCAGGAGTAGGCCATTCGGCCCTTTGAGCCTGCACCGCCTTTCAGTATGATCATGGCTGATCATCCAACTCAGAACCCTGTACAAGCCTTCCCTCCATACCCCCTGATCCCTTTAGCCACAAGGGCCATATCTAACTCCCTCTTAAATATAGCCAATGAACTGGCCTCAACTGTTTCCTGTGGCAGAGAATTCCACAGATTCACCACTCTCTGTGTGAAGAAGTTTTCCTTAATCTCGGTCCTAAAAGGCTTCCCCTTTATCCTTAGACTGACCCCTCGTTCTGGACTTCCCCAAACAATCTTCCTGCATCTAGCCTGTCCAATCCCCTTAGGATTTTATACGTTTCAATAAGATACCCCCTCAATCTTCTAAATTCCAACGAGTATAATCCTAGTCCATCCAGACTTTCATCATATGAAAGTCCTGCCATCCCAGGAATCAATCTGGTGAACCTTCTTTGTACCCCCTCTATGGCAAGGATGTCTTTCCTCAGATTAGGGGACCAAAACTGCACACAGTACTCCAGGTGTGGTCTCACCAAGGCCTTGTACAACTGCAGTAGTACCTCCCTGCTCCTGTACTCGAATCCTCTTGCCATGAATGCCAGCATACCATTTGCCTTTTTCACCGCCTGCTGTACCTGCATGCCCACTTTCAATGACTGGTGTATAATGACACCCAGGTCTCGTTGCACCTCCCCTTTTCCTAATCGGCCACGATTCAGATAATAATCTGTTTTCATATTTTTGCCACCAAAGTGGATAACCTCACACTTACCCACATTAAATTGCATCTGCCATGAATTTGCCCACTCACCTAACCTATCCAAGTCACCCTGAACCCTCTTAGCATCCTCCTCATAGCTAACACTGCCACCCAGCTTCGTGTCATCCGCAAACTTGGAGATGCTGCATTTAATTTCCTCATCTAAGTCATTAATATATATTGTAAACAACTAGGGTCCCAGCACTGAGCCTTGCGGTACCCCACTAGTCACTGCCTGCCATTCTGAAAAGATCCTGTTTATTCCCACACTTTGCTTCCTGTCTGCCAAACAATTCTCTATCCACATTAATACCTTACCCCCAATACCCTGTGCTTTAAGTTTGCACACTAATCTCCTGTGTGGGACCTTGTCAAAAGCCTTTTGAAAATCCAAATATACCACATCCACTGGTTCTCCCCTATCCACTCTACTAGTTACATCCTCAAAAAATTTTATGAGATTCGTCAGACATGATTTTCCTTTCACAAATCCATGCTGACTTTGTCCAATGATTTCACCGCTTTACAAATGTGCTGTTATCACATCTTTGATAACTGACTCTAGCATTTTCCCCACCACTGATGTTAGGCTAACCGGTCTATAATTCCCCGGTTTCTCTCTCCCTCCTTTTTTAGCCACCCTCCAATCCTCAGGAACTAGACCAGAATCTAAAGAGTTTTGAAAAATTATCACTAATGCGTCCACTATTTCTTGGACTACTTCCTTAAGCACTCTGGGATGCAGACCATCTGGCCCTGGGGATTTATCTGCCTTTAATCCCTTCAATTTACCTAACACCACTTCCCTACTAACATGTATTTCCCTCAGTTCCTCCATCTCACTGGACCCTCTGTCCCCTACTATTTCCGGAAGATTATTTATGTCCTCCTTAGTGCAGACAGAACCAAAGTAGTTATTCAATTGGTCCGCCATGTCCTTGCTCCCCATAATCAATTCACCTGTTTCTGTCTGTGGGGGACCTACATTTGTCTTAACCAATCTTTTTCTTTTCACGTATCTATAAAAGCTTTTACAGTCAGTTTTCATGTTTCCTGCCAATTTTCTCTCATAATCTTTTTTCCCTTTCCTAATTAAGCCCTTTGTCCTCCTCTGCTGGACTCTGAATTTCTCCCAGTCCTCAGGTGAGCCACTTTTTCTGGCTAATTTGTATGCTTCTTCTTTGGTATTGATACTATCCCTAATTTCCCTTGTCAGCCACAGGTGCACTACCTTCCCTGATTTATTCTTTTGCCAAACTGGGATGAACAATTGTTGTAGTTCATCCATGCGATCTTTAAATGCTTGCCATTGCATATCCACCGTCAACCCTTTAAGTGTCATTTGCCAGTCTATCTTAGCTAATTCACGTCTCATACCTTCAAAGTTACCCTTCTTTAAGTTCAGAACCTTTGTTTCTGAATTAACTATGTCACTCTCCATCTTAATGAAGAATTCCACCATATTATGGTCGCTTTTACCCAAGGGGCCTCTCACGACAAGATTGCTAATTAACCCTTCCTCATTGCGCAATACCCAGTCTAGAATAGCCTGCTCTCTAGTTGGTTCTTCGACATGTTGGTTCAAAAAACCATCCTGCATACATTTCAAGAAATCCTCTTCCTTAGCATCCTTACCAATTTAGTTCACCCAATCTATATGTAGATTGAAGTCACCCATTATAACTGCTGTTCCCTTATTGCACGCATTTCTAATTTCCTGATTAATATCATCCCCAACCTCACTACTACTGTTAGGTGGCCTGTACACAACTCCCACCCGCGTTTTCTGCCCCTTAGTGTTATGCAGCTCTACCCATATCGATTCCACATCCTCCTGGCTAATGTCCTTCCTTCTCTTGTGTTAATCTCCTCTCTAACCAGCAATGCTACCCCACCTCCTTTTCTTTCATGTCTATCCCTCCTGAATACTGATTATCCCTGAATGTTGAGCTCCCATCCTTGGTCACCCTGGAGCCATGTCTCTGTGATCCCAACTATATCATATTCATTAATAACAATCTGCACTTTTAATTCATCCACCTTGTTAGGAATGCTTTTTGCATTGACGCACAAAGCCTTCAGGCTCGCTTTTACAACACTCCTAGCCCTTATACAATTATGTTGAAAAGTGGCCCTTTTTGATTTTTGCCCTGGATTTGCCGGCCTGCCACTTTTACTTTTCACCTTACTACTTTTTGCTTCTACCCTCATTTTACACCCCTCTGTCTCTCTGCACTTGTTCCCATCTCTCTGTTGTGAACTAACCTCCTCTCTCCTAGTCCCTTTAATTGGATTCCCACCCCCCAACCATTCTAGTTTAAAGTCACCTCAGTAGCCCTCACAAATCTCCCCGTCAGGATATTGGTCCCCCTAGGATTCAAGTGTAACCCATCCTTTTTTATAGGTCACACCTGTGCCAAAAGAGGTCCCAATGATCCAAAAACTTGAATCCCTGTCCCCTGCTCCAATCCCTCAGCCACACATTTATCCTCCACCTCATTGCATTCCTACTCTCACTGTTGCATGGCACAGGCAGTAATCCCGAGATTACTACCTTTGCGGTCCTTTTTCTCAACTCCCTTCCTAACTCCCTATATTCTCCCTTCAGGACCTCTTCCCTTTTCCTACCTACGTCATTGGTACCTATATGTACCACGACCTCTGGCTCCTCACCCTCCCACTTCAGGATATCTTGGACGTGATCAGAAATACCCCAGACCCTGGCACCAGAGGGGCAAACTACCATCCGGGTCTCTGGACTGCGTCCACAGAATCGCCTATCTGACCCCCTTACTATCGAGTCCCCTATTACAACTGCCCTCCCCTTTCCTTTCCTTACCCTTCTGAGCTACAGGGCAAGAGCGCTATCAACTTTGTCAGAATGCACATAAATTTTCTTCCACTACACAATCAAGACAGGCTCAAATTTTGCTTTACAAGTAATAGTGAGGCTAATTGTGCAGCAATAAATGTGAAAGTTGAGATAATGTCATTTAATTTTTACCATAAGATGTTCCGCATTTGTACCTCAATAATAGCTTCAACATCCATTTAAAAGCATGAAGTTACCCACATCCACTACAATATTAACATTTTAATTCCACATCCCATTCCCATTCTGATATGTCTATCCACGGCCTCCTCTACCGTAAAGATGAAGCCACACTCCGGTTGGAGGAACAATACCTTATATTCCGTCTGGGTAGCCTCCAACCTGATGGCATGAACATTGACTTCTCTAACTTCCGCTAATGCCCCACCTCCCCCTCGTACCCCATCCATTATTTATTTTTATACACACATTCTTTCTCTCACTCTCCTTTTTCTCCCTCTGTCCCTCTGACTATACCCCTTGCCCATCCTCTGGGTTCCCCCCCCCCCCACTTGTCTTTCTCCCTGGGCCTCCTGTCCCATGATCCTCTCATATCCCCTTTGCCAATCACCTGTCCAGCTCTTGGCTCCATCCCTCCCCCTCCTGTCTTCTCCTATCATTTGGGATCTCCCCCTCCCCCTCCCACTTTCAAATCTCTTACTAACTCTTCCTTCAGTTAGTCCTGACGAAGGGTCTCGGCCTGAAACGTCGACTGTACCTCTTCCTAGAGATGCTGCCTGGCCTGCTGCATTCACCAGCAACTTTGATGTGTGTTGCTGATATTAACCTCCATGCAGGTTAGGTAGGAATGGGGGGTAAACAAATTCCGCAGTGTTTGCAGAAATTTACTCAAATAGTTTGCTTTCCTCAAAAGCATCAGAGATTAAATGAATATGTACTGCTTCCATCTTTAAACTGTTCTTCTGTTAACTAGTAGAGCTTAAAAACATTAGAAGGTGATGAAATAATAACCACTATACTGAAGCATAGTGCTATGTCAGTTTAGGATAAATATTAAGGTGGTATCCTCAACCAATCCTTTGTTCATTGTTCTGCTAATCTGTTATTAAAAGGTATTATATACCACTTAGCCTATATATAGATGTAACCTAGATGTCTGCTGGATACAGGAGAACTCCTGAATTTATAATAGATGGGTCCTGTTTTCACCTCATAAACTATCTTGTACACTATTTTACGACTGTGTATGTTTATTGTTCTGTATTGGGTCCTCTGCCTGGTCTGAAATTCAAGCTGTATATATGGTTCCCTTCTCTTGCCTTTGATAATTCTTGAGTTTATACTCTATTAACTCTTGTATTTCCAGTTCAGGAAATTTCATCCTTCAAGGAGGAAGAAAATGCTTCTTATACTTCTAGTGGATGCCAAATGCGTCTGTTTAGACAGGGTTCTTAAAAATTCTTTCCAGCCACTAAGTTTATTAGTTTGATACAGAGTATTCTTCTTGTTCTGCTCAGGCTATATTCCCTTTGCCAATGCTATGTTTAACTGTGCTTTTGTGGGCAGAGATTCCCCTTATGTAGTTAGCAGCATGTGACAATAAAGCTGTTTACATTTGTGTTACTAGACTTATTTGAGTTTGTTACAATAATACAGGATTCTGTAAGGTGATATAGAAATTTGAGAAAGAGCATCTCACATCAAATATTTTTGATCAAATTTAGCTCTGTAGGATTTAGCCCCCAAACAACTCCCCTCCCCCCACCCCATTACTAGCAGTGAATTTATTGGGTTACAATAGATGCTTGCTGGCAAACTGACACAAAATGTAAATCAAAAAACTGCAGATACTGTATATCTGAAATTATAAATAAAAATGTTGGTGTCTGCACTGTGCAGGTGTGACGTTAACCTTGCTGGTGTAAATCATTTTAACTCTCAGAACGCTCACACACTTTCACTCTGGAGTTGGAACTCCACCCAATCAGTAAAAGACAGAGGCCTGCCATTGAAGACAAAAACAAACTGCGCTTCTCAGCAGTTTTTGGAGTTTGAACTGCACCCAATCAGTCAAAGAGAGCAAAAGGAGAAAAGGCAACCTCACATGGGTCCGTGACTGAAGGTGAAAAAAGCAGCACTTTGTGGCAGCTTTCTGGGTTCACAAATAGATTCATTAGCAAAGGAGATTAAAAATAAGGCAGGTGCAAGCAGAGCAGCTATTCTTGGAGCAGCTATTGTGAGAGTGGGGAGGCTTTAGTTTTGGTGAGATCGGGCTTGGGTGAGGTAACTATCTAGAAAGACTCTTCTTCTTCTGTATTCTTTATTCCTCCTCGGTTAGGGCACAACTGTGCAGTGAAAATTGCTCCAGGGGCTGTGTCGTGTCCTTTGTGTGTGAATTCTGGGAGACCTCCAGCTTCCAGGATAACCAGATCTGCACCAGGTTCTTCTCAGAGAACTAGAGCTGCAGCTTGATGATCTTCATCTCATTCAGGAGACTGAGGAAGTGATAGATAGGAGCTACAGGGAGGTAGTCACCCCGAGGCTGCAGGAGGTAGGTAACTGTGTGACTGACAGGAGAAAGGGAAATGGGCAGCCAGTACAGAATACACCTGTGGGTTCTTCCCTCAATAATAAGTACACCGTTTTGGATTCTGTTGAGGGAGACGATTTACCAGGGGGAGCCACAGTAGCTGCATCTCTGGCTCTGAATCTGGTGCTGTGGCTCTGAAGAGAAGGGAGGAGAAGAGGACTGCAGTAGTGATAGGAGACTCTATAGTTAGAAGAATAGAGACCAGATTCTGTAGACACGATCGAGACACCTAGAGGTGCCAGGGTAAGGGATGTCTCAGATCGGGTCCACAGCATTCAAAAGGACGAGGGTGAGCAGAGACAAGTCTTGGTACATATTGGCGCCAATGACATAGGTAGAAAAGGTGAGGAGGTCCTGAAGAGTGATTTTTGGGAGCGAGTAGAAATAGGAAAAACAGGAACTCCACGATAGTAACTCTAGGCTGCAGCCTGTGCCAAGTGCCAGTGAGAGTAAGAATAGGAGTACCTGGAAGATAAATGTGTGGCTGAAGGACTGGTGCAGGGGGCAGGAGCCAACAGTATGGGAACTGGAATTTACAAGGATAATGCCTGAGTAATATGGAAAGATTGAATAGGTTAGGACTTTATTCCTTGGAACCTGGAAGACTGAGAGGAGATTTGATAGAGGAATACAAAATTATAACCATATAACCATATAACAATTACAGCACGGAAATCGGCCCTTCTAGTCCATGTCGTATAGATAGGGTAAATGCAAGTAGGTTATTTCCATTGTGGTTAGATGGGACTACAACTAGAGGTCATGAGCTAAGGGTGAAAGATGAAATGTTTAAGGGAACATGGGGATAAACGTCTTCACTCTGAGGGTCATAAGAGTGTAAGAGTGCCACTGCAAGTGGTGTATGTAGCTCAATTTCAGCTTTTAAGAGAACTTTGCACAGTCACAGGGATGGTAGGGGTATGGAAGGCTATGGTCCAGACGCAGGCCAATGGGAGTATGCAGTTTAAATAGTTCAGCTCAAACTAGATGGACCAAAGGGCCTGTTTCTGTGCTGTACTTTTCTGTGAGACTATGATAGAGAACTGGCCAAAGGGGACACTAGCAGAATTAATGGCAGAGCAGCAATGCCTGGAGTTTCCGAGAGCAATTTGGAAGGTGCAGGATCGATACGTCCCAAAGAAGAAATATTCTAAAGGCAGGATAGAACATAGAACATAGAACATAGAATAGTACAGCACAGTACAGTACAGGCCCTTCAGCCCACAATGTTGTGCCGACCCTCAAACCCTGCCTTCCATATAAGCCCTCATTCCACGCACCAACCACTCTCTGAGTAAAAAAACCTTCCTCTAATATCCCCCTTGAACTTCCCACCCCTTACCTTAAAGCCATGTCCTCTTGTATTGAGCAGTGGTGCCCTGGGTAAGAGGCACTGGCTATCCACTCTATCTATTCCTCTTATTATCTTGTACACCTCTATCATGTCTCCTCTCATCCTCCTTCTCTCCAAAGAGTAAAGCCCTAGCTCCCTTAATCTCTGATCATAATGCATACTCTCTGAACCAGGCAGCATCCTGGTAAATCTCCTCTGTACTCTTTCCAATGCTTCCACATCCTTCCTATAGTGAGGCGACCAGAACTGAACACAGTACTCCAAGTGTGGCCTAACCAGAGTTTTATAGAGCTGCATCGCAACTCTTAAACTCTATCCCTCGACTTATGAAAGCTAACACCCCATAAGCTTTCTTAACTACCCTATCCACCCGTGAGGCAACTTTCAGGGATCTGTGGACATGTACCCCCAGATCCCTCTGCTCCTCCACACTACCAAGTATCCTGCCATTTACTTTGTACTCTGCCTTGGAGTTTGTCCTTCCAAAGTGTACCAACTGTAGCTGACAAGGGGAGTTAAAGCTAACATTAAGGCAAAGAGTGGGCATATAACAGAGCAAAAATTAGTGGGAAATTAGAGGATCGGGAGGCTTTTAAAAACCAACAGAAGACAACTAAAAAAGTCATAAAAAGGGAAAAGATGGAATATGAAGGTAAGCTAGCCAATAATATTAAAAAGGATATAAATAGTAAAAGAGAGGTGAGTGTAGATAGCAGGCTGCTGGAAAATGATGCTGGAAGGGTATTAATGGGGGACAAGGAAATGACAGACAAACTGAGTAAGTATTTTGCATCAAACAAGAGAAAATCTGCAGATGCTGGAAATCTAAGCAACACACACAAAATGTATTTTGCATATTTCAAATATTTTGCGTAAGTCTTCACGGTGGAAGAAACTAGCTGTATGCCAGAAGTTTGAGAGTGTCAGGGAGCAGAAGTAACTGAAGTTGTCATTACTAGGGAGTAGGTGCTTAGGAAATTGAAAAGTCTAAAGGTAGAGAAATCACCTAGACCAAATGGTCTAGGCCCAGGGTTCTGAAAGAGAGAGCTGAGATTGTGGAGGCATTAGTAATAATCTTTCAAGAATCGATAAACTCTGGCATGGTTCTGGAGGAATGGAAAATTGCAAATGTCACTCCATTCATCAAGAAGAGAGTGAGGCAGAAGAAAAGAAATTATAGACCAGTTAGTCTAATCTCAGTGGCTGGGAAGATGTTGGAGTCGATTGTTAGGGATGTGGTTTTGGGGTTCTTGGAGGCCAATGATAAAATAGGCCAAAGTCAACATGGTTTCCTGAAGGGAAGTTCTTGTCTGACAAATCTGTTGGAATTCTTTGAAGAACTAACAAGCTGAATAGACAAAGGAGCATCAGTGGATGGTTTGTAATTGGATTTTCAGAAAGCCTTTGACAAAGTGTGCTATATGAGGTTACTTAACTAGTTAAGAGCCCATGATATTATAGGAAAGGTATTAGCATTGATAGAATATTGGCTGATTGGCAGGAGACAAAGAGTGGGAATAAAGGGAGCCTTTTCTGGTTGTCTGCCAGTGACTAGTGATATTTCACAGGGATCTGTGTTGGGCAGCTTCTTTTTCTGTTATGTGTCAATGATTTGGATGATGGAATTGATAGCTTTGTGGCCAAATTTGCAGATGACACAAAGATAGGTGGAGGGGCTGGTAATGTTGAGAAAGCAGAGAGGCTGCAGGACTTAGACCAATTAGGAGAATGGGAAAAGAAGTGGTAGATGGAAAACAGTGTTCTGATGTGTATAGTCATACTCTTTAGTCAAAGAAATAAAAGGGGAGACTATTTTCTAAATAGAGAGAAAATTCAAAAATCTGACATGCAAAGGGACTTTGGAGTCCTTGTGCAGGATTTCCAAAAGTTTAACATGTAAATTGAGTCAGTGGTGAGGAAGGCAAATGCAATGTAGCATTCATTTTGAGAGGAAAAGTATACAAAAGCAAGGATGCAGTGTTGAGGCTTTATAAGGCACGAGTGAGTCTTCATGCAGTATTGTGAGCAGTTTCTGAAGAATGAGGGAGATAACATGGAAACCTATTGAATTTTGAAAGACCTTTTGATAGAGTGGATGTGGAGAGGATGGCGGGGGAGTCTATGACTAGAGGACACACCTTCAGTATAGAGCAACGTCCATTTAGAACGGAGGTGAGGAAGAATTTCTTAGCCGGGGAGTGGAGAATCTGTGGAATTAATTGCCACAGGTGACTGTGGAGGCCAAGTCATTGGGTATACTTAAAGCAGAGGATAATAGATTATTGATTAGTCAGGACATGGAGGGTCATGGAGAGAAAGCAGGAGATTAGGGCTGAAATGGAAATGGAGCAGCCATGATGAAATGGCGGAGCAGACTCAATGGGCCAAATGCTTCAAGTTGCTCCTATATATTATGGTCTCACATATCTGCCTGTGATTTCTTGCACTATCATAATGAGACCTAAACAAGCCTAAGAGATAGCATCTCGCATTTCATCTAGACATATTGTAACCTCCAGTACAAAATACTGAATGTTCCTAATTTATGCTCTCCTTTGATTGCTTTCTCACCATTAGCTACATCCATTAACCCAACAGCTGAATGAACTTTGCAATTATTCCCATGGCAACCCTAGCTCATCCCAACAGATGTATCCCCTTTCTCCTATCCATCTTTCCCTCCACCTTCAATGCAACTTTGTTTCTCTTTCCCAGTCTCAGAAAGGGCCTCAGCCTGAAACCGTGACTCCTTTCACAGGTGCTCCCTGATCTGTTGCATACTTCTAGGATTTTATATTTATTTGCTACAAAGTGCCCGCAGTTCACTGATTTTTTTTTCTCTGATAACTATCTTTTTATCTTCTTATGTGTTTCCTGTTATGGAGTTTCTATTTTGGAAAGGCCACTATGAGTTCTCCACTGGTAATACAACAAACATTATGCAGCTTTTCAAGGAAGTTAAAAAGAAGAATACTGGGACATTAGATAGCTTATTACATGGAACAGGAGCCAACCATCTCAGGGTTTACAAATCAACAGGCTTCTACTTTCGTTTGAATGAGGAGAAGGAACCATGAATGAAATACACGACAATTTATATATAATCCATAGAATGAGGTGGAAGAGTTCCTCCAACACTGTGTGTGTGTGTGTTGCTCAAGATTTCCAGTATCTCCAGAATCTCTTCTGTAAATCTCAAAGGCATCTGTCGTAAGCACTATCTCTTCTACGGGCTGATTCATCACAACAGATGTGCAATGTTTGAGGGTGTTGTGGAAATGTTCAGATATAGTAGTGTTTTAAAAATCAGCATAGCCATGTGATTGTGTAGTGGACATTCCTCTGGTAATGTGCAATGGCACAGGGACAGGGATTAATCCATGTGCCAACAGATACTTGAAGAAATCACTTTCTGTAACCTGATCCATATCTTGCTAATAGAATGACTATGGAAGAAGCACCAAGTATCCAGAGAACTACTAGGTTTGTGTCATTCACTGCAGTTCAGCACAGAGGTGCAAGAGCTATGATATCTTGATCTCAAGACTGATCAACAGAGGAGAAATACTTCATGACATTGAACCTATAATACATCCATTTACCTCTTCAACTTTGCCCTACCAACCACACTCTACATGTACTTCATATTACGTATGTTTCCTTTCTGTCTAAAGCACCTAGATGTTATTAACTTACCAGTCTAATTATTCTGTTTATCCTTCCGTGCATTTCCCCCGATCATTACACTGAACCACCCACATACAATACTTATTGAAAAGGTAACCTATTTTTCTGTACTTTTTTTAAACCTACTTCATCAAAAAGGGGACTTTTGTTTCATTAAGCTTCATTGTGGGAAATGAATAAATTCAGCCCACAAAATCCCCCATCTTTATGCACTTTGAGAACACAGGATTGCTCCATATTCTACTCTTATTAATCAAATTTCAAGCAGCAAACCACCACTTTCATCACTTCCTTCTTTTAAATGTTTTGTCAATATATTCCTTTTTGGTTGTTCAATTAGGCTCTGCATGGCATGAATATTCAGCTTTATCATTTATACATTGTGTATGTACCTCATAAAGTTGCCAGAGAACGTATACTTGTGGTGTTCTGCTGCTGTAGCCCACCAGCTTCAAGGTTCGATGTGTTATGTGTTCAGACGTGCTCTTACGCACGCCACTGTGTGGTTATTTGAGTTACTGTCACTTTCCTGTCAGCTTGTGCCATTCTGCTCTGACCTCTCTCATTCACAAAGCTATTTCGTCCACAGAACTGTCACTCACTGCATATTTTCTTTCTTTGCTTTTTGTACTATGCTCTGTAAACACTAGAGACTGTCGTGTGTGAAAATCCCCGGAGATCAGCAGCTTCTTGATTACTCAAACCACCCTGGCTGGCACCAACAGTCATTTCCATAGTCAAAGTCACTTAGATCACATTCCTTCATCATCTGATGTTTGGTGTGAAAGATAACTGAGCCTGTCAGCCACATCAGCATGTTTTTATGCAATGAGTTGCTACCACATGATTAGTTGATTAGATATTTGAATTAAAGAACATGTGTTCACTAATAAAGTGGCCACTGAGTGTACATGGCAGTCACCAGGATTCTGTGTAAACAGATCATTAAATTAATATTGTGTTCATGATGCTCTTTTATTCTTATTATAACACAAAAAGAAATAATTTGGTCATCTTGCTTCATGCTACCTCCTACTGTAATATAATGTTAAGAAGTTAGCATCTCGCAGGCCTCTTGTGACCCTGGCTATTTTGTAAGGGTCATAGCGGCTAAGACTTTGACAAAAAGCATAGAAGCACAAGTATTTCTCACAAGATAAGCTGAGTGGGTGATATTATTCTTGGTATGCGACCCTGTAACTTTAGTCCTTGCTTAAGGACAACTTGTACCATCGTTTGATTAACTGCTGTAAGAAACATAGCGCTTGCTAGATAAGCATTATAACGAATGCTTGTTTCAAGGGTGGAACGCTCTGAGGGGTAAGCCTCATAAGGGTAGTTAAGCTGTTACACGAACAATTTAAGGCTGATAAGTTAAACAATACTCATCTGTTCAGAAACTAAGGGGGTGAACCCACCTGTATCTACGTACATGACTGCATATGTATAAAAAGCACTGTATTTGCTTCAGAAGCCAGAGACCCCCGGAGCAGCCCAAGAGATTGCTTAAGGAGGATTCTCTCTGGTGACTTGCTAATAAAGAGTTAAAGTCACATTAAACATAGTACGTGGTGCCTTTGCTTCGGGTAGATCAAAAGAAGTTTACGACACTACCAGAACAATCAGAATCTAGAGCATGGCTAGAGATGTGTATCACTTGTATGACCTTGTGTATCCTGGACGTGCAAAATAATACAGCAATATCTATATTAGGACCTAATCAACTTCCAGGTGAGGCTCAGGTTCACATGTAGTTCCTCCAACCTTTCCTACTGCATTTGCTGTTCCCAGTAAGGCTTATTCTACATCAGCAAAACCAATTGCAGGCAGAGACTGTTTCACAGAACACCTATGTTCAGACCACAATGGCCATCCAGTTGCAGACCATTGAAAATCCCCTCCCCAGTGCCACACTGACCTGTCCATCTTGGCCTTCTCTACTGCCAGGATGAAGCCCAATGCAAACTGTAGGAGCAACACCTTATATGCTGCCTGGGCAGTCTACTGTGCTATCCAACGGCATGAATATTAAGTTTTCCAATTTTAGATATGCACCCCTCTCACTTTTCTCTTCCTTCACCCTCTCCTTCCTATCCTCTGGCCCTCCCATTTTTGTCCTCTTTTCCATTTGTCCCACTTCTCCCATCTTTGCCCCTCCCCCTTCCTGACTACACCCACCCATTTGACACATAGGATTTTCCCCTATCACCCAGCCTTCGGGTTCCAACTGTGGTTCACCTCTCCTCATTCTCACTTCTTTACTCATCTGAATCCAACTCTGGTAGTGCTCTGTGTCACTATTTATTCACCTCCAGCAACCATCTTCTATTTTTCCACACTCTTTCTTCACCTTGCTCCATATTTTTTCCTCTTTCTTTATCTGCCTCCAAATATCATTCACCTGCCACAATTTTCCAACTCCATTCTCACTCAACCTTCTCAATCCAGCAATCACCCTGATATCCCTTCTTTGCACCCCCTTTCTCCTCTTTATGCTGGCCATCTCCTCACTCTCAGTACTGATTCAGGGCCCCGACCTGAAACATCAGCAATTTCTTTCCTCCTACTGATGCTACTCAGTCTACTGAGTTACTCCAGCAGTAGTTTGTTGTCCCAGATGTCTCTTTGTATCCAATATTCAGTTCAAGCAAAGACAAAAAGTGGATACAGAAATGGTGAACATGGAGACCCTGGAAATCTTCTGTCATTTTGTGTCTGTTACTATAGAAATGGTAAGTAACCATGGTGGAAAAGGTGCTGACTAATGAACTTAAAATTATGCAGCCCTAGATATAGAATTGTTTTAAGTACAAAGGAAACATCAGTTATTTGAGATAATCTTTCCAGAACATTGATGAAACTAACTACCTCATAATACTAGTATGAAGTTCTGAATATAGCCTGTATAATTCCCAATGTAGACTTTAAATAAACATAAATTTTAAAAAGTGTTTTGGTATTTTTTGTGCATAAGTTTTGTTATAAGTAAACCTAATTGTTACTAAGAAGGAGACAGTAAACTCCAAATGCTAAAATCTGAAGCATTAAAAAACTGCTGGAGAGACATTGTCTAGTCTGGAGGAAGACCTCCACTCCAAACACTGACTCACCATTTCTCTCCACAGAAACTGCCTGACTTGATACGTTCTTCCAGCACATATTTTTATCTTGTTTTTTTTTGCACAATTTGTCGATCTGAACCATCTAGAATAAAAATACTACTGAAATATTGAAAATAGTTAGGGAGACCTTATAATTTTGAAATGACTAAGTCCAAAGATGGTTATGAAAGCCTTTTGCAATAATTAAGTTGTTATTTTACTGTTTTATTTTGCTTCCATAAGATATGGAGGACCTAACACATATTTTTCATTATTTAACTTTCTTTCACTGAATGCCCTTACATTATGTAACTTCGTTACGACTGGGAAAAACTTCAAAGGGGAAAAAATGAGTGGTTATGCCATTCTTCATTGTGGAAAAAAACACAAGTTATGCAGATGCCAGTCTCGGAAATACCGCGGGCAAAGTTTGCGGTTTGTGGAGAGCCCACGTTGCGTTGAAGAAAAATGGGTGGCACTGGACAACCCGGAGACAAGCTCGGGCTCCAGCGCCACGAAGCCGCAGCCAACCAAGCGCGAGATCCCTGGTCCCGGCTTGCGAAAGGAAAAGCGCAGTGGCTGACGTACCGGAAAGAAACTTTCGAAATCTCTGTTCATCTCGGCGATGGTCCTGGGCTGCCGGGGTCTGGTTAGTTCTTGCAGAGGCAGCAGTTCCGACTGAGCACGGTAAGTGTAGATTTCGGGCTCGAAACTATTGGCCGAAATTTCTGGGGAAGTTGAGGTATTAATGGCACCGTCTCAGGATACGGATTGGGAACGGGAGGGGTTTCTGAAAGAGAAGGAAAAAAAAATCAGGAATGGTAGTTTAGTTTGGCGCTTTTCACTGTAAATATTTTAAAAGTTGAGAAACTCCGGTGGTCCTGAGGTGTCTGAACCCCGCCAGGGTTCTGTCACCCGGCGGGGTGGTATCAGTAAGGTATATATGGTTATGTATGTGCTCGCCCTTCTACTTCCAGTTAATTTCTGCTCACAATAGATGGGCCGTGCCGTCCCGGTCAACGCCGGCTCATGTTCAGCTACAATGTGGATCACTAATAATTACATCAGTAATGGAGAAGTGCAAGCAAAGCTGTCATTCCAGATCCTCTGTATCCACGGATCCCTAGGAGTTAAACCGATTGTTGCATTTTTAAGGAAGCGTTGAGAGCACTCTTGGTATGTGATAGCAATTACCACGATGAAGTTTGAAGTGTTTGACTCTTGAAATCTAGCGTCAGGTATGTGAGAACTGTGAGTCATAACGCTTCTGCCCGGGTCATGCTTTGAGATGATACTGGTACACTTGATATGCCCAGGGACGTGGAGAATATTGGCTCACAGCTTAGCTGGCACTTCTCCATTACATTGATTTGACCCAATTGCCAGTGTGTGCGGGAGAGTGAGAGTGACTACAACCCTATGTGTCTGGAGAGTGCTGGTTAAGTGGTTTTGATCTTCCAAGACACCTTTCGTCAAATGCCAAGGCTCTAAAAGTTAAGCGGAGGAGATGATAAATTTCATTATTTACTTTTGCCTTCAAGGAGTTTTGGCTCTTGAGAAATGGTAAGTGCTCCATACCTTACAGGATTACAGGATATTGTCCTGGATCTTTATTGCAAGAGTGCTGTTCACCCCAGCAGAGACCACTAGTCATACAGAAATGTCCATTTTGTTCATGTTCATCTGCTGCGTTTAGAAGGAGCTGTGTTGTTTTAAGATTCCTCGATCAAACATTGAATGGGGAAGAAATGTGATATAAGTGACTTTGACCATGAAATGATTGTTAGTGTCAGATTATTGGGGTGGTGTCAGTAACTCAGAAACTGAAGATCTCTTAGGATTTTCATGCACAACAGTCTCTAGAGTTTACAGAGAATGGTGCAAAACATACAAAAAAAAATCCAGTGAGTGGTAGTTCTGAGGATGAAAACACCTTTTTAATGAGAGAGCTCAGGGGAGAATGGGCAGACTGGTTCAAGCTGACGGGAAGGTGACAGTAAGTCAAATAACCATGCACAACAGTGGTGTGCAGAAGAGCATCTCAGAATGCACAACATATTGAACCTTGAAGTGGATGGGCTACAGCAGCAGGAGACCACAAATATACACTCAATGGCTGCTTTATTAGGTACAGGACATACTCAAATAAAGTGGCCACTGAGAGCAACACACATCAAAGTTGCTGGTGAACGCAGCAGGGCAGGCAGCATCTCTAGGAAGAGGTACAGTTGACGTTTCAGGCCGAGACCCTTCGTCAGGACTAACTGAAGGAAGAGTGAGTAAGGGATTTGAAAGTTGGAGGGGGAGGGGGAGATCCAAAATGATAGGAGAAGACAGGAGGGGGAGGGATGGAGCCAAGAGCTGGACAGGTGATAGGCAAAAGGGGATACGAGAGGATCATGGGACAGGAGATCCGGGAAGAAAGACAAGGGGGGGGGACCCAGAGGATGGGCAAGAGGTATATTCAGAGGGACAGAGGGAGAAAAAGGAGAGTGAGAGAAAGAATGTGTGCATAAAAATAAGTAACAGATGGGGTACGAGGGGGAGGTGGGGCCTAGCGGAAGTTAGAGAAGTCGATGTTCATGCCATCAGGTTGGAGGCTACCCAGACGGAATATAAGGTGTTGTTCCTCCAACCTGAGTGTGGCTTCATCTTTAAAGTAGAGGAGGCCGTGGATAGACATGTCAGAATGGGAATGGGATGTGGAATTAAAATGTGTGGCCACTGGGAGATCCTGCTTTCTCTGGCGGACAGAGCGTAGATGTTCAGCAAAGCGGTCTCCCAGTCTGCGTCGGGTCTCGCCAATATATAAAAGGCCACATCGGGAGCACCGGACGCAGTATATCACCCCCGTCGACTCACAGGTGAAGTGTTGCCTCACCTGGAAGGACTGTTTGAGGCCCTGAATGGTGGTAAGGGAGGAAGTGTAAGGGCATGTGTAGCACTTGTTCCGCTTACACGGATAAGTGCCAGGAGGGAGATCAGTGGGGAGGGATGGGGGAGACGAATGGACAAGGGAGTTGTGTAGGGAGCGATCCCTGCGGAATGCAGGAGAGGGGGGGAGGGAAAGATGTGCTTAGTGGTGGGATCCCGTTGGAGGTGGCGGAAGTTACGGAGAATAATATGTTGGACCCAGAGGCTGGTGGGGTGGTAGGTGAGGACCAGGGGAACCCTATTCCTAGTGGGGTGGCGGGAGGATGGAGTGAGAGCAGATGTACGTGAAATGGGGGAGAGCAGAGTTGATAGTGGAGGAAGGGAAGCCCCTTTCTTTAAAAAATGAAGACATCTCCCTCGTCCTAGAATGAAAAGCCTCATCCTGAGAGCAGATGCGGCAGAGACGGAGGAATTGCGAGAAGGGGATGGCGTTTTTGCAAGAGACAGGGTGAGAAGAGGAATAGTTCAGATATCTGTGAGAGTCAGTAGGCTTATAGTAGACATCAGTGGATAAGCTGTCTCCAGAGACAGAGACAGAAAGATCTAGAAAGGGGAGGGAGGTGTCGGAAATGGACCAGGTAAACTTGAGGGCAGGGTGAAAGTTGGAGGCAAAGTTAATAAAGTCAACGAGTTCTGCATGCGTGCAGGAAGCAGCGCCAATGCAGTCGTCGATGTAGCGAAGGAAAAGTGGGGGACAGATACCAGAATAGGCATGGAACATAAATTGTTCCACAAACACAACAAAAAGGCAGGCATAGCTAGGACCCATACGGGTGCCCATAGCTACACCTTTAGTTTGGAGGAAGTGGGAGGAGCCAAAGGAGAAATTATTAAGAGTAAGGACTAATTCCGCTAGACGGAGCAGAGTGGTGGTAGAGGGGAACTGATTAGGTCTGGAATCCAAAAAGAAGCGTAGAGCTTTGAGACCTTCCTGATGGGGGATTCTGAGGCAACATCCTGCTGTATCTCTTCTGAGCTTTCCCTATTGATACCATGTCCTTTCTGTAGTATGATGACCAGAATTGTGCACAGTATTCTAAATGCAGTATAACCAATATTTTGTACAATTACAAAAATGTTAAACCATTTCTTTAGGGATGGCTGTAGTACACCTCTGAAGTTGCTGAATTTTTCTTTACGTCGACTGTAAGGAAAAGGAGAAGTCTGATGATATGATGGGAACTAGGCTGTAAAGGCCAGATTTGTGCCCTGGCAGAATGTGATGTTAACCCTATGTTGCCCAGTCTTTGTCTGAGTGCTGGAAATAGGTAGGTGAGCTGTACTATGTTTATTATAATCCATGGTATCAATGTGTTCTTTGATTCAGCAGAGTATTTATCATAAAATATTGTATGATTCTCTCACTATTATAAATATGGGACGATTATTTCTCGGCAAAAGATTAGTTTAGTGTTGAGTGATAATCTGCAAGACAAAGACTGCAGTTTCTCCTTCCATGTTGGTTGTAATATAACTACAAATTAAAATGATTTCAAGTGGACTACTGGCCTCCAACATTGAAAGACAAATGTGCTTTTTAAAAGATTTTTTGCCAGTTTTGGAATAAGAACACAGATAGAGACTTACGCCATTTAATCTATCAAGCCTCCTCTGTCATTCATTGGAAATATTGCTGATTTAGCTTTGTCTTGCCTGTTTATTCCCTGCGTACTTTAATACAAAGGGTTAACAGGAGTTTGTCAGTTCCAGATTTAAGATGAACAGTTCCAAATTTGGAATAGCTCCCTGATTTTATATAGACAATAGACAATAGGTGCAGGAGTAGGCCATTCGGCCCTTTGAGTCAGCACCACCATTCGCTATGATCATAGCTGATCATCCATAATCAGTACCCTGTTCCTGCCTTCTCCCCATATCCCTTGACTCCGCTATCTTTAAGAGCTCTATCTAAATCTTTCTTGAAAGCATCCAGAGAATTGGCCTCCACTGCCCTCTGAGGCAGAGCATTCCACAGATCCACAACTCCCTGGGTGAAAAGGTTTTTCCTCAACTCCGTTCTAAATGGCCTACCCCTTATTTTTAAACTGTTGCCGCTGGTTCTGGACTCCCCCAACATCGGGAACATGTTTGTATATGTTTCAATCAGATCCCCTCTCATCCTTCCAAATTCCAGTGTTTACAAGCCCAGTCGCTCGAATCTTTCAATATGTGACAGTCCCACTATCCTGGGAATTAACCTCGTGAACCTATGCTGCACTCCCTCAATAGCAAGCGTTTTCTTGCATGTATGGCAGACTAGACTTCCAGCCTCTGTTCTGGGGTCTGAGACTCCAAACAGCAAAAATAGTTTCTTTATTCTGTCAGTGCTCCTTCAACTTGACAAGATTGACCAGATGACCCTTTAAGCCTAAACATTCTGGGGAATACAATAGTAGTTTCCATAACTAACTCTGTAATGTAACCTTAAAATCCAAGCATAACTCTGTGTTTTATATTCTTCCTCATAATTCCACAACTATTGGATGGTATCCACTGTATATAAACGTATGAGTATTATAACTGTTTGATTATACACCCTTCTAGAAGACACATTTGTATGTGGTCTTGTATAATGTTGAACAAAAATGAACTGAAAAAGCAAGCGTGTTTATTATAAGCAACACACATAAAAATTGCTGGTGAACGCAGCAGGCATTAATTATAATTTGTAAGCATGGCAACTTCTGTTTCTTTGGAGTAAACAAGAAAGAAGTTCTCACAGGCAATTGGAATATAACCAAATGGGCAAGCTGCCAACATTAAAAACCAAATGTATGCCTTTGTGTTATGGCTGAGAAATTTTCTTTCTGCCTTATTTTCTTTCAAAGCATCAGAGGGTGGGGAGAGGGGGGAAGATAGACATGATATTACAAGTTAATAATCTTTTTTGTGATGTCATGTGGCCCGCAATTAAACATTACACAATAATGTTCTTTAGTTTATGTCTCATATTCCTAAAGAAAATAAGAGAACACTTGCGAGTCTACATTTAAGGCAATTAAAAAGTGAAGTGGAAACAATATGGTCTTGTTGCTGTTAAGTACAAGACTGTTTCCTTCCTGATATTCCTCCAGTATGTTCTTGTTTGCTGCGTCAACAAAACTTTAGCCATTGAAACAAGTCATAAGAACTGTCAAAATTTTGCAGAAGCTGTAGAATGGGCTAGCTTGGTTAATTTGCAGCTCTTGTTTTGTCCTCCTAGATTAGAGATTGGGGAATCCATCACCAGTTTTCAGGGATGTTTCTCTTTGCTATTCAGGATAGCAGGCAAGGAGCATGGCTATTGACTGGGCAGGCAAAAAGCAACATAGCCAAGAGGAAGTGGTTTTAATCTGTACTGTTACCCAAACAGGATACTAGCTATTTCAGGACACATGGGAAGCAGATGCTGGAATCTTGAGCAATAAAACAAATGAGTCCAGATAAAGAGACTCCCATATAAACTTTGACTGTCCATCTCACTCCACAGATGCTGTCTGACTCACCAATTTGATTTAAGGCTAGGAGAGAGTGAAATTGAGAACTGCCTTTTCAATTGATGAATCGTCTTGAGCTCCACCTATCTACTACTATCAGTATCCAGGGTTTATCAGGAAACAATAAAAAAAATCCAACCATTTTAATAAACTGTCTTCCCTCAATGGGATTACAATTTACCGAATTGCTAGATTTAGTAAATTGGTAGATCTGTTTACTAAATCAAGTAAATTACAGAAAACTGGTTCAACATCTTAATCATTCAACAGTTACAAATTTTAATATTTACTCTTGCATTTCTCCCAAATAGAGTCCACACTTTGGGAACTTATGGATATTAAGGGCTATGAGTTTTTAGAATTCTCTAATCTATGGAGTTTTGAGATGATAGAGTTTAGGCTTGTGCTTGATAGATTTTTTTTGACATGAAGATCTCAGAGGAGATGGGGATTAAGCAGGAAAGTTGGATTGAGTGAAGGACGAGCATAATCCAGTTAACAGATGCCAATTGCAGATCATGTATGACCTACGCCTGGTCATTTTCCTTACATTCTTAAACTGTTTGTGTTTTGCTGGACTTTCTGAGTATGCAGTTCTTAACAGAATAATGGCTGAAGAGAGTGATAGTGCTTGAACTAAATTGTGTTATCTTTTTGGGGTGTTTGATAACATAAATTGTTTGGATATACTGTAACTTTGACCATAAAAGCAGCACAATACCGACCTGGTACTGTACTTAAAAGAACCTTGTTCTTATAAATATAGTTTGTTGTATGAAGAGCGTTTGACTGCTCTGGGCCTGTATTCACTAGAGTTCAGAAGAATGAGGTGTCACCTCATTGAAACTAATCGATTGGTGAAAGGTTTCGATAGAGTGGATGTGGAGAGGATGTTTCCTGTGGGAGAGTCTAAGACCAGAGGACGCGGCCTTAGAATACAGATAAGGAATTTTTTTTAGCTAGAGAGTGGTGAGTATATGGAATTCTTTGCCACAGGCAGCTGCGGAGGCCAAGTCTTTATGTATATTTAAGGCAGTGGTTGATAGATTCTTGATTGGTCAGGGCATGAAGGGATATGGAGGGAAGGCAAGAGAATAGGACTGAGGGGAAAATTGAATCAGCCATGGTGAAATGGCGGAGCAGACTTGATGGGCCAAATGACTTAATTCTGCTCCCATACAGTAACATGCAAAAGTTTGAGCACCTCGGTCAAAATTTCTGTTACTGTGAATAGTTAAGTGAGTAGAAGATGAACTGATCTTCAAAAGTCATAAAGTTAAAGTTGAAACATTTTTTCAACATCTTAGGCAAGGTTAGTATATTATTTTCATTTTGTACAATTTTAGAGTGGAAAAAAAGGAAAGGAGCACCATGCAAAAGTTTGGGCACCCCAAGGGATTTGAGCTCTCAGATAACTTTTACCAAGGTCTCAGACCTTAATTAGCGTGTTAGGGCTATGGCTTGTTCACAGTCATCGTTAGGAAAGGCCAGGTGAAGCAAATTTCAAAGCTTTATAAATTTTGACCAGGGGTGCCCAAACTTTTACATGCCACTGTATCTTATGGTCTAGGTATGTAGTAGGAAATTGTTCCTATTTATGCATCCTGTGGCTTTTTTCCTGGCTGGTGGCCTTGTATGCTAAGTGATACTGGTGCAGGAGGTGGAGGAGCTGCCTTAGCTACCGAAACTGCAGTTCAGTCCTGACCACAAGTTGTGCATTTTGCATATTCTTCCAGTGGCCGTGTGGGTTTCCCCATATTAGTTTGGTTTCCTTCCACATGCTAAATATGTGATGGTTAGTAGATGAAATGCCTACTGTAAGTTACCCCCAGTGAGGCAGGGTGGTTTGAGAATTGGGTGTAGAGTTGATGGCTATGTATGATGGAATAGATTTCAGGAAAACAATGAAGGAATGGACTGATGGGATTGTTTTTTAAACTAGCATAATGGGAAGGCATCAGCCTATTGAGTGTATGTCACGAGAATAAATATGGGAAAGGAAAGTACATTAAAAATGAAAGTTTAATCCCACTTCAATTTCATATGACTGTCTTATATAAAGTGTTTCCAAAACATTAGTACAATCAGAAATATCTGTTAAAATCAAGATGGTTAGATGTATAGTTATCATTTCTGTAAAATATCATGTGAAAGGTAACCACCTCACAGATGGTGCAGATTTTGTGGTAATCATTGTGGTACTTGCTAACATTTACTTGGGCCAATAGTAGCTAGTAGTTTTTTGGCAGTAATTAGGATTTATCTCCTACATTTTTACACTTATTCAATGGTGTTCATAATTTATATACAGTATTTCAATTTTTGTAAATACTACATTGGAAAATAGAAGTTTATTAGTTCTATATTTCAATTGTTTTGTAATTATCAAACTGGCTCTATTGCAGAACTTTCAGGTCACTAAGAAGATAATAGTTTTAAGTGCTGCACCCACATATATATATATATAAATGGAAATTGCTCCTCCTTTGGATGCCTTTTGGTAGCAGTGGTATCTTCCGTTGCAGCTGCCTGATGGTTGTGGTGGTCCTACACTAGTTGCAAAGGGTTTGACTTTCTGTTGGTTGCATCAGTATCATATAGGCAGAATCACCACACAAACATCATAAAATTTTAAACAGAGAGGAGTTGTCCCAAAGCTACTTATCACAATCAATTTTTTATTAATTAATTCACTTGAATGAGATGGGTCAGCAACTGATCACTTCCAGATTTTGGATGATTCCACTGAATATGCAAGCTATAAAAATTTCTCAACTTGCATTAATTTTCTTCAGTACCACTCTTAAGTTTTTTGTTAAAGGCTCTTATGTAATTATTTTCCAAGTTAATTTGAATAATTTACATCAATGGGAGTATTAAATGATTTATTTGGTTATCTCAATTTACTTATAGTAGTCATTCTTAAGTGGGAAACTGGGTATCAGTATAAAAAGCCCATTTCCAGAGCCAGTAGCTTATCATTCTGTAATACATCAATCATAGATTTTTAGAGGCAACTGTTCTGCCTAATTTTTGGAGTATAATGCATACTTTAAATACAAAACCCAATTTATCCAGTACAATATTGATTATCCAGTGGATTCTGGTTAATTGGGCCATTAGTTAATTAGGACTGTCACTTATTTGGGACAACTCTTAAAGAACAAAAACTAAATTGAAAAATTAGTTGTTTAACAGAGGAAGGAGACAGCTTAATAGAGGAAGGAGATAGTTGCGAACAGTTTCTAAATAGTGTTGGTCATGTGAACTTGCATGGCTATAAGACTCTACATCGTGTTTAGAGTGATAAATTTTTAAAAAGTGCAAGTTGCATGTGTTTATGTTCAAAAAGCAATGAATTTTATCACTGATAGTTGACGAGAAATTATCAGTAAGGCCATTCAGAACTGTTTTGCTCGCTGCAGTTTCAAGCACTCAGGCTTGGAGATGCCAGAAACGGCCGTGAGTGAAAATGGAACTATTTCACAGCTTCAACAAGTTAGGAATTATGAAGGTATCAACCATCATCTTGAATGTTACAATGAAAATTAAGATTTGGGGGATGTAATTGTCTAAAATATTGTATGAAGGCTGACCATTATCTGCACTAGGTGTCTGCGCTGATTTTGTTCATTTACAGTCAATCAAAAGAACAGGGCAGATGAATTTCTCTGTCACTATTTATTAGTTTTATAGTACTGTGTAAGAATTGACAGTGTTCTAATTTGTTCTGTATTTCATTTAAATTCATCAATGGTTACTCAGTTAAATAGTAATTTTTATATACATTTTAACTATTTCCATTAAACTTTGTCTAATTGGGACAGCTGCTTAATTGGGTCAAAATGTACCAGTCCTGATGTGTCCCAATTAAGCAGAATCCAGTGTATTTGTACACAGTTTCCCACTGATATCCATAGTTGAAATGCTACAGCAAAATGTTAAATACCAAGATGGGAAGGCGTCTTTATTTTTCCATTTTTCCACAATTCTGTAGCATTCTTTCATTGAAGGAAGTATTTCGTTCAATAGGATACCACAACATTAACATAGCAGATAGGTTGCATACTCTTACCCGCTAGAGACCGAGCACATACTTTGCTCTTATACACCCTATCCTCGTTATATGTGAGGGATACGTTCCTCGAAGTTGACACATAATGTGAAATCACATAATGTGAATAATTATTTAAATGGAGAAAATAGGGATGCATTCCAGAGGGCTTCCTAAAAATGTTTTATCTGTAATTTATTCACATTTTTATACCAATATGACACAAAAGCTGTACTACAAGACAACATTTGTATTATATTTAATCAATTTAAGGTAATATTCAATGTAATAAATCATAGAAAGTTAACATCCTCTGGTGTACAGTACTCACCAACAGTGGCAGATTTGTTCACTCCGGGAGATGAGTGGTTGTTGTGGTGTTGGGCAGCTTTACACGGATAAGGTGGATGGTTGTGGTCGTCAGTTTACTATCAAGCACAACAAGGGGTGAAGGAAGACTCACAGAACTCTTAGAACTGCTGGCAGCAGAAGATTACTGCTATTTGCATAAAGTGGTGAGGGTTGTTTGCTTGGCAGCATTTTGTTTCTCAGCATAAATTTTCATGTAGGGAAGAAGGGTTGACGGCAGGGAACGACTGAAATGCTGACTGCATTCTAAACTTGGGTTCATGTCCATTGCCATTTGTGCCAAGTGTTCCGACTTCCACCATTCCCTCACCGTTGGTAAACTCCCGGGATTTTCAAAATCGTCTGTTGCTTGCAGCATCTGAGAGATAGTTTGCTGTAAAAAAAAATACGTACGCCTTGAATGTGGATCACACCAGTTGAGTGGTTGAATCAGTGATGTTGTGTTAGGCGGTGGGAAACGCACTGTTATGTTAGGATGAATGCTGTCCAAATGTTTAGGACGTGCTGGCGCATTGTCATGCAACAAAAGAACTTTAAAGGCAAGATTCTATTCCCAGCAGTAGCGTCCCAGAGCTGTGTTACTTTCAGCTGATGCCGCGCTGTTTATAATTTCCAACTTTCTTTCAAGTGTTAAAATGGTTCTCTGCCGCTCGGCTGATGGCGCAGGACATGACATCGGACGCTTAGGAGGCATAGTTAAATATTTCAAGCACAAAATCACTGCACCGTAGCTAAAACCGACAAAAGTTTAAGATCGCGCATCCACACCTTGCCAAAACCAATGTGAGAGTGGCGGGAATGAAATTGTGAGGCTCGCGCGCCTGACTTGTAATGGCGGGAAAGCAGTGCTTCTCGTCCCAACAGTGAGACTGTGAGGTGTGCGCACGTGACTTGTATTGGCGGGAAGGCAGTGCTGCTCACATATCTGTGCGTTTTGGACGCATATAATGAGACGTTGGTAGAAATAGGTCCTCACATAACTCTGAATCCGCATAGTCTGAAGACGCATATAACGAGGATAGAGTGTACTTTGTCTATGATGCAATCTGTTTAAAATTGATCTTTGGAGAATGAGAAAACTCAGTGCTGGGGGAAAGGAAGTCCATGTTTGTTTTGGCTCAAAAACCTATACATCATGCAAGCTTGATAAAGGAAACATTATAAAATTTAGCTCACTAAATGTGAATCAGTAACTGTGTCCATGTTAGGAAAAAAACCATATAGGTAATAAACTAAGGGAGATCAGATATGCTGGAGGAGTTCTCGTGCTTAGTCTGCATAATTGCATAATGTGGTAGTTATTTAACAGGAAAGCTGTGAGTAACCACGTTTGCATGAGTGGCTCCATTTCAGATTCCTCCAATGGAGATCCATTGATTTGGAAACATGAGCTGTAAGTACACGATCGTTCGGTCCAGACTTTTGCTTTGTCTTGCAGTAAACAGAAGTGTGTAGGTATGATGATGGTTGACAGTAGTTGCACAATGTTCATAGGTGGAGGGCTATACTGGCAAACCAAATCAATACTGGTGGCCACTCAAGTGAAAAATTGTTTATGTCATTCACATAATAACGAGACACACACATATCTAGCCATGTTTAAATGGCACAGGTGCTGGAATTTATAATGCCTTAGAATTCATTTGGTGACTAAGCAGTAGTATAGGATTATTACTTATGATTTGTTTGAAATTAGTTTTAGATTCAACCATCCAGAAGACTGAATTGTCATTTCAGTCTATGTCAAAACAATCCTGTCATTGACTTTACAACAGATAAAGTTTTATAAGTGCAATTAAATGCAAATTATTAGTGCAATATAAATTTTCCACTTTACACCTCAACATTTTTAGTTTTCAAATTTAATTTTTGTGTTATTGGTCAGTTCATCTATTGATCACACAAAAAGCTTTGCTTCCAATCTAGCTGCTGAAACTTGAAATGTGGTATGTAATTCAAGCTGTCCCCCACCCCAATCATCAACATATTTTTACAGCCCTCTAATAGGCTACTCATAAATTTGGACATTTAGAACTCATTTTATAAGTGTGTATTTATGTTAGATGTTTGTTAATGTTAAGTCTAAGACTGACAGAAATCCATCAACCAAAGTTACTAACGAATGTGGGGTGAGTCTTTAGAACTGGTTCAGACACAGTTTTACTGAATGACAGAATTAGTTTTGAGGTTGGACAACCTACTTCTGTTCTGATATTCTATATGAAAACAAACAATAAATTACAAGCACTGTAAAAATAGTGCATTTAAATAAAGGTACAAGGATATCAAAATCAATGTACTAAATTTAGTATCAAATCTTGGTACTAAGAAGAGTGTGGAATGTGTTATCAGAATTGTAACATTTACAGAAACTAATATTGACAATGATTCAGAACTTACAAATGTTATTTCTAATTTATGATATTTTTTATTTTGGAAATTTGATTTAATCTTAACATGAAATATTTAAATTTATGATGAATTAATATGCAAATTCAAGTTTTGCTCTCCAGAACTTGGTAGGTTGAGTATGGATTCAGTTTTTTTAAGAAACAGTCAATTCCAGTTAATTGGGCCATCATTTAATCAGGACAGCTACTTATTTGGGACAACTCAAAGAACAAAAACTAATTGAGAAAATAGCTGGGATTCCCTTTGTTTATTTGGGACACTATGCTACTTAATTGGGACAGGAGTCTGTTGTTGAACAGTTTCTAGCTAGTGTCAGTCACGTGCACTTGTGTGGCAAATAGAAACTACACCATGCTTAGAGTAGTTTTAAGTAATATCAGTTGTGTGTGATTATGTTCAAAAAACAATGATTTTTATCACTGATAGTTGGTTAGATATAAGCAGTAAGATAATTCTGAACTGTTTTACTCACTGCCATTTCAAGCATTCAGGCTTGGAGATGCCAGAAATGGCTGGGAGTGAAAATGAAATTATTTCACTACTTCGACAAGTTAGGAACTACAAAAGATTTGAAGGTGTCAACAATTATCTTCAGTGTTACAATGAAAATGAAGATTTGGAAGATGCAATTTTCAAAAGCATTGTGTGAAGGCAGTCCATTATCTACACTAGGTGTCCGCACTGATGGTGTTCATTTACAGTCACATGGCATCGTACACTAAATGAATTCCTCTGTCGATAAATATTAGGAACCAATGCACAGTTTTACAATACTATTGTAATATTGATAATGTTCTAATTTGTTCTGCATTTCATTTAAATACATAATTTGTTACTGAAATAAATGGTACCTTGTCTTTTTATACCTTTTTAACTATTTCCATGAAACGTTGGCTAATTGGAGCAGCTGCTTAATTGGTCCAGGATGTACTGGTCCTGATATGTTCCAGTTAGCCAGAATCCACTGTATTTAGAAGAATTTAAAGCAAATGGGAAGATCTATTTCTGCTGGATAGAGCATCTGGATGATAAGCCATAACATAAAAACAAGAGTCTTGTCCTTCAGGAATAGGTTAAGAAACATCTCTGCACACGAAGGATGATAGACTTTTGGAACAGCTCTACAGGGCTATTTATGCTTTAGTCATTAATTTTGTATGTCTTATTGTTAGATTTTTGTTAAGCTAAGGAACTGTGCTATGAAATAGGGCAGATAAAGGCAGTTTTGTGATTGCAAGATCCTAAAGTTGATAATATAGAATACTGCAAGTCTGGTTCATTGGTGAGACCACAGACTGGGGGAGATACGTGGCCTCGGTTATTTTGCTAACCAGCTTCTCGTGTCATAGAGTCACCTGTTACACCCATCCAGGAGAGGAGGTGCTTGAGGTAGAGTGGGAGAAAACAGAGCATTGCAGGTGTGCTAGAATCCATGCTGGGTTGGGGGTTACCCCCTGCAGGCTTGCTGTCCCTTAGGTGCTGCTCTCCAGTATTTGCTCGGCTGGGCTTCCCATGTCTATGGCTGAGTGAGTGTGAGATGAGAAACTGCTGCATACTTGTTGTGGCAGGAAACTGGCTCCAGGAGAACATCTTATGCTCTATCAATCTTCAGGCCATGGTACTTAGCGATTTCTGCTAATATTATTTTGTGACTGTATGTGCTATTGTGACTAATTATGTGCTGTGTGTGATTGTATGTACTGTGTTATGAAAAATAGAGACCTGGTCAAGATGGTGCCTGCATAAATCACTCCCTTGGTTGACATCTTCTGGATAGATCATGAAACCATCTTTTTCACTTCTTTTATGTCTTTTACCTTTATTTCTTATCTTGATGTGATTCTGGAACTGTTGGAGCCTGTGTTTTGCTGTTTGGAGATCGTTAGGGTGCCTTAGCGCTGTGCAGTCTCTGAGAGAATTCCGGGAGGCAGAGGCAGTGTGCCAGAACCTTGCGGTGGGCAGGCTGCTGGTGGGGGGGGGGGGGGGGTGCAAGCTGATGTTTGACTCCATTTCACCAATTAAATCTCCCATTGTTTGCCAATTAAAGTGGTGAGGGATATTGAGACGTCGAAGCGAGTGCAGAGGGTGGGCGCCGGCTGCCTGCCTTTTGATCAGTTTCTCTATACTGTAGAGAGGAGGGCCTGCTGCTGCACCTGGAGAGTGTTGCCCACGTTTTTTTCTGCATTTTGGATGTGGACTTTGGACTACAGAATCTTCTTTTTCAATCTTTTAGTTTTTATATTCTGTGTATTTCATGATCTTCTCAGTTTTTTTGGCAGGGGGATTTGGGGGTCGATGTGCTTGATCCGTTTTGTTGTTTTTTTTGTGTGGAAGGAGGGAATTGGGTTTGATGTGCCTGTTCCATTTTTGTTTGTATTTTTTTTCAGGGAGGTGGGATTTGGGAATTGATGATCGTGCATTTCTTTTCTTTCTTGGTTTTGTGGCTACCCTTGGAACTGATGAATTTCAGAGTTATATACTTTGACGATAAATAAATGCTTGAACCTTTTAACCTTTGTTTTGTACCTTGGCCTGGAGGAATACTGTTTTGCTTAGTTGTATACAAGTGTATAGTTAAACGCCAACTAAACTTGAACTTGTATGGTTACAGATCAGCCAGGCGGGGGGAAACAGGCTCAAGGAGCCAAATGACCTACTTGTATTCTTATGTTCCATTGCTTAACTGATATTACAAATGACCTACATTTTTGAAAGCTTGTATAGTGACTGGAAAGCAGAATGGAAATGAAGAGGTGCAAAAGAAGTAATTCGTTTTTATGATCTTGCCCTGTTACCACAGAATTTGTTACCAAGCTTGTGTCTGGTCTATTTTTAATCTTTTCACTACCAATTAGAACAAAATTCAGAGTCATACCCTCCACAGACTTGAATTCCTTGCAAATCAACGGTAAAAATGAGAATATTTTCAAATCTTAGTGATTTATTGTTTAGAGTCCTGTAAGACTGAGTGTGATGAATGCTTCGGTATATCAAATTTTATGAAAGTACGAGAGTAAATTCTTGCAACTATCCAGCTATTGTTGTGTTAATAATTGACTGATTCTTTCAAATCCGTTGAAAACTATAGTACCCTATTTTATGCTATAGTTCTGTTAATTGAAAATTGAACTGTGTCCAAGTTCTTTCTTCTGGTAGCAAGGAGGATAACATTTTGTTTTGAAGACTAAGCTAGGAGAATAGTCATTAATTAGTAATAAAGCTGTTTCCTTACTTATTACTGATTAAAGATTATACATGTCCGTTGTAATGCAGATACTGAGATTTTTTTCCATTATTAAATGTGCTGTACAAATGCAGTTTTTCAGTGTGATCTTTTACCATCAACTGTGGTATTGCCTTTGCTAAGATACTGTGCAAGAGGTATTCTACTTGGTGGCTTCTTATCTCACACACATTGAAAAGTGTTTAATAGTTTCATTACACTGTTTCAACGGTTCAATATGGCTTAAGGTTTTGCGTGTGGTGGAAGCACATTGTAAGCCACAACTTTGAAGAATGCAATAATTTAGTGCACATCCATACCATAGTCTTTATCTTTCTGGAGGCTATAGCCACACCGAGTTTCCTGCGATGGTGTGTCGGTAATAGGACGACAGATTGAGTAGGTTAAGTCTCTATTCTCTAGATGAATGGTGAGTAACCTTGCTAAAATTTGCACTGTTCTTAGAGGTCTCAACAAGGAGGTAGAAGGAGGATGTTTCCCTCAGCTAAGGTATGTAGAGTATAGGGTGTAGGATCTCTGTTATTTTTCTGATCCTTGGGGTTCTTTTTGGGGTCAAGAATGGTGAGGAGTTTAATTCTTAATGATCGTTTATTTTGAAGTTTTTAGCACACATACAAATACTAAGCAAGACCAAGTGAAGAACTAAGAAGCAAACCAATGAAAATCAAAGAGGGCGAAGACAAAAAGATAGCGTCTCTGAAAAATCACAAACAAGAGAAAATCTGCAGATGCTGGAAATCCAAGCAACACACACAAAACGCTAGAGGAACTCAGCAGGCCAGGCAGCATCTATAGAAAAGAGTACAGTTGACATTTCGGGCTGAGACCCTTCGGCAGGACTGGAGGAAAAAAGCTGAGGAGTAGGTTTAAGAGGTGGTGGGAGGGGAGAGAGAAACACAAGGTTATAGGTGAAACCTGAAGGGGGAGGAATGAAGTAAAGGGCTGAGATGTTGATTGGTAGAAGAGATACAGGGCTGGGGAAGGTGGAGTCTGATAGAAGAGGACAGAAGCCCATGGAAGAAAGAAAAGGGGGAAGGAGCACAAGAGGGAGGCGATGGGCAGGCAAGGAGATAAGGTGAGAGGGAAAAAGGGATGAGAATGGTGAAGGAGAGGGAGGGAGCACTACCGGAAGTTTGAGAAATTGATGTTCGTGCAATCAGGTTGAAGTCTACCCAGATGGAATATAAGGTGTTGTTCCTCCAACCTAAGTATGGCCTCATCATGACAGTGGAGGAAGCCATGGATAGACATACTGAAATCAGAATGGGAGGTGCAATTAAGATGTGTGGCCACTGGGTGATCCCACTTTTTCTGGCAGATGGAGCATAGGTGCTCGGTGAATCGGTTTCCCAATCTACGCTGGGTCTCATTGATATACAGGAGGCTACACCAGGAGCACCGGACACAGTATCTGACCCCAACAGACTTACAGATGAAGTGTTGCCTCACTTGGAAGGACTGTTTGGGGCCTTGAATGGTAGTGAGGGAGGAGGCGTAGGGGTAGGTGTACCCGAATGGTAGTGAGAGAGGATGTGTAGGAGCTGTAGGTGGATCTTGAAAATTGGTCCACTATTACTAAGACATCTGAATATCTTTGGCACTTTGCTAAAGTAATGTAGTCCACTTGTAGATGTAAAACCGGACCAGACGAGGCAGGAGTACTTTGTTGATGTAGCTTCTCTATTGATCCGGGGTTAGTTTTCGAGCGTGTCACGCACCTCTCAACTGGTTGTCGAGCTTGCATCCTGAACTTTGGATTCCACCACAATTGGGAGAATCTGGCAACTATCTTTTGCACTTCAATATGTCCTAAGGTGTGTATCTGCTGTGCCAAATAATGAAGCAACTTAGCTGGGGCTACCGGTCTATGATTAGTGCCATATCTCCATGCTCCATCGTCATTTAATAACCCACCAACCTCCATCCAGTACCACTTTTCCTCATTTGAGCACAATCTTGCATTTCTTGAATACCCTACATGTTCTGCTGTGACACAGTGTTTAACTTGGTTTCCATAGTTTCAATTATTGTGTTTTCTTCTGTTTCTTTGATTTTCTTTATTCCTTTTATCACTGCCCTTTTTACAGTTTTGTTTGCAAATGCATTTCCACAGCTTTCCATTGTGATCATTTTAGAGTGACCTTTATATAGGTTTCCCCCGCCATCCGAAGGTAGAGCGTTCCTATGAAATGGTTCGTAAGCTGGAATGTCGTAAAGCTAGAAGCAATTACCATTTATCTATATGGGAAAATTTTGTGAATGTTCGCAGACCCAAAAATAACCTACCAAATCATGCCAAGTAACACATAAAACCTAAAATAACAGTAACATATAGTAAAAGCAGGAATGATATGATAAATTCACAGCTTATATAAAGTAGAAATACTTCTCGTCAATCATTGCCTGAACTGTTCTCTGTAGCGAAAATCTCACGCAAGCGCCTTCGGCAAAATCACAGCGCAAGCACTCTCCAGTGACCTTTAAGCTATGAAGCTGCCAAATCATACCAAATAACACGTAAAAATACACAGCTGATATGAAGTAGAAATAATGTATGTACAGTGTAGTATTACTTACCGGAATTGGGACAGCGTCGAGCACACTGATGATGGTGTGTTAGGCTGGGTCGTCGGAGTTTGGGTGGTGCAGTGGCCCCCACCCTCCGGGCAGCAACTCGATACATTGCCGCAAAGCATGCAGGGGTCCAGTGGTAGCCGGGAGACACACAGCACATCTTTAAGAAAAAAGCTGAAATAAACAAGCTAATTGATTAGGTGCCGCCTGGGGGTTGGGGTGGTGGGACACTGGGGTATCATCTCATCGTTGTCTGTTTCCATTAGAGCAGGCAGCTCATCTTCTTCTATCTCTGCCCGCCTTGATGTCGAAGGTCGAGGTTCTTCATTGCTGTGGCTGATGTGGAAGGCTTGCTTGACTGCTGAGCCTTGCGTGTTTTTTCTATCATATAGTTCTTTGTAAGCACTCAAACCATCCTGCAAATATCCCCTGAACCTACATACCCTTTCAAAATTAAAGTCGTACTTTATCATTACTCATTTGGTTTTGATTGTTATCCTTTCCTCTTCCAATTGCATCAGCTCTTCATCTATCAGTTCTTGGTCATGGGATGCCAAAACCTCTTCAACATCATCTTCATCAGCTTCCACAAGCCAAACTCACTTAGTCCTTACTTCGTTCACCACGACCAAAATGCTTAATTATGTCTAGTTTTATGCTAAGTGTAACACCCTTACGAGCTCTTTCAGGCTTTTCCGATACCTTAGAACTCATCTTGCAAACAGCTGCTCACGGGCATGTGTTTAAGCAATGCCGGCGAGAAAGCCGTTCCGAATCCAGGGGAGAGCGGCTGCTGGGGGTGCGCGCTGCCTTTTATCACGCGCTGATTTTTTTTCGCGCGCTGCTTTTTTCGTAACAGTGAAATCACCTTCTGTTAGTGAAAACAGGTTACTAATGTAGGTCTTTTGTAACAGTGAGGTTTCATAAAGCGAATGTTCGAAAAGCGGGGGACACCTGTATTTTGATACCACAACTTCTGATGGTAGTTGTATGACTTCCATAAGTTCTTGAACTAGTTCGCCATGCTTAATTGGAGTTTGTCATGGCTGTCTGAAATTCTCTTTGTCTCCATAAATTTCCAAAATCATGAACAACTCTGAAAGCATATTGAGAATCCGTTTAGATATTAACTGATCTCACTTTGGCTAGCTTACAGGCTTCAATCAAAACTTTCAGTTCTGCCTGTTGTGTAGAGGTACCAGGAGTCATAATTCCTAAGGCCATCACTTCATTTTCTGTGACAACAGCTCAACCAGCCATGCAAGTTCTTCCCTCAATAGCTAAGGAGCAATTAATGTACAGAATCAGAACTGGGTTCAATTAAGGCATTTCTTTATGGTACTTTGCATGTTATTATTTTTGCATAGTTATAATCATCATAATCTTCCATGTCCGCTGACAACAGTGTGGCTGGATTTGCTGGACTTGCTCATTGGATGATGATATTAGAGCCTCAAGAAGAATGGACCACTTGGATCACTGAGCAGTTGTCATTTGAGAAGCCCTGTTCATCGTCAGTAATGTATGCACTCAGCATGGACACTGAACATTTAAAGTTTGATCCAGCATGATGTGAGAAACAGTCATGACTGCTAAGTAGGTTGCTTGTACTCCTCATTGACATGAACCCCATCCTAAGGCTACATTGTCCAATTTGACAGAGTAATACCCAAAAAGACGTTGCTGATTTCCAAGTTCTTGGTTTATGATCATAAGCAGGAGTATATGTATGAACAGTTACAATGAAAACTTAATTGCTACAGCATCATAGGGACTAGTGATATCACTAGCCTGTGCTTCAAGTCCAGGAGAGGTACTTCAACCCATAACCATCTATATAAATGTGCTTTGAGTGGCAGTTCTACACCACATGTTACTAGATGCCTCCAACTGCGCCAGCTTGTGGGATTTAGATGCCTGGAAGTACAGATAGCTGATGTGGCCCTTTTAAGGTACAGGATGGTCCTGTTAATTAGTAATCATGTTTTGAGCACCAAGAATCGAACACTTAAGGAACACCTGATCTGTGGTTTGGTGCTCAATCATAAACCTACTAGTGATACTATCTAGAGTTTCTCTTGTGCTCAGATCCAGTTTGATACCATGTCTTGAACCTTGCTTTGGATACCCCAGCATTTGGGTCCAAACCATCCTCGTCAAGGACTCTCATCACAGTATGATTAAGCCAACATGGAACCAGTGGGGTATTAGAGCCTTCGTCAGCTGCAGCCGGCCATAGCGAGACTTCCAGACAGAGCCTGGAGATACAAGAGCTCCAGGTCGTCATTTGCCAACTATTGTAGGGAAGAATCTAAAGTCACTCAGGTGAGGCTGTTGGTCACTTCATGGAGCCAGTCCATCTTCCAAACCTGGAGAGGTTCAACGGTGACCAGTGTTCTTGCTGTGGCTTCCTTGTCCAATGTTTGTTAGTATTTGAACTCCAGCTGTCCCAGTTCCCTTTGGAGCATGGTAAGGTGGCCTTCTGGGAGTACTGTGTCCTGAGCAACATAGGTCAGAGATTTGCTCAGATTCGGAGGATTTCAGGGCCACCATGAGAAAGGTGTTTCATCACCCCGCCAGAGCCAGCTGAGTCTCAGACTGCCTGATGGGGTGGGAGGAGAGATGGTCAGCGGCCGACTACGCAGTCAAGTTCCAGACATTGGACCCGGAGAGTGTTTGGAATGGAGAGGCCTTGGCCACGCTATACTGCCATGGACTCCTGGATGAAATGAAGGATGCCCTTACCTTGGGGGAGTCAGCAGAGAACTTAGAGGTTCTGATTGACCAGTCCATCTGTCTTGATAATCGTCTGACAGAGCAAACGTAGGAGCATTTCAGGAGGTTGAAGAGAGTGAATCTGAGTCCGGTTCCTACAGATTGCGGTTCCACTCCCCAACTTCAGAGGTGAAGGGTTTTGTGGGCTCTGGGGCAGTGGCTAATTTTCTGGATATAGGAACTGCCCATTGGTTCAACATACCACTGTGAGAGTTGAGCCAGCCCATGCTTGCAACTGTCTTGGATGGCTGCCCACAAGGGTCTGGCAGGTTCAGCAACAGACTGTGGTTTTGCAGATGAGGATGGGGATCAAGTGGAAGACATTGGTTTCTACATTATTAACTCTGTACTCAACTCCTGATCCTCAGGTACTCTTGGCTATGTCAGCATAACCCATCCATAGACTGGAGGGAAGGGAAAATCATTGCTTGGTCTAGTTATTGTCAGAGACCCAGCACAATCTAGTCGGGATCCCACAGGAATTAGAGAGAAGAAATCTGTAATTCAGGCGAGATCCAAGGAGATACCTGAGCAGTCTGGGAAACTTGCTGCAAAGCTTAAAGAATCCAGCCACCAGGTCTCAAGGAAAGGAAAGACTCTATGAAGCTATTTCCATGGAGGACAAGAGTCCTCTGTAACGCCTCACTGACATTGCTTGAGGAATCAGATGGGGATTCGGACTCTGAATTTGCCACTGTTTCTACAAAGGAACTTAGTGACCGTAAGAAGAGAACTCAGTAGTCTGTTGATTCACCCCGTCACCTAATAAAGTTCAGGAGTTATCCTTGAAGGAGGGTCTGGAAGAGATAGCAACACCCAGACCGGTCAAAATCCCTTCCATTTACAAGGATTTGGAAGAAGTCTTCAGCAAGGGAAAGACCTCAACTTTTCCATTGCCCTGCTCCTACAGCTGTGCTGTAGACCTGCTGCCTGGTACTTTTCCCTTGCGGGGTCAATTGTACAAGCTCTCAGGCCCAGAGAGAAGTGCAATAGAGGAGCATATAAAGGAAGCTCTTGCCACAGGCTTTATTTGGCCCACCACCTCATCCTCTGGTGCAGGATTCTTCTTCGTACAAAAGAAAGATGGGAGCCTGTGGTTGCGCATTGATTATAGGGGATTAAACTGCACAACAGCCAAGAATTGCTATCCCCTTCCACTCATGAGTATGGCAAATTCTCCAAGGAGCAAGGGTATTCACAAAACTAGACCTACGGAGTGTATACAGTCTGGTCTGTATTAGGGAAGGCAATGAGTGGAAGACTGCATTCAGTACATGGTTATGCCTTTTGGCCTTGCGAATGCTTAAGCTGTGTTCCAGGCCTTTATAAATGACATGCTCCAGGATACCATCTATAAGTATGTCTTGTATACCGGGATGATATCCTAATCTTCTTGAAGTCCATGGAGGAGCACATTGCTCACCTAGGGGCATTTTGAAGAGGCTTCTAGACCATGAACTTTACGTCACGTTGGAGAAGATAGAGTTTCATGTGACAACTATTTCGTTTTTGGGTTTCATAGTCTCCAATGGCAATCTCAAGATGGACCCTACCAAGACACAGGCAGAACCACTATCCAGTATCAAGCAAGTCCAGCGATTGCTGGGGTTTTCTAACTTCTATCAGAAGTTCATCAGGAACTTCAGCTCAGTGGCAGTTCCACCGGTGGCACTAACTAAGAAATCCATGGGCCCTTTTGTTTGGACAATTGAAGCAGAGGCTTCTTTTGCAAGACCTAAGCAGACTTTCACAACAGCTTCCATTTTGGTTTTTCCCCATCCCAGACCCCTTCATCATGGAAGTGGACACACCAGACATCGGAGTGGGTGCCGTCTTGTCCTAATGGCCATCTTCGGATGGGAAACTTCACCCATGTGCACTCTTCTCCATGTGGATACCCCTGGCAGAGAGGAAGTATGGCATCGGGATTTGGGAGCTTCTTGCAGTTAAGTTAGCCTTGGAGGAATGGCATCACTCTCGAGAGGGGCCAAGAGCTATTTTATCGTTTGGACTAACCACAAGAACTTGGCTTATGTTCAGGAGACCAAGAGGCTGAATCCAGGCAGGCCAGGTGGGCTTTGTTCTTTAACCACTTTGAATTCATTCTGACCTACAGTGCAAGGGGAGATTCCTAAGAATGGTTCTCTGGGTAGGCTGTTTGTCCCAAGTTCCATCTGGTCCTAGGTACATCAATGGGGACATTTGTTGAGAATGACTGCACACCCAGGGATTGCCAGGACCCTCGAGTTTTAAAGAGGAGGTATTGGTGGCCCAGAATGATGAAAGAGGTTCGGCAGTACATGCAGGCATGCGAGGTGTGCACCTGGAACAAGGAACCATATATCCAACGTCAAGGGGTCCTCCACTCCCTACTTGTTCCTGAAAGACCTTGGGCACACATCTCCATGGAGTTTGTCACAGGACTCCCACCATCCAAGGGGAAGTCGGTCACCGTGGTAGCTGTCGATCAGTTTTCGAAAGCCTGCAAGTTAATTTTCTTGAAGGAATTACCGTCTGTGGTGGTGACGGCTGAGATTATCCTGGACAAGGGCTCCAGGATCCACAGATTCCCAGTGGACATTGTTTCAGATCATGGTCCACAATTCACATCACATTTCTGGAGGGTGTTCTGTAAACTTACAGGGGCAACAGCAAGCCAAAGGCAGTCCAAAGGCCAGATGGAGTGGACCAACCAAGATTGAGAATGTACCCTAAGATGCCTAACCTTGGAAAGACAGGATAAGTGGTGTGACCATTTGATGTGGGCACTCGGCACTCAGGATGTCACTATTCGAGTGCCAATGTGTTTATCCTACATCTCTCTTTCTGGAACAAGAGGCTGAGGTTGTGGTCCCTGCAGCCAAAGATCTCATCCCATGCTGCAAACAAAGATGGATTAGGACAAGAGAGATTTTGCTGCTCTACCTAGAAAGCTGACACAAAGGCGAAGCAAAAGAGAAGCTAGGGGCATGCTTTACAGCTTGAGCATCAGGTCTGGCTGTCCACTCATGATTTGGCTCTCCGAGTGAAATCCCAAGTTCACTGGACCCTTTGAAATGCTGAGAAAAGTAAATCTCGTGGCTAACACCTTGAAGCTCCCTAAAGCTCAATCCCACCATCCACATCTCTAAATTAAAACCTGTCTGCACTAGCACCTTAGCCCCACCACCTTCAGCCCCATTGCTACCCAGGTTTATTGAGGGGGAACAGGTCTTCATGATGAATAGAATTTTGGACGCATACTGTTCAAGGGGTTTGGCAATACTTTGCGAACTGGGAAGGATTCAGACCTGAGAGGTGCTGGGTGCCTAAAAGAGACATCTCAGATCTAGCTCTGATCCACGACTACCATCTCAGATCCTGCTCTCATCTACGACTACCATCCCTGCCTCTCCTGGCAGTTAAAATCGTGCTTCGTGTGGAATGCTTAATGATTAGGATGGAGAAGGAATAGTGAGTGATTTTTTGCATTATTTATACTGTTGTCAGAAATGGTGAGTACGTTTTTTCGCTAACTCTCTTTTCTCCTCAAGAGTGACTTAAGCTGGAACATGATGTGAGGACAAAAAAGTTGTAGCAGGGGACAGGGATTTAAAGTTTTGGGCCATTGGGATCTCTTTTGGGGCAGAAGTGACCTATACAAAAGGGAGATGGAATTGTTTTATTACTGTCACATTTGCCAAGGTACAATGAAAGGCTTGTCTTGCATACTGTTTATACAGATCAATTCATTACACAGTGCAATAAGACAATAACTGAGTGCAGAATAACATGCACCAGCTACAAAGAAAGTGCAGTGTAAGGAGACAATAAGGTACAAGATCATAACGAGGTTGACTATAAGGTCAAGCATCCTTTTTATCTGACTAGAGAACCAGGGACTGACCGCCCTGAACTGGAAAGGGCCAATATCTTGGCAGGCAGATTTGCTTGTGCTATTGGCGGGGTTATTAAACTAGATTGGTGGAGAGTTTGGGGAATGGGATGGTAAATGAGAGGCTGGAAAGTGATGCAGAAGTCAGCAACAGCATATTGAACAAACAGCAGAGACAAGGAAAGTCTACTGGATTAAATTGCATTTATTTCAATAAAGCGGCCTGACAGATATGACAGATGAATTCAGGACATGGATAGATATGCAGGAATAGGATACTATGGCCATAGTGGAAACATGGCAAAGGGGGGGACAGGATTGGCAACATAATGCTCCAGGATACAGTTGTTTTAGGCAGTACAGTAAAGTGAGGAAGCTGGAGGAAAGAGAGGAGGGGTATTGGATGGCATTTACACATCAAGTCTCATCAAATGCTCATTAATCTAAGATTTGGAGGTTGTCAGATCTACTATATAAAGGTAGCATTTAGCTGAGTAAAACTCTTCAGGCAAAATTGAAGTTTGGAAAATCTGATGTAAATGGAAATCCAGGGGAATGTTTTCCAATTGCGAAGTCATACCCCACACCAATGGGGATGGTAGTGGTTGTTGTTGGTTTATTATCTCAGCCCCAGAATATTGCTGCAGGAATTCTTCAGGATGGTTTCTGAAGATTAACTACTTCCCACTGTGTCAGAAAAGAGGCTGTTCTTTGATGATTGCGTACTGTTCAATTCTATTCTCAACTCCAAAGCAAGTGCTTGTGTGCAGTAAGAATCAGATACCACATGGGCTGATAAATTGCAAGCGATGTTTGGGTCACAACAGTCCCAAACAGTGACTAAACCCAACTAGAGAGAGTCAAACTGACTGCTCATGATAGTCAACATTTTATTGAGGGAGATTTCTATTGATCAGAAACTTAATTGGAATACCCACAGACACTGCCTTATGAAAGTGTCAAATGAGGGCATTTGTGCGTTAGAGTGACTTTTGGGTTTAGAACATCTAGCAAATGACTTCAGCCACCAATCTTCAAATCTGAATCTAGGTTTTAGATTTAATTTAAAATGCAGCACTGAACCATAGGTTCCTAAAAGCCTTAAATCACAGACCAGATGAACCTGATTAACATTCATTTAGATGTCTGTGGTGTGGGTGCGAATCAGGAGTTGTGAAATTTGTGAGTACTTCCAAAGAAAACATTGTGGATGCATTGTAAATATGGAATTGTCCATTGATGTCCAGTACATAAAATATCAAGTAGCATGGGCCAGCAAGACCTTTCCACTGAAAGCGTCTCAATATGGTGCCTGCTGTAATTTGCTTTATCGAATAAAGAGGCTGTTTCATACCTACCAGTACTTTTCTCCAGTGACTTCATTCACGCAACAACAGTGTTGTGAATATCTCACTTCTTCAACTCCCAAAATCTTTCCGTATTTACAGATTATAAGTTAAGTGTGGAGTGTGACTCATTCTTCTCCCCTTGTCTGGAAGAGTGCAGCTATCACAACACTTGAGACTTGACTGATACCCACTCATGTCCAAAAAAAATCACTTCCTCCACAATCAGCAGTTTATGGCTGACGTGTGTATTACAGCCACTTACCTAGACTAGTCCAATGGGAATAGGAATACTAACACTTGCAAGTTTCCCTCCAAGTCTCTCACTGCCCTGACCTTCGCCTACCTTTTGGTGTAGCTGGTTCTCTCCACTGAACCTTACCACAAACACCACAGTGTACAAGTGTTTTCATATATCACATGGGAGATGGGGGGTGGTGGTTGATTGGTTGAAGAAGACTAATCGCCACCTAATTCCATTGCTAATTTAACCAGTGGCATGCACATTCTTACATTCTTTACAAATAATTATGAAGAAATTGTTTCACTTTTACATCCTGTCAACCTGCATTTTATACAGTATCTTTAGCATTAAATCACTCTGGGAGAATGATAAATTTTAAGCAGTTCTGACCTCTATAATTGATTTTAACTAATGCATCAGATTCTGTTTGAAACTGCTCAGACTTTGCTTGATTATGGGTAAATGTGACAAAAGAAGCCCCTGTTCAGTTGAATGGAAACTTTGGGATGTAGCAAGATTTTGTGCAGGGGAATGTAGAAACTGCTATATTAGATTTTCCCCCCTTTTTTTCTGGTTTTTATCATCATTAATAGATTGAACTTCTCATTAGGAACTGTAGAGAGTTGAAGAATATGAGAATTTTTATGAATATTTTCTAATAACTGGTTTCTAAATTTTCTATATTACAGGAAAATGACTGCTTCAGTTCCTGTGCTTCTCTTTGCATTTCTCCCATTTACGTTGGCTTTCCCTCTACAATTCAATTCAACTCTAGGTAAATGGAATCATGTTGTAAAAGATAATATGTTATGTAAATAAACTTGATTTTCTGGAGTAATGAAATTTCTAAACACAGAAAAATCAAGTTCTAAACTCTTCTCTATTTTAATTAAATGTTTGGGTGATAGGAACTAAGAACTCAATGACTTATGGTGTATCAAATGCCTGCAGCCTTGTGTGTTGTGATTGGAAACTTGTTTTGCAGGTTGTGTTTTTAAAAAATAAATTCTACTTCAACATTCATTGGTTGATTTCTTAAACTATGGTTGGTCAGGTGTGTAGTGTTCATTAAATTGTAAAGGTAAATACAGATCAAAAATTATTATGGCTTGTATCATCAGCAGGTCCTTTTATGTGGTATGACCACTTTTACAATCTCACCTTGTGATACAAACCAAGTATGCACTGCCTCCAATAAAGCAAGGAAATACAAAATGATGCAGAATGGAAAAATTTCTTGCTATTTGTGTTCTTAGTTCTTAATTAAACAAAGAACAAATACAGGCACTGAAATGCATTTGGTTTCGATCGATAGGAGCAATCTATATATATATATTACAGATCTTTATGTTCAACCATACATGAACGCTCATGAAATCAGCCAAATGAAATAGCGTTCCACTGGGCCAAGGTGTAAAACAATATCAAACCAAGTAAAACACAAGGTACATATAAGATAGCAAGTAAACGCACAGTCGCACGAAAATGTATGTATATAGCTCAAGTCCCTGAGTGAGAGGAGCAGGGGAGCAATCACTCTGTTGAGAATATTGTATAGGCCACCCAGCAGCAATCAGGACACAGAAGAAAATATTAGTAGGCAGATTTTTAGAAAGGTGCAAAAATAACAGGGTTATTGTCATAGGTGACTTCAACTTCCCTAGTATTGATAGGCACCACCTTACTGCAAAAGGTTTGCATGTGGCTGAACTAATTAGGCATGTCCTGCAAGGATTCCTGACATAGTACGTGGACAGGCCAATTAGAGAAGAGACTATACTAGATCAAGTACAGTACTCGGCAATGAACCTGTCCAGTGACAGATCTGTCAGTGGGTGAGCATTTTGGAACAGTGACCATAACTTGCTGACCTTTAGCACAGTCATGGATAAGCATAGAAGCAGACATAGAGGAAAGTATTGTATTCGAGTGGGATAATTATGATGTATTAGTCAAAAACTTTGGGTGCATAAATTGGGAAGAGATGTTCTTAAGGAAATGCACAGCAGTAATGTGACAGTTGTTCAGGGAACATTTGCATGGGCTTCTGGATAGGTTTATCCCAGTGAGGACGTGGAAGGGAAGGTTAGTAAGATTGCAGATGGAATGAAGGTTGGGAGTTGTGGATCGCGTAGAAGGTTATCATAGGTTACAACTGGAGATAGGCAGGATGGAGAATGGCAGATGGAGAAGTGATTCACTTTGAAAGATCCAACTGGAAGATGTAGTACAAGGTTAATGGCAGATTTTAATAGGATGGAAAAACAGAGAGATCTTGGCGTCTAAGTCCATGGATCCCTCAAAGTTGCAGAGCAAATTGATATAGTGGTTATGAAGGTGTATTTTGTTCATTTCTGGTTGCCTTATTATAGGAAGGATTTAGAATTTTTAGTGATGGCTTAGAAGAGATTTATCAGGATGCTACCTGGATTAGAGAGCATGTCTTATGAGGAATAGTCGAATGAAGTAGGGTTTTTCTCTTTGGAGCTAAGGAGGATGAGAGGTGACTTGCTAGAGGTGTGTGAGATTCTGAAAGACATAGACAGATTGAACAGTGAGCACGTTTTTACCAGGGCAGCACTGACCATAGGACATTATTTTAAGGTGAATGGAGGAAAGTTTGGGGAAATGTCAGAAGTAGCTTTTTTTACACAGCATGGAAGGTGTCTGAAATGCTCTGCTGGAGTTGCTGGCTAATATAGAAGGAATATTTAAGAGACTATTGGATAGGCACATGATTGTAAAAAAAAAGCAAAGGGTTATGTGTTGTGTAAGAGGGAATGGTTGGATTGATCGTAAAGCAGGTTTATATAAGAAAGCACATCATGAGCTACAGGGTGTCGACTGTGCCGCACTAATCTCCATGCATCAGGGTTACAAGTGGTTAAACTAAGTGCTAATCCAGAAAGCCTTTAAGTCAATTATTCTCATGCTTGATACTTTCTGATTACATGTGATAGTAAAAATATTCAATTGAAAAAGTGTAGAGAATGTTTAGAGTCCTGACCAACGTGCATCACTTAATTAACTCATCTATAACTTTTCAGAATCAGAATCAATTTTATTATCAGTGATGTATGTCATGAAATTTGTTGTTACTATAAATTACAATAAGAATAAAATAAATAGTGTGAAAGAGGAGTGGTGAGGTAGTGTTCATGGATTGTTCAGAAATCTGATAACAGGAGAAAAAGCTATTCCTAAAATATCTAGAGTATATCTCCTTTCTGATGGTAGTAATAATTAGAGGGCATGCCTTGGATTGTGAGGGTCCTTAATGATGGATGCTGTATGCTTGAGGCCCTGTCTTTTGAAGATACCCTCAGTGGTGGGGTGGTATTCTAATAAGAATTTGCAGTAAACGAAGAAGATGCCATCCAAACTTCAATCAATTATGTAAAATCATCTGAAGTTCATCCAATAAAATGAATTAAGAAGAATCTAACAGAGAAGCTTTCACAATATAATTTCTACATTCATTTTTACTACAGTATTGAGTGTAAAAATAGTTTGACAAAATATTAACAAAATTGAAATCATTCAAACAAAATCATATAAAATGGGACCAGAGAAACATATTAGCATTTGTATCTTATCTTTGCTCGAGAGACCATAATACATAGGAGCAGAATTAGGCCACTCGGCCCATTGAGTTTGCTGTGCCATTCCATCATGGCTGATTTATTTTCCCTCTCAACCCATTCTTCTGCCCTTAACTTTTGACGCCCCAATTAACCAAGTACTTATCAACTTCTGCTTTAAGATTATTCAGTAAATTGGCATCCACAGCCGCCTGTGGCAACGAATTCCAGATTCACCACCCTTCTCACCTCTTCGAAATGGACGCTCCTTGATTCTGAGGCTGTGCCATCTGGTCCTCGACTCACCCACTGTAGGAATTATCCTCTCCACATCCACTCTATCTAGGCTTTTCAATATTTGATTGGTTTCAACGAGATCCCCCTCATTCTTCTAAACTCCAGTGAGTACAGGCCCAGAGCCATCAAATACGCCTCATACATTAACCCTTTCATTCCCGTAATCATTCTCAAGAACCTACTCTGGACCCTCTCTAATGCCAGCATAGCTTTTCTTAGATGAAGGACCCAAAACTGCTCACAATACTCCAAGTGCAGTCTGACCGTTGCCTTATGTTGCCTCAGCATCGCATCCCTATTCTGATATTCTAGACCTCTTGAAATGTATGTTAACATTGCACGTGCCTTCCTTGGCATTGACTCAGCCTGTAAGTTATCTTTTAGGTAATCCTGCACAGGGACTCCCAAGTCCCTTTGCATCTCTGATTTCTGAATTTTCTCCGTGTTTAGAAAATAGCCTACACCTTTATTTCTATTAGTGAAGTGCATGACCATACACCTCCCACACTATATTTCATCTGCCAGATCTTTGCTCATTCCACCAGTCTGTCTGAGTCCTTCTGCAGAACCCCTGCTTCCTCAACACTACCTGCCCCTCCACCTATCATTGTATTATCTGCAAACTTGGCCACAAAGCCATCAATGTTGTCATTCAAATTTTTGACATATATTTAAGTAAGATCTCTTTTGAAAAAAGATTAATAAGTATTTAATAAATAAATTATGGGCTGGCTGGTGGCGCAATGATATCGGCGTCGGACCCGGGAGCGGAGGTTCTCGGGTTCGAAACTAGTCGGATCCACTCCCGAGTACACTTTCCATCTGTGCCAGGTTGAGTGTCAAGATCGCAACTCGACCTCGTAAAATAAAGGGAAAAATTCTGCAAAAATGTCTGTGTGAGGAGTGGCGTGCCACAGTCTCTCTCTCTCTCTCTCTTGCTCTGCGCCTTGTAAAAAGCCATGAAAAAGACATCATCATGGACGCATGCACACACACGCACAGACTCGCACGCAGGCACATGCCAAGTAAATAAATAAATAAATAAATAGACAAATAACATTATATGCAGTCTGTGTTATTATTCCTTGTGGTGACTTTTGTTTGTCTTATCATAATTTTAGTATTTAAGAAAGAAGGAAATCAGTAGGGCAGTAGGGGATCATGGAATATCCTTGCCACACAGGATTAAAGTGAATTCTATAACTGTAATCAGGAGCAAAAGGACAGCCTAAGAAAGAATGTATTGCCTTAATGACCAAAGGGATAATGTATGTGTGAGGCAACAGGATGCAGGAATTGTATTGTAAAGCCTTCAAAACTGTGTTGGCTTCTTTTTGATACATTTTATTGGATGAACTTAAAATGATTTAACATAATAGATTGAAGTTTAGATGGCCATGATTTTCATTAAGAAATTGGCCTAGATGTTTTGTGAAGTGGCAATGTAATCGGGCCCCTCAAGGTCAAAAAATGTCATCTTTGTTAACTACAAAATCTGGGCCATATTAATTAGATTGGGTGTCCCAGGATATGTATTTCTGCTTTGTTTTTAATTTCATACAAATTATTATTGTACAGAGAATTCACCACTTCACCACTTCACCTTTCCCTTCCACCTTCCCCTCTCTGAGGTAGAACGTTCAGTCCTCAGCAAGGGCCTTACCTTTGTCCCTGAGCCTTAGTGAGTTCCACATCCACCACAACACCGAGCTCTTCTTCTGTTGCCTCTTCCTCCGGGCCCATTTCTTTGGCAAGAGTTCCCACCCTGCACTGACGACCACTTCTCCAGTCAACAACCCTCCTCCACTTCTTTGTTTCTCTACCTGCTCTGGATCTTTTTGTCTCAAATTGCTGACGAGAGATGCGGACTTGTCTATATTGATGAGACCCAAGGTAGTGCACCCGTGGCTGACAAGAGAAATTAGGGATAGTATCAATTCCAAAGAAGCAGCATACAAATTAGCCAGAGAAAGTGGCTCACCTGAGGACTGGGAGAAATTCAGAGTTCAGCAGAGGAGGACAAAGGGCTTAATTAGGAAGGGGAAAAAAGATTATGAGAGAAAACTGGCAGGCAACATAAAAACGGACTGTAAAAGCTTTTATAGATATGTAAAAAGGAAAAGACTGGTAAAGACAAATGTAGGTCCCCTGCAGGCAGAAACAGGTGAATTGATTATGGGGAGCAAGGACATGGCAGACCAATTGAATAATTACTTTGGTTCTGTCTTCACTAAGGAGGACATAAATAATCTTCCAGAAATAGTAGGGGACAGAGGGTCCAGTGAGATGGAGGAACTGAGCGAAATACATGTTAGTAGGGAAGTGGTGTTAGGTAAATTGAAGGGATTGAAGGCAGATAAATCCCCAGGGCCAGATGGTCTGCATCCCAGGGTGCTTAAGGAAGTAGCCCAAGAAATAGTGGATGCATTAGTGATAATTTTTCAAAACTCGTTAGATTCTGGACTAGTTCCTGAGGATTGGAGGGTGGCTAATGTAACTCCACTTTTTAAAAAAGGAGGGAGAGAGAAACCGGGGAATTATAGACCGGTTAGCCTAACGTCGGTGGTGGGGAAACTGCTGGAGTCAGTTATCAAGGATGTGATAACAGCACATTTGGAAAGCGGTGAAATGATCGGACAAAGTCAGCATGGATTTGTGAAAGGAAAATCATGTCTGACGAATCTCATAGAATTTTTTGAGGATGAAACTAGTAGAGTGGATAGGGGAGAACCAGTGGATGTGGTATATTTGGATTTTCAGAAGGCTTTTGACAAGGTCCCACACAGGAGATTAGTGTGCAAACTTAAAGCACACGGTATTGGGGGTAAGGTATTGGTGTGGGTGGAGAGTTGGTTAGCAGACAGGAAGCAAAGAGTGGGAATAAACGGGACCTTTTCAGAATGGCAGGCGGTGACTAGTGGGGTACCGCAAGGCTCAGTGCTGGGACCCCAGTTGTTTACAATATATATTAATGACTTGGATGAGGGAATTAAATGCAGCATCTCCAAGTTTGCGGATGACACGAAGCTGGGTGGCAGTGTTAGCTGTGAGGAGGATGCTAAGAGGATGCAGGGTGACTTGGATAGGTTGGGTGAGTGGGCAAATTCATGGCAGATGCAATTTAATGTGGATAAATGTGAAGTTATCCACTTTGGTGGCAAAAATAGGAAAACAGATTATTATCTGAATGGTGGCCGATTAGGAAAAGGGGAGGTGCAACGTGACCTGGGTGTCATTATACACCAGTCATTGAAAGTGGGCATGCAGGTACAGCAGGCGGTGAAAAAGGCGAATGGTATGCTGGTATTTATAGCGAGAGGATTTGAGTACAGGAGCAGGGAGGTACTACTGCAGTTGTACAAGGCCTTGGTGAGACCACACCTGGAGTATTGTGTGCAGTTTTGGTCCCCTAATCTGAGGAAAGACATCCTTGCCATAGAGGGAGTACAGAGAAGGTTCACCAGATTGATTCCTGGGATGGCAGAACTTTCATATGAAGAAAGAATGGATGAACTGGGCTTGTACTCGTTGGAATTTAGAAGATTGAGGGGGGATCTGATTGAAACGTATAAGATCCTAAAGGGATTGGACAGGCTAGATGCAGGAAGATTGTTCCCGATGTTGGGGAAGTCCAGAATGAGGGGTCACAGTTTGAGGATAGAGGGGAAGCCTTTTAGGACCGAGATTAGGAAAAACTTCTTCACACAGAGAGTGGTGAATCTGTGGAATTCTCTGCCACAGGAAACAGTTGAGGCCAGTTCATTGGCTATATTTAAGAGGGAGTTAGATATGGCCCTTGTGGCTACGGGGGTCAGGGGGTATGGAGGGAAGGCTGGGGCGGTGTTCTGAGTTGGATGATCAGCCATGATCATAATAAATGGCGGTGCAGGCTCGAAGGGCCGAATGGCCTACTCCTGCACCTATTTTCTATGTTTCTATGTTTCTATGTTTCTATGGTTCTAAATTGGGGGACTGCTTAGTTGAGTACCTCCGCTCCATCCGCCACAAGTGGGACTTCCCGGAAACCAACCATTTGGATTCCTATGCCCAGTCCCACTCTGACATGTTGGTCCATGGCCTCCTCTTCTGCCACAATGAGGCCATTCTTTGGGTAGAGGAGCAGCACCTCATATTCCATCTAGGTAGCCTCCAACCTGATGGCATGAACATTGATTTCAACTTCTGGTAATTTTTTTCTCTTCTTTACCCCCCCCCCCCCCCCGTTTCTATTCCCCACTCTGGCCTCTTACCTCCTTGCCTCATCTGCCTATCCCCTCCACCACCTCCTCATTCTCTCATGGTTCACTCTCCTATCAGATTCCTTCCTCTCCAGACCTTACCTTTCCTGTCCACCTGGCATCACCTATCACCTTCTAGTTTGTTCTCCTTTCACTCTCTCCACTGTTTTATTCTAACATCTTCCCACTTCCTTTCCAGTCGTGATGAAGGGTCTTGGCTCAAATTGTCGACTGTTTACTCTTCCATAGATGCTGCTTGACCTTTTAAGTTCCTCCAGCGTTTTATGTGTGTTGCTCTGGATTTCCAGAATCTGCAGAATCTCTTGTGATTATTATTGTACAGATCCTGTGCTGCTTTTGTTTTTTTGTTTCTAGAATCATGCCAAGACGAAGGGATTGATTTCCACCGCCACTATGTTCTGGAAAGGGAAGCACTAACTTTGAAATGCCCTCTTTTGGAATACTTAAGTCCTGAAAGTTTCCAGATTGCAGCTAAGAATTTCAGTGTTATGTGGTACCACAACAGAACATCAGAAGTAATAACAACAAACAAGACACAGAGGATACATGCAGAAGATGATTCCCTTTGGCTTCTTCCTGTATTAAGTGGAGATACTGATCTCTATATTTGCGTTTTGTGGTAAGGTTGCAAAGTCATTATTCACATAAGAATACCCAGACCAAGCGATGTTGGACGGTTCTAAACTAACAGAGTAAGAGTAGAATTATTAATCCATTATAATTTTATTAAATTTTCAATTTTAATTTACTTTATCATTTGTATTAGTAGAATTATTTTGTTCATAATACTTTTTCATTTTTACTGAGTTTGTTCTAGACTTCGTATTTAAAAAGGATGGTTGTCTACAAGTTCAATAATTGAGTAATCAGCTTATTTGCAAGTCAACATTGTCAACTGTCAAGTTATTCTTTGTTTTTCTGACATCAATATATAGGAGAATCCACAAAAGAGGTTGAGATTGGTCCATTACAATTGGAGACTGTCCATAAGACCATAAGATATAGGAGCAGAAGTAGGCCATTTGGCCCATCAAGTCTGCTCCACTATTCAATCATGGAGTGATCCAATTCTTTCAGTCATTCCCAGTCCCCTACTTTCTCCCCATACCCTTTGATGCCCTGGCCAATCAAGAACCTATCTATCCATGCCTTAAATGCACCCAAATACTTGGCCTCCACGGCCACTTGTGGCAACAAATTCCACAGATTTACCACCCTCTGACTAAAGTAATTTTTCCGCATCTCAGTTCTAAAAGGACGTCCTTCAATCCTGAAGTCATGCCCTCTTGTTCTAGAATCCCCTACCATGGGAAATAACTTTGCCTTATTTAATCTGTTCAGGCCTTTTAATATTTGGAATGTTTCTATGAGATCCCCCCTCATTCTCTGGAACTCCAGGGAATACAGCCCAAGAGCTGCCAGACATTCCTCATACTGTAACCCTTTCATTCCTGGAATCATTCTCATGAATCTTCTCTGAACCCTCTCCAATGTCAGTTTATCCTTTCTAAAAAAAAGGAGCTCACAACTACACACAATACTGTAAGTATGGTTTCACGGGTGCCTTACAGAGCCTCAACATCACATCACTGCTCTTATATTCTGTACCTCTAGAAATGAATGCCAACATTGCATTTGCCTTCTTCACCACCGACTCTACCTGGAGGTTAACCTTTAGGGTATCCTGCACAAGGACTCCCAAGTCCCTTTGCATCTCTGCATTTTGAAGCCTCTCCCCATCTATATAATAGCCTGCCTGTTTATTTCTTCTACTAAAGTGCATGACCATTCACTATCCAACATTGTATTTCATTTGCCACTTCTTTGCCCATTCCCCTAAACTATCTAAGTCTCTCTGCAGGCTCTCTACACTACCCGGTCCTCCGCCTATCTTTGTGTTTTTTTCAAAGTCTGTCACCGGTGCTTATGGCGGTTTCTGTGGCGTGAAGCGACTGAGAGTACGAGACTTCCCCCCCCCCCCCCCCCAGAGAGGACGCCAGTCTATCATGAGGTTAAACCCCAGCATTTTTGCTGGTACCCATTCTCAGCTGGGTTGACTGGAGCATTGTGTGGTTAAGTGCCTTGCTCAAGGATACACACTGCTGCCCTGGCCAAGGCTTGAACCCACGACCTTCAGGTTGCTAGTCCAACGCCCTAACCACTTGGGCACGTGCCACACACCTATCTTTGTATTATCGGCAAATTTACCCACAAATCCATTAATCCTATAGTCCAAATCATTGACATAACCCCTTTGTAGTGGTTGTTCTGATAAAGCCGTTGGGTAGTTCCTCAGAAAAGTGGGGCATTTCAAGTGGGAGAGACTTCGAAGCATAGGACTTCAGCCAATATAAAATATCATGGCTACAGTTTTATCAGTTCTTGCTGTTGGTTTCTTGTTGAAAAGTAAATGGAGTCTTTTCATAATCACAAGAGATTCTGCAGATGCTGGAAATCCAGAGCAACATACACAAAATGCTGGAGGAACACAGCAGGTCAAGCAGCATCCATGGAAATGAATAAACAGTCAATGTTTCCAGTTGAGACATTTGATCAGGACTAGAAAGGAAGGGAGAAGAAGACAGAAAAAGAAGGTGGGGGAAGTGGAAGGAGTATAAACTAGAAGGTGATAGGTAAAGCCAGGTGGGTGGGAGGGGGTTGTGGAAATGAAGTAAGAAGCTGGGAGATGATTGGTAGAAAAGGTAAAGGGCTAGACAAGAAGTATTCTGATAGAAGTGGAGTGTGTACCATGGGAGGAAGGGAAGAAGGAGGGGAACTGGGGGAAGGTGATAGGCAAGTGAGGAGAAGATATATGAGGAGAGCCAGAATGATGAATTGAAGAAGAGATAAGGGGGTGTGGGAAAATTACCAGAATCTGGAAAAGTTGATGCTCATGCCATCAAGTTGGAGGCTACCCAGACAGAATATGAAGTGTTGCTGCTCCAATCTGAAAACAGCCTTTTCATGTTTTCTCCTTCAGTTATTCAGTTTGAATGCTTTTGCATTGAAATCAATTAACATTTTGATTTGGGAGTTTTATATTCAGGATAATTTCTAACACTGAGATGTGTGTTTACAGGTATCCTACATTTTGTGTCAAAAAGGCAATTTCAGTTCAAGTTAACAAGCCTGTCAGTGCATCATGCCCACAGAATGGTAATTTCTATGGGTCGTCATCTCATTCGGGAACAGCTAAAACAATTTTTTGCCCTGATGTCAGCGAGTATGCAGGTTCAAATGAAGATTTTGCACTACAGTGGTACAAGGTAAGGGATTCCTAATGTGGACGATTAACTTGTAACATAGTTTACTGATTAAAATTGTTATATCATTTAAAATAATTTATATATGTACTCCTTCAATCTGATGAAGAACACAGTGAAGATAAAATGAGATCAGAAAATTACCCAAGCTTATGCTTACCATGTTCTTACTTTCCAAACAAAGTTTGTATGGAAGGCTATCAAAGCTTGCAGCAGGATCTGGACTAACTGGAAAAAAATGACAGACGGAATTTAATGTGGTCAAGTGTGAGTTTTTGCATTCTGGGAGGACAAACCAGAGAAGCACTTACAAGGTGAACACTAGGGCACTGAGGATTGTGATAGCACCGAGGGATCTAGGAAGAAAGATACATAATTCCCTCACATAAAATGGCATCACAGGTAGACTGGTCTGTAAACAATGCTTTTGGCACATTGCCTTCGTAAATCAATGTATTAAATACAGGAATTGTAATGTTATCACGAGGAAATCTGAAGATGCTGGAATTTCAAGCAACACACATAAAAAATGCTGGTGAACGCAGCAGGCCAGGCAGCATGTCTAGGAAGAGATACAGTCGACGTTTTGGGCCGAGACCCTTCCTTAAGTATAATGCAGAAACGAGTTCGGTGGGGCAGGAGCAGGCTGAGACAATGGGTCTACCTGGACAGGCAGGTTTGTAGATCTTGGGTAGGAGGTAGAAACGGGAAGTGCGGGGTGTGGGAACTATAAGGTTGGTAGCAGTGGATGGAGATTCCCTGAGCAGATAAAGTTGGTGATGGTGTGGGAGACAGTGGCCTGGTGCTCCTTAGTGGGGTCACGATCGAGGGGTAAATAAGAGGAGGTATCCGCGAGTTGTCGCTGTGCCTCAGCAAGGTAGAGGTCAGTGCGCCAGACTACAACAGCACCCCCCTTATCAGTGGGTTTTATAGTAAGGTTAGGATTAGTGCGGAGGGAGTGGAGAGCAGAGCGTTCAGAAGGAGTGAGGTTGGAATGGGAACAAGGTGCGGTGAAGTCGAGATGGTTGATGCCCCGTCGGCAGGGTCTCGGCCCGAAACGCCGACTGTACCTCTTCCTATAGATGCTGCCTGGCTTGCTGCGTTCACCAGCTCTTTTTATGTGTGTTGATTGTAATGTTATGTAGGTGTGAGTGTGAATCATTCTACTGTTTATTGCTACAGAGTAGTTGTGAAGACAAATATTAGCTAAGTACAAACTGATCTAATTAGACTCTCACATTGATACTTTCTAGCAAAATGTATTGGATGTGCCAAAAATCTTGGCAAGTTATTCAAGTCACCTTTCCACAGGAGGGTACTATGACCATTTGTTGAATAGCACCATGGGTTGAACTCATCTAATAAGTCATCAGAACCCTGTATTTAAAATAATCTGCATGATGTATTAAATCTGAGCAGATGCCATTTCTAGTTTGATATTGCACTGAAATGGAAAATCACATATTTTCATGAATAGACTCTTTATTGAATATAGGGATTTTGTATATTTTTAAAATTATTTTTATATTCCAGAATCAGAATCAGAATTAGTTTTATTATCGTTGACATGCCATGAAATTTGTTGTTTTGTGGCAGCAGTGGAGTGCAATACATAAGATATACTATAAATGATAAGAAGAAATCTATATAAAAAAATTAAACAAGTAATGCAAAAGGAAAGCAAGAATAGTGAGGTAGCGTTCTTGGCTATATTCTCCAGAAATCTAAAGGCAGGGGAAAAGAGGCTGTTTCTAAAAATTTCCTGCGAATCCTGTAAAGTTGTTCTGCATTTCCAATCAGTAGGTGATTGCTGCCAAATCTGATAACACACTATAAAAGAAGAACTCCAAGTTTATCCTCTTCCGAGTAGGAACAGAGGATTAACAAAGCATAAAACATTATGTACAACTTGCTGTCCTGTACATTTTAACAACTGGCTTGTGCAACTTTGGATTGAGGTAACAAACAGAAAATTAGTGTTCCTGATCCTACTTACGCACAAAGGTGTTCCATACTATCTATAGGATTGGAGGAAATATCGATGGTAAAATATGTGGAATGTCCACTTTGCTACCAGGGAGTAATAGGAATGTTATGTAATGGTAAGTAGAATTAACTGGGAGTGAATAATGTTTACAGGGTCTCTCCATTCCAACTTTTATGCTTCCAACTCCTTTTAATATTTTTTGACCTTAGAGTTGGTTTCTGCAAGTGAGGAAATGAAGGTTTGGCTGCATTTTTTATGACCTGTCTCTCTCTATTGTTGACTGTTTTTGCCCTTTATAATTAATGCAAAAAAGAATGATTACTACTTCTGTGTAATGTAGTCACGTGCAGGTAATAGCACAATGAACAAAATTTGTATATTGAAGCAAACATGGACCAAATATACTGTTTGTGTATCAGATGAACAGTTAGTGAGGGGATGTACTTAAAGATCTGATCTGAATTCTTGCAGTTGAATCAGAGTCATATTTATTATCTCTATTAGATAATGTGTAATTTGTTTTTTAGTGGCAGGAGTAAAATGCAAAGCATAAAAATGACTATAAATTACAAAAAAATAAGTAGTACAATAACAATGAAATAATGAGATGGTATTCATGGACCACATAGAAATCTGATGACAGAGGGGAGGAAGCTTTTCCTGAATGATTGAGTGATAGTGTTAGATATATTGGTAGTGGTAAACAGCCACACACAATTTAGTGAGCATCGTTAAGTTACTAAATAACAATTCATTTGGGAAGTGAAGTTTGTTAAGTTCTTGAAAGTTGAATTTGGCCCTTTTGGCCTTAGAGTTAGTAAAGCTTATTCTGAGATCGCAGGGCACAGTGGCAAGAGAAACAACAATTAATATTTCAGATCACTAATTTTTTTATCAGAGCTGGAAAATAAAGGGACACTTGTTTGACCTAAAGAGTAACTCCTATTCTCTTCTCTTAGATTTGTTGTGTGTTCTGTTTGTATTTAATATTTTAAGCATCTGCCGTGGTTTGATTTTCACTGGGTGATCATGTTGTCTTTGAGCTGATATTGTAGCTGCACTGTGGCCCCTACAGGTGGCAATACTGTGCTAAAATATTGACTTCATTGCATTCATTGCCTCATCTGTGCAGCTAGGAGCTGTCATTCATTCTATTGATTTTTCTGGCATTATTGACTAGGCTTTATTTGGGCTATAAGATCCTTGACTCTGAGTCTCAGAGGGAAAGGGTGCATTCAGTCAGAGTAATAGTAAGAGGAGACTTAATAGCGAGTGTGAAGACAGGAGATTCTGTGTTCACAAAAGAGAAGTCAAGATAGTGTGTTGTTTCCTGGGTACTAGGGTCAAGGATATCTGGGTGGCTGCAGAAAGTACTTGAGTGGGAGGGTGAACAGCCAGAAGTCTTTGAACCTGTTAGTACAAATGGAAGAACCAGGGATTAGGTCCTGCAGAAAGAGTATAAATACGTCCCTCTGCAACTGGATCCTTGACTTCTTCATCAGGAGCCTACAATCGTTGCAGATAAGTAATAACATCTCCTTGCTTGGCCCATTGCTCCACTCTGTCTACACTCAAGACTGTATGGCTAGGCACAGTTCAATCCCAACTATACATTTGCCAGTGACACCACTGGTGTTGGCAGAATCTCTGATGACAACAAGGAGATGTATAGGAGTGTGATTTGCTGGTTGAGTCGACACAACAACAACCTTGCAATCAGTGTTAACAAGACCAAGGAATTGTTTGTGGAAATTAGGGAGGGGAAGCTAGAATACATACCAGTCCTCATTGAGGGGTCAGCAGTGGAGAGGGCAAGCAGCTTCAACTTTCTGATCTCAGAAGATGTATCCTGGGCCCAACACACTGATGCAATTACAAAGAAAGCATGCCAGGGGTTCTATTTCATTAGTAGGTGCTTAAGGTGATTTAGTATATCATCAAAGACTCTAGCAAATTTCTACAAATATATGGTGGAGAGCATTCTGACTGGCTGCATCATAGGCTGTTATGGAGGCTCCAGGGTGCAGGATTGAAGATGCTACAGAGGCTTATAAACTCTGCTAGCTCCATCACCACCCAACACACACCACCATCAAAGGCATCTTCGGAAGGCGGTGCATAAGATGGTGTCATCATCAGGGAAGGACCCTCAGCACCTAGGAGACGCCCTCTTCTCATTACTATCATTGGGGAGGAAGTACAGGAGCCTGAACACCCACACTCTATATTTTAGGAACAGCTTCTTCCCCTCCTGCAGCAGATTTCTGAATTCTTTATGACTACTACCTCACTGTTCTTTTTTTGTACTATTTATTATATTTTAAAATAGTAATATTAATTTTTAATCAATATTTCACTCTACTGCTGCTGCGAAGTAACAAATATCGCAACATATGCCAGTGATAATGAACCTGATTCTGATTATGGGTTAGGTAAGATGTGGGACCTTGAGGGTTGTGATCTCTGGATTACTCCCGGTGCCATGCGCTGGCAAGGTCAGAAATAGAAGGATGGGCCAGGTGAATTCATGGCTGAGGAGTTGGTGTAGGAGGCTGGGATTCTGGTTTTTGGAGCATTGAGATCTATTCTGGGATTAAGGTGACCTGTATTTCAGGTTGCCTCTGAGCGATGGGCCAAATTCCTTGTTGGGAAGCTTGTTAATGCTACCACAGGTTTAAACTAGATTGTTAAGGGATCTGACTCTGAATAGGAACAAGTCATGCTATAAAACATTTGCCAGCAAGAGCAGGTTTAGGATCAGGATAGGCAGAGGACAGTAAAGGTAGGTAAAGAAATTCCCAGTTAAACTTCAATGCACATGGTTTATTTAATGGGTAAGCTGGATGAACTCAGCATGGATTGGCCCTGAGAACTGTAATGTTATAGCCATAACAGAAACATGACTGAGAGAAGGGCAAGACTGGCAGCTCAGTATTCCACAATACAGATGCTACAGGTGTGACAGAGGTACAGATATCTAGTGGGGGTGCAGGGGTGGGGGAGGGTTGCCTTTTTGATAAGGGAGGACATGATAGCAGTACATAGAGGTGACATGCTTGGGGATCTCCAGTGAGACCATATGTGTAGAACTTGGAAACAAGAAGGGTACGGTCACTGTAGTGGGGCTGTATTATAGTCCCTAAATAGACAGTGAACCATTGAGGGTAGAGAAATTGCTTTTAGAGTAAAAAGGTTGTAAGAATATTAGGGTTTAATTAGTGGTAGATTTTAACTTCCCCAGTATTGACTGAACCACTCAGAGTATTAAGGGCCTGGAAAGAGTGGAATTTGTGAAATGTCCAGGGAAGTTTCCTGACTAAAATATAATATTAGTTTATATATTATAAACTAATATATAAAGGGCCTGATTCAGAAGGGTGCAACAACAAGGAATGAGGTAGAACAAGTAAAATGGCAATCTGTTGGAATGTTTGGCTCCAGTGACTGTAATTCTATCAGTTTTAACATAGTGATGGAAAAGGATAGGACTGACCTACAGGTTAGCGTCCTAAACTGGAGCAGGGCTAATTTTGGGGTATCTACTAGAAGGTAATTGGGTGAGGCTATTTGAGGGGAAAGAAACAAATAGTAATTGGGAAGCTTTTAAAAGTGTGATATCAAGAGTCCATGAGCAGCAGTTTCCTATTAAGGTGAAAGGCAAGTCTGGCAAGCTTAGGGAACCTTGATTGACTGGTGATTTTGAGGCTCTGGTCAAGAAACAGAAGGAAGCGTACAATGGCTAAGGAAGCTGGTGACAAGTGAATCCTTTGCTGATTTTAAAAAAATTTAGAATACTCTTAAGAAGGAAATCAGGAAGGCAATGTTGGGGTATGAGATGGAACTGTTGGGTAAAGCTAAGGAAAATCCCAAGAGGTGGCTATATAAAGAGTAAAAAGGTGCCTAGGGTTAGAGCAGGTCCCCTTGTAGATCAACAGGGCCCATTATTTCTAGCTTCAGGAGATGGGTGAGATTTGTAACAAATATTTCTCCTTAAATATTCATTAAATTATCCATTTACTGAGGTGGAAATCATAGTTACTCAAGCAAAACAAGTGGAGATGTTTTGGAAGAATTCATATCGGCAAGGAGGAGGTATATTAATATGGATAAATCCCCAGAACTTGACCAAGTGCATCCTGATATTTTGTGGGAGGCTAGAGAAGAACTTGTGGATGTCCTTGCTGAGACACTTGCTTCATTATTAGCCACTGGTGAAGTTCACAAAAACTGAAAGGTGGCTAATGTTATTCCATTGTTTACGAATGGTAATAAGGCCAAGCCAGGGAACTACAATGGTGTGGAAGTTACTGTATGGAATTCTGAGAAATGGGATCTACCAGCATTTGGATAGATGGAGTCTGATTAGGAGGACTCTGCTTGGCTTTGTGCTTGGAAAATCATGCTTGTCTAAACTTTTAGAGTTTTTTGAAGTGGCAACCAAAAAGATAGATGAGGTTAGGGTAGTGGGTGTGGTTGACTTGAACTTGAGCAAGGCACTCGATAAGGTAGCTGGCTGGCAAGTTAGCTCCCATGGCTCAGAAATGGGAAGCAGAGAGTGGTGGTTGAAGGTTGGGTGGTCTGCAGGGCTTTGAAGTGTAACCATTATTAATAACAATGACTTTGATGTGAATACACTCAGCTTACTCAGTTAATTAGAAAGTTTTGATGATAGTGAAGAAGATATCATAGGGATTTTGATCAATTAGTGAAATGGGTCAAGAAATGGCAATAGGATTTCAATACAGGTGAGTGTGAGGTGATGCATTTTGGAAAGTCAAAAAAATGTAAGGTTTGTATTTTGAACGATAGGGCAGTAGGGCATACAATTGGTATCATAGGTTGACAGGGTGGTGAAAAAAATGTCGCACGCTGACCTTCATCAGTGAGGGCATTAAGAATAGGAGTGGGATATTATGTTGCAGTTGTGTAAATTGATGGTGGTGAGGCTGCACTTGGAATATTATGCACAGTTTTGTTTACGATGTTATAGGAAAGATGTGGTTAAAATAGAAAGGGTGCAGAAAAGATATACGAGGATGTTGCCAAGACTAGAAGTTTGGTAGATTCAAATTTGGCATAGAAGTAGGAAGCAGATACATGAGAATGTTGTTTGAGTTGTAGGGAGAGATTGGCCAGGCAAAGTCTTTATTCTTTAGAACAAAAAGAATGAGAGGAAAATTTATATAAATATTTAAATTACTGAGGCATAGATAAAGTGGATGATAATGGTCTTTTCCCCAGAATAGGTGTGTCCAAAGATAGCGGGTGCAGATTTTGGGTGAGAGCAGAAAGATATAAAGGGAATAAATTCACAACAAATTTTGTAAATGTATTTATGCTCGTGTTAATTTCTGTACTTTTCACTCAGGAAATAGCTTGCATTGATAAGGAGTGATTTCAGCATGCTGTTTACTACCCTGGTGGAAACCAGAGGAGTCTTTTACTTTATTCCTTTCTTCTTTCTCGTGTGATTTCAAGAGTTCTAGAATAGAAGAGCAAGGATATGATGCTGAGGCTTTATAAGGCACCGGTGAGGCCTCACTTGAGTATTGTGAACAGTTTTGGGCCCCTCTTCTTGGAAAAGATGTGCTGGTATTGGAGAGAGTCCAGAGGAGGTTCACAAGGATGATTCCCGGAATGAAAGGATTATCACATGAGGAACATTTGGTGGCTCTGGGTCTGTACTCACTGGAATTCAGAAGGGTGAGGGGGGAACTCATTGAAATCTTTCAAATGTTGAAAGTCCTAGACAGTGTAGATGTGGAAAGGATGTTTCTCATGGTGGGAGAGTCTATGACAAGAGGACACAGCCTTAGGATAGAGGGGCGCCCCTTCAAAACAGAAATTTCTTTAGCCAAAAGGTGGTGAATTTGTGGAATTTGTTGCCGCATGCAGCTGTGGAGGCCAGGTCGTTAGGTGTATTTAAGGCTTGAGATTGATAGGTTCTTGATTGGACATGGCATCAAAGGTTATGGGGAGAAGGCCAGGAACTGGGGTTGAGGAGGGGAAAAAAGAAGGATCAGCCATGATTGAATGGTGGAGCAGACTTGATGGGCCAGATAGCCTAATTCTGCTCCTATGTTTTATGGTCTTATGGACAACTTTTTCATACAGAGGTTGGCGCATACAATCGTATCATTTGAGAAGCACTTAGATAGATACGTACATAGAGGAGCGAGACTTAGAGGGTTATGGGCTGAATGTGGGAGATTGGGACTTGTTTTATGGGCATCATATCAGCAAGGACTCATATGGCCAAAGGTTCTGTAAATGTGCAACATTACTCTATGACTCTATGATATAGAATAGAATGTACTCAGTTTGTAGTTGCATGTTTTGTGTTGTGCATCTTGGTCTGGAGGAACATTGTTTTATTTGACAGTATACATGCATAAGGTTGAATGATAATAAACTTTAACTTAATTGTATATTGTTTTGTTTTTAGGGCTGCAAGCCTATTTCATATGATGGAGTAAAGTACCACTACCACAAGGGAGATTGGCACTTGACTATAGAAGATGTGGATAAATCCGATGAAGGAATCTATGTTTGTGAGCTAAAATTTATGCATAATGGTTTACAATATGTAATATCGAAAACCATTGACTTGTATATTAAAGGTATGAAATAATATTTTGAAGAATGCTGGTATAATTGTTTATTATTATAAATAATCATATAGAATTCAGATGCATTAGTTTTAAAGCAAATTATTAACAAGGGGGACAAATAATTTACCTGCAGTCATCATTGTCGTGTTATAGCGAAACTCAACAGCATTCAATTTAATTTTGAGATTATGAGAACACTCAGTCCTCTTTTATTGTCATTTAGAAATGCATACATGCATTAAGAAATGATACAATGTTTCTCCAGAGTGATATCACAGGAAACAGGACAAACTAAAGACTAACACTGACAGACCACATAATTATAACATATAGTTACAGCAGTGCAAAGCAATACCATAATTTGATAAAGAATGAACCATGGGCATGGTAAAAAAAAGTCTCAAAAGTCCCCGAGTTGATCGACTCCCAAGTCCCCGATAGCAGGCGGCAAAAGGGAGAAACTCCCTGCCATAAACCTCCAGGCACCGTCAACTTGCCGATGCCTTGGAAGCGGCCAACACCAAGTCCATCGTCCGAAAACTTCGAGCCTCCGACCAGCCCCTCCGATACAGCCTCCTGAGCGCCATCCTCTGCCGAGCGCCTTCGACCTTGCCCCGGCCGCTGAAACAAGCAAAGCCGAGGATTCAGAGCCTTCTGCTCCGGAGATTCTGGTTACCACACAGTAGCAGCGGCAGCAAAGTGGGCATTTCAGAGGTTTCTCCAGATGTTCCTCCGTACTCTCACTTCCATCTCTATCAAATCAGAATTGTGCACCGTCCCCTACTTGACAGATTACAGATATCATTCACCAGAGACGCCGCGCACGCTGCCATCATGCCGCCATCTTCTCCTCCAATTCAAGATAATTGAAATATCTTTTAAAAAATAAAGTCTTTATACTGTCTCCTTCCACATTCAGTCCTGATGCATCTAAAAATGTTTCAATTTTGTCTTGATTTTTTTTTAGTTATCAAGATTTAGACAAGTAATTTTTTTTTTGTTGTATTGGGTTAGACTTTGCCAAACTTAGAAAGTAGATTTGAAAAGGCAATTGGGACGTTCTGCGTGCCCTAGATTGCCAGGAGCCATTGGGTTGTGCCTTGTGGGAGCAAGATTTGAAAAGGCATTGCTGCTAAATGGGGCATTAGGAACTTAGCAAAAACCAGTAAAAAGAAGATAGATTTAAGCTGAGCTAGATGAACTCTGGATCATTCAGGAAGCTGTGGGATTGACAGGTGATACAGAGAGATAGTTGTACCTAAAGTGCAGAATAAAGGTAATTGGGTAACTGTCGGAATGGGAAAGGAGATCGGCAGGCTATCCCTGTGGGTGTTCTCCTCCATAACAAGTATACCCCTATGGGTACTATTGGGTGGGGGGTGACTTAACAGAGGAAAGCCGCAGCAGTCAGGTCTCTGGCAGTAAGTCTGGCTCTGTGCCTTGGAAAGGAAGAGAAAAGGCAAGTGGTAGAGACCATGATTCATTGGTTAGGGGAACAGACAAGAGGTTCTAAGGATAAGAATGAGATTCCCAGATGGTATGTTGCCTCCCAGGTGTCGGGGTCAGGGACATCTTGGATCGAGTTTATAGCATTCTGAAGTGAGAAAGAGAACACCACTTCGATACCAACGGCATATGTTAGGAAGGGTGATGAGGTCCTGCAAAGTGAGTTCAGGGAGTTAGGTGCTAAGTTAAAGGACAGGATCTCCAGGGTTGTGATCAGAAGATTGCTACCCATGCCACATACTAGTGAGGCCAGAAATAGGAAAGTAATGCAGTTTAACTCATGCTAAGGACTTTTCCAGCAGGGAGAGCTTCAGAATTTTGGATCATTGGGCTCTCACCCAGGGAAGGTAGGACCTGTACAGATGGTACAGGCTCCACCTGTACAATTTGGACCTGAAATGGAAGAGGAGCAATATCCTTGTGGGAAGGTTTGTTAGTGCTGCTCCAGGTTTTAAACTGCAGTTGTAGGAGGATGGGATCTTGAGTGCCAGGGTAGCTAGTGGAGTCATTGTGGGGAAGGATGTTGTTAAGCCTACATACAAAGGCAGGAATCAATGACCGAGCATGCAGGGAATAACATTCTGAGCTGTGTCCATTTCAATGCAAAGAGTATTGAAGGTAAGGCATATGTGCTTGGAGTGTGGGATTATGGTTGCAGGAGGGGCAGGACTGGCAGTTCAACATACTGAGATTTCATTGTTTTGGACATTGTAGAGCAGGAGGGATTAAAGGTGACGGGTGGCATTACTACTCAGAAAAAGAGTTATAGTAGTGATGACACAAGACAGACTAGAGAGCTCAACTACTGAGGCTATATGAGTGGAACGGAGGAATAAAAAAGACCATGTTAATGGAATTCTATTATAGAAGACCCAATAGTCAGTGGGACCTAGAGGAGAAAATTTGCAGAGAAGTAGCAGACTGTTAGAAAAAAACATAAAGTTGTGATAGTATGTGATCTTAACTTTGCACTTATTGATTGCGACTTCCATACCATGAAAGGCTGGATTTGATAAAGTTTGTTCAATGTGTTCAGTTCTCTGACACTGAGTCTTAGTCAATGTTTAGGAGTCCCAGCTAGAGAGAGTGTGATACATGCTGTCCTATTGGGGGAATGGAGAGGAAAGTGACAGAATTCTGTGTAGAGGAACACTTTGGATTTAGTGATCATAATTCCATTAGTTTCAAGATAATTATGGAGAAGAATAGGTCTGGTCCTCGGGTTGAGATTCTAAATTGGAGAAAGGCCAATTTTGATGGTATCTGAAAAGATCTGGCAAGTGAGGATTGAGACAAGTTGTTTTCTGGTAAGTGCAAGCTGGGTAAGTGGGAGGCCTTCAAAGGTGAAAATTTGAGCCTGCGGAGCTTGTATGTTCCTGTTAGAATAAAAAGCAAGGCTAGTAGGTTTAGCGAACCTTGGTTTTCAAGGGATACTGAAGCCTTGGTTAAGAAGAAGAAGTAGGTGACAGTAGGTATAGACAGCGAGAAACAATTGAGGTACTTGAGAATAAAAAAGAGGGAAAGCAGCAGGGCTCAAAGAAGGCACAAGATGGCTACAGCAGTTCAGGTGAAGGAGAATCCCAATGGATGCTATAGATACATTAAGGGCAAAAGGATAGCAAGGGATGAAATTGGTCTTTGTGAAGATCAGCTTGGTCAGCTTATTCATGGAGCCGAAAGAGTTGGGGTTAGGATTTTATTCTCTGGAGTATAGGATAATGAGGGTAGATTTGATGGAAATATATGTAATTATGAGTGGTATAGCACAGTGGTTCCCAACCACCGGGCCGCGAGGAAACGATATGATTTGGCAATATGAGTCAGCTGTACCTTTTCTCATTCCCTGTCACGCCCACTGTTGAACTTAAATGCACACGAGGTCATTACCCGCGTATCATCCATGTCAGCGTGGGAAGAAGATCAACTCCTCGAGCTTGCAAATGACGGTGGGCTGAAAAGTGTGTTTGACATAACATCTCTGCCGGCATTCTGGATCAAAGCGAAGGCTAAATATCCTGAGATAGCCACGAAAGCACTGAAAACGTTGCTTTCATTTCCAACATATCTCTGCAATGAATGCAACGAAAACTAAATTGCGGAATAGACCTGACATAAGGAACCCCCTTTGAGTATCGCTGTCTCCCATCACCCCTCGATGGCACCGTCTTGTTGCAGGAAAACAAGCCCAGGGCTCCCACGGATTCAGTGATATTGGTCTGTTGCAATGATTTTATATGTTCATACGGGGAAAATATGTGCTGTTTGTTTAATTTCAAAACGTTACTTAAAATGTTATGATGCTATTGACTTATAAGTGACTTATATAACCGTATAACCATATAACAATTACAGCACGGAAACAGGCCATCTCTGCCCTTCTAGTCCGAACGCTACTCTCACCTAGTCCCACCGACCTGCACTCAGCCCATAACCCTCCATTCCTTTCCTGTCCATATACCTATCCAATTTTTCTTTAAATGATAATATCGAACCTGCCTCTACCACTTCTACTGGAAGTTCGTTCAATACTTACTTCAAGCTCCCCTATCCTCACCTGATAATTGATGCGACTATATTCATGTGAGGAAAATATGCGCTGCGCGTTTAATATTAAATTTGTTAGATAAACCCTTTTAGAAATGAAATTGAGTATATTAGCCACTTATTACCTATATTCCGGTTGTGATTAACACTCCCCCCACCCCGAACAGAGTCGCCAAAAACGATTTGTAGAAAAAATTCTGTGCGTACACACGTGCGCAAATTACGCATGCACGCTGGTGCCCGCGCAAGGCTTCATGGTCATTGTAGTCTTTCTTGGGGTAAACGTATCTGACTGCTACTCTTGTCCGTTGGCAACCCTACCCCTCCCCCCACCCCCAGGGTCAGCTGGTCCGCAAGAATATTGTCAATAATAAACCAGTCCGCGTTGCAAAAAAGGTTGGGGACCACCCCTGGTATAGCAGGCTTTTTCCACTGAGACTAGAACTAGGGGTCATGGGTTAAGGATGATAAGCAAAACATTAGAGGAACAGGAGGGAGACTTCACTTAGAGGGGACTGAGAGTGTGGAATGGGCTGCTAGTGAAGTGGTGGATGTTTTTCAGTTTCAACATTTAAGAGAAGTTTGAACATATACGTGGATGGGAGGGGTAAGAAGGGTTCCAGGTGCAGGTCAATGAGGCTAAGCAAAATAATAGTTCAGCATGGACTAGATGGGCCAAAAGGCCTATTTCTGTACTACAGTTCTCTATGACTCTAACTGGCTATATTCTTCTCACTTCAGATTCAGATTCATTTATTTATCGCATGTATATCTAAAGATAGAATGAAATAATGTTCTTTGCATTATCAGCCACCCTAACACAACCTAAGTACGTGCAGGGGTCAGCCTGCTAATGTTGTCACATTCTGGCACCTACACAGGTTTCCTAGGATGTTCAGGCAAGAACAATACAAGAAAACAAAACAATAACTGCAAAACAAGCTCCCTTTCTCCCTCCCACCCACTCACACACACACAGTCAGGTCTCCAAACCCAGGACAGGCTGCTTCTGGACCTCAACTCTCCATTCCTAGCCTGGATTTGCAGATATTGACTCAGGGGCTTCAACCGTCCAGACTTGACTTCTGGACTCGCCAACTAGGAGATTGTCCTTGGTCTGGACTAGACATGCTGATACTGGGCTTCAATATTCAGGCCTGTGACTTCAACCTTCAGTATTGACCACTGGACTCACCAATAATGGAGGACCCTGCAGTTGTCCACGGAGATCGCTGGTCTTCATCTCAGCACCTGCTGACCCAACGTACATCTGCAGGGATCACTGGCTTTCCATTGAGGAGTGCCCCAATCTAGTCTCTGGTTCCTTCTCCTGTTTCTTCATTTACTGCCCCTATACACTGACTCCCCTCATCCCTGTCCCTAAGCTCCAACCTGTCCCCTGATTCCCCGCACTGCCGTGAAAACCATCTTTGAAAATCTAAAGAACAACTTTCTGAGCCACAACCTTAATGGAGATTGCAGCTCACTGCCATCTTGACCGGAGACCTTTCATGGTCTTTTCATTGTTTTAAATAGTAATGTTAAGAATCCAATGAAGTTAATGGTTTAAAGGTTACTTTTAAAAAAAGATGTTGGTAAATTCTTTGAATGTATAAATGGTTTCGAATGTGCTGGGATGTTTGTACCCAGCAATTTGATTGTTTAACAAACAGTACACTATCTATTGGAATAGGTTGGTTTGTCATTTGAGAGTGACTTCTATTAACCTGAACGTAGTTTGTGACCTTGTTTTATGGAAGCAGAAAAACATAAGCAGCTACACTTTAACATTGTTCTTCTATGTATTTAATTATAATATTCTTAAAAAATCCATGTAATACTTTACTCACTGAATATATTTTTATTTTCACAGTCTGTAAAAAGAGTGTAGTTCCACAAATCACGTATCCTAAAAATGGTACAATTGAAATTCCGGCTGGTAAGTTTTTTTGTCAAAAGGGGTAAGGCTACTCTTGCAACGTGTTTTGGTTATACAATGGATTCCGGTTAATTAGGACACATCAGGACTAGTACACTTGGGCCCAATTAAGTGGCTGCCCCAATTAGCCGAAGTTTCATGGAAATAGTTAAAAAGATATAAAAATGGTAAACTATTAACTAAGTAACAAATTATGTATTTAAATGAAATACAGAACAAATTAGAACACAACCAATACTACTATAGTACTATGAAACTCTGTAATAGTTCCTAACAGTTACTGACAGTGGAACTCATCCAGTGTACACATCTATGTTCTTTTGATTGACTGTAAATGAATAAAATCAGCGCAAACACCGAGTGTAGATAATGTACTGACTTCGTACAATACTTTAGATGACTTTATAAGACAAGGGAGCAGAAGTAGGCCATTCGGCCCATCGAGTCTGCTGCACCATTTTATCATGAGCTGATCCATTCTCTCATTTAGTCCCACTCCCCCGCCTTCTCACCATAACCTTTGATGCCCTGGCTGCTCAGATACCTATCAATCTCTGCCTTAAATACAACCAATGACTTGGCCTTCATTGCTGCCCATGGCAACAAATTCCATAGATTCACCACCATCTGGCTAAAAAAATTTCTTCGCATCTCTTTTCTGAATGGGCGCTCTTCAATCGTTAAGTCATACTCTCTCGTACTAGACTCCCCCATCATGGGAAACAACTTTTGCCACATCCACTCTGTCTATGCCTTTCAACATTCGAAATGTTTCTTTGAGGCCCCCCTCATTCTTCTAAACTCCAAGGAGTACAGTCCAAGAGCGGACAAACCTTCCTCATATGTTAACCATCTCATTCCCGGAATCATTCTAGTGAATCTTCTCTGTACCCTCTCCAACGTCAGCACATCAAACTTTTCAAATGTTCAAACTTTTCAAATGATGGTTGATACCTTTAAGTTTGTTCTAGTTTCTAACTTGTTGAAGCAGTGAAATTGTTTCATTTTCACTCCCAGCTGTTTCTGGCATCTCCAAGCCTGAATGCTTGAAACCACAGTGAGCAAAACAGTTTTCAGAAGTTTCAGAATTGTCTTGCAGCATATTTCTCACCAACTATCAGTGACAGAGATCACTGCTTTTTGAGCACAAGCATACACAACTGATGTTACTTAAAAAAAACTGTTCACTTAGCATGGTGTAGTGTCTAACAGCCACACAAGCGCACACGTCTGACACTAGTTAGAAACTATTCAGCAGCAGTCTCCTGCCCTAATTAAGCATCAGAGTGTCCCAAATAAATGAAGGGAATCCTGGCTCTTTTCTCAATTAATTTTTGTTCAGTATGAGTTACCCCAAATAAGTGGCTACCCTGATTAACCGATGGCCCAATGAACCAAAATTTACTGAACACTCAGTGGTCAATTTATTAGGAACACTTATATAGAGCTCATTAATGCAAGTATCAAATCAGCCAATCATGTAGCAGCAATTCAGTGCATAAAGACATGCAGACATGGTCAATTGGTCCAGGTGGTGTTCTGACCAAACAGCAGAATAGAAGAGAACTTTGTTATGATTGCTCAAGAGAACGAGATTGTGGTGCTAAAGGAGTGTGATGTGATCTACGTGACTTTGACCATGGAATGATTTTTGGTGCCATGTGGGATGGATTATCAGAAAATGCTGATCTCCTGGGATTTTCATGCACAATAGTCTAGAGTTTAGAAAGAATGGTGCCAAAAGTTAAAAAAAAACACATTCATTGAGTGTAGACAATAGACAATAGACAGTAGGTGCAGGAGTAAGCCATTTGGCTCTTTGAGCCAGCACCGCCATTCAATGTGATCATGGCTGATCATCCACAATCAGTACTCTGTTCCTGCTTTCTCCCCATATTCCTTGACTCCACTATCATTAAGAGCTCTATCTAACTCTTTCTTGAAAGCATCCAGAGGCAGAGCATTCCACAGATCCACAACTCTCAGGGTGAAAAAATTTTTCCTCAACTCCGTTCTAAATGGCCTACCCCTTATTCTCAGATTGTGGCCTCTGGTTCTCGACTCCCCCAACATCGGGAACATGTTTCTTGCCTCTAGCATGTCCAATCCCTTAATCACCTTATATGTTTCAATCAGATCCCCTCTCATCCTTCTTATTTTCAGTGTATACAAGCCTAGTCGCTCCAATCTTTCAACATATGACAGTCCCGCCATCCTGGGAATTAACCTCGTGAATCTCCGCTGCACTCCCTCAATAGCAAGAATGTCCTTCCTCAAATTTGGAGACCAAAACTAAACAATATTCCAGGTGTGGTCTCACCAGGGCCCTGTACAACTGCAGAAGGACCTCTTTGCTCCTATACTTAACTCCCCTTGTTATGAAGGCTTTCTTCACTGCCTGCTGTATCTGCATGCTTACTTTCAGTGACTGATGAACACGGACACCAAGATCTCATTGTACTTCCCCTTTTCCTAACTTGACACCATTCAAATAGTAATCTGCCTTCCTGTTCTTGCCACGAAAGTGGATAACCTCACATTTATCCACATTAAACTGCATCTGCCCACTCACCCATCCTGTCCAAGTCATCCTGCATTATCTCAACATCCTCCTCACATTTCACACTGCCACCCAGCTTTGTGTCATCTGCAAATTTGCTAATGTTACTTTTAATCCCTTCATCTAAATCATTAATGTATATTGTAAATAGCTGCGGTCCCAGCACCGAGCCTTGCGGTACCTCACTAGTCAGCGCCAGCCATTTTGAAGAGGACTTGTTAATCCCTACTCTTTGTTTTCTGTCTGCCAACCAATTACAATCCATGTCAGTACCCTACCCCCAATACCATGTGCTCTAATTTTGCCCACTAATCTCCTATCTGGGACCTTATCAAAGACTTTCTGGAAGTCCAGGTACACTACATCCACTGGCTCTCCCTTGTCCATTTTCACAGTTACATCCTCAAAAAATTCCAGAAGATTAGTCAAGCATGATTTCCCCTTCGTAAATCTGCGCTGACTCGCACCGATCCTGTTCCTGCTATCCAAATGTGCCGCTATTTCATCCTTTATAATTGACTCCAGCATCTTCCCCACCACTGATGTCAGTCTAACTGGTCTATAATTCCCTGTTTTCTCTCTCCCTCCTTTCTTAAAAAGTGGGATAACATTAGCTACCCTCCAGTCCCCAGGAACTGATCCTGAATCTATAGAACATTGGAAAGTAATTACCAATGCATCCACGATTTCTAGAGCCACCTCCTTAAGTACCCTGGGGTGCAGACCATCAGGCCCTGGGGATTTATCAACCTTCAGTCCCATCAGTCTATCCAACACCATTTTCTGCCTAATGTGAATCTCCTTCAGTTCCTCCGTTACCCTAGGTCCTCCGGCCACTATTACATCTGGGAGATGGTTTGTGTCTTCCCTAGTGAAGACATATCCAAAGTACCTGTTCAACACGTTTGCTATTTCCTTGTTCCCCATAATAAATTCACCCGTTTCTGTCTTCAAGGGCCCAACTTTGGTCTTAAATAATTTTTTGCTCTTCACATACCTAAAGAAGCTTTTACAATCCCCCTTTATATTCTTGGCTAGCTCTCATCTTTTCTCCTCATATTGCCTTTTTAGTTATCCTCTGTTGCTCTTTAAAAGTATCCCAATCCTCTGGCTTCCTGCTCTTCTTTGCTATGTTGTACTTGTCTTTTATTTTTACACTATCCTTGACTTCCTGTTCTGTGTAGTTCTGTGGGCAAAAATGCCTTGTTAATGAGAGAGGTTAGAGGAGAGTGGCCAGACTGGTTCAAGGTGATAGATAGTCAGAATAACCATGTTACAACAGTGGTTTGCAGAAGAACATCTCTGAACACGTCCAACCTCGAAGTGGATGTACATAGCACAATTAGCAAGTTTGCTGATGATACTAAATATCTGCTAGAAATCATTTTTAGGTTATGAAATTATGGATCACATAATCATGGATTAACTAAAGTGCAAACCTATATAAAATTTTAAATTCCAACTGATACTTTGCGGCTAGTGAAACCAATATTTGGATGTGTGACATTCTGCTTCTGGCCCATTCAAATTACACTGGGAAAGACAATACTGTAAATGAATGTTCCTGATTTAGCATATTGTTAACAATGTATCTCTGCCCCTTCAGCCACAGTTCAGGACAGATCTGTTTTGTCCTTTAACCTTGAGGTTAGTTGTATATTGATGGAGCCATCCCTCATCTCTATAACAAAAGGGACATATTTTGGTGGTCTGGAGTTTGTATTTGTGCTTTTAGAACAGGATTGAATATTCAAAGCAGTTCTGCTAGTTGGAATGTGCTACCATTGTAAATATGTAATGCAGTAAATTTGTATGACAATATTCAAAATGTTAAATAGGTGATCATAGCAGTAGTTAATAATTTATTGTAATCTTTGTGTTGAAAAAGTATAAAACATCATTTCAAGTGAGTGAGATTATCTTTGCTTCTTCTGGACTATATCCTGGAGGTTTACTGTGCATATAAAAAACTAAGTTTCACGGTTACGGCTTCTGTGTGGCTCAGTTGTAGTCAGTCACAACAATACCATCTTCTTCCTAGTGAAACAGCTTACAATGAATTACAAACAGGTCTTGAACAGTTAGGGAAATGACTTGAGGAGTGGAAAACAGATTTAATCTTAGAGAAGTATGAGGTGGTGCACTTTGGAGAGCCATACTAGGATGGGACTTGTACTGTGAGTGGCAGGTCACTGATGACTGTTGTGGAACAGAGGGATCTGAGAGTACGAGTGCACAGTTTGTTGAAAGCAGTTACACAAGTAGGCAGTGGTGAAGAATGCCTTCAGCATGCTGGCCTTCATCAGTCAGGGCATTGAGGTTAGGAGTAGGGACATCATGTTGCAGTTATATAAGGTGTTGATGAGGCTGTATTTGGAGTACCACTTACATTTATAGGAAAGACATTGTCAAGTTGGTGTGGGTGCTGCCTAGAGTAGAGGGCCTGAGTTAGTAGAGGTTAGCCACACTGCGTCTTTATTCCCTGAGATGCAAGAAAATGAGGGGTGCCTCATAGAAGTTTATAAAATCATTATGGCTATGGATAAGGTCATGGTCTATTCCCCAGAATTAGGAAGAGCAAAAGAGTGGCTACAAATACACAATAAGAGGGGGGAGAGATTTAAAAGAGACTTGTTCAATTTGTTTTTTTTTTAGCGTGTTGGGTGTTTAGTATTTTCTTGAACGGGTTCCATGGTGTTTCTTTGTTTCATGGCTACCTGCGGAAGGACGAATCTCAGAGTTCTATTCTGTATACATATTTTGATAATAAATGTACTTTCAAAACTTGGATTTGAGATATAGCTTCGTTACACCTAGGGTAGTGTTTACCTGGAGGGAGCTGCCAGAGGAAGTGGTCAAGGCAGTGTGTTGCAATATTCAATAGGCATTTGGAGGGGAGGGGGCTTGGACAAGTGTGGGCAACTGGGGTTAGTGGGAAGGATGCTGTGGTCAGCATAGATCAGTTCACTGAGGGCCTGTTTCCAAGCTGTATTACTCTATAACCCTACACATTTAGCCATTAGACCTGCTTTATTTGAACCTGCTTCTGTGATGTTCCTGGTGATGTTTTGCTGGATCAAAGGCAATGTATAAATAAGACTTCTTATTAGTTGGCATAACAGCAAATAGTGCTAAGGAATTTTTTTGTGTATAATATAGATTACATTCAAGCAAAATCATGTAGTCTGCTTGTATATGTTATCACTAGCATCTGATCCAAGGAACACACACAAAATGCTGGAGAAACTTAGCAGGCTAGGCAACAACTATGGAAAAGTGTAAACAGTCAATGTCTTGGGCTGAGACCCTTCATCAGGACACTGATCCAAGTTTAAAAGGCTGAATTCTTAATTTTTTACCTTAAATTTTCTGATACAAGTTCTAACAGCATACTTGCAAAATGTAGAATTCTTCAGTTTGGTCAGTGAAATTATTTTTTTCCATTTAACAGAAAGTTTATTTGAATAACATGTATTTTTATTTTGGCTAAGATGCTTAAATTCTAATTTTATGACAGTGTGGTGAATGAGTACATTTACATGTGATTCATGCAGGTTCAAATTTGAATTTATCATGTGTAGCATACACTGGATACTGTGATCCTGCCGTAACACTTGTATATTGGATAATAGATAACATATTTATTGAAGACTATTTCAACAACTCATTCCACTATGAAGAACGGTATGGATTTCTGATTTTTTTGGGCTTAAATCAACACGTAATTGAGTGTCAGTAAAGGTTAACTGTAACTGATGTTATTTTGTAACTGTTTTTTCCAGTAAGTGGGTGAGTGAAGACAAAGGCAACTATCATCAAGTTAAGATAACTTTAAACAATTTTAAAGAAGAGTATTATGACAAGGTATTTAAATGTGTTGCGAGAAATGGATTGGGAAATCAAATTGCAACTATTAAGTTTAGAAAAACAGGCAAGTAATTCGTTACAATATTTAAAACAAAATAACTGTTCTAAAGGACATTTACTATTTCTGATACAAAGTGTTTGATTTCTGTCTGACCATGTTGTTGATATATTTTAATATGTTAATGCAGTTATGATTGATTGTGATATACTTGTATATTTCTGGAAAATAATTTGTTTTTGATTTCAGCTCAGCTTATGGTTTTGTCAGGTGTTTTGAGTCAACTTTAAAAGAAAAGGCGTTGGATTGCATATTTTTACTTGCATTGTAATAAAATTACTTTGAAAAATGAAAGGTGGGAAGATACTGTGTGAATTACAAAGGCCATAAATCCCTTTTGTGTTGGCGCATGGCCAACTGGTTAAGGCGTTCATCTAGTGATCTGAAGGTCGCTAGTTCGAGCCTTGGCTGAGGCACCGTGTGTGTCCTTGAGCAAGGCACTTAACCATACATTGCTCTGCGACAACACCGGTGCCAGGCTGTATGGGTCCTAATGCCCTTCCCTTGGACAACATCGGTGGTGTGGAGAGGGGAGACTTGTAGCATGGGCAACTGCCGGTCTTCCATACAACCATGCCCAGGCCTGTGCCCTGGAAGCCTTCCAAGGCGCGAATCCATGGCCTCACAAGACTAACGGATGCCTAAATCCCTTTCTATGGATGCATATTGCACAAGGGATACTGGACTTCACAGTGACATTCAGTTATATACCCAGCATGCCTGATTCTTCTTTGATCATTTTAGTAGCTTACATGGTCCATAAGCAACTGATGGAGAAGTTTTGCAATAAGATCTCTTTCAATAATTTAATTACCCATCTGAATGTGTCTTGGGTATGTCTTTTACCACCAGCCAATCCCACACATGCCATCTAAGCTCATAATGCACTCCTGATACTGCCCACCACTGGGATTCCCATACTGCTTTCAGCCCATTACCCACCCAGATCTCCACCCCCCCGCCCCCACCAATACCCAGTCACTTTTGATTAAAATTCCAGCCTCCCAAAACTAAAGGCTGTGGGTTTTGTGCTGTGGGATTTTTCTTTGCTAAGCATATTTGCAAAACATTGATGGTCCACTGAGCAGAGAAGGTTCATCATGCATTTGTAATCAAATTTCAAGCCAAAATATAATTAAATGTATGTTACTTATGGACTATGTAGTGTACATATGCACATACTTTAAGTATAAGAGATTTCTGATGAATTTTGTGATTTCCTGATATTTCTCAAACCATTTAATTTGTTTTCACTCAATATCCAACTTTATATGTCTCCTTTCTTTCTAAGATTTGATGTTTTGGCTTTGGGTATATAAGACCCACTCATTAGAATTTCTTCCCTTGACCTTTACTCCTTGTTGTGCCCCTTTAGAAAACTTATGTAAGACAGAATTTTGACTTGGCACTTAATCATTCCCCGCATGACTTTATTTGCATGTGATGCTGCCGCAAATAAGGTTTCCATGTGCCTATGCACAAATGTACTTATAAATATGACTTTCAGATCTCCATCCAGATACTCTACTGAATGCTAGTGACCTTCTCTCTTCTTCTGTCCACTTTATGGTCACCTCTCACCTCGGTGTAGTTAACATATCTTCCCAAAGACAATGGATGGACAAGAAAATGTTTTCTTCAATTGAAAGCCACTTTGTTGCAGCCATAAACTTGAAATACTTTGTCACTGGCTTCACTTTCTCACTGCAGACACTCAGAGTACAGCTGACGTTGCAGTAGTTGTTCCATTTCAATTTTTTTTTGAACATACCTTTTTTCACCAAACCTCAAACATCTACATGGCCTCCCACGTATGACTTACCAACATTTTCTTTTGAATATTTTATTTAATTCTCTTCTCTTTGATTTCCCATGATTTTTCATTTTTTTACATTGACGGTATTGATAATCATTGCAAAATAGGTTTTCTTATTTATACCAGCTATGGTTTGCAATGCATTTGAGAATAAATAGCATTTTAAAAAAGTCATTAGATATATTTTGACCCTGAATATCAATTTAGATAAATTTAAAGAAGTACTAATGTTATTTTCATTCTTCTAATGATAATATAAACCAGTTTTAGAATTGTTTTTACAAACCGTTGCATAGTGAACTAATCTTCTTTGGTAACTCATTGGAAATTATTTTAAAGTATGCATTATCAGTGTTCAGTGATTTTAAATGTCAAACCACAGAAACTGATTAGTTAGTCCAAGAAATCGGGGAAATTGGGCTCAATGTTTATCTTTACATTTTGCAGAATTATATTTTAAAATGTATTTTAAAATGAACATTATTCATTGTTCTCCCCTTTTCAGTGGTAGTAGCAATTAAAATGCATAACCACCTATAAAATTTCTTAGTCCTTCAATTTCGCTGAACTTCACTTTTTTTTTGTTTATATTCAGCTGCAGATTTTACAAGGGAGATAGTAGCAACGTTTGGTGTGTTTGCCTGTGTCTTACTCATCTGCATTTGCACTTACAAGAGTTTTAAGATTGATGTTATCCTGTGCTTTCGTGATAATTTTGCTGTAGGTGGTGCTCAAAATGGTAAGTGCAAACTTGCTTTTTGTTCAGTCAAGTATGTATGAACTTTAAGCTGTCATGTCAAATGCAGTTCAATTTCAAGTGGCTTGCTGTAGTACATTCTATGAAATTACCTTATGCTTGTTTTGCTTTCAGATGGTAAGAGATATGATGCTTACATCATTTATCCACAAAGTAATTCATCATGCAGTCCTGATATACTTCTCTTTGTTATGAATATATTGCCAAGAGTTTTGGAATTGCAGTGTGGGTACAGGTTGTTTATACCCGGAAGAGATGATCTTCCTGGAGAAGGTAAGACTGCAAGTCTTTGCCTGTTGTATTGAAGATCATATAATCTTAGATTTTCTGAATATGGGCATAATTTAATCGGTTAGCCACTAGAAATACTTGATACACAGCCAGGGAGAGCATACTGTAATTATACATTTATTCATGTGATTGCTGTAGGCATAGTTATCAAGCTCAGTCTTTGTTGCTCTACCCTCATTGCTTTTGAGACTGTAATGGTGAGTTGCTGCTTTGCCTCCTGCAGTCCAAATGGTGAAGTATAATCATTCTGCTAATGTGAAGAAGTGCGAAAATTTTCACCCAGGAATAATCACCATTTATTTCCAGGTCATAATAGTATTTGTCTTAGGGAGAATGTGTAAACAGTGTGTCCACTAACCTTGTTTTTCTGGATAATGGCCTTTGTAGTTTTTAAGAGTTACTGTTAGAAAGGTCTTGGTGAGTTGTTGGAGTGCACGCGATAACCATATTAGAGGTAGAGGGAATGGATTTTTAAGATGATGTTTGAGATTCCAATCACATTAATAAAGTAACTTTCAGGGAACCCTGCACGAGAAGTTCGAAGTCCCTTTGCACCTCTGATTTTTGAATTTTCTCCCCATATAGAAGATGGCCTATGCCTTTATTCCTTCTACCAAAGTGAATGACCATACACTTCCCTACGTATATTCTATTGCTTACTTCTTTGCCCATTCTCCTAATCTGTCTAAGCCCTTCTGAATTACCTGCTCTTTAAAACTCCCTGCTTCCTCAACACTACCTGGCCCTCCAGCTAACTCTGTATTGTCTGCAAACTTGGCCACAAAACCATCAATCCATTGTCCAAATCATCGACATATAACCTGAAAAGAAGCAGCCTCAAATTCGACCTCTGTGGAACACTACTAGTTGACGGCAGGCCACTCAGTATATGTCCCCTTTATTCCCACTCATTGCCCCGTGCTAGCCTGCCATTCTTCTATTGCTGTCTGACATGCTGAGTGTTTCTAGAATATCCTGTTTTTATTTCAGATTTCCTGCATCTGCAGTTCTTTGATAATCATTTTGATTAATTTCTGTTTGATGGTGTTGTGCTTCTTGGTTCAATTTACTCTGGTAGATGGATAATATTTTATTACATTCCTAATATTTGTGTTCAAAGAGTTGGAAAGGCTTTGTGAGTCAAGAAATGAGACAGCTATTGCAGAATACTAAAGGTTTATGACCTTTTAGCTGTATAGCTGGTTTAGATAAGTTACTGGGCAATGATGAGCCAAACATGTTGATGTCAAGCAATTTGTGCTACTGGATTAGCTAAAGCAGTTTGTAAGAGGTGTACAAATATTTTCCATTGCCAAAGATCTTTGGAAACATTCACTTCTGCAGTATCTCAGTAGAGTGCATAAGCCAATAGCATTTATGCAAATTATTTCTGCAGAGATGTCCTGGTACTAGAAAGGTATCTGTCACAGGAAAATAGAGACTATTATTAAAGATGTTATAGCAGGGCAGAGATAAAAAAATCAAAATAATAAGGCAAAGTCCACACAAGTTCGTGAACAGAAAATTATTGACCAACTTATTGGAGTTCTTCATATAATTGTGGCTCTATTCCAATCCAGTCCCTTTCTTCTATTATTTGTATTAAAAAGTTCAATGGAAAATAACCAATGATAAGTACAGTATCAATGTTTTGTGAATGTGGTGCAGCATGAGATTAGATGGATGAAGTGAATCTTGAAGCAATGGGGATCTTCGAGGTCAAAAGGGAATCCACAAATGAGTTCAGTCACCTTTACCTATTCTTGTGTTATGAAAGATCGGGCAACTCCTGCTTGCTGGGGTTAGTTGGGAGCTGTGGGAGCTGTGTTCCTAAAAAAATAAGCTATATCACATGTGGCAGGAAATGGGGGTTGAAAAGTTAATAGATTTTTGTGTTGATTTATTCACTTTGTTCCACAGAAATTCTGTGAGAGAATTTTATTCCATATCTCGAATATTTGAGTAGTGATTTGTGAATTCTGTAGGAGCCAATTTCTGTAACCTGAACAGCTGTAACATGGGAGTTTCTTGTATCCATTTGATTTGATGGAATCAAGGCGGGACAGTTGTTTCCGCATCCCTGGCTCATTTCTGATCTTGCTTAATCAGAAGGCCATTGTCTTTAATGAATAATAGCTTAATGGTTATGCGAGTGGCGTTAGGATGGAGTTTGCAGGTTATACGCAGAGATGAAGAAGAGATTGAAGAAAAAGCTGCGTTTGTTTTACAAAAGTCAAATTGCCCTTTGCTAAAGAGCACTGTAAGAGGCGTAGGAGTAGTTTTTCAAAGATTGTGTTGGGGGGGGGGGAATATAGAGTTGAAAATGTATGATTTTGCATGAAATTGTGGATGTCTTCTCTTTGTATACAAACAAATTGTCCTCCTAAACTGTGTACTCTGGCAGGAGCATGCAACTGGATTCAATAGTTTTACTGAAAGGCCAATTATATGTTAATTTTTATGTCTTTCTCCACTTTATAGCATTCGCTGAGCAAATAAAAAGTAATATCAAAGAAAGCAGAAGACTAATTATTTTGATGGCAAAGTCTTCTGATAAACCACTGTTTGAACAGCAAGTTGGATTGCATGATGCATTGCTGTATGATCAAATGAAAGTTATTCTGATTGAGTTGGATTATCATGAGGATTATAGTGACTTTTCTGAATCAATGAGACATATTATACAAAAGAAAGGAACCATTAAGTGGAAAAGCAATAAGTGGACAACAAATTCTTCTTCAAACACAAAATTTTGGAAACAAGTAAGGTATAATATGCCAGCAAGACCTTCCTGGTCCAGGAAAAATATAGAACACATTAAAAGTGTGCCAAATGTACCCCAGTCTATGTTGTTGTAAAGATAAGTAAGGTGACTACTGTAGAGACTTGTGTAAACTGCAGAAAAATGTAATGCTGAATAGTAGGGACTTGTCTTCCCAGACTTTTCCTTGACGAACTGTATGGTTGGTTGAATTCCAATTTGCGACACATGAGCCGCATGGAAATTTAAATCCTTTAATTTTTTTTTCAAAATGTTTTCTCTGTGGTGTAGTAGTATTTTGAAAGATAATAGATATTTTTTATTTTAAAACTGCATGAAATCTATTTCATATTGAAATTAACGTAGTCTCCACAAATTATACACAAATATATTGTCTGTGTAATTTTCTCTAAAGGTGAATAAAGATTCATAAAAGTGGATATGTACTCATGGATGGGCCTTTAAGTAAACATCAAATCCATTTTGCTGGGAGTTTCCTTCTGTTTTATAGGAGAATATGTTACAGAATTTTGTGTATTTAGTGTCTTACACAAATCTTAAAAAGCACCTAGTGGAATTACTAAAAGTTCATAATGCAAAACAACAGCACATGGCTCATTTATATGAAATAAAATGGTGTATCATTAGGTTTAGCTGCACATTTCGTTGTTCTTTATTATCAGTATGCTGTAAACTAAACGATAGATTAAAATATTGGAAGTTTTAAACACAAAAAAATGCATCATAAAAGTGTCAAAGATAAATAAGAGTCAACCAACTTGCTTAGTGATGAGATGAGTTGGGTTGAATGGACTACACCTCTGCACTTCGATACTTTCAGGCTTATTGCATTAGCATGCAGAAGTGGGTTGAGTGCTTCTATGCATTCTTTTTGATCTATACTCTCTGGAAAGCTGCTAGAAATTTGGCCAACAACCACAACCACTAAATTATAGATTCCTTTGCTGCATTCCCTAGCATCTGTGCCCTGAAATAACCTATGAAGTATTATTGTCTCCTCCATATGATTTGCTCATCCCAATGGGAGTGGTGCAGTGTCTAAGAAGTTCCTCATTTTTGGTTCAGTGGATCTATAACAGTTGGTATACCCTGTGAAATGAAGCTTACTTGCTACTCTTGAGTTGGATACTTAGATTGGATTGGATTGTGGTCTAGGCATGAGTTTTGACTTTATATAATATGTAGTTTTACAACCTGTTTCTTAATTGGCTCAGTTGCTCTTTTGCCTGTAGCTGATCCAGCATATGAGAAATACATGATATGGGAATTAAAAAAGAACAATAACTATTGGGAATCCCCACGCTCACAACCTTTCAAATCCAGAATTTGAATCCAGTGGAGACTGTTGGCACACTAAGAAATGGGCAATATTTTACCATCAGATTCTTTCTTCAGCTAGGTAACAGCTGACAAGGCAGTGCAGTTTTTCAGTTCATGGGCTGCAATTGTTTTCTTCTCTCCCAAAGTTGCTGTTTAATAAACGTTAGTCATCACCAACATAGTACAACAGATGAAACAAGTGTATTTTCCACTTCCAAGTAAGGAGGTCACTATTGTTTAAAAGCAGTCAGATTGCATATTCCTTGGCTTTTTCCCCCCATTTATATTTGTAGCTGTGACACAAATAAATGTCTTACCAGGAAATATTTATTTTGGTCTGTGTGATCTCAAACTCACTTTAGCCTTTTATAGTTATAATCTAATACTACCTTTATGTAGTTGTAGCATATGTGCATAGATGTACTATTGCTCTAGGTGTATTTGGTGATGCATGCATTATCGTATGCATGAATGGTATCTAAAGAACAATTTCGGAACCTTCCATATTTGCTGGATGATAGTGTTGAGTTCTCATACTACATTTGTGTTGGGGATGGATTCCAGAAGAACTAGGGCTGACTGTCTTTGAAGGCATTGTGCAGTTATATACTCAGTGGTAAGTTGAATTTTATTAACTTCTGTGTGCACACTGGAATGTATACGACTTCAGTTTAGACTTGCATGCTGGAGAACTAAGGTTTATACTGTATGTAGGATCATTCAGTTAAGTCTTGCAACTTTTGAAGTGGGAATGGTGCATGAAAGCAGCACAGACCAAACCCAGATGCATTGGGAACCTAAGGTAAAGCCCAGGGACTCTTTCAGTTCCTTAGTAGAATGGAAGGAGTGTTTTTTTTTCCAGGCAAAATATATTGTTGAAATGGAGACAGAAGCTGAAAAATTGTCCAATCAAAATGGAACTTTAAGATGCCATCAGAAAGCACTTTACTAATGGAGTTGTGCTCAAACTTTCTGGCATCTTTAGCAGGTCAGGTATCATGCAAGACAGAAGTTGGATGAGGTGATAAAATCACTACAAGCCAACATCTTCAGAGAATGTAGACGTTTACAAATTCAGTACCAGATAACTAAGGCCAACAAGACTATTGGTGATTGAAGGTGGTGGGGAGGGGGAAGGAGAGGGGAGGACAGTTGAAAAATCTTTGCTGCTATATTATAATTTTGTCACTATCCTAAATCAAATGTTGCGGAACGATCAAAATTATAGAAACACTAGATCCAGCATTTGAGTGTGGATTCAAAGGAGACACACTGATGGAGATGGCTTCTAGATGTACCAAAGAATTTTGGTTGCTGTGGAGAGTTAGTGTTAGAGCAATATGCTGTTAAACATAGTGATGAAGTCTAACATTAAGCCCAAGTCGTATGAAACAGTGCCAAATGCAAGACTGCTGAGAAAAGCTGCCTCCAATATGCCAGTTCAAAGCTCTGGAACGTTTTCATGGTGAAGAGAATGACATATCTCCTTTACATATAAGGATAGACCCAGGATGGCAGCCAGATTGGTTCTCAGTATGAGATAACAAAAAAAAACATATAGAGGCTTGAGTGACATTAAGGCTGATGATGCGCCTGAAATGCAAAGTTTGAACAGCATATAAATCACTAGTGGTAATAATGAAACAAGTAGTAGTTAACGCAAAAGTTAAAAATCAGTTTTTCCATATGTACATCAATGCAGCTGTTGACTGTTCCATCATGAACAAAAGACATGTCGGCTGGAATGCTCTGCAAAACATCATTCAAAAAAGCACAGACATATTGTGGTAAGATACTGAAAATTCAAGGATGGAGCACTTTGTAGCTTCTAATATTGGTCAGAAAGTGAAGTGAAGAAAATGATATAATGCAGGCAAGTATACAAAAGGAACAGCTGTCTTTGGGAGAAAATGACTCAAATAATTACAGGAAGTAAGTAGTCAGTATATATTCCACAACAATTGCAAGGAATCAAAGATTCATTCATTAATATTAAGGGCACAAGGCTCACATATGCATTGATAATCACCAAGTTAATGTAATACAGGACTAGGCCAGTACTTTAGTGATAAACACTCAAGTAGAACAGTTGATCGAAATTGAAACACAAGTTGTGTTGGGCAAGACTGCAAATGATTGAGAGAGGCACCTGTTATCATGGCACCCAAAGCAGATAAAAGTGTTTGGTTCTCCTTCCATCAACGAACAATAAATTTTGTCTCATTGGATGTGGAAAGCCAATTGGCAACCAAGGTACAACAAGGATCTCATTATGAAGGATCTATCTCATTGGACCAAAGGTTTTATGTTTTACACTAGAGTTCCGATCTCGTTTTAAAATGCTATCGTACTTTGAAATGTTTGATGTTATTTATGTAGTATGTAGTTAACTATGTATAAGTAAATTATTGTTAATTTATTAATTCTTGTGTAGTAAGGAATGATTATTGAAAGGTATAATATAAAGGCGATAAGATTAAATAGCTGCTGCTTGTGTGACCAGCACAAAAGAGAAAACGATGGTACAAAATATAAGAAATTGGCAGCGATCCATTTATAATGGTTACAGCAAAAAGATTGCACTATCAAGGGCAATTCTTGCATCACAATTGAAAATTGGATCATTAATTTTAAGATCTGTTAATGTATAAATAATTTGGCATGCTCATTGTTATGTTTAGTCTCTATAGCTAAGTGTCTATGTAGTGAGACCTTACAGTTCACCACACTATTAGTATCTTTGATAGAGAAGGCATTATTCATGGAAATAAATCTTCATTTGCACTTACAGTAATGCAGAAAAGATTAAAGCTACTGAAGGGGAAAAGATAACACCTATAAAGGCGCACTTATGTTATTAATAGTTCATCATAGTACTAAAAGGAAGTAGTGCAGATTTGGCTGAGGAAGTAGTACTAGAATATAATGTACTAAATGATATGAGTTTTTTGATTTGGAATCTAAAACCATTACCTAAATATCATCCTATTTGCTAGTGCTAAATACTTGTCTTTTGTAAAGCAATTTCAGGCATAATTAAAAGGAAAGTTAAGGTGTGATTTTTTTTAACCTGCATAAATTATATGCCAATTATTCCAAACATTAAGGAAAATCATAATGTGGAAATTAGGAATTAAACTGTATTTAAGAAAATAGGGGTGAAAGATAATTGGACTGTGGATAGCAAAGCATGACAGAAATGAGGGTTCATTACTGAATTAATTGTTGAATTAATTACTGAAAGAGTTTCTAATTATGGATAAGTACACTAAAGTGCATGCAAAAAGATTACATTACTACAAATAAATATTGTGTTTCCAGATGGATAAGCAGATGAAGTGATCTGTATGGGGAAGAATATTAATCACTGGATTGTCTTCAACTTTTAAGGGATACTCCAAAAGGTATAGAAGCAGTTACAGTCAAAAGGTAGGTGGCTGATTCAGTCCTGGATTGGATTTTTATTCAAAACTACCCATTGTTTTAGAGTATTAAAATACAATATGTATGAAAGCGAAAGATGCATAAAGGTAGACTGCAGATGCTGATATAAGAACCAACAAAAGACAAATATAGATTCCTTTGTTAGCCATGGCAGATTTAAAATATGGAAGAAAACGGCCAACTCAAATGGGTCAAAGACAGTCCCATTGTCTTTGTTCCCGCCCCCCCCCCCCCCCCTATTTTGTGGACTCTGAACTGATTCTTGCTCTGGGATAATCTAATCAGAGCCATTGAATGTGGACACAAGGCGCTTCAGCTAATGACCTGCTGAACCTGAGACCATTCTCAGATGAGTAGCTATTTACTATGTAAAGTGGCAGACCTACCAGAGAAGCAGTTTGTAACCTTGTTAGGCTCAGTGGGTCACCTAGTTTGGCTGGTTTGAACCAGAGTTGAAAGGAACACAGACAGAGGCTGAGAGCAGAAACTATAGAACAATGTGGGCTGTAACCCTGGGCCAGAGCCAGTAAGATGGTGACTCAGGTAGGTCGGGTGACCTTGAGCCAATGGGAGAGTATAGAACATTGTGGGGTTGTAGCCCTGGGCAGAGCCAGTAAGAAGGTGACTTTGGTAGGTTGGGTGACCTTGAACCAATGGGATGGAAATCATCAGTTCAACTGATGGGGGACATTATTGAGTCAGGAGTTTCAAATACATAGCAGTGATAGCTCTTTCCAGAGAATTGCCATCAGAAGGAAGAACCCACACACCAGGGACTGGGAGAAAGAAGGATGGATCGTCTATCCAACAGAGATTCCCTATCTTGATGTTATAAGTTGGAAGAGTGGTCTGAGTAAGTATTTGTACAGAGGGAACAGTAGAATTCATGTTCTAAGCCGTTGGCCTGGGGTCAACATAGTTACATTGTTGTTTGTGCAGAGGCAATGAAGTATGAGCTTCAATTAATTAAAAGTTGTGTAGAGAGCTTCCTAACCCAGTTCCATTGATGAACAGTCAACACCTTACAGACGTGAACAGAACTCTAAATGTGGAACAAAGAAATAGCAGAGGAACTAAGCCAACACTTTGGTTCTATATTCACAAAAGGAATCAAAATAACTTCTCAAAAATATAAGGGTTTATGAGTCTAATGAAAACAAAAAATTAAAGATAACTAGTATAAGTCAAAACAATGTGCTGAAGAAATTATAGGTTAATGCCAATAAAACTGCATCTGGAAGTTTCAAAATTAGTGGCCATGCAATAATGAATGGATTGGTTACCTTTTTCCAAAATTTTATAGTTTAATGGAACAATTTGTACAGATTGGAAGGCAGTAAATGTAACTCCACTATTTAAAAAAATAGGGATCAGGAAAAGGGAGCCGCAGACCAATTAGCCAAATGTCAGTATTTGTAAAATGCTAGAGTATTACAAAGGGCATTCAGAAAATGTTAACACAAATCAACAATATCAGAGAATATAACTGGTAGAATAGATAAGAGAAATACACTGGATGTAATCTCTTTGCATTTTCAGAACACATTTGATAAATACTCTTCTCCTCCTCCTCCTTTGACATCCCAGATCTACCTGCCCTTCCTCCGACACCTAACCTGCAACTGTAACATTGAATCTGGTTCACGGGTCTGACAAGTGAGACAGAAAATACTGACTGCAAATAAGTATATTAATCATTTATTTACAAACAGTAAAAATTCAACCAAATGTTCATGTTCCCCAAGTTACAGAAACTACAAAGCTGAATACTCAACAAACATGCTTAGGTAAAGTGTGTGCAGAACATACCTTCCCAATGGTTATATGCACTGCTTGCCTTAAACAAAGGAAGAAGGGGGAGAACCTCCCTCACGTGCTCTCTATATACCCAGGATATTTGAAACTGGACACTAGGCAGTTAACCAATGGAAAAAGCAGCAGTAGTTTCTAAACTAACCAATCACAATGGAAGCGACTTCCAACAATCTGAATAAGCCACGCACCCCCCCCCCCAACAGGACAGCAACCGAATTGGTGATTACTTTCCTTGGGGCTAACACAGAAGCTAAATGGAGAAATAGTAATGCATTTTACCCAAAGTCATGGTGATCTTGCAGCAGCCACCTACACTGTTGGTCAACTTTAGCAATTTGTAGCAAAATGCAGAGAGAAGTTGCAAGTGCATGAATGAGCCTTTACTTGGTGTAGCTGCAAGGAACATTCAAACTCCTTACAGGCACCAGCAGGAATTAAACCTATGTCACCTCCATTCTGAAGCCTTGTGCTAACCACTAAACTCCCAGTACCACTGCCAGCCACTGCAGCAACATTGGGTATTGCACAATAGACAATTGCTCTATCTTTTCCCCACACATTAGGATTCTGTACTAGGACTGGAAGGGAACTGTGTAATGATATGAACTATGTGGAAATAACATGAGAACAGAATTTTGTTTTGCTGTTTAATCACAGTAAGATAGAAACAGCCTGTGATGCTTTGAAACACACCCTATGCTGCAAATAAGAGAAAATCGGCAGATGCTGGAAATCCAAGCAACAGACACAAAATACTGAGTTCCTCCAGCATTTTGTATGTGTTGACTGTATGCTACAGCTAGGCACACGTCAGTCTAGGATATCCACTCACACCAACATTGTCAGCAGAGCTGCAAAAGCACAGGATAAACCTAATTTAAACAACATGTTTGGCTAGCACAGTGAGAGACAATTTGGTTAATTGCACCAGTTCTGGCTTCCTGTAGCGAAAGGACAGGAGGTTAGCCAGAAGGGGTGGGATACCTCTGTTGATAATCTTTAGAAAGAGGTGACATCGAATCAGAGGATGTCATTTCCTTGTGGGTTGAGTTAAGAAACTGCAAGGGTAAAAATACTTTAGTGGAAGTTATATGCAGACCCTGAACAGTAGGCAGAATGTGGGATATAAATTTCTACTGGAAATAGAAAAGACATGTAATAAGGGCAATGTTATAATAGTTATTGGGGATTTCAATATACAAGTGAGGTGAGGGCCTCTGTCAGGCAGTTGACCATGGATATTGCAACCTAGCTGTTTAGATACACAAGCCTGGGCAGTATGATATGGAGAGCAAACTGTTTCCCATGTAGCAAGCTCCCCCTCTTGACACAAATGATGAACCCAAAGGAACGGCAGAGACTGTTACAGTTTGGTACCAGCAGCATCACAGGAGTTGCCAGTCGGCATTAAACTCAATATACGACTGTCTTAGAGACTCCTGCTCTGGATTTTTCCCTCGGGATTTACTCCCGAAGTCTTCCCCATGAGTGGGTATAGCTGCAAAGCAGCGGAGGTTTGAGATCAGAGATTTCCTTCTCCTAGGTAAGCTGCCAACCATGGCTGGTGTGCCCATCTGCCCAAAGTGGCTGGTTTTAAGGCACCAGTAACCTACCTTTGCCCCTTCTCCTGTCAGTAGAAATGGTTCCACCGGGCTTAGTAGCTAAGCCATTTGTGAAGGTCAGGTGCTGGACTTGGTTGACAGAGGCTATTTGAGGCGGAGGCCATTGGGAGCATTTAATAGAGAGTGATATATCACCCCTCCCCCGGCTATAACAACCCTAAGGAACTTGCCTTACAGGTCAATTTGGAAAATCAGGTTGGTGCTGAATCCCAATAGAAGGAATTTGAAGAAAACCTGTGAGATGGCTTTTTTAGAGCAGCTTGTGGTTGAACCGATTAGGGGAAAGGCAATTCTGGATTGGGCGTTGTGTAATGAACCAGAACTGATTAGCAAGCTTAAAGTAACAGAACTCTTAGGAGCCAATGATCATAATATGATAGAATTCACCCTGCAGTTTGAGAGGGAGAAGAAAAAGCCAGATGCATCAGTATTACAGGGCATGAGGGAGGAGCTGGTCAAAGTTGATTGGAAGGGAACATCAGCAGCGATGATGGTAGAACAGCAATGGCTGAAGTTTCTGGGACAATTCACAACGTGCAGGATAGATATTTTCCAAAGATGAAGTATTCTAAAAGGAGGATGAGACAACCACGGCTGACAATGGAAGTCAAAGACAGCATAAAAGCAAAAGAGAGGGCATAAAATATTGCAAGAATTAGTGGGAAGTTAGAGGATTGGTAAGCTTTTAAAAACCAACAGAAGGCATCTAAAAAAACATAAGCAGAAAAACATTAAGTATAAAGTTTAGCTATCCAACGATATCAAAGAGCATACCAAACGATTTTTCAGATATATAAAGAGTAAGAGAAAGAAAAATGGATATTGGACCACTGGAGATGTAGTAATGGGAGACAAAGAAATAGCGGATGAACTTAATAAGTAATACACACACTAAATGTTGGAGGAACTCAGCAGGCCAGGCAGAATCTATGGAAAAGAGTACAGTTGACATTTCGGGCTGAGACCCCTACAAGTTTTTTAGATCAGACTTTATGGTGGAAGACACCAGCAGTATGCTAGAAATTCGAGAGTGTCAGCGGGCAGGAGTAAGTGGAGTTGCTATAACCAAGGAGAAGGTGCTTGAGAAGCTGAAAGGTCCAAAGGTAGCTAAGTCACTTGGACCAAGTGGACTACACCCCAGAGGTCAGAAAGAGGTAGCTGAGAGGCATTAGTAATAATCTTTCAAGAACCACCAAATTCTGGAATGGTTAAGAAGGGAGACAAGCAGAAGAAAGGAAGCTATAGGCTGGTTAGCCTGACTTCAGTGGTTGGGAAGATGTTGGAGTCTTTTATTAAGGATGAAGTTTCAGGTTACTTGGATAATGTAGACCAAAGTTGGCATGGTTTGCTTAAGGGGAAAACTGACAAACCTGTTGAAATTCTTTGAGGAAATAAAAGGCAGGATAGACAAAGGAGTGTCAGTGGATGTTGTGCATTTTCAGAGGGCCTTTGACAAGGTGCCACACATAAGGCTGCTTAAGAAGTTAATAGTCCATGGTATTACAGGAAAGATAATAGTATGGATAGAAAATTGGCAGGAGGCAAAGAGTCAGAATATAGGGGCCTATTCTGCTTGGCGACTGGTGACAAATGGTGCTCTGCAGGCATCAGTATTGGGACTGCTTCTTTTCACAACAATATGGATGACAGAGTTGATGGCTTTGTGACCAAGTTTGTAGATGATACAAAGATTGTTGGAGGAGTGGGGAATGCTGAGGAAGCAGGAAGTCTGCAGAAGGAATTGGACAGATTGGAAGAATGAGCAAAGGAGTGGCAGATGGAATATATTGTAGGGAAGTGCATACTCATGCACTTTGGCAGGATGATAAAAAGGTGTAGACTTTTTTCTAAATAAGAAAATTCAGAAAAACTGAGTGACATGGGAGACCATGTGCAGGTTTTCCTTAAGGTTAACTTACAGGTTGAATCAGTGGTAAGGAACATAAATGTAACATTGGCAAACATTTTGACAGGTCTGGAATATAAGAGCAAGGATGTGATGCTGAGGTTTTATTAGGGATTGGTCAGATCACACTTGGGGTATCGTGAGCAGTTTTGGGATCCTTTTGGGCACTGCTGATCAGAGATAGTGTCACAGCTGCAGAAAAGGAGGAAGTCATGGAGGGATTGTCTACTGAGTCTCTGTGTGTGGAGTTAGAAACAGGAAGGGGTCAATAACTCTACTGGGTGTTTTTTATAGACCATCCAACAGTAACAGGGACATCAAGGAGCAGATAGGGAGGCAGATTCTAGAAACATGTAATAATAACAGGGCTGTCGTGGTGGGAAATTTTAATTTCCCTAATATTGGTTGGCATCTCCCTAGAGCAAAGGGTTTAGATGGGGTGGAGTTTGTTAGCTGTGTTCAGGAAGGTTTCCTGACACAATATGTATATAAGCCTACAAGAGGAGAGGCTGTACTTGATCTGGTATTGAGAAATGAACCTGGTCAGGCGTCAGGTCTCTCAGTGGGAGAGCATTTTGGAGATATAGATCACAATTCTGTCTCCTTTACCATGGCACTGGAGAGGGATAGGAACAGACAAGTTAGGAAAGCATTTTCCCTTAAGCAAACCATGCCAACTTTGGTCTACGTTATCCAAGTAACCAGAAACTTCATCCTTAATAAAAGACTCCAACATCTTCCCAACCACTGAAGTCAGGCTAACCAGCCTATAGCTTCCTTTCTTCTGCCTGTCTCCCTTCTTAACCATTCCAGAATTTAGTGGTTCTTGAAAGATCATTACTAATGTCTCTCAGCTACCTCTTTCTGACCTCTGGGGTGTAGTCCACTTGGTCCAAGTGACTTAGTCTGGGTAATTATAGACCAGTGAGCTTTAAGTCTGTGGTGGGAAAGCTGTTGGAAAAGATTCTTAGAAATAGGATCTATGGGCATTTAGAGAATCATGGTCTGATCAGGGACAGTCAGCATGGCTTTGTGAAGGGCAAATCGTGTCTAACAAGCCTGATAGAGCTCTTTGAGGAGGTGACCAGGCATATAGATGAGGGTAGTGCAGTGGATATGATCTACATGGATCTTAATAAGGCATTTGACAAGGTTCCACACGGTCAGCTTATTCAGGAAGTGAGAAGGCATGAGATCCAGGGAAGTTTGGCCAGGTGGATTCAGAATTGGCTTGCCTGCAGAAGGCAGAGGGTCGTGGTGGAGTGAGTACATTCAGATTGGAGGGTTGTGACTAGTGGTGTCCCACAAGGATCGGTTCTGGGACCTCTACTTTTCGTGATTTTTATTAACGACCTGGATGTGGGGGTAGAAGGGTGGGTTGGCAAGTTTGCAGATGACACAAAGGTTGGTGGTGTTGTAAATAGTGTAGAGCATTGTCGAAGATTGCAGAGAGACATTGATAGGATGCAGAAGTGGGCTGAGAAGTGGCAGATGGAGTTCAACCCGGAGAAGTGTGAGGTGGTACACTTTGGAAGGACAAACTCCAAGGCAGAGTACAAAGTAAATGACAGGGTACTTGGTAGTGTGGAGGAGCAGAGGGATCTCGGGGTACATGTCCACAGATCACTGAAAGCTGCCTCACAGGTAGATAGTGTAGTTAAGAAAGCTTATGGGGGGTTAGCTTTCTTAAGTTGAGGGATAGAGTTTAAGAGTCGTGAGGTAATGATGCAGCTCTATAAAACTCTGGTTAGGCCACACTTGGAGTACTGTGTCCAGTTTTGGTCGCCTCACTATAGGAAGGATGTGGAAGCATTGGAAAGGGTACAGAGGAGATTTACCAGGATGCTGCCTGGTTTAGAGAGTATGGATTATGATCAGAGATTAAGAGAGCTAGGGCTTTACTCTTTGGAGAGAAGGAGGATGAGAGGAGACATAATAGAGGTGTACAAAATATTGAGAGGAATAGATAGAGTGGATAGCCAGCGCCTCTTCCACAGGGCACCACTGCTCAATACAAGAGGACATGGCTTTAAGGTAAGGGGTGGGAAGTTCAAGGGGGATATTAGAGGAAGGTTTTTTTACTCAGAGAGTGGTTGGTGCATGGAATGCACTGCCTGAATCAGTGGTGGAGGCAGATACACTCGTGAAGTTTAAGAGACTACTAGACAGGCATATGGAGGAATTTAAGGTGGGGGTTATATGGGAGGCAGAGTTTGAAGGTCGGCACGTTGTGGGCCGAAGGGCCTGTAATGTGCTGTACTATTCTATGTTCTATGTTAATTGGAGTAGGAGAAAATATGAAGCTATCAGGCAGGAACTTAGAAGCATAAACTGGGAACAGATGTTTTCAAGAAAATGTACAGAAGAAATGTGGAAAATGTTCAGGGGATATTTGTGTGGAGTTCTGCATAGGTACGTTCGAATGAGACAGGGAAAGGATGGTAGTGTACAGGAACCATGGTGTACAAAGGCTGTTGAAAACCTAGTCAAGAAGTGAAGAAAAGCTTACAAAAGGTTCCAAAAAACTAGGTAATGACAGAGATCTAGAAGATTATAAGACTAGCAGGAAGGAGCTTAAGAATGAAATTAGGAGAGCCAGAAGGGGCCATGAGAAGGCCTTGGCGAGCAGGATTAAGGAAAACCCCAAGGCATTCTACAAGTATGTGAAGAGCAAGAGGATAAGACGTGAGGGAATAGGAACAATCATGTGTGACAGTGGAAAAGTGTGTATGGAACCGAAGGAGATAGCAGAGGTACTTAATGAATACTTCAGTATTCACTACGGAGAAGGATCTTGGCGATTGTAGGGGTGACTTAGTGGATTGAAAAGTTTGAGCATATAAATATTGAGAAAGAGGATGTGCTGGAGCTTTTGAAAAGCATCAAGTTGGATAAATCTCTGGGACCAGATGTACCACAGGCTACTGTGGGAGGCGAGGGAGGAGAATGCCGAGCCTCTGGCAGTGATCAGTGGGGATGGGAGAGGTTTCGGAGGATTGGAGGGTTGCAGATGTTGCTCCCTTATTCAAGAAGGGGAGTGGAGATAGCCCAGGAAATTATAGACCAGTGACTCTTACTTCATTGGTGGGTAAGTTAATGGAAAAGATCCTGAGAGGCAGGATTTATGAACATTTGGAGAGACATAATATGATTAGGAATAGTCAACATGGCTTTGTCAAAGGTAGGTCGTGCCTTATGAGCCTGATTGAATCTTCTGAGGATGTGACTAAACAAATTGATGAAGGTAGAGCTATAGATGTAGTGTGTATGGATTTCAGCAAAGCATTTGATAAGGTACTGCATGCAAGGCTTATTGAGAAAGTAAGGAGGCATGGGATCCAAGGAGACCTTGCTTTGTGGATCCAGAATTGGCTTGCTCACAGAAGGCAAATTGTGGTTGTAGATGAGTCATATTCTGCATGGAGGTCAGTGACCAGTGGTGTGCCTCAGGAATCTGTTCTGTGACCCCTTCTCTTTGTGATTTTTATAAATGACCTGAATGAGAAAGTGAAGGGATGGGTTAGTAAATTTGCTGATGACACAAAGGTTGGGGGTGTTGTGGATAGTGTGGAGGGCTGTCAGAGGTTACAGTGGGACATTGATAGGATGCAAAACTGGGCTGAGAAGTGGCAGATAGAGTTCAATCCAGATAAATGTGAGGTGGTTCATTTTGGTTGGTCAAATATGGTAGAATATAGTATTAATTGTAAGACTCTTGGCAGTGTGGAGGATCAGAGGGATCTTGGGGTTTGAGTCCATAGAACACTCAAAGCTGCTGCGCAGGCTGACTGTGTGGTTAAGAAGGCATACGGTGCACTGGCCTTCATCAATGGTGGGATTGAGCTTAGGAGCCGAAAGGTATTGTTACAGCTGTATAGGACCCTGGTCAAACCCCACTCGGAGTACTGCGCTTAGTTCTGGTCACCTCACTACAGGAAGGATGTGGATACCATAGAAAGGTGCAGAGGAGAATTACAAAGATGTTGCCTGGATTGGGGAGCATGCCTTATGAGAATAGGTTGAGTGAACTTAGCCTTTTCTCCTTGGAGTTGGATAGGATGAGAGGTGTCCTGATAGAGGTGTATAAGATGATGAGAGCCATTGATCATGTGAATAGTCAGAGGCTTTTTCCCAGGGCAGAAATGGCTAACGTGAGAGGGCACAGTTTTAAGGTGCTTGGAAGTAGGTACAGAGGAGATGTCAGGGGTAAATTTTTTATACAAAGTGGTGAATCTGTGGAATGGGCTGCCAGCAGCGATGGTAGAGGCAGATACAAAAGGGTCTTTTAAGAGACTCCTGTATAGGTACATGAAGCTTAGAAAAATGGAGGGCTATGGGTAACCCTAGGTAATTTCTAAAGTATGTACATGTTTGGCACAGCTTTGTGGGCTGAAGGGCCTGTATTGTGCTATAGGTTTTTTATGTTTCTATTGAAGAAAAGAAATGCAGGCATTGGAGAGGCTCCAGAGGTGGTTCACGAGAATGATTCCAGGAATGAAAGAGTTAATACATGAGGAGCATTTGATGTCTCCAGGCCAGTAGTTGCTGAAGTTCAGAGGAATGAGGGCGAACTCCGCGATACCTATCAAATATTGAAAGGCCTATCTGAATGTACAGTGGATGCAGAGGGGATGTTTCCTAGAAACAGTGGGAACAAACTCTGAATGGAAGGATGTCTCTTTAGAACAGAGGAGGAATTTCTTTAGCCAGAGGATGGTGAATCTGCATAATTCATAGCAATGTTTAGCTGTGGAGGTTGATAGGTTCTTGGTTAGTCAGGGTGTATAAGCTTATGGTGAGAAGGCATGAGGATGAGACTGAGAGGGTTAATAAATCAGCCATGATGGAATAGTGGAGCAGACTTGATGGGCTGTGTAGCCTAATTCTGCTCCTATGTCTTATGGTCTTATGTCTTTCTATAAGATGTCTCCAGAGGTTTCATTTGCTGCTTTCAAATGGTAGTATTTCAATATTTTTGGTTAATTTTGGAATTATGTTGGATTCTATTTTCTGCTGTCTTTCATGGAGGGTTTTATGATCTGACACTGTTCTGTGAAACTATTAGTTTTCTAAAATTCACTTCAGTCCTTGTTGTCATGGATTCCAGTAATCAGTTTATTGAAGAGAAACTGTCCTTAATGATGGTGCATAAAGGGCTTAATGGTCCCTACCACTTCTTACATTTTTTTGAAAACCTTTAGCTCACTCTGACAGGGAACCAAATTACAGTACTACACTCAGTGTTGCCGTCTTGGAAACTACAGATGAGGACAAGGAGGGCCTCTGCTTGTAATTTTTACCAGTCAGTCACTCTATACCTTGTGGCAGAATCTTCATCTTCTACCCACTGTCCTTTCTATTTTCTTGCTGTTAGCGGACTTGAATATCCATTAGATATCCATGTCCTTTAGTTCCCCTCTGATTTTCCCGTCACCAACTACACTAGAGAAGATCTACAATAATCATTTAACTGACCAACTGGCATGTCTTTGAGATGTAATAGAGTACTGGAGTACTTGAGAGAAACACGTAGTCATTGAGTGAATTTATACTCATGACCACTTTACTAGGTACACACATTAATGCAAATATCTAATCAGCCAATCATGTGGCAGCAGATCAATGCATAAAAGTATGTAGACATGGTCAAAAAGCTCAGTTGTTGTTTAGAGCAAACATCAGAGTGGGGATGAAACATATTCTAAGTGCCTTTGACTGTAGAATCGCAAACACGAGGAAATCTGCAGATGCTGGAATTTCAAGCAACACACATAAAAATTGCTAGTGAACGCAGCAGGCCAGGCAGCATCTATAGGAAGAGGTACAGTCGACGTTTCGGGCCGGGACCCTTCTTCAGGACTAACTGAAAGAAGAGATTCAAAGTTGAATCTCTTCTTTCTGTTAGTCCTGACGAAGGGTCCCGACCCGAAACGTCAACTGTACCTCTTCCTATAGATGCTGCCTGGCCTGCTGCATTCACCAGCAACTTTTATGTGTGTTACTTGACTGTGGAATGACTGTTACTGCTAGATGGAGTATCTCAGAAACTGCTGAACTCCACTTATTTTCATGCACAGCAGACTGTAGAATTTACAGAGAATAGAACAAGAATCAAAGAAAACGTCCAGTGAGTGACAGTTCTGTTGGTGAAAACACCTTGTTAATGAGAAAGGTCAGAGGAGAATGGTCAGACTGGTTCAAGCTGACAGGAAGGTGACAGTAAGACAAATAACCAAATGTTACAACAGTGGTGTGCAGAAGAGCATCTCTGGATGCACAGCACGTCAAACCTTGAAGTGGATGTGCTGCAGCAGCAGAAGACCATGAACATGCATTCAGTGTAAATCAATTCCAGGCTTCTGGAGCTATGAGACAGCAACATTACCTGCTATGCCATTGTGCTGCCTTCTAGGATGAAGAGAAATTAATTTAATTGTCCCATTCAGTTAGTATCGACCAAGGAGTGCTAAAGGAAAGCTGACATTCTGTGATGCTGCCACCTGTTTTTCCCTGCAAGCTCAGCTAGGGTTTTCCGATAACTCATCTATACCTATTAGAAAAGCTCTGGGGCTTGCAAATTCCTTCTATGTGATCCTTCATAACCCGGTGTGCACCACAAAGTATCACAAAAGCATGAAGATTATTTTGGTAAGGACATCATCAAGGCTGGAATTTCACAGATGTGCTGTACACATTGCTGGATGTCATTGCACGTATGCAGAGTCAGTCAAGTGTCAAGTCACATTTGTGACTTGGCTTTGTCTAGTTGAAAAACTGAGGCTTGAAGACTATCTGAGATATTCAATGGTGAATTGTTTTGAAAAGAGTCATAGCTCTAAAGCAATCTTTCCCAGCCTGGGGTCTGCAGATCCCTTGATTAATGGTATTGGTCCATGGCATTAAAAAAGTTGGGAACCCCTGCTCTAAATCAGCAAAAGGGTAACAGATTGACTACATGGAAATACAACATTTAAAAGGTTGGGAGAATGTATTCCCCATGAGATATCAAAGTCAAAGTTACAAAGGTGTTGGAGCAAATTTAAATCCTTGCCCTCTTTCAATGTAAGGTTAATAGCACAGTAAATTTTGAACAGTTTTGCCATTAATTTGCAACTTTTTATGAAATTTCTTCCTCTTCCTCAACTACCTCAAGTGGGGATGCATACATCATGGATTGTAAGTGCTCTTGGATTAGACTGTTATTCTATGGCACAAGGCCCAAGATAGAAAAGGTCATCTCACCTGCCTCAGGAGGAAGGGATGGAGGGGATCCTGTGCTGCCAAGGGCTGGGTAATATTGGGGCAGATAGAAGGTTGGGGGTGGGGAGCATATGATTGGAGGTGATATTTTGCAGCGGATTGAGGCAGCATGTGAGGACAATTGGAAGCTCTGAGGGCAGTGCAAGTGAAGGCAATCAGTAAGCGTGGACGGTTGAATAAGCCTCTCTTGTGGAAAATAGATGTCCGCACTGTAGTTCTGGTAAGCTCTTTAATCAATTTCGAGTCGAGGCTTGTCTTTTCAGTTAATAATTGCTCCCTTCTTATCTGAATAAATCATGCTAAATGAGCATCTTATGTTATCTGATGACATTGCACATATCCACCAATCATTCTGTGCTAATGTTTTAAACATATAAAAGAGTTGATAATCTGTACAAATTGTGGTGTTTTGTTTTGACCTAAAAAGGGCTCTTCAAGCTCAGGAATTTGGAAAAATCTAAATATTAAGCTTCAGTTTTAAGTCACATGGTGTAAAAAGGTATTTATGTGTCGAGCTTGATTCCTTCCTTGATAATTTCTCTGACACAGCTGCAGCTTTATCTAGAGCACATCTTATCTCTACAGACTGAGGAGCAGTTTTCTGTTGGTGGTTCACAGTAAGATCAGCATTAATACTTTCAATGCTATCTGAGTGAACTTCGTGACTATAATGTCCTTGGAAAATAATGCTGAGGATTGGGCTCCATACCAGGTAAGCTGTGATCAATTTACATGTCTGTAGGATCAAGCAAAGTCAATTCTATTATGTTTAATCCACATTAGAATATAAATTAATTTGAGAATCTGGATTTACTGATATTTTGTGTGATATGCACTTCTAAATAACAATGTTAAAATGAGTTGGTACATTTACAGTTCATTGTTAAGCAACTTGCATGTGAAATAATCTGAGTCAGCTCTAATGTTTGACCTATGTTAAGTGGCAAGTGTAAATTCCTGACATGATGTTTGTAAATTAATATTTGAAAACTGTGCCTGTAATATTTTTCCTTTAACTGGAAAATGTCAATTTATGATGTTAGGAGCAGCTAAGATTTTGGGAACTGTTGGTGCAAACGTGGATCCCATATTTCAGTGGTATTGTTTCACAATGGGAATAAAATGCATCACTTTTTACTTACGAAGTTCAATGAGGATACACGTTTGGTCCTGTTGAGGAATACTTCTGAAAAGTCGGTGTTAATGTGTTAAGATTACTGCTATGCAATAAAACAATACTACAGATGAAATAAACAGCAAAAAAAGTGGTGCCATTACAGGAATGACGACGGTGTAATGAACGAGTTTAACAGTGACATAATATGATGAATCAGGTTTGGCGAGCAGGTAGATAATTCAGCGAGTATTAGTTTCCATGTTTGGGTGAGACCAAGTTAAATGGGATGAGACAGAAGATATTAATACTAGACTTACTGCATAAAACTGTAAATGAATATAGAGCAAACCATCAAAATTATCTTAGCTTAACATAGGATTAGCTAATACTAGTCCTACACTAAAGCAAGCAAATTCAACAAAAGAGGCAAGGGAAAATGTGCTGGATGGTCTGTATCTTCTTTCAATCTATTAATGACTGTAAAGTGCTTCACTGTGCAAAACTTACCAAAGATTTGTTGTACCTGCCAAATTCCCAATGAAATATGGTAGACTTTCTCTGTGTCAGATCTTGTGTCACACTAGTCTCAACTGTATAGGGGAATCTAGTGTCCACTTTAGAGCTAATAATCTCACCTTTGCTTTGGAAAGTGACGTGGTTATAAAAATCAGTAGGAAACAGCTGATTATTTTTAAAAAATTAACTCCCAGCTCCTAGCACATCTATAATGGTGATTACATATATCTATACCAAATGCTGTGAACTATTGCCGGTTCATGTTCATATGGTGAAAAGTAAACCCTGCCTCATGCAAGAACTCAACAAAGTGCTACTGCAAATGAGGCGGATTTGGGTGCAAAAAGGACACTGGATGTTTTTAATGTATCCTCTCCTCTCTCCTGAATTTTGCTTTGGAGTTAGACAGTCCCTATCCTGCAGTAGAAACGTAATTTACTGGGCGCAACTTTGCTTTACTTGGTTGCGCACTCATCCCTATGCAAAATGGTTCTTCATTCAAGATTGCAAAATAAGAGCACAACCTTCAGCAAGGAAGTTCTTTGTAAGAGAGTGCAATGTTGGGACAGTGTTGCATTGGCAGAGGAATTTTTTTTTGTCAGGTGTGAAGTTAAATCAGACCTTTGTTTGTTTTTTTTAATTAAATGCAATTGTGTACAATAGCCAGATCAGAATGCTGATCAAGTCAACTAGTCCCCAAAGAGAACTCTGATAGGCCAATCAGATGGTTCACTGCTGCTCAGCGATAGAACACAAAAAAACCATTTGCACAAAGAAACATGCTTGCTCTTCGTGGCAAGTATAAGATCCCCTGACAGTATTTTCAAGAAGACGAGCAGATTAATTCTCAGTGCCTTGACTAATACATCTCTCTGTTCATGAACAGATTATTATTATCATAGTATCAGAGTATTTCCTGTTTTATGTCAGTGTTTGTGAATTTATAGCTGTGTGAAATCTGTTTTTGACGAAAAAGGAAAATACAACAGGGACTGTTTCAAAGTAAGAATTTGATCTAACTGTGCTCATTCTTGTAAAAATGGGTATAATTTATGGGTACTTTATATCTTTCTTGTGAATATTGAGTATCTGATGCTATGTGTCTAAGATGCTGCTGTAAGGAAGTTACTTGATTGTATCAGTGCATACTAAGTTTATGACAATTTTGACTTTGACTTTACGACCCTATTGCAACATGTTGGACAAGGGCAAGGAAATTAAATAATTATTTTAAACAAAAGATAATTAAGTCTACAAAATGGTGCAATTTGCTTTTAATTTTGATGCCATATTTTGTTCAGGAAGATATTAAAATTTATGATACTTTATATTCTTCATTGAGTGTGGTAGTTTTACAAATGAGCATTAAACATAGAGTAATCAAATAATTGACATGGTTTTTGCAGGAAAATTTTAGCAAAGCTCTCAGCATTTGCTGACATTAATCCAGTTTTTCCTCATAACTGAAACATTCCATATCCTGGTAAATCCCACTGCTGTCTGTCATAGGGTATGTTCTCCCCATGACATCACATCACATCCTTGCTCTTATATTCTATATCTCTAAAAATGAATGCCCACATTGCATTCACCTTCTTCACCACCGACTCAGCCTGGAGTCAACCTTCAGGGTATCTTGCACAAGGACTCCCAAGTCTCTTTGCATCGCTGCATTTTGAATTCTCTCCTCATCTAAATAATAGTCTGCCCATTTATTTCTTCCACCAAAATGCATAACCATACACTTTCCAACGTTGTTTTTCATTTGCCACTTCTTTGCCCATTCCCCTAAACTATCTAAGTCTCTGTGCAAGCTCTCTGTTTCCTCAACACTATCTGCTCCTCCACCTATCTTTGTATCATCGGCAAATTTAGCCACAAATTCATTAATACCATAGTCCAAATCCTTGACATACACCATAAAAAGCAGTGGTCCCAACATCGACCCCTGTGGAACTCCACCGATAACTGGCAGCCAGCCAGAATAGGGTCCCTTTATTTCCACTCTCTGTTTTCTGCCAACCAGCCAATGTTCCACCCATGCTAGTAATTTCCCTGTAATTCCATGGGCTCTTATCTTGCTAAGCAGCCTCATGTGTGAGCTTGTCAAAGGCCTTCTGAAAATCCAAGTGCACCACATCTATTGCATCTCCCTTGTCTACCCTGCTTGTAATTTCCTCAAAAAAATGCAGTAGGTTTGTCAGGCAGGATTTTCCTTTCAGGAAACCATGCTGGTTTTGGCCTATCTTGTCATGTACCTCCAGGTGCTCTGTAATCTCATCCCTAACAATTGATTCCAACAACTTCCCAACCACTGATGTCAAGCTAACAGGTCTATAGTTTCCTTTCTGCTCCCTCCCACCCTTCTTAAATAGTGGAGTAACATTTGTAATTTTCCATTCATCTGGTACAATGCTAGAATCTATTGCTTCTTTAAAGACCATCGTTAATGCCTCCACAATCTCTCCAGCTACTTCCTTCAGAACCAAAGGGTGCATTCCATCAGGTCCATGAGATTTATCCACCCTCAGACCATTAAGCTGCTCTGAGCACCTTCTTTGTCATAATTTTCACTGAACTAACTTCACTTCTCTGACACTCTTGAATGTCCAGTATACTGCAGATGTCTTCCACTGTGATGTAAAATATGTATTCAGTTCCTCTGCCATCTCTGCATCTCTCATTACAATATCTCCAGCATCATTTTGTATTAGTCCTATAATCTACCCTTGACTCTCTTTTACCCTTTATATACTTATCAAAGAATATACTAATATGTAAACACGAAATACTCTGCAGATGCGGACCTGACGAAGGGTTCCGGCCGGAAACATTGACAGATCGTTTCCGCGGATGCTGCCTGACCTGTTGAGTTCCTCCAGCGTATTGTGAGTGATACTAATACATGATTTAGAATGACAGAGAGATTTAAAGATTTTCCCATTTTTACAGAAGTGGAATGGCATCCTTACTGTCAATAATCCTTGCTGCACTGATCCATCAAATTGAGACTGAACCAGGTAAGTTGTTCAATAGAACAGTTTAACTTGAACTACTAATGAATAAAATTATATTGCACCTTTGGACATCCCAAAGGATATATTCTCATTCCCCTTCTATTCTACACCTTCATGATCATAGAGTAGTACCACACAGAAACAAGCTCTGTGCCCCAACCAGTTCACGCAGACCAAGATGTCCATGTAAGCCAGTCCTATTTATCCACTTTTGGCCCATATACCTCTAAATCTTTTTCTATCCATGGAATGATCCAAATATCTTTTAACCGTTGTTGTACCTGCCTCATCCTCTGGCAGGTCCTCTGACAATATTCATACAATCCTTAACCCAAATATAACTCATTCTGCAAACCAGCTAATGATTCTCAGCTCTATTTCATCACTAGATCTATGGATTCCTTAGTTCTTGTTGAAGATCTAAAAGCAGATGAGAGCAAATTTCCTCCAACCTAACACCGCGATGTTGAAGCCTGTGCCTGTCATAAACTTACTTTCCTGCTTGTTCTCTCAGGTTGGGCTGGTGTGGCAGTTAACTTGAGAAAAATAGAAACATAGAAAATAGATGCAGGAGTAGGCCATTCAGCCCTTCGAGCCTGCACCGCCATTCAGTACGATCATGGCTGATCATCCAACTCAGAACCCTGTACCTGCCTTCTCTTCATACCCTCTGATCCCTTTAGCCACAAGAGCCATATCTAACTCCCTGTTAAACATAGCCAATGAACTGGCCTCAACTGTTTCCTGTGGAAGAGAATTTCACAGATTCACCACTCTCTGTGTGAAGAAGTTTTTCCTCATCTTGGTCCTAAAAGGCTTCCCTTTTATCCTCAAACTGTGACCCCTCGTTCTGGACTTCCCCAACATCGGGATCAATCTTCCTGCATCTAGCCTGTCCAATCCCTTTAGAATTTTATACGTTTCAATCAGATACCCCCTCAATCTTCTAAATTCCAGAGAGTACAAGCCTAGTCGATCTAGTCTTTCATCATATGAAAGTCCCGCCATCCCAGGAATCAATCTGGTAAACCTTCTTTGTACTCCCTCTATGGCAAGGATGTCTTTCCTCAGATTAGGGGATCAAAACTGCACACAATACTCCAGGTGTGGTCTCACCAAGGCCTTGTACAACTGCAGTAGTACCTCCCTGCTCCTGTACTCGAATCCTCTTGCTATGAATGCCAGCATACCATTCGCCTTTTTCACAGCCTGCTGTAACTGTATGCCCACTTTCAATGACTGGCGTACAATGACACCCAGGTCTCGTTGCACCTCCCCTTTTCCTAATCAGCCACCATTCAGATAATAAGCTGTTTTCCTGTTCTTGCCACCAAAGTGGATAACCTCACATTTATCCACATTTAATTGCACCTGCAATGAATTTTCCCACTCACCTAACCTATCCAAGTCACCCTGCATCCTCTTAGCATCCTCCTCACAGCTAACATTGCTGACCAGCTCCGTGTCATCCGCAAACTTGGAGATGCTGCATTTAATTCCCTCGTCTAAGTCATTAATATATATTGTAAACAACTGGGGTCCCAGCACTGAGCCTTGCGATACCCCGCTAGTCACTGCCTGCCATTCTGAAAAGGTCCCGTTTATTCTCACTCTTTGCTTCCTGTCTGCTAAACAGTTCTCTATCCACATCAATATCATACCCCCAATACCGTGTGCTTTAAGTTTGCACACTAATCTCCTGTGTGGGACCTTGTCAAAAGCCTTTTGAAAATCCAAATATACTACATCCACTGGTTCTCCCCATCCACTCTACTAGTTATATCCTCAAAAAATTCTATGAGATTCATCAGACGTGATTTTCCTTTCACAAATCCATGCTGACTTTGTCCGATGATTTCACCGCTTTCCAAATGTGCTGTTATCACATCTTTGATAACTGACCCTAGCATTTTCCCCACCACCGATGTCAGGCTTACTGGTCTATGATTCCCCGGTTTCTCTCTTCCTCCTTTTTTAAAAAGTGGGGTTACATTAGCCACCCTTCAATCCTCAGGAACTAATCCAGAATCTAAAGAGTTTTGAAAAATTATCACTAATGCATCCACTATTTCTTGGGCCACTTCCTTAAGCACTCTGAGATGCAGACCATCTGGCCCTGGGGACCTATCTGCCTTTAATCTCTTCAATTTACCTAACACCACATCCTTACTAATATGTATTTCCCTCAGTTCCTCCATCTCACTAGAACTTCAGACCCCTACTATTTCCGGAAGATTATTTATGTCCTCCTTAGTGAAGACAGGACCAAAGTAGTTATTTAATTGGTCTGCCATGTCCTTGTTCCCTATGATCAATTCACCTGTTTCTGATGGTAAGGGACCTACTTTTGTCTTAACCAATCTTTTTCTTTTCACATATCTGTAAGAGCTTTTACAGTCAGTTTTTATGTTCCCTGCCAGCTTTCTCTCATAATCTTTTTTCCCTTTCCTAATTAAGCCCTTTGTCCTCCTCTGCTGGACTCTGAATTTCTCCCAGTGTGCCGCTTTTTCTGGCTAATTTGTATGTTTCTTCTTTGGAATTGATACTATCCCTAATTTCCCTTGTCAGCCATGGGTGCACTACCTTCCCTGGTTTATTCTTTTGCCAAACTGGGATGAACAATTGTCGTAGTTCATCCATGCAATCTTTAAATGCTTGCCATTGCATATCCACCGTCAACCCTTTAAGTATCATTTGCCAGTCTATCTTAGCTAATTCATGTCTCAAACCATCAAAGTTACCCTTCTTTAAGTTCAGAACCTTCGTTTCTGAATTAATTATATCACTCTCCATCTTAATGAAGAATTCCACCATATTATGGTCACTCTTACCCAAGGGGCCTCTCACGACAAGATTGCTAATTAACCCTTCCTCATTGCTCAATACCCAGTCTAGAATGGCCTGCTCTCTAGTTGGTTCCTCAACATGTTGGTTCAGAAAACCATCCCGCATACATTCCAAGAAATCTTCTTCCTCAGCATCCTTATCAATTTGGTTCACCCAATCTATATGTGGATTGAAGTCACTCATTATAACTGCTGTTCCTTTATTGCACGCATTTCTAATTTCCTGTTTAATGCCATCCCCAACCTCACTACTACTGTTAGGTGGCCTGTCACAACTCCCACCAGCGTTTTCTGCCCCTTAGTGTTATGCAGCTCTACCCATATCGATTCCACATCCTACTGGCTAATGTCCTTCCTTTCTATTGCGTTAATCTCCTCTCTAACCAGCAATACCACCCCACCTCCTTTTCTTTCATGTCTATCCCTCCTGAATATTGAATATCCCTGAATGTTCAGCCCCCATCCTTGGTCACCCTGGAGCCATGTCTGCGTGATCCCAGCTATATCATTTTCATTAATAACTATCTGCACATTCAACTCATCCACTTTGTTACGAATGCTCCTTGCATTGACACATAGAGCCTTCAGGCTTGCTTTTACAACACTCTTAGCCCTTATACAATTATGTTGAAAAGTGGCCCTTTTTGATTTTTGCCCTGGATTTGCTGGCCTGCCACCTTTACTTTTCACCTTATTACTTTTTGCTTGTACCCTCTTTTTACACCCCTCTGTCTCTCTGCACTTGTTCCCATCCCCCTGCCACATTAGTTTAAATCCTCCTGAACAAAAGAGCAAACGCTCCCCCTAGGATATTGGTTCCAGTCCAGCCCAGGTGCAGACCGTCCTGCTTGTACCAGTCCCACCTCCTCCAGAACTGGTTCCAATGTCCCAGAAATTTGAATCCCTCCCCCTTGCACCATTTTTCAAGTCACGTATTCACCTGAAATATACTCCTATTTCTACTCTGACTAGCACGTAGCACTGGTTATAATCCAGAGATTATTACCTTTGTGGCCCTACTTTTTAGTTTGTCTCCTAACTCCCTAAATTCACCTTGTAGGACCCATCCCGTTTTTTACCTATATCGTTGGTACCTATGTGCATCACGACCACTGGCTGTTCACTATCCCACTCCAGAATGTCCTGCAGCCGCTCAGAAACATCCTTGACCCTTGCAGCAGGGAGGCAACATACCCTCCTGGAGTCTCGTTTCCGGCTGCAGAAATGCCTGTCTATTCCCCTTACAATCGAATCTCCTATCACTATAGCTCTCCCACTCCTTTTCCTTCCCTCCTGTGCCGCAGAGCCATCCATGGTGCCATAAACTTGGATGCTGCTGCCTTCCCCTGATGAGACATCTCTCCCAACAGTATCCAAAACAGTATATCTGTTTAGGAGCGAGATGACCTCAGGGGACTCCTGCACTACCTGCCTACTGCTACGCTGTTTAGTGGCCACCCATTTCTGCCTGTGTAGCCTTTACCTGCAGTGTGGTCAACTCACTGAACGTGCTATTCACGACTTTCTCAGCATCGCGGATGCTCCAGTATGAACTTCTAACTACAGCAGCTTTTATATTCTGTGTTTTTTTTCACCCATTTCTTTCCATTTTGTTGTGCGAGAGAGGGTGTTTAGGGTCTATGTTTTTGATCCATTTTTTTACTGGGGAGGGAGTTTGGGGGTTGATGATTGAGAGGCCATTCTTTTTTATGGGGGGGGTAAGGTCTGATTTTTCTCTCTGAACAACTTCTATGTTCTTTCTTTGTTTCGTGGCTAGCTGGAGAAGACAAATTTCAGAGTTGTATATGGATACATTCTTTGATAATGAATGAATCTTTGAACCTTTAATGAACAAGGCAGCGTACCTGGCATTCATCAAATCTCAGCTGTAGCTGAAATCCACAGCCACACTATTTTATATCTCCAGGCTTGACTATTTCAAAAGCAAGAGAAAATCAAAAGACTGCAGATGCTAGAATTCTGAAATAAAAGCAGAGAACCCTGGAAGCACTCGGCATGTCTGACAGCATCTGTGGAAGGAAAAACAGTTCCAATATTCTACAGGCCAGCCTCTCATCTTTCTGTCTACATAAACCTTCTAAAATTTAATTGCATATATTTTAACCCAGTCCATATTCCATTTCAGTTCTGTTTTTATCTGATCTATAGAGGGTTGCAATCTGATTGTACCTGCATGTCTTCATATCCCTTAGAATCTCTGTAGCCTCCTCCAGCCTCACAAGCCTGGGGTATCTCTGCACTTGGTTCCTTCTGGTAACTGCACATTTATTAATGTAAATGGCTGTACTTTCAGCTCCTTTCTTTCTTTTTAAATCTTTTTATTAGATTAGTACACAAAAGGTAAACCATGTAGACACTAATACACTGTTGCAATATAAATTTGCAAGAGATATTAATGCACAAAAAAATTAGTACAAACAGTGCAGTTTAGATATAAAATAACAAGGTAATATATTAGTATACTAATTTTGCATACATATCAATAAAGAGAAGAAAAAACCCAAAAAAGAACCCCCCACCCCAAAAAAATCCCACTGTGCAACTAATCTAAAAAGCAAAGCAAAGCAATGGGCTAACTAGGTATCAAGTAGACTTAAACAACTTAAAACAATCACGTCCTCAAACCCGACCTCCATTAAAAACAGTTAAAAAAACAAGAAGGGAATGTAAATATGGGCAAAGAGAAAAAAAAATTACATTAAATGAAAAGGTTGAATAAAAGATCTCCAAGTCTGTTCAAATTTAACTGAAGTATCATAAAGATTACTTCAGATTTTCTCCAAATTTAAACATAGTATCGGGGCATTAATCTCCTTCCAATGTTGTAAAATACATCTTTTCGCCATTAAAGTAAGAAATGCAATCATTCTATGGGCTGAAGGGGAAAGACTACTGGAAATTTTAGGTAATCCAAAGATAGCAGTAATAGGATGGGGATAAATATCTATATTCAATACCTTTGAAATAATATTAAAAATGTCTTTCCAAAAAGTTTCCAAAGTAGGACAGGACCAAAACATATGAGTTAAGGAGGCTATCTCCCCATGACATCTGTCACAAAGAGGGTTAATATGAGAATTAAAATGAGCTAATTTATCTTCAGACATATGTGCTCTATGAACAACTTTAAATTGAATTAGGGAATGTTTGGAACAGATAGAAGAAGTATTGACTAGTGGTAAAATATGCGCCCAGTCATCCGCCAAGATAATAAAGCCCAATTCCTTTTCCCAATCTGACCTAATCTTATCAAGTGGTGCTTTCCTAAGTTTCATGATAGTATTATAAATAATAGCCGTTACACCTTTCTGACATGGGTTAAGGTTAATTATAGTATCTAAAATATATGTAGGAGGTAACGTCGGAAAGGAAGAGAGTATAGTACTTAGGAAATTTCTAACTTGGAGATATCTAAAAAAATATATTCTTGGTAAGTTATATTTGTTAGATAATTGTTCAAAAGACATAAGGGAACCATCTAAAAATAAATCCAAAAACCGTGATATACCATTAGTCTTCCAAATTTGAAAGGCACGGTCCGTGGAAGAGGGGGGAAAGAATATGTTGCCTAAAATAGGAATTGCAAGCCCAAATTGATTAAGATTGAAAAATTTTCTGAATTGAAACCAAATACATAAGGTATATTTAACTATTGGGTTACAAACTTGTTTGTGGCGTTTCAAATCGAAAGGAAGAGAAGAACCTAAAATGGAGCCAAGTGCATAACCTTGGGCAGATTGTAACTCCAATACTACCCATTTAGGAATGGATAGTGTATCTTGGTCAAGTAACCAAAATTTCATGTGTCGAATATTAATTGCCCAATAATAGAATCTAACGTTAGGTAATGCCAAACTTTAAAAAAACAGAGAGAGAAAAAAGGGGGGAAAATAAAAAATATATTAAATAAATAAGGGATGGTGTGTGAAGGGGAGGAGGGGCATTAACAGAAGTTAGAGAAGTCAATATTCATTTATTAATTTTATATATTTTTTATTCCCCCCCCTTTTCCTCGCTCTGTTTTCTCTCCCTCTGTCCCTCTCACTATAACTCCTTGCCTGCTCTCGACCCTCCAGGCTCCCCTCCCCCCTTCTCTTTCTCTCCAAGCTTCCCATCCCATGATCCTCTCCCTTCTCCAGTGCTTGGCTCCATCCCTCTCCCTCCTGTCTTCTCCTATCATTTCAGAACTCCCCCTCCCCCTCCCACTTTCAAATCTCTTACTATCTGTTCTTTCAGTTAGTCCTGATGAAGGGTCTCGGCCCAAAACGTTGACTGTACCTCTTCCTAGAGAGGCTGCCTGACCTGCTGCATTCACCAGCAGTTTTTGTGTGTGTTGCTTGAATTTCCAGGATCTGCAGATTTCCTCGTGACACCATTTTGACAATGGGTTTGGTCATCTGTCATGTTTTCTCCTTCTGTGACTTGGCATCAAAAGTGATTCTAATGATACTGATGAGATACTTCTCATACTGCAAACCCCCACTCAACTATAGGTTGTATTGTTGGTAATGTTTAAAAGAAAAGAACATTTTTACATTTTAAAAGTTGTATCAGGAATGCAGTCTCAAGAGTAATCAAACACAAGACCTTGCAGTACGATTTATTGCTGTGCTATACAATTAAACACACACTTTCAGCAAATGGAAAGGTGTTAACCATTTCATGCACCTATATAAACCTCTTCCCTCTCCAAGTTCCTGAGATGAGTCTGCAGCAATGTTTCCTCTAACTTATAATGACTTGTATACGCAAAAATCTTGTGCTGTGTAATTTTTTGCCCTGTAACAACATGTGCGCACTGAATTTTTAAGTGGAAGTAAACCTGAAGCTACTCTACAGATAATAAGCCATTCCGTTTCAAATGAACTAGCCGTTATTTTGCCCTTCACACCCTTTGCTTCTTTGGAATTCGACACAGTGAATCAATAATTTCTTCAATAAAAACCAATATAAGTAAGCCAGTTCTAAAATCATTGCAAACTCCACGTTGTCAACACTGTCTGCATCAGAAAACAGAAAAGGAAATGTGAATGTGTGTGATCGTGAAATATACTCAACATCCCAATGAGCTAGAGGGTGACAATCTTTTGTGCGCAGTTTCAATTTCTTTGTGCACTAGTGCACCTTAGGGGGAGCATTGCTCTGCAGCTGCACTCCTGGTCCACCGAGCCCTAACTGATCTGACACCTCTTTACCAGGGCCTGTTCTCCTTTCCTGTTCTCTTGAACGTGACTTTATGTTTCAGGTGTTCTGCTGTTGTTAGATTAAAGCATTAGATCTGTGACCTCTCACCAACCTAGTTATGGTGAAAATTTGAGGATCTGTTATGTTAACTATACTTCCCCTTCCATGAATTTTGCTGAGTTCTCAAAGCTCTGAAACAATGTTCTGAAACTCTCTCAGTATAGAAGCTGTCTTATCTATTTTGGATATTTAACACATTAAATATTATGACCATAGGAAGTAGGAGCAGAATTAGGCCATTCAGTCGATCAAGTCTGCTCTGCCATTCATTCATGGCTGTTGTTGTTTATATTCTGGGTTTCCACTATCTGCTTCTATAAATTGAAAGTTATGGTAGCTGTCAGCCCTGTATAGGGCCTTCAGTGGAAGTGACCAACAACAATTGATCCCAGGTCACACTTGAGAATTTCTGCACTTGTAGACTGTAGGCCAAACACATTTGTACAGCCTGCAGACGAAGAAAACTTCTTAGACATGTTGATCATGCACAGAAGTTGCACGAATGTAAGTTTTGTCTTCCCCTTCCTGACCACCATTCCACTTTCTGTTCCAGTTTCTGAGCATGAAAGTTGTGAGGTTAAAGAACAACTTGAAAGTACCTGCCTAGTACAGAAATTCTGCAATTCATCAGCATTTATTTGCATATAATATTTTCTACTTGACATTTATTATTAGTTCATCATTGTAACAATATTGACCTGGGTAAGGAAGCTATCAATAATTCCTCCAGCTACAATTCTGACTTTTTTTTCCAGGGGTTCTGGGTTGCACCTTCTGTAAATATCTGAAAAAATTATTCCAATTATTGAGTAGGAATGGCCTTCCTGAACAGAGTATTATTAGGGAGTGGGAGAATTATAGCTTCCAGGTTCATTTCTCTGACATGAAGGGAAGTGCTTTTCTGAAACCAAGCTGACTCTATCTTCACAATATATATATTCTGATTAAAGTCATAATTAACTAATTTTGAATGAAACAGAACATACACCCATTTTCCCAAATTAAAAATGGTTTTCCTTCTACATTTTCAGATAACTGCACTAATTTGAACAATGAAATACGAAAAAACATTCTTCAACAGGAGGCATTTACATTAAAATGTTTTGATGATGAATTACTAAGAGAAAAAAATAATGATCCCCTTGTCTTTCAATGCTACAAGAATGGTTTTGAGATTATAACCACTGATCAAGAACAGCGTGCTCATTTAAATGGCATTTCTCTTTGGTTTTTACCTGCATTAGTGACAGATTCTGGGAATTACATTTGTTACTTGAGGTAAGTTCTTTCTTCTGCATATGAGAAAGAGACATACTGAATTGTTAAGTTATGGAACTGAAGAGAATTGCCTTGATCTGCATTAGTAATGACTAATGTTGTACAAGTAAGTACCTGGAAAATGGTTGAATGAATACAGAATGCTGAATGAGATCATCATACTCCTGATGTGTGCTTTGTTAATGCTGGGAAGACTTTGGAAAGTCTGGAGATGAGACATGTCATAGAACTATCATATCATTTCTTTTGGCCACTCAGGTTGTTAATGAAGTGAATGGTGTCTGGATTATTTTAATGCCATTGAAATTCGAGGGGAACTGTGTAGATTTTTATCAAGATTTTAATAATTTGTTATGATCAATATTGATATTGCAGGAATAAAACTTTTTGTATAAAGGAGATTATTCAAATACGAGTTCTTGAACTCCCTCCAAACCAATGCTTTCATCATGATTACCTCCAACCAACTTTGGAAGAAACACCTGCCTCTGTATATGTTTACTGTACTGGTCTAGCTGAATTTTCACAGAAACCTTTTGATCTACAGTGGTACAAGGTTAGTACAAAATACAAAGCTAAAATGGGAAAAAAATGAATGCTTCTAAAACATTTAATATCACAGATTCATTGTTCAAGCCACAAACTGATTTCACGGAACTATGTGGTGTACTTGGCAAGATTGTGCAGCTGACACAGAGTGTTGCAAGTAAAAGTGTAGGACAGGATGGGACAATAACATGACTTGAGTTTTCTCTTTTAAAATGTACGTGACTTGTGGTTACATATAATAAGGTAGGTAGATAGATAGATAGATATATCTTATTGATCCCGAGGGAAATTGGGTAAAAAGTAAGAAGAAAAAAGTAAGAATACTGATCGCAACGGCTGTAACAGGCAGCATGCACGACCGGCGCATGCGCACTTTGGCAAGGAGTGTTGGAGTGTGGGAGACTGTATTCATGGCTGTAACCACTAATTATGTTAGAATGGTGAGTGAGATCACATGAGTAGGTTTGTTTATTCATAACTTACAAATTATGCCTGTTGGCGAAACAACAAATGAATCCAATTTATAAACTGATTTGTCTCCATCTGTTTAATTATTTTGGCATTTTAGCATTTTCTAACACAATCTGATTATGCTTATAATGAAAGAAAAAATAGTATACTGTTATGGTCTTTGAAGTCACCTAAGCATGCTTTCTTTACTTTGTTCCAGAGAGTTCTTGGTTCATGGTTTGGATTCTCAAGAATATTTATCTCCCTTAGTTTTATGTAATTTATATTGTATTAAATAAAATTCAGTTTCTTCTTGGTCATGAGTCTCATATATTCCCATAAATAAGGTGATAGAGTGCTAAATTTTCCTTGTGATACCTTTACCCATAATCTATAATGTTTTATAAAAGCATTGCCACTGTAAATCAATAAAAGCAATCTGTGGCAAGTGCTGGAAATCTAAAAATGTGAGGAAGAACTCAGGAGGTCAGGCAGTATCTGTGGAGTGAGAAGCATAGGCAAGGGATAGAATTGTAATGGATAGGCTTTGCAGGCAGTGGAAGGGTTAAAATCACAAATATAATTGGTGGGTTGGAAACATGATACTTTATTAAGGATAATTTCAACAAAATATTTGGGGTTTTCTCAGCGTTTCCCCGGCTCTCTCCAACTGAGATTGGTAGTGACTGGATGATGAATAGCAGAGAATGTGACTTCACCATAAATATTTTAGCTTCACACAGTCCTTCAAAGTGACACTGAGGAAAAAGATTGATCACAGGAACTGTACTGTTTATATCCTTAACAAACTTTGAAGGAAGTTTTCAAAGGAATAGAGTTGTTAGGCCAGGATGCAGTTGTAGTGCTAGTGGCTACTAATGGCAGTATATTTTCGGTCTCTGTATCTGCACTCTGCAGAGTGGAGGTTGGCGACAAGCTGGAGACACTTGACTGACCTCTTGGTCTTCCCATGGCCACGCCACTGAATTCAGAGGTGTTCAGTAAATTCATTAATGGTGGAGCTGGATACTCTTTGTATCTCAACCATCAGCTTTACACCAGCCACAACGTGTATATCCATTGTGGACCTGTTCACTTGAATGGTGTTCCAGATATTCACTTGTAAGGTAAGTTTAGGTAGTTCTTCTTCTGTATTTCATATATATATTTATGTTGTTTAATTAATGTTTCTTTGATGTTAATAAACATTACTTTTTAAAAGTAAAAATTATTGTTATTTTTAAAATCTGATCAGCAGGGATATTTGGAAGCAGTCTGACCACAGGGAAACATGGCAGCCCGAGCAGTCCAGGGAGGGTTCAATGTGATTGGAAGGCCAATCATGTTGCTCATGTGGTTAACCAGTTCCCACCATGATGCTAAAAGGGTGCCACTCTTGCAACAATACACTAGCACCCAGATGTACAGTCAGGGCAATCAGATAATCAGATTTGCAGCAGTTTTACTGTACATGTAGATCTATACAGACATGCCCAGAAGAATGTTACCTCAGCAATTCTAGACTATCACTCCAGTGGTAGAAGGTCTGGTGCTTGGCTGCTTGAGGTAGATATGCTCTGCCTCATGCCTGTTAAAGTGAAAATAGGCCTTATTACCTGTGATTTCAAACCATTTCAATGTCCATAGGTGACGTATGCAGGGTTTTTCAGTTGGCTGAACACTTAAGTATCAATTGGATAACAGGCTGCAAGAGCTGCTGTACAAAACACTTCCAGCAAGCGTGGGAGCAGGCTGAATGACAAGACTCCTACATTTAATGTTGGGGTGATTTCCTGCTGTAGGGAGGGTAATGGGTGAAATAAAAAATGCTGGAAATCTAAAATAGAAACTGAAAGTGCTGAGAATTCTCTGCAGGCCACATTGGTAGGAAGAGAAACAGTTAACGTTTCAGAACTTTGTCAGAACTGCCATGTCTACATTATTTTGAGCCATTCTCCTTCAGCAGTTATTCACTTCTGTAAGCAGGTAAAGTGGTTGGCTATTCAGAGACAAATGGCTGCCTGTTGATTCCTGCAGATGTCCACAAACAAAGCAGTGGTACAGCCATTTCTGTCCTTAAAACAGAGCAGAGCATTTTCTTCTTCAAATTTTCATAAAATCCCTTTAATTCTTTCAGTGAAAGTATTTTCCATCATTGTACTGATTTTTTGGTGTAAGATACAACAGCTGATGTTCCAGTAAACAGCACCCCAGAACACAAATTTGGAACACAAATTTGTACCAAATTTTACACTAATGACTGCACCTCACAGGATCCATCTGTTAAATTCCTGAAGTTTGCAGAGGACACAACTGTCATTGGCCTTATCCGAGACGGTGATGAGTCTGCATACAGACGGGTGGTGGAACAGCTGGCCCTCTGGTGTGGTCAGAACAATCTAGAGCTAAATATACTCAAGACTGTGGAGATAACAGTGGACTTCAGGAGGAGCCCCCCAATACTCCCCCCATTCACTGTACTTAACAGTATTGTGTCTGCTATGGAGACCTTCAGGCTTCTGGGTGTCACAATCTCCCAGGACCTGAAGTGGACACCCAACGCAGACACACTGATCAAAAAGGCTCAGCAGAGGTTGTATTTCCTACGTCAACTCAGGAAGTACAACCTGTCTCAGGAGCTGCTGATTCAATTCTATTTAGGAATAATCCAGTCTGTTCTCTGTTCATCCATCACTGTCTGGTTTGGATCAGCTACCAAACAAGATGAGAATAGACTCCAAATAACCATTAGGGCTGCAGAAAGGATTATTGGTTTGAAGCTGCCCTTTATCCTGGACTTGTATGCATCTAGAGTCAGGAAGCGAGCAAGCAGCATCATTGTAGACCCATCGCACCCTGGACATCACCTGTTCCAACTCCTTCCGTCTGGTAGGTGCTTTAGATCACTGTATGCCAGGACAAATAGGTACAAGAACAGTTTCTTTCTGTATGCCATCAGTCTTACGAACACTTGAATTTTAGTCTATTATAAACCAAGTCCACCTGTACATAAACAGGTAGACCTCATTGTATATAGGTCACGATTATTTGCACTATTGTTTTGTTTACTTGTTGATTCTGTACAGCAAGAGCTCAGGGAAACCGACATCAAATTCCCTGTATGGGTCCACATACTTGGCAATAATAAAGGATTCTGATTCTGATTCTGATTCAAATGATAAGACCATAAAACATAGGAGCAAAATTAGGCCATTTGGCCCATCAAGTCTGCTCCACCATTTCATCATGGTTGGTTTATTATTCCCCAAAACTCCATTCTCCTGACTTCTTAACAATCTGACTAATCAAGAATCTTTAAAAATACTCAATAACTTGGATTCCACAGCCATCCTTGGCAATGAATTCCACAGTTTCATCATCCTCTGTCCAAAGAAATTCTTCCTCATCTCTGTTCTAAATGGATGTCCCTCTATTCTGAGGCTGTGACTTCTGGTCCTAGACTCCCCCACTATAGGAAACATCCTCTCCACGTCCACTCTATCTAGGCCTTTCAATATTGATAGGTTTCAATGAAATCCGCCCCCCCCACTCAATCTTCTAAACTCCAGCAAGTACAGTGACAGCCATCAAACACACTTCATGCATTAACCCTTTTATTCTCAGAATCATTCTTGTGAACCTCCTCTGGACTTCTCCAATGGCAACACGTCTTTTCTTAGAATACGAGCCCAAATCCGCTTACAATATTCCAAGTATGGTCTGACCAGCATTACATCCTTGCTCTTATATTCTTGACCTCTCAAAATGAATGCTAACATTACATTTGTCTTCCTTACCACTGACGTAGCTTGCAAGTTAACCTTTAAGGGATCCTGCTTGAGGATTCTCAAGTCCCTTTGCATCTCTGATTTTTGAATTCTCTCCCTATTTAGAAAATAGGCTACACATCCATTCTACCAAAGTGCAGGACTATGCACTTTCCTGCACTATACTCCATCTGCCATTTTTTTGCCCATTCCCTCAAACTGTCTAAGTATTTCTGCAGACACCCTGCTTCCTCAACACTATCTGAAAAACCATGCATACGTCACCTATGGATATTGAAATGGTTTGAAATCGCAGATAATAAGGCCTATTTTCACTTTAACAGGCATGAGGCAGAGCATATCTACCTCAAGGAGCAAGCACCAGACCTTTTACCACTTCCACCAATCCTTGTATCATTCAACAAGTTTAGTGACAAACCATCATCCAAATCATTGACAGAGAAGCAGTTCCAGCGTCGACCCCTGCGGAGGACGACTAGTCACTAGCAGCCAATCAGAAAAGGCCCTCTTCACTCTCACTCTGTGCCTCCTACCAATCAGCCAATCTTTTATCCAGGATAGTATCCTTCCTGTAATTCCGTAGACTTTTATCTTGTGTCGTGTGTCTCCTTATCAAAGGCCTCCTGAAAATCCAGGTAAACAATACTCACTGACTCAACTTTGTTCATCATGCCTGTTAATTCCTAAAAGAATTCCAGCAGATTTGTCAAGCGACATTTTCCCTGAAGGAAACCATGCCAACATTGTTCTCCATTATCCAAGTACCCTGACACTTCATCCTTAGTAAAGGACTCCAACATCTTCCCAACTACTGAAGTCAGGCTAACTAGCATATAATTTCCTTTTTACTGCCTTCTCCCCTTCTTTAAGAAATGGAGTGATATTTACAATTTTACAGTCCTCTGGAACCATTCCAGAATCCAGTAATTCTTGAAAGTTCATTACTAATGCCTCCACAATCTCTTCAGCCACCCTGGGGTGCATTCCATCTGGTCCAGCTGACCTGGCTATCTTCAGACATTTCAGCCTCTTGAGCACCTTCTCCTTAGTAATAACAACTACACTCATTTATGCTCCCTGACTCTCTTGAATTTCTAGCACACTGCTTGTGTCTCCCACACTGAAGACAGATGCAAAATACTTATTCAGTTTGTCTACTGTTTCTTTGTCCCAAATTGTTTGGCAGATGTGGCTGAGAAACGCTACAGGGCTTCAGGTTGTTGTATCATTGGGATATTTTCTGGGGGAGGGGTGACCTGCACAAAAGGGACGGGTTGCACTTGAACCAGAGGGGAACCAATATTTTTGTGGACAGGTTTGTTCAAACTGTTGGGTAGGGTTTGAACTAATTTGGCAGGGGAATGGGAACTGGAATGAAGGGACTTCAGGATAGGACAGATGGTAAAAACGCAACGATAGAATGCAGTCAGACTGTCAGGAAAGTTTTAGGATTGGACAAAATAGAAGCCAGCAGAGTGAGGATCAGTGCATTAGGGATGCAGAATCAAAAAGGTTAGCAAGTACGGTACTCAGAGTGTTATATCTCAATGCATGGAATGTAAAAGAAATAAGGTGGTTGGTCTTGTTGGCACTTTTACAGATAGTTGGATATGATGTTGTGGCCATCTCTGAATCATGGCTGAAGGATGATTGTAGTTGGGAGTTAAATGTCCAAGCATACGCGTTGTATCGGGGGATAGGAAGGCAAGCAGAGTGCTTGCACGGCTCGGCTAGTAAAGAATGGTATCAAATCATTAGAAAGATGTGACATAATCTTCCACTCAGATGTGGGTTGAGTTAAGAAACCGCAAGGGAAAAAGAACCCTGATGGCAGTTTTATACAGGCCTCCAAACAGTAGCTGGGATGAGGACGTCAGATTACAATGGGAAATAGAAAAGGTGTGTCAAAAGGGCAATGCTATGACAGTCATGGGATTTTAACATGGAGGTAAACTGGGAATATCAAGTTGGGAATGGATCTCAAGAGAATGAGTTTGTTGAATGCCTGTAATATAGCTTTTTAGAGCAGTTTGTCATTGAGCCTACTAGGGATCAGCTATACTGGATTGGGTGTTATGTAATGAACCGGAGGCGATTAGGGAGCTGAAGGTAAAAGAACCCCTGGGAAGTAGTGATCACAATATGATGGAGTTCAACTTGAGATTTGACAGGGAGAAAATAAAATCTGATGTAGCAGTATTTTAGTGGAATAAAGAAAATTACAGTGGTATGAAAGAGGAGTTGGCCAGGGTAAATTCGAGCAATGGTGTGTGTTTCTGTGAAAAGTGAGGAAGGTGCAGGATAGATGTATTCCAAAGACAAGGAAATACTCAAATGTCAAAATAGTACCACTGTGGCTGACAAGGGAAATCAAGGCTAATATAAAAGCAAAAGAGAGAGCATGCAACAAAGCAAAAATTAGCAGGAAGTTAGAAGATTAGGAAGCTTTTAAAAGCCTACGGAAAGAAACTGAGAAAATCATTAGGAGGGAACCGATGAAATATGAAAATAATATCAAGCTGGATTGGAAACGCCTTTCAAATATATATATAAAAGAATAAAAGAGAGATGACAGTGGATTATAGGACCACTACAAAATGAGGCTGGAGAAATAATAATGGGGACAAAGAGATGACAGTTGAACTAAATGAGTAGTTTGCATCAGTATTCACTGTGGAAGAGACTAGCAGTGTACCAGGTGTTAAAGGGTGTGAGGGAAGAGAAGTGAGTACAGCTACTATTAAAAGGGAGAAGGTGCTCAAAAAGCTGAAAGACCTAAAGTTACATAAGTTACCTGGATCAGATGAACTGCATCCTAGGATTCTGAAAGAAGTAGCAGTAGAGACTGTGGAGGCATTAGAAATGATCTTTCAAGAATCTTTGGACTCTGGCAGGGTCCCAGAGGACTGAAAAATTGAAAATGTTACTTCACTCTTTAAGAAAGGAGGAACGCAGCAGGAAGGAAATTATAGACCAGTTAGCCTGACCTCAGTGGTTGAGAAGATGTTAAGTGTATTTAAGGCAGAGCTTGATAAGTTCTTGATTGGCCATGGTATCAAAAGTTACGGGGTGAAGGGTGGGGAGTGGGACTGAGCCATGATTGAATGGCAGAGCAGACTCGATGGGTCAAATAGCCAAATTCTGCCCCTATGTCTTATGGCCTCATTATAACCTCTCCAGCGTCATTTTCCAGTGTTCTGATACCCACTCTCCACTCTCATTTGCCTTTATACTCTTTCTAGATCTGAAAACTTTTGGTATCCTCTTTCATACTATTAGCTAGCTTACTTTCATATGCCATCTTTTTTCTCCTTTTGGCTTTTTTCGTTGCCTTCTGTTGGATCGCAAATGTTCCTATTTCTCTAACTTCCCACTAATTTTTGCTATATTATATGCATTCGCTTTTGTTTTTGTACTGTCTTTGACTTCCCCTGTCAGCCACTATTGCCTCATCCTCCCTTTAGACTACTTCTTCATCTTTGTGATGTATCTATCACATGCCTTCTGAAATGCCCCCAGAAAACCTAGCCATTGCTGTTCTGCTATCATCTATGATAGTGACCCCTTCAGATCAATTTTGGCCATCTCCTCTCTCATGCCTCTGTAATTCCCTTCACTCTACTGTAATACTGATGCCTATGATTTTTATATTCTCCATCTCAAACTGCAGGGTGAATTCTATTATATTATGATCTCGAGGGGTTCTTTAGGGTCTCTAATCAAATCTGGTTCTTTACACAACACCCAATCCAGAATTGCCTTTCCCCAAGTGGGCTCAACCACAAGCTGCCCTAAGAAGCCATCGCATAGGTGTTCTGCAAATTCTATCTCTTGGGATCAAGCACCAACCTGATTTTCCCTATCTATCTGCATATTGAAATCCCCTATGACTATTGTAACATTGTCCTTTTGACATGCCTTTTCTATTTCCTGTTGACATTTATATCTTACATCCCGGCTACAGTTTGGAGGTCTGTATTTAACTCCCATCAGGGTCTTTTTACCCTCGCAGTTCCTTAGCTCTATCCAGAAGGATTATACATCTTCCAATCCTATGTCACTTCTTTCTAAGGATTTGATTTCATTTTTCATTTTTTTTTCCAACACAGCCATCCCCCCCCACCCCCCTGCATACTGGCCTGTCTTTTTGATATAATGTGTATCCTTGGATATTAAGCTCCCAACTATGATCTTTTTTCAGCATTACTAAGTGATGCCCACAAAGTCATATCTGCCAATTTCTTACTCTGCTACAGGATCATCTACCTTATTCTGTATACAGGTGCATTCAAATTAAACACCTTCAGTACTGTTTTCATCATCCTTTTTGATTTGTCCCCCATGTTACACTTCAACTCATCCCACTGACTGCAATTTTGCCCTATACCTACCTGTCCTTCCTCATTGACTCACTACACACCTCCAGCTGTTTGTACACCAACTGCTCCATTCTCAGTCCTATCATTCATTCCAGTTACCATCTTTCTGCCAAACTTGTTTAAACCCTCCCCAAAAGCTCTAGAGAACCTGCCCCCTCAGGTTCAGGTGTAAATTGTCCTTTTTGTACAGGTCATACCTTCCCCAGAAGAGATCCCAATGATCCAGAAACCTGAAGCCCTACCCCCTGCACCACTTTCTCAACCATTCATTCATCCGTACTATCATCTTATTCCTGCCCTGACTAGAACATGGTACTGGGAGTAATCAGGAGATTACAAGAAGATCCTGCTCTTCAGCTGCTTTGCTAACTCCCTATACTGACTGCGCAGGACCTCTTCCCCAATTCTACCTCTGTCACTGGTGCCAATGTTCACCACAAACTCTAGCTGCTCACCCTCTGGAGAATATTCTGCAACTGCTCTGAGAAGTACTTGTTCCTAGCACCTTGGAAGTAACATACCATCCTGGTGTCTCTTTTGCGTCCACAGCATCTCCTGTCTATTCCCCTAACTATCAAGCCTTAGAGTCATAGTCATATAAAACTACAGCACAGCAACAGGTGACCCATCGCTGAACCATTTACACTGCCCAGTCCCATGGACCTGCACCTGACTATCGCCCTCCATACCCCTCCCATCCATGTACTTAAACTTCTCTTAAACGATGAAATTAAATTTGCATCCAGCACTTGCACTGGCAGCTCATTCCACACTCTCACCGCCCTCTGAGCGAAGAAGTTTCCCCTCATATTTGCCTTAAACATTTCACCATTCACCCTTAACCCATACCCTCTAATTGTAGTCTCACCCAACCTCAGTGGAAAAAGCCTGCTTGCATTTACCCTATCTATAGCTCTCATAATTTCATATACATCTATCAAATTTCCCCTCAATCTTTTACATCCTAGGGAATGAAGTTCTAACCTATTCAATCTTCCTTTGTAGCTTAGTTCCTCCAGTCCTGGAAACATCCTTGTAAACTTTCTCTGTATTCTTTCAATCTTCTTTATATCTTTTCTGTAGGTAGGTGACCAAAACTGCACACAATACTCCAAATTAGGCCTCACTGATGTTTTATACAACTTCATCATAGTATCCCAACTCCAATACAGTTTAAGAAGGTCAATGTGCCAAAGGCTTTCTTTACGACCCAATCTACCTGTTATGCCACTTTTGATGAATTATGGACTTGTATTCCCAGATCCTTTTGTTCCACTGAACTCCTCAGAGCCCTACCATTCACTCTGGTTGGTCCTCCCAAAGTGCAACACCTCACACTTGGCTGCATTGAACTCCATCTGCCACTTCTCAGCCCTTTTTTCAGCTGGTCCAGATCCCATTGCAAGATTTGATGGCCTTCCTCACTGTCCCCAATCTTGGTGTCATCTGCCAGTTTGCTGAAACAGTTAACCACATTACCATCCAGATCGCTGATATAGATGACAAACAACACCGGACCCAGCACCAATCCCTGCGGCACTCCACTAGTCACAGGCCTCCAGTCAGAGAGGCAATGACCTTCTACCACTCTTTGTCTTCTCCCGCAAAGCCAATTGACTACATCATCTTGAATGCTAAGCAACTGAACCTTCTTGTCCAACTCCAACGCAGAAACTTGCCAAATGCCTTGCTGAAATCCATGTTGAGAGCATCCACTAACTAGCCTTCTTCAACTTTCCTGGTAATTTCCTCGAAAAACTCTGATTGTTTACACATGACCTACCATGCACAAAGCTATAATCAGTCCCAGTCTATCCAAAGACTCGTATATCTTGTTCCTTGGCCTACCTTCCAATAACTTTCCTACTACTGGTGTGAAGCTCAATGGCCTTTAATGTCCTGGTTTATTCTTAGAGCCTTTCTTCAACAGTGGAACAGCATTAGTATCTCTATTGCTCTACCTGACTTTACCCTTCCCTGCTGAAACTCACAGCCAGTCACAATGTTACCTGCTAGGCTGCTGCTGCTGTGCCCTGATAGGTCATACCCCCAGTAGTATCCAAAGGCTTATACCTGTTACTGAGGGGAGTGAGCACAGGGGAACCCTGCATCAACTGCTTATTCACCTTACTTCACCTGGTGGTCACCCATCTACTACCTGAAGCCTGCACTTTGGGTGTAGACTCACACTTAGTAAAAGTCTCAGTTTTTTAGTCTCCCAGACGCTCCTGGGTAAATCTAGTTCCAGCTCCAGTTCCTTGACCTGGTTGGTCAGGAGCTGAAGATGGGTGCACTTCCTGCAGTTGTGATCATCAGGGAAACGGTTAGCAATCTTGCGGTCCCTCATTTTGTAGAAGAAGCATTCCACTGCCTTAACAATCATCCTGTTTGTACTTGTTATACTTTTGGCTCTGACTTCTTAAGCTTAAGTTCTACAATCAACTAAATAAGTCCAAATGACTCAGCTCCGTTTGCCTCTGCCTGTTCTCACCAAGGCCTGCCCACTGTAACACAGATGATGAACTGTATTCTACAGAAGGGAGGCTCTGCTCATTTTCTCTGCCATTAGGTTCTGTTCTGATTCTATAAATATGAACTTTTAATTGGAATACTGTATTTTAAAATATTTCTTTCATCATCATTTTGACAAGTTTGTAAATAATTTAAAAACTTTGCTATAAGCTTAATATTTTGCTGACTAAATGGCTTAAATTCCCATTGTCAGGATGTTGCATGTGAACTAGAATATTAAAGTTGCAGGCTAAAATGAGTTTTGGATACTGGAAAAAAGGGGGCAATATATATCTGAAGTATTGATTTCTTTTTCAGGATTGTAATCCTATTAAAATTGACAATCAGAACTACTACAGTCTTTCTGAAAAACTGCTCATTAAAGATGCAAGCCAAGAAGATGATGGAATGTACACATGTGAACTTGAATTTGTGCACCTTGGCAGGAAGTATAAAGTAACAAAGACAACAGAATTGAAAATAAGTCGTAAGTCGATTGTTAAACTTACAACTCTTCATCCAACCATGCAAAGCACACACATTTTCAATTTGAGAGCCCCATTTGTAAACGCTTAGGATGAGAACTTTTATTGTTAAGCATATAAGGACAATGCCTGCACTTAGGTATAGAATGGCATGAGAGAATTGAAGAAAAATATGGCACATGAAATAATTTATCATATGGATGAGTTCACTTAATAGAAAGCTATCAATTTACTTTCCATACTTCATGGGTGTATAACTTCGAAGGTGTGTAACTAGTTGTATAACTATTTTTTTGTTTTCTGTTAATTATGTGCCTTGCGCACTAAATTCAATGTCTTTGTTTAAGTGCCCAATTCCTAAGGCTTGTGTTTTAAGATTTCACATATGTTCTCTAAAGTAATGAACAATATTTATATACTTTTCTAAACTTATGAGAAAAGGCACAGTGCACTTGCAGATGATTTAAAATGTTAACGGCTCTGAGGATGCTTGATTCCTAAAAATCTTTATAAGCAGAAGAATGATCCACAGCCTATATTGTAAATTAAATTTGTGCCTTATCCAAATCTTTTATATCTTTTATGCCTTGCTCTGTACATCTGAAGATTTATGTTGTACATTTCAGACCACGATCCTAACATTTTGAATTGGTTATTTCAGCAATGAAAGTGATATATCCAGACTTGATAAGTCCGATAAATAATACAATTGAAGCAAGACTTGGTAAGAAAATAAGTTTTGTCCTCCATGATTTTTTTGTGTCAAATATTCCTTACGGTGCTTCTATATAAATTTTAAAACTGATCATAAAGAATTACTAACTTTTCACCCCAGAGATTATTTGATTAAAATACAACAAAAAAAATCAACAGTATCTGACCATCTCGCTGACTGGTGGCATAGTGGCATCAGCGCCAGAGACTTCGGAGCAAAGGCTCCCGAGTTCGAATCCAGCCGGCTCCCTTGCATGCTTTCCATCTGTGCTGGGTTGAGCGTCGAGCTAGCAATTCGGCCTTGTAAAAATAAGAAAGCCTGCTAAAAGAATGCTGTCATGACGGTGTCCCGATGGTTCCAATTGGAGTTAGGGGCTTTCTTCTTCTTCTTGATGATCTGTGTAGTGTAGTACTACACTCTCATAAAGTAATACTATTTAAAAGGCGGTTGATACATGGAGAGGAAATGCTCAGAGGAATACATGCAAATCAAGGGCAAATGAAACTAACTTGGATGGGCATTTTGGTGAGCATGCGTGAGTTTGGCCAAAGGGCTTGTGTCAATGTTGCATTACACTGTAGCTTATAACTTTGAGCAACATTGTTGTTTAACAGTTAAACTTTGGTCACTCCAAGTGGCTGCTTTTGGAGGCCATACAGGATGAACAAAAATAATAAATAGGAAATGAATTATAGAATTGTCCAATCGCTGTAACACAAGAAGAGAATCTTTGACACATAATATCTGGGTTAGCTCTTTACCAGAACAACTCCCTAATTCTACCCACTAGCCCCCTTCTCTGTACCTTGATTTTTTTTCTTACACAGTGTTTTGATCTAATTCCCTCTTGAAGATCACTGAATTATTTATAAAATGGAAGTAGCCTGTGAAGTTATGGCATAAAAAGGCTACCCACCCTCTTTGGAAGTATTTAAACTTGTGGTTTAAAAAGTCCAAAGTGGCAGCTGGTAAGCAAGGAATTGAATGTCTTAAGGCAAAGTATTTAAAAGGAATTAACTATTTATTGTGTATCCTATACTGAAGCTGCAACGTAGGTGTTGTCTTCAGAAACAAACACTTTATTACTGCATAATTTGCTTTGTGATGGCAACTGTTCAAATAATAGTATGTATTAATCTACATTACTATGAGATTAATTAAATTTATGTTGTTCTCATCATCCAACAGTAATTGCCAAAATGTTAAACATCATATCCTCAAGATATTATTGATAAAATCTGCAGCTTTAGCAAACTTACCAAAGAAATACTATGCAGTGATATTTAGGAGTTACCTCTTAAAGCTGAAATTGGAAAATGCTTTTATGACTAAATTTCCTTCATACTGTCTGGTTTTATGATTTGTTACACAGGTTCAGAGCTGAAAGTGACCTGTGAAGCTTATTTCGGATCTGGTAACGTGTCTTTTCTGAAGCTTTTCTGGGAAGTGAATGCGATGAAGATTCCCACAGATGAATCCAGAATTAAGCAAGGGCTTCTATTGTGAGTTTAACTTTAAATAGTTGGCTAATATGAAAATTTGATGATGAAAGCGTGGATACCAAAACATTTTAAAATATTTCTCTATTTATTTCCTTATCATAAAAATACATTGCTGAACTTATGCCATACTCTGATTGATTTCTCCTGCATCCATCATGCAACAAAGTAATCAAAAGGTATAAACTAATGTCAAATAAATAATTAAGGTTCTTTTCTCTCAATAGCCATACAGATATAGTTTCTATGCAGGGCTACCTCTAAATGGGATCTGAGAGAAAACAGAGGTTGGATTGTCCCGCTGGAATTTGCCTGATCTTTTGGGTTGAATTGGTGATCAGAGCCTTAGGAAGATGTGCTTCCCTTCAACCTCCGGATGTGTCATGTACAGGGCAATGCTTTTAGGAAACATTCCAGTTTAAAGTGTAAACACAGTTCTATCTTGGCAGATAGACATTAAAGATAATTCGAAGTTCAAAGTAAATTTATTATCAAAGTACGTATATGTCACCAAGTACCCCGAGATTTGTTTTCTTGTCGTCATTCACAGAAGAGCAAAGAAATACAATAGAACCCATGAATGACTGCACCGAAACAAAGATTGACAAGCAACTAATGTGCAAAAGAATACAAACTGCAAATAGCGAATTTAAAAAATAAACAAATAAATAAATAATACAGAGAACTTCAGTTGTAAAGTTTTCGAAAGAGAGCTCATTGATTTTGTTCAATGATCAGTTTTGTGGTGAATGAAGTTGTCCACGGTGGTCCAGGAGCCTGATCGTTCAATGGTAGTAACTATTGCTGAAACTGGTGTATGGAACCTAAACCTCCTGTGCCTCCTTCTCGAAGGTAGCAGTGAGAAGAGAACATGGCCTAGATGGTGGTGGTCCTTGAAGATGGATGGGGCGTTCCTGTGGTAACGCACATTGTAGACTTGCTCAGTGGTGGGGAGGGCTTTCCATGTGATGAACTGGTCTGTATCCACCAATTGTTCTGTAGATTAATCTGCCTTGGGCACTGCTGTTTCCATATTAGGCTATGATGCAATAAGTTAGGATACTCTCCACTGTGCACTTATAGAAGTTTGTCAAAGTTTTTGATGATATGCCAAATCTGTGCAAACATCTATCCTCTAATATGACACTGTCCAACTAACTTAAATATAGCATTGAAGCTGTATGTTGCCTCATAGTCACAAGTATAAAGTGACAGAGACTTGTGCTGCACCTGTGCTGATGGTGATTGTGGAGGAGTTGTTGTCGCCAATCCATACTAACTGGGGTCTGCAATTGAGGAAATCAAGGATCCAGTTGCACAAGAAGGTATCAAGGCTAATGTCTTGGAGCTATTGATTAGCTTTGAGAGGGTGATAGTGTAAAATGCTGAGGTGTAGTCAATGAAGAGCATCCTGGTGCGTGCATCTTCACTGTGTAATTGTTCCAGAGTTGATTGAAGAGCTAATGAAATGGCACCTGCTGTTGACCTGTTGTAATCATAGGTAAATGGGAGCAGATCCAAGTCGCTCCTCAGGCAGGAGTTGACATGCTTCCTGAGCAACCTTTCAACGTACTTCATCACAATGGATGATGTAAGTACTACTACATAATAGTTATTGAGTCAGGTTACCACCTTCATCTTGGCATCTTTAGGCATCCTGAAAACGTATTAGCAGTTAAAACTACAGTTTTATTGCATTCAGCTGAAATTCTATTTTGTTTAGAGTCATACAGTCAAGGAACTGTACAGCACTGAAATAGGCCCTGTGGCCCAACACCTCCATGCTGATCTTTTTACCTGTCTACATTAATTCTATTCAGCCAGATCATATCTATATCCTTTTACAGATTGATTATTTATGTGTCAGTTGAAAGGCATCTTAAATGTATCCATATCTGATTTCACCACTTCTTCTGGCAGTGCATTCCAGATGTCAAAACATTTCCATGTTAAAAAAAACTTTCTCCTCAGACTGCTTTTAAAACTCTTACCCATCTCCTTAAACCTCTGCTCTCCTGTTTTTGATATCCCTACAATGTGAATAAGATTTGAACTGTCTGTCCTATTTATGCCACATCTCTCAGCCTTCTCCACTCGAGGGAAAACAATCCCTGACCACGCAGACTCTCCCCATAACTAAAGTCCTCAACCCAGGCAACATCCTGGTAATTCTGTTCTGCACCCTCTCCAGTACAGTTGGATCCTTCCTTTAGTGTGTAACCAGTGAGGTACGTCATACTTCAAATGCAGCACATCCAGTCTTTTGTAAATTTGCAACATCATATCCCAACTCTAGAACCTAACCAATGTAAGCCAGCATTCCACATGCCTTCTACACCATCCCATCAACTTATGAAGGAGAAGGAGGAGAAGATCAACATTATTTGCCATATACATTCACATGTATTAGAAAATTCCTATGGTGTATTGGCACCACATACAATGAAAAATAACAACTTTCAACAATTATGAAGAATAAAGAGTTATATAAAAATAAGGTTAGCAGTACAGACATGGAATAATATGGCTTGGCTTGGCTTCGCGAGGGAAGATTTAGGAAGGGGGCTGCCCATGTCTGCTGCAGCCTCGCTAGTGGCTGAAGAGGCCAATTCGGGACAGGCAGGTCCAGCCACAGCGGCTGCAAGGGAAATTCTGTTCTGGGTTTGGTGCTGCTGTGTCATGGTTCTTCCTCCTTCCCCTTTTGTCCTCAATGCCAGCCCAGCGTGCATTCTCGAAGGAGGAGACAGACTGGTGAATGGTGTGTTGTCAGGCCTCACAATCGGAGGCTAGATTAGGCCACTGGCTATGGTCAATGTGACAGGCACCAAGGGATTTCTTCAGAGAGTGCTTGTACCTCTTCTTTGGTGCCTCTCTGTCATGGTGGCCAGTGCAGAGTTCGCCATACAGCACAATCTTGGGCAGGCGATGATCCTCCATCCTGGAGACGTGCCCTGCCCAGCGCAGCTGCGTCTTCAACAGCCTGGCCTCGATGCTGGTGACCTCCGCCTGTTCGAGAACTTCAATGTTGGTGACAAAGTCACTCCAGTGGATGTTGAGGATGGTGCGGAGGCAGTGCTGGTGGAAACGCCCAAGGAGTCATAGGTGGTGACGGTAGGTGACCCACGACTCGGAGCCGTACAGGAGGGTGGTCATTACAACAGCTCTGTACATGCTGATCTTTGTGCCTTTCTTCAAATGCTTGTTGTTCCGGACTCTTTTGTACAGCCTGCCGAACGCGCTGCTTGCCTTTGCCAGTCTGTTATCAATCTCTTTGTCGATCTTGGCATCTGACGAGATGGTGCATCCCAGGTAGCTGAACTGGAGGCCTGTCTTCAGCTCTACCTCACCGATGGTGATGCGGGGAGGGTGGTAATCTTCCTGAGGTGCGGGCTGATGAAGAACTTCTGTCTTCTTCAAGCTTACTTCCAGTCCGAAGAGCTCGGCACCTCTGCGAAGCAGGATGTTATATGCTGCAGGGCTGTCTCTGTGTGGGCAACAAGGGCAGCATTGTCCGCGAAGAGTAGCTCTCAGATGAGTTGCTCCAATGTCTTGTGCATAAAAACCAGCATGTATTTACAACATAAGCAGCATTAGAAAAAGTAGTTTAAAATGTTTATGGTGAAGTACAGTGACTGAGATAATAGATAGAGGGGTGGTGGGGTGGTGTTGAAGGGAAGCTAACTAGAATGGTTGATCGGATGAACTGCTTGGGGGGGTGGGGCGAAGAAACTTTTCAGATAGCATGAAAAATTTGTTTTAATAGGCTGAGAGTGCTTTCCGGAAGGGAGCTACTGGAAAAGGTAGTTTGCTGGGTGGGTATTGTTCACTATGTTTCTGCTTGCCCACTTCTTTGTCCTGGACACATACAGTGATGGTAGACTGCAGCTAATGATCTTTTCTACTATCTTGACCGTTTGCTGTAGTTTTCATGTATTATGTAGAACAGGGTATCAAACTCATTTTAGGTCACAGGCCGGATTGGGCAAAATGCAACTTCATGTGGGCTGGATCAGTTGTCCACGTGCTTCCACAGCTTTCGTTGCCTTTGTTTTTTCAACCTGCTCTCATGTGTCTCAGTCTCTGCTATAACTACCAAGTGTGTCACCTTATGAATTTAGTTTATGAAGAAGATTGCCTAGCAAGCATTATTTTTATGATTAGTATTAACTTACAGTTGTATGCTACAAGAAAGTTGTGATGAGAGAGAGATAAACGATGCTATTTTGGCTAAGATTGTTTTGGGAGCCACACCCTTTCCAATAATAAACCATTTGAAATCGAACATTAGCAGACACAAATGTAGACCTAAAGAAACAAATTGTAAATGTAGGCTACACAACTGCACCAAATTTTTATTAGCCTGCTTCCAGCAATCAAACTCAGGCAATGAACACAGTTAGCCTCTAATTTTTATTGAAGTGATCACATTTACAATAATAGAATAGTCAGAAAATGAATGATTCACAATATTATGACACTCAATATTTCAAAATGCATTTTGTTTGCATGTCGCAGTGCATCGAACAGTGTCACTCATTTTTCACTTGCTGCTTCCAGACACCTGACATCTCTTGGCTTTAACCAGCCTGTCAATGTCAGGGACCAGTTTCTGGGCAGTTGTGATTTTCATAATGTCATTTAGATATCTGTGTGTCAGCAGCGAGCGCTGTTTGGATTTGTTAATGTTCATTATGGAGAACGCCTGCTCACAGAAATATGTTGTCCCGAACATGAAAGGGATCTTTGAGGCAAAGTCTGTCATCTTGGAGTACATCGGTCCCAGGTATTGATAGAATGAGTCCAGACCCACAGTCTCAAATTTATATTTCAAAGCTGAGTTACACTGAATTTCAGTTAGTTCCATTTGGTTTTCCTCCAGCACATCTGATGCTGTGTTGGTGGCAAACGGCGAGCAAAATAGTGAGAATTCCTTCTCGAGCTGAGTGAAGACTTGGAAACGATTCTGAAACTCACTTTTCAGCTGTGATATTTTGTCTTTGTACCTGTCCATGTTGTCATTATTCCCATGAGCGACACACACAGACTGCAAAGAGGAGAAATGAGCTGGGTTGCTCTGGGATAGTTGCATCTCCCACAGGCCTAATTTAATTTGAAAGGCACGAATACTGTCGTAGTATTCCGTAACAAGTTTGTTGCGGCATTATATGTTAACATTAAGCACATTTAGTCATCCGTTAGTCTCATGAGACCACGGATTTGCGCCTTGGAAGGTTTGCGCAGGCCTGGGCAAGGTTGTATGGAAGACTGGCAGTTGCCATGCTGCAAATCTCCCCTCTCCATGCCACCAATGTTGTCCAAGGGAAGGGCACTAGGGCCGATACAGCAGAGCAATGTGTGGTTAAGTGCCTTGCTCAAGGACACACACGCTGCTTCAGCTGAGGCTCAAACTAGCGACCTTCAGATCACTAGTCTGACGCCTTAACCACTTGGCCACGTAAGTGCTCGGTTATATCCACCAAAAATGCAATATCATGAAGCCAGTCTGGGTCATCCAACTCTGCCACTGGCTTCCCTTTCTCGTACATGAATAGTCCAGTTTCCGCACGTAATTGAAAAAAACGTTTGAACACAACCCCTCTGCTCAACCAGCGGGCTTCAGTGTGGTAGGGTAGGCCGTGTCCAGTATTACTTTTGGACAAAAGATTGTCAAATTGCCGATGGTTGAGTCCCTCGGCTCTAATAAAATTAACCGTTTTGATAACTACATCCATGACATTGTCCATTTTCTGGCTCCTGCTACATAACGCCTCTTGGTGTATAATACAATGAAAATTCCAGAATTCCTGCTCTAGATTCTCTGTCTGAACTTTCTCTCTGAGTTTCACAACAACATCTGCCTTTTTCCCGACCATGGACCGTGTGCCATCTGTTGCCACGCTGACAGCGTGACTCCAGTCAACCCCCAGTCTGTCCAAGGTCTCGATGAGGCTGGAGAAAATGTCATTCTCCATTGTGGTGTTTGTCATGGGTACCATCTCCACAAACTCCTCGGTGACGGTGAAAGATGCATCAACGCCACGAATAAATATTCCCAATTGAGCTACATCAGTCACGTCGGTGATCTCATCAATTGCAATAGAGATGGCAATAAATGACTTCACTTTGTCTTTTAGTTGACTGTTCAAATCTCCTGCAAGGTCCCCGATTCTCTCTGCCACAGTATTTCTTGACAAGCTGATATTACCAAAAGCCTGTCTCTTCTCAGAGCACACCAGCTCAGCCGCCGTCAGCATGCATGCTTTGATGAACTCCCCCTCTGAGTATGGCTTCAACGCAGCAACTATTTTGTTGGCAATAATATAGCTGGCCTTGACAGCTCCATCATGAGTCTCTCGACTTTTGGTGAACACTGATTGCTGTTTTTTCAGAGTTGCTTCAAACTCGTTTACCTTTTGTGTTCTGAGTCATCCTGCGTACTTGTCATATTTTTCTCCGTGTGACGTCTCATAGTGTCGTTTGATATTGTACTCTTTTGCCACAGCCACTTGTTGCGAGCATATCAGACACACAGGTTTGCCGTTGACCTCAGAGAAGAAAAAATGATCTTTCCAATTATCATTGAATATCCAACCTTCGATGTCAACTTTTCTTTTCTTGGAAAGCATTTTGAACCACAGCAGCAAACAGTCCCAGCCTTGCTACAGGTGTTACTTACCTGAGTACCCTGTGTGTTTATACTGTGCCTGACAACATTAGTGAGGCCCTAGCGGTCTTCAGTGCAGGGTGGTAGGTGCTTATGCACAGCGGGTGGTTAACTGCTGCCTATTGTTTTCTAAGTACACACAACAAGCTGCCGGCGCAGCAGGCGGTACAGACAGCGGTGGGAGAGAGAGCGGCTGCCGTAAAGATACATAATAGATGGTCGTGAATATACTTTTTTTCCCCCAAATCATCCTGCAGGCTGGTAGTTTGACACCCCGGTGTAGAACATTTGAAAGATAACATTGCAATTCAAATACAATGTTATTTTTAAAACAACAAACCCCAGAAGTTAGATTAGTTGGATTTCCTAACAGCAAAGAAAAGTTGTTATTTGCCTTGACAAAATCCTTACTTTAATTGTATTGTTTTCACAGCCATAAAGAAGGAACTGGTCATGATGTAGTTAAGAAGAGAACGCTATTTATCTCTAAGATCACTGAAAAAGACTTTCAAACAAAATTTTATTGTTTCGCAAGCAATCTACGAGCAAAGAGAGGGGCTTTTGTAAAAATTTCACGCCAATGTAAGAATTTTCTTTTAAAATAATAATTTTCCATATTTTGTTAATTAATGAAGCAAATAGTATTTGTATATGTGACATTAAGTCTTGGGACACTGTTAAGATCTGTTCTTATTTATTGAGAGCTAGGGATTAGTATCTTTAGTGTGGTCCAAAAATAGATACTCTATGAACTCAAAAGGAATTTAATTCATTTTTGCTTGTGAAACAAGTGTCAACTGTGTCTGTTGTTCTATTTGGCTTATGTTATGTCCTCAGTGTCTTGCCAAAATCAATTATTGTTAAAAAGACATTAAGTTGAAGTGGGTGACTGAAGTAATTCAAGTAACATGGAATTTTTTGGATAGCTTTATTGAAGAGCTGAATTTTATTCTATTCTCTCCATGTATTATTTTGAAACTGCTTCTTTAAGTGTTCTGAAGGAATATATTCTCTGCACATTGGTCAATGCCGAATTCCTGTTGTTAGTATTGATCCTTTTCTGTTAAACCAGCATTGACGAATGAGTCAGTGGCAGCACCTCTGTTGCTGAATTGGTTTGTTTTGTGTAACTCGATTTCCTCTGTATTCAGTCCCATCCAGAACCTGTTACACCAATCAAAACTAGTCCTAGTGTGACTCTGCATTGCTCAATTCCAGCTGGCGCCTTTGAATCACAATTCATTGGGTTAAGTTCTGCTCCAGAAACTTCAGCCCATTAACTAGGGTGATAAATCATACAATGCTGCATTATCAGAAGTGCTGCTGTTTCTAGTGGGGCATCTGTAAAATATTCCACACTACCACTTGAAAATGAGCAGGAAAACATCCTAACTGTTTTTAATCATCATCACTATCATTAAAATAGATTAGCTGATGATATATCTTGTTGTTTCTTCAAGAGCAGGTTGCTCCTGCTTTATGTTATGAGAGCAACTACATTTTGTAGCTAGTTATCTCTCGCCAGGATCCTAAACATTGTAGCAGACATGCTTGCTTCTGTACTGAAAACATGTTGCAATCATTACCAATAAACTGAATGTTACTTCCTGCTCCTTTATCCAAATCTTTGGTATATCTTTTAAATAGTTTAAGTACTTATCTTCACAGAACCTCACTAGATGGTGACATAGATGTGTATTTCCTTACTTTCTATCTGTCAACTAATTGTCAGTCCAAGCAAGTATTTTACCCCCAATCCAAGATTTTATTTTGTACACTATCATCTTACTTGAGATTTATGCAAAGGATTTTTGATAATTCAAATGTACCATCAAATTCTCCTTTACTTGCTCAAAAAACTCTGAATTTTCCAAACATGATTTCCCTTTCATAAATCCATAGTGACTTTGTCTAATTTCATCACATCCTATATAACAGGCTGGAAGTTTTCTATTTATTGATATTAGGCTAAAAGGCTTTCTTAGTCTCTGGCCCATGTAAGGAAATTTAACGTATTATTCAAATATTCTTACAGTTAAATTCTTTCTTTCTTTTTCTAGCACCAGATTGGATATCTGATGCAATTAAAATCTTAATTCCACTGATATTTGGGCTTCTAGCCTGTACAACAGTATATGTTATTTTCAAGGTTGATATTGTCCTTTGGTACAGAGATTCATTCGAATCCCATAAAGTAATTAATGGTAAGTACAATATTATTTTTATTTACCTTGTTTGTTCACTTCAGATTTTAAACGGTGAAAAGTTCATAAATATGAGCAATTAAGAGGCATTGTACATCTAACACAAAATATCATGCTGTTTTCCTTTACTACTTCCATTTTATTGACATTCCTATCTTTTCCATTCAGTTATACCCAGTAGATTATCCATTGGTTATTTTATAATTATATTAACTTTTTATGTGAACAGATTGTTAACTTGTCTTCCAGTTTCTTACCAGGGGACCAACAAGATAATCTGGGAATTATCATTCCATTTCCGTGAACACAGTTTCCCAGCCAGATATGGAGTAAAATAGTAGAATGCCTCAGCAGGCTAAGTATATCTGAGGCATGACAAGCAGTAAGTGTTTCAGGTCTAGGTCTTTTCATCAGAACAGAAAAACAGAAAGTGAGTCTAAAAGGTGGGGAAAAGTGACAGCGGAACAAAGGGAACTCCTTACAAAGTAACATGATGGGATTATTTTAATCAAAAATCCTGCAGTAGATCAAAAAGGGTGATTAATCACTACATGCTGAAACACGTGCTGGTCTTGACATCAGTACTCTCTTCATGTAAGTGAATAAAATCACTTCGGGTAGATTTCTTTATGAAAACTTTGATCTAACCTTACCATTAAACACAATGGTAATAAACATAAATTCTGCATATCAAATATCATGCCATATTACACCATGTTATGCAGTCTCAGTTATATCTACTTTACGGCCTATATTTGATTTAAAAATATTGCACTTATTTCATTGGAAAAACTAGAGATTTGATGAATACTTTCCACAGCACCTTCATTCAGTGGGGGTGGGTGGCAGTTGGGATGAGGGCAATCTTCACGATTCAAATGCCTGTCACTTTAATTCTCCATCATATTTCCACTGACTTTGCTGTCTTTTGCTTCCTTTTTGCACCAATGTATGCCCAATGCACCTCAAATTAGCATGTTAATCAAAAGAAACACCCTGGTTTCCTTGGCTACGTAAATCTAGCAAAGACACTTTCAAGTCCCACCAGACTGATGAGATTGAGACGGCTCGTCCCAACCCAAACACCGGTTTGTGTGGACACTGTGTAGTTTACTACCCTGTTACAAATTAATGCTACAAATAACAGACAGTACACTGCATACGATTAAAGGAATTATATTTATGAATATCAACTAAAGGGTTAGTAAAGAATAACAAAAAGAAAAGGACCCATTCTAATTAAACAGTCAAATGTGTACAAGTTGGATCTCATCTTGAACTTCTCTGTCAGTCATGCGCTGGGCCCTCGGTCGGCGTGAACACCCACATCACCTTCCGAACATCGCTTGCAATCCATCTCGAACAAATGGGTCTCCCACCAGATCGTATGCTACGACTGATTCTCCCCAGTGGCTTCTCTCTTCATCTCCTCTCAAACAAAAGCCCCAAGTCCAACCGTATTGTCCCTCACAAGAAAACTTCCTGCTAATCAGATGGCACACATTCCACATCATCCCTCATCTTCAGCAATAACCCAAACAGGCTGAAAACAGAACAGACTGCTCTTACAGAGCTGCTAAATGAAATACCTACAGCACAACAGTAAAGATGTGAACCAGGGCATTACACAAGCAATTAACAAAATACTCACTTTCTCACTTCTCTATTTTTGATGAAAGGGCTTGATCTCAAGTTGTTGATTCAGTTTCTCTCTGCACTCATGCTGTGCGACCTGCTGAGTGTTTTCAGCTTTCTCTGCTTTAGCTTTAGATTTCCAGCAACTGCTCTTTTCTTTTGCTACAATTATACAATATCACTTGGGTTTAGAGATTAACTCCTTCGTGTGTAACATCACTGATTCGTTATTCAATGGCTAGTATAGCCTGAGTTTAGGATAATATAAAGTAAGTAGTTTTATATAAATTTTGACTTATTGTACATCGAACATAGAGCAATCCAGAATCCTTCAGCTCACAATGTCTGTGGTGACCATGATGTCAATTTGAACTGCACGTTACAGGTACATGGTCTACAGCGGACAGCACAGTAGAGTGGCAGTTAGTGCATTGCTTTGCAGTGCTAGCTGTAAGATTGGGGTTCGAGATCGCATCATTGTTTGTAAGGAGTTTGTATGTCTCCCCGTGACCGCATTGGTTTCCTCTGGGTACTCTGCTCTCCTCCCACATTCCAAAAATGTATGGTTAGGACTAGTGAGTAGTGAGCATGCTAAGTTAGCTCTGGAAGCCAGCAACATCTGCGGGCTGCTCAGCACAATGCTTGCTGATTTGATTTGTATCAAATGATACATGCCATTTTATGTTTCGATGTGCATGTGACAAATAAAACTAATCTTAATCTTAAATCCCTCTCTTCTCTGCCTGTCAAAGCATCTACCTTAAATGCCTTTTAAATGTTGCTATCAGATTTGCTTCCTCCACTTCTCGGGCAGCATGTTCCAAGCACTCACCTCTCTGTGTGAAAAGCTTGCCTCATAAATCTCCTTTCAACTTTCCACCTCTCAGCTAAAAGCTATGTCCTCAAGTATTTGACATTTTCATGGGGGGGTGTAGAATTTGATTGTTTACCCTGTCTATGCCTATCATAATTTTATATAATTCTAACAAATTGGCCCTTCACTTCTAACATTCCAGAGAAAATAATCCAAGTTCATCCAACATCTCCTTATCTCTAATACCTTCTAATTCAGTCAAAATGCTGTTGAACATCTTCATCATCTCCAAAGGCTCCACATCCTTCCTGTAGTGCCTAAGCAGAACGACACATATTACCCTGAATATGGCTTAACTAGATTATTATAGAACTGCACCATGACTTGCCAATTTTCATATTCAGCACTTTGACCAATGAAGGCAAGTATCTCATGTGCCTCCTTTACCACTCCATCTTATGAAACAATACTTACGAAACGTCACCGGTCACAGACCTCCAGTCAGAATAACATACCTCCGCCACAAACCTCTGTAGAATTGGAGAATTTTACTGATTCAAATTACAGATTGAATAGTGAATATCCTTACAATATCTAGAATTAATATTTACTCATTATCTATTATTATCTTTATAAATAACTGCTCATCTCCCTATAGATGGGAAGGAGTTTGACGCATATGTAATCTATCCAAGATCTGAGAACAAAGGTCAAAAAGAAAACTGTAAAGTAAAGTACTTTGCTGTTCACATTTTACCACAAGTACTTGAAGAAAAATATGGATACAAACTATTTATTTATGGCAGAGATGATCTCCCCGGCCAGGGTAAGAAACCTAACATTGGGAATGACTAACAATGCAATTTAAAGTATTTGAGTTTTACTTGTAAGAAATGAAATGTTGTAAGATTTTCTTTCTAGTCAGTTGTATTAAAGAAAAAATGTATTCTAGCCATTAACTGAATCAAAATAACAATGCAAAATAGAAACTTTGATTTAAAAACACAAACACGAGGAAATCTGCAGATGCTGGAAATTCAAGCAACACACATCAAAGTTGCTGGTGAATGCAGCAGGCCAGACAGCATCAATAGGAAGAGGTACAGTCGACGTTTCAAGCCGAGATCCTTCATCAGGACTAACTGAAAGAAGAGCTAGTAAGAGATTTGAAAGTGGGAGGGGGAGGGGGAGATCCAAAATGATAGGAGAAGACTGAGGGGAGGGATGGAGCCAAGAACTGGACAGTTGATTGGCAAAAGGGATATAAGAGGATCATGGGACAGGAGGCCTAGGGAGAAAGAAAAGGGGGAGGGGGGGAAAACCCAGAGGATGGGCAAGGGGTATTGTGAGAGGGACAAAGGGAGAAAAAGAAGAGAGAGAGAGAAAGAATGTGTGTATATAAATAAATAACAGATGGGGTACGAGGGGGAGGTGGGGCATTAGCGGAAGTTTGAGAAGTCAATGTTCATGCCATCAGGTTGGAGGCTACCCAGACAGAACATAAGGTGTTGTTCCTCCAACCTGAGTGTGACTTCATCTTTACAGTAGAAGAGGCCATGGATAGACATATCAGAATGGGAATGGGACGTGGAATTAAAATGTGTGGCCACTGGGAGATCCTGCTTTCTCTGGCGGACCGAGCGTAGGTGTTCAGTGAAACGATCTCCCAGCCTGCATCGGGTCTCGCCAATATATAGAAGGCCACATCGGGAGCACCGGACGCAGTATATCACCCCAGCTGACTCACAGGTGAAGTGTCGCCTCACCTGGAAGGACTGTCTGGGGCCCTGAATGGTGGTGAGGGAGGAAATGTAAGGGCATGTGTAGCACTTGTTCCGCTTACAAGGATAAGTGCCGGGGGGGAGATCGGTGGGGAGGGATGAAGGGGAACGAATGGACAAGGGAGTCACGTAGGGAGCGATCCCTGTGGAAAGCAGAGAGGGGGAGGAGGGAAAGATGTGCTTAGTGGTGGGATCCCGTTAGAGGTGGTGGAAGTTACGGAGAATAATATGTTGGACCCGGAGGCTGGTGGGGTGGTAGGTGAGGACAAGGGGAACCCTATTCCTAGTGGGGTGGCGGGAGGATGGAGTGAGAGCAGACATGTGTGAAATGGGGGAGATGCATTTGAGAGCACTCTGCTTTGTTATTCTGCTGTTGTTGTGCTGAATGTATGCACTTCAATGGGCCCGTAAGTGTATGGATTTATGATGCCTTTCCTGCCATATGCGGTGGAATCTTCCATTTCTTCATGTGTATGTGTTGTTTGTACACTGTATTTAAGGTAGATACTTCTGTTTATTTTGTAATATGGTTGTTAGGCAGAGAGAGAGAGAGAGATTGAGCTGCCAGTTGTTCACACTGGGCAAAATAAAGGCATCCATTAGTCTTGTGAGACCATGGATCTGCGCCTGGAAAGTCTTCACTCTCCAGGGCGCAGGCCTGGGCAAGGTTGTATGGAAGACCGGCTATTGCCCATGCTGCAAGTCTCCCCTCTCCACGACACCAATGTTGTCCAAGGGAAGGGCATTAGGACCCATACAGCTTGGCACTGGTGTCGTCAGCAAAATAGTACATAGCTATAATGGTGTCTTTTGGTAGATATCGTTTTGTAAATATTAGCAGTTTCTTTTGCTATTTTTGCTCATTTTTGCAAGTTAGTTTTTTTGACGCACCTAATAAACAACCTTGCATGAAAGTTCTAAGCAACTCCAGCCATTTTTCTTTGGTCATAACCCACGTATTGTATCAAAATTGATCGGACAATTTATCACCCATGGGAAGTTAGAACCAAAATGATGAAAAGGTAACTGTAGTCATTCCCCTGAATAATAAGTTTACCGTCCTGGATACAGTTGGCGGGGACGACCGACCACGGGTGAGCCACGGTGGCAGGGCCTCCGGCGCTGAGTCTGACCCTGTGGTGCAGAAGGGTGGGACGGAGAAGACGAGAGCTGTCGTCATTGGAGACTGTATAGTCAGGGGAGCAGACAGGAGATTTTGAGGACGTGAGAAGGACACCCGCATGGTTTGTTGCCTCCCGGATGCCAGGGTCCGGGATGTCTCTGACCGGGTGCACAACATCCTGATACGAGAGGGAAAGCAACCAGAAGTCGTGATACATGTTGGCACCAACGACATAGGCAGGAAGAGGGATGAGGTCCTGAAGTGTGAGTTTCAGGAACTAGGCAGAAGGTCTGAAGAAGAGGACCTCACGGGTGGCGTTCTCAGGATTGCTGCCAGTGCTACGTGACAGTGATGGTAAGAATTGGAGGAGATGGCAGTTGAATGCGTGGCTGAGGAGTTGGTGCAGGGAGCAGGGTTTTAGATTTTTGGATCATTGGGATCTCTTCTGGGGAAGAGATTGGATGGGTTGCACCTGAACTCGAGGGGGAGCAATATCCTTGCAGGTAGGTTTGCTAGCATGGTTTGGGAGGGTTTAAACTAATTTGCAGGGGGGATGGGACTCAGAGCGATAGAGCAGTAGAAGAAGTTCATGGAGTAAAGCCAGATCTAACATATAGAGAGACTTTGAGGAAAGAGAAACAGAATAAAGGGTGTAAAGGTAGGAAGGTAGTAGGGCTAAAGTGCGTGTACTTCAATACAAGAAGCATCAGGAACAAAGGTGATGAACTGAGAGTTTGGATACATACATGGAATTATGATGTAGTGGCCATTACAGAGACTTGGCTGGCACCAGGGCAGGAATGGATTCTCAATATTCCTGGATTTCAGTGCTTTAAAAGGGATTGGGGGGGGGGGGGGAAGTGCAGGAGGGGTGGCATTGCTGGTCAGGGATACCATTACAGCTACAGAAAAGGTGGGTAATGTAGCAGGATCCTCTTTTGAGTCAATATGGGTGGAAGTCAGGAACAGGAAGGGAGCAGTTACTCTATTGGGAGTATTCTGTAGGCCCCCTGGTAGCAACAGAGATACCAAGGAGCAGATTGGGAGGCAGATGTTGGAAAGGTGCGAAAATAACAAGGTTGTTATCATGGGTGACTTTAACTTCCCCAATATTGATTGGTACCTGATTAGTTCCATTGGTTTAGATGGGGCAGAGTTTGTTGAGTGTGGGTCCAGGACAGATTCCTGTCACAGTATGTTGACAGGCCAACTAAGGGGAATGCCATACTAGATTTAGTATTAGGTAACAAACTGGGTCAGGTCACAGATCTCTCAATGGGTGAGCATCTGGGGGACAATGACCACCACTTCCTGGTCTTTAGCATTATCATGGAAAAGGATAGAATCAGAGAGGACAGGAAAAATTTTAATTGGGGAAGGGCAAATTATGAGGTTATAAGGCTAGAACTTGCATGTACTACAGACATGTGGTCGATGTTGAGGGATCTCTTGCAGGATGTTAGGGATAAATTTGTCCTGGTGAGGAAGATAAAGAATGGTAGGGCGAAGGAACCATGGGTGACAAGTGAGGTGGAAAATCTAGTTAGGTGGAAGGAGGCAGCATACATGAGGTTTAGGAAGCAAGGATCAGATGGGTCTATTGAGGAATATAGGGAGGCAAGAAAGGAGCTCAAGAAGGGGATGAGGAGAGCAAGAAGGGGGCATGTGAAGGCATTGGTGAATAGGGTAAAGGAAAACCCCAAGGCATTCTTCAATTATATGAAGAATAAAAGGATGACAGGAGTGAAGGTAGGACCAGTTAGAGATAAAGGTGGGAAGATGTGCCTGGAGGCTGTGGAAGTAAGCGAGGCTCTCAATGAATACTTCTCTTTGGTATTCACCAATGAGAGGGAACTTGATGATGGTGAGGACAATATGAGTGAGGTTGATGTTCTGGAGCATGTTGATATTAAGGGAGAGGAGGTATTGGAGTTGTTAAAATACATTAGGATGAATAAGTCCCCGGGGCCTGACAGAATATTCCCCAGGCTTCTCCACGAGGCGAGGGAAGAGATTGCTGAGCCTCTGGCTGGGATCTTTCTGTCCTTGTTGTCCATGGGAATGGTACCGGAGGATTGGAGGGAGGCGAATGTTGTCCCCTTGTTCAAAAAAGGTAGTAGGGATAGTCCAAGTAATTGTAGACCAGTGAGCCTTACGTCTCTGGTGGGAAAGCTGTTGGAAAAGATTCTTAGAGATAGGATCTATGGGCATTTAGAGAAACATGGTCTGATCAGGGACAGTCAGCATGGCTTTGTGAAGGACAGATCGTGTCTAACAAGCCTGATAGAGTTCTTTGAGGAGGTGACCAGGCATATAGATGAGGGTAGTGCAGTGGATGTGATCTATATGGATTTTAGTAAGGCATTTGGCAAGGTTCCACATGGTAGGCTTATTCAGAAAGTCAGAAGGCATGGGATCGAGGGAAGTTTGGCCAGGTGGATTCAGAATTGGCTTGCCTACAGAAAGCAAAGGGCTGTGGTGGAGGGAGTACATTCGGATTGGAGGGTTATGACTAGTGGTGTCACACAAGGATCTGTTCTGGGACCTCTACTTTTCCTGATTTTTATTAACCACCTGGATGTGGGGGTAGAAGGGTGGGTTGGCAAGTTTGCAGATGACACAAAGGTTGGTAGTGTTGTGGATAATGTAGAGGATTGTCGAAGGTTGCAGAGAGACGTTGATAGGATGCAGAAGTGGGCTGAGAAGTGACAGATGGAGTTCAACCCGGAGAAGTGTGAGGTGGTACACTTTGGAAGGACAAACTCCAAGGCAGAGTACAAAGTAAATGGCAGGATACTTGGTAGTGTGGAGGAGCAGAGGGATCTGGGGGTACATGTCCACAGATCCCTGAAAGTTGCCTCACAGGTAGTTAGTGTAGTTAAGAAAGCTTATGGGGTGTTAGCCTTCATAAGTCGAGGGATAGAGTTTAAGAGTCATGAGGTAATGATGCAGCTCTATAAATCTCTGATTAGGCCACACTTGGAGTACTGTGTCCAGTTTTGGTCGCCTCACTATAGGAAAGATGTGGAAGCATTGGAAAGGATACAGAGGAGATTTACCAGGATGCTGCCTGGTTTAGAGAGTATGGATTATGATCAGAGATTAAGGGAGCTAGGGCTTTCCTCTTTAGAGAGAAGGAGGATGAGAGACATGATAGAGGTATACAAGATATTAAGAGGAATAGATAGTGGACAGCCAGTGCCTCTTCCTCAGGGCACCACTACTCAATACAAGAGGACATGGCTTTAAGGTAAGAGGTGGGAACTTCAAGGGGGATATTAGAGGAAGGTTTTTTCACTCAGAGAATGGTTGGTGCGTGGAATGCACTGCCTGAGTCAGTGGTGGCGGCAGATACACTAATGAAATTTAAGAGACTACTAGACAGGTATATGGAGGAATTTAAGGTGGGGGGGGTTATATAGGAATCAGGGTTTAAGGGTCGGCACAACATAGTGGGCCGAAGGACCTGTACTGTGCCGTACTATTCTATATTCTATGTTCTATATTCCAGTTTCCCCCGATAGTTTCAGTGTACCATCAAGTAACAATCTGCTCACTTGATGTTCATAGTCTTTTATAATGACTTTTATCTATGTTTTATATTTACAGCTGCAACTGAAGTGATTCAAAATAATATACGGAGCAGCAGGAGACTGATTATCATTTTGACTCAAATGACTTCAGCTGATGGCCAGGCATACTCTGGATTTGAACGCCAAACTGGATTATATGAGGCTTTAATTGAGGATGAAATTAAAGTAATTTTAATTGAGTTTGAGAAATTTGAATGCTTGAGTGACTTTCCAGAATCCATAAGACACCTCATTCAAAGAAATGGTACCATTAAATGGAAATCAGGTGAAACAAGTAAACTTGATGCAGTTTGCTCGAGATTTTGGAAGCAAGTGAGATACAAAATGCCAGCAAGAAAGAAGACACTGGCTGGCTCTGTTTGATTCTACAAGGCACAAGATGAAGGAAAAACACAATCTGTGTTTTATTCTTAGTTTTATGCCCTATTAATTGAACTGATATGGACTTCAGTGTTCACAACTTCTAATGTTACCAATTTCTAGCAGTGTTACTTTAGAGATAGGATTTATGCATTTTTAAACTGTCCTTCTCTACATTGTTATGTTGACATATGAAAAGGTAAACCTTTATCAGGTGGATTTTTAATGGGGATCCTTGCCCACCAGAGCCATCTGTTGGAAAAAAACATGCACCTGTCCTGTTGTTTTCTAGTCTGCTGAAGTTAATGAATCCAGATCTGTGGTCTCGATGTGCAGTGTCCCATACATTTGTAGCAAGGATCTGTAAGTTGAAAAGTTTGGCCACTATCATTGTATTTTAATTCTTCAAGATCTTGTTTATGATATAGTCATTGATTCTTTCAATCTAAACTAAAGTTATGTAAAAGTTCTTGGTTTTAGTTTTATTTTATAAAATATAGTTTTAGAGATCCTCTGCATTGACTAGAACATAGAACATAGGAATCTACAACACATTACAGGCCCTTCGGCACACAATGTTGCGCCGACCCATGTAACCTACTCTAGAAACTGCCTAGAATTTCCCTAGCACATTTCTCAATGCTTTATGTAACTACCTAAGAGGCTCTTTTGGACCCTATTGTACCCACCTCCACCTCCGCTGGCAGCAGTGCATTCCACGCTCACGCCACTCTCTATGGGGAAAAACTTACCCCTGATATCCCTTTCATATCTATTTCCAAGCACATTTAATGTATGCCCCCCTTGTGTTAGCCATTTCAGCCCTGGGAGCTGGGAAAAAGCCTCTGGCTATCCTCACAATCAATGCCCCTCATCATCTTATACACCTCTATCAGGTCACCTCTCATCCTCAGTTGCTCCAAGGAGGAAGGCCAAGTTCATTCAACCTATTCTCATAAGGTATGCCCTCCAATCCAGGCAACATCCTTGTAAATCTTCTCTGCACTCTTCCTATAGTATCCACGTCCTTCCTGTAGTGAGGTGACCAGAACTGAACTGGTGACTACCTGCTGATTTCTTCACAGTTTTGACCGACTCAACAAATTAAATATATTTGTGCAAGTGTTATAAGTTAATAACGGAAACAAGAAGGAGACATTCCAACTGCCCAATCAGCGGCAGGAGTAGGTCACAGCGACAAGGTTTCTGGAAGGTCGGCAACACTTGTTTAGGAGTACAGAGGGCACAAGCGGGGTGGCCGTTGTTGGGAGGAGGCCAGTGGTGAGAGTAGGGGTTTCAAGCTTTAGCTCAAAGGAGGCTTCGGCTCAGAAAAGTCATTGGCTTTGGGTAACCTTCTGTTAAGGTTCCTATTTTTTCTCTTACTGTACCAAGTGTAGTAAATGGCCATTGTGTGTTCTTCATGCCGGGTGTTGGAGTCCAGGAGACCCGGAGTCCAGGGAGACCCAGAGTCTCCCAGGGAATTACATCTGTGTGAAGCACGTCGAGCTGCAGCTCTTTGAAGACCATTTTAGGGATTTGGAGCAGCAGCTGGATGACATTCGGCTTGTACGGGAGAGTGAGGAGATAATCGATCAGAGATGCAGGGAAGTAGTTACCCCAAAGTTGCAGGAGGCGTGTAGCTGGGTTTCTGTCAGGGGAAATGGAAATGTGAATAGGCAGTTAGTGTAGAGCACCCCTGTGGCCATTCCCCTCAATAATAAGTATACTGTTTTGGATACTGTTCTATGACCTCCCAGGGGAATGCCATAGAAACTGCGTTACTGGCATTGAGCATAGGTCCATGGTGAAGAAGGGAAAGAGAGAGAAGAGAGGAGCAGTAGTAGTGATTGGGGACTCGATAGTGAGGGGAACAGACAGGAGATTCTGTGGACATGAACAAGGCAACCGAATGGTATGCTACCTCCCGGGTGCCAGGGTCAGGGATGTCTCAGATCATGTCCACAACGTTTTGGAGAGGGAGGGAGAGCAGGCAGATGTTTTGAAACATACTGGTACCAATTACATAGGAAGTAAAAGCAAGGAGGTCCTGAAAAGAGAATTTGGAGAGCTAGGTAGAAAGCTGAGAAACAGGACCACTCGGGTAGTAATTTCTGGATTCTTGTCTGTGCCACATGCCAGTGATGGTAAAGAAAAGATGATTTAGCAGATTAATGCGTGGCTGAGAAGCTGGTGCAGGTGGCAGGGCTTCGGGTTCTTGGATCAATGGGATCTCTTCTGGAAGAGGTATGACCTGTTCAAATGTGATGGGTTGCACCTGAACCTGAGGGGAACCAATATTCTCATGGACAGGTTAGTTAGGGCTGTTGGGAGGGTTTAAACTAATCTGGGAACCTCTGGGAACCAGAGTGTAGGGACTTAGGATGGGATGGATGGTAAAAAAGCAAAGATAGCATGCAGTTAGACTGTCAGGAAGGGCAGGCAGATGATAGGACATAATAGCAGCTGGCAGGGTGAGTATCAGTGCGTTAGGGAAACAAAATCAAAAAGGGTAACAAATAGAGTACTTAAAATGATATATCTCAATGCATGGAGTATACAAAATAAGGTGGGTGATCCTGTTGCATTATTACAGATTGTCAGGTGTGATGTTGTGGCCATCACTGAATCATGGCTGAAGGATGGTTGTAGTTGGGAGCTAAATGTCCAAGGTTACACATTGTATTGGAGGGACAGGAAGATGGGCAGAGAGGCTGGCATGGCTCTGCTGGTAAAGAATGGCATCAAATCAGTAGAAAGATGTGACATAAGATTGGAAGATGTTGAATTCTTATGGGTTGAGTTAAGAAACTGCAAGGGCAAAAGGACCCTGAAGGCAGTTATATACAGGCCTCCCAACAGTAGCTGGGATGTGGACCACAGAATACAACAGGAAATAGAAAAGGCGTGTCAAGAGGGCAATGTTGTGATAGTCATGGGAGATTTCAACATGCAGGTTGATTGGGGAAAATCAGGTTGGAATCGGATCTCAAGACAGTGAGTTTTCTGAATGCCTACGAGATGGCTTTTTTTTAAGAGTAATTTGTCGTTGAGTCTACTAGGGGATCAGCTATATTGGATTGGGTGTTAGGTATTGCACCAGAGGTGATCAGGAGCTTAAGGTAAAAGAACCCTTAGGTTCTTCATATGATTGAGTTCAACTTGAAATTTGATAGGGAGAGAGTAAAGTCTGACATAGCAGTTTTTCAGTGGAGTTAAGGAAATTACAGTGGTATGAGAGGGGAGTTAGCCAAATTAAACTGGAAGCAGGTGCTGGCAGGGATGACTGCAGAACAGCAATGATGTGAGTTTCTGGGGAAAAATGAGAAACATGCAGCATAGATATATTCTTAAAATGAAGAAACATTCAAATGGCAAAATAGTGCAACTGTGGCTGTCAAGGGAAATCAATGCTAATGTAAAAACAAAAGAGAGGTCATACAAAAAAGCAAAATCAGTGTGAACACAAAGGGTTACAGAGAGCAGTCAAAAGAATCATTAGGAGGGAAAAGTTGAAATATGAAAGCAAACCTAGCAAACAATATCAAAGTGGATAGTAAAAGCTTTTTCAAGTAAGTAAAAAATAAGAGATGAGACTGGATATAGGACTGCGAGAAAATGAGGCAGGAGAAATGATAATGGGGGACACGGAGATGGCAGATGAACTAAATGAGTAATTTGCATCAGTCTTCACTGTGGAAGAGACTAGCAGTGTGCCAGGTATTGAAAGGTGTGAGGGAAGAGAAGTGAGTGCAGTTACTATTACAAGGGAGGTGCTCAAAAAGCTGAAAGATTTAAGGGTAAATATGTCACCCAGACCAGATGAACTACATGCTAGGGTTTTGAAAGATGTAGCATTACAGATGGTGGAGGCATTAGCAATGATCTTTCAAAAATCATTGGACTCTGGCATGGTGCCAGAGGACTGGAAAATTGCAAATGTCACTCCACTCTTTAAGAAAGGAAGAAAGCAGCAGAAAGGAAATTATAGACCAGGTAGCCTGACCTCAGTGGTTGAGAAGATGTTGGAGTCAATTGTTAAGGATGACGTTATGGATTACGTGGAGGCACAGGACAAGACAGGACAAAGTCAGCATTGTTTCCTTAAGGGAAAATCTTGCCTGATGAACCAGTTGGAATTCTTTGTGGAGATTCTATGTAGGATAGATAAAGGGATGCAGATATTTGGACTTTCTGAAGGCCTTTGGCAAGGTGCTCCACATGAGGTTGCTTACCAAGTTAATAGCACATGGTATTACAAGAAGGTTACTGGCATGGTTAGAGCAGCAGCTGATTGGTAGGAGGCAGCGAGTGGGAATAAAAGGATCCTTTTCTGGTCGGATGCCAGTGACTTGTGGTGTTCCTCAGGGAACAGTGTTGAGACCACTTCTTTTTATGCTGTATATCAATGACTTAGATGTTGGAAAAGATGGCTTTGTTGCCAAGTTTGCAGATGATACAAAGATTGGTGGAGGGGCAGGTAGTGTTGAAGCAGGTGGGCTGCAGAAGGACTTAGACAGATTAGAGGAACAGGCAAGTGAGTGGCAAACGAAATACTGTGTTGAAAAATGCATGGTCATGCACCTTGGTAGTAGAAATTAATACGCAGACTATTTTCTAAACGGGGAGAAAATCCCAAAATCTGAGATGCAAAGGAACTTGTGATTCCTTGTGCAGAACACCTAAAGAATAACTTGCAGGTAGAGTCGATAGTGAGGAAGGCAAATGCAATGTTAGCATTCATTTCAAGAGGTCTAGAATACAGGAGCGGGGATGTGATGCTGAGGCTTTATAAGGCACTGGTGAGGCATCACCTTCAGTATTGTGAACAGTTTTGGACTCCTCATCTAAGAAAAGATGTGTTGACATTGGGGAGGGGTTCAGAGGAGGTTCACAAGGATAATTCCAGGAATGAAAGGATTATCTTATGAGGATCGTTTGATAGCTCTGGGTCTATACTTGCTGGAACTTAGAAGGATGAGGCGGGGATCTCATTGAAACCTTTTGAAAGACCTAAATGTAGATATAGAAAGAATGTTTCCCATGGTGGGGGAGTCTGGAACAAGAGGGCACAGCCTCAGGATAAAGGGGTGTCCATTTAAAACAGAGATCTGGAGAAATTTCTTTAGCCAGAAGGTGTTGTTTTTGTGGAATTTATTACCACAGGCAGCTGTGGAGGCCAGCTCGTTGGATGTATTTACAGCAGGGATTTATAGGTTCCTGATTGGACATGCAATCAAAGGTTACGGGGAGAAGGCCGGGGAGTATGGCTGAGGAGGAGAAAAATGATCAGCCATGATTGAATGGTGGAGCAGACTTGGTGGGCCAAATGGCTGAATTCTGCTCCTATGTCTTATGGACATTAAATAAGTAAGTTGCTTCATATCCAGAAGTTGGGCTGAAAGACCATTGGAGCTAGTGACTTTTATTACGAAAGGAAAAGGCATAAATGTAAAATGATGTACTCACAGGTAATAATAAGCTCAAGGAAAATGAGGTAAGATGAAATAAAGCCCTCTTATTCTCATATTCCAAATTGTGTGGGAACAGAAGAACATTTGCCAGAGGTCTATAGTGTAAGTGATTAGTCCCTTCACTTTAAAAGGGAGGCAAGCTTCAACCATAATGTCACAAGCAGGGTCAACTCACTTCACTTGTAGAAAATATTCTGAGGTCATCTGCCAATCATGAAAATTGTACAGCAGCACCACCAAGGAATGGTGGTACATGGGGTTCCTCAACACCAGGGCATCCTTGTAAAAACCTACTCCTGGGTCAATAGTAAGAAAGGAAATTACTCAGAGAAATATCAGGAGAACAAAGGAAATGGTAGTTTAGATGAATAATTAAAAGGCAGAATTATGCAGAGTTAATAGTGTACAGAAGCAGGAAAAGGTGATCATATGGTTGGAATGACAGGGCAGGACAAAAAGTAAAATCATAGTTAATTGATCAGGCTGGAGAGGTGAGGGTATTGATCCATCAGCTTTGATGCTGGTGCTATTGTTGTTTATAAATATTCTGGATTTAGAGATTGTGAGAATAATATTAACACAAATGATAATAAATATTAGAAGTTTCATAGCTAAGTGATCAGAACTTGTAGGAATAACTGTATCTATGGTTCACATTTTTTTTCAGCAGCAAGTTTTCTGTTTTGAGTTCCTTGGATTACCATTTGTCCACGTTGTCTTTTGCAGTAATGACAGTCAGGGCAGGAGATATCGATTCTGTGAGAACAGAAAAATCAATTGTGTGTCATTTCAACCAGATATAGAGTCATAAAGAAGTACAGCACAGAAAAGGCCCTTTGGCCCATCTAGTCCATGATAAAACCATTTAAACTGCCTGCTCCCATCGACTTGCACCAGGACCACAGCCCTCCTTACACATACCATCCATGTACCTAATCAAATTACTCCGAAACTTTGAAATCCAGCTCACATGCACCCTTGCACTGGCAGCTCATTCCACATGCTCACGACCCTCTAAGTGAAGAAGTTTCTCCTCATGTTGTTTTAACATTTTACCTTTCAGATTTAAGCCATGACCTCTAGTTGTAGTCCCACCCAACCTCAGTGGAAAAAGCCTTTTTGCATTTACCTTATCTTTTGTTCAGTCGTTTAGTCGAGTCCAGTGTTGATGCCACTATACCACCAGCTAGCTTCCCCTATCTGTACCCCTATTAATTTTGTATACCTCTATCAAATCTCCGCTCAGTCTTCTATATTCCAAGGAATAAACTCCTAACCTATTCAATCTTTCCTTATAACTGAGATGCTCCAGACACAGCAACATTCTTGTAAATTTTCTCTCTACTCTTAGGCCTTACCAACTTCTTATACAACTTCTGCATAACATCCCATCTCTTGTACTTAATACTTTGACTTATGAAGGCCAAGGTGCCAAAAGCTTTCAGTGCCTACCCTATTAACCTGTGATGCCACATTGAATTAATTATGGACTTGTATTCCCAGATCCTTTTGTTCTACCACACTCCTCAATGCCTACTGTTCTCTTTCAATGCCTACTGTTCCTACCAAAGCGCAACACCTTGCACTTGTCTGCATTAAATTCACTTTGCCATTTACCATTGTTCAGATCCAGCTGTAAGCTCTGATATTCCTCCTCGCTGTTCAGTACTTGCACAGTCTTGGTGTCATCTGCAAATTTTTTGATCCAGTTAACCACATTATCATCCAGATTATTAATATAGATAACAATCCAGATTATTAATATAGATAACAAACAGCAACGGACCCATTACCAAGCCCTCTGTAAAGATTATCTATAAGATTGTTTCAGGGCATTATTTAATAAGGTTGTTGAAAAGTCCAGTTTCATATCCACTAATGAGGCATTTCATTGATGTTTTAGAATAGATATATGATGAAACATCCTTGGGTGTGTGGTTGTAGCAGTTTAAATAGGATTTCTTTAAATGAGGATTCTTAGTAAATAGTTCATTTTACTATTATAGTGAGGAGAATTTAGAGGATATTTGGGTGGACAGAAAAAGTTGATGCTCAAGAAATTAAATCCTCTACTACTTGTCAGGGTCATTAGTGAAATCAAGTGCAGGAATCACGGGGACTTTGGCAATTCAAGTCAATCAAAAGATTTATTTCAGAAGTTAACTAGCAAAAGTAACAAGAACTCGGACAAACTATACTGAATCTTGAGAAACTGAAATCACTCATGATACACTGAAGAACTCAGTTAGAGTTTCTCTTCTTCTTCTTCTTTTTTTACGGTGGTTGGCACCCAGTTTGATGGTACATTACTGCCACCTCCTGGTCCAGAGCGTGCAATAGACTTACATTCCAAATTCCTTTACCGAATCATACACACACACACATACCCTAACCTACATTTTATCCTCCCATCTTTGGCCATCCTGGTACCCTATTCCTGCTTATTCATCATATCCTATAAAAAAAACCCTGTACCCCTTAAAGCTAAAAATACTCTGACCTGTGCTCTCTCACCCATGCCCAGCAACCCTTTTAATGTGAATTCCTGCACCCCCAATTCCCTTAGATTAATTCTCATCATCTCTCTCTGTATCCCATACTTCCTGCAACTCAGAACTACATGTTCTACTGACTCCTCTTCCTGACATTCCTCACACAATCCTGTCTGGTGTTTCCCTATCATTTTCAATGTTTTGTTTAAAGTACAGTGCCCCAGCCTTAACCTAGTCCATACAGTTTCCTCCCTTCTGTATCCACTACCTACCCTAGTACCTGCAACACTCTTTTGTATTTGATATAAATGCCTCCCTTTCCCCTCCCTGTCCCATCTTTCTTGCCACATTTGGTTGATTTTTTTCCCAGATTAGACACTTAACCTCTGCTTTACTGATACTAATGTGCATTTCTATATTTTCTTTCTTTAATGCCCTCTTTGCCAACTCATCCACCCTCTCATTCCCCTTCACCCCTACATGTGCTGGAACCCATAAAAATTTTACCTGACCTCCCTGATTTGCAATTCTTGTGACTGACTGAAGGACTTCATAAAGTACATCTTGCCGACTGTTTGAGTGAAAAGACCTTAAACTTGCTAGAACTGAGGACGAATCTGAGCATATCAACACTTTGACTTGTCTGGCTTTCTGCACCCATTGCAACGCAACCAACACTGCCAGCATCTCCACTGCATACACCCCTAATCTATTAGATGTTCTTCTGCTGATTCCAATTTCTTTTGCTGGTATAGCCACCCCAAACCCTGTCACTCCTGTTTCAGGTTCCTTAGCACCATCTGTATAAATCTGAGTATAACCTCTATATTTTTCCATCACATGACAGGTAAATGCACTTTCGAAATCAGTTTTATATTTTCCTTTCCTTTTTACCACTAACAAATGCCAGTCTATGTCAGGCCATACAAGCTTCCATGGAGCTACAATCGGATAAACTACTGAAGGACTTATCCTGGATCAAACACTCCACATTCTTTAGGAATATCATTCCCTATCTGACTAAAGTTATCCCTCTGAAACCTCCCATTTTCCCAGCACTCCTGCAACACTCCTTTTTCAGGGTGAGAATCATTGTGTCCCTGCAAATCAGCCCAGTAGTTTGCCATCAATTCCATCCTCCTTAGTTCCAAAGGCATTACTCCCATTTCTACCTGTAGGGCTGATAACTGGTGATGTTTTAAAAGCTCCACTGCACACTCTCAAAGCCTGAGACTGAATAACATCCAGTTTCCTTATAAGAGACCTAGCTGCTGATCCATATACTATATTTCCATAGTCCAACACAGATCTTACTAAAGCCACATACATTCTCTTCAACGCTGAACAACTTGCTCCCCATTCCCTACCAGTCAAACATCTCTTCACATTTATTACTTTTTTACATTTCTCCTCAACTTTGCTGATATCGTCTGCCCATGTTAATTGTGAATCAAATCTAACTCCCAGAAATTTAAATGATCCAACCCTTTCTAATTCAATCCCATACATCCTTAACATCTTCCCTACCTCAATTCTTTTCCTGTCAGCCACCGCCCCCCCCCCCACAACAAAATACACCCTGCAGCACATAGGAATTCAGGACCAATCAAACAGCCCCGGTATCTTAACAAAGCAATAACCCTCAAAGCTAACAACTACAATGCAAGACATTGAAAATGCCATGCTAATTTAATTACTCCAAACTGAATACTGCATAAGTAATAAATACAAAGAGAGCTTAAAGTACCCATGATCCCAAATGTGACACCTGCAAAATGAAATTAAAAACAGAGCTAGTCCTAAAGCAACAATTAGACGTAAAAGGTTAACAATCCAAGGGACACTGCATAACCATGAGGTTAGACCGAGAAAATGCAATCCAGATACTGAATGAAAAAAAATTCTTTTTTTTTTAAAACGACCCCTGGTTGTGACAATAATACAATCCTACTCTGGTCCATTACTCTATCTACTAAAGTGACAGTTTTTCTCCTGTATTTGTCTGTTTTCCACTGTAATCTGCTCCCTTCCTTCCCCCACAGGCAGAGCAACGGCACCCCTACGCGCTTTCCTTTATGAGAATGTTTAACTCTTTCAGTTCAGGCGCAAACCTTTCAGCTTGTACAGGAGCAATCTGTTCTTTAAGTTTTCCAATAATTATACTGATTTCCCTTCACGCATCATCTTTTCAGCCATGCATTCATCTCCTCTTCCTGTTCTTACTTGCATATAACATCAAATGTAATCCAAAGGCTGCTGCCTGAAAGGGTCGTTTTTAAAAAATTAGCTTCCTAAATTCTGTTCACATTATCTCTGTTGTTAGTACCATTAGGAAGCATGATGTTTACCCATCGCCTTTATAATGCCCTGCACTGGGACTATAGTCCTCCATACGCCTATCTAAACTTCTCTTAAACACTGAAATCAAGCTCACATGCACCACTTGTGCTGGCAGCTCATTCCACACTCTCACAACCCTCTGAGTAAAGTTTCCCCTCATGTTCCCCTTAACTTTTTCACCTTTCACCCTTAAGCCATGACCTCCAGTTGTAGTCCCACCCAACCTCAGTGGAAAAAGCCTGACTGCATTCACCCTATCTATACCCTTCATAATTTTGTATACCTCTCTCAAATCTCCCCTCAATCTACTATGTTCTAAGGAATAAAGTCCTAACCTATTCAAGCTTTCCTCATAACTCAGGACCTGCAGACCCAGCAACACTGATGTAATTTTTTTCTGTAGTCATTCAACCATATCTACATCTTTCCTGTAGGTAAGTGACCAAAAAAGCACACAATACTCCAAGTTATGTATCACCAATATCTTATACAACTTCAACATAACATCCCATCTCTTGTACTCAGTACTTTGATTTATGAAGGCCAACGTGCCAGAAACATTCTTTATGACCCTATCTACTGTTATGCCACTTTCAATGAATTATGGACCTCTATTCCCAGATCCCTTTTTTCTACCGCACTCCTCAGTGCCCTACTGTTCACTGTGTCAGGCATACCATGGTTGGTCCTACTGAAGTTCAATACTTCACACTAGTCTGCATTTAGTTTCACCTGCCATTCTACAGCATATTTTTCCAGCTGATGAAGATCCCTCTGCAAGCCATGATAGTCTTCCTTGCTGACCACTACACCCCTAATCTTGGTGTCATCTGCAAATTCGCTGATCCAGTTAACCACTTTATCATCCATATCTTTGATACAGATGACAGAAAAACAACGGACCCAGCACCAATCCCTGTGGCACTCCACTAATCACAGGCATCTAGTCACAGAGACAGCCATTTATTACCACCCTCTGGCTTCTCCCACAAAGCCAATGTGTAATCAGTTTATTACCTTGTCTTGAATGCTGAGTGACTGAACCTTCTTGACCAACCTCCATGTGGAATCTTGTCAAATGCCTTGCTAAAGTTCATGTAGACAACATCCTGCCTTGCCTTCATCCACTTTCCTGGTAACTTCCTCAAAAAACTATAATATTGGTTAGACATGACCTACCATGCACAAAGCCATGCCGACTATCCTTAATCAGTCCACATCTATTCAAATACTTAATATATCCCGTCCCTTAGAATAACTTCCAATAACTTACCCACAACTGATGTCAGACTTGCTGGGTTATAATGTCCTGGTTTATGTTTAGAAAGATTCTTACACAGATGAACATCATTAGCTAACTTCCAATCCTCTGGTACTTCTCCTGTCGCTAAGGAGGGGTTAAGTATCTCTGCTAGGGCCCCAGCAGCTTCTGCACTTGCCTCCTGTAGGGTCCAAGGGAACACCTTGTCAGGCCCTGGTGATTTATCCACCCTGATTTTCCTCAAGGTAGCAAACACCCCCTCCTCTGTAATCTGTTCAGTGTCCACGAAGTTGATGCTGCTTTGCCTCACTTCAATAGACTCTGTCCATCTCCTGAGTAAATACAGATGCAAACACTTTATTTAAGATCTCCCCCATCTGTTTGGCTCCACAGATGGATTACCATTCCGATCTTCCAGAGGACCAATTTTGTCACTTACAATCCTGCTCTTAACGTATCAGTAGAATTGTTTAGGATTCTCCTTCACCTTGTCTGCCAGGGCAACTTCATGCCTTCTCATAGCCCTCTTGATTTCTTTCTCAAGTGTTCTCTTGCATTTCCTATAATCCATAAGCACTTCATTTGTTCCTATCTGCCTATACCTGTTGTGCAGCTCCTTTTATTTATTTTAACCAGGACCTCAATATCTCTTGAATACCAAGGTTTCCTACACTTGTTATCTTTACCTTTTATTCTGACAGGCAGATATAAGCTTTGTACTCTCAAAATTTTGTCTTTGAAGGCCTCCCACTTACCAAGTACACCTATGCCAGAAAACAACCTTTCCCAATCCACACTTGCCAGATCCTTTCTGATACCGTCAAAAATGGCCTTTCTCTAATTTAGAATCTCAACCTGTGGATCAGTCTCATATTTTTGCATATTTACTTTGAGGAAAAAAGTGGCATTGTGGTCATTGGATGCAAAGTGTTCCCCTGCACAAATTTCCGTCATCTGTCCTGTCTTATTCCCTAAGAGCAGATCCAGTATTACACACTCTCTCATTGGGACTTCTATGTGCCGATTAAGGAAACTTTCCTTAACACATTTAACACATTTGACAAATTCTATCCCATCTTGTTCTTTTGCAGTCTGGGATTTCCAGTCAACACATGGAAATTTAAAATCACCTATTAGAACAACATTCTGTTTCTTGCATCAGTTTGTGATCTCTACAAATTTGTTCCTCTAAATCCCTAGAACTGTTGGTTGGTCTGTAATATAGCTCCATTAGCATGGTCATACCTTTTTTATTTCTCAGTTTCGCCCATAATGCTTCAGTAGTCAAGTTCTCCAGTCTGTTTTGATGGAGCACTGCCGTGACATTTTCCCTGACTAGCAATGCCACCCCTCTCCTTTAATACCTCCTGCTCTGTTATGTCTAAAGCAATGGAACCCCGGAATATTGAACTGCTAGTCCTGTCCTTCCTGCAACCAAGTCTCACTAATGGCTACAATATCATAATTCCAGGTGTAGATCCATGCCTTGAGCTCATCCTCCTTTCCTATGATACTGCTTGTATTGAAGTATATGCAGTTCAGGACACTAGTCACACCATGCTCAACCTTTTGATTCCTGACTTTGTCTGAGGTCTTACCAATATGTGTCTCCACAGCCTCTACACTAACTGTTCTGGCTCTCTTATTGCACTATTTTTTTATACTTTAATATATATTTCTTATTGTATTTCATAGTATATTCTTTGGATTGCACAGTACTGCTGTCACAAAACGATAAATTCCATGAGATATGTCAGTGATAAAAAAGCCGATTTCTCATTCTGATACTGATTCTGAAAATCTAGGCCAAGTAGAAAGGAAATCAGTTTCATATTTAATGCAACTTTTCATCACAAACGGCGGAGGAGAATTTTTTTGGATGTGGAGGATGTGGGTGAAGTCCTTAATGAGTACTTTACATCAGTATCTACGAAGAAGGACATGGAGGATAAGGAGATCAGTGCAGCAGGTATTAATATGCTTGGACATTTCAAAGTAAAGGATGAGATAGTGTTGGGTGTCCTAAAGAATATTAAGGTGGATGTCCCAGGGCCTGATTGAATATACCCCAGATTATTAAGAGAGACATGAGAAGAGATTACTTGGGCCATGACTAATATCTTTCTGACATCTCTAGCCACATACGAGGTCCCCGAGGACTGGTGAGTAGCTAATATTGTTCCATTATAGAAGAAGGTGTTACGTACCCTGTAACTGGCTTGCCAAACCAGCAGAAATGGATCACCCAGTTGGAGTCTGGATTACTAGAACTAAGAAAGTTTTATTAAAGAAACAAGCAACACAGTAATCGAAAGGATAATAAATGCAACAGTTCAGCAATGATAACCACACATGTGCACAGAATTAAGATAATAGCATCAATCAAGCTCTATCGTTGTCTAGGGATAAATGACCAATTTCAAAGTGACACAAAGTTCAGTCCAATTTAGTAGTTCAGTTCGCAGTAATCGTTGCTATGGCGATGGACAACTTGGGGGGAGAGAGAGGGAGAACGGGAACGACTGATTATTCAGACACGGCTTCCACTCACAGACCGGCGATATTGCTCACAAGCAGCTTTTGGGCAGGTCCTTGGTGATGTCACCTGAGGTCACCGACTGTGACCCCTCCTCCAGATGTGGTCGATCCTCTGCAGTGAACTCGGCACCCAAGCAAGGGCGGACACACACCGGGTTCCCGCTGATCGTACCTTTCCACCCTGTGCGTTGTCCGGTACTTCCCACCGACTCGTGAGAGGCGCACCGCTTCCAGGGTCTCGTTACCTCAGGTGTCGTGTGTGTCCTGCCTTAGCGAACCTGTCCCTTTTTATCCCCCTGCTGGGGTATTGCCTGTCCATCACTTCAGACAGTTCAGGGTTCAAAGGGGGAGCCGCTCCAGACAGCTCTCTCTACCGTCCCTTCATTACACATCTCCAGATCACCTGTCCATCACTTCAAACAGTTCAGGGTTCAAAGGGGGAGCCGATCTTGGCAATACCCAGACTGATGGCTCCTTCATTAACACCTCCACATGCTGCTTCATGTTCCTTATCTCTCCTTCCCCCTGAGGACAGGTGGCAGACCAACTGCTGATGCCACTGATGCTAACCCAGGCCAGCAAACATCTTAATTTTATGTGTATTCTCGTCACAGGTCTGATTGAATATACCCCAGGTTATTAAGAGAGACATGAGAAGAGATTACTTGGGCCATGACTAATATCTTTCTGACACCTCTAGCCACATGCGAGGTCCCTGAGGACTGGTGAGTAGCTAATATTGTTCCATTATAGAAGAAGGGAACCAGAGATAATTCAGGAAACAATAGACCAGTGAGTTTCATGTCAGTGGAAAGGAAGTTACTAGAGAGAATTGCTAGGAGTAGGATTTATGAACATTTGGAAAACCATGGCCTACTTTGGGAGAACCAACATGGCTTTGTGCAGGGCAAGTTTTGTCTTACTAACTTGATTGAGGTTTCTGATGAGGTGATGAGTGAGATTAATGAATGTAGAGCTGTGGATGTTGTTTACATGGATTTTAGTAAGGCCTTTGACAGGGTCTCTCCTAGGAGGTTCATCCAAAAGATTGAGATGTAAGGGCTCCATGGTGAATTGGCTGCTTGGATTCAAAACTGGCTTGCCCATTGAAGACAGAGAGTAATGTTCGAAGGGAATTATTCTAGCTGGAGGTCTGTGATTACTGGTGTTCCACAGGGATCTGTGCTGGGACCGCTGCTGTTTGTGATGGATATAAATATCCTCAATGAAAATATAGATAGGTGGGTTAGTAAGTTTGCAAATGATATGAAGATTGATGGCGATGTAGATAATGTAAAAGACTGCCAAAAAATGCAGCAGAATATAGATCAATTGCAGAGTTTGGCTGTCAAATGGCAGATGGAGTTTAACTTAGCCAAATGTGAAGTGTTGCATCTTGATAGATCAAATGTGATGAGACAATATGCTGTTAAAGATCAAGACTCTAACTGTTCCTGTGCTCTGTTGTTCTATGTTCTATCATAATATTAGAAAGTTATGACACAAAAAGGAGGCCTTTAGCCAATTGTTCATGTTTAGAAGTGTATGGGGTGTCAGGGAGGGGTAGCACCTCTGGTGGGGGAACATGTTGCGTCCTTTTCAGGGTGGTTTGTCCATCTATGGTCACCACCTGGAACTCAGCTCTCACTTGTGGCTTCCCGTAGCTGCTTGCATGCGACAGCGGCCACACCCCGGCAATAGCTTCGACAAGCCGGCTAAACCAGGTGAGGGTAGCCGACGGGTCTCAAACCCACAGTGAGATAGGGCGTTGTCTATCCCAGCATGTGGAGACAGACTCCGGCGGGTTGAGCGGACGAGACCAATGGAGGGTCTGACAGTCAAGAAGGAGAACTTTGCAAGTGTCGTGGAACGCATAGAGCACGACAAGACACAGAAGATGTCCAGGTGATCCACTGCACCCAGTCCCATCCCCAGCCATCTTCACTCTTGTCTTGCCACTGGATCCAGGTGGGAATTGGGAAGAGGGGGAGACTGCGCCTGTCTGTAAATGGAGTAGCAGCAGATTTTGTGCTGCTCCCAGTTTTCTTCCTTTCCTCCTAGTTTAAACTTCGAATTTAAAATTTTTATATGCTGATTCTTGAAGGAGAACAATATGTCTATGTCTACGAGGAGTGGGGAGAACATTCTGAACCTAGTCATAAAGGCAATGGGAAAGGAAAGTTGCAAAAGGAAAGATCTGATGAAATGCCACCATGGGCTGAAGATATCGTTTGGACACTGAATTCAATTGAAGTTCAGAATGGGCCAATTAACATAGAACATAGAACAGTACAGCACAGTATAGGCCCTTCGGCCCACAATGTTGTGCCCACCCTCAAACCCCGCCTCCCATATAAGCCCCCACCTTAAATTCCTCCATATACCTGTCTAGTAGTCTCTTAAACTTCAGTCGTGTATCTGCCTCCACCACTGACTCAGGCAGTGTATTCCACGCACCAACCACTCTCTGAGTAAAAAAAGCTTCCTCTAATATCCCCCTTGAACTTCCCACCCCTTACCTTAAAGCCATGTCCTCTTGTATTGAGCAGTGGTGCCCTGGGGAAGAGGCGCTGGCTATCCACTCTATCTATTCCTCTTATTATCTTGTACACCTCTATCATGTCTCCTCTCATCCTCCTTCTCTCCAAAGAGTAAAACCCTAGCTCCCTTAATCTCTGATCATAATGCATACTTTCTAAACCAGGCAGCAACCTGGTAAATCTCCTCTGTACCCTTTCCAATGCTTCCACATCCTTCCTATAGTGAGGTGACCAGAACTGGACACAGTACTCCAAGTGTGGCCTAACCAGAGTTTTATAGAGCTGCATCATTACATCGCGACTCTTAAACTCTATCCCTCGACTTATGAAAGCTAACACCCCATAAGCTTTCTTAACTACCCTATCCACCTGTGAGGCAACTTTCAGGGATCTGTGGACATGTACCCCAAGATCCCTCTGCTCCTCCACACTACTAAGTATCCTGCCATTTACTTTGTACTCTGCCTTGGAGTTTGTCCTTCCAAAGTGTACCACCTCACACTTCTCCGGGTTGAACTCCATCTGCCACTTCTCAGCCCACTTCTGCATCCTATCAATGTCTCTCTGCAATCTTTGACAATCCTCTACACTATCTACAACACCACCAACCTTTGTGTTGTCTGCAAACTTGCCAACCCACCCTTCCACCCCCACATCCAGGTGGTTAATAAAAATCAGGAAAAGTAGAGATCCCAGAACAGATCCTTGTGGGACACCACTAGTCACAATCCTCCAATCTGAATGTACTCCCTCCAACACCACCCTCTGCCTTCTGTAGGCAAGCCAATTCTGAATCCACCTGGCCAAACTTCCCTGGATCCCATGCCTTCTAACTTTCTGAATAAGCCTACCGTGTGGAACCTTGTCAAATGCCTTAGTAAGATCCATATAGATCACATCCACTGCACTACCCTCATCTATATGCCTGGTCACCTCCTCAAAGAACTCTATCCGGCTTGCTAGACATGATCTGCCCTTCACAAAGCCATGCTGACTGTCCCTGATCAGACCATGATTCTCTAAATGCCCATAGATCCTATCTCTAAGAATCTTTTCCAACAGATTTCCCACCACAGACGGAAGGCTCACTGGTCTATAATTACTTGGACTATCCCTACTACCTTTTTTGAACAAGGGGACAACATTCGCCTCCCTCCAATCCTCCGGTACCATTCCCATGGACAACGAGGACATAAAGATCCTAGCCAGAGGCTCAGCAATCTCTTCTCTCGCCTTGTGGAGCAGCCTGGGGAATATTCCGTCAGGCCCCGGGGACTTATCTGTCCTAATGTATTTTAACAACTCCAGCACCTCCTCTCCCTTAATATCAACATGCTCCAGAACATCAACCTCACTCATATTGTCCTCACCATCATCAAGTTCCCTTTCATTGGTGAATACCAAAGAGAAGTATTCATTGAGGACCTCGCTCACTTCCACAGCCTCTAGGCACATCTTCCCACCTTTATCTCTAATCGGTCGTACCTTCACTCCTGTCATCCTTTTTTTCTTCACATAATTGAAGAATGCCTTGTGGTTTTCCTTTACCCTACTCGCCAAGGCCTTCTCATGCTCCCTTCTTAAGCTCCTTTCTTGCTTCCCTATATTCCTCAATAGACCCATCTGATCCTTGCTTCCTAAACCTCATGTATGCTGCCTTCTTCCACTTAACTAGATTTTCCACCTCACTTGTCACCCATGGTTCCTTCACCCTACCATTCTTTATCTTCCTCACCGGGACAAATTTATCCCTAACATCCCGCAAGAGATCTCTAAATATCAACCACATGTCCATAGTACACTTCCCTGCAAAAACACCATCCCAATTCACACCCGCAAGTTCTAGCCTTATAGCCTCATAATTTGCCCTTCCCCAATTAAAAATTTTCCTGTCCTCTCTGATTCTATCCTTTTCAATGATAATGCTAAAGGCCAGGGAGCGGTGGTCACTGTCCCCCAGGTGCTCACCCACTGAGAGATCTGTGACCTGACCCGGTTCATTACCTAGTACTAGATCTAGTATGGCATTCCCCCTGTCGGTCTGTCCACATACTGTGACAGGAATCCGTCCTGGACACACTTAACAAACTCTGCCCCATCTAAACCCTTGGAACTAATCAGGTGTCAATCAATATTAGGGAAGTTAAAGTCATCCATGATAACAACCCTGTTATTTTTGCACCTTTCCAAAATCTGCCTCCCAATCTGCTCCTCTGTATCTCTGCTGCTACCAGGGGGCCTATAGAATAACCCGAATAGAGTAACTGCTCCCTTCCTGTTCTTGACTTCCACCCATATTGACTCAAAAGAGGATTCTGCTACATTACCCACCCTTTCTGTAGCTGTAATAGTATCCCTGACCAGTAATGCCACCCCTCCTCCCCTTTTTCCGCCCTCTCTATCCCTTTTAAAGCACTGAAATCCAGGAATATTGAGAATCCATTCCTGCCCTGGTGCCAGCCAAGTCTCTGTAATGGCCACTACATCATAATTCCATGTATGTATCCAAGCTCTCAGTTCATCACCTTTGTTCCTGATGCTTCTTGCATTGAGGTACACACATTTCAGCCCTTCTACCTTACTGTCTTTACTCCGTTTATTCTGCTTCTCTTTCCTCAAAGCCTCCCTGTATGTTAGGTCTGGCTTTACTCCATGCACTTCTTTCACTGCTCTATCGCTCTGGGTCCCATCCCCCTCGCAAATTAGTTTAAACCCTCTCGAACCATGCTAGCAAACCTACCTGCAAGGATATTGCTCCCCCTTGAGCTCAGGTGCAACCCATCCAATCTGTACAGGTCCCACCTTCCCCAGAAGAGATGCCAATGATCTAAAAATCTAAAACCCTTCTCCCTGCACCAACTCCTCAGCCACGCATTCAACTGCCATCTCCACCAATTCTTACCATCACTGTCACGTCGCACTGGCAGCAATCCTGAGAACGCCACCCTTGAGGTCCTGTTCTTCAGCCTTCTGCCTGGTTCCCAAAACTCACACTTCAGGACCTCATCCCTCTTCCTGCCTATGTCAAAGGCCAACTGGAAAAGAATAGTAATGAAATGAAGTAATTTCTGGGAAAATTTAAAGACCTGGAAACTCAAGTTATTACACACAAAGAGGAATGGAAGATAACTAAGCAAAATTTGTTTGAAACTACAACTCGTTTGGAAAGATATCAAAATAGGATTATAGACCTGGAAACTAGATCTCACCGAAGGAATATACAAATTGTTGGGCTTCAAGAAGAAGCCGAAGATGGATATTTAATTGCTTACTTTGGTAAGCTTTTTCATACCTTATTTCCTACCATATTATCACAGCCGCCTACTATAGAAAGAGCACACAGAGCCTTTACTTCGAAATCTAAAGATCCAAATAAACCAATGTCTGTTTTGCTTTGTTTTCATCACTTTAAAATTAAAGATCAAATAAGCGACAGGCAAGAAAATGGGGAGTTTTCATATTTAAGGAATCTGAGCTCCGTTTTTATGAGGATTATCCGAAGGAGGTAATGGAACAAAGATCAAAATTTGCTTTGGTAATGAAACAGACATATGATAAGAAACTGTTCCCTTCCTTGCGTTACCCAACAAGAATTAGGTTTTTCCTCCTAATTCTCCTCCTCGTACATTTTTTGATCCTAAAGTTGCACTGGCGTTCGTTCAAACTATACCTGCAGCAGCTGCCGAATGAACTGTCTTGGAAGGCTGCTTGGTTATCTGTATATTATTGGCATTTCGGAAAGAAGATTTATGAAAGTTACTTGGACATTTCATTGAGAGACTATTAAAGGAAGATAGGGGATTTGTTCATTATTGCATATCATTGGTTGTTTTGGAAAGATCTATGGTTCAAGTGTGACTATTTAAATAGTTATTCGGATATTCGACTGAGAAAAGGAAGATAAAGGGACTTGTTCCTTTAACCTAATATCTGGTTTGATATTTTTTTGTTTCTTTCTTAATTAATTAACTGGTAGTTTTTCCTACTAATGAGGCTTTTATTTATATATATATACATCTGAATTTAAAGCTTTTTTTAGGGATTTAATGTTAAGTTTAAAATGGCGCTGTTTTTTTTTAAGAGATGGCATTTTTTTCAGTTCTTTCTTGTTTAAAAAAAGATTAACTATAAACATGGGATAGTTTGTAGATGTTGGAATGTAAACACTTCCCTTTGCTGAGACTTTGTTGTTCCTCTTACAAGGTCAGTGGGTTTCATATTTTTTAACTCTGGGGAGAGAGAGAGAACCTTTAAATTTTTTTTTGTACAGACCGAGCAGTCCCTGGCTTTGTATTCTATCATAGGGTGCCTGCTTTTTTTCGGGCTATGGGGGGAGGCGGGTGGAGTTAGAGTTAGGGTTTTTTTCCCATTGGGTGGTTCCGGATCATGCGTGTTTTCCATGTGGTTGTATTCTTCATCGCTGCCATTTTTGATCATCACGTATTGGTATGTGCTCTGCGCATGTGTGAAGTAGAATAAAATTGTAGTATGGTATTTAAATGGATTAATGTAATAAGTTGGAATGTACGTGGTTGGAATCATCCTATCAAATGAAAGAAGACTTTAAAAATCATTAACTGATTCCAACCTGATATAATTTTTGCCCAGGAGACACATATCAGAGCGGGAGATCAAAATAGATTTTTTGGATGGTGGAGGTGTTTGCAACTTCACTCCACTTCTCAGAGTAAAACTAAGCAAGTGTCCATTTTTCTTAAATCCAATATATTTATTCAGGAGGATATTGAGTCAGATTTTAATGGTAGATTTTTAATTGATAAAGGAGTAATCTGTAACAGAAAAGTTGTTTTGGTCAATTTGTACAGTCCTGACTTACAAACACTTGTAGATGATTCTTCTTTTTTTAAAAAAGGTATTTGCTTTACTGCCTGATTTAAATGAATATATGTTGATAATGGGTGGGGATTTTAAGTGTTGTTTAAATCCTTTGACTGACAAGAGCTCAACCAATCAGCGACTTCCAAATCACTCCATGTCACTTATTAACTCCTTTTGAACTGATTTTGTATTGATTGAACTATGGAGATATTTACATCCTGATGACAGAGAATATTCTTTATTTTTCACATGTTTATAAAAAATATTCAAGGATCGATTATATTATAATTATATTATTATAATATTATAATCAATCATTGCTTTTTGCCTAGTGTTAAGAATTGTGAATATGACGCTATTGCTATATCTGTTCATGTGCCTCTGAGTTCGTCTTTCGAAATTGATTATGTCATTCTTGCCCGCCCACCACGGCGCACGTCTCAGACATTATTCAAGAACTCTGACTTTGTCAGCTTCATTGAAACCCAGATAAAAGATTTTTTTCTTTTTAATGATATAGGGGGTCCATCTAAGTTAATCATATGGGATACAATTAAAGCATCTTTATGTGGTCAGATCATTTGTTATTCAGCTAAGCTTAAAAAACAGACTAAAGTAGAATTAGATAAGATTTCAAAACAAATTAAAGACAGATAATATCTATGCAATCTCCCCTAATATTGATTTATTCAAACAAAGGTTGGAACTTCAATCACAATACAATCTATTATTAACTCATGCTATTGAAGGCTACTTGCTTAAGCTAAAGAGCCAATTTTATATGTTTGGAAATAAAAAATAACAAACTGCTTGCATCTCAATTAAAAACGGCCAGAGCCAAAAGGCAAATTTCGAAAATCCATAGGAAAGATGGTACCCTGGCTTGGGAATATGAAGAAATTAATAAGAATTTTCAAGATTTTTATACTGATCTTAATAAATCTCAATGTCCAGTAGGTTCTTCTAAAATTAATGCTTTCTTATGAAAGATTGCGTTTCCTCAAATTTCTGTTGAGAATGAAAAAACTCTTGATGCCCAAATTACTGAAGCCGAAATTCATAAAGCAATTTTTCCAATGCAGTTTGGTAAGGCCCCTGGACTTGATGGCTATCCTGTAGAATTTTGTTAAAAAAATTTAGAAAATTGCTTTCTCCGTATATGTTGGAAATGTTTAAGGATTCTTTTGTGAAATGTGACTTACGCTCTACTTTTTAATGAGGCTTCTATTTCTTTAATTCTTAAAAAGGATAAAGATCCTACTGATTGTGCCTCATATAGATCTATTTCATAATTGAATGTCGATGCTAAGATTCTGTCAAAGATAATGGCCAATCAGTTGGAGAATATTTTGGGTAAAATTATTTTTAAAGATCAAACAGGCTTTATAAAGGGTCATTATTCTCTTTCAAATGTTCAGAGATTATTTAACATTATGTATTCATCCTCTTAAAACTCCACAATGTGTCGTCTCTTTGGATGCTGAAAAAGCGTTCAATCAAGTGGAATGGAAATATTTAAATGTTTTAGAGAAATTTGGCTTTGATGTTAATTTTAATAATTGATTAGAATGATATATAAAACTCCTATTGCTAATGTTATTACTAATAACTCTAGGTCCCCTTTTTTCAGCTTTCACGGGGGACAAGACAAGGTTGTACATTAAGTCCTTTTTTATTTAATTTAATACTGGAACCCCTTGCCATTGCTCTTCGTGAAGCTAAAGATATTTATGGGGTTTTTGTGAATGAGACCATTAATAAGATTTCTCTTTACACTGACGACTTACTGGTTTATATATCCAATCCCGAGGAATCTATTTCTGCCTTGCTAAAATTATTTAATGAATTGGGAGATTTTTCAAGATATAAAATAAATGTTAGTAAAAGTGAACTGTTTCCCTTAAATGAATCTGTTTCTATATATGATAATACTCTTTTCAAAGTCACGGATTCCTTTAGATATTTAGGTGTTATAATCTCTAAAAAATATAAGGATCTTTATACAGGTTTCCCTGCCATCCGAAGGTAGAGCATTCCTATGAAATGGTTCGTAAGCCGAAATGTCGTAAAGCAAAGAAGCAATTGCCATTTTTTTATATGGGAAAAATTTGTGAGCGTTCGCAGACCTAAAAATAACCTACCAAATCATGCCAAGTAACACATGAAACCTAAAATAACAGTAACATATAGTAAAAGCAGGAATGATATGAGAAATACACAGCCTATATAAAGTAGAAATACTTTTCCACAATCATTACTGCACTGTTCCCCGTAGCGAAAATCTCACGCAAGCACCGTCGGCAGAAAATCTCACGCAAGCGCTGTTGGCAAAAATATGGCGCAAGCACTCTCCAGTAACCTTTAAGCTATGAAGCTGTCAAATCATACCAAATAACACATAAAAATACACAGCCTATATAAAGTAGAAATAATGTATGTACAGTGTAGTATCACCTACCGGAATTGGCTCAGCGCCAAGCACACTGATGATGGTGTGTTAGACTGAGACATCGCAGGTTGGGGTGGTGCAGTGGTCCCACCCTCCAGGCCGCCGATTGATACATTGCCGCGAAGCACGCAGGGGTGCAGCGGTAGCCGGGAGGCACACAGCACATCTTTAAGAAAAAAGCCGAAATAAACTTGCTAATTAATTAGGTGCCGCCTGGCATGTAATTGTCGGCTCAGATCAGTGCCGATTTCCGATTGCGTCGTCTCTGATCTGGGCCGACAATTACATGTCGGGCGGCACCTAATTAATTAGCATGTTTATTTCGGCTTTTTTCTTAAAGATGTACTGTGTGCCTCCCGGCTACCGCTGCATTCCCCGCGAATCGCGAGGTGGTGGGACACTGGGGTGTCATCTCGTCATCTGTTTCCGTTAGAGCAGGCAGTTCATCTTCTCCTATGACTGCCTGCCCCGATGTCGAAGGTCAAGGTTCGTCGTCCGCTGTGGCTGATGTGGAAGGCTTGCTTGACTGCTGAGCCTCGCAAATTTTTCTATCATACAGTTCTTTGTAAGGACTCAAACCATCCTGCAAATATCCCCTAAACCTACGTACCCTTTCAAAATTAAAGTCGTACCTAATCATAGCAGCGAAAATCTCACGTAGTTGCTTCACGTTCAGTTCGCTACTGCATTCAGTTTTGATTGTTATCCTTTCTTCTTCCAATTACATCAGCTCTTCATCTATCAGTTCTTGGTCATAGGATGCCAAAACCTCTTCAACATCATCTTTGTCAACTTCCACAAGCTAAACTCTCTTTGTCCTTACTTCGTTCACCACAATCGAAACACTTAATTATGTCTAGTTTTACACTAAGTGTAACACCCTTACAAGCTCTTTTAGGCTTTTCCAATACCTTAGAACTCATCTTGCAAATGACTGCTCAATGCAATGTGGTTAAGCAATGCTGGTTAGAATGCAGTTCTGAATCCAGGGGAGAGTGGCTGCTTGGGGCGTGCGCTGATTTTTTCGCGTGCTGATTTTCCCCGTGCGTTGCTTTTTTTTTGTAACAGTGAAAACACCTTCTGTTAGCGAAAAACAGGGTACTAATGTAGGTCTTTTGTAACAGTGAGGTTTCGATAAAGCAAACGTTTGAAAAGTGGGGGCCACCTGTAAAGCTAATTTTGTTCCCTTGGTAGATTCTATGAAGTATTTATTTAGTAGATGGAACCCACTTACATTTTCACTTGTTGGTTGCATCCAGATAGTCAAAATGACGATTTTACCAAAATGTTTATATTTATTTCAGAATATCCCTGTTTTTTTGACTAAGAAGTTGTTGATTGGATTGATTCTATTATTTTATCTTTTATTTGGAATAATAAAAGACCAAGAACTAGTAAATGTCACTTACAAAAGTTGAAAAAGGATGAAGGTCTCGCTTTCCCTAATTTGAGAATGTATTACTGGGCTGTTAATGTGCGATATATGTCCTTTTGGTTACACTGGGTTGATAAGAACAATCAGCCAATTTGGGTAGACTTGGAATTGAAAGCAGTGAAACAGTTTTATTTGACCTCATTATTGGGAGCTGCTTTACCTATACAATTAGCTAAAGTTGCTAATTTAAATTTATACCCTGTGATTAAGCATTCTTTACAAACTTGGCTCCAGTTCCGTAAATTTTTTAATCTTAAATAATTTAAACTTCGTAGTTTAAATTATTGAAATTACTTTTTTAAGCCTTCTTTGAGTGATCCAATTTTTTTACTTTGGAAAAATAAAGATATTAATTATTGGATTTATTTAAAGAAGATAGACTAATGTCTTTTGAACAATTAGTTGATAAATATTCTCTTTCATATTCACACTTTTTATAATACCTTCAAGTTAGACATTTCTTACAAAAATATTTAAGTAATTTTCCTTACATATTGGATGCCGACCTGTTCGATACTATTATGAGTATGAACCCTTTGATGAAGGGTTCCATTGGAAGAATTTATAATTTACTATTGCAATGGGATAAGCGTCTTTTATTTAAGATTAAACAAGATTGGGAAAAGGAACTTAATTTGATTTTTATGACAGAGGACTGGACGCGGATTCTGAAGTTAGTTAACTCTTCTTTGATCTGTGCTAGTCATTCACTGATTCAATTTAAAATTGTACATCGTTACTATTTGACATAGGAGAGATTGTCTAAAATGTTTCCTAATGTTGATAGTTATTGCGATAGAGGTAAAACTGAGACAACTACACTGACACACATGTTTTGGTCCTGTTCTATACTGGAACAGTTTGGAACTCAGTTTTTTCTACAATTTTTAAAGCACTTAAAATTAATTTACAACCTAACAAATTAACTGTGCTTTTTGGAATAATTCCTCAAAATACCCATGGTATCTCTTTGTCTGACCAACATGTTATTGCATTTGTTACATTGATAGCTAGGAGGGCCATTTTGTCGAAGTGGAAGGATAAGTCGGCTCCAATTTTGTCACAATGGTTCTCTCAAGTGATGTTATGTCTTAGTTTGGAGAAAATTAGAAGACAATCTTTTGAACCTATGTTTGATTTTGAGAAAAGGTGGGGTTCATTTGCTCGTTACTATCATTTGAGTTAATTGTTAGATTTCCTCCACAATCTAATTGTAAATTTTTGGTACATTTTTTTTTCTTGCTGGTGGTTTGATGTTTATTTTTAGAAGCTTTTTGTATGACGTATGGCTCCGGGGTTGAACACCTAATAGTTTTTTTTTTCCACTTTTCATTGCTTTAGCAGGGTTTTTTTTCTCGTCACCAAAATTTTTTCAATCTTTAAAACAATTTTTTTTTTCTTGAGACATTGTAAGTGTTGCCTACTTTGATGTACTCTTGTTAATTTTGGATAATAATAATAAAAAGATTTGAAAAGAAAGGGAATTGGGAAGAGACAGTGAGGCTGATGCAGCGCAACTCTCCCTCACTTAAATCCAAACCAAGTGCTAGTCTTGGCACCATTTTTAGCCGGCTGGTGGCGCAGTGACATCAGCACTGGAGTTCGAATGCAGTCGGGCCGCTCCTAGGCACATGTTCTATCCATGCTGTGTTGAGTGACGAGCTTGCAATTTGACCTCGTAAAAAGTAATAATGGTGTTGAGGACTTCATCGATGACGATGGATGAACCTTTAATGTTCAGTCAGAAAAGAGATGATCCTGCAGTTCTCAACTCTTCGTGTAACTAACCAAGTACTTTTGAATTTCAAAGAGACTTTCTGTTTGACTCACTTTTTCCATCCTACAAGCCCTGGGTGAATAGATTTTGCCTCAGCTGTCCTCTATTCCTTTTAGCAATTATTTTAACTCCATTGATAAATCAGACAATGGAGGTTTATTTTAATATTCTCTTTCCATCATTGATAGCCCCACTATGATGAAACAGTTCACCAAATTGTAGCTCCTTGTAATGTTGGGTTCTTCCAAAATGAAAACTGATTCATTTTTCCCGGTTGCTTTTAGTTTCACAATTGGGGCGCTGGTAGCGGACCCAAATGCAAGACAGACACTGAAGTACTAGGAACAGGACTTGACTAGAGTAGGGACGTGACAGGATACAGACAAGGAGCAGGGACAAGAATGCAGGAACCCAGACAAGGACCTACAACTAGGAGCCTGGGCTTGGACTCTGAGCCAGAGACTGGACAAGGACCCAGGACCTGGGTCTTGCTTCGGGCTTGGACTCCAGAACTAGGCAAGGACATGACATGGCTACCGGACAGGTCGTGGCTAGGGTCTTGGCAAATTGAACTCGGAGACAGGCTGGGGTCTTGGCAAATTGAACTCGGAGACAGGCTGGGGTCTTGGCAAATTGAACTCGGAGACAGGCTGGGGTCTTGGCAAATTGAACTCGGAGACAGGCTGGGGTCTTGGCAAATTGAACTCGGAGACAGGCTGGGGTCTTGGCAAATTGAACTCGGAGACAGGCTGGGGTCTTGGCAAATTGAACTCGGAGACAGGCTGGGGTCTTGGCAAATTGAACTCGGAGACAGGCTGGGGTCTTGGCAAATTGAACTCGGAGACAGGCTGGGGTCTTGGCAAATTGAACTCGGAGACAGGCTGGGGTCTTGGCAAATTGAACTCGGAGACAGGCTGGGGTCTTGGCAAATTGAACTCGGAGACAGGCTGGGGTCTTGGCAAATTGAACTCGGAGACAGGCTGGGGTCTTGAGTCTTTGAATGCGGAGGCTGATAACTCAGAGGCTGGAGCTCAGAGACTGTCTGGGAACTATATATCAACAGAGAGCCAGGACTTACCCTTCAAAAAGCTGGGACTCATTGTTAACACAACACCAAAATGAGACAGGACAGTACATAGACATAGATCCAGGACTTGTACTTAGACAAGCTGGGACTCAACTTCTCCTCCACACCAAGATAGGACAGGACCAACAATTGGGTAACAGCAGAATGGCCAGACTTACCCAACAGAGGCAAAGACAAGACAAGACAGGTCCCCCCCACAGGGCAATGGCAGAACAGCCTGACTTACCCTATAGAGGTAAGGACAAGACAAGACAAACACCAAAGAACAACAGACAGTTCCATCTCTGCATTTGGGGTTGCTCCGAGTCACAGTTCAGCCAGCAACCTCAGCTGGCTACAGAAACAGCCAGATCTCTACCTAGCTCGGAGTGACTAGCAGCCACTCAGCTGGCCCGGGAAACAGCTGAACCCATACAGCAAAGACAGCTCCGACCACTGACAGCAAGGCTCCATGAGGGGATGGTTCCCCAACGTGGCCCAAAGATGGCAAGAGACCATTCTAGCCTTCCACTGGCAGGTTGCTCCAAGGGGATCTTGACAAGACAAACCAGCAGCCCACACACAACTCCAAGGCTACTTATATTCCAAGCCCCAAGATGGTAATCAGGTGCCTATGATTAACTCAATCAAAACAAGGGACAGCTGGAAGACCTGGAGTCCTGAGTCCACAGACTGGACCATGAACCGGAATGCAGACTTTACGGACCGGACCATGACATTCAGGTCATTACCAGATTAGCAAGCACAAAAGGATTAAAGCAACATTTATATCAGTATTAAATATTTTTGGTTGAGAATATTTTCGACTGGATTGATTGTATTATCTGATACTATTACATACACAATGTGGTGTTTGATTAAAAAATAATGACTTTTGTCAAAGTCTTGCTCAACTGTAAACAACTATGAAGTGGAGTTCTCGGAAACATAGGACCTAAGTATAGAGAAGTTGATTGTTTTCTAGGAATTGACAAACATCACACTGTGACAGACATAATGCAAGAGTCTGCTGCCCTCTCTCAGAGTTGTCACCATCAAAAACTTGTCCTTCCCTTCAACACCATTTCTTTTGATCTCTCCACTTTCTACAGATTATTAGGGGTTGCCATAGGTACTCATGTAAGCCCTGTCTAGTCCTGATTTTTTGTTGGCTATGTGGAATGGTCCTTTTGCCTAGTCAATTCTCCCCTAGGTCCTCTGTTCTTCCTTCACTAAATTGAAATACTACATCCTGCACTCCTGTATAGCATCATCACCCTCTCCACCAGCCGCTACTCTACCCATAAATTCACCCAGACCTTGCCTGATATTTCACTCACAAAGTGCTAGAGGCACACAACAGGTCAAGAAGGAAATGAACACTTGATATTTCAGGCAGAGACCATTTATCTGGATTTGGACCTTGTGTGTTGCTGCAGATTTCAGGATCTGAAGTCTCATGTGTCTCTGACACTTCACTTCCCTTCTAGATTTCACTGTCTCTATTTCAGATGTGCCACTGACATTTTCCTTAAACCCACTGACTCCTACAGCTCCCTCAAAATACTTCTACTCACCCTGCTCCCTGAAAGGATAAAATGCACTTTTGTTACTTTCTCCATCTCTGCTGCATCTGTTCTCAAGAAGAGTCCTTCTGTTCTCAAAGTTCTATAATACCCTCCTTCTGAAATGTGTCTTTTCTTCTGACATAGTTAATGGACATCTAACAAGTATTTCCTCCATTTCTCACACATCTGATCTGATACTGCCCCATTCTACCATTCTCTTTAGCCAGAAGAGTGATAGAATTCCTTCGGTCCTCAACTTTAGTCCCACCAGCTTATCTATCCAACATATCATTCTCCATCATCGCCTCCAGCTCCAGTGTAATCCCACCAACAATAACATAATGTTTTTCTGATGTGCTGGCCTACATTAATTTGTAGATGGTATGCTAGCATGTTTCAATGTGTTCCTAAAGTGCTGACATGCAGAATGTATATTTTTAAGTGTTGACCTGATGTATATAGCTATGAAATGCTGACATTCTAAATGTTTCCCTGAACTGTTGATGACCTGTGTTGTACTGTTAAGTATAATGTGCTGAGGTAGGTACAGATGTCAGAGCCAGTGAACATTCCATGCGGGGAACTCTTCGTTAAAGTCAAAGTGATATTATCAATGTACAAATGAATCATCAGATACTACCTTGAGGTTTCTTCTCTTGCAGATATTTATAGGAAAATAAAGAAATACACAAACAAAGGCTGTTGAACAACCAAAGTGCAAAATAAGATAAATTAATTCAGCAAAACCCAAGAGCTGATTATCTTCCACAGGAGGAAGAAGTCAGAGTCTATGAGCCAGTGTTCATTTGGGGATCAGTGGTAGAGAGGATCAGTAACTTTAAATTCCTTGGTGTTATCATATCAGAGGATCTTCTCTGGGACCAGCATGTAAGTGCCATCACCAAGAAGGCATGATAGCACCCCTGGTTTCTTAATAATTTTCATAGAGTCTGCATGTCATTTAAAGCTTTGACAAATGTCTATAGATGCACAATGAAGTGCATCCTAACTGGTAGCATCATGGCCTAGTATGAAGCAGGTTACTGCATTCTTCTTGGGTACCAGTATGATTGAAGCAGTTGGGTACTTCAGACTGCTGAAATGAGAGCTTGAGGATATCCATGAACACTCCAGCTAGTTATTAAGAGGCTTGTGGAAAGAGTCTTGTGTTCTTTCTATTATGTTACAAGAATGTGTGCATGATCATCTATTTGTAACAAAGATTTGAAAGGACCAACTTAACCCTGCTAGCTATGCTTTGTTCTAAAGAAGTGAACCCTGTTTCTTTCTTTCTTTTCAAATCTTTTTATTATTATTATCGAAAATCAACAAGAGTACATTGAAGTAGGCAACACTTACAATGTCTCAAGAAAAAAAACATTGTTTTAAAGATCGAAAAAATTTTGGTGACAAAAATAGAGAAAAAGAAAAACCCCACTAAGCAAGGAAAAGTGAGGGAAAAAACCCTTTAGGTGTTCAACCCCGTAACCATGCGTCATACAAAAATCTTCTAAAGATGAACATCAATCTGCCAGAAAAAAAAGTGCCAAAAATTTACAATTACAAATCGTTTGTAGATCATGGAGGAAATCTAGCAATTAACTCAAATGATAGTAACGAGCAAATGAACCCCATCTTTTCTCAAAATCAAACATAGGTACAAAAGTTCGACTTCTAATTTTCTCCAAACTAAGACATAGCATCACTTGAGAGAACCATTGTGACAAATTGGGAGCGGATGTATCCTTCTACTTCAACAAAATGGCCCTCCTAGCTATCAATGTAACAAGTGCAATAACATGTTGGTCAGACAAAGAGATACCGCGGACATTTTGAGGAATTACTCCAAAAAGTACAGTTAATTTGTTAGGTTGTAAATTAATTTTAAGTGCTTTAGAAATTGTAGAAAAAACTGACTTCCAGAACTGTTCCAGTATAGAACAGGACCAAAACATGTGTGTCAGTGTAGCTGTCTCAGTTTTACCACAATCGCAATAACTATCAACATTAGGAAACATTTTAGACAATCTCTCCTTCGTCAAATAGTAACGATGTACAATTTAAAATTGAATCAGTGAGTGACTAGCACAGATCAAAGAAGACTTAACTAACTTCAGAATCAGCATCCAGTCCTCCGTCATAAAAGTCAAATTAAGTTCCTTTTCCCAATCTTTTCTTAATCTTAAATAAAGGATGCTTATCTCATTGTAATAGTAAATTATAAATTCTTCCAATGGAACCCTTCATCAAAGGGTTCATACACGTAATAGTATCTAACAGGTCGGCATCCAATATGTAAGGAAAATTACTTAAATATTTTTGTAAGAAATTTCTAACTTGGTATTGTAAAAAGTGTGAGTATTGAAGAGAATATTTATCAACTAATTGTTCAAAAGACATCAGCTTATCTTCTTTAAATAAATCCAATAAAGAATTAATACCTTTATTTTTCCAAAGTAAAAAAATTTGATCACTCAAAGAAGGCTTAAAAAAGTAATTCTGATAAATTAAACTACAAAGTTTAAATTTTTTAAGATTAAAAAAATTACAGAACTGAAGCGAAGTTTGTAAAGAATGCTTAATCACAGGGTATAAATTTAAATTAGCAACTTTAGCTAATTGTATAGGTAAAGCAGCTCCCAATAACGAGGTCAAATAAAACTGTTTCACTGCTTTCAATTCCAAGTCTACCCAAATTGGCTGATTGTTCTTATCAACCCAGTGTAACCAAAAGGACATATATCGCACATTAACAGCCCAGTAATACATTCTCAAATTAGGCAAAGCGAGACCTTCATCCTTTTTCAACTTTTGTAAGTGACATTTACTAGTTCTTGGTCTTTTATTATTCCAAATAAAAGATAAAATAATAGAATCAATCCAATCAACAACTTCTTAGTCAAAAAAACAGGGATATTCTGAAATAAATATAAACATTTTGGTAAAATCGTCATTTTGACTATCTGGATGCGACCAACAAGTGAAAATGTAAGTGGGTGCCATCTACTAAATAAATACTTCATAGAATCTACCAAGGGAACAAAATTAGCTTTATAAACATCCTTATATTTTTAGTGATTATAACACCTAAATATCTAAAGGAATCTGTGACATTGAAAGGAGTATTATCATATATAGAAACAGATTGATTTAAAGGAAACAGTTCACTTTTACTAAATTTATTTTATATCCTGAAAAATCTCCAAATTCATTAAATAATCTTAGCAAGGCAGGAATAGACTCCTCAGGATTGGATATATAAACCAGTAAATCATAGCATAAAGAGAAATCTTATGAATGGTCTCATTCACAAAAGCCCCATAAATGTCTTTAGCTTCACGAAGCCAATAGTAAGGGGTTCAAATATTAAATTAAGTAAGAAAGGACTTAATGGACAACCTTGTCTTATCCCCCGTGAAAGCTGAAAAAAGGGGATCTACATCTTTCAGTAATAACAGTAGCAATAGGGGATTTATATATCATTCTAATCCAATTATTAAAATTAACACCAAAGCCAAATTTCTCTCAAACATTAAATAAATATTTCTATTCGACTCGATCAAACGCTTTTTCAGCATCCAAAGAGGTGACGCATTGTGAAGTTTTAAAAGAGGATGAATATATAATGTTAAATAATCTCCGAATATTTGAAAAAGAATATTGATCCTTTATAAGCACTGTTTGATCTTTAAAAATAATTTTACCCAAAATATTCTCCAACCGATTGGCCATTATCTTTAACAGAATCTTAGCATCAACGTTCAATAATGAAATAGGTCTATATGAGACACAATCTGTAGGATCTTTGTCCTTTTTTAGAATTAAAGAAATAGAAGCCTCATAAAAAGAAGAGGGTAAGTCACACTTCACAAAAGAATCCTTAAACATTTCCAACATATACGGAGAAAGCAATTTTCCATATTTTTTGTAAAATTCTACAGGATAGCCATCAAGTCCAGGAGCCTTACCAGACTGCATTGAAAGAATAGCTTTATGAATTTCGGCTTCAGTAATTTGTGCATCAAGGGTTTTTTGGTCCTCAACAAAAATTTGAGGAAAAGCAATCTCTTGTAAGAAAGCATTCATTTTAGAAGAATCTACTGGACATTGAGATTTATAAAGTTCAGTAATCTTGAAAAATCTTATTAATTTCTTCATATTCCCAAGCCAGGGTACCATCTTTCCTATGGATTTTCGAAATTTGCTTTTTGGCTCTGGCCGTTTTTAATTGAGATGCAAGCAGTTTGTTATTTTTTATTTCCAAACATATAAATCGATAATATAATCGATCCTCGAATATTTTTTTATAAACATGTGAAAAAAAGAATATTCTCTGTTATCAGGGTGTAAATATCTCCATAATTCAATCAATCCAAAATCAGTCAAAAAGGAGTTAATAAGTGACGTGGAGCGATTTGGAAGTCACTGATTGGTTGAGCTCTTGTCAATCAAAGGATTTAAACAACACTTAAAATCCCCGCCCTTTATCAACATATATTCATTTAAATCAGGCAGTAAAGCAAATAACTTTTTTAAAAAAGAAGCATCATTTAAGTTAGGACTATACAAATTGACCAAAACAACTTTTCTGTTACAGATTACTCCTTTATCAATTAAAAATCTACCATTAAAATCTGACTCAATATCCTCTTGAGTAAATATATTGGATTTAATAAAGATGAACACTCCCTTAATTTTACTCTGAGAAGTGGAGTGAAGTTGCAAACACCTCCACCATCCAAAAAATCTATTTTGATCTCCCACCCTGATATGTGTCTCTTGGGCAAAAATTATATCAGGTTGGAATCAGTTAATGATTTTTAAAGTCTTCTTTCGTTTGAGAGGATGATTCCAACCACGTACATTCCAACTTATTACATTAATCCGTTTAAATAACATACTATAATTTTATTCTACTTTACACATGCGCAGAGCACATACCAATATGGGATGATCAAAAATGGCGGTGATGAAGAATATAACCACATAGAAAATACGCATGATCCGGAACCACCCAATGAACAAAACCCTAACCCTAACCCACCCCCTCCACCCCATAGTCCAAGAAAAAGCAGGCACCCTAAGATAGAATATGAAGCCAGGGACTGCTCGGTCTGTACAAAAAAAAAATTAAAAAGATTCTTTCTCTCTCCCCCAGTTAAAAAAAAACCACTGACCTTGTAAGAGGAACAACAAAGTCTCAGCAAAGGAAAGTGTTTACATTCCAACATCTACAAACTATTCCATGTTTATAGTTAATCTTTTTTTAAACAGAAAGCACCGAAATAATGTTATCTCTTAAAAAGAAAAACCAGTGCCATTTTAAATTTAACATCAAATCCCTAAAAAAAGCTTTAAATTCGGTTATAAGATGCTATAATAAAGCAAAAAGAAGTTAATAGCATATTTAACCCAACTAAATTTTCAAAAATACCAACTAGTAATATTGTATAAGTAATTGAACTCTCCCCTATATATATATATATATATATATATATATAAATAGCCCCATTAGGAGGAAAAACTACCAATTAATTAATTAAGAAACAAAAAAAAAATCAAACCAGATATTAGGTTAAAGGAACTAGTCCCTTAATCTTCTTTTTCTCAGTTGAATGTCCGAATAACCATTTAAACAGTCATACTTGAATCATAGATCTTCTTTCCAAAAAGACCAATGATATGCAATAATGAACAAATCCCCTTATATTCTTTTAATAGTCTCTCAATGAAATGTCCAAGTAACCTTCATAAATCTTCTTTCCGAAATGCCAATAATATACAGATAACCAAGCAGCCTTCCAAGACAGTTCATTCGGCAGCTGCAGCAGGTATAGTTTGAACGAACACTAGTGCAACTTTAGGATCAAAAAATGTACGAGGAGGAGAATTAGGAGGAAAAGCTTTAATTCTTGTTGGGTAACGCAAGGAAGGGAACAGTTTCTTATCATATGCCTGTTTCATTACCAAAGCAAATTTTGATCTTTGTTCCATTACCTCCTTCGGATAATCCTCATAAAAACGGAGCTCAGATTCCTTAAATCTAAAAACTCTCTGCTTTCTTGCCTGTCACATTATTTGATCTTTAATTTTAAAGTGATGAAAACAAAGCAAAACAGAACTTGGTTTATTTGGATCTTTAGATTTCGAAGTAAAAGCTATAGTAGGCGGCTGTGATAATATGGTAGGAAATAAGGTATGAAAAGGCTTACCAAAGTAAGCAATTAAATCACCATCTTTGGCTCTTTCTTGCAGCCCAACAATTCATATATTCCTTCGGCAAAACCTAGTTTCCAGGTCTATAATCCTATTTTGATATCTTTCCAAACGAGTTGTAGTTTCAAACAAATTTTGCTTAGTTATCTTCCATTCCTCTTCATTTGTAATGACTTGAGTTTCCAGGTCTTTAAGTTTTCCCAGAAATGACTTAATTTCATTACTGTTCTTTTACAATTGGTCTTAAATTGACCCATTCTGATCTTTAATTGAATTCAGTGTCCGAACTATATCTTCAGCCCATGGTGGCATTTCATCAGATCTTTCCTTTTGCATCTTTCCTTTCCCATTGCCTTTATCACTAGGTTCAGACAAGTTCTTTCCACTCCTCGTAGACATAGACATATTGTTCCCCTTCAAGAATCAGCAAATAAAAATTTGAAATTCGAAGTTTAAACTAGGGGGAAAGGAACAAAACTGGGAGCAGCACAAAAACAGCTGCTACTCCATTTACAGACTGGGGCACTCTCCGTGCACCCTACTTCTTTTTCCAGTCTCCAATGGAAAATTAACTGAAAGAGTCCTATAAGCAGAAATCCATATTACCTTGTCTGTACCAATTAATGCAGAACACAACCTTAACAGAAATGACCACCAAATGGCTTTTGTGAAGACGATGTCACATTTTCACACCCAATTCATCTTCTGTCAAGTGATGGTTGTAAATAAGGTAGACTGAAATTGGATTTACTGGCTGCAAACAGGAAATCAGTGAGGCACTGTGGATCATTAATAAAAGCAGAAATGTACAGGTCCTCATCAGGTTACAGCAGTCTTCTGTTACTGTGACCAGTTCATAACCCGACTGGTTCGCATGTCAGAAATGTGTCCATGTACTGTGTTCCCAGGCGGAAGAAGATGCCTGCTGCACCTCACAAGCCAGTGACATCCACCTTACCAGTCTCCCAAAAAGATTTCATATGTATGGACTGTACATAGATCAGGTGTTCATAAGCTGGGAAGGACACACAGTCTATCCTCAGTGATGAACTGTGCTGTTAGCACTTCCATTCAGTAGCACCCGATCTTCTGTAACCTCCTCAACAATGCTCATTCAGCATTTCATCAAGATTATCACACAAACACAGGCTATAAAGCTAAGTTCTGGAGGAGAGGAACAAGTAACTGCTCTTAAGGTCACCCTCGATGAAATGCTGTTTGATATTAAGGAATCCTGGCAAGACTGAAGTCAGTGGAGATCAAGAGGAAAACACTTACATTTACACTCAAGCTAGTCAGTTGTCCTTAACCACTGACTAACTCAGAAAACACTATCCCATAGGGTTTGACCACCTGTTGGGACAAAGCAATCTGGCACCCTTTTAGCCTCCGATGTGCCACAGTGTTTGCAGTTCAGTCTTCCGCTCAATAACTGTGCCAAAGCTCCTCAAGTTACAAACACTTACTACAAGCAGGTTCGTAGGTCACACTGCTCCCACATGCTGCAGGCATAGCACATCATGGAGAACACACTGCATTTGTGTAGTTAAGGACAGAGAGAAATATAGTGCAATCAAACACTGCATTTCATTTCTTGCAGTTTTACTGTTAGGAGTCATAGGAATTCATTGCCTCAGGCGGCTGTGGGGGTAAGTTGTTGGGTCTATTTATGGCAGAGGTTGATGGATTCTTGATTAGTCAGGGCATGAAGGCAATTGAGGTGAAGGCAGGAGACTGGGGCTGAGAGGGCAAATTAATCAGCCATGATGAAATGGCAGACCAGACTCGATGGGCCAAATGGCCTAATTCTACTCCTATATCTTATGGTCTAAAAGTACAGCACAGAGACAAGCCATTTGGCTCATGCCAAACCATGTAAACAGCTTACTCCCATTGACCTGCACCAGGACCATAGCCCTCCATACCCCTACCATCCATGTGCCTATCCAAACTACTCTGAAACTTTGAAATCCAGCTCATATGCACCACTTGCACTGGCAGCTCATGACCTCTGAGTGAAGTTTTTCCTTGTGTTCCGTTTAAACATTTCACCTTTCAGACTTAAGCCATGACCTCTAGTTGTAGTCCCACCCAACCTCAGCGGAAAAAGCCTGCTTGTATTTACCCTATCTATTGCTGTTCAGTCATTTAGTCGAGTCTGACTCTTCGTGACATCATAGACCATCGGGTACATAGAATTTTCATGGCAAGATACAGAAGTAGATTGCCAGGCCTTTCTCCCGGACAGATACTGCTGCTGCCCATGTTGGGACCCAGCTGGGTTTGAACTTGGGACCATCTGCCTTGAAGTTCAGTGCTGATTCCACTACACCACCAGCTGCCCCCCCCCCACATATGTACCTCTATTAATTTTGTATACCTGTATCAAATCTCTGCTCAGTCTTCTACATTCCAAGGAAAAAAGTCCTAACCTATTCAATCTTTCCTTATAACTGAGGTGCTCCAGACACAGCAACATTCTTGTAAATTTTCTCTCTACTCTGTCGACTTTATTTACATTTTCCTGTACATAGGTTACCAAAACTGCATACAATACACCAAACTGGGCGTCACTAACTTCTTATACAATTTCCACATAACATCCCATCTCTTGTACTCAATACTTTGATTTATGAAGGCCAATGTGCCAAAAGCTTTCACTATGACCCTGTCAACCTGTGACACCACTTTCAATTCATTATGGACCTGTATTCCCAGATCCCTTTGTTCTACCACACTCTTCAATGCCTACTGTTCTCAGTGAAAGACCTATCCTGGATGGTCCTACCAAAGCGCAACACCTTGCACTTGTCTGCATTAAATTCACTTTGCCATTTACCATTGTCAGATCCCGCTGTAAGCTTTGATATTCCTCCTCGCTGTTCACTATTTGCACAGTCTTGGTGTCAGCCACAAATTTTTTGATCCAGTTAACCACATTACCATCCAAATCATTAATACAGATAACCAACAACAACGGACCCATTACCAAGCCCTCTGTAAAGATTATCTATAAGATTGTTTCAGGGCATTATTTAATAAGGTTGTTGAAAAGTCCAGTTTCATATCCACTAATGAGGCATTTCATTGATGTTTTAGAATAGATATATGATGAAACATCCTTTGGTGAGTGGTTGTAGTAGTTTACGGTTAAATAGAATTTCTTTAAATGAGGGTTCTCAGGAAACAACAGGAATTCTGCAGATGCTGGAAATTCAAGCAACACACATCAAAGTTGCTGGTGAACGCAGCAGGCCAGGCAGCATCTCTAGGAAGAGGTACAGGCCTGAAACGTCGACTGTACCTCTTCCTAGAGATGCTGCCTGGCCTGCTGTGTTCACCAGCAACCTTGATGTGTGTTCTCAGGAAATAGTTCATTTTTGATATAGTGAGGAGAATTTAGGGGATTTCTGGGTGGACAGAAAAAGTTGATGCTAGAGAAATTAAATGGTCTACTACTTGTCAGGGTCATTAGTGAAATCAAGTGCAGGAATCACGGGGACTTTGACAATTCAAGTCAATCAAAACATTTATTTCAGAAATTAGCCAGCAAAAGTAACAAGAACTCAGACAAACTATACTCAAAGGACTGAAATCACTCATGATACTCGGAAGAACTCAGTCCGAGTTTCACTAGACAAGGATCCACAATGACTGGCTGAGCAAAGGAGGATCAGTATGTCACCCCCCCTCCCAAACAAAATATACCCTGCAACACATAGGAATTCAGTACCAGAAGGATCAGTATGTCACCCACCCCCCGCAACAAAATACACCCTGCAACACATAGGAATTCAGTACCAGAAGGATCGGTATGTCACCCCCCCCCGCAACAAAATATACCCTGCAGCATATAGGAATTCAATACCAGAAGAATCGGTATGTCACCCCCCCCCCCCGCAACAAAATATACCCTGCAGCATATAGGAATTCAATACCAGAAGAATCGGTATGTCACCCCCCCCCAACAAAATATACCCTGCAGCACATAGGAATTCAGTACCAATCAGACAGCCCCGGTATCTTGACAAAACAAAACCCCCAAAGCCAACAACTACATTGCAAGACATTGAAAATACAATGCTAATTTCATTACCCCAAACTGAATATAAGTAATAAATACAAAGAGAGCTCCGCATGAAAAGAAAATCCCCATGACCTCAAATGAGACACCTGAAAAAAGAAATTTAAAACAAACAGAGCTGGTCCTAAGACACCAATTAGACATGAAAGATTAACAATCCAAGGGACATTGCATGAGGTTAGATCGAGAAAATACAATCCACATAATAACTGAAAATAAATTACCCCTGGTTGTGACACTAATACAATCCCACTCCTGTTCTGGTCCATTACCTACTGAAGTGACAGTTTTTCTCCTATATTTGTCTGTTTTCCATTATAATCTGCTCCCTTTCTTCCTCTTCAGAATTAGCTCAACCTTTCCAACAGCCAGAGCGACAGCACTCCTACCCACTTTCCTTTTTGAGAATGTTTAACTCTTTCAGTTCAGATGAAAACCTTTCAGCTTGGCTGCCCTTCAAGATTCCCAATGATCTTGAGATCTAACGATTTCCCTTCAGCATCATCTTTTCAGCTGTGCATTCATCTCCTATTCCTGTTCTTACTTGCATATAACTTCAGATGTAATTTAAAGGTTGCTGCCTGAGAGGGTCTTCTTTTAAAATCTTCTAATTAACTTCCTAAATTCTGTTCACGTTACCTCTGTTGTTAGTATCATTAGGAAGCATAGCCTTTATAATGCCCTACAAAAATTCTGCTACATTCTTGTTCCTGACACCAAGTAGGCAACATGAACTCCCACAGAAGTGCCTATATTTTTCCTTCACCGTACAGCCACCTAACATTACAGATCTCGGCTTCTTGCCCTGTTGGTTTTGTTCAGTTGTACCATCCGCAGTGCCCTGAAGCTCACTATGCCTCCATTCTCCAGGGGCACATTCAAGATTAATAGCGGAATATCGTTCTGGAGTGAGAGACTATCTATGAATTTCTGATTACCTTCCTATCTCCCTTCCTCTATTTGGTGGTCACCTGGGGATGATAGGTTTAGGGTGAAAGATGAAACATTTAAGGGGAATCTTCTTCCGTCCTAAGGCGATGCGAGTGTGGAGGGCGCTGCCAGCCGAAGTGGTAGATGCGAGTTCCACTTAAGAGAAGTTTGGATAGTTACTGCCGGAGTCACTAGCGAACTCGAGCAGAATTCACAGACTTCAGCACTTCAAAGAAAACACAAGATTTATTACAGAAATTAACCAGCAAAACTAATATGAACTGAGGGAAACTATACAGAATGTTGAGATGAAATCACTCACGATACACAGGAACGCCATTCGATAGTGTTTTTTTTAAATTTTAAAAAGTGTCATTTTTTATTTACAGGCTCCGTCCTCGATCTGGCTGAAATAATCTCAACCGCAGTTTTGACGAGTTTTGGCAGATCTGTTGAGAAGCCTCAAAAATATTCTTTCGTTCTCAGACCTGTGCTAAAACCACAGACAAAGTATTCCTATTTCTCGCCTCCATGATTTTATCACCCGGAAACACACATTTCCACAGAAAAAGGGACGCGCTTTTAAAAATAGCTGCAACCTTTATGTATATATAGTGACCTTCTGACTAATTCATTCTAAGATATCAGAACTTCCAGCAGCTAGAACTTGCTAAGTACAGTATCTACCTAATCTACATGTTGGAAAGAAGTGAACGAAAATCTAAAAACTGCAGCGAAAACAGCAGATGCTAGAAATACTCAGCAGGTAGGATAGCGCCTGTGGGAAGAATCCTTTCGCTTTGCATAGATGTGTTTTTCCCCCTGCCGAGAGAAGCATTGACCCAGGGTAACGCTTGTCCTCCTGGGCTCTGACAAGTTTCTTTGAAAACTGAAACGTATTGTTTTTGTTCGCTGCAACGACGGAAGAATCCAGAAGGCAGGCTGACGTGCTCTGGCATAGAAATATGGCGATGATTTGCCTACAGATTTGTAAAATAATCACGCCCAGAGAATTTTAGTCCCGGCCCAAAAATTCGACTGCTTATTCTTCTCCATTGATGCTGCGTGGCCCGCCCAGCCCCCCAGCATTTTGTGTAAGTTACTCTTGATTTCCAGCAATTGCAGAACCTCTTGTGTTTAAGAGAACTGAAGACCGCTCTTGCCTGCCCCCGGGCGTCAGTCCACGCCCACTATAAATCCAGAACCTGCCGGGCAGCTGAAATACTCGTCATTTGAACGGATCAGCTTTCTTTTCGGAGTAAAAAGCAAAGAAAACTAGCAGGTACAGTAAAGGAAATCGGAGTTTAAGAACTGTTGGAAGGACCCAGAGAGCTCTCCTCCCGCAGCAAAGAAAGCACGACCTGGAAAAGGATGCCATTTTCCCCACAACGTACATTTATCTTGCTTGTTCAGTGATCTATCATTCCAGCATCATTCGAATGCGAGGACAGGTATTTTGGAAAGGATTGTTTTCTGGACCGGTAAGGATCTTGCCCTTGCGAGAGGCGCTGTTAAATGTTAAAGTCACGGCCGGGTGTTCACTCGTGGAGCCCTTGGCAATGGGACTCGGTTTGAATTGCTCCATACAGGGAATTTGACATACACTACGTTTAGAACCGGCCTGCCAATTAACACTGTGGTTACAACACGAGACCGGGAATAAACACATGCTTTTAGATCGCCTGACTTATTGGAGTGTTGCACGAGTCAGTACGGGATGTATTTACAGTTTACATTAATGACTCCTTGATGTTGCCGATTTTACAAATCTGGGTATTAAAATTCGACATTAGTAGAAAAGATACTGTCGATTAAGGGAACAGGCAAAAAGAAGCAAACGGGATATAAAGTGGTTACGTGCAATATAATGGCAAGAGAGCAGATATGATCATGAAGGAAATATTAGCATGGAATTTTATTTGCCTGTGGCGTTTTGTGAAAGGAAGTGCAACTAGTTAGGAAGACAAATAGCAAGTTGGTCTCAAGAGCAAGAGGCGTCGAGGACAAATGTAAACTAGCCATGCTGAGTTTGTATAGTGCTGCACCTGGTGTGCTACAAGCTCGTGCATAGATTGGCTAGATTTATCCTAGGGTTCAAGGGTTGGGCCAGATGAAAAGTTTGAGGAAGTCGAGTTGATAAGCATTTGGGATTGTAGGAAAAATACACTGGTGTTGAAGTATAAAAGATTCTGAAAGGCATTGATAGGGTAAATTCAATCCAACAGATCTCATCCTCAGCCTGAGGAATTAAGATCTGAGTGCATAGAATATGTGGTCATCTACTCATCGATGAAGAAATATTTGAACCTGGCAAGTTGTACATCTTCAAATTTTGTATTCCAAAAGCCCGTGGAAACCGAGTGTTGACAATATTGAAAACTGAGATTGCCAGAGTTTTAGGCACAAATAGAATTCACGCGCATTGATATTGAACAAGAAAATGGACACAGCGGAGGATTAGCTATATTTTTACTGAATGGTGGTACAGTTATGAGGGTCTTATGCACATTTTTGGCCCTATTTCTTATATTCTCGTGGTAACACAGGGTGTTGCTCCTCCTTTGGTTACTGGTGAAAGGAAATATGCCTACTTTGTTGGCTTAAGTCAACAATAAATTGTACCATTTCTATTCCAGACAGTTACCATCCACTGTAACCCTAACATCTTCTAAAATTAAATATATATATATTTCTTATGTTAAATCTTTACAATAATCTGAAGAATAACCCAGACATAAACATTTCAATTGTTGAAACTTAGTGCTGCTCTTTAAGGGACAATTTCTCAGACTTCGCTGTGAACACACAGGCACTATTCTGGGAACAGTGATACCACAGACCGCATGATTTCAAATGGTTGGTTTCTGCTGCCTTGCCAATTTATATCTTTTGTGTTCTTAATGTAAGTCATCTTGGTTCACTACAGTTGTTTTTCATCAGTTGAAGATTAAACATAGAACCACTAAATATAATGCCATAGACTTAAAATCAAGGTAAACAACGTCTTCACACAAATTAACTTTGGTAAAATATCTGCATTTGACCTATGCATTTTCACTCAATATGTGAGTTCACAAGTGCTGAAATTAACTGAAGGAGAGGATTCCTTCTCTGTTGACAGCAACAATTTTATGTGAGTTATGCTCCAGTGATTTAAATTAATTGTCTGAACACAATTATTTTTTGCATAAACTAACCTTTGACATGATATCAATACAGATTCAAATTGCAAGAAGGAAGTTATTATTTCAGACCAAGACACTGGAAGAGGAAAGTAATTAAAGTTACCATGTAATTGATTGTCCAGTCTGCACAGGCTGGTACCTCCTAATCTTCACCAGCTAACAGGAGCCAACTACCACTCATTTCTGACTCATCACCCTGCACCCTATTTAAACCCAGCTCTCATCCACAGCCATTTGTTTATCCATCAACAACTTGCTCCTAGCCTTCAGTTACCTTGTTGTGTTAGCTATCTGTCTTCTCTCGTTTTGTACCCTTCACAGCTTGTTATTTTGCAATTTATTAGTAAAATATTGTTTACTGCTGAATCTTCTCTGCTGCTGTGGTTTTATAGAGCTGCCTCTATATTTTTTAACAGTATTTACTGTTAAAGTAGCTACTTGTGCTATATTTGCACTTAATTATAGACTGGAGTGTTCAAATAGCAAAAGATAGCACAGAGGTCAAATCAGTTTTGCACATTGATTCATTTCCAAACCTAGCTCTTCTGCATGCTGCTAGTGGTCATTAGATGTTCATGTGTCAATCTGTTTTTGAAAGTGGACCATTTACTCTGTGTGTGTGTGTGTGTGTGTTGGTAGTCTGTCATTTTCTGACAGTAACGTGACTTGTGTGAGAGGAGTTTAATAGTGGAAAAAACCGATGCACTGGGGCTGTTCCACTTTCCCGGCATCAAAAATCTTGCTCCAGTGGTACAAAAAATTGCCAAGACGTCCTCAGCTGCTGTGGATAGCCCTGACACCTTCTGTGCCTTGTCGTGCCCTTCCCTCTCCCAAAGCAGTGCAATACTGCCTTCTTGGCAGTTGGATCTTGTAGTTGACCTCAACTGACCCAAAGGCCAGAACTGGCTTTGCAAGCTGGGGTGGACATATCCTTATCTCACCGGGTTTGGAGGTCCCCTGGTTTCAGCCACCTGTTGAAGCGGTGTTCCGAACGTGGTCACTGTCACATGCAAACAGTTACTCGGAATCACAGGTGAGAGCTGGGTGGTGGGTGGGGACCAAAGGTAGATGAGCTACCCCTGGCAAACCCGCCACCTGCTACCCCTCCCTGGACACCGCATACACCCTACCATTTACTGTATATACAAATCACTGGGTGTGTTTGTCTTAAAGTATCCAATAATTATTTGTCATTGGGACTTCTTTACAACCTTGAGTTCACTGCTAGTTGAAAGGCCTTTTGCCATTTCCCCTAAAACCATCCACTGACCCACCTCCCCAGCACCACTAGTGCCAACCCCATCACTCCAGGTACGTAGGCCAGGACACCCGGCATGTGAGATTATTATACATCTAGCTGTGGTCTGAAAAATCTTAGATTCTGCTCTTTACAAAAACTCATCCTGCCTCTTTGGATCTCACTTTTAAGAAAAACTGAACCAAAGCCAAAAATGGGATCAATTTAAAACTTTCATGAGAGGTAAGAAAAAAATGGCAATGTGCATTTTATGATTAACTTTTGATATCAATTGGTTTTCCTTGGTCAGAAACGGAAGACAAGATACTAATTTGATTAAATAAAACCCTTTGGCATCTTTTGTGTAAATGTGTAGGATAGATTACAATAGCAAACCTTCACTGCTGAGTAAACAGTAAAGCTCATACATTTTCTTATATTTCCAAAAGCATTTTATAAAGTTCTCTTTAGTTGTCTTTGCTATGTTTGAAATATAGTATTCTTGTATATTGCATCACATTTTTGTAATTTGATTCCAATAACAAAATACAATCCACATTTAGCACAAGTATTTGAGTAGGAACTTATTCCCCATATCAGAATCAGAATTAGAGAATCAGAATCAGATTTAATATCACCAGCATATGTCAAGAAATTTGTTAACTTTTACAGCAGCAGTGCAATGCAATGAAATACGTGATAAATAAATACAGAGAAAAAAATTGAACTACAGTAAGTATGTATGTCTATTAAGTAGTTAAGATGAAATAAGTAGTGCCAAAAAAAAAATTAAAAAAGTAGTGAGGTAGTATTCAAGGGGTCAATGTCCATTTAGAAATCAGATGGCAGAGGGGAAGAAGCTGTTCCTGAATCGCTGAGTGCGTGCCTTCAGGCTTCTGTACCTCCTTCCCAACAGTAACAGTGTGAAGAGGACATGTCTTGGGTGGTGGGGATCCTTAATGATGGATGCTGCTTTCCTAAAGCGATGTTCTGTATCTGTCCACTCCAGTAATCAAAAATGAAGTTGTTTCACATTCTCAACTTTGTTACTAAACCCACCCTAAAATAAAAAAATCTGAAAATGGATTACAATCAAGAGAAAACAAATTTCTTTCCCTTGTATTCTACTTTCCATAGATACAAACAATTATGAAAGCAACATTTTGTTTCACTTCAGCAGTTTTGTTTCAACAGAAACATGTGATTTGTCTTCACGTAGATTACTTTTTTGTCTAAATCTTCTGTGTCAGGGATAGAGAAAAAAAAATTGTTGAGTATGTTCATACCAGTATCTTTATTGTCTCTGAAACATTTTAATGGAAGTTTTTTGTTGATTGGCAAAAACTCATAGCAAATATGGTGTTAATTTCAAATTAACTTTTGCTGACCTTAATCATGCCATCAGTTTTGCTTATTTAATATCCTAATAAAAATACTGTAAAGCGATACAAAACTGTTCCGATTGGCTTCATAATCTTTACCCTCAGAAACTTAATTTTATTACATAATCATGGTGAACATATTTTTTCTTATTCCAAGCCCAGCTCATCTAGTGACTGCATCCTTGAAACCCCAGATTCCCAGTGCTTCAGATTTAAATTTGCTAGCTTGTGTTAAGTTTCTTACAGCTTTCTTTTCATCCCCTTAATAAACAATGGACCCACAACTACCACTTCTAAATGGTTAGTTCTTCTAAATCTGATGTTTTGAGGATCCACCCTTCCTGTACTTCTTTTATCATCAGCTATGATCTTTCCATTTAATTTACACTCTTATTAGGTCCATCACCCACTCTTGTTTTCATTGGAATTCTTCTTTTTAATTAGACTTTTGATCAGTATTGTGAATAACATTTTTCTTTAGCAGTATAGAACTACCATCTCTCTATGAAGTATCTTCATGTCACAATTCTACATGGAATATCAGGATAATCCATCATGACATTTTTATACAGAATGTGTGTATTTTGGCTAATACACTCAGTAACTCACATTGATTATTTGGGGTGCATGTTGTTTTGATTTACTTGTGTGAATGAAAAATAAGTTAGCGGAAGTATTCATTAGTAGAATGTTTCCATTATCTTTTAGTGTTAATGACCCAACGTTTTAGCAGGAGGCATATTGAAAAGTGTCTTCAGACCAGAAGGGATTGCATAAAGTATTCAAAGGCAAGTTAACCCACATGGAGGAGCGTATAATTTTGAGCTGGAATTCAAGAAAGCTTTTCTTTTCACCGACTCTGTCATTCTGATGAAGAGCGCTTTGGGATGTTAAGCCTCTTCTGATGGTTGTAAATGTTTAGTTCTATTATTGCTCTTGAAAATCTTTTTAATACCATTTATTTGCCAGTATTAGGTTTTGATCAGGTAAATGTATCAGCCCCTAGAGTTTGAAGGAAGACTTATTTCTGCTTCAGGTTCTGGAGCCAATGAGAGATACAATGCAAAAGTAGACAATTTGGTCCAGTAGACAACTAGTTCTGCCCCAACCATTAACTACCCAATTATGCTATTTCTACATTAATTTCATTTATTATTATCTCATCAATGCTCCCCAGATTCTACCATTCATTGACACACCAGGAGCTATTTACAATGGCCAATTACCCTATCAATGTGCACCTCTTTGGGCTGTGGAAGGAAACTGGGGCACCCAAAGGAAACCTACATGGTCACAAATAGCATGTGTAAACTCCACATAGAGAGCACCCAAGGTTGGGAATGAGGCAGCAACTCTACCAGCTGCACCATTCTTTTCTTTGTCCGTGTCTTTTACTGCATTAAGGCAAACTATGTTCTCATGATTTTAATCTGAATTTCAGGATTTTCAGGATGGTCATGATGCCTTGGATGATTTTTCTACTATTCACCACAGCTGAAATGAGAAATAAATACATTACTGAAAGTAAGTTATGCAGGACATAATCTGTGTGAAACACTTAAAGAAATAAGTTGTAATTCACAATGAATATAAATTGTGTTCTGAAGTATTATCACACAGAAATACTAGTCTGAAAGGAACTAACACATACATTGAAAGGCCTTGATAAAGTGGACGTGAAGAGGATGTTTCCTAATGTGGGAGAGTTTAAGACCAGAGGATACAACCTCAGAATAGAGGGTTGTCCTTTTAGAACAGAGGTGTGGAGGAGTTTCGTTCGCCAAAGAGTGGTGAATCTGTGGAATTCATTGCTACAGGCAGCTGTGGAGGCCAAGTCTTTGTATATTTAAGGCAGAGGTTGATGTATTTTTGATTGGTCAGGGCATGAATGGATATGGGGGGGGGAAGGCAGCAGATTAAGGCTGAGAAGAAAAATGGATCAGCTATGATGACTTGGTGGAGCAGACTTGATGGGCCGAATGGCCGAATTCTGCACTTATATCTTATGGTCTTATTTCGTCGTCTTTGTCAAAATGTAAAGTAAGCTTGAAAATTAAATCAGTTCAGAATTCAGTAAAAACGCTCCATGTAATTGGTAGAGAGAAGAACAGAACAGGAGAATCAATTAGTAAGAGACAGAATAACTGAAAGTAAAACTTTCTCTGGTTATGCTAGAGGAAACCGATACAACTATGTGTTCTTTGCAGAGACAGCAGAAAATAAGGGAGAAGTGAGGAAACAACAGAAAGAAGAGACAAACACTTCTTTATGGTGGAAAATATACCAAACAAAAAGTCCCAGAAATTGCAGAGAAACAGAAGTTTAGTTAAAGAGAAGAACTTACTTATGCTGAAATTGCTTGCTAGTGAGGGAATGTAATGCAGATATTAATGAACAAAAAGCCAGTTAATCACTTGGATCTAACAGTTTACTGGATAGGTGCTGTAGGAAATAATTCTGAATGGTATAGAATAGTCCCCTTGAAAAGAAAATGTTATCATGCTATTCAAGAAAGTGATGGATGAACCTTATGATAGTTTTCTATGCCATACTGACAGAGGGAAATGACTATCAATTATTCGGTTCCTGGCGAAAGCACACTTTCAAAATCTCAATACAATTGCGCAGAGTTCAACAGAGTTTTGAAAGTAGATTATGTTTCTTAATCTTGATTTCTGAGAGCAGATAGTTAATGAAAAATGGAAAGGTGGCCCCTCCAATCATTTTACTGTTTCCCTCTCTCCTGCAGGGTACTACCAGAATGTTCTATTCTTGAATTTGATTTCCAGCTTCTGCAGTTTACGTTTGCTTTTCATATAGGGAAAACTCAGTATTAGAGTTTTAAATGAGTCATTGAAAGTAACCATACAAGAGATAAACAGATATGAGGTTACCACACTAGATAAGACTAATGATATTGGGGTATTTTTCCTGTTCATTCATTGAGTTGCTGATATAATCAGCATTTCCTTCCGTTGGGAAGGTGGTGATAAGCAGCCTTCTTGAATGCTGCAATGCTTGGGTTGATGGCACTCCCACACTGATAATAAGGAAATGGTTCCAAGACTGTATGAAGCGGATACTTTATATAAAAGTAAGGATGGTATTTGATTTGCCGGGGAATCTGTGTGCAGCTGCTGCTGCACTTGCCTTTCTGATGGTAGAAGGTAAATGTTATGTGCAGTTGAAGAACCCTTAGCTGCAGTGGCGTATTCTGCACATGCTGGCCCAATTTTTTCCCTGTCTGTTAGAGTTTTAAAATCTATTTATGGCCAAGCCCCTCTCTATCCCTCTACCTTCAATGTGATGTTTTCTATGCATTGCTCAGTAACTCAATAGTGTCTTCAGGCATCTAGGCCCCAAGTAACAAACTTTCTTTCCAAACTTTCCCAGCACTGGTCTCCTTCAAGACAAACCTTAAAACACAATAAAAATAAAAACAGAACATGTTGTTAATACTCAGCAGGGCATGCCACATCTGTGGGAAGAGAAACAGAGCTATCATTTTGAGTCTTTGAGCTGAAACAGCACTTTCTGATTTTATTTCAGATTTCCAATATCTGCAGTGATTATTTTTAATATAAACACATATCATTGACCAGAGTCTTAAATAGCTTGTATAATAACTTTTTAGTTTCAGGATCAGGGTGCCAGGGTCAGGGACTTCTTTGATTGGGTTCACAGCAATCTTAAGTGGGAGGGTGAGCAGCTGGAAGTTGTTGTCCATGTCAGTAACAATGATATGGACAGAAAGGGTGACAAGGTCCTGCAAGTGAGCTCAGGGAATTAAGTGCCTAGTTAAAGGACAGGACCTCCAGGGTTGTGATCTCAGGATTGCTACCTGTGCTACGTACTTGTGAGGCCAGAAATAGGAAGATAATACAGTTTAACATGTGGCTAAAGAAAAGGTGCAAGAGGGAGGGCTTCAGATATTTGGATGATTGGGTTTTCTTCCAGTGAAGGTGGGACCTGTACAAAAGGGATGGTTTGCTTTGATCTGGAGGGGGACTAATTCCTCAGTGGAAAAGTTAATGTTGCATGGGTGGGTTTAAACTGGTGCTGCAGGGAGATGGGAACAGGACCGCCAGAGCAGATAGTGGAGTGCTTGTGGAGAAAGATGGTGGTTAAGTCTGCACACAAAGTTAGGAATCGAAAGGTTGAGCGTAGTGGGACTAAAGTTTGAGTTGTGTATATTTCAATGCAAGAAGTATTATAGGAAAGGTGGATGAGCTTAGGGCATGGATTGGCATGTGGAGTTGTGACTTTGTAGCTGTTTGTGAGACTTGCTTACAGGAGGGGCAGGACCAGCAGCTCCACATTCCAGGGTTCTGTTGTTTTAGATATGATAAAGCAGGAGAGATTAAAGGGGGGATGGCGGGAATACCAGTCAGGGAAAATGTCACGGCAATGCTCTGTCACGACAAGCTGGAGAGCTTGTCTACTGAGGCTATATGAGTGGAACTGAGAAATAAGAAAGGGATGACTACCTTAATGGGATTATATCATAGACCACCCAATAGTCAGCAGGACTTAGAGGATCAAATTTGTAGTGAGATCTTAGACTGTTGCAAGAAACGTAAGGTTGTGATAGTAGATGATTTTAACTTTCTACATACTGACATACTGTGAAAGGGCTGGATGGCATAGAGTTTGCCAAATGTGTTCAGGGAAGTTTTCTTAATCAATACCTAGAGATCCCACCTAAGAGTGTGATACAAGATCTGCTATTAAGCAATAAGACATGGCCGGTGACAGAAGTTTGCATCCAGTGATCTTAATGCGATTTGTTACAAGATAATCACGGAGAAGCATAGGTACGGTCTTTGGGTTGAGATTCTAAATTAGAGAAATGCCGATTTTGATGGTATCTGAAAGAATCTGGCACCTGTGTATTTGGACAAAGGTCTCTGGCAAAGGTGTGCTTGGCAAGTGGGAGGGCTTTGAAAGGGAAGTTTTGTGAGTACAGAGTTTGTATGTTCCTGTCAGAAAGAAAGGCAACAATACAAGGATTAGGGAACCTTGTTTTTTGAGAGATATTGAGGCCCAGGTTATATAGGCAGGAAGGAACAAAAGAGGTACTTGATAAGTGTAGGAATTGCAAAAGAACACTTAAGAAAGAAATTAGGAGGGCTAAAAGGAGGCATGAGGTTGCCCTACCAGCAAGGTGAAGGAGAACCTCAAGGGCTTCTGCAGATTTATTAAGAGCAAAAGGATAGGGAGGGATAAAATTAGTCCTCTTGAAGATCAGAGTGGTCATCTATGCATGGAGCCAAAACAGATGGAGAGATCCATATTGACTGGGGCAAAAAATGGATTTTTTGCCTCTGTATCTACTTGGGAGGTGGATGCAGAGTCTATGTAAGTGAAACAAAACGGCAATGAGCTTATAATCCATATACATAGTACAGAGGAGGAGCTGTTTATCACCTTGAGGCAAATTAGGGTTGATAAATCCCCAGGGCCTGGCAAGTGTTCCCTTGGACCTGTGGGAGGCTGGTGCAGAAGTTGCATGGGCCCCAGCAGAGATATTTAAAACATTCTTAACAATGGGTGAAGTGCCAGAGGATTGGAGGATAGTTAATGTTGTTTTGTTGTTTAAGAAGGGCTCTCAGAATAAGCCAGGAAATTATAGACCAGTGAGCCTAACTTTAGCCATGGCTAAGTTATTGGAAGGTATCCTAAGGGACTGGATGTGTGAGTATTTGGATAGAGATGGTCTGAATAGGGATAGTCCTCTTGGTTTTGTGCATGGTAGGTGATCTTATAGAGTTTTTTGAGAAAGTTACCAGGAAAATTGTTAAAGGCAAGGCAGTGGATGCTCTCTACATGGACACTAGCAAGGCCTTCAACAAGTTCTAATGGGAGGTTGGTCAAGAAGGTTTAGTCACCTGGCATTCAGGATGAGGTAGAAAATTGGATTAGATATTGGCTTTGCAGGAAAAACCAGAAATGGTAGTAGGTGGTTGTGTTTCTGTCTGGAAGCCTGTGACAACTGGTGAGCCGCACGGATCGTTGCTGGATCCATTGTTGTTTCTCTATATCAGTAATCTGGAAAATAATGTAGTAAACTGGATCAGCAAATTTTTAGATGGCGCCAAGACTGGGGGTGTAGTGGACAGGGAGGAAGGCTATCAAAGCTGGCAGCAGGAGCTGGACTAGCTGGAAAAATAGGCTGAAAAATGGATGATGGAACTTAATGCAGACATGTGTGAGGAGTTGCACTTCGGGAGGATAAACCAGGGTAGGACTTGGATGGTGAGCAGTTATTCAGAGGGATTCTGGGAATACAGATGTATAATTTCTTGAAGGTGGCGTCAAAGGCAGATAGGGTCATAAGGAGAGTTTTTGGCACATTGGACTTTATAAATCAAAATATTGAGAATTGGAATTGTGCTGTTATGTTGAAGTTTATAAGACATTTATGAGACCTAATTTGGAATATTGTGTGCAATTTTCATTATCTACCTACAGGAAAGATATCAATAAGATAGATAGAGTGCAGAGAAAATTTACAAGGATATTGCCAGGAATTGAGGACCCAAGTTACAGGCACTTCATTCCCTATGGCGTAGGAGAATGAAAGGAGATTTGATAGAGATATGCAAAATTAAAAGGGGTTTAGATAGGGTAAATACAAACAGACTTTTTCACTGAGGTTGGGTGAGACTAGAACTAGAGGCCATGGTTTAAGGATGAAAAGTGAACTGTTTAAGGGAAACGTGAGTGGGAACTTCTTCACTCAGAGGGTAGTGAGAGAATGGAGTGAGTTGCCAGCAAAAGTAGTAATGTGGGTTCTATTTCAACTTTTAAGAGATAAGTAAGTGGATGGAAAGGGTATGAAGGGCACGGTCTGAGTCCAGGACGCGGCAGGTTCATATTTTGGCCGATAGACTAGATGGGCCAATGTGGTATATTTGTGCTGTTTTGTTCTATGACTCTATGAACGTCAGATTTTGCCTGATAATATCATTGTATACTTTTTAGATTATTTCCTTGTTTTGATTGATGTTTCCATTTGTTGAACATGTAAATATATTTTATCTTATGGAGTAAATTGCTGCTGTATTTTAAGGAAGTGTTCTTAAAAACCATTCTATGTTTAGGATATGAAATTAATATCTTTCCGCCATTTCAATCTACAACTGTATTTGTTCATGATGGAGAACATGCCCGTTTAAGATGTCAGCTGTGCAATGAATCCAGTCCAATTGACATGAATGACCTTCAAACACATGGATTTACAATCTCTTGGTTTAAAGGCAATTCCAAAAGCGGAGTTGTGGAACTTTTAGACAATGGGACCAGAATTGCTGCTCAATGGCCCTTATTAGGATTTTGGCCTGCATCTGTCAAAGACACTGGAAGATATTTTTGTTCTGTCTTGTAAGTAGCGTTGAAGGTTACTATCTAAGGTATGGGAGAGAACGAGGGTGGTAGGGGCAGGGTGAAGTGGGGGCAGTGATTTACACCTCAGCCAATATAAGCAATCTATTCCCCTCCAAGCTGTCAAGCCTTTTCAGAATTTTTTTTCGTTTCGATGACTTAACTTTTAATTCATCTAAACTTCAAAGAGTATAGGCCAATCAATTTAAACTTTGCTCATGGTAATTCTTCACACCCCTACACTTGGCACCATGTTCCATCAAAAATTCAGAACTTCAGGGACAGATTACAAAGCACTGGCATTACTATGTAACTTATTTAGTTCTATCAATGATGGATGGATTTATTATCAAGTGTTCTTCCTTGCAAATTGAATATCATTACATATACCCATACCATCTTCCATCTGCCACTTTCTATCCACTTACCCAACCCTTCCTATCTTTAATATGTCTTCTTCAGTTTACTTTCTTAAATGGCTTTGTATCATTATTGGACTTGGGTAATATTTGATCCCTTCATCTGTGTTATCAACATTGAGGATTGAAATACAGGGGGCCTAGAACTGAAATCCTTGCAGAAACCCATTATTTATTGCCTCCCAACTTGAAAATCACATGTTTATTGCAACCCTCTGAATTATAGATTTTAAACAATCTTTTGATAAGGGGAGTGCTTAATTTGCTTTAAAAAACTAAATATATTACATTAATGGTTACCCTTTATCTATCTTCATGCTAAAATACGTCAAATGGGCTTGACAAACGGGATTTCTCTGTTGTTCAGCTAATTCTGCCTTATCACCATATAGATTTCTGAGAATCCTGTTATTGCTTTCTAATAATGGAAAGCTGCAGTTGTTAGGCTAATTGGCCTGCAGTTCATATTCTTTCCCTGTTTTCTTTCTGCTTTTTGATCTTCCCGAATCCGGGAATTTTGCTGGTACCACCAATGCATTCACTACAGTCACTTCATTAAAAACCTTAAATTATGGAGCATCAGGTGTGCAGTATTGACCAGCCCCTGGCTTCATTATTGTCACAAGGACTTTTTAATGTATTGTAATTAATTATATCATATTCTTCACTTTAAAACCACCATTCTTTTCACTTAACAGCAATGGAACTCACAACATTTCAGGTCCAAATGTAAGTTTGTATGTTATACCAATCAGTGAAGGATGTTACAGTAAAGAAACAGAATATACCCGGAATGGATGCATTGGATCATCAACTCGATTGGTTTGTCCACACATGGAAGAGTTCAAGGATAACGCAAAAGATCTGAAATGGTATAAGGTGATTAGCTTCTGCTTAATCTATTAACCCACCAGTTTTAGAAATTACTCTTTGCTTCGAAAGCACTCCGAAGAGGAAGTGTGAAACATCACCTGTTAGAAGGTTCAATGTAGGCAAAACCTTGCTGCTTCCAAAATCGTAGGGGCTTTAAATATGAAAGGCTTTGACTCATGGAACTGTTGTGACTGTGGTCGAAGTCACCAAAGAGACACTGAAGTTGGTGATATAGAAGTCTTTATTCATCCTAACAAGCAGGCAACATTTTGGAGACTCTTTTGGTAGAACCAAAAAGTACATCACATTTTTAGATTAGATTAGATTATGAGAACACTCAGTCCTCTTTTATTGTCATTTAGAAATGCGTACATGCATTAAGAAATGATACGATGTTCCTCCAGAGTGATATCACAGAAAACAGGACAAACCAAAGACTAACACTGACAGAACAGCATAATTATAACATATAGTTACAGCAGTGCAAAACAATACCATAATTTGATAAAGAACAGACCAGGGGCACGGTAAAAATAAGTCTCAAGTCCCGATCGACTCCCGAGTCCCCGATAGCGGGCGGCGAAAGGGAGAAACTCCCTGCCATAAACCCTTATTATCAATGATAACATTAGGTGATTCAATAATTACAATGGCATTGTTTATTGCAATACTTTAAGTTGACAATTAGTTCCTTTGAGGTATATATTTTCAGTGGAAGCACATTGTAATTGATAAGACACATCTGAAGGTCCAAATGCTTTGTTGAGAGAGAATAATTAGCATAGATATCCTAAAAAACTTCAGTCACTGAAAATTAATGTTGTTTGGGCTGTCTTTGAATACACAAATGCCATGGGTACACAAAAGCTATTGAATGCTCTCCAACTCTTTCTACACTACGTTTACAACTGCATTGGCACTGCTTCATGCACTCATGTTGAGCTTATCAATTTCGTCAACTTTGCCTCCAGCTTCCAACCTGTCCTTAAATTCATGTGGTTAATTTCTGACACCTCTCCACTCTTTCTCGATCTCTCTGTCTCCATCTCTGCAGCCAAACTTTCTACCAACATCTTTTATAAACCTGCCAATTCCCACAACTTATCTTAACTATACTTCTTCCTACCGTGTCTCCTGTAAAAATGCTATTACCCTTTCTCAGTTCCTTCATCTCCACCGCATCTGTTCCCAGAATGAGGCTTTCCTTTCCCGGACATAGCAGAGGTACTTAATGAGTACTTTGCTTCAGTATTCACTATGGAAAAGGATCTTGGTGATTGTAGGGATGACTTACAGTGAACTGAAAAGCTTGAGCATGTAGATATTAAGAAAGAGGATGTGCATCAAGTTGGATAAGTCACTGGGACCAGATGAGATGTACCCAGGCTACTGTGGGAGGCAAGGGAGGAGATTGCTGAGTCTCTGGCGATGATCTTTGTATCATCAATGGGGACAGGAGAGCTTCCGGAGGATTGGAGGGTTGCGAATGTTGTTCCCTTATTCAAGAAAGGGAGTAGAGATAGCCCAGGAAATTATAGACCAGTGAGTCTTACTTCAGTGGTTGGTAAGTTATTGTAGAAGATCCTGAGAGGCGGAATTTATGAACATTTGGAGAGGCATAATATGATTAGGAATAAACAGCATGGCTTTGTGATAGGCAGGTTGTGCCTTACGAGCCTGATTGAGTTTTTTGAGGATGTGACTAAACACATTGATGATGGTCAAGCAGTAGATGTAGTGTATATAGATTTCAGCAAGGCACTTGACAAGGTACCCCATGCAAGGCTTATTGAGAAAGTAAGGAGGCATTAGATCCAATGGAATATTGCTTTGTGGATCCAGAACTGGCTTGCCCACAGAAGGCAAAGAATGGATGTAGACGGGTCATATTCTGCATGGAGTTTGGTCACCAGTGGTGTGCTTCTGGGACCCCTACTCCTCGTAATTTTTATAAATGACTTGGATGAGGAAGTGGAGGGATGGGTTAGTAAATTTGCTGATGACACAAAGGTTGGAGATGTTGTGGATAGTGTGGAGGGCTGTCAGAAGTTGCAGTGGGACATTGATAGGATGCAAAACTGGGCTGAGAAGTGGCCGATGGAGTTCAACCCAGATAAGTGTGAGGTGGTTCATTTTGGTAGGTCAAATATGATGACAGAATATAGTATTAATGGTAAGACTCTTGGCAGTGTGGAGGATCAGAGGGATCTTGGGGTCCGAATCCATAGAACATCTAAAGCTGCTGCACAGGTTTGTCTCCGTGGTTAAGAAAGCATACAGCACATTGGCCTTCATCAATCATGGAATTGAGTTCAGGAGCCAAGAGGTAATGTTGCAGCCAAATAGGACCTGGTCAGACCCCACTTGGAGTATTGTGCTCAGTCCTGGTTGCCTCACTACAGGAAGGATGTGGAAACCATAGAAAGGGTGCAGAGGAGATTTACAAGGATGTTGCCTGGATTAGAGAGCATGCCTTATGAGAATAGGTTGAGTGAACTCGGCCTTTTTCCCTTGGAGCGACGGAGGATGAGAGGTGACCTGATAGAGGTGTATAAGGTGATGAGAGGCATTGATCATGTGGATAGTCAGAGGCTTTTTCCCAGAGCTGAAATGGCTAGCACGAGAGGGCACCGTTTAAAGGTGCTTAGAAGTAGGTACAGAGAAGATGTCAGGGGTAAGTTTTTTACGCAGAGAGTGGTGAGTGCGTGGTGACTGTGGTTGAGGCGGATATGATAGGGTCTTTAAGAAACTCCTGAACAGGTATATGGAGCTCAGAAAAATAGAGGGCTATGGGTAACCCTAAGTAATTTCTCAGGTAAAGACATGTCTGGCACAGCTTTGTGGGCCAAAGGGCTTATATTGTGCTGTAGGTTTTTTATGTTTTGATGGAGGACATCAAAGATGTCCTCCATCTTCAAGGAATGGGGGTTCATCCACCATTGATGCTGCCCTCACCCACATTTCCTCCATTTCCCGAACATCTGCGCTCACCCTATCTTCCCATGGCCTTAACAAGTACAGTTCCTCTTCTCCTCACTTACCATCCCATGAGCCTCCACGTCCAACATATCATCCTCCACAACTTCCACCATGTTTAAACAGGATTCTACCACCAAAGACATCTTTTCTCCCTCCCCCCATGCTCTGCTTTCTGCGAGAACCACTCCCTCCATGTCTATTAATCCCTCCCCACTAATCTCCCCTACATTTACCAGCAAGCAACAGATATGTTATACTTGGCAATTCACCTCTTCCCTTGCCAGCATTCAGTTCTTCCAGGAGAGGCAACACTTTCACCTGCAAATCTGTTAGGATAATGTATTTTTTCTGGTGCTCCCAATGTGGCTTCCTCTACATTGGAGAGAGCGGATATAAATTGAGGGACCACTTTGTTGAGTACCTCTGCTCCATCTGCCAAAAACAGAATTTTCCAGTTGCCAAACATTGTAATTCTGATTTGCTCTCCTGTTCCGACATGTTGGTCCATAGCTTCTATCTTGTGAGTGTTGCTCTGGATTTCCAGTATCTGCAGAATCTCTTGTGTTTATGATTGCCTATACCTATGACTATGTTTGATATGCTAAGTGACAACATCAGCCTGGTCTGCTAGCTTGAACTCAGTCACAGTGGTGCTATTAACTTTGCTGTGTTGCCTGGTTTGATGCAAGCCAATTAACACAACCCCATTCTCTTAATATTTGGCTGTTGCATATGCAAACTATTAGCCTGTGGGCCAGCTAAACTTCAATTTACTGCTTGTATTTGACAGTAAGAACTGAAAGCTAATTTTAAGCTTCTTGAACTTACTTACATTCACAATAAAAACTGAAGATGGGTTCTTGTTTGAATCAATAACTGCTATATTCACATAACTCCAGAATACTCCCTAACAGGAACAACTAACTGCAAAGATTGGCAGTTTTCACTGAACTACAAAGAAAAAAATGCTGGAACCACTCAACATGTAAGTCAACATCTGTGTAAAGAGAAACGGAGTTAACATTCATGCCTCTCATCTGGTCAAAATGGCACCAGTGTACAACACTCCCTCGGTCAACATTTTCCAGATAGCTCACAAATATATATTTTTTACTTCTTTTAATTCTGTTTTTTTCACCTTAAGTATGTTTCTGGGACTGTTAGAGCCTGCAATTTACAGTTTAGTGTTTATTTGAGTGATCCAGTGCTTTGCTGTCTCTGAGAAACAATGAGTGCGTACTCGAACAGCCTCGATGCGAAGAAACTTTAAAACGGGAGGCGAGCTGATGTTCGACTCCATTTTGCCAGTTAAAAGTGTCCATTAATCACTGAATAAAAGCGTCAAGGAAGATTGAGACATTGAGGAGAATGTGGAAGGTGAAAGTTTCAGTGCCAGCTGCCTGCCTTTTGATTGCTGCCAAGAAAGATTCTGTGAGCGGCCTATCACTGTGTGGCAGGAGCATAGACCTCTCTGCTTCATGTGCTGTCCCTCTCTTTCGATCAATGTTGTTGATATTGTAGGATAGTATCCTGGTTCTGCGTTTATAGATGGGACTATTGTGCTTATATACTGTGGATTTATTCATATTTATGGTTTTTATGTTCTGTATTTTTTATCACCCATTCCTTTTCCATTTTGTTATGTGAGCATGGTGGGGAAGAATGGTTTGGGGTTGATGTTCTGTTGTTTTCTGTTAGTTTTTTCTGCAGGGGAGGGGTTGTTTTTTGGGGTTTGATTTTCCTGTTCTGTTTTGTGTGGGAGGAGGGGGGGGGGGTTGATGATCAGAATGTCATTCTTTTTTGTACAGGGAGGTGGGCTTGATATTTCTCTCTGAACAACTTTCATGTTCGATCTTTGTATCATGGCTATCTGGAGAAGACAAATTTCAGAGTTTTATATGGATATGTCCTTTGATAATAAATTAACCTTTGAACATGCTGGATCAAAGATCTAGATTACACTCGCTGTGGGTGGAATTCCTTTAATGACCCCCTCATTTTTCTGCCTTCCAGTAAGGTGGGAACTAATGGTAATTTGGTGGACAGAATTAGAAATAGTAGTGGTATTGTCATTTAATGACCATGATCAGATATTCATAAGTGAACTCATGAAGAACAGAAGCTTAGCGCAAACCCATCTCTTCTGTTTCCCTAAATCTCACCCATTGTTGTCCTGTTTTAAGAGTGGCATGAAATTTCTGAGGAGGGTGTCTCTTAGATCATTTGGAAATTCTGCAAAAAGAATTTGGCATAGGCTGAAGGATGAATAGACTGTTGTTGTTCATAGGACACATGGAGGAGAGCCAAGGTGCAGGAGGACTTCAGCGAATTATACAATTTAATTTTTTTATCTCAACAGAATTATGCATAATTATTTACTTCAGAAGTTATTTGAAGCAATGCATTTTTACGAGGTTAAAATCTTAGTGATTTACATCACAATATATCTGAACTATCATAAATTTTGACTGGCTGGTGGCGTAGTGGCATCAGCACCAGACTTTGGAGCAAAGACTCCCGAGTTTGAACCCAGCTGGCTCCCCTGGCACACCTTCCATCTGTGCTGGGTTGAGCGTCAAGCTAGCAAATTGACCTCGTAAAAACAGAAGTTGCCTGCTACAGGAACATCAACAGGAAAAAGTTGACGGCCTATGCTCTCTCGTGATTTTAAAGGCAATTTCTTCTTCTTATCGTAAATTTACAGAAGATGTATTCGTAAGGGTAATTCCATGCTATCAACTCTTTTCGTAACAATGAAATGTTTTCTTGATGGCAGACAGAATACTATTATTAGTCCCTCAAACATCTTCTATCATTTAATATCAGATTCCTCATTTTTCTCTGGTTACCAAAATACTGCTAATCTCAGATTTATAATAAATGTTTAATTATGCATTAAATGCAATAATATCCACCTCCAAATTATTATGAATTTCTGTGTAGATGTGTTTTCTAACTTCTTTCCTGCAATTCATTTAAAGTTATTTCTCCATAGCTTAGATTCCTGGAGCAGTTTAAATAAGTTTGCTGTATTTTATTTTATTTATTTATTGAGCTACAGTGTGGAATAGACCTTTCTGGTCCTTCGTTCCGCACCACCCAGCAACCCCCGATTTAACCCTAGCATGATCATGAGTCAATTTACAATGGCCAATTAACCTACCAAGCAGTACATTTTTGGAATTTTGGAGGAAACTGGAGCCGCCAGAGGAAACCCATGTGGGCACAGGGACTGGCGGGAATTGTTCTATTATTTCCCTTAATATCTTGAAAACATTAAATTAGCCCATATCTCCTAAGTTCCAATAAATACAATGCTAAACTCTGTAAACCTTGTCTCATGATTTAATCCACAGAGTCCAAGTACTGCTGTTAGAAATCTAAGGCACACTTTGTATGAGACCAGTATAACCTTTCTAAGTGTGTTGCTCTCAATGTAGTATCATCAGTGACTTGTACAGTTACTCTATAACTTCTCTATTGTGCTCCAATCCTCTCGCTACAATAGACTTTTCATTTGTTTGCAGCATATTTTTTTTTGCGGTAAAAAATTATTGGATCTTCTTTCACTGCTTAGGAAGCACAGTTTTCTATCTATTAGGGATACCTTGCTTTTTGACTTCAGTGAAAACTGTTTGCCGTAGATTGGTCTATTTGCTTAAATCATTAAGGTCTCTTTGCAGCTTAAAAATGCCATCTATATTTTTGTTCTTGTGCCTTTGGCAAACTGGGATAGGTGCTTTTCTGCCCCTCATTTAATTCATTTGTAATAAATAGTTACAACCTCAAACAGAAAGGCAAACTATGATGAGAATTGTTATTTTGTTGCTTGTCTATGTACTATCATACTAAGTATTAATGCCAATTGAACCATATGTTCTTCAGAATTGTCAAGAGGAAGTTGCTACAGGATTATCACTGGAGTTTCATTCTCTTGGAAAGGAAAATGCTGGACATTACACTTGTGTACTGTCCATTGAACATAATGGAAGACAATACAATGTTACAAGGACTTTGGAGTTGACACTGACTGGTACTTTTAAAAAATTAATTGCTTGGGCCTGAGATGGAGGAAATAAAGTTAAATGCAGTGGCTCAATTAAGTGTAATTTTGTACCGTGAAAATTTATTCATGCTTCCCTTCTGACACTAGAGTACTGCAGTTATCCCTGGACCTATGGAAACGCATTGCTAGATTGCTCTTGGAACACATGTCCATCTTTAAATATCAGATTAATAAACATTTAGCAGCTAAGTGTCACAAGGAACAATAGTTAATAGATATTAACCATTCAGCAAAGTCTGAATGCCAAAAATATCTTAAATCTTTCAGCTGGATTTTTAAATACGCTAGCAACATAATCTTAATATAAGTTGGGTGTTAGGAAATGAGAATTATATAAAAATACCAGTTGTTTTCATAGATCTTTCATTCTGACACACTCTATATTATCGTCACTCCTTCCCATTGCTTCTACCTCAGAATGATGTTTAAGGAACCTAAAGTTGAAATATTCCTGTGATCTATAGTCATAAATGATTAATAAACTTTGTATCATGTTCATGACAGATAATTTTAATCAAGGAACTTGCATTGACATAGCAGCTTACATAATTTCTGGACTTCCAAAGGTGATTTATAATCAGTGATGTAGTTTTGAAGTCTAGTCAATATAGCATTGTCAGAAGAATCATACCAAAGTTATGGACTAAATATGAATCACCTTGAGATTTGGCAGATTTAAATAGGATGATTCTTTTGGAGAAATTTTGCATTGTCCCCATAGTCCAGGTCAAGCACAAAGCATCATATGAATACCCAGCAACCTATTCAGGAAAGGATTTCTGTTATGGAATCAATATAAATATAGAGGAATTAATGTTGGAAATATTAGATTTGTGTACAATATCTTTATTCTATATTAACGGGGCATATTTTAAGCAATTTAATTTTGTTATTAATTCATTGTGTTCAAATAGTAAATTTATCCTTGTTTCTTAAAATCTTCCTCTTGGTCATCACTCCTGTTCTTCAGATTGTTTTTCTTCTCTTTGAAGTACTTGATGACACTTCATTACATAATAAATGTATATAAAACAGAGTTTTCTTAGTGCTGTGAATTTAAGAAATGTAATCGTGAACTTAATTTCTCTTACTTTCTTTATAAATTATTTTTCTTTAGAACCCTATATTGAACCAAAGTTGATTTATCCACATCAAGAACACATTGAAGTTACACTAGGTGGGTAAAGCTTGCATCATATTGTACCCACATATGATTTCTTACCTGTGTTAATGATCTGATTGATTTACTGTAAGTACAAATGGAAGAAGTGAGGTACAATGGAGTTGCAAGGAAATGCAATACAAGTTCTTAATTTCCTCAGTGCATAGAATTAAGAATGACAACTATCTGAAAATATCCTTTGGATACGTGATTATCAGTGCATTTTTGCACACTCTCCAAAGCCATTTCTAACTACTGTTATTAATGGATTGATAAAGAGCAATCTACCTTTCCATAGCAATGTGATCCTGTGTACATAAGACAAGATTGCTCGGTAGATAGTATTTGCCAGCAACAAGTTGTCATAATTTCAGATTGTAAACTTACAGGGAAAAGGATGTTTCATATCTAATCAGATGGAATAAAACAAAATAAATTTCTGATATTCAGTATATTGGAAAGATAGGTTAGTAGGCAGAGGGGGTGGTGTGGCTCTGTGTATAAGAAATAATATTAAATCATTTGAAAGAGATGACATAGGTTTGGAAGGTCTCTATGGGTTGAGTTAAGAAATGGCAAGGGTAAAAGGACCCTAATGGCAGTTGTATACAGGCCTCCAAACAGCAGCCAGGATGTGGATTACAAATTACAGCAGGAGATAGAAAAGGCCTGACATCAGTGGTTGGGAAGTTGTTGGAATCGATTGTTAGGGATGAGATTACGGAGCATCTGGAGGCACATGACAAGATTGGCCAAAGCCAGCATGATTTCCTGAAAGGAAAATCCTGCCTGACAAACCTACTGCAATTCTTTGTGGAAATTTCAAGCAGGGTAGACAAAGGAGATGCAGTAGATGTGGTGTACTTGGATTTTCAGAAGGCCTTTGACAAGGTGCCGCACATGAGGCTGCTTAGCAAGATAAGAGCCCATGGAATTACAGGGAAGTCACTAGCGTGGGTGGAGCATTGGCTGGTTGGCAGAAAACAGAGTGGGAATAAAAAGATTCTATTCTGGCTGGCTACCAGTTACCAGTGGAATTCCACAGGGATTGATGTTGTGATTGCTGCTTTTTACGGTGTATGTCAATGATTTGGACTATGAGATTAATGGATTTGTGGCTAAATTTGCCAAGATACAAAGATAGGTGGAGGAGCGGGTAGTGTTGAGGAAACAGAGAGAAAGACTTAGAAAGTTTAGGGGAATGGACAAAGAAGTGGCAAATGAAATACAACATTGTAAAGTGTATGGTCATGCACTTTGGTGGAAGAAATAAACGGACAGACTATTATTTAGATGGGGAGAGACTTCAAAATGCAGAGATGCAAAGGGACTTGGGAATCCTTGAGCAAGATACCCTAAAGGTTAACCTCCAGGATGAGTAGGTTAGAAAGAACACAAATGCAATGTTGGCATTCATTTATAGAGATATAGAATATAAGAGCAGGGATGTGATGTTGAGGCTCTATAAGGCACTCGTGAGACCACACTTGAAGTATTGTGTGCAGTTTTAGGCTCCTTATTTTAGAAGGGATATACTGACATTGGAGAGGGTTCAGAGAAGATTCATGAGAATGATTCCAGGAATAAAAGTGTTACAGTATGAGGAACGTCTGGCGGCTTTTGGGCTGTATTTCCTGGAGTTCAGGAGAATGAGGGGGGATCTCATAGAAACATTCCAAATGTTAAAAGGCCTAAACAGATTAGATATGGCAAAGTTATTTCCCATGGTAGAGGATTCTAGGACAAGAGGGCACAACTTCACGATTGAAGGATGTCCTTTTAAAACTGAGATGCGGAGAAATTACTTGAGTCTTAGAGGGTGGTAAATCTGGGGAATTTGTTGCCACGAGCAGCTGTGCAGACCAGCCCATTCGGTGTATTTAAGGCAGAGATGGATAGGTTCTTGATTAGCCAGGGAATCAAAGGGTATGGGATGAAAGTAGGGGAGTGGGGATGACTGGAAGAATTGGACCAGCCCATGACTGAATGGCGGAGCAGACTCGATGGGCTGAATGGCCCACCTGCTCCTATATCTTACGGTCTTATTTAATTCTGTATGTCCCTACAGATAGAATGACCACAGCATGATAGTATGCTATTTTCAGATCAAGGGACCAAAACTAGGATCATAAACTTAAATAAATCTTATAATGAAGGGAGAGTTGGCTCAAGTGGTTTGAAAAACTAGATTAAACTCTTTGATGGTATATAAACAGTGGCAAACATGTTAAGAATTTTTTCCTAAGCTTTCTACAGAAACACAATCTAAGGATAGTGACTATAGGAGAAGAGTTCCACCTGAGGCTACGTAATGAAGCAACGATTAAGTTATATGCATGAATGAAAAGGCTTAAAGTGTTGAAAGGATATTGGTAGATAGCAGATAGGGAGAAGCAATGAAACCAGTAGACTAAAGAGATAGAAAATAGAATATGAGATAATTGGTAAAGAATATTTCTTTTATGCCTGCAGAAATCACTACACTCAATGTACTTGATGTATAGAGGGATCCTGGGGCCCATGTTCATACCTTCCAGAAAGGGGCAACTGAAGTAGATAGACTGGTGAGCATAATGGGGATTAAGAAAATGACAAAGTGCTAAACAATATTTTGTTTCTGTTTTCACTGTAAAGACATCATAACCAATCCTTGGAAAAACAGGAATGAAAAGAAGGGGAAAACTTCAAAAAAATATGACTTGAGAAAAGTTGACAGGAAATCTACATAATGGACTGAAGTATGGAAAATTCATTGGAATTGGTAGCCCACATTCTTAGGTTCTAAGAGCAAAGGCTACAGAGATGTAGTAATGCATTGATTGTGTACTTTCAAAGTATACTAGATTTTTGAAAAAGTCTCAGAAGAATGAAAAACTGCACAGCTATTCAAGAAAGGCAAGAGAAAGAGGGCAGGAAATTATAGACCAGTTAGACTAACTTCTAAAATGTTGGACCCATATCCGCATATTAAACACTCTAAGTGAGAGGAGTACGTTGTACATTTTACGTTGTACATCTCAGCAAGAAATGATCATCACAGTTAACATTTTTCATCGAGTAATAACCTGTACAAAAAGGATGGGTTGCATTTGAATCCCAGGGGGACCAATATCCTGGTGGAGAGGTTTGCTGAGGCTACTGGGGAGAGTTTAAACTAGAATTGCTGGGGGGTGGGAACCGAACTGAAGAACCTGGGGAAGAGGTGGTTGGCTCACAAATAGAGAAAGCTTGAAGTCAGTGTGTGAGGGAGGATAGGCAGGTGATAGAGAAGGGACGCACTCAGATCGACAGTTTGAGATGTGTCTATTTTAATGCAAGGAGTATTGTGAACAAAGCGGATGAGCTTAGAGCATGGATCAGTACTTGGAGCTATGATGTGGTGGCCATTACAGAAACTTGGATGGCTCAGGGACAGGAATGGTTACTTCAAGTGCCGGGTGTTACATGTTTCAGAAAGGACAGGGTGGGAGGCAAAAGAGGTGGGGGTGTGGCACTGTTGATCAGAGATAGTGTCACGGCTGCAGAAAAGGTGGACGTCATGGAGGGATTGTCTATGGAGTCTCTGTGGGTGGAGGTTAGGAACAGGAAGGGGTCAATAACTTTACTGGGTGTTTTTTATAGGCCTCACAATAGTAACAGGGATAATGAGGAGCAGATAGGGAAAAAGATCCTGGAAAGGTGTAATAATAACAGAGTGTCGTGGTGGGAGACTTTATATTTCCCAAATATCGATTGGCATTTCCCTAGAGCAAGGGGTTTAGATGGGGTGGAGCTTGTTAGGTGTGTTCAGGAAGGTTTCTTGACACATATGCAAATAAGCCTACAAGGGGAGAGACTGTACTTGATTTGGTATTGTGAAATGAACTTGGTCAGGTGTCAGATCTCTCAGTGGGAGAGCATTTTAGAGATAGTGATCATAATCCTATCTCCTTTACAATAGCATTGGCGACGGATAGGAGCAGACAATTTAGAAAAGCGTTTAATTGGAGTAAGGGGAATCATGATGCTATCAGGCAGGAAATTGGAAGCTTAAATTGGGAACAGATGTTCTCAGGGAAAAGTACAGAAGAAATGTGGCAAATGTTCAGGGGATATTTGTGTGGAGTTCTGCATAGGTACATTCCAATGAGACAGGGAAGTTATGGTAGGGTACAGGAACCGTGGTGTACAAAGGCTGTAATAAATCTAGTCAAGAAGAAAAGGAAAGCTTACAAAAGGATCAGAGAGCTAGGTAATGTTAAAGATCTAGAAGATTATAAGGCTAACAGGAAAGAGCTTAAAAAGGAAATTCGGATAGCCAGAACGGACCATGAGAAGAGCTTGGCGGGCAGGATTAAGGAAAACCCCAAGGCATTCTACAAGTATGTGAAGGGCAAGAGGATAAGATGTGAAAGAATAGGACCTATCAAGTGTGACAGTGGGAAAGTGTGTATGGAACCGGAGGAAATAGCAGAGGTACTTCGTGAATACTTTACTTCAGTATTCACTATGGAAAAGGATCTTAGTGATCATAGTGATGACTTGCAGTGGACTGAAAAGCTTGAGCATGTAGGTATTAAGAAAGAGGATGTGCTGGAACTTTTGGAAAGCATCAAATTGGATAAATCGCTGGGACCGGATGAGATGTACTCTAGGCTACTGTGGGAGGCGAGTGAGGAGATTGCTGAGCCTCTGGCGATGATCTTTGCATCATCAATGCGGACTGGAGAGGGTCCAGAGGATTGGAGGGTTGTGGATGTTGTTCCTTTACTCAAGAAAGGGAGTAGAGATAGCCCAGGAAATTATAGACCAGTGAGTCTTACTTCAGTGGTTGGTAAGCTGATGGAGAAGATCCTGAGAGGCAGGATTTATGAACATTTGGAGAGGTATAATATGATTAGGGATAGTCAGCGTGGCTTTGCCAAGAGCAGGTTGTGCCTTATGAACCTGATTGAATTTTTTGAGGATATGACTAAACACATTGATGAAGGAAGAGTAGTAGAAGTAATATATATGGATTTCAGCAAGGCATTTGATAAGGTACCCCATACAAGGCTTATTGAGAAGGTAAGGAGGCATGGGATCCAAGGGGACATTGCTTTGTGGATCCAGAACTGACTTGCCCACAGAAGGCAAAGAGTGGTTGTAGATGGGTCATAGTCTGCATGGAGGTCTGTGACCAGTGGTATGCCTCAGGGATCTGTTCTGGGACCCTTACTCTTTGTGATTTTTATAGATGACCTGGATGAAGAAGTGGAGGGATGGGTTAGTAAGTTTGCTGATGACACAAAGATTGGAGGTGTTGTAGATAGTGTGGAGGGCTGTCAGAGGTTACAGTGGGACATTGATAGGATGCAAAACTGGGCTGAGAAGTGGCAGATAGAGTTCAACCCAGATGTGTGAAGTGGCTCATTTTGGTAAGTCAAATATGATGGGAGAATATAGTATTAATGGTAAGACTCCTGGCAGTGTGGAGGACCAGAGGGATCTTGGGGTCTGAGTCCATAGGACGCTCAAAGCAGCTGTGCAAGTTGACTCTGTGGTTAAGAAGGCATACGATGTATTGGCCTTCATCAATCATGGACTTGAATTTAGGAGCCAAGAGGTAATGTTGCAGCTATATAGGACCTTGGTCAGACCCCACTTGGAGTACTCTGCTCAGTTCTGGTTGCCTCACTACAGGAAGGATGTGGAAGCCATAGAAAGGGTGCAGAGGAGATTTACAAGGATGTTGCCTGGATTGGGGAGCATGCCTTATGAAAACAGGTTGAGTGATAGGTCTTTTCTCCTTGGAGCAACGGAGGATGAGCGGTGACCTGATAGAGGTGTATAAGATGATGAGAGGCATTGATCGTGTGGATAGTCAGAGGCTTTTTACCAGGGCTGACATAGTTCCCACAAGAGGACACAGGTTTAAGGTGCTAGGGAGTAGGTACAGAGGAGATGTCTGGGGTAAGTCTTTTATGCAGAGAGTGGTGACTGCGTGGAATGGGCTGCCGGCGATGGTGGTGAAGGCGGATACGATAGGGCCTTTTAAGAGACTTTTGGATAGGTACATGGAGCTTAGAAAAATAGAGGGCTATGGGTAAGCCTAAGAATTTCTAAGGTAGAGACATGTTCGGCACAACTTTGTGGGCCATAGGGCCTGTATTGCGCTGTAGGTTTTCTATGTTTCTGATTATTTTAGTTATTTAAAGTTGTCACTGTCAATCAAGTGTTTTCAAGATTGAAGAATCTAAGTCACAGGAATTTTCCCAGATCGCATAACATTTTTTTCGTATTCTGAGAGTAGAATTTATCAAAAACTCAGATCAGGTATCTAGTGTGTTTGAACTGTCATTCTGAAAACGAGATTAGATTTTGGAACACTAGCCCTTTTGTTCAAGAGCTTGATGGTTGAGGGGTAGTAACTGTTCTTGAATCTGGCGGTGCAAGTCCTGAGGCACTTGTACCTTCTATCTGAAGGCAGCAGTGAAATAAGAACATGGCCTGGGTGGTGATGATCTTTGATGATAGATGCTGCTTTTCTACTGCAATGTTTTATTTAGATGTTCTCAATGGTTTGGAGGGTTTTATCATGACGTACTGGGCCGAATCCACTACTTTTTGAAGGATTTTCTGCTCAAAAGCATTGGTGTTCCCATACCAAGCCACAGTGTAGCCGGTCAGCACACTTTCCACCACTCATCTATAGAAGTTTGCCAAGGTTTTTGATGACATGCCAAATCTCTGCAGACTCCTGAGGAAGTAGAGGTGCTGTTGTGCTTTCTTCACAATAATATCCTCTGAGATAGTGACACCCAGGAGTTTAAAGTTACTGACCCTCTGCACTGCAGATCCTCCAATGATCACTGGCTCATGGACCTCTGGTTTTTTTCTCCTTAAGTCTACAATCAGTTTCTTGGTCTTATTGACATTGAGTGAGAGGTTGTTTTTATTACACTACTCAGCCAAGTTTTCAATCTCCCTCCTGTATGCTGATTCATCAGCCCCTTTGATAGAGCCCACAAATGTTTGCTTTCAAAGATTAAGCAGGCTCTACACCACCTCAGAACAGTATTATGAACAAACCTAATCAATTTATGTTGAGATTCTAAATCATATCAAAAAGATAATTCAGAATTTAGAGTTTTACTTCAGAATTGTTAGAAGTTGGCATGAGATCCTACACATCCCCAAGAAGACTTCCAGAACATTAATTCCTCAATGAAACTTCATGTTCAATGCACTTTTTAAAATATCAATTAAACACTCATAACAAAATTACATGTAAAAAGCAGCAAATTGGGTTTAAGAAGAGTGCAACAATATGCTTAAATAAATTAATTAAATGCAGCACTTTTGAAAGGTATACAACTAATGCTAATATTTCTTGCTGTCTGATTATGTGAACATTTAGGTGAAAGAAGAGTCATTAATTGCACAGCTTTGGCCGGCCACAAAAGTAAACAGGATGTGAGACTAACCTGGGAATTTCAACAACGTAAAATAACTTCCTGTAAGCCTGAAGCATCAGTCTGTAAAGATCCTAGGAGGTAAAGAGTAGATTTTAATTTTATTTGTTGTCTTCATGTGAATACCCATTGTACTTGAAGTAATATATTGTCCATAAAGCACCTTGCAATATTTTGAAGTGACACTTACTTTTCTTTCCACTTGTTTGTGATAATAAAGCTCACATTTACAGTGAAGCTGCTTTATATTGTGCTTTCAAGATTACATCATATGGGATCCAGGGTGGGCCAGCTAGTTGGATACAAAATTGCCTTGACAGCAGGACAAAGAGGTTGGTGGTAGAGGTTGTTTTTCAGACTGGAGGCCTATGACTGACAATGTCCTGGAGCAATCAGAGCTAGGTTAATTGTTGTTTGTCATTTATGTTAACAATTTGGATGAAAATGTTGGTGGCATGGCTAGTAGGTTTGTGAATGACACCTAAAATAGTGCTAGAGTCGACCGTGAGGAAGGTTATCTCAGAAAACGAAACAATCTTGATCAACTGGGCTGGTGGGCTGAGGAATGGCAGAAGGACTTTAATTCAGATAAATTTGAGGTAAGACGAACAAGGTCAGACCAGACACATAAACAGTAGGTCACTGGGATTGTAGAATAGGGAGACCTAGGGTACAGGTAACAGTTCCTTGAAAGTGGAGATAAGTGTAGACAGGACAGTAAAGAAGGCATTTGGCATGCTTGCCTTCATTGATCAGAATATTGCATACAGGACTTGGGACATCATGTTACACCTGGACAAGACGTTAATAAGGTCAAATTTGAAGCGTAGAACACAGTTCTGATTACCCGGCTATGTGAAGTATGCCACTAAATTTGAAAGGGTACAAAAAGGATTTAGGAGGATGTTACTAGGACTGGAATGTTTGAGTTATATGGAGAGGCTAGATCGGTTAGGACTTATTTTCCTAGTGCATATGAGGCTGAGGGGTAACCACTTTGTGATTTTTATAATCATGATAGGCTTAGATAAGGTGAATAACCACAGGGTGGGGAAGTCCAAAACTAGAAGGCATAATTTTAAAGTGAGAGAGGAAAGATTTAAAAGAGACCTGAGGGGCAACATTTTCACACAGAGGGTGGTGTGTATAGGAATGAGCTGCCAGAGTAGGAGGTGGGTATAATTGTGACATTTAAAAGACATTTGGGTAGGTAGATAGATAGGAAATGTTTGGAGGGATATGGACAAAAAGCAGGCAAATGATTATGCAACTTGTTCGGCATGGATGAATTGGATGGAAGAGCCTCATTGCCATGTTGTATAGCTCTGTAACTTGTTTGCAGAATGGCACCTCAACTTGCTTTTCTCTTTTAAAATTAATTTGTTTGGCATTTTAACAATATTGATTTCGTTCTCTCTCCTGTCCCAATGTACAGCCCACCTAAAGTACCTCACTGTATTAAACTCACACTAAAGCTTAGGCTTTCTGTTTCATGATGCGATGCCCTCACAGTGAAAGGCCTTATTCCATTGCAGTGTGAAGAGAGCCATTTATCTATCAGTTGTTGCCGAAGAGGGCCACCACACAGGCAACAGCTGCTAGTTGCAAAGCTGTCTGATGACTGACTTTGTTCAGCAGCCTGAATGCCTTGTACTGTACTACACATACAAAGCTGAGCTTAGACAGGAAGTACATTCTGCCTTTACTTAGATATCCAAAATTAGTAGAAACCAAGGGGGAAAAAAAGACGGAGATAGTTTGATGCAATGGCCACCATATTTTAATTTTCTACCATCAGACAGATGCCCGAAATACGTTGAAGTCCTGGAAAAGCTCAAAGTGCAGACTGCATTGATCTTTAGTACATTGTAGTCTGCTTCAGATCTCAATTAAACAGTCCCTGGGTGAACACTAGGGGGAAGAGCTTGCTCAGATTTCCATTGCGGCCTAAACACATATATGATTGAATGATATTGTAGGCAATGGATCTTTTTGCTTTGCTAGTTCCATTTGCTCCTTTATTGTTCCAGGTTCCTAATTATAGGTTGTTGGCAGATGTTGCTTGCTTAAGAAATGAAGGAATCCTTCAGCTACTGACTTGTTTTGACAGGAGGAAGTGGTGGGGGTGGGCGGGGGCTATACAAACTTTGATGCAGTGCTGTCAACCCTTGCACTGATTCATGTCTTTTGCGATGTCCACAAACAATCTGCTGGGGGGGGGGGGGGAAAGAGAGAGAGAGAGAGAGAGAGAGAGAGAGAGAGAGAGAGAGAGAGAGAGAGAGAGAGAGAGAGAGAGAGAGAGAGAGAGAGAGAGAGAGAGAGAGAGAGAGAGAGAGAGAGAGAGAGAGAGAGAGAGAGAGAGAGAGAGAGAGAGAGAGAGAGAGAGAGAGAGAGAGAGAGGAGAGGAGAGGAGAGAGAGAGACACTCTCCAATATAGCATAGGTACATGCTCTTTGATCCAACCAGTCCATGCCAACCATGCCATAAATGTACCTATTTCCAATTTCCTGCATTCGGCCAATATCCCTCCAATCCCCACGCTCCCATTGGTACATGCTCATCTAAAAAAGCTGTAAAAAATAAAACTTTGCTAAACCAGACCTATCCAAATGTCTCTTAAATGATACTGTTGTATCTGACTCAACCACTTCCCAAATGTCTCTTAAATGATACTGTTGTATCTGACTCAACCACTTCCTCTGGTAGTTCTTCCATCTACTCACTACCTTCTGTGTAAAAAAAAAGATTGCCCTTCAGGGTCTTTTTAAGTGGTATCTTGTCACCCGACCATTCATGATATAACACTGGTTTGACTTTCCAAATGCATCGTTTTGTGTCATCTCCAAGCTTACTAAGCAGGGCTGGTGCATTCCCATCCAACTCTTTGGCACACCAGGAGTCCAACCAACATTCAGATGACCAACCTTCAGCCACTACTGTATGCCTCCTTCTGCCTGGTCTGGGTCCAACTCACCGAAATGGAGATGGAAACTGTGCATAATGCTCCTGGTGTGGGTCTGACTGACCAAAATGGAAATGGAAACTGTGCATAATGTTCCTGGTCTGGGTCTGAGTCAGGGATATGGAGATCATAACCAGACGTGATGTGTTCAGAAGTCAAGGTTCAAGGGTTGCCTCTTATTCATACAAGGGAAGGTAAGAAAAGTTAGCTATGAGGAAAAGTTAAGCAAGCTGGGACTTTACTCTTCGGAGTGAGAGAATGAGAGGATAGCTGATATAAGGTGATAAGAGGCATTGATAAAGTGGCGGCCAGCATCTTTTTGCCAGAATGGTTACGGCTAATATGAGAGAACATATTTTCGGTGATTGGAGGAAAGTATAGGGGGAAGTCAGTGGTAGGTATTTTACACAGTGAAGTATAAATGCATGGAATGTATGGCTGGGCGTGGTGATAGAGGCAGGTACATTACGGACATTTAAGAGACTCTTAGGCACATGGATGACAGAAAAATGGAGTGCTCTGTGAGAAGGAAGGGTTAGATTGATCTTGGTGTAGGTTTAAAAAGTTAGCACAACATTATGGCCATGCTGTACCATACTATTTTATATCCTGTATTCTAATTCATGGGTCAAATAGCATCTGTGACAGGAAAGGAACTGTCGACATTTCAAGTTGAAATGCTGCATCAGGACAGTGTTGGTTGAACAAACAGAATGTCAAGGTTTTAGCTGGAATAAGATCACTGAATTGAAATAGCTTGAAAGGATGCCATGCATTTCAATGCATTTGATTTACTTTTGCAAAAGGAAGTTAAATTAAAATCTGTTTTGTATATTTACAAAATTTCTGACTGAAAATGAGCTTGAGTGTGTTTGTAGGGCTAGACTCAGCATTGTTTAGAGTGTCACCCCAGCCAAAAGAATTAAAGAAATCTCACTTATTAGCGAATACCTACTGCACAAGCTATTATGTTAGGATGTGATCACAAGCAGATAAGTCATTATAAAGCTGAATGAAGCATCAGAGACAGCTTGGAGTGAGGGGCTTGGGCGCCTAGGGATATATGTTATCCTGATGTTGGGAAGGGAACAGGACTCCCATTCTCATTAGCTTCACAAGAATACTTCCACAATTTCAAAGTAAATATCTACTTTTTGTTGGTAGGCGTGGAGGAAGCTGATGTATTATAAGTCAAACAAGCCTGATGCCTGCTGTACTGTCACAATTAAATTTACATAGAGGCCCTTCAATATAGACTAGAGCAGGGGTTCTCAATCTGGAATTCACGACCCCTCGATTAATGGTAAGGGTCCATGGCATCAAAATGTTTGGGAACCCCTGGGCTACAGCATAAGTATTTCGTATGTGAATGCCAATATTTTCCTTTTTGTTGATGTTGCTGACATCCCAAGTGTTCTCAGCATTTTCTACTTTTCTTGAACCAAGTTGGTTGTCTACCAGATCTTACGCCCCATCCCTTATGTTTTTTTTTACATTTTTCTTTCTGCCATTCCTATCTAGTTCAAATCTTGGAAATGCTTAATCACACTAGTTTCCAGCAAAATACCTCCTCCATTGCCCAGATTAGGAAAATTACACTCTTACAGCATCATTAAAATGTATCTCTACTGGCATCTTCTTTGTTCTTATGTTCATCCATGCATTCCTCACTCTTAGAACATAGAACTGTACAGCATTGTACAGGGGCCCTTGGCTCACAATGTTGCATTGACATTTTAACCCAGTGGTCCCCAACCACTGGGCCGTGGACCAGTACCGGGCCGCAAAGCATGTGCTACCGGGCCGTGAGGAAACGCAATGAGTCAGCTGACCTTTCCTCATTCCCTGTTGTGCACTGTTGAACTTGAACATAGGGTTGCCAACTATCCCGTATATGCCGGGACATCCCGTATATTGGGCTAAATTGGTTTGTCCCTTATTTCCCCCGCTAAGGTGCAGCATTCCTATGAAATGGCGTGAAGCGAAGAAGCAGTTACCATTAATCTATATGGGAAAAATTTTTGAGCATTCCCAGACCCAAAAAATAACCTAACAAATCATACCAAATAACAGATATACAGTAACCGAAAATAAATAACACTAACATATAGTAAAAGCAGGAATATGATAAATACACAGCCTATATAAAGTAGAAATAAGGTATGTACAGTATAGTCGGGAAGATGAAGGCAAAACAGATTAGTGGGGAAAAATTCGGCACGTGTGCGCATGCGCACGTCACACATGTGCACACAGGTGCCCGCGCGAGGCTTCATGGTCATGGTAGTCTTTCCAGGGGTAAAGTGTCCTGGGATTTGCCTGCTACTTTTGCCCCTTATTTGGGAGTGAGAAAGTTGGCAACCCTAACTGTAAAAGACATGCTGAGGTGAGTTTAACCCTACTTGAACACCCCCCCCCCCCCCACCGGTTGGCCGGTCCATAACAGTATGATTATGAAGACATGTAGTCCTCTTTTATTGTCATTTAGTAATGCATGCATTAAGAAATGATACATTATTTCCTCCGGTGTGATATCACAAAACACAGGACAAACCAAGACTGAAAAAACTGACAAAACCACATAATTATAACATATAATTACAAACAGTGTAACAATACCATAACTTGATGAAGAAGTCCGTGAGCTCAGTAAAGTTCAAAGTTTCTCAAATGTCCCACATCTCACGCAGACAGGAGAAGGAAGAAAAACTCTCCCTGCCATGCCGACCACAGTCCAACTCTTGAGACATCCGTAAACTTCGAGCTCTGATCAGCTCTCCGACACTGAGTACTGAGTGCCATCTCTGTCCAAATGATTCGACCTCCTTCTCGGTCGCCAAAAGCAGGCAAGGCCAGGGATTTTGAGGCCTACCCTCTGAAAGATTCCCGACCACACAGTAACGACAGCAGTGGACGGGCGTTTCAGAAATTTCTCCGGATGTTCCTCTGTGCTTTCACGTCCATTCTCCATCAAATCAGAATTGTCCACGGCCCCTATTTAACAGATACGATATCATTTTTCACCAGAGGGCTGTGCACGCGTGGCGCGTTGCCTTCTCTCCTCCCGCCCATTGTCAATATTAAACCGGTCCGCAGTGCAAGGAAGGTTGGGACCCCTGTTTTGACCTACTCCAAGGTAAAACTAATGCTTTCCTCCTACATAACCCTCCATTTTTCTTTCGTACATGTGCCTATCTAAGAGACTCTTAAAAATTCCTAATATATCTGCCTCTACCACCACCCCTGGCAGCACGTTCCCCACACCAGCCACCCTCTATGTGAAAAATCTACCTCTGACATTACCCCTTACTTTCCTCTAACCACCTTATAATTACACCCTTTTCTATTTGCACTTTCCTCCCTGTGGAAAAAGTCCCTGGCTCTCCATTCTATATGTATACATCTATCACATTACTCTGAAGAGAAAAGTTCTCCAGCATGTGATCCACAGCACCAGGGGTGAGAACCAAGAAGGTCAAGGGAGGCAGAGGAGTGCTTACAGGAGTGCTTTGAGTCAGAGGACTAGACAATATTCAGGGATTCATCTTTGAATCTGAATGAATACAACACATTTGTCATTGACTTCATCAAGCCTTCTGTGGATGAATGTATGGCTTTGAGAACATACCGGACATACTCAAACCAAAAGCCTTGGATGAACCAGGAGATTTGTAGGGGGACTTCCGGTAGAGCTCATGGAGTGAAGTCGTGTTCTTGACTCTCTCCATTACCTCTGAGTTTTTCATCTTATGATCAGCTATATTTTAACTAACCATTAAGGCATGGACTTTTACAATACTTTGAAACAAATTGGGCTCTTTGATAATTGGATGCTTTTAAGGTCTGCTATGTCTAAAAATGGAAAAAATGGGAAGGACGGCAAACCTCCGGTTAGACCGAAAGGTACCGATTTTCCTCCGACTGAACCACCGGTGACTTTGAAAGCTATATCGGATCTAATTCAAAGGGAAATTTCAACCTCTATTACGGAGCTGATTCGTGTGGAAATTTCAATTAATTTCCAGAAAATTGCCGATTCAATCGATAAAATACAAACATCTATTATGGAACACCAGAGGGCTATATCTAATCTTCAAAAATCTACGCAACAAAATGAACTCAAGATGGGGAAAATTGAAAGAACAATTAATGTAATGAAGAAGAAACTTGACTTTCTGACCTTTAAAAACTGACTTGGAATCCAGAATGCGACAGCAGGATCTTCGAATGATTGGGGTGCGTGAAGCTGCTGAATCTGACAACCCAATGAAGTTTTTTTCTCAACTTTTAAAAGATGCATTTCCTACTGTATTTCCTGACCAACCACTGTTATTGGATCGTGTTCACAGAGTTCCATCATACTCGCCTAAGTCAGATAAACCTCGACATGTCATCTTACGTTTTCATTACTTTCAAGACAAGGAGAAACTGTTTCAATTCGTTCGATCTGAAGGTTATATTAATTTTTTGGATCTTCAGTTCCGATTCGTGGAGGACTTCAGCAAACAGATTCGAGATCAACGGGTTCATTACAGATCTGTGATGTCGAAACTCTACAAGATGGATTTAAAACCAGCGCTGCTTTACCCAGCATGTCTAAGGATTCGTACGTTGGATGGAGCCCTCCGTTTTTTTGAATCACCATCGGATGCCCAGAGTTATCTGGATCAATTTTCACCTTCAACATCTTAATCGTAATTTTTAACTATCTCTGTTTGATCGGAGGTTGTGAATCTGTCGGCTTTAATTTTTTTTGCCTTATATGGGCAGAAAAGTTTATTTTTGATTAATTAATATGGTTGCTAAACTTTCTTTCTATCTGCGTCATTCCTTTCTTTTTCCCAGGGGATTCTGGGTGGTTATTTCCTCACCGTCATTCTACGTATTTCCTTTGAGGCCTTAAATTTTGTAGTTTTTAAATCTTTTTTTTGTAGGTTTTCATAACTAGTTTATGTTAATAATTTCATTTCTTTTTTTGTTTATTTATAGGGTCTGGGGTTTGTTGCGGTTTTTTAATATTTTCTGGCTTTTTCTCTGTTATATTAAGTGTTTGTTTTAATTGATTTACTTTTTTTGTTCTTTTACTGTTTTATAACTAGTTGATCTTTTTTATATTTACACTTTTTTTAGGGAGCGTCTATCGGAAGTCATGGGGGTAGTTTTAGTGCTTGCTTCTTTCTGGCTGGTCTGGTTTAGATTTAGCCTTGGGGTCATGGGGTGAGGGGTGGTGGGAGGGGCTTCACGTTTTAGTTTTTTCCTTCTTGGGCTATTTACACTATTGAAGTATTGGTTGCGTTCTCCTTCCCGGTATCTCTTATTTGTTCTGTTCCCTTTCCGGATTCGTGGGTCGAGCCTATCGTCAATCCTCCTTTTTGCGAGTTGACTTTAGGGTTTATGGAGTCTATTATTAATTTTGTCTCCTGGAATACTAATGGTCTTAACCATCCTATTAAAAGGAAAAAAGTTTTTAAAGTGTTCCGGAGACTTAAAGCACAAATTCTATTTTTACAAGAGACCCATGTGTGGGGGGGGGGGGGGGTGGGGACAGACTACATTTTTTTAAATTCTGCAAGGAACAACAGTTTCATTCGAACTCTAACGCTAAGATTCAAGGCATCTCTATTTTTATAGACTCCTCAGTTACTTTTATACAACATGATATTATTTCTAATCCGAATGGTAGATTTCTACTGGTTAGTGGTCTACTATTTAATAAAAAGGTAGTTTTGGTTAATGTTTATGCTCCCAATATGGACTGTCCGGAATTTTATAAATCATTATTCAATCAGTTCCCGAATTTGAATGAGTTTTCATTGATCTGGGGCAGAGATCTTAATACCTGTTTATCTCCAGCTTTGGACCGTTCAGCTCCTCTACGGACCTTACCTAATAAATCTGCAACTTTGGTTAATTCATTCCTCTCTGATTCTGGGGGGACGGACATTTGGCGTTTTTTGCATCCTCAGGAAAAAGATTTTTCTTTTTTTTCACATGTTCATCATTCCTATTCAAGAATTGATTATTTCTTTATTGACTCTCGTCTTATTTCTTCAGTGATTAAATGTGATTATGACTCTATAACCATTTTGGACCATGCTCCACTTAAGCTTTCTATTAAAATTCAGGCCAATACACAAAATAATAGACAATGGCGTTTTAATTCGCTGTTGCTTCAGGACTCGGACTTTGTTAACTTTATGAATGAACAGATTGATCTTTTTTTTACGATCAACTATACAGAGGATATTTCTGTGAACATTCTTTGGGATACTTTTAAAGCTTATATTCGTGGTCAGATTATCTCGTATTCTGCTGCTTTGAGGAAGAAGCTGAAGCAGGAGGAGTTGGTAATTGTGGACAAGGTTAAGGAAATTGATAAGAAATATGTTACAGCTCCCTCTGAGGAGTTATATAAACAAAGAACTGAACTTCAAATGGAACAGTTTATTACTTTCGTCCTCGATTGTAAACCAATTAAAGAAAACAAGAAGTAAATTTTATGTACACTGACAAAATTGGTAAACTGTTGGCTAACCAATTGAAGTCTAATTATGCTAAATCTCAAATTAATCAGATTTATAATCAAAATGACTGACTGATACTTGATCATGCAGGGATTAATCAAACCTTCTTTGATTTTTATTCTTCCTTATATCAATCAGAGTCTCCTCGAGACTCTAAATATATGAATGATTTTTTAGATAACCTAGACTTCCCTGAGATTTCACAGGATATGTCTTCTATGCTAGATACTCCCATTACCACTGATGAGATTAAGAATGTTATTTCCTCTATGAACCTGGGGAAAGTTCCTGGCCCTGATGGGTTTACCGCAGAATTTTATAAATGTTTTGCACCTTCATTAATCCCTTGGTTCTGCAGGGTTTTCGAGGCTTCATTAAAACTTGGTAAACTTCCGGAATCTTTCAATAGAGCGTCAATCTCTCTAATATTAAAGAAGGATAAAGATCCTGCTCAATATGCATCTTATAGACCACTATCTTTATTAAATGTTGATTCTAAAATTTTTTCTAAGTTATTAGCAAACAGATTAGAAAAAGTACTTCCTTTTATTATTTCGGAAGACCAAACGGGTTTTATTAAAGGTCGTTACTCTTTTTATAACATTCGCACACTGTTAAATATTGTTTATACCCCCTCACAAAATGTTCCTGAGTGTGTTATCTCTTTAGATGCTGAGAAAGCTTTTGATAGAGTAGAATGGCCTTACTTATTTAAGGTGCTTGAAATGTTTAACTTTAGCTCGAAATTTATATCCTGGATCAAACTGTTATATCATTCTCCTGTGGCCTCGGTCCGTACTAACTCTCTAAGCTCACCTTTTTTCCCTCTTTTTCGAGGTACTCGACAAGGTTGTCCTCTTAGTCCTTTATTATTTGATATTGCATTAGAACCTCTTGCAATTGCCATTCGAGAATCTCCAAATATTACTGGGATAACTCGGGGCTTAAAGTCCCATAAAATATCACTCTATGCTGATGACTTACTTTTATATATTTCTAATCCTCAAAAATCCATCTCTGCTGTTTTAGAGTTATTAGCACAATTTAGTTTCTTTTCAGGTTATAAATTAAATCTTAGTAAGAGTGAACTTTTCCCGATTAATAAACAACTTCCCTTATATCATAACGTTCCGTTTAAATTGATTAATAATTATTTTTCATATCTTGGGATTAAAATTACTTGTAAACACAAAGATTTATTTAAGATTAACTTTTTACCCTTAATTGACCATATTATTCAACTTTCATCTAAATGGTTTCCTTTATATTTAACTTTGATTGGTCATATTAATGCAGTTAAGATGTTTTTTCTGCCAAAATTTTTATATATATTTCAGGCATTACCGATTTTTGTTCCAAAATCTTTTTTTGATAAAGTTGACTCAAAAATTTCTTCATTTATTTGGCAAAATAAAAACCCGAGACTGGGTAAAATACATTTACAGAAAGCTAAGAGAGATGGAGGTTTAGCATTACCTAACTTTAGATTCTATTATTGGGCAATTAATATTCGACATATGAAATTTTGGTTACTTGACCAGGATATACTATCCATTCCTAAATGGGTAGCATTGGAATTACAATCTGTTTAGGGCTATACACTTGGCTCTATTTTAGGTTCCTGTCTTCCTTTTGATTTGAAACGCCTCAAACAGGTATCTAACCCGATAGTTAAATATACCTTACGTATTTGGTTTCAATTCAGAAAATTTTTTGATCTTAACCAATTTGGGCTAGCGATTCCTATTTTAGGTAACATATTTTTTCCTCCCTCTTTTACGGATCGTGCTTTTCAAATTTGGAAGACTAAGGGTATTTCACGGTTTTTAGATTTATTTTTAGATGGTTCCCTTATGTCTTTTGAACAATTATCTAATAAATGTAATTTATCAAGAATACATTTTTTTAGATATCTACAAGTTAGAAATTTCCTAAGTACTATACTTTCTTCCTTTCCAATGCTTCCTCCTACATACATTTTAAATACTATAATTAACCTTAATCCATGTCAGAAAGGTGCATCAGCTATGATTTATAATATTATTATGAAACTTAGGAAAGCTCCATTTGATAAGATTAGGGTAGATTGGGAACAGGAATTGGGGTCTATCATTTCCGTGGATGATTGGGGGCAGATTTTACAATTAGTCAATACTTCCTCTGTCTGTGCTAAACATTCCCTAATTCAATTTAAAGTTGTTCATAGAGCACATATGTCCAAAGATAAATTAGTTCGCTTTTATTCTCATATTAATCCTTTTTGTGATAGATGTCCGGGGCGGATAGCCTCTTTAACTCATGTTTTGGTCTTGTCCTACTCTGGAAACTTTTTGGAGAGACATTTTTAATATTATCTCAAAGGTATTGAATATAGATATCTCTCCTCACCCTATTACTGCTATCTTTGGACAACCTAAAATTTCCAGTAATCTTTCTCTTTCAGCCCGTAGAATGATTGCATTTCTTACTTTAATGGCGAAAAGATGTATCTTACATTGGAAAGAGCTTAATGTTCCAACCACCTTTTTTTGGTTTTCTCAGACGATATTATGCTTGAATTTGGAGAAAATTAGAAGCAATCTTTATGATTCCTCACTTAAATTTGAACAGACCTGGAGATCTTTTATTCAATATTTTCATTTAATGTAATTTTTTTTCTTCTCTTTTTTGCTCCATATTTATATACCCTTTTTGTTTTTTTTCACTGTTTTTAATGGAGGTCGGGTTTGAGGACGTGATTTTGAGTTCTTTAACTCTACTTGGTTCCAAGTTAGCCCATTTGCTTTGCTTTGCTTTTAGTTTAGTTGCACGGTGGTTTTTTTGGGGGTTTTTTTTTTTTCCTTTTTTCTATTGACATATATATATATAAAAATTAGTATACTATTATGTTACCTTAGTATGTTATATTTAAATTACATTGTTTGTATCACTTTTTCTTTTTGTATTAATATCTCCTGTAATTTTATTATATTCTAACAGTGTATTAGTGCCTATATGGCTTACCTTTTTGTATACTTATTCAATAAAAAGATTTAAAAAGAAAGAAAGAAAGAAAGAAAAGTGATTTCTAGTGTGCTGAGAGCTGGATCTGTGGCATTCAAGACTGGTGATCCAGAACTATAGAAGAAGACTAGGTTCAACCTACGGAAGGCTATTATGAGGGTGAGAAAGCTAATTCTGATTGAGGTTAACGAGCGTATCGGATGCACATCACCTCTGGCAGGGTTTGCAGGCCATTGCTTCTGACAAAGCACAACCTAACATCATGAATGGCCGTGATGCTTCACTCCCAGGTGAGCTCAATACCTTCTATGCACGCTTTGAAAAGGAGAATAAAACTACACCTGTGTGAATCCCTGCAGCATCGAGTGACCCTGTGATCTCTTTTGGAGGCCGACAACAGAACATCTTCCAAGCGGGTGAACTCTTGCAAGGTGCAATTCCTGAGTGTGTACCTGGTAGGTTATTGAAAACTTGTGCCAACCAACTGGTTGGTGTGTTCAAGGATATCTTTAATCTCTTGCTGTTGCAATCAGGGTTTCCTTCCTGCTTCAGTTATGCAACAATCATACCAATGCACAAGAAGAGCAGGGTAAACCGCATCAATGATTGTCACCCAGTGACACTCACATCTATTGTGATGAAGTGTTTTGAGAGGTTGGTCATGGCTAGAATCAACTCCTGCCTAAGCAAGAGCCTGGACCTGCAGTAACTTGCCTGTCACCACAATAGGTCTTCAGCGGATGCAATCTCACTGGTTCTCCGCTCGTCCTTGGATCATATGGACAATAGCAATACAAATGTCAGGCTGCTGTTTCTTGTCTACTGCTCAGCGTTCAACATAATCACACCCTCGGTTCTAATCAACAAGCTCCAAAACTTGGGTCTCTGCACCTCCCTCTGCAACTGGATCCTTGACTGCATCACCAGGAGACCATAGTCTATGTGGATGTGAAATAACAACTTCCGTTCGCTGACAGTCGATACTGATGTACTCCTCTACTCTCTCTCCAGCCATGATTGTGTGGCTAGGCACAGCTCAAAGACCATCTCTAAATTTGCCAATGACACAACTATTGTTGGCTGAATAGTGATGAGGAGGTGTACAGGAGTGAGATAGATTTGCTCGTTGAGTGGTGTCACAGCAACAATCTTGCACTCAATGTCAGTAAGACCAAGGAATTAGTTGTGGACTGCAGGAAAAGGAAAGTGAGCAAACACACACCAGTCCTCATCGAGGGATCAGAAGTGGAAAGGGTGAGCAATTTCAGCTTCCTGAGTGTCAGCATCCCTTACGAACTATCCTGGGCACGACATATTGATGCAATTACAAAGAAGGCAGGACAGTGACTATATTTCATTCAGGGTTTGAGGAGAATAGGTACGTCACCAAAGTTAGTTGCAAATTTCTACAGATGTACTGTCGGGGGCATTCTGACTGGTTGCATCACTGTTTGGCGTGGAGGGGCAAGTGCACAGGATTGGAAACAACTGCAGAAGGTTGTAAATTCATACAGTTCCATCATGGGCACTTGCCTCCCCAGCATCCAGGACACCTTCAAAAGGTGAAGCATCCAAAAGAAGACCCCCATCACCCAGTAAGTGCCCTCTACTTAAGGTACAAAAGCCTGAAAGCACACTCTCAGCATATCAGGAACAACTTCTCCTCTACCATCAGATTTCTGAATGGACAATGAATCCATGAACACTACCTCACTTTTTTTTCTTCTTTTTTTGTAATAATTATTTAAATTATTTTCTTCTTAGTATATACTTATTGTAATTTATAGTTTTTTAATTATTATGCACTGAAATAAACTGTTGCTGCAAGGCAACAAATTTTACAACATACCCCAATAATATTAAATTTGATTCTGATCCACATTTTGCAGTTTCTCTGGTAAAGCTAGTAAATAATGTCGACACAAGAGACTACAGATTCCGGAATCTGGATTAAAATAAAATAAGCTGCTGGAGGAATTCAATGGGTCAAACAGCATCTGCAGATGCAAAGAAGTAATCAACATTTTGGGTTGAGAAACTAAATTAGGACCCAAGCAAATACTTCTCAACCCACTAATTTTCTCCAGCAGTTTGTTTCCTGTAGGTAAATAATGCACATTGTTGTGGATTTGATCTTGTATATTTTGTTTGGCTCAGCTGGAGTGATATTTTATACACCATTCATATTATTTTTTAAAAGTAGATTATTTGCATTTTTCAGAGAAACAATTAGAAATGATGGAGTATATGTTGAGAGGCCACTGGTATTTCCCAAAGTTAAAGAAGAACATCTGAATCAGCATTTTAATTGTGTTTTGCATACATCAGTTAACAAGATGATAGGATCTATTTTTCTCCAGGAGAAAGGTACTGTCCAAATGTTTTAAATATCTGCTAACACAATTGGCCTGGGCGGGAAACAGCTCAGACACTGAAAAATTGGTCAGCTGCTAACTCAGTTGTTGCTCGTGTTTCCCCACAGTGGGGAAAAAGAACCATGGGGAATGATTTTTGCTGCCCATCCCAATCTCTTAAATTGACCCTCATGGGTGTTCCTGCTCATTCCAAATCTAAAATGCAGTCGGAAACCATTGGCCTCATCAAACCTTAAATACATTTGTAAATTGTAGGAGCCCACTGGGATTAGATTGGTGGATTAGAAATTTTGGCATTCTAGGAGAGTAGATAGTACTGCCCTTTCAAAAACTTTGGCAAAATCTCTCCATCTCTGGAGACAAACTGTTGACCGACATCTTTTATAAACCTACCCATTCCCATGGCTATGTTGACTAGTCCCGTCATTACTATCACATCTGTTCCCAGGATGAGACTTTCCTTTCCAGGACCTCAGAGATGTTCTCTTTCTTCATAGAATGTGGTTTCCTTTCCTCCACCATTGATGCTGCCCTCACTCTTATCTCCTCCATTTCCCAGACATTCATGCTCACTGCATTTTCCTGCTGCCTTAAGAGTTGTCAAGTTTCTCTTGGCCTTTCCTACCATCCTATGAGCTTCTGCATCCAACCTACCATTCTCCACAATTTATACCATCTCCAAAGGGATCCTACCACCAAACACATCTTTCCCTCCACCCCTCACTCCTTGCTTTCCACGGGGATCAATCCCTCTGTGATTCCCTTGTCCATTCATCCCTTCACATTAATCTCCCACCCAGCACTTATCCCTGCAAGCCGCCAAGGTGCTGCACCTGCCCATTTACCTCCTCCGTCACCTCCATTCAGGGACCCAAACAATCCCTCCAGGTGAGGCAACACTTCTGTGAATCTGCTGGGGTCGCCTATTGCATCTGGTGCTCCCAATGCATCCTCCTCTACATTGGTGAGACCTGTCATAAATTGGAGGACCACTTCATCAAGCACCTGCCCTCCATTTGCCTGAAGTAGAACTTCCAGTAATACAAAATTCCCTCCCCCTCCCCTCTTTTTCTGTTCCCCACTATAACTTCTTACTCTTCTCACCTACCTGTCATCTCTCATCATCTCCCCCTGGTGTCCCTCCTCCCCTTTCCCCTATGGCCCACTCTGCTGTACTATCAGATTCCTTCCTCTCCAGACCTTGACCTTTCCTACCTGCCTGGTTTCACCAATCACCTTCTAGCTATCCTCCTTTCCCAGCCCCCACCTTTTTATTCTGGCATCTTTTCCCTTCCTTTCCGGTCCTGAAGAAGGGTCTCAGACTGAAATGTTGACTGCTTGTTCATTTCCATGGATGGTATTTTAAAATTTATACCTTGTCTTCTGACACCATTAGAAATGAATTTGTAAAGACTGATATTACAATAAACTATTAGTTAAAATACTTTTTTCCTCATAGGCAAAAGTGCTGTGCCTCCATCTGTTGGATTATTATTTTCTGCTATTGTTGTGCTTTTCATTCTGGCATGCGTTTGTGCATATTTCAAAGTACAAATTGCCCTTTGCTTCAGGGATCTCACTGGAAGAGATGAAACTTGTGGAGGTAAGAACATGAGAAAATTCTGAATATTTATAAAACCTCACTATTCTTTGATTTAAAGTTGTAATTGTACATATTGTAGCAGCTTCATTGATCATAAATTCATTGTGAGCTTCCAAGCATATGTAAGGTACAATGAAAGGATGTTTCTTTCCTCTCCAGGTTTCCTCCCAAGTTTCAAATCACCTTTATTTTGATATATCTATTCAGTTTTATGTTGCCATAAAATAAAATTACCAAAGAACGTCTCAGAGACTGCAGCAACTCAACGGTCAAATTCATCAATACATATCCTCAGAATGTGAGGGCATGGGCAGCAAATACAGCCATCACTCTGTACTTTGTATTCTCATTAGTGTCTTTGTTGCCATGGTATCTGTCACTGCATTTTGCCATAGAGTAGATCTAAAACAACTCTCACATAAATGTAAGTGCTAATTACTGGCAACTGAGGAACATTTAATGCTTGAATTACACTTCCCAAGATTGAATGCATTCAATGTTAAGCATCCCCAGAAACTGTTAACGAGGTGATCTCACTGTACAGTGTTTCAACATTCAGAACTTCTCAGCCATTTTTCTACAATAACTTCTTGGACTAAGGCCATACTCAATCTATTTGATAGAACTAGAGAATTCTCTACCCAGGTAGGTCAACCAGCATTTATGGGCCACTTTCTAATCCCAGTCAGTCTGTAATGGGAATCGAGTCCATCATCCCTGATTCAGAGGTGGAATTGCAAACACAATCTTAAATACTCACCACTTGTAAACAAATAGCAATTATGACACTGATTCAGAACAAGCTGAGATTGTAAATGTCATTGGTAGATTATTCCTTGCTGCCCATTATGCCACTGGTGTTTAGAGTGCCAATGAAGGTCCTCCCTCTCTGGCAGTGTTCAGGGCTTCGGTCATCGTGCCAGTAGCTTCCTCTCAGGGACTGGCAATCAATCAAGTCCCAGCTGTAGATTCAGGAATCCCATCACACACAGACATAGAAGGAACAGTTTTATTTGACCAGTAAGGGTCATTAGCCCTGAGCTCAGCCTCTGAAACTGGAAAACCTGTGGACCGCTTTTAGTCTGGCCTCTACTCATTGACTTGTTTGGCATGGGTGATCCTACTAAGAGCTAAAGCATAAAGCCCTGACTCCAGCCAGCATTGTTCTCCAGGTCATTGAGGCTTTCAAGCCTCCAAACCACAACAAGGTTGAGATCATCTTGGTGGACTGCTAGATTATGTTCACCATAAAATTCTTAGTATAATCTTTACAGGAAGACATATGAATTATTTGGGTTGCAATTTAGAAATTTGATATAGTGTAAAGATGGTATTATTTCTTGCCCATTGGAACTTTTTTGTTATTTTTTTCCAGAAATGCACATGGAATTTCAATAGGTATCATGGTCTTCTGCAAAGCATGCTAAATATAATATTTTATAAAATGCTACATGGCTTTATATAAGAGTGCAAGTGTTAAATTTTGTTCAATATGAAAATCAAACTCAGTACCTTCTGTTTAAATCTCAGATAACAAAGAATATGATGCATATGTATTGCTCCTTAAAAATGATGATACCCTCCTTAATACTCATGAAGAACAAGAATTTGCTTTTAAGTTGTTGCCTGCAATTCTGGAAGAAAAATTTGGTTATCGTTTATGCATATTTGAACGTGATGTTGTGCCAGGAGTGGGTAAGCGTAATTCATTTTTCATCCAACGTTTATTTACCAATAGTAACACGGAGTATGGTTTTGTTCTATTTTGGGTATTATTTACACATTATGTATTGAGATCCAGTGTGGAATAGGCCCTTCCAGCCCTTCAAGCCGCACTGCCCAGCATTTAATCTGAGCCTAATCACGGGGCAATTTACAATGATCAATTAACCTACCAACCGACTGTGGGAGGAAACCAGGGTACCTGGAGGAAACCCACAGGTCACGGGGAGAATGTACACACTCCTTACAGGCAGTGACAGGAATTGTGCCCGGGTCATTTGTATTGTAAAGTGTTGTGCTAACCACTGCGCTTTGTATTTAGAAATTTTGAAAAGCTTGTTTAATAACAGTGCAGCAAAAAAGTAAACAGGTAAACATTATCTTTTCTCAAAACTACTGGCCAGAATACATATCAGTGGACTTCTTTTCACTTTGCTGGTGACACTGAGTCCATATCACTGTAACTTACACACTGGCTAGCAGAGTGTTGATGCTCACCAGCACCCGTGTTGAATGGGACAAATAGTGAAAATTAGGTTCATTACTACTGAAATTATGTAAAGTGGCTGACGGCAGTAGCAGATCCAATTTTTAAATAAACATTTTCTATTTTTACACCTTTGTCTTTATTCCACTTGAATACTGTTCATGGCAAATTACTGCTGTTGGATGAAATAATAGACTATAATTATCAATTAACTGGCTCTACAGAACAGCTAAGAACTTTTGGTTTAGGTTTTAATGCCTGGAATGTTAGGAATTCTTTCCTTCGTGATGTATTTTAATAATGAAATGTTTATTTTGTTTCAAAGCATCTGCAGAAAGTATTATTTTCTACATTAACAAATGTCGAAGATTAATTATAATCCTCAGCAAAGAATATGTGGATGATCATTTCAGCTCCACATATGAATTGATGACTGGGCTGCATCAGGTATTGGTTGAAAGAAAAATAAAACCAATACTAATTCAATTAAAGCCTATAAACAACACTAAGTCACTCCCAGAGTCACTTCAGCTTCTTCTGAAATCAAAAGGAACTGTAAAATGGGGAGAAGGCAAACATTCATATTTCTGGAAGAAGCTACGATATTTGATGCCAGCGAAAAGTCGTCAGGTTCACACTGGAAATCAATAATTGATGGTGTCGAAAATCAAAGTTCTACTTGTACATGCTGCTATTTTATTCCTCGCACTTTTACATCAATCTGCACTTGGAAGGATTTGACCAAAATACGTCTCAGGAGCAGTACAAGTAGCTGTACCAAAGCGGCATTTAGAAAAAAGGTGGTATAAAGTAAACACCGGACCAAAATTACCTGAGTTATTTGTACATGCATTTATGTGAATTAAATTTATCTATTTTTGTATCCAGATGAGAATCTCTGAGAAGTTTAGTAATGCTTAATAGAGGAGTTTTTTTAAAATGGTGGATATATACAAGAAGACTCATGATTATGTTTCAGTTGATAGTTAAAGATTAGTTATGCTGTGTGACAAGCCCCTTTTTATTATCACTGTAAGTTAGAGGATAGCTATCTCTACTATGCATACAAGGTTTACACCGTGCAGGATTGAATCACTACAAGTTGCACTGAAGTTCAATGTAAAGAGTAACAACAAACCTGAATATCTTATTCTGTGATAATTTATCTTTATTAGAGCTGAGAGATGATAGTGACCTAATGCTGGTACTACATCCTTCAATAGCTGCTCTCCTTATACACTGGTAGAGGAAAAAGAAGAGGATCAGTCAGGGTCTGCAAATTCCACTCTCCCAAGCAATGATATTGCACCACTGTTGAAGAATGTGTGTATAGAATCAAATTCTCAGTCTCATGAAGACTCACCAACCCTAGCAGACATCATTGTCAATTCTGAAGAACTGCTGTTAACAATGCATTGTTTGAGTAGACAAACCACCAAAGATCCAGTGATGTCTTATGCTGACTGACAGTTTACCTCTTCCCGCCTCTCCCTGTGTCTTTAGTTTTTTAAGGCCAGAGTCTACCAGCTACTATCATGTCTCCCCAGTTTTCCCTTAGTTCACCTGATAAAGTTTCTGCTATACACCCCTTCTCAGTGCTTGCTAGGTAATTCTGTTGAATTTCTTTATTTTCCTGTAAGTGCCTGCAGGAAAATGAATTTCAAGGTAGTATATGGTTATGTTACTATGACCTTGATATGCACAAATATTAATTTATACTTTGTATTCAGTTTTTATATAAAAGCTAAGTCTTTCTGCTGCATTTTGCTTTTGAATGTTATACATATTGATGATGATGATGAAGATGGCTGGATCTTCACTTGGGACCGCTACTTTTCACATTGTTTGTCAATGATTTACATAATGGGAAAGTTTGCAGATGATACAAAGATAGGTGGAGGGGTAACTAGTCTGGAGGAAGCAATGCAATTGCAACAGGACTTTGACAAATTGGAAGAATGATCAAAAAAGTGGGAGATGAAATACAGAGATGGGAAATGTATGATAATGCACTTTGGTAAAAGGAACTACAGTGTGGTCTGTTATCTAAATCAGGGGAAGGTTCAAACATCAGAGGTGCAGAGGGAATAAGGAGTCCTCATGCAAGATTCCCATAGAACCACAGAACCATAGAACACTACAGCACAGAAAACCGGCCATTCGGCCTTCTAATCTGTGCTGAAACATTATTCCGCTAGTCCAATTGACCTACATCCAGCCCATAACCCTCCAGACCTTTCCCATCCATGTTCATACCCAATTTATTTTTAAAACTTCAGAGTGAGCCCACATTTACCATGTCAGATGGCAGCTTGTTCCACATTCCCACCATGCTCTGAGTGAAGAAGTTCCCCCTAAACCTTTCCCCTTTCACCCTAAAGCCATGTCCTCTCATATTTATCTTCTTAATCTAAGTGGAAAGAGCCTATTCACATTTACTCTGTCTATCCCCTCATAATTTTGTAAACCTCGATCAAATCTCCCTTCGTTCTTCTACGCTCCAAGGAATAAAGTCCTAACCTGTTCAACCTTTCCCTGTAACTCAACTCCTGAAGACCCGGCAACATCCTAGTAAATCTTCTCTGCACTCTTTCAATCTTACTGATATTCTTCCTATAGTTAGGTGACCAGAACTGAACACAATACTCCAAATTTGGCCTCACCAATGTCTTATACAACTCCCCATAACATCCCAACTCCTATACTCAATACTTTGATTTATGAATGCCAGGATGCCAAAAGCCTTCTTTACAACTCTGTCTACCTGTGATGCCACTTTTAGGGAATTATGTATCTGAACTCCCAGATCTCTTTTTTCCTTCGCACTCCTCAGTGTCCTACCATTTACTGTGTATGTCCTACCTTGATTTGTCCTTACAAAATGCAACACCTCACACTTGTCTGCATTAAATTCCATCTGCCATTTTCTGGCCCATTTTTCCAGTTAGTCCAGATCCCTCTGCAAGCTTTGAAAGACTTCCTCGCTATTCACAACGCCTCCAATCTTAATGTCATCAGCAAACTTGCTGATCCAATTTACCACGTTATTATCTAGATCATTGATATAGACAACAAACAACAATGGTCCCAGCACAGATCCTTGAGGCACACCACTAGTCACAGGCCTCCAGTCTGATAAGCAATCATCCACTAGCACCCTCTGTCTTCTCCCACACAACCAATTTTGAATCCAGTTTACAACCTCTCCATGGATACCTAGTGTCTGAAGCTTCTGAACTAACCTCTCATGTGGGACCTTGTCAAACGCCTTACTAAATCCATGTAGACAACATCCACAGCCTTTCCTTCGTCTACAATGGTAACCTCCTCAAAAGACTCTACAAGATTCGTTAAACACCATCTACCACGCACAAAGCCATGCTGACTATCCTTAATCAGCTCTTGGCTGTCCAAATACTTGTATATCCGAGCTGTCAGAACACCTTCCAATAATCTACCTACTACTGATGTCAGGCTCACCGGCCTGTAATTACCTGGTTTATTTTTGGAGCATTTTTTAAACAACGGGACAATATGAGCTACCCTCCAATCCTCCGGCACCATACCCGTGGCTAAGGACATTTTAAATATTTCTGCCAGGGCCCCTGCAATTTCTACACTAGTCTCTCTCAAGGTCCGAGGAAATATCATGTCAGGCCCAGGGGATTTACCTACCTTTATTTGCTGTAAGGCAGCAAGCACCTCCTCCTCTTTAATCTCAGAAGGTTAATTTTCAGGTTGAGTCTGTGGTAAAGAAGGCAAATGTAATATTGGCATTCATTTCAAGGGAATTATAATATAAAAGCAAGAAAATAATGCTGACCCTTTATAATACACTAGTAAGGCTGCACTTGGAGTATTGTCAACAGTTTTGGGTCCCATATCTCAGAAAGGATATGTTTCTGGGAATGAAGGGTTTAACATATGAGGAGCATTTGGCTGTTTTGGGCCTGTGTTCACTAGAATTTAGAAGAATGCATGGGGATCTCGTTGAAACTTACCCAATGTTGAAAGGATCTAGATAGGTTGGATGCAGAAAGGATGTGTTCTATAGTGGGGGTATCCAGAACAAGAGGGCATAGCCTCAAATTTGAGGGGTGACCTTTTAGAACAGAGGGAAGCAGGATTTTTTTTAGCCAGAGAGTAGTGAATCTGTGGAATGCTCTGCCACAGACTGCGGTGGAGACCAAGTCTGTGAGTAGAGGTAAGGCAGATGGTTGATCGTTTTCTGATCAGTCAGGGCATCAAAGGATATGGCGAGAAGGCAGGTGTACGGGGTTGAGTGGGATCCGAGATCAGCCATGATGGAATGGTGGGGCAGACTCGATGGGCTGAATGGCCTAATTCTGCTCCTATGTCTTATGGTCTAAGAATTAGCAATGGGAAAAGAGAGCAGGGTGAGAGGGGAGAAATTATTAGAAGTTCAGGCCATCTGGTTGGAGACTACCTAGATGAGGTGTTGTTCCACAAATGTGAGCATGGGCTCATCATTCCAATAGAGGAGTCTATGGACTAACATGCCGGAATGGGAGCGGAAAATCAATTGAATTGGGCAGACACTGGGAGATCCTCCCTTTTTGCAGTGGACGGAGCAAAGGTGGAAAACTAAGCTCTTGAGAAAGACTAGATTCAATGGCCAAGAGATTATTTTAACAGGAAGCTGGACAATGATCAGTAGAGTGTGTGTGTGTTTTTGCATTTTTGCCAGAGTGTGTGTGAGTGTTAAGAGAGAGAGAGCATCAGACACACCCTTGTCATAAAAGAAAAATACAAAACAATCTGTTGGGAAATTTATACCCACACCTGCATAGGCCCTCCAACTGACTCATCAACAGTCAGATTGGCAGAGGTAAGTGGTAAAGAATTTCAAGAATATCAGGATTTCAACACACCGGTTAACACAGATCACTTTTTGCAATTTGCTTGCTTACACGTTGGATTGCCTTTGAGGGTTGCCTGGAGCTGAGTAAGGAGAATTCCAGCTTTTGGTGATAGTTTGAATAGAAACAGCTGAACTAACACTGTAGATTAGGTGATTCATTGCGATCACAAGATTTGCTCGGTAAGATTATATAAAATGATGGTTGTGCAAAATATTCTTTAAAATACCTTAATATTATATTTCACTGATGCCTTTGAGTTGTGAGAGATATTTTTCTGTATATTTTATTTGTCATCTTATTTTATGATCGTACAAAAACTACTTTTTGAGTCAATTAAATTAGAGCACTTAGAGGCTGCATTGCGCTTCAGGAAGTGCCTACATCCCTAGAGCTATGTGGTTGAGTGGCACAACAGCTAAAAGCTAGAATCCTACAAGCCTCCAAGTTGCACAGCCTTGATCAGTAAGGTCTTCAGATGGTTGTCACACATCCTCATATTCGTGGTTCAATGTTCCTTTCTGCTCTTGTTGTTTTTTCCTTTGTGAAGCTCTCAATGCCACATGGGGGCAGTTCAACTCTACCAGAATGATTAGGAAGTTGGCTATTTGACAAATCGTTGTACTGTTGCTGTCTGCAGCCCTATGCTCAAGGAGGAGGCAGACTCCACTCTCCCTGAGAAAGGAACCTTTGTGAGGTTATAGAGATGATTGGGTGCCCTGAATATCTGCAGTTAGATGGGGGTGGGGCATATTAGATTGTATCAAACTCAAAGATAACCACGTAAAAAAAAACTTTTCTGGAAGTCTATAAATTTCTATGATCCCTAGCACTGGACATAATAAGGTCATACCCCTTAGAACTTAAGTGGACATGGGCCTCATTCAAATGTTGTTTGTGAGGATTACCTGTACAGGCATAATTATTGTGTTACTGTTCATGCCTGGTGACCTCCATGTTTAGAAGACCTGAAGAAATTTTTAGATGTGATCTCTGCAGGTATCGAGTGCTTAGTTGTATTGTTCAAAAATTAAGCCTGCTTTTCTGTGTTACAGATAGAAAAAAAATTAGGCTTGTTTTTAAAAATTCTCCCTAAGCCTTACTGGTGCTGCTTTTTGTTTCTACTTTGGTGATAGATGGTCATCACGGGATCTTTTCTTGCATGGTACATGTGTGGTTGTGTGTCATTGCATGGGCTGGTAGTAGTCTGAGCCTGGCTGAAGGCTGCAGGTTCCCTTAGCCACTGGATATAGTCAAGAAAATACAGCTTAATCCACTCCAAGGGAGTTAGAGGCTATTCATTTCTGAGTCAAGTTCCAGGTTGTAACACAGAAAAACTTTCAGATATAAACTGAAGTGATGAATTTTGCTCGGAAATTGGATCATACAGTGCTGAGAAACTAGGCACTTCTTCTCAGGATCCATGTCGGATGTCCTTGTCAGATTCTGCACACATTTGGACAGCTGTCAGATGACACACACAAAGCTACAAAGGGCACAACACTTACTACTTTTGGATACTATGAGAGGACTGCACAGATCACAACTGGACAATGAAGTCATATATTTAGTGCCTGACAGATTTCCCTGACTGGAAAGAGGTGAACTTTGTCCTTCAGCCTGAGAAGATCCTACATCCATCTTGATGGCTTCCCTCTACTGCTGGCACTCTGCCTCAATGGAAAATATGAAATAAATAGCTTATCTTTTTACCTATTTATAGCCCTGAGCTGTGGGGTGTGGTGCATGAGATAGGTAGGGTTAAAGATTTTGAAGGGTGTGAATGGAATATTACCTGGCCTTGCTCCATTATACATGGATTATCCTCCCTGCCAGTTGTCCAATTCACCAGGTATTCAGTGTCCCTCTTAAGAAGTTTGATGTGTTCTCCATGCCTTGTACAGCCTATCTTCTCCATGGCAACAATAATATGGATTGCTGGCTAGGCAGCGAGTGTTATAAAAACCTCCTCTGATTAATGTTTAGTGAAGAGTTGGCAATGACAATAGATTGGGAGTGCAGTCACTGGGACCCAATCAGGGTACAAATTACTGCATCATTGTGTGGAAGCCAAGCACTGTTGCAAACATGTATGTGAGGAGTTCAGGTCCTCCGCCCAAAAAATCTAATTTATAGACAATTATGGGCATATGGGTTATGTGCGTAACATTTTTGTGTATGTCATTTGATGATTTATCTTTTTAATTATATTTGGCTAGGTGGCATCCTTTATGTATTTCACCTTTGAAAATAACTTCACATTAGAGCTTAATCATTGATTGAAAAGTTTTGAATAACTATTGAAAAAATGTACCTAATTTACTTACATTCCTTGCCTTCCTTCATAATCACCTTTCTGCTAAGAAGATAAAGATAAAAAAAAATCACAATGTGATTATCTTCAGGCTTCTGTTGTGTGTTCTAAATGTTCCACTGAAATACCAAACAGGGGAAAGAAGGGAACTGTTGCACTCTGACAATGACACATACCTAGTGGGATGGAGTGACCGCTACTTGCCATGCTAATGATTTCATTATACCCGTCATGTTAGTTATTATTGCTGTTTGTGAACATTAGTGTGGATATGTCATTCTTCTGCTAAAATGACCACCCTACAAAAAAGAAGCAGATATCAAACTAATGGAAATGGACAGAGATATGCTTTGATGGTGCTTGAGACTGTTAAAATAATGTGTCCTTTCTCATCAGTTAGTATATCTCTGTCCATTTCCATTAGTTTGATATCTTCATTGTAATAGATCTTAATGAACAATAGAGTGACTGAGAGATTATGTAGTCTTCATTGCTCCTAATCTATATGTTTTACATTGTTATTCATAAGATAAATGTTATTAAATAAGAGGTTAATTAATGTGTGACATTTTATTAGATTCGTTCTGATTTATATTTACGTTTAGGGATGTCTGTGTATTGATTTTATCTTTTAGGGTGTTGTTGGAATATTGGTTCATTATGTTGTAACTTTTGATCAACAGCATGTTGGCAGATAATTGTTTATTTCATATTTTAAAATATTATATTTTGATTAAGCTATTTGGTATAAATCTTTTCATTTCTGTGTAAATCGTTCCTTTTTACTGCTCATAATTGATTAATTTTCATTAAAAAATCAAGAACTGCTACCAAACTACCTTAACAGGAGGCATCAAAAATGTATTAAACTAATAGAATCAGCTGGAAATTGCTAACTATGTCAAACCTTAAATGGAAGCTCAGTTAATTTTATGATTTGATATAGTTAGAAATAGCAATTGTATTTTTTTCTCTCACTTCTGATATGCTAACCACTAATTTTGTAATTCTAGCCAAACTGAGAATACACATTATTCTGAATGCCAACACATGCTTAGTGGTCTTGGAAGGTGTAGTCTGGGAGGGTAAAGAGGTTTATCAGTTGCAAGGCAATAAATTGGGACAGGCTAGTTGAGGTATCGAGTCAACTCTTGTCCAATTTTTTATCATCATAAACTCTAAGAAAGGTAACAACTTGTCAAGTGAACCAGGTCTGCAGCGTGATAAGCCAGAATAGATGAATTATAAAAGAGTTCCTCTTCTCTTTATCTACCACCTCATGAGCCTCCACATCCAGCATATTATTCTTACATAGAATAACACCGTCAAGAACATCAGACCCCAAATCCCCAGTCCCTCTCTCACACAAAAAGTAAAGTATTGCCCTCCCATCTAATGGCAGCAAGAAAGAAAACACAGTCGCAGGAGACCAATATAAACAGCAGTCCAATAATCACATAAATCTCAGAATTTCAAAATAGCATTGAGGAGAGTGGCTGCACAAACTCAATCCTTCCGTGAAGGGTGACTGCTATACCTGGTTTGAACGCCGCCGACCCAGCTACTGACCAGCATTGCCCCCATGTTCTCCATGAAAAGTGACCGCTGACCTCCTCTGCATTCACCTTGACTCTTTGAAATGGAATCAATCATGGCGTTGTCTCTGGTCTTCTCCACGAGGCAGCTTGTGCAATTGGTCCTCTGGAGGGACAGCAGAGTATTAGAACATTTCATCGAATTCCAAACTACATGTCACAGGCTCTAACAATTTCTGAAAAACAATCAAGATATATACAGAACATACAGCAGATGCAGAGAAAGTGAAATAATTGAAGAGATTGGCTATCTGAAAGATATCGCTCAAGGAATTGTTGTTCACTGGTGCCATCTTGCATGTGCAGGACTTGTGCACATCTATATACATGGTGGGCCAGTGGAACCATTGCCCAAACCTCAAACAGGTCTTCTGTTGACCCAGATGTCCTGCCCAGGGGAGGATATGTGCTAGATATCTGCACATCATTGGAACCAGTAGATGGTTTTCCGGGGAGCCACGTAGAGTATGTTGTTGTCAATAACATATTCATCTGTTTGCAAACAACAGGAATTCTGCAGATGCTGGAAATTCATGCAACACACATCAAAGTTGCTGGTGAACGCAGCAGGCCAGGCAGCATCTGTAGAAAGAGGTGCAGTCGACGTTTCAGGCCGAGACCCTTCGTCAGGACTAACTGAAGGAAGAGTGAGTTAGGGATTTGAAAGTTGGTGGGGGAGGGGGAGATCCAAAATGATAGAAGAAGACAGGAGGGGGAGGGATAGAGCCAAGAGCTGGACAGGTGATAGGCAAAAGGGGATACGAGAGGATCATGGGACAGGAGGTCCGGGAAGAAAGACGGGGGGGGGGGGGGACCCAGAGGATGGGCAAGAGGTATATTCAGAGGGACAGAGGGAGAAAAAGGAGAGTGAGAGAAAGAATGTGTGCATAAAAATAAGTAACAGATGGGGTACGAGGGGGAGGTGGGGCCTTAGCGGAAGTTAGAGAAGTCGATGTTCATGCCATCAGGTTGGAGGCTACCCAGACGGAATATAAGGTGTTGTTCCTCCAACCTGAGTGTGGCTTCATCTTTACAGTAGAGGAAGCCGTGGATAGACATGTCAGAATGGGAATGGGATGTGGAATTAAAATGTGTGGCCACTGGGAGACGTGTGGGGGGGACGAATGGACAAGGGAGTTGCGTCCCCCATCCCTCCCCACTGATCTCCCTCCTGGCACTTATCCGTGTAAGCAGAACAAGTGCTACACCTGCCCTTACACTTCCTCCCTTACCACCATTCAGGGCCCCAGACAGTCCTTCCAGGTGAGGCGACACTTCACCTGTGAGTCGACTGGGGTGATATACTGCGTCCGGTGCTTCTGATGTGGCCTTTTATATATTGGCAAGACCCGACGCAGACTGGGAGACCGCTTTGCTGAACAACTACGCTCTGTCCGCCAGAGAAAGCAGGATCTCCCAGTGGCCACACATTTTAATTCCACATCCCATTCCCATTCTGACATATCTATCCACGGCCTCCTCTACTGTAAAGATGTGTGTTTCATCTGTTTGCAGGCATGATCCCTTTCTGTTTTACCCCCTTACAATATCAAATTGGGGTGGTAGGGACCAGGCAGTTTTTTTGGAGTACACAGTTGTTACTGGGAACCTGGCATGGACCATTAGCGAGGTGTGTGGTGTCACGTATAGGGATGAGTGTTCCTAAGGGTTTAACTAGGCAGTTCTGACCACTTGTTTTTCGAGGGCTCTTCCTACCTCCCTCAAGCAAGCTGGTAAAGCTTCAAGCCCAGCCTTGCCCTGAGCTGGGGCTAACACAGGACAATAAAGCTTAACGGTGCTACCGGATTCAGCTTTTTGCAACAAGTCAGACAACACAGGCAAATCCCTCTCAATGAACATATCTTTTGGCAAGTTGCTAAACACTCCCGCCCTCAAAAGAAAGACCGTATCAATGCCTAGGGTAAAATCTGTGGTCGGATATGACTTAACATCCCCATGCACACAGTGCGCTTGCACACATTTAGAATAGTTAAAATCAGTAGGGGAAACGAACTGTCACTTAATTGAGATCACCACAGTCCCGATGTCCAATATTACCTGAACAGTTTGTCCACTTACTTTCACAAAAAGTTTGTTTTCCTTCATGTACTCACCTTTAGAATGTTCACAGGCCTCCAGCTCTGTTTCTCCTCCCTCTTAGGGAACATAACAGTAGTTTTATAGTTTTAGTTGCTTAAGGGGTCAAAAAGGTGCTTTGTGGCCTGGCTGTTGACCAAAGAAGCAAATTGAATGCTTAGTCTTTCCACTGTCTTTCTCCTGTGTAAACCCAGGTGTAACTTTCGTAGATTCCAGAGTACCCTTACTTAAAGCAGTTGTCCTATGCTTCAATGGCTGGATGAAAACTGGCCAGACCACCCCTCGCTGGGCATTCAGGTACATCTGAGCCTGCTGGGCTGCAGCTAAGCCATTTACAGGTTAATGTTCCTGTACCCATGTATGGATATCTCCTGGCAGGACTTGCAGTAGCTGCTCTAGAAAGATGACCTGTCTTGCTAGAGACCTTGGTCCTTGGTCTGGAGCTCTGGCTTTATCCAGTAGCGATATAATCCCCTCAGGCGGTGGGAGGTCTCCTTTGGTGACTCTCCTTGTGGTGTGGACTGGGCTTGGAACTTCAACCGGTAGGTCTCTTGAGCGATATCAAACTTGGTAAGGAGAGCCTTCTTCAGCTGAAGATACTAGTTGGATGCCTCCTCATCCATCGCAAAGTAGGCCTTGAGTGCTTTCCCTGTCAGTAGTAGGATGAGCCAGCAAGACCACTCTACCTCTGGCCACACCCAAACCCTAGCCAAGCACTCAAAGCGCAGAAAATAGTTTTCCCCACATCCTCTGGCTGGATCGCATTGTTAGATGGGATTTCAGCTCCCAAAACTCCTGAATCAGCTGCTCCTCCTATTTCCGCCGGCCAGTCAGGAACCTATCCAGGAGAGCTGAGACATCTAACATCTGGTATGGTCTTGCTAGGTTATCGGGGGCTTCTGTGCCTTTGGCTCGGCACTTGGGACTGCATACCCACCTTCTTCTGACTGCATGGCGTCCCATTGTTCATCATCACATCCTTCATACTTGGCTGAAAAACGAACTGTTACCTGTGAGCGTAAACCAGTCCTTTTCTTGAACACCTTTATTTTCCTATGGCTTGCCATCCCACTGCTGCCACACAGTGGGTTTAGGTGAGGGTTGTGTGCCCTCATGAAGGTGTGGACTTTAAAAATCAGACGGCAGGCCACCGTGCACAGGTGTTTATTGTATGCCAGAGGCGAAACATGAGACTGAAGTAACACACCTCACCTTACACCTTGCATCAGTCTTCACTGTGGAAGGCTCTAGCAGTGTGCCACTTATTGTAGTGTGTGAAGGAAAAGAAATGAGTGCAGTTACTATTACAAGGGAGTAGCTGCTCAAAAAACTGTAAGACCAAAAGGTAAATATGTCACCCGGACCAGAGGAACTGCACCCTAGGGTTCTGAAAGAGGTAGCATTAGAGATTGTGGATTAATTAGCAATGATCTTTCAAAAATTATTGGACTCTGGCATGGTGCCAGAGGACTGAAAATTGCAAATGTCACTCCACTCTTTAAGAAAGGAGGAATGCAGCATAAAGGAAATTATAGATCAGTTAGCCTGACCTCAGTGGTTGGGAGGATGATGGAGTTAATTGTTAAGGATGAGGTTATGGAGTACTTGGTGACACGGGACAAGCTAGGATAAAGTTAGCATGGTTTCCTTAAAGGAAAATCTTGCCTGGCAAACCTGTCAGAAGTCTTTGAAGAGATCACAAGTGGGATGGATAAAGAGAATGCAGTGGATGTTGTATATTTCAACTTTCAGAAGGCCTTTGACAAGGTGCCTACCAATGTTGCTTACCAAGTTACAAGCCCATGGTATTACAGGAAAGTTACTAACATGGTTAGAGCATTAGCTGATTGGTAGGAGGTGGTGAGTGGGAGTAAAAGGATCCTTGCCTGGTTGGCTGCCAGTAACTAGTGATGCGCCACAGGGGTCGGTGTTGGGACCGCTTCTTTTTATGCTGTATATCAATGATTTCGATGATGATGGAAGAGATAGCTTTGTTTGCAAGTTTGCAGGTGATACGAAGATTGGAGGAGAGGTAGGTAGTGTTGAAGAAACAAGTTGCAGAAGAACTTAGACAGATTAGGAGAATGGACAAGACAGTGGCAACTGAAATACAATGTTGGAAAATGCATGGTTATGCATTTTGGTAGTAGAAATAAGTATGCAGACTATCTTCTAAATGGAGAGAAAATCAAAAGATCTGAGAGGCAAAGGCTCTGGTGAGGCCTCGCCTTGAGTATTGTGAATGGTTTTGGGCTCCTTATCTAAGAAAAGACATGTTGACATTGGAGAGGGTTCAGAGGAGGTTCACAAGGATGATTCTGGAAGAGAAAGGGTTATCATATGAGGAACATTTGATGACTCTGGGCCTGTACTCACTGGAGTTGAGAAGGATGAGGGGAGATCTCATTGAAACCTTTCAAATGTTGAAAGGCTTAGACAGAGTAGATGTGGAAAGGGATGCTTCCCATCATGAGGGAGTCTAGAACAAGAGGGCATGGCCTGAAGACAGAACGGCATCCATTTATAACAGAAATGCAGAGAAATTTCTTCAGCCGGAGGGTAGTGAATTTATGGAATTTATTACCACAGGCATTTGTGGAGGCTAGTTCATTGGGTGTATTTACGGCAGAGATTGATAGGTTCTTGATTGGACACAGCATCAAAGGTTAGGGTGAGAAGGCCGGAAAATGGGGTTGAGGAGGGGAGAAAAAGGATCAGACATGATTGAATGGCAGAGGAGACTCGATGGGCCAAATGGCCTAATTCTTTCTGCTCCTATGTCTTATGGTCTTACGGTCTTATCACCTTCAAGCTATCCTCCTTCTTCCCCCCCCCCCCACCTTTTTATCTGTCATCTTCCTGTTTCCTTTCCAGTCCTGACGAAGGATCTTGGCCCGAACCATCCACTGTTTATTCATCCAACATTTTTTGTGCGTTGCTTTGGATTTCCATCAGCTGCAGATTGTCTTGTGTTTATGAATGATGGAAAATGATGAAGTAGTTCCCCAAGTTCTGACAGGAACTTGGTGGGGAAGGCTGGTTTCAAAAGTATAAGAGAGAATCTGGCAACTGTAGATTGTGGACAGAATCTTGTAGGGAAAATAAAATTTTACAAGTGGGACTCATTTAAAAATGTGTTAGTAAGAGTTCAGGGCCAGCATGTTTCAGTAAAGATGAAAAACTTCAGATGACAAAGCATATTGGTCAGAAATCAAAAAGAAAGCATATAACAAGAAATCGCCTTGGCAGCTAAGTGTGTTCCTTGAAAAATGTTGTTGATGTATGAAAAATGTAAGATTGAAATTTGGAAGGCAAAAAGACAAAGAGGTGTCTTTGGCAAGTAAGATCAAGGAGAATCTTGTGGTGGGTGTTTGGATTGTGCCGGAAGAGGTAATACTGGAGGCAAATACAGAAGAGGCATTTAAGAGGCTCCTAGATAGGCAAATTAATGTGCAGAGGATGGAGGGATATGGATATTAGGCAGCAAAAAGGAATTTGTTGAATTAGTCCCTGACTTACTAATTCAATTAGTTCAGCACAACATCATGGGCTGAAGGGCCTATTTCTGTGCTGTACCGTTCTACGTTCTAAAACCCCAAGACATTCTATAAGTCTGTTATCAGTAAAATGGCAGCTAGCAGAACAGTTGGTCCTCTTAGGGATAAAATATATAATCTACATGTAGAGCCAGGCTATGTGGGCAAGTTCATACTCTTTGTCTGTATAGACCAGGGAGAAGGATGTGGATGATAAAAAAGTTCAGGAAAGGGTATGTTATTCGTCTGAAACATGTCGTTATTGACAAGCTGGGTATGTTGGATATCTTGGACACATGAAGGTGAAAAAATCCCTAGGATCAGTGAGATATAGCCCAAGATGCAATGGGATGCAAGGGAGGAGACTGTGGAAACCCTCAAAGAGACTTCCGTATTTTCCTTAACCATGGGTGAGTCACAATACTGCAGAACAGTTAATGTTTCTCCTTTATTTAAGAAGGATAGCAGGGATACACCAGGTAACTACAGGCCAGTGAGCTTTACAACAGTGGTATGGAAATTAAAGTCAAACGTTGTATAGCATGCAATCAGGCTATGCAGCCCAGCACATCTGATTTGACCAATAGGAAACTATCACTATTCATCTTTTGTCCCAGCACCTGGCCCATTGCCTTATATGTCCAAGTAATTCAAGTGCTAATGTACACATTTCTTAAATATTGTCATTGACTCTTTCCACCACTGTCTCAAGCAGTGCATTCTAGGTGCTCACCATTCCCTGGGTGAAAGGGTCTTCTCAGATCCCCACAAAATCTTGTACCCCTTAACCTTTACCTTTGTCCTCTATCTCTCATACAGGCAAATTTTTCCCACAGTCTACTTTATCTAGACCTCTGATAACCTTACAGAGGTGCTGGAAAGTTTGTGAAACTGTATAATTTTATCTATTTCTGCATTAATATGGCCTAAATTGTGAACAGATCTTCATGTAAGTCCTAAAGCTAGATAAAGAGAACCCAATTAAATAAATAACACAAAAACATTATACTTGTTCATTTATTTATTGTGGAAAAAATATCCTGTATTACGTGTATTTGTTGGAAAAAGTACGTGAACCTCTGGGGTAATGCCTTCTACAAAAGCTATTTGGTGTCAGGTGTTCCAATCAATGAGATGAGACTGGAGGTGTGGATTATAGAAGTGCTCTGCCCTGTAAAAAAAGACACACAAAGTCAGGTTTCTGATAGAGACTGCTCTTCTTGAGCAAGATCTGTTTATGTACACCACGCCTCGATCAAATAACTTTCAGAGGCTCTTCAAAGAATTGTACAGATACATGTAGCTGGAAAATGCTATAAAGGAATTTCTAAACACTTGAATGTTCGTCAGTCCACAGTAAGAAAAGTTGTCTACAAATGGAGGAAACTCAGTACTGTTGCTACTCTTCCTAGGAGTGGGTATCCTGCAAAGATCACACCAAGAGCACAACATGCAATGCTGAAGGAGGTGAAAAAGCACCCAAGGGTAACAGCAAGAGACCTGCAGAAATCTCTAGAACTTGCTAAAGTCGCTGTTCATGTGCCCACTATAAGAAAAACACTGAGTAAGAATGCTGTTCGTGGAAGGGCACCATGGAGGAAATCATTGCTCTTCAAAAAAAAAAGAACAATGCTGTACGTCTCAAGTTTGCAAAAGACCACCTGGATATTCCACGACACCTCTGGGACAATGTTCTGTGCACAGATGAGACAAAAGTTGAACTTTCTGGCAGAAATGCACATTACGGTGTTTGGAGGGAAAAGGGCACTGCACACCAACACCAAATCCTCATCCCAACTGTGAAGCATGGTGGAAGGAGCATCATGGTATGTGGCTGTTTTGCTGTGTCAGGGCCTGGACAGCTTGCAATCGTTGAGGGAGCAATAAATTCAGAATTGTATCAAGACATTTTACATGATAATGACAGGATAGCAGTCTGCCACCTGAAGCTTAATAGAAGTTGAATAATGCAACAAGACAATGATCCAAAATACAAGAGTAAATCAACAAAGAAATAATTTAAGAAGAAGAAAATTCATGTTTTGGATTGGCTGAGTCAAAGTCCTGACCTTAATCCTATAGAAATGCTATGGAAGGACCTGAAGCAAGCAGTTCATGCAAGGAAGCCCACCAACATCCCAAAATTGAGGCAGTTTTATAAGGAGGAATGGTGTAAAATTTCTCCAAGCAGGACTGATCGACAGTTAGCGGAAATGTTTGGTTGAAATTACTGCTGTACAAAGGGTTCACACCAGTTACTGAAAGCAAAGGTTCACATACTTTTCCCAACAAATACATGTAATATTGGATCATTTTTCTCAATAAAGAAATGAATAAAGTGTAATGATTTTTGTGTTAGTTATTTAATTGGGTTCTCTTTATCTGGTTATAGGACATATGTGAAGATCTGATCACATTTTAGGTCATATTTATCTAGAAATAGAAAAAAATCTACAGGTTCACCAACTTCCTAGCTCCACTGTATATACCACAATCATATGTCCCCTTAACCTCTTCTGCATCAGTGAAAGCAGTCCCATTGTCTCCTGTTCCTCCTCATCGCTGACATGCATCCTGGTAAATTTCCTCTCAATCTTCTCCAGTTCTATCAAACCTTTTCTATAGCATCATAAGTCAAAATGCACAGTACTTTAAGATAAGTTCAGATAGGTATATGGATAGTAGGGGTATGGAGTGCTATGCTCCTGCTGCAGATTGATGAGAGTAGGCAGCTTAACTAGTTTGGCATAGACTAAATGGACCGAAGGGCCTGTTTCTGTGCTGTCCTTTTCTCTGACATTGTGATTCTACTCTAGCTGAGGTCTTTATACTGTTTTATAAAGCTGGAGCATAATCTCCTTGTTCATATACTCACTGGCTGAATACTGAAGGCCAACATTCCAGATGCCTATTTAACTACAGTACATTGTCCACGTTGCCATCTTCAAGGATCTTTGAGCTTGTAAACCAAGGTCCGTCCTGTCCTTAAGGTATCATGTATATCTTAGCCACATGAGTACTTCCAAAGACCATCAACTCATGTTCATCACGATCAAACTGTTATTTCTCAGTCCATTTCACCAACATATCAATACCACTCTGTAGCCTATCAACAACTTCACCAACCCTTTGTGTCATCTGCAAACTTATTGATCATGGCTCTGCATCCACACTGATATTGTTTACATACATTCAGTGGTCGTTTTTACACACACCAGCACACCTGCTCATTAATGCAAATATCTAATCAGCCAATCATGTGGCAGCAACGCAATACAAACGCATGCAGGGAACAACTGAGACTGTATATCAGAATGGAGAAGAAATGTGATCTAAGTGACTTTGACTGCGGGATGATTGTTGATGCCAAGTGGGGCAGATTGTGTATCTCAGAAATTGCTGATCTCATCAGATTTTCACACACAAGTCTCTAGGGAATGATGCAAAAAAAAACAAATAATTACTCAGTCAGTGGCATTTCTATTGGTGAAAAAACCTTGTTAATGAGTAAGTTCAGAGGAGAATGGTCAGTCTAGCTCAAACTGACAGGAGGGCGACAATAACTTAGATTACCGCACATTACAGCAGTGATGTGCAGAAGAGCATCCCTGAATGCACAACACGTTGAACCTAAAAGTGGATAGGATACAGCAGCAGAAGACCACAATAGGTTCCACTCCTGTATTTTATAAAGTGGCCTCAGAGTGTATATTGTAGGTAGCAAGGGTTCCAGCATTGATTCCTTAGGGACAGCACTAGTCTCACTGTATCCAGTCACAAAATCAACCCTCTACCATCACCCTCTGTCTCCGATCATCAAGGCAATTTTTTTTTTGGACCAACTTACCAACTTGCCCTGAATCTTATGGGCCCTAGCTTCTTTAACCTATCTCCCATGTAACCTTATGAAATGCTTTATTAAAGACCATGTGAATCAAATCAAGTGGATTTAGACAGTCAGAATTTCTTACCCCAGAGTAGAATTGAATTGAATTGAATTGACTTTATTACTTACATCCTTAATATACATGAGTAAAAACTTTACATTATGTCAAATGTGCAATTTATAATTTATGTACAATAGGACAGTCGATATAACATAGAAATAGAATTGTATCAGCATGAATTAATCAGTCTGATGGCCTGGTGGAAGAAGCTGTTGCAGAGCCTGTTGGTCCTGGCTTTTATCCTGGATGGTAGCAGCTGGAAGAGTTTGTGATTGGGGTGACTCAGGTCCCCAATGATCCTCAGGCCCTTTTTACACATCTGTCTTTGTAAGTGTCCTGAATAGTGGGAAGTTCACATCTATAGATGCACTGGGCTGTCCACACAACTCTCTGCAGAGTCCTGTGATTGAGGGAAGTTCAGTTCCCATACCAGGCAGTGATGCAGCCAGTCATGATGCTCTCAACTGCGCCCCTGTAGAAAGTTCTTAGGATTTGTGGGCCCATACCAAACTTCTTAACTGTCTGAGGTATAAGAGGTCCTGTTGTACTTTTTTCACCACACAGCCAGTATATACAGACCACATGAGATCCTCCGTGATGTGTATGCCGAGGAACTTAAAAGTTGTTCACCCTCTCAACCCCACGTCCATAGATGTCAAATATCAAATACTGGAGGACATGCACTTAAGATGAGAGGGAGAAAGTTTAAAATAGTTGTGTGGGGCCGGTTTTTGTTCATGAGATAGGTCGGAGACGAGGTCAGTGGTGGAAGTAGATACTGATGGTAGTGCTGAAGAGGATTTCAGACACGTGTATATTCAGAAAACAGAAGGATAGAGATCATGTGCAAGCAGAAAAGATTTTCTTTAATTTGGCATTAAGTTCAGCATTGACATTGTGCACTGAAGTGCACTTTCTGTGCTGTACTGTTCAGAATTATATTTTTTGTGATCAGAACTGCATTGATAACTTCATGCTAGCTACACTGATGCTCTTTATATGGATTTTAGCAAGGCATTTAACAAGTTTCCATGTGAAGATTAAGGTACATGGAACCACAGTCATCGAGCTAACCAGATCTAAAATGGACTCAGTGAAAGGAGATAGACTGTAAAGGGGAAGACTGTTTTTCAAATTGGTAGTCTATGGCCAGTGCTGTACTGCAGGGATCAGTGCAGGTACCTTTGTTGTTTGTGATATATATTAATGAGATGATTGTGAGACTACAAAGTACCCATGACATCTTTAGGGAGCGGTGTCTCAGAAAGGCAGTGTCCATTATTAAGGACCTCCAGCACCCAGGGCATTCCCTTTTCTCACTATTACCATCAGGTAGGAGGTACAGAAGCATGAAGGCGCACACTCAGCGATTCAGGAACAGCTTCTTCCCCTCTGCCATCTGATTCCTAAATGGACATTGAACCCTTGGACACTACCTCACTTTTTAAAATATACAGTATTTCTGTTTTTTGCATGTTTTTTAATCCATTCAATATACGTATACTGTAGATGATTTATTTATTTATTTCTCTTCCGTATTAAGTATTGCACTGAACTGCTGTTGCTAAGTTAACAAATTTCATGTCACATGCCAGTGATAATAAACCTGATTCTGAGTATAGTCAGTAGGATTACTAAGCTTGCAGATGACAGGAAGTTGTGGTGTTGTGGATAGTGAGATAGGGTCTCAAGGCTACAGCAAGAATTTAGAAAATTGGAGCGAGCATCAGCAGAATTTAATCCCAACATGTATAAGGTGATGTAATTTGGGAAGTTAGTATGAGCAGGGCGTAGAGGGTAAAAGGTGGGACACTCACAAATATTGATAACAGGCCTAGGTTTTCAAGTCCATAGTTCTGGGAAAGAGGTAACATCGGTAGATAGTTCTGGGAAAGACTAGATGTCTGGGCTCATTTTCCTTGGAGCCAAGGAGACTGAAGTGTGACATTATAGAGGTATATAAAACTATGAGAGACCTACTATAGATAGGGTAGATTGTCAGAAAAATGGTCCTGTTGTTGAGGGATCATAAATGGAAGGACATGGATTTAATATGAATGGAGGGAGTTCTAGAGGGGGATTTATTTTTTCAGAGGATGACTGATATCTGAAACATGGTTCCAGAGGTGGTGATGGAAGCAGACACAATTGCTAATAAGCATTTAGATAGATACTTAAATGGCAGGGTAAGTACATAATGTGTGACAGTGCACATGTTCATGTAAGTAAGCAAAAGGGTCAGTATGGTCTCATTTCTATACTGTACAAATCACATATGAATCTGAAAGAGAGTCGGCAACCAGTCCACTGGCTTGCTCTGACATTTGCCTTATCTGATTGTAATTGCAGTATTTATGACATTGCCGATCAATATCTACTTTGAGAATATTCTATTTTCTTTCAATTCAATTCGAAGAAAAGAGCTACAAAGACATGAAAAAAATCACTTTAACCCTGTTTTAAAAGAACAATTGTTACCAAGCTGGTTTTAAATTTTCACACTGGAGGGGAAATTCTTGATATTCATTCTTTTAAGACTATAAGCATTTTACATGGTTCCATCAAGTCCCCTCCGAGTTCAAAACATGTTTACATATACACCTTGCCTGTCCCTCCTTGCCTCATAAAACAAAACACCCAATGCAGGCATTGGTCTAGTAAACGATCACTGAACTGCTTCCACAATTACACTTTTCCTTAAGTAAGGAGACTAATACTGCACAAAATATTGCATATGTGGTCTCACCAGTGCCTTTTATAACAGAAACATAATATCCTGACTTTGGTATTCAGTTTGCCTTACTGTAGTCATAGCTACATAGAAAAGTACAGCACAGAAACAGGCCCCTTGGCCCATTTAGTCTGTGCCAAACCATTTAAACTGCCTATTTCCATTGACCTGCACCAGGACCATAGCCTCTATAGCCCTACCATCCACGTACCTATCCAAACTACACTTAAGCTTTGAAACTGAGATTGCATGAACAACTTGCTTTTGTAGTTCATTTCTCACTCTCTTGACCCTCTGAGTGAAGAGGTTTCCACTCATGTTCCCCTTAAAATGTTTACCTTTCACCCTTAGCCCATGGCATCCAGTTACAGTCCCAACCAACCTCAGTGGAAAAGCCTGCTTATATTTTACCATATCTATAACCTTCATAGTTTTGTATATTTCTATCAAATCTCCCCTCAATCTTCAATGTGCAAGGAGTCAAATCCTAATCTACTTAACCTTTCTTTATAACTCAAGTCATCCAGCCCGGCAAAATTTTTGTAAATTTTCTCTGCACTCTTTCAACCTTATTTACATCATTCCTGTAGGCAGGTGACCAAAACTGCACACAATATTCCAAATTTGGCCTCACCAATGTCTTATATAACTTCAACATAACATCCCATCTCCTCCATTCAGTACTTTGATTTATGAAGGCCAATATGCCAAAAGCATTCTTTATGACCTTACCTACTTGTTCTGAATTATGGACCTGTATTTCCAGATCCATTTGTTCTACCAGACTCCTCAGTGCCCTACCGTTCATTGTGTCAGACATACCCTGGTTGGTCCTACTGAAGCACAACACCTTATACTTGTCTGCATTGAACTCCATCTGCCATTTTTCAGCCCATTTTTTTCAGCTTTTCCAGATCATGCTGTAAGCCATGATAGCTTTCCTCGCTGTCTACAACACCCCCAATCTTGGTGTCATCTGCAAATTTGCTGATCCAGTTAAACTTATTATCATCCAGATCATTGATATAGATGAAAAACAACAATGTTTCCGGCACTGATCCCTGCAGCACTCCACTAGTCACAGGCCTCCAGTCAGAGAAGCAAACATCTACTACCATCCTCTGGCTTCTCCCACAAAACCAATGTCTCATGCAATTTATTACCTCAGCTTGAATGCCTAGCAATTGAACCTTCTTGACCAACCTCCCATGTGGGACCTTATCAATTGCTTTGCTAACATCTATGAAAACAACATTCACTGCCTTGGGTTCATCAACTTTCCTGGTAACTTCCTTGAAAAACTCAAAAAAGGTTGATTAGACACAATCTGCCACGCACAAAGTCATGCTGACTATCCTTAGTCAGTGTATGTCTATCCAAGTACTTATATATCCTGTCCTTTAGAATACCTTCCAATAACTTTCCCACTACTGATGGGAAACTCACCAGCATATAATTTTCTGGTTTATTTTTAGAGCCTTGCTTAAACAGTGGGACAGCATTGGCTATCCTCCAATCCTCTAGTACCTTACCTGTCACTGAGGATGATTTAAATATCTCTGCTAGGGGCCTGGCAATTTCTGCACTTGCCTCCTGCAGGGTCCGAGGAAGCACTTTGTCAGGTTCTGGGGATTTATTCACCCTAATTTACAAACATTTGTACCTCAGGGCAGCAGACACATCCTCCCCTGTAATCTGTACAGGGTCTATGAAGTTGACATTGCTTTGCCTCACTTCTAAAGGCTCTGTGTCTGTCTCCTGAGTAAATACAGATGCAAAAAATTTAAGGTCTTCCCCATTTCTTTTGTAAAAGATAACATTCCGTTAGGTTTCCTATACTGTACTTGTGCACTAGCATTTTGTAAACCATACAAAATTTGCCATTGAATCAATACTGGGTGGGGTTGTGAATTGAGAGGAGAATGCAATAAATGCTGGAGACACAAGAGACTACAGATACTGGAACCTAGAGTGACAAATAACCCAGCTAGTCAAGCAGTATTTATGGGAGGAAAGGAATTGTTGATGTCTCAGGCCAAAACCCTGCATCAAGACCCTAGTCAACCCATTTCCTTCTTGTCCAACAGTCCTATCTTTGCATAAATAGATGCAGTGCAGTACTGTCTATTTACATTTGACACATCCCCCTCTCTTCTCGCTACTACCGTTGAGCTGGATGTGCAGGAGTCTTGGGTCCTACATTCGGGAGCAGTTGTTGCCCTGCAGCCTTCTGGCTCCTGGAGCAGCTTAACTTCCCTCGGCACTGAACTGCTTCTGCGGCTGTGGACTCTGCAGTCTCATGCAGTACCCAGGATATGGCTCAGGAAGGCCGAGTCCATTATTAAGGACATCCAGCACCCAGGGCATGCCCTTTTCTCACTATTACCATCAGGTATGAGGTACAGAAGCCTGAAGACTCACACTCAGCGATTCAGGCACAGCTTCTTCCACTCTGCCATCTGCTTCCTAAATGGACAATGAACCCGTGAACTACCTCACTTTTTAAAATATATATTAGTTCTGTTTTTTTGCATGATTTTAATCTATTCAATATATGTATACTGTAATTAATTTACTCATTTATTTATTAATTATTATTTTAGTTTTTTCTTCTTCTTCTTCTATATGATGTATTGCATTGAACTGCTGCTGCTAAGTTAACAAATTTCACGACACATGCCGGTGATAATAAACCTGATTCTGATATTCTATTTTTTTATTCTGTTCTGATATTACATTTACTTATTTTTTATTATTATTTGCATGTTTTTTCCTCTTTTGCACATTGAATGTTTGTTAGTCTTCAGTTGTGTTTGTTTTTGTTTGTGCATTCAATTGTGTTCTTTATTTTGTGGGTGCCTATGAGAAGATTCTCAAAGTTAAATGTGGTACACATACTTTGATAATAAACTTACTTTGAACAATGAATCAGTTTAGTAAACATTCTGCTCAAAGGTTGACAATTCCATACCTCCCACAGAACTCTTTGACTCATTGAGTTGGACCTGCAGATTATATGATGAAACAAGAGTTTCAGGGCAACTCAGACAATTTGATTGAGTGATTTAAAAAGTTGGCACATGCAGCATAATGGGGATAAGTGTAGAGTGATCCATTTTGGCAGGTAAAACAGAAAAGCAGAGTGCTATTAAATGGTGATAGATAGGGAAAACGATATAGAAAGGGATCTGGCTATCTTTGTGCACACCTCACTGCAAACAAACATACAGATCCAGGAAGCAGTTAAGAAGATATGTTAGCCCTCTTTCCAACAGGTTTTCAGTCCAGGTGCAGTGATGTCTTCATGCAATTATATCAAAATAATTTGGTTTTACTTGCTGAAGAAATTATCTGCGTGTCACAATGGGAGAGCAATGAATATCCACCTGTGATGACACAAGGAAGAATTGGGTTGACTGAGTCTGTGATTAATAGAATTTAAAGGAATGAGTGGAGATACTATCGAAAGGTACACAATTCTGAGTGGACTCATGTGGCTGGGTGCAGGTAGGATCTTTCCCTGAATCAAGGACAGAAGGGGAATGGATACAGAACTAGGATTATAGCCCTAGGAGGGCATGACAGCATTAGGATGTGATAGCAACTTTGAACAATTATTGTAAATTAGGATGTGGTGAACAAGTTCATGGAGTCACACATCACAGAAACAGGCCCTGCAGTCCAACTTGTCCTTGCCAACCAAGAAATAAGATGTCTATCCAAGCTAATCCCATCTGCCTGAATTTAGCCCATATCCCTCGGAACCTTTTCTATTTCAGTGAGTTAAGTATGTTTCTACATTGTGAAAGACCCACAGGTGAATTGCTTTGCAATAATTGCTGGCTCCTCCTCAGTGTAGGCTATTAACTGGATGCATATCACTTTCTGATTTTCCTCAAGGTGACACTAATAAGTGGAAAATCTTTGCATGCAGTTCCAATGGGAATGATTAAATAATCCTGTTTAGGACTACTACAGTTGAAATCCATAGATGCAGCCATGGGTACATCAGCAAGCAACATCATTTTAAGATTTTTAAAAAATCTATTGATGCTCAAATCTAGTGATATAAGTGAATCCTGGACTGTAAATACAGGTTGTGAGTGCAGTTTCTCTTTTAGAAAATGTGGAGGTGTGTAGGAGGGGTTAGGGCATTAGGTAGGTATATGTTCCATCTCAGGCCAACATCGGACAGGCTCTGGAACAGCTGAGCACCATAATCAGAGGTCACAAAAAAATGCATCCTGTGGTCTTCCCTATCGTTGGGGGGGAATGTCAACTCGGCCAGCTTGAAGACGTCTCTGAACAACCACCATCAACATATCACCTGTAGAACCCAAAGAACAGGTTTGGGCCCCTCATCTTAGAAAAGGTCTCAAAGGAGGTTCACGAAAATGATTCCCAAGTTGAATGACTTGTCATATGAAGAGCGTCTGATGGCTCTGGCCCTGAATTCACCAGAATTCAGAAGAATGTGGAGTGACCTCATTGAAACTTATCAAATAGTGAAAGGCCTTAATAGAGTGAATGTGGAAAGGATGTATTCTAGTCTGGGAGAGTATAAGACCAGAGAACACAGCCTCAGAATAGAGGGGTGTCCTTTTAGAATGGAGATGAGGAAGAGTTTCTTTAACCAGAGAGTGTTGAATCTGTGGAATTCTTTGCCACAGGCAGCTGCGGAGGCCAAGTCTTTACATATATTTAAGGCAGAGGTTGATAGATTCTTGATTGGTCAGGGCATGAAGGGATACGGGGAGAAGGCAGGAGATTGTGCCTGAAAGGCAAACTGGATCAGCCATGATGAAATGGCAGAGCAGACTCGATGGGCCAAATGGCCTAATTATGGTCTTAAGAGCCAACATACTTGACCACTGTTATACCACCATCTAGAACACTTACCATGCTATCCTACACCCACACAATGGAAAGTTTGATCCACCTGGCTGTAGTTCTAGTCCTGCTGTACAGGCAGAGAATATAACCGCTGCACCAGTGCTGAGGTCCAAGAGAAATGGTCGAGGGAAGTGGAGGAGCACTGACAGGACTGCTTTGTATTAGTGGACTGGGCAATATTCAGGGAATCATTTTGAATTTGAGTGAATATGACACAGTTGTCACCAACTTCATCACGACCGGTGTGGATGAGTGTGTGCCTTCAAGAACATACCGGACATACCCAAACCAAAAGCCGTGGATGAACCAAGAGATTCGCGGTTCAGTGAGGGCTAGATCTGTGGTGTTCAAACCAATGATCCAGAGCTATACAAGAAATCCGGGTATGACCTTCGGAATCTATTTTAAGAGCAAGAAAACAATTCTGATTGAAGTTAGAGAAGGAATCACATGCATGTCAGCTCTGAGAGGGTTTGCGGGCAATTACTTCCTACAAAGTGAAAGCTAACATCATGAATGGCTGTGATGCTTCACTCCCAGATGAGCTCAAAGCCTTTTGCGCATGCACTGAAAGGGGGAATAAAACTACACCTGTGCAAACCCCTGCAGCAACTGGTGACCCCGTGATATCTGTCTCAGAGGCTGACACTGGAATGTCTTTCAAGAGGGTGAACCAGGTAATGTATTAAAAACCTGTGCCAACCAGCTGGTAGGAGTATTCTTGGAGATTTTAATCTCTCAATACTCCAGTTGGAGGCTCCCACCTGCTTCCAAATGGTGACAATCATACCAGTGCCCAAGAAGAGCAAAGAATGGCTATCGTCCAGTCACTCTCACATCTGTGATGAAGTGCTTTGAATAGCTGGTCATGGCCAGAATCAACTCCTGCCTTAGCAAAAACCTACACTTGTTGCAACTCATGTATCGCCACAATAGGTCTACAGCAGATGCAATCTCACTGGATTTCCATTTGGCTTTGCATCTTCTGAAAAACAGCAATACCTATGTTCTGCTGTTTATTGATTACAGCTCAACATTCAATGTAATCATGCCCTTATTTGTAATCAACAAGCTCCAAAACCTCAGTCTCTGTACCTCCCTCTGTAACTGGATCCTTGACTTGACTTCCTCACTAGGAGACCACAGTCAGTGCAGATCAGAAATAACATCTCCTCATCGCTGACAATCAAGGATGCATGCTTACCCCTCTGCTCTCTCTACACCTATGACTGCATCTATAGATTTGCAGATTACACAAATATCATTTGCAGAATTTCAGGCCAAGTGGGGTGGAGGCATATAGGAGTGAGATAGATAATCTGGTTGAGTGTATCGCAGCAACAACCTTGCACTCAATGTCAGTAAGATCAAGGAATTGATTGTGGCTGTCAGATATGGGTAGCTTGAGGGTGTATTATTATATGTGCATAATAAAGAACATTAGTTCTCAGTGGGCAAGGCGAGGGGTTCATTCGGAGCCGGAAGTTACGATGGTGACAGGGTTGTGTCTGCACAGGGTTGAGCAGAAGTTCAGTAATAAAGTGTTCTAATATAAACCCATGCCAAGTTTGTCTTTATTACGAACAAACATAACATGGTGTCAGAGAACAGTGTAAGGTCTAAACACGGACAGTAAATGAATATCGTACTTAGAAAGAGACTGCATGAGTACAAAAGATGCTAGCAGCAAGAGAAGTTACAATGGAGAGAAGTGGCCTGTGAGGCGAGAGAGCATGCTGTTCCTGAAGTTCAGCAATCACCAGGTTCACCAAGAAATTCAGGTGAGAGGCCGAAAGTTCCTGTCATGAATAAGCTAAGTCCTGTTGCACCTTTGCAGTTTTCCAGTAATCTAACTGATAACTGGAAACACTTCAAACAGCAATATATATTTACCTGCAAGCAGAGTGGGAGGGGCTGATGAAAAATTGAAAGGCTCAATTTTCCTGCATGTAATTGGCGAAGATGCCCTGGACATTTATAGCAGCTTTTAAATTGATGACACAGCGTTTATGTTGGACACTGATGACAAAATTGGAGGAGTATTTTGTCCCAAGTAAAAACATCAAGTTTGAAGAAATAAGCTTTTTTCCTTTGACCAGAAATTAAGTGTTAGCTTTGACCAATACTTCACTGAGCTTCACAGACTGAGTAAGTCCTGTGAATTTGAAGAGATGAGAAACTCACTAGTTAGAAATAGAATCATTTGCGGAATTCCAGATTACGGACTCAGAGAAAGATTGGTGCATGAAAAGGATGCAAACACAAAATACTCTGCAGATGCTGGGGTCAAAGCAACACTCACAAACACTGGAGGAACTCAGCAAGTCCGGCAGCCTCCATGGAAATGATCAGTCGACGTTTCGGGTCGGAACCCTTCGTCAGGACTGAAGAGGGAAGGGGCAGAGGCCCTATAAAGAAGGTGGGGGGAGGGTGGGAAGGAGAAGGCTGGTAGGTTCCAGGTGAAAAACCAGTAAGGGGAAAGGTAAAGGGATGGGGGAGGGGAAGCAGGGAGGGGATAGGCAAGAAAGGTGAAGAACGAATAGAGGAAAGCACAATGGGTAGTAGAAGGAGGCGGAACCATGAGGGAGGTGATAGGCAGCTGGGGGAGGGGGCAGAAAAAGATGTGATGCTGGAGAAGTCTGTGAATATGTGTACAGCAGCAGAGACCACATGAGCACAGGCTAAAGAGCTGCACAAGACAGACACAACAGTTCATTCTGTGAACACAGAGGAGCAGTATACAAGGTGTTTCCCGCGGTGTCAGCGATGCAAAGAAGGTGGCTCAAATAGCAAATGCAGTAAATGTGGAGGTTGTCACATTCTAAAGATGTGTCCTGCTTACTGAAAGTCCTGCAGTAATTGTGGGAAGAAGAATCATTTTGCCAAGTGCTGTAAAGCTGGGGCTACTGAGAGAAAGTTGCACATGGTTGATGAGGAAGTGGATTCTCTACAAACTGCTAGTGCTGGTATAACAGAATGGGTCATTCCAGTGCCTGTGAATAGACAGTAATTCCATTCAAGCTTGACACTGGAGCCCAAATGAATTTATTATTCATGGGGAATACATTCTCAACGTAAAGAGCAAGATGTACCCAGCTAAGTTTAAAGTGACAGGTGTTTTTACTGGAGTTATGAGCACTCCAGTAAGAGGGGTAGCACCTAAAGTCACAGCTACTGATTGTAGAAATGAGAGTACAGCCAAGTTTAGGTCTGAGCAGATGTGAAAAGCTCAATCCAGTAAAAACAGTTTTCATAATGGCTTCACAGACCAAAGATAACCACACAACACTCATGGAAGAGTACGCAGATGTCTTTGGGGAACTCGGATGCTTACCTGATGAACACAAAATTCATATAGGTGAGACAGTGGCTCCTGATGTCCATTCATGCAGGAAAGTTTAGTTTCTACTTAGAGACAAACTTAAAAAAAACAAGTATGCATGGAATGGATGAATACCATACAGAAAATTGATGAACCAATAAACTGGGTGAGCTCACTAGACATTATGCAAAGGAAAAATGGAGCCCTGCGGATATGTCCAGACCTAAAGGATCTCAAATAAAACCATTGAGAGGGAGCATTTTAAATTGCCACCATGGAAAGAGATCATGTCCTGGACTGCAGCTGCCAAGTGGTTTAGCCAGCTAAGCAGATCCTCTGGGTTCTGGCAGATGAAGCTTGATGAGGCAAGTTCAAGACTGTGTACTTGTAACACAGCATGGGGAGCTATCATTTTCTTCAGCTACCATTTAGGATTCTGTCCTCACCAGAAGTCTACCATTAAAAGCATGCACATGATCTTTGAGGGCATACCTCGTGTCCAGACCATGATGGATGACATCATCATCTGAGGGTTGACCAAAGATGACCATGATACATGATTGAGACAAGTTCTTAGTGTGACATGGAATATCAATTTGAAACAAAATAAAGAGAAATATGAGGTTGTTGTTAAGACACTGATCTTTGTAGATGTCATGTCTCAAGAGGAAATGAAGCCTGACCCAAGAAAGACATCAGCCATTGAAAACATGGAGAGGGCTCTTGGGAATGGTGCCTTACTTGGCTAAGTTCATCCTTTGACTGTCTACTGTGTCAGCACCACTTAGGTCACTCCTTGAGCAGTGGAATGAGTAGATTTGGTCTCACGAGCAAGAGGAGTATTTCCAGACACTGAAAAGAGTCATAACTAGAGAGCCCATGCTGAAGTTTTATGATCCAGAAAGGTGTACTAGAATCTTGGCTGATGTGTCCCAGCGTGGCCTTGGAGCAGTACTATTGCAGCAGCATGATGACACATGGCAACCTGTGGCCTCTGCATCAAGGGCTTTAACAACTGTGGAAGCCATCTATGCATATATAGAGAAAGAGCTTCTCGCCAGAACAAATGCATATGAAACGTTCCATCAGCACATCTACGGACAAGCTTTTGAAGTGGAAACAGACCATAAACCATTGGTCCCAATTATGTCCAAGCCACTGAATGACTGTCCCATGAGGATACAGTGCATATTGCTAAGGGTGCAGAAATATGATGTGAAGAATATCAACATACTTGCAAAATATGTTTGCTGCTGATGCACCATCTTGAGCAGTCGACAAGAAAGTAGAGTGACCAAGAGGTTAATGCAGATATATAGACCTATGTTGACATGATTGTCACCTCCATTCCAGTATTTCCTGATAGAACAGAGAAGGTTAGGAAAGCAGCAGTGACAGATGAAACAATGAAAGAACTCAAAGATTCAATACGGAAAGCAGCTAAGAATGACTGTCAAATATGTGTTCATGATTATCAGGCAAGCAGAGCTAAATTGTCAGCAGTGGAAGATATGGTCTTTGAAGGGAAAAGGTTTGTGATTCCAGAAAAAATGCTTCAGAATGTACACAAAAGGTTCTTGCTGAGGAAAAATATAAGTGTAGAGCTTGTGAAGTGATGTACGGGCCTGGAATGAACCAAGCCAGACCATTGCCTCATGTGAGATATGGCTTGGCCAGAGAGCAGAACTGCTTACATCACACCTTGTACCAAACAGGCTGGAATTCAAAGTTGGAGTGGATGGGAAAGGTCATATTGTTGTAACGGAGTACTTTTCCAATTACCTAGAGGTTGCAACACTGCAATCAACATTCAGCAAAGCGGGCAGCACCTTCCTGAAAGCTGTGCTTATGAGGCACGGAGTTCCACGTGAACTGGTATCAGACCATGGTCCACAACTTTCAAGCTGTGAATTTGAGTCCATTGCCAACATCTGGGGGTTTCAACATATAACTTCAAGCCCACATCACCCAAAACCCTAATGGCCTATCAGAGAGTTCAGTCAAGCACGAAGAAAGTACAAAATGGATGAGAGGATTTCCACAAAACTCTTATGGCCTTTCACCACCCCAAATGCTGATGGGTCGATGTATACACAATAACCTTCCAATGCATGACAGCTTCCTGAAATCATTCTTGTAAACCTTCTCTGGACTCTCTCCAATGCTAGCACATCTCTTCTTAGATAAGCAGCCTAAAACTGCTCTCAATACTCCAAGTGCTGTCTGCCTAATGCCTTATAAAGCCTTACATTCTTGCTCTAAGCTCTAGTCCTCTCAAAATGAATGTCTACATTGCATTCACCGATTCAACCTGCAAGCTAACTTTAAGGGAATTCTGCAAGTCCCTTTGCACCTCAGATTTTTGAATTTTCTCCCCATTTAGAAAATAGTCTATGCTTTTATTCCTTCTACCAAAGTACATGACCATACACTTCCCGACAATGTATTCCATCTACCACTTCTTTGCTCATTTTCCCAATCTGTTCAAGTCCTCTACAGGCTCCCTGCTTCCACAACACTATCTGCCCTTCACCTACAGTTGTATCATCCTCAGTTTTGGTCACAAAGCCATCAATTCCATCATCCTATAATGTGAAAGGAAGTGGTCCCAATAATGACCCCTGTGGAACACTAATCACTGGCAGCCAACCAGAATATCTCCCCTTTATTCCAACTATTTGCCTCTTGCCAGTCTGCCAATCTTTTGGTATCCTCTTTTATATTATCAGCTAGCTTAGCTTCATATTTAAAGATAAGTTAGCCAACTTGGCTTGAAGGACCGAATGACATAATTCTGCTCCCGTGTCTTACATTTTGTCTTTTCTCTCCTTATAGTTTATTAAGATGCCTCTGCTGATTTTTAAAAGCTTCAAAATCCTCTAAATTCACACAATTGTTTTTGCTATATTGTATGCCCTCCCTTTTCCTATTATGCTGTTTTTGACTTTCCTTATCAGCCACAGTTGTGCTATTCCCTCTTTAGAATACTTCTTCATTATGTATATATCTTGTGCCTTCTGAATTGCCCCCAGAAACTTCAGTTTTTGCCATTCTGCCATTATCCCTGATAGTGTCCCTTCTGATCAATCTTAGCCAGCTCCTCTGTCATGCCTCTGTAATTTCCTTTACTCTACTGTGATACTAATAGGCCTGACTTTATCTTCTCATTTGCAAAGTGTAAGGTGAATTTTATCATACAATGATCATTGTCTCCTAAAAGTTCCTTTACCTTAAGCTCCCTAATCAGATCTGGTTTAGTTGGCTTTTACAGTCCTTCCTCACAGTCTCACTGCAAACTGCATCCACTCAAGAACAACATCCAATCCAGCACCCAATCCAGAATTGTCTTTTGCAGAGGGCTCAACCATAAGCTACTCTAAAAAGTCAGCTGTTAGGCATTCTACAAATTCCCTCTCTTGAGATCCAGCAACAACCTGATTTTCCCAATCTACCCACATATTGAAGTTTTCTGTGCCTATTGTAACGTTCTCCTATTTACATACCTTTTCGATTACCATTGTAATTTATTCCCACATCCTGGTTTAACTCCCATCAGGGTCTTTTTACCCTTGTAGTTTCTTTACTATGCTTACAAGGATTCTGCATTTTCTACTTAACCTCTTTCCAAGGATTTGATTTTATTTTTTACAAAATGAGCTACCCCACACCATCTGCCTACCTGCCAATCCTTTCAATACAATGTGTATCCTTGGAGATTAAGCTCCGAACTATGATCATTTTTCAGCCATGACTCAGTGATGCCCACAACATCATACCTGCCAATATCTAACTGCAGTACAAGATCATTTATCTTATTCCGTATACTGAGTACATTGCGATATAACACCTTCAGTCCAGTATTCATCAGCCTTTTTGATTTTGCCCCCATGTTACACTTCAACCCATTCCACTGACTGCAATTTTGCCCTGTCATCACAGTCCTTCCTCAGTCTCACTGCATACTGCATTCACTTGGATGCCAACTGCCCCATCCTCAGCCCTATCACTTTGGTTCCCATCCCCCCCTTCAGGAAAGGATTTTACTCCCTTTAAGTACCACTATTGTGAATCCAAGCGCTGTGCACCATGTAGATCCCTGACATGTTTTCATTCAGTATTATTGTTATTTTACCTAGATTAGTTAGCAAATTCAGTGCACCCTATACATAAGTGGACAATATGATCTGAATAATTGCTTAGTTTGTCTCACAAATCGCACTAGAGCAGACCGATAACATACTCATACCATCACCATGCATTGCTCCACACACTGGTTCTCAACACATGTGGTGGTGCTACATAATCTTCTCTTGCCAGCTATTCAGTGCTTATCAGCAACACAGGAAATAAAAAAGAGGAGGAAGAGAAGAGGAAGTGAGGTTCCCTTATGTCTGTATTACTCATGATCACCCTTTCTAATTGCAATACAAATAAACATAACTCAGTTTCACAGGTTGTTTTTATATTTTCCTTTCTTTAATTACTAATCATTACACCTCCTAATTCTATTGGACAGTAAGCATCCTATTCTGATCTCAGTGTGGGAGGAGGTTACCAGACAGAGAGGGAGATAAATATTACAAAGATACTCAAACCTTTTCTTGAATGAAATACGTTATCCCCCATTGACTCCGGGAATCTCTGACCCATGGCCGTTTGAAGTGGATAAGAGGAATTGGGATGGTATTGAGGGCTTCCAACTCATACCTCCGGATCTCACAGCATTCCAGTGTAAACAGTGGAAGAAGCAGAAGAAGCGCACTGCCTCACAAATCAACCCATTAGGTAGCCTCTTCCCCATCCGTGCAGGAATCCACAATTTCCACATCGGCCTCACCAACCTCCCGAGAACATGGTGCCCCATAGTGGAAAGAAATCATCCTGGATCTCGAGCGACTCACAAAGAAAATTCTGAGGAGGAGAAATACGGTGAGTAGAAAACTGCCGATTCTCGAGTCTTGATCAACACACAAAGCGATGGGCGAAGTCGTCTATGGAGGGCAATGGATAGTCGAAGTCTTGTCGAGACCTTTATCTATCGCAGTGCGGACGAAAGGTCATGACCCGTAAAGGCAACTATATGTTTCCCGCTATTAATGCTGCGTGCTCCGCTGAATTCTTCAAGCACTCTGTGCTAATACCGTGAGTTTAGAAAGTTAGCAAAGATGAGAAAAGAGGAGAAATTCTGTGGATGCTGGAAATCTAAAGCAACACACACAAAACGCTGCAGGAACTCAGCAGGTCAGGCAGCATCAATAGGAACGAAGAAACAGTCGATTTTTTTCGGGTCAAAACAGTTTAGGTCTGGAAAGAAAGGTGCAAATAATGCTTATCTTATCTGACGAGACACCATTAAACAATCGTTAAAGTGAATGTTCTGTGTCCCAAGTCAGAACAAGCATTTACAAGCAAAGAAAAACTTATCTAATTAGGACCCTACCGAGACAACAAAAGGGCGCGATCTTTCCCCTTCACTGACACTTCTAAAGCTAGCTACTTATCACGATTGGGTTGCATTTTCCCCCTCACACTGAACAAACGACAAAGAAAGTACAAAAACTGTGAGAAGACAATGCTCCCACGAATCTTTGCTCGGATTTAAGGTCTGTGCTCGGTGTATCCTGCGCAGTTCATTAAATTCCACGGCGGTAGCTTAGAGTCCAAGAACAGACAAATTCCTGGTATTCCGTTTGAAGAATTTGATAATGTCAGGCATCTCTCCACCCCTCCTTATCTCCGCTTCCTCAATACAAAGCCACGTCCTTCCTTGGTCGCCGCGCCAGAAGCATCGTCCTCGCATCGAGTTCTGTTGTCTGGTAAGTTTTAAAAAAGCAAAAAGAAACTGACAACCTCGCCTGTGATTTTGGGTCGGTTCTCAGAACTGAATTCTCTATTCCCTCCCACCAGTCGAACCTTCTTCCGTCTACTTTAAATGCACGGTTATTGTGATGGTGTGTACGGTTAGTTTTGGTACACAACTGTCTAAGAAAATTACATCACAACTTATCCATTTGTCCAACTGCACCCCATCAATGATTTGCGGGATTCCGGAGTCTTCTTTTTAAATCCCTGCGCACGCTGATTGTAAATACGAGAAATAAATGTGTAGTATTGACACAAACAACAGGAATTCTGCAGATGCTGGAAATTCAAGCAACACACATCAAAGTTGCTGGTGAACGCAGCAGGCCAGGCAGCATCTCTAGGAAGAGATACAGTCGACGTTTCAGGCCGAGACCCTTCGTCAGGACATTTCAGTCTGCTGGGTACCTGTGGAGTGGAGGTGGGATCTCTGAGGACCAAGTTAATCAAATAAATGTGCTAACTAACAACAGCATTTAACTTACCATATATAGGAACCAAAAATAACTCATGCCAGTTTTTCTTTCCCGATGGTTAGGTATCTCACAACTTAACTTATCCATTTGTCCAACTGGATTGGTGGTGATTTCCAGAATTGATTTCACTAGCGAATGATACAACGAGGATCAAGAATCAGAATTATTAACCCATCTACTAATCACCGCCGCATCTACCTTTTGCTCCCATAATAAAAAAGGTAATGGGATTGCATTCCATTATTTTTTTAATGTCCATAAGTAAATGCAGAAATAAATCAGAGCTTTATAATAATGTAATTACATTGTGCTAAGATGATTTAAGTAAAATTGTTTATGCATAATTTTATTTTAATCCTAAATTGAGACATTATTTAAATAGTATAGGTGTTTTAAAATCAAATTCTTTCTAAAGCAAGAGTTTTGTATTTTTCTGCCATACAAATATCTGAAATAATTTCTGTTGTTAAGTATGACTTACATTCATTAGTGATCCAGACAATTCTGCCAAAAAAAGGAGAAAAAAAGGAAATGCTACCTTTAAACTACAGAAAATCTGTGCGGTGTTGATGGAACTTTATTTCCAATGAAGAGTTTGGTGTTTTCCATCAGCTCTTTTGTTTTCAGTGGTTGACATTTGCAGCAATTCTAGACAGATATTTAATTTATTAAAAATTGTAATGATTTGAATGTTCAGTAACAAAACTGCCATTCGATTGTTGTGTGTGTGTGTAATGTGTGAAAAAATAGATGCATATGCGAGAACCATAATGTCAAAAGTATACCGAGAGTAAGTATGAACAGCTCTTAAAATGTGATAAAACCAAACGTGTAAAATATAGGTGTGAAGTCATGGTTAAGTAACCCCAAGCTTACTTTGAAACTTCTGTAAGTTTGCTGGTGTTGCCAAAATATATGTTCAAGGAACAGATATTAGAATAGAATAATTAGTAAAACAATATTTTCCCATATTGACACACCTATTTTAGTGATTTATTGCCTTTGTTAATACAAGCTTAATTCCTGAGTAGGTAAATCATGCTCAAAATATCTTTATGAAGGTTTCTAAATTATTACGTCATAAGTTTGTGATACCTCGTTTTCACAGATATTTTTCTGAAACTTTGCAGGAATAGTTGTTGCTTCTTGAGACATATAATTGACCATACAACCATAAAAGCATAAGACATGGGAGCATAATTAGGCCTTTTTCGAATCTGCTCCACAATTTCATCACAGGTGATTCTATTTTCCTCTCAGCCACAATGTCCTGCCTTCTCCCTGTATCCCTTCATACCTTGACCAACCAGAAATCTTTCAACCTCTGCCTTAGATATGTGTGAGGACTTGGCCCCATGGCTGCCTGTGGCAAAGAATTCCACAGATTCATCATTCTGTAGCTAAAGAAATCCCCCTCATCTCCATTCAAAAGGACACTCCTCTATTCTGAGGCTGTGATCTCTGGTCTTAGACTCTCCCACCATAGGAAATATTCTCTCCACACCCACTCTATCAAGGCCTTTCACCATTCAATAGGTTTCAATGAGGTCAACCCTCATTCTTCTGAATTCTAGTGAGTGCAGGCCCAGAGCCATCAGACACTCTTCATATGACAAGTCATTCAATCCGAGAATCATTTTCATAAACCTCCTTTGAACTGTCTCCAGTGTCAGCACATCCTTTCTAAGGGGCCCAAAACTGCTCACAGTACTCCAAGTGAGGCCTCAGCAGTGCTTTATAAATTCTCAACATTACATCCTTGCTTTTATATTCTAGTCCTCTTGAAATGAATGCTAACATTGCACTTGCCTTTCTCACCACAGACACAACCTGCAAAGCAACCTTTAGGAAAGCCTGCATAAGGATTCCCAAGTCCCTTTGCACCTCAGTTTTTAATTTTCTCTCCGTTTAGAAAATAGACAACCCTTTCATTTCTTCTACCAAAGTGCATGGCCATACACTTCCTGATATTGTATTTCTTCTGCCATTTCTTTGCCCATTCTCCTAATCTGTCCAGGTCCTTCTTAGCCTCAGATCAAAAAGATAAATGCTATCAGGTTGGAGGCTACCCATGTGGAATATAAGGTGTTGTTCCTCCAACCTGAGTGTGGCTTCATCTTTACAGTAGAGGAGGCCGTGGATAGACATATCAGAATGGGAATGGGACATAGAATTAAAATGTGTGGCCACTGGGAGAACCTGCTTTCTCTGGTGGACAGAGCACAGGTGATCGGCGAAATGATCTCCCGGTCTGCGTTGGATTTTGCCAATATATAGAAGGCCACACCGGGAGCACCAGACTCAGTATATCACACCAGCCGACTCACAGGTGAAGTGTCGCCTCACCTGGAAGGACTGTCTGGGGCCCTGAATAGTGGTGAGGGAGGAAGTGTAAGGGCAGGTGTAGCACTTGTTCCGCTTACAAGAGTAAGTGCCAGGAGGGAGATCAGTGGGAAGGGATGGGGAGGACGAGTGGACAAGGGAGTCACGTATGGAGCGATCCCTGTGGAAAGCGGGGGGTGGGGGGGGAGGGAAAGATGTGCTTGATGGTGGGATCCTGTTGGAGGTGGCGGAAGTTACGGAGAATTATATGTTGGACCTAGAAGCTGGTGGAGTGGTAGGTGAGGACAAGGGGAACCCTATCCCCGGTGAGGTGGCGAGAGGATGGGGTGAAAGCAGATGTGCGTGAAATGGGAGAGATGCGTTTGAGAGCAGAGTTGATGGTGGAGGAAGGGAAGCCCCTTTCTTTAAAAATCTCCGACGGGATCCCACCACCAAGCACATCTTTCCCCACCCCGCTCTTTCTGCTTTCTGCTTTCTGCAGGGATTGCTCCCTATGTGACTCCCTTGTCCATTCGTTCCCCCCAATCCTTTCCCACCGGTCTTACTCAGCTGAATGATCTAATTCTCCTCCTATGTTTTGTGGTCTTATGGTGTAATATTCCATTGAATTATGTATCAAGTCAGGTCAACTTTATTATCATGTACATGTACAATGAGGGATAGGTACAATGTAAGTCTTGCTTGCAGCAAAATATTGGACCCATAGAATCAGGCAACATACAGAGCATAAATTATACTTAAATTACACCAGACAGTGAACCAAAAGACATTGAAAAATAAACAGAGGCAGAGACAAATCCATGGTAGTGAAAGAGCTGAGCAGTCCTGTTCCATTGCTGAGGTAGGATTAGGATTGTGCACACAAGAGATTTTCTGATTGATAAATCTATTGGGGTTTTCTACCGTGCTCCTGATATGGCCTTCAGTACATCGGTGAGACCCAATGTGCGTTTGTAGATTGGGGGCCCCTTTGTCGAGCACTTTCACTCCTTCAAAAAAGCAGAATTTCCTGGTGGAGAACCAACTTAATTCCAATCCCCATTTCCATTCTGAATTGTCGGTCAATGGCCTCCTCTTCTGTCATGAAGAGGGCACTCTCAGGTTGGAGGAGCAATGCCTCATATTTCATCTAGGTAGCCTCCAACCAGATGGCGTGAACATTGATCTCTCTAATGCGTTAATTTTTACCCCTTCACCTTCCCCCTTCCCTCTTCCTTCTTCCTCAATTCACGTCTCTGGACCCCCCCACCTTACCTCTTCTCCTCACATGCCTATTACCTTCCCTTGGTGCTTCTCCTTCCCTTTCTCTCATGGTCCACTCTCCTCTCCTATCAGGTTCCTTCTTCTTCAACCCTTTAGCTTTTCCACCTATCATCTCCCAGCTTCTTATTTCATCCCCCCTCCCACACCCACCTGGCTTCACCTATCGCATCCTCCTTCTCCTCCCCTCATTTTCCTATTCTGGCAACGTCTCCCTTCTATTCCAGTCCTGATGAAGGGCCTTGGTCCAAATTTTGCCTGTTTATTGACTTCCATAGATGCTGCCATAGAAATTCTCATAGAATTTCTAGGAGATCCCCCTTCATTCTCCTGAACTTCAGGGAATACTGCCCAAGAGCTGCCAAACATTCCTCATACAGTAACCCTTTCATTCCTGGAATCAATCTCGTGAATCTTCTCTGAACCCTCTCCAATGTCAGTATACCCTTTTTAAAATAAGGAGCCCAAACTGCTCACAATACTCCAAGTGTGGTCACACAAGTGCCTTATAGAGCCTCAACATCACATCCCTGCAATTATATTCTATACCTCTAGTAATAAATGCTAACATTGGATTTGCCTTCTTCACCACCAACTCTACCTGGAGGTTAACCTTTAGGGTATCCTGCACAAGGACTCCCAAGTCACTTTGCATCTCTGCATTTTGAAGTCTTTCCCCATCTAAATCATAGTCTGCCCGTTTACTTCTTCCACAAAAGTACATGACCATACACTTTACGATGTTGTATTTCATTTGCCACTTCTTTGCCCATTCCTCTAAACTATCTAAGTCTCTCTACAGGCTCTTTGCTTCCTCAACACTACCCGCTCCTCCACCTATCTTTGTATCATTGGCAAATTTAGCCACAAGCCCATTAATCCCATAGTCCAAATCATTTACATACATTGGAAAAAGCAGCAATCCCAACACCAATCCCTGTGGAACTCCACTGGTAACTGGCAGTCAGGAGAATGGGATCCCTTTATTCCCACACTCTGTTTTCTGCCGAACAGCCAATGCTCCACCCATTCTAGTAACTCCCCTGTAATTCCATGACCTCTTAACTTGCTAACAGCCTCATGTGCAGCACCTTGTCAAAGGCCTTCTGAAAATCCAAGTACACCACATTTTTGCATCTCCTTTGTCTACCCTGCTTGTAATCTCCTCAAATTTGCACTAGGTTAGTCAGGCAGGATCTTCCTTTTAGGAAACCATGCTGGCTTTGGCCTATCTTGTCATATGCCTCCAGGAACTCGTGTAATTTCATCCCTAAAAATCGATTCCAACAACTTCCCAACCACTGTTGTCAGGCTAACCGGTCTATAGTTTCCTTTCTGCTGCCTCCCATCTTTCTTAAATAGTGGAGTAACATTTACAATTTTCTAGTCATCAAGTACAATGCCAGAATTTATCTATTCTTCAACATTGAATGACATCCATTTAGAATAAAGATGTGGAGAAATTACTTTAGTCAGAGGGTGGTAAATCTGTGGAATGTTGCCACGAGCAGCTGTGGAGGCCAAGTCACTGGGTGCATTTAAGGCAGAGATAGATAGGTTCTTGATTAGCCAGGGCATCAAAGGGTATGGGGAGAAGGCAGGGGAGTGGGGATTACTGGAAGAATTGGATTAGCCCATGATTGAATGGTGGAGCAGACTCAATGGGCTGAATGGCCTACTTCTGCTCCTATATCTTGTGGTCTTATGGTCTTAAATGTTCCATGTATGATAACCCTTTCATTCCCAGAATCATCCTTGTGAACTTCCTTTGAACCCTGTCCAATACCAGCACATCTTTTCTTAGATGAGGGGCCCAAAACTGTTCAGAATCCTCAAGGTGAGGCTTCATCAGTGCTTTATAAAGCCTCAGCATCACATCCCTGCTCTTATATTCTAGACCTTTTGAAATAAATGCTAACATTGCATTTGCCTTCCTCACCACTGACTCTACCTGCAAGTTAACATTTAGGGTGTTCTGCACAAGGGCTCCCTTTGTATCTCAGATTTTTGGATTTTCTCCCTGTTCTGAAAATAGCCTGCACATCTGTTTCTACGACCAAAGTACATGACCATGTGTTTTCCAACATTGTATTTCATTTGCCACTCTCTTGCCCATTCTTCTAGTTGGTCTAATTCCTTCTGCAGCCTTCCTGTTTCCTCAACACCACCTGCTCCACCACTAATCTTCATATCATCTACAAACTTGGCAACAAAGCCATCTATTACATCACCTAAAACATTGATATAGAGCATAAAAAGAAATGGTCCCAACACCAACCCCAGTGGAACACCACTACTCACTGGCAGCCAACCAGAAATGGATCCTTTTATTTCCATTCACTGCCTCCTGTCAACCAGCCAATGCTCCAACCATGTCGGTAACTTTCCTGTAATACCATGGGCTCGTAACTTGGTAACCAGCCTCATGTGTGGCACCTTGTCAAAGGCCTTCTCAATTGTGCTAATATACAACATCCACTGTATCCCTTTACCTATCCTACTTGTAATCTCCTCAAAGAATTTCAACAGGTTCAACTGGCAAGATTTTCCCTTAAGGAAACCATGCTGACTTTGTCCTATCTTGTCCTGTGTGTCCAAGTATTACATAACCTCATCCTTCGTAACTGACTCCACCAACCACTGAGGTCAGGCTTACTAGTCTATAATTTCCTTTCTGCTGCCTTCCTCCTTTCTTAAAGTGTGGAGTGACATTTGCAGTTTTCCAGACCTCTGGCACCATGCCAGAGTCCAATGAGTTTTGAAAGATTATTGCTAATGTCTCCACAATTTCTAACACTACCTTTTCAGAACCCTAGGGTGCAGTTCACCTGGTCCAGCTGAATTATTTACCCTTTGGTCTTTCATTTTGAACACCTTCTCCCTTGTAATAGTAACTGCACTCCCTTCTCTTCCCTCGCACCCTTCAACATCTGGCACACTGCTAGTGTCTTCTACAGTGAAGACCGATGCAAAATACTCATTTAGTTCATCTGCCATCTCCTTGACCCTGTTATTATTTTATGGGCTCATTTTCTAGCAGTCCTATATCCAGTCTCATCTCTCTTTTATTTTTTACATACTTGAAAATGCTTCTACTATCCACTTCGATATTGTTTACTTGTTTGCTTTCGTATTTCCTCTTTTCCCTCCTAATGATTATTTTAGTTGCTCTCTGATGGGTTTTAAAAGCTTCCCAATCCTCTCTGATTTTTGCTTTGTTGTATGCCCTATCTTTTGCTTTTACATTAGCTTTGACCTCCCTTGTTCAGCTATGGTTGTACTATTTTACCATTTGAGTATTTCTTTGTTTTTGGAATATATCTATCCTGCACCTTCCTCACGTACTCCACTGCTGCTCTGCTGTCATCCCTGCTAGCATCTCCTTCCAATTTACTTTGGCGAACTCCTCTCTTGTATCACTGTAATTTCCTTTACTCCACTGAATACTGCTACATCAGACTTTACTTTCTCCCGATCAAATTTCAAATTGAACTCAATCACATGAAGAACCTAAGGGCTCTTTTACCTTAAGCTTTCTAATCATCTCCAGTTCATTACATAACACCCAATCCAGTGTAGCAAATCCTCTAGTATGGTCAAAGACAAACCGCTCTAAAATGCCATCTCATAGGCATTCAACAAAAGATCCATTTCCATGCTGATTTTCCCAATCATCTTGCATGTTTAAATCTCCCATGAATCATAACATTGCCCTTTACATGCCTTTTCTATTTTCTGTTGTAATCTGTGGTCCACATCCCAGCTACTCTCAGGAGGCTTGTATATAACTGCCATTAGGGTCCAGTTTCTTATCTCAACCCACATGAATTCAACATCTTCCATTTCCTATGTCATATCTTTCTAATGATTTGATGCTATTCTTTACCAGCAGGGTCACTCCATCCCCTCTTCCCACCTTCCTATCCCTCCAGTACAATGTATGGCTTTAGAGGCTTAGTTCCCAACTACAGCCATCCTTCAGCCATGATTCAGTGATGGCCACAGCATCGTACATGACAATCTGTAATAGTGCAACAGTATTCTAGTCCATTCAAAAAAAATGCTAACATTACATTTGAAATGAAATGAAATATCTTTATTGTCATTGCTTAGTACAATTTGCCATGCACCAATACAGCCAAAATGAGTTTGCAACTCTCATACTCAGTGCTATAAAACAAATAAAATAAATAAACAATAAATAAAATCAAGTAACCAGCCAGTACAAGCAATGTCCAGCAGTACAAAAGCGCAACTCAGATGCATGACAGCCATAAAACCAGAATTAATGTAGCAATATAACAAATTTATGGATGATGCTTGATCGATTGGTTCAGAGCAATTTTAGCTCTGGGGAAAAAGCTATTTTTCAGTTTGGAAGTGTGGGCATAGGAAATCTTATAACGTCTGCCAGATGGAAGAAGTTCAAACAGATAATTGCACGGGTGTATATTGTGCTTACAGATGCTTGTAGTTTTCCTTAGGCAGCGTGAGCTGTAGGTGTCCTCCAGGGCTGGGAGCTGTGTCCCAATGATCTTCTGTGTGCTAAAGATGACCCACTGAAATGCTTTCCTATCAGCTGCTGTACAACTGAGATACCACACTGAGATGCAGTAAGTTAAGATGCTCTCTATGGTGCAGCGGTAAAAGGTCACCAGCATCTGTTCAGGTAGACCAGCTTTCTTCAGCGTCCTGAGGAAAAACAAGCATTGCTGTACTTTCTTAACTATTGTTGTGGTGTTAGTGGACCATGTAAGGTCTTCTGAGGTGTGTATTCCCAGAGACCTGAAACTGGACACTCTCTCCACTATGTCTCTGTTAATGTGCCTTCCTTACCACTGACGCAACCTACAAGTTTATCTTTCAGTAATCTTGCACGACTCCCAAGACCCTTTGCAACTCTGATTTTTGAATTTTCTCCCAGTTTAGAAAATAGTATACACCTTTATTCCTTTTATAGAAGTGTAATACCATCTATTTCCCTATACTAGCCTCCAGTAAGATGGCAGTATGCTTGGATGCAGAGGCTTTTACGGGACCAACCAAAGGTATTCCTATCTTTGTTAAATGCATTTTTTATGACCGCAAGATCCTGCTGAATGTTAAGAACTCAAAGTACTGCACTACTACCCTGTTAGCATTTGCTCATTGGCGGAGAAATTGAAGGAGCTGTATTCTGTGCGGAAAATGCTACTGTCTGCATCAGAGAGTCAAAGTTAGTGCTGAAGGAGGTGTGCAGTCTAACAGTGAGTAATTGCTTTGGTTGATTTTCTTGTGATTGCAAGACCCTGTTGGACATTGTTAATGTGGAATGCTGCAAACCCAACTCACTGATTTGTTGGGGAATGGTGGAGGTGGATAACAGGGTAGCTGTGTGGCCTTGATTGTGGCGAGAGCTAGCCCTAATTCTGTAGTGTTGTCTGTCTGTGGCCACCCAGGAGGGAGGTGTCGGAGTTGGTGCACTCCATTCAAGTACCGGATGGGGTGTGCAAATGTGTACACTTGAAATCAGTGCTGCCCTCTGGTCCTCACTCAGCAGAAAACGAGATGTAATGTGTTCAACTGCAGATTGCTGCAACGTTGATGGACTCAGGGACTTGGGCTACTGTATGTTTTCTTTGTGTGACTGTATTTTCCTGCTCCCTTGTACGTGCTATGTGTGCCTTGTGCTGTGTATGACTGTTGGTACAATGTTTTGCACCTTGGCCTTGGAGTAACACTGTTTCGTCTGGCCGTATTCATGTAAGTTTGAATAACATTTAAACTTGAACTTGAATTATATTCCATCTGTCACTTCTTTGCCCATTCTCACAATCTAAGTCCTTCTGCAGACGCCGTGCTTATTCAGCACTACCTGCCCCTCCACCTGTCTTTGTATAATCTGCAAATTGGCCACAAAGCCATCAATTCTGTCATCCAAATCGTTAACATATAAAGTGAAAAGAAGCAGTCCCAACACCGAACCCTGCAGAACACCACTAGTCATCAGCAGTCAACCAGGGTAGGCCCCATTTATTCTGACTCTGCCTCCTGCCAGTAAGCCAATCTTCTATCCATGCCAGTACTTTTTCCTAATACCATGATTCTTATTTTCTTAATTAACCTCATGTGTGCAACTTCTCAAAGACCTTCTGAATATACAAGTAAACAACATCCACCGACTCTCCTTTGCCTTTCCTGTCTGTTATTTCCTCAAAGAACTCCAACAGATTTGCTGACAAGACTTCCCCCTTAAAGAAACCTTGCTGACTTTAGCCTATTTAAGATGTGCCTTCAAGTACCCTGAAACCTCATCCTAATAATAAACTCCAAGATCTTCCCAACTACTGAAGTCAGGCTAACTGCCCTATGGTTTCCTTACTTCTGCCTCCTTCCCTTCTTAAAGAGTGGAGTGACATTTCCAGTTTTCCTGTCCTACGGAACCATTCTAAACTCTCACTATTCTTAAAAGATCATCACTAAGGCCTCCAGAATCTCTTCAGCTACCTCAGTCAGAACCCTAAGTTGTAGTCCATCCGATCCAGCTGACTTATCTGGAGTACATTTAGATCTTTCAGCTTCCCAAGCAATTTCTCCTTAATAGTAGCATGCCACTCTTGAATTGCTGGTATATCATTAATATTTTCCACAGCGACGACTGTTGCAAAATACTTGTTAAATTTGTCTGCCATTTATTTATCGCCCATTATTACTTCTCCAGCATAACCTTTCAGTGGTCTGAAATCCAGTCTCATCTCTTTCACTCTTTATATACCTGGAAAATATTTGGCTTCTCTTTGATATTCCCACTATCATAAGATCATAATTTGATAAGCTTATCTTCATTTTTCATCTTTTCTCTCCTTATGGTATTTTTTAGTTGACTTCTTTGGTTTTTAAAAGCTTCCCAATCCTCTACTGTAATTTTCCTTCTTTTTTTGCTTTTTTTTTGCATTTTGCATTTTTTTATGCCCTCTCTTTTGGTTTTGTGTTGTCTTTGACTCCTCTCATCAGCCACAGTTGTTTCATTCTCCCTTTAGAATACTACTTCAGTTTTGGGATGTAAGTGCTCTGCGATTTCCATGTAAGTGCTCTGCGATTTCCAGATTGCCCCAAGAAACTCCAGCCATTGCTGTTCCGCCATCATTCTTGATGGTGTCTACTTCCAACCAACTTTGGCCAGATTCTCTCTCATACCTCTGTAACTCCCCTTACCCCACTGTAATAGAAACATAGAATCATAGAAAGCCTACAGCACAATACAGGCCCTTCGGCCCACAAAGCTGTGCTAAACATGTCCTTACCTTAGAAATTACCTAGGGTTACCCATAGCTCTCTATTTTTCTAAGCTCCATGTACCTGATACATCTGAATTTATTTTCTCATTCTCAAACAGCAGGGTGAATTCTATCATATTATGAGCACTGTCTCCCAAGGGTTCATTTGCCTTAAGCTCTCAAATCAAATCTGGTTCATTGCACAACACTCAATTCAGAATAGCCTTTCCCTTTATTGGGCTCAACCACAAGCTGCTCAAAAAACCCACCTCATAGGCATTCATACATTCTCTCTTAGAATCCAGCGCCAACCTGAATTTTCCAATCTACCTGCATATTGAAAACCCCCATGACTATCACAACATTGCCCTTATTCCATGCCTTTTCTATTTCTTATTGATAATTATCTCCCACATTCTAACCACTGTTTCAGGACCTGTATATAACTTCCATCAGGGTATTCTTACCCTTGCGGTTTCTTAACTCTACTCTCGAGGATTCTACATCTTCTGATCCCATGTCACCTCTTTCTAAGGATTTGATTTCATTTTACCAGCAGAGTCATTGCACCAATTCTGCCTACTTGCTTGTCCTTTCACTGCCAGGTGTATCCTTAGATGTTAACCTTTCAACTATGATCTTGTTTCAGGCACAACTCAGTGATGCCCACAGCCTCATACCTGCCAATCTCTAACAGAGCTACAAGATGATCTACCTTATTCCGCATACCACTTGCACTAATGTATAATGTATAATGCCTTCAGTCCTTTATTCATCAGCCTTTTCAACGTTGCCCCCATGTTATACTTCACCTCATCCCACTGACTGCACTTTTGCCCTATCATCTGTTTGTTCTTCCTCACCGTCTCACTACGTATTGCATCAACTTGTATACCAACTTTCCTATCCTCAGCCCTGACACTCTTATTCGCATCCCACTGCCAACTTAGTTTAAGCCCTCCCCAGCAGCTCTAGCAAACCTCTCTGCAGGAATACTGGCCCTCCTCAGTTCAGGTGTAACCCGTACTTTTTGTACAGGTCATACCATCTCAAGAAGAGATCTCAATGATCCAGAAATCTGAAACACTGCCCCCTGCACCACTCCCTCAGCCACATATTCATCTGTACTGTGATCCTATTCTTGCCCTGACTAGCACATAGTACTGGGAGTAAATCCAGAGATTAACACCCTTGAGATGCTGCTCTTCAGCCTCTTCTGTAACTCCCTATATTCACTGTGCAGGACCTCTTCCCCTTTTCTACCTCTGTCATTGGTGCCAATGTGCACCAGAATCTCTGGTTGCTTACACTCCCCCTTCAGAATCTTCTGCTGTAGCTCTGAGACATCCTGGGAGGCAACACACCATCCTGGCTTCTCTTTCACCACCACGAAACCTGCTGCCTGTCCTCCTTACTATCATGATTCATTTCACTACTGCGCTGCCTGACCTTACCCTGACTTGTCTCAGAGCTAACCACAGAACCACTGACCTGGTTGCTGCTGCTGTGCCCTGATAGGTCATCGCGCTTCCTCCGCCCAGCCGTATCCAAAGGGTTAAACTTGTTGCTGAGGGGAATAGGCACAGGGGAACCCTGCACTGACTTGCTACTCCTCTTACTTCTCCTGGTGGTCATCTATCTATTATCTGGGTGTAATCACCTCAGTAAAAGTCTCATCTATGAAGTTTCCAGCTTCCTGGATGGTCCTGAGTGTATCCAGCTCGAGCTTCAGTCCCTTGATCTTGTCAGTCAGGAGCTGAAGTTGGGAGCACTTCCTGCTGATGTGGTCACCTGAGAGACTGTTCGGTACCCTAAAATCCCACAGACCACAGGAGGAGCATTTTACTGCCTGAACTATCATCCTGCCTACACTTGTTACACCTCTAAATTTTCAAGTTTCGGTTCTAGCCTGTGCCTGTTCTTGCCTAAGCCTGTTGAGCCAAAGTCTGACCACTCTAGCATTGTCCACTCCAACAGTAGTTGCTCCCCTTAAACCTTGCTTCTTTTTTATTGGCCCTTGCTAAGTTACTATTAACCCAAGAGATATCTCACTCCGTGGACAAGTCCTGACAGGCCCCACTCGTTTTTTAAAACTGGCGTGTCAGGTCCACAAGGAACTGTCTCCAGCTCAATCTGTGATCTCCTGCTTGGAAGACAGAGCAGAATTCCTGATTTATATTCCAATACAAAATCAGAAACCGTATCGTCAATGAAAATTGCCTTGGTGGCTGAAGTGTAGATGGCACTGTGGTTGCTGTAGAATGATCGCTGCCAAGGAATTAGACATAGAACTGCAATATGTGCTGCCACAGATTCACATCAGTTGGATGTTGAGGGGGTGGAATCTTTACGATTTCTAGAAAATAGAGGAGCTAATTGGTGGCACCTACAATGAATCACACTAAATCTTCAAGCTATTACTGCATGAGGTAATAAAACACTGTTGGAGGTGTCTAAACCAAGTTTTAGAATTGGGACTTGACCTGATTAGAAAGGAAAATATCAGCACCTTACAGACATCTAAGCAAATGAAAGTAGAAATGATCATGAACAGTTATTAACTTCAGCAACACTAATGTGAAACTGCCCCAAATATTGCATTTCAGTTTTCATGATTTACCCAGCTGCATTCCCAGGGTAAACCTTATAATTTAGCTTCAAAAATTTCAATTTGATTACTGTTTTTTACCTAGTAATGGGAACAAATTGGTAGATGGAGAAACTATCTCTGTTTATTGGAACATTTTACTTAGATGTAGGAGCAAATTTTAGTTTGGTGCCAAGCCTTTCTGGCATAGAGTTAGAAAACACTTTGACATTGCAGAACTTGGTACATACTTGGAACTCCCTCCTGCAAAACAAGTTGACATTAAATGAGTTGATATTTATAGGTCTAGGAATGATGGATTTTGCTGAACTAAGGATGTTAAAGAATATTAGAAAACATGGCTATAAGGAGCTGGCTGACACATGAATTCAGCGTGGTTTGTTGAATAGTGAAACAGTTATTTCCCCTTCTGTTGTCCTTCAGTATGTGAGAGCGAAGCAGGGAGCGTGAGTCACTAATAAATATAATAAGTTGGAGAAGCTTCTTTACTCAAAGCAGTAACAGAGAGAAATTTACAATTCCTTTAAGTAATTGAAGGAGAATAAAACATGTTTTATAGAGAAGTTAGGTAAATACTGTACATTAAGATTAAAGGAATTTGATGAGGGATGTTCGGATTAGGAACAAACATCCGTGGAGCAGAATATTAGGCCAGAATGTCCAAAATAGGGTGATTTTCACCAATGCAATTTCAAATATGGAAGTAATGATACTTTCTGATAAATTAACATTTTCTAACAATAGTTATATGTCATTGCAGTGTCATAGGATTCAAAGTACATTTATTATCAAAGTATGTGTGCAGTATACAACTCGTAAGATTCGTCTTCTCTACAGACAGCAAATAAACAAAGAAAATCATGGAACCCCTTCAAAGATTAAAAAAAAGTCAAAATCCCGGTAACGCAAATCACGCAAATGGCAACAAGAACATTACCCACCCCTTCGTGCAATAAACAAATTGCGCAAACTGCAACAAAAACATCAGCCCCCCCATGCAAAAACCAAATCGCGCAAACAGCAGAAAGACCATCAATCACCCCTCACGCAATAAACAAATCTCACATGCGGCAACAAGAACATCAACCCCCCCCGTGCAAAAAAAAAACAAATTGTGCAAATAGCAACAAGACCATCAACCACCCCTCACGCAATAAACAAATTGCAAAAAAAAGGAACAAGAAAAGCCGAGCGAAAATGTAGAAAATAACACACAAAATCAAAAGAGTCCATATTCAGTTCAGCTCAGTGTTCATTATCTGCAGGCCGCCCTGATTCAAAGTCGCCAAAATAGCAAAATAGCAACAGAAAAAGGAACGACCAGGAACTACAGTCCAATACACAAACCACAGACCTAGAACTTCGGTTCCATCATCTGACAGCATCGAGGGAGGGAGAGACCTATAATCAGATCCTGGTAATGGACGCGAAATATTTGGCACTGATAATATTCTGTTATATTTTGGGAAGAATTCAAGGTAAGCAGACCTGTCATCTGTATTCTCTCAAGTGTACTATATCTAGCCCAAATAAAATAAGATAATTCTGAAAAGAGCCATGTAGACTCTACTGAAAAGGTTTCCAGCAGTCTCTGAATCCACGATCACAGATGGGTACAAGGGGAGGCCTTTTAAAAGGCTCATTTGAAACTTACACCAGCTCTTAGTTGGAAAAAGTTTCACTGAGCCCAAGAATATGATCAGTGGTTAAATTTTTGGAGTAGTACAGTAGCTTCTCATGTCATCTTTAGAAGCCCTCTAGAACAGAGTAAAACACCAATAATGGACTGTTCAATTTTCTAGAAACACTAATTGTTTGGTATCTGGCTCACAAGGGTTCTGTTTATTGCAGTCACATAAAGTTCACTGGTTCTCAGGATACTTTAATGTACAAAATGACATCTAATAAACTAAGAGTACGTTGGTGTATTAGTAGGAGTAATACTCATAGTTTTGAAAATCTTCCAGTCCAGCACCACCAGTTTTGAGAATCAGGTTGTTGTAACTTGATTGTAATTGGACTCTTGATGGAAGTGAATATTCACTGGGAAAACTCTCCCTTTGTGCCCAGCTGAAATTTCAGACAAAAATTGTAAAAACATTTTCATAAATTAATTTTTTTTGAAGCATGAGGTACAAGAGGAAATCTGAGGAAACAACCCAGTTAGCTGAGTTTGACTGGAAGAATCAGGTAAAATGCAGTTATTTCCCAGTTAGCTTTTGCCTAATAGGAGGTCTTTGTCTGTTACTGATTGAGTAAGATTTGTCCAAACAGGATAAACCACCAGGGCATATCGAACCCAGGGAAGAGCCTAAGACAATCACTGGAGGAGGAGGCTTTCCTCGGTCAGGGTTGACCATGGGTGTTGCTAGCTGTAGAGATAAGCAAGCCTGGACAGTATGATATGGAGAACAAGCTGTTGCCCATGTAGCAAGCTCCCCCTCTCCACGCATCTGATGAAACTAAAGGAACGGCAGAGACCGATACAGATTGTCACCAGTGGCGTCGCAGGAGTTGCCAGTCAGCGTTGAGCTCAACATAGGACTGCCTTAGGGACTCCAGCTCTTGACTTTTCCTTGGGTTTGTTTATTCCTGAAGCCCACCCCATGAGTAGGTATAGCCACAAGACAGCGGAGGACTGAGATCAGAGTTTTCCTTCTCCTAGATGAGCTGCCTACCTTGGCTGATGAGCCCCATCTGCCCAAAGTGACTGGTTTTAAGGCATCAGTAATCCACCTTTGCCCCTTCTGCTGTTGGTAGAAACTGTTCCACCAGGCTGAGAAGCTAAGCTACAAGGGGTAATTGAAAAGTTTGTGGCCTAAGGTAGAAGGAAATGAGTTATTAACTTCAAACTTTCTGCATAATCACTGAAAGAGTTGAACTACACATACATGTAACGAGAGCTGTAGAACTCATCTCCTTCTACCTTAGGCCACGAATGTATCAATCACCCCTGCTGTGGACACTTTCTGGAGGTCCAAGATCCATATGCTCCACGACCGCTGGACTAAGTATGTAAATGTAAGAGGGGACTATATTGAAAAATAAATGTGCTAGGTTTTCTAAAATCCTCCTATCTCAGGCCACGAACTTATCAATCACCCCTTGTCTGTGTGAACACTAGTATCTGGACTTGGTTGTCAGAAGCTATTTGAGGCACATGCCATTGGAAGCATTTAATAATTGGTGAAGCTTTTCCCTATGACCACCCCAGCTATTACAACCTATAATAATCACTGGACATATTAAATATTATAAAGGGCTTCCTAAGTTATTCTAATCACTTTAATTTACAGGAGAGGAACCCAATCTACTATGGGACTTAAGGCATATATTATTTGGACATTTAGACTCTATCAAATCTCATGCAATCTGCTTTTAGTATTAAAGGAAATGTTTTGCAATGCATTAACTCATAGTAAAATGTCTAAAGGCTGAATCTATGTTACATAGTTAGCACACAGTTTCTAGTCATTTACTGTAAATTCTGCAAATGATTAACGTTTATTTCTTTTTGTTGTTAGGATGTCTGATTGGCAAGTGTTTTTCAAAAAGCCCTGCACGAGTATTCGTTACTGAAGGGCAGCATGTCCGTTTAGCATGTAATCTGTGTAATGCATCCACTCCACTTGATATGAGCAGCCTTCAAGCATGCAGATTTAACATCACCTGGTACAAACATACTTCTGAAGGCGGTCATAAAAACATTTTAGGAGAAGCAGGCAGGATTACATATGAAGAAACCTCATTAGGATTTTGGCCTGTCTTTGTGAATGACACTGGGAGTTATAGTTGTTCTGTCTTGTAAGTAGCAATGAGAGTATTTGTTTACTGTTCAGATTTTCTGCATGTTGAAACACTCAAGTAACCTAACAAAATTTCCCATACATTCTAGCGCAACTACTTTTGCCTTGTAGTATAGTTTTCTTTGACTAAATATTAGGTATATTGGAGGTCATTCGTCAAACAGACAGGGACATATAGTTTAATATTTGAGGACAAAAATGCACCGTGAATGCATAGATATTGTTTGTAAAAAATTTTTGTAAGAGATGTTAAGCATTTCTTGTGAGTTAATGAACTCAGCTGGAATAATGGAAAATATTTTGGTGCTAGTCATGCTTGGATTGAATTAGCTTTTCAGTTTGTATCTAATTTTGAAAAGTAATCGACATATTCAGTGAAATCAATAAGCAGGAAGAGATTAACACATGAGATCACAATGTTGTTAATATAATAAAATCGAGGAGCAGCTATAAGTTCCTGAGTATCAGCATTTCCGAGGATCTGGGGCCAATACATTGATGCAATCACGAGGAAGCACACCACTGGCTCTACTTCATTCGGAGTTTAGGATGTCACCAAAAGTTCCTTTAGATGTATGGTGGAGATCTTTCTGACTGGTTGCATCATTGCTTGGTATGGAGGCTCCATTGCACAGGATCAGAAGAGGTTGCAGAAGGTTATAGACTCAGCTAATCAATCTCCATCGTGAGCATAATCGTCCCCACCATTGATGCCATTTTCAAGAGGTGGTTCCTCCAGAAGTTGCTATCTATCATTAAGGATCTTCACCATCTGGGACATATGTACTTGCTATGAATTATAAATCTAAGCCTCAAACAGATGGATCTAAATGGAAATGACCCACGCCTACCCATCACCTACATGATAAGGAGCTGCGAATCATGGAGGTAAACATACGTGGACTCCGATCAAATATAGGTGACCTTGCCAACCTGTGTAGTGAAGAGAAACTTTCCATCATTATTGTTGTTGAGACATTCCTCGACTCATCAGTCCCAGGTGGAGCAGACTGCACTACCATCCCTGGCTATTCAATGTGTTGCCGCAGAGATCGGGAGGGAACATCAGGAGGTGGCATTGCTGTTTACTGTTTGGAGGGTATTGCGATACAACATAACCCTAGGAGAAATCCGAAAGACCTTGAACTCATGTGGTTCACCGTGGCTCTTCAATCACAGAAACTACTAATTGGTGCCGTCTACCGATCTCCTAGTGCCAACAATGACATCCTTGAATACCTGGATAGTAACACCTTCAACGCCCATCACCAAGACTGGCTGAGCAGCAGAACCACTGACAGTGCTGGCTGGCGCACACCACAACCAGCTGATAGTCTTGGTTTGCAGCAGATTGTGTCAGACCCAACAAGGGGGGAGTATATCCTTGACCTTGTTATGACAGACCTACCCGCTAAGGCAACAACTATGGCTCTAGTGGGTTCTTCAGACCAGAACCCCGCGCTAGTGAAGTTGGATGTTCCAGTTCACCGTGACCAGCCATATAACAGGAAAGTTTGGTGTTACGACAAAGCCAAATTTGGGATATGCGTGGTCATCTTTCATCAACTGACTGGTCTAGCATTCTCAAAGACAAGGACCCTGAGAAGGCTTGCACCAAGCTTACAGAAGTTATATGTGAGGCCACGGACATTCACGTTCCCAGCAAAATTCTTACTAAGAAGACTGGCGATAAAGTATGTTTTGATGACAAGTGGATGAGCAGCAAAGAAGAAACGCAATTTCTACCGCCATCTAAAGAAGTGCAACACCCCTGCTAATAAGGAGAAGTTTGCACAGGCTAGGCAGTCATACAATCGAGCTGAAAGACAGGCCAGAAGGAACCATAACATCAAACTCAAAAATGACTTAACCAGTGGTAACCTTAGCAGCAAGAATTGGTGGAATGTTGTGAACTCCCTCTCTGGAAGAACAGGCCACTCTGACATCCCTGTCATTGAGCACAATGGGTCTGTACATACAACAGTAAAGGATAAGGCCAATGTTTTCTGTCGAGCTTTTGCAGATAAATGTCGGCTCACAAATGCTAATGACCAGCCACCAGATGTCAAGCAGCTTACTACCAGCTCGCTAAACAAAATCATCTTCAAACTTAAAGACATCCGAAAAATAATGCAACAGCTTCAGCCTGATAAAGCACCTGGCCCTGACCAGATTCCAACTAGGGTCTTAAAGGAATGCAGTGCAGAACTTGCAAGTCCTCTCTGCCGCCTCTTCCAGCTATGCTTCTCGAGTGGTGTATTGCCAGAACAATGGAAAATAGCATCAGTAACACCAGTACACAAGCGGGATTCCAGAGCTGATCCTACAAATTACCGCCCCATATCCTTACTCAGTGTCATCAGCAAGGTAATGGAAGCAGCAGTCCACAAGTTCAGAACCACCTACTCCGTAACAACTTAATTTCAAGTAGGCAGTATGGATTTAGACCTGATCACAGTACAGCCGATCTCCTTACCACCTTATCTCAAACGTGGAAAACCTTCTTAGACAAAGGTGGGGAAGTGTGTGTCATAGTCCTGGATATCAAAGGAGCTTTTGACAATGTCTGGCATAATAGACTCCATGTTAAGCTGAGATCCAAAGGAATATCTGGAAAGCTGCTTAGATGGCTCCACAGCTACTTTCATGGATGGACCATCAAAGTTGTTATCAGGCTTCAGATTCTTCAACCATCAATGTGTCTGTACCACAGGGTTCAATACTTGGGCCACTTCTGTTTTCCATCTTTATTAACGACTTGGTTGATACATGCAGTAACGAGCTATACCTGTACACTGATGACTCCACACTATTTGCACCAATTAGAGCAGGAGAGAGTGATACAGTGGCAGCAGGCCTGAATAGGGATCTTGACAGGATGAAAGCCTGGGCAGACAACTGGAATGTCACCTTTGAGCCTACTAAGTGCAAGGTGATGGTGATGTCTAGGAAGAGGAATCCATTTAACCCTGACCTGTATTTTAGGAATGGCAAGCTGGATTTAAAGAAGGAGCTAGTAATCCTTGGTGTTAATATTGACAACAAGTTGGTGTGAAATAAACACCTTTTCACTATTTCAAACAAGGCTGGACAAAGGCTTGGAGCTTTGTGAAAAATAGCATCCAAGCTAGACAAAGAGGGCAGAGCCACGGTTTACAAAGCAAAGGTACTAAGTATCATGGAGTATAAAACGCAAACATGAGGAAATCTGCAGATGCTGGAAATTCAAGCAACACACACAAAAAATGCTGGTGAACGCAGCAGGCCAGGCAGCATCTATAGGAAGAGGTACAGTCAACGTTTCGGGCTGAGACCATTCATCAGGACTAACTGAAAGAAGAGATAGTAAGAGATTTGAAAGTGGGAGGGGGAGGGGGAGATCCAAAATGATAGGAGAAGGCAGGAAGCGGAGAGACAGAGCTAAGAGCTGGAAAGTTGATTGGCAAAAGGGATACAAGGCTGGAGAAGGGAGAGGATCATGGGACGGGAGGCCTAGGGAGAAAGAAAGGGGGAGGGGAGGAAAGCCCAGAGAATGGGCAAGGAGTTATAGTGAGAGGGACAGAGGGAGAAAAAAGAGAGAGAAACAAAATAATAAAATAAAATAATAAAATTAAAAAAATAGGAACCCTATTCCTAGTGGGGTGGCAGGAGGATGGGGTGAGAGCAGATGTGTGTGAAATGGGAAAGGTGCATTTAAGAGCAGAGTTGATGGTGGAGGAAGGGAAGCCATTTCTTTAAAAAAGGAGGCCATCTCCTTCATCTCACCCCATCCTCCCGTCACCCCACCAGGAATAGGGTTCCTCTTGCTCTCACCTATCATCCTACCAGCCTCCGGGTCCCACATTTAATACTCCGTAACTTCTGCCACCTCCAACGCAATCCCACCACTAAGCACATCTTTCCCTCCACCCCTTTCTGCTTTCCGCAGAGATCGCTCCCTACTTGACTCCCTTGTCCATTCGTCCCCCCCATCCCTTCCCACTGATCTCCCTCCTGGCACTTATCCTTGTAAGCAGAACAAGTGCTACATATGCCCTTACACTTCCTCCCTTACCACCATTCAGGGCCCCAGACAGTCCTTCCAGGTGAGGCGACACTTCACCTGTGAGTTGGCTGGGGTGATATACTGCGTCCGGTGCTCCCGATGTGGCCTTCTATATATTGGTGAGACCCGACGCAGACTGGGAGATCATTTTGCTGAACACCTATGCTCTGTCCGCTAGAGAAAGCAGGATCTCCCAGTGGCCACACATTTTAATTCCACATCCCATTCCCATTCTGATATGTCTATCCACGGCCTCCTCTACTGTAAAGATAAAGCCATACTCAGGTTGGAGGAACAACACCTTATATTCCTTCTGGGTAGCCTCCAACCTGATGGCATGAACATTGACTTCTCTAACTTCCGTTAATGCCCCACCTCCCCTCCGTACCCCATCCATTATGTATGTATTTATTTATTTTTTTAACTCTCTCTCTTTTTTCTCCCTTTGTCCCTCTCACTATAACTCCTTGCCCATCCTTGGGAATTCCCTCCCCCTTTCTTTCTCCTCAGGCCTTACATCCCATGATCCTCTCCCTTCCCCAATCTCATATCCCTTTTGCCAATCAACTTTCCAGCTCTTAGCTCCATCCCTCCCCCTCCTGTCTTCTCCTATCATTTCGGATCTCCCCCTCCCCCTCCCACTTTCAAATCTCTTACTATCTCTTCTTTCAGTTAGTCCTGATGAAAGGTCTCGGCCCAAAACGTTGACTGTACCTCTTCCTTTAGATGCTGCCTGGCCTGCTGCGTCCACCAGCATTTTTTTTGTGTGTTGCTATCATGGAGTATGCCTGCTTATCATGGATGAATGCCTCACAGAATGTCCTCAGCCAGCTTGATTCCGTTCAAAGAAAGGCTCTCAGGATTATAGGTGTAGATGAAGCCACAGTTCGTGAGAAGCTACCCATCAGTAGCTTACACCACAGACGACAGGTTGCTGCAGCCGCTGTGCTATACAAAATGCACACCAGCCACAGCCCTGCAGACCTTCGCGCCATGCTGCCTTCATCTTATGAGAGACGGCGCACCACACGATTAAGTTTATCTATTCCTGCTCACGCTGCTTCTATGCCTGATGCGAGATCCTACACACTGGATAGAAGCTTCCTTCACTGTGCTATCAGAATTTGGAACAGCCTTCTAGATGCCATGGTTGGAAACACTTGCGACGACGGGCTCCATCTCTGGGAGGGAAGTCACATGCTTCTTCATAAGCTATCATGAAGGGGACCAGGATGGCAATGCTTGGTTGTTGGTAGGTAGGGTTAATACCTGACTTTCAAGAGCACTTGTGAGTTATGTTCCGGCTGGACTTAGTCCTTATGTTCCTGCTGGAGAACAGTGCGGAAAGAACAGGTGCTGTTTTCTCCTGGTAGAGATTAGTTTTTAGTTCCAAGTGCTCCTGCCACGTTTTGTCACCCTGCAACCTTATCCTTCAATCTCTTTGAATTATGGAGGACAGCGTGTGTATAAATGTGTCTCTCCAGTAGACTTCATCATGATCATCATGACTCCAGTATTTCTACTATTTTTTAATGTTTCTTAATTGTACATATGATTTTTTTGTGTTCTATCGCTGAGCAGCAGTGAACCATCTAACTGGCTTATCAGAGTTCTCTTTGGGATCTAGTTGACTTGATCAGCATTTCTGATCTGGCTATTGTTCACGATTGCACTTAATAAAAAAAACCCCTCACAGCCTGAGGACCCAGACTGAGTGGTTCAGGAACAGCTTCTTTCTTCATCTCATCTGATTTTTGAATGGTCTATGAACCCATGAACACTACCTCTTCCTTTTTTTTTACACTATTTATTTTGTAATTTCAAAGTTCAAAATAAATTTATTATCAAAGTACATATATGTCAATGTGGGCATCTACAGTAAATGCAAAGAAACACAATAGAATCAATGAAAACCTCCAAACAAGACAATCACTATGCAAAAGATACCAAATTGTACAAATACAAAAAGAAAAAAAAATACAGTAATCATTAAATAAGCAGTAGATATTGAGAACATAAGATGAAAGTGAGTTAATATGTTCTCAGAACTGTTCAGTGTTGGGGCAAGTGAAGATGAGTGACGTTATCCCCTCTGGATCAAGAGCATGATGCTTGAGGGGTAATAACGGCTCTTGAACCTGGTGGTGTGAGTCCTGAGGTTCTTTTACCTCCTTCCTGATGGCAGCAGCATGAAGAGAGCATGGCCTGATTGTGGAGGACCTTGATAATGGATGCTGCTTTCCTGTGACAGCACTCCCTGTAGATGTGCTCAACGGTGGGGAGGGATTTACCGGTGATGGACTGGGATGTATCCACTATTTTTTGTAAGCTTTTCCATGGAAGGGCTTTGGTGTTTCCATACCAGGCTGAGATGCAACCAGTCAATATACTCCCCAACACACAACTATAGAAGTTTGTCAAAGTTTTGGATGGCACGCTGATTCTTCACAAACTTCTTAAGAAGTAGAGGCACTACTCTGCCTTCTTTGTAATGGCAGCTACACGCTGGACCCAATATGGTGACCCATCACCACCTTTGATTAGCCAATGACAGTGGTGTTTTCGGCAAACTTAACTAGAGCTGTGCTTAGCATCACGGTCATCAGTACAAAGCCGGTAGAACAGGGGGCTATACACCCAGCCCTGTGATGCATCTGTGCTGATGGTGATTGTGGAGTAGATGGTGTTGCCAATCTAAAATAAGTGAGGAAATCAAGGATCCAGCTGCACAAGGATATACTGAGGCCTAGGTCATGGAGTACATTATTAGATTTTTGAGGGATGATAATATTGAATTCAGAGCTGTAGTCAATGGAGAACACCCTGATATGTGCGTCTTCACAGTCCAGATGTTCCAGAGTTCAGTGAAGAGCTGATAAAGTGGCATCTGCTGTAGATCTGTTGTGATGACAGACAAGGGCACCATGGTCGCATTGCTGTCAGTGTGACACTATTACAGCTCAGGACGTCAGCGTTTGGAATTCACTCCCTGCGTCCTCCATAAGGAGTTTATACCCACCCCCATGGAATGCATGGGTTCCCTTTGAGCACTCTTGTTTTCTCCCACAGTCCAAAGATCTACAGCTAGTAGGTTAATTTCTCATTGTAAATTGTCCCGTGATTAGCTTAGTGTTAAATCAGATTGCAGGTGCCATGACTTAAACTGCCAGAAAGGCCTGTATCGCTGAAATAAATAAATATATAAATAAAATGGCATCTGCTGTGAACCTGTTGTGACATAGGGTCAAACTTTTAACAATTTTATGTCTTTGCACTGTACCGCTGCTGCAAAACAACAAATTTTCCACCCTATAAGAGAACGATAATAAACCTGATTCTGGATCTGAAATTGGGCTGTCTGTGGAATATTAGCATAAGTCTGAACTTCCCATCCAAAGATCTCCCTGCCACTCTCTTCTAGCTCCAATAAACCAAGGGTGAAGATTAATTATATTTGACTGTATTTGTTTCTGTCTCTCTGTTTGGGATGCTGGCATTGCTGGAAAGGACAGCATTTATTGTCAGCTCTATCTGCATTTGCAAAGTTAGTTGTGGGTTGCATTCTTGTAGCACCGTAGGTCTTCGGTGAATAGTTCTGCCAAAGTGCTGTTGGTAGGGAATTCCGGTATTTAGATCCAATGACTGTGAAAAAAGTGATGATCTGGACTAGGATGAGGCAGATGGAAATATCCAAAACTACTTAGAAATGATAGAGATTAAGCATTTTATTTGTGGTTGTACATCAATAATTATTGTAACATTACTTCATATATGTTGTTGATTTTCTGTTTGCAGCAATAGAACTTATAATGTTAGTAGTGCCGTCACATCTTTGAACGTACACAAGTATGAACAATTATGCGATGTCCACTTCTTTGATCATGTGGAAACTATTGGAAAAGAACATAAGCTGTCCTGTCCAAATCTGGAAATTTACAACAGCAATGAAGATAATATTATGTGGGTGAAGGTAAAAATTATACTTCAAATTCAAGTACCAATTTATTCCTATTGATTGGATATTAATTTAATGGTCTATGAGTAATATATGTGCAAAAGTTCTAAAACTCATGTTACTTAGAAGAATTATATTCTCAAACAAAATGGAAAATCCAGTCTTTAACAATATTGTAGTCAAAACATGTCTATTGGAAGTTATGGTTTTATTTAAAATAAGAGAATGTAAAGTCACATTCACTGACCCTAAATGAATTTGGACTAACCTGAGGATGAGTTACAGTTCAATATAAATATGATCATTCAATCTTTTCCCTCTTTGGTCTATTGATGATATTAGTATTGTATTTCTGCATTCAATAATTTACTATATCCACAAAAAAAAGCTTTTTATTTTAAACTTCAATTTGAAAATAAGCACAATCTAATATTACTGCAATTTAACACATTAACTTTGCACACTTTAGTAGATGTATAATCCTGCCTGGTGAGCAAGCAGAAAGGAGGCAAGTTATCAACAGGGATGATAATTTCATATCACTTTAAAGTTTTGAAGGACTTACAAGTCAAAATAAAAGCATACTAAGAAGTGTTAAACACATAAAACTATGAATGCAATAGAACCACATTTTTAAAAGTTTTTTATTGCTTTTAATGAGGTGGCATAAGGTCATTAAAAAATAATAGCACTCTGTCAATAACAAAGAAACAGAAGATTTCACCCACTCTTGACCCATTAGAGTCAGCTCTTTTGACCTTTAGTAAATTTACAATGCCATTTGCAAGATTATTAAACTATATCAAAGGAAAATATGTATCAAAATAAACATTATTCATAATAAAAATATTCACAAGAATAAATTGTGCAATGCATTTTCGTTCTTACATTCATAGATAATGCATTAAGTATGTTCAATTACATTTCTGAAAACCAATAGCACTATAGCTCCTTAGGGAGGTACACTACTACAATAATTGAGCAGCCTCCTCATTCAAGCAACACACACAAAACGCTGGAGGAACTCTGCAGGCCAGGCAGAATCTATGGAAAAAAGTACAGTTGATGTTTCGGGCCGAGACCCTCTGGCAGGACTGAAGGAAAAAAAGATGAGGAGTAGATTGAAAACATGGGGGAAGGAAGAGAGAAATGCAAGGTGATAGGTGAAACTGGGAGTGTGAGGGATGAAGAGCTGGGATGCTGATTGGTGAAAGACGTAAGGCGCTGTACAAGTAGGGGTCCAACAGGAGAGAACAGAGGCCATGGAAGGAAGAAAAGGTAAGAGGAACACCAGAGGGAGGCTGTACTTTTTTCCATAGATGCTCTCTGGCCTGCTGAGTTCCTCCGGCATTTTGTGTGTGTGCTTGGATTTCCAGCATCTGCAGGTTTTCTCTTGTTTGTGATTAGCTTCCTCATCCAAGCTGGATCCTCCCTGCCCAGTAGCAGAAGAACCCTATACTGTGATGCTTCTCCACCGGACTCTTGCAGTGGCTGCACCAAGCTTCAGAGCATCATCAGGGCATACTCCTGCAGCCTGGAATGAGCCACCATTATTCTTCAGAAGGTAGTCGAGCAGGTTATGTTACTTATCACTTGTAGAAATCGATCACTATGTATCAAAGGAATGAAAAATCGTTGACTTCCTCAGTGTGTAGCAAGCATCTATCCTTACAGTGCAGATGGAAAACACCACCAACATATTCTTGTAATTTTCAGAACTGCAAGGACAAAGTTCACACAGGGAATACATACACCATTAGCAAAGTAGAGGAAAAGAATGCTGGAAATTACACATGTGTACTCACCCTAGGAAAAGATGGAATGCAATATAATGTTACAAGAACAATAAGACTGAAGACCAGAGGTATGATTACTAACTAATACAATTTAAGTAAAATGCTGTCTGCTCTTCTCTGTGAAGCCATCCCCATTCCTCTCAAATGCCCTTTTTCTGAGGCTTACACAGGTTAAAAAAGAGGAAGTCAGCCTCACTTATGTGCAAATTGCTAGCTTGCCTCCTTTTGGAGGGTACATGTATTCTTTGATAGGATAAGGGTACTTCTGCTATTAAACTTGGAAATGAACAAGTTCGAAGATAAATGGCTTTGGGATTTTAAAAATATTAAAATAATCGTACCTGAATTGCTATTTGTTTGTAGAACCAAAATCTTGCCTTTAGAAAAGCTTTAAAACCTGTGGTAAAAACAGTATCCTCTACCTTCTGGTTCACTTAATGATGATAGAATTAAAGTTAAAGAATGACGTAGGCTGCAAATTCAGAGGGAGCCAGACTAAAGTAAACAACATGAAAAGAGAAACTCAAGTGCCCATTTTCATAACCTCATTACCACAGGGTTTGACAAAAAGATTTCAATAGTTTATATCAGATCTGAAGTTTCAACCTCTTGCATACCTTTCTGTGTTTAAGTTGTTCGTTGGTATGGCTCAAAGGCAGTGTAAGAGCCAAAAACCTCTTGACCATTTTTCAATAATCATCTGAGAGATTATGTATCTATCAAACAAAAGCTTGTTATTGATGTTTCAACATTTAAAGCACAAGCTATTTCTATAATTGGAGTCTCATTTTAATAATGACATAAAAATACCAAATTCAGCATTATGACAGGGTTACTCAGAAACTCCTAAGCAAATCTAATGAAGGGATTCTAAGAGTTTCGTGATATAGAGCATTTGCCTGCTGAAATCCAATGTAAACTCCATTTGGATGGTTTTGAAAGACCCCACATTGCATTAACTCTGGGATAGCACATGCAGAAATAATTCTTAACTTGTTCTAAAGACCCAAAGCAACTCACATTCTTCTGCTTGAAATTCATCTTGTAAGACAGGATGAGAGCTCACTTCTAGCAACTTGGTTCAAGACTGTGTCATGGTTCATGACTGGACAGGATCCCTTCCCCTGACTGCAATGTTAGAGTATTTTGGCCTTTGTTTAATCTAGTGTGTCTGCTGCTTAAATGGGATATAATGACCTTTAATTAAAAATTAACATCTTTAAATAACTATCATGTTTATTTTTTTTCCACAGATCATATTGAACGATTTATACCAAAATTAATTTATCCTGGTAGGAGAGAACAAATTGATGTTGAGCTTGGTATGTGTAATTTAGAATAACTTTTTAAAACAACACCTGTTGAAAGTGCGGCTCATGAAAGACCTTACTCAAGTACCATTCCACATGTGTTATTCAAGACTGCTGGTCTCACTGTCAAGCCTCCTGAACCTATGTTTACTTGCCAAAAGACTGATTGGACTGCGAACTCTACTTTCTCTTTATAATTCCAGGTGGAAAGCTAAGATCTGCTACTAAAACCAACGACCAAGAATCTAAACTACCAGTTGCAATCCTATATGGGTTTAGAGGCTAATAAACAGGATTTCTGTGGTACTTTTTAACAGCATTAGCTCATTTATTTTTGAACAAATATATCAGCTGCCTGCCATTGAAATATTTCCTTTAGTCTGCTGCAGGTGACTTGCCTCAGGAGAAGATGGAACAGTATATATGGGCATGCTGTCGCTATTTGAGGGGGGTCTCAGGCATGATAACCTGTCACACTTCAACTCTAGGAGTAGCAGAACAAGACAGCTGGCTACCACCTCATTACAGAAGCCAGAAAGACCAGCCCTGGTTCCCCTGAGGGTGAACCCAGGAAAGTCTTGGTTTGATGTGACCACTTCACTGAAACTGGTTTAATAGAGAACCAGTGCCAGGGTTCTTGGCACTTTGTAGAAGCTGATGGATTGGTCATTTTGTAATGATCTCATCTTCAGTTCACCTTACCTGCCTTATAGCTTTTGTTTCTCAGTCTGCAGAACCTATTGTGCTCCCATGCTGGATTTACAACAGCTAATCACAGACTATTGGATTATTGAGGAGAATGCATTTACCTCACTGTTGGAACCTGAAGTGAGATATAAGTGCTGAGGCCTTGTTGCAATGTGATTTGGTAAGGATGCTGAGCAGTGGTGTGATAAGGTCAGAACAGTCTCCTGCAGGATATGGGATATCAGGGAGACTGCCTATGTCTGTGCCGCGAACATTTGTAGGAAATATGTCCAGCTGCAGCCCCTCACTGACCACGTTTAGCAGCTAGGATTGCTCCTGCAACTGCTCTGCGGAAGATCACAAGAAATGGGCACCGAGGAGTGTGGTAGAACAAAGGTATCTGGGAATACAGATGCATAATTCATTGAAAGTGGCATCACATGTAGACAGGGTTGTGAAGAAAGCTTTTGGCACATTGGCCTTCATGAATCAATGTATTGAGTATAGGAGATAGAATTTAATGTTGAAGCTGCATAAGACATTGATGAGGCCTAATTTGGAGAATGTGTGCAGTTTTAGTCACCTACCTACAGGAAAGATGTAAACAAAGTTGATACAGTACAGAGAAACTTTACAAGGATGTTGCTGGGTCTGGAGGACCTGAGTTATAAGGAAAGATTGAATAGGTCAGAACTGTATTCCTTAGAACGTAGAAAATTGAAGGATTTGATAGAGGTAAGCAAAATTATTAAAGGTATAGATAGGGTTAACGCAATCAAGCTTTTTCCACTGAGGTTAGGTGGGACCACAACCAGATGTCACAGGTTAAGGGTGAATGGTGAAAAGTTTAAGGACAACGTATGGGGAAACTTCTTCACTTAGAGGGTTGTGAGAGTGTGGAATGAGTTGTTGCCAACACAAGTGGTGCATGTGAGTTCCATTACAATGTTTAAGAGAAGTTTGGATAGGTACATAGATGGTAGGGGTGTGGAGAGCTATCGTCCCAGTGCAGGTTGATGGGAGTAGACAGTTTAAATGGTTTCAGCTTGGACTAATTGGGCCAAAGGACCTGTTTCTGTGCTGTATTTCTCTATGACTCTAAATTGCAGAGTTGTGGACACAGCTCTGTACATTATGAAAGCCAAACTCCCTTCCATGGACTCTCTCTGCACAGCAAAGCAGCCAACATAATCAAAGACATCTCCCACCCTGCACATTCTTTATCTTCATCCCATTGGGCAGAAGATACAAAAGACTGAAAGGATGCACCACCAGGCTCAACAGCAGCTTCTATTCTGATGTAGTAAGTCTATTGAATGGTCATCAAGATAACAATGATGTCTTGACCTCACAATGTACTTCATTATGGCCCTTGCACCTTAATATCTACCTGCATTGCACTTCCTCTGTAACTGTAACAGTATATTCTGTATCTTTTTTTTTGTTCTTTTACCATCTTGAGATACTTTGTATGGATTGTATTGATGGAATACAAATAGTATTCTCACTGTTCCTTGGTACCTTTTAACATTAGTAAACCAATTACCAATTATCATGCGGAAGGACAAAGACAAGCAGCCAAAGGTTATTGTACGCATTGGTATTAACAATATAGATACAAAAGGGTTGAGGTCCTCCCTATCAACACTAGTGTACGACTGGGTGAGGAACTCTTTCTCTGAATCTTCTGCTCAGCCTGAGAACTTAACCTTGAGAGAAGAGGGAGAACTTAGTAGCTGCACTGTTATCATGCACTCAAGATGAGATTTACTGACCTGTCCCTGAACAAGTTCTGGATTTCTGTGAGTGAGGAGTATTCTGCCATTCATAGGAAAACAATGAACATTTTGCTGCAGTTTTCAACTTCTTACATGTGTGAGCAAGCATTATCTTATCTAACAAGCATCAAGAGCAAGGATAGAAATAGTCTAATTTCAGTTGAAGGTGAAATCCGTGTATGCTTATCTCAAATTCCACCCAGATTTGAGAAATTTGTTATGTTTGTCTTATGAGTTTTTAAAATTTATGAAAGGGAAAGAGATTCATTTCAAGAAAGGTCAGCTAAAAATTCATTCTTTACTCAAAAGAGCATTGACAATTATTTTTGGATTATTATGTCTACAACTTACTGATTACACTAATGTATCGTGTGCTGAGACCTGAAAATTATTTAAAGGGTTCCTCCGGGGCAAAAAAGTTGAGAAAGGCTGCCTGGGGTGTGATGGAAGTCAGAGTACCATGTGAACAGGAGAAACAATATGCGATAACACCTGGGTTTGTAAATTGGTGAGACCAGAGTTCGAGGCTTAGTGTTCGGTGATAGGTGGGTGATCGGAGTCGATGCCGAGGATCGGAGCTTAAGGGTCGAATCGGGAGGTCGGAGCCCTTAGTCCGCGAATCTCCGCGTGTCCGCTGGGGAAGTCAAAAGTCAATGTAACAAGTCCGAGTCTGCTGGAGACCAAAGGAAATGGCGTGCCCTAGGGATATAGTACTGATAACGTGCCAAGGGTAGGTGAAAGAACGGGACTTGTAATATATAGACCTATTTCCTTTAGAGCAACGACCCCCCCCCCCCCAGCAGTACGTTTAGATCTGTTGCGTGCGCATGCGATTGTACTCTTCTCTTGCTGCAAAGCTATCTTCCGCCTGCGTGCTTTTAATTGATTGAGATGTAATTCTGCACAGACACGACAAATTGGCGACGAGTACGAACCTGAATTGTCAGAGAATATCACGAACTGCATCAACAGTTACGGGACGGAACAGCAAGGGTTAAACAGTACGAGAAAGCCGAAAGGGACGTTAGTAATAGTGAAAAACACGGTGAATTTAAAGTGAAAATAACGTGGGAATGGCTTCAGTCGGGAAAGTTGACGAATTTTATAGCGCGAATGAAGGCTGGAAGTCGTATATTGTGAGGGTGGAAATGTATTGTAAATCAAACAAACGTGGAGGAGCAAAAGGAAGCCCCTACACTTACTAGCTTAATTGGCCTAAGTAGGTACAGTCCTTATGCAACTTAGTAACCCTTGCAAAGCCAGCAAGCAAGACGTTCGACGAGATTATGATTTTGCAGAATCACTTGAACCGGAAACTAAAAGGAACCAGTCAAAAGATGGAAGCATTTCTGAATACATTGCAGAACTGCGTACTTTCCCAGTACTGTGACTTTAGAGATGGACTTAACTAACGCATTAAGAGATTACGTGGCATGCATAGTCAAAACACTCAAAACGAGATTTTTGGCAGAAAGAGACCTAACCTTAGAATGGGAATTGAGACTGCAGCAAATGATACAGCAGAACTGCAGAAAAGGAGGTTAGAATGTGAAATGCACAAAATGTCCCTGAATGGAGCAAAAAGCCAAAGATGTTATTGATGTGGCAGATCCTCCCTTGATGCAACTGACTGTTAGTTCAAAAAAAAGTCTGCAGAAAGTGTCACAGACAAGGTCACACAGAGAGAATATGCAAGGTAGACAAAAAGCTCAACCAAGAGAAAAATCTCATATACAAAACTAAGCAAATGCATAAAGTTTGCTAGTGTCAGATTACCAGTCCCTTGTGTCTGTTTTCAATCCAGGAAGGAAATTCCACTGATGACTGCTACCTGGTTACAACATTGGGCACTGTTCCTAGGAGCCCACTCTTATGACAAGGGTACCGCTGATGTCATGTCTTCCACTATTGGCCACTGAGGAAGAAAACTCTTCATACTGTGACCCAGCAGGAGTGTTCCACGCCACATTGAACGACCAGTTGCTGGTAACAAATTCTGAAATACAAAGGAAACAAGGGATGACCCAACATTGTCAAAAGTCAATGAAATCACCGTGCAAGGATGGCTAGCTCATGGTAACCCGACGTTTCCAGAGTTCTCAGTGAGACGAGACGAACTGTCAGTATGTCAAAGAATGCTGATGTGTGGATCTTGTGCTGTGCACCAGAGTGTTTGAAAATCTGCATGAAGGATACCTGGGTACAGTCAAGATGAAGAGTCTCACCCGGAGCTACGTGTGGTGGCCGGGAATAGATAAACTGATTGAAGGTTTGTCCAAAAATTGTTCTGGATGTCAAAAAGTTCAAAATGCACCCCCATGGGCACAGCTACACCCATGGGAGTGGCCATCTTCACCATGAAAAAGAGTACACATTGACTTTGCTGAGCCATTCATGGACTCCGTGTTTCTGTGCTGTGGATGCTCAGTCAAGTAAGGCCAGAGGCTAGACCAATGAAGTCATCCACCTCAGCAAAGACTGTCTCCTCCTTGAGGACTATCTTCACCATAAGTGGCTTACCTGAACAAATTGTGAGTGACAATGGACCACAGTACACCCCAGGAGGAATCCGACTGTACATGAAGAAAAATGGCATTAGACATTTCAAGTCAGCTCCTCACCACCTATCAATGAAAGGTTTATCCAAACCTTCAAGAAGTCCATAAAAGCAATAGACAAGAAGGACATTTCTCTATAGCACAAGGTGGACAACTTTGTTTTTGTGTATTAGAGCTCTGTCCATGTGAGGACAAATCAAACACCTGCAATGCTGTTCATGAACAGGAATCCAAGATCTTGCATCGACCTCTTGAAACCAGATCTCTGAGAGAAGTGCAGAGTAAACAGTTCAGCCAGTTGCCAAGTGAAGCAGCGAGGAACTTCGAGTTTGGATAGGAAGCCTGCGTGGATAATTACCAAGAAGACAAGTGGACATCTGGTAGAATAGCCACAAGAACTGGACTATTGATGTGCACAGTGGGTGCTGGAGATCAGACATGAAGATGCCACGTTGACCAGATACTGGATGCTCAACCGAAGAACACATCTGAGTTGACTGCATCCAACAAGACGGACATTTTACAGTCACCGGACTTGCCTCTCAGAGACTTTCATGTCATTGACAGTAACGTGACACCGGAAACTGAGGACATTGATGTAGACAAGACACCTACCAAACCTGATGCCACTCCACAGGTCCAGAGACGCTATCCTGAAAAAAAACAGAGCACCACCTGAAAGACTGAACCTTTAGAGCTGTGAAATTAGTTATGGACTGTTATTGTGAAAGCATGTTTATTTGGAATATGGGTTTATGAAAGGGAAATTAAATGTTTTGTGCATAAGCAGTTCTATGTTACATTGATCTAAAGGGGGAGGAAGTGTAATGTATGGATCTATTTCTTTTAGAGCAATGACCCCTCCCCCTTAACACTATGTATTAATCTGTTGCCTAAACATACGCTGTTGTCTGCGCATGGGCATTGTGCTGTCACTCTCTCATTGCAATGAGAATACACCAGTTAAAGCCATTTCACGCATGCATCCTTTTATTTAATTGATATGTAATTGTGCTGAGACGAAACAGGACTTGTTTGCTTTTGTTGATCTTTTGTTTGATATTGTTCTGTTTTGCTGAGTTCTGTGTTGGTCTGCCAGGCACCTTGGGCATCCTATGTGGGTGCCGGAAGGTGTTGTGAATTTGTGGGCTGCACCCCACCACACCCTAGGGTGTGTAGGTTGTTAATGCAAATGACACATTTCACTATATGTCTTGATGTACACACGGTAAACAAACTTGAATGTTGAATGTACTTAGAAGGGATATTCCTGGAGGAATATCCAGCAAGGCCATATGAGTAGAATTTAGAAATAGGAAAAGTAATTACTTTGATGCTATTATACTATAGGTCCTCAGTAGTCAGCAAGGTTTAAGGGGGGATATAAATTGGGAAATCGTAGAAAGGTGCAGGAAAAATATGGCACAAATAGTAGATTTTAATTTCCTCCAGCATTGACTGAGACTGCCATAGTGCTAAGAAATCGAAAGCGGAAGAATCAAGTGTGTCCAGGAAAGTTTTCTGAAGCAATATGCAGATAGCCCTACAAGAGAGGGGACAGCACATGATGATCCTGTTTGGAAATGAGGCTGCAAGTGGCTGATCATTCAGTGGGGGAGCATATTGTGACCAGTGACCATAATTCTATTAGGTTCAAGATAAGAAAAGAATTTAGTTAATCAGAACTGTAAAACATGTTAAAATAATTAATTTAATAATGTTATAAAATCAAATTATTTCCATCACAAGCTTTTTTTTGTTTTAGGAGTTGCAACAGAAATTAAATGCAAAGCTATTCTTGGCTACAAAAACAATGAACACTGCATGCTGTATTGGTTATTTAAGGAGAGGGACTTTGATGTAAATGGAGAAGATCCTGTCTATGAAAGCCGTAAGAGGTAGGAGATATACTGATATAGATTACACTCTGCCCATTGTCAATGTTTTTGCAGCAAATATAAATTTTTGGAAGCAGTATCCTCCAGAGTTCAAATATTGATTGTGTTAAATTTCCAATTTATTGCTTAATATTGGCTGTTGTTTAAACTGGAAGGTCCTCCGGGATGACTGTCATTAAAGTAAATAACTAATATTTACTTTAACTGTAATTAATGAAAAATCATAGAAGAAAGTAAGTTTTATTCTTAGTGTTACTAATCCAAAATTCCATGGAGCTTGAGTAAATGTGCAATTATACCAACATATTCCATTTCTATAAGCAGCTTAAAAACATGAATATTTCTGTTAATCTCTGGCGTTGGATGCTTAATTAACACAATTCTGTATTTTCAATAATGACACTCTCACAATCTGTTCCCCTTAGTCCTGTCATAGAAGGCAATAGAACATATCAGATAAACACCCTGGTGTTCAAAAGAATTGAAGCGGAGCATCTGAATGAACCTTTCATTTGTAAATTAAGTTGTCCAGAGACTGACTTAAATGGCACTGTCACACTTCTGGAAAAAGGTACTCATTAGAGTAATAGAATAATAAATTGAAGTTGGATCATTGGATTACTGATGGTCAAAATCAGTGAAAACTAAGCATCTGGATTAAAATGTTCTGGATTTATTTTATGATGAATTAGTTGTTTTTAGATTGAAGATTAATATGCTGTGTGCAATAATAGTGTTGCTTGGGTTTTCTCTTGCAGTGGCTGCTGCATGTCCATACCTGGATAGATTTGACTTGTTAAGAAAATAAGCAGATAGAAAACAGGGCCAACAGCAGGTTATATCGTACTTTGATCCCTGAGTGTCCTCCATAGCCCTCAAGACCACTAGTACAAAATCCATCCATCACACTTTAGATTATACCACATTATTCAGAATCCATAGCCTTCTTGAATAGTGAATTGCAAAGATTTATAATGGTAAAAATTCTTCCTCACCCAAGTTTTATATGGCTGACCCTTTATCCTGAGATCATACTTCATGGTTTTATGATGTACCATAATGTTGAATTTCACTACCTTTGTTGAGCGCTTTAATTTTGTACAAGCACTCATCTTAGTTCATCAAAAAGGAAACAAATATTAGAATGGGAGCATGGTAATATGAAAAGAGGCCAATTCTGTATAGGCTCTTTTTAAAAATTGTAATGCAGTTACCTATCCTCTTCATTCTCTTCAAATTAAACGTGTGAAAGCAGTGTACAAGATAATAAGAGGCATAAAGTGAGTTGATAGCCAGAGACTTTTTCACAGCAGAGTTGGTGGCAGACGCAAATACATCAGGACATTTAAGAAGCTCTTAGAAAAATAGATATCTATGTAGGAGTGAAGGGTTAGATTCATCTTAAAGTTGGTTATAAGGTCATGAGCTAAAGGGCCTGGACACTGCTGTAGTGTTCCATGTTCTTTATTGTAAAATCTCAGAAGCATTAGAACATATTAAAACTTGAAGGTGTTACTGTGGTTTTAAAGGTTCATTTATTATCAAATATGCAGTATTCAACTCTGAGATTTTTCTTCTCCAGATAGTCACAAAACCAAGAAAAATGATAGAATTCAGTTCAGAGGGAAACAGTAAACCCACATATATAAAAAAAGGCAACACAATCATCAACTCCCAAACCCTCCTCCCCCCTGCACAAAACGCAACAAGAACATCAGCCGCCAAATCTCCCTCTCCCCGTAGAAAAAGAAACCAAAAAATATGCAACATCGATCATCAGACCCTGCCCACCACAGAAAGTGCCACAAGAACATCAACTCCCAAATCTCCTTCCCCTGCAGATAAAAAAGAGAAAGCATGGGTGAAAACACAGAATATAAAAACTATAAGACTGAAAGAAAAGTCTGTAGTCCATTGTCTAAATCCATAAACACAGAACACCTTGGTAACATCCTCAGATGAACAGCATATAACGTTCATCTGTTTTTTTTCCCCCTTTCAACTATTGGTAGTTGGTGGGGAAGAAACAGATGAAGAGGAAAACCAGTAAAAATCTTGTTGAAACCAGAAGGTGGAAAAATGGCATGAATCAGCAAGAGGGTAACATGAGATAATTGAAAGACAAAAGCAAAATGTTTCTTTTGTCAAACTAAACAGTAATGGCATTTTTTGCCACCACTTCAAAGATGAGCTGCTTCCCTTTCTTGTTTATCTATTTGTGTGTGATAATTTTTTGTTTCATTTTGTTCTTTCCATTTTTAAATGCTGTTTACAAAGTAAATTCTTCCCTTTCTATAGAAGGGTCCAAACCTGGAACATTCATTATGTTGATTGTCCCATTCCTTCTGCCTGACCTGTTACATGTTTCCAGCAGAATTTTACATTTTGTGTAAAGCATTAAATTTGGATCAGCATGAACAAGTATAATGGCATCTACTGGTAGGAGCCAGGAAAAGGAAGAATGAGAAGTGGGAAGATAGGGCTACAATCATGAGTTTCACAGAACCGGCTGCAAATTGATAATCGGTTGCAAATTAGAATGTGTCAAAAATTATACTTACGTTATAATTAATTCTTGCCCATTTCAAATAAGTGATAAAAATAAAAGTTGAAGAACTTGCAAATCCAAAAATCCGTATTAAAATCAAGAAGTCTTGGAAACACTCAGCAGATAACAGCTATATAAAGATAAATGGTCAAAATTTCAGGTTCATGAATGTTTAAAATAAGCCACCAATACAATGCACTGATAAACAAAATCATTGAAGCCCGCCAAGTGGTATTTGCACAATGTCAATACTACATAACTACACAAGCAAGAGAAAGTCACTCCACCCCTCTGTTCTGCTCCACCATTCAATAAACTCAAGGCTGATCTTGTACATCAACAGCACGTCCTTCACAAATCCTGTATCTCTTCAGTTTCTTATTACCTAAAAACCTATCAATCTGTCTTGAATGTACTTAGTGATTGAGCCGTTACGGGATTTATGGGCATTGCATTCCAAAGATTCGCTAGCCTCTAACCTCTGGGTAAAGATAAACAAAAGAGACTCAGCAGGTGCTGGAAATCTAGGCGAAGTCTTGATGAAGAGTCTCAGCCTGAAATGCTGACTGTTTATTCCTGACCTGCTGAGTTCCTCCTCCAGTGTTCTGTGTGTGTTCCTCCAGCTAAATAAATTTCTTGTCATCACTCTACTGAATAGTTGACCCCTTATTTGAGATTGTGACATCTAACACTTGGCTAGAGAAAATATTATGCCAACATCTATTTTATCATTTATACATTTCATTGAGGTAATTTTCTAATCATTTAAATTCAGGGGATTAAAGGGTCAAATTAGCTAATTAACTCCATTGAACCATTGCCACATAACCTCTCACATGTATGCTTTCCATTGGGAGGAAGATAACTGAAAACTGTGGGGTTTTATGTTCTCTGTGACTGCAATTTTTGATTGATACTCTGCATTAATGAGACTGATCACAAATTTTATTTATTTTCTGTAGGCAAACGTGACTGTAGTCTAATATTCCTGCTACTGTTTACAACCTTGGCTGTTATCATTATTATAGCAGTGGTCTATGCCAGGTTCAAAATAGACTTGGCCCTTTGCTTCAGGGACTTAATTTCCATGGATGAAACTCTACAAGGTAAAATTCTGAAAATAAATGTATGCATAAATCTTATTTTGATTCATATCAAAGCTGAATAGATAAACCCTGAACTGAAGTGACGGATTATGTTCATGGACAGGTTGACGTCTTTCCCAACCAGGATATCAACACATCTGTAAATTTAGGTTGCAGTCACCTGCACCTTTCCACATCCTAAGCAGTCGATTGTGAATTTGTGCATATACCAAAATTCACTATAAGTCACAGAAACCTAAAGACTTTCACTGTACAAATGCTTTTAAAAACAACATCTGCAGAACCACCTTCCAATTCCAACCACAAGCAACCAGGTGTTATTAGCAGTTTTGGTGAATTTCACAGCTCTTCACTCTTCCCCCTTCCCCACAAGCTTCAGACTTTTCCAGGAAAGTGATATCTACTAGCCTGTAAGTGCAAAAATAATTTTGGTGATTGGCACCTTGGAATTGTTTTATGTGGAGTTTATTTTGAACAGATTCTTTATTCTCAGTGATGATACATAATTTCTGTCACAAATACACTAAGTAATAATTTGTTTACATCATTTAAACTGGGTTCACTATGGGCTCTAGGATTTGGTCTAAATTAACATGATGTTATGCAGCCCAAATTGATCGAGTAGGCAGAGGAAAGCAATTTTGTCCACCCATTTGATGAAAATGGGTAGGTCATTACTTACTGTTTTAAAGGTGCTCTTTGCCATCAGTGAAAGCCTAAAGATTTAGACCAGCAACTTTTTACAACATGCATACTAGTGACTGGAGTGCAGCTCATTCATTGCTTTACAAAGCAATAGTCATCACACATAATAATCAGTGTATTAACTATAATAATTTTGGATTTGACTTTCAGACAGTAAGGAGTATGATGCCTATGTATTGCTTCTTAAGAGTAAAGAGGCTCTCATCTGCGCTGAGGTAGAAGCTTTTGCTTTGAAACTATTACCCACAATTCTAGAACAAAAATTTGGCTATCGCTTGTGCATTTTTGAACGTGATGTTCTTCCTGGAACAGGTACGATTGTCTCTTCAACTTAATTGCAGTACTAAGATGTACAATTTATATGAGAAAATACATTTGTTAGCAATCTTCATCCTTGAACCTTTTGTTTTGTTTCTAAACAAGACTGTGACGATCTCTGCACTTACTTTTTGTTTGATACTTCAAGTGTGCTCCTGTTGAGCCAGACCCATCCCATTCCCTTCCACTGAATTTCTATCTCTCTTTAATCTCATTTCATTCATTCCTCCTAATGTCAACAAAACTTTGATTTCTAGACAGCATACTAATTAGTATTGTAAATACTTCCTTCCCATTATACATTGTGTTAAATTTGTTCATGGGATATTGGCAGTGCAGTGTCAGATTTAATTGTACATCCCTGTTTATTCTTGAAATTCTGATGGTGAATTATTTCATTTGGTGATTACAGCCAGTGTGATGAAAGTATACCTGTCAAATTGCCTGAAACTATTGAATTTAACTGTTTCTTAAGTTAATGTTAGGCCTCATTGGAAAAGAGCGTGAGGCCACAGACAGGTAGGTCATACAACGTTTGTAGATATAGAATTAGAGTGACAGGCAACTGGAAGCTCAGGTTAACCCCTGAAGAATGAATGTAGATGCACTACAATGTGATCACACAATCTGCAGTGTGCTTGGAATCTCCGGTGCAGTAGACACCATATTGTGCTTCTCAAATAATACAACTATACTTGCTTCTTCCACTTCTTCTAGCAGTTTGCTCCATAAACTCACCACCCTCTGCATGAAAAATGTGCCTAAGTCCCTTCGAAGATTTTACCTTTCACCCTAGAACAATGCCCTTCAGTTTTGGACTCTCCTACTATAAGAAAAAGACTATTGCCATCCATCTTAATTATGCCTTTCATAAATGTAAGTACTACTACAAAGTTGCCCCACATTCATCTGTGTTCCAGTGAATGAAGACCTAGTCGGGCCAACCTCTCCCTACAACTCAGGCTCCCTAGTACTGGCAATATCCTTGTACGTATTTCACTGTACTCTATCCCTTGTAATTATTCTCCTGGCCCCTCTGTTTCATTACATTCCCTAGTGCTTTAAACATACGTAGTACAAGTCCTATACTTGTTTGACTTTCCAAAATGCATCATCTCACATATATTGTATCTGTGGCCCACTTGCTTAACTGATCAAGATCATACAATCACCTATGATAACTTTCCTCACTATTGAGAACACCTCCCAATTTTGTGTCATCTGTAAACTTACCAATCAAATCTCGTGCAGTCACATTCAAATCATTTATATAAATAACAAATAGCAAGGGTCCTAACATTAACACCTGTGGCATACCACTAGTCGCTGGCCTGCATTCTGAAAAACAACCTTCAACCACCACCCTCTGCTTCCGAACTTCAAGCCAATTTTGAATCCAACCAAGTATCACTCCTTGGATCCCATGGGACCTAAACCTTCCTGACCAGCCCTGTCAAGGCCTTGCTGAAGTCCAGTTGACAATATCCTGCCCTACCTTCATTTATCTTTTTGGTTACTTCTTCAGAAAACTTAAAAGATTACTAAAGCACAACTTTCCACACACAAAGCCATACTGACTCTACCAAATTAGACTTTGTCCAAATTATGGTGGATCCTGTTCCTCTGAATTCCCTCCAGTAACTTCTCCATCACTGGTGTCATATCAAACAGTCTGTCTTTCTCTGGGTTGTCCTCATTATCCTCGTCAAACAATGGAACAACATTAACTGCCTTCCAGTTTTTGGGAACTTTACCATGGCTTAAAATGCAGCCAGTATCTCCACAAGGGCCTCTACAATTTCTTCTCCAGCCTCATCACAAAGTCCGAAGTCACTGGGGAATTGTCCACCTTAATGCACTGTACGGCCACTAATGCCTCCTCACAGGTAACAGTGTTAACAGGTAACAGTGTTAACAATTCAAGTCAATGATCTATCATCAAAATTCTCCACAGATGTTGCCTGGCCTGCTGAGTATTTTCAGCATATTCTGTTTCAATTTCAGATGTCTAGAATCTGCCAATTAATTTTTGCCTTTGAGAGTAAATTCCTGATCTAAGAAGTTTGACAAATTTCAATTATATAGCTGAGGAGTAGCATAAAACAAAGCATTTTGAACATAGAAAACCTACAGTACAATACAGGCCCTTCAGCCCACAAAGCTGTGCCGAACATGTCCTTACCTTAGAAATTATCTAGAGTTACCCATAGCCCTCTATTTTTCTAAGCTCCATGTACCTTTCCAGGGGTCTCTTAAAAGACCCTATCGTATTCGCCTCCACCACCGTCACTGGCAGCCCATTCCACGCACTCACCACTCTCTGAGTAAAAAAAAAACAACTTACCCCTGACATCTCCTCTGTACCTACTTCCAAGCACCTTAAAACTGTGCCCTTTTGTGCTGGCCATTTCAGCCCTGAGAAAAAGCCTCTGACTGTCCACACGATCAATCTTGTACACCTCTACCAGGTCACCTCTCATCCTCCATCGCTCCAAGGAGAAAAGGCCAAGTTCACTCAACCTATTCTCATAAGGCATGCTCTCTAATCCAGGCAACATCCTTGTAAATCTCCTCTGCACCCTTTCTACGGTTTCCACATCCTTCGTGTAGTGAGGCGACCAGAATTGAGCACAGTTCCCCAAGTGGGGTCTGACCAGGGTCCTATATAGCTGCAATATTACCTTTCGGCTCTTAAACGCAATCCCACGATTGATGAAGGCAAATGCACTGTATGCCTTTGTAACCACAGAGTCAACCTACGCAGCAGCTTTGAGTGTCCTATGGACTCGGACCCCAAGATCCCTCTGATCCTTCATACTGCCAAGAGTCTTTGACTTACCAAAATGAACCACCTCATACTTATCTGGGTTGAACTCCATCTGCCACTTCTCAGCCCAGTTTTGCATTCTATTGATGTCTCGCTGTAACTTCTGACAACCCTCCACCCTATCCACAGCACTATCTACAGATATTTTAAATATCTGAGTAACAAGGCTAATGATCTGTAAAGTAGCACACACAAAATGCTGGTGGAACGCAGTAGGCCAGGCAGCATCTACAGGAAGAAGTACAGTCGATGAAGGGTCTCGTCCCGAAATGTGGACTGTACTTCTTTCTATAGATGCTGCCTGGCCTGCTGCGTGTTTCTTTCAGTTAGTCCTCACGAAGGGTCTCAGCCCGAAACGTCGACTGTACTTCTTCCTATAGATGCTGCCTGGCCTGCTGTGTTCCACCAGCATGTTGTGTGTATTGCTTGAATTTCCAGCATCTGCAGATTTTCTTGTGTTTGTGATCTGTAAAGTAGCAAGGGTTGGTGATTATTTTATTAAATTATTTGATCATCAATTTTTTTCTCTTTGCAGCTTCTGTCGATGAAATTCTTTACTACATCAACAAATCCAGAACCTTGATTATAATACTCTGTGCTGAATATATAGCAAATGACAGTTCTATGTATGGCTTGATGACAGGTCTTCATCAAGCCTTGGTCGAGGGGTTAATAAAGCCAATACTCATTGAATATATTCCAATAAGAGACATTACATTTTTACCACTGTCACTTCAGCTTATTCTGAAATCAGACAGGACAGTGAAGTGGACAAATGAATCTCAACCACAGAATTCATACTTTTGGAAAAAGATAAGATACCTTATGCCAGCAAAATACACTAAAGCAGCCAAGCGCTCATGAGGTGAAAGAACAATTTGCATTTTGACACCAGAATCTGAAGATCAAGTGATTATGCATTTACTGGTATTGAGTCGTGGAAAATTTGTGGTTCTGTGGCACAAATAGATTGGTAGAATAAATAGTTTTGAGTTAGGTGAAATCTTTAATATTTTGAAGTGAAATTGCAAAATTTTTGCCAAATAGAAAAAAAACAACACAAGTATGGAACAAGAAATAGTACTGTATTGTGACAAATCTTTGCCCTTCTAATCTGCAATCTACAATATCACACCTCAGTATTTAATCTGATTTCGTCAACAACTGAACCAGCCTATACAAAGAACTATAGAGGATAGGTTACGCATTCTAGACGTAGATATGAGTCAGGAATTCAGGAAGGGTGGGCAAACATAGAGAAAATTATGATCATCAAGGAGATAGTGGTGAAATGTATTTGGAACTATGAATTTAGAAGTCATTGGATTTTTTTTTAATGTACTTCATCCTAAGATTTCAAAGAAGTCGTATGTGAGGGAACTGAAGTGTTATTTTTAATATCCCAAAATTTCCTTGATTCTGGGATGGTTCCAATAAATTGGAAAATAGTAAATGCAACCCCCCTTATTGGGAAAAGGAGAGATAGAAAGCAAGAAGCTATAGCTTAGTTAGTTAGCTTACTATCCATCATACAGAACACATTAGTCGAAGTCAAAGTACATTTATTATCAAAGAATGTATAAATTATAAAACCTTGTTTATTTACAGGCAGCCACATAGCAAGAAACCTGAAAGAACCCAACTAAAGAAAAAAAAATAAAAAATGAGAATATCTGCAGATGCTGGAGATCCAAGCAACACACACAAAATGCTGGAGGAACTCAGCAGGCCAGGCAGCATCCATGGGAAAGGGTACAGTCGACGTTTAGGGCTGAGACCCTTCGTCAGGACTGGAGAAGAAAAGATGAGGAGTCAGAGTAATAAAGTGGAGGGAGGGGAGGAAGAACCACGCGGTGATAGGTGAAACCAGGTGGGGGGAGTGGTGAAATAAATAAAGAGCCGGGAAGTTGATTGGTGAAAGAGATACAGAGCTGGAGAAGGGGCAGTCTGATAGGTGAGGATAGAAGACCGTGGAAGAAAGAAAAGGGGGAAGGAGCAGCAGAGAGTGGTGAAGAGAGGGAATGGTGAAGGGGAGGGCATTACTGGAAATTTGAGAAATTGATATTCATACTACCCAGATGGAATATAAGGTGTTGCTCCTCCAACCTGAGTGCCCTCACCGTGATAGTAGAGGGGCATGCGCTGACATGTTCGAATGGGAGTGGGAAATGGAATTAAAATGGGTGGTTGCCGAGAAATCTGGTGGATGGAGCAGAGGTGCTCCATGAAGCAGTCTCCCAAACTATGTGGGATCTCGCCGATACAGAGGAAGCCACACCAGGAGCACCGGATAAATTAGCTGACCCCTGCAGAGCCACAGGTGTTGCCTCACCTGGAAGGTCTGTTTGGGGCCCTGAATGGTAGTGAGGGAGGGGGCGTAGGGGTGGTTGTAGCACTTGTTCCACTTGCAAGGATAAGTGTCAGGAGGGAAATCAGTGGGGTGAGACAAATGGACAAGGGAGTCGGTAGGGGTCAATTCCTGTGGAAAGCAGAAAGTGGGAGGGGTGGAGGGAGATATATGCATGGTGGTGGGATTCTGCTGGAGATGGTGGAAATTACAGAGAATTATGTACTGGATGTGGAGGCTGGTGGGGTGGTAGGTGAGGACAAGAGGAACCCTATCCGTGGTGGGGTGAGGTCAGATGTGCACAAAATGGAAGGGCTGTGGTTGAGGGCAGCATTGATGGTGGAGGAAGTGAATCCCCTTTGAAGAAAGAGGATATCTCCTTCATTCTGGAATGAAAAGCCTCATCCTGAGAGGAGATGCAGCAGAGACAGAGGAATTAAGAGAAGAGGATGGGGTTCTCACAAGTAGCAGGGTGGGAAGAGGTATAGCCCAGGTAGCTGTGAGAGTCAGTGGGTTTATAACAGACATCAATAGATAAGCTGTCTACAGAGAGAGAGAGAAAGTGGAGGGATTAGTCAGAAATGGATCAAGTGAATTTGAAGGCAGAGTGGAAGTTGGAAGCAAAGTTGAAGTCAATGAGCTCCATGTGGGTGCAGGAAGCAGCGCTGATGCAGTCAATGTAGGGTAGGAGAGGTTCAGGAGTGATACCAGTGTAGCCTTGGAACATAGGCTGCTCCATGTAGCTGACAACCAGGCAGGCATAGTTGTGACCCATGCGAGTGCCCATGGCTACACCTTTTGTTTGAAGGAAGTAGGAGGAGCCGATGGAGAAATTATTGAGGACAAGTTCCGCTAGGTGGAGGAGGGTGGTGATGGAGAACTTCTGGGACTGGTAGAAATAGAGAGATTTGAGGCCTTCCTGGTGGGGAATGGAGGTGTTTAGGAACTAGACATCAATAGTGAAAATAAGATGATCGGGGCCAAGGAACTTGAAATCATTGAAATAATCAAGAGCATGTGAAGTGATATGGATGTAAGTAGGAAGGGACTGAACCGGGGGATAAATGGAGCCAAGGTGTGCAAATATAAATTTAGTGGGGCACAAACAATGAGTCTACCTGGACAAGCAGGTTTTTGATCTTGGGTAGGAGGTAGAAATGGGAGGTGCGGGGTGAGGGAACTATGAGATTGGTAGTAGTGGATTAAAGACCAACACTCGATGCGCAAGAGATAGGGAAAAAAAAATGCAAACAATTGAAGTGAACAACAACATCCTGAACCAAATTGTGTCCTCTGATCGGAACCCTGGAGTAGGCCCAAAGTCTCTCTTATCAGATCATCATATTAGTGGGCACAGAGCACAGCAGCTGCGGAAGTTAGAAGCTATTCTTGAAAATATTATGGTTCTTGGGAAATTCAGGCTACCTGGCAATGCCCAATGTGCTTCTGAAAAGGAAATCACATTTGACCAATTAATCAGAATTCTTTGAAAATTATATGTGAGTTGATGTTAAAGACAGATTGTATGGTACTTCGGCTATCAGCAGGCATTTGATGAGGCACTATACCAAATGTGATTGTGATAAATAAAAGTTCATGGTGTAGGAGGTAACATATTTGAAGAATGATTGAATAACAGGAAATCGTGGTTAAAGCAATGACTAGTTTGCCACAGGACATTACTGTAGTCTCAAGAATTTACAAGTATTCCATCTAATGGATGAAAGAGATTAAAATGTAGTTGCTAAATTTGGTAGTATGGAAGTATCAAAAATAAATTTTACAGGCATATTATCTTTCAGGGGAGAAATTGCAAAACTCTAAGAAGCAAAGTGATAATGACGTATTCTGATTCACAAAAGGCTAACGTGCTGGTAGACCAAGCAAGCAGAAAGCTAACAGAATATTATTGTTGACTGTTAGCAGAATTGAACACAAGAAGGGGGGTTGTGTAAAGCATTGATGATTTCATGTCTTGAATATTGTGTACAGTATTGGTCTTATTTAATAAAGAATGTAAATCTGAAGTAATTCAGAGAAGGATTGCAAATGCTAATATGACAAAATGTTGAGCAGGCTAAGTTGCATTCACTTGAATATGCCAGACTGGGAGAAGATTTTGTTGAAATGTGTAAGATTCTGAAGCATATTCCTAGGGTAAATCTGGAATGTGTTCCTTCCTGTCGGATGATCACTGTTGAAAGGTGAGGTTTTGCCTATTTAAAACACAGATGAGTCATTTAGTTCCTTAGCAAGTCTTTCAGCAGGTATTGTCTTCCTTAAGTGGCAGTAGAAACAGAGTTGAATATTTGTAAAACAAAGATGCATAGAAACTTAGAAAACCTACAGCACAATACAGGTCCTTCGGTGCATGATGAGCAAAAGGATAAATAGTTATCCAAAGTCAGCTTGGGTGTGAAGTTAACATTACCATCTATGGTGTCTTTATGTATTGATGAAGAATGCTCTTCCTGCTCCCAATTTATACATGTGTATGCTTAGAAGGAATGATATGTGCATGTCCTGTAATGATAACGTTTTCAGATATATGGAGATATTAATATTGTCTGTTTACTGTTAATTCTTCAGCAAGTCTCAAAAGCAGCAATGGGGTTAATTTGTATTTTATATAATAACTGACAGAGAAATATTAAACATAACATCAGGAGTAATTGTTACTCTTCACTGGATAGTTATGCAGGGCTTTTAATATCTGCCTGAAGTTATGGAGAGGTCAAAAAGTGCATTTACAGTAGTCTTTATTTCTATTATTAATTATTTGTGGAGCACATTATGAAGAGTTATTTGATTTAACATTGTATGTTTTTAATAAAAATAAAATTATTCCAGTCTACTTATGTATATTGTCATGAATATATAATCTTAACAGAAATTTTTCAAAATGTTTAAATGGCTGTAAAACAAATGAATTCTTCTCAGGCTACCAGCTGGGTATAGATATTGATTTTTAACTGGTGTTTCAGTGATAAACTCTGCAGTCTTCATCAGGGATGATACCTAGATATGTCTAGTCCAGTGGTATTTAGATGCCAATCATCTGTCCCTTCTGATTGGTTGAAAATTAACCAATCGGGTTTCTGCTGTCCCACCTTGTTTACAATTGAATTCCAGTTCTTATTTAGAGCAAGGTTTTCATCTTTGTTAAAACTCTTTTCCTCTAATTTTATTTCAATGGCTATTTCTTCAATCCTGGAATCATGGGCGCAGCACAGTAGTTTTGTGGCATCAACATCAATCCTGTGACCATTGCGAATGCAAGATTCTGCTACAACCAATTTATCCAGGTAACCAAAGTGAATACACCTCCTATGCTCCATGAAGCACATTAGCACTCAATTCAGGAGGACTAATATAAAAGCAAGTATGTGATGTTAAGGTGTTATAAAGCACTGGTGAGGCCTCACTTAGTGTACTGTGAGTAGTTTCAGCCCCTTAGAAAGGATGTGATGACACTGGAGAGGGTTCAAAGGAGGTTCACAACACTGATTCCAGGATTGAATGGGTCGTCATATGAAGCATGTTTGATGTCTCTGGGACTGCGTTCACTAGAATTCAGAAGAATGAGGGGTGACCTCATTGAAACTTATCAAATGATGAAAGGCCTTGATAGAGTGGATGCAGAGAGAATGTTTCCTATGGTCGGAGAGTTTAAGACCAGAAGACGCGGCCTCAGAATGGAGGGGTGTCCTTTTAAAACGGAGGTGAGGAAGAATTTCTTTAACTAGAGAGTGGAGAATCTGTGGAATTCATTACCACAGGCAGCTGTGGAGGCTATGTCTTTACATATATTTAAGGCAGAGGTTAACAGATTCTTGACTGGTCCAGGCTTGAAGGGATATGGGGGGGGGGGGGGGGGAGGAAGGCAGGCGACTGGTGCTGAGAGGAAACATTGGATCAGCCATGATGAAATAGCGGAGCAATTCTGCTCCCATGTCATGGTTTTATAGTCTATTTCCCAGTGGTCCGATATTCACTCTCACCTCTCTCTCACATTTTATGTACCTGAAAATACCTCTGGCATCCTCTTTTACAATAATGGCTAGCTTAACTTCATATGTATTTCATCGTTTCTGTCCTTATGGCCTTTTAGTTGCCTTCTGCTATTATTTAAAAGCTTCCCAATTCTCTAACTTCCCAGTCATATGGCCTCTCTTTTGCTGTTATGCTGTCTTTGACTTCCCTTGTCAACTACAGTTACCTCATCCTCCCCTCAGAATACTTCTTCACCTTTCTAATGTATCTATGCAGTGCCTTCCAGATTTCCCCCAGAAACTCCAGCCATTGCCGTTCTGCTGTCATCCCTGATACTGTCCTCTTCCAATAAACTTTGGCCAGCTACTCTCTCATGACTGTCTAATTCCCTTTACTCCACTGTAATACTGATACATCTGACTTTATCTTCTCCCTCCCAAACAGCAGGGCGAATTCGATCATGTCATGATCTCTTCCTCCTAAGGGTTCCTTTACAAATCAAATCTAATTATTGTACAACACAATTACCTTTCTCCTAGTGGGCACAGCCACAAGCTACTCTAAAAAGACACTTCAGGCATTCTACAGATTCCCTCTCTTGGGATCAAGCAAAAATATGATTTCCCCAATCCACATGCATATTGAAATTCCCAATGCCCTTTGTAACATTTCTCTTCTTACATGTTTTTTCTATCATCGTAATTTATATACCACATCCTAGTTACTGTTTGGAAGCCTGTATATAACTCCCATCAGCACACACAAAATGCTGAAGGAACTCAACAGGCCAAGCAGTATCTATGGAAAAAAGTACAGTCAACATTTTGGGCCGAAACCCTTTGGCATATCACTTTCTAAGACCTTGATTTCATTTTTTGCCACAAGAGGCCACCCACCCCTCTGCCTACCTGCCTGTCCTTTCAATACATTGTGTATCCATGCATGTTATCCTCCTAACTATGATCTTCTTCCAGCCACATCTCAGAGATGCCCGCAAGGCAATCTCTAATTGCGCTACAAGATCATCTACCTTATTCTGTATTCTGCGTGCAATCAAATATAATACCTTCAGTCCTGTATACTTTATCCTTTTTGATTTTGCCCCCATGTTTTATGCCTTCGCTTGGCACTATCTTTCTGTCGGTCCAGCCATTCTTCTGTTATGCCTGCAGAACATCTTGACAAAGGGAATGGTCAAAGATGGCACAGTGCGGGACATGTGGCTGGGTAAAGGTGGACACACTGGAGGAGGTAGAAGGCTATGTGTTCTCTAGGAAGGAATTTCATCAAAAACTCAACCTCAAAGTATGATTGAGTACTTTGCATGCACACAGCAAAATTCTGGATTTTGATCTGCATTCTACATGCAGAAAGGTTGTATATGGGTGGAAACTGCAGGGCATGTGCAGTGAGGGCAAACAGTGTTCAACTCTCAATTATCACTACTACCACTAAGGGCAATTGAATATCAAAATGATGTCTTTTTATGTTTTATTGATTTCACTAAAGCATTCGACAAAGTGCAACATAAAAAATTATTTAAAATTCTCGCTAAACTAAACATTGACGGAAGGGACGAACAACTGCTTCAAAATTTATATTGGAATCAAACGGCGGCGGTAAGAATTGATGATAATATAAGCAGTTGGACTAAAATTCAAAGAGGAGTTAAACAGGGATGTGTTGCCTCACCAGAATTATTTAATATCTATAGTGAAATGATTCTCAGAGAAATAGAAGACCTTGATGGGATAAAAATTGGAGGTGTTAACGTCAACAATATAAGATATGCAGACGATACCACCCTAATAGCAAGTGCTGCAGAAGACCTACAAATCCTCCTAGACAAAGTAGTACAAACAAGTGCAGATTTTGGCCTAACCATCAACTGTAAAAAAAAATGTCTGTTAATATCAAAACAGCAGGATACTCCCAACGGCCAATTGTACATTGGTAACCAAGGGATTGAACAAAAGACCTGCTTTAATTACCTTGGTAGTTTTATATCACAAGATGCTAGAAGTAAAGTAGAAATAAAAAGAAGAATTGCCATTGCAAAAACCAACTTCCAAAAAATGAAACCCATTTTTACCAACAGACACATTTCTATGACAACAAGGCTTAGGGTACTAAAATGTTACATCTGGTCAATCTTGCTGTATGCTTCTGAAACATGGACTATAACACCAGAACTCCAAGGAAACTTAGAAGCAACAAAAATGTGGTTTCTTAGAAGAATGCTGAAAATATCATATAGAGATAGGGTAACTAATGAGACAGTACTCCAACATGGCCGTACAAAAAGATCTTTAATGAGAACATTAAATGAGAGGAAACTTAAATTCCTGGGCCATGTCATCAGAAAGGGAGAACTAGAATGCCTTACATCACAAGGCCACATGCCTGGGAAACGCAGAAGAGGAAGGCAAAGAAGAAAATATATGGACACTGTGAAAGAACTAACAGATCTAAGTGTGCGAGATATCATTGATGCTGTGAGGGATCTTTCGATGTGGAGAGCCATGATCGCCCAAGTGTGTAACGCGCAGGGCACGTGAAGACAAAGAAGACCACTAATTGGTGCTCTGGAAAGGCCAGTGAATTACATATACATCATTCACTGATGCACTGGAAGACTAAAACTTGCTCCTGAATTAGATAAATAGCCAATTTATCCACACATTCTGGGGCATTAGCCAATATAAATCCATACATTCAAGGCATTGACCTTCTGCGAGCTAGGTTCAGTCTTTTCACACTTTGTGAGTGGCCTTGCTTAGCCTTTCTAGGTATAGTCATTCTCCTTTAGGTGTGTCCCTGAACCACCATCCTGACTTTTTCAGGTCTCCACCTGGTCCTCATATCAGCACTGTCAATATATCTTTGCCATCCCCTGTCCATTTCCATAGCCAATACTCCCTAACACATAATTGGTCTTCAGCCCTCTACCAATCATCTTCCCAGCAACTCACAAATGTTCATTTTGCCCAGTGTATTCCTCCTTTGTCTCTCCACTTCCCCTTCTCAATCTACAGCCAGCTCTCCAAAATGGATGTAAGTCCAGAGAAAATAACTGTGGTTTTGAGTAAAGAGACTATCCTTCCACACGTTATGCTATGAGCCTTGTGCCGATAGAGTATCAGAACCCGGAAGGCGTGCACTCATTGGATGTGATACAGCTTCTCCCCACCACAATGACTCTCAAACATGTGCCATCTCTAGTGAAGATTTTCCACTCCTTTAATAGCTATGCCCCTTAATTTTTGATTTTCTTTTTAAGTAACATATAATATTAAGTTTGATTTATCATGTTGTCATTAATAGCAGCCTTAGTGTCTGACAATATTCAACCACTATCTGCTTGACTAGTTAACAACCACAATCCCACTCATTTTTCTCACTTAGATTTTATAACTGAAAATGCCAGTGAAAAACAGTTTATTTCTTCCTGTCGGAGTTTCTCCTCTCACAAACCTATCTGTTTTTACGTTTTCTCATTTTTTACTTTGTCCAAGTCATTGAGCGGGTAAGGGTTTCTGATTTTGTTATGACAGTCCCAGTGTTTTGGATGAATACTCAGTGAATCGGAATACCTTACAGTAAAGATTTTGGAGGAAGAATGTCCTGCCAGTCCTACCCACTGGAACTGAGCTGTCAGACAATATCTTCTACTCTCCAGCATCTTATTACCCTGACAACAAACTTCCAAAATAGGTACACTATACAAAGCTTTCTCACAGCAAGGCATCACCAGGCAAATAGTTCAAAGGTGCTTAAAACACTACGGAGTCATACAGCACAGACACAGGTACTACTCCTAGTTACCAGCACTTGGTCCATAGTATATCATGCCTTGGCTGTTGAAGTGCTCATTCTGTACTTCTTAACTGTGGTCAGTTCCTGCTTTCACTTTCCCCATGTCAGTGCATTGCTGATGTCAACCACTCTTTTGGTGAAGTGAATCTCTCTCCAATTCTCTGTAAACCACCTACTCTCACCTTAAATCTATACCCATGCCCCTGCCATGGGGATATTTTTTTAATATCTCTCCTACTCATCTGCCTCAGATAATTTTGTATTCCTCTGTCTGGTTCCCCCACACACATACCCAGCCTCTTTGTGTCTGGGGAAAATAGTCTCGCTGAATGCAACATTTAAGAGAAGTTTGAATAAGTACATGGATGGGAGGAGTATGGAGGTCTATGGTCCAGGTGCAGGTTGATGGGACTAAGCAGAATAATAACATCTGCATGGACTAGGTTGACTGAATGGCCTATTTCTGTGCTGTAATGCTCTGGGATTCTGATGAATCTAAGTCTCTCCTCGTCACTGAACTGTTCCATCCCAGGCAGCATCCTAGTGAATTCTTCTGCATCCTCATCTGTGCAACCATGTCAGTCCTCAGGTAAGGTGTCTGGAACTATACACAATATTCTAGCTGTGATCTGAACAACATTTTCCAAAGTTGTACCAAGACTTTATGTTACATATTTACATTCTATACATTGTCTAATTACTGCACCCATTTACCTTCTTCACTGCCCTATCTACCTTGGAAAAAATGCAATATAACCACTGTATCATTGAAATGCTTGTCTTCTGGCTGCTGACAATGAGGGAGAAGCATTTGGAAACTGTCTCCCTCAGCTTCTGCTTTCAAATTTTTAGTTTCAGCTATTTCTAACATGCTTGGATTAAACAAAGCATTCAATTTCTCTACAAGATCAAGATATCATTAGCCCTGCATTGGAAACATGATGTATCTATGCTTGATAGATATTGATAGTGCAATATTTTGCTTCTTCTCCCTCTCAGGCAGTCTACTCTTGATGTCAACCACCCTCTGAGTGAAAAAAAAATCTGTTATTCTTCTAGGCCTATCTCCATCAAGTATATGTTTTTATAGCTTACAGAACATTATTTTTGACCAAAATTATGCCATATTCTCCTCAAAATTTCAGATTTCTGTTAATTTTAATGAAAATTTCTATTTTTTAATTCATGCACTGAATTAGTTTCAGGCTCAAAGTTCAAAGTAAATTTATTATCAAAGTACTTTTATGTCACCATTTACTACTCTGAGATTCAAATTTTTGCAGGTGTTCACAGTAGAACAAACAAATACAACAGAATCAATGAAAAACTACATACAAAGAATGACAAACAACCAATGTGTAAACGAAGATGAAATATGCAAATATAATAAAAATGATAATAACAAATAAATAAGTAAATAAATTGAGAACAAGTTGTAGAGTCCTTGAAAGTGAGTCCATAGGCTGTGGAATCAGTTCGTTGCTGAGGTGATTGAAATTATCCACTCTGATTCAGAAGCCTGATTGTTGAATTGTAATACCTGAACCTGGTGGGATGTGGACCTTAAGCAGGATGACAGCATCAAGAAGAGAGCATGGCCTAGATGGTGGGGGTCCTTGATGATGGATGCTGCTTTATCGTGGCAGTGCTCCTTGCAGATGTGCTTAATGGTGGGGAGAGCTTTGCCTGTGATGGACTGGGCTATATTCATTACTTTATATAGGCTTTTCCATATTGGACATTGCTGTTTCCACACAGGGTCATGATGCAATCTGTCAGGATAATTTCCACTGTAACACTTTTAGATGACATGACAAATCTACGCAAAATTCTGAGAAAGCAGAGGTGCTGCAGTGGTCTCTATGTAACAACGCTTGTGTACAGATCTTCTGAAATGATAACGCAGAAGAATTTGAAGTTAGTAATCTATAATCAGTAAAGTCATCCTATAATCAGGACTGGCTGAGAGACCACCAATTTCCTTCTCCCCTAGCTAGCAATCAGCTCTTTAATTTCGCTGATGTTGAGAGAAAGATTGTTGCTGTGCCACCAGACTTCCTATAAGCCAATGTCTCACCACCTTTGATTCCGGCAACAACACTGGTGTTGTCAGCAAACTTAAATATGACATTGGAGCTGGCTTAGCCCCACTGTCACAACCGCGGATTCGGCAGCGCAGTAGATATGGCAATAGCACTTGTGAATTTGCACATGTCAGCTAATTATTATTTAATCATGATAGTATTTAACTTCATACTTATTGTTGTAGTGCTTGTCGAGACTTGGACAGAGCACAGCAATGCTTCGCTTTGTTTTGCATTGGCCTTGCCTGAGAAATTGGACTGTGGAGTCAACTGACTCTGAAGACTCACGGTATTTGTTTAATAATTACATGTTCTTATCAGCCGCAGTGTAGGCTTCGTTTCCTGTTTGAGAATTTTAGTTAATGGCCCTGTTTGGCCTCACATTTATTGTTTTATTTTCCCTTGAACACTGTTCGCATTAAAGTTTGTGAACTATCAATCCGCTTCAGTGTCTCTCACTCTGCACTTGGGCCATATACGAACCCCGTTGACATTCACAGTCATAAGTATAAAGCAAGTAGAGTGGGGGGGGGGGGGCTAGGCACCCAGACTTGTGATGCACCTGTGCTGATGGTGATTGTGGAGGAGATGTTGTTGCCAATCTGAAATGAAGTTTGCAAGTGAGGAAATCAAGGATTCATTTGCACAAGGAGGTATCAAGGCCTAGGTCTTGGAGCTTATTGATAAGGTTTGAGGAGTTGATATTGTTGAATACTGAGATGTAATCAATGAAGAGTATCGTGATATATGCATCTTCTCAGTCCAGATTTTCCATAAGACCGTAAGACATAGGAGCAGAATTAGGCCATTTGGCTCATCAAGTCTGCTACATCATTCACTCATAGCTGATCCTTTATTCAGCTCCTCAGCCCCACTCCCCAGCCTTCTCCCTGTAAACTTTGATGCCATAGCCAGTCAAGAACCTATCAATCTCTGCCTGAAGTACACCCAACAATCTGGCCTCCACAGCTGCCTGTGGTAATAAATTCCACAAATTCACCACCCTCTGGTGAAAGAAATTTCTCTGCATCTTTGCTTTAAATGAATGCCCTTTTATCCTGAGGCTGTGCCCTCTTGTCCGAGAGTCCCCCACCAAGGGAAACATTCTTTCCACATCTACTCTGTCTAGGCCTTTCAACATTTGAAAGGTTCAATGAGATCCCTCCTCAGCATTCTAAGTTACAGTGAGTACAGATCCAGGGGCCATGAAACGTTTCTCATATGATAACCTTTTATTCCTAGAATCATCCTTGTAAACTTCCTCCGAACCTTCTCCAATGTCAGCACATCTTTTCTTTGATAAGGAGCCCAAAACTGTTCATAATACTCAAGGTGAGACCTCACCAGTGTCTTATAAAGCCTCAGTATCATAACGCTGCTCTGATATTCCATACCTCTTTAAACGAATGCTACCATTGCATTTGCCTTCCTCACCACCGACTCAACCTGCAAGATAACCTTTAGGGTGTTACGCACAAGGGCTCCCAAGACCCTCTGCAGCTCGGATTTTTGGATTTTCTCCCCATTTAGAAAATAGTCTGCACGTTTATTTCTTCTACCAAAGTGCATGACCGTGCATTTTCCAATATTGTATTTCATTTGCCACTTTCTTGCTCATTCTCCTAATCTGCTTAAGCCTTTCTGGAGTCTTCCTGTTTCCTCAACACGACCTGCCCTTCTACCAATTGTCATGTCATCTGTAAACTTCGCAACAAAGCTATCTATTCCATCATCTTAATCATTGATATACAGCATAAGAAACAGTCCCAACTCCGATTGCTGCTGAACACCACTTATCACTGGCAGCCAACCAGACAAGGATCCTTTTATTCACACTTGCTGCCTCCTAGCAATCAGCTAATGCTCTAACCATGTTAGAAACTTTCCTGTAATACCATGGGCTCTTAACTTGATAAGCAGCCTCAAGTAAGGCACCTTGTCAAAAGACTTCAGAAAATCCAAATATACAATATCCACTACATGCCCTTTATCTATCCTACTTTTAATCTCCTCAAAGAATTCCAAAAGGTTTGTCAGGCAAGATTTTTCCTTAAGAAACCATATTGACTTTGTCTTATCTTGTCCTGTGTCACCAAGTACTCATTAACCTCATCCTTAACAATTGGCTCCAACATCTTTCCAGTCTCTGAGGTCAGGCTAACTGTTCTATTATTTCCTTTCTGCTGTCTCCTTCCATTCTGAATGTTTGGAGTGACATTTGTATTTTTGCAGTCCTCCGGATCCATGCCAGAGTCCAAAGATTCTTGAAAGGTCATTGCTAATGCCTCAAAAATCTCTACTGCTACCTCATTCAAAACCCTAGGATGCAGTTCATCTGGTCCAGGTGACTTGTGCACCTTTAGGTCTTTCAGCTTTTTGAGCACTTTCTGCCTTGTAATAGTAACCGCACTCACTTCTCTTCCCTCACATCCTTCAACACCTGGCACACTGCTGGTATCTTCCACAGTGAAGACTGATGCAAAATACTCATTTAGTTCATCTGCAGTCTTCTTCTTCCACATTATTATTTCTCCAGCTTCATTTTCTCGTGGTCCTATATCCACTCATCTCTCTTCTATTTTTTTATATACTTAGAAAAAGCTTTTTCTATCCACCTTGATATTGTTCACTAGCTTCCTTACATATTTCACCTTTTCCCTCCTAATGATTCTTCTAGTTGATTTCTGTAGGTTTGTAAAAGCTTCCAAATCCTCTATCATCCCACTAGAGGGGTTCACCGTCCCATTCTTTTTCCTGACAGAGCTGAATGAACAGCCAATGAAATGGCGTCAGCTGTTGACCAGTTGTGAAAATGGGCAAACTGGAATGGATCCAAGTCACTCCTCAGGCAGAAGTTGATATGCTTCTAGACCAGCTTTTGAAAATACTTAATCGCAGTGGATATAAATGCTACTGGATGGTAGTCATTGCAGCAGGTCACCATAAGTCAATGAGACATAGGAGCAGAAACAGGCAATTCAGCCCATTGTGTCTGCTCCTCCATTCCATTATGGCAGATTTATTATCCCTCTCAACCTTATTCTGCTGCCTTCTCCACATAACCTTTGACGCTCTCAGTAATGAAGAATCCATCAAACTCAGCTTTAAATATACCCAATGATTTGGCCTCCACAGCTGTCTGTGGCAATGGATTCCACAGATTCATCACCCCCTGATGAAAGAAATTCTTTCTTCTATTCTGAGGCTATGCCCTCTGGTCCTAGACATCCACATGAGAGGAAACTTCCTCTCCATGTCTGCTCTATCCAGGTGTTTCGATATTTGAAAGGTTACAATGGATACCCCCTCATTCTCCTAAACTCCAGTGGGTGCAGGCCCAGCATCAAGTCTTCCTCATAGGTTAATCCTTACATTCTTGAGATCATTCTTGTGAAGCTCCTCTGGATCCTCTCCAATGCTAGTGCATCCTTTCTTTGATAAGAGGCCCAAAATTGCTCACAATATTCCGTGCCCACTGACTAATGTCATTTAAAGCCTTAGCATTACATTCTTGCTTCTGTATTTGACTTCTCTTGAAATGAATGCTAACATTGTATTGTCTTCTTTACCAGTGAATCAACCTTTAAGTAGTCTTAGGAGAATCCTGCGCAAGAACTTCCAAATCCCTTTGCATCTCTGATTTCCTAATTTTCTCCCTGTTTAGAAATTCGTCTATGCCTTCATTCCTCTATCAATGTGAAACAATGGTCACCAACACATCACACCAAGACATGAGGGGAACAAATGGATTGGACCATATTTATAGAAGCAAGCCAGATACTTACAAAGCCATCCCATGCCCTCATCTTGGCCTGTTGCGTCATGCCTCCAAATGTTAATCACAGCATCCTGACCACAGATAAAAATGGAAAAACCTGTCAAGAGGACCATAACAGTATGGCGTAGTGAGGCAATCTGTATCCTTCAGAACTGTTTTAAATGAATGGATTAACTGGCAGATGTTCAAAGAGGTTGCCACAAATAGAAGAGACACAGATCTTGAGGAATATGCTTCGTCTGTCACCAGCTACATCTGTAAGTGTATAGGCAACATTAGTACCCCAGGAACGGTCATCTCACTGCCCAAGCAGAAGCCTTGGCTGAGAGCAGAGATGCACTCCCTAGAAAAGCCTTCAAGTCTGTATGTAGAACAGCTCTCAGAACAGCCAGGAGAAGCCTTATCTGAAGTGTCAAGAGGGAAAAGACCAGTGATGCACAAAACATTCAGGAACACCTATCCAGTAATGGTCCCAGCATTTGTGGCTAGTCATCAAGAACATTACTAACTGTGCACAGGAAAAGAGTGTCGATGTACCAGTGATGTCTCCTTCCCCAATGCTCTAAATAATTGTTATGTACGCTTCAAGGCATACAATGCAACACCAGCCATGAAAGCCAGGTGAGCAGCTATTTTCTGTAACAGCAGCAGACATGAGAAGGACAATGCAGAGAGTCAACTCCCATATGACGGTCAATAGACAATAGACAATAGGTGCAGGAGTAGGCCACTTGGCCCTTCGAGCCAGCACCGCCATTCACTGTGATCATGGCTGATCATCCACAATCAGTATCCAGTTCCTGCCTTATCCCCATAACCTTTGATTCCGCTATCTTTAAGAGCTCTATCCATCTTTTTCTTGAAAGCATCCAGAGACTTGGCCTCCACAGCCTTCTGGGGCAGAACAACCATATATCCACCACTCTCTGGGTGAAAAAGATTTTCCTCAACTCCGTTCTAAATGGCCTACCCCTTATTCTTAAACTGTGGCCTCTGGTTCAGGACTCACCCATCAGTGGGAACATGCTTCCTGCCTCCAGCGTGTCCAAACCCTTAATAATCTTATATGTTTCAATAAGATCCCCTCTCAGCCTTCTAAATTCCAGAGTATACAAGCCAGTCGCTCCAATCTTTCAACATATGACAGTCCCGCCATCCTGGGAATTAACCTTGTGAACCTACGCTGCACTCCCTCAATAGCAAGAATGTCCTTCCTCAAATTTGGAGACCAAAACTGCACACAGTACTCCAGGTGTGGTCTCACCAGGGCCCTGTACAGCTGCAGAAGGACCTCTTTGCTCTTATACTCAATTCCCCTTGTTATGAAGGCCAGCATGCCATTAGATTTCTTCACTGCCTGCTGTACTTGCGTGCTTGCTTCCAGTGACTGATGTACAAGAACACTTAGATCTCATTGTGCTTCCCCTTTTCCTAAATTGACTCCATTTAGATAATAATCTGCCTTCCCATTCTTACCACCAAAGTGGATTACCTCACATTTATCCACATTAAACTGCATCTGCCATGCAACTGCTCACTCACCCAGCCTGTCCAAGTCACCCTGCATTCTCATAACATCCTCCTCACATTTCACACTGCCACCCAGCTTTGTGTCATTGGCAAATTTGCTAATGTTACTTTTAATTCCCTCATCTAAACCATTAATATATAAACAGCTGCGGTACTCCACTGGTCACCGCCTGCCATTCTGAAAGGGACCCGTTAATCGCTACTCTTTGTTTTCTGTCAGCCAGCCAATTTTCAATCCATGTCAGTACTCTGTCCCCAATACCTTGTGCCCTAATTTTGCCCACTAATCTCCTATGTGGGACTTTATCAAAGGCTTTCTGAAAGTCCAGGTACACTACATCCACTGGCTCTCCCTTGTCCATTTTCATAGTTACATCCTCAAAAAATTCCAGAAGATTAGTCAAGCACGATTTCCCCTTCGTAAGTCCATGCTGACACGGACTGATCCTGTTACTACTATCCAGATGTGTTGTAATTTCATCTTTTATAATTGACTCCAGCATCTTTCCCACCACCGACGTCTGGCTAACTGGTCTATAATTTCCTGTTTTCTCTCTTCCTCCCTTCTTGAAGAGAGGGACAACATTAGCCACCCTCCAATCCACAGGAACTGATCCTGAATCTATAGAACATTGGAAAATCATTACCAATGCGTCCACGATTTCTAAAGCCACCTCCTTAAGTATCCTGGGATGCAGACCATCAGGTCCCGGGGACTTAACAGCCTTCAGACCCGACAGCCTATCCAACACCATTTCCTGCCTAATATAAATTTCTTTCAATTCATCCATTATCCTAGGTCCTTTGGCCACTATTACATCTGGGAGATTGTTTGTGTCTTCCCTAGTGAAGTCAGATCCAAAGTACCTGTTCAACTCGTCTGCCATTTCCTTGTTCACCATAATAAATTCACCCGCTTCTGTCTTCAAGTGCCCAATTTTGGTCTTAACTATTTTTTTCCTTTTCACATACCTGAAGAAGCTTTTACTATCCTCCTTTATATTCTTGGCTAGTTTACCTTCATACCTCATTTTTTCTCCGTGTATTGCCTTTTTAGTTGCCTTCTGTTGCTCTTTAAAAGTTTCCCAATTCTCCGGCTTCCCACTCGTCTTTGCTATGTTATACTTCTCTTTTATTTTTATACTGTCCATTACTTCCCTTGTCAGCCACGGCCTCCCCTTAGCCCCTTAGGATCTTTCTTCCTCTTTGGAATGAACAGATCCTGCACCTTCCGCATTATTCCCAGAAACACCTGCCATTGCTGTTCCACTGTCATCCCTGCTAGGGTATTGTTCCATTGAACTTTGGCCAGCTCCTCCCTCATAGCACCATAGTTCCCTTTGTTCAACTGTAATACTGACACTTCCGAGTTTCCCTTCTCCCCCTTAAATTGTAGATTAAGACTCATCATATTCTGGTCACTACCTCCTAATGGCTTCTTTACCTCGAGGTCCCTGATCAAATCCGGTTCATTGCACAACACTAAATCTAGAATTGCGTTCTCTCTGGTAGGCTCCAGTACAAGCTGTTCTAAGAATCCATCTCGGAGGGACTCCAAAGACTCCCTTTCCTGGGGTCCAGTACCAACCTGATTCCTCCAGTCTACCTGCATGTTGAAGTCCCCAATAACAACTGTAGCATTACAGTTACAGTCTGGTCGGGCCAGACAATGGTCCAGGCTGAGTACTCAGGGAGCCTGCACAGCAGCTCACTGACACCTTTACAGACATCTTCACATCCAAGTTGCTGTCTCCACATGCTTCAAATCAGCCATCATCATCCATGTACCAAAGAGCTCTACACCTTCAGAACTAAATGTCCATCACCCGGTGGTGCTGATGCCAGTCGTAATAAAGTGAATGGAAGGTAATGGGACATATCAATCATTCCATTCCTGCGCCACTGGATACTCACCAGTTTGAACCACTCCACAACAGTCACGCACCTGGCCATGGCACACCTAGAAAACAAGGACACTACGGGATGTCAGAATGCTGTTTCTAGATTTTTGTTCAGAATTCAACACGATTATCCCACAGACCTTGGTGAAAAACTCCTACTCCCTGTTCTAAATACACCACTGTGCAACTGGGTGTTGGATTTCCTAATGAGCAGAGCACAGATAGTCAGAATGCACAATTGCTCCTCCCTCCCCATCATCCTTTTCTTCAAAGGAGCACCACAGCACTCAGATTTTAAAACTGAGCACTGTATTAAGAGACAAACATTCTTTGAAGATTCCTACACTTTGCATTTTGGACAGCCAATAATGTGCTGCTAGGGATTGTGGAATTCAAATCGTCTCTGGGGATGGATGGTGGAGGGAACCTTCACATCCCATGGCATTGTGCAGTGATTTCAGCTACCCCAGGCACCAAAATCCTGACCTTGAGTTTAAGTAGATGGAGGCAACTCTTACACACTCATTCTCATGGGACGTTGTGTATGGACTTCTTCTGTGAAGTGTAAGGTATTATATTTTAAGGTATTATTTAAGGCTTTTATATCTTCACAGACCAGTAGTTTTTGAATATCTCTGGATGTTTTGAATGTCAGAACTTTAGAAACATTCATAGTTTTTGATTGTGTTGATCGCCGGCTAACCTGTTCTTCCTACTTTTCCAACCCCTATCCTTTCTCAGCATGTTGCAGAAGATCCAGTCAATGTGGCAAGTTCCCGGGGGGGAGGGGGGGCAGAAAAGCAGTAAATGAATCTGAACTTTGTTCACAGGTTTATGGCAGAGACTGGCTGTTTGCTACTGACTGCAAATTCTCAGCTATTAAAATTTTACCCACAACTTTTGGGGAGAGTTGCAATTTGTGGATTTTGCTGAGGCGGTTTGGAAAATGGAAGGTTTTAAATTAGTTTTTGAACCATATTTCTCCAAGGAAACATTAATAGAATATTAATCAGCACATTAGTTTGGTATCAATTGATTATTGTAAGAGATTGTGTTCTTAACCCTGCAGGTTCTTTTAGTTAGAAAATTGGTTAGATAGTAATATGTGAAATTCAATAGGTTAGTAGAATTGGACACAGATTGCTAATGTAGCAAAATGTTAAATAAAGCAAATGGTTGTGCTTAGTACAACACAGCTGCCTTCATGAACCTGTGCCCTTGTTTGATGGTGTTGTAATATTTTATTTTTGTCTGTATTAATATATCTATACAATTTAGTGAAATAAATAGAATTTGATTAATTAAAATGTTAAGAGGAGGAGAATAAGAATCACAGCATACTGTGAAATCTCACTTGTATCATAGTAAGGACAATCAATGTATACATTTTATCTCCAGTTTCAAAGGTATCATGGGATGTGGGAGTATCACTTCTGCAACAATTTTTAGAGATCAAATGTGTAGGCAGTGTAGTATGAAGAGACTTACAGCTTCTCTGTAATCACTGTGATCTAGTTGCCATGGTGATGTGCTGCACAGGCACATTATGTGCACCGCTTTTGCAAGAAATAGGTACAAATTTTGTGATGAAAATGTAGTTTCCTATTGAAATCTATACTGAAATGTCATACAGAGTTGATTAAAACAGGACCAGAGTTCCCATAGCTTTCAGTGGACATTCATTACTCCTGTAAATATCTCCATTGCCTCTGTTTTTATGTGATAGAAATACATCATCTATTCTGATTTAGATCTTGAGGTTAATATTCTCATGCACTTTGGAGGGGATGGTGTTTTGATGACTTCAGTAGTATCCCATTTAATAATTTGTATTATCATTTCATAGACTGCAGTCAGTATACCAGATTCTGAAATGTAGTTTACAAAACTTACTTATGAACCATAATCACTTGGAAATCATAATTTATATATCATAATAATCATCTACACTTTTAGGGTGCATATTCCACTGTTTAGTTCATAATTTTGGCCTAAGCCAAGGAGGGAGGAGAAGATGGCGGCGCGACACAACGCCCGTGGCCTCTCCGGTGAATGATATCGGTATTTGTTAAGTAGGTACCATGCACAATTCTGATTTAATGGAGTAGCACAGAGGAACAACTGGAGAAACTTCTGAAATGCCTGTTTTGCTGCCGCTGCTACTGCGTGATCGAGAATCTCCGGAGGGGAAGGCCCCAAATCCTCAGCTTTGCCTGTTGCTGGTGGCTAGGGCTGGGGTCGAAGTGCTCAGCAGAGATGGTGCTCAGTGCTTGGTGTCGGAGGGCTGGTCAGAGGCTTGAAGTTTTTGGACAGACTCAGAGTTAGACTGTGGTCGGGTGCTTCCAGGATGCTTCATTGGCAAGTTTGCTGAGCTGGAAGCTCATGGCAGGGAGAATTTTCTTCCTTCTACCGTCTGTGTGAGATGATGGGACTTTCGAGAGACTTTGAGAGTTTTTTTTTACTGTGCCCATGGTTTGTTCTTTATCAAATTACGATATTGCTTGCACTGTTGTAACTATATGTTATAATTATACGGTTTTTGTCAGTTTGTCAATCTTGGTCTGTCTTGTGTTTCTGTGATATCACACTGGAGGAACATTGTATCATTTCTTAATGCATGCATTACTAAATGACAATAAAAGAGGATTGCGTGTCCTCATAATCTATCTATAATTTCCAAATCTAATCTAATCTAATCTAAACTGTGGGGTTGATTTCTCCAGCATGTCTGTTTTCACTTTGTGTACTGAATCTCTTCCCCCAGGTCATGCATGATGAAGCTTGACACTGAGAAAAACTATTTCCTCTGTTCAGTAATGTGCCTACAACTTCAGCTTACTCAGTACCATCCTTATTTACAATAGCAATTTTCTCTATTTCTCTTATCAACCAGAAAATACCATTTTATAATCAAATTACCAATTCCGCCGAAGTTTCAATACTTCTACATTGAGATCTTTTCAAAACAGAACTGGCCAAAGCTATTGAAGCAGTTATTTCATAGATAGACCCATAAAGTGAAAAAAATATTTTTTCATATTTATTTCCCTTTGTTCTGATTACTTAAATTAAAACAACTTTTTAAAAATTACTTTAAACATTGATGTTAATTCAAGTCTGGTGCAGTAAAAGCAATAACTGAAATGCATCCGAAACAATTGGCTGATGCATTGCTGATAGCTGGCGTGAAGCTGGGGAAGCAGACAACAAGTGCATTCAGATCCTCAGCTCAGTACATTATGGAGCTGGTCTCAGTGATGTATCCCATGTAATTTATAGCATGAAACTTAAAAAAAAAATAAGCTAATAGAATTAGCACTCGATTTTTAAAAAAATGACACAGAATAGCAGTCAAAGAAAAGTTTATTTGGATAATCTCGACAACATTAGTAATGACTTGGATTTAGTGATCAGCAATGAGACAAAGGATTTAAATGAGCATGACAAAGGGGTGGGAACCAGAGTAACAGGTCAGAGGGTGGAGGGGGGAGGTTGACAAGAAGTTCAGAAGTAGATCAAGTAAGCCAGATAGCAAAGACAGCCAGGGCCAGGAAAATGAACACATTGGGACTGTTGAGGGGAAGTGTATACAATCATACAGGTATATGCACCAACAACAGATGGAACAAATGAAAATATAGATAAATTCTATGAAGAGCTTGAACAAGCAAAGAATGGATGCAAATCTCAAGATATTGTTATTGTCATGGGAGATCTAAATGCTAAAGTAGGACAAAGTGCTGATGGAAATACCATAGGAAAATTTGGATATGCAGATGACACTGTGTTATTTGCAAGTATGGAGGAAGAACTGCAAAACTTAATTGATATAATTCTTGAAGAAAGTGCAAAAATGGGTCTATCTATCAATCGCAAAAAGACAGAATGTATGGTGATATCCAAAGAGAAGGAGAATCCAATCTGCAGGCTGAGAATAAATGGGGAAGACATAAAACAAGTAAAGAACTTTTGCTACTTAGGAAGCTGGGTGACATCAGATGGCAGGTGCGACATGGACATCAAGAGAAGAATAGGGATGGCAAAAGACACCTTTACGAGAATGAAGAGTATACTGACTAATTCTAAACTAGGCATGACAACCCACCTCAGAGTACTGAAATGTTATGTTTATCCAGTTATGTTATATGGTTCAGAATGTTGCACAATATCTAGTAACATGAGGAAATGAACTGTAGCAGCAGAAATGTGATTTTTGAGGAGGATGCAAAGAATATCATGGATGAAACGAATATCTAACGAGGATGTCATGAACAGGGCAAACACAAAAAAAGAAATAATGTATGAAATCATGAAAAGGCAACATAACTTCATTGGACATGTGATTAAGAAAGAGGAGTTAGAATGCACGGTAATTATGGGAAAGATTGAAGGGAAGAAAGCAAGAGGAAGACAAAGACAAATGATGATGGAGACAGCAGCAAAAGAATTGGAAATAGTCATAGTCATAGTCATAGTCATAGTCATACTTTATTGATCCCGGGGGAAATTGGTTTTTGTTACAGTTGCACCATAAATAATTAAATAGTAATATGTAAATTATGCCAGGAAATAAGTTCAGGACCAGCCTATTGGCTCAGGGTGTCGGACCCTCCATGGGAGGAGTTGTAAGGTTTGATGGCCACAGGCGGGAATGACTTCCTATGACGCTCTGTGTTGCATCTCGGTGGAATGAGTCTCTGGCTGAATGTACTCCTGTGCCCAACCAGTCCATTATGTAGTGGATGGGAGACACTGTCCAAGATGGCATGCAACTTGGACAGCACCCTCGTTTCAGACACCACCGTCAGAGAGTCCAGTTCCATCCCCACAACATCACTGGCCTTACGAATGAGTTTGTTGATTCTGTTGGTGTCTGCTACCCTCAGCCTGCTGCCCCAGCACACAACAGCAAACATGATCGCACAGGCCACCACAGACTCGTAGAACATCCTCAGCATCGTCCGACCAAATGAATACAAATGAAACGATCCACTTGACCTGAAACAGGAGTGTGTGGGCCATGGCAGTCAAAGCTCAAACTGGGCATGGCACCTGATGATGTTGATGATGAGGGGAAGTGTGTTTATTTCAATACCAGGAGTACTATGGGTAAGGCAGATGTATTTAGAGATTTGATCTTTGCATGGAATAATTATGTTGTGGCAATTAGAGACTTGGTTGAGTGAGGGACAGGGCTAGCAGCTCAATGTTCTGGATTTCAATATTTCAGATGCGATAGAGAAAGATGATAAAGAGGGGAACAGTTACATCTTAATCAGAGAGAATATCACAGCTGCAATTGGCGAGAACATGCTGGAGGGTTCATCTGCTGAGGCAATGTGACTAGAATTCAAAAATAAGAAAAGTGCACACTCAAAGTACTGGAAGAACTCAGCAGGCCAAGCAGCATCTGGAAAAGAGTATGGTCGCTATTTCAGGCCGAGACCCTTCATCACGCTAGTCCTGATGAAGGGCCCCGGCCTGAAACGTCGAATGTACTCTTTTCCATAGACGCTGCCTGGCCTGCTGGGTTCCTCCAGCATTTTATGTGTCACTTGGATTTCCACCATCTGTAGATTTTCTCTGGTTTGTGATAAGGAAAGTGCAGTTCACTCTGATGTGGTTATCACTTTAGGTCTCTTAATAGCCACCAAGAGGTAGAGGAACAGATATTTAGGCAGATTATGGAAAGATGTAAAAGCATCAGGGCTAGTGTAGTGGGAGACTTTACTTCCCTAATACTGACTGTATTTTCCATAGTGTGTGTGGTTTAGATAGGACAGAATGTGTTCAGTGGTACTTGTTTAAAGACCGGCTGATCAGAATTCAGGACTGGCATTTTTGGCAAGGAGGAAAGACAAGGATGGCAAGGTTCAGAGACTTTGGATAATGAGAGATGTTGTGAATTTAGTCAAAAAAAGGAAGCAGATGTATGGTTTATACTTTATACTTTATTGTCACCAAACAATTGATACTAGAACGTACAATCATCACAGTGATATTTGATTCTGCGCTTCCCGCTCGCTGGATTACAAATCAATAGTAAATATTAAAAATTTAAATTATAAATCATAAATAGAAAATATAAAAATGGAAAGTAAGGTAGTGCAAAAAAACCGAGAGGCAGATCCGGGTATTTGGAGGGTATGGCCCAGATCCGGGTCAGGATCCGTTCAGCAGTCTTATCACAGTTGGAAAGAAGCTGTTCCCAAATCTGGCCATACGAGTCTTCAAGCTCCCGACCCTTCTCCCGGAGGGAAGAGGGATGAAAAGTGTGTTGGCTGGGTGGGTCGTGTCCTTGATTATCCTGGCAGCATTACTCTAACAGCGTGCGGTGTAAAGTGAGTCCAAGGACAGAAGATTGGTTTGTGTTATGTGCTGCTCCATGTTCGCAATCTTCTGCAGCTTCTTCCGGTCTTGGACAGGACAATTTCCATACCAGGTTGTGATGCACCCTAGAAGAATGCTTTCTACGGTGCATCTATAAAAATTAGTGAGGGTTTTAGGGGATAGGCCAAATTTCCCAGGAAGTAAAGGTGCTGGTGGGCCTTCTTGGCAGTGGACTGCTTGGTTGAACCAAGTCAGGTCGTTTGTGATATTGACCCAGAGGAACTTAAAGCTTTTGACATGTTCCACTTGTGCACCACCGATGTAAATTGGGTCGTGCAGTCCACTACTCCTTCTGAAGCTGAAATCAAACAAGGCCTTGAAGGAAGAGGAAAAAGGCAGGAAAAACTCAAAGCAGGGAATTAGGAGGGCTCGAACGGGCTTTCCTTACTACTGACTAAACTTGCAAGCTAACCTGTAGGGAATCTTGCATAAGAATTCCCAAGTCACTTCCGATTTCTGAATCTTCTCCCCATTTAGAAAATAGTCTATGCCTTTATTTGTTATACCAAAGGCCGTGACCATAGACTTCCCTACCCTATATTCCATCTGCCACTTCTTTGCCCTTTCTCCTAATTGGTCCAAGTTCTTCTGAAGACTCTGTGCTTCTTCAGCTAACCTCTTCACCTATATTTGTATCATTTGCAAACGTAACCACAAGGCCATCAATCCTGTCATCCAGATCAGTGACATATTAACGTTAAATCAAGCAGTCCCAAAACCGACCGCTGTGGAACATCACTAGTCACTAGCAGCCAGCCAGAAAAGGCCCCATTTATTCCCATTCTTTGCCTCCTGCCAGTCAGCCATTCGTCTGTCCATGCTAGTATCTTTCCTGTAATACTATGGGCCCTTATCTTGTTTAGCAGCCTCATGTATGGCACCTTGCCAAAGGCCTTCTGAAAATCCAAGTAAACAATATCCACCGACCTTCTTTTGTCTATCCTGCATGTTATATCCTCAAAGAATCTGAAGAAATTTGTCAGGCAAGACAAGGAAGCCAATGCTGACTTCGGCCTATTGTATTGCAGCCTCTGGATGTCTCCAAGTTCCCCAAAATGTCATCCTTAATAATGGACTCTAATACCTTGCCAACTATTGAAGTCAGGCTAACTGGCCTATAATTTCCTGTCTTTTGCCTCCCTCCTTTTGGCCTTCCACAACCATTCCAGAATCTATTCATGATGGCTTAATATGCCATTTTAGACTCTTGCCCCTCCTTCTTCAAAATATAATATTTCAGAGCATTTTTCAGCATAAACAGATTGTAAATACAGTTTTCTTTTTAATTTACTGATTCCTGGAGATTAAACTGGAGGACTCCAGCAAGCAGGCCTTTCTGGGCAGGATCTAGAAATAAACATTAGCTCTTTAGATTTTCACATTTAAGTGCTTGAGCACCCTCCAGAAGATGCACTAGGACTCAGAGTAGCTAAGCTTAAGTGTAATAACTTAAGAACTGATTTTCCTAGTTAAAAACCTATTTAGCAAATTTGATGACTGCTTATTTTTTGTATATTGGCAAGAGACTTATTTTTATCTTCAAATGCAGTACTGTGCAAAAGTTTTGGGCACTCGAGTATTTTTATATGATTTCAAATGATATGGCTTCCACAGAGCCCTAATCTCAACATCATTGAAGCTGTCTGTGATTACCTTGTGTGTGTGTGTGTGAGACAGAGAAAGAGAGAGAGAGAGAGAGAGAGAGCGAGAGAGAGAGAGAGAAAGAAAGAAAAAAAAAGCACTGTGGCAAGTTCTCCAAGATGTTTGAAACACTTACCAGAAGTTTCTTTTATCAAATTGCACGACAGTGTGCCAAAGAGAATTGATGAAGTCTTAAATGCAAAGGGTAGTCGCATCACATATTGATTTCATTTAGATTTCTACTGTTTCATACCCTTCATAGTAATTTTGTTGATATTCAGAAACTTTTCATTTCCTTATTTTTGAAAGCTTCTTGGCTTTACAGAATTGTGTTACATGTGCCTAAAACTTTTGCACAGCACTGTACTGTATTTCTGCCATTATTATGACAATAGATGGTGCATGCATATAGCGTCCCAGTTATTGACTCAGTTTTGTTTTTGGAAAAATTGCATTCTTCATAGGAGACCAAAATCATGTAAATGTTACTCAGTAAACCATCATTACCAGTGCTGCTAGTTAAAGTTCTGCACCCGAAAAATCACATCAGATAATTGTTTTGCCTGACAACTCAATGGTTTACTATGTAGTTTCAAACAAAAGTTATTAACTCTAGTCCTGATGAAGGGTCTGGGCCTGAAACGTCGACTGTACCTCTTCCTAGAGATGCTGCCTGGCCTGCTGCGTTCACCAGCAACTTTGATGTGTGTTGCTTGAATTTCCAGCATCTGCAGAATTCCTGTTGTTTGCTTTATTAACTCTTTAATTAGTTTGACAACTTCTAAAACTTGGGGTGTTCTTCTGTATTTGTCTCCAGAGATACTGCTGCCAATCATCTCATGAGACACCTTTTATATAGTTCTTTGCATACCTTCCAAACGTTGTTTGTTCTTACAGTCAGTGAGCTCATAAGTCAACTCCTTTTCCATTTATGTAATTATTTCTTTCAAATTCTTGCTAACTTCTGCAAGCACCTTAACTAACTATTCTGCAAACACCAGAATTTAGATTTTGTACAATTTATCAGATTGTCCTAATATACAGTATCATAAGTAACACACAAAATGCTGGAGGTACTCAGCATGGCAGGCAGCATCTATTTTAATGTTTTGGGCTGAGTCTCTTTATCAGCACTGGAAAGAAAGGGGAACAAGCCAGAATAAGAAGGTGGTGTGTGTGTGTGTGGGGGGGGTGTAGAAGTACAAGCTGGAAGGTGATAGGTGAAGCCAGGTGGATGGGGAAAGGGGGGAATGAAGCGAGAAGCTGGGTGGTGATAGCTGTGAAAGGTAAAGGGCTGAAAACGAAGGAATCTGATAGGAGGGAAGAGTGGACAATGGAGAAAGGGAAAGAGGAGGGGCATTAGGGGAGGTGATAGATAGGTAAGGAGAAGTGAAGAAATAAAATGATGTTCCAGAGTGGGAAGTAGGAAAAGTTTCCGGAAGTTAGAGAAATCAATGCTCATGTCAGCAGGTTGGAGGTTGCCTAGACGGAATATGAGTTGTTGCTCCTCAAACCTGATACTGGCAGTCGAGGAAGCCATGAACCAATATGTTGTAATAGGAGTGGGGATTGGAATTAAAATAGCTGGTCAAAATATTTATGCACATCAGAATATCTTTATGTCATTTTCTGAATGTTTTGTTTTAACCACTCATGAGCAAGACTTTCTCATTAGTTGGTAAAATATGCTATACTTTTTCAAGGAGGCATTAAGAACACTTTTGAATTATTTACCCTACTAGTCTCTTGCCAAGACGGGCTTCAACATAAAATTCCTATTTTAAGAGTTTGGTATCAAGCTTGAACCTGTTTGTTGATGAGTGTAATTGAATTTGGGGATCTTGACCTAGAAGAGGACTCTGATGTTAGTTTGTTTATCTTGCCATTTAATTTAGAAGATTTTACAGACATATTTGGCAGTTCTCTCTGGTGCTTTGTGTTAGAATCTTAGAATCATACCGCTCTTCGATTCACTGGCCCATGCCAACCTAGATGCCCACCTAAGTTTGTTGCATTTGCCTATGTTTGTCCCATATCTCTCTAAACCCTTCCTATTCCTGTACCTGTCCTCGGCTACTTTCTCTGGTGGCTTACTCCATGTATAGATCACCCTCTGGGTGAAAAAGGTGACCCTGAGGTTCCTATTGAATCTTTCCCCCCTCATCTTAAATCAGTGTGCTCCATTTCCTGTTTCCTTCACTCCAAAGGGACTGTGTATGTTCACCCCATTGAACATTTATGAGGTTATCCCTGATTCTTTTACACTCCATTGAATAGTCCCAGCATCAACCTCTCTCCATGACTCAGTCCACAGAGTTCTGGCAGCATACTCATAAATTTCCTTTGCATTGTTTGTAGCATCTTTGCTGTAGCATGGCAACCAAAACTGAACACGATATTCCAAATGTAGTCTCATCAACTTCCTATACAAGAGCAACATAACCACCCAGCTTCTATGCTGAATGTCCTGACTGATGAAGGGAGGCATGCCTCTTCACACTCCCTTCTCCTTAATATACTCCAAAATATCTCTTTGGTTTCTCTTTAATCTTCTTTGCCAAACTTACCTCATGCTTTAGTTTTGCCCTTTTGATTTCCTTTTTAAGTACACAGTGTTTCCTGTATATCTTCAGGGGTTCGTTTAATTCCAGCTGTCTAAACCTGACTACAGTCTCAATATCCCTCATAATTCACAGTTCCTACTCTCACCAGCCTTGCCCTGCACTCTAACGGGAATACGCTTCACGGTACTGCCAGGCAGTCCACATCTCAGAAGCATAAAGGTGACTGTTGCTGTTACATTGTACTAGGTTTGAGTTCTTGACCTTTAAATACTCTTACTGAGGTAGCCAAAAGCGTGCTGTCACACTGAAGGATAAGGTGAGTTTCATCACTGATGGCTGCCTTTGCTGAGAAAGACATCTGAGAAAGGGAAAATTGTTCCGGTTGTTGTCATGGGCATTTATTAAGATTTTGTGTAGTAACTGATAAAGATGACCAACTTTAGTAACTTTATTGCTATTTCTGCACAAGCCTCTGCTATAACCTATGTGCAGTCCCTTAACAAGACCATTGGAAAATGTGACACCAGTTGAAACATGCATGCATAACCTCATCATTGGCAACACCCCTGGATCTCTGTACTGATCAAAATTATCTGTTTGTGTGTCTGAATCCAGTGATCTCCTCCAAGAAGAGAAAATCTATCATGTTTGCTTATCATCACAAATTCCTTTCTCCAGCTCTGACACCATCTTCCTTTGGCAAATATCTAAAAATGAGTTAGGCCATTTGCAGCCATTCTGTCATATTTGATCCCAAATTGAGATTTGAACCTTAATTTACTCTGGTACCAAAACAGTCTCCTTCAACCTCTATAATTTCTCTAACGTTTTCACTCCACTTCATGTCATCTGCTGCAGAAGAAGAATTCACCAATGGCTTTTTTTTTAAACTGCTAAACTTCACCATTCTAAGTCGCTCAGGACCATTGTGTTTTGTCCTACACTCTGAATGTGTATTTACATTTATGAATATCACTGTGTGGTACAGCTGCATAACTGGTAATGTAAGATCCTGAGATCTAACCTTTGGTGAAATTGTTCTCTTTACGTACTATTTAAATATGAACTCTTGACGAGGATCAGTTATATACACTGCTCAGTGTTCAGAAGTTTTACCCGGAGTTTTTCTTATTTTGCGGAACATTTTACCTGTATTGTGAAAGTTTTATACAGTTTATTATATATGCAAGCTATTGAAACGCTCTCATTTCAATTCAATGAAGAAGAAAGAGAAGCATGGAAGAATTCTCGAAAACTGCAGGTCAGTTCTATTAAAGTAAAGTTTTTGCACATTAGTTTAATTTGTACATGAATCTCTCCATATTTTTAAAAAAAACCTTATTTTAGAAAACACAAAGATTGTGAAAAGTATCTGACTTTCCTCAGATGCAAAGTGCATAAACTTGGAACCTGCTACAGCAGGAAATCACTTTTTGTGATTTTTCATCATCCTTATTTATACATTTTACATATTGGCAAGCCAACTGTGTATTGAATAAATCCTTATACTGTATATTGACAGGATGAAAATGTTTCAGTTGTCTCTTTTAATTCAATGAGAACACTGTAGGTAATGAACCTGTCAAAGAGAATAACCTGAACAAAATGAGAAATTGAGTGACAAGTGATCAGCTATGTGGAGTACTTCGCCATGTCTTCAACCTAAGCCTGAGGTTCTGGAGGGCTCCTGTGCTGTGGAAGACGTCTTGCCTCGTTCCTGTGCCGAAGACGCTGCGCCCCAGCGGCCTCAATGACTACAGACCGGTGGCATTGACCTCCCACATCATGAAGACCCTGGAGAGACTTGTTCTGGAGCTGCTCCGGCCTATGGTCAGGCCACACTTAGCTCCCCTCCAGTTCGCCTACCAGCCCCGACTAGGAGTTGAGGATGCCATCGTCTTCCTGCTGAACCGTGTCTACGCCCACCTGGGCAAGCCAGCAAGCACTGTGAGGGTCACGTTTTTTGACTTCTCTAGTGCATTCAACACCAGCCACCCTGCTCTGCTGGGGGAGAAGCTGGCAGCGATGCAGGTGGATGTTTCCTGGTGTCATGGATTCTTGATTACCTGACTGGCAGACCACAGTACGTGTGCTTGCAACACTGTGTGTCCGACAGAGTGATCAGCAGCACTGGGGCTCCACAGGGAACTGTCTTGTCTCCCTTTCTCTTCACCATTTACACCTCGGACTTCAACTACTGCACAGAGTCTTGTCATCTTCAGAAGTTTTCTGATGACTCTGCCATAGTTGGATGCATCAGCAAGGGAAATGAGGCTGAGTACACGGCTACGGTAGGAAACTTTGTCACATGGTGTAAGCAGAATTATCTGCAACTTAATGTGAAAAAGACTAAGGAGCTGGTGGTAGACCTGAGGAGAGCTAAGGTACCGGTGACCCCTGTTTCCATCCAGGGGGTCAGTGTGGACATGGTGGAGGATACAAATACCTGGGGATACAAATTGACAATAAACTGGACTGGTCAAAGAACACTGAGGCTGTCTACAAGAAGGATCAGAGCCGTCTGTATTTCCTGAGGAGACTGAGGTCCTTTAACATCTGCCGGACGATGCTGAGGATGTTCTACGAGTCTGTGATGGCCAGTGCGATCATGTTTGCTGTTGTGTGCGGGGCAGCAGGCTGAGGGTAGCAGACACCAACAGAATCAACAAACTCATTCATAAGGCCAGTGATGTTGTGGGGATGGAACTGGACTCTCTGACGGTGGTGTCTGAAAAGAGGATGCTATCCAAGTTGCATGCCATCTTGGACAATGTCTCCCATCCACTACATTGGATTGACTGGTTGGGCACAGGAGTACATTCAGCCAGAGACTCATTCCACTGAGATGCAACACAGAGTGTCATAGGAAGTCATTCCTGCCTGGGGCCATCAAACTTTACAGCTCCTCCCTTGGAGGGTCAGACACCCTGAGCCAATAGGCTGGTCCTGGACTTATTTCCTGGCATAATTTACATATTACTATTTAATTATTTATGGTGCAACTGCAACAAAAACCAATTTTCCCCAGGATCAATAAAGTATGACTGTGACTATAACAGTTACAAATATTGGCTTTTCATACCAAGATGCAGTTAACAGAATTAAAAGAATAGATTTGCTGGATTTTGGCAGTAGTCTGGAGTAAGTAACAGTACAAAAATCTCAAACTTATTGGCCAAGCTCCATAAGCTATTTTAATGTTTCATTCCATTGCTAAACTCCCTGTGTCTAGTGGTAGAGCAGGGACTTCCTGAGAGGCTATGACATTTATGCTTTGGAAATTACTCTTGTTCTTGTGCTAAGTTTAGTTGCAGAACTTGAGTCAATTTGCTACCGTGTATTGCAAGACTGAATCGGGGAAAGTTGCAGCTTTTTCAATTTTTTTTGATGCCATTTTTTCCTGTGTTTACTTTATATGTTGAGAAAATTGAATGCAAGCATGGACAATCTAGAATCTCTTCATCAGGAGCAAGTAGAGGCTTAACTAAAATGGCAAAAGCAAAGCACCACCTCCATACTAATCACCTACCAGCATGCCAGCACATCCTACCCCATAAGTGGTAGGATCTATTCCAAATTCAGATCTCACCAACCACCTCTAAAGTCACAGAAGTGGAGTGGACACAAATTATTCATGGCCCCAAAGAACAGCTAAGGGAGTATTTAAGAAAATCTGCACCTGTATGTGATCGAGGAAAAATTAAGTTTAAAAGCTCAGTAGTATAAAATTAGATTATGCACAGTAGTTATAAGCAACTGGAAATCTTTGGAGTATACGAGGCAAAGTGTTGATGGAATGTAGATGCTGAAGTTTCCCAGTGTTCAAAAGTAATATTGTTAGTGCCATCAGACCTTGGAGAAACCAAGTGAGATGGTATGGTCAAGTGAATGCCTGTCACTGCAGCAGTTTGGTTTGTGTTCAAGGAAAATTGTGTTTAGGAAGTGAGAACATTCAATTTGGAAGAGAGAGGATAAGGGAGTGCAACTCAGAGGCTTTCTATGCTGTGACACCTCAAGACACCTCTAACAACCTACAATGCACAAATTGAGAGTGAGTGTGATGGTAAACTCTCCACTTGCCTGAATGAATTCAGTGCCAAAGGTTCTGAAAAAAGCTTGACATCATTAGGGCAAAACAACCTATTGGTACCCTATCAATCGATACCCTCCACCTCTGGTGCACTGTATTTGAAGTGTGCACTATCTACAAAATATGCTGCATTTACCCACCCAAACTATTCCCAAACCTATGGTCTCTGTCATCAGTAAGGATGAGGTGAGCAGGTGCATGGCAACGCTACACCTGCAGGTCTTCTCTCCACTGCAAGTCTTACACGCTGTCTGACTTGGAAATATACCATCAGTACCCCATTGTCACTGGGTCTAAATCTTGGAGCTCCCAGTGTAGCTGCACTGTTGCACTGTTGGACAACCTCCAGCAGAAATGCAGTGGTTCAAAAAGATAGCTAATCTCTGCCAGCTCAAGGGCAATTAGGAATAAGCAATAAATGGTGACCATGCTGATAACACATCCAAAGTCTGAAAAAATAATTTTTAAGCAAAGTGTAGGTTAAAAGAGGCTATGAGGTAAAAGTGACAGTGTGAACTAGGATACAGACAGCAAAAGTTTGAATCAGCTGAAATTTCTGGATGTTCAAAGGTGATGAAGAGAGCATTGAAAAATATCTGGGGTTAATAAGGAAATTGGATGAGGATTTCAGCAGTAGCTGGGGCATGATCAAGATGGAGATGTTACTGAAAAATATCTGGGGTTAATAAGGAAATTGGGTGAGGATTTCAGCGGCAGCTGGGCCATGATCAAGATGGAGATGTTAATGGACTAGCCTGTTCCTAAGGTGAGGAGTGTATGAAACCATAAGAATACAGTAAAGTCTCTGGCTGTGATTGAACAGATAATAGAACCAGTTAGGTTGAGGAGCAGTATTTACCATAGTTCTTGCAGACTAGCTTGCAAACCAATGGATTTTTAGTCTCAAGGTGTGAGTTGCTTTCCTCCTAAGCAGCAACCACTTAATCTTTGTTCAGTTTAGGATTGATTATAATTATATTCTTACTTCATTACAAAAGCTATTTCAGCAAATTGCAATATGAATCAGAATCAGGTTTATTATCATTGGCATGTGTCATGAAATTTGTTAACAGCAGCAGCAGCAGTTCAATGCAATACATAATATAGAAGAAAAAATAATAAGAATAAATAAATAAATTTCAGTATACATATATTAAATAGATTAAAATCATGCAGAAAACAGAAATAATATATATTTTAAAAAGTGAGGTAGTATTCAGGAGTTCAATGTCCATTTAGGAATCAGATGGCAGAGGGGAAGAAGCTGTTCTTGAATCGTTGAGTATGTGCCTTCAGGCTTCTGTACCTCCTACCTGATGGTAACAGTAAGAAAAGGGCATGCCCTGGGTGCTGGAGGTCCTTAATAATAGACGCTGCCTTTCTGAGACACGGGTCCCTAAAGATGTCCTAGGTTCTTTGTAGGCTAGTACCCAAGATGGAGCTCACTATATTTACAACCCTCTGCAGCTTCTTTTGGTCCTGTGCAGTAGCCCCCCCCCCCCATACCAGACAGTGATGCAGTCTGTCTGAATGCTCTTCACGGTACATCTATAGAAGTTTTTGAGTGTTTTTGTTGACACCCAAAATCTCTTCAAACTCCTAATGAAGTATAGCCACTGTCTTGCCTTCTTTATAACCACTTCAATATGTTAGGACCTGGTTAGATCCTCAGAGATCTTCACATCCAGGAACTTGAAACTGCTCACTCTCTCCACTTCTGATCCCTCTATGAGGATTAGTATGTTTTCCTTCGTCTTACCCTTCCTGAACTCCGCAATCAGCTCTTTTGTCTTACTGACGTTGTGTGCCAGGTTGCTGCTGCGGATGTTATTTGAGCTATTCCTAGCCACACAGTCATGTGTATATAGAGAGTAGAGCAGTGGGCTAAGCACACACCCCTGAGGTGCACCAGTGTTGATTGTCAGCGAGGAGGAGACGTTATCACCAATCCTCACAGATTGTGGTCTTCCAGTTAGGAAGTCAAGAATCCAATTGCAGATCGAGGTACAGAGGCCCAGGTTCTGCAAATTCTCAATCAGGATTGTGGGAATCATGGTACTAAATGCTGAGTTATAGTCGATGAACAGCGTCCTGACATAGGTGTTTGTGTTGTCCAGGTATCAAAAGTTTTTTCAGATATATAAAGAGTAAAAGAATAGATATTGAACTGCTGGAAAATGATGCTGGAGCGGAAATAATCTGGGACAAGGAAATGTTAGATGAATGGAATAAGTATTTTGCATCAGTCTTCACTGTGGAGGACACTTGCAGTATGTTGGAAATTCCAGAGTTTCAGAAGGCAAAAGTGAGTTCAATTGCTATTACAATGGAGTGTGTGATTGGGAAACTGAAAGTCTAAAGGTAGATAAATCACCTGGAGCAAATGGACTATACCCCTGGGTTCTGAAAGAGGGAGCTGAAGAGATTATGGAGATATTAGTAAAGATCTTTTAAGAATGAATAGATTCTGCAATGGTTCTAGAAGACTGAAAAATTGCAAATGACACTCCACTCCTCAAGAAAGGAGGGAGGCAGAAGAAAGGAAATTATAGGCCGGTTAGACAGACCTCAGTGGTTGGGAAGATGTTTGAGTTGATTGTTAGGAGTAAAGGTTTCAGGGTACTTGGAGGTACATAATGAAATAGGCCAAAGTCAGCATGGTTTCTATAAGGGAAAATCTTGCCTGACAAGTCTGTCTGAATCCTTTCAAGAAATAACAAGCAGGATAGACAAAGGAAAATTGGTGGATGTTGTGTACTTGAATTTTCAGAAGGCCTTTGACAAGATGCCACACATGAGAGGCTGCTTAACAAGACATGCATCCATGGTGTTCCACAAAAGATGCTAGCACGGATAGAGCATTGTCTGATTAACAGAAGACAGAGAGAAGGAATAAAGGGTACATTTTCTGATTGGCGGCTGGTGACTAGTGGTGTTCCACAGTGGTCAGTGTTGGGACCACTTCTTTTTATGCTGTATGTCAATGATTCAGATAATGGAATTGATGACTTTGTGACCAAGTTTGCAGATGATACGAAGGTAAGTGGCGGGACAGGTAGTGCTGAGGAAGCAATGAGGCTGCAGAAGGACTTGGACAGATTAGGAGAATGGGTAAAGAAGTGGCAGATGGAATATAGCGTCAGGAAGTGTATGGTTGTGCACTTTGGCAGAAGGAATAAAACATAGTCTATTTTCTAAATGGGGAGAAAATTCAAAATCCCATGTGCAAAGGGTTTTGGGAGTTCTCATGCCGGATTCCCTAAAGGTTAATTTGCGGGTTGAGTCAGTGGTGAGAAAGATAAATGCAATGTTAGCATTCATTTTGAGAGGACTAGAATATAAAAGCAAGGAAGTAATGCTGAGGTTTTCCAAAGCATTTGTGAGGCTGGAGTAATGTGAGCAGTTCTGGCCTGCTTATTTAAGAAAGGATGTACCAACGTTGGAGAAGGTTCAGAGGAGGTTCATGAGAATGTTTTCAGGCATGAAAGGCTTATCATATGAGGAGTGATTGGTGGTTCTGCACCTTTACTCACCAGAATTTAGAAGAACGTGGGGGAATTTCATTGAGACACATCAAATGTTGAAAGGTTTAGATAGAGTGGATATAGAGAGGATATTTTCTATGGTGAGGGAGTCTAGTACCAGAGAGCACAGCTTCAGAATAGGGAGAAGTCCTTTTGAATGGCAATAAGGAAGAATTTCTTTAGACAGAGTGTGGCGAATCTGTGGAATCCGTTTCCACAGGAGGCTATGGAGGCCAAGTTATTGGGTGTACTTAAGGCAGAGGTTAGTAGGTTCTTGATTTGTCGGGGCATGAATGGTTATGGGGAGAAGGCAGGAGAATGAGGTTGAAATGGAAATGGATTAGCCATGATGAAATGACAGAGCAGATTCAATGGGCCAAATGGCCTAATTCTGCTCCTTTGTCTTATGATATTATGGTCATTTTGCACCTCTTATTTTTGAGTTTTCTCCAGGTTTAGAGATTAGCCTACACCAGTGTTTCCAACCCTTTTAACCCTTTTTTTTAGCCCAATGCCTCCCTAAAGCACGTTCATTCTTGCCAATGCCCTCCTAAAGCACCTTTATAATTGCCAATGCCCTCCTAAACCACCTTTATAATTGCCAATGTTCCTCTTAGGCACAATATAGTTTCTGGCGCCTGCATAGTGTAAAATCTTGTCTACCATATGCTAGCATGAGAAAAATGATTTTTTTTTAAATTTCTATTTGTCTTTAACCTAGCTTACACAGTATCTGTGCACTGTACAGCAGCTTTAATATCAATATGATCCTTGAGCTTGATGGTTTTTAGCAAGAGTTGTAATATCTGATTCAAGACATGACAGCAAAAGCTTTAAGTCCCCATGTGTAGCAATGTCCAAGCGGAATCTGTTATTTTTGCGAGTATGTGGTTCACTGCACTGAAGCCTTTTTTTAACAGGGTAGGAGGATGGAAAAGCAATGAAGAGCAGTTTGGTTCTTCTCCAAAGACCAGGAAACTTTGTATGACAGTGTAGCCACATACCACAAAAGCTGACATATTTGAAAATCATTTTTACTTCTTCATCATTCAGAATTTCGATAATTTCTTCTTGCAAGCTTTCTTCCCGTTCTTCTACCTTGCAAACAAATGGGTTATTACCCAGTGTGGAAATTCCAGATCATTCAAATCCTTGAATCAATTGTGAAAATCCTTCTTCAGTGACTTCAGGTGTAAGCAGTACTCTTGAAAATCACCATCGTGAAAGAGAATGCCATACTTTTCATGCAGGAAGATTGTGAGAACATCCTTCTCCCAATGTTTTACTTATATATTTCCAATTTTCAGATAAAAGTGGACACTTCTCTTTTTGCCTGGATTAAATTGAAATTCTCACCCTGCAGTTTCATGTTTAGAATGTTCATTTTGTCACACAGATTGGTGAATTATGGCACATTTCCATGTAGATTTACATTCTTGTTTCCCAAGCTCTTGATGACTTAAAGCAAAACTTCAACAGCAGTGTCAAAAAGATCAGAGAAATGTTTTAAGCAGCAGCCTTTTGACAGCCAATGCATTTCAGTGTGAGGAAGCAAGCATTCAAACTCTTCATCATTATTTTGGCATAGCTGGTGAAATATTCTGCTGTTTAATAGATGAACTTTAATTTTACTGATAGCAGATATTATCAGAGTCATGTTTGAAAAAAGGCACTGGCTGAGGTTTTTGGCTATGAGATGTTGATAGTGAATTGCAAACAGGCTTAGAATTTATTTTTTCATAAATGCCACTAAACCAGCATGGCGGCCTGTTATATATGTCACTCCATTTGTTGCACAAGAAATCATGTTCCTAATCAGAATACTTTTATCCTCAATATCCATTTTGAGCTTGTTGTAGTTTGATTCTCCATTAATATTTGTTTTTAGCTTTTTACAAAAGGGAATCTCATCATAAACTTTCCAATTTTGATAAACCATACACATGGCATTAGCAATGCCTAGTTGTCTTGCACAGTTGACTCAACCAGTTGTATCCCATGGTTCTGTTTTTTGTAACTCTGTGCATATTTGATACTCAATGTCGTCACTCATTTCGTCAATATGACGAACTACAGTTATTACTCAGAAGTATTGATTTTAAAATACTGGTATCCATTTTTAGAACTGTGATACAGCAGGTATTATTAATCTTTCACCAATTGTATGAGATATTCCACACTTTGCTATCATTTTGGGGATGTTATAAGAAGCAATGAGACCACTATCAAGGTCATTTTTAGCTTTCTTGGCAAATGTGCAATGCTTTTCAAATCCTCCTTTCATCTTCTGGAACTGAGGAATAACATAAGTAGTCTTTTCAGGGTGTTTTTTATGGAAGTGTTCCTGTAACCTTGAAGGTTTCGTGGCTTCATTAGGCAGTATAGATCTATAAATAAGACACATGGCATTGCTGATCTGACAGGAACAGAGTACAGCCATACTCCAGGTATGTAAAATTGTATTGATGCACTTTCTGTAGTTTCTGCTTCTTAGCAGGATTAGAATTCAAGGCTTCACCATCTTCAGACTCATAGAGGTAGCACCATACATATTTATCCGTTATTAATAGGGATTAATTAAAATAGAAAATTTAACACAAACTGGGAATGCTTATTGGATGTTGACAATGGCAGCAAGTTGACATGGATGGAATGATGGCAAAGGAAAAGCAAGGCAAAGATGAAGGTGATCACAACAGTGAGAATTACTTTGACAAGGATTGAGATTGGAATCTGGATGTTACTCGGGATAGCGATGGTATTCAGCAAGCTACCTTTAATCTTCTCCAGTTAGCATGATTGACCAATCACGTAAGGTCTCATAATCCCCAAAGATGGTTTTTGACCACACATATGAAGCCTAGGTCATTCTGAACACCTCAAGAAGAAACCTCGGAGTTGGCGGGTTCACTGATTGGCTCTATTTCAATATTTTGTTCCAGTCAGTAGTGAATCGTTGCGTGACCTCTTTTCCATAGATCTGTAGAGAAAGTTGAGAGGGTGTACTTGACTTACTAACTGTTAAATTGCATGAACTCATTCCATGCTGCCGATCAAGGGGAATTGTTGGGCACCCTGGTTGCCAATTTATACATCCCCAATGATGTCTGTTTGGTTGGGAGATTGCCAAGTTTCCGATGCGTTGTGATGATGAGTTGCTCATGGCCTGTAGTGCTTTATCCTTTTTTTTTGGAAGTCCCTGCTCTACTAGTGTTTGCTCAGGTATCGTGCCTCAAGTTAGGGTGCTGCTTATCACCCTCCCCAAGGATCTTGGAAATCCTCTGATGATCTCTATTTCCCCTAATGCCCCGTCAGGACACTTAACTGCCCCATTGGGAATCACCGGTCTACACCTTTATTCCTTCTACCAAAATGCAGGACCTTACACGATATTCCATCTTCCACTTCTTTGCCCATTCTCTTAATCTATCTAAGTCCTTCTGCAGAATCCTGCTTCCTCAATACTTGAGCGATGGCGCTGGGAAACCACCGCAACATTCTGTGAGCTGTGGTCAATACTTGAAAACATGCTTTCGAATCACTCTCACTGCAATCTGCAATATGCAATCTCCCTTCATGCAATATACTTTGAAATCAACTTAATGATCCACACATTTCATGATCTCCTGAAAGACTCAGCAGACCAAGGAGGTACAGCTCCTTTAAGTAGACAAAAGTTCATCACAATGGCTGGAGGTGAGGCAGGGCCGGGTGAACTCCAAGCCAGGCTGAAATACATAGACATGAGGCCTCCTCTACCCAGCGGGTGCTGGAGAACAAAATTGAGGGGTTGAGGGCAGGATTGTTGTATTGGAAGGAAATGAGGGACTGTTGTGTTCTATGTCTGAATGAGACTCGGTTTTCTTCCTGCATGCCAGATACAGCGTCATACTGGAAGGCTTCCCAATTTTCCATATGGACCAAACTGCTGATTCAGATAAGGCAAAGGTGGAGGTGTGTGTTTCATGATAAACTCCCGGTGCTACTCTGATGTGGTGATTTTGGTGGGAACTTGTTTCTCACAACCTTGAACACCTAACGGGCAAATGCTGTTCTATTTACCTAGAGAGTCTCCTCCATAATCCTGACCACAGTTTATATACCACTAGTGGCCAACTATAATCAAGTGCTTGAGATACTGCATGATGCCCTCTCCAGTCAAGAAACAGTCCACCCTGACGCATTTCAATCATAGTCAGGGACTTCAATCAGCCTTGTTTGAAGAAAACCTTGCCCAATTACCAGTAGCACCAAAGGTCCTAACACACTAGACCTCTGCTATACTACGATAAGGAATGCCCAGACCGCATTTCAATAAATTGGACCACTTGCCTGACCTTCTCCTAGCTATGTGCGAGGAGTGGCGCCCCACACAGACTTCCAATATGCGCCTTGTAAGGCATGAAAATGCCTGACGCAGGCCTCTCATGGTCTGAGTTGACGTTCCCTCCCTTCCCTCCTACCTACATGCAGGTAGAGGCTAACAGGTGTTTGTGGGGGGAGTGGGGATGGTGGGGGTGGTGGAGTTAGTAGTTTTTTTAAAGTTATACATGGAACTTCAAATTCAGATCAGTTATGACGACCGAAAGTGAACAAAGAAACTAAAAAAGTAGGATGCTGAGCAAAGTGTGATTAACTCTTCCATAAATTAGTTACTGTTAGCATTACCATTATGATACTTATTGTAACCTTTAGGGGAAGGACAAAGTGGTATGGGGGATTTCATGAGACCATTAAGCGTGTGCAACGGAACTTCTCAAGTAGCTGTTGTTTGATAAATGTGGTCATTAGACACAAGCGTATCCTGTTTCCTGTGAGAAAGCATGGTCACAGCTAACACCAGTCGCAGGTGTAAACAAATTAACTGTGGTAAAAATTAAAATGCTGCTTTCAGAGTGGATTAATGAAGTTTATTTTCATTAAATTTAATGAATAATATTGAAAGTTAAAGTCCAGGACTTTCCTGCACATTACATGATGATTTTGGAGATTACACAGATTTTTTTTTAATCAAAAATATTGATAACTTTCAGAATTAACTGCTTACTTCTGGAATTTTCTTTTGAGGGGCCCACACACATGCAGAAGTGTTAAGTATGTGCAGTGCTGTAAACACAGTTCAACACCTTAACCAGATGTACACATCTGTGTGTAACAAGCCATTGTGCTCAAAATATTCAGCAAGCTGGGCACCATTTGTGGATGGGAAAAGGAACTAATGTTTCAGCTCAGTAATCTTCTATCAGGAGTAGGAAAAGTTCGATATTGTACGTGCCTTCAGTCGCAGATTTTGTCATTTCAACTGTAACTGCTGGTACAGTACACAGTAAAAACAAAACAACAATCCTCCAGGATCATGGTCTTACCTTGACCATTGTCAAAGGTCTTACTAAAATTAATCCTGGGCTCATCAATACACCATGTTAACCTCTTCAAAGAATTCAGTTAGATTGTCCAGACGGAGTTACACAGGTGACACACACAAAATGCTGGAGGAACTCAGCAAGTTAGGCAGCATCTACGGAGGAGGGCTAGAAAGGAAGTGGGCTGAAGTGATCATTAATTATTTCCCTCAGAAATATTTTCAGTATCTTCCTTACTACTAACCAGATATTTCCCTGCTGTGGTCAGGGGGGTGCGGAGGAGAACACTTTTGCTGTCCTTCAGTCACCTGGTAGCTTAGGCATCCAGCAAAGAATTTAAAGTCTCAGCCTGAGCCCCAGCCCTTTCATAGAAACATAAGAAAAGATATATGTAAAGGATAGATGAGATACAGGCAGGAGGTTTGTTTCCACTGGTGAGTGATGTTTGAACTAGGAGTCATAGCCCCAAAATATGGGGGAATACATTTGTGTCAGAGCTGAGGAGAAACTCCTTTTCCTGGAGAGTAATGAATCTGTGGCATTCTCCACCCAGAGAAGCAGCAGAGGCAACCTCATTAAATACATTAAAGACACAGTTAGATAACTTTTTCATAGCGGGGGAATTAAGGGTTACAGGGAAAAGACAGGTAGGTGGGGTTGAGTCCACGGCCATATCATTGAAGGTGGAGAAAGCTCAACGGGCCAGATGGCTTGCTCCTACCCCTATTTCTTCTGTTCATTTGCTTAAGACCATCACGTTATCATGTACCTCCTCTTTATTTATGGAGACCTTCACTGGACTTACACAAAAAGCCTTTCCGGAATAAACTCTCTCAGTCCTGACAAATATAAATCTTTGACTAGCAGTGCAACACCTTCTCCCATTTTACTTCCCTCAAAATTTTAAATCCTGGAATTTTAAGTTGCCATAGTTAATGGCTGTGTAATATTGCTATGTTCTTGACATCTGAGAACCTTCTTAATCCCACCACATCTTTTCTCATATCTGTAGAAAAGACCATAGCCTTCCATACCTCTCCCATTCATCTTCCTATTAAAATTTCTCTTAAGCCTGCTTGCACTTATCCTATTTATACTCCTCATAATTTTTTATACCAAATCTATCAAATCTCCCCTTAATCTTCTATGTTCCAGGGAGTAAAGTCCTAACCTATTCAATCTTTCCCTATAGCTCAAGCCTTCAAGTCCCAACAACATCCTTGTAAATTTTCTCCACACTCTTCCACCTTATTTACATTTTTCCTGCTCCAAATTAGACCTCACCAATGTCTTAAACAATTTCATCATAATATTCCAACTCCTGTACTCACTACATTGATTTAGACACTAGACACTAGACACTAGAATACGACAGCACAGTACAGGCCTTTTGGCCCTCGATGTTGTGCCGACCCATATATTCCTTAAAAAAAAAGTACTAAACCCACACTACCACATAACCCTTTATTTTCTTTCATCCAAGTGCCTGTCCAAGAGGCTCTTAAATACCCCTAATGTTTTAGCCTCCACCACCATCCCTGACAAGTCATTCCAGGCACCCACAACCCTCTGTACAAAAAAAAAAAACAAAACAAAACTTACCTCTGATGTCTCCCCTTAACTTTCTACATATGTCCTCTGGTATTTGCTATTCATGCCCTGGGAAACAGGTACTGGCTATCCAGCCTATCTATGCCTCTCATAATCTTGTAGACCTCTATCAAGTCCCCTTTCATCCTTCTACGCTCCAAGGAGAAAAGTCCCAGCTCTGCTAACCTTGCCTCATAAGACTTGTTTTCCAATCCAGACAATTTATTGGTAAATCTCCTCTGCACCTTCTCCATAGCTTCCACATCCTTCCTATAATGAGGTGACGAGAACTGAACACAATACTCTAAGTGTGGTCTCACCAGAGATTTGTAGAGTTGCAACATGACCTCTCTACTCTTGAATTCAATCCCCCTATTAATGAAGCCTAGCATCCCATAGGCCTTCATAACTATCCTACCTACCTGCGCAGCAACCTTGAGGGATGTACGGATTTGAACCCCAAGGTCCCTCTGTTCATCCACACTCTTAAGTAACCGACCATTAACCCTGTACTTAGCCTTCTGGTTTGTCCTTCCAAAATGTATCACCTCACACTTATCCGGATTGAACTCCATCTGCCACTTTTCTGCCCAATTCTGCATCCTGTCTATATCCTCTTGTAACCTTTGACAACCTACAGCTCCATCCACAACTCCTCCAATCTTTGTGTCATCCGCAAACTTACTCACCCATCCTTCTGCCTCTTCATCCAGGTCATTTATAAAAATCACAAAGAGCAGGGGTCCCAGGACAGATCCTTGCGGCACTCCACTAGTCACCGAACTCCAGGCAGTATACTTTCCTTCCACTACTACCCTCTGCTTTCTTCCTTTAATCCAATTTTTTATCCAAACAGCCAAGGTTCCACTGATCCCATGCCTCATGACTTTGTGGATGAGTTTCTCGTGAGGGACCTTGTCAAATGCCTTGCTAAAATCCATGTAGACCACATCTACCACCCTACCCTCATCAATTTCTTTTGTTACTTCTTCAAAAACTCAACTAGGCTCGTGAGGCATGACCTTCCCTTCACAAAGCCATATTGACTATCCTTGAGTAGTCTGTACTTCTCCAAATGCTCATAGATCCTATCCTTAAGAATCCTTTCCAATAGTTTGCAGACCACCGATGTAAGACTCACCAGTCTATAGTTCCCAGGATTCTCCCTATTACCTTTTTTAAACAAGGGAACTACATTTGCCATTCTCCAATCCTCCGGCACCTCCCCTGCAGCCAAAGAGGATTCAAAAATCATAGCTACTGCTCCAGCGACCTCTTCTCTCTTTTCCCACAGCAGCCTGGGGTATATCACATACAGCCCTGGGGACTTATCAATCTTGATGTTTTTAAGAAGATCCAACACTTCTTCCTTAATCTCCACATTGTCCAGCACACAGGCCTGTTCTATTTCGACCTCACCCTGATCAAGGTCCTTTTCACTTGTGAATACTGAAGCAAAGTATTCATTTAGGATCTCCCCAACCTCCTTCGCCTCCAGGCACATGTTACCTTCTTTATCCTTTAGCGGCCCCACCTTCATTCTTGTCATCCTTCAGTTCTTCACATACGCATAGAACGCCTTGGGGTTCTCCTTAATCCTACATTCCAAGGTCTTCTCATGCCCCCTCCGAGCTCTCCTAAATCCTTTCTTGAGCTCCTTCCTGGCTACCCTATATTTCTCATGAGCCCCTCCTGCTTCTTGTATCTAACATATGCTTCCTCCTTCCTCTTGACGAGTTGCCTCACGTGTTTCGTCAGCCACGGTTCCCTTTTCCTCCCATTTTTTCCTTGTCTCAGTGGGACAAACCTATCCTGAACCCAGCACAAGTGGTCCCTAAACTTCCTCCACATTACTTCTGTGCTTTCACCCTTGAATATCTGTTTCTAATTTACTCTCGCTAGTTCCTGCCTCATCCCTTCATAGTTAGCCCTTCCCCAGTTAAGCACTTTCCTATTTTGTCTGTTTTTATCCTTTTCCATAGCTATGCTGAAGCTAAGGGAGTTGTGGTCACTGTCACCGAAATGCTCCCTGACCAAGAGGTCTTCCACCTGACCAGGTTCATTTCCCAGAACTAGATACAGTACGGCCTCTCCTCTCGTCGGCCGGTCCACATACTGTGTCAGGAATCCTTCTTGAACACACCTGACAAATTCAGCCCCATCTCTCCCCCTTGCAGTCAGGAGGTGCCAGTCAATATGAGGGAAGTTGAAATCACCCATAACTATAACCCTGTATTTCCTGCACCATTCTAAAATCTGCCTGCTTATCTGCTCCTCGGTGTCCCGAAGGCTATTTGGGGCCCTATAGACTACTCCCAACACAGTGATTGATCCTTTCCTATTTCTGACTTCCACCCACACCGACTCAGTGGACACTCCCTCTGCAGCGTCCTCCCTGTCTATAGCCGTGATACTATCCCTGACCAGTAATGCTACTTCCCCCGCCCCCCCTTTTCTACCTCCGATCCTATTCCTTTTAAAACACCTCAGCCCCGGTACCTGCATCAGCCAATCCTGCCCTTCCTCCAGCCAAGTTTCAGTAACAGCCACAACATCGTAGTTCCGCGTAGTGATCCGTGCTCTAAGTTCATCCCCTTTATTCCTATTACTCCTAGTGTTGAAATAGACACATTTCAACCCCTCTAACTGAAGGCCAATATGCCAAAGTTTTCCTTACAACCCTGTGACACCATTTTTGTGGCATTGTGGACCTGTATTTCCAGACCCTACTGTTCTATTGCACTCCGCAGTGTCCTATTGCTCACTGGTTGGTCCACCCAAAGTGCAACACGTTACACGTGAATACATTAAATTCCATCTGCCATTTTTTCCAATCCATTTTTATAGCTGGTTCCTATCCCATTGCAAGCTTTGATAGTCTTCCTCACTGTTCACTACACTCTCAGTCTTGGTGTCATCCACAAATTTGCTGATCCAGTTTAGCACATTATCATCCAGATCATTGATATAGATGACAAATAACAGATCCAGCACCAATCCCAATGACACACCACTAGTCACAGGCCTCCAGTTAGAGAGGCAACCATCTACAACCAATCTCTGGCTTCTTCTGTGAAGCCAATGTCTAATCCCATTTACTACCTCATTTTGAATTCCAAGTGACTGAACCTTGTTGACCAACCTTCCATGTGTCACTTTGTTACAGGCCTTCCTAAAGTCCATCTAGACAATATCCACTGCCTTGCCTTCAACACGTTTCCTGGTAACATCCTTGAAAAACTCTGAGATTTGTTAGACAGAACTTACCACACCCAAACCATGTTGACTATGCCTAATCAGTCCCAAATACTTGTATATCCTGTCCCTTAGAATACCTTCCAATAGCTTTCCCACTACTGACATCGGGCTCGCTGGTCTATAATTTCCTGGTTTAGTTTTGGAGCCTTTCTTAAACAGCATTAGCTATCCTCCAATCCTCCAGCACCTCACCCCTGGCTAAGGATTTTAAAAATATCTCTGCTCGGGCCCCTGAAATTTATGCACTTGCCTCCCACAGGGTCCAAGGGAACACCTTGTCTAGTCCTGGGAATTTATCCAACTTAATTTGTCTCAAGATAACAACGACCACCTCCTCTGTAATCTGTATAAAGTCCATGACCTCACTGCAGTATTGTTGTACACCTATAGACTCTGTGTCCATTTCCTGAGTAATACAGGTGCAAAAAAAATCCATCTTTTTTGGATCCACACATAGATTAACACACTGATCTTCGAAGGACCAATTTTGTCTCTTGCTGTCCTTTTGTGGTATGGGAGCCCCAGTCAATATGTGGAAATTTAAAATCTGATTTAAAAACTAAAATAAAAATTGGTAATGATATCCAGCAACTGGTGTGTCAATTTTTTCTCAATGAAAACCATAAAACTAAGATTTTATTTCCTGAAAAACAATGCTTCATTTAATAATGAAAATTAAATTGAAAATTTGGCTGTGTGGTGTAATAACAACCACCTCTCACTCAATGTCAGTAAGACCAAGGAACTACGACTTCAAGAGAGGGAAATCAGAGGTCCTTGATCCAGTACCCATCGGAGGATCAGAGGTGGAGAAAGTCAGTAACTTTAAATTCCTGGGTGTCACTATCTCAGAGGACGTGTCCTGGACCCGTCATATAAATATAATTGCAAAGAAAGCACAACAGCGCCTCTACTTCCTCAGGAGCCTGCGGAGATTCAGCATGTTATCAAAAACCTTGATAAACTTCTATAGCTATGAAGTGGAAAGTGTACTGACTGGCTGCATTGAGTGGAAAATCCCACAAACGGTAGTGGTTCAACTCAGTACATTACGGGTAAAGCCCAACCAATGAGCACATTAACATGAAATGTTGCCATAGAAAAACAGCATCCATCATTAAAGATCCTCACCACCCAGGCCATGCTCTTTTCTCATACGTCTTTTATCACACGGCCATCAAGTAGAAGGTAGGACTCGCACCACTAGGTTCAAGAACAGTTATTACCCCTCAACCATAAGGTTCTTGGGGGGAAAAAAGGAGATAAATACATTCATTCTATTTTTGGTGTTTCCACAACCGATAGTCTCAGTTTAAGGACTCTATCTTGTTTTTTTTTCATGCTCTCGTTATTTATTGCTATTTATTTATATTTGCATGTTGCGCAGTTTGTTTAAAATTGATCTTGTTTAAATTTACTGTTCTATAAATTTGCTAAGTATGTCCGCAATAAAAAAAACTCAGGGTTTTGTGGTGACATGTATATATTCTGATAATAAAAATTTTGCTTTGAACTTTTCTACTTGGCACTTTGAATAATAATTACAGAGAAGATACATTTAAGTGTTTCCCCTCATCCAGTTTCGACTTCCTGTTTATACACTGTAGTAAATGCGATGTCTGAAGAAGATTTTTAAAAATTTAGAATCTGCACCATAGGAAATAAATATAAGATATAATCTGTTTTTATTTCCTTACTGAGAGCTACCTTGCTTAAAAATATTCAAAGCTCAGAAAATATACTTTGTCATCTAAATGAGCATTTTTCTTAAAGAATGAATACTATATAGTACATTTACTTGCATTATTGGAAATAAAATAGGAAAGAAAATTTTAAGAGTACATGATACACCACGTCGACTTTCGTCCATTTTCCTTTTGATACCAATCGCCGTATCGGTGGTGTGAAATGAAGCCTTAAAGCAACGAATCCGCAAAGCTCCGGTAATAACAAGTGGGCTGGAAAGTAATCGTGTATAATCGCAGTGACTCATAGAAATCCAACGGAAAAGGTATTATGATAAATTTAATATTCTTGCAAACTATAGACAACAACTATACAAGTAAACGACTTATATAAAATTATATACTAGAGATGCTTAACGATATTTCGTCGTCAATTGTAACAAGTTATTGTATCAAGTTGAAGTAATAAATGTGCCGTTCATTGTCTCAGTTCAAATAATTATTTGTTATCAATATATCTTTTAGTGTAAGTTGTACTTTGATAAAATTATGCTAAATATTTAAGTACATTATTTTCTGAAGCAAAGTTAACCGCTGAACAGTTTTCTTGGTAATATCAATTAGGAATAAATTATACTTAAAATATGGCGAAAATGGCAACATGATATGTACTCGATCGATTAATCGGAAAATTATTAGATTTTTTTTCAAGGTGAGACAGAAACTTTTCTAGTAGCTGTGCGTTTAGCCATGCAATACTAGCATGTTTTTTTTGCCAAAGGTGAAGCAAAAATATAGTTTTGGAAGCACTGAGTAGGTGAAGCAGTATCTGTGGGGTAAGAAATAGATTACCGTGGAAATTATAATTGATTTTTTAAAAAATTTCTGTAGGCGTGCAGGAAGCAGCGCTAATACAGTTATCAATATAATCGACTAAGTTTTTTTTGTGTCACTTCCTATCCTCATGGCGAGCTTAAAGACTTCATTATCTTTCTTGCTCATCTCAACTGGCCCATATCAGCTCTTCCCTTCCCTTTCCTTAAATGTGTATCTCAATTTTAGAAATTAAATTAACTACCAATATTCTGTCTAAGTTAATTAGCTACCACAGCTCTATTGGCTGACCCTCTTCCTAACCTGCTTCCAGAAAGACCCTATTCCACCTTTCCAGTTTCTGGATGATATCAGCTCTGACTAGGAGACTTTCCATACCTATGCTTTTGAGATGTATTCCTATTTTCTTACTTTGTCTCCCCCAACTTAGTTTACATTGTTCTCAAACTTTCTATTTCCTGTATGGCCACTATCATTGCTCTCTTCCCAGCCAGAAGGCAGTTAGGGTTCCTTTTGCCTTCACTTTCCACCCCATCTGCTCAATATTACAGATCAGCCAGCACAATCTCATTAAAATGTTAGTAAGCATTTTAACTTCAAAGGAACCACTCCCTCCCTGATTCATTTTTCCATGCCCTGCAAATATCTCTGCACCCCTCCCCATCTCTTGACACTTTCTTGTGCAAGTTCAGGAGTGGCAGCACCTAGCCTTTTATCTCTTTCTTTCCCACAATTCAGGGACACAGTAGCTCCCTCCAGGTGAAACAATTGACTTGCATTTATTACAATTGAATATCCCGCATATTGTGTTCACAGCATGTCCTTCACACTGAAGAAACCAAATTCAGATTAGGTAACTGCTTTGCAGAGCACTCTTGATAAGTTCACAGAAGTGACCTTGAGCTTTCAGTAACTTACCATTTTATTTATCTTTTCCATTCCCAATTTAATTGCTCTGTCATTGGTCTCCAATCTGGTTACCATAGAGCCCTTGGGACTCAATACTGAATTTCACAGTTTCAGATAACCAGTCCCTTTTATCTCTCCTTTTCCAATGACTTCCCAATCAGTTTGCTTCCTTGTGCTCCATCAGTGTCTAACTACCAGAATCGATAGTAATTGTTGCCTTGACGTCCTTGGCCTGTGTCCTATCTAATTTACACGTTTAGTCTGTGGTGAGGAAGGCAAATGCAATATTAGCATTCATTTCAAGAGGACTAGAATATAAAGCAAGGATGTAATGTTGAAACTTCATAAAGCACTGGTGAGGTCTCACTTGGAGTATTGTGAGCAGGTTTGGGCTTCTTATCTTAGAAAGGATATGCTGAAACTGAAGAGGGTTCAAAAGAGGTTCACGAATATGATTCCAGAATTGAATGGCTTGTCTCTTGAGGAGCTTTTGATGGCTTTGGGCTTGTGCTCACTAGAATTCAGAAGAATAAGGGTTGACCTCATTGAAACCTATCGAATGGGTGAATGGCCTTGATAGAGTGGATGTGAAGAGGATATTTCCTGTGGTTGTAAAATCTAAGATCAGAAGACACAGTATCAGAACAGAGCAGTGTCCTTTTAGATGAGGAGGAATTTTCTTCAGCATGAGAGTGGTGAATCTGTGGAATTCTCTGCCAAGGGCAGCTATGGTGGCCAGATGTTTATGTACATTTAAGGCAGAGTTGATAGATTCTTGATTGGTCAGGGTATGAAGGGATACTGGGAGAAGGCAGGAGATTGGGGCTGAGGAAAATTGGATCAGCCATGATGAAATGGCAGAGCAGACTCAATGAGTCAAATGGCCTAATTCTGCTCCTGTATTATATCTTATGGTAGACATTCCCTGGACTTTTTTTCCACTCTTTGATCTCTCTACAGCTGAACTATACAACGAACACAAGAAGCAACACAAATGTCCAGAAGCTTTATTGAAAGCACAGTGCTTCAATAGCAAAAGTGTCAGAATGACACGTAGACGTAAAACTGCTAACAGGTAAATGAAAATGACTGTAAGTAAGATTTCAGATGATTTACATCCCATTGAAGGGAAGTGAATTTCATGGCTTTGTCAACTTCAGTGCCAAGGAAATAAATTAAAAGAAACATAAGCTGATATGATCTTTTTAAAAATATAACTAAGCAGTTGATGGACACAATATCCCTTAAACCCTACTTGTTTAAATGTCTCAATATCCGTTTAAAAATACATATCAATGTCATGGAATATGAATCACAACATTTACACATTTCTAAGCTCCAACCCCTCAAATATTTTAAGTAACGTTCAAAACGTCACTTGCATTCTTATCTCTCTGCCAGCTGACATTTTGTGATTCATGCACTTGGGCACCTTCTTCACTCATATGCAGCCTTTTTCCATTTGAATAATAATCTACCATTTTATTCCACTTATCAAATGCATATCCTCCCATTAAAATACATCTGAAATTTTTTTGCCCACTCACTCAGAGTCACAATATCACCTGAAATTGGCACTATTAGATTAAAACAATAACACCCACAAACTTTGAAAGTGAGAACAATGCATGCCCCAGTAACAACTTCTAGGTCGCACTGTAGACCTAAAGCATAGTATGTTTTAGATATTTCCAGAGTGGCACACCTATGATTTAGGGGATTACCTCTAACCCATTTATGGAAGAGTGGTATAGTTTAGAGGCTCCACAGAAGCAGGTGCTGGAAAGTAGTAAGTGTGAGAAAAGGTATTGCAAAGTATATTAAGATAGATATAGTTTTTCCTCTCTATGTTACCAAATTTGTAGAATTCAATAAGTTCCATGGTTAGTTTGAAAGGGCCTTGTACCAAACAACTAACTAACTAGTTGTCTAGTTTTCCGTTTTCTAAAACTATTGCTGTGTTTCCTGGGAGGAGCCTATGGGAAATTTTCAGTCAGTTTCAATAAGAGAGGAGCTCCATCAGGTCCATAAGAAAATATCGTATCCTGCCCTGGATCTCTGCTGAGGTAAAGTGTTTAGCTAAGTAGTATATATAAACCTGTTGAACCAATATGAAAGTTTAGTTCCACTACTGTCAAGGTCCTGGCTGAACAGGCCTCAAAGTTTCAGCACTCCAATTCCCCAGAGTCTGGTTATCTGCCACTGTCCCTTTAAGACTCAGACTGTGAATTACTGCCTGCCACATGCCTTCATGGAAAGTCTGTACTTAAAGGCTCATGCTGATCACTTAGCGCTCAATTGTAGGTGATCAACTTCTAAAACTACTGTCTGTGATTTTGCCTTTGGATTTTGTTCGTGTTGTCTTTTCGAGTCTGAGTTAATTGTAGACCTTATTCTGCACTTGGGTTCACCACCATCCATAGCTCTCTCGTTACAGCAACTATTTACATTTGGTTCTGATTATGCTACTTTGGAAAGAATATTAACATCCTGAAGTGGGTACAGAAAAAATTACTAGAATGGTTTTGGGATGATCAATTTTAGCTGAGGTTTGATTGAATTAAAATGAGATGCTGTTCTTGAAGCAAAGAGAGATGAGAGAAGATTTGATTGAGATGTACCAGATCAGGGCTAGTTTGGATGGGATAAGTGGAGGAAAAATACCCCAGTGATAGATCTTTGGCCAGAGATGTAGAAATGTAGTTATGGACCAAAGAAAATGCAAGGGGAAGACATTTTTACAAAGAGCAATAGTGAACCAGGATTCACAGTCATTCAGGGTTTTTAAAAATAATAATTTGCAGGTTTTTGGGGGAAGGACAGGACAATTAGGATGTATAATCTTTTCTATTAGGAAATGACTTTATTGGCTGTGGCCTTCATTCATGCCATATTGCTCTATGATTCTATGACTGTATGACTCTATGAACACAAGTGTTCAACCCTTTGCATATATGGTGTAGTTTCACTTTCCCAATAACCTTGACATGGGATTAATATGTTGTGCAGAAAAAATAGCTGATTAGTTGACCAGACCTGGGTTTTGGAAGTGATGTGGGGATGGTACAGCTGAAGATAGTAGGAGGTGACAGGGACATGGGAGAGGCAGCAATGCAAGGTACTGCATACAGTAAATATAGTTTAACAGACATTTTGGTGATGGTGAATTCTTTCTTTCAGCACCTTGATTTGCAAGCTGTTAAGGTGATGATGGTTTATTTGTGGATAGATAGTTCAGTGGCCAAAATAAAGTGAATATTAATAATCAACTTAAGGTTAGGGAAGAAAAATTAATGAATATTTTAAAATCAATGAGATCACAAGTTTTCTATATAACAAATGTAATAAACCCATCTTATTTATTTGAAACAGGATGGTAAGGAATTTTTGGATGATATTTTTTACTGTCACCACCTCAGAATCAGGAGAAGGAAATACTACTCCACAGCCTCTGGATTTCTTAGATTCTCCTGGTAAGATTATGTCACTACTTTCACTATACAAACACTTCAAATTATAAGACAACATTTTGAGAATTTACAGCAGTGAAATAATGTCCAATAGAAGCACATAATGATAATTCAATCTTTAAGTTCATAACCTTTGAGATCTCCTTGTCTCATTTATGATCATATTTCTCATTTGAATTAACCTGGTGAATCTTTCTTGTTCCAATGATACTATATCTTTTTTAAATCAAGGTGACATGTCCCTGCTGCACAACAGTACCTCATAACAATGTGATTTTAGCTAATGTGAGTCATCTTTCCTATTTGGGGAATCAGCTCCCTGTGAAGGCAGATATTAATGATGAGAGCAGACACCCTTACAGATTGAATAAAGCCTTCCACTGCCTGAGGAGAAGCACATTTGAAGATCAAGACCTCAAGCACAGAACCAGATTCATGAGATACATAGACCATTTTACAATAATCACTTCAAGTCACTGGGGAAATATCACCAACATTGCCTCTGTAAATCCCTAAATCCACTGGTTGCCAGGATCTGTGAAACAGCAGTGTCTTAGCTTTGATGTTCTGATTGTCCATAACCAGTTCCAGTGGGCAGGCCACATCATCCACATCCGCTGCCAGACTCTCAAAACAAACATTCCACTCCAAGCACTCTTCAGGCAGGTCTATGGATGAAGACCCATTGCACATGTCCTCAAAAGATCTCTGGAAAAAATACAACATTCTTTAGGGCTTGTGAGAATTTCTGACCTGAGACAGTTCAGATTGCTGAAAAATATTAGAGTAGTCACCATGCATTACAGTTTCCTCAAATGGGAGCCTACAGAGGGGCAAGCAAGCAGCAGAACTGACATCCACAACATCAAGATCCAACTGTTTGTCTAAGGCAGGGACTCTGGATCTCAGAAACTACTCAGCAGTGACCTCAGAATTTATAGACTCGGATGGAACAAGTTACCTTTCTCAAATGGGATACCTAAAGATGATAATTATATATATAAAATGTGTATATAAATAAATAACTGATGGGGTACGAGGGGGAGTTGGGGCATTAGCGGAAGTTATACACACATTCTTTCTCTCCCTCTCCTTTTTCTCCCTCTGTCCCTCTGACTATACCACTTGCCCATCCTCTGGGGTTTTCCCCCCCCTCCCCCTTTTCCTTCTCCCCGGGCTTCCTGTCCCATGATCCTCTCATATCCCTTTTGCCAATCACCTGTCTAGCTCTTGGCTCCATTCCTCCCCCTCCTGTCTTTTCCTATCATTTTGGATCTCCCTCTCCCCCTCCCACTTTCAAATCTCTTACTAGCTCTTCCTTCAGTTAGTCCTGACGAAGGGTCTCGGCCCGAAAGGTCGACTGTACATCTTCCTAGAGATGCTGCCTGGCCTGCTGCATTCACCAGCAACTTTGATGTGTGTTGCATGAAGAAGAATAAGATCTGTTTTGATGTTACTCAGTAGTGGAGAAGGTTAAGTCTAGTCCTGCTCCTATTTTTTGAAAACTGCAGATGGTCTAAAAACTGAAATAAAAACAGAAAATGAGGTCAGACAGCTTCCATCAAATGGGAAACAAATAATGTTTAATCTGTGACTCTTCATTCTGGGAACATTTCTCTTTCCACAGATGCTGTCTTTCCTGCCGACTTATTCCAGCATTTTCTATTTTTCTTTCTTTCTTTTTTTTTAGCATTCTTGTGTTATTTACAATCAGTTTTGGGGGTGTTGCAAAGTAGAGATTTGAAGCCAGTGGAAATGAAAAAAAAAGCTGCCATCTGGGTGGGGAAATCCCTTGTTACTCAGCCCTGAATGATTTCATAGAACAGTGTTCTTTCCCTGGGATTGGAATTGATCGTGAGAAATTTTACAGATCAGTTTGGAAATTCAAATTAAATGTCATCTCACTTTCACTAGTATCAAGAACTGTTTTCACTAATACTATTTAAAGGTTAGACATATAAATTATAAGCTCCATTTTCTTGTGTGGAAAGAAATCAAAGTTAACAGTCCAGGTTGTTGTGCATTTCCTTCATGTGCTTTATGAAGAGGTGATGGGTAAATAAGTTTGGTGAAATAATTTTGGTTAAGCATTTCATAGGTTATTAGAGTGGCTTTACCAAAATTGTCATGTATCTTTTGCATCATACAAAATTTTGATTGGAGTAGTTATATAAATAAATATGTAAAAGAGGCTGGGCTGACTCTCTGAAGCCTGTTTGAAGGAATCTAATATGTTCAAAATGATAGTATGTCTCATTGAAAGCTTTTATTCACCAATCATCGTTGCTATATTGTAATCATTCTTCATCAATACTTTTATGTCTCTATAGATTGTTTCAAACCTGCACTGCAGGAATACTACTATGGATGTGTGGGTGAACCTTTTGAAGTGACATGTGAGCTAAATAATCTCAGTGATAACAATTCCATTAACTATTTAAGCGACCAATTATTATGGTACAAACAAGGCAGGGAAGGAAGTGTTCAACAAAGTACTGATTGGAATGAAGTTGTTAGTCAAAGAGGAAAGAATTTTTCACTTTCATCGATCAGCACGGCTGATTCTGGTACTTACCTCTGTTTGCTCAGGTATGTGAAACAATTTCAAATTTTTAATATTGCACTGTTTAATGCTCAAACATTTATTTCTTGCTTGTTGGTAAATCATATTCTGTACTTTTCAAGTCTTTGTAGGACAATATGAGGAAAGATTATATGCTGTGGGAATTAAATTTGAAAAAAGTAGGTAGAGAAATCAATTAATGCCTTTGTTAATGCCGGCTAATTCTGGTCATTTAAAATAGAAATAAACAGGAATAAGTAATGCCATCTCTCTATTGTTTAATTATATCAAAAATCACAAATCATTTAGCCACATAACAATTTATCTACAACTTTTTGGGGAAGCAGTTTTAGATATCCACTATCGTTTGCTTGCAAAATTGCTTCCTGATTTCTCTCGTGTGGCCACATTATTTTTAAGATAATTACCCCTAGTTCCACATTCTCCTTCTAGTGAACAATTCATTGATTCTTACCTCATCAGATTGCTTTATATTTTAAACATCATCTTAAAGTAATATATTCAAGCAGTTATAAAAATGTAATTGTGATTTGTGCCTAGTAAGTGGCAACTTTTTGCATGCAGCTCCAATGGGAGTCATCAAATATTCCTGTTTAGGACTACTACAGTTGCAACCAGAGTCACAGATATAGGTAGTTCAGGAAGCTGCATCATTTTAACATTTAAAATAGCTATCAATATTCAGAATCGTCAAACCTCATATGGCAGGTTCAGATGGCAAGTGCAGTTTCCTTTTAAGGAAACAGAAGCGGGGACGCTGCGCTGGTCTACAGGTACAAGCGAAACTCAGCGGCTTTAGAATTCTACTCCCACTCCCGACTATCCTGCTGGTGAGTGTCACTGGAAAATAAAATTGAAGACCTCAGAGCAAGACTGCTGTACCAGAGGGACATTGGAGACTGCTGTGCACTCTGCTTTATGGAAACATGGTTCACACTGGCAACTACGGGCACAGCACTGCAACCTGATGGTTTCACCATTCTCTGCTAAGACAAGTCAGCTCAGTCTTTTAAAAGCAGAGGAGGTGGAATATACTTTATGATTAACTCATTGTAGTGCACAAACGTGGCAGTTCTGTCTCAATCCTGCTCACCTGACTTGGAATACCTAGTGGTCAAATGTCATTCATTTTATCCACCGGGTGAGTTTTCTGCTATTATCCCGGTAGCAGTGTACATTCAACAGGCTAACATCAGGCAGGCTCTGGAGAAGCTGAACAATGCAGTCAGAAGGTACAAAGCTGCGCACCCTGATACCTTCCCTTATATTATAGGAGATTTCAATCAGGCCAGCTTGAAGTCTCTGCACAACTAACACTAACATATCACATGTGGAACCAAAGGAGCCTATGCACCTGACCACTGTCACAGCACCATTGCCGGAAAACAGCAAGAACTCAAGAAATGTATGATCTGTGCAAAGTCATCAAGGCAGCGAAACAACAATACAGGGACAAAATTCGCACAACTCTTCATCAACAACACACACAGCTTATGGCAAGGTCTGCACACCATCGTAGACTTCAAAGCTAAATGCAGTGGAGCTTCCAACATTGCTGCCTGTCTCCCAGATGAGCTAATTTTTTACACTCAATTTGATGTTGCCAACGCTGAGCCCCTGAGGAGACCTACAGCTGATGTGACCTGCATCTTGGTCATCTCTGAGGCTGAAGTACACAGGTGTTTCCAATGAGTGGACAGTCGCAAGGCTGTGGGATCAGACAGCGTCCTAGGGGGGTACTCAGGATGTGTGTAGCACAACTGGCAGGTGTGTTTACAGACATTTTTAAATCTCTCCCTCTCCCAGTGCAGAGTGCCCTCCTGCTTTGAAACATCCACCATTGTTCCTGTACCTAAACAGACCAAGGTAACATGTCTGAATGACTGGCATCCTGTCGCACTCACCTCAATAATAAACAAATGCTTTGAGAGGCTGGTCAAGGACTGCAGCTTGCTACCACCCAAAATGGACCCCCTACAATTCGCCTGCCGACACAACTGATTGACAGATGACGCAATAGCCACAGCTCTACACACCATCCTTACACATCTGGAAAAGAAGGATGCTTATGTGAGAATGCTGTTCTTGGACTGCAGTTCAACCCCATAATTCCCTCCAGGCTCGACAAGAAGCTCAGAGACCTTGGCCTTCACCCTGCCTTGTGTCCTGGATCCTGAACTTCCTGTCAGATTGCCGGCTGGTGGTAAGAGTGGGCTCCCTCACCTCTGCCCCTCGATTCAGATGCCTCTTATGGCTGTGCAGTAAGCCCCTCCTTTACTCTCTGTATACCCATGACTGTGTCGCCACCCACAGCTCCAATCTGCTAATTAAATTTGCTGATGACACTACACTGATTGGCCTAATCTCAAATAATAATGAGGCAGCCTACAGAGAAGAAGTCATCACCCTGACGCAGTGATGTCAAGAAAACAACTTCTCCCTCAATGACGCAAGACAAAGGAGCTGGTTGTGGTCTACAGGAGGAATTAAGACAGACTAGCCCGTGTTGATATCAATGCATCTGGGGTTGAGGGGGTGAACAGCTTTAGGTTACTCGGCATAAACATCACCGAGGATCTCACGTGGTCTGTGCATACCTGTTGTGTGGTGAGAAAGGCACAACAGCGCCTCTTTCCCCTCAGATGGTTGAAGAAGTTTGGTGTGGACCCCCAAATCCTAAGAACTTTCTACAGGGGCACAATTGAGAGCATCCTGACTGACTGCATCACTACCTGGTATGGGAACTGTATTTCCCTCAATCGCAGGGCTCTGCAGAGAGTGGTGCAGACAGTCCTCTGCATCTGTAGATGTGAACTTCTCACTATTCAGGAAATTTACAAAGACAGGTGTGTAAAAAGGAGCCAAAGGATCATTGGAGACCCAAGTCATTCCAACCACAAACTGTTCTAGCTGCTACCATCCGGGAAATGGTACCACAGCATAAAAGCCAGGACCAACAGGCTCCAGGACAGCTTCTTCCAGCAGGCCATCAGACTGCTTAACTTATGCCGACACAATAGTATTTCTATGTTATATTGACTATCCTGTTGTACATACTATTTATTATAAATTACTATAAATTGCATGTTGCACATTTAGGCGGAGACATAACATAAAAATTTTTACTTGTGTATAGGAAGGTTGTCAGTAATAAAGTCAATAAAGTCAATTCAAGAACTTTTATTGTGCCATCCCACACTCACACATTGGAAAATCTCATCACCTGGCTGTACTCCCAACATGGAGGCAGAGACTAAAGGCCACAGCACCAGTAGTGAGGACCAAGAAGATATGCTTAAGGGAGGCAGAGAAGGGCTTCCAGGACTGCTCTGAGTGAGTAGACTGGCCAATATTCAGGAATTCATCTTCTAGTCTGAATGAATATACCACAGTTGTCACCGACTTAATCAAGACCTGCATGGATGGGTATGTGCCCTTGAGGCCATATCAGACATGTCTTAACCAAAAGCCATGGATAAACCATGAGATTCGTAGTCTGCTGAGGGCTATATCTGTGGCATACAAGACATGTGATCCAGACTATACAAGAAAGCCAGGCACAATCTAAAAAAGTGGATTTGAAGGATGATAAAGCAATTCCAATTGAGGTTAGAAACTGAATTGGATGCAAGTCAGCTCTGGCAGGGTTTGCAGGCTATTACTTCCTACAAAGCAAAACCTAACAACATGAATGGCTGTGATGCTTCACTCCCAGATGAGCTCAAAACCTTTTGTGCATGCATTGAAAGGGAAAATAAAACTACACCTGTGCAAACCCCTGCAGCATCTGGCGACCTTGTGATCTCTGTTTCGAAGGCTGATGTCTAACGTCTTTTAAGAGTGTAAACCCCGTAAAGCATTAGGTCCTGATAGTGTACCTGGTAGGGCTCAGAAAAGATATGTTAACCAACTGGTGGGAGTGTTCAAGGACATCTTTAATCTGTCACTGCAGAAGTCAGAGGAGTCCACCTGCTTCATAAGGGTGGCAAACATACCTTGTGTGCCCAAGAAGAACAAGGTGAGCTGCTTCAACAGTTATAACCTAGTGGCACTCACATCTACTGTGATGAACATTAGAACACAAGAGATGGGAGCAGGAGTTGGCCATCTGGCCTAACGACCCTGCTCCACCATTCAATAAGATTATGGATGATCTGACCATGGACTCATTTCCACCTACTTGCCTTTTCCCCATAACCCTTAATTCTCCTACTATGTAAAAATCTATCCAATCTTGCCTTAAGTATACTTACTGAGGTAGCCTCCACTGCTTCATTGGGCAGAGAATTCCACAGATTCACCACTCTGGGGGAAAAGCAGTTCCTTCTCATCCCTATCCTAAATTTACTCCCCCAAATTTTGAGGCTATCTCCCCTACTAGTTTTACCTCAGTGGAAACAACTTTCCTGCCTCTATCTTATCTATCCCTTTCATAATTTTATATGTTTCTATAAGATTTCCTCATTCTTCTGAATTCCAAGGGGACTACTCTATCTTTAGAACTGTTTTGAGAGGTTGGTTATGGCTAAAATCAACTCCTGCCTAAGCAAAGACCTGGACTTGTTGTAAATTGCCTATCACTACAGTAGGTCTACTGCAGATGCAATCTTACTGGTGCTCTACTCAGCCTTGGATTACCTGGACAATAGTAATACCTATGTCAGACTGCTGTTATTGGCTACGATCATATCCTCAGTTGTAATCAACAAGTTCCAAATCCTGGCTCTCTGTACCTTCCTCTATAACTGGATCGGTGACTTCCTTACGAGGAGACACAGTCAGTGAAGATTCAAAATTAACATCTCCTTCTTGCTAACAATCAACACTGGTGCACCTCAAGGACACGTGTTTAGCCCACTGCTCTAATCTCTCCACACCTACTATTTTGTGGGACAGCTCAGATGTTGTTTGCATAACGGTCTGGTACGGAGGGGCCACCGCAGAACATCAGAAAAAGTTGCAGAAAGTTGTAAATACAGACAGCTCCATCATGGGCACTCGCCTCCGCAGCATTGAGGACATCTTTAAAAGATGACATACATCATTAGGACCTACACCACTCAGGACATGCCCTCTTCTCATTTTTACTATGAAGGAGGAGGTGCAGGAGCTTGAAGATACACACTCAAAGTTTCAGGAACAACTTCTTCCTATCCACAATTAGGTTTCTGAATAGACAATGAACCCAGGAACACGACCACACTTTTTTCTTCTCTTTCTGCACTACTTGTTTAACTTAATTATATATATAAAATAAAATCTATAAATTACAGTAAGTATTTATTTGTAATTTAGATTTTATTATTATGTATTGTGATGTACTGCTGCTGCCAAGCATCAAATTTCATGACATATGCCAGCAATGTTAAACCTGAAAGCTTCACAAGAGAATTCAAACAAAACTGAACATCAAATTGACTGAAGGTTGAATGAAGGAATGAATCTGGAATCAGGCTGTCCTGATGAAGAGTCTTGGCTCAAAACACTGACTGTTTATTCCCCCTTCATGGATGCTACCTGACTTGCTGAGTTCCTCCAAAATTTCGTGTGTATTGATCAAGCTGAATAAGGACATTTTTAGCTGATCAAAGTTTGTTCGGAAAGATGTATTTAAGGAGATTCCAAAGTAGGGAGGCTGAAGAAGGATTACCTCATCTGAAAGAGAATTCCAGGACTTTGGCCCCAACCCTAGCAGCCACTTTGGTAGAGTGATTAAATATGGAAATGTTCCAGACTACAGACACAAGGAATATAAATTCCTCGATGTGTTTTAGGGATGGAATTAATTATTGAAATAGGAAAGCTGAGGTAACGGAGGCACTTGAAAAGGATCTTAAAATTCACATGTGGCTTAACTGGATTTCTTATAGGAGTGTTACTCAATGCGTTTTAGGGATTCTTGCAACCAGAAAGAATCATTCAATAAAAGTAAACCATTGTCCAATATATGGGTATTTGGATTAGAGGAAAGAATCAATAATTTTGACGGGAAATTTGGAGAACATTTTCTGAGAATGTAAGGCGAGACTGAGCAATTCCTGTAAGTATTAGGGACTAAATGATTGGATTGAAAGCATTTGCAATGGAGAATGTTCCATCCTGTGGTATTTTTGTAATAATAAAGTTTTGCATTGCATATGAATAAACTTTGTTAGAGTTATGCAGGGGGAGTGGAGGGGTGGACTTTCATAGCGTCATAAACCCTAAAATGCAGATTCCCTAAAGATTTTCCCAAACACCTGAGTTCAAAATAAAGGCAGAAAATGCTGGAAAAGGTCAGCAAGTCAGACAGAGACTGAGGAAAGGGAAGCAGATTAATCTTTTCAGGGTGGTGCTTAGCTTTCTTAGCTTTGAAGTGCTTCTGTGGTTAATTTGAGACCTAGTGGAAGATGACAGTAAGTATTGTAACAATGCAATTTGTTGTAACCGATTTGTTAGACAAGATGAGGGGATTGTTGGCCCTTCAGGTTTAGCAATGAATACTGTATGAGAATTTGTTGAGGAAATTAGAACACACTTGATCAGTATAATGTATGTATTTTTACAGTATGCTTAAATATGTTTGTGTTTGTTAAACAGAAATAGTGGCCTCTGCCTTAAGGTGGTAGTACTACGTGTGAAAAAGCAGAATGAAACAGGTTGTCAAGACACTCAAAGTTGTGAGGTTATCCTAATTCGGCAGAGATCAGCTACAATAACATGTCCAGGAATTCAACGTTTCAATTCCTCAGAAAGATCTCCTGTGGAGTGGTACAAGGTAAGTGTCTTGCATCTGGAATAGATGAAACACAAAATCGCTTCCAATTACAGAATGATTACATGGGATCATCTCGGGATTTTTGGGGCAAGAAAGTAGAGAAACTAAAATTCAAGCCAAATAAAGTAAAATTAAAATATTAGATTGAGAATATGGAGAATAAATTAACAAAGAAATGATCATTATTCAAAAACTAGTTTCTCTTATCAGAAAAAAATAGTTTAGTGAGGCTGATGCGCCTGAAATTCAAAACAGAACATTAGTTTGATTAGCTGTGCAAGCTTAGTGAAGTTAATTAATTCTAGCTAGATTGAAGTGGTAAAAGTCATCTGACTGAAAGTTAGATTCAGCGAGGATCAAAGCTTAACTTCAGTCAATCAGCTTCTGAATTTACTTAAGTATTGAAATCAAAATAACTATTTGGGAATTGAGCTGTGGAAGAGAAATTGAAGGCATTTATTCCTGTGAATTTTTTTTGATCATGTCGAAAGATTGAATCCAAGACCTTCCTCCAACTCCGTTCATGGGTAAAATATTATTAAATTCTGACACTATCAATTTATTATTGACTTTAATTTCTTCCAGAATGGGGAACTAGTTGAAGAACGTGATTATCGATATAGTCTTCAGTTAAGAAATGACCAAATTTATTTACAAACTGTATATCAAGTAGATTCTGGCAATTACACGTGTACCTTTAAGTTCTTTGAAAATAAAATCCCATGGCTTGTGAAAAGGGCATTAACTGTGAATGTTATGGGTAAGTAGACAATCGTACCTCAAACTTATTAACTCTCACAGCTATACTGACGATGCTTCTTCCGCCCTGTCACTTGTAAGAAATGCTTTCCTATTTTCTCAGTTCCTCTGACTCCACTGCATCTGTTCTCAGGATGAGGCTTTCAATTCCAAAACATTTGAGATGTTCTCCTCCTTCAAAGATTGGGGTTTCCTTTCCTGCTCCATCAATGCTGTTGTCACCCACAGCTCTTTTATTCCCCGGACATCTACTTTCAACCCATCTTCCCACCACCATAACAGGGATAGAATGCCCCTTGTTTTTACCAACCACCCCACAAACCTCCACAGCCAGCACATCATCCATAACTTCTGTCATCTACAAAGGGATCCTACCATTAAACTTACAAGTCCATAATACATAGGAGCAGAATTAGGCCATTCGGCCCATCATTGTTGATCCCAGATCCCACTCAACCCCATACCTCTGCCTTCTCGCCATAACCTTTGATGCCCTGACTGATCAGGATATGACCAACTTCTGCCTTAAATACACCCACAGGCTTGGCCTTCCCCTCCCCCACATTCTGCTTTCTGCAGGGTTCACTCTGTCCATGACTCATCCATCCCCACTGATCTTCGTCCTGGCACTTATCCCTGCAAGTGGGACTGACCCCTCCATCTCCTTCCCCACCACCATTCAGGCCCCCAAACAGTCCTTCCTGCTAAGGCGACACTTCACTAGCGAGACTGTCAGGGTCACCTACTGTTTCTGATGCTCTCATTGTGGCCTCCTGACATAAAATGGGGGACTGCTCCGTTGAGCACTTTGTCTGCTGCCCATTTTAATTCCAATTCCCTGTTCCATTCTGACATGTTGATCCATGCCCTTCTGTGCTACCACGATGAGGCCATTCTCAGGCTGGAGGAGCAACACCTCATATTCCACCTGGTTAGCCTCCAACCTGAAAGCATGAGCATAAATTTCTCTATGGTAATTTCTCCCCCACACCCTCACTTTTCCCATTCCCCAGTCTGGCTCCCTTCTTACCCTGACCCATCACCTCCCTCTGATGTCCCTCCTCCTCTTCCTCCTCCCATGGTCTACTCACCTCTCCTATCAGATTCCTCCTCCTTCAGCCCTTTACTTCCTGCTTCTCATTTTGTCTTTCCCCCTCACCTGTCTTCATTCCTTTCCCTCCTCCCACTTTCTTATTCTGGCTTCTTCCATCTTCCCTTCCAGTCCTGATGAAGGGTTACAGCCCAAAACGTCATCTGCTTATTCACTTCTATAGATGCTGTCTGACTTGCTGAGTTCCTCCACCATTTTGTGTGTTGTGCTGGATTTCCAGTATCTGCATAATCTCTTGTTTTTACCTATAGTCCTGACCTGGTTGTTATGGACTATTCTGTAAATTTAAAGGTTTCTTCTTCTACTTCAGGGTTCTATAGCTTAGAATTTTTAAATTATCCCTGCCTCAGGTAATCCATCAGACTTTTATGTACAGCACAATGGACTCTTTGTCTTTCTTTGAATATGAACCATGAGGAAAGGAGAAAAATCTAAGACTTCTGTGTTTCACATTTTCCTAGCAATTATGAAGCTTAAGGCCCCACAATGAGGTGAATCTTCTGGAGCTTGTAAATAAAAGTTGACCTCCATGACTTGCCTGTCACGTTAACCAAGTTAGAGATAAATCACTTCTGTTGATGATTAGATCACATACTAAACCAAGACCTGGAGCTAGCAGCCCCATCCCATTAAAAACCCAGAGTTACAGAAATGGCAGCAGAGGCTCCAAAGACCTCATCCTTGGGAGAGGAAGGATCTTTGCCTAGAAGATGGATGAAGTGATGTGGTGAGGGTGGAAACTACTGAGCTGATCAACCTTTGGCACAGGGCAGAAGGCTCTGGTGAGCTGCTGGCAACAGCATGTAATGGTCTTATGAAGAAGGAGATGATGCATGTGGGGAGAGAATCGGGCTGTGAAGACTATCATTGATGTATGCCGGGGGCAGTTACTGACTGTGCTGAGGAGCTGTTCAAAGTACACTTATTAACAATAAATGCAGTATGCAACCCTGAGATTTACCTTCCCACAGACAGCCACGAAACAAAAAAAAAACCTTCAAAGAAAACAGTAAATGTGCAAAAAAAAAACCAAATCGTGCAAATGGCAAAACATAAGTGGGAAAACAGAGAATATAAAACATCAAACCACAGGATCATTCAGAGAGTCGAGGAATGTTTGGTTTAATTCAGTTCAGTTCAATTTAGCACTGTATCATTCATTGGCTGCAGAGCCAATCAGCCCTGATCAAAATTGCACAAAATAGCAATAAAAAAGGAGTAACCAGAAACCAAAAACACATATAACATGAACTATAGTATCCAATCCACAAACCATGTCAATTAAACTTTGTCCAAGACCCAAGACTTTGGTACCTTTCTCTGGCAGCAACAAGTGATAGATAGAGAGAGAGAAAGACACACACACACACACACACACACACACACACACACACGTGTCAAGTGCAAGCACCTTCCTCTGGGAACAATGAGCGATAGAGAGAGAGAGAGAGAGAGAGAGACAAAGAGATGCACACACACAGACACCTATCAAACGCAAGCACCTTCCTCTGGGAACAACGAACGATAGAGAGAGAGACAGACAGAGACAAACACACACACACACACACACACACACACACACACACGTCAAACGCAGGCACCTTTGGGAACAACGAGCGATAGGGAGGGAGGGACACATACACACACACCCCTTCTCCTCCCCCCCCCCCCCGGTCAAACGCAGGCACCTTCCTCTGGGAACAATGAGCGATAGGGAGAGGGAGACCAGTCAAACGCAGGCACCTTCCTCTAGCAGCAGTGAGTGAGTGGGGGAGAGAGAACAGTCAAGCACTCCAGGAGCAGTAAGTGAGAGGGAGAGAAAGGCTGGTTAAACACAGGCACCTTCTTTTGGCAATAGCGAGCGAGAGTGAGAAAGAGACTGGTCAAACGCAGGCAGACTGTGCTGAACATTGCTCCATTCACAACACGCTGGAGGAACTCAGCAGGTCAGGCAGCATCCGTGGAAAAGATCAGTCGACGTTCCGGCCCGAAACGTCGACCAATCTTTTCCACGGATGCTGCCCGATCTGCTGAGTTCCTCCAGCGTGTTGTGAATGTTGCTTTAACCCCAGCATCTGCAGATTATTTTGTGCTGAACACTGCTCGTGGTTCGCTCTTGTCCTGGTTGATTTCAGTCTTGCTCAACATTTTAATTGGTGGGATCAGTGAGAAATAGAGTTGATCATGGTCTCCAGGTATCTTGGCCTCCAGGGTGCACACATCACTCCAAACCTCACCGAACTCCTTCGAAGACAGCAAAGCGCCAAATTGCTCACCTCACCATTAAAATGTAAATCACCGGTTCCAAGAGTGGCAGAGTCATATTTGAAAGAAGAAGTAAAAGAAGTAGATTCATGAACTGTCTTAGATTCTTGATTGGTCAGGGCAGGAGTTTGGGGCTGACAGGAAAAATGGATCAGCTGTGATGAAATGGCAGAACAGACTAGATGAGCCAAATGGCCCAATTCTGCTCCTACAACTTCTGGTCTGAAGGATGGCACCTTTGGTTTTATGTTTGCTGCTGTCACCTTCTTCAGTTGGGTAGACAAGTGTGGAGATGACTGTGGGATGTACAAATAAGGTTAGAATCTGTGGCAAGCCACCCGAGAAGATAACCTGTGAATTTTGCTTTTCTTCTGGGGAAATAATCTGGGAAGATAGTTATGTTGGCAAGGATGAACTGTAATGAACCTGAGCCCAGTTAGCAAAATGATCAATGTAGGAGTCTAATTTCTAGAGGGTGACCAAGGAAAAGTTGATAAGTTAGAAGCTATACTTTATAAACCTCAACTGCAATGAATTGTGAGGGCCAAGTAGTGTGCATTCAATGTGCCAGTTTTCTCTTTCAACATAAAACTAGTTTTGGTGTTAATAGCTTTTGCTTCTGCTTGTGAGGATTCTGGGATAATCTGTCTAGACTGGTTTACATTTGATTTGCGGGATGGAAGGTAAAGATCAACAAATCAGAAACAACACCTCCCTTGTAACCAGCCCAAATAAAAGCAATTAATAAGTGTTGCATTTTTATTCAACTTTCTACGCTGCCTGGTACTTGTTAATGACAAATTCTGATGTCAATACATTAAAAAAATTTCAAAGTAACAAATTAATTAAACAACACAAATGAAAATAAAAAAAATCTGTGGATGCTGAAAACCTGTAATATAAACAGAAAAGCAGCCAGAAGATCAAACAGCATCTGTGGAAAGAGAATCCAAGTTAATGTTGCAAGTGTTCTGTTTTTATCTAAGAAACAAAAGGCCTGTTAGTCCACAGCATCACAGTGCTCTGTAATCCTTTCAGATGCTGACACAACAAAACCTCCAACTGTAATTGACCCTCATGGAGTAAAGACAATTGAAGTAGAAATTGGTAAGTCACAGAGAAAACAACACATATTTGGAAATAAGATTTGGAGATAACATTTTGAACTCTATAACCTGAAACTGTCAGTGGGAGTGGCACATGTTTTGAGAAATTAGTGAACTTCCTGGAAAGAATTCAATAGGGATATTGCTTCCATGTGGGATCAGATTTACCGTTTGCATTACAGCTATTGACTAATGAAATGCAAAGACCAAGTAACACACACAAAAAATGCTGGTGAACGCAGCAGGCCAGGCAGTATCTCTAGGAAGAGGTACAGTCGGTGTTTCAGGCTGAGACCCTTCGTCAGGACTAACTGAAAGAAGAACTAGTAAGAGATTTGAAAGTGGGAGGGGGAGGGGGAGATCGGAAATGATAGGAGAAGACAGGAGGGGGAGGGATGGACAGGTGATTAGCAAAAGGGATATGAGGGGATCATGGGACAGGAGGCTTAGGGAAAAAGAAAAGGGGGGGGGGAAAACCAGAGGATGGGCAAGGGGTATAGTGAGGGGGACAGAGGGAGAAAAAGGAGCGAGAGAAAAAGAATGTGTGTATATAAATAAATCACGGATGGGGTACGAGGGGGAGGTGGGACGTGGATGGGACATCTCTCACTCCATGCTCCCGCCACCCCACTAGGAATAGGGTTCCCCGTGTCCTCACCTACCACCCCACCAGCCTCCAGGTCCAACATATAATTCTCCGTAACTTCTGCCACCTCCAATGGGATCCCACCACTAAGCACATCTTTCCCTCTCCCCCACCCCGTTTTCCGCAAGGATCACTCCCTACGTGACTCCCTTGTCCATTCGTCCCCCCCCCAATACCTCCCCACCGATCTCCCTTCTGGCACTTATCCTTGTAAGTGGAAAAAGTGCTACACATGCCCTTACACTTCCTCCCTCATTACCATTCAGGGCCCCAGATAGTCCTTCCAGGTGAGGTGACACTTCATCTGTGAGTCGGCTGGGGTGATATACTGCATCCGGTGCTCCCGATGCGGCCTTCTATATATTGGCAAGACCCGACGCAGACTGGAAGATCATTTTGCTGAACACCTACATTCTGTCCGCCAGAGAAAGCAGGATCTCCCAGTGGCCACACATTTTAATTCCATGTCCCATTCTCATTCTGATATGTCTATCCACAGCCTCCTCTACTGTAAAGATGAAGCCACACTCAGGTTGGAGGAACAACACCTTATATTCCGTCTGGGTAGCCTCCAACCTGATGGCATGAACATTGACTTCTCAAACTTCCGCTAATGCCCCACCTCCCTCTGGTACCCCATCCGTTATTTATTTATATACACACATTCTTTTTCTCTCTCTCCTTTTTCTCCCTCTGTCCCCCTCACTATACCCCTTGCCCATCCTCTCGGCTTCCCCCCCATTTTCTTTCTCCCTAGGCCTCCTGTCCCATAATCCTCTCATATCCCTTTTGCCAATCAACTGTCCAGCTCTTGGCTCCATCCCTCCCCCTTCTGTCTTCTCCTATCATTTTAGATCTCCCCCTCCCCCTCCCACTTTCAAATCTCTTACTAGCTCTTCTTTCAGTTAGTCCTGACGAAGGGTCTCGGCCCGAAACGTCGACTGTACCTTTTCCTAGAGATGCTGCCTGGCCTGCTGCATTCACCAGCAATTTTTATGTGTGTTGTTTGGAAATAAGATTTGGAGATAACATTTTAAAATCTGTAACCTGTAACTGTCAGTGGGAGAGGCACACATTTTGAGAAATTAGTGAACTTCCTGGAAAGAATTCAATAGGAATATTGCTTCCGTGTGGGATCAGATTTACCGTTTGCATTACAGCTATTGACACTAATAAAATGCAAAGACCGAGAACTTCATTTCCACTTGCAGCATAATTTAAAGCATGGATGTGCTGTGTATCTGTATATGTGAAGTCACTGTGATCCTGGTGGTTTCACGACCACTGACTACTGCAGGGTCTGCACACCCCTGCAGATGGGCTGAGGAATGGGGTCAGCAATCCTGTTTCTGAGTATGCATGTTCCAGCCAATTAGTGTTTCAATGTGGTGGTATTAACTCTATCGATATTGTTCAGGGACTGATGTTCAACGCAGGGACAGAGCTTGCCATCCTTCTTGCTCACAAAAGGGAAGCCCACCCCCGCTGGTGAGGTTGACAGACAAATAGATCCTAAGGCCAATGCCTCCTTGATGTACTCTTCCATGGCCAACATTTCAGGACAGGAGAGGGAAAGTAGCTGGGTAGGAGGTCACTGGCACAATCGTATGGCCAATGTGCAGGCAGAGAGGTGGCCTGCTTCTTAATGAAGACCTCAAGAAGGTCAGCATATTTGACAACTGTTGTAGCTGCAGTTCACAGTCCAATTGTCATAAAGTGAAAGGTGAGAAAGTGGAACTGGAAATGTACTTCTGAAGCCAGTTCAGTCAGCTGCTATAATGTCAATGATCATCTCTCATTTCAGCCTTCTAAGTTTAACACTTTTACAACTGCCCAACTGTGAGGTCACTTTTCTACAGCCAGGGTATGAAAGTCAACCAAAGTAAAGTCAGTGACAACTCAAAACAAATACCCAGTCTGTAGCTCCATTTACAATCTGACCATTTTTAGAACAAATTAACTCTTTCTTACTGGTTTGAGTAAGATTAAAGAAAGTGAATTGTTTGTGGAGGTGCAGCTCTTCTAAAATCTCGATTACAGATGCACAGCAACCTAGTTCACCCATTTCTTATGGGAGCTTTTGGTTTCATCAGGTTGGGCAGCTCAAATGTGGATGTATCTAAAGAGAGTGAAGTAACTGTTTTGTTTCAATAAGAAGATTTGTTCTATTTTGATCAATACAACTAATATTTTGCTTCATCATTACTGGCTGCCATCAAGAAGCTGCTGAGTATGGGGATTCCAACTCACTGCTAAAAGCCCTGGATGGTAAAGCTAGGGAGGACTTCTTGAAGGTCTCCAAAAGCCAGATTCGTATGAAGCAAATGATATGTTTGCAGATGGTCTCCATAGGAACATTTTGTATGCAAATCCATGGTGTTTCTGCAGAAAGGTAACACTACTCTTATATGCCAGTACATGCCATCCATTATCCTTAATGAACAAGGAATTCAGGATGAAGAGTTCACATGAGCGTTTGTATTAACAACCAACACACCCAACAATGTGCTGGGGGCAGCCCGCAAGTGTTGCCACATATTCTGGCACCAACATAGCGTGTCCACCAAGTTCAGCAAAACTACACAACAGAACACATAACACTGAACAACACAAGCAATGACAACAGAACAAAACAGCAAAACTTTCATTCCTCCTCACACAAACATTTTTCCAACCCCAGGAAAGGCTGCCTCCGCGCCTCCAGTTTTTGGCCCAAAACTCTCAAACTCTCAGTCATCAGGCCTCAAACCTCCGATCTCTGGTCCAGGCATCCAGATTTGCAAAGTCTCTAGTCGAACTCACCCTTTACATCTGGGTCTTGTTGACTTTGACCTTGAACCTTTCAGGCTGTCTGCTTCTGGACTTGGTGAGTGCTGGACTTCGACCTTTGACCTTGCCCTCTGGGCTTTGACGACCTCTTGGTATCAAAACCAAGGACTCGCCGATCACAGGTTTGACCTTTGAACCTCAACCAATCTGACCTCTGGGATTATTGACCTTTGACCATGCACTGCCTTGCGCCTTGCCTCCAGAACCGATCACAGTGCCCTGGGAGGGTAAGGAACATTGGCCCTCGTGAGTCTTTCCCATATGTACCTGCGACTCAGGACTTGGTGACCTCAGAATCGCTGACCTCCTCAAAGCCTGTTGAAACCTATTAAATGTACCTGTTGAAACCTGACCCAACGCAAACTTTGACCATGTAGCGTCCTAACCTGGAATCCAAACACGGGCTCCTGCCCTGATTCTTCATTCCCCCTCATCCCTGGCCCTAAACCATAATCTGACCCCTAATTCCCCACAACGTCCCCAAAACGGTCACTACAAAACTAAAATAACAACTCAGTCTGAGCCACGACATCGACAGACAGACATTGCAGGTTCACGCCATCTTGACCGGCAGCTTTGATTTCCTGTTGCAGTCGATGATTATTTGCACAAGATCACATGCACGGTCAATTATTTTTTGCAGCAGCAGGTTAGTGCATTGCTTTACAGAGCCAGCAATCGAGGTTCAGTTCCTGCCATGGTCTGTAAGGAATTTGTACATTCTTCCTGTGACTGTGTGGATTTCCTCTGGGTGCTCTGGTTTCCTCCCATATTCCAAAGGTGTATGGATTAGTAAGTTGTGAGCATGCTATGCTGGTATTAGAAAGATGGTGATACTTGAGCATAGTTCTGGACTGTGTTGGTCATAGATGCAAATGAAGTATTTCACTGTATATTTTAATGTACACGTGACAAATAAAAAAAACTTTCTTTAATCTTTATTTCTCCTGAGAGCAGTGTATACCCTGTCTCACCTCAGTGCTGAGAGGCACAATTTTCCATTCACAAGCCGACCACCTTGATAAATTTTGATCTATCAGACAAGAACATATAGACCAAACTTTTTCAGTATGCTTTTCCTGCAAGTGGGGGTTATCTAAATTGGGTCAGGGATGCTTATTGGAAATATCAGGAATCCCAGTATCCTGTGTCACATGTCCTGGGCACAATGGACAATAGAGCTATTTAAAGTAATCATCTAAAACAAACAAAGGCTTCTGCAAAATGGTAACCGTTTCAATTTCTAACAATATATATGTTTTATTTCAGGTAGTTCTGTGCAGTTAACCTGCAAAGTTTCTTTTGGTTTTGAAAAGAATTTTTCCCCTGTGATAAAATGGTTAACAAATGAGGGTGAGATGGAAAATATGAGAATCCAACAAGGCGAAGTTCAGTAAGTCTTAAATCTCTGATATCACTTTTTTTTATTAGATTGCTTAATTTGTCATTGGTTCCTGTATTTAGGCTTGGCTCTTGATAGGAAAGATAACTTATCTTTTCAGTATTTGAATAAAATTGCCTGGTAAACAAATTGGCTTTCTATACGAAAAGTTTATTGTTAAAGTTGTAGCTATCTCTCAGACAACAATAAACTCTTCAATCGAAGTTGAGTAAACTGCGTAGATATTTTCCCACTGTTTCTGTTAGATAGTTTCAGTATGTCTTGTAACTCTCATTTAATCATACCAAGTAAACAATGATGCAGTGTACAGTATGTCCTGGCTGATATGGTGTTGTCTGAAAATCATGTTGTTGGAATGTGCCCAAGCTTAATGCAGATGGCCAGATGCTATAAACTTAACTAATGCCTACTGTAAGTATAAGCTGCATCTGGGACCAGGCCCTGATCGGGAGAAAGGTGAGGCCTGGTGATAGATATCAGGAAGTTGATTAGTAAGTAGAAAAGATGGGAATGTCAGTCAGACATCAGGAATCCCTGATGCGGGTTAGTGGGTCATCCCTGCATGATTGGAGGGAAGGAGGTTGTTGGGTGAGGTATTGTTTGAGATGGGGATTGTATAGAGGAAAGGAGATGCACAGTGGAACTTCACTGAGTGGGTTTCCAGCTCTGATTAGTATTCTTAAAATCTGGTTATTCTGGAAGCAGGGATTGCTGGGAATAACATGTTAACAATGCTGCAAAAGTTGTTGCACAGAGCAGCATTATCATTTGACGTGTATCTTGCGTGAACCTCAAAAAGCAAATATCCAAAAGTGATTTCGGGGTAGAAGTCACTTGCTGAACTTGTGGAATGGCCATGCTCATCCCAGAAATAGTCATAATTGTGTTCCACCCCAAAATAAATTTATTGCTGTGCATAATGCTAGGTTTCCAGGCCATTGTGTTATATAGTGCGATTTAACTTTAACAATTAGAATACTTGTTAATTGATGAAATGCATAGTTTTTCATAATACAAAAAAAATCTGCAGTAAACTACAATAGCAATATTCAAAATACATTTGAGTATGTACGAAGGTAGAATAGGCTTAGACGGATATGGACAAAATGCAGGCAAATAGGACCAGCTGGATGGGCACCATGGTCAGCATGGTTGAATCAGGCTGAAGGGCCTTTTTCCATACTGTATTCCTCTATGACTTAAGAGCATTTCAAAACCAGTTTTTCCTATTTTTCTTCCATTATGCAACAATGTCAATGGACGATGATCGCTCTTGAAGGACAATTTTCCTCTTGTACTCCCTGTCATTTTGTATTTGTATTTCTGTGTGTTGGAAGAGGACGTTGGAAAATAATGTTCCTTTTGGGATCTTGCTCTACCTTCAGCTTGATTAAGACTTCTACCTTGCTACATGCGGTATGGGAAATTTTCAAGCCATTCAGTGTTAAAGTGGATGATACAATAATATTTCCAACAGGGAATTTGATATACCAGTGATTTATTTAGGCCTGTGAGAATCCTTCTGCTAGGCAAAAGCTGGCTCCTCCCTGGCTTTGTTATTATCAACATCAATTAATTGAAGGATCTTCTAACTTGGAGACTCTACGTCTAGAGGAACCATGAATGTATTTTAATGTTGCTGCAAAGGCAAATATTTCTCACATATAATTAATGGTTGAATACCCTTCATCTCACTTGAAACATTAACTCTGTTCCCATAAATGCAGCCTGACCTATTGAGTATTTCTAGCATTCTGTGCTTTATGTTAGATATCTGGTATATACAGTTTCTTGAGTTTTCAGATATTTCCCTCCTCTCCACTGGGGTTTCCTCCCAGACCCAAGCTTATGGCTAAGAACTAAGCCCAAACAAAAATCTAGAGAGCATTGATAGTGTTATGAGATCTGATCAAGGCAAATTAGATGATAAAGTTTTGGCAGTATTATGCAGATCTAGTGCATTTTCTTGTGTCAAAGATGTAGGAGAAAATAGGGACCTTCAATTTTGAATTAAAGCTTGTGAAAAATTTTCTGTGATTTTTACATGAAAATTCGGTGATATTTTAATATCCAGAAACCACCTGCACAGTCTAAAAGTCATATATACTTCTGCAACAGCTTCTCAGCTATCTCGGTTATATCTATCTGTAAAGTTTTACAGCCACGCCATAGTTTATTACTACTTCTCATTTAATTCTTTGTACATTATTTCCATGACGTAGGTAGGTGTTACTTACTGTATTAACTGAGTTCAGTCTTAATTTATGCAAGTGAGGTAAAACTATTCAAGGTTAACTGAGTAGTACAACTCAGTTTGCTTAGCACTGAGCTTAGAATAAATTAATTATATAAGCGGGCGTGGCCTGGGTGGTGGGGGTCTTTGATGATGGATGCTACTTTCCTATGACAGCGCTCCATGTAGAGGTGCCCAATGATGGGAAGGGCTTTCCCTGTGACGGATTAGGCCAGATTCACTACTTTTTGTAGGTTTTTCCATTCGAGCAGTGATGCAACCAGTTAATAAATATTCTCGCAACACATCTACAGAAGTTTGTCAATGTAGGTCTCGTGCCAAATCCTCTCAAATAGTACATGTGTAAAGCAATTAGCTAAGACTTCTAATGTAAAATATCATATATTGTGCACTACCATGATTTCAAAATTCTAATATCTGCAATAGCTTATATGTTCAATTTTTATGTACATCTCCCAATCCTGACTCTGAATGCAACTCATCCCAGTGAACACTTAAAGAAACCTTTTTCATTTGTACAGGAGATTGACTTGCAAGCTGCCCTTAATTTTAAACGTTACATACATCTGCAGTTCATTAAAACTCTATAGGTGATTTTGAACCAGATTTTTCAGGTGATCACTTTTCTTCCATGCATTCTGGGAATCAATCCTGTCTGTCTTGACGTGTTCCTAAAATGTGCCCTGATCCCTTTATAATGCAAAAAAAATCACACCTAGGACAATTTGATTGACATGACCAGTCTTTGGATTGTACCACTTTTATCATCTTCATTTGTTGGATATCCATAACAGTGATTCTTCCTCATGAATTAACCCACTAATCTCCTAAAGGAAGGCCATCGTTATTTTATCAACTATCTACAGAGGTATTTGGATGGATGGGAAGGTTTCTGAGTTTGTTAGCATTTTGAAAAGCTGGTTGATAGACTTCACTCCAGAAATTACTTAAGCATTAATGTTACGAATTAATCCAGACTTGGTGGATCTGCAGTTCATGTTTCTCTGTAGATTTGTGGAGGGCCAGATACAACCAGATCACGTAGGAAATGTTACATTTTCTTCCTATCATTTACATCTGATTAAAGAATGGTTACTTTTTAATCTACGGGTATTATGACTAATAAAAGCATATATATCCTTATTCTCTAGGAACAGAATATCTTATTTAATTGATAATTTAATTATGCTTACTTTTATAACTAATGAGTGTTATATATCCTGATAATAACCATAATAATATTATAATGACTGTTATGCACGCAGATTTATTAAAGATGTTAAAATAATTGTTTGGTTAATATAATTATTAAACCAGCTTTATACTAGGATGACAATTTTCAATGTTAAAAAACATATTAATTATGTGCCAACCATAGACTATCAATATAAAAAAAATATTTAAAATCTCCTTGAGAACTTAAAAAAAGTTGATTAACTTTGTGTAAATTAAACTAGTTGTAGTTATTTGTTTAGGTTCACCGAAGAAAATAAAGAATTTTTATTGACCCGGGAAGCAAAACTGAATGAAGTTACTGCAGAAGATTTTAATACCAACTTCACTTGCTTCTCTCAGAATTCCCAGGGAAATTCATCTGGGGTGCTTAGGCTGAAAGAGAAAGGTAAGTGACCAACGGGGAGGGGTGGAATGTTCTGAGAGACAATTGCTTCAGAAAATGACAAAACAGTGGTCCAATAGTTATGGAAGAAGGCATTGTGATAGCACTTCCTGCTGATATGGAGTGAACATTTCACTTTAAGATCTGGTAATCTTTGTCATTTTTCCAGTGTCATTTCTCTGAATGGCTGTTCAAAGAGAAACATCCAGTATAGCATGAAATAATTTTCTTAGACAGGAATAATGGAACTCTTTTTATTTGTCCTTTTGACATAGTAACGATTATATACAATCTTAAAGATTTGAACATCTGTATATTTAATGAGAAGTTGAAATATCATAACCAACTTCATAAATAGTTTAATATTATTTATTTTAAAATCAGTGAAGGAAATATTAAAAAAAACAGCTTACCTTTCAGGGCCAGATTGTTACTTAAGCAGTAGGCAATAGTTGAATTCAGACTCTGTGAATCCTGGACACAGATTTTCAGGGAACTTTGGTGAGGCTGTTTGATAAAACATCATTTCATGTCCATTCAACAGGAGAAGAATGTAAAGGCACATTTAACCACAAATGGCAGTTCTTCACATTAAACGATACATGTCTGCATAGAGCAATATCAGAAAATGTTGGTAGTTTCACTGTCAAGACTGACATCAAATCCAGGCTGAGGACTTACCTGAATTTGTTATGAAAGAAAGCACTGGCTTGCTGCTGGTGTTCTGATAAGTCACACAGAAACAACTATTGATGTAAAAAGTCTGTGCAACAAAGGTGAACAGATATTCCAGAATTAATACTTCCTGAGAATCTCTAAAGAACATTGAGATGTTACTGTATACACTTTAACAACAAAAAAACTGGAAGTTGTTCAATTATATTTCACCAGTTATCATTATACAGCTTACTGTATATCAACATAGATTCATAGAACACTTCCACACTGAAACAGGACCTACAGCTCATCCAGTTCTTGCTAAGTTGTTATTCTGCCTAGGCGCATCAACCCACACCTGGAACATGGTTCAGTTTACCCCTCCAAATTATCCTAATTTCTCTTAAAAGTTGAAATCAAACCCATATCTATCATTTCTGCAGGCAGGTTGTTCCACAATTACATCACACTCTGAGTGAAGAAGTTCCCCTCAGGTTCAGCTAAATATTTTGCCTTTCACCCTTAACCTATAACCTCTGGTTCTAGTCTCACTGACCTTCAGTGGAAAAATCCTGCTTGCATTTACCTAATACTCCTCATAATTGTGTATACTTCTGTCACCTCTCCCTTCATTTGCGTGTGTTCCAGGGAATAAAGTCCGAATCTGTTCAACCTTTCTTATAACTCAGGTCCTCAAGTCCTGGCAACATGCTTGTAAATTTTCGCTGTATTCTTTTCATCTTATTGATATCTTTCCTCTAGGTATGTGACCAGAACTGCACACAATACTCCAAATTTGGTTTCACCAATATCTTATACAACTTCAATATAACATCCCAACTCCGACACTCAGTACTTTGATGTATGAAGGCTAATGTGCCAAAAGCTTTCTTTATGACCCTAACAACCTATGAACGCAACTTTGAAGGAATGATGGCGCTGTATTCCCAGATCCCTATCTTCTACCACACTTCTCAGTGTCCTATAGTTCACTGTATACATCCTATCCTGCTTTGATTTCCTAAGTGCACCACCTCACACATGTCTGCATTAAATTCCGTCTGCCATTTTCCCAGATGGTCCAGATCCCACTGCAACTGTGATATCATTCTTCACTCTCCACTACGCCCCCAATCTTAATTTTCAATAGTTCAAAACAGAATGCCCCACTCTCGGTGGCTTCATTGTCCTTAAAATATTCAATCTCATTTACTGCATTCAGTGCTCACAATATCACTGTCTCTACTTTGGCAACGCCAAGTACAGATGAGCTGACCAATCTGCAGATCACCTGGGCTTTGTCCACAATGGCATTGTTAACTTCCAGTTGCATACCAGTTCAATTCCCCCTCCTATTCCTACATCACCCTGCCCATCCTTCGTCTTCTCCACTGCCAGGTAACCTTGACCTCTGCTGTTTTTCTTTATCCACTCTCTCTCCGTTTGGTTCTCACATTTTTGTCCATATTGCCTCTTTAACTCCCATCACCCATCTTTGTAACCCTCCCCATCCTGATTCCATTCAGCTACCAGCTGCAGGTTTAAGCCACCAGCTCCCTCTCCTCCATCTCATTATCTGCTCTTCACCTAATTGTTCTATTGGAAACCATTTCGCCTTATGGTTCCCATTATTGACTTCTTTACTCTCCAGGTTCCAGCTTTATGTTCCTTCTTATCACACACTGTCACTCCAGATCTCTCCACCTTCCCTCTCCTCTCCAACCCTACCCCCCCCCGAACCCCATGGAGCTCCATCTACCCTTTAGTATGTCTTGATCCATTAGTTGTCTGCCTCTTGTCCCCACCTGGCTCCATTTGACTATTATCCTTCACCTCCTGTTCCACCAATTAATGACAGGTCCCTGTCTTACTCTACCCATCCTCTCCTATTCACATTGTCTACCCTCGCTCTCCTATTCATATTGTTTATCCCCACTCTCCTATTCATATTGTCTATCCCCCCTCCTATTCATATTGTCTACACCCCCTCTCCTATTCAAAGTGTCTATCCCCCTTTCCTATTCATATTGTCTATCCCCCCCATTCACACTGTCTATCCCCCCTCTCCTATTCATATTGTCTATCCCCCTCTCCTATTCATACTGTCTATCCCTCTCTCCTATTCAAATTGTCTATCCCCCTTTCCTATTCATATTGTCTATCCCCCCCATTCACAGTCTGTCCCCTTCTCCTATTCATATTGTCTATCCCCCTCTCCTATTCATATTGTCTATCCCTCTCTCCTATTTAAATTGTTTATCCCCCTTTCCTATTCATATTGTCTATCCCCCCCATTCACATTGTCTGTCCCCCCTCTCCTATTCATATTGTCTATCCCCCTCTCCTATTCATATTGTCTATCCCCCTCTCCTATTCATATTGTCTGTCCCCCTCTCCTATTCACATTATCTATCTCCCCTCTCCTATTCATATTGTTTACCCTCCCTCTCCTATTGAAATTGTCTACCTTTCTTCTCCTATTCAAATTGTTTATCCCCCTCTCCTATTCATATTGTCTATCCCCCTCTCCTATTCACATTGTCTACTCTCCCTCTCCTATTCACATTATCTATCCCCCACCCCCTCCATTCCTGATGCAGGGCATTGATGGCTTTTAAATTGTGAGTGGATTTTTATAAAACACTTGTTCTCATTTGTATTAATGGTTCCTGCCCATTTACATCTTGAAAGATGCCCCATGACTAACAATCCCTAGCAATGGTTTACAAATGATTTGTCTTGCCCTAAGTTTAAAGAACCGGCTGAATTTATGGGAAATAGCTGCCCATTACTGTAGTTCGAGACACTCGGGCCTAATCTTCATTGAGAAAAGGGTAGTAAGAATTGGCGGCAGAGGGTCGAGGTCTGCATGATGTTAGACTTGTATCATGTGCCCTCCAAAGACAGACGAACCAACAACAGGCAAGCTGTTGTCGATTGAATCTCAAAGCAACAGCACCCAAGGTGTAGCAAAATACAAGCTGTGGGAAGGTGTATGAGGCAAGTCATTGAGTCACAGGAAAATGCACAGCAGTTCATTTGCTCTGGGATATTTTAACTATTATTAGGCCTAATTCTGCTCCTATATCTTCTGGTCTTATTTTATTTAGAATCAGAATCAGGTTTAATATCACTGGCATATAGTATGTCGTGAAATTTGTTAACTTTGCAGCAGCATTACCATGCAATATATGATAAATATAGAAAAAAACAAATTACTGTAATTATATGTCTATTGAATAGTTAAGTTAAAATAAGGACAAAGACAGAAATTGTAAAAAAGTGAGGTAATGCCTGTGGGTTCAATATCCATTTAGGAATTGGATGACAGAGGGGAAGAAGCTGTTTCTGAATTGTGGAGTGTGTGCCTTCAGGTTCCCATACCTCCTTCCTGACAGTAACAATGAGAAGAAGGCATGTCCTAGGGGTGGAAGTTGATAGATTCCTGATTAGTCAGGGCACAATGGGATACAGGGAGAAGGCAGGAGATTGAGGCTGAAAAGGGAAATGGATCAGTCATGATGAAATGGAAGAGCAGACGTCATAGGCCAAATGGCCTAATTCAGCTCTTACATCTCATGGTTTTATTATTATTGCCATTTCGACATTTATTCGATGATTAATTATAATCCACAGTGAACCTTCCTCAAGCTTTCGCTCATCTGTTTGAGAAAGTTGGGATACAGTGCCAAGTTGCCTTCAAATACAATTAATAGAGGAAAAAATGCTAATTAAGGAGAGTCATCTGTATACCCTATAATGTTTGATGTTACAATTGCAGAGTTGTCCACCTTTCAAATAAAAGTGATAACCATATCTACATCACTAATATTCGTGGTGATTGTTTCTGGATTTGTTGGAGTATATAAATTCTGGTTGGAAATTGTTCTACTTTACCGGCATTATTTCTCAAAGGATGAAACCATTGGAGGTGAGGTTCATCACAATAGGTTTTTAAGTATTAATATGAATTCTATTCCATCAATTCTAATCAACAATAGAATGTTGTCATTATCATGTTTACAGTTGCTTATTTAAATTATAAAGCATACTATGTATTTTAAAAATAGTGAATCTAATTTAAAAAATAGATTCCAAGCATTTTGTGATTTTGTCACTATTAAGTTTATTTTACTCTATTCCATATAAATGGAACATAGCACAGTGGTACTGCCAGTGATGTCTCTATATCTCACATTTTCTCCCCATGCTCCACTTTCCTTCCACAAACCAGTCATGAGGGTTTGTAGGTGAATTCAACATGGTCCCTAATATGTTGGTAACTGGTGTTATCTAGGGGGAATCTCTGGGTAGGTGGAGGAGATAAAAATGGATTAGTGTAGGTAGATGTTCAATTGTTGGTATGGTCTCAAAGGGACAAAGGGCCTGGTTCTATGCTGTATAGCTCTTTGACTGAAAACTTACAGTTCCACATTTCTTCAGTGGGGTTTTGTAATATTTGTGTAATTAAGTAGCATATTTTTAATTAAAATTAAAGTGACAGTGACTGGGAGCTCAGGGTCACTGACTTTATCAGGATTGGAATAAGTTAGCAGTTTAAAAAGATTTTATGATGAACTGAAAGGACTATAACTACAGTCCATGATACAGTGTGCAACAGGAAAGTGAGGTGACAAGGATATGAGGGTGCAGGTGAAAGGGACTGGAGCTGGTAAAGATAAACTGTTGTTACATCTGCAAACAGGCAAGAGGGAAGAGCAAAAGTATTGCAATAAAAACACAAAATGCTTTAGGTACTCAAAAAAATTACAGAATCTGCTGAGAAAGAAGCAGGTCATTAAACTTACAATTCAATGAAAAGTCATTGACATAGAATGCTAATTTTGTTTCTCACAGCATAGATTCTGCCTATCTTGCAAAACATTTCCAGAATTTTTGGGCCTTATTTCAGATTTCCAGAATCTGCAACTTCATATCTTTCAACTGAAGTTGTTGGGTGAGGGTGAGACAGAACAGTTGAAAAGTGTTTTGGCCTTGGCTATTGCTCTATAAGTATGCATCTGATATTTAGTAAACAATATTAAAACAAGCATCCCTCTAGTGACATATGGTTAGTGGTAGGATATTCCAAATTGACTATTATTGTTCTAATCTTCCAAAAGCAAATGTACTTCAAAAGTAATTTATTGCATTTAAGTGCTTTTTTGAATTCTGGAAATTGTGAAAGGTTTCATTTTTTATTTCTGTGGAAGTCAGTAACTGAATACTGTGCTGAGAATGTAATAGACAACTGATCTACCCAATTAATATTGTTTTCCATGTTTAATCGCTTACCTAACTTGATAAAGTTTAAATGAATTTCATTGAAATATACATTCTTTTCTGCTTGTAAGATGTTGTTCAAAATGGTCAAACTGATGTTTGTTTCTTTCTCTTGACCCCATCATCCTTTAACAAGATGGGAAAGAATTTGATGCCTTTGTTTCATATGCAAGTTCCTGTTCATCTGGAGAGGATGTTGAGAGTGACGGCTATTTCATTACAGAGGAGAGGTTTGCCCTGGAACTGCTTCCCAGCATCTTGGAGGAGCAGTATGGGTATAAGCTGTGCCTCTTTGAGCGAGATATACTTCCTGGAGGTGGTAAGTGCTCTTGGTAATTTTCTAATTATTTTTAATTTAATATGGCCTGGAAGTAATAATGCAGTCAAGACTCTAATCCTAAACTGCACTGGTCACAGCTGTGATGACAAACAACCGTTTCTTTTGGGGGCTGCAGTTATCTAGAGGTTCATTTGTTGTTCGGACCAAACATCGGAATGGGCAATAAATGAGATCTAAGGGACTTTGACCATGGAATAATTGTTGGTGCCAGATGGGGTGGTTTGAATATCTAAGAAACTGCTGATCTGGGATTTTCATGCACAAAAACCTCTAGTGTTTAAAGAGAGTGGTGCAAAAAAAACCCGAAAACCATCCAGTGAGCAACAGTCCTGTGGGTGAAAACATCTTGTTAATGAGAGAAGCAGAGGAGAATGGCTGGATTAATTCAGATTGACAGGAAGGTGACAGTAACTCAAATAACCACGTGAGGTGTGTAGAAGACATCTCTGATAACACAACATGTCAGAGCTTGAAGTGGATGTGCTACAGCAGCAGAAGACAACACCACGTTCCATTGCTGTCCTAATAAGGTGGCCACTGAGTGTATTTGGATTATGACAGTTGAGGCAATTGAAGACTTGCTGCTCAGAGAAGGGTTTAGCTGGAGATTTGCACTCCAGAATTGGAACTACAAATATTAGTAAATAATAAGTTTAAAATGTAGTATTAGTAAATAAATTTGAATGTACAATGTAAATGGGAAGGATGGTGCCATTGCTGTTGGGGCGAATGCATTAATTGGGAAGATTAAACCCTGTCTTCAAAGTGAACCAATGCTCTACAATTTCAGTGTGTGCAAGTTCCTGCCTTTGCTTCAATCTTTCCTCTTCATTTTTGTAAGTCCTCTCAGCTCCTCTGAAAATATTTAACTTTGTAATGTATTTAGTCTGTATGTTTAACTTAAAACAATTTCACAGAGAACAACTGTGCAATGTGGCATGCCATTCATGTTGGAAGTTATGCCTTTAAAGGGATAATTATTAGCCCCAAGGCATTTGCATCTATTTATAGCGTGCCGTAAACTGATAGTCATGGAAAAATATTCTACAGTTACTCATGCAACCTAAAAGAAACTGGGGGGGGGGGAGGGGGAATATTTATATGGTAAATTTCTCTGGTTCTGTTGCAAATAAAATTGTGTAATAGAACTTAATTGTGTGGTTATATTCTTAACATGCATGAAGACAATAAAGTAGAATATTGAGAAGACTGTACAGTATAAAGCCTGTTATCTCGATTTAGTGGATACTCCCCAGATATTATTTGCATGCCGTACATGACAAAAATGTATAGATATATGCCATCATAATTGCAAACTATGAAAACCTCTTACACTACTCACTAAACCTATGATATTTATTTTTTCCAGTTTATACAGAAGATGTTATTTTATGTATAAAAAGAAGCAGGAGAGTAATAATTGTCCTGAGTCCTAATTACTTTGCTTCGGCTAAATCAAGAATCTTTGAACTGCAAACGGGCGTCAGCACCATGCTCGATAATTTCAAAACCAAGGTGATTTTGATCAATTTCCATGCCCTACCTCATGGAACTGATCTTCCAGACAATGTTAAAAGGGCCATTGCAGTGCTGCCGGAGATAACGTGGAAAGGTAGCAAGTCTTCTCATCCATCCTCAAAGTTCTGGAAGATGCTTAGGTACTATATGCCAGTGAAAAAGAAAGAACTATGTGAGAAAAATGAGATGTCAAAAGCATTAATCTAATGGATAGACTTTGACCTACTTGTAACTACTATGTCAGTTATTTGTCTATTTAATTCAATTACGTGTTACGTATTGTCAAATGTACTGGAAGTCAGAAGCTATTTTAATTGTACAATATAAAAATATATATCAACACAATACATATTGTTATGCTTATAAAAAGAATGTGTTTGTTGCATCAGTTTTGGATATACACTGTAGAATATAGATCAGTACAGCACAGTATGGGTTCTTTGGCCCATGACGTTGTGCTGACCTACAGTAAATGATTATTTGCAGATGACACATTGTTGGATGGTTGACAGACTTGTAGCAGGTCTCCACTTCAGGACAAATTAGGATCACCATAACTTTACTTGCAAGATGAAATAGGGATAAGGATGCTGTGCATAGAGAATATGATCACAAATCTCTGAAGCAAAAAAAAAAGTCAATCTCAGGAAAACTAGCTGTTACCTTTTAAACTAATTGAACTAATTCAAAGGAAGTCATGGGAGACTAAAATGCAAGCCTAACTTCATGTTTACTTTAAGTGAGGCACACACGTATTGTGTGGTAGCGTGATGATGTATGCACTTAATGTAGTTATACATTTCGGCAAGGCACTTGATAAGGTAACCCATGCAAGTCTTATTGAGAAAGTAAGGAGGCATGGGATCCAAGTGGACATTGCTTTGTGGATCCAGAACTGGCTTTCCCACAGAAGGCAAAGAGTGGTTGTGGACGGGTCATATTCTGCATGGAGGTCGGTGACCAGTGGTGTGCCTCAGGGATCTGTTCTGGGATCCCTACTCTTCGTGATTGTTATAAATGACCTGGATGAGGAAGTGGAGAGATGGGTTAGTAAATTTGCTGATGACACAAAGGTTGAGGGTGTTGTGGATAGTGTGGAGGGCTGTCAAAGTTTCCAGCAGGACATTGTTAGGACGCAAAACTGGGCTGAGAAGTGGCAGATGGAGTTCAACCCAGGTAAGTGTACGGTGGTTCATTTTGGTAGGTCAAATATAATGACAGAATATAGTATTAATGGTAAAACTCTTGGCAGTGTGGAGGATCAGATGGATCGTGGAGTCCCAGTCCATAGGACACTCAAAGCTGCTGCATGGGTTGACTTTGTGGTTAATAAGGCATACGGTGCATTGGCCTTCATCGATCGTGGGATTGAGTTTAGGAGCCGAGAGGTAACATTGAAGCTATATAGGGCCCTGGTCAGACCCCACTTGGAGTAGTGTGCTCAGTTCTGGTTGCCTCACTACAGGAAGGATGTGGAAACCCTAGAAAGGGTGTAGAGGAGATTTACAAGGATGTTGCCTGGATTGGGGAGCATGCCTTATGAGAACAGGTTGAGTGAACTGGGTGTTTTCTCCTTAGAGCGACAGAGGATGAGAGGTGACCTGATGGAGGTGTATAAGATGATGAGGGGCATTGATCATGTGGATAGTCAGATCACCTCTGTAGTGCCTTGCCATAACTGATGGTCTAGGAGTGAAACATTGAACATTCTTGTTTGAAGAGCCTTGTTTGAACAGCTGTTCATCTTGCATACTCCTTCTGAGATTGGGCTTGAGGAGATCCAAACACGAATGCAAGGGATGACTCAGGAACAGAATGGCTGGTGAGCTGTTGGTTGTAGAATGTGTTGTATTACAATATGCAAGGAGGAAATTGGCAACCTTCTGGTTTCAGTGTGAGTGTTGTGTTTTCTGCTGCCGTTACTTGCAATGTGTCCTCTAGACTCTGGACAAACATTTCCTCCAAGCTGGGTGGTACAGTGGAGGTGTAATAGGTCTTATTCCATTAATTTTCAGGAATGACAGAAACTGTTCCCCCACAAACTGTACCCCATTGTCATTAACTAAGTGTTCTGGAACACTCGTCCTTGCGAAAAGTTTCCCAAGACATCAACAGTGTATGAGCCTGTAGTAGAAGCTGTTGGGAACATTTCTGCCCACTTTGTAGCTGCATCCACTACTGCCAAGGAATTTGTGCCCATGAACTGTGCAGTAAAATCCGAATGAATCCTCCACCAGGGTAATGCAGGCCATTCCTGCGATGGAGAGGCACAGCTCTTGGCATTTTCTTGCCATGTTGGCATCCTGTACAGTGCATGGGCAGCTGCTTGATCTGCTGATCTATCCCACGCCACCAGGCAAAGCTTCAAATCAACACTTTTATTTTAACAATGCCGAGGTAACAGGCATGTATCTCCTCCAACACATTAGCTCTCAGCTTGGATGGTACATTAGCTCTCAGCTTGGATGGTACATTAGCTCTCAGCTTGGATGGTACATCAGCTCTCAATCCCCACATAAACCAACTTCTGTCAGGGCAATTTCATCTCAGCACTGGTTTAAAATAAAAGGGTAAGTGGAGTCTCTGCTGCACATTCTAGCCATTTTGTGTGGTTGTGTAGACCTGAGAGAGTGTGGGATCTTTACTGGTTTCCATTGAAGAGCAATTTCAACTGCTTTTTTAAATGTGATCTGTGCTTCAGTTAGGAGCCACTTTGAATGCTTTCCTGTAAGATTCCACAAATGAAATGATCTTAATGATACATATCTAATGTATCATTAAGCCTAGTACCAAACTGACGATACTTGGAAAACTTTTTTCATTCAGACACATATGCTGAAATGGACTTCCCTTTTTGATTCTGCTTATGAAATCTAAAACAATGGCTTCAGTTTTAAATGTTCCTTTATTACTTTGACAATATCAGTAAAGTTAATTTCTTTCTAAGGTTTCAAAGATACATTTAATGTCAGAGAAATGTATACAATATACATCTTGAAATACTTTTCTACTGGTTTAGTTGGAGCAATTAAACTTCAAAGCAAATTGTATGCCTTTAAACCCAAAGCATTCAGTAAAATTAGCACTTCTTTCTCCTTGGATATTTCATTTGCTTCAAAATATTGTTCAATTAGCTCAGTATACATGCACCTATTATATCTTGTGGATTCAAACGTGCCAGTCTTTCTGATGTAACCAGCCATTTCTGATCTTTTTATGATTACTATCACCTAGTACTCACTCTTTACTAATCTTTGAATTCTTCCTTTTTTTCTAAGCTCGATCATGTCTTCTCTTCTGAAGAACACATGCTGGGCTGCATTTTTCACTTGCTGCATTTTTATTTAGCTTGATCATCTCGCTGCGCTTCAACAGGTCGATAGCCATCTCAAGTTCATTTCAAAAATACCTGGTCACCAATGTTATATTTTGTAACTTCAAAACATTAATGTAGTGTTTTTGTGCAGTGTGGAGACCACGCGCGCTCTCTACTTTTAGCGAGTGTCTCCAGCTGCCCGAGTAGGGAGCAAGGGGGGGGTCGCATCAAAACGCCGCTGGGCTCAAGCCCATCCCGCATTTGAAATTGAAAAGCTGACATGCGTTCTGGGATGTGCTTGGCAATGTGGTGGAAATGGGGCTGGTGTAGCACTGCGCTTGGCGTCGGAATCTCGGATTGGTTATTCAAGATCTCATTGCACTCTAAGAGTGGAGGGAGACTCATGATGACTTTGCCATCCAGCGACTCAAGCCAGAAGCCTTCGGCCTTCCTGCCATAGGATTCTGCGATGCCAGAGCAAGTTCTGAGGTAGTATGGGAATGGATTACCCTTTACACTGAACAACTTGAAGAACTCTGGTCTCACTAGTGAGCGGTTGCTCTGGTCATCCAGAATTACATAGGCTTTGATGGCCTATGTCTTTGGCTCCCTCCGGGTATACCTTAGTGAGGCAGATCTTTGAGCATGAACGGCTCGACTGACCTGGACTGCAAACTTCTGTGCAGCTTGAGCTGACAATAGTTGTATCAGAGTGATGCTCTCCCTCCCTGCCATCCTCTTGTGGGAGTGGAGGAGCCTTGGCAGTTTGCGGTGACGGGCCGGGATGCATGGCTCCATCGTGACTAGTGCTGTTACGTTCCAAGCACTTTATGGGGAACGTACACTCTTTAGCGAGGTGGGAGATAGAGGAACAGCACGTAAAACATATTCTCTTTTCCTTGAAAAGGGGCTTTCTTTCATCAAAGGATTTGTTTCGAAACATTCTGCATTTTTTGTGGGGGTGGGGTTGTGCAATGGACAATTCTTGCTAGGGTTATTGTTGACTGCAGAGACTTTGGTTTTATGCACTGAGATATACTTATTGATGACAAAATTATTCGAAATGGGTTTGACTGGGTTGGTGTGAGTTGTGGTGCTGCCTTGATTCATGGAGCTAGGGTCGTTTTGCCTCTTCACCTCCTTGTACACAAACCTACTAAAATACTCAAAGGGAGGGAATCGACCACCATTATCCTCCTTGTACTCTGAACCAATAGACAACCATCTTTCCTGCAGCCCAAATGGAAGCTTGTTCACAATTGGTCCAACTCCGCGTGAGGTATCCAGATACAACAGGCCAGTTAAATAGCCATCTTCTTTAGCACCTTGAATCTCCTTGAATAAATCTCCCAGTTCTCGTAACTTAGTGTGATCCTTGGCTGACACCCGAGGAAAATTGTCCAGCCGTTCAAATAGCACCCTCTCAATAATTTCAGGGGCCGCATAGCAGTCCCGAAGTCTCTCCCATGCTTTGCGTAAGGCTAGCTTGGGGTTGCTGACGTGCACTGAGTGTATACGTTTCACCTGTTCACTTGATTCCTTTCCCAGCCACTTAGTCATAAGGTCCAACTCTTGGATTGCTGTGGGCTGGACTCCGCCGGTGGCACAGGTGAATAAGGAAGTACCACGCACGGTAATTTTCAGGCTTATCTGGTACAATCCTGAATTGACGAGGTCTCATCGCGCTAAATACTGTGCCAAGGGTTCTGCTGCAGGTGGCGTGCTAGCTCGGGGAATATGTTGGGGAACATATGACTGAGCGTGTACGTTCATGATGGGATTTGATGTTCTGACTTCAGCCTTTGTCTCTGATCTCGCCGGATCTGGTAAGTTTGGTGTCAGAAAATATTCATAGACAGCCCTTTCATACTTGAATTTGTGGCAAGGTTGCAACTGTGAATTGTCTTCCACAGGTGGACGTGATGCAACAAAGATTCCCTGTGATTTCACGTGAGATGGGACGCCAACAAGCAAGTATGGAGAGGGAGGATGAATCTACAGGTCAATCTGAGGGTGGACATATTCGCTGGTACATTCCAATTTGGCCCTTTCTGACATAGATTTTCCTGCTTCGTCTAGAACGTGCATTTCTTCAGCGTTTTCCAACACTTGTGCTTCCACTGCGGCCGCATCAGCTTCTCGTTGTAGTGTCAGCACTTCTAAGTCTGTATCTGCCCTTGCCTTTTCCTTCTGGTTTTCGGCTTCTCTGGCAGCCTTTTCCTTCTGGTTTTCTGCTTCTCTGGCAGCTTTCTCCATTTTCAGTTTTGCTTCTTGGTTAGCGTATGACGCTCGCACTTTGGCGGCTTCTGCTTTAGCTCTTGCGAGGGCAGCCACACTTGTCGATGTCCTACTGCTCTTGGCGCTGAGTGCAAGCGACTTGATGCTTGATCGCGAAGCCATTGTACCACTTGTCGAAACATCTAATGATCTCGCCTTTTCACTGTAGTGTTCTTGTGCAGTGTGTTGAAACTCTGACTAAACACCAAGTTAAACCGGAGCCAATGAAGACAGAGTCGTAGTAAGGTTAACCATTTACTGTTCACTCTTCCACATTAACATCGTATGGTGAAAACTGTTGATAAAAAAAAATACAAACATATACAGCGCCTGTTTCATTCTGGAGACCACGCGCGCTCTCTTCTTGTAGCGAATGCCTACTGCCACCCCGAGTAGCGGGCGAGGGGATCGCGTCAAACCACCATCGGGCTCAAGCCCACCCCGCATTTGAAATTGTAAAGCTGACACGCGTGCCACCCGAACCGCCGCTTCCTTAACAGAAACCGCATTAATATTTTTACTTCAAATACTTTAATAGGAACTTACGGCGTTGCTTCTATAATGTTTCTTTGTGGGTAGACATGGAGCTCTTCACAATCATGTTGCACACATGGCACCCACCTTCACACCTTCTCCAAACCGGAAGTTACACACAAGACGCAGCGGAACCGCAGGTGACTTCATCACGTGCCGCGATATACCGTAGACAATGAATTTACCTTTGTTAAGCTGTAACTTAATTAGCAACCTTTAACTTTAACTAGAAAATAGTTACAAACAAATCATTTAAGACGTAGACTCAACAAAGTCAAATAAATGCCTTAAGGGCTACACAATTAAATTAATTCAAAGCAAGGCACAGGAGTCTGGGAATGTGGGCCTAATTTTGAGCTTACTTTAAGGGAGGCATGTTTGTATCATGTGGTAACATGATGAGGTATGTAACTCATGTATTTATACATGTGTGACTCGTGATGAACTATTTATATGAATAAGAATACTTAATAAATAAATGTATATTTTTTTCATGAAAGAACAGTGTATTGTTTATTACTATTCTTTTGAGGTGGGAAGCAGGACTGAGCTAAATTTTATTTTACAATTATTCTATGAACTATTTCCATCTAATCCATTCTCACCAAACTTTGAATCCAATTGTGATGCCTCAGTAAGTGTAATAGTGAGCTTGTTAAAGGACACAGTATTCAGATTGGAGCCAATCCTGCTGTTACACTTGACTCCCAGGTAGGATAGAGATAGATATCAGAATATCCTGGCATACTGGATGTAGGTTGTGTATGTTGACTGGCATTATTGGTAAGAAAATATACAAGGAAGGTTCAAACTTATAAACCCTACAGAGATGCAATTTAAATGATATTACAATCATTAAGGCATTATTACGGTCATAAATAGGATGAAAATTTTTTATTAACATGATTTATTTTATATCTATTTATTATCTATATATCTTATTTTTATATATTTATTTTTATATGTATTTTATACCTTCTGACTTTAATCAATCAAAACTCAAATCACTCTGTGACTTAACTTTATGTTCAATTAATTGTCTGGTGAACACACATAGGTGTTTATTCAAGAGAAAAATATCTTCACATTTTAGGCTTTCAATTTTAGGAAATTAAATTATAAATTTACAATTTTTTAAAATCTTAATTGGTTGTATTATTTCCAAACATTTTTTTTAAAGTTTGGAAAGACTTTCTCAAATATAACTACATAAAAGGCTTTTTATTAAGATATTGGGTGATAAAGAAGTAGTTCACTGAAGTCTGGATTAAGATGGTTGTAACTGCATCAAACTGGCTGTATTCATATTTAGATGAACAATGAATCATAGCCAGGAGTTGCCTCATTAATACATTGGAATTTGACGATCTAATGGTCTCTGTTAACCAGTAGTGGAAGACAATAATTTCAATAATGTTGATAATTATTCTGAAGGGAACCTATAAAATCATTTTAAAGTAGAATGCTTTAAAGACATACAAAAACACACTAAATAAACTTTCAAACACATATTTCCATCTTAGTAATTACAACATGTATTAATTAATAATCTACTCATACAAACACTATTGCAGAGTGTTATGTAACCAGCCACAATGGATATCAATCGAGTCAGGTTATATAAAAACAACCAAACATTTATTAAACATGGATAAACAATAAAAAAAACAAACGGAAAACCTTAACCAGAAGTTAACCGCTATGGGGCCGTTCAACAAATTGTCACTCGCTACTGATTCTTAAAGTGATAAATGCAAAAACAGTTCTTAAAGCGGTAAAGTCAAATACAGTTCTTAAAATGGTAAATTCAAAAGTCCAAAAGATTTATACATTCAATTGGGAGAGACATCTCTGGAGAAGGATTTCTTCATAGACACGACTTTCCTGCTGGTTCTGTCCAAAGGATTCACAATGAACGAAATAAACGGCTTAAAACAACTGACCTTAATTTCTAGAGAGCAAATCCTGCATGAACTACCTTGCTCTTTATGCAGGAGTTATCTTCCATGCATGTCGCTACTTCTTCAACGAAGATTCAATAAGGTCGATCCTTTATTAAACTGCCGAACATTACTGACTTCTTTTAATCCTTCATATCCTGTACTTCGATAAAATCTTCACTCTCCAATACTACTGAAAAGGTACATCAACAAATCTGGCAGAAAGGGTAAACTGCCAATCCAGCACTATTGTACCTTACGATAGAATGTAAAACTCCGTTTTAAAAATGAAATTGCATCATAAAACAAATACGCAACGGAACGGAGATACTGACGAACGTTCTAGCTGGAAAACTAACTGCGTCACCAGAGGTCTTCTCTTTTATACCCGTGATGAAGATGTCATCATGTGACCTCACATCGGTGGGAAAATTACACCAGGTGACCTCCAAAAGACCATGACATCATTCTCACAAGAAAGTCACAAGATCTCCTTGAGGTATGTAACAAGAGGCTGAGATTAGATAAAGCAAAAGAAAGATCTGTAAATACTCAGCAATTCAGGCAGCTTCTCAGGAGAAGAAAACAGAAAGAATGTTTTAATTCAATGAACATTTAACCAAACAGGACAATGTCTGAAATAAGGTGAAAAGAAATTATAAAGGACAGGAAAAGGCATAAGGGGAGCAAGGTATATGAGAGAAGAAATTAATTATCAAAAGAAATGAGGGTGCAAGGCAAAACTAATAACTTGAGGATTCAGAGGAGCAGCCACAGTGAAAAGCAGAGCATTATTAGTACTGAACCCAGTGATGAGTCCAGAGGCCTGAAATAGATCTAGATGAATAATTAAAATAACACACACAATATGGTGGAGGAACTCAGCAGGCCAGGCAGCATCTATGGAAAAGAGTGAACAGTGGACGTTTCAAACTGAGACCCCTCATCAGGACTGGAGAAATCCCCCAGTCCTGCCGAAGGGTCTCGGCCTGAAACGTCGACTGTACTCTTTTCCATAGATGCTGCCTGGCCTGCTGAGTTCCTCCAGCATTTTGTGTGTGTTGCTTGGATTTCCAGCAGCTTCAGATTTTCTCTTGTTTGTGAGTAACTAAAATGCTCACATTAGACAGTGTAGGATGTTAAGAGCAGAAAATGTGATGAAGAATTAATTTCATAGCTGGGTGATATTGCCTGAAGTGGGATCCTGTGGTTGAAAGCACCAACAAGTGGTATTTTAGCTTTAATCCCACTTTCCCATATCCCTTGACTCCCTATTTATTATCCTCTGCCTTGATGATATTCAATGACTCTGCCTTCACAGCCATCTGGGGTTAGGAATTCCAAATAGTCAATATGATTCTTCTCCTTTCTACCTTAAATGGATTGTCTCTTATTCTGAAAATGTACCCCTCACTTCAAATAGCCTTTTGTAAATCTGCCACAGGGGCTTATTGTCTCATTTAGGCCAGACAAGATCAAGATGACAACTTTTCTGAACTAGTGGGGTTTTTAAAAACAATCCTGTAGGTTTTGTGAGTCAATCATTACTAAAACTAGGTGTAGTTGTAAAATTTCAGATTATGAACTGACTTTAAATTCCACAACTGCAGTGGTAGGTTTGGACTTCAGATCTCTGCATTGCTAGTCCAGGCTTCAGGCAATTTTACAGTCGTACCTTTACATGCAATAACCAGAACTCCAGCAATATGCAAATAACACTGAAGGAATTGTGTCAGTGATATATAAAAAAATTTTAAAACTGCAGAAGCTGGGAATCTGAAGGAAAAACAGACAAAGCAGGAAATACATAGCGGGTGAAGCAACATCTATGTGAAGAGAAACAATTAACTTGAGATGAAGAACACAATAATAAAAACAATTAAATATAAATACATAATATAGCTTAAGTACATAGATTGATTGTATATTCATAAAGTGATGCTAGGCATAAGGTGACTCTGACAGGAAATGATAAAAGTGGTGGTGGGGGGTTTTTGAGGGTAGGGTAGTGGGTGGAGGTCTTAATCGGTCTTAGTGTTAGAGGAAATTAACTGTTTTTGTGTCTGGTGATCATGTGTGGATACCACGAAGCCCCCTCCCCAATGGGAGTGGAGCAACAGTGCATCAGCAGTTGGGATGGGACCCTTCATGATTTTGCAGACCCTTTTCCAGCATCTTTCTGTATATGTGTCCCTGATGGTGGATAGGCTGGTGCTGGTGATACATTGGACAGTTTTTGACTACCTATTGTCTATTCTTCCTGTTTGCTGCAGTGCAGTTTCTGCACCATGCAGTGATGCAGCAGGTTAGGATGCTCTCTACTGCACATCTGTAGAATAACATGAGTATAGATCTGCTTAGTCCAACTTTCTTCAGCCTCCTCAGAAAGCAGAGGTGTTGGTGAGCTTTCCTGATTGTGTAGAATGTCTTCTGGGACATGAGAGATTGTGTGAGACGTGCACGCCCAGGACTTTGACACTTTTCTCAGTTTCCACTGCTGTGCTGCTGATGTGAACAGGGGTATGAGTAACCTGAGTTCTCCTGAAGTCGATAAACATCTCCTTTGTCTCATTGAAATTGAGAAAGAAATTACATGCCCAGCACCAGGCTTAATGCTCCTCCATCTCCTGTCTGTTGGCTGTCTCATCATTGTTGATAAGCCCCATCACTGTCGTGCCATCAGTGAACTTGGTAATGTGATTACTCGTGTGTTTGGCTGTGTAGTCATATGTGAGCAGAATGCAAAGCGATGGACTCAGCACACAGCCCTGGGGGGCCTATGTTGAAAATGATGGGGAGGGCGATTATACATTCTGACTATCAGACGTTTGTTGGTTAGTAAGTCCAATACCCAGTGGCACAGTGGTGTATTTAGACCTAGGAGAAGGAATTTGTTCACCAGTGTCTGAGGGACAATAGTGCTGAGTTACGAACTGAAATCTAGAAGCAGCACTCTGACATATGTTTCTTGATAACAAACCCAACCAGTCCCCTCCACCACCGCCCTCCTCTGACTGGCAGAACCAGTACTCACCCTCAACAGTTTCCTTTTCAACTTCTCACTCTGTTTTGGAACTCAAGGTTTAGCCATGAGCCCCAGCTACACCTGCCTTTTCACTACATGGAACAGTTCATGTTCCAAGCCTTCCTTGGTCATGCTCCACAACTCTTTCTGCACTACATTGATGTCTTCATTGGTGTTGCCTCTTGCACCCATGTTGAGCTCATCAATTTTATCAACTTTGCCTCCAACTTCTACCCCGCCCTGAAATACACTTGGTCCATTTCTAACACCTCTTTCCCCTTTCTTAATCTCTCTGTCTGCATTACTGGAGACAAATTTTCTGCTGAAATCTTTAGCATCCCACTGATTCCCATGGCTATTTTGACTATACCTAATCCACCCTGTCTCCAATAAAAACACCATTTCCTTTTCTCAGGTCCTTCATCTGTGCTATTTTCCTTTCCAGAACATCAGAGAGGTCCTCCTTCAGCGAAGAACAGGGTTTCCCTTCCTCCACTATTGATGCTGCCCTCAGCCACATCTCATCCATTTCCCAGACATTCGCACTCACCCCAACTTCCCACTGCCTTAACAGTGTAAAGTTTCCCTTGTCCTCACTTAGCTCCCCATGAGCCACTGTATCCAGTACATCATTCTCTGTAACTTCCAGCATCTTCAACGGGACACTACCACCAAACAAACTTTACCCACCCCTCCCACACCACTCTCTGTTTTTCACGGGGATCATTCCCCCTGTAATTTCTCTGTCCATTTGTCCCTCCCTAATAATTTCCCTCCTGGCACTAATCCCTGCAAGCAACAGAACGCTACTCCACCTGTTCATTGGCCTCCATTCTGGGACCTAAGCAGTCCTTCCAGGTGAGGCAGCACCTCACTTGTGAATCTTCTGGGGATCTTTTATATCCGATGGTTCTGCTATGGCCTGCTCTACATTTGTAAAACTAAACATAGATTGGGGACCACCATCGAGCACCTCAGTTCTATCTGCAGAAAGTAGAATTTCTCAGTGACCAATCATTTCAATTCCTATCCCCATTCCTCTTCCAACATGTTGGTCCAAAGCCTCCTCTTCTGCTATGGTGAGGCTACTCTCAGGTTGAAGGTGCAACAGTTCATACTCCGTTTAGACACTCTCCAACCTGATAGCATGAACATCGATTTCTCCAACATCTGGTATTTTTTCCCTCTTCTTCATTTCCCTACTCTGGCCTCTTTCCTCTTCTCCTAACCTGCCTAACACCTCCACTGATGCACTCCTCGCTCCCTTTTTTCAATGATCCACTCTCCTCTCCTGTTAGATTCCTTCTTCTTGGCCCTTTGCCTTTTCCACTTATCACCTCCGCCCCCCCGCAGCTCCTTACTTCATTACACCCCTCCCCACCCACCTGGCTTCACCTATCAACTTCCAGCTTATTCTTCTCTCAGTCCTCCCACCTTCTTATTCTGCCATCTTCCCCCTTTCTTACCAGTATTTATGAAGGCTCTCGGCATGAAGCGTCGACCGTTTATCCATTTCCATAGATGCTGCCTGACCTGCTGAGTTCCTGCGGCATTTTGTGTGTGTTGCACTGGATCTCCAGCAGTTGCAGGACCTCTTGTGTTTCAGACATCAGTGTCCTTGTTTTCTAGGTGCATGGCAGATGCGATGGCATTTGTGGTAGAGCCGTTCTGTCCATAAGCATATTGGTGAATGCATACCACTTCTCTTATTTGTTTCTAAGCTGCGTATCTTTTGCTTTTGTTTCAGATTCCATTTACTGAAACCATTTGTTGCCTTCACCTATCACCTTGAAGCCTCTGTTGTAATCCCCACCCTTCCCTCCATTAATTGGCTCAATTTGCCATTCAACCCCCTCCTTACCTGGATCCATCTGTTGCTTTCCGGCTCTTCCTCCCCCATCTTATTTTATCACCTATCTCCCCTCTTTCCATTCAGATGAATAGTCTCAACCAGAACCTCTGAATGTCCATTTTCCTCCAATGACACCACCTGACCTGCTGAGTTCCTCCTGCAGCTTTTTTGTTGTCCCAGATTCCAGTCTCTCTGTCCTTCACCTTTCTCAATGAGACTGAAGGGCAAAAACAGGAGGGTGTCTAAACTGGGCACAGAAAAAACACAAGGAGAGACAAAATAAACTTATAAATAGCAAAAACATTTACAGTACTTATGAAATAATCTAACAATATTGGGCTGCCGAATGGTACAGCTGGTAGAAGTCTTACCTCGTGATAGCTGAGACCTGGGTTCAATTCTGAGCTCAGGAGCTGTCAGTGAGGAGTTTGTATGTTCTTCCTGTAACAATGTGGATTTCCTCTCATAACCCAAAGGATTAATTGGTTTATTGTAGGCTTCTGTAACTTGCCTCCTAGTGTATAGGTGAGGAGTAGAATCTAAAAGTTGGTGCACAAGTCAGTAGGGGTAGTAACAGAGGTATATAGCACCATTACATTTAATAGCCAAGGCACTGAGTTCAATACTTAGGAAGCTATATATCAGATTAGGCACCATGGAGAGTACTGTATTCATTTCTAGTCACCTTCCCCACCAGAAAGGATGTGGATGCTATGGAGAGTGTGCAGAAGAGGTTTATTAGGATTCTATAAGGAATAAAGGACATGTCCAGACATCCTACCTTTCCCAGAAGTTCCGGGAGTCTCCCACATATTGATAGCAGCTCCCTGATGCCCGCAATTTATATACAATATCCCAGAAATGATTTTTTTGAGAGTGAGTGAGTGAGGGGGGAGAGAGAGGGAGTGACAGATGTAGCGAGACAGTGACAGAGAGAGCATCCTGATTGGTCTCTCTTTGTGCTAAGTAGACCTATCAGTTTTCTCTGTGGGTGGGCTTTACAGTCGACCTCTCTCTCTCTCTTTCATTGTCCATCAATTCAGTTTAGTGTCCTGCAGCGCCATGGCAGAGTGTTCCAAAAAAAGAAAATATAAAACGTACTTCACCCCAGACTACACTGAAATGTACCCCTGCCTAATAGGGGTCAAAAATAATGACAGTGTTGCTCACTGCACTGTTTGCAACAGTGACTTTTCTATTGCCCATGGCAGGTTAAATGACTGTAAAGGACATGTTGAGGTGAGTTTAACAGGTGTCATTCATTCATTAGCATAGCTAACGTTATTTAAACTAGCTGGCTAGCTGCTAAGGAGCTACTCTATTGATGTCCTATGTGATGAGGACAAACTCCCTGTAGACTTGCTTAAAGTTGTAATAGAATTTTAAAAAAATGACTCCATGATAAGTTGAGATTCAAAGAGCTCTGACAGTTGATGAAGTTGCTTTTGGTGCTGCCAAATTCTAATTGTGATGTAGAAAGGGCATTCAGCATCGTGCGTCACATTACGATAGAATTCAGAAGTCAGCTATCTCACAAAACACTCGTGAATCTGGTGTCTTGCAAAATTAACAAATTAATTGACACAGACTGCTATGAGGTTGAGACTTCCAGCAAAATGTTCAAATCTGCCAAGCAAGCCACATCACGGTACAAGGAAAGTTTGCAAAAGAAATAGAAAAGCTATTTGCATTAGCATTCAGCTCTTAGCATTGAGACTGCCAACAAAATACACAACAAGGTGTATATGATCAAATCAATTGTTGTGTCCTTTCATAATCAAGTGTCCTGTATACATACATCCTTGGAGGTCGACGGGGGGAGGGGGGAAGATATGGGGTTGCGGGGTTAGGGTGGTGGTGCTACCTCCCTGAAATGAGTTTTTGCAAGGTGGGATGTCTGCATGTGTTATGAGGAAAGTTTGGATAAACTTGGGTTGTTTTCTTTAGAGCAGCGAAGGCTGAGGGGGAGACCTGATAAAAGTTTATAAAGTTATAAGCGGCATAGCAGGAGTAAAGAGCTGGTATCTTTATCCCCCGGGTTGAACTGTCTAATACTAAGATGGCGGGAGGAGGAGTTCAAAGGAGATGTGCTAGTCGAATTTTATTTTTAATTTTACACAGAGAGCGGTGGATTCCTGGAATGCGCTGGAGATGAACACCTCAGGGAATGTTAAGAGGCTCTTTTCTGGCACGGGAATGTGCAGCGAATGCTGGGATGTGGACCAGACGCAAATGAAAGGGATTAGGTGACATGAGCTTTATTGGTTCAACGCAACATAGTGGGCCAAACGGCCTGTTCCTATGTTGTATCCTTCCACATTCCAACCTGAAGGAAGTTGATGAAAATATGGGGAGTACAAGAAAAATGAGATTCACCTAGCATTCGCGTAAATGGGCGGTTGATGGCTTGTGCAGATTCGGTGGGCTGAAGGGGTCTTGCTTCACGCTGACGACTCTAGGATGTTTTGATCACGGTACAGCCTCCAGTGCTACTATAAATGTCCCGTCTGCCTATAAGTACCTGATATGTCAGCGTCACAGATCTCCATTCAAAAATCCTCAGCAGAAATACAAGATTCACATCCACAGACCTTTCCGAATTAATGCCGTCCTGCTTTTAGCAATCAAGTGCGCATTGGACCGCCAAACACAATCCGTCCGAGGCACTCAGGGCAGGATCGGTGGGAGGAAACGGCGTTTCCGATCGAAGCCCTAAATCAGGACAGTTCCCTCCCTCCTGCCGATGCTGCAGTCTCTTGTGTAACTTTGCATATTAGACCGCCTTCCCGTAACCTAACAGCCTTTAGTGAAAATCACCTTCCTAAAGTTGTTTTATGTAAATTTAAGAGTGTCGGGAACGTCTAATATTACAGTCGTCCTACAAAATTTGCTGCGATCCCTGCATTCTCCTGTGAGCAGGCAAGCGCTTTACTTGGCCGGGTGGGACTCACTACTGCCCCAGGTTGTTTGAGTATCTGTTGATGTTTACCTAAACTGAAAACGGAATCCATACAGGGGCATTAAGGGGTTGTCATGTATATCGGACTGCTGAGCAAGGACTGTAGCTGATTGTCAACGAGAACGAGATTGCTCTGCGTTCCTTGGTTAGTTGTTTCAGTGTACAGGACTTGATTTACCTGATACACCGAAAGGGGAAGTGCAGTCAGTATCAATGAGCTGTAAAAGTAAACTACTAGCACGTTCGTCGGAGGGCGGAAGTTGTTGCACCTGTTCAACTTGTTTAGGGGACTCTTGTTGACTTATCTTACAGCCTGAGTTAGGCCAGGATGTGTTCAGACCATGTACTGACTCTAACTCTGCAGAATGCGCTGTAATTAACTTGGCTGGTGCATTTTGGCAGAGTAAAGTGCTGATTTCATTTCAGCGTCTGTCACTATGGGCGGTGGATCATCCCGGATTACTGGCAAACACTGCCGTTCATTGCCCCATGTCTATTTCATTTTACTAGCTTATTTTTTAAACTCGTTTGTGGATGCTTCTGGAAACAACACGGCTTTCGGTATCCAGGATACGTTAGGCAGTGGACGGCATCATGATTCTAACACATATTACGGCGCTACGGCCTCTACACATCAGGAGCAGCGACTTAGTGTCTTCTCCCTGGATTACTACCACGTACAAGTTCCATTCGAGATCACCCTTTGGATACTCCTGGCTTCCTTAGCTAAAATTGGTAAGCTTGAGAAGATAACAAACTGGCATCGTGTTGAAGAACATTTCCACAAGTGGAAAACAGCTGTTTGATGTGATTAAACAAATCTTGTTTTAATGTTAATAACACTTAAACAGGCGAATCTAAATGTTACAGTTTAAATCACAGCTTTAGTGAATTGGCTGTTGTGGGGTCCACGTATTCTTCCGTTTTCTCTATCCTTCCCTTTAGTAATAATTCAGTAAATCCATAAATCAAAACTTAGGTGCAGCTATAGAGAAGACTTCGTTATTTACACCTTGAAATTTTTCTTTTAAAGTGTCTATATTTTTTAAAAATACAGCTTTGGCCGTAGTGGTCTTGATATCAAAAGGGTTTTTAAAAAAAACTTTTTATAGAATGTGTAGACCTAGGGAGAGCAAAGCTGTTGAAGCCTGAATTATGAATGAATGACAAAGTTATTGATCCTTTTAGCACAGCTGTTCTATTTCTGCAGAGAACTAAAGAGAAGAGAATGCTTTCCTGGGAATATTACAGTTTGTTAAAAGGAACAGAAAAGAGTGAAAACAAACGGTTGGGGGAAGTAGATATTGCCTAAAAACTGGTGAAATAAGCAATACTGTGTATGGCATATTTAATCCAATGATATACCATTTCATAACTTCCAGTTAATTATTCAGTTGGTAGTGAAATCTTAAGGAACATTTGTTTGGAGCTGGTTTCTTTGCAGCAAACATCTGATGGATGAAATAAAAGAAATATGTTGATAACAGGAATGCCAGCAATGTTAGTAATTCAGTTAACCAGATGAGTGCTGTAATCGATAAGAAAACAGTTTCTGTAATCAACAAAAATAAAAATGCTTGCTGCCCTGAAATTTTAACTCTGCTTTTCTCCTCAGATTGTCCCTGTTGTGCTGAGCATTTTCAACAATTTGTTTTTACTTTGGATTTCTAGCATCTGAAATTTTAAAAAAAATCAGGCAAAAAATACCTGCTCATTATCAAATTCATTATGTTTTTAATATGCATCCCAAGATATTTTACTGAACATATTCAAACACAAAATTGACATTGAGCCAAAGCAAAATTGTTTCAGAGCGGTGACTGAAAGTCTGGGTGAAGAAGCAGACGTAGGAGGTGATAACATTGGAGAATGGAATAGCAGAAACTAGGACTGGCACTGGTGTGCTTTTGCTTGTGTCGTGCTGCAGTGTATTTACTGGGCTGCAACAATTTTGCCTGGTTTGCCACCAGATTGTACCTCTTCGTGTTTTGGCCTCAACTGTTTCAATTTCTTTGTGGAACTAAATTCCCCAAAGCTTTCATCAACCTGTTGTCTATATTTAAGTTGGCATATTACACACCTTCTCTTGTGTCATAACTAATGGAGCCCTCGCTCAGGATCCTGCCATTTATTGGCTGGCTGTATTTCACTCTGTAGACTGAACAGAGAAATAATTGCCTTGGTCCTTGCCTTTCTCTCTGCCAGCACATCATTTTCAGTATGTCCACCAGCTGCAAAGGAATGCTACCACTTGTCCTATTACCCACCCACCCCATCCAACAGCTGCAAACCTTCCTATATTTTGGATTTCAACCCCAGTTCCAATCACATACCTGGCTCATAATCTAGAACTCGTCCGGACATGCTCTAGAACCCAAGATAAGCCTCTGGATTAATGAAGAAACCAGGTTCTGGATTGTCAGACCTCTGAATGAAAGGATGCTAGATTTTCAGAGTTTTACTTTATGCCTTTATTTTTGGAAAAAGATGTGAGGCATTTTATCAACTTGGGGTGAGGGACAGTCTCCCAGTTTCAACGTTTCCTTTGATGAGATTCTATTCTCCTATTGCTCTGATATTCTTGAATTCTTTTTTGCTACCAGATTTCTTTATCCTTATTGTCATATACTCTTAATGTTTCCCTTCCTGTTATCCTTCCTTTGTCTTCCATCTACTATGCATTCCCAAATACTGTTTCATCAGTAATACTTGTATCTATAGAAGACTTGTTTTTGTGACTCTGTTTCTCTGTTACATTACCCTGTTGGCTATATTTTCTGTATTAGTATTTCTAACTTGTCTCTTTCCTTTGGTGAGCTCTCTCAATAACATGTCTACAATTGTGACATCATCTCCTAGATTTCATTTACTAAGATACCACCTGCATCCCTCACCACCAATCCTTTTGCACTTTCGATCAAATTTCTGCCATTTCCATCACTAGAAGATAAGCTGAAAACAAAACACATACTACAAGCCATTCCTTTCTCTGCATTCTGAAGAGGAAATCTGTTTTCGTCATTTCGTTTCTCCAGCATATACATTTCAGTTGTTTTTTTTTTGGCAGATTTCTATACAGTTGTAGCAAATGCAAAGCCAGTTTATCTGGGGCCTCTGGCACCTTGTGTGCTGTACTTTATTGGTCGGTGGGAGTTGCTGCAAGTGTAATCACACTTCTGTCCACTTTTGAACCTGCCTAGCATGTTGGTTATGAACTATACTTACCTCCAAACTTGTTCACCACTTCTCATATCTGTCAAAGAACTGGCTTCCAGGGGAGGATACGTAATCTCACCTGAGCATTTTGCAACCTTCTAAAATTATTGTTTTTAATATGTGGCACGTCTAACGTGGGTGGAAAGATTACTTTTGTCACAATATCAGGGTAGCAGATAGCCGGGGTATCAACTTTTATATAAGCAAAGCATGTGAATTGTTCTGTATATTTAATTTAAAGCCTCTAAACATGGGGGTCAAGGAGGGAGAATATAGAATGTATGTACAGTAATGTATCAAAGCCCATTGGAACTTGTGCTTGAAATTAGATATAGTATCACTTATGGATAGAGTGCTCAGTTTACTCAGTGATTCATTATCTTTTGATAACAAAATCAAAAGAGATTAGGTTTAAAAGAAGTGAGGATAAGGCTGAAGCCACCAAGCCCATTATTTTATTGCAGTATTGCCATTATATATGAGTGCAATGGCCTTGATTGGGCCCCACCTGTGGTTTCACTTGGCATCAGTCCACCGTACAGAAAAAAAGAGGTGTTCTTACTTGATGCATTCAGACATGCATCTAAAATTGACTCTCTGAGATTTTGCATGGTCCTTAATTCATACTTGCTCTGGGTTTGGGTATGAAAGTTGCGAACCTACTCTTAAGCTTACTGGGGTCACTTCTTGACATCGCACCCGCCGATCAATAATTATTGAAGTTAGTCTTTCAATCTGTTCCTGCTATCTTCTTGCATCCTTTTGTCATCTAATGTCCTTGACCTGCACTCAACTATTATGAACAAGCTCAGATAGTGTGTTTAAAAGAACTTGTCCTACACCACAATATTGTGCATTCCACCCTGTTGATCAGCATGTCATCAATGTATTTAGTTTGGCAAGCCTGTTCACAAAATCACAGAATGATAACAGCATACAGAGGTCATTCACCCCATCGTGTGCATGATGATAAAGGTGTTCTCCACCTTCATATGGTATGAAGACAAGTCCTTTGGCTTATGAAGTCCATTTTCATCTACCCGTGTTTGGCCCATATTCTTTATATCCATGTACCTATCCAAGTACTGTACCTTTCAAATGATGTCAAAATACCTGCCTCAACCACTTCCTCTAGCAACTCATTCTATATACTGACCTGCCTCAGGATGAAGAATTGCCCCATGGATTCCTATTAGATTTATCCTCTCTCACCTTAAATCTATGCTCTTTAATTCATAATTTCCACAATCCTCGGAAAAAAATTGATCTCATCTATGCCCCTCATGATTTTATACACTTCTGAACACTTGTTGGTGCGTGGCCAAGTGATTAAGGCGTTGGTCTAGTGATCTGAAGGTCGCTAGTTCGAGCTTCAGCTGAGGCAACGTGTTGTGTCCTTGAGCAAGGCACTTAACCACACATTGCTCTGCGACGACACCGGTGCCAAGCTGTATCAGCCCTAGTGCCTTTCCCTTGGACAACATCGGTGGCATGGAGAGGAGAGACTTGCAGCATGGGCAACTGCTGGTCTTCCATACAACCTTGTCCAGGCCTGCGCCCTGGAAACCTTCTAAGGCACAAATCCATGGTCTCACGAGACTAACAGATGCCTATAATAAGATCATTTATTCTTCTGTGGTCCAGTATAAGCAGTCCCAACCTCTATAATTCAGTCCTGGCAACATCTCCTCTGCACTCTTTCCAGCTTACTGACATCTTCCCTATGTCAGAGTGACTGAAGCTGAACAAAATGTTCCAAGTGTGGCCTGGCCAGTGTCATGTACAACTGCAAAATGCCTTCCAACTTCTATCCTCATTGCCCTGACTGATGAGTGCCAGTGTTTCAAAAGCATTCTTCACTACACTGTCTAACTGCAATACAAATATTCCTAGTTCCCTCTGTTCTACTACACTCCCCAGTGCCCTGCTGTTAACTGTGAATGTCTTACCCAGCAGATCGAGATCCCGCTATGAATCCTGACTTCACTGTCAATGATACTGTCAATCTGTGAACTTATTAACCATGCCTTGTAAATTCTTATCCAAAGCATTTGTGTAGATCATCAATAGCAATTGACCTAGCACTGACCTCCGGGGAACACCACTAGTCATGGGCCTCCAGTCAGAGAAGTAACCCTCCACCATTGTATGTTCTCTGGTTTCATCCAATTGCATTTTTCTTTTAAGCCTTTTAATTTTTTCTCCATGTCACAGTATATTTGTGAATTTTCCTCTTTAAAGACACAATGGAACCAGCTTCCATCACTTCTGCAGGCAGTGACTACCAGGTTTCAACCACACACCGTGGAAGAAGGGTTTTGGGGGGAAGGAAATCATCTTTCCTCATGTCATTCCTCTAAGTTCTCTTCTGTTTCATTTTGTACTTTTCATGCCTAGTCCTCAACTCCCTTGACTGAAGGTACAGCCTTTCCTATTGATTCTGATTTGATCCCTTTACATCTTACATCTTTTAAACATGTGTATCTCCCATTTTCCAGAGGAAGTGGTCTCAGTGTCCCTGCTCTGCCCTTGTAACTACAATCCCTCATCTCAGGAACCATATTTATAAATCTTTTCTGGACCCCCTTTCTATCCTTTCACATTCTTCCTCTAGTGTGGTGACCAGAATTGACAAAATACTGATCCAGCTTCAGATTAAGTACTGAGGTTCAGCATGAACTGTCTGCCTTTGTGTTCTGCCTCTATTCCTGAAGCACAGATCTGACTGTCTTATTAACCACTTTCTCAACCTGTCCTGCTGCTTTCAATGATTTATGCAAACCTGTCTCTCTGCCCTTAGACCCTTTGTATTCGTAATTCAATATTACTTTCCCACATTTTTCATACTAGAATGCTTCTCCTCACATTCATCTGTTCAACTTTACCTGCTATACAATGGCTATTCTATATTCTGTTTATATACCGATGTACCCTGTCACTATCCTTCTCATAGCTCAGAATACTGCCAAACGCTGAAGATTCTTAGCTGTGTAAATACTGGGAATTAGAGAATGAAGTATATTTTGGCTATTTCTGGTCTGTGTTACACTTGGATGGGTGATAGTGTAATCTATATTTGGCTTTGGTAATAAACTAGTTAGGAAAAATAGTGCTTGAGGTTGAAAATGAGAATAGGTTATGTGAGTTGGAGTGTAATATATAACACACAATATATGGAATTTTAAAATTGTCTACTTTTGAATGAGATAAAGAAGTGTTAAAGTTAAAAAACTTTAAATGTTGGTATTTAGAGGTCCATGATTTAGGAGTTAACACGCAGGCATAGAAGCAATTAGGAAGACAAAGTTTGTCTTTATTTCACTTGATTTCAAATACAAAGCATCATAAAGTTTTGGTCCAATTATACAGAGCTTTGTAGATTATGGAAAAGGAAATCTATTCTTCAGGTCATCTGGACTACCTCTGAGAATACGAAAACTCCCATATGCAGATTTTGTGTCTGATGGGTCGGTGTGCTCTGGAATTTAAAAGGATGAGAGGGGATCTCCCACCCAAAAAAAAATTGTTGCCGACTCATCGAAATAGAGTTTGAATGTGTTTCTACAGTAGGTGCAGATTAATTTTTTCTTAAGCTGTTATCCTGTCAGTACACTGAGGTGAGGAATAAAACTGCATTTTTGAGGCTGATCATGATTCTGTGATGAATTTGAACCCCACTGTGTCCCATACATTATCTTTTAATCCCTTAGGCCTCATCCATTATTTCCCAATTTCCACTGATCATTGCCACTTCTCTGGCTGGCCGGTCAGACCTGACCTGTAGCCATTGGCCTGCTTTTCGTGCACTTGCCTCTCCAATTTAGACAGGACCTTGGATACCACCAAGTTCACAATAGAAATCTCCCAACAGGAATAACTTTTAGTGTAATTCACTACAGTTATGAAACACAAAATACCGCCTAAAGAAAGTACTACAATTTTGACACCATTGAATGAGAGTTCAAAAGCTTACTGATGGGAAATATTATGTAGGTTAGGACGTGACATTCTGTTGGCATCATTCGGCAATAACGTACAACATTTGGAGTTCCAAGATCCATAGAGTGCTAACTTCTCTGATTTTTTCTCATTATTCAGAGGATTTGAAAACAAAACATTTAACATTGCAAGCTTTTCTCTGCTGAAGTTTAAATGACACATATGTGTATAGCACAGAAACCTGCCCAGTTAACTTTTGATCCACTTTCTTCTTATTTGAGGCTTTCCCTTAACCATATCTGTGACCTGCACCATTTCATATAATGACGATGTTTATTTGTGAATACCTGTACTTCATTTCTGCATTCCTCAATATTGAATTTGCCTACACAAGGAAAGCTGATCTCAGCTATGCTATGAGACTTCTGCATAATTTGAGTCTATTATCTGATCCTAGTGTAAGGGGGTTTCGTCTCTTACGTTACTGCGTAGGCTAATTAAAATGGCTTCTTTGTTATGTTATACTTGGGAATACGTCTTTGTTATGTTAAATGCTGAGAAAGTTTTTGCGCTAGCAGCTTGTTTTGGGTTAGGCGGTGATAAGATGATGTTACGAACCAATTGGGATAGTTGTTATGATTTTGGTGTATCTGGAAGATTTGTATGTGCAGGGTTTTGGAGGCAGAAGGCGGGAGAGAGAGAGACAGAGGATGGACCAGGTGCTGTGATGTCCGCTAACGGGGTCGGACCCTGAGGAGGGCGTTCGGCGAGGAGACGGAGAGGGACTCATGTGGAGCTTCTGGTCAACCACTGTTGTTGGTCCCAGGCGGCCGGTTGAGGTGGTCCAAGGGGTCACAGGGTGAAGAAGAAGGGTCCTGAGCTCCAACTGTTTATGCACGAAGAGATTGAACATTGATAAGTGTGGCGCCTTTTATTTTCCTTTTATATTTTCTTCTCTATTAATTATATAGTTCCAGTAATATCTATAAACTGTAAATCATTTAATCATATCCGATGTATTGTCTGTTATTTGGGTGGGGTGGGGTACATCACACAGCATCCACACAAACTAATTAACTAGCTTGGCAGGGCCGAGGACTGTTTCCCTAGACGACAGCGAGCCAAGCGACCCTGAGGTTGGCCGGGGGGCTACACTAGTACCTCCAGAGAAGGACAAATCCACAATGATAGCATGTAATGATTCAGAATGAGTTGGTTTGATAAGGCAGAGTGAAGTGCCTTATTGACTCTTACGGAAGCGTTAAAGTCCGTCCTATTTGCAATTGGCAGAAAACCAAATCACAAATAATGTTATTATTTGAATACAGAGGACTTGAGCATTTTATTTCTTGCTGTACCCTAAATCTGGGAACAGGATGCATTTTTATTTAAACCATATTATTGATTTGACATGTTCAGATATTTACAGTGTTGTAACTATAGCCAATATTACTTTAGCTATATGTATAATAACTATTATTAATAACACCTTTTCTGAAGTAAATTGTGGTCAATTATCACCACAAACAACGAAAAAGCAAGCAGAGATGCAGCTGATTCGAAGGATGGGCCGTGCGAGTGCATCACAAAACCGAGGGGCAACATGTTCAAGACAGGGTCGCAGATGGAGTTCATATTGCTGTCACTGTTGGAGTGAATGATTTGGAGAGGAGTCGATGCGGAAGAGTTTCAATGCCCGTCCACCTAATCCGGGTGCAAGGTTCAACCGCTCCAAGCGCTGAGCCAACTTGGTGAGATCGAGAACAGCTTTGGACTGTGCAGCCCAAGTGTATCACTGCGCTGGGGCCCGGGTCCTGGAGCGAGGCTCTAGATGGTGCTTGGACAATTTAAATGCTGGTCCAGATAGACTGGAAAGCCTGGGTGTCGTGAGCAGAGGCGAGGGTCAGCCTGATTTTGCTCACTTTCCAGCAATATTCATTCCTCTCTCCAGCGGCTGTCATCTCTGCGTGTTTTGCAGTGTTTTTGTCCCGCTAATATGATGAACTGACATAGCTAATATGATCAAGCTTAGGTTCACTCCGGCTGCTCTGGGGAGTGGATCTAAGAACTCAGTCACATTTGGAATATTGTCGTTTGCTTCTATTCTTTGCATGATGTGTGTTTCTTTTTCCTCTTTTATGGTCTTTTTTTAAATTGGGTTCTTTGGTTTCTTGCTTTGGAGCTGCCTGTAAGCAAACAAATCTCAAGGTGTATAATTTATAAATTCTTTGATAATAAATGTACTTGAATCTTGTTGAATTGTATGTCACTTTGTTATAAATAATTTGGTGATCTGAGGAAGTGCAAAGCAAAATTTTTCCAAGAGGTGCTTTTGGAAGTTAGCTATTCGATTACATTTTTGATGGCAGCTTGTTTAGACTCCCAGGACATTTGTTTATGGCATACTTTGTTGAGCATAATATATTGCAACTATACTACTTTTATGATAATGGCGAGTAAGATTTGTATCCAAATCTTGCAGAGAGAAGTTAATTTGAGAAGAAGCACTTTGACTGAAGTGAGTAATCTTATTCAAGCTAGGTGTCTGAGAAACTACAATGAAACTACAATAGCACAAACTTGCTATCTTGAATATTATGTTGATAAACATTATTCTGGAAATGTTTACAACATTATAAATTTAAATACATCTTGTACAGGAGAAGTGAGAAGACTTGAGTAAAGAGCTTTGCTTAGTCATAGCAGCACAGATCATATTTCCGTGAAATGTTTCATGGTCGCATTTCACCAGTATTGGCTCCTGTCCATTTCCAAAAGTATCGGTCTAAACATCCTTAAGAAACTAGAGGGGAACTCCAGGCACTTTGCAAAACTACTTCAGTTAATGTTCAAATGTAAGGCGATTGATGTGAAACATTAGCTGTTTCTCTTTCCACAGGTGGTACGGCACTTTCTGCTTTTATTTCACATTTTCAGCATCAAAGGTTTTCTTTTACTTTTCCATTTGTTTAATTCACTTTTGCTTCTCTTCTGCGAATACTCAGCTTGAAGCTTTGCTTCTCTCACTGATAAGATTTCCTCCTGTCCCTTGCTGCTCTGTTGAAAGGCCATTGACCTGAAATGGTAACGCTTCCTCTCTACACAGTGCTCAGCAGATCAAACAGCACTTCTAGTTTCTTTAGCTACACTGATTCTGCAACCCAATATTTCACTCATTAAATTGGGGTACATTTTTTGATCACCATTTAGTTGTGAAGTAAATGTTTGCTGACTTCTGATTAAATGTAATCTGATACTATCAGCCCTTTATATCAAATAAGGAATGTCAAAGTCTGTTTCAGACTTTTTTGAAAACCTTCCGATCTTCCATATTCTCCAAGATTTGGAAGCCTTAATTCACTTCACTTTTTCTTGTGATCATATTGCATTAATCGACGTAGCACCCTCATCTGATTTTATAGCTGTACATTTGACTGTTGCAGACCCAGAGGCATTGCACATGGAAGGATATCTGCTTTCCACATTATTCAGTGCTGCCACCCACCTTTCTGTGTGACCACACTCTTTTCTGGTGCTGACTCGTGGTTGGGCTTCTGACCCACCCAGGCACCATCTCCACTTATACCATTGACTCATCTGGGTGTCTGTCTCCTTCTTCCCTTGTTATGGTGTTAAACGAAGAGGCGAAACAGCTGATTCGGGAAAGAAATACGAGATGACTTCACTGCTTCTCTCATCCTCTTTCATTAAGTGCTGAGCTTGCCCAGAATATGTCACTCCAGAGTATGTTAATCCTGTCCCTGCTCAGTATTTCAGGTCTCTGGGAGCAGTCTACAATAATTACCAATATCACAGCTTCCGTATTATCTTGGACTATAGTGCACTTCAATAACTCTGGTACTTCTTTGGAATAATACTCATTATTCATGGTACATGGCCAAGTCTGTGGCTGTAGGCTCTCAGCTCATTATCGAGCAGTAAGCTGTGGGATCTACACTTATTATAATGTGCTGACAATTTATTTCTATTTTTTTTTGTTGAAATCTTTTTCCATACATAAGCTACAATTTTAAAATGAGGAAATACATAACACAATCCCTTGAGGGTTGGAGTAACCCACCAAGCTTAAAGTAACAGTTTATTGAACAATTACTACATATGCCACCTTCATAGTTGAATATAGATGCTCATTTTCATAGAGCAATGTGATGCATGACCAGATTTTATGTCTTGATCAATAAGCTACAGAACCTCCCTCTGCAAATGGATCCTCAGCTTCCTAACCAGATGACTACAATCTGTGCAGATTGGTGACATCTCCTCCTCACTGACAATCAATACTGGTGCACTTCAGGGGTGTGTCTCTCTCTATACTCATGACTGTGTGGCTAGGCATAGCTCAAATGCAATCTATAAATCAACTGATGATACAACCATTGTTAGTAGAATCTCAGATGGAGTTGAGAGGGCATAAAGGAGCGAGATATAACAGCTAGTTGAGTGGTATCACAGCAACAACCTTGTACTCAGTGTCAGTAAGACGAAAGAGCTGATTGAGGACTTGAGGAAGGGTAAGATGAGGGAACACATACCAATCCTTATAAAAGGATCAGAAGTGGAGAGAGTGAGCAATTTCAAGTTCTTGGGTGTCAAGATCTCTGAGGATTAGACCTGGTCCCAACATATCAGTGCAGCTATAAAGAAGGCAAACAGCAGTAATATTTCATTAAGAGTTTGAAGAGATTTGAAAACACTTGAAAATTTCTATAGATGTACCGTGGAGAGCACTCTGACAGGCTGCTTCACTGTCTGGTATAGGTGCTGGGGGCTACTGGATAGGACCGAAACAAGCTACAGAAAGTTGTAAAATCAGTCAGCTCCATCTTGGGTACTGGCCTCCACAGTATCCAAGATATCTTCAAGGAGCGATGCCTCAGAAGGGTGGCATCCATCGTTAAGGACCCCCACCACCCAGGACATGCCCTGTTCTCATTGTTACCATCAGGAGAGAGGTACAGAAGCCTGAAGACGCACAATTAGTGATTCAGGAACAGCTTCTTCCCCTCTACTATATGAACACTACCTCACTTTTTTGTTATATATACTTCTGTTTTGCACTATTTTTAATTATTTAATATACACTTATTGTAATTGATCTACTTAATTTTTTTTCTTTCTATATTATCATTTATTGCATTGTATTGCTGCTGCTAAGTTAGCAAATTTCATGACACAGTGATAATAAACCAGATTCTGATTAAGGGATAATTTATTGGCTAGGGCAAAATGATCTCCCTGAACTAACCTACCCAGTTTGAAGTGGTAGTTTATTTAACCTATGCAAATTCATGCAAGATTTAAATTGCTGCAGGTAAATTCTCCTGCAACCTTTAAAGCCAAATATTTATGTGAAGTTTTTTCTAGAAACCAGCAGTAGTATTTCCTACCACATATATCACTAAGAATGTAAAGAGGTTTGCACTGTTTATTCTTTTGTGTTTTTGCTTTTATTATGAGCAAATTTATTTTTGAAATAATAAAAAGTAATTATTCCCACCTCATATCTCATTCAGTAATGGCAGTTCAAGGGGTAAGAAAGTGTAACACCTTTCAAACAGAAATCTTCAATACTTTCTTCTTGTGTGTTTTAACTAACAATTTCTTTTTTGGAGTGCCTTCATTCTTATTTGCATTTGAAGCGGAGAATATCATAAACCAGACTACTGTGCAAAGGAGCTTCTGCATACAGTAAGGAAATGCATGAGTGAGTCGTTTTCTACCCAAACTAAATTGTATTTTGCTGCTTAGATTTGCAAAGCACAGAATTACAGTAGAATTTTGTCAATACTCTGTGTAATTTTATAAATTTTGTTTTGATTTGTTGAGATCATTACACTTTGTAAACAAACACCCCATTTGGCCTTTATTTGTAGTAACTCTAGATGATCATTGACCTAAAACAATTCTGTTCTACTTGCACAGAATTTTCTGAGCATTTCAGAATTTTCTGTCTGTAGCTCAGATTTCTAACATTTCAATCCAAGAAAAATCTAAAAAAGATTCTCCTACTGAATAACCATAACTTTACTGAATTGCTCTTTTAATAGGCTAACATTTGTTATTTTGCTTTCCTTGCAGGATTTCACCTTTATCATAAACTCTCCACTTACGTGCCAGAGAGCTGTTTGCTGATCATAATTGGGCTATTAGTGGGAGGAATTATCTTTGGAGCTGAAGAGCGATCTCCTCCTGTTATGAGCACAGATGTATTTTTCCTGTACTTACTGCCACCCATAGTCCTAGATGCAGGCTACTTTATGCCCGGCAGGCTCTTCTTTGAAAATATCGGGACCATCTTGTGGTATGCTGTGGTTGGAACCATATGGAACATAATTGGCATCAGCCTGTCACTATATGGAATATGTCAGATTCAGGCTTTTCAGCTGAGCGACATCACACTCCTGCAGATCTTAGTCTTTGGAAGTTTGATCTCAGCTGTGGACCCTGTGGCAGTTTTAGCTGTTTTTGAAGAAATTCATGTAAATGAACAACTTCATATCTTGGTATTTGGGGAGTCACTGCTTAATGATGCTGTCACTGTGGTAAGTAATTCAGTCATTATCCATTAATTTGTATATGCTTTACATTGAATCTGTCTCTGAAGTCCCTTCCCTTAACATCCCATCCAATTTTTGACTATTAACATCTCCAACTAACTCTTTCCCTCAAGACCTGATTTATCTTGGATTTTCATCAACTAATAAGGAATTCATCTTCTGTTCATCCAGGGAACTGATCAAATACAGTACAACAATATTTGTTACTCATCCAGTAATCTTATCATTATCCTTTACTTCAGTTGTCTTTTAAAGCTGTTCAAAACCTCTTTTCCTCCAATCAGATGTTAATATACGATGTAACTGATATAGATGGGAGCAGGAATTTAAAAGGGGCACATGCACGTAAGAGAAGTGTCAAACCTGTGGTAGATGGACTTCCATGTGGAGTTTTGAGTCTACAAGTTAGAAGTCCTGATTATGTTGCTGAAGTGAGGAAACTGGGAACAGTGAAGGGATTGAATTGTTGGTATACACAAATCCCTGAAAGATAATTTACAGGTAGAGAACTATTTATCTGGATTTTAGTGGATTAAGCTGCTGTGCCCAGACCTCTTGCCCAATTTCAGCATTCCAGAAAATAGAGGCACATTGCAGGTAATTTGCTTTAAAGAAAGAAGCTGATTTGGCTTGCATTCCTTTTTTTCAAAGGGCTTTAGTGTTAATCTAATTGTGTTCAATAGTATTTTTCTAGGGTTAAAAAAATGTTCTATTTTTGCCAGTGGGGAATCCAAAGCATTTTAAAATTAATTACAGTAAACTATTTAAGTGAGAAATTGGGAAGCACAGTGCTAAATGGAATAATTGAAATTTGGAACTAGAGGCTTCAAATGTCTTTGGTTTTGGATCAGCTTAAGCTTTAAAATTGACAGATTTCAGTTGCTGAAAGCTGAGGCATAAAGAAAATATGGATGATTTAAGTTTAAGCACCAATTGAACATGATTTGATGGTCTGAAATAGGCTTGCTTTGAATGGTGTCTTCTTTATACCTATGTATACTTTCATTCCTCCTTAACCCACTCCCACCTTCTTAAAAACCTCATGATTAAAAATTGCACATCACATTTGTATTAATGTTTAATGTAAACGTAAAACCTTAAAGTTGTTGTAGCTGGGAGTGGTTCCCACTACCTACTAAATGCTCCCAATGGCGTGTGCTTCAAACAGCCTTTAATAACAAAGCCCAGCTCCTGGCCTTCACATGTGGCTTAGATACTAAGGTTGGTGGAACCATCTCTACTGACAGGAGAAGGGGCAAAGGTAGGTTACTGGCACCTTAAAACCAGCCGCTTTGGGCAGATGGTCTCGTCAACTGTGGTTGGCAGCTCATCTTGGAGAAGGAAAACTCTGATCTCAAACCTTCACTGCCTTGTGGCTATACCCAATCATGGGGAAGGCTTCGGGAATAAACTCTTGAGCTAAAAATGCACAGCAGGAATCCCTAAGGCAGTCCGACATTGAGTTTAATGTTGACTCTTAACTCCTGCGATGCTTCTAGTATCGAACTGTACCGGTCTCTGCCGTTCCTTTGGGTTCAGCAGATGCATGTAGATGGGGAACTTGCTATACATGGGCAACAGCTTGCTCTCCAGATCGTACTGCCCAGGCTTGCGTACCTGGACAGCTAGTATGCAATATCCATGGTCAACTCTGACTCACAGATGTAAACCCATGTATTTAATAACTCATGATCTATTAATGGATGAACTATTTTAAAACTGGCATAGCAATTGCTCTCACAACTCCTTTTGATGCAATCCAAATGATGGAAATTTAAAGTAGGTTTTGTTCTGGGCCATGGCTAATTTTATTTTGTTTTCTTTGATGTTTATGGAACAGATATAACCACCACTTTGTTACCTACACCTTGACACTTCAACTTGTTTATCACTGACTGATTTTATAAATGATTTTTAGTTCCATAATATTAATTGGGTGGCAGGTGGAAATACCCCCTATAAAGGAGGTGTAAGGTGCTCCTTCCCTCTGCTAGCCTGCAGGTCACCCTTGGGAAAGGTGTAGCACCTTCTTAGTCCCCTAATCAGGGTCACGTGAAGCCATGGGAGCAGGTGGTGGATGGTTGTTTGAGCAGCTGATGCTGATCACAAATCCTGGTTATGCGACCACTGATGCCAGCCAAACAATCTCTGAAGAGAATCCACAATAGCTGGGGTCACCCATCCCATAAGACCACTTATGTAGAAAAATTTGCAAAGAACGATCATGGTCAAAAACCCATGATCGCCCACGTCATACGACATGACGCATAATGATGATGATAAATAAGGTATGGTGAAATATTTCTAATAATTTCTGTTATTGACTGATGTAAAGTAAAGGATACCCAGTATAGGAACCTTCTTCAGAAAGTTCCAGTTGTGTCAGGTAGCAGAAAGCCTACTGCAGTTAACTGAAACCACTGATTCTTTCCATTCTTCATTTCTTGAGAAAAGCTTGATTAGTTTGGTTTTGAACATGGTCAGACAAGGTGAGCCTGAATACGAATGTAAGTGCTATTGCTAGGTGACCGTTTTCAATGAGCTAGGCCTTCAGTAATTTTATTAAAGGGTAACCTCATGTTTTTGCATACACCTCTCATTAACGTTCCTACCCACTGCTTTGAATGCAAAATTAACTTTAAATAAAACCAAATTTGTGGTCTCATTTACTTTACCTCGAAAAAGAATTCAGACCCCACAACTATTTTCACATTTTACTGCCACAATATATTTTCTAAACTTAAAATATATTAAAGTAGGAATTTTTAGATAATCTACGAAACATTGTGCATCATGTCAAATCAAAATAAAAATTCCAAAACCTGTAAACATTTTACAAATTAAAAACCAAAATTGTGAGGCTGAAAAAGTATTCATCCTCTTTTTAATTACTGTGCTACCTTTCCTCAGTAGCAATATATTACCTTACCAACTCACCCAATTTGTTGATAAAGAAAGTTGGAGGATCGCCTGCTTCCAATGAATTCACAGGGATACTGTTAATACCCCCTCCCGCTGTAAGGTCCAACAGTATGATAGATTTTCTACAGACCAAAACGAAGACAAAAGAGCATTCAAGACAAGTCAGGGAAATGAGAACAGAGAAGCGCAAATCTGGGGAAGGGTACAAGAGCATCTCAAAGCCACTGAACATACTCTGAACTCAGTGCAGTCCATTGTAGAAAAAGTATGAAACCATAGCCACACTGCCTAGGACAGGCTACCCATCTAAACTTAGTCACTGGAGAAGAATAAGAGAGCCAAATTTGTAAGTAAACTGCAAAAGTTAGCAGCTGCACCTGGAGATGAAGTTCATGGCTCCACAAACGCTGCCTTGCACAAAAGGGGTATTTATGGAAGAGCGGCAAGGAAGAATCCCTTGGCTAAAAAAGAAATAATATCCTTGCCCAGAATGTGTAAAACATCACTTAGAAGATGCTGTATAGATACTAAGATTGAGTGTTTGATGGCTCTGGGTCTGTATTCGCTGGAGTTCAGAAGAATGAGAGGTGACCTCATTGAAACCCTTTATTGAGTGGATGTGGAGAGCATGTTTCCTATGGTGGGAGAGTCCAAGACTAGAGACCAGAGGACACAGCCTCAGAATAGAGGGGCATCCTTTTAGAATGGAGATGAGGAGGAATTTCTTCAGCCAGGGAGTGGTGAATCTGTGGAATTCTTTGCCACAGGTAGCTATGGGGGTCAAGTCTTTATGTATATTTAAGGCAGAGGTTGATAGGTTCTTGATTCATCAGGGCATGAGGGATATGGGGACAAGGCAAGAGATTGGAGCTGAGGAAAATGGATCAGCCATGATGAAATGGTGGAGCAGACTCAATGGGCCAAATGGCCTAATTCTGCTCCTATATCTTATGGTCTTATGTGCCAGAAGGTCTTGTGGTCAGATAAGACAAAAATGGAATTGTTTGGCCTCAACTCTAAATGGTACGTGTGGTGTAAATCTAATACTGCACATCAGCCAAGTAGCACCAGCCCTCCTGTAACGTACGGTGTTGGTAGCATCATGCCATGGGGATACTTTTTAGCAGCAGAAACTGGAAATTTGGTCAGGATTGATGCAAAGATGAATGCTGTTAAGTACGCAGAGATCATGGATAAAGAAACCTGTTAGCCTCTGCCAGAAAGCTTAAACTGGGCAGGACGTCTGTCTTTCAGCAGGACCACACCTAGAGTACTCTGCCAGAATGGAGTGGCTTCAAATGAAGAAAATTAATGTCCTTGAGTGGCCCAGTGATAGTCCTGACCTTAACCTGATCAAACATCTCCAGCAAGACCTCAAGGTTGCTGCCCGCTGTCGCTCCCCAACTAATCTGACACAGCTTGAGCAATTTTGTAAGGAGGAATGAGCAAATCTTGCACCATCACAGACTTATCCAGAAACACTGCTGACTGTAATAGCTGCGAGCGGTGGTTCAACTAAGTACTGAGCGAAAATGGATGCTTTTGAATTGCTGACATCTCAGTTTTTGAATTTTTAGTTTTTCATGCCTTACAATTTTCTGGGCTCAACTGTGAAGAAAGGAGCATGTGATTGACAAATAAAATTTCTCAGTTAAATTAATCAAAATCCCTCTTTGTAATACTCATTTACGTGAACAAGAGGTTTTGGGCTGAATACTTTTTTAAGGCACTGTACATTAATTCAAATTTTGGATTTTTAAAAAATATTAGCTTTGGCTTTGTAATTCCATTGTCTAATTGCCATTACTGATGCCAGTTCGAGACCATGAGTTTCCACATTTCATTGGTGAACTGTGTTTTCTCATCCTGGTAAAGGTGGTGTGTGTAGAGCTGTAAGATCTTATTGATCAGTCTCAGCACAGCATTGTACACTAGTTTTTGAGTTTTGTGATTGCCACTTTGCATATGAAGGACATGTTTACCCAAAACTGGCATGTTGAAAGGCATCATCAGCTATTTAGACAATAGGTGTTAGTGACATTTAGTGAATTTAAATCCAACCATTGTGTTTTTGAGGGAACAGATGCACAGAGCATACATGGTTAGTGTTGGCGGCGTGCAGTCCTTTGCCATATGTATATAATGAACTATCATGTGCCGCTAGCATTTGTACTAAACACTTTCAATGCCTTTCTGGATATGATGCTTCACTATTTTGAGTGTTTTAGGCTAGGCATTCAGTAGGGATTTTTCTTTCTCTGCAAGAAGGCTCTGAGAACATGTTGGAGACTGCAGATGCTGAAATCTGGAACAATACACAATTGCTGGAGGAACTGCTGCCAAGCTTTAGAGTTGGTGAATTTTCAGTGATGAACTTGCTTCCATTATCGAAACAAGCCATTCAGTCCACCACTTCTGTGTGGACTGTCATGCCTATTTACATTAAACTCACTTGCCTGCCTGAATTCCATAACTCTCCATTCAAGTACCTGTGCAGTTGCCTCTCAAATATTATTACTGTTCCCTCCACCATCGCCTCCAGATGCTGACTACTATTGGTGTGAAAAAGTATACCTCCTCAGATCCTCTTTTAAAGCTCCTCCGTCCCGCCCTAGTTTTAACCACACGTACCAAGGGCAAACAGACTCTGGTATCAACCCTATCCAACCTCTCGTAAATTTATATTTCTCTATCGTGTCACTCTTGGCCACCTTTGCTTCAGGAAAGACAAACTCAGCCTATCTGATCCCTCCTCATTAGTTAAGCCCTCCAATCCAGGCAACATCCTTGTGAATCTTTTCCAAGCTCTCTCTATTCTAATCGCATCCTTTCTGTAGTGTGGTAACCAGAACTGCTTGCAATGCTCCAATCAGTGTAGCCTAACCAATGCCATGTGCAATTTGACATGACATCCCAAGCCCTATACTCAGTACCTTGACCAATAAAGGCAAGTCTGCCGTCAGTCTTCTCATTACCCATTCTAAAAGTGTTGTCACTTGTTAACATTGTGTTGTCACAAAGTACTTGCACACCAAGGTTTCATTGATCATCAGCACTCCTAGGACCTTTCTGTTCACTGAAATTATCATGTCAAGTTTCAATATTCCAAAATAGATCTGATCACATCTGAGTTTTTTTTATTAATTTTTTTATGCATTTCTACAATACAGCAACAAAAAAACCCATCAACAAAATAGAGATTTATACAGTGCAAAACAAATGTGTCCAATAAATAATTCATAACAATAAGGAAAAAGCACCCAAAATAAAATCATATAAAATTAGTGTCCTCCCCACCCTCCCACTATATACCCCAGGCCTACCATTTCTATGTATAAAACAAAAATTAATCAGAGCATTCAACCCCACAGAGCTGTAAGTATATATAAAAAAAAGAAAATATAATGCCAACTACCAAAACTGTAATGTAATTCACAACAAAAAACCGTAAAACTTACAGGAAAAAAAGCTGAAGGTAAGGGATTGTAGTAGAAAAAAAAAGGATAAACTTAATCTAAAGAGGAGTTATGAAAGTATTCAAGAAAAAGTCCCCACTCCTTATGAAACTTTATGTCCGAATTAAGAAGTGAATAATGAATCTTTTCAAGGTCTAAGCAGGACATAATATCACTAAGCCATTGAGCATGAGTGGGTGGGGCAGCATCTCTCCACCTAAGAAGAAATAACCGTCTAGCCAAGAGAGAGGCAAAAGATAGTGTTTGATGTTTAGTCAGACTCAAGTGCATGTCTACCTCACCCAAGGTGCCAAAAAGAGCAATCAGAAGGTTAGGTTCTAAGTGGGAATTAAGAATATGGGATAGAGTTGAAAAAACTTCTCTCCAGAATTTCTCTAGACTAGGACAGGCCCAGTACATATGAATAAGAGAAGCCTCACCCCCTTTACACATCACAAATGGGAATGATGTCAGGGTAAAACCACAATAATTTAGTTTTAGACATATGAGCCCTGTGTACAACCTTAAACTTCAAAAGGCAGTGGCGAGCACATGAAGAGGCTGAGTTAACTGACTTAAGAATTGAATCCCAAACCGCATCAGATAAGGAAATATTTAAATCATGCTCCCAGGCAGCTCTAATTTTACTGAAGGGGGCGTGCCTCAAGATCACTAACTTATCCCGAACAGCAGATATTAAACCTTTACCCAATGGATTAATACAAAGAAACAGGTCCACAATGTTTTTCTCAGGCATCTCGGGAAAGTTTGATATTAAAGGGTTAATAAAATGTCTAATTTGAAAGTATCTAAAGAAATGAGTATTAGGTAGGTTAAACTTTACAGACAGTTGTTGAAAAGTTGCAAAACGATTACCTATGAAGAGATCTTCAAAGCGCCTAATACCCTTTCTATACCAATCGTAAAGTGTTGAATCCTGCATAGAAGGTAGGAAAAGATGATTGTGTAGAATGGGGCTAGAGAGAGAAAAACCATGAAGACCATTAAAGTTTCTAAACTGAGCCCATATTCTTAACGTATGTCTAATAGGAGGATTAACAATAAGTCTAGACAAATGACAAGGAAGTGTGGAACTGAGAAGTGCAGAAATGGAAAGATCCTTAGTAGAGTTCAACTCCATTGCCACCCATTTTGGGCAGTCAGACTTACTATGGAGGAAAGACCAAAAAATAAGACAGCGAATATTGGCTGCCCAATAATATAAACGAAAATTAGGCAGGGCCATACCATCTTCCTTTTTAGATTTTTGAAGGTGAGCTTTATTAAGTCTGGAGTGTTTGCCCTTCCATAGATAGGACGAAATAATAGAATCTAACGCATCAAAAAAAGCTTTAGAAATAAAAATTGTTAAAGTTAGAAATAAATACAAAAATTTAGGAAGGATATACATTTTAATAACATTAATTGACCTACCAGAGACATGGACAAGGGTGACCACTGTATCAGATTCTGTTTTGTAGAATTTAGAAGATTGGCAAAATTTTCTTGAAAAAGATTCTTGTTACTGTAATACCAAGGTAAGTGAATTGATTATTAACTACTTTAAAAGGGAGGTCATGAAATACTAATGTTTGTGCTTCTGTATTGATTGGAAAGAGTTCGTTCTTGTGTAAATTAAATTTATAACTGGAAAGCTGACTGAATTTATTAAGAAGTGAAAACATTGGGGGTAAGGAGGGAGTCGGTTTTGATATAAAAAGTAAAAGATCATCGGCATAAAGGGAAACTTTATGCTCAACACCTCCCCTCCAAGTCCCCATCAATTCAGCACAGCTACGAAAGGCAATTGACAGTGGCTCCATAGCCAATTCAAAAAGTAAGGGACTTAAAGGGCATCCTTGACGGGTGCCATGTTTAAGGCTAAGAGACTGGGATAGGTGAGAGTTGGTTAAAACAGAAGTCGTGGGACATGAATATAACAATTTAATCCATGTAATAAAACCTTGTCCAAAATCAAATTTTTCTAAAACTGCAAAAAGGTAATTCCATTCCACAGGATCAAATGCTTTCTCCGCATCAAGAGAAATAACACATTCAGGAGTCCCAATTGAGGGTGAATATAAGATATTAAATAAGCACCGTATATTAAAAAGGGAAGGCGATTTTTAATAAAACCAGTTTGATCTTCAGAAATAATAGAAGATACAATGTTCTCTAATCTATGACATCTGAGTTAAATTCAATCCGCCATTTCCTTGCCTGCTTTTCTTGTCGATCTAGATCCTGTTGTAACCCTAAACAGCCGCCTTCATTGTCCAAATATACCACCAATTTAGGTGTCATCTGCAAACCTACCAATGATATCACCTACATCAAACCGTTCTAGTGTTTTCCGATGGGGAATGGAAATGGCAGGTACCTATAACAGAGGCTCTCAGAGGCTTTGGTGTTATACCGCAGGTGCTCTTCAGCTCCTGTCAGTTGGGCATTATCAATCCATTGAGCAACACACACAAAATGCTAGCGGAATTCAGCAGGCCAGGCAGCATCAATGGAAAAGAGCGCAGTCGATGTTTCAGGCTGAGACCATTCATCAGTTCTGTGTGTGTGTTGCTTGAATTATCGCCACCTGCAGATTTTCTCTTGTTTTTAATCCACTGAGAAAGTGCTGGTGGAGGAGAACCACCATTTAGAATCTCCTTGAGCCCGTAAACATTGATTTTCTTTTGGCAGTGTTTCTGTTAGTTATTACTTTGGGTTCAAGCTGATTGCGGAAAGAGAGCAGCTTTGGTGATTTTTAGTGAAGCTACTTTGGTCCAACTTTGATTCCAGGTATAATTCTTTTCCATCATGTAATTCATTTCATTATGTAAAACAAAATTAAGTTTGTGGTATAAACATTATTTGTTCCATTTTACAGTGATGGAATTTCAGCCATCTAAACGTGATCTAATGGATAATTGTTTTATTTCGTTTCTTTCAGGCTCTGTACCACTCATTCAAGTTGCTCTGCCAGATGCGCACCATTGAAACTGTGGATATCTTTGCCGGCATTGCTCAGTTTTTTGTGGTGGGCGTTGGTGGTATTCTAGTTGGAATTATTTATGGATTTGTCGCAGCTTTCACCACTCGCTTTACAGAAAATGTTCGCATTATTGAGCCGCTGTTTGTCTTCTTGTACAGTTACCTCTGCTACCTGACGGCAGAAATGTTCCGCATGTCTGGCATCATGGCGTGAGTATCTGATAATCTGCCTTCTGTTATTCGAAGATTACTTTATCTTCAAAGTCAAGTAATTAAGGTTGAGAGTGGGCAGAAAAATAAATCACATAAAATGTTATCTGGGTTGGAGGGCTTGAGTTTGAAGGAGAGATTGGATAGGCAGGAAGTATTTCTCCTGGAAGGAAGGAGGCTGTGGGGTGCACTTTAGTGATTTATAAAACTGTGAGAGGCATAGACAGTCAGCCCAAAACATTGACTGCTTATTCTTCTCCATAAACACTGCCTGACCTGCTGAGTTCCTCCAGCATTTTGTGTGTGTGTGGCATATCCTTTCCAAAGCAAGGGAAGTGTAAATCTTAGGTTCAACGTGAAATGAAAACTTTTACAGTAAAAGGGATCTGAAGGTAATTTTTTCTATACAAAGGGTTGTAGGTATATAGAATGAGCTGGAAGAGGAAGGTACAACTGCCACATTTAAAAGGCATTTGTAAAGGTACAGAAAGTACATTTAAAAAGAAAGGATCGGGGGATGTAGACTAATCGGGAACAATGGTATTAGCATAGATGAACATTTTGTTCATTGAGGACAAGGTGAGCCCAAGACACTGTTGCAGTCCTGTGTAAGTCCGAAGAATCTTTTCTGCATCTTATTTTATTCAATTGAGTATGTTGTTTATACTTATTTATTGCAGCATTCTAAAGGTCTTTAGTATTTAAATTGCTTCACTTTCATTCCACTCTGCCTTATCTTAAATAGCAAAGCCATGCAATGAAACTTTGACAGCCAGTTGGCAGTATTTCTTTGGTTTAGTTGTCCCCTTAACCATTAATGTTCTGTGCATTTTGAAGGCAATTAGGATTGTTAGTAAAAATATTTTTGACAAAGCATATTAGGAGAAAATATCACCTTTTACTATCACCTTTCACAATCGATCTCAAACTGCTATATAGACAGTTAATGAATGGTTGCTGGTGATGCAGAGGTCATGCAGTACAATTGTATACAGCAAGCTTCTTACAATTTTTTGAGGAAATTACCAGTAGGCTAGACAAGGGAGATGCAGTGGATGTTGTATATTTGGATTTTCAGAAGGCCTTTGACAAGGTGCCACACATGAGGCTACTTAACAAGATAAGAGCCCATGGAATTACGGGAAAGTTACATACGTGGATAGAGCGTTGGCTGATTGGCAGGAAACAGAGAGTGGGAATAAAGGGATCCTATTCTGGTTGGCTGCCGGTTACCAGTGGTTTTCCACAGGGATCAGTGTTGGGGCCGCATCTTTTTAAATTGTACATCAACGATTTAGATTATGGAATAGATGGCTTTGTGGCTAAGTTTGCTGACGATACGAAGATAGGTGGAGGGGCCGGTAATGCTGAGGAAACGAAGAGTCTGCAGAGAGACTTGGATAGATTGGAAGAATGGGCAGAGAAGTGGCAAATGAAGTACAATGTTGGAAAGTGTATGGTTATGCACTTTGGCAGAAAAAATAAACGGGCAGACTATTATTTAAATGGGGAAAGAATTCAAAGTTCTGAGATGCAACGGGACTTGGGAGTCCACGTACAGGATACCCTTAAAGTTGACCTCCAGGTTGAGTCAGTAGTGAAGAAGGTGAATGCAATGTTGGCATTCATTTCTAGAGGAATAGAGTATAGGAGCAGGGATGTGATGTTGAGGCTCTATAAGGCGCTGGTGAGACCTCACTTGGAGTACTGTGGGCAGTTTTGGTCTCCTTATTTAAGAAAGGATGTGCTGACGTTGGAGAGGGTATAGAAAAGATTCACTAGAATGATTCCGGGAATGAGAGGGTTAACATATGAGGAACGTTTGTCCGCTCTTGGACTGTATTCCTTGGAGTTTAGAAGAATGAGGGGAGACCTCATAGAAACATTTCGAATGTTAAAAGGCATGGACAGAGTGGATGTGGCAAAGTTGTTTCCCATGATGGGGGAGCCTAGTACCAGAGGGCATGACTTAAGGATTGAAGGGCGCCCTTTCAGAACAGAAATGCGAAGAAATTTTTTTTAGTCAGAGGGTGGTGAATCTATGGAATTTGTTGCCACAGGCAGCAATGGAGGCCAAGTCGTTGGGTGTATTTAAGGCAGAGATTGATAGGCATCTGAGTAGCCAGGGCATCAAAGGTTATGGTGAGAAGGCAGGGGAGTGGGACTAAATAGGAGAAAATGGATCAGCTCATGATAAAATGGCGGCGCAGACTCGATGGGCCGAATGGCCTACTTCTCCTTTGTCTTATAGTCTTATGCTCTTCTTCAAACAGTACGATAGTTCTTTTTCAGGGGTGATTGAATAGCTGATAGGTTAAGCTCTTTCATGGAAAGATATGGGTTTGTGTTATGTTTTTGGGCTAGAAATTAATTTCCTGTTGTCCATAAACAGGGGTAGAAAATCTAGATCTTACGGCTGCACTGCTCCTGGTGGGTGGCATAACTGAACCCGCACTTCATCCGAACTTGAAAACTTTGTTTCATTTGTGTACAAATATATGAACAATTGTTCCACAAGGCCCAATTATATCTCTGTGAGAGCTCACAGTAATAAAATCCGTGTATGGTTTCCTTTTCTGCAAGCACTGTTTGGTGAATGCATTTTCAGAAACACAATCTGCCTCCGCAAGCAGTGAGAGTTTAAAGCTGTTCACGGTGTAGTGTTACTTTTGGGGAGATGCTTTGTGTTTTGGGTTGTATGGGATCAAACAAGTAGGAGAAGGGAGTCTGGTGAAGACGCTGTTTTTCTGAAAAGGGACAATAGGCTTTAGCTGAATAATTTGCAATATTTAAAATCTGATCTTTTAAGAATAAATCGTGTGCAGTGTGTCTAGTTATCGTAATCCAGTAAAATGAATCTTTAGGACAAAGCAGTGACAGTGCAGTCTTTTAGCTTTTAGTTATTCTGCATTTCAGTTGCACAGGCACATAATTCTCATTTTCATGGTTTCATTGCAGCTGTGGCTTACTACTACTGCTTTAATAGATGGGGAAACACTTTGTTCAATTAGATGCAGTTGAAACAGGACTCCATCCATTACTTCATTCTCAAAATTAGCTTCACCATATTATCCAAGTCTATAAATTCTATGGCATATGATTTCCAACTTTATTCAATATAAATGCTTGAGATTAAAAATAAAGCAGATGTAGGAGTAGGTTGTTGGCCCTTCAAGCCTGCCCTATCATTCACTGTAGCTGATTTTCTACTTCAGCACCATCTCTGCATTTCCTTGATTTCCTTGACATCATGATTGGTTTTCAAGTAACAATACTTGAGCCTCAATAGAACTCTAGGGTAGAGAATTATGAAGACTCACCATCCTCTAAGTTGCTTCTTTTCCCTCTTCTGTCTCAAACTGTTTGCATCTTATTTGGAGACTGCCATCAATGACCATAGGCTCCTCAGCTGGAGGAAGCATTCACTCTGCATCCAAGTTTCAATGTGATCTCATCTTTTCCAATTTGGTTTTGAAATGCTCTAAGATATAGTCAATGAAAATTAAAAAAAAACACACAACTACTGGAAGTCTGAACTAAAACTAGAAAATTGGAGAAAATTCGATGGATCAGGCATCTGTTCTCAGAAAGAGATTTTACATTCTAAAACATCTGAAATAACCTCCTTCTTCAAAGAACAGTGTTTCCCTCCCCCTACCATTTGTACTCCCCTCACCCACATCACCTCCATTTCCCAGACATCTGCTCTCACCCCATCTTTCTACCACCATGATAGGGAGAGAAGTCTCCTTTTCCTTACCTACCACCCGACAAGTCTCTGCATCCAGCATGTCATTCTCCATAGCATACGCCTTCTTCTATGGAATCCAACCACTAAGCATATCCTTCCCTCCCTGCCACTGTCCACTTTCCAAAGGGATTATTCTCTGTGACTCCCTTGTCCATTCATCCGTCCACACTGATTACCCTCCTGGCAATTTTGCCTGCACGGAGTTCCCTTAAATAAACCCAAAGACCTGGCTTCCAGAGAAGCCTGTGGCAACAAATTCCACAGATTCACCACCCTTTGGCTAAAGAAATTCCTCCTCATCTCCATTGCAAATGGATATCACCCTATTCTGAGGCTGTGCCCTCTGGTGCTAGACCGGCTCACTATAGGAAACATTCTCTCTACATTCATTTTATCTAGGCCTTTCAACGTTCATTAGGTTTCAATGAGATCCCCCCTCATTCTTATTTAAATTCCAGTGAGTACAGGCCCAGAGCAATCAAAAGCTCTTCTTTTGATAACCCTTTTATTTCCAGAATCATTCTTATGAACCTCCTCTAAACCCTCTCCAATGTCAGCACAGCCTTATTTAGATAAAGGACCCGAAACTATTCAAAATACTCCAAGTGAGGCCTCACCAGTGCTTTATAAAGCCTCAGCTTTACATCCTGGCTTTTATATTCTAGTCCTCTCAAAATGAATGCTAACATTGCATTTGCCTTCCTCACCACAGACTCAACCTGCAAATTAACCTTCGGGGAATCTTGCACAAGGATTCCCAAGTCTCCCTGCACCTTGGAGTTTTGATTTTACTTCCTGTTTTGAAAATAGTCTACACATTTATTTGTCAGGCAAGATTTCCCCTTGAGGAAACCATGCTAAATTTGGCATGTGCTTCCAAGTAGCCTTAGACCTCATCCTTAACCATTGACTCCAACATCTTTCCAACCACTGAGGTCAGGTTAACTAGCCTATAATTTCCCTTCTTATGCTTTCCTCCCTTCCTGAAGTGTGGAGAGACAGTTGCATTCTTCCAGTCATCTGGAACTATGCTAGAATCTAGTGATTCTTGAAAAATCATTGCTAATGCCTCCACAATCTCAACTACCTCTTTTAGAGCCTGGGTGTTGTCTGTCTGGTCCAGTTGACTTATCTACCTTCAGAATTTTCAGTTTCAAAAGCACCTTCTCTCTATTTATAGCAACTACACTGACTTCTGCCCGACACTCGAACTTTCAGCTTACTGCTAGTGTCTTCCACCATGAAGACCGATGAAAAGTGCTTATTCAGTTCATTCACCATTTCCTTGTCCTCCATTACTACCTCACTAGCATCATTTCCCAGTGGTTCAATATCTACTGTTGTCACTTTTTTATTTTTTATAAATGTGAAAATTCTTTTGGTATTCTTTTTGATATTATTGGCTAGCTACCCTCATATTTCCTCTTTCCCTCCTTATGGCTTTTTCGGTTGCCTCCTCATGGAGCTTCCCAACCCTCTAACTTCCCACTAATGTTTGCTCTATTATTTCCCCTTTCTTTTGCTTTCAAATCTGGTTCATTACAGAACACCCAATCCTGTATAGCCCTTCCCCCAGTGGGCTCGATCACAAGCTGCTTTAAGTTCTTCCAGGTGAGGCAACACTTTATCTGTAAGTTTATCCAATGTTGCCGGTATGGCCTCCCCTACATTAGTGAGGCCCAACGTTGATTGAGGGACTGCTTCGTTGAGCACCTTCCCTCCATCTGCTACAACAGGAGGGATTTCCCGGTAGCCAACTATTTTAATTGTATTTTCCGTTCCCACTCTGACATGTTGGACCATGGCCTCCTCTTCTGACATGATGAGACCACTCTCAGTTTGGGGATGCAACACCTCATATTCTGCCCTGGTAGCCTCCAAATGGATGGCATGAACATCCATTGCTTTAACTGACGGTAATTTCTCCCGCTTCCATTTCTGTCATTTTTTAATTGCACCTCCTGAATCCCCTTTTATCCCTTCTTCTCTCATCATCTGCCTTTCACCACCCTTCGGTATCCCTCCTCCCTCCCTTTATCCTATCAGATCCTTTATCCATTAACCTTTTCCATTTAAGTTTCTCACCATTCCCCTTCCTCCAGCACCTAAAACCTGCCAGCTTGTACTCCTTCCTTTCCTCCCTCCTTTTTATTCTGCTCCACCCCCTTTATTTCCAGTCCTGATGGAGGGTCTCAGCCTGAAATTCAACTATTTATGTGGGAGAGATTTCAGCCCACCAATCAGAGATCCTTCTGGCCAAGTAGGATGCATTGGCATACTCCAGCAACCTAAGGATGTGAAGGTTGGTAGGTTAATTAACTATAACTACCTTCGGTGTGTGGGTGAGTGGCGAAAACTGGCTGGTGCTGATGAGAATGTGGAAAGAATTAAGTGGAATTATTGTAAACGGGTAATTGATCAGTAGGGATAATTATTTGGAGAGTGAATAGCGTTGGATAGTTTAATTGTGGATTAACTAAATGGGAACCAGTCTTCAGGAAATAAAACCTGTACACAATTTAACTCCCGACTGATATTTTATGGCTAATGAAGCCAATCCCTGGGCATAGGACATTCTCTGTCCTATTGAAAACACAACACATGGATGTTCCTGCTATTAGAACATTGTTAAAGGTGTATCTCTGCCATTTAATGCACAGTTACAGTTCAGGACAGGTTTGGTTTGTCTTCTGGTTAGTTGTATATTCATGGAGCCATCCTTCTACTGTGTAATGAAAGGGATGTATTTAGGCTGACTACAGTTTATACGTTTGTACTTATGAATCTTTTGGGACACCAAAGGGGTTCTGCTAGTTGGGATTTCCTACCATTGTGGATATGTAATTCTGTAAATCTACCTGACTATATTTAAAATGTTAATTGTAAATTGGGGGATCACTTCATTGAGCATCTCCATTCTAATATGTTCTCCTCTTATGCCAGGATGAGGCCACGCTCAGGATGGAGGAACAACACCTTATACTCCATCTGGGTAGCTTCTGGCAAAAAAAAATCCCTACCCCTCTCCTCTTCTATTCCCCACTCTGGTCCCTTACCTCTTCTCACCAGCCTATCACCTCCCCCTGGGTTCCCTCCTTCCCTTTCTCCTATGGTACTCTCTCCTCTCCTATCAGATTCCTTCCTCTCCAGCCTTTAATCTTCCTCCCAACTTTGCTTCACCTTCTAGCTATCCTCCTTCCACTTCCCCCACCTTTTTATTCTGACATCTTCCCCCTTCCTTTCCAGTCCTGAAGGATCTCAGCTCGAAATGTCGACTGTTCGTTCATTTCCATAGATTCTGCCTGGCCTGCTGAGTTCCTCCAGCATTTTGTGTGTGTTGCTTTGGATTTCCAACATCTGCAGAATTTCTCGTTCAGAATGTTAAAGTTAAATAAATGATCATAGCAATTGAAACTGTAGTTAATAATTTACTGTAATCTTTGTGTTGAAGAGGTATCAAGCAGTGTGTCAGGAGATAAGACTCTCTCTTTTGGAAGTTCGCTATGGCACTGATTGAGACAACTCCTAAAGAATGTAATAGTGGGCATCAACTTGGAAGCTAAGGCCTGCTTCAGCAGTCGGGGAATGTGTGTGGGTATTAGCAAAATGCACAATAGCTCTGTGAATGCTAATTTGACACAACTGTAAATGTTTTAGCAGTTTCTGTATTGAAGTGCTTTATCATGCAGCACAGCATAGCAATTTGCAGAATGCACAATGGACATTATTGGTCTCTGGCCCTCTCCTGTTTTGTTTCAATACTGGCAGAGGTCTGAGAAACAATATCCCTCCAACTGTTGTGACTAAATCAGGTTACTTTTCTATAGACTGGTTCTATAGACTGTTCTATAGACAGGTATATGGAGGAATTTAAGTTGGGGGGTTATATGTGAGGCAGGGTTTGAGGGTCGGCACAACATTGTGGGCCGAAGGGCCTGTAATGTGCTGTACAATTCTATGTTCTATGTAATTTTCCACTTATCTCACTTGTGGTTTGTTTAACCTTGTGCTGGATTTGCCTTTTTAAAAATTGTTGAAGGCAAGTTAATCCATATTAAATAGGACCTAATTTGAGTTTATGATTCACCAGAGTTTTTCCTGCTGTGACAGCTGAGCATTTAAAAGGATTGGAGAATTACAAAATGTTTTCCACTACATTTGGTGCAATTGAATATGCAGAGCTCTTTTTGTGATTTCCTACTTTGGCAAGGCACCTTCTTTAGACAAGTCTTCTGTATCTGCTGCCTATAGACTAGCCATATACTAAGCACATGAACATATGCCCAATATGATTGTGATCCAGGGAGTAAGCAGCCTAGAAGCCAGGGTGGTTGAACTTGCTGAGGTGGCAACTTCTAACTATGTAGGGTTTTTTTTATGTAAAGCGGAAGCAAGCAAAGAATTGCTTTGAAGTTGGTCATGAATGGGATGCTTAATTACTTATTTCAAATTATCATATTTATAAACCAGAAGCTGAATAATGTAATAGTTTCTAAGGATGATATGGGTATTTGGGCTTCTGGTGAATAGGAATTTGAGGTTCAGGCCAAGAGTCTATCAGTTGTGTTCTTTGATGGCAGAGTAGCATTGAAGGGTAACATAGGTCTGCCCCTAATTCTGCTTTTCTGTTCTTGTGCTTTTACTATAATTCAATTGTTTGAGGTGAATGTCCACTTTTTGAATTTGCTTTGCTTTCCCTGATACTTATCGCATGGACCTTTGAAGTGCATCTGGGAGTGTGTCTAATCTTGGTCCAAATGCTCGGTCTGATCAGTCACTGCAATGCTGCCTTGTGTCATAAAATTTTCTTGTAATGAGTTGGAAGACACAATTAAAACAACCAGAGAGCTTGAAGAATTGATGATTGATGATTGGAACCTATCTCATGCAATTCTTTATCTGTACTCATGTTTAATATTGGAGCAGTGTTTTGACTCTGACAGTATTTGATCTAAGATTTGTCTCTACATCTAGGTTATCAGCTGGGGCAGTCTTGTATGCAGCTCGTTGTATTATGCTAACTGTTTTGTGTCACATGATCTGAATTCTATTAAAAATAAAACAAATGGAATATGGAATCTGGTTTAAGATGGCGCTAGTGAAGCACCGTGGTGACTTACTGACAGCGAATGAAGCTATTAACTACGTATTAATCACACTTTCTCTGGTAAACGATCACTGCAATCAGAAGCCTGTAACTTCCCTTGTGGAGTTGGGCTTTTGAACCACCTGTATGACCTGGCATTTTTGCAGTGTGAACCGAAGTCTCAACAGAGCAGGATGGTTGCAATGTGGCGGGTACAGGCTGAATTGAGACGATGGAGCCCGGGCCCAAGAACGAGGAATGAGCCAGTCCTTTGCTGGAGTGGACTTAGAGGCAATTCAAAGCAGCAGACCTGAGGCAAGACAGAGCCAATGCAGTGGGGCCTGTGCCTGAGAGTGAAGAATTAATTGAATTTTTTTGAATTGAATTGAATGATCTTTAATGTCATTATACATAGGCACAATGAAACTCTGTTTGGCTTCCTCTCAGGCAATTAAATAAAGCAGCAGATAAAAACAAGACAGTAATAGAAAAACAGTATTAAATAGATAAGCAACAGAAAATAAGTCGCAGCAGCACCCGAATATCACAGTAATGCACAAAGTGCCGTTAGTGCAAGTATTTGAGTCCTTGTGCGTGCTCACAGTTTCAGTCATTGTTCTGTGGGAGTGGTGTGAGGGAGGCCACAGCTCTGGGATAGAAGCTGTTCCTCAGTCTATTTGTTCTGGCTTTTAGTGTCCTGAACCTTTTGCTGGATGGCAGCGGGTCAAACAGGGAGTGGCCAGGGTGTGTGGAGTCTCGGGTTATGCTGATTGTTTTCCTCCTGAGTCTGCTGGAATAGATGGTGTCCAGTCCTGGGAGCTCCATCCTGACAATTCGCTGGGCCGCCTTTACCACGCGATGCAGGTCTTGTCGCTCAGCGGCTGTGCAGCTGGCATACCACACTGTGGCGCTGTTGGTCAGGATGGTTTCAATTGTGCTTCTGTAGAAGTTAAGCAACAGCTTTTGTGAGAGTTTGGTCTGCTTCAGCTTTTTGAGGAAGAAAAGTCTTTATTGTGCCTTTTTTACATGCAGCGAAGTGTTGGTGGTGCATGTCAGCTGTTTTGACAACATAACTCCAAGGAACTTGAAGTTTTCCACACTTTCCACTACCTCTCCATGTATATGGAGGGGGGGGAATGTACTCTGTCCTTTGATCTCCTGAAGTCAGTGATCATCTCTTTTGTTTGGCTGATTTAAGCCCTGCGTCAGATTGTAAAGATCAAGTAGAGGCTGGATTAAGTCGCGATGCCCAGGTCCAAGAGCAGGGATCGACCCAAGGTTTGGCAGATTTAAGCACCGGGCCATATTGAAAATGTCAGGGTGTTGGGATCAGAGGGAGGGGATGGGCTGGTGCTCAGTTGGCTGCTCACGAGCTTTACTCATTTCTGCGCTGAACTGAGGCTGAGGCTGAGGCCTGCAACTAACAGGCTCCTGAATCAGCTGATGACTTGCTTCATGGTTTCAGTTCTGAATGTTATTTGCATACGTTTGTGTTTGCACAATTTGTTATTTTTCTGCACATTGGGACTGTGATGGTCTTTTTTTATGGGGTCTTTTGGGTTTCTTTGTTTTGTAGCTGTCTGTATGGAAACAAATATATGCTTTGATAATAAACGTACTTTGAAATTGGAACTTAATGGATGCTTTGTAAAGTGGCCAGTCTCCTTTCTGGGTTCTTCAATGTGCATGCAATGTAATGTATAAAGTGTAGTGACATACAATGGCATTAATTTAGGTGCCATTTCTAGTCTTGTTATTTGCTTTGGGATGCCCTATCATACATGCAGGTCACTCTTGAAGGCAAATACTCCTGATGTATCTGTGAGACTTGCTTTTGCATGTCTTAAAGTTGTCCTTACCAAGCAGGTTCCAGGCCAGCACTGGGAATCTTTTTCTGCTAGGCCTCTAAGAAATTGGAATTCAATGATATTTATTTCCTTACTCTGATATTTTTCCATGTGATTAACCCAAGCACTACAACAAGCAGGGTCTTTGCTGACTACCACACCTCTAACTGTGCCTCTTTATTGGTGCTTTAAATATTTCATACCTTGTTTCAACATTCTTCCCCTTCCAAGTTAAGTTGGTACATTTCCTCCAAGGTTTCAGTTTTACCCCTTGTTCCTCTGGCCAACGAATCCAGCCTTCATTGCCTGAAGCTTCTGTAAATTTTAGGCCAGTGGTCTTGGATGACTGCTGATATCCAGTACTCCTGCTTTCTCAGCCTTACTACCTTGAAATTCATTCAACATCTTGACTGCTTGCATACCCCAACTCGAATTTAACCATGACCTTGGTCAATTGTCGCTGCCACCAATTTAAAATAAACTTTTCTCATTGTGCCTCATCCTAAAACTCTACAGTCTCAGTTTCCTTTCCCAGTCACTGTCCTGGGCACTGAGCTGAACTTTCATTCCCAGGTTTTTTCCATTACTAAAACCAATCCTTCCCATTGTCAAAACTGCTTTCACAACTATATTTTATTTCTGAAAGCTCATGTAAATTCCAATATTTACTTAATTCATTCTGTGCTTTGGCCTACCTCCCACGGAATCTAATTCGCTACTTGCATATGCTCTTTCAAATTAATTCCTGCAGCAAGATTGAAATCAATTGGGATAAGCAGGTGTTCAGTGCCATCCTCCTGCACTTGACCGGTCTTCTGCTCCTCCTCCTCCTTCTTTTCTCCCTCTCTCCCTCTCTCCCTCTCTCCCTCTCTCCCTCTCTCCCTCTCTCCCTCTCTCCCTCTGTCCCTCTGTCCCTCTGTCCCTCTGTCCCTCTGTCCCTCTCTCCCTCTGTCCCTCTGTCCCTCTGTCCCTCTGGCTGAAGGAAGGTGCAGGAGTATTGGGTCCTTGGCATGGTTTAATCAGCACAGTTTGTGGATTGGACTTGTTTTTAGAGGAACCTGTTGTTCATGTTATATCTATTTCTGGTTTCTAGTTACACCTTTTCTTTTATTGCTATTTTGCACAATTTTGATCAGGGCAGATGGGTTCTGCAGCCTGCAGTTAATGAATAACACAGCACCACATTGAAGAGAACTGAACTAACTGAACATTCCTCGAGGCTGGGTGGCACTCCAACCAAAAGTCATGGGTTAAGGGTGAAAGGTGAACCATTTAAGGGGAACATGAAGAGAAACTACTTCACTCAGAGGATGGTGAGAATGTGGAACGAGATGCCAGCGCCAGTGGTACATGTGAGCTCTATTTCAACATTCGAGAAGTTTAGATAGGTACATGGATGGGAGGGCTATGGAGGGGTATAGTCCAGGTGCAGGCAGCAGGCAGTTTATATGGTTCAGCATGTACTAAATGGGAAAAAGGGCCTGTTTCTGTGCTGTACTTTTCTATGACTCTATCTTCCAGAACTATCTGTTTCTCTGACTTCGACCTATGAGGTACTTTCTCTTGATGTTTTCCCTACCTTTTGATTGGAGCCTGGGCTCCCACACTTCATCTTATATCTTGCATTATCTGACATACTTTCAAAACTATTTCTAGGTAACACTGAGTTCAGTGTTCTGGAGTGTCGCCCATCTGTGAATCACCTTTAGGACTTTCCAGTATGTTAAAATTATCATGATTCATAAACACTCCTGATTACTGTATTACCTGCCAGAGACTTGATGGGGGGGGGGGGCGGGGGGCGGGGGGGGGGAGGGATGAAAGTCATGTATTCAGATTAAATGCTTGTCAAAGAAATTTTGTTGTGAGTATTTTTTTCCTTGTGGAAATCGGGCTTAAAATGGCAAAGGAGTAATGTGACTAAGTAGTAAAATTGAAATGGGTGAAAGCTAGTTTATTTTTGCTTTAAAATTTCTTATATATGTTCAGTTTTATAATTCCTACCTTGTAAACTATTGTTGCCAGTTCAGTGACTTGAAATATAAATCAGATTGTTTGAAACTTTTTGTTGCTGAGAGGCCTGTTGTAGTTTTAAAAGATAAAAGGTTTCCTTGTGAAATAAGCTTTTATTGTGAAGGAACTGAGAGTCTGGAGCCTCTCTATTAACTTCTCAGAAATTCAATTCGCTTAAAAGCTAGGTTATGTTTATTTCTGTTGAAGTAAGACCGCGTAGCTTCATCTTTCCCCAATATTTAACCACTTCCTTCTCTCTCTGGCAGATATATATTTTTAAAATAAAGGGAAGTTCACTGGTTAGATATGGGTGCATTCCTGAATTTTTTTTTGTTAAAGAGGAAACTGTAACCTGCAAAACACACAAGAATTGGATCCTATATTTTGACAACATTACACTAATAAAGTAGCTTAAGAACTGTAACTTGTGTGACAAGGAGTTTAACAGTGAGGATGAAGTGCTGCCTGATGTATAGTCATTAAATGATGTAGCACAGAAATGGGCCCTTTGGCCTGGCCAGTCTGTATTGATAACCATTTACAGTACACCAATGTGACAGGACACCTGTTTTTAAACTTTCTCCCCACACTCTCATCATCTTGCCCGCCCCACCCCTTCATATTCTACCATTTGCCTACATACCAGCAGCATTTATAGTTTATTCCAGGTAGACGTGTGGCAAAATGTTCACTTGTGGCTCAGCGAAGAATTTTGGAAACCTAGAAATTTTTGAATGTTGCATTTGAAATCTGTATTCTGGTTTCTTACTTCTTCCTTTCCAATCCTAATGAAGGGTCTCGGCCCGAAATATTGACTCTTTATTCATTTTGAGTGTGTTTTACCTATTAACCTATTGCTAACCTATTGCTAACCTATTGCTGTGCCTGTGTGGCTTGCAGAGTAAAGACCACTTATTACATACTAGGTTTGTAAACAGTCAACTATTAGCCTATTGCCACAAAAATAGGAACAGCACTGACACACAAGCCTGGATATTTACAAAGTCAGATGTCTGTTGTTCAAAATTAAAGCCTAGTTCTTCTGGATTTCTTCGCAGCAAAGTCCTTATCAGATCACTAAAATCCAGTTTCTGAACGAGATCAGTTTCAAGTGACATCAGAGTAAGATGATTCAGCCTGTCCTGTCCCATTGTGGATCTGAGCCTATGTAGTTGCCGTTATCAGGCCTGCCAAATATGTCACTGGAGCCTCAGATAGCCAGTCCCCTCTTGACCAAAAACTTCACAACCACCAACGCTCTTCTCAATACGTCAGTCCAGTAGACACACTCTGACTCGAACTGTCTTTGCAGTTCTGTGTCTATTCTTCTGCTGTCAGAGGCTAGTGTAACGTAGGTCAGTATCGTTTTGAGGAAGAACTTCTTCACGCAGAGAGTGGTGAATCTGTGGAATTCTCTGCCACAGGAAATAGTTGAGGCCAGTTCATTGGCTATATTTAAGAGGGAGTTAGATATGGCCCTTGTGGCTAAAGGGATCAGGGGGGTATGGAGGGAAGGCTGGTACAGGGTTCTGAGTTGGATGATCAGCCATGATCGTACTGAATGGCGGTGCAGGCTCGAAGGGCTGAATGGCCTACTCCTGCACCTATTTTCTATGTTTCTATGTTTTCCTGCTGTGTTTGCTATTTTCATCCTCTCTTATGCGCACAGCGGCATGTTTCCAGTCACTAAAGCCAGTTTCGAAGATGGACTGACAGTTACCATCACTGAAGATGTGGCATGGAAAACAAAACACACAGCCGGTGGAAGGGGAATATAAGAGCCATTGCCTTGATGTGTACTCACCATTTACCAGCTTGTGTTTGAAGTGAAATTTGGAGAAAAAACGTCTCTGCTGTTTGTATACTCGTCCCAAAGCTTTGATATCCACATCCTTATTCTGGCAAGACTCCAGCCCTTTCTTAGCCCAGTACGCTCGGACTGAATCATCTAACGTTTCCTTTCCCCGGCGAGCAGGATCAGTGCTGTAAGGATCCTCAGTAGTGGTAACGTTAACATTAATGGCGGCCCGACTTGGTTGTTTGGAGGCCTCTGTGGTCGGCAATCCTAAAATCATGCTCTCTGCCTCTTCAACATTAGCTGCTGACTGTGGCAAGGACGGTGGTCCTGTGCTACTGCTGGTGCTAGCGCTAGCTGTTGAACAAGTCTCCATTTGTCCACCGGTCTCAGACTGTAACAAGAGCGATGGTACTGCTGCATCATTGAGAGCAGGTTTAAAAAATTCTGTCAATTTCAATGTCTTTTTTAATGCTTCTCTCTCACGGTCCTCTTTTTCTTCTTTATTTTTTCTTTTCTCATATTTTACTTCGCAGCCGTGATGATAGCTACCTATTTTGGGGCCCCTCTGCAGCTCTGGCCCCTGGGCTGCAGCCCAGCCTAGCCCTGCCTAAAGTCCGGCCCTGACAACAATGGTCACTTTGCCAGCAGTACAGGTTCAATTTGTATGTATTAACTTGTGTTCCCAAAGATCTTTAGTCAACTTGCTGATTATGTATATCTATTTTTTCAATTTATATGGGGAGTGGTGGAGGTTGTATGTCAATTAGCTACTACCTTTTAAAGCTGATTGCTGTTGCCCATCACATGGTTATCTTTTGGGACATTGCTTACATAGAGTGCAACTCGGTTGCTAGAAACAAAAGTTGTGTTCAAGTTTGTGAGTGAAAGCTTGAATGTAATACTCGTCTCTGGAGATTGGTTTGAAAGAACCCGTAATGCAAATGAAAGTGAAGACATGGGATATATATGTGTAAGTCTTCGACTGAATGAGGAGCTTAGGGGAAAAATATGGCAGAATAGAGGATATGTCATTCTGGTACATTTGTTTGTATATGCTAATCAAGAATACACTGGAAGTCGCAGGAAATACAATAAAGCTCAAGAGATTGTTGGTATTGAGCTGAAGTGTTTGGACATAATCATCATGGTGAATATTATTGTTTGGACACCTAAACGATGGAAAGGATGAAGATCAATATGTGATGAATCTCGAGCAGAAAATGCCCTATTATTACAGTCATAGAAAATCATAGTGTTGTAGAGCAGCGGTCCCCAACCACCGGGCTGCAAAGCATGTGCTACCGGGCCGTGAGGAAATGATAAAAGTCAGCTGCACCTTTCCTCATTCCCTGTCACGCACTGTTGAACTTGAACATAGGGTTGCCAACTGTCCCGTGCTTGCCGGGACATCCCGTATATTGGGCTAAATTGGTTTGTCCCATATGGGACCGCCCTTGTCCCGTATTTCCCCTGCTAAGGTAGAGTGTTCCTATGAAACCTTTCGTGCTGAAATGGTGTAAAGCAAAGAAGCAATTACCATTAATTTATATGGGAAAAATGTTTGAGCATTCCCAGACCCAAAAAAATAACCTAGCAGATCATACCAAATAACAAATAAAACCGAAATTAACACTAACATATAGTAAAAACAGGAATGATATGATAAATACACAGCCTATATGAAGTAGAAATAATGTATGTACAGTATAGTCAGGAAGATGAAGGCAAAACCGATTTATGGGAAAAAAAAATTGGCACGTACGCGCATGCACACACAGGTACCCGCGCAAGGTTTCATGGTCATGGTAGTCTATCCTGGGGTAAAGTGTCCTGGGATTTGACTGCTACTTTTGTCCCTTATTTGGGAGTGAGAAAGTTGGCAACCCTAACTGTAAAAGACATGTTGAGGGTTGGGGACCCCTGTTGTAGAGGACTACATACAGAAACAGGCCGTCCTGCTATTTTGTCCATACTGAATTTATTCTGCCTAGTCACATTCAGCTGTGTCTTGGACCATAGCCCTTCACACCCATCCCATCTGTGTACTTATCCAAACTTCTCTTGAATGCTGAAGTCAAAACCACATCCATCAGTTTCACTAGTAGCTCATTCCACTGCTAGCAGAACCAGTAGAGTTAAGATCCAACATTTGCACAACACAGGCAGAATTTTTGGGATCACAGTTCAATAAACATCCTATATTATGAAACTGTTGCCAAGTAAAAAGTGCACTTCTATCTTCACCAGCAGGAATACTTCAGAGAGAATTTTAGCAAGCAGAACCAAATGAAGAGGTAGCGATGGGGAATTGTATCATCCAAGGGACTTAGCAAGATAGTTCTTTGACAGAATATTAAGGGATTAATTAATGTGTGGGTGCAGTAACAAGAGTACAGACTAAACTCTTTACGGTGCAAGTGCTTGCTTTTAAGAAGGCTGCAAGATTTATGCTTTGATACAGGGACACTATGAAATACCTTAAGCTGAAGAGGTACCAAGGGAACATGAAGATTGCTTGACTATAGACGGCCCTATAACTAAACGTGAAGGAAATTGTGCAAATTTCCTTCTGTCTGTGTAAAGCAGCCTGCTGTGATAATTGTAATAATATTGGATAGCAGGCTGTGTTTTGCAGAAGCAAAGGGTTTGGATAATGCAGAATTGCATTCCACAGTTTGTTTGGTGGTCGGAAAATGTGAGACCGAATACTCCCACGAAGAATGATGATATTGATCGTAACAACACACAAAAGTTGCTGGTGTATGCAGCAGGCCAGGCAGCATCTCTAGGAAGAGGAGATATATATGTATTTATTTATTTAGCAGTTATTTATTTATTTATATACACATTCTTTTTCTCTCTCTCCTTTTTCTCCCTCTGTCCCTCTTAATATACCCCTTGCCCATCCTCTGGGCTCCCCCCGCCTCCCCCTTTTCTTTCTCCCTAGGCCTCCTGTCCCATGATCCTCTCATATCCCTTTTGCCAATCACCTGTCCAGCTCTTGGCTCCATCCCTCCCCCCTCCTGTCTTCTCCTATCATTCCAGATCTCCCCCTCCCCCTCCCACTTTCAAATCTCTTACAGCTCTTCTTTCAGTTAGTCCTGACGAAGGGTCTTGGTCCGAAACGTCGACTGTACCTCTTCCTAGAGATGCTGCCTGGCCTGCTGCGTTCACCAGCAACTTTTATGTGTGTTGCTTGAAATTCCAGCATCTGCAGATTTCCTCGTGTTTATGATATTGATTGTGGTGACTTCACCCTTGCTATTAGAACAAGTGGTCAGAATATCAAGTGGGGATACTACAGCAGCTTTCTTTGTTTGATGTTTAGGTACCCACAGGTACAATTTGGAACAAATATAATGAAAGAAAAATAAAGTCTTAAATGTGTACTTTAGAATTTCTTAGGAGAAATAAGATGAAAATAGCCCAAGGTGATTCGGAAGGACAACCATTGATTGCTCTAGCACTCTACACCCAGAAACTAGATGGTGGTGGATTAGGGCACTTGGAATGACATGTTTTGTGCAAGTTCAGTGCTCCGTGGAGCAGGAAAGAAGCAGTGTTCCCTCCAGAATCAACTGTTTGTGTTTTTTGACACTGTGAAGAGGAGGGAACAGTCCCATGAGGTCAACCATGAGTCAGCAACAGGAAAGTGTGGCTATAGGATAGGTGAGCAGCAGCACAGGTACTGTGGGAAGTGCCCCAGAGGTGGGCAGACGCAGGGCAAGCATTGAGAAATCAGTTGCAAAATGTACAAGAAAAATGGTGTGTGTGTTGTATTAGGCTTGGTTGATCAGACCCAACATCTTGAGTTCCAGGAGATGTAGTGATAAGCGTACAAGCAAAGTAACTTAAGCTTGATTTATTATCATAAAACAAAAAGCACAAATAAACCACACAAAATGTTGCTTAACAGTCACAAAGGTTTCAGGGCTCACAATTCTTAGTCACCACTTGATCGTAGATGTTGTCTGAGAAACTCCGAACCTGGACTTTCTTATGAAACTACCTTGGGTCACAGGCACCAGTCGCAATCTGGCCCTGCTTGATGTCCAAAGAAAATGCAAAGGCAGCCCAATATATTTACAAGCTTTGCAAGGCAGAGGCACACAGAAGTAGACAAACCCTTTGTTCTTGCATTGACTCAGCCTGGTTTCTTTCATTCAAACAACACATGTTCATTAACATAATGTTCAACATAGCTTCATAAATCTATTAGGTACTCCCCATAGAACACAACATTCCCTGGACTTATGAAATGGTATTAATGTCTATACACATAAACAGTTGGTTTGAGTGCAAACACTAAGAAAGAGTCCATCAATTGTAGCTCTCAAAGTGGCCAACAGACATTTAGTTGTTAACAGAGATCCTCATGTTGATGGTGCCTGAGACTAAGAAAAAATCCAGCTGCTATCAGCAAACATTCTACTGACATTAACAGACCCACATTGTTTATCTTGTACATTCGCGCTAAGTGCTACACGCAGAAAGAGTTAAGTTGTTACTTTACCTTCCAGGCATTCATCTAATGTTTTACAAAATTTAATATAAAACAGTCAACTGCAAAAAGCTATGAAAACAGATGGTGATATAGTCCCAAGAGAAATTGGAAATGGACATTCTAGCACTTGTGAAGAATCTGGACCATGAGACAGCAGGCTGGTAATTCTGGACTGAGTTTGACTGAAAGTCAACGATCAACAGATAGCAGTTGAAAAAGCACTCCAGTTTAATGAGCATGAAATAATGGGATGGAGAGACAGTATAGTCAAAGCAACCAGACAGACCAGGGAATGGAATAGTAGTGCAGCTAGTGGAGCCATTTCCTCACAGTGCTAGAGACCCAGGTTCCATCCTGAACTGTATGTGTGGAGTTTGTACTCCCTGTCACTGCATGTCTCTACTGATGGCTCTAGACTTTTCTCACATACTGAAGACATGAATTGTTAGGTTAGGGGGGCACAGTAAATGGCCCCTAATGTGTAGATGATTGGTGGATTCCAGGGGAATTTGAGGAGAATGTGGGCAGAACAAAAAATATATTTAATGTGTAGTGTAAAGTGGGTGGGCCCACTTTCTATGCTTTATCTTTCAACATCTGTGACAGAGTGTGAAGACAGTCAGAAGCAGGAGAGGAATTGGTGTTTACAAATGTGAAGTAAGCAGTGTTCTGCTTATAATTGGACAAATAGAAACACTCATCGTCAATGTCACAATGATACTTTCTCTGAAAAGGCACCTTTGAATCAATTGTTGGGAGAGATGGGGTCACTGGCTCTCCACACTGGGTCAAAACTAAGGCCCATTAGCAGTATGAAAAGCATGGTCAATAGTAGGTCTGCCTTCTCAAATAATCCAAAGCTTAAAGTTCATGGAATCCCTTTTGAAATGTCCAGACTCAGTGTTGCAAATTATAATGTTCCCATTGAGGATTAATGTTGGTGAGGAGAATGTTGTAGCCACAGCATTGGGATGTAGCAAGGAATAAATCATTTCAACAAGCTGAAGGCTGATCACTGATATCTGTTCAACATGCTATTGTCCAAACACAGCATAACCAGCTTTGAGGTGTTTTGGCAAAGGTAGAGGGAGCTAAAGGGAAAAAAAAAGTTAAAATAGGGCTTGAAAGCTAAGCCTTTAAAAAGGGAAGCAATGGAGAAGAGCAGCACAAGAATATGACAGGTTAAAAGCATCACTGTAAATACACATTGAAGTACTGGAACTATAGAAGTTAAGTCCAGGAGTGGGTAAGTCTAATGGCTGAAGTAGTTGTGCCACTTTCTCAAGATACAGACTTCCTCAGAGATAAGAGTCACAACTGCACTGGGGCAAAGCCTAATGGAAAATCCAGGGTGGGGTTGTAGCGCAAAAAGATGACAGATGCTTCTGGCCAAAAAAAAACTGCAGTATGTCTAAGGGTGTATGTATATGTTTTTTGAAATGTAGTTAAGTTAAAACATTGATGTAATATGCACAAAAGCTTTGTTAACAAGTATACATAAACCAATAACCCAATACAGCATTGCATTGGTTTTTAAAAGGGGAGGTGGTATGGTGTAAGTCTGTTAGCTACTGAGCAAGTCTACCTTTATGATCGGTAGGTTGCTCCTACCTTAAAAGACCATGTCACCTCTTTGGTGACACTTTGTGAAGCCTGGTCACCATAATGATCAATTGCTTATATTTCCATTTAAGTGATGAAAGTTGCAGCAATGTAGCATGAGAAGCCTCTGTACATTGAGAGGTTGTAGCTAATGATGGGTGTGTATGTCTTTCCTATTATGACTCTGGGTAATGCTGATGACTGTAGCATAATGGAGATTACTCATGGCCTTCTACGTGAAGAGAATTTGTTCCTTTTGCTAATTTATCCTGAGCCCCTAACCTCAAATATACCCACGTCTGGGATGAATTAAAATAAACCTACTATGCAAAAGAGAGACTTTAATTATGAAAGCGAGAATTCCTTTGCTGTCCCAATAGACCATTTAGAAATGGAGTTGTTTTCATCAACTGCTCTAAGTGGTCAGAGAATTACGGAAATATTTTTCACCATGAAAAGACTTGGAGAGATTCATTTAGTTTAATTGTCAACTAGTCACTCCTTTTTGTCTGACCACACATTGTTTCACTCACTCTGTCTTGAAATCTTGGTCTCACCCCTCTCCCAACCCCAAGAAAATTAAGACTAAACTAAATAAACTTAAGGTCAATACTTCAGCTTTCTTGCAAGAAAAAAATCCACTCACAGTATCTGTCTAATTACATATCTAACAAGAGTTCATGTGAACATCTGATAATTGGTGGAGATTTTTGAGGTTCTCCTTTCCAGGGTGATATTTGTCATGATTACTAACTCTGTCTTCTAACCCATTTTCTTTGATTGGCAGATAACCATTGATGACAGGTCCAGCAGTTCCATTCTGATGCTGGTTTAGAAGATGCAACAAGAGCTTAATAGGGCTGTATCTCTGTCAGCAGCTCCTCTCCCCAGTCATATAGTTTCCCGCACTTATGTGGCATTGATAATCGGCAACATCAGTTGAACATTCTGAATTACTGGGGTCAGCTGCATGGCCTTCTGACTCCATTAGGGTCCGTGTTGCCAGTTCTTTGGACCAATGAGCAATTACCACACTGTAGATACAAACTGTGCTGAATTAATCAAACTTAAAGAGCATTTAAAAATAGGATATTTGGTGGGTGAGAAAATGGAGGCATGTAGGATTTAAAACCCAACTGATGGAACAATGTTTTGTTAGGCACCCTCTTGCATTACTCTCGGGGGTGGGGGGTGGTGGGTTTTTTTGCTTACTTGACAATATTTATTTATGCACATTTTCAGTATTGCTAAGTGGCAATATTCTACAGGGGGGTACAATATCAAATGGTGCTTTTAACTATTCAGTTACTGGGCGTAAAATGATCTTTTAAATGGGAAGGAAAGTGACATCTTTTATTTTTTTCTTTTATGATGTTTGTGACACTCAACTTCATACAGAATCAATATCTTTTCCCCTTCAGTCTGATAGCCTGTTCTATGAGCATGAAGCGCTATGTGGAAGAAAACATTTCGATGAAATCCAGCACCACAATTAAGTATTTTCTGAAGATGTGGAGCAGCGTCAGTGAGACTCTCATTTTCATTTTTCTCGGTGTATCAACAATCACAGAAAAGCATGAATGGAACTGGGCCTTTGTTTGCTTCACTTTATTATTCTGTTTGATTTGGCGTGCTCTAGGTAAACAGCTGTTAGTATTATTACTTATCTGTATAAAACTGTTTTCACTGGCTGTGCATGCACACTAAAGCTTTTGGGTGCAAATGATAAGGGATTTCAATCTGTGAAGGCAATTTTTGGATTTAAGTTAACTCAAGTTAATGGGAAGAAAGCTGGATTATTTTTGGTATGGATGTGCATTCCAACATATCCTGCTTTCCAACTTGTGTCGTAATATCCCTTACTGCATTTGAGTGTAGAACCAGGAAGACCTCCCCATTAATCCATAGAAGTGTAAAAAAAAAGTGCAACTTAATTCTTATTTGTGCTTGCACTGTTTTCTTCCAGTCTCCTCAGTTAAAAATCAAAATGTTTCAAAATGATTGGGAAGGTTGCAAGAAGTATATGGAGGCGAGACTCCCTTAGCTGTTCAGTTGAAGCAACAGATGAGGCAACAATTGAATTGTGCTTCAGAATGTGTATTAGTTATACTACCATAAACAAATATTTAAATTAGTTGCAGTTGTTTCTTTTCCAACAAGTGGTTAGCATAGCGCTTTTACAGTGCCAGCAACCCGTGTTCAATTTCCATGCTGAGGAGTTTGTTCATTCTCACTGTGACCACATGGGATTCCTCCAGACGTTTCGGTTTCTTCCCACATTCCAAAGGGTCAGTAGGTTAATTGGTCATATGGGTGTTACTGGGTGGCTACAAGCACCTCTTACCAAGCTGTATCTCTAAATAACTAAAAATAAAACCTTGCATTTTCATCTCCACCTTGACAATCGTCTGTCTGTTCCAAATAGATGAACTAGAAATGTTGGTAAACGATTAGGACAACCAGGCCTTCAAAATTGATCAAAATTTCATACGTATGTATCCTTTGGGGCAGTCAAGCTTTGACAGAATTCGAAAATGTAGAATAGAAGAACAGAGCTCATAGTTATTTGAAATAATGTAAAATCATACATTGATGTGGAAATGTGAAACGCCTCATTGTTTTTATAATAAGGTCCAGTTTTATGGGTTTAACATTACAATCAGACTCACACTTGAATCTAAACACGCAAACAACAGGAATTCTGCAGATGCTGGAGATTCAAGCAACACACATAAAAGTTGCTGGTGAACGCAGAAGGCCAGGCAGCATCTCTAGGAAGAGGTGCAGTCGACGTTTCAGGCCGAGACCCTTCATCAGGACTAACTGAAGGAAGAGTGAGTAAGGGATATGAAAGTTGGAGGGGGAGGGGAAGATCCAAAATGATAGGAGAAGACAGGAGGGGGAGGGATGGAGCCAAGAGCTGGACAGGTGATAGGCAAAAGGGATACGAGAGGATCATGGGACAGGAGGTCCGGGAAGAAAGACAAGGAGGGGGGGAGGACCCAGAGGATGGGCAAGGGGTATATTCAGAGGGACAGAGGGAGAAAAAGGAGAGTGAGAGAAAGAATGTGTGTATAAAAATAAGTAACGATGGGGTACGAGGGGGCAGTGGGGCATTAGCGGAAGTTAGAGAAGTCGATGTTCATGCCATCAGGTTGGAGGCTACCCAGACAGAATATAAGGTGTTGTTCCTCCAACCTGAGTGTGGCTTCATCTTTACAGTAGAGGAGGCCGTGGATAGACATGTCAGAATGGGAATGGGATGTGGAATTAAAATGTGTGGTCACTGGGAGATCCTGCTTTCTCTGGCGGACAGAGCGTAGATGTTCAGCAAAGCGGTCTCCCAGTCTGCGTCGGGTCTCGCCAATATATAAAAGGCCACATCGGGAGCACCGGACGCAGTATATCACCCCAGCCGACTCACAGGTGAAGTGTTGCCTCACCTGGAAGGACTGTTTGGGGCCCTGAATGGTGGTAAGGGAGGAAGTGTAAGGGCATGTGTAGCACTTGTTCCGCTTACACGGATAAGTGTCAGGAGGGAGATCAGTGGGGAGGGATGGGGGGGACGAATGGACAAGGGAGTCGCGTAGGGAGCGATCCCTGTGGAATGCAGAGAGAGGGGGGAGGGAAAGATGTGCTTAGTGGTGGGATCCCGTTGGAGGTGGCAGAAGTTACGGAGAATAATATGTTGGACCCGGAGGCTGGTGGGGTGGTAGGTGAGGACCAGGGGAACCCTATTCCTAGTGGTGTGGCGGGAGGATGGAGTGAGAGCAGAAGTACGTGAAATGGGGGAGATGCGTTTAAGAGCAGAGTTGATAGTGGAGGAAGGGAAGCCCCTTTCTTTTAAAAAAGGAGGACATCTCCCTCGTCCTAGAATGAAAAGCCTCATCCTGAGAGCAGATGCAGCGGAGACGGAGGAATTGCGAGAAGGGGATGGCGTTTTTGCAAGAGACAGGGTGAGAAGAGGAATTGTCCAGATAGCTGTGAGTGTCCTAGCTATGCCTGCCTTTTTGTTGGCTTTGTGGAACAATCTATGTTCTGTGCCTATTCTGGTATCTGTCCCCCACTTTTCCTTCGCTACATCGACGACTGCATTGGCGCTGCTTCCTGCACACATGCAGAGCTCGTTGACTTTATTAACTTTGCCTCCAACTTTCACCCTGCCCTCAAGTTTACCTGGTCCATTTCCGACACCTCCCTCCCCTTTCTAGATCTTTCTGTCTCTGTCTCTGGAGACAGCTTATCCACTGATGTCTTCTATAAGCCTACTGACTCTCACAGCTATCTGGACTATTCCTCTTCTCACCCTGTCTCTTGCAAAAACGCCATCCCCTTCTCGCAATTCCTCCGTCTCCGCCGCATCTGCTCTCAGGATGAGGCTTTTCATTCTAGGATGAGGGAGATGTCTTCCTTTTTTAAAGAAAGGGGCTTCCCTTCCTCCACTATCAACTCTGCTCTTAAACGCATCTCCCCCATTTCACGTACTTCTGCTCTCACTCCATCCTCCCGCCACCCCACTAGGAATAGGGTTCCCCTGGTCCTCACCTACCACCCCACCAGCCTCTGGGTCCAACATATTATTCTCCGTAAGTTCCGCCACCTCCAACGGGATCCCACCACTAAGCACATCTTTCCCTCCCCCCCATCTCTGCATTCCGCAGGGATCGCTCCCTACGCGACTCCCTTGTCCATTGGTTCCCCCCCCCCCATCCCTCCCCACTGATCTCCCTCCTGGCACTTATCCATGTAAGCGGAACAAGTGCTACACATGCCCTTACACTTCCTCCCTTACCACCATTCAGGGCCCCAAACAGTCCTTCCAGGTGAGGCGACACTTCACCTGTGAGTCGGCTGGGGTGATGTACTGCACCCGGTGCTCCTGATGTGGCCTTTTATATATTGGCGAGACCCGATGCAGACTGGGAGACCGCTTTGCTGAACACCTGCGCTCTGTCCACCAGAGAAAGCAGGATCTCCCAGTCGCCACACATTTTAATTCCACATCCCATTCCCATTCTGACATGTCTATCCACAGCCTCCTCTACTGTAAAGACGAAGCCACACTCAGGTTGGAGGAACAACACCTTATATTCCGTCTGGGTAGCCTCCAACCCGATGGCAGGAACATCGACTTCTCTAACTTCCGCTAATGCCCCACCTCCCCCTCGTACCCCATCTGTTACTTATTTTTATACACACATTCTTTCTCTCACTTTCCTTTTTCTCCCTCTGTCCCTCTGACTATACCCCTTGCCCATCCTCTGGGTCCCCCCCCCTTGTCTTTCTTCCCGGACCTCCTGTCCCATGATCCTCTCGTATCCCTTTTGCCTATCACCTGTCCAGCTCTTGGCTCCATCCCTCCCCCTCCTGTCTTCTCCTATCATTTTGGATCTCCCCCTCCCCCTCCAACTTTCGTATCCCTTACTCACCCTTCCTTCAGTTAGTCCTGACGAAGGGTCTCGACCTGAAACGTCGACTGCACCTCTTCCTACAGATGCTGCCTGGCCTGCTGCGTTCACCAGCAACTTTTGTGTGTGTTGCATATATATATTGCAACTAGTTTTTAACTCAGGTTTATATCTCCCTTAGGTGTTATTGTCCTGACATGGATTATTAACAGATTTCGTAAACTATTGGTTACCCGCAAGGATCAATTTATCATTGCCTATGGAGGGCTGCGTGGGGCAATTTGCTTTTCGCTCGTATTTCTACTCCCATCTCATGTCTTTCCTCGGAAGAATTTGTTCATCACAGCAACTATTGTGGTTATCTTCTTCACCGTCTTTATTCAGGTTAGAGATATAATCCCAGTATTGTTTTTGTTGAAATCTTTTGCATAAGGTCTTAAAATATTATCAATGCTGCCAAAATAACAACTTTTCCCTTAATGTCTTTGCATTAAAACAGTTCCTACACCATTACAACACTGGTTTTGTTTGTATTACTTGCCATCCAGAGAAACAAATTAATTAAGCCTACCAAGAAGTCTGTGTAGTTTATATACGTGAAGGAAGTAGGGCAAATATTTCAAATTCTTCAAGTTCCAGCGTAAGCAATCAGGTTTCCTCAAGTCTGGGCAGTTTTTCATGAAAGTTGTGTTTTAGTTTTATTTCAACAGTTTTGGAAAGTTGCCAAAACAGAAAATGCTCAAAGTACTCACTGTCACTTTGTATCTCTTAAGGGATACAAAGTTAATGATTCAGTTTAATGACTTTTCTTCCAGAATTCACTTGGGTGTGCTGAATTTCTGTAATATTTTCTAATTTTTATTTAGTTTCCGGCATCTACAATTTTGTGATTTTGGAAAATGTAATGCTTTATCTTTTTAAAGGGGAAAATAATAGAACCTGAAAGGCTGTAGCTTCACATTGACAGGAGTTAGCAGTCAAATATGATGCCAAAATTTGAGCTGTCTGATGTGGGTTCAGAAAGACACTAGTGGCTAAAGAGCAAAGATCAGATTTGATTTTCTGCAGATGCTGGAAATCCTGAGCAACACACTCTAAAGGTCTGCAGGTCAGGCAGCATCTATGGAGGGAAATAAATCATCAATGTTTTAGGCCAAGACTACTTGTGGCTGGGTCTGCAGATAATGACCTTTTTTTTTTTGGCCGGCTTTGTCACGTGACCGACAACAATGAATATCAAATTGAGACAGGTTATATTAAACAAACATAAACATTTATTAAACTCTATTCAACAATAGCAGAAAAATATATTCAAACGACTAACTTAACCGGAAATTAACTGCTATACGGTAACTCTGGAACAGTTCTTCAAAGGGTAAATTTGGAAACAGTTCTTAAAGTGGTAAATTCGAAAGTCTAAGTGATTTACACAGTCAATAAGGAGAGACTTCTCTGGAGAAGGATTTCTTCATAGACGTGACGTTTCTGCTGGTTCTGTCCAAAGGATACATGACGAAGGAAATAAACGATTTAAAAGGAACTGACCTTTTCCTGGTGAGCGAACCCTGCACGGACTTCCTTGCTCTTTTGGCAGGAGTTATCTCAGATGCAGGTCACTATTTCTTGACTGAAGACTCAATAAGGTTGACCCTTTATGAAACTGCCGAACGACACCAACTTTTCCCAGTCCTTCGGGTCCTGTACTTCACTCTCCAATACTGAACTGCAAAGGTAAAACTAAAACAAAAACCTGGCAGATATTGTTGAAGCTGCCAGCACAAAGGTTCTACCTTAAAATAGAAAGTAAAACTCCGGTTCAAAAATGAACTGCGTCGTAAGACGAGTACGCAGCATAACAGAGCAACAAATGAAGCTAACAACAACTCAACTGAAACTAAACTGTGTCACATCGGGGGTCTCCCTTTTATATCTGTCATGAACATGTCCACACGTGACCTCACATCGGCGGGAAAATTACATCATGTGACCTCCACAAAACCATTACATCATCCTCTTAAGACAGTCACAAGATACCCACAAGGTATGTAACAGCTGTAAAACAGTGGTAGTTATTGCTAACCTTGAAAGCTGCTAACAAAGAGGATGCAGTGTCTTTGACAAGGCTTTCCACATTAGTGTTACTGATTGTTGTCAGGTGTCAGATTTAGTATATTCTTGATTTTTTACAACAGCAATGTCACGAAGCAGGTAGAGCAATGAAACACTGAAGAATTCTCAGAGAGCAAACTACAAATTAAAGGAGATTTTTTAATCTTATATGCAAAGTGAAGATTGTAGTATAATGTAGAATTTGACGAGGCAGAGCTTTGAGAAAGATTTGTAGGAGGAAAATGCAAACCAATGTTTTAAGGGCCAAATGAGGGCTTAGGTAGTAGTTATGGTTCAGTAAGCAATTTAAATTTTTACTTGCTTTGTGTTACCAAGTGCAATTTTTTTTTTACACATCAAGGCCTGGTTATAATTATCTAAATCGTCAGCCAATCAGTTATAGTGGCGAGGTTTGCATGACTGAGAACAGCTTGCAGGAGCAAGGAATCATTAATGCAAAATTGACAACAATTTCATAGTGAAATAATGGCAAATACTTGCTATTTCATTGTTGATACAGTTGTAAAGTTCATGGAATTGCCTTCATTTTCCTATTATTTACTTAGTGCAAATTTCTGCTTTTGCATTCCTACATGACTTACTAGCAGGCTATCAACACAACAGATTCTGCAGATGCTAGAAATCCAGGGTAACACATACAAAGTGCTAGAGGAACTCGGGAGGTCGGGCGGTGTTGATGAAGGGTCTCAGCCTGAAATGTCGAGTCTCTATTCCTTTCAGTAGTTGCTACCTGACCTGCTGAGTTTCTCCAGCATTATGTATGTGTTATTCAGAATTTCCAACATCTGCACAATCTCTTGTGTTTTACTTCTGTTTGATTTTGTTCTTGTTACTTGTCACATACATCTGTTAGGGTACGTTCTCCAACCTTATAAGGTAACGGTAGCCTTCAGCCAGGAGCAGATGTCATCATGTGGTTCCCAACCTTCACTGAGTGTTTTGACCTTTAACCACAACACTCTCCAGTTGGTGGGCCAGCAATGGTGGCCAAATCACTGCCCATCTGTTCCTGGCTTCCAGCTCCCCTCCTCTCGCCTACTCCAAATCCAACAAGAGGCTCATTCTGCCTCTTCCCCCATCCTACGAGCTGCTTGTTTTTTGCTCCTTTCGTCCAGGCCCAGATCTGACAACAAGTGCCATGCTGATTTGGCTGGGAAACTTCTGCAGCCGATCTCCACAGGGAACAACCATGCCTTCCATCCCTTGTCTTTACACTCCTGCACTAAGGGCTGGTACTTCAAGGCCTTTCTCTCGTGGGCCTCTTCCCATCCCTCCTCCCACGGCACAGTCAGCTCAACCAGAATTATTTTCTTGTTTTCAGTTGACCACAGTACAATGTCCAGGCGTAGGGCTGTGCGCACCACATCCAGGAACTGCAACCTCCTTCACACATTGACCCTCATCTCCCAGGACCTGGCTGTTAGCAGCAGATTGGGCTTTGGTTGTTTGGTTACGAAAGGCCTGGCTCCCTCTTTGATGAAGGTGATGGCCTTCCTCAAAATACAATAAACCAGAATTGAAATGAACATAAATGATAAATATTACTAATGTCCTGAGCATTGGCTTTAAAGTAACACTTGCCATTCACAAGGTATATTTTATTACCCAAAGGTCAACACCACACAATTATTTTGGGTGTTACCCTCAAGCATTTGACCTTTTGCTAATAAAGCTAAATTTGATGATCCATCCAGCCAGATCCAAGTTATACATGCCAGAAACTGTAATTTGCCTATTTTATTTTAGCCATTTTGTCTTTAGTATGTGGAGGATAGGAGTATTTGGTGAGGTGACATATAAAGAGAAGCTCATTTGGTATGAAAAGCATTGATGTCTGAATTGATTTTGCTTTTTGCGACCTGTCCAAATTTCAGATTTGATGAGGGAGCAACACTGAAAAGTTGAAATGAGTTGAATTTACCTCACAGTTTGAGTGGTGCGATCTGCCTTCCATCCTTTTTGTTCTGCACTTGCTATCCACATCAAGCAAAATTAAAAACACATTCTGTTGTAGGCTGTAGTTATTCATCACTGGGTGTTTTTCTTCAGAAAGAGGGATTCATATTTATGTTAAATAGCTCTCTCCTGGTGATCATTCATTAAAAAGATATGCTGATTTTAGAAAACATACCTTCAGCAACCTTTTTGCTCTGAAGCAGACAATATTAGCATTTGCAAGTTTGATGTCTGCATGACAATTGAGAAGTTGTGCTGCACTGTCAATATAGTTTAATATATGTCAATATAGCAATAACTTAGCTGTGTCACTAACTAAATAAAAACAAAATAAATAGCTTAACTATTTACTAATTCTGTTATAGGTTTAAACCCCAGTAAGGAATCTCAACACCTAATCTAGTCTAACTCTGTTATGTAATATCTGTTATGAAAGTTCAGGTGGATATTGGGGATTGTATTAAAAAATAGGAGGTTCATATACTTTCAAATCCCTTACTCACTCTTCCTTCAGTTAGTCCTGACGAAGGGTCTCGGCCTGAAACGTCGACTGCACCTCTTCCTAGAGATGCTGCCTGGCCTGCTGCGTTCACCAGCAACTTTTATGTGTGTTGCTTGTTCATATACTGGTGTTTTTTTTGTATCTCAAAGCAGCATTATCAGTAATTGACTAATTTATCACACTTTGCTGTTTGAGGGATCTTGTTTTGCTATTTGTGCATGTTTACCGATGAATATGACTAGGGTTTTACAATGATGATTAAATGTGAGCACTTTGGGGCGTTCAGAGAGAAGTAAAGGTTTACTGACAACTCCAGACTGGATAGGAAACAGATTTATATTTGTTCTCTGGAAAAAGTTATTAAATTAATTCCAGGAGTTTGCTCCACTTCTATACCTTTTATATCCATTCTCCCTACTGAGTCTTTTAAATATTATTTTTGAACCTGTTTCCAGCATCCTTTCAAGGCAGTGATAGTTGTTTATAACATGTAGTTATTTTAATAGGGTCAGAAATATCATTAGCTTGTCCATATTCCAACAAAATTTCACTCATCTAAGCTGCTGTCCCTACATGCTTCAAACCAGCCACCATCATCCCTGTACTAAAGAACTCTACTCCTTCAGAACTAAACAACTACCACCAGGCGGCACTGATGCCAATCATTATGCGGCACTGATGCCAATCATCATGAGGCACTTTGAACAGCTGATGACGGCACATAGCAAAACTCCATTCTTGCCACATTGGACACTCACCAATAAGCTAACTGACAGAATTGTTCTACGACAGATGCCATAGCACCTGTCATGCATCTGGCCCTGATGCACCTAGAAAACAAGAACACTTATGTCAGGATGGATTTCAGTTTGGCATTCAACACTATTCTTTCCAGAACTTGATGTACAATCTCCCACTCAAATCTAATGACTAAGAAATTAAAAGTGGTCCAGGTACAATCTCCAGAAAGCCATCTCACAGGTTAAATGGCAACTCTGGATTAAACTTGATTCAACAAAGGATGCTCAACAGTTGTGGCTGGGCATGAATGCTATTATCTCTGATAAAATAAAATCAAGTGACATAGTTGAGCTCAATGCCTTCTGTGCTTGCTTTGACTGTCAAAACATGGAGGAACCATTGCAAACTGCTTCAGTTCTGGATGAACCTGTGATTTCAGTCTCTGAGGCTAATGTGTGAGCAGCCTTCAGGATAGTTAATCCATGTAAAGCATACAGCACGGACGGGGTACCTGGCCAAGTACTAAAGGCCTATACTACTCGCCTGCTTCAAGCAGACTTCAGTTATACTGCTGCCTCAGAAGAATGAGGTAAGCTGTCTCAATGACAATCATCCAGTAGCACTTACATGCAGAGTAATTAAACATTTTGGGAGGTTGGTGATGAAACATATCAACTCCTGCCAGAGAAGTGACTTGGATCTGCTCCAACAAGAGAAAATCGGCAGATGCTGGAAATCTGAGCAACACACACAAAATGCTGGAGGAACTCAGCAGGCCAAGCAGAATCTATGGAAAGAGTACAGTCGACGTATCGGGCTGAAACCCTTTGGCAGGACTGGAGAAAAAAAGCTGAGGAGCAGATTTGAAAGATGGGAGGAGGGGAGAGAGAGAAATGCCAGGCCAATAGGTGAAACTTGGAGGGAGAGGGGTGAAGCAAAGAGCTAGGAAGTTGATTGGTGAAAGAGACAGAAGGCTGTGGAAGAAAGAAGGGGGGGGGGAGCACCAGAGGGAGGCGATGGGCGGGCAAGGAGGTAACATGAGAGAGGGACAAGGGGAAGGGAAATAGTGAAGGGGGCATTACTGGAAGCCTGAGAAGTAAGTGTTATTGTCCATCCACGGCCTCCTCCACTGTTGAGATGAGGCCACATGTCGGTTAGAGGAACAACACCTTGTATTCCATTTTGGTAGCTTCTAACCTGATGGCATGAACATTGATTTCTCAAACTTCCAGTAATGCCTCCCCCCTCTTCACCGTTTCTCATCCCCTTGTTCCTCTCTCATGTTATCTCCTTGCCCGCCCATTGCCTCCCTCTCGTGATCCTCCCCCCTTTCTTTTTTCTTCCATGGCCAAAACGTCGACAGTACTTTTTTCCATAGATGCTGCCTGGCCTGCAGTATTTTGTGTGTGTTGGATTTGCTCCAATTTTCCTACCAGCACAGCAGATCCACTGCAGATGCCATTTCATTGGCTCTTCACTCAATGCTGGAACATCTGGAAAGCAAAGGTGCAGACAACAGGATGCTCTTTATCAACTGCAGCTTGCAATTCTTTCAAAACTAATCCAAAAGCTTCAAGAGCTGGGCCTTAATACATCCTTGTGCAACTGGATCCTCAATTTCCTCACTTGCAGACCCCAGTCAGTTCAGATTGACAACAACATCTTCTCCATGATCTCCATCAGCACAGGTGCACCACAAGGCTGTGTGCTTAGCCCCTGTTCTACTTGCTTCATAGTTCTGACTGTGTGGCTTAGCACAGGTCTGACGGTGCCACTGGTGTAGGCCAAATCAAAGCTGCTGATGAATCAGCATATAGAAGGGAGATTGTAAGTCTGGCTGAGTGGTACCACAATAACAGCCTCTTACTCAATGTCAGCAAGACCAAAGAGCTGATTATTGACTTCAGGAGAAGGAAACCAGAAGTCCATGAGCCAGTCCTGATGGGGGATCAGAGGTGGAGACAGTCAGCAACTTTCAATTTCTCTATGTTATTATTTCAGCGGACCAGTCCTGGGCCCAGCACATAAGTGCAACTACAAAATAAGTGTGGCAATGCCTCTTCTTCCTTAGGAGTTTGCGAAGATTCAGCATAATATCTAAAACTTTAACAAACCTCTATAGATGTGTGCAGGAGAGTATATTGACTGGTTACCTCACAGCTTGGTGTGGATATACCAAAGCCCTTGATTGGAAAATCCAACAAAAAGTAGTGGATATGGCCCAGTCCATCACGTGTAAACTCTCCCAACCATTGAACACATCTACATAAAGCCTTGTCCCAGGAAAGCTACATCCATAATCAGGAACCACCACCCACCCAGGTCATGCTCCCTTCTCACTGCTGCCATCAGGAAGCACATATGGGAGCGTCAGGACACACACCGCCAGGTCAGAGGAGTTATTACCCCTCAACCATCAGGCTCTTGAACCAAAAGGGATAACTACATTCAACTTCACTTGCCCCATCATTGAAATGTTCCCACAACCTATGGACTCACTTTCAAGGACTCTTCATTTCATGTCCTTGATATTTATTGATTATTATTATTATTTCTTTCTGCAAAAATTTTGTTGTCTTTTACGCACTAGTTGAATGCTCAAGTTGGTGCAGTCTTTCATGGATTCTATTAAGGATTTATTGAGTATTCCCATAAGAAAATGAATTTCAGGGTTGTGTATCTGTGACATATATGTACTTTGATAATAAATTTACTTTGAACGTATTTGTACTCATCGGTCTAAATACACCACTGTGCAACTGAGCGTTGGACTTCCAAGTGAACAGACCTCAGCACAACCACTCTTTTCTCATCATTCTCAATATGGTTGACCGCCACCCCCCCCCTTCCCTGGCTGTCTGCTGAGCCCATTGCTGTACACTCGGCTCACACTTGACTGCGTAGCTAAACACCTGAGCAATCGCATCTTCAAGTTCCTCAATGACACAACAGTGGAGGGGCGCATCACCAACGATGAGGAGAGAGCCTACAGAGAGGAGGTGGAGTTCAAGTCCTGGTACCAGGTGAATATCCCCTTCCTTAATGTCAACAAGACAAAGGAGATGGTTATCAACTTCAGGAGAACTCACACCACTTTTATATCAGCGGCACAGCTGTGGAAACTGCACACAGTTTCAAACAACTGGAAATGCACATCATGCACAACCTCTCATGGTCCCACGTCACATCCAACACGGTCAAGAAAGCTCACCAATACGCCTACTTTCTGAGGAGGCTAAAGTGGGCTGGATTTTGCACAGCCATATTCATGTCATTCTACAGGTAAGCTGTAGAGAGCATCCTAACTAGCTGCCTCACTACACTGAATCTGAGCAGCAGCGGACAGGAAATCTGTGCAATGGGTAGTCAAAAATGCCCAATGCATCACTCACATAGGCCTACCTGTCATCAAGGACATATACTGCAGAAAGGTGCCGGAAAAGGGTCGGTAACATCATGAAGGATCCCACCCACCCTGCTCATGGACTGTTCGTCCTTTTCCCGTCAGGGAGGAGGCTACGTAGCATCCACACCAGGACCACCAGACTCAACAACAGTTACTCTCCTCAAGCAGTAAGGTTGATCAACCCACTAACTCCACCACTATTTTATTATTTCCTGTCAGTCACTTTATGTACAGCCTAGCATCGTTTTATAGACAATCAATGTAGATAAGCTATCTTCTATATTTTGTGTGTTTTCTTTACCATTGTTATTGTGCCCTTATTGTCCTCTTTGGTGGCTTTTTGCATCATATCGGGAAGTAAATCATTCTCCTTACACTTGTGTACGAGAAATGACATTAAACAATAGTGAATCTATCATCAAATCTCATCTTGTTATTCTCTGTCTGAAGGATTTAGTACTGCCTTTTCTCATAACTTCCTGTATGCGTGACTCCATTTTGATAAATCCTTCATGTACCCTGTATTTCCAATCCCTCCTAAAATAGTTAACTATGAGACTGAAAACCATGTCCCAGCAAGTTCTATGTATGATTGTCGATCTAAGCCAAGTCTGTATTTATAGCTGCACACTAATTAAGTTGAGGCTCTCTATTAAGACTCTGGGAACTGTTTGATAATTCATCACTCAGACTATGTGCTCAGTTGAAAAAGGGTATGTTCCTCGCTCCAGATTTTACTCTTTACTTGGCTACTTCTCTGCTTGGTTTATTTAGTCTGACACAAATGGCACTAATTTATCTTGACTTGTATAAATTGTTGAACTTTGTCTATCTGTACTGTTGAAGTAGTAGTATAAGCCACTTCAGTAATTTATGTAACTAGTAACTGGTGCAAGTCAAAATTACATCGTCAAGCTGTCAGTTTTGAGGTGGGTGCAAAAGTAAGTTCTATAATTACTGACTTTTCTCCCCTTTTGGAGGATTATAATTGCTGTATTTACCTAGATAATCAGCAAAGTTATATCAAATTAAATCTTAAATAATAAAATATACAGATGACAAATAATAAAGGTTTATGGGTTTGGAGACCATCTTTTGGCTATATTAGAATCTGAATCAGATTTATTGTCTCTGACTTAACGTGGAATTTATTGTTTTATAGCAGCAGTATAGTGGAAGTCATAAAATTACAGAAGTTACAATAAAAAGTGCAAAAAAGGAATAATGCGGTAGTATTTGTGGGTTCATGAACTGTTCAGATAACTGATGGCAGAGTGGAAGAAGCTGGTCCTAAAATTTTGAGAGTGGGCCTTCAGGCTCCTGCATCATCTCCTCAATGTCACTGGCTTTTGAGCTGTCCTCTGAGGTGGGGAGAAGCTCTGCATATTGTGTATTGGAAGCTCCATACCAGGCAGAGATGCAACAAGTCAGAATGCTCTCCATTTACCTCTGTAGAAACTTTCTGGAGACTTTGGAGACATACCAAATCTAAAAATCCTAATGAAGTATAGTTACTGGCATGCCACCTTTATGATTGGCCCCAGGATAGATACTCTGAAACATTGACAGCCAAGGACTTGAAACTGTTGACCCTTTTCACTATTGACCCCTCAATAAGGACTGATGTGTGTTCTCCTGACTTCCACTCCGTGAAGTGCACGATCATTTCCTTGGTCTTGTTGACGCTGAGTGCAAGGTTATTGTTATGACACCACTCAAGCAGCCAATCTATCTCGCTCCTGTACACCTCTTTGTCACTGTTTGAGATTCTGCCCACAACAGTGGCGTCATTGGTAAATTTAGAGATGGTGTTGGTGCTCTGCATAGTCATGTGTAGGCAGAGAATAGAGCACTGGGCTAAGTACACATCCTTGAGGTACACCTGTGTTGATTGTCAGCGAGGAGATGTTATAACTGATCCACACTGACAGTGGTCTCCCAAAGAGCAAGTCAAGAATCCAGCTGCAGAAGCCCATGTTTTGAAGCTTGTTCATTAGTCCTGAGGCGATGATGGTGTTGTACGCTGAGCTGTAATCAATAAACAACAGCCTGACATATGTATTGGTGTTGCTGTAGTGCTCCAAAGCCGAGTGGAGAGCTTGTGAGATTGCATCTGCTGTAGACAGTTGTGGTGTAGGCAAATTACAGTTGGTCCAAGTCGTTGTTCAGACAAGAGTTAATTTTCCGTTTGACCAAGCTCTCCCAGCACTCCATCACAGTACATATGAGTGCTACCTGGTACTAGATATTGAGGAAGCTCACCATTTTCTTCTTGAGCAACAGTATGACTGATACCCTTTGGAAGCAGATGGGAACCTCTAACTGTGCCAGTGAGAGGGTGAAGATGTCTTTGAAGACTCCAGCCAGGTGGTTGGCACAGGTACAAAGTTCAAAGCAAATTTATTATTGAAGTTCATATATGTCACCATATACAAACCTGAGATTCATTTACTCACAGTCTTCCATAGCAAATACAAAGAAACACAACAGAATCAATGAAAGATCACACACAAGGCAGACAAACGACCAATGTGCAAAAGACAACAAACTGTGCAAATATAAAAGGGGAAAAACAAATTATAATAAATAAATAAAGAAGCAAAAAATATTGAGAACATCAGTCCTTGAATGTGTCCATAGCTTGTGGTATCAGTTCGGTGTTGGAGTGAGTGAAGTTATCCCCTCTGGTTCAACAGCCAGATAGTTCAGGGGTAATAACTATGGGTTCTGAGGCTCCTGTACACCTCCTTGATGACAGCAGTGAGAACTGAGCATGGCCTGGGTGGTGGGTGTCGTTGATGGTGGATGCTGCTTTCCTGTGATAGCACTCCTTGAAGATGTGACAATGTGGATAGTGCTTTACTCATTATGGACTACCTTATATCCACGACTTGTTGAAGGTTTTTCCATTCAAGAGCATTGGTGTTTCCATACTAGGCCATAATGCAACCAGTTAATATACCCTTCACAACACATCTATAGAAGATTGTCATAGTTTTAGATGACATGCTGAATCTTCTCAAACTTCTTTAAAAAAAAAAAGTAGAGGTGCTGCCATGCATTTTTTGTAATGGCACTTGTGTGCTGGAACCAGAACAGATACTCTCAAATGTTTAAATAACCAAAGTTCAAAGTAACATTTATTATCGTGTACACAAATGTCACTTCATACAACCCTGAGAATCTTTTTTTCCTGCGGGCATACTTAGCAAATCTATAGAACAGTAACTGTAAACAGGATCAATGAAAAAGCAAGAGCATAGAAGACAAAAAAACTGTACAAATGTAAATATAAGTAATTACCAATACATAACAGGAACATGAAGTATCAAGATAAAAGGTCCTTAAGTAAGATCATTGGTTGTGGGACCACCATATAGAGTGTATGTAGTTTTCCTCTTTTGTTCAAGAGCATGAATGGTTGAGGTATAGTAACTGTTGTTGAATCCGATGGTGTGAGTCCTTAGGCTCATGTAGCTTATTCCTGATGGTAGCAGTGAGAAAAGAGCCTGCCCTGGGTGGTGAAGATCTCTGATGATGAATGCTGCTTTCCTATGACAGCATATTGTGTAGATGTGCTCAATGGTTCGGTGGACTTTACCTGTGAGGTATTGTGCCAAATCCACTACCTTTTGTAGGGTCTTCTGTTCAAAGACATTGGTGTTTCCATACCAGTCCATGATGCAACCAGTTAATATTCTCTGCTACATGTTGATATAAATTTGTCAAAGGTTTTGATATCATGCTGAATATCCACAGACTCCTAAGGAAGTAGAGGCTTTGTTGTGCTTTCTTTGCAATTGCTGAGTCCAGAACATGTCCTCTGAAATAGTAACACCCAGTAATTTAAAGTTGCTGACCCTCTCCACCTCTGATCCTCCGATGATTACTGGCTCAGGGACCTCTGGTTTCCCTCTCCTGAAGTCTACAATCAGTTACTTGGTTTTGCTGACATTGAGTGAGAGGTTGTTGTTATGACACCACTCAGCCAGATTTTCAATCTCCCTCCTGTATGCTGATTCATCATCAGCTTTGATATGGCCCACAACAGTGGTGTCATCAGCAAATTTGAATATGGTGTTAAAGCTGCCCTTAGCTACACTGTCATAGGTGCAAAGTGAGTAGTTCAGGGGGCTAAGCACTCATCCCTGTGGCGCACCTGTACTGGTAGAGATTGTGGAGGAGATGTTTCCGCAATCCAAACTGACTGAGGCCTGCAAGTGAGGAAATCCAGCACTGAATTGCATGAGGGTGTATTGAGGCCCTGGTCTTGGAGGGGATGATGACATTAAATGCTGAGCTGTAATTGATGTATGCACCTTTGCTGTCCAGATGTTCCAGCAGTCTGTGATGAGCCAATGAGATGGCAACAGCTGTAGACCTGTTGCTTTGGCAGTTAAATAGGAGTGAATCCAAGTCATCACTCAGACAGGAGCTGCTATATTTCAACACCAGCCTCTCAAAACGCTTTATCATTGTAAGTGCCACTGGGCGATAATCATTGAGGCAGGTTACCACACTCTTCTTGGGCACCGGTATGATTGAAGCCTGCTTCAAGCAAGTGGTACCACACATTGCCAAACGTTGAAGATATCCATGAATGCGCCAGCCAGTTGGTCAGCACAAGTCGTCAGTACTCAGTCAGGTACTCTGTCTGGAGAAGAGGAACTTAAAGTTACTGACCCTCTCTACCTCTGATCCCATAATGAGAACTGGCTCATGGACCTCCAGTTTCCTCCGCCTGTAGTCAATAATCAGCTCCTTAGTTTTGCTGACATTGAGGGAGTAGTTGTTGTCGTAGCACCATTCAGCCATATTTTCAATCTCTCTCCTATATGCTGATTTATCACCACCTTTGATTCGGTCAACAACAGTGGTGTTATCAGCAAACGTGAATATGGCATTGGAGCTGCACTTAGTCTCACAATCAGAAGTGTAAAGCAAGAAGAGCAGGGCTAAGCACACAGCCTTGTGGTGCACCTGTGCTGATGGAGATTGTGGATTGTGCTGTTGCCAGTCTGAAGTGACTGGGATCTACAGGTGAGGAAATCAAGGATCCAATCACACAAGAAACTGGAGCATCCTGATGTATGCATCTTTGCTTCATCACTGTGGATGGAAGTGCTACTGGAAGATGGTCACTGAGGAAGGTTACCATTTCCTTCTTGGGTACTGGTATAATTGAATCCTGCTTGAAGCAGGTGGTACCTCAGACTGCCAAAGTGAGAGGTTGAAGATGTTGAAGATATCAGTGAACCCTCCAGCCAATTGATCAGCGCAGGTATTCAGTACTTGGCCAGATAGACAACATGGGCCAGATTCTTTCCATGGCTTCACCCCACTGAACGATGCTCTCAAGGCAGCCTCAGAGACCGAAATCACAGGGTCTTTGTAAGTTGTGGGAGTTCGTGAAGGTGCCTTCAGTTTTGTCAGTCAAAGCTAGCATAAAAGATCATTGAGCTCCTCTAGGAGGGAATCATTGTTGTCACATATCTCACCTGGCTTTACGTTGTACGAGGGGAGAGCATTCAAGCCGTGCCACCGCTGTCAAGCATCCTTCTGTGATTTCAGTTTGGTCTAGAATTGCATTTTGCATTTGAGATGACTTTCCAGAGGCCGTACCTGAACCTTTTGTATTTAACTTGGTTGCCCACCTGAGCACCACTGACCAGGCCCTCAGCATATTGTAGATCTCTTGGTTAATCTAGGGCTTCTGGTTGGGAAAGACTCTGAATTATTTTGTGGAGACACACTCATTCACAACTGATTTTACAAAGTCTATGATGACTGTGGTGTATTCATTCAGCTCCTTAGGTGAGTCTTTGAACATGGCCTAATCTACTGACTCAAAGCAGTCCTTTCCTCTTCCTCCTATGACTACCTCTCCATGACTCTTACTGATGGACCCTTGCTCTTTAGCTTTGCCTGTATGCAGGTAGGTGGAGGATAGCCCGCTGATCAAATTTCCCAAAATGTGGTCTAGGAATGGAACAGTAGGCATTCTTTCTGGTAATGTAGCAGTGGTTGAGTGTGTTGGGTCCCCTGGTGCTGCAGGTGATATGTTGATGTTAATTGGGCAGAGATTTCTTCAATCAAGTTTGATTGAAGGCAATGATCTGAAAGGTGTTGGGGTAAGCTGTTTCCTGTTTGCTCATTGCAGCACTCAATACATTGAGCGATTGCTCAGTCTGTGGCAATATGTAAACTGTGATCAGGATTATGGAGGAGAATTTTCTCTGTAAGTGATATGGATCGCACTTAATCATCAGACGTTTCAGATCAGAAGGACAAGAGGGCGACGTCTGAGCACCACAAAGAGTTTATCAGGAAGCACAGACTCTCACCTTTTGCCCTCTTTCAATATCCTGCCAGTTACATCATCGGGACCTGATGCCTTGCGAGTGTTTACACTCTGGATCAATGTTCTGACAATGGTCTTTGAGACAGAGATCACAGGGTTGCCAGATGCCATGGGGATTTGCACCAGTGTGATTTTATTCTCTCTTTCAAAGCAAGCATAAAAGTTGTTGAACTCATTGGGGAGTGAGGTATCACTGCCATTCGTGATGTTATGTTTCACTTTATAGGAAACAATGGTTTGCAAACCTGCCACAGCTGTCACACATCCAATTGTGTCCAACTTTACATGAAATTGTCTTTTTACTCTCACTATGGCCTTCCATAACCTGTTCCTGAATTTCTTGTAGGGTTCTGGAGCACTGGTCTTGAACACCACAGATCTAGACGGCGAATGTCCTGGTTTACCAGGCCTTCTGGTTTGGGTATGTTCTCGAAGGCACAGACTCATCCATCCAGGTCTTGATGAAGTTGGTGATGACTGTGCATATTAATTCAGATCTGAAGATGAGTCCCTGAATATGGTCATGTCCAACAATTTCAAAGCAGTTTTATAAACACTCCTCTCCCTCCCTTGAACATTCCTTCACCATCAGGTTTTACGATCAGCCTATATGGCCTCAGCCTATGTACTGGGAGCAGATGTATAGCCAGTTGATCAAACTGTGGGATGGCATGGTCAGTGTTCTTAATGATGGTGTAACACTGATCGAGTGTGTTGGCTCCTCTTGTTGCACAGGTATGCTGATTGTAGGTAGTCTGAAACTTCAAACTGGCCTAGTTGAAATTGCCTGAAATGGCTGAGCAGGCATCAGGATGCTTTGTGTCATGTTTGCTGATCATCGTGCTTGATGCCAGCTTGATATTTGCTGATGGAACCAGGATAACAGCAGGAAATATCTTGGCAGATAAAATGGGTGTCACTTGACTGCTGATGTTGCAGGTCAGGGGAGGAAGACTGAGAAAGAGCAGCCACATCTGTGCATGATGATGAATAAATCATGAAGCCAACACCAGCACCTCTGCCAGTACCTGACACTGCTATCTGGTCCATAGGGTGGATGGTGGATAGAATAGGAGGTTGGAGACAGGAAGATGGATGGCTTTGTGCTCAAACTGGCTGAGATATGACACGTCTATAAGAGGGCTGTGGCCAATTGATGACATTAAAGAAATATTCCTTTATGGTGACAGTGAAGGAATAGAGAGAATTTCTTAGTGTGTGGGGACAATAAATTGGAATGATGGAGTAAATTGTGTGCAGTGGCTACAAGTGCAGGTTAACATCTGAGCATTCTCCAGTAGGTAATTCTGATAACTCAATTTTCTCACCGCCTTTGAGTCAAGTTAGGCGTACATAGGAACAGTCTTTACCTACTGTATGAATGGTGCTCCAACAGTAATTTCAATGGCCATCAATATTCAATAGTACGCCATCTACCATTCTCTGTGTTTACTTCCCCCATCAACAAATTGTCAGATGTGTGTACCATCTTCAAGCTGCACTGCAGCAACTTATAAGAACTTCTTCAAGAGTTCTTGCCGAAGAGCTTTGGCCCAAAATATCGACTGTACTTTTGTCCATAGATGCTGCCTGGCCTGCTGAGTTCCTCCAGCATTTTGTGTGTGTTGCTTGGATTTCCAGCATTTGCAGAATTTCTCTTGTTTGTGTCAAGAGATCTCACACATCAGGAACCTCAACTACATAGTAGGACAAAAACAATATATGCAAGAGAACAGGTCCACCTGCAGGCTCCTGTTAAAATCACTTGGTGCCCCTTTGTCTCTGCTGGGGCTAAAAGCTCAGAATTCCTTTCCCTAATGACACTGTGGGTGGGAGAGTCACTTTCGGTGCAAGGTCCACAACAGTTCAATAGCTCATCACAACTTTCTCAAGTGCAATTAAGGAATAAATGATTTAGCAAAATTTGTAATGGATTTCACTGAGGTGATCAACACTGAGCATGAGAAATGTAATTATAAGGTTAGGAAATGCATCTATTGAATCCTCTCTCCCCATCTCTGTCCATATCCAGTAAAATGTCTTACATGCAGTTTTCAGAAGTGAATGAAATGCTCTACACAGGGATCGAACCGATCTCTATACAAGTGTAATGCCCTGGTTCATATCTTTACTGTTATGCTGTAGGTATTTCATTTAGCAGCTGTGTAAGAGTTGTTTGTTCTGCTTTCAGCCTGTTTGGGTTATTGGTGAAGATAAGGGATGATGTGGAACGTGTGCCATCCAATTAGTAGGAGGTTTTTCTTGGTGAGGGACAAAAAGGTTGGTCTTGGGCTTTTGATCGAGAGGAGATGAACGGGTCGTAGCATACGATCTGATGGGAGACTCGTTTGTTCGAGTTGGGATTGCGAGAGATGTTCGAAAGGTGGTGTGTGTTTTCACATTGACCGAGGGCCCAGCGTATGAGTGACAGAGAAGTTCAAGATGAGATCCAACTTGTGCACACTTAACTGTTTAATTAAAATAGGCCCTTTTCTTTGTAATTCTTTACTAACCCTTTAGTTAAGGTTCATAAATATAATTCCTCTAACCGTATGCAATGTACTGTCTGCTATTTCGTGGCATTAATTTGTAATCGGGTAGCGAATTATGCAGCATCCACACAAACGGGAGTTTAGGGAAGTCTCACACCTTTGGCAGGGCCAGTGATTGCCTTCCTCAGAATTACGCCGCTGTGGAAGCCAGCTCTGTTCAATCCCAGTGTGGAGCATTTCATTCACTTCTGAAAACTGCATGTAAGACGGTTTTTTATTGGATATGGACAGATGGGGAGAAAGAATTGGATGAGATGGCTCTTAAAATTAGTACTGGACTATTCAGGATGATCCCTAACAAAGAGTAGCAGTAATCTAGAGATCTAAATTCAAAGCAAATGATAGATCATTTTAACATGTTTTGGGACCAAGATGGAGATGGAGTTAAGACACAGAACAATTATTTGTTGATCCAACTGAATCTGACAGGGTTGTATTTGTTTTCTTCTTCCTATCTAATGCCTGTTTTACAATTTGGAATGTAGAAATTGTGAAATTATGTTACTTTTAACAGGACTATTTGATGATGGGACACTGAAAAGTTTGGGGATCATCAGTATGATATTTTATTGTAAGGAAACTTTTTCTTCTGTTGATTAAATCTCTGTTGTGGTTTCAATTGATCAGCTGTGGATGACGATGGTAAAAGCAGATTTTATTAAACATTCATAACTGCCTCAACAGCACTTCTTCAGTAGGTCGTGATTCTCATAAGAGCCAGAATGGGTAAAGATGCAAAAGGGAGGAGGTGTTGAAGAGATAATTTAGGGAGCTAGGCAGAAAGCTGAAAAGCAGGATCTCCTGGGTAGTAATCTGTGGATTATTGCCTATATCATGTGGCAGTGAGGGTAAGAATAGGGTGATTTTGGCAAATGAATGTGTGGCTGAAGAACTTGTGCAGGGGATGAGGCTTCAGATTTCAGGATCATTGGGATCTCTTCTGGGGAAGATATGTCTCGTACAAAGGGGCTGGGTTACACCCGAACCTGAGGGGGGCCAATATCTGTGTGGGCATGTTTGCTAGAATTTTTGGGGAGTGTTCAATCCAATTTGGCTGTGTGATAGGGTTGAGGATGGGCAGTTGGTATACAAGCAGAAACAGTGAGACAGTCAGGAAGGACAGGCAGATGATAGGGCAAATTTGCAGTCAATAGGATGAGTTGCATTGAAATAGGGGGATAAAAACAAAGAAGAGTGACAAGTGCAGGACTGAAGGTATTGTATTTGAATGTAGGCAGTGTACAGAATAAGGTAGATGATTTTGAAGCACAGTTAAAGATTGGCAGGTATGACATTGTGGGCATCACTGAGTTGTGCCTGAAAGAAGATTATAATCGGGAGCTTCACATCCAAGGATACACATTGTATTGAAAGGACAGGCTGGTAGGCAGAGAGGGAGGTGTGGCTTTATTGGTAAAAAACTAAATCAAATCCTTAGAAAGAGGTGACATAGGATCACAAGGTATAGAACCACGATGAATAAAGTTAAGGAACTGCAAGAAAAGAAAGACCCTGATGGGAGTTACATACAGGCCTCTGAATACGGGCTACAAATTACAATGGAAATCAGTGTTGGGAAGTGTATGGTCATGCCCTTTTGATTGAGGAATAAAAGCTTAGACTATTTTCTAAATGAGGAGAAAATTCAAAATCCGAAGTGCAGGATCCGCTGAAGGTTAACTTACAGAATGAGGCAGCGGTGAGGAAGGCAAATGCAACGTTAGCACATATTTTGAGAGGACTAGAATATAAAATCAAGGATGTAATGCTGAGGCTTTATAAGGCACTGGTAAAGTATTGTGAGCAGTTTTGGGCCCATTATTTAAGAAATGATGTGCTGATATTGGGTCAGTGTCAGAAGAGGTTCACAAGAATGATTCTGGGAATGAAAGGGTTTATTATATGAGGAGAGTTTAATGACCGTGGGACTGTATTTGCTGGAGTTCTGAATATAGAAACATAGAAGTATAGAAAACATACAGCATAATACAGGCCCTTCGGCCCACAAAGCTGGCCGAACATGTCCCTACCTTAGATCTACCTAGGCTTTACCCATTGCCCTCTATTTTTCTAAGTCCATGCAGCCATCCAGGAGTCTCTTAAAAGACCCTGTCGTTTCCACCTCTACCACCGCTGCCGGCAGCCGATTCCATGCACTCATCACTCTCTGCGTAAAAATACTTACCCCTGACATCTCCTCTGTACCTACTTCCAAGCACCTTAAAACTATACCCTCTCGTGCTAGCTATTTCAGCCCTGGGGAAAAGCCTCTGACTATCCACACGATCAATGCCTCTCATTATCTTCTACACCTCTATCAGATCACCTCTCATTCTCATAAAGAAGGATCTCATTGAAACCTATTGAATGTTGAAAGGCCTAGAAAGCGTGGATTGGAGAGGATGTTTCCTATGGTGGGGGAGTTTAACCTCAGAATAGAGGAACATCCAATTAGAATGGAGATGAGGTAGAATTTCTTTAGCTAGAGTGTGGAGAATTTGTGGAATTTATTGCCACAGGTGGCTGTGGAGGCTAGGGCATTGAGTGTATTTAGGGCGGAGGTTGATAGGGTCTTGATTAGAAGGTGTAAAAGGTTACAGGGAGAAAGCAGGAGAATGGGTTTGAGAGGGAAGTGAATCAGCCATGGTGAAATTGCGGTGCAGACTCGATGGGTCGAATGGCCTAATTCTGTTCCTATGTCTTATGGTCTTAGTATGGTCTAGCCCAGTACTGTAATTACTTGTGATATTCCTGCTTTAGTTTAATTTATGTGGAATTAAATTCTATGGCAACATTGGTAGGATATAAGCTTGTGTTATTGGATCAATGGCCTGGTATCCAGAATACTGGGACAGGAATTTGCTGTCACATTCATAAAACTGAAGGATTGAAAACCATTTTGGACAACATTTTACTTCTGCAATAAAAACTTCTGGTATAAAACTTGGTCCTATTTATATGTTCAACATTTGAGATAGTAACTTGTGCATTGATTTCACTGTTGAAATTCAGTTCTGTTGGTTTTTGATTTCAGAAGTCAAGTTCAAAGTGTATATATTAATCCACTTGTCATTAACACACTATGGATTTCTACCTCTTAACGTTTAAAGTTTTAAACTCCCCAAGTAAAGTTGTCAGAAGTACAATTTTGAACTTTTTTTTTTCACTTTTCAGGGAATGACTATCCGTCCATTAGTTGCGTTCTTGGAGGTTAAAAAATCAAATAAAAAACAGCCAACAGTGAGCCAAGAGATTCACATTCGAGTAAGTAGCTTGTATCAGTTATTGCTGTTCATGAGTATTATAACTTTGCAAGTATGTAGTAGCAATTTGTAACAGATTTTCCAAAATACCCTACTCAAGTACAGTGGATTCTGTTTAATTGGGACTAGTACACATTGGCCCAATTAGGTGGCTGCTTCAGTTAGCCAAAGTTTCATTGAATTAGTTAAAAAGTTATTTAAAAAAAAAAGAAACTAAATTTCAGTGAATAACAATTATGTATTTAAATGACACACGGAACAAATTGGAACACTACTAATACTTCTACAATGCTATAAAACTATTTATTAGTTCCTAATTGTTATTGATGGAAGAATTCATCTAGTCTATGCCCTGGTACTCCTTTGACTGTAAATGAACAAAATCAGTGCAGACACCTACTGCAGATATAGGACATCCTTTATACAATACTATTTTTTCCATTGTATCTTCCAAATTTTACTTTCCATTGTATCATTCCAAATGATTGTGGATACCTTAAAATCCATTGTAGTTCCTAACTTGTTAAAGTAGTGAAATCATTTCATTTTCACTCCCAGCTGTTTCTGGCATCATCAAGCCTGAATGCTTGAAACCACAGTAAACAAAACGGTTCCGATTTATCTTACTGCTTATTTCTTGGCAACTATCAATGATGAAAATCACTGCTTTTTGAACACAAATGTTGCAACTGTCATTATTTAAAACTCTTCACTCCAAGCATGCCGTAGTGTCTAATGGCTATGCAAGTGCATGTATCTGACACTAGTTAGGAACTGTTCAGGAGCACTCTCCTTTCCTAATTAAGCAGCATAATGTCCCAAATAAACAAAGAGAATATTGGCTATTTTCTCGAGTAGTTTTCTTTTTCTTTAAGAGTTGTCCCAAATAAGCAGCTGGCCCGATTGATCGATGGCCCAGTTAACTGGAATCCACTGTATATGGGAATACCCATGGCAATCCTGGGATGATTTAAAAATTGGATTCAAAAATCCAATTGAAGATGGGCATTTTTAAAGAAACAATTGTCTGTGATCTTCAGTTATATTCTTTACACAATGCTGATCCATCATGGGTAAAGCCCTCCCCAATATTGAGCACATCTACCTGAAGCATTGTTGCAGGAAAGTAGCATCCATCATCAGGGACCCCCATCACCCAGGTCATACTCTTTTTCTCACTGCTGCCATCAGGTAGTAGGTACTGTACATGAGCCTCAACATTCACACCACCAGGTCCAGAAAGAATTATTAACCTTCAACCATCAGGCTCATGAACCAGAGGGAATAACTTCGCTCAACCTCACTTGCCCATCACTGAACTGTTCCCACAACTTAGGGATTCATTTTCAAGAACTCTTCATCTCATGTTCTTGATAATTATTGCTTACTTATTTAATATTATTCTTTTATTTCTCTTTTTTATTTGCACAGTTTGTTGTCCATCCTTTTAGGTGCAGTCTTTCATTGATTCTATTATGATTATTGGAGTTGCTGTGTATGCCCACAAGAAAATGAATCTCAGGGTTGTATACGGTGACATATATGTACTTTGATAATAAATTTACTTTGATCTTTGAACTCTGAGCTCGAAAGCCCCACCTTTCTTGCTTTGACTCCTGGACTATATGACTAGAAACATAGAAAATCTACAGCACAATACAGGCCCTTCAGCCCACAATGCTGTGTCGAACATGTACTTACTTTAGAAATTACCTAGGGTTGCCCATAGCCCTCTATTTTCCTAAGCTCCACGTACCTATCTAAGAGCTACTTAAAACATCCTATTGTATTTGCGTCCACCACAGTCATCGCCAGCCCATTCCACACATTCACCACTCTTGGTGTAAAAAAAAAACTTGCCCTTGACATCCCCTCTGTACCTACTTCCAAGCCCCTTAAAACTGTGTCCTCTCATATTAGCCATTTCAGCCCTGGGGAAAAAGCCTCTGACTATCCACACGATCAATGCCTCTTGTCATCTTATACACCTCTATCAGGTCACCTCTCATCCTCTGTCACTCCAAGGAGAAAAGGCCAACTTCACTCAACCTATTTTCCTAAGGCATGCTCGCCAATCCAGGCAATATCCTTGTAAATCTCCTCTGCACCCTTTCTATAGTTTCCACATCCTTCCTGCAGTAGGTGACCAGAACTGAGCATACTACTTCAAGTGGACCAGGGTTCTATACAGCTGTAAGATTACCTCTAGGCTCTTGAACTCAATCCCACAGCTGATGAAGGCCAATGCCTTCTGAACCACACAGTCAACCTTGTGCAACAGCTTTGAGTGTCCTATGGACACAGACCCCAAGATCCCTCTGATCCTCCGCACTGCCAAGAGTCTTACCATTAGTGCTATATTCTCCCATCATATTTGACCTACCAAAATGAACTACCTCATGCTTATCTGGGTTGAACTCTATCTGCAACTTCTCAGCCCAGTTTTGCATCCTATCAATATGCTGCTGTAACCTCTTACAACCCTCCACACTATCCACAACACCCGCAACCTTTGTGTCATCAGCAAATTTACTAACCCATCCCTCCACTTCCTCATTCAGGTCATTTATAAAACTTACTAAAATAAGGGGTCCCAGGACAGATCCCTGAGGTACACCACTGGTCACCAACCTCCATGCAGAATATGACTCATCTACAACCATCTTTGCCTTCTGTGGGCAAGCCAGTTCTGGATCCACAAAGCAAGGTCCTCTTGGATTGCATACCTCCTTACTTTCTCAATCTTATCAAATGCCTTGCCGAAATCCATATATACTACATCTACTGCTCTACCTTCATCAACGTGTTTAGTCACAACCTCAAAAAATTCTATCAGGCTCGTAAGGCACGACCTGCCCTTGACAAAGACATGCTGACTATTCCTAATCATATTATGCCTCTCCAAATGTTCATAAATCCTGCCTCTTAGGATCTTCTCCATCAACTTACCAACCACTGAAGTAAGGCTCACTAGTCTATAATTTCCTGAGTGATCTCTACTCCCTCCCTTGAATAAGGGAACACCATCTGCAACCATCCAATCCTCCGGAACCTCTCCTGTCCCCATTGATGATGCAATGATCATTGCCAGAGGCTCAGCAATCTCCTCTCTCACCTCTCACAGTAGCCTGGGGTATATCTCGTTCAGTCCCAGTGACTTATCCAACTTGCTGCTTTCCAAAAGTTCCAGCACATCCTCTTTCTTAAGGTCTATATGCTCAAGCTTTTCAGTCTGCTGTAAGTCACCCCTACAATTGCCAAGGTCATTTTCTGTAGTGAATACCGAAGCAAAGTATTCATTAAGTAGCTCCACAATCTCCTCCAGTTCTATACACACTTTTCCACTTCCACTGGTCCTATTCTCTTATGTCTTATCCTCTTGCTCGTCACATACTTGTAGAATGCCTTGGGGTTTTCCTTAATCCTGTTTGCCAAGGCCTACTCATATTTCCTTCTTGCTCCCCTAATTTCATTCTTAAGCTCCTTCCTGCTAGCCTTATAATTTTCTAGATCTCTATCATTACCCAGTTTTTTGAACCTTTTGTAAGTTTTTTATTTCTTGACTAGATTTTCAACAGCCTTTATACACCACAGTTCCTGCACTCTACCATCCTTTCCCTGTCTCATTGGAACGTACCTATGCAGAACACCACGCAAATATCCCCTGAAGATTTGCCACATTTCTGCTGTAGATTTCCCTGAAAACGTCAATTCCCAATTTATGCTTCCAAGTTCCTGCCTGATAGCTTCATATTTCCCCTTACTCCACTTAAATGCTTTGTTAACTTGTCTGTTCCTATCCCTCTCTAATGCTTTGGTAAAGGAGGTAGAATTATGATCACTGTCTCCAAAATGCTCTCCTACTGAGAGATCTGACACTTGACCAGGTTCATTTCCCAATACCAGATCAAGTACAGCCTCTCCTCTTGTAGGTTTATCTACATATTGTATTAGGAAACCTTCCTGAACACACCTAACAAACTCCAGCCCATCTAAACCCCTCGATCTAGAGAGATGCCAATCAATATTGGGGAAATTAAAATCTCCCATCACGACAACCCTGTTAATATTGTATCTTTCCAGAATCTGTCTCCCTATCTGCTCCTCAGTGTCCCTGTTACTATTGGGTGATCTATAAAAAAGCACCCAGTAGAGTTATTGACCCCTTGCTCTTCCTAACTTCCACCCACAGAGACTCAGTAGACAATCCTTCCATGACTTCCTCCTTTTCTGCAGCCATGACACTATCTCTGATCAGTAGTACCACATCCCCACCTCTTTTGCCTCCCTCTCTGTCCTTTCTGAAACATATAAAGCCTAGCACTCGAAGTAGCTATTCCTGCCCCTGAGCCATCCTAGTCTCTGCAATGGCCACAACATCATAGCTCCAAGTACTGATCCACACTCTAAGTTCATCCGCTTTGTTCATGATACTCCTTGCATTAAAATAGATACACCTCAAACCAGCAGTCTGAGCATATCCCTTCTCCTTCACCTGCCTATCCTTCCTCTCACACTGTCTACAAGTTTTCTCGATTTGTGAGCCAACCGTCCCTTCCTCCGTCTCTTCAGTTCAGTTCAACCCCCCAGCAATTCTAGTTTAAACTCTCCCCAATAGCCTTGGCAAATCTCCCTGCCAGGATATTGGTCCCCCTTGGATTCAAGTGCAACCCGTCCTTTTTGTACAGGTCACGCCTGCCCAAAATGAGGTCCCAATGATCCAGAAATCTGAATCCCTGCCCCCTGCTCCATCCCTTAGTGACGCATTTATCCTCCACCTCACTCTATTCCTAGACTTGATGGGTGTTATGTGTACAATGGCTCTCTTTTCCTTTTTGAGCTCCCATTGCTGTGATTTATCCTAATCATCACCACCTCTTCGATTTCTGTGCACTTGCTCCCATGTGTTTCTCTGGGTCTGATTCTTAAATAGGTAACTTGAAAAACTTTTGGTTTGTTCCAGATTTTTCATTGGAAAACCTGCTCTACTTCATCAACTTCATTCCCTTCTTTGACCACTGTTGTCTGTTAAATTTAATGGCTTTTCCACAATGACATAGTTCAAGTTCAAGTTTATTGTCTTTCAGCTATACACATGTATACTGATAAATGAAACAACGTTCTCCTGGGAACAAGGTGTACAACACAGTACAAATAACTCACATACAATACATAAAGATATTACCACTAATAAATTAACAAATAATATGATGCATTTATGATACAAGTTTAAAGAGTATACAGTATAATGCTACTGACGCTTCGTACGTGATGAGAGCTGGTACAAGGGAGTACATGGCATGGGGGGAGAAGTTGTTTCCTATCTGAACAGTATTGTCATGGTACTTCCAGCCTATTGGTAGAGGGTCAAAGAGATTGTTGGACAGTTGGGAAGGATCATTGACTATGTTAAGAGCCCTGTGTATGCAGCACTCCTGGTAGACATTTCGGATGGACAGAAGAGACTCCAATGATTCACAGCAGTCCTTGCAATCCTTTGATGGGTATTTTGGTCATGTGTCTTGCAATTCCCATACCAGACGATGATGCAGCTGGTCAGGACACTCTAAGTGGTTTTCTTGTAAAAACTGATTAGAATGGGGTGGGGGGGGCATAGTGGGGGTTGTGAGTTTCACCTAACTCAGTCTTCTCAGGATGTGGAAATGCTGCAGTGCGTTTTTGACTAAAGAGATGGTGTTGAGGGACCAGATGACACTGTCCATTATAAGCACTCCCAGAAACTTGGTGCTCCTAACTCTTCGCATGGAGGAGCAATTTATGTGCAGTGAGGAGTGGTCAGCCTGCACCTTCCTAAAGCACATCTCTGTCCTAACTCAGCAGTTCCATTACTTCACTGTAGTGTCATTGTTCTGTTCAGCACAGACATGGGCCCCTCAAGTCTATGCCCTCTAATTTTAGACTCCCTACACTAGGAAAAACACTTTGACCATCTGCCTTATCTCTGCCCCTCATAATTTTATAAATCTCTCAGTTCACCCTTCAGTCTCTCCTATGTTCTAGTAAGAATAAACAGATACTATCCTCTCTCTCTCCTTACAACTACAGCTCCATAAACCATGAAACATCCTGGTGGAATTGTTCTGTCCTCTTCCTAATGCTACCGTGTCTTTCCTGTACTAGGGTAACCAGAACTGTATACATACTCGCTGTAAGTGCAACCTGAACCATGTTCTGTAAAGCTATGATGTGATATACTGACTTTGTTACTCACTGTCTCAGCCTAGGAAGGGAAGCAAGCCAATTGCCTTGTTCATTACCCTACCCAACTTATCTCCATACTCGATCATTCTTGGGTAGTTCACATGATTTGCACAATCTTCACTTTATTTCCTGATTTCCAATCCCTCAAGTACGTGTTTACATGTTTAGCTCCCACTGTGGCCTCACATTTTCACCTGTCTGAAGTCTCTTTCAACTGCATCACTTCATCTAACCGCAGCCCTGCCTGTCTTCAACCCTTGATTTCTCTCACCACTGGCAACCTTCAGCTAATTGGACTGCACACCATTGAATCCTCTCCACCTCTGACTTCCCTTCATTCAGTCAGGGTTTCCTGAAAGTCACGTCTTTAATCAAGATAACAATCAATTCCCCTAATCTGTCTTTGCTCTTAATGTTCATTTGATTCTTGGGTCAAAAAGGTGGCAATAGTTATTCTATTCTTAATGTTATACGATGCTGATGGTTAATAACCATTCTGGAAGTGTGCAAAAACACCAATTAACTTCCTTTATCTTGAGAAAGTATAAGCTGAAACCTCAACGTCAAGTCAGCTTTTGCACATCTGTGCCTCAATCAACAGAAGAGATTTGAGCACATGAAGGAATATTCAATGTAGTTCAGGGCTCCACTATTATTTTAAGTTTGAAAATATCACTCTTCTCATTGTAATCAATTCACAGTATTGCAGTACTCTTGCGCATTCCAGCACAAAACTAATCTAGTTGTTTTCTTTTAAAAACGCAAGACCCGCAGGGGGAAAAAATGGTATTTTAATTCTAAATCTCATTTCCATGTCTAGCTTTTTGACCATGTGTTGGCCGGAGTTGAGGATGTCTGTGGACAATGGAGTCACTACTACTTGAGAGACAAGTATGAATATTGCCTCATTTTTGTTATTTGTAAAAAGCAAATGCCTTTGAAATAATTTTTAAAACATTATTGTTTTACATGTGTAACTTTTTAGTCCAATTATCCTTCCATCAACCTAGCTACCAAATAAATTCTGCTGGTTTTAGTTTTAATTTGTAAATTAATCACTAATCCATTTGCACAATATTTATATGATAAATATGTGTTTACAGTTGCTGTCATAATTTAGAAACAAGGGAGGGGGGAGGAAATGTATATAAGTATACATTTATATACAAGATATATAGATATGATATATATATATATAAAGATGGCTTTCCTTGAGGAAAAGTAGCAATAAACTAAACTGTACATGTAAAGCAAAACCAAACTACAGCTACTAGGAATCTGAAATAGTAAAAATAGGTGATATAAAAACTCAGCAGATCAGGTTGCATCTATGGAGAAAAATGCTTGATGTCCAGATCAATAATCATCAGATTAGTTCAAATACCTACTTTTCCATGTGAGCATATGAGAGTGGGAGAAACAAAACTGATGGACTTGTCTTGCTCATCGTCCATCATGTGATGATGTATTATGGAATAGCTACAATAATTAATTGCATTACATTTGTCACTTTGCATGAAGAGACATGTTCTTTAATATCATTTACGACATTGGTTGTATGGGCCGAGATTCCCATTTGGGTCATATTTATCCATTCCAGTTTGAAGGTAATGATATTGTACTTGTTGCAGACTGTCACATGCAATGTTTCTGTTCCTTGCTGCTGTACAATGTATGAATACTCATTGATACAAGCAGAGGCTTTAGAGAAATGAGGCTCAATTGCAGTAAACCACCACCAAAAAAAAAAATTTTATTTTGCTACAAGCACACCTAAACCTTACCAGGTGTTGTCATCAATGTACGTCACCTACTTGATAAAAACCCAGCTGAGAACCCATTAACGTCACCACTTCGTAATATGTTTACAAATGCATATACACGAGAAGAAGTTATGGTTTATATGTGTGTTGGAACAATTAGATGTTTATCAAAGCTCTGTGCTTCGGCTTGAAGTGAGTGCCGTAGTCACTGTTATGAAGTTAGCACACCATATAAGTTTCCTCAGGAACATGTGTCCAAGTATAGATATTATCTCTGTCTATGGTTCAATTCCTGTATGTTTGCTCTCATTAGTCACTGTCAACAAGAAATGAGACAAAGGGGGCAACAGTTCCGGATCATTGCAACACACGCAAAATGGTGGGGTAACTCCGCGGGTCTGGAGGGTAATGAGCAGTTGGTGTTTTAGTCTGAGTTCCAGGTCATTGTGTTTTGTTCGTGCATCATCATTGATGAACACCTCGACACCATTAGTAGTTTTTACGAGGTCAAGTTGCTAACTCAACACTCAACCCGGTACGGATGGAAAGCGTGCCTGGGAGCTGCTCGACTAGATTCGAACTCAGGAACCTTCGCTCCCGGAGTCCGGCACTGATGTCACTGCGCCACCAGCTGGTTTGATGGTGTCAAGACTAGCGCTTGATTTGGATTTAAGTGAGGGAGAGTTGCGCAGTGTCAGCCTCACTCTCTCTTCCCAATGTGTTTTGTACCGATTGCTGCAACAACAGAGCTTAGGTGCGTTCACTTAGATAAAATGGTGTTGAGTTAACTCTACAATTAATTAACACATATAATGAAGGAGAGCAAGGCATAATTCAGGAAATGATTAGGCAAAAGCTCACATCAGTAACAAACATTTAAATAGCCTGGACTATCCACATGATATTCAAAGGACAAGCAGCTTCTCAGTTATGTTAGGATGTAACTACATATGCTATTTTTAAAATACTGACTACTAGAGAGAGTTCACTTGAACTGTAAAGAAAAAGAAATAAATAGTTAACCATAGGCATGAGACTCTGCTGGTGCTGTAAATCCTGACCAACACACACAAGATGCTGGAGGAGCTCAGCAAGTCAGACAGAATCTATGAAAAGGAATAAACAATTGACATTTTGGGCCAGGACCTTCATCAGGACCGAAAAGGAGGGGGGCAAAGTCAGAATAAGAAGTTGGCGGAGGGGAAGGAGTACAAACTGGTGGGTGAAAGATGAGGGGGAAGGCGGGTAGGTGGGGCAGTGCTGTATGAAGTAAGAAACTGGGAGCAGATAGGTGGATAAGGTAGAGGACTGAAGAGGAAGAATGGCATGGTGGCCTAGCAGTCAGTGTAACACTTTACAGTGCCAGCGATCAGGGTTTAATTCTTGCCGCTGTCTGTAAGTAGTGTTTATGTTCTCCCTGTAACCATGTGGATCTCCTCCTAGATTCAAAAGGTTAGTAAGTGGTGGGCATGCTAGGTTGGTGCTGGAAGCATGCGACACCTGTGGGTTGCCCCCAGCACACCCTTGGACCATGTTGGTCATTGATACAAATGGCGCATTTCACTGTATGTTTCAATATTTAGATGTTCACATAACTAATAAAGCTGATCTTATCTTTAAGAATATAATAGGAGAGGGCAGTGGATCATGGAAGGAAGGGAAGGAGGAGGGGAACCCAATGAAGGTGATGGGCAGGTGCACCAAAGAGAAGGGGTAACAAGAATGAGGAATGGGAGAAGAGGAATGCAAGGAAGGGGTTAGAAATTACCGGAAGCTAGAGAAATGAATGTTGGAGTCTATTGAGACAGAATGTGAGCTGTTGCTCCTCCAACCTGAGTTTGGCCTTATCATCAGAAACAAAAAGTGCAGTTGCTCAACACCTTTTCAATGCCCTTGATGTTGGGTAATTTTAAATTGTTTGTTCATCCTATCCTTCTCAACAGTGTGCTAAAGCACGCCTGGGTTCACAGTCCATGATGAATTAATGTGGCAAACACTCAGAGCTCCAGGACCTGTATTTGGTTTATTGAAAGTTCTTGCACCACATGGAGGTGTGCACAATACACTTCTGATCAAATATGTCATCCAGAGACATCATAGATTTACTGCACCAAAGCTTTTTCAGCAGTGATGTTGTTGACATTTTGGTTAGTCTCTTCTGTTTTATTTGCCTTGCATTGTGTATGAAACATGCTCCCACGATGAATGCTGGCTCTCTCTGCTACAGGAGAGCACAGGCTGCTGGGTAAGGGAGGTCAATAAATCCATTTTATATGGGTTATTTTAAAAGGGTGGTTATAGTAATTAGGGTACTTTTGTTCTTGAACCATTCTGCTCTTAAAAACTATTACTCAAACTTTCTTCAAAACCATCCCTTCTAGATGGAAAACGAGGGTGTGCATGCGGTATCACGAAAGAAAGGAATCCAAGATGCCCTGTACATCGGTAAAATATAAAATGCATCAGCTCATCGTTGCTGGTAAACAATGTAAATTGCTGTGCTTCATGCACTCATTAATACATTTGATCTTGGACTTTATTTCTAGAGCCAGGAAGTTTGATCACAGTTATTTGGCAAAGCTTTTGATACGGGGTAATGAACCAAAGAACAGTATTGTTGCTCTATATAAGAAATTGGAATTGAAGCAGGCCATTGAGATGGCTGAATCAGGTCAACTCAGCAAGGTGTCGTCATCTGCCTCCCTGTTGTAAGTAAAATATTTAATTTCACTGTTAACTCAGAAGTTAAAAATACTGTTGTTTATTTAACTTTATGTCTTATATGCACTTTATGTCAACTTGTACCTCTACAGAATATTTTAATGTTACTTTATGTGCTGTGTATGGTATATATGTACTATGTTTTCCACCTTGGTCCCAGAAAAACATTGCTTTGTTTAACTGTATATATGTGAGCTGTTGAGACAATGAACTTGAATGTGCTTAGTCTAAATTTGTAACTAAACAACTAAAACTGGAATTAGTTCTGTCAAGTGTGAGCTTAAGGGTGTTCCCAAGTGCACGAACTCAGAACAGTGCTGATATTAGAGGAAATAAGGTACAAGTAGTGCATTGTTTCAAATGAGTTTTGGCTCAATGCATTAAATTAACTAAGTCTGAATTTTAAGGGTAGGAATTTTGGAGCAGAGGAAAGAATATGATTTTTGAATCTTTTAAAATTGGGTTAGATTAATTTTATCATGAAATTGTCACTCTATTAATTTTCATTCAGTTTTCACCAGCACCCTTTGCTTGTCATGCGCTTTCATTTACCACTCCTTACACTACGTGAAAGTGTGCACACTTCTGATCAAATGTCATACTTTGATATCATATGCATACCGCACCAATTTTTGTAGTGGTGATGCAGTGAAGAATAAAATTTTTTTGAGAGTTACTTTTTATCTCATCACTGAATTGCTTGATAGATTGATAAGCAATATTTGTTTTCAGATAAGGTTTTGAGAGGTTTTTTTTACTTGATTGTAAGTAAAATATCAAAACTAACTGGGTTGTGGTTTATTTTATCTGAATTTCCAGGGGTAAAAAACCTAACGAAGTTAGAAGTCTCTCACCTGAAGAACTGAAGAATATGAAAGAAATTTTAGCTAAAAATCTGTATCGGACAAGGCAGAGGGTACGTTCAATTATCTGCGGTGGCTGCTGAATACCAAATAAAACTTCACATAAATTGAGCCTGTGAATGTTGGGATAATACACTGCTTTTTTCCTGTAGTATTCCCAGAGTCGTTACAAGTTGATTTTATAATTGTTCTCGCTTTGAATTGTTCCTCACAGTGAGCCATGTTCTTTGTACCGCTTCTGTGCTCTGACATCAGGTGATTTTACTTCAAGAAATCTTCTGCAAAATGCTCACAAGTTGTAGATCATGCTGGCATTACTACCTTTATTGCCTGTGATGAATTTCATAAGAGACATTTCCTTGTTAGTCCAGAATTCTGTGTTTGTGTGGGTTGCAGAACCTTTTGTCCTTTTTGATTGGTAAAGGTTTATGAACTGGGAGTGATAACTCCTTTAGCTTGTTGAATTTTTGCATTATTTGAGAACATAACATAAGAAATAGGAGCAGGAGTAGGCCATCTGGCCCATCGAGCCTGCCCCGCCATTCAATAAGATCATGGCTGATCTGTCCGTAAACTCAGTTCCATCTACCTGCCTTTTCCCTATAACCCTTAATTCCCTTACTATGTAAAAACCGACCTAACTGTTTCTTTAATATATTTAGTGAAGAAGCCTCAACTGCTTCCCTGGGCAGAGAATTCCACAGATTCACCACTCTCTGGGAAAATCAGTTTCTCCTCATCTCTGTCCTAAATCTTCTCCCCTGAATCTTGAGGCAATGCCCCCTAGTTCTAGTCTCATCTACCAATGGAAACAACTTTCCTACTTCTATCTTATCTATCCCTTTCAAAATTTTGTGTGTTTCTATAAGATCCCCTCTCATTCTTCTGAACTCCAGAGAGTATAGTCCCAGGCGACTCAATTTCTCCTCGTAGGTTAACCCCTATTTAGTTATGCAAACACAAGGAATTCTGCAGATGCTGGAAGTTCAAGCAACACACATCAAAGTTGCTGGTGAACGCAACAAGCCAGGCGGCATCTCTAGGAAGAGGTACAGTCGACATTTCAGGACGAGGCCCTTCGTCCTGAAACGTCGACTGTACCTCTTCCTAGAGATGCTGCCTGGCCTGCTGCGTTCACCAGCAACTTTGATGTGTGTCCCTCTTTAGTTATTTTGTTTTTAATTAGAAAACTTTGTCAATACATTTTGCAACATTTAATCAAAGCCTTTTTCCTGAAAATTTTCAGTTTACCTCATAACTTTTGGCAAATAATTAATTAGTGTTTTTCAATACTTTAAACCTCTTCTATTTTGAACCCAACAACAGTTTGGAGAACAGACCTAACAGAAGATCTAATAAGCCTGCAGACATAAATGTGTGCAGCATCCATGCACTGGAACTACTTATATTCCTGAAACTAGTAAAATAGAAACAAGTATGTTGGACATGCAAAAACTAAAGATGCTGGAATATGGAGCAATGAAAAAATAGCTGTTGGAGGAACTCTGCAGGCTGAGCAGCATCTGTGGCAGGCATGGAATTGTCGGAGTTTCAGGTCAAAACCCTGCATCAAGACTGACAATAGCTTCGACCAGAATCGTTGACAATTCCCTTCCCCACACAGATGTTTCTGGACCCACTGATTTCCTCCAGCAGTTTGTCTGCTGCTGTAGATGTTATTCAATAATGAAGTCAGTAACTCAAGCTTCATTCTGAGACTCCCAATGCTACAGAACTAAATGTTTTCTGTTCAGAAGGTCCTGGCTGATAGTAAGTGCCCTACATGCGAAAAAAATTACTAAAGTGAAATAAAATCATCATGTCTGAGGTGAGCAGTTGAAAAGGCACCACATTAGAAAATGTAGAATGTCAGTCTGTGCTATGTGCTAGATGAGTTAGATGCTAAGTTAAAGGGCAGGGCCTCTAAGGTTGTGATCTCAGGATTGCTACCTGTACCACATGCTAATGAGACCAGAACTAGGAAGATTAGATGTGGCTAAGAGGTTGGTGTAGGAGAGGGGGCATAAGACTCTTGGATCATTAGGCTCTCTTCTAGGGAAGGTGGGTCCTGTACAGATGGAACATTTGCACCTGAACTGGAGCGGGACTAATATCCTAGCAGGAAGGTTTGTTAATGCTCTGTGGAGGGGTTTAAACTAGAGTTGCAGGGGGATGGGAACCAGAGTGCCAGAAACTAGTAAAATAGAAACAAGTATGTTGGACATGCAAAACTAAAGATGCTGGAATATGGAGCAATGAAAAAATAGCTGTTGGAGGAACTCTGCAGGCTGAGCAGCATCTGTGGCAGGCATGGAATTGTCGGAGTTTCAGGTCAAAACAGGTTGTGGAGGCAGATGTTGGTAAGACGTCAGACAAAATTAGGAATCAAACGTTGGAGTATGGTGCAACTAGTGTCCTGAGCTGTGTGTATTTCAATGTGAGAAGTATCGTAGTTAGGGCGGATAATAATGCTGAAGACGAGGTAGCTGGTTTGCAAACAGAGGAAATTTGTAGTGAGGGGAGGCTTTTGATAGGGTAAAATTGCAGTCAACAGGATAAGTTGCAACATAAAAGGCAGACTAAATCGAAAAGGGTGAATACAGATTGAAGGTGTTACATTTGAATGCGTGCAGTATACAGAATAATGTAGATGAACTTATAACACAGTTGCAGATTGGCATGTGTGATATTGTAGGCATAATAGCTGGGAGCTTAATGTCCAAAGATACACATTGTATCGAAAGGACAGGCAGGAAGGCAGAGGGGATGGCATTGCTCCGTTGGGAAAAAAAAATGAATGCAAATCATTAGAAAGAGATGACATAGGGTCGAAAGGTATTGAATCATTGTGGATAGAGCTAAAGATTAGAGAGTTTAAGGTAAAAGAACCTTTGCGGACAAGTGATCATAATGCGATCAAATTCCCTCTGAAATTTGAGAAGGAGAAGCTAAAGTCAGATGGATCAGTACTACAGTGAAGTAAAGAGAATTATAGAGGCATGAGAGAGGAGTTGATTGGAAAAGGACCCTGGCAGGGATGATGGCAGAGCAGCGATGACTGGAATTTCTGGAAACAATTTGGAAGGCACGGGATATGTACCTCCAAAAAAGGAAGAAATATTCTAAAGGCAAGATGACACAACTGTGACTAAGAAGAGTAGTCAAAGCCAAAATAAAAGCTAAAGAGAGGGTGCATAATAGAACAAAGGTTAGTGGGAAGTTAGAGGATTCGGAAGCTTTTAAAAACCAACAGAAGACAACTAAAAGGCTATTAAATATGGAATATGAAAGTAAGCTAGCCAGTAATATTGAAGAGGATACCAAAAGTTTCTTCAGATACATAAAGTGTAAAAGAGAGGTGAGAGCGGATATTGGACAGCTGAAAAATGATGCTGGAGAGGTAGCAATGTGGGACAAGGAAATAGCGGGTGAACTCAATAAGTACATTATTTTGCATCAAGTCTTCACTATGGAAGACACTAGCAGTATGGTGGATGTTGGAGGTGTCAAGGGTCGTGAAGTGTGTGAAGTTACCATTACTAGAGGGAAGTTTCTTTGGAATCTGAAAGGTCTGAAGGTAGATAAGTTACCTGGACCAGATGGTGTTGTCACCTCAGGGTTCTGGAGGAGGTGACTGAACAGATTGTGGAGGCATTAGTAATGATCTTAGAGGAATCACTAAATTCTGGAATGGTTCTGGAAGACCAGAAAATTGCAAATGTCCCTCCACTCTTGAAGAAGGGAGAGAGGAAGAAGAAAGGAAGGGCGAGTTAGTCTGTCCTCAATGGTTGGGAAGATGTTGGAGTCGATTATTGAGGATGGGTCTCAGGAAGCACAAGATAAAATTGGCCATAGTCAGCTTGGTTTCCTCACTGGAAAATCTTGCCTGACAAATCTGTTGGAATTCTTTGAAGAAATAACAAGCAGTATAGCAAAGGAGAATTGGTTGACGTTGAGTATTGGGATTTTCAGAAGGCTTTTGACAAAGTGCCACACATCAGGCTGCTTAAGGCCGAGGTTGATAGACTCTTGACTGGTCAGGGCATGAAGAAACATAGAGAGCAGGCAGGAAATGGGGCTGAGAGGAAAACTGGATCAGCCATGATGAAATGGAGCAGACTTGATAGGCCAAATGGTCTATTTCTGCTCCCACATCTTATAGTCTTATGTTCTTAATCAATGCTTTCATTTTCTTTCTTTGGAAATCTGACCTACTCTTTTTTTGAAAAATGTTTATCTAGAAATTTTGTACAATAAAAATAATAGTTTATTTTGGTAATGCCAATTTAACTCCTCTGCATAAGAAAAAAAATCTGTGACCAAATAAACATTTGGAAAGGTGTTAAGGTGATTTAAATACAGGTTCCCAACAGGTCAAACATTTTAATAATGTAGGGGGAGCTCGGAAGGTTGAGCAGCACCTGTGGAGAGAAAAAAATTGCTGATGTTTTAGGTGAAGATTGGCCTAGTAAACAGTCATTCTGGGCAGAGACCCTTGAGTCCAGATGAAAGGTCTTGGCCCAAAGCATCAACTGTTTATTCCTCATCATAGGTGCTGCCTGACATGCTGATTTCCTCCAGCATTTTCTGTGTGTTACTCTTTTCCAGCATCTGCATGCTTATGTAATGCCTTGTGTCTATGAATAGTAGGATGTTTCACATAGGAGCAGCTAATTTCATTTCACCTGGAGATAACCTATTCTAAGTAAAACCAAGTTGTCTATGATTAGTGGTGAATAAAAGAATCCATTTTCTAGGTTAAGGTTTTTTCAACTCTAGTAATTTCACAACATGAACTGCATCTGCGTTAAGTGTTACAGACTATAAAATGAGCATTGCACATTTTTCTGCAGCTGTCATGTACCATTTAAAAAATATATATCAACTATAAATGATAAATTGCTCAGCATGGCACTTTAGACTCTTGCAACTGAATGTGTACATACAACATCTCAGCAACTGATTTAATAATTTACGCCATTAATCTCAAGCATTAGTAGTCTTACCTTTTTCTGAATACATCTCAGGAAAGAGCACTGCCAAGGACATGCAGTATTCAACCCACTGACCCATAATTGTAATGAAAATTAATACCAGATTTCTTCTCTGTGCACTAATTGATATTTATGTACCATGAAATTTTTGAATTACAGACACCATCGTACAACCGGCACAGTCTACCAAGAGAGGCCAATGAGAATCAGGTTAAGGAAATCTTAATCCGGCGACATGGCAGCCTACGGGAGAGTATGCGGAAGACTACCAGAGCCAGGCAGGTGTGTCCTTGAAAATGCTGCATTATGGTTTATTCATTCAGCATTGTATGCCAAACAGGCCATGGTGGCAAAACCTAGGAAGTTATAAATTATTTTTGAAACTTGACTTTAAGTGGAAATTAAATGGTACAATTTCCTAGTTGGTTCTACCCTGATTATGAATCCTGATAAGTGGAAGTCCAAAATGCATGTTAATTGCACAGAGTTGAGTGTATTTTGTATAATACTTTATTCTTGATGTTGAAAAAAACAATATTTAAAATTATAATTCTCAGAAATGTAAATTACTGGGTGTTATGATAATCAGAATAAGGAACAAAGAAATTACTTTTGGTGACTTATATAATCTTTCAAACATCTATTATTTAAAAAGAAACAGTGCTAGGGAGTTTTTTAATCAATGGGATAATCTTCATAATGTTATACAATTCTGGCATGAAGTGTTAGATAGTACATTAAATTTGGCAGAACATCTAAAATGAAATCTTAGCAAGAAGTGATACAAGATCATAAGATTAGAATCCTAATGGATACAGTTAAGACACTTCAACGATAAAAGTCCTTGATTGGAGTCATATACAGGCCCTTGAATAGTAGCCATGATGTGGGGTACAAATTACAAGAAAAGATGGGAAAGGCATGTAGGAAAAATTGTATTACAGTGGTCAAGGGGGACTTCAATACAGATAGAATTGGGAAAACTAGGCTACTGCTGGATTTCAAGAGAAAGAATTTGTAGAATGCTGAAGAGATGGCTTTTTAGAGCCACTAGTGATTGAGCCCACTAGGGAAAAGACAATTATGGATTTAGTGTGGTACTGGTTTGGATTTGATTAGCAAACATAAGGGAAAGGAACCCTTAGGAGGCAGTGATCACAACATAATAGAATTTATTCTGCAATTTGAGAGGGAGAAGTAAAATTGGATGTATTGGTATAGCAGATGAATGAAGGTAACTACAGGAGAATGAGGGAGGAGCTGACCAAATTGGAAGATGCAGGCTCATTTCATCCCAAAGTAGAAGAAGCATTCTAAAGCAGGGGGTTCCCAACCTGGGGTTCACTGACACCTTGTTTAATGGTATTAATCCATGGCCTAAAAAAGATTGGAAACCCCTGTTCTGAAGGGAAGATGAAGCAACCATGGTTGACAATGGAAATCAAAGACAGTATAAAAGCTAAAGAAAGCATACAATGGAAACCCTTTACTGGGCGTCTCTAGAAACACGGCTGGTTAGCTCCTCGCTAAGAAGTCAATGGACTCAGTGGTGATAAAGCCACCTTTCTCAAACTACATATGTCTAGGGTTGATATGACTTGGGTCCCACTGACCAGGAGAACCAGGATGTCTTAACTACCCACCTCCAATCTGGGTGAATACTGTCTAAATGCTGCCCTCTTGCAATTACCCGACGGCAAGAAATACCAGATCGTACACCACATACAATTATAAAGAAAGTATATTTACAAATTTCAGCTTTATTGAACAGTTAGCAGGAAAAAGAAAATAAGAAAAAATAAAAAGGACCCTTTGCAGTTAACCCAATCTAAATGTGCACCTAAGTTGGAGCTCATCTTGAAGTTTTCTTTAACTCACGTGCTGGACTCAGTCTGTGTGAAAGCACACACCACTTCCCAGATTGTTGTTCAAAATCTTTCTTGAACAAATGGCCTCTCCCACAGGAGTGTTGGTCCTTCCTCCTTGAAGCTATTCATTTGTGCAACAGGGAAATCATTCACAGCCATCTTTCCTTCTGACTTCTCCCAGCTCCTGAAAAAGAGACCTCAACCCACACCAGTGTCAGTCACAAAATCCTGTCCACCCAGCGTTCTCTAGAACCTTCTCCCAATTCCTCTATCCTGATTGGCTGACACAACATTCCTAAATTGAACAACATAGCCCCTTATCCCTAGCTCAAACCCAAACATGTTAAAATCAGAACAAACTGCACTTCAGAACTGCTAAAATGAAATACCCACAGCATAACAGTAAAAATTTTAACCAGGGCATTACACTCGCTCCCCCCCACCAGAAGTAGTCACACCCTCATGACTTTGAAATTCGTCAACCCATCAATAATACAATTTTCAAAGGAGTTTTGTGATGGCAGGACTTCCAATCCATTTGTGAATTGTAGTGCCATATCTCACTAGGGGGATAGACACAACACTCTGTTCCCCCGGTGTGTCATAGCCCAGCCTATCAGGAAGTTTCCTGACTCTTTGAGACCTCTTTATCCTATCTTCAGCTCCTCCAGCTTCAACCACTCCTTGTGACCCTTCCTGTCTACTAGAGGATGCCTCCCCCGTCTATCACTCGTGTCTTTCGTGACTCAGGTCCCCCTGCTCCATGACTGAACTTAACTACCTTAAATTTAAGATGGTGCTGCCAAACATCTTCAACCTCCACTTGTGCTAACCAGCGAGACCTTTCTCCCAAAGGGGTGTCCTTGGTCACTCTAATAATGCGGCAAGTACTCCTGTAGAAACCAACATCAGCCTCGTCAGTAGAAAATGCATTTTGCGACCCAGCGTCTCAGTTAATCTCCTTTTTCCTTCCTCGGACATTCCGGCAAATTTGGGGGTTCCTGTCACTCTAGCTACTCCTCCAGGATGTAACATGATAGGTTTAGACTGGGCACGCCACACAGTTTCTTGTTTCTGCTCATCATCCTGCATAGGAGAAACCTGCATCTTCTCCAAGGCAACTCTGAACACGGTGAATGGACAAGGTTTTCTTCTTGCATTCTCCCACAAGCCCTTTAAGCTCCCTACTAGTCTCAGTTTTCTCATATTACCTGAGCTCTGCCATTTATCCAGTAACTGAGACATCTGCTCAGCCCAAGCCTCATATTCTTCTTCCCCATCAGGTGTGGGCTTGAGCCCAGAGCACACTCCCAGCCTACAATAGCTTTGGTTCTCTACAGATATGCTTCTGCATTTATCAACCAGTGATGTATTAGCCAAAACAAATTCTGAATTTAAATCAACCATCGAAGGATTCATTAGATCTTTCACATCAGACAACTCCTTCCCCTCACTCCACAGAAACGAGAGCAACTTGTCTTTAAGGTCTCCACCCTCAGCTATGGAAACTCATTTCTCAATTCTTCACCCTTGCCTACAACCCCTGCTTCCCTAAAAGTATGGACAGCCTATGGCTCCGCTTCTCCAGGTGCCCCAATCGTAGGCAGATCTACTCCCTTGCTCGTCCTTGCTAGTTTGAACTAACACATCTTAACCAGCCAATTGATCAAAACTCCATTCAGCAAGAGTAACTTTTCCTAATACTTTATTGGTACTTAAAACCCTAATCAACAATTCACCTGGGCTGTGGATATCCACCTTGTTCAGAACACAAGCATTTGTTGTGGGCAATCTCTTTGAAATGCACTAAAGCTTAATCCCTGTGGTGTCCATAATCAAGTATCTTTATCCTTTCCCAGGCACTACTTTAAACACAGGCTTAAGCACACAGACCACTTCAATTCTTACTGCAAATACAGAGTATTAGCCAATCAGATCGCGGACGACAGCCCCGACAATGAAACCCCTTTTTACTAGGCATCTATAGAAATATGGCTGGTTAGCCCCTCACTAACAAGCCAATGGACTCAGCTCTGAGAAAACCACCTTTCTCAAGTTCCGTACGTTTAGGATCGATATGACTTGGGTCTCACCAGAGCGGGAGAGCTGAGATATTTCGACCACCCGCACCCCAATCTGAACGAATACTGTGTAAATACTGACGAAGGGTCTTGGCCCAAAATGTCGACTGCATCTCTTCCCAGAGATGCTGCCTGGCCTGCTGCGTTCACCAGCAACGTTAGTGTGTGTTGCTTGAATTTCCAGCATCTGCAGATTTCCTCGTGACTGTGTAAATACTACCCACTTGCAATTACCTGTTGGCAAGGAATAAGACTGTACATTGTATACAATTATAAAGGAAGTACATTTACAAATTTCAGCTTTATCGAACAGTTAGTTGGAAAAAGAAAAGAAAACAATATAAAAAGGGCCCGTTACAGTTAACCCAGTCCAAATGTGCACATAAGTTGGAGCTCATCTTGAAGTAGTCTGTAACTCACGCGCTGGACTCTCAGTCTATGTGAAAGCACACCCCATCTCCTGAATGTCACTCGAAATCCATCTCCAACAAAATGGCTTCCCCACAGGATTATTGGTTCTTCCTCCTTGAAGCCATTCATCTGCACAAAACACCTTGTGCAACAGAGACAGCATCCTCAGCCATCTTCTCTCCTGTCTTCTCCCGCCAACAAAGACCTCGACCCACACCAGTGTCGATCACTAAAATCTCTCCACCCAGCGTCCTCTAGGATCTTCTCCCAATTCCGCCATCCTGATTGGCCTACACAATATTCTTAAGTTGAACAACATAGCCCCTTATCTTTAGCTCAAACCCAATCATACTAAAATCAGAACAGACTGCTCTTACAGAACTGCTAAAACAAAATACCTACAGCATAGCAGTAAAAATATTAACCAGGATGTTGCACAATATAGCAAAACATAGTGGAATGCTAGAAGATTGGGTAGCTTTTAAAAACTAACAGGAGGCAACTAAATAAGCAACAAGGAAGAAAAGATGAAATATGAAGGTAAGCCAGCTAGTAATATATAAGAGGATACCAAAAGTTTTTCAGATATGTAAAGGGTAAAAGAGAGGGAAATCTAGACATTTGTCCACGGAAAAATAATGTTGAGAAAATAGTAAAGGGGAACAAAGAGATGGTCGGTGAACTCAGTATGCATTTTGCATCAGTCATCACTGTAGACTAACAACATGCTTTGAGATTCAAGAGAGCCAGAAGGCAAAAATGAGTGTAGTTGCTATCACTAAGAGAAACTACTTGGGAATCTGAAAGGTCTGAAGGTGGATAAGTCACCCTGGCCTGATGAACTATACCCCAGGGTTCTGAAAGAGGTAGCTGAGATGATGTGAAGGCATTAGTGGTGATCTTTCAAGAGTCACTAGATTCTGGAATGCTTCCGGAAATCTGGAAATTGCAAATGTCACTCCACTCTTTAGGAAGGGAGGGAGGCAGAAGAAAGGAAATTATAGATCAGTTAGCTTGACTTCAGTGGTTGGGAGGTTGTCAGAGGTCATGATTAAGGATGAAGTTCCTGGGTACTTGGAGGCACATGATAAAGTAGGCCAAATTTAGCATGCTTTTCTTAAGGAGAAATCTTGTCTGACAAATCCATTGCGATTCTTTGAGGATAGAAAAAGGAGAGTCAGTGAACGTTACTTGGATTTTCAGAAGGCCTTTGACAAGGTGCCAAAAGGTTGCTAAGCAAGGCAGGAACCCATGGTATCACAGGAAAGGTACTAACATGAATAAAAGATTGGCTAAATGTCAGTCAGTCAGTGGGTGCCGTCCCGAATCCGGGGTTGGCGGCTATGCACCTCCATCTTCTTCGATCTTGCGTCAGCACCGAATACAGCCTCTCCTCCAGTTTGTTCTCACTAGCTGCCTTGGCACCGCCCGCCGTCGCCCCGCCGAACTCGAGCCCGAGGCCGTGTTGGCCACCAGCCGCGGTCACTTCTTTGAGCTCAGCCGTTCCTTAGGCGGAAGCCTTGGGCAGGTCCCGGCACACAGTGCAGCGCCCAAGTTCATCATGTCTCTTCTAACTAGGTGCATAGCATACCATTCGTAGATACGTGGTGAGGCTTTAATCTCTTCCACGGAAGACGGCCTTTGGCTCACAAGGAGCTCATCCGCCGTTTGTCAGGTCTTGCTTTTTCTAGTCCTGCTGGGTGTCCTCACACACTCCTCACCAGACTAAGTCCAGTGGGGGAGCCGGCCCAAGTCGCTGATGGGCAAAGACAAATTGTGAAATAAAGAGGGCCTTTTCAGATTGGCTGCTGGTAACATGGTGTTCTGCAAGAGCTTGGTTTTGAGCCCATTTCTTTTCATGTTACTGTATATGTTAATGATGTGGATGGCAGAACTGATGGCTTTGCAGCCAAATTTGTGCATGTTACAAAAATATGTGGAGAGCAGGTAGTGTTGATGAAGCAGGGAGTCTGCAGAAGGACTTCGACAAGTTGGGAGTACAGACAAGGAAGTGGCAGATGAAATACAGCATAGGGAAATGCATGATCATACACTTTGGTAGAAGGAATAAAGCCACAGACTTTTTTTTTTAAATGAGGAAAAAAAAATTGGAAGTGGAAAGGGACCTGGGAGTTTTACTCCAGGATTCAATAAAGTTTAACTTACAAGTTGAGTAGTAGTAAAGAAGGGAAATGCAAAGTGTTAGCATTCAATTCAAGAGGAATAGAATATAAAGGCAAGGATTGGGTTTTATAAGCTGTTAGTCAGAGTATTGGTTGGATTATTACAAGCAGTTTTGGACTCCATATCTAAGGACGGATATGTTGGTATTGGAGAGAGATGAGAGGGGGTTATAAGAATAAACATAGGGTTGAAAGAGTTTAGCATTTAGGGAGTATTTGATTATTCTGTACTCTCTGGAATTTAGAAGGATGAGAAGAGATCTCGTTGAAACAATTAAGTATTCAAGGGCATGAATAGAACTATTGTGGAGAGGATGACTTCAGTGGTAGGAGAGTCTAAGTCTAGAGGGCACAGCTTCAGGATAAAAGGACACCCCTCTAGGACAGAGATGAGAAGGAATTTCTTTAGCCAGATGGTGATAAATCTGTGGAATTGATTGCCACAGACAGCTGTGGAGGCCAAGTCATTGGGCATATTTAAAAGGGAGGCTGATTGGTAACAAGCACAAAATGCTGGAGGAACTCAGCATGTCAGGCAGCATCTATGGAGAGGAATAAGGAGCCGATGTTTTGGGCCAAGACGTTTCATCAGGGCTCGACAGGCACTTGATAAATAAGGCTGTCAAAGGTTACAAGGAGAAGGCAGGAGATTGGGGGTGAGTATGTAAAATAAATCTCTAGAAACAATTGGTGAAGAAGACTGAGTGGACCAAATAGTCTAATTCTGATCCTATATCTTACGTTTTTAAAAAAAAATTATCCCTTGAGATACAGCGCAACATAGACCCCTCGAGCCACGCCACCCAGCAATCCCCCAATTTAACCCCAGCCTTAACACAGGACCATTTATAATGACCAGTTAACCTACCAACCAGTAGGTCTTTGGACTGTGGGAGGAAACTGGAGCACCCGGAGGAAACCCACACAGAATGTACAAATTCCTTACAGGCAGCGATGGAAGATGGACATGGATCACTGGTATCTTAAAATGTTGTGCTATCCACAACGCTGCCATGCCGCCCCATGTTTTTACATTTCAAACAGTCAGCCTTTCCATTGATGTTATATGGAACTACATGAGTAAAAGGGAAATTTGAATGTCCTTTTCTACCACCCTTAACCTTCCCTGTATATCAATCTTGGTTGATTCTAACATTCCAGTTTGATCTCTTGGGCCTAATGTATAAAGCTTTTTTTATTAAATTTATCAGAGACACAATTACTAAATATGGTCACGTACTAATAATTTACTTTCATAAATTTGATCACAGTCATTCATGCATGTAAGTACGGAGCCTTTTGTTGGTGAACACTGTCATGTTTTTCCTTACCTACACATCTGTAGTAATTAGCACAATTGTTGTCCACCCTGTACCAATCACTCCTCCTTCACCACTGAAGAACTGTTAGTACTTAAATATTTACAAACCAATGCCACTGCAACTGTCAAAAGATACCACAAGGCTATTGGATTGTTGTTACTTACTCTTCCCAATTTTTCTTCTTTTCTAGTCTGGTGCAATAAAAAGTCGTCCATTTTCACTGCCTCAAGATACCAGAATTTCTTCCAGATCCCCGAAGAGGAACGCTGCTTTCACAGGTAATGTGGGTACCATGGCAAACTATTTTCAGAAAATTGTTTGAGAGCCTTTTAATATCACAAAGGCAGTGAAAGGATCAAATGACATTGTGGAGAAAGGGAATTCAAAAAACAAAATTGAATGTCGGAAACAGTGGGATAGGCAGCATCTGTGAAAAGAGGAATAGTTAACATTTCAGCTCTGAGACCATTTATCTGACCTAAGAAAGAGAAAGCAGTTGGTTTAGAAGCAGAAAAGGTGGGGAGGGAAATGGGGTGAAAAGAATGTTGTCATTAAGAAGCATAGAAACATAGAAAACCTACAGCACAATATAGACTCTTCGGTCCACAAAGTTGTGCCGAACATGTCCCTACCTTAGAAATTACTAGGGTTACCCATAGCCCTCTATTTTTCTAAGCTCCATGTACCTATCCAAAAGTGTCTTAAAAGACCCTATCGTATCCGCCTCCACCACCGTTGCCGGCAGCCCATTCCACGCACTCACCACTCTCTGCGTAAAAGAATTTACCCCTGACGTCTCCTCTGTACCTACTCCCCAGCACCTTAAACTTGTGCCCTCTTGTGGCAGCCATTTCAGCCCTGGGAAAAAGCCTCTAGACTATCCACATGATCAATGCCTCTCATCATCTTATACACCTCTATCAGGTCACTTAAGCAGTTAAGTTTTGATATAGGAAGGCCAAATTACACAACATCAGCAGAATCATTACACAGACAAGAGTTTGAGTTTTTATGGTAGAGGAAAAGACTTTAGTTTTATTGAAAATTTAAAAAAATTAATGCACCGTTGGAAATTGAAAGTTTCACTCGTGAGAATAAGGACCTATATGTAAAGTTAGTAAAGGGATAGAGAAAATTCTTGTGACAAAAAGCCACTAAGTCCCAGGAAAATGATGTGCATTCCAGTATTTTAAGAGATGGTAGTAGAGATTGTGGACGCATTTGAAGGAAGTGAATGTAACATTATCAGTCATCAGTTGTGTGAAAAATACTTAAGTTCACTAATAAGGAAGTACAATTTGGAAGTCATGTGATGAAGTAGAATCAATGTAATTTTGTCAAAAAGAAGCTGAGCTGACAAATCTGGAAGTCTCTTTTTGGAGGATATAATCACTAGCTGTGTTAAAATTGGATTTCAAAACCATTTGCTAAGGTGCCATTGAAGCACTCGTAGCATTAAGAATAACATATTAGCTTGCAGATGATTAGTTTATAGGAAACTGATTAGGAAGAGAACATTATAAATAGACAAGTCAATTTTGATTTGGAAAGCTAATGCCTGGATGTCACACAAATTGATGCTGGTACCAGTTATTTATAACCTATATTAACAAGGGAATAGGTGTGATATCTCCATTTGTACTGTTGGAGACTCTGTTCATTTTAGAAAGGCACGGACAAGTCACACCTATTGGATGATGGGTGATGTAGTAATTACAGACCATAGAGCTCTTGTTCTGAAGTTCAGTTTTGCTGACTACACCAGGCATTATGTCATGCATCTATATTCCAAACATATTTATTAATCCGTAAGAGATCAACAAATGCTCCTGTAGATATTCAAATATCTTGCATAAAATACATACATTTTTGGGCAGAAATAGCATATCATCGTGAAGATCAGCAGAATGCCAGCCTTTACTACAATGGGTTTGGAATGTAGTGCAAGGAAGACACTATAAATGAGCAGGGATTTTGTGAAACCCAATCTCAAGGACTGTGTATGGTTTTGGTTTCATTATACTTCTGGAAGATATAATTGCCATTGAAAGTCAGTGGTATATGTTTACTAAATGATAATCCTGCAATGAGATTAGACAGGATTCTTAGAAATAGGATTTGGAGCATTTGGAAGATTGTGTCTAAAACAGGGACAGTCAGCATGGCTTTGTGTGGGGCATGCCATTGACTTATTAACTTGCTTGTGTTTGTTAAGGAGGTGGTGAGGGCAGTTGATGAAGGTAGAGCTGTAGCTGTTGTCTATGTGGATCTTAGAAAGGCATTTGACAATGTCCCTTCTGGTAGGCTCATCCAGAAGATGCATCGAATCCATGGTGATTTTGGCTGTTTGGGTTCAGAATTGACTTGACCATAGAAAAAGGGAGTGATGATTGATAGGATTTACTCGCCTGTGACTAGTGGTGTTTCATAGGGAATCATATAATGTATAGGGGCCGGTCAGTAAGTTTGCAGATGACACAAAGATGGGTGCTGTGAATAAAGTAGAAGACTGCTAATGGATCATTTGGAGATATGGGCAGAGAAATATCAGATAGAATTTAATCTGCCTAAATCTGAGGTGTTACATTTTGGAGATCAATGTAAAGGAACAATAAATTATATTAATGTAAAAATCCTTAGCAGAGTTGATGTGCAAGGGGATCCTTTGGCCTAGATCCATTGAAAGTGGCTGCACAGGATGGGAGGGAGATAAAGGAATATGGCATGTTTGCCTTTATTAGTTGAGTTCAAGAGTCAGGAAGTTGTATCGTTGCTTTATAGGGCTCCAGTTCGGCTGCATTCAGTTCTGGCCACTATTATATTAAGGATGTGGAGGCTCGGGAAAGAGGTCTACCAGGATGCTGATTGGATTAAAGGACATGTGCTATAAGGTTATACAAATGGATTGTTCTCTCTGACGTTGAGGAGGCTGATTGGAAGCCTGATAAGAAGCTTAGATGAGAGGCATAGATAGTGTGGACAACTAGTCTTTTTATTTGGTTGTTTGCTCTTTTAGACTTACAACCTTTTCCCCAGGGCTGAAAAGTTTAATAGAGGACATGCATTGAAGGTGAGAGGGGTTAAGTTCAAAGGAGCTGTGTGGAGCAAGTTTTCTTTTAAATATACAGAGTGGTGGGGGCCTGGAATGAGCTGCCAAGACTGGTGATGGAGGCAAATAGGAGTGAGGTATTTAAGGTGCTTTTAGGCAGGCAGATGAATGTGCAGAGAATGGTGGGATATGGATATTGTGTAGTCAGAACAGAAAGGATTAGTTTAGTTATCCATTTAGTTACTAGCTTGATTAATTTGGCACAACAATATGGGCTGAAAGGCCTGTTCCTGTACTGTATTGTTCTTTATTCGAAGATGGATTCTCCGACAAGGAGAAATTGAGTAAAGTGTTTGCATATTCACTGGAACTTCGAAATGTGAAGTACAGTATGTTGGCCTTCACTAGTCAGGCAATTTAGTTCAAGAGGACAAAATAATGTTGCAACTCTATACAACCCTGGTTAGACTACAATTGGAATATTGTGTTTTGCTCTGGTCACCTCATTAAGGAAGGACGTAGAAGCTTTAGAGAGTGTGGAGAAGAGATTTACCAGGATGCTGCCTGGATTAGAGAGCATGTCTTATGAGGATAGGTTGAGAGACCTGGAGTTTTTCTCTTTGGAGCAAAGGAGGATGAGGGGGGATTTGATAGAGGTACACAAGATGGTAAGAAGTACAGATCGAGTGGATAGCTAGAGACGTTTTTCCCAAAGTGAAAATGGCTAATATGTGGCATAATCTTAAAGTGATTGGAGGAACATATGGTGGTATATCAAAAGTAAGTTTTTTTTTTTGCACAGAGATTGATGAATGCATAAAATACACAGCCAGGGGTGGCAGTACGTGAGGGGTATTTAAGAAACTCTTAGACAGGCACATGGATAATAGAAAAAATAGGAGACTACCTTTGAGGGAAGAGTTAGATTGATCAGAGAGCAGGTTATAAAGTCAGGACAATATCGTGACCCGAAGGGCCTTACTGTGCTGGAATGTTCTATGTGCTATGATCTGTAATGTGACAGCATCTTTGTATTTCCTTGTGTGCAGAAATATGGGAATCTGGAAGTTGTTGCTGAGTGCTCCAGTGTATAAGAGAACAAACTTGGATTACCTTTTAGAATTTCTAGTGAATTCACTAGTGGGTCTAAGGATATATTTTTCAGATTCTATTAAAAAAGTGTCCAAGAGGCTAGGGTACGGGTTTGGTAATTTCATGACACAAGTGTTTTTATTAAAAAGCTCCAAGAACCTGTAATTAACAAAACACTAGTTTTTAAGCTCTTTTTAGGATGGTTTCAGACATTTTTGAAAAACCTGAATGTTCAGTATTTGAATAAAAATATATTATTTCCAGCTAAATATGGAGGCATGTATACCTTGATTAATTATAGGACCATAAGACATTAGAGCAGAATTAGCCCACTCAGCCCATCGAGTCTGCTCCACAATACCATTACGGCTGATTTGTAATCCCTCTAAGACCCATTCTCCTGCCTTTTCCCTGTAACATTTGATGCCTGATTTATCAAGAACATATCAACCTCTGCTTTAAATATACACAATGATGTGGCCTGCACAGCCATCTGTGGTGATGAATTCCACAGATTCACCACCCTTTTTCCTCATTCCTGTTCCAAATGCTTGTCCCTCTATTCTGAGGCTGTGCCTTCTGGGCCTTGGCCTACCCCACTATAGGAAACATGCTCTCCTCATCTATTCTATCAAGGGCTTTCAACATTTGATAGGTTTCAATGAGATCCCCCCCCCATTCTTCTAAATTTCAGTGAGTAGAAGCCCAGAGCCATCAAATTCTCCTCATATGATAACCCTTTCATTTCCAGAATCATTCTCATGAACCCTCTAGAACGTCAGCACAGCCTTTCTTAGATAAGGGGCCCACAAATGCTAACAGTGCTCCAAGTGAGGCTTCACCAGTGCCTTGTGAAGTCTCAGCATTACATCCTTGCTTTTGTATTCCTCCCAAAATGAAGGCTAACATTGCTTTTGCCTTCATCACCACTGACTCGACCTGCAAGTTAACCTTAGAGGAACCCTACACAGTGACTCCCAAGTCCCTCTGTACCTCTTATTTCTGAATTTTCTCCCTATTTTGAAAATATTCTGCACCTTTATTCCTTCTGTCAAAGATTTAAATTTCTCTACGCTATATTTTATCTGCCACTTCTTTGTCCATTCTCCCAATACATCTAAGTCCTTCTGTTAACTTCCTGCTTCCTCAAAACTGCCTGCCCCTCCACCTACCTTTGTATTGTTCACAAACTGGCCACAGAGCCAACAATTTCTTCATCCAAATCATTGACGTATAACATGAAAAGAAGTGGGCCCCTGCAGAACACCACTAGTCACGGGCAGCCAACTAAGAAAAGCCCCCTTTACTCCCACTCTTTGTCTCCTGCCAGTCAGCTAATATTCTATTTATGTTAGTATTTTTCCTGTAATTCCATGGGCTTATTAAGCAGCCTCATAGGCAAGATCTTGTCAAGGGCCTTCTGAAAATCCAAATAAACAACATCCACTGATTCTCCTTCGTCTATCCTGCATGTTATTTCCTCAAAGAATTCCAACAGATTTGTCAGCAGGAATTTCCCCTTTAGAAAACCATGCTGACTTAGGCTTATTTTATCACCAGCCCTCAAGTAGTCCGAAACCTTAGCCTTAATAATAGACTCAACATTTTCCCAACCACTGAGGTCAGGCTAACTGGTCTATAATTCCCTTTCTTCTCCCTCCCTTCCCTTCTTTAAAAAGTGGAGCCACAGTTGCAATTTTCCAGACCTCTGGAACCATTCCAGAATGTAATGATTCTAGAAAGATCATTACTAATGCTTCCATAATCTCTTCAGCTACCTCTTTCAGTACCCTGGAGTGTAGTCCTTTTGGTCCAGGTGACTTGTCTACCTTCATATAGTGTCAAATATAATTAATTTATAAATGGTTCTCTAGTTTATCTTCAGTGCAAGAATAAACTTCCTTTTGATTTTAAAATGTTTACATGGTGCTCTTGATCTTCAGTGGGAGACGACATCAACTCGGAAGCAGAATCTTTGCAGCTAGCAAATCTATCACAGTCCAGAGCAAAACCAACCCCTCGTCAGAATCCAAACAACGTGGAGTGGACAAATGAAGTTCAGAGAGATGACAGGAAGAGTCGTTGGCCTGACTCTGGTAGTCAGGATGATGGTAGAAGGCGTCAAGCACTGATGCCAAGGGTAAGATTTAGTCAACTGGATCCTCAAGATTTTGAAACTGGAAGAAGTCGGCAAGGAATTGTGGAAATTCCACCAATTGGGTGGATGGCAGAAGATGCACATGAAGATGATACTGAAATCAATGATCCCTTGCTAAGAAAACCAAAGTGATACCAACCAATAGTTGGACCGATATGTTGAGATTTTATTCAATGGATTAACTTTATTACTTGCATAAACTAAAGTTAGCTCTCAAATAATGCATTAGTTAACCAAATATAGATGAATAAGAAATTACTTTTTCCCTGCCTATGAATTCTAACAAACCTAACAATTGTCAAATCATCTGAATGCTTTATTCTAAATTGAAGCTTTGTTTTTAACATTAAGGTATTGGGACATGGAGTGGCACATAATCTAATTTATTTATGAGTAGTACACATTGAATACTCATTCATTTGTCATTCCTAGGCAGTTCTATGGCTAATTCTGACTGATCTGTGCCAAAGTGCAATTCTATAATTGCGAAAAATAATTTTCATTCTAAGAATCTTCCTTGGAAAATGTAATCTGCCCCTTGAAATCCCATTGTTTCTATTCAACCAACCAATGTTAATGCTTCAGTTTTGAGCGATCGAGCCAAGCCATAGCTATCTTAATTTCTAATGCCTTGAAAAGTCTTGAACCTGCTTGCAAAACTGAAGGGAGGAGATTGCTCACAATCCAAAATGCCTGTTCTTTGCTATCTATCCAATTGTTGGGTTTTAATTTGTTCTGATTGTTGAAATTAACTTCTACTTTTTGGTTCATTTTGCAAATGACCTACAGTGCTCTTGTACCTGCCACCACACATATATCTTGGGAAATGGCTCATTCCCATTTTTCTCTACCCTCCCCATTCTCTCCTCTTTCCCACAACACCATCATCACTAGCTGTAACCCTTCTCTTTCTGTATTCATTGCTTCCCACCTGCTTTTCCTTTTACCATCTCCTCTCTCCCTGTCTGTTAACAAATCCATAAAAGACAGTTCTTTATGACCTTGCCTGATGTGAATGTCCAAGTGAATATCAAGATTTCTTAGTAGAAGACATTTTTAAATGGTATAATTGCAACATTGTTTTAAGGCAAAACAAAATGTAAAGGCTGAAACTGAAAAGATCCCCCTAAATGTTTCATGCTCAAATTATGCATGAAACATAATAAAATTGGTGATGAAAATTTTATATTACAGATGGTTATTGGAATATTTGATAATTAGATTTTAAACTTAAAACTGCTTTGTATTAAAAATTTACAGTGTCAGTGAATAGTAAATTGCTTTCATTAAATATTAGTGTGGCTAAGGTTAGTCCACATTTCAATTGTTGCTTCTCCATTCTTGGGCCCCAACTGCCAAAACAAAGGCATTTTATTAATTACACTCAAGCAAGTTCAAGGCATTTTTTAAAATCAGATTTTGTATCTTTTTAACATAATACTGAATCTTTTGAGGTCTGTTTTTCATATTCCCCAAGTGTCTGAAAAATTCTGTAGTTTCATAACTTTTGGAAATTGAGACAGTGGTCTTTGAGCTGTTCAGTCAAAAGTCCTTAAAAAAAAAGCAATTTCTGTGATTAGCTATAAAAATTTACTTATTTAGAGATACATTTGGCATTAGCGACTGATCAAGTGATTGGAAGAGAAGAAGAGCTTTGCACAGGTCGGGAAGAAGAGTTTAAATAAGGAGCTTTTCATGGGGCTCAGCGCATTAGCAATGGACCAATCAATTTGCTATTCATTAGCAGAAGCAAATAAAAGTAAAGCAGGGTCAAAGAAGACCGGCCATTCTGTGAGTGGACCAGTGTAGGAATGGGAACTTGAGACTTTGTTGCAAGAGGCTTTGGCGAGGAGGCACAGGTAAGTAGCAGGTAAGGCTTTTGTAGTGGTTGAATAACAAGAGACTAAATTACAGCTGATTAAATAATTAGGGATGATACAGGATCAGCTGATGTGCTGTAGCTGCATGATGTAGGAGCTGGTGGACCCTGTTGTGGTTCCTGGTGACCACAACTGCAGCAAGTTACAGTTATATAGGACACTGGTCAAACCCCACTGGGAGTACTGCGCTCAGTTCTGGTCACCTCACTACAGGAAGAACGTGGAAACTATAGAAAGAGTGCAGAGGATATTTACAAGGATGTGCCTGGATTGGGGAGTATGCCTTATGAGAATAGGTTGAGTGAACTTGGCCTTTTCTCCTTAGAGCTCAGAGGATGAGAGGTGACCTGACAGAGGGGTATAAGATGATGAGAGACATTGATCGTGTGGATAGTCAGGGGCTTTTTCCCAGGGCTGAAATGACTATCACAAGAGGGCATAGTTTTAAGGTGCTTGGAAGCAGGTACAGAAGAGATGTCTGGGGTAAGTTTTTACACAGAGAGTGGTGAGTGCATGGAATGGGCTGCCAGCAATGCTGGTGGAGGCAGATACAATAGGGTCTTTTAAGGGACTCCTGGATAGGTACATGGAGCTTAGAAAAATAGAGGGCTATGGGTAACTCTAGGTAATTTCTAAAGTACGTACATGTTCGGCACAGCATTGTGGGCCAAAGGGCCTGTATCGTGCTGTAGTTTTTCTATGTTTCTATGTTTCTAAGTATTGGCTACTCGAAGAACTCAGGCTCAAAGTTGATGACCTGGAATCTGAGCTTCAAACACCACAGCACATCAAGGAGGGGGGGATTTACCAGGATTTTCTGTTTCAGAAGGTAGTCATATCCATTAGATTAGCTGCCTCAAATTTGGTCTGTGGTCAAGGGCAAGAGGGTGTGACTAGAAGTGAGGCGGGTAGTGGGATCCAAGAGACACTGCTGAAGGAGCCTCAGCCCTTGAGCTTGTCCAACAAGTCTGAGGTTCCTGCTCCTTGTGTGGATGAGATCAGGGGCTTTAGAAAGGATGAGCAATCTAACTGTGGCACTGTTCAAGAGGGGTGGAGAGAAGAGAAATGTGGTGGTATTGGGGATAGGATAGTCAGGGGAACAAACAGAGTTCTCTTTCATGAGGATAGACTGTTCCGAAGGCTGTGTTGCCTGTTGGTGCCCGAGTTTGGGATGTCTTCTCTGACTGGCAGAAGAATTTGCAGAGGGAGAGGAAAGATCCTGCTGTTATGGTCCATGTGGGTACCAACGACGTAGGTAGAATGAGAAAAGAGGTTCTGCTAAGGGAATTTGAGCAGCTAGGGACTAAATTAAAAAGCAGAGTCAAAAAGGTAGCAATCTCTAGATTACTTTCTTTTCTAATCATTTTGTTAATTTCCAAATTCATAAACATTGCAACAGTACTAATACAAAGAGATTGGGAATACATTGATGGTAATTGACATATGCAAGTATAAACTACAGATAATACAAGTATATTAGTCCTCCCAAACTCTTAATATAATTAAACATGATAATAAGAAAAATGAAAAAATATCAAGAAAAGAACCCAAAACTAAAAAAACTAAACTGAACCAAACACTGAACTAAACAAAACTAAAAGTAATCTCTAGATTACTACCTGAGCAAATTGGCATAGAGTCAAGAAGATTGGAGAGTTAAATGCATGGTTTAAGGATTGGTGTGGTAGAAATGGGTTTGAATTCATGGGAAATTGGCACCAGTACTGGGGAAGGAGGGTGCTGTACCAATGGGATGGGCTCCACCTGAACTGTGATGGGACCTGGATCCTAGCGACTTGCATAACTAGGGCTGTGGATAGGGCTTTAAACTAAATAGTAGGGTTGTGGGGGGGGGAGGGGCTGGGTTAAACAGATTAGAGAAGTATGGATAAAGTAAATATGAAAAGTGTGAATAAAGAGAAAAGTAAGAGTAGAGTGAAGAAAAGTAGAGTGCAAAACAGTAAAAGATTACTAGCTTTTAAAAGCACAATGAGTGCACTTTATTTGAATGCCTGTAGTATTCAAAACAAGGCCATTGAACTTGTGGCACAAAATCAGTAAAAGGGGGTGTGATTTAGTGGCCATTACAGAAACATGGTTGCAGGATGGACAGGATTGGGAATTAAAAATCCAAGGTTATCAGGTAATACGGAAGGATAGGCAGGAAGGTAAGGGAGATGAGATCAGGGCGATATTAAGAGATTATATAAGATGTAAAGTGGAGTATGTTGAATGCATCTGGGTAGTGATTAGGAATAGCAAAGGGAAAAACTCACTGCTGGGAGTTGCCTATTGGCCACTGAATAATACCATTAAAGTGGCACTGGCAATAAACAAGAGAAATATCTGAGGCATGTAAGAATGGAACAGCAGTTATCATGGGGGACTTTAACTTGCACATAGACTGGGTGAATCAAGTTGGTGGAGGCAGTCTTGAAGAGGACTTCATAGAGTGCATCTGTGATGGCTTTCTTGAACAGCATGTTACTGAACCTACAAGGGAACATGCTATCATAGACCTGGTTCTGAGCAACCAGACAGGTAAAATTAGTGATCTTGTAAACATGAAAACATAATACAGGCTCTTTGTCCCACAATGCTGTTCCAAACATGTACTTACTTTAGAAATTACCTAAGGTTACCCATAGCCCCCTATTTTTCTAAGCTCCATGTACCTATCCAGGAGTCTCTTAAAAGACCCTTTTGTATCTGCTTCCACCACTGTCGCTGGCAGCCTATTCCACACACTCACCACTCTGCGTTTAAAAAAAACTTACCCCTTATATCTCCTCTGTACCTAATTCCAAGCACCTTAAAACTGTGCCATCTTGTGTTACACACATCAAAGTTGCTGGTGAACGCAGCAGGCCAGGCAGCATCTCTAGGAAGAGGTACAGTCAACGTTTCAGGCTGAGACCCTTCGTCAGGACTAACTGAAGGAAGAGTGAATAAGGGATTTGAAAGTTGGAGGGGGAGGGGGAGATCCAAAATGATAGGAGAAGACAGGAGGGGGAGGGATGGAGCCAAGAGCTGGACAGGTGATTGGCAAAGGGGATATGAGAGGATCATGGACAGGAGGTCCGGGGAGAAAGACAAGGTGAGGTGGAACCAGAGGATGGGCAAGGGGTATAGTCAGAGGGACAGAGGGAGAAAAAGGAAAGTGAGAGAAAGAATGTGTGTATAAAAATAAATAACGGATGGGGTACGCGGGGGAGGTGGGGCATTAGCGGAAGTTAGAGAAGTCGCTGTTCATGCCATCAGGTTGGAGGCTACCCAGACAGAATATAAGGTGTTGTTCCTCCAACCTGAGTGTGGCTTCATCTTTGCAGTACAGGAGGCCGTGGATAGACATATCAGAATGGGAATGGGATGTGGAATTAAAATGTGTGGCCACTGGGAGATCCTGCTTTCTCTGGCGTGACATAGCGTAGGTGTTCAGCAAAGCGGTCTCCCAGTCTGTGTCGGGTCTCGCCAATATATAGAAGGCCACATCGGGAGCACCAGACACAGTATATCACCCCAGCCGACTCACAGGTGAAGTGTCGCCTCACCTGTATGGACTGTCTGGGGCCATCTTGTGTTAGCCATTTCAGCCCTGGTAAAAAGCCTCTGGCTATCCACACAATTAATGCCTCTCATTATCTTATCCCCCTCTATCAGGTCACCTCTCATCCTCTGAGCTCTAAGGAGAAAAAGCCAAGTTCACTCAACCTATTCTCGTAAGGCATGCTCCCCAATCCAGGAAACATTCTTGTAAATCTCCTCTAGACCCTTTCTATGGTTTCCACATCCTTCCTGTAGTGAGGCAACCAGAACTGAGCACAGTGCTCCAAGTGGGGTCTGACCAGGGTCCTATATAGCTGCAACATTACCTCTTGGCTCTTGAAGTCAATCCCATGGTTGATGAAGGCCAATGCAGTATATGACTTCTTAACCACACAGTCAACCTGCGCAGCAGCTTTGAGTGTCCTATGGACTCGGACCCCAAGATCCCTCTGATCCTCCACACTGCCAAGACTCTTACCATTAATGCTATATTCTGCCATCATATTTGATCTCCCAAAATGAACCACCTCACACTTATCTGGGTTGAACTCCATCTGCCACTTCTCAGCCTAGTTTTGCATCCTATTGATGTCCCGCTGTAACCTCTGAAAGCCCTCCACACTATCCACAACACCTCGAACCTTTGTGTCAACAGCAAATTGACTAACCCATCCCTCTACTTCCTCATCCACGTCATTTATAAAAATCATGAAGAGAAGGGGTCACAGAACAGATCCCTGAGGCACACCACTGGTCACCAACCTCCATGCAGAATATGACCTGTCTTCAACCACTCTTCGCCTTCTGTGGGCAAGCCAATTCTGGATCCACAAAGCCAGATCCCCTTGGATCCTATGCCTCCTTATTTTCTCAATAAACCTTGCATGGGGTACCTTATCAAATGCCTTGCATCTACTGCTCTACCTTCATCAATCTGTTCAATCACATCCTCAAAAAATTCAATCAGGCTCGTAAGGCATGACCTGCCTTTGAAAAAGCCATGCTGACTATTCCTAATCATATTTTGCCTCTCCAAATGTTTATAAATCCTCCCTCTCAGGACCTTCTCCATCAACTTACCAACCACTGAAGTAAGATTCATTGGTCTATAATTTCCTGGGTTATCTCTACTCCCTTTTTTGAATAAGGGAAAAACACTGCAACCCTCTAATCCTCTGGAATCTCTCCCACCCCCATTGATAATGCAAAGATCATTGCCAGAGGCTCAGCAATCTCTTCGCTTGGCTCCCACAGTAGCCTGGGGTTTATCTCACCCGGTCCCAATAACTTATCCAATTTGATGCTTTCCATAAGCTCCAGCACATCCTCTTTCTTAATATCTACATGCTCAAGCTTTTCAGTCCGCTGTAAGTAATCCCTAGGTCTTTTTCTGTAGTGTATACTGAAGCAAAGTATTCATTAAGTACCTCCGCTATCTCCTCCGGTTCCATACACAATTTTCCATTGTCACACTTGATTGGTCCTATTCTTTCACGTCTTATCTTCTTACTCTTCACATACTTGTAGAATGCCTTGGGGTTTTCCTTAATCTTGTTCACCAAGGCCTTCTCGTGGCCCCTTCTGGCTCTCCTAATTTCATTCTTTAGCTCCTTCCTGCTAGCCTTATAATTTTCTAGATCTCTATCATTACCTAGCTTTTTGAACCTTTCATAAGCTTTTTGTAGTTAGGGATCCTCTTGGAAAGAGTGATTCCAGTATGGCTGAGTTTCTCATAAAAATGGAGGGTGCAATAGTCATTCTAAAACCAGTGTATTATGCCTAAACAATGGAGACTACAATGGGATGAGGGAGGATTTCGCTAGTGTAGACTAGGAACACAGGCTATATGGTGGAACAGTTGAGGAACAATGGAAGACTTTCCATAGAAACCATAGAAACTACAGCACAGAAACAGGCCCTTTGGCCCTTCTTGGCTGTACCGAACCATTTTCTGCCTAGTCCCACTGACCTGCACACAGACCATATCCCTCCATACACCTCCCATCCATGTATCTGTCCAATTTATTCTTAAATGTTAAAAAAGAACCTGCATTTACCACCTCGTCTGGCAGCTCATTCCATACTCCCACCACTCTCTGTGTGAAGAAGCCCCCCCTAATGTTCCCTTTAAACTTTTCCCCCCTCACCCTTAACCCATGTCCTCTGGTTTTTTTCTCCCCTTGCCTCAGTGGAAAAAGCCTGCTTGCATTCACTCTATCTATACCCATCATAATTTTATATACCTCTATCAAATCTCCCCTCATTCTTCTATGCTCCAGGGAATAAAGTCCTAACCTATTCAACCTTTCCCTGTAACTGAGTTTCTCAAGTCCCAGCAACAACCTTGTAAACCTTCTCTGCACTCTTTCAACCTTATTTATATCCTTCCTGTAATTTGGTGACCAAAACTGAACACAATACTCCAGATTCGGCCTCACCAATGCCTTATACAACCTCATCATAACATTCCAACTCTTATACTCAATACTTCGATTAATAAAGACCAATGTACCAAAAGCTCTCTTTACGACCCTATCTACCTGTGACGATAATTTTCAGCTTTCAAAGAGATTTTTCACGGTGCTCAACCAAAGCATATTCCAGTTAAAAGCAGGGATAGTTAGGGTAGGGAGAGCCAGCACTGGATAAATAAGAAAATAAAAGAAGGCATCAAACTAAATGCTCGTCCATACAAAGTCACCAGGAGTGATGAGAAACTGGAAGACTGGGAAAACTTCAAAAAGCCACAAACCCAGTAAATGAGCAATAAAGAAAGAGAAGCTAGATTATGAAGATAAACAAGCCCAAAATATAAAAACGGATAGTAAAAGTTTTTATAATTATATAAAGTGAAAAAGGGTGGCTAAAGTGAACGGAGGTCTCTTGGAGGAAGAGAAGAGGGAATTGATATTGGGTAATGAGGAAATGGCAGAGACTTTGATTAACTATTTTGTGTTGGTCTTCATGGTGGAGGACATGCCTAACATGTCAAAGGGAAATGTTATGGATGGTGAGGACCTCTATACAATAGCTATCACTAAAGGGGTAGTGCTGAGCAAACTTGTGGGCCTGAAGATAGACAGATCCCCTGGTCCTGATAGAATGCATCCTAGGGTACTGAAAGACATGGCAGTAGTTATAATAGCGGCTTTGGTGATAATTTACCAAAATTCTCTGGTCCCAGTGGATTGGAAGATGGTGAATGTCATGCCACTGTTCAAAAAAGGATATAGGCAAAAGGCAGGTAAGTATAGGCCAATTAGTTTAACATCTGTTGTTGGGAAAATGCTTGAAGCTATCATTAAAGAAGAAATAGCAAGGCATCTGGAAAGAAATGGACCTGGCAGACACAGCATGGATTCAGAAAAGGATATAACATAGTGGATAGAGGGGAACAGATGGACGTTGTTTACTTGGATTTCCAGAAGGTATTCAATAATGTGCCACATAAAAGACTTATCCATAAGATAAAGATGCGCAGAGCTGGGGGTAATGTATTAGCATGGTTAGAAAATTTGTTAACTAAAAGAAAGCAGACAGTTGGGATACATGAGTGTTACAATCAGTGATGAGTGGTGTGCCACAGGGGTCAGTGCTGGGCCCACAACTGTTCATGTAATACATTAACGATCTGGAAGAGGGGATCGAGTGTAGTATATCTAAGTGTGCTGATGATACTAAACTGAGTGAAAAAACAAATTGTGCAGAAGATACGGAGATTCTGCAGCGAGATATAGATAGATTAAATGAGTGGGCAAGGGTCTGGTGGATGGAATACAATGTTGGTAAATGTGAGGTCATCAACTTTGGAAGTTAAATAAAAGAGCAGATTATTATTTAAATTGTAAAAAATTCCAGCATGCTTCTGTGCAGAGGGACTTGGGAGGTCTTGTGCGTGAATCACAGAAGGCTGGTTTATAGGTGCAGCAGGTTATCAAAAGGCAAATGAAATGTTGGCATTCATTGCTAGAGGGGTTGAATTTAAGAGCAGGGAGGTTGTGCTGCAACTGTACAGTGTACTGGTGAGACTGCAGCTGGAGTACTATGTGTAGTTCTGGTCTCCTTACTTGGGAAAGGATATATTGACTTTGGAGGCGGTACAGAGGAGCTTCACCAGGATGATTCCAGAGATGAGGGGTTTTGACTATGAGGAGAGATTGGGTCACCTGGGACTGTACTCACTGGAATTCAGAAGAATAAGAGGAGATATTACAGAAACATATACAATTACAAAAGGGACAGATAGGCTAGACGCAGGAAAGCTGCTTCCACTGGTAGGTAAGACTAGAAATAGGGGATATAGCCTCAAGATGTGGGGGAGTAGATTTAGGATGGAGATGAGGAAGAACTGCTTTTCCCAGAGAGTGGTGAATCTGTGGAATTCTCTGCCCAATGAAGCAGTGGAGGTGACCTCAGTAAATATATTTAAGACAAGGTTGGATAGATTTTTGCATAGTAAGGGAATTAAGGGTTATGGGGTAAAGGCATGTAGGTGGAGATGAGTCCATGACCAGATCAGCCATGAACTTATTGAATGGCAGAGCAGGCTTGACAGGCCAGATGGCCGACTCCTGCTCCTATTTCCCTATTTCTTATTTTCTAATGAGAAATAGGCCCTTCAGGCCTAAGAAGCTGCACCGCCCAAACCAACTAGTTAATCCAGGCCTAATCACACGACAATTTACAATGACCAACTGAGCTACTAACCCTTTGGGATGTGGGAGGAACACCAAGCAGAAACCCACGCGCTCACAGGAAGGACATACAAATTTCTTACAGAGGACCCCAGAATTGAATTCTGAACTCCGGAATGCCCCAAGCTGCACTAACTACTATGCTACCCTAGCACCGCAAAATTGAGAATGTAAGACAATAATTCTGTGCTGAATGGTCATTTACCAGGCAGTAATTCAGACTCTTAATCTCTGGGGAAAGAGATGTTGGATATTTGAGAGTAGGCTGATTAAATAGGGTATATGCAATATTTTCTAGGGACCAGGTGAGGAGTAAGATGGTGTGGATGGGGAAGGAAGATGAACTAAGAAGCTGGGAGGTTATACATGAAGAAGGTAAAGAGCCCTGAAGAAGGAAACTTAGAGAACTGTGGGCCACAGAAGAAAGGGGAGGAGAAGGGGTACCAGAGGGAGGTGATGCACAGGTGAAAAGAGAAGGGGTAGCCAGAATGAGGACTGGAAAAAAAGAGGTCAGTGGGGAAAAATTACTGGAAGTTGGAGAAATCTATGTTCATCCATCAGGTTGAAGGCTACCCAGACAAAATATGAGGTGTTGCTCTTCCAACCTGCTTTTGGGCTTATCATGCAGAGAGGCCATGGACAGACGTGTCAGAATAGGAACGGGAAGTCAATTTGAAATGACTAGCCACCAGAAGATCCTGCCTTTTGCAGTGGATAGAGCAAAGGTGCTTGACAATTTCAGAGACCTTCAGTCTCCCTGATAGCTACATCTGCATGAAGTGAATCGAGCTGTACCTCCTCAGAGACTGTGTTAAGAAAATGGAGCTGCAGCTTGATGACCTTCAACCCATACAGGAGAATAAGGAGGTGACAGATAGGAGCTACAGGGAGGAAGTCATCCCTAAATTGCAAGAAGCAGGTCCTTGGGTGACTGTCAGGAGAGAGAAAGGGAACAGGCAGCCAGTGAAAAGCACCCTTATGACCATTCCTCTCAATAATAAGTAAATTGCTTTAGAAACTGTTGGGGGGGGAGGTGGTGATCAGGGGGAAGGCACAGTGACTGGGTCTGTGGTTCAGAAGGGAAGGGGACAGAAGACAGGTGTAGTAGTGACAGGGGATTCCATAGTTAGAGGAGCAGACAGTAGATTAAGGGACACCCGGATGATATGCTGGCTCCCAGGTGCCATGCTTAGGGATGCTTCAGATCAGGTCCACAGAATTCTAAAGAGGGATGATGAACACCTGCATCATGGTACATATTGTTACCAATGACATAGGTAGGAAAGGGAGGAGGTCCTGAAGAGAGAATATAGGGAGTTGGGCAGAAAGCTGAAAAGCAGGGAACACTAGCAGGGATGACAGCTGAATAGCAATAGCAGGTGTTGCTGGGCAGAATTTGGAAGGTGCAGGAAAACAACAGAGACAATAATAAAGCCATATAAAGAGAAAAGATGGAATATGAATGTAAACTAGCCAATAACATAAAAGAGGAAACAAAAAGATTTTTCAGATATATTGTATAAAGAGTGAAAGAGAGACAAAAGTAGATGTCAGACTGCTGGAAAATGACACTGGAGAGATAGTAATGGGGGAAAATGGTGGAGGAATCTAATAAGTATTTTGCATCAGTCTTCACTGGGAGACACTAGAAGAATGCCAGAAATTTGAATGTCAGGATGCAGAAGTGGGTGTCCTTTATATTTCAGTACTAAGGACAGGGTGTTTGGGAAACTGAAAAGTCTGAAGGTAGATAATTCACCTGAATCACATAGACTACACCTCATGCTTCTCAAAGTGGTAGCTGAAGAGATTGTGGAGACAATAGTAACGATCTTTCAAGATTCACTAGATTCTGGCATGGTTCCTGAGGTCTGCAAAATTGCAAATGTTACTCCAAGAGGGAGGGAGGCAGAAGAAAGGAAATTATAGGCCAGTTAGCCTGACTTCAGTGGTTGGGAAGATACTGGAGTAGATTATTAAGGATGACACTTCAGGGTGTTTGGAAGCACATGATAAAATAGAGCAAAGTCAGCATGATTTTCTGAAAGGGGAAACCTTACCTGACAAATCTGTTGGAATTCTTTGAGGAAATAACAGGCAGAATAGACAAAGGGGAGTCAATGGATGTTGTTTATTTGGATTTTCAGAAGGCCTTTGACAAGGTGCCACACATGAGGCTGCTTACCAGAATAAGAGTCTATGGGATTTTGGAAAAGCTACTAGAATAGATGGAAGATTGGCTGACTGGTAAGAGACAAATAGTAGAAGAAAAGGGGACCTTTTCTGGTTAGTTGTTAGTGACTAGTGGTGTGCCACAGGAGTCAGTGTTGGGTTCATTTAGTTTCACATTGTACATTTCGTTTTACATTGTGACCAAGTTAGTGGACGATATGAAGATATGTGGAGGGGCACATAGTGGTGCGGAAGCAAGGTCTCGGCAGAAGGACTTAGACTGGGGGAATGGGCAAAGGAGTGGCAGATGGAATATAATGTAGCAAAATGCATAGTCATGCAATTTGGCAGAAGGAATAAAGCCATGGACTATTTTGTAAATGGGAGAAAATTAAAAAAAATCAGAGGTGCAGATAGAGGGACTTGGGAGTCCTCATGCAAAAATCTCCCGAAAGGTTAATTTGAAGGTTGATTCGATGGTGAGAAAGGCAATTGCAATGTTAGCATTCATTTTGAGAGGACTAGAATACAAAAGCAAGGATGTAATCCTGAAGCTTTATAAGGCATTGGTCAGACCACACTTGGAGGATTGGGAGCAGTTTTGGACCCCTTATTTAAGAAAGGGTGTGCTGGCACAGGAGAGAGTCCAGAGGAGGTTCACAAGAATGATCCCAAGAATGAAAGGTTTAACATATGAGGAACATTTGATAGCTCTGGGCCTGTATTCACTGGAGTTCAGAAGAATGAGGGGTAATCTCATTGAAACTTACTGAATATTGAAAGGTATGGATAGGGTGGATGCAGAAAGAATGTTTCCTCTCGTGGGGGAGTCTAAGACTAGAGGGCACAGCCTCAGAATTCAGGGATGACCATTTAGAACAGAGATGAGGAAACATTTCTTTAGCAGAGGCTGGAGAATTTGTGGAATTCTTTGCCACAGATGGCTGTGCAAGGGAAGTCATTGGGTATATTTAAAGGTGAGGTTGATAGGTTAGTGAATAATTGGGGCTCAAAGGTTGTGGGGAGAAGGTAGGAGAAGGGGGATTGTACGGAATAATAAATCAGCCATGATGGAATGGCAGAGCAGACTCGTTAGGATCAATGGCTTAATTCTCTCCTAGGTCTTATGGTGTTTTGGACAAAGCAGTCTCCCAATCTGCATTGGGTTTCACTGATGTAGTGGAGGCCGCATCCGGAGTGAAGTGTTATGAGTGCTGGATATGAATCAATAAAGGCGGTGAAAATGGGAGTCATTATAGGAGAAGCGAGAGGCGAATGGCTGTTGGAAGTGGGTGAAGTCTGTACTTTTATTCTTTTTGATATAAACTCCAAGATATATTAGCATGACAAGTGTAGGCAGACAGAATTAGAAAACTGACAACCTGAATTCCTTGCAAAGTTGAACATCTTGATCAAGAAAAAAATGCATAACTTTTTTAAAGAATGAAAATACTTATAAACCAATCCTCATCAGCAATGTAAAAAGGGTGTTTTCTGAGACTATCAAAATAATATGCAGGCTGGAGGACAAAAGTCCTTGGAAGGGGAGGTATTCTCAGCCACTTAAGACAAATCCATGAAACAATACTTTTCACTCTTTGTAAGCAATTAGTTCTGCAAAATATCAAGTGTCTGATTTAAGTCCAATCTGATATTGCACTCGCAACGTTAGAACTGAAGTGGGGACTATGGTCTAGTTTTAACTTTTTTGCAGGAGATTATTTCCACATATAACCATATAACAATTACAGCATGGAAACAGGCCATCTCGGCCCTTCTAGTCCATGCCGAACTCTTACTCTCACCTAGTCCCACCGACCTGCACTCAACCCATAACCCTCCATTCCTTTCCTGTCCATATAGCTATCCAATTTAACTTCAAATGACAACATCGAACCTGCCTCAACCACTTCTGCTGGAAGCTCGTTCCACACAGCTACCACTCTCTGAGTAGAAGTTCCTCCTCATGCTACCCCTAAACTTTTGCCCTTTAACTCTCAACTCATGTCCTCTTGTTTGAATCTCCCCCACTCTCAATGGAAAAAGCCTATCCATGTCAACTTTATCTATCCCCCTCATAATTTTAAATACCTCTATCAAGTCCCCCCCTCAACCTTCTACTCTCCAAAGAATAAAGACCCAACTTGTCCAACCTTTCACTGTAACTTAGGTGATGAAATCCAGGTAAAATTCTAGGAAATCTTCTCTGTACTCTCTCTATTTTGTTGACGTCTTTCCTATAATTCGGTGACCAAAACTGTATACAATACTCCAGATTTGGCCTCACCAATGCCTTGCTCAATTTCAAAATTACATTGCAACTCCTATACTCAATGCTCTGATTTATAAAGGCCAGCATACCAAAAGCTTTCTTCACCACCTTATCCACATGAGATTCCACCTTCAGGGAACTATGCACAATTATTCCTAGATCCCTCTGTTCTACTGCATTCTTCAATGCCCTACCATTTACCATGTATGTCCTATTTTGATTAGTCCTACCAAAATGTAGCACCTCACATTTATCAGCATTAAACTCCATCTACCATCTTTCAGCCCACTCTTCTAACTGGCTTAAATCTCTCTGCAAGCTTTGGAAACCTACTTCATTATCCACAACTCCACCTATCTTAGTATCATCTGCATACTTACGAATCCAATTTACCACCCCATCATCCAGATCATTAATGTATATGACAAACAACATTGGACCCAGTACAGATCCCTGAGGCACACCACTAGTCACCGGCCTCCAACCTGACAAACAGTTATCCACCACTACTCTCTGGCGTCTCCCATCCAGCCACTGCTGAATCCATTTTACATCTTCAATATTAATACCTAACGATTGAACCTTCCTAACTAACCTTCCGTGTGGAACCTTGTCAAAGGCCTTACTGAAGTCCATATAGACAGTATCCACCGCTTTACCCTTGTCAACTTTCCTAGCAACCTCTTCAAAAAATTCAATAAGTTTAGATCTAACCCTTTATGTTAGTGCAGAATTTTTAAGTATCTTCCACGATCCATAGAGCATGCTGCAACTAAAACTAAACACAAATTTGAACAGTGAACTGCTAAGATATGCATTCATTGGTGCTTCAAGTGGCAGTCCAATTTTCTACAAGCTATTACTCAAGGTTGTGGCAGGGCAAGACTAATCACTCAGGCTAGATTAAGGATCTTGGGGCAAGAGGTGCAGATGTCTGCATCAATTGGGCATCTACTGCCAGTGGGTCTTCAGAGACACCATAAGCTTACCTGAGTTCTTGAATGAGAACAAATATTGTCAGATTCAGGTTTCCCAAGGCTGTCCACTTTAACCAATGGTTCATAAAATGGGCTGGCATCAAGCTAGACTACATCATCTTACTCATTACAATACAGCACCTCCATTTGGAGTACCAACAGCAGCCACCTCAAAGCACAAGGGAGATGGCATCCAAGGTATCGCTGCAAGATCTTGGAAGGACAAGCAAACCAATTTCAATGTCCAGGACAACATTTTCAATTTGTTTCAATGGGCAGGATCAAACACCTATTCCACATACTGAGATCAATTCCAACAGGGGTTCTGTTCTCCATCATAAATAGGCCAGGTTGAGGGCTGATTGCAAATCTGGCCAAAGACTATTTACAATAATACTAATTGTACGTCTCATAGCGTGCTCTTTCAGCAGTCCTAAATATTGTTCAATTTTCCATAATATTTTCTGTATATATTCTTCTACAGACTCACCTCTACCTTGTTGTGTGTCCATGATCTTAGACCAGTTAGACCTTTTAGGAAAGGCAGTATGTGATGCATTATACATGATTTTATAAAATCTTCATTTGGCATGGTAGCATTCCTGGCCTGGCACTATTATGGTGTTCTTGAAAGCCCTGAAATTTGACCTCATAAAATCCGTATTTGTGGCCTAGCCATGTCCTCATTACAGTTTCCAAATCCATAATACAAGCTTTTTGACACAAAACAATAGTTTTAAGTTTCTGAATAGCTTTTTCCAATCTTGTCCCCAGTCACGCAGTTCTTCTACCATGGTCCATAATTCTCCTGCTGTCCAAGACTGATATACCACTTGGTTCCCCCGCTGCCCCAGCAGGGAAATACCTTAAGGGAAACGCACACACCAGGAACTGATCCCAGTTGATCCGGTTGTCCCTCCTGATCCTAACTCTGACCAATGTTCGATGCACTCCATAATTCCATACCATACTGAGACTTGGGAGGATGTGGTTTGGGTCTTTGAAGTTGCTGAGTGACAGGTTATTCGGGATAAAATGATCGGACATCCATTGGGATTTGGTCCACTGAACCTAGAGGAGTTTCAGGACTAGGTGACATCACTCCCCCACTTTGTGTTAGGGGAGACATATATAGAGGAGGAGTGAAATTCCAATCATCATCCTCCTTGGGAGTGGCCAATACCATAGCAGCCAACCTCTCCTCCTCCTCCTCCGGTTTCCTACTTTTCTCATGATGCTGTTCTGGTTCCTTCTCCCAGTCCTCAAACACTGGCCATCTCGAACGTTTAATTCTTCTCCTAAAAGGGCCCCTTTCCTCCTATACAATTTACAATTGCTGAATCTTATCCCAATTTAAAGATCCATCTGGTGGGAAGGGTTTGTCAGTATCCCTTGTGAATTTAACCCATATAGACAATTCTTCCACTGATCCCTTCCCGTAATTATTAAACATATACCATGCTTATTTGGGACAGGGAAAGACTCCCCTTGTCCTAATACCACCAATTTCTAGTCTCTCCTCCTCAACCTACTTATTGACTTTCTCTTATTCACTACAGCATCCTGTAGGGATTAAATTTATGAGCTCAGTTTCCACAAATCTCACTCTTTCTCACCAATACCGTTGCATCCCCGACACCAGACCTTAAGTGTCACTGACACTCTTACCGGTCAAATCTGGTGCATCACTGATACCACAGTTGTCCCTGACACTCTTACCCGTTAAATCTAATCATTGATACTCACGTGTTTCTGGTCACCGTGCCAAAAGTGGAGAGAGAAACTGGTCCACTCAATAGACAGTAGCGTAATCAGTGCATAGAACGAGGGTGGGGCTGACCCCAGCACAGTGTTTGCTACTCACCTGGAAAGGCCACACAGAGCAAAAAGCGAAGTTACTTTTTGGTGATCACTCCTCTGACAGAGTTTTCCCAGGAGCAGGCATTCACCAGAATCTCCTTTAGTCTGCTACAGTGCCTAAACATGCAATCTCGATGCAACCTCCAAATTCTGTTGAGCACCTTTTTGTCACGTCTTAAAACAAACAACAATTAACTCACAGTGGATCACTTGTAAGCATGTTTATTATACTTGCTGCAAGGGAAGACCATCACTGCACAAAACCCCGTGATAGCTTTGAAAAGACAGACAGCATAGTCACTCCTTTATACAAGTATTATCTACCTATGCTTAATTAGTGTACTTGGTATTCCTTCAGTAACCAGATCCACTTATCTTTCTGCAGTTTGTCAGATACTCAAGGTCCTTCATCATAATGTTGCACAAACACTATAGGCAAAGCACTCTGGTACAATGCAGGTTCCATTTTGTTACTCTAAGCAGGCAACATATTTTGCATGCCAAACTCCATAACAAGCTTTGTTCACAGCAGTAAATCACTAAAGTGAATGAAGGAAATGATTGAAAAATAAAGTCTTCTTTAAAAAGTGTAACTGACTCAAGGGAATCTGCAATCCATAATATGGAGCATTCAGGATGACATTCAGCAGGACCTGTGTTAAGTAGCAGAAAGAATACATCACCATGCACCTGTGGCAGAGTCTGCACGTCAACTTTGCCAGCTACACCAGGAGCCCCCAGAACTGCAGTGAAATCCAGACTTTCTTGATTCTCTACAAGTCCTCTTGGACAGTTCTCAGAATAAGAAGAATTAAGTAAAGTTCCAACTCTTTCCATCAGGTTTGATATTCCTTGAGTGGAGTTTTTGGGGGGTGGGGGGTGTTGTCAACTAATGAATTATACAGGCTGATCAATCAGAAGTAACAACCTGGAATTGATCTGCTTTACCAATGCAAATACCAAAGCATGTCTGAGTTACATCCTTCCCTTCAGAGAGGTTGAGGTAACAAATAAGGAATATTTGAGTATTGGCAGCCACTGTCTGAGAAAGTAATGACTAATTGCACATCACACAATTTTTGCAGAAAGGAGTATTCCTGATGGGCTAGAGCATACAGTACTGTACAAAACCATATTATATATACATATACACACACATACACACACACACAGTGGCATGCAAAAGTTTGGGCACCCCGGTCAAAATTTCTGTTACCGTACTGTGAATAGCTAAGCGGCCAAAAAGTTCTATTCGGTAGATTCAAAGGAACATCTAAGCAAGCCTGATGCATTTTGGAAACAAGTCCTGTGGACTGATAAAGTTAAAATAGAACATTTTGGCCGCAATGAGCAAAGGTACGTTGGGAGAAAAAAAAGAGTGCAGAATTTCAAGAAAAGAACCCCTCTCCAACTGTTAAGCATGGGGTGGATTGATCATGCTTTGGGCTTGTGTTGCAGCCAGTGGCACGGGGAACATTTCACTGGTAGAGGGAAGAATGAATTCAAATAAATACCAGCAAATTCTGGAAGCAAACATCACACCGTCTGTAAAAAAAGCCGAAGATGAAAAGAGGATGGCTTCTACAACAGGATCATCATCATCATCACACCTCAAAATCCACAATGGACTACCCCAAGAGGCGCAAGCTGAAGGTTTTGCCATGGCCCTCACAGTCCCCTGACCTAAACATCATGGAGAATCTGTGGATAGACCTCAAAAGAGCAGTACATGCAAGATGGCCCAAGAATCTCACAGAACTAGAAGCCTTTTGCAAGGAACGATGGGCGAAAATCCCCCAAACAAGAATTGAAAGGCTCTTAGCTGGCTACAAAAAGCGTTTACAAGCTGTGATACTTGCCAAACGGGGTGTTACTAAGTACTGCCATGCAGGGTGCCCAAACTTTTGTTTTGGGCCCTTTTCCTTTTTTGTTATCATGAAACTGTAAAAAATGGAAATAAAAAAAGTTTTCTTGCTTAAAATATTAAAGAAATGTGTCATATTTAACTTTATGCCTTTTGGAAATCAGTTCATCTTTTACTCACTTAGCTATTCACAGTAACAGAAATTTTGACCAGGGGTGCCCAAACTTTTGCATGCCACTGTATATAAAACACACCCTAACAATATATGTGCCTAAGACTTTTGCACAATACTGTATTTGTCAATGTGGAGTACTGTGGGAGGAATATGGGACAGGTGGCAGAGGAGGAGCGCCAGGGATGGGGGGGGGGGGGGCAGGTGCAGACATACCCAGCCCTGAGACACCAGGCAAGGTCATTTGATTCCAAACAATTTGTTTATTGATCACTATGGAATGTCCCTCTGATGTTTCCCACTCTCAGTCCACAATAGAAATTTACATCAGAATCAGGTTTATCATCACTCACATATGTCATGAAATTTCATTTTCTTTGTGGCAGCAGTACAATGCAATACATAAAATTACTACAGTACTGTGCAAAAGTCTTAGACACCCTAGCAATATAGATGTGCCTAAGATGTTTGCACCGTACTGTAGAACTACTCCTTTGGAACATAGCAAGCAGTGCATTGCTGCCATCTTTCTGACTGCAACATAAGCACAAACATTATAACGGTTTCATCAAAAGAGTGTTGAGCTGATACAGCACAGATGATGTTAAATTATGTGTATGAGTGAATGTTTGCACAAGTAGCTTTGAGACAGTGATATCCAGCAATTGGATACAAAATTATTTAGGGTAATGAGGAATTTTCATTTACTCAGGGGAGAATGAGGCCATGGCAACCATTCACAATTATCATAAACTAAGATTTGACTGAGAACATGCCAGAAAGAATGTAAAGAAAGATATCTGTCTTATCATGGGAGCCACTGTTCCTGTGGATGATGGCAGTGCAGACTGCTTGGACCAACGACCCCCTAAACTTTACCTTGCATAACGATGGGGAGTTGCAGAATTTTGATGTCCAAGAATGATGATGATACACCCAAGTTAGGATAGTCTGGACATGGAAGAAAATTTGGGAGTGACCATGTATTTGTACTTTGTGCCCTTGTCCTTCTAACTGGTGGTGAATGTAAGTTTGAGACGTATTGTTAAAAAGGAACACTTGCAATTACAAACCTTCAAGCATGATGATCTCAAGCAACCAATGAAATTTGACAACTATAGTAAGGGTAGCTTCCACTTTGTATACAGTAAGGTTCCAAAAATATCATTAATAATAACCATATAATTATTTTTTGCCAGTGAATGACTCCTTCAATATGATCCTGTATTGTTGACCTAAAGTATATGTTCAGGTATCTGGAATGGGACCTGAATCTAAAAACTTGTGCTTCATTTTGTTGCTGCTAGTGAACAATAGCTACTACCAAAATAAAATCCAGAATAAATGGGAGAATAACAATCTTTTTTCTTATTACCATTGGTGCTATTAATCTGTAATGTATCCTAGAGCTAGGACACATTGTACTTACCATTGGACATCATGGAGGGATGGATATTTTGGACAGCGGATGAGCTAGTGAGTATGAATATCTTGTCCTGAAACTACACAAAATTCCCATCATATACATGTGGAATTAGGAGAGTCATTCACCACAACAGTATCCAGCCTATTCCAGAGGCCATCATGTTTATCTGATTGATTCTACTGGCCATCATACAGGATGTGTGTATATCTGATGGTGTGGTTAATACAGATGGATGCTCCACAGAACAAGTACATTTTCATCCAAATACGGTTTACGTGTCAAAAATTATAAATTTAATTGAATTTCATACAATTAGCAACCAGAAAGAAAGAACATGGTCAAGTGAGCTGAAGGGTTGAGGCCTAAAACATAGCCTCAGTTATTTGCTGTGATATCCCAAGGCTTCCAAATGCATCCTGATTGACTTCCAACAAAAGTAACCATTTTTAATTCAAGTAAACCTTGAAGAATAGCTTGTCAGCTCTTCACCCAATAACTCTTACAGACTTTACACTCAAGTTCCATTTATGATATAGCATTTGATTGTTATTTTGATTTCTAGACTGTTACCTATCACCCCTGACATTCAATTCTTTTGTCCATATATGGTCCAAGGCTATAATAACATCTGTAAGAAGATGTCCCAACAAGGGTTTAGTGAACAAATTGCAAGACTAAAGGATTGCTATTCTCAGCAGCCTAAAATTTTACCAGTTCATCAAATTGTTTGAATGACATTTCACCATTGCATGTTCCACAACAGGTAAGATTCTCTCAGTAAACATAAGCTTCCTTTCTGACTGCTGTTGCTTCTGAACAGATTTAGATGTGTTTTTATACTGATGTTTACTTTCTGGCAAAGGCATGAACTTTGCAGGTTGTTTTTCTGTCATCTGGGTCAACATGCAAAATTTTAAAGTGACTTTCGCTTAAACACAAATTGTTTCAAATATATAAAAGTTGCTGGTGAACACAGCAGGCCAGGCAGCATCTCTAGGAAGAGGTGCAGTCGACGTTTCAGGCCGCGACCCTTCGTCAGGACTAACTCTGTTCCTAGAGATGCTGCCTGGCCTGCTGCGTTCACCAGCAACTTTCATGTGTGTTGCTTGAATTTCCAGCATCTGCAGAATTCCTGTTGTTTGATTCAAATATATATACTTCAACCTTTGTATTCATTAACTTTAAATTGTTCCTTGAAAAGTTTAAAAACGAACCCACTTGCAACTATTTAACACAAGGATAATGTTAACTATACACATCAGTGTGATCACATTCACATTAGTGCAAATTAAAATTTGTATTCAGATTTATGAAATAACTTAAAATAAAATAACAAGTTTAAGGCTTAGGGGAGGGGAAGGCTTACATTATGATCAATTTTACTTGTACACAAACGGTCTGCTCTCTACTCATTCAGTATAACAAAAATTGCACTTAAATAAATCATGTTTAGATAGCAGCTCTAATGGAATGAAACATCCCACAAGACAATGCGGGGGGGGGGAGGGAACGTCGACTCAGACCATGAGAGGCCTGTGTCGGGCATATTCATGCCTTACAAGGTGCAGATTGGAAGTCTGTGTGGGGCGCCACTCCTCGCACAGACACTAGAGCAACGTGTGATTAAGTGCCTTGCTCAAGGGCACAAACACGCTGCCACAGCTGAGGCTCGAACTAGCGACCTTGAGATCACTAGGCGAACGCCTTAACCTCTTGGCCACATGCCCAACACAATGCAGAAGTTGTCCTTCACTGCTCCAAAGCCATCAGAAGATAAAGCAAAGAATGGGGATAGCAAACTTTAAATAAATATGCATGTTTTAAGGAAAGTTTTGAAGAAGGGGAAGAAATTCCTGAAAATGAAAGTTAGGTAGCCAAGGGTTAATTATAGTAATGTTAGTCAATCAGTAATTAAGTCCTTGGGATTTATGATACAAATAGGTGAAATAGGAACAAGAGCATGGAATGTTGATAGCTTGGAGACCTTGAATAGCTAGCTATTGGTTATCTGGGAGAATAATCGGGTTGAAAGAGACAGTCGGGGAACGTGGAAGAAGTTGGCACCTTTACAAATATATCCATAATCGGTAATAGGTTGTAAGGCATAGGAGTATTGGGAAGAAGGTTACAGGGCATGCTGAATAAAAAGGTGAGGGGTAGGAGGTGGGAGCAAATGACCAAGGAACAGTGGTATCAGTCCAAGGAAAGTATTTGTGCTAGGGTGAGTGCAGTATTAGGGCCAGAATGGGGACTTTTACTCCAGATGGTTCAATGTTTAGTCAATGGTTTAGAAAGGGTGCGAAGATTAGGTGTGCCAGTAACAGCAGATATCTATATTGGAAAGCAGGATGGTACAGACTAAAGTAAATGACGCTGCAGAGAATAGTGCCAAGGAAGCAGGTTGTTTATCAACGTAACAGTAAATACGCTTCACAAATACAGTCTAGTTGTCAAAAAAGATATGAGAAGATGCTACAAAACACAAGATTGTTTGGATTAGGGAGGCAAGTACATTAAATATGATTAAAATTAACTCGGATATGATGAAAATGGTATGGTTTGAAGTTTCTATACACAGGCAGAGTACATCTTTGCAAAATATAATCCATGATGGTCATAAATAAAATTCATCATGCAAGTTTGTTGTAGTAAAAACAGTAATGGCTGGCCAGCAGTGTAGTGCCATCTGCACCGGACTTTGAAGTGAGTGGTCCTAGGTTCTAATACAGCCGGCTCCTTGCACTCTTTCCATCCATTCTGGGCTGAGATTCAAGCTAGCAACTTGGCCTTATATAAAACAGCCACAAGGCACAACAAGGAACAACAAAAGCAAACAATGGTGCCTTGACTCCTTCCATATAGTTACTCTGTGCATTCATTCACGAGGAAGGGAAAAATCAGTAATGAACCAGTACAGAAGATTGGTTACACATGAGTACAATAATTTGGTCCACGTATTCTTTCAGGAAAAAGTCAGTTTATCTGACATCATTTGCAGTAATCCCTTACTCCAACTTGGTTTTAGCCTCTGTGGTTTTGCAGAACTTTGAGCGAATAGAAATCATATGTAAAATAGCCAGCAAAGCCAAGACTGCCCCAAGCCTTGGTGGACCACATACGTTCACCTCCTGAACAAGTCCAGAAAGCAACGGGGCAAGTATCCGAGCAACCGCAGTCACTGACTGTCCTGCTCCTATGAGCGTGCCTCTGGCCTGCCTCTCAGTCCTGCTCAGCTCTACATCAGTGACGCACATACGGCCAGTAGCGGTTGAAAACCCTAGTAGAGTAGTGCACAGTACAACAACCTGAATGGATGTAGCAAAAGAGTAAACTGCCATAGTGCAGCAGGTGAGGACGCTGGAATGCAAGAGCAATAAGGAAGTGTTATTGTTGTACAGTCGAGCAACAGAGCCTGCTATAAAACCCGACAGGGCTCCCATTATTCCACCATAACTGATGAGATACCCTATTAGGCTTGGTGGCACACTAAATCTTTCTTCAATGGCCAGAACAAAATTGCTGAAATACAGGAGGTTAGCTAGAGCCATCAGAAATCTTACCAGAAAGACGTCCCATAAATTAGAACACACTAGTCCTTTTATCTTTAGTCCCACAGATATACACTGACTCCAGAAAGGATCTGATGCTTTGTGTCTCGCTATTCCGTTGCTTGCTGTGTCCAACAATTTCCTGTTGTCTTCTTTACCAAGACTAGTCCATGTGCTTTCATAACTGGTTTCCGTCCTTAAGTGCAATTCTTTTGTTGGAATGTATAACCGTTCTTTGTAAGGCAACCACCAGACTACACCTATAATGGTGAAACATGAGAATAAAGACAAAATACACCACTGGAATCTCAATAAAACTATTTATACACTTACAGCAGTCCTCAAATACAGAGAGATATTACATCAGAGGGTAAACGAGAGAAAATCTGCAGACGCTGGAAATTCGAACAACACACACAAAATGCCGGAGGAACTCAAAAGGCCAGCCCCCATCTATGGAAAAAAAGTACAGTCGATATTTCGGGCCGAAACCCTTCAGCAGGAGGGTTACTGCTGAAGCGCTGCGGTCCGAAACGTCAACTGTACTCTTTTCCATAGATGCTGCCTGGCCTGCTGAGTTCCTCCAGCGTTTCGTGTGTGCTGCTCACATCGGAAGATGGCGAACCCTGAACAATTACAGCAAGTGAAGGCAGTAAGATTTTGTTTTAGGATAGGTGAATGCAGTTTTGTGGTTGTACTGGTTACTACAAAAGAACATGGGTCCAATGTCAAGTGGTAAATAAACACTCTCTGCCATCAGTTTTAATGTGAAATAGGGATTCAGAGACAAAGGGCTAAGAGTTTCTTCGCAAATGCGGTGCAGTTTCACCTGTCTACAGTATAGTGAACATGATTTTCAATATACTCCACAACAGGAGTTCCAACCTTTTTTATGCCACTGACCAATACCATTAAGCAAGGGGTCCATGGACCCTAGGTTGGGAACCCCTGCTCTATACATACAAATCCACCCTGGGGGCCCCACTAGTATGTCAACAGTTTCCTTTGAAAATGTACCGACTCAGCCAAACCCCAATACTAATTTGATACAGGGAAACAACTATAGAGAAAATGTTGGAAGTACTCTGCATCTGTGGGAAGAGAAGAGCTAATGTTTCAGGTAGAACTGGGAAGGAGATGAAAGAAGTTTGTTAAACTGAAGAAAGGGTGGGGGAGGATGAGTCTCTGATAGGGTGAAACCACGGTGACTATGGAGAAAAGCTGTAAACAGGATTATCTGCTCAATAAGTGACTGGGAGTAGCTAGTGAATGGAAACAGACAAAAGAGGTTTATTTAGTTGAACCCTAAATATTTTGAGGAACTTATGTCAAGGGTCTTACCAGACCAACAATTGCAAGAGAAAGGTTGAAAGTGATGACTTATTTGAGAATATGCACAATGAATGTACCATGTTACACACAGTGGAAACATACCTGCATTAACCAAGAAAATGAAACAGCAAATGAAGCATGTTATGTAGAAACCTCCATCCAGCTCAACAAGATACCCACTTAGTACTGGGCCCAGGATGAATCCAACACTGGAAGCTGCACAGAACCTTCCAATTACATGTGGGCGTTTATACCCAGGAACCAGGTCTGAGAGAAGAGCTTTTAAAATAGTCTGTGTATGTTTGAAGACACCTGGAAAGTACACAAAACATCAAGACGATGGATACAAGATGACAATTCTGTTTGCCAACCTCGTATGATGTCTATGTATTGGATGCAGAAGATCTACAGGTTCAATAGTAAGTGTAATGAGATGTCTATCTAGGACAAGATCCGAGTGCAGCCCAGACCAGTCAGAAAACAAGTAATAACTAAAGATTTCATGCTATTTATTAAAGACTTAATACACTATATATTGTATGCTAGGGAGATAATTTAATGAAATGAAATACTTACAGCATGCTCATGTAGAAGTATATGCTATGGGTAGCTATAGGAATCAGCTACTGGAAAATTCTTGCAACTCTTATGTAACCTGAGGTCTGTCTGTACTTTTTTCTCACATTGTACTTCTCAGAACTGTTGTGGTTATTAGGTACATCTGTAGACATTCCTCTGTCTATTACTTTTAGAGACAATCTCAAGAAAACTCACTGAATGACCCATGCTTTAGACTGGTTCAGTCAGTTGAGTTTTCTCAAGTGCTCTGTCCGCAATTGTTTTTTGTAATTTCAAAATATATTGCACAATGAGATTTCATCTCTTAAGTGGATCACTGCTAATACAATGTCTTAATCTAAAGGAACAATTCTTCAATGAAAGCAAATGTGAAATTTACAGTGCACCTTCACCAATCCTGTTTCTTTAACCAGTCTTCAGTATGTTTCCTGCTGCGGGTGCAGTTTCATTATTTTCAGCACTGTGTCCTTGAAGCTGAGGATGTGGTTTTGTTTGGTGTTTCTTTAGGCAACAGTTTCCCCGTATTGATATAAAAGGAAATGAACTGGTTAGCAATGCTCCCTCTATTTTTTTTTACAGCTACTCTGAGCAAGAAATTTTTACAAGGCCTGAAAACTGAATGGCACTTTAAATTTTTTTTGTTATATACATTCCATAAATATTTAGAATGAAAACTGAAAAATCACATTCTTCTGATTAACACTTAGCTACCGACTTCCATTCTGTATTTATTGTTAAAATTTGTAACTGAAACACTGACGATGTAAGTACAGGTGTCCCCCGCTTTTCGAACGTTTGCTTTACGAAACCTCACTGTTACAAAAGACCTACATTAGTACCCAGTTTTCGCTTTCAGAAGGTGTTTTCACTGTTATGAAGAAAGGCAGCGCGCGATAAAAAATCAGAGCGTGAAAAAAATCAGCGCACAATAAAAGGCAGAGCGCGCCCCAAGCAGCCGCTCTCCCCCGTATTCGGAACTGCATTGCTTAAACACGTTGCATTGAGCAGCCGTTAGCAAGATGAGTTCTAAGGTGTCGGAAAAGCCTGAAAGAGTAAGGGTGTTACACTTATCGTAAAACTAGACATAATTAAGTGTTTTGATCGTGGTGAACGAAGTAAGGACAAAGTGAGTTTGGCTTGTGGAAGCTGACGAAGATGATGTTGAAGAGGTTGTGGTATCCCATGACCAAGAACTGATAGATGAAGAGCTGATGCAACTGGAAGAGGAAAGGATAACAATCGAAACCGAATGTAGTAGCGAAATGAACGTGAAGCAAATGCGTGAGATTTTCGCTGCAATGATAAAGTACGACTTTAATTTTGAAAGGGTACGTAGGTTTAGGGGATACTTGCAGGATGGTTTGAGTGCTTACAAACAACTGTATGATAGAAAAATGCGCGAGGCTCAGCAGTCAAGCAAGCCTTCCACATCAGCCACAGCAGACGATGAACTTCGACCTTCGACATCGAGGCAGGCAGTCATTGGAGAAGATGAACTGCCTGCCCTGATCGACGATGAGATGACACCCCCGTGTCCCACCACCCCAACCCCCGGACAGATACTGTACCGATTCGCGGAGAATGCAGCAGTAGCCGGGAGGCACACAGCACATCTTTAAGAAAAAAGCCGAAATAAACATGCTAATTAATTAGGTGCTGCCTAGCACGTAATTGTCGGCCCAGATCAGAGGCGATGTAATAGGCAATCGCCTCTGATCTGCGCCGACAATTACGTGCTGGGCAGCACCTAATTAACTAGCATGTTTCTTTCAGCTTTTTGCTTAAAGGTGTGCAGTGTGCCTCCCGGCTACTGCTGTGTTCTTCGTGGCAATGTATCGGTCGGCGGTCTGGAGGGTGAGGGCCACTGCACCACCCCAACCTGCGACTCAGTCTAACACACCATCATCAGTGTGCTCGGCAAGCTATCTCCCGATTTCCGTAAATGATACTACACTGTACATACATTATTTCTACTTTATATAGGCTGTGTATTTATCATATCATTCCTGCTTTTACTATATGTTACTGTTATTTTAGGTTTTATGTGTTATTTGGCATGATTTGGTAGGTTATTTTTGGGTCTGCGAACGCTCACAAAATTTTCCAATATAAATAAATTGTAATTGCTTCTTTGCTTTACAACATTTCGGCTTACAAACCGTTTCATAGGAACGCTCTACCTTCGGATGGCGGGGGAAACCTGTATGTTGAAGTTTTCAAATGTTTCGAAGTGCAGGTTGTGGTACCTTTATTATTTAGAAAATTTATGGATTATTAACACATAATAAACTGGGAATTTCACAATTATATTAGCATACTTTCAACATCATATTAACATTACACATATAAGAAAATGCCTGCTGCATGGCACCAAAGGCTCTGTGCACAGTTACAACTGTGCAGCTTAGAGGAATGGTGTTGATCAGAAATGTGGAGATTTCTGCCTGCTGTGAAATATGTTTTGGGCTACCCACATAGGCAGGTGAGGGACTTGTAAGCACAATTACCACAGGCCTGGCAACAATCCACTCATGCAAGTCAAATTACAGCTGGATTGTGACTAAGAAACAGCAACAGAAAGAACACAAAACAGCACAATCATAACATGCAGGACATAAGGCACATCTTTGAAACTAACTAGTTGTGATGCTTCATCACACCTTCCTTTCATGGGTTTTGAAAATAAGTTGCTAAGAGCTAAGAACGTAACAAAAAAGGAGCCTATTTTATAAATTATCTTTCACTTCTCTATACAGTTCAACAACGTGGTTTACAAAATTTAACGACATAATCTATTCAGCTTCTGACTATTCATGATATGAACTGAAGTATCATCAGATTTACACAGTTTGCTGTTTGTAGAAGTTACCAGTTTGAGACTAAAAGTCAGAATACCTATTATAACTTGCTCACTGTGTGTGAAATGGAAATGCACATGTAAATTCACATGTGTGAGTAATTTTATATTTCATTTTTGTGAAATACAGTTCCATTAACATCAAAGGCTAGATGTGGTGTGCCGCACATTTAACTTTGAAAAATCACACCGGTTTAAAGAAACAAGCAGTTTAAAAATCAAAATTTCCATTACATTATTGGACTCACTGTCATAACTTACATGCTATTAAATCTCCTTTATCTCCAAGCTATCTAAGGAAAAACAACAGCTCCTCATGGACTAAGTAGGTCAAAAGGCCTGTTTCTGTGCGGTAGTATTCTATGACTCTATTACATAGGGCAAACAGTTTGCAGACAATGAAGTTTTATGATCAAATTACAAGCTCACCTGTGGGAATTCTGGCCAGTGTAACCAAACAGATGTTACTGGAGAAACCCAGCAGACCATAGCTAAATCCACAAAGTATCAAGGTGACCAATAATATGCTCTGTCTTCCGACAACATCGCTCCAGGAACCCTAAGCAAAAAGAAATTTAACTGCTTATAATTTAATTTAATGCCTTGTACTTAAATGGATGATAAGTTTCCTCACTGTGAATATGACTTTAAGTTTCAAGAAATACAAGCTCCTGTGAGGCTGATCCCTAATGAGGCTGGCCAGCAATTAAGGAAAAAATTATGAACTGATGATGGCTATGTTCATTTACTACCAGTACTCCATCACTACAGTTATACATTTAAAACATTAAGGAAAAATAGATCAGTTTAAATCGAATATTCACAGCTTGTAATGATAATCTTTCAACATCTTGAATAAAGTTTTCAGCAATGCTTTCTCACTACAAGTACAATATTTGTTTCTTGAGAAACAGTGGTTTACCAAGGGGGCCCTCTGCTGGCTAGCTGAAAACTTACAATACCTGAGTACAGCCACATTAAACATACAACATCTCAGAAGAGGGGAGACCACTAAAGTAGCAACAGTAAATAAATATATGAAAAGGAAGAATAAGAGGTATAGATTGAATGTTACTGTGTGTAGACTGAGGGGACCCGAGTGTTATGAGCTTAAATCCTTGAAGGTGGAAGTGTATTTTGGGAAAGTTATTGCTTAAGTATCTGCAATTCATGAAGAGAAGCACAGATTACAAATGCAGACAAGTTAGATTCAAACTGTACAAATACCAATTAGGCCACATCTAAAATACTGAGTTTGATTCTGATTGACACACTTTAGGGATAATATAAAGGCCCCACTCAGAAAAGATCTGTCCCCAGGTCTGTCCCGGATATGTTAGTTGGAATTCAAACAACATATTTCACTGTACGCTTCAATATGCATGTGACAAATATATATGTGTGTGTGTGTGTGTGTGTGTGTGTGTGCGCGCGCGCGTGTATTTATGTGTAAGTATATACAGGTGTCACCAGCTTTTCGAATGTTCGCTTTATGAAACCTCACTGTTACGAAAGACCTACATTAGTACCCTGTTTTTGCTTTCAGAAGGTGTTTTCACTGTTATGAAAAAAAAGCATCCGCAATAAAAAATCAGCGCATGAAAAAATCAGCGTGCGCCCCGAGCAGCAGCTCTCCCCCGGATTCGGAACGGCATTACCTAAACATGTGCCTGTGAGCAGCTGTTTGCAAGATGAGATCTATGGTATTGGAAAAGCCTAAAAGCGTTCGTAAGGGTGTTACACTTAGCGTAAAACTAGACATAATTAAGTGTTTCGATCATGGTGAACGAAGCAAGGACAAAGTGAGTTTGGCTTGTGGAAGCTGACGAAGATGATGTTGAAGAGGTTTTGGCATCCCATGACCAAGAACTGACAGATGAAGAGCTGATGCAATTGGAAGAAAAAAGGATAACAATCGAAACCGACTGAGTAATGATAAAGTACGACTTTAATTTTGAAAGGGTACATTGGTTTGGGGGATATTTGCAGGATGGTTTGAGTCCTTACAAAGAACTGCGTGATAGAAAAATGCACCAGGCTCAGCAGTCAAGCAAGCCTTCCACATCAGCCACAGCAGACAACAAACCCCAACCTTCGACATCGAGGCGAGCAGTCATAGGAGAAGATGAGCTGCCTGCTCTAATGGAAACAGATGACGAGATAACACCCCAACCCCCGGGCCACGGACAGATACCAATTCACGGAGAATGAAACGGTAGCCGGGAGGCACACAGCACATCTTTAAGAAAAAAGCCGAAATAAACATGCCAATTAATTCGGTGCCGCCAATAATTACATGCTGGGCGGCACCTAATTAATTAGCATGTTTATTTCGGCTTTTTTCTTAAAGATGTGCTGTGTGCTTCCCGACTACCGCTGGACCCCTGCATGCTTCGCGGCAATGTATCGCTCAGCGGCCTGGAGGGCGGGGGCCACTGCGACGACTCAGTCTAACGCACCGTCATCCATTGCTCGGCGCTGTCTTCCCAATTCCGGTAAGTGATACTATACTGTACATACATTATTTCTACTTTTTATAGCCTGTGTATTTTTACGTGTTATTTGGTATGATTTGGCAGCTTCATAGCTTAAATGTTACTGGAGAGCGCTTGCACTGTGTTTTTGCCAACAGTGCTTGTGTGAGATTTTCTGCCGACGGCGCTTGCGTGAGATTTTCGCTACAGGGAATTGTTCAGTAATGATTGTGGAAAAGTATTTCTACTGTATATAGGCTGTGTATTTATCATATCATTCCTGCTTTTACTATATGTTACTGTTATTTTAGGTTTTATGTGTTATTTGGCATGATTTGGTAGGTTATTTTTGGGTCTGCGAACGCTCACAAAATTTTCCCATATAAATAAATGGTAATTGCTTCTTTGCTTTACGACATTTCGGCTTATGAACCATTTCATAGGAACGCTCTACCTTCGGATGGCGGGGGAAACCTGTACATGTATACTTAATTGAATATTTTGAGAGGTCAGAGATTTCAGCAAAAACCTTAAAATGAAGAAATAGGGTGGTTTTAGAGCTGATAAAGATTGAGAAGTGAGGTGTACAGGTTTATGAATGATTAAATTGGGAAAACGGAAATGCAGATTTAAAGTTTTAGACAATAAAAACAAGAGATATGGGCCTCTCATAAGGATGGTGAAACCAGAAGGACCTTGATACGCACCTCTGAATAATTTCTAAGTCTTATAGGAAAGAATAGAGAAATTGGTTTGATGGAATTGAGCTCATCAGGCAGTGATGGCTTTGAGAGAGTAGTCATTGCTAGAATTAACTTCTGCTTGAGCAAGGACCTGGACCTGCTGTAATTTACCAACTGCCACAACAGGTCTACAGTGGACGCAATCTCAATAGCTCTCTGCTGGGCTTTGGACAACCTTGCCTCCTGCAATACCCATGCCAGGATGCTGTTTGTTGAGTACAGCTCAGTGTTCAACTCATCATCACTGCAACTGACTTCCTCACTGGGAGACCTCAGTCGGTGTGGATTGCTCACAATCAACACAGGTGATACATTCACAAGGATACACGCTTACTCCATTCCTCTAATCTCTGTCTCTGCCCATGACTGCATGCCTAAGCACAGCTCAAACACCACCTATAAATTTGCCAATAACACCACAGCTGTTGGCAGAATCTCAGATGGTGACGAAGTGGCGTACAGGAGTGAACTAGATCTGCAGGTTGAGTGCTGTCACAATACCAAACATACACTCAATTTCTGTAAGACCTGCAGCAATCAAGACGAAGGCATGTCAGCAGCTGTATTTCATTCGGAGTTTGAGGAGATTTGGTACATCACCAAATACATTCTGACTGGTATAGAAGTTTCACCACGTTAGGGAAGCACCAATGCACAGGATCATAAAAAGTTTAGATTAGATTATGAGGACACTCAGTCCTCGTTTATTGTCATTTAGAAATGCATGCATGCATTAAGAAATGATACAATGTTCCTCCAGAGTGATATCACAAAAGAAAACAAGACAAACCAAAGACTAACACTGACAAGACCACATAATTACAACATATAGTTTCAGCAGTGCAAAGCAATAACATAATTTGATAAAGAGCAGATCATGGGAACCGTAAAAAAAAGTCTCAAGGCTCCGATCAACTCTCAATAGTCCCCGACAGCAGGCGGCAGAAAGGAGAAACTCTCTCTGCCATAAACCTCCAGGCACCGACATCTGTCAATGCATTGGAAGCACCCGACCACAGCTGACTCTGAGTTTGTCCGAAAACTTCGAGCCTCCGACCAGCCCTTTGACACCGAGCACCATCTATGCCGAGTGCTTCAACCCCCATCCCAGATGCCGAGCAACAAAGCCGAGGATTCAGGGCCTTCCCCTCCGGAGATTCAGGAACACACAGTAACAGCAGTAGCAAAAAAGGCATCTCAGAAGTTTCTCCAGATGTTCCTCCATGCTCTCACATCTGTATCCATCAAATCAGAATTGTGCACGGCACCCTACTTAAGTTTCAGAGGATTGTAGACTCAGCCAGCTCCATCAGGAGCACAAGCTTCTCCAACATTGAAGAAATCTTCAAAAGGCAGTGGCTCTAAAAGGCTGCATCCATCTTAAAGGGCTGTCAGCATCTGGCACATGCCCTCTACTTATTGCTACAATCATGGAAGTGGTACAAGAACCTGAAGACCCACACTTCCATGAAGTTCTATGAAGAGATTCTTCTCCTCTGCTGTCAGATTCCTGAAATGTCGAGGAACTCATGAACACTACCTCACTATTCCCCTTGTGCAATATTTATTTATTTTATTGTTTATTTATATTATTGTTACTAAAAGTAATTTGTTATGCCTGCACTGCACTGCTGCCACAAAACAACAAGTTTCACAACTTACGTTAGGGAAAGTTTGCTAGTGCTTCCCAGGAAGTGGGGGAAGGGGTTAAACTGGAGTTGCAGAGTGCTGAACAGATAGCGGAGAGGTTGTGGAGACAGATGTTGATAAGACCTCAGACAAAGCCAGGAATCAAAAGGTTGAGCATACAGAGACTAATGTTCTGAGCTGCATATATTTCCTATCATACATCTTGCAATGAAAGGTGTATAACTTCAGGGCATGGACTAACACATGGAATAGTGATATTGCAGCCAGTAGTGAGACTTAGTTGCAGGAGGGGCAGGATTGACAACTCAATATTCCAAGGTCCTGTTGTTTTAGACATGACAGAACGGGAGGCATGGACTGATTAAGGATAGTCAGCATGGGTTTGTGCGTGGTAAGTTGTGTCTAACCAACCTTATAGAGTCTTTTGAGGAAGTTACCAGGAAAGTTGATGAAGGCAAGGCACCGAATGTCATCAACATGGATTTAGCAAAGCATTTGACAAGGTCCTGCATGGGAGGTTGGTCAAGAAGGTTCAGTGGTTTGGAATTCAAGATGAGGTAGTAAACTGGATTGGATATTGGCTTTGTGAGAGAAGCCAGAAAGCAGTAGTAGATGGTTGCCTCTCTGACTGGAGGCCAGTAACAGGTGGAGTACCAAGGGATCGATGCTGGGTCTGTTGTTGGCTGTCATGCATATCAATGATCTGGATGATAATGTGGTTATCTGGATCAGCAAGTTTGCAGATGACACCAAGATTGGGGGTATGGTAGACAGCAAGGAAGACTATCAGAACTGGCAGCGGGATCTGCATCAGCTAGAAAAATGGTAGATGGAATTTAATGCTGGCAAATGCGAGCTGTTGCACCTTGATATGACCAACCAGGGTGAGTCTTACACAGTGAACAGTAGGGAACTGAGGAATGTGGTACAACAAAGGAATCTGAGAATACAGGTCCAGAATTCATAGAAAGTAGCAACAAGGGAAGATTGGATTGAAAAGAAAGACACATTTGCCTTCATAAATGAAAGTACTGAGTACAGGAGATGGCCTGGATAGCGTGGGCATGGAGAGGATATTTCCTATAGTGGGTGAGTCTAGGGTCAAAGGGCACAGCCTCAGATACAAGGACATCCCTTTGGAGCACAGGTGTGGAGGAATCTTTTTGGCCAGAGGGTGATGAATCTGTGGAATTCAATGCCATGGATGGCTGTGGAGGCCAAGTCATTGGGTACATTTAAAGGGGAGCTTGATAGGTGCTTGACTGATGAAGAACTCAATAGTTACAGGGAGAAGGCAGGAAATGGAGTTGAGGGAGATAATAAGTCAGCCGTGATGGAATGGTGAAGAGTCTCGATAGGCTGAATGGCCTATTTCTGCTCCCATGTCTATGGTCTTTTATCTTGGCATCTGAGCATATGAGACAGTGAGATAATTGCAGGTATTCATACCTCTGAAGGAGCCACAAAACCTCCTACAGTCACGTGTTACTATACTCAGAGATAAAAAGCATTGGAATTTGTCAGCCTTTAAGATAGTAAGTAAATACAGGTCAGACAAAACACTTTTCTATAACCTTTAGGACAGATGCCACAGTAGAGCAGCTAACTGCCTCTCAGCTACAACGAAGGATTAATGCAAATAGTCTCTTTGGATGCATAGGCCCAGGGATCGGTTTCTGTGGCTTTATATCTGGAAATCTGAAATAAAAGACGTACTAAAATTAAGGTGAAACTGAAAACGAAAGGCTGCATATCTGGAATGACTGAATTCAATATTGAGTCCTGGGTGCTGCAACAAGCTTGGAAGAAAGATGAGATGCTGCTTCTTGATTTTGAATTGGGCTTCACTTGGACACTATAGGAGGCCAAAGACAGAGAAGTCAGAGGGATTCTTGGCACGCATCTGGAAGCCAAGAAACATAGAAAACCTACAGCACAATACAGGCCCTTCGGCCCACAATGTTGTGCTGAACATGTACTTACTTTAGGAATTACCTAAGGTTACCCATAGCCCTCTATTTTTCTAAGCTCCATGTACTTATCCAGGAGTCTCTTAAAAAACCCTATTGTATCCGCCTCCACCACCATTGCCGGCAGCTCATTCCACACACTCTTTGCGTAAAAACCTTACCCCTGACATCTTCTCTGTACCTAATTCCAAGCACCTTAAGGCTGTGCCCTCTTGTGTTCGCTATTTCAGCCTTGGGAAAAAGCTTCTGACTATCCACACAATCAATGCCTCTCATCATTTTATACACCTCTATCAGGTCACCTCTCATCCTCTGTCGCTCCAAAGGAGAAAAAGCCAAGTTCACTCAACCTATTCTCATAAGGCATTCTCCCCAATCCAGGAAACATCCTTGTAAATCTCCTCTGCACACTTTCTATGGCTTCCATATCCTTCCTGTAGAGAGGCGACTGGAACTGAACACAGTACTCCAAGTGGGGTCTGACCAGGGTCCTATATAGCTGTAACATTACCTCTCGCCTCTTAAATCCAATTCCACGATTGATGAAGGCCAATACACCGTACGCATTCTTAACCACAGAGTCAACCTGCACAGCTGCTTTGAGCGTCCTATGGACTCAGACCCCAAGATCCCTCTGATCCTCCACACTGCCAAGAGTCTTACCACTAATACTATATTCACCCATCATATTTAACCTACCAAAATGAACCACTTCACACTTATCTAGGTTGAACTCCATCTGCCACTTCTCAGCCCAGTTTTGCATCCTATCAATGCCCCACTGTAACCTCTGACAGCCCTCCACACTATCCACAAACCTCCAACCTTTGTGTCATCAGCAAACTTACTAACCCATCCCTCCACTTCCTCATCCAGGTCATTTATAAAAATCATGAAGAGTAAGAGTCCCAGAACAGATCCCTGAGGCACTCCACTGATGACTGACCTCCATGCAGAATATGACCCATCTACAATCACTCATCATTGTGTTTAGTCACATCCTCAAAAAATTCAATTAGGCTTGTAAGGCATGACCTGCCCTTGACAAAGACATACTGACTATTCCTAATCATATTATACCTCTCCAAATGTTCATAAATCCTGCCTCTCAGGATCTTCTCCATCAATTTACCAACCACTGAGGTAAGACTCACTGGTCTATAATATCCTGGGCTATCTCTACTCTCTTTCTTGAACAAAGGAACAACATCCGCAACCCTCCAATCCTCTGGAACCTCTCTTGTCCCCATTGATGATGCAAAGATCATTGCCAGTGGCTCAGCAATCTCCTCCTTCACCTCCCACAGTAGCCTGGGTTACATCTCATCCGGTCTCGGTGACTTACCCAACTTGATGCTTTCCAAAAGCTCCAGCACATCCTTTTTCTTAAAATCTACATGCTCAAGCTTTTCAGTCTGCTGCAAGTCATCACCAAGATCCTTTTCCTTAGTGAATACTGAAGTAAAGTATTCGTTAAGTTCCTCTGCCATTTCCTCCGGTTCCATACATACTTTCCCACTGTCACACTTGATAGGTCTTATTCTTTCACATCTTATCCTCTTGCTCTTCACATACTTGTAGAATGCTTTGGGGTTTTCCTTAATCCTGCCCACCAAGGCCTTCTCATGGCCCCTTCTGGCTCTCCTAATTTCCTTTTTAAGCTCCTTCCTGCTAGCCTTATAATCTTCTGGATCTCTAATATTACCTAGCTCTCTGAACATTTGTAAGCTTTTCTTTTCTTCTTGACTAGATTTACTACAGCCCTTACACACCACGGTTCCTGTACCCTACCATAACTTCCCTGTCTCATTGGAATGTACCTATGCAAAACTCCACAAATATCCCCTGAACATTTGCCACATTTCTTCCGTACTTTTCCCTGAGAACATCTGTTTCTAATTTAAGCTTCCAATTTCCTGCCTGATAGCCTCATAATTCCCCTTACTCCAATTAAACGCTTTTCTAACTTGTCTGTCCAATCTCTCTCCGATGCTTTTGTAAAGCAGATAGAATTATGATCACTATCTCCAAAGTGCTCTCCCACTGAGAGACCTGACACCTGACCAGGTTCATTTTCCAATACCAAATCAAGTACAGCCTCGCCTCTTGTAGGCTTATCTACATATTGTGTCAAGAGACCTTCCTGAACACACCTAACAAACTCCACCTCATCTAAACCCCTTGCTCTAGGGAGATGCCAATCAATATTTGGCAAATATAAAATCTCCCACCACAACAACTCTGTTATTATTACACCTTTCCAGGATCTGTTTCCCTATCTGCTCCTCAATATCCCTGTTACTACTGGGCGGCCTATAAGAACACCCAGTAAAGTTATTGACCCCTTCCTGTTCCGAACTTCCACCCACAGAGACTCCGTAGACAATCTCTCCATGGCATCCACCTTTTCTGCAGCCGTGACACTATCTCTGATCAACGGTGCCATGCCCCCACCTCTTTTGTCTCCCTCCCTGTCCTTTCTGAAACATCTAAAACCCGGCACTTGAAGTAACCAACCAGTCCTGTCCCTGAGCCATCCAAGTCTCTGTAATGGCCACCACATCCTATCTCCAAGTACTGATCCACGCTCTAAGCTCATCTACTTTGTTCACAACACTCCTTGCGTTAAAATAGACGCATCTCAAACCTTCGGTCTGAGCGTGTCCCTTCTCTATCACCTGCCTATCCTCCCTCTCGCACTGTCTACAAGCTTTCTCTATTTGTGAGCCACCTCCTCTTCCCCAGTCTGTTCAGTTCGTAGGTGGTGCCTGTGATGTGTTGGGCAGTTTTGTAGAGTCTTCCAGTCCGCTGCAGTGCAGTTGCTGTACCATGCAAAGATGCAGCTTATTAGAATCCTCTCCACTGCGCATCTCTAGAACAATGTGAGTATAGACAACTGAGTCCAGCTCTCTTCAGCCTCCTCAGAGGCATTCCTAATTATGTAGAATGTATCCTGGGACCATGACAGATTATGCGAGATATGCATTTTCAGGAACTCTTCTACCTCCTCTCCATAGGCCATCTCGTTGTTTGTGATGAGCCCCACCATTGTTGTGTCATTGGCGAACTTGACAACGTGATTACTTAGGTGTTTGGCTATGGTCATGTGCAAGCAAAATGTACAGCAATGGGCTCAGCACACTAGCCTGGGGGGCACCCATGTTGAGGATGTTGGGGAGGGAGGAACAGTTGTGCATCCTGACTATCTGAGGTCTGTTGGTTAGGAAGTCTAACACCCAGTTGTTCAGTGGTATGGTTAGACCAAAGAATAGGAGTTTATTCACCAAGTCTGGGACAATAGTGTTGCATACTAGACTGAAATCGAGAAACAACATTCTGACATCAGTATCCTTGTTTTCTAGGTGTCAGAGCCATGTTCATGACAGCTGTTATGGCACTTGTCGTACTGCAGTTCTGTTGGTTAGCATTTGGCAAGTGTCCAATGTGGCAAGAATAGAGTTTTTCATATGTGCCATAACCAGCTATTTAAAGCACTTCATGATGTTTGGTGTCAGTGCCACCAGGCAGTGTCATTTAATTCTGGAAGTGTAGAGTCCTTTGATACATATATAATGGTGGCTGATTTGAAGCATGTGGGGACAGCAGCCTGGACGAATAGAGTGTTAAAGATGGCCGCGATGACGTCAGTGAACTGGTGTGCACCCTCCAGTACTTGGCCTGTAACGTTGTCTGGCCCGAGCATATTACGAGGGTTGACTCACTGCAGAATCCTTCTCACATCTGCTGTTGTTACAGACAGTGGCTGTTCATCTGGGAGGTGGGTAGCTTTCATAGCCAGTGTTAGTGTTGCGTGCCTCAAAGTGTACATAAAGGTTATTTAGAGCATCAGGGAGGCATCACTGGCACAGTTGACGCTGTCTTCCTTGTGTAGTCAGTAATGCCCTTGATGCCCAGCCACATACAGCACAGTCTGCTCAGAAGTTTAAGGTAGGTAAATGCAGCGGTGTTGCATCTGCTGTGGTTGCTTGGGGAAATGTTGTGGAGAACAGGACGAGTTGGTGGTAATGGAAAAATAAACAAGGGAGCTGCAGAGAGAGGTTCCTTTTGCAATCTAAATGGAAAAGGGAGGATATATTTGGTGGTGCAATTTCATTACAGCTAGCAGAAACTGTGAAGGATAAAGTGGCTTGTTCGATAAATTGGCTTGTGGGATAGAAGGTGAAGACCACGGGACATATATCCTTTCTCTGGGAGGGGAAGGGTTGAGAGCAAAAGTATGCAAAACAAGGAAGACATGGATGAGATGTCTGTCATCTAAGAAACTGGCAAAGTCAAAATTAAGAACAGATTTGACAGAACCTATTAACAAGTGTTGAAAAATCTCTATAACCTGGAAATTTTAGTGTTCATGCTTTGCCATATATCCACTCGGCATCACCCATCCTTTCACAACGCTAAACCTGCTTGTTTTCCTAATTTTCCAGTTTTGATGACAATTGGTTGACCTGAAGCATATAATCATTTTAACTACCAGCATTTTCTGTGAGGATCAGAACTACCATTACATCTCCAGCATTTTCTGCTTTTATTTGAACACTCATGACTAAAATTCCAGAAGGACATGCTTAGTTTGCCTGTTAACTATCATACAATGTTTCTATGTTCTTGTGGAGATCAGAACGCCCCTTCTACCAAGGACGCTGCTGTAGCATAGCGGTTAGCATGATGCTAATATGGCTCAAGGCATCAGAGTTTGGAATTCCAACGTAAGGCGTTTGTACTTCCTCCCTAAAGTCCAACAACTTGGTTACTGTATATCTTAAAATCTCTAACCTCTAAACCTCTTTTCCCACTGACACTATTGTTCTTGTAACACAATTTTCTGTACATGAGGTTTCTTACAAATGTAATTGTTGCATTGGGGCAGAACTACCTGTGTATGGAAAAGTACAGAAAAGCATGAAAGGAAGACAATGCCTTTGGACACCATTCCACACTCAAATTGGTTGACTGCACTTTCATTTTCTGTGAATAATTTTGGAATGATTTCCCATTATTTCAAAATAATTTATAAAATCCCTAGAGTATTTAACTTAAGTTTGTTTTCTAAATTACTCAATTTAGCATATTGCTTTATTCAAGTCATTTTCACATTCCAGAGTAAGTCCTGAAGTGATTACCATAACACCATAAGACAAAGGAGCAGAAGTAGGCCATTCGGCCCATCGAGTCTGCTCCGCCATTTTATCATGAGCTGATCTATTTTATCCTATTTAGACGCACTGCCCCGCCTTCTCACCATAACCTTTGATGCCCTGGCGCCTGAGATACCTATCAATCTCTGCCTTAAATACACCCATTGACTTGGCCTCCACTGCTGCCCGTGGCAACAAATTCCATAGATTCACCACCCTCTGACTAAAAAAATTTCTTCGCATTTCTGTTCTGAAAGGGTGCCCTTCAATCCTGAAGTCATGCCCTCTCGTACTAGACTCCCCCATCATGGGAAACAACTTTGCCACATCCACTCTGTCCATGCCTTTTAACATTCGAAATGTTTCTATGAGGTCTCCCCTCATTCTTCTAAACTCCAAGGAATACAGTCCAAGAGCGGACAAACGTTCCTCATATGTTAACCCTCTCATTCCCGGAATCATTCTAGTGAATCTTCTCTGTACCCTCTCCAACGTCAGCACATCCTTTCTTAAATAAGGAGACCAAAACTGCCCACAGTACTCCAAGTGAGGTCTCACCAGCGCCTTATAGAGCCTCAACATCACATCCCTGCTCCTATACTCTATTCCCCTAGAAATGAATGCCAACATTGCATTCGCCTTCTTCACTACTGACTCAACCTGGAGGTTAACTTTAAGGGAATCCTGTACGAGGACTCCCAAGTCCCGTTGCATATCAGAACTTTGAATTCTTTCCCCATTTAAATAATAGTCTGCCCGTTTATTTTTTCTGCCAAAGTGCATAACCATACACTTTCCAACATTGTACTTCATTTGCCACTTCTCTGCCCATTCTTCCAATCTATCCAAGTCTCTCTGCAGACTCTCCGTTTCCTCAGCACTACCGGCCCCTCCACCTATCTTCGTATCGTCAGCAAACTTAGCCACAAAGCCATCTATTCCATAATCCAAATCGTTGATGTACAATGTAAAAAGAAGTGGCCCCAACACTGATCCCTGTGGAAAACCACTGGTAACCAGCAGCCAACCAGAATAGGATCCCTTTATTCCCACTCTCTGTTTCCTGCCAATCAGCCAACGCTCTATCCACGTATGTAACTTTCCCGTAATTCCATGGGCTCTTATCTTGTTAAGTAGCCTCATGTGTGGCACCTTGTCAAAGGCCTTCTGAAAATCCAAATATACAACATCCACTGCATCTCCCTTGTCTAGCCTACTGGTAATTTCCTCAAAAAATTGTAATAGGTTTGTCAGGCAGGATTTTCCTTTAAGGAATCCATGCTGAGTTCTGCCTATCTTGTCATATGCCTCCAGGTACTCTGTAACCTCATCCTTGACAATCGATTCCAACAACTTCCCAACCACCGACGTCAAGCTAACAGGTCTATAATTTCCTTTTTGCTTCCTTGCCCCCTTCTTAAATAGCAGAGTGACATTTGCAATCTTCCAGTCTTCCGGAACCATGCCAGAATCTATCGACTTTTGAAAGATCATCGCTAATGCCTCTGCAATCTCCACAGCTACTTCCTTCAGAACATGAGGGTGCATTCCATCTGGTCCAGGAGATTTATCGACCTTTAGCCTATTCAACTTCCTGAGTACTTTCTCTGTCGTAATTGTGACTGCGCACACTTCTCTTCCCTGCCACCCTTGAGTGTCCGGTATCCTGCTGTCTTCCTCAGTGAAGACTGATGCAAAATACTTGTTCAGTTCCTCTGCCATCTCCTCATCTCCCATTACAATTTCTCCAGTATCATTTTCTATTGGTCCTATATCTACTCTCACCTGTCTTTTACTCTTTATATACTTGAAAAAGCTTTTAGTATCCTCTTCGATATTATTTGCTAGTTTCCTTTCATAGTTAATCTTTTCTCTCTTAATGACCTTCTTGGTTTCCTTTTGTAAGGTTTTAAAGACTTCCCAATCCTCTGTCTTCCCACTAATTTTTGCTTCCTTGTATGCCCTCTCCTTAGCTTTAACTTTGGCTTTGACTTCTCTTGTCAACCACGGTTGCATCCTTTTTCCACTCGAAAATTTCTTCTTTTTTGGAATATACCTGTCCTGCACATTCCTCATTTCTCACATGAACTCCAGCCACTGCTGCTCTGCCGTCTTTCCCGCCAGTGTCTCTTTCTAGTCAACTTTGGCCAGTTTCTCTCTCATGCCACTGTAATTTCCTTTACTCCACTGAAACACCGACACATCAGATTTCGGCTTCTCTTTATCTAATTTCACAGTGAACTCAATCATGTTATGATCACTGCCTCCTAAGGGTTCCTTCACCTCAATCTCTGGCCTCACTATCGCACATGTGGCACATTACCCGAAAGAATATCTTGATATTCCTGAGACTAGGAGAACTATAAACCTTTCCACTTAACACTTGCAATCATGCTTCAATTTATTATTATTCAGAAACTTTCTTCGAACGAAAAGTTAATTTACCCATCTTCTTATTAGTGACAAGCAAAACAATATCAGGCCTTTTTATATAAAATGTGAAAATGTTTTTTAGTTTATCTGAGCTACATTCAAACAACTGTTAAATATACCTCAAGCAAAATCTTGCTACTGTTCATGGTCACACTTAAAACTGAGCGAAGGGGTAAACACTGAAAACAATAAGTTCATGCTGGTGTAACTCTGTCAACAGGAACTGTTGGCAAAAAGAACTACAGTCTACAAATCAGTGAATTCAAATGAATCAAGGACAGTGGAATCAGACAGACTAATTGCCTCTGTTCTTGCCATGATTAAGGAGATGAAGACTGCCATTTTATAAAGAGACTCTGTGTTCTACATTTTGTTAAATGAAGTTGCTTGGCTTCATCAGTGCTTTAAAGAGGACACAATTATGCTCAAAGTAATCTGCTGAACTAGGGATAATTTCCAAATGTTGTTTGTAAGGTGTTCGTTGATTGGATATAACATGCAGGTTTGTGACTGTTGGAGTTTGTACTTGCTCTGCGTAATTCAAGCTGGTCCTGAAGAGAACAAAGAGCCGTGAGTGATCAGTCTTCACTTCTGGATCAGAGCCAATAAGGTGTTAAAGGTCAGTCAAGTGACCCACAGCCAATGACACTGGAATGCAACATTTGAATTGGTAACAAATGAATATAAAAGCAAACGCTTTGAATGTCTGGCAGTGATGACTCTAAGAGATTCACCATCATAGATGTGAGATGCCCCACAGGAGATTCCAATCGGGACTATGAGGAACATATGGCCAGCAGCAAAGACTTCATTTTAACTGGTATTCCTTTTTCAATTCTTTGACTTTCATGGAAGGTGAGGAAAACTTAGTAGATGTACACAAAGGTACAGGTTTCCCCCACCATCCGAAGGTAGAGCGTTCCTATGAAACGGTTCGTAAGTCGAAATGTCGTAAAGCGAAGAAGCAATTACCATTCATTTATATGGGAAAATTTTGTGAGCGTTCGCAGACCCAAAAATAACCTACCAAATCATGCCAAGTAACACATAAAACCTAAAATAACAGTAACATATAGTAAAAGCAGGAATGATATGATAAATACACAGCCTATATAAAGTAGAAATACTTCTCTATAATGATTGCCTGCACAGATCTCCGTAGCGAAAATCTCACGCAAGTGCTCTCAGCAGAAAATTTCACGCAAGCACTGTTGGCATAAACGCGCTCTCCAGTAACCTTTAAACTATGAAGCTGCCAAATCTACCAAATAACACATAAAAATACACAGCCTGTATAAAGTAGAAATAATGTATGCACAGTGTAGTATCACTTACCGGAATTGGGAAAACAGCGTCGAGCACACTGATGATGGGTGTGTTAGACTGAGTCATCGCAGGCTGGGTGGTGCAGTGGCCCCCACCCTCCGGGCCGCCGACCTGATACATTGCCGCGAAAAACACAGCAGTAGCCGGGAGGCACACAGCACATCGTTAAGAAAAAAGCCGAAATAAACATGCTAATTAATTAGGTGCTGCCCGGCACGTAAATGTCGGCGCAGATCAGAGGTGATTGCCGTTTGCATCGTCTCTGATCTGGGCTGACAATTACGTGCTAGGCGGCACCTAATTAATTAGCATGTTTATTTTGACTTTTTTCTTAAAGATGTGCTGTGTGCTTCCCAGCTACCACTGTGTTCTTCGTGAATCTGTATAGTATCTGTCTGGGGCCCAGGTGTTGGGGTGCTGGGACCTGGGGTGTCATCTCATCGTTGATCAGGGCAGGCAGCTCATCTTCTCCTATGACTGCCCACCTCGATGTCGATGTCAGGTTCGTCATCTGCTGTGGCTGATGTGGAAGGCTTGCTTGACTGCTGAGCCTCACGCATTTTTCTATCATACAGTTGTTTGTAAGCACTCAAACCATCCTGCAAATATCCCCTAAACCTACGTACCCTTTCAAAATTAAAGTCGTACTTTATCATTACAGCGAAAATCTCACGCAGTTGCTTCACTTTCTGCATTCGGTTGCATTCGGTTTTGATTGTTATCCTTTCCTCATCCGATTGCATCAGCTCTTCATCTATCAGTCCTTGGTCATGGGATGCTAAAAACTCTTCAACATCACCTTCGTCAACTTCCACAAGCCAAACTCACTTTGTCCTTGCTTCGTTCACCACGATCGAAATGCTTAATTATTTCTAGTTTTACGCTAAGTATAACACCCTTACTCTTTCAGGCTTTTCCGACACCTTAGAACTCATCTTGCTAACAGCTGCTCAATACAACGTGTTTAAGCAATGCCGTTCCAAATCTGGGGCAGAGCGGCTGCTCAGAGCGCGCGCTGATTTTTTCGCGCGTTGATTTTTTATCGCACGCTGCCTTTCTTCATAACAGTGAAAACACCTTCTGAAAGCGAAAACAGGGTACTAATGTAGGTCTTCCGTAACAGTGAGGTTTCGTAAAGCGAACGTTCTAAAAGCGGGGGACACCTGTATTCACAAACAACAGGAATTCTGCAGATGCTGGAAATTCAAGCAACACACATCAAAGTTGCTGGTGAACGCAGCAGGCCAGGCAGCATATCTAGGAAGAGGTGCAGTCGACGTTTCAGGCCGAGACCCTTCGTCAGGACTAGCCTGACGAAGGGTCTCGGCCTGAAACGTCGACTGCACCTCTTCCTAGAGATGCTGCCTGGCCTGCTGCGTTCACCAGCAACTTTGATGTGTGACACCTGTATTCAGATGTGTAAGTTCATGTGTTCTTCCATTGAGACAATAAAGCTACTTATCGACAGTTACAGATTCTTCCTCTGCCTCCCTGATCATTATTACAAAGGGCAATTCTTATAACAAGAACCTTTAAATTAGGTATGTATCAGCTACCTGGCATTAAAGGAGTTTGAAGCACTCATACAAAATTTTCTATTCTGAACATAACCCAATTAGATTGGCACATCTGGGTGGAATCATGACCAAACAGAGCCACGATATTTTCACATAACAAGGCTGTTAACACCCCTCACCGGAAGGTGATTTCACAAATAAGTACATCCCCACTACTTGAATGATTAATTGTATTTAGTGGGGAAAGTTCTATTAACTGAGGGATTTAAAGTAACAATTCAATTTTTAAAAAAATGTTAATTGCAACTTAAATTCTTGTTGCAATACCATGACAACGTAGTACTTACAATTAGTACACTGGAAAACAGTTGGAGTAGTCCATACAGGGAACCTGAAATAAATATATACCATAAATACAGAGATTCTACAGATGCTGGAAACCCAGAACACCACACACGAAATGTTGGAGGAACTCAGCAAGTCAGGCAGCATCTATGGAGAGGAATAAACAGTTGATACCTTGGGCAGAGACTGTTCATCGGAACTGGGTCTCAGCCCGAAACATTGACTGTTTATTCCTCTCCATAGATTCTGCCTGAACTGCTGAGTTTCTCCAACATTTTGTGTGTTGATGAAGAAATACCATTCAGTTTTAATGAAACAAGCTATAACTTCTATGTATCTGGACTTACTTAAAAAGAAAATGCTTGATCACGATTCATGCAAAAGCAGATTGTGGTGGGTGTGGGTGTACAAAGGGGGGCGAGAGTAGGGGGAAGGTTGCGAGATAAAGCAGTAGACACATATAGAACAATGGATTCCCTAGGAAGACTGGATGAATTGGGATAGAGCTTATGGACCAGATGGGGCAGGTGTGCTTCCTCAGCATCTCCTCCTCCCCAAGTTAACCAGCGGACATCATCATGATCTGGCCTTTAATCAGCCTACCTCATCTCCCAGGCTGTGAAGTGACTGTGTGACTCCCTACTCCCAAACTCCCTTGACTTTCCCTCAGATTCAGCACATGCTCTGCTCCCCAGAATTTCAAGCAAATTTAACACCTAGGCCATTACAATTATAATGCAGCTTGGACTACTGGACACCATTAGGCAGTGATGGTCGTTACGTTGCACAGCACTCAGAGTTGAGCAAAGGCCTTATGAATGTGGGGTGAAAGACCGTGAGGTGACGGAGGTGAGTCAAAGATGGGAGATGACAGGAAAAAAGTAGACTTCAATGCCAAGAACCTGGCCAGCGATTGCCACTCCGCCATCACCTTCCTTGAAAAATCCCTTTCATGGATGAGATCACACCACTGCCTTACACTATAGGTTGTTTTTAAACTGGAGTTTTAAAGCAAATGCCATGCTCTACCCAACAACTGGGCTGTTGTGTGTTAATCCAGACATTAAATAATTAGGGTGGCACGGTAGTATAGCGGTTAGCTCAACACTTTACAGTACCAGCAATGCAGGTTCAATTCCCGCCACTGCTTGCAGGGAGTTTGTAACATTCTCAATGTGACCATGTGGGTCTCCCACAGGTGCTCCAGCTTCCTCCCAGTATCTAAAGGTTGGTAGGCTAATTGGTCATTGTAAATTGCACCATGGTTAGGTTAGGATTAAATCGGGGGGGGGGGGTGCTGGGTGGTGTAGCTCAAGGGCTGGATGGGCCAATTCCACAATCAATAATAAATAAATAAAATAAGAAACAATAGTGTCCCAGCTGCCTGGTACCTCAGACTGCATATGAGGGTTATACATTCTTTATTTTAAAGAACAAACATTTCTAAAGTAAATATTTAAACAATATAAACATGCTTAATAACCATCTACTAAACACTTTACAAGGAATGCTGCATGAACACACTGACCTATTAGTCCTGCTACTGTTGAGCTTCCTCCAAGAAGCTTGATGTGTCGACTTAATAAAGGAACTACCAAACTCACACCAAGTAAGTCCTAAGAAAGCACAGACATAATACAAATAAATCTCACAAAGGATATCTCAATATATACAAATATAGACATTTCAACAAGGATAGAGAATCTGGAGTTTCACTAGCTCTTTAAACCATTGCCATGTGATACATCAAGGGTGGACAGGATCAGAAAATTTACTGATCAAAATCAATTAAACATTTAAAACATTAAAAAGTTGTCTTTTTGATTCTTTATTTTTATTGAAAGCTATTGAATATTGAAAAGCCTAGATGGAGTAGACATGAAAGCAGTGTTTCCTATAGTGGGTGAGTCTTGGACCAGAGGGTACAACCTTGGAATAGAGGAATGTCCATTTACAAACGAGTTGAGGAGGAACTTCTTGAGCCAGAGGGTAGTGAATAGGTGGTATTCACTGCCACAGACATCTGTGGAGGCCAAGTCATTGAGTATATTTAAGTGGAGGTTGATAGGTTCTTGTCTAGTCAGGGCAACAAAGGTTACAGGGTGAAGGTAGCAGAATGAGAATGGGGTTGAGAGGGTTAATAAATCATCAATGATGAAATAGCAGAGCAGACTCAATGGTCCGAATGGTCTTATCCTGTCCCTATGTCTTTGAGAATCAGTAACATTTAATTATAGTTCTAAGGCATCTAAGGGAGTAAGTTCACAGAATCTGACAGTTAGTAGTCACTCACAGCCAATTCCTCTTTGCTGGAACTGTGGGTTGGCTAAGCCATATTGATGAAAAGTAAACCCATACAGGCAGGAACCACGATTAGTGAGTTTGAGCAGATCAGATCTAAGACAGTCACTCTCACCATGATCCAGATGTCATTGCCATCCTACCCCCAACCATCTTTATTTCTCATCTTCAACAGTTCACTTCCACAATTTACTGTCTGAGATAAAAGGAGCTGGCTTCACACTCCATTTCCTTATGACCTCACATCAAGCTAATTTCACAATCCTCTATAACCATTATGCCACTTCTTTCACTCTCTTGCTCAATTTGTTGGTTTACTTCTCCATTCCACTTCTATATGGTGTAATCAAATACTGCACCTCTGTGTGCTTAATGGATACAAAGATCTCCAACTTTAAATTTTATTTTTGTTTTACTTCATCACATTATTCTGCTTTCATTACATTACCTCAGATACTCTGCTTAGCTTTGATTTTTGTTTTGCAGCTCATCTCTTTGGAAGATACTATACCCTGCAATAATTGATGCCTTAAGTAGATACACGTAAAAAACACTGACATTTTCTTGTACAAGGCAATGGTAACATTTTAGGAAGAGTTAATGACAAACAGGCCAAGTAAAACTGGTTACTTTCGGACAAACTAACTTACATAATCTTTAAAACGCAAACAACAGGAATTCTGCAGATGCTGGAAATTCAAGCAACACACATCAAAGTTGCTGGTGAACGCAGCAGGCCAGGCATCATCTCTAGGAATCTTCCTAGAGACGCTGCCTGGCCTGCTGCGTTCACCAGCAACTTTGATGTGTGTTACATAAACTTTCATTGTTTCCACTCTTTCTAAAGACAGCTAGCTAATCATTAAACATGGGGCTGAAGTGATATAAAATGCATTTGTACCCCATTACATAGAGCCTGTAACACACTACAGTAACACATTAGTTTGAGATTAGTGCACAGAACAATGCAATAAACTTTAAATTTAGTATAGCTTTTCAATGTATTCTGTAAACACTGAATTTGAAAACATCACTGCACAAATATACATGCACACACAAATACACACACAGTATTACCTGTACTCCACACAAACCATACAGACACACATATACAGTCACACATATACAGTTGCAAGAAAAAGTTTACGAACCCTTTGCAATTACCTGGTTTTCTGCATTAGTTACTCATAAAATGAAGTCTGATCTTCATCTAAGTCGTAATAATACACAAACACAATCTGCCTAAATGAATAACACACAAACAATTGTATTTCTCATGTCTTTTTTGAACACATTGTTTAATTATTCACAGTCCAGGCTCAAAAAACTATGTAAACTCTTGTTTTTAATAACTGGTACCTTCTTTAGCAGCAATAACCTCTACCAAACATTTCCTGCACAATGGCAAGGAGGAATTTTAGACCATTCCTCCATACAAACCTGTTTCAGTTCATCAATATTTCTTGGTACCTTCCATGAACAGCCCTCTTCAGGTGCATCTCAATAGGGTTAAGGTATGGACTCTGACTTGGCCATTCCAAAACATGAACTTTCTTCTTTTTAAACCATCTTTCTTATAGTGGACACATGAATGGACACAAGTTCTAGAGCTCTCTGCAGATCTTTTGCTGTTAATCTTGGGTTCTTTTTCACTTCGTTCAGCATTGCACATTGTGCTCTTGGTGTGATGTTTGCAGAAAGCCCGATATTAAGGACAGTAGCAACAGTATTGAGTTTTCTCCATTTGTAGACAATTTCTTACTGTGGACTGAAGAACACTCAGGTCTTTAGAAATGGTCTTGTAGCCTCTTCCAGCTTCATGTACCTCTACAATTCTTCATTTAAGATTCCCTGAAAGTTTTTTGATCAAGTCATGGCGCACATAAACAGATCTTTCTTGAGAAGAGCAGGCTCTGTCAGTTCCTGTGCCTTTTTTTAAAAATAAATATGGTAGGACACTTCTACAATCAACACCTCCAACCTCATCTCATTGACTGGAACAACTGACTTCAGATAGCTTTTGCTGAAGGCATTATCCCAGAGGTTCACATACTTTTTGTACCTAGACAGTGATTGCTTAAATGGTGTACTCAGTATTGATGAGAAGTAGTACAAATGTTTGTGTGTTATTAGTTTAGGCAGATTGTGCTGTCCATTATTGTGACTTAGATGAAGATCAGACCATATTTTATGAGTAATTAATGCAGAAAACCAGGTAATTGCAAATGGTTCACAGACTTTTTCTTGCAATTGTATTTTCACACATATTCCCGCTGCTGCCTCTAAGGAGTTTGTACTTCTCTCTGGGTGCTCTGACTTTCTCCCACAATCCAAAGACATATGGTTGGTAGGTTCAATGGTCATTGTAAGTTGTCCCATATTTAGGCTAGGATTAAGTCAGGGGATTGCTGGGCTGGGCGGCTTGAAGAGCCTATTTCATGCTGCGCCTCAATAAATAAACACACACACACACACATATATATATGGTACCTTCTAAAATACTCATAAAATATGGTCTGATCTTCATCTAAGTCACAATAATGGACACAATTTATTTATTGTGTGTGTCTCAATATCAAGCTGTATCTCGATAAATAAATACAAACACAAACTCTCTCTCTCTCACACACACACACAATCATGCACACTCCGATACATAAACATGTACATAGACTTAATTGGAATGATCAACCAATTGATCATCCAACTAATAATCCAAAGCAGGAAAATAATTAACCAGAAAGCAAAGAGCTGCAGATGTTGGAAATCAGAATCAAAACTAGGGAACAGGTCTGGCAGCATTTGCAGGAAAAACAAACTTGGTATTTTAGGTTTAAGACAAGGCTCTGTGGTAGACCTCACTTCTCACTCAGGAATCTAAGCTTGTCTGCATCAGTGGAAGGCAGGAAATAGAAGTGCCAGCAACACACATCAAAGTTGCTGGTGAACGCAGCAGGCCAGGCAGCAGCTCTAGGAAGAGGTGCAGTCGACGTTTCAGGCCGAGACCCTTCGTTCTTCCCGGCCTGAAACGTCGACTGCACCTCTTCCTAGAGATGCTGCCTGGTCTGCCGCGTTCACCAGCAACTTTGATGTGTGTTGCTTGAATTTCCAGCATCTGCAGAATTCCTGTTGTTTGCGTTTTTAAATAGAAGTGCCATCTACTTTACATGCCACTGATCAAAAAGGGACTACCCGGAAGGTTTTTTTTTACCCTGAAGGTGGTGGGTGCTTGGAACAAAATGCCAAAAGGCATGGTTGAATTAGCTGTAATTATGTTTAAAAGACATGTGAACAAGTACGCAGTTATGAAATATCCAGGGGAATATAAGACAAATACAAGCAATTGGGATTGGCATTGAAGGGCACCTTGGACAGCATGATCAAGTTGGGTCTAAGTTTGTTGTGGTTTTACAAATGACAAGGAGACGCCGAAGATTCTCCAAGAAATTTTAAACTTTAATTTGCAAATCAAAGCTGAGACAGACAGTGGGCTAGCTTCTGTAAGTCTGCCACTGAATGCCTGCCTGTCTGTTTCACACAGCATTTTTTATAGCACCCCTTCTGGGTTAACTGCATTAGCATATTGCTGTAAGTTTTACTCTAGCTAATAAATCAATTACTTTTATCTCTCTTACTTGGCTACATTTGTTTTTCTCCAGGGGTCAAAAGTACACAGGTTTCATTCTAACTAATGAATCAATGGTTACATGTGAAATACCATAGGAATCCCCTACACACTCAATAACAGACACTTAATGCAGAGTAAACACCTGAATAAACACTTGAGGTGCAATAAAAGCACACTAAAATAAACACTTAGAAAACAGAGTGCTACAATGTTTTCCAATAAGTTCTGGTTTCTGTGCTGTCTACCAATGAATTAATGAATATAGTTTGTGTCCGTGCTATCTAACGATTAATTTATAGATTTCCTTTGACTCGGGCAAGGCAATCAGATGAGCTCCAAGAAAGGGGGAGACTTTATATATCACTTGTCTAAACTTCATACATTATGTCCTGATGTCCAAAGGAAGGAACAATTGTACTGATTATTTATATCCATCACTTGTGTCAAATATATTCTTTATAGCCAAAACCACCAAAAATATTCCATCACCCTTCCAAAATTTATAACGCTCTTTGCTTCTGACTTTTTGGTCATTAGCTTCGTGCATAGAAATCTATCTTAAACAGTTATTTCACAACTAAAGCTGAACTCATGATACTGCATTCTAGAGTATAGGTCAAATGTAAAATTCTCAGTTGATTGCCTTTCTTCTCATAATTATCTTTATTACTTATCTTTGAGTTCAGAATGTCACGAGGGACTGAAATTAATTTCTTAACACTAGTCAGCTTTGAGAAATTTCTGAGTCTAGGCTTTTATTTGCTATTCCTGCTCCAAGAATGAGTGAGGACACTGGAAGTTCCAGTCAATAATCACTAAATAATGAATGGATAATTACTAAATATGCATCTCATCACATGGGAACTTCAAAATTAAAATTAAATATAACTATTGAAATGCAACTTGTAAATTGATTTAAAGTGCTTGCTTGGCTGAGTATTGAGACGTCCTTGAAATGTAAACAATACTTTAACTTCCTCCTGTACATTGTTCTTCACAGTTCCCTTCAATTTGAGCAAGACTTCAAACCTCTGATCATAGTCTGTGTAAACAATACTTAACAAGGTATTTCAAGAATCACGAAGAAACTTCACTTGCGTTTATATCAACCGCTCATTAAATGGAAATCAGTAAAAAGCAATATTAGCTTTGCCAACTTTAGAGCTGTGATGTATTGATTTTAAAAAAAGCTTGCATCTCTAAAGCTGTAAGGTTTGTAGTTTATTCCTGCTCCAGATTTACAACCGTTCAGTAGTTACTATCAGAATGTATGAAGAGTGCTTATTTCTAGGACCAAAGACTAGAGATGCTGTGAAAGGAAGACTCTACATTCTTTAATTTAAGTTCCACTTCCTGGAAGAACAGCAGCGCAAGGTGTCGTTCACTGAAGCAGAAAGGCAAACCAAGCAGGTGCACCTTACCAGAAAGCCGACCAGATACACACACGGTATAAGAGGCAGACGACTGGGAGAGCACGAACCACGACGGCATTCCGCCTCCATTAAACCAGTCTCCGGCACAACAACCACGTCCCTTACGCACGCGCTGCCAGCGACCACTGTAACCCGGACATTCTCCCATCAGGAACTGCGCCTGCGCGGTGCTTTCACCGCCCACGCCGCTGAAGTTGCGAAACAGATTCGGAGTTCTGTTGTGGGAGCAGAGGGACGACTGAAAGATTCAGGATGGATCAATGTCTTTTCTCTTTTACACAAGTGTAAAGAAGAAAGAAATAATTGTTACTCCGGAGTCGATGCAGCACAGAACAAAATAATAAGATGCAGAACACTTTAATAAAAAATACGATAAATACATAAGTAACATATATACAGATAGATTGTATGACCATAAAGTAACGCTAGGTACATAAGGTGGCTGATAGAAAATGATAAAGTAGTAGTTGTGGGGGGAGGCATTCTGAAGGTGTGGATGCCACCTAGCCTCCTTCCTAATGGGAATGGGACAAACAGTTCACGAGCAAGGTCGGCTGGGGTGATATACTACATCTGGTGCTCCTGATGTGGCCTTCTATACATTGGCGAGACCCGACGCAGACTGGGAGATCGTTTCACTGAACACCTATGCTCTGTCTGCCAGAGAAAGCAGGATCTCCCAGTGGCCACACATTTTAATTCCACGTCCCATTCCCATTCTGATATGTCTGTCCACGGCCTCCTCTACTTTAAAGATGAAGCCACACTCAGGTTGGAGGAACAACACCTTATATTCTGTCTGGGTAGCCTCCAACCTGATGGCATGAACATTGACTTCTCTAACTTCCGCCAATGCCCCACCTCCCCCTAGTAGCCCATCCATTATTTATTTATTTATATACACACATTCTTTTTCTCTCTCTTCTTTTTCTCCCTCTCTCCCCCTCACTATACCCCTTGCCCATCCTCTGGGTTTTCCCCCTCCTCCCCCTTTCCTTTCTCCCTAGGCCTCCTGTCCCATGATCCTCTCATATCCCTTTTGCTAATCAACTGTCCAGCTCTTGGCTCCATCCCTCCCCCTCCTGTCTTCTCCTATCATTTTGGATCTCCCCCTCCCCCTCCCACTTTCAAATCTCTTACTAGCTCTTCCTTCAGTTAGTCCTGATGAAGGGTCTCGGTCCGAAACATCGACTGTACCTCTTCCTAGAGATGCTGCCTGGCTTGCTGCGTTCACCAACAACTTTCATGTGTGTTGTTTGAAACTCCAGCATCTGCAGATTTCCTCGTGTTCTCGTATGAGCAAGGTGGTTGGGACCCTTTATGATGTTACTGGTCATTTTCTAGTACCTTTCTGTATATATTGGGTATATATTGTTTCAGTAATATCTGAGTAATATTGTAAGCATATTATCTGATTAAGCGTTCCTTGTTGTTTACATAATACATTGCAGGTCATATGTAGAAGTATGTTAATGGCATACATCATCATGCCACCATGTGTTACATGAGCACCTCACGTAAAGTAAAAAAAACAAGTACACGACTTACATGGAGTGGCACTGTAGCATAGTGGTTAACACAATGCTTTACAGTACCAGTAACTCTGGTTCAATTCCTGCTGCTGTCTGTAAGGAGTTTGTACGTTCTCCCCACGATTGCATGGGTTTCATCCGGGTGCTCTAGTTTCTTCCCACAGTCCAGAGTCATACCAGTTGATAGCTTGTCCTGTGACTAGGCTAGGGTTAAATCAAGGGTTGCTGGGCAGTACAGCTCGAAGTGCCGAAAAGGCCTATTCCACACTGTACCTCAATAAATAAATATATTCAAAAGAGTAGTTGAAATTGCTGTATCCACGGAAATAGCAGACAGTATTCCAATTGAGTTGCAGTCAGGAATGAAAGCGAGTGAAACAAAATTGCGGCATCTGAACAGAAACCAATCTGGCCGAACAAGCTGTGTTACCATTGTAGCAGGGGCTCACATACAGCAGAGCAATGCAGGTTTAAAGCCAATATTTGCAGAAAATGCGACAAATTAAGAAACATACAAAAAGCATATCTGGCACGCAAAAATAAGTGGACTACACATGGAAGAGAAAAAAATAAAAGCCCAGTTGCATTTTCAAAAACAGCACTAGTCTGCATGATATTAATGAAAAATCTGACAATGATGAGTAAAGATTTCAGGATTATTTGAGTAACATTGTGAATATATTATTTGATTAAGCATTCTTTATCATTTGCAAAATGCATTGCAGGTTATATGTAAAAGTACATAAACGGCATACGTCAGCACGCCACCACGTGATACGTGCCTGCCTCTCTTAAAGTATAACACAAATTACACAATTTATCTTCCTCCTTCCTTGTTTTCCTTTTGATTCGGTTTTAAGTTTTGGAGTTACAAAACAAATCATAACGGTGGGTAGACTGATGACGTGTTGGACAGTTTTGACTATACGTACATCACAGGGCCTCCCTGTCTGTCACAATACATCTTCCATGCTGTGCAGTGATGCAGCATGTTTGGATGCACTTTAAGGCTGATTTATACTTGTGCGGACGAGCTTGCACCGTAGCCTACACAAGTGGGCTACGGCGTAGTGAGCATTTATACTTGTGCTTTGGTGTGTCTGCGTCGCTCTGCAATTCCAGCACGTCGCACATGTGCACACACCTGCCCGTGCAAGGCTTCATGGTCATGGTAGTCTTTCTCAGGGTAAACAAGTTTAAAGCGAGTGTCTTTTTTCGTAAAAGCGAAATGTGTCCTCCATAATTTCGGAGGTCTGTAAAGCTTTATGGAAAGCATTGCAGCCAGAGTTCCTTCCCTGCCCTTCAGTTGCCCAATGGGAAGCTATTGCAGCGTAGGAGGAAATGCGATGCTACCAAGCGGACAAATCACAGTTGTTGTGGTCTGCATTGCCCGCGACGCATTGTAACAGTTTGGGAGAGGTGCGCGTCAGGCTATGGCGTAGGGATCCGTGTAGGCACTGCGTAGAGTTCGCGGCTATGCCATACCTACGGCGTTGATTTGATGCACAAGTATAAATCAGCCTTTACTGTGCATCTGTAGAATGGCGAGTACAGATGTGCATGGTTCAGCTCTCTTCAGCCAAGTAGAGGTGAGGTGAGCTTTCCTGATTGAGTGGAATACGTTCTGAGACCATGAGATGAGCACTCCCAGGAGTTTGAAACTGGTTGCAGATGTAAAGAGTGGTGTGAGAAGTATGAGTTCGCCTGAAGTTGATAACCATCACCTTTGTCTTGCTGACATTGAGGAAGAGATTATTTGCCACTAGGCCTTCCGCCTCCTCTCTGTTTGCTGTCATCGTCATTGTCCTGTCAAAGGCAAACTTTACAATACTTGGGTGTTGGCCATGTAATCATGTGGGAGCAGAGTGCACAGACAGCAAAGGGATCAGCACACCGCTCTGGGAGGCACCAGGAGGGGAGGACGATGATGGGGTGGGAGGAACAGCTGTGCATCTGACTATCTCTGTGCAAACTGTCCTTTTACTTCCATTATTGACTTTAAACGTTAACAATGTTTTCTTTATTCCAAAACAAATACAACACACTCCTTTAATATACAGACACCATAGAGTTATACATCGGGAGACGATATAGCTCTAAATGCCTCACATTTCAGAAGATCAGTTGACCCTTCAAGCTTGCTCGGAATTTGTGTTCCTATACTGACACGCACTGCAGCTGTCAACATTGCACAAATTGTTCAATGTTAGAAATCAGAACAACTGTTCTTCAGAGCCCAGGGGACTTTCAGTCACCACATAAACCGTATTATCCAGAAATTCCATATATTTTGGGACTACATTTTAACTTAATGAAATGCAAAGTTGGGACATTCCTATTTTAAGATACCGCATTTGTTTTTCTCCATTCAGTCGGCTTATTATCTCATTAGCGCATTCATCGGGGTCGGCTGCTGCCGGATGCTCCAGTTGCTGTCACGTTAACACACCACAGCTTTGTGTCCCGATGAAGAGTGTAGGCCCGAAATGTCCGGCAGTTTATTGCCCTGCATGGATGCTGCCTGACCTGCTAAGATCCTTCAGCATTTTGTGCCTGCTGGTCACAGTGGACAGCTGATACTGCAAGTGAAAACTTCAGTTGCCAAAGGAAGGGTGACATTTGGAGATCCAGCAGGTCCAAGGCCGAAGTAAGCGGCAAGTCAATTTCAATGGAAATTCGAATCAAACTGCACATTAATGTTTCATTGTTTGGCTATTTATTCAGAATTCAGGAATTTGGTTCTGATGACGTGTCATTAAATTAAACGCTAATTTTGTTTCTTCGTCCATAGTTGCCATTTGACTGGACAATCCAAATCTCCTTCAATATGCATCCATGAAAAATGGATCTACTGAGGATGCCACAAGCTCCCTTGCAATACTTACAGCCCTGAGTTACCTCGTGAATAAGATGTGATAATGCCAGGATGTTATTCAACACCATATACCTAACAAGCTCATCACCAAACTTATGTAGGTTGGGCTTGGAAATCCCAATCTGAAACTGACTTCTGGACTTCTTAATCAATAGACTTCAGTTGGTTCAAATTGATCATAATTTCATCTACCCTGGCCCTCAGCTCTGCTCTCTGTACATCCATGACCCCTTAGCCATTTAGAGTGCTAACCTTGAACTTGAAGTTCACCAATGACGTTGTTGTTATTGGCTGGTTCAGGAAAAACATTGATGAGATGGAGTACAGGAAAGAGATCTCAAGTATTGTATCATGCTGTCAGAACAACTACCTAGCATTTGAAAGATGAAAGATGAACGAATTCGTTGTTAACCTGCTTGCAGTTATGGGCTGGTTGTTGGAGGAGGGAAGGAATGGTGGGGTGAATTCAGCCCTCTCTTCTTATGTAATCATAGATGTGGTGAGCAAGAAAGTATATCAGTGTATGTATTTTCTTTGGTATTTGAGAAGGTTCAGCTTGAACTATTGCAGATGTGCCTTATGACATGTCCCATCTGCTTGCTTTGCAGCCTGGAAAGAGTGGTAAACACAACTCAGTCCAGCACAGATGCCACATCGTTCCACCATCTAGTCTATCTTTACAGTATGTTGTACCAGGAAGTATCACCATATCATCAAGGATACCTGCCAACCTGAACATTCCCTTTCTCTCTCTCCTCCCTTCTAGGAGTAGAGACAGAAGTTGGAAATTTTGGACAATTAGACTTTCAAATAGCCTCTTCCCATTCTTATCAGACTTATCAACCAATCACCTCTTTTGCATCCACTTCCCACTTGAGAGGAGATTCTCAAACCTGTAATTCAACATTCGCTCTTATTATCACTTTAGCATTTCTTTTTGCACTCTCTCAGTTTGCACTAGTTTACTTTGTTTGTTGTTTTTGTGCCACTTGGTGTATTTCTTGTCGTATTTATTATTACCTTGCATACTGTTTACTCTGTAAGCTTTGTGTGAGAAAAAGAATTTCATTGCCCAGGGGTTCATGACAATAAACTGACCTCTCTCACCTAATCTATGGTGTTTTGTGTGTGTGTGTGTGTGTGTGTGTGTGTGTGTGTGTGTGTGTGTGTGTGTGTGTGTGTGTGTGTATGTATGTGTGTTTCTGTTCACTGGTGCTTTGCTTTAATGAGGAATTGAGATTCTGTGCTACAGCAGAAATGGTGGACTTTAAGCAGACTTTAGATTAACAGGCAAATTGATTCTGCTACAGCTAGCCAATAAGTCAAGGAGCTTGTTCTTCTAAATTTTGCCAGATACTGTTGATAAAAAAAATATCAAAATGAAAAGCTAGTCTGGAGACTAGCTCTTTCCAAACATGACTAATGGAATGAGGCAGGGCAGGTGACAGAAGTTTGTGTAGGGGGACACTTTGCATCTAATGATCACTGGTTTCAAAGTAAATTTGGAAAAAGATAGGTCTGGTCTGTAGGCTGAGATTCTAAATTGGAGAGAGGCCAGTTTTGATTGGACCAGAAAGAAACTGGCAGGTGTGGATTGGGGCAGGCTGTTTTCTGGCAAAAGTGTAGTTGCTAAGTGGGAGACCCTCAAAAGTGAAATTTTGAGAATATAAAGCTTGTATGTGACTGTTAGAATAAAAAGTAAAGATAACAGGTTTTGGGAATCTTGGTTTTTCCAGCAATTTTGAGGCACTGGTTAAGAAAACAAAGGTGGTGCATAGCAGGTAGAGGCAGGTAGGAACAAATCAGGTACTTATACAGTAAAGAAATGCATGGGAGGTTTGTCAAGAAGATTCATTCGCTCGGCATTCAAGATGATGTAGTAAGTTAGATTGATATTGGCTTTGTGGAAGAAGCCAGAGAGTGGTAATAAATGACTGTGTCTCTGACTAGATGCCTGTGACTAGTGGAGTGCCGCAGGGATTGGTGCTGGGTCCGTTGTCTTTTGTCTTCTGTATCAAAGATATGGATGATAAAGAGGTTAACTGGATCAGAAAGCTTGTAGATCACGCCAAGATAGGGGGTGTAGTGGAGAGCAAGGAAGGCTGTCAGAGCTTCCAGCATGATCTGGACCAGCTGGTAAAATGGGCTGAAACATAGCAGATGGAATTTAATGCAGACAATTGCAAGATGTTGCACTTTGGGAAGCTCAACCAGGGTAGGTCTTACACAGTGAATGGGAGGACACCAGGGAGTGAGGAAGAATAAAGGGATCTAGGAGAGTAGGTTCATAATTTTTTGATAGTGGTGGTACAGGTAGATAGGGCCATAAGGAAAGCTTTGCCACATTGGTCTTCTTAAATCAAAATAATTAGTACAGGAGATGGGATGTTGAAGTTCTACAATTTGTTGGTGAGGCTTAATTTGGAGTATTGTGTGCAGTTTTGTTCACCTACTGACATGAATAAGGTGAAGATATTAGTTCTGCTACAATATGCCTAATGCCAGCAATGGCAACATCCCAAGTTCCATAAGCATATACTTGATAATCTTTCAAGAGGTTCGTACCTACAATTTTGTCAAAAACTTCATAAGTTCTCCAATGACCCCAAGTTATTGCCCAGCCCAGGCTTGTAAACAAGCTACTTACAATAGCTTTCATATTGATTATTCCTGTGCATGAGCATGAAGTTTAGTTAAAAAAAATCTTCTCTCTCAAAGCACACAGGTTCCCACTTCCTGCACCCCTGCTCACATGACAGCTTTCCACGATGATTCGAGAACAGCATTGTTCTTTGTCAGTACACTTAAAATTCTTTCAACTTCTGTTCATGGATTCTTCATTTCATCTTTCTGTATTTTGTCTATAATTTCATATGTAATCACTGTGAAGTTCATATTATGTACAAAATTTGTAGATCTTGCCTTGATTGAAATGATGTCCAGTGAGAGAAGAATCACCTATCACTGTGTCCTTCATTTTCCAATGCTTATTATATTTGACTGTCATTGGGAATGACATGTGGTCTGTGGCTAGGAATAAAAGTGGCTGAATTTCTTGATTCCATGTATAGTGCTTGTGTGTGAATTGTGCATTATTATATTTGGCTCTTTGGAAAGTATGAGAAATAAGAGAAATCAACTTCTCTTGGCATTCATCCATGAAATAAACTATTACTGAACCCGCACCATAACTTGACTCTTACATGTTAACTTCAAGTCATTCATAACATTATAGTGAAAAAGAAAGAGTACTTAGCTTCTATGCCTCTTCTTGCATTCATTGTTGTTTCTTGTTCATCCACTAACATTGTTTTTCAACAACTGATGCAATAGTGTGAGCACATCACAAAATCTTTAAAAAATTGTGTTTAGTACTGCATCCCACTGAAGGATAACCATAGCCCTACTATAACGTTGGGTTTTAGCACATTTCTGATAGTTTCTTCCTTTTCTAGTTTCAGTGCTCTAGCATTACTTTCAGACTGAAGTACACTGCCTTTCATTGAAAACACATGCAACTGATTTGCAACTAACTCACATTATGATCATTTCACCTCCTAAACAATTCCTTCAAGAAGTGAAGATTTTTGTCGTCATTGCTCAGGCAATCAACAGATCACTTTGGTCACACAATTAATGATCTCAATAATGCAAGAATTTCCCATTTGTGACCTGGGAAGTCCAGACTTCATAGGATAATGTTATGTATGAGTAGTACCTTTTGCATAAGTTCAGAATCAGTGTTAGAATAGGAATCAGGTTTATTATCAATGGTAGTCTTCTATTAGAGGCAGTGTAGCTGCGGAGATTCTGGTAACCTCCACAGACAACCTCGTCAAAAATGACGGAAACCATATCAAAATTTAGGGATTGAAGAATGCAGTAGAGTAGAGGGATCTAGGAATAATGGTGCATAGTTCCCTGAAGGTGGAATCTCATGTGGATAGGGTGTTGAAGAAAGCTTTTGGTATGCTGGCCTTTATAAATCAGAGCATTGAGTATAGGAGTTGGGATGTAATGTTAAAATTGTACAAGGCATTGGTAAGGCCAAATTTGGAGTATTGTGTACAGTTCTGGTCACTGAATTATAGGAAAGATGTCAACAAAATAGAAAGAGTACAGAGGAGATTTACTAGAATGTTACCTGGATTTCAGCACCTAAGTTACAGAGAAAGGTTGAACAAGTTGGGTCTTTATTCTTTGGAGCATAGAAGGTTGAGGGGGGACTTGATAGAGATATTTAAAATTATGAGGGGGATAGATAGAGTTGACGTGGATAGGCTTTTTTCCATTGAGTGTAGGGGAGATTCAAACAAGAGGACATGAGTTGAGAATTAGGGGGCAAAAGTTTAGGGGTAACATGAGGGGGAACTTCTTTACTCAGAGAGTGGTAGCTGTGTGGAACGAGCTTCCAGCAGAAGTGGTAGTGGCAGGTTCAATATTGTCATTTAAAGTTAAATTGGATAGCTATATGGACAGGAAAGGAATGGAGGGTTATGGGCTGAGTGCAGGTAGGTGGGACTAGGTGAGAGTAAGAGTTTGGCATGGACTAGATGCGCCGAGATGGCCTGTTTCTGTGCTGTAATTGTTATATGGTTATATGGTTAAAATTTACAAGTATTTCCAATTCAGAACTCTATAAGATTGTAACAAGAGTAAACATATGTGCTGCCTCGACCCTGTCCCTACCAGACTTTTGAAGGAGCTCTTTGAATAGTGCTTTCAATTCTGACATATCAGAGGTAAGTTTTTCTACAAAGAATGGTGGGTGCATAGAATGCACTGACAGCGAAGGTGGTAGAGGCGGATACAATGGGGTCTTTTAAGAGACCCTTAGATGGGTACATGGAGCTTTGAAAAATAGAAGGCTATGCGGTAGGGAAATTCAGGGCAACTTCTATAGTAGGTTACATGGCTGGCACAACATTGTGGGCCAAAGGGCCTTAATGTGCTGTAGATTTTCTATGTGTTCTATGTTCTATATCTATTGAATCTGGAGTTTTTCCCAATACCTTCAAAATTGTCGCTGTCAACCCCCCACTTAAAAAGCCAAACCTTGATATTGAGATATTAACTAACTACAGACCTATATCAAGTTTTCCTTCCTGGATAGGGTTCTTGAGAAAATCATTTTCAACCAACCAAACAACTTCCTGAATGAGAATAATATTCTAGCTCAGTCAGGTTTTAGAGCAAACCACAGCACGGAGACAGCCCTTACCAAAACTGTCAATGACCTTAGATTCAGCACTAATGCCAACAGGACCTCAGTTCTAATTCTCCTAAATCTAAATGCTGCCTTCGACACAATTGACCACAACATTCTCCTAGATTGCCTTGAGAACTGGGTTGGCTTATCTGGTAGTGCTCTTAATTGGTTTCACTCAACATCTTAGAGATTTTTTTTTTCTCTTTTGCAGATTATTTTCCTAAGAGAGACAATATACCTTTTGGTGTCGCTCATGAAAGTTGTCTTGGCCCCCAACTCTTCTTCTACCCCTTTAGAAGACATCATTACAGAGTATCAACTTGATTTCCACAGTTATACAGATAACACACAATTGTATATCTCGGTTGAGCCTGGTGATGATAACACCCTATCTTCTCTGATTCTGGTATGGCTGAAATAAACAAATGGATGAGTAATAGTTTCCTAAAACTAAATGAAGATGAGAAACTTCTGTATAAACTTGAAAACTGGTTTATCCTGAAAAATCAAAAGTTGCAAAAGTTACAAGGTATTATCCTTGATTCAGATGTGAATTTTAAATCCCACATAAAGAAATTGACCAGAATAATATTTTTTCCTTAACAAGTATAACAAAGGCACATCCACTTCTGTCACTTAATGATACTGAAAATTTAATTCATGCTTTTATATCGAATAGACTAGGTTGCAGCAATTCACTTTTTACTGTCCTTCCAAAGCAATCTGTTGAGAAATTAATCTGTTGACAAAACAATCTATTGACAATCTTCCGGTAAGATGGTGGTGGGTTCAAACGTAGCAGCTGCTCAGGGGCCAAGCGAAGGTGTACTTGTCTTTTTAAAATGTGTTCTTTTATGACTGTAAGACTATATCGGACTCCAAGAACAATGGGTACAGCAGATGTACCACATCAGTGAGCCGTTTGTTGTTCATAGCAGCTGCTGGGGCTGATAGACGTGTCAGAGGAGAAGAAGCCGGCACTCAGGTTGGAGAAGTAGAAGTGGGCGGGAGCTGTCTTCATAGTACAAATTTCCAGGAATATATCAAGAATGGACAGTGAAGTGTCAGTGCTGAAAACTTTGATCCAAACCATTCAGTGTGCTCAGTCTGTCCTTCTATTAAAGTTGGCCTGCCTTCATCATTTACTACAATGATGGATGGCTGAACTTGCTGCCTGTTGTGCAGCTCTGTGCACTCCATATGGTCATGGGGTCATAGAAAAGTACAGCACAGAGGCCCTTTGGCCCGTTGAGTTCATGCTGAACATTTAACTGTCTTCTCCCATCGATCTGCACTTGGACCATTTCCCTCCATACCCTACCATCCATGTACTGTACCTATCCAAATTTCTTTTAAAGATAGAAATCGAGCTTGCATGCACTACTTCAACTGGTAGCTTGTACCACACTCTCACAACCCTTTGAGTGAAGAAGCTTCCCCCCCATGTTCCCCTAAACCCATTACTTCTGGTAGTAGTCCCACCCAACCTCTGTGGAAAAAGCCTGCTTGCATTTACCCTATCTATACATCTTATAATTTTGTATACTTCTATTAAATCTCCCCTTAATCTTCTACATTCCAAAGAATAAAGTCCAAAATTATTCAATCTTTCCTTATAACTCAGGTCCACCAGTCCTGACAATGTCCTTGTAAATTTTCTCTGTTCTTTCAGCCTTATTTACATCGTTGCTATGGTACTATCTATGATCTCCAATTCATTCACCCTGATGGTTTTTTTATTGTTGCTGGTGATTTCAATCATGTCAACTTAAAAACAGTCTGGCCAAAGTTCTACCAGCATGCCAACTTTGCAACCAGAGGAGAGAATATATTGTCGACTGTACTTCTTCCTATAGATGCTACCTGGCCTGCTGTGTTCCACCAGCATTTTGTGTGTGTTTGCTAGAACATATTAGACTTGGTCTATACCAACATTTGTGGAATGTACAATGCTGTCCCATGCCCTCACCTCAGATACTCAGACCACATCTCCATTTTGCTAATCCCTGCATAGCGACCGCTGGTTAAATGAGTCAAACTAGCTTACAGGCCAGAAGTTGCAAACTCAGCACCGCAGGACTGTTTCAAAAGCACGAACTGGAGCATATTCAGGGAGGCAGCTACCTACAATCACCACGTCAACATGATGAAAATGCGGGATAGATCACTGGCTACATAGGAAAGTGCATCGGTGATATTAACAAGATTAAACCCTACACTGCCAAGGCAAACCAGAGACTATGGCTGACTGCGGAGGTTCATGCACTGCTTAGGGACTGGGATGCTGCTTTCAGATTGCGAGATAAGATGACCCTAAGGTTGGCAACAGCCATGCTCTCCCATAGCATCAGGAAGGCAAAGTGAGAAAACTCACAGAAAACTCACAGGCACTTTTGTGACACCAGAGACACGTGATGCATGTTGCAAGATGTACAAACTATAACAGATTACAAGTACACCCTGCATGTCAATGACAGTGACACTTCCCTTCCTGATAGGCTGAATGCCTTCCATGCATGAATTGATGCAATGAATGATATTTATTTATTTATTTTGGGGGCTACAGCATGGAATAGGCCCTTCGGGTCTTTCAAACCATACCACCCAGCAACCCTCAATTTACCCCAGCCTAATCAAGGGACAATTTACAATGACCAATCAACCTACCAACCATTACACCTTTGGATTTTGGTGGGAAACTGCTGCACCTGGAGGAAAACAGTGGTGGAAATATGCCGTCGAGCACGGCCCTTCTCTGCCTGAAGAACTGGCATTCTGTCTGGTTGCAGCCGAGGTGAGGACGATACTAACCAGGGTAAACCCTTTCAAAGCTGCAGGGTTGGAAACATACCTGGTCAAGGACTAAGGGATTGTGCGGCCCAGCTAACAGAGGTCTTAACGGACAACTCTTTGCAACAGTCCACTGTCCCTGCAGGCTTCAAAGCAGCCCCTATCATTCTGTGCCCAAGAGACCAATAGCATCTGGTCTAATCTACTACTGCCCAATGACGCTGACCTTAAAAATCATGAAGTGCTTTGAGCAGCTGGTAATGGATGATATAAAATCCCACATTCTGACTACATCAGACCCTTTCCAGTTTGCCGACCGCTCAAACTGGTCCGTGTATGATGCCATAGCCTCAGTGCTCCACCTTGTCCTGTCCCACCTAGAAAATGATACTTCATAAGCCAGGAAGTTGTTCGACGACTAAGCTGAGTGTTTAACATGATCATCCTTCAGAGGCTGGTGGGTATACTGTCCTCATTGGGACTCAACACCCCTCTCTGTAACTGGATCTTGGACTTCTTGATGAAAGGACCTCAGTCAGTCCGAGTTGGCATCAACATCTCAAACTCCATCATGCTGAGCAGTGATGCCCCCTTAGGGCTGTATGCTCAGCCCCCTGCTGTTAATGCTGTGTACTCACAAATGCACTGCCAGTTCCAGCTCATACCACATCATCAAGTTTGCTGATAGTGCAACAGTGGCAGGCCTCATCGACAATTGTGAGCCAGTGTTCAGAGAGGAGGTAAAGCGGCCTATGAAATGGTGTGAGGACAACACCCAGTGTCTCAATATGGACAAGATAAAAGAGATGATTGTGGACATCAGGAAGGTATGCACTTACAGGACTGGACCCAAGTGCGGATGAAAGCAGATTCTCTCTGTCACAGTGGTAGCTGGTATCAACTCAACCCAGGTGCGGCAGAACAACAGACTTTGTCACGGTAAGCACTGGCAATGACTTGACTCCATAAACAGAGGACGGCAGACTCCCCATGAAGAGACGGAAGCAAGAAGTTTGACACAAGAATAACAAGACAGCATTGGAGGCATGACAGAGCAATTCTGCGAGACAAATCATTCTCCAACACACTTTAGGAATCCGCGTCCGGAGCACAATGAGAGTCCCCTTTAAATAATTATAGAATCTGGGAAACGTGCTGGTCACAATTCTACCTGCCAAGACCAAACAGAAAGCACCTGGACTGTAACAATTAATAAATACAGGTGCGCTAGAAACCCAGAAACCTAAAGCTCTATGGCAAGCTGGAGAGTTCATGACAGTACCTTCCTCCCTAAGGCTGACACCTGATGGCCCAGGGAGCCCTGGGGAACTAGAGAGAGGACTGGAAAACCCTGAACAGACCTGGTGCTCTTGAGACAGGGCTCGAAAAACCAGGAACGGCATGTGTATAACTCGGAAACAGTGCGTATATAACTCAGGAATATTTGCGCCATAGCTCCGAAACATTGATTTGAGCACACAGCTCGGAAACATGGCATATAACTCGGAAACTTGGCGTATAACTTGGGAGATCTTACGAACCTCGTCGACCCAGAGAACCTCAGAGAAAGTCTTGAATGTACTGGAGAAGATGCCTTCAGGAGATTGATAGATGCAAGGCTCCCCATGCCTATTCTAACAACTTTCTACAGGAGTACCATCGAGTGTCCTGTCTGGTTGCATCATCTGGTGTGGAAGCTCTAAGGCAAGACCCTACCAATAATAAAAACCTCCAAGAGTATCACTGCAGTGTCCCTTCTCCTGATTTGTGATATTTACCGGGAACATTGTATATGAAGGGCCCAAAGCATTGTTGAGGATCCCTACCATCCATCCCACAATCTCTTTGACCCACTACCATCAGGAGGAAGGTATGGGAGCATCAGGATTAGGACTGCTATTCTGGATAACAAGCTGTGGGACTAATGAACACCCTGTCATCACCAAGGTCTCATCATGAGGACAGTGAGTTGTTTACTGTACTGTTGACCTGTGCTGTGCATTTTTGCATTTTGCTGTGTGTGATATATGTATTTGGGAGCACAGTGGCCAGGAGGATCATTGTTTTATTTGGTTGCATATATGTACAGTCAGATGACAATAAACTTGAACTTGAATATTGCTGAATAAGCCTATATGCAATGGAAACATTAGTATCAGCTGATCACAGCAGATGTGGAGGGTGACTAATCTTTCACTATACAACAAAGGACTGCTTTGCATTTAGAGTCATTTGCAAGTAAACATTTTCAGAATGCGCTTTTAGACTTCTATGAAAAGGGAATGGCAGTTTTCTAGTCAGACTGATAGTCACTGAAAGGAAATCAAAGACTCTGAAAACTAGTTTTGAGTAAATTAGTTGCTGTTAATTAATGGGTATGTTAACTATTTTTCATAGTTGCTGGAATAAAAGTGCGGTGGGAAGTTGGGTACAACAATAATCGTGGGCTTGCTGTTCTCTCTGTATCCATTTTGTGTTCATACTGTGATTTCTATTAGATAGCAGAGTCATGGAGCCTGTGTCGGTAGAACTCAGCAATGTCACAGAAACATTTTATTTCTCAATTTAATGTCTTGACATATAAATATTTAAAATGTGAGCCTTGCATTAAACCAACAGGTGCCCTAATGTACTTCTGAAGCCTTTACAAAAATTAAGAAAATCTGCTATTATAAAATCATGAGAAGTGAAGACAGCTAAATTACAGATGGAAATTTACTTCTCATTGGCTCTCCACTCAGCTTTAGTAATGCTGACGTTACGCTGTTGTTTATTGACTACAGCTTAACATTCAACTTAATCATGGTCTTGGTTCTTATCAACAAGTTCAAAAACCTAGACCTCTATACCACACCTTGCAAATGGATCCTTGACTTCCTCACTGGGAGACCACATTTTGTGCAGATCGGAAATAACATCTCATCCTTGCTGACAATTAACACTGGCATACCTCAAGTATGTGTGCTTGGCTCACTGCTCTACTCTCTCTACCCCCATGGTTGCGAGGTTAGGCACAGCTCAAATCCCATCTATAAACTTGAACCCATGAACGTGACCCCTCTCATCTTGCACTATTTATTTAATTTTATATAATTATTTATTTATTATTATGTATTGCAATGTCCTGCTGCACAAAACAACAAATTTCATGACCTCTGCCAGCGATATTGAACCTAATTCTGACTGATGCTTTCCATTGTTGTTACAATTTGGTGGCAGGTCTTTGTTTCTCTGGGAATTTGAACATTTTGAGAGACTAGAAGGACCATATGGGGGTCATTACATACTGGTAGGTTGGTCAGAATGCTTGGATAATGATTAAAATGCCATCTGAAGCCACTTAATTTATATGCCCTTGTTTCTATATTAAGAACAGTTCAGCTGACTCTTTCAGCACACTTCTACATTGTTGCATATTTTTATTCTTTATAATTATACATTTTGAATCTCATAGTTTGCAGATTATCTGCGAGCAGTTTACTTTATTAGTAGAAATACCATTATCAGTTAGAGTTGGAGTTCAAGAACTGAAGATAGAGACTGTGCAATTGATAATTTCCTATGTTAACATGAAGAAAATGTTTTCCTTTTGAACATACTCAGGAAATCATAGCACATATTGGCTTCTTTTTCAAATATGTGGACATAAAACTAACTCTATTTTAAGTTCATCTTCAATCAAAAGGAAGTATTAAAATCAATATTTTATATGAGGCATTAATAATTGTAAGGATCAATACTTTCACAGTACATCATATACATTGACTCTAATATTTGTTGCAATAGACTCTATTGCACATTATAAACTTACAGCTAAGGCAGCACTCAATGTGAGAACATCATATGACTTGCTTTTCAGTATCTCTCTCTTCATGTGCCTTGTGCGTTACACGCTTGGGCAATCATGGCTTTCCACATCGAGCGATCCCACGCAGTGTCAATGATATCTCGCACACTTGGATCTGTTAGTTCTTTCACAGTGTCCAGTATATAGCCTCTCTCAAAGATGAAAACACTACTTAAAGAAAGATAAAGTTGGAGAGGAGAGCCCAAACACAGGAAAAGACAGAATGGCTTCAGAATTTGTAAAATTAGAGCAGGGAGAAATTATATATGTGCAAAGGAAAAAAAAACACTATCAATTAATTTAAATTCAAAATCACACATGGAAGACCGAAGGGAAACTATTATTTCTGAGTGGAAGCTGCATGAGGAGATCTGGCCAACTGCACCGCAGCTGCCTGACTAGAACCAGCATCCTTAGGCTGTTTATAGCTCTGGGCCTGTAAAGATCAAGCTGCTCAGAGATTATCACATCTGCAATGAGGGATGTTTTTTTTTGCAGGTAAGGCTTTGGCAGAGTTTCATAGTTGCGAAAAGAAGAGCCTGGAGAAGAATTGAATGGAGTTGCTTGGAACTAGTCTGTTTGGAATTCAGATTAATGTGTTGAATTCACAAACTGATTCCAGATTGGGAAGGCCAATGGACATAAGGAGCTAGCATGTTGAAAATTTGTTGTTAAATATAAAATAGCATGGTATAACAATAGGTTTCAATAGGTACATTTAATGTCAGAGAAATGTATACAGTATGTCACTCGGTTCGGATATGGCCCAAGTGTGGAGTGAGAGACACTGAAGCAGGTTAATAGTTCACAGACTTTAATGCGAACAGTGTCAAAGGGAAAATAAAACATTTAAAGCTAGGCCAAACAAGACCGTCAACTAAAACTCTCAAATGGAAAACAAAGCCTACACTGCAGCTGAAAAGAACAACTAAGAATAAAAACAAATATCGCTAGTCTTCAGAGTCAGTTGACTCTACAGTCCAGTTTCTCAGACAAGGTGGAATGCAAGCAGGCAGGGAAGCATTGCTGTATTCAAGTCTCGACAAATACTATGATGGAATGAATGGAGTTAAATACTATCACAATGAAATAATAATTAGCTGACACATGCATATTCACAAGTGTAATTGATGTATTTACTGAGCTGCCGAATCTGTGGTTGTGACACAATCTACATCCTGAAATTTTTTTTCTTCACAAACATCCACAAAAACAGATGAAATTTAACATAAGCATGTGTAGAATGGTACATGGTAGAGTGTTTGCATTGCAATTTCTAATGTGGAGCATACGACTGTTAATGAAATGGCAATTGATTAACTTCAATAAATTGGAAATTGTACTAATCTCATTGTTCACATATCCAAATAATTCAGTTATTTTTAGAAATAATTGAATGGAGAATAGACTTAAAAGTAATCTTTTACTTGCTCAGCTACATAGAGAACAACTTTTCTTCATAGGTGGAATTTGTAAAGTTTTGTTGTGAAATAACTTCGCAGTTAAATATGAGACAATGGTACATGTTTAGAGCAGGGTTAGTACATGTTTAGATATCTATTCTGGGTAATATATTTGCATACATGGAAGGAAGAGTAACAACATAGTGAGACTACCGTGTTTTAAGTTTTACAAATTAGATTTTGAAAATGGCCTGAACCAACTGAATTTTCAAAGGAATCTCATTGTTTCTGAGGCGCCAATGTCTAATGTCTGATTGGCTCCTACTGGTCACAGTATTATTACAGTATTTCACTTTTCATATATCCAGATAACTTAAGGGAAAATTCAAAAAACAGTCATCCTTCTTTTTCCTTTTATTTTCTTTCCAGTTTATCTTACTATTTCTAATTAACAATCTACTTTAAGGGGTTCTAGAGGCAGATTTGATATTAATGTAGGAACATGGAATCAATTGGAGTCGGTGTGATAAAAAATCAGGTGATGGATAATTCTTTCAAAACTGAATGGCCCCCAACCACGTTGCAAATTTCTATGATTCTATGAATAACACTTCATATGAAATCTATTTATTCCAATGTAGCTGGACATCTTTTATTATTTGTGCAATGAACTCCTGAATTTCTTCAAATGTCTTATCATTGCCACATGTCTTATGATATGCCACCAGATCAAGTAGATTTATCTTGTTCATTTTGGATCAGTAATGTTCTATTGGTCCCTTTTTCCAAAGGTTAGGAGAAAATGAAGTTTATTCTTCATAAAATTCAAAGAATAACGTTTTATAGACCAGATGGGCCAAATAGTTTCCTTTTATGTTGTTAGAACATTTGGGATATGATGTGAATATGATATAAACTGGGGTTACTGTTAATCATCGGCTCACAGGTGAATTAAAATAAAAGACAGACTTGATTTTTTTTATTGGTAGTTATTCATTTTTCTCTGTTTGTTAATCATGGACAGTTCATAAAAAAGTCAGATCAAGCTTAATGGGGCAAAGGCGTTGTTCCCCCCCCCATTCACATTTGCGTATTCTCCACAGTTTATAACCCCAGCTTCACACACAAAACCAAACCTACAGTAAGTGCATGCTATCGAAACAGGTTCAGATATGTAACGGTCATGCCATTGTAATTTGTTACATTTTGGCACGGCGTTAGAAACCCTGTTGTTGACGTTGATTGTTTCACAACCGCTAAATGTAACTCGTTGCTGAGATGTGATTTCTCAGAGAACAGCATTCTCTCAAATTCTACTTTTGAGAGTAAATTTTTTAAAAAAAAGTGAAAGGTGGGCAGCCCCTTCCAAGCACGTGGGAATCGGTAATCAGGCTCTCTCATGGTTACAAGAAGGTCGGTTATTTTTGAATCACCGCACCCGTGTGCAAAGAGGAGGAGTGTGGTATCAGATTCCTGAAGAGGACAGAGACGGAGAATGAGAGTGAAAGAGGGATCTTCCTGGGTAACGTCCTACAGGCAACTAGACAGAATTTATTAATTTAGCGTAAAGCAAGTGGATAACCATGAAACTCAGTTTAGCTTTGTTCTTCGCCGGGATATTTGGAGCTCTCAGCGTTCTTCTCTTTCTTCTGGCTTTTGGCACGGATTACTGGCTTCTAGCCACTGAAAGATGTCCGTCAGTCCAAAATAGAATGGAATCGGTCACTGCAGAGGTTAGTGTCAATCTCCGTTACTTTGCTGCCTGCTGCAACTAGAACTAGCGGAGTGGCAAACAATGCAAGCTCCATAGAGCAAGGATATTAGTGCCTGGTTTAAATATCGACAGCAAAAGACGATTAAATCAATGCATTTATTTATTCATGATTTTTTTAATTCAAAGCAACTAAATGAATTTTGCCCAGGAAATCACCAAGTTGTGCGGGAAAAAATGAGTTCAGTAAATGGTGCGGCTTCAAACTTTGAACTGTTCAGCATCCCATAGATGTGTACGTCTATCGTTGTAACGTCTTTAAGATTTAAATAACAGAAACATACTTAGGCAGGTGGATGAAGATTTGTATTCTTCAAGAGGTCTTTGCGTAGTCATCATGTTAATTCTTACGATTTTATAACAATTCAATGAAAGCACTAATCATGTTTCTTCAAATGTATGGCAGAAAACCGGTATTCATACTGTGGTTTAAAATAACTGGATATATTCAGAAACTAAACCAGTTTATTTTGCGTAGCTAACCATCCAATATTCAACTTTCATTATTAATTTTCTTTGAAACCTTTATGGTTTCAGCCCACAAAAAAAAAACGGGATTACATTTTACTCTCTCCCGCGTTATGGACATTTCTCCAAGTAGAGTAAAATCATCAGTTGATCTCTCCGTGCCCTAGTCCCACCTATGAAATATTAAGTAGAACTTATAAGAGTACAGCACAGTACAGGCTCTTCGGCCCACGATGTTGTGTCGACCTTTTAACATACTCCAGAATCATTCTAACGTTTTCCTCCCGCATATAGAACTGCATTTCCAAGTCTATTCTTCAAAAGTTGTTCAGCGGTCTGGAGAAGTTTTGAAGAGAGCGTGGTGCTGGGAGTTCGGCTCCGAGGCAAGCAATGTGGTGCAGATTGAGTTAACGGTTGGGAATTGCAACTAATGTTTACCAGGCTCGCACCCTGACAACAAAACAATATTGAAAACTTGGATAGAAGGAAAGGTTCCAGCCGCCCCTACAAAATGATCTTAAGAAGGTGCTATGTAAAGAACTAAAAGGACAATTAGTTGCCAAGAATAACGCGGAAGTTGCTCTGGCCACTTTCAGGTAAAATCAATTGAGGGCAGTAGAACTGACCTGGACGATGGAAGAGTAGTCTTGGAGGAGAATAATGTGGTAAGTATTCTCAAAAACTACAAAAAGAAGGAAGAAGATTAAAGCTCCATCAAGGTGTAACATCCAGAATGAGTTCTCAGTTGTTCAGCTTTCGTTCAGCAGTATATTGATAACTTTGGGTAGATAACATTGTGCTTTTTTTTGCCAATGTTACATTAACGGTTGAAAAACATCCCATGGAAACAATGGAAGAATTGTAGCAAGACGCATTTAAATCAATGTAAAAAATACAATGTAAGTATTTAGATGTTACTAAAAACTACATGATTCTCTTTAAAAATATGTGAATCCTAATTTTCACAAGCAGAAGTTTAAATATGTAACAAAATAGAGGTTTAGGAAGTAGCTAAGGCATTGTGAGGAAACTTATCTTCAGGCATAAAGATTAGCTTTATTTGTCATATGTATATCGAAATACGGCGTCAACAACCAACACCGTCCAAGGATGCGATGTGGACAGCTGCAAGTGTTTCCATTCTTCTGGCGCCAACATAGCATGCCCACAACTTACTAACCCTACCCCTAACCTATACATTATTTTTAAATGTGGGAGGAAATCCACTCGGTCACTGGGAGAATGTACTTATTCATAGTAGTGGTGATTAAACCCCTATTGTTGATCGTTTGCGCTGTAAAGCAATGCAACGATACTACTGTGCTGCTCCCTTAGATATTTGAGGAAGTAGAGTGCAGAGGGGTGTCAGACACACTGCATCAGAGAATGTAATTATTTTCCAAAATTCACATGTAGACGTTTGCTAATTATGAACATCGATAGATCATAAAATAAATGAAAAATTGAAATGCAGCTAATGGTATAAAATTGAAATACCCACCAAGTTGTGCAGCATTTATACTTTATACTTTATGTCGCCAAACAATTCATACATCGATATTTGATTCTGCGCTTCCCGCTCCATGGATTACAAATCGATAGTAAATATTAAAAATTTAAATTAGAAATCATATATAGAAAATAGAAAAATAGAAAGTAAGGTAGTGCAAAAAAACCGATATTTGGAGAGTGCAGCCCAGAGCCGGGTCGGGATCCGTTCAGCAGTCTTATCACAGTTGGAAGTTTTTCCCAAATCTGGCTGTACGAGTCTTCAAGCTCCTGAGCCTTCTCCCGGATGGAAGAGGGACGAAAAGTGTGTTAGCTGTGTGGGTCGTGTCCTTGATTATCCTGGCAGCACTGCTCCGACAGCGTGTGGTGTAAAGTGAGTCCAAAGACGGAAGATTGGCTTGTGTGATGTGCTGCGCCGTGTTCATGATCTTCTGCAGCTTCTTCCGGTCCTGGACAGGACAACTTCCATAGCAGGTTGTGATGCACCCTAGAAGAATGCTTTCTACGGTGCATCTATAAAAATTAGTGAGGGTTTTAGGGGACAAGCCAAATTTCTTCAGTTTCCTTAGGAAGTAAAGGCGTTGGTGGGCCTTCATGGCAGTGAACTCTGCTTGGTTGGACCAAGTCAGGTGATTTGCGATATTGACCCCGAGGAACTTAAAGCTTTTGACCTGTTCCACTTGCGCACCACCGATGTAAATTGGGTCGTGCGGTCCGCTACTCCTTCTGAAGTCAACAACCAGTTCCTTAGTCTTGCTGACTTTGAGGGATAGGTTATTGTCTTCGCACCATGCCACCAGGTTCTTAATTTCCTCTCTGTACTCAAACTCATCATTACCCAAGATACGGCCTACCATTGTGGTGTCATCAGCAAACTTATATATTGAGTTCGATGGAAACTTGGCTACACAATCATGGGTGTACAGTGAGTACAGCAGGGGGCTGAGTACACAGCCTTGTGGGGCACCGGTGCTCAGAGTGATTGTAGAGGAGAGCTTGTCCCTCTATTTATAGAAAGAAACAAATTATCACTTCACATTAATGCCCTTTCAAAACAGCAACTTTCATTTTCACGGGACCAGGTTTATTTAGGATTACACAATTTACATAAAAACTTATTACAATGCATTTTTATATCCACCAGTTAATATAATTTATGATATAAAATATAGTTAATATAATGAAAGCATAAAATTACAATTCAAACATATTGATTGAATATGCTGTATTTCAAAAATATCTTTGAAAATCTTTTGAAATATTAACTGATTTTTCTAGTTTATATATTCAGTCTATTTAATTAGAATTGCAATTGAAACTTGAGAAAATATAAATATAATAAAGTTGAAATTATGAACCATACATATGTCATTAATGGATATTCCATAATTGTTGATACAATCAAATATTTCTGTTTGTGTTTAGAAGGGAGATATCATAATTTCTCCTCATGAAGTTAGTGGCACTTTCCATCATGAAGGATTTTTCTGGCGATGCTGGTTTAATGGAGCAGTGATCGATAACAACTTCTGGAAGTTCTGGTTCAGTGAGTAAAACAATCTTTGAAATGGCAGAGAAGACTATTAGGTTGTAATTGAAGGGTCCGTATTTCTCAAGAGTGTATAACAAATGAAGTCTATATGTTGGGAGACAGCAGTACTGAAGGAATCAATTGAGATCTAGACAAAACTAAATCAAGAATAATAAATAAATTCCTAACAAAATTAGTTTGCAGTTTATTTATTTAGAGATATAGCACAGAATGGGTCCTCCCAGCCCAATGAGCTGCACAGCAGAGCAACCCACCTATTTAACCCTAGCCTAATCACAGGACAGTTTACAATGACCAATTAGCCCACAATCCAGTACACCTTTGGACTGTGGGAGGAAGCCGGAGCACCTGGAGGAAACCCATGCACTCATGGGAAGAACATACAAACCTTCTTACAGAAGACACCAAACTGAGCTCCGATTTCTGATGCCCCGAGTTGTAATAGCGTCATGCTAGCCGCTACGCCCCATGGCACCACCGTTGTGCAGCAAAAAAAATTGTAGACCCACAAAGTATTAAAATGATTGAAACATTGATGAACCAAATGCAAAGAAAGCTCTTGAATTACTGCAAAGCAGGCTACAATTGGAGAATGGATAATCCATTGGTATATTTGTATACTTCCCCATTATCATAAATATTACCTCACAACTAATAAGATCAGAAGAACTTCTCTGAATGTAAAAACAATCCTTATAGAGTGTGGCATTTCAATGCATATGTCACTTGTGAGCAATTGAACCTTTGATCCAAAATGTCAAGCAGTTATATGCTAGAAGGTGTTTTTTTTTTAAATGTTATTGTTTGACTGTCTACTGTGTTGGAAAGTGCACATTATATTTTCTCTCACCAGATGGTAGTTATTGTGGTTGGTTGCCAACATGAACCAGAAAGTGATGTAAATGATGAGGAGTCTTCACAACAGTGAACCTTTTGAAGAGCTCAATGTCAGAATGTCATTGATTGTCTTATACTAAACTGTATAGGGTGTTATCTTACAGTCAGTAACTTAGGAGATGTTGTTAAACTCTGCAGTTTTTGTCAACATTTTCTCATAAAATCTGGGCTACTGTTTCTGTCATCATTTACTGTCCAGCTGCCATCTTGCCATCTTGCATCCATCCTTTGAATTTAGTTACTTAAAAAAGAGTCTGCTATTTCTTTATGTGTTTTGTACTAATTTTGGGTGATTTCTTTTGCATATTTTGTATCATTTTCTGGTTGTAACTTACCCATGACCATTTCTCTTTTTGATCTGGTTGCCAAGGGAAACTTTCCGTGTAGATGTTTAAAGGAAGAAACAATATTGATCATTTGAAGAATGTGAAAAAATGTCAGTGTCCTTTCTGAGGTTAACATTTCCCATAATGAGGACTGAATCATGCTCAGTCACCCATGCTGTGCAGGATAGTAGTCTGTCAAGGCACGAGGGAACGAGTTAAATAGAGGAAAATATTCATCTCCACTGACTACTGGTAATCCCTAGCCCATGATCACTCAAAGCAGAGGAACCTTGAGGATGGTAAGGAGAATCATGTTTCCATGCTTCAGAAGCGCACAATAGTCCGCCATAAAAAGGGAAGGAGTTCATCATTTCACAAAATTCTCACAACCTGTCTCATCAGATACTTTCTGTCCTGACTGTGTTTCCTACATTGGCCTCATCTGTCATTAGAGATCTTAGTGAAAGTGCATCATCAACATTCACAATGGACTGCTTAAGAAGAGCATAAAAAGACTTGCAGGCAACAACTTGTATGGACTTTTCTGAGGCACAAAGTATGTGTGGGCTGGCATTCACCCAGGGTACTGATATAGAACTAATCCATTTGCTTTCAAACCACAGATCTCTGAAGATTATGCCTTGGGCTCATTCAGTCTCCTTGCTGAGGAAGTGCCTCAGGTGAATAGACAATTGAATGTTTTCTGAAGTCACCAACTTCATTACTTTCACCATTGGCAATCACCAACAGCATGCAAGGTCACACGTCACAGTGTACCTACAGCACACAGCTGAGAGTTTCACAGTAAACCACATCATGGAACTATAAAACTGAGACTCTGATATCTAAACAAATGCAGGATGTCTGATCATGTGGCTAAATCACTGTTTCCTCACATTTTTACTACCTACAATGGTGCTGCAGTGTGACAAAATGGTGCTGCAAGGAGTGCCGGTATCTCACAGAACTAGTAAATTCCTCTTTACCTCCATCCTAAATAAGGTAAATTTTTTATTGTGAGAACTATTAGCTTGGTTCTAGATAATCCCCTGAGAAGAAATACCTCTTGAGTATTCACCCTGCCAATTCACATTAGAACTTAAAATGTTGCAATAAGAAACCCTAATTGTAAAGAAATTTCTCCTACTTGTTTGCAGATGACTGACCTCTTACCCTGACCCTAGTGGACCCTATAACCCCAGTTCGAAGTGTTCACTAGCACTTGTGTGGTCATTGCTGGAGTGAGAAGAGGAAAAGGGAGGGTGGGTGGGAGCACATCAGAATGCCTAAATGTTATCTTGTGATGCAATATTTTGAGTCGATTTTAGTTATGTCTGTACTTCTGTGAAGTGCTTTAAATTTCCCACTGTTACTTAAAAAGAAAATGGCATGGCATTATTGAGCTTCCTGCCATTGACTAGTTTAAAATGATCACAAGGTGAAAAAGGAGACTGGAACGTGGAGGCCATTCCTGGAGTTGGGGTACTGTCCCAGTGTGTGGAGTGGGAGGGGAGAAAGGGGCTTGTTTGGCTGCTTTCTTTTGTTGCTCATTGTGCTCTATTTTGTTATGTTCTGTGTTCAGCTGAGCGCTGTGGGAAAGTTATGCTGGTGCCAGAATATGTGGTGACACTTGTTGGCTCCCCCAGCACATCCCTAGATGTTTTGCTTGTTAATGCGAACAACATATTTTACTGTAATATTTCGATGTACTGCACATGTGATTAATAACATTGAATCTGAGGAGAAAGGAGGAGAAAGTTTGATGGACATCAGAGTCCAAGTTCCTTATGGCGGTAGTTTACAGACTCACCAGCAATATTCTGCACCATAAAAATAGGGAAGATGCCCAAGATGTCTTAAGTGCCATAGAGGATCACAGGGTTTTAGTTTCTTGCTGTTCCTGCATTACCATAGCTCAATTGCATGCAGTGAACTTTGCTTGGCCATCCTTGATCAGATCTTTTTGTTCCGACAGACCCTTGGGATGATTCCCTCCCAATTCATTTCTGTAGGTTTTTATTTGGTAACTATAAACTTTGCACAAGTGGACCAAGGGTATTTCATACGGTAGAAGTGTAGATAATTTGGGAAGTGCTGTGTCCTTTCCACAGTTTAGACCGGACTTCTGTTTGTTAACAGAAGTTTAGTCCATTTCCTACTGCTACCTTGTAAATTTCTTCTATATTTCGAGCAGTCCTAGTCCATGGATTTCAAGGAGCCAGTGAGAATATTACTCTAAGGAACCTTTGTGAACATCCTTAAATCATTTCCTTTGTCCAGCTGATAATCTCTTGTCCTGATAGAGCTTAGAACTGAGTCTCTGTTTTGAGAGATTGGTGTTGAGTATGTGATCTGCCCAGCAGGAAGGTCTGAGGGTAAGTAGCACCACAGTGTCCTAGGTGCGGGGAGCCAGAGAGCATTGGGATCTGAGGTTTCTAGAGCACCTGAATTGGTTAATTGTTGTTTAATAAGAGTCATTAATCAATTCGAGTACCTTGTGTTTTTTCTTGAGTTGCATACTCTTTGTAATGCATTTTACTGGTGCTTTTGTTTAAATTTGTTAAGTTTTTTTGAAAGGCTTGGGGATTCTGTGTTACTTGTATTATTTAAACAGATACTTGATTAGCGCTAATTGCGGTACAGGTATCTTAGTTTTGAGAATGTTACACTTGGCAATGTTGCTTGGCCGTCTCTACTTTGGAGTCTGTCTTTCCTCTGAACTTGGGTTCTGATAACATCAGTGCACATCATGACAGAAGGACCCATCAATTAATGGACCCATCAGAGGTTGAACTGCAGCGTTTTGACATTGGTCGGCTTTGGGCGAGAATGTCATCTATTCTGAAGTCCATGTTCTGAGTTTTTCAAGTCTGCATTTCAAGTGTCTCTAGTCTACATTCAGAGTTTCTCAAGTACCATAAGACCATAAGATATTGGAGCAGAAGTAGGCCATTTGGCCCATCGAGTCTGCTCCACCATTCAATCATGGCCGACCCAATTCTTCCAGTCATCCCAACTCCCCTGCCTTCTCCCCATACCCTCTGATTCCCTGGCTAATCAAGAACCAATGTATCTCTGCCTTAAATGCACCAAATGACTTAGCCTCCACTGCCACTCGTGGCAACAAATTCCACAAGTTTACCATCTTATGTTCCTGATATATATTGCTTGTATTTTGTTTATTTATTTTTTCCCTTTTTATTTTTTTGCAATTTGTTGCCTTTTCCATGTTGGTTCTTTGTCCCATTGGGTGCAGTCTTCCATGGAATCTATTATGTTTATTGGATTTGCTGAGTATGCCTGCAAGAAACAAATCTCAGGGTTGTGCAGTATATGCTGACATATGCAGTACTATGCGAAAGTCCTAGGTTTACAAATGTAGCTAAGGAGCCTAGGACTTTTGCACAGTACTGTGGTAATTTTATGTATTGCATTCTAGTGCTGATGCAAAAATAAAAGTACATGTTCCAAGTCCACATTTCAAGTATCTCTAGTCTACATTTTGAGTTTCTCAAGTCCACGTTCTGAATATACCTTGCAAGTTTCTCAAGTCCATGTTCCCGGTCTATGTTCTGAGCATCTCTAGTCTATATTCTGAGTTTCTCAAGTCCACATTCCAAGTCTACATTCTGAGTGGCTCTAGTCTACATTCCAAGTTTCTCATGTCCATGTACCAAGTCCATGTTCCAAGCCTCTCTATGTTCAAGGCTTTTTCCACATTTAAGTGTCCTTAGTATAAGTATCCTTGGTCCTCAAGGTTCTCTCAAGGACTTTTAAAGGTTTTCCAAGGATTTCCAGGTCTTCCATGGCTCTCCACATCTCCCATGGCTCTCTAAATCTCTCTTGAGTTCCCCAGGTCTTCCTCGGCTGTCAGGTACCGGCCACAGGGAGGGGGTAACGAGCTTTTTAGGTCTGTGCAGGGATCCAGAGAGCATTGGGCTCTGAGGGTTTTAGAGCACTTGAATGGTTAATTGTTGTTTAATAGGAGTCATTAATTAATTAGCATTCCTTGTGTGTTTTCTTGAGTGACTTGCTCTTTGTAATGCAATCTCCTGGTGCTTTATGTTTAAACTTATTAGGCTCAGGAATTCTGTGTTACTTGTATTTTTTAAGCAGGCGCCTGATTAGTGCTAATAGCGGTGCCCAAGCTTTTAGAATGTTATGTCTCGCGGTGTTGCTCAGCCGAGCCATTCTGTTGGAATTCTTATGAATAAACTCTGGTTGCTTCTCTACATTGAAGACTATCTTGCTTCTGCACTTGGGTTCCAACATTGCCAGCACATATCATGACAGGGAGAGCATGCTGCTGTTTGTCTGCTTATTCTCCCAGTGGGTTTGAAGAATTTTGTGGTGCTCGTGATGTGTCAGTGCAGTCTTTGAGTGTATGTTGAAAATAGTCCATGACTCAGAACTGCACATAAGGGCAGGGATCACAAATGTACTGTAGATCATGAACCTTATCCCTGGTTTGAAGTCCTGAGATTTTCCTCAGATGGAAAAATCCGGTACTGTTCCACTAAAGGTACCAATGAATTTCACTGCCAATGATGTTATTGTAAAGACATGGCTCTGAAGCTATTACGTTTCTAAGCTCTAGTCAGGGACCTTACTATGAGAGTGCAGTGTGCACAGCCAGAGAAGTAAGTTGAGGATATTTGTTTTGCCGATGTTAAGTGTAATGTTTGTTCTCTTGCATGTAGCTGTATACTTGCATGCTCAATGAATGAGTCAATCATGTGGTGCTCTCTGTCCATACATTTGTATGAACATGCATCACCTGTGTACTGCACTTCAGTGACTGAAGGTAGGGTGACCTTGATTCTGGAATGAAGGGACAGTAGTTGACATTTGTCCTGCACATTAGCTCCAGTGGAAAAATGTTGGATTAGAGGTTCAAGTCCAAAGTTATGAGTACATTTGTTATCGAAGTATGTATACATTATATAATCTTAGATTCATCTTCTAACAGGTGGCCATGAAACAAAGAAACCCAAAAATACAAGAAAGGACCCAATGTGCAGAAAAAACAAACATTTATTCAGACAATAACAACAAGATAATAGCATTCAGAACTGAAGTCCACAGTGAGTCCGTCCCCAGACCTTTAATTCAGGGCAGAGCGGAGCAGTGGGCTAAACCAGCCTGCCCCTCACCTCAGGCCCCAACACCCTGACCCCTTTCAATCTGACCTGGCACCTAAATCCTGGTCCAAGCACTGAGTTCGGTCACTTCCATAAGCTCTGGGGCCTGGACCCCAACACCTCAATTCAGCCTGTACCTAACCTTGCTGATTCGGCCCGGCACTTTAATCGATGGAACCTCGGGCCTTCCTCACTCTCAGTGATGGGCCCATTGCCTCACCTCGCCTTGGTTCTGCCACACGGAATTGCTAGCTGCTGGCCACTTAGACCGCAGGGCAACTCAGGACACTGAACCCAGCTTTCACTTTGTACCAACTAGACAAACTTCTTCTGTCTTAATCTTGATGTCCACACTGAACAGAGATAACTGAATTTACTTGAGTGACATTTCTTAGTGTGAAAAGGTATGATGCCCAAATCATTAGGTAATTAACAAAGAACTTCAAACATAGAACAGCACAGTACGGGGCACTTTGGTTCACGATGTTGTGCTGATCTACATAAAATATACTCCACAATCAATCTAACCCTTTCCTCCTACACGGCTCGTAATGCTCTATTTTTCTTATATCCATATGCTTATCTAAGCCTCTTAAATATTCCTTTTATATCAACCTCTATCACCACCCCTGACAGTGGATTTCCAGCAACCAAAATTTTGCGTTTAAAAAAAAACATCACTGACATTTTGCCTAGACTTTCCTCCACTGAATGGATGTCCTCTGGTATTGGCCATCACCACCCTGGATGAAAGGTGCTGGCTGTCCACTATATCTTTGCCTCTCATAATCTTACACATCTCTGTCAAGTCACTTCTCATCTACTGTCTCTCCAAGCTTGCTCAATCTTTCCTCATACGGCATGTTCTTTAATCCAGGTGGCATCCAGTAAGTTTCCTCTGCACCCTCTCTAATGCTTCCATACTCTTCCTATCTTGCATTGACTGGAACTCTACCCAATACTCAAAGTGTGGTTGAACTAGAGCAACATTACCTGACTGCTCTTGAACTCAATTGCCTGACAAATGAAAGCCAACACCCATATGTCTCCTTACCTACCTATCAACTTGTGCAGCAACTTTTAGGGATCTATAAACGTGGGCCCCAAGATCCCTCTGTTCCCCCACACTGCAGTAAGTCCATGCCATTAACATGGCTGATTTATTATCCCTCTCAACCCCATTCTCTGGCCTTCTCCCCATAGCATTGATGCCTTTACTAATGAAGAAGCTATCAACCTCTGCATTAAATATACCCAATGACATGACCTCCATAGCCATCCCCTTCATCTTTGTTCTAAAGGGAAATCCTTCTATTTTGAGGCCGTGTCCTCTGGTCCTAGACTTCCCCACTATAGGAAACATCCTGTCCACGTATATTCAGTTTAGGCCTTTTAATATTCAATAGGTTTCAGTGATATCCCCCTTCATTCTTCTACACTCCAGCGAGTACAGGTACAGAGCTGTCAAACATACCTCAATGCCATTAACATTGTATTTCAGCTTCAAGTTCGATCTTCATACTTTTCCCAATTGAACTCCATCTGCCACTTCTCTTCTTAACTCTCCAGCCTCTCCATATCCCTTTGTAATCTACAACAATTGTTTACACTACCCACAACACCTCCAACCTTTGTGTCATTTGCAAACTTGCTCACCCACCCTTCCACTTCCTCATCCAAGTCATTTGGAAAAACCACAAAGAGTGGGGTTCCAGAACAGATCCGTGCAGAACACCACTGGTCGCCGCCCTCCAGGCAGACTATGCTCCATCTACTACCATCCTCTGGTTTTTGTGAGCAAGCCAGTTTTGAATCTATGCAGCTAATTTTCTCTGCATCCCATGCTTCATGACTCTGGATTAGCCTACCATGGGGAATCTTGTCAAATGCTTGAATAAAATCCATATACACCACATTCACTGCTCTACCTTCATCAATTTGTTTTGTTACCTCTTCGAAAAACTCATTTTGGCTTGTGAAGCATGACTTGCCTGTCACAAAGCCATGCTGACCATACCTAATAATACTTTGCATCTGTAAATGCTTATAAGTCCTGTCCCTAAGAATTTTTTCCAGTACTTTCCCACAACTGACATATGACTCACTGGTCTATAATTCACAGGATTATCCCTATTTCCTTATGTGACTGTGGAAACAATATTTGCTAGCTGCAGTCTTCCGGTACCAGTCATGTGACCAGGGAGGACACAAAGATCATTGTCAATATCTCAGCAATATCTTCCCTCTCCTCCTATTGTAACTTGGGTCTATCTTGTCTGGCTCCAAGGACTTAACTAAATGTTTTGCACTACTTCTTTCTTAACATCGATTTGCTATAGCACACTAGTGTGTTCTGAGATGATCTCCCATTCGCCATAGTCCTTGTCTCTGCTAAACCCTGAGGCAAAGTATTCATTAAGGACCTCCCAGCCTCCTTCACCTTCTGTCACTTGTTCCCCCTGTTATTCCAGAGTGGTTCTACTCTTACTCTAGTCATTCTTCTGTTTTTCATGCACATGTAGAATGCCTTGGGCTTTTCTTAATCCTGCACTCCAAGGCCCTTTTATGTTCACTTCTAGCTCTCTGAAGTCCCTTCTTAAGTTATTTCCCGGCTACCTTGTAATTCTCAAGAACTTTCTATATACATGGATGGGAGGTGTATGGAGGGATATGGTCCGTGTGCAGGTCAGTGGGACTTGGCAGAAAATCCCACTGACCTGCACACGGACCCTTCCCAGTCTCAGTGGGACAAACCAATCCAGGACACCATAAGACAATAAGACATAGGAGCAGAATTGGGCTAATCTGCTCATTGAGTCTGCTAAGTCATTCCATCATGGCTGATTTATTATCCCTCTCAACCCCATTCTCTGGCCCTCTCCCCATAACATTGATGCCTTTACTAATGAAGCTATCAACCTCTGCATTAAATATACCCAATGACATGACCTCCATAGCCATCCTCTTCATCTTTGTTCTAAAGGGAAATCCTTCTATTTTGAGGCCATGCCCTCTGGTCCTGGACTTCCCCACTATAGGAAACATCCTGTCCACGTATATTCAGTTTAGGCCTTTTAATATTCAATAGGTTTCAGTGATATCCCCCTTCATTCTTCTAAACTCCAGCGAGTAGAGGCACAGAGCCGTCAAACATACCTCATATGTTAACCCATTCTTCCTGGGATCATTCTCGTTAACATCCTCTGGACTCTCTCCAATGCCAATGCATCCTTTCTGAGATAAGGCTTCTGAAACTGCACACAGTACTCCAACTGTGGTCTGACCAATGCCTTATAAAACTTCAGCATTACATCCTTGCTTTTATATTCCAGTCCCCTCGAAATGAATGCTGACATTGCATTTGCCTTCCTTACCACTGACTCAACCCAGAAGTTAACCTTCAAGGAATCCTGCACCAGGACTGCCAAGTCCCTTTGCACCTCTGATTTCTGAATTTGCCACCTATTTGGAAAATACTCTACACCTTTATTTCTTCTACCAAAGTGCATGGCCATACACTTCACTACACTGTATTCCATCTACCACTTCTTTATTCATTCTCTCAATCTAAGTCCTTCTGTAGACTTTCTGCTTTCTCAACACTACCTGCCCCTCCACCTATCTAAGTATCATTTGCAAACTTGGCCTCAAAACATCAATTCCATCATCCAAACCATTGACATACAACATGATTAGAAGCAGTCCCAACAAAAGCTCCCCGTGGAACGCCACAAGTCACAGGCAGCAAACCAGAAAAGGTCCCCTTTATCCTTAGTCTTTTCCTTCTTGTTAGTCAGCTAATCTCCTGACAATGCTTGCATGTTTCCTGTAACACCATGTTTGGCAGCCTCATGGGTGGCACCTCGTCAAAAGCCTTTTGAAAATCCAACTAAACAACGTCTACCGTCTCTCCTTTGTCTCTCTGCCTGTTATTTCCTCAAAGAATTCAAATAGAATTGTCAGGCAAGGTTTCATCTTAAGGAAACCATGCTGACTTTGGCCTGTTTTATCATGTGTCTCTTAAGTACCCTGAGGCCTCATCCTTAATAATGGACCCCAACATCTTACAAAGCACAGAAGTCAAGATAACTGGCCTATAATTTCCTTTCTTCTGTCTTCATCCTTCTTAAAGGGTGAAGTTATATTTGCAATTTTCCAATAGTATCATTCTTATTCTGGCACAAAGAAAGGGAAAAGTAAACAAAATAACTGTTAAACTGCCGTCCTTGCAAAACCCTATCAGTTTTGGCTTTTGGAATGTCACATGATTTGGTCTCGACTCCAGTATAGCTGTGTATTCCGGGGAGAAGCAACTCCACAAGAGGAAGACACACAGAAGAACCTTTAAATAAACCTGGAGAGTGGCAGTGCTGCTGATTTTCTCACTTCTTTCCTCTTTTCCCAATAGCTCCTGGAGCTGACACAGCATGAAGCAAGCCATACTGAGGGACAGTTCACACCTTCTCTGCAATCTGAGTGATATATATAAATGTAGCTCCATCTGGAGAACAGTAGACATAATTACAAGGGAACTGATTCTGTCATAGAGTAGGGACATAGCACAGTACAGCACAGAAACAGGCTGTTCATCCCTTCTAGTCCATGCTAAATCTGCTATTGACCTGCACATGGACTATCGATCTCCATACCCCTTCCATTAATGTAGCTATACTTTGAGATTGAACCCATATCCACAAAACCTCCGCTGACAGCTCGCTCCACAGTCTCATGACCCTCTGAGTGAAGATGTACCCCTCATGCTCCCCTTAAACATTTCAGCTTTCACCTTTAACCCATGACCTCTAGTTCTAATCCCACCCAACCTCAGTGGAAAATCCTTTTATTTACCCCATGTATACCTCTCATATAACTCAGATTTTCAAGTCCCAGCAAAATCCTTGCAAATTTTCTCTACACTCTTTCAAACTTATTGATATAGTTTCTGTAAGTTGGTGACCAGATCAGTACTCCAAATTAGGCCTCACCAATATCTTATACAAATTCAACATAACATCCCACTCTTGTATTCAGTACTTTGATTTATGAGGTCTAAGGTACCAAAAACTCTCTTTATGACCCTGTATACCTGTGACACATTTTCAAGGAATTATGGATCTGTATTCCCTGTCCCTCTGTTCTACAACACTCCTCAGTGCTTGTCTGCAATAAATAGAGAGAGTACAGAGAAGATTTACTAGAATGTTACCTGGGTTTCATCACCTAAGTTACAGAGAAATGTTGGACAAGTTGGGTCTTTATTCTTTGGAGCGTAGAAGGTTGAGGGGGGACTTGATAGAGGTGTTTAGAATTATGAGAGGGATTGATAGAGTTGACGTGGATTGGCTTTTTCCATTGAGAGTGGGGGAGATTCAAACAAGAGGACATGAGTTGAGATTTAGGGGGCAAAAGTTTAGGGGTAACATGAGGGAAAACTTCTTTACTCAGAGAGTTGTAGCTGTGTGGAACGAGCTCCCAGCAGAAGTGGTTGAGGCAGGTTCAGTGTTGTCGTTTGAAGTTAAATTGGACAGCTATATGGACAGGAAAGGAATGGAGGGTTATGGGCTGAGTGCAGGTCAGTGGGACTAGGTGAGAGTAAGAGTTCGGCACGTACTAGAAGGGCCGAGATGGCCTGTTTCCGTGCTGTAATTGCTATATGGTTATATGGTTAAATTTCATCTGCAGTTTTCAGCCCACTTTTCCATCTGGTCCAGATCCTTTCCATATAACTTGCTTTCATGTCCACTTACACCCTCGATCTTGGTGCCATCCACAAATTTGCTGATCCTGTTTACGATATTATGATCCAGGTGAAGATGACAAACAACAACAGACCCAGCACTGATCCCTGTGGCACACCACTGGACACAGGCTTCCAGTCGGAGAGGCAACCATCCACTACCACACTCTGGCTTCGCCTGTGAAGCCAATGTCTTATCCAAATTACTACCTTATCCTGAATGCCAAGCAAGTGAACCTTCTTGACCAACCTCCCAAGTGCAGCCTTTTCAGAGGTCTTGTTAATGTCCATGTAGGCAACATCCACTGCCTTGCCTTCTGCAACTTTCCTGGTACAGTATCTTCCTTGAAAAACTTTCTACGGTTGGATATACGTTATCTACCATACACAAAGCCATGTTGACTATACTTCAGCCCCTCTCTATCCAAATACTTATAAATCTGGTCCCTTAGAATATCTTCCAATAACTTACCTACTACTGATGTCAGGCTCATTGGCCTATAATTTCCTGACTGATTCTTAGAGAGCCTTTCTTAAACAACAGACCAACATTAGCTATCCTCCAATCCTCTGGCATCTCACGCATGAATAAAAGTATTTTGAATACTTGTGTCTCTGCAATTTTCGCACTAGCCACCCACAAGGTCTGAGGGAATAGCTTATCAGATCCTATCGATGTATCCACCCTAATTTGCTTCCAGACATCAAGCACCTGCTCCTCTGTAATCCATATATGGTCCATGAACTCACAGTTGTTTTGTCTCAGCTCTGTAGACTCTGTGTCCATCTCACAGGTAAATACAGATGCAAAAAATCCATTTAAGGTCTCCCCAATCTCTTTCAGCTACATGCACAGGTGGCCAGTTTGATTTCCAGGGGACCAATTTTGTCCCTCACTATCCTTGTGCTCTTAATATATCTGTAGAAGTCTTTAAAACTCTCCTTCACCTTGTCTACCAGAGCAACCTCATGCATTTTTTTTAGCCTGCTTGGTTTCCTTCTTAAGTGTTCTTTTGCAATTCTGGTATTCTTCACATACCTGATTTGTTCCTTGCTGCCTATACCTGCTATGTGCCTCCTTCTTCTTCTTAACCAGGGCCACAATATTTCTCCAAAACTAAGGTTCCCTAAACCTAAACAACAGGAATTCTGCAGATTCTGGAAATTCAAGCAACACACATCAAAGTTGCTGGTGAACGCAGCAGGCCAGGCAGCATCTGTAGGAAGAGGTGCAGTTGACGTTTCAGGCCGAGACCCTTCGGTTCCCTAAACCTGTTATTTTCACCTTTTATTCTGACAGGAACATAGAAATTTTGTACTCTCAAAATGTCTCTTTTGAAGGCCTCCCACTTATCAAGCACACCTTTTCCAGAAAGCAACTTGTCCTCATCCACACTTGGCCTTATAATACCATCAAAATTGGCCTTTCTCCAATTTAGAGTCACAAACTGAGGACCAGATCTATCCTTCTGCATAATTGCATTACGATCACTAGATCCAGCATGTTCCCCTACATATACCTGTCACCTGTTCTGTCTCATTCCCTAATAGGAGATCCAATATCACACCCTCTTTAGATGGGACCTCGAAATATTGATGAACGAAAACATTACAGACGCATTTGACGAACTATCCTATCCAGTCCTTTTCAGTCTGAGAGTCCCAGTCAATACGTGGGAAGTTAAAATCACCTAGCATTCCAATTTTACATTTCTAGCAGCTATCTGTGATTTCTGTACAAAATCTGTTTCTTTGTTTTTATTTATTTAGTCATATAAGCAGTGAACCATTTATATTTTTAAATGATTTAATACATACAGAACAACTAATACCCATGTACAATGAATTTGTGTGTGAAACTATTGAAGATATGATTAAGTTAAAGCTTTCATTATAACGAGGCAATTTCATGTGTTCTGTTGAGTTCCAGCTATACTACAGTATAAGAACACAAATTAAAAGCTGTTTTGGTGCTAGGTATAAGGTAACAAAAATGAACAAGAACTTAGGAAGTAGTATATACTTGAATTATCTACTTTGTAGATGTGTAGCTATGACCTGACAGTTTCATCAATATAGCCCAGCTTCTGCCCCTAATTCCAGGTCATCCACACTGAAATGATCTAGCTGCCAATGCCTACAAGGCATGTTGCACAGCAGCCCTCTGCTAGAAGGCCCAGAAGAGCCAAAAAGCATAGTCAGATACACGTATAACTGCATCTCCACACTGCCAGTTATCAAAAGGGGTTTTGAAGAGTGTGGGAGAAAAACTGGACGGAGCAGGAAGACTGGCATGAGATTCCAAATGTGTGGGTTCGTGGAACTCAGGCAGAACACTTGCACTTGGACATCAAAGATTCAAAGTACATTTGTTATTGAGGTGTGTATACCGCATACAAATCTGAGATTTGTCCTCCTGCAGGCAGCCACAGAATATAGAAACACCATGGAACCCGTTCAAGAAAACACCAAGCACCCAATGCATGAAAACAGAACAAATGGGGCAAGTGGCAATCGCCAGGCGATCAGTACATAGAGTATTAAACATCAAACCAGGAGTCCAGTAGTATTCATTTTAGTTCAGTTCAGCGCCATGCTGCTAGCCCAATGCAGGCCACAGTGCCATTCTTCGCCAAAGCACCCCAGTACACATTGATCAAATTGCACAAAAACAGCAAAAAAAAAGTACCAGAATCAAGAAACACATGCAACATGAACCTCAAAGTCCTCCAAAACAAGTCCACAGCCTCGGTGATCAATCCTTGCAACGTAGATCCCAAAACTCCTGTACTTTCCTCTGACAGCAGCTAACGAGACGGAAAGGAAGACCGGTCAAATGCAAGCAGATGGAGCCGAACATCTGTTCAACCTTCACTCTCGTCGTCGTCGACTTCAACCTTGTTTGACACCTCAATCGGAGAGAAGACATCATTAGTATTATTGGAGTAACTGGCTGGCACCAACTGCAGTTCAGGTTCCTGAGTGATGACAGAGCAGTAGTCATCCAGACCAGTTGGTGCCAATTGCTTTTCTTAAAGGAAGTAAGTGATGACCATATACCTCTTGTAGAAGAGTATTCAGTGACTGTCCTGAAGCTTCAGTGAACTGGAAATTATGATTTCCCAATTCCTATCACTTAAGCCTGGAAGGAGGCCCTACAAATGAATTGAAAGTTTGGCTGAAACTAGTGAGGCAGTTCTTATCTTCTGCTGTGGCTGCACTTGTCCCTACAACCTCTTACACCCATCCATGTCTCTCCACACATCAAGTCACCTTTGTAGAGCAATCTTCTAAGTCATTAGTTCTCATTTAGACACACGTCTGAGAACTTGATCCTTACAGCTCCTGTGGACCAGGCTTCCTTCGCAGAGTTCTTCTCCATCTCTTTCACTTTCAATGGTTGCCTTGTTTGTTGGGGCTTCAACCTGATTCTCGCTATCATGCTACACTCCTAAAATTAACATTCCCATATCTGTTATTCATAGGGTATGGCTGAAGATTTCACACAAGACTCACGAGCAAAGATTAACACCTCTGTTCATGAGCTAAATATCCACATACTCCCCGACAAATCTTTCTGCTAGTCCCAAATGGCAGGCTTCCGGTTTATATAACATTGGGCATCTGTGGATTGCCTCAACCCGTTTGGCAGTGCTGGTGTCAAATCAGCATTGCACAAAGAATTGCTCCCAGTGTTTAGTATGCATACTTCTGGCTTTTGCAGTCCATGAATTTGTTGCTATTTGTGTACTGAGCACAAGGCATATCAGCGTCAAGCACATTGCATAAATCTGGCCATTGTAAGTCTTTATAAGTTAGTTGTTATTTGTGCATTAAATAGAAGGGTTATCGACTTTCTAACCCCGACAAAAACTGCACAAAGGAGCACAAGGTGAGTAAAACCTGCAGATGCTGGAAATCCAATGAACACACACAAAATGCTGGAGGAACTCAGCAGACCAGGCAGCGTCTTTGGAAAAGAGTAAATAGTTGCCGTTTTGGGCCGAGACCCTTCAGCTGGAGAGTGTTGCCTGCACAAAGGAGCCTTATTTTTGCATCACTTACCCACCCCTCCATTTACTCTTCCCATATTTATTGTGGTCACATTTTATTTTGGCACGTACTTGTGTATGACACAGTTTTGAAAGTATAATGAAGTAAGCACGGAACATTTATTGTCATAAATAGACCATAACTATTTTAGTTTTAGTACTAAGAGCAGGCAAATTTCTCTCTAATTTACTTTGAGAGCTAAGTGGGGGGAGTGTAGTGTATTTAATATTTCAGTAATACTGTAAATATATTGTTTGATTAAGCATTTTTTTATTTGTTTACAAAATTTACTTTGGATTTTATGTAAAAAGTACATGAAAGGCATCCAGAATGTCATTACATCACTGCATCATATGCAAGTGCCTCACTAAAAAATAGGAAAAGAAAAAAACTGAGTAGATAATTATCCTGACTCCTCTGTTTCTCTTTCAATTAGTTTCTGGAATTACAAAACATAATGGTAACCATGTCAATGGTGTGTGCTACCTAACAGACGAGCCAGATCTGAGTGCTCTTGGCATTGACTGGATTGACAAGTTTGAGCTCTGGAACATCCCCCTGGATGATGTCTGTACGAAGACATTGGCAGTTCAAATAATGTCCATTGATGCCATACCACCATATGTACGTGAGACTATAGAACAACAAATGCAAAAAATTGCTATGCAGTATTGTTTCAAGAAGGTTTAGGTTGCCGCACCAAAATACAGGCAGAACTCTATTTCTGTACAAATGCAAAGCCGATATTCTGTCCCAAAATACCAGTACCATACACATCCTTACCAATTGTGGAGTAAGAGCTAGATGACCTGCAACAAGCTGGTGTCATCAAAGCTGTCAACTACTCACATTGGGCAGCTCCAACAGTCATTATCAAGAAAGCCAACAGAACAATAAGTTTGTGTGTAGATTTCTCAGCTGGCCTTAGTGTGGCCCTACAGACACCAATAGCCATTACTGGTACCAGCAGATAGATCTCTTTGCAAAATTGAGCAGTGGTTGTGACTTTGCATAGTTGGACAGCTAAAGACTACCTCCAGGTAAAAGTGCCAAAAAATTCACAGGAGCTTCTCATTATTACAACATATGAGGGGTTGTTTTCCTTCCTCCATCTGCCTTTCGGGGTAAAGGCAGCCCCTACAATTCTCCAGTGGCTTATGGACTCCACGCTGGGTAATGTTGCTGCTTGTCTCGACAATATCTGTGTGACGGGCACAGATCAGACAGAACTATGCCAATGTTCTGTCATTTTCAACACATTTTCAACAAACTGCAAGACCGTCGATTGCAACTTCAGGCAGAAAAAGTCAGCCTCCTGATGTCTTCAGTCGAGTATCTGGGATTCATCATAGGTGAGCATGATCGTTGCTCAGATCCTGAAAACATCACTGCTAGCTTAAAGATGCCTCCACCAGCTGATGTCAGCACTTCATGGTAATTTTTGGGCATGATCAGTCATTATTTAGCATTTCTCCCAGCAATGAGGGAGCCACTCAGTGCCTTACCCAACGAGGGTGCCATGTAGAAATGGTCTAAATAATGCCAAGAGTCCTTTGATCAGCTGAAGAATATGCTTTATCCAACTTTCTCTTGATGCATTTCAGCACAGAGTTGTCAATCATCATAGCAATAGATGCCTCTAACTATGGGGTGGGAGCTGTCATATCCCATATCTTCTCTAATGGTTCTGAAAAAGCTGTCATGCATGCAGCCAGATCACTGACCACAGCAGAAAGGAACTATGGACAAGTTGAGAAGTAAATCATCTTTGCTTAGAAGAAATTCCACAGGATGCTTTATGGCAGATATTTCAATTTCTTTGCTGATCACAGGCCATTCTAGTCCACCTTTTGGTCTAAGAAAGCTATTCTGGTGTATACAGCTAACTGTCTACATAGGTGGGCCAAATGTTATTAGCCTACAATTTTAAAATGAAGTACACATCAGCCCAGGAACATGGTCAGGCAGTTGCCATCTCCAAATTTGTGAATCAGCAGGTTACTGAACATTAAGATGCAGTTCTGGTTGCGATTTCAATTGATTGTGAAGTCCACTGGGTTGTATGGGATGCTGCTGAAGGTCTTCCAGTAACAATTGACAAGTTCAGAGCAGAAACAGCTGCAGACCCTTTTTTTCCAGCATATCTCCAGTTACCTCATTGACAAATGGCCAGCAAGCTGGAGGAGGATGTCATACCTTTCTACCAACATCATACATCACTCTCAACGATGGACTCCTGGCTAATGATTGGAGAGAGAATTGTGATTCCATAAATACTTTGACCAAAGGTAGTGAAGCAATTCCACTGTGATCACTCAGGCATCAATCAAATGAATGATCGAATCGAATGAATATGCTGGCTGGGCATAGATGAAGGTATTCCATCTCCGTGCTCTATGGCAGAAAGAATCCAAGTAGAGGCAATCCATAACCATGGCCTCAGGCTGCCAGATCTTAGAATCGAGTACATATTGCATTCATGGACCCAATCAACAGGTGTATCAACGTCGTCTTGGTTGATGCCCATTCCAAATGGTCAGAAGTATTCCCTATGAAGTAAAAAAAAGGCTACCATTCCATAGCTACAGCGGATCTGCAGCTGCTTTGGGATGCCAGACATGCTTGTTTCTGACAATAGCACGGAATTCCATTCACAGCAGTTTGCTGCCTTCTGCTGGAACAGCAGAACTACCCACATCCGTTGAATCCCATACCATCCACAGGCCGAAGGCCAAGTCGACAAGTTTATGAATAACTTCAAACGGTTGCTTCTAAAATCAAGAGGGGAAGGATCATTGGCCAAGGATCTCAACACTTTTCTGCTGACATGTCAAATTACACCGCATATACAATGGCTATAAAAAGTATTCACGTCCCTTGGATGTTTTCATGTTTTAATGCTTTTCAGCATTGAATCACTGTGTATTTAATTTGTTCGTGTTTGACACTGATCAACAGAAAAGACTCTGTGTCAGAGTGAAAGCAAATTTCTGCAAATTGGTCAAAATTTATTACAAATATTAAACACAAAATAATTGATTACATAATTACTAAGTCAGTATTTAGTAGATGCACCTTTGGCAGCAATTACAACCTTGAGTCTGTGTGGATAAATCTCTATCAGCTTTGCACACCTGGACATAGCAATTTTTTCACATTTTTCTGTACAAAACTACTCAAGCTCTTGTATGGGGGTCATGAGTGAACAGCCCTTTTTATGCCAGCCAGCCACAAATTCTCAATTGGATTGAGGTCTGAACTCTGACTTGGCCTCTCCAGGACATTAACTTTGTTGTTTTTAAGCCATTCTTGTATAGCATTGACTTTATGCTTGGGGTCATTGTCCTGCTGGAAAACAAATCTTCTCCCAAGTCACAGTTGTCTTGCAGAATGCTTTTCCTCCAGAATTTCCCTGTATTTTGCTGCTTTCATTTTCCCCTCTTCCGAAGCCTTCCGAGGCCTTCCGAGGCCTGCTGCTGTGAAACAATCCCACAGCATGATTCAGCCGCCACTATGCTGCACCGTAGGGATGGTCTGTTTTTGATGATGCGCCATGTTTGACCTACGCCAAACATTGCGTTTAGTCTGATTGCCAAAAAACTCAATTTTGCTTTAATCAGACCATAGAACCTTCTTCCAGCTGACTTCAGAGTCTCCTACATGCCTTCTGGCAAACTCTAGCTGAGATTTCAGGCAAGGTTTTTTTTAACTGTGGCTTGCTCTTTGCCACTCTCCCATAACACTGCGACTGGTGAAGCTCCTGGGCAACGGTGGTTCTATGCGCAATTTCTCCCATCTCAGCCACTGAAGCTTGTAACTCTTCCACAGTTGTCAAAGTCATAGTCATGTGTCATATGTCTCTTGGTGGCCTCCCTCACTCGTCCCCTTCTTGCATGGTCACTCAGTTATTGAGGATGGCCTACTCTAGGCAGATTTACAGCTGTGCCATATTCTTTCCATTTCTTGATGATTGACTTAACTGTACTGCAAGGGATATTCAAAGGATATTGCTGTATCCATTCCCTGACTTATGCTTTTCAATAACCTTTCTGTGGAGTAGCTTGGAGTGTTCTTTTGTCATCAGAGTGTAGTTTTTGCCAGGATACTGACTCACCAGCCATTGGACCTTCCAGATACAGACGTATTTTTACAATTGAAGCACCTTGATGGCACGTAGGGCTCCAAAAACAGATCTCCATTTAACAAATTATGTAACTTTTAAAACCAATTGGCTGCACGAGTGATGATTTGTTGCGCCATATTAGAGGGGTGAATACTTACGCAATCAAATATTTTATGTTTTATATTTGTAATTAATTTAGATCACTTTGTAGAGATCTGTTTTCAATGTCAAAAAAGGCCTAATTAAATCTACAGTGATTCAATGTTGTAAAGCAATAAAACATGAAAACTTCCAAGGGGGGCTGGGGGTGAACACTTTTTATAAGCACTGTAGGCCTCAAGGGGCAGTCTCCATCTGAAGCGCTCTTGGGAAGAAAATTGTTCACATTATTGGTTGTAATGCTGCTATATCATCCAACATCCAAGACAGCAGATGGTCAGGTGCACGTGCAGCCACACAGACCTTGTCTGACAGGTGAAGTCACTGAAGCCCAGAGCCGCAGTATGCTCCAGACAGTGTCACAGTCGGTAACGTCTCTGCATACCAGGTGAGATTGTCATACAGATGTGGAAAGTGTTCTACAATGTTATCATAGGTGGATGTTGCTGGTGTCGCCTCATCAACCAGTTGTGGCACGTTCTTCCATAGTTACAACAACGTTCACTAGGCAGATCATTAACCACAGAGTTGGACTTCCATCTGCTCCTGGAAGGGTTCAATTTACCCTGACTGAGCCAACCTCCAGCACCAGTGTAACCACAAGCAACATCGTGACAAGAAATTGACAGCCTGCAACCACTAAGGACTGATCACCAGTTTAAGCTAGTTGTTCCAATCCAAATCAAGCAATCACCTTCAAGAAGGAGTTGTTACAGTGGAAACAACCAACACCTATTGGTTGGTGAACAACCAATCCTAGATTGACTTTCACTGATTTGTCATTGTTCCTATCAACGTCTTGAACGTTCTTGGATAAATAAATGCACTTACAGATGTACTGTTGAGTTTTGAGATTTTTGTAGTTATGTTGTTTATACTGAATAAAGGTTTATTTCATGTTCTGGCTTTTTTCTGTCTCCAGGCATCAGTTCTCACGGTAGTTAAGGGTGAAGCAACACAGCAACATCTCAGGAACAGAAGGCTACTATTAGATGGCTCCTTGCACTCTTCCATAATCAAATGAAATGGAGTTTTGATTAATAACATGAATGACTAGCATAACTTTAAAATCTTTAAGAAATGTGGTCATTATGTTATCAGGTACGATGCCTTGAAATTATATTGTGGGATTAAAATATAATAAGATTGCATCAGGGGATAACAGAAATATTTTAAATGGTTTATGCAAAATAACATATAACTGACAATGCTGGTCTCAGATACTTCTATTCTAAAACTATAAATCATTAACTAGGTAAACCAGTTTATCATCAATGAATGGGAGACTTTGGCAGGCAGATGTTATAATCACTAAATGTTATTCACACTCTTGTATTTTCTTTATTCCTCAGCTAACAAACCTCCTTCAAAATACTGTACACAGGCTTACCTTCTCCCATTCCCCTTGACAACAGAAGCTCATAATTCCACAGTTTATGAGACTGCAATCAGTAAGTAAATATAAGTAATTACACTAAATTTTAGCAATGTCTTAGCAAATTTCAAGATAATGTTAATGTAACAGTGGTTATAAGAGATTCAGAAATTTGGCTTGTTGAAATAGCAAAGTGATTCGTTTTTGTTTATTTACACTAAAAAAGTTGTTAAGTAAGAGAGATCAAGATGATGAGATAATTCATGTGAATTTTATATTTTTCATGGATTGGTTTTATTGTTCTTGTACCAATATCGGGACTAACAGCCTCAATTCTACTTTTTTTAGCACAATCATCACCCACCATCAACATCCAGGGTGCGAGGCTAAGCCAGAAATCTAATTTAACTTGCATCATGGATACTGTGACTACAATAACAGGCCAGAATCTGAGTATCTTATGCAAAGTGATTCACTTTCTGGCTGTCCTAGGCCCTTCTACCATTTACAAAAGTTTTGCATATATTTAGTTTTCCAAGTGTATATTGAAAAACATTCAAAAAGATCTCAGCCTAAAGTGGAAAACCAAATCATTATAATCAGAAGAAAAGATGCTTCAAACAGAATTTCACTTATAATTATACAGCCTTAGCCTGAATAAATATAACACAAATCAGGTGAAATATTTATTACATGTTCCTTGGCAAATGGGGAGCATTTCATGAATTAATATAATGCCCAATATTGTCTATGATCTATCTGAAAGATTTTACAACTCCCACTGGTGTTTAATGGGAGTTTGCACCAAACAAAAATTTCATCTTATGCTTCACTCATAAATGATCTGCTCCAACTGATTGTCATTGCACTAATGGTCTGATGTTACCATGGCAACAATATCTCATTAGATTATAGGTTTCCATCCCTTAAACTGGTTGAAAGCTTTTATATTCCTTACGAGCTAGAACTAGGTATGGCCTATTGACTCGGCTTCAGTCATGCAAGGATAAAATTCAGGAAACTAAACAATTCTGGCAGAAAGAATTACAATTAACTGCCACCCCTGTTAGTACTCTGAACACTCATTCCCTCCACCCCCATTATAACTGCATTGTACACCACCTACAGCAAGCACTTCACTAACTTGCCAGGACTTATTTAGTCTCATCTTTTTGAGCTGCTGTGATAGGCTAATGGTAGTAGACATACGGTAATTCTAACAACTGTAGATCCCCATCCAAACCCCACATGATCCTGCGTTAGAATTAGATCAAAGTCCTTCATTGTTGCAGGGTCTAAATGCTATGGGAATTCTTTCAATGCCTGGAGCTGCCTATCACATTTTCAAGAGCAATTAGGCTATGGTTGCAAATGTAAACTTTTTAGAATTACTCATACCCCTTAAGTGAAGAAAACAAAAGAGCCACCTATCATTGAAAATTAAAAAGGGATTATATCGATGAGATCTTCCCAGGGATGTTTCATACTTTCCATGGACGGATATTATTTGGTTCAATGTCAATAAACTGCTGACAACCTTTCACATTTCTTTTTATGTATAAACAAATCATTACATGCCAATTAAAAGCAATATGGCCAATATGAGTTTTGCCTTACCATTGGAAAAGCTCATAACTGAACTCTCTAACCAAATGCTTAGGTATCTTGTCAAAATACACTAGTTTTCACTCCTTGATTCAGTTTACAATGTTTGTTGGTGATAAACTGCAGTAGATAATATTGGTTTAAAATTATTATATCAAATTATTATGTAAAACATTTGGAGAGAAATTTGTCATTGGTCTCCACAGCTGTGTGAGAATATCTGACACAGATTGTTGTGGAGGTGAGTCCAACTGACAGTACATTTGCATGTAAGCATTCAACTCAATGTTGAATTTTTGACTAGTTTCCCCCTTACCTGGAGGCTGTTTTTACTTTACCCTATCAGTAAGGAATGTGATGGAAAATTATCAAGTTGCATCAATGAGTTCAAATCCAACTGCTTTCAGTTTGACTGCATCCAGAGAGTCATAGCTTGGAAACAGTTCCTTTGGCCTTTCTCATTCATGCCAACTAACTTGAATCCCTGCGCTAGACCCATTTGCCTGTTTGTGGCCCATACTTTCCCTATCCATACACACATCTGAATTTCTTTTGTTCATTTATTTGTCGGGCTTTATCATTTACTTTGGCAGTTTGTTCCAAATACTCACTTAACATCTGTATGAAAAACCTGCCCCTTAGGACCCCTTTGAATCTTGCACACTTTAATCCATGAGCAAACAGCCCATTAAATCAACATCTTTTCCACTAACTTACACATCAATGCCTGCAGTCATTGGTGCATCTTTCTGCAATGTGACCAAGTCAGTATCATGAAATTCCCATGCTTCCTCCCCTATGGATAAAGGTAATGACTAAATGTAATATTCTGGAACATAAGAGATTCTGCATATGCTGGATAAACAGAGCACCACAAACAAAATGCTGGAGTAACTCAGCAGGACAGGCAGTATCTACGGAGAGAAATAAAGATTCCATCGTTTTATGAGTTGAACTAATGCACGTGCTGTTTGTGCTTTTAGTTTACCGTGGTTTCTGGTCTGTATTCATGTTGTTGGGTGTCATTGCTGCCATAGTAGGAGGCTTCATCATTATCTGCGCTGCTCCCTTTTCCAATTATAACCTCTACAAAGCAGGTGGTGGACTATTTCTATCTGCCGGTAAGTGGAATCTTTTGTAAATATTTTATAGGACCAGGCTACTTTGTGTTTATTACATAGCAAACACTCACTCAACTCCAAGTTTAACAAGGAATAGTGTGGCATGAATTTCATGTGACATGGATAGATTGAATTAGATAATGACTTCCTTTTCTATTTACGGTGCATCAATAGCCCAAAACATTATAAAATATTAACTTCTGTCGTCCATATTTTGATTAAGTAGTTAAAGTAAACTCTGTGCACTGGCACAGGCAGTGGAGCTGCTGACAAGATTTCCAGCAGCATGAGTTCCCTCTGGGTGCTGTGGTTTCATCCAACATCCCATCATATGCAGGTTGGTAAAGTCATAGAGTCATTGAGTACTACAGCATAGAAATAGGCCCTTCAGCCCACCTGATCCATGCTGGCTTGGTCTTCTGCCTAGTTCTATCTACCTTCACTCAACTAAAGTCCTGAGTGACGAAGTTGCCCCTCAGGTTCCGCTTGAATATCTCACCTGTCACCTTAAACCTATGACCACTAGTTCCAGTCTCACCCTACCTGAGGGATAAAGCCTGCTTGCATTCACCCATTGGACACCATTAATAATTTTATATACCTTATTCTCCTCTATTCCTGGGAATATAGTCCTAACATTCAAACTTTCCCTATAATTCAGGTCTTCAAGTTCCAGATCTAGCATTTTTAATATTTCAGTAATATATGAGTAATATTATAAATATATTGTTTGATTAGCATTCTTTGTTTAGATAATACATTGTGGGTTATATGTAAGAAGTACATGAATGGCATACGTCATTATGACACCACGTCATATGTGAGCACCTCACTTGAAAAAAACGAAAAAAAAGGACTAAATAGGCAAGCATCCCAGCTGTTATGTTTTCCTTTTGATTAGTTTCTGGAGTTGCAAAATATAACAGTGGCGGCAAGAAAGTTTTAAAATGAACCTGAACCTACTACTTCCCTGTTTTGCTTCAGAAGGGGCTACAAGTGTTCAAGTAAATAAATGTAGAAAACAGACAAAACTAACAAGCAACAAGTATGGCTGCTTGTTGAACAAATTGAGCGGCATTTTGAAGCACATGAAATAGCTGATGAAAAATGAGTGCCAGTGGTGCTGAGTACAATGGATGGAAAAGCATACAATTTACTAAGGACTTTAACTGCTCCAACTAAACCAGCCGAAATGAGCTTTGCTGATATTGTGAACATAGTGCAGGAACATTTAGAACCAAAGCCATTGTTGATTGAAGAACGCTTTAGGTTTCATAAACAGAATCAAAGGGAAGGAGAAATTGTCAATTTGGTGATGGACATAATGTTGCACTGAGTGATTGCTTAGTTTGTGGAATTGTACAAGAAAGCATTAAAAAATGGCTCTTAATTGAAGCACAACTCACGTTTAAGAGAGCAGTTGAAAACACTGTATCGACCAAAACAGCAGCCAAAGATGCAATTGAGTTGTAGTCAGCAATGAAAGTGAATGTGAACAAAATTGCAATGTCTGAACAGAAACCTGCCAGACTGTACAAATTGTGTTACCATTGTGGCAGGGGCTCACATAGACCAGATCAATGCAGGTTTAAAGGTAGAAAATGCAACTAAGTGGGACACATACAAACAGCATGTCAGGCATACAAATTTCAATGGACTGCACAGGGAAGAGAAAAAGTTAAAATGTTAAATTGGATTTTCTAAAAGAATATTAATCTGCATGCTGTTAATGAAAAATCTGATAATGATGAGAGTGACATAGGACTCCATAGCCTTGAGGTTTACAATGTGAAAACTGACAATTGACAGACAATATGGCTTGCATCAGAAGTGAATGGAAAATTAATTAAAATGCAATTGGGCACTGGCTCGGCTGTTCCAGTCATTCCTCAAAATGAGCTTGAACGGCATTTCAAAGATACCGAAATGAAGCCTGCAGATATCCAGCTTATACTGGAGGAAGGATATCTGTAGGAATGACATTTTTAGCAGTGAAATGCAACAAACAACAAGTTTCATTGGGCGTCTATGTGGTAAAAACATGAGGGCCAGCATTTTGGGGTTGTGATTGGCTGAGACAACTAAACTTGATTGCAGATCTATTTGCATGCCATAATCCTGACAATAGTGAACTGAAAGTGAATTAGGAAAGGCACTGGATGATGCTGCAGCAGTGTTCAAGATTCAAAGTCTGTATACTATATGCAGCCTTCAGAATTATTTCCTTACAGGCAGCCACAAAACAAGGAAACCCTATATAACCCATTAAAAAAAGACTGTTACAAACACCCAACTTGCAAAAACAAAAAATCATTCAAACAATAAAAATTAGCAAATAACAATCAGTACTGAAATTCATTAAATTGAGTCCGTAGTCATGAAGCCAGTCAGCACAGCGGCGGATTCAGGCACCCGTTTAGTTGCAAATCACAGCCTAAGTTCAGTACAGAGACAAGTGAACCTCACTAGTCAGCGAGCTGAACACTAGCCCATTCACCACCTCCGGCCCCGACACCCTGAACTTTTCAATCTGACCCAATGCTTAAATTGGCCAAACCTCAGGTTGTTCCATGCTGTTGGTCCTAGGCTCTGCCACTTCAATGCACTCTCGGCAAGCTTGACTCAAAAAGTTAAGTTAAGGCCATTGACAGGGTTTCCCTAATGTGGGGATTGAGAATTGTACTCCTCAAGCTGAGAGATAAAGTGTTGAGGGAGCTACAAGATGGTTAAAATGAAAGCACTAGCTAGAAGGTTTGGTGGCCTGGGATAGGTCAATAGTTTGAGCAGCTTCCCATACACTGTTCAGAATACGAACACTTCCAGGAGATGCCAAGAGCACTACTTCTCCCTAGCTTGGCAGAGAATTCAAGTGGATATTCATGGACAAATATTTCTTGCTAGTAATGGATGCAGCTATAGTGGCTAGAGGTGTTTCACTACAGTCTTGCCCATTGTTGATGTGTTGAGAAGCCTCTTCTCAAGGACGGGTGTTCTAGAACACTTAGCCAGTGACAATGGACCGCAGTTTGTTGAGGAACAGTTTCGGACTTTCTTGGAATAAGGCATATGACATCTGCACCGCACCACCCAGCTACAAATGGCTTGGCAGATAGGTTTATCTAGAGTCTAAAGAATATACTGCAAGCAATGTGACTAGAGCATGCTACAGTGAATCAGAACCCACCAGTTTCCTCTTTGCACATTGCAATGCAGCACACTACATAACCAACAGTTCACCAGCTACACTGTTCCTGGGTTGTTCTTTGCACTCACATTGCATCTTCTCAAGCCTAGTTTTTGAAGGAGTACGCAGTACAAGCAGCTGTGACAAACTGAGGGCTCCTCAAACAAGGATGTTTGATGTTTCACTCCTGATCAAGCAGTCCTGGTGAGCAACTACAAAGATAATCAGAAATGGGTACTTGGAAAGATTAAGGACAGAACTGGACAATTCTCCTACACGGTGAAGATTGTGTCCGATGTCATCTGGAGATGATACGTCAATCAGTTGAGGACAGCAGAATCAATTGCTAGAGAAAAAGGGATTCCATGCTGTCAAAACCACTTCCTGTAGTCCCAGAATCTACTCCTACAACCAACATGGAGGAGGCCTCACAGCCTGAGATAGTTTCAAAGCCACAAGCCTCACCTGCCAAGCAAAGTGACCATCCTTGTCAGGGAAGATATTACCCGCCAAGTGTAGTGTATTTAATATTTCCATAATATTTGAGTAATATTATAAATATATTTTGATTGTGCATTCTTTGTTTGTTTACATGATTTATTACGGGTTATATGTAAGAAGTACGTAACTGGCATACATCATTACATCACCACATTATATGTGAGCGCCTCATTAGAAAGAAAGGGGAAAATAAGGAAAGAAGGCATGTATCTCTACTCCTGTCTTTTTCTTTCAATTAGTTTCTGGAGTTACAAAATATATCACTAGCAACATCCTTGTAAATTTTCTCTATGCTTTCAATATTATTGATATCTCTCCTGTTTGAGGTAATCAATACTGCACACTGTACTCCAAAGTTGGCCTCGCCAATGTCTTATATAACATCACACATCCTGTACTCAATGCCCTGACTTAGGAAGTCCAATGTGCCAAACATTCTCTTTATGATGCTATTTAACTGTGATGCCTCTTTCAAGGAATTATAGTTCTGTCTTCCCAGGTCCCTGTGTTCAGGGCTTTACCATTCACTGTGGAAGTCCTACCCTGGTTTGTGCTCCTAAAGGGCAACACCTCACATTTGTCTGCATTAAATTCTATCTGCCATTTATCAGTCCATTTTCCCAGTTGGTCCAGATCCTGTTGCAAGCTTTGATAGTCTTCTTCGCAGTCCACTGCACCACAGTCTTGGTATCGTCTACAAACTTCCTGATCCAATCTAACATATCCTGAATGTGACCGGAACTGGACATAGACATGTGGTGCACAAGCCATCCAATGGGAAGAGAGCATCATAGACTTTAAACCAACCAATCACTGACTGGCATGACGGAAGTGGTTTTCAACCGGCAAATACGCCATGCCCCTCACAGGGCACTTCACCCCTTGAAAGTCGTGGCATTGTGACAATCCGGCCCTCAGGCTAGTAACCCCTCACAGATGCCCCATTAAAATACAGATACAAGACAAAATTATAATACCCAGTATTATAAGTCCTATAGTTACAACTCAGTGTATTATAGTAGTCCAGCAACTTTCCAGTGCCCCAAAAGGCCACCAGCTTCCCCCTGGAGCAGAAAGGTTATGGAACTGGTCCTTAGCTTTCATAATTTTGTTCACCGACTGTCTAATATGGTCAGCCAACTGTCTGACGTTTCCTGACTCATCAGGAGTATAGGCGCAGCATTCTTCGCCAATGACAGCACAAGTACTACCTTTCTCTGTGAGGAGGTAATCTAAGGCCACCCAATTCTACAAGGCAACCATTCAATTACCTCGGCCTATATCGGAGTCAATGCTTCCTCAGTATCTTTGTGAGCTATGGCCGTCTCATTAGCCAACATTTCCATCGCAAAGGCCATGCATATAATTATCTGGGACAACATAGTGGTACCATACGTGTGAAAGGCTACCATCCAAAACCATTCTGTCTCTCTCACTATGCCAACTAACATAGGCAGGGTGCTGATCCAGAGCACTGAGGTGTATGTACGTCACTGCATGTCCTGGATAGCAGCAACCATACCACCCGTTGGAAGCTACAGATAGGCCCGGGGGCTGCATATCCACTAAGTGCCATTCAGTCTCCTCGGAGTACCCACCTTGACAGTACCGTTTGGCAGAGACACGGCCATCCCAGGTACCATCCCTGCTCCCACTCTTTACATCCGGCTGACTACTCTAAATGTAATGTGGGAAAGCAGGTTTGAGGATCCAAAGAGTGGAACAGAAGACGCAGATTTAAAAATGGGTATGTTAAGTATTTATTTAGAAATGAACATTGAAACACTAAACTGGTCATCTAGCGAAACAAGTGTTCATCTAAACTACCCAAAACCACTCCATTGTACATTCAGTTACCTTTTAATTGAATAGATACTCTTGTAAATATTCCCAAATTATAAAACCGAAAAAGTAAGCATACTACGAACGGATACTTAACTAATCAAACGTGGGGGACTTGTCTGTGCCCGCAATGCTCTATCTCAGTAGTCCTTCAGTGGTGGTCATGACTTCAGCCTGACCAGGAAAGAAAGAGGGTGAACCTTTATATTCCCAAAAGTGCCTGGAACCGGAAATAGGCATTGTGATGCGCAATGGGAGAACAGCATCATAGACTTTAACTGAACTAATCACTGACCAGCATGATGGAAGTGGCTTTCAACTGGCAAATATGCCACATCCTCCACAGGACAAAAAGGGACTTAGGAAAGCCAGGAAGGGCCATGAAAATTCCTTGCCAAGTAGGAATAAGGTGAATCCCAAGGCATTCTATACATACATCAAGAGCAAGAGGATAACTAGGGAGAGGGTGAGACCACTCAAGGATAAAGGGTGGAAACATTTGCTCGGATGTGCAGAATGTGAGGTTCTTAGTGAGTACTTTGATTCAGTAGCTACCAAGGAAAAGGAAATGGAAGACCTGGAGATCACTGCTGAGTTTATATATATGTTTGGGCATTTAGAGGTCAAGGAGGAGGAAGTGTTGGGCTTCCTAATGAGTATTAAGGTGGATAAGTCCCCAGGGCCTGATGGACTTTACCCCAGGTTATTGAAGGACACAGGAGATGATTTTGCTGGGGCCTTGACCAGTATCTTTGTGTCCTCTCTAGCAACAGGTGAGGTCCTGGAGGACTGGCAAATAGCTTATGTTGTACCTCTGTTTAAGAAAGGAACAAGAGAAAGTCCTGGGAACTATAAACCAGAAAGTATCACATCAGCTGTAGGGAAATTGTTGGAGAAATTCTTAGGGATAGGATACATTTGATATGTTTGGAAGCCCATGGTCTAATTAGGCAGAGCCAGCATGGCTCTGTGTTTGGCAGGTCATCTCTTACCAACTTGATTGAGTTTTTTGACAGGATGATGAGAAAGATTGATGAGGGTGGGGTAGTGGATGTTGTTAACATTGGATTTTAGTAAGGTGTTTGACGAGGTTCCTTATGGGAGGCTTACCCAGAAGATGAAGATGCATGGTGTCCACAGCGAATTGGCTGTTTGGATTTAGAACTGGCTTGCACATAGAAGGCAGAGGGTAGTGGTTGAAGGGACTTATTTGAGCTGGAGGTCTGTAAAAAGTGGTGTTCTGCAGGGAACTCTGCCGGGAACTCTCCTATTTGTGATGTATGGGTGCGTTAGGAAGTTTGAAGAAGATACCAAGATTGGTGGAGTTGTGGATAGTGTAGAAGATTGGCAAAGAATACATTGCAGTATAGATCAATTGCAGACATAGGCAGAAAAGTGGCAGGGAGTTTAACCCAGATAAATGTGAGGTCTTGTACCTTGGTAGGACAAATATAAAGAGAGAGTACACAGCTAAAGGCAAGATCCTTAACAGTGACACTGAACAGACTGATCTTGGAATCCAAGTTCATAGCTCCTTGAAAGTGGCTGCACAGGTCGATAAGGTGGTTAAGAAGGCTTATAGAATGCTTGTTTTTAATAGTCGAGGCATTGAATTCAAAAGTCTAGAGGTTACGTTGCAACTTTTTAAAACTCTGGTTAGGCCATATATGGAGTATTGCATACAGTTCTGGTCACCCCACTATAGGAAGGATGTTGAGGCTTTGGAGGGGGTGCAGAAGAGGTTTACCAGGATGTTGCCTGGTTTAGAGGGTGTGGGCTACCAGGAGAGGCTGGATAAACTTGGGTTGTTTTCTCTGGAGCGGCAGAGGCTGGTGGGAGATCTGATAGAGGTGTATAGGATTCTGAGAGGTATGGATAGAGTAGACAGGGAATATCTGTTTCCCAAGATGAAATGACATACCACTGAACGTGGGGGGTGGGGTGTAGATTCAAGGGGGATGTGAAGAGTAAGTTTTTTACTCGGAATGGTGGATTTCTGGAATACGCTGCCTGGTACAGCGGTAGAGGCAAATACATTAGAGGCTTTTTAGAGATATTTGGATAGGCACATGAATGTAAGGAAGATGGATGGATATGGACATTGTGTAGGTAGAAGGGATTAGTGTCTGGGTGTTTTCAATTTGCTTTTTAGCTGGGTCAGCACAATCATTGTTGGCTGAATGGCCTGTTTCTGTGTTGCACTGTTCTATGTTATATGTTAGAAACATTGAAGAAGCATCTAGGGAAGCATGAATCAGTAAGGTAGAAAAATCCATGGACTAAATGAGGGTAAAAAGAGACCAGGATAAATAAGTACAAAGTTTAGCAAGGACGTTGTAGGCCAAAGGGCCTATTCTTTGCCATGCAACTCTGACTTAATGACACTTTATGCCAAATTTTGACTTTTATTTGTTGTTAAGCTATTCAAATTCTCAGCTGTCTTCACTGGATTTGAGCCGGTATTCTCTAGCTCGTTAGTTCCCATTTACAACACTTTGACGGTTATGTTACTAGATTTCTGAGCTTCTCGGAGTGCTGCAATTAGCATGTCAGTTCAATTTCACCAGCTCTATGAACTGATAAACCAATGCAATATTTGTGAAATAATATACATTGTTACTGTTATCTCTTAAAATGGATTAAGTTTATCAGCTCTAGGATAGGATATCTTGGGTCTGTAAAATTCACACGTATTAAACAGATTTCAATAGCAAATTCTGCCTAACTGATAAAAAGAATAAAGGCTGGCAATCGTTTTGCATCTCTCTTAATTCTGGGTTTCTCAAACTGGCATAGGACCAATTAAGTGTATCTACAGTGCAGGCACAGTTAGATGCAAATCCAACTGTCCCACAAACACCAATGTAATAATAATCCATTAATTTGTATTTGGTAGTATTCATTGAGGGTTACATACCCACTGTTCGGATAATTTAAATGACGGCCCAGATAGTCTGGGAGCTCCTCTCTCCATGATGCCTCAGCTGTGAGACTGCCCCTGGCTGCTGTGCTTTGTGTCTGTGAACTGTGCAACGATTTGCCCCATGAATATGATGAACTGATACTGAGGTTTTTGGCCTACTCCGGCTGTTCCAAGGATTTGTATCTAAGGTCTCAATTTGGTTCAGAATGCTGCTGTTGCTTACTTCTATTGTTTGCATGATTGGTGTTATTTTTCTCTTTCTCTGTGCACATGGGAGTTTGTCTTTATTTTTATTTAATTGTTTTTTTCGGGTGTCTTGCTTTGTGGTTGCCTGTAAGCTGCCGAGGAAGTCATTCTTGACCTCTCCAAATTGGCTCGGCGCTTAGAGTGATCCAACCTCGCTCGAGCCTGAGCACCCTGCCTTTCCAGTTTATTTGGGCCACCGTAGTAGCTTGTATTAGGATCTGGGCCCTGCTGTGGCGAATTGACATCATTAAGACAGCTGTGAATGAATGTGTCCTCACTAAATCATGCAGAGTCTTCCCCGGTCAGAAGCTCTGGATGAACTATGAGATATGAGATCTGCTGGGGGCCACATCAGAGGCATTCAAGTCTGGAGACCAAGAGAGCTGCAGGAGTTACAGGTGTGATCTCCGGAAAGCCATCTCATGGGCAAAGTGGAAATTCCAGACCAAACTTGAATCGATGAAGGAAGCTCGACAACTGTATCAGGGCTTGAGTGCTACCTCCCCCTACAAAGTTAAATCAAGCGACACAGGAGACATCAGGGCTTCTCTTCCAGACGAGCGCAATGCCTTCCATGCTCACTTTGAGTGTCAGAACATGGAGAAACCATCGCAAACCCCCACATCCCCCAATGATCCTATGATCTCAGTCTCTGAAGCTGACATGCAGGCTGCCTTCAGGAGGATGAATCCATGGAAAGCATCCGGACTGGACAGAGTACCTGGCCACATAATAAGACCTGTGCTGACCAACTGGCTGGTGTGTTCACTGAGATCTTTAACCTCTCACTTCAGTAGTGTGTGGTACCCACCTGCTTCAAGCAGGTTTTAATTGTACTGGTGCCCAAGAAGAGCATGGTGACCTGTCTAAATGATCAACACCCAGTTCAAAAATTCAAAGTACATTTATTATCAAAGAATGTATAAATTATACAACCTTGAGGTTGGTTTGCTTACAGGCAGCTGCACAGCAAGAAATCTGAAAGATCTCAGTTAAACAAAACTAATGACCAACCCCAAATCAGCATAGGGAAACAGGGAAAAAAACACAAATCATGCAAAGAATAAGAGCAGCAGCAATAGCAGCGACAAGAACATTCGGAACCAAATTGAGTCCTTACATCCAAATCCCCAGAGCGGTATGGAGTAGGCCCAAAGCCTCGGTATCGGTTCATCATGTTAGTGGGGCAAATTGCCACAATGTTTGCAGGCATGATGAACCGTAGACGGGGGCAGTCTCACAGCCATAGCATCGAGGAGACAGGAGCCCACAGTCAATCTGGGCCAGTGTTTAAATTGTCCAAATAGAGGATTGTACCTCGCATTAGGACCCAGGCTCTGCTGCGGTTCCTCACACTAGGCCTAGATTTTGCTGCCAAGGAAGCCACTCCCGAACTCTCCAAGTTTGCTTGGCGCTTAATGTGATCCAACCTTGCCCAAATTTTGACACCCTGTCTTTCCAGTCTAACTGGGCTGGCGTTCAGATTGCCAAACAGCAGATTGTACCTTGCTGCAATGATTCACACAGTGCCTAGCACAAGCCACCAGCGATTTGCTGCGGGCCTAGATTTTGCTGCTGAAGACACCTTTCTCAACCTGTCAAAATTGGCTCGGCGCTTTAAGCGACCCACCCTCATGCCTGGGTTAGTTGGACGGGCATCAGAACTCCTCTGCCTCGTCTTCTCCTCTCCAAATCGTTCTCTCTAACCAACACGGCTCCAACACCAAGTGCGCCGATTTTGCAGTGCACCTGCAGGGCACATCTCCCAAACTTGCTCCATCCTTACTCACCTCCTCAAAGTTTGCAGTGATTGGTTCCCACAATTTACTTAGAAAAAGTGCTACTAATAATGATTTTAATTAAATTCCTTTGCTTTCGAACTACCAGTAAGCTGTCACACATCTTAAATTTCACTCATGGAAGTTTCACTTAAATCCATAGTGAGGATGGTGATGAAATATATCAGCCTCTGCCTGAGAAGTGACTTGGATCTGCTCCATTGTGCATGCTGGAACAACAGGTCCACAGCAGATGTCATATCATTGTCTCTTCACTCAACCCTGGAACATCTGGACTGCAAAAATACATGCTCGTTATTAACTACAGCTACGCATTCAATACCATCATTCCCTCAAAACTAATCAATAAGCTCCAAGATCTTGTCTCAATACCTCCTTGTGCAATTGGATCCTGGATTTCTTCCACGATCCTGGATCTCCTCCATGATCTCCATCAGCACTGGTGCACCACAGAGCTGTGTGCTTAGTCCCCCGCTCTGCTCACTTTACATCTACGACTGTGGCTAAGCACAGCTCCAATGCCATATTCATGTTTGCTGATGACACCACTGTTCTAGGCCGAATCAAAGGTAGTGATGAATCAGCCTATCAGAGGGAGACTGAAAATTTGGCTGAGTAGTGTTGTAGCAACAACCTCTCACTCAATGTCAGCAAGACCAAGGAGCTGATTCTAGATTTCAGGAGAGGGAAACCAGAGGTCCACGAGCCAATCCTCAATGGAGGATCAGAAGTAGAGAGGGTCACCTACTTTAAATTCCTGGGTGTTGGTATCTCAGAGGACCTATCCTGGACCCAGCACATAAGTGCAATTGCGATGAAAGCATGACAGCACCTCTACCTCCTGAGAAGTCTGTGGAGATTTGGCATGACATCTAAAACTTTTACAAATTTCTATAGATCTCTAGTAGAGAGTATATTGACTGGATACTTCACAGCCTGGTGTGGAAACACCAATGTCTTTGATTGGAAAATCCTACAAAAAATAGTAGGTTCGGTCTAGTACATTACAGGTAAAACCGTTCACCACAGCTACGTGAAATCCTGTCATAGGAAAGCAGCATCCATCATCAGGGAACCCCGCCACCCAGGTCATGCCCCCTTCTTGCTGCTGCCATCAGGTAGAATGTACAGGTGCCTCAGGACTCACCACCAGGTTCAAGAATAGTTACTACCACTCAACCATCAGGCTCTTGAATAAAAAGAGATAACTACACTCATTTGCCCCATCATGGAAATGTTCCTACAACTAATGATCATATATTAAGGACTCTTTATCTCATTATCTCCTGTTCTCATTATTTATTGCTATTTATTTATATTTGTAGTTTGTTGCCTTCTGCACTTTGGTTGATCTTGCTTTGATCCTATTATAGTTACCATTCTATAGATTTTCTGTGTATGGCCACAAGAAAATTAATCTTAGGATAGTAAATAGTGATATTTATGTACTTTGAGAATAAAATTTACTTTGGAATGGAATTTGATACAATGTCAAAAACATTGCCTTCTTACTTTACTGGAAATTCCATCCTGTTACAAGAAATAGCTTGGCCACTTTCCAGCTTCATCTTGGTCAAACTCTCACGTTCAATTCAGATTTAAAATGCAACAGCTGTTCCAACATGTTGCAGAATGAACAAGCAGATCCAAAAAAAAATAGATTGTGCTGGAATCCAATTGTATTTTGAGAAAATTTAGTTCATTTTGCAACATTTTAATAAAATAATCCCAAAATAATCAACTAATGTCAATTTGTCTTTCTAATAAACTGAGCTAAAAATCAAAACATCTAAACCTTGAGGAAGAAATTTGAGTGTGGCATATTTTTAATACCTTGTGGTCTAATTGCAAAAACTCAAATGAGATTTCAGTTCTGCCACCAGATGGAAGACCAGATAAAGTTTCTGCACTTTAAATGAGAGGACAAAAGTAATAATGGTTGCAAGATAAAAACGTAGATATTCCTGTCAATGTGGCAAATATGTTCAGCTCCGTGGTAAAAGCAGGAAACATCAGGGGCCTATGAAAGCAAGGGTTAATTTTAGTTTAAGCATGTTCAGTAGAAAATTAACATAATCAGATTAGCTATTCACTATACATGTTACCACACCTTATGAGGGATGTGCTAAAAAGGGAGAGGTGACTTTTTAAGATTGTTTTTGCGGCGAGTAGTTTAGTACACCAAGCAGAGGGTGTTACCTGTGAGCTGTATCTCCATCTTTCTTGGTGAAAATGGTCTGGGGAATATTTAAGGTTAGTCTAGATCTCTGGGAAGTCTGAGGCTGCAACATGCCATCTGGTGGCATCGCTTTAACATCATTTATTTTGAAGTTAACTGAAGTTCCTGTTCCACACAGACAAGTTTCATTTGGGTTTAACTTTCATGGTGCCAAGACATTAAATTTCTGGGTTCTCTGAGTCCTGACTTGTGCCTTCTCGCTTGCCTCACCCCTACTCCATGTTGGATACGGACTGATTAGGGGTTCTGTTCCCTGCACAATATTAATGATCCAGTAACTCGCATTTGCATAGCAGCTTAACTGCAGCTAAATATCACAAGCTGCTTCATAAAAATAGTAGCAAAAGAATGTGGCACTGTGTGCTTTAAAACAATATAGTTTAATTAAATAAATAATTTCCAGGGAGAAATACCAAGATTGTATGTTCAACCATATCAATCACTGCTGGTGGTTAGGAAGAATGAGGCAGGATAAAACATTTTTGCTGTTGTCATTCTGGGTGCAATTATTAATGTTGCTAAGAGCTTTTCTGATAATATGGTGAATGGAAACCTGATTGGAGGATATAGACAATTCGTTCTGGAAGAAAAAGGTTACTATTATGGAAAGATTCAATATACTCAGAGAAATTGGAGAGGAAATGGAGGCTGGAGAATTGATGGTAGTTTGCAAAGATGGAGATCATTCCAAAACATAAGTTCATTAAGGTAGTAGAAGGGAAAGACACTGACTGAAAGCAGAATATTGCTAAGTTTACAGAGAAAGTGTAGTGCAGGCAGACAATAAGGTGGAAGGGACTGTGAAATCAAGAGATCATCTTTATAGTATTAGAGGCTTCTTCAAGATAATACCAACAGGGAAGAAGCTGTTCTTAAGCCTGGGGCTGTGTATTTTCAAGTTTTTTTAAAAGTTCTACATGGTAGAGGGGGAAGTAAGAATGACTCGGGTGGGAGGGGTGTTTGAATATGTTGGCTACTTTACTGAGGCAGCAAAAAGTGCATATTAAATCCTACATATGTATTCTGCCCCAGTTCCTGAAGTCAATGACCAAGTTTGCCTCACTTCCTGAGGTCAATGACCAGATCTTTTGTTTTGCTGACATCAAGGGTGGCTCTCTGTCTCCTTTATGTATCCTATCTCATCATCATTTGAGTTCTGGCCCACTGCAGTGGTGTCATCTGTGAACTTGTGGATGGAGTTAGAGCTTAATCTGGCCAAAAAGTCCTGAGTTTATACAGAGTAAAGTAAGGGGCTAAGGATGCAGCCTTGTGGGATATGAATGTTTGGAGTGACATGGGGAGGTTGAGGGTTGGAATTGCAGGCTTTATGAGAGTGGAACTGGGTTACCAGACAGCAGGAAGAGACTGAAATTGGCCAAAAATTTCTATTAAGGATATTGGATGAGGACTGGTGTTATGGGAAGATACGTGGGGAAGTGCCGACCTTGTGGATGAGTACGTTACTATAAAAAGTACTTATCTCCTGCAGCCAGCTGTTCCTGTCACTACTGAGCTACTTGGGCTTGCCTTGAAAGCAAACATGCATGTATATATATACACACACACACACACACACACGCACACATTCCACTTGACCCTTTTATATAGAGTTTATGTAGAGGGTCATTAGAAGCAATAGTGATTTTCCCTAAAATAACTGATCCCTACTAATAATCAATTTTTAACTATCATTTCCTTTCTTTGGTTTCCATGTCTTTTCCCAATGATGTCCTAGTCAGCTGTCCACCTCCCAACAGCCATTAGTTTCACAAGAAAATAATAGGTACAGGGATAAGCCAGCTTTTCCAATATGTAATATACAACTGTTCTAAGAGATGATCTAAAATGAATATCCTAGTTGATTCACAGCTCCTATCTTCGACCTGTGTCTGGCTCCCAAAATACAGTTCTAAGTGGACAAAAGCGAATAATATAGATTGGCCAAAGTATCTGCTTTGACAGGGTGATTCGAATTGCCCATTTCTGTACTGTACAACACTATGACACTAAAATGGGCATCCAGTTTCGTGAATGATAATGATGTTTCTTTGTCATGTTCACATCTTAGGAATTTTCAGATTTCCCCCAAAATGCCCCTGCTTTGTCCTTCATGTTTCTCTCTCAAAATCATCAGCAGAAAATGTCATGTTGCATGTTTCTCTCAATTTTATCCTGTACTCTGACTCCTTTTTAATATTTATTTATGTCTAAAACAAAATAGTGAGCTAAGCTAAAATAAATGATATGTATGTAACTAAATTTAGAATCTGGCACTCCTGGCTGGCATAGAATGAAAAGTAATCAATTAATCAAAGCTGATGGTGGTAATGATACAGAGTAAATATAGACAAAATAGTATTTAAGAGGAGTTACAATTGAAAGCAAGTAATTAAAGAAAACTATTTTATTTTCCTTCCAGGTGTTATATTCACAGTACTCGTCATTATGTACGTCATCTGGATCGAAACCGTCATTGATATTCAGGAATACATTCAAAAACAGAGAAATCAGCTCTGTTTTGATTTTGATCTGAGCATTCAGTATGGATGGTCTTTCATACTTGCACCCATTGGGATATTCTTCTCCTTGCTGGCAGGCTTGCTGTTCCTCCTTGCGGGTCACGCTATTCAAGTTCATTACGATTAAAAGACAACTTTTTTGCATTAAAAATATAACTCAATGCTTTTAGTACAAAGAGGGTGGCAAATGTTGACATTAGAAATGAAAATTAATTTATCTGTCTCATCAAACAGCATTCTGGTGATTTACCAAAAACTTGTTTTAATTTAAGTTTATTTACCTGTTGATTTAATTTAGAAGTAGTTGCAAAAATGAAGTTGTTGTAAAATTAAAAAAAATAATATCAGATCAACTATTTTGAAGCCTTGCAGTGTTAGTTTGAAAAATAATAATCACTTTCTATATAATAAGGAAAGAGACGGTATTGCTTTGCTTGGTAAGTTATAACTGACAAATGACTGTACAATAAGGAATTCATTTTCTCTTGATTTCTCATAAGGCAAATATTATGAGACAGTTGAATGCAGTACTTGCAATGGTTTAATTTGTTAGAATTATTGGGGGTAACCTTTTGGTTGCTGGTATTACTTCCAATATAAACATGATACCAACAATGGTGTTCATTTCCATATTAAAACAGCACTTCATTGGAGATGATATTTACCAGATATTATAGATTCATGGCAATAGGAGTTCATGTATGAACTAGTCTGTAAGTTCATTTTCAGCCCATACTTTACTCATGGAAAATTCATTTTGCAAATTTTGAGCATTTAGTATTTCCATAAATATTTCTTTTGAGCTGTTGACCACATGTACAAAACAAAACTGGTGCCAGTGGAGTAAACCAGTTGTCAATTCCAACAAGAGGACACGATAGTGAACTTTAATTAAATTGATGGCTAAAGGTAGAATGAATGTAAAATTGTTATGCAAATTCCTGTTTCCAACAAAGAAACATTAATTTCAGATCATATACTGGAGTTATACCAAATAAGGACAGACAAAAATAACTGCATACACTTGTTCAAAATGACTGTAAGGCAGGCTTTCTGTTCCATTTAGTTGACTGGCAACTATCCTCATTGCAAGAACTTACTGTTCTGTAGTCAGAAGCTCTTAGACGGAGCAATGTAAAGATCTTTGTGTTTTAGGAGAATAATGAATTGCGCATGGCTCTGTAATGTGTGTACTTAATGCATGAACCCCACTTACCTTACATACACTGATGGTGCCTTCTACAAAACTATTTCAGCGATTGTAGATAGTGTTGGAGCCTCACTCAGTTGGGCATTTTAGATAATTCATCCTGATTGGCTGAATGATCAACACAAGGAATGTTTCAAATACTCATTATAAGAAATGAGAAAGAGGTATGCCAATAATCTTAGGTCAAATGTCCAGTATCTAATAATCCCTGCTTGCACCACTTTGAAAAATACCTGTTCATTAGTGATGGTGATGTTTGAGAAGATTCCACTTCATACTAATAAGCTTAGAATTCCATTCACTTACCATAAACTATATGTTCCCTCTGAGACTTCCTAGCTCTGTCAGTAGGGTTAATTCAATGTTAAACAATGTGAACTGAAGCATTTTCAAGCATCTCCCATGTTGCTAAGCCTTAAAGGCAGAAATGACAAACATTTGTTTCATTTATGATGAGTTATATTCAAATCATTCATTGATGCAACATATTGAACTTGTTTGTAAAAAAGAATTTGTCCCTATTATGAATTTCTGCAAAATGTCTTAATGTCTACAACATTACAGGTGTCTTAGTGCTCCTGTGGTTTAATTTGCCCCATATTTAACAGTGATGTGATTTAAACAATATTTCTCATCCTTTGAGCTTATATTATTCTTTATGTATTTTTTGATTTGGTCTGGGGCAGGGATGCTAATAATGTGAGTGACAGCCATCACAGTATGTATGATATAGATTTCTGTATGCTGCACAGTTAGAATATTCCATTGGGAGAACAAAAGTATAGTTGCTGACTATTATTATAGTTCACTCTTGCAGACAGTCCAAGCATCACATTTTCATAATGGTTTAAGAGAATATTGAGCTCCCATAACTCACTATTTGGAATGAAGTATAATTTGCTTTTTTTAATTCAAAAATGTCTCCTATGCAAGATTCAAGTGACAAATGCAAACTAGCCATGTTCTTGGCATGGACTTTAAGAATTGCATGCATACTGTAAATCAAATAGCCTGTTCTCATATTGACGTCACAATAATTGGGAATATGTTGCTTCTTTATTGGTATTTTTAGAACTAATCCAAAATCCCCAACATCACTTTTGATCAATGACCATTTATTTTGCTGTTGAAGAATTTAATTTTCTTCTAAGATATTAAGAGTGACAACCAGAACCCTTTCTGGTTGCTTTGCTAGCTTACAGGAGCAAATGATAATATGGCACCATACAGAGGAAGTGTTTTTGCTTGTGAAATAAGTAACCCTGACAAAGCAGACATGAATTCCCTCTGGGGATGATCTGCTCAGCTCTTGTAAATTTGGTAGAGATTGGCAGAAATCTCATCACCACAAATAAATGTGATCTCCACTGATATTCCTGTGATGGACATATCGACCAGGAGAAGTTCCAAGGAAATTCCTTGTTATATTGTTGTAATCATGGAGAAGTTTGAAAATGTTCTGTTATTTCACATAGTATTAGGCAATTGTGTCAACATATACTGCCAGAGAAAAATATCCTGTGTTACGGCTGGTTGACTGGTTATCTGGTAAAATGGGACATTCACACGTTAGACAACATAACTGTTTTCAGTACAATTAATTAAGCTGTTTTTACACAAAGAGTAAGTTTCTTTCTGCAAAGTTACAATACTAGTATCAAAATTTGAAATCAATTTCTCTGGAAGGCAAGTTGGGAAAATTCATATTAAGTGCAATGTGAAAAATAACAATTGTAGTTCTCCCCTGCATCTCAGAAAATATGTCCATAGGTGCTGCCTGGCCAGCTGAGTTCCTTCAGCATTTTGTGTGTGTTGTTTGGATTTCCAGAATCTGCAGATTTTCTCTTGTTTCAGAAAATCTGTCCAGCTGTTTTGATATGATAGGATTTGATATGATATTTTGATATATAGGCTTGGGATAGATCTGTGAATCATTATTAAACAAAACAGGTAGCAATATTATTACATTTTTACAGAAGCATAATTTTCATTTTCCTTATTCAATAAAATTGATGTATGTCTTTACCTGTCATAATCACCAAGAAACTTAGACAAAATATTTAAAGGATATCTTTCCATAATATGCACATTTACCTAACTTATTTGTTTGATTTTTGATGTTTTATTCTCCTTTAAATATTTTTCAACAGGAGTATTAACCAATTATTGTATTGAATTTCTTTGAACTGTTTACATATTATAATGTGTAAGTCAGATTTGTGCCCTGTTGCTGCGTTTGCTTTTCTTTGTTATTTATTAAAAATAATTTGAAGCAATTGTTCCCTTCAACAGCTGGGAATTTATTTCAATAAAATATTTGCAACTGATGTCTTGTTCACACTTTCCCTATTCATTTTTAGAAACAAGTTTCACATGACAATTTATTTACCACAAGAATACCGAAAACGCTAAAACAAAATGCATTACTGAAAAGTTCAGTATTTTAGCGATTACTTCAGTTTCACTTCCAATAGTAAGAGCTAAAGGACACAGCTTCAGAATAGGAAGCACGTTCCTTTCAATAAGAAATGAGAAATGCTTTAGTCTGCCAGTGGTGAATCTGTGGAAGCCAAGGGTATATTTAAAGCTTTGATGTTCTTACTAATCAAGAACCTATGAAGCTCCACTGTAAATATACCCTTGGCTCCATCACTTAATCATAGATAATTTCTTTACTCTCTCACACCCAAGGCTGAAGAATGGGTTTAAGAGAGAAAATAAATTATCTATGATCAAGTGCCGGAGCAGATTCAATGGGCAAAATGGCTTAATTCTGTTCCATCGTCTTCTGGTCTAGTTTCCCGTTCTCATGTAAAGGAAGTCTATAAATCAGCAAATCTTTTTCTTGCTTACATAAACCAAAGATGAGGAAAAGGATGTTTGACATATAATTGTATAATGACTTAGTTACTAGACCAATACGCAAAATTCTCTACAAGCATATGAATTTGAAACCCACTATAACTGGGGGGGGGGGGGACTTACATAAATTTGCAATTTTGTAGCCAATAGCTATGATCTCAGTAACTGTTTTAATTGCCTGGCTGGCTCAAAATGTCCTTTGGAAAAGAATATTTGCCATCCTTACCTGATCTAGCCCATGTGTTCTTCTAGGTCCACTAAAATGGTTGGCTCTCAATTAAAAACATTTAGTTTAGGAAAAAAAATATTTAAAAATTAATTAAATGTCCTGTCTGCTGCATCATTGTGTGCTAACAAAACTACAAGGCACCAGACTGCAAGACCCCACAGAGGATAGTAAAAACCTCTGAGAGGATCACCAGGTCTCCCTTCCCCTCCTATTTGTAACATTTACAGGGAATGTTATAGATGAAGCACCCAAAGCATTGTTGAGGATCCCTGCCATCCCTCCCACAATCATGTTGACCCACCACTGTTAGGAAGGAGCTACAGAAGCATCAGGACTGGGGCTGACAGATTGGGTAACAGCTTCTTCCTTCAGGCTGTGAAACTAAAGAATCAGAATCAGATTTAATATCACTGGCATAAGTTGTGAAATTAGTTGTCTTTGTGGCAGCAGTACAATGCAGTACATAATAATGGAGAAAAAATGGTGAATTACAGTAAGTATAGATATCTATATATTTATAGATGTTCTGGTCACTGAATTATAGGAAAGATGTCAAAAAAATTGAGAAAATACAGAGAAGATTTACTAGAATGTTACCTGGGTTTCATCTCCTAAGTTACAGAGAAAGGTTGAACAAGTTGGGTCTTTATTCTTTGGAGCGTAGAAGGTTGAGGGGGCACTTGATAAAGGTATTTAAAATTATGAGGGGGATAGATAGAGTTGACGTGGATTGGCCTTTTCCATTGAGAGTGGGGGAGATTCAAACAAGAGGACGTGATTTGAGAGTTAAAGGGCAAAAGTTGAGGGGTAACATGAGGGGGAACTTCTTTACTCAGAGAGTGGTAGCTGTGTGGAACGAGCTTCCAGCAGAAGTGGTAGAGGCAGGTTCGCTGTTGTTATTTAAAGTTAAATTGGACAGCTATATGGACAGGAAGGGAATGGAGGGTTATGGGCTGAGTGCAGGTCAGTGGGACTAGGTGAGAGTAAGAGTTCGGCACGGACTAGAAGGGCCGAGATGGCCTGTTTCCGTGCTGTAATTGTTATATGGTTATATTCAATAGTTAAGTAGTGCAAAAATCAAAATTTAAGTAGTGAGGTAGTGTTCATGGGTTCAATGTTCATTCAAATATCAGATGGCAGAGCAGAAGAAGCTGTCGCTGAGTGTGTGCCTTCAGGCTTCTGTACCTTGCCACCACTGAGGTCTCGTCACTAGGACAGTGAGCTGTTTCCTGCTTAGTGTTCTGCTTACTATTTATCTGTGCTGTGCACTACCTGCATTTTAAATTATATTTTACTAACTAATTCGTGGTAATATTTTGTTTTTATGTTCTGTGTGTGATATATGTTTCGTGGGTATGGCATGTTCCGGAGGATTTTTGTTTCATTTGTTTGTGTACATGTACAGTCAGATGGCAATAATCTTGAATTTGAAGTGGCTATGAGTACAAACCTTATCCCAGAGACCTGTGCACAAAATCCAGTGCAGTACTGAGCGAGTAGTACACTCTTGGAGATGCCAGATTTCTGTGCACCAGGGGGCACTATTTCAGTGGTTTCAGGCAGTCTTTGGTTAATGTGTGTTCTTGGGTCTAAAGTGGTTACCGGATTTCCTGCAATATCTCAGCCCTAGGTCTCAACGAGTGCCTGATAGGCTTCCAATTTTTCCAAGACATCCTGAGGAGAAATGCCAACTAAAAGCAAATCTTTTATCCAATGTCAATATCCTATGACAAAAAACAGGTTACAATTCAATGTGGGTTTTGATTGTGATTGTGATTTTACAGCCTGAAGTGTTTTTGAACAGTGGTTGTGATTTTATAGCCTGAGTAAATGTCAATTAATAATGGGGAAATATTCAATTACTCCAGGTAGCTCTATTTCTTTCAAAACACAGAAGTTTAATCCCTTTGCTTCTGTTCCTTCCTTAAATATATTGTGCAGATTTAGGAGTCAAAGTGCAATGTTGGGTAAATGGGAATGCAGAGTTGAGGTTACAATCAAGTCAGCCATGATTTTATTAAGACACACCTTAGGGACACACAACTTATCCCTGCTCCTGATTTGTACGTTCCTAAGAACGGTTTCTGTTACAGCTCCTTATAATCTCGTCCTGTCGTACTTAATTAATTATTTTCACAATTCCACGATCTAAAGGGCCAAGTTGTGAAGCTTTGGATTCTTGTGGCTGGATTTCTTCCATAGGTTGAAACCTTATCAACGGAAACCATAATAACCTAAAAATTCAAATTCTTCAGTGTTGAACCTTTATTCTAAACACTTTCATTGTTTTGGGATACAAGCCAGGTTTATATAATCTTTCCATATCAAATAGTAATTTAAACCCTGTGACTATTTTGCTGAATCTCTCTGTCCTTACATCTGAAATTCTTCTGACCTGGCTAAGACCTCTAATACAGTATACTGTATTGAAATGCATCCTTTATCTTTAGATGTTGTGGAGCCACCAGGTTTTGGTTATATACTGGTGCAGTAGTGGTAGCTTTGTGAGTGCCTTCCTTTACAATGTGTGATGTTATAGGATTCTTCATCCTGATTGTTTGAAGAAACAAAATAGAAGTTATTGATAATGTGCACATCATTCTCCGTAACTTCTGTCATTTCCGAAAAGATCCTATCTCTAAACAAATCTTTCCCTCCCCTTGATCTCTCTGCTTTCTGTAGGGATTGCTCTATTTATGGCTCCCTTGTCCATTTATCCCTCTCCACTGATCTCCTTCCTGCACTTATCCCTGCAAATGATCACAGTGAATGGCGGTGCTGGCTCAAAGGGCCGAATGGCCTACTCCTGCACCTATTGTCTATTGTCTAAATGTGACAAGCACTACACCTGCCCCTACACCTCTTCTTTCACCACTATTCAGGGCTCCAAAAAGTCCTTCTAGGTGAGGCAACACTTCACCTGCAAGTCTGTCAATGCCATCTACTGTACTGGGTGTTTCTGGTGCAATCTCCTCTACAACAGTGTGACACGATGCAGACTGTAGGTTGTCTAGGACCTTTGCTCTATCCACCACAAAAGGCAGGATCTCCCATTGGCTACCCATCTTAACTTGACTTCCCATTCCCATCCTGATATGTCTCTCCATAGCCTCCTCTATTGTTATGATGCCAAACTCAGGATGGAAGAGCAACACCTCCTATTCCTATACCTCCAAACTGATGGCATGATCATAGATTTCTCTAACTTATGGTAACTTCTTTCCTCTCCATCCTTCTCTCTTTTTCCATTCTCCAATCTGGTTACCCTCTCACCCCTTCTCTTTTTCTCAGATTCCCATCACCTCCCCCAGTTCCCTCCTCCTCCCCTTTCTTCCATGGTCTACTGTCCTCTCCTATCAGATTCCTTCTTCTTCAGTTCTTCACCTCTTCCACCTATCACCTCCCAGATTCCTACTTTATCCCCTCTCCCACAGGTACACATCTTCCCCCCACACCTGGTCTCATCCATCATCTGGCAGTTTGTATTGCTTTCCCTCCGCTAACTTCTTATTCTGCCCTCCTTTCCTTTTCTCAATCCTGATGAAGGATCTCAACCTGAAATATTAACATTTATCCGCCTCCATAGGTCCTGCCTGATTTGCTGTCCCCCTAGCAATTTGTGTGTGTTGCTCAAGATTTCCAGCAACTGCACAAACTCTTTCATTTATTGACAACGTGTTCTGAATTTGCTTTCAGTTAGTCCCAACATTCCCACTCAAGGGTACTGAACTATTGTGAATCATTCGGTGAAAATAAGCAGGGGTGAAAGTGAATTTGTATTTATATTTTCATATCCCTGAGAAGCATTCTCTGACACCTAAGGTTTGCAACATGATACCAAGTGAGTTGCCTTGCTAGGATTGCTTCTGGTAATTGCGTTTGTAACTTGGAAGTGAAGGATGCAATTCAGTGAACATAACTTTTTCTATTGAAATAAAACTGCAAATAGCCTAGAGGTCTTCAGCCATTTAATAAGTGCTCAAGAGTGCTGCTACATGTGTGACGTTGGCATGCTTGACCCGAGATTAAAATGCTATTCGGTACAGTATGTCTACTTAAGGAGGACTGGTAGCCTGTAGGGCAAATATCTGTTGTCCTTTCCTGCAACAACAATACAGTATTTGCTCCCCTTACCACTGGTACTCTGTGAATGCGCTCAGAGTTGCTACCTAGCTTATTAGTTCAGGCTGCTACTGTACTACTCATGGCAAAAGCATCCACCTGGGATTACATCGTCTTTATTCATTTAAACAGATGTACATATTTATTGTGATTACAAAGTCACTTATGTAAAGTATATAAAGAAAATTGAGGCAGAAATTCAACCGGCTTTATTTTTGTGATGGATAGTGCAGCTTTCCTACACAGCTTTTGACAGAGCTGTTAAACAATTTGCCTCTCCCCAGTGATCTGACTTTCTATAAAAATCATAATTTATTTGGTCCTTTCCTAAACATAATTATTTTCTCTTTATTAAAAATTAAGTGTTAAAACTGCTCCAAGAAGTAATTAGCAAATCATCTTATCAAAATAATTGTAGTCTATTGTATCAACACTTGGATTTGGGTGCAGGAATAGGGAATCAAGCTGCAAAAATGTATATTTTGGAGCCATTTTCACCTCACCGTCTTCCACATTTAATTACACATTTTGAGTATTTTGAATGTAACCTCTTGGGAAAGATAGGCTCTACAATACATTTATTTTAAATAATTTGTTATTAAGACAGGTTGATAAATAATTTTATTAAAAACAAATTTACTACTAAGTTGCAAGTAATCCAGGAATGCTTGCTTTAGACAGCAATTACCAATTTTTTTTCTGCTAAAATATTTGGGCTTCATGGGGGAATGGGCATAGTTTAGACACAGGAAGAGGGAGTTAACTTGCAGGATCATCATCCACTTTGAACTCACTGACCTTTATGCTTAGCTGATGTATTTTAAACTCCTTGTTTGCAAGCCTCTCACAACAGGTGGCTTTCCCATTAGCTCATGCTAATTGCTCAACTGTTAGACTGTCCTTCATATCTGGCGTCCGTCTACGGACATTTTGAAAATTATTGTTGAAGCCAGTGCAAAACCTCAGAAGCAGTCAAAGGGCTGAATCAACCACATGGACTTTCAGTACTACGTACTATTTTATCTACTGCTGTGAAAGGGTTTACTTACAAGGCAATACACACAAAATGCTGGCAGAGCTCAGCAGACCATGCAACATCTATGGAAAAGAGTAAACAGTTGACATTTTGGGCCGAGACCCTTCATCATGACCCTTCTGCAATTTCACCTGCTTCAACAACTTTATCTGGCAGCCTTTTCCATATACCAATCACCATCTGTGTGAAAAACTTTCCTCTCAAATCCTCTTTTATTTTTTCCCCTTCTATAATAAACCTGAGCCCTCTAGTTTTATACTACCCTACCCTGGGAAAAGACTGTGATAATCCATCTTTGCCATGCCCCCTCATGATCTTATAAGCCTTTGTATGGTCACCCCTCAGCCTCCTTCAGGTCAGAGTAAATAGTCCTAGACTAAATGGTCCCTCTGCCTAACTCAAATCAGGACAACGTTGTTGTCAAGCTTTCCTGCATGCTGTCAATCTTAAACATATCCTTTCTATAGCATGATGGCCATGAAAGCAAACTACTCTGTAATGATGTTGTGGCCATTATAGAAACTTCATTGAGGGAGAAACAGGAATGGGTCCCTTAATGTTCAGGATTTTGTTGTTTTAGAAAAGATAGATAAAAGAAGAGGTGGGTTGTGAGTTGTACTTTTAATCAGGTACAATATCACAGCTGACTCAGGAGGACATAATAGAGGGCTTGCTCACTGAATCTATATTGGTAGAACTTAATCATTCTGATAAGATTGTACTACAGACACCACAATGGACACCAAGATATTAGGGAACCGATATGCAGGCAGATTAAGGAAAGGTGTAAAAACAATAGGTCTGTTGGTGTGGGGGACTTCAACCTCCCTAACATAAACTGGAACCTTCTCAGTGCAAAAGGTTGAGATGGGGCTGAAATTTGTTAGGTGCATCCAGGAGGGTTTCTTAAATCAAAATGTAGATAGTCCAACAAGAGGAGGGGCTGTACTGGACCTACTGTTGGGTAATGAGCTTGAAAAGGTACCCACATTTCACTGGGTTAGTGGTTAGGGAACTGTAACCACAAATCTTTAAGATGCAAGGAAGTTACAGATGAGGTTAAGTATGGATCTTGAATCAGAGTATTACGTGAGAACAGGCAGAACCTAGAGAGAGTTAATTTGGAACAGTTGTTTTTTGACAAGTCCACATCTGACAAGTGGAGGGTGTTTTAAGACAAACTGTACAGAGTACAGGATAGGCATGTTCCAATAAGAAGGAAGGACAAATATGGCAATGTAAGAGGACCTTGGATGTTGAGAGAAGTAATGAATTTTGTCAAGAAGAAAAGGGTTAAGTATGTAAAGATTCGGAAGCTAGAAATAAACAGAGCCACTGAGGATTAAAAAGAAGCCAGAAGAGAACTCCAGAAGGGAATTAGGAAAGTCAGGAAAGGTCATGAAAAATCCTTGGCAAGTAAGATTAAAGAGAACTCCAGAGTATTCTACACATCATACATCAAGAGCAAGAGGATAACTAGAGAGAGGGTAGGACCACACAAGGAAAAAAGGCTGGAGGACATTTGCTTGGATGTGGCAGACGTGGGTGAGGCCCTTACTGAGATTTTCACATCAGTATTTACCAAGGAGAAGGATGTGGGGATAGGGAGAAAAGTACTAAGCATATTAATATGCTTGGGCATTTTGAGGTAAAGGAGAAGGTAGTGTTGGGTCTCTTAAAGAGCATTAAGATGGATAAATTGCCAGGGCCTGATGGGTTCTGGAGAGAGGCAAGAAAGGAGATTGCTGGGGCTTTCAGCAATATCTTTGTGTCCTCTTGAAGCCACGGGAGAGATCCAAGAGGGTTGGCCTTATTCAAGGGAACCAGGGATAATCTTGGAAACTATAGACTGGTGAGTCTCACATCAGTGGTAGGGAAGTTACTGGAGTGACTTCTTAGGGTAGGATTTATGAACGTTTGGAAAACCATGGCCTAATTAGGAAGAGCCACGCATTACTTGTGCGTGGCAAGTTACATCTTATCAACTTGATTAAGTTTTCTGACGAGGTGACAAGGGTGATTGGTGAACCTAGAGCTTTGGATGTTATCCACATGGATTTTAGTTTGGTGTGTTTGACTGGGATCTGTACTGAGATCTCTGCTATTTGTGATGTATATAAATGACCTGGATGAAAATGTAAATGTGTGAGTTAGTAAGTTTGTAGATGATACTGTAGGTTTTCATAAATAAAATGGGAGGGGCATTTTAAGTTTAAAGGAAATTATAATAACTTCTTTATTGTCCTCCAAGTACAGAACCTAAAGCGTGGTAAAGAACTTCATGTCATTATGTCATTATGTTAGACCAGCCTCTTAAAGGGAAACCTCACCTAATACATTACTCTACACAGCCTTCCCCCAGTGGTGCCCGAACACGATGGCTAATTTTTGTCTGCTGTCACTCAGCACAGTCTGCAGTCCAATCATAGAACATATAGAACATAGAGCATAGAACATAGAATAGTACAGCACAGTACAGGCCCTCCGGCCCACAATGTTGTGCCGACCCTCAAACCCTGCCTCCCATATAACCCCCCACCTTAAATTCCTCAATATACCTGTCTAGTAGTCTCTTAAATTAAGAGATTTAAGATTTAATCATACTCGTCATTTCTAAGGCTGTGCCATACAAACTTTAGTGCAACCAGTCTCTGTGAGGACTCCTGGCCAGGAGGCGAGAGGCCATGAATGGAGTTAAAAGCAGCGGGCCTCCAGTTTGCGGGCACTATGGGGCAAGGGCGACTGGTTGAGATATCGCTCAGGAGTGAAACACCAGCTTCCCTGAACTCAATGTCAGCCATCCACAGGCCTGTGTCTGCTGTTTGGTAAACCTGAACCTCTGGGCCAGTAGCTTGGTAGGCTGTAATGCTGTCATAGTCAACTCTTAATGTGTGGCCTCAGCTGCTGGCCATGGCAGGCAATCAGCCATGGAATTATTTTTCCCATTGATGTGTTGTATATCAGCTGTTTACTCTGATACATTGGCCAGGTGGCATTGCTGCTATGCAGATCAAGGGTCTGATATTTTGGCCATCGCATGTACAAGTGGTTTGTGTTTAATGAATGCTGTAAAATGGCAGCCCTCTAGAAGAAAATGAAAATATCGGGCAGCCAGGTAGAGACCGAGAAGCTCACGGTTAAATATGCCATCACTCCTTTCAGGGGGACGGAGCTGCTGGCTGAAGAAGGTGAGTGCCTCCACGTGTGTCTGATGAACTGCTCATGCACAGTACCCACAGCATGGTCTGAAGTGTCAGTAGTAATAGCTATGGGTGTCTGGGGAGTGGGTGCACAAGTAGGGCCGCATTGGAAAAAAACTCATTTGGAGTCATCAAAAACTCTGGACATGTCCACTGAGCAGTCAAGCATGCAAATAGGGGAATCGCCTTTAAGGGCACTACACAGGGGGAGCGTAAGTTCAGCAGCCAGTGGAATGGAGCAATGATAGAAATTTGTCATACCTAAAAGCTGAGTAGACTTTCATAGTGCATGGTGGTGGAAAATCCAAAGTAGCGGAAACTTTTGATGGGAGGGGTTTCACAGCTTCTGCTGAGATGTGATGGCTGAGAAAGTCAATGGTTGACAAACAAAACCGGCATTTGGAAGGATTAATAATCAACCTGTGTTGGCTTAAGTGCTCAAAAAGTGTGCGGAGATGAGAAATATGTTCGTATTTGGATGCACTCGTGACAAGCATGTCATCCAGGTAAACAGAAAGGAAATTGAAATCTTTTAATACAGAGCCCATCAGCCATTGGAAAGTCTGTGCTGCATTTTTCAAGCCAAATGGCATGCACAGAAACTCAAAGAAGCCGAACAGGGTTATCACAGCCGTTTTAGTAATGTCTCCAATCACACAGGCACCTGTTGTTCGCCCCTAGCTGAGTTAACTGTAGAAAAAAATTAACTTTATGGCTAAACATGCCAAGAAGTCTTAGATGTGTAGGACAGATTAATGATTGGGGTGGTGAACTTGTGAAGGCATCGGTAATTGCTACATGGGCGGCAACCACCATTGGACTTGGGGGGGAGCAAAGTCCAAGGGGTATTCAACCTGCATACAATGCCAAGCTTTTCCATGTTGGCAAACTCAGCCTTCGTGGTTACCAGCTTTTCTGGGTCCAGTCTATACCGGTGGGCATGGACCAGTGGGCCAGTTGTGGAAATGTGGCGCACGACCTCATGTTTTGTGAGTGTAGTTGAGAATGTGGGCTTGCTGAGGATTGGGAATTCACCAGCTGTTGACAAGCAGTGGTGCATGTGCTTGACAGAGTCGTTGTGGGGAACTTACTGGGGGAGCAGGGTAATGACACAAAGTCCTTGACATTCTCAAGCCAGTATTTCTTAAGAACAAGTATCTGTCCCTCGGTACACAGGAAATCTGCACTGAGCAGAGGTCTGGCCAATTTAGCCAGGATGAAGTCCCGTCTGTAACATTGCATACTGAAGCAGAGTGTCACCTGTCGTGTCCTGCAAGTCTGGATCCTGCTGCCACTGGCGCCCTCTAGCGAGGTTTTGTCACTCTTTGCCTTCTGATCAATAGGCAATACTGGCAGCACACTCATTTGAGCACTTGTGTCACATAAGATGCATCTAGCTGAAAGGGTGTCCATTATGAACAGTAGGCAAGCCACGCAGCTGGAACCCATGGTGGTCACAGACCTCTGATGTCCGAATGCACTGGCACTGTCAAATCTGCAAGATGGTTTGTACTTCCTGATGTTCATACCAAGTTGAGCATGGTAAAAGCACAGACTTGGCATTGTCCATTTCGCAGCCACAGGCATGCATGTGCTGTAGGCCCTGCTGACCACGTTTATTGAGGTAAGGGGAAAGGAGGAGGAATTATGCCACTCTGCCTGGCTGAGTGTAGACTATGAGCCATTTTAGCAAGCTTGCTATAGTCATTCACGGATTCATTAATGAGGGCTATGCAAACTTGTTCAGACATTGGCTGTATAAAGAGTTCTTTAAAAATAAAACATTAATGGTGATTTCCTGGAAGAGACAGCATGTGGTCCATTAGTTGTAGACCTGATATCACTTAAGCTGGGCAAGGGAAACTGTTTGGTTTAAGAGAAACCATAACATCCCCTTTATTGTCAACCAAACGCAAACATAAAGCATGGTGAAAAACCCAACGTCATTGCGTCATCACGTCAGACCAGGCTGTTAAAGTCAACCTCAACTCTGTGTTGGAGGTTGTGCATTATGCATGTTTCCACCCATTATATTACCCTACAATACAAAGATTGGCGGTGTTGTGGATAGTGTAGAAGACTGACGAAAAATACAGTGGGATATAGATCAGTTGCAGATATGGACAGAGAAATGGCAGTTGGAGTTTAACCTGGCCAAATGTGAAGTGTTGCGTCTTGGTAGGTCAAATGTAAAGAGATTAAGGACAAGACCTTAACAATGTTGATGAGCAGAGGGAACTTTGGGTCCAAGTTCGTAGCTCCCTGAAACTGACTACGCAGGTTGATAGCAACATACACAAAATGTTGGTGGAATGCAGCAGGCCAGGCAGCATGTATAGGAAGAAGTACAGTCGACGTTTTGGGCCGAGACTCTTCGTCAGGACTAACTGAAAGAGGTGATAGTAAGAGATTTGAAAGTGGGAGGGGGAGGGGAAGATCCGAAATTATATGAAAAGACAGGAGGGGGAGGGAAGAAGCTAAGAGCTGGAAAGTTGATTGGCAAAAGGGATACAGTTGGAGAAGGGGGAGGATCATGGGATAGGAGGCCTAGGGAGAAAGAAAGGGGGAGGGGAACCCAGGGGAAGATGGAGAGCAGGCAAGGAGTGATTGTGAGAGGGACAGAGAGAGGGGAAAAAAAAAGCTGGGGAAATAAAAATAAGGGGAGGAGGGGCAATAACGGAAGTTAGAGAAATCAATGTTCATGCCATCAGGTTGGAGGCCACCCAGAGGGAATATAAGGTGTTATTCCTCCAACCTGAGTGTGGCTTCATCTTGACAGTAGAGGAGGCCATGGATTGACATGTCAGAATGGGAGTGGGACGTGGAATTAAAATGTGTGGCCACTGGGAGATCCTGCTTTCTCTGGTGGACAGAGCGTAGGTGTTCAGCGAAACACAGGTTGATAGAGTGGTTAAGAAGGCATAAGACATGTTTGCCTTTATTAGTCAGTCAAGGAATTGAGTTCAAAAGTCAACAAGCTATGTTTCAGCTTTATAAAACTCATAAAGCTGCATCTGGAGTATTGCACACAATTCTGGTCACCCCATTATAGGAAGGATGTCAAGGCTTTAGAGGGGGTATAGAGGAAGTTTACCAGGATGCTGTCTGGATTAGAGGGCATGTGTTATAATGAGAGTTTGGATAATCTTGGGTTCTTTTCTTTGGAGCAGAGGAGGCTGAGGGGAGATCTGATAGAAGTTTATAAGATTACATATGCATGTATTTATTTATTTATTGACATACAGTGCGGAGTAAGCTCTTTCGGCCCTTCGAGCCATGCCACCCCCGAGTAACCCCTGAATTAATATACATTGATTAATCAACCTGCCAACCAATATGTCTTTGGACCATTGGAGGAAAGCAGAGCCCACGCGGTCACGGGGAGACCGTACAAACTCCTTATAGGCAGTGGCGGGAACTGAACCCAGTTTGCCTGGACTGTAAAGCGTCGTGCTACCCACTATGCCACCATGCTACCCCACTGTTTTATGAGAGGCAAAGCCAGAGAACAGTCTTTTTTGCAGGGTTGAAAGGTCTGACACCAGACAGCGTGCACATCGAGTGAGAGGTGGTAAGTTCAAAGGGGTGTTTTTTACACTGAGAGTTGTGGGTGCCTGGAGCGTGCTACGCGGAGTGATGGCAGAGCTAGATACATTAGGGACTTCTAAGCGATGTTCAGATAGGCACATGGACGTGAGGGGAATGGAAGGATACGGACATTGTGTAGGCAGCAGGGATTAGTTCAGTTTGCCATTTGATAACTAATTTAATTGGTTCAGTGCAACTTTGTAGGCTGAAGGGTCTGTTCCTGTCCTCCACTGTTGTATGTTCTATCTGGTCTCACTGACATCTGAATGTGCTGTAATATGACATCCAAATTCTTTCATTCAATGATTCATTAAAATGAGTGCAAGTATACTATGTGCCAATTTACCATCCTGTTTCCATGTATTGCCACTTTCAGGGAACTCTGTACTTACATCCCCTGATTTGCTCTGTTCTGTGGTACTCCCAGGGCCCTGTTATTCCCTGTCTGCATACTGCTCTGGTTTAACTTCCCAAAATATGCTATTTTGCATTTGCCTGAGTTAAATTCCCTCTTCCGTTATTTTTCCTGTTTTCTCGGTTGATCTGTTACAATCCTCGCTGTGTACCACACAAACAATTCTGGGGTCATGCCACCTCCATTCTCACTCAAATGGTAAATATGACTGACAAACAACAGGTGACCCAGCACAGTCTCCTGCAGTATTCTGCTATTCGCAGGTCTGCAATCTGAAAAACAATCCTCCACTGGCTCCCTTCCACTGCTTTGATCAAGCATATTTTGTATCCAATTGGCTAGCTTGCCCTGAATCTCATATGATCTAACTTTCTGGACCAGCCTAACATGTAGGACCTTGGCCTCATTACCTCCTTGTGCAACTGGATCCCCGATTTCCTCACTTGCAGACCCCAGTCAGTTCAGATTGTCAACAACATCTCCTCTACGGTCACCATCAGCACGGGTGCACCACAAAGCTGTGTGCTTAACTAATCTCTTCCCATTTTATACTTATTACTGTGAGGCTAAGTACAACTCCAATGCCATATTTAAGAATACTGGCGACACCACTGCTGTTAACGGAATCAAAGGTGGACACAAATCAGCAGATAGGAGAAAGATTGGAAATCTATCTGAATGGTGCCACAACACCAACCTCTCACTCAACATCAGCAAAAGCAAAGAGCTGATTATTGACTACAGCAGGAGGGTATCAGAGGTCCATGAGCCAGTCCTCATCTGGGGATCAGAGATGGAAAGTGTCAGTAGCTTTAAATTCCTCGGCATTATCATTTAAGAGGATTTGTCCAGGGTCCAACGTGTAAGTGCCATTACAAAGGATGCACAGCAGCGCCTTCACTTTCTTACAAGTATGCAGAGATTCGGCATATCATTTAAAATTTTAACAAATTTGTGAAAATGCATGGTGCAGAGTGTACTGACTGGTTGCATCGCAACCTGGAATGGAAACGCTGATGTCCTTGAATAGAAAAGTCTATTAAAAGTAGTGGATACATTCCAGTCCATCACAGAAAAAGCCTTCTTCTGGCTATATACACAGCTTGTTTGCAAAGCTGCTCTATACACAGTAACACACATCAAAGTTGCTGGTGAACGCAGCAGGCCAGGCAGCATCTGTAGGAAGAGGTGCAGTCGACGTTTCAGGCCGAGACCCTTCGTCAGAACTAACTCAAGGAAGAGTGAGTAAGGGATATGAAAGTTGGAGGGGGAGGGGGAGATCCAAAATGATAGGAGAAGACAGGAGGGGGAGGGATGGAGCCAAGAGCTGGACAGGTGATTAGCAAAAGGGGATACGAGAGGATCATGGGACAGGAGATCCGGGAAGAAAGACAAGGGGGGGGGACCCACAGGATGGGCAAGAGATATATTCAGAGGGACAGAGGGAGAAAAAGGAGAGTGAGAGAAAGAATGTGTGCATAAAAATAAGTAACAGATGGGGTATGATGGGGAGGTGGGGCCTAGCGGAAGTTAGAGAAGTCGATGTTCATGCCATCAGGTTGGAGGCTACCCAGACGGAATATAAGGTGTTGTTCCTCTAACCTGAGTGTGGCTTCATCTTTACGGTAGAGGAGACCGTGGATAGACATGTCAGAATGGGAATGGGATGTGGAATTAAAATGTGTGGCCACTGGGAGATCCTGCTTTCTCTGGCGGACAGAGCGTAGATGTTCAGCAAAGCGGTCTCCCAGTCTGCGTCGGGTCTCGCCAATATATAAAAGGCCACATCGGGAGCACCGGACGCAGTATATCACCCCAGTCGACTCACAGGTGAAGTGTTGCCTCACCTGGAAGGACTGTTTGGGGCCCTGAATGGTGGTAAGGGAGGAAGTGTAAGGGCATGTGTAGCACTTGTTCCGCTTACATGGATAAGTGCCAGGAGGGAGATCAGTGGGGAGGGATGGGGGGGACGAATGGACAAGGGAGTTGTGTAGGGAGCGATCCCTGCGGAATGCAGAGAGAGGGGGGGAGGGAAAGATGTGCTTAGTGGTGGGATCCCGTTGGAGGTGGCGGAAGTTACGGAGAATAATATGTTGGACCCGGAGGCTGGTGGGGTGGTAGGTGAGGACCAGAGGAACCCTATTCCTAGTGGGGTGGCGGGAGGATGGAGTGAGAGCAGAAGTACGTGAAATGGGGGAGATGTGTTTAAGAGCAGAGTTGATAGTGGAGGAAGGGAAGCCCCTTTCTTTTAAAAAGGAAGACATCTCCCTCGTCCTAGAATGAAAAGCCTCATCCTGAGAGCAGATGCGACGGAGACGGAGGAATTGCGAGAAGGGGATGGCGTTTTTGCAAGAGACAGGGTGAGAAGAGGAATAGTCCAGATAGCTGTGAGAGTCAGTAGGCTTATAGTAGACATCAGTGGATAAGCTGTCTCCAGAGACAGAGACAGAAAGATCTAGAAAGGGGAGGGAAGTGTCGGAAATGGACCAGGTAAACTTGAGGGCAGGGTGAAAGTTGGAGGCAAAGTTAATAAAGTCAACGAGTTCTGCATGTGTGCAGGAAGCAGCACCAATGCAGTCGTCGATGTAGAGAAGGAAAAGTGGGGGACAGATACCAGAATAGGCACGGAACATAGATTGTTCCACAAACCCAACAAAAAGGCAGGCATAGCTTGGACCCATACGGATGCCCATAGCTACACCTTTAGTTTGGAGGAAGTGGGAGGAGCCAAAGGAGAAATTATTAAGAGTAAGGACTAATTCCGCTAGACGGAGCAGAGTGGTGGTAGAGGGGAACTGATTAGGTCTGGAATCCAAAAAGAAGCATAGAGCTTTGAGACCTTCCTGATGGGGGATGGAAGTATATAAGGACTGGACATCCATGGTGAAAATAAAGCGGTGAGGGCCAGGGAACTTAAAATCATCGAAAAGTTTAAGAGCGTGAGAAGTGTCACGAACATAGGTCGGAAGGGATTGAACAAGGGGTGATAAAACAGTGTCGAGGCAGAAATGAGTTCGGTGGGGCAGGAGCAAGCTGAGACAATAGGTCGGCCAGGACAGGCAGGTTTGTGGATCTTGGGTAGGAGGTAGAAACGGGAAGTGTCGGGTGTGGGAACTATAAGGTTGGTAGCAGTGGATGGGTGATCCCCTGAGCGGATAAAGTCGGTGATGGTGTGGGAGACAATGGCCTGATGCTCCTTAGTGGGGTCACGATCGAGGGGTAAATAAGAGGAGGTATCCGCGAGTTGTCGCTGTGCCTCGGCAAGGTAGAGGTCAGTACGCCAGACTACAATAGCACCCCCCTTATCGGCGGGTTTAATAATAAGGTTAGGATTAGTGCGGAGGGAGTGGAGAGCAGAGCGTTCAGAAGGAGTGAGGTTGGAATGGGGACAAGGTGCGGTGAAGTCGAGATGGTTGATGTCCCGTCGGCAATTAGCAATAAAGAGATCCAGAGCAGGCAGAAGACCAGAGCGGGGTGTCCATGAAGAAGAGGAGGGTTGAAGACGGGAGAAGGGGTCATCGGTGGGGGTGGAAGAGTCCTTGCTGAAGAAGTAGGCTTGGAGACGGAGATGGTGGAAGAAAAGTTCCACATCGTGGCGAACACGGAACTCGCTGAGGTGTGGGCGGAGGGGGACAAACGTGAGGCCCTTACTGAGAACAGAGCGTTCTGCCTCCGACAGTTGAAGGTCAGAGGGGATGGTAAAGACCCGGCACGGATGAGAGCTGGGATCAGAGGGGGGAGGGGAGAGGCTGGGGGTGTAAATGGAGAGGGGAGGGTTGGGGTGAGAGGAAGATGGCGCCTCCGAGGGCCCAGGAGTTGACGGTGGGATCTGAGGAAGACGGGGCTGCGGAGTGGTGGTGGGGGCAGGGGAGACAGGAGTCACAACAGCAGCACATAAAGACCCGGCCCGGAGTTCAAGGCTGGCGTACACAGTACTTTGTTTTAACTTCAATCTGATTACTGCTTGTCATTTAGATTTTAATAAACAAAGTTAATCGGAAGTTTACTTACAACTGACTGATCTTGACAAGTGGCAGTTGCTGTGTTTAGAAAGTAAGCTTGACAAAATACGAGAACCCCTGGTCCAGAAGCAAATATCCATCACTCTGGCTCCTGAACCAGAGTGGATAGTTCACTTACCCCAACACTGAACTGATTCCACAACCTATGACTCACTTTCAAGGAACCTACAACTCATGTTCTCAATATCTATCTATCCATCTATTTAATTTATTTATTTATTTATTTATTTTGGCTTTTTATTGTATTTGCACAATTTGTTGTTGTCTTGCACACTAGTTGTTTGTCCATCCTCATGTGCAGTTTTTCATTCATTCTATTGTACTTCTTTGTAATTACTGTGAATGCCCTCAAGAAAATAAATCCCTGGGTAGTATATGCTGATGTATATTTTGATAATAAATTTACTTTCAACTTTGAACTTTATCAAAAGCTTCGCTACAACCCATATATTCAACATTTACCACCCTGACTTCATCAATCTTCTTGGTCATGTTTTCAAAAACTGAAATTATCATTGTAAAATTAATGTTTTTGAAATGGTGACCAAGAGGAATTGCTGTGTACAAAACTATGCTGAGAACATCTAACTTTCCTTTACTTTGGAGATTTACTGAATTATAGCAGCAGTAATCGTAGTTTCGTGGATCTAGAATGGACCTCAAATAAGAACAAATTTCCAATTTTACCAGTACACTGGCCTTGAGAGACTTCTGCGTTTTTGTCTCTGTTTGCAACAGCCGTCATCTGTAAGCTCTGTACAAAGGTCAAAGTGCCAGTTACGATCTGATTTCCTTCTTTAAGAGGATCACTAATTGTAACTTATTACTTTGACGTCGGCATGTAACATCATTTATACCGTCATAGCCAGATTACAAACCCAGCACCCGAGTGCCCTCATTACCATCTCGGGTGACTTCAAACATGTTACCATGGCTAGAACACTGCCCAACTTCACGCAGTATGTGAGCTGTACAATCAGAGGGGAGAGGACTCTGGATTTGATGTACGCTAACGTTAAGGATGCATACAGCTCCTCTCCCCTCCCCCCACTGGGAAGGTCAAATCACAACCTGGTGCATCTAAAACCCTGCTATGTGCCTCTGCTGAAGAGTAAACCCGCAACCTCTAGGACAGTGAGAAAATGGTCGGAGGAAGCTTATGAGGTGCTCCAGGGTTGTTTTGAGGTGACAGACTGGCAGGCACTCTGTAAGCCACATGGAGAGGATATTGATGGGCTCACAGAGTGCATCACTGATTACATCAACTTCTGTGTGGACTGCAATGTTCCAACAAGAATTGTCCTTTGTTATTCAAATAACAAGCCATGGGTGACAAAGGACGTTAAGGACACCCTGAATGCTGTTTAGAGATGGAAATAGGAAGGAGCTGAGGGCAATACAGAGGGACCTGAAAGCCAGGATCAGGGAGGCTAAAGACAGGTACAGGAGGAAGCTTGAGTGGAAACTCCAGCAGAACAACATGAGAGAGGTCTGGAGTGGGATGAAGACCATCACTGGGTTCCGGCAAACCAGCAACAGAGGAGCTGAAGGCAGTGTGGACAGGGCCAATGAACTTAACCTGTTCTTTAGCAGGTTTGACATTGTGGCCCCTGCCCATACCCCCAATGAGCCATCTGTTGTCGGCCCCCAACCAACACATATTCCACTCTCCCCTCCTACCGCTCCTCACAGTTCCCCACCCCGCTGTCATGACTATACCCCTTCCCCACACGAAACCACCACGGTGAGCTTCACAGATGAACAGGTGAGAAGACAGCTGAAACGTCTCAACCCAAGCAAGGCTGCAGGACCGGATGGTGTCAGTACCAGGGTGCTCAAAGCCTGTGCCCCTCAGCTATGTGGAGTACGTCGTCATGTATTCAACATGAGCCTGAGGCCCCGGAGGGTTCCTGTACTGTGGGAGACATCCTGCCTCGTCCCTGTGCCAAAGATGCCGCGTCCCAGCAGCCTCAATGACTACAGACCGGTGGCATTGACCTCCCACATCATGAAGACCCTGGAGAGACTTGTTCTGGAGCTGCTCTGGCCTATGGTCAGGCCACGCTTAGATTCCCCCCCAGTTCACCTACCAGCCCCGACTAGGAGTTGAAGATGCCATCGTCTAGCTGCTGAACCGTGTCTATGCCCACCTGGACAAGCCGGCAAGCACTGTGAGGGTCATGTTTTTTGACTTCTCCAGTGCGTTCAACACCATCCGCTTGGCTCTGCTGGGGGAGAAGCTGACAGCAATGCAGGTGGATGCTTCCCTGGTATCATGGATTCTTGATTACCTGACTGGCAGACCACAGTACATGTGCTTGCAACACTGTGTGTCCGACAGAGTGATCAGCAGCACTGGGGCTCCACAGGGGACTGTCTTGTCTCCCTTTCTCTTCACCGTTTACACCTCAGACTTCAACTACTGCACAGTGTCTTGGCATCTTCAGAAGTTTTAGGATGACTCTGCCATAGTTGGATGCATCAGCAAGGGAGATGAGGCTGAGTACAGGGCTATGGTAGGAAACTTTGTCACATGGTGTGAGTAGAATTATCTGCAGCTTAATGTGAAAAAGACTAAGGAGCTGGTGGTAGACCTGAGGAGAGCTAAGGTACCGATGACCCTTGTTTCCATCCAGGGGGTCAGTGTGGACATGGTGGAGGATTACAAATACCTGGGGATACGAATTGACAATAAACTGGACTGGTCAAAGAACACTGAGGCTGTCTACAAGAAGGGTCAGAGCCGTCTCTATTTTCTGAGGAGACTGAGGTCCTTTAACATCTGTCGGACAATGCTGAGGATGTTCTACAAGTCTGTGGTGGCCAGTGCTATCATGTTTGCTGTTGTGTGCTGGGGCAGCAGGCTGAGGGTAGCAGACACCAACAGAATCAACAAACCCATTCGTAAGGCCAGTGATGTTGTGGGGATGGAACTGGACTCTCTGACGGTGGTGTCTGAAAAGAGGATGCTGTCTAAGTTGCATGCCATCTTGGACAATGTCTCCCATCCACTACATAATGTACTGGGTGGGCACAGGAGTACATTCAGCCAGAGACTCATTCCACCAAGATGCAACACAGAGCGTCGTAGGAAGTCATTCCTGCCTGTGGCCATCAAACTTTACAACTCCTCCCTTGGAGGGTCAGACACTCTGAGCCAATAGGCTGGTCCTGGACTTATCTCATAATTTACTGGCATAATTTACATATTACTATTTAACTATTTATGGTTTTATTACTATTTATTATTTATGGTGCAACTGTAAGGAAAACCAATTTCCCCCGGGATCAATAAAGTATGACTATGACTATGACTATGACTATGACTATGTTGACCAAATACAGACATTTCAACAACAAGTGGTAATGCAGTCAAAGAAAATCAAAATGGTCTGGACTATTTGCAAGATTAATGACTGCAAAACTACTGTGAAACTGGCAAACAACTTTGGGAATTTCATTTATGCATGGCTTAAAGATAAAATCTTGAATTTGCTGTCAATATTCCTGAAAATGTTCACGTGCTATGCTATTTTCAGCCTCCTTTGTTGTTGGACAAACTAAATAAGTAGATAAGGGTGACTCTTCAATTAGGGTAAATTATCTGTCCATGGGGTAGATTTTCAAAGAAAAAGTAATGTTACAAAAACAAGTACTGTAATATTAAAAAGTAGTAACTCTAAACTTTTTTTTCAGTGTGCTTCATAAATGACATTTTCTTAATTTTATAGGTGTGTTAAAAACTTGAATGTGTCAGAATTTCACTATTTTGGGTTTGTCCCCCTACTCAGACTCTGTACTTTGTCATCAAAATAAAGTAATAGTAAGTATTACATCTATGAAACTTTTAATTTGTATTTTCTCTTAAGAACTTTTAAAAGTCAAATTCCTGTGGGTTATTTTTATAAAATTTATACAATTTTATAACAAAGAATCACTGTCCCCAATGCTTCTGGCATTACCAACACACAACACACCTTAGGGACCAATCAAGTTTTTTTCAAACTGTTTACGTGGTTGCCGTAAAAATAAGAGACAGGGGAGCATGCGGCTGTCCTGGCAGAAGGCTGATATTTTGATGTTCAGAAATGTGAGCAAGTTCAAGATTTATACCCCCTTATCTGAGAGTATGTTTATTATACATCATTACCAAACAAATTACTATGTGTTTTAATGAAAAAAATAAATAAGTTCACTTTATTTCTGTATACTTAAATTACATTTACAAGCTAGCTTTCCAGTCAAGTTAGCAAGTGCGAAACTTAGCCAATTTTTTCTTTAAAAAGTGAGAAATGTCATTACCATTGCATGTCTTTACCATCACGCAACTGTTGGTGAAGCTGTCAAGATGGCCCCAAAATCATCAGCAGACCAATCAAAAAAATTGAGAGACACAATTAAAGAAGACCCAGTGAAATATCCGCAGTACCTTGAAAAAGAAAAAGAGAGATGCCAATCAAGAAGGGAGACAGGAAAACTTAAGATCATCTGACAATTCACAGTGAACAGAGACTGAAAAGATAACAGTAGAGAGTTAATCAAAGAAACAAAAAGGCTGCTGATAAGAAAAGAAAGGCAGTACAAAGTTCTATAGCAGAGATACTCTGCCAGAATCCCCAGTAGGCAAGAGCAGAAGGACCTCCATTTTTCTCAGGCTTCACCTGTACACTAATGGAGACTTAAAGAAGTTGCTTCAAGTTTCAAGTGTTGCTTTTTTCAGAGCTGTTGAGATTTCTGTGACTGTTTCATAAGTCGTACTGATAAAAAAAAGTGCGTAGACGGTAGAGTAAATATTTTGTTGTTGTTAATAAAGTGTTCTCTCTTATCGACTATTGAAAAATAATGATCTGTTTGAAATTTGAATTGCTGCTTATTCCAAAGTTGGGGATGGTTAGGCAGATGTTTTGTAAGCATTGTTCTTTTTGTTTAACAAAACTAGACAATGTCTAGTTTGGATGGGCCATCTATGTTTATGTTTCACATGGATGTCTTTAATAAAGTTCTCTAGCCATCTGCCCTAAAAACTGTGAACACTTAAGGAATTTTGATAAATAATGCAGACTGTAAGGATGTGTTTTTAATTGTAAGTGTGGCTTCTTCTACTTGGATAGATGTTTTGTCAGAGTTGATGTTAAACTAAAACCATTGTTTGTCAGTGTCAAAAGTACTTTATCATTATCAGCACAGTGCAGATTTTGATGGGAAATTAAGTTTTGTTTAGTAATATGGGTCTGAACTCATTTGATTAAGTCAAGTGCTTTGATGCCAAAAACAGCATTCTGTCAAAAAGGGTCAAAATTCCAATAGTCAGAATCAGAATCAGGTTTATTATCACCAGCATGTGTCATGAAATTTGTTAACTTAGCAGCAGAAGTTCAATACAATACATAATATAGAAGAAGAAGAAAAAAATAATAAATAAATAGTAAATCACTTACAATATGTGTGTATTGAATAGATTAAAAATGTGCAAAAACAGGAATAATATTTATTAAAAAGGTAAGGTAGTGTTCAAGAGTTCAATGTCCATTTAGGAATCAGATGGCAGAGGGGAAGATGTTGTTCCTGAATAACTGAGTGTGTGCCTTCAGGCTTCTGTACCTCCTACCTGATGGTAACAGTGAGAAAAGGGCATGGCCTGGGTGCTGGGGGTCCTTAATAATCGACACTGCCTCTCTGAGACACCGCTCCCTAAAGATGTCCTGGGTACTTTATAGGTTAGTGCCCAAGATGCAGCCGACTAAATTAATGACCCTCTGCAGCTTCTTTCTGTCCTGTGCAGTAGCCCCGCCCCCCCCATACCAGACAGTGATGCAGCCTGTCAGAATGCTCTCCACCGTACATTTATCTTGAGTGTATTTGTTGACAAACCAAATCTCTTCAAACTCCTAATGAAGAATAGTTGGTGTCTTGCCTTCTTTATAGCTGTTAGGACCAGGTAAGGTCCTCAGAGATCTTGACACCCAGGAGCTTGAGACTTCTCACTCTCTACACTTCTGGTCCCCCTATGAGGATTGTTTTGTGTTCCTTCGTCTTATTCTTCCTGGTCCACAATCAGCTCTTTGGTCTTACTGAAATTGAGTACAAGGTTGTTGTTGTGACACAACTCCATTAGTTGGCATATCCCATTCCTATATGCCCCCAGGTCTCCATCTGAAATTCTACCAACAATGGTTGTATCATCAGCAAATTTATAGATGGCATTTGAGATATGCCTAGCCACACAGTCATGGAAGTAGAGAGAGTAGAGCAGTGGGCTAAGCACACACCCCTGAGGTGCACAAGTGTTGATCGCCAGCAAGGAGAAGATATTATCACCAATCCGCACAGATTGTGGTCTTTCAGTTAGGAAATCATGGATCCAATTGCAGAGGGAGGTACAGAGGCCCAGGTTCTGCAACTTCTCAATCAGGATTGTGGGAATGATGGTTTTAAATGCTGAGCTATAGTCGATGAACAGCATCCTAACGTTGGTGTTTGTATTGTCCAAGTGGTCTAATGCCGTGTGAAGAGTCATTGAGATTGTGTCTGCCATTGACCTACTGTGGTGATAGGCAAATTACAATGGGTCCAGGTCCTTGTTGAGGCAGGAGTTCAGTCTAGTCATGACCAACCTCTCAAAGCATTTCATCACCATAGATGTGAGTGCTACTGGACATTAGTCATTAAAGGCAGCTCACGTTATTCTTGTTAGGCACTGGAATAAGCGTTGCCTTTTTGAAACAAGTGGGAACTTCTGCCCGTGGCAGTGAGAGGTTGAAAGTATCCTTGAGTACTCCTGCCAGTTGGTTGGCACAGGTTTTCAGAGCCTCACAAGGTACTCTGTCAGGGCCTTCCGTCTTGTGGGGTTTCACCCTCTTTAAAGAAAGCCTAACATCGGCCTTGAAGACAGAGATCACAGGGCCACCAGGTGCAGCAAGGATCTTCACAGCTGTAGTTATATTCTCCCTTTCAAAGCGAGTATAGAAGACATTGAGTTCATCTGGTAGTGAAACATCACTTCCATTCATACTATTGGGTTTCGCTTTGTAGGAAGTAATGTCTTGAAAATCCTGCCAGAGTTGTCATACACGAGGAGAAGATGACGGCGTGATGGCAGCGCGCACGGCCACTTCGGTGGTGATATCTATTATCTGTAAAGTAGGGGACCGTGCACAATTCTGATTTGATGGAGCCGGACGTGAGAGTACAGAGGAACATCTGCAAAACTTCTGAAATGCCCATTTCGCTGCCGCTGCTACTGTGTGGTAACCGGAATCACCAGAGCAGAAGGCCCCGAAATCCTCGGCTTTGCATGTTTCAGGAGCCGGGTGAGGTCGAAGGTGCTCGGCAGAGGATGGCGCTCGGGAGGCTGTATCGGAGAGGGTGGTGGTCAGAGGCTCGAAGTTTTCAGATGGACAGACTCAGTGTCGGCTGTGGTCGGCTGCTTCCAAGGCATCGGCAAGTTGACGGTGCCTGGAGGTTTATGGCAGGGACTTTCTCCCTTTTGCCACCTGCTATCGGGGACTCGGGAGTCGATCGACTTGGGGACTTTTGAGACTTTATTTACCATGCCCATGGTCTGTTCTTCATCAAATTATGGTATTGTTTTGCATTGTTGTAACTATATGTTATGGATATGTGGTTCTGTCAGTGTTAGTCTTTGGTTTGTCCTGTTTTCTGTGATATCACTCCGGAGAAACTCTGTACCATTTCTTAATGCATGTATGCATTTCTAAATGACAATAAAAGAGGACCAAGTGTTTTCATAATCTATATACGCCTGACGTCACCTCCAACCTTGTTCAAAATTGTCTCTTCACCCTTGAAATAGCCCTTTGTAAGTGAAGTGTAACAGACTGTGTAACAGTTTCTTCCCCATGCCATTAGACTCCTCAATTCCCACAATTCCCAGTCTAGTCTGACACCAACTTACACACACACACAGCTCCACTCCCTTTGCAATTTTTGCTCATTTCTTTCTCAATTCCTGCTAAAACATTGTTTACATTGTTTACATTTACATTTGCGTCATTTATTATTATATTGTAATTTGTCCTTTACTGTGCCTATTGTCTTGATTAGTTATTGTACTGCCTTGCACTGTTTTGTGCACTATATGTAGTCCCATGCAGGCCTGAAGTCTAATGTAGTTTTGTGTTGTTTCATGTAGTCTAGTGTAGTTTTGTGTTGTTTCAAGTAGTCTAGTGTAGTTTTGTGTTGTTTCATGCAGCACTATAGTCCTGGAGGATTGTTGTTTTGTTTTTACTGTGTACTGTACCAGCAGTTATGGTTGAAATGACAACAAAAGTGAGCTGAACTTGAACTTGATACCTGGTATTCTGGTACAGACTTCAGTAGCCAGCCTTGAATGCCACAGATCTAGTCTTCAGCAGATGACGTACCTCTTGGTTCATCCACGGCTTTTGGTTTGGGAATGTGCAGTAAGTCTTTGTGGGCACATATTTGTCCACACAGGTTTTAATGAAGTTGGAAACAACTACAGCATACTCATCCAGATTCGAAGATGAATCCCTGAATACGGTCCAGACCACCAATTCAAAACTGTCCTGTAGGTGCTCCTGCGCTTCCCTTGTCCATACCTTCTTGGTCCTCAGTACAGGTGCTGCAGTCTTCAGTCTCTGCCTGTACTCAGGGAGTAGAAGTACAACCAGGTGATCAGACTTCCTGGAGTGAGGGCATGGAATAGCATGGTAGGCATTCTTGATGGTGTGTAGCAGTGGTCCAGTGTGTTGTTTCCTCTGGCATTGCAAGTGATCTGTTGATGGTAATTGCTTAGTGAGTTTTCTCAGACTGGCCTGGTTAAAATCCTCCAAAGCAATGGTGATGGCATTAGGGTGTGCTGTTTCATGCTTGTTGATCCCATTGCTCAGATCATCTAAAACCTGATTGTCATTGGCCTGAGGTGGAACGTATACCACTACCAAAATGATCCTGGAAATCTCCTGTGGACGACACTTAACTGCGAGATATTCTAGATCTGGTGAGCAGAATTGGGACAGCACTGATATATTTGTGCACCAAGAAGAGTTGATCATGAGGCATACTCCTCCACCTCTGCTTTTGACTCTATAGATTATCCTGACAGTGTATAGTAAACCTGTCGTTCTGAATCGCTATATCTGGTATGGAAGGGGTTAACCAGGATTTCATGAAACAGAGGACACACTCGGTCCTAATTAGACGCGGTCTAATTAGTAAACAACTGTGCCTTGTTTAGCCAAGGAAAATATTGACAATTAAGAAAATAAGTCTCAACAATATATTCCAAATGTACTTAAAAATGAGGTAAAACAGATTTATCAAAGGGCCTTTATGTGCTGCTATTGTGACCCCCGTCTCCCCTTCCCCCACCACCACTCTGCAACCCCATCTCCCTCAGATCCCACCGTCAGCTCCTGGGCCCTCAGAAGCTCCATCTTCCTCGCACTCCAACCCTCCCCTCTCCACTGACACCCCCAGCCTCCCCCCTCCCCCCACTGATCCGTGCTCTCAGATTCCAGCCTTGAACTCCAGGCCGGGTCTTCACATGCTGCTATTGTGACTCCTGTCTCCCCTTCCCCCACCACCACTCTGCAACCCTGTCTCCCTCACATTCCTTCAGCTACTCCTGGGCCCTTGGAGGCTCCTTCTTCCTCTCACCCCAACCCTCCCCTCTCCATTGACACCCCCAGCCTCCTCCCTCTCCCCTCTGATCCCAGCTCTCATCCATGCCTGGTCTTTACCATCCCTTCCGACCTTCAACTGTCTGAGGCAGAGCGCTCTGTCCTCAGTAAGGGCCTCACCTTTCGCCCACACCTTTTGTCCCCCTTCACCCACACCTCAGCGAGTTCCACGTTTGCCATGACACGAAACTCTTCTTCTGCCGTCTCCGTCTTCGAGCCTACTTCTTCATTAAGGACTCTCCCACCCGCACCGCTGACCCCTTTTCCTGTCTTCAACCCTCCTCCTCTTCATAGACACCCCACTCTGGTCTTCTGCCTGCTCTGGATCTCTTTATCGCTAACCGCCGACGGGACATCAACTGTCTCGACTTCACCGCACCTTGTTCCCATTCCAGCCTCACTCCTTCCGAATGCTCTGCTCTCCACTCCCTCCGCAATAATCCTAACCTTACTATAAAACCTGTCGATAAGGGGGTGCTGTTGTAGTCTGGCGCACTGACCTCTACCTTGCCAAGGCACAGCGTCAACTCGCGGATACCTCCTCTTATTTACCCCTCAATTATGACCCCATTAAGGAGCACCAGGCTATTGTCTCCCACACCATCCCCGACTTTATCCGCTCAGGAGATCTCCCATCCACTGCTACCAACCTTATAATTCCCACACCCCGCACTTCCCATTTCTACCTCCTACCCAAAATCCACAAACCTGCCTGTCCAGGTATTCCCATTGTCTCAGCTTGCTCCTGCCCCACCAAACTCATTTCTGCATACCTCGACACTGTTTTATCCCCCCTTTGTTCAATCCCTTCCTACCCATGTTCGTGACACTTCTCACGCTCTGAAACTTTTCGATGATTTTAAGTTCCCTGGCCCCCACCGCTTTATTTTCACCATGAATGTCCAGTCCCTATATACTTCCATCCCCCATCAGGAAGGTCTCAAAGCTCTCTGCTTCTTTTTGGATTCCAGACCTAACCAGCTCCCCTCTACCACCACTCTGCTCCGTCTAGCAGAATTAGTCCTTACTCTTAATTATTTTTCCTTTGGCTCCTCCCACTTCCTCCAGACCAAAGGTGTAGCCATGGGCACCAGTACGGGTCCCAGCTATGCCTGCCTTTTTGTTGGCTTTCGTGGAACAATCTATGTTCCAAACCTATTCTGGTATCTGTCCCCCATTTTCCCTTCGCTATATCGATGACTGCATTGGCACTGCTCCCTGCATGCTGAGCTCGTTGACTTCATTAACTTTGCCTCCAACTTTCACCCTGCCCTCAAGTTTACCTGGCCCATTTCCGACACCTCCCTCCCCTTTCTAGATCTTTCTGTCTCTGTCTCTGGAGACAGCTTATCTACAGGTGTCTACTATAAGCCTACTGACTCTCACAGCTATCTGGACTATTCCTCTTCTCACCCTGTCTCTGGCAAAAATGCCATCCCCTTCCTGCAATTCCTCCGTCTCTGCCGCATCTGCTCTCAGGATGAGGCTTTTCATTCCAGGACGAAGGAGATGTCCTCTTTTTTTAAAGAAAAGGGCTTCCCTTCCTCCACCAACAACTCTGCTCTCAAACGCATCTCCCCCATTTCACGCACATCTGCTCTCACTCCATCCTCTTGCCACCCCACTAGGAATAGGGCTCCTCTGGTCCTCACATACCACCCCACCAGCCTCTGGCTCCAACATACAATTCTCCGTAACTTTCACTACCTCCAATGGGATCCCACCTCTAAGCACATCTTTCCCTCCCCGCCCCTACTTTCCGCAGGGATTGCTCCCTACGCGACTCCCTTGTCCATTCATCTCCCCTATCCCTTCCCACCGATCTCCCTCCTGGAACTTATCCTTGTAAGCGGAACAAGTGCTACGCATGCCCTTACACTTCCTCCTTCACTACCATTCAGGGCTCCAGACAGTCCTTCCAGGTGAGGCGACACTTCACCTGTGAGTCGGCTGGGGTGATATACTGCGTCTGGTGCTCCCGATGTGGCCTTCTATATATTGGCGAGACCCGACGCAGACTGGGAGATCCTTTCGCTGAACACCTACGCTCCGTCTGCCGGAGAAAGCAGGATCTCCCAGTGGCCACACATTCTAATTCCATATCCCATTCCCATTCTGATATGTCTATCTATGGCCTCCTCTACTTTAAAGATGAAGCCACACTCAGGTTGGAGGAACAACACCTTATATTCTGTCTGGGTAGCCTCCAACCTGATGGCATGAACATTGACTTCTCAAACTACCGCTAATGCCCCACCTCCCCCTCGTACCCCATCCGTTATTTATTTATATGCACACATTCTTTCCCTCTCTCTCCTTTTTCTCCCTCTGTCCCTCTCACTATACCCCTTGCCCATCCTCTGGGCTTTCCTCTCCTCCCCCTTTTTTTCTCCTTAGGCCTCCTGTCCCATGATCCTCTCATATCCCTTTTGCCAATCACCTGTCCAGCTCTTGGCTCCTTCCCTCCCCCTCCTGTCTTCTCCTATCATTTTGGATCTCCCCCTCCCCCTCCCACTTTCAAATCTCTTACTAGCTCTTCTTTCAGTTAGTCCTGATGAAGGATCTCGGCTTGAAACGTCGACTGTACCTCTTCCTAGAGATGCTGCCTGGCCTGCTGCGTTCACCAGCAACTTATGTGGGTTGCTTGAAATTTCAGCATCTGCAGATTTCCTCGTGTTTGCGTTTACCAAAGGGCATAGTTTTTATTTGCAAGATTGACTTTGAAATCTTTGTTTGTCATCTTATCTTAAATTCAATTTAGTATTTTGATGGTGTGATGTTAATGACAGTCATCCATGAAAACTCTGCAGAAACACCTTAAAATATACAAAATCTCTTAAAGGTTGATTGATGCCAAGATCTGGTCTTCATCTCAGAGTCTAAAATAAAGCTTATAACATAATCAAAACAGAGTTTAACAAAACTTCATTTTTTTAGAATTTCAAGTAATCCAAAGTAGCCCTAATTGAATAATCACCCACAGGTAAATGACAGAAGCAATATAATGTGAATACCACACCTGCACTATCCACCATGACTGGGTCTTCTCAGTGGCTAAGAGTTTTAATTCCCATTCACATTCCTGTTCCAACGTGTCGATCCATGCCCTCCTCTTGTGCCAAGAAGAGGCCACCCTCAGGGTGGAGGGGCAATACATCAATTTCCATCTGGGTACCCTCCAAACTAATGGTATGAATATCGATTTTTCCTTCCAGTGAACAAAACTCCACCACACCCCATCAGCTTCCGCTCCTTCTTCCTTTTCTCCTATTGTTCACTCTCCTCTCCAAACAGATTGTTCCTTCTCTATCCTTTGACCTTTCATACCTATTATCTTCCAGCTAGCCTCTTTCCCCTCCTCCCACTTTTTTATTCTGGCATATTCCCCTTTCTTTCTCAGTCCTGAAGAAGGGTCTTGGTCAGCAACATTTACTGTTTACTCTTATCCATGGATGCTGCCTGACCTGCTGAGTTCCTCCACCATTTTGTTTGTGGTTCCTCAATAGCCCGACTGTCTCAGTTTATGATGGTGTAGTTAAAAGCTTGTGTTATTGCTGTTTAGTTATTTTTGCTATTCTCAAAAACTGCCTACATTTTTTGTGTCTGCAGACACATTATACATTTTGTCCTCGGACAGCGTGTTCAACTCTCATGAACAATAAATATGGATTCATAACTTTCAACATCAAATTTAGTGCATCAAGTCAGCTTTTGAATGAGGAAAAAAGGGCATCTGAATTTCAAGACTACATGGTCAATTGAGAATAGTTTCACCATTATTTACTGTAAGGCAGCAAAACATTTCTGAAGCAGTGAATCAGCAATGGAATTTTTCTGGATTTGTAAGAGCACACTAAACAAAAAGCACAATATTCTTACTATTTTCTTTGTCACTTATCCCAGTACAGTCGTATGGCTCAAACAATGCTAATCACTCTAATTCATGGAGTCCTTGTAATTGAGTGATGTTCAAAAATTGCAGCATATCACACAATCTTTTTATGTCTTGAATTTGTGATTTTCACATAATATATAGCTACACCCTGTATTAATTAACTTTAACTCCAGAGTAATCAAACTTATATTTTATTCATTGAAATTCATTGGAGCATAAATGTAGTAAATTAAGAGAAAGAACATTTCCTTACAATTAATACAGTTAAGAATAAAAGATTCTGACACCTCTTTTCCTAACTCATGCACACAGATATCAATTACTGAAAACAAATGTACATGCTGAATCTGACAAGGTCAACATCTTTATATTCCTTTTCATTTTTTAAGTTCACCATGAATCCGAGGACTAAGTATTTCAATGAGAAGCTGGAGAATGGGGATGAAAACTCAGCCATGGTTGAATGACCGAACAGATTTGATGGATCATATGGCCTAATTTTGCTCCTATATATTATGGACATGAATAAACTTAGTATCTTTTACTCAGAATACAATTTATTTTTATTTTTGTTTTGTTTGTTTTTTTTTGTATTTGCACAGTTTGTGGTCTTTTTCACATAGGTTATTTGTTGCCTTGCTGTGAATGGTTTTTCATTGATTCTGTTGTGGTTCTTTGTATTTACTGTGAATGCCCACAAGAAAACAAATCTTGAGGTAGTTTATGGTGACCTTGATAATAAAATTAATTTGAACTTTGAACTTTGATCTATAGGGAGTGTTGTATCTGACCTCGTAATGTCATGACCTTTTATCTGACAACGCATTATTAGTCTGTAAATTGAATCATCAGATGCTGCATGACTGTGACGTATTTCCGTGATGGCATTGGGTTTTCTCTTCATGATGGTCTGAACTCAAATGAAGGCCTTCAGTCTCACCTGATATAGAAACTTGCAGCTGTGGGTATTCTCACTAAAGGCAGATTATACTGTAGCTATCTACTGTTCAAAGACTAGATCACTTCCCTACTATTCTTCATGGTGAGCTTAGCTGCCAATACCCACTACTTCTGCAGTGGGCTCTCTCCCCACCATGGAGGATATGCTTCCAGCTAACATAATAGTTTAAACACCGTTCATTTATGTTTAAATTTAATGAAGGTTCTTAAAACACATTTGAAACTCACAGAGAATTAATATCTTATAAAAAATTTCCAAATTACAAATGATTTCTAAAGCACAAAGTATTTCCAAAACACAGGGAGAGTGCCTGTAAACTAATAAGACATAACAACAGGTTGAAGGCAAACATGTTGTCTGTCGCAGAAATTGAAGACAGAGGAATGGATTCAAGTCACCCGCTTTTCTATCATTTGGCTTATTGTTCCTTGGCCATTCCTAACAAGCTTGTCTGCTCTCTTACTATCATACAGTCTTTTGCTATTTGGTGACTTCACACACACGTGATACATCTTCAGATAGCTTTTTGCACAGATGGTCGAAAAGCCTCTGCCAACAGAAAATACCAGACGTAGAAAATTAATGCTATGAAAGCTGACACTCTGAGTACACAAACCACCCAACTATTGATAGATCAGCTATTTGATAGTACCAGTGGTCTGGAGGCTACCTTGAACTAAATAACTTAGCCAATGTTGTTTAGCTTGATGCAGACCCAATTAACATAACCCTATTGTTTCATACTGCATCAGTGCTGTGGGCCAGCTGATGTACTCTGTTGGCAGTGTTGTTTGATTGCAAAGTTGTCCTTTAAAGTTCAGACTGATTATTGCTTGCAAGTTGCTGAACTGAACTGCAGGAACTGAAGATTGGTTTTACATATGAAAGGGAGCTGAGCAAGGAATATTGGTTGGGAGCTTAACTTACTCAAAAACAACTCTGATCCCTGGAAGTAGTCAACAGCATTATTAGAAAGCCGAGCTTGGAGAAAACCCTCCCCTCCCCAGCCCCGGACAGTGAATATCCATCACACTAGGAGTCTGAGGTTAACTTTATTAAGGTTTATTAACTTATGAGGGGCCAGTGACTGAAATCTTTTCCTCAGGGTAGTGGAGTCCAAAACTAGAGGATGTAGGTTTAAAATGAGAAGGGAAAGATTTGAAATGGACCTGAGGGGTAAGTTTATTATACAGAGTGGAGGATATGTGAAATAAGCTTCCAAGTTATCTGGTAGAGACCAGCATAATTATGACACTTAAAGGCCATTTGGACTGGTGCATGGATATGGGCCAAACAAAGGCAATGGTGTCTAAGTCTGTTAGGCAACTTGTCAGTACAGACAAGTTGGGCTGAAAGGCCAGTTTCCCTACCATATATGTCTCTGGCTTTCTGACCTCAAATCTGGCTATCGCTTCTGCTTTCCTCCAAGGCAACCCCACTCACCTACCTGACTCTCCAGTAATATCCACAAAGATAGGCCTGTTCGAGAGGATATTGTCCACTGGGAACTATTGTTCTAACTGACTTTCTTTTTTGGTGGTCACCCATCAGTCATTACCCATCATGACTCAATTCATGACGTTTTCCACATTCTGTATGCTTCCTAGGGAGTCCAGTTGGAACACCAACTATTCTTTGCAGCCTGCCAGGAGCTGCAGCTGGACCCAATTTCCCCACAAATTGGAAAAGTCTTTCCTGCAGAAATGCTGCCCTGGTCTTCATATTTTATTCCCTCAGTCCCATTCACCAAGAAAGAGAAAAGAAAGTATCCTATCTGATCACTACTCACCCCTCAACAATAACCAAACCTCCCCAAAGCCTGGACTTTTGACCTTATAAGAAAGTCTCTATAACAACAATTGAGAACATCTATGTTTAAGAAATCCTTAGTGATTTTCTCTATACAATTCATACTTGTTGAGGCAATTACTAATTATGGCACTCATGATTATTTTCAGAACTCTCTCCATTGCTGAGATTAAACTGGTAAGTTTTGAGTTATCAGATTTATCACCATAGACTTTTTCTTCGAACATGGATAAATATTTGCAATGTTCCAGTCTACAGCCATTTCAAAGGTTAAGGTTGGGACCTCTGCAGTTTCCTTTCTTTCTTCAGTAATCTAGAATGCATATAACCTGTGGAAAGCGGCCAGTGAGTGAGTGGGCCAGTGGAGGAGTGGAGCTTTGAGGCTTTGACTTGAGAGATTCTGGCAGTTTTGGCAGTTGGTCTGTGCAGTCAAGTCAATCAAGATTTGAATAGCTCAGACTCAGAAGAAAGCAGCTGATTGGGCAATCGAGGTCAGGTGACCAAGCATTTTGAAACGCTCAAACAGATAAATAGCGGGGTAGCTCAAGTGGAGCAGCCTGTGGAAAGCGGCCGGTGAGTGAGTGGAGCTTTGAGGCTTCGACTAGAGAGGCTTCGACAAGAAGAGACGGTTGAAAAGTTTGCTTGCAGTTAGACTTTACAATGCCTCCTGAGACGGTGATGTGCCTCTCATGTGAGATGCAGCAGTCTTGGAAGAACGCCCCTCTCCCGCAGAGTCACATCTGCCAGAAGTGTATGCGGCTGGGTGATCTGGAAGACCATGAAAGGAATCTGGAGCAGCAGCTGGATGACCTTTGACTCATAAGGGAGAATGAAACAGTCATAGATGAGAGCTACAGGGAGGTAGTCACACCTAGACTGCTGGAAGCAGGGTCGTTGGGTGACAGTCAGAGGGAGAAAGCAAAGGTGAGTAGACAGGTAGTGCAGAGCACCCCTGTAGCCATTCCCCTGAATAATAAGTTTACCGTCCTGGATACTGTTGGTGGGGACGACCGACCAGGGTTGAGCCATGGCGGCAGGGTCTCCAGTACTGAGTCTGACCCAGTGGTACAGAAGGGTGGGACGGAGAAGAGGAGAGCTGTCGTCATTGGAGACTCTATAGTCAGGGGAGCAGACAGGAGATTTTGTGGACGTGAGAAGGACACCCGCATGGTTTGTTGCCTCCTGGGTGCCAGGGTCCGGGATGTCTCTGACCGGGTGCACGACATCCTGGTACGAGAGGGAAAGCAACCCGAAGTCGTGATACATGTTGGTACCAACGACATAGGCAGGAAGGGGGATGAGGTCCTGAAGTGTGAGTTTCGGGAACTGAACAGAAGGCTGAAGAACAGGACCTCAAGGGTGGTGTTCTCAGGATTGCTGCCAGTGCTACGTGACAGTGATGGTGAGAATTGGAGGAGATAGCAGTTGAATGTGTGGCTGAGGAGTTGGTGCAGGGAGCAGGGTTTTAGATTTTTGGATCATTGGGATCTCTTCTGGGGAAGGTAGGACCTGTACAGATTGGATAGGTTGCACCTGAACTCGAGGGGGCGCAATATCCTTACAGGTAGGTTCGCTAGCATGGTTTGGGAGGGTTTAAACTAATTTGCAGGGGGGATGGGAACCAGAGCGATAGAGCAGTGAAAGAAGTGCATGGAGTAAAGCCAGATCTAACATATAGAGAGGCTTTGAGGAAAGAGAAGCAGAATAAAGGGTGTAAAGACAGTAAGGTAGAAGGGCTAAGGTGTGTGTACCTCAATGCAAGAAGCACCAGGAACAAAGGTGATGATCTGAGAACTCGGATACATACGTGGAATTATGATGTAATGGCCATTACAGAGACTTGGCTGGCACCAGGGCAGGATTGGATTCTCAATATTCCTGGATTTCAATGCTTTAAAAGGGATAGAGGTGGAGGGGAAAGGGGAGGAGGGGTGGCATTACTGGTCAGGGATACTATTATAGCTACAGAAAGGGTGGGTAATGTAGCAGGATCCTCTTTTGAATCAGTATGGGTGGAAGTCAGGAACAGGGAGGGAGCAGTTACTCTACTGGGGGTATTCTATAGGCCCCCTGGTAGCAGCAGAGATACCGAGGAGCAGATTGGGAGGTAGAGTTTGGAAAGGTGCAAAAATAACAGGGTTGTTATCATGGGTGACTTTAACTTTCCCAATATTGATTGGCACCTAATTAGTTCCAAGGGTTTAGATGCGGCAGAGTTTGTTAAGTGTGTCCAGGACGGATTCCTGTCACAGTGTGTTGACAGGCCGACTAGGGGGAATGCCATACTAGATCTAGTACTAGGTAACGAACTGGGTCAGGACACAGATCTCTCAGTGGGTGAGCATCTGGGGGACAGTGACCACCACTCCCTGGCCTTTAGCGTTATCATGGAAAAGGATAGAATCAGAGAGGACAGAAAAATTTTTAATTGGGGAAGGGCAAATTATGAGACTATAAGGCTAGAACTTGCGGGTGTGAATTGGGATGATGTTTTTGCAGGGAAATGTACTATGGACATGTGGTTGATGTTTAGAGATCTCTTGCAGAATGTTAGGGATAAATTTGTCCCGATGAGGAAGATGAAGAATGGTAGGGTGAAGGAACCATGGGGGACAAGTGAGGTGGAAAATCTAGTCAGGTGAAAGAAGGCAGCATACATGAGGTTTAGGAAGCAAGGATCAGATGGGTCTATTGAGGAATATAGGGAAGCAAGAAAGGAGCTTAAGAAGGGGCTAAGAAGAGCAAGAAGGGGGCATGAGAAGGCCTTGGTGAGCAGGGTAAAGGAAAGCCCCAAGGTATTCTTCAATTATATGAAGAACAAAAGGATGACAAGAGTGAAGGTAGGACCGATTAGAGATAAAGGTGGGAAGATGTGCCTGGAGGCTGTGGAAGTGAGCGAGGTCCTCAATGAATACTTCTCTTCGGTATTCACCAATGAGAAGGAACTTGATGATGGTGAGGACAATATGAGTGAGGATGATGTTCTGGAGCATGTTGATATTAAGGGAAAGGAGGTATTGGAGTTGTTAAAATACACAGCTAAGACCACTGGGTCTGACGAAATATTCCCCAGGCTGCTCCACAAGGCGAGGGAAGAGATTGCTGAGCCTCTGGCTAGGATCTTTGTGTCCTCGTTGTCCATGGGAATGGTACTGGAGGATTAGAGGGAGGTGAATGTTGTCCCCTAGTTCAAGAAAGGTAGTAGGGATAGTCCGGGTAATTATAGACCAGTGAGCCTTACATCTGTGGTGGGAAAGCTGTTGGAAAAGATTCTTAGAGATAGGATCTCTGGGCATTTAGAGAATCATGGTCTGATCAGGGACAGCCAGCATGGCTTTGTGAAGGGCAGATCGTGTCTAACAAGCCTGGTATAATTCTTTGAGGAGGTGACCAGGCATATAGATGAAGGTAGTGCAGTGGATGTGATCTACATAGATCTTAGTAAGGCAGTTGACAAGGTTCCACACAGTAGGCTTATTCAGAAAATCAGAAGGCATGGGATCCAGGGAAGTTTGGCCAGGTGGATTCAGAATTGGCTTGCCTGCAGAAGGCAGGGTGTCGTGGTGGAGGGAGTACATTCAAATTGGATGGTTGTGACTAGTGGTGTCCCACAAGGATCTGTTCTGGGCCCTCTACTTTTCGTGATTTTTATTACTGACCCGGATCTGGGGGTAGAAGGGTGGGTTTGCAAGTTTGCAGATGACACAAAGGTTGGTGGTGTTCTAGATAGTGTAGAGGATTGTCAAAGATTGCAGAGAGATATTGATAGGATGCAGAAGTGGGCTGAGAAGTGGCAGGTGGAGTTCAACCTGGAGAAGTGTGAGGTGGTACACTTTGGAAGGACAAACTCCAAGGCAGAGTACAAAGTAAATGGCAGGATACTTGGTAATGTGGAGGAGCTGTGGGATCTGGGGGTACATGTCCACAGATCCCTGAAAGTTGCCTCACAGGTAGATAGCGTAGTTAAGAAAGCTTATGGGGTGTTAGCTTTCATAAGTTGAGGGATAGGGCTTAAGAGTCATGATGTAATGATGCAGCTCTATAAAACTCTGGTTAGGCCACACTTGGAGTACTGTGTCCAGTTCTGGTCGCCCCACTATAGGAAGGATGTGGAAACATTGGAAAGGGTGCAGAGGAGATTTACCAGGATACTGCCTGGTTTAGAGAGTATGGATTATGATCAGAGCTAGGGCTTTACTCTTTGGAGAGAAGGAGGATGAGAGGAGACACGATAGAGTTGTACAAGATATTAAGAGGAATAGATAGAGTGGATAACCAGCGCCTCTTCCCCAGGGCACCACTGCTCAATACAAGAGGACATGGCTTTAAGGTAAGGGGTGGGAAGTTCAAGGGGGATATTAGAGGAAGGCTTTTTACTCAGAGAGTGGTTAGTGCGTGGAATGCACTGCCTGAGTCAGTGGTGGAGGCAGATACACTAGTGAAGTTTAAGAGACTACTAGACAGGTATATGGAGGAATTTAAGTTGGTGAGTTATATGGGAGGCAGTGTCTGATGGTCAGCACAACATTGTGGGTTGAAGGGCCTGTAATATGCTGTACTGTTCTAGTTCATGCCTCTATATTAGAATGTTTATCCACTTTAAGTGTTAATATTCTTTCTAGTGATTTGTCTTCAAGTCACTCCAGATTTGAAGTGAAGGTGAATGAAAATGCTTAGTATTTCCACATCAAAGCTAAGCCTTTTAGCAAGTTTTTTTTTTAATTTGGTGAATGGAAGCATAAAATTATCTTTTGAAAACAACTTTCAAATAACAAAATGTAGGAAGTTCTTTTCAGAAACTAAAACTTTCATCAATCTGCAAGTTTCCCTTCCTTCAATGATTCTTCAAGTTTTATTTTTCTCAGCATAGAAAGATTATCATCTACTACAGTCCCAGTTTCAACTGTAAAGTTGTTTTCATCATCTGTTGATCTGTGACTTAATCTAGACAGAGCAAAATAAACACTTAACTTGGCAGACGACCTCTCATTTTACTTGCCTCTTATTTCCTGAGTATAATCGGTGTAATTGTGCTGGGTGATTGATTCTTCAAGGAAACGACTTACTTCAGGAAATCGTGGCCTTTTGCACACAAATTTCCAAATAAGGAAGTCCAAAAAGTCCTAAGCTCAGATGGAGTTCGTCTGATTACTTACTCTATCTGTGGACTCAAGAGTGTGCCTAAAGGGAAAACAATGCTTTTATTAGTGAAAACAGTAATGGTTCTGAGATTTTGCAGAACCATTTCTAAATGTTGAAATGAACTAGGTGGCCATTGTATTTCCTGAACTGAGTATTTGACTGGGTACGGGTTTAATAGCACTTTACACCACTGTCTATAAGTTCGGAGTTCAGTTTCTCCCATTGTCTGTAGGGAGTTTCTATGTTGTCCCTGTGACTGCATGGGTTTCCTCCAGTACTCCTGTTTCCACTCACATTCCAAAGACATACATGTTAGGGTTAGTGAGCTGTGGGCATACTATGTTGCCATTGGAAGCATGGTGGTAGTTACAGGCGGCCCAGTACAGTACTTGCTGATTTGATGCAAACAATGCACTTCACTGTATGCTTCAATGTACATTTGACAGGTGGAGCGAATCATAATCTTAATAAAATTAATCAAACCAAATAAGTATGAAATTTCACCTCAACCTACCTTAAGATCAATCCAGCCCTTCTTGCGTACAAAGCCCTATATTTTTCTATCATCCATGTCTAATTATTTGTGAAAACCACATACAATGATATTATTGCGCTGACTGAGTTAAATAATTATTATTCTAAATGCTTAACCTGGCATGCAACCTCTCATTTGCGTTATCCCTTATTCCCTGAGTATAGTCGGTGAAATTGTGCTGGATAATTGGTTCTATAAGGCACTGATTTGCTTCAGGAATCTTGGACACCTGATTGTTGAATCACTTTTAAGAATCATTAGGTTCTGGAATGGTTCTGGAGGCCTGGAAAATTGCAAATGTCACTTCACTCCTTAAGAATCAAGGGAAGCAATAGACAGAAAATTATAGGCCAGTTAGCCTGACTTTAGTGGTTGACAAGATGTTAGAGTCCATTAATAAGGATGAGGTTTCAAGATACTTGGAGGCACACAATAAAACAGGCCGCAGACAGCAAGGTTTCTTTAAGGAGGAGTAGCGCCTGACAAGTCTGTTGGAATTCTTTGAGGAAATCACTGGCAGGTTAGACAAAGGAGAGTTGGTAGATGTTGTTTACTTGGATTTTCTGAAGGCTTTTTACAAGGTGCCACACATGAGGCTGCTCAACAACGTAAGAGCCTACAGATTACAGGAAGGATACTAGCATGGACAGAAGATTGACTAACTGGAAGGAGACAAAGAGTGAGAATAAAGCAGGGCTTTATTAGTTGGCTTCTGGTGACAAGTGGTGTTCTGCAAGGCGTTGGTTTTGTGACTGCTTATTTTCATATTGTATGTCAATGACCTGGATAACAGAATTTATAGCCTTGTGGCTAAGTATGCGGGTGACACAAAGATAGGTGGAGGAGCAGAAAGTGTTGAGAAAGTTGAGTGTCTGCAGAAGGACTTGAACAGATAGGGAGAATAGGCAAAGAAGTGGCAATGAAATACAGTATAGGGAAGTGTATGGTCATGCACTTTGGTAGAAGAAATAAAGGTGTAGACTATTTTCAAAATGGGCAGCAAATTCAGATATCACAAATCTAAAGGCGATTCTTTTCAATACATATCTTTGGAAATCAATTATTCTTCAGTACTTCCATACTTTGCTAAAAGCAGGACACAGTTCACCCTTGTGATTCTCTCATGATTCTTCCTACACTTCTATCTTTCTGGCATTTTTAACACTATTATGAAACTTCTTTATTCCATCCTTATTGATTTCCTTGGGTTTACACAATGGACTCACATCCTTTTCAGGTGATTCATGGGCATGTTTCGGCTGACCATCCATTCTCCCTGCCACTAGGCAAATCCCAGCTGTTTTCTTTATGGTCAAGCCAGTTTCTCAGTGTAAACTTCTTTGCACCTAGAAGCAGGAGTTCATCTCTGAGTGATACCTCTGGCGTAATAGCATTAAACTCACACCCTCCAGCAGGTTTTCACAATATAGTTTGAGTACAGAGAGGAAATTAAGAACCTGGTGGCATGGTGCGAAGACAATAACCTTTCCCTCAATGTCAGCAAGACGAAGGAATTGGTTGTTGACTTCAGAAGGAGTAGCAGACCGCACGACCCAATTTACATCGGTGGTGCGCAAGTGGAGTAGGTCAAAAGCTTTAAGTTCCTTGGGGTCAATATCACAAATCACCTGACTTGGTCCAACCAAGCAGAGTTCACTGCCAAGAAGGCCCACCAGCTCCTTTACTTCCTAAGGAAACTGAAGAAATTTGGCCTGTCCCCTAAAACCCTCACTAATTTTTATAGATGCACCGTAGAAAGCATTCTTCTAGGGTGCATCACAACCTGGTATGGAAGTCGTCCTGTCCAAGGCCAGAAGAAGCTGCAGAAGATCGTGAACATGGCGCAGCACGTCACACAAACCAATCTTCCATCTGTGGACTCACTTTACACTGCACGCTGTCGGAGCAATGCTGCCAGGATAATCAAGGACACGACGCACCCAGCCAGCACACTTTTCGTCCCTCTTCCCTCCAGGAGAAGGCTCAGGAGCTTAAAGACTCATACGGCCAGATTTGGGAACAGCTTCTTTCCAACTGTGATAAGACGGCTGAACGGATCCTGAACCGGATCTGGGCCGTACTCTCCAAATATCCGGACCTGCCTCTCGGTTTTTTTGCACTACCTTACTTTCCATTTTTCTATTTTCTAATTATGATTTATAATTTAATTTTAAAAAATATTTACTAATTTTTACTATTTTTAATATTTTAATATTTAATATTTGTAATCCAGGGAGTGGGAAGCACAGAATTAAATATCGCTGTGATGATTGTACGTTCTAGTATCAATTGTTTGGCGACAATAAAGTATAAAGTATAGTTCTATGCTAGTCTAATAACATGTCTGCTTTCTGCCCCTGTCAATCAAATTAATACTTCTGAAGAAATATTTAACCAGAACATCCTCCACATTGCTGCAATATTCTACATCTATTTTGAGAGCTTATTGGAGTGCTAAAGGACTTCCTAATGCAATCAATTATAGAACACAGTTTTATTTGAACTCCAAAGTTTGAATTAACCAGTTTTGTCACGTGTCCTGTGACGGGTTAAAGAACCAGCAGAAATGGAAAACACCTTGGAGTCTGGTATTGCTGTTAACTGACGCTCATTTATTAGTAACTACGCAATACAGTAATATAAAATCAGATAAATCGAACAGGTTAGCAATGATTATCTATGTAAGTGTGGAAATATAAACACCAAGCTTCTTCAAGCCTAGGGGTTAAATGGATACAGTCTTACGATGATGGGTAAAGTTCAGTTCAGTCGTGGTACTGAGTTGAGCAGTGATGGACAGAGAGAGGTGTTGTGGTTGTCCGAGTAAGCCGATGCCATTGATTCTTCCTGTTGTCCTCTGAAACTTCCAAGTTAGCCAAACTTGACCAACTTAACAGCACCATCTTCAAGTGATAGTCTACCAACCTAGGCAAAGGTTAGACACACAGGTAGACTCCACAGGGTCGCTCTTTCACACACTAATAATCACAAATCGATCCCTCACAATCAATCCTCAGTCCCACACTCATGGGTACCTGAACAGGATAGTGGTAACTTCACCACACCTTAATGCGTCTGCGTGTCCCTGAATTGAATTAACCAGCCCTCTCCAAGATCAGAATCAGAATGAAGTTTATTACCACTGACATTTGGTATGAAAATTGTTGCTTTGCAGTAGCAATACAGTGCAAGAAAAATATAATAACTATTAGTTACAATAAGAAATATAAAAACAAATAAAAAATACTGCATAAAGAGAGCTAAATAGTGAAGCTGTGTTCATGGGTTCATGGACTGTTCAGAAATTTGATGATGGAGGGGAAGAAGCTATTCCTAATATGTTGAGTTTGTACCTTCAGGCACTTGCACCTCCTCCTTGATCAGGCATGTCTTGGACGGTAAGGCCCCTTATTGATAGATGCTGTCTTCTTGAGACAATTCCTTTCAAAGATGACTTTTATGAAGGGCAGGCTAGTGGCCACAATGGTGTAGGCTGAGTCTGTGCTGGAGTGTTTTTTTCAGTCCTGTGTACTGGCACCTCCATACCAGACATTGATTCAACCAGTCAGAATACTCTCCATGATACATCGTAGAAATTTGTTAGAGTCTCTGGTGACATACCAAATCTCCTCAAACTCCCAAATGAAGTATAACCACTGGCACATCTTCTTCGTGATTGCATCACTACGTTGTGCCCAGGATAAATTCTCTGAGATGTTGCTGCCCAGGAACTAGAATCTGCTCACCCTTTCCACTGCTGATCCATCAATGGATACTGGTGTGTGTTCTCCCAACTTCCCCTTCCTGAAGTTAACAATCTACTCCTTGGTTTTACTGACATTGAGTGCAAGGTGGTTGTTGTGATTGCACTCAACTAACTGATCTATCTCATTCCTGTAAGCCTCTTCTTCATCAATGGGATTCTTCCAACAACAGTTGTGTCATTAGCAATTTTATATATTCTCTATTCACTAAAATAAAGTGAGGCTTGCTTTAAACAATCTCATCTGCCTGCTGAGGATAGTATTCAACATCACTTTAGTCAACAACCATTTTGCTAGGAAGGAAGTTAATCTTTAAAGTGAATTAAAATAAAACAAAATAACATTTGGGAGAAGTGTATACCCAAATGGCTGACACATGCAAGTGGATTGAAGATATCTCTGGAACAATACAAAAATATATCAGACCTAGTCATACGATCCCTATAACTGGAGCAACAGTGTTTATTTAATAATGTCACATACCTTCTAGATCAGGGTGGAAAGAAAGGAAATGTGTGCCAATGAGTTTCAGCAATCAGACTGGCACCAGTGTATTGGCCCTAATTCTCCAATCAATTATCTTATTATTTACTTGCTTAGAGATTCAGCATGGTAACAGGCCTTTCTGGCCCAACAAGCCTATGCCGCTCAGTTATACCCATGTGACCAATTACCTTGCTAACCCAAACGACTTTGGAATGTGGGAGGAAACCAATGCGGTCATGGGCAGAACGTACAAACTCATCACAGCCAGCGGCGGAATTTGAACCCAGGTTGCTGGTGCTGTAAAGAGTTACACTAACTGCTATGCTACCATGTCATCCCAATGTGTGGGATTATTGGCCTTCGTGAAATGGCAGAAACTGCAGAATAATTCTGGTAGCATTTTTTTTCTGAAAGTAGTGGCAATATGGTTACAGATATGGGGTCAGATGGATTAGGGAATAGATCAACATTGGACTTATTACAGTCTCTCTGCTAACTGGGAAAACTCAGGTCAATGTCACCTCTGCTTTTTCTGTTGTCATCTACATTCAAAAAAACCACTAATGCACTCTTTCATTCAAACTTCTCTTTTCTTTTTAATTAGGTTTCATCAGTGCAATATTGTAGTGGAAATTTATGTTCATGAATTTCCTGAAACTTGTTGCATATTCCAGCATTGTTTTCTATTTCTCAGCATCTGTAGCCAGAACTTGTAACTTACTCCATTTCGATAGTTTTGACAACTGATTATTGTAGTTAGTTTCAAGCTGTGATCATAACATTATTCACAACTTGCTCACGGAATTCTGATTTCTTCAGAACAGTTATGAGTGAACAAATCTCTGTTCTTAATTTAACATAGAACATAGAACATAGAATAGTACAGCACAGTACAGGCCCTTCGGCCCACAATGTTGTGCCGACCCTCAAACCCTGCCTCCCATATAATCCCTACCTTAAATTCCTCCATATACCTGTCTAGTAGTCTCTTAAATTTCACTAGTGTACCTGCCTCCACCACTGACTCAGGCAGTGCATTCCACGCACCAACCACTCTCTGAGTAAAAAACCTTCCTCTAATATCCTCCTTGAACTTCCCACCCCTTACCTTAAAGCCATGTCCTCTTGTATTGAGCAGAGGTGCCCTGGGGAAGAGGCGCTGGCTATCCACTCTATCTATTCCTCTTATTATCTTGTACACCTCTATCATGTCTCCTCTCATCCTCCTTCTCTCCAAAGAGTAAAGCCCTAGCTCCCTTAATCTCTGATCATAATGCAGAACTACCCTATCTAACCTATCTACCTGTGAGACAATTTTCAGTGATCTGTGGACATGTACCCCCAGATCCCTCTGCTCCTCCACACTACCAAGTATTCTGCCATTTACTTTGTACTCTGCCTTGGAGTTTGTCCTTCCAAAGTGTACCAGCTCACACTTCTCCAGGTTGAACTCCATCTGCCACTTCTCAGCCCACTTCTGCATCCTATCAACGTCTCTCTGCAATCTTCGACAATCCTCTACACTATCTACAACACCACCAACCTTTATGTCATCTGCAAACTTGCCAACCCACCCTTCTTCCCCACATCCAGGTGGTTAATAAAAATCACGAAAAGTAGAGGTCCCAGAACCGATCCTTGTGGGGCACCACTAGTCACAACCCTCCAATCCGTATGTACTCCCTCCACCACGACCCTCTGCCTTCTGCAGGCAAGCCAATTCTGAATCCACCTGGCCAAACTTCCCTGGATCCCATGCCTTCTGACTTTCTGAATAAGCCTACCATGTAGAACCTTGTCAAGTGCCTTACCAAAATCCATGTAGATCATATCCACTGCACTACCCTCATCTATATGCCTGGTCATCTCCTCAAAGAATTCTATCAGGCTTGATAGACATGATCTGCCCTTCACAAAGCTATGTTGACTGTCCCTGATCAGACCATGATTCTCTAAATGCCTATAGATCCTATCTCTAAGAATCTTTTCCAACAGCTTTCCCACTATAGACGTAAGGCTCACTGGTCTATAATTACCCGGACTATCCCTACTACCTTTTTTGAACAAGGGGACCACATTTGCCTCCCTCCAATCCTCTGGTACCATTCCCGTGGAGAATGGGGACATAAATATCCTAGCCAGAGTCTCAGCAATCTCTTCCTTCGCCTCGAGGAGCAGCCTGGGGAATATTCCATCAGGCCCCAGGGACTTATCCGTCCTAATGTATTTTAACAACTCCAACACCTCCTCTCCCCTGTGTCCTTGTTGTGGTTTGCAGCAAATGTTATGCATCTTCTACCTTTTTAACATAATTTTTCTCACCAATTTCCTTCCAAGTAGCACAATATTTTGACTTTTCCATTGGGATTCAATGATGATGAGGTCTCTTTTTTAGTTTGACTCTTCATAGGCAATGTTGAAAGAGTTATGCTGATTTCAGGATTTGAGACCTACCACTCAGCCAAACAATAAACAATTCCATCAATAACAAGCCTGCAAAAGCATGGTAAGTTTTAACCAAGTACCTATGCTGCTTTCGCTTTAATACGCTGCATATATATTTCTAAAAGGTCACTCGGCTGAAGTTCAACAGCCACGAGAGATATTGGACCTCTCCTTTCATCATGATTGGGCAGTAGCTCAACATCTTTCCTTTGCAATCTCCCTCTCCCTCCCTCCTCTCCCTCTCCTTCCTCTCCCTCTCCTCTCTCCCTCCCACTCTCTACTTTCCCTTCTCTCCCACCCCTCTATCCCTCCCCTGCCCCTCTCTCGTCCCCCTCTCCCCTCTCTCGTCCCCCTCTCTCCATCCCCCTCTCTCGTCCCCCTCTCTCCACCCCCCTCCCATCCTGCTCCCCCTCTCCCACTCCCCCTCTCCCCTTCTCTCCCTCCCCTCCCCCTCTCACCCCTCCCCCTCCCCTTCCCCCACTCTCCCTCCCCTCTCCCACTCTCTCTCCTCTTCCCGCTCTCTCTCCCTCTCCCTCTCTCTCCCCCTCTCTGACCTCTTAATTGGTTTTTAAAGTAATTGCTTCCATGAACATATTTTATGTGAGGCCTTGTGAGAGAGAAATATGTGAAGTTATGTCTGCTTAGTGAGAGTCTCAAAAGGTGAACTGATGTTCTCTACTTCATAGGAATGTAATAAAATAAGAATACATGTATGAATATAAAATTAATTCTTTTAGTATGACTGAAACACAAAGTTGGTCAAATTACCCTCAATTTAACTTTTCACCCACTCGCTTTCATAAATTTGGATACAATTTATCAGCTAGGCGATGCATTTGTCTCAGGTCCTGTTACTTTCTTCATTGCCATATATGATAAATTTGTCGTGGATACTTTTGTTTTACATTTATGGTCGACAGAGGTTCAAAACTATTCATTCAGGGGAAATAAACACTGTTATGGACTCGGTGTGGATGTTACCAAATCATTCAATGATTGATTCCATGGTTTATCGAAGAAGGTAGCATTGGAACTGAGTGCCAATGTCTTCATCCAAGGAACCTAAACCATAAACTCAGAAATAGTGACATCAATAGAGCTGGCACAGGGGAAATGGAAGGTAATGCTGTTGTTATCTGATATCATTCTAAATCATGGCCTTTCAGTTTCTTTACATGAAATAGTGAAGTGAAAATTTTGACCAACTTGACCAACTTTACCAGCATTTCTAGCATCAGCTTACTTGGGATCTTATGAAATGATTATAGAATTAGAGACATTTCAATAGAAGCATTTTCCTTTAAAGCAGAAGTGTTTAATGTAGTGTGTTTAAGTTTTAGCTGGTGGTAGGAGAGAGGAGGGAACAGATGGGATGCTTGCAAAAGTTAGAGACCAAGTTGTTAAGGAAACAACCAGTTAAAGAAATAGAAGTTGGAAACAGAAATAAAAGTGAAACAAATTGAAACAGTGGTCAGTTATTTTAATTAGCCTTCCATTTACATTCTGAGCTCACTATATTTGACATCCTACACTGTTCTAATGGTACCCAGCATAAACTCTGAAAAAGCAGCTCTGCATACATTATATTGAATTACATGAGTTGACACATTTGGACATGGCATTGAATTTAACAATCTCAGTGTCCATTTGTTCCTCTCCACATGTGGTTGTACCTTGTTATGTTGTAACCTTAACGATTTTGTTACCTTGACAACTGTAGTCTGCATTCTATCATATACATTTTCTCTTTACTCAACAAGCCACCCACAAATTATCTGTAGCTTTACAATTTTAAGTTCTATGTCCTTTGTAATAACTATGGAGGAGGAAAGTTATATTCATCTTATAGTAGGTTAAAAGGTCAGCACAACATTGTGGGCTGAAGGGCCTATATTGTGCTGCAGTATTCTCTGTTCTTAATGCACTTGTTTTAGAGTCATAGAGCACTACAACACAGATGAAGGCCTTTTGGCCCATCTAGTCCATGCCAAACTTTCATGTTGCCCAGCCCCATCAACCTGCATCCAGGCCATAGCCCTCCAAACCCCTTCCCATCCAAGCACATATCCAACTTTTTCTTAAAGTTGAAATCAACCCCACATCCACCATTTCAGCTGGCAGCTCATTCCATACTCTCACCACCTTCTGAGTGAAGATTTCTCCTTATCTTCCCCTTAAACATCTCACCCTTAATGCATGACCTCTAGTTTTAGTCTCACTCAAGCTCAGTGGAAAAAAGCCTGCTTGTATTTACCCTATCTACACCCCTCATAATTTTGTATACCTCTGTCAAATCTCCCTTAGTTCTCCAGCCCTCCAGGGAATAAAGTCCAAACATATTCGACCTTTCTCTATCCTTCAGGTTACAGGGAAATTTTATACCACATGGAAAAAATATCCTTCAGACTAATTTGTCCAGGCCAGTCCAGGTACCTTATTGAGTAAGTTCCATTTGCTTGCGTTTTGGCCCATATCCCTCTGTACCTATTCAAATGTAACTGCATTGATACCTGCCTCCACTAGTTCCTCTGGTAGCTTGATCCATATACCTATAATCCTGTGTGTGAAGTAATTGTCTCTCAAGTCCCTCTTAAGTCTTTTCCCACTCACCTCAAAACTATGCCCTCTGGTTTTAGTCTCCTCTACCCAGTATAAAATATACTGCAACAATCTACCTTAGCTATGTTTCCGACATGATTTTATAAACCTGTAGAGGATCACCACTTAGCCTCCTTCACTCCATGGTGAATATTGCCAGCCTATCCAGTCTTTCCTCATAACTCAAGATTGCCATTCCTGGCAATGTCCCTGTGAACCTTCCCTGTACCCTCTCTGGTTTAGTAATATCTTGCTTATAGTGAGGTGACCATTGCTGCACACAATACTTTAGGTGTAGTCTGACCAACAGCGATTGCAGAACATCTCAACTCTTGTACCCAGTTAACTAGTTAATGAATGATTACATTCTTTGTAATCTGATGGTGATTGTGGAAGAGATGTCGCCAATCTAAACTAACTGGAGTCTGCAAGTGAGGACATTGAGGATCCAATTGCACAATGAGGTATTGGGGCTCAAGTCTTGGATCTGGTTGATTGGTTTTGAAGGGATGATAGTGTGAAATGCTGAGATATAGTCAATGAAGAGCCTTAGTGTTTATGCATATTTAGACCATAAGACCATACGACATAGAAGCAGAATTAGGCTATTCAGCCCATTGAGTCTGCTCTGCCATTCCATCATGGCTGATCCCAGATCCCACTCAACCCCATACACCGGCTCTCTCACCATATCTTTTAATGCCCTGATGGATCATGAAATGATCAACTTCCACCTTAAATATACCCTCTACTTGCCCTCCACTGCAGTCTGTGGCAGATCATTCCATGGATTCACCATTCTCTGGTTAAAAAAATTCCTCCTTACCTCTGTACTAAAAGGTCGCCCCTCAATTTTAAGGCTGTGCCTTCTATTTCTGGATACCCCCACCATGGGAAACATCCTCTCCACATTCAACCTACCTAATCCTTTCAACATTCAGTAGGTTTCAATGAGATCCACACATATTCTTCTAAATTCCTGTGAGTACAGGCCCAAAGCTGCCAAATGCTCCTCATATGTTAAGCCCTCCATTGTTGAAACCATCCTCGTGAACCTCCTCTGGACTCAGTCCAATGACAACACATTTGTTCTGAGATATAGGCCCAAAACTGTTGATAATACTCCAAGTACAGCCTAACTAGTATCTTATAAAGGTTCAGCATTATCTCCTTGCTTTTATATTCTATTCTCCTTGAAATAAATGCCAATATTCACCCAGTAGCACTCATATCTACAGTGATGAAATGGTTTGAAAGATTGGTCATGACTAGACTGAACCCCTACCTTGGCAAGGACCCAGACCCATTGCAATTTTCCTACCGCCTTAATAGGTCAACTGCAGATGCAATCTTAATGGCTCTTCACACGGCCTTAGACCACCTGGACAATACAAACACCTGTGTCAGGATGCTGCTCATTGACCTTAGCTCAGCATTTAATACCATCATTCCCGCAATCCTGATTGGGAAGCTGCAGAACCTGGGCCTCTGTACCTCCCTCTGCAATTGGGTCTTCGACTTCCTAACCGGAAGACCACAATCTGTGCAGATTGGTGATAACACCTCCTTCTTGCTGACAATCAACACTGGTGCACCTCAGGGGGTGTGTGCTTAGCCCACTGCTCTCCTCTCTCTCTACTCATGACTGTATGGCTAGGCACAGCTCAAATACCACCTATAAGTTTGCTGATGATACAACCATTGATGGTAGAATCTTAGATGGTGATGAGAGGGCGTACAGGAGTGAGATATGCCAACCAATGGAGTGGTGTCACAGCAACAACATTGCACTCAACGTCAGTAAGATGAAAGAGCTGATTGTGGACTTCAGGAAGGGTAAGACGAAGGAACACATACCAATCCTCATAGAGGGATCAGAAGTGGAGAGAGTGAGCAGCTTCATGTTCCTGGGTGTCAAGATCTCTGAGGATCTAACCTGGTCCCAACATATCGATGCAGCTATAAAGAAGGCAAGACAGCGACTATACTTTATTAGGAGCCTGAAGGGATTAGTTATGTCAACAGAAATACTCAAAAACTTCCATAGATGTACAGTGGAGAGCATTCTGACAGGCTGCATCACTGTCTGGTACGGAGGGGCTACTGTACAGGACTGAAAGGAGCTGCAGAAGATTGTAAACTTAGTCAGTTCCATCTTGGGTACTAGCCTACAAAGTACCCAGGACATCTTCAAGGAGAGGTGTCTCAGAAAGGCAGTGTCCCTTGTTAAGGAACTCCAGCATCCAGGGCATGCCCTTTTCTCACTGTTACCATCAGGTAGGAGGTACAGAAGCCTGAAGGCACACACTCTGCGATTCAGGAACAGCTTCCTCCCCTCTGCCAACCGATTCCTAAATGAACATTGAACTCTTGAACACTACCTCACTCTTTTCATATATATTATTCCTGCTTTTGCACAATTTTTAATCTACTCAATATACGTATATGGTAATTGATTTACTTATTTATTTATTATTATAAGTTTTTTTTTCTTCTTCTATATTACATATTGCATTGAACTGCTGCTGCTAAGTTAACAAATTTCACGACACTTGCCAGTGATAATAAACCTGATTCTGATTAACTTTGTCATTAGCGCCTGTATGGACCATGACCTCCAGCTGTTCACCCACCCACTTAAGAAAGCTAAGGACTCTATCCGAGATGTCCCTGACCCTGGCACCTGGAAGGCAACATGCCATCTGGGAATCTCATTCTCATCCGCAGAACCTCCTTTTTCACCCCCTAACCTAACAAATCTCCCATCACCACAGCTCACCTCTTCTCTCCCTGAGCCAGACAGACTCAATAGCTGAGAACTGACCGCCGTGACTTTCTTCCGCTAGATCATTCACCCTGATGGTATCCTATTGTTGAGGTGGGTGGCCACAGGGGTACTCTGCAAACACCTTTCACCCTCCTGACTGTCATCCATTTAAAGTTTCATCACATTTTTTATGTTAACTTTCTCTGTCATTGTCTAAAAATTGTAATTTACTGTCAGTATTCCTTATTTAAAATTAAAGAAAAACACGGGCTGGATATATGATCCTTAAAGGAGTACACACAATACTTCTGTTTGATATCCTGTGAATTGCATTCAAATGACCATTAGCTGATTAACAAACCAGAATTACGGACTTAAATTCACTGTTAAATTTGTTATTCAAAATATATTCTCTGACTTCATTACAAGATTAATGCTAATTTCGAGCAGTTGTGCTGTGTGCCGTACGTAGAGCTGCGATTATATTAAGGATAGTAATCATGGTAATATGAGCCCTGCATGTAGAGTTTGTCAAATGTACGACAGTGGAAGCAATTGCAGCACTTTATTCTTCTTTTTTATTTCTCATATTGGATTGATGGTAAGTGATATGATATATTGTTTAATGGTGAATATATTGTTATACATGGAAATGTTGTTGGGAGTGGTAACTGGGATGTAGTCCATCTGGCCCAGGTAACTTATCCACCTTAAGAGCTTTGAGTTTGCCTAGCAACTTTTCTTTGTAATAGCAATGGTACTCACCCCTGCTCCCTGACACTCACCGACCTCTGGCACACTGCTAATGTCTTCCACAGCGAAGACTGATGCAAAGTATCCATTAAGTTCATCTGCCGTTGCTTTGTCTCCCATTGCAACCTCACCAGTATCATTTTCCAGTGGTCCAATATCAACTCTCCCCCATCCCCCATTTACAACTGAAAACAACTTTTGGTATCCTGGTTTATATTTTTGGCTAGTTTGCCCTCATATTTCATCTTTTCACTTCTTATAGCTTTATTAATTGCCTTTTGTTGGATTTTAAAAGCTTTCCAATCATTCAACCTTCCACTCACTTTTGCTACCTTATATGCCCTTTCCTGGGCTTTTATGTAGTCCTTAAGCTTGCTTATCAGCCACGGCTGCCTGTCCCTGCCATTGGAGAACGACTCCTTCTGTGGGACAAATCTATCCTGCATCTTGTGAACTATTTTCAGAAACTTCAGCCACCTCTGCTGTACCGTCATCCCCACTAGTATCCTCCTCCAATCCACCTGGGCAAGCCTTTCTCTCATGCCTCTGTAATTTCCTTTATTCCATTGCAATACTGATACATGTAACTTAAACTTCTCCCTCTCAAATTGCAGTATGAATTTAATCATATTAAGATCATTGTCTCCTAAGGGTTTCTTTACATTAAACTCCCTGATAAGATCTGGGTTATTACACAGCATCCGGTCTAAGATAGCCTTTCCCTGAGTAGGTCCAGCACAAGCTGCTCTAAAAAGCCATCTCATAGGCATTGAACAAATTCTCTCTCTTGTGATCCAACACCAACCTGATTTTCCCCATCCTCTTGCATATGGAAGCCCCAATACAATTGTGTCATTACACTTATTACATGCCTTTTCCAGCTCCCTTTGCAATCTCAACCGCAGATCTTGGCTACTACTTGGAGATTCCCATAATGTTTTTTTTAAATTTACTGTCCACATTTTTCCAGGGTTGAACGAAGTGCCAATAAAATAGCATTTGCTGTGACCTGTTGTAATAGTAGGTATATTGGAGTGAATATGTCGTGGTTTCTTGTGTCTCACAAATGACCAGGAGGCGCAGAAGATTCTTCTAGAAGTTTTAAGCTTTAATTTGCAAATCAAATCTGAGACAGTCAGTGAGCTAGTTGCTGAGTGCCCACTGATCTTTGTACATAGCATTTTTTATAGCACTCTTCTGGCTTAGCTGCATTAGCATATCCCATCAGTCTACAGTTGCATATCATCAATATACCAGCTCCTGACTTGCCACTATTGTTTTTACCCCTTAATTTAATCATGTCCTGGTTTACATTCTGGGCCATGTGTTTTCTCATCCCTGGCCACAGCTATCTCTTAGTTAGCCTGTCATTAACAAACTGCCGCATGTTTCATCATCCTATCTGCCACCGTTATCTTTTTACTTGGTTACATTCTAATGAGCCAATAGTACACAGGTTACATTCTAGCTAATAAGTCAATGGTTACATAGTAAATACCGTAGAAAATACAATGTGTACCCAGTAAATCAATACAATTAATAAACACTTAATACATAGTAAACACTTAGTGCCTAGTAAACACTTCACAAGATCACAAGACAAAGGAGCAGAAGTAGGCCATTCAGCCCATCGAGTCTGCTCCACAGCTCCCCCATGAACTAAACTATTCACCCATCTAGTTCCAATTTCCGGCTTTTTCCCCATATCCCTTGATACCCTGACTAATTAGATACCTGTCAATCTCCTCCTTAAACACCCTCAATGATTGGGCCTCCACAGCTGTATGTGGCAACCAATTCCACAAGTCCACGGCCCTCTGGCTAAAAAAAATTCTCCTCATCTCTGTTTTAACTGGGTACCCTCTAATTCTAAGACTATGGCCTCTTGTCCTGGACTCACCCACTAAGGGAAACAACCTTTCCACATCTACTCTGTCCAACCCTTTCAACATTCGAAATGTTTCTATGAGATCCCCTCTCATTCTTCTATACTCTAATGAATACAATCCAAGAGCTGACAAATGCTCCTCATATGCTAGCCCCTGCATTCCAGGAATCATCCTTGTAAATCTTCTCTGAACTCTCTCCAACATCAGTGCATCCTTTCTAAGGTAGGGGGCCCAAAACTGCACACAGTATTCCAAATGAGGTCTCACTAATGCCCCATAGAGCCTCATCAACACCTCCTTACTCTTATACACTATTCCTCTTGAAATGAATGCCAACATAGCATTCGCTTTCCTTACCGCCAATCCAACTTGGTGGTTAACCTTTAGGGTATCCTGCACAAGGACCCCCAAGTCCCTTTGCACTTTGGATTTTTGAATTTTCTCCCCATCTAAATAATAATCTGCCCGATTATTTCTTCTTCTGAAATGTACAACCGTACATTTGTCAATGTTGTATCTCATCTGCCATTTCTTTGCCCACTCTCCTAAACTGACTAAGTCTCTCTGCAACCTTTCCATTTCTTCAACATTTCCTGCTCCTCCACCTATCTTGGTGTCATCCGCAAATTTAGCCACAAAACCATTTAATCCATAATCCAAGTCATCGATATACATCATAAAAAGAAGCGGCCCCAACACCGACCCCTGCAGAACACCACTAGTAACCAGCAACCAATCAGAATAGGATCCCTTTACTCCCACCCTTTGCTTTCTGCCTATCAGCCAATGCTCCACCCATTTCAATATCTTTCTTATAATTCCTTGGGCTCTCATCTTATTAAGCAGCCTCATATGCGGCACCTTATCGAAGGCCTTTTGAAAATCCAAATACACAACATCCACAGCCTCTCCCTTGTCAATCTTATTCGAGATTACCTCAAAAAATTGCAATAGGTTGGTAAGGCAGGATCTTCCCTTCATCAAACCATGCTGGCTTCGGCCTATCTTGTCATGCACCTCGAGGTATTTCATAACATTGACTTGAGGATTGACTCCAATATCTTTCCAACTACCGATGTCAGACTAATAGGTCTGTAATTTTCTTTTTGCTGCCTCCTTCCTTTCTTAAATAGCGGAACTACATTTGCTTACTTAGTAAGCAGTGTTTCATAACAAATGATACATATTGTTTTCCAAAAGATACAAATTGCTCCTCAGGCAGGAGTTGATATGTTTCATCACCCACATCACAAAGCAATTTATCACTGTGGATGGAAGTGCTACTGGATCATGGTATTGGGAAACGTTACCATTTCCTTCTTAGTTTACCAATATAACTAAAGCCTGCTCGAAGCGTGGGCACCTCAAACAGATGAAGTGTGATGTCAAAGATATCAGTAAACCATCTGGCCAGTTGATCAGCACAGGTTTTCAGTACTTGGCCAAACACTCCAGATGCCTTCTGGTAGTGTAATCGTGGTCAAGTGTGTTGGGACCCTTAGTGTTGCAGATGAGGTGTTAATGATGATAATAAAAATTCAACAAGCAAGTTTGGCAATGACTTGCCAAGCTGTTATTGTTTGAAAATATTGGCACTTGTTTGCTAAAGCTGCCCATTCTGCTGGAATTTTCCAGCGTATTTTTTTTTCAAATTCCAAGCATCTGCAATTTTGTGCTCTGATTTATTAAAAAAACACAGCCACAGGTAATCAACATGGGCAGCTGGTCAAAGGGTCTGCGATCTTCGGCAGCTTGCAGCCATAACCTGTGAAGTTCTGTGATGGAGTATGTACGGACGGGTCGGCTGGAGCGACAGGAGCACTTTACTCAGTGTATGAGAGCAGAAACAAGTAACATAAAAGTGATTGCAAAAGCAATCCCAATTGCAACATACTGTATCGCCTCCCAAGATTCCCACAATGGGAATGTTTGTGTATGTTGTTACTGAAGGATTCTCCCTCCTGATCTTGCGATACAGAAATGCCTTTCAAAAACGTCCACTGTTTATTCCTGTACACAGATGCTGCTTGACCTAGCATTCTGTGTGCGGAGCTTTGGATTTCCAGCATCTGCAGAATTTCTCGTGCTTACAACCTTTAAGATCGGCTAACGTAAGCTCAGCACTTTGCATCTCTAATTATTAATAGGCTGAAGACCGACACGACGCCACCCCCACCCCTCACCAGCGCCCCATGTAGTTCATCAATCTTCAGATTTAATGTTAATCGAAAACTCGCAGTGCTGGGCAAAGACTCATCCAGACTCTTCACTGACAGCAAGACGGAGCGGAGGCTGCTGCTCGCTTTCTTCGGGAAGTCATGAAAAATTCCAGTTCAAAAGTGATAGCCGTCGCTAGGTCGCTCAGTACCCTGGGGATAGTTTTTTCCCTGTTGACTTTCTGCACCAACTGCTGGCTGCTCGCGACCGAAACCTGTGCCCTGCCAAAAAATGGCACAAAACCGGAGTTCAGGCAGGTTTGTGAGTTACAGCTCAATTTGTAATCAAAGCACACAGATTGTGAGGAAGAGAGGTTAAATGCAAAGTGTGGATTGATCATTATTAATTGTAAGAGATTTGGAATTTAAATGAAATGGAAACGGGCACTTGTTTACTGTCACTGAGTGCAGAGCACGTGAAATTGTTGTAAGAAGTTTCTGTAAATCGGAGTTGATCGCTGCTGGGCGCGAGTTTCCAGTTGCATCACATACTCTCTGCTGCAAGCAACTCTTAAGCATCAGGTTATCAAAGATGGTCTGTCAGTATTTCATTCTCAAGTAACCGAGACGCCAGACACAGATTTTCATCGATAATCTGTTAGTCTCCGTCTATTGCCCCTCAAAGGACCGGGTGGGGTGCGGTGGTGAGAGGGGAGGGGGGCGATGGTGAGAGGGGAGGGGGGCGATGGTGGGAGGGGAGGGGGAAGGGTGCACTCAATGACTGGGTAGGAATAATGCAGCTGAAATTCAGAATATTTTAGAAATGTGAGAATGTTGAAGTGTTGATGAGTTAAGTGACTTGCAAATGGAAGGATGAGTCTGCTATTGGCCAAGAAGGGTGGAGGGTTTAGATGCTTTTTTTGCTGGAGGGGGTGTGGTAAACCATGTATATATGTTGTAACTCGGTTACCTGTCTGGACACAACCCTCTGCTGACTACCCCTGTGGCTCCTCCCACAGAGTCCTGTATAAAGGTGTTCGTCTTGCCCCTCCCCCTCAGTCCGGGGGCAGACACTCACTGTGGAGATCGAATTGTACAGCGAATAAAAGCCTTTCAGTATTTTACTAAACCTCAGTCTTTTGGAGTAATTGAAGGTGCTTCAGGGGGGTCGTTGCTTTGCTGCTGCTTATGCATGGAAGGAGTTGGGGGGGCTTTGGGGTTCTAACATTTAATTCATTCATTCTTTGGGGCACTCTGTTTTCATGGATGTTTGTAAAGAAAAAATAATTTCAGGATGTATATTGTATACATTTCTCTGACATTAAATTTACCTATTGAAGGTAGGAGAAGAAATTAAACAGGTTTATATACAGAACTCTATGATCCTCTATCTGCAGAGAGCCCATCTCTTACTACTGAAAGGAATGAGGAAAAAGTTGCTAATGAGCTTTAAAAGGAGAATTCTTTATCACGGATATGTCTGTATAATGTTTAGGAACGAGAAAAAAAACCTTCAAATGCCAGTCATAAAGATGCATTCAGGTTTACTGTTGGAGATTAGTTAATGAATAACAGTTAGACAACAGATTTATCAGATAAACAGGGACATGACTGCTTCATACCAGAATAAGTTGAGACTGTCTTAGACTGAGCTAAAAAATACCCTGTTTCAAATAGATTAACTTCTTTTGACATTGTCCTGTTAACGCCTGCCAAATCAAGATCTGGAAATTCTGATATCTTCCATTTAAATGCAGTAAGACATAATGGCATTGCAAACAAAGTGCAAAGATATTTGGAAGCCAAATGTAGATACAAAATTATTTTGAGCAACCCATGTCCACTTCAGTGTTAAGTTACACTTGTGACCAAGATAAAGATAACTTGAGTCCATAGTTTAAAACTTGATACTTGTGTCAGTTTTAAGAGCTCTGCCTACAAAAGAAGTAACTTTCCAATGTAGTAACCATACACCCTTGTTTATGAATGGATATACGTAATGCTGATATTTCAGAGTGTAGCTATGCTGGCCCACATGGATTGTGTGTGTGTGTGTATAAGCGTGCATACACACGTAATTATGCATCTATGTATATGTGTCCACGTGACTGTATGCTACATCTGTGTAGAATGCCTGGTAATACACACAAAATGCTGGGAGATCTCAGCAGGCCTGGCAGTATCTATGGAAAAGAGTACAGTTAATGTTTTGGGCCAAGACCATTCAGCAGAACTGTTCTCTTTTCCATAGATGCTGCCTGGCCTGCTGACTTCCTCCAGCATTTTGTGTGTGTTGCTTGGATTTCCAACATCTGCAGATTTTCTCTCGTTTGTGAGAAGAGGCTGATCTGGTCTTTGGCCCTCTTGGTCCTGCTTGTCAGAACCATTTAAACTCCATTAAATACATCTGGAAGCTGGTGTACTAAGACCCACTCCACAATAAAAGAATTGATGCACAGAAGTGGATTGGGAGAAAGTTGTCCTGGAAGCTGAGGAACTGCTGAAGAGGGTGAAGAAAATGAAGATGATGAAGAAGAAGGCAAATGATAATAACAGAAACAAGAGTGTCAAGTTAATAAAGCCAACTTTAGGGGAGTGATTAGCTATGTTAGATACTCTAGACAAGCTTCTGTATTGAGAATGTATATTCATAAATTTGAGCTTTCTTTATTCAGAGTTTTCTCAAAACATTAGAGCTCATAAAATTATGTGTTAGACAATCTTTCATCTATTTAGAATAAATTGCATTTTAAGAAAAGAAAGTGCCATTTTAGTTGTTGCATATGTGAGTTTAAATACAATAGTCTGGAAGATACTGACTAAGTTGTCCTGCTTTTCCAGAAACAAGCAAATGACAGTATGATATTGAATCAGCTGATACTGAAGAAGATAGCACAGCATGAAGCAATGATGAAAACTCGTCATTGAAAGTTAGGAGTTGCACTCTGCAGTCTAATTGAAATGATATTCACTTGATATACACTCAGTGCCACTTTATTAGATACACCGGTACACCTGCTCGATAATGCAAATATTTAATCAACCAATATATAAAACAATGCAGGTATGGTCAAGAAGTTCAGTTGTTCAGCTCAAACATCAGAATGAGGGAAGAAATGTGATTTAAATGACTTTGACCATTAAATAGTGGTTGGTGCCAGAGAGGGTGGTTTGAGTATCTCAGAAACTCTTGATCCGCTGGGATTTTCATGCGCAACTGTTTCCAGATCTTTACAGAGAATGGTATGAAAAACAAAAAAAAATCCAGTGAGCATCTGTTCTGTTGGCAAAATACCTTGCTAGTGAGAGAGGTCAGAGGAAAATGGCCAGATTGCTTCAAGCTGACAGAAAGGTGACACTAACTCAAATGACCACATGTTACAACAGTGGTGTGCAGAAGAACATCTCTGAATGCACATCACATCAAACCTTGAAGTGGATGAAAATACTGCAGCAAAAGATCAAAATATACATAAAGTGGCCACTGAGTGTATCTTAATCATTGATAATTGACTTTAATAAATTTGTTATCTACTTTTAACAGATACAATTATTACTGTAGCTTTAAAAGTATTAGAACATTGAACACAGAACATTTTAACATAGTACAAAGCTTTCAGCCCACCTTTTAACCTACTCTAAGATTAGCCTAGCCCTTCTCTCATACATAGCCCGATATTTTTCTATCATCTATGTTTAATGTATCTGCCTTTAACCAGACCTCTGGCAGGGCATTTCATGCACTCACTATTCTGTGTAAAAAAAACTTCCATCTCACATTCTATCTATACTTTCTTTCAATTTGCATATACTTATGCCCCCTGGTATTAACCATTTTCACCCTAAGAACAAGTCTCTGGTTGTCCACTTGATCTATGCCTCTTATCATGTTGTTACAAGAAACTGTTTCTGAGGTACAGTATCTTTTTCTGATTCTCTGTATCTTTCCCTCTAGAGTCTCTTGTTCTTTCCTCTTCTCTTTCCTTCTTTCCCTGGATGAAAGGATGCTGAATGATTTCTATGACAGTTTTTGGTGGTGTTTGTTGTTTTATTGTTACTTAATTTGTGATAATTGTCTTATTGTTAATTTAACAATGTGGGAGTGTGTGCATAACAACACACATGGCTTAGCATTACTTGCAATTGTAACTGATACCACAACAAGCCAGTTATAATGATCAAAAGCTTAATGGGATGTGTATTTTCTTTTTCCAACTTAGCAAATTTTCAATTGGAGACGAAACAAAGTGAAGAAGAAACAAAGCAACACTTAAAGCAAACAGCCTGATTCTAGCCCTGGATTGAGTTTCATATTTTTGTACCTCTGAAGATAGGAATCTCATTTGTCTACATATTTCAAAAGAACCTGTTCATTGGCAGAAGAGAGAGAAAGGGATAGTATGTTAACCTATAAAGTGCCAGATGAGTTAGGTAGGTTTAAGAAACTAGGTAGCATGAACTGGGTAATATAGGTACCTGCAGAACACAGTTGATATTTTATCAATAAATTGCCAGCAGTACCTTGCCTTGAGCATGGAATGTTGAATAAATCCAACTGTAATCCATTTCTTCTGTCTCCTGCCCTTTTCTCTCTCAAGCAAGTTCTTTTTCCCCAACCTCAGCCAAGATGGGGCTCTTTATCTCTCCTCTCAGCCCAGACAAAGCTCTGATCCTTCCCTCTTAGCTTTACCATTGCTCTCCTTCTCTTTCTTGGTACACCCATGACTCGGCCCCTTTGCCCTCAGCACAAATATCACTCTGATCCTTCTCTTAGTATAGCTGTAGCTAACTTTTTTTTGCTTGGCTCAATCACAGCTCTGCCCTCATTGTCTGGCCCATTCATGCCTCTGACCCCCTTCCCCCCCCAAGTGTTACCATGGTTCTGCTCCTGTTTCTCAACCAGCTGTGGTCCTACCTAAAGTATATTTAATATTTCAGTAACATTGGAGTAATATTGTAAAATATATTGTTTGATTAGGTATTCTTTGTTTAAATAATGCATTGTGGTTTATATGTACAGGTATATCACTGGCATTAAGTCTCCACTTAATAAGTGCACATCTCATATAAAGTGAAAAAACAAAGTGTACACATTCTCCTGGTCTCCCTGTGAGTTTCTTTCAAGGAAGTCTGAAATGAACCTGAGACAACTGCCTGCTGTTGAAGCTATTTACGTTTTTTAAAAAGTGCAGTGGGACGTTGGATTTAAAATAAAGGTGCAGCACATTCTACTTCAGGAAGGGACTGAGTCAGTCAAGTAAAAAAAAGACATAAAACGGACATGTTCATGGGTTCATAAACAGTGAGTACCAGGTGATAATAATAATAATAAAGAAAGCAAAAGCAAGCAGAAATGGTTGGCCACATTGGAAAGATAGACACATTGGATTGACAAGAGTTAACCGGATATTGAATATTGAGCATATTAAGCAGTATTTCTCTGGCCCTACATTCCTCCTTAGGAACACCTGGAGAATAAAGACGCTTATGTAAGGCTCCTTTTCATTGACTCCAGCTCTGCCTTTAATACCATCATTCCAAATAAACTGATTTCGAAGCTCTGGAACCTGGGCCTTAGCACCAGATCTGCAGCTGGGTCTTCAACTTCCTCACAGACAGGACCCAGGTTGTAAAAATAGGGGACAAGCTCTCCTCTACAATCACTCTGAGCACTGGTGCCCCACAAGGCTGTGTACTCAGCCCCCTGCTGTACTCAGTGTACACCCATGATTGTGTAGCCAAGTTTCCATCAAACTCAATATGTAAGTTTGCTGATGACACAACAATTGAAGGCTATATCTCGAGAAATGATGAGTTTGAGTACAGAGAGGAAATTAACCTGGTGGCATGGTGCAAAGGCATGCACCAACCTATCCCTCAACATCAACAAGACGAAGGAATTGGTTGTTGACTTCAGAAGGAGTAGCGGACCGCATGACCCAATTTACATCAGTGGTGCGCAAGTGCAACAGGTCAAAAGCTTTAAGTTCCTCGGGGTCAATATCACAAATGACCTGACTTGGTCCAACCAAGCGGAGTCCACTGCCAAGAAGGCCCACCAGCACCTTTACTTCCTGAGAAAGAAATTTGGCCTGTTCCCTAAAACCTTCACTAATTTTTATAGATGCACCGTAGAAAGCATTCTTCTAGGGCGCATCACAACCTGATATGAAAGTTGTCCTGTCCAAGACCGGAAGAAGCTGCAGAAGATCGTGAACACCGCGCAGCACATCACACAAACCAATCTTCCATCCTTGGACTCACTTTACACCGCATGCTGTCAGAGCAGTGCTGCCGGGATAATCAAGGACACGACCCACCCAGCCAATACACTTTTCATCCCTCTTCCCTCGGGGAGATGACTCAAGAGCTTGAAGACTCGTACAGCCAGATTTGGGAATAGCTTCTTTCCAATTGTGATAAGACTGCTGGATGGATCCTGACCTGGATCTGGGCCGTACCCTCCAAATACCGGACCTGCCTCTCGGTTTTTTTTTTGTACTACATTACTTTCCCTTTTCTATTTTCTATTTATGGTTTATAATTAAAAATTTTAATATTTACTATCGATTTGTAATCCAAGGAGCGCGAAGTGCAGAATCAATTATTGCTGTGATAATTGCATGCTCTAGTATCAATTGTTTGGCGACAGTAAAGTAAAATATTTTGAAGCAAATGAAAGAGTCAATGCAAAGTGACTGTTAGTTTTGCTGAGTGTAGTAGTTGGAAAAGCATAGAGTTTGCTTAGAAGTTTAACTGCTCCAACGAAACTAGATGAAATGAGTTTTGCTGATATCGTGAAAGTAATGCTTGAGCATTTAGATCCAAAACCATTGCTGATTACAGAATGCTTTAAGATTCATAAGTGAAATCAAAAGGAAAGGGGGACTATTTCAGCATATGTGGCTGAATTGAAGGGATTGTTTGAGCATTCTCAGTTCAGTGATGGACTTAATGATGCATTGAGAGAATCAGTTACTTTATGGAATCTCGTTTTTTTTGCACCACTTTACTTTCCCTTTTCTGTTTTCTATTTGTGATTTATAATTTAAATTTTTAATATTTACTATTGATTTGTACTCCAGGGAGCGTGAAGCACAGAATCAAATATCGCTATGATGATTGTATATTCTAGTATCAATTGTTTGGCGACAATGAAGTATAAAGTATAAAGTATAATCTTACAAGAAAGCATTCAAAAATGGCTTCTAACTGAAGCACAACTTTAAAAAGGACTTCAAACAGCAGTATCAATGGAAACAACTGACAGAGATGCAATTAAGTTGCAGTTAAGAATGAAAGTGAGTGTGAACAAAATTGCGGCATCTACACATAAACCCACCTGGTTGAACAAATTGTGTTAATGTTGTGGCTCATATACACCAGACCAATGCACGTTTAAAGATGAAACTTGAAGAAAATGCAACAAAGTAGGACATATATGGAATGTGTGAAATGTGAGGAGGATGTTATGAGAATACAGGGTGACTTGGACAGGTTGGGTGAGTGGGCAGATGCATGGCAGATGCAGTTTAATGTGAATAAATGTGAGGTTATCCACTTTGGTGGCAAGAACAGGAAGGCAGATTACTATCTGAATGGTATCAAGTTAGGAAAAGGGGAAGTACAATGAGATCCAGGTGTCCTTGTTCATCAGTCACTGAAAGTAAGCATACAGGTACAGCAAACTGTGAAGAAAGCTAATGGCATGTTGGCCTTCATAACAAGGGGAGTTGAGTATAGGAGCAAAGAGGTCCTTCCGCAGTTGTACAATGCCCTGGTGAGACCCCACCTGGAGTATTGTGTGCAGTTTTGGCCTCCAAATTTGAGGAAGGATATTCTTGCTATGGAGGGAGTGCAGCGTAGGTTCACTGGGTTAATTGGTTAATTCCGGGCATGGCGGGAATGTTGAAAGATTGGATTCCAGAACCAGAGGCCACAGTTTAAGAATAAGGGGTAGACAATTTAGAACGGAATTGAGGAAAAACTTTTTCACACAGAGGGTTGTGGATCTGTGGAATGCTCTGCCTAAGAAGGCAGTGGAGGCCTTTTTTTTTATTCTTTCAAGAAAGAATTAGATAGAGCTCTTAAAGATAGCGGAGTCAAGGGATATGGGAAGAAGGTAGGAACAGGGTACTGATTGTGGATGATCAACCATGATCACAGTGACTGGCGGTGCTGGCTCGAAGGGACAAATTGCCTACTTCTGCACCTATTGTCTATTGTCTATATAAGGACCATGTCAAGCAGACAAAAATAAATGGACTGCACAGGGAAGTGATTGAGATAAAAGAGCTGTTGCAGTTTCATAAAGGAAATTGATCTGCATGCTATTGATGAAAAGTATGATAAAGATGAGGGTGACACAGGTCTGCGTAGCCTTGAAATTTACAATGTGAAACCTAACAAGAGGTATGTAATATGGCTTACACCAGAAATGAATGGCAGATTAATTGAAATGGAATTAGACACTGGCTTGGCTTTTCAGTCATTCCACAAAATTACTTTGAACAGCATTTCAAAGACACTGAACTGCAGCCTGCAGATGTCCAACTAAGAATTTATATTTGAGAAATGATAACTTCTGTGGGAACAACATTCATAACAGTGAAATACAACAAACAAAAAGGCACATTGGGCTTTATGTGGTACAAACAAGAGGGCCCATGTTGTGGGGAGTGATTGGCTGAGACAACTAGATTAGAGATCCATCCACCATTTGCAGCCATATCCCTGCAATAAAATCAACTGAAAGCAAGTTAAGAAAGGTATTGGATAATGTCACAGCAGTGTTCAAGGATTGCATTGGAAAACTCAAACATATCAAAGGTAAACTTGTGATAAATGAAAGTGTCACATCTAAATTTTATAAAGCCTGTCTGGTTCCTTATAACATCCATGCTAAGGTAACCAGTGAACTAGATCGCATGGAGGCTGAAAGAATTCTTTCCAAGGTTGAGCGGAGCTTTTGGGCATTGCCAATGGTCCCAATAACCAGGAAGAATGGGTCTCTTAGAATCTCTGGTGATTTTAATGTCACCATCAGCCCAGCACTGAAAGTAGATCAATACCCTTTGCCTAGGATAGAGGATATTTTTGCAAAACTTTCTGGAGGAAAGCACTTCAGCAAAGTGCACTTAGCTGAGACCTACATATAGATGGAGATGGAAGAAGAGACCTAAGTGTTTCTCACCATAAACACCCACAAAGGACTTTATCGCAGTAGAAGCTATTTTTGGAGTAGCATCTGCACCTGCACTCTGGCAGGACGCTCTGGACCAGGTGTTGCAAGGCTGCTCAAGCGCTCAGTGTTACCTGGATGATATCATTGTTACCGGTAAGCATGACAAAAAACACCTCTCAAATCTCAAGACAGTGTTAAAAAGCTTATGGTCTCAGAGCATGATGCAACAAATGTGAATTCTTTAAATCAAGTGTCACTTACTGTAGTCACACCATTAACACACAAGGGTTACACAAGTATACTGAGGAAATTCAAGCAGTGATGGATGCCCCAAGTCCAAAGGATGTGTCACAGTACCAGTCCTTCTAAAAGTTCAAACTTTACGTCTATTATCAAAGTATGTACACTATATACAACCTTGAGCTTTGTCCCCTAACAGGCAGCCACAAAACAAAGAAACTCAATAGAACACATTATAAAGACGACCGTTAAACACCCAATGTGCAGTAAAGAAGACAAATCATGCAGACAATATAAGTAAGCAAAGAACATAAAGAACTGATGTTCATGAAAGTGAGTCCATAAAACCAGTCATCACTGCAGCCAGTCCTGGAGCCTATTAGTTGCAGACCACAGCCTCTGTTCAGTGCAGAAATTAATAAACCTCACGGAGCAGCAGGCTGAACATCCCTCTCTTTCGGCCCTACACTCTAACCTTTTCAATCATGGCAGAATTCCTCATGTTCACAGTTAAATCAGCCAGATCTCGGAGAGTTCCTTACTTTTGGACCTGGGGCATGCTGCTTTGGTTTTCTCTCGGGCCTGGGCACCGCTGCCTCAATTCGGCCAACCTATCCAATCTGGCCTGTGCTCAAATCAGCCAAATAGCAGGTTGTTCCTCACTCTCGGGTCTGGGTCCTGGTGCATCGACTCTGCCTCGCCTCAGTTCTGCTGTTCTGAATCGCCTCCAAGTCCGCTCCAACAATGGCCAAACATAGGCTAATTTCTTGGTCTTGGGCCCTGGCCTCACTGTCTTGATTTGGCCTGATTCCACCATGCCACAATCACCCTGCACCTTTGAGACTTCAGTTCACACCGCAAAAATGCTGGGTCGTACAGGCAGGTTCAAAAGCTCACTTCAAAAGGGAATCTACAGAGTATTGATTGCAGTGATCGTTTGCAAGAAAAAGTATGATTAATAAAGTAGTTAATAGTTTTGTTTCAGCAAGTCATCTCTGTGCTTCACCAGATTGGAATACGATTTGTCAAATACTATAACAGGTTCCTGCCAAACCTGTCTACTGTGCTCCACCCTTTGAACTCATTACTACAGATTAGGAAAAAATGGCAATGAAGAAAGTAGAGTGAGGTGGCTTTCCAAAATGTAAAGGAAATGGTGACGTCAGACACTGTACTCAGACATTATGATCCACATTGTCCAGTGAAGCTTGCCTGTGATGCCTTGCCTTATGATACAGTGGTAGTGATGTTCACATGTTACTTGTGAAGGAAGTGAACCACCATTGTCTTTGCATCATATTCCCTTACCGCTAGAGAGAAACATTACACACAGATTAACAGAGAGGCTTTGAGTCTGTTTTGGTGTATAAAACATTTCAAACAGTCCTTGTATGGGAGAGAGTTTACCCTCATTATTGATCATCGACCACTAGTGTCCACTTTCAGCCCTCAGAAGGGTGTTCCACTAACAGCAGCCGCATAGATACAAAGATGGGCTCTGTTTCTTGGTTACATGATTGAATTCAAGAGGATGACCAATCTTAGAAATGCTGATGAATTTCCCATTTCAGGAAATACCTGAAGAGTCTACAAAAGAGAGAGCTCCTTTTGATGTATTCTCCTTAACTCAGATTGAGTTTCCCTATCGCAACAGAACTGATCCAGAGGGAAACAAGAAAATACCACACAGTGTCTCAGGTCTACAGTGCCCTGGCAGTGGATTCATGTGGATTTTGCTGGACCATTCATGGACACGAATTTCTGGGTAGTAGTGGATGCAGTTACAAAATGGCCAGAAGTGTTCTCAGTAGTTTCCACTACAGCCTCACGCACTGTTGATGTGTTGAGAAGCCTCTTCCCAAGGACTGGTGTTCCAGAACACTTAGTCAAAGGCAGTGGACCACAGCTTATTGCAGAACAGTGTCAGTCATTCCTGGGAATGAATGGAACAAGGTATACCACCCAGCACCGTACCACCCAGCTACAAATGGTTTGCTGGAAAGTTTTGTCCAGAGTCTAATGAACACACTGTGAGCAATGTCAGCAGAACACACTTCACTGACACTGAGTCAAACCTTACCAAATCCCTCTTTTCATATCACAATGCAGCACACTCAACAACCAACAACTCACCAGCTATGCTGTTTCTGGTTCATCCCTTGTGCTCATGTTTGGATCTCCTCTAACCCAACCTCAGAAGGAGTATGCAGGACAATCAGTTGAATCAAATTGAGGGTTTCAATGAAACAAGGATGGTCGATGTTTCACTCCTGGGCAGGCAGTCCTGGTGAGGGACTATAGAGATGATCACAAGTGGGCACTTGGATAAATTAAGGACAGAACTGGACCATTCTGCTACGCAGTGGAGATTGTGTCTGATGCCATCTGGAGATGGCACATCAATCAGTGGGGGAGAACAGAGTAAATTGTTTGAGAAGAAAGGGATTCTTTCTGTCAGAACCACTTCCTGCAGTCCCAGAGCCAACTCCTACAACCACCATGGAAGAGGTCCCAGAACCTCAGATTGTTTCACAGCTGCAAGTCTCTCCTGCCAAGCAGAGTAACAGCATTGCCAGGAAAGACATTATTCTACAAGAATAAGAAGTCCTCCACAGCAATTAAGTTTTTAGGGCTAAATAAGATAATTAAAAATTTACTATGCTGTGGATATTGATATTGTAGCTGTATTATATAGTATATTCATATTTATATAAGTTGAGATGCATTCTATATAGTTGTTTTTAGCTAAGCAGGGAGGAGTGTAGTGTATTTAATATTTAAGTAATATTTGAGTATTATTATGAATTTCTTGTTTAATTAGGCATTCTTTGTTGTTTAAATAATTATGTTTTTTATGTAAAAGTATGTGAGTGCATACTTCATTACATCACTACATCATTACTGTGCACCTTGTTTTAAGTAAAAAATGAAGAATACATATTCTGCTGGTCTCCCCATATTTTTCCATTGATTAGCTTAATCTTAATCTTTTAGAGTTAAAAAATATAATAGTATCCTTCTCTGTGTCTCCCATTTTTCCAGTGCTTAATTCCCTCTGAATGTGGATTCTGCTGATCCCACATGACTCATTTTCTGTGATTTGGCTTTCAGAGAAATGCGGTTGTGCTTCAGAATTCCTTCAGTTAATTCTGTGAAACCCTTCTGATAAAATCAAGCCACTAAACAGGACATAGCTTGATCATTTCTGCAGATTTCCTCTTGTTTGCGTCATTTCTATTGTTTCTTACTTTTGGCATGACACCCCCTTTCAATGTTAATCTGTGGACTCCCTCAGTTATATTTACTCAGTAATAAAAGTTGTCGTAATTCTTGGTTAGTCTCACTCATCAGCACTGTGTGAAACAGTAACCAACAACAGACCAGAAAACATGTCAGCATACTTTCTATCACCAATTGGATCTCAGCCATTTTCCTGAAATATGTCTTGGAGCTCATTAAGAAGAAAAAGCACAAGATTCTGAGAAAGCAATTTCATGGTATTAATACGTGCTGATTCTTAAGCATCCGGTTTTGGGAAAAGTTGTGTTTTCTAGTCATTTATTTCCGCAGCTCTTGGCCAGCAGCAAGTCACAATGGTATTTGAAAGCTTTTATATTTAACTAGAATCATAATTATACATCTCAGAGAAACAGGCCTTTTGGCTCACTGATTGCTGATTGCAATGCCTATCTGTGCTAATACAATTTGCCTGGATTAGGCCTGTATTCTTCTACACCTTTCCTATCTAATTACCTGTCTGAATATCCTTTAAATGGTGTAATTGTATTTTCCTCTGGCACCTCGTTCCAGAGATTCACAACCCACTGTGTAAAACAACTTTTCCCTCAGATCTCCTTTAAATTTCTCTCTTCAGACCTACTGGTAGGCTAACCCCTTGCTGTATATTACTCCTATTGTAAACATAAAACAGGAGAATTGCAGAGGGAGGTGATGTGCAGGTCAGAAAGAATAAGTTGCAAGGAAGTAGTGGGAAGAATAAAATTAATGGGTTTGTTTTGCTGGGAGCTGGCATCAACTCAGAGAGTAAGTGTCTTATGCCACATCTTATGCCCTGTGAAATGGTGTGAGACCCAATGGTAGCCCAGTGACCTAGTTGTGAGCAGAAAGAATCTCCAGTTGCAGCAGCTTGGACTTTGGGTTTTGGAGCAAGACTGGCATCTGGAGTTACTGTGGTGCATCTGCAAGGTGTAAGAACTCAGGGATAGAATGTCTGGGGAATTGGTGACCCACAGCTTAAAACCCAATGGGGAGAAAAGGAGTAACACGATACAAACTAGGAATGGGCAGGTGGGTTCCATCATGTTCACCTTCAAATTTTCCTGTTTGGACTGATGGCTTCTTACAAGAGTGCAGTGAGGGTCCTGAGACACAGGACTTGCTCAGCTGAATTAAAGTGAGCAAGCTACTGTTAAAAGGGGTGATGTAGAGGTACATCTAGCAGGATTGCTGCCTCGCAGTTCCAATGGCTCAGAATCCTTTCTGACCCTTGTTGCTGTTTGTGCGGAGTCTGCAGGTTCCACCTGTGGTTGTATGGTTTCCCTGTGGTTGCTCCAGTTTCTTTCTACGTCCCAAAGACTTGCAGGTTGGTAGGTTACATTCATGCAGGTCGGTAGGTTACATTCCCACTGTAAATTTTCCCCAGTGTAGATAGATAGTAGGAAAATCGGGGGAGGGCTGAAGATGTTCATGTGAAAAAGAATAAGTTAGAATGAAACGTAAGAGGGAATAAGACTGTTGGCTTTGTTTTGCTAGGAGCTGGCATAGTTTAGGTGAATGATATAATCTGGGTGAATTTACTAGTTGTTTTTTTTCAAATGAGTTGCCAGTCGGCAACTGGAAGAGTAGAGAATAAAGGAAGAAGGAATTCATGTAGTCAAGTAGTATTAGTACAGGTAGGCATGATGGTAATCATAAACATGATGGGCCGAATAGCCTGTTTCTATGCTGTTCAAGTCTATCATTAAATGGCTCAAAAAATGAGTGGCAGATTGGGTTAAAATATGGGCAAATATTAAGAGCAAAATTTAAGATAATATTTAAAAGCACACAGTATTTTCAACATCAAAGTTGCCGGTGAACGCAGCAGGCCAGGCAGCATCTCTGGGAAGAGGTACAGTTAACGTTCCGGGCCGAGACCCTTCGTCATGTGTGTTGCTTCAATTTCCAGCATCTGCAGAATTCCTTGTGTTTGAGTACTTACAACAATTTGGATGAATCAATAGCTAAACTAGAACTAAGAAGCTATGATCTAGTCATTATTATGAAAGGTGGTGACATAGTGACCAAAACTGGGAGCTGAATGCTCAAGAGTTTTTGACACTTTGGATGGTTGGGAAAAATGATAAAGAGGTAGGGACTTGCTATTAATTGTTGGAACCAGCAGAGTAGTGAGACAGGGCTGATCATCGTGACAGAATTATATCAGCTTATGTGAATGAATCTAATAACAGCAAAGGGAAGAAGACACTGGAGTGAGTTATTTATGGGCATCAAACAATAGTTGCAATATTGGAGCTCGCAAAATCAGGAAATTAGAAGTTATGAAATAATAATGATGCAGTGTTTCTTTTCATTTTCGTGCTGCAGGGAGAGTTGATGTCCTTTCTATCATCAACATCCATGGTCTTTCTGTATTTAATGGCTATCTGGAGAAGATAAATATCAGAGTTGTATTGTATATGTATACTTTGACAATAAAATGAACCTTTGAACCTTTGAATTTATTCAACATATAGACAGGACAGGTTAAATTTTGGTAACATAGTTGGATGTTTGGGAATGGTTTTCCAGATTGATATGTTGAGAAACAACTAGGAAAATGCATAACGAGAATGGATTGATTAATGATGTTAACCTTAAGGGGGTTTTAGGGAAGAATGACCATATTGTCAAATTTTGAAGTTAGTTGATGATAATAACATTGTAGTCAGGGAGGACAATTTCAAAAGGATTCAAGGGGCAATTGGCAAGCTGAGTGGGAGGACAATAATGTGGCAGGTAAAATATAATGTGGAACGGAAAAGCAGATTCTGATGTCAAAAGGTCACTGAAAGCTAAGATGCTAGTGCAGCATGCATTTAGGAAGACAAATGTTAACTCATTTTTTTTATAGGTTTGAGTACAAGTATAAAGATAACTTATTGTGGATATATAGAGTCTTGATCAGCATGTTCCAAAATATTTTGACTCCTCACTTAAAAATTGACATACCTGTCATGGAGGGAGTGCAATAAAGATTCAGTGGACTGGTTCCAGATTTGGTGGGTTCGCTGTATATGATAAAAAAAAACCTGAGAATTCAAGGTCTTATTTTCCTGAGTTTAGGGAAATGAGGGTGATCTCACTGATACCAGGGTTTGAATTAGTGTGGGTGGGGGATGCAGAGAGAATTTTTTTCTCTGCTATGGAACCTATAACCAGGGGTCACAATCTCAGTTAAATTATATGCTACTTAGGGTTGAGAAGAGGCCACACAGGTGGTGAATTTTGGAGTTGTCTACCAGTGACTGTGGCTGCTCATTGACAGAATCATTTATAGCTGAGAGCAATCGACTTCAGGATATTAAAGAGATTGGGATGGGAAATATTGGGGGGAAATGGTACTGAGGTAGGATAGTCTTCATAAAGGGCCAGGTGGTCTATTCTGCACTTGATTTTTATGTTCTTCTGACAACCAAAGTATATCGGCTCTGGCATCTTACTATCCTGGATCACTATCACCCCTCCCCGCCTGACAACTGTGTGTACACTTGGCTTAGCTGTTGTAGAAGCTAGGAAATTAATAGGATAATAAAACCACTATTACCACAATAGTTCAATCTCTACAAGTGGAATTGTTTTTTCATTCTTAGTCACAGCAGTCCTGTTAGTTCGGAGAAATCAAGTTTCCTGCTTCAGTAGAGTGCCTGGTCTGTTAAAATTCAAAACACAAGCCTTGTTAAATGCAGCTTTGTTATGAAAAAGGAGTAAGCCTTGCTGTTGCTTAGCACCAAGACAGACTGGATCAATAAGTTAACAAAAGTAATGGGATGTTTATTTAGCTGGAGAATGGCAAGTGAAGCAGAATACAGAGTATTAGATGATACATTTTGGAAGTGTTTTTTTTTCCAAAGCCATGTCTATTTTGAAAGGGCTATATTTTATAAAGAGTCCTGGGCTTGGCATTTAAATTATATGAAGTAATCATAATTACCTTGTTTGTAAATAATGCCATGGATCTTACTATTGTCTACAGTTTTTTTCGTGTTATGTACTGCTCAGTGTGAATTTGATTAAGAACCAATTGTTAATCTGTAAGTGTTTAACTGGAGTAGATATCATTTTTATCACTCAATTTACATCATGATACAAATTCTTTAGACATCATTATGCTCCTTTTAACTAAATTACACAGATACATAAGAACAAATTCACAGGTAATAGTCATCACATAATATTCTGGTTCAATGTTATTATTGGTCAGCTTTCTTCTGTAGTTTACCTATACTACTTCTGTGTCTGAAATTTTAATTTAAGTTGCATCTAATAGTTAATTAAAAGCAAAGAATAAAATGCACATTTCATCTAAAATAAATAGAATATTCTCAGTGAATTAAATACTTCGGAGTGCCAGGCCTTTCAGAAACCCATATCACTCTATAGCTTGGTTGTCTGATAATACCCCAGTTTGGAATCCAGTCCAGAAATGGATATTACTTCTAATTGTAATGTATGCATTCAGGAGCAAATTTTCTTCTTTACCTCTCGTTTTTGTTGTTTTTACTTTTATTTCCTGAAGATTTGCATTAACTTCCTGAAATAAAAAGAGTTCTGCTTTATATATACTGTCAGTGCCTCCTAGTTGGTTAGTCCTCAACCAGTCATGTGTCTGCTGTCTCACTTTGTTTGCAATCAAATTCCAGTTTTTACTTAGATCAAGACCTTCGTCTTTGTTAAAATTCTTATTCTCCAGTCTTATTTCATTGGCTTCCTTCACCAGGCAGTCCCAAAAGCTATTGGCACGGTACTATCAAAGTCAATCCTATAGCCATTGCAAATGCAGGAAAGGTGAACGATGGGGGTATGTATATATACAACCTGACTAGACATGCCTAGACATCATCCCTGATGAAGATGGCATAGTTCGTCATTAAAACATTGGTTAAAATCGATACCTGTACCTGGCTGGAAGTCCGAGAAGAGTTTATTTGTTATAAATGTCAGGAAAGCACTAGATCCTTTTTTGTAAGTTATTTCAGTGAAGTTCAATTTAAGCAAAAGAAATTGCATTTCATCCTTTAACCTGGCACCGTACAATAATTGGAAATATTGAAAAATTTTAAGAATTTTCATAATGATATCAGTATTCCAATTTCCTATCTCCTTTGTTTTCTCTGTGTATCATTTCATCAATGCCTTTTACTTCATATTAGCATCCTTTGTGCCACTTACTTTGTCTTATCTTCCATTCGAGCTCTGAATTTTCTGTTCGGTCTTTCATGGTGTATACTGAACACGAACATTTAGCAATACAGCAAGGAGTAGCCCTTTCTAGCCTTTCTACCAATGACACCCCGTTTTTGAGTGGGGTAAATGCAGGGGTTGGAAGGGTGAATAATACCTTTAGCCTGGTGTTATTTTTAGGCTGCAAACGAATCAGATCACTTGCATGTGTCTCCATCCTCAGAAATTACCACAGTTATCATAATTCTCAGACCCTATCAACTATTATGTACAGTAGGTTTTCCTTTCATTCTTCCATCCAGATCGTAGGTCACAGAGCTCATTGACAGAAAAAGGGCAGAAATGGGCCCTCTGGCCCACCATTTACACAAATCCGACATCAATCCCATGATTAGTTTTGATTAATTTTCCCCACATTCACATACCCCCCCCCCTCCAGAATCTATGGCTCACCTCCATATCTGGGACAATCTGCAGTGCCTAATTAAACTTCTTACCATTTTAGGAATGTGGGTGAAACTGGATCACTTGGATGAAGCCCACAGAGTGAGAGGGAGAATGTGCAAACTCCATGGAGACAGTGCCAGAGGTCAGGAATGAAGCTGAATCTCTGGTGCAGTGGCTCCACTGTGCCACCCCAAACATGTCTCACACTTCCCAGCACTTTTGGTGTAGCCAGTTGTGACCTAGTCCTCTGCCACAGCAGCATCTGGGTGCTTGAATACAATATTCATTTCTACTCTTTAAGCAAGTTCAGTTCAATTTCTTCCTGTGGCCAATAATTGATTATAGTGGCCTTATTTGCTGGGTCAACAGTGTTAACCTTCCTATACATAGGAACATAAGAAATAGGAGCAGGAGTAGGCCATCCGGCCATTCAAGCCTGCCCTGCAATTCAATAAGATCATAGCTGATCTGTCCATAAACTCAGCACCATCTACCTGCCTTTTCCCCATAACCTTTAATTCCCCTATTATGTAAAAATCTATCTAACTGTATCTTAAATATATTTAGTGAAGAAGCCTCAACTGCTTCCCTGGGCAGAGAATTCCACAGATTCACCACTCCTTGGGAAAACAATTTCTCCTCATCTCCATCCTAAATCTTCTCCCCTGAACCTTGAGGCAATGTCCCCTAGTTCTAGTCTCACCTACCAATGGAAACAACTTTCCTACCTCTGTCTTATCTATCCCTTTCAAAATTTTGTATGTTTTTATAAGATCCTCTCTCATTCTTCTGAATTCCAGAGAGTATAGTCCCAGGCAACTCAATCTCTCCTCATAGGTTAACCCCTTCATCTCTGGAATCAACCTGGTGAACCTTCTCTGCACTGCCTCCAAAGCCAGTATATCCTTCCTCAAGTATGGAGACCAGAACTGCACACAGTACTCCCAGATGCGGCTGCACCAGTACCCTGTATAGTTGCAGCATGACCTCCTTGCTCTTGAATTCAATCCCTAACGATGAAGGCCAACATTCTGTTTGCCTTCTTAATAACCTGTTGTACCTGCAAGCCAACTTTTTGCGATTCATGCACAAGCACTCCCAAGTCCCTCTGCACAGCTGCATGCTGCAATCTTTCACCATTTAAATAATAATCTGCTCTTCTATTATTCCTTCCAAAGTGGATGATCTCGCATTTACCAATGTTGCATTCCATCTGCCAGACCTTGGCCCACTCACTTAACCTATCTATATCCCTCTGCAGACTCTCCACACCCTCTGTACAATTTGCTTTTCCACTCAGTTTAGTGCCATCAGCAAATTTTGCAACCTACACTGAGTCCTCTCTTCCAAATCATCAATGTAAATGGTAAACAGCTGCAGGCCCAGCACTGACCCCTGCAGCACTCCACTCACCACTGACTGCCAACCGGAGAAACACCCATTTATACCGACACTCTGCCTTCTATTGGCTAACCAATCCACTATCCATGCCAATACACTTCCTCCAACTCCATGCAGCCGTATCTTATTTATAAGTCTCTTGTGTGGCACCTGATCGAATGCCTTCTGGAAATCCAAGTATACAACATCTACCTGTTCCCCTCTATCTGCTGCACTCGTTATGTCCTCAAAGAACTCCAGTAAGTTTGTCCAACAGGACCTGCCCTTTCTGAATCTATGCTGCTTCTGTCTAATGGAACCACTCCTTTCAAAATATTTCACTATTTCTTCCTGAATGACAGCTTCAAGCATTTTCCCAGCTATGGATGTTAAGCTAATTGGCCTATAGTTGCCCGTCTTTTGACTACATCCTTTTTTAAAAAGTGGCGTGACATTTGCTGTCTTCCAATCTGCTGGGACCTGCCCAGAGTCTAGAGAATTTTGGTAAATAATAACCAATGCGTCTACTATAACCTCCGCCAATTCCCTCAGCACCCTGGGATGCAACCCATCGGGACCAGGGGACTTATCTACCTTCAGGCCCTCCAGTTTGCTCATCACTATCTCTTTAGTGAGAGTGGTTTTATCGAGGTCCTCACCTCCCATTTCGTCCATAACATCATTCTTTGGCATATTAGACGTGTCCTCCACCATGAAGTCCGACACAAAATAGTTGTTCAATGCCTCAGCCATTTCCTTATCACCCAATATCAATTTCTCTTTCTCGTCTTCCAAGGGACCTATGTTAACTTTATCCACCCTCTTCCGCTTTATATATTTATAAAAACTTTTGCTATCTGCTTTTATATTTTATGCCAATTTATTTTCATACTCTATCTTCCCTTTCCTTATTTCTTGTTTAGTTCTTCTTTGTTGCTTTTTAAAGTTTTTTCAATCCTCCAGTCTCCCACTACTCTTTGCGTCTTTGTACACATGAGCTTTTAATTTGACACTATCTTTTATTTCCTTAGTTATCCAAGGCTGGCTCTCCCCACACTTACTGTCCTTACTTTTGACTGGAATATGCATCTGTTGAACACTGTGAAAATTCTCATTGGAAGTATTCCACTGTTCCTCAACTGTCCTACCAAATAGCCTGTGCTCCCAATCTACATTAGCCAACTCCTCCCTCATCCTGTTGTAGTCTCCCTTGTTCAAGCATAATAAACTAGTTTTAGATCTAACTATTTTATCCTCCATCTGTATGCGAAATTCAATCATACTATGATCACTCTTTCCAAGAGGATCCCTGACTACAAGATCGTTAATCTTACCTGTCTCATTGCACAGGACTAGATCTAAGATAGCATTTTCCCTTGTAGGTTCACTAACATGCTGCTCAAGAAAGCCATCATGGATCCTCCTCACTTCCTTGACCAACCTGATTCACCCAATATATGTGGAAGTTAAAATCTCCCATGACAACTGCTGTTCCGTTCTTACAAGCCTCAGTTACTTCTTGGTTAATCGCCTCTGCCGCTGCAATATTTTTATTAGGTGGCCTATAGACAACACCCACCAGTGATTTTTTTCCCTTCACTATTCTTAATCTCTACCCAGATGGACTCAACATTCTGCTCTGTAGATCTTGTATCGTCTCTCACAATCACCCTGATCTCATCCCTAATCAAGAGCGCCACACCACCTCCTCTGCCTTCCTGCCTATCTTTCTGTATTACCTGATACCCTTGGGTATTTAATTTCCAGTCATCTCCACCTTGCAACCAGGTTTCTGTAATGGCCACTAAATCATATGCCTTGGTACTGATCTGTGCCACAAGTGCGCTAACCTTGTTTCTAATACTGCGGGCATTTAGATAAAGTGCCATTATACTCATTGTGCTTTTAGTATCTAGTGGCCTATGCAATTTTTGCTTTTTACTTTTATGCACTCTACTCTTATTTTTTTCTTCACTAATTCTAGCTTTAGTCTCTGTATCACTTCCCTCTTCTTTTCTGTGTTGGTTCCCATCCCCTTACCATATGAGTTTAAAACCTCCCCAACAGCACTAGCAGACAGTACATTGACACACAAGGATGCTTCGACAATTGTTTTTGAGTGTTTTGTGATTTTAGACATCTCGCATCAATTATTTTATTGATATCAGTCTGGTGGGTAGTAGCTGATACCTCCCATTGGAACTGTCAGCCTCCAGACACTGACTATCAGTTGGTCTTGGACCTGTGAATATACACTGACACCTGCAGAAGCCCAAAGCTTACTCAATGAGAGGAGGCATTGTAGGTTCTTATACACAGTGACTGCCTGTTCAGTGATTTCCCAGATCAGCCAGCTCATGATTAGAGACTCCACTGACTTCATTGGGATTCTAACCCTGAGGATAAGGGGGGAAAATTTACTTCTTTATAACTACATTTTTACATTTGTGTTTTTTTTATGTTTTTTAATCATAATTTTATGTTCTTGCTTCATAATTTCAGTGTTAGTTACTGCAAATGTCTCTGAATATTTGCTCTCTACATCTGAATTGGGAGAGTTTATGCATGGGCTTTGACTGTGAATGGCAACCACTGCAACTCCGTATCCAGATGTAACCATTAGATTACATTCCCAAAAGCTGAAGCATATAGTCAGAACTTAGACGGTTTCCTGCTCAGTTTGTTTTATTGCTGCTAATTTCCCGGAGAATTATTAGCTGATTTAAATTGACTAAATTCTAAACATAATATTAATTTCTCTTTGCTAAACTTTCCAAAGTTCCTATCTTGTCGAAACAGACTTAATGCTGTATTCAGCACATTTGTTCTGAGTAAGGCCCTTCCCTTATGCTGTTGCATTAGAATAAGCACTGGGAAAGAATTGCTTCAAATTTCTCATTACAATTCCTTTCCTTTCTCATTGCTTCACAGTATTTCAAGGTCATCTTCCTTTTTAGTAATTTTGAAGTATTTCATTTTTACTGACTTACAGCCCTTAACCCCATAAGCACGTCATAATCTGTTTGTATCCGAACGTTGTCTTTCCAAATTTACATTTCTGATGGATCATACACTCCTTTTAATATTCCACATTTAATTTATCATTGCAGACTCTGGAAAGCATTGATCTGCCATTATCTGCCTTAGAGACTGAAGTGTGATAGATTGCTCCCCGTCGATGAAAAGGATGCTGCCAGATGAAATAGCATTGGAGATAGTTAGCCACAGCCCTATGTTTCCATTAAAACTGTACCCACAAACCTGCTTTTGCAAGTTCATTGCTCTTGGAGGTTGCATTCTATTCAAAAGAGCATTTGTACAAAGAGAAGAAATTAAGCTATAGGCTTTGCCTTTACAGTTAGTGCTGAAACAAGATAAAGGATAGGAGCTGCAGGAGATTTCTGGCAAACCATGTTTTTGAAGGTAGTTATGCAAATCTTATGCAAATTTAATAAACATGAAAGCTAAATCATTCAATCCATCAAGAGCCTTTACTGTATTTGTACCGAACAGCCAAACCATGGAGGCTGTGGCTACTTTATTCGGTATCCCCTGAATCCAATGAAGTGGTCACTGAGTGTATGTTCAAGGTCTTCTGCTGCTGTAGCCCATCCACTTCAAGGTTCAATATGTTGTGCATTCAGAGATGCTCTTCTGCACATCACTATTGTGACATGTATATTTGTGTTACTGTCACCTTCCTGTCAGCTTGAACAAGTCTGGTCATTCTCCTTGGACCTCTTTCATTAACAAGGTGTTTTTGCCCACAGAACTGATGCTCAGCGCAGCATTTATACTTTTTGCACCATTCTCTGTAAAATCTAGAGACTATTATGCATGAAAATCCCTGGAGATCAAAAGCTTCTGTGATCTCAAACCACCACATCCAGAACTAACAATCATTCCGCAGTCAAAGTCACTCATATCATATTTTTCCCCATTCTGATGTTTGGTCTGAGGAACAACTGAACCTCATGATCATGTCTGCATGTTTTTACGCATGACTTGATGACACATAATTGGCTAATTAGATATTTGCATTAACACATACAGGTGTACCTAATAACGTGGCCACTGAATGTATGGTCCTAAACTTGAAGTTGCAACATATTCATAAAACGCAATCATTTTGGATTTCAATCCTTGTTTGCCAAACTTTATATTATATTATTGAAGTGCCCTTTTACTGGGCATCTCTGGAAATGTGGCTCGTTAGCCCCTCACCAGCAGCCATAGAAACATAGAAACATAGAAAACCTATAGCACCATACAGGCCCTTTGGCTCACAAAGTTGTGCTGAACATGTCCCTACCTCAGAAATTACTAGAGTTACCCATAGCCCTCTATTTTTCTAAGCTCCACGTACCTATCCAAAAGTCTCTTAAGGGGCCCTATCATATCTGCCTCCACCACCGTTGCCGGCAGCCTATTCCACGCACTCACTACTCTTTGCGTAAAAAACATACCCCTGACATCTCCTCTGTACCTACTCCCCAGCACCTTAAACTTGTGCCCTCTTGTGGCAGCCATTTCAGCCCTGGGAAAAAGCCTCTGACTATCAACACGATCAATACCTCTCATCATCTTATATGCCTCTATCAGGTCATCTCTTTCTATGGCTTCCATATCCTTCCTGTAGTGAGGAGACCAGAACTGAGCACAGTACTCCAAGTGGGGTCTGACCAGGGTCCTATATAGCTGCAACATTACCTTTTGGCTCCTAAATTCAATTCCATGATTGATGAAGGCCAATACACCATATGCCTTCTTAACCACAGAGTCAGCCTGGGCAGCTGCCTTGAGCGTCCTATGGACTCGGACCCCAAGATCCCTCTGATCCTCAACACTGCCGAGAGCCTTACCTATATTCTGCCATCGTATTTGACCTACTAAAATGAACCAGCTCACACTTATCTGGGCTGAACTCCATCTTCCACTTCTCAGCCCAGTTTTGCATCCTATCAATATCCCACTGTAACCTCTGACAGCCCTCCACACTATCCACAACACCTCCAATCCCGCTGGATCCAAGGCCGGCAACTCACCTATCTCAGGCTTCGTACGTCTAGAGTGTATACAATTTTTGTCCCGCCAAATCCCTGAGGTTGGGATGTCTTGCCCACTCAAACCCCGGTTTGCGTGAATGCTGTGTGATTTACTGCCCTCGGCAACCTCTTGTTGGCAAGAAACAACAGATCGTACACTGTAAACAATTATAAAGAAGTATATTTAAGAATGTTAACTTAAGCAACCAGTTATTAAAGAAAAGAAAAAAAACAAAATGGCCCATTACTCTTAAAGAGTCAAATGTGTACTTAAGTTGGAGCTCATCTTGAACTTACCTGTCACTCACACGCTGGACCCTCGATCTGCGTGAAAGCACACACCACCTTCCGTACGTTGCTTGAAATCCATCTCGAACAAATGGGTCTCCCACAGGAGTATTTGTCTTTCCTCCTTGAAGCCATTCATCTGCACAAAGCACCTCAGCCGTCTTCCCTCCTGTCTTCTCTCAGCTCTGGCCAACAAAGACCTCCCCATACCCATGTTCTCCAGACCCTGTCCCAATTCCGCCGTCCTGATTGGCTGACACCACATTCCTAAGTTGAACACCAAAGCCTCTTATCTCAGGTCAAACCAAGCTGAAAGCAGAACAGACTGCTCTTATAGAATTGCTGAGATGGAATACCTATAGCATAGCAGTAACAATCATAACCAGTGCATTACACTCTCTTCCCACCAGAAATAGTCATGTTCTCATGGCTTTGAAACTTACCAAACAGTTTTCAAAGGAATTTTGTGTTATCAGGACCTCCAATCCATTTGTGAATGGTAGTGACATATTTCACTAGGGCGATAGACACAATACCCTGTTCCCCCCATTGTGTCATAGGCTAGCCTACCAGGGGGTTTCATGACTCTTTGAGACCTCCTTATCCTATCTTCAGCTCCTCCAGCTTCAATCATCCCATATGACCCTTCCTGACTTCTAGAGGGTGCCTCCCCCTGTCTATCACTAGTGGCTTTCGGTGGACTCAGGTCCCCCTGCTCCGTGACCAAACTTAACTTCCTCAAGTTTAAGCAAGTGCTGCCAGACTAACTCCGTTGGTTTTAACCAGTGAGACCTCTCTCGGAAAGGGGTGTCCTCAGTCGCTCTAATAGTGAGGCAAGTACTCCTGAAGTAACCAACATCAACTTCGTCAGTAGAAAACACATTTTCATGTCTCAACACTTTCGGTTAGTCATCTTTTTCATTCCTCAGACATTCCTGCATATTCTGGTGTTTGTGTCACTCTAGCTGCTCCTCCAGGATGTAACATGACAGGTTTAGTCTGGGCATGCCACACAGTTCCTCATTTCTGCTTAGGAGAAGCTTGCACCTTCTCAAAATCGGCTCTGAACACATGTTGAATGGACAAGGTTTTCAAAAGGTTCTTTCCATTTCTCTCCTTGCATGCTCCTAGGAACCTTCGCACAACAGGAGTATTTGTTCCCACAGAATGTATGCTCCACCCTTGGTAACTGGATCCAGGCAGACCAACACCGGTGTGTCAATAGTCCCAGTTACTCTAAACACCTGCTTCCAAAAACTCCAGCTTCAAAGACAAGTAACCGTCGCATGGGTACTCATCAATACTAAGCCCCCAAATCTCAAGAGCACTGAGTGCCGTCAATGGTAAATGCATCAAATACCGGTTGTAACGGGATCTATAAAGCTAAGTAACCTGAGAACCTGTGTCACGTATGGCTTTAGCATAAACACCTTCAATCTGCATGGATAACACCAGAGCTTGGTCCCACTAAACCTTCAGGAACAGAGTTTAGTACTTTAGTATTTCCCTTGGCACACTAATAGGAATGTATTCTTTCTGAAATACCAGCCAGTTTTTTTGCTGGGTCCCTCTGTAGTTTTACCTCTTTTCTTCTCAGTTTGATTAACCACCGATTTACTTCCCTGAAGTGTCTTCCTCCACAGCGGTAACAGAAAATACTGGTCACTTTTCTGGTCAAGGGACCCCACTCAGTAGCAGCCTTCACCTTAGTACGTCCCGCCAGTGAGTTTGGCTTCCTATTGGCCTTGTCAGAGTTGGTGGCAGCACCAACCAATATCCGCTCGGCCCTCAGATCTTTCCTGATGTCCTGCAAACCCCCTGCTTGTGTGGCAACAGAGGCTACTACCAAGGACTGAGCATTGCTGATGGAAGTCTCCTACTCCTCCATTGTGCTTTCCTCCTCTCTAACGTCTCTGAGTAACTCATTAAAAGATGGAAGAGGGCGCATCTTGTGAGTCATTTGATTATGTAGAGCAATCACATCATGTGACAGCATGTCCTTCACATCCTGCTCCATCTCCAAGCAATTTCTCTCAGACAGTTGAATGCCTTCTTTGTGGCACAAACAGTGCGGCAGCTTCTCCAACCTGAAAATGTAGGCAGTCAACATCTCTCCTTCCTCCTGGAATGTGTGCCTAAACATAATTAGCTGACGTAGCCAATAGGTTTTCTGCCTTGAGGAACCTCACTATATCAGCCGCCAGCCTCTCTCTATCAGTCTCTGTTTTCTCATATTATCTGAGCTCTGCCATTCATCCAGTAACTGAGATATTTGCTCAGCCCAGGCCTCATATTCTGCTTCCCCACTGGGTGTGGGCTTGACCCCAGAGAGCACTTGCAGCCTACAATAATTTTGGCTCTCCACTGATATATTTCTGCATTTATCCACCAATGATGTAATGGTCAAAATGAACTCAGAATTTAAATCAACAACTAAAGGACTCAGTAAACTTATCACATCAGACAACTCTTTCCCCTCACTCTGCAGAAACGACGGCAACTTTTCTTTAAAGTCTCCGTCCTCAGCTATGGGAAACTCAACTTCTATTTCTGCACCCTTGCCTACACTCCCCTCTTCTGTGGAAGTATGAATGGGCCATGGTCCTGCCCTTCTGGGTACTCAAATGGTACCAGGCAGATTCACTTTGGTTACATCAGTGCTAATCTGAACCAAAACAAAATTTTGCCCGCCATTTGGTCAAACTGCTGTTTCATGAATGTAGCTTTCCCTAATTCTCTAACAGTACTTAAAACCCAAATCAACATTTCATCTGGGCTGCGGATATCCACTCTGCTCATAACACAAGCATGAGCTACAGGTAATCGCTTTGAATTTACACCAATGCTTAATCCCTGCAACGTCCATAACCACGTATCTTAATCACTTAATCCCAGACATTTCTTTAACATAGGCTCAAAACACAAGTCCATTGAATCAATTCTAAGGGCAATCATACAACGTTAAATGCACTCACTCCAGGATGATGCCCCCACAATTAAGCCCTCTTTCACTGGGCACCTCTGGAAATGTGGCTCGTTAGCTCCTTGCTAACAGCCACTGGACTCCACGGCGAGAAACCTGCCTTTGGCTCAATGGGGCTTCAGCGATAAAGGGTCGAGGCCAGGTAGGTTATCTGTTTAAAATAAAGACAGAGAGTATGTGTGTGAGGCCAGTTTTCTGTGCTCAATGTCAGATGTGGGAGGTCCTAGAGTCTCCCGGCCTCCTGGACGACCACATCTGCATCAAGTGTGTCGGGCTGCAGCTCCTTAGAGATGGCATTAGGGAACTGGAGCTGCAGCTCGATGACCTTCGTCTGGTCAGGGAGAGTGAGGAGGTGATAGAGGGGAGCGATAGGCAGGTTTTCACCCCAGGACCCCAGAAGACAGGGATGTGGGTAACAGTCAGGAGAGGGAAGGGCAAGAAGCAGGTACTAGTGAGTACCCCAGTGGCTGTCTCCCTTAACGATAGGTAAGTATTCCTGCTTGAGCACTGTTGTGGGGGGGAATGGCCTACCTGGGGGAAGCAACAGTGGTCGTACCTCTGGCACAGAGTCTGGCCCTGTGGTTCAGAAGGGTAGGGAAAGGAGGAGGATGGCAGCAATAATAGGCGACTCTATAGTTAAGGGGTCAGACAGACAATTTTGTGGACGCAGGAAAGAAACACGGATAGCAGGGTCCGAGATGTTTTTGATTGCGTCCAAAATATCTTGAAGTGGGAAGGAGAACAGCCAGAGGTTGTGGTACATATTGGTACAAACGACATAGGTAGGAAAAGGGAGGAGGTCCTGAAAAAAGACTACAGGGAGTTAGAAAGGAAGTTGAGAAGCAGGACCTCAAAGGTAGTAATCTCAGGAATACTGCCTATGCCACATGACAGTGAGTATAGGAATAGAATGAGGTGGAGGATAAATGCATGGCTGAGGGATTGCAGCAGGGGGCAGGGATTCAGATTTCTGGATCATTGGGACCTCTTCTGGGGCAGATATGACCTGTACAAAAAGGAGAGGTTGCACTTGAATCTGAGGGGGATCAATATCCTGGTGGGGAGGTTTGCTAAGGCTATTGGGGAGAGTTTAAACTAGAATCGCTGGGGGGTGGGAACTGAACTGAAGTGACGGAGGAAAGGGAGGTTGGCTCACAAATAGAGGAAGTTTGCAGACAGTGCAAAAGGGAGGATAGACAGGTGATAGAGAAGGGATGCACTCAGACTGATGGTTTGAGATGTATCTATTTTCATGCAAGGAGTATCATGAATAAAGCAGATGAGCTTAGAGTGTGGATCGGCACTTGGAGCTATGATGTTGTGGCCATTACAGAGACTTGGATGGTTCAGGTGCAGGAATGGCTACTTCAGGTGCCAGGCTTTAGATGCTTCAGAAATGATAGGGAAGGAGGCAAAAGAGGTGGGGGCGTGGCACTGTTGATCAGAGGTAGTGTCACGGCTGCAGAAAAGGTGGATGTCATGGAGGGGTTGTCTACAGAGTCTCTGTGTGTGGAAGTTAGGAATAGGAAGGGGTTAAATATGCTACTGGGTGTTTTTTATAGACCACCCAATAGTAACAGGGACATTGAGGAGCAGATAGGGGGACAGATTATGGAAAGGTGTAATAATAACAGGATTGTTATTGTGGGAGATTTTCATTTCCCCCATATTGATTGGCATCTCCCTAGAGTAATGGGATTAGATGGGGTGGGGTCTATTAGGTGTGTTCAGGAAGGTTTCTTAACACAGTATGTAGATAAGCCTACAAGAGGAGAGGCTGTACTTGATCTGGTACTGGAAAATGAACCTGGTCAGGAGTCAGGTCTCTCAGTAGGAGAGCATTTTGGAGATAGCATTGGAAAGGGATAGGTACAGACAAGTTAGCGAAATGTTTAATTGGAGTTAGGGTGAACTATGTGGCTATCAAGCAGGAACTTGGAAGCATAAATTTGAAACAGATGTTCTCAGGGAAACGTACCGAAGAAATGTGGCAAATGTTCAGGGTATATTTGCGTGGGGTGCTGAGTAGGTACATCCAATGAGATGTGAAAAGGGTGGTAGGGTACAAGATCCGTGGTGCACAACGGCTGTTGTAAATCTAGTCCAGAATAAAAGAAGAGCTTACGAAAGGTTCAAAAAACTAGGTAATGATATGAATCTAGAAGATTATAAGGCTAGCAGGAAGGGGTTTAAGAATGAAATTAAGAGAGCCAGAAGGGGCCATGAGAAGGCCTTGGCGGACAGGATTAAGGAAACCCCCAAGGCATTCTACAAGTATGTGAAGAGCAAGAGGATAAGACGTGAGAGAATGGGACCAATCAAGTGTGACAATGGAAAAGTGTGTATGGAACCGGAGGAAATAGCCGAGGTACTTAATGAATACTTTGCTTCAGTATTCACTATGGAAAAGGATCTTGGCAATTGTTGGGATGACTTGCAGTGGACTGAAAAGCTTGAGAATGTAGATATTAAGAAAGAGGATGTGCTGGAGCTTTTGGAAAGCATCAAGTTGGATAAGTCACCGGGACTGGACGGAATGTACCCAGGCTACTGTGGGAAGCGAGGGAGGAGATTGCTGAGCCTCTGGCAATGATCTTTGCATCATCAATGAGGATGGGAGAGGCTCCAGAGGATTGGAGGGTTGTGGATGTTATTCCCTTATTCAAGAAAGGAAGTAGGGATAGCCCAGGAAATTATAGACCAGTGAGTCTTACTTCAGTGGTTGGTAAGTTGATGGAGAAGATCCTGAGAGGCAAGACTTATGAACATTTGGAGAAGCATAATATGATTAGAAATAGTCAGCATGGCTTTGTCAAAGGCAGGTCGTGCCTTACGAACCTGATTGAATTTTTTGAAGATGTAACTCAGCACATTGATGAAGGTAGAGCCGTAGATGTAGTGTATATGGATTTTAGTAAGGCATTTGATAAGGTTTCCCATGCAAGGCTTATTGAGAAAGTAAGGATCCAAGGAGACATTGCTTTGTGGATCCAGAACTGGCTTGCCCACAGAAGGCAGAGAGTGGTTGTAAACGGGTTATATTCTGAATGGAGGTCGGCGACCGGTGGTGTGCCTTAAGGATCTGTTCTGGGACCCCTACTGTTTGTGATTTTTATAAATGACCTGGATGAGTAAGTGGAGGGATGGGTTAGTAAATTTACTGATGACACAAAGATTGGAGGTGTGGATAGTGTGGAGGGCTGTCAGAGGTTAGAATGGGACATTGATAGGTTGCAAAACTGGGTTGAGGAGTGGCAGATGGAGTTCAACCCAGATAAGTATGAGGTGGTTCATTTTGGTAGGTCAAATATGATAGCAGAATATAGCATTAATAGTAAAACTCTTGGCAGTGTGGAGGATCAGACAGATCTTGGGGTCCGAAACCATAGGACACTCAAAGCTGCTACGTAAGTTTACTCTGTGGTTAAGAAGGCATACAGTGTACTGGCCTTCATCAATCATGGGATTGAGTTTACGAGCTAAGAGGTAATGTTACAGCTATATAGGACCCTGATCAGACCACACTTGGAGTACAGTACTCAATTCTGATTGCCTCGCTATGGGAAATACTTGGAAACCATAGAAAGGGTGCAGAGGTGACTTACAAGGATGTTGCCTGGATTAGGGAGCATGCCTTATGAGAATAGGTTGAGCGAACTCAGCCTTTTCTCCTTGGAGCGACGGAGGATGAGAGGTGACTTGATAGCAGTGTACATTACTTTTTCTGGGTAGTTGAAATAAATGTTACTTAAGCTGATTTTCTTAAATTTAACCCATTTTCTTTCCTCTGGATACAGTGTAAATTACATAACCTTCTGAACACAACTCTGCTTTCAGTGGTGTGAGGAGGTGAGGAGATGACTATTGTATATCAGCAGGAAGGAGTTGTAGGGAGTTGTATCTTACAGGGAGGGGTTAGATAGGCTAGGAGCTTATTCCTGTGATCAGGAAGTCCTCAGTCCTTGTAAAAGCCTAAAGGACAGCAACAGCCGGACCACTATTATAGTAAAGAAGCCATTGAGGCCTTGACGGCCTGTTTTGAGGTCACTGACCGGAATGTGCATTGTGAACCATATGGTAAGGACTTCAACTGACTTGCTGATTGCATCACTGGCTACATCAACTTCGCCTTTTTGTTGCATGTCATGTGAACGATCAGCAAACCTTTTTGCTACGTCATTGTAAGCTGTGCAAGAGATGCCGCTAGTGAGATCATGGACATGGGTTCATTCTTCATTCAGAAATTGGATGGCCGATGGGGAGAAGTTGTTCCTGAATCTTTGAGTGTGTGCCTTCACTCTTCTGTACCTCCTTCCTGATGGTAGCAATGAGAAGCAGGCATGACCTGTGCGAAGCGAGTCCTTAATTATAGATGCCATCTTTTTGAGGCAGTTCTCCTTAATGAAGTCCTGGATACAACAGAGACTAGTGCTCATGATGGAGCTGACTAAGTTTACAACTCTCTGCTGCCAAATAGAATACTCTCCACAGTACATCTATAAAAATTTCAATGTGCTTTTGGTGACATACTAAATCTTCTCAAACTCCTTATGAAATATAGCCACTGTCATGCCTTCTTTGTTGCTGCATCAAAATGTTGGCTCCAGCTTAGATTCTCAGAGAAATTGACTAGTAAATGACTGATTCTAATTTTATCCTGGAAGAGCTATTCAAATAACTTCTGCGAGGGGCTTCCTACATCAGAAAGTATTGGATTTTGTTTGTTATCAAGTTCTTCCAGTAGTTAAGTTCCAGCACAAATTAAGTCTTTTTCTCATGTAGATAAACAAATTGGGGAAATGCCTGAGTTGCATTACAGGGAGGGGTTAGATAGGCTAGGAGCTTATTCCTGTGATCAGGAAGTCCTCAGTCCTTGTAAAAGCCTAAAGGACAGCAACAGCCGGACCACTATTATAGTAAAGAAGCCATTGAGGCCTTGACGGCCTGTTTTGAGGTCACTGACCGGAATGTGCATTGTGAACCATATGGTAAGGACTTCAACTGACTTGCTGATTGCATCACTGGCTACATCAACTTCTGTGTGGACACTGTATTACCGTCAAAGGCTGTATGTTTCTTCCCTAACAACAAACCATGGGTCACCAGTGACCTAAAGGCTCTTCTCAAACACAAAATGAGGAGACAGGGAGGAATTGAAACTCATACAGAGGGAGCTAAAGGGGAAGATCAAGGTGAGTAAAGAGGAATCCGGGAGAGAGCTGGAGAACAAGCTTGGGCAGAGTAATACACGGGAAGTGTGGAGAAGCATGAAAAACATCACTGGCTTCAATCATCCTAGCTGTAGAGCCTCTGAACACAGCCGTGAATGGGCAAATGAGTTAAACCAATTCCTCAATAGGTTTGAGAACTCCAGGTTGAGTCAGTGGTGAAGAAGGCAAATGCAATGTTGGCATTCATTTCTAGAGGTATAGAATACAAGAGCATGGATATGATGTTGAGGCTCTATAAGGCACTCATGAGACCACTTTTGGGCTGACATTGGAGAATGTTCAGAGAAGATTCACGAGAATGATTGCAGGAATGAAAGGGTTACCATGTGAGGGACATGTGACAGCAATCGTGCTGTATTCCCCGAAGTTCAGGACAATGGGGGTATTATTCTCCCTTTCAAGATCTTTAGCTCACTGAGGAGTGAAGCATTTATGATGTTGTGTTTCACCTTATAGGAAGTTACGGTCTTGAATCCCTGTCAGAGCTTACATCCAACTCTAGTTTCACTTGCTTTATCACTCTTAATGCAGCTTTCTGTAGGTTTTACCTGAACTTCTTGTAGAGTTCTGTATCATTGGCCTTGAACACCATATATCTAGCCCACAGCAGACTGTGAATCTTACGGTTTATCCACAGCTTCTGGTTTGGGCATGGCTGGTATGTCCTTGAAGGCACACACTCATTCACTCAGGTCTCGATGAAATTGGTGACAGCTGTGGCATTTTCATTCAGATGTGAAGATGAGCCCCTCAATATAGTTCAGTACCAGTTCAAAGCTGTCCTGTAAGTCCTCCTCTGCCTCCCTCGAGAATACCTTTGTGCTCCTCACTACTGGTGCGACGGTTCTCAGCTTCTGCTTGTATACCGGGAGTACAGGTACAGCCAGATTATCAAACTCGCTGCTTACTATAGATATTACGTCATGTACATCAATTTTGAAGACTCAGGCAGTGATATGAATAATAATATAATGGTCACAATCAGTTAATGGTGAACTATGGTTATACAACTAGATGCTTTTAAAACTTCTGTTAATCAATTTGCCAAGCTGTTCTCTTAATTATTTGTAATTGAAACTACTGGGTACTCTGACCACAACTTTTTTTTATTAAAAAAAAATTAAGTAGGTTGAACAGTGCCTTTGGAGAGAGAAGCAGTTACTATTTCAGATCTTGTAAAATGGAATAAGTTAGTGATTATAAAAAGCATTAAGCTGCAGAGAAAGGGGTACTGGGCAGGGAGATCAAAAGATGATATTGGAGAATGTGAGAGATAACACAGCACAAATTGTGGAGGTAATGAAAGAAACTGGCTGTTAAAGTTTGTGGAGAACAGAAGGTACGTCTGAGAGAGGAGCAGTTGGAGGAGACAAGAACTAAATTAACCAGAAGAGCGACGGGTCTGTGAGGTGCAAGATTGGAATGGAACGGTTGATTCTCTGAAATTGTTGATTTCAGGGTTCCGCTCAAAAGGCTACAATGTGGCAGCTGGAAGATGAGGTGCTGTTCTCCAAGGTTGTGTTTAAATTAATTGAATCACTTTCTGAATCTACATTGAAAATGTGCTAGTGAATCACTGCTTCAGCTGAAAGCAATGTTTGGGACTGGATAGTGGAAAGGGAAAAGATTACAGGGCACCTGCAGGAAGGTGCAAAGAGAAGAGACATTGTTACTAATAGGAAATGGAAAATTAAACCAGTTTAACTGGACTCTCCCTTCAGAACGAGGAGAAAGAAATATACAGTTTTTGTGGTGGTGGTGTCATATTGGAGGTGTCAAAATGACTGAACATGGTATTGTGAATGTGGAAGGTGAGAACAAGGAGAACCCCTTCTTTTTTTCTGGGTTGGTAGAGCAGACATATAGGACATGGGACAGACCTGGTTGAAAATCTGTCAACCGTGGTGGTAGGGAAACCATAAAGGAGGAAATAAAGACTTTTCGGAAGCACCAATGTGCAAAGTGACACACTAGAGATGAAAAAATGGGGAGAATAGGACAGAGCACTTATAGAAATCAGAACTAGATTTATTATCACATTAAGTGACATGAAATATGTTGTTTTGCATCAGTATTACAGAGCAGACATAAAATTGTTGTAAATTGCAAAATAGTGCTATATAAAGGAATAATGGGACAATTTTTATGGACCTTTCAGAAATCTGATGGTGGAAGGTAAGAAGCTGCTCTTGAACCTCTAAATGTGGATCTTCAGGCTCCTGTACCACCTTCTTGATGGTAGTAAGGAGAAGCGGGCATGTCACAGAGGGTCCTTCGTGATGGATGCTGCCTTCCTGAAGCACTACCTCTTGAATGTGTCTTTAGTGGTGGGGAGGGTTGTGTTTTGATGGAGATGGTTGAGTTAGCAACCTTTTGCATCATCTTGTGATCCTGTGCATTGGAGCCTCTGTAACTCTAACAGGCTGTGATGCAACCAGTCAGAAAGCTTTCCCTGGTACACCTGTAGAAACTCCTAAGGGTATTTGGTGAAATGCCTGATCTCCTTAAACTCCGAGTGAAGTATAGCTGCTGAGCTGCTGGTGTGCCCTCTTGATGATTGTGTTATTTTGTTGGGCACATGATAGATCCCCTGAGATACTGACACCCAAGAACTAGAAGCTGCTCACACTTTCCACTGCTGACCTATCAATGAAGACTGTTGCGTGTCACCTTGACTTTCCCTTCCTGAATTTTGCAATCAGTTGTTTGGTTTCACTGATGCTGAGTGCGAGGTATTGTTGTGACACCACTTTACCAGCTGATTGACCTCACTCCTGTACACCTCCTCATTCTGTCTAAGATTCTACCAACAACAGTGGTGCAATTGGTGAACTTGTAGATGGAATTTCAGCTTTACCTAGCACCTATCCCTGAGGTGTGCCCACAGTGATTATCATTGAAGAGATGCTATCACTGTCCTGCATTGATTGCCATCTCCTGATACAGATGACGATGATCCAGCTGCAGAGGGATGTACAGAGGGCCAGGTTTTGAAACTTGTTGGTTAGTAGTATTGGTTTGATGGTGTAAATGGCCAAGCTGTAACTGAATAACAGCCTGACACATGATTTGTTGTGTTTAGGTTCTCCAAAGCAGAGTGGAGAGCCAGGGGGATTGTATCTGTTGTACATCTATTGTGCCATAAGGCAAATTACAACAGATCCAGACCTTTGCTCAGGCAGGAATTAATTCACAGAGTGGGAAATAATTTGGGTCCCAAAATTCTGGAGGAATAGTTGGTCAGGGAGCATCTATGGATAAGAATAAACAGTTGACATTTTGGGCTGGAAACATCGACTGTTTATTCCTCTCCACAGAAGCTGCCTGACCTGCTGAGTTTCTCCAACATGTTGTGTGTATTACTCTGTATTTCCAGCATCTGCAGAATCTCCTGAATTAAGGAAATAACTTGGTGTGTCTTTGTGGGCTTATAATGGACAGTGGCCACTGATTGTTCTGAGAAGGAAATAGATGGGTAGCAAGAGGAAAGAAAAGGCACAATGGATGGTGTTAATTTGAGAAAAAGATGGAATCTAGTACCAGGGGTGATAAAACTTTCAAATACTACATAAGAGCACCAAGCAGTACTAAACCTATCATTAGTGTACCAAGAAAAGTGATGAGGGAAGAGAGTCGGTCAGATTAAAGCACAGAGTATTTTGTATAGCCCATGTTACGTACCCTGTAACTGGGTTGCCAAAGCAGCAGAAATGGACCACTTAGTTGGAGTCTGGATTACTGGAACTAAGAAAGTTTTATTAAAGAAATAAGCAACACAATACTCTAATAGTAAGGATATAAATGCAACAGGTTAGCAATGAATAAACACACATGTACACGGAACTATGATAACAGGATCAATCATGCTCTATCGCAGTCTAGGGGTAAATGATCAGTTTCAAGTGACGCAAAGTTCAGTTCAATTTAGTTCAGTTCAGTTCGCAGTAATCGCTGTTGTGCCATTGGGGTGGGGAGAAGAGAGAGAGAGCGAAAGTGAATGAATATTCAAAACGGATTCCAAACAGACCTTCGATATTCCTCGCAGTTAGCTTTCGGGCGAGCCCTTTGTAATGTCTTCTGAGGTCACCGACTGTGACCCCTCTGTTCCAGGTATGGTCATTCTTCTGCAGTGAACCCGGCACCCAGGCAAGGGTGGACACACACACCAGGTTTCTGCCCGACCGTATCTTTCCACCCTGTGTGTCTATGGCTGGTCCTGCGATCAGACCTCAAAAACTCCCACCAACTTGTGGGGGCACACTGCTTCCAGGGTCTCGTTACCTCGTGGAGTCGTGTGTCTGTTGCCTTAGCGAACCTGTCCCTTTTTATCCCCCTGCTGGGGTATCGCCTGTCCATCAAACTTCAAACAGTTCAGGGTTCAAAGCCACCGGTCTCTGACAATACTCTGAACTGTGTCTCCTTTTCGCTAATCCCTCTCCTCTCTCATTAACGTTTCTGAATGTTCCCCCATTGTCCTCCTATCGGCATCAATCTTCTGATAACTGGTTCTTTTGTCACATCCCTACCTTTCAAAGGATTTTTACCGGGGTAAAGATAATAGGCAGGAATACATTCTTAGATACACACAAATATACATGTTCATCAGCTATTTGGCTAATACAGAGACTTTTAAGTTGTTAACACCTGACAGACAGTCAGCAATCACATTTTCTGTTCCTTTTATATGTGTTATTTTAATATTCCTCTAAAACCAGGCTCCAACTTAGCAAACATCATAGTGGCCGAAAACACTAAGGAATTGTGATCAGTGTAACTCCTCAGTGGTTTTCGCCCCAGACACAAACAAGGGTCGTCCCATACCAACTTAGCATTCTTTGGCAAGGGCTTAGTAAGACGGTGGGTACTATCCGCAAAGTTGTTTTTTTCCCTGCAAAACTTCCGATAGTACCCCACCATCTCCAAGAACCTTCTCAGGGCTCTCTTGTCTGTCGGGGTGGGGACTTCAGAGATAGCCCGCACCTTAGCCTGCATCGGTGCCAGCTGCCCCTGTCTTACCACCAATCCCAGATAAGTGACCTTCGCGCGGCCGAACTCACTTTTTGCGAGGTTCACTGTCAGGCTGGCTTCAGACAGCCATCTAAACAGCTCCTCTACCGCCGTAATGTGCTTCTCCCACGTGTCACTCCAGACCACTACATCGCCAATATACACTTCTGTGCTCTTTACTCTTTAGCCCGTTTGTCACTGAATTAATCATTCTATAGGAGTGTTGCTCACTAGGCTGACCTGATGTGGCAACAGCTCCATGTCCCAGCTCTTTGCATCGCCTTGGGACATCTGGACCTATGTGGGCGTGCCGTTTAGTTAGCTCTCTTAGCGGTTCGCTTTGTTCGGGGATTAAGGGAGAGAACTCATCAGCAAAATTGGTCAACACTATAGAGTTCTCCCATCTGGTCAGCACCACACTTATCTTTTCAAAATGGGTTTTTCCCCTTATCAGGTGGCACCCTAGCCTCATTAATTTTCATGACATCACCAGCTAGATCTGTTTTCTGATCGTGGTGAGCTTTTAACATGTTAATAGCCTCTAACTCTGTTAACTCACGTCTACAATAGTCAATAACGTCCTTCCTCCAGTGCAGCCAGTAAAACTCTTTCATGATTCCGCCGACTGTTTTCCTCCCCCCAAAATGTCCACCGAGGGGTATCTTGTGGGCCAGGTTAAGAATCTCATCCCCATAAATTTTTGGCATCATCCCCCATTCCTCATCTGCAGGCACGGTACTTGGTCTCCCTTTCTTCCTTAGCACTCCTTCCTCCACACAATAGCCTACTAGGTCCCTTTTTAATTCTGCTTCAGAGAGAGCTGTCCCCGCCGAAACCATCAGCTCCTTGTCTCGCTCCTGTGTCTGTACAGAGTCCTTCCTTGCTAATGCTAAATCAGCCTCAACTCCCCCACTTTCTCCTGTTTCACTACGCTCCTTCTTTTCACTTTATACCTCCCCCGGTACAAGGCTGGTAGAAACGTCTCAGCTAAATTTACTTCGGCAGCCTTCCTGGACATACGCCGAGTCACTGCGCAAACGGGATAAACCTGTGAGTCCATGGGCGGGGCCTCAATGCTGGCAGGCTGGCCTGTCAGTTTTACCGCTGAGAACACATTTCCGCCAGCGAGGTCATTACCGAGTAAGACTTCCACGCCTTTCATCAATAGTTCGGGCCTCACCCCTATCGTGACCGGTCCAGAGACCAAGTCGCTTTTTAGGTGTATCTGGTGCAGAGGTACTGCCTCAGTCCCTTTCCCAGTGCCTTTTATGACCCTGACATTCCCAGTCTCGGTCTCTGAACTAAAGTCTAACACACTCTTTAATATCAATGACTGACACGCTCCCGTGTCTCTCCAGATCCGCACTGGAACTGGGTTTAACCCCTCCTTCACCGACACCAATCTGGTCGAGATAAACCTCTCGCGCCCTTCCTGAACTTTGTTAGCCTCTCCTCTCCTAGCGGTTTGCTTACCAGATCAATACAGCCAGTTGGAAACGCCGCTTTTCCTTTCCCCGTCTCCTTCTTTGAGGCAAAGCACCTGGACGCAAAGTGTCCGACTTTCCCACAATCATAACATACGACCCCAGGAGACTTCCGACCAGACTGCTCCCGGTCTACCTTATCCTTCTCACTAGTCCCCAGCTTACTTTCTGACTTTTCTGGTGGACTCTCCCCACCGTCCCGACTACCCTTCTGGTAGCCTTTACTCGGGGCAAACTTCGTTTTATATGTTAACGCGTACTCATCCGCTAACTTAGCAGTTGCGGCCAAAGTGTCTGCCTCTTTCTCATCTAGGTAGGGTTTCATACCATCAGGGACACAACCTTTAAACTGCTCAATCAGGATCAGCTGTAGCAGTCTGTCATAATCCCCATCTACTCCCTTCAAGGCGCACCAACGCTCACAATATGTCTGCATCTCACGGGCAAGCTCTAAATACGTGCCGTCCCATTGCTTCCTCGCATTCCGGAACCTCTGCCGGTATGCCTCCGGGACCAACTCATAAATCCTGAGGATGTCCTCTTTCACCACCTCATACCTCTGGGCATCTTCCGCGGACAAAGCCGAGTAAGCTTGTTGGGCTTTTCCTTTAAGTACACTCTGAAGCAAAACAGCCCACTTATCCCTCGGCCAGTCCTGACTTGCAGCAACTTTTTCGAAATGGAGAAAGTACCGATCCACATCGGTATCGTCAAATGGGGGAACCAGCCTAACCTCCTGGGTCGCCCTGAACCCTCCACCTTGATTCGGCTGGGCCCCTGCTCTGCCCTTATCTTTAACCTCTCCAGCTCGAATTCCCTTTCCTTCTGTTTCTCTTCTCACTCCAACTGCCTATCTCTCTCTTGCCGTTGTCGTTCTAACTGTTTCTCTTCGTGTTCTAGGTGCCGTACCGGGAACTCGTGCTCGAGTCTCAATTTTTCAAGCTGCACCTGTACTGCGTCTCCACCAGGTTTTCCAATAGATATCACCTCCAGCTCCCCTTGGAAAAACACACCTTTAGACACATAATTCTCTATGATAGCTCTGTGTATCTCCTCTCTCCTCATTGTTGACTTCCCCTTAACAAGATTCAACTGTTTGGCCACAGCTGCCAATTATGCTTTCCTGGCATCCTCTAATGCCTCCGAGGTCGGCGCCTTTAGAAATTCCTCAATCTCCATTTCTGCTGTTTGCCTTTTCTTTCTTTCGGGAATTTTAACCCAATCAATTTACCCTGTCCCAAATTTAGCGTTCAAAATCCCGGATGAGCCCCCACTTTTGTTACGTGCCCCATAACTGGGTTGCCAAAGCAGCAGAAATGGACCACTTAGTTGGAGTCTGGATTACTGGAACTAAGGAAGTTTTATTAAAGAAATAAGCAACACAATACTCTAATCAAAAGGATATAAATGCAACAGTTTAACAATGATAAACACACATGTACACGGAACTATGATAACAGGATCAATCAAGCTCTATCGCAGTCTAGGGGTAAATGATCAGTTTCAAGTGACGCAAAGTTCAGTTCAATTTAGTTCAGTTCAGTTTGCAGTAATCGCTGTTGTGCCGTTGGGGTGGGGAGAAGAGAGAGAGCGAAAGCGAAAGCGAATGAATATTCAAAACGGATTCCTAACAGACCTTCGATATTCCTCGCAGTTCACGTTCGGGCGAGCCCTTTGTAATGCCTTCTGAGATCATTGACTGTGACCCCTCCGTTCCAGATATGATTGTTCTTCTGCGGTGAACCCGGCACCCAGGCAAGGGCGGACACACACACCAGGTTCCCGCCCGACCGTATCTTTCCACCCTGTGCGTCTATGGCTGGTCCTGCGATCAGACATCAAAAACTCCTACCAACTTGTGGGGGCACACTGCTTCCAGGGTCTCGTTACCTCGTGGAGTCATGTGTCTGTTGCCTTAGCGAACCTGTCCCTTTTTAACCCCCTGCTGGGATATCACCTGCCCATCAAACTTCAAACAGTTCAGGGTTCAAAGCCACCAGTCTCTGACAATACTCGGAACTGTGTCTCCTTTTCGCTAATCCCTCTCCTCTCTCATTAACGTTTCTGAATGTTCCCCCATTGTCCTCTTATTGGCATCAATCTTCTGATAACTGGTTCTTTTGTCACACCCACAAGGCAAAATGTGACTTATATATGTTCCTGTAGTTACATCTTTTGTTTCAAGAATGTGATTGAGGTTAAAGAAAAACTGTATAACAGGAGAACATGTTCAGATACAGTGGCATGCAGAAGGTTGGGCACCCCTGATCAAAATTTCTGTTACTGTGAATAGTTAAGTGAGTAGAAGATGAACTGATCTCCAAAAGTCATGAAGTTAAAGATGAAACATTCTTTTCAACATTTTAAGCAAGATTAGAGTATTATTTTTGTTTTGTACAATTTTAGAGTGAAAAAAGGGAAAGGAGCACCATGCAAAAGTTTGGGCACCCCAAGAGATTTGAGCTCTCAGATGATTTTTATCAAGGTCTCAGACCATAATTAGCTTGTTAGGGCTATGGCTTGTTCACAGTCATCGTTAGGAAAGGCCAGGTGATGCAAATTTCAAAGCTTTATAAATACCCTGACTCCTCAAACCTTGACCCAACAATCAGCAGCCATGGGCTCCTCCAAACAGCTGCCTAGCACTTTGAAAATTAAAATAAGTGATGCCCAGAAAGCAGGAGAAAGCTATAAGAAGATATCAAAGCATTTTCAGGTAGCCGTTTCCTCAGTTCGTAATGTAATTAAGAAATGACAGTTAACAGGAACAGTGGGGGTCAAGTTGAGGTCTGGAAGACCAAGAAAACTTTCCAAGAGAACTGCTCGTAGGATTGCTAGAAAGGCAAATCAAAACAACCGTTTGACTGCAAAAACCTTCAGGAAAATTTAGCAGACTCTGGAGTGGTGGTGCACTGTTCTACTGTGCAGCGACACCTGCACAAATATGACCTTCATGGAAGAATCATCAGAAGAAAACCATTCCTGCATCCTTACCACAAAATTCAGCATCAGAAGATTGCAAAAGAACATCTAAACAAGCCTGATGCATTTTGGAAGCAAGTCCTGTGGACTGATGAAGTTAAAATAGAACTTTTTGGCCGCAATGAGCAAAGATTATGTTTGGAGAAAAAAGGGTGCAGAATTTCATGAAAAGAACCCCTCTTCAACTGTTAAGTACAGGGGTGGATCGATCATGCTTTGGGCTTGTGTAGCAGCCAGTGGCACGGGGAACATTTCACTGGTAGAGAGAAGAATACATTCAATTAAATACCAGCAAATTCTGGAAGCAAACATCACACCGTCTGTAAAAAAGCTGTAGATGAAAAGAGGATGGCTTCTACAACAGGATAATGACCTTAAACACACCTCAAAATCCACATTCAACTACCCCAAGAGGCGAAAGCTGAAGGTTTTGCCATGGCCCTCACAGTCCCCTGACCTAAGCATCATTGAGGATCTGTGGATAGACCTCAAAAGAGCAGTGCATGCAAGACGGCCCAAGGATCTGACAGAACTAGAAGCCCTTTGCAAGGAAGAATAGGCAAAAATCCCCTAAACAAGAATTGAAAGACTCTTAGCTGGCTACAGAAAGCGTTTAAAAGCTGTGATACTTGCCAAAGGGGGTGTTACTAAGTACTGACCATGCAGGGTGCCCAAACTTTTGCTTCAGGTCCTTTTTCCTTTTTTGTTATTTTGAAATGTACAAGATGGGGAAAAAGTAATCTTGCTTAAAATATTAAAGAACTGTGTCATCTTTAACCTTACGCCTTTTCACAGTAACAGAAATTTTGACCAGGGGTGCCCAAACTTTTGCATGCCACTGTAGGTGAAGAAGCGGTAGTGGAGGGGGACTGATTGGTCTCACTTTAGTCATTTCAAAAGGCCTTCACGCTGTCCAGTTGTTTGTTGGGATTGCATGCAGATGTGATATCTCATCCTAATGTAATAATTAGCAGTAGACACTTGTCATAGCATGAGTTGCTATTTTGCTGCTTGATGATTTGATTATACATATCACAAATGAAGGAGGAATTAGAGCACTTTCTACCCAGGCAGATGCAATTAACTTCTAGTTCTAAGTGGGTAATAAACCATGAAATGTTCTGTACTGTAGAAATCTGACTTACAAACTAAAAACTATAGTGCTGTCAAGAATTGGAATGGCTGGTGAGAATGAAGCTGCATTTTGTAGATTTATAGTATGCTGTGTTTAGTTCCAGCTCCAAATGATCGTTAGCAGCATATATATTATTAGTAAGATTCAGGAGTGTCACTAACTTTACCTTTGCATATAAAATATTTTTCTTTAAATTTGCTTATTTTTAGTATGGTGACTACAATGAATACTTTTGTTAAGCAGCCTAATCTTGCAAAATTCCCTCTTGAGAGGATGATAATATGACCAGTAAATAATCAGCAAGGTCTGACCTGTGGGCAATAAGTATTCCTTCTGCTGCTGCAGGATAGTTCAATGTCATTAAAACTTTCTAACAATACACAGCTATATGGCTTTATAACAGTTTAAACACAAGGAAACAAATGCAGACTCAGTGCAGTTTTTTTTACCAATTTTTCATAAATTGCCTAAATTATTGAGAAAGTGGCATTTTACACAATAGGATATTATCCTAGTAACTTCATGTATCCTTTGCAGGAAGCTCAAGTTGGGATAAAACCGAAACCAACTCAAAGATTAGAAATAAATAAATTGCCAAAGAATTCATGGAATCAAAGTGGACATGGAGACCGAACTGAACGACACGTTCAACGGCGGAGTATTGCAGAAACGATGACAAAAATTAAATATTTTCCTGGAAAGTACAGCTTCTACAACAAAGTAAGAACTAATCTGCGTTATTGATGTTAAGGTGTGCTTTTGGAAGAAGTGAAATTCAGACTGGTCGCTGGTAACTATTAGCACTCAAATTATTCCCATGGAGATGATTGAAACAGATGCATTTATCAGGAAGTTCATTGTGACCAAACATAAGCACTTTGTCATGTGCAGAACAATTTAAGGAAATTCAATTCTTCTTTCATTATTAACAAGTTAAAATTAACTACGGAATAAAAGTGCAGTTCCTGAAATTTCCTAGCTTTCAGTGGCACTTCTAACTATACAATAAACGTCATGTACAAAGAATCACAAGATAGTTATCAGAAGGCTAACCCAGATACTCCACTTTCCATACACGTCTTTCTGAAGTTCTGGCACAGTTGAGACATAAGCTCCCTACTTCAGAGGTTTTTTGGCCTGGGTTTTTGATTATAACAAGTTTGAATGAATTTGGCATAGTGCAAGCCTTCGGTGAGAGGGATATGGACTAGGGTCCAGTTCTCACATCATTAGCAATATTAGGTAGAAATAAGGTAGTGAAGAAGGGCCAGTGAATGACTTGCATTCAGAAAAGAAGTTGCTCTCATGGCAAAGCACAAATTGTGTTATTGCACAACCTCATTGTTCAATTGTGATCTATATTTCTAGTTGGAAAAACAATATATGTTTGATATAATGACTTTAATGTGATAGACTGCCAACCTAAGTAGAATTAACTTCACATCAAGAGATGGAGAGATCGAATGTAGAAGAGTATGGTGCAGGTTCAGGTCCTTTGACTTGCCATCTCTGTGCTAACCATGATGTCAAATTAAACAATCCATTCTGCCTACACATAGTATCTACCTCTCAATTCTCTGCCTGTTCATGTAGCTGTCTAAATGACATTTCAACATTGATCCTATTTGCTTCTACCACCTTACTTGACAGTGTGTTCTAGGTACTTGGCACCAAATGAAAAAAAAATTGCCTCTGGAGTCCCTTTTAATCTTTCCTCCTCTAACCTTAAAGCTATGTCTTCAAGTATTTCACATTTCCACACTACGAAGAAGAGTCAATCTGCTCTATCTATATCTTGCATAATTTTACATAATTTTATGGATTTCTATTATGACTCACTCAATTTCTGACACTCCAGAGAAAACAGTCCAAATTTGTCCAATCTCTTCTTACAGCTAACACTGTCTAATCCAGGCAACATCCCGATGAATCTCATCTGCACTCTCTCCAAAGCCTCCACATCCTTCCTGTTGTGTGTCGGCTAGAACTATACTTGCACAGAGTTATTTTGCTAAAGGAAGAGAAAAAATAAGCAGATAGATGGAAAGATTTAAAGATGGAATTTCAGGTGTGGGGCAGAGATAGAAGATAGAAGAACATTTAAATGTCTAAACTGCAGAGTATAGTCTTAAATTATGTAACATAGAGTTTACAGGGGGATGGAAGATGCTGTAAACTGTGTAGATTTGAATACAGAGAGAAAATTTCAATTAAGGAGCATTACTGTCCCAAGAGCCATTCAGTGACTACAGAGTGATGAAAGAAAGAGACTTCCTTCAACAACCATGATGATAATAGCAATGTTTTGAATGAACCCTGCATAAAATAGAAACTAGCAGAGTGCAAATATTTTCACTTGTCATGTGAGTTCTGAGCTTGGGCTTAGGAGATGCTGTCTGGAATACACTCTTCCCTTTAACTGACTCCTTTAGTGCAGAACTGGAAGTTCAGTATGGGTGGAACTTCCTTCAGTTGTTGATTATATTTTGGCTCCAGAGGTTTCCTGTACAGTCCCTATAAGAAGTACTCACCCTCTTTCGAAGTTCTTATGTTTTATTATTTTACAATATTGATGCACAGTGGATTTAACTTGGCTTTTTTTTAACCCTGATCAACAGAAAAAGACGCATATCAAAGTGAAAGCAGATCTCTACAAAGTGATCTAAGTTAATTACAAACATAAAACACAAAATAACTGATTGCACAAGCATTCACCCCCTTTAATATGACACAGCAAATCATCACTGGTGCAGCCAATTGGTTTTAAAAGTCACATAATTAGTTAAATGGAAAACACTGTGTGCAGTCAGTGTATTTCAATTGATTGTAGTAAAAATATACCTGTATCTGGAAGGTCCAACGGCTGGTGAGTAAGTATTCTGGCAAAAACTATACCATGAAGACAAAAGAACACTCCAAGCAACTCTATGATAGGGTTACTGAAAAGTGCAAGTCGGGAGATGGATACAAGAAAATTTCAGTCACTGAATATTCCTTGGAGTACAGTTAAGTCAATTATCAAGAAATGGAAAGAATATGGACCAGCTGTAAATCTGCCTAGAGCAGACTGTCCTCAAAAAGAAAGAAAGGGACTAGTGAGGGAGGCCACCAAGAGATGTTTGACAATTCTGGAGGAGTGGTTGAGATGGGAGAGACTGCGCATACAACAACTGTTGCCCAGGTGCTTCACCGGTCACAGCTTTCTGGGAGAGTGGCAAAGAGGAAGCCACCAGTGAAAGAAACTCACATGGAACCTTGGCTAGAGGCATGTGGAAGACTCTGAAATCAGCTGGAAGAGGGTACTATGGTCTGATGAAACCTAAATTGATCTTTCTGGCCATCAGACTAAATGCTATATTTGGCATAAACCAAACACCACACATCATCAAAACACACCATCCCAACTGTAAAGCATGGTGGTGATTGTATCATGCTGTGGGGCTGCTTCACTGCAGCAGGACCTGGAAGGCTTGTGAAAGTAGACAGTAAAATGAATGCAGAAAAATTCTGGAGGAAAACCTGATGAAGTCTCAAGAGAACTGCAACATGGGAGAAGATTTATTTTCTAGCAAGACAATGACCCCAAGCATAAAGCCAACGCTACACAGGAATGGCTTAAAAACAACAGAACTAATGCCCTGGAGTGGCCAAGTCAGAGGCCAGACCTCAATCCAATTGAGAATTTGTGACTGGACTCAAAAAGGGCTGGTCACTATGATACCCAAGCAATCTGACGGAGCTTCAGCAGTTTTGTAAAGATGAATGGGGAAAATTGCAGTGTTCAGATGTGCAAAGCTGATAGAGACCTATCCACACAGACTCAAGGCTGTAATTGCTGCCAAAGGTGCATCTACCAAATACTGACTCGAATGGGGTGTGTAATTATGCAATCAGTTATTTTGTGTTTAATAATTGTAATAAATTTAGATCAATTTGTAGAAATGTATTTATACTTTGGCTTGATGGGGTCTTTCTGTTGATCAGTATTAAAAAGACCAAAATAAATGAACTGTGATCCAATGTTGTAAATGAATAAAACATGAAAACTTCTGGGGGGTGGGGTTGAATACTTTTTATAGGCATTGTATGTCTACAAGGATCCTGCTAATTACTGTAACTTCAGGAAAATCTGTAAAAACTGGGTATGAACTGTTATGGATTCACCGAGCCATTTAACACAAAAACAACCTCTCCAGCGTATTATGTATATGCTGGCCATCCAGCACCTAACTATACTAATTCCATTTCCCACACTTCTATATTGACAATTAAAGTATATGTCTAAGTTGTTCTCAAATACTTTGAAAGTCCACAAACCACTCAGGCACTGCGTTTCAGATACCACCCACCTTATGGATACAGAAGTTCCTCCTCAGATCCTCAGATCTAAAACTCTTGTGTCCTATTATGAACCTAAGCACTGTAGTGTTAGCTCTGTTTGTTATTTAAGTCCCTAATTTATCTGGTCCCCACTCAGCCTCATTTGCTCCAAGGAAGATCTATCCAGTCCCACTTTGTAATGGAACAGTTCCATCTCAGGCAATGTCCTGATGTATTGTATCTGCATCTTCTAGAATGCAATTGTGACTTTCCAGTAGGTTCAGGAGCCGAACTACCTATACATACCACTCCAACTGCATCTAACCTCTGGTGTGTTCACCAAAACACTATTCCTTCCAATTTTTTGTATTAATTTATACAAACCCCATTTCCAGAAAAGTTGGGATATTTTCCAAAATGCAATAAAAATAAAAATCTGTGATATGTTAATGCACGTGAACCTTTATTTAACTGACAATAGTACAAAGAAAAGATTTTCAATAGCTTTACTGACCAACTTAATTGTATTTTGTAAATATACACAAATTTAGAATTTGATGGCTGCAACACACTCAACAAAAGTTGGGACAGAGTTAAAATAAGATTGAAAAGTGCACAGAATATTCAAGTAGCACTGGTTTGGAAGACTCCACATTAAGCAGGCTAATTGGTAGCAGGTGAGGTATCATGACTGGGTATAAAAGTAGCGTCCATCAAAGGCTCAGTCTTTGCAAGCAAGGATGGGTCATGGCTCACCCCTTTGTGCCAAAATTTGTGAGAGAATTGTTAGTCAGTTCAAAAGGAACATTTCTCAACACAAGATTGCAGAGAATTTAGGTCTTTCAACATCTACAGTACATAATATTGTGAAAAGATTCAGAGAACGCAGAGACGTCTCAGTGCATAAAGGGCAAGGTCGGAAACCACTGTTGAATGTGCGTAATCTTCGAGCCCTCAGGCGGCACTGCCAAAGAAATCGTCATGCTACTGTGACAATTATAGCCACCTGGGCTTGGGAGTACTTTGGAAAACCATTGTCCCTCAACACAGTCCGTTGCAGCATCCAGAAATGCAACTCGAAACTGTATTACACAAGGAGGAATATATATATGAATACAGAGTACAGGAAAAAAATATATATGTCAATATATTAAACTAAATCGCACATAAAGACTCTTTACCCTATATTCGTACAAGTCAATTAGTTTGTAACATTGAAAAATAATTATATTATTATATAAAAAATCTAACCCACTACCAAGACGGAAGCTTATTAGTAGAAAAAAAAGATTGTTAGTCATCATCTGTGCTTTAACAGCAAAGCAAAGGTTTTGAAAATAATTCAGAAAAGGTCCCCACATTGTTTGAAAGTCTTGATTAGATTCAAAGATTGAACATCGAGTCTTCTCTAAACTTAAACATGACATCACATCATATAACCATTGGGCATGAATAGGAGGGGCCACATCTATCTATTTAAGCAAATGCATCCTTCTGGCCATAAGAGACATAAAAGCCAAAATGTGCAAATCAGATGGCTCCAAAATAATGTCCTTTCCTCCAACAATACCAAATAAAGCAGTCAAAGGATTAGGCTTGAAATTTACTTACTTGAAATAGGCTTGAAATCTTTAGGAACAAGATTTACAGATTTCAATTTGTGAGGAAACTTAGAATCAAATTTTTTAATTGGTCAACACTTCATCGTTATGTGCCCGTCACTCTCTCCTTCAATTTAAAGTGGTCCATGGGGCCTATATGACTAAGGATAAATTGTCTCGTTTTTATTTAGATATATCTCCGTATTGTGATAAAGATAATAATAGAGAAGATTCATTCATTCATATGTTTTGGACATGTCTGAGTCTTGGAAAATATCGGAAAGAAGTATTTCAAACCTTTCCGATACTTTTAAAAGTAAATTTCACCAAAATACTGTTACCTTTCATACAAGTGTTATTTCAGATTTGAATGCTGTACTTAGGAGCAGCTTTTGAACTGGAGTAACACAAGATATGCACATTCAGTCTATAAATTGTTTGGATTTAATTTTGTGGTTTCATTCAGGTGTATTTGATTTTATTTAATTTTAAGGCAGGAGGCCTACAAAAAACAGAGGACAAAGAAAGTGATCAATTCTAAACTCAAGCAAAACTTGTGCATGTTAACACCTATTGATAGTCTGTGATTTAAAAATCTGCGACAATAACTGCCAAAAAGTGGATGTCTTCTGAATAAATTTAAATTACTTTTACTTTATGAATAGAATACTATTCATACATTTTATTTAATTCAGTGTGGATATTATTTCAGCGTTTCTTTTTACTAATGACAAGACTGGTACAGGATATATGTTTGAGTGGTGTGGACCTTGTCCTCATATAAACAACAGTAAATCTCCCTATTGAGGCTGTAGAACAAATGCATATTTTCACTTTCTTCCATGATTGATTTTTATTGCATATTATTGGGTGCAAGAACTTTGTTTTTTCTTTCCCTGGCCTTTTCCAAATTACACCATTGCAATGCAATGGTCAAGAGAAAAAAGAAAGCACTTTCTTTGTATTTCACTTTTTATTTAAGATTGTTTTGGTGAAATCTAACCCTATCAAACTTCTCATTTTATTGCAAAAGCCAATTAAGTAATACTTTATGCTATTATGTAGGGTGGAGTGCAGGAAGTTTTAACTTCAATTGCAGGATGCTTAATTTTATTGCCTTTTGAAGTTGTAGTTGTTTCTCCTCAGGCATCTGCGAAGACTTTTCACTATGAGGGTTTCTTCTGGAGTTGTGCAATGAGTGTACGACATATTGACGACAGTTTTTCAACATATGTATTTTGTGAGTGAACTGAACCTTTTACATTGCATTGGGTTTACACAGTCTCATCCATATGGAGAAAAAAAGTTTAAAATATTTGAAATCTGATAGATACTAACACTTGCAGCAAGCTTCATTGCTATTTCCCTTTGGGCCTAGTATCTAACATAAAAGTTTTGCCAGGTTTGGCATAATGCCATATGTAGTACTGGCCACATTTGTCGCATTGGAATGTTTTAAATGCTCATATATAGCAGTGATTCTTGCATTTGCTTACATAACAGGCAAATGTACATAAAATTAATTCTTTAGATTTGGTTCACAATTACCCGAAGCCACAAAGAGCACTATAGAAATACTGCTCTTTCTTTACCTTGTGGAATACCCTAATAATTTTTTTACCCCGGATACAAAGTTAACAGACCTGATGGTATCACATTTTTTAAAAGAATGCAGTTGACATTTCAGGCCAAGACCCTTCATCAGGACTGGAAAAAAAGACGAGGAGTCAGAATAAGAAAGTCGGGCAGGGGAGGAAGAAACACAAGGTGATAGGTGAAACCAGGAGGAGAGGGTGGAGGTGAAGTAAAGAGCTGGGAAGTTGATTGGTGAAAGAGATTCAGGGCTGAAGAAAGGGGAATCTGATAGGAGAGGACAGAAGGCCATGGAGGAAAGAAAAAGGGGAGAGGGAGGTGATAGGCAGATAAGGTGAGAGAGGGAAATGGGAATGGGGAATGGTGAGTGGAGGGGGCATAACTGGGAGTTCAAGAAATCGAAGTTCACGTCGTCAGGTTGGAGGCTACCCCGATGGAATATGAGGTGTTGTTTGTGTCTGTGGAGGAGGCCGTGGACTGATATGTTGGAATGGGAATGAGAAGTGGAATTAAAATGGGTGGACACTAGGTGATCCTTCTTTTTCTGGTGGATGGAGCATAGGTGCTCTATGAAGCACCTATCAGATTCCCCATAGAAAACTATAGAAAAACTACAGCACAGAAACAGGCCTTTTGGCCCTTCTTGGCTGTGCCGCCTCTCTAGACCTGTATCTCTTTCATTTCAATATCTCAAATCAACTTCCCAGCTCTTTACTTTACCCTCCCACCCCTCCTGGCCTGGTTTCCCTATCACCTTCTGGTTCTTCCTCCTCTTCCCCCACTTTCTTACTCTGACTCCTCATCCTTTTTTTCCCAGTCCTGATGAAAGGTTTCGGCCCAAAACGTCGACTATATTTTTTTCTACAGATGCTGCCCGATCTCCTCAGTTCCTCCAGCATTTTGTGTATGTTGCTTGGATTTCCAGCATCTGCAGAATTTCTCTTGTTTGGTATCACATTTAACCTTGTTTTAACTAATAGATATATATTTATGGTTCAATGTTCTTTGGCGACGGCTCCAGTGTTTTTGGAAATTAACTGTTAAAGCTTGGTTTACGAAATTTGACCCTTAATTTCTTGAGATTCCAAAATAGTTAATCCTTGTAGTTTATCTGTAACACATTCTCAGCTAATTTTTGCATGATGCATTGACCATTGAGCTCCACTGAACTTGATCAGAATGCGTCTAGTCAGCAAAATCATGTGAAAAAATTGTTCTGTGTATCTGTTGCAATCCAGTTTTCTTCGGATTAATCTTATGCAATTTAGCTTTTAACTCAGCTGTTAAGTGACCTTATTCATAAAATTAACAGAGTTTTAAAACAATTTTGGTTATCTTTTCTCTTTTTACTTAGTATGAATTTAGATTACATTACATTAGATTAGATTCAACTTTATTATCATTGTGCCGAGTTCAGATACAAAGCCAACGAAATGCAGTTAGCAACTGACCAGAAATGCAAAGAATAGTGTTATTTACAAAATAACTGTGAATAAAAAGTAAGTAAGCACACAAATTAAAAGTACTGAGGCAGTACAATATGGGTGCAATACTGCTTAGCGCTGTGATGTGAGGTTCAGCAGGGTCACAGCCTCAGGGAAGAAGCTCTTCCTGTGCCTGCTGGTGCGGAAGCGGAGGCTCCTATAGCACCTACCGGATGGGAGGAGAGAAAAATGTCCATGATTAGAGTGAGATGCATCCTTGATAATGCTTTTCGCCCTGCCCCGACAGCGTTTATGGTAGATGTTCTCAATGGTGGGCAATTAGGTGCCGATAATCTGCTGGGCATTTTTCACCACACGCTGGAGTGCTTTGCGGTCCAATACGGGACAATTTCCATACCACACTGAGATGCAGTTGGTGTGTATGCTCTCAATGGTACAGCGGTAAAAATCCGTCAGTATCCTGGGACAGAGATGAGCTTCCTTGATGCTCCGCAGCAAATAAAGGTGCTGTTGTGCCTTTTTGATCAGGATGGAGGAGTTCAGGGACCAGGTGAGATCCTTGGAAATGTGGACACCAAGGAATTTGAAACTTGATACACGCTCTACTACAGCTCCGTTGATGTAGATGGGGATGTGAGTGTGGTTCTAGCATGCCTGAAGTCCACAATGATCTCCTTGGTCTTCTAGGTGTTAAGGGCCAGATTGTTGTTGACACACTACGTGGCCAGGTGCTGGACCTCGTCCCTGTAGGCTGTCTCATCATCCCCTCTGATCAGGTCAACCACCGTGGTATCGTCTGTGAACTTGATTATGGAGTTAGAACCATGTACAGGAACGCAGTCATAGGTGAAAAGGGAGTACAGAAGAGGGCTCAGCACACAGCTTTGAGGCACACCAGTGTTCAGGGTGAGAGTGGAGGAGGAGAGGTTGTCCAACTTAACTGATTGGGATCTGTTAGTCAGAAAGTCCAAGGTCCAATTGCAGAGGGATGAGCTGATTCCAAGCTGGCGAAGTTTGGCGATCAGCTTGGAGAGGATCACAGTATTGAATGCTGAACTAAAATCAATGAAAAGCATTCTGATGTAAGAGTTGGGGCTGTCCAGGTGGGTCAGGGCAGAGTGAAGTGCCGTGTAGATAGTGTCCTCTGTTGACCTGTTGGTGCGATTTGCAAATTGATGTGGGTCCAGGGTAGTGGGAGACAGGATTTCAAATGTGATAGAACCAGTCTCTCAAAGCACTTTGCAATGATGGGGTGAGTGCAACTGGATGGAAGTCATTCAGGCCCATGGCAGTGGAAAGCTTTGGCACTGGCACGATGGTGGTGATCTTGAAGCTTGTGGGGACAACTGCCTGGGCCAGGGACAGATTTAAAATGTCCGTGAAGACCCCGGCCAACTGCCCTGCACAGACTCTGAGCATACGGCCAGGTATTCCATCCGGATCAGCTGCCTTCCGTACATTCACCCTGCTCAGGGTGGCACAAACATCGGAGGTGGAAATTGAGACAGGCAGTTCACCAGGTGGGAGATCCGCTTTGAGGGTGACCTCCTTGTTCTCTCAGTCAAAGTGAGCATAGAAGTAATTGAGCTCATTAGGGAGGGAAGCAGAGCTGGAAGAGGGCACAGTATTTGGTGGTTTGAAGCCTGTAATGATCTGTATGCCATGCCACATGTGCCGGGTGTCCGAGGAGTTGAAATGCTCCTCGATTCTCTGTTTGTATATGTGTTTAGCCTGAGAGATTCCCCTCCTCAGGTTGGCCCTGGCTGAGCTGTAAGCCTCCTGGTCTCCAGACCTGAAGGCTGAATCTCTGGCTTTGAGCAGGAGGCGAACTTCTCTGTTCATCCATGGTTTCTGATTGGGGAAAACTTTTATTTGTTTTTGTGAAGTCACTCTATCTACACACTTGTTGATGTGCTCAAGGACAGAGAGAGTTGGTATATAAATCAATGTTAATCTGAGAGTCCGTGGTGGCATGGGCAGCAAACGCACTCCAGTCTGTGTGCTGATCGGTCTGACATTAAAAGTTGCTACATGAGATAAACACATTGTTTATGTTCATATTCTGCATATTTCAAATGAAACCCTTGAAGGAAATGCCTTTGATAAGTAACAGCAGGAAACAGTGATAGATGATCCTCTGCTCTGAGATCTCTTTTCACATCAGACTGCACAAGGAGAATTATGACTGGTTTTGGGCTGGTTATCTAAGAAAGGACGTACTGGCATTGGAGAGGGTCAAGAAGATTTTCACAAGATTAATCTCAGGAATGAAAGGGTTAATGAATAAGGCGTGCTTGATGGCTCTGCGCCTGTACTTGGTGTAGTTTACAAGAACGAAGGGGTAACGATTGAATACTAGAATGCCGAGATGGAGTGGATGTGGAGACTACTGTATGTTTCCTGCAGTAGGAGAGTCTATCACCAGAGGGCACAATCTTGGTATACAAAGAAATGAGGAGACATGTCTTTTACCAGAGCATGGTGAATTTGTGGAATTCATTGCCAATGCTAGGTGTAGAGGACAAGTAATTGGGTAAATTTAAAGCGGAAGTTGAAAGGTTCTTGATTAGTAAGAGCATCAAGGTTACAGAAAGAAGGCAAGAGAATGGGGTAGAGAGGGATAATAAATCAGCCATGGTGGAATGGTAGAGCAGTCTTGATGGACCGAATGGCTTAATTCTGCTCCTATCTCTTATGGTCTTATGGAAGGGAAGAAGGCAGAAGCCAGAAAAACAGGGTAGGAAAAGAAGGAGGAATATGAGCGGCAGGTTGTTAGGTGAGGGCATAGGCAAGAGGGTGGGAGTGGAGTTGGAAAAGGGAATGATGTGAGAAGCTAGGAGGAGATAGGTGGAAGAGGCAAAGAGCTGAATCTGATAGGAGCAGACAGTAGACCATGGAATAAAGGGAAGGTTGTGGAGAGCTAGAGGGAGGAAGGTGAAGGTGATGGGCAGGTCTTGGGGGCTGGAGAGAAGAAAGAGAAAGGGTAAAGAGGCTACAGGGATAATGGAAAATGGTGTGTGTTGGGGGCTTGGGGGAGGGGTGGTGTGCGGGAAACAGTGCTGAGTGGTTACCGGAAGTTAGAGAAATCGATATTGATGCTGTCAGGTAGGAGATTGCCAATAAGAGTTTTTGCTGCCCTAACCTGCATGTGGCCTCAGTGTGGCCCTGGAGGAGGCCATGGGCAGACATGTCAGTGTGGGAATGACAAGTGGAATTAAAATGGCTGGCCACTGGGAGATCCTAGCCGTTACCTATATTTCCTCTTTTCCCAACCCCACCTTCACAAGTTGCCCATCACCCAGACCTTCCTCCCTCTAGTTCCTCATCTGCTTCTCTTTATTCTATGGTCATTAACCTTTCCTATCAGAGTAATTGTTCTTCAAGCCTTTTTCTCACATCTCTCTTTATTCCCACTCCCCAACCCTCCTGCCTCCCCCTAGCACCTGCATTCACTCATCACCCACCAACTGATCCTCATACTATTTTATTCTGGATTCTGCCCTCTTCCTGTCCAGCCCTGATGAAGGATATTGGCCTGAAGCATTGACTACCCATTTCCCTCCATTGATGCTGCCTGACTTGCTCAGTTCTTCCAGCATTTTGTGTGTGTTACCCCAGATTTCCAGCATCTGCAGCCTCCTTTGTGTCTTCATTAAAGAGACCAAGAAGTTTGTCAGTGTCTTGTTGGCTAGGCTCTCTTAATGTCCCAGACCTTAATGGATCCATTCCAGTTTACTGGGAAAACTATTATACATTGTTTAAAAGGTGAATCAAATATGCATTGTGATTTGAGTAGGAGTAATTTTCAATAGTCCAAAAAATGCCCCAGTTCTGAGCTACCAGTGTTCTCTGGATGCTGGGTTACATGAGTTTGACTGCGTTCATTGAAGGAAGGAGAGTGTCAGTGGCAACACTCCTACAGCAGGATGGTGGGTGATACATGTGAGCCAGAACTATGCAGCATTAGCCAGATGATACATTGAAGCCAAGGAGTCACTTGTTTTTTTTTCATATTTCATAATCACGGAAAAGTAATCTGCAAAAAAAAAGTGAAGGAAGTTTCCCTTCCAAACCAAGAACCAGCTATTAAAGATAAAGCTAGATTGAAGGTACTCCGAGAGCATGCATGAGCTTGAGCCTGAAAAAAATTGGAAACAGAGCAAGCCTCTGGCCCCTCAGGATTTCAATACAATGATAACTAACCTTAAATCTGCATTCCTGTCTCCTTGTGCTAACCTTGCATGTCTTGTCAAGAGTATTTTGGTTCTACCTTGAGAATATTTGAAGATGCAGCTTCCATTGTCTTTTGAGGAAGAGAGTTGTTGCAAAAACTCATGACCTTCTAACCCTATACTTTTAAACAGTGACCCCTAGGATTCTTCCACAGGAGGAATCTCCTTCTCCATATGCATCCCTCAGGATCTGATATGTTTCAATCAAATTCCATCTCTGTCTTTTAAACTCCAGCAATATAAGAAATGTCAGTCCAATCTTTCCTCATAAGCCAAACTACTACTTCAGGTATTAATCTGGTAATACTTCTCTGAACTCCTTCCTACTTAAAATAAGGAGACTCATACTGTGCAAGGTTCTGCAGATGTGGTCTCACAAGCACCCCATCTGACCGTCTGATAGATTTTACAGTCTATCTAGGATTCCTACTATGGATGCTTCCTGCCACATTAAAGTAATATTTAGACTTTTACACGAGTGCTCTATTTATCAGAAGCAGAACCTCCCTATTTTTGCATTGATTTCTCCTGGCAATAAATTATAAGATTCTGTTAACTTTCCTGAATATTTGCTGTATCCTCAAACAGCCTTTTGCAAAGCTGTCTGTATCCTAGGAATTTTGTGATAGATATGGTAGTAGTCAAAGTATGGAATCCAAAATTGATTGATTCTGTAAAGCAAGACGTATATTTTACAGTATTGAGTGCAGCAAAAGCTGCAGAGACTAAGGAAGCAGATTTATTGAACTGATTCTGCTGCTCCATTAGTTCCTGTAGTAAAGACAAATTTGTGTAGATTGAAAAGCAAAGGTGGACAGATAGCCTCTACCCCTGACTGATGATCTGATTGCTCGTGCAGCAAGAGGACATATCTATGTGATCCTTGATATGAACAAAGGTTTGAAACACTCAGATTGAACTATTTCAATCTATCCAACTTCCATTAGCTGAAGACGTTTTTGTCCAGAGGATGATATTTTGTTTTATCGATGTTCTTCCTGGTGTTGAAGGACACTGACATGACACTTTGGTCTTTGGCAAGAGCATAAAGAGACTGGAAGATGCACTTTCATTGAGAAGCATGAGTATATTTGAGAAAAAAAGATTTTGCTGCAGTAGTTATAGTCTTAAGTGGATCCTTGACTTGATAGTCATTAGTGTAAACAGTGTTGAATGAAACCAGTCTGACTAGTTTAACAGGTTATATGGCCTACTTAGAACTCCTACTATGATGACAGGTATTGATCGTGTGAATAGTCAGAGATTTTTTCCCCCAGGGCTGAAGTAGCTAACTCAAGAGGGTATAGCTTTATGGTATTTAGAAGCAGGTACAGAAGGGATATCAAGGGTATGTTTTTCACACAGAGAGTTGTGGGTGCATGGAATATACTGCCAGTGATGTTGGTAGAGCCGGATACAATGGGGTCTTTTAAGAGACTCTTAGATAGGTACATAGAGCCTAGAAAAATAGAGGGCTATTCAGTAGGGTAATTCTAGGCAGTTTCCAAAGTAGATTACATGGTCGGCGCAACATTGTGGGCCGATGGGCCTGTAATGTGCTGCAGATCTGTTATATGTTCTATGAATGCTTACTGTCTCATTTAAACAGAGTGGCTTTGCCTCTACATGAACCATTGTGTTAAAAGACAAAAGTGAAATGAACAAATAAGCAGGAAGCAGCTTTCTGAAAAAGAAAGCAGTTGGTGCTAAATTTGTAGTACTTTGTTCATTTTGACGTAGAAAAGTCATGATCCTGTGATACATCCCTTTAAAACGATGGAGCCGTTTTGTCACCTTCTAAGGAGAGTGGAGATAACCGATTGGTTTGCATCATGATTTCATTGGGGGCAGAGCAATGTTATTCACAATTAGAGGAAGAGGACTTAGCTGTTACAGTTGCTGAGTTATTGATGGACAAGTGTCTTGGAACACATTTTGATTTGGAGAACTCAGAGCTAAGCACCACTATATGTTTCATCCTTACAAATCAGAAGGAAAGCATGAAATAAGAGTTTATGATTATTGCTTCAAAGCAGATCTGAATGTGCTGAAAACAGAAATTTCCTCACATTCTTCTGACAATGATGTCATGATGAAGGATATAACTCAAAATACGATATTATCATCTTCTGGTGACATACCAGTGCAAACTGAGCCATGTCATTAGCAACCTGCAAGAAATCCACCAATGGATTAAATTTATACCTATTAAATTTACAGTTCTGTTGACAGTTTAAATAAATTTTATGCATGTTTTCATCCATGCTAAGGGGAAGGGATGTAATATGCTTAGAAATTTGAATCTGTGTGGAACCAGTGTCGTAATGATGTTTTTAATAATGCCTTTAGTTGATGGATGCAAATAAAATCCATATGTTTTAACTGCTAAATTTTGATGTTTTAACTCAATGTTTTACTGCATTGAATGGTGGCATTATGATAACGACAAGTAACTAATGACTAACTCTGAGGCACTTGATCCTGTTCTATGCAAGTTGGATAGAAGCTAATAAAGTTCAAGTTCAAGTGTATTGTTATGTAACTGTACACACATACAACCAAAAGAAACAACATTCCTCTGGACCATGGTGCACCCCCAAAAATATATATAACAGACAGTGCATAAACCAAGATATTGCCATAAGTAAGTTAATAAAATATAATTTAAAATGCATGCAGTGTGCAGCACAGGTAAGAAGTTCAGTGAGCAGTGAGCAGCTCAGAGTCCGAATGACGAGACCTCTGTGATGGCAGGGTATTCATTACTCTCACGGTTTGAGGAAAGAAGCTGTTACCTAGTCTGGTATCCTAGTCCTGATGTTTCTGTATCTCCTTTGTGATGGTAGTGGGTCAAGGAGATTGTGGGATTGGTGGTAGGGATCCTTAACTATGCTTTGGGCCCTTCGTCTGAAAAACTCCTGGTAAATGCCACAAGTAGGGGGTGGGAGAACTCACTGATCCTCTCTTGGTTTTTACTGGTGTCAGCAGGGCCTTGCCTTGCAGCTTCCATACCACAAAATGATGTCGCCAAACAGGACACCCTTGATGGTACTCTTATAGAAAGTTGTTAGTGTAAAGTGAAAATATTTTGAAATTGATATTGGAGATTATTAATAGCTACTTTAAAACTTGTTTTATGATTGATTTGAATGAATGTTTTTCAACTTTTCTCTCATTTAGTTGAGCATGCAATTTCAAAAAGTTGTATAGGAGCTTACCATCTCCCTTTCCCAACAAGGCTGAACCGAAACAGCTCTGCTTATGACTTTGCCATCGGTAAGTATAGCAATAGACATACTGTACATGAAAACAAATTTTTTATTCAAGCGACCCAAATGAATGTGGAATTGCTGCATAATTATTACACAAATGATGCGCCATTTTAATTAACCATGCATTCACTATATGAGCAATGTGAACTCACCACCTCAGTATCTGAAATGTGATGGTTGTATGATATCACATAAGTAGACCGGTTCCCCCAAAAAACATGATTTGGTTTATTTCTTGAGGTCTAGGGTTCCTGTGTAATATCTAATGAGAGTGGTCTAACATAAACAGTCTTTTATCTTGCTAGGTTGCTTGCCAACTCCTGCCTTTCTCTCCCTCCCCCACCCCACCACCTCCACTCTCTATAACACGTGATTTTTAAAAAATTAAATACTTAACTAAGTTTATGATACTTACATAATTGCTGATTGGCAGATGCATCAGGATTTGCTTATATAATTTTGAGCAATTCGACTATAAGATAAATGAACAGAACAATAAAATGAGTAAATAATTTATACCTTAATGAAGTCTTAGCTCGTTCTTGGAAGAAGAACAAAATAATGGGATATTTAGACATGGGACCTTGATTTGAACAGGGAGCAGTTTTTTATTGCGTTATGCTTTAACTTTTATATAACATAATGGTCCAATGCAGCCCTGACATATGCATACTTCCAGTCGATTGTATATTTTAATTGCCAATAGCATATGTCAATCATGTGATGTCATCATCCAGGCAATCCTGTAACAGAGCTCCTGGAGTACAGAGAAATACTGTGAGTAATTTAGTGTATTGATAGCCTATCTCATTAATTTTATGAATAATTATTTATTATCCTAACTGGATTAAAATAAAGTACAGGGTAAGTATATGTGAATGTAGCAAGTGCCTGTAATTTATAAAACAAAAATATTTTAGATTGCAATCTGAAGGCTTAATCCTTATTTTCGATAAGACAAATGACTACATTAAAAACAAATACACATAATGACCTTTGGTCAGCTCCCTCACAGTTGTTATTTATTTGTCTGCCTCCCCCACTGAGTTATGTGGCCCTTATTGATCCTTTGAACACCGAATTGAGGTTTCCTGTTCATATCAAGGTCCCATGTCTGAATATCCTAAGTAATATATCTTACTGCATGTTATTTTCTAGTATGTTATGAATCTCACACAGCAAAGTCAAAAATGAGGTAGTTAGGGAAAGAATAAAAAAGGAAAGTTAATCCCGACACTCACCCCACCATCGCCACCAATATCTGAAAGTGTATTTGTGCAACTTGATGGGAAATTAATCTATGCTCTCTGATATGATCTCCTGTTTCAGTTAGCTAGTTTTAAATTTCAGTGGGTTATGTTTTGTCTGATGTTTAGGTTAATCCCCAAGGTATTCTGCTGTTAGTTCAACTCTGATCCCTGCGACACATAACTAGTCATAGATATCCAGTAGAGAGACAGCCATCTTCTAGCTTCTCCCGTTAAGCCAATGTCTAATCCAATTTACTTCCTCATCTTGAATGCCAAATCTTAGTTCAGCTTTTCCAACAAGTTTTTGCTCATAGAATCTCAATCGTTTGCACCAGACTTAATTTGATAGCCGTGTACAGTACCTTGAGAAATAACTTGTCAAGGAGCAGCTCAACTCCACTGTACCTCCAACCATGCCCGTTCTTCTCAGTCTGGAGAAATAGTGTTTCCTTTATTAAGAAAGAATAATAATCAGGCAATTTCCTCCTCATCTTTTTATCCTGATTACTTGAGAGTTAATTTGAGTGTTGAGAAAATATTCAGGCCTATCAATAGATTCCACAACAAGATTTGATTTGTTTTAGAAACATAGAAACATAGAAAATCTAAAGCACAATACAGGCGCTTTGGCCCACAAAACTGTGCTGAACATGTCCTTACCTTAGAAATTACCTAAGGTTACCCATAGCCCTCTATTCTTCTGAGCTCCATGTACCTGTCCAGGAGTCTCTTAAAAGACCTTATCATATCCGCCTCCACCGCCATCGCCGGCAGCCCATTGCATGCACTCACCGCTCTCTGCATAAAATACTTACCCCTGACATCTCCTCTGTACCAACTTCTAAGCACATTAAAACTGTGCCCTCTCGTGCTAGCCATTTCATGGGAAAAAGCCTCTGATTATCCATACGACCAATGCTTCTCATCATCTTATACACCTCTATCAGGTCACCTCTCATCCTCCATCGCTCCAAGGAAAAAAAGCCGTTTTTTTTGAGCCATTCACTCAACCTATTCTCATAAGGCACGCTCCCAATCCAGGCAATATCCTTGTAAATCTCCTCTGCATCCTTTCTATGGTTTCCACACCTTCCTATAGTGAGGTGACCAGAACTGAGCATAGTATTCCAAGTGAGGTCTGACCAGGGTCCTATGTAGCTGCAACATTACCTCTCGGCTCCTAAATCCAATCCCATGATTGATGAAGGTTTTAGTCCTTTGCTGAATGAATGCTAGAAATAAATTACAATATTATTTAACTGAAAATTTACAACTTCTGATCTCTTCTGCATGAAACCAATGCTATTAATTGTCTTTTGTAGGTTACCGCCATTCCTGGAGTGCGCTGATCGTGTTGTCTGTACTAACCATTGGAATCGGATTTGGGCTCATTGTTTATGAAGGGTTCCAAGGGCACGACTCTATGTACATACTAGGAGGGGGATTTTTTCTTTTGGCTGGTAAATAATTTAGATTTTTGTGCATTGAATACTGAAAAAGGGGAGAAAAATGAAATTCCTTGTTGTGTAAAATTTTACCTTGCTTTGGAAAGAAGCAAAATGTGTTTTGGCAATATTGTTTCATTTTAGTGAAACTATTCAAGATTTCTTTCTCTGGCTGTGAGCAACCATGCTTGTCTTAGCAGAGGGCATTAAGAGTCAAAGAACGCTACAGCACAGAAGCTGGCCCTTCGGCCCATCTAGTCCATGCTGAAATATCAATCTGCTTGGTCCCATAACCTATTCGTATTCATATTTCTCTTAAAAGTTGGAATCAAACCCACATCCATCACTTCCTCTGGTAGCTAATTCCACACTCCAAACACCCTGTAAGGGAAGAAGCTCCCTTCATGTTCCCCTTAAACATTTCACCTTTAACCATGACCTCTAGTTCTAGTCCACCCAACCTCAGTGGAAAAAAGCCTGTTTGCATTTACCTTATCTATAACCCTTCTAATTTTGTATACTTTTATCAAATCTCTCCCCATTCTTCTATGCTGTCGAAAATAAAGCCTCAATATATTCAATCTTTCCTTTTAACTCAAGTCCTCAAATCCTTGTAAATTTCCTTTGCGCTCTTTCAATCTACTGGCATCTTTCCTGTAGGTAGGTGAGCAAAACTACACGCAATACTCCAATTTGGGCCTCAGCAACATCTTATACAGCGTTAACATAACATATCAATTCCTACACTCGATACTTTCAGTTATTAAGGCCAATGTGCCAAAGCTTTCTTTAGGATCCTATCAACAGTACTGTGCAGAAGTCTTAGGCACATATAAGTAGCTGGGATTCCCAAGACCTTTGGACAGTACTGCCTATTGGTTAAAATAGGAAGGTGGTTGGGAAACAGAAGTAGGGTCTCAGCCTGAATCGTCGACTGTACCTCATCCTAGAGATGCTGCCTGGCCTGCTGCGTTCACCAGCAACTTTGATGTGTGTTGCTTGAATTTCCAGCATCTGCAGAATTCCTGTTGTTAGCACTTAGTCTTCTATTAGCTCAGTATTATTAAGTGTTATTTGGTAACTGGAAAGACATAATCTAGAGTCATAGAAAAGTACAGCACAGAAACAGGCCCTTTGGCCCATCTAGTTCATGCTGAAACCATTTAAACTGCCTGCTCCCAACAAGCTGAACAGGGACCATAGCCATCTAAATCCTTACTATCCATTTAACATCTCCTAACTGTTGGAATTGAGCTTGCATGCACCAGTGGTGCTAGCAGCTCATTCCACTCTCCCATGACCCTCTGGGGCTCCCCTTAAACTTCTCAGCATTTTCTCTTAAGCCATGACCCCCGGTTGTAGTCCCACACATCCTCAGTGGAAAAAGCAAGCTTGCATTTACTCTATCTATACTGCTCATAATTCTGTCTGCATCTGTCAAATCTCCTCTCAATCTTCTACATCCTAAAGAATACGGTCCTGAGCTATTCAATTTTTCCTTTTCCCTCAGGTCCTTGAGACATGGCTGCATTCTTATACAGTGCCTATAAGAAGTATTTACTCCCTTTGAAAGTTTTCATGTTTTATTGTTTTACAATATTGTATCACAGTAGATCAAATTTGGCTTTTTTTTACACTAATCAACAGAAAAAGACTCTCGCGTCAAAGTGCAAACAGATCACTACAGAGTGATCTAAATGAATAACAAATATAAAACACAAAATAATTGATTGTATAAGTATTCACCCCTTTTAGTATGGCAAACCAATGCATCACTGGTGCAGCCAATTGGTTTTAGAAGTCATATAGTTAGTTAAATAGAGATCTGTTTTGGAGACCTGTGTGCCGTCAAGGTGTTTCAATGATTGCAGTAAACATACACCTGTATCTGGAAGGTCCAACTGCTAGTGAGTCAGTATCCTGGCGATAACAACGTCATATAGACAAAAGAACATTCCAAGCAACTCCACAAAAAAGTTACTGAAAAGCACAAGTCCGGAGATGGATACAAGAAAATTTCCAAGTCACTGAATATCCCTTGGAGTACAGTTAAGTCAATCATCAAGAAATGGAAAAAAATATGGACCAACTGTAAACCTGCCAAAATCTGCTAAAAACTGAGTTACCACGCAAAACAGGGACTCGTGAGGGAGACCACCAAGACACCTATGACAACTCCAGAGGAGTTACAAGCTTCAGAGGCTGAGATGGGAGAGATTGCGCATAGAACAACTGTTTTCCCAGGGGTTAACCAGTTGCAGCTTTATGGGAGAGTGGCAAAGAGAAAGCCACTGTTGAAAGAATCTCACATGAAATCTCGGCTGCAGTTTGCCAGAATGTATTTGTAGACCCTGAAATCAGTTGGAAGAAGTTTCTATGTTCTGATGAAACCAGAATTGAGCTTTTTGGCCATCAGCCTAAACATGTTTGGCATAATCTAAACACTGCACGTCATCAGAAACACAACATCCCTGCCATGAAGCGTCATGGTGGCTGCATCAAGCTGTGGTATGCTTCACTGCAGCAGACCCTGGAAGGCTTGTGAAGGTAGAGGGTAAATGAATGCAGCAAGATACAGGGAAATTTGCGAGGAAAACTTGTTGCAGTCTGCAAGAGAACTGCGACTTGGGAGATTTGTTTTGCAGTAAGACAAAGACCCCAAACATAAAGCCAAAGCTACACAAAGTTAATATCTGGGAGTGGCCAAGTCTGAGTCCAGGCTTCAATCCAATTGAGATTTTGTGGTTGGAATTGAAAATGGCTGTTCACTCACAATCCCCATGCAATCTAACAGAGTTTGAGCAATTTTGTAAAGAAGAATGGGAAAAAATTGCAGTGTCCAGAGACCTATCCATAGACACTCAAGGCTGTAACTGCTGCCAAAGGTGTATCTACTAAATACTGACTTGAAGGGGGTGTGTAATTATGCAGTCAATTATTTTGTGTTTAATAATAGTAATAAAGTTAGACGAATTTGTAGAAATTATTTTTTGCTTTGACATGAAAGAGTCTCTTCTGGTAATCAGTGTCAAAAAAGCCAAATTAAATCCACTGTGATTCAATGTTGTAAAACTTCCAAGGAGGGTCAATGCTTTTTATAGGCACTAAATGTTCCCAACACTTTTTCAATCTTTTTTACATCTTTCCCTTAAGTAGGTGACCAAAACTGCATGCAAAATCTCCAAATTAGGCAATTGCTGCACTTGCTGCTTGTAGGGTTTGAAGGAACACTTTGTCAGGCCCTAGGGAATTATCCACCCTGATTTGCCTTAGAAGTCCTCCCAGTTTCCAGGTACACCTTAGCCGGAAAACAGCCTGTCCCAATCCACACTTGCCAGATCATTTCTGATGCCATCAAAATTGAACAATATGCGGAAAGTTAAAATCACCTACTATAACAACCTTATGTTTCTTGCAACAGTTTGCAATCCCTCTACAAATTTGTTCCCTTAAATCCCTAGGACTGTTTGATGGTCTGTTATATAGCCACATTAATCTAGTCATACTTTTCTTATTTCTCAGTTCCACCCATAATGCCTCAGTCGTCGAATTTTCCAGTCTGTCCTCACAGAGCACTGCTGTGACATTTTTCCTGACTAGTAACACCACCCAGTTCTTCCCTTATCCCTCCCTCTCTGTTACCTCTAAAATAGCGGAACCCTGGAATATTGATCTGTTGGTCCTGACCCTCCTGCAACCAAGTCTCGCTAATGGCTACAACATCATAATTTAAGACGTTGATCCATGACCTGAGCTCATCCGCTTTTCATACGATACTTCTTTCATTGAAACATACACAGCTCAGGACATTAGTCGTACCAGGCTAAACCTTTTGTTTCCTGACTTTGTCTCAGGTCTTACCAACATATGTCTCCACAACCTCTCTACTAACTCTTCTGGCACTCTGGTTCCCAACCCCTGCAACTCTAGTTTAAATCCCTCTGTATAGCATTAACAAACCTTATCACGAGGATATTAGTCCCTCTTCAGTTCAGTTGCAAACAGTCTCTTCTGTACAGGTCCCTCCATCCCTGGAAGAGAGCACAATGATCCAAAGATCTTATGCCCTCCCTCCTACACCAGCTCCTTAGCCACCTACTAAACTGTATAATCTTCTTATTTCTGGCCTCACTAGCACGTGGCATGGATAACAGTCCTGAGAACACAACTCTGGAGATCCTGCCCCTTACCTTAGCACCTAACTCTCTGAACTCCCTATGCAAAACCTCGTCACGTCCTACCTATGTCATTGGTACCTACATGGACAACTGGCTGTTCATCATGCCATCCGGGAATCTTGTTCTCACCCACAGGATCTCCTGTCCATTCTCTAATGAGTCCTCTATCACCACAGTGTGCCTCACCTGGTGTTTCTCTCTCCCCTCCAAACACTTTTTAAATCTCCTCCTCAGCTTTTTTTCTCCAGTCCTGCCGAAGGGTCTTGGCCTGAAACGTTGACTGTATTCTTTTCCACAGATGCTGCCTGGCCTGCTGAGTTCCTCCAGCATTTTGGGTGTGTTGCTTGTTTGCGATTTGACTACCCGAATCAGTCTCATCTGTCCAAATACTTTTATATCCAGTACCTCCGAATACCTTCCACTGAGGTCAGGCTCACTGATCCATAGTTTGCTGGCTTATTCTGAGAGTCTTTCTTAAACAACGAAACAACATTAGCTATCTTCCAATCCTCTGGCACTTCACCCATTGCTGACGATGTTTTAAATATCTCTGCTGGGGCCCATGGGATTTCTGCACTTGCCTTCCATGGGATCCGAGGGAACATTTTGCCAGGCCCTGGGGATTTATCCACCCTAATATTCCTTAAGACAACAGACATCTCTTCCTCTGTAATCTGTATATGGTCTGCTGCTGATTTGCCTCACTTCTATAGAATCTGTGAAAACTTTCAGAGCAAATAGAGATGCAAAAGCTTCATTTAAAATCTCCATTTCTTTCAGCTCCATGCATTGATGTCCACTCTGATCAACCCAACAACCAATTTTGTCCCTTGCTTTCCTTTTGCTCTTAATATACATGTAGAAGTCCTTGGGATTCTACCTCACCTTGTCTGCTAGAGAACCATGTGATGATGGAGTGTACAGAAATAACTTTATTGGCAAACAGCACAATTACTGGTTTAGTAGTACTCAAAGAAAATAGCTTTTCAGATTTTGCGTGGGAAATACATTTTCATTGCATTTTGTGTGCTCTGTGATTGAAGTTTTATCCAACCCCTGTTCACTGAATAAGATATGGTTGATTGCACACATTTTGCAGTTTAACACACTTCTGTAAACTTGATCCAGGTTCTCCATGTGCATTTAGATTTCCTGGAATATGCAGCTATGGAAAAGAGCATAGGATACATATCTTATTATAATGATACAGAATTTACCTGTACATTCAAAGCTCAGCTCACCAGAACAGGCTACAGGGAAGTCTGACCTCCCTTTGATGATAATGACTTGTTCCACAGCTGTTGTGTCCAAAGGGGTAGTCACTTATTTACGTATGTTCCTTGATGTCCACACCTTCACTGCCGATGTTGTTTGAGCTTTTGCTCCTGTGCCTCATCTTTACCTTTCATGACTCAGAAATTCATCCACCCTCACTCTCTGTGACTGCTACCTCTGTCCCCTTTCTGACCACTGATGTTTCTCCACAGCCACGCGCCCCCCACCCCGATTCCTGCATACTTCAGCGATCTCTTACCCTCCACCTCTTTTCCAGTCCACCCATACAATCCACGCAGAAGCTCTCACAACTATTGCTCTGGCACAGGTAAAGAAGGAAAACCCAGAGCGCAAGATCTAATCTCATGCACTTGATGCCTTGATGCTCTTGAATAGTAGATGCTCCCTTCTGTAGGATCTCTGACAAGCACTATGGATTCCCCACACAAAGCAGCTTTAATAAGTCTTCTGAAGAGCCATTATAAAACATACTCCTTATGCCATGCATTTTGCCTGTTTAATAAACAGCTGCATAACATACTGTACACAACAGAAAAATTATCTTTACAAAATGAGTTTGGTTATAATCTAATAGCAAGTGCTTGCATCAAAGCTGCAACTTTTAGATAAGACTTCTTGACCTATCTGTTCTTAACTTCTTGGAAGAGCAGGCTTTACTTATTTTTATCTTCCTTTAGTATATATAATTGTTGTGCATGTGGCTGGGTTACACTACAAAGCTATAAATAAAAACGCTGGAGACGGGAGCTAAGTTAACAGGTTCCTTACTGACTGGAACTGAACTGAACACACACGTACAGATCAATACACGCCTAATAGCGCATGCTTAACGATGTGTTACTACAACATAAAGTAGTGCCATAATATACAGTAGGCTATATGGTACACTCCTCCCCTTTTATTTTAATAGTGTATCAACTTTATTTTACTGGGGCACTACGCAAAACAAAAATGTGTACCCTTAACATACAAACGCCTACTAATTATTTACTTCGTAACTTAATAATATCAAATTATAACAAAGTAACGTAATAATGATAATTATGGTAATTATAACTCAAGTCTCTGTGGGGGTCTTCTCTGTCTCTCTGGGTAACGTCAGTCCTGAAACGTTTGCTTTGGGGAATTAGTCTCCACAGGTACTTTGTACATCAGGTGGGTCCTAAGCGCTGATGACAGGCTTATCTGTGGATGAGGCCGATGTGGTCACATCAGGAGTGTTTGTTTCTGTGTCTGGGGAGTCAGGGCAAGGTGCTGTTGTGTTTTTCACCTAAGCATTCAGGATTTGATCCATATGACGTGCTTCTATGTCATGGGAGTGCAGGCAAGGTGTTGCTGAGTTTTTCACCTGAGCATCCAGGTGATCCACTTGACGTCTCCACGTATTCTCTCCCACCTGTACTCTATACATCTGTGGCCAATCTATGGCAGAAATTATACCCGGCTGCCACTTTTCAGTCCGGTAATCCCATGCAAGAACTGACTGTCCCACACTGAAGCTCCATGTTGGCTTAGCATTCAAGTGTTTCAACTGTCTGTTTTCCACCTCACGCCGTACATCTGGTTTGAGGAGATCCATGCGGGACCACAGGTTCCTGTTCAGAAACATCATTTCTGGGGTCTGATTCGTGGTTGCATGTACTGCATTATGATAGGCAAGGAGGAAGTTGTCTATTTTGTGTTGCAGTGGTCGATTTTCGGTGTCCATTGCCTTAATGGCTTTCTTGAATGTCTGCACAAATCTTTCTGCCAAGTCACTTGTGGATGGATGGTAAGGGGCAGATGTAAAGTGCTTGATTCCATTGTTCTTCACAAAACTTTGGAATTCCTCAGAGACAAATTGTCATCCATTGTCTGTGCAGATTTGTTCAGGTATGCTATTCCTGGCAAACATGGTCCTCAACACTGTAATGGTCTTTTCCGATGTGGTTGTCTTCATTTTGGTGACCTCTGGCCATTTGCAATGTGCATCAACGGCGATTAAAAAAAGAGTCCATGAATGGTCCAGCAAAGTCAATGTGCGCTCTTTGCCATGGTAATGAGGGCCACTCTCATGGATGGAGATGGGCTTGTGCTGTGTGTTCTGGATCTTATGACATCCAGAGTAGTTCTTGGTCAAGTCCTCAATCTGTTTATTGATTCCTGGCCACCACACATAGGCACGGGCAAGACCTTTCATCTTCACGGTACCCAGGTGCCCCTTGTGCAGTTCCTCCAGCACTCTGGTGCGTAGCTTGGGAGGAATCACAACTCGTGAACCACACATTAGTGTTCAATGACACACTGACAACTGCTCCTTCCTGGCTGAGAAGGCTGGAAACAGTGTGTTACCCCACGCTGGCCATCCCTTTACCGTGATGTCATACACTTTTGACAACATAGGGTCATTGCGTGTTTCCCTTTCAATGAGGCTGTTTGTTACTGGTAATTGTTCGACTATTGTTGTGTGAAAAACCTCTGCTGAATCCAATTGCGTAGTTATCTCGGAAGTGGGCAGCGGTAAACGTGACAAACCATCTGTGTTGCCGTGTTGCTTGGTCCCCTTGTACTCAATGTCACACCTGTGACCTCCTAAGAAAAGGAACTATCGCTGCAGCCTTTGCGCTGTCATCACTGGAGCGCCTTTTCTTGGGTTGAAGATTGACACGAGAGGCTGATGGTCAGTCAACAGAGTAAGCTTTTGGCCATACAGATAGTGACTGAATTTCTTGACTCCCCACACGAGGCTTAGGGCCCCTCTGTCAATCTGTGCATAGTTGTGTTCAGCTGAACGTAGCGTTCTTGAGGCAAAGGCTATTGGTCTTTCGGAGACATCTGGAAACTTGTGCAATAACATGGCTCCTATCCCATGGGGCGAGGCATCACAAGCTAGTTGGATAGGTAAGGAGGGGTCAAAGTGCACAAACACCCCTTCTGAAGTTATGAGTCTTTTAGTTTCTTGAAACGCTTTCTCACAGCTCTCAGTCCACTTCCATTGTGTCCCTATCTGTAATAGTGCACTTAGTGGGTGTAGGACTGTGGATAGGTTAGGCAAGAACTGTAGTAGTAGTTCACTAGACCAAGATATGCTCTCAGCACCGCTTCTATCATGTCTTGAGACATGTGTAAGCCATCCTTGTTGATCACATGCCCACAGTATGAGATTTCCTTTCTGAAAAACTCACATTTCTGTCGATTAGCTCTGAGCCCATATTCACGTAACCTGGTGAGCACTTATTTTAGGTCAGAAAGATGTTCGTCATCATCTTTGCCGGTGACAATGATGTCATCCAGGTAACACTGAGTCCCTGGAATCCCCTGTAGGACCTGGTCCATTGACCTTTGCCAGATTGCAGGCACTGATGCAATCCCAAACACCAACCTGTTGTACTGGTAAAGTCCTTTGTGTATATTTATTGGCAGATATTTCTTGGATGCTTCCTCGATTTCCATTTGGAGGTAAGCCTGGATCAAATTGATTTTTGTGACATGTTTCCCTCCTGACAGGGAAGCAAAAATGTCCTCAATACGGGGTAGGGGATACTGTACTGTGCAGAGAATTGGGTTGACAGTCACTTTAAAGTCACCACATATGCGCACCTTGCTTGGTTTTCCTGGTTTTGTGCTGGAGGTTTCCTTCATCACTGGAACAATGGGAGTGGCCCATTCACTCCAATCCACCTTTGACAGGACCCCAGTCTGCTCCAGATTTTTCAGCTCTGCCTCTGCTGTAGGATGGATTGCAAATGGCTCTGGTCTGGCTTTGTGAAATTTTGGACATGCATTTTCCTCAATATCAATCTTTGCCTTCATGCCTTGAGGTGTTCCTATTTCTTTCATGAACACTTCCTCAGAGTCAGCAAGTATTTGTGACAGTCTCTCAGATGTAGCCTTGCTTCCCTCCTTTGTTGACACATCTAGTGCCTTGATGGTATGCCAATCCAACTGGATTTTCCTGAGCCATTCACATCCCAGCAATGGTGGTCCTCCATTTTTCAGTACATAGGGGTTCAGCTGCTGTGTTTTGCCTCCATAGGTCACTGTCACTTTAATTTTACCTTTGGGATGCACTTTCTGTCCTGTGTAAGTCTTTAGCAGTAGTTTGGTTCGTTTCAGAGGTATGTGAGAAAACAGTCATTTGTAGTCATGTGCAGAGATCACTGTTAAAGCTGAGCCTGTGTCCAACTCCACTTCCAGTCTCACGCCTGCCACTGGTGGAGTGATCCATATTACTCTTCGATTATCTGTCTCTTCCACGCTGTGAAGTTGCAGACAAGATAATTCACTTTTGTCTGAGTCATTTTCATCAGAATTGCTTTCTTTCATTTTGTGCACATTGTTGTATTTTCCTTTATGGGGTTTCTTGTTTCTCCGTATTTTGCCCTTTTTCTGCTGTTTACTAGCTTTGCATACTCTGCCAATGTGGCCCTGTTTGCCACAGTTTCTGTATTCTTTGTCTTTAAACCAGCAGTCATCCAGGTCATGTGACCTGTTCCCACAACGGTAACATTTCTTTCCTTCATTTCTGTTCAGTGACATTTTATTTGTGGCATATTCCAGAGATTTTTGCTGTATTTTGGAAACACCTCATGCCGCTGTTTCCATTGATATTGCGATGTTTAGCGTTTTCTCGAATGTAAGGTCTTTTTCACACAGGAGCTTCTTCTTTGTGGTTTCACAGTGCATGCCATACACTAACCTGTCCCTCAATGCGTCTGATAGACCAGCTCCAAATTGACAATGTTTTGATAATTTATGCAATTCAGCATAATATTCAGAAATGCTTTCATTTTTGCTTTGACTCCATTTATGAAATTTAAATCTTTCAGCAATGACCAGTGGTTTGGGGTTTAAGTGCTGTTGGAGGGTGTCTACTATTTGCTTGAATGTTTTGTCAGCTGGCTTTTCAGGGGTTAACAAGCTCCATAGCAGCCCGTATGTTTTCGCACCCATAACACTGTAATATGCGGGCTTTTCTTTTCTTTTCATCATTAACACTGTTAGCATCACAATATAACTCCACTCTTTCAATGTGCTGCCCAGTCTTCAATGCCACGATCAAATGCTGTAATGGTTCCAATCAACCCCATCTTTGATATGTTAATTTAGCCATGGTCCCTTGTTTTATTTTTTTGACTCACATGACCTTTTTGCTCGCGTCCCGAGCACACGCCATCTAGATGCATGTGTCACTCCTTTTTATCTCCCTTCTGGGGCAAGCAGACCCTCAGCCCCTGGGGTCGGTGCCGGCTGTGGATTTAGCTGGATATGCTGCTGGTCCGATTGTATCTCTTGGTCTCCCGGCGTTCCCGACCCGTGGCTGTGCTTCCGTTTCCTTTCAGACTCACGGCTTCCTTCTCCCGCTCCTTGGCTTGTACCTTGTGCTGTTCCTCCGAGTGCTGTTATCAATTAAACACGGCATTCCGATACGATGTAGGTTCATTGACCTCGTCGCCAATTTGTTGTGTATGTGGCCAGGTTACACAACAAAGCTATAAATAAAAACGCTGGAGACAGGAGCTAAGTTAACAGATTCTTTACTGATTGGAACTGAGCTGAACACACACGTACAGATCAATACGCACCTAATAGCGCATGCTCAACGATGTGTTACTACAGCATAAGGTAGTCCCATAATATACAGTAGGCTATATGGTACAATAATCAATCTCTCAATGAATACTTATTATCCTCGCTCATAATGTTTAACCCCAATCCTTCTTGCTCAACATGATTACCATCAGGCATTCCCCTAGTGAAAGTAGAAAACAAGCCATCCATTCACCTTACAAGACATCATGCTTATTTTAAACAGGAACATGTGGCTACATATTACAGAGTATTTTTTTTTCCAATGTATTCATTTCAGGAAGAGGATTTGCCTGCTAAGTCTAGAATATACTAATAGTTCCTGAGAAGTTGGTCGTGATTTGTCACTTTAACCTGTTGTAGTATGTGTGGTGAAGCATTGCATGTAAACGGTGCTGTTGAGAAGGGAGTTCCATGAATTAGATGGAACTGCAATACATTTCCAATGCATAAAAGTGTCTAACTTGGAAGCAAATGTGCAAGCAGTGTTTTCTTAAAATCAGCTGCCCTAGCGCTTCTTGGAGGTAGAAGTAGCAGGTTTGGGGAGTATACAGCTTTCCCCTGCTATCCAAAAGTACAGCGTTCCTATGAAACCTTTCGTAGGCTGAAATGATGTAAAGCGAAGAAGCAATTACTATTAATCCATATGGGAAAATTTTTTGAGCGTTCCCAGACCCAAAAAATAACCTACCAAATCATACGAAATAACACATAAAGCCTAAGATAACACTAACATATAGTAAAAGCAGGAATGATATGTTAAATACACAGCCTATCCTTCGATGCCTTGTGTCCCTAAGCCTGCTTTTCTTCTATCGAAATAAATGTCTTGTTAGGCAATTTTTTCCAATAAATTGCAGTTTTGTCACAGTTAAACACTTGCTTATATGAATAACTATCTTCCGTAATTATTTTCCTCAGTTCTTCCGGGAACTTTTCAGCAGCTTCAGTATCAACCAAAGCACTCTCTCCAGTAACCTTTAAGTTTCACGCATGCACAATGTCTTTATTTCATTCACCACGATCAAAATGCTTAATTACATCCACTTTTACGCTAAGCGTAACACCCTTACGAGCTCTTAGGCTTTTCTGATACCTGAGGGCACATCTTGCTAACGGATGCACAAAATAAATTGAGATAAAGCACAGATGCTCACAGACACAGTTCAAAGCTATGGCGGCTTGATGCTGAGATGCTGAGTGTAGTTCCCGGGGAAGGAGCTTGGCGGTGCCACTCTCGCTACTCAGGGTACGTGCCGCCTCTATAATGGCTCGCTGCAAAACAAATGCTGAACGCTATTTTCACTTTTTGCCTTTTTTTCGTAAAAGCGAAAATCCTCTTCTGATTTCTTTCGGTTAGCGAAAACAGGTACTAACGTAGGTCTTTCGTAAAAGCGAAGTGACGTAAAGCAAACTTTTGAAAAGTGGAGGATACCTGTAGTTCGAGCAGCCTGGGTGAGTAACTGCAGTGCATTTTGTAGATGGTGCACACTACTGCAGCCATGATGCAGCACTGGTGGAGAAAGTGAATGTTTTAGGTAGTGGATGAGCTATCCAGTAGTGAGTGACTTCATCTTGCATGGTGCTAAGCCACCAGAGTTTTGTTAGAGAATACTTCAATACACTCCCAATTCCAAGTGAAGAGTATTCCATTACAATCTTGCATTATTGTTGGTGGAAAAGCGCTTGTGAATTAGGAGGTGAGTCACTTGCCACAGCATGTCCGGTGCCTGATTTGTAATAAATGTATTTATGTGGCCAATTCAGTTACAGTAAATATTTATTCTTTGGTAACCTTTGGGTACCAATGATTTGGGATACATTGATGGTAATGTCATAGGTCTTCTTAAGATGGTCAATGCCTGGAACTTGTATGGTGCTTCTGTCATTGCTTGGGTCTTGCTGCATGCAGATACTCCTTGAAGAACTGCAAATGGAACTGAACATACTGCAATTATTTGCAACCACCCCATCTTTGATCTGAAGATGGCTGGACCTAAGACAGTATCCTGAGAAACACTTGTAGTATCCTTGGGCTGAGATGATTGATCTCAATTTATCATAACCATCTTCCTTTGTGCAGGGTGTAACTCCACTTGTTGCCCAATGATTCCAGGGTTTATTGTTGTAATCATTTCATTCTAAATGGTAAGAGTAGCTGCTCTTGCTCAGCTTGAGGTCAGCTCCTTTGTCTAGCTTTATAAAACAGGCTGTGATAAAGTTCGAAGCTATGAGATCCTGACAAACCCCACCCTGGCTGATGGAGAGCAGATTTTAGTAAGTGCCACTTTACAGCACCTTTTCAATGACTTTGCTCTTGATTGAGACTAGGTTGGTGGTGCAGTAATTAACTAACCTGGTTAGATTTATCTTGGTTTTGTGAATTGGCTGTACTTGAACAATTTTCCCCAGTTATGGGTAAATACAAATGCTGGCTCAGCTGGTTCTAGAAAGCAAGTGTTCTGGCACTACCATTAGCTTGTTGTCTGTCCAATATCATTTGCTGTATCCAGTTCTGTCAGCAATTTCTTAATATCTTTGGAGTAATTTGAACTGGTTGAACACTATCTTCTGTGATGGCAGGAATCTCAGATGGAAGCTGAGATGGATTGCTTCATTAGTACTTCTGGCTCAAGATGTTTACAAACATTTCAGTGCTTGGCACTGATATTCTAGACTCTTACATTGTTGATAACCAGCAATGATCTTGGAAACCCCTTCCCTTGTAAGCGATACACTTGTTCACTAGCACTCACGGTTGATTACAGCAGCACTGCAGAGTTTATATAAGATCCTGGGGTTGAGGTATTGCTTAGCGCTGTCTTTTCATGTTGCTTTCGGTGTTTTGTGAGCTTGTGTTCAGTTTTTCCCTCTGGTCATTATAGCACCTCATTTTTTGTTATACCCTGTGTTTCTCCTAACATATTCCTCATCACTCCTTCCTAAGCTAGGCTAGGTCCCCTTGCCTGATGGTGGCATTAGCATGAGGAGCGTGTTAGACAATGAGTTTGGAAATTATGGCGGAAAACATTTCTGCTGCTGCATTAGCTTACAGCACCTCATAGATGCTCAAGGTGTCCAACAAATAGCATTCCAGGATATCCTGCAGAGTTCCTCATCTTTCCTCGGCTACTAACTCAAGAAAATAAAGTGAAAAATAGCCTCCATCTTTAACTTCTTACATGATGTTGTATTTTTTTCATATATCACAATGATCCAGTTTTTCAGATTTCTTCAAGAGAGTTGGCATATTGAGTTCCCTGATGTGGACTGTTTAAGATAACAATGATGTTACTTGATTAAACAATGTTTCACTGGATCTTACAGCTAATCACAGAGAAAAGGGGGCATTCATAGTAAATTTCCAGTCCAGGGCATAACCTGCTAGGCTGGTGCTTCTCAGGGAAGAAGAAGCATATGCATTTGACTTACATTTGCAGTGTAAATGGAGAATGGAGATCAGTTACTTGACACAAGATGCATGGCCTCCTCTGCCATCACAATAGGCCACTCTCAGACTGTAGGGACAACACCTCATATTCTGTCTGGGAAGCCTCTAATCGGACAGCATGAACATTGATTTATCTAATTTCTGGTCATTTCTCCCCTCCCCCTTCTCTCTTTTTTTCATTCCCCAATCTGTCATTGCTGTTACCCCTTCTCTTCTTTGCATCTGTCCATCACCTCCTTCCTCTTCTCCATGGTACACTCTCGTCAGCTATCAGATGCATTCTTCTTCAGCCCTTTACCCTTTCCACCCATCACCTCTCAGCTTCTTACTTCATCCCACCTCCCCTATTCATCCACCTTCCCCAATCACCTGCCAGCTTGCACTGCTTTCCCTCTCCCCACCACCTTCTTCAGTCCTGATGAAGGGTCTTGGTCTAAAATATCAACTGTTCGTTCCTTCTATAGAAGTTGCCTGACCTGTTGAATTCCTCCAGAATTTTGTGTGTGTGATTTGCAGCATCTGCAGAACCTCTCGTGTGTTTGAAATTTGTAAGTGCTGCATTCTTAAACAAGCATCATTTCTATTTGGGAACATTATGTTTTAAGCTGCCCTTTGTTGTAGATGCCAAAATACTCGTTAATTTGGAAGTAGGGACCTTGGGGTTATTTTAAAGGAATAGCAAGTAGGATGAAGTTAATTATAGAAATAGATTTGGAGTTCTCTGAAAAATATTCCTAGTTTTCTGCTGGTTTGAACTTTTATGACTTTTGTTTATTTGGTGCACTTAAGCCATGAGTCTAATCATATTTTGGTTTTTATCTGAGAAAATATAGATGTAGTATTGTGTTTTGGGTTCCACAGACATCCAACTAGAAGGTAATATGTTGATCAAGAATGAAAGGAGAAATTTCTCAAATAGAACAGATCAAACACCAGCTCCACTACTCTTGTACGTCAGTTAATGAGGTGCCCACCAAAAGCAGACAGGGTCTTGAAAGAACATACACAAATTCTATCAGTCAGACCCCGATGATCTTGTGGTCACCCTGCCAGTGAAAGCTGCTGTGAAAACTGCAGTGAACAGAAATGATAAGTGAAAATGTATGTATTTACAATGTTTTGTATAAACCCCACATCTATTGTGTCTAGTTAGTTTTATTCAACCTAAAAGATCAAACTACGAAGTGTAAATCTGTATAAGCAATCAATATTTCAAGTGTAGCAAAGTGGGAAGTATTTTGACATTTAGATGTTTGGGTGTATGGAAGAGTCTCTTCAGAAAATAAAACAGAACAGTAATTTAGTCTCCTCGAAAAAAAAAGTGCTGGCATTCACTTGGATCTTTGTAATCACATCCTCACATCATTAGTAGTTGCTAGAAATCTTTGTAGAGAAATTAAGTATATATATATATATATATATATGTACTGAAGTCATATCATTTTATTTACAGGTATTTCATCCACATTTTCCATTGTTATGTACATCTATTGGATTCAAGCTCTTATCGCTGTGATGGGTCAGATCATTGAGCCAAGTAAAGTGTGCCCGTACCCGATGGTTAAAGTTCAGTATGGCTGGTCCTTCATGGTGGCTCCTATTAGTGCATTCTTTTCCATACTTGCAGGCTTACTTTTCTTTCAGGTTGGATGCATTGCTCAAAGGAAAAAACAGAATATATTGCATTCCATGCCATTTGACAAGGTCGGTGATAATGAACTCTAATTGCGTTTTCATGTTGCAATTTCCTTTTTCTCCAATTTTTTTCCCCATTTCTCCAGAGGTCACGTTCAGTAAATACTTGCAGCCCTCTTGTCCCTCATCCCTCTCACTAGTGCGTATAATTGAGTATAAGGAATTAATGCTGATGAATGGTTCATTTGGCCTCGTACAACATCCATATATGAGTGCCGTTCTGCATTCTGTATTGTAATCAGATTGCAGCACCTTGATTTGTTTCCCTCTTTAATAAGCCCAGGGCATAGAAGTAAATTGGATTGTTTGTATAGATTTTTTTAGCTTGCACAATGTTGACTGCTAGTCCTGTGATCTTCTTAGTCTGAATTATTCATGATTATATATTTCCTCTTGAACAACTAGAAACAACTTTGTAACTTTCAAACATTTTTAAAGTGAAGCCTGTATCCTATATTTGACTTTTTTAATATATCTGAAGTTAAATTAGTAGAAGGCATTAACCACTACAACAGATGTTCACAAGACACAAGACTTCGTAGTTAAAGCAGAGAAATGAAAAATATACTTAATAGAAATAATCTCATTCTGTATTTAATTGTGCTAGATCTAATCTGTGGTGCCTGGTATTTACAAGGGCATTCAGAAAAATATTGTTCTGTCCACACACACTTCCTTCTAGCGGATACACAACTCAAATGTCATCATCTCTATTGATATTCATTTGAATAACATCATTCTATTTTGAGCATTTAGCAAGATTCTGAAAAATATTAATTAATATAGTGAGAAAATTTAGTTCAATCTTTTGTTGTCACCACTACTAGTGAAACTAGGATATCGAAAATCTTTTATCTTCGGAGTGATTAGACTATAAGAGACAGGATCAGAATTAGACATTTTGGCCCTGACAACTAAGCATTAAAATTAAAATTAAAATTTAAGAAAAAAATCTCATCAAATAAGTAATAAAGTCCAAAACTGCTATTGATATCTTTAAACCTTGCCAATGTGGATGTAAAAATATGTTCACCAATCCAGTTATCAGAGTGGGAAGCTGCAGTATATTTGAAAAGAGTTGGAGGTTTGGTGAAGTGATTTTATTCTCTGTTATCTCTGAAACCATTTGCATAATGAGTGACTAATTTACTATTAGAAAAATAATGTTCCATTGGAGTATTCTACAGTTTCCATATACTTTTCTAACAATGACAGTAACTAATTTATCCAGCCTTGATTTATAATCACAGCACAGCAACAGGGCTCTTGTCCATGCCAACTGTGATGCCTAGCCATGCCAATCCCATTTGCTGGCATTTTAGCCCTTATACTCCATGCTTTTCCTATCTAGCTATCTGTTTCAAATACTGACCATAAGACAAAAGACATAGGTGCAGAATTAAGCTATTTGGCTCATCAAGTCTTCTCTGCAATTCCATCATGGCTGATTCTTTTATTTTTCCCCTCCTCAGTCCCACTCCCCAGCCTTCTCCTTGAAACCTTTAATGCCGTGGTCAATCGAGAACCTATCAATTTCTGCCTTAAATACACACAACAACCTGACCTCCACAGCTGCCTGTGGTAACAAATTCCACAAACTCACCACCCTCTGGCTAAAGAAATTTCTCCACCTCTCTGTTTTAAATGGATGCCCCTCCACCCCGAATGCCCGTGAAGCTCTCTTTTTAAATGAGCACTGCCGACCTGCAAGTCACCTCCTCACTGTGTGGTGCTCCGCTGACTGGGCCACTGGAATGACTGATTAAACACTGTAACTGCATCTGCCTACATCAGCTTCTCTGTCAGCTCTTTCCCCATCACCACCACCCACTGAATAAAGACCATACCCCTCGCAGAGTTTAAATTTAAAATTTCTTTATATTTCTTCTTTCTTACTTTAAAACTGTACCCTCTAGTTCTAGATACTCCAAACCTGGAATAAAGACTCTGGCTGCCTATCCTACCTGTTCCTTCCTTAATTTTATAAACCTCTTTATGGTCACTCACCAGCCTCCTGTGTACCAGTGAGAATAAACCCAGCTGGTCCAGTCTCCCCGTACAGTAAGCCATTCATCCATCCCAGCAGCATCCTCACAAATCTCTCAGTCATAGACTTTTACAGCACTACAGCACAGAAACAGGCCCTTCAGCCCATCTAGTCCAAGCTGAACTATTATTCTGCCTTGTCCCGTCTACCTGCACCTGCACCATTGTCTACTGCACTTTCTGTATTGCTTCCACATTGTTTCTGTACACAATACTTTAAATGCTGTCTAATTAATGTTTTGTAGAGCTGCAACATAATATCCCAACTCTAATGTTCAGTGCCTTGACTTATGAAGGCAAACATACCAAATGCCTTCTTCTCTTCCCTATTCATCTTCCAGTGAGCTGTGGGCTTGCACCATAAGATCTCCCTGTTTATTAACACTCCTAAGGTCCCTGTCATTTAGTTTAGATGCTTCTGCCAGAAATTTATGTCCCAGAGGCATACACACACTTGTCTGCATCAAATTCTGTTCGCCTCTGCTGTGCCCCTTTGCCCATCTTTCCAGCTGATTGATGTCATACTGTATCTTTGGACAGCCTTCTTATCTATGACTCCACTAACGTTCATGTCAACTGCAAACTTACTAATTAGACTACGTTCATCTGGACCTGAGTCATATATGTCTATAACAACAAAGGTTTCAGCTCCGATCTTAATGTTACGCCAAACGTTATAGACTCGCTGTCAGAAAATAGCACATCTACAACCACACCCTTCCTATTATCAGAAGTAGCTTTAGATCCAGGTTTGTCAACATGCCTCAGATTCCTTGTGTCTTAAACTTCTGGACAACTTACCCCGCGGGCCATATTCAAATGCCTGCTGTGCTCTCTTCAACAAATTTCATAGCTACCTCCTAAGAAACACTTGATCAGATTTGTGAATCTTGACCTCTCATCACAAAACCTTGTTGACAACTAATGACTCCTTGCCTTTCTAAGTGAGCATAAATCCTGAACTAACTTGCCTATCAGTGATGAAAGGCTTACTGGCTTGTAGCTTCCAAGCTTATCCCTAATGCTTTTTTTCTAACTACAGCTGATAAAGTTGCAAATATTTCCATCAGTTCCTCAGCAATCTCCTCCCTTGATCTGCTTAGCATCCTTGGATAGGTCCTCTCAAGCTGTGGGGATTCATTCACCCTCGTGTGCACCAGTACTTTTAGCAGTTCCTCTTTTCTGATGACATGCTCAGAATATCAATGCACCACTCTCATAACTCTTCAGCCTCCACATCTACCTTCCTGGTAAATACAGGTGGAAAGTATTCATCTATGACCTCACTCATGTCCTCTGGTTCCGTACATAGATTACCTCTTTGGTCTGTTTGGAGACCCACTCTTTCCTTACCTGCTTTGTTGTTTCTAATATACTTATAAAAGGTTTTGGAATGTTACTTAATCCTACTTGCTAAAGTTGTTTTTTGGACCCTTTTTTCCCCTCTTAATTTCTTTCTTAAGTTTACTCCTCTATCCCTATGAACCTGAATGGACCTGAATACCGATTTCCTATACCTAACAAAGGTTCCCTGATCAAACTTCAATACTCTTCATTAACCAAGTTCCCCAACATTACCATCTTTGTTTTTTACTCTTACAAGGACATCTTGTCTCTGAACTCTTGCTTTTAAATCATTCCCCTCTGACAGCTGCCCTCAATCTACAGTACATGTATAGGAAAAATCCCCTCAGTTTAGAGAAGGGAAAAATCTCCTCAGTTTATTCTTTTGACTTTCTGCTTAGTGGGATAAACAGAAACACAGGATAATGATTTCCTGCTTTCTAAGGATATGTAATCTAGATGTTTTAAATAGCCTTCAACTCAGATTCTGAGATTTGTTGAGTTCAGGCAATTAAAGAAAGTTCGCTTTAGTTTCATTTTCACTGATGCAGTTTCTTGTGAATCTGATTTACTCTTTGAGATAATCTCATTCTGACTTTATTCTACTAAAATTGTTAAGTTTTACAGTCAGCACTGTAAGTAGTTGCGAGCTGTTGTTAATGTAACAACAATAAAGGCAGTCAAAAGGAATCCTGATACCAATCCCACAAAATTGTAGATTAGGGGCTCCCAACCTTTTTTATGCCATTGAGCAATACCATTAAGCAAGGAGACAGTGGACCCCGGGTTGGGAACCCCTGCTATCAATGGAATCTTTGCCCTACTAATATCTGTGTGATCTTAAGAAATATGTGAAAATTCAAATTAAAAATCTAAGGCAACTTAAGGAGAAAGATTGTGAAACTTCACTTCAGAAAACCCACTAGTCCCTAAGGCCATGCTAGTTTTATAATTTTAAGCTGTGTGAGATGATCACTTCTCCAGTCAGAAATAGATCTCACATGATTACATATTCAAGCAATATTTTAATAATTGCCAAAGACAACAATCTCTTTCATTGGACACAAACCAACATAATTTTTTTAAAAATAGCAGCTTGCCTGTGCACATCCTGTCCCTTATTTTCTTTCTTTGTTAATACTTCATCCTAAGTGTCTAGTTGTGTCTCCACTCAGATGGGTAAATCTTCCTGATTCTGTTAGGTGGTATCAGAAGCTGTGATCCTTCTATGGAATATACAAGAATAACATAGTACAATTGATGGTGTGATAATTGAGCAAAGATTCATTCTGATAATATTACAGGTAGGTTTAAAGGAGTAGCAGATTTGTATTTAAAATCACTAGGAGCAAAAAAAACAATATTTGGGATCAGGGATTACACTTGAAGTTAGGAAGCAGTAGAGATTGTGACCTTGGATAGTAAAATAGTTAGTACAAGCTGAATGGCTGGTTTTTGGAATAACGCTTCGCCTTCTACATAGCAAATCCAGGCCTATTATGTTGGGGCAGAATAGATAGTTGGAAGGTTAAAAAAAAGGCTCAGAATGTCACATTGGAATGAAAAGAAAATTTTGTATAAGGCGTGTTCTGGTACACCTAGCAATAATGCTAAAGGGCAAATCATAAACATGAGAAAGTTAAACACGAGATGTTAAAAGGCATCTTGTTGCTAGAAAAAAGAGGAAATTTAAAGCTAATTGGCTGACCCAATTTGAGTGGCTGACACAGCAATTTAAAATGTAACTTATATTAAGGAGTAAATTAATTTAACATAATTCTGTTTTCATTTCCAAAATCACCTAAGCATATGAGACATTCATTATGCAACACTACAAGATCTGATAGCTAAGGGAGCCTTGTGGTTTTGGCACTAGGCCAGCAACACAAATTCCCAGAAGTGAAAGACTCTCTGTAATATGTTGAATGGAATTGAATGAATCTGTTAATAAATGGATAGGCACTAAAAAAGAAGAAAACAGCTGTAACTCTTGTTAAAAAATCAGTTCAGTGATGGAAACCTGTTTGGAATGCCAATAAATGCTGTTTTCTAAAAACATTAGTAGACTAAAATGTATTATCATTTCTTGAAAATATACTAGCCTAATAGATATGAAATTTCATGAGGATTTCTGCTGCAAGTAATGTCATAGGTCATGTTTTCATGGAAAAGTCATTTTATACAATAGTTCTGCTATAAATGAACGTTTTGTATATTATCTTCATAGTGAAATGATTTCAAAGAAGCCTTTTAAATTTTGCTGTCCTGTTTCCAATGACAGTGCATTTTATTTGTGTGCGGTCATGGGAATCTGTGCTACATATCTGTGATAGGTTACTTGCAGAATAGGTCTGTGCAACACAACATGCCATACCAAGAGCCCATTTGCTGACATCATGTGGGGTTTTCAACACCTTTGACAAATTGTCATCACAGCCAGAACTCTTAAAAGAGCAGCAGGTATGTTGTCTGGCAGAATTGGGAGGGGGCTTTAGTTGCAGCCAGGAAGAAGAGCAATTCATCCTGTGAATATCATGCTCCTGTCCCTGGGGGTTAGCAGATACAGCATGGACCAAAATCACAGGGATGTTGACCTACCTGGGTCAATATTCTGGGTCTGATTCTAGATTCAGGTTTATATCTGGTAGATGAAATGTACAGATGGATATACATCTGATACAGTACACTACATTCATAACACTTGTGGGCAGAGGTCTCTTGCTGAATGCCACTCTGTACAGTATTGATGAGCACAGATTTGTCTCCATATAACATGGGTATAGCACTGGTGGACAAATCTTTGTAACTGAATAATACTGGGACAATGAACAGTCTGTCAATGTATACAGATCATATACTAGTTGTCACAGGTCTGTTATTGTATAACATAGGGATAGTACTAATCTAATCAACTGATCAGGTACTAATCTGACATCATTTAACATTGAGGTACAGTACTGGTAAGCACAGGTCTGTCACTAATAATATGGATATAACACTGGGGATAGTTCTGTGTGCAGGATTTGGGTAAAGCAGTGTTCAGGCAAGGATCTGTCAGTGTGCAACTGTTGTCAATCCTCACTGGCATTATACAATGTTTTGTAAAGCTGGGGCAGGCACTGAGGACTGTAAGAGTTTACATTACCCACCCACTGGCTGCTCCACTCCAGGTTTTGTGAGAGGCAGACATGTGTACATGAAATGATATATGCTGGTTATTCAGGGAGGAAGAAACCTCCTTCCTATTCTTAAGAAATGTGTGATGTTTGACTTCAGGAAGATGTCACTACCTAGATTTGTAAGCCAAAACACTATGTTTTGTGCATTTTTCTTTATTAATTGGGCAAAATCAAATGCATTTTTCATGAGCATCCCTTGGAAGTGGTTGGACTGCAAATCTGATCCCTTCCACAAAAGGAATTGTATTTTACTGATGCAGATTATGAATTAATTTTTGTCCATTAATATTTGTTGTATCTGTAGTACTCAAATGTATACAGAAATCTGTTTATAGTTCAATTTCACAATAAAGTTTGGAAAATATAAGACAGTTGAAATTTATTTTTATTCAACATAAGTCTGTTCCCACACTTTTTTTTACACCAGTATGACTTGACCAAAGGAACCTCATACAGGGAATCACATTCCATTCTGTAGAACTACAGTCCTGACGAAGGGTCTCGGCCTGAAACGTCGACTGCACCTCTTCCTAGAGATGCTGCCTGGCCTGCTGCGTTCACCAGCAACTTTGATGTGTGTTGCTTGAATTTCCAGCATCTGCAGAATTCCTGTTGTTTCCATACTAAATGGGATGGTTTCAGAACCATCACAATATGTCGTCTTACAGGCCAGCATATACGTTGGTCTACCATTATAATCAGTGAGGAGTGTAGAAGTCAAATTTAAAGTAATTTTTTTAAAATCAAAGTACATATATGTCACCATATGCTATCTTGAGATTTATTTTCTTGTAGGAATTCATTGTAAATACACAATAGAATCAATGAAAAACTGCTCTACAGTTGAAGGGCATTACAAAACAATTACCTGTGTAATTAAATGGTTATTGTTGAAACTCAATCTTTCCAAGCCTGTATACATTACTGCAGGTTTTCTTCGGGTTTGTATCCTCAGCCCAAGCATCTTCAGGTGGTTCGCCTGACAAATCCATGCTGACTTTCTAGCATCCAATAACAGTAAACCTAGTCTAGTTCTACTTTATTACCTGCAGGAGGAAAGTTGTAGAAGGAACAAATAAAGGACAAGATTAATCAAATGGCAGCATGATTTTTTTTTACGAGTAGATCCTGCTTGACCAGTTTTGAAGTATTAACAAAATGTATTAATGAAGGCTGTGCAGTTGATGTCTTTTATGTGGACTTCAAAATGGATTACCAATGTACCAGAAAGAAGGTTGGTTCAGAAGGTTAGAACCCTAGAACTAAATTAAAATTACCTTGGTAATTGGAGACAAGGGATAATAAAGGATAGTTGTTTTGTGATTGGAAGGCTGTGACCAATGATGCAATTCAGGGACCCTTACTGTTAACTATATACATCAACTATTATGATATAAATATCGGATATAAAGTTTACAGTTATAAACATTGGAGGTGAATGTTACAGAAGAAAATAGATCTGGGCACGAGATAATATCGGTTAATTCATATGAGGGCTGATCAATGGTAGATGGCATGTAAATAGAGTAGAACTTAGTTCAGCACAGGAGCTTGCCCATTGGACCATGATGTCTGTGCTGAGAAAATGAAACTAATCCCTTCTCTCTGAACATATTCCCTGCATATTCATTTCCTTACCCTAAATCTTCTTGAACACCACTGTCATATCTGCTTCCATTGCCATCTCTGGCAGCCTATTCCAGAGACCTACCATTGTGTTAACAAAATTTGCCCTGCACATCCCTTTTAAACTTCACCAATTTCAGCTTAAAGCTATGCTTACCTTGTGGGTAAAAGAAAATTCTAGCTGTCTGCCCTACCTACAATATGCCTCCTGTAATTGTACAAACATCAATTGGGTCTCCCCTCTGTCTCTGATTTAACACTAATTATTGGGGGCAGCATGGTAGTATGGCCCCAGCTGTAAGATCAGGGTTCATATCCTGCTGCTCTCTGTAAGGGGTGTGCACATACACCCTGTGACTGTGTAGGTTTCCTTTGGGTGCTCCACTTTCCTCCCACATTCCAACAGCATACAGATGAGGATTAGTAAATTGTGGCTATGCAATGCTGGCACATGATCATGGCCGCACTTTTGGGCTGCCCCCAGCATAGCCATGGACTGTGTTGGTCATTGTTGCAAATTGATCCATTTCAATGTATGTTTCAATGTTTCGATGTGTATGTGACAAATAAAATTAATCCTTAATATTTAGTAAGTATGAAATAATGCATTTTGGGTGGTCTAATAAGATTAGGACAAAATGGGGTCTTAGAGAATGTTGATGAACGGTCCTTGCTGTACAAGTACAAGGTCCCCTGAAGATGGTGCACAGGTGGATAAGGCAGTGAAGAAGGCATAGAGGATAGTACATAGAACATAGGGCAGTGCAACTGTACAAGCCCTCTGACCTATGATGGTGTGCCAACCTTTTAATCTACTCTAAAGTTATTCTAAGCCTTCCCTCCCAGGTGACCATGCATTTTCCTTTCATTATTATTATGCCTATCTAAGAGTTTCTAAATGTCCCTAATGTATCTGCCTCTGCCACCACCCCAGTAGTTCATTTCTTACGCTTACTGTTATGTTTGTTTTCAATAAAGACAAACTTGGGCATGGGTTTATGCTAGAATATTTTATTACTAAATACTTGTTTAACACTGAGTGTGTGCTACTAAGTAACCACCATCACTTCTGGTTCCAGGTGACCTGCCCACATTGCCCACTGGAAAGCGCAGTTCTTTATAACACATCATTCCCCTTTAAAGAAAACCAAACACGAGGCTGTGCCCTCATCAACCTGGAAGGAAAAATAATATTTTCCAACAAATATATCTACACTCCTTTAATACGATTCTATCCCTTACCTTTTTTTTTTGAATTTTCAATTTCAATTGTAACGAGCAAATACCGTCCCTAATCCACTCGGCAACATTCTATTAGTTTCTGAGGTAGTTCAAAGATCCTTTCTGGTCTGCTGTTTGTTTCCACGGGAATGGTGCTTGCATTTGCAGTGTTAATAATTGTTTCTGAGTTCTTTCAGAGAACTATGATCAACATGTTCACTTTTTACATCTGCTGGCCCCTTTGGTGTACTGACAGATGACATGCCACAGCTATAGGTTGGAGTAGTGGTCACCAACCTTTTTAAGCCCAATATCACCTACCTCGACCTTAGTGAAAGGCAAGATCTACCTACTAAATCGTTTAGAGAAAACACAGCTCAGATTGTACTTCCAATTTGAGGCCTTTTATTTTGGCTAAATGTATTTGAATTACATAAAATACTTCTGTCAAACTTTCAAATTAGTTCAAACAAGAAAACACTGTAACTGGCATATCAAACAGGCCATAGCTGTCTTTCTTTAAGAATATTACAATACTTCACACCTTTAATTCCAAGTTTCATTATTTAGTTTTATTTCAACATGAAAAATAAATGAATAAAAATTGACTGTTGCACTCAGTGTGATGACTGGGGCTGAATACTTTCTGCTAGTTCCCTGAAATTTGGCTCATAACTACAGACAGCCAGTCTGAGACAGTCTGTGAAGTGTCTGTCAGTAAGAGAGCTCCTGTACTTAGATTTAATAATTTTCATCTGTGAAAATGCAATTTCACACAGATAAGTTGACCTGAAGTAGGCACTGACTTTCAGTACACATGTGGTGAGATAAGGAAACTTCTCCCTGCTGACAAGCCCCCAAAAGTCACCATCCCCTGATCTTGCTTTAAACTTGATGTCATTTTGCAAATCAATTATTTCCATTTCAGAATCATTTGGCACACCAAATACTTGCTGGAGTTTGGCTGCTATCTGTTCTATATTGATCATTCGAAATGGGTTTGAAATAAATGCAGCAATATCTTTCATGATGTTTAACTCCCCAAAATGCCGATCGAACTCTATTGCCAGTTTGTCTAAGTGAGCACAGTTCTGCTCAGGGTGAAAAGCATTTTTTTCTGTGATGACTGGTAACATTTTTTCCAAGTTGGGAAAATGTGTCAGCCTCCCTTTTTCTAAATTTGAAATCCAAACGCCGAGCTTGGCCTTAAACACATTTACGGCGCTTATCATGTGGGTTAGGTGTTGGTCCTTACCCATGAGCTCATTATTAAGTGCATTTAATTTAGCCATTATGTCTGTCAGAAACGCTAAATCCAGTAGCCACGCATTATCTGACAGCTCATCATGCTCCTCATTTCTTGCTGACAGGAGAGTCTTTATCTCAGGCAGCAAGTCAAGAAATTTTTGCAGCATTTTTCCGCGACTCAACCACCGAACATCAGCATGAAGAATTATGTCTCTGTAAGCGGCATCGAGCTCATCCAATAATGCCTTGAATAAGTGGTGCTGAAGCACTTTTGCTCGAATCAAGTTTATCAGTTTGACCACCAGTGTCATTACATGAGAAAAGTCCACGACCTTCCCAGCCAAGGCCTGCTGATGAATCACACAGTGATAATCCAGGAAGTTGGGAAAATCAGGGTCATTACGGCACAGTGCTATAAAACCAACGCACACACCGTGCATTGCTGGGGCCCCATCAGTGGTAATTGCCACCAGTTTATGAATGGGGGTGTCATTTTCATGGATATATTTTTTAAACTCATTGTAAATATCCTCACCTCTCATTCTCTCCTTTAATTGCAAAAGCGTGAGGAAGTCCTCCTTTGTTGTAAAATCCTGGAAAGCCATTCTGATAAATACAACAAGCTGAGTTGTTTGCATTACATCCAGGGATTCATCGAACTGTAGTGAAAAGTATTCACAGAGTGACAAGTCCTTTAACACTTGTCGATCCACGTCCTCTGACAGTGACTCTACCCTCCTTGTTACTATTGCAGGGTCAAGCGGTGTATTATGTATTGCGGTTGTGATGTCGCTTTTGTTTTTAAAGTCATTAAAAACAGTCTCTGTGGTAATGACCATTGCTTCCTTGAATAAATCGCCATCTGTAAAAGGCTTCTTGTGTTCAGCCAAAAAGTGACTTACACGAAATGGTGCGTCAATAGCAGCCTTATTTTGAGCAGCATGTTTTGTGAAAAAGGATTGCTGGGCCTTCAACCCTGATTTCAGCTCCTCAACTTTCCTGGCATGAATTACGCTCTTTGGGGGGGGGGGGGGGGTAGGTGTCTTTAAATTTCTGGTGGTTGGTGTTGTGGTGCCACTCCAGATTCCCTCTTTTAGACAGTGCTTGTATTTGGTGGCACAACATACATACACACTTGTCTTTCACCAAGGTAAATAGAAATTCCTCTTCCCATCTGGATGGAAGTTGTACGTTTTCACCTTCTTTCGTGGAGCCTCCGCCATGCTAGCTATCTTGCAGGATAGCACGAGCGAGTGCCGTATATTGATGTTTGCGAAAGTCTGTACTCTTATCTAACCTAATTGGTCACCTTGATGCAGCACAACCTACTCTGAAAATGCGGTGCGTGGCGGGGGAGCTATACACACATGCACACTAGGCAGAAAGAACGGAACTAAAACCCTGCAACCCGGAAACAATCTCTCTTTACAAATAGTTTTCAATAGCGAAAATATTGCTATATTACCATTATCCTAATTAGTATTACTTATTTTTATAATGCTCACATTACAACAGTATTTGTGTATTTATTTTTCATTTTTTTCGGGATCGATTGGGAAAGTCTCAAAGATCGACCAGTCGATCATGATCGACGAGTTGGAGACCCCTAGGTTGGAGTTTGTTGTTGTAGATTCACATGGTTGCTTCTCAGAGGCGTCCTTCACTCTGTCTGGATCTGTTAGGAATGTACAGTTTCATCCTCTTGCACATATCCTTGCACAGACCATGTGCCGGAATTGTGATCTTGGATTTGCACTTTATCTCCAGACTTCAGGATTGGTAAGCTTTTTGCAGTTTTTTTGTGATACTGTTTCTTTCCCTTTCACCTTGTGTGCTCCTTTAGGTGTCAACAAGTTTTCATGCACTAGAAGGTTAGCGCTTGTGTGTCGAGCCATCAGCATTTGGGTTGGTAAAAGGCCATTCTGCAATGGAGCTCTTCTGTAAATCCGCTCTTCCATCTTACGCTTTCTTCCTGACTCCCTTCACTACCTTGACCCAACTCTCTGCTAGACCATTAGATTTTAGGTGATGTGGGCTTGAAGGTATATGTCAAAATCTCCAATCATTGGCAAAGGACTCAAATACACAGCTCAAAAATTGTGGAGCATTTTCTGCTATTACCTTACGTGGATCTCTATGCCTTACAAACACAGCTTTCAGAAAGGTGATGCCTGCTTTGCTGGACGTTGATTGTAGTGTTGCAACCTCTAGGTAATTGGAAAAGCAGTCTGTTACAACAATATGACTCTTCCCATTACAATCAATCAGATCAACTTTGAAGTATGGCCTGTCTGGTACAGCATGTGGTGTAAGTGGTTCTGCTTGCTGCTTTTGGTCTGTAGCTAAGGCATATTTCACATATAGCAGTGGTCTGGCTGATGTCTTAGTTCATTCTTGGCCAGTACATCAGGTAATATTTCCTCACCAAAATGCCTTTCATATATCTTCTGGAGAATTTCCTTGCATAGTTACACTGGAATCACAAACTGTTCCCTTTGAAGACTATATCTTTCACTACTGACAGTTCAGCTCTGCGTGCCCAATAATCCCGAATACACATTGGGCAGTCATTCTTAGCTGCTAGCCACTCTTTCCATATTGTATCTTTGAGTACTTTCATTATTTTCTCTGACCCTGCTGCTTTCATAATCTATTCTATCAGGAGATACTGGAATGCAGGTGACGATCATGTCAACGTAGGCCTGTATATCTGTATTAACCCCTTGGTCACTTTTTTCTTTCTTGTTGACTGCTCAAGACAGTCCATCAGCAGCAAACATATTTTCCTGGTTTGTAGATATTCTTTACATCATATTTCTACAGCCTTAACGACATGCATTATATCCTCATGACAGAGTCATTCAGTGGCTTGGACATAATTGGGACCAGTGGTTTATCGTCTGTTTCCACTTCAAAAGTTTGTCCATAGTTGTACTAATGGAACATTTCATATACATATGTGCAGGCGAGAAGCCCTTTCTCTGTATGTGCATAGATAGCTTCTGCACTCATTAAAGCCCTTGACACAGGTTGCCATGTATCTTCATGCTGCTACAGTAGTACTGCTCCAAGGTCATACTAGGACGCATCCACCAAGATTCTAGTACACCTTTCTGGATCATAAGACTTTAGCATGGGCTGAAGCTATGACCCTTTTCAGTGTCTGGAAACACTTGCCTTGCTCATGAGACCAAATCCACTCATTTCACTGCTCAAGGAGTAACCTAAGTGGTGCTGACACAGCAGGGATGAACTTAGCCAGGATAATCACCATCCACAAGAAACCTCTCAAATCCACTTTGTGTTGGGGCTTCTCTGTGTTCTCAATAGCTGATGTCTTTCTTGGATTAGGCCTCACTCCCTCTTCATATAGGATATCTGTTATGAATATTAGTGTCTTAACACCAAACTCACATTTCTCTTAATTTAATTTCAAATTGTCATTCCATGTCACATCAGGCACTTGTCTCAGATGTACATCATATTCATCCTTCGTGGACCCCCAGAACGATGATATCATCCTTCATGAACTCCACAACAGGTATGCCTTCAAAGATAATGTGGATGGTTCCTGGTGTGGGCAGAATCCGATATGGTAGCCGAAGAAAGCGCTATCTTCCCTGTGATGTGTTAAATGTACACAGTCTAGAACTTGCCTCATCAAGCTTTACCTGCCAAGACCTAGAGGATCCCATATTGCCAAATTAAAATGCTCCCTCTTGATGGCTTCATTGAGATCTCTTGGGTCTAGACATTTGGGCAGTGCTTCATTTTTCTTTTGTGCAATGACCAGTGAACTCTCTCAGACTGTTGGTTCTTCTAATTTCCGTATGATATTTAACTGCTCCATACATGCTAGCTTTTGTTTAAGTTTGTGGAAATAGAACTTTCCCGTGTGCACGGACATCAGGAGCCTTGTCTCACCTATATGAATTTTGAGTACATCAAGTAAGCATCCGAGCCCCTCAAAGACATCTGCATACTCTTCCATGAGTGTGAGGTGGCCATCTTTGATCTGTGAAAACTGTTTTCACCAGGTAGAGCTTTTCACGTATACTCAGACCTAATATTGACTGTACTCTCTTTTCAGCGATCAGTAGCTGTGCCTTTAGGTGCTGCCCCTTGTGCTTGAAGGTCACTGTACAACCTCCATTTACTGAAATATTCTCTCTGGTATAGCCTGCCACTTTTAACTCTACTGGGTAAATCTTGCTGTTTACTTTGAGAGTCTTGTGATCATCCATAGGGGATAGATTTACCTGGGCTCCAGTATCAGGCTCGAATGGAGCTACTGTCTCATTCACAATCACTGGAATAATCTATTCTGTTTTAGCAGCACCCGCAGTCTATAGAGAATCCACAATCATTTCTTCTATTTCTTCATCAACTGTGTGCCTTTCTCTTGATGGCCCAGCTTTGAAGTACTTTGCAAAATTATTCTTCCTTCCACAATTATTGCAGGACTTTCCATAAGCAGAACACGTCTTAGCTGCACATATGCCACATTTGCTGTTTGAACCTTCATCTTTGCTTTGCTGTTGCTTTGGGAAACGCCTTGAGCGCTGCTCCTCGCCTTGTGCTCATGTGGTCTCTGCTGCCCTCCACATATTCACAGCCTTTTCCTGAATCAGATCTTTTTCATACAGCTGTCTTTCCCTAAGACCATTATCTGAAGTTCCACTAATTATTCTGTGTGACGAAATCCTAAGGTTTACCCATTATGGATGGTGCCTTTAAGACCCTTTAAGAAGCACAAATAGCTTGTTACAGAGATACATAGAGAGAGAGAGAGAGAGAGAGAGAGGTGAAGACTGCTCACAGTTTGTTTGGGATTTATGCAAGGACACTGCCAGTTTCTGAATTCCTACTGAGAAAGAGGGGTGGAGCTACATGATGGACAGCTGGTGTTTGGCACAAAAGTATTTAAACCAGCGTAGTACTTGTTTTGCAGGACATGCTGATTCACTAAGGTGTGGTGCAATTGCCACTACACTTTCAGGTGCCCACGAGTGTGGGACTGAAGATCGATTAAGAGGAATCGATCTGTGATTATTAGTGCATGAGGGAGCGACCCTGTGGAGTCCACCAGTGGGTCTAACCCTTGCCTGGGTTGGTAGATTATCACTTGTAGACGGCGCTCTTAAGTTGGTCAAGTTTGGCTAACTTGGAAGTTTCGGAGGACAACGGGAATAATCCACAGCATTGGCTTACTTGGATAACAAATCACCTCCCTCTCTCCTCAATTCTACTCAACTCAATATCATGAACTGAACTGACTTCATTTACCTACCATCATAAGACTGTGTCACTTATCACCTAAGCTTGAAGAAATTTGGGTTTTATATTTCCACACCTATATATGCATAAATTCTGCTAACTTGTTCGACTTATCTAGTTTTATATTACTGTATTGCGTAGTTACTAATAAAAATAGTGTTAGTAAACAGCAAAACTAGACTCCAGGTGTATTCCATTTCTGCTGGTTCTTTTAACCCGTTACAGAGTACGTAACATCTGTCTCTAACTAGTGAGTTTCTCAGATCTCCAAATACACAGGAATTACTCATTGAGAAGCTCAGCTTAGCATTGGTCGAAGCCGACAGCTTGTTTCTGGTCATAGGGAAAAACATATCTCTCAAATATGATTTTTTTACTTGGAACAAAATACTCCCTAAATTTTGAAATGTAATGTAAAAGCTATCTCTTTAATTTGAAAGCTGTTATAAATGTTCAAAGCATCTTCACTAATTACATGCAGAAAAATACACACTTTCAAATTTTCATCAGTCCCTCCCGCTCTACTAGCAGCTAAACATATAATGAATCACTGTTTGAAGTGTTTACAGTTATCAGAAAGATTGTTGGTAAACTGCACACATATGGGAGGACTTAGCTTATCCATGACGGGATCTTTTAGCCTCTCACATGAATGATTCTTGTGATTCTGGTGAACTTCGGGAACAACATGCTCTCTTGCCTTGCTGGCCAGTTTCCCTTTGTCACTTCCTGCTAGCACCTTTCAAACTCATGCAGTCTCTTTCTCAATCGCGCACGGTATTAATTTACTCTCCATGTTGTACTCTCACACTGACCTCTGACACCATGTTATGTTTGTCCTTAATAAAGATTAACTTGGCATGGGTTTAGAACAGGGGTTGGCAACCTTAAGCACAAATGATTTTCAAGTATGTGTTATTCATTAATTTGAGGCAAAACATAACTAAATGTATTTAAATGGATAATTCCCATATTTCAAGTTTCTTATGGCATTTATTTGGCCCACTGTCAGCTCATCAATACGTGATCTGGCCCAAAGAAACAAAAAGGTTGCCGAACCCTGGGCTAGAACATTTTATCGCTGTACTTCTACTCAACTCTGAGGGCCTGCTACCAAGTCGCCATCGTCACTTCCAGTTCTGGGTGAACCACCCACATTGCCCACTGGGAACTAAAATTCTTTATTATGTACACACTAAAAAAAAAGTACTTCTGACTTCCCTCCTATAATTCCTTCCATCACCCTCTCACATTCGCTGTCTGGGAAAATGATGCTGGCTGTTGACTTTGTCTATGCTTCTTATATCCCTGTACACTGCTTACCAATTCACCTCTTTCACTCCAAAAAGAAAAACTCTCACTCCCTCAAACTTTTCTCATATCTCTAATCCAGAATGGCATAATTAATTAGGATGTGGAGGTTATGCTAAAGCATTAAACAACATTGGTTAGGCCACAGCTGGAGTACTGTATATAGTTCTTTTGCCTTACCATAGAAAGGACACGATTGCACTGGAGAGAGTGTAGATGATATCCACTAGGATGTCAGCTGGGATTCAGCATTTCCATCATGAGGAAGGATAGGAAAGATAAGTTTTCTTTGAATTAGGAGACACTGAGATGGTTCCTGATCGGTATAAAACTTGAAAGGTATTAAGTAGGCATATAGCAGGAAATCATTCTCCATAAGAGAGCTATTTAAATCTACAGGGCACAGGTTTACGGTAAGGTATGAAAAGTTTAGAGAGAATCTGAGAAGGAATTGCTCCCTGTGAGTGGGTGAAGTCTGGAACACACTCCCTGAATGGGTGGTGGAGACAAATACTGTCATTATAAAATCATCTAAATGAGTATTTGCATCTTAAATGCAGTGAAGGGTACAGACCAAATGCAGGTAAATGGAATTGGATAAATGTTTGGCATGAATATAATGGGCTGAAGTGCTTGTTTGTGTGCAGCAAGCTCTAAATCTGTAACAGCTTACCAGGCAAGTAGTTTCTCTTGAAAAGATGAATCAGAATCAGAATCAGATTTGTTATCACCAGCATGGTGGCGCAATGGCATCAGCACCGGACTCCGGAGCGAATGCTCCCGAGTTTGAATCCAAGTCGGGCCATCCCCTGAGCACGCTTTCCATCCATGCCGGGTTGAGCGTTGAGCTAGTCACACGGCTTCATAAAAAAAAGGGTCGAGTCATGAAAGTTTATATCGTGACACAGTTAATCCGAAAGGAGACTAATCCTGACACCACGCGCCAGACAAGAATGGCTGACTGTCTGGTGTGAGACGCAAAAAAAATAGCATGTGATGTGAAATTTCTTAACTTAGCAGCAGCAGTACAATGCAATACATAATACAGAAGGTTGTTGGGTGTATTTAAGGCAGAGATTGATAGGTTCTTGATTGGACGTGGCATCAATGGTTATGGGGAGCAGAGCTGTGGAGTGGGACCGAGAAGGGGAAAAAATGATCGGCCATAATTGAATGGCGGAGCAAACTCAATGGGCCAAATGACCTAATTCTGCTCCTTTGACTTATGGTCTTGTGGTTTAATTCCAACTGCAGTCTCCCTGCCCATGTTCTAAAACTTGTGAGAGAGGAACTGGAATAAGAAATTCTTGGCCTCATCACCAAAATCATGTAAGTGTGGGACAACTCAAAAGATCTTGATGACCTTAATTGCACCCAACTTCAAGAAAGATGACATCCAAAAACAGTAACAACTGAAGGATCTTTTATCCTGTGTGATGAAATAGTAAAATTTTTCACAGCCATCTATAACTCCATCACAATATTGATTCTATTCATCTGGAAGCACAATGGATATATTTTTTACTGTGCAATAAGTCCAAGAGAAATACAGGGAGCAGCATCAACAACAATACACCTGCTACCTGATTAGCATGTAAGCTGTGATCTTATGTAAATGGTGCACAGCAGACACAAACTCAATTCAGCCATGTATCATGTGAAGTTGTGTCATGTTCTTGACTTTTCTGAATCTCCTCTTGCTGCAATATATCACTTCCATCGCCAATGAGATTTGCACCAGGTTGAAGTTAATTACAGGATAAACATAAAGCTGCTCCATTCTAGAAACAAGGCTCTCTAATATCAGTCAATGAGCTACAGTACACAGATGATGCACATGTAGACCGATGAACATATTTGGGGGCTGATCTCCCAGTCGTCATTGATTCATGAGAGAAAATGGGCCATAAAAAAGAGTTAGAGTGTAGATTTTGATGCTTTAGGTCTTTGAGGTTTCAGTGAGGGAGGTTTTAGTCACAGAAGGCAAAAAAACTGTAGGTTGCGTTTTTTTTCCTCCCTACAGTTTATTGTTCTTCTTTCTTTATGTTTACTCAGTAGAGATACCAAGAAGGATAGTGGAATGCTCCTCTTGCAGGATGTGGGACAGCAGGGAGACCTCCCGCATCCCTGACAACTATATCTGTAAGAAGAGCATCCAACAGCAGCTTCTAACAATCTGCATTAAGGAGTCAGAGCTAGAACTGCATGGACTCCAGATTATTCGGGTGACTGAGGTTGCGATAAATAAGACATATGGATTGGGAGTTACAGCCAAGTGCAGAACACAGGAAACTGGCTGACAGTGCAGATGAGGAAAAGCATTAAGCAGCCAGTGCAAAGTACCCCTGTGATCATCCCCCTCAACAACAAGTATACCACTTTGGATACTGTTGAGGTGGGAGTGATGTAGCAGAGGAAAGTCACGGCAGTCAGGTTTCTGGCACTGAGTCTGACCCTACAATTCAGAAGGGAAGTGGTGAGGAGAGGTGGGCTACGGTGATAGCAGATTAGTTAGTTAGGGAAACAGAAAGGAGGTTCTGAAGACAAGAAAATGATTCCCAGATGATATGTCGTCTCATGGGTACCAGTGTCTGGGACATCTCGGATTGAGTCCTCAGCATTCTTCAGTGGGAGGGTGAATAGCTAGAGGTCGTGGTTCATATAGGTACCAATAATCTGGCAGGAAGAGTGAAGAGGTTCTGCAAAGGGAGTTCAGGGAGTTAGGCGCTAAGTTAAAGGGCAGGACCTCCAGGGTTGTGATCTCAGGATTGCTACTTGCTCGTGAGGCCAGAAGTATGAAGATGATACAGTTTAACACATGGTTAAGGAGTTGGTGTAGGAGGGAGGGCATAATATTTTTGGATCTTTGGACTCTCTCTCAGAGAAGGTGTGACCTGTACGGAAGAGATGGTTTGCAGCTGAACTGGAAGGAGACTAATATTCTAGTGGAAAGGATTTGCTTGTGCTGCACGGTGGGGTATAAACTCAAGATACAGGGGGATGGGAACCAGAGTGCCAGAACAGTTAGTGGAGAGGTTGTGGAGACAGATGTTGGTAAGATCTCAGAGAATTCAGGAATCAAAAGGTTGAGCATGGTGTGACTAGCATTGTGAGCTGCATATATATCAATGCAAGAAATATTATAGGAAAGGCAGATGAGCTCAGGGCATGGGCCAACACTTGGAATTATGATATTGTAGCCATTAGTGAGACTTGGTTGCTGTAGGGGCAGGACTGGGAGCTCAATATTCCAGGGTTACACTGTTTTAGGTGCGACAGAGCATGAGGGATTGGGAGGGGTGACATTACTAGTCAGGGAAAATGTCACAGCAGTGCTCATTCAAGGCAGATGAGAGAATTCGTCTAGTGAGGTTTTATGGATGGAACTGAGAAATAAGAAATGTATGACTACATTAATGGGGTGGTATTACAGACTGCCCAATAGTCTGCAGGATTTAGAGGAACAAATTTGTAGAGAGGTTGCAGGCTGTTGAAAGAAACATAAGGTTGTTAAAGTAGGTGATTTTAACTTTCCACATATTGACTGGGACTCCCATACTGTAAAAGATCTAGATGGAAAAGAGCTTGTCAGATATGTTCAGGAAGTTTCCTTAATCAGAACATAAAATTCCCAGTGAGAGAGTGTGCAATATTTGATCTGCTATTAGGGAATGAGAGAGGACAGGTGACAAAAGCTTCTGTAGGGGAGCACTTTGCAGCTAATGATCACAATGGCATTAGTTTAAAAGGAAACATGCAAAAAATAAGTCTGGTCCATGGGTAGAGATTCTGAATCGGAGAAAGGTCAATTCTGATGGTATCAGAAATAATCTGGCAAGTGTGGATTGGGGCAGGCTGCTTTTTGGCAAAGGTGCACCAGGTGAGCGGGAAACCTTCAAATGTGAAATTTTGAGAAGACAAAGCTTGCATGTGCCTGCCAGAATCAAAGGTAAAGATAACAGATGTAGGGAACTTTGGTTTTCAAGCGATATTGATCTCCTGGTTAAGAAAATAAAGGAAGTGCATGGCAGGTGTAGGCAGATAGGAACAAATGAGGTGCTTATGGAGTAGAATAAATGCAAGAGAACACTTCAGAAAGAAATAAGGATGGCCAAAAGAAGGAATGAAGTTGCCCTAGCAGACAAGACGAAGGAGAATCTTGAAGGAGAAGGAGAACAGATATGTTAAGAGCAAGAGGATTGCAAGGGATAAAATTGGTCCTCTGGAAGATCAGGATAGTAATCCATGTGTCGAGCCAAAAGAGGTGAGGGAGATCTTAAATGATTTTGTTTTGCATCTGTATTTAGTCAGTAGTTGAACAGAGTTTATAGAACTGAAGAAAAGTAGCATTGACTTTGTGGATTCTATACAGACTACAGAGGGGGAGGTGTTTGCTGTCTTGAGGCAAATTCGGGTGGTTAGTGCGGGAGGGGGGAGCTGGGAAGGACTTTGGGGTTCTCATCTTTAACTGTCGTTAACACGAGGCCTGCTGCATTCACCAGCAACTTTTCTGTGTGTTGCTTTAACTGTCATTCATTCTTTGAAGCACTTCTCTGTTTTTGTGGATGTTTGTGAAGAAAAAGCATTTCAGAATGTATATTGTATACATTTCTCTGACATTAAATTGGACATTTGAACCATTGAAATCCCTAGGGCTTGACAAGGTTTTCCCTCGGACCCTGCATTAGGCAAGCATGGAAATTGCAGGGTCCCGAGCAGAGATACTTAAATCATCCTTAGCGACAGGTGAGGTCCTGGAGGATTGGATTGGAGGATAGTCAATGTTGTTCCACTTTAAGAAAGGCTCTAAAAGTGAGCTAGGAAATTATATGCTGGTGAGTCTGACATCAGTAGTGGGAAAGTTATTGGAAAGTATTCTAAGGGACCAGGTATATAAATATTTGGATAGACATGAACTGACTTAGGGTAGTCAGCAGAGCTCCGTGCATGGTAGGTCACATCTAACCAATCTTATAGAGTTTTCTGAGGAAGTTAACAGGAAAGTGGATGAAGGCAAGGCAGTGGATGTTGTCTACATGGACTTTAGTAAGGCGTTTGACAAGATCCTGCATGGGAGATTGGTCAAGAAGGTTCAGTCATTCAGTATTCAAGATGAATTAGTAAATTAGAGAGTGATTAGATATTGTCTTTGTGCGAGAAGTCAGAGAGTGGTAGCAGATGGTTGCCTCTCTGACTAGAGGCCTGTGACTACTGAATGCCGCAGGGACTGGTGCTGGATCTGTTGTTGTATGTTATCTATACCAACAATCTAGATGAGAACGTGGTTAAATGGATCAGCAAATTTGCAGATGACACCAAGATTGAGAGTGTATGGACAGCAAGGAAGGTTATTGGGGCTTGCAATCGGATTTGGACAAGCTGTAAAAATGGGTTAAAAAATGTCAAATGGAATTTAATGCAGACAAGTGTGATGTTGGCACTTCAGTAGGACCAAACGGCGTAGGTCTTAGACAGTGAACATTACAACATTGAGACGTGTGGAAGAGCAAAGGGATTGTGGGATACAGGTCTATAATTCATTGAAAGTGGTGACAGATAGTCAAAAGAAAACTTTTGGAACATTGGAATTCATAAATCAAAGTATTGAATATAGGAGATGGGATTATATATACAGGAGATGTAGGAGATAGGAATTGAAGTTGTATAAGATAGTGGAGAGGCCTAATTTGGAGTATTGTATGCAGTTTTGGTCACCTACCCACAGGAAAGATGTAAATAAGACCATAAGACCATAAGATATAGGAGCAGAATTAGGCTGTTTGGCCTATCGATTCTGCTCCACCATTTTCATCTTGGCTAATACAATTTTTCTCTCAGCTCCAATCTCCTCCCTTGTCCCATATCCACTCATGCCCTGACCAATCAAGTAAATATCAACCTCTACCTTAAATATACAAAAAGACTTGGCCTCCACAGCTGCTTGTGGCAAAATATTCCACAGATTCTCCACTGCCTAAAGAAATTCCTGCTCAGCTCTGTTCTAAAAGGACGCCCCTCTAATCTGAGCCTGTGTCCTCTGGTCTTACCCTCTCCCACCATAGGAAACATCCTCTCCGCATCCACTCTATCAAGGCCTTTCACCATTCAATTAGGTCACCCCTCATCCTTCTGAATTCCAGTGAATACAGGCACAGAGTCATCAAACGCTCTTCATTTGAAAAGCCTATCAATCCTGGAATCATTTTTGTGAAACTCCTTTGAACCCTCTCCAGTTTCAGCACATTCTTTCTAAGATAAGGGGCCCAAAATTGCTCACAATACTCCAAGTGAGGCCTCTCCAGTGCTTTATAAAGTTTCAACATTATATTCTTGCTTTTATATTCAACTCCTTTTGAAATGAATGCTAACATTGCATTTACCTTTCTCACCACACAGACTCAACTTGCAAATTAACCTTCAAGGAATCTTGCACAAGGACTCCTAAGTCCCTTTGCGCCTCAGCTTTTCGTATTTTCTGTCCATTTAGAAAATAGTCAACACTTTCATTTCTTCTACCAAACTGCATGACCATACACTTCCCAACACCGTATGCCATTTCTTTGCCCATTCTCCGAATTTGTCTAAATCCTTCTGTAGCTTGTCTACTTCCACATAGCTACCTGCCTCTCCACCTATCTTCATATCATCTGCAAACTTTGCAACAAAACCATCAATTCCATTCATCCAAATCATTGACATATAATGTGAAAAGAATCCAACCAGAAAAAGCTCCCTTTATTCCCATTCTTTCCCTCCTGCCAATCAGTCACTGCTTTATTCATGCTAGAATCTTCTCTGCGACACCATTTTCCATAGTAACTTGTTAAGCAGCCTCTTGTGTGGCACCCTGTCAAAGGCCTTCTGAAAATGCAAGTACACATCATCAACTAATTCTCCTTTGTCTATTCTGCTTGTTATTTGTTTAAAGAATTCTAACAGATTTGTCAGGCAAGTTTTTCCCCTGACAAAACCATGCCTATATGGCCTAATTTATCATGTACCTCCAAGTACCCTGAAACCACATCCTTAACAATCAACTCCAACATCTCCTCAACCACTGAGGTCATACTAACAAGAGTTTCCTTTCTTCTGCCTCTCTTTCTTCTTTAAGAGTGGAGTGACATTTGCAATTTTCTAGTCTTCTAGAACCATTTCAGAATCTAGTGGATCTTGAAAGATCATTATTAATGCCTCCACAATCTCTTCAACCACCTCCTTCAGAACCCTTGGATGTGGACCATCTGGTCCTGGTGGCTTATCTATCTTCAGATCTTGTAGTTTCCCACAAACCTTCTCTCTAGTAATGATAACTTCATACTATTCATGTGCCCTGACACCTGGAACTTCCACCATATTGCTAGTGTATTCCACAGTGAAGACTGATGCAAAATACTTCTTCAGTTTGTCAGCCATTTCATTGCATTACTACCTCTCCAGCATCATTTTACAATGGTCCGATAAAAAATTCTCATCTCTCTTTACACTTCATGTATCTGAAGAAACTTTTGGCATCCTCTTTAATATTATTGGCTAGCTTACCTTCGTATTCCATCTTACCTCCTTAAATGACTTTTTTATTTGCCTTCTGTTGGTTTTTAACATCTTCCCAATCCTCTAACTTCCCACTATTTTTTGTTCTATTATATGCCCTCTCTTTGGATTTATATTAGCTTTGACTTCAATTGTTAGCCACAGATGTGTCCTCTTACTTTTTGGGATGTTTATATCCAGTGGCTTCTGAATTGCTTCCAGAAATTCCAGCCATTGCTGTTCTGCCATCATCCCTGCCAGTGTTCTTTTCCAATCAATTCTGGCCAACTACTCATTCATGCCTCTGTAATTCTCTTTACTCCACTGTAGTAGTGATATACCTGACTTAGCTTCTTCTCAAATTTCAGAGTGAATTTGATCATATTATGATCACACTCCTCTCAGGGTTCTTTTACCTTAAGCTCTTTTATCAATTCCGTTCATTACACAACACCCAATCCAGAATAACTGATCCCCTAGTGAGCTCAACCATGAACTAAAAAAAACATTTCATAGGCATTCTAGAAACTCCTGCTCTTGGAATCCAGCACCAACTAATTTTCCCAAACTACCTGCATATCGAAATCCTCCATGACCATTTTAACATTGTTCTTTTAGCATGCATTTTCTATCTCTCATTGTAATTTGTAGAACACATCCTTACCACTGTTCAACTCCCATCAGGGTCTCCTTCACCATTCCCCATCCCCTTTTCTTTCTCTCACTTTATCTCCTTGCCTGCCCATCACCTCCATCTGGTGCTCCTTCCCCCTTTTCTTCCTTGGGTTTCTGGTGCTCCTTCCCCCTTTTCTTCCCTGGGCTTCTAATAGATTCCCCCTTCCCCAGCCCTGTATCTCTTTCTCCAATCAAGTACCCAGCACTTTACTTCACCCCTCCCCTTCCCGGTTCTACCTATCACTTTGTGTTTTTCCCTCCCCTCCCCCCACCTTTTAACTCTACTCTTTATCTTTTTTTCTCAGTTCTGATGAAGGGTCTCAGCCTAAAATATTGACTGTACCCTTTTCCGTACATTCTGCCTGGCCTGCTGAGTTCCTCCAGCATTTTGTATATGTTACCTGTATTGGAATTAAGCTGTAAATCATTAACTACTTTAAGTGTAATGCCCTGATTAAGATTTTTACCGCTTCATTAACAGCTTTGTCGTGGTTTTACAAATGACAAGGAGGTGCCGAAAATTCTTCAAGAAATGTTTAAACTTTAATTTGCAAACCAAAGCTGAGACAGTCAGTAGGCTAGCCTCTGAATGCCTGCCTGCCTCTTTCACACAGCATTCTTTATAGCCCCCCTTCTGGGTTAACTGCATTATCATATCGCTGTAAGTTTTACTCTAGCTAATAAATCAATCACTCTATCTCTTTACTTGGCTACATTTGTATTTCTCGAGGGATCAAAAGTACATAGGTTTCATTCTAGCTAATGAATCAGTTACATAGTAAGATACCATAAGAATCCCCTACACACTCAATAACAGACACGTAATGCATAGTAAAGGCATAGTAAACACCTGAATAAACACTTGATGTGCAATAAAAGCACACTAAAATAAACACTTAGAAAGCAGAGTGTTACAATGTTTTTCAATACTTTCTGTACAAGCATTGTGTCCTGCTGATAGCATGTTCGCATTTTGGATAAAGATAAGGGACTATGAAATTCAACTTAGGAATGTTGCCTCAGGCAATCAGGATGGTGAAATTGGGAGAACGTTCTAGGGAACGCAGGGTGGAGAGAGATTTGTAATGGACACTGGTGACTCGTGGTCTTTTTTTCGTGGGAGATGGAGAGAGAAGTGCTGGCAATGGCAAGGAGTACTTCGGAAGTCCAAGGAGTCCAAGATGGGAAGTTCTACCGGTGATTGTTGACGATAGTTCAGTGCCGTGAGTAACGGTCATACCCAAGTATTGGACAATATGAGCTCCAACGACGCACACCCTAAGAAAGGTTTAATTGTAATGGGCCTTTACTTTTTTCCTCTTCTTTTCTTCTTAGTAACTTGTTGATACAGCTGAAAAGAGTAAATACACTTCCTTTATAATTGTATGCAGTGTACGATCTGTTATTTCTTGCCAACGGGTAATTGTGTATGGGCAGTACTTACACAGCATCTGTTCAAATCTAGGTTCCATTAATGGAAACATTCTAACCTTCCTGTTTGGTTGTATCGAAACCCTACCGACTCTAGACATATAGTGTTTAAGAAAGGTGGCCTTCTCACCGCCAAGGCCAGTTACTGTTAGCAGATCCAACTAACCAGCTAAGTTTCCATGTGAGCTGGGCCAGGGGGCTTCATTGCGGGGCTATCGTCTGGCGATTCGCCGAGTGCTGTGTAATTGCTGTAAAAAATGATTACTTGGTTTGCGTGTTTAAGTTTGTGTTTAAACTAGTGTCTGGGAAAGTGATTAAGGTACTTTATTATGGACATCGTAGGAATAAGTATTGGTGCGATTCAAAGAGATTACCCACAAATAATACCTGTGTTCTGAGCGATGTGAATATCTACAGCCTGGATGAATTGCTTATTAGAGTGAAACTATCAGGGAAAGTTTCGCTGGCCGAACAGCAGCTTGATCGATCTTTGAGTAAGGATGTCGTGTTAGTTCAGACTAGCATTGACATGACTGAAGTTGCGCTGCCTGATGGTGTAAGGACGCCAGGAGAGGCAGGGCTATGGGCATTCCATACTTTTAGAGAAGGGAGGCATGTAACTGAGAATAAAGACTTTAAGGATAAGTTAGTCTCATTTCTGCAAAGTGAGGGGAAGAAGCTGTCTGATGTGAAAGGTCTAATGGGTCCTTAGACGGGTGATTGAAATTCAGAGCTGGTTTCGGCAATTAAATCACTGGTAGTCAAATGCCAAAGTGTACTGGCAGAGAGTCAAAGTTAAACTGAGTCAAACTGAGCAGACATCTCAGTTACTGGGTGAGAGGCAGTGCTCAGATAATATGAAAAGGCAGCGACTGGTAGAGAGTATAAAAGGTCTGACTGCTGAGGTGGTGAGGTCCTGAAAGGCAGAGAACCCATTGGTCATGTCTGGAAAATGTTTTTGGCATGATGGGCAGCCCAGCGAAGCTTATGATGAAGTTTAGGCACACATTCTAAGATAAAAGGGAGAAACCTTTTGTCTACATTTTCAGGCTACAGAGACAGCTTCATTGCTTGTGCCGTAAAGGGGCCATTCAACTAGCTGAGATACATCGATGAAGGATGGAGCAAGTTGCGAAGAGTGCGCTGTCATGCGACGTGAATACTTTAAGCACTCAACAGTCTCATAATGTTTGTTCAGCTGATCAGAGAAGTTAGGGAGGAGGTAAACACGATGGAGGAGCAGGAGGCCTCCATCAGTAGGGCAAAGTCATCAGTAGTAGCCTCTCAAACACGAGGAAATCTGCAGATGCTGGAAGTTCAAGCAACAGTAGTAGCCTCTGTTGCTGAAGTGACTCTTTATGGCACACAAGCAGGGCTTTTGCGGGGACAGCCCTGCAAGCCAATGTATCTCGGTTGATGTTGGTCGGTGCTGTCACCAAGCGTGACAAATCCGACAGGAAATTGGACCCACCGGTAGGACGTACTAAGCAGAGGGCTGCTACTGACCAGGGTCTCTTGACAAGGGAAGTGACCAGTATCTCCTGTTACAACCGTGCTGAAGATGGACATTTCAAGCAGGAGAGTGAAGGAAAACCTTCGGAAAGTGACCCAACAGTTATTTAAACAGAAACGGAAGTCGGGAAACTTCAGAGACACCCAGTAAGGAAACGGCCTGGCGTCACAGAGAGAGCACATTCCAATCAATGTATCAAGGAAAACACTAAAGTACAAAACCTGTTTCTGAAGGCTTCGTGGGGCCAAGCTCTGGTGCATCTATGCAGATAAAGGGTTTTTATGCTAGAGGTTCTCAGGTTGCTGTACAGATTCTTTTATAAGGTGCACTTAATGCATTTACCATTGACACCACTCAGTGCCATAAAAATCTGTGGCTTTATTACTGATGATTACCCGTATGACGGTTACTTGTTGTTGAAGCTGGAGATTTTGGGAGCAGATGTTGGAGTAGCTGAGGCCTTTGATACAATAGTGTTGGTTTGTGCAGACCTGGCTGAAAAAGGTGAAGTTTCCATTATTGTGTGAACAAATACACCTATTGTGAGAAGGCTCCTGGTAGCTGGCAAGGACATAAATGGAGAGAATATTTTGAAAACCTTGTCTATTCATCCGGTGTTCAGAGCTGTTTTTGAAAAGTTGCAAGTTCTTCCTAAGAAGGGTGATGATCATCAGTGAGGAACAGTGTAGTACACCCTGTCCAAACTCATCGTGTTACATCCCGGGGAAGTAGCTAGATTTGTGGGATACCCCAAATTTCCCAGAATGCCGAGGCCCTCCTGGTCAATGCTCCAGAGCATCATGAAGAAGAGTCACGCTTACCTGCTAAGGTGCTGGTGCGACCCAAGCTGCAGAAGCATTCAGCCGTGCATGTAAATCGGATGACAGTGATTGTCAGGAACACCTCAGAGAGAAAGGTCACCTCAGAAGTGGGATATTAATGGCACATCTTTTCCCAGTGACCATAATGTCTAGTTTTCCGGTGAGAAAACAGGAAGAGAGACAATCTCCTGGATCGGGAAAGTTAAGAGCAAAAGTCATTCAACTTTGGTGACTGCCCAGAACCCGAGGGATGGAAAAGGAGACAAACGGAGAAGATATTGAAGTTCAAAGATGTCTTTTCTACTGATGAGTTTGATGTAGGTTTCTCCAAGAGTACTCGTCACACTGTCCAAGTGGCAGACTTCCTTCAGTTTCAGCAGTCCCTTTCAGAGACTGTTCGAACCAGCAGGGATAGAGGATGTTCGGCAGCATCTGCTGAAACTGAAGGAAGCTGGAATTATAATTGAGTCAAGGAGCCCATATGCATCACCCATAGTGGTAGTGCGGAAGAAGAGTGGGAAGGTATGAATGTGTTTTGACTATTGGACACTGAACTGACATACAGTCCCTGACCAATATACTGCTCCACAGATTGAGGATGCTCTGGCCTGTCTGAGTGGAGCAAAATGGTTCAGTGTGCTAGATCTAAGGAGTGGACGTTGTTAGATACCCATGAGTGAACCTGACAAAGAGAAGACAGCATTTTTTATGTTCACTTGGATTCTATCAGTTTGGAAGAATGCTCTAGGGTATATCAGGAGATCTGGCTACTTTCCAACATGTCATGGAAAAGACTGTTGGGAACATGAACTTGCTTGAGGTACTGGTGTACTTGGACAATCTCATAAGTGTTTGGGTCCACGCTGGAGGAGCACGAGATGTGGCTACTGAAGGTTCCAGACCACCTGAAAGCTGAAGGATTAAAACTGTCATTGCACAAGTGCCAGTTATGCAAGATGTCAGTCAACTATGTAAGGCACATAGTGTCACAGATGGAGTAACTGTGGATCTGTCTAAGATAGAGATGGTGACCACATGGCCAAAGCCCAGGAGTGTGAGTGCTCTGTGCTCATTCCTTGGATTCTGTTGGTACAACTGGAGATTTGTGAAGGACTACTCCAAAGTAAGCCACTCTTTGAATCAGGTTCTATGTGGTTACCCTTCCTTGGGAAGGAAAGGGAGGAGAACGAAAGGAGAAGACAGCAAAGTTTATCTTAGCACTTCTGAGCCTTTTGGGGAAAGATAGGATGGAAGTGTGAAAAGGCCTTTCAGTTGCTGAAACAATTACTAACTAAAGCACTTGTGTCGGCTTTTGGAAACTCCCAGTTGCCATATGTACTACATAATGATGCCAATCATGAGGTTTTACTTGGTGTTCTATATCAGGACCATGGAAAAGAGGTGAGACCTGTTACTTTCATCAGCCGGAGTCTGTCATCCTCTGAACAAAACTTCCCTATGCATAATTTGTTTTTTCTGGGATTGAAATAGGCTCTGGTGGATAAGTTAAGTGACAATCTATATGGTGCCAAGTTCGATGTGAGGACTGACAACACTCCACTGACGTACAGTACACGTTGACCTCAATGAAGCTGGATACCATAGGTTATTGTTGGTTGGCAGCATTGTCTGTTTATGATTGTGGCTTGAAATATTGGCAGGGGAGCTGGAATATGGATGTGTTGTCATGATGTTTGCATGAGGTGCTGGAAATGGACCGAGAGTGGAAGAGCATTCCTACCTCTGGTGTTAGAGCAACGTGCCAGTTTTCCACAATGGGGAAATCAGAGGCAAGGCTATGGCATTATCGATCTGTGGATCATTTGGGAGCTTTTGGTTGCGCCATTCCACAAGCATATTACAACTTGACTGCTCTGGATATGAAGCAGTTGCCTGTCTTGAGTCCTGTGGAATTGTTAGTAGCCCAGCAAAGTGACCCCTGCATAGATGCCATTTGGTCATTTGTTGCAGAAGGGGATATTGCCCAAGCTGAAAAGATGAGAGAATGATGGGAGAATGGAACAAACTGGAGTTAAGGAACTAGGTTTAATACAGGGTCAGGTCTCTTCCATTCGGAAAAGCATTGGAATATTGTGTTGAATTCATTTTATGATGATTCAGGTCATCTGGGGTTTGAAAAGACCTATGGATTGGTCTGAGATCAGTTCTATTGGCCCCAAATGCAGTCTGACATTGAAGAATACTGTAAGTCATGCATCTGATTGTTCAGTGGAGGACACTGCCTATGAGAGTTGTCCATTATCCCATTTACCCTTTGCAGGGCCACTTGATTTCCTTTCCATAGACCCTGACTCCAGGAATGCTGCTAACGTCTTGGTCATCACTGATCACTTTACCAGATATACTCAAGCCTTCCCCAGAAAGGATCAGAGGATATCCACAGCCACCCAAGTGTTATGGGAAAAGCACTTTGTTCATTATAGCCTCCCAAAAAGGCTACACAGTGACCAGGGAAGGGATTTTGAGAGCCAGCTCATACATGAGTTACTGAGCGTGCTTGCAGTCGAGGAACATGCCACATTACCCTCAGGGTGATTCTCAGCCTGAAAGGTTCAATCAGACATTGTTAGACTTGCTCAGAACCCTGGATATCAGCATAAAGAACAAATGGAGTCAGCGTATTGGGAATTTGGTCCACTGATCCAACTGCACACAGAATGAAGCTACTGGATACTAGATACTATCTGATGTTTGGGTGCAAAGTGAGATTGCCTGTAGATCTCTGTTTTGGAGCCAGCAGTGAAGACTTGCCACAGAGAGCGTACCTTAAGTATGTGCCTGACATGAGGAAAGAACTGCGAAAGCCTTATGAACTGGTAGTGGTCTCTGCTACCAAACAAAATCAAGGAATCAAGAGGAGATATGATCAAAAGATTAGTTTTCCTCAACTGATGACTGGAGACAGAGTTTTAGTAAAGAATTTAGGGCTACCAGGGAAACATAGGTTGGCTGACCACTGGGTGTCTACGCCTTATGTAGTGAGAGCCAGATGCCAAGCGTGGGTGAAGTTTTCTGGGAGAAGCCAGAAGGCAAAATTCTCCATCGGAATCACCTTTTACCCTAAGGGCAGGAGGTACGTGTTGACCCAAAACCTGCACAGGAAAACAGAAGAACTATCAGTGGGAAGACCTGAAAAGGACCCAACCACTGAAAGCTGTACACACACAGAGGATGAGGAAATGGGGGTGTGGTATATGTTCCCCTATGCAAACTCCCTAATTATGATAAAGAGATTCCTGAATCTCTTAACCCTGACTCAGATGCAGTGGGGAGACTAGCAGTGGACAAGAGGATGCAATACTTGACAATAAATAGAAGCTGGGCTCCAATGTAATTGGGGATGAAGCTGAGCTCAGTCAGGTGACAAGGGGACTAGAGTTGCCAGAAGGCATGAGTAATGGACAGGGGGAGACATCTCCAAGTAGACAGGAAATGTTCCGAGGAGTGCTTGAGGCTGAAGAAACTGAAGGTGAGAAAAGAAGGTCTCAGAGAGTCAGGAACCCCCCAGATAGGCTAACATATCATGCACTGGGGAAACGGGGTATTGCACCTGTCCTTCCGTCCTAGCATGTCACACCAGACAGTCAGCCATTCTTGTCTGGTGCGTAGTGTCAGAATTGGTCTCCTATCGGATTAACCGGGTCACGATATGAGTGTTACCTGTCCTCATAGTGAGATATGTTACTACCATTTATAAATGAGTTGGGGGTCCTGAAATTACGAAGTTCCTTTACGTACTGTGTTATTAATAATGGTTTCATAAATTTCAAGATCATGAGGATATGACTATTTTTGGTGGGCAGGAGAATGTATTGCTGTGGTTAAGGTTCTTACTGCTAATGCTGTAGGGCAGTTCAAAGTGCTTTAGATAAGACAAGATATAAAAATCAAAGATAAAATTCCAGACAATATAAAAGAGAATATAATTACACATAAAAATAAAGAACTACAAGTCACAGTGCAGGAGATTCTATTTTAAAGCTACAGCAAACCGTGAAGTTTGAAGCCCCAATTTAAAAGAGCTTAAAGTTGCGGCAGACTTCAGAGCATTTGGAAGGTTATTCCAGATATGTGGAGCATAGTAGCTAAAAGCTGCTTCCCCATGTTTAGTTGTGACCTCGGGTCAGTAAGAAGACCCACCCCACTCGACCTGAGAGCTCGGGATAGTTCATAATGCAGTAGAAGATCAGAGATATATTTTGGCCCTAGACCATTCAATGCCTTAGAAACTAATAATAATATTTTAAAGTCAATCATCTGATGGACAGGAAGCTGGTGCAGTGATCTGAGAAATGGAGTGATGTGTTCTACTTTCTTGGTCTTAGTGAGGACTCTAGCAGCAGCGTTCTGAATGAGCCACAGCGGTCTAAGGGAGTGTTTTACAAAGACCTTTTAGTAGCTTTCTGTAGAAGCAGTGTGTCCTGCTGATAACATGTTTGGGTTTCAGGTAAAGAGAAAGGGCTGTGACGTTCAACTTAGGAATGTTGTGTCAGCCAATCAAGATGGTGAAATTAGGTACAAGTTCTAGAGAAACCTAAGTGGAGAGAGATTTGTGATGGTCACTGGTGGGCCTCATGGTCTTTTTGGTGGGAGATGAAGAACACTGGGACAGAGGGCCATAGATTCGATCTGATGGAAAGATGGGATTGCAAGCAGTCCTTCGTGAGTCAAAGGAGTCCAAGATGGGAAGTGAATGGTGATAAGAATTCAGCACTGTGAGTAATGGTCATCTCAGGATCTCTACCCTGCTGTGCTATCATCTCCTTTCGAGATAAAGACAAATCTTCCTGCTCAGACTTACCAACAAAATCCTGATCAAATTAGGTAGGTAAGAAAGTTTCTAATACATCCTCAAAATTCGAATCTTGATTTGAACTGTCATGGGTAACAACCTCATCCTTTACATCAGTTATTTTTAGCCATAGCTCTTGTTACAACACAGGAAGAATCTGTGTTAGAATCCCTCTGTGGTTCCTCAGACTCTGAATTTATTGTTAGATGCGCTTCAGGAAAAACTTGTCCATCCGCTAAATCATTCCCAGACAAAACAGAAACATCATTCACAGGTAAACTGGATTGTAGTCCTACTTTAACAACCCCTGTAACTAATCCTGACCTTACATTAACATAGAGTAACTCCGTACTCCCTACTCCGCTTATATAATTTACCTCACCAATGTCAGACCCATCACTAAACTTTAGCACACTGTCTAATATGAGTGATTGCGAAGCTCCAGTATCTCTAAGTATCCTTATTGGCATTGAATTGGATCCTTCTTTCAAGGATACAAATTCTTCTGTTATACAAGTTTCATATCCCTTCTTAACTTGGTCAGCCTCTAACACATCTTTATTAATATTTTCTGAACCCTGTGGCTTTACAGGTTTTTCAATATGCTGCACACAAGCATCTGGGACCACTTTTTTCTCTTTCCATTTCAATCGGAAGCAATTAGCTACTACATGTCCAGGTTTCTTACAAGAATTACAAATAATACCAAAATGTCTTTCCTTCACATGTCTCCCTTCATCCTAACTTTTCTCACTAACTTCAGATTTAATTTCTGGTTTACCTTGCCTCTCTGTGCTATTTTTCCTTTTAAAAATTTTACCTAGAGAAAATTTATTCTTGTGAATTAAAACATATTCATCAGCTAATTTAGCAATCTCCTGCAATGTAGCAGTGTCCCTTTCTTTTAAGTATGTTCTCACTTCAACAGGAATGCTTCTTTTAAATTCCTCCTGCAAAATCAACTCTTTTAATTTATTATATTCCCCATTCACATTTTTAGAGGAAACCCATCTCTCAAAACACACAGATTTCTCATAGGCAAATTCCACATAAGTTTTTTCCACCGATTTCTTCAAACTTCTGAATCTTTCTCTATACGCTTCCGGAACCATCTCATATGCCTTTAATATGCGCTGCTTAACAATATCATAATTCAGTGTTTGATCAGCATTTAAAGCTGTATAAACTTGCTGTGCCTTGCCTTTAATTACACTTTGTAACATCACTGGCCATTGGTCTTTCGGCCACTTTAAACTCAGACTAACAATTTCGAAATGCTGGAACTATTTGTCCACTTCAGCTCCATTAAATGGAGAAGCCAAATAACCTCATAACCTCACAAATGTTTCATAGAACCAGAAGACTTATTCCCAGACTTTAATTTCTCCATTTCTAGCTCAAATTTCCTCTGGTTTTCAGCTTCTCTTTCTACAAATTCCCTTTTTTTAAGGGCCTCTCTTTGTTCGAATTCCCTTATTTTATTAGCCTCTCTTTTGGCCATTTCTGCTTTAAATCTTTCAAATTTTTAACTGTTCAAGCGTAACTGCATTTCCAGATTACTCATTGGAAACTTAGCTAACACCTCAGCTTCAAACAATTTCAAATTAATATAATGTTCAGCAATTTTTGTTTGTATGAAAGCCTTGGTGGATTTCTCGTAATGCCTTTAATATCTAGCTTCCTAGCAATCTCCAATACCTCAGGTTTTCTCGCTTTCTCTAAAGACCCCGAGTCAGGTGTGTCCAAAAACCTGTCAATATCCATTGTTGCTGAATACAACACACACACCAATCAAACCAAAAAAATCTGATATTTCCCTTTTCCAAATCAAAATGGCAATTACTAGCAATTAAACTCAAAATCTGAACATATCCCGGACGAATCCCCACAGATTATGTTACGTAACTGGCAACAATGAATATCAATCGAGACAGGTTATATAAGAGCAACCAAACATTTATTAAACACGGATAAACGATGAGGAAGAAAACAAACGAAAACTTTAACCGGAAGGTAACCGATATGCAGCTGTTCAACAGCTCGTCATTCGGCACTGATTTCTTAAAACGTTAAATGCGAAAACAGTTCATAAAGCAATAAAGTCAGTTATAGTTCTTAAAATGGTAAATTCGAAAGTCCAACAGATTTATACGTTCAACTGGGAGAGACTTCTCTGGAGAAGTCCTGCTGGTTCTGTCCACAGGATTCATGATGCCGAAAATAAACAGTTTAAAACAACTGACCTTAAATTCTTTTAGAGAGAGCAAACCTTTGCATGAACTCTTTTCTCTTTTGGCAAGAGTTATCTCGATGCAGGTCGCTACTCCTCCAGCGAAGACTCAATAAGGTCGATCCTTTATTAAACTGCCAAACGATGCCGACTCCTCTCTTTCCTTCGATCCTGTACTTCAATAAAGTCTTCACTCTCCCTTCTACTGTTGGAATTGAGTAAATCAGAAGATCTAGCCAAAAATTTCCAGTCCAATACTCCGTTTTAAAAATGAAACTGCGTCACAAAAACAAACACGCAACAGAAACGGAGACACAGCACGTTCTACCTGGAAATCTAAAAACTAAAAATCAACTGCGTCATCAGGGGTCGACCCTTATATACCCATGGTGCACATGTCATCATGTGACCTCACATCGGTGGGAAAATCACTTCAGGTGACCTCCAAAAGACCATTACGTCATTCTCACACAAAAAAACAGATCTCCTTGAGCATGTAACAATAAGCAATAACATAGTACTTCACAGTAGTCTAATACTGTAACTCTTAGCTTTCTGTTCTCGCTTACTTCTTTGAGGTAGGTTTTGTAATGGCATTGCCTGATGATAATTTTGTGATGCCCTGTTCCACCTGGAACATTTGTGGTGATGGTGGACAGAGTAGGAGATAATATCTCAGAAGCATCCACCAATATGTGATGCTGGTGGTTATTCTATTCTCTGAGCAATTCTTACAAAGGCAGGATCCATCATTAAGGATGCCCATCACAGAGCACATGCCCTGAGTGTTTCAGGATTAGCTTCTTCCCTCCTCCAGCAGATTCCTGAATGGACAATGAATCCTCACTATTTGCCTTCTCTGCTCCTTTTGTACAACTTAATTAATTTTTTTATACATTTCTTACTGTAATTTGTAGTGTAATGCTCTAGTTCATATTTTTACTATTATGCCGTATGTATTTCATTTAGCAGTTCTGTAGGAGCAGTCTGTTCTGCTGGTTCTAATGTTGAAAAAATGGAACGTGTTCCAACCAGTTAGGATGATAGAATTAGGGGGAGGTTTTCTTGGTGAGGGACACCAAGGTTGGTGTTGGGTTCTTTTTTGGTTTGGCGGGACATGAAGAGAGAAGACTTTGGGGAGAACCGGTCGTAGGATATGACCTGGTAGGAGACCCGTTTGTTCGTGATAGATGTAAGCAACATTTGGATAGTGGTGTGAGCTTTCATGCTGACTGAGGGCCCAGAGCGTGAGTGACAGAGAAGTTCAAGATGAACTCCAACTTGTGCACATTTGACTGTTTAATTAGAATGGGCCCTTTTCTTTTTATTTTTCTTTGCTAACCCTTTAATTAAGTTAAGATTCATAAATATAGTTCGTTTAATTGTATGCAGTGCCTGTTAATTTCTGGCACAAATTTGTAACAGGGTAGCAGATTACACAGCATCCACACAAACCATGGTTTGGGGCGGGAGAGTCGTCTCAATCTCATGAGTTTGGCGGGACTGGAGAGTGTTTTCCCCAGACTTACACTGCCAAGGAAACCAGGGAGTTTTAATAGTTTGTGTAATTATTATCAATTGTAGTGTACTGCTGCCACAAAACAACAAATTTCATGAGATATGCCAGTGATATTAAGCCTGATTCTGCATCTGATTGATTGGTATGATTCCATACCACTTTCCCAAAATCTAATAAAGTCTTGTATACTGAGGGGCTTGCTTTATGTGGGGCCCAGAATATTTCAGAGACAGAAAGGTACCTGGCTGATAAATCCTGAGCATAACTTTCTGTTCCACCTTGTATTTGATTAGCTCTAATTTTCCATTGAATTGTGCTTTACTACACTTCTTTCCTTGTCCCATACTAACTGTGGCCACCATTTACACAGTCTGGATGTTTTTCCTGATCTGTTGCAAAATCTCCCAAAACACTAATTTCTAATACAAAATATTAATCATTAATTTCACCAAATTCCAATCTCTCTGAAATGAGAACATCTCATATTTAGAAGAGAAACATTCCCATTTCTAACACCTTAACCTGGATTTCACACGGCACATATGAAATCTGTTTTTCTCCAAAATCAAATCAAAATCAAAAAAATACACAAATAAGACAAAATAAAACTTAATGCTAACACTTTTCTTTGCTTAAAATATTGCAAATAAATAATAAATACTTAACTTATCAGTGAAATACTCTAACACAGCCTTTCTCAACCCATTTGCCCTGAAGGAACCCTTGAAATAATTTTCAGGTCTCAGTGAAAACCTGCATAAAAATTATTATATCTAGAGCTCACAGTACATTAGCATGATCAGTAAATTGTAGATATAATAATCCAAGAAGAATAGTCAATGGTCTTTTGCGTAGAGAATCAATTTTTAGAAGCATAGAAACATAGAAAATGTACAGCACAATACAGGCCCTTATGCTGTGCCGAACATGTACTTAATTTAAAAATTACCTAGGGTTACCCATAGCCCTCAATATTTCTAAGCTCCATGTACCTATCCAGGAGTCTCTTAAAGACCCTATTGGATCCGCCCTCATCACCGTCACCAGTAGTGCTTTCCACTCCCTCACCACCATCTTGCATAAAAAAACTTAGCCCTGACATCTCCTCTGTACCTACTTCCAAGCACCTTAAAACTGTGCCCTCTTGTGTTAGCCATTTCAGCCCTGGGAAAAAGCCTCTGACTATCCACACGATCAATGCCTCTCATCATCTTATACACCTCTATCAGGTCACCTCTCATTTCTGTCACTCCATGGAGAAAAGGCCAAGTTCACTCAAGCTAAGACAAGGTCCAGGCAACATCCTTGTAAATCTCCTCTGCATCCTTTCTAGAGTTTCCACATCCTCCCTGTAGTGAGGTGACCAGAACTGAGCATAGTATTCCAAGTGGGGTCTAACCAGGGTCCTATAATGTTGTAATATTACTCTCAGCTCTTAAACTCAGTCCCACAGTTGATGAAGGCCAATGCACTGTATGCCTTCTTAACCATGGTCAACCTGCGCAGCAGTTTTGAGTGTCATATTGACGAGGACCCCAAGATCCCTTTGATCCTCCACACTGCCAGGAGTCTTACCATTAATACTATATTCTGCCATCATATTTGACCTACCAAAGTGAGCCACCTCACACTTTTCGGGGTTGAACACCATCTGCCACTTCTCAACCCAGTTTTGCATCCTATTGATGTCCCACTGTAACCTCTGACAGCTCTCCACACTATACACAACACCCCCAACCTATATTTCATCACTAAGTATACTAACCCATCCCTCCACTTCATCATCCAGGTAATTGATAAAACTCATGAAGAAAAGGAATCCCAGAACAGATCCCTGAGGCACACCACTAGTCACTGACCTCCATGCAGAATATGACCCATCTACAACCACTCTTTGCCTTCTGTGGGCAAGCCAATTCTGGATCCACAAAGCAAGGTCGCCTTGGGTCCCATGCCATCTTACTTTCTCAATAAGCCTTGCATGGGAAACCTTATCAAATGCCTTGCTGAAATCCATATGCACTACATCTACTGCTCTACCTTCATCAATGTGTTTAGTCACATCCTCAAAAAATTCAATCAGGCCCATAAGGCACGGCCTGCCTTTTACAAAGCCACGCTGACTATTCCTAAACATATTATGCCTCTCCAAATGTTCATAAATCCTGCCTCTCAGGATATTTTCTATCAAGTTACCAACCATGGAAGTAAGACTCACTGCTCTATAATTTCCTGGGCTATCTCTACTCCCTTTCTTGAATAAGGGAACAAGATGTGCAACCCTCCAGTCCTCTGGAACCTCTCCCGTCCCCATTGATGATGCAAAGGTCATTACCAGATGCTCAACATACTCCTCCCTCACCTCCCAAAGTAGCCTGGGGTGTCACACTTGATTGATCCTATTCTCTTACATCTTATCCTCTAGCTCTTCACATACTTGTAGAATATCTTGGGGTTTTCCTTAATCTTGTTTTCCAAGACCTTCTCATGGCCCCTTCTGACTCTCCTAATTTCATTCTTAAGCTCCTTCCTGCTAGCCTCATAATTTTCTAGATCTCTATCGTTACTTAATTTTTAGCCAACCTTTCTTGAAAACAATGTTAAGCCTACTCTTTCTTTCTCTTTAATGGATTTTAAAAATTCAAAAGGCAAACAGAATAAGTTTCTCAATTCTAGGTCGAATTTGAGATAAGCACACATGGCTTTCAGCTTCAACTGAAATGAGATGATATCTGTCCTGGCTCTTGCTGCTTGTTAAACAAGAAAGAGCTTGCTCACACATGTAAGAAGTTAAAAACTGCAGCAAAATGTTCATTGCTTTCCTATGAATGGCAGGATACTTTTCTTTCATAAATATCCAGAACTTGACCGGGGCACATCAGTAAATCTCACCTTGAGTGCGTGATCAGACTGCATCTCACAAAGTTCCTCCTCTCCTCTCAAGACAAGTTCTCAGCCTGAGCAGAAGGTTCAATGAAATTGTCCCTCTGCCAGCCATACACTTGTGTTGAAAGGGGAGGGGGCTGGAATACTGTTTAATTTTGTTCTACGGTTCTTCCAGGTGCTTCTAAATAAGACTTGTGACTTTCTGCTATCCTTCCTCGCTCTCAAACCCAAGCAGCAATGGAAAGATTTCAAGATTTCCTTCTACAACATGCTTTGTTCTAAAGATTCAGTTTCCTTTTAAATCCAAGAATTTTGTCACTTGGAGTCAAAACAGTATCTCCAGGGGGCTTGCAGAGAATTGTTCAACTGGTTCATATGCTGAATGTATCTGTTAAGTAGGCTAGTGTCTACAGCTATTCTTCATCATCAGAGCATTCAGCAAAATCTGGCCTATTACTTTCTTGAAAATACTCCAGCAATTCACCTTTCTGCTCAAAGAGAACTCTTCCTCTGCTAAGCTAAGCCACCAGATTTCTGTATGTAACAGGAGACTGGTGTGCTCTTTGTCCAGGTTTTCAAGCAGTTTTTTAAATATTCTCAAGTGAACTGGTCTTAAAGCTACTAAATAACTTGCTTTCTGGATCCTTTTACTGACTATGACTTTATTTTCAAAAAAACTTTAATCTGTTTGTTTTGAGATTCCAACAGTTGTTCAAAATAATCAGCACTTTTACATGTCGTATAGCTGTGATTTGTCCTTAATTGTCTTTTCAATTTTGCTGGAGTCATTGCTACATGTGTAAGTTGTTCACTGCAGACTAGGCACAGCGGAATAAGACAACTTAGATCACTAGTCCATGTAAAACACGTTGATAAGTAGCTTTCATTGTAAAGATTTGGTACCAGCTGATTACTTTAGTGCCACCCATTGCCTATGTCTCTAGGACCCAGAAGAGGCAGGTGGACTTCTTCTGGGGGAACAGGAGACATTGGGTCTCTGCTATGGTCCTGAGTCTTCTGATCACAGAGGCGGTCATTCACTGGTGTGTATGCATGCACCCAGCTGGCGGTTCGCCACCTCAGGACCCTACAGAGATATCTCTATAGTGACCACTCCCCAAGATGGCATGTGCTGGCCCTAGGGACAGTGCCTGCAGGAGGACACGGGGCTTCCAGCCAACAGCATCAGCTGCTCTACTTTGAGGCATCTGCCCGTGGGGTCTAGGTTCATCCAGACAGGGTGCTCCTGCACTGGTGGGGGACGGTGCTCTGGATGTGGGGGGGTCTAGTCCTCATCCTATCACGGTGGGTGCTGAGGGGGCTCAGGGAAGTGGGGGGTTCTGGCTGCACCACCTGCGGAATCGCCGAAAGTGCTTGTCACACCCAGGCTTTGGGATATCACGCGGGTGGGGGTTCCGGACAGCGTGAGCTGTTTTGATGGGATGCGCACTGTTCTGTTCCATGATGTTCCAAAGTGGTTCTTGTATGGGCTGCTCTTGCACACCTTTCAATTCCTTGCCTTCTTCTGCCGACCAGACCCACCTTGGCAGTCTGTTTTACCATCTGGCAGTGGAGGAGCTCAGTGGAAATCTTTTTACGCAGGGGTCCTTCCCCTGTACATCGGCGACCTGGGATGAAGGGTGTTGCATTGGGCAATACTGTACGTCAGGTCTTTAAGCAGGTTCATCCCATCTACCTGTCCATTCTGTGGCCGAGTGGAGTCAGTGAATCACGTTTATATAGAGTGTGAGAGGTTGCAGTCCTTGTTTGAGTATCTAAAGGGGCCACTGCTCAGTTTCTGATTGCACTTCAGGGGAGGTAATTTAGAAGGGAGAGGCTGACGTCACAGCCAAGTTGGCTGAGTCCATTCAATGTTCAGAAATTGCACTTTATACTCCTCATCCGGCCACCGTTCTCCCTCCATGAAAACAGTGCTGAGCAGTTATCAGCCTACCATCCTCCCTCCAGGCAATACAGCGTTCGCCAATTATCATCCTACCGTCTTCCCCTCTGCAATACAGTGCTCAGCAGTTATCAGCCTACCACCCTCCCCACCGTGCAATACTGTACTCCCCAATTATCAGCCTGCTGTCCTCCCCTCCATGCAATGCAGCATTCAGCAATCATTGTCCTCCCCTCAGGGCAATACAGCGCTCACCAATTATCAACGGCATCCCCTATCTTGCATCAAAAAACTGAGAGTGGACTCAAGCAATTGAACACAGTCCTGCTGCGCACTGCCATACTGGGCTGAGAGTGTTTCGGACTCTTAGTGGGTCAGTGGCAGGAGTACTCACTGCCGGAGGAGATGAGAGCTTTTGAGTGGAGCACCAGGCATCTCCTCTATCTGGGAGTCTACCTGAATCCTTCTGTGGAGACCTGGCTGGCGAACTGGCAGGACCTGGAGATGAAAGTCATGGGCCGGCTGGGGTGCTGGTCAGGCCTTCTCAGGATGCTTTCCTATCGAGGCAGGCTGGTGGTCATAAATCAGCTGGTGGCCTCCATGTTGTGGTACTGGATGGTCATCTTGGACCCTCCTTCCCCCTTTGTCACGAGAATGCAGAGGAAGATAGTGGACTTCTTCTGAGGTAACAGGAAACACTGGGTCTCCGCAGCGGTCTTGAGTCTCCCAGTGGGAGAGGGCGGACAGTCACTGGCGAATCTCCGTCTCAGGACCCTGCAGAGGTTCCTGTATGCCGAGCACCCTCCCAGGTGGCATGTTTTGGCAATATTCTTCTTCCGGAGGAGCTGCTGTCTTCATGAAGAGATGCGGCTACCACTAGTGGGTGTCAGCCATGCTGCTTTGCGGAATCTGCCCGGCTTCTATCAGGACCTACTGAGAATCTGGAACATGGTTGCCTCAGGCTGGGAATCCCCTCCTCTGGAAGAGGGCGGACTTCTGGCTGACCCTTGCCCTGCCTCAACGGATGTTAGTGCAGCTCAGGCTGAGCTGCTTGTTGGGCGCAGGCCCTGCAATCTCATCCGAGAGCTGAGTCCATACACCGTGAGCTGTATCTCCTTGACACCCACAATCCCATTCAGGGATGCAAGTAGGAGGTACATGTATGGGCTGCTGCTCCACACTTCCCACTTCCTAGTTCTTGTCCACCATCCCAACACGCCTTGGCGGTCGGTCTTTCAACTTGGAGGAGAGGGAGGCTCCCATTAGAAGTTCCTTTACGAGGTAGTTCTTCCCATGCACCTGAGGGGTCTGGGGTGGAGACTGCTTCGTAGAGCGGTGCCCTTCAATAAGTTCTTTAGTTTGTACACAGATCTCCCACCTGCATGTCACTTCTGCAGGCTGGAGGAGACCGTATACCACATGCGCATGGAATGTGTTAGGCTGCAGCCACTTTTTGCGCACTTGCATGGGCTGCTTCTCGCCTTCTGGTTGCATTTTAGCTCAACCCTATTTATATACTGTCATCCATTAAGGGGGACCATGGAGGGATGAGGATGTCCTTGTCAACGTTCCCTGGGGCTGGCAAAATCAGCCATCCATGGGTCTTGAAAATGGGAGGAGGGAGGATCTGCCTGGGTTGACTGCTTGGCAATGTTTAGGGGATATATCCATGCCCGCGTAAATATTGAGAAGGAACATGCGCAGTCCACAGCGACCTTAGAGGTGTTCCGGGACTGTTGGGCTCCGTGGGGGGTTATTGCCATCATAGACAGAGATGGAAACATTTTCATTTAATGTGTATTGTCTATTTGTAGGGAAGTAATTGTGTTAGTCACTGTTTTGTATATATAGCACTGAATTTGTAATAAAGATATTATGTATTAAAAAAAAGAGACCTCTAATGAGATTGCTAATAGGTCTGCTCAGTCTCTGCCCGCCACTGCGAGTGTTAACATTGCGCGTTGCGTGAAGTTCAAAAGACAATGTTTTTTTTAACTCACAATCTCTTGTGGAACCCCTAGTGACCTTTCATGGAACCCCGGTTGAGAAACCCCACTCTAATGCATAGAGTCATAAAACACAGAAACAGGCCCACAAATGTTAAAACTTTATTGAAACAAGAATACAATCATAGATACTTTAATGAAACTCCAGATCTTAAAAATCAAAGGAATGATGGAAATTATTGATTATGCACAAGTAAACATTTAATATGTTTAAAATATGACATTCCCATGTTATGTTTGTTCTTCGTTTAAAAAAAAAACAAACTTAGGGTGATAAAACTAATATATATTTGTTTACAGAACACTCCATTAACAGCTTCAGCCCAACATGACATCAAAACATGGAGGAAACTGCACCCCCCAATGACCCTGTGATTTCAGTTTCTGAGTCCGACGTGAGAGCATACATCACAAAGGTGAATCCATGGGAAGCATCAAGCCCAGATGGGGTACCTGTACAAGTGTTAAAGGCCTGTACTAATCAACTGGTTGGATTGTTTGCCGACATTTTTAACGTCTTGCTTTGGCAGTCTGAAATGCCCACCTACTTCAAGCAGACTTCAATCATACTGGTACTGTCCTCAGCAAGAGTCTTATCTTTGCCCCTTTGTCTGCACCTCACTGAGATCTTGACATTAAGTTCTTCTTCTATTGCCTCTGTCTTATAGCCCACTTCTTTGGCAAGAATTTCACACTCTACACTGATGAGAGGAATTTCTGCCCCTTCGTCAACATCTGGCATCTTCCCCATTCATTTTCAATCTCGAAGGAGGGTCTTGGGCTGAAATGTCGACTGCTTATTCATTTCCATAGATGCTGCCTGACTTGATTAGTTCCTCCAGCATCTTGTGTGTGTTGCTTTGGATTTCCAGCATCTGCGGACATTCTTGTGTTTGTGATTCCCCTCTCCATGCCTCCTTCCCACTCTCAGTCCACTATAAAGACCCATATCTGAATCAGGGTCATCATCACTCACATATGGCATGAAATCTGTTTTTATTTTAGCAATGTTGTCCACCATTGAGCTTGACAGGCTGGAGGGTTCATGAAGGCTTGTCCTCTAGTTTCCAAAAAATTAAAAGTGATGTCTTTTTCTCTCTTCTTGGAAAAGGTTTAGCTATTTGGCTACAAGGAAGTATTAACAGAAATTTTGAAAACTGATAATCTAATTGAGTAGATACAATATGGCTACATTAAAGGAAAATTTGATGAATTTATTAGAGCTTTGAAAAAATATCACCATGAATGAATGGAGGAGAACCAGTTGAGGTATAGCATTTCTTGAAGACAGTCAATAAAGTGTCAAAAAGTTGGTATCATAATATGAACTCGTGATGTTGGAGGTGATATATCACCGTGCATTCAGGATTGACCAGTTGGGAGGGATTCAGATTCAGATTCAGATTTACATATATTTATCTCAAGTGCATTGAAGCACACTGTATATTGAAACGTGTCATTTGCGATAACAAGCAAAACACCCAAGGTTATTCTGGGAACCTCTGGCAAGTGTCACCGCACATTCTGGTGCCAAGTAGCATGCTCACAGTGTCATGGTCTGGTCCGTGAAGTCTGCATTCTGGTTCACAGTCTGGTCCATGGACTCAGGACTCTGGGTCGTCCAGCTGTCCCTTGTTTGAGTTAATCATAGGCACCTGATTCCCATCTTTGGGCTTGCAATATAAGTAGCCTTGGGATTGAGTGTGGGCTGCTGGTTTGTCTTGTCAGTCCCCCTTGGAGCTACCTGTTGATGAAACCATTTGTGATCTCTAGGCCTGGTTGGAGGTCCACTGCTTAATGGAGTCTTGTTGCCACTTGTAGGAGTAGTCTTTGTGGTATGGATTTGGCTGTTTCCTGGGCCAGCTGAGTGGCTGCCAACCACTCTGAGCTCAGTAGGGATCTGGCTGTTTCTGTAGCCAGCTGAGGTTGCTGGCTGAACTGAGATTTGGAGCAACCCCAATGCAGAGATGGAACTACCTGTTGTTCTTTGGTGTTTGTCTCTTGTCCTTGCCTCCATGGGGTAAGTCAGGATGTCTTGCTGTTGCCCCATTGGGGGGCATGTCTTGTCTTGTCCTTGTCTCTGTGGGGTAAGTCAGGCTGTCTTGCTGTTGCCCTGTGGGGGGACATGTCTTGTCTTTGCCTCTGTTGGGTAAGTCTGGCTGTCCTGCTGTTACCCAACAGGTGGACGTGTCCCAGCTTGGTGTGGAGATGAAGCTGAGTCCTGGCTTGTCTTACGATAAGTCCTGGCTCTATATCCATGTTCTGTCCTGTCTCATGTTAGTGTCGTGTTAAGGATGAGTCCTGGCTTATCGAAGGATAAGTCCCAGCTCTATGTTAATGTTCAGTTCCCAGTCTGTCTCTGAGCTCCAAAAGCCCAAGCCTCGACGATCCCGCAGCCAAACTCAAGCTCTGCAACCCCAAGCCCTGAGGATCCTGCAGCCAAACTCAAGCTCCAAGACCCCAAGCCTTGAGCCATGTCATATAAACATAGAAAATAGGTGCAAGAGTAGGCCGTTCGGCCCTTTGAGCCTGCACTGCTATTCAGTATGATCATGGCTGACCATCCAACTCAGAACCCTGTACCAGCCTTCCCTCCATACCTGCTGATCCCTTTAGCCACAAGGGCCATATCTAACTCCCTCTTAAATATAGCCAATGAACTGGCCTCAACTGTTTCCTGTGGCAGAGAATTCCACAGAATGTCATGTCCTTACCTGGTTCTGGGGTCCGAGCCTGAGGCAAGACCCAGGTTCTGGGTCCTTGTCTAGTCTCAGGCTCGGAATCTCGAGCCTTGTCTTGTCTCCAAGCTCAGGCCTCTAGACCCGAGCCATGTCCTGTTCTGAAGCCATGTCATGTCCTTGCCTGGTTCCGGGGTCCGAGCCCGAGACAAGACCCAGGTTCTGGGTCCTTGCCCAGTCTCGGGCTCGGAATCCAAGCCTTGTCTCCTAGTCCATGGATCCTAGTCCTGGTCCCGCTTTCCCTAGCCCAATTCTGCGCTCTTGTCCCTGCTCCTTGCCTGAATCCTGTTACGTCCCTACTCTAGTCAAGTCCTGTTCCTTGTACTTCAGTGTCTGTGTCTTTCATTTGGGTCCATTCCCAGCACCCCCACTGCAACACACACTTCTTTGCAGAACAACACAGAATGCAACAAAACAGAATATACTAGAATATTCTAAGCAGGAAAGCAACAACAGTGGAAAAAAGCCCCATTCCTCCCACCCTCCCACCTACATGCATAGACAGAGTTCGAAACCCAAGATATGTCATCTTCTTTGGCCTCCAGTGGACTCATGGATTTTCAGACTCCAGGCCATGACCTCCCCAGTGGACTCGCAGATACTCGCAGTCAGGCTCCAGCCATTGGACCTTGACGTCTGGGCCTCCATTCGACCTTCAGGCTTCAATCCAGACCCCTGATTGACCTTAGGGCTTCAATCCAGACCACCAGTGATCTTCAACCTTTGATCTTCACCTTTGTTTCACCCTCAGGCTTCAACTTGGACTTCTGATTGACCTTTAGGCTTCGATCTAGACCTCTATTTGACCCCAGGGCTTTGATCTAGGCCTCCGTTTGAATTTCAAGCTTCGATCAAGACCTCCTATCAACCTTCAGGCTTCAATTTAGAAATCTGATTGCCCGTCAGACTTTGATCCAGACCTCTGATCTTCAGGCTTCAGTCTAGGCATCTGATTGACCTTTGGGCTTTGATCTAGACTTCTGGTTGACCTTTAGGCTTTGATCTTCAGTATTTAATATTCACAGCATGCCTGACTGAGTACTAAAGATCTGTGCTAATCAACTGTACAGAATGTTTACTGACACCTTCAACCTCATGCTTTGGCAATCTGAGGTACCCATCTGCCTCAAGCAGGCTTCAGTTATACCAGGACCCAAGAAGAATCTGGTAACCTGCCAATAATATTATTGTCTGAATAGACAATGAGTTAAGCAACGAACACCACCTCAGTATCCTTGCTCTCTTTTTACACTACTAAAGAGCTATTGATTACAGGAGGAAGACAGAAGTCAATGAGTCAGTCCTCATTAGTGGAAAGAGATGGTCAATAACTTTAAATCATATCAAATGATGTGTCCTGGGACCAGCATGTAAGTGTCAACACAAAGAAGGCACAGCAGTGTCTCTACTTTCTAGAAGTTTGCGTAGATTTGGCATGTCACTAAAATCATAGACAATCTTCTATAGACCAGCGGGAAGAATATAAAAAGAAGACAGCTTTATAGAGCGAGTAGAGTAGAAGGAGTCAGAGCACGAGGGCTTTGGGGATAGCAAGTCAAGGCAAGGTAAGTTACATGTGTAGAAAAGAAACAGAAAGTATGTCTGTGAGGCCGGTGTCCTGTACTGGGTGTCAGATATGGGATGTTCGGGAGACTCCCAACCTCCCGGATGGCCACATCTGCGCCAGGGGCGTCAAGCTGCAGCTCCTTAGGGATTGCGTCAGGGAACTGGAGATGCAGCTCGATGACCTTTCGTGTGGTCAGGGAAAGTGAGGAAGTGATAGACAGGCAAATTATCACACCGGGGCCTTGGGAGACTGCTAAGTGGGTAACAGTCGGGAGAGGGAAGGGAAAGAGTCAGATACTAGAGAGTACCCCTATGGCTGTCCCCTTTAACAATAAGTACTCCTGCTTGAGTACTGTTTTGGGGGGGGGGGAAACAGCCTACCTGGGGGAAGCAACAGTGGTCGTGCCTCTGGTACAGAGTCTGGCCCTGTGGTTCAGAAGGTAGGGAAAGGAAGAAGGCAGCAGTAATAGGGTCTCTACAGTTAGGGGGTCAGGCAGGCGATTCTGTGGACGCAGGAAAGAAGCACAGATGGTAGCTTGCCTCCCAGGTGCCAGGGTTTGGGATGTTTTTGATTGCATCCACAATAGCTTGAAGTGGAAAGGTGAACAGCAGAAGTCGTGGTACATATTGGTACCAACAACGTAGGTTAGAAAAGGGAGGACGCCTGAAAAAAGACTCCAGGAGTTGGAAGGAAGTTGAGAAGTAGGACCTCAAAGGTAGTAATTGCAGCATTACTGCCTGTGCCATGCGACAACGAGTATAGGAATAAAGTGAAATGTAGAATAAATGTGCGACTAAGGGACGGAGCAGGGGGCAGGGATTCAGATTTCTGGATCATTGGGACCATTTTTGGGGCAGGCATGACCTGTTCAAAAAGGACGGGTTGCACTTGAATCCAAGGGGGACCAATATTCTGGCAGGGAGGTTTGCTAAGGCTATTGCAGGGAGTTTAAACTAGAATTGCTCGGGGGTGGGAACTGCACTGAAAAGACAAAGGAAGGGGTGGTTGGCTCACACATAGAGGAAGTTTGGAGACAGTGCAAAAGGGAGGATAGACAGGTGATAGAGAAGGAATGCGCTCAGTCTGATGGTTTGAGATGTGTCTATTTTAATGCAAGAAGCAACATGAACAAAGTGGATGAGCTTAGAGCGTGGATCAGCACTTAGATCTATGATGTTGTGGCCGTTACAGAGACTTGGGTGGCTCAGGGGCAGGAATGGCTGCTTTGAGTGCCAGGTTTTAGATGTTTCAGAAAGGATAGAGGAGGAGTCAAAAGATGTGGGGGCGTGGCACTGCTGATCAGAGATAGTATCATGGTTGCAGGAAAGGAGGAAGTCATGGAAGGATTGTTTCCTGGGTCTTTGTGAGTGGAAGTTAGAAACAGGAAGTGGTCAATAACTCTATTAGGTGTTATTTATATACCATTCAATAGTAACGGGGACATTGAGGAGCGGATAGGGAGGCAGATTCTGGAAAGGTGTAATAATAATGGGATTGTCATAGTGGGAGATTTTCATTTCCCCAATATTGATTGGCATCTCCCTAGAGTAAGGGGTTTAGATGGGGTGGGATTTGTTAAGTGTGTTCAGGAAGGTTTCCTGACACAATATGTAGATAATTCCACAAGAGAAGAGGCTGTATTTGATCTGGTATTGGGAAATGAACTTGGTCAGGTGTCAGGTATCTCAGTGGGAGAGCATTTTGGAGATAGTGATAACAATTCTATCTCCTTTACCGTGGCACTGGAGAGCGATAGGAACAGACAAGTTAGGGAAATGTTTAATTGGAGTAAGGGGAAATATGAGGCTATCAGGCAGGAACTTGAAAGCATAAATTGAAAACAGATGTTCTCAGGGAAACGTATGGAAGAAATGTGGCAAATGATCCGGGGATATTTGCATGGCATTCTGAACAGGTATGTTCCAATGAGACAGAAAAGATGGTAGGGTACAAGAACCTGGCGTACAAAGGCTGTTGAAAATCTAGTCAAGAAGTAATGAAAAGCTTACGAAAGGTTTGAAAAGCTAGGTAATGATAGAGAGCTAGAAGATTATAAGGTTAGCTGGACGGAGTTTAAGAATGAAATTAGGAGAGTCAGAAGGGGCCATGAGAAGGCCTTGGTGAGCAGGATTAAGGAAAACCCCAAGGCATTCTACAAGTATGTGAAGAGCTAGAGGATAAGATGTGAGAGATAGGATCAATAAAGTGTGACAGTGGAAAAGTGTGTGTGGAACCGGAGGAGATAGCAGAGGTACTTAATGTATACTTTGCTTCAGTATTCACTACAGAACAGGATTGTAGGAATGACCTACAGCGGATTGAAAAGCTTGAGCAAATAGACATTAAGAAAGAGGATGTGCAGGAGCTTTTGGAAAGCATGAAGTTGGATAAGTTTCCGGGATTGGACAAGATATACTCCAGGCTACTGTGGGAGGCGAGGGAGGAGATTGCTGAGTGTCTGGCAATGATCTTTGCATCATCAATGGGAACCGGAGAGATTCCAGAGGTTTGGAGGTTTGCAGAGGTTGTTCGCTTATTCAGGAAAGGAAGTAGAGATGGCCCAGGAAATTGTAGACCAGTGTGTCTTACTTCAGTGGTTGGTAAGTTGATGGAAAAATCCTGAGAGGCAGGATTTATGAACATTTGGAGAGGTATAATATGATTAGGAATAGTCAGCGTGGTTCTGTCAAAGGCAGGTCATGCCTTACAACCCTAATTAAATTTTTGAAGATGTGACTAAACACATTGATGAACGTAAAGTAGTAGATGTAGTGTATATGGATTTCAGCAAGGTATTTGATAAGGTTCCCCATGCAAGGCTTATTAAGAAAGTAAGGAGGCATGGGATCCAAGGGGACCTTGCGCTGTGGATCCAGAATTGGCTTGCCAACAGAAAGCAGGATGGTTGCAGATGGGTCATATTCTGCATGGAGGTCAGTGACCAGTGGTGTGCCTCAGTGATCTGTTCTGGGATCCCTTCTCTTCGCGATTTTTATAGATGAGCTGGATGAGGAAATGGAGAGATGGGTTAGTAAATTTGCTGATGACGCAAAGGTTGGGGGTGTTGTGGATAGTGTGGAGGGCTGTCAGAGGTTACAGTAGAACATCAATGGGATACAAAACTGGCCTGAGATGTGGCAGATAGAGTTCAACCCAGATTAAGTGTGAGGTGGTTCATTTTAGTTGGTCAAATATGATGGCAGAATATAATATTAATGGTAAGACTCTTGGCAGTGTGGAGGATTGGAGGGATCTTGGGGTTTGAGTCCTTGGGACACTCAAAGCTGCTGCTCATGTTGACTGTGTGGTTAGGAAGGCATATAGTGCATTGGCCTTCATCAACTGTGGGATTGAGTTTAAGAGCTGAGAGGTAATGTTACAGCATTATAGGACACTGGTCTGACCCCACTTGGAGTACTGTACTCAGTTCTGGTCACCTTACTACAGGAATGATGTGGTAACAATGGAGAGCGTGCAGAGGAGATTTACAAGGATGTTGCCTGGATTGGGGATCATGCTTTTTGAGAATAGGCTGAGTGAACTCGGCCTTTTTTCCTTGGAGGGGCGGAGGATGAGAGGTGACCTGATAGAGGTGTACAAGATGATGAGAGCCATTGATCATGTGGATAATCAGAACTGAAGTCTGAGTGTAACTCCAGGTCAGGGTCTTGAACAGAACCCCAATAAATCCTTAAAAGGAAAAAGAGAGACACTAAAGATTAAATTAAGCTGTTTTCATAGATGAACACGAAGAAATCACCATTGAGTGTCATCATAACTCTACCTCATCTATGTAAATCTACTGTATTTCTTTTTTCCCTGTCAATGCTTGCAAGAAAATGAGACTCAAGATAGTACCTGGTCATTTACCAGTCCTGGCTTGTTTTTGTTAAGCTTTTGAATAATGATTCCATATCAACCATTCTCCTGTCCTCCAGAGCCTCACCCATGTCCTTCAATGTGAGGCAAGAATCTCTGAAAGAGACTCCACATTTGCTTCTTTAGCTTCCTACTTGAGATGAAACAGGTTAGGCCCTGGGGATTATCCATTTTAACACACTTTAAGAGCTCCAGTGTCTCCTTCCTGAAAATTTATCTGTAGTTCAAGGTATCATCACTCATTTTCCCCATTTCCATAGCTGCCATTATCTGCTCCAGAGTAAGAGTGCCATGGTCACCTAGCAGTTAACAGGACATTATTACAGCTCGGGGAAATCCAGAGGTCACCGTTCAAATTCGGTGCCGTCTGCAAGGAGTTTTCACGCTCTTCCCATGAGTACATGATTCAAGAGCAGCTTCTTCCCCTCTGTCGTTTGATTTCTGAATGGACATTGAATCCATGAACACTAGCTCACTACTTTTTTTATTTCCTATTTTCACTACTTATTTAATATAACTACACATACACATACACATACACACACACCTACTGGAATTCACAGTTTTCTTTTTCTGTCTATTATGCATTGCAGTGCTAAGTTAACAAATTTCATGACATATGCTGGTGATATTAAACCTGATTTTGATTCTGATTCTAATATAATGATCCATCACTATCCTTGATTCGACCAATGACAGTGGTGTTGACAGCAAACTTAAATATGACATTGGAACTGTGCTTAGCCTCACAGTCCTAAGTACGAAGTAAGTAGAACAGGGGGTTAAGCACACAGCCTTATGGTCCACCTGAGTTGAGTGAGATTGTGGTGGAGATGTGTTGGCAATCTGAACTAACTGGTGTCTGCAGGTGAGGAGATTGAGGATCCATTTTCACAAGGAGGTATTAAAGCTTGGAACTTAAAGCTTATTGATTAGTATTGAGGGAATGATACTATTGAATGCCAAGGTGTAGTCAATGAACAGTATCCTGATGTATGCATCTTTGCTGTCCAGATGTTCCAGGGTTGAGTGAAGAGCTAATGAAATGACATCTGCTGTTGGCCTGTTGTGATAGTAAGCATACTGGAGTGGATCCAAGTCACTTTTTAGGCATGAGTTGATTTGTGATACCACCGCATGTGGTGGTGTTCCCAGATACTTGCTACATTTATCCTCTTCTGGTGACGAAAATCATGCATTTTGTAAACAGTGCACACTAAAACAAGTGAATGTTGTGACCCAGTCTATGTCAATATTGAAAGATCTGATGGTGGTATTGCCATTAGGTATCAAGAATAATAAGTTGGGCTCTTTTCTATTGGAAATGGCAATTGCCATAGCATGAACTTTACTTGGCACTTTATCAATGGAGGTCTGCGCTGTTATAGAGTCGTAGAGCCAATAGCACTATCACACAGAAATTAGCCCTTCAGCCTATCTCGTCTGTGCTGGAATACTATTCTGTCTAGTCACAACAACCCACACTTGGACTATAGTCCTTCATACCTTTACTATATGTACTTATTAAAAGTTGATGCAGATCATATTTCATAATTACAGAACATCTCCATTCACTCAGCAATAGCAATGGTGATCCAGAGCTTCCTGTCATTCTTTAAGTCTTTAGCCATTTCTGGCTTCTTGCACTTTGGCCTCCTGCATTGTTTAATTGATGACAACATAAGCTTGAAAAAGAGCACTTTATCTTTCTTCTGGGTATTTTGAAGCACTTGGGACTTAATTTTAAATTTGACAATTTCAGATAACTGCTCAATCTTCTTTCTCCCTCCTTAATTGTTCAATTGAGTTCTTCCTTTTCTATCTTCAACTATTAACGTTTAAAGTAATTCCTACTTTGGTAACATTAATCTGCATCCTATAACAGGAATTCCCCCTGTTTTCTCTAGCCCTGTCCCTCTCTGCAACTGAACAAACCTGTTTTTTCACTTTGAGTTCAGAGTCTTTGACCTTAAATATCAGTGTTCTCCCTCCGTTCTTGAGCCACCTCAGCAGCTGATGGCTTCTAGCATCCTCATATTGTTGTAATCATTATTGTCATAGGGAAATATTCCAATATATCAATAAGACAGCAATAGCAGTATTAACTGAATATATAACCGCCATATCTGTTCAGCACATTAAATAACGAAAATGCATTGTAACTACAGTGGGTGCTGTTGGAGTCAAAAAGCAGAGCGTGATGATTAAACAAGTTAAATATAGAGGAAGATTGAAGCAGAAATATGTTGACACATTTCAGATGACAAAGTTCAGCATGAAATGTAATGGACCATAATTACATCCCCAAGTTGTTCTCAGAATAATAAGGAAATTCATGGCTTTATTATTGGAACAAGGACATTCCTGGCAAAGCACACCACTACTTATGTGAATGCTCCGCAGTCAAAGTAAAGAACAAAAATGTAGCATTGAGTGAAGGGATGAGATAACTTAGAAGACTGCTATATCAAAGAGAAAAGACAGTGTATGAAAGGAGTCTGTGTTTGTGTGTGTGTGTGTGTGTGTGTGTGTGTGTGTGTGTGTGTGTGTTTGAGAGAGGGATGGAGGGGTGGGCGACGGGGTGAGAGTGAGAAATAACATGCACTTCAAAAACATCTGTAGTTGGCAGCTCACCTCTATCCCAGGATACTGACGGACTTTTACCGCTGTACCATTGAGAGCATACTCACCAACTGCATTTCAGTGTGGTATGGCAATTGTCCTGTATCAGACTGCGAAGCACTCCAGCGTGTGGTGAAAACTGCCCAGCGGATTATTGGCACCCAATTGCCCACCATTGAGAACATCTACCATAAACGCTGCCTGGGCAGGGCGAAAAGCATTATCAGGGATGCATCTCACCCTAACCATGGACTTTTTACTCTCCTCCCATCTGGTAGGTGCTACAGGAGCCTCCGCTCCCGCACCAGCAGGCACAGGAAGGGCTTCTTCCCTGAGGCTGTGACACTGCTGAACCTCACATCACAGCGCTACGCAGTATTGCATCTGTATTGTACTGTCTCAGTAATTTTATATTTGTGTGCTGTAGCACTTTTTTTATTCAGTTATTTTGTGAATAACACTATCCTTTGCATTTCTGGTCAAATGCTAAATGCATTTCATTGGCTTTGTATCTGTACTCGGCACAATGACAATAAAGTTGAATCTAATCTAATCTAAAAAGAGACCCTGCCAGAGTCACTTGAAGGATAAACCTCCAAGGTTCTCTGGAACTCTTGATTTCAAGTGATATTTCTTTGTTTTTGATGCAATTTATCTCATATTTAAAACTCTCATACTTGAACTTGTAGGGGTTTGTTGTATCATAACAAATCTTCTTGGTTTAATGAAACTGAAGTTTGAAAGTAAATTAATTTAGAATTGCTGGAAATTTATAGTAGTGACTCATTTGTAACCTGACTAATAAGTGAAACTAGACATATTGTGCAAAAACAATGTAATAAAAGGAATCCAGCTTAAACTTATTTGAAAGTTTGTCTGATTGGCTACCTCAGCATTCCCAGGATCATAGCTGATCACTTTGATATCTACATAGGTGGCATGTTGGTTGCAATGACTGACAATATCTCCAAGTAAATTGAGATGCTGACTGGAGAGGCTGGGTCAGGGGTGCAGGGTGCATCCTTGGGTAGAAAATAAAGATAAGAGGAGCATATAAATTACAGCCAGCAAGGGAGGAGTGGAATTGATTGTAGCAAAATGAAGATGGAAAAGGTGGAGCCTAAGAATTGAAAATACACGTGGACTAAGATGTTAACTGTCCTGTGCTATCACCAGTGGGATCATCAGTTGATCTGCCACCTGTCTTCAGGAGTTTCGGCCCGCTTATGATCAAGACTCCCTTGAGGTGGTGGGCCAGCAGTGCTAAAGCACCACCTCCCACTGGTGAGCTTAAAAACTTGGCATCTCCCTCTATCAGATTTGTTGGTCGCTTCCATCCAACGGATAATCTACTCTTCAGGTGTCTATGCAACTACTGAAGGATTTGCAAAAGATGTATACACTGTCCAACTATCTGCCCCTCTGGACATACTTGGTCCACACCCATGCTGATCCTTTCTCTGCTGCCTCAGCTACAGTCCTGCTGGTTGACTTGATCTCCCTTCTAGTGAAGCCAAGGTCACGCAGCCACTTCTGGAAAGTGAACGCAATAAACCCACGGCAGTCTACTTCGAATGGATAGATAGGTCAGTGAGTTTGCTAATGTGCACTGGCGTATGTTATGCACAGTAGGATAATGAGATTACCCCTTGTGACAGTAAAATACAAATGGGGATAAAGACGTGTAGCAGAAGAAGACCTGATTTTTTTTCCAGTGTCAAGTGGTTCAAGTGCAGCAAGGGTACGTAAAAATTATTTGGATGGACCCAGCAATGCAGCACCTTTGAGCCTGGTGTCAGGTAATAATGTTCTCTCTCTGTAGCTAAAAGATCCACAGGGAGCTTTTAGAGCTCTCCAGCACTCCAATGGACAGGTGAATAATAGGCAGAAGCAAGCCATTATTCAAAAATTTGTGAACTTCTGCAGCTGTGTTATAGTGACTAGTGGGGACCCTTGAGTTGAATGCAGCCAAGAATTTAAAAAAGCTGGCAGAATTTGTGCCCACTCCAGTCGCCTTCCTTCCATGCTAAGTGTGATAGCATTTTGCGTTGCTGACACTTTTCAAGTATGAGAGCTGATGGTAAATCAGTAACCAGATAGGGATCTGTTCAGGGACCCTTGCTTTCCAATTTTTATCAATGACTTGGATGAGGAAGTGGAAGGGTAGGTTAGTAAGTTTGCAGATGACATGAAGGCTGGTTGAGTTGCGGATAGCGTAGAAGGTTGTCATAGAATGCAACAGGGCTTTGACAGGATGCAGAGCTGGACTGAGAAGTGGATTAATTTTAAGGTGATTGGAGGAGAATATAAGGGTGATGTCAGAGGTAAGTATTTTATTCAGAAAGTGATGGCTACATGGAGGCAGATATATTAAAGACATTTCAGAAACTCTTAGAAAGGCACATGGATGGTAGAAATAGGGAGGGCCTTGTGGAAGGGAAGGTTTAGATTAATCTTGGAGTAGGTTAAAAGGCCTAAAGGCCTGTACAGTGCTGAATATTCAATGTTCTATCACAAACAAGAGAAAATCTGCAGGTGCTGGAAATCCGAGCAACACACAAAAAATGCTGCAGGACTCAGCAAGCCAGGCAGCATCTGTGGAGAAAAGTACAGTTGAAGTTTCGGGCTGAAACCCTTCAGCAGGACTGGAGAAAAAATGCTGAAGGGTAGATTTGAAAAGGGGGGGGTAGGGAAGAGAGAAACACCGGGGGAGGGATGAAGCAAAGAGCTAGGAAGTTGATTGGTGAAAGAGACAGAAGGCCATGGAAGAAAGAAGAATTGGGGTGGGGTGCACCAGAGGGAGGTGATGGCCAGGCAAGGAGATGACATGAGAGAGGGACAAGGGGATAGGAAATCGTGAGGGGGGGGGGCTGAATATTTGGAGGTTACCCAAATGGAATGCAGTATAAGATGTTGCTCCTTCAGCCTAAGTGTGGCCTTATCTTGACAGTGGATGTGGACATGGATGGACATGTTGGAATGGTAATGAGAGGTGCTCTCCACCCTCAAAATGTTTAATCAATTTCGCTGCCACAAAAAGTTCACATCAGCTTCAGTTTTGGGTCCCATTCATAGAAACCAACTATTTCCCCCCTCTATTCTTGATTCAGTTTTGAGACAATGAAAGGTCTAAACGCATTAAGAGTTTAAAAGGTCTTATGCGCATTAAGGATTTGTACACCGATAATATATTTGATAGTTTTGGTGACCTGTGCAGTAAATATGGTCTTCCGCATAATCATTTTTAAAATACCTTCAGACTCGCCACTCCGTCAAGGAAAAATTTCCCTCTTTTTCTGATCTACCACCTGCTATGGTGTGGGAAAATCTCACTCTTAGCTTTAATGATAAAGGGCTGATCTCTGTACTATACTTCTAGGCAGAGATACAGTCGATATTTCGGGCCGAGACCCTTCATCAGGACTAACTGAAAGAAGAGCTAGTAAGAGATTTGAAAGTGGGGGGGGGTGATCCAAAATGATAGGAGAAAACAGGAGCGGGAGGGATAGGGCCAAGAACTGGACAGTTGATTGGCAAAAGGGATATGAGAGAATCATGAGACAGGAGGCCCAGGGAGAAGGAAAAGGGGGAGGGGAGGAAAAAACCCAGAGGATGGGCAAGGGGTATAGTCAGAGGGACAGAGGGAGAAAAAGGAGAGAGAGAAAGAATGTGTGTATATAAATAAATAACTGATGGGGTACGAGGGGGAGGTGGGGCATCAGCGGAAGTTAGAAGTCAATGTTCATGCCATCAGGTTGGAGGCTACCCAGACGAAATATAAGGTGTTCCTTATATAAGGTTTGCCTGGCCTGCTGTGTTCACCAGCAACTTTGATGTGGCATGAACATTGACTTCTCTAACTTCCATTAATGCCCTACCTCCCCCTTGTAGCCCATCCGTTATTTATTTATATACACACATTCTTTCTCTCTCCTTTTTCTCCCTCTGTCCCTCTGACTATACCCCTTGCCCATCCTCTGGGTTTCCCCCCGCTCCTCCTTTTCCTTCTCCCTGGGCCTCCTGTCCCATGATCCTCTCATATCCCTTTTGCCAATCAATTGTCCAGCTCTTGGCTCCATCCCTCCCCCTCCTGTCTTCTCCTATCATTTTGGATCTCCCTCTCTCCCTCTCATTTTCAAATCTCTTACTAGCTCTTCCTTCAGTTAGTCCTGACAAAGGGTCTCGGCCTGAAAGGTCGACTGTACCCCTTCTTAGAGATGCTGCCTGGCCTTCTGCATTCACCAGCAACTTTGATGTGTGTTGCTTGAATTTCCAGCATCTGCAGAATTCCTTGTGTTTGCGTCTGTACTATACTCTCAGCTTGGGGAGTTCAAGATTTAAAGAAAATTAAGGCTAGCTGGGAGGATGACCTTAGTATGGATCTGGCTGAGGAATACTGGGCAAAAGCATTGAATAGGGTTCATTCCACATCATCGTGTGCTAGACTGGGGCTCATACAATTTAAAGTTTTACACAGGGTAAATTTAAGTAAAGCCAGGCTTGCTGACATATATCCTGGGACAGCCGTCGACTGTGACAGGTGTTCCTTCTCTCCGGCTGGTCTAGTGCATGCATTTTGGTCATGCGCTTGGCTTGATGGGTATGAGCACTGGTTTTTAAAGTTATCAATGAGGTTTTGGGGGTGACTCAGACCTTGCCTGCTTATAGCTGTATTTGGTGTGGCAGATGATGCTTTGGGTTTAAATGCAAACCAGCCAGATATCATTGCATTTACATCGCTTTTGGCCCAAAGGAGAATCTTGCTGGTGTGGAGATCTGCCACTCCCCCATCTGCTGCTGCTTGGTTAGAGGACATAATGTTTTTTCTGAAACTAGAAAAGATTAAACTTACTCTGAGGGAGTCTGTGAAAAAGGTCTATTCAAAATGGGGAACTTTCTTGTAATATTTTGGGAGTCTTAAGGAATTACCTACCAACTGAGGGCATTTGATTGTGCTTGGGGATTTGCCCCCTTTTAACGCGCTTATGGTTTACCTCATAGGGTGGTTGATGCATTGAAATATGAGTGTATTCTGGATCATCTGACGTGTTGTGGATGCATGTGGGCCTTTGTTTTGAAGGAATGTGGAGGTATGGCTGTGAAATGTCCGTACTTGTATTTGTGAAGTGTTGTATGGTAAATATATTAGCTGCCATGGTATGTTCGGGGGGGGGGGGGTTGAGGGGCGTTTTGTTTAGAGGTAAGGTATAAAAGCAAAATAGAGGAAAATGTAATGCATTATGTATTCTGTATTGTCATTTCTTCAATAAAAATAAAATTTTAAAAAAAGGAAAATGCCTTTGAATACTTCTGTAAATTGGTTAGCACAGGTTTTCTGAGCATAATCAGATACTCCTTCAGCTCTTGAGAAGGTTCACCCTCCTTAAAAATAGCCTAACATCGACCTCTGAGGTAGAGATCACAGGGTCACCAGGTGCAGCAGCGATCTTCACAGCTGTAGTTATATTCTTCCTTTCAAAGCGGCATAGAATGCATTGAGCTCATCTAATAGTGAAGCATTGCTGCCATTCATGCTATTGGGTTTCACTTTGTAGGAAGTAATGTCTTGCAAATCCTGCCAGAGTTGATGTGCATCTGATGTCACCTTCAATGTCATACAGAATTGTCTCTTTGGACTTGAGGTAGACCTCCACCTGTCATACCTGGATTTCATAAACAGACCTGGGTCACCAGACAAAAATGCCACAGAACTAACCGTCAGTAGAAAACTTACATCTTAGTTCATCCACGTCACAGAACCAAATAAATTAGTAATCAAATGACCAGCTAAGCTAACACCTTACGCCTCCACAATGTCCACATCCCTCCAGTTTCCTCACATTCAGAATCAGAATCAGAATCAGGTTTATTATCACTGGCATGTGTTGTGAAATTTGTTAACATCGCAGCAGCAGTTCATCGCAATATGTGATAATATAGAAAGAAAGAAAGATTGAATGAATAAATAAACTGCAGTAAGTATATATATATGTATATTAAATAGATTTAAAATAGTGCAAAAACAGAAATAAAGTATAAGGGTTTGTCAATTCTTAAAACACATTCGACTTCATACATTAAAACAAAATGGGAGAAGGAAGGAGGGATAATAATATCTGAGGAAGACTGGACAATAATATTGAGGTATAATATGGAGGTATACTAGATAATAATATGGGGTCATGTATTGCATCTGGTGCTCCCAGTGTGGCCTCCTCTACATCGCTGAAACCCGACGCAGATTGGGGGACTGATTCATCGAGGACCTCCGCTCTGTTCGCCACAACAGACAGGATCTCCCGGTTGCCACCCAGTTCAACTTTGCTTCACATTCCCTTTCGGATAGGTTGTGACGACAAACCAAGTTATCAGAAGATTGATGCTGATGAGAGAGATAAGGGAGACAAATGGAGAAACGTTCAAAATGTTAATGAGAGAGGAGAGAGAGATAACGAAAAGAGACACCAGTCTGAGTATTGACAGACCGGTTGCTTTGAACCTGAACTGTTTGAAGTTTGATGGACAGGTGGTACCCCAGCAGGGGGATAAAAAGAAGAGATTCGCTAAGGCACGAGATCACGAGATAACGAGACCCTGGAAAAGCGGTGTGCCCCCACAAGTTGGTGGAAGTTGGAGGTCTGATCGCGGGAGCCGACCATAGACGCACAGGGTGAAAAGGGTACGATCGGTGGGAACCTGGTGTATGTGTCCGCCCTTGCCTGGGTGCCGAGTTCACCGTGGAAGAACTGTCGTATCTGGAATGGAGGGGTCACAGTCGGTGACCACAGAAGACATTAAAAGGGTTCGCCCGAAAGTTAACTGCGAAGAACAAAGGTCTGTCGGAATCAGATTTGCATATTATCTCTCTCTCTCTCCAACGGCACAACAGCGATTACTGCGAACTGTACTAAGCTGAACTGAACTCTGCGTCACTTGAGACTGATCATTTTACCCCTAGACTGCGATAGAGCTTGTTTGATTCCTATTACCCTAGTTCTGTGTGCATGTGTGTTTTATCATTGCTAATCTGTTGCATTCATATCCTTACGATTAGAGTACTGTGTTACTTATTTCTTTAATAAAACTTTCTTAGTTCCAGTAATCCAGACTCTAACTACGTGGTCCATTTCTGCTGCTTTGGCAACCCAGTTATGGGGTACGTAACATAAGTGGGGATCTGGTCCGTGATTTTGAACGCCAAATTTGGGACTGGGTAAATTGATTGGGTTAAAATTCCCGAAAGAAAGAAAGGGCAAACAGCAGAAACGGAGATTGAGGAATTTCTAAAGGCGCCAACCTTGGAGGCGTTAGAGGATGCCAGGAAATCAGAATTGGCAACTGTGGCCAAACGGTTGAATCTTTTTAAGGGGAAGTCGACAATGAGGAGAGTGGAGATGCACAGAGCTATCATAGAGCATTATGTATCTAAATGTGTGTTTCCCCAAGGGGAGCTGGAGGTGGTATCTATGTGCAAACCTGGTGGAGAAGCAGTACAGCTGCAGATGGAAAAATTGAGACTCGAGCAGGAGTTCCAGGTAAAACAGCTGGAGCGAGAAGAGAGGGACAGGCAGTTAGAATGCGAAGAGAGTATAAAACAACTGGACCCAGAAGAGAAGCAGTTAGAACGGGAAGAGAAAGAGAAGGAAAGGGAGTTTGAGCTTGAGAAGTTAAGGATGGCACTAGATAGGGCCCAAATGCTGAACCAAGGTGGAGGGTTCAGGGCGATTCATGAGGTTAGGCTGGTTCCCACATTTGAGGAGGCCGATGTTGATCGATACTTTCTCCATTTTGAAAAAGTCGCTGCAAGTCAGGACTGGCCGAGGGATAAGTGGGCTGTTTTGCTTCAGAGCGTACTTAAAGGAAAAGCACAACAAGCTTACTCGGCATTGTCCGCAGAAGATGCCCAGCGGTATGATGTGGTGAAAGAGGTGATACTCAGGATTTATGAGTTGGTCCCAGAGGCATACCGGAGGAAGCAGTGGGGCCACACATATCTAGAGTTTGCCCTTGAGATGCAAATGTATTGTGAGCGTTGGTGCGCCTCAAAAGGGGTCAACGGGGATTATGACAGACTGCTACAGCTAATCCTGATTGAGCAGTTTAAAGGTTGTGTCCCTGAAGGTATGAGGCCCTATCTAGATGAGAAAGAGGCAGAAACCTTAACCGCAACTGCTAAGTTAGCAAATGAGTATGCGTTGACACACATAGCGAAGTTTACCCCAAGTAAAAGCTAACAGAAGAGTAGTCAAGAGGGCGGAGTGAGTCCACCAGGAAAGCCAGAAAGTAAGCCGGGGACTAGTAAGAAGGGTACCGAAGACAGGAAGCAGTTTAGTAGGAAGTCTCCTGGGGTTGTATGCTATAATTGTGGGAAAGCCGGTCACTTTGCGTTTAGGTGCTTTGCCCCAAAGAAGGAGACGGGGAAAGGAAAATGACGGTTCCGACTGGCTGTATTGAGCCGGCAAACAAACCACTAGGGGAGAAGAGGTCTGATAGAGTTCAGGAAGGGCGTGAGAGGTTTATTTTGGCCGGATTGGTGTCAGAGAAGGAGGGGTCAAACCCAGTTCCAGTGCGGATCTGGAGAGACACGGGAGCTTGACAGTCACTGATCTTAAGGAGTGTTTTAGACTTTAGTTCAGAGACCGAGACTGGGGAGGTCAGTGTGATAAAAGGCATTGGGGAAGGGACTGAAGCAGTACCTTTGCACCAGATACACCTAAAAAACAACTTGGTCTCCGGACTGGTCACGATCAGGGTGAGGCCTGAACTACCAATGGAAGACGTGGAGGTCTTACTCAGTAATGACCTCGCCGGTGGAGAGGTGTACCCAGCATTAAGATTGACAGGCCAGCCTGCTAGCATTGAGGCCCCGCCCATGGACTGACAGGTTTACCCTGTTTGCGCAGTGACTCGGCACATGTCCAGAAAGGCTGCCGAAGCGAATGTAGATTCAGCTGAGACGTTTTTACCAGCCTTGTACCGGGGATGGTGGGGGGGGTTAGAAAGTGAGAAAGAGGAGCATAGTGGAGCGGAAGGAAGTGAGGGAGTTGAGGTAGACTTATCATTAGCAAGGAAGGAATTTATACAGGCAAAGGAACGAGACGAGGAGCTGATGGTTTTGACGGAGACAGCTCTCTCCGGAGCAGAATTAAAAAGGGAACCAGTGGGCTATTATGTGAAGGAGGGAGTACTAATGAGGAAATGGAGACCACGTACCGTGCCCGCAGATGAGGAATGGGGGGGTAGTACACCAGGTGGTCGTGCCGAAAATTTATAGGGGCGAGATTTTTAACCTGGGTGGACATTTTGGGGTGAGGAAAACAGTCAATAGAATCATGAAAGAGTTTTACTGGCCGAACATGACGAAGGATATTGTTGAATATTGTAGGCAATGTCATTTATGTCAGGTGGTAGGAAAGTCGAACCAGGTCCTGCCAAAAGCGTCCCTTCAACCGATACCCGCTTTCGGGGAACCTTTTTCCCGAATAATTGTGGATTTTGTCGGTCCCCTGCCCAGAACTGCGAGTGGGCGGGAGTATGTGATGACTATGATATGTGCCGCCACCAGGTTTCCGGAGGCGGTGCCCCTGGCAAGCGTCAAGGCTCCCGCAGTGGTAAAGGCACTTGTGAAATTTTTCACTACGGTGGGGCTGCCCGGGGAAATCCAGTCAGATCAGGGGAGTGTCTTCACATCTCACACATTCCGTTGGATGTTGGATGAGATGGGAGCAAAGCAGATTTTGGCCTCCGCGTACCACCCAGAGTCCCAAGGGGAGTTGGAACGATTTCACGCGACATGAAAGACTATGATTAAAATTTATTGTCAAGAGAACGCTAGGGGCTGGGATGATGCTTTGCCTCTTCTGTTATTTGCCGTCAGGGACATGGCTCAGGAGTCATTGGGGTTCAGCCCATTCAAGCTCGTCTTCGGTTATCGGCCCAGAGGACCCCTGACCTTACTGAAAGAGCAATGGTCCAGTCCAAGTTAATGTGATTGATTTTGTTTTAAAATTCTATGAGAGCCTTAAAAGGATCTGTGACCTTGCCAAAGAAAATCTGCGACACTCCCAAACTAAAATGAAACAATGGTATGATAGACGTGCCCGCGAACAAGTGTTCCAAGTGGGCGATCGGGTCTTAGTTCTGTTCCCAGTGGTAACCAGCCCCCTCCAGGCGAGATTTCATGGTCCGTACAAGGTAATTAAAAAGATAGACCCTTTGAATTATGTTATCGAAACGCTGGACAGGCGTAAACCCACACAGTTGGTACACATTAACATGTTAAAAGCTTACCATGATCAGAAAGCAGATCTAGTTGGTGTTATCACAAAAATTAATGAGACTGGGGTGTCAAATGATATGGGGAAAACCCATCTTGAAAAGATAAATATGGCGCTGACCCGATTGGAGAACTCTATTGTTTTGGCTAATTTTGCTGATAAGGTCTCTCACCTAACCCCCGAACAGAGCGCGCTGCTGATAAAGCTAATTAACCGGCACGCAGATGTATGTCCCGATGTCCCGAGGCGATGCAAAGGGACAGTGCATGATGTTGTTGTCACCTCAGACCAACCTATTAAACAACACCCCTATAGGATGAACTTGGAGAAGGGCAAGCTAGTAGAGAAAGAAATTGAGCACATGCTAGCCACAGATATTATTAAGCCATCCAAGTCGGAATGGGCGTCCCCCTGTGTGGTTGTCCCGAAAGTCGATGGGAGCATCCGATTCTGTACAGATTACAGAAAAGTGAACGCCATCATAAGAACTGATGCTTACCCCATCCCAAGGGTAGATGATTGCATCGATAAAGTGGGGAGAGCTAAGTACATCGTAAAGATCGATTTGCTGAAAGGGTACTGGTGTGTTCCTTTAACCGACCGGGCTAGAGAAATCTCAGCATTTTTCACTCCCTCCGGGTTATACGAGTATAATGTTTTGCCTTTTGGCATGAAGAACGCCCCAGGGACCTTCCAAAGGATGATTAATTCAGTGATAAAAGGGTTAAAGAACGCAGAAGCGTATGTTGACGATTTAGTGGTCTGGGGTGACACGTGGGAGGGGCACATTGTGGCAGTAGAGGAGCTGTTTCAATGGCTGTCTGAAGCCAACCTGACAGTGAACCTTGCAAGCAGTGCGTTCAGCCACGCAAAGGTCACTTATCTGGGATTTGTGGTAGGACAGGGGCAGCTGGCTCCGATGCAGGCTAAGGTGCGAGCTATCTCGGAAGTCCCCACCCCAACAGACAAGAGAGCCCTGAGAAGGTTCTTGGGATGGTGGGGTACTATAGGAAGTTTTGCAAAAAGTTTGTGGATATTACCCTCCCTCTTACTAAGCTCTTGCCAAAGAATGCGAAGTTTGTGTGGAACAATCTTTGTCAACAAGCCTTTGAGTGTCTGAAGGCGATTCTGTGTCACCATCCAGTGCTGAATGCGCCTGACTTTTCAAAACCCTTCTCCCTAGCAACAGATGCTAGAAACGAAGCAGCCGGGGCGGTGCTGTTGCAGACAGACAAAGAGGGGGTTGATCACCCAGTAGCTTATTTTTCTAAGAAATTTAATATTCATCAGGGAAATTATTCCACTGTGGAGAAGGAGTTACTGGCCATCATACTAGCATTACAACATTTTGAAGTTTATATTTGTCCTGCACGGAAACCACTAGTAACTTATACTGATCACAACCCATTTGTGTTTTTGGCCACTATGAAAGATAAAAACAAAAGATTGCTAAGTTGGAGCCTGGTACTACAGGAATTTGATATCAAATTAAAACATATAAAAGGAACGGAAAATGTGATTGCTGACTGTCTGTCAAGGTGTTGACAACTTAAAGTTCTCTGTATTAGCCGAATAGCTGATGACCCTGTATATTAGTGTGTATCTAATAATGTATTCATGCCTATAATTTTTACCCCGATAAAAATCCTTTGAAGGATAGGGGTGTGACGACAAACCAAGTTATCAGAAGATTGATGCTGATGAGAGAGATAAGGGAGACAAATGGAGAAACGTTCAAAATGTTAATGAGAGAGGAGAGAGAGATAACGAAAAGAGACACCAGTCTGAGTATTGACAGACCGTTTGCTTTGAACCTGAACTGTTTGAAGTTTGATGGACAGGCGATACCCCAGCAGGGGGATAAAAAGAAGAGGTTCACTAAGGCACGAGACACCACGAGATCACGAGATAACGAGACCCTGGAAAAACGGTGTGCCCCCACAAGTTGGTGGAAGGTGGAGGTCTGGTTGCGGGAGCCGACCATAGATGCACAGGGTGAAAAGGGTATGATCGGTGGGAACCTGGTGTGTGTGTCCGCCCTTGCCTGGGTGCCGGGTTCACCGTGGAAGAACGGTCGTATCCGGAACGGAGGGGTCACAGTCGGTGACCACAGAAGACATTAAAGGGGTTCGCCCGAAAGCTTACTGCGAAGAACAAAGGTCTGTCGGAATCAGATTTGCATATTATCTCTCTCTCTCTCTCTCTCCAACGGCACAACAGCGATTACTGCGAACTGTACTAAACTGAACTGAACTCTGCGTCACTTGAGACTGATCATTTTACCCCTAGACCGTGATAGAACTTGGTTGATTCCTATTACCCTAGTTCTGTGTACATGTGTGTTTTATCATCGCTGACCTGTTGCATTCAAATCCTTAGGATTAGAGTACTGTGTTACTTATTTTTTTAATAAAACTTTCTTAGTTCCAGTAATCCAGACTACAACTAAGTGGTCCATTTCTGCTGCTTTGGCAACCCAGTTACGGGGTACGTAACAAGGTCCATACATGGCCTCCTCTACTGCCATGATCAGGCTAAACTCAGGTTGGAGGAGCAACACCTCATATACCATCTAGGTAGTTTCCAGCCCCTTGGTATGAACATTGGATTCTCCAACTTCAAGTAATTCCCTCCCCCTCCCTTCCCCTATCCGAGTTTCACTTTGCCCCCTCCCCCAGCTGCCTACTACCTCCCTCATGTTCCCACTTCCTTCTACTACCCATTGTGCTTTCCCCTATTCCTTCTTCACCTTTTCTATCTATCCCCTCCCTGCTTCCCCTCCCCCACCCCTTTATCTTTCCCTTTACTGGGTTTTCACCTGGATCCTACCAGCCTTCTCCTTCCCACCCTCCCGCCACCTTCTTTATAGGGCCTCTGCCCCTTCTCTCTTCAGTCCTGACAAAGGGTTCCAGCCCGACATGTTGACTGATCGTTTCCACGGATGCTGCCTGACCTGCTGAGTTCCTCCAGCTTGTTGTGAGTGTTGCTTTGACCTCAGCATCTGCAAAGTATTTTGTGTTTAATATGGAGGTATCAATGGAAGTGTACCAGTTCACAGAAACTGAGGGAGTTCGGGTGAAAAAACTTGAAATGATATTTTATTACACTCTCTCAGAAATCCCATTATGATAACAACGCCCTTGTTTGCTGGAGAAATTGTGGAAATCAAAATGCAAACCATTATCATATTTTCTGGGAACGCCCCGTTATCAAAGACTGGAGTGGGATACATAATGCCCTACAAGACATCTTTAAATGTGAAATACCCTTAGAGAGTAAGACCATATACTTTGGGGATATACCTCAAGAATGGTTGAAAAGAGATAAATATTTAATGAATGTACTGCTGGTGGCTGGCAAAAAGACTCTTACCAGGAAATGGTTATCACAGAAGAGCCCAACTTTAAATGTATGGATGGAAATTACAATGGACATTTACAAAATGGAGAAGATAACAGCATCTGTTAATCGTAAGTTGGAACAATTTTATTCATACTGGAAAAAATGGTTTAACTACATAACACCTCATAGGCCTGATTTTATTCTCACAAGTCAATGAATATGTTGTAAAAAAAGATCACTCCCTACTATGTACATAATTTTCTTCTTTCGATTGTTCTTTCTTTCCTCTCCTTTCTATAAGTGTATACCTCAGATAAATATTATGTGGAGATTTGTGACAAATATGATTATATGATATATATGTACAGTATCTGAAATAGTGGGCACATGGTCAAGTGGGTAAGGCATTCGTCTAGCGATCTGAAGGTCAGGAGTTCGAGCCCCAGCCGAGGTAATATGTTGTGTCCTTGAGTAAGGCACTTAACCACAAATTGCTCCGCAATGACACTGGTGCCAAGCTGTATTGGCCCTAGTGCCCTTCCCTTGGACAACATCGGTGTTGTAGAGAGGGGAGACTTGCAGCATGGGCAACTGCTGGTCTTCCATACAACCTTGCCCAGGCCTGCGCCCTGCAGAGTGAAGACTTTCCAGGTGCAGATCCATGGTCTCACAAGACTAACGGATGCCTCTTATCTGAAATACATCTTATGCAAATGTTTGTTTGATGATGAAATTCAATAAAAAATACATTACAAAAAAAATCAGAAATAATGTATACTTTAAAAAAAGTGAGTTAGTGTTCATGGATTCGATGTCCATTTAGAAATTGCATGGCAGAGGGGAAGAAGCTGTTCTCGAATCGCTGAGTGTGTGCGTTCAGGCTTCTGTACCTCCTTCCTGATGGTAGCAATGAGAAGAGGGCATGCCCTGGGTGCTGGGGGTCCTTAATAATGGACAACACCTTTCTGAGACATTGCTCCTTTGAGGCACTGTGGAGGCTAGTACCCAAAATGGAGCTGACTAATTTTACAACTTTCTGTAGTTCCTTTTGGTCTTGTGCAGTAACCCAACCAGCCACTCCCCCCCCCCGCCCATACCAGACAGTGAAACAGCCTGTCAGGATGCTGTCCACAGTACACTTATATATTAAAATGGGTGGCCACTGGAAGATCCCACTTGTTTGGCATACGGAACATTGGTGCTCAGCGAAGTGGTTTCCCAATCTACATTGGGTTGCACTGATATACAAGAAGCCATACTGGGAGCACCAAACGTAATATATGTTCCCAACAGACTCAAAGGTGAAATGGCGCCTCACTTGGATGGACAATTTGAAGCCCTGAATGGTAGTGAGGGAGCAGATGCAGGGGCAGGTGAAACACTTGTTCCGCTTGCAAGGATGTGTTAAGAGGGAGATCAGTGGGGAGGGACAAATGGACAAAGGAGTTGCATAAGGAGTGATCCATTTGACAAGCAGAAATTGGGGGGGGAGGGAAAGATGTGTTTGGTGGTTGGATCCAGTTGGAGGTGGTGGAGATAGCCTCCTTTTTCAAAGGAAGGGGCTTCCCTTCATCCACCGTCAATGCTGCTCTCAACCACATCTCTTCCATTTCATGCATGTCTGCTCTTACCCCGTCCTCCCACTATGCTACCAGGGATAGGGTTCCTCTTGTCGTCACCTACCACCCCACCAGCCTCCGCGTCCAGCACATAATTCTCCAAAACTTCTGCCACCACCAAACATATCTTTCTCTCCCACCCCCCAATTCCTGCTTGCCGAAGGGATCACTCCATAGGTGACTCCCTTATCCATTCGTTCCTCCCCACTGATCTCCCTCCTGGCATTTATCCTTGTAAGCGAAACAAGTGCTTCACCGGCCCCCACGCCTCCTCCCTCATGACCATTCAGGGCCCCAAATAGTCCTTCCAGGTGAGGTGACACTTCACCTGTGAGTCTATAGGGATCATATACTGTGTTCGATGCTCCTGTGTGGCCTCTTGTATATCGGTGAGACCATTTCGATGAACATCTATGCTCCATCTGCCAGAACAAGCGGGATCTCCCAGTGGCCGCCCATTTTAATTCCGTTTCCCATTCTCATTCCATTATGTCCATCCATGGCCCTCTCCACTGTTGGGATAAGGCTACACTTAGGTTGGAGGAACACCACCTTATATTCTGTTTTGGTAGTCTTCAACCTAAATGATCAATGATTTCTCAAACTTCCAGTAATGCCTCCAGCACCCCTTCACCATTTCCTATCCCCTTTCCCTCTCTCATGTTATTTCCTTGTCTGCCCATCGCTTCCCTCTGGTGCTCCTCCCCCCTCCTCCTTTCTTCTTTCTCCCATGGTCTTCTGTCCGTTTCACCAATCAACTTCCCAGCGCTTTGCTTCATCCCTCCGCCTCCAAGTTTCACCTATTGCCTGGTGTTTCTCTCTCTCCTCCCCCAACCTTTCAAATCTACTCCTCATCTTTTTTTCTCCAGTCCTGCCAAAGGGTTTTGGCCCAAAATGTCGACTGCTCTCTTTTCCATAGATGCTGCCTGGCCTGCTGAGTTCTTCCAGTATTTGATGTTCTATGTTCCTAAGCAAGCCAGGGTGAAATAGTAGACATTAAATAAGGGATAGGAGACACAAATGGTGTCTTGAAGAAGCTACCACCCCATGAGAGGTACACCATTCTTAACTAATTGCATGATCTTAAAACTCATAATAATATCCATCGTTCGGCCAACAATAGTAGCATCAACAAAGACTCCAGCTTGCACACTGTGGCTGTGGCCAATCACAACGTAGGAGGGAATGTGGAAAGAAAAGATACACAAATAACACTTACAATTAGTTTGCACTACATTCAATAATGTAATAAAATGAATCCTGTCTAAGTGTGTATGAAAGTTTGTCTGACTGATTATCTAGGCATTCCCAGTATAAAGCAACATTTAAAAAAGGGTCTGCTATTTATGTTCACCAACTGTCTTTTCTGAGAGCTTTTAATCCATTTTCTATTGCTGGAAGTGTTGATTTCTGTATGTGTATGATTTTTTTAAGGAGATCATAAATTAATCGAGCAGCAGAGCACAGAAACCAAATTTTTGGCCCAATGACTGTCATGCCTTTCATTACTAACCCCACTAATCTGAATTAATTGCATATCTTCCCTGCTTTGATCATTCAAAGACCTGTTGACCAAACAATGGCCATGATTGTGAGTTTTAAGATCGTAATGTTCCTGCCTCCTCCACCTTTAGTTGCTCACTCCACTTCTCACTATTTGTATAAAGAATGCCACACTTCAGTTCCCCTTTAAACCTCCTCCCTCTCACTTTAAATCTACACTTGTTTTAGGTACTCATCCATGGGAAACAAAGCTGGTTATCTACTCAAGGTATGCCTCTCATTATTTTCTACCTCACTTCTCAGCTTCCTTTGCACAAGGAAAGTATAAGTCTGATCACTCCTTAAAACTCAAGCCTCTCAAACCAGGTAACATCCTTGTGAATCTTTTCTGTACTCTCTCCTGTTAGTCACATCTTTCCTGTAGTGTGGTGACCAGACCCACACACAATACTGCTAGTGTAACATGAGCAACATTTATATCACTGTAGTTGCATTCCTACTCATACACTCAATGTTTTGACTGTTGAAGGCAAGCATGCCATATGCTACCTTCACAACCCCGCTTAACTTTGTTGCTATTTCCAGGGAACAATGTATTCCTACCCCCAGGTCCCTCTTTTTAACCACAATCCCCTATTCACCGTATGTCCTAGCCTGATGTAATTTCCCAAAATGCATTATTTCACCCCTGTTTGAGTTCAGTTCAATTTGCCATTCCTTTACCCGCTTTCCCAGTTGATTAGTATTCTGTTGTAACATTAAAAATCCTTCTTTAGTGTCCACTACCTCATGCAAATCATTAATATATATGACAAAGAACAGGACCCAGCAACGTTCCCTGTATCTCACCCTGCTCTCCAGCCGGTACCTGCCCCTGCCTTCTACAACCAAGCTAATTTTCTATTAAGCTGGCTTGCTCATTGTGGATCCTATGTAATCTCACATTTTGGACTAATCTACCATGCTGGACCTCATCAAAGGCCTTGCTAAAGTCAATGAAGATGCCTACCACCCTTCCCTCAGCAGCTGTCTCTTCAGAAACTTGAACCAAATTTGTAAGGCATGACTTTCATATAAATCCATGCTGACTATTCTATTCCTGAACAGTTTATGATTTTCCAAATGGAAATAAACCATACCTCTTAGAATCCCTTCCAGTAACTATCCTACCACTGATGTAAAGCTCGCCAGCCTTTAGTTGCTTTAGTGAAGGTTGGTAAGCATCATCGTGGACTTTCGCAAGGTCTTTGATGAGATCCAGCATGAGCGATTGGTCCAGCATGTGAGTTTACATGGGATCCACGATAAGCAAGCCTTTTTAAAATAAAATTTCAACATTAGCTATCATCCAATTATTCAGTTCCTCAACTGTCACTGACAGAGTTCCAAAAATCTCTTCCAGGGCCCTAGCAACCTTTGTTTATGCATCTCACAACATCCTAGCGTACACCTAGACAGACTCGGTGATTTATCCAGCTTTGTGGTTCTAGGATTTGCATATCAGTGGTAGAACCATAGAACTATAGAACATTACAGCACAGAAAACAGGCCAGTCGGCCCTTCTAGACTGTGCTGAAACATTATTCCGCTAGTCCCATTGACTTGCATCCAGTCCATAACCCTCCAGACCTCTCCCATCCATGTACCTATCCAACTTAATCTTAAAACTTAAGAGTGAGCCCGCATTTACCACATCAGGTGGCAGCTCGTTCCACACTCCCATCTCTCTCAGAGTGATGAAATTCTCCCTAATGTTCCCCCTAAACCTTTCCCCTTTTACCCTAAAGCCATGTTCTCTCATATTTATCTTTCCTAATCTAAGTGGATAGAGCCTATTCACATTTACTCTGTCTATCACCTCATTATTTTGTAAACCTCTATCAAATCTCCGCTCATTCTTCAATGCTCCAAGAATAAAGTCCTACCCCTGTTCAATCTTTCCTCGTAACCTAACTCCTGATGACCTAGCAACATACTAGTAAATCTTCTCTGCACTCTTTCAATCTTACTGATATCCTTCCTATAGTTAGGTGACCAGTAGGTATATTAAGAGCAAAAGGATTGTAAGGGATAAAATTGGTCCTCTTGAAGATCAGAGTGGTCGGCTATGTGCGGAATCAAAGGAATTGGGGGAGATCTTAAATAGGTTTTTTGCATCTGTACTTACTAAGGAAACTGGCATGAAGTCTATGGAATTAGGGGAAACAAGTAGTGAGATCATGGAAACTGTACAGATTGAAAAGGAGGAGGTGCTTGCCGTCTTGAGGAAAATTAAAGTGGATAAATCCCCAAGACCTGACAGGGTGTTCCCTCGGACCTTGAAGGAGACTAGTGTTGAAATTGCAGGGGCCCTGGCAGAAATATTTAAAATGCTGTCTACAGGTGAGGTGCCGGAGGATTAGAGAGTGGCTCATGTTTTTCCGTTGTTTAAAAAAGGATCAAAAAGTAATCCGGGAAATTATAAGCCAGTAAATTTAATGTCGGTAGTAGGTAAATTATTGGAGGGAGTACTAAGAGACAGAATCTACAAGCATTTGGAGAGACAGGGACCTATTAGGGAGAGTCAACATGGCTTTGTGCGTGGTAGGTCATGTTTGACCAATCTATTGGAGTTTTTCGAGGAGGTTACCAGGAAAGTGGATGAAGGGAAGGCAGTGGATATTGTCTACATGGACTTCAGTAAGGCCTTTGACAAGGTCCCGCATGGGAGGTTAGTTAGGAAAATTCAGTCGCTAGGTATACATGGAGAGGTGGTAAATTGGATTAGACATTGGCTCAATGGAAGAAGCCAAAGAGTGGTAGTAGAGAATTGTTTTTCTGAGTGGAGGCCTGTGACTAGTGGTGTGCCATAGGGATCAGTGCTGGGTCCATTGTTATTTGTCATTTATATCAATGATCTGGATGATAATGTGGTAAATTGGATCAGCAAATTTGCTGATGATACAAAGATTGGAGGTGTAGTAGACAGTGAGGAAGGTTTTCACAGCCTGCAGAGGGACTTGGACCAGCTGGAAAAATGGGCTGTAAAATGGCAGATGGAGTTTAATACTGACAAGTGTGAGGTATTGCACGTTGGAAGGACAAACCAAGGTAGAACATACAGGGTTAATGATAAGGCACTGAGGAGTGCAGTAGAACAGAGGGATCTGGGAATACAGATACAAAATTCCCTAAAAGTGGCGTCACAGGTAGATAGGTTCGTAAAGAGAGCTTTTGGTACATTGGCCTTTATTAATCAAAGTATTGAGTATAAGAGCTGGAATGTTATGATGAGGTTGTATAAGGCATTGGTGAGACCGAATCTAGAGTATTGTGTTCAGTTTTGGTCACCAAATTACAGGAAGGATATAAATAAGGTTGAAAGAGTGCAGAGAAGGTTTACAAGGATGTTGTCGGGACTTGAGAAACTCAGTTACAGAGGAAGGTTAGGACTTTATTCCCTGGAGCATAGAAGAATGAGGGGAGATTTGATAGAGGCATATAAAATTATGATGGGTATAGATAGAGTGAATGCAAGCAGGTTTTTTCCACTGAGGCAAGGGGAGAAAAAAACCAGAGGACATGGGTTAAGGGTGAGGGGGGAAAAGTTTAAAGGGAACATTAGGGGGGGCTTCTTCACACAGAGAGTGGTGGGAGTGTGGAATGAGCTGCCAGACGAGGTGGTAAATGTGGGTTCTTTTTTAACATTTAAGAATAAATTGGACAGATACATGGATTGGAGGTGTATGGAGGGATATGGTCCGTGTGCAGGTCAGTGGGACTAGGCAGAAAATGGTTTGACACAGCCAAGAAGGGCCAAAAGGCCTGTTTCTGTGCTGTAGTTTTTCTATGGTTTCTATGGTTTCCGAATTTGGCCTCACCAATGTGTTATACAACTCCCCATAACATCCCAACTCATATACTCAATACTTTGATTTATGAATGCCGGGATGCCAATCACCTTCTTTACAACCCTGTCTACCTGTGACGCCACTTTCAGGGAATTATGTATCTGAACTCCCAGGTCTCTTTGTTCCTCCGCACTCCTCAGTGCCCTACCATTTACTGTGTATGTCCTACCTTCATTTGTCCTTCCAAAATGCAACATCTTACACTTGTCTGCATTAAATTCCATCTGCCATTTTCTGGCCCATTTTTCCAGTTGGTCCAGATCCCTCTGCAAACTTTGAAAGCCTTCCTCGCTGTCCACAACGCCTCCAATCTCAGTGTCATCAGCAAACTTGTTGATCCAATTTACCACATTATCATCTAGATCATTGATATAGACAACAAACAACAATGGTCCCAGCGCAGATCCTTGAGGGACAACGCTAGCCACAGGCCTCCAGTCTGATAAGCAATCATCCACTACTACTCTGTCTTCTCCCACACAGCCAATTTCGAATCCAGTTTACAACCTCTCCATGGATACCTAGTGTCTGAACCTTCTGAGCTAACCTCCCATGTGGGACTTTGTCAAAGGCCTTGTTAAAGTCCATGTAGACAGCATCCATAGCCTTTCTTTCATCTACTTTCTTGGTAACCTCCTTGAAAAACTCTATAGGATTCGTTAAACACGATTTACTACTCACAAAGCCATGCTGACTATCCTTAATCAGCCCTTGGCTGTCCAAATACTTGTATATCCGATCTCTCAGAACACCTTCCAATAATTTACCTACTACTGATGTCAGGCTCACCGGCCTGTAATTACCTGGTTTACTTTTGGAGCCTTTTTTAAATGACGAACAACGTGAGTTACCCTCCAATCCTCTGGCACCATACCCGTGGCTAAGGACATTTTAAATATTTCTGCCAGGGCCCCTGCAATTTCTACACTAGTCTCTCTCAAGGTCTGAGGAAATATCATGTCAGGCCCGGGGGATTTATCTACCTTTATTCGCTGTAAGGCAGCAAGCACCTCCTCCTGTTTAATCTCTATATGTTCCATGACACTGCTGCTTGTTTCCCTTCCTTCCATATATGCTATGCCAGTTTCCTGAGTAAATACTGATGCAAAAAAGTTGTTTAAGATCTCCCCCATTTCGTGAGGCTCCACACATGGATGACCACCGTGATCTTCTAGGAAACTAATTTCGACCCTTCCTACCTTTAACTCTTTATATCCTTGTAGAAATCCATCGGGTTTACCTTCACATTAGATGCCAAAGCAACCTCGTGTCTTCGTTTTGCCTTCCTGATTTCCTTCTTTAGTATTTTCTTACATTTTCTGTACTCTTCAAGTACCTCATTTGTTCCTTGTGGCCTATACCTGCTATACACCTCTCTCTTTTTCTTAACCAGGTCGCCAATATTCCTTGAAAACCAAGGTTCCCTATGCCTGTTAACTTTGCCTTTAATTGTGGCAGGAGCATGCAAACTCTGCACTCTCAAAATTTCGCGTTTGAATGCCTTCCACATACTGAACACATCCTTGCCAGAAAACAACTTATCCCAATCCACTCTTCCTAGATCCTTTTGCATTTCCTCAAAGTTGGCCCTTCTCCAATTTAGAACCTCAACTTGAGGACCAGACCTATCCTTATCCATAATTAACTTGAAACTAATTACTTTATGGTCACTGGACCCAAAATGTTCGCCTACACATACTTCTGTCACCTGACCTGTCTGGTTCCCTAATAGGAGATAAGTATTATAACCATATAAACCATATAACCATATAACAATTACAGCATGGAAACAGGTCATCTTGGCCCTTCTAGTCTGTGCCGAACTCTTACTCTCACCTAGTCCCACCAACCTGCACTCAGTCCATAACCCTCCATTCCTTTCCTGTCCACATATCTCTCCTGTCCATTGCATCCTCTCTCGTTGGTACCTCTATGTATGGATTTAGAAAACTTTCTTGAACACATTTGACAAACTCCACGCCACCTAACCCTTTTGCAGTGTGGGAGTCCCAGTCAAAATGTGAAAAGTTAAAATCCCCTCTGATTACAACTTCCTGTTTCTTACATTGGTCTGCTACCTCTCTACAGATTTGCTCCTCCAATTCTCTCTACTGTTGGGCATTCTATAATACAACGCTATTCGTGTGGTTACACCTTTCCTGTTCCTCAGCTCTACCCATATGGCCTCTGTAGATAAGCCCTCCGGGCTGTTCTGTCTATGCACAGCTGTGATATTCTCCCTGACTAGTGAAGCCACTCCTCCCCCTTTCATCCCTCCCCCTCTGTCACATCTGAAACAATGGAACCCCGGAACATTAAGCTACCAGTCCTGCCCCTCCTGCAACCAAGACTCACTGATAGCAATAATGTCGTAATCCCACGTGTCAATCCACACCCTAAACTCATCTGCCTTGCCCACAATACTCCTTGCATTGAAACAGATGCACCTGAGAACATTTCTATCATGTACAAACCTTTGATTACTGTCTATACATGCAGTCCTCGCATGACCTTTATCCTCCTCCACCTCACTATCTGCTCTAACACTCTGGTTTCCCCTCCCCCTGCAAGTCTAGTTTAAACCCCCCTGAGCAGAACTAGCAAACCTACCCGCAAGGATGTTAGCCCCCCCCTCCAGTTCAGTTGCAAACCGTCCCATTGGAACAGGACACACCTTCACTGAAACAAAGCCCAATTGTCCAGAAACATGAAGTCCTCCCTCCTGCACCATCTCCTTAGCCACGTATTTAGTTGCATTATCTTCCTATTTCTAGTCTCACTAGCACGTGGCACGGTTAGCAATCCTGAGACTGCAATCCTGGAGGTCCTATCCTTCTTTCCAATATTTTTTATTATTAATTTTACATATAAGAATACAGTGTACAAGAAAAAAAATATATCAATACATTATACTAAATTGCACATAAAGACTCCTTATCCTATATTCATACAGATTAATTAATTCTTAACATTGAAATACAGTAATTTTATTATATTATAAAATCTAAATCACTACTTAGACCAAAGCTGATTAGTAAAGAAAAAAAGAAAAAAAAATTAGGCATCATCTGTGCTTTAACAGCAAATCAAAGGTTTTGAAAATAATTCAAAAAAGGTCCCCACAATGTCTGAAAGTCTTGGCTAGATTCAGAGATTGAACATCGAATCTTCTCTAAATTTAAACATGACATCACATCACTTAACCATTGAGCGTAAATAGCGGGGGCCGCATCTTTCCATTTAAGCAAGAGTGTCCTTCTGGCCATCAGAGAAATAAAAGCCAAAATGTGCAAGTTAGATGACTCTAAAATAATATCCTTTTCCTCCAACAATACCAAATAAATCGGTCAAAGGATTAGGCTTAAAGTTTACTTTGAAAAGTATTGAGAAAGTTTGAAATACTTCTTTCCAATAATTTGCAAGACTGGGGCATGTCCAAAATGTATGAATGAGCAAAGCTTCTCCATTATTACATTTATCACAATACGGAGATATATCTAAATAAAAACCAGACAACTTATTCTTGGTCATATGGCCCTATGGACCACTTTAAATTGTAGGAGAGAGTGGCGGGCACATGATGATGAAGTGTTAACCAATTTAAAAATTTGATTCCAAGTTTCCTCAGAAACTGAAGTCTGTAGTTCTTGTTCCCAAAGATTTTTAATTTTATCTAAAGGAATACTCCTCATTCCCAACAGCATATTATAAATATTAGATATAGAGCCATTATAAAAAGGTTTCAAATTAAAAATTACATCTGGTAGATTCTTATCAGGACATTTAGGAAATGTGCTTATTTGACACCTTAAAAAATCTCTTATTTGTAGGTATCGAAAAAAAAGTTTTGGGTAAACTATATTTAGTTGACAGTTGTTCAAACAAAAAGAGACTTTCCTCTACAAACAAGTCCTGAAAGCATTTAATACCTAATCTATCCCATTATTTGAAAGCAACATCAATCATAGAGGGTTTAAAAAAATAATTAGAAAAAATGGGACTTGAAAGAGAAAATCTCAATGAGCCAAAGTATTTTCAGAATTGTATCCAAATTCTCATAGTGTGTTTAGCTACCAGATTATCAGTTAACTTACTCAGAGACAAAGGAAGTGAGGATCCAAGAAGAGAAATAATAGAAAATTTATTAACATAGTTAGCTTCTAAACAAGCCCACATTGAGCAATCCTCACGATTAATGTAATATAACCAGAATGTAAGATTTCTTATATTAACTGTCCAATAATAAAACCTAATGTTTGTTAAGGGTAATCCTCCATTCTTTTTATCTTTCAGAAGATGAATTTTATTTAATCTACAACGCTTATTCTTCCACATATAAGGAGATATAATAGAGTCAAGAGAATCAGAAATAGATTTAGGAAAAAAAAAACAGGCAATGCCTGAAAAAGATATATAAATTTAGGTAATATATTCATTTTGATAGAGTTAATTCAGTCAATCAGCGATAACGAAAGAGGTGACCAATTTGCTCGTATCCTTTTTATGTGATTCAATAAGGCAAGAATATTTTCTTTAAATAGACGCTTATAGTTTTTAGTGATTGTTACACCTAAGTAGGTAAATTGGTTTCTTACAATTTTAAAAGGAAGGTTAGAATTTGTTGGCATCAAATCATTCAAAGGGAAAAGTTCACTTTTATGTAGGTTTAATTTATAACCTGACAGCTGGCTAAAACAGGAGATTAAAGAAAGCGCATGGGGTAACGAAGTCTCAACATTAGAAATAAATAGCAGCAGATCATCAGTGTACAGTGAGACTTTGTGAACAGTGTCTCTCCTTAAAATACTAGTGATATCATTAGATTCTCAAAAGGCAATGGCTAAAGATTCTAAGACCAGATCAAAAAGCAAAGGGCTCAACGGACAGCCTTGTCTAGTGCCACACTGAAGCTTAAATGGTTTGGAATTATGAGAGTTAGTGATAACCCTAGCTGAAGGAGCTAAATAAAGTAATTTAATCCATTGAATGAAAACGGGTCCAAAATTGAATGTTTCTAAAGTTTTAAATAAACAATTCCATTCAACTCTTTTGAAAGCTTTCTCAGCATCTAGGGATACCACACATTCTGATATTATGTTAGAAGGAGAATAAATAACATTTAATAATCAATGAATATTAAAGTGAGAATATCAATTTTTGATAAATCCAGTTTGGTTGTTGGAAATGACAGATGGTAAAATATTTTCAGTCCTGTGGGCCAAAACTTTAGATAGGATCTTAGTATCAGCATTCAGTAAAGAAATTGGTCTATAAGAAGAGCATTCAGTTGGATCCTTATTCTTTTTAAGGATAAGCGAAATAGAAGCCTCATAGAAATATTGAGGGTGTCTGCCCAACTTAAATGAATCTGAAAAAACTGAACATAAATGAGGTATAAGCAGAGAGGAAAAGGTCTTGTAAAATTCTTCAGAAAATCCATCTGGACCCGGAGCTTTCCTCAAATGTAATGAGCGCACAGCCTCAACAATTTCCTCAAAAGAAATGGGTTGTTCCAACAACTTTCTGTTGTCGGCAGTAATTGTAGGAATGTGTAATTGGTCTAAAAAATTGTTCATTACAGTGTCATCCTTAGAAGATTTGGAACTATAGAGTTTAGAATAAGATTCCCTAAAAGTATCATTTATTTATAAATGCAAACAACAGGAATTCTGCAGATGCAGGAAATTCAAGCAACACACATAAAAGTTGCTGGTGAACGGCAGGCCAGGCAGCATCTCTAGAGTCCTGACAAAGGGTCTCAGCCTGAAACGTCGACTGCATCTCTTCCTAGAGATGCTGCCTGGCCTGCTGCGTTCACCAGCAACTTTTATGTGTGTTATTTATTTATAAATAGTCAGTTATCCTATCACCATTAGCTTTGCATATTTCTTTAATCTGCTGTTTAGCTATGAAGGTTTTAACTTGATCAGCCAATAATTTACCTGTTTTATCTCCATGAATATAAAATTGACTTTTATCTTTTCGGAGTTGGGTTTCAATTGTATAGGTTAAAAGGAGATCATATTTAGTTTTAGTTTCACCACGTCTTTTATATAAGGCAGGTTCTGGAGCCAAGGCATACTCTTGTTCTAAATGTTTCAGCTGATTAGCTAAATCACTTCTCTCTTTATTAGCTTTTTTCTTAATACTTGCAGTAGAAGAAATAATTTGTCCTCAAATATATGCCTTAAAGGCATCCCATCTGATAAGACTAGAAGTCTCCTCTAACATATTCTCTTCAAAAAAAGAGTAATTTGTCTCTCTATAAACTTTAAAAAAAATCTTTATCAGACAGCAAAGTTAAATTAAATCACTAAAACCTATTTGTTTGAAGAAGACCAGGTAGATTTAAGGATAGGAGCACAGGAGCGTAATCTGAGACAGCAATCTCTTTATATTCACAGGATTGAACTGATGGAATCATTTAGCTATCAATAAAAATAAATCAATCCTGGAATATGCATGATGAACATGAGAGAAAAATGAATATTCCTTGTCTACTGGATGAAATAAACGCCAAGCATCAACAATACCACATTTCATTAAAAAAGATTTAATAAACACAGCTGATTTATTTGGTATCATTAGTTTAGAAGATGAACAATCTAAAGCTGGATCTAAGCAACAATTAAAGTCTCCACCCATCACCAATGAGTACAGACTTAGATCTGACAAAAATGAAAAAACAAAATGCTCAAAGAAACCTGGATCATCTATATTCAGAGCATACATGTTGGCAAATACCATTAGTTTGTTATTTAGTTTCCCTGATACTATAACAAAACACCCATTAGTCTCAGAAATTACTTTATTTTGAACAAAGGGAATTTTATTATCCTTAAGGATTGAAACTCCTCTGGCCTTGGCCTGAAACAAGGAATGGAAATGAGATTCCCTCCATCGATTAAAAAGGTGTGAATTGTCACTCTTATGTACATGGGTTTCTTGAAGAAAAACAATTGGTACCTTAAGTTTTTTAATATAGGCAAAAATCTTATTTCTTTTCACGGGGTGATTTAGCCCTTTCATGTTAAAAATGGATACTTTGATCCACTTTAAAGCTATTTATAAGAAAGGTTAAAGTAGAAATCAGAGAAATGTATATTAAACCCAAATATTAAATCTTGAGGTATATTAGATAAGCAACAGAATTGCCAATATTCCCAAATCAGCTGCAAGAAAAAAGAACTCCCCTTCCCCCTCCCTCCTCTCAAAGAAAGAAAATCAGTCAAAGAACAACTGCCATCTACCCTCACAGAAATCATCCCCTTAGAAAGCCTGTTGGAACTGCTCCAAAGAATTCAAGGTTATTTACTGTTCCAACCAAGACTAAATAATACACAGTAAAAAGATAAGCTTAGACAGGTTTATCAAACAGAAAGAGCAATTATTCATACTGAAAAATATTAAACAGCCATTTTTTAAAATATATAGTATTTCTGTTTTTGCAAGATTTTAAATCTATTCAATATATTTATACAGTCATTTTTTGAGTCTAAAAATTCTTGAGCCTGCTCCTTCGTACAAAACCATTTAAATGGTCCATCTTCCATTGTGATTCTCAGTCGAACTGGAAAGTGAAGAGAAGGCTTAAAATCTTGGCTGTATAGCTTCGCCATAACTTTTTTAAACTTAACACATCCTGCCATAACTACTGATGAAAAATCTTCAACAATATGAATCTTCTCACTTTGGTAGTCAATCATACCTTTTCCACGGGCATCACGTATCAGAGAGTCTTTTGTTTGAAATTCATGGAAACATATTATCACTGATCTTGGTTTTGATTTTGAAGTCGATCCATAGATAGGCCATCTGTGAGCACAATCAATTAAAGGCAGAGACTTTATAATATCAGGGAATAATTCCATCAAAAGGTTTGCAAAGAATTCTTTCGGATTATCTCCTTCCGTTTGCTCTTTAAATCCCAAGATTCATAAGCTGTTTCTCCTACTTCTGATTTCCAAATCAATAATCTTCTGTCTCAGTGTTTCATTGGACTTGGATTGTTTTTCATACAGCTTTTGCAAATCATCCATTCTGTTGTCCAGTAAAGTAATAACCTCTACATGTTCCTTTATCTTCTTATCATGCTTGATTAGAGTTGCTTGAATATCATCTAATTTCGTACCTATTTGTTTAATTTCAGCACTGATTTGTTGCGATTCAGCCGATGCTTCTTTTCTGAACTGTTGAAACTCCTCAGTAAGCTTTTGAATTGAGCCCGTAATAGCTTCCAAAGCTGCTTTGGTAGTCACAGTAATATAATAACCCATCTAACAGAAGTATTTCAAAAGGTTAGAGGCAAAAGTAAGTAAGTTAGGAGCACCAGCAGAGAGCTGTTACTCCATGAGTGGCCACCAGGCAAATCCAGGTCCTGACGTTCAACTTTGCACCTAACTCCCTATACTTTCTTTGCAGAACCTCCTCCTCCTTCCTATCCACATCATTGGTCCCTACATGGACCATGACAGCTGGCAGCTCACCCTCCCTCCTGAGAATACCGAGAGCTCAATGTGAGATATCGTGGACCCTGGCACTAGGGAGGCAACAGACCATCCGGGATTCTTGATCTCTCCCACAGAACTTCTTATCCCTAACTATTGAATTCCCTATCATTACTACTCTCCTCTTTTCCCTCCTTCCTTTCTGAGCTGAGGGTCCAGTCTCGGTGCCAGAGACGTGACCACTACAACATGTCCCTGCTAGGTTGACCCACCAACAGTATCCAAAAACGGTATACTTATTATTGATGGGAATGGCCACAGAGGTGCTCTGCTCATTCTGTCTACTCCCCTTCCCTCTCCTGACAGTCACCCAGCTTCCTGCCTCCTGCCTTTTACGGGTGACTATCTCCCTGAAACTCCTGTTGTTTTCTGCCTCTGCCTCACGAATGATCTGAAGTTCATTCAGCTTCAGCTCCAGTTCCCTAATTCGGTTTGTCAGGAGCTGCAGCTGGATGCGCCTTTTACGGGTGTAGTCATCAGGGACAATTGTGCTGGCTCTGACTTCCCACATACTGCACATGGAGTACTTGATTGCCCTAACTGCTGCCTCCATTATCTACTCCTAAGTTAATTAAATTAAATTAATTAAAGGAACTTACCCGGCCTTACCTCCCTGGGAGCAAGCTCATCCTCAGCCTCTGCTCACCGAAGCCTCTCGAGCCAAAGCCTCAAAGCTCCACTCCTACCCTGAGCTACACACACACTGGCCGCTCCTCTTCAATTACCCCTCCTTTTATTTGTCCCTGCCAATTATCTCCAGTACTCACTCCCTCTAATCAACTAATCAACACTCTGTTTAACCCTTCAGTTGTCCTCCACATTCCTTTTTAAAGCACACTCACCTGAGCTGCTTCCCAGCACTCAGCGCTGTCCTGAGCATCTCACTCCTCCTCCTGCTATGACCTGGTAGGGAAGAAACTGGAGAGAATTCTTAGTGATAACATTTATAAGCATTTGGAAAGCCGTGACCTAATCAGGGACAGCCAGCGTGGCTTTGTATTGGGCATGTAGTGTCTTACTAATGATTGAGTTTTTGATGAATTGATGCAGGTGATTGATAAAGGTAGAGTTGTAAATGTTGCCCTCATGGTTTTAGTAAGGCAATTGACAAGGTCGCCATGGGAGGCTCATCCGGAAGATTAAGATGCATGGTGAATTGGCTGCTTGGATTCAGAACTGGTTTGCCCATAGAAGACAGATGTTAATTGTTGAAGGAACTTATTCAAGCTGGAGGTCTGTAATTAGTGATGTTACACAGGGATCTGTACTGGGACCTCTGCTGTCTGTGATGTATATAACTGACCTGGATGAAAGTATAGATGGGTGGGTTAGTACCTTTGCAGATGATACAAAGATTAGTGGTGTCTGTCAAGGAATACAGTGGGATTTTGATCAGTTTCATATATGGATAGAGAGATGGCAGATGGAGTTTAACATGGCCAAATGTGAATGCTGCATCTTGGAGGTCAAATGTAACACTGTTGGAGGTCAAATGTAGCACTTAACAGTACACTGTTAAGTGCAAGACCCTTAAAAGTGTTGATAAGCAATCCTGAGGTCCAGGTTGATAGGTCCCTGGAAATGTCTACACAGGTTGATAGGGTGGTGAAGAGGACATATGGTATGCTTGCCTTTATTGGTTGAGGCAATAAGTTCAAAAGTCAGGAAATTATGTTCCATCTTTATAAAACTCGAGTTAGGTTGCATCTGGAATATTGGATACAGTTCTGGTCGTCACATTATAGGCCGAATGTCATGGCTTTGGAGAGGATGGAGAAGAGGTTTACCAGGACGTTGCCTGGAGTAGAAGGTGTGTGCTGTAATGAGAGTCTAGACAAACTGAGGCTGTTCTCTCTGGAGCAGAGGAGGTTGAGGGGAGATCTGATAAACTTTTATCGAGTAGACAGACAATATCTCTTCCAAGGGTGGAGATGTCTAACACTAGAGAATATGCAGTTAAGGTGAGGGGGGTTATTTCAAAGGAGATATGGGGGCAACTTTTTTACATAGAGAGCAATGAGTGACTGGTATGTGCGCCCTGTGGTGATAGTACAGGCACTAAATATATACCATCAACAAATCACTTGTCGTACCAGAGGAAACAACACAGTGGACCACTGTTAAACCTCCATCAAGAATGCCTACTGTACTATTCCACACCTTCTCTTCTAAAGAGTTTTCAGGATATAAAATAAGTTTTAGTAAAAGTGAATTGTTTCCTATAAATGAATCCGTTTCTATGTATGACAATACTCCTTTCAAAGTCACAGGTGTCACAATCACTAAAAAATATAAGGATCTTTATAAAGCCAATTTTGTTCCTTTGTTAGACTCTATGAAATATTTATTTAGTAGATGGAGTTCACTTACATTTTCATTCATTGGTCGCATCCATGTAGTCAAAATGATGATTCTACCAAAATGTTTATACCTATTTCAGAATATCCCTGTTTTTTTGACTAAGAAGTTTTTTGACCAGATTGATTCTATTACTTTATCTTTTATCTGGAATAATAAAAGACCAAGAATTAGTAAATGTCATTTACAAAAGTTGGAAAAGGATAGAGGTCTTGCTTTGCCTAATTTAAGAATGTATTACTGGGCTGTCAATGTGTGATACATGTCCCTTTGCTTATATTGGATTGATAAGCAGTATCGGCCTATCTGGGTAGATTTGGAATCGAAAGCCGTAAAACAGTTTTATTTAACTTCATTATTGGGAGCGGCTTTGCCTATACAATTAGCTAAAGTTGTTAATTTAAACTTATACCCTGTGATTAAGCATTCTTTACAAACTTAGCTTCAGTTCCGTAATTTTTTTTCTCTTAAAAAATTTAAGCTTTGTAGTTTAATTTATCAAAACTGCTTTTTTAAGCCTTCTTTGAGTGATCCATTTTTTTTTACTTTGGAAAAATAAAGGTATTAATTCTTTTTTGGATTTATTTAAAGAAGGTAGACTGATGTCCTTTGAACAATTAGTTGATAAATATTCTCTTTCATACTCACATTTTTTACAATATCTTCAACTTAGACATTTCTTACAAAAATATTTAAGTAATTTTCCTTACATATTGGATGCTGACCTGTTAGATACTATTATGAGTATGGACCCTCCGAAGAAGGGTTCCGCTGGAAGAATTTATATTTTACTATTACACTGGGATAAGCATCCTTTATTTAAGATTAAACAAGATTGGGAAAAGGAAATCAATTTGATTTTTACGACAGAAGATTGGATGCGAATTCTGAAGATAGTTAACTCTTCTTCAGTCTGTGCTAGTCATTCACTGATTCAATTTAAAATTGTACATCGTTACCATTTGACGAAGGAGAGATTGTCTAAATTATTCCATAATGTTGATAGTTATTGTGATAGATGTAAAACTGAGATAGCTACACTGACACACATGTTCTGGTCTTGCTCTATGCTGGAACAGTTCTGGAAGTCAGTTTTTTCGACAATTCCTAAAGCACTTAAAATTAATTTACAACCTAACAAATTAACTGTGCTTTTCAGAATAATTCCTCAAAATATCCATGGTACCTCTGTGTCTGACTAACGTTATTGCATTTGTTACATTGATAGCTAGGAGGGCCATTTTGTTGAAGTGGAAGGATACAACGGCTCCCACTTTGTCACAATGATTCTCTCAAGTGATGCTATGTCTTAGTTTGGAGAAAATTAGAAGTCGAACCTTTGAACCTATGTTTGATTTTGAGAAAAGGTGGGGTTCATTTGCTTGTTATTATCATTTGAGTTAATTGATGGACTCTCCACGATCTAATTGTAAATTTTTTTTGGTACTTTCTTTTTTGCTGGTGGTTTGATGTTTATCTTTAGAAGCTTTATGTATGCCGCATGGCTCTGGGGTTGAACACCTAATGGGATTTTCCTTTTTTCCCACTTTTCTTGCTTAGTAGGGTTTTTTCTTTCATCACAAAATTTTTTCAATCTTTATATAATTTTTTTTCTTGAGACATTGTAAGGGTTGTTTACTTCGATGTACTCATGTTTATTTTGGAAATAAAATAAAAAGATTTGAAAAACAGAAGGTCTGGTCACCAGGCTGTACTTTTACTCCCTGAGTATAGGCAGAGACAGAAGACTGCAGCACTAGTAATGAGGACCAAGAAGGTATGGACAAGAGAAGCACAGGAGCGATTCCAGGACTGCTTTGAATTGGTGGACTGGACTGTATTCAGGGATTCAGTTTTGAATCTGGATGAGTATGCCGCAATTGTTACAGACTACTTTTGTGTTGGGCACGTGGCCAAGTGGTTAAGGCGTTTGTCTAGTTATCTCAAGGTCACTAGTTCAAGCCTCAGCTGTGGCAGTGTATTTGTGCCCTTGAGCAAGGCACTTAATCACACATTGCTCTAGTCTGTGCGAGGAGTGGTGCCCCACATAGACTTCCAATCTGCGCCTTGTAAGGCATGAAAATGCCTGACGCAGTCCTCTCATGGTCTGAGTCGACGTTCCCCTCCCCTACCCCCTCATTAAAACCTGTGTGGATGAGTGTGTGCCTATGAAAATTTTCTGTACGTTCCCAAACCAAAAGCCGTGGATGAACTAAGATGTGCGTTGTCTACTGAGGGCTAGATCTGTGGCATTTAAGTTTGGTGACCCAGGTCTGTTTAAGAAAGCTAGGTATGACATGTGGAGGGCTACTTCAAGTTCAAAGAGACAATTCTTAATGAGGTTGAAGGTGACATTGGATGCACATCAACTCTGGCAGGATTTGTAAGACATTACTTCCTACAAAGTGTACCCAATAGCATGAATGGCAGGAATACTTCACTATTAGATGAGCTCAATGCCTTCTATGCCAGCTTTGAAAGGAAGAATATAACTACAGCTGTGAAGATCACTGCTGCACCTGGTGACCCTGTGATCTCTGCCTCAGAGGTCGATGTTAGGCTATTTTTAAGGAGGGTGAACCTCCTTAATGGAGTATCCGGTAAGGCTCTGAAAACCTGTGCGAACCAACTTACAGGAGTTTTCAAGGGCATTTTCAACCTCTCACTGCTATGGTCAGAATTTCCCACCTGCTTCAAAAAGGCAACAATTATACCAGTGCCTAAGAAGAATTGTGTGCACTGCCTTAAAGACTATCACCCAGTTGCACTCACATCTATTGTGATAACATGTTTTGAGAGATTGGTTATGGCTAGAATCAACTCCTGCCTCAGCAAGACCTGGACCCACTGCAATTTGTCTATTACCACGATAGGTCTAAGGGCAGAAGCGATCTCAATGGTTCTTCACATGGCTTTAGATCACCTCGAGAGTACAAACACCAATGTCAGGATGCTGTTCATTGACTATAGCTCAACATTTAACACTATCATTCCCAAAATCCTGATGGATGAGTTACAGAACCTGGGTCCCTGTACTTCCCTCTGAAATTGGATCCTCGGCTTCCTAACTGGAAGACCCCAATCTGTGTGGATTCGTGGTAATGTCTCCTCCTCGCTGATGATCAAATTTGGTGCATCTCAGGGCTGTGTGCTTATCCCACTGCTCATCTCTCTCTATACCCATGACTGTGTGGCTAAGTATAGCTCAAATACCATCTATAAATTTGCTGATGATACAACCTTTGCTGGTAGAATATCAAATGGAGTTGAGAGGGCATACAGGACCGAGAAAGACCAGCTAGTTGAGCAGTGTTACAGCAACAACCTTGCACTCGGGTCAGTACGATGAAGGAGCTGATTGTGGCTTCTTTCACCTCAGACGGTTGAAGAAGTTTAGTATAGGCCCCCAATTCTCAAGAACTTTTTATAGGCGCACGATTGAGAGCATCCTGACTGGCTGCATCATGCCTGGTATGGGAGCTGTACTTCCCTCAATTGCAGTACTCTGCAGAGAGTGGTGTGGACAGCCCAGCGCATCCGTAGATGTGAACTTCCCACTATTCAGAACATTTACAAAGACAGGTGTGTAAAAAGGGCCTGAAGGATCATTGGGGACCCGAGTCACCCCAACCACAAACTGTTCCAGCTGCTACCATCCGGGAAACAGTACCACAGTATAAAGGCCAGAACCAACAGGCTCCAGGACAGCTTCTTCCACCAGGCCATCAGGTTGATTAATTCATGGTGACACAACTGTATTTCTATGTTGTATTGACTGTCCTATGTGAACATACTGTTTATTGTAAATTACTATAAATTGCACTTTGCATATTTAGATGGAGATGTAACATAAAGATTTTTACTCATGTATATGAAAGATGTAAGTAATAAAGTCAATTCATTCATTAAATTCATTGAAGAGATTTAGTTTGTCAATTAAGACACTTGAAAACTTCGATAGGTGTATTGTGGACAGCATTCTGACAGGCTGCTTCACTGTCTGGTATGGTGGGCTACTGCACAAGACCAAAAGCAACTACAGAAAGTTGTTAAATTAGTCAGCTCCATCTTGGGTACTAGCCTCCATAGTGCCTCAAGGAGCAATGCCTCATAAAGGTGTTGTCCATTATTAAGGACCCCCAGCACCCAGGGCATGCCCTCTTCTCATTGCTACCAGCAGGAAGGAGGTACAGAAGCCTGAACGCGCACTCTCAGCGATTCAGGAACAGCTTCTTCCCCTCTGCCATGCAATTTCTAAATGGACATTGAACCCAAGAACACTAACTCACCTTTTTACAGTATACATTATTTCTGCTTTTGCAGTATTTTAAATCTATTTCATACATATATATATATATATATATACTTACTGCAGTTTATTTATTTATTCATTCATTCTTTCTTTCTTTCTATATTATCATGTACTGCATTGAACTGCTGCTGCTAAATTAAGAAATTTCATGACACATGCCAGTGATAATAAACCTGATTCTGATTCTGAATGTGAGGAAAATGGAGGGATATGGACATTGTGGAGGCATAAGAGATTAGCTTAGCTGGTGATTTGATTAATTTATTTGGTTCTGCACAACATTGTGGGCTGAATGACCTGTTGCTGAACTGTACTGTCCTATGTTCTGAGATATCTCAAAACTCCTCGTTCGTAATGCTGATATGCTTTAGAGTATCACTATTTCTTAGCTTGAACTTACTAACTGCATTCTTCCTCTAAAATAGAAAAGAGAAGTATTAAGGCCATGCCTATTTCTTCTAGTTCTACACATAGATTCTTGGGGATCTACTTACTCCCTACTTTTTCACTCATAATATACCTCTAAAATATTTTAGCATTTTCCATTATATTATCTGCTATAATCATCTCAGAGTTTCATTTTGTTGTCTTGATATTGCTCTTAAGTGTACTCTTGCATCTTTAATACTCCTCAAGGGACTCCCTTGATCCCAACTACATATACCTGACATATGCCTGCTTCATTCACTCTCAATATCCCTCTTCACCCAAGGTTCCCTCATCTTGCTTGCCTTGTGCTTCACTCAGTAATGTACAAGCTCTATCCTCCTATTAGGGGTGGGAGGAAGGTTGATGCTTTGTTGCTGCTTGTGTGAAGTGGGGAGGGGCTTTGGGGCTCTAATGTTTGTCTGTCATTTATTCTTTGAGGTCTTTCTTCTGTTTGTGGATGTCTGTGAAGAGTAAGAATTTCTGGTTGAATATTGTATATATTCTCTGATATTAAATGGAAACATTGAAACATTGAACTATTTCTATGTACTTCCATGACTGTCGTGAAATTAATAGAATTATGGTAATTGATCCCAACGTGTTCTTGCCAAACAATTGCCAGCCCATTTTCCCAAGAGGAAGTTGAGTGTGATCCCATCTTTATAAGGGCACCTCTTCAGAAAACCTTAAGTGGACACATTTGATCCTATCTAATCCCTCAGCTCTGTAGCAGTCTGGCTTAGTATCAGGGATGTTGAAAGCGCCAACCATTGCATCCCTATTATTCTTCCTCATATCGGCAATTTCCCTACATATGTACGTCTTTAATTCTGACTGACCTTTGCAGAGTCCCTAGTATAAACCTTTCAATGTGGTAAGTCCAATTTCATTCCTAAGTTCTTTTCCTATGGCCTTGCTTGAACATTCTCCACCCGCCCCACCATCAAAATATTCTCTCTAAGTACTTTTTGTTGATCTATCTAATCAATAGTGCAACTCTCTTCTCTCTCTTACCTCCTCTCTGTTGCTTCGGAAGCAGCAGTACCCAGAACATTGAAATTGTTGTTATTCTTTAACTAGTGTTACTAAGTTTTATGAGATTGTGACATCAAATATTCCTTAAAAGGAGGCAAATATTTGAGCACTTAATACCAGATTTGGATTAATGATTCTAAACTTTATAATGAGACATGAAGTCATTTTCTTGATATTTATTTTTTAAAGTCCTTATATCCACTCTACAAAGGAATTTTAAATTAATGATTAACAAATTATTGCAGTCAAAAGCACATTTTCTTTTAGCCAGTATGCAGAGTTCAAAATTCAAGCTAGCAGAGGCTGCTTGAAATCAACTGTTTGTAAAAAGTACTTTAATTTGTTCACAATTAAGAAGCAGTTTTTCCTTTTATGAAATCTAAACTAAAATGATTCCATTAGTGTGTTTCAGTATGCATTCAGACCTTAAGCATAGTTTAATGCAAGTACTGCAAGTCTGAGCTGGTTTTTGGATTGACTCTTCCCATATCCTCACTTAGGAGGTTTGTCAGGAAAGAAGGAATCATTATTTTTTTCAGGCAAAAAAGGTACAACATCTACAAGACAGTCTCAAAGATAAGGAAAAGATTTCCTTCCTTTCCAAGTTTGTAAGATAACTTTTATGAACATAATTTTAGGGACAAATCTCTAAAATAGTCACCTCTTTTCAAAGAGTTCAGAAGCTATGTGAAGCTCTAGTCTTTTTTACAAAACCTTCTTGGACAAGAACATGAAGATTTTGATGTCAATTAATTATCTCAAAGTTCTTTTTTTGTTTCAGTTTCTTCCATTTCCTGAAAAGTAATTTTAAGGAACAGCAATGCACTGTGATTTACTGGACTGATATACAATCATGTGCCCTTTGTCTCTCTGTGTGACAAGATTTGACTAGCTGACTGCGAAGTTCAGCCAACTTTGGACGCCAACTAAGACATTAAGCCCTATCTGATACAGCTATGGGCTCATTCACAATAGGAATGTGTAACCACCTACTCTTCAAAAACTAGTTCACTTTTCTGTTTATCGTGTAACTTGACCAGTTTATTTGGTTTGAAACAACCCCAGTGAAATAGCAAACAACAGGAATTCTACATATGCTGGAAATTCAAGCAACACACATCAAAGTTGCTGGCGAACGCAGCAGGCCAGGCAGCATCTCTAGGAAGAGGTACAGTCGACGTTTCAGGCCGAGAACCTTCGTCAGGACTAACTGGAGGAAGAGTTAATGAGAGATTTGAAAGTGGGAGGGGGAGGGGGAGATCCAAAATGATAGGAGAAGATAGGAGGGGGAGGGATGGAGCCAAGAGCTGGACAGGTGATTGGCAAAAGGGGATACGAGAGGATCATGGGACAGGAGGTCTGGGAAGAAAGACAAGGGCGGGGGCGGACCCAGAGGATGGGCAAGAGGTATATTCAGAGGGACAGAGGGAGAAAAAGGAGAGTGAGAGAAAGAATGTGTGCATAAAAATAAGTAACAGATGGGGTACGAGGGGGAGGTGGGGCCTTAGCGGAAGTTAGAGAAGTCGATGTTCATGCCATCAGGTTGGAGGCTACCCAGACAGAATATAAGGTGTTGTTCCTCCAACCTGAGTGTGGCTTCATCTTTACAGTAGAGGAGGCCGTGGATAGACATGTCAGAATGGGAATGGGATGTGGAATTAAAATGTGTGGCCACTGGGAGATCCTGCTTTCTCTGGCGGACAGAGCGTAGGTGTTCAGCAAAGCAGTCTCCCAGTCTGCGTCGAGTCTCGCCAATATATAGAAGGCCACATCGGGAGCACCGGACGCAGTATATCACCCCAGCCGACTCACAGGTGGTGTCGCCTCACCTGGAAGGACTGTTTGGGGCCCTGAATGGTGGTAAGGGAGGAAGTGTAAGGGCATGTGTAGCACTTGTTCCGCTTACAAGGATAAGTGCCAGGAGGGAGATCAGTGAGGAGGGACGGGGGGGACGAATGGACAAGGGAGTGGCATAGGGAGCGATCCCTGCGGAAAGCAGAGGCGGGGGGAGGGAAAGATGTGCTTAGTGGTGGGATCCCGTTGGAGGTGGTGGAAGTTACGGAGAATAATACGTGGGACCCGGAGGCTGGTGGGGTGGTAGGTGAGGACCAGGGGATCCCTATTCCTAGTGGGGTGGTGGGAGGATGGAGTGAGAGCAGATGTGTGTGAAATGGGGGAGATGCATTTGAGAGCAGAGTTGATAGTGGAGGAGGGGAAGCTCCTTTCTTTAAAAAAGGAGGACATCTCCCTCGTCCTGGAATGAAAAGCCTCATCCTGAGAGCAGATGCAGCGGAGACGGAGGAATTGCGAGAAGGGGATAGCATTTTTGCAAGAGACAGGGTGAGAAGAGGAATAGTCCAGATAGCTGTGAGAGTCAGTAGACCTATAGTAGACATCAGTGGATAAGCTGTCTCCAGAGACAGAGACAGAAAGATCTAGAAAGGGGAGGGCCGTGTCGGAAATGGACCAGGTAAACTGGAGGGCAGGGTGAAAGTTGGAGGCAAAGTTAATAAAGTCAACGAGCTCAGCAGTTAAATAGCCCTTGGTCTGTGAACCAACATCCTGTGTTCTCTAGATAGCTTTTGTTTATAAAATTGTCCTTTCCATTTCAAACTGATTATTATTTGCAACTTACAATAAAAACTGAAGACTGGCTCCCATTTCTGACAAGCTGCTGTGTTTAGAAACATGACCATGTGAAAAGATGCCCCCTGGCCCAGGAAATGAAAAACTATCACGTTCTCCCCCTCCCCCTTTCTAAGTGAAGCTTTCTAACTCAGCTCCTCGCTATGACCAGTTTTGAGATTGAACTCCTGCCAGTACTCCTCTTGGGAGCAGACTATCACTCCACCAACCATTCCAGTAAAATACCATTGCTAGAAAAGCTCTCCTTAATCTGATGTTCAAAAAATTCATTGAATACTTCCCAATATAGGTGTTTCTGTATAATTCTCTTGCTAGAGTATTCACTTCCTTAATCTCAGTTGTACACATTTCTAGAGCCTCCAAGTATTGTTACGATGATCATTTTCTCATCAACATGCAACAAAGCTGCATCAATATCCATATTATAAGTCCATCTTTAAGATTTTCTTCTTCATAAACAACTCTTGCCATTTCTTTGATGCAAGTTGATTACTGTCGATGTTGCTGTTAGCTCATCAGGTGAGCTGGTAATGTCTTTCACTGAACTGAAGTTAGATCACTTCCGTCACAAGGGTGTTTGTATTGCTTTTGATGTGCTGCACAATAGTATTCAAGTTCTCTGAAAACAAGCCCAGTAAACAAGTTACTGATTGTATATTACTGTCTTTGTTTGCCTAAGGATTAATAATCTCACATTTTAGTTGCAGAAAATTATATTAATTAGTTAAATGATTACACAATTAATTAATATACATAGAATGTGAAACACTAATAGAGGTAAGGAAGAGTACAATTCTGTTTTGTCTCTACGCTTAATTCTATGCTTCCAGAAAAAAGACCTCAGAACAGCAGGATTGTTTATATTCCTCCCATGTGATCTAATCTAATCTAATTTAATCTAATGTGAGTGAACACCAATTGGTTTGCTGTAACTTGCCATTCTGATGCTAACCATGCTGTCTGCATAAGTTTCTTCCCATTTTGGTGACTCAGGCCTCTGGGTATAATTGTCCAGGTGTCCCCCCTTTGCTTTGTTAAGGTTTGGTTGGACCTGATTGAGAAGAAGTGATCCCTCTGCCCAACTTTTGTGTTTCTCCAGAGAAGTTTAATTGAGAAAAGGATACCAAGTCTGTTCTGTGTCGTTAGTGATAAGGACTAGGATAAGGATAGGAGCAAGGATAACATGATTAGGGCGGCCCCTGCTCTTCATCCTTTTTGTATTGAAGAAGAACCAGAGGAATAGATAAAAGGCGAGTATGAGGTAAGGCAGAGCGAAGCAGAAGTATGAGAGATAATCCATTGTAGTGCAGGTTAGGTAAAAGAGTTTGGAGGGTCTTAGGAGTAGAACTGCTATACAAAAGCAAAAGTCACCAAACATCAGACATTGCAAGCTTCAATGTTCATCAGAAAGAACACTGGGAAGTAATAATTCCAATGACTGGGGAATTTTCCTTTGGAAAACTGCACAAACTGTAACCCAATGTTATAGTAATTGCGATCCACCGAGTAACTGTTCACTACCCCTTGTATATAAAGGGAGTCTGCAGTTTCCTGCAGATTGGGCTTTCCTCTACGGTCGGGAATATGTAACTGTTTGTGATGTGGGAAAGGATTTAATCCTTATATGGTTGGTTCAAAGGATTTAATCCTTATATGGTTGGTTAGGATGTTGCAGTAGGTAGACATCGCATTAAAAATAAGGCATAACATTCTTGTTTACTATTTTTATAATTGCCATATTGTTTATGGAAATTTGCGCTTCAGGGACAAGTGTAGCCCACTTTTGGCCTCTAGTGTAGATCAGGTTTGCAGGCCTTGCTTTATTTCCTGATTCACCTTGCTACTGGATTATGGGTAGAATGGAGTTTTCTACTCTACCTGTATAGCTGTTTGTTCACACACGGCCTGAAAACCTTTAATAATAAAGGAAGACCCTCAGTCGGCATGTTTGCAGGCAGGGTTACCAGCAAATGGGAATATGGAGTCTTGCAGCTTCACTACAAGAAGCTGTGAGGGCTAACCGTATATATGCCATACAAAGATCAACTATCACAAGAATATTCCTACTGGATTTCTGATAATGTCAGAATGGGATGTCGGACTGTATAATCAATGTGCCAAACCTGCATTGGTGTAGTTTGTTTTATTTGTCTTATAGAAGATTGTCTTGTGACCGCTCCTTTATTACAGGCTGGACATTCTTACAATTTAGAACAAATTGCTTAGTCTCTCAGGATGTAAGGCCACCAGTATAAAATGGCTAATTTTACACGAGTGGCATGTCTAACATCATTATTGTGTCTGATTCCTTGGTAGGCTTCTTGAATCAATGCTCCTCGCTTATGAGTAGGAAGTATTTGCTTCCTAGGTTTTTAGGACATCATATCTAAACCATCAGCTTCATATTTGTACCATGTTGGAAAGCTTTTGAGATTGGGTTTAGCAGTATCTAGGAGAATTTTTAAAACATCATGCTGGCTATTGTTAAATTTATTGCATTCCTATCATAACTAGTGTTAGTGCATGTCAAGATGGGTTCTGTTGTATTTACTTGTTTTAGACATAATTTTAGGGATTTAGCTTCTTCAGATTGAGCTGTATGATTCTTTAAAGGGCATGCTTGCAACTTGTGGTTCCAATTCAGTTTCCTGTTTTAAAAAAAAATATTCCTTTTGTAATCCCTGCTCCTGCCTGTAATTGAATGGATCCATCTTTCAGGATCTTCACTGTAGATCCATATACTGTAAGTACCATATTTGGGAATAGTGTTCTAAAGAATGCTGTGCTGCATTGGAATGTGGAGAAGATGGTTCTGCATCATCCATGAAAGGTAAGGCATGTATGTCATAGCTCTCTGGTTTGTATTCCCACTCTAAGGTGTCATCTTGTAAAAGTGTTTGCTTTCTCTGGCAGACAGAGCATGTAACGGTCTCCCAGACTACATTCTGTCCGCCAGAGAAAGCAGGGAGACCGTTTCGCTGAACACCTACACTCTGTCCACCAGAGAAAGCTGGCCACACATTTTAATTCCACGTCCCATTCCCATTCTGATATGTCTATCCACGGCCTCCTCTACTGTAAAGATGAAGCCACACTCAGCCTGGAGGAACAACACCTTTTATTCCGTCTGGGTAGCCTCCAACCTGATGGTATGAACATTGACTTCTCTAACTTCCATTAGTGCTCCACCTCCCCTTTGTACCCGATCCATTATTTATTTATTTATTTATTATTATTTAATTTTTTTTCTCTCTCTCCTTTTTCTCCTTCTGTCCCTCTCACTATACTCCATGCCCAACCTCTAGGCTTCCCCCCTCCCCCTTTCTTTCTCCCTAGGCCTCCCGTCCATCCCATGATCCTCTCCTATCCCTTTTGCCAATAAACTTTCCAGCTCTTAGCTCCATCCCTCCCCCTCCTGTCTTCTCCTATCATTTCGGATCTCCCCCCCCCCCCCCACTTTCAAATCTCTGACTATCTCTTCTTTCAGTTAGTCCTGACGAAGAGTCTCGGCCCGAAACGTCGACTGTACCTCTTCCTATAGATGCTGCCTGGCCTGCTGTGTTCACCAGCATTTTTTATGTGTGTTGCTTGAAATTCCAGCATCTGCAGATTTCCTCGTGTTTGCATATGACGTATTTGCCTTTATTAGTTGAAGCTCTAAATTCATGAGTCAAGAATTTATGTTGCAGCTTCATAAAACTCTGCGTAGGCCACATCTGGAGCATGACATTCAATTCTGCATACGGGAAAGAAATGGAGGCTTTCAAGAGAGTGAAGGTTTATCAGGATGCTGCCTGGATTAGAGGACACGTGCTATAAGTAGAGGTTGGGCAAACTTTGTTTGTTCACTCTGGTGTGGCAGAGATTTAGAGGAGATCTTATGGAAGTTTATCAAATTATGAGAGGCGTAAATAGCTAGAATCTCTTTCGCACGTGCAAGATGTTTATTACTGGAGAGCATGTATTTAAAATGAGAGGTGGTAAGTTTAAAGGCTATGTGCAGAGGAAGATTGGTTGGTGCCTGAAATGTGCTGCTGGGGCTGGTAGTGGAGGCAAGTGCAATAGAGATGTTTAAAGGGCTCTTAAATAGGCACAGGAAAGTGCAGAGAATGGAGGGATATGGACATTGTATAGACAAAAGGGATTTGTTTATGTAGGTCCTCAAAGCAAATTTGTTAAATCGGTTTATTATTGTCACATAAGCTAAAGTACAATGAAAAACTTGACTTGCATATCGCTCAAGAAGGAAAATTCATTACAAACAATGTATTAACGTAGTACAAGGTCAAATGATAACAGAATATATAATATTGTCAGAGTAAGCACAATGTTGGTGCAAGATCATAACAAGTTAGAGGCCAAGATTGCATTTTATTGTACTACGGAACTATTCAATAGTTTTATAACAGCAAGATAGAAGCTGTACTTGAGGCTGCTGGTATGTGCTTTACAGCTTTTGTATTTGCCCTATGGAAGGTGGGGGAAGAGAGAATGTTTGGGGTGGGTGGAGTCATTGATTATGTTAGCTGCTTTATCAAGTCAGTGAGAGGTGTACAGAGTCCATAGATGGGACACTGGTTTATGAGGTGTGCTGAAATGTGTCCACAATACTTTACTTCCTGAGAAAACTAAAGAAATTTGGCCTTTCCCCTAAAACCCTCACTAATTTTTATAGGTGAACCATAGAAAGCATTCTTCTAGGGTGCATCACAACCTGGTATGGAAGTTGTCCTGTCCAAGACCGAAAGAAGCTGCAGAAGATCTTGAACACGGCGCATCACATCACTCAAACCAATCTTCCGTCCTTGGACTCACTTTACACCACACGCTGTCGGAGCAGTGCTGCCAGGATAATCAAGAACACGACCCACCCAGCCAACACACTTTTCGTCCCTCTTCCCTCCGGGAGAAGGCTCAGGAGCTTGAAGACTCATATGGCCAGATTTGGGAATAGCTTCTTTCCAACTGTGATAAGACTGCTGAACGGATCCTGACCCGGATCTGGGCCGTACCTTCCAAATATCTGGACCTGCCTCTCAGTTTTTTTGCACTACCTCACCTTCCATTTTTCTATTTATGATTTATAATTTAAATTTTTAATATTTACTATCGATTTGTAATCCAAGGAGCGGGAAGCGCAGAATCAAATATCGGTATGATGACTGTATATTCTCGTATCAATTGTTTGGCGACAATAAAGTATAAAGTATATCATGGGTCAAATCTTTGTTCTGTACTGTTCTATGTTCTGAAATATACAACGAGAAATTTACCTAAAATCTAAAGAAATTATCAAAACTTGATCACAACTTTAAAAAGAGGAGTGCATTCTGGAGGCTTGCTGTATATCAGATTGAAAGTCTTGAATTGGGAAGTTAACTATAATTTGACAAAACTTAACACTAACAATAGCTTTCTTCATTTGGAGAAAAACACAAAGCTAAAACATAACAAGATATATTGAGACAATTTTGGAATTTGAGTATGATAAAGGTGATTGTGCAGATAAACTTAGCTTCCAAAGATGTTTATTTAATGCCTATTAAACAGTGATAAGTCTGGACTGATAACACTAAGTGGTATTTTTCTCTCCACCTCTTTGGCAGAGATACAGTCTGACCTAAGAACTTCTTGTATTTCATTGTCATATGGCTCTTTTGGCATTCCCAATCAGGGTGGTGGTGAGGATGGATTCCATATTTTGCCATGGAATGGAGTCAAGGAGACTCATGTCAAAATCAAAGCTGCAATTGAGGAGCTTTTTGGGGTGAGTACAGGGGTTAGTAGCTGTCAAAAACACAATTACTGCACTTGTAACTTGCTGGAAATGTCTCAGAGTTGTTTCCCCATGTATGAATATGTAAATAAATTGCCTTAACTTTGAGACTGAACTGCTAAATGTCCACTCCATTATGCTCACTGTCTACTCAGTTTAACAGTTTGGTCCAGACAACAGGATTCCATGGCTTCATTGGACACTGGGGGAAATTAGGACAAGTTGCTATTTGTGTATCATGTACATGCCCTCCCAAGTTTTTGATAGGGTTCCGTTCCTGAGGACTGTTCATAAAAAAACGGACAGTTTGCAAGTTGGAAATGTGGCCCCTTGCCAATATATTTCAATAAAAACAGAGGCCAACCAAGGGTAACATATAGTTAAACCAGGGTGTTTAACTCAACTCTTTAGAACATCCCACACAGCAAAAGGTGCATGCAAGAGCGAGCAGCTAGCAAATCCATCCCACTGGATATTCACATGCTTGTTTCTATGAGAACCTGTGCATTCATGCTAAATTAGACCTACTCAGGATTGCAAGGCTCATCACAGATCAAGAATCTAAATGGTTCAGTTCAAGGGGGTAAGAGAGGTGAAGGTTAACATCAGAACAGAATGGACTGGCTATCATGAATTCTTGTGATTGTTTAACTGGTATTGGTCATAAATTGCATGTTAGGGCTCAGCAGAGAGCTGGGTAAGCATACGGCTGCTCAAATAAACCCTGACGAGCAATCTAATACCATGAGTAAGGAAACTGCAGTGGAGGCCTGAAGGGCAAATGAGAGAGGAATTAGTTGATAAAAATGAGAACCTTATAGATGAGATGATTAAGAACATCTGGGATTCATTCAAGATCTCACTCCACATGCAAAAGTGTATATGGTGGAATAAATAAAGAATGAACTTATCGACCTCTCCTACCCTGGTCATTCTCTCTTCTCCCCACTCCCATCAGGTGGAAGACACAAAAGTGAGAGAACATTTCCCACCAGACTCAAGGACAACTTCTATCCCACTGTCACTAGGCTCCTGAACTGACCTCTCATTAGCTAAAGATGAACTCTTGATCCATTACTCTACCGAATCATGGTCCATGCACTTTGTTTGCCCTCCTGCACCACACTTTCTCTGTAACCATAACACATTCTGTCTTTCTGTGTTGCACTGCTGTGTGCCAGTTACCTCAGTCTCTGAGGCCAGCTTGCGAGCATCCTTCAGGAGGTTAGATCCACAGAAAGCATCTGGCCAGGATGAAATGACCTGGATCTGTGTTGGCCAGATGCCCTCCATGGATTCACACTCAATATCAGCAAAACCAAAGAGCTGATTATTGGAAGAAGATAGAGGTCTATGAGATGATCCTCATTAGAGGAATGGGATTGGAGTACAGTGAGTAGCTTTAAATTCCTTGGCACCAGTTTATCCATGGATCTGTCCTCGGACCAACACATACCGTAAGCGACATCATGAAGAAGGCACAACAGTGCCTCTAATATCTTAGAAGTTTGTGCATTTGGTATGTATGCCACCAAAAACATTGGCAAACTTTTGTTAACGTGCAGTGAAGAATATCTGGTTTCATCATGGTTTGGTATGGAAACACCAATACTTAGGGATGGAAACTACTATAGAAAGTGGTGGAAGTAGCCCAGTCCACTACAGGCAAAGTTCTCTCCACCACTGATTACAATTAGATAGAGTGCTACTACAAGAAAGTATCATTCATCATTTAAGATCCCCACCCTGTTCTCACTATAATTACAACCAATTGGACAGGAGATATAGAAGCTTTGGTCCTGCATGACCAGGTTCAGAAACAGTTATTACCCTACAACCATCATGCTCCTGAACTTGTGCGGGTAACTTCATTTGCCACTACTCTGAACTGATTCTATGATCTACAACCTACAGAATCACTTTCAAAGCGTCTTTACATCTCATGCTCTCAGTATTATTTTTTGAATTGATTGTCTTCTTTTACACATAGGTGTCTGCCAGTCTTTGTGTACTTTTAGTCTTTCATAAAATTTCATAAAGCCTCCACAAAGTTTGGAATGGAAATAAGTGCCAAGAAAACCAAGCTCATGGCAAATGCCAATGGTGCCATCACAACAGACATCTCAGTCCATGGTCAGAAACTTGAGACAGTGCAGCAGTTCAAATACCTGGGAGCAATCATCAGTGATGAAGGATCAAGAACATAAGTCCTGGCAAGAACTGCACAGACAATGACTCCACTACCCAAACTCAAGACAATATGGAGGGACAGCAACCCCATCATGAAGTACAAGATCAGACTCCTGCGTGCATTGATATTCTCCATCTTCCTGTACACATGTGAGACATGGACCCTCACAGCCGAGCTACAGAGGAAGATATGGGCATTGGAAACAAGATGCTATCGCAACATCTTGGACCACATCACAAACAAGCAGGTCCACAAGACCATCCATCACCACATTGGCTCCCATGAAGACCTTCTCACAATGGTGAAGAAAAGAAAGCTGAGATGGTATGGCCATGTAACAAGATCCAGTGGCCTTGAAAAGACTGTTCTGCAAGGAACTGTGGAGGGGAAAAGCAGAAGTGGACAGAGGAAAAGATGGACGGACAACATTACTGAATGGACAGGGAAAACATTTGCAGTGACCCAACCACAACAGATGGAACAGACTGGTGCAAAGCTTGTCATGACGGCGCCCCGATGACTCCACCAGGAGATAAGGGCACAAGGAAGGAAGGAAATCTTTCATGAAATTCTTTTGTATTTCTTTTATCCCTGTAGATGGACTTTGATAAATTTGCTTTGAACTTTGATCTTTTTGTACAGTACTGTACAAAAGTCTTAGGCACATATATGTAATTAGTGCTACACCTGTCCCTACACCTCCTCTCTTGCCACCATTCAGAGCCCCAAACAGTCCTTCCAAGTGAGGCAACACTTCACTTGTGAGTCTGTTAGGGTCATCTATTGCATCAGGTGCTCCTGGTGCGGCCTCCTCTACATCAGTGAAACCCGACGCAGATTGGGGGACTACTTCGTTTTAGCACCTCCGCTCCGTCCGCCAAAACAGACAGGATCTCCCAGTAGCCACCCACTTCAACTCTGCTTCCCACTCCCATTCAGATATGTCTATACATGGCCTCCTCTACTGCCATGATGAGGCTAAACTCAGGTTGGAGGAGCAACACCTCATATACCATCGTCTCCAGCCCCTTGGTATGAACATAGAATTCTCCAACTTCCAGTAATTCCCTCCCCCTCCCTTTCCCATCCCTATGTCACTCTACCCCCTCCCCCAGCTGCCTATCACCTCCCTCATGGTTTCACCACCTTCTACTACCCATTGTGTTTTCCCCTATTCGTTCTTCACCTTTCCTGCCTATCACCTCCCTGCCTCCCCTCCCTCACCCCTTTATCTTTCCCCTTACTGATTTTTCACCTGGATCCTACCAGCCTTCTCCTTCTCACCCTCCCCCCACCTTCTTTATAGGGCCTCTGCCCCTTCCCTCTTCAGTCCTGACGAAGGGTTCCGGTCCAAAACGTCGACTGATCATTTCCACGGATGCTGCCCGACCTGCTGAGTTCCTCCAGCGTGTTGTGAGTGTTGCTTTGACCCCAGCATCTGCAGATTATTTTGTGTTTATGTAATTAGTGTGCCTCAGACTTTTGCACAGTACTACATTAATTTGATGTATTGCACTACACTGCTGTGAGAGAAGACGAATTTCGTGACATGTGAATGATATTTATCACCAGATTAATAAACTCACTATCCGCTCCATGTTGACAAGTACAATACAGTATTTGCCAATCCACCCATCTATGTTTTCATCCAGAATTGGCCGCTGGATGAATTTCACAAGGGGTTTAAAAGTTGGATTGGGGTTTGGTTGCTGAGTTTCGCTTAACCACTTACACTAAACTCTATTCCGTTCTGTATCAAGGATAACTATAAAAGTTTCACTTTGAGTTAGTTCATCCAGCATTTTGTGCGAGGCGTCTGCTTTTGGATGGCCAATAACGTGTAGGTTGGACGAAAGCAAATTGCAGCTGCTGGATAGGTTCGGAAGCACTATGGAAAGGGGAGTGTAAGCATAACATATCCAATCGAGTCTTTAATGTAGCAATTGTAGTTATACCTTCCTGCGACTGACGCTTCAGTGTCGCTATTCTAATGAGAGCCTTCTTGGTAGAAGTTTCCGAGAATTTTTAAGGCATCAGACTTGAGGGGTTTGGGGAGTCTGGTTTCTCTCTCTACACACGCACACACAAATCTCAGGACCCAGCAGCATGCAGCGGTATATACTGCTTTTGTATTGTGCTAGATTCTTCGCAGCAGCCGCGTTGATCTTCTACTTCGCAACTTCGTGCACCAATTACTGGCTTCACGCTGTAACATGTCAGACCGTGAACGACACGCTGGAAGATGAAAACCTCCCGGTTGGTGAGGTAAAATCAGGGGATGTGGGGCGGTGTGGGACAAGGGGTGGTTCTGCCACTTTATCACTGGGCGAATATCCCCGCGGTCCGTCGAGTATGATGTGAAGTTTGTGCTGAATCTTTCAATAAGTTATTTAATCTTGCTGCTTTAAAATGTTTAAAAGATTTAAATCTCCGAGCCAGGTAGGTGTGCGTGTGTGCGTGTGTGTGTGTGTGTGTGTGTGTCTTGTATCGCTGCTGTATGAATTTCACAAGGGGTTTAAAAATTTGGGGTTTGATTGCTGAGTTTCGCTTAACCACGTCCATTAAACTCTATTCCGTCAAGTTTCAAGGACAAACATAAATGTTTCACTTTGAGTTTGTTCACTAAATGGGGGAGGTGGGGGTTGCGGCGTTACAATCGGCGGAGGGAAGACAACATCTGATCAGTAAGAGGCATTTGAAAGGCACAGGGAAAGAATTCGGAGTCTCCTTGCCCCTGTAGGAGTAAGAGGCATTGAGAACCGCGGTGAACGAAGGATATTGAAGATAGTGAGGCAAAAAGAGAAAGGCAAGCCTATGTCAACTATTGGAAATTGGTTTTGAATCAGTCACATGAAGATTAAAAGGAATGTAAAGAAGAACGTAATTAATAAATTGAGTGGGCAGAGACATGAAATGATTGTGTCAAGTATGATTAAGGAGAAATTTCTTAATCCCCTTTTAGCAAACTTTTATAAGTGTATAAGAAGTAAAGGGAAATTCGGGAAGTAATAGGTTCCCTTGAGGAGCAAATAAGTAACCTGTGCATGGAGGTAGTCAATGAATTCTTCTCATCAGTGTTCACCAAGAAGAAAGGGGCCGAGATTGGAGGGTTAGGGGGTTAGGTACAGTGATATTCTGGAGATGCTCTTTATCAGGAAGGGTGAAATGTGATTAGAGGGCGTAATGGTGGATAATCCCCAGAGCCTGGTGGGATCTAGCCCAAGATGCTAAAAGGTAAAGGGAAATGAGGGGTGGGGGGTGGAAATTGCTGTGGCTCTGACAAAGTTTTTATGTCTTTGTTAGCCAGGGTGTGGTTCCAGGCAAATTGAGGATAGCTAATGTTATGCCCATGAACAAAAGCGGCAGTAAGGATAAATTTGGAAACTACTGCTATGAGTCTTAGATCAGCATCGGGAAGATTTTGGAGATTATTCTAAGGGACGGGATTTATACACACAGATTCTTCAGATGCTGGAATCCAGAGCAACACACACAAAATATTGAAGGAACTCAGCAAGCCAGGCAGCATCTATGGAAATAATAAGCCGTCGATATTTTGTGCCAAGACCCTTCATGTCGTGGAAATACTAAGAACACCAGAGCAACTTCGAGTTTCATTTTAAGAATTTATTAACATGATATCATGGAGAGTCTGCAGCAGTTTCCACCACCACCAGAACTCTGATTTTTTGGTAATGCAGAGCTCCTATTTATAGAGCAAGACAAACAACTTCACATAACTTGGTTTAGCATCCCACATCAGTACATGATCAATTGTTTAAAAGACATGTCAATTATCTCTCAGTGTGAAATCTAACAGTGTTCCCTGTTACCAGGATTCATGATTTATCTCTGAGCATGACTCTAACAGTCTTCTCGGATGCATCCACCCTCCTGGTTCCAGGAGCTTAGCATCTTGTTTATTTGAATTCTTGTCACTGCACTTATCATACAAGGTTATTCTTGACTCGCATCAGCAGTCTTAAGTCCAGCTGCTCCAGAGTGGTCAAGTATCCCATCATACACGAGTTTTAACCAGTTCTACCATGATCAAGGTTGGGAAGGAAGGGATAAGATGCTAGAGGAAAAAGATGGGCAGAGAAGAAGGAGCAAAACACACAAAATGCTGGAAGAACACAGCAGGCGAGGTAGCATCTATGGAAAAAAGTACAGGTGACATTTCGGCCTGAACAGAGATTTAAGTATTTCTTTAGTCAGAAGACAGTGAATCCGTGGTTTCGTTGCCACAGATGCAATCTGTGCATCTGTGGGGGGGGGGGGGGGGGGGGCGCGGCAAGTCATTGCGTACTATATAAAAAGAGTAGGTGAAATTTTTCTGTGCATCTGCTGCTTTCAATGGAATGTACTTTGAGAGCATTAGAGATTGTTAAAAAAAATGTTGTTTAAATGCGATTCGTTTCCCTACAGTTGCTAGGGGGAGCTGAAAGTCAATAAGTGACAATTGAAACAAGAGAAACTGAAAATGTTGGAATCTGGAAAGAGAGAGGACTGTTAGACTTGTGCTCAGAGATAAATTATGAGTCCTGATAACAAGGGAACAAAGAGAACTCTTAGACCCGCATAGAGAGATAATTGACTTGTCTTAAACGATTGATCATAGAAATATAGAAACACAGAAAACCTACAGCATAATACAGGCCCCTCAGTCCACAAAGTTGTGCTGAACATGTCCCTACCTTAAAAATTACTAGACTTCCCCATAGCCCTCTATTTTTCTAAGCTTCATGTACCAATCTAAAAGTCTCTTAAAAGACCCTATAGTATCCACCTCCACCACCGTTGCCGGCAGCCCATTCCACACACTCACCAATCTCTGAGTAAAAAACTTACCCCGACATCTCCTCTGTACCTACTCCCCAGCACCTTAAACCTGTGCCCTCATGTGGCAGGCATTTCAGCCCTGGGAAAAAAGCCTCTGACTCTCCACACGATCAATACCTCTCATCTTATACACCTCTATCAGGTCACCTCTCATCCTCCGTCAATCCAAGGAGAAAAGGCCGAGTTCACTTCATCTGTTTTCATAGGGCATGCTCCCCAATCCAGGCACATCTTTGTAAATCTCCTTTGCACCCTTTCTATGGCTTCCACATCCTTCCTGTAGTGAGCTGACTAGAACTCAGCACAGTACTCCAAGTGGGGTGTGACCTATATAGCTGCAACATTACCTCTCCGCTCTGAAATTCAATTCCACCATTAATGAAGGCCAATACACCATATGCCTTCTTAACCACAGTCAACCTGAGCAGCTGCTTTGAGTGTCCTATGGACTCGGACCCCAAGATCCCTCTGATCCTCCACACTGCCAAGAGTCTTACCATTAATACTATATCCTGCCTTCATATTTGACCAACCAAAATGAACCACTTCACACTTATCTGGGTTGAACTCCATCTGCCACTTCTCAGCCCACTTTTGCATCCTATCAATGTCCCGCTGTAACCTTTGACAGCCCTCCACACTATCCACAACACCTTTGTGTCATCAGCAAACTTACTAACCCCTCCCTTCACTTCCTCATCCAGGTCATTTATAAAAATCACGAAGAGTAAGGGTCCAAGAAAAGATCCCTGAGGCACACCACTGGTGACCGACCTCCATGCAAAATATGACCTGTCTACAACCACCCATTGCCTTTTGTGGGCAAGCCAGTTCTGGATCTACAAAGCAATGTCCCCTTGGATCCCATGCCTGCTTACTTTCTCAATAAGCCTTGCCTGGGGTACTTTATCAAATGCCTTGCTGAAATCCATATACACTGCATCTACTACTCTTCCTTCATCAATGTGTTTAGTCACATCCTCAAAAATTCAATCAGACTCGTAAGGCACGAGCTGCCCTTGACAACGCCATGCTGACTATTTCTAATCATATTAATCAAATGTTCATAAATCCCGCCTCTCAGGATCTTCTCCATCAACTTACCAACCACTGAAGTAAGACTCACTAGTCTATAATTTTCTGGGTTATCTCTACTCCCTTTCTCGAATGAAGTAACAACATCCGCAACCCTCTAATCCTCCAGAACCTCTCCTGTCCCCATTGATGATTCAAAGATCATCGTCAGAGGCTCAGCAATCTCCTCCCTCACCTCCCACAATAGCTTGGGGTACATCTCAACTGGTCCCAGCGAGTTATCCAACTTGATGCTTTCCAAAACCTCCAGCACATCCTCTTTCTTAATATCTACATGCTCAAGCTTTTCAGTCTGCTGCAAGTGAGCACTACAATCACCAATAACCTTTTCCATAGTGAATACTGAAGTAAAGTATTCATTAAGTACCCCTGCTATTTCCTCCGGTTCCATACACACTTTCCCACTGTCACACTTGATAGGTCCTATTTTTTCATATCTTATCCTCTTGCTCTTCACATACTTGTAGAATGCCTTAGGGTTTTCCTTAATCCTGCCTGCCAAGACCTTCTCATGGCCCCTTCTGGCTCTCCTAGTTTCCTTTTTAAGCTCCTTACTGTTAGCCTTATAATCTTTTAGATCCCTAACATTACCTAACTCTCTGAACTTTTTGTAAGCTTTTCTTTTCTTCTTGGCTAGATTTATTACAGCCTGCCTGTTCCTATCTCTCTCCAATGCAATTGTAAGGGAGATAGAATTATGATCTCTATCTCCAAAATGCTCTCCCACTGTGAGATCTGACACCTGACCAGATTCATTTCTCAATACCAAATCAAGTACAGTCTCTCCTCTTGTAGGCTTATCTACATATTGTGTCAAGAAACCTTCCTGAACACACCTAACAAACTCCACCCCATCTGAACTCCTTGCTCTAGGGAGATGACAATCGATATTTGGGAAATTAAAATCTCCCATAACGACAACTCTGTTATTATTAAACCTTTCCAAGATCTGTTTCCCTATCTGCTCCTCGATATCCCTGTTACTATTGAGCGGCCTATAAGAACACCCAGTAAAGTTATTGGCCCCTTCCTGTTCCTAACCTCCACCCACAGAGACTCCGTAGACAATCTCTCCATGACGTCCACCTTTTCGGCAGCCGTGACACTATCTCTGATCAACAGTGCCACACTCCCACCTCTTTTGCCTCCCTCCCTGCCCTTTCTGAAACATCTAAAACTCAGCACTTGAAGTAATGCTCCCTGTCCCTGAGCTATCCAAGTCTCTGTTACGGCTACCACATCCTATCTCCAAGTACTGAACCACACTCTAAGCTCATCTGCTTTGTTCACAATACTCCTTGTGTTAACATAGACACATCTGAAACCGTTGGTCTGAGCGCATCCCTTCTCTATCACCTGCCTATCCTCCCTCACACACTGTCTCCAAGCTTTCTCTATTTGTGAGCCAACCGCCTCTTCCCCAGTCTCTTCAGCTTGGTTCCCACTCCCCCAACAATTCTAGTTTAAATTCTCCCCAGTAGCCTTAGCAAACCTCCCTGCCAGGATATTGATCCTCCTGGGATTCAGGTGCAACCCGTCCTTTTTTTATAGGTCACACCTGCCACAAAAGAGGTCCCAATGATGCAGAAATCTGAATCCCTGCTCCCCTGCTCCAATCCCTCAGCCACGCGTTTATCCTCCACCTCATTCTATTCCTATACTCACTGTCATGTGGCACAGGCAGTAATCCTGAGATGACTACCTTTGCGGTCCTGCTTCTCAAATTCCTTCCTAACTCCCTGTAGTCTTTTTTCAGGACCTCTTCCCTTTTTCTACCTATGTCATTGGTACCAATATGTACCATGACCTCTGGCTGTTCTCCCTCCCACTGCAGGATATCGTGGATGCGATCTGAAACATCCCAGACCCTGGCACCTGGGAGGCAAACTACCATCTGAGTTTCTTTCTTGCGTCCACAGAATCGCCTGTCTGACCCCCTAACTATAGAATCCCCTATCATTTCTGCCTTCCTCTTCCTTTCTCTACCTTTCTGAGCACAGGGCTGGTCTCTGTGCCAGAGGCACGCCACTGTTGCTGACCCCAGGTAGGCTGTCTCCCCCCAACAGTATTCAAACAGGAGTAGTTATTGTCAAAGGGTACAGCCATAGCGGTGCTCTTTAGTACCCGACTCTTCCCTTCCCCTCTCCTGACTGTGACCCACTTGTCTGTCTCCTGTGGCCCCGGTGTGACCACCTGCCTATAATTCCTTTCTATCACCTCCTCGCTCTCCCTAACCACACGAAGGTCATCGAGCTGCACCTCCAGTTCCCTAATGCGGTCCCTTAGTTGCTGCAGCTCGACACAACAGGTGCAGATATGGCTGTCCAGGAGGCTGGGAGACTTCAGGACCTCCCACATCTGACACCGAGCACAGAAAACTGACCCCACACACGTACTTCCTCCTTTCTGCAATTAACACAGGTAGACCTACCTCGCCTTGTTACCACCTAAGCCCGTTGAGCCAAAGCCCTATCACTGTGCTACCTCTCACTCCACTGCCCGCTGGATATGGTGGTCTTCTTTTTAAACTTTTCCTGCTCTACTAGCTGACGTCACGCACCTGCGCAGTCTTGCCTCTCTTTTACCCCGAGTAGTAAAAGTACCTTTGCTCCAGAAATCCTTAGCCATTCACCCGCAGCCTTCTTGCTCCGAATCATGTACTGGCTGTGGGATACTAAGCAAAGATATGTGAAGTTATTCGTCTTGCTGTATAAATATGAACTCTGTTTAATCTAAAAATCAGAACGCTGATGGTGGTGGAGACTGCTGCAGACTCTCCATGATATCATATTAATAAACACTTAAAATGTCAATTATTTGATGTAAATCCTAGGGGGAAATGGGGATTTGAAGGCACTACGATTTCAATATTTATCATAGTAGGTTCAAAACTCATGCTCTCCATAGCCATGTAGAATCAGAGTATAGAAATATCATCCGCACAACATTTGTACTATTCTGTGTGACGAGAATACACATAAATTAAGATGTTTGCTGGCCTGGGCTAGCACCAGTGGCATCAGCAGTTGGTCTGCCACCTGTCCTCAGGGGAGGGAGAGATAAGGAACACAATGAAGCAGCATTTGGAGATGTTAATGAAGGAGCCATCAGTCTGGGTATTGTCAAGATTGGCTCCCCCTTTGAACCCTGAACTGTTTGAAGTGATGGACAGGCGATCTGGAGATGTGTAATGAAGGGACGGGAGAGAGAGCTGTCTAGAGCGGCTCCCCCTTTGAACCCTGAACTGTTTGAAGTGATGGACAGGCGATACCCCAGCAGGGGGATAAAAAGGGACAGGTTCGCTAAGGCAGGACGCGACACCCCGAGGTAACGAGACCCTGGAAGCGGTGCGCCTCCCACAAGTCGGTGGGAAGCTCTTGGACGGCTGATCGCGGGATCAGCCCTAGACGCACAGGGTGGAAAGGTACGATCAGCAGGAACCCGGTGTCTGTCCGCCCTTGCCTGGGGTGCCAGGTTCACTGCAGAGGATCGACCGCATCTGGAGGAGGGGTCACAGTCGGTGACTTCAGGTGACATCACAAAGGACCCGCCCGAAAGCTGCTTGTGAGCAATATCGCAGGTCTGTGTGTGGAAGCCGTTTTGACTGATCATTCGTTCTTGTTCTGTCTCCTTCCTCCCACATTGTCCATCGCCATGGCAACGATTACTGCGAACTGAACTAAATTGAACTGGACTTTGTGTCACTTTGAAATTGGTCATTTATCTCTAGACAACAATAGAGCTTGATTGATCCTGTTATCTTAATTCTGTGCACATGTGTGTTTATCATTGCTGAACTGTTGTATTTATTATCCTTTCGATTACTGTGTTGCTTGTTTCTTTAATAAAACTTTCTTAGTTCTAGTAATCCAGACTCCAACTGAGTGATCCATTTCTGCTGGTTTGGCAACCCAGTTACGGGGTACGTAACATCTGGCATGGAGAGATATTGCTAGTCCTTCATTTAGTACTTACTGTAGATGGTCCAGTGAATGTTCAGATGTTGGCACAATACAGCACAGGTGCTAACTAATCATGCACTTTAGAAAAAGCCTTGCATACTTTCACTAGGGAAGCCTTTGGCTGCAGAAGTGGATGAGTTGTTAAGGGCTCATGAGCAGTGGGACAACGTGGGATCAGTGGCTTTGGACTGGAGATGACCAGTTGATAACTGTGCTGGAGTTTGAACTGTGCCCAGTCAGTGAATGACAGCGCAACTAGAGGCGACTTCACACAGGTCTTGATTGAAGATTAAATGAGCAGGGCTTTGCAGCAGTTTTTGAAGTTTGAATTGCACCCAATCAGTGAAGAGGTGACTTCACACATGTCCGCAATTAAAGATTAAAAAAGCAGCACTTCATGGCAGTTTTCAGAGATGAATTGCGCCTAATCAGTGAACAGGGGTCATCATCAAGGGTGAATAAAAATAAGGCAGGGGCAAGCAGAGTGGCCATTGTGTGAGTGGGCCATTGTTAGAGAAGGGAAATATTGGCTTTGACTCATCAGGCCTAGGGGAGATGTGGCATGGGCGAGGTAATTATCTGGTAAGTTTCTTCTTTTTCTTCTTTATTCCTCATTCCTCATCTGTTAAGGCATAGCTATGTAGTGAAAATGGCTCTGGGGCTGTGTTGTGTTCTTTGTGTGATATGTAGGAATTCTGGGAGACCCCTAGACTCCCGGATGACCAGATCTGCACCAGCTGCACCGAGCTGCAGCTCCTCAGACAATACGTTAAGGAATTGGAGCTGCAGTTCGACGACCTTCAGCTCATACCGGAGACTGAGAAACTACAGGGAGATAGTCATTCCTAGGTTGCAAGAGGCAGATAACTGGGTGACTCGCAAGAGAAGAAAGGGAAGTGGGCAGCCAGCACAGAGTACACCTGTGACCATTCCCATCAATAATAAGTATACCATTTTGGATACTAATGAGGGGAATGACCGTCCGGGGGTGGGGAGGGGGGGGTGCTGCAATGACTGGGTTTCCAGCATTGAGTCTGATGCTGTGGCTCAGAAAAGAAGAGAGGTGAAGGGGACTGCAGTAGTTATAGGAGGTTCCATAGTTAGAGGAATAGAGATGAAATTCTGTGGGCACGATAGAGACACCCAGATGGTATGTTGCCTCCCAGGTGTCTGTGTCAGGGATGTCTAGGATCATGTCCAAAGCAGTCTGAAAGGGGAGAGTGAGCAGCCAGATGTCTTGGTACATATTGGCACCAAATATATAGTTTGGAAAGGTGTGGAGGTCCTGAAGAGAGATTTTAGGGAGCTAAGTAGAAAGCTGAAAAGTAGAACCTCCAGGTTAGTAATCTCTGGATTTCTGCCTGTGCTATGTGCCAGCAAGGGTAAGAATAGGAGCATTTGGCAGACAAATGTGTGGCTGAGGAACTAGTGCAGGGGGTAGGTTTTCAGATTCTGGAGCACTGGGATTTCTTCTGGGCAAAGTATGAACTATACAAAAGAGATGGATTACAACTGAACATGGGGAGACCATTATCCTTGTGGGCAAGTTTGCCAGAGCAGATCAGGAGGGTTTAAACTAATTTGGCATGGGGATGGGAACCAGAGTGATAGTACTGAGGATGGGGCAGTTGGTTGCACCTGAACCCGAGGGGGACCAATATTCTCATGGGCAGGTTTGTTAGAGCTGTTGGGGAAGGTTTAAACTAAATTAGCAGGGGTTGGGAACCGGAGTGAAGGGATTCAGAATAGGATGGATGGTAAAAAGGTAAAGATAGCATGCAGTCAGATTGTCAGGAAGGAAAGGCAGGTGCTGGGACTTAGTTGCAGCCAACAGGCTGAGTATCAAATCATTAGGGATGCAAAATCAGAAAGGATAGCAGATATGGTGCTCCAGGTGTCGTATCTAAATGAGCGAAGTACAAGAAAAAAGATGGATGATCTTGTAATATTACAGATTGCCAGGTATGATGTTGTGGCCATCACTGAATCGTGGCCGAAGGATGGCTGTAGCTGGGAGCTGAATGTCCAAGGTTACACCTTATATCAGAGGGATAGGAAGGTAGGCAGAGGGGATAGTGTGGGCTCTACTGGTAAAAACTGGCATAAAATCAGTAGAAAGATGTGACATAGGATCAGAAGATGTTGAATCCTTGTGGGTTGAGTTAAGAAACTGCAAGGGTAAGAGGATGTTGATGGCATTATAGACAATAGACAATAGATGCAGGAGTAGGCCATTCGGCCCTTCGAGCCAGCACTGCCATTCACTATGATCATGGCTGATCATCCACAATCAGTATCCAGTTCCTGCCTTATCCCGATAACCTTTGATTCCACTACCTTTAAGAGCTCTATCAGTCTCTTTCTCGAAAGCATCCAGAGACTTGGCCTCCACAGCCTTCTGGGGCAGAGCATTCCATATATCCACCACTCTCTGGGTTAAAAGGTTTTTCCTCAATTCCATTCTAAATGGCCTACCCCTTATTCTTAAACTGTGGCCTCTGGTTCTGGACTCAGCGGGAACATGCTTTCTGCCTCCAGCGTGTCCAATCCCTTAATAATCTTATATGTTTCAATAAGATCCCCTCTAAGCCTTCTAAGTTCCAGAATATATAAGCCTAGTCGCTCCAATCTTTCGACATATGACAGTCCTGCCATCCCGGGAATTAACCTTGTGAACCTACGCTGCACTCCCTCAGTAGCAAGAATGTCCTTCCTCAAATTTGGAGACCAAAACTGCACACAGTACTCCAGGTGTGGTCTCACCAGGGCCCTGTACAGCTGCAGATGGACCTCTTTGCTCTTATACTCAATTCCCTTTGTTATGAAGGCCAGCATGCTATTAGCTTTCTTCACTGCCTGCTGTACTTGCATGCTTGCTTTTTTACGTACCCTGCAACTGGGTTGTCAGACTAGCAGAAATGGACCACTCGTTGGAGTCTGTGATTACTAGGAACTAATAAAGTTTTATTAACAAAAATAAGTAATACAGTACACTAACCGTAAGGATATAAATGTAACAGGTTAGCAATGATAGTATAGACATATACACAGAAATAGGGCAATAGGAATCAACCAAGCTCTATTGCAGTCTAGGGGTAAAATAACCAGTCTTAAGGTGAAGCAGAGTTCAGTTCAGTCTAGTGTAGTTCGAAGTAATTGCTGTTGTTGTACTGTTGGGGGGAGAGAGAGAGAGAGAGAGAGAGAGAGAGAGAGAGAGAGAGAGTGAGAGAGTGAGAGATACAGTTGGTTTTAGGCAAACCTTTCGATGCCCTCTGATCCCGCTGTGGTCACCGACTGTGACCCCTCCGTTCCAGATGCGATTGTTCTTCCGTGGTGAACCCGGCACCCAGGCAAGGGCGGACACATACCAGGTTCCTACCGATCGTACCTTTACACCCTGTGAGCCTCTGACCGATTCCCGCGAATCGGTCCTCCAAACTCCCACCAACTTGTGGGGCACGATGCTCTTTCCAGGGTCTCGTGGCGTGTGTCCCGTGCCTTAGCAAACCCTCTATTTTTATCCCCCTGATGGGGTATCACCTGTCCATCAAACTTCACACTTTCTATTGTCTCAGCCGGATTTGTTACTGACCAGTTCAAGTTCAAAGCAAACTGTCTGTGGCAGACGCCACATACTGAATTATGTGTCTGTCTCTCGTTAATCTCTCTCTTCTCTCTTATTAGCATTTTGAATGGTTCTCCGTTGTCTCTTGTTATCTCTCTCATTAGCATCATCCGTTCCGCAGCTCTGCTTGGCTTCACACATGACACCCCCACCCATAAAAGAGTTTTTACCGGGGGTAAAAATTACGGGCATAAATACACATTATAAAATACACACTAATATACAGGTAGTCATCAGCTATTCGGGTAATACAGAGAAATTTAAATTTTAACACCTGGACAGACAATCAGCAATCACATTGTCGGTTCCTTTTACATGTTTTATCTTTATATCAAATTCCTGTAATACCAGGCTCCAACTTAACAAGCGTTTGTTTTTATCCTTCATTGTGGTCAAAAACACTAATGGATTGTGATCAGTGTAAACTATGAGTGGTTTCCGTGCCGGACAAATATAAACCTCAAAATGTTGTAATGCCAGAATGATTGCGAGTAATTCCTTTTCCACAATGGAATAATTTCTCCGATGGACATTAAACTTCTTAGAAAAATATGCCACTGGGTGTTCAATTCCCTCCTTGTCTGTCTGCAACAGCACCGCCCCTGCCACTTCGTCGCTAGCATCTGTTGCTAGGGAGAAGGGTTTTGAAAAGTCAGGCGCATTCAATACAGAGTGGTGACACAGAATCGCCTTCAGACTCTCGAAGGCTTGTTGACAAAGGTCGTTCCACACAAACTTCTCATTCTTCGGCAAGAGCTTAGTAAGAGGGAGGGTAATATCCGCAAAGTTTTTGCAAAACTTCCGATAGTACCCCACCATCCCCAAAAACCTTCTCAGGGCCCTCTTGTCCGTCGGGATGGGAAGTTCAGAGATAGCCTGCACCTTAGCCTGCATCGGTGCCAGCTGCCCCTGTCCTAACACATAGCCCAGATATGTGACCTTAGCGTGGCCGAACTCACTTTTCGCGAGGTTCACTGTCAGCTTGGCTTCAGACAGCCGTTTAAACAGTTCCTCTACTGCCACAATGTGCTCCTCCCACGTGTCACTCCAAACCACTAAATCGTTAATATACGCTTCTGCATTCTTTAATCCTTTTATCACTGAATTAATCAACCTTTGGAAGGTCCCTGGGGCATTCTTCATGCCAAAAGGTAAAACATTATACTTGTATAACCCGGATGGAGTGACAAATATTGAGATTTCTCTAGCCCGGTCGGTTAAAGGAACACACCAGTACCCTTTCAGCAAATCGATCTTTGTGATGTACTTAGCCCTCCCCACTTTATCGATGAAATCGTCTACCCTGGGATGGGGTAAGCATCAGTTTTTGTAATGGCGTTCACCTTTCTGTAATCTGTACAGAATCATATGCTCCTGTCGGGTTTCGGGACAACCACACAGGGAGAGGCCCATTCTGATTTGGAAGGCCTAATAATACCTGTGGCTAGCATGTGTTCAATTTCTTTCTCCACTAGCTTGCCCTTCTCCAAGTTCATCCTATAGGGGTGTTGCTTAATAGGCTGATCTGATGTGACAACAACATCACGTACCGTCCCCTTGCATCGCCTGGGGACATCCAGACATACATCTGCATGCCGGTTAATTAGCTTTATCAGCGGCTCGCTCTGTTCGGGGGTTAAGTGAGAGACCTTATCAGCAAAGTTGGCGAAAACAATAGAGTTCTCCAATCTGGTCGGAACCATATTTATCGTTTCAAGATGGGTTTTCCCCTTATGATTTGGCACCCCAGCCTCATTTATTTTTGTGATAACACTGACTAGATCTGCTTTCTCATCGTGGTAAGCTTTTAACATATTAATATGCACTAATTGTGCCGGCTTACGCCTGTCCGGCGTTTCAGTAACATAATTCAAAGAGTCTATCTTTTTAATCACTTTGTATGGACCGTGGAATCTTGCCTGGAGGGGCTTGGTTACCACTGGAAACAGAACTAAGACCCTATCGCCCACTTGAAACACTTGTTCGCGGGCTCGTGTATCATACCACTGTTTCATTTTTGTTTGGGAGTTTCGTAGATTTTCTTTGGCAAGGTCACAGATCCTTTTAAGCCTCTCATGAAATTTTAAAACATAATCAATCACATTGACTTGTACTGTCGGGCTGGACCATTGCTCTTTCAGTAAGGTCAGAGGTCCTCTGGGCCTATGACCGAAGACAAACTCGAATGGGCTGAACCCCAATGACTGCTGAACCGTGTCCCTTACGGCAAATAACAAGCGAGGCAAGGCATCATCTCAGTCTCTAGCATTCCCTTGACAATAAGTTTTAATCATGGCCTTTAACGTTGCGTGGAATCTTTCCAATGCCCCTTGAGACTCCGGGTGGTACGCGGAGGCCAAAATCTGCTTTGCTCCTATCTCATCCAACATCCAACGGAATGTGTGAGATGTGAAGACACTCCCCTGATCTGACTGGATTTCCCCGGGCAGCCCCACCGTAGTGAAAAATTTCACAAGTGCCTTTACCACTGCGGGAGCCTTGACGCTTGCCAGGGGCACCGCCTCCGGAAACCTGGTGGCGGCACACATCATAGTCATCACATACTCTCGCCCACTCGCAGTTCTGGGCAGGGGACCGACAAAATCCACAATTATTCGGGAGAAAGGTTCCCCGAAAGCGGGTATCGGTCGAAGGGGTGGTTTAGGCAGGACCTGGTTCGGCTTTCCTACCACCAGACAGGTGTGACACCGTCTACAATACTCAATAATATCCTTCCTCATGTTCGGCCAGTAAAACTCTTTTATAATTCTATCGACTATTTTCCTCACCCCAAAATGTCCACCGAGTGGTATCTTGTGGGCCAGGTTAAAAATCTTGTCCCTATAGATTTTCGGCACAACGACCTGGTGTACCACCCCCGATTCCTCATCTGCGGGCACGGTACTTGGTCTCCACTTCCTCATCAGTACTCCCTCCTTCACATGATAGCCCACTGGTTCCCTTTCTATTTCTGCTTCAGAGAGAGCTGTCTCCGTCAAACCCATCAGCTCCTCGTCTCATTCCTGTGTCTGTATAAATTCCTCCCTCGCTAATGATAAATCTACCTCAACTCCCTTACTTCCTTCTGCTAAACTATGCTCCTTCTTCTCACTTTCTAACCCCTCCTGGTATAAGGCTGGTAAAAACATCTCAGCTAAATCCACATTCGCTTCGGCAGCCTTTCTCGACATGCGTCGAGTTACTGCGCAAGCGGGATAAATCTGTAAATCCATGGGCGGGTCCTCAGTCCTGGCAGGCTTGCTCGTCAGCTTTACTGCTGGGTACACATTTCCACCTGCAAGGTCCTTACCGCGTCTTCCATCGGTAATTCAGACCTCACACCTATCGTGACTGGTCCGGAGACCAAGTCACTTTTCAGGTATATCTGATGCAAAGGTACTGCTTCAGTCCCTTTCCCAATGCCTTTTATCACACTGACCTCCACAGTCTCGGTCTCTGCACTAAATTTTAACACCCTCCTTAAGATCAATGATTGACAAGCCCCAGTGTCTCTCCAGATCTGTACTGGAACTGGGTTTGACCCCTCCTTCTCTGACACCAATCCGGCTGAAGTAAACTTCTTGCGCCCTTCCTGAACTCTGTCAGACCTCTTCTCCCCTAGCGGTTTGTTTGCCAGCTCAATACAGCCAGTCGGAGTCGTCGTTTTTCCTTTCCCCGTCTCCTCCTTTGGGGCAAAGCACCTGGACGCAACGTGACAGGCTTTCCCACAATTATAACATACAAAACCAGTAGACTTCCTACCAAACTGCTTCCCGTCTTCCTTATCCTTCTCAGCAGTCCCCGGCTTACTTTCTGGCTTTGCCGGCGGACTTTCTCTGCCCTCTCGACTACCCTTCTGGTAGCTCTCACTCGGGGTAAATTTTGCTTTGTGTGTTAACGCGTACTCATCCGCTAACTTAGGAGTTGCGGCTAAGTTTTCTGCCTTTTTCTCATCTAGATAGGGCCTCATACCTTCAGGGACACAACCTTTAAATTGCTCAATCAGTATTAGCTGTAGCAGTTTGTCATAATCCCCAGTGACCCCTTTCGAGGCGCACCAACGCTCACAATACATCTGCATCTCACGGGCAAACTCTAAATACGTGCAGCCCTACTGCTTCCTCACATTCTGGAACCTTTGCCGGTATGCCTCCGGGACCAACTCATAAATCCTGAATATAGCCTGTTTTACCACATCATACCTCTGGGCATCTTCTGCTGACAACGGTGAGTAAGCTTCCTGAGCCTTCCCCTTAAGCATACTCTGGAGTAAAACAGCCCACTTATCCCTTGGCCAGTCCTGACTTGCAGTGATCTTTCAAAAATCATTCGACTTTGGCATGGTACCAGAGTACTGGAAAATTGCAGATGTCACTCTACTGTTTAAGAAGGGAGGAAGGAAGCAGAAAGGAAATTATAGACCAGTTAACCCGACCTCAGTGGTTGGGAAAATGTTAGAGTCAGTTGTTAAGGATGAGGTGATGGAGTACTTGGTGACACAGGATAAGATAGTACAAAGTCAGCATGGTTTCGTTCAGGGAAATTCCTGTCTGATGAACCAGTTGGAGTTGTTTGAGGAGATTACAAGTAGATAACTGAAGGGGATGCAGTGAATGTTGTATATCTGGACTTTCAGAAGGCCTTTGACAAGGTGCCACACATAAGGCAGCGTACCAAGTTAAGAGCCCATGATATTACAGGAAAGTTACTAGCATGGTTAGAGAATTGGCTGATTTGGAGGAGGTAGCGAGTGGGAATAAAAGGATCCTTTTCTGGTTGGCTGCCAGTGACTAGTGGTGTTCTGCAGGGGTTGGTGTTGGGACCAGTTCTTTTTATGCTGTATATTTGGAATAGATGGCTTTGTTGCCAAGTTTGCAGATGATACGAAGATTGGTGGAGGGGCAGGTAGTGTTGAGGAAATAGGGAGGATGCGGAATGACTTAGGCAGATTAGGAGAATGGACAAGAAAGTGGCAAATGAAATACAATGTTGGAAAATGCATGGGCATGCACTTTATTAGTAGAAATAAATGTGTTGATTATTTTCTAAACGAGGAAAAAAAGCAGGAATCTGAGATGCAGAGGACTTTGGGAGTCCTTGTGCAGAACACCCTAAAGGTTAACTTGCAGGCTGAGTCGGTGGTGAGGAAGGCAGAACTCACATTAGCATTCATTTCAAGAGGTCTAGAATACAAGAACAAGGATGTGATGCTGAGGCTTTATAAGGCACTGTTGAGGCCTCACCTTGAGTATTATGAAGAATTTTGGGCCCCTCATCTTCAAAAAGATGTGCTGGCATTGGATAGGGTCCAGAGGGGGTTCACAAGGATGATTCCAGGAATGAAAGGGTTATCATACGAGGAACGTTTGATGGCTCTGGGTTTGTACCCGATGGATTCAGAAGGATGATGGGGGGATCTCATTGAAACCTTTTGAATGTTGAAAGGCCTAGACAGAGTAGATGTGAAAAAGCTGTTTCCCGTGGTGGGAGAGTCTAGGGCAAGAGGACACAGCCTTAGGATAGAGGGGTGCCCTTTCAAAGCAGAGATGTGGAGACATTTCTTTAGCCAAAGGATGGTAAATTTGTGGAATTTGTTGCTACATGCAGCTCTGGAGGCCAGGTCGTTGGGTGTATTTAGGGCAGAGATTGATAGGCTGGACATTGCATCAAAAATTATGGGGAGAAGGTTGGGAACCTGGGTTGAGGAGGAGATTGAAAAATAAGGATCAGCCACGATGGGCCAGATGGCCTAATCCTGCCCCCAAGTCTTATGGTCTTAAGGTTTACAAAGTGAGGCAGTGTGCAGTGAGACTGCTAGCAAGGACAGGCTAATGATAGGGCAAAGACTGGATGAGTTGTAATGTATAAGGGGTACAAAATCAAAAAGGGTGATGACTACAGGACTGAAAGAGTTATATTTGAATGCATGCTTTAGGTGGATTATGACAGATGAATTTGTAGGATAGGTAGAGATTGGCATAAATGATGTTGTGGGCATCACTGAATTGTGGCTGGGAGCTTAACATCCAAGGATACATAGAGGACGGGCAGGTAGGCAAAGGGAGTGGGGTGGCTCTGTTGGTAAAAAATGAATTCAAATCTTTAGAGAGAGGAGACATTGGATTGGAAGATGTAGAATCATTGTAGGTAAGAGCTAAGGAACTGCAAGGATAAAAAGACCCCGATGGGAGTTATATGCAGACATCTGAACAGTATAGATGTGGGGTATAAATTACAATGGGAGATAGAAAATGCATGTAAAAAGGGCACTGTTATGAGAGTCATGGGGGATTTCAATATTCAGGTAAACTGGGAAAATCAAGTTGGTGCTCGCATGTTAAAGGCAGAGGTTGATAGGCTCCTGATTGGTCAGTGCATGGCAGTTATGAGGAGAAGGCAGGAGATTGGGACTGAGAGGAAAATAGACCAGCCGTGATGAAATGGTGGAGAAGACTTGATGGGCCAGATGGCCTAATTCTGCTCCTATATATTATGGTCTTATGGTTTTACGTACAGGTCTCCCCCGCCATCCGAAAGTAGTGCGTTCCTATGAAACGGTTTGTAAGCCGAAATGTTGTAAAGCGAAGAAGCAATTACCATTTATTTATATGGGAAAATTTTGTGAGCGTTCGCAGACCCAAAAATAATCTGCCAAATCATGCCAAATAACATATAAAACCTAAAATAACAGTAACATATAGTAAAAGCAGGAATGATATGATAAATACACAGCCTATATAAAGTAGAAATACTTTTCCACAATCATTGCCGGCACAGATCTCTGTGGCGAAAATCTCACGCAAGCACCGTTGGCAGAAAATCTCACGTAAGCGCTGTTGGCAAAAACACGTCGCAAGTGCTCTCCAGTAATCTTTCAACTATGAGGCTGCCAAATCATGCCAAGTAACACGTAAAAATGCACAGCCTATATAAAGTAGAAATAATGTGTGTACAGTGTAGTATCACTTACGGGAATCGCGAAGACAGCGAGCACACTGGTGATGGTGTATTAGACTGAGTCGTCGCAGGCTGGGGTGGTGCAGTGGACCCCCCCCTCTGGGCCGCTGAGCAATACATTGCCGTGAAGAACGCAGGGGTCCAGCGGTAGCCGGGACGCACCCAGCACATCTTTCAGAAAAAAGCCGAAACGAACATGCTAATTGATTAGGTGCCGCCTGTAATTGTCGGCAGCACCTAATTAATTGGCATGTTTATTTCGGCTTTTTTCTTAAAGATGTGCTGTGTCCCTCCCGGCTACCTTTGCATTCTCCATGAATCGGTATCTGTTTGTGGCCTGGGGGTTGGGATGGTGGGACACTGGGGTGTCATCTCATCGCCTGTTTCCATTAGAGCAGGCAGCTCACCTTCTTCTATCTCTGCCCACCTGGATGTCGAAGGTCGAGGTTCATCGTCTGCTGTGGCTGATGTGGAAGGCTTGCTTGACTGCTGAGCCTCGCGCATTTTTCTATCACACAGTTCTTTAATAAGGACTCAAACCATCCTGCAAATATCCCCCAAACCTACGTACCCTTTCAAAATTAAAGTCATACTTTATCATTACTCATTTGGTTTCGATTGTTATCCTTTTTTCTTCCAATTGCATCAGCTCTTCATCTGTCGGTTCTTGGTCACGGGATGCCAAAACCTCTTCAAAATCATGTTTGTCAGCTTCCACAAGCCAAACTCACGTTGTCCTTACTTCGTTCACCACTATCAAAACACTTAATTATGTCTAGTTTTACCCTAAGTGTAACACCCTTACGAGCTCTTTCAGGCCTTTCCGATACCATAGAGCTCATCTTGCAAACGGCTGCTCACAGGCACGTGTTAAAGTAAAGCAGTTCCGAATCCGGGGGAGAGCGGCTGCTTGGGGCGTGCTCTGCCTTTTATCGCGTGCTGAATTTCTTTTTCGTAACAGTGAAAACACCTTCTGAAAGCGAAAACAGGATACTAATGTAGGTCTTTCATAACAGTAAGGTTTCGTAAAGCGAACTTTCGAAAAACGAGGGACACCTGTATCAGTATTACAGTGGAGTAAAGGGAATTACAGAGGCATGAGAAAGTTGGCTGGAAGAGGACATGAGCAGGGATAATGGCAAGCAGAAATAGCTGGAATTTCTGGGAGCAACTTGGAAGGCACAGGATAGATATATCCCAAAGAAGAAGACGTGTTCTAAAGGCAGGATGACGCCAATGTGGCTTATAAGGGAAGTAAAAGCCAACGTAAAAGCCAATGAGAGGGCATATAATAGAGCAAAAATTGGTGGGAAGTTAGTGGACTGGGAATTTTTTGGAAACCAACAGAAGGCAACTAAAGAAGTCATAAGGAGGGAAAAGATGGAATACAAAGGTAAGCCAGCTAATAATATTTAAAGAGTAAAAGAGAGGCGAGAGTAGATATTGGATTTCTGGAAAACAATGCTGGTGAGGTATTAAAGGGGGAACAAGGAAGTGGCGGATGAACTGAGTAAGTATTTTGCACCTGTCATCATTGAGGAAGACACTTGCAGTATGCCAGAAGTTTGTGAGTGTCAGGGGACACAAGTGAGTGAAGTTGCCATTACTAGGGAAAGGTGCTTGGGAAACTGCAAGTTCTGAAGGTAGAGAAATCACCTAGACCAGATGGTGTGCATCCCAGGGTTCTGAAAGAAGTGGCTGAAGAAATCGTGGAGGCATTAATGGTATTTGAAGAATCAATAGATTCTGGCATGGTTCAAGAGGACTGGAAAATTGAAAATGCCACTTCATTCTTCTAGAAAGGAGAGAGACGTTAGAAAGGAAATTATAGGCCAATTAGTCTGATGTCAATGGTTGGGAAGATGTTGGAGGCAATTGTGAAGGACATAATTTTTGGGTACTTGGAGGCACATAATAAAATAAGCCATAGTCAGCATGATTTCCTAAGGGAAAATCTTGCCTGACAAATCTGTTGGAATTCTTTGAAGAACTAACAAGCAGGATAGGCAGGATCAGTGGATGTTTTGTCGTTGTATTTTCAGAAGGCCTTTGACAAGTTGCGACATATGAGTCTGTTTAACAAGTTAAGAGCCCTTGGTATTACAGGCAAGATTCTAGCATGGATACAGCATTGGCTGATTGGCAGGAGGCAAAGAGCGCGAATAAAGGGAACCTTTTCTGGTTGGCTGCAGATGACTAGTGGTGTTCCACAGGGGTCTGTGTTGGGACTGCATTTTTTTTAACTTTATATGTCAATGATTTGGATGATCTAATTGATGGCTTTGTGACTTAAGTTTGTGGATGATACAAAGATAGATGGAGGGGCAGGTAGTGTTGAGGAAATGGAGAGGTTGCAGAAGGACTTAGGCAGATTAAGATAATGGACAAAGAAATGGCAGATGGAATACAGTGTAAGGAATTAGTTATGCACTTTGGAAGAAGGAATAAAAGTGTAGACTATTCTTTAAATGGCGAGAAAATTCAAAAATCTGAGGTGCAAAGGGAGCTGGGAGTCCTCATGCAGGATTCCCTAAAGGTTAATTTGCAGGTTGAGTTAGTAGTGAGGAAGAAAAATGCAATGTTAGCATTCATTTTGAGAGGACTAGAATATAAAAAAGGATGTAATGGTGAGGATTTACATGACACTAGTGAAGTCTCACTTGGATTATTGTGAGCAGTTTTGGGTGCCTTATCTAAGAAAGGATATCCCAACATTGGAGAGGTGTCAAAGGAGGTTCATGAAAATGATTCCAGGATGGAAAGGCTTATCTCATGAGGAGTGTTTGATGACTCTGGGCCTGTACTCCCTAGAATTCAGAAGAATGATGTGGGATCTCACTGAAACCTGTCAAATTTTGGAAGAGCTCTATTGTGTGGATGTGGAAAGGAATTTTCCTATGGTGTGGATCTAGGACTAGAGGACAGAGCCTCAGAATAGAGGGACATCCATTTAGAATGAAGATGAGGAGGAATTTCTTTAGCAAGAGGATGATGTATCTGTGGAATGCATTGCCACAGGCAGCTGTGGAGGCCAAGTCATTGCGTATGTATAAGGCAGATGTTTATAGATTCTTGATTGGACAGGGCATGAAGAGTTACATGGAGAAAGGAGGAGATTGAGGCTGGGAGGGAAGTAGATCAGCTGTGATGAAATGATAGAGCAGACCTGATGGACCAAATGGCCTAGATATTCTCCTATATCTTATGGTCTTATGTTCAGCATCTGCATAGAGTAGGAAAGGAGGAGATAATAATAAAAACAGAAAACACTGAAAATATTCAGTAGGTCAGGTCATGTATGTTGGAAGGGATACAGAATTAATATTTCAGATGAAAGACCCTTTGTCAGAACTGGGAAGGAGACAAAATAAGCTTGTTTAGATGCAAGGAAAGTGGCAACAGGGTGTGTATCTAATAGGATAAAAGTGGGGCAACCAAGAGGATTAGCTGTAAACAAGGTTATCTGGGAGTGAATGGGAGCACGTAGAGAGGAGGTGGAGTCAAGGTATCTGTGGGAGTCAGTGGGTTTGTAGTAAATGCCAGCAGATAGTCCATCCCTTAAGTGACGGAGAGATCCAGAAAGTGGAAAAAGATATCAGACATGGGCCAAGTGAACTTGAGGATGGGGTGGTGGTTGGTAGAAAGGTTAACAAAATTTAGCGAGCTCCGACGACTCATGCAGGATGCAGCACAAAAGCTGTCTACAACGTCATGGAAAAGAATTGCATAATAGTGCTGTGTTATATTTGGAACATGGGCTATTTCATGTAGCAAATGAAAAGGCGGGCATAGAAAGGCCCACTTGAATGTCAATGGCTACACCTTTGGTTGAGGTTGTTACATAAGGCAGTTCATAGTTTGAAATCCAATCTTCACCGTAATTCCATGGTCTCACTATTTAACATTTCATTATGTTGCTTTGTCTCTGATGCATTTAATGAGTGTGATCTTGTCTTGTACACATTCCTTTTATGAAATTCAGGAAGTTGGTAGGTTGCAAGGTTCACCTAAGCCTCTGATCGAATCTGTTGACAACACAACTGACCTGAGATCTGGCATAGTGTCAACCTTTCCCATGGTAAGGTTTGCATTTTTAGTTTTTTTCTGAACATTTGTGTTTTGCCTCTTTTTGTGCTTTTAGACAAGTTACAAATGAATTGACACTGGCCCCTTCAGTAAACAAAACTGTTAACAAAACCGCTGCAAGTAATTCTCCATGATTTAGTTTAATTTGCTGCCCAAAATCCTGCTTTTTAAAACTTTCTTTTACTAAACAGTTCAACAAGTATTCACCATCCAACCTTTACAGAAATCTGTATCCTATATAGTTGTCAAAAAAGTAAAGCATAGAATCATAAGCTAATAGTTATTTTGCTAGTGGACCTAACAAGATTAAATTACTATAAAGTTGGGATGGCAATGCATTCGAACAAACTAACAGCATGAGTAATTTTGTCGACACAAATACAATAAAACTTATTTTGGGATACTTCTTGGAATGTAATCTTTTAACCAAAGTAACCATAAACAATATTTTAAGTTTTGTTACAACATCAGTTTGGGCTTTCAAAGGGGAATTGGAAGGGCACTTAATGAATATGGATGGGACTGATGGTGTTGCAATGCTCGATTAAGCACATAGTTCTGTTTCAGCAGACTTCCAGTGGAAGCACCAAATCAAGTCAAATGGAACCAGTGTTGCCTAGAAATGGAATTGTTCAGTATCAGAAGCTCACTAAGAAATCTAAGGTTGGCCGTTTGCCATTCGGAAGTATTTACACAGTTCTTGCGTTGGTGAGTAAAATAGCCAAATAAATGAAACGTTGTTTACAAATTTACATATTCATCTCCTTAGACTTAGTGACTATATCAATCTCAAAGCCTTGTATATGAACCTTGTTTGTTAAAAGTGTCATAGTGAGACTGGATCTTCACTTGTTTTCTTTCTGCTTGTGAGAATATAGCTAGATTACATTGACACAATTAAAATCAAAATATAGGCAGAGGTGAAATAGATCTTACTTCCTTGTCAATGCTCCTGTGTGCCATTTACAAAATGATTTGAGGCACAAAGTTGTTACCAAAGCTCTATGTGACAGGCAAACAAATTAGCCTCAAATACCGTACATTATGTGAATTATCTTCCAGCCTGTTAGAGGAAACTTGATATGCACAGTTAATACATAGGCCAAGGTCTTACCCCATTGCAAGCATCTGTAATTTTCTGATTTATGTCATACTCAAACCACTATGTGCTTGCTCTTCAACGTTTGTTGTTTGATAGTAATTTATTATAATTCTGTCTCCAGAACTATCATACTTGGAACATTAGAAGTATTCTGGACCCCAGTATTTTGCAGGAGGTGCATTCCAATTGGCTACACAGCCTTGCACTACTCCATCCTCAATAATCTATAAACCATAGTCATAGTCATAGCCATAGTCATAGTCATACTTTATTGATCCCGGGGGAAATTGGTTAAGTGTCAGAATAGAGCTCACCACACACATGTATAACCTGTACCAATTCCCATTTTTGATTCCTGTGCAATGAAAAAGCAAGTGTTGAGTAATCCTCATAAAGCACTGATTCTGGACCCTTCAGTTCTCTTTAGCCATCACAAACATTTTCTCCGTATTTGTTCAATCTTCCCGAGAACATCCTCAAATTATTTTCTCTGTCAGTCTGCTGATTGCTAGATTTAACAAAACTTAGACTTTAGTGAATCCGGTGTTTTGCATGTGTCAATGACATTTCTGTTTATAGACAAACAAAATAAAATTTGCAGATGCTGGAAATCCGAGCAACACACGCAAAATGCTGGAAGAACTCAGTAGGCCAGGCAGCATCCATGGAAAAGAGTACAGTCGATGTGTTCAGGCTAAGATGTTGACTGTACTCTTTGCCACAGATGCTGCCTAGCCTGCTGTGTTCCTCCAGCATTTTGTGTGTGTTGCCTGTCTTTAAGTCCATTCAGTGGAATTAACTCTATGAACTCTTCGATTAAGACACAGATTGCTTTGCTTAGCTTGTCAGTAGATTTGGAGGTTCTTGCAGAGTGAACATTGGTGATACGTCTTCAATTCTTTGGGCTGTGTATTATAGGCCGTACATGGGACAGCACCAATAACTGCTGTCTTGGTTTTGTGTCTGGTTCAAAGACCTGATTTTCAAACACATTTTTCCTCAAATAGCCACAGGCTGTGATGTTGTACTTAAGGCAATGTTGAATTTCATTATTTTGTTGAAAATACTATATGGTCTCATTGCTTCTTTCCTGTTGGGACACTGTGCTGCATGTTGGGGCAGAGTGCTTCCGGAAACGTAGAGGAGGCTTGACCCAAAAGCAGAGCAGTAGGGATGATTTAGCAGTAAATGATAATTTACTAATAAGCTAAAAAATAACAAGCCACAAGGGGTCACAAAACGAGAGAGAACAGATACTTAACGCATCAAAGCAACAAGATAACTGAAGGCTAGGAGCAACTGGATGAGGCTGACTGGTTTGATGGGTGAACAAAGGACCTTGGATGAGAGCCAGGTTTAAATAGACTGCAGGTGATGTTGAAAATAAGTGGCAGGTGACTTCTACTAGATGGATGGAGACTGGGAGGTGCATGCCTGTGTAGGTCTGACAGGACCCCTCCTCCCCCTAAGGCCACATCTGATGGCCAGGATGATCCAAATGGTCTGGTGGAACATCTCAAAGAGCGATGGATCCAAGATTAAACTGGACAGCACTCAAGATCTCTCTTTCAGGCCATATCCTTCTCAGTTCACCAGGTACTGCACACCCCATCCTTAGTGACGTGAATCATGTACATGGGACCACCTTTCAGCATCATTGGTTCTGGAGGTGCAGGCTCAGCTGGATTGAATGGTGAATGGAAAGTGAGCCTGAGGCAGGACACATTGAAGGTAGGTGAAATCCTAAGGGATGGTGTTAGTGCAGGTGGCAAGTGACTCAATTGATGAAATGGGTAATTTTAAAGGGACCAGTGAACCGGGGCGAGAGCTTGTGGCAATTGGTGTACAGGGGTAGATCTTGGGTGGATAGCAGACAAGGTCCTCAGGCCAGAGTAGTCTGCTGGGACACCACTGGCAGTTGGCCTAGTGGCAGTAGGCACTGTTGGCAGCTGGGATGCTGTCCCGTGTCCTCTTCCAAGCATTCTGGCATCGGTTAACCAGGGCCCTGATGGATGGAACCTGCACCATTGTCTCCTCGATGGGGATCAATGGGAGTTAGTAGCTATGAAGCGCTTCAAAGAGTGACATACCTGTGGCAGGGGAGGTGTGTAGATTGTAGGACAGTTTGGGCCAGAGCAGATTTTTCTTTCATGTGGAAGGGTTAGTGCTGGCGAAACATCATCCAAACCTCGCCACTTGTTGATTGGCTTTTTCTGATTTACCGTTGGTCTGTGGATGATAGCCAGAGGACAAACTCACTGAGCTGCAGAGTAGGGAGCAGAAGGCTTGCCAGAAATGGGCGATGATTTGTGAGCCGGGGTCCGACACAATATCCTGAGGGAAACCGTGGAAGTGAACTACATGCTGGAGAACCAGGCCCTTGTCTCAGCGGCTGATACAGTTTGGGGAGGTTAATGAAGCAGGCTGCCTGGGAGAACTGTTCCATCACTGTCATGGTCACCATGGCCACATTAGAAGAGCTCGTGCTCTTGGGGAGGGGGCCAGTGTTGAAGGAGCTCTCCCTAACTATATGGATTGTGGTCGTGTTGATGATGAGGGTCCTGCAGCCTGAAAGGGTTCTAGGAATGGGGTGACTGGCTGATGATCTGGAGGGTTGTTCTATAAGATGCTTGTCAATTCAGAGGGGCAAAGTAATGATGCTTTTGAAGTTGGTGGGTGTTTCCTGGCCGGACAGCTTGCCTTTCAAGCCCTGTGAGGGGCCGCAACAGCAGTGAGCCTGCAGCGCTTTTGCATTGCGAGGATCCCGAATTCCATGAGCATGAGCCCTGATGAAGATGAAGTGTTCAATCTACTGCCCCTCTTCCACCTCCGGGATAGTCGAAGACCTGACGCACATCAGTGGAGAATTCCTCATATTTATTGCAAATGGTAGTTTTATTGCCCCAGTCAGTCAGATCTGGCCCAGTCAGGACAATCTTGGCTCAGTCCAGAGAATACAGAGGTGGCTGAAACTCAAATTGTAAGATGCACTGGGACAGCAAGTTAGGGCATTGGGTTGGGGATCCATTGAAGCATCCGGGCACCATAATCCGGGGCCCCACAAGAAGAGATTGACTGGTGAGGGGGTTGCAGAATTGAGACAGAGAGTTGGTTGAAATAGCTTTGGCTATTGTGTTTCAGAAAAAAAAAGGACATCCTGGCTGTGGAGGAGGTGCAGCGTAGGTTCACTAGGTTAATTCCTGGGATGTCCAGACTGTCTTACGCAGAGAGGTTAGAGAGACTGGGCTTGTACACACTGGAATTAATGAGATTGAGGGGGGATCTGAATGAGACATATAAGATTATTAAAGGATTGGACAAGATAGAGGCAGGAAATATGTTCCAGATGCTGGGAGAGTCCAGTACCAGAGGGCATGGTTTAAGAATAAGGGGTAAGTCATTTAGGACAGAGTTGAGGAGGAACTTCTTCTCCCAGAGAGTTGTGGAGGTGTAGAACGCGCTGCCTCAGAAGGCAGTGGAGGCCAATTCTCTGGATGCTTTCAAGAAGGAGCCAGATAGGTATCTTATGGATAGGGGAATCAAGGGTTATGGGGACAAGGCAGGAACCAGGTATTGATAGTAGATGATCAGCCATGATCTCAGAATGGCGGTGCAGGCTCGAAGGGCCGAATGGTCTACTAATGCACCTATTGTCTATTGAAAGTGGGGAATAGATGGTTAATGGTTTTGTGCTTCTTTGAGATCGTGTACTCCAATTGATGGATGACTTCCTTTAGGTGAATGTACTCTGCTGGGTCACTCATTGGACAACCCATCCTCTCAGGAATTGTAGGGGAGGCATGACCCAAAAGTAGAGCAGTGGAGATGATTTAACAGTATTATTTTACTAATAAACTGCACAATAACAAGCCATAAGGGGCCACAAAACAAGAGGGAGCAGGTATTTAACCCGACAAGGTAACTAAAAGCCAGAAGCAACTGGTTGAGGCTGGCTGTTGAGCTGGCTAGTTTGATAGGTGAACAGGTGACTGTGGATGAGAGCTGGGTTTAAAAAGCCTGCAGGTGAGGAGTTGTAAACAAGTGACAAGTTACTCCTGTCAGCAGGGTGGTGTCTACCTGGGCAGGCCTGACAGAATAGGAGAGACGTTTTTTTTCATTGATTTAAATATTGCACCTATTTTGCCATCTGTTTTAGCAAACACATTGATGACTTAGAGCTTGGCCTACAAAAATGCAGAAACACCAGCATCATTTCTACATTGGACCGGATGAGTTTAGCTGTGGAATAGAAGCAATGTCGGCTGAGCAGTGCCATTTGCCCTGAAGAATAACTCCACTCCAACAGAAGTATGTTGGAGAAATGTTGTTGTGCCTCAGTGGAAAAGATTCAGAAAGAAGTTAGAGGAATAGCACTGCTTTACCTAACACCAGTTTGCAATAACATTGGGTCAATTGAGAAAATTTGGCTAGTGTCTTAGGTTGTGTGCCATTATGTACAAAATGGAATAATGGATTCAGATTTCTGTTAGCAGCCAAATTTGAGAGGTGTACTCCATAGTTTGGTTAGTTGATGGAACAGAGACCTAAGGTGAAAAACACCATTGCTATTAGTTGTTGATGTACTATCTTTTTTCCTGTTTGATTGATCTATCTACCTCATTCCTTGATTTAATGCCCTACCTACTGCATGAGTGACATTATTTCTGACAACATTGCCCCTAGCCTGTTTTAACTGGAATTTGTCCTAATGGAGCCATTCCTTTTTTTCCCTAAAGCTGTTGCTTATGTCCTAGAAATAAAAATCACTGTCTCCCATAACATTCTCCTTAAGATGCTAATCTTTTTGTAGATTAGAATTTCTTTATGATTCAAGCAACAATCCAGAAATTATTTGTTGGGATGTGATTTATATTATTGAGAAACGTATTCCAAGAAACACTGTCAGCAGAACCTTAGTCTTCATTTTTTTCTGTACTTGTTTTTGTACTATTCCTGTACTTTCAGTTCCTGATAACTTGTTCCTCCCCTGTTAAAGTTGAATCTGAATGAAACTCAGGAGTGCAACTCCTTATAGTTACAACAGTTTATTCCGCTTCCTGCAGGAGTTTGAGACCCAGTTGTCAAAGGGAAGGCACGCAAGAACTGCCACCATCCGACAAGTGGCCCTGTTCCTTCAGGTTACAGCCATATATTAATGCATAGTAAGCCCCATACATTACTGTTGCAAGATGTTATTTGAACTGGTACGCCCAACAAGTCTGTTGGTACAAAACTTAGTTACAGATGAGAGAATCTGTTAGATCAAGGCTTAATTACAGATGGATGTGCTGTCCTGTCCTTATCGGTCAGCCCCCCCCTCCCCCACTCAAACGAGGGTACAATATACAATGTTATTAAACTCTCAATGTCTCTTTGCAAGCCAGGGAGAACTGGTAATGAGCCTGTCTTAGCTGGCTGCTGAAGACAGAGTTTACTTCAGTTCAAAAATTCCTATTCAGTCCCAATTATTCTTTTAGCTAGAGGTTACATAGGTTCAAAATGTTATTTTTTATATCCGCAATTCCTCACCTCCACCCCCAATCTAAGTTTTCCCCTACATGAGGACATATCTATTGCTCACAACATTCTTCCCTATCAATGAGATGGCACACAGGTTACTCCTTCCCCTAGCCCAGCACAATCTGTGGCTGAGAATCCACAAAGTACTGATCCCATTTTAAATCCATTATCCAGAAACTCTTTATGGATTGGATAACAGATGAACTGGTGCTCTGTTCTCATGGGGTTATAGAGTAATACAGCACAAAACAAACACTTCTGTCCAACTCATTCATACCAACCGAGATGTCCATCTGAGTTAGTCCAATTTGTCTGTGTTTGATCCATATTTAAAAGTGTCTTTTAAATGTTATTGTATCTGTGTCATCTACTTCCTCTTGGAGCTTGCTTCATAAGCACACCACCTTCTGTGTGAAATTGCCCTTCAAATCCCTCTCAAATGCTTTCCCTCTTGTCTTTGAACTATTCACTTTTGTTTGTTGATTTCTTTTCCCTGGGCAAAAGATAACAATTTATATCCTCATGAACTGGGCTTGTACTCGTTGGAATTTAGAAGATTGAGGGGGGATCTGATTGAAACGTATAAAATCCTAAAGGGATTGGACAGGCTAGATGCAGGAAGATTGTTCCCGATGTTGGGGAAGTCCAGAACAAGGGGTCACAGTTTGAGGATAAAGGGGAAGCCTTTTAGGACCGAGATTAGGAAAAACTTCTTCACTCAGAGAGTGGTGAATCTGTGGAATTCTCTGCCACAGGAAGCAGTTGAGGCCAGTACATTGGCTATATTTAAGAGGGAGTTAGATATGGCCCTTGTGGCTACGGGGATCAGGGGGTATGGAGGGAAGGCTGGGGCGGGGTTCTGAGTTGGATGATCAGCCATGATCATAATAAATGGTGGTGCAGGCTCGAAGGGCCAAATGGCCTACTCCTGCACCTATTTTCTATGTTTCTATGTTTCTATACCTAATCACTCATATGATAAGAGATGGAACACACTCAAAAGATGTGTGTTATGCTGCTGACTTGGGAATGATCCAAAGGGTATGTTCCTGGTTAGAGGAAGGGCAGATGAGCGGTGAATCTTTCAACCATTTTCATGTTACCAGTTCGGTCAGTTTGTGGGAGAAATGGAAGATGGATGTGAGATTGTATAGGAATGTACCCTTGGATTCTTGCGAATTCCTTTGAAGGTTGCTGGTTCTGTGACATTTGAGCCCATGATCTCTAGCACACGCTCCTCTGACTAACTAAATGTAACAGGAGAGATTGTCTCCAATTCTTCTGCAGGACAGCAACCTCATTCCATAAAGGAGAGGGAAACTATCAACGTGTTTTTTATGTGTGTATGCAATGGTTGACTTATTGGTGATGGGATGAGGAACCACACAATCACGTTTCCTATCTGACTACATTGTGAACATCATAAGGTTGTGAACATCAAGTGTGAAACTGCGAAGTGTTATTACTTCAGTGAGCCAACCTGTGGTACACAGGTAATATCTTGGATTACAATTTAAGAATATCATATGAGATTACTTAATTGGTGAAATACCATTAAAAGTAGAGGTCCAAAAAGTATCCTTGTGAATTTACACCCATGTACAATATAATCAAAGATTAGTATTTAATTTTACTGACTCTTTCAATAATTGGAAAGGAATGCAAGTTATTTTCTGGCTTTGCTAAGTCAGGTTTAACGATCTAGAAACTTGGCCTTGGAAGCAGCACGTTTGCAGTTCGGAGTGCTACCTAGGCTTTAGAATACAAACAAAAACTGGAAGCATTGATGAGATCAATAGAGATTTGGTTGTCCACATTCTGATATTATTAACATATCATGAACATTAAATGATCAGATTGATGAAGAGCTTGTTAGACTTGCGTCTGGAGGACTACGGTGTAGAGTCTGAAGTTATACTGCAACTATGACATATTATTCTCCATTCCATAAGACCATAAGACACAGGAGCAGAATTAGGCCACTTGGCCCATTGAGTCTGCTCCACTATTTGATCATTGCCGTTTTATTATCCTTCTCAAACCCATTCTCCTGCCTTTTCCCCGTAACTTTTCACACCCTTAGCAATCAAGAACATATCAACCTCCACTTTAAATATACAGAAAGACTTGGCCTCCTCAGACAATGAATACTGCAGGTTTACCACCCTCTGTGCACTCACAGGAATACACTGCACCAAAATGCCCATAATGTATTCCAAGTTCAAGTTCAGTTCCTAACTCCCTCAGCCAGTCTGTTTGATTTACACAATCTCATTTAATAATGCATTTGCCAGGAGTGCATCTGTTTTGTAAATTACTGTTAGGGAAAATGAATGATTGAAGAACCATGGTTATTTAGCTTTGTTTCAAGTGCCTAAGATTTATTATTTTTACCGCCAATGAAGAGAGGCCCTCCGTTGGTCAGGGTCAGTCATGGATGTTATATCCCAGCTGCCTACATGATACACAAGTCAGGCAGTACAGTATGGAGAGCAAGCTATTGCCCATGTAACAGGCTTCCTTCTCTATGCAGCTGATGAATCCAAAGGAACAGCAGAGACCAATACAGTCTGGCACCTGCAGTGTTGCAGGAGTTGCCAGTCAGCGTTGAACTCAACGTAGTACTGCCTTAGGGATTCCAGGTCTAGTTGTTACCCCTGGGTTTATTCCTGAAGCCTTCCTCATGACTGACAGCAGAGCTGTGAGATCAGAGTTTTCCTTCTGCTACATGAGCTGCCAACCACAGCTGGTGAGCTCTATCTGCCCGGAGCAACTGGTTTGAAGGTGCTAGTAACCTGCCTTTGCCCCTTCTCTTATCAGTACAAATTAATTCGCCAAGCTTAGTAGGTAAGCCACATGTGAACACGAGGAGCTAGACTTAGGTGTCAGAGGCTATTCGAGACTACTCTGTTGGGGCCATTTAATAGGTAGTGGGAACTTATCCCCACTTCTAGCCCTGGCGATTATGATCTTAAGGAACTAGTGAAGAGAAGTAGCATGTATTTCAGACAACCTCTCTACAATCTTTTGGGCATGTGGCCAAGTGGTTAAGGCATGCGTCTAGTGATCTCAAGGTCACTAGTTCGAGCCTCAGCTGTGGCAGCGTGTTTGTGTCCTTGAGCAAGGCACTTAACCATACATTGCTCTAGTGTCTGTGCGAGGAGTGGCGCCCCACACAGACCTCCAATCTGCGCCTTGTAAGGCATGAAAATGCCCGACGCAGACCTCTCATGGTCTGAGTCAGCGTTCCCTCCCCCTCTCTACAAAACAATGTGAATATATCTTCAAACACGAGAAAATCTGCAGGTGCTGGAAATCCAAGGCAACACACACAAAATATTGAAGGAACTCAGCAGGTCAAGCAGCACTTTGATTCAACTACCTGATGGACGGATGATAGGCTTTGGGTTGTCCCATTATTTGAACCAGATGCCACGTTCACTCTCTTTGAGGCAGAAATTGCTGTAGCATTCTGTGTTCTAGTGTATCCAGCTCAAATTGCCTCAGTACTAATAATGTATGCTTAGCTGGCCAGTTATGTCTGTGAGACCATAGAAATAGAATTATGGTTGTATCACACAATACCTAGTCATTTCTCCATTTTGTAATTTAATGTGTGACTAGACTCCATTTTGTAACTTCTACTTCTGTGTTTCTGCACGTCTAGCTGTGGAGATGTGCTTTCACCTTAGCTGCCTCTAATACATATTAACATTGAATCAATAAACACTTGCTGCAACAACATATGAAAAACTTATTAGAAGTGCTCTGTGGGTCAGCTAGCATCTGTGGAGAAAGAAACAGACCTCAGAGGAGAGTTGATTAGCTTCAGACATTCAGCTTGTTTCTCTCTCCACAGATCATGTCAGATCTATAAGGTATTTCCAGAAGTTTATTTTAATTTCTGATTTCTAGCATTTGGAGTTTATATTGTTTTTCCTCTTTTCTCCCTCTAAGTATCTCAATCATACTATCCAGCTGCATACTTGGCAATCAGTTGCTACGCTTTACAGTTGATTGTGTTGCATACATAGATTAATATTTTCTTAACTGGGAATCAGCAAACTGTGTAAAACTACTTGTATAACGATAGAAATAAAATACTGAAGTAAAAATCTTAAGTAAAATTGTAAATCTTTCTGCTAATAAATGGCTATCTTTACTTTGTGTGCTGTTACAGAAGGATCGCTGGGTAAATTACCATCATGAGGGTTTCTTCTGGAGATGTTCATTTAGTGACAAGGAGGAAAAGAATCAACATGCAATATTCATTTACAGTAAGTGAATATAAACATTGAACATTGGGCAATACAGCACAGCAACAGGCTTTTGGCCCATGGTAATTGTGCTGACTATGAACATTTACATTTTGTAGAATCTCTTTAATTTGATTGGGATCTGATGGTATGACACTGCTCTAACCTTCCAGGATTAGATGCTAACTGTAGCATCTTGTTCCATTGTTTCATTTTCCAATATGTGGTGAGTGCCGTACTGGGAAATCCATGAGGATAGTCCAAAGCTGGTCTACTCATAGTATTCTACCCTGATCATGGCATCAATTCCCTGTTGGACTCATCTGGACTCTTCCATTGTAGTCTCATCAGTTGTTACTTTCAACGCCAGTCAACTGGTAATCTTGCCTCTGCAGTGATTCGTGGAACAGGATTCACACAGGACTGTCACCATTACACTTTGATTATTCAGGCAATACACAATTTTAGAATGACCAAACGGTGGATATTCGACTGTAGAAGAGCAATTCAACTACTCTGTTTCAACAAGCCCTGCAAATCTTTTTCTACTGCACTTGTTCATCTAGCTCTCTTTCAAAAGAATCTGCCTCCAAATCTGCTCTCAGATACTAATCTTAACTTATTTTTTTCATACTTTTGGCTCTTTCGCCAGTAATTTTTATTTGATGTACCCGACCTTCCTGAACCTGCCACAAATGGGAACAGCTACATGCATCTACTCCATCCATTAACTTTCGAACACTCCCAACTGCCTTCATTCCCAGCTTATCTGTTATCTCCACATAACTAAAGTCTCTCATCTCTAAGTGAGTAAATTAATGTTATTCATGTGAATAATTTTCTATGTGTCAGATTACTTATTATGAATGTACTGTACAGTCTTGTCTGTGGGGGAGAAAAAGAGAAGAGTTTGTGGCTGAACTCGGTGTTTTAGGAAAGTTTGTCTTATCTTCCTTGATCTTGTAAGCTATGTTTCTGTTTATAAATTTTGGGCTCCCCCATGATTTTTAAACTTTTCATTCAACCTACCCTTTCAATATTCTTACCATCAAAATGTTACAGTTCACATTTCTCATCATTAAGCTTCTTTTGTAGTCTCTAATCCCCATTCCTCCACCCCTATTTCACCAACCTGACAATATCTCCTTCAACTCAATTTGAGTTTACTGTCATTGTCACAGAAATATCATGAGGTATAAGTTCAAAGAAAAACTTCCTTACAACAGCATTGCACGCATGCAGATTTCAACAACAATGTGCAGAACATAAGTTAGACATAAATTACACAGGACAGCAAAGCAAAATCCATTGTGCAAAGCAAGACATTAGTGCAACAACAAAACGTAATCAGAGACAAGTCCATGCTAGTGCAAGAGGTCGTCCATAGTGCTACATTGCTGAGGTAGGATTAGGGTTGAGCAGGTCGGATCAAGAACCTCGTGTTGTAGTAAAGTAGCAGTTCCTGAACCTGCTGCTGTGGGGCTTCAGGTTGCCGTGATTCCTGGTGGCAGCAGCAAGATGAGGACATGACTCAGATGGTGGGGATCATTGCAGGTGCTTTCAGTGGTGTGAAGGTCTGACCCCATGGTGAACCACCTCCTACTTCAATAGGACCCCTAGGATTATGTAATCTGCAGGTAATCTGCAGATTTGGAAATTGTACCCTGTGTAGCCATGTACAAATCATAAAACATATATATTAAGAGTAGTGTTGGCCCTGGGGAACTGCACGTTAAACACTTCTTTCAATCCTGAGAAGAAAATTGCATTACTGCTCTGTTTCCTTGTAACTAATTTTCTATTGATGGTAACACAGCGCATTTTATTCCATGGCCTTCAATCTCAATGGCACCTTAGTTCTTGAAGAGATATACAGTCCTTGGGCATCATCCCAGAATCTAATGCAGGGGTTCCCAACCTGGGTTCACAGACCGCTTGCTTAATGGTATTGGTCCATGGCATAAAAAAGGTTTGTTTATCCTGTTCTAAAGATATTTGTATGTTTATGGTCAGGTCCTTTCTAATGTCTCCCCTCCCCGCCCCCCCAGCAGTTTACAGGACCTTGTCCTCAGCCAAGTGACATCCACTTCTAGCATACATAGCACTTCAAATATGGTCTAATGAGCATTCTGTGTAATTAAACAAAAGCCTTCATACTTCTGTTTTAAAATTGCTGTGTATAAAAATTCTGTTTGTTTTCCAAATTACTTTTTATATCTAAACGTAAGTATAACTTTGGATCAGTTTTTGAATTAAAACTGTAATCATTTTGACGACCTTTTCTCACTCAGCTATTCCACAGACAGTACAAGATGTTTGATAATAAGTTATCCTGGCACACAGTCGCTCCCTCCTGGCATTAATTCACAGAGTCAGGATTTCATATAAAACTTTGGTGCTCACTCCATTTTAATTTTGCATCCTCTCTTCCTTCATGGCGTCCACAGGTTGTGATGCTGCAGGCTGGTTATTGTGGGGAGTGTGCCCTTGAGGTCTGAAATACTGCTCTCAGTGCTGCATGGCAAACTCTTAGCAGCCAATATGAAATTCACCATGAAGTGGTTGGTTTTCACATGGAAACATATTTTGACTAATATAGGATCGTCCTTTTGCCTATTTTCACTCTACCTTGGCCTCAATCTTGGTACTATGATACAAAAGCCTGAAAGTATATACCACCAGCTCAAGGACAACATCTATCCTGTTGTTGTTATAAGGCAACTGAATGATTCCCAGTACTGTCATGGTCTGGTCCATGAAGTCTGCTTTCCAATTCATGGTCCGGTCCATCGATCCTCATTCCAGGTTTTCTCTTGTTCTGTTGGGGTGCCTCTATTGAAGCACATGATTCTCATTTTGGGCTGCTACATAAATAGCTCCTGGGTTCAGCTTGAGTGGCTGACCTGAAACAGGAGTGACAGGGTTTGGGGTGGCTATACCAGCAAAAGAAATTGGAATCTGCAGAAGAACATCTAATAAGTTAGGGGTGTATACAGTGGAGATGCTGCCAGTGTTGGTTGCATTGCGATGGGTGGAGAAAGCTAGACAAGTCAAAGTGCTGATATGCTCAGATTCATCCTCAGTACTAGCAAGTTTAAGGTCTTTTCACTCAAACAGTCGGCAAGATATACTTTATGAAGTCCTTCAGTCAGTCACAAGAATTGCAAATCAGGGAGGTCAGGTAAAATTCTTATGGATTCCAGCACATGTAGGGGTGAAGGGGAATGAGAGGGTAGATGAGTTGGCAAAGAGGATGTTAAAGAAAGAAAATATAGAAATGCATATTAGTATCAGTAAAGCAGAAGTTAAGTGTGTAATCTGGGAAAAAAATCAACCAAATGTGGCAAGAAAGATGGGACAGTGAGGGAAAAGGGAGGCATTTATATCAAATACAAAAGAGTGTTGCAGTTACTAGGGTAGGTAGTGGATACAGAAGAGAGGAGACTGTGTGGACTAGGTTAAGGCCGGGTCACTGTACGTTAAACAAAACATTGAAAATGATAGGGAAACACCAGACAGGATTGTGTGAGGAATGTCAGGAAGAGGAGTCAGTAGAACATGTAGTTCTGAGTTGCAGGAAGTATGGGATACAGAGAGAGATGATGAGAATTAATCTAAGGGAACTGGGGGTGCAGGAATTCAAATTAAAAGGGTTGCTGGGCATGGGTGAGAGAGCACAGGTCAGGGTATTTTTAGCTTTCTTAAGGGGTACAGGAGTTTTTTATAGAATATGACGTATAGGCAGGGATAGGGTACTAGGATGGCCAAAGATGGGAGGATAAAGTGTAGGTTAGGGTATATCTGTGTGTGTGTGTGATTGGGTGAAGGGATTTCGAATGTAAGTCTATCGCACACTCCGGAGCAGGGGGTGGCAGTAATGCACCATTAAGCTGGGTGCCAACCGCCGAAGAAGAAGAAGATGCTGCTGCTTGAATGGCTGGACTGTTCCCTTCCCTTCTCCTTCGCCTGCTACCCTCGCCTGCTGCCCTCGCCTGAAGCCTCGCCTGCTGCCCTCGCCTGAAGCCTCGCCTGCTACCCTCGCCTGAAGCCTCGCCTGTAATGCAGTCACATTCAATCTCCAGGGCAAGACTGGGGCCTTGCTGTGTCAAGATAAGGAACAGTCTGTCATTGTTTGGAATTGTCTTTTTGTGTCCTCGCCTCTGCTAGGTAGGTCCGGCCGTTTGCTGTTATCTTGAGTTGGAAACTATCTCTGTGTCCTCGCCTCCACTTGAGTAGAGAACTGTCTCTTAGTGCTCAGTGTTCTGTGTATAGAAGGAACCCCAGCCCTTGGTCCTGTTCCCAAGGAGGGGGTCCTGGTTCTGTGTGCTGTGTACGAGTCCCGGCCCTATGTCCTGCTCCCTAGGAGAGGCCTCAGCTCTGTGTTCTATGTTCCTGTACTCCCAAGACCAAAGATCTGTGTTTCCTGTTCTCCCAAGACCACGGCTCTGAGTTAGATATGGCCCTTGTGGCTACGGGGGTCAGGGGGTATGGAGGGAAGGGTGGGGCGGTGTTCTGAGTTGGATGATCAGCCATGATCATAATAAATGGCGGTGCAGGCTCGAAGGGCCAAATGGCCTACTCCTGCACCTATTTTCTATGTTTCTATGTTTCTATGTTTCCTGTTCTCCCAAGACCAAGTCAAGGCTTCATGTTCTCGTCCTGTCCATGTACCTCGCCCAGCCCGTCCTGGGCTGGAGTTCTCTTGTCCTGTCCTGGAGTCTCACATCCAGTCCTGTAGCCACACCATGTCCTGTAGCCACGTCTTGTCCTTGCCTAGATCCGGAGTCCGAGCCCGAGTCAAAACCCAGGTTCTGGGTGCCTGTCCAGTCTCTGGGTCGGAGTCCTTGTCCAGGTTCCAAGTTCCTAGTTCCTCATTCAGGTCCCGCTTTCCTAGTTTAGTCCTAGCCCAGGCCCTGTATCCTAGTCTCATCCAGGGCCTGCGTCAATGTCCAGTGTCCTTTCTTCCCCAGTTCCCTTGGTTTCTTGACACACCTAGTCCTGTTTGTAGTACTTCGGTGTCTGTGCCTTGCATTTGGGTCCGCCACCAACACCCCCCTTATAACAAGTACGATGAGATGGACACTTGACCTCACAATCTACCTTGAAATGATCATGTTACTGTCTTCCTGCACTATATTTTCTCTGTTGCTGTTACAGTTTATTCTGTATTTTGTTTTACCTTGTACTCTGAATATATTGAGCAATAATTTGATTTGTATGAACAGCTTTCAAAACCAGCTTCTCACTGTACCTCAGTACTGGTGTAATTGGGTGGCCTGGAGTTGTTGGGCCAGAAGTGTCTGTTACTTTGCTGCATTTCTAGATTAAAAATAACATTAGAAGAGTTAGAAATGGGGTCCTGCACATTGCTAAAGCAAAGCCCACAACTGAAACGACTGTTATAAAGATGGAAGCTGTCTTTATTTCTCACATGAACATCAAAACATCAAATGTGTCACTTGCGTTGAACAAGTGTCTCCATGTTTCCAGCACTAACATAGAACGCCCACAGTTTACTGACCATAACCATATGTCTTTAGGATATGGGAGGAAACTAGAGCAGACAGAGGAAATGATCACCTAAGCAAGTCATTTCTCAGCAACAGAAGTGTAGTTATTTCATTGATCTTCTCCAGAGGGGGCAGGAATTTGATTGCCTTATAGGAGTGGTTCTCGCGCTTTTTCTGATTGTACAGAATGTAGCATTTTTGTACACATTTTTAGATTTAAAATATAATCCACCAATGAAAAAAGTTTTGGTCAATGTCTCTTAACCAATCTGGAACAAGTTATTTTGTGGCCAGTCACCCCAGTCCTTCAGGTTCTTTGAAGACCACTGTCTCTCATTAGAACTGGCAGATGTTGTCTATGTTTATCTCTGCCTTCTCCATTGCAAACTCCATTCTGTGGTGTGCTGCATAAAAGAGCTGTCAGCAGAAAGGGTTAATATTTCTACATTTGTTCACACAGGCAGCCTTTCAAACAATTTATTATTTTATACTGGACTTTGAAATTGCACACAGAATCAACATTATGCAAAACCAAACATGATCATAATACTATCAGTAACATTGTTAACTAATCAAATCTGTGGTTTCATCTTGCTTCACAAAAGCTCCACTTGAGAGGAGTCAATCCCAAATTACTAATGCTCAGATTTGAGCCAAGAGATTCTGTTGATGCTTGAAGAACACTCACAAAATGCCGGGCGAACTCAGCCAGTCAGGCAGTATCTATGGAGGGAAATGAACAGTCAACATTTCCCTGAGACCTTTCACAAATTGTAATTGATGTTATTCATTTCAGTATAGGTATGATGTAAAAAGAGAAAGCTTCTTCTTTCCGTAATGGAAGTAAAGCAACATTTTTAAAAGGTCTTTTGGCTTAGATATGGACAATAGCAAGGTTACATTTTTATCTGTAGATGATTAAAGGTTACTGTTTTTCAAATGCCAATGTCTGCAATTAAAACATTAACATTTAGTCTTTTGCTGAAAATGACTTTGTTTACTCAATGTTTACTCCCTGATCAGCTAGTTGATATCACACATATGAGTAGTATTAAAACAATGCTTATGGAAGCGGTGTTCTGGGTCACCCACACATACACTCAAATGGAATAGCTTTAACACCATTGCTCCATTTACCCTCTATCCAAGGACACTAATTCCTTTCTTGTGCGGGTGTAGGTCATCTTATCAGTACTACAATGTCCCTGAAAAGTGTTGGTGTCCCATACGTCGGAATGTCTCTTTTCTGTATCCATCTCAGACATCCCACCCCGCAAAAACACATTTCAGGGAGGCAGCACCACCACCCCCGCCCCCCACAACCCCATATCTCCCCCCCATCACCCCGGTCGACCTCCAAGGGTGTATGTATACAGGACATTTGATTACGAAAGAACACAACAATTTTTTTGATCACATATTGAAACTGTTTATATACACACACACACATTTATATATTCCTTGCTGAGTATTTTGTTGGCAGTCTCAATGCTAATGCAAATAGCTTTTCTATTTCTTTCGCAAAATTTCCTTGTACTGTGATGTGGCTTGCTTGGCAGATTTGAGCATTTTGCCAGAAGTCTCAACCTCATAGCAGTCTGTGTCAATGAATTTGTTAATTTTGCAAGACATCAGATTCACAAGTGTTTTGTGAGACAGCTGACTCTGAATTCTGTCTTAATGTGATGCACCATGCTGAATGCCCTTTCTACATCACAATTAGAATTTGGTAGCACCAAAGGCAGCTTCATCAACTGGCAGAGCTCTTTGAATCTCAACATCATGGAGTCATGGGGTCGTTTTTTTATTCTATTACAACTTTAAGCAAGTCTACAGGGAGTTTGGCCTCATCACATAGGACATCAATAGAGTAGCTCCTTGGCAGCTAGCCAGCTAGTCTAAATAACGTTAGGTATGCTAATGAACGACTGACGCTTGCTAAATACACCTCAACATGTCTTTTACTGTCGCTTAACCCACCATGGGCAATAGGAAAGTCACTATTGCAAACAATGCAGTGAGCAACACTATCATTATTTTTGACCCCTTTTAGGCAGGGATACACTTTGGTGTAGTCTGGGGTGAAGTACGTTTTATATTTTCTTTTTTTGGAACACTCTGCCATGGCGCTGCAGGGCACTAAACTGAACTGATGGACAATGAAAGAGAGAAAGGGGTCGACTGTAAAGCCCACCCACAGAGAAAACTGATAGGACTACTTAGCACAAAGAGAGACCAATCAGGATTCACTCATATTCTCTCTCTCTCTCCCCTCTCCCCCCTCCCCTCTCCCCTCTCCCCTCTCCCCTCTCCCCTCTCCCCTCTCCCCTCTCCCCTCTCCCCTCTCCCCTCTCCCCTCTCCCCTCTCCCCTCTCCCCTCTCCCCTCTCCCCTCTCCCCTCTCCCCTCTCCCCCCCTCACTCGCTTGCTCTCAAAAAAATCGATTTCCGGGATATTGTATATAACTTGCGGGTGTCAGGGTGCTGCTATCAATATGGAGGAGACTCCTGGAACTTCCGGGAGAGGTGGGATGTCTGTCAGCTTCTAGCCCACACGTTAAATCTCCTGATCAGTCAGACTCTGTAGTGAACATATATTTGAGTAATAATCTAGAAGCCAAAGGAGTTGAATATATTCCCATCTGCAAGAGGCTATCACACGAACAGAGATCCAATGGTTTATTTAGTCATGATTTCCAGAAATCTCTTGCAGATTTCTCCTGTGTTATTCAATACATCTTCACTGCTTATGAATAAAACAGTCAGTTTTTATCCATCTATTCAATCCAAGTACACATTAATGGAGCTCTCCTTCAAAATCCATCGCAGTTCACTACTAGTGTGCATCACATTACCTGTGAGAAACCAGGGGAAAGGTAGGAAAGGTGTTGGCATCAAAACTTCTTCTTGAACAATGTGACAATTTCATGCTGCCAGTTTGCACCCATATGAAAAAAAAACCAATGCAAAGAAATATTGAAGTAAAGAAATATGCAGTTACGTCATCATTTTCAAAATTAGATTATGTCGCTGTTAAACTTGCAGTGGCTTCAACTTAACCTAATTTGAATTAGAGATACAGCACAGTAACAAGCCTTTCTGGCCCAATGAATCTGCACCATCCAATTAGACCCCCTGTGACCAACTAACTATATAATTTTGGAATGTGGGAGGAAACCAGAGCATCCGAAAGAAATGCACGGGGAGAGCGTACAAACTCTTTACAGACAACAATGAGAAGTAAACCCTAATCGCTGATGCTGTAATGCTGTGTGCTAACTCCTACACTACCATATCATGCTTTCTTTAACAGCTTTTAATATCTGGTAGTAGTTATTTAAATATATGTGCTTTCACTGGAATTGGCATCAGACTGTGCAAGCAAAACTATTAATTGAGCTTTTAAGAGTTTGACATGATAATTGACCCAAGATTTCCAGATCCAAGTTTACTTATCATGTGTACATCAAGACATACAATGAAATATGTTGTTTGTGTTAACAGCCAACATGCCTAAGGGTGTCCTGGGGCAGCCTGCAAGTGTTCCCACACATTCTGGCAGTAAATACATACCAGTGACAAAACTTGGACAGAATTCCCAGGAAAAAGTTTATTTCCAATTAAACAGTATATTTCCAATTGTGAAGCCATTAAGTAGTAAGGAAACCATGAGCTGCTATGCCAACTTCCAATCCTGCTTTTAATGTGGTATGCTATTGATATTGTGGACTTATTGTTTAAGTGATTCCGAAATTGATATCTTGCTTTCTCCGTTTAGTTTACCAACCACCCGTAAAATGCTGCACACATGCCTTTTATTCCCCATTTCCAAAGAGTGAAGGGAAAACTACTGAAGGATTTGAATCCTCAATCAGTAAGTACTTTTCATTAAGCAAACTATTATATAACGTGCAATAAGGCGTATTTTTTCTTACTTAACCACTGGTATTTGTGGCTAGCTCAGCTTTGTCAGATGGAGCAATATTTCAGGTATCTACATTCATAAATCAAAGAGCTTTACATGTGAGTTAAGATGACGATACACAATCACTATTTACAGCACTCTTAAGGGTAAGGGTTTAGTCATTTGCCCAGCTCGAGGTAGATTTCTTCTACCATTGTTCTCTGAGTTTGGGTGGAAATCTCTGGATGGCAAAAATCAGGTTTAGCCTCACAGAGCAGCATAAAAATCAGTTTTTTTTTAAAAAGCATTTGCTAAAACCTGAAAAAATGCTACAAATTAAGTAATATAAATAAAACATCAGCTATAACATGTCTTGCTGCTTCTGTCCCCTCTCTCTTTCCTCTCCGTCTCCCACTCCCCCTCTCCCTCCCTCCCTCCATCTCCCTCTCCCCCATCCTCACTTTCACTCTCCCCCTCACCCTCTCCCCCTCCTCCTCCCCTGCCCTTCCTCTCCCCCCCGTCTCCCCCTCTCTCCTCCCTTTCTTTCCCTTGCTTCCCTTCCTCAACCTCTCCCCTAAATGCTACATTTAAATATCACATTCTTCATCTCTGTTTCTCTCACCCTCCGCTCCCATCTCTCTCTCTCTCCATCTCTCTCCCTCTCCCCCTCTCTCCCTGCAAAAATCAAGATATTCTGTTAACAGCTCCTTACAACTTACCACCTCATTCTTTATTTACTGTTGGCTATTTCTTCTGTTGTATGCACTTGTAAGCTGCCAACTTTGATGTCAATGCTACCTTACTGATAACTCATTGACTTGGTGGCATTGTCACATAGAGGGATGCTTCATAAAGAAACCCTTCAGGATTTACTTTTTGGTTTGCAGTTTGTTTAAATTGTTGGTACTGATGCTGAATCTCCACAATACCTCAGGATAAGAAGTGCAGTCAACTTTTTATTCACCATGACTCTTGTATTCTTGCTGATGGTATTTGACTGTACCCCAAGGAAATAATTAGTCCGTACCATCATGAGGTAGCATCTTGCTCACCATTACTTTTTACAATGAGTCAGTTTGTTCATTTGCGAGTTGCTCCACTGAACTTTATTAGATTATTAACACCATGTGCTTATTTTTCTAGCTTACCGTAAACTGTGGAGCGGACTGATGTTCTTCGGAGTAATGCTTGTAACAATTGGATTTCTCTGCATCATCTACTATGCATGCAGTCAGAATGGCAACATGTATAAAACAACTGGAGTAATATTCTTGATTGCTGGTAACTGAAAGCCTTGTATATCTCATTTACTTACACTTCAAACCTTCTCAAATATTTTCACATTGATTCATATTGTTTCCTCTAAATCTTTTGTCAAAAATATGACCACTTCATATTTGAGTACTGTGGAATTGGGACACATCGAGACTAGTACATTTTGGCCAAACTCAGCGGCAGCCCTGATTAGCCAAAGTTTCATGGAAATAGTTTAAAAAGGTTTAAAAAGAGAATCTACCATTTAACTGGGTAACAAATTATGTATGTAAATGAAATACAGAACAAATTAGAATACTACCTATATGACTACAGTAGCATAAAACTGTGTATTAGTTCTGAATAGTTATCAATGGAGGAATTCTTCCAGTGTATGTTATCATGTCCTTTTGGTTGACTGTAAATGAACAAAATCAGCACAGACACCTAGTGCAGATAATGGACTGCTTTCATACAAGACCTTCAGTGATTGCATCTAACAAATTTTCATTTTCATTGTAACATTCAAGTTGATTGTTGATACCTTCAAATTCTTTGTAATTCTTAACTTGTTTCATTTTCACTCTTGTCCGTTTCTGGCATCTCTAAGCCTGAATATTTGAAACTGCAATGCGCAAAACAGTTCTGAATTGTCTTGGTGCTTATCTCTCACCAATATCAGTGACAAAAATCACTGCATTTTGAACACAAACACATGCAACTAGTACTATTTAGAAGCTGTTCACTCTAAGCACAGTGTAGTGTCTAGCAGCCACACAAGTACACACGACTGACGCTAGTTAGAAACTGTTCAGTGACAGTCTCCATCCCAATTAAATGGCATAGTGGAAAATAAATGAAGACAATCCCAGCCATTTTCTCGATTTGTTTTTGTTCCTTAAGAGTTGTTTGAAATAAATGGCTGCTCTGATTAGCCGATGGCCAAAGTAACTAGAACCTACTGTATTGAAGTTCTGTCATAGGCTACTCATTCCACCAGCTTAAGTATTCCACAACTGGTTCTCATGGATCTACAATCTTTCCAAGTTTTTTTTCAGTCTACAAACATTTAAAATTCAATGCAGAAATTCAATATAGTAGTAGTAGTTCCCGAGAAAGTCAGACTACTAAATGTTTCATGTACAAAGTGCCACAGAACTGCCTTCCTGGCCATTGGATCGCACTGTGTATCTCATCCACCCAGTCCGCTAGAGCTGACTTCACATGTTAGGACAGGCATATCTGTATTTCAATGAGGTATGAGGTCCCCCGGCTACCGTCATCTGAGTTAGGCTGCTGTTGAAGCGGTGCACCAGGGTATGGTCACTGTCACATGCAAACAGCTACTTGGAGCCACACGTGACAGCTAAGTGTCCAGTGGGGATCAACGGTTAGTGAACTCCTCTGGCATTACACAATAAGCCCCTTCATCAAAGGTGCTACCCCTTCCTGGATATCCGGTACTCTGGGTGAATTCCTTCGTCATTCAGAAGTAGGAACACAGTTTTCTAGTACTGCAGTAACATTGGTAGTGTTCGGATTCGTTCTGTATTTCACTTAACCATATAACCATATAACCATATAACAATTATAGCATGGAAACAGGCCATCTCAGCTCTTCTAGTCCATGCCGAACTCTTACTCTCACCTAGTCCAACGACCTGCACTCATCCCATAACCCTCCATTCCTTTCCTGTCCATATATCTATCCAATTTAACTTTTAACGACAACATCGAACCTGCCTCAACCACTTCTGCTGGAAGCTCGTTCCACACAGCTACCACTCTCTGAGTAAAGAAGTTCCCCCTCATGTTACCCCTAAACTTTTGTCCTTTAACTCTCAACTCATGTCCTCTTGTTTGAATCTCCCCAACTTTCAACGGAAAAAGCCTATCCACATCAACTCTATTAATCGCCCTCATAATTTTAAACACCTCTATCAAGCCCCCCTCAACCCTCTATGCTCCAAAGAATAAAGACCTAACTTGTCCAACCTTTCTCTGTAACTTAAGAGATGAAACCCAGGCAAAATTTTAGCAAATCTCCTCTGTACTCTCTCAATTTTATTGACATCTTTCCTATAACTCGGTGACCAAAACTGTACACAATACTCCAAATTTGGCCTTACCAATGCCTTATACAATTTCAACATTACATCCCAACTCCTATACTTAATGCTCTGATACCAAAAGCTTTCTTCACCACCCTATCCACATGAGATTCCACCTTCAGGGAACTATGGACCATTATTCCTAGATACCTCTGTATCATGGTATACCCTACCATTTACCATGTATGTCCTATTTTGATTAGTCCTACCAAAATGTAGCACCTCACATTTTTCAGCATTAAACTCCATCTGCCATCTTTCAGCCCACTCTTCTAACTGGCCTAAATCTCCCTGCAAGCTTTGAAAACCTACTTCATTATCCACAACACCACCTATCTTAGTATCATCTGCATACTTACTCATCCAATTTACCACCCCATCATCCAGATCATTAATATATATGACAAACAACATTGGACCCAGTACAGATCCCTGAGGCACACCGCTACACACCGTCCTCCAATCTGACACACAGTTATCTACCACTACTCTCTGGCGTCTCCCATCCAGCCACTGCTGAATCCATTTTACTACTTTGATATTAATGCCTAACAATTGAACCTTCCTAACTAACCTTCCATGTGGAACCTTGTCAAAGGCCTTACTGAAGTCCATATAGACAACATCCACCGTTTTACCCTCATCAACTTTCCTAGTATCCTCATCAAAAAATTCAATAAAATTTGTCAAACATGACCTTCCACGCACAAATCCATGTTGACTGTTCCTAATCAGACCCTGTGTATCCAGATAATTATATATACCATCTCTAAGAATACTTTCCAATAATTTACCCACCACTGACGTCAAAAACTCACGGGCCGATAATTGCTAGGTTTGCTCTTAGAACCCTTTTAAAACAATGGAACCACATGAGCAATACGCCAATCCTCCGACACCATCCCTGTTTCTAATGACATTTGAAATATTTCTGTCAGAGCCCCTGCTATTTCCACACTAACTTCCCTCAAGGTCCTAGGGAATATCTTGTCTGGACCCGGAGACTTATCCACTTTTATATTCCTTAAAAGCGCCAGTACTTCCTCTTCTTTAATTGTCATACCTTCCATAATTACTCTTCTTGTTTCCTTTACCTTACACAATTCGATATCCTTCTCCTTAGTGAATACCGAAGTAAAGAAATTGTTCAAAATCTTGCCATCTCTTTTGGCTCCGCACGTAGCCGCACATTCATGTTCTTGGTTTAACAAGCTCAAAGACATGAGCCCTCTGCAACTGGATCGTTGACTTCCGCATCAGGAGACCACAGTCAGTGCAGATCAGAAATAACATCTCCTCCTTGCTGACAATTAACACTGACACACCTCAAAGATACATGTTTAGCCTACTGCTCTACTCCTGCTATAGCCATGTCTGTGTGGCTAAGTACAGCTTAAGTGTCATCTATAAATTTGCTAATGACACCACTATTGTCAGGATTTAAAATGGTGATGAGGAGGCATACAGGAGCAAGATAGACCAGCTGGTTGAGTGGTGATCACAACAAAAACCTTGCACTCAGTGTCAGTAAGACCAAGGGATTGATGATGGACCTCAGGAAGGGGAAGTTGAGGGAACACACACCAGTCCTCATAGTGAGATCAGAAGTAGAAAGGGTGAACAGTTTCATGTTCCTGGGAGTCAACGTCTCTGAGAATCTACCTTGGTCCCAACATATTGATTCAACTGCAAAGAAGTCACGACAGCGGCTATATTTCATTAGGAGTTTGAGGAGATTTGCTACGTATGTGACCAAAGACTCTTGCAAATTTCTACAGATGTATCGTGGAAATCTTATCACCGTCTGGTATGGCGGGGCCACTGCATTGAATAGAAAAAGCTTCAGAAAGTTGCAGACTCATCCAGCCCTATAATGGGCACCAGCCTCCCCAGCATGGAAGACATCTTCAATAGGCAATGCCTCAAAAAGGCGGCATCCATCATTAAGGACCTCCATCACACAGGGTGCCCTCTTCTCATTGCTACCATTAAGGAGGAGGTATAGGAGTGTAAAGACACACATTCAGCATTTCAGCAATAGCTAAAGAAATTTGGCCTGTCCCCTAAAACCCTCACTAATTTTTATAGATGCCCCGTAGAAAGCATTCTTCTAGGGTGCATCACAACCTGGTATGGAAGTTGTCCTGTCCAAGACCGGGAGAAGCTACAGAAGATCGTGAACACAGCCCAGCACATCACACAAACCAATCTTCTGTCCTTGGACTCACTTTACACCGCACACTGTCGGAGCGGTGCTGCCAGGATAATCAAGGACACGACCCACCCAGCCAACACACTTTTCGTCTCTCTTCCCTCTGGGAGAAGGCTCAGGAGCTTGAAGACTCATATGGCCAGATTTGGGAACAGCTTCTTTCCAACTGTGATAAGACTGCTGAATTGATCCTGACCCGGATCTGGGCTGTATCCTCCAAATATCTGGACCTGTCTCTCGGTTTTTTTGCACGACCTTACTTTCCCTTTTCTTTTTTTCTATTTATCATTTATAATTTAAATTGTTAATATTTACTATCAAGTTGTACTCCAGGGTATGCGAAGCGCAGAATCAAATATCGCTGTGATGATTGTATGCTCTAGTATCAATTGTTTGGCGACAATAAAGTAAAGTATTATTAGTAGTATTAGGTTCTTTCCCTCTGCCATCAGATTTCTGGATGGACACTGACCCATATACACAACCTCATTATTTTTTTTTGTTTTCTTTTTGCATTACTTATTTAATTCAAATTTTCATATGTATTTCTCTTATTGCAGTTTATAGTGTTTTTATTATGTACTGCACTGTACTGCTGCTGCAAAACCACAAATTTCTTGCCATATGGCAGTGATATTAAACCCGATTCTGATTGTCCCTCTGGTCAGCTTTCACAAGTGCTTGATTTGATTCTAACTTATTCAGTCGCTTCTCAGGCTGACTTCGGATCACACAGGACACATTTGGGCTTGCAGTCAACCAGCTTTGGATCGGGAGCAAAAGTATGCTTTAAGCTGCCTTCAAAGATATCATTCCCTTCCATTGTTGCATCATGATGAAACTTTGAAGCATGAATAGTGAAAGTATTCTCACTTTCTGGCTTGACCTACCTCAATTAGTCCTTCACCATGTCATCTGTTGACCCATTGTCCTAGCTTGCTGCTCATTGCCTTTTGTGTTGTGCTATGCATTACATTTGCCTAGTCTTTAAAACTCACCAGATTAGGTTTTCAGTTTAATGGCGCATTTCATTAACAGCATTTAGCTGAACACACCAAGAGAATGAACCTTGATTCATTTTTAAACAATATGTGGCAGTGCCGTTGCCCAAATCAATACATTTGTTGTTGCTAATCAACTATTGGCTCTAAAGCCTAACTATTTTTGATAGACTACACAAGTGAGTTCAAGTCACCACCCCATCTACTACAGTACAATGTCCCTTTCCTTTCCAAAGCCCTTAAAATTGTTAGGTTCCTTTTCTCTAACTCTGATTATCCCTATCCAATAAGATTCCTCCATCTTCCATCCTGGAAATGCCATAACCATGGTGATGAATAGTATTCTATAATGCAATGATGGTAGTTCATTATCTCTACTTGACCTTTATGCTGGGCTTTAAACAGCCTAATGCATCTTTTCCTCTGTTAACATTTGGATTCAGTTCCCAATCTGAGGCAAAGTATCCCTAGCAATGACACCTTTCCGGAAACCCTTCAAAGGTCGATCAGCGATCCTGCCACTATCTTCACTAGCATGTTACTCCTCACTTAGGCATTTTACATAAGATCCAGCTTTTATATGTATTTTGATGGAAACAATGCTCTCGTATTCTCTCATTTGCTGCAATGCACATCTGCAGTTGGTCAGCAATATTTTAAATGCTCTCATGGGAACAGTCAAACAGCTGTGCTGTTTGAAGTAGCCGATAGGCTGGAGGTGAGAACTCAGATCAAAGGAAGAAGAGATAATGCTCTGTGAAAGGAAGAATGGTTTAGGACATTCCCTTCCTGCTAACTTGTTGCTCCGCTATCTGACTTCCATTGTGAGTCTGTTTCTCCTTTCCTCAGCCACTTTGCTCTTTCACCTTTTGGGAATGTGTGGAAAATTGGATGAGTGTGTATTTGGTGTTAGTCTGTACCTAATGATTCCTAAGGAGTTGGTGACTCCGTGGCTCCTCCCCATGGATCCAGACAGCAGAGCTATCGTTTTGAGATGTGAGTGGTTTGTTCAATCAGATTCCTTGCCTTCGAATGACAACTTGTATCTGTGCCTGGACTTCTGACAGGAACAGCAAAAGAATTTTCATCACATAATTGAATAGATTTTAGTAGGATGGGCTGGCAAATTGTATTCCTGCCTCCATCATTCCCACTTCCATTTTAACAAAAGGACGAGCAACCAACCAGCTCAATAAATGTCTTCCAATTACCACTATTTAAAGCTGCCACCCACTGCTCCTACTTTTATCTGTTGGATAAATTTAGAAGCAACAGTAAGTGGCCTGTAAATTGGAAGTTGATCTTATGACGTTGCTTAACATAACTCTGAGATTGGTAAACAAAAATCTCTGTTAGGTCTTAAGCGGTATCGGAATCAGAACCAGCATATATATCACTGTCATGAAATACGTTGTTTTACAGCAGCAGTACATTGCAATACATAATAAAAAACTATAAATTAAAGTAAGATGTATATATTAAAAATTAAATTAAATAAGTAGTGCCAAAAGAGAAGAGAAAATATTGTGGTAGTGTTCATGGGTTCATTGGCCATTCAGAAATCTGATTGTGGATGGGAAGAAGCTGTTACTAGAAACTATGGGTGTATGTCTTCAGGCTCCTGTACCTCCCCCTCGATGGCAGTAACGAGAAGAGGTCAATGAGAAAAGGTATTGAGAAAAGTTCAATGGATGTAGTGTTAATTCATTAATTAGTGGTGACCGCAGTGAAAGATGGTACAGGCAGACTGAGCTAAATAGCCAACCTCCTTCTTCTATGGTGCTTCCATTTATTTTCAGACATTGATGATAACTTTTTTGCTTGGACTAATCTGTTGAAGATGTTGGAAGTACTGAATAGGTCAGGTCAGATCATATCTGTAGCAAGAAAAACAAGTGACATTTCACATAACACACACAAAAAATGCTGCTGCATTCACCAGCACTTTTTGTGTGTGTTGCTTGAATTTCCAGCATCTGCAGATTTCCTCGTGTTGGCATTTCAGATAGCATGCTTTATATTAGAGTTCCAACTTATGCAGTAGATTTTTACTTACATGTATTGGTAGGGTACTTGGGCTGATTCAAAAACTCATGGTTCAGAGTGAAGTTTGGGCTGCTTAATTAGATCCTGAAAAATTACAAAACACACGTGTTTCTACCTCAGTTTTCCTGAACAGCTTTATTATTCTTTATCCTAAATTCTTCATTTTTGCCTCACTGTATATTTATGTACTGCTGGAAAACCATATGATTATAAGTGATTAATAACTTTCCAATGTATAATGTGGCAAATATCAGATATTAAATAAATAGTTTACATTTTAATAATGAAAAGAGTGATACTTACTAGAGATGTCAACTAGGTAAAAGTTAGCTGCTTAAAATTTATCTGAAAATTGCCGTCTTAAAAAAAACAGTGAAACATCAGAATCAGAATCAGGTTTATTATCACCGGCATGTGTTGTGAAATTTGTTAACTTAGCAGCAGCAGTTCAATGCAATACATAATATAGAAGAAAAAAATAATAATAAATGATAAGTGAATCAATTATAGAATATGTATATTGAATAGATTTAAATCATGCAAAAACAGAAATAATATATATTAAAAAAGTGAGGTAGTGTTCAAGGGTTCAATATCCATGGCAGAGGGGAAGAAGCTGTTCCTGAATCACTGATTGTGCGCTTCAGGCTTCTGTATCTTCTACCTGATGGTAACAGTGAGAAAAGGGCGTGCCCTGGGTGCTGGAGGTCCTTAATAATGGTCGCTGCTTTTCTGAGACACCGCTCCTTGAAGATGTTCTGGGTGCTTTGTAGGCTAGTACCCAAGATGGAGCTGACTAGATTTACAACCTTCTGCAGCTTCTTCCAATCCTGTGCAGTAGCCCCCTCATAACAGACAATGATGCAGCCTGTTTTATTTTGTATAAGTTTATTTTATTAAAACAAGTCAATGTACATTTTGTTTTGTATAAGTTTTACTAAAAATGTTTTAACTGAGTTCATTTTATCACCTTTGTACTTAGGTGTGTCTTTCACCGTGTCAATTATCATGTACGCCCTTTGGATTTCAGCGGTATCTCAGATGATTGCAGGAGACATTGCTAATTGCACTTCCACTACAACCAACTTGAAGTTTGGTGTAAATTATGGCTGGTCTTTTATGGCAGCTCCTTTTGCAGTATTGTTCTCTTTAATTTCTGGCTTACTTTTCATTAAAATCGCAGGTATGAACCACAAGAGAAGTGATTTGATTTAAGCATTACGCATTAAAATATATTAAAATATAACAACATTGAGACATTATAATTTGAAGACCCCTTATATTAATGAATTTAATTTCCAATGGTAATTTTAAACTGCATCCTCACATTATGAATTTCCTACTGCGTCCATAACCTTTCATCTTTTATGAAAGGTTTGCACTCTTAGAAACTGCTGTTATTTCATAAATATAAAAGACTGGGCAATATGCAAATACTGTTTTGATGCTGCACTTTCCTACATGCAAAGAGTGGCACACTATTTCTTATAGTGACAATTCGATTTATAAATTTTGATAAGGGACTCTACAAAGTGTTTGTAACAAGTTTCCAAAAGAATGTTGCTTTTAAATAATCAAAACCGCAAGGTAATTTCAAACTAATTTTCTGTTACAATCATCAGTTAGTTTAAAACTGAGCTGTTGCTGGTCTCAGGTGACAAATCCTCTTTGGTTTCCTATGATTTGCATTGATGTTGATTGAAGATCTAGCCCTCTGACTTAGAGCGTTTTTGGCTACTACTTACACCACTGGACAAAATGCTGGTGCAAGGAGGCAGGCAGGTCCAAGGCTCTACCTTTGAATCTTTAACATATTTCACACGTTTTGTTATACTTCAAATTCTACAAGTACACTTAAAGTATTTTTATTTGCTTTACCAATGTCGAAATCCATCTGCCCACTCTTTAACTAATCCAATCATGTTATACATTTGGTCAGAAAATATGTTAACTCTGTAGTATGATATAGTTCCATTCCATTGACCCACAGTTCATGCAGGATATATCTCTACACAATTACAAGGGTAGACAGAGTAAACAAAGGGAAACCATGGATATGCAAAAAGTAAAACTGAATTCTGAGTAACTTTTCAGATATAACACAGCAATGTGGGCTACTTGCTGAACCATCGGGTCATGGGTGAGAAAAGTTGATCTTAAACTGATCATTTTCAGTGATAATGATCTATAATCTTATGGAGAACCACTGTAGATCTGAAAAGGATAATAGCAGGAAGCAATGGAACATTATCTGCATATCTAGAGGAGGTGGATAGATACATATTAATAGACCTTGGATATAGCAGAGACAAATTTCGCAATTTGCCAACTGCCTTTACTGAGGAACAGCTTTGTATTTTTCCTGTTATGAAATATATGACTCACTTAAGAACTTGAGTCAGACTTGGTCAAAGATCCAAAATGAGATATGATGGGGTATATTCTTTCACCATAGTTATTGCATACAATAGAGGAAACTATTCCCTCAGTGTTGTTGCCTACATATTTTCAAAACATGTAATTTTCTGCATTAAAAGAAATTTTCCTTCCTTCCTAAAATTTAATTTGACATTTATCTTCAAAGTAGGTTCAGAAAAGAAGCAAGTAACAATCAAAATGAAAGTATGTACATCTAAGTTTAAGAAAAGTTGTTTTTTTAATGTGATTGGTTGGTGTGCATAGAAGTTTAATGTATCTGGCACAAATATATACATCAGAACTCTGCTGAAGAAGTCTACATTTTCCAAATTTATACATTTTATTTTCCAGTTCTAACATTTCATTGCACTGCTGCATTCCTACTATGAATAGCAAAACTAAATGCAAACCATGAGACCAACATGAATTCATCCATTGCTTTTGGGCTGCTAATTGAGCCCAGCATCAGGACCCTACTCCTGTATCACCCTCATCCCCTAACCCCCTATATCCATGCTTAGCTCTTCAATTTAGATCAATTTTTTTTAGTGCTTTTAATTGTGCTTGGTGGATTTTGGTAAAATAGGCAGTTTTTATTATCCCTTGAACGTATATAATTCATTATTGAATAGTTATCTATGTGTGAAGCAGTGTTCTGGAATATAACCACTAGAGTTTGAAGTTTTATTTTTGTGAGTTTCTGTACTTTCTTTCCAGAATTTTAACAACCTTGAATTATTTCAGGAGCATTTTTCTTTTGGAATATGCATTTCCATGATACAAAATTTCACCCCACATCTCATCATAGAAATGGTGGCACTGCTTTTCTGAAAGAGATATGTATTTTTGTATATGTTCTATATCAATCCATGAAAAGGAAATTTGAAGTACTCTAAATATGATTTCATAGTTCAGATATTTTGTATTATCTATATTTTGAGCTTTATGAAAATGAAACCATTTAACTGATATTATTTGTATTAGACTGTAACTATAATCATGTTCAACAAAATAAGGCTGTAAGCTGTTAATGGAATAATAGTTAAGACTCAGTAGAGAATTCAATGCTTCTATAAGTACAGGAACATTTGGACTTTGTATACACTTGTATTTTAAAAGTTTAATATTTTTATAATTAAAATATGCTTATATCATTAAATCATTAAACCGGTGTCTGTTGGTTCCTGATCTTTCCAACAGTGCAAGCTGTTCATATGCGTTACATTCCTCTGGAGCAGTCATGATCTTGAACATTGCTTTCACATCATACCTTCAGTTATTTTGTTGTAAGGAGAGCATCCTGAATTTCTCCACTCTTTCCAATACCAGGGCCCATTTTGGTAGATGCTTTATTTAACTCCTCTAAAACCTTCACATCTTTCATGAATCACCTGAAAACTAGACAATGCTTCAGCTGTAGCCAAGCCAGTGCCTTACTGAGGTAATTCCCCAATTTTCTACACCATGCGTCTACAAACCCACAATCCCATCTGTGTTTTAATTGTTTTCTGAACCCACATTACCACCATAAAACAGTTGTTATCATGTATTCTCAAGTCTATTTGTCTTTTACAATTCTTGTTTGTAGTTCTATGTGAGCTTACGAACATATACTCTGTGAGACAAGATACATTGTTGGCCTCACCAATGGTAAACTTGCTTTATTAGTCGAATAAGAAGATGGCACAAGTAAGAATAAATCAGATCACTGAAATGCAATTATAAAGATAACCTCTCTTTCCTGCAGATCACAATTAGTTACCCAGCTTTGCGCAAGTACATGTAGAGCAACTTGGACAAAGCTAAATCAATATATAGAGCCTATGAAAAGTATTCATCTGCCCCCACACCCCCTTGGAAGTTTTCAGTGTTGATCAGTGTGTAAAAAAACAAATTAAATCCAATATGATTCAATGTAGCAAAACAATAAAACATGAAAACTTCTGGTGGGGGGGGGGATGAATACATTTTGTAGGCATTGTATTTGGAATCAGTACTATATTGATATTGGTACTTGTTTATTATTGTCACAAGTACTGAGATACAGTGAAAATCTTGTCTTGCGTACTGTTTTTACAGATCAGCTTATTACATGGTGCATTCCTCTAGAATAAGGTGAAACGGTAACAATGCAGAATAAAGCGTACAAGCTACTGAGAGAGTGCAATGCACATGAATAAATGAGGTAGATAATGCGGACGAGTCCATCTTAGCACATCAGAGGTCTGTTCAGGAATCTGATAATGGTGGAATGAAAGCTTTCCGTGAGCCTGGTTATACATGCTTTTGGGCACTTGTATGTCCTGCTCGATGGAAGTGGGGGGGGGGGGGTGTGGAGAAGAGAGGATGTCCGGGGTTGGTGGGGTCTTTGATTATGCTGGCTACCTTACAAAGGAAGTGAGAAGTATAGACAGAATCCATAGAGGGGAGGCTAGTTTCCATGGTTTGCTGAGCTTGTCCACAACTCTCTGCAGTTTCTTGGGATCACATGCAGAGCAGTTCCCTTACTTAGCCATGAAGCAATTGGATAATGTGATGAAAATTGGTGAGGTCAAAGGAGACATGCTAAATGGCTTTAGTTTCTTGAAGAAGTAGAGGCATTGGTGAGCTTTCTTGGCCATTGCATCAATATGATTGCTCCAGGACAGGTTACTGGTGATAGTCGCTTCTGGGAACCTGAAACTTTCAATGCTCTTGACTTCGACACCATTAATGAGTAATGCCTGGTTCATATTTTTATTATTATGCTATAGGTATTTCATTTAGCCGTTCTGTAAGAGCTTTCAGCCTGTTTGGGTTACTGTTGCTGAAAAGGGATGATGAGGAATGTGTGCCATCGAATTAGGATTGTGGAACTGGGGGGGGGGGGGGGAGGTTTTTTGGTGACGGACATTAAGGTTGATCTCGGGGCTTTTGTTTGGTGGGAGATGAAGAGAGAAGACACTAGAGAGAACCGGTTGTGGGATTGGACCCAGTCACGGGACAGTAATTCGATGGAGCCAGGTGCCAAGATCGACTGAGGATCGCTGAAATATCAGTGAAGTGTTGAGCTCCAACTTGTGCACATTTAACTGTTTAATTAAAATGGGCTCTTTTCCTTTTTGTTTTCCTGTTAATTAAGTTTCATAAATATAATTCCTTTGATTGCATTCAGTGTGCTGTCTGTTATTTCGTACACTAATTTGTAACAGGGTAGCAAATTACACAGCATCCACACAAACTAGGATTTGGGGTGGGAGAGCCATCCCAATCTCATGTGTTTGGCTGGACTGCTGTGTGCCTTCCCTAGACTTACGCAGCCAAGGAAACCAAGGGGTTTCAAATGTATATAGGATCACATGCATTGCCCCCGTTCTAATGTCAATGATTGATATTGAAGGAAAGGTTGTTGACATGATGCCTTATCACCAGGCTCTCTCTCTCTCCTTCCTGTACTCCAACTCATGTGGTCCATCATGGTTTGGTCACCTAATTACAGGAAGGATATTAATAAGGCTGAAAGAGTGCAGAGAAGGTTTATAAGGATGTTGCCGGGACTTGAGAAGCTGAGTTACAGAGAAAGGTTGAATAGGTTAGGACTTTATTCCCTGGAGTGTAGAAGAATGAGGGGAGATTTGGTAGAGGTATATAAAATCATGATGGGTATAGATAGAATGAATGCAAGCAGGCTTTTTCCACTGAGGCAAAGGGAGAAAAAACCCAGAGGACATGGGTTTAGGGTGAAGGGGGTAAAGTTTAAAGGGAACATTGGGGTGGAGGGGTCTTCTTCACACAGAGTGGTGGGAGTGTGGAATAAGCTGCCAGATAAAGTGGTAAATGCGGGCTCACTTTTAACATTTAAGGAAATCTTGGACAGGTACATGGATGAGAGGTGTATGGAGGGATATTGTCCAGGTGCAGGTCAGTGGGACTAGGCAGAAAAATGGTTCAGCACAGCCAAGAAGGGCCAAGAGGTCTGTTCTGTGCTGTAATGTTTCTAGGGTTGCAACATCTGCAAACTTGTAGATGGAGTTAGAATGGAATCTAGTCACACAATCATGAGTGTACAAGAAGTAGAGTAGAATAGAGAAATGAGGACGTGTCCCTGTGGGGTGCCCATGTTGAGAATAATCATGGTGGAGGTGTTGCTGCCTATACTTACTGTTTAGTCAGGAAGTCAAGGATCCAGTTGCAGAGGGAGGCATTGACTCCCCACATCCAGAGTTTGGTGATGAGTTTGCTTGCAATACTAATATTAAAAGCAGAAGTGTCATCAATAAACAGTAGTTTGATGTAAGCGCCTTTACTGTCCAGATGCTTCAGAGATGAGGGTACGGCCAAGGAGATGGCATCTGTTGTGGATCTGGTTTGGTGGTAGGAAAATTGCAGCGGGTCGAAATTGTCTGGAAAGCTGGAGTTGATGCATACCATGACCAGCCTCTTGAAGCACTTCATGATGGTAGATGTCAGAGCCAATGGATGATAGTTGTTAAGATATGTTACTTTGTTTTTCATGAGTACCGGGATGATAGTGGTCTTCTTAAAGCAAGAGAGAACCATAGCCTGAAACAGGGAGAGGTTAAAATGTTTGCAAGTTCCCTTGTCAGTTGATCTGCTCAGGATCTGAGAACCTGGCAGGGGGCACCATCCAGGCCTGATCCTTTCTGTGGGTTCACCCTCCAGAAGACCCATGTCTATGACAGTGAGGGTAAATTGAGGTGCACTGGAGACTGTGAGGGTGAGTGTTGACATACCCTTCTGTTCAAATGCACATAGAATGTGTTAAATTCATTGGAAAGGGATGTGCTGTGTTAGCAATGTACATGATTTAGTATGTAAGCCCTGCCCTAGCAGAGTAGATGAGTTAAGATGTGAATTTTACTGTTAAGAAGTTCAAAGTTATATATTTTGGTGAAAGGAACAAAGGGAGGCATTATTAATGTAAGTTCTGGGGGAATGGCAGACAGATATCTGTAAGCTCAAGCAATTTAGCGGAACCAAAACTAATGGTGTGAAACTGAGTCATTTGGATTGGAGGAAGGAATTCTAGAATTCCTGATGAGGCTTTAAGGAAGAAGTAGAGATTATCATAGAAATCAATTATTTTTTATCTGAGTATCTATTTTATTTGAAGCAGTAAAAGATAGGGTCTTTTGTTTATCTTTTTTCCTTTCCCGTCCCAGTGGCAACTAATTGATGACCCCAAGAAAGTTACTATAGTTGAAAAATTAAATTTGCAGTGAAAGTAAACTCTTGCCACTATTCAAGACATGTACAGAGACAGGAGTGTAAAAAGGACCCGAAGGATCATGGGGGGTTTAAGTCATCCCAACCACAAACCGTTCCAGCTACTACCATGCGGGAAACGGTACCACAGCATTAAAGCCAACAGGCTCTGGGACAGCTTCTTCCACCAGACCATCAGACTGATTAATTCATGCTGATATAATTGTATTCCTATGAGATACTAACTGTCCTGTTGTGCATACTATTTATTACAAATTACTATAAATTGCACATTGCACATTAGACCGAGATGTAACAAAGATTTTTATTCCTCATGTATGTGAAGGACGTAAGTAATAATGTCAATTCATTTTTTGTAATTTATTTTTTATTGAATTTCATCATCAAATAAACTTTTCCATAAGATGTATTTCAGATACTGTACATATATATCATATAATCATATTTGTCACAATTCTCCACATAATATTTATCTGAAGTATACTCTTATAGAAAGAAGAGGAAAGAAAGAACAATTGAAGGAGGAAAACTATATGCAGAGTAGGGAGTGATTTTTTTTAAACAACATATTCATTGTTTGTGAGAATAAAATCAGGCCTATAAGATGTTACGTAGTTAAACTATTTTTTTCCAGTATGAATAAAATTGTTCCAACTTATGATTAACAGATATTATCTTCTCCATTTTGTAAATGTCCATTGTAATTTCCATCCATACATTTAAAGTTGGGCTCTCCTGTGATAATCATTTCCTGGTAAGGGTCTTTTTACCAGTCACCAGCAGTACATTCATTAAATATTTATATTTCCCTCCTTTCAACCATTCTTGAGGTATATACCCAAAATATATGGTCTCACTCTCTAAGTTAGTATCTCAATGAAATTTGCAGAATATAACTTAATCGATCTACTCCCTGAACAAATAAGAACCAAGAAAAGTGAATAATAAAAAGAAAGGTAAGGAAGGTGTGGTTCCAAGGCTGGGGTGTCTAGATGACCCTGGGTTGGGCTAGAAGAAAAGTCTAGTCGTGGGGGATAGTCCCTCCTACCTGTGGGTTGAGGGACCCCGTTGCAGTACCTATAAAAGTAAGTAAAAAAAAAATGTCCATTACACAGAAATGATTTCCCTGTGTATCCCTCCCATGTATATATTCTCATTTAGGTGGGGAAAAAGGAATGAATAAATGATTTTTTTAAAAAATTGAGAAAATAAAAAACACATTATAACACGTATTTCTCGAAATAGGCATATCACCGTCTATTTTTGCTTCCGTTTAGTTTATCAGCACTTTTAAAGTTAGCCAAACCTTATGGCTCTTCTGGAGGAGGTGAGGGTTGCCTTCGGAGAACTCACAGTCCCTAATAAAGTCAATTCAATGAAAAATTTTAATGAGTTTCACTGCAATTGTTGACAATCAAATGTTGTCTTTCTGTGCTCAAAATATTAGTGAACACTGCCATCTGTCGTTCAGTTTAGGAACAGCCTTATTTCCAGCTTCAACCACTTTGGATAATCAGACAGCTAATGGCAATCTTAACATGGTTGGTCTGACAGCAACAAGTGATAACAGGATGTCCTCATGTCCGCAAATGTTGGTGTAATGTAAAATTACAATCCATGAAATGCACAGTTGCCAAGTGCCAGTAGACATAGCCACTTATGTCTTTCACAATGAAATGGTGACTGACCCAGAAGAGACCCAGTCATAATTTGCTCTCTTCTTCACTCACCATTGCACACTAGCAATATCTTCATAACTCACTTAATTTGTACTGCATTAGGCCTGTCAGCAATAATTGTTACATAGCAAGTTAAAATGAAAGACTAATGTAGGTCACTCAGTATTGAACAATGCAGCCCACTGTCAATTAACCTTTCAGTCATAAAACTTTGTGATCTAAAAATAAATGTCGATGAGGAGTTCCAGGAGCAGAGAAAAGTAATGCAATATTTTTCTCTTTGGAAAATGTTTAACAAAAGAACTGTGTGATCTGCAATTAAGTGAGAGTGATGGAGTGTTAACAATTCATATGTATTTTATCAGAGCTCAGCTGCCATCCCTCTGTGACTACGCATTTTCATGAAACATACCAACAATCACATATTTCTATTTGCTGAGAAGTTTAATTTTAATGAAGAATGATTATAAGGATCAGTTTTGCTCAGATTGTAATAAGTACAAAGACTGCATTTGCTGCTTGCAGTGATAGCCATGAAGTCTAAAATACTTCAGTTTTAGTTGTTTAATGTAATTATATTCAAGCATAACTTGACATGGGAGATTTACTAAACATTAATTTTGGGCGCAGTTTGACACTGGATGCAGATTGATCCGGAGGTGAAATAAAAAGTTTCTCAAAACACTGCTAGTTTATCTTCAGGTTAGAAAATGTCACTTATCAATTTAGATAAAGTAAATTGCAGAATGGAAACAAAAGGCTGCAGAAGCTGAGAAGTAGAGCAAAGAAACAAGATACAGGAGGAACTCCATGGGTTAGGCAGCATCTGTGGAGGGAAATGGACAGCTGATGTTTTGAGTTGAGACCCTTTATCTGGACTAAAATATGAGGATATCCTTTATGTTTCAGACCAGATGTAGGGTCTTGACCCGAATTGTCCATGTTGTGAGCAGTGAATGCAAGTAAAGTAATAGTGCTGAAGAAGCAGATCGGGATACTGGCCTTTCCTTACCACATAAGGGGGAACTGTAAACAGCCTTCCGCTTACAGTCCTTTCTGCCATTATTCAATTTGCTGTTATTCTACTCTTTCCATCTCATAATTTAAGAGATTTATCTGGTTATCAGTTCACACTTTAACTTCTAAGCAAATAGTTCAGTGGCTTAATATGCTCTGATAGAAAATGATCATCTTGCAGAAACCAAATGCGACATTCATTGGAGATATTTCCTTGCGAACAATCTATATTCAGAAATGATAAGGAAGAGATCTCTCTCTCTCTCTGCTGAATTAACACATACAATTGGAATAGATAGATTAGTGGGGATTGTATTCAACTTCCTCATTCTGTCTGAGTCGATAGGTTTTGCTGCTAATAATTTACGCACAGTTATGAAACACATTAAACAAAATCTGGAGAAACCATTTTCTCCTATCAATATCTATTCTAGCATAAGATGGAGCAAAAGTATTTTTAAGTCTACCCCCTTTCACTAGCAGAAATAATTCATTCATTACATACTCACACCAATAAAATACTGTATATTTGCAGTACATTAAATCATTGTATAAAACTCAGAATCTTCAAATCTTAGGGCAGAGGAGGAAAACATTCACATGTTAACTGTTCAAAAATACATATCAGTATGAGAACATCAAGGTGACATTGACATGATGCTGGTTCAGTGTTTATGTATGCTGCAGCTATGGTGCATTAAAGCATTTTATATTGCAGGCCTTTTGTTACATACAGTACTATTTCAAATAAAGTTAAATAGCAAAGTCATTTCTCAATATATTCCAAGCATGCCCACTAGAGGGAGCTGTTGCATATCTTTCACAGCAATGGGAGGGGATCTCGTCATGACTCTGGAATATGTTGGGTTGGATTCCACTTTATTCATAAAACCTTGCTGATCACTCATGCTCCATGCTTCATTACTGGGGCTGTGACTTGGAACTACTTGGTACCAATGTGGTAACTACTCCTCAAGCTGCAGATCTTGAGATTTGGTATCTCCAAACTATGAGTGGCCTTTTCTCAGCTTATTACTGATTTTGAAAGTCTCTAGTGATAATAAGCACTTAAAATCATTAAAAAAATATTTAAATAAATTAACAATAAACATACTTTAAAATACCTTTAATCATTAGAAAATATTTAAGATATTAATATTAAATATTAAAACCAAGGACTTGATTATTGAAGTCAACAACACCATTCAAACAAACAAAAGCATAATTAGATGTGCCAAGCCAGGCTAGTACGGCTGACTACAGGCACATGGATAAAAGAGAGTGAGAGGGATTTGGGCCAAACATAGACAAATTGGACTAGTTGTAGATGAGATTCTTGGTCAGCATGGACTAGTTAGATTAGAGAACAAGTTTCCATGCTCTATGACTTTATAACTATAAAATGTTACTTAAGCAAAGAGAGAACAGAAATGTTGACTGAAGCCATCCTGTCAGTCTAAGGGATGAATTTACACACACAACTGGAATAGCTTGATTAGTGGGTATTGGGCTCAATTCCCTCATTCTCTCTGAGTCAATAGGTAGAAGGCCAAATGTAGTTTGCATCCAACCCCCCAGATTAGGATATCTGTGCTCTGCCTCTGACCTCAGTGATGAATCCAGCATTGGAATGGAGCTGAGATTTGGCAACAGCTGATATTCAGCTCACCTTCAACCTCCCCACTACAATGCACGGATGCAGAAATCAGCGACAGGGTTATCTGGGATGAACGATTCACTGAAAACTCCCAGCAGAACTGCCAGGGTTGAAAAGTCTAATATTAGAGGGCATGCATTTAAAGTGAGTGGGGAAGTTCCAAGGAGATGTGTGGGGCAATTTTTTTTTACGCAGAGAGTTATGGATGCATGGAATACACTGTCGGGGTCGTAGTGGAGACACGATAAAGGCTCTTAACGTCGTTTGTAGATAGGTACATGAATGTGGAGAAGATGGAGGAGTATGAGTCATGTGCAGGCAGAAGGGATTAGTTTAACTAGAATAATTAGATCAGCACAACATCGTGGGGTGAGGGCCTGTTCCTGCACTGTACAGAAGGGAAACATAATAACTGCAATGAATAAAGCAATTAAACTAGCATCAAATGGAGATGGAATATTGCGTATATGGCTCCTCTCACATCAACCCTGACCTCACCCAACAGAGATTTTCCCTGTCCTTTTTATATTTCTCCTTCCTTCTCTGTAATTTGAAGCAAGTTTATTTTCTCTCTTTCCCAGTTCTAACCAAAGATCTTCAACCTGAAACATTAGCTCCATTTTCTTTCCACAGATGCTGTCTGACTTGCTGCATTTCCAAGATTTTCTTTCTTTAAGGAAGTGCAAAAGTACATTTTGTAGAATAAACACACAAAATTCTCCAGATGCTGGACATCTTGAGCAACACACGCAAAGTGCTGGAGGAGCTCAGTAAGTCAGGCAGCATCTAGAGAAGGGAATAAACTGTCACTATTTCCAGCTGAGACCCTTCATCAGGACTGGAAAGGAAAAAGGCAGAAGTCAGAATAACAAGGTGGGGGTGGGAGAGGAAAGTACAATCTGAAGGTGATAGCTGAGACTAAGTGAGGGGTAAGGTGGGCGGGTTGGAGGAGGAGAGGGATGAACTGCAGACAGAGTGATAGTAGAGGAGGCCAAGGACAGACATGTTTGTATGGGAATGGGAATGAGTTGAAATATGCGGCAGACAAAGTTTACATCAATAATGCTCCCCAACTCTTTCTATGCTACATTGATGTTGCTTTCTACACTCATGTATCATCTTTGCCTCCAACTTCCACCCTGACCTCAAATTTACTTGGTTTATCTCTGATATTTTTCTCTCCTTTCTCGATGCCTCTGTCTTCATCTTTGGAGGGAGACTATCTACTGACATCCTTTACAACCCGCTGACTCTCATAGCTACCTTGACACTACCTCAGCCAAAGCTGTCACTTGTAAAAATGCAATTCCCTTCACTCAGTTCCTCTGTCTATTCTCAGGATGCGGTTTTCTATTCTAGGACATCTGAGATGTCTTCTTTTTGAAAAACGCAGGTTTCCCCTTCCACGATTATCAATGCTGCCATCACCTGTATCTCCTGTATTTCTTGCACAGCAGACCTCACCCCATCTTCTTGCCACCATAACAGGGATAAGGGTTATCTTCTTACCTAGCCTCAACGAGCCTCCACAGCCAGGGCATGATTCGCCACAACTTCTGCCCATCTCCAATGGGACTCCACTACTAAGCACATCTTTTCCTCCAAACTCGTCTTCTCCGCTCCCCCACCCCCCACTCCCCACCGCCACAATGGCTGTCAATAGGACCACTCACTATGTTCCTTCCTTGTCCAATGAGGCCAATCTCAGACTGGAGGAGCAACACCTTATAATCCATCTGGGTGGCCTCCAACTTGATGGCATGAACATTGATTTCTCTAACTTCAAATAATTACTCCATTCTCCCTGCCTCCCCCCCCTCCTTTTGTCAATCCCCATTCTGGATAACCCCTCACTCCTTCCATTCTCCTCACTCGTCTATCACCTTCCTCTGGTTCCCCTCCTCCTTCCCATTATTGCATGGTCTACCATCCTCTCCGATTAGATTCCTTCTTCTTCTGCCCTTTACTTCCTCACCTATCACTTCCTACCTTCTTACTTCATCTCCCCTCGCTTACCACCCACCTTCCCCTTCATACGGTTTGCCCTATTGCCCACCCACCTTGCCCTTCATACGGTTTGCCCTATTGCCCACCCATCTTGCCCTTCGAATGGTTTGCCCTAATGCCTGACAGCTTGTACTTCTTCCCCTCCCCCCACCTTCTTATTTTGGCTTCTTCCTCCTTTCTTTCCCGTCCTGATAATGTACCTTGGCCTGAAACATCAACTGTTTATTCCCTCCATCAATTTTACAGAATACTCTGGAACAGAAAAAGTTGTAACTAGTTGTGTAAACCATATTTGGATCTGTATTAATGCTAAAAATGATAATTTAGTCAAACACTGAGTAATTTTCAAAATACCCCTTGTGTTTCTTTGATATCTTGCCACAGCCACAAGACTGGATGTGAAGGAAGGCTCGGATCAACAAAATTCATGCAATTAAGAAGGACCTGGAAGTTCCTAGAACACAGCTTTGCATAATAGATTGGACCCATCTACAAATCGATATGACTTCATTCAGAAATAACGTTGGAAATAAACTCTACTGCTGGTCTCCACTGTGTCTCAGCCAACTGGGTAGCTGAGTGATTTCTGCTGGCCCATATCCCTGGGTATTGGACATTGTGAATTCTGGTTCCTGAGTGGTCTCTGCTGGCCCATATCCCTGGGTATCAGACATTATGAATACTGGTTCCTGAGTGATCTCTGCTGGCCCATATCCCTGGGTACTGGACATTGTGAATACTGGTTCCTGAGTGATCTCTGCTGGCCCATGTCCCTGGGTATCAGACATTGTGAATATTAGTTCCTGAGTGATCTCTGCTGGCCCATATCCCTGGGTATTGGACATTGTGGATATTGGTTCCTTGGGTGTCTGTGGCTCACCCCTCGGTCCTGATCCCACAGTGAGCCGAGGAGGAGGTTTTTGCTCTCGTGAGACAAATCAGGTGGATATATCCCCAGGGCCTGACAGGGAGTTCCTTTAGACCCTGGAGGAGTCAAGTGCAGAAGCTGTAGAAGAGATATTTAAATCATTATTAGCAACCATAAGACGATAAGATATAGGAGCAGAATTAGGCCATTTGGCACAATGAGTCTGCTCCACCATTTCATCATGGCTGATCCAATTTTCCTCTCAGCTCCAATTTCCTGCCTTCTCCCCATAGTCCTTCATCTCCTGATCAAGAATCTATCAATCTCTGTCTTAGATATATATAAAGACTTGGCCTCTACAGCTGCCTGTAGCAAAGAATTCCACAGATTCTCCACTGACTGGCGAAAGAAATTCCTCCTCAGCTCTGTTCTAAAAGGACACCCCTCTATTCTGAGGCTGTGTCCATGGGTCTTAAACTCTCCCACCATCCCCTCCACATCCACTCTATCAAGACCTTTAATCATTCGATAGGATTCAATGTCGCCCCTCATACTTCTGAATTCTAGTGAATAAAGGCCTAGAACCATCAAGTGCTCTTCCTGTGACAACCATTCAATCCTGGACACATTTTCATGAATCTCCTTTGACTCTCTCCAGTTTCAGCACATCCTTTATAATATAAGGGGCCCAAACCTGCTGACAATACCCCAAGTGAGGCTTCACCAGTGTTTTAAAAATTTTCAACATTATGTCCTTGATTTTATATTCTAGTCCTATTGAAATCAATGCTGACATTGCTTTTGAATTCCTCACCAGAGATTCAACTACAAATTAGCATTTAGAGCATCCTGCACAAAGACTTCCAAGTCCCTTTGCATCTCAGTTGTTTGTATTTTCTCTCCATTTGGAAAATAGGAAACCCTTTAATTTCTCTACCAAGGTGGATGACCATTCACTTCCCGACACTGTATTCCATTTGCCATTTCTTTGCCCATTCTCCTAATCTGTCTAAGTCTTATGTAGCCTTTCTACTTCCTCAAAGCTACCTGCCCCTCCAGCCATCTTCAGACTGTTTGTAAACTTTGCAACAAAGCCATCAATTCTGTCATCCAAATCATTGACATATAATGTAAAAAGAATTGGCGCAAACACAGACCCCTGCGGAACACCACTAGTCACTGGCAGTCAGTCAGAAAAGACTCCCTTTATTCCCACTCTTTGCCTCCTGTCAATCAGCCACTGCATTATCCATGCTAGAATCTTTCCTGTAATACCATGGGCTCGTAACTTGTTATGTAAGTCTCACGTGTGGCATTTCGTCAAAGGCCTTCTGCAAATCCAAGTGCACAAGATCAACTGATTCTCCTTTGTCTACCCTGCTTGTTACTTCTTCTCCAAAGAATTCCAACAGATTTGACAGGCAAGATTTTCCTTGAGGAAACCTTCCTGACTACAGCGTGTTTTATCATGTGCCTCCAAGTATCTTGAGACCTCATTGTTAATAATCGACTCCAACATCTTTCAACTACTGAGGTCAGACTAATTGGCCTATAGTTTCCTTTCTTCTGCCTGTTTCCCTTCTTGAAGAGTGGAATGACATTTGCAATTTTCCATCCAGTCTTCTGGAACCATTCCAGAATCTAGTGATTCTTGAAAGATTATTACTAATGTCTCCACACTCTCTGCTGCCACCTCTTTCTGAATGCTGGCATGTAGACCATCTGGTGCAGGTGACTTATCTACCTTCAGAACTTTCAGTTTTCCAAGAACCTTCTCTCTAGTTATGGTAACTTCACACACTTCATGCCCTGACACCTGGAACTTCCACCATACTGCTAGTGTCTTCCGTAGTGAAGACTGATGCAAAATAATTATTCAGTTTACCTGCTATTTTGTTGTCCCCCATTTCTATCTCTCCAGCATTGTTTTCCAGCAGTCTAACATCCATTTTCACCTCTCTTTTACATTTTTATATCTGAAGAAACTTTTGGTATCATCTTTAATACAATTAGCTAGCTTACTTTTGTATTCCAGCTTTATCTTCTTAATAATTTTTTTTTAGCTGCTGCCTGATGGTTTTTAAAAGCTTTCCAGCCCTCTAACTTTCCACTAATTTGTGCTCTATTCCATGCCCTTTCTTTGGCTTTTATATTGGCTTTGACTTCTCTTGTTAGCCATGGTTGTGTCATCTTTCCTTTAGAATACTTCTTCCTCTTTGAGATGCATATACCTTGTGCCTTCCAAATTGTTTCCAGAAATTCCAGCCATTGCTGCTCTGCCATCATCCCTGCCAGTGTCCTTTTCCAATCAACTCTGGACAACTCCTCTCTCATGCCTCTGTAATTCCCTTTAGTCTGCTGTAACACTGATACAGGTGACAGTGACTGGAAAGGTACCGGAGGATTGGAGAATAGCTAATATACTTCTTTTGTTTAAGAACAGCTTTAAAAATAAACCATGAAATTATAGACCAATGTTCCTGACATTAGTAATGGGAGATTTATTGGAAGATATTCTAAGGGACTGGAAATATGAGTATTTGGATAGATATGGACTGATTAGAGATGATTAGTATGGCTTTCTGCATGGAAGGTGGTGTCTAACCAATCTTATAGAGTCTTTTGAGGAAGTTACAAGGAAAATTGATGAAAGCAAGGCAATGAATGTTGTAGACGTGGACTTCAACAAAAAAATGATAAATGGAATACAGTGTAGGGGCACGAATGATCACGCCCTTTGGTAGAAGGAATAAAGGCATAGACTATTTTCCAATAGGGAGCAAATTCAAAATTTGGTGGTTCAAAGGGGCTTATAAATCCTTGTGTAGGATTCCCCAAAGGTTAATGCAGGTTGAGTTGGTGGTAAGGAAAGTAAATACAATGTTAACATTCATTTCAAGAAGACTAGAATATAAGAGCAAGGGTATAATGCTGTGACTTCTAAGGACTGGTCAGGTCACACTTGGCATTGAAGTCATCTTTGAAATGCAATGCTTCAGATATTAGTGATTCTGTTTCTGTGTCTGTATATATGAGGAGTGTTTGATGGATCTAGGCCTATACTCAGTGGAGTTTAGAAGAAGGAGGGGGAATCTCATTAAAACTCATTGAATACTGAAAGACCAAGATAGAATGGCTTTGGAAAGGATATTTCTTGTTGTGGGTGAGTCTACAATCAGAGGGCACAGCCTCAGAGTACAAAGTCGTCCCTTTAGAACAAAAATGAGGAGGAATTTCTTTAGCCTGAGGGTGGTGAATCTGTAGAATTCATTGCTACAGTTGGCTGTGGAGGCCAAGTCATTGGGTATATAAAGCAGAAGTTGATAGGCTCTGGATTAGTAAGCGTATCAATGCTTATGAGGAGAAGACAGTAGAACAGGGTTGAGTGGGATAATAGTCAGTCATGATGGGAACAAACTCAATAGGCTGAATGACCTAATTCTGCTCCTATATCTAATGGTCTTAAAACTCTGCACCATCTATCTGTTGTCCTAAAGCTTGAGAAACATTTCCTCTATAATCATTGCCAGACAGGTATGTCAAAACTAGCAGCACGTTTGTTGTGGAGAAATGTTTGTCTTTAGTCTTAATTCATTTTGGGGTATATTTCCTTTCATCTCAATCATTTGAAAGGTTTGCTTGCTGCATTTGAAAAGAAGCTTCACTTTGTTGAATAATTATCAACTGTGCAGTTTTATTTTATTAATCTTTTTATTGATTAAAAAAGCATAAATAGAGTCAAAAGTCAAAAGGAGAATTAGTTCAAATATATCAGTAACAATATAAACCAAGATTAAGACAAACTTCAAAATCATAGATATTGTTAAACTAGTATAAAATATATAGTAATTAAAAAAATGAAAATAACAATTCTCCTCTTACCAGTTTATGAAGAGAAAGGAAAAAACATTGGGTTTTAAATGAAAAATCAACAATACACTATAATAAAACAAAAAAAAAGGGACTGGGCAGTCCAAACTGTGCATTTTTAATCTCTCTCTCTCTCCATAACACGGATGATCTTTTGTGTCCATTGATTAGTCATTGAAGTATTGTATGCCCACAGGAAAATAATCTTAGGGTTGTACCTGGTGACCTGTATATACTCTGATAATATATTTTATTTAAAAATTTGAACTTTGAATGATACTTACTTGAAAATGAATTTTTCCCAGAATGCCAGCTGCAAGCGTGGTTAGCAAAAATCTGTCAAACTTTAAACCCAAGTATCCATTTCTCAACCATACAATATTTTGCAGTGCCCATAACATTCTAGATGATATTCTGGGGTGAAGGATTACTTAAAGTATTGAGGGCATTATAAGTCATCAGTATGGGACAGTACTCCATGTTGTATAACAGTTTTATACTATGATTCATTTACCTAACTCTAGGACATTTACTGGTCTTCAATATCAGCAAAACATTATTTTCCCTTACACATCCTGTACTTCAGCATTTTTATGTTTCTTTGCTTGTTGTTAATGAGGGCTTTGGATGGAAAACACCACCATTAAAACAATATTAAAACTCAATTTGTAGGTTTGAGTAATTTCCTTGTATATGTCTACAGTGGGTCCAGGAAAGATGCAAATTTATTACATCCTCATTTTATGTTTTATCATTTCTTGGTGGAAATTCAGGAGTCAATGTGGGCCATGTCCATCTTCTTTCATTTTCTCAGAAAGCTCAAATCATGTCACCTGTACAAGGTGCCGTAAATTTAATTCCCAACTGGACCTGCCTGCTATACTGGGAGGAAAGGACCCAAAGAGAAGGCAAATTATTAGCAAGCCTCCTATTATCATAATTGCAATGATGTTGCATTCTGCTTGTAATGAAATGCTGGTCCTGCTAGTGTCCCTTGGAGCTGTGGATGAAACAGATAACTCTGATGGACAGATCTGTCACAAAACCTTTATGCTGGCAAGCAGGGGCTGATCTCCACCATCATGATTCTGGGAACGTGAATCTCCAGGAGTTTCAGCGTTATGCGTCGGTGATATTTTTAATGTCTGGAGAAATTCACACATTGCAGAAATATTGTACCCAGCCATGCCCAAATTATAACTTATAAATGTTTATTTTCTTGTGGATAACTAAATTTGCTTACGGTTTGAACATTCAGCTTAGCCTTCTGCATCTCCGACGCTAGATCCAAAATCAGTCAAGCCAGTCAAAATTACTTATATACTGATAGCTGAAATTAAAAGAAAAAGCAATGCATTTATTTACATCTCTAAATATTTGTATTTGTTATTGCCTGAGTTGCACAACGAAAAAATATATAGGTGGTAGATGAGAGTTAGAACTAATAAGAAGGAAACTCCTGAGTTATAGGAAGTGTATTAAAATACTTAATCTACAAAGTACAGACATTGTTAATAATCTCCACCTCCTTAGATTTTTTTTTTGCTTTTATATGGAGTAATTTCTCATTACAACCTTCAGCACAGCTAAAACAAGGTAAAAATGCACCAACATATGAGTCATGCAGTACCTGAGGTCTGCAAGATATCTGAACACCAGTTTAAAAAAATGTTTTCTCTTATCGGTATGCCTTACATAAATTGCTGCTGGAATTTGAAGCCATAATCTCCTGTGTTTGAATATTTATCTTCATAAGCAAATAGATGAAAGAAGCATTAATACAACAAAGATCTGACTTTCAAAAATCTCTTGCTCACTCATCAAACAGTGTGTCGATTATTTCCTGAAAAGGCAAAACATACTTTAAAAAAAATGGCACTTTATTTTCATCAGGACAAAAACAACACAAGAGTAATTATCAGTTGGCAATTCTCAGTATACATGATTTCTTATGTAATTACCACCAAAAATGTAGAATAAGTTGCACTTTGTAGATATAAAACCCAGCTGAGTTTGCATTAATAGCTGGAGAGAATATATTTCCAGTATCCTTGAAGCTAGCCAGTAAATTCTTCCTGTAAGATGAGAAAGTCTTATTAGCTTTCTACTTCATATGAGGTTCATTCTTTAAACAATGGGCCAGCAGTGAATGACAAAGTCCATCAGGCAAATAAAACAGATAAAATTATCTCATTGGCAGCTTTTCATTTCCTACAGGACAGTGTTAATGACATATTTTACAACTACTCCTTTGTGTCCTTACTCTACATTAGACTGTGGCAAGGTGCAGTGAGAGAGAAGGGACTGTGCAATCAGTCCATCATTATCATGGCAGATTGGGTTCGCAGGGTTCTGATAGAAAGGACAGTAGGGGATCACAAATGTGTCCAATCTTGCAGAAAGCAGCAGAGAGTGGCAGGCCCCTAACTGAAAATTCTAATGAAAAAAATGTGACCACAATCTGTGTGACTAGTGAAACAGAAATAAACAGTGCCTCCAGTGGCACTATGGTAAGGATGTTATTCAGCCCAGCATGCTGATGCCAACAATTTAGCGGTATAATCCAAATCTAATGCCATTGCCTTGCTTTTTTCTCATCTTGTCTATATCCTTATTCCAACCTCAGCTTTGAATATTCATCCACCTTCCCTTTAAAGATTGCAGAGGTCACTACTTCCAAGATACACTGTCAACGCATCCAATGTCCTGCCATTTCTCACTTACTTTCTTAATGATTCCACCAAATTGAAAACCACCTTTATCATTCAATGTACAAACTCGCATTGTATTGTCTTTGCTTTGAAACATAATTTATAATTTATTAAATTTTCTCTTAACCTTCCTTGTTCTAATGGAAATGTTCAAAATATCTCCAGCTTTGCATTCCTAGATCAATTATATTGTAAAGGAATCCATAATTTTAATGTTCTTTCTATAATGCAGAGTCCAAAACTACACACAACCTTTGCAACATGTATGTTTTGGCTTAGTGGCAGGTGAGGGATCTAAATTAAAAGGTCAAAGTTCCACTACAGTGACATAGTGTGCTATAAGACTGGTATTTATGTAACACACTGTAAGGTTTCACTGCTAATATAATGGCCTGTGAGTAATGTTCCACTGCTAAGGTAATGGTTTCTCTCTAGCAACAATGTTTGGGTTATGACTAGAGATAATGGGGTATGTTAGCCAATGAGCAGGATGTTGTTCTTTCTTGTGTGTCTGGGAGCAGGGATTTTACAGTCTTTTTTTGGGAATCAATAAAGAGAGGACGTGAATGGAGAGAGTCAGTAGACCACCGGACAGAGTGGACTGAGGAGCAAGGGTCTGAGGGTCAACTATGCTCGGAGGTCAACGGGAACAAAGGGACGAAACCGTGAGCTTCAATGTTTGCACATTAGACTGTTTCATGAGAACGGGCCCTTTTCCTTTTTGTTTCTCTACTAACCATATAGAGACATTAAGAATTATAAAGCTCAGTCATTTAATTGTATATTCTGTATTGTTTGTTATTTTGTGGTACTGATTTGTAACAGGGGACACATCGCGCAGCATCCACCCAAACAAGCTTTCTTAAGTTTGGCCGGGGTGGGGGCTATCATCCTCTAGATTAAGCCTCTAGGCGAACCGAGGGTTACACTTGCCTGGCTAAATTTATAATGAGTCAGTATTTCAATTATTGCTATTTTACATAGAAGTCCTGATTAGGGAATAAATAAGTAATACAAGACCAAAATTCCACATTTTGCAGTAAAGATTCTTGACTAATGTTTGAGAGGACAAGCTAAATCTTAATGTGCCAGCTGATATTGTTACAACCCTCCCATTCTCTCAAGCCCCCGATGTTAAGTGCTCACCATCATCTCAGAGGTCAACCTGCTGATGATCTGATAAGTCTTAGCTTCAGGCAACTGGCTCACTCTTGCTAAATCCATGTGGCAGAAAAGACTTATTTTAAAGGTGTAATTTTGCTATCCAGAAACAACTAACTACATCTTTCTCTTTTACCTAACACTATGTGTTGTACTTGCCTTTCACATCCTGCTTTAAACAAAGATATGTTTCTGGTTTTGACCCTCTTTTTTGCTGGGTATCTGTGTTCTCTATTTGACGACTTACATATTCAGAACATGCTTAAAATTTAGATGTGAAAGATCAAATTTCAAAACTCCTCTGCCTTCTTCTCAATTGTTGAACAAACTAATCACACTTGGACATAAAATGCCATGTATCAAAGGACAACTCTTTCATACACACAGGTGGGTTCCAGTATGGTTACAGCTTTGCTTGCTGAATTAGTCTTCCTTTTTTCTTAAAACTTAGTAGTTTCCATCCATCAACTTTTCCAATGGTTTGAAGTACTGCACTTAGATATACAGTGGCATGCAGAAGTTTGGGCGCCCCAGGTCAAAATTTCTGTTACTGTGAATAGCTAAGCAAGTAAAAGATGACCTGATTTCCAAAAGGCATAAAGTTAAAGATGACACATTTCTTCAATATTTTAAGCAACATTACTTTTTCATTTCCATCATTTACAGTTTCAAAATGAGAAAAAAGGAAAAGGGCCCAAAGCAAAAGTTTGGGCACCCTGCATGGTCAGCACTTAGTAACACCCCCTTTGGCAAGTATCACAGCTTGTAAACGCTTTCTGTAGCCAGCTAACAGTCTTTCAATTCTTGCTTGGGGGATTTTCACCCATTCTTCCTTGCAAAAGGCTTCTAGTTCTGTGAGATTCTTGGCCTGTGTTGCATGCACTGCTCTTTTGAGGTCTATCTACAGATTTTCAATGATGTTTAAGTTTGGGGACTGTGAGGGCCATGGCAAAACCTTCAGCTTGCCCCTCTTGAAGTAATCCATTGTGGATTTTGAGGAGTGTTTAGGATTATTATACTGTTGTAGAAGCCATCCTCTTTTCATCTTCAGCTTTTTTTTAAAAATAAACAGACAGTGTGATGTTTGCTTCCAGAATTTGCTAGTATTTAATTGAATTCATTCTTCCCTCTACCAGTGAAATGTTCCCCGTACCACTGGCTGCAACACAAGCCCAAAGCATGATCAATCCACCCCTATGTTTAACAGTTGGAGAGGTCCTTTTCATGAAATTCTGCACCCTTTTTTTCCTCCAAACTTACCTTTGCTCATTGCAGCCAAAAAGTTCTATTTTAACTTCATCAGTCAACAGGACTTGTTTCCAAAATGCATCAGGCTTGTTTAGATGCTTCTCTGCAAACTTCTGATGCTGAATTTTGTGGTGAGGATGCAGGAAAAGGTTTTCTTCTGATGACTCTTCTATGAATGTCATATTTGTTCTACTGTGCGACACGCTGCACAGTGGAACAGTGCACCACCACTCCAGAGTCTGCTAAATCTTCCTGAAGGTCCTTTGCAGTCAAATGGGAGTTTTGATTTGCTGTTCTAGCAATCCTACGAGCAGTTTTCTCAAAGCTTACTTGGTCTTCCAGATCTCAACTTGACCTTCACCATTCTTGTTAACTGCCATTTCTTAATTACATTACGAACTGAGGAAACAGCTACCTGAAAACACTTTGCTATCTATCTTCTTATAGCTTTCTCCTGCTTTGTGAGCATCATTTATTTTAATTTTCAGAGTGCTAGGCAACTGCTTCAAAGAGACCATGGCTGCTAATTGCTGGGACAAGGTCTATCTGTATCTTATTTTACAGCGGTTGGCATCCAGCTTAATGGTGCATTACCACCACCCTCTGCTCCAGAATGTGCACTAGACATTCTACATTCAAACCTACACTTCACCCTCCCATCTTTGACCACCCTAGTATCCTATTCCTGTTTATTCGTCATATTCTATAAAAAAACCCCTGAACCCCTTAAAAACGCTAAAAATACCCGGACTTGTACTCTCTCACCCATGCCCAACAACCTTTTTAATGTGAATTCCTGCATCCCCAACTCCCTTAATTTATTTCTCATCATCTCTCTCTGTATCCCATACTTCCTGCAACTCAGAACTACATGTTCTACTGACTCCTCTTCCTGACATTCCTCACACAATCCTGTCTGGTGTTTTCAATGTTTTGTTTAATGCACAATGCCCCAGCCTTAACCTAGTCCACACAATTTCCTCTCTTCTGTTTCCATTACCTACCCTAGTAACTGCAACACTCTTTTGTATTTGATATAAATGCCTCCCTTTCCCCTCCCTGTCCCATCTTTCTTGCCACATTCAGTTGACTTTTTCCCCAGATTACACACTTAACCTCTGCTTTACTGATACTAATGTGCATTTCCACATTTTCTTTCTTTAACGCCCTCTTTGCCAACTCATCCACCCTCTTATTCCCCTTCACCCCTACATGTGCTGGAACCCATAGAAATTTTACCTGACTTCCCTGATTTGCAATTCTTGTAACTAACTGAAGGACTTCATAAAGTACATCTTGCCGACTTTGTGTGAAAAGACCTTAAACTTGCTAGAACTGAGGATGAATCTGAACATATCAATGCTTTGACTTGTCTGGCTTTCTGCACCCATTGCAACTCAACCAACACTGCCAGCATCTCCACTGTAAACACCCCTAACTTATTAGATGTTCTTCTGCTGATTCCAATTTCTTTTGCTGGTATTACCACCCCAAACCCTGTCACTCCTGTTGCAGGTTCCTTCGCACCATCCGTATAAATGTGAGTATAATCACTATACTTTTCCATCACATGACAGTTAAACACATTTACCAAACCTGTTTTATATCTTTCTTTCCTTTTTACCTCTAACAAATGCCAGTCTATGCCCAGCCATACAAGCTTCCATGGAGCTACAACCGGATAAACTACTGAAGGACTTATCCTCAGATCAAATACTTCACATTCTTTCGCAATATCATTCCCTACCCGACTAAAGGTATCCCTCTGAAACCTCCCATTTTCCCAGCACTCCTGCAACATTCCTTTAGTAGGGTGAGAATCATTGTGCCCCTGCAAGTTAGCCCAGTAGTTTGCCATCAGTTGCATCCTTCTTAGTTCCAAAGGCATTATTCCCATTTCTACCTGTAGGGCTGACACTGGTGACGTTTTAAAAGCCCCACTGCACTCTCAAGGCCTGAGCCTGAATCACATCCAGTTTCCTTATAAGAGACCTAGCTGCTGATCCATATACTATATTTCCATAATCCAATACAGATCTCACTAAAGCCACATACATTCTCTTCAAAGCTGAACAACTTGCTCCCCATTCCCTACCAGTCAAACATCTCATCACATTTATTACTTTTTTTACATTTCTCCTCAACTTTCCTGATATGGTCTGCCCATGTTAATCGTGAATCAAATATAATTCCCAGAAATTTAAATGATGCAACCCTTTCTAATTCAACCCCATACATTCTTAATTTCTTCCCTACCTCAACCCTTTTCCTGGTAAAAAATACAGTTTGAGTTTTATATACTGAAAATCTACATCCCCAATCATAACCCCACTCTACCACTTCATCAATTGCTTCTTGTAGTTTCCTGATTATATGGTCCATGTTCCTGCCTCTTTTCCACAAAGCCCCATCATCTGCAAACAGTGACCTACCTATATCCACTGGTACCTTTGTGAAGACATCATTGATCATAATGATGAACAGGTTAATCACACTACCTTGAGGTGTGCCATTTTCCACTATGTACTCTTTTGATAATTCTGATCCAATCCAAACTTGAATTTTTCTACCAAACAAAAAATCTTTAATCCAATTAAAAACTCTCCCACCAACCCCCATCTTGTGCAGTTTAATTAATAATCCTTCCTTCCACATCATATCATAGGCTTTTTCAATGTCAAAGAACACTGCCACTACTGACTCTCTATTTTCCTGGGCCTTCCTTATTTCAGTCTGTAACATAATCACTGAGTCCATGGAATTCCTTCTCTTTCTAAAACCACTCTGATAACTTGCCAGCATTCCCCTTTTCTCAAGCTCATATGATAACCTTTCTGTTATCATCCTTTCCATTATCTTACATATACTTGATGTTAATGCAATTGGTCTGTAGCTAGTGGGTTTTGACAGATCCTTGCCAGGCTTCCTTATTGGAATTACTACTGCTTCTTTCCATGCACTTGGTAATCTTCCCTCCTCCCACACTCTGTTATAAAAATGCAGCAACTTCAAGAGCACTCCTTCTCCTAGATTTTTTAGCATCACAGAGCATATCAGATCTTTCCCTGGGGAGGTTGGTCTCAGTCTGTTTATTGCTCTCACCATTTCTGCTAATATAAATGGATCATCAATTATATCATCTATTCCTTCCCTCCTGCTTAACACACCTGGGTGTTGGCTCATTATTCTTTCCCTTCTTCAGACAAATTTTCTGAACTGTGTATCAGTACAAATGACTTGGCTATGACCTCAGTCTTATCCCTACTGGAGACTGCAGTTTCCTCCTCAGATATCATTACTGGATATTCCCATTCCCTTCTATCTCCTCCCATCCTCTTAATCATTCCCCATATCTCTCCCACAGGTGTTGTTCTTCCTACCTTGTCACAAAAACTCCTCTAACTTGCCCTTTTAGCTTGACATATAATTCTTCTCACCACTGCCCGTGCTTTCTTATATTAAACCAAATGCTGCATATTATGGGTTCTTTTAACTAGCCTGAATGCTCTATTTCTTTTTTTTACAGCCTGACAACATTCCTCTGTCCACCATGGTACCAGTTTTCTATTCATCCTATGTTTACTCCTAGGTATAGATCCTTCTGCTGCCATGATAATTGCTGAAGTCACTTGACTGTTTAATTCATCTACATTTCCAGAAATATCAATCTTTGTCAACCCTTCTTCACTCAACTTCTGGAACTTACCCCAATCAGCTTTTTCAAACACCCACTTTGGGGTTCCACCACCTGGTCTTACTTCAACTCTTTCACCCACTGAACACAAAACTGGGTAGTGATCACTGCCTACTGTTGAAGCAGTCCAAACTCCCCGGTTACTAATGCCAGCCAAGATATTAGACACTAACATAATATCTAACACTGGGACAAGGTTTGAGGAGTCAGGGTATTTATAAAGCTTTGAAATTAGCATCACCTGGCCTTTCCTAATGATGACCGTGCACAAGCCATAGCCCTAACAAGCTAATTAAGGTTTAAGACCTTGGTAAAAGTTATCTGAGAGCTCAAGTCTCTTGGGGTGCCCAAACTTTTGCATGGTGTTCCTTTCTTTTCACTCTAAAATTGTACGCAACAAAAATAATACACTAATCTTGCTTAAAATGTTGAAAAGAATGTTTCATCTTTAACTTTAAGACTTTTGGAGATCAGTTCAGCTTCTACTGACTTAACTATTCACAGTAACAGAAATTTTGACCGGGGTGCCCAACTTTTGCATGCCACTGTATACGGTAAACCTTCTGTTTGTGATTACTCAGTGAATATTACAGATTTACAGATGGTTAAATACTGCAAGAAGAATGGACATGTTTAAACTCCATCTATGGCTCAGTTGTCTGAGCTTGTATGTTTGCGGAGACTTTGCTTCTCTAATGACATGCTGGGGGTTTTCCACTTCTCTTCAATTTATGGCTTTATGGTCCACAAACCCTGTCTGCTATATAACCTCCTGATCAAATTACTGTGGGTAACTTTGTGAAGCATAACTCCAATATCCCTGTATGCATCTTGACCAAAGCTCCAAGAACTTCACTCAGTTATAGTGAGTGAAATATAGTGTGAAGATAAAGACCTGTGAAAACATTAATACAAAAATATAAAGTCACAAAGTGCTTGAAAAACAAAAATTCAGGCAGCATCTGCGAAAAGGGAAGTAAAGTTATCATATCTGCTTACAGACCTTTCATTAGAGTGTGTTTCAGCACACTGAACCTCATAACCATCTGAGATTTACCAAAGGTGCTTTCAATACCTGCAGTCATAACTCTTTCTGATCTACAGCTTTCATTCATCTCCCTCTGTTAACCAAGGCAAATATTCAAACAAAAACAATACAGCAAACCTATACATTGAATGTTCAGTTTATTTATGTCACCAACATTCTGTTGTTTTGTTTTCTTTTCCAGGACCCTTGTAAATCTCTACGAATTCTTATCTGTCAAGTGTTTAAATACATAACCAGTCTTTGCTGTCTCTGTTTTATTTGACTAATGGTGGAGGTGAATGTGTTATTGTTAAGGATAGCATTTAGAAGGTGGCAGTAAGCTGCCCTCTTGAACTTCTGCTGTCCTCCTTGTGAAGAGACCTCCACACTGCTGTTGGGCAGGGAGTCTAGGGTTCAGATCCAGTGATGATGAAGGAGTAGTGATGTATTGTACTTCTGATGAAGAATACTGTTTGACACTGCTGGTAGTGTTTTCCATGTGCTTAACCCTCCACTGTGTAGTGGTCACAGGTTAGAAAGTAAAATCAGAGTAGCCATGATGAGTAATTACAATCAGTTCTCTAGGGGTACATAACATAGCTACAATGATTGCTGGTGGAGGATCACAATGTGTATGCTGCTCAGTGTGCTACCATCAAGTGGGCTCTTTTATCCTGAATAGAACCGTAGAACCATAGGGCACTACAACACAGAAAACAGGCCATTCGACCCTTCTAGTCTGTGCCGAAACTTTATTCTGCTAGTCCCATTGACCTGCACCCAGTCCATAACTCTCCAGACCTCTCCCATCCATGCATCTATCCAATTTGTTCTTAAACTTAAGAGTGAGCCCGCATTTACCACGTCAGATGGCAGCTCGTTCCACACTCCCACCACTCTCTGAGTGAAGAAGTTCCCCCTAAATCTTTTCCCTTTCACCCTAAAGCCATGTCCTCTCGTATTTATCTCTCCTAATCTAAGTGGAAAGTGCCTACTCCTATTTACTCTGTCTATACCCCTCATTATTTTGTAAACCTCTATTAAACCTCCCCTCATTCTTCTATGCTCCAAGGAATAAAGTCCTACCCTGTTCAATCTTTCCCTGTAACTCAACTCCTGAAGATCCAGCAACATCCTAGTAAATCTTCTCTGCACACTTTCAATCTTACTGATATCCTTCCTATAGTTAGGTGACCAGAACTGCACACAATACTCCAAATTTGGCCTCACCAATGTCTTATACAACCTCTCCACAACATTCCAACTCCCATACTCAATACTTTGATTTATGAATGCCAGGATGCCAAAAGCCTTCTTTACCACCCTGTCCACCTGTGACGCCACTTCCAGGGAATTATGTATCTGAACTCCCAGATCCCTTTGTTCCTCTGCACTCCTCAGTGTCCTACCATTTACTGTGTATGTCCTACCTTGATTTGTCCTTCCAAAATACAACACCTCACACTTGTCTGCATTAAATTCCATCTGCCATTTTCTGGCTCATTTTCCATCTGGTCCAGATCCCTCCGCAAGCTTTGAAAGCCTTCCTCGCTGTCCACAATGCCTCCAGTCTTAGTGTCATCAGCAAACTTGCTGATCCAATTTTCCACATTAACATCTAGATCATTGATATAGACAACAAACAACAATGGTCCCAGCACAGATCCCTGAGGCACATTACTAGTCACAGGCCTCCAGTCTGAGAAGTAATTATCCACTACCATTCTCTGTCTTCTCCCACACAGCCAATTTCGAATCCAATTTACAACTTTTCCATGGATACCTAGTGTCTGAACCTTCTGAACTAACCTCCCACGTGGGACCTTGTCAAAGGCCTTACTAAAGTCCATGTAGACAACATCCACAGAGCCTTTTCAAAAAAGAGCCTTTTTTAAACAACGGAAAAACATGAGCCACCCTCCAGTCCTCCAGCACCGCACCGGTGGCTAAGGACATTTTAAATATTTCTGCCAGGGCCCCTGAAGTTTCTGCACTAGTCTCTCTCAATGTCCGAGGAAATATCCTGTCAGGCCCAGGGGATTTATCTACCTTTATTCACTGTAGGGCAGCAAGCACCTCCTCCTCTTTAATCTCTTTATGTTCCATGACACTACTGCTTGTTTCCCTTCCTTCCAGATAACACTCTGCCAGTTTCCTGAGTAAATACTGATGAAATGAGAGCTGTTTAAGATATCCCCCATCTCCTGAGGCTCTACACATAGACGACCAATAGCTCTGAACCTCTTACGTGTCCTTGAAACTTATTGCTGCAAAGTTCAGATTTTTCCGGTTTAATTAATACTTTGTCCTGGAAATTAAGGTTAAAGGTTAATTGTCAAAAACTAAATCAACATGAGCAATTATTTCATTATTGTCCTGCTTTAGCTTTAAAGTGATGCAAATACAAATTATTCCTCTAGAGTTATACACAATGCTAACCCTGCACTACCTTATAAATATCATAAATATCATAATTGTTAAAGAGCCATTGACTTTGTTTCAATTGTTGTTGCTTTATATTAAGACACTGGGGATAAAAAATTGACAAAAACATGTTAAGCATTTTGAAGTAGACGTTACTCAATGTAATTTTCATAAGACCATAAGATATAAATCAGAATTGAGCCATTTGACTTATTGAGTCTACTTCACATTTCATCATGGCTGATTTATTATCCCTCTCAGCCCCATTCTTCTGCTTTCTCCCCATAATCTTTGACACCTTTACTAATCAAGAACCTATCAAGCTCTGCTTTAAATATACCCAATGACTTGGCCTTCATAGCTGTCTGTGACAATGAATTCCACAGATTCACCACCTCTGGATAAAAAAAAAAATCCTCTTCATCTCTGTTCTAAAGGGACATCCTTCTACTATGAGTCCATGCGCTCTGGACCTAGACTCTCCGATTATTGGAAGCATCCTATCCTTGTCTACTCTATCTGTGCCTTCCAATATTTCATCAGTCCCTCTGCATTCTTCTAAACTCCAATGAGTACAAGCCCAGAGCTATCAAACACAATGCCTGGGATCTTTCTTGTAAACCTCCTCAGGATCCTCTCCAATGCCATTACATCCTTTCATAGATATGCGGCCCAAAACTGCTCACAATACTCCAAATATAGACTAACTAAGCCTTATAAAATCTCAGCAATGCACCTCTGCTTTTATATACTAGCCCTCTTCAAACAAATTGCATTTGCTGAACTTATCACCGACTCACCTTGCAAGTAAACCTTTAGGGAACCCTGCATTATGACTTTCAAGTCTTTTTGCACATCTGATATCTGAATTTGCTGCCTGTAGAGACAATAATGCACACATGTATTCATTCTACCAATGTACATGACCACTGACTTCCCTGCATTGTATTCCAGCTGCCACTTCATTCCACTCATCCGTCCAAGACCTTCTGCAGTCTCCCTGATTCCTGAACACTATCTTCCTCTGAGCTATTAAATCTGGTATTCAGTATATTGAAACCAATGTAATCTGATTCTATACATCGCATGATTCAATGGCTACATATCAGTGATCAGATGCCTATAGCCACATTTCAGGATTTTAAGGTAAAGTAAGTAAAGGCAAAATTTATTATCAGAGTGCATACATGTCATGACATACAACCCTGAGATTCTTTTTCTTGCAGGCATACTTAGCAAATCTATAGGGCAGTAACTGTGAACAGGATCAATGAACAACAAACTGTGCAAATGCAAATATAAATAAATAGCAGTAAATAACGAGTATGAAATGACAAGATAAAGAGTGCTTAAAGTGAGACCAATGGTTGTGGGAACATCAGAAGTAGAATGAGTGTAGTTATCCCCTTTTGTTCAAGAGCCTGATGGTTGAGGGGTAGTAACTGTTCTTGAACCTGGTGGTGCCAGTCCTGAGGCACTTGTACCTTCTACCTGATGGCAGCAGTGAGAAATGAGCATGGCAGGGATGGTGAGGATATTTGGTTGTGGATGCTGCTTTTCTATGGCAGCATTTCATGTAGGTATGCTCAGCGGTTGGGAGGGCTTTATCAATGAAGCCAAATCCAATACCTTTTGTAGGATTTTCTGCTCAAAGGCATTGGTGTTCCCATACCAGGCCGCAATGCAGCCAGTCAGCACATTCTCCACCACACATCTATAGAAGTTTGTCAAGGTTTCAGATGACATGCCGAATCTCCGCAGTTTCCTGAGAAAGTAGAGGTGCTACATGCTTCTAAATGCCAGTGAGTACAGGCCCAAAGCCATCAAATGCTCTTCATATGTTAACCATTTCATTCCTGGGATCATTCTCATCAATCTCATTATCCTGAGCACTCTAGTTCAACTTTTGTGTTTTGTGAAGTCTTTCTCCTTTGCATGAGGCTATTACTAAATATAAATGAATTATATAGCAAAAATGATCTCAACACATCAGAGTTCAGCATTAAATGTGGATGACTTGAAGTACTTAACCAGTTACATCTTGTGGAATATAAATGAAAGAATTGGGATTTGCCACTGCCCCTCACTGAGCAGCAGAGAGACATGCAGTAGAATGGAAAATAATCTTGTAATTTTTATGTTGTGATTTCAAAATATGCCGTGGAACAAACCTGTCATTTTTAGCTCTCATCGTCATTCATCCATTGTGTATTTTTAAATAAACACTGTCACCTTCTGCTCAACCTTATAGCTAGCATATTATGATATATTAGATCTCAGTAAAACTGTCAAATTACAACAGGATAAATCCGATAGAATAAAATAGCTCACAGCATAGGAAGGATTAGGAATAAAATGATAAGTCTTGGGAGGAAGTTATTATAAGACACTAGTACAATAAGTAGTTCTGTTGACATAAAAAACATATGTGCAAAGTTATGCAGTATTTTGTAATGTCATTTTGTAATGTATGTATGTAAGTAATTTTGTAATGTATGTATTATATGGGATAATTCTATTCCCTGTATAAAAGTGCTAGCATTTCAAATGAAGAGAGTGGTTTCATTGTTTTTTGTTCTCAAGCCATTTGAAGTTGTTTTTGCTGCAATACTGGAAGTTGCTGACACTCAGTGAGGTCAGCCTTTGGAAATGTAAGGATGGTGATCCATTAGGAATATAATAGAGCAACAGTAGGCTAATCAGACCTTCAGCCTATCCAGCCAGTCATGGCCTCATCTCCTTTTCTACCGGTTCCCCAGAGCCCTCAATTCTCTGATCTTTCAAAATGTGTCTATTTCCGCTTATAAAATCCCTGTGATCCTGCTTTCACAGCCATCTGCAGTAGTGAATTTCAGAGGCTGACCATTCTCTGTGAGAAGAATTTGTATAAATCTCATGAAGGCTAATATAGATAGGCAAGTAGTACTTCATCAACTAAATAAATGGATTACAGCTGAATGCACAACTGAATGTAAATTCAGTTTCATGCAAATTTCTCTTTGAGATCTCTAGTGACCAGCACTTGTGAAATCTAGTTGACTCCTTGAAAATACTCTGAGGCACTAAAATGCCTATTTTTTTTTTCTCACAAAGGTTGCAATAACAGTAGCTGCTTACATTTGCACAAGGCTCTCCTCAAGCAGGTACATCACAGGGGAAAACTTAAATGCCGTGTTTAGGAGAAAACTATTTGGCTGTCATCTGCTAATATAAAAGGCAAAATTCAAACAGCCCAGCTTTAAGGAGTTCATAAACGCAAGAGATTTTGCAGACGTTAGAAATATTGAGCAATGTACACAAGCTGCCAGAGGAACTCAGCAACCCATCTGCTTCAAACAAGCTTCAATTATAATGATACTAAGGAAGAACTTGGTAACCTGCCTCAATGACTATCATCCAGTAGCACTTATACCCACTGTGGTGAAGTGCTTTGAGAAGTTGGTGATGAAACATCAACTCCTGCCTAAGAAGCGACTTGGATCCACTCCAGTTTGCGTACTAGCACAAATCCACAGTAGATTCCATTTCATTGGCTCTTCACTCAAGCCTGGAACATCTGGACAGCAAAGATGGATACATCAGGATGCTCCTTATCGATTACCGCTTGGCTTTCAATACCATCATTCCCCTCAAAACTAATCAATAAACTTCAAGACCTTGACCGCAATACCTTCCTGTGCAATTGGATTGCCGATTTCCTCACTTGCAGACTCCAGTCAATTCAGATTGACAACATCTCCTCCACAATATCATTGGCACAGCTGCACCACAAGGCAGTGTACTTAGCCTTCTGCTCTACTCACTTCACACTTATGACTGTGTGTCTAAGCATAGCTCCAATGCCACATTTAAATTTGCTGCTGATATTACCATCATTGGGTGAGTCAAAGGTGGAGACGAATCAGCATATAGGAGGGAGATTGAAAATCTGGCTGAATGGTGCCATAACACTCAATGTCCTCAAGACCAAAGAGCAGATGATTGACTTCAGGAGAAGGAAACTGGAGGCCCTCGAGCCAGTTCTCATTGGGGATCAGAGATGGAGAGAGTCAGCAACTTTAAATTCCTCAGTATAATCATTTTAATATCTGTCCTGGGTCCAGCACAGAAGTGCAATTACAAAGAGAGCACAGCAGCATCTGATTTTTGCAAAGATTTGGCATGTTATCTCAAACGTTGGCAAACTTCTATAGATGTGTGGTGGAAAGTATATGGAGAGGTTGCATCATGGACTGGTATGGAAACATTAATGCCCTTGAACATAAAATCCTATAAAAAGTAGTAGAAATGGTCCGGTGCATCATAGGTAAAGCCGTCCCCACCACTGAGCACATCTACACAGTGCTGTTGCAGGAAAGCAGCATATATTGTCAAGGACCCCCACCACCCAGGCCCTGCTCCCTTCTCACTGCTGTCATCAGAAAGAAGGTACAAGATCCTCAGGACCCACACCACCAGTTCAGGAACAGTTTTACCCCTCAACCATTAGACTATTGAACCAAAAGGTATAACCTTTCTCAACTTCACTCACTCCACAACATATGGACTCACTTGCAAGCACTCTCCATCTCATATTCTCGATATTTATTGCTTTTTATTATTATTATTATTTTTCCCCTTTTGGATTTGCATAGTTTGTTGTCTTTTACACGTTGGTTGTGTGTCCGTCCTGTTGGGTGTGGCCCTTCTTTGATTCTATTGTATTTCTTGGATTTACTGTGTATGCCCAGAACAAAATGAGTTTTGGGGTTGTAGACAGTTGCACATATGCTTAATAATATAACTACTTTGAAGTTAGGCAAGATATATCAAGAAGAAGAAATATTCAATGTTTTCGGCTGATACTCTTCTTCAAAGACTGGAAAGGAGGGCGGCAGAAGTCAGAGTAAGAAAGTGGAGGGAGGGGAAGGAGTACAAATTGGCAGGTGATAGGTGAGACAAGATGAGCGGGAAGGTTGCAAATCTGGCCCTAGTATTGGCAACTAATAACAAAAGAATTTGTTTGACATTTAGAAGCCTGAATGGTATCTGTAAGAATTTGCAGCATCATGCAATTTTTAGCTTACCTTGATGTATAAAAGGATGTATATGGTCTGGAAATTCATACACATAATACAGTGCCTTTCAGGGCTATCCAGCTAAAATTCAAATATTTCCAAACTGGACATGATTGTGACCAATTCTGTTTGAAATCTTGCCACTCTTGAAATTTCTTCATGCTTCACACAATTTCTGCTGCAGATGCATAACTTGTGTAATTCCTGTACAATATTTTTAGCCCAAATCATCCAGGCTTTACTTCTTAGAAAAATCTTAAGGAAAATCATGATCAATCATTCCATATTGGCTAAGACTCCACTTTATATGCCCATTTGCCTCCCATCTGAACTTTTGGACACTTCAGATGCCATCACCTATTAATGTCACACCCACTACAAAGTGTTAACCTCTCGCCAGTCATTTCCACCGCTTCTGAAGCCCTAAACAGGCCAGTCAGTCTTCACTTTTCCCCACCCTCATATATTTGGCCTAGTTCTGCCGCTTTAATCTCCTTTGCATATTCAATAGTAGCCAAGGTTATGAAGCTCCCAACAACCCAAACAGCACAACTTTAAAGATGCAAAGAGGATTGATTTTCCTTTCCAACAAGTGAAACTGTGATATACAATATTTTATGCCATCTATTCATTCACTCATTTGTCCCACCACTGTGGACCATGGATACTTATTCCACAGCATCTCCCAAACCTGAGACCTCTATCAGGAGCATGGGAACACACTCTATGGGATCCCTTCAAGTCATGCAGCATTCATGGAAATATGTAATCACTCCCTCAATATCATTGACTTTAAATCCCTGCGGGAGAAGAGCTGGAGTAGTTCAAGAAGGTATCTCTCTCCACCCTTCTCAAAGGCAATTATGCATGAGCCATGTACCTAGACCTTCCTGGTGACATCGGTATTCCAAAAAATTAGTGAACTTCATTGCAAAACAATGCCTCTGTAACATTTATACTGGAATATAAGGATTGTGATCACTATATCAGTACTGCACCTGCAATCAATGGGAATTAACAAAACGTCAGAGGTATGTACTCAGTGGTATACTAATAATAATTTTAAGTATTTTGAGGAGTATATAAAATGATTGCATTAGGCCTTCTTTGGTAGGCTTGTCAAGTGCAATCCACTTTTAATTTGACTTTTAAACCTTATTATTAAACATTTCACATCACCATGCTCCACTAAGAGCTGATGAATACATCTCCATTTTATTTAATGTGACAGCAACATATTGACAGAAAGATAGATAGCCTGCTCAGAGGTTTGTGTTGTCTTCTGGAATACCAAGGTCTTCAGATGCTTTTATCTTGCCATAAAAATACTCCCTTCATTGATGTGCTGTGTATCAAAAGTTAACTAATTGAGTATTATTGACTGACAGTGTGATCAAGTAAGAAGAACACCAAGGTTTTTCAAAGTTCAAAGTAAAATTTATTATCAAAGTATATACCGTATATGTTACCATATTCTACACTGAGATACATTTCCTTGAAAAATAAAGGAAAATGAAATACAATAAAACTTACAAAATTCAATACATGCACAAAGACTAATAAGCAATGTGCAAAAGAAGAAAATTGTGCAAATACAAAATCATACTGAGAACATCAGTTGTGAAGAGTCCTTGAAAGTGAGTCTGTAGATTGTAGAATCGGGTTAGAGTTATGGTGGGTGAAGTTACCCATGCCTATTCGGGAGCCCGATCATTGTGAGTTAATTACTGTCCCTGATCCTGGTAGGTTGGGACCTAAATACTTTGTTCCTCCTGTCTGATGGTAGTAGGGAGGAGAGAGCATAGCCTGGATGGTGGTGGCCCTTGATGACGAATGCTGCATTCTTGTGACAGTGCTCTGTGTATGCATGCTCAATGGTGGGGAGGGCTTTGCCCTTGTTGGACAGGGCCGTATCTGCACTTTGTGTCAATGTTTCCGTTCCTGGACACTGGTGTTTCCATACCAGGCTGTCATGCAAGCAGTTAGGATACTACGCATCTATAGATGTTTGTCAAAGTTTTTGGTGACATGCTGAATCTATGCAAACTTCTAAGAAAGTAGAGGTGATGTCAAGTCTTCTTTGTGATGGCACTTGCATTCTGGTCCCAAGTCAGGATTATGCAAGTGAGGAAATTGGGGATCCTGTTGCACCGGGATGTATCGAGGCCCAGGAAGAGTTGAGTTTTGAGGGGATGATATGCTGAACTCTAATCAATGAAGACATGTACACCTATGTTATCCAGGTACTCCAGAGCTGACTGAAGAGCTAATGAGATGGTATTTCCTGTTGGCCTGTCGTGACAGTAGGCAAATTGGAGTGGATCCAGGTCACTCCTCAGGCATCAGTTGATATGCATCATGGTTCTATGAAGCATATCATAAGTATCTCTGTTAGGTTTCCAGTGTCTGCAGTTGTTTTTTTAAATTTTCATTTGCTGTAACATTCTAGCCTATTTCACCTTCCAGCCACTCACATGCTCAAAACACTTCATTACAGTGGATGTAAATGTGACCGGATGATACTCAATGAAGCTGGTTGCCACGTTCTTCTTGGGGATCAGTATGGTTGAAGCAGCAGGGAATCTCAGACTGTTAAAGCAAGAGGTTGAATTTGTCCTTAAGCACTTCAGCCAGATGATGAGCACAGGCCTTCAGTATGTGGCCAGGTATGCTTTCTGGACTAGAAAGTGGGTGAACTACAGCAAACTCCCAGTTCAACTTGAAATTGTTATATTTTTCTTCTATTTTACTCATTTTCTTTCTTCCTGAAGTTATCAGGTCCTACGGTTAGATGCTTTTACAGGTGCTGGAGGTGTCTCACCAAGAAGTCATTCTTTATCTGCGAACCTACAGAGTGTGTGTGTCAAAGGGTCATTCAACTTTTGTGGTGTCACCTTTCATTTTGCAGCACGAATCCCTGAATATGTCATGGACCGGATCGGGGTCCCTTTAAATTTAGCTTGTTTATGTTACGATCCGGACCGTTGATTCCCTGTTTTCCCGCAATTAACACTCGGCTGAACTGGCAGCTTATAGTCTTCGGCTTTCAGCTGTTCAGCGCGGGAGCGTCTGCAAAGTCACGGCGTGCCAATATCATTTAGCCGGAGCAAGCCTTGTCTCTGTCCAAAGCGAGTGCCAGTAATTCACCTTTCCTCACCGGAGCAACCCTGTCCAGTTACCTCGCCAAAGCGAGCCTGAAAAGTTTCCTCATCAAGGTGGGTCCGTCAGTTAACCCACTGGAGAGAATCAAGAGCCACTGTCTACTGTTCCCGGGCCGAGTCGAGAGCTCGGCACTACCCGGAGGTTCCAAGCACCACGTCCTGGCTCCGGCGGCATCCAAGTACCACGTCCACGTCCTGTCCCTGGCAGCTTCCCAGTTCTAGTCAAGTCCTGTCCCTGGCAGCTTCCCAGTTCTAGTCAAGTCCTGGCCCTGGCAGTCTGATTCCTGTCCTACCCCCTTGTCTGAATCCCTTCTCTGCCCCTCTCGCCTCTAGCCCTCGTCTGCAGCCCCCGCCTGCACTTCGGTCTAGTTCCATCACCGGAGCTAGATAGGTACTGTCTGGTGTCCATTCGTGTTGGTCTTGTCTTGTCTTGTCCTCGCCCCCATGGGGTAAGTCAGGCCATCTTGCCGTTGCCCCGCGGGAAGTCGTGTCTTGTCTTGTCTTGTCCTTGCCTCCGTGGGGTAAGTCAGGCCGTCTTGCCATTGCCCCGTGGAAGGTCATGAGTCCCGGCCATATGCCCTGTACCCAAGGAGGGGTCCCGGGTCTCTGTTCTGTGTATGTGTCCATGGTTCCATGTACCTGCTCTCCCGAGACCGAGGCTCTGTTTTCCATGTTCCTCCTCTCCCTAGCCCATGTCATGTCCATGCCATGTCCATGCCTGGTTCAGGGGTCCAAGCCCGAGGCAAGACCCAGGTGCCCAGTCTCTGGCTCGGAGTCCATACCCTAGCCTCTTCATGTCTCCGCTAGTGCTGGGAGCCAATTCCAAGTCCAAGTCCAGACCCTTGGTCCCAGCCTAGTCATAGTCCTGAGTCCTTATCCTGTTTGCTATTCCTGCTTCTGTCTTGCTCTCCTGGTATCATACAATAAACTAAACCTAAGTAACCTCACGAGATGTGTTTTGCATTTGGGTCCACCCTTGCTCCCAATGTCCCGCCATTGTGACAGAATAATAATTTCAAGTCAAATATTTTTCTTCTCCTTTGCCCAGAAAGCCATATACGCAAGTGTGGCCTCCCTGAGAGATTGTAACTGGCTGTTGGAAAGTTGAATCTGGTCCTGTTCTAGTATTATAGCTCAGATACAAGCTGCACTTCCTTAACAAATTATTTGGAAGGGCAATATGCATCCAAGCAAGAAGCTAAGAAGATTCCTACTATTAATTCCTGACATTAATTGTTGGAGGGGTTTACATTCTATTAATAAAATTTGCACTTATTGTGAGCAAATCTTGAAATTGTTCCATACTTTGTACAAATATTCGGACCACATCTGTTCTCAATAGAAGCGTGGGAATGAAAACAATTAAAAAGTGTAATTGTCTGTGGACTTTCATTGCATGGATAATAACTTGGCTATTTCAGACAGATGATTCAGTTTTATACAATTGAACATTGTTTGGTTCAACAAGTAGTGCTGATTTTAGATATAAACTAAAAAAATTCACTGAGGCTTGAGAAATATTTCAGTAAGGTGTGTGTAAGATATCTTGAGATTTTAGATTATTTATCAGAAAAAATATGCTTTCACATTCGCATTCAAAATCAATGGCTTTTGATGAATTCATTTTTCAAGCCATCTCAATTTTTAAAAAAACTCTAATCTCACCCTACTTCATTGTTTCAATGATATTTTCACCTACTTTGCCATACATTTAAAAATACTAGAAGCATTGTGATTTTTCTTCACACATTTATTGACAGATGCTTTATTCATGAAAAAGGAAAAGACGATACTCTGTAAGAACAAATTTTTGACAGGCATTCTGTTTGACACCGGCACGTGAAAATAATATAACTATTCCACTGTAAAATCAACAGTGCTTGTTGATTTGAGTCTAGTTTCTATACTGTGAAATGAGATAAAAATAAGAAAACCAAATTTCTTCAACAATCTTGCTGTTCCTGCTTCAGGTACTGGGCTATTTCACTAAAGCAGCTCATACGAGAATGTCATTAGTTCCTAAGCCCCAGGTGAATTTTCCACCGTTCCACATGATTAAGCCAGATAATTGTGTGTTGATAGTGAATGTGGTCTGTGAAATACAATTTCTGGGACCTTCCTAAACAAACACAATGTTGAAGGAGTCAAAGTGCTGTCATTATGGTCCTCTATCACAGACTTGATGCTTTTATACATCACTGCTGTACCTGGTTGTACTCCTCCATTGTATTCAGTTGCTCCTGAATATAGCTATACAAACCCAATTATGTCTGACATTTGTTAAACAGTACCTAGTGCATCTGGAAACCTACTGAAAATATTTTTGTTAGGCTGCTCTAGTTTAAATAGTTTGTAATTATATTAGCATTCTTCTGCTGCCAGTATTCTGGGAACGAAGATTGGTCCTAATCCTAGGAGAGAGAAGAAGAAGGTAATTTCAGTGATATCTGTGACAAAATTAATCTGATTGAAATTGCTTATGATTATTTTGCTGAAAGCTGAGTGGGGTGGTACAATCACTTAAGCCTCCCCTCCCCCCTTCTCTCCTTTGACTAGCCTCTTAAGATGAAGGCTAATTAGAGATCGTCTAAAAGGACAGACGTAGAGCAGTAAGGAGATAGTTTAGATAGCTGAGTACACTGAAAGCTAATTGGATTTCATGATTACTGAGATTGCAGTTATTGAGAATGAATAAACTTTCTCTTCCACAAAGCTCCTCATCAAGAGGAGGGTAAAAATAGCTGCTGGATTTGTAACATACCTAATTATCCTTTACTGTTTTCATTTGCACCAACTGCATCAAACTAACTGGATCTGGTGATTGTACTGCGCTTTAATATGGAGCGTGTTGTAAATTGTGAAGAGCTATATGTGGGACTACCTTACAGCTATTAGAAATATGTGGAGTTAATGAAGCCCGAGGACTCAGTCAGACTAAACTGCCCTGTTGAAGTACATCAGATTAGGTACTGCCTTTTCAGTAACAATGATTAAATATAGAGGAAAAGCTATCTGTAAGGTAAGTGCTGCTACTGTGCTTATCGAATGTGAAAAAGTACCCAGGCTGGACTCTGGGTCACTTGGTAATCTTTAAAGAGTATTGCTTAAATGAAACCTGGCATATGATTTCCTAGCAAATATATATTTACTTTGAGATTTGAACTGGATGCAAGTTTTATAGCTACCACTATGTAAAACAGGTTACTTAGCACACACGGACCACACTGAAAGGTTTAATCTCCAATGAGTGGCAGCAAAAGAGACATTATCATATCACACTATCAATTGCATAGCCAGCAAATATCACTTACATCAGGAGTGTCAATGCTCCACAGAGAGAAGAGGATAAACTGAAGTTTAAAAACTGAGAAGCAGATTGAATTGTGAAGATCTATGTTTGATTTTCTGGATGAATTTAATGGTGTTTGGACGTAGGTCATAGGGAAGGGATTTGGATGATTGATCCACTTAGATGGATTGTGAGCCACCATGCGGCTGAACAATGTTGCTCCCTAAACTTATGTCTCAAGTGGGTCTTGAAAATAAAAGCACTATTCTGTTTTGTGGCTCAGTACACAGCTAGGACAATAAACGGGCTCCAAACCAAAGCCATGCTAACAAAAACATCTGAAAATAAGGGAAGAGTCTTACAGACACTGTATGGACAGAATACCAGAATACTGTGGGTTGTGCAAAATGAGAGAAGTGATATCACTGCATGAGTTGTATGGACAATATTAAGCAATTAATTTTCAAGAAGCCTCAGTCCTGTTACATACTTATTTGGCTTATGTTATGTCAGTTTACTTTTGTGCATTGTTCTGTGGACCGTATTTTAAATAAACCATGGCTGATATCTTCTTCTTCTTACAAAGTTTAGCAGAAATCAGGATTGCATACAATACATTTGTTAGAGCAGCAACCACTAATTAGCATATCAAACAGTTCACGATAAGGCAATTCAGCCCTGCAATACTGATGGTGTAGGAGGTAAACAACCATCCCAAGCCCTGGGTTTGTAGCTCCAAAACAATTACCAAGAATCAATCCCCTAGGCGTGATGGAAAGGAAATCCAATGGATAGTGCAGGTACACAAGGGAGGCCACTGCAAATGCCACCAGTGTCAAATCTGTGCAATGGTAGACTGCAGTGTTTCTGAATGACAGTGCACATTGAGATGCTGATTCCCCTCATAATACAGACCAATACAGACCACTTCAGTTCACTTGCCTGAACAGGTAAGTCTTTATACAATATGTGAACCAGCCTGTGAAAGATGATCTATTAGAGACGGTACTTCAAATGACGGCCATACTACAAATAAAGTACTTGCCCTATTCCATTTGGCTCTTTATCACTCCTTGTCCCCAGTGCCAATTTGTCATTGATGCTTGATAACTCACTGGGTGTTCCACAGTGAAGATCAATTTGGTGCCTGACTCCATGGCACAAAAGTACTGGAAGGTTGATACTGTTGGTGTAACTGGAAGTTCTCCTTTCTAATTTGTTAACAAATATGAAATTTCACTAATTCAATCTTGAATTGATGATCCAGCAATTTATTTAGCCAATAGACAATTAGAGACAATTTTAGACAGTTTACGGATCAAAGATTTCATATTGACGGTACACCTGTCCCAACTGTGTCAGAAATGCCAGTGAAGATCCTGGGCTGATGGTATGATGCTAAGCTCAAGGATACTGAGCAGTTTAAACAACTAGAAAAGGATACCATCATGTACATAGCTTGCATTAACAAGACCTTGCGGCTAGGAAAACTCAAGCTGTGGTGCTTCCAGTTCGGCATACTCCCAAGACTCATGTGGCCTTTAACAGTGTATGAAATCCCCATTAACAAAGTGGAAAAGCTCAAAAGAGTGAACAGCACACATGTGGAACAGTGGCTTGGACTTCCACGATGCTTAAGTCCTGTTGGACTGTACAGGAACGGCAAATTGGAATTACCAATTGCAAGTCTTGTGGAAGAATTCAAATGCACCAAAGCAAGGTTGGTCATGACCCTCACTGAATCTGAATATACTGTTACTTGAACAGTGCTCCCACCCCCTGTGTGGTAACGGGGAGGAAGTGAGCCCCATCTGAAGCCATTCAGAGTGCTAAGTCTGCTCTTCACTTCAGGGGTGTGGTTGGCCAAGTCCAACTTGGGAGAGCCGGTCTCAGCTCGTCCCAAAAGCTCCTCAGTGGCACAAGGCAACATCAGTGCAGAAGAGATGGCTCATGGTGGAGGAGGTGAGAAGACAGGAGGAGGCAGAGCGACATGCCAGGGCCGTCTCAATGACCAAGCAGGGCCAATAGACTAATTGGGAGAGCCTGGAAAAGAGTAAAGTCAGCTGGCGTGACATCTGGGAGATGGAGGGATCTCGGTTAAGTTTTGTCATTAGAGCCATTTATGACCTCCTAACTACAACCCAGAACCTGAACCAGTGGTGGGAAGAAGATCCCGCTTGCTCTCTTTGTCAAGCACCTGGATCACCAAGGCACATTTTAACAGGATGTACCATGAGCCTCAGCCAGGGGCGGTATACTTGGCGGCATGACCAAGTTCTCAGACAGGTGGCAACAATCTTGGAACAGAAGTGAATCACCACAAATGTTCTCCCACAAATATCAGCAAGAAATGTTCACGTCACACAAGTTGTACCAGCAGGCCAACCTCCAGAGCACCATATAACATCAAAAGATGTAAGCATTCTGCAGGTTGCTTGGGATTGGAAAATGGATGTGGATTTGGAAAAAAAGCTTGTGTTTCCCCCAGACATTGCCGCTACAGCACTCCGGCCAGACATGGTCCTGTGGTCCACAACAGCCAAGCTGGCATATGCTGAGGAATTGACAGTACCTCGGGAAGTTGGTATTGAAGAAGCTTATGAGAGGAAAAAGACCAAGTACTCTGAACTGGCAACTGAAGCTGCCCAGAACGGCTGGAAGACCAAGATTTTCCCTGTAGAAGTGGGATGCAGGGGATTCATGGCTACATCCTCGACCAGTCTATTGAAGAAGATGGGGGTGAGGTGTTATTCACTCCAACAAGCAATCAAGTCCTTGTCAAATGCAGCAGAAGAAAGCAGCAATTGGATTTGGATTAAAAGGAAAGACAACAATTAGGCTGCAAGATGAAGACAGGAGGGTATGGAACTGAGGGGGGTGTATCTGGGACGCCAGATAGCACCGTTGAGCCCTCTGGAGACGTCATGAGCTTATCAATGAAACGTCAAAGAAGGAGGGTGCCCACCTGATGACCCCGATGAGGTACCTACCCTCCCACCTACCCTTGTCACCACTCCAAGCCCACTGCCAACATCGAGAGTGCCGACTTATCATAGGGATTGAAACATCGTCTTATTAGCTCTACTATTTAACTCAGGAAAATATAGTACCCTAATTTAAAGCATCTTCTTTTAGATTTGAATACACTTGCTTTACTGAGAAGTGAACTTCCCTCATTTGATTTGTTGTCAATATCTCAGTAACTACATCTACTATATAGAGCTGAAAATGGGCAATACTTGATAATAATCTACTTATGGTTTAAGTAACTTGTAGAAATGCATATAAATTGAAAGCTATTCTGCAGGTTCAGTCAGTCATATCATGCATCAAAGTTAAAAGTCTGTCATCAAGATGAAAATAATAAAAGAAGCCCAGTGCCTAAAGGGAGATAAGGATAACTGCAATGAGCAATGATTGAATGCTTCTCGGAACATGGTATGTGAGCTATGAAAATGTGCTGAGGAAGTCAGTCACTCATGGATGAATAATGCAGGCTGGATGTCATAGAGTTTCAGAAAATTGACCTCTGGGGCCAAGAGGAATTTTGTAGAATGTTTCCTCCTGAGGTCAAATGAGTTAGGTAGAGGGCAGAATAAATTACAGCAAGTCTTTGGAAGCAGCAGACTCTACAGATGAAATGGTGTTCCCTTATGTTCTTTGAGTTAATTTCCTATAACACATTAAGTGCTTCAGAGCAGCCAATACCCCCATCTAAAGATTTCATGTTGTCAAAATGAAATATTTAATAAAACAGCAACTGGATTGATTAAAGGCAGGTTATTCTTACCCACCTATATTTGTGAACACTATTCTGGTGGAGGGGTCTGTGAACCTTAAGCTGTCAGAGAACTCAGCTCCCTCAGGATCTGCTGCACTGGAGAGAGAATATGAATGACAGACTGCATCCTGTATTTGTCCTTTTGTTTCGCGCGTATTTGCACACGCACACACACACACGCACAAATGCATATGCACACATACATACAGATGTATATATACACACACACACATACTGTACATACACCCACACAGCTACGCACGCATACACACACAGGCAATCACAGACACAGACACACACAAGCATTCCTACACAGAAAATACTTGTGGAATATTTTCCAGACTTGTTTCAAATAGTCTTCTGGTAAGTTTATTTAAGATAGATGATTAAAGAGATTCTGCAGATGCTGGAAATCCAGAGGAACACACAAAATGCTAGAGGAACTCAGCAGGTCAGGCAGCATCTATGGAAAGGAATATACAGTCGATGTTTCCGGCCGAGACCCTTCATCAAGACTTTCTGGTAGTTTAATGCCTACCTGCACTTTACATCAGGCACAACACATATCTGAGGAAAAGCACCTCATCTTCTGTCTGGGCATTTTGCTGGATTCAAGACTCAATATTGAATTCTCGAACCTCACTCTTTCTTTCTGTCTGTATCACAGCCTGTCTTTCTGTTGTCCTGATTGTTGCCTTAATTTTTCTTAATTACTTGTGCAGTTGGCCTGCTGAGCATATACAGAACATTTGCTATTAGCAACACATTACATGACAAAAAAGGCATAATCTGTGTCCTAACTGCTGCTTCTTTTGCTATGTCAACTCATTTGTTCTCACCCCTGCTACCGTCTGTTACTAAAAACTAACGTTTTTCTCTAATTTCCAACTCTGATGAAAGGTCCTGCCCTGAAGCATTAAAGGCTGATTTATATTTCTGCGTCAAATCGATGCCGTAGGTACTGCATAGCCATGAACCCTATGCAGAGTTGACGTGGATCCCTACGTCATAGGCTGACGCGTCCACCTCCCAAAATGTAACTACGCGTCGCACAACGCAGACCACAATGACTGCGATTGGTCTGCATGGTAGCATTACATTTCCTCCTACGCTGCAATAGCTTCCCATTGGGTGACTGAAGGGCAGGGAATGAACTCTGGCTGCAATACTTTCCATAAAGCTTTACAGACCTCCAAAATTATGGAGGACACATTTCGCTTTTACGAAAAAAGACGTTCACTTTACCTTGTTTACCCCGAGAAAGACTACCATGACCAGGAAGCCTTGCACAGGCAGGTGTCTGCGCATGAGTGATGTGCACAAATTGCAGAGCGACACAGACACACCAACGCACAAGGATAAATACTCACAACACCGTAGCCCACTTGCGTAGGCTATGGCGTAAGCTGGTACGCATAAGTGTAAATCAGCCTTAACTCTGTTTCTCTTTCCACAGATGCTGGCTGACTTGTTGAGTGTTCACAGCACTTTCTTTGCCAAGTTAAGCTCAACACGTTGAAGGAGCTGCACTGCCACAGTACCACAGACCTGATCTTCCATGCTTCATATTTGTTTCCAAGTTGTGATAGGAACATCAGCAATATCAATCAATCAGCATTTTGTAAACATTTCGTGTGAGTGATTGAATAGTTCATCAGCTTCATTAGCTTTGCCTTCGCATTCCATGTAGAGTGCATTAGAAGATTTTGTATGGTAAGACTCCCTTGAGCCCAAGGAGTCACTGGAAGTTTTCTTACAGTCCTTTTGTTTCTTGGTCCTTATGAATCAATGCACTCCATCAGTTTCGATCAAAAGTAGATCATAGAAAGAAAGATATAAGTGCATTTATATAAAGCTGTTTCTATCCCATTTAGAAAATCCAAAGGTGTTTGTGATCAATTATAATGGAGGAAAAAAATCTGAACACAGCAAACACTGCAATAACAATATGCTTATGGCTAATAATCATTTTGTGATGTTGATTAAGTTGCAAACATTGCTCAAACATGAATGCATAATTGTCCATTAGTAGCAGTACCATGGTGTATCAGCAAGCTGCTCTCCAAACCATGGTAATATTCACTCAGCTGTGCACAAAAGTCAGTGTGCACTTCCGTGTTCAAATTTTGCTGCAGAGCTGAACTCAAGACCTTATACAAGGGATTACTGAGCAACACACACAAGATGCTGGAGGAAATCAGCAGGCCAGGCAGCATCTATGGAAAAAAATACAGCTGATGCTTCGGACTGAAACCTGCAGGGATAGATGCTGCCTGGCCTGCTGAGTTCCTCCAACATTCCGTGTGCATTGTTCTGATTTCCAGCTTCTGCAGATTTTCTTTTACAAAGGATTACCTGCGTGCCACAATCTCTGTACAATATTAGGATCATTAATGCCGTAGGCTCTGTTATTCAGTGCTGATTGGAAACACCATAAACAGCAATGGTAAACATAATCAGGTCTATTATCAAACATAAGTACGGTTTGTTAAGTAGTATTTCAGAGGCTTCTATACTTAATAAGAGTTCTCAGCTTATCGCAATCTGCATTATGACTTAAAAATTGCCAACCAATGAAACAGAATAGCCAATGTGCAGCCTCTGACAAAACAAGATTAGAAATAGGAGGGAGAAGATATTCCAACTTGGTTTACCTGTCATGTAGCAATCTTCATAAATGCAGGATCTCATTTGTCAGAGCTTTGTCTATGTACTTCTTCATGTACTGGATGAATAAACTATCATCGATTAGATCCCCTCATATCTTCTAAACTTATTATGCACAATTTCAAGCAAATTTGTTTGAAATAGTTGAAATAAAATGCGGCCAAATTTCAGGCTGTATCATGTGTCCTACTGGCATTTCTTAAACATTGCTGGCCTTTGATGACACAGTAGGTGGTAAGAAAAGATTTTATTTGCATTAGGGTTTCACTTTCCATCTCCAGTAGCCAGGTATGAATGGGAGCTGCTATGTTTTGTAACTCCAAGACCAATTGAAAGAAAAAGATGGGAGCCGAGAAAATGTGTGTCTACTTCATTTTCTTTTTACTTTAGTGAGGCGTGACCTTATGACATGGTGACGTAAGGACATATTGTACGCCATTCATGTACTTTTACATATAACCCATGATGAATTATATAAATAACAAAGAATGCTTAATAAAACAATATATCTACAAGATTACTCAAATATTACTGATATATTAAATACACAACATTCCTTCCTGCTTAGCTACAAACTCCAACTCTATATAGAATGCATCTCAACTTACATACACAGTATACTATACAACTACTATACAGACATCTACAGCATAGTAAATTTTAAGTTGTCTCATTAAGGCCTAAAGATTTAATCACTGTGGAGGATTTCTTACTGTTGTGGGATATCATCTTTCCTGGCTGGTGTGTGTGGTAGGGGGTGGGGGTCACTCTGCTTGGCAGGTGAGGCTTGTGGCTGTGAAACAATCTCAGGTTCTGGAGCCTCCTCTGTAGTGGTTGTAGGAGTTGACTCTGGGACTGTAGGACGTGGTTCTGACAGCATGGACGCCTTTCTTCTCGAACAATTGATTCTGTTCTCCTCAGCTGATTGATGTGCCATCTCCAGATGATATCAGACACAATCTGCACCGTGCAGGACAGTAGTCCAGTTCTGTCCTTAATCTTTTCAAACATCTACTCTTGATCATAGAAACCATAGAAACTACAGCACAGAAACAGGCCTTTTGGCCCTTCTTGGCTGTGCCGAACCATTTTCTGCCTAGTCCCACTGACCTGCACACGGACCATATCCCTCCATACACCTCCCATCCATGTATCTGTCCAATTTATTCTTAAATGTTAAAAAAGAATCCGCATTTACCACCTCGTCTGGCAGCCCATCCCATACTCCCACCACTCTCTGTGTGAAGAAGCCCCCCCTAATGTTCCCTTTAATTTTTCCCCCCTCACCCTAAACCCATGTCCTCTGTTTTTTTTCTCCCCTTGCCTCAGTGGAAAAAGCCTGCTTGCATTCACTCTATCTATACCCATCATAATTTTATATACCTCTATCAAATCTCCCCTCATTCTTCTACGCTCCAGGGAATAAAGTCCCAACTTATTCAACCTTTCTCTGTAACTGAGTTTCTCAAGTCCTGGCAACATCCTTGTAAAACTTCTCTGCACTCTTTCAACCTTATTTATATCCTTCCTGTAATTTGGTGACCAAAACTGAACACAATACTCCAGATTTGGCCTCACCAATGCCTTATACAATCTCATCATAACATTCCAGCTCTTATACTCAATACTTTGATTAATAAAGGCCAATGTATCAAAAGCTCTCTTTACGACCCTATCTACCTGTGACGCCACTTTTAGGGAATTTTGTATCTGTATTCCCAGATCCCTCTGTTCCACTGCACTCCTCAGTGCCTTACCATTAACCCTGTATGTTCTACTTTGGTTTGTCCTTCCAACGTGCAATACCTCACACTTGTCAGTATTAAACTCCATCTGCCATTTTTTAGCCCATTTTTTCAGCTGGTCCAAGTCCCTCTGCAGGCTCTGAAAACCTTCCTCACTGTCTACTACACCTCCAATCTTTGTATCATCAGCAAACTTGCTGATCCAATTTACCACATTATCATCCAGATCATTGATATAGATGACAAATAACAATGGACCCAGCACTGATCCCTGTGGCACACCACTAGTCACAGGCCTCCACTCAGAGAAGCAATTCTCTACCACCACTCTCTAGCTTCTTCCATCGAGCCAATGCCTAATCCAATTTACCACCTCTCCATGTATACCTAGCGACTGAATTTTCTTAACTAACCTCCCATGCGGGACCTTGTCAAAGGCCTTACTGAAGTCTTTGTAGACAATATCCACTGCCTTCCCTTCATCCACTTTCCTGGTAACCGCCTCGAAAAACTCCAATAGATTGGTTAAACATGACCTACCACGCACAAAGCCATGTTGACTCTCCCTAATAAGTCCCAGTCTATCCAAATGCTTGTAGATTCTGTCTCTTAGTACTCCCTCCAATAACTTACCTACTACCGACATTAAACTTACTGGCCTATAATTTCCCGGATTACTTTTTGATCCTTTTTTAAACAATGGAAAAACATGAGCCACTCTCCAATCCTCCGGCACCTCACCTGTAGACAGCGACATTTTAAATATTTCAGCCAGGGCCCCTGCAATTTCAACACTAATCTCCTTCAAGGTCCGAGGGAACACCCTGTCAGGTCCCGGGGATTTATCCATTTTAATTTTCCTGAAGACAGCAAGGACCTCCTCCTTTTTGATCTGTACAGTTTCCATGATCTCACTACTTGTTTCTCTTAATTCCATAGACTTCATGCCAGTTTCCTTAGTAAACACAGACGCAAAAAACCTATTTAAGATCTCCCCCATTTCCTTTGGTTCCGCACATAGCCGACCACTCTGATCTTCAAGAGGACCAATTTTATCCCTTACAATCCTTTTGCTCTTAATATACCTGTAAAAGCTCTTTGGATTATCCTTCACTTTGACTGCCAAGGCAACCTCATGTCTTCTTTTAGCCCTCCTGATTTCTTTCTTAAGTATTTTCTTGCACTTCTTATACTCCTCAAGCACCTTATTTACTCCCTGCTTCCTATACACGTCATACAACTCCCTCTTCTTCTTTATCAGAGTTGCAATATCCCTTGAGAACCAAGGTTCCTTATTCCTATTCACTTTGCCTTTAATCCTGACAGGAACATACAAATTCTGCACTCTCAAAATTTCTGCTTTGAAGGCTTCCCACCTACCGATCACATCCATGCCAGAGAACAACCTGTCCCAATCCATGCTTTTTAGATCCTTTCTCATTTCTTCAAATTTGGCCTTCTTCCAGTTAAGAACCTCAACCCTAGGACCAGATCTATCCTTGTCCATGATCAAGTTGAAACTAATGGTGTTATGATCACTGGAACCAAAGTGCTCCCCTACATAGACTTCTGTCACTTGTCCTAACTCGTTTCCTAACAGGAGATCCAATATTGCATCCCCTCTAGTTGGTCCCTCTATATATTGATTTAGAAAACTTTCCTAAACACATTTTACAAACTCTAAACCATCTAGACCCCTAACAGTATGGGAGACCCAGTCAATATACGGAAAATTAAAATGCCCTACCACCACAACTTTATGTTTCCTGCAGTTGCCTGCCATCTCTCTGCAGATTTGCACTTCCAATTCTCGTCCCTCACCTGTCATCCCTCACCGGGACTGCTTATCCAGGAGTGAAATATCAAACCTTCTTGTTTGAGAGTCCTTCAATTTGCCTGAACTGTTTATCCTGCATACTCCTTCTGAGATTGGGCTTGAGGTGGTCCAAATGTATGTGCAAGTGTCGACTCAGGAACAGCATAGCTGCTGAGTTGTTGGTTGTGGACTGTGCTGCATTGCGATATGCAAGGAGGAATGTGGTGACCTTCTGATTCAGTGCCAGTGTAGCATGTCCTGTTGACATTGCCTGCAGTGCATTGTTTAAACTCTAGACAAACCTTTTCGCCAAGACATTTGTAGCTCTGTGGTACAGTGCAGATGTAATATGTCTTATTCCATTCATTTTCAGGAATCATTTTGAGACATTGATTGGATGGATAGTCAGAGGCTTTTTTCCCAGGCCTGAAATGGCTAACACGAGAGGGCACAGCTTTAAGGTGCTTGGAAGTGGGTACAGAGGGAATATTAGGGGTAAGTTTTTTTACGCAGAGAGTGGTGAGTGCATGGAATGGGCTGCCAGCGGCGGTGGTAGAGGTGGATACGATAGGGTCTTTTAAGAGGCTTCTGGATAGGTACATGGAGCTTAGAAAAATAGAGGGCTATGGGCAACCCTAGGTAATTTCTAAAGTGAGTACATGTTCTGCACAGCATTTTGGGCCGAAGGGCCTGTATTGTGCTGTAGATTTTCTATATTTCTATGACTGAAACTGTTCTGCAACAAACTGCTGTCCATTGTTACTGACAAAGTGTTCTGGAACACTAGTCCTTGAGAAGAGGCTTCTCAACACATCAGCAGCGTGCAAAGCCTTGGGAAGGCTATTGAGAACAATTCTGGCCACTTTGTAGCTGCATCCACTACTATGGAGAAAATTTGCGCCCATAAATGTTCTGGCAAAATCCATACTTATCTCCTGCCAGGGCAACGCAGGGAATTCCCAGGAATGGAAAGGTACTGCTTTTGGCATCTTCTGAACGTATTGGCATCCTGAACAGTGCATGGCAAGCTGTTTGATCTGCTGATCTATGCCAGGCTACCAGACAAAGCTTTGAGCCAATGCTTTCATCTTGACCATGCCTAGATGACCGGCAGATAGCTGCTCTGAAATTTTATCTCTCAGCTTGGATGATGCAACAATTCTTCAATCCCTACATAGGGCAAGTTCATCCCGGTACTGGAAAAAATGGGAGAACTGGAATTTCTGCTGCACATTCCAGCCATTTTGGGTTCCATGTAGACCTGAGGCAGAATGACGTCTTTCCTGGTTTCTATTTGTATAATCTCTGCCATAATAGGAAGACTTTCAATTTGTATTAAGGAGAATACATCAAGAGGAGTGTCCTCTTTTGCAAATGTTTCAGAAATTTTCTTTTCCAAGGGCAAACGGGGCAATCCGTCAGCATTTCCATGATGAGCTGTCCTCTTGAATTTGATCTTGTAATTGTGTCCTCCAAGAAACAGAGCCCATCTCTGCATTTATGCTGCTGCTGTTAATGGGACACCTGTCTGCAGATTGAAAATGGTTGATGATCAGTAATGAAGGTATGCTTTTTCCCATACAAGTACTGGTTGAAACATTTTACACCCCAAACCAGACTCCAGAGCTCTCTGTCAATCTGTGTGTGTACTCTTTTCTCTGCAGCGGTAAGGGAATGTGATGCAAAGGCTATAGGACATTCACTTCCATCACTCATAACGTGACATAACTACACCTATACCGTAAAACAAGGCATCACAAGAAAGCTTCACTGGACGATATGGATCAATATGTGTCAGTACAGTATCTGATGTCATCATTTCCTTTACCTTTTTGAAAGACACCTCACGCTGCATTGTCCATTGCCATTTCTTCCTGATCTGTAATAATGAGCTCAAATGGTGGAGCACAGTGCTCAGGTTTGGCAGGAACCTGTTATAGTAATTGATAAATCCTAAAAGGACTGCAACCGTGAAATGTCCTTTGAACTCGGGGCATCCACCACTGCTTGAATTTTCTCAGCACACTTTAGTAATTCTGGTGCATCTATGGTGTGAATTTAGTAAATGATGCTTGGTTTAAAGAATTCACATCTGTTGCGCCATGGGCTCTGGGCCCATAATCTTATAACTTTTGGAGATGTTTCTCGTCATCCTCACTGGTAACAATGACATCATCCAGGTAATGCTGAGTACCTGGCAGCCTTGCAGCACTTGGTCCATGGCTTTCAGATGCAGATGCTACTCCAAAAACAAGCCTATTACAATGATAAAGCCTTTTTGAGAGTGTTTATGGTGAGAATCATTTTGGACTCTTCTTCCATTTTGATCTGAAGGTAGGCCTTAGCTGAGTCCACTTTGCAGAAGTATTTTCCTACAGAAAGGTTTGCAAAAATATCCTCTATCCTGGACAGAGAGTATTGACCTACTTTCAGAACTGAGCTGATGGTGACCTTAAAATCACCACAGATCCTGACAGACCCATTCTCCTTGGCTACACAGACCACTGGCATTGCCCTTGGGCTCCATTCAAACTTGGAAAGAATTCCTTCAGCCTCCATGCGACTTAGCTCACTGACTACTTTATCACAGATGGTATAAGGAACCGGATGGGCTTTGTAAAACTCGAGTGTGGCATTTTCATTTAACACTATTTTGTCCTTGATATATTTGAGTTTTCCAATGCCATCCTCGAACATTGCTGTGGCATTATCCATTATCTATCTTAGTTTGTTCACAGGGGATGCGGCATACAAATTGCAGCTAGATCTCAAATTAGGATTGTCTCTCAGCCAGTCCTAGCCCTCCTATGTTTACCGCATACACACCTAATCAGTATCTGTGAAACGTCATTCAAACTCATTTTGTGGAATAACTGAATCTACTGAGCCAGTGTCCAATTCTATTTTAACTAATTTGCCATTCACTTCGGGTGTAAGCCATATTGCTTGTCCATTGTTAGTTTTCACATTGTAAATCCCAAGGCCACTCAGTCCTGTGTCACTTTCGTCATTAACAGATTTTTCCTCAACAGCATGCAGATTAGTGCTCTTTTTGAAACTGCAACTTGACTTTTTATGTTTCTCTTTTCTTTGTGCAGTCCATTTATTTTTGTCAGCCTGACACCTACTTTGTTGCATTTTCTGTGTTTTGTGTGTGTGTGTGTGTGTGTGTGTGTGTGTGTGTGTGTGTGTATGTGCATTGTGTGTGTGTGTGTGTGTGTGTGTGTATATTGTCTGCGTGTTTGTATGTGTGCGTTTGTGTTTGTGTGTATATGTATCTGTGTATTTGCATTTGTGTGTGTTTGTGTCTATGTGTGTGTGTGTGTGTGTGTGTGTGTGTGTGTGTGTGTGTGTGCACTTGAACTCCCATAGAGTGGATCACCCATCCCAATACTTATTGCAGGCAGGATGAGGGATGCCAAGTGCAGTGAAGTGCTGTATTTATCGATTGAACATGGCCATTTTCCCATGTTTAAAGATGCTAATAGAAACAACAAAATAACATACAATATAATATCCTGTAAAGTTTCTCTTGCAATAAAGTTTAGTATTTGAAATAAAACAAGAAAATCTGGAAACATTCAGCAAGTCAAATGTAATTTCATTTATCATCATGCAAACTGCTCAATATGCTGTGCCTTTCCAACACTTTCTGACTTATATCAGACATCTGGCATCCGCTGTATTTTACTTTTGAATGCCACACATCTGTCATGCCTGAAAAACAAATGCATCTGCTGGCACCTGAAATAATATCTGATAATATTGTGGATAGTCCATCTGTAGAGAGAGAAACAGAGTTAATGCTTCTGGGGTCATTTACCTGAAATACCAGCTCTATTTCCCTCTCCATAGATGCTACATGATGTGTTTAGTACAGAGAGCATTTCTGTGTTTTTATTCTCCTTTGTCATTGTGACCAAGTCATTGGTTCCATTTCAAGTGGAGTCTGACAGGTTCTTGTTTAGGTTAAGGGGAGAAGGCAGGAGAATGGGTTTCAGAGGGAAAACCTACAAGCCAGCATGTGTTTGTGATGTGGGAGAAATTCACACTCCTCTTCACATCGGTGGTGTAGCAGTGGAAACGGCGAGTAGCCTTAAACCCCTGGGAGGGCACATCTTGCACAAACCTCCCATGGCCCCAGAGCACATCCTCCACAGTCGAGGAAGATCAACAACCCCTCTACTTTCTAAGGAGGCTGAAGAGAGCAGGACTATGCACACCAATACTCATGTCCTTCTACAGTGAAGATGCTGCATCACCGTGTGGTATGGAAACTGCACTGTGCTGGACAGGAGAGCTCTACAACTGGTAGTCAAAACTGTGCAGCGCATCACCAGCACCAACCTACTTGCCTTCAAGGACGTATATACAGAAAGGTGCCAGAAAAAGGCCAGCAATATCATCAAGGATCCAACCCTGCTTATGGATTTGTTTGGGATTGTACAACATCCACACCAGGACCACAAGACTCAAGGACAATTACTTCTCCCAAGCCATCAAGCTGATAAACACCTCCACCCATCATCCATCTCACCAATCTATCACCGCTACGTGTACATCACCAAGCATCACTTTATGGTGATACATCACAGTCTATGTACATAACAGTTACTTGTACATTGTGCTTCATAGGATTTCATTTATATTTACGTTTATTGTCTTTTTGTGTTTTATTGTGTTGGTTATGCTTATTGTGCTTTATTATGTTACATTGCATCCGGAATAACAATCAACTTGCTCTCCTCTACATTCATGTACTAAACGATACACAATCCTTAATCCTGGATCTTGAAAATGGAGTGCCCAGGGATATACCTATTTAATCATAGCAAGAAGATGTAAACTCCACACCACTGGCATGTGTGGCCGGGACTGATGCCAGGTCCCGAGAGCCTTGGACAGCCGCACTAACCGCTATACCACTCAGCCACCTACACATGCAGATCTCCTGACAATCCGAAGAGTGTAAAGTGAGACGAGAACCAATTCCTTCCCAGCCTGCAAACAAATCTATAAACATGCATTTTACATGTGAAGCATGCAAAGAACTGCTGTTTGAGAGTTCATCATGCAGCCTCGGTCAAGAAGATGAAATTAAATTGTTAGAACCTGCATTCTTAGCACATTTATTTGATGTAGTGCTCTGCCAGCCTGCCTTCACTGCACAGACATCTTGAGGCTATTAAAAGTTTCCCTCCCCCACTTTCAGATCTTCTGAATGCCACAGACTGCAGCTACCTTAACACCACCTCCTGCATCTTTCTTTTGAAATAGACTTAATGAATTTGATTCAAATTAATTTAATATTTGACACACTTTACACTGCCAAAGAATGATTTAAGTGTGGCATATATATAAATTCAAATTTCCTCTTTCACTTAGCATGTGGGGGCAGGCAAAGCTGTAATGAAATGGCAAACTTTGCACTCATTTAGATCTTTCAAAGACAGGGAAAGCCCTAAGAAGGCAGTAAAGGCAAACATGTTTTGTTACAATTTGTTTAAGAATTTTGAGCAAGCATTTGCAAAGGCAGCACACGCATTCCTTCCTTTCTTCCTCCTCCTCTTTGTCTCTCTTCAACAGCCTGGATGACCAGATTCATAAAAAAACTTATTCTCCACTGCTCTCAGATTTCTGAACCTATCGCCTCCTTTACATCCCCTTCCTGGTAGTGTTGCCACGTTGCCAGACTCCTAATTCTACTTCTCTCGGTTAGTCCGGTAGTGTCAGTGTAGCATTCACTGCATTTTTGTACTGCCTCACACAGCACTACTATTTTTGTATCCCTTTTCGGTTCATCGCTATATTTATTTTGTATTTAGCATTACAGTGTATAACATTTACACCGCAAGCTTCTCGCAAGCAAAGAATTTCATTGCACCCTGATGCATATGACAATAAATTAATCGTAACAATAAATCTTCTTGTCACAAACAGCAAAAGCCACCCTTGAAGCTGCTTATGTGTGGAATCTCTTACATCACTCAATGTCCAGACAAATACATACAGAATGCCTACTGCATATAAATAATCACATCCAATTAGTGCAAAATTAAAAATTCTATTTCAGCCCTGCTCTACTCCAACTATACTATCATTTCTCCATGAATTTTTGTGTGTCCTTCTTAAAGCATTTGATGTCAGTGCCGAACAAATTCACTGGACTTATTTCCAAATTACTGAAGGAATGGATTTCAGTAATTTCCACTATGTTTGATAAAAATGAAATTTAAAGATTAACAGATCTAAACTAGAAAATCAGCAAAAGCAAATTCCCGTCTCTATGTGCAAGTTAATTAGCACTGTTAGGGGTTCAAATTAAAATGTTGCAGTGTTACGGGACCTGTTGGAGGTGTGCCAGAAAGCAAATGTACAAATATGCTATCTTCTCTTGTTCAAGTTACTTAATTCTACCTAAAAAAATAAGATTTGGTTTACATCACTATTACTTCCTCAGTGAGGTCCATATTTTACAAGGGATTTCTTACTGGAAGTAAGACGCTTTTTACATGTGAAGAGAAATGAGCTCTAAAATTTCAATACATTACCCTTAGTTTTCTTTTGCATTTCTCTGAATGCTGGAATTACTTAATGCGTTTAATTTCTTAATGCTTTTAACTCTGTTCCCCAGAAAGGAAAGTTGGCTGAATCAACTGTACTTGAAGACATATTGACAGAGGGGATGGAGGGAGCTGAACCACAGAATGCTTCATATATTAATATTGAAGATGTTGAATTTTAGACAAAGTTGAGGGTGAAGAAGTAATTATTAAAGCTATTGTAAATGAGCTCATAATATTTTGAGTGACTCATAGGAAGGGATCAATATCTTGAAAACCCCTTTCTTTTGACGGGATATCTTTAAAGTTTTTTGTGTGAGAGTTCTAAAATAATAACCATATTATATGACAGTTTGCAATCAAATGAAAGTTTTAGCTATTAATCTGACAATTTTTATTTGTAGATAATGGAGATATCCAGATACTTTTAACAATAATACTAACTCTTCATGACATATTTATGTCTTTAAAGACCGGGCAATAATTATTTGACACTTCTTAGCATTTTTTTACAAGCGTAATAACATATACTTTGAGACAATGTCTCCTATGTCAAGACTTCTCAAGGAGCTTTATGCACAGATTACTTTATGCACTGCATAATTCAAATCTGAAGTTCAAATTCTGACCTTTCCAAAAACTCTGCCTCCTGTCTCAGATGTATTGATCACATTACGCTACAAATTGCACCAATTACTTTGCCTTCTTTCAACTGTTTTCTCTTTAACAACAATAACAGCCCTTGGAGAGCATCAATGTGGTAGTAATATGTCCCAAGGTGCCTCCCCAGAATCAAAGCAAGGAAGAGAAAGGCAAGTTAGGAAGTTAGCTAAAGCAATAGACTTTTGAAAATGAGAAGAAAAGTGGAAATGGTTGAAGTGAGATTTCAGCACGCAATGTCATCAACGGTAAAAGAAAGGCATAAACACAGCTGTCTTGGCAAAGCAGAAGATATAATATGGGTACTATGGTGGTGGGATAGAGGGAATCTGTTGGGTAAAATGTAAATTTATGAAAAGCATGTTGAGCTTAATGTACAGGGGAAAAAGAAAGTGGAGCAAGGTTGCTAAACTTTCTTGTGACATGGCTGCTGAAGCTTTAGATGAGTTCTAATTTAGATAGGATTGAAACTAGGTGGCCAATAAGGAATTTAAAGATAAGTTATGAATTTGTGATGATTATCTTCATAATAAGAAATAAGGTAGGGATAAAACTGTGTGATTCTACAGGGCAAAATTAAGTTGTTTATGATAGACCAGATGTGAGTTTGGTTTGAAATATTTCTTTATCACCGCTGTAAGTGCCAGATCTGTTTCTGAACCTCATCCCTGTCCATTCTTTAACAGTCATTATCAAGAATTTATTTGACCCTGTATGCGTGAGGGGGTAAGAGGCAATAGCAGAACTCAATGATATCATCTTTTGATGGTCGCGCGCAGGCATTTTCCAGCAGAATCTGTGGGATAATGAGCAGGAGCGTGAACATCCAGTGATATTTTACTCCAGTAAAGCTGAGACCAAATTCATTGTGTTTACCAGTGTGACGAATGAGATGACACATTCAACAATTTGAACAATTTTGTTGACAGAAACAATTTAATTCCTACTTCCTATTGTGGTATCTATTGTTCTGTGTTTTTATGGATCAGACTTCACTTCAGTTCCAACTTTAATCTGATTTTGCAAGAAAAATTATGTTCTTATTAAAATTAAATCTCTTACTTATCAGTACTCCATAGGCTGTACTGGCAGTATTGCTGGCATTTTTTGTTTTTGCTTCTGTCCTAAGTATTTTGGTCATGACAATCAGGCTCATTTTAATAGACATTTGTAAGGCTTTAAGATCATGTTTATGTACAGCGCTTAAGGTTGTAATTTTCATTAAACGCAGTAGTGCCTCAAGCACATTCATCACTGACTAACATGATTCTGTTACACAGATGTCTAATGTTCAAAGGAGTTAGAAATAAAAGTGAAAGAAACCAGACAAGCAAGCGTGCAACTCCGTAATGATTTTCCTTTTAACATTTGATCGTAGATTCATTCAGGAGCTGATATTAATTTTCTTTGTTGTTTACAATAGTCAAATGCCAAGTTCACAAAAGCTGCAAATAATTTCTGCAAACTGAGCAAAAGGAGTCAGATTGATTTTCCCTATCTCTCTCCAAATTATATCTACCCAGTGGTATAAATAAATTCTTACTGCATGCTGCATAAGTTTATCTGACAAAACCTACTGTAAATCTTGTTTGATAGCATTAATTTATATTTTTGCTTTTTAATCTTTTGCAGCAAGTAGCATGTCATTATAGCACCTGCTTTGTAAAATTAGCATTGTGCAAACAGAACAAAATTACAAACTCAATAGAATCAACTCTAATTGGACAATTAAATGGACAACATGTCTGGAAAGTCCTTGTGTGATGCAATATCTAAGTTTACCATTTTCCAGTGATGATTCTTTGGGAATTTTCAAGCTATGTTAATTCCTTCAGTTTACAGTAGGTGGCGAAGTTGGTCCATTTATCTCATTCCTTTCATCCAGAAATGATGAATTGTACTTCATTTGTTTCAGATCAATTTTCCTTACAATTAGATAGTTACCAGTAAAATTATCTGACTGCAGCCCAAGAGATAATCTGAACTAAAGTGGACGTACTTCTGTAGGAAGTTCCAAGTGTTGTTTAACTGCTTTTTCTCTCTCCCCTTACTTTCCTATGGCTTATCCAGAGCTGTTTAGTTCTTTTGTTTGCAATGCTTAACCTTGTCTTCTGGTGGAATGAATAGGCTATTCATGTCAGTGCGAGTGCAGCTCCTGTCAAATCAATGTAATTGACATTGTACTTAGTCTGCAGCTCTTCATTAGCCAATACACAAGCACTTTTTTTTCTACCAGCTCACCTAGCTACCTAAATATAGTGGTGATGCCAACCTTAATGTGTTCTGAAAGACAGTCACCTAATTGCACAGTGAAGCAGACGAACGCACGGGGAGAATGGTGTATAATTTCTGAAAGTGTTCTGAGCCTTAGGCAAAAGGCTTTCAACTCTGTCTTGAACTGAATGATAAAATATGTTCTACAAATTATCTGTGAACAAGAAACATGTGGAAGTGGCTGAAGACAGAAAGGTAACACTAAAAAAAATGAAATGCCACTCATTCTTCCCTTCTTGTTAGAAACTCAGTAATTCTTGACAATGTTAGTACAATAACATCTCTCAAAACTATCTTTATTTTTCTTTAATGTCAGATATTATCCGTTCAGGTTCTGTTTATGTTAGCTGCTGCTTTGTTAAGTCCTCTGAATTATTAACCCTTAAGATCGCCAGTAGTTCTAAGCACATTTCTGTCTTTTGATTTTGATCAGTTTTAGAATTTCTTTAGCTCCTTGGTAACAGGGATATATTTGAAATAAGATGTCCATTTATCTTCCAATTAAATTAATTAATACTTAGTAATTCAAATAGCAAAACTAACAAGACTGGCATAGTTCCAATAGAGCCATATCCAAATCAATCAATAGATGAAATGGTATTATTCTGTTCAGGGCCCACAACCACAAGAATATTAGGAATGCAGGCACGAAACCCTCTCCCAATTACAAAAAAAGGAAAAAAAATGTAATAACATGATTACATACTCCATTTTAATGAAAAAAAAACATACACTCAGTGGCCATTTCATTAGGTACACCTGCACACCTGTTTGTTAATGCAAGTATCTAATCAGTCAATCTGTTGGCAGCAACTCAATGCATAAAAGCATGTAGACATGGTCAAGAGGTTCAGTTGCTGTTCAGACAGAACATCAGAATGGGGAAAAATGTTGTATAAGTGACTTTGACTTTGCATGTCAACAAATATACTCAAAAACTTCTATAGTTGTACTGTGGAGAGCATTCTGACAGGCTGCATCACTGTCTGGTATGGAGGGGGTACTGCACAGGACCGAAAGAAGCTGCAGAAGGTTGTACATCTAGTCAGCTCCATCTTGGGCACTAGCCTACAAAGTACCCAGAACATCTTTAGGGAGCGGTGTCTCAGAAAGGCAGTGTCCATTATTAGGGACCTCCAGCACCCAGGGCATGCCCTTTTCTCACTGTTGCCATCAAGTAGGAGATACAGAAGCCTGAAGGCACACACTCAGTGATTCAGGAACAGCTTCTTCCCCTCTGCCATCTGATTCCTAAATGGACATTGAAGCTTTGGACACTACCTCACTTTTTAAAATATACAGTATTTCTGTTTTTGCACATTTTAAAAAAATCTACTCAATATACATAATTGATTTACTTGTTTATTTATTATATTTTATTTATTATTATTATTATTGTTTTCTCTGATTCTGATTCTGAATGATTGCTGATGCCAGACGTGGTCATTTGAATATCTCAGAAACTGCTGATCTCCTGGGATTTTCACGCATGACAGTTTCTAGAGTTTACAGATAATGGTGCAAAAAACAGAAAAACATCCAGTGAGTCACAGTTCGGTAGGCAAAATTGCCTTGTTAATCAGAGAGGTCAGAGAAGAATGGCCAGACTGGTTCAAGCTGACAGGAAGGTGTCAGTAACTCAAATAATCACATGTTCCAACAGCGGTGTATAGAAGAGCATCTCTGGGTACACAACATGTTGAATCTTGATGTAGTTGGGCTACAGCAGCAGAAAGCCGCATGGGTTCCACTTCTGTACCTAATAAAGTGGCACTCAGTGTATATCACTGGTCAGATGAAGCTACTTTCACCTGGGTTCCTGGGCTCAGATGTGCATGTACTAATCAGTACCTGTCTGTAAAAGAAAGACTTACATTAACACAGTTCTCTCACAACCTCATTATCTCAAACTGCTTTCAAAACAGTGAAGTACTATTGAGGTGGAGTTGCTGACTGAACCCACATTATGAAAAATATAAAGCATTCAAGAGCCAATTATGTGCAACCAAATCCCACAATCAGTGATTATAATGATGATTGGCTGCTACAACTTGGGATATTTGTCTAGGGTAATTAAAAAAACAATTATTCTATACCCAGCTGAGACCTTGGTTTAATATATCATCCAAAGAATGCCACTTTCAGCAACATAGCACACCCTTAGAACTATATAGCAGATTTAACCTAGATGTTGTGCTTAATTCTTTGGATTAAGATTTGAACCCACAGTCTATACTAGACATTGGGCAGAAGATACAAAAGTTTGAAAGGCACGTACTACCAGGCTCAAGCAAAGCTTCTATCTCACTGTTATCAGACTCTTGAATGAACCTTCTGTATGATAAGATGGACTCTTGGCCTCACAATCTACTTCATTATGATCTTGCACTTTATCATTTACGAGTATTGCACGTTTTTAGTAGCTTTTGCACTTTATTCTGCATTGTTATTATTTTACTTTATTCTAGCTCAATGCACTGAGTAATAATTTGATCTATACGAACAGCATACAAGACATATAATATTAAAAAAAATCAATACCAATAACTAAGAGCCAAGCATTTTACCACTGTGTCTTACTGAGGTGGTTTTCCTACAGCTAAAAATGACCAAGAATAGTAGTTGTTGATATTGTTGCTACAATAGAAACTGAGATTAATAAGGATTAAAGAAAAGGTTTTGGTACCAGGAATTAGCTGAAGTATCATTGAAGGAATATTTCATTGACTTTGCTGATATATAATGAACAGAGTTGTTGTTATTTTTATAAACTAATAATTTACACAAATGTTTTTGTGTAATTGTATCCTACTTCTCTTAAAAACATTTTGTCAAAAAGATTTTCCTAACAATATCATTTATGAACAGCAAAAACACAGCCAAAGTCGTCATCACACATTTCTTATCTAAATAACATGCAAACAATTGCTAAACCAAACAATTGCATATTAAGCCTAACAACATAGGCATTTTGCACAAATGAACTCTTTGATGGGTTGATTAGAATTTTTGTTTCAGACCAACATCTGCTTACCCGTGAGTTGCACTCTGACCCTGTCCCATTTTAGGTCAGGGCATTTCCATATGTTGTGAAGACACCTGCATCAGTCACAGTGCCTCAGGAAACTTGCAGTGAAGCCTGGTACAAAGCAATAATTTTATTCTGATGAAGCCTGGACTGAATTATTTGTTGAAAAATTGAATGTTTTTGGAGATACCAGATTGAACTTCATTAAAATCCAATTCCCTCCTGAATTACTGGATGGAAGTCCTTCCCAGATATGACATGCAGAGGCACTAGCATGTATAGTGATATCAAACAGCTTACAATGCACACAGATTGTAATGGATCTAAGTGGCCTTGAAATGTCTCTGACCTCACTCAAGTAAATAGGTTTTAGCTATAGTTTTAAGGGCTCTATCAATTTTAAAGCTGATTCAGCTTTATCTGTTCTGCTTTAGGGAAGTTGGAGCCTTTCAAAGACTTTCAGGTAAATTCTTCTTTAAGTGCTTGTTCCCTATCCAAAGCTAATTGTTGATAACCTCAAAACCCCAGATCACTATTTTGCTTGGCCTCCACTCTAATCCCTTCTATCTTGCACCTCTACCCCCGCCATCACCATTTTCTCACTTCCCCAATATATCAATATTACTACAAACTTTATGATCTATCTCTATTTCTTACCCATCTCGAGCCCAAATGATATCTTCCTCTAGGTATACAATGGCAGAAATGGATGGAGCAATAGGTTTTATACAGCAATGTGTGCAAGTACTGTCCAATGGCATACAGTGCCTTGGGTTGCTGTGGAAATGAGTTTTTTGTTGCATACCATTATTGTCAGGATCCTAAGCAGCTCTGTTTTAGTTCACCTTTTCAGGTATGGAACTATGTGCAATCCAGTTCTTCTGGTGGATGTGTTCCCCCGGAGAGACTGATCGTAGTTGTGGGGTAGACTTCCATTGTCCAACCATTCCCAAAGGGGATAGAAATTTTTGCAGGCAGAGAAATAGATGGGTTTGCCAATCAATAAGGCATTGTCCTGATGCCCACCTTCATCTGTCTTGCCAAAGTTGTCACAGTTGCACTAAAATTGCAGAGGAAACCTGACCCCAATAAAGTAACAGGGGGGAAAATTGCTAGAAATTAGCTACTGGTGACATTAGTGGGCAAACATTTAATATGCCTTTCTCAAATCGCTCTCTTTATTTTAATGACAATGTTTCAGCCATTTAAAATAAATAGGTTAATGTTTAACTTAGTAAACTAATTAACATCAGAGTATGATAAGTATCCATTCATTAAATCAATATCACGAGTCTCTAGTTGAATTGATTATGTTAAGCTCCATAATTTACTCTATAGCTGTACAATATTTGACCTTTGTGTATGTAGGCAGTATGATATAATTTCAGATATCAACTTCTTTTGAAGAAAATAACTTTCATTTAATTTTCTGTGCCCATGAAGAATCACTGGGTCACTTCCTTGCCTTGTGTTAATCAGCAATGAAAATCCTTCTCTGTCAAAAAACTTCCAGACTCCTATTGTATTTTGTCATTTGATGGCAATGGATTTTCCTAAACCAATGAATTTTGATTGAAAACAATGAGTTCTTCGTAACCTTTTAAATCTAATTTTCTCGCTCAGAGTATAGATTGAAGTTTTTGCTGCTCTTCTATTTTGTGGTAGTGAGGTTGTAAGGGGCTGTGTGGCCACAGAAGGTTAGTATGATGTTGGCAGTGCACAAAGACAATGAACTAGAAGTGTGAGTCACATCTGTCACAATTTGGCATATTAACTGTTGGTCTCTTCATCGAGGATTTTCAGCCTTAACATTTCCACTCTTTTCCATTATATTTCAGATTTCAAATGAAATATTTTTCTTTTGTGAAGGTTTGAGCCATTCAACATAGATAATTTGTGCAATGGTTCTTTCAGGCTTTTGCAGCTTTAGTCATTATGTTTGAGTTTATTCTGCTCTCCCTGTGTACACTGTTTATTATTGTGTATTTTTCTGAAGCACGTAATTGCAAAATATAATTTTCATTTACAAATTGCAATGTTTTGTACCTATTATTACTATCATCTAAAGTGCCTCGCTAGTGTTCCAAAAATACATTTTAGAAAACAAACCTGCTGAATTTACTACACTAAAACAAAATTATGATGAATAGGACTGTAACAATTGATTAAGAAATTTGAGGCTGTGGTAAAGAATGTGGGCAGAGAACTGAATGAAAACTTGGTGAGGTTGTTGTCCAATCAGCTAACTACAACTATAGTATTTCACTTTCAGTTACACTGCTTCACACGTCTTGTGCTTCTTGGTGACTGGACATTTCATATACCACATGCCAATTATGTTCCTAAATTATTCTTTGTTTGAATGGTTACTGCAAATGGCAGTATAAGGAAAGCTCTTGAAATGGAGTCCCAACTACCCTGAAGGGACTGGATGGGACTATTTATGTTTGAATGGTGGACGAACATTCAAATACATTTTAATTTGGGATTAGAATTTCTTTGAAGTTAAATGTCGATTAATTACAAGGTTTTAGAATCAAATGCTGGCATGCAAGAGGCTACAAAGGTTAATTCTAACAGCCTGTGCTCCCAGGAGGTCAGAGATGGGGCTAAAACATTGTAACCCCAATTAGCTCTCCTTTCAAGTGAGGGTCATGTTGGGAGTGTGGGATCAGAGAATTAGCCCTAAAATCTTAACCAGATTAAAGGCAATGATAACTGCCATGCTGTCACTCTAACTGAGATACCTATCTTACCCAACCAAAATTCAGAACTGATCCAAGAATCTTCAGCTTTATATTTAATGCCTTTACCAAATAAGTTAAGAAAAAACATTTCTGTCTTCATATATACAAATTTGCCCATAATGAATTTATTCCTAAAAATCTCTACTTACTTTTTTATACTTAAAAGATTTCTAGATTAACTCTAATGTATGTAGTGATATAAACACTATTAGACGGTAATAAACATATCAGCCATCTATAATGAGGAAGTTAGTCCCTTTGGAATGCTAGAATTAGCCCATTGAACTGCAGTAAACAAAGATATAACTATAAAATATTTTAGATCTTTTTTTAAATATAATTAGCTGCATTTGTAAATATTAGTAATACTACAACCTACAAGCAAATTGATGTAACTCACATTTAGATGAAGCAACACATTCCTAAGCAAATCCAAGTTATTTTGCACAGATAATTGATTAAAAAACTTGAAACTCTTGGAAAAATATGTGAGCCCACAATGAAAAGCAGATGAGGCTGTGTCCAATTATGTAAATATAATGCCTCTTCATGTGGACAGCTTTTCTTATAATGAATTTACTCATAATACGTCTCTGCTTACATTGTACATTTTGAAGTGTCCTAGATTAACTCTAATGCAACTATGTAAATGCCACTAACAGATAATAAGTGCAATGTCCATTTACAATGAGAAAATTAGTCCCATTGGGATCAACTAAATTGCATTGTAACAATGATTTACAAACATGTGAAAACGTACTTTAAACCTTGTTTTTGAATATAGCTTTTTGAAATATTGACAATGTTATACACTCTCAGTGGCCACGTTATTAGGCACACCTCTACATCTGCTCATTTGTGCAAAATCAAAACAGCCAATCATGTGGCAACAACTCAATGAATAAAAGCATTCAGAGATGGTCAAAAGGTTCAATTGTTGCTCAGATCAAACATCAGAGTAGGGAAGAAATGTGATCTAAGTGCCTTTGATTTGGAATGATTATTGGTGCCAGATGGGGTGGTTTGAGTATTTCAGAAACTGCTGATATCTTGGGATTTTCACACATAGCAGTCTACAGAGTTTGCAGAGAATGGTACACAAAACAAAAAAAATCTAGGGAGTAGCAGTTCTATGAGTGAAAATGCCTTGCCAGAGAGAGAGGTCAGAGAAGAATGGCCAGACTGCTTCAAGCTGACAGGAGGATGATAGCAGCTCAAATAGCCGCACGTTACAACAATGGTGTGTAGAAAGGCATCTCTGAAAGCACAACACGTTGAACCTTGAAGTGGTTGGACTACAGCAGCCGAAGACCATGGACATATGCTCACCGGTCACATTATTAGGTACTGGAGGTACCGAATAAAGTGGCCACTGAGTGCACTTCACAATGAAAGTGATACAACTTACTTTTAAATCAAGCAACAGATTCTGACCAATTGTCAATTGAATAGAAAAAATAACAATATTAAGAAAAAGTAAGTTCCAGGCAGTATTGAACAAAGATGAGTCTAATTTTAAAAAAAATAATGGCAAGTGCTTAAGACTTCTAGTGGAGTTAATTAATGGAGTCAGAAGATTAAACTTGTTTTAGGAGTATAAAATGTTCCATTAAAATGTTCATAAAGTCCAATCTAATATAAAACTGCCACCAACTCCTTTGCTAATTTCAGATTTATTCATATTGTACAGGTTTTTCAGCCTCAGAGTAAGATGCCAATCATCATCCAAAAAGGGATCGAAAAGGAAAGTTTTCCCAAGTGATTTGTCAAAATACTCACAAGCACTCTCTGATCAAGAGTGCAGTGATGTTTGAGAAGTATTTTTCATTTGAATTGAAATTTTTAACTGAGAAATGCCCACTCCACCTGGGACACTGAAACTTTCACATCACCAGGGTCTCTGTGTGCAGTTTCCATAACCTACCATCCAATTCACCATCACAAAGTTAATTGTCCCAAAGTGATTCTCCAATTAATGCATTCAGTTCATCATCAGAGAAGTATTTTCTCCATTAGAGTGGAGGTTTCACCGTACGTGCATTTCTTTTACCGAATCTGAAGTAATTCTGCAGCCATTGGAAGATGTCTGCAATTAGAAGATATTTCAAACCAATGCTACCTGTCAGTGAGATAAATCAGTACTCAGGGTATTTCCTTCACTCAGATTGAAGTTTCCATGTCAGGATGTGAAATAGTCTCTTATCTGTCACCAGTGGCTGTTCTCAGATCTAAGGTGAGAGAGTTGATTTGACCAAATATATGATCTGACCTATGTACGATTCTACCAAATGACTTGACCTGTACTCTGCATGATTCTGCATTCAGGGGTGTGGGGGGGGGGAGTGACTCATTGATAATCAAGAAGCCTACTTTTCATGTTTTATTGGGACTGTGATACGGTATGCTAATAACTTGATTCCAAAAATTTACAAATAAAGAACTCATACAGCACATATAAATAAGACTGTAAGACCATAAGATCATAAGATATAACAGCAGAATTAGGCCATTTGGCCCATTGAGTCTGCTCCACCATTTTATCATGGTTAATCTATATTTCCCCTCAGCCCCAATCTCCTGTCTCATTCCCCCCCCGGTGTCCCCGTATCCCTTTATGCCCCGATGAATCAAGAATCTAGCAACCTCTGCCTTAAATATATGAGGGTGATTGACAAGTTCGTGGCCTAAGGTAGAAGGAGTCAATTTTAGAAAACCTAGCACATTTATTTTTCAACATAGTTCCCTCCTACATTTACACACTTAGTCCAATGGTCATGGAGCATACGGATCCCTTCTTTGTAGATGCTGGCATCTTGGACCTCCAGAAATTGGTCCACAGCAGGGGTGATTGATAAGTTTGTGGCCTAAGGTAGAAGGAGATGATTTATTAACTTCAAACTTTCTGCATAATCACTCAAAGAGTTGAACTGCACGTGCGTGTAACGGGAGCTGTATAACTCATCTCTTTCTACCTTAGGCCACAAACTTATCAATCACCCCTGCTGTGGACCACTTTTTGGAAGTCCAAGACACCGACTTCTACAAAGAAGGGATTCGTATGCTCCACGACCACTGGACTAAGTGTGTAAATGTAGGAGGGGACTATATTGAAAAATAAATGTGCTAGGTTTTCTAAAATTGACTCCTTCTACATTAGGCCACAAACTTCTCAATCGCTCCTCCTATATAAGGACTTGGCCTCCACAGCTGCAGGTGGCAATTAATTCCACAGATCCACCACTCTCTGGCTAAGGAAATTATTCCTCATCTCTGTTCTAAAAAGACGCCCCTCTATTCTGAGGTTGTGTCCTCTGGTCTAAACTCTCCCACATATGAAGCATCCTCTCCACACCCACTCTATCAAGGCCTTTCACCATTCAATAGGTTTCAATTAGGTCACCCCTTACTCTTCTGAATTCTAGTATACACAGACCCAGAGCCATCAAATGCTCTTCATATGGCAAGCCATTGAATCCTGGAATAATTTTTGTAACCCTCCTTTGAACCCTCTCCAGTTTCAATACATCCCTTGTAAGATAAGGGACACAAAACTGCTCACAATACTCCAAGTGAGGCCTCAACACAGTGCTTTATAAAGTCTCAATACTTCATCATACTCTATTTTACTCACTACCAAATATTTTTCTGTTTCCTTTGGACATTCAGTTTCTCCTCTCTTTCTTTTACACATGTCCTCTCTCCTAGGATGTATTGAATTTGGCTGTTTGAAGTTGAAGCAACATGCTGCTGGTGCATCCTCCTCACCTCCCATCACCTGATCTCCAAAGAGTTGTGAATCACGGGAATTCTCTGCCCTGGAGCTTGCCGGGGACCAGACTATTTACTATATTTAAGATGGTTATTAACTCTTTGATCTCTCTTCCTAATTTTACCACTCCTCCTCCTAAAATTGTTCATGATTTTATTCACTAAAAGCAGCACCATTTCTTTACCTGACTTCAATAGTCTATTTTCCTTTGCTCTCTATGAATTGCTCTCATTCTCCATCCCAAAGCAACCTTATCTTCTTTCTTGTTCTGCCACATCATATTCTGCTCTCATTTCGTCATGCAATTTTCCCTTTGTCTTCCCATAATATCTCACCTTTTTTGTGATCACACCTTTCAAAAACAAGCTGCAAGTTTTTTGCTTCATAATCTCAATATACCCACTGCTTTTTGTTACCAAGTCACTGGAAAACCTCATTTTTTTAATGAAGAAAGCTGGCTGTAGGGTCAAAAGTCCAAATATTAAAAACCTGAAGCCTGATCACAAGCCAATTGCAGCCTGCTCATAATCAGAAGCAGGAAGGAACATCCCTAAACAATGTAGGTTTATAGGTTGATCGGATGCAGTGAATTGTCCCTGTGTGAAGAGTAAAATCTGGAGATACTTGATGGTAATATGGGATGAATAAAATGGGTTTAAGGCAAATGGGTGTTGATAGTTAATGCAGGCCCAGTGGACCGAACAGTTAATTCCATGCTCTATGATTCAATGGATCTATCATTCAGAAAGTAAATGAGGATTTAAGTATTGAGCTTGGCCTCTTATGAGTCAACCTGCTGTGCAGGCCATTGGATTCCTAAGCATTGGGAAAACTGATGACTAAGCTGAGCTTCAGGGAAAGTGAAGTGCTTTCATGGTGAGATTTGTAGTGCAGGAACAGGAAGAGTGCTCATGTTGGAGACCGCATTACATTATATCTACCCTCACCCCAGCATCAAACCCTCTATGTGAGAGATTATATCCTCCAGGAGTCCCAGAGAGAATTGTTCCAGAGTACTGCCTAGTAGACTGTAAGTACAAGCAGTCTATCCATCTGACTTTCAGACAGGCAATGTATGAAGAAGGAAGCCTGTGGGGTTAAAGTGCAACTGGATGGGGTAAACCCTGACTGCAGTTTTCTGATATTTCACTTTGCACATTCTTGTTCCACCACTGATCTAACCCTTCCCATCTCTAGTTTTCTTTTCAAAATTAAATGAGATTCTACAATCTGACAAACGTTTCAGCACTGACAATCTTTGTAAAATTAACAATTCTGCTGGAAGATACTCAGTACTTATTATTTCTTAGCAATAAAAAATGAAAGTTGTGCAACACGCTTCACATTACACAAAAATAAATGGCAAATCATGATTCGTGACCTTTTTTCAGAGCTGAATGGCACTAAAATTACTACCTTACAACTGTGAGTGCAATTCAAAAAGGACCTCAAAAGCTGCAAAGTACATCAGATGTCTGTTAACTAAATGTTAGTTTTCTTTGCTGCTCAGGCAGGGAAATAAAACTTCTCAAAGTTGTATTTTTGAATATTCTCATCAGTCTTCTTTAGTTTGCTGTTCTCAAGCAATGCACCAAACTTTCTTGAACCTTGTGCCTTAATTGTGAAAGTAGAAGCTGCAGTTCTTGCTGTTAGATGATTGGATTTTGCTGTTGCATCAAAGAACACAGCAATATAAAAAAAGAGACATTTTCTTTGAAAGTACTCTCATGAAAAGCATCTAAGATGTGAGAACAATTTTCTCAAACCTCCTCTTGATCAAAATAAAAGGTAAATTAATGAAAGCTTGAATATGAAACATTGTTATACGTGTTTTATTTTCTTTCAGGCTCTACATCAGAGTGATGTAGCATCCTCTTCATTTTCACAGAATCTATCATATGACTTTATTTTTCAAAGCTACAGGTGGTCTACAAGTGCTGTACATCAAAGGCAGCTGATTTAATGTAATAATGTTTTTATCATAAAAACACAGGGATCTTTGAATACACTCTCTACAAAGCTGCAATTAAGTGAGATCAGAAGACAGTATAGCAAAACTTGATTTCTGTCAACCAGTGATATTGGCTGTGAAGTTTGCCCTCATGGCACCTATTGTTTGGAGGTGGGGGAGATTTCCTTTGATGCCGTTTTGTTTTGAATTTGATGCATCACCTACTGTGCATGCCCATATTTGAAGTGTAATTCTCCATGTTGGAAGACATGGTGCTCTGAATGGCACACTCGCATACTGTAAAGATGCATGGCAGGCAGGTAGGTTATTAAATTGATGCTAATTATATTGATTTGGACCCAACAATGCAGCTAGTGCGTATTCCACTTGCAAGGCAGTTCCAGTGTTCCACACAGTGTTGTGAAATGATGCCTCTATTTGGTTTTCCACATGGAAGGAGGAATTCTGGTGTGTAAAAGGCAGCATTTATGCATACTTCTTTTCCGCACACCTTGTCAGCGCAGCACATTTCAGAAGCTCCAGAAGCAGGAGGTGGAGGAGGAGGGGGCAGGGATCATGCATGAGGAGCAGGAGGAATGGAAAGAGCAGGCACAAAGGAATGTGAAGTGGTGGAGTATGAGGGGGAGATGCAGGTGAAACGAGAAGAGCAGAATATTTGTGAAATGAGATTGGTTGGGAGGAAAACAAGTATAGAAATGATAATAATGATTTATTTATAAAGCACTTTTCATACAAATAATATAGTTCAAAGCGCTTTACAATGGGATAAAGTGCAAACATAAAAATAATATAAAAATTTTTTAAAATAAAAGTAAACATAAAAATGAAAGATTAAAATTAGTTCAAAGCAAGGTTAAATAAATAGGTTTTGAGCTGATGTTTAAAAGTGTCAGCTGAGTCTGCATCCTTTATTGTTTGAGGCATTAAATTCCACAGTTTAGGATTGCATAGTTCAAAAAAAATCTGACCTGCCAATTATCTTTTGAGTGAGATTGCTTAAATTTAAGAGTCTGGCAGAAGAAGAACTGAGAGCTTGAACGGGATTGTAAAATGAAAACAATTCTGTGATGTATTGAGCGGTAACTGAGCGGTAGTGATAGGGGACTCGATAGTTAGAGGTGCAGATAGAAGGTTCTGTGGACGTGACAGAGAATCCAGGATGGTTTGTTGCCTCCCAGGTGCCAGGGTCAAGGATGTCTCTGATCGATTGCATGACATTCTGAAGTGGGAGGGTGACCAGCCAGATGTCGTGGTGCACATAGGCACCAATGACATAGCAAGGAAGAGTGAGCAGGTCCTGGGCAGTGAGTATAGAGAGCTTGGTAGGAAGTTGAAAAGCAGGACCTCAAGGGTGGTAATCTCAGGATTGTTACCTGTGCTAGGTGCCAGTGAGGGTAGGAATAGGATGCTCTGGAGGAGGAACAAGTGGCTGAGGAACTGGTGTAGGGGGCAGGGTTTCAGATTTCAGGATCATTGGGACCTCTTCTGGGGCAGGTGGGACCTGTACAAGAGAGACGGGTTACACTTGAACCACAGGGGGACCAATATCCTTTCAGGGAGGTTTGTTAGTGCTATTGGGGAGGCTTTAAACTAGATTTGCAGGAGATGGGAACCAGAGTGCCAGAGCTGACAGTGTGGCTGGGGTGAAAATAAATGATATTGAAAGTTTAAGCAAATCCGCTGATAGAAAGGTTGAGTGGTGGTAAAAATCTTCTGAGGTGTATATATTTCAATGCTAGGAGTATTGCGGGGAAGGAGGACGAGTTGAGGGTGTGGATTGACACGTGGAATTATGATGTTGTAGCAATTAGTGAAACTTGGCTATAGGAGGGGCAGGACTGGCAGCTTAATATTCCAGGGTTCCGACGTTTCAGATGTGATCGAGGCAGAGGAATGAAAGGTGGGCGAGTAGCATTGCTTGTTAGGGAAAATATTACAGCAGTGTTCAGGCAGGACAGATTAGAGGGCTTGTCTACTGAGTCCTTATGGGTGGAGATGAGAAACAGGAAAGGTATGGCCACATTAGTGGGATTGTATTACAGACCACCCAATAGTCAACGAGACTTGGAAGAGCAAATCTGCAGAGAGATAGCAGGCAACTGCAGGAACCATAAAGTTGTGGTGGTAGGGCATTTTAATTTTCCATACATTGTTTGGGACTTCCATACTGTTAGGGGTCTAGATGGTTTAGAGTTTGTAAAATGTGTTCAGGAATGTTTTCTAAATGAGTATATAGAGGGACCAACTAGAGGGGATGCAATATTGGATCTCCTGTTAGGAAATGAATTAGGGCAAGTGACGGACGTCTGTGTAGGGGAGTACTTTGGTTCCAGTGATCATAACACCATTAGTTTCAATTTGATCATGGACAAAGATAGATCTGGTCCTAGGGTTGAGGTTCTGAACTGGAAGAAGGCCAAATTTGAAGAAATGAGAAAGGATCTAAAAAGCGTGGATTGAGACAGGTTGTTCTCTGGCAAAGATGTGATTGGTAGGTGGGAAGCCTTCAAAGGGGAAATTTTGAGAGTGCAGAGTTTGTGTGTTCCTGTCAGAATTAAAGGCAAATTGAATAGGAATAAGGAACCTTGGTTCTCAAGGGATATTGCAACTCTGATAAAGAAGAAGAGGGAGTTGTATGAAATGTATAGGAAACAGGGGGTAAATCAGGTGCTTGAGAAGTATAAGAAGTGCAAGAAAATACTTAAGAAAGAAATCAGGAGGGCAAAAAGAAGACATGAGGTTGCCTTGGCAGTCAAGGTGAAGGATAATCCAAAGAGAGTGGGTGGGGAGGAGTGGGTGGGAGAGAGTGGGTGGGAGAGAGTGGGTGGGGAGGAGAAGGCAGGGTGGAGAAGGAGGGTAAAAAGACAGAGAAAATAGATTCAGTGTTTCCTTCCTGGCTGGACAGAGCCTGGTTCATTCCATCTTTTGCACTTCCAGTGAACACATTTGTCTTTCCACTGGAGTTCTTACCTTCATTCTCTGTGTGGCTCCAAAACACCACATCAAAACATGACCCAGCGTTAACTTTTCAAACTATGGTTATGACAGAAGGTATACAACAATCTTTAAGCTCCTTTGCTTATTTATTTAGAACAATTGAATTAATGTATGTCCCTGCTGGGTTGCTATTAGTGGTTTTGGTGATGCGTCAGCTACTCTGCAAAAGAAGGGAAGTGCAAAGGCTTCATAGGGCAAATAAAGTATATATTGTTTTCAGGTGGTCAGTAAGAGTGTGGTCTTTTGGGTGATGTGTCTAGGGCCTATCACATAAAGGCAATAACAAGGAAGACATGTCAGCATTTTTATTTTCTTAGAAGATTTGGGAGGTTTGGCTTGTCACTGAAAGCTCTCACAAACATCTTCAGATGTATTTTTGGAAGTATTCTGACTAGTTGCATTATTATTTGGTGTAGCAAATCAAAAGTACAGGGACATCAGAAGCTGAAGAGAGTAGTGAACTCAATCCAATACATCACTGACATCTGTCCCCATCATCAGTAGTATCTACATGAGGTACTGTTTCTAGAAAGCAACATCTGTCTTCAAAGATTACCACCATCTTGTCCAATCCATCTCCTTGCAGCTACTATCAGGCAGTAGGTATAGAAGTTTGAAGTCCCACATGACCAAATTTAAGAATAGCGACTTCCTTTCAACAATACAGTTCTTGAACCATTGAACCAACCTGCACTACCCTAATCACTTCCTCATTAATAGCAATGTTATGACTACTTTCACCACATTGCACTACAATGGACTTCATTCTTATTTTGTTCTAATGATGCTCCTTTTTGTAAAAATTGAGTATCTTTGATGCTTTCCTTGTGCATGTTGCTGATCTGATGCTACTGCAGGAAAGTTTTTCCTTTCACGTGGACATACATGACCTTGTGCATATGATCATAAAACTAATGTTCACTTTGATATTTAACCAGTGGAGGAATTGCTGGGAAGTGGGATTTGAAAATGTATTTTCAAACCTTGATCTCACACGTGAGGCTATCGAACTTCTCCCTGCTCAACATCTGTATTTATTTATTGATTGAGATACAAAAGGCCCAACAATCTCCTGATTCAATCCTAGACTAATCACACAACAACTTACAATGATCAATTAACCTACCAACTGGTACATCTTGGGACAGTGGGAGGAAACTGGAGCACCCAGAGGAAATCCACGCAGTCATGGGGAGAATGTACAAAATGTGACAGGAATGGAACTCGAGTCACTGGTACTGTAAAGTGTTGTGCTAATCACTACATTAACATGCTGCCCCACGCTAGCATTGTGGTACCTTGGGATGAGTTGTCAGTTTGATCTTGAATGCAATTTTCTCCATTGTCAACCTAGTATTTGACTGGAGGAATACCTGGTACTTTGCAGAACAAGTACCTCTCTTACACTCCCACCAATGTCTTCTGTTTGAAATTCTGGGTGTCACTGTTACCTCTTCTGGTAACTCAAAAGACATGGCATAACCTTCATGGGTTCCAGCCCTACAGCACCCCTCTTTTAAGAGATTCTTAATTATTTCAGTTAGCATTATTCAGCTTGCTGTCTATTCCTAAAGATGAGTCTGTGGTTATGTATCAATGCTATTAACAGTATAATTAGGTAGGACTGGTCACTGAAATAATAATAATGGAGGGAAGGGGATAAATATTATGTCCATTCTGCAATGTATTAAAATAAACACAATTAATCTTGCACAGTATTCCCAAATATTTCCAATTTTGTCCCCTTTGCTATGTTCTTTCAAACAGAATCTTTAGAATCTTTACTGTTTTGTTCACACATTGTTTGTATAAAATCATCAGTACACATTTGCACTGTAGCTACCAGTTCAGAAATGTGACATTAAATGTGAGGTACTTTAATAACATTTTTACCTTATTCACAACAATGCCACAAATTTTGGTGTGAATGTACTATTACTGCTGAGAAAGTTCATCATTGTTACCTGGTAGCTTGCATGACAAAAAAAAAAGCCATTTGGTTTAAATCAAGCCATATTCCGTGAAATGCCTTATATGTTCCTAATCAATACAATGCACTTTTGACTTAACATCAATGTAAAGTGAAGGTTATAGTTGCCAGGCAAAGTTGTTACATGTAGTAAATAATGTAAAGCCATCCTTAAAGTTAGTCTGAAATGAATACTTGCATATTTCCTTCCCCTGGTGAGAAAGTACGTTTACATGGATCAGCTCACTGAGGGCAACCATATACTATGGAAGAGGTACATGCCATGGGATATGGTGCATACATTGGTTTCTTCAATATAGAATAGACTTGTTATACTTCCATGTCCATTGAAAAACAGATGTGATCCTGCTGGTTTTATCAATTCCCTGGTAGAAACATTACTTAACCAAATGCATGACCAATTGATTATTGGGATGGTCTCTGTGGGTTTTCAACAGCTTAAACTTAGGTTTAGTTCTGCAAGGTTAAAAAGAAAAACAAAAGCTTTTTGTTTTGGCAACAGATTATTAGACTATGTAATGCATTACCACAAGTAGCTATTGAAGCAGAATCAATAACAACTTTCAAGAGGGAATTAGATAAACACTTGAAGACAAAACTGTTAGAGGTTCAGCAAAGGAGTAAGGACAGAATCCTAATGTGGAGGTAGTCTGATTCTATCATGATGGCTACACAGCCCTTTTCTACAGTAGTTTGTGCCTTTTTCAACTTCTATAAACTGTATGTTTCTATTCTGACAAAAGATTATCGACCCAAACCACTCATTATAACTTCTTTTCTCTTGATGCTGCCTTAGAAAACTAGGTGTAAAATAACTCATAAGTGTAGCAAAACGATGAGCTATTTGCTCCAGAAAAAAATACTGAAGTGAAGAGTAGCCAGACCAAAGTGTTTAAGGCAATGAAAAGCTTCAATGAAAATGAAGGTAAAATACTTGTAACATGGATGAAGTCCAAAACCAAAGGTCAATCATTGTATAAGGAACAACAAAATTAAACAATATTAATTAATTTACCCAAAGTGAGTTAAGAACATAAGGAATAACCAAATCAAACAATATTAATTTATTTACCCGAAGTGAGTTAAGAATGTCAATCACATAGGCAAGTAAAGTAGACACATTTAAAGGCAAAACCACAATTACACGTTTAAAAGTCAAATGAAGAGTTGTAGCAAGAAGGTTGTATTCTGGCTCAACGTTGGTGTTGTGCATTCTATAGTTTTTTTTTACTGATTGCATAGTAAAATATTCAACACAGTGGTATATGTTGCTGTAATTTGCTTCTGCAGTTCAATTCCACCATCTTCATTGGAATGAGATTTCAGAAGAGGATTATATGTAAATATCTTTTACTATATGCAATCAATAACACATTTTTGCTTTATTACTTTAAGTACCTCTTGATAACTGTTATCTTGAGAATGTAATGGCATATTTTTACTTAAAGTGCTGTATCCTTTGTGATGTTACTGCTCCAGCATGGATTTAGGAAGAGAATTCCAGGATAATCATGTCCACTTAGGCAAGTGTGCAACAGAAAGGAAGTTGGAATGAATGATGTTACCATGTAGAGGCTGATCTCTCAACATTTTTAATAAGTATCTCAGATGAGAGAGGAATAAAGAGGTAAAGGGGTTTTGGAAGTGTTATGTTTTGTAAATCCAAAACATGAAACTAACCAAAATAAAAACACGGAGCCAGGAATAGCATGTCTAATTTTGTTTTTACTTTAAGCGATACATGCACTTCTGCAATGGTGGTGTAATGACATATGCCATTCACGTACTTTTATATATAAAACACATAAATAATTATATAAACAACAAAGAAGGTTTAATCAATTTATTTACAATATTACTCAAATATTATTGAAGTACACAACACTCCTCCCTGCTTAGCTATAAACTCCAACTCAATATAGAATGCAACTCAACATATACATACCCACTGTATATACAGTATACTATATAATACAATTACTACAGAAACATCCACAGCTTAGTAAATCATAAATTGTCCCATTCAGGCCTAATGATTAAATCTCTATGGAGTCTTCCTTTCTCTTCTGGGATAACCTTGTCATTCCTGACAAGGGAGATCACTCTGCTTGGCAGGTGAGGCTTATGGCTGTGAAACAATCTCAGGTTCTGGAGCCTCCTCTGTGGTGGTTGTAGAAGTTCTGGGACTTCACGAAGTGGTTCTCCCTTCTCCAAGATACTCTACCAGCATTTCCATGATTTGTTGTCCTCTTGAATTTGATTTTGTAATTGTGTATTAGAAGAAACAGTGCCGTCTAGGCATTTGTGCTGCTGCTGTTAGTGGATTGAAAATGGACACCAGTGGTTGTTGATCAGTAATGAGGGTAAATTCTCTCCCATACAGGTACTGGTTGAAACGTTTTATACCCCAAACCAGATTCAAGGTCTCTCTCTGTCAACCTGTGCTTAACTCTTCTGTGCAATGGTAAGGGAACGTAATGCAAAGACTATGGGGTGTTCACTTCTATTACTCATAATATGTGACATAACTGCACCTATACCATAAGGTGAGATATCACTGGTAAGCTTCACTGGACAGCGTGAATTATAATGTGTGAGTACATTTTCTGCCATCACCATTTCCTTTACCTTTTGGAAAGCCACCTCACACTGCTTTGTCCATTGCCATTTCTTCCCAAACTGTAGTAATAAGTTCAAAGAGAGGAGTGCATTATCGGGGTTTGTCAGGGACCTGTTATAGTAATCCTAAATAGGACCACAACTGTGACACATCCTTGGCCTTGGGGCATACACCTTGGCGTAAAATTTCTCAACACTCTTGTGTAATACTTGTGCATCAATGATGTGACCACAGCAAGCGATGGTTGATTTAAAGAATTCACACTTGTTGCGTTATGCTCTGAGACCATGATCTTCTAATCTTTTTAACACTGTCTTAAGATTTTGGAGATGTTCTTTGTCATCCTTACCGGTACAATGATGTTATCAAGTTTTCACTGAGTGGTTGAGTAGCCTTGCATCACCTGATCAATAGCTTTCTGCCAGAGTGCAGGTGCAGAGCCTTCTTCTAAAATAAGCATATTACAGCCTGATCTATCTCTCTGGCTACCTTATCACAGATGGTATAAGGAACTGGGCGGGCTTTGTAAACACAACACACACAAAAGTTGCTGGTGAACGCAGCAGGCTGGGCAGCATCTCTAGGAAGAGGTACAGTCGACGTTTCAGGCCGAGACCCTTCGTCAGGACTAACTGAAGGAAGAGTGATTAAGGGATTTGAAAGTTGGAGGGGGAGGGGGAGATCCAAAATGATAGGAGAACACAGGAGGGGGAGAGATGGAGCCAAGAGCTGGACAGGTGATAGGCAAAAGGGATACGAGAGGATCATGGGACAGGAGGTCCGGGAAGAAAGACAAGGGGGGGGGGACCCAGAGGATGGGCAAGGGGTATATTCAGAGGGACAGAGGGAGAAAAAGGAGAGTGAGAGAAAGAATGTGTGTATAAAAATAAGTAACAGATGGGGTACGAGGGAGAGGTGGGGCATTAGCGGAAGTTAGAGAAGTCGATGTTCATGCCATCAGGTTGGAGGCTACCCAGACGGAATATAAGGTGTTGTTCCTCCAACCTGAGTGTGGCTTCATCTTTACAGTAGAGGAGGCCGTGGATAGACATGTCAGAATGGGAATGGGATGTGGAATTAAAATGTGTGGCCACTGGGAGATCCTGCTTTCTCTGGCGGACAGAGCGTAGGTGTTCAGCAAAGCGGTCTCCCAGTCTGCGTCGGGTCTCGCCAATATATAAAAGGCCACATCGGGAGCACCGGAAGCAGTATATCACCCCAGTCGACTCACAGGTGAAGTGTTGCCTCACCTGGAAGGACTGCTTGGGGTCCTGAATGGTGGTAAAGGAGGAAGTGTAAGGGCATGTGTAGCACTTGTTCTGCTTACATGGATAAGTGCCAGGAGGGAGATCAGTGGGGAGGGATGGGGGGGGACGAATGGACAAGGGAGTCGCACAGAGAGCGATCCCTGCGGAATGCGGGGGGAGGGGGGGAGGGAAAGATGTGCTTAGTGGTGGGACCCCATCTGTTACTTATTTTTATACACACATTCTTTCTCTCACTCTCCTTTTTCTCCCTCTGTCCCTCTGAATATACCCCTTGCCCATCCTCTGGGTCCCCCCGCCCCCCTTGTCTTTCTTCCCAGACCTCCTGTCCCATGATCCTCTCGTATTCCTTTTGCCTATCACCTGTCCAGCTCTTGGCTCCATCCCTCCCCCTCCTGTCTTCTCCTATCATTTTGGATCTCCCCCTCCCCCTCCAACTTTCAAATCCCTTACTCACTCTTCCTTCAGTTAGTCCTGACGAAGGGTCTCGGCCTGAAGCGTCAACTGTACCTCGTCCTAGAGATGCTGTCTGGCCTGCTGCGTTCACTAGGCACTTTTATGTGTGTTGCTTGAATTTCCAGCATCTGCAGAATTCCTGTTGTTTGGGCTTTGTAAAACTTGGGTGTGACATTTTCATTTAACATTACTTTACCATTGATATGTTTGGATTTTCCAATACCATCCATGACCACTGTGTGGCATCATAACAGTACCTTTCTGAAATTGCTTTCATTTGAATCAATTGTAGGGGATGTGGCATGCAAATGGTGAATAGATCTTCAATCAAGTTGTAGTTGTCTCAGCCAATCATGACACCAAAATGCTGACCTTACCACATACAAGACTAATATGGCTTGTTGGTTGTTGTATTTCACTGTTACAAATGTCATTCCCACAGAAGTTATCTTTCTCCGATATAAATTCTTAGACGGATATATGCAAGCTTCAGTTTAATATCTTTGAAATGGATTTAAACTAATTTTGTGGAATGACTGAAACAGCTGAGCCAGTGTCCAATTCACTTTTAATTAATTTGCTGTTCACTCCTGTTGTAAGCCATTTGCTTGTCTTTTGTTATTTTTCATATTATAAATCTCAAAGCTACTCAGTACTGTGTCACTCTCATCATTATCAGATTTCTCAACAGCATGCAGATTAGTGCTTTTTTTGAAACTGCAACTTGATTTTTTCTCTTTTTCTCATCCCTATGCAGTCCATTTATTTTAATCTGCCGAACATGCTCTTTGTATGTGTCCTCCTTTGTTGTATTTTCTGCAATTTTCACCTTTAAATCTGCATTGATCTGGTTCATGAAAGCCCCTGCAACAATGGTAACACAATATCTTTACCAGGTCAGTTTCTATGTAGACGTTACAATTTTGCTCACACTCACTTTTGTTACTGACTTCAACTCAATTGCATCTCTGGCTGCTGTTTGCATTGATACAGCCATTTCAGCTGCACTTGTAAATGTATATCTTGCTTGAGTTAGGAGCCGTTTTTGAATAATTTTTGTAAGATTCCATAAACTAAACAATCTCTCACTGCTTCATTAAGCCAATCACTGAAGGCATAATGCTTAGACAATCTTTTCAATTCAGCCACATATGCTGAAACAGACTCCACTTCTTTTTGATTCCTAAAGCATTCTGCAATGATCAATAGTTCTGGTTTTAAATGTTCATGATATCAGCATAGCTCATTTTGACTGGTTTGCTTAGAGCAGTTAAACTTCTAAGCAAACTGTATTCCTTTAAATCTACTGTACTCAGTAAAACTGGCACTCACTTCTCATTGGCTATCTTATTTGCTTCATTATACAGCTCAGATCACTCAGTGTACATATTCCATTACATTTTTATGCAATTGAACAAGTATACCTTTCTGATGTAGCCAGCAATTTCTGCTTTTAAAAAAAAATTATGATTATTATCATCTGGTACTCACTGTTTATGAACCTGCACATTTCTTCTGTTTCCTGTCTTTTTTATAGCTCAACCGTGCTTCTCTTTTTGCAAAGAAAAAACAGTGCTGCAAATTTTTTTAACTCAAATGCCTCAATATGCTTTTTTTAACTCCAACATCTTACCGCGCTTCAACAGGTAGGTAGTTGTCTTGGGTTCATTTGGAACTTCCTCGTTGCTATTGTTATGTTTTGTAACTTCAAACATAAAACTAATTGAAATAAAAACATGGAGCTGGGAATAACATGTCTAACTTCATTTTTACTTTAAGTGATGCGCGCACATCTGATGTGATGACTTTATGATGTATACCATTCACATACTTTTACACATACCCATAATGAATTATATAAACAACAAAGAATGCTTAATCAAACAACAGATTAGACTATTACTCAAATATTAAGTACACAACAGGCAGGAAGTTCAGAGCTTCGATCTGGACTTCTGATGACATGAGTGTCAATGGCTTAGTGATTAAAATTAGGAAGGTACAAATGGCCAGAACTGGGGAAGCACAGAGAGTGGGTTATAAAGGTAGAAGGCAGAAAGACCTTGATTGAATATGAATATGAAAATAAGAATTTTAACATCAAGACATTGTTTAGTGATACTATGCAGACAAAAGAACATGGCCTACATGGCGTAATAGGTGTATACAGTAATTGGAAGCTCATCACTGGTTCAGCCCTAGAAAGCTACCAGAGAATGAGATGGAGCTGATGTCTTGGTGATAAAGTTTGTGGCAGGGAATGATATCAGGAGATTGAAACAAATCCTTTTATGATACAGTACTGTTATGAGTCCCTACACACTAACATTCTCAGAATTTCAAAAGGTAAACACATTCTTTCACCGAATTATCAGTCTGCAATCTGCTAGGGTTGCAGACTGATCATTTGTCTTAACAAAAATAAGACATCTGCCCCTGTGTACTCCTGCCAGTGGACCGAAGACTTATTTTTCTGTAAAATCATTCACGTCTTTCTATCAGAAGATAGATCTATTGTTTGCAAGGCCTGGCTCCCTTCCCAGATCTTCCTGAAATGAACTGGATCTTGTGTTCTCTTGCTCTTTTGATCCCTAACTAATATGTAGTTGAGAGATTGATTTTTACCCTTCCTACTGCTGAGAAGCTGTATCAGCTGCCATGCTACTGGTGTAAGCTGCTTGAAACCAACATCTGCTGAACACTTACTGAAATTAAATGGACAGAGTACTTCAGAATCAGAACCACGTTTATTATCACCATCTTATATGTCACGGGATTTGTTCTTTTGGGGCTGCAGTATAGTTCAAACACATCAAGTTACTATAAACTACAAAATATAGTGCAAAACATGGAATAATAAAGTAGTGTTTATGCGTTTGTGGAACTTCAGAGATCTGATTTCGGAGGGGAAGAGTCTGTTCCTGAATCGTTGAGTGTGGGTCTTTCGGCCCCTGTACCTCCTCCCTGATGGGAATAGTGAAAAGTGGGCATGTTCTGGATGGTGAGGATACTGCACCTTTGAGGTACTGCCTCTTGAAGATGTGCTTAATGGTGGGGAGGCTTCAACCCATGGTGGAGTTGGATGGGTGTAAAACTCTTTGCAGCTTCTTGTGATCCTGTGATTTGAGACTCCATAGCAAGCAGTGATGCAGCCAGTCAGAATGTCTGCACTCTATATCTATAGAAATTTGAAAGAGTCTTAAATAACATACCAAATCTCCTAATGACATATGGTATGACCAATGGTGTGCATTCTTCACGATTGCTTCAATGCGTTGGGTCCAGGAGAGATCCTTTGAGATGCTGACACTGTGGAACTTGCAGCTGCTCATCCTTCTCACCACTGACCCCTCAGTGAGGAGAGGTGTGTGTTCTCCCAGCACCCTCTTCCTGAAGTCCACAATCTATTCCTTCTTCATGCTGAGATTGAGTGTGAGCTTGTTTGCTGTGACACAACTCAACTAGCCAATCTATGTCACAATTTTTAAAGCATGAAACATACCGAAAGTTTTGTAACGCCCCCTTCCAGAAACCTGGGAAGTCACTTTGTCTGGATTCAAATCTACATATGGCTGGAGATCAAAATTTAGCTCGTTGGTAGCATTTTATGATAAATCCAAAAAGCATAAACATCCATAACTGTAGCATTTAACATAATTATGAACTAATTAATTCTAGATATTTTAAAACATGTTACTCTAAATGTTCAATATATAGACACATATTCTTAGCAGTATTTCGGAAAGGTCATTGGGAGTTTACTTGTGAGCTGCAAACTATTTTCCCTAATGAGTGTGTGTTCCCATTGAGAATTTGTATTTGTAATATCAGCCCTTTGATTTCTACATCATTTTATATCTGCCTTTGCAACAAGCAATAATTTAATTCCTAAAGCTGTAACATGGAAATTCATGTTCACTTCTATTCCATCTGCATTATGCTTCATAGTATAGATTCACAAATTAAACATTAGCAAATCACAGATTTAAAAATTATGAATGTTTTATTGATTTAGCTACAACATAAAATGTATAATTGTTTTTGCTAAACATAACAATTGTGCAATCAATGACAGTCATTCTACAAAAAGCTCTTCAAAAATATACCTTTTAATATGGAAATATAGTCAATGAGTGACAATGAAATTTGAAATGCAGCCTTTTTGATTGCCACACATGCTTATTTTCTTTAAAACATAACCATGTGTTTAATGGCTCCAAGGTGATGCAACATTTGTTGCAATAGAATATATGATGGTAGAAAAACATGAGCACCAGCACCAGAAATTAATTGTTTTATTTTAACCAACAGTTTTTTTAACTGTTCAACTGAAGGCAATTGTTGCAGTGACAGTTGTGTTGATATTGGATTGAAAATAACAGGATGTGGAATTTTGAGAAGTTTCATAACTGGCCCCCCACCCCCTGCTCCAGATGTTGCTTTATGATTGACAGTCACATTGTTGATTCAACATGTAGAGTAAAGATCACATCAAATTCACTTTGAAGTGTTTGATGCTTATAACTCACAGTATGTAGTAACAAATGTTACATGCCATTACAGAGTGGAAGAAGTGAGCTGGGATTCACCAGGATGTTTAAGTTGCAATACAGATGACAACAAAAGACACTGTATTTGATGCCAGAAAAATCAACCATGTCATTGTCAGGGATAAGGTATCATTTTCATGTGCGTGCACACCATGTCAATTTACCCTCTGCCAACCTGTTTCCAAAAATCACAGGTGTACTTATCCATGATTTCCTGTTTGATACTTGAATGAGTTCCATTTTTCATAGATAGTAAACTAGTGTTAGCACATATTTGGAAAACTATGTCCATATGGTATTTTCTCTCAGCATAGTTATTTCAGAGCAGGTTTAATCTCATGCATTTCAGAACTTCTGCACTTCATGTGTCAGGTGCAAAGAAATTAAAATGTAATGCATGCCAGCTGTTGTGAATACAGACATTCCAGTGGATCCAGTGTTTTAAAATGTATTCTTCCCAGTGAAGCTGAAATGTAGCAAAAAACTGATATGTCTTCAGAAGAACATTGAGGATTACATCATGCTTTTGGAAGCAATTCAGATGTGAGAGCTGTTGCACTGATAGCTGGTATTACCAAAGACCTGCCCATTTGTCGAAGATTTCCAGTATGAGACAGTTAAAATAATATATTGTTTTCTCCAGTCTGAGTTTTCAGCATTACTAGAGTATAAAGCATACTTCCATCATACTTCAGCATGCTTCAATCCTTAAGATTTTTGTTACAGCACCTTAAATACAGACCCCTGCGAAAATCTATTGCTATTTTGATAGTATCTCATTATGACTTTGTAAATTGTTCTGAAATGAAACAGCAGAAACAAGGCTATGTATGTACTGTACAGTGGGGTTTGGGGTTAAGTTAACACATAGAACTTCATGGCACAGGAACGGGCCTTTTGGCCTGCAGTGTCTCTGCCGAACTTAATACCAAATTAAGTCAAACCTGTCTGCCTCTATATGATCATTATCCCTCCATTCTCTGCATGCTCATATGCCTGTCTAAATGGCTGTTAAATGTCATTATCATATCAGTTTCCACTACATCTCTGGTAGTGCATTCCAGGCACCTCCTATTCTCTGTGATAAAAATTTACTCTGCACATCTCCTTTAAACCGTCTTCTTCTTACCTTAAAGCTCTGTCCTCTAGTATCTGACATTTCTACTCTGGAAAAAAGACACCATCTACCTTGCCTTGCAGTCATAATTTTATAATCCTCATTCAGGTCTCCCCTTTGCCTTCAAATTTGTCCAACTTCTTCTCTTAGCTAATACTCCCTAATCTTAGCAGAACCTGATAAACCTCTCTTGCACCTTCTCCAAAGCCCCCACATCCTTCCTGTAGTGGTGTGATTAGTATTGCACACAATACTTTGAATGTAGCCGAACCAAAATTTCATATGGCTGCAACATGATTTTGAAATCCATGCTCAATGCCCTGAACGATGAAGGAAGAATTCCTTATTCATTCTTTATCAGCCATATCTGCTTGTGTGACACTCTCAGGGATTGATGAACTTGGACCTCAAGATCCCTCAAGTCTGTGCTCTTAAGTGTCTTGCCATTTACTTTTCCCTTATTTTGATGTCCCATGGTGTAACACCTCACTCTTATTTAGATTTAACTCCATTGGCTACTTCTTTAACCATAAAAAGCAACTGATTTATATCTGGCTGTGTACTTTGGCAATCTTCTTCACTATCTGCAACTCTACGGATTTTTGTGCCATCTCCAAACTTACTAATCAGCCCATCTACATGTTCCCATGTCATTTAGATATATATTCAGGCACCTCTGTAAGTGGCCCCAAAGTGAGTGATGAAGATGACAGAAAGTGGGCACATTTTAAAATTTAAAAAATAAATCTGACTTCCTAGATCTGACGCCTTCATTGTGAAACAGCGCTAATGAGATTACAATCTATATTCCAGATCCTACAAGCTTGAAAACCAAAGATTAAATATATAGTTCTTACACAGGTTCTATATTTTCCCAATGGGACAAATGTCTGTACTTTTTGATGGGACCACACCAATGCTCTGCAGACACAAAAGCTTAACATATTGGAAGATACAAATGTCAAGTCTTCTAAATGGAGATGCATCTTGCATGTCTTTTAAGATGTGTTTGCTTATAAGATGGAAAACAGGGGTTAAAAACCATAACAAAGGTGATGATATTAACTTTCTGAACTTTCCTTATAGAATGACTTGCTGGTTAATTGTACTTCAAGCATTTTTTGTTAACATTTGCTGTTTACTCCCTTTTTTATCTCTGCAAGAAGTGAGGTTCCAATACTATCTGGGAAGAGTGTCTGGTGTGTCAAACTGTAGAAGGCTTTTCATTCCTCTTCACGAACAAAATGCCTTCCTTGTTTGTCACTCAAATTAGATCATTCACATTTTGCTTTGTTTCTTGCCCAAGGCCCCATTTTATGCCATTTGTTTTCTTCTTTTGATTTTGTATATGAACTGTTGTCCTAGGCCTCTAGGGAGATTGAGAAACTTTAACTATTTCCGAGGCTTGGCAGAAGTTTTATGTGTTTTTCTTTTCTGTTCTTTAATATTTATTCATAGGCTATGAATGGCATGGCCAAAGCTAAGACTTTGTTACTGGACTTTGAGTAGTGAAGATTCTCCAACCAAGCTATTAGGTAGTTTAGGACTTCCACGACCATTGAAAGAACGCTCATTTTATGCTGAAGCCAAGGTAATTTGTGAATTACAGGAGAAAAAGGAGGTAACTATGTTGTGAGAGAGCCACTTGATTGTACAAGTGACCCCATGGCTGAATTCAACCTGAACACAGACGATCTGAACTCAACCTGAATTAGACAATTATATGTCTATCTTAGATGAGCCAACATAAATAGACATTATTATAAATATAAAAATCTCAACCATGCTCTTTCTAGCTTCAGAGACAGTGAAGCAAGGCATTTGACCAAGCAATCCAAGCTGTCTTTTATGCTCTTTTTGATCTTCCTCAAACTTTAGCCCATCTAAATCAATCAGCATATCTTGCACCCTCATATCTTCGCCTAACCCCTGAAATGTTTCTGTACTGCATTTCAACCAAGCTGGTGGTGAATTCCACAGTGTCCTGTCTCTTTACAAGAAACAATTTATTTTAAAATTCTCTAAGAAATTTAGGGTGACTTGCTTAAAATTGCCTCTGGTTATGCTTTTCCCCATAATTCAGTATTGAGCAATTGTGGTAATGTCCATCTTGAAACACTGGTCAACTATCTTCACTTCAAATTTGAAACTGGAACACTTTCCAGTGGCAGTTATACTGTTTGATCCTCACCCTTCAGGCTGCTTATCAAACACCATGCTAGCCAAGTCTTTTCTTTGTGTCCTTCTGTTATCAGAAGGTTAGGGAGTTTTCTGGAGTTACTTGAATATAGCAGATATTAATTCGAACAAGAACCATTCTTCAGTTTTTATCATTATTTGCAAGCAGTAAATTGAAGTTAAAAGCACAGGCTGGCTCACAGACTATGAGGTATGGTGTGCAAATTATGACCTTGAGACTTTGCATATGCATCAGACATACTGTAAAACAATGAGATTGTATTAATTGGCTTGCATCAATCCAGGCAACTATGGGTTTAGGTAATTTGCATCATTGTGACATGAGTTTACTGAAGTTTTCAGACCAGACTAATAAATTATTATGTCAATTAGTTTGTCCCAGCAAAGGTGTTTGAACATTCAGTGGTTTCACCCATTGTAGATACGCAATTGTCAACCAAAAGTACTTGAAGTAAACAATGTCATTTAAAATGTTACCATTGATTGTAAAGGAATAAATATGTGATATACTTTTGAATTTGTGAGACTCTACTGTGAGGGTCTCCAGAAAAATGCTTGCTTGTTGTGATGAATAATGATTTCTCTTTCACCAGCTTCAGTGTCTCTACAGTGACTTCGATCACAGTTGCAACAAATGTTACCCTTATGTTAGAACCCTCAAGCTTGGAATTATTCTTGCTTGCTATCATAAGCCTGACTTTAATGTCTGGTGTATGATCTCCATCCTACCTAGCAGCTTTTCATGACACTCTTGAATTTTGGGTGAAGATGACTCACATGACTGGACTTTAATGATAAACATGCTGCCTTTCCTGCTCTGTGTGACCAGTCTAAGACTAACATTATACAGCAGCTGAAGTTATTTGGTATTCCATCAATACAGCTATTTTATATACTTGCCCAAACATTTAATCTTCTGGATGAGAAATTTAGACTGAATCTGCTCACCTGCTAAAGAGTACACAGACTTCGCTTAAAGTGTCCAGTTCAGGTTGGCACCAAATTCCATTGTTATGTCAAAACCTTAGCAACACTCTGATCTCATCTGACCTTGGCTTTTATCCTAAATTTGTAACTTGCTGCAAACTCTGTGAGAGATAGTAATAGGATGAGCACAAATTCTTTGGAATAATCGAAAAAAGTGATGTTGAAAAGAGTACGGGTGGGTAGAAAATTATACTTGCAGCACCCTGTTTCGAGTTGTACTAATTCATATTGTCAGTGTGACACCATATCTTAATAACACCAATTATTTTGAGTTATTAGCACAGATAAACAAAGTCCAAATTTATTGGAGTCTTCTCTGTAAAAATATTAATCATTTTACTAGTGGTTTTCTGTTACAAATGTAGCAAGATATTTCTTTTGTCAATTATTTTTACAGTTTGAGTAGGTGAATAATTAAGGTGTTTTCAACTATGTGACACAAGAGATAGCGCCTTAATTAATTACACTTGAGGAGAGAAGGTGATATTTTTGTATGGCACCGTATAGATTACTGCTGAGCAATGGAACTTGCTATTGCCAATACATGATTATACACTTTAGAGAAAAGCTTGGCTACCCACACTTTGAATAATCGTAGGTAAAGTTACCAAAAGAATTAGGAAAATTAATAGCTACAAAAAAGAGAGTGGGTAACGAGGATCTCAAGTAAAGCATTTCCAGCAACTATACAGAAACTGAAAATGTTGTAAGTTTAGGGCATTAGCTTAAATATTCGACTTGATATGATGATATTGATCTCTGTTGAAATGTTATAGAGTAGCAATATTATAGAATAACTGAAAGGCATATCAGTTGAAGCTCCTAGTGCCCTGAGCCAAATATTAATATCACTTGCACGTGTTTGTTTAATCTCTAAGAAAGAAGACTGAAAGAAGATTTAGGAAGATAAGGTTGCACATGAATTATTAACCTGCTTTACTTCACTGTGAACAACACACAGAACAACAGTTATGATAAGATTCATTTGTTTCAATTTGTACAACTTTACAGTATGAAATAATTAAAACAATACACTTCTCAGATTGATAGGTCATTTTGTATTTATAAACAAAGGTACTTCTAGTGGTCATCTTAGTTTATAACCTTCTCAGGGTAGCCTTAGTTAAACTCATTTAGTAGACAGTGAACTGAATCAGGAAGAGAATTGGAACAGGGTAAAGTTATTCCCACTGACTTCAATAAAGAGTAGAATTATAAAAATCCTGGTAAGGCATGCTCACAAAAAACAAGGCAAATTCAAATCATCTGATTACTGTTCAATCGTTCTACTCTCAATAATCAGCAAAGTAATAGAAGCAGTCATGGATAGTGAACACAAGAACTCATAAAGAGGATCAGGAGTACACCATGAGGCATCTCAAACCTGCATCATTATTCAATATGATCCTGTCTATCTATGTAGACCTTAAATCGTCTTCTGTGCCACATCTCCATAGCTGTCCATTATTTGATCTTTCAAATATTTACCTATCTCCCCTTTAAATGTAATCTAATGATCTGGCCTCCACCACATTAGGGACATGGAATTCGAGAGACTCATGACCATCTGAGAGAAACTATCAAGTAAAAGTTAATCACCAATAACCTTTTCGCCGCCACCCAGTCTGGCCAGGACGATTCAGCCCCAGACCTCAGTGGTCCATCACAACAGAGGTCCAAACACATGTTAAAGAGCAGAATTCCAGAGCCAAGGTGAGAATAGCTGATCTGAATATCAATTGATAACTAGGTGAGGCATCAAACAGTCCTGGTAAAACTGAAGTCAAAAGTCATCAAAAGCAAAAGGACTGCAAAAGTTAGAGTCTGGTTGGCAAGCTGGCACCAAGAAACAACACAACCTACAGCAATGTCCTGCAGACAGTTCACAAAACTAGTTCTTCTACTTCTTCTTTCAAATAAGATTCTACTGTGATTAGAACCTGTAATTTATGCTTTGACGGTGTGTTTTTGGACCGATTGAGCGATCTTGCGCTTTTGCTGTCTCCAAGGCAGTTCAGTGAGATTTGGATCAAAGTCCAATATTGACTCATTGCTTCACTCAGATAGAGGCATTGAGGGCATGATCGCAGGATTGACCATTGCTTCTCTCCAATTGAGGTGTCAAACAAGGTTGAAGTTGATCAGAATGAGAGTGTTTGGAGCCTTCTGCCTGCGTTTGAACAGTCTTCCTCTCCCATTCACTAGTTGGAGGAAAGTGCAGGAGTCGTGGGATCCACATTGCAAGGATGGTGGGAGAGGCTGTGGACTCATTTTGGGGGACTTTCAGGTTCGTGTTGCATGTGTTCCTGGTTCTGGTTACTTCTTTTATTGCTGTTTTTAAGTGGTTTGCTCAGAGCAATCGATGTGGTCTGGTGTGCATCAGCAAAGAACGGTTTGCTCTGCGGTCTGCAGTGGGCTAGTGGTGTGACCCTGAACTGAACTAAAGTGAATACTACTGGACTTCGGTGTTTGGTGTTTGATATTCTATTTGTAGTCTGCTTGAGTTTTTGCATTTGTGCATGTGTTGCCCTTAAGGCATTTACTTAACTTTATTAAATTTCTGCTTTAAATAATTTGTTTGGAACTATTTTCTAGTTAAAGTTAAAGGTTTATAACCACGTTACAGTTTAACAAAAGTTAAAATTCATTGTCTATGGTGTATCGCGGCATGTGATGACGTCACCTCCGGTTTTGCCGCGTCTTGTGGGTAACGTCTGGTTCGGAGGAGAAAAGGTGGGGTCCCACGCGTGCAGCACGAACGTGAAAAGCTCCATTTCCACCCACAAAGAAACATCATAGAAGCAACGCGGTAAGTTCATGTGACAGTAGACATGTTGAAGTAACAATATTAACACGGATTCTGTTAAAGGAAGTGGTGCACATGGCAGCTTTTCAATTTCAAACGCGGGGTCGGCTCGAGCCCGGCAGCGGTTTGACGCGACCCCCTCCCTCCCCTGGGCAGCTGAAGACACTCGCTAAAAGAAAAGAGCGCGCGTGGTCTCAAGAACGAAACAGACTCTGTATATGTTTGTATTATTTTATCAACAGTTTTCACCATACAATGTTAATGTGGAAGAGTGAACAGTAAATGGTTAACCTTACTACGACTCTGTCTTCATTGGTTCCGGTTTAACTTGGTACTTAGTCAGAGTTTCAACACACTGCACGAAAACACTACAGTGAAAAGGCTGAATCATTAGATATTTCGACAAGTGGTATGGTGGCTTCGTGATCAAGCACCAAGTCGTTTGCATCCAGCACCAAGAGCAGTAGGACGTCGGCAAGTGTGGCTGCCCTCACAAGAGCTGAAGCAGAAGCCGCCAAGGTGCGAGCGTCATACGCTAACCAAGAGGTTGCACTGTAAATGGAAAAGGCTGCCAGAGAAGCGGAAAGTATCACAAGAGACGCACAAAACCAGTTGGAAAAGGTAAGGATAGATACAGAGTTAGAAGTGCTGAGAATGACGAGATCAACGAGAAGCTGATGTAGCTGCAGTCGAAGCACAAGTGTTGGAAAACGCTGAAGAAATGCACGTTCTAGATGAAACAGGAATATCTATATTAGAAAGGGCCAAATTGGAATGCACCAGCGAATATGTCCAATCTCAAATTGACCTGCAGATTCATTCTTTCTCTCCATACCTGCCTGTTGGCATCCCATCTCATGTGAAATCACAGGGAAACTTCGTTGCATCGTGTCCACCTGGGGAAGACAACTCACAATTGCAACCCGGCAACAAACTCAAATGTGAAAGGGCTGACTACAAATACTTCTCGACACCAAACTTACCAGATCCGGCGAGAGCAGAGACAAAGGCTGAAGTCAGAACATCAAACCCCATCATGAACATACATGCTCAGTCATATGTCCCCCAACATATTCCCCCAGCTAGCACGCCACCTGCAGCAGAACCCTCGGCACAGTACTCAGCATGACGAGACCTCGTCAATTCAGGACTGTACCAGCCTGATGATAAGCCTGAAAATTACCATGCATGGTACTCCTCATTCACCAGTGCCTCCGGTGGAGTCCAGCTCACCGCAACCCAAGAGTTGGATCTTATGACTAAATGGCTGGGAAAGGAATCAAGTGAACAGGTGAAACGCATACGCTCAGGGTACATCAACAACCCCAAGCTAGCCTTACACAAAGCACGGGAGAGACTTCAGGACTGCTATGTGGCACCTGAAATTATTTAGAGGGCACTATTTCAATGGCTGGACAATTTTCCTAGTGTGCCTTCCAAGGACCACACTAAATTACGAGAACTCGGAGATTTACTCATGGAGATTGAAGGTGCTAAAGAAGACAGCTATTTAACTGGCCTGTTGTATCTGGATACTTCACGTGGAATTGGACCAGTTGTGGACAAACTTCCATTTGGGCTACAGGAAAGGTAGGTGTCTATTGGCTCAGGGTACAAGGAAGAGAACGGTAGTCAATTCCCTCCCTTTGAGTATTTTAGTAGGTTTGTGTGCAATGAGGCGAAGAAGCAAAATGACCTTAGCTTCATGAATCAAGGTAGCACCACAACTCACACCAAGCTAGTCATATCCATTTTGAACAATTTTACCATCAATAAACCCATCTCAGTGCATAAAACTGAAGTCTCCACAACCAACGATGACCCTAGCAAGAATTGTCTATTGCACAACAAACCCCATCCCCACAAAAAATGCAGAATGTTGAGAAACAAACCCTTTGACAAAAAAAAGGCCCTTCTCAAAGAAAAAGAATATGTTTTAAGTGTTGTTGTTCTACCTCCTACCTCACTAAAGAGTGTACTTTCCTCGTAAAGTGCTCAGAATGCAACAGCACTAATCACGATGGGGCCATGCATCCCGGCCCGTCACCGCAAACTGCCAAAGCTCCTCCACTCCCACAAGAGGATGGCGGGGAGGGAGAGCATCACTTTGATACAACTATTGTCAGCTGGAGCTACACAGAAGTTTGCAGTCCAGGTCAGTTCATGCTCAAAGATCTGCCTCACCAAGGTATACCCTAAGGGAGCAGAAGAGAAGGCCATCAAAGCCTATGTAATTCTGGATGACCAGAGCAACCGCTCACTAGTCAGACCAGAGTTCTTCGAGTTGTTCAGTGTAGAGAGTAATCCATTCCCATACTACCTCAGAACTTGCTCTGGCATTGCAGACGCCATGTTCTTAAAAATAATGGACACAAAGGTTTTTAGAGATGAATCAAACAATTGGGTCACCCCACTACCATTCAGAGAACTGCACCAGTGCTTGCCAAACACAAAGAGCAGACAGTTAACCAGTTCACATCTTTACAACGAACCCTGATAAGGAAACCTGAGATGCAGCAACAGTACGTAGAATTCATGGAGAAGATTTTTGCTAATGGGCATGCTGAGGTAGCGCCACCACTGAGAGAAGATAAGGAGTGCTGGTACCTCCCAACGTTTGGGGTATACCACCCACAAAAGCCCAACCAGATCAGAGTGGTCTTTGACTCCAGTGCCCAGTGCGCTGGCATCTCCCTCAATGATGTGCTCCTCACAGGCCCCGACCTTAATAATGCCCTCCTTGGGGTCCTGCTGCACTTCCGGAAAGAGAAGGTCGCGATCCTCGCGGACATCCAGCAGATGTTCCATTGTTTCTTAGTGCAGGAAAACCATCGCAACTTCCTCCATTTTTTATGGCACAAGGACAATGACACCAACAAGGAAGTCATTGAGTACTGGATAAATGTCCATGTTTTCAGCAATAATCTATCTCCTGCCGTGGCCATCTATGGGCTGTGAAGAGCCATCAGAGTGGGCGCACAGGGGCATGGCGATGACACCTTTAAGTTTGTGGAAAGACACTTCTACGTCAATGACGGCTTGATATCGGTACAGAAAGAAGCTGAAGCAATCGATCTGCTCCGATGAACATAGGCCTCACTTGCTGAGTCAAACCTCCGCTTGCACAAGTTCGCATCAAACTGTCAGGTGGTCATGGAGGCCTTCCCACCTGATGACTATGCTCCAGCAATCAAGGGCCTAGATCTAGGTGGAGAACCCATACCCACACAAAGGAGTTTGGGTCTCCTTTGGGAGATCACGACTGACATATTCACGTTCTCTGTGCTGACCACAAACAAACTATCCACCCGCCGTGGAGTTCTCTCCACTGTCAACAGTGTTTTCGATCCCCTGGGTCTGCTGGCACCGGTTACGATCCAGGGAAGAGCCGTCCTCAGAGAACTTACCTCTGAGCTCTCTGACTGGGACACTCCTCTACCTGAAGACAAGCTAAGCAGATGGGAAGCTTGGAGAGATTCACATCAAGACCTAAAACAGCTTTAAGTCCCACATAGGTACACTGTCACCTCATGCACAGAGAATTGTGTGTGTTATTGGATGCATCAACCAAGGCCATCGGTGCTGTGGCCTACCTGAAAGTAGTTCGGAAAGATGGTCAACATGAAGTAGGATTTGTAACTGGCAAGGCGAAGCTAGCAGCTCAGTCCGAGCCTACAATCCCAAGATTGAACTGTGCGCAGCTGTCCTAGCTGTGGAAATGGCAGATCTTATCCAGGACGAGCTAGACCTAGAGCTGGATGCCACCAAGTTCTACACGGACAGCAAAGTAGTGCTTGGCTATATCTATAATGAATCAGGACGTTTCTACGTGTACGTTCACAATAGAGTTCAACGCATCTGCCTGTCCTCAAAGCCCAAACAATGGCATCACGTACATACAGAGGAAAACCCTGCAGACAATGCATCAAGATTGTTACCTGCATCCCGTTTGGCGCAGACTTCCTGGTTCACCAGACCCTCCTTCCTGCATCAGCCACCAGCAGAAAAAAACACGAACGAGCGAGACATTTGAGCTGATCGAACCCAAAAGAGCCCAATAAACCTGCCCAAAGACAGCCACATGTCCTTACTGTACACACGCCATCATCATGAACGGGTAAGGCATTAAGGCCGTCACCTGATGGAAGGAACAATCAGGGCAGCAGGACAGTGGATCTTGGGAGGCAAAGCACTAATCAATTCAGTACTCCACAAGCCGCAAACTGCGAGGGAAGCTGGAAGATCAACGTATGGCGGATCTCCCACCAGAATGCCTCAAAGCCTGCCCTCCTTTTACATATGTGGGGCTCGATGTATTTGGTCCCTGGACTATTGCCACTAGACGCACCAGAGGAGGACAAGCAGAGAGCAAACGGTGAACCATCATGTTCAGCTGCATGAGTACGAGAGCTGAGCACATTGAGATCATCGAGTCCTTAGGTACATCCAGCTGCATTAACGCTCTCAGGCGCTCCTTTTCACTAAGAGGTCCTGCAAAACAGTTAAGTTCCGATTGTGGCACAAACTTTGTTGGAGCGTGCAAGGATCTTGGGATGGACAAAACTGTGCAAGGATACCTCAGTGAGGAGGGATGCAACTGGGAATTCAACCCACCACACACCTCTCACATGGGAGCTCTTGGGAGCAGATGATCGGCATCGTCAGGAGAATCCTTGATTCAATGTTTCTGCAGCAAAGCGCACACCTGAACAACGAAGTGCTGTGCACACTAATGGCAGAGGTCACAGCCATTATAAATGTGCGACCACTCCTACCTGTGTCTTCAGACCCGGAAAGCCCCTTCATACTCTCACCATCAATGTTCCTTACACAGAAGGCAGGAGTTCCCCCTCCACCTGGAGACGTCTTGGACAAGGACTTGTACACGAAGCAATGGAGACAGGTTCAGGCTCTTGCAAGTCAGTTCTGGACCCGTTGGAGCCACGAATACCTACCTTTGTTGCAACGCAGACAGAAGTGGACAGAACCTTGCAGGAACCTTCAAGTTGGAGATCTAGTCTTGCTCAGGGACAAGCAGGTTGCCCGCAACTGCTGGCCAATGGCTAGAATCACTGCCACACGCCCTGGAAGGGATGGACATGTCAGGAAGGTTGAGTTAAAAACTACTGACCAAGGTGATGTGAAAATTTACCTGAAACCAGTTGCAGAGGTCGTTCTATTTCTACCTAAAGACTGATCTAGAGACTAAAGTTCTATACCACGTTCACAGTGACCTCATAAAGGTCAGGCAGGGAGTGTGTTGCCCTTAAGGCATTTATTTAACTTTATTAAATTTCCACTTTAAATTATTTGTTGATAACTATTTTCTAGTGAAAGTTAAAGGTTGATAACCACGTTACAGTTTAATAAAAGTTAAAATTCATTGTCTATGGTACATCGTGGCATGTGATGACGTCACCACTGGTTTCGCTGCGTCTTGTGGGTAACCTCCGGTTCAGAGAAGGAGAAAAGATGGGGTCCCACGCGTGCAGCATGAACTTGAAAAGCTCCATTTCTATCAACAAAGAAGCATTATAGAAGCAACGCCGTGGTTTTATATGATAGTAGACATGTCTGTCGGATGATGCGGAGGATGTTCTATGAGTCTGTGGTGGCCAGTGCAATCATGTTTGCTGTTGTGTGCTGGGGCGGCAGGCTGAGGGTGGTAGACACCAACAGGATCAACAAACTCATTCGTAAGGCCAGTGATGTTGTGGGGATGCAACTGGACTCTCTGACGGTGGTGTCTGAAAAGAGGATGCTGTCCAAGTTGCATACCATCTTGGACAATGTCTCCCATCCACTACCTAATGTACTGGTTGGGTACAGGAGTACATTCAGCCAGAGACTCATTCCACCGTGATGCAACACTGAGCATCATAGGAAGTCATTCCTGCCTGTGGACATCAAACTTCACAACTCCTCCCTAGGAGGGTCAGACACCCTGAGCCAATAGGCTGGTCCTGGACTTATTTCCTGGCATAATTTACATATTACTATTTAATTATTTATGGTTTTATTACTATTTAATTACTTATAGTCCAACTGTAACAAAAACCAATTTCCCTCGGGTTCAATAAAGTATGACTATGACTATGACTATGACTATGTTGAAGTAAAAATATTGACGCAGATTCTGTTAAAGGAAGCGGTGGTTGGAGCAGCACGTGTGGTGGCTTTTCAATTTCAAGCACAGGGTCGGCTCGAGCTCGGCGGCGGTTTGACGCAACCCCCCGCTCCCCTGGGCAGCTGAAGACACTCGCTAAAAGAAAAGAGTGCGCGTGGTCTCAAGAATGAAACAGACTCTGTATATGTTTGTATTATTTTATCAACAATTTTCACCATACGATGCTAATGTGGAAGAGTGAACAGTAAATGGTTAACCTTACTACGGCTCAGTCTTCATTGGCTCCGGTAGTCAGAGTTTCAACACACTGCACGAGAACACTACAGTGCAATTTCTTCTTATTTCATGACTTGGATGGTTGATATTTTCTTGAACAGGTTCCATGGTGTTTCTTTGTTTTGTGGCTGCCTGTGGGAGGACAAATCTCAGAGTTATATTCTGTATACATACTTTGATAATAAATGTACTTTGAATCTTTTAATTTTTCTATCTTTGAATGATATCTCATATAAAGGAAGATGGTTGTGCTTGTCACTAGTCAGATATTGCCATTGGTACAGTGTTGTAGGCCCAATCATCATAATCAATTCCAACATTAGATTAGGAGCATGGACATCCACATATATCTGTGTAATATTCATTTCTAATCACCATTCTCAGCAAATGTAGCAGCCCAAATCTACAGGCAGCAAGACCTGAAAAACATTTGGGCATTGGTCGATAAGTGCATGTAACATGGTCTGCTCTTTATCATATTATAATATTGTTTTACACTGTTGTAACTATATGCTATAATGATGTGGTTTTGTCAGTTTTAGTCTTGGTTTGCCCTGTTTTCTTTTTGTGATATCATTCTGGAGGATCATTGTATCATTTTTAATGCATGCATTTCTAAATGACAATAAATGAGGGCTGAGTGTCCTCATAGTCTAATCTAATCTAATCTAAAACTGTCAGGGAATGATTGTCTTTTTTTTCAATATTTTTATTAGTTTCTACATAAAAGGATACAGAGTACAAGAAAGTATATATAAAAGGTCAAAAAAGATTTTTTAAAAATTTACCAATTACATTATATCTATTCATAATAACAATCTCATTACCCTGTATTTATGTTGGTTAGTCAATAGTTATATTGAAATATACTAATTTATTACAAAAAAAAGAGTCTAACCCCTACCAAGACCGATTGTCTTTAATGAGAGACTCTGTACATTTACTCCACAGATTCAATGGCATGAATATTGCTGAGTCCCTCTCCATCAATATCTCAGGATCACCATTGACCAGAGACTCAATTTGTTCACCTTCAGGAGAAGGTATGAGGCTGATCTTCTGACCTATCCTATGATGAGTGACACCTCCTGACACCCCAAGACCTTTCCACGATGCATAGTGCACAAATCAAGAGCATATGTATATTCTTCACTCGCTGGATATGCCTAGTGCCAACAGTTGTCAGAAGGTTCGACACCACCAGGATAAAATACCCTGCTTGATCGGTACGCTGTCTGCAACTGTAAACATTAATTCCCTCCTCTAGTAATGCACAGTGGCTGTAATATGGACCATCGTATAAATGTACTGTAGTTACTCGCCTAGGATGCTCTGCCAGCATTTCCCAACCCTATGAACTCTACCACCAGGAAGAACAGGTGTGTCTGGTACATGAGAACATCATGACTTGCAGGTTTAGTTATAAGGTACACACCATCCTGCCTTAGAAATGCAATGCCAATCTTCTACGTCGGTGGGCTTATCACATGGAACTCTAACTATCGGCACCATAAGCATACCTTCACCAGAAGAAATGTAGTGGTTCCAGAAGGTGGTTCACCACCAGCACTACCTCAAAGGCAGTTGTTGATGGGCAATACCTGGCCCTGTGACTGATGCTGACACCCTGAAAGAGAATGTAGAAAACATCACGGGACCAGATCCAGCATTAGATGTGATCTTTGCCAGTTTCCTGCTTGGGAGTTAGTTTTAAATATCTATGAACCTGACAAATGCTTAAAATACAGTATTCTCATTTATAATCTTTCTCTGTTTACTGCCAGGTATGTCAAACAAGCCCCACAGAGCACCATTAACTTGGAAATCTCTTAAAATAATGAATGTGAGGTGCTTCTCTGTTGCTAACAGATGACAAATTGTTTATTTGCTGCTTTTGAAAAGCCAACTTATAAGTGTGACATGTTATAATTTTACCTAATTGTTGTCTTGATACATCTTTTTTCAAACAAAACCTTTTCTCTGCTGGAGATATCCCTTAATGTTTTTGATTGCCTCTATGGGGAATTTGGAACAAATTCTAAATGAGATTTATCATAATCTGCCAATAATTAGTTTGTTTCATCTGAAGCGACATACATTTTATGATGTAAAATTGTTGTGAGGCACACTATGAATGGAAATGCATAGGGAAGTAACTGAATCACAGATGAGCAGGAAGGCTGGAAGGCCACATTGTTAAAGGCTGTGGAAGATGTTGTTGGCAAAGGGATTTCCGTTTGAGGAGGATTTGTCACCAGTGATAGGGTGAAGGGCTAAAAATTGCTTAAAATGTCAATGCTCATGATATAAGAGACATAAAATGTGGAGGTATTTTAGATATAGGTCTCAAAATAGCTTAAGAGAAGAATGCAGATTTTATATCAATTGCATCATGGGACAAATTGCGAAAGCAGATTAGAGAATCTGAAGAGACAGCTGACTGGGTTTGAACTTTTGAGAAGTTGTCATTCATGGATAGTGGTGAATAGGACATTGGCAGGAATTGAATTCTCACTTGTAAGAATGACAAACTATATAAAGAATTCATGAGAAGTTTTGACAAAACAGTGATTTTCTGCTCCAGCAGAACTCACTTTGTGAGGATCTCAGAGGCCTTAAATCTAAGGTTCCTCAAACTGCTCACTTAAGAATAGGCTGTATGTTGTGAGAAATGAGCTAAAAAAATTGATGCTTCTGAACTTCAGGTAAAGGAATTTAAGTTAAACGTAAATGGGCAAGTTTACTTACTGTATATTCTGAATTAGAGTGGACCTGCTGAATATGAACTGTGCTCAACTTGAGTCTTTTTCACTCACTGAAAATCATGAAGTGAGAAAAGCAATCCTTTTCTTAAGGAACACACACAAAAAATACTGGTGAACGCAGCAGGCCAGGCAGCATCTATAGGAAGAGGTATAGTCAACGTTTCGGGCTGAGAACCTTCATCAGGACTCACACAGGGTCCTGACGAAGAGTCTCGGCCCGAAACATCGACTGTACCTCTTCCTAGAGATGCTGCCTGGCCTGCTGCGTTCACCAGTATTTTTTGTGTGTCTTCCTTGAATTTCCAGCATCTGCAGATTTCCTTGTGTTTGCCTTTTCTTAAGAGAGTGTTTCAGATCTTAAACTGCACTCTCAATTCTTAAAATATTAAGATATCAGATAAACCTGGTAAATGTATATATTTTTAGCAAAGTTTCAGTGGAAAAGTTATCTTTATGTTGGATAAATTAGAGAAAGTTATCAGACTGAAGCTGATCAACATTGTTCAATATCTATAATTTTGAATTGGTCATGACATTCTACGCTCTCTTCCTAAACAGCAAAGAACTGTTAGATCTGGAGGTGATGTTGCCTAGTAGTTTCTTTGAAAGTCAAAAATGAGGAAAAAATCTTATAGTTACAGCCATTTTATTAGATGTTGATCATAGTACAGGTCAGTCTGCACCAGCAAGCAAAGCAAGCAAAGAAGTAATAAAGGAACTTAAGCGTGTGCAAGTCAGTCTCAACTGGTTTAGATAAGAAACCTGTGAAGAGATACTGACTGAGTCACACTTTGCAGACAAAGAAACTACAGAAGTATGCAACCAAAAATATTACTAAGTACTAAAATATTGCAGAAAAATAGGTGATTATGGAAACACTAAAACAAGCATAAAGAAAACTAATTCTACATGGAAAACACATTAAAGACAACAGTCTGGACCCTAAACCGACACAACCACTATTTAATTTGTATTTAGTATTAATGAACAAGAAAATCTTTGCACATCAATGAGTATAAAAGAATAATTAATTTTGAGTTTAGAGAGAACAACTGAAGTAGATTTGTCTCATTTAGCTGTGCAACTTGTATGTATCCTGGTTAAGAGCACAGTGTTGTTTTTTTATTTAATTCGTCCATCAGCAGATACCATTCACATCGTTCACTTATTAATAGATCATTTGGATAATAATTATAATAAGTGACACATTGAGGTCCAGTAAACTCAAAACTCTGGATGAATGATCTCTACTTTTGTGTTTAACTAGACAACATGCAAGTTCTGGAGATTATTTTTCAACATGTCAAGGAAGTTTTTGTTGAGTATTAACATAATCTGTGATTTCATGCATATATTACTAATTAAATAGATCCTTTATAATTGTCTCTCATTGTCAGGTGGTAAACAGACACTTATGCATTAGAACAGATTAATTACATGGAAGCACATGGAAGCCAAAATAATTACAATCGAAATTAGCAAACCACATTTGAAAATACGAAGGATTTTGTTTGTGCTGTTAAGGCTATCTATTTACATTACTTTTATTTTTGAGTGTTGTGGAAGTAAACATAATAAAAGTTAGAACATATTAATGTGTTCCACACATCAAGGCATGCAATGCCATATTAATGTTGTGAAATAATATGCTGGATTCAATTATAATATTTGGAAATAATGTTACAGAAACATAATTGATTTGATACAATGTATTCAGATAAACATCATAATCTAACAGTATGACTGTGGGAATTTTAAAAATATCATAGCAGATTGAAAGCTGCAGTGGTACAGTAATCACTTAGTACTACATCTCGGCCCAGAGTAAATCATGAATCACCATCTTTTTGCACAATTAATGTATTTTTTTAACTTATTTCATAACCAGGATCTATTGTTGAGAATATTAGCATACATGTATGGTCCATTGTTGGGGGTGGTAATTGCCTGTTCCTTCTATGGCATGAATGTTACTTGTCACTTATTAGTCCATTCCTGAATAAATTCTAGATTGTACTGCACACAGTAGGTCTATGATGGGTGCAATCTCACTGGCTCTCCACTCCGGCTTGGATCACCTGGACAATAGCAATATTTAGGTCAGGCTGCTTTATTTTTAGATTTCAACTCAGCATTTAACACTCTCATACTCTCAGTACTAATTAACAAACTCCGAACCCTGGGCATCTGCACCTCCCTCTGCAACTGTATCCTTGACTTCCTCATCAGAAAACCAGAGTCAGTGTGGATCTGAAATAACATCTCCTCCTTGCTGACAATCAATACCAGCGCACCTCAAGGATGAATGCTTAACCCACTGCTCTACTCTCTCTACTCCCACGCCTATGTGGCTAGGCACAGCTCAAACATATTCACCAGTGGTTGTCAACGTCTCTGAGGATCTATCCTGGGCCCAACATACTGATGTCATTACAAAGAAGGCATAACAGTGGCTATATTTCATTAAGAGTTTTAGGAGACCTGATACGCTACCAAAAAATCTCACAAATGTCAGCAAATGCATCGTGGAGAGCATCCTTACTGGTTGCATCCCCGTATGGTATGGAGGGGCCACTGCACAAGAATGGAAAAAGCTGAAGAAAGTTGTAAGTTCAACCAGTTCTGTCACGGGCACAAGCCTCCCCAGCACTGAGGTCATTTTCAAAAGGCAACACCTCAGAAGGTGATATCCATCATTATGGACCCCATCACCCAGGATATGCCCTCTTCTCATTGCTACCATCAAGGAGGAGGTATAGAAGCCCAAAGATAAATTTTCAACAGTTCTTGGAACAGTTTCTTCCCCTCCACCATCTGATTAAGAATTGACCTACCTGCTCATATCTTATGTATACGTAGCAATTTATTATGCTTTCTAATGACCACATATTTATGTGCAGTTATTCAGTGTGTTCCCCTATTCGTTACTGTAGCATGATTCTGGAAGCTTCTCTTGGAGCTGCTTTATTAAAATAAGAACTTTCTCATTGGTTGACTCTTATCTACAAAATTAAATAGATTTTTTTCTTATCTATGGGTTTATAGATAACTGACCACAAGACAGTGCCATCTTTGTTCTTAGTCTATTTGTCTTTAAGCCTTAAGCTATAAGCTTCTGCTCCTGTAATGGTCCATTTTAATTTTCCTTTGTTTTATCTATGCTTGGTAAAACAGTTGTGAAAGAACAGGTTTTGTGCCTCTTTCCTGACATCTGAAAGAACCTTGTATTAAAACATTAGAATCCAACATGTACACTATGTCAATGATACTAATTCTGCTTCTGTAGGAAGGACAAGTAGGATGGGTTGTGTCTGGAAATGCTCTGAGAATAGGTTCTTCATTAATTAATATTCCTTTGCCTCCTCCTCAAAGTCTTCAACCCTTCATGAGCTCCCTATCACCCCTATTCTAAAGCTTTCAGCAATAGAATGCTACCAGCAGTGTCATCACTGGGGCACTGGTTGAATGAATGGATCAGCAGCTGAATTCTGGCAAAAACAAAATCCACTGCAGCACAGATTTCCATCTGAACTGCCAGGAATAAGGTGCTCAATCAAGTCTCTCGATGCCCTGAATGACGAAAGCAAGAATGCAATATACTTTCTTCAGCATTCTGTTTATTTGTGTTACCATTTCAGAGATCTATGGATTTACACCCTAAGATGTTTCTGTACATCAACGCTCCTAAAGGCCCCATCATTTCCTGTACACTTTGTGCTTACATTTAAGCTCTCAAAGTGCAATACCTCAGCTTTCATGATTTTTTATTCATTTATGGGAAGTCAACGTCATTGGCAATTATTGCCTAACCCTATTTTGAAAACGCATCCAGTTTATTCATATTTATTAAAAATATCCTTACAGAATTTTATACCAGAATTTCCTCAACAAATATAGTTAATTAGATAAAAACATATTGGTTAAATATTCAAGCATCTCTACTGAAATAAATTCTGTATTAAAAGCATGCTAAAATACACAAACATTATAATTTCTATTATATATGTTATGTATGGAGCTTTAAAATACTGAAGACTCTATATCTTTTGAAACGCCAGTACATTAGGATTAACAAATGCCACAATGTACGTGTGCTTGTTAAATACAAAACCAATACATTTACTGTCAAAGCCAAAAGCTTATACTCTCTATAGAGAGTAATCTGGAAGAACACTTTTTCCAGATGAAACAATCTACTGCACAATCATCGTAAATCACAGCCTATCATTACTTATCAAGTTGCCCTTTGAGGGCAGCACCACAAAGCTCCAGCAATGCATCATGTTGTGGACTTAAGAGAATTTCATTTTAACAGCTATCCTGAGAGAAAACCCATTTAACCGTGTCTGCATCTGAATTAGCTGAGGCTTGATGACTCCTTAATAGCATCTTGAATTCAGATGGTTGTCTAGTGTGCTCTTTTGCACCCATTTTAAATTTGACTTTGGAATCATTAATTTGCTCTAGAAATGTGTTGAAGGATAAAGGAATTTTAACTTTAATCTGTGCTCTGAATGATAAACAGCTTGAAACAATGCCAAAGCTTTTACTTTCACTAACTTATCCAAAGCTCTGTGGTACATGTTGACCAATCTTTGGGTAGATCTTGACTTTACATAATAAAATTATAACAGCAAATCAGAAGCCTGCATTCCATCTCTTTAGGCCACTGGAACTCCATGACCTGGAATTTTCTTTGCACAACTCTAAGTAAAAACTGACTTAACTGAGAGCTGAACAATATTAAGCACATTGCTAAGTGCCCTAGTGCCCATTGGGAAATGCAATCCTGAATTTGGGTAACAGTTTCGTTTGCTTTAACACTTATCTTTCTAGAGTAAAACAGCCCTAAATGAAGTTAACAAACTTATAGTGCCACAGCTTGATGTCCAATTTGATTACCAATCTAAAGGTATGAAAATATATGATTTTTATTTATTCACAGAACTCCCAGTCTTTACTACCCTGAATCCCCTGAAGCTGTGTCTTTTAAAGCAGTGGTCCCCAACCTCCAGGCCGCGGACCGATATGGGGTCACGAAGAATGCAGTGGTACAGCGGTAGCTGGAATACACCCAACACATCTTTAAGAAAAAAGCAGAAATAAACAAGCTAATTAATTAGGTGCCGCCAGCACGTAAATGTCGGCCCAGATCAGATGTGCTGGGTGCGTTCCGGCTACCGCTGCACCATTGCATTCTTCGTGGCCCGGAGGTTGGGGACCATTGTTTTAAAGGACTGATACTCAAAATGATTTCTTGTCCTCAGTGTCCACATATGTGCCTGAGTAACTTTGCCCGTGGAAGTCATTGTCATGTTTTCTATCATTCCAGTGCATTTAGATTAATAGGAATTGTTTCTCGAAGCCTCTTTGTAAACATTGCATCATCTATTTTATTTCCATTTTTTTCATATCCTCCCATGTCTCACGGGCGCATCTGGCAGCAACCTTGCAGTTCCTTTAGTGTTTGTCTGTTTTATGAGGTCTTGTTGCTAGCTTGATGCTCAGCCCAGCATCATTAGAGAGTGTGCAAGGAGCCAGCTGAATTCAAACTCAGGCCCACTCGGCTGGTGAGGAAGCCACTACACCACCAGCCGACAAATTAACTAATTTTACCTGGAGTAAATTGTGTTAAAGTTTGCTTCCAAGTGAAATAATACTAATCCTAAACTTTGATTGAGCACTTTTAGATTTGATCCATGTCAAAAAGTGCCTGAAGTAAATCATGGACCAAAGTGCCTATTCCTATGCTGTACTGTTCTACATTCAAACACAAATTTAACTTGATAAAATTATAGAAATAATTTTGATTAAATCATACAATTTTTTTCTCTTCTCTTATGCTTTTTAATATATCTTAAGACATTTTAATATCATAGCCGTTCAGAGCAAACAAACCGGTGTTGGATTCTGATGTTTTAATTCGAGGTTCGTTCAGAAGTCAGGAAAGAGGCACAAAATGTGTTACTTCACTATCATTTCATTAAGCATTAATAAAAAAAAGGTAATAGGAGCAGAAACTATTAGCAGATGGCATAAAGACAAAGAGACTGAAATGTTAAGATGGCTTCTGGCATGGAACAGCTATTTTTATTCTGCAGAAATAAGGAAAATTCCATTCAAATTTGTAGATAACTGTCAACCAATAAGAAAGCACTTATTCAAATAATGCAGAACAAAGGCTTCCAGAGCTTTCCAGAACTATACTTTGTATAGCCACTGGAGTTATGTATATTAAACTGTTATATGAATATAAGAACTTAAAATACAAGCATATAACTAATTGTCAAACCACAAAGAAAAGAATAAGTATTAATTAGAGTCTAATCAAAGAATTAAACAGTCAAATCCAACAATCCTCCCTCCATCCTGATTTGATATTGCACATTTAGAATCATTACATCTGAAACTTCAGAGGCAGAAAAGCTTGCGGCACATACATACATTAAGTAAAAATTAATCAAAAAACTACTTATGTTATGAAATATCAATATATTATATTAGACCATAAGACCAGAAGATACAGGAGCAGAATTAGGCCATTTGGCCCATCGAGTCTGCTTCGCCATTTCATCATGGTTGATCCATTTTTCCTCTCAGCCCTAATTTCCTGCCTTTCACCATATCCCTTCATACCCTGAACAATCAAGAATCTATCAACCGCTGCCTTAAAGATGCATACATACTTGGCCTCCACAGCTGGCAATGAATTCCACAGATTTGTCACTCTCTGACTAAAGAAATTCCTTTTCATCTCCATTCTAAAACAATGCCCCTCTATTCTGAGGCTGTATCCTCACAGCATTCACGGTATCATGTCATGGTTAGGTAGATTAACAGGAACACTTATGCCGGTTTGAACTATTCTATTAATGATCACCTTTAAACAAGTAAAAAGGATGGAAATTGTAATAAGGCATATTAGCATGAATACCATGATTTGTAATATTGAGTAACCCTAGCTTCCAAGATTTAAATGAATCCAGTGAAAAAAATCCCATTCATCAGACTTAAAAGTTGCTGGTGAACGCAGCAGGCCAGGCAGCATCTCTAGGAAGAGGTACAGTCGACGTTTCAGGCCGAGACCCTTCGTCAGGACTAACTGAAGGAAGAGTGAGTAAGGGATTTGAAAGTGGGAGGGGGAGGGGGAGATCCAAAATGATAGGAGAAGACAGGAGGGGGAGGGATGGAGCCAAGAGCTGGACAGGTGATTGGCAAAAGGGATACGAGAGGATCATGGGACAGGAAGTCTGGGAAGAAAGACAAGGGAGGGGGACCCAGAGGATGGGCAAGGGGTATATTCAGAGGGACAGAGGGAGAAAAAGGAGAGTGAGAGAAAGAATGTGTGTATAAAAATAAGTAACAGATGGGGTGCGAGGGGAAGGTGGGGCATTAGCGGAAGTTAGAGAAGTCGATGTTCATGCCATCAGGTTGGAGGCCAACCTGAATGTGGCTTCATCTTTACAGTAGAGGAGGCCGTGGATAGACATGTCAGAATGGGAATGGGATGTGGAATTAAAATGTGTGGCCACTGGGAGATCCTGCTTTCTCTGGCGGAAAGAGCGTAGATGTTCAGCAAAGCGGTCTCCCAGTCTGCGTTGGGTCTTGCCAATATATAAAAGGCCACATCGGGAGCACCGGACGCAGTATATCACCCCAGTCGACTCACAGGTGAAGTGTCGCCTCACCTGGAAGGACTGTTTGTGGCCCTGAATGGTGGTAAGGGAGGAAGTGTAAGGGCATGTGTAGCACTTGTTCCGCTTACATGGATAAGTGCCAGGAGGGAGATCAGTGGGGAGGGATGGGGGGGATGAATGGACAAGGGAGTTGCCTAGGGAGCGATCCCTGCGGAATGCAGGGGGGGGGAAGGAAAGGTGTGCTTAGTGGTGGGATCCCGTTGGAGGTGGTGGAAGTTACGGAGAATAATATGTTGGACCCAGTGGCTGGTGGGGTGGTAGGTGAGGACTAGGGGAACCCTATTCCTAGTGGGATGGCGGGAGGATGGAGTGAGAGCAGATGTACGTGAAATGGGGGAGATGCGTTTAGGAGCAGAGTTGATAGTGGAGGAAGGGAAGCCCCTTTCTTTAAAAAAGGAAGACATCTCCCTCGTCCTAGAATGAAAAGTCTCATCCTGAGAGCAGATGTGGCGGAGACGGAGGAATTGCAAGAAGGGGATGGCGTTTTTGCAAAAGACAGGGTGAGAAGAGGAATAGTTCAGATAGCTGTGAGAGTCAGTAGGCTTATAGTAGACATCAGTGGATAAGCTGCCTCCAGAGACAGAGACAGAAAGGTCTAGAAAGGGGAGGGAAGTGTCAGAAATGGACCAGGTAAACTTGAGGGCAGGGTGAAAGTTGGAGGCAAAGTTAATAAAGTCAACGAGCTCTGCATGCGTGCAGGAAGCAGCGCCAATGCAGTCGTCGATGTAGCGAAGGAAAAGTGGGGGACAGATACCAGAATAGGCACGGAACATAGATTCTTCCACAAAGCCAACAAAAAGGCAGGCATAGCTAGGACCCATACGGGTGCCCATAGCTACACCTTTAGTTTGGAGGAAGTGGAAGGAGCCAAAGGAGAAATTATTAAGAGTAAGGACTAATTCCGCTAGACGGAGCAGAGTGGTGGTAGAGGGGAACTGATTAGGTCTGGAATCCAAAAAGAAGCGTAGAGCTTTGAAACCTTCCTGATGGGGGATGGAAGTATATAGGGACTGGACATCCATGGTGAAAATAAAGCGGTGGGGGCCAGGGAACTTAAAATCATCGAAAAGTTTAAGAGCGTGAGAAGTGTCACGAACATAGGTCGGAAGGGATTGAACGAGGGGTGATAAAACCGTGTCGAGGTATGCAGAAACGAGTTTGGTGGGGCAGGAGCAAGCTGAGACAATAGGTCTGGCAGGACAGGCAGGTTTGTGGATCTTGGGTAGGAGGTAGAAACGGGAAGTGCGAGGTGTGGGAACTATAAGGTTGGTAGCAGTGGATGGGAGATACCCTGAGCGGATAAAGTCGGTGATGGTGTGGGAGACAATGGCCTGGTGCTCCTTAGTGGGGTCACGATCGAGTGGTAAATAAGAGGAGGTATCCGCGAGTTGTCGCAAGGTAGAGGTCAGTACGCCAGACTACAACAGCACCCCCCTTATCGGCGGGTTTAATAATAAGGTTAGGATTAGTGCGGAGGGAGTGGAGAGCAGAGCGTTCGGAAGGAGTGAGGTTGGAATGGGGACAAGGTGCAGTGAAGTCGAGACGGTTGATGTCCCGTCAGCAGTTAGCGATAAAGAGATCCAGAGCAGGCAGAAGACCAGAGCGGGATGTCCATGAAGAAGAGGAGGGTTGAAGACGGGAGAAGAGGTCATCGGTAGGGGTGGGAGAGTCCTTGCTGAAGTAGCAGGCTCGGAGACGGAGACGGCGGAAGAAAAGTTCCGCACCATGGCGAACACGGAACTTGCTGAGGTGTGGGCGAAGGGGGACAAAGGTGAGGCCCTTACTGAGGACAGAGCGTTCTGCCTCTGACAGTTGAAGGTCGGAGGGGATGGTAAAGACCCGGCACGGATGAGAGCTGGGATCAGAGGGGGGAGGGGGGAGGGGGGAGGCTGGGGGTGTCAATGGAGAGGGGAGGGTTGGGGTGAGAGGAAGATGGAGCCTCATGCCCTTACACTTCCTCCCTTACCACCATTCAGGGCCACAAACAGTCCTTCCAGGTGAGGCGACACTTCACCTGTGAGTCGACTGGGGTGATATACTGCGTCCGGTGCTCCCGATGTGGCCTTTTATATATTGGCAAGACCCGACGCAGACTGGGAGACCGCTTTGCTGAACATCTACGCTCTTTCTGCCAGAGAAAGCAGGATCTCCCAGTGGCCACACATTTTAATTCCACATCCCATTCCCATTCTGACATGTCTATCCACGGCCTCCTCTACTGTAAAGATGAAGCCACACTCAGGTTGGAGGAACAACACCTTATATTCCATTTGGGTAGCCTCCAACCTGATGGCATGAACATCGACTTCTCTAACTTCCGCTAATGCCCCACCTTCCCCTCGTACCCCATCTGTTACTTATTTTTATACACACATTCTTTCTCTCACTCTCCTTTTTCTCCCTCTGTCCCTCTGAATATACCCCTTGCCCATCCTCTGGGTCCCCTCCCCCCTTGTCTTTCTTCCCGGACCTCCTGTCCCATGATCCTCTCGTATCCCTTTTGCCTCTCACCTGTCCAGCTCTTGGCTCCATCCCTCCCCCTCCTGTCTTCTTCTATCATTTTGGATCTTCCCCTCCCCCTCCAACTTTCAAATCCCTTACTCACTCTTCCTTCAGTTAGTCCTGACAAAGGGTCTCGGCCTGAAACGTCGACTGCACCTCTTCCTAGAGATGCTGCCTGGCCTGCTGCGTTCACCAGCAACTTTTATGTGTGTTGCTTGAATTTCCAGTATCTGCAGAATTCCTGTTGTTTCCATTCATCAGACTGAAGTATTTTAGCTACTTCTTTATGGATATGATCAGCCAAACTAGTTATGTCTTCAGAGTCATCAGGTATGAAAGTAGAACACTTCTTGACTATAACCGCACATGTTCCCCACCACTCCCCCTAATTGCAAAGAGATGTAATGTCATACAATTTTGAAGACCCATCTTATTCATGGTGACCATAGCTGTTGTTACTTCTCCCAAAGCATCAGCTGTGTCATTGCTTACCCTTTCTAAGGCTGCCGCAACATTTTTAATCATTCTTATACTGTACTCCTTGTAACACCATGAGATGGGAATAATATTGATGCAAAATTAACTCCTTCAGAAATCCTTCATTTATTTCTGGACTCAGGAGGTAAATGTACGGTGTGTATGTTTTATGGCAGGAAAAACATAACCTTAATAACGAGATCCTAACCAAACATGTGGAAGAGAAGAATAGGCTCCATTTTGCACATAAAGTACGACTATTCCATAACTTTCTTAGACCATGTCCTATTATTTGACAAGAGCTTTGTGGAATAGTAATATTTTTCTGATGGATACCGTCAGTGAAAATTCCAGTCATTACCCCATTTAGGAGAATTTAAAGTGCAATTGCATAAGCTATGCCCAACTACACTGGGACCTTCTGAATTCAAGCAAATGGTAGCTTTTATAGTGAACACATTGAAAAGATTTAATAGCTTTGTTATGAAAATTAGATGCAGATATAGAGATATTCCAAGAAAAGACACAAATAGGGTCAGATATGATATGATACCCTAAATCATAATGATTATATTTACATAAATAATCCAGTTTAAGACAGTATGATCATCATACTCCTGTGAGAATAATGAATCATAGGAGCAATGTCAACATTGCCATTGAAGGAATGTTTAACAAGGAGGGCACGTCTTTGTTCTGGATCTACAGAAATGCTGAGGAAATGGGGTGAATGTTTTGAAGTGTGTTTGTACAGTATATATTGGCATACCCAACAGCTAGAGGCACTAACAGCATCAGCAAGTCCATATGATTTGCTGATGCTGATCCATATGACTTGCAAGTATATATTATGAGTCATCTCAGCCGGCACATTGTGAGTAGGGAAAATTGGCAAAAATATGGCAACAACAAATAATATTAGAATAACCTTCATAAATCATGTACTTGTCAATTTGCTTGAAGTCTTCCGTCTGGTTAGTGATATGCTCATAGTAGCCCAGCAGTAGCGCAAATGGCAGCATCACTTGTAATGTCACTAGCAGGACCACCGCCATGAGGTCGCAGCTATGTTGTTTGAAATTGGCTCAGTCTGCTTTGCAACTCTGTACAATGCACCTCAATTTTATTATGCTGTTTTTTTCACTTGTGTGGTTAATGCAAAGGTTTGCTCCTTAGGCTATCATGCTATTTTTGTAGTTTATCACAAGTTTCACATTTCTTTCAATTAGTAAGTGTCTTTACTCGTCCCGTTATCTCTTTAATTCGCTCGCACATTCAATCAAACCAAACACAGAGTCTTATGTCTAAATCAGCAGCAGCCAATCCAGGTTTATCTTTTAGACAAGTGTGGCAGTGTCTTTCCTTGTTGAAATAGCTTCCAGCCATCTTGAAAACCTGTCCACTATTACCTGTATGTCTGAGTATCCTTGACACTTTAGTAATCCACTTGTAAATGTAAAAATGGACAAGGTGAGGCAGGAGAACTTAATTGTGGTAGCTTTTCCACTGCTCTGGGATTTGTTTTCTAGCATGTCATGTATCTTTCAAATGTTTGTTGAGCTTGTGCCCTGAACTTTGGATTCCACCACCATTGGGATAATCTGTTGATCACCTTTTCCATTCCAAGGGAATGTATTTGTTGTGTCAGGTAAGAAAGCAATGTAGTTGGAACTAGTAGCCTATGACTAACGCAGTATCTCCTCTCCATGCTCCATCACTGTTTAACCTTCCATATATTCTCCATCTAGAACCTTTTATTAGGTTCAGAGCATTGTGCTTGCATCTCTCAAATATCTCGTATGTTTGTCTATGATACAGTGCTCAGCTTCATTCCTACATTCCAGCTGTTGGGTGTTGGGTTCACTGTGTATGTTCTTGGTACAACAACTTCTGATGGCAAATGTATGACATTCATGGGTTCTTGTACTAGTTGGCCATTCTTGGTTGGGGTTCCTACAGCCATCAGAAATTTTCTTTGTCTCCATAGGTTTCCAAAATCATGAACAACCTCGAAAGCATATCAAGAAACAGTGTAGATATTAGCTGATCTTCCTTTTGCCAACTTACAGGTTTCACTTAAAGCTTTCAGTTCTGTACGCTGCACAAAGGCACTGGGAGTCAAGCTTCCTGACAACACACACAAAATGCTGGACGAACTCAGCAGGCCAGTCAGCATCTATGGAAAAGAGTAAACAGTCGATGTTTCGGGCTGAGACTTTTCTTCAGGATGGCACTTCAGTTCCGGAAACAACCATTTGAATTCCCCTCTCAATTGTTGAGGAGCCACCAGTGTACAGAAACAGATCTTTGGCAGAGTAATATCTAACAGGAACACTGTCGGTCTCCAAATTCTTAAGACAGCCATCATGTTTCTCATTAACATACAAGAAAAATAATTTACCTGTATCAGGGATTCTTAATGCAGATTCAGGACACAATGTCACCTTTAAAATCTGAAATGTGTGATGGGATCCTGAATTACCCCTATGAACTGTTGTTTTGAAAAGAGAGAGAGAGAGTTATTTAACACCGACTTGTTTGTAAAAGAAAGAGAGAGAGACGAGTGACTGTAGGACTGTCACTTTAAGGAACAAGAAAGAACTGGTAAACTGTTGGATTTCTGCTGAAGTGGAGATAGCACCGAGCAGCTCATAAATTGCCATGGTGACCGAGGGTGTTATTAAATGGACAATTGATGTTATGATTTTCGGCAGGTTGTTTACACTTTCTTCAAGGATTTTTGTCTGCTTGCATTTCTTTCACAGAGAGAGGAAGGAGGGATTATTTGAATGACAAGTGGTACCCAGTATGGTGAGATAAATAGGAGGTCAGATGATACAGACGTCAGACACATGTTTGGATACTGAGTGAGCTTTGTTGTGCCTGCAGAAAAAGTGGATTTTGGAGGATCGATCCATTACTCTTGCAGAGGGAAAGGGTTGACTGGTGGGGAGTTGTCCATGTGTCCACCCTCGCTTGGGGGATAGCTCCACCACAGAAAACTGGTTCCCTTTGTTAAAGTCACATTCGGTGACTTTTAAAGGATTTCGAAGGACAACGAGAAGATCAATGGCGTCAGCTCACTTGAAGACTCAAATCTCTCCCTCTTTCCCTCTCCATCACTACTCAGCTAAATACCACGAACTGAACTAAACTGAACCTTACTCATCATCATAAGACTGTATCTTTTTACCCCTAGACTTAAAGAAGCTTGGTTTTTCATACATATATTCCCACACTTACTGATATACTTACTTATATATATAATCATTGCTAACCTATTGGATTTATCCACATTTATATTAGCGTATTGCGTAGTTACTAACAAATATTATTAGTTTATAGCAATACTGGACTCCAAAGTGTTTTCCATCTCTGCTGGTTCTTTATTCCCGTCACAGGGTTCGTGACAAATGCTTTCAGTTGTTCTTCATTAAGAGTCACAGGGTTATCTGAGCACTTGGTGCCCTTCAGCAGACAGTTGAGTGGTTGAGCAATTTCAGCATATGAATCGACCTATACTCTGTTGTAGTTGCACAAGCTCAGAAATGACAGGAGTTGCTGAACTGTTGTAGGAGGCTTTGCTGACTTAACGGCTTTTGCATGGTCTTCATCGATTTCCCATTTACCTTGGGAAATTTTCTGTCTGCAGTGTTGGATGCAATCAGGACATCATCCATGTACTGCATGATAGATGAATCAATAGCTGGTAAGTCCATCAGGTGTTGTTCCATAGCCATGTGATAGACAGTGAGACTGTTGTGAAGATCTTGTGGTAGCCTTGTCTACTATACTGTTGATCATCAATGTAAAAGCCAAACACAGTTGACATTCAGGCACCAGTGGTGCTGGCCAGAATCCATTGGCCATATCAATAACTGTAAACCATTGTGTGTTGGCTTCACGGCATTGAAAACAGTTGATGGATCTGCTACTAAAGGGGCTAGCTTGTCAATACATTGACAATACATTTCATCTTCAGTCATCTTCTTTGGTCTACATTGGTGCAAGCTGTGACACAGCCATCAATCTTATTGCTCCATCACTATTATGCTGAGTTGCGTTGCTAGCGGCGTGGTAGAGTCCATGTCATTTCCATCTTGTAGTTGCTCAGATTTCAGATGGTGTTGCAATCTCTGGGTATCGCTTGATGTAGGTGGGCAGAGCTTCAGAAGTAGGTGTTTCCCAAGGCAGAGCACCAACAGTAGCTGCACTGGTAGCATCGCTATAAATGTCACTAGCAGGAGTGGCCACTTGAAGTCATGGCTGTGCTTTTGCATTTTGTTTTAGTTTGCTCTGCAGCTTTGTGAATGGATTTCTGGCCCGTATTTAGCTTTTACAGGTCTATTTTTATAATAGTAACGTGGTAGCTCCTCGCTCCTAAGTCCCATCCGATATCTGAAGCCAGAACACATTTTTCTCTCAAACATAGGAACGGAAGAAGTTCTTACCCCTTTTGTTTAGGCAGCAAAAATATCCCCCTTGTCTTTAATTGTTCTGAGCCATTAACTTTGAAATCCTGCCAACTACTCCACCTGTTGGATTCTGATGTTTTAATCCAAAGTTCTTTTAGAAGTTGCGAAACAGACACTAAACTTGCCCCTTGACAATCATTTTATAAAGTGTTGGTAGAAGAAAGGAAACAGAAGCAGAAAGGCTTAATGATGAAGAGAATAAAATGCTAAGATGGTGCCCAGGATGGAAGAGCTATTATTTATGATGGAGATAAGGAAAATTCCATTCAAATTTGTAGATAAGCATCAACCAATGAGAAAGCACTTATGTTACTATTGTAGTACCAAGTTAACCAATTGGAAAGCCCTTATTCAAATAATGCAGAACAAAGAAGCTCCCAGAGCTTTCCAGAATTATACTTGTATAACTACCAGAGGCATGTTAAACTATGTACATATAAGAACTACTTAAAATTCAAGTAGTTAATTAGTTGTTAACCTGTAAAGAAAATAACTATTAAACAATCTAGTCTAAAAAAATACACATTTAATCCAAAGGGAACCAGAATATCACTGACCTTTAACTAAATAAAGAACTTCATACTTTCTATTGAATAGATAAACCTCAAGTAGCATTGCTTCAAAATCAGGATCATTAAATCACATTTTAAGGAATGAGAAATCATAGTAAATTTAAATAACTTTTGTGTCTACATAAGCTATTCCTATTGTAGTTTGCAAATCTTTCTCATTTGATCAAAAATTAGCGTGTTGTTTTATTTAAATCAGGAGACTACAGCTAAGGAGAGATTAGACAGCATTGTGCATATCTTAGGACCAACTTGATTATGATTTATATAAAATTAGCTAATTTCCTTAAAGAATTTTTAATGGATAAATAGTAAATAATGAGTTTCAATCAGGAATTGTTATATTTATTTTAGATTAAAATATTATACTTATATGCCATTGGATTGAAATGTTTGCAACCTTTAGTCTTGGAAAGAGATCTAATTGGTCAGAAGTATTCAAGGTTGTATTATAATAAATAATACCTTGTATTTTGATTGATTTGATGAGTTGTTGCACAATCTGAAATAATTTGTAAATTCCATTTATTTGTTTTTACTTTTATTGTATTGTCGTTGCACCACTGATGTCCAGGGAATGATACCATTTTAATAAAACCAAAAGACCATAAGATATAGGAGCAGAAACAGGCCATTTGGCCCATCAAGTCTGTGCCGCCACTTCATCATGGCTGATCCATTTTCCTCTCAGCCTCAATCTCCTGCCCTCTCCCTATGCCCCTTCACGCCCTGACTAATCAAGAATCTACCAACCTCTGCTTTAAATATACCCAATAACTTGACCTGCTCAGCTGCCTGTGGCAATGAATTCCACAGTTCCACCACTCTCTGGCTAAAGAAATTCCTTCTCATCGCTGTTCTAAATAGATATCCTTCTATTCTGAGGCTGTATCTTATAGTCTTACACTCCCCTACCATTGGAAACATCCTCCCTACATCCATTCTATTGAGGCCTTTCAACATTCGATAGCTTTCAATGAGATCTCCTCCCCATTCTTCTGAATTCCAGTGAGTACAGGCCCAGAACCATCAAACACTCATCATATGATAAGCTTTCAATCTCACAATCATGTTCATGAACCACCTTTGAACCCAATGTCAGCACATCCTTTCTTAGATATGAGATCCTAAACTACTCGCAAGATTCCAAGTGAGGCTTCCCTAGAGCCTTTATAAAGCCTCTTATTACATCCTTGCTTTTATATTCTAGTCCCCTTGAAATGAATGCTAACATTGCATTTGCCTTTCTCACCACCGACTCAACTTCCAAGTTAACAACCAGGGAACCCTGCATAAGGACTCCCCTTTGAAGCTCAGAGTTTTTGAATTTTATCACTATTTAGAAAATAGTGTATGCATTTATTTCTTAAATCACGTCCTTAAAAAAACAATCAATGCCAACATCTTCCCAGCCACTGAGGTCAGACTAAATGGCCTATAATTTCCTTTCTTTTGCCTCTCTCCCTTCTTGGAGTGACATTTGCAATTTTCCAGTCCTCTGGAACCAAGCCAGAATCCATTGATTCTTGAAAGATTATTACTAATGCTTCCACAATCTCTTCAGCCATTACTTTCAGAACACTGGGGTGAATACCACTTAGTCCAGGTGACTTATCTACCTTCAGATCTTTCAGTTTCCCAAGCACCTTCTCCTTAGTAAAGATACCTTCACTCACTTCTGACCTCTAACACTTTCGAACTTCCAGCATACTGATAATGTGTTCCACAGTGAAGACTGGTGCAAAAATTTTCATTCGATTTGTTCTCTATTTCCCTTTTCCCCATTACTACCTCTCCAACATCATTTTCGAGCAGTCTAGAATCTACTCTTGCCTCTCTTTTACACTTTTGGTATCCTCTTTAATATTATTGGCTAGCTTACCTTCATATTCCATCTTTTCCTTCTTTATGTCTTTTTCAGTTGCCTTCTGTTAGTTTTGAGAGCTTCCCAATCATCTAACTTCTCACTAGATTTTGCTCTATTCATCATCGTGGCTATCCCTCGAGGTTGAGGATGATGGTCTTCGTTCTGTTGATCTACTTATGGGCTCTCAAGTGGCTTATGAGTCCAATCTTGGCTTTGAAAGTTCTTCCGCATTCAGGACAGGTAGTTCCAGATGGCAGATCGGGCTTTGGTTGTTGCTGCCTCTCTTTCCATTTTCTTCTCTTTTGTTCTAATTCTGCACATCTGTTGGCTTTGAAAGTTGCTGTTCCTTCTCTGATGATGGCTTGCTAGAGTGTCCTTTCCTTGGCATTGTTTTCCCAATTGTTGATGTCGATGTTACATTTCTTCATGTCATGTTGGCTTTTAATCTCTTCTGTTGTCCGCCTCTTTTATATTTGCCTTCTTTAAGCTGGGAGTAGAAGATTTGTTTCGGCAGACATTCGTCTTTCATCCAAACAACATAACCACTCCATCTTAGCTGGTTCTTGATGACGTAAGCTTCAATGCTTGTTGTTTTTGCTTCATTTAGCACACCAATGTTGGTTCTTCTATCTTCCCAGCTGATATTTAAGATGTTTCGAAGACAGCGTTGATGGAACTTTTCAAGTGCCTGAAGATATCATCAGTATGTTGTCCAGGTTTCTGATGCACACAGGAGCATTGGAATTACCAACGCTCCTGTATCTCTTTGGCTTTTATGTTGGCTTTGACTTCTCTTGTCAGCCATGTTTGTGTTATCCTGCCTTAGAATACTTCTAAACTAATTTTAATGTATGGATAGTTTTTTTTATTTGGGGGAGCAGAGTCCCAAGTTGAACAAAATTTATGAAAACTGAAATATAGGAAAGTTAATGTACGTTTGTAAAAGACATAATTAAAAAGCATTTAATTATATTACAAATATCTACAAATTATTGTTATTGGGCAAATTAAAGCAATGTTTATCTGATTCAGGTATGTTTAGTATGGCCTACTGATAAAATGGTAGATGCAATGATCATCCCCCTTTTACTGCTGAAGTGAGGAGCAGGAGCAAGTACAAAAATCAGAATTTCACTGCAGAATTGGTTATCTGGGTTTGGCAAAGAGCAAAAGCAGGTTGCTGGCAATAGTTAAAAGGATGCTGCAATCTAAGATCTACTAGCAACCAATCACCAAAAACGAGTGAAAGCATTGTGTAAAGAGAAAGACAAGTGAATGGGAACTGAGGAAAAATGCTGTGAGCAAGATCTCAAAGTTCCCATTACCTTCCCAGGCACCGTTACGAGCAAAGAAAGAAAGGCCCAGAAAAGATCAGATTTGTAACTATGGGCCTTTGTACTTGTGCTATCATCCTTTCTTATGAAGTAAGTAATGTATTTGAAATACTTATATATAACAGAACCTTGCCAGGTGATCTAAGGCCAATGAGACATAAAAGTATGCAAACACAAGGAAATCTGCAGATGCAGGAAATTCAAACAACACATAGATGCCGCCTGGGCTGCTGTATTCACCAGCATTTTTTGTGTGTGTTACAAAGATATGCCTCTGATTTCAGTCAGATCAGGCTGTTTTCTTGCATATGAATGCACAAAGGCTTAATACAGCAGGACAACACAGACAGGTGGGTGCAGGCAGCCATTCCTCTTTCTAAATACAGGGCACATTTAAGAATGTTGAATTATCAGCTATTCACGGCTGCACCTTAGCTACGATTTCATTCAAAGCACTGGTGTTGTCCCACAGGTAGTGAGAGGGCCGAAAGTAGTGATCGCCTTGTTACAGTCAAACAGCTTTTTAAATAGGTCCCAACTGCACAGGCCTGAACATTAAAAAAAAGTCTAGTATGAATAAGTACAATTTGATGCCATTTAAAGAGGGTTGGTGAAATTATTTTTTGCCTGTGTTTCTGAAAGGTATCATACTCCCAGTTACTATATAGTCAATAAAAATGACTGTGAGAAATATAATTATAAATTTGTATGCACCATCCGAGTATCAATGGTCATGGCTCATTATTCTTGAGAGTTAAACTCTTCAGTATGAGGCATGATTAGCCTAGTGTGGCATGTGAATATTTAACAGACTTTAATTTTGAACGAATGGAGATTTCTACTTGATGGCTTCGAAAACTTTGGCAGAATTCTGCATATTTCTTTGACTCCATATCAATCAATTAAAACTGTACATTTTCTCCAAAAAAATCTGTTGACTCCCTGCTATAGCTATAGGAAGGAAAGCCTATGGAATTTCAGATGTTTTGTCATGGCCTCAATCTTGGTTATCCTTTCACAGCCTGAGCAAGTTGGTGCAACTAGAAAGAGAATATGATCAGAACTGGCTACTTCTATCCATTATCCATTTGTGATTTTGGTTGTTTCTTCTCTCTCCATCACCATATCCATGTCTACTGAGCATGTTCAAGAATCCTGCTATTAACAACACATAACACAGAAAATGAAGCATAATGTGCTTCAAGCAGCAACAGTAGCCCATCTGGTCTCACCTTGTCAAGAATATTCCCTTTGTTCTACCCATCTACCCTCCACCTACTCTACAATTAGAAGCAAATTTGTTGTGATAAAGGGTCCAAGATCTGAAATATTATCTCTGTTTCTCTTTCCACTGATACTGCTTGTGCTGCTAAATGTTTCAAGCATTTTCTGTTTTTTAGAAAGGAATTAAGTGTGTTGGTTGTGGTGTAGCTGCCTGTAGAGTTACACAAACCACTGCAGCTTTGCTAGCTTCATCCTTAAATCTTCAGATTCACCAATGGGCCATCCACAAGGATGCATTTGCCATCCTATTATCAACAGTTTAGCAAATATATTTAAGTGAGATTAAATATGTAAAAAATGCTGATAATGCACATGATTGACTCTAAAGTGACTATAGCTAACAGCAATGATGAGCAAGTTAAAGGTGCCGGAGTTTTCACATGCAACTCAATTTACAGATTAGGTATCTAGATTGGTGTTAACCCAAGGGATGATTATAGCATAAAATACCAGTAATACACAAGCCATTCCTATGAAGAATTCTTCTCCAAAATATACAAATGTCTATTCTTTATTATAATTCACTATTATCTGCACATATTACAAGTTCATTAACAGCAATGACAAGATTGCCAAGCACATCCACTGACTGTCAGCCAAACACAACCCCATGGGATTTCTTTTTTGACACTTAAGTTGCTCAACACATTTAATTACAGTACTTGTGGACAGCATAAAAGCATATGGTGAACGCTTTTTATTTGCTACTTATCTATAATAATTAGCTCACAAACAGGTGAAATGGCTCCATAGAAACAGACAGCAGGTGGATATTTTGCAGTGTGTACAATGATTAATACAGTAAAAAATGTAACTGTGTTCATAATCAATGCCGCATAATTGTCAAATCTCTGTTACCTCAGTATCAGTTGGATTTCGAGCTATGGCAGCCAAAGATAATACTTAGTATATTTTACTTCTCATGATACCTCAGATTCCTTTTTACACAATTATATTTGTGTTCAGTCATGTCTTCCCTTTTATTCCCCTGCCTTGAAGACCTTCTCTCCATCAAGGTGATCCATATACATTGGATGCTAGGACATTCTACGACCTTCACGTCCATCAAGTTCCACATGTCATTTGATTGGCACCGAACAGTGCACATAGCTGAAGTTTTGCATATTCTGGTCATTACTGCAATACCTAAATATGCAGCATGGAAACACTATGATGATTGTCCAGAATGACAGTGCAAAATTTTAATTGCAAATTTAAGTAACTTGAAGATGTTTGAATTCCATTTGTATTATTATAAATGTCATTTTGGAGTTTAGCATAAGATTTAAAAAGAGATCAGGGCTTGTTGGGACTTGCTCTGGAGCTTGAGATCACGGGGACAGTTGCTAGTGGAGCTTAGTGCCAAATTTAAAAAGTGTGGTGGGCCTGTCAGAATTTACTGCAGAGCTTGAGATTATTTGGGTTATTAGGCACTTGGGAATGATCAAGAAAAAGAAGTTAGGTTTAAGTGGAGTGGCTATTGTTGGAGCAGCCGTTGTTGAAGTAGGACAAGGTATGAATTGAGAACTGAGGCTTTAGCTCAAGAGGCTTCGGCAAGAGCAAGTGGAGGCTATGTTGACGTTCTTTTGTCAAGTTTCTCTTTCCTTCTATATTAATGTCTAGCTAGAGTAGTGGGAATGGATTATAGGCAACTGATATGAATCTCATGCACTATCTGGGATATCTGCAAGACCCCCAGTCTCCGTGATTGCTACAATCTGTAAGAAATGCATCTGGGCACAGCTCCCTACAGACTGTGTGAGAGAACTGGAGTTGGATGACCATTGGCTCTTTTGGGAGAAAAAGGAAGTGAAAGGTAAGAGCTACAAGCAGGTAATCACACTCAATTTGTACGAGGCTGACCGTCAAGGAAGTGGAAGGGAATACAGGGTTTCTCAGATTGGATCCACAGCATTCATAATGGGGAGGGTGAGCAGCCAGAGGAGAAGGTACACTTTGTTACAAACAACATAGCTAGGAAAAGGAATGAGATCCTGAAGAGAGAATATAGGGAGTTGGGTAGGAAGCTGAAAAATTGGACCTCTACGGTAACAACCTCTGCATTGCTGCCTGTACCATGGATTTATGATGGTTGGGAAAAGATGATTTAGCAGTGGAATGTGTAACAGAAAAATTTTTCCAGGGGCAGGGTTTATTATTGTGGATCATTGAGATCTCTTCCGGGGAAGGTATGAGGGATAGTTTATATCTAAACTCAAGGAAAACCAATATTCTTGAAGGCAAGCTTTTCCTTTTCAGGTAAGGGGAAACATTGCCTGACAAATCTGCTGAAATTCTTTGAGGAAATAATATGCAAGATAGATAAAAGAGAGTCAGTATCCTGCTGAAGGACCTTGGCCTGAAACGTCGACTGTACTCTTTTCCATAGATGCTGCCTGGCCTGTTGAGTTCCTCCAGTGTTCTGTGCGTGTTGTCAGGGGATGTTATTTACTTGGATTTTCAGAAGGCTTTGGACAAGATGCCACACATGAGGCTGCTAAACAAGATAAACAAGCTTATGGTATTTCAGGAAAGATACTAGCGTAGATGGAAGATTAGCTGATTGGCAGGAGACAAAGAGTGGGAATAAAAGGGGTCTTTTCTGGTTGGCTGCTGAAGACTACTGGTGTTCCACAGGAGTTTGTGTTGGGACCACTCCTTTGAAATTTATATGTCCATGATTTGAATGATGGAATTCATGGCTTTGTGGCCATCTTTTACAGATGATAAGAAGATAGGTGGTTGGGGCCAGTAGTGTTAAGGAAATAGGGAGTCTGGAAGGACTTTGACAGATTGGGAGAATGGTAAAGAAGTGCCAGATGGAATATTATGTAGGGAAGTGTAGGGTCATGCATTTTGGTAGAAGGAATATGGCATAGACTATTTTCTAAACGGGGAGAAAGTTCAGAAATCAGATGTGCAAAGGGACTTGGGAGTCCTTGTTCATGATTCCCTAAAGGTCAATTTGCAGGCTGAGTCAGTGGTAAGGAAGGCAAATGCAACATTTGCAATCATTTTTACAGGACTAGGACATGAGAGCAAGGATGTAAGGCTGAAGCATTATAAGGCATTGGTCTGGCCACACTTGGAGTACTGTGAGAAATTTTGGGCCCTTTAGCTAAGAAAAGAATAGCTGGCATTGGAGAGGGTCCAGAGGAGAATCATGAGAATTATTTTGGAAAGGAAAGGGTTAGCATATGAACAGCATTTGATGGCTCTGGCCCTGTACTTAATGGAGTTTAGAAGAAGGAGGGGGGATCTCATTGAAATCTATTGAATATTGAAAGGTTTGGATAGAGTGGATGTGGGGAGGAGGATGCTTCCTATTAGTGGTGGTTGAGAGGGGCTCCATCCCTCCCCCTCCTGTCTTCTCCTATCATTTTGGATCTCCCCCTCCCCCTCCCACTCCAAATCTCTTACTATCCCTTCTCTCAGTTAGTCCTGACGAAGGGTCTCAGCCTGAAACGTCGACTATACCTCTTCCTAGAGATGCTGCCTGGCCTGCTGCGTTCCACCAGAATTTCGTGTGTGTTTCTTGAATTTCCAGCATCTGCAGATTTCCTCGTGTTTGCATTTTTAAAGTGTGAAGTAATAGAAACATAGAAACATAGAAAATAGGTGCAGGAGTAGGCCATTCGGCCCTTAAAGCCTGCACCGCCTTTCAGAACCCTGTACCAGCCTTCCCTCCATACCCCCTGATCCCTTTAGCCACAAGGGCCATATCTAACTCCCTCTTAAATATAGCAATGAACTGGCCTCAACTGTTTCCTGTGGCAGAGAATTCCACAGATTCACCACTCTCTGTGTGAAGATGCCTCCAATGTAAGTGGGTAATACTACAGAGGCTAGTACCCAAATTGAGCTGACTAATTTTACACCTTCCTGTAGCTTCTTTCGAGCCTGTGCAGTAACACCCCAATACCAGACAGTGATGCAGCTTGTCAGAGTGCTCTCCACAGTACAGTTGTACAGTTTTTGAGTGTCATAGGTGACAATCTAAATCTCCTCAAGCTTCCAATGAAATATAGCTGCTGTCTTGCCTTCTGCATTGATATGTTGGGAACACAGATCTTGACACCCAGTAACTTGAAGTTGCTTACCCTCTCCACTTCTGATCCCTCTATGAGGATTAGTTTGTGATCCCTTGTCCTACCCTTTCTGAAGTCCACAATCAGCTCTTTGGTCTTACTGAAATTAAGTGCAAGGTTGTTGCTGTGACAGCATTCAATAAGCTGGTATATCTCACTCCTGTACACCCTCTTGTCTCCAGCTGAGATCCTGTCAACAGTGTTGTATCATCAGCAAATTTATATATGGAATTTGAGTTAGGCCTTGGCTATAGAGAGAGTAGAGCACTGGGCTAAGCCCACATCCTTGAGATGTGTCAGTATTGATCGTCAGCGAGGAGGAGTTACTAATATCAATCTGCACAGATAGTGGTCTTCTGGTTAGGAGGCTGAGGATCCAATTGCAAAGGGAAGCTCTGAGACCCAGGTTCCATAGCTTTTTGATCAGGACTGTAGGAATGGTGGTGTGGTACGCTGAGCTATAGTCAATGAACAGTATCTTGACATAGGTATTTGTATTGTCCAGGTGATCTAAGGCCGTGTGAAGAGACATTGAGATTGCATCTACTATAGACCTATTATGGCATTAGGCCAATTGCAATGGGCACAGTTCCTTGCGAAGGCAGATGTTGATTCTGGCCACCTCTCAAAGCATTTCATCACCGTAGAAGTGAGTGCTAATGGATGATATTAATTACTTTATTAATGACACCTTTTCTCAAAAATGATTGTTGCAATCAGTAGACTGCAACTTCCCGTTATGAGTTGAGCTTTGGAACCATCTGTACGAACAGTCATTTTTGTGGTGTGAACCGAAGTCTCGAAGGTGCAGGATGGTTGCAGTGTGATGTGCATGGTCTGAGTCAAAGCAGTGGGCTTCAGGCTCGAGAATGAGCAACAAGATGAAGTCTGACTGATTTAAGCACTGTGCTGAATTTGAAATGTTGTTTCCCAGGCCTGAGAGTGCATCGAAGTAGCAGAGTCCAGGTCCGAGTGTGAGGAATGACCCACAGTTTGGCTGATTTAAATGCCAGGCCAGATTGAAACTGTCAGGGTGTTGGGGCCAGAGGACAGGAAAGAGCTGGTGTTCCACTTGCTGCTCCGCGAGGTTTATGCATCTCTGCGCTGAATTGAGGCTGTGGCCTGCAACTAACAGGCTCCTGGATCAGCTGCAGTGATGACTGACTTTGTGGCTATGGACTCAATTTTGTGAACTTCTGTTCTGAATGTTACTTGTTTACTTTCATTATTTGCACAATTTGATTTTTTTTCTGCATATTGGGAGGTCGGTCTTTTTTAACGGGTTCTATTGGGTGTTGTTTTGTGGCTGACTGTAAGCAGGCAAAACTCAAGGTTGTATATAGTATACATACTTTGATAATAAATGTGCTTTGATCTTTGAACTTCGAATAACTGTTGCTGAACCTGGTGGTGTGGGACTTAAGGAACTTGTACTTCCTTCTCCACGGCAGCAGCAATAAGAGAGCTCGGCCTGGAAGCTGGGGGTCCTTGATGATGGTGCTGTTTTCTTGTAAGAGCACTCTTTGTAAATGTGCTCAGTAGTGGGGATCGCCATTCCTGTGATGGAATGGGCTGTATCCACCACTTTTTGTAGGCTTTTCCATTCATGGGTTTTGGTGTTTCCATACCAGGCTGTTATGCAGCTAGTCGTGATACTCACCACTGTGCATCTATAGGAGTTTTGTCAAGTTTTAATTGACACGTTGAATCTGCGCAAACTTCTAAGAAAGTAGAGGGATTGCTGTTCCTTCTGTGTAATAGTATTTACATGCAGGTTCTAGGACAGATCCTCTGAAATGATAGTGTCAAGGAATTTAACGTTGCCTACCCTCTCCACCTCCAGTTCCCTGATGAGGACTAGCTCATGGACATTTGGTTCCCTTCTCCTGGAGTTAATAATTATCTCTGGTTTTGCTGATGTTTACTGAGAGGTTGATGTTGTGGCACCATTCAGCCAGAGTTTCTATCTTTCCCTGAATGTCGTTTCATCACCACCTTTGATTCAGCCAACAACAGTGGTGTTGTCAGCTAACTTAAGTATGACATTGGAGCCGTGCTTAGCCTCACAGTCATATGTACAAAGCGAGAAGAGCTGGAAGCCTAATGCACAGCCTTGTCGTACACCTATGCTGATGGTGATTGTGGAGGAGATCAGGTTGCCAATCCGAACTGGACCTGCAGGTGAAGAAATCAAGGATCCAATTGCGCGAGGAAGTATTGAGGCCTAGGTCTTGAAGCTTATTGATTAGTTTTGAGGGGATGATAGTGTTGAATGCAGAGCAGTAGTCAATAAAGAGCATCTTCTTTGTCCAGATGTTCCAAGGTTGAGTGAAGAGCCAATGAAATGGCATGCACCGTTGACCAGTTTTGAAGGTAAGCAAATTGGAGTGGATCCAAGTCAATAAGAGTTGGTATATTTCATGACCAACCTCCAAAAGCTCTTCATCATAGTGAATATTAGTGCTACTGGATGATAATTATTACAACAACTTTCTTGGGTGCCTGTATGATTGAAGTCTTGCCGAAGTGAGAGGTTAATGATGTCATTAAATGCTTCAGCCAGATGATTAGCTCTGGTCTTCAATGCTCTGCCAGTTACACTGTCTGGGCTTTCCATGAGTTCACCCCCCTGAAGGTTGCTCAGTGTTGGCGTCAGACTGAAATCACAGGGTTGTCAGGGTCTGTGGGAGTTCTTGAAGGTTTCTTAATGCTCTAACAGTCAAAGCTATCATAAAAGGCACTGAGCTCCATTTGGGAGCAAAAACGTTGTCACATATGTCACCTGGTTTTCCCTTGTATGAGGTAATGGCATTCAAACCCTGCCACAGCTGTTGAGCATCCTCTGTGATTCAAGTTTGGTCCAGAATTGCCACCTTGGATGTGAGGTGGCTTTCTCAAGGTCATATCTGGACCTTTCATTGATCGCCAGACCCAAATAACATTGATTAGGCCCTCAACAGATTGTGGATCTCCTGGTTCATCCAGGGATTTTTGTTGGGGAAGACTCTGAATGGTTTTGTTGGGGACACAATCATCATAGTGTGTCATGGTAACATATGAATAGAATAGCCGGATGAAGTGGATGCCCTACTGAGAGACTCCTATCATACACCTATTTAATCCTTTTGTGCATATTGCATGGAGGACGTAAACATTATATATAGTTTTAGGATTACCCACTTACATTGGAGGCATTTTAATTGAGTAGGTTGTCTTGTCATGAACAACTAAAATCGTTAAAACTGCATCCTTTGAAGTTCAGAAGAGTGGGGGGGGGGGTGAACAGGCAGATCAGTCATTGTTATATTAAATGATGTGGAAGATGGGGTGGGATGAAGTCCAAGGAGGTTTGATTCTGCTCATATTTCTCGGGTAATTAGTTCCCATCCGCAATGATGGCAAAGGCAAACATATTAAATAAAGCTTTGAAAGCAGTTAACAGTGCCTAAGATCTGATTTGCCACATCATTGTCATCACAAAAGCCAATCTTCAACCAATTTAATTCACATCGTGTCTCATTAAGAAACAGTTGAGCACAATGACTACGAGGTCCAAAACTATACTGCTTTTGTTCTCATATTGCTGTGCTGTAGAATTAATAGCTTGTGTTGCACAATTAGCTTTGACTCTTGCTAAGATAATGCTGGTACTGAAAGACTTGAGTTGTAAGGAGAGACTGGATAGACCGTAACTGTTATGCTTGTAGTGAAGGAGGGGAATGATATACTGGGGATAGAAAGGGCAAGTTATTCACTTAGGTGACACTGTGTACTGTATATGGAAGAAGCTGCCAGAGGAATTGGTGGAGGTGGGTACAATTAAGATGCTTAGAAGATATTTGATCAGGTTCAAGGATATGAAAGGTTTTTTGGGACATGGGCCAATGCAGACAAATGGGACTAGCTAAGTCCCATTGATCACATTGATCAATGGCACATTGATCAGCATAGACAAGTTGAGTCAAAGGGCCTGTTTCTATACTATCACTCTATAACTTTAATTTTTCTTTTAATCAACACTGAAAAATTCTGCACATATGCCATGTCCACAAAAAGCAGGATGAATCTAATCAATCACCATTCTGTCACTCTCGTCTCAATTATCAATAGCATGATGGAAGTTGTCAGTAATGCTACCACATGCTTATCTTCTCAGATTTACCAGGACAGCTCATCACCAGATTCATGGAGCCATAGAGAAAAAACGCACAGAAACAGGCCCTTTGGACCACCAAGTCTACAATTATCAAGCACCCAGAAATCCTACCTGAACTAATTTTATTCTTCCACATTCCCATCAACATCCCCTCTTTTCCACATTCTACCCATCTACATACAGGCTAATTGTCAACTGGTACGCCTTTGGAATCTGGGACGAAGGCAGAGCACCAGGAGGAATTCGGCAGAGTCACCTCGTGAACATGCAAATTCAACACGCTCAGCAGCAGAGGTTGGGACTGAACTGGGGACACTATGAGACAGCGGCTCTACCAGGTCTGGTAACGTGTCACCTCATTCTGAGTATAGTCCAAACCTGCACAAAAGAGGTTTCTTCCAGGAGTAAGGTGAGAGGGAATTTGGACTGCACATGTGTTTGTAGGCTCGTTTGTAGGCTCTTTGGTGCTCTAGACAAGGGCCACAGACAGAACTACTGACAAAACATGCTTTTAAAAGCTCAGGCAACACTAGAACCTGCACAACAATGCATCAAATATCTTACCAACAAGATAGAGTAGCTAATAGTACACTCACATCATATAATCTTAAAAAGCAAACCTTCATCTCTAACTATCTACATACTGAATATTAAATTATATCAGAAGTTAAGTTATTATGTCTACATTGAACGTTATTTACATGAGTATTTAAATATATTAGATCTAATTAAACATGAATTTACTCCTATCTTTAGCCTTTTCAACTACAAACTCAACCCAATAAACTAAATTAAATCTTTACAGAATTGATTCTGCTCCCATCACCTCTACTAGTAAGCTTTACACATAACTATTCCTACATTCTGCATTGCTTTATTAACTCATTTTATATGGTATTCATGTTCAAAGTTCAAATTTATTATTGAAGTACAAAGTTCATATGTATGTCATATACAACCGTGAGATCCATCTTCTTGTAGGCGCTCATAACTCAAAGTACAATAGAATTCACAAAAAAAACACACACAACAAAACCACCACATTTCCAATTTGCAAAAGAGGACAAATCGCATCAATGATAAAACTATGTTTCTAATCATCAAATATAATCTCACGTGTAAACCAAAGCAAGTTCAGAGAATTAATTCACCACAGCAGTAGTAGTGAAATATTATTGTAGTATGTTCTGAAATACCTTAAACTTAGTCATAAGATTTTTAAAATATTAAAAAAACATTACATGTGGGCCATTTCCTCTCTTTTTCCTTGATTTTATCATTTTGTCTTAATTTTTAGTTTTGGTTTCCCGTGGACTGTGAATCTTTTCTTTGCTGTTCCTTTGGAACAGCAAAAAGTTGAGGGGAGGACGCGGTAGCATAGCAGCTAGTGCAATACTTCACAGCACCACCTGTGAGATTGGGGTTCAATTGTGTCTGTAAAGAGCTTATATGTTCTTCCTATGACCGCTTCAGTTTCCTCCCACATTCCATAGACATAGGGTTAGGGTTAGTGAGTTGTGGGTGTGCTCTGTTGGTACTGTAAGCCTGGCAACACTTGTAGGTTACCCAGCACAATCCTTACTGCTTTGATTAGATGCAAATGATGCAGTTCAATGTACATCTTGATGAAAATGTGACAAATAAAGCTAATCTTTCTTTCTTTCTGAAGTTAGAAAAGGGCCATCTCTGGCCTCTCTTTTCTGGATGTTTCCAGTGCACATCCGGTGTCCTGATGCAGGGCCTCAACTCTGAACATGAAATACCCCTTTGCCTCGAGAAATGTTGCCTGATCTGTTGATTTCTTCCACCTTCCAGCAACTACAGGCCTCTTTCAACTTACACTAACTACACTCTAGTCAGTAAGTTGGATGAGAACACATTTTGCTGAGCTTCTTGCTGAGCTTGTTAGTGGAATCTTACAAAGCGATAGTTATTGTCTTGAAACTCCAGTGCAATGGCAGTCTTGTGCCATCCAAACAAATCACAGTCACTGCTTTTAGACAGCTTGTGAATATGCTTGAAGCTCAAAAAATGCCAAATTACCATTCAAATGATATTCTGAATTTGGGCTTCTCAAAATAGATTACATTTTGTTTCAGGATTTCTCACTTTGAACTTGATTTTTGATTCAATTGTTACTATATCTCACATCCTTGCCATGTCACATTCTGGTGGCCTCCAGATCCTCTTTTTGTCTGCCCACGCATTTTACTACCATCCTAACACAATGTTTATTTCTATTCATTAGTTGAGGTACAACGTGGAACAGTGCCTTTTGGCACTTCGAGCTGCACTGCCCAGCAATCCCCCAAATTTATTCTTAGCCTAATTACGAGACAATTTTCAGGACCAATCAACTTGCTAGCTGGTACATCTTGGACTGGGTGAGGAAACTGGAGCACATGGAGAAAACCCACTCGGTCACGGGGAGAACGTACAAACTCCTTACAGACAGCGGCCGGAATTGAACCTGCGCCCCTGGTACTGAAAAGCGTTGTGCTAACCACTACGCTACTGTGCAGCTCTGCAAAGAAGCAAAGGTGTAATGCATCCTGGGTGAAAGTATCATAAATTTATTACTGGTATAGTGTTGCAAATTTCTTATTAGCAGTCACCAAAACAGTGAAAAGACATAGAATCTCAGAAAAAAATGACAGGAAACTGGCAAGGCTGCCTCTCATCAAAGCGGCTTTGTTTTGCCTAGTACTACACCTCATTACAACAATCAGGGAGGAGTTACAGGAGCCTAGAGACATACACTCAACATTTTAGGAACAGCTTCTTCTTCTCTGGCTTCAGATTTCTGAACTGTTCCCAAACATATGAACACAGCCACAATATTTTGCTCTCTTTTTGCACTATTTATTTTTAATTTTTTATACTTTTGTATATTTCTATCAGATGGAATAATGCATATTATTCTATCAACATGAAAATAATATGTGATCTCCACCAGAAAATAATGCTGATGCATGTGTGTTTCTTACAATTATCAACAACTTTTTTCCTTGTGGGGCTGTCAGTCATATTGTTTCTGTGGAGAAATAGTCAAATTGTGTGACTGGTTTCTGCAAGATATGGAGTATACAATGCACCCATGGATGACAAGCACACTGCCCTGCACTGGAGAACAGATATAATGGGGTGACTGATGAATTAACGTCTTCAATGCTCAAACTTTTTCGACACTAATCTATCAGTTTAACTCACTTGTCAGAGGCCCATCAAAATACACCCAATCATTCCAATAGACTGCTGAATACAACATAGTCCATGTGACAAAATATTGCTTTGTATATAATGAACTTTGATCAGAAATAACCATAAGTTTGGCGGTAATAAAAGGATGGGAAAATATTTGCTTGCACTTGAGTTGTATTATCCAGGGTTTCACTATTCAGTTTTTATTAGTAGGGTGATGGAACTAACTCTCTAGAAAACTGAACTACAACAGAGACTGCAGATGCTGGAAGCCTAGAGCAGCACACGCAAGATGCTGGAGGAACTCAACTGGTCAGGCAGCATGACTGGTTGGGAATGGGCAGTCGACGTTTTGGGTTGAGACACTTCATTAGCAATGGAATGAAAGAGGAGAGATAGTCAGTATAAAATGTTGTGGGAAAGGGCTGGTGGGTGATAAGTGGGGGATCCAAGTGAAAGGAGGTTGATAGGCAGGGGAAAGAAGGTACGAGTGGGAAAGATATAAGAAGCTGGGAGGTGGCAGTGACAGAGGGTGGAACTTGAATTGAAAAGTGAATACTGTATTTAATTTGCTCCACTTTTAGAGAAATTATATTTTAGTCTTATACAAGGAAAACATGAAAAATATAATGAAAGTATGGAATGTGTAGTCTAGCATAAAGCAGGCATAGACAGATGTGTATTCATTGTACAAGAGAGGGTTTCTTTTCTTTCCTCCTGTCAATGAAACACTTTACCATTCCATTGAAGGAATACATTCCACTTCAGTGGACTTTCTGTCTTCAGCTCCTTTGCATCCTTTACACTTGCTAAAACCTTCTCTTTCTTTATTTATCACAACTCAAAAAGATGTCTCTCCTTCATTGACATCCTAATCTGGTTAACTCAATCCAATAGATATTGTGTTAATCCATTTTCTTCTGTCAGATTCTTCTTCCCTCAACACTGTCTCTGTTTCTCCCAGAGTAACATAACTCTGGGGGTTGATGTGCATTTCCTGATGTGTCTACCATCTGTTATTTTACTTATCAGTTTTCCTTTGCATGCACCAACAGATGAAGATCGGGGAGCTTGGTGAAAACTGACATCAACACGGTGCCATGTATAGAGATGAATGTGCAAAGAACGGGAGTTGCTGATGGAGACTGATCCTCCCATGCCTGTTCCCCATATTGATTCTGCTGTTGCGGCTCCACCGCAGGCTAATGAGGGTCAAGGAACCAAAAGAAGAGTCCTGGATCGATGCCCAGTATCAATGCCTGAAGGTCGATGAGAAGTCCAGAAGTCGAAGTCTGATAGGCTGAGCGCCAAGTCTCTGAATCTCTGTGAGTCGAAGGCCCAATGTCTGTGAATCAAATAATCTGCTGGAGGCTGCAGGCAGCCTGTCCTGGGGTTAGAGGATTGTGTATGTGTGTCTTTTGGTGGGTGGATGGGAGAGGGGAATGGGGCTTGCTTGCAGTTGTTTTGTTGCTCAGTATGCTCTACCTTGTTGTGTTCTGAGTTGTCCTGTCAAGCATGGTAGGCATGCTGTGTTGGTGCCGGAGTGTGTGGTGACACTTGTAGGCTGCCCACAGCAGATCCTTGGGTGTGCTGGTCATTAATGCAAGAGATGAAGTTCACTGTATGTTTTGATGTGCACGTGATAAATAAGTCTGAATCTGTATCTGAACCAGATACCATTTTAAACAGTGGTGGAACCTTTCTGATAGATTCACTCCTCCTTGAGTAAGAGTGGGCCAGAGTACTGATAAAATCTAGAACATGTGTCAATCTCAGTGATCAGCACAATGGGAGAAGATATTTAGTGGAGGTAGAATTGGGGGAGTTCATGGAAGGAAATTTTCAGAAACGGTACCCTATCTGTAGCTCCTCCCCCTTTCAAAATCTTGCCAATCTCAGCACTATCCTCAAGACCATAAGACATAAGAGCAGCATCAGTCCATTTAGCCCATCAAGTCTGCTATCTCATTCCATTATGGTTGATCCCGGATCCCACTCAACCCCATCCACCTGCCATCTCGCTGTATCCTTTGATGCCCTGACCAATCAGGAAACTACCAATTTCAGCCTTAAATATACCCATGGACTTGGCCTCCACTGCAGTCTGTGGCAGAGTATTCCACAGATTCACTAAAAGTCGGGGTTGGGGAAGTGTTGGAGTCTATGATTAAGGATGAGCTTTCAGGGTACTGACAGCCAACCAGAAAAGGTTCCCTTTATTCCCACTCAGTGCTTCCTACCTGTCAGCCATTTTTCTATCCATGTCAGTATCTTTCCTGTAACGCTATAGGAGTTTATCTTGTTAAACAGCCTCATGTGTGGCACCTTATCAAGTGCCTTCTGAAAATCCAAGTAAGTGAAATGCACTGCCTCTCCTTTGTCCACACTGCTTGTTACTTCCTCGAAGAACACTAACAGATTTGCAGGGATGATTTCCCTTCACAGAAACCATGCTGGCTGGCCTTGGCTTATTTGATTAGTCTTCAAGTACCCTGAAAGCTCATCCTTAATCATAGACTCCAACACTTCCCCAACCCCAACTTTCCCCACTGAAGCTAGGCTAACTGGCTGGAAATTTCCATTCTTTTGCCTTCCTCCCTTCTTTAAGAGTGGAGTGACATTTGCAATCTTCCAATCCTCCAGGACCATGCCATAATCAAGTGATTCTTGAAAGATCATGACCTGCTAGTGTTTTCCACAGCGAAGACTGATGCAAAGTACCCATCAAGTTCATCTGCCGTTTCTTTGTCCCCCATTACTACCTCACTAGCATCATTTTCCAGTGGTCCAATATCAACTCTCACCTCCCTTTTACTCTTTAATATAACTGAAAAAAACTTTTCATATCCTGCTTTATATTATTGGCTAGTTTGCCCTTGTATTTAATCTTTTCCCTTCTTATAGTTTTTTTATAGACGTTTGTTGGATTTTAAAAGCTTTCTAATCCCCCAACTTCCCACTCATTTTTGCTACATTATATGCCCTTTCCCGAGCTTTTATGCAGTCCTTAACTTTTCTTGTCAGCCATGATTGCTTACCCCTGTCATTTGAGAACAATTTCTTCTATGGGACATATCTATCCTGTGTCTTGGGTACTATTCCCAGAAACTTCAGCCTCCTCTGTTCTACAGTCATCCCCGCTAGTATCCTCCTCCAATCCACCTGGGCAAGCTCCTCTCTCATGCTTCTGTAATTCCCAATATTCCATTGCAATAGTGATACATGTGACTTGTGCTCCTCCCTCTCAAATTCCAATATTAATTCAATCATATTATGATCACTGTCTCCTAAGGGTTCCTTTACTTTAAGCACCCTAATAAGATCTGGATTATTACACAACATCCAATCTAAGATAGCCTTTCCCTGAGTAAGCTCAAGCACAAGCTGCTCTAAAAAAGTATTTCATAGGCATTCAACAAATTCCCTCTCTGTGATCCAACATCAACCTGATATTCCCAATCCTTTGCATAGTGAAGTTCCCCATTACAATTGCGACATTACCCTTATTACATGCCTTTTCCATCTTCCTTTGCAATCTCAACCTCACTTCTTGGCTACTATTTGGAGGCCTAACGATGATTCCCATAATGTTTTTATTTAACCCTTACAGTTTATTAACTCCACCCACAAAGATTCAACATTCTCTGACCCTACATCACCTCTTTCTAAAGATGTAATTCCATCTCTTACCAACAGAGCCCCACCGCTGACTATGGCTTCCAGTCTGTCCTTTTGATTCAAAGTATATCCTTTGATGTTAAGCTCCAAACTATGGCCTTCTTTCATTCACAACTCAGTGAAGCCCACAATTTCATACTGACCAATCTGTAATTGTGCCATGATTTCATACACCTTATTTCGAATACTACGCACATTTAAATACAACACCTTCAGTCCTGCATTCTTTGACCTCTTGAATTTTGCTTCTGTGGCACAAATTAATTCTTTGCTCTGTCTGCATTTGTAACCAATCATTGGCTTTTCCCTCCTTGCATTCATGTTACATCCATTATCTACTTGTAAACCTGCTGACTCATCCTCAGCTCTATCATCTTGGTTCCCATCCCCCTTTCATATTAGTTTAAACCACGCCCAAAAGCTCTAATAAACCTGCCTGCAAGAATATTCTTCACCCTCAGATTCAGGTCCAACCCGTCTCTTTTGTACAAGTCACACCTGCCCCAGAATAGGTCCCAATTATCCAGAAATCTGTATCCCTCCCCCCGCCACCTCATTCTATTCCTATTCTCACTGTTGCGTGGCACAGGCAGCAATCTTGAGATTACTACATTTGAGGTCCTGCTTCTCAGCTTCCTTCCTAACTACCTGTAATCTGTTTTCAGGACCTCCTTCCTTTTTCTACTTAAGTCATTGGTACCATGACTTCTGGCTGCTCACCCTCTCTTTTCAGGATATTGTGGATGCATTCAGAAACATCGTGGACCCTGGTACCTGGGAGGCAAACTGCCATCTGTGTTTCTTTTTCGCATCCACAGAATCGCTGGTCTGTCCCCCGCACTATAGAATCCCCTATGACTGCAACCATCCTCCTCAGTGCCCGACCCTTCTGATCCACAGGGCCAGACTTACTGCCAGAGGCATGGCCGCTGTTGCTTCCCCCAGGTGAGTTTCCTCCCCACACTTAATAGTACTCAAAATGGAATATTTATTGCTCAGCGGGACAGCCACAGGGATGCTCTCTGCTATCTGACGTTCTCATTTCCCTCTCCTGAGAGTCACCCCTGATCTGTCTCCTGTAGCTTTGGGGTGACTACCTTCCTGCAGCTCCTGTCAATCACCTCCTCACTTTCCCTAACAAGCCGAAGGTCATCAAGCTGCAGATCCAGTTCCCTAACACGGTCTTTAAAGTGCTGCATCTTGATGCACCTGGGTAGATGTAGCCATCAGGGAGGCTAGTAGTCTTCCCAAAATAGCATATCTGACACCCAGAGCAGAACACTGGTGCTGCAGACATACTCACTTTTCTCTCAAGCGTGAAATAAGAAAAAAAAGAAAGGAGAAGTAAGGAATGAACTTATCTACTTACTTTGCCTGCGTCTGTTCTCGCCGAAGCCCTGTTGGGCCAAAAACTTACCACTCTGACTCAGACCACTCCAACGACGACTGCTCCCATGATGACCGCTCTGCCAGTTGGTACCCCTCTTTTATGGAGACTGGGTTTTTAAAGGTCTTCACTTGATGTATACGGGAACGCTTCTGCTGTGTCTGGGCAGCACTACAATCCTTGATGCAAGACATACTGTAGTTCTATGCACTAAAACCCCTTTTATTAGCAAAATATTATGTTAGGGGCTCAATAGGCAAACCTCAATATGTAATAAAATTAAGATGACAGTTTATGTACATTTTTCACAATAACCTGGGAATGTCTGTATTGTTGCTTTGGGCACCAGTAGCCAGTTAAAGAGCATTGCACATGATAAAGTTTGTTAGTCACATCTGCCAGAAGGCATGATTGCCACTGAGAAGAGTACTCTATTTTTGTTTTGACAGTAGCAATGATGGTGTTCTCTTCAAAGCCAGTTTGGAATATGCACAGTAGTGATATGAAACTGATGTCGTTCCATGCTTCAGGTTAGGGCTTTATGACTGTAATGGACAGCTTGTATTCAGGTCCCAGCCCACTTTGTTTTTGACTTATGACTTAACATGATTGTGTAGACCCTAAATGTTTGGGGCTCACACTAGCAACCCTAGGTCTTTTAGCTGTAGGAAGATTTGTGCTGTGAATATGTATTCACTCAAAACTGTTGAGATTATGACTGTACAGAATAAAAGAAATGGTCAAGTAGATCATTGCTCCTAGCAGACTGGTGAGCTGCAAGTATACCCTGCAATTTTAAGGGAAATATGATGGAGTCACAGTCCCGACCATTAATTCCCCATTTTCTCTAATTTCCCTTTTGATGATGACACACCTGGTTTTCATCAAGATCTGCAGCATAAGAAGCCTGGCTTTGCACCCACTAGGTGCCAGATCGTTGGTTTTGCCAGTGTGGTAATTCACGCTTCCCAGCTGCTTAGGATTGTGTGTCCTAAGTTTTGCTTCAGTACTCAGATTTATCTGTGAAACTCAGGCGACGTCCACACTAGACCGGATAATTTTGAAAACGCCGGTTTCGTGTAAAAACGATAGATGTCCACACCAGGGGTTTTTCAAAATGCCTCCATCCACATTAGAACGGATACTTGGGGGAATTTCCTCCTACTGGGCATGCGCAGGACACACAGAAAACAAGTGAAGAGGAAGCTGTATACTTGGTGAGTGTTTGTCCAGTTAGACTTGAAAAACTCAAAAGGAAATTGCCAAACAAAAGACTTAGTGCGTGTTTGTCCAGAAACATTTCCTACAGTCATAGTCTCTTCATCGATGAAAGGAATGACAGCTACAACTAAATGCAATAAGGCTTGTTACTGGGCAAAAGTGAAATTTGCTGTTACCTCATTTGTTTGCCTTTACTTTTGCCATGTCTTTGTGTATTATTTTGCTGTATTTAACATGTGCAATAAAACGAGTTACTGGGAAAAGTGACAATTGCATCTATTGAATGTTTGCACAAGCAATACATTAATAATGTTACACAAGCGTGGCAGTGGACGAACCCAAGTGCAGAACACAGGCGTGGGGACAGAGACGGGCTTGGAATCAGTTTCCAGGAGAGTCTTTACCGGAAGTCTTAGGTTTGGAGAGAATCCAGGAGCAATGCTAGACTTAGAACTAACAGTCCTAAGAACAACGAAACGAGGTTACTCACACCGGAGTCAACCAACGAACTGGCAGCTCCTTGTTTGGATCACAGGGTCTTTATCCTATATTTTCTGATGCAAAGCATGTATGTGTAGTTAGTGGAACTTGGGAATGATTGGAAATTAAGCGAGGGGATTGAGGCCAAATTCCTAAGGTACATAGTAAGGTGGGGGTTTGCCAGAAGGGACCATGACAAATAAAGCACTTTGTTAAATGTATAAAACATGTCTGCATCCGTGTTATCTTGTATTTCCATACAATGTTACGTTAGGCTGTTACACATCTATTGTCAGATGGTGTTGTTGTGGTGTTGGAGGTTGCGTTCAAGAAAACAATGAAATGCCGTGCTGCTGCCACCATTTGTTCCGGCATGTCATGGCAGCGTTTTTAAAATTAGCCGGTTACCCCGTACACACTACAATGGCCAACCGGCGTTTTCAGATTTAAACACTCTGGAGAGTGTTTTAGAAAAGCTCCGTTTTCGGGGGAGGAAAACACTGTTTCAGTGTGGATGGACGGTCAAAGTGAAGAGAAAAAGCTTCGGTTATGGATTTATCCAGTCTAGTGTGGATGTAGCCTAAGTCTGTCCGTGTCAAGATCAGTTTTCTAAGTTCTACTCCAGTTCTGAGGTTTACTTGTGAAACCCAGTCTCTCCGTGTCACGATAAATTCTGCCTGTCTCCTGCCTTCCTGCTCTCCCTCTTGTTTGCCGTTCAACGCTCACGCCCGCATCTGCATCCTAACTAAATCTCCGTGCCTGTGTCCTGTGCTTGGGTTCGCCTCATTCATTGCAACAGATGGTGTTTTTTTTTGTAGGAATTCATCTACTAGTTGTTTACTTTTCACAGGCACAACATAATCATCATCTGAATCAGTAATGCATTAAACTGCTTTTGTCATTATGACAAACTAGTGCTTAACATACCCTCCCCCGCCATCTTCCTATTCTGGCTTCTTCCCTCTTCCTTTCAAGTCGAGGTGAAGGGTCTTGGACGGAAATGTTGCCTGTGTAGTCCCCTCCATATATGCTGCCTGACTTGCTCAGTCCCTCTGTCAGTTTGTGTGTGTTGCTCAAGATTTCCGGAACCTGCAGAATCTATTATGCTTATGTTCAACATTTCTCCCTACCATTTGTAACAAATCTGTTTTATTATTAAATATTACAGCTTAGGATTTCTCTCCAGACTCTGGAGATGAATCTGTGCAACTGTGATCGAAGGGCAAATTAAATAAAACACCACCAAACGTTGATTCATTTGGTCTCTATGTATCTCTCAGCCAGATAGGCAGCAGAATAAAATATTCCACAATTAGTTTTTTTTTAAACTTTTAAATAACATGCATTTTTTCTTCATTTTTTATGGTGTTTGATCTAATTAATACTATCACCAGCTACAGCCCACAGTGAACCACTTCAAACGTTGTCAACCTTTCGCATTAATGAGCACCAGTAAAGTCTCACATTCTCCCTCTTCTTTTCATAAAAAGTCACATGTATTAAGTTAATATATTAAAACTTACAATGACATGCTGAAATGATTTAAACATTAGACAACTACGGTATACAAAGTGTTACCACAGATGTTTTCAGGTCTTTGATTTTTAATTGCAAATCATTTTCTTTAACTCGATCCTCAAATGCATCACTTCAGATCCAGTGGAGATGGATTTTTTTTCCCTTTCCTGAAGACCAGAAAGGTCACTTATAGCTCATGATACACTGAAAGCTGTAATCCAACTCAAATGTAAATCATAAATTCTTGAAAGCAAATTACAAATAAAGATAATGGGGCATTGCACTACAACTAAAGCATCAGCCAATCCATTTCAGGCAGTTCCTTTTCAGACAAAATTGCAGCAATTCTGTTATCATCAGTAATAGGGCAGCTTGATTACAAGGTTATAGTAAACAATCCTTGTACATGACATCACTGAATAGAAGGGTGCAAACAAGCCACATACACTGTAGTCAAACAGAAACACAAAGCAAGATATTGGGTCTTACCTTTTATTTTAACGATTGGTCCATGCTCATTTATTTTTCTTGTTGTAGATACATTCTAATCACCACCAGCGCTGGTAAAGCCTTAAATTGCCTTTGTCATTATGAGCAAATGGTTCATTGTACATGATTACAAGTTTGACATGTTAATGATAACTGCAACAGAGATTGCAACTGAAAAATGTCAGCATAGAACACATTCATACATTGCACTGTGAAAACAGACATTTCCCCAAGAATGTTCTTTATTTTCTCTCTCATTTTAACTCCTTCACAATGAAAGATGTGTGTGATTAGAATAAAGTCTAAATTTTCTGTGTCCTCTTTGTGGTCATTGCTCATATTGGGTAAAATGAGCAATTTTACCCTTTATTTCTATTCTGAAATAAAGGATCGCTTTTCTGCTATGGAACAAAACTTGGACATTCGTTATGACCCTTGCAGTTAGCACCTCAGTTTACTAGGAAAGGGAGTAGCGATAGAACTGAGTGCAAAATAAAATAAGAGAATGCTGCGTGTACTCTGCAGGTCGCACTGATTGTGCACAGGAAAACACTGTTAATGTTACTGATTTGTGATCTTTCATCAGGACTGCTGGGGTGGTCTTTAGTAAGCAGAGCAGAGCACTCTAAGGTGTGGTCTATATTATTTCGGCAGTTTGTCACATGAAATTATTTAGAGAGAAGAAGAGGATAGGTGTAGGGTTCTAGACAGATCTACACATCTGAAACTGTGGGGATGGGTCTAACATGTGTGGTAAATCTACATGGCAGACCCATGTGCTGAAGGTAGAGGAAGATGAATATCATGTTAACCTCAATATTCACTGAAGTGAGAGGATAGACCTAGGTCTCTGCTGAGGGTTGATTACTCAGGACTGTTTCAAAGAAGATTCAAAGATAGAGTGAAAATCATGGCAGGAGGTAAATGTGGGAGGATAAGATGCAGAGTGAGCAAAATGAAAGGAAGGAGAATAGCAGAGGAATGTTTGAAATCATGATCCTTGGCACCTGCAAAGAGCCAAGAAAATATTTGTAAGTTGTTATTTAAATACTACTGTTATCTGTTACTGCAAAGGACAAGCTAGGAGCTTAGGGAAAGAATAAGTCGGTATTGCTGAAGTGGGAGAGACGTCTTTATTGAATCACTGCCTGAGAGAGCAGAGTTGGTAGGTTCCGCTGCATGGTGGAAGTGTGGATCGTAGAATCTGCCTTGAAGTGAGATTCAAGAAGTCCTGAATTTCTTGAAGGTTCCTGGGATCATGGGCAGAGGAGATACGTGAAAAACATAGAACACAGAACAGTACAGCACAATATAGATTCTTTGGACATCTATTGTGTGCTGACCTATACAAACCTACTCTATGATCAATCTCACCCTTCCCTTCTTCACACCCATAAGCCTCTATTTTACTTTCATCTGTATGCACATCTAAGGGCCTCTTAAATGTTCCTATTGTATCAGCCTCCGCCACCACCACCAACAGTGTGTTCCAGGCACCTACCACACTTTGTAGAAACACAGCTACCTCTGACATCTCTTCTAAACTTTCCTCAACTTGCCTTCATTGGATGTCCTCTGACATTGGCCATTGCCGTCTACTCTGACTATGTCTCTCAAAATCTTATGGACCCCTAACAAGTCACCTCTCATGCTCAAAGAGAAAAGTCCTCACTCACTCGACCTTTCCTCTCAATGCTGGAAAGAGATGCAACAGTGGAAGGTGAACAGCTGAGATAAAAAATAAGAAGCAAAGCAAAAATTGATAAAGGTGAGCAAGGTTACCAATGGAAACCTTTGAGAGAGAGAGAGATAATATTTCTGCAAGAGGAGTAACAGTAATTCAAAAGCAAAAGCTGATGCAGGAGACTTGAAATTAAACAAAACAAGCTGAAAGTACTGAGAATGACAGTCAGCGTCTGTTGTTAGAGAGACATAATTAATACTGCGAGTCAATGACTTCTCTTCAGAATTGACTGACCTGCTGGGAATTACCTGCCATTCCTGTTTGATTTTCCAGTTCTAACTTGGTTGGTGACAACAGTCAGACTACAAACAAATTAATCCTGGCAGCATTAAAGTGCTCCCAGATGTCTTACTGAACCAAGCAAAAGCATGCTCAAGAGCATATGAAGAGCCAAAGGGATTCTTAATATAAAACAGTCATCAGTAAATACTACAAAGTATTCAGAAGAAAATTCTTTACTCAGAGACAGATTAGAATGTTGAAACATAAGAGTGGTTGGAAATAACACATCCATCTCTGGGAATGCTGAATATGCATGCGACAGAGAAAGGGATAAAGGCTAAGGACAGTATTAGATGAAGTAGAGCTAAAGGAGGCTTGAGTGAAAAATACACTGGCTGTATTTAGTCAGAGAGTTGTGGATCCTATGTAGTTTTAGCAGATCAGAAAAATGCCTAAAAGTGACTGAAAAACAATCCTTTTGATGCAGCTGTGCCCTTTAAATGAAGTTCCATTTGACTTCCCCTTTCTTAGTAACCCGGAATTATCAACAGCATTTGTTCTGGATATTCTGCACACCCAGAGATCGGGAAAGTATATATTGAACATCCCTTTCCTAGCTGGCAGATTTAAAATGAAGCTCCTTCATCAAGTTTCCCAGAGACACAAATAGGAGGTCCCATGCAGAGCAAAACTGGCCTGATAATGTCATGTGGCAGATTGATTGAACAGTTGCATCACATGTATTCCTTTTGCATAAGCTCTGTCTCCAGAAAGTGTAGCTTTCATGCATGGAATTGAACTAGCCGCTTTAGACTTCCGTGCCACTTTTAAAATCCAGTCACAATATGGGGAGATTTCTAGGAAGACCAACATATGTTGTTCATTTCCAGTTACCTTGAAGAAGGTGTTGCCCATTGGTAATCAGAAAACTGCAGATATTGGAAATCTAAAACAAAAACAGAGAATGCTAGGAAACTCTCATCCAGTCAGAAAGCAACGGTGGAAAGAGAGACAGCGAATCTTTCATTTCTGAGACTTCCTTTTCATGTATTCATTCATTTGCCCATTTATTTATCTGTCCACCCATTTATTTAGTAATGAAACTTATTTCACACCAAGATGGAGTCAAACGGAGTCATTGTCGACAGTAGGTGGCTGTGCTCATGTTAATGACAAGAGGGGTGCTGTTGTCGTTTAGCGGACTCACCTCTACCTTGCTGAGGTCAGGCGGCAGCACTCAGACACCTTCTGTTATGTACCCCATGAAGAGGACCACACTCAGGACCATCAAGCCATTTTCTCCCACACCTTCACAGATCCTATTAACCCTGGAAATCCCTATCTTCCATTACCCTGCATTGCTCATTTCTACCTCCTACCCAAGATCCACAAACCTGATTGTCAGATAGGCCCATTGTTCCTGCCTCCTCCTGCCCCACTGAACCTGCGTCCACATACCTCGATTCCATTTTATCCCCCTACCCTCCTACATCTGTGACACTTCATATGTTCTTGGTCTCTTCAACAACTTTCAGTTCTCTGGCACTGATCACCTAATTTACACCATGGATGTCCAGTCTCTATACATTTCTATCCCCCATGAAGAAGGCTTTAAACTTCTCTGCTTTTTTTCTACACAACATGTCCAACCAGTTCCCCTCTACCATCACCCTTGTCCACCTGGTGGAACTGGTCCTCGCTCTCAACAATTTCTCTTTCAGCTCCTCCCACTTCATCCAAACCCAAGGTGTAGCCATGGGTATCTGCATGAGCCCCAGTTTTGTTTGTCTTTTTGTTGGCTATGTGGAACAGTCCCTGTTCCAAGCCTTCACAGATAGTGCTCCCCAACTCTTCCTCCACTACATGACAATTACATTGGTGCTGCTTCATGCACCCGTGTTGAGCTCACCAATTTAATCAACTTTGTCTCCAACTTCCACACTACCCTCATATTTGCTTGGTCCACTTCTGATACCCTTCTCCCTTTCTCAATCTCTCTGTATCTCTGGAGTCAGACCATCTTTCTATAAGCCTACTGACTCTGTCAGCTATTTTGACTATACTTCTTTCCACTGTGTCACATGTAAAAATGCCATTACTTTACTCAGTATCCGCATATCCACTGGTTTCCAGGATGAGGCTTTCCATCCTAGAACATCAGGGATGTCCTCCTTCAAAGAACAAGAATTCCTTTTCTCTGCCATTGATGCTCCCTTATCCACAACTCCTCCATTTCCCAGACATCTCTCTTTGCAAAAATCTTTTCGCTGTCTTAATATGGATACAGTTCCTCTTGTCCTTTCCTGCCACCCCATGAGCCTCCGCATCCATCAAATAAATCTCTACAACTTTTGCCATCTTCAATGGGATCCTTCCACCAAACACATCTCTACAACTTCTGCCATCTTCAACAGGATCCTTCCACCAAACACATCTTTACCTCCCCTCGACACTTTGCTTTCCACTGGGATTGCTCTCTCCATGATTTCCTTGTCTATTCATCCCTCCCCACTGATATCCTTCCTGATATTTAGCCCTGCAACTGGAAGAAATGCTACACCTGCCCACTCACTTCCTCCCTCACCCCAAACAGTCCTTCCAGGTGAGGCATTACTTCACCCTTGAGTCTGTTGGGGTAATCTACTGTATCCAGTGCTTCTTGTGTGGCCTCCTCTACATCGGTGAGAGCCAGCAGAGACTGGGTGGCTGCTTTGTTAAACACCTTCATCTATCCTCAACAAACAGGATTTCCTGATGGTTAAACATTTTAAATCCAATCCCCATTCCCATTCCAACATGTTGGTCCATGTCCTCCTCTACTGCCGCAATGAGGTCACTGTTAGGTTGGTGGAGCATTACCTCATATTCTCTTTGGGCAGCCTCCAACTTGACGTCATGAACATAAATTTTTCTAATATACAGCAATTTCTCCCCCTTTACCTTCTCTCTTCCCCATTCTGGCTCCCCTGTTATCTCTTTCCTTCTGCCTATCATCTCCCTCTGGTGTTCCTCCTCCTTCCCTTATTCTTCTTCTTCTTCAGCCTTTTACCTTTTCAATCTAATACCTCTCAGCTTCTCATTTCATACCATGCAGCTACCTACCCCCTCACCTGGCTTTGCCTATCAGCTTCTAGCTGGTAATCCCTCCGACTCTCAGCATGGCATCATTAGCTTTATCGACTATTTTTGTCCCTGTCTGCCTTTGCTCTTCATCCTCTTTTCAACAGTCACTGAATTTGATCTTCCAAAGCCTTGCATTTTTCCTACTCTACTCCATTCCATCTCTCACCCCCACCACAATGATGGAATATGAACTATTGTTTTAGATTTAAAAACATGATTAAGGCTTTCCAGACATATTTTAATTAATTATTCTGGTCCTTATTCTTTATTTTTTTTTAAATAGTCTTTCCAAATTCTGAAGGTTGGCCTCGATATTTCAGCTTTACAGAGTTGCATCTTAATTCATTGGGAGAGCAATTAGATCTTACTGAGAATGGGAAGAGTATCCTAACATCGGAGAGAATCTCTACAGCTGCAGTGGTCTGTTGAGCTCAAATAATTCTGAGCAGAAAAAGATACAAGAAATCCTTTATGCTCCAAGTTGTCTGAAATCAAAGACATTACCGTTGATCAGTTTGCTTGCTCCAAGATGCTTTCATGTAGCCTTTAATGTGCAAGATATTTTTTCATCTCTCAGTCTTGACATAAAAATACTTTATTTTTTAACACTTTTCATAAAACCGTTAAATTATGTTTACAGAATTGGTCTCGCATTTTGCACACAATATGGATGGCTAAAGTTTTAAAATGTGAATTCTGTTCAAGTGTGGTCTCAGTTTATTCTGTGTAATAACATTAGTCTCCAAAGTTTGCATGCACAGTTTTTTTTTATCAATTCTTTGTGTGCTCGTATTATCAGGGGGCTCTACAAAGCTTGAAAGAGTGAAAAGTATACTCCTACATGGTTATAAAAAAAACAGTCTAAAGAACCTCACCAGATTTAACAAAAATGATTTCACTGTGGCATGTGCTTTCAGAGGAGCAATGATCCACTCTGTTAAAAGATAAAATGAAATACAAAAATATTCCACTGCAGGAAAATTGGAGACCATCTTTTATGAGGGGTGATTGATAAGTTTGTGGTCTAAGGTAGAAGGAGACAATTTTAGAAAACCTTGCACATTTATTTTTCAACATAGTCCCCTCCTACATGTACACACTCAGTCCAGCGGTCATGGAGCATACGGATCCCTTCTTTGTAGAAGTAGTACACAGCAGGGGTGATTGATAAGTTCGTGGCCCAAGGTAGAAGGAGGTATGTTATACAGCTCTAAACAAGTGCAGTTCAACTCTTTGATTGAAAATGCAGAAAGTTTGAAGTTAATAACTCATCTCCTTCTACCTTAGGCCACAAACTTATCAATCGCGCCTGCTGTGGTCCACTTTCTGGAGGTCCAAGATGCCAACTTCTACAAAGAAGAGGTCCTTATGCTCCACGATCGCTGGACTAAGTGTGTAAATGTAGGAAAAATATATGTGTTAGGTTTTCTAAAATTGACTCCTTCTACCTTAGGCCACGAACTTATCAATCACCCCTTGTATAACTAAAAAAGGGCAGAAATAAACACTGATGAAATGCTGCAAACAGTGGTTATCCAAAGGGACCTAAGAGTCCACATTTACAGACCATTAAAATGTCATGTACAGGAACAAAATTAGTCCTGACTAACCAAATGCTAGGATTTACCTGTAGCTTAAAAATGAAGCAGTAGAATTTATACCAAAGCTGCACAAATTCCTTATGAGACCGCACACTGAATATTGGTAGGCAGTTCTGGCCACCAGGGTTTAAAAAGGATACATTGGTATTGATGGGAGTGCTGCATTGTTTGCTAGGACTCAAGTTTAAATTGCAAAGAGTGGCTATACAAACAAGAGAGAGGAATTGTTTCAGTTTATTGCTGAGTCTTGCACCAGGAGTAAGAACAACAGCTTTCCGGACTGATTAGGAAACCATTCTGCCCACAAAGTATGGTAACAGTCTCTTCCACCAAAAGTAACCAATGCTACATAAATCATTTACCTTCAATCTGAGACTGAAAGATTTCTGAATATCAAAGGAACCCGTTGAGACAAAGAGGGAAGTGCTGTTAGATCACAGATATGCCAAGGTCTAGATAGACAGTAGAATAGACCAGAAGGACTATAAACAGCTTGCTCCTACAGTTTTGGGTCGATAATTCTCTTTTCAAATACATGGTGCAGAAAGTAGAAACTCTACCTCACAGCGCCAGGACTGAGTTCAGTATTGACCCTGGGTGAACATTCTGCCTGTAACTGCATGGGTTTCCACAGGGTACTCTGGTTTCTTCTCACATCCCTCAAACATGCTGGTAGGTAGGTTAACTACCGCTTTGAATTGCCCATAGTGTGTAGGGGTGAAAGGCAGATTGATGAGAATGTGGGGTGTTAGATCACAGTTACACTAAGGTCTAGTTAGACAGTCAAACAGAACTGAGGGACTATAAACAGCTAGGATAGTCTAAAATGGAGACTGATAACGAGTGTGGATGCTGAACCAAGAATCGGGTTCCCATCCTCTATATTTCTATAAATCGATGACTTTATTCTCTGTGATTATTTGAAGAATGAGGATGGAATTTTACTGGTCAACCTTCATTATTCAGCCAACACATCAAATGAGATGATGTGATGATTAATTCCAATCAGCTGCCGTGACAACACAAGAAGGACTACACTTCAGAATTACTTTATGTGGACAACTTTGGATCTTTGAAGATTTTAGAAATTGTATTTGTACGAGTCCTGACCCAAAACATTGACCATTTCTTTGCCTCTATTGGTACAGTTTGACACCCACCAATCCACAGAGTTTCTCCAACAGTTTTGTATTTTGCTTTGAATTTTGTATGTGTTTCTTTCCCTGGAAGCTTCACAGCTACTTCTATACAAGCTGCCAGTAATTTGTAAAATGTATCACGGAAAATATTGCCAATGAAGTTATGAAAGGAACAGAAGTAAATTTTTATCATATGACCACCATATAGCCAGAAAACTCATTTCACAGTATGGAAATGTTTCAATATAAGAGAAGCAAATCTGTCACTGATGCTCTTTCTCATACGAAGCTCCATGATAAGGTTTAGCAGGATGAAAGATGCCAATTCTAAATAAGAGACAGATGTGAAACCATTGCTGTCAGGTCAGATCCTGAGTAAATGCACATTATAATTCTATTCACGTTCGCAAGAATGTGTTTTCAAACTAATAAGCAAAGGTCAAAGTTCTTTTTACAGAAATCAGAGCACAGTGTCTCTCAGACAACGTTGTCCAAAATGACAAATCTTGTGCTCGCATCAGGGGAGAAGCTCGCACCTATTTTTGGAACTGATTTCTTGTCAATTTTGTGATTTTATTTAAAGTGCTGTTTAAAGTTTCTAACCAAATCTTTTCAGGACTGACGGCTTTGATTCGAGGTTAGCATCTGTGGTTTGAAGGTTAGAGGAACAAAGCAAAGGAGGAACTCCTTGTAGTGGAGTGGACATAGCTCACAATTGTTTAAAACGTAGTACCAGCCTATTGCCAAGTAGCTGCCCGAATTATGGAAATTACCTGAGTCATCTTTAGTATTTATTACAAATGTTTACTTTTTAATTTTTGTGATTACAACATAGAGTCTCAACAAACATGAAATGGAAGTCTGACCATCCGCAAATTTCAAGTGATAGACAGGAGATGTGGCCAAAAAGCACCACTATAGACAACAGCGTCCTTTGGAGTGAACAATGATTAAAACAGACACAATTCGTTGTGAATGGAACCAGGTCTATAGACAAATAGAATTCTAAAGGCAGAGGATTTATAGAAAAAGAAAAGATAACACTGAAACTAAGACTGTGATTAAGTTGAGTAAGATCAGAATGGGTACAGGAATTGTGACACATAATTAACTCACACCGGTCAGTGCTGACTTTATTGATAACTTTGTTTTGCCATTGCTGTTTGGACTTTTCATTGGCTGCGTGCACCAGCAAGGAACCCCACATCATTATTTGTGCACTACTTAAAGTTCATCCATACAATGAAAACAGGAAGATGTATTTGACTGGATTTCAGCTGTATTGAAAATAACCTGAGAACGAGTTAAGAATGGCCGAAATGGTGCACTGCAGTTGCGGGGTGAGGGGGTGCAGTGTCCAGGTTTTTAGCATGTTGCACTGAATATCTTTGTAGAAATTGTGGAAAGGAGGGGAGATAACCTAGATTCTCATCAAGAAGAGGATGATGAGATGATGAGAAGGAAATTTGAATTGAAAGCTACCAATGTCATTTCCAGCACTTAAGCTCTATAGATCTGGACGCTGTGTAGAAGCAGTTTAGTGACCTTTCGTGTGTTGGCAAAGTCTGTGAGTTCATGTTCAAGTGGCATTGCTAATCAAACGCACCACTTGCTATTTCACCACTCCACCACCCCCCTCCCCATACTCGCCTTCCGGCAAATTCCATCAATCTTTCTCTGTCTAATGTTCATAAGCTTCATCTCACTCTCACAAGTCCAACATAATTATAAGTTTAACACTCTTATCACACAGAATTCACATATTAAGAACTATTCAATCATGACAGACACTTTAGCTAAATGATGCTTATTGATACATCTCTCTTCTCTGTTGCTGCCTCTGTCTCAGTCTCTCCCTCCTTTCCTCTTTCTCCCTGGAGGAAAAAAATGCACCCTACCGGAGGAGATATGAATAAAATGGAAGGGAATAGGAATGCCTGCATGTATGAAGCCCAATGTAGAATTCAGGCACTTATGAAGAGAAAGGCTATTGAGGGTTTGGGCTGAAGCCATTGCTGAATAGTGTCCACATCCTTCTCTCATCCCATTTATCTCTAATCTCTGATAACACACTTTCTTGATGAAAAAGCTAGTAATGATACAATCACACTGTTCCCATTCCCTCTTCTCTGCTCATCACAACTTTCTCTTGCCTTCACTTGACTGACCTGTCCAGGGATTGAATGAAGAAGCAAGAGCACGGAGAACATGAAGATATATTTCATTCAATTTTATTCTGTTAATGATATTGTGAAACATATAATTAGTGAATAGCTTGGAAGTGGGAGACATTGGCATAGGAGCGGTAGGGAAATAGATAAGAAGAGGATTTAGCCAGACATTAGTTCTGCTGAAGAATAACATGGGATGTTCTTGTTATGGAAGCAGGTTGATCAATACCTAGACCAAAATGCTAAACTTACATCTTATATCAGCCTTGACAGGTAAACTCACATCAAATAGTATGAAGAGCACAGTCTCCGCCCAATCTAATAGTTTTCATTAACTAATTACAAAATCCGTGCTTCTATGATTATATTTCTCTTATAATTTTTCAAGTGTTGCGAGTCTCTGGAAAGGCCAGCATTTTATTGTCCTGTCCCAATTACACATGAAAAGGCGGAGGTGATTGTTATTGCAATTCCACAAGTTTAGGGTACTTCTCCATAATTATTGAAAATTTCCATTTACCAAAGGAGAGGTCTAGCTGAATTGGGTCAAGTTGTACATGAGGTTTTTTTTAACACTTGTATAACACTTATGCAAAAGGATGCTGTTTTAAAATCTGGGTGACGTAGCTGAACTTGAGCTTGGCTAGGAGACTGCAGGGAGGTTATTAGAAATATAAAAATAACAATGTGTATACATACTCATCCTTGCTACAAACGACTATGATTTGGAACTATATCACTGCTACATCATAGCTGTGAGTGCTCAAGTGCCTATCCAATAGCATCAAAGGAGGATCATCACCAGAACGACAACACTCAACAGGTTCAGCGCTACCTCCTAAAGGCAATTAGAAATACAAAATGAATGCTGGTTTTGAGAATCATGGTAACATCCTGGAAGTAAAAGGAATGAGAAAAATATATGGAAAATATCCAAGAAAAAGAATTTGTATTACTGTGTTCTTTTAGTTTCAAGCATATGAGCATCTGTTAATTTTAAATAAATGGATTCAAGCCACATTTTCATTTAGTTGTACAATATTATTTTAGGCCGTTTGAGTTTAGAGTGAGACTTCTTTCAGTTTGATAGATTTGATTGAGGGATAACTTCGTAGCTGCTTAAGCAGCAGAGTTTCTTGCAATTGGTTTTCATTCTCAATGACCAGGTCATAATATCAGTCATAGTTCCATGGAAATCAGTTTCATTTTAGCTTACAGCTTCTAGTTTCGAACCAAAAACATGCAGCTTTGCAACAAAAATTTCTGGTTAATCAGGATTTGATTTAATTCCATTATAGATGCTCTAGCAGACCTGCAGCATTGCACAACTTTAGTTGTTTTGTCCACAGCTGATGACTCTGTGTTGTTTCTCAAATTAAGATTAACTCATTTTCTTGCCCTTTGATTGTTTACCTTCTCAGTTTTCCCAAATGTTAAGGGAAACCATGTTGGCCACTGGAATGTGGCTAATGAAATGTACTCAATGGAGTCCATGTATACAGAAAACAGAGTCATTAGCTTAAATCTTAATCCAGTGCAAGAACAATGCTGGACCCAAAATAACCCTTTTGTAAACTGCTAATAATCTCTTTTGCATCTTTCATAATCAGCAGCTGGACACGAAATGCACATGCTTGTTTTTGTTTAACTAGTAATTATTCTGCAGAATAAAAAAGATTAGGAACGAAGCAGACTGATGTTTTTTGTAAATGTTTTTAAATGTTATGTGGTATAATATTCATATAAACACATCTGTTATTGCCAATAAAATTATAAAGTGTGTAAGCTGGTCAAATACCCCTACAGATAGACATCCTCCTCCTGTTCCTCCAATGTTACTCAAAAATTCAATAGCTATTTTAGAAGTGTTTTTAGATGTTCCTCTATTTTTAAAAATCACAAACTGCGTATTAGTTATCCTCTACCAGTTATACTTAGATATTCCGGGCATTACTCATAACAAAGGTTTTTTATGCAATACTGCAATTGGTTGAAATTTATCAGTTTTAAAATTAATTAGGCAATTAGGCAAACAGTGGTTAAAGTTCATTCATAAATCTGGACATATTTTCATTGAAACATAGAAACAGAGAAACATAGAAAATAGGTGCAGGAGTAGGCCATTTGGCCCTTCGAACCTGCATCGCCATTCAGTATGATCATGGCTGATCATCCAACTCAGAACCCTGTACCTGCCTTCTCTCCATACCCCCTGATCCCTTTAGCCACAAGGGCCATGTCTAACTCCCTCTTAAATATAGCCAATGAACTGGCCTCAAATGTTTCCTGTGGCAAAGAATTCCACAGATTCACCACTCCCTGTGTGAAGAAGTTTTTCCTCATCTCGGTCCTAAAAGGCTTCCCCTTTATCCTTAAACTGTGACCCCTCATTTTGGAGTTCCCCAACATCGGGAGCAATCCTCCCGCATCTAGCCTGTCCAATCCCTTTAGAATTTTATACGTTTCAATAAGATCCCTCCTCAATCTTCTAAATTCCAGTGAGTATAAGCCTAGTCGATCCAGTCTTTCATCATATGAAAGTCCTGCCATCCCAGGAATCAATCTGGTGAACCTTCTTTGTACTCTCTCTATGGCAGGAATATTTTTCCTCAGACTAGGGGTCCAAAACTGCACACAATACTCCAGGTGTGGTCTCACCAAGGCCTTGTACAACTGCAGTAGTACCTCCCTGCTCCTGTACTCGAATCCTCTTGCTATGAATGCCAGCATACCATTCACCTTCTTCAACGCCTGCTGTACCTGCATGCCCACTTTCAATGACTGGTGTATAATGACAACCAGGTCTCATTGCATCTCCCCTTTTCCTAATCGGCCACCATCCAGATAATAATCTGTTTTCCTGTTTTTCCCACCAAAGTGGATAACATCACATTTTTCCACATTAAATTGCATCTGCCATGAATTTGCCCACTCACCCAACCTATCCAAGTCACCCTGCATCCTCTTAGCATCCTCCTCACAGCTAACACTGCCGCCCAGCTTCGTGATGCTGCATTTAAACTTGGAGATGCTGCATTTAATTCCCTCGTCTAAGACATTAATATATATTGTAAACAACTGAGCCCACTACTCCACTAGTCACTGCCTGCTATTCTGAAAATGTCCCGTTTATCCGAGGTACTGAAAATTCTGGGCCTACTAAATTAGCAATTTCTCTGAGTGTGAGGTGACTGATGAGGGAAGTGAAAACCGTTATGGTATAGGAATACAATAGAAATTTAGGGTTTCAGAAGTTTGGGTTTGAAGTCCATTCCAGGACAGAGACTGGAATTACACTTACTTTAACCATTGTGGTCCTAAATGTGGAAATTTTCATATTTATTATTTTATTTGAACAGGCAAGAATTGACATTAAAAGCATCAAAAAAGAAGTCTGTGCATCTTTAAAGAACATCATCTATGAATGGATAATTTTCATAATATGTAGTATAGAAACATTTTCATCACTTATATAGGAAACATAGATATTAGCTCAGAGAAAGAATAGAAATCATAGGATCATATAGCATGGAAGCAGTCCACCTGCCCCAACTTTTCCCTACTATCCATACAAATCTCATCACCCAACACCTGATCCATAGCCCTCTGTGCTTAAGCAGTTCAATAGTTCACCTAGACATTTCTTAACTGCTGAAGAAAAGAAATAAAACACCTCAAACCGTCTCTCAGGCCATACATATCAGGTACTTACCACTCTCTGAGTGAAGATGAGCTCCTTATATCCTCTCAGAATATCTTTCCTATTGCTCTAAATCCACACCCTCTAGTTTTATATACCTCTGACTTGGGGAAATGTTTTTTGCAGTTTATCCTGTCTATACTACTCATAACCTTATATACCTCATTCTTGTCCTTAATTAATCTTCCATGCTCCAGTGAGAAAAATCTTCTCCAGTCTCTCACTATAACTGAACTGCTCCATCCCAGACATTAGCCTTGTGAATCTCTCCTATACTCCCTCCAGCATTACCACATTAATGACCTGAAATGTATACTGTACACTGTATTCCAGCTGGGATCTGACCAAGGTTTTATAAAGTTGGAGAATAACCTCCCTGTTTCTATATTCAATGACCCAACAAATGAGGTCCAGTACCAATACACATTCCCAATCACATTATCCACCCGCGGTAGCAGCTTCAACATTGTTTGGATTTATCCCTCAGTTCCTCAATACTACTTAAGACCCTATCATTTATGGCAAATGTCCTGGGCTTTCTGCAGTTAGTATTAAAACTATGAAGAACATTGTAATATATGGATCTTATTTTTAGAGCAATCAATGACCACTCCCCCTAAGCACTACATATTGATCTGTTGTCTGCATATGCACATTGTTCTCTCTCTTTCACTCGCTGCAATGTGAATGCCTCAGTTAAAGCCATCTCCTGTGTGTGTACTATTATGGAGGTGGATATATGCATCTCTGCCATGTTAATAACGCCTGTATAAAATTTCAGCTGCATCTATCCTTCACAAACCAATATTGATTTTCTTTGGTTAGCTCACATTTGCATTTGTTTAGTCATTCTACCCCTAATGACATATAATATCAATTTCTCCATAATTAATATCAAAATGACTGTTACAGTTACAATATTTATCAACTTCTTAAATATTACAGTTACAAGAGCAAGGTTCCAAACCAAGCCTATAATTCCCAATGTTGACCACTTTGCAAAATAATGATAAATGCATCTGTAGTTTACAGATAAAGGTTAGTTTCATTTGTCACATGTACATTGAAACATACAGTGAGATGTATTGTTTGCCTTAAATCAAATTAGCGAGGATTGTGCAGGTGTCACCACACTTTCAGTGCCAACATAGCCTGATCGTAATTATATTTTAAAAGAACTAGTGCGGCCACCAGATTAGTGTGGATTTTTCTTTATCTTGATCCCTTAATATTTTATTCATGGTAGTTTTTAAACTTATAACCACCAGACTTACCAATCCACCCCCGCCTTTGGTAACCAATGGAGGAAGAGGATCCATCCCCCATTTAAAATGTCTTGGTCTTTGAGATAAATCTCAACCAATGGGATGTACCCGGGTCAGATGAAAGTCTTGTATGAGAGAATCATTCAACTTGGAAGGAAACTTCGGCCTGTTAATCTGTTGTGGTCCTTGAAAGATCTTCCCTGCACGTTCCTCATGACTATACATATTTCCTATTGAAGTATACATCTTCTTCTCTGTTGAACCTATTTTCAAGCAGTGAATTCTAGGTTATATCACTGAATAAAATGAATTTTTCTCGTCTCCATTCAAGTACATCTATGACTTGTCTTAAGTTTGCCTCTTTGGTTACCAAAGACTGCCAGTAGAAACAGCTTCTTCTGACCTACATTAAGAAAACCTGTCATAATTTTGAATATCAGTATTAAAGTTGCCATGAATATGATTTTATTCCAAAAATACTCATTCCAGATTCTTTATTATTTCCACATAACTAAAATCACTCAGCTTTGTACCATTGCAGTAAATTTTCCTTCTAACAGCTTCAGATTCTTGAATCTTTCTTAAAATGTTTTCAAGTTAACGGCTGTGTATAAAGGAATAATATGGACTGCAGGTTGAGGAATCTAGGGAACTATATTACACTGTCTCATGTTAGTAACAGGCCAGTGATAGAATAACATGAAGTTATTCCATTTATTATTCTATCAAGGCTATTAACCTTCTATAAATAAGTTAATACCTGTGTTAAAGGACACAGTAGCATTATAGATCTCATTCAAGCCAAAAGTTCAGTTCACAGTTTGAATATAAATTCAATAGCATGTAATGATATTTGTGTACATTCCTTCTTGTTGTAGGAAAAACTGTTGTCTATGTTATGATAGCAATTATAATTAATAAGGATGACCTGGGTCAGAAAGTGCTTTGAAACATTCAGAGGTCATTAACCGCACAATATAAATGCAATTTTCTTTTACAACCACGCATTACATTCATTGCCTATTGTTCTGTTTAATTATACTCCAGTCATTTGGCATATCAATGGCATGCTATTCTGATATGGATCAGGATGTGTTTACAAATTGATAACAAATTGGATACTGGAAGTATTTTGGATAATAAGCATTAACGCAGATTCCAGATATTACTTGATGGAAATGGAGTCGATAAATGTACTTTTTGTTTTAAATGGATGTTAATGTTGGTTCGCCTGAGTGGGAGGATAAGACCCATCTTTTTTGTTTGGTTTGTATCCATTAGGAACAAACTCCCCATTGATACTATGTCTCTGATGAGGTTGCAAATGGGAACATTTCTAAAGGAACAATGGCATTGGAGTTATTTAATGCAACCCTACTCCTTGACAGGTGCCACTGTTTGACAATTTAATTGATCTGAGTCATACTTATCCCTCTGAATCTAAACATTATCATCATAGTCCTAGCAAAAATGAAGCCATAATGTGCCAGTGATATAAGACAGTTGAACAAGCACTAAAAGAACTCTGCAGGATAGATTTACTGACTGAATTTGAGTACAATAATTCCCATTGAACAAAGATGTCTAGTAATGTCCCAGCTATGAGTCCTCTGGTATTTTTCTTCATTATTTTGCCATGTAACAAATGGCTTACTTGTTCTAATATTTCTCTGCCCAGCAGCCATAGTTTAAATAATACTTACAGTTATATCATAGCTTAATATTAAACAGTACTATAGTGATGAAGAGGAAGTAATATTCAGGATGTATTTGACTTTGCATTTTCATTAATTGGAATTCTAGTATATTTATAAATTATTGGAAGCTTGTGCTAATAATGCAGAGAAGTCAAGCCTAAAACAGACATCTTGAAATCCAAAGAGGTATCAACATTAGGATTAGAACTTCAAAATCTATGGCCCTTAATAATGATAATAAAAACCCTTTATTATGTATGGCTGACAGTGATTTCTCATATCCGTAGCTGCCGTTACATGCCGAAATGCAAAAGCTGTTGTTAGTAATTTTGTGCTGCTCAAAGGGTGCACAGTTGCAGTTTTCATGAACAGGTAATTAGAAATCACTGATATGGCAGGAATTTCAGCTGCTACACATCTTGTAGAAAATAAACAGTAGAAGGGTTTCGGCCTAAAGTGTTGACTGTACTTTTTTCCATCGTTGCTGCCTGGTCTGCTGAGTAACCATTCCCATTCCGATACGTCCATCCATGGCCTCCTCTACTGTTGGGATAAGGCCACACTTAGGTTGGAGGAACAACACTTTGTATTTCGCTTGGATAGCCTCCAACCTGATGGCATGAACATCGATTTCTCAAACTTCCAATAGTGCCTCCAACACCCTCCCCTTCACCATTTCCCATCCCCTTTCCCTCTCTGGTGTTATATCTTTGCCTGCCCATTGCCTGTCTCTGGTACTCCCCCCTCCACTCCACCTTTCCTCTTTCTTCCTTGGCCTTCTGTCTCTTTCACCAATCAACTTCCTCGCTCTTTGGTTCATCCGTCCTCCTCCAGGTTTCACCTATCACCTGGCGTTTCTCACTCCCCTGCCCCCACCTTTTAAATCTACTCCTCAGCCTTTTACTTCCAGTTCTGAAGAAGGATTTTGGCCCAAAACGTCAAATGTACTTTTTTCCATAGACGCTGCCTGGCCTGCTGAGTTCCTCCAGCATATTTTGTGTGTGTGTGTGTGTGTGTGTGTGTGTGTGTGTGTGTGTTGTTTGGAATTCCAGCATCTGCAGATTTTCTCTTGTTTGTGTTTTCATAAACACTCCAGCAAGTTGAGTAGCATAGGTCTTCAGCACTCAGCCAGAATGCCTTCTGGCCAGATACTGTCCATGGATTCACCCTCCTGAAGGATGCTCTAATGTCTACCACAGAGACAGATATCACAGGGTCGTTGGGGGCTGTGGAAATTCGCGAAAGTGCCTTCATGTTCTGTTGATCAAAACAGACGTAAAGGCATTAAGCTTTTTTGGGAGCAAAATCTTATTGTAATCTGTGTTGGCTGAATTTGTTTTAAAGGAGTTGATGTAATTCAAGCCTTGCCACTGTTGTCGAGTATCCCTCTGTGATTCAAGCTTAGTGTGGAATTGCCACTTTGCATTTGATATAGATTACTGGAGGTCGTACTTGGATCTCTTATACTTTCCTGGATTGCCAATCCTGAATGCCATTGATCTGGCCCTCAGCAGAAAGTGAATCTCTTGGTTCATCCAGGGCTTCTGGATAGGAAAACTCAACATATAAATACATGAAAATATCATGTTCATACCATAACAGAGGCTTGGTTAAGAAAGGGACAGGACTTAATGTTCCGGGATTTTGATGTTTTGGAAAAGATGTTGAAGAAAGTAAAGAGAGAGGTGGTGGGGGAATTTTTGTGACATTACACAGGCAAATTAGGAAATAGTGTAAAACAACAGGGCTGTTGTCGGTGACTTCAGCTTTCCTAATATAAACTGGGATCTATCCCCTTAGTGCAAGAGGTTGAGAGAGGGCAGAATTTGTTATGTGCCCCCATGGAAGATTCTTAAATCAAATGTACTTAGTTCAACAAGAGGAGGGTAAATGAACCTAGTGTTGGGTAAAGAGTGGTGACATTTTGATAGTTATTGCTTAGACCATAAGACCATAAGACATAGGAGAAGAATTAGACCATTCAGCCCATCAAGTCTGCTCCAACTAATGAACTAAGTACATTTTAGTAGGAGTAGAGTTAGGGAGTACTATCACAACTTGTTAAGTTTTAAGACAGCTATAGACAAGGATAACTATGGACTTCGCAGGAGAACAATTTTGAGAGAATTATGCAGGAACTATGGAATAGACATCTGGCATGTGGAGCGTGTTCAAAGACCAACTACCCAGAGAACAGGATAGATATTGTATATTCCAGTAAGAAGTAAAGACAAGGATGAGAAGGTAAGTGAACCTAAGATGTCAAGAGAGGTGGAAAATTTAGTCAGGAAGGAAAACTACACATATGCAAAGTTTAGGATGCTAAAATCAAGCAGAGTCCTTGAGAATTATGAATATGTAGATGGATGGTTTAGTAAGTTTGCAGATAATAAGAAGATTAGAAGTTTTGTTGATAGTGTAGAAGACTGGCAAATGATATAGTGGGATATAGATCAGTTATTGATATGGGCAGAAAATCAGTGGATGGAGTTCAATCCAGTTAAGTGTGACACTGGCAGGGTGGCAGCAGCTTCTACAAGGATAGCACAGTGAGCTATCATTCCAACTGAAACATGCATCTAATGATTGCAAGATCCTGCTACACATTAAGAACTCATAAGATTACAGATCTATACCATCAGTGTGCTTTGTGGCACAGATAATGAAGGAGCTGCGGAATGCGCTGCTGCCTGAATCGATAGAAGCTCACAGTCAAATGGCGAGGGGCTGTCACGGTCACTTTTCTTGTGATTGCATTACCCATTTGGATATTGTTCATCTGGAACGCCACAAGTTCGATTTACTGATTTATTGGATCTGAGCAGGGCTGGGTGGAGGGGCATAGTCCTCGGTCGTAGTGAGAACTCAGCCTGAAGCCACCAGGAGTGAGGGGACAAAGCCATTGTGTTTCTCCAGGGCGATAGCTACATGGAGTCAGAGCTGCCCTCTCAGTGTTTTGCTCAGCAGAAGACAAGCTCTGCTGTGGCCAATTGCAGAATTTTTGGTGGCTCTAAACAGACTCGGGTTTCAAGCTACGGGGTCGCTTGCTTTTCAGCTGCCGGAGGACAGGTGTCCAAGTCATTGTGCTCTACTGGGGGCAGTGTAGCACAGTTGTGGCGAGTGAAAATTACTATGGACTGAGGGGTCTGGAATATATACATATACTGTATATTTGTCTGGTTGTGTTTTTACTCATCTATATGTTCTTGTATATACAAGGACTGGGCCTCAAAACCACAGATTTGAAAAGCGAGATGGGGGCAAGGATTGTGACTCAAAGCCACAGATTGGCCTAGCGGGAGTTGATCGTCCAGGTGAGGACTGGGCCTCAAAGCCATGGATTGGCCTAGCGGGTGTCGAGGGCCATTCAATAGATGATATCTGTGGCCTGGGGTGTGGGGGTCTGGACTTTATATATGCATATTCTGTGTCGTCGTATTTTTACTGACATTTTATATGGATTTTATATCACAGGAGGTTGGGGGGGTGGGGTTGAGTGGTACTTGGGACTCTTATTACGTGATTGTAATCTTGTGTGTGCATACAGTGTGTGACTATTGGTAACGTGCCTTTGCAAGTCGACCCCATAGTAACACTGCCTCGTTTGGCTGTATTCATGAGTATTCATGTATGGTTAAATGAATTGAATTGAAATGTGGAGGAACTCGGTCCTGTCGAAGGGTCTCAGCCCAAAACGTCATCCATACTTTTTTCCATAGATGTTGCCTGGCCTGCTACGTTCCTTTAGCATTTTGTGTATGTCTGTTGTTTGGATTTCCAGCATGCAGATGTTCTCTTGTTTGTGAATGTGGAGAGTTTGCCTTTGGGAGATCAAATGTAAGGAGACAGTACAGTATTAATGACAAGACACATAACAGTGTTCATTTACAGAGTGATCTTGGGGACCCAAGTCCAAATCTCCTTGAAAGTGGCTGCACAGATAAAGTTAGAGTGGCAGAGAAAGCAAATATCAGGTTTGCGTTTGAGTTAAATAACTGAGTTCAAGAGTCAGAAAGTAATGTTACAGCTTTATAAGTGGAGAGTCCGTCATCGTGCCTGATGCCGGCCCCCTAGGGCTGAGTCGATGTAGTAGTAGTAGTTTATAAGACTCCAGTTAGGCTGAATCTGGCATATTGCATTCAGTTCTGGTTGCCCCATTATAGGAAGGATGTTGAGGCTTTGGAGAGGCTGCATGAATTAGAAAGCATATTCTATAAAGAGAGATTAAATCAACTTAGGTAGTTTTCTCTGGAGTGGTAAAGATTGAAGGAAGATCAAAAAGAGTTTAAAAGATTATGAGAGGCAAAGATAGAGTAGGCAGACAATATCTTTAACCCAGGCTTGAAATGTCTAATACCAGAAGACATGCACTTAAGGTGAGACAGTGGAATGTTCAAAAGAGATGTGCAGGGCAAGTGTTTTTTACAGAGTTGTGGGTGCCTGACATGCACTGACACGAATGGTGTTGGAGGCAAAAATGGTGAAGGCATTGAAGAGGCATATAACTGTGCCAGAAATGGAAGGATATGGACATTAGAAGGGGATAGTTAAGTTGGGCATTTGATTACTAACTTATCTGGACTATTCCTCTTCTCACCCTGTCTCTTGCAAAAACGCCATCCCCTTCTTGCAATTCCTCCGTCTCCGCCGCATCTGCTCTCAGGATGAGGCTTTTCATTCTAGGACGAGGGAGATGTCTTCATTTTTTAAAGAAAGGGGCTTCCCTTCCTCCACTATCAACTCTGCTCTTAAATGCATCTCCCCCATTTCACGTACATCTGCTCTCAGTCCATCCTCCCGCCACCCCACTAGGAATAGGGTTCCCCTGGTCCTCACCTACCACCCCACCAGCCTCCGGGTCCAACATATTATTCTCCGTAACTTCCGCCACCTCCAACGGGATCCCGCCACTAAGCACATCTTTCCCTCCCCCCCTCTCTCTGCATTCCGCAGGGATCGCTCCCTACACAACTCCCTTGTCCATTCGTCCCCCCCATCCCTCCCCACTGATCTCCCTCCTGGCACTTATCCGTGTAAGCGGAACAAGTGCTACACATGCCCTTACACTTCCTCCCTTACCACCATTCAGGGCCCCAAACAGTCCTTCCAGGTGAGGCAACACGTCACCTGTGAGTCGACTGGGGTGATATATTGCGTCCAGTGCTCCCGATGTGGCCTTTTATATATTGGCAAGACCCGACGCAGACTGGGAGACCGCTTTGCTGAACATCTACGCTCTGTCCGCCAGAGAAAGCAGGATCTCCCAGTGGCCACACATTTTAATTCCACATCCCATTCCCATTCTGACATGTCTATCCACGGCCTCCTCTACTGTAAAGATGAAGCCACACTCAGGTTGGAGGAACAACACCTTATATTCCGTCTGGGTAGCCTCCAATCTGATTGCATGAACATCGACTTCTCTAACTTCTGCTAGGCCCCACCTCCCCCTCGTACCCCTTCTGTTACTTATTTTTATGCACACATTCTTTGTCTCACTCTCCCTTTTCTCCCTCTGTCCCTCTGAATATACCTCTTGCCCATCCTCTGGGTACCCCCCCCCCCCGTATTTCTTCCCGGACCTCCTGTCCATGATCCTCTCATATCCCCTTTTGCCAATCGCCTGTCCAGCTCTTGGCTCCATCCCTCCCCCTCCTGTCTTCTCCTATCATTTTGGATCTCCCCCTCCCCCTCCAACTTTCAAATCCCTTACTCACTCTTCCTTCAGTTAGTCCTGACGAAGGGTCTCGGCCTGAAACGTCGACTGCACCTCTTCCTAGAGATGCTGCCTGGCCTGCTGCGTTCACCAGCAACTTTGATGTGTGTTGATTACTAACTTACTTAGTTTGGTACAATATTGTAGGCCGAAGGATCTGTTCCTCGGCTGGACTGTCCTATGTTGTATATGCTTCAAAAACTGTAAAAAAAACAGCTTGAGTCAAGTGTATTTGGTTCACTTGAGGAATAACAGCTGAGTTCCAGCTACAATTTTGTAAACTGGGTGAGGAATCTGAATATGGGACAAAGAATCAAAAATATTGTTCGACAACTTTCAAAGTAGAGTGGATATTTGTGGAAGCATACAGAGAAACCAAGCCAACCCTTCAGATATCATGAAGCTAGCAAAAGTAGTACCATACTAAATTGATTTTTTTTTTGCCATGAATACTGGCAACATCACTACAGAATTTTCTGTGAACCTGAGAAAAAAATCAATATGTTAATTTACATAAACTCACTCAAAAGTGGTGTTGAAAGACAAGAATTGACTTAAAAAGCATCAAGGACTACAGAAAAATAATAATTTTCTGCATTGTTATGTGACTACAATGAACTACAATATCTTAGTTAGAATTTTATAAAGGCTACATCTCTTTTTCTGGGTTATCTGGGGTACCTGTTTTCACTGATCCCAAAATGTGTCGTGACATTTTTTCTTTTATTCCAGCAAACCTGGATATAGCAGAAAACAAACCAATCAGCTGAGTAAAAGTTGGTAGAATAGAATAGAGTTATTCATTGCAGAAAATATGCAGTTACTGTTGTGAAGTAATGCTAAAATAACTTGTGGAAAAAACAGTCTGTGCATACAAGTGAAAAGAAAACGAGATCCATGCTGATAACTGCAACCTTTTCTAACAATCTGCAAAATGCATTGAAACTACCAGCAACAGCAAAACATTAAAAGCTCAATATTTCAACATATTGATATAGATTAGTTTGGAAATAATACAGTACATAACATTCTATTTCTGTCCAATATTCTGAAATGTGAAATCTTATAATATTCATAGCTTGTCTAAGATAAGTGCTTAATTATTCCAGCAGGACCAATTCATTATCAGTTTATGCAATGCACGTATGATATTTTGTGTTGGTGTTGATACTAAATAGCAATTTAAAAGTGTTAGTTTATGTCTGTTCAGATTTAAATTGAATGACATGCAGAGAGTTGCGGTGTTATGTGTCATAAACACAGCAATGCCCCTAGTAAGCTTATGTCTATCAGTTAGTCCCTTGTGGAGTTTGAGAGTTTTATCTTCTCCCTGGCAGACAGATAACAAAAGCCTGCAAGCTTTTGTGAAGGAGAGGCAGGTCTTTACACATCTTTGAGTTAAGAATATGCAACAGTTGGTTTTGTTTGTGGTGCTTATTCCTGTCTCTTAAACCTGGCTCAAAGTACCAAAGATGAAAAATGAAGAACAACCTTGCTGGATTTTACACAAAATGAAGTGGAAACATTTATATGGGTGATTATTACAGGATTTCTTTTTTAATCAAACATTGGTTCTTAAAGACATATAATATTTGCTAATGGAACTCCTTTTGTCTACTCCATTAGGACTTTGTATCTCTTCTCCTTCTGAAAAAGATTTCAGTTTTTTCTTCATTAGGGTTTATGTCATTAATCCCATTTCTATTTTCTCCCTCATCCATCAACAATGCCACTGCCTGAAAATTAACGCAATAGAAATGAACAATTGAGGCCAATGGCACCAGTATTGGTGCAAGTGCACCATGTTTCAACTGTCGAGTAGCATCTGCATTGTCCATTCTTTGTCAGTAGTAAAGGAGATGAAATTAGACTAATATGAATCTAATTTTTGCCCTGATTAAAGGACTACAATCACCCTAGGCATTGCCTGACCAGGCCTTGACTTGTGAGATATTTCATGTTCTGGGACCATCAGTCACTGGGAGTGCGCCTGTCTCCTTAGGTCATCATTCTTCAGATTCAGTAGATTTACACAGGACACAGGCTAAAATATCTAGACTTCCTTTGGGGTGTTAATTAAGATGAACATCAAAAATTAATCAGCAAAGTCAGTAGGGCGAAGGGGAACTGTCTGAAGGCCTCAATATAAAACTAGCTGACCGAGAGGAGAAATGAGCCTTCAGCTATTGACAAAGAGAAAACATCCACCCAGACTGCAAAATGACACAAAGATTCATATAAGTATAACATTTTACATTCATTTTACTTGTCAGCTTGTCAAGTTTAATTATAAAGGTTGATTCGCTATTTGGTAGAATGGAAAATCATGAAAATGTGGTCTTTTGAATCTCATTCTATGGCCATCTTTATCCATGTGCACATTAATGGTGAAAATGGAATCTGCTTTCTGAAAGTGTTAAAAAATGTTTGGAATTTATTATTGATTTAAAGTCCTGTTCATAGGGTGCAGCGCCAACATATATGCTGTTGCTGATGTGTGCGGACTTTATTTTCCAGAGGAAGATAAGACTTTTTCTATTTCTGTTCCATTTGCCTTGTACCATGCAACATGGTATATGCTAATTATACTAATTTCATTCCTTCCCTTTTGGTAAAGATAACTAAAACATTTCTTTACACACAAGAAATATAATAGTTGGCAGTGATTTTACTGTCGATAATGATCAGATGCATTGCTATTTACATTTCCAATACTCATTATAAATGGAGCATCAAGACTGGTATGTACTGTGTGATTCATTTATTAGGCAACATGAATATTTGCCAAACATGAACAGGACAATAGACTCTATGCACTATGGGTGCAATAATGCATAATTCTGGATACCTTACGATGTGTAGTTACCAAGATTTTCAAATGATTTGGAAAGATGAAGAATCACTGTATTTAATATCAGTTCAACAATATAAAAGTTCACTTGGTTTTTGTCATGTTTCTAATATGTTATATGACAGACCAATAGCAGGATTTCTGAAAAAATTATGAGCAGATGTTTGAACGCTTTGAATTTCTAAAATATGAACAATCAAAGTTTTCACTCATGAACTATACCATTGGATGTCAGAGATGTAGGCAAATTCTGAATCTGGAGTATGGTATTGGGAATCATGATTTGTCAATGCTTTTTCTGTTTTATTCAAGAACAAGCCCCTGGCCAACTCTTTTAAAATTGCTCTTCAAATATCAGTCCCTTACATTCTTAGACAGATACTTCATTTTGTTACTCATCTTCTTGGCTATTCCAAACCCTTAAAGATGTTTTCTAATTTTCCATGTTGACTCTTATAATTATTTTTATGTCCAGGTTTCTTTAGATTCACTTGAAGGTTTGTATTTATCTATAATTTCAATGCAGGTGGTTGCATACAAGCTAGTTCCCGTTCCCTAATAAATTTATCTTGGGTGTAAGCATTGATAGCAAGCCTGGAATCTATTGTCTATAACCAATTTTCAATAAGACGAATGAGCTGATTGTGGACTTCAGGAAGGGTAGAACGAAGGAGCACATACCAATCCTCATAGAGGGATCAGAAATGGAGAGAGTGAGCAGCTTCAAGTTCCTCATTGTCAAGAGCTCTACATATAGATGTAGTTATAAGAAAGGCAAGACAGCAGCTTTACTTTATTAGGAGACTTGCATGTCAACAAATACACTCAAAAGCTTCTATATTTGTACTGTGGAGAGTGTTCTGACAGGCTACATCACTGTGTGGTATGGAAGGGCTACTGCACAGGACCGAAAGAATCTGCAGAAGGTTGTAAATCTAGTCAGCTCTATCTTGGGCACTAGCTTACAAAGTACCCAGGACATCTTTAGGGAGCGGTGTCTCAGAAAGGCAGAGTCCATTATTAAGGACCTCTAGCACCCAGGGCATGCCCTTTTCTCACTGTAGGAGATACAGAAGCCTGAAGGCACACACTCAGCGATTCTTCCCCTCTGCGCTCCGATTCCGAAATGGACATTGAAGCTTTGGACACTATTTCACTTTTTTCTAATATATGGTATTTCTGTTTTCACACATTTTAAAAATCTATTCAATATACATAATTGATTTATTTGTTTATTAATTATTATGTTTTATTTTATTTAATATTTTTTCTCTCTCTCTCTGCTAGTTTATGTATTGCATTGAACTGCTGCTGCTAAGTTAAAAAAAATTCACATCACATGCTGGTGATAATAAACCTGATTCTGATTCTGATCCTGAATTTGGCACAAGAAATGTGCTCTCGGTTATGGAGATCCAGCAACAAAGATAGGAGTATATTATACCATAGTCCCAACTCAGAATAGTTTGTGACAGGGAAGGAACTTGGAACTGATGACACCTACTACCTCTTTCCTCTTAAATGCAGGAATTTCAGCCTTCAAAAAGTTTCTCCTACAAATCATTACTGATATTTTGCAATGGATCGACAGGTGGTATATACACAGTCATAAAATGCAGTGATGAGAGAGTAGAGATTTAAGTTGGATGCATCACCAAACATGTACATTGCTTCATCCTGTATAGTATTAAACATATTGAGGCAAGTGGAGAGTATTGCATTGCAGTCCTGCCTTGTAGGTAATGGAGAGGGTATGGAAGCAAAAAAATAAGGGCATTTTACTGAATTTCTAGCCTCTGACCTACTCTTGGGAGAAATGACATTTAATTAACTGATTGTGTTTAGTTTCTGCTGATAGCAATCATCTGTATTGCAGAAAATGATCACTGCCTGGCACATGTGTGACACATATATTAATAGTCACTAACAGTCCAAGTCCAGAACTTGCTGCAAGTGAGAACAGTCTGTAGAATTATGTGTGGAACAAAATACTATGTTGAGAAGCTCGGTTTCTGATCTATAATATCATTGATGCAATGAAACACAAGTAATCAAAGAGCAGCGGTCCTTGAATATTTTTGTCATCTGCCCTTCTTGATCATCTCTCTGAGAAATCATTGTTGCCAGACTAATGACATGCTTCCTTGGAGTCAAATAACCCACAATACCTCTGAATTTCTGCTTTGGTTTTTGTCTTTACTAAGTTTGTAATGCAGAATGAAGATAAACATGGCAATGTTAAGCAGTTTTTCAATGACAAAATGCTATTTCATAGCACTGTTGATGGATCCTTCCATCACTTTGGAAATAGTCTAATAGTTCAATAATAGGGCCTTTCTAAATCTGGTCTTTAATCTGGTCTTTCGAAACTGAGTTAACTCAACTAGCTTTCAACCTTGTTGGGCAGGTGTTGTTGTAGCTTTAATAAAATAGATGTAAATCTGTAAATATTTCAACACCACAGTTTTAGCTCTACTGTAGATATATTCTCAGGGCCCTTAGCCTTTCATCTTTCTAGCATACAGCCACACTTTGATATCACATGGAGGGAGATGAATGATCAGGAAGTGAGACTGCTATTGGCAGGTACTTTAAGAGAAGTCTGAGAAGGATCATCCAAAAGGTACTTTTACTGAAGTTTGTTATGATATACTGACCTTGCCTTTTGACTCTTGCTGTGTCCCATTACCATTAAAGATGGGGTCTTCATAACTATAAGGTAGGGGTGTTTGGGTCTGATCTAGTTAGGTGAGGGTGTAAACACTTACTCTATCTGACACATACTGTACAGCATACATACCACCTTACCATGCTGGCATTTCATCAGATATGACCAAGGCTGCTCTTGGCATCTGTTTCTGCAGTCTTCATTGACTAGTCATCTGGTTGAAGCAAAGATTATCGATTTGAAGTTGCAAACTGCAATGCTGCATATTTCTGGTTGGAACTGATAGGTCAGAGCACCTATTCCCAAGTTGCTCAATCTGTTATTAACTTACCTCACTTAATGGAGAGTGGCATGGCAGCATAATGGTTAGTGTAACGCCATTACAGCATCACCAATCACTGATAGGGGTCCAATTCCCACTGCTGTCTCTAAAGAGTTGTATGTGTACCCCATGATCATGTAGGTTTTCTCTAGGTGCTCTGGTTTCCTCCCACATTCCAAATACATATGGTTAGGGATAGTGAGTTGTGGTCATGCTACGTTGGCTAAGAAGCATGTGACACTCAAGGGCTGCCTAGCATAATCCTTTCTGATTTGATTTGATGCAAACGATTCATTTCTCTATAAATTTCGATACAGGAGGCCAAGATGGCGCAGGCATACATCAGCAACTCTCTGCAGGAAGCAGGAAATTGAACCAATTTTCCTCTTAAATATACTCCTTTCGAACTACTTTTTCTGCAATCTGCAGCATGTAAATTTCCTATTAACAGCGAACTATGATCTTCAGATCTCATGTTCGACGGTTAAACGCAGAGCAGCTAAGCATGGAGTCTTTAAGGACCAATGCCATGGCTGAAAAGGTGGCAGGAGAGGCAGAATGTAAACCAGGCTGGAGCGCAGGGGGATGAGGCACATTGACCGAATGTCTCCTTGGCAAATGTACAGTCACTGGAAAATAAGACAGACGATCTCCAGACAAGGCTGCTGTATCAGAGGCAGATGAGGCAGTTCTCAGTTGTTTGTTGCATTGAGACTTGGTTAACAGCGAACACACCGGACATGGTGATCTGATCAGAAGGTTTTATGATTTTCAGAATGGATCGAATCTCGAATTCAGGTAAGGAAAAAGGTGGTGGCATATGCATTTTAGTCGATAAACTTTTGTGCACAGACTTTGGGATTATGTCAGTTTCTAGTTACCCTAATTTAGAACAACTAAAGATTAAAGGCAGAGCATTCTACTTGTCTTGAGAGTTCTCATCCATGATCCTGACCGCAGTTTACGTACCACCAGTGGCCAATTATAAACAAGCACTTGTGAAACTGCACGATGCTCTGTGTAAAGAAGTAACATCCCATCCTGATGCATTTCAAGTTATAGTCAGGGAATTTAAGCAAGCCTGTTTGAAGAAAACCCTGCCCAATTATCATCAGCACGTAACCTGTTACACCAGAGGTCCCAACACACTGGACCACTGCTACACTACGATAAGGAATGCCTATTGTTCCTCCCCAAGAGCACATTTTGGCAAGTCGGATCATTTGGCTGTACTCCTACTACCTGCGTACAGACAGAGCATAAAGACCAAGGCTCTAGAGATCAAGACAACTAAGAGGAGGTCGTAGGAGGCTAAGGAACGGTTACAGGATTGTCTTGAGTCAGTGGACTGGGCCATGTTCAAGAACTCATCTGAGGACCCAACTACACCTGGGTCATTATAAACTTTATTAAAACAGCTGTGGATGAGTATGTCCCTATGAAATTGCTCAGGGTTTTCCCCAATCAGAAGCTCTGGATGAACAATGAAATCCAGAACTTGCTGATTGGAGATCAGAGGAATTCAATTCTGGAGATCAGGAATGCTATGAGGTGCAGGTGTGATCTTCAGAAAGCCATCTCTTTGGCAAAGTGGAGATTCTGGACTAGACTGGAATCAACAAAGGATGCTCGACAGCTGCGGCAGGGTTTGAATGCCATAACCTCCCACAAAGTTAAATCTTATAACAAAGGGGAAAGCAGAGCTTTGTTTCTAGATGAACGCAATGCTCACTCTGACCACCAGGACAGGGAGGAACCATTGCGCGTCTTCAGGTCTCCCAATGATCCTTTGGTCTCAGTGTCTGTAGATGATGTGCAGCCTGCCTTCAAGAGAGTGAATACAAGGAAAACCTCTAGTCCAGACAGATCTGCAGCAGATGTTATCTGATTGGCTCTTCACACAACCTTGGAACATCTGGACAGCAAAGGTGCGGGATGCTCTTTATCAATTACAGCTCAGCATTGAAAACCATCATCCCTTTCAAAACTAATCAGTAAACTCCAAGACCTGGGCCTCAATACCCCCTTGTGCAAATGGATCCTGGATTTCCTCACTTGTAGACCAAAGTCAGTTTGAATTGGCAAAAACATCTCCTCCACAATTTCCACCAGCACAGGAGCACCACGGGGGTGTGTACTAAGCTCCCCCCTCCCACTCTACCCACTTTATACCTATGACTGTGTGACTAAGTACAGCTCCAACACCATATACAAGTTTGCTGACATCACCACTGTCATGGGCTGTATCAAAGGGGGTGATGAATTAGCAGACAGGAGGGAGATTGCAAACTTTTCTGAGTGGTGTAATAACAACAAACTCTCGCTCAATGTCTGTAAGACCAAGGAACTGATCGTAGACGTCAGGAGAGGGAAGCCAGAAGTCCATGAGCCAGTAATCATTGGAGGATCAGAAGTGGGAAGGTCAATAACTTTAAATTCCTGGGGTCACTATCTCAGAGGACATATCCTGGACCCATCATATAAATATTATTGCAAAGAAAGCATGACACCGCTTATACTTCCCCAGGAGTCTGCAGGGGTTTGGTATGTCATTGAAAACCTTGGTGAACTTCTATAGATGTGTGGTGAAAAGTCTGCTGATTGGCTGCCTTACGGCCTGATATGGGAACACCAATGCCTTTGAGCGGAAAATCCTACAGAATGGTAGTGGACTCGGCCCAGCATATCACAGGGGGAAAACCCTCCCAACTATTGAGAACATCTACATGAAACAATGCTGTAGAAAAGCAGCATCCAAAGATCCTCACCACCCAGGCTTCAGGTAGAAGGTACAAGAGCCTCAAGACTACACCACCAGGTTCAAGATCAATTACTACCCCTCAACCATCAGACTCTTGAACAAAGGAGGATAACTACACTCATTTAAGGACTTTGTTATATTGTTATTTCATGCTTGTTACTTATTTATTATCTGTATTTGCAGTTTGTTTACAGTTTACAGTTCCTGATGGTTACAATTACTGTTCTATAGATTTGCTAAGTATGCCCGCAGAAAAAGAATTTCAGGGTTGTATGTGGTGACATGTATGTACTCTGATAATAAATTTTACTTTGAACTTTTGAACTTTGAACGTACATGTGACAAATAAAGCTGATCTTTAATAAAGCTAATTAATAGTGTATGTCCTAATTTAATAGCAGAGCTTGGCCTCTATGGCAAATGTAAATGACTCTCATCCCATTTATAAGAACCGATGCAGCTATGGCAGGTAACTCTGTAAAGCTGGTTATTCCCTTCTACCAGTTCTGCACCCCAGTCTGGTCAGAGTGAGCTTGTAGTCTTGGATAGTTGGACAATACTTCTGAGGGATTCTTGATGATGAACATCAAAGTCCATCATTTAGGGTCTGCTCTGTGCTTCACAAGTTATCAATGGAGCTCAGAAAGGGCGAATATTAATTTAAAATTGATGTACAGCAGGAAATGATAATGAGAAAGAAGCACCTTCACATTTTACCACAAGGCTTCAACTCATCCAATGTCTATGTTGAAGACTGGCAGACCTATTCCTTCTATTCCAGCTCCACTTGCTATATTTCATGCTACCTCTCATCCTGGAATATCTATCTTAATGATGAAATATAAAAGCATGGGCTGTGGATGATAGTCATGTTTCCAGAAATAAGAACTTTAATGTTCATCTAGTGTCTGTCAGAATCATTGTTCAAGTACCCTAGACTTCCTGCTACTGAACCCACTGCTGCTTTAGTAGCCTGGGAGACAGCTCCCTCAAATCAGGATTTTGGAAGGATTTTACAGGGTATTTGCAATACCCCTTAGAAATGGGAGAGAAGTGTAATATGAAGTATAGATATATACTGTCTGTGAAATGCTCTTCATTTGCTTACTCTAACAGCATCTCCCTAAAACAGGACTGCAGGTGCATGGAAACACTCGCAACCTCAGGCCAATTGACAAGAAATACACCATCTTGACTTGGAGACATACCACTGGTCTTTCAATGTCTTTTCTTACTTCATTCCCAATTTTTTGAACAATTATTATTATTATTGACCATTAATTCCTTCCCAGTTCCATATGGTGTTGTCAGGCCTGCACAGGCAGGCAACTCCCAGTATTCACCCAGCTAACAGGAGTCACGAGCCTCTTGTTTTCATATTATCACCTGCAGCCTACTTAGACCCAACTCTCATCCATGGTACTCCATTCATCCATCGAACCAGCCAACCTCAACCAGTTGCCTTCATTTACCTTGTTGCCTTATCATGTTAAGCATCTTTTCTCTTGCTTGTGGCCCCTTGTGGCTTGTTATTTTCCAGTTTATTAGTAAAATATCATTTATAGCTAAATCATCTCTGATGCTCTGCTTTTGGATACAGCCTTCTCTACATTTCCTGACAGGATGAGAGAACAAACAATTGACCCTGGAGGGTAAGCTTGCCTAAAAGAAGCCATCCGTCGACACGAGCACGTGATCATAAATGAGCAGAAGACCACTGACTACCTGCTTGCTTCTCTCAACCAATCCTTCATCTCAATACAGCAACCCCACACCAGTTAACCTCCTGCCTCGGAGCCATGGAGTCTAGTGCCCGAATGCTTCAATTGGACCTGACCTGATGCTGCAACTTCCAGTCCCGGTGCATCTTACACTTTGAACACCAGCCATCTCTGTATTCCATGAACTAGGCCAAGGTTACCTTCATCATTTCCTGACTGGATGAGCTCTGACCTGGGTCGCTGGTAACTGGGAAAACAAAACCATCATTTGCAATAAATATGAAGAACACACCACTGAGATGAACCAGGTTTTGAACCATCCAGGAAGTGGAAGGATGGTAGTGGACTGGATATTTGGCCTGAGCTCACGTTTGGAGCTTCACTGCACCATGAAATTCAGGACGCTCACGTTGCTGGCCCATTACTGTCATAGCCTCTTGGATCATTTGAAAGGTGAGCTGTCTACCCAGGAGATGCCCTCTGACCTTGAAAGCCTCATCACTCTTCCTTCTGAACTGTCAAGCATCTTATTGAATGATCCTCCTGATCATGTGACAAAATCCCAGTTCTATTCAGAAAACCATTTCAGGCTATAAGCCTCCAGAACCCATGCAGATTGCAAGAGCTCCTTGAACACCTCCCCATCCCAGGAGCATGAGTGCGGTGGAGAATCAATTTGTGTGCATACTCTGGAGCTGCTGATCACCCACATATAAAATGGCCACAGCCTCTGGGAAAATGGCATCACCAGGAGACGAGCGGCCTTCTAAGTTCTGCCTGGCTCCTTGTCCCAGCACCATAGCCCAACTCACTCTCTCTGTCACCCTTCATAGCCTGATGGCTCTATGCATACAGAAAGCTCTGGTGGATTCTGGCACAGCAGGAAACTTCCTGGAAAGACCTCTGTTTGCGCAGCTTGGACTCTTACCGAGCCTATCCCTCACCCCTTCTGCATCATGGCCATTGATGGACATTCCTTGGCGTCTGGATGGTCAGAGCATGCATACTGCCTGGCCTTGACCATGCTCCATCAAATGGCTACAGCTCTTCTTGAATTTCTCCAACTTCTACTACTATTTCATCAGAAACTACAGCCAAATCATCTCCCTCACCAAATCACCTGCCTCACGGATAACCTATTCTGGTACCGCAGACCATGCCACTGAAGAGCTCAAGAAACACTTCATCACCACTCCCATTATGGACCACCTAAATGCCTCTGGACCGTTTGTGATAGAGATGGAACATCCGACGTGAGTACTGTGGAAATCCTGTCCCAGTAAGGTCTGGAGGGGAAGACGCAACTTCGTGCCACCTTCTCATGTAAGTCCAACTCTACACAGCACAATTATGGAGTAGGATACAGGGAGCTACTCAATACAAAATGGATCTTGGAGGAATGGAGACATTGGCTGATGGCAAACACCGAATTGTTCCTGATCTGGACTGACCACCAGAGCCTCATATCCATTCAACGGACTTTTTAACTCAATCCACGATGGGCTTTCTTCTTCAAGCAATTCAACTTTATCACTTGCTACTGACCCAGCTCCAAGAACACTAAGGTGAAATCCCTGTCATGACAATTTGGCCCAGCTGAATCAGAGGTTGACCCTCAGCCCATCATTCCATCCTCGGTTTGAGTGTTCCATGGCCCATTGTTGATGAACCACTCAACCCACTGGTTCACCTCCAGAACCAAGGATGTTGGAATGTGGTCCAGTATACACAGATCACCAGTTGATGGATTAACATTGTTATGGACAGGGTGTGCTGTACCTGGTCTACTAGAAAGGGTACAAACTGGAGAAGAGCTCTTGGATGCCATCCCATTTCACCTTGGATCCACTGCACATTGAGGTGTTCCACCATACCCATTCAGAATACCTTGTGCCATCAGGTGCGTTATATAAGAGGGGTGAGTACTGACAGGCCTATATAGGCATACAACTCCCTGTCTCCACCCAGCTAACAGGAATCATCAGCCACTTGTTTCCAACTCATCACCTGCAGCCTATTTAAACCCAGCTCTCGTCCACAGTCTTTTATTCCCCATCAATCCAGCCACCATCTACCAATTTCTTCTAGCCTTTAATTACTTGTTGCCTTGTTATGTTAAATGCTTGTTCACTCTCTTGTTTTTGTGCCCTCTCATGGCTTGTAATTTTGCAGTTTATGAGTAAGATTTTGTTTACTTTAAATCAGTCCCACTGCTCTGCTTTTGGGTCAAGCCTCCTTTATATTTCCTAACAGATCTACCTGAAAACTTCCTACATTTACATTCTTCAGCCTTTAAATGCAATTCTCTTATCCTTGATCCAGATGCGGCTCCTTGTATCACAAGGTATACTTGCTTTGGTGCACAGAACAGCTAAGGTTTATTTTCAAAAGTGAAACGTTGCTGTTTAAAGGGTCCAAAATTACCTTCTGTGGAATACCTGAAAGCTATTACATAGGTTTAGCAAGCAGGAAGGCAAATAACATGTTACTCTAATTACAAGTGGATTTTGCATTCAAGAACAAAGATGTTTGACTGGAGCACTTGAAAGGCTGCACATGGAGCATTGCGTACATTTTAATCTCCTTATATCAGGGGATAAACTTGCCTTGGTTGGAACATAAGGAACGAGACTGGTTCCTGGAATGGAGGAATGGCAAGTTTGCCATATGTATTGAATAACACTCTCGAATTTAGGTAAATGAGAGTTGACTTCATTAAAGCCTACAAGATTCTTGGACTGCCTAGAGGGTGGAATCAGTGACAACATTTCCTCTACCTGATGAGTCTTAAATGAGAGGTCACAATTTCTTTAAAAAAAGTTCACCTTTTTTGACTGGAACATGGAAATATTTCTTCACTCAGAGGTAGCTCCTTGGAATCCTCTAGTGGAAATCTGGTTGGTGTGTTCATACAAATCAGAGATTAATAGTTTTCCTGGATATTAAAAATAATCAAGAGATATGGAAATTGGAAAGAAAGTGATACTGAGGTAAAATCTTAATGAATGATAAAGTGGGTTTGTTAGATCTGATGGCCCACTCCTGTTATGTTCAGGAGATGGTGTGGGTGCATAGCATGATGAATGTCCTAAGTTAGCTGATGTGACTTTAGCAGACACATTTAAATTGTTCTTTCCACTGCTTGGAAAAAGCCTGGAGTAAATTCCCCACAAGTCAGCCACAAAAAGAACCTGGGAAGATGATACTAGAGGTTTGTGTTTGGAACATCTTCAGAACTGAAACATCTGGAAGCAAGGTCAAGAAAAAAAAATCAAGTATAGTGACATTCAGAATGTGGCAGACCTTTAAGTTTGGTCCAGTTTAATTGGGAGTTCAACCAGCAATGAAAAGATATCCAGGCTTGCAAATCAATCACCTTAACCTCACGTTCAGAAGATAGAGCTCCACCAGTGCTGTGCCAACGGGCACATAGAAATGATTCCACTCATCAAACAAAAGGCAATTTGAAAAGAGTTTATGATGTAAGTATTGAAATTTAAAGTCACCCTCGATGATCAGTGAGGACACCATTCTATGTTGAGATTGTCTTTGAGACCTGAGCCTCTGGGAGCAATGCTCTTCAGTTATTTCTAACTCACTGCATCAGCCAGTAATTGCAGCATGAGGCAAACTGACAGGTACTTCGATGCCACCTGACAGCTTCTGGCAGCATCACCGTGCTTCTGTTCACCCTCTCCACTTAGTCCTAATAAATCCCATCTGCACATATGGTGCAGTCTTTTCTCCTGTCATAGTCACGGCTGCATGATTAAAACAAAATAATGCACTTAGTAGTTTTTAAGAAGTGATTTTGAAAACACGTAATTCAGGTCATTTGTTGATTTTTTAAATTTAACGATAATACAAGCTTATTAATAATTGGATAATTTTCAGTGAAAATGCATCTTCTCTAATTGTCCCTTTTAATATAACTACTGCAATTTTTGCCAAATGTGCAATGATGATTCATTTTTATTTTTCGGTTTCATTCCATTTTGTGACAACTCAGGAATATCGTCACCAATTTAATAATCAACACTGGAATCAAAATGGTCATTCTAGGAAGAACTGACAATTGAGACTAATATGTGAGCAGAGTGAACTACGGAATAGGAATAATTAGTATGTTGGACTTCAAAAGATATTCACATAAACTGGAGTAGAACTTGTTGTAACTTTAAATTAAATGACAGCATGCTCATATTCTGATCTGACTGAGGGAAATTGCACAGTTTGTGCTGATGTTGAATGTGGAAGAGATACTGTTGTCAATTCATACTTGCTGGGGTCTGCAAGTGAGGACACTGAGGATCCAGTTGCACAAGGAGGAATCAATGTCTAGGTCTTGGGGCCTATTGATTAAATTTGAGGAGATGATTGCACTAAATATAGAGCTGTAGTCAGTGAACAACATCCTGATGTATGTATCTTCCCTGTCCAGATGTTTCAGAGTTGAGGAGAGAGCCAATGAAATGGCAAATTGCTCCTCAGGCAGGAGTTGAAATGCATCTCAAAGCACTTCACCACAGTAGATGTAAGTGTTACTGGATGACAGTCATTGAAGTATTTTACCATGTTCTTCAGCACTAGTAAGATTGAAACCTGCTTGAAGTAGATGGCTACACAGCAAGTTGATTAGCACAGGTCTTCAGTACATGGTCAGTTACAATGTCTGGGCCAGATGCATTCCATGGCTGACAATATTCTTTAACTTTCTCTGATAATATACTTCCAGCTTTTAGAATAACTAAACAAGAAATCCACTCCTTACTGAAGTGGAGAGTTTGTGGTCTACGTTTATACCCTTGAATTTCTAGGATGATAATTATATACTTTCTACAGGGAGGACATTTGAAAACAAATGTTAACTGATGTGAGTTGACAGATCTTTCCTGTACACCTTTAGCAGTCAAGAGCGGAAATATTTTAAGATGATAATATCAATGATTAAGCTAAATGTAGCATCCAGAAGAGTTTTACAAAGGCATGAACATGCACTGAGCTCCAGTGGGAGGCAATTAAGGGAAGTGGGGAAGGACTATTGGAGATATCAAGTATCTTCTGAAGTAGAGGGAGGCAGCAAATCAAAGATATGTATCAGATACCACATGCTTACATTAATTTAAACAAAAAACTTGTTCATTTTAAGAATGGACGGTGAATGCTTCCATGCTTGGAATCAGTAAATAGATATGACATAGTTTGTCCAATCTTATACAGAAAAAAATCTCGATTATGTAGGATACAGTACAGTTGGTGCCAAAATAATGATGAGACAAAGCTCGATAACACGAGTGTAAGCAAAGTGATGGTGCACCTTTAGATAAAGTTAAAATTAAGGTAGAGTCCAAGGATATGTGTATAGGAGAATCCATCGGGCCAAATGTGTGTGGGATGCACTGCCGGCAACGGTGGTGGAGGCGGATACAACAGGCACTTTTAAGAGACTCTTAGATAGGTACATGGAGTTTAGAAAAATAGAGGGCTATGCAATAGGGAAATTCTACAGTTTCTAGAGTAGGTTACGTGGTGGGCACAATATAATATGCTGAAGATTTCTATGTCCTATATTCAAATTTAGTGTGTCAGACGGAAGCAGCCCTGAAAATGAGGGAAAACATGTGAGCTCAGAAGGACGTAGACTTAATGAGACCAAAATAAGTGCTGTGGCTGAGTGGAATTCAGGCCACTGGGATATAAACAAGAGGAAAAGGAGGCTAATAAACTCATAAGTCATTGGTAATTATATATAGAGTTGGGGTGAGGTTTTACTTTATTTCTTCATAGGATATAGATGCTACTAGTCAGGCCAGTATTTTTTGTTTACTCCAAACTGGTTCTGAAAACTGGCTAGCTCAGTTATCAGATAGCTGAGAGTCAACTACATTGATAGGTCTGGAATCATGTGTAGGATGGATGGATACAAATGGCAAAGTTGCTTTCCTGAAGGTTTTGGAGAACCAGAGAATTTTTTTCCAACAAAATGATAACTTCCATTTACCATTACTGTTAATAGCTTTTTAATTCCAGTCTCATTTTATTTACTTGAGTTTATTGCATTTAAATTCTGCAGTTGCAAAGTGAGGCACAAAACCTGTGGATTAATGGACCAGTCCTTTGGATATTACTTCAGTCATTTAAGAAGCATAAATTCATATCCTAATAATTTGTTAATGAGTATGGGACCAGACAAGATTCAGCAGTGTTGCTTATCACAGTACTTTAGTTCCAATTCAGTTCATAAACATAGATTTTAGAGTAGGTTTCAACATTCTTGTTCTTTTAAAAATGACTTGAAGATGTAGATTACCACAAGTCTATTACAAACAGTGGATCCTATAGACTAAAAACAATACAGTTGCTTGAGATAGCAATAATTTATCCAAGTGACTGGATATTAGGCAGGCTGCAATCAAGTCAAGAAGTTATTTGCTAGTGAGGTAGCGTAAGGTTTAAAAAGAGCTCAGGGACTTTCAGAACTTTTCTGTAGACTGCAATCATAAATATTGATTAGGCACTTGGCAGAAGCAAATAAAAAGTGGGATGTAAGCAGAGCAGCCAATATTGGAGTGGCCATTTTATGAGTGGGCCAGTTTTAGTGCGGCCAGGCTTTGGCTCAGCAGGCTTGGGTGAAAGCAGGCACGGGCTAGAACTTAAGCTACAGAAGTTAAAGGTATAACAAGCGTGGCAGAATGGTAGTTAAGGCAGTGGAATGCTTCTCCTGTGAGATGTGTGATTGCAGTATAACTAACAGTCTCCCTGATGACAACGTTGCTAGGAAGTGCACCCAGCTTCTGCCCCTGACTGACAAGGGCAAGGAGCTGGAGCTGGATGTACTTAGGATCAGCCAGGAGGCTGAAAACCTCTTAGGTGGGCTTTTTACTGAAGTGGTCACACTCTGAGCGCAAACTCCAGATTGTAGATGGGTGGCGACCAGGAGGATTAAGGGGAGTAAGCCTTGCAGAGTTCTCCTGGGCTCATTCCCCTCAGCAACTATATACCCCTTTGGATGTTGCTGTGGGGTTGATCTATCAGGGAACAACAGCGGGAGCCTGGTCTGAGCACTGTGTCCAGCTCTGAGGCTCAGCACGAGAGGGAAAAATCAGGCAGAACAATGGTGATAGGAGACTTGATAGTTAAGAGTACAGATAGGAGGTTCTGTGGCTGTGAAAGAGATGCCAGATTGGTGTGTTGCCTCTCAGGTGTTAGGGTCCAGGATGTCTCAGAGTGGTTGCAGAAGATTGTCGAGAGTGAGGGTGAGCAGCCAGAGATTGTGGTACACATTGGCACCAATGCAATAGGCAGAAAGGAGGAAGAGGTCCTGAGCAGTGGGTAAAGGGAGTTAGGGAAGTGATTGAAGAGAAGGATCTCCAAACTAGTAATCTCTGGATTACTCCTGGTACCATATGGTAGTCATGGCAGCAATAGAATAATAGTATTGATGAGTGAGTCGCTGAGGGAGTGGTGCTGGGGTTCAGATTTCTGGATCATTGGGATCCCTCCTGAGGAAGGTATGATCTGTACAAAAATTACCAGTTACACCTGAACTCGAGGTGTCTAATATCCTTACAGGCCTGTTTGCCAGAGCTGTTTGGGAGGGCTTAAACTAACTTAGCATGCAGTTGGAACCGGAGTGACAGAGCTGAGTTTGGGACAGTTGGTGTACAAGTCGATGCATTGTGTAGTGAGACTGAGAAAGGACAGGTTGATGAATGGGCAAGATTACAGTCCGTGAGATGAGTTAAAGTGTAACCTGGGGGAAAAAATCAAAAAGGATGATGGACACAGGACTGAAGATGTTATATTTGAATGTACACAGTATACGGGACAAAGTAGATGATCTCGTAGCACAGTTACAGATTGGCAGGTATGACATTCTGGGCATCACTGTGTCTTCACTGAAATATACCAATCTAAACCAGTAATTGTGGACAGGAATCTACCAAATTCCCTGAATGATCATAGTGTTAACTAATGGCCTTGACCAGCAGTGTGAATTAGGAGTATTTTGCAGAAGGCAGGTGTCTAGAAACACTTGTCCTGGCTCACATTTAATTCCCAACATGCAGAAATATGGTTAATTCAGAATCACTCTCTTACGTGGACTAGTGAGCCACTCATTTATATGATACTACTACAAAATACAATGAAGGACCAGCCAGAATTATTCAATTCACTTGATGTGGCCTGGAAAAGTCCTACTAACAAGCATTTGGGCTCATGCCAGAAATGGGAGAGATGACCCTCATTATGGTCAAAGAACAGTATTGCAAATTTTTATCAGCATTGTGAATAGAAATGTGATCTTTTCTGATGTTTGTGGGTTATCTTGGTTCACTCTGGAAATTCAACCATGCACTTCTAGATAGAAGTGAGTTTTGCAATATTAAAGTGTTGGGGCACGGCATGACATCAAACCCCATAGCATATTCTCTAGGTATTCCCAGGAGCAGTTAATATTGGACACTTGTGGGAAAGTAAGGTTTTTTGAGAATTCCTGCTGGAAGAGTAAGTGACAAAAGTTCATCCTTTGGCATACCCCTTTACTCAAGCTAATTCCTCTCATTGTCCACCTTCCAGGAGCTACACCACCCACCAACCTTACAATTTTCAGTTCCTACCACCATCACCTGCATTGAAATTGCTGGTCTCTAACTATCTCCCCTTCCTCCAAAATGCAGTGCCATCTTCACATTGAGAACATTTTCCATTGATGTTTTCCATGAGATGCCAAGGGCCAGAGCAGCAGAATTATATTCTAACAGATTCCAGATGGGGAGGAAGGATGGTGGTGTGGAGGGTGGATGATGTAAGAAGATGGGAGCTGATCATTGGAAGAGGCGAAGGGCAGATGAAGAAGGAATCTGTTAGAGAGGAGAGTGGATCATGAGAGAAAGGAAAGGAGGCGGGACTCCAGAGGCAGTTGATGGGCAGATATTATTATCAGTAAACCAAGGGACAAATCTTATTTCAGTGGGGAAATATCAGGAGGACCAACAGGCTTTCCTGAAAATGCAATGTCATGCTGATAAGACATGGCTATTTACATATTGATCAGCAGGAGTGATATACTACAACAAAGCAATCACATAATCAAATGATTTAGATCAAAGCATTGAAGTATTACCACATCCATATGGGAATGTTTGAGAGAAATTTAAGAGAAACAACCATTAGGACGAAATCTGTGAACACTCCCATCTTTCAGGTAAGTGTAAAGCAGAAGTCCAAGATATCTGTAAGCAACTTAAGTGAAAAGATGCAAGAGCATAGTTACTCTGAGCATCCTTCTCAGGACCACAGAAGTCAGTTTCATGCAATTTGGGTCAGCTGAGAGTACTAGCTAAAAGCCCTGAGCAACATCCAGCTGAAGGTCGTGTTCCAGTACCAGTTGCTCTTCTAGCCAAGTCATTTTGGTACAGTTATAATATCGGTGTCTACTTAGTAAAATGGAAAATTATCAAGAACCATTTCTTCCTAAAAAGCAGAACAAATTTGATTTATTGCATCATTGGTCATTTCTCAATTATACGCAGGCCAATGGAAGATTCTGTTAACTCCGCTATCCGGATACATAATCTGCTAACTGATTCTCATCTTTGGTTCAGTCAAATCCATTTTTCTCCAGACCTCATGATAGTAGTGATCCAAAAAGCTGAATTCAGAGCTGTGAGGTGAATCACTAAACTTGAGATCAAAACTGTATTTGACTAAATGTGGCATCAAGAAAGCCTGCTGGAACCAGTCAATAAGAAAAATTAAACCTCTCCAATACTTTGCATTCCATCCAACATAAAGAAAGGTTGTTTGATTGCTGGAAGCTCAAACTTTCTTCTCAAGACATTAACGCAGGAATTTTTCAGTTCAGTATCTAGGGTCAACGATCTTCAGATGTTTTGTCAATGATTCTTGTTCTATTGTAAGGTCAACAATTTTGACTTTTATTAAAGGTTAGTTGGTGTTCATTTCTAGTTACAATTTCTCAGAATTGAAAAAGTGTGCATCAAATTCCAGAGTTGGACATTGTTTATTTATAAAGAGTAAGAAGCATTTATTTTGCACAAATGCAAGCAATGACCATCTCTAGTATGTGAATATTTATGCACCTCCACTTGACATTCAACAGCATTTCCATTCCTGAATCTACTACTACCAATGTCCATCTACTTGGAACTTTAATTGTACAAACTGCTTAGATATTATGATTACAACAGCAGGTCAGAAATAGTTACTCTAAATCCCATTATCTATAAGACATAAAGCAGAACCGTGACAGAAGACTTCCTACTTGTGTGGATGAGCGTAGCTCCAGCAACACCCAAAAAGCTAAATAATGTTGATAACAGAGGTTCCTATTTGATTGGAAGCTCACCACCCAGTTAAAGCTTTAATTATACTCGACACACATTCACAGTGGTAAATTTCATTGTGTCACTAAGATTAGTTTTTGCAAACACATAATATTTACTTTCAAGAGTATGATCAACTGGCACTTGAAAACACCCTACCAGCTAGTTCCTTCTCAAACTATACAACACTCTGACTTGGAAATATATTGTTGATCCTTCATTGCAGGAAATTCTAGAATATTCTGCCTAAGAGTAACATGGGATTTTTTTTTTGTGTATACGCACTAACTTGAGCATTTCACAATTGATTTCTCAGATGCAGTAAGAGATGAACAAAAACAAAAAAAAATCCCAATTTTGACAAGAATGCAAAAAAATAGAAATCAGAATTTTAAGTGTAAAGGAAATTTAGCTGTGCTAAAGCTCATGGATCAGAATAATTTTATAATTATATGAACAACTTTATTATTGCAGCATAGGAAACATTCAGTCAAATAAATGTGACTGCTTACTATGATATTAAAATTTAAAATGCACATTCTAGTAAATGTTATAAAAAGTAAGAAATATGTAGGGTTCATAAGGTTGAGGTCACATTTTGTCATATTTTTCTTTAATTCTTTCTACCATCAAGATATTTACACAGGACCTACTTTTGCCAGCCTTTTATTTTGATTGCTAGTCAAGCCATGCGCAGGGCAAACACCATTGAGTTGCTTTCATATTTTATTTGCATGAGGCCAATATCTGGGTTCTTTAAAATTAGAAGTGAAACCTATATTATTCAACTCCAAGATAAGTTTAAAAATAATTACGAAGGTGCATTACTTCTTTTGAACTAATATAATTTTGTTTGCACTAATGTATTGCATAAATGTACCATTTAAGTTATATCAGTGTTAGTGATATTAGGAAACAGAAAACAAAAAGAATGGCATAGAAATATATTGTGTTGAATAATATTACCGGTCAATTTGTCATCAGTTTTGACTGGTTCCTTGCACAAATTAACACATGCAACAAAGAGTAAAGCAAGGAGCTTAATTTGACATGCAATATTTCACTCACTGGATGTGATGATTGCAAGTTTGCAATCATCAGAAAGTGTTAATTAATATCAACCAAATCTTTGCAAATGAATGTCTATTTGACACTCCTCAATTTTTATTTTTCATAATCTTGTTTGCTGGAGCATTATTAACATATAAGACTTTTTTTTAATCACCATCCATGAATTCACATGAATTGGAATTGATATAATTTATTTAATTTGGAGGCTTTCTTTCCACAGCAGGTGGAGGCTGTGAGCTGTGACTGTCAAATCCTGCCAAGGGTGCAGGACATGACCTGGGAGACAGAGCTAAGGAATTGACCTTGTCACAGTTGAACACACACAGCTGCTAACCTACTGTTTGGTGACATCATCTGGTGCAGCACAATGTCGACTTCTAATTAACTCAAGATAAGAACTATATTGAACCCTAATCGGTAATAATGAATTGTGATTGTTTAGTCTTTCAGGCTAAGGCTGCAATTTTTTGAAATATTTTTCATACAAATTTAATATGAACAGATGTATACAAAACCAAGAAAAAAACATGTAAAGTTCCAAATATTAGTAGGTATTTTGACATCCTATCATAATAGTAATTTAATATAGATATACATTGCCTATGTAAACATTGAGGTTGTTAAAGTTATTTTATTATTGACAACTCAATTTTCATAAAATTATTAATTTACTTGACCCTTCTTTTCTGTGAATGGCTAATTCTAGCCAACAGTCCACGTGATTCTGTCTGACTTAAATCTCAAACTGGAAATGTTTACTGGTTAAACATATCTTTTCACAACAAATTGGATTCAGGAAGTGGGAGATACAGTTATAAGCACCTTTACAAGCTCAGAAAGATGCACATTATATTATAATGTAACATATTAAATATAACATATTAAATATAATATAATATAACATATTAAATAACTAATTTTCACATCAAAGTAATATATATTCCAAAATATAAAAACTACAACCACAGTTTCTGAGTGATGAATGAAAAAATGATCATCTTGAGTAGTATATTATCACATTGGTGTTGTACTGTTAAAATATTTTGCTGTACAGCTGAATCATTTTTATTTCCAGTACAAGAGGCAATATTCACTCAGCAAGTTTTAATTTTTTTTAATAATTTGCACTTGGAGAAAGCTATGCTTAGTTTAAAAATGGTAAATTCAAATCCAACTTTTGTGCTATCACTCACCCCAGAAGACAGAGTAGGGTGTGTTTTTTTCTTGGCGAGGGGTGGTGGTGATTCTAGGGAGTTGTCAAAATATGCCAAATGAAACTGATCCGAGTACTGAATGGACTTCTGGTTAAATTTGGTTGGCTAACACATCTTTACTGAGGTGCTTATATTGTTTTGGAAACATGGACAATCTGCAGTTGATGTAGATTGGTGAAGGGTGGGGGGGAGGGCATTAATGGAAGTTTGAAAAATTGACGTTCATTTCATCAGGTTGGAGGTAACCCAGACAGAATATAAGGTGCTGTTCTTCCAACTTGAGTGTGGCCCCTCATCACAACAGTAGTGGAGGCCATGGACTAACATGTCAGAACGAGAATGGGAGTGGTATTAAAATGAGTGGCCGCTAGGAGATCCCGTGTTCTCTGGCGGAAGGAATATAGGTACTTGGTGAAGCAGTCTCTCTATCTACTTGGGGCTCACCGATATACAGGAGGCCACACTGAGAGCACCATAAATGACCCCAACAGACTCACAGGGGAAGAGTCACCACACCTGGAAGGACTGTTTGGGACTCTGAGTGGTAGTTAAGGAGGAGGTGCGGCACTACCCCAGCTGTAGCACTTGTTCTGCTTGCAAGGATATGTGCCAGTACGAAGATCAGTGGGGAGGGAGAAATGGACAAGGGAGCCGCATAGGGAATGATCCCTGTGGGAAACAGAAAGTGGGGGGAGGCAGTTTACATGGAGATGGGATCCTGTTGGAGATGGTGGAAGTTATGGAGAATTATCTGCTGGACGCAGAGGTTGGTGGGGTGGTAGGAGAGGACAGAAAGAACCCTTTCCCTGGTGGGGTCGCGGGAGGGTGAGCAGAGGGCAGAGATATGTGAAATGGAAGAGATGCAGTTGAGGGCAATGTTGATGGTGGAGGAAGGGAAGCTCCTTTCCTTGATGAAGGAGGACATCTCCCCAGTTCTGGAATGAAAAGTCTCATTTTGAGAGCAAATGCGATGGAGATGGAGGAATTGAGAGAAGGAGATAGCGTTTTTACAAGTAATAGAGTGGGAAGAAGTACAGTTCAGGTAGCTGTGAGAGTCAGTAGGTTTACAATAGACATCAGTAGATAAGCTGTCTCCAGAGACAGAGACAGAGAGACTGAGACAAGGGAGGGCGTTGTCAGAAATAGACCAGATGAGTTTGAGGGCAGGGTGGAAGTTGGAAGCATAGTTGATGAAGTCGACAAGCTCCACATAGGTACAGGAAGCAGACCAATGCAGCCATTGAAGTGACACAGGAAAAGTTGGGAAACAATACTAGTGTAGGCTTGGAACATAGACTGTTCCACGCAGCTGACGAAAAGGTAGGTATAGTTCGGCCCATGTGAGTGCCCATGGCTACACCTTTTGTTTAAAGAAAGTAGGAGCAGCCGAAGGAGAAATTATTGAGAGAGAGGACAAGTTCCACCACATGGAGGAGAGGAACTGGTTGGGTGTTGTGTCCAGAAAGGAACGGAGAGCTTTGAGGCCTTCCTGGTAGGGTATGGAGGTGTATAGGGATCGGACATCCAGAGTGAAAAGAAGGTGATCAGTGCCATGGATCTTGAAATCATTGAAAAGTTCAAAAGCATGTGAAGTGTCACAGATGTACGTAGGAAGAAACTGAACTGGGTACAACACAGTTTTGTTCCCCCATCCGTGACACTTCACACACTCTTGATCTTTTCAATGATTTCAAGCTTCCTGACCCAGATCATTTTATTTTCAGCATGGATGTCCAGTCTCTATACACCTCCATTCCCCACCAGGAAGCCTCAGAGCTCTCCATCTCTTACTGGACACCTCTCCTCCACCACCACTCTCCTCCATCTGGCAGAACTTGTCTTCACTCTGAATAATTTCTCCTTTGGCTGCTCCCACTTCCTTCAAACAAAAGATGTAGCATGGGCACTCATATGGGTCCCAACTATGCCTGCCTGTTTGTCGGCTACGTGGGACAGTCTATGTTCCAAGCCTACACTGGTATCACTCCCCAACTTTTCCTGTGCTACATCAATGACTGCATTGGTGCTGAGCTCCTCAACTTCATCAACATTGCCTCCGACTTCCACCCTGCTCTCAAGCTTACCAGGTTCATTTCTGGTACCTCTCTCCCCTTTCTTGATCTCTCTGTCTCTATCTCTGGAAGCAGCTTATGTACTGATGTCTATTGTAAACCCACTGACTCTCTCAGCTACCTGGACTATACCTCTTCCCACGCTGTTAATTTTAAAAACGCCATCCCCTTTTCTCAATTCCTCCATCTCCTTTGCATCTGCTCTCAGGACGAGGCTTTTCACTCCAGAACTAAGGAGGTGCCTTCCTTCTTCAAAGAAAGGGGCTTCTCTTCCTCCACCATCAATGCTGCCTTCAACCGCATCTCTTCCATTTCACGCATTTCTCCCCTCAACCCATTCTCCCGCCAACCCACCAGGGATAGGGTTCCTCTAGTCCTCATCTACCATCCCACCAGCTTCTTCGTCCGTCACATAATTCTCTGTAACTTTCGCCATCTCCAATGGGATCCCAACCCCAAGCACATATTTCCTTCCCCCGACCAACTTTCTGCTTTCTGCAGGGATTGCTTCCTATGCAACTCCCTTGTCCATTCATTCCTCTGCAATGATCTTCCTCCTGGCACTTATAGGTGCCCCTTGCCTCCCCCCTCATCACCATTCGGGGCTTCAGACTGTCCTCACAGGTAAGGTGACATTTCACTTGTGAGTCTGTTGGGGCCATTTACTGTATCCGGTGCTCCTGGTGTGGCCTCCTGTATATCAGTAAGACCTGACATAGATTGGGAGGCCAACTTACCAAGCACTTATGCTCCATCTACCAGAAAAAGTGGGATCTCCCAGTGGCCACCCATTTTAATTCCACTTCCCATTCCCATTCTGACATGTCAGCCCATGGCCTCCTCTACAGTTACGATGAAGCCACGTTCTGGTTGGAGGAGGAGTACCTTTTATTCCATCTGGGTAACCTCCAACCTAATGGCATGAACATTCATTTCTTGAACTTGTGGTAATGCCACCCCCACCGGCCCTTGCCACCCTCCCCCCACCTTCACCATTCTGCATTCCCATTTTGCTTTCTCTCCTTATCTCCTTATCTGCCCATCACCTCCCTCTGGTGCTCCTCCCCCCTTTTCTTTCTTCCATGGTCTCTGTCCTCTCCTCTCAGATTCCCCTTTCTGCAGCCCAGCATCTCTTTCACCACCCAACTTCCCAGCTCTTGACTTCACCCCTCCCCTCCCTCTCCTGGTTTCAGCTATCACCTTTTGTTTCTTCCTCCTCCCCTCCTCCCCACATTACTTCTTACTGTGATTCCTTGTCTTTTTTTCTCCAGTCCTGACAAAAGGTCTCAGCTCGAAACATCAGCCATACTCTTTTCCATAGATGCTGCCTGCCCTGCTGACTTCTTCCAGCATGTTGTGTATGTTGCTTGGATTTCCAGCATCTTCAGATTTTTTCTTGTTTGTCATTCATTTTCATGCAGGCATGAACAGGGAAAAGAGAAGTGCAATAGCATTTATGAAAGGCTATACATAAACAGACAAAAACTGACAAACAACCAATATGCAAAAGAAAATAAACTGTGCAAAAAAAAAAACGGAGATCATGAGTTGTAAAGAGTCCTGAAAGTTAGTCTAGGTTGTTGAATCATTTCAGAGTAGTAGTGATTGTAGTTATCCAGAGCAGTTCGGGAGCCAAATAGGTATAAGGTAATAATTGTTGCTAAAATTGATGGTATGGGACCTAGGGCTTTTGTATCCCCTGCCTGATGGCAGCGATGAGAATATTTTGCATTCCGATCCATGAGCAATAATTTTTCACTCCCTTTCTTATGAGGAATCTATCTCTGCATTAAAAGTATTCAACTAACTTGTTTCTACCATCCTTTCAGGAAAAGGGTTCCAAAGGCTCACAATCATTTGTGTGAGTAAGTTTCACATCATTTTTACCTTGAAAGTGACATTCCTTATTTTTAAACTGTGATTTATAGTTCTAGGTTCTCTCCAAGGTAGAAATATTCAGTCCATATCACCCTATTAAGACCCTTCAGGATCTTATATTTTTAATAAAGTTACCTCTCACTCTTCCAAATTACAGGAGATACCAGCATAATATGTTCAGCTTTTGCTCTAATGATAACCTTCTCTTTCCAGGTATTAACCCCGTAAACCGTCTTTAAACCATTATCAACACATTTAAATTCTTCCTGAAAAGTGAAGACAAGTGCTATACTAGTTGCTATAATGGAGTTTCACCAATGCCTCATACTAGAACATTGGATTCTTTAAGTTTGGCATTCAGTTATTCTCTAGATAAGCAACAACATTCTGTTAGCTTTTTTAATTGCTGTATCTGCACAGCAGTTTTCTGCAAGTCGCACACCCGGACACCCATATCCCTTTTTGTATCAGAGTTCAGCAATTTCCCACTTAGATGATACGTTTCTTTATATTCTTCTTGAAAAAAGTGACATTTCCATTTTAACTCATTTTACTCTATTTGCTTACTCTTTGCCCATTCACTTAACCAACTTCCCTTTACAGAACAGTACACACAGGAAAAGGCCCTTCAGCCCACAATGTTATACCAAATCAAATAAATTAGTAAGCAAATGGCCAACTAAGCTAATCCCTTATGCCTACGCAATGTCCATATCTTTCCATTTTCCTCACATACATGTGCCTATCTAAACATCTCTTAAACATCTCCAATGCACCTTCCTCTGCTGCCACCTCAAGCAGGGAATTCCAGGCACCCACTACTCTCTGTGTAAGAAAACTTCCTTCTGACAGCTCCTTTAAAATTAACTCCTCTCATCTTAAATGCATACCCTTGGTTCTAGATATCCCAACCCATGGGAAAAAGTACCGTCTACTCTCTCTATGGCTTTCAAAGTCTTATAAACCTCTATTAGATCTCCCTTTAGTCTCTGCTGCTTCAGAGAAAACAACCCAAGTTTGTCCAGCCTCTAGTTATATCACATGATCTCTAATCCAGGCAGCATCTTGGTAAGCCTCTTCTACACCCTCTCCAAAGCTTTGACATTCTTCCGATAATGAGGCAACCAGAACTTGCCTTTAACAGTGTACTGTTTCTTTACATTTGACCTCCAAGCTGCAATGTTTCACATTTGGCTGGGTTAAACTCCATCTGCCATTTCTCTGCCCATATCAGCAACTGATCTGTATTGCACAGTATTCTTTGCCCGTCATTTACACTATCCACAACACTACTAATCTTCATATAATCTGCAATTTTATTAACCCACCCAACTACATTTTCATTAAAGTCATTTATATATGTACATTAAAAACAGCAGAAGTCCTAGTACATATCCCTGCAGAACAGCACTAATCAGACTTCCAGCTAGAATAAGCCCCTTCGACCATTACCCTCTGTCTTGTCTGGGCAAGCCAGTTCTGAATCCAAATGGCCAATTCACTGTGCCATCCCATGCCACCGCTCTTGACATTCAAGGTTCTCATACCTTGCCATCCTTTTCCGTCCTTCTGACTGGAACATACCTGTCCTGTACTCTGTGCAGTTGGTCTTTAAAAAACCTCCTGTGTTTGGACTTGCCCAAACACAGCTGTTTCCAACTAACTTTCTCTAGTTCCTGCCTAATGCTCTTGTAATTTGCCCTGCTCCAATTTAATTTGCGCCAGCAAGGTCCATACTTATCCTTAACAAAAGACGTCTTAAAACTTGAGGAGTTCTGGTCACTGTTCCCTAACTGCTCACCCACTGAAATATCGATCATCTGGCTCTTTACCCAACACCAGATCCAGGACAGCCACTCCTCTTGTTGGACTATCTATGTATTGATTGAAGAAACTTTATTAAATGCACCTAAAAATTCTGCCCCATCTGAACCACATACACTAAGAAGATCCCAGTTTATATTAGGGAAGTTGAAGACTCGCATGACAATAAATCTATTGTTTTTACACTTTTCCTTAATCAGCCTGCATACCTGTTGCTCAATATCCTGGTGGCTCTTGGAGCTGGGGGAGGTCTGTAGTACAATCCCATCAGAGTAATTGCACCCTTCCTAATTTTGACTTCTACCCATATAGGCTCAGTGAATGAACACTCCAGTATGTCCCCTCTGAGTGCAGCTGCAATAGGTCCCTGATTTGTAGTGTCAACTCCAAATCCCCACCCCCATTACCTCCTGCTCTATCTTTTCTACAACATTGAATCCCTGGGACATTCAGCATCATTCCTGAACCTCTCTCAATCAAGTCTTTATAATGACCACAACCTCATAGTTCCATGTACTGATCCATGCTCTGTTTATCACCTTTACACATAATACTTCTAGCATTAAGATAGACACACTTCAAAACTATCCAACTTATTGTATCTATTACTTTGCTTCTGCCTGTTCTTACTGGCCCTGACATCTACCTTCCTCTTTATCCATCCATTTTTTGATGTGGTAAACTGATTCCCGCTCTCTGCTAAACTAGCTTAAACCCTGCTGCATAGCACTGGTGAACCTCCAGTTTAGGCGCAACCTGTTTATGTTGTACAGGTCACCCCTGCTTCAGAAGAGGATACGCTCCTTATGTCCTCCTCACAATTTACTTTCCTAGTTGTCTCTGTATTATCAGCAAATTTAGTAGCCACACACATCAAAGTTACTGCTGAACGCAGCAGGCCAAGCAGCATCTCTAGGAAGAGGTACAGTCGATGTTTCAGGCCGAGACCCTTGGTCAGGACTCAATTTAGTAGCCATACCATTTGTACCTTAATCTAAATCATTTATATAAATATGTAAGGTAAGGCTGTAACAGCGATATCTGTGGCACACCATTTGACTTATCTCCTGTCAGCCAGTCAATCTTGCATGCACACCAATATACTACCTGGTCCACTATGAGTTTAATTTCCCACTATGCCCTTTGCTGTGGCACCTTAATAAATTTTGTTGAGTTGAGGATGCCATCGTCCACCTGCGGAACCATGTCTACGTGCACCTGGACAAGCCAGCGAGCACTGTGAGGGTCATGTTTTTTGACTTCTCCAGTGCTTTCAGCACCATCTGCCCTGCTCTGCTGGGGGAGAAGCTGACAGCGATGCAGGTGGATGCTTTCCTGGTGTCATGGATTCTTGATTACCTGACTGACAGACCACAGTACGTGTGCTTGCAACACTGTGTGTCCGACAGAGTGATCAGCAGCACTGGGGCTCCACAGGGGACTGTCTTGTCTCCCTTTCTCTTCACCATTTACACCTCAGACTTCAATTACTGCACAGAGTCTTGTCATCTTCAGAAGTTTTCTGATGACTCTGCCATAGTTGGATGCATCAGCAAGGGAGATGAGGCTGAGTACAGGGCTATGGTAGGAAACTTTGTCACATGGTGTGAGCAGAATTATCTGCAGCTTAATGTGAAAAAGGCTAAGGATCTGGTGGTAGACCTAAGGTATCAGTGACCCCTGTTTCCATCCAGGGGGTCAGTGTGGACATGGTGGAGGATTACAACTACCTGGGGATACGAATTGACAATAAACTGGACTGGTCAAAAAACACTGAGGCTGTCTACAAGAAGGGTCAGAGCCGTCTCTATTTCCTGAGGAGACTGAGGTCCTTTAACATCTGCCGGATGATGCTGAGGATGTTCTACAAGTCTGTGGTGGCCAGTGCAATCATGTTTGCTGTTGTGTGCTGGGACAGCAGGCTGAGGGTAGCAGACACCATCAGAATCAACAAACTCATTCGTAAGGCCAGTGATGTTGTGGGAATGCAACTGGACTCTCTGACGGTGGTGTCTGAAAAGAGGATGCTGTCCAAGTTGCATGCCATCTTGGACAATGTCTCCCATCCACTACATAATGGACTGGTTGGGCACAGGAGTACATTCAGCCAGAGACTCATTCCACCGAGATGCAACACAGAGCGTCATAGGAAGTCATTCCTGCCTCTGGCCATCAAACTTTACAGCTCCTCCCTTGGAGGGTGAGACACCCTGAGCCAATAGGCTGGTCCTGGACTTATTTCCTGGCATAATTTACATATTACTATTTAACTATTTATGGTTTTAATACTATTTAATTATTTATGGTGCAACTGTAACGAAACCCAATTTGCCCTGGGTTCAATAAAGTATGACTATGACTATGACTATGACTATGAATGCCTCTTGAAAATCTAAGTTCAGTAAATCCATTGGTCTATCTTTATCCACGGCAGACCTTCAAAGAACTGTATTGAGTTGTTCAAACCTGATTTACCTTTTACAAAACTAAGCTGACTTGTCTAATTACCTCAAAATTTTCTGAGTGGTTTGCTACAACATCATCAATATCTGTTTTCTAACATCTTTCCCCAGGAGACTTGTCTGTCCACAGCTCCAACAATGTGTCAATACTGTGCACCCTCACATTACAGCAGGCCAGGATATAGAAGTTGGCCTTTACTGAATTCATCAAACACTGCAAACCAAAGTGAGATTTGGGATAACAATTCACTCTTACAAAATTTATGTGAAAAAGCCAAATAAACACAAAATGTGAAATAAACAATGATTTTCATCAATTTTATCAAAGTTTTGTGTTACATAAAATAAGAGTCACTAATTACCTTCTAGAAATGTCAGCCCTCCATAATGTAGTGGTGTGACATGCAACTTTGTAATTTTCCTCAGTTGTTCCTTCCCTTCCAATTCCTGATTTACAAAATCTTACTTATGTTGTCTGGAAAAGGTCAATGCAGGTGTTCTGTTTAATTCACCTGCGAAGCACAGGAGAATACTACTAATGCTATCTCTGCTGAACGAATCTGCTCCCAGGCCATTATCCACATAATTGACACCAGAGTCCTGAAGCAAGCACACTACTCCAAATTCCATCACAGAAAGAAATTTCTAGGAAGACAGAGAAAATATCTTCAGGATATTCCCAAATCCCTTTGGAAGAAAAAGGTGATATCTTCATTAGGGTATGCCGGCTTGTGAATACTCCAAATGGAGAAGGAGCATCCTGAGCAACTCAAGGTTGTACAAGCAGAGCACGTGGAGAGCAGAAACTCCCATTCAGTCCACCCATCTGCTGCACCAACCCCACCAGTGGCCGGATCAATGGATTCCTTGAATCGATTCCCTCACAACCTGAAGAAGCTGAGTGGAAGCAATTCATCCTCAGCCCCATTAGATGGCTAAGAAAATGAAGCATGTGCATATAGAACAGAAGAAAGATTATTGTAATCTTTATTAGCTAGGGGCACATTGTTTGAAAGATAAGCCCCTTGCCATAAAGTAAGACATCCACTCATAGAATTGGAGGATATGGAATTCTGGAATATTCTTAAGCTCTGGTTCAATGCCACTAAATTATCCTCCTAAAGATCATTTCCAAGATCAAATGCTTTGTAATTCATCAAACTGGCATGAAATTTAAATCCAAATTTCAAAGCTAAGGGTGTTGTTAAAAACAAAACTGGTTCTTCTTTAAGCAACACACATCAAAGTTGCTGGTGAACGCAGCAGGCCAGGCAGCATCTCTAGGAAGAGGTACAGTCGACGTTTCAGGCCGAGACCCTTCGTCAGGACTAACCGAAAGAAGAATTAGTAAGAGACTTGAAAGTGGGAGGGGGAGGGGGAGATCCAAAATGATAGGAGAAGACACGAGGGGGAGGGATGGAGCCAAGGGCTGGACAGTTGATTGGCAAAGGGGATATGAGAGGATCATGGGACGGGAGGACAGGAGGCCTGGGGAGAAAGACGGAGGGGGGGGCGGGGGATCCAGAGGATGGGCAAGGGGTATAGTCAGAGGGACAGAGGGAGAAAAAGGAGAGTGAGAGAAAGAAAGTGTGTATAAAAATAAATAACGGATGGGGGACTCACAGGTGAAGTGTCGCCTCACCTGGAAGGACTGTCTGGGGCCCTGAATGGTGGTAAGGGAGGAAGTGTAAGGGCATGTGTAGCACTTGTTCCGCTTACAAGGATAAGTGCCAGGAGGGAGATCAGTGGGGAGGGATGGGGGGGATGAATGGACAAGGGAGTCACGTAGGGAGCGATCCCTGTGGAAAGCGGGGGGGGGGGCGCGGAGGGAAAGATGTGCTTAGTGGTGGGATCCCGTTGGAGGTGGCGGAATTTATGGAGAATAATATGTTGGACCCGGAGGCTAGTGAGGTGGTAGGTGAGGACCAGGGGAGCCCTATTCCTAGTGGGGTGGCGGGAGGATGGAGTGAGAGCAGATGTGCGTGAAATGGGGGAGATGCGTTTGAGAGCAGAGTTGATGGTAGAGGAAGGGAAGCCCCTTTCTTTAAAAAAGGAGGATATCTCCCTGGTCCTGGAATGAAAAGCCTCATCCTGAGAGCAGATGCGGCGAAGACGGAGGAATTGCGAGAAGGGGATGGCATTTTTGCAAGAGACAGGGTGAGAAGAGGAATAGTTCAGATAGCTGTGAGAGTCAGTAGGCTTACAGTAGACATCAGTGGATAAGCTGTCTCCAGAGATAGAGACAGAAAGATCTATTTTGAGAGCAGAGTTGATGGTTCTTCTTTAATATTTAATTAGCTATTGTCTTGTATTATTTCTTGGAAATGTTAAGGCTATTTGCTGGAGATAAAATTAGAGTCGGTGTGTAATTTTTATGCTCACTGGTAATAAATAAGAATAGTTAATATTCTCTTCTTGTCTTCTAGCTCTTTGGAAGTTAAGGAACTAAAACCAACTCTTGTTCTTGATTTAGTGAGGAGTTTTGATTCTCAGCATCTTGTTATGAAGAAAAGTAAGAGGATTTGAGATAAACTGTATCTTTTTTGTTCTACAATTTTGTTAAGATTGTTAGTACACAAAGGTCCTCCATTTGGTCAGGAATAATCACATTTTAGTTGACGGGGAAGCTCTAAAGGCAGTGAATGTCTCTGATTTCATTTCTATTTTGTGGCTTCAAAACAGAAGATTGAAGTCAAAGCTCGATGCTGACAAAATGTGGAATTCTTGTATTGCTTCAGTCTTCTATTCCTTTGTTGTTGGTCGCAGCTGTATGATTCATTTTATTGACCGCATAGTAAAAAATTAACACATATTTCCATTTTGGAAATATGCAAATAATAACTGAGGAGGACTGCAAAGAGACAGCGAAAGACTGTCAGAATGGGTGTAGAACTTGCAGGTAACATTTAACACAAAGAATTCTGGGATGATTTACTTTGGTATAAAGAATAAGGAGCGACAATAAAGACTAAAAGAGATTGTCCAAAGGACATGGAGAGACAGAGAGAAAAAAAAAATGTGGATCACATAAAGATGTGTATAGAGCTTTGAAAGTAGTAAAGCATATTGACAAAGTAAATAGAATGCTGGGATATGTAAACAATACCATTAAGTATAAAAGCAGGGAGTTTTTTTGCTTAACCATGCAACCAAATAGAGAACTAGATCCAATTTGGATCACTTCAAGAATACTGTGTAGATCCAGAAGCACTGCAGTGTTTACAGAGATTAAAAAGTTCGGGTACAAGATTAATGTTAAGATGAATGTGGATGTTAGTGATGTTTCTGCGTGTGGATTTGGACTATGTACTATAGACTTCTTTTCAGTCTTATGGTTTCTATATTCTGTGTCTTCTCTGTTTTTTGTGTGGGGAGAGAGCTTTGGAGGTCAATGTTCTTGTGGTTTTGTGTGAGAGGAGTGAGTTTTGGGTGTTGATGTTGTATTTTTGTTAGTATTTTGTGTGGAGGAGGGGGATTTTGGTGCGGAGGGGGTGCAGGTTGATGCTCGTGTCGGTGGGTTTGCTGTTTCTTTCTGAACTGACTTCCGTGGCTTTTCTTTGTTTTGTGGTTATCTGGAGAAGAGGAATTTTAAAGCTGTATTCTGCATACATACTTCGATAATAAATGAACCTTTGAACCTTTTGTAGCTTTGACATTGCATAGAGAAGGTTGGTAGAGGTGTGCTAAATCATAACCAATTTAAATTACCAAGAGAGTACTGTTTACATTTGTGGATGAATAGGACCTCAAAGCACAGATATAAAATTTTGGCCACATAATGCATCAGAGAATGCAAAGAAGTGGTTTTTTTTCTCTGCTATATAGAATATACTGTACTTATGAACTGGAACTCTTTGCCTACAGTGGTGGTAGAAGCAGAATCTGATTTGTGAGGGAAGCAGATGGTGGTGAAGAATGGGATTGATGAGGTTGCTCATCAGGATTCAGTAGAGACTTGGTGTGGCTGAATGGCCTTCAGTATCACAACAATTCAATAACCTGATAGATAAAATAGATGAACTGCAGCAGATTACCACAAATGTTAGTGTAATGCATAAAGGTTTCATTAACAGTATCAATTCAAAGTTAAGCTTTGCTTAAAAAGGAACTAGAGAAAATTAATTTACTTGATTAATGTCTATACATGAGTTACCTTGAACTTCACATTGTTTGGATTTATGAATAATATTGATTTATATGTGCAGATAGCACCCAGATATTAAATTAAGTCCCTGCTTGTCTGTTCAGGTGGATGTTAAAGATTATAAGGAACATTTTCCGAGGGCTTCCATATTTAAAAAGAAGGCTTGTGTGAACATAGAAGATGGAATAGATATCATGTTCCCCCTGTTAATAGATGGAAAATTTGGTACATGCAAATCTTTGCTTTTGTGTGGTTATTTTATTTATTTTAAAATAAGAGTAGAAGCTATTTTCCAAAATTTCTTCCTCAACCAATGACCATGAAAAATCTCAGACTACTTATCAGCAGCATATCACTGTCTCAGATTGATGTCCTTGCTTGACTATGCTACAACAGTCACAGCATTTCAAAACAATTGTTTTTAAGAAGTGTTTCAGCCATTTTAACAATATGTATAGTAAAATCATACATAAATCCAAATATTACTGTTGCTATTTTATAAATAGAGGCTTCTCATGTATAAATAATGTATGTATAATCAAATCAATAACTGAAATGTCCCATTAAATTCATCATAAATATGTATTGGCTTATATTTCAAATTCATACGATCACATTGAGCTTGAAGATAAAATTTGATAACGTGTCCATCATGCTTTCTCACAGGAAACCAACAAATGCCCACTAACCAATTTTGAGATTCCACCTTTTACTTTAATAAGAATTTGTCTTAAAGACAAAAAGATGATTGAAATGTGATGTTATTGCTGTTAATGTAAAATGGAGTCAATAAAATGAAAGGGGCTGCTTAAAACATTGAACAGGCTATCCCACAGTTAGAAAGACTCAAGCACGCATTTTAATATAAATGATAAAGATTTATATGGAGGTTATTCTACCATAGCCAGGAAATCAATTGCTTTTACAAATTCAATGATCCATTTGATGCCAACAATGTTACATGTAAAATTTCAACAGATGTTGCTGAGGCTCTGTTGGAAGTGGATTTATGCTGTGTGGGGTTGCATTACAATGCACAGACTGGGTAATTTCCAAGATAATTCTCTGGAATCGTCACAGTGGCATGCATTTCCAAAGCAACGGCGTATCCATTACAGTCAGCAACTGCGCCACCCGCAAGTTATACAACGCACCTGATAGGCCACCCCGTCTGTTCAGAATTCTCTTCTGTTCCACAGTTGTGATAGCCAAGGCTTATACTTAATACTTCTGTAAAAATATCATTTCTCTGCCCATGTTTTTTTTATTCTTTGTTTAATAGCAGGCTTACTTTAAGCCCGTAGACTAAGGGATGGACTAAAAATAAATTACTTAATTCACAACTTTAACGCCACAATACACAGAAAATTACTCCTGGATATTTGATCCTAAAATAACACATAATCCTTCATGTTTTTCATATGTAGTTGTTCTTAGTAAAAAAAAAGGAGAAATACTGAGATTATAGTTAAACAAAGATTTTAAGTAAATCATACAAATTAAAAACATTTAACTAACCATTGCTTTAAGACAATTGTCCAGCAGGTAAGAATACAATATATGATCATGTTAAATAGACTCATTTTGATTAGATAAAGATATTAATCCCAGACTCATTCTTCTCCATCCCTTTACCTTTTTCACCCACCTGCCTTCACCTATCACCTTTTAGCTTGTCCTCCTTCCCCAAACCCCACCTTTTATTCCATCTTCCTTCTTCCTTTCCAGTCCTGAAGAAAGGTCTCAGCCTGGAACATTGACTGTTTATTCATTTCCATTGATGCCTCCTGACCTGCTGAGCCCCTCCAGCATTTTGTGTGTGTTGATCTGGATTCTCCATCTGCAGAAACTCTCATGTTTTGAAATTAAACAAAGTTTGGTTTGGGAATTTTGAAGTTTTCAAGTTTTCTCGTCCTCAGTACTCAAGGAAAAACTTCCACTTTGTTAGATGTGTTATTTTAATGTCAGAGGTGGAATCTGGGTTAATTATGGATAAATATGCAAGGAAAGCAAACATAATCAAATTTAATTTGTAACATTCAGTTATTTTGTATTAAGATCCTGCACCTTCTTAAAAAAAACAGAGCTGCAAACTTCAGATAGCATTTAAATTAATTAAATTGCACTATCATTGATTGGTCTATGATATTGAAATATCATTAAAATTATATGTTTTAACATAACAATCTACAACTGTTTCATTCTAATCAAGGGAGGGTTTTACAGCAAGATGTGAAACTGGAAAACTATTAGATAAAAGTACTGAGAAAATTAACAAGCTAAATAAAGACAGTTATCAATTAATGAAGTTGATATCTGTAGTATTCTTCATTTTCTTTTTTTATTATCTTATTAACAAGGCTTTAATTTGAGATATGACAGATAGGAAGATTTCCAAAATAATGAATGATATGCCTGTGGTATTATCTAGCAGCATTCAATACTTAGCTTCAATAAAGATAACAATCCTCTGTATTGTTAAAACCTGTCTGACTTCCAACTACTAGACACTTCCCACTGCTCTGCTTACATACAAACACTCCAAATTAGCAATTCAACTCCTTATTTTGGTTTTTGATTTGCCTCTGGCTACTAATTAAAGCTTAATCAAAACCATTGAACTGATGTTGTAAAGAATTCATTAATATTAAAATTAGCCCCAACAATATTTTTGGCAGAGTGAGTAGGAGGAGGAGGAATTTGTAATTTTTTTTCCTGGTGTATGTGAACTCATAATTTTATGGGTATTTGAAATTATTATGTCAAAATATATATTTTTGATATTAATATTGGTTTCCTTAGGTGGTGTTGAGCCATAATATGAAAAACATATTTAATTACCGTACAATTTTATAGCAACAAAAGATTGAAATCGTGGATTTTCTCAAATATTCCAGATGCACTTTAAAATGTTGTTACATCTCAACTTTGCTAATTCTGTTTTCTGGAAAATGAAATAAAAAAGCCTTTCTGGAATTAGTAACAAGCAAATAGCTGAGAATCAAATAGTATTAAGAAATAATATAATAATATATAATATACCAGAATAGTTTACTGTAAAAAAATTATAATCATAAATTTTCTGTATGCAGAACAGGTATGCAGAATAATCTTTGCTTATTCAAATTCTGAATCAAATGAAAACAAAGACCTTGTGCACCTGGTTAAATTAGTTTCAACTTTATTTAGAAAATTATTTTTCTACCATATTATTTTTGAGTAATCAGGGTCGATTCAATTAATCTTCACAAATTTATTGTAGTGGAGCTACTTTTGTAACTACAATAGTAGATCTTGCAGGCAAAAACATTTCCTACTTTCAATTTTTTTTAATCAAACCTTATGTTATAAACAATTTGATAACCAAGATTAATTTTTAAGAAAGTAATCATGAAAATAATATCTGGGTTACATAATTATCAGATTCAGAAAAAAATGTTAACATTTATTGATCATAGCTTCAAAATTTAATTCCTGTCTTTTGGAATATTTGTTCCAAAATCACAGCTGGAATATTGCAGGATTAGTTTTAATTTCCAATTCAGTCTTTCTAAATTGTACTAAGCCTAGGGCTTAAATTAAGAAGATATTACTTTTTGTTCATCAATTCCAACTTTATTAATTCCTTCCATATATTATTTTTTCATTTCAATGTAAATATAAACAGAGTTGTCTAATTGTCACTTGATAATATATTCAGTTCCTATTGCTATTTTAACAACTGAAACTCACTTGATAACATATTTCCTTTTTCTTTATACACTTTCATCTTTTCAGTTACCATTTTGTTTCAAATGTGCCCCATAATCCATGCTTAAACACTATTTTCATTTAATTAGAATTTCCTTTTAACTTAGGGGAAAAAAAAGTCCCTAGGACAAAAAGTTATGGCTTAAACAGAATTCCTCTCATTTTCCTATTCAAAAGTAGTCTGTCAGATGGATGTTGTTAAAAACTAAAAATTAAAATGTGTTTAACTGCTGTGGAAACTGTAAATAGAAAATAAGCGTCGAGAAATAACGGTAAGTAAGATATGCATCTAGGGCAGATGTAAATAGATTTTGTGCCATAGTGATCTTGTGTGCATATGCAAAAGAAAACAACATATGTCTATTTTTTTCTCTCTCACTGACCAAATCAACAATGGCATGCATTACACACAATTCTAAAATCTTGGTGACAATTTCTCTGGTGTTATTCAAATACAATTTGACTTATGACAAGAGGATGTAATTTACAAAACGGAACATGCCTATCAGTGGAACTTGAATTTGCATAATGAGGATAGTTTCATTTCTGCGAGCACTTTTCTTTTTTGACATAGCAACTTGAAGCCAGGCAAAAACTCAATGAAAAAAATTGTCAATATAGATGAGTAGGGAAACGACGACGAAAAAAAAAAAGCAGCCGCCTGTTTCCAGGCGGCAGCATTTATCAGAACCTGAGAAAAGAGAACAAGTTTCTCTCTCAGAAAACAATTATAGCCCAGCCAGGACCTGCTGTTAGAAAGTATTGTAGCAAATTAGAAAACTCCAACAATGCCTTAAGCAGTAGTCATCACAGGATGAGGAAAACATTAAAAAAAGTATTTTAAGGTTACGATGAGATGCCGAAGAACAACATTCTGACACTAATTTAATTCAGTTGTTAATTTGATTACCATTCTGATCTAATTATTTCTGAAATGTCTATGGAAAATGTACTTTTACATTAGCTGTACACTGTATTAAAGGTTTCCTCTTACTAATCATGGGTTTTCAGCATTGGAACTTGCTTTTCCAGAGGACAAAAGCTGATGGATATTAGCAGCACTGATTAAAGAAAAAAAAACTTCCTTTTTATTGCATTCTTCACAACCACAATGTATCCCAAAACACATTGCTGTCAATGATGCTCTTCTTAAATGCAGTCACTATTACAGAGCTGCAAGGTTATACACAGCAAGATTCCAAAGAAAAACTATGGTGTTGGCCAGATAATCTCTTTTCCAGGTTGAACTAAACAATTCCCTTAGTCTTCTTTTAATATTGTCTCAGGAAGATTCACATCCATTTAAGAGGAGAGAAAAGGCCTCAATTTAATGATCAAGATTTTCATGGAACATGCTGGCAGCTCAGGGCATAACCCTTATCTCAGATAATGCAGTTACCTCAGATAACTGTAAAGAATTTCAGGATTTCTTTGTGAATGTAGGTGCCTGATTTTGTAAAGGATAATGTGATGCAGGTTCAGATTCCATTCATTTCAAAGGAGAGATATGGCTATGAGGAGAGAAATAAATGCCAGTTATTTTACACAATTTCAATTAGTTTAGTTAAATGTACTATATTGATTTTTTTTGTTTAGAAAAGTTTGTTCTTTGATTTATATTTCAATAACTTAAAAATTAAATAATGCTTATATTTAATATCTTTTTGACATTTTTGAATATTTGCAAACATTCACGTCATGCAAGACTGGTTCAGCCTGAGGTCTCATCACTTCACCAAATGCTAAAACATTCTGACCTTGTAAAGGATCTGGGCACTTTCTACCCACTGGAAATTCTGGCCCACCTTTTCTGAAAAGAAGACCCAGCTAATTGGAAATTCCTTGACTAATAGCTGTGATCTGAATTACCCCTTCATTACTCATGATACAGACTACATCTGACCTCAGTGCTGCCTGCACAGCCGAATATTTTTTTAAAATTTTGCCAGGCAGTGCGATCACTACTTTATCTTGGCTGGATGTGCAAAGGTGCAGTAACCGCCAGCTAAATCTAACTGGTCTGCTTAATTCAAAGCTGCACCCCTTAAAAGAAGCATTGTGAATACAATAGTTACTGGTAGTCATGAAGGAAGTGACTTTAGCCTGAAAAATGGCACAAGATAGGATTGAGCAAACTTTCGGATTATACACGCTCAATTGAGGTTTTGCTGGAAGAGGTGAAAGGTACTACGGAATAGTCGAAGGCTGGCTGCCACACATTTAGTTCTTTCCTAAGTTTCAAACAGGAGAATCTTGGCTTATATATGGCTACCCGTTAAGAAACAATCTTTCTTTGCTTTTCCAAATTCTTAATGCCCTTATTTGCATGGCGTCTACTCATTCAGGCAATCAGTTGTGTTTCTGTGGAAAGTCTTCCACTGTAGACTTTGAGCACAGTTCATTTATGCTGAAGCTTTGAAGTTGGGAAAAATTCCTTCACCTCTCATTCAAAACGTGGACCAACGCTAGAGAGCATCAGAAAAGTTAAAATACATTCAAAGAAAACATACTCCAACTAACGTGCAAGTATTTGAGAATCCTTTTAATCAGCACGAGGAGCAAGTGGGGGTCCTGCTAATAAATGCTGAATCATCTCTGCCAGGTTGTAACTGGCACACAGAGCTCCAAGATGACAATTTTGGTGTTAAATCAGCTTTTCACATTAATATACATTACAAAATATCGAGTTTGGATATATCAGCTTTTAGCATAAAATTCTGGAGATAATCAACATACATACAAGCATCTGATGAGAAAATAAAGAACTTAATATTTCAGCTAAAATGACAACTTCATTGGTTTCTGATGAAGAGTAATTGAACTGAAATATGAACATTGCTTCTCCTGTTCAGTTGCCTAGGACTTTGGGTTTTTTTTTGTTTCAGATTTCAGCAGAGTTTGCTTTTCAGTTACTTCTGGTTGATACTCATTTTGCATGCACTAATACTTTCACCAGGATATTAGAGATGTCCGGGGGAGGGGTGCGCGGGTGGTGGGTAGCACCTCTGGTGAAGAGGTTCATCATGCCTTGGGACCCACTGGACACGCGGCTCTAATCTATGGCTCCAAGTAGATGTTTGCATGCGATAGTGGTGACACCCCGGTACCCATCTCTGACAAGTGGACTAAATGAGATGAAGGTAGCCTGCAGGCCTCATACCCCAGTAAGATAGGGACACGTCCCAGAATCTGAAGTCAGCTCTGAGCAGATGAGATCAACAATGAGATGAAATGGTCAGGAAGCCAGTTCTGCAACGCTTTGTGGAGAGCAAAGAGCATGACAAGATGCAGATGAAGTCATGCTAATCCACTACAATAAAGGATGACTGCCGTGTGTGATGACTACTTGTACCAGTGGACCCAGACCTCTGAGATCAAGAGAGTGGAACTGTCCTAGTACAAAGGCTTTTTCACTTTAAAAACTCTTCCTCACTGGTCTCCTGTCATTGTTGAATGCAATAGACGACTAATAATGTTCTCAACATTTTGGACAATTTGGAAACCTAAGTGACAATAAAGTTAAAGGTTCTTGCCCAGTATTTCCAACAAAGTTGTACTCCTAGAGTATTAAAAGGACATTCCAATTCATGACCATGCCTTCGGATATTGGACCTTGTCACTTTGTGACATGAGGCTGCAAAACTAACTAATTCAAGGCTGAATCTGAAGCTGAAGAGTTGAGTTCTGTTAGCTCTCTTGAGCAAAACCTGAATTTGAAATCTTCTGGTGAACTGAAGTCCTACATGTTTACTGTTACAACAGTCAAAGAAACATCAAGGTACCGCTTTTTGAATTATATCTTTACGCAGAACAGAGTGGCTTAAGATGGTTTAAAATGGGAACTGGGTTATTTAATATTATATCTACTACAAATATTAATTAACAGTTGTACTTTGTGACATAACCATTGCACTAATAATGTGTAATTGGAGTGATGACTATCTTAAAAGAACAAGATAAAAACACAGCAAGTTTTCCCCAAAACAGTCATAATGAGTAACCATAAAGGATTAACTATGAAATATTTGCCAAGCAAATATAGAAGTATTTTTCCATGCCAAACTTGGTATTAAATACCTACTGGGGTTAATATTTAGTTGCAGTAACATTTGAGCATATTTGATAATGACTGGGTGGTTCTTAACCTATAGTCAGTATACATGCATCAAAATAAGATTTTAATCATATACAACAAATTAATTATCAGATATTATTTAAAAATTGACTCCACTTTCAATTCAATTTTTCTTCCATTTGAAGTAAAAATGCAACATAGCCCCGTGCCAATTAATGCGCCATGGGAAAAGAATTCCTTGGGTTGTTATTGCTAGCGATGTTGTAAATATATCTGTGAAAATTCTTCTGCTTGGTTCTCTCAGCAAACTTAACATTAAAGGAAGGCATTTATCATTTTTCCAGAAATTCTGAGGTTGCTGGGGAAAGCTTCATGAGCACATTTAAAATGTTGCAACACATAGTAACCAAAAGAATTCTTAGCCTGTATCATTAATTTTATTACACTTGAGATCAGAACAACAATTAATTGAGAAGTAATAATTAGCCGTGTTCAATTAATCGCAGAGTAGGTGGCACTCCTACTGAGGATAGTGCAGCTTGTTATTATGCTTTAGGTTTTGTTGTCAGTTTGCAGAAAACACACTTTAAAATAATTAACAATGCAAAGCTTTGTTTAAATCAAACCTGACTATGCTGAAAAGATATTACATTGATAATTGCAAAGCCAGAGTCTTCGTCGTTATGGATAACAATGTGAATTACTCCAAAAGACACAAATTTTGCACCCTTATGCATGTCAGTATTTTCATCACTCTTCCAACAAAAATCTCTATTAATCAGCATTCCTACTTAATAATCATGGGCCCTACCAAACCCCCACACATATATAACAAATCCAGTCTTCACACCCATCTCGTACAGCTTCCATGCACTTTCAATTATTTAGCTACAACAGTTGTTTACTGAAACACGTTGCTCGCAAAAAAACATTAGTTGCATTCTTACAGAAGAAGATTATGTAAGAACAAGGATGTAATGCTGAAGCATTATGAGACATTAGTTGGTCACATTTGGAGTTTTGTGAAGAGTTTAGGGCCCCACATTTTAGAAAATGTGCTGACATTGGAGAATGCCTAGAAGAGGATTACAAGAATGATCCTGGGAATGAAAGGTTTAACATATGAGGAGTGCTTGATGGCTCTGGGCCTGTACTTGCTGGAGTTTAGTAAAATGAGGGCGGATCTCATTGAAACCTACCGAACATAGAGCCCATGTGGAGGAGGACCAGAGTTGCCTCTACTCTCATAAAGAGACTAAGGTCCTTTGGAGTATGCAGGCCTCTCCTTCACGTGTTGTCACCAGTACAGTCTTCTGTGGTTGTGTTCTGGGGCAATGGCATCAACATGAGTGATGCCAAGAGGCTCAATATACTGATTAGTTCAGCTGACTCTGTTATAGGAGTCAATCTGGACACGCTGGAAACTGTGGTAGAACAAAGGACCCTACAGAAAATCCTGGCAATTTGGGACAACATTTTCACCCTCTGTGTGCCACCTTGGCTGAGTAGTGGAGCACTTTTTGTAATAGGCTAAGACACCACATTGCTCCAAAGAGTGTTATCTGAGGACATTCTCATCCTTGGCTATTAGGCTCTATAATGAGTCATTTGTAGCTGTGGAAGTGATGACCCCCACCTGTTAGACAGTATGTGGTAATTTATTTTTTATTCTTTCTAATTGTCTTCTAATATTTATATTGGTGCACTTGTAATGCATCTGTGACACTGTAATTTCCTTTGGAGTCAGTAAAGAATCTATTTATCTATCGAATATTGAAAGCTCTGAATAGAGTGAATGTGGAAAGGATGTTTCTAATAATGGGAGAGTCTAAAACCAGGGCACAGCCTCAGGATAGAAAGGTAACTCTCTAGCAAAGAGATAAGGAGAAATTTCTTTAGCCAGAAGGTGGTGAATCTGTGGAATTCATTCCCACAGGTGTTTGAGAAGACCAAGTCATTGGGTATACGTAAAGCAGAAGTTAAAAGGTTCTTGATCAGAAAGGGCATCAAAAGTTTTGAAAGAAGGTAGCAGAATGGGATTGAGAATGAAAATAAGTCATTCATGAATGAGTGACAGAGCAGACTCAATGGGTCAAATATTCTAATCCTGCTCCTATGTCCTGTAGTATTCTGGTTTTACCACGCACAATCAGTGCCAGCAGCAAGAAACAAGTGTGTGATAAACCTGTGTCTTTGGCCCCTCCAATATGGAAAGGAGGGGAGGGTACCGGGCTGCGACTGAGACTAACGTGTGGAGATCATTGAGAATGATGGACAGCTCATTGCTTGTCTTTCTACCTGAATGTCCAGACCTCCACAAATTCGTCTGATTTTCAAGAACCAAATAACATCAGCATGCACCTCTTACTATGATAAAGCCCATCTTCCTTTTTCCTTTAAAATGGTTGAGACCTTCAAACTACCAGAGAAGTAACCATTCAGCAAGGGGCAAAGATAATGAAGGCCCCAACACCGTCCGATGTTCACATCCACTGTTCTCAGAAACTCACATTTTAAATAATGTAAATATTATCTTCTCGGTAGAACTTAAACCTAGTGAGGCATGAGTGTCCCACAGTCACTGATGTGTAAAGCATGTCAGAAAGTGAGGCAACTTGCATGTTCTGCCTCACAGAACTCAGACATTATTGGTTCTGCCCATAGGTAATGACGGGATGATAGATAATAGTCAAGTCTGTTTTGGGCACCTACCACTCTCTGTGTAAACAAAAACATGCCTTTAGATATTCCCCCCTTATCTTAAAACTATGCCTCCTAGTACTTGACACTTTCCTCGGGGTAAAATAAAACTCTTGACGATCTACGCGTCTCATACTTTTACGAACTTCCATCAGATCAGTGGAAACAACTCATGTTCGTCCAATCTCTCCTTATAGTTGATACTCTGCAGTCCAGGCAACATCCCATTGAATCTCCTCTGCACTGTCTCCAAAGCCTCCACATCCTTCTAAAACTGCAGACTATACTCCAAATGTGGCCATGGCAAAGATCCGCAACATGATCTCCTGACTTATATACTAATATCCGAACCAATAAAGGCAAGTATGGTGTATGTCTTCTTTACAACCCTATCTCGTTATGTTGTTACTTTCATGGAGCTTTGTGCTTACACCTCAAGACCCTTCTGTACATCAATGCTCTGAAGGTTCCTCAAATTTTTGTATATTTCTGCTTATGTTTGACCTTCCGAAGTGTAAATCCCCACACTTGTCCGGATTCAATATTTGAAAGATAAACAGCTCACCAGTGTCATCCACCTTTGTGCTGTTTTATTGTGTGTGCGTTATGTGTAATTTATTGCATTTTAATCAACATAAGCAAGAAGTAAACTTCTGACTTTTCAAGAGAATCTGCCTCCTAGCAGTGAAGACAGCAAACTCACAAACACAATAGCTACGATTCCCCACTCATTTATTTCAATGTATTGCTAAGTAACAGGGAGCTGCTCCATGACTCACAGGGTGACGAATTCTAATCAAATCTATTTAAATCTTTCATGTGGGTGGATTCTTCTGGCTAATGAGTGAAAGAGAAGAGGAGGAAAATCTGGTCCCTCTGGGGCTAGGAAAAACATGACATTGTCAATGGGAAAGGCTGCTGTGAGTGTGTTTGGTCCAAGCAATGTCAGTGCAATACTAAAATAGTACAAACAAAAGGGATTCTGCAGATGCTGGAAATCTAGAGTAATACATACAAAATACTGGATGAACTCAGCAGCTCAGACAGCATATATGGAAATGAATGAACAGTCAATATTTCAGGTCAAGACCCCTCATGGAAAGGAAGGGGGAAGAAGCCAGAGTAAGAAGATTGGCGGGGGGGGGGGGGCGCGGTAGGAGTACAAGCTAAAACTCCTTCCCTTTCTTATTCTGACCTCTCCCCACTTCCTTTCCAGCCCTGATGGAAATGAAACGTCGACTATTTATTCATCTCTATACATACTGCCTGACCGGTTAAAATCATATAATGAGCTGAAGGGGGTCATCAAGCAACAAATCCTATCTCTAACTATTTTTTCTCACCTATGCAATCATTTTACTTGAAATAATTTTTCAACTTTCTTTTATTCTCCTATAATCATTGTTGAGTTCTGTGCCCCAACATCTTCTATTCCCACCATTTCTGCAACTCCCACCAACCTACGCTTTGTATTTTGTGAACAGCATCCAGACCAATAGACTCGTTCTAAAAACAGCTTGCAGAACTACAATGAGCACACTCAGCGGGTAGAAACCAAACAGATTTGAAGTTCCACTGAGAGAGGTCAGGAAAGAAGTATCTCCTGCTGCTTATGAGAAAAAAAATAACCGATTGGAAAAAGGTAGATGGCCAGAAGGTGATATTAAGCTACTAATAAGGTTCAGCATTCAAGGGCATATACAGTACATGTATAAATGAGAGCAAAACTAAATTGAGGAAACTTATGATCTGTAAAAGGGCTGGATGGTTTGGAGTTTGTCAAATGTGTACAAGATAGTTTTTTGCAGCAATGCATAGAGGTACCAACCAGAGAAGGGGCAGTGTTGGATCTCCTGTTAGGGAATGAGATAGGGAGGGTGATGGAGGCATGTGTTGGGGAGCACTTCGGGTCCAGTGATCACAATACCATTAGTTTCAATATAATTATGGAGAAGGATAAGACTGGACCTTGGGTTGAGATTTTTGATTGGAGAAAGGCTAACTTTGAGGAGATGCGAAAGGATTTAGAAGGAGAGGATTGGGACAATTTGTTTTATGGGAAGGATGTAATAGAGAAATGGAGGTCATTTAATGGTGAAATCTTGAGGGTACAGGACTTTAAGTACCTGTTATGTTGAAAGGGAAGGTTAAAAGTTTGAGAGAGCCATGGTTTTCAAGGGATATTGGAAACTTGGTTCGGAAAAAGAGAGGGATCTTCAATAAATATAGGCAGCTTGGAGTTAATGAGATGCTCGAGGAATATAGAGAATGTAAAAAGAATCTTAAGAAAGAAATTAGAAAAGCTGAAAGAAGATATGAGTCTGCTTTGGCAAGTAAAGTGAAAATAAATCCAAAGGGTTTCTACAGTTATGTTAATAGCAAAGAATAGTGAGGGATAAAATTGGTCCCTTAGAGAATCAGAGTGGATGGCTATGTGCAGAGCCAAAAGAGATGGGGGAGATTTTGAACAATTTCTTTTCTTCGGTATTCACTAAGGAGAAGGATATTAAATTGTGTAAAGTAAAGGAAACAAGAAGGGTAGTTATGGAAACTATGATGATTAAAGAAGAGGAAGTACTGGTGCTTTTCAGGAATATAAAAGTGGATAAGTCTCCGGGTCCGGACAAGATATTCCCTAGGACCTTGAGGGAAGTTAGTGTAGAAATAACAGGGGCTCTGACAGAAATATTTCAAATGTTATTAGAAACGGGGATGGTGCCGGAGGATTGGCATATTGCTCATGTGGTTCCATTGTTTAAAAAGGGTTCTAAGAGTAAACCTAACAATTATTGGCCTGTGCGTTTGACATCAGTGGTGGGTAAATTAATGGAAAGTATTCTTAGAGATGGTGTATATAATTATCTGGATAGACGGGGTCTGATTAGGAACAGACAACATGGACTTGTGCGTGGAAGGTCATGTTTGACAAATCTTATTGAATTTTTTGATGAAGTTACTAAGAAAGTTGACGATGGTAAGGCGGTGGATGTTGTCTATATGGACTTCAGTAAGGCCTTTGACAAGGTTCCACATGGAAGGTTAGTTAGGAAGGTTCAATCGTTAGGCATTAATATCGAAGTAGTAGAATGAATTCAGCAGTGGCTGGATGGGAGATGCCAGAGAGTAGTGGTGGATAACTATGTGTCAGATTGGAGGACAGTGTGTAGCGGTGTGCCTCAGAGATCTGTAATGGGTCCAATGTTGTTTGTCATATATATTAACGATCTGGATGATGGAGTGGTAAATTGGATTAGTAAGTATGCAGATGATACTAAGATAGGTGGTGTTGTGGATAATGAAGTAGGTTTTCAAAGCTTACAGAGCGATTTAGGCCATTTAGAAGAGTGGGCTGAAAGATGGCAGATGGAGTTTAATGCTGAAAAATGAGGGGTGCTACATTTTGGTAGGACTAATCAAAATAGGATATACATGGTAAATGGTAGGGCATTGAAGAATGCAGTAGAACAGAGGTATCTAGGAATAATGGTGCATAGTTCCCTGAAGGTGGAATCTCATGTGGATAGCGTGGTGAAGAAAGCTTTTGGTATGCTGGCCTTTATTAATCAGAAGATTGAGTATAGGAGATGGGATGTAATGTTGAAATTGTATAAGGCATTGGTAAGGCCAAATTTGGAGTACTGTGTACAGTTCTGGTCACCGAATTATAGGAAAGATGTCAATAAAATTGAGAGAGTACAGAGGAGGTTTACTAAAATGTTGCCTGGGTTTCATCTCCTAAGTTACAGAGAAAGGTTGAACGAGTTAGGTCTTTATTCTTTGGAGTGTAGAAGGTTGAGGGGGGACTTGATAAAGGTCTTTAAAATTATGAGGGGGATTGATGAAGTTGACGTGGATAGGCATTTTCCATTGAGAATGGGAGAGATTCAAACAAGAGGACATGAGTTGAGAGTTAAAGGGCAAAAGTTTAGAGGTAACATGAGGGGGAACTTCTTTACTCAGAGAGTGGTAGCTGTGTGGAACGAGCTTCCAGCAGAAGTGGTTGAGGCAGGTTTGATATACGGACAGGAAAGGAATGGAGGGTTATGGGCTGAGTGCAGGTCAGTTGGACTAGGTGAAAGTAAGAGTTCAGCATGGACTAGAAGAGCCGAGATGGCCTGTTTCCATGCTGTAATTGTTATATGGTTATATGGTTGTACTTTTATTTGTCAATATACATCTGAGTTTATCACACCACAGTGTAAATCAGATAGCACTTGGTAAAGTGGGGAAGGACATGTAAGGATATAACAAAGAGCTGCTATCATAATGTCCCCAGTACACATTATAGACATATCTAGATACTGAGTAGGTTAAGATAAATTCCTAATCAAAGGAACAACCCAGAGGAGAGAGGTGAGGGAAGTATTTAGTACAAATATGAAATTTGTAACATCTGGAAGGAAAACACAACAGAAACAATTCCTTTGGTCATTTATTATTAATCAAACAATCTCCTTTGTTTGCGACTGGGGTGGCTCTCCTATCTTTGCTGGACTTCACCTTGCTACAATTCGGGATGTAACCCTACACCTCTTCTTTCAATGATGCATTCTCAGTTAGGGTCTTGTGTAACCATGCTACATGTTTTCCTGTTCCAACTGCGGCCATTTTCTGTGAGTCTCTCTTGTGATCTTCAATCATCCATTTCTGTTTCTCTTTCCCCTTTTCTTTCTCATTCACAAGTTGTTCTTTGGTGATATTATGCATTCATAGAACATAAATTAGTTCAGTTTAGTGAAGGTCCTTTAGCTCATGATGTTGTACTGACCCTTTAACCTACTCCAAGGTTAATCTAACTCTTCCCTCCTACATAGCCCTCCATTTTTCATTCATCTAAGATGTTCTTAAATGTTCCTAATGTATCTGCCTTTGCTACCACTCCCAGCAATGAGTCCTATACACCTACTGTTCTGTGAACCACCTCCAACATCTCCCTGATTCTTTCCTCCACTCAACTTAAAATGATGTCCTCACATATTAGCCTCTGACACCCTGGGAAAAGCGTACTAACTGTCCACTTTGTCTATGCCCTTACCATTTTATACACCGCTATCAAGTCACATCTAATCCTCCTTCACTCCAAATAGACAAGCCCTAGCTTGCTCCAACTTTCCTCATAAGACATAGTTCCTATTTCAGGAAGCATCCTTTCTGCACCCTCTGCACCCTCTCTAAAGCTTCCACATCCTTCCTACAATGTGTTGACCAGATCTGACACGATACTTCAAGTATGGTCCAATGAGTACTTTATAGAGCTGCAACATTACCTCACAGTTTTTGAACCCAATTGCTTGGCTAATGAAGCCAATCACAAAACACCTTCTAAACTATCTCATCAAGTTACATAACAGCTTGAGGGATCAATGGATGTGGACCCCAAGATTCCTCTGTTCCTCCAAAATTCTAAGAATCTTGTTATTAATTTTTTACTCTGCTTTCAAGTTAGGTCTTCCAAACTGTATCAATTCACTCTTACTATGGATTGAACTCCATCTAGAACTTTTCAGCCCAGCTTGGCATCCAATTGACATCCAGTTGTAACCTATGACAACCTTCTGTACTATCCAGAACCCCACCAACCTTGTTTAGCTGCACACTTACTAACGTACCCTTCCACTTTCTCACCTAAGTTACTTGTAAAATTCACAATGAGCAGGGATCCAAGAACAGCTCTAGTCATGGACCATTAGGTGGAAAATGCTCCATCTTTTACCACTAACTTTCATCTGTAGGCAAGCTGATTCTGAATCCATGCAGCCAAGTCTCTGTGGATCCCATGCCTCCCGACTTTCTGAATGAGTCTACAATGGGGAAAAAAAGCCATGCTGACGATAACTAATCAGACTATGCTTCTCCAAATGCTCATAAATCCTCTCTCTAAGAATCCTCTTCAATAGTTTGCCCACCACCCAATGGTCCATAATTCCCAGGATTATTCCTATTACCTTTCTTCAATAAAGGAATTACATTTACTACTTTCCAATATTTTAGTACTACTCCTGTGGTCAGTGAGGATGAAAAATTATTGCCAGTGCTACAGCAATATCTTCCATCATGTCTTGTAGTAACCTAGACCCGGGGACTTATCTATCCTAATGTGTTTGAATACTCTAGCACATCCTCTTTCCTCACCTTGATATGCTCCAGCACTATAGTCTGTTCTATCCTGAACACACATGCATCAAGGACCATATCATTGGTGAATATTGAAGCAATATTTTCATTAAGGACCTCCCCTACCTCCTTTAGGCAAATGTTATTTCTTGTATCTCTGACTGGTCCTACCTTCACTCTAGTGATCCTTCTGTCCTTTTTGTATGTGTAGAGCACCCTGATATTTTCCTTAATCCTACTCACCAAAGCCTTTTCATGTCCCCTTCTAGCTCTCTTAAATCTCTTCTTAATCTCTTTGTGGCTACCTTATAACTCTCTGAGGCTTGTCTGATCCTTGTTTCCAAAACCTCCCTTCATTCTCTTGACTAAAAGTTCCAGATTTCATGTCAACCATGGTTCCTTCACACTACCATCCTTTCCTTGCCTTAATGGGGCAACTTATCCAGAACCACATGCAAAGTGCTCTCTAAACAACCTCCAAATTTCAGATATATGTTTTGCTGAGAGCATATGTTCCAAATGTACACTCCAAATTTCCTGTCTAATAGCATCATAATCAGTCTCCCCAATTAAACACTTTCCCATGCTGCCTGCTCCTATCCCTGCCTGGGGTTAGTAATTGAGCTGTGATCACTGTCTGTGAAATGCTCACCACCAAGCGATCTGTCACCTGATCAGGTTCTTTGTCTAGTACTAGATCCAGAATGGCCTGTCCTCTAAATGGTCTGTCCACATATTTTGTCAGGAATCCATCCTGGACACACTTAACAAATTCTGCCTTATCTAAACTTCTTGCACCATGGAGGTTCTAAACAAAGTTGGGAAAGTTCATGTAGAATTAGCTTCTAGACATAAAGTGGCAATTCCATCTCTTCCACTTCCCCATTTCTGAATTATTAATGATCTACATGCAATTCATCATTGCAGGTCCATCATCCATCACTGATTTGTAACATTTTCTTCTAACTTCAGAATAGGTAGACCAAAGCCATTTTCATTCCCTGTAACAAACCTCTATTCCCTCTACAAAACAAATAGAATAATTCCTTTACCACTGCATGTGCTGCCCAATCTCTTCTCATTAGGCACCACAGCTTCTGCATTGTCATTCTGAATGCTTCACTAGAATTTATGTCTTTCATTCAACTATTTCAATATCCAGCTGTTTCCCCATCCTCTACTCTCCACACGTTATCTAACCTATGGCACTGATTTCAATGTTCTATCCTACATGACAATAAATCCACTCACTCATTAATCTGTACTTCCTGAATATTTTTCCATTGCTTCTAACTTAAACTTCCCATCCTCCTCTTTCCATGGTATGTGACTGACTCCAGCTTTAACGCATCTCAATTTTCCATTTGCTCTGTGAATTGTTCGCTCCTTCACCACACCAAAGGTGCTTTAGTCATTCAATCTGTATGTTCAGCACTCCTCTGCTTTTGCAATGGAAAAGAACGCTGTGTTTGATGTATAAATGCTGCATGCTTTGATATTGTTCCCTTTGTACTACAGCCTGAGACCAATAACAGTTTCCCATTCTTTACGCAGACTTCCACCAATATCAACAAACATGCTAAATCCCGTTCTTATATTTTATTTACAAAGATGCTGATGGTTGACAACTATAGGAAAATTCTCTTCTGTGGCACACTGCATTTATCTGCTATTTGAAGGTTATTTGTGCTTCTTGTATTCATTCTAAATATATTTCTATCATTTTAGTCAGTTTTTGCAAAATAAATACCTTGAAATTAGCACATTTTAAATTAAGACATTGCAGCTCTGAACATTAACAGTTGCCATAAAAATGGGTCAACTACCAGTAGTTGTGTCATTTTTAGAACTAAAGTGCTTTGTTAAAGGCCTAGCTTTGCACAAAATAACCTTCCATTGAGGATGATCTCAGAACATATGACAGCAGGAATATCCCATGGTTCCCTCATATCAGTCATTTTCTTACTAGCTGAGCAAAACAGAGACTCAATAAGGAATCAGTGTACCAGTTGCTAGTTAGGCTTCAGAATTTATGTTGCCCCATTTCTATGGGGAAAACATTTACCCACAGAAATCAAGACAAGGGAATAAAATTTCCAATTAATAATTCTCAGAGGAGGCATGCCAAGAATTCTACAAGACTTCCTTTTACCAGTCAAACATGATCAGCTTTGTGAATTTGTGTTTTAAGTTTACTGAAATGCATGTTTTGAATTATTTTTGTATAGGGCAGCATGGTAGTGTTGCGATTAGCACAAAGCCTTACATTACATAGAACATAGAACATAGAATAGTACAGCACAGTACAGGCCCTTCAGCCCACAATGTTGTGTGTCCACCCTTAAACCCTGCCTCCCATATAATCCCCCACCTTAAATTCCTCCATATACCTGTCTAGTAGTCTCTTAAATTTCACTAGTGTATCTACTTCCACCACTGACTCAGGCAGTGTATTCTATGCACCAACCACTCTCTGAGTAAAAAAACCTTCCTCTAATATCCCTCTTGAACTTCCCACCCCTTACCTTAAAGCCATGTCCTCTTGTATTGAGCAGTGGTGCCCTGGGGAAGAGGCGCTGGCTGTCCACTCTATCTATTCCTCTTAAAATCTTGTATACTTCTATCATGTCTCCTCTCATCCTCCTTCTCTCCAGAGAGTAAAGCCCTAGCTCCCTTAATTACTAGTGACTGGGGCTCAATTCCCGCCACTGCCTGTAAGGAGTTTGTATGTTCTCCCCTTGACCGTGTGGGTTTCCTCCAGGTGCTCCGGTTTCCTCCCACAGACCAAAGACGTACTGGTTTGGTAGGTTAGTTGCTCATTGTAAATTCTCCTATGATTAGGCTAGGGTTAAATCTGGGTTTGCTGGGCGGCTTGGGTCAAAAGTTTGGAAGGGCCAATTCTGTGCTGTATCTCAGTGAATAAACAAACAAACAAACAAATAAATAAATATTAGCTTAATTGTCTCCCTTATATATTCTGTTAGGTTTGTAATCCAGCTAACATTATATGTAAAATGTCATGAATTATTAGTGTAAGTCCAATTTTCCAAAAAATGCAGCAACATAGGGCAATGCTTCAGTGTTGCCAGCTGGTATTATAGAGACATGCATAATGGAAACAGAGCTTTCAACCTCCACCAACGATCCTAACACCACACTAATCCCAATTTATTCTGACCATATTCTCATCAAATATCAGATTCTACCTTTCGCCTGCACACCAGGGATAACTCACAGTGGCTAACATATTATGGTACTCTGGGGGTGTTGTCGACAGCTTGCCCCCAGCATTCCTAGCAGCCAGTGCCACTTATTGTTCTTGTTTTAAAATGTGTTTCTGAAACTATGGTGAGATGTTCAAATTAATTTATTGTTACATTTTAGCTCAGCTAATACAGTTGTTCACTGACTGTAACCGGGCGGGGTGTGTTATAATCTCCTCTCCCATCTGTATGTGACTGGGCTGGTTTTCGCCGCGCCATGATGTTCTCTCTGCTAATGTGCTTGTCGCAATAAAAATATCGGTTGAGATAAGTGAGCTCTTCTCGTCTGTTAACATGGACCAAATAGTCGCCACAATATTGAAGCACGTGTCTTTCGGCTGCGGGAGAACCTGGACGAAACCCACACAGTTGCAGGAGAAGGTAAAAAATTCACACAGACAGCAGTCCCTGTCAGGATTCAGATCAGGTCTTTGGCACTGTGAGGCAGCAGCATTACTAGCTGTGCCACTATTCCATGGTCTTCAGGCGGAATCCTGTTATAGAAATCATATGAAATACGCAATATAAAAAATGGTCAGATCTACAAAAGACCCACACCACCAGATTCCCATCAAGCATTGAAACTGAAACCTACTCTTTTTTTTGTTGTGTTTTGTAGCAAATATGTTCCTACAGATATTGAACAAAGTCATCTTGGGACTTCAGGCTAGTTTTGACTTGTTATTTCATATATAAATGTTCCTCACAAAAGACCCTGCAAAATATTGGCAAGTCTAATACAGCAAGCCGTTATTTATGTGGAAAAACCATGGCAACTACAGGATAGAACAAGTGAATAAATACATGAGAAAATTCAAAAGGTCCTGATAGAAATATACTGCTTCACTGTCAGGCTTGCAAGGACAACATCTCACTGCCCACCTCACTGTTCAAGTGCAATGAGTTGTGTGCAGTTGCTGTACTCAAGTTAATATGGACTAAACTCACTACTTGGATGTTAGGTCTTTACTTCAAGGAGTTTTGTAACCATGCGTTAGGTGCTAATCACTGCCAACCAAATTTTCTAACATTGGAAATAAATTCCCACTTTCTCATTCAGGTTTTAATTGTCATTGATTTAGTAAATTATTTGTAAATTACATGTTTTTTACCTTTGTAAAAAGAACATTTCTTTGTTTCTCTTCTTATACTTAATATCAATAAATTCACCTTGCTTAATTTATTGTAAATGAAAGTTTTAAAACATAAAGATACTAGAAATAAGAAATAAAAGCGGAAAACATTTTAATTTGTGCTTCCTTTAAAAATCACTCATTCTGATAGGATAAGCAGATACAGAATAACTTACCTATTTTATTCAGTCCTGAAGCCTATCTGCCATTACATTCTCAAGCCACCATCAATTTGCAGTTCAAACATTGACAGAAAATAGTCTAGTACAAATGCGATAGCATGTCTGTCAGAGGAACTTTGGGTATTATATCAGGAAAATTCATTAGAATATTATGCTGTTTTTGTGTCTTTTTCACAAATAAATTAATATTTTTAAATGTGATTTTAACTATATCAAGTGCATTAATATCTTATTAATGCACTGATGTTTCCAGACTAGGTATTAGTCAACAGTCTTGTCTGTCTGAAGCTGTCATTGCTTGGCACTGCCCAATTTGATATGTGAATCAATATTTTATGGAATATTACAGAACGACTGGTCTAAATTGCAAAAAGCTGTTCTGATCCTCAACAACAAGTCCCAATGCTTTGAAAGGCTCTTGCATAGTTAAGTGTTCTTGTGAGGAGGTCAGAACCAGCCTTACCCATGAAAACCTTTGACACCTGTTTGAGCTGTGCCCATTGATTCCCCTCCCCATCCTGCCCCCTCTAGCTTAACCAGCTGTCATATGCATCAGACATTTGAAATTTTTGGAATGTTTCTCATGTTCCAAGATCTTAGATTTTGGGGCAGATTTCATAATTGGAGAATTGTCACAAGCTCATGTTCTTCTTGGAGGAGTCGAATATCAGACCACAATGAAGGGATGGCCAATAAGGGGCAGCAAGGAAATTGAACACTGCCAAGTCCCAGTCTTGGTTGCTGTTCCATTGAGGAAATGTAGAACTATTGACATTTTCCCTGAAATCTCTGACCAATTTGCTTATGAGTCCTATATAACCATGAGCAAAGAAACATGAATTACGAACAGAAGTCAGCTGCTCAGTTTCTCAAGTCTGTTCCTCCATTTAATAAAATCATGTCTGTCTCTCTTATAGCTTCTTTTCCACGTGCCCATATACCCATTGTTATATATCATATATTCTCTTATCAATAATCAATTTACCTTTTCCTTAAAAATACTCAAGGACTATGCTTAAATTGCCCTTTGAGCAAGTGTGTTCCAAAGACTCATGATGCTCTTGAAAGAAAAAAAAAGTACAATTCATCTTTGATGTAAATTGGTGACCCATTATTTGTAGATAATGATCCTAATTTAGATTCACCCCATAAGAGGAAACAGCTTTACCATGTCTGCACTGTCAATTCACCTTACTATATTATGTTTCATCCACATAGCCTCTCTTTTAAACTACAAAGCTCTTTGTAACTGAAGCATAAATTCCCATTTTTAAGTTTATTTTCTCAAGCAAAGAACAATTTCATTCTGTAGTTTCTCTAATGAATTACTGTTCTTGTTTACTTGCTTTTATGAATCATGCTCTATCTGTGTACCTTAGAGCTCTGTGATTTCTCATTATTTAGATACGATACATCTGTAGTCTTTTTGTCTGCCAAAGTGGTCAACTTTGATTTTGTTACATTATACTCTATTTCAAAAACCTTTGCTCACTCAGTTAACCTTTCTATATCCCTTTCTATGGGCTGTAATGTCCTTGTCACAATTTACGTCCCTTCTTTGCGCTGTTGCCTGCTTTACCTTCCATTACACTAAGCCCTTCATCCAAGTCATTTATATAAATTATGGGCCCCTGGGACTGATCCCTTTGGGGCTCCACTTGTTCCATTATATTTCTCCTTTTCCTGTAGACAACGAATTTTCTATCCATGCTAATACGTTGTCTCCTAAGCTACTGTATGTGCATTTGTGACATATGATAACAGCGCATTTATTACACTTATGTAAAAGAATAGTAATTCCAATTGCTACAAAGGGTTCTACCATATATTCTGTTGCCAAAGTAAATGTTGCTATAGCATTATTACTTAGAACTTAATTGTTAACCAGGGGAATTTCAGTAAATAAGATGTATTTGATATTTTTAGCCCTCTATAAAAGAGAAAGAAAATGAAGATCTAGTAGTTAATATTATATTACTAAAGAATCCAAATCCAATCCCGTTGTAAAGTTCAAGGAAAAAATAGTATGTTAAAAATTAATTTTCTTGTCCCTAAAATTAATCAAGTTTTGCACAAACTAAATTGCATGTGTTTTTAGACAAGGGCCTCTATTCATGAGCTTAAACTAATCGGAATTTTTTTTCACAGTTTGTCAGCAATACACAAGTTAAATTAATATGTCTTTGCAGAGTGATAATGAAAAGAATTTTTGAAAACCATAATTGTTAGATAATGCATAACCTTTTTGACAGCAAAGCTGAATATTCTGAGATATAATGTACTTCCAATGTTGAAATTTAATTGTTGTAATATCAGTTTTTGAAAATTGATTCTGAAAGCCTTCTGAAGGTAAGTATTTTAAAAGATTGCATTATGTTACATAAACAAAAATATGAGTTGACCAATATAAAATACATTGTCTAATTCAAGGATTCAAATCAAAAGAAAACAATCTGTGCTGTGTTTTGACTCTTAATTATCTCTGGCACAATTCCCATATTCATAAACTGAGTATACAGGATGTCAAGCTAATTTATTAATATTTAAATACAAAGTGAAACCATATGTTCAGTCCATTGAGTTTTGTGGAAATTAAAACATTAAAAACAAACCAATGCCTTATAGAAACATACCTGATATTCATGACTACCTGAATCTATCTGGGAAGTTCTCCCTGATCCATGCAAGCTTTGCTCTTTGTTTCTTCACTTTTAATTTATAATTTGTCAGGATTCAACACTGAATTTAAGGATCATATTTTGTATAGAAAAATAGGAAGTCTGTTACCATGAGAGTGTGAATGACGGCATGTCTGACATATATCAGTGTGAACCACTAGGGGGAGCTGTAGGTTTAAAAAGCACCTCATCTGAAATTTGTCAGTGATAGATAATGACACCAATCCTATTTCAATTTTCAACATAGTTTTTGCAAGAGAAAATTATTTTCGGTTCTTAATCTGTAAAAAAACACTGTATACAATTTTAATCTGTAACTGTAAACAATTTATGCAAGTATCTGGTGGTTATTTGAACTTTGCTTGATTCTGTGATTTATTAGAGTTGTTTTTCCTATCTTTGCCAAATTAAAAATGAACAACTGAAGCATGCCTTCTGAGGTAGCCATGCATAGGAGACTTCAGAAAAGAAGTGACACCACTGCCAGGTCTGTGCCTTGGTCTTCTGAAGCGTTTGTGAAACTCTCATGGCTGTAGGTAGATCAATCATTAGTTGGAACAGTGAGACACTTACACGTGGCCACTGACAAGCTCAGTTTATTACACAAATGCTTTATTGTCTATATAAGTCATGATTCATAGGAACAACTGAGAAACTTCTAATTTTTATGTAATACTAGTTTTAACTGTACTCATCTTCCTCATATTGAGAATTAACGCTGTGAGTTAAGCTAAGTGCTGAAAATTGTAACATGCAAATTTTCATTGTACTGGATTTGCCTTCTGATTTATTTTCTTAGAATGCAGTAAATGTTTAATGTCCTGATTCACAGAATTTGATGCGTTCTGTTTCTTTCTCCATCATGGTAACTGTCCTCAGTGAAATCTTACATCATGTTGCATTAATTTAATAAAGCCATCAAATGACCTGACTAATAGCAATATCATTTATTAAAAATGTCTAAATTAAATTGAATAGTCTTCAGTGAATGAGCTTTTGCTCCTCAGTAATTGGCAAGCAAGCATGTGGGATTAGACTAAGTGGCTTGTATGGACAAAGCAGAGATACAGACTTCATTTGCCAAATGGGATGGTTCTGTACTGTATTTGTGTGGTAAACAAATCATCTGAAATCATCTGAATTTCTTTTCCTTATGGGAATTTTTAAGAAAGAATATAAATATTCTTTTGATTGTTCACCCATACATTCTCATGTTATTGTTTTAATGAAGGAATAATTGAAAGTCGGTGCAGAATTGCTAGGCTTTATCTTTTCTTCTGAATCTGGCTTTCTTTTGGACTTGATGGCTTTTTGCTTGCTTCTGGTTAACAAGTCCTGAATATGGCAGGCTAATCTGCCCAGGTACTGTACCTACTATTTACTTCACAGGTGATCCTTGGTGTCAGTGGTATATCTGCTCCATTATCAGCCCAAAGTTCCCTGAGTTCTAGCAGAAGTCAGTCTATCGTGATCAAAGAAAGAATCCTTCCTAATCCGAGATAGGTAGAGTTAATTCTGGTGTCCCTATCACCGTCCAGACTGATGCCACTTAACTCAGCACAAGCTGTGGATTAAATGTGGGCCATTACTAATCCATACAGCTCAGTATTGCCACATTCCTTTATAAACTGGCTTTCATGTCCCACTTTTTGTGTTAATATTGTGCAATTAATCAGCAAAAGAAAGTAGACTGGAGCAAAAACTGTATTTAAAGATTCAGTTTTCAGATAATAATGTTAACCGAAAATCCGGCACAGTTTTTTTAATACACTTGGCTAGAAATTCTTTCAGATAGTGCTGCTTTTTCACTCCTGCATGGATGAAAATCAATGCTGCCTCCATTCTGCTGATTTGCCAACTGTCAGAATTGGCTGGATCCTTAATTCTTTGAAGTAATGGAGCCTAAGTTGAACCCCCTAGATGTAAGAACAGTAGAGGTAGGGGCAGGGGTAAGTTGTTCAGCCCCCTATCTTTGCTCCATAAATCTTGAATAAAGATTGTGGACTAAACTCCTCAAATATTACACCCCTTATTTTGAGACTGTGACCCTGACTACTCGAATTTTAATAGGAGAAGCATCCTCTTTACATCTGCCCTGTAAGCCCTCTGACTATTTTGTATGGCTTGTAATAGACAAATACTTCTGCACTTGAGTAATGTATAAGTATTACATTAGGAAGTTGGGTGCAGCTTCACCAATTGTTTTTGTCTTAAATTGCATTTTTTAAACAGCAGATTTGGTTTAATAAAGGTGTATAAATAACAGAAATCTGAAATTATAATAGGAAAATAAACAGCTCCTGCTGCATAGCCTCATCACTTTTGGTTCAGTTTGGGAAAACAAGCTACAGTACATTCAAAAAATGAAAAGCTGCAGCTGTTGAACAGTCCTCATCACCATTGCTAAGCCGGCAACAGATTCACTTGTATTCCGTTTACCTTGGTCACTCTATCACAAACATTCTCTTTGTCCTCTCCAGCCTTTCCTCCCTTCACTACAGTTTAATTTCTAGCTTGGGTCATCAACCTGAAATTTTGACTGTTTCTCTCTCCCCAGAACTGCTGGATCTGTTGTGTATTTCCAGTGTTGTCTGTAGTTATTAAATTCAGATTTCCTGAGGCTGCTTTGATGTGTCAATGCCGCTGTGACCAAATCACTAGGAAGAACAATGGTTACTGTGAGGAATCACTCAGCTGCTGGTGTTCTTTCTCCTCCTGTGTGGTAACACTTTACTTCTGCTTAATGTCTTCTGTAATAACCCAGTGGGATCAGTAATGAAAAGTGTTGGAACCGCGATGTGAAACCCCACCCTACCATCCTGGTAAAAAGCAGTAATCCAATTTAGTCTGTTGTTGCCACTGCCTCCTCATCCCATCCAATGCTCTCAACAGACACTCAGAATTGCCACATTCCTTAACAAACTGGCTTTCATGCTCACAAAAAATAAGAAAAATATATGAAGATTTATTTTAAAGTCGGCAGTGCATCTGAATTTTAGAGCTACAAAGTATGCTTCTTAACCAATTATTGACACATTATTTCAGGGAAGTTATGAAATCAAAAATTAATGTGATTAAAATGTGCGCTGTTGCCTTTAGTGGCTGATATATAACTTTGGACCCATCAAGGATTAAATATTTTTTGTTGTTGTGTGCTTAACTGTGGTTTTGAAAGCCTTTTGAAAATTTAAAATTTTGTAAGATTTACAGTTTCTTATTAAAACAGTGTAATAGAACAAAAAGATGGAGCTGTGGGTCAGACAGTTGGAGCTGCTTGCTTTATTCACCAGAGTACATCTCAACCATTCCAACAAGGTGCCACATATGAAGCAGCAGCTCCTGTTGCAATTATATTATATAACTACTAGCCACTTACACACAGTCATGGCAGGTCAAAAGCAGCATTTTTGAGAGAAAACAGAATCTAACAATTCTTGCAGCTCTGTGTTAAGTGTGAAGACAATCTGACTCTGAGAGGAATGGTGCTAGAACTCTGAGTATAGTTGAGGGGGAAATGAGGGAAGGTGGGAGAGGTGGAGGCTGAGAGAGGAGTGGAGGGTGGGGCTGTGGAATGGGCTGAGGGCTCACAGTGTATTGATTTAGGACCACATGGAATGAATTGTGTTGTCAAAGTATGTCTCAAATGTTCTCTGTGGGTCCAAGAGTTACCTATGGTAGAAAATGGATGGTTGGCATTTCGGGCTTTGTCCATTCATTTCATCCTCTAATTTCCTTGTGCTGCTTATGTCAAAATCAGCATCAGGGTTATTATCACTGGCATATGTCATGAATATAGTTTGCTCTGTATCAAGTGTATAGTGTATGACATAAAACTTATATTTAAATTTACATAAGATATGTCTGTTGCTCCAGATTTCAGCATTTCCAGTCTCCTTTGTCTCTCTTTAAATTTTCCCTCATTGAGGAGGGTTGGGGACAGTTCTGGATGTACAGAGGACTTTTAAGTATATAGACAGGGGTTGCTGTAAGTATTCAACTTTAATAATACATATGGATTTAAAAAGTTTCTTTTTCTTTTATACAACCTACATCCATACTGGTTTTGTGGGTATTGAGGGCACAGCAAACCCTTCCAAAGAGCAGCCAGAAGGTGATTGATAGAGAGGGCACTTATGCTGGGTCTCTGTGGGCTCCCAAAGCACAGACTCAATGCCATCTCTAATACTAGAAAGCATGTATTTGAGGAGAGAGGCAGGTCCTTGTCTTTTCTTGTCCATACTGCACCAACCACTGCCACTGGGCTATAGACGTGCAGGAGCAGTGTGTGGTTAAGTTCCTTGCACAAGGACACAACACACTGCTTCAGCTGAGGCTCGAACTCGCGGCCTTCAGATCACTAGTTCAACGCCTTAACCACTTGACCACGCACCAACACAAAGGTTCAAAGGGGATATGTGGGTTTTTGTTTACGCAGGGAGTGGTGGAAGCTTGGAATTACTGCTAAAGTGGTTGTACAGGCAAGTATAGTCGGGGTGACTAAGATGTTCTTAGGCACATGAATGTGCAGAAAATGGAGGGATATGGACATTATGTAGGTAAAAAGCATTAATTTACTTAGGTAGCTTTAATTAGTTTGGCACAACATTGTGGGCAGAAGGGCTTCTTCCTGTGCTATACTATTCGACCTTCAGAATCAGAATCAGGTTTATTAGCACCGACATATGTCATGAAATTTGTTGCTTTATGGCAGCAAGACAGTGTAAGACATAAAAGATCTCTACAAGTTACAACAATGAATGCAACAATTGTTACAAACAAGCAAACAAATAAATACTGTGAAAGAGGAGTAGTGAAGTGGTCAATCACAAACACAAGGAATTCTACAGATGCTGGAAATCCAAAGCAACACACACAAAATGCTGGAGGTCAGGCAGCACCTATGAAAATGAATAAACAGTCAATATTTCGGGCTGAGATCCTTCTTCTAGACTGAGAAGGAAGGGGGAAGTTGACAGAATAAAAAGGTGGGGAGAGGTGAAAGAGGCTAGCTGGAAGGTGATAGGTGATGCCAGATGGGTGGGAGAGGTCAAGGGGTGGAGAAGAAGTAATCTGATAGAAGAGGAGAGTGGACGACAGGAGAAAGGGAAGGAGGAGGGGGCCCGGGGGAAGTAATAGGCAGGTGGGAAGAAGTAGAAGGTCAGAGTGGGGAATTGGGGGGGGGGGTGGGGGAGAGAAATTTTTTTTATTAGAAAGAGAAATTGATACTCATGCAATCAGGTTGGAGGGTACCCAAATGTTGTTCCTCCACTCTTGGCGGAAGAGAAGGCCATTGATTTTCGTGTCATTTTGGGAATGGAAATCGGAATAAAAATGTTTGGCCACTGGGAAGTTCCACTTGCAGCGGATGGTGCGGAGTTGCTCAACGAAGTGGTCCCCCAATTTACGATTGGTCTCACCAACGCAGAGAAGGCCGCATCACGACCACTGGACACAATAGATGACCCCAGTAGATTCACAGATGAAGTACTGCCTGACCTGGAAGGACTTTTTGGAAGGAAGTGAGGGAGGAGGTGTATGGGCACTTAGTCCTCTTGCAAAGGAATTGCAGAGGTTCTCCACTCTGACCTTTTACTTCTTCCCACCCACCTATTACTTCCCCCGGGTCTCCTCCTCCTTCCCTTTCTCCTATGGTCCACTCTCCTCTCCTACCAGATTCCTTCTTCTCCAGCCCTTGACCTTTTCCACCCTCATGGCTTCACCTATCATCTTCCAGCTAGCCTCTTTCCCCTCCCCCACCTTTTTTTTCTAGCATCTTCCCCCTTCCTACTCAGTCCTACCGAAGTAGTGTTTATGTTTGTTTACTAATCTGTTGGTAGCGGGGAAGATGCTGCTTCTAAAACATCAAATGGGAATCTTCGTACTTCTGTACCTCCTCTCTGGTGGTAGTAGTGAGTGATCTTGAATGTTCCTTCTTCACCACAACCAGTCACGGACAAGAAATTGCCAAGGTTCAGTGGATGTTGTACTTCTTTAAGGAAGCCTGAATCTTTTGTTATCTGGAGGGTAAACCCTTCCCATTATAGCGTTTGGAACAGAGTGTCTTATTTGGGGTTTGGTGTGTTCATGACACTGATGTTGCTACAGTTGTCTGTCCAATCAGTTTGGAGAGTGTTGCAGAGAGAGTATTGGTGATACTTCTCCAGTGATGTGAGACGTCTGCTGAAGGTAGTCTAGGTCTTAGGATCACTGCTATCTGGTAGATCATGACTTCTGTGCCAGGCCTTGAATTTGATGAGGGACAATGGTTACACTTTGAATGCTGAACTGAATTTCATCATTAACTTCGTACACTGAGAGCAATCTCCCAAGTTATAGCTGGTTCTCATTGTTGAACTTCCAGTGGCGGTTAACTGAAACCTAAACCTTGTACTGTTAGCCTAAGGAAGCCACATTAAGGAAATTTGAGTAGAAGAAACAAGTGAGGACACAGGACAGCAATATTAGAGAATGCTGTACTTTTGAAGGTGCATATTTTAAATGAGATTTTAAATCAATAAGTTGTCTTTTTTTTTTCCAAGTACTGTAGAGGTACAGTGTTCCATGACCTGATCTGAAGGAAGGTGAAGAATTAAGCTCAGTGCACTGGCCAAAGTTTGGGGAAGCTGCTTCAACAAGTACCTTCCGACTGTCTGCTGCAAAAGGACAGGACCTCCTGGTGGATACCCATTTCAATTCAACTTCCCATTCCCCTACTGTCATGTCTGTTCATGATGAGGCCAAACTCAGGATGGAGGACAACACCTCGTAATCTGTCTGAATAACCTCCAACATGATGGCATGAACATCAATTTCTCTAACTTCCCATAATTACTCTCCACTAAACCGTCTCTTTTTCCATTCCCCATTCTGGTTACCCTCTCACCCGTGCTCTTTTCCTCACCTGTCCATCACCTCCCTCTGCTTTTTCCCCTCCTTCCCTTCATCCCATGGTCCACTGTCCTCAACTATTAGATTCCCTCTTCTTCAGCCCTTTACTGGTTCCACCTGTTACCTCCTAACTTCTTACTTAATCATTACTCTCCCACCTTTCACTCATCTCACCACCTGCCAGCTCGTGCTCCTTCCCCTCCCCCCACCTTCTTATTCTGAATTCTACCTCCTTTCTTTCTAGTCCTGATGAAGGTTCTTGGCCTGAAATATTGACTATTTATTCCCCTCCGTAGATGCTGCCTGTTTTGCAGAGTTCCTCTAGCATTTTATGTGTGTTGCTCAAGATTTCCAGTATCTGCAGAATCTCTTGTGTTGATGGTTCACTAGTTGAAGGTTATGCAACATTCTGCATTACAAGATGGATTAGAGACACAAGAGACTGCAGATAGTGGAATCAGGAGCAAAAAACACGATTTTGGAGGTTCACAGCAGGTCAGGCTGCATTATTTCCAAAAAATGTGGCAATGTTTCAGAAGTAGTTCATTGATTGCCCTGAGGGGATATAAGGACAGGTGTTTCACTCATTTTATTTTCCTAGATGTCTTGTTTAGGTAAAAACCTGCAATATTGTCTTGTAGTGTTTATCTAATTCTAATTTATCACATCTTGAAATAACTGGTAAGAATAAATTAACTGTTACAAATAACAAAGCAGAAAATATCTGCAAGTGCATTGAAGATTATTGACAAAATCTTATTCTAAATATACAGCAGTAGTCCACAACTGCCTTTTGCCAATGTGTATAACCCTAATTTTAATATGGTATCTGTTTAAAATTACCACTTTGAAACATGGTTCTAACAAAAATATATTTTTTAAAAGCTTCCAAATATATGATATGTAGATATATAAATATATGATATATAGATGGATTATAGAATCTCTCTGTGTGGAGTCTGTATAGTAGAGTTAATCACATCACTAAATTTTACCCCCATGCTGCTGGTGCCCTATTAGGAGAAATATAGTTGAAGGCTGGTAAGTTTTCTGTAGATATTAGGTCCTTGAAACTCTTTCATTGGTGGCGGCTGCTTTCTGTGCTACTATAATTGTATAACTTTAAACTGTACTTGCTTTTTAATCTTCCGTATTATTGAGACAAGGAATAGTATCAATATTTCATAAAATATTTATAAAACATATATTTCATAAAACTTCAAACTGGTTTCTTATACCCTTAAATTTTACTTTCTTGCAGGTCATTTGCTCTGCTTTTGAGTTTTGTTTGACCTATCTAAAGCTAGTTAGGTGAGCAACCTAACATGCCTGGATTTACATTGATAGCAACCTACCATATATATGCGGATGATTTTAATTATTCTTACTTAATTAAAAATGCAGAAGAATTATTGTAGTCATAATGAGTCCTTGAAAAGGAATTGTCCCCCACACTGTTCTCCGCTGCTGAGTTATTCTAGGAGGTAAGATGTTTTGGGGACAATTGGAGGAGGGGATGGGGGGTGCAGTATGGGGAGTATGCTACATGAGAAATAATTTTTTTTGTGCTCGCCTGTATCATGGCTACTTGCATTTTATCTGAGTGAGATGAATGTGCATCTTATGAGTGTTAAACCAATGCTGGGCTGTATTAGGCATCATTAGCACCCCGGTATGGATCCAATTCACTAATTACTTATGCTGTCCTGGTTCACTGAGATTTAAGCACCAAGTCAATCCCATTATCTGCAGTCTCCCAAGCTTGCCGGAGTCATCAGTCTTTTGTGGAAAAGAAACACAAGGGTTATCAATAGCCCCAAAATTCTCAGGATTTTCCTTCTTCACGAAAAAGTGAGATTATCCCTGACCAAAGTCGCAGCTTTTGTAAACTGACGCTCTGGATGTGATAAAAGAGAAGGGTGACAAATATCCATAAAGCCACAGAGAAGAGAAAATGCTGTGTTCCTGCAGCTGTTTCAGGGTTTCAGGCAGCTTTTGCAATCTCCTCAGAGCTGTGAATTACAATTCATCTGTTAAAAACACAAGATAATACAGTCAGAAGTCAGAATTAAATATTCTAAAGGCCCGAGGCTTCCTTGTGGAGGATAAACTGAATCTTTCAGCTGCCAGTGTTATTCCTGCTCTCCCTTTACATCCCACATATTTGGCATCTGCGGTGTTTGGACCCTGTCTGCTTGTGATGCTTGATTGACATCTGCTCTGCCAAGAGGAAAGCCTTGGCAGCTATTGGCAGCCTCATCACATTTATATACCCGATGCATGTTGCTGAGGCACAGTTAATGCTGGAAAGACATTTTGTCTAAACAGCGTGACACCTCTTGGAATGGAGTATGCAGATGCCAAAATTCACAGTTTAGTTGTTGACAAGGCACCACCTCGGTTAGTAGACTCTATCTTAATGTAAGGGCAGATTTGGGAGAGAGAATCAAGAGTTTTGCTTTACTCAGTATGACAATTCAGTCTGAAGCTTTAATAGAATGATGCAAGAAACATATAGCTTAAACTAAGTTGTCGCCATAAACAGAGGAAACAGAATTATCCTAGCTAATGACCTAATAGATGAAAATTTATGTCTTATTGTGATGCCAGCTAAATTAGCAATATTGAAATCAATCTGTAATTAACACACAATAATTATTGAAATTGTAATAAGTAACTGAAATTGTTCCGTAATACTCAAAATCATGCCCTCATCCATTATCTAAATTCTAACCTTACAACCTCACAAGAGATCCATGAGTTTGTTACATTATGTAAGGATAAATTTTGAGTCATGAATACTTAGAGCTGTTGCTCAATATCCCTGATGTATTTGTTGTGGTATCTGTGAGATGCACTTGAATATCACACAGAATTAGCACAAAAAAGAAACTGGGTCTGGGAATCTAATTCTCTAAATCATCAACACGCTGGGCACTTGACAAATGCATTGATGCAAGAAACACTTCGATTGGGTGGACATGATGCTGAAATGTAATTCCTTGCCCTAAAGACGGCGCTGTTGTCAGCATCTTGCTCGCCTAGCCCCAGAAACATTAAAACATCAGAGCCTAGAGTGATAGTTAATTGTTGAAATATTAACAGAGCATCCAATTCAAAGCCTACAGCACAGAGTTTAGAATTTGACAGACATATGAAGAGAGGAAAGCAGGTTTTGACAAATGCAAGGTTTGTTGCAAAAAGGACTGAGAAGTACTGAATCTGTGGCATGTGAGTGATTTGGGCACCCCACCCTGGCTCAAATACAGGCTTCACGAGAAGTAAGTTTGTGTCTGACTGTCAGGGAAAACTGCAGAAAGCAAGTGATCGGGGAAGAATATAAAGGGATAGCATAATTCCAGTGACAGAGATCTCAAACATGAATTTTCAATTGTCAGGTTCTATTTTAAGTATTAAACAATACCTTTTAAAATGTGATTACTTCCACTTTTGAAAGATCCAGAGACATAATCAAATCCAATATTTTTAAATATGCATTGAAAAACAGCAGGGATCTACCACGTAATGTGGACCCAAGGTTGAAATATCTTCTCTTTTCTTTTGAGTTTTTGTTTTGCGCTTCCAAAGTAATAAATGTAAGTGAGCAGCATCGAATTAAAACTTGCATTTGAAGTGGGTGAATCACTCTCGTACTGTCTTCCCACCCAGAATCTCTCACTCCAGTATGGATCATGGTTATGAGATATGGTATGTGTACAGAAAATCAGAAATGTTTTTGTGCATTATTTTCCTGAGGGGCAGTCAGATAAACATGAGTCAATGATCAGAATGCAAATTTATTTTCAGAAATCTGATGGATGATTGTAAGATTATCAGCTGCAGCTTGGCCTCACTTCTCCCCATCAGCACTGCTCACTCACCACGTGCACATGATTCCGGTAAGATGGCAGTGCTCTTGGATGGAGCAGCCACTGCAGGTCCAGTCAAAGGTACATTTGTTCATCCTGTATGTCCCTTTTACGATCACATGTCACTGTTGAGTACTAAGAACATCAAGTAGGGCAAGACTATCCCATCAGCAAGTTTCTCGATAGTGATGGAGCTGGACATTGCGTACTTTGGTTGAGTTGTTACCTGGACTTGTTGCGTACCATTGAGCCAAGATGGTGTGCAGTCCAGAAAAAAGGTGTGAGTGATTGTCTTGGAAGTTTTTATTGTGATATCAAGACACTGTTAGACATTGGTAACATAGAATATAGCGAGCCCGCTGCACTGCTTCACTAGTGAGACCAACGGTGGGGGAGCTGTGTTGTTTCAATTGTTGTATGGACAAGGCCCACATGCTTCAAAGTTGCCTGTTGCAATTGCCGATGAAGAAGACACTGGAGCTGCTGTGTGTCACTGGATTTGGGGCTGCCCCCCACACCCTCCGTCAGTGCTGCATTCCAGTATTTGCTCAGTGCTGCCCTCTGGTGTTCTCTCAGCACTGTCCTCCAGAGTTTGCTCAATGGAAGAACAAGCTAGACCAGGATGACTCAGGGACTTGAGCTATATATATATTTTTTCTCCTTATGATTGTATGTTTCTCTGAAAACATAACCATATGTGCTATTTGTGCTATGTACTGCGTGCAGAGTGCTGTGTGCTGTTGATAATGTGTTTTGCACTTTGGCCCCATAGGAACGTTATTTCTTTTGGATATAGTCATGTATGGCTGAACGAAAATTAAACTTGAAATTTGAAGCTTAAAACTTGATGGACAGGCCTGATAATGAGCAGTGGCTTTATAACAATGCTACCTGCAAAGACAAGCTTCACCTCCACCTCACAGTCAGTTACGTCATAGAAAAGAAGACATGAAAATCAAAACATCACATTATTGGTTTTGTAGATCATACTAAGTACATCTTTAAAGGAAGAATTCCTGCTTCATGTTGATTTGACAACATTGATTTTAATAGCAGCTACATTCATATAGAACCTTTTTTTTTATCTTCAGGATGACCCAGATCACATCACAGGAAATTAAATATTTTAAGTAATTCCAGTGTGGGAAATCTGGCAGAAAATTTGTACATAACAAGGTTCAGGGTTACAAAGTACTGTCAATGTTAAAGGTAATGCAGTTTAAAGATTTTATGAAAATGAAGGTATACAAATCATTAAAAGTGAAAATAACATTCAAAAATACATACATATGTTTCCTTCTCTTATCTCATAAATTGAAATGTTGTATCTTCAATAAGTCAGTTTTGATTTCTTTAGATCAGAAGCTCCGCTAAATCAACAAATCATCTTTATCTGAAACAAAAATAACCCAATCAATTTGTAAGTATAAAGAACCTTTGTGTCTCATATTCAATATAAAATGAAATTATACTGTATATTTTAGCTAATGAAGGATTATGTAAATATTATTATATTTTGAGGGCTGCTGATTTCCAACAATTGTGTTCTTAATTCAGATTTCTGACATTTTTGGCTTTATGATTTATAAAATTTACAGTGTTTTAGTTACAAGCACTGTCAAGAAAGTAAGGATAAATGGAATTTGTAGTGTCAAAATTAAAATGCCGTTTTTGTAGATTTAGAATAATCATAAATTAATACAGCTGCAGGATTATGTTCTCTTTAGATTTCCCCCTCCCTTGATGGAATTGGAGTGTAGGCTGTTGAGAGGGCCTGTAAAGATCTGAAGCTTGGAGCTGTGAATGAAGAAATACTCAGCAAACAAAACAGCATACCACACAAGAAACTTCATCTGTTCCTACAAAACCCTCCTTTCTTTTCCTCCTTTTCTTCTCTAATAACAGCTGCCCTCTCGTTCACTGTTACTCAGCAGAGAAGAACAAAACCTCCCTCTGACTATCTGTTTTTCTTTTCTTCCCTAGAGTAGGTCTCATTACTGGTGATTAGCAGATGATTAAAAACAATTCAGCTTTCCCCAGTAGATATTTTCTCCCAGTTTGTGACTAAAGCGTCAGTCTTCAATGAACGTGCTCCTAAGCTTATTACCAGGCTCAGCGGATTAAGTGCCAGAGAGCGGCATGCCTCTGATATGGTGATGCAGCGAGTGACATAGTGCTGTTCAGAGGTGTGGACTTGTGGAAATAGCAGCATAAACATAACAGGGAATAGGTGGATGCAGTTTCTTTCTGTATTCTCGGGAGATAGGACTAAGTTCCTTCATTCCAAAGAAACTATCATTAATCCAGTTGCCAGGGCTAAGATCCTTTTCTGCCTGGTTCCTCAGTGATTAGAAATGAATTTATTTATCCTTATCCCTATCTCTTGCTTGTACATGGAAGTTCATTCAGAACAGCACAGCAAGATAACAGTAACATACATGTGAATCTGTAATTAAAAAAATATAGAAATACAAAACAGAAAAGATCAGGAGTGAATAAGTCTCCTGCAGAATATATATCTGAATGGAATGATAAAGCAACTTATGTGATAAGACAATAACATTTTATTACTTATGTTTAAGTTCAAATATTGTTTAGAAATATCTGTTCTTTTTATTTTTATTTCAAACTTCACAGAATGTGATCTTGAATTGGGTCATGTAACCCTCATTTCCAAGCTCTAGGTGCCTGTCAATTATGGGCAAGAAGTTCATGAACACCTCTGAATCAACTGGACGTCCTAGTAATTAGAAATTATAAAAGTCATGATGTACTTTACTCCTACTTGAATAGGTACATAGAACTGTCATAGTGTAGAGGAAAGCCATGTAGTCCTCTGGGTTGCAGCTAGCTTTGTAGAGCAAATAGGAATAAAACCAGAAAATGCTGGGAAAACTCAGCAAGTCAAGTAGCATCTGTGGAAAAGCAACAGTGAGTATTTCAGATCAAAGACTTTTCTTCAAAAGGAAGAAAAAGAGAATCGAGTTAGCTCAGATTGTGAAGGTGTGTGGGTGCAAAGGTTGAGGAGTGCAAGAAGCAGAACAAAGTAAAGTTCACTATTAGAGTTAAAGGAAAGTAGCGGCTAAGATCAATTGAACTTTTCCTGTGTATGCACTATTAACTTTGCAGTCTGTGCAATATTTTATCATTTGTTCTCCTGGACCATAACCAGCAGGGCAGACAATTAAAGCAAAAGAAAAAGGAGAAATAGAAGAATGACAGGCCAAAATGACAAGTAATCAAACAAATAGAAAGAAAGTACAAGTTATCAAGTTGTAGAATTCAATACTGCTTTCTGAAAGCTACAAGGTGACCAGACAGAATATGAATGTTTTTCCCCAAGCTTGCCTATGGTTTTGGTGTAACAGTGCAGGAACCATGGGCAGAGTTAGGGTGGGAAGGTGACTTAAAGAGGCAAGCAAACAAAAGACCGGTTCACTCAGTGCAGCTGTTCTGTAAGTTTATCACCCAATCTGTGTTCGGTTTCGATATTGTTGAGGAGACCACTTTGTAATCCCTGAATCAGGGCAGTAGATTGGCAAAAACGCAAGTTTCTATCCTTTCTACCTGTGGCCTCCTACATCTTCTCAATCTCTATGGGTACAGGTGCACCATGAGGCTGTGTGCTTGGCCCCAGCTCTGCGCACTTTGCATTTATGACTATGAGGCTAAGCACAACTCCAATGTCATATTTAGGTTTGCTGATGACATCACTGTCATTGGCAGAATCAAAGTTGGTGACAAATCAGCACATAGGAAAGAGTTTGAAGATCTGGCTGAGTGGTACCAGAACAACAGCCTCTCTTTCAATGTCAACAAGACTAAGTGGCTGATTATTGACTTCAGGAGGAACAAACTAGAGGTCTATGAGTCAGTCCTCATTGGGGGACTAGAAGTGAGAGGGTCAATAACTTTAAATTCCTCAGTGTTTTTATTTCAGAGGATGTTACCTGGGCCTGGGACATAAATACAATTATGAAGAAATCACAGGATTGCCTCTACTTTCCTAGAAGTTTGCAAAGATTTGGCAAGACATCTAAATCTTTAACAAACAAAATTAATGGCTGTGGCTCAGTCCATCCTGAGTAAAGCTCTTTCCTCCATTGTGTACATCTACATGGAGCACTGTTGCAGGAAAACAGCACCCATCATCAAACACCCCCACCATCCAGGTCATGCTCTCTTCTCAATACTGCCGTTAGGAATAAGGCACAGGATACTCAGGACACATGCCACCAGGCTTAGAAACAGCTGTTACCCCTCAACCATCAAACTCTTGAACAAGAGGGCATAACTTTATTCAACTTCGCTGGCCCCATCACTGAAATGTTTCCACAACCTACGGGCTCACTTTCAAGGACACTTTATCTCATGTTCTTGATATTTATTGCTTATTTATTTATTATGATTTTGCTTTTTTTTGTATTGCACAGTTTGTTCTCTTTTGAACATTGGCTATTTGCTCAGTGTTGAGTGAGGTCTTTCATTGATTCTATATGTTTCTGGTATTTATTGTGAATGACTGCAAGAAAATGAATATCAGGGTTGTATATGGTGACATTTGTCTTATACTTGATGATCAATCCACTTTGAACTTTGAACACTGTTACACTAAGGCTCAATGCAAGATTATGAAAGAACACCTCTCCTTCCATTTGGGTGCATTGTAATCTGCAATATCCAGTTCTCCAGTTTTAGATAACTTGCTCTTTCTTTTTGTTTCTATGAGAACTGGTTGTTTTTGCTTGACATTCTTTTCTTCCCCATTTTTCTTTGTCTATTTCTCAGATCTGATGAAGTGTTCTCACCGAAAACGTTGACTGTTTCTCTCTCCTCTGATGCTGCCCAACCTGCTGAGTATTTCCAGCATTTGCAGTTTCTGTTTCAAATTTCCTTTCTAAACTTTTATCTTCTTTTATTATGGAACAACTGTTCGTCCATAAATCCACTAACTATATTTCCTCAAGTTACTGTCCAGTTCCCTACTGAAACATCTACAGGTATCTCCAGTACCCTTTCAAGCAGAGAATTCCACATAATGATAATCCCACTCCACTTTGAAAACATTTCCCCCATACCTTTTGAACATTACGTTAATATTCTGTGTTGGAAGTAGTTTTCCCCATTTTTCATGTGTGAAATGGACACTACATTTAACATCTAATCAGTTCATCCACAACTAATTGTGAAGTATCCCTAAAGCATCTCTGAACAATTATTTAGGTTCTTTGCATTAAGAAGAAGAAGAAAAAAAAATGCATCTTAAAATTAAATTCGTATGGTTCCCTTAAGGATCAACCTAATTAAAAGCACCTGCTACCTATTAAGTGGGACCAATCCCAGAAAAGCTTCAGCCCTTAAAGGCACACTATCCATTAGAATCAGAATCAGGTTTATTATCACCAGCATGTGTTGTGAAATTTATTAACTTAGCAGTAGCAGTTCAATGCAATATACAATATAGAAGAGGAGGAAGAAGAAGAAAAATAAATAAATAGGTAAATCAATTACAGTATACTTATATTGAATAGATTTTTTAAAATGTGCAAAAATAGAAATAATATATATTTTAAAAACGAGGTGGAGTTTACAGGTGCAATGTCCATTTAGAAGTTGGATGGCAGAGGGGAAGATGTTTCTGAATCGCGGAGTGTGCACCATCAGGCTTCTGTACCTCCTACCTGATGGTAACAATGAGAAAAGGGCATGCCCTGGGTGCTGGGGGTCCTTACTAATGGACGCTGACTTTCTGAGCCACTGCTCCTTGAAGATGCCCCGGGTATTTTGTAGGCTAGTATCCAAGATGGAGCCGACTAAATTTACGACCTTCGACGGCTTCTTTTGGTCCTGTGCAGTAGTCCCGCCCGACCAGAAACTGACGCAGCTTGTTAGAATGCTCTTCATGGTACATCTATAGAGGTTTTTGTTGACATACTGAATCTCTTCAAACTCCTAATGAAATATAGTCGCTTTCTTGGCTTCTTTATAGCTGCATCGATATGTTGGGACCAGGTTAGGTTCTCAGAGCTTGACACCCAGGAACTTGAAACTGCTCACTCTCTCCGCTTCTGATCCTTCCATGAGGATTGGTATGCGTTCCTTCATCTTACCCTACCTGAAGTCCACAATCAGCTTTTTTGTCTTACTGACATTGAGTGCAAGGTTGCTGCAATTCCGCTCCACTAGTTGGCTTATCTTGCCACTGTACACACTCTTGTCTCCATCTGACATTGTAACAATGGTTGTATCATCAGCAAATTTATCAATGGTATTTGAGCTATACCTAGCCACACAGTCATGGGTATAGAGCGAGTAGAGAAGTGGGCTAAGCACACACCCCTGAGGTGCAACAGTGTTGATCATTAGCGAGGAGGATATGTTATCACCAATCCATACATTGTGGTCTTTCAGTTAGGAAGTTGAGGATCCAATTGCCAAGGGAAGTACAGAGGCCCAGGTTCTGTAACTTCTCAATCAGGATTGTGGGAATTATAGTGTTAAATGCTGAGCTATAGTTGATGAACAGCATCCTGACGTAGGTGCTGGTATTATTCAGGTGGTCTAAGGCCGTGTGAAGAGCTATTGACCTATTGTACCGATAGGCAAATTGCAATGGATCCAGATCCATGCTGAGGCAGGGGTTCAGTCTAGTCATGACCAACCTCTCAAAGCATTTCATCACTGTAGATGTGAGTGCTACCGGGCGATAGTCATTAAGGCAGCTCACATTATTCTTCTTATCATTATTATTATTATCAGAAAGTAGCAACAGATTATTGTTATGAGAGTGGAGGGGAAAGGAGCTCTGAGTTTTACACAGCAGAGCAGTGGTGTTAAAGTTGCTGCCAGGAGAGTTAGTAGAAAGGGATCTACATAGGGGTCTTTGGTGTCAGGGGGGGTCAGAGATCAGCCAGGCAAGCAGGGTTATATTTTGTGCACCCAAGTAAGAAAAGCCTGAAGGGGTATCCATCCACAGTTTGAATCACCAGACCATGAAAAGTACCTGAAAGAAGTTTCATGATCTTACAAGTTGGTTCTACAGTCATTAACATTCTTAACTGCTTACATTAACACAAACATACATCCTCTCATGTACATTGTTGCTCAACAAACCATTATCATTCTACCACACTCATACCGTATGTAAGGACATTACCGTAAATGCAAGAACAAAAATTCACCTGTTAACTTTAATCTCTTCTATTTTGGCTGAGTTGGTGAGGAAAAGGTGAGAGGCTACGCAAACAGAAGGCAGAAAGGAGGAGGATGTCGCCTATCTTTAGTGCCTAAGGCCAATGGAAAGAAGATAATAAAATTGATGGGCAGAATCACAAACCAATTGGTCAGTGGCTTTAATACTAAATTGGACCAGCTCGCTTGTTGAGAATATTACAGACTAAATGCAATCTTCCATTAATCTGATCAGCTGCATACTACCTCATTGCCATATGAGCTGATGCACCAACAGATAGGCGTACCTGCAACGCCTGCAGCTGCCCTGTCCTCTGCCCTTCCTTTCATTTTCTCCGGAGAGCACAGCAGCCCCTTCCACGCTGAAGGGAGAGGAAATAAAGCAGGAGTGAGGGGCACGATGCTGGAGAGGAACCAGAAAGGATAATAGAGGGAGGGGATGAGCCAAAGAGATGCTGGAAGGAAGAAGAAGCAGAATGGGGGTAGAGGATGAGGATGACTTCATTTCACCAACCATCATACAACACTCCCACAGAGAATAGCTCCTTGGGTGATGAGGAGCATAGTTCTGAGGGATCAATGTCCAACATGTTGAAGCAATCACAAAGAAGGCACACCAGTGGTTATATTTCATTCAGAGTCTGAGAAGATTTGGTATGTCACCAAAGACTCTAGCAAATGTTTACTGATGTATCCTGGAGAGTATTTGGGTTGGTTGCATCATCATCCAGTTCGGAGGCTCCAATGCCCAGAGGCTGCAGACGGTCATGGACACAGCCAGCTCCATTACGGGCACAAGTGTCCTCACTATCCAGGACATCAAGAAGTGGTGCCATCCATCATTAAGGACCATCACCATCCAAGATATACCCTCTTACCATTACTACCATCAAGGAGAAGGCAGAATAGCCTGAAAATGCATACTCAATGTTTTAGGAACAGCTTCCTCCCCTCAGCCATCAGGTCTCTGAATGGTCCATAAACCCACGAATACTACCTGACTATTCTTTGTTTTCACTATTTATTTATTTCATTTCAACTGTGACAGTTGAGTCAGTTGAGCATGAGTGCAGAAGCGATACACCAGGACGTGGCCTGACCTAGGAGGCACGTCTTAGGAGGATCCATTGAGCAAGCTGGGGCTTTTCTCTTTGGAGCAAAGGAGGATGAGAGGTGACTTGATAGAGGTGTACAAGGTTATAAGAAGAATAGATTAAGTGTATATTCAAATATTTTTGCCAGGGTGGAAATGGCTAATACCAGGGTCCATAACTTTAAGATGACTGAGGGAAAGTATAGGGGATGTCAGTTATTTACACAGAGAATAATGAGTGCATAGTATGCCTTGTCAAGGGTGGTAATAGAGGCAGATATATTAGGGGCATTTAAGGAACTTTTAAATAGGCACATGGATGACAGAAAAATGAAGGACTAGCTAGGAGGGAAGGGCTAGATTGATCTTAGAGTTGGTTAAAAGGTCAGCACAACATTGTGTGCTGAAGAACCAGACCTCTCCTTAGTGTTCTATGTTCTAAGTCACCTTTAGAATGATTTCATGCTGAGATTGGTATGGATATAACCTGAGCTTGTGTGTGATGTCAGGACCGCGTAGTGGAACAATAGAGCTAGGAAGGAGAAAGCAGGTGTCCATCCCTGTGCTCCCGCAGGAGACTGTGTGGAGCCAGGAGGACATGAACTCCATTGTGGAGGCAACAAAATCTATTGTCCAATTGCTCAGCATCAATCCCATCACACAGGATGCACAGTTTTCTGTTTTGGATTCAGTTCGAGTGCTCATCTTTGCCAGAGCGAAGTAGCTTGGAGCTTTAAGAGAACAGTGGCATCCACCAGAGGAGAGACACAAGGATGCTGCAGTCAGTGGACATAGGGATACAACTTACTTGCAGAAGGAAAGGACGCTCTGTGAGAGCAGAGAACTGCCGCACTTCAGAGAGGTGATTTCCTACAAGAACAGAGAGGTAGCACATCTGGGCACAATTGTTGTGCAGGAGAACAGATATGATGTTCTCTTGTCATCATGAGTGCACAGAGAGTTTACTCCAAGGAGAAAAATGAAGAAGCTGAGACCAGGGTGACTTGGCTGGATCAGCGCTGGCTGTAGGGATTGTGTCAATGGTGGACTTCCAGCAGATACAGTCCCCAGGGAGATCCAACTGCAATTTGTTGTTCCTGAGAACTTTTTTGGGAGTAGGATCTAAGATGATGGGATATGTCTTTCTTTCTGCACTGAAATTCTGAACCATTGTGGCCAGTGATTGTTGTATACACATATCCATTGGCAGATGTCTAGAGCTGAGTTCCTTAGCAATGAAATACTGGAAGAAGCATCTTGAAGTGTTGGATCCTATCCTGAAGATATTTTGGCTGAGACTCTTCATCAGGACCAATCACCTGTCAGTATTATCCCTTCGACTGGCAAACCAACAAATAAAGGAGCAAGATGACAATTCCATAGAGGCTGTGCCATCATTCTCCAATTTATCCTGGTAATGGTAGAAGTGGGTGCTGGACATGTTGATGACACTATATGGGTCACTTTCCTGATGCTTGCAAATCAATTCAAAAATTAATGTCACAGTGATCTCCATCTGGAGAGTAGCTTTAAAATAACTTTTATGCACAATTTGGGCATTATAATTTCCCCTGTTTCTTGTCAATAGTTATTGAATCTGCAGAAAGGAGGCTTTCTCAAGACAAAAAAGTAATGTTTTTGTCTGTCTTATTGCTGGAAAAGTGTTTGAAATTCTGATATGCAGTAACAATTAAAAACTAACATCAAAGAAATAAGCATTAAAAAAAATAAATGATGAATTATTTTTAGAAAACTAATAAAAATAATTAAAAAGCATAAATAATTAAATAAAATAATTTATCTTTACCATTCTTCTGCATATCCTGCGATGCCCATTCAGATGCCAGAGCATTAGGTTGCAACACTCCTGATAGATATTACATGATCTTGAAGTCCAGGAACTTGAAGCTGTCACCCTTTCTACCGCTGACCCCTAACTGAGGAGTGGCCTTCCAATTTGCCCTTCCTGAACTCCACAATCAATTCTATAGTTCTATAGTTGTGAGTGTTGCAATAAACAAACATACCTTAACCTAGCCACATGCTGTCACATTCTGGCAATCCCTCGCATGCTCAGTGCTCTGTCCAATCATGTACTGGCACATCATTGCATGTGATATCACCACACTGTGTATCTGCAATGAGGAGTGGTTAGCCTGCACCTTCCTAAATTCTACCAACGTCTCTTTGGTCCTGTCTACAATGAAACTCAAATTGTTGTGTAAAAATTCTTGCCTCATAAATCTCCTTTAAACATTTCCCCTTTTACCTTAACTCTATGCCCTTTTGGTTTTGACCTGACCACCCTGGGGAAAAGACTCTGGTGATCTAACCTACCCATCTCTCTCATATTTTCATATACTTCGATCAAGATCTCTTTCAGCCTCTGCTGCTCCGGACAAAAGTTCATCTCATGACTAATATTTTCCAAACCAGAAAACATTCTGGTGAACCTCTTCTGAAACTTCTCCAAATCCCCCACATCCTTCTTGTACTGTGGTGCCTGGAACTATACAAATACCTCAAAAGCGACCATAGAAATAGCACAGTATTTTAAGGCAACTTGAGTATAAATAAATGGTGAGAGTATCAGTTTCTCAATTCCCATTTTATATTTATTAAATAATCTAGAAATTGCAGTTGGCAATATGAGCAAGCAAGTATTAACATGTTCCTTTGACATTTGTTTCACTACTGGAATTAATCCATTTGTTTCAAATGGAATTTTTAATATGAGTTCATTAATTTTTCCAACTGTAATTTTAGGCTATAATATATTTAGGTAGCAATCAAAATAAATATTCAAAAATAACACAAGAAATTAACTTTGAAAGTATTTGAAATACAAGCGACTTTTAACTAGTACTTGAAACTCAGTGACGATTGAGACTGGGAACTAATTTATTATTTAAATTCTTATTACAATGATATTATAAGAAGAATATCTGTGCTCACTAATCCCTCTTTCAGCACCGCATGGTAATGAATTTAAAGATAACGTTTGAAATAAAATCTGCTTTGTGTGGTTTTAATGATTGTATTTGCATTTATTATGAGAATTGAGGAGCATTTTTCAATGTTGTCTTGAGCGATCTGTGACAGTGGAAGAAGAAAGCATTTGTGCAAATGGCTGTATGCATCATTTTTCATCTTTCATTAGACTGCTCTAAGGAGTTTATTAAGCAGTATCATACCAATGCATTTAACAAGTGAAAAAAACAACTGTTGTACAGCTTGTGATGTGATTAATTAGATTGGATGGATTGCCTTGAAAGAAAGGCCTTTTCATTGAATTGACCATTCTTCGTGTTGATTCTGTTCTGTCTAGCATTAGGAAGGGAACTTTAGACTCCTGATTTGGCAGCAAAAAAGGAATGGCAGGACAAAAGGCAAGTATATGGATGGGGTGATGGAATCAATTAATCATCAACTGTACCCCAGGCGAAGGAACTGTGGAACATCCACCCACTGCATCCCCATACCCAAATAAAGAAATTGTGCTAATGAATTTTATGATATTTCCAGGACTCCTCCATTGAGTTAATAATAAATTTGAAGACCGCACTCCATTCTGCATCATGCCTCCTCACCCACCCCCATGAAATCTCAACCACTATATGTTCAGACCAGGTTTGTGTGCATGAGAGGCGGGGGGGGGGGGGGGGGGCGTGTCTGTGAAAACTAACCATCTGTATCCCAAATTTTTCAGGCCTTTTTACCTTTGAGACCATTCCTTCTGGCAGAATTTCTTCTCTGCTTGTTCTTCACTCCCTCTCTCAGTCACTTTCAGAAAACTTTTCCCTCTTTTGACACTTTCTCCCTGAATGCACCCTTTAATAGTTCCAGTACAACACTCTAACCATCATTCTTCTCTTCCCTGAAATCTCAAATCAGCCTCTTTCTTGACATTTGTCCTCTTCGCTTTGAGCTTTCTCTCCAGATTCCCTTCACTCCTCTGGGCAAATCTTATATCATATGGCAGTGGCTGTGCAATCATTCTTAGTGACCTAATTGAAAAGAGATAAAATTGGTAAATTCATTTATTGCTGTCAAATATACCAAGGTACAGTGAAAAACAGCTTGCATACTGTTCATTCAGATCAATTCATTATAATTGTGCATTGAGGTACTATGAGGTAAAACAATAACAGAATAAAGTGTTATAATAACAGAGAAAGAGCAATACAGGTAGACAGTTGGACACAAAGTCATAAAGAGATAGATTGTGAGGTAAAAAATCCATCTTATTGTACTAGGAAACCATTCAACAGTTTAATAACAGTGGGTTAGAAACTGTGTTTGACCCTGGTGATACGTGCTTTCAAGTTTTTATATCTTCTGCCCAATGTGAGGAGGAGAAGAACGAACATCCAGATCAGGTAGGTCTTTGATTATATTGTTTGCTTTATGGGGGCAGCAAGAACAGCATACAGAGTCTATGGAGGAGAGGCTAATTTCCATGATGTGTTGAACTGTGTCTATAACTCTCGTCCATTTCCAGCAGTCATGGTAGACCAGTGCCATATAAAGTCATGATGAATCTGGATAAGATGCTTCCTATGGTGCATCAATAAAAACTGACGAGAGTTCAAAGGGGGAATGCCAAATTTATTCACCCACGTGAGGAAGTATAGGCTCTGGTGAGCTTTCTTAGCTGTGGCACCAATATGGATGGACCCTGGCTATTGGTGATGTTTACTCCATTATTCTTCATTACAGAGGAAACTAGAATATGTCTTCCACTGCTTCAAGCTCAGATCTATGAGTATTAATATAAAAAACACCTCCTGCTTCACTCATATTTTTATCTATTTCATTAACCTGTCAATTAGTGACATAACATATTCAGGTCCTAACATGTGAAGGATTCACAAGAACTCATATTTTCAAGAGATGCAATTAAAATATTTAATATTATGCTCCAGAAATAAAGTCAGTCTCCATCTCTACCTTCCACTGACCTCCTCCCCACCTAATTCTACCTGCCAATTTTTTCTTTTATCTGTTTCCGCCTACCAGCTAGCAGCCTCTTTCTCTAAACTTCCCTTCTACCTGACCGCAAGACCCTACAAAGGATCGTGAGGACTACTGAGAGGATTACCAGGATCTCTCATCCATCCACTCAAAGGGTACTTAGCACTGTCAATCATCCCTCCCACCCATCCAACAATCTCTTTGACCCCTACCATCAGACAAGAGGTACCATAACATTAGGGCAAGGACTATTAGGAGTAGGAAACAGCTTCTTCTCCCAGGCTGGAACTCCCTGCCAAAACACAGGTGTCATCATTTATGAAACACCAGCAATATATACTGTTTGCTTTTTGACTTGTGTCATAAATTCATCTTATTATTTATGAACTTATTTGTGGTAATATTAATCTATGTGTAATGTGTAAGTGATCGTGCCTATACAAAGCATTCACGGCCCTCGGAAATTTTCATGTTTTGTTTTTTCATAATATTGAATCACAGTGGATTTTATTTGGCTCTTTTAAAATCACTGATCAACAGAAAAAGAATCTTTTGTGTCAAACTGAAAACAGATCTCTACAAAGTGATCTAATTAATTCCAAGTATAAAACATAAAATAGTTGATTGCATACAGTGGTACTAGAAAGTTTATGAATCCTGTGGAAGTTTTTCTATTTCTGCATAAATAGAATCTAAAATGTTATGAGATCTTCATGTAAGACTTAAAACTAGATAAAGAGAACTCAATTAAATAAATAACACAAAACATAATTGTTCATTTATTTATTGAGAAAAATGATCCAATATTGCATATATTTGTTGGAAAAATTAAGTGAATCATTGCTTTCAGTAACTTGTATGACCACCTTGTACAGCAATAATTTCAACCAAACATTTCTGGTAACTGTTGATCAGTCCTGCACATCGGCTTGGAGGAATTTTAGGCCATTTCTCCTGACGAAACTGCTTCAACTCTGGGATGTTGTTGGGATTCCTTACATGAACTGCTGGCTTCAGGTCCTTCCACAACATTTCTATAGGATTAAGATCAGGACTTTGACTCAGCCAATCCAAAACACAAATTTTCTTCTTTTTAATCCATTTTGTTGTTGATTTACTCTTGCCTTTCGGATCATTGTCTTGTTGCATTATCCACTTCTATTAAGCTTCAGGTGACGGACTGCTATGCTGACAATCTCCTATAAAATGTCTTGAAACAATTTTGAAAACATTGTTCCCTCAACAATTGCTAGCTGTCCAGGCCCTGAGGCAGCAAAGCAGCCCCAAACCATGATTCCCCCTTCCACCATGTTTCACAGTTTGGATGAAGATTTGGTGTTGTTGTGCAGTGCCCTTTTTCCTCCAAACATAGCAACGTGCATTTCTGCCAAAAATTTCAACTTTTGTCTCATCTGTCCACAGAACGTTGTCCCAGAAGCATTGTAGAACATCCAGGTTGTCTTTTGCAAACTTGAGACATGCAGCAATGTCTTGTTGGAGAGCAGTGATTTCCTCCAGGCTGTCCTTCCATGAGCACCATTGGTGTTCAGTGTTTTTCTTATAGTGGGCACATGAACAGAGATATCAGCAAATTCTAGAGATTTCTGCAGGACTTTTGCTGTTACCCTTGGGTTCTTTTTCATCTCTTTCAGCATTGCACATTGTGCTCTGGGTGTGATTTTTGCAGGATGCCCACTCCTAGAGAGAGTAACAACAGTACTAAGTTTCTTCCACTTGTAGCCAGTTTCTCTTACTATGGACTGATGGACACCCAGGTCTTCAGAAGTACTTTTATAGCCTTTTCATGCATCTCTGCAATTCTTCTTCTAAGGTCCTCTGAAATTTATTTTGATTGAGGCATAGTGCACATAAACAGATCTTTCTTGAGAATAGCAGGTTCTGTCAGTAATCTGACATTGGGTGTCTTTTTTACAGGGCAGAGCACTTCTACAACCCACACCTCCAATCTCATCTCATTGATTGGAACACCTGACTCCAAGTAGCTTTTGCAGAAGGCATTACCCCAGAGGTTCACGTACTTTTTCCAACAAATACATGTAATATTGGATCATTTTTCTTAATGAATAAATGAACAAGTATAGTGTTTTTGTGTTGTCTATTTAATTGGGTTCCCTTTATCTAGTTTTAGAACTTACGTGAAGATCTGATCACGGAAATCAGATCAACATCAAAATGGTGCTGCATATGGCGGCTGTGTTGTGAGCTCTGTTCCAAATCTACAGTATACAGTACTACTAATTTCTACAATTATCTTAGCACTTTCTGTTAAAGTAGCAGATAGTCACATCAGATACTATCGACTGACCCTTCTGAAGTCGGAGAGACGGCATTTACCCACTATGTGCCGCCTTTCCTACACTGTGAACCCCTGCTTGCGCAATCCATAGGAGGCTCATCTCTGACACCGCCACTACCTTGGAAGAAGCACCGGAGGAGAGGGAGAAGGGCTGGTGTCCTGGTGAGGTGAGACAGCATGCAAATCGGCCACTGCTCCCTAGTATACTCCTGGCTAACGCTCAGTCTCTGGATTACAAGATGTATGGCCTGAGAGCCAGTATCTCCTACCAGCGGGAAACAAAGGAATGTAGCGCTTTGTGCTTCATGGAGACCTGCTTGATGAAGGAGGTACTGGACCACACTATTAAGACCTCTGGCTTCTTCCTGTTCCACACGGACAGGTCTAAAGGCCTCCCTGGGAAGAGTAAAGGAGATGGGGTATGCTTCATGGTCAACAATGCTTGGTGTGACCTCCAGAATGTGCATGCCCTCAAATCCTTTTGTTCCCCCCATCTGGAATACCTGGTGCTGCTGTGCAGACCCTACTGGCTGCCTAGGGAATTCACGGCTGTTATCATCACAGCGGTGTACATTCTGCCGCAGGCTGATACTGACCTGGCTCTCAAGGATCTGTATGAGACCATCAACACGCTGGAGACTGCACACCCAGAGGCTGCCTTCATCGTTGCCAGTGACTTTAATTGAGCGCTGCTGATGAAAGTCTCTCCGAAGTTTTGTCAGCACATCCATGTGAGCACTCATGGAGATAAGACACTTGACCACTGTTACACTCCCTTCTGCAATGCTTTCAAGGCTCTCCTTCACCCAGCTTTTGGAAAATCAGATCACTCTTCGATACTGCTTCTGCCGACATACAAGTAGAAGTTGAAACAAGAGGCGGCTGTAGTTAAGACCATCTACTGTTGGTCCGACCAATCGGCCTCCATGCTGCAGGACTGTTTCGATGATGTAGACTGGAATGTCTTCCATGACGAGGATGTCTCCGAGTTCACTGATAGAGTCACATGCTTCATCCGGAAGTGCATCGACGATGTTGTCCCCCAGAAGTCTGTCAGGGTCTTCCCGATCCAGAAACCCTGGATCAGTAGTTCTATGCAAGCAGCACTTACAGCGTGACATAGAGCCTACATTGCCGGCAATCAGCAGGAGCTCAAGAAAAGCAGCTATGATTTGCGCAAAGCTATCAAGGCTGCGAAACAACAATACAGGGGCAAGACTGAGTCAAGATTCACAATGAATAGCACACAGGACTTGTGGCGAGGGCTGCATATCACCGCAGACTTCAATGCCAAACATCGCGGTTCCGCCAACATCGCGGCCTCTCTCCCAGATGAGCTCAATCGATTTTACACTCGGTTGCTAACTCTGAGCCTCCGAGGAAAGCCACCACTACAACATGCAACTTGGTCATCTCTGAGGCTGAGGTACGCAGATGTTTCCAACGAGAGGACAGTCACACGTTTTTAATCTCTCCCTCTCCCAGAGTACGGTGCCATCCTGCTTCAAATTATCCACTATTGTCCCTGTATTAAAAAAGACCAAGGTAACATGCCTGAACAACTGGCGTCCTGTCACATTCACCTCAATAATAAGCAAATACTTTGAGGGGCTGGTCAAGAACTACACCTGCAGCTTGCTACCACCCACTCTGGACCCCTACAATTCACCTACTGACGCAGATCAACAGATGATGCAATAGTCACTGCTCTACATACCGTTCTTACACATCTGGAGAAGAAGGATGCTTATGTAAGAATGTTGTTCTTGGACGATATTTCAGGATTTGACACCATAATTCCATCGAGGCTCAACAAGAATCTCAGAAACCTTGACCTTGACCCTACCTTGTGCAGATGGATCCTGGACTTCCTGTCAGATCACCGGCAGGTGGTAAGAGTGGGCTCCCTCATCTCCACCCCTCTGACTCTCAACACAGGAGCCCCTCAGGGCTGTGTACTGTCCCCTCCTTTACTCCCTGTATACCCATGACTGTGTCACCACCCACAGCTCGAATCTGCTAATTAAATTTGCCAACGACACTACGTTGATTGGCCTAAACTCAAGTAATAACAAGGTGGCCTACAGGGAAGAATTCATCTCTCTGACACAGTGGTGTCAAGTAAACAACCTTTCCCTCAATGTCGCAAAAACAAAAGAGTTGGTTGTGGATTACAGGAGGAATAGAGACGGGCTAACCCCTGTTGACATCAATGGATCTGGGGTTGAGAGGGTAAACAGCTTTAAGTTCCTCAACATCCGCATCACCGAGGACCTCACTTGGTCTGTACATACTGGCTGTATGGTGAAAAAGGCACAGCAGTGCCTCTTTTACCTCAGACGATTGAAGAAGTTTGGTATGGACCCCCAAATCCTAAGAACCTTCTACATGGGCATAATTGAGAGCATCCTGACTGGCTGCATCACTGCCTGGTATGGGAACTGTACCTCCCTTAATTGCAGGACTCTGCAGAGAGTGGTGTGGACAGCCCAGTGCATCTGTAGTTGTGAACTTCCCATGATTCAGGACATTTACAAAGACAGGTGTGAGAAAAGGACCAGAAGGATCACTGGGGACCTGAGTCACCCCAACCACAATCTATTCCAGCTGGTACCAACCAGGAAATGGTACTTCAGCATAAAAGATAGGACCAACAGGCTCTGGGACAGCTTCTTCCACCAGACCATCAGTCTGATTAGCTCATGCTGATTTGAGTGTATTTCTATGTTAAATTGGCTGTTCTATTTATTATAAATTTCTATAATTGTATGTTGCACATTTAGATGGCGACGTTACGCGAAGAGTTTTACTCCTCATGAACGTGAAGGATGGAAGAAATAAAGTCAATTCAATTTAATTCAATTCAATTTAGGCTATATTTAAGCAGAGATAGAGGAAATTCTATAGGGTTCATAAACTTTATAACACCACTGTAAGTATTCGCATCCTTTAATATGACACACCAAATCATCATTGCTGCAGTCAATTGGTTTTAGAAGTCACATAATTAGTTAAATGGAGATCACCTGTGTGCAGTCAAGGTGCTTCAATTGATTGTAGTAAAAATATACCTGTATCTGGAAGGTCATCTGCTGTGTCCCACTGTAGCTTTCTCAGTAACCCCACCATGGTTTTTTCCAATGGCTTTAGTTGATTTTAGGTTGCATGATTTAATGAAATCCAAGGATTCTGATATGCCTGAGAATATGTTGGTTCATCAGTATGATAAGGAGAATTATTGTGATATGTTAACTATTTTTACTGATAGATCAAAAGATACTTTAACGGGAAATATTGGTGTGGCTGTTTTTGTGCCTGAATTTCAGGTAACAATAAAGAAATGTCTTAGTAACTATACATAAGTGTATATTGGAGAACTGATTGCCATCATTTTGGGCTTGCTGTAGGTGAAGGAAATCTGTCCTTGCAAAGTTATAATTCGTTCAGATTCTTTTTTGGTTTGGACTAGTCTTAAAACAGGTTGTTATAGCAGTAGGTCTGATTTACTGCTGGAAGTTCTTCAAACTTTATTTTATATTCAAAGTATAGGTCTACATGTCCTCTTCTTATGGGTTCCTGCACAAAGAGGTGTTGAGGGGAATGAGCGGGTTGATTGTCTGTCCAAAAAAGCTGTTAAAGTCCATCTGTGGATATAGACCTTCCACTTAGCAAATCAGAAGCTAAGGGTTTGGTGGGGTTAAGAATTAGGGGATTATGGAAAGACCTGTGGGATAATGAGCATAATGGGAAACACCTTTACAGCATACGTAAAACTGCTGGATTGATCAGAGAAGGGGGTAAGATAAGAAGGGAAGGAATTATATCAACTCGATTTAGAACCGGGCATACTATGCTCAATTATTCCTTGTACCTTGTTGGCAACCATCACTCTGGGATGTGTAGGTATTGTCATCATTACAAAATAGTTGAACACATTCTTTAACAAGTGAAGCATACAAGGTTGAAAGAAAGCAAATGAAGGCTGCACAATGAGCTTTGGGGGTTGACAATTTTCATTTGAGAACTTTAAGTTATGGAAGTGACTTTAATTTAATTCACAAAATTGTCTTTCATTATTTAAAATCTATAGGGGTAATTTAGTTTTCAGTTGATAAAGACCTAGTAGGGGTTTTATTTCTCAACTCCCTACACCAGACTCCAGTCCAGTTGGTGGCAGAAATATGCCTTTAAATTGGACTGCCATCCACCATTAAAAGTCAGAACAAGAAGAAGAATGTCAACTGCTGGTGAGTCAGTATTCTGGCAAAAACTACACCATGAAGACAAAAGAACACTCCATGCAATTCTGCAAAAAGGTTATTGAAAAACACAAGTCAGGAGATGGATACAAGAACATTTCCAAGTCACTGAATATCCCTTGGAGTATAGATAAGTTAATTATCAAGAAATGGAAAGAATTTAAACTATCACCATTGTAAAGGTCTCCAAATTTTATTATGCCTTTCCCTTGCCAATCCCTCCAGAAGAAAGGGGACTTATCAATACACAACTTTGGATTCATCCAGATACTCAAGGCTTCATTCAAATATGGATTAAATTTAAACAATCTAGCTAGCTTATTCCAGAACAAATGCATATGCGATATAATTGGGTGAGACCTCAACTCAGGAGGTAACTTGATAGACAAACATTGCAATGGAGGTACGGGAGGAAGAGCAGAACACTCAATACGATACCAAGGAGGCGCTCTCTCCGGAGGGATGACCAATGTGCTAAATGTTTAAGAGTGAAGGCATAGTAATAATATATTAACTTTGGCAAACCTAAGCCTCCCCTTTCAACTGGCAATTATAATTTGTTAAAGTTTAACTATGGGCGTTTACCATTCCAAATAAAAGCCTTAGTTATTTTATCAAATTGCTTAAAATATGTTAATGCAATTTGCACTAGTAACGATTGGAACAGATAATTAATCTTGAATGCTATTCATCTTTAAGGCATTTACTTTTCCCGACATTGACAAATACAATGATGACCATCTGTCTACATCACATGAAATTCTCTGCAATAATGGATCAAATTTACCTTTACTAAATCCTTAAATTGAGAGGGAATGTTAATACCTAAATATTGTATACTCTTCTTTGGCCAGTAAAATTGGCCTGAGTGAAAAGCAGATGCAGGGAATATGGCACAGCTATAGATCTGCCTAAAGCAGGCTGTCCTCAAAAACTGAGTGACTGTGGACAAAGGGGACTAGTGATGGAGGCCATCAAGGGACCTGTCCCGACTCTGGAGGAGTTACAAGCTTCAGTGGCTGAGATGGGAGAGACTGCGCATACAACAACTGTTGCCTGGGTGCTTCACAAGTTGCAGCTTTATGGGAGAGTGGCAAAGAGAAAGCCACAGATGTAAAAAAACTTGCATGAAATCTCAGCTAGAGTTTGCTAGAAGGCATGTGGAAGACTCTGGAGTCGGCTGGAAGAAAGTTCTATGATATGATGAAACCAAAATTGAGCTGTTTGGCCATCAGACTAAACACCACATTTGGTGTAAGCCAAACACTGGACATCATCAGAAACACACCATTCCTACCATGAAGCGTGGTGGTGGCTGCGTCATGCTGTGGGGATGCTCCACTGCAGCAGGCTCTGCATAGCTCGTGAAGGTAGAGGATAAAATGAATGCAGCAAAATACAGGGAAATCCTGAGGAAAACTTGATGCAGTCTGCAAGAGAGCTGCGACTTGGGAGAAGATCTGTTTTCCAGCAAAACAATGACTCCAAACATAAAGCCAAAGCTATACAAGAATGGCTTAAAAACAACAAAATCCTGGAGTGGCCAAGTCAGATTCCAGACCTTAATCCAACTGAGAATTTGTGGCAGGACTTGAAAAGGACTGTTCACTCACAATTGTCATGCAATCTGATAGAGCTTCATCAGTTTTGTAAAGAAGAATGGGGGAAAATTGCAATGTCCAGATGTGCAAAGCTGATAGAGACCTATCCACACAGACTCAAGGCTGTAATTGCTGCCAAAGGTGCATCTACTAAATACTGACTTGAAGGGGGTGAGTAATTATGCAATCAATTATTTTGTGTTTAATAATTGTAATAAATTTAGACCAATTTGTAGAAATTTGTTTTCACTTTGACACAAAAGAGTCTTTGCTGTGGATCAGTGTCAAGAAAGCCAATTAAATCCACTGTGATTCACTGTTGTGAAACAATAAAACATGAAAACTTCTGGGGGGAGGGTGAATACTTTTTATAGATGCTGTATAAGTTCTTTCTTATACAGCAAGGTGAACTGAAATGTTGTTTTGTTTGGTGGTATTCACGTATGTGGTTGAATGACACTAAACTTGAACTTGTCCCTCACATGGATCCATCTGCTCATCATTCCCTACTTCACCTGGTTCCACCTATCTTCTACCAGTCCCTGCCCCATCCTCTTTCTCATCCCATTATACTGCTGTCTTCACTCTGTACACTCAGTCCTGATGCAGAATCTCAACCCAAATTATCAACCTTTACCTCCACAGATGCTGCTTTACCTGCTCAGTTCCTCCAGGAATGTGTACATTTTTCACTCCAGATTCCAGAATTTTGTCTCTTGTGTCTCTCTCCTTTTAAGAATTTTAGTTATTTATTTTGCTGGTTACCTGGTTTAATGAAATTTTCAACATTTATAGCATTATTTATTAATAGATTTCTTTTATCTATTAAATATCAGAAATTGAACCTACTCAACATAGAAAGACACTTTCCTTTTAACTGGAAAATCAAGTGTCTTTCTTTTATATTAATTGATTATAGTTCTTGGAATTTGTATCACCTGCATTTATTAACAGTCACTCAACATTCAAATGCATTAAGTGTCTGAGTACTGTATATGTGCAGGGATTTAAATTTGATTGGCTTTGGAATTTCCATGAGTCCTAGAGGAATAGAGTATAGGAGTAGGGATGTGATGTTGAGGCTCTATAAGGCGCTGGTGAGACCTCACTTGGAGTACTGTGGGCAGTTTTGGTCTCCTTATTTAAGAAAGGATGTGCTGACGTTGGAGAGGGTACAGAGAAGATTCACTAGAATGATTCCGGGAATGAGAGGGTTAACATATGAGGAATGTTTGTCCGCTCTTGGACTGTATTCCTTGGAGTTTAGAAGAATGAGGGGAGACCTCATAGAAACATTTTGAATGTTAAAAGGCATGAACAGAGTGGATGTGGCAAAGTTGTTTCCCATGACAGGGGAGTCTAGTACGAGAGGGCATGACTTAAGGATTGAAGGGCGCCCTTTCAGAACAGAAACACGAAGAAATTTTTTTAGTCAGAGAGTGGTGAATCTATGGAATTTTTGCCACGGGCAGCAGTGGAGGCCAAGTCATTGGGTGTATTTAAGGCAGAGATTGATAGGTATCTGAGTAGCCAGGGCATCAAAGGTTATGGTGAGAAGGCGGGGGAGTGGGACTAAATAGGAGAATGGATCAGCTCATGATAAAATGGTGGAGCAGACTCGATGGGCCGAATGGCCTACTTCTGCTCCTTTGTCTTATGGTCTTATGGTCTTAATGTCATAAGGTGAAAATATATATTACAACAGTGCCTTGACCAGTGGCCAATCCGAACATTGGAGAGGAGATTTACCAGGATTTACTAGGAGATTCAATCAGAGAAAGCAAAGAAAAGAAAAGCTTAATGAGTTAAGTTTTATTTCCCCACCCTTCTTTATATTTGCTCAACTAGGGTAGTTGAATAGTACATTACAGAGGAAATTTACCAGGATGCTGCCTGGTTTAGAGAGTATGGATTATGATCAGAGACTAAGGGAGCTAGGACTTTACTCTTTGGAGAGAAGGAGGATGAGAGGAGACATGATAGAGGTGTACAAGATATTAAGAGGAATAGATAGAGTGGATAGCCAGCGCCTCTTCCCCAGGGCACCACTGCTCAGTACAAGGGGACATAGCTTTAAGGTAAGGGGTGGGATGTTCAAGGGGGATATTGGAGGAAGGTTTTCACTCAGAGAGTGGTTGGTGTTTGGAATACACTGCCTGAATCAGTGGTGGAGGCGGATACACGAGAGAAATTTAAGAGACTACTAGACAGGTATATGGAGGAATTTAAGGTGTGGGTTTATATGGGAGGCAGAGTTTGAGGGTTGGCACAACGATGTGGGCCGAAGGGCCTGTACTGTGCTGTACTGTCCTATGTTCTATGTTTTGAGAGTATGGGACTTCAATCAGGTTCACAGCAGTGACTAATAGGCACTTGGGATTGATTATCAAGAGCAAATTAAAGGAAGGCAGGGGCAAGCACAGCGGCTGTCATCTGAGTGGACAGAGTCAGAGTGGTGGTCTTGAGGCTTTAGCTCTTTGAGGGTTTAGTGAAGATCAAAGCTTCAATCAGAGAAAGCAAAGAAAAGAAAAGCTTAATGAGTAAGTTTTTTTCCCTTCCCTTCATTATATTTGCTCAGCTAGGGTAGTTGAATGGTCCTCTTGCAGTATGTGGGAAGGCAGAGAGACCTCCAGTGTCCCTGATGACTACAACTGCAAGAAGTGCAATCAGCTCCAGCTTCTAACAATCCGAGTTAAGGAGTTGGAGCTGGAACTGGACGATCTCCGGATCATTCAGGAGGCTGAAGGGGTATTAGGTCATATGAAGAGGTGAAGGACAGAGGAGCCAGTGGAGAGTGGCTCTTCCCCTCAACAACAGATATATCACTTTGGATACTGTGTGGGGGGGATGGGTATGACCCGACAGAGGAAAGTCACAGTGGTCGGGTGTCTGGTGCTGAATCTGGCATGGCTCTGTGACTCAGAAGGGAATAGGGGAGAAGAGGCAATTAGTTAGGGAAATGGACAGGAGGTTCTGTGGGCAAGAACAAGATTCACAGATGGTATGTCGCCTCCTGGGTGCCAGAGTCCAGACATCTCAGATCAAGTCCTTAGCATTCTTAAGTGGGAACATGAACAACAAGAGGTCATGGTCCATGTAGGTACCGATGACATGGGGAGAATGTCTGACGAGGTTTTGCACAGGGAGTTCAAAGAGTTAGGCACTAAGATATAGGGCAGGATCTTCAGGGTTGTGATCTCAGGATTGTTACCTATACTATGTGCTAGTGTGGCCAGAACTAGGAAGATTATACTGTTTAGCAGGTTTAGGAGAGAGGGTATAAGATCATTGGGCTCTTTTCCACGGAAGGTGGGTCCTGTACAGAGGGACAGTTTGTACCTGAACTGGAGGGGGGATATATTAAGGATAAGGTCTCAGGGTACTTGGAGGCCAATAATAGAATAGGCCGTAGTCAGCACGGTTTCCTCAAGGGAAAATTTTGCTTGACAAATCTGTTGGAATTCTTTGAAAAAATAACAAGCAAGATAGACAAAGAAGTTTTGGGCCCCTTAACTTAGAAAGGATGTGTTGACATTGGAGTGGGTTCAAAGAAGATTCACAAAGGTAATTCCAGGATTGAATGGCTTATCATATAAAAAGTGTTTGATGGCTCTGGGCCTGTATTCACTAATATTCAGGAGAATGAGGGGTGACCTCATTAAAACCTATCAAATGGTGAAAGGCCTTGATAGAGTGGATATGGAGAGGATGTTTCCTATGGTGGGAGAGTCTAAGACCAGAGGACAAAGCCTCAGAATGTAGGGCATTCCCTTTTGAATGGAGATGAGGAGGAATTTCTTCAGCCAGAGAGTGGTGCACCTGTGGAATTTGTTACCACAAGCAGCTGTGGAGGCCATGTATATTTAAGGCAGAAGTTGATAGATTCAGGATTGGTCAAGGCATAAAAGGATACAGGAGGAAGGCAGGAAACTGGGGCTGAGAGGAAAATTGGATCAGTCATGATGAAATGGCGGAGCAAACTCAATGGGCCAAATGGCCTAATTCTGATCCTATACCTTATAGTCTTGTGGTATAGGCCATGACCTGATGTATCTTTGAATTTTTGTTGGAGGACATGTGCTGCTGCTTGTTCACTCTTGTGTAGGCAATCAGTTAAATCACTGTTTGTCCAAGAAGCAGCAGAACAGGGTTAACATTTTAAGATTTCTGGAAGATTTGGATTGCTCCGATAAGAGCCAATCAATTTCCTGCCACCTTGGACAAAAGGGCTCTTGCTCGTCTACTGGTATAAAGAACTCGGTAGATGTTTCAACACAAGGTCAATGTTGTTCATCAGTAAACTGGATACAACTTACTAAGAAGTTGCCTAGTTAGGAAAGGTAAGAAGATCTCCCATTCAGTCCTTTTTCAAATTTACCTCTCTGACTTGGCTTTCAGTCTTCTATCATAACCTCTAAGCCTAGAATAAATGCACAGATCTTCCCTGAAATATCGCCATTGACAAAATCTCTCTTCTGAATTATTAGCCATCCCATCTCCAAACTGTGTCTCCTGATTTGAGATGTCAAATCTGAAGGTTCATTCTATGGAGTTTCTAGCAATTGTGTCCAATCTTGCTGAGTTCCCACATAATTTATATTTCAATATCACCTCTTGGGTCCTGCACCTGATTTGGCTTGCTACAGATCTGATCTTTGGTGAACTGTCAGAGAAATATGAACACTACTAAATGATCCCCTCTGCCTTTACACTCGGCAAAGCAGAGGCATGCCAAAGCTTCCAGATGTCTTGGGTCCGGCTTATTTGCTGCAACACCAGTGAATCTACTGTCATCCAGAACATACTGCTGAGGTCTGGAATGTTTCAGGTCACCAATATGAGCTCTTCACATCCAGATCTGGTAAATGAAGGCAAGTGGATCCAAGGCAGATGGATCTAAGTAGGGGCAAGTCTGGGCAAGTGAGCTCTGGCCATTTGTTTCTAATTATTTGGCCTGATCTACCAGTGCAACAGACATGGCTTACGAATGCACATGAAGAATTGTAGAGTTCAGCAGAAAAAAAGAACTGTGAAGTACATTCTTGGTTCATATAGTATTTACTAAGCAAGAAGCCGAGACAACTAACTAATTATATTTCGATTAGCAGTTAAATTTTGCAGCAGTTTTCTGATTGTCAACTTGGTTCACTTGGTCTACCTTTGATTCCAATGGCTGTGCCTAAGTTTTGGCCCAAGCCATAACTGTATAACCCAGTCAACAACTCAGTGCAGTAAAGATTAAACATTACTATCTGACATTCTATGTATGGGTATTCAAAAATTATAATAAAGCAATTGAATGGACCAGAAGCTGTAATACCTATGTATTCCAGTATTACTTGCTGACGTCTACTTTCAAAAGATTCTTTTAAAATTATTTCTCATAAACTATTTTATCTTGAATTGTCATGTAATAATTCATGCAACCAACTGCTGTTGTATATGCAATATTACTGCTCTAACTTTTGGATTATTTTTATAAAATGTAATATCTTGAATTTAGTCAGAATCTCCCATCATTCACTCCAATGAAATTAACAATTTGAAGTAGGGAAATTACATGAAAATTAAGTGGATCCTTGGACTACTCCAATGTAGTGACTGTGAATGAACCCTAAATTAGAGCCCGATTGGTTCTTTATAATCCAATTAATCTTAGACCAGAGCCTCAACAGTATCTTCCATTGTTGTACACAGCATTGCTTTCAATGACTGCTGCAAAGCATGTGTGGAATCTTGTTGCTTTTGCTTGATGATGAGGTATGCTTTTTTTTAAGAAATTTGGTTTCAATGCAAATTTATTTCACTGAATGGGTTATTTTGCACAATTATATAATGCAGGTTAAATGGCATACATTGTCTGAGGAATGTTCAGGAGGAACAATATGGGTGCTCAATTTTCTAGCTGTACCTGACCAATTCATTAAGCAAAAAAATACAATGATATGTAGAAGTCACAGAAACATACATTGGGTGAAATGATGCAGCAAAATGTCATTTAGCATCAGTATACTATTCTAAGGACTTGGTGAAGAGGAACCAGATGTAAATCCAGTGAAGTCCCATGCAAAAACACAAGCTTTAGTTAGTTTTGTATCAAGGATTCCACCCAGAAGTTGAGTGAATCCCAATTCTAAAATGGTCTGTCTGTTTGCATAATTATTATACTTCAGTATGAAGATGTACTGAATTTTGAATTTTTCAGGTGGACTCTGGTGCTGACTCATAAAGCTGTCAATAATCTCAACAAAGTGAAGGGAGCAAGATGTAATCAACAGCTGCCATCTGTTTGCCAATTTAACATTCAGAGCGGCAACTACTAGTGTTAAATTTCTATTTCAGGATCACATTGCCAGTGTTCAGTCTAAATTCTTATCATAACAGGTATGGTAGTGATTTGAAGGCTTCTTTTTTTTTTGAAATAGAATATAATGGTGATCTAAATGCAGAAACAGTCTTGCAATCATTGTAAAATGAGATTATTTCATTTTATTGCTGTGAAGTACCAAAGCAGATCAATGTGCTCACAGTCATTTATAGGAAAAGCAATGCCCCTCTATTGGATTGACTGGAAGGAAACCACAGACTCACAACATTTATCAGAAATATAATGTGTAATAAAAATCTCTAGTGTAAACTCCAAAGGTTTGGTGTTCTCCAATTTCTTAAATGGCTTATTTGTGATACATACTGTGACTTTCAATTATTCTTTTTTATCTTCTGGAGAAAGAAGATAAACAGAGGTTTGAAGATAGCTGTGGATTGTGGGTGATGAGAGAAATCCTGATGCAACATAAATCACAAAATTGTCTTCTCTTCAATTCCCATTAATGACATTTTTCTTAAACTGATTCTGTTTCAGTTAACTTTGATTTTATTGTCCTAGACATTCACTTTCAGGAAAATGACAATAAATATTTGTGAGGAGTGCCATTTGGATCAGGTGGCAGCACACATGTCCCTGAAGGATGTAGAATGAAACTCCACTCCAAGATTATAAAAGTTCTTTAGTGCAATACTGGATAGCTGTTGTGCTGTCAGAGTGTGTTAAACTGAAGGTAAGATTGTTTGTGTCACTGAGTTCGCTGAACATAAAAAATATCAATCTGAAGGAAAACAGTGATCTCTGTCAATATTTCTCCCTCAGCCAATAATTTGAAAAACAGATCGAGCAGTTATTTATTGGAGTATTGTTTGTAGGATCCTGTTGAATAAGATAATTTCAAACTGATGAATGCACTTAAAAATAACTCAAGATAGCTAAAATAATTTGAGATATGTACTCTGCAAAGATATGTTTTCTTTTGAGGATCTGTCCTCTACAACTTTACAGATTCAGCTATTGTTAAAGTGGCTGTAAAAGCAACAAGCAAATTGGCTTAAGCCTCAAGACTTGAGATCAGGTAATTTGGATGAATGTTGCAGAGAACCTTAATAACTAGTAGCAATATGTAAAGCACATGCCTCTGACAAGGTGTTTTCTAGGAAAACCTCTTCATCCAATGCTTCTCTCTCAGTATCTAAATACCTTAATGAAATTTAATGAATTCTGTTCCGACAATGACTTATGACAGGGAATGATGCATTTTAACTAACTGCAAGGATATTTTTCTAATTTTCCTCAAAAACTTGCCCCATTATTTTGTTTGTAGCCTTGGACCAGTGGAAACAATGTGACTTTGTAACCAATAAACATCTTGGATCTGTTTGAAAAGCTTCAATTTCTCTTTTCACTTTTTAATCCCTGATAATACCCAATTAATCCACTCAGCGTTCCCAGAGATAATGGCGTGTAGACCAGAGTGAATTGGAGGTAGAACATTAGCATTGCAAGAGTTATATAGTGAGTTCTGATGGTGACCCTCAACTTTTTAGCCCATTGGTAATATAATGTGAGAGTTCCAGAGAGAAAAAATCATCTAAAGTTATGTCAGCATAAGGGAGGGATTTCATTTCTGAGCAACAATTTAATATCTCAAAGCATTTCATTTATCTCGGGTAAATGTTTGTCATAATGCAGGACATTTCAGCCCCATTGAAGTGTTCCTGTGTCATGCAGGATGTGAAGGTAATTCCTTCTTCTAGTTTTGAGCTGAATGCTAGTAGCAGGCCAGCATCTTTGCTCATCCATGGCTGACTTGATAAGGTGATAGCGAATAATAGGAATCCTTCTTGTGAAAATACTCTCACATTATAGTTGGGAAAAAATGTCAAGGAAATAGAACCACAGATGTTGAAGAACCAATAGTATATTTTAAGCTGGCATGGTGCATAACTTGTAAGGTAACCTGCAGGTTCTGATGTTTCTGTATGACTAGTCGTCTTGTCCTCCTGGAGAGATGTCATTGAAGTAGACTGGGTGGATAACTGCATTGCATTTGTAGGTGGTACATACTGTAGCTAGGATGAGTGAGTGAATATTTAGGGAGATGGATGGAGAGTACTTTGTCAAAAAATTGTCTGCCTTTTCAGTATTGGTGCAACCCTCATCAGAAAAGAGTATTTCTTCATTACACTTGTGATTCATGCTTTGGGGATAGTGAATAGTACATGAAGAACTAGAAGATGAATCATTTACAGCAAAGCATCTTGGTCCTAACCTAAATTTGCGTTGAAGTCATTGCTGGTGATGTTAAGGAACTTAGTGATAGAAAGTTCAGCAAATGGCAAGAGTAGATGATTAGAATCTCAATTACTTGTATGACATAAATGTTACTTGTCTCTTAGCCCTCACTTGGATGGATTTGGAAGTTACTGTGTATTGGAATGGACTGCTTCAATTTTCTGACCAGATGTGAATTGTATTGATCATTGTACAAGCACCTCTGACTATATGGTGAAAGGAAGGCCATTCTTGAAGGTGGTGGGTATAGGAACTGTCCTAAAAAACTCCACAAATGGTGGCCTGACTTCTGACAACTACAGTTTTCTTCCATGCAAGTCCTGCCATTTGAGTGCAATTTTTCTTGAGGCGCATTGAGAACAGTTTTAACAGGTCTCCTTGATTCCGCTCAAGGTCAAATGATACCTTAATGCAAAAGGCAATACTCCCTCTTCATGGCTAGAATTCAGCTCCTTGGTCCATGCTTGTAATGGAGCATGGCTATAATAAGCTCTGGACCCATGTTGTTCTGGTGAAAACCTATCTGAATACAGATGTTTGGTGAATGTGTCACTTGATAAAATAGTTAGGTAGATACTTTATTGATCCCAAAAGAAATTACAGTGTCACAGTAGCATTACAAGTGCACAGGTTTACAATATACCAATATTAGAAGACAAGTAAGAAAGAATACAAAATAAGTTACCACGAACTGTTTAACGGGGCGGCGGGGGGTCATCACTTTCCCATCTATAGGCTGACTCATTATAGAGCTAAGACCCAGACTAAAAATGACCTCATATAACACTCTTTGGAGCAATTGTCTTAGTCTATTAATAAAAGTGCTTCTCAGTTCAGCCAAGGTGGCATGCAGAGGGTGAGAAACATTATCCAGAATTGCCAGGATTTTCCATAGGATCATTTGACCTACTAGAGCTTCCAGTGTGTCCAGTTTGGCTCCTATTTAGCCTTTCTAATCAGTTTTTTGAGTGTCTTGGCATCACCCGTGTTGAAGCCATTGCCCCAGCACACCACCGCATAAAAGATTGTACCGGTGATAACAGACTGGTAGAACATGTGAAAGAGAGGCCTGCATACGCCAAAGGACCTCAGTCTCCTCAGGAAGTAGAGGCAACTCTGGCTCTTTTTGTGCACAGCCTCTGTGTTGGTGCTCCACTAAAGTTTGTCACTCCCAGGTACTTGTAGGTCTTCAACACATCCAGGTTCTCACCATCAATAGTGATGGAATTAATGGTTGTCAATTCCATCACTGTATTGTTGATTGAGAGTAGATTTCTTTTGCCAGCTTAGAAAGTTACAACACACCTGGGCAAATTTTCTCATCGTGGGTAAATACTATGGCTGTAATGGGAAGGCAAAATTGGTGATACTGTTATTTCTGCAATGAAATCATTTGGTTTATATTCTGCATCCCAAAGTGTGATGCACAAAAGCACAAGTAAAACACAAGTAAATAAAAGCAGGAGTAGCCTCTCCATCTCAGACTCTTAACCCTACCCTGCCGTTCAATATCATCTTGACTGATCTACGCTGGCTTCAGCAACATTCCTGTGTCAATTCCCCATAATGCTTACTTCCCTGCCATATCCATTTTAAATACTTATAATGCTTTAGCCATAGCCCATAGGTTATGAGCTGGAGCGCTACGGGGAGGTTTTCAGTGACTGGTTCATGATACTGATGTAATACAGCTTAAATATGCAAGCATTTTAAAAAGTACCAGGAATTTGGCCTTTCTAAATATTATCTGTGCTCTGTTAGACCAACAAAACTCTAGCTATCTTTTACTTAACAACTGGCTATGCCTCAGTTTCCCCCGAAATCCTTGCCGTCACAAAAGTCAATCTTAAGACAAATTGGCTCAGTTAGCTTCTATATCATTTCATCAAACATCACAGCCTTATGAAAGGCACCTTTGATTATTTAATCTTATGTGTTATGCGTAGAATTACATAAAATACACCTCTCAATATGAAATGCCATTTTCTGCAGCTGCACGCTATTGCTGGATCTGTACGTTTCTCTGCTTTGAAACACAAATGTCCCCGTGGAACAAATGTACTGCAAATATCGTGTTCACCTGTAATGAGAACAGTCAACCCTACCAAATCAACTGGGACCAGCCCTGATTAGTTAAGCATTGTGATAGGGGCAGATACTAATATGCAGAGCTACAATGAGTATTTTTTTTTGCAGCAGAATGCATTGCAAACTGATTAAGCAAAACCTCCAGAGATTGTGGGTAGTGGAGTTGCTCCTTCACAAAGTCAGAGAGTAGCCCTGTTTAGCAATTAATAGCCCTTCCCCCACCCCCATTTTACAACTATATGAACAGAGGTGGAAGGACTAACAGGAAGACCACTTTCTGTAGGGGCAGGGCAACAGGGAGATGGTTTGCAATACCCCTGGAGATTTCTGCACTGCTTTCTCTTGCTCCTTCTGGTTTTATTCCATTTATTAAACAAAATGCTGTAATAGCTGGAAGTTGGAAAAAAAAGAGGAAATACTCAAATTAATTAACAGGGCAGGCTGCATTTGTGGAGCAGGAAGTGATCTTTGCAAATTGATGCCTGCCCATCAAAACTAGGAAACGATAAATGAAGACAACATGAGTCTTGAGTTACAGATAAAGTAAAGAGGAGCAGGAAGGAGCCTCTCTGATGGCATGGTTACAAGGAAGGGGTCAAATAACATGAGTAATGATGGCAAGAGTGGGAGGTGTTAATGGGTAATGATAGGTTGTTCTTGGATGTAGAAAGGGGGCATGTAACTAGAAGAGGGTGAATGAAGCCTGAAATTACAAAAGATAAAACAAATAAAACTATGAATGTGAGAACTTGAGATACAAAGCAGATAATTTCAAATCTCTGGCTTCCCTATTATCCTTCAGAAAGGTAATTTCATATTTCAGTCACCTTCTCCTGCTTATCCCCCATCATCTATCATTCTTCTAGATGGTGAAAGCATCACTTGTATAATTCAATTTCTCTTCTTCCCCTCCCTATCAAAGATCACACCTTCTGTTATAAGATTATAAGATATAGGAGCAGAATTAGGCCATTCATAGAAACATAGAAACATAGAAAATAGGTGCAGGAGTAGGCCATTCGGCCCTTCGAGCCTGCACCGCCATTTATTATGATCATGGCTGACCATCCAACTCAGAACTCCGCCCCAGCCTTCCCTTCATACCCCCTGACCCCCGTAGCCACAAGGGCCATATCTAACTCCCTCTTAAATATAGCCAATGAACTGGCCTCAACTGTTTCCTGTGGCAGAGAATTCCACAGATTCACCACTCTCTGTGTGAAGAAGTTTTTCCTAATCTCGGTCCTAAAAGGCTTCCCCTCTATCCTCAAACTGTGGCCCCTCGTTCTGGACTTCCCCAACATCGGGAACAATCTTCCTGCATCTAGCCTGTCCAATCCCTTTAGGATCTTATACGTTTCAATCAGATCCCCCCTCAATCTTCTAAATTCCAACGAGTACAAGCCCAGTTCATCCAGTCTTTCTTCATATGAAAGTCCTGCCATCCCAGGAATCAATCTGGTGAACCTTCTTTGTACTCCCTCTATGGCAAGGATGTCTTTCCTCAGATTAGGGGACCAAAACTGCACACAATACTCCAGGTGTGGTCTCACCAAGGCCTTGTACAACTGCAGTAGTACCTCCCTGCTCCTGTACTCGAATCCTCTTGCTATAAGTGCCAGCATACCATTCGTCTTTTTCACCGCCTGCTGTACCTGCATGCCCACTTTCAATGACTGGTGTATAATGACACCCAGGTCTCGTTGCACCTCCCCTTTGCCTAATCGGCCACCATTCAGATAATAATCTGTTTTCCTATTTTTGCCACCAAAGTGGATAACTTCACATTTATCCACATTAAATTGCATCTGCCATGAATTTGCCCACTCACCCAACCTATCCAAGTTACCCTGCATCCTCTTAGCATCCTCCTCACAGCTAACACTGCCACCCAGCTTCGTATCATCCGCAAACTTGGAGATGCTGCATTTAATTCCCTCATCCAAGTCATTAATATATATTGTAAACAACTGGGGTCCCAGCACTGAGCCTTGCGGTACCCCACTAGTCACCGCCTGCCATTCTGAAAAGGTCCCGTTTATTCCCACTCTTTGCTTCCTGTCTGCTAACCAACTCTCCACCCACACCAATACCTTACCCCCAATACCGTGTGCTTTAAGTTTGCACACTAATCTCCTGTGTGGGACCTTGTCAAAAGCCTTCTGAAAATCCAAATATACCACATCCACTGGTTCTTCCCTATCCACTCTACTAGTTACATCCTCAAAAAATTCTATGAGATTCATCAGACATGATTTTCCTTTCACAAATCCATGCTGACTTTGTCCGATCATTTCACCGCTTTCCAAATGTGCTGTTATCACATCCTTGATAACTGACTCCAGCAGTTTCCCCACCACTCCTGCAGTTTCCCCACCAACTCCAGCAGTTTCCCCACCAACTCCAGCAGTTTCCCCACCATCTCATTCAGCTCATTAAGTCGGCTCCGCAATTGATCATGGATGATTCTACTGCCCTTACTGTGCGCATATACAAAGCTATGCAGCAAATTAAGTGCCTTCTCAGAAATCACGTGTGGAAGCTTTCTTTAGGGTTTTTAATGAGATCTTGCTTGTGAAAAGGTATTGCTGTTTCAAGGGCAACTAAAGAGAGGATGGCGATGGATGTCTTTCCACTGTCTGCTTCAAATCAAATCCAAATTAGCCATGCAGGTAAGAATAGAGTAGATGTATATTTTCAACAGATATTTGATAAACTTTTCACACAGAAGTTTGCTACAAGAAATAAGAGTCCACTGGATTTCTCCCAGTTTGAGGATAATTAGAGAGCTGGTTAGAAAACAACATAGCATAAACATGAATAGATAGATCATTGACATGTGAGATTCTGCAGATGCTGAAAAACTTAAGCAACACACACAAAATGCCAGAGAAACTCAGGCAGTCAGGCGATATCTATGAAAGGGAATAAATGGTCAACATTTCAGGAAAAGGGACTTCACCAGGACTGGTGTGGAAGGGGGCAGAAGCCAGAAAAAGAAAGTAGGGGAGAGGAAAGAATACGTGCTAGCAGGTGATAGGTAAGACCAGGATTATTAAATGCTACAATGGAAGGATCGTGCTGATGAATAGCTGGTGGCGCCTTAAGTCAAGAAGCCCACAGTAATGATCTGAATTGAGAGTTAGGTTCACCTCTCATCTGACACCTCAGTTTTATGCAAAGCACAGCTGCTACCTCTAAAGTACCAACCTTTATGCAAGCAAGCAGTATGTTTTCTATAACTTTAATTAACTTTAATAGGTTGTGACTCTTTGAAAGCTGCTGTATGCAGACCTCCTTATTACCATATTATGTGTTCTACCCTTTCAAATCTAAATTCTGTTACTCTAAAATGGCCTTGCATCTTGTTGTCTGTCTATACTGACCAGGATAGGTAATATCTTTACAAACCTTTCTGGAGGAAAACACTTCAGCAAAATGTACTAAGCTGAGGACTACCTAGACATGGAGATGTAAGTAGAGTCCAAAGTGTTTCTCACCATTAACACTCTCAAAAGGCTTTATTGCTATAATAAGCTTATTTTTGGAGAAGCATCTGGACTTGTACTCTGGCAAAAACTATAGACCTGCTGCTAGGCACTCAGATTTACCGGATGACATAACTGTTAGCAGTAAGGTTGACAAGGAACATCTTCAACATTTCCAGTATTCTCCAAGAATGAGAAGTTTATGGGCTCAGAGCACAATTCTTTAAATCAGTGATCATTTACTGTGGTCACATCACTGATGCACAAGTATTACACAGTGTGCTGAGAAAATTTAAGCAGTGGTGGATGCCCTAAGGTCAAAGGATGTGTCATAGTTGCGGTCTTTTTTAGGATTTGTCAATTATTATAACCGATGAACCCTTTCCGTCAGGAAAGACGTTATCCCAGAAGAGTAAGAAGTCTTCCACAGCGATTAAATCATTAAACTTGAATGGGCCAGTTTAACATCTAGTATGCTGTGGATGCCTATATAGTAGTTGTATTATCCATCTATCTATCTTCAGTATATATAGGTTGAGATGCATTTTATATTGAGTTGAAGCTTATTGCCAAGCGGGGCGGAGTGTTACATATTTAATATTTCAGTAATATTGTAAATGTATTGTTTGATTAAGGTTTTTTTGTTTAAGCAATTCATTACAGGTTATAGTACTGTGCAAAAGTCTTAGACACATATATATAGTTGAGATGCCTTAGAGTTTTGCACTGTACTGTAGTAATTTTATTAGAATCAGAATCAGGTTTAACATCACTGTCATATGTCATGAAATTTGTTGTCTTTGCGACAGCAGTACAATGCAATACATAACCACAGACAAAAAAGAACAGCAAATTACAGTAAGTACATATATATACATAGTTAATTTAAGTAGTACAAAAATCAATATAAAAAAAGCAGTAGTGAAATAATGTTCATGGGCTCAATGTCCATTCAGAAATTGGATGGCATAAGTGAAGAAGCTGTTTCTGAATTGTTGAGTGCATGCCTTCAGGCTCCTGTGCCTCCTTCCTGATGGTAGCAATGACAACTGGGCTTGTCCTGGGTTCATTACTGAGAGATGCTGCCTTTCTGAGACACTGCTCCTTGAAAATATCCTGGATACTATGGAGGCTAGTGCCCATGATGGAGCTGACTAAGCTTACAACTCTCTGCAGAGAGTTTTAGGTATTGCACTGTACTGCTGCAAAAAGAAAACAAAACAAATTTCATGACATATGTGAGTGATGATGATAAACCTGATTCTGACATGGGTCTCTAATATGAACTGTGAGTGAGAAGGGAGCAGGAGAGGAGAATCATGGTTGAGAAAATGGGAAGGGAGAGTGGAAGGATTGGGAAGCACCAGAGAGACATTCTGTTATGATCAATAAGCCGATTGTTTGAAATCAAATGACCTTGTCTGATGTCTCATGGCTGGGTATGTCTGCACCCACAGCACCCCCTGGCCCTGGCATTCCTTGTCTGCCACCTGAGCAAAACCACTCCTGCCATGCTCTGCATTCACCATTCCCAACTTCCTTTGTTGCTGCTAGATTTACAAACTCAACTGTCCACTCAACATTAAAACACTACAGTACTGTACTGTGTAAAATGTCTCAGGCATGCTAGCTATATATACTGTATGTGCCTGAGACTTCTGCACAGTTCTGTATATCCACGAATGGCATATATCAGAACACCACCACGTCATAAGTGTGCACCTTGCTGACAGTAAAAATCTCTGTCTCCCTGTGTTTTTTCTTTCAATTATGTTTTGGAGTTACAAAACATACTAATATTGATCACATATTTCATTGAGAATACCAAAAGGAACTAATCTGAATAATATTTTAAACTCATTTTGGTCTTCATTCCAAATATATTTGCATTTTATATGGTTTCATCTCTTCTTTGAAATCGGTCTTATTGATATACCAGTGACAAATTCTTTACCGTTCAGTTTCCCTTTTGATGTTATGTTTTAAGATTTTCCTTACCCTGTGAAGATGTTTGTAATAAGTTTTGACACTTTTTAATAATAATCTCAGGGAACAATTTCTGTCATAGCTCTGCAATTTTTATCAAAAATCTTTTTGTTCTTTCGCTCACTCTTATTCAGCCTGGGATCTTCCCTGCTTTCCAATTTAGCAGGAATGTGTGGAATAAGAAGGAAATAATGTGCAGCCAAAAACATCAAATATAACAACTTGATCCAGCAACAATAAAGCATTTCACTTCTGGTGGTTCTTATAATGAGATGATCTAATATACACCTGAAAATTAGATGAAAACTGATCATTGCAGTATTACAATTTATTTTTACTAGATGACTGAAAATAGATAAAATGCCTACTCTTATACCATTTTCCTGAAAAAAATAAAGATTCAAGTGATAATGGACTAATAAAGCAGTTTTATTTTAATTTTATGGAAAAGCTTTTATTCATAATTTCAGGGAAGATTTGACCAATCTGGCTCTGAGCTTCTGAAGAGATACTCCCAACACACTGCAATACTGAACCCACAGCAGAGAACTGCCTAATTGCACTCCCTACAATTGATAATACCGTCATGCAGTGCACAGAGATGACAGGAAATGAAGTAGCCATTTGATCTGCAGACATATCAGCAGTTTAGGAGCGTTGTTATTTTCTTCTTTCACACCTCCATGAGGCAGTGACAGTGTGAGATATGCCAGGTAATGAGCATCGAAAGAAACAGACTAATATCGTGCAAACCAGCAATAAATCATTTACAGGAAATCAGTCAAACCTTTCAAATACACCCACTGTAATCTTCTGATTACATTAGGAACTATTTAATTATAATTAATATCTCTAATTAACACATAAATAATTGTTAATTTTCATAACAACGTTATTGTAAGAAAGCTAAATAACACCCAAAGCATTCTCTGTACCATTTGAAGTAAAATTATTTTGGTACATACCTATTTCATAGTTATATGTGAAAAAGTTTAAAATGAGCTGTAGACATTTACACTACTTAATCTGCAAAAAGTCACTTGCCTGACTGTCATGTTAAGGCTTTTTTAAAAAATAACTGCAGATCATTACGCTGGCTTTTAGTTTTGCTCCTGTTCTCCACTGCCTAACTAATTGAGGTTCTCAGTAAAAACCTTTCTAGTTTCACAGTGCTACATCTAATTGCCAGCATTTCTTCAACTAGCTTCATTTATTTTATTTCCAGCTTGTTTCCTTCTTCACTACTTATTTTGTCACCTGAGAAACAGTTCTAAGTGAGAACCACTGAATTTATTTGCTGCAACCTGCTCCACTTGACCACATAATTCTCTTCGAAGCTTGCCATCTGTCTACATCTGCCACAGATTGAGAAATAAATTATTTTGTGAGCTTGATGGCATTCAGTGACTAATTGCTGTTAACTGGAAAAGCTGAAAAAGCATAATTTATTATTTCAAATTGTGACATACAAAACTGATTGTATGGTAAACTGTTAATAGTTAGCAGTTCTGTAATGTCTGTAAGGTGACGATCCCCTGAGGTGTATGATCTTGGTTGCTCGTGCATTGTGCTGGGCTGCTAACCATTTATAATTTCATGATTCAAGAACTGTCTCTCTTCACATGATTTATTCCAGTACAAGTGAAACAGTTTGAAAAGTGACCTTGTTGAGGATTATAGTAGCAATGCTGCTTATTTAAATGACATATATGACAATGCTAGTTTGTAAAGACGGCACTGCACTGTCCATTTGAACTCATATATTTTACACAATACTGTTTAAAATCACATCTTTTAAAATCCTGATTAATTCCTGAATGATAGAAACTAAAATATGATTAACACTAAAATCCAAGAGCTAACATTGGCAATGTTGATTGATGAGTACTTAACTGTTTATAAGGCATTTTTCTGTATTGCCTTTAAAAAAATTACCAGATTTCTTTCAATGGATTCACATTCCTGTTGTATAACAAGTCAGTGGAATGTTAGTCTTTTGACCACAGGCAGTAACTTCTAAAATTAAAAGATTAAACTATTGTCTGCACTCGCAATCCTGATCCAAAAACACATTTAGATTCATTAATGAAGCTAACACCTCAATTATAATTGACTGTTTACTCAAGAATTTTCTCCTGTGCTCAATGCATCATAGACGTATCCATGGAACAATACTGTATACATATTTATGAGATGCACAACTAAACCTATATTATCAGTAATCACCCATCCTGATTAAAGGTTAAATGGTACTATTTGTAATTAAATGCTCAAGATTTCACTGTGCCTACAGTGAATAATTACAGGAAAAGTAAAGAATCTCAAATCATCATACAAGATGAATTGATAATCAGAAACATTACCCTTCCTTACGTATGCTTTTCTGAACTCTCATAGAATTCATTTTGGAAAAATAAACTTTAATATTGAGCAACCTGCCTTAATATAACAACATTTCTTAGATTCTACCCATTTGAAATGAAGGTTAAGAGGAGGGTTCACCCTTATCAAATTGCTGAATGAATCAGTTTCTGCATGTGTGACTTTAGTTCATTTACTTGCTCTACGCAGTATACTCCATTCAGTTCAGAGTTGATTAATTGAAATTATCTGACAGTTCATTGTAGCAATATCTTCCTACTTCACTCCTATTTACAGTGTTTAATTAGATGGTTAGATATCCCAAATTTCAGTGCAATTAAAACATTAAGTTCTATTTGCTGGATTCAGACTGTATTGTAACGATGGAATGTAGTACCACTCTGCTAAATCCTTTATCCAATATTATATCTTTGTCTAGGTGTAAACATTTGGTATATTTTAAATAAAGAGCAAACCATTTTCAGATTGCTTTGTGGTTACATCCTCATGTTTTGCATCATCTTTCAGTAAAGAAAGTGGTCAGACAACGTTTTAAGTATGTTCATAGGCATCAAATTCACTTTGGTTGATAAACTGGCAGAGTCAATTTCCTGTCGAGGACCATAAGACATAGGAGCAGAATTAAGCCATTTGGCTCATTGAGTATGTTCCGCTATTCCATCATGGCTCATTTATTATCCCTTTGAAACCCATTCTCCCTGTAACATTTGACACCCTGACTAATCAAGAACCTATCGACCCCTGCTTTAAATAAACCCAATGACATGGCATCCACAGCTGTCTGTGCCAATGAATTCCATGATTTACTACCCTCTGGCTAAAGAAATTCCTGCTCATCTCTGTCCTAAATGGTCGTCCCTGGATTCAGAAGCTGGGTCCTTTGGTTCTAGACTCCCCCATTAGAGGAAACATCCTCTTCACATCCACTCTCTTTAGATCTTTTAATATTCAATGGGTTTCAGTGAGATTCCCCCTCATTGCAGTGAGTACAGGCCAGGAGCCATGAAAAGCTCCTCATACATTAACCTTTCTTTCCCGGAATCAGTCTTGTGAACTCCCTCTGGACTCACTCCAATGCTGGAACATCTTTGCTTAGATATGGGACCCAAAACTGCTCAAAGTATTCCAAGTGCAATCTGACCAATGCCTTATAAAGACTCAGCACTAAATCCTTGCTTTTATATTCTAGTCCTCTCAAAATGAATGCCAATATTGCATTTGCCATCCTTACCACTGACTCAGTCTGCATGTTAACCTTCAGGGAATCCTGCATGAGTACTTTCAAGTTCCTTTGCACCAATGATTTTTTAAAAATTTTCTCCCCGTTTAGAAAATAGGCCACACTTATTTTTGTTCTACCAAAGTACATGACCACACATGTCCCATCTCCCAATTCTTTGCCCAATCTCCAATCTTTTATAAGTCCTTTTGCAGACTCCTTACTGCCTCAACACCACCTATCTTCAAATCATCTTCAAAAATAGCCATAAAGTCATCAATTCTATTATCCAAATTATTGACATATAGCATAAAAGGAAATTGTCCTAACACCAACCCCTGTGGAACACAAAGAAGAAACATCCTGCCCTTCATGGAAAAATCAGGTGGACTAAATGTTCAGAAGTTCAAAGATTCATTTTATTGTCAAAGTATGCATGAACAATACAACTCTGATATTCGTCTTCTCAAGATAGCCATGCAACACAAAAAAGCCACAAGAGTCATTGAAAGAAAAGATATCAAACCCCCTCCTCACACGAAAAGGAAAAAAGAAACAAAACTCGTAAATCCCCAACACCCACCCCCCCCGCCCCATGCATAAAAAACTAACAGGTTATCCACATGGAAAACGGCAGCTAGAGCACTGAACCCCGAATTCCCCCAACCCCCACCACGCACAAACAAACAGATTAGCCACCTGGAAGACGGCAGTCAGATTATCAGAAACCTCAACCCCCCCAACCCCCTACCTTGCAAAAAAAAACAGTGCCAACAACATCAATCCCCCATCCCCCTCTCTCACACAAAAAAAAAGCACACACAGAAAAATCAACACATCGCCCACCCTGAGCCCCGACCCGGCTATCAGCATCAAGAAAGAAAACACAGAAAACTGAAGGAGATCAATATAAACTACAGTCCAATAATGACATAAAACTCAGAATTTTGAAGACATCCTCCCGCCAGAATGAAGGAGAGTGGCCACTGAAACTCAGTCCTTCTGCGAAATGCATCCATGGCTCCGCAAACCTGCAGCTTTCTGAACACCACTGACCTGACCTGGCTACCAACCACTTCAACCCATGGCCTCCATGGCGAGCAACCACTGACCTCCTCTGCATTCACCTCAATGCTTCAATCTACCTCTACCCTTTGAAATGGAGTTGATCTTGGCCCTGTGCCTCGTCTCTGGTCTTCTGCATGAGGCAACCCATGCTTGCGATCCTCTCTGGGATAGCAGAGTGCCAGATCATTCCATCAAACTCCAAACTGAGGAATCATTGTTCACTGGCGCCATCTTGACTGGATTATACAACGGACAGAAACTGGCTTTGCCACCTTTTTGCCTGGAATGTGAAGTTGTAAATACTGGACAATATAATACAATGATCCAATAAGGAACATGCTATTTAGAAGGAAAGAAAGTACCACAGAAGCTGGATGTATAAAATAAAGACTGAAAGTGAAATATATACTCTGCAGATCAGACAACCTCTGTGGAAATCGAATAGTGTTATTGTGTTAATTTCCTGAACTTTCTTCAGAACTGGGAAAAGTGAGAGATGAAATAGGCTGTAAGCATGTGCAGTGGAAGGCCATAATGATGGTCTTTTGGTGGAGTGGAGAAGGAAGGTGGAGAAAGAAACAAAAGGGGAATGTGTCTGATTTCCATTTTGGAGCATTGTTGGCAGTCTCATTCCTGCACCTGTTTCAGTTTCTGTGGAGGAAGGTATCCAAACCAGAACAGAAGACTGTTACAATGTTCCTTCTCAAACACTGGCCAGTGAAGTCAGTTGTAGTGCATAGCCACCATCTTGTTGCTGAAATCATCTGCCATCATTCTATCTGCAGTACAGATTAGCTGTGTAAGCCATAAAACCATTAGGTAAGTTTACTTAATGTCATTAAAAGGCATTAACCTCTGAAAACATATTATTGTATTTGTGATTCTACTGATTTCATGATTCATAAAATGATCAATGTTAATTAGTGCAATGTGTTCTTGCCTTAGATGCAATGATGGTGTTTAAAGGTATGTTTGCTTTAATTTTATTTGTATAACATGTTATGCTTTGTCATTTTGCTGTTGCTATTGAGTAAGTTTCACAATGTTTCATTGCTGAAGCTGGTGATATAACATTGCATTCGTACCTTAAACCAATTGAGTTGTGTGCAGCAGTATGGAACTGTTTTAGAAAACTATCTATCTTGCCACAAATAAGGTCAGAGAGTTTTTGCTTTGTGTTAATCCTACTAATGGCTATTCAGAATAAGAGTCAAAATTATAATCTCCAACCTGATGGTATGAATATCAACTTCTACTTCCAGTAAACTAACTTTCTCCACTTCCTTTATTCCCCACTCTGAGCTTTTATATCTCCTCAGTCTATTACTTCCACTGGGTCCCATCCTCCTTCTCTTTCTCCCATGGTCCACTCTCCTCTCCTATCAGATTCCTTCTCCTCTCACCCTTGACTTTTCCCACACACCGGTCTTCACCTATCACCTCCAGATAGCCTCCTTCCCCTCCTCTCACCTTTTTACTTTGGCATTTTCCCGCTTCCTTCTCAGTTCTGAAGAAGAGTCTTGGCCTGAAAGATCGACTGTTTATTCTTCTCCCTGACTGACCTGCTGAGTTCATTCAGCACTTTGTGTGTATTGCTTTGGATTTCCAGCATCTGTAGACTTTCTTGTGTTTAGAATTATTATCATGTATATTATCTCTGATACATGTCATAAAATTTGTTGCTTTGTGACAGCACTAGACATAAGTTACTAGAAGTTACAATAAAAATGAATAACACTGCAAAGGAACAGATATTGGTGATGTAGTGTTCATGAGCTGTTCAGAAATCAGATGACAGAGGGAAAGAAGCTGTTCCTAAAATGTCAGACTGCCTCCCTGAGGGTAGTAATAAAAGGGCATGTCATAGGTGGTAAGGGTACTTAATGATGAATGTCGCCTTGTTGAAGCATTGCCTTTTGAAGACATCATTAATGCTCAGGAGGGCTGTGCCCCTATTGGAGTTCGCTGATTCTACAACCCTCTGCAGCCTCACTTGATCCTGTGCATTGGAGCCTCTATACTAGGTGATGATACAACCAGTTAGAATTCTCTCCAGCGTACATCTGTCAAAATTTGCTACAGTCTTTGATGACATGCCAAATCTCCTTAAACAAATTGTGTGGTTATAAGGTTTCAACATAGCATCATCAGGATTTATTAAGGGCCCTAGCAAGACAGTTTATATAATGTTATACTTATTTTTTTCTAAGTATTTTGACAAAATGCATGTGTTCTCAAAAACATTCTGTTTTTTTGCAAGGGAAAATAATTTGCACATATTTCATGTTGGTGGTGAAAAAAAGATGAGAAATGCAGCACAACCTGAGTCAGTGAGACAAAATGATATATCTGACATTTTTTCATGTAAATCATCCTTCACTGAATAATCCATTCTCCAACATTTTTCTGATCTTTCTCATTCAATAATTTTGTAAAGGTCTCTAGACCAATCTTGGCTTGTGTATGATATGATGTAATTTCAGTCATTCTTTGCTGACAGTTTCTTCATAACATGTTTCCTAATGAGACTAGCTGTTCATTATCCACTACACTGAAACAGATGTTTGTGTTATATGTCCTTCATAGTCTCTATTTTCATCTCCTCCCTGGCATTCATTTAATCTTCTCTGGTGGATTTTGTATTCTTAATTATTCTTGGCATGTGTATATTACAAGCAAGAACAGCATTAATACATCTCAGGGCCATGTAGGACTGGCAATGAGTCATCCATTATTTATATGTGAGTCCTGGAAAGGAACATTGAGGTGGTGGGGTCATCATACACCAGCTTGCCTTTTCTCTGTCAACGATGTGGTTTGGGTTTTGGAACCTCTATTAAAACAGCATTCTTAGGTTACTGCATTGGAGTTTAGCAATGGTGTATACTGTTGAGGCATGAATGGAAAGATGTTGGAAAAGATATTGGTGTATACCGATGGAGGTAAGGGAGTGTATTTCTTTAATTCCAGCCTTGTGCTTTACTGGTGTGGTAAATGTGTTAGGCTGTAAAGACACAGATCATTTGCTGCAGAATCCTGTGGTTGCAGCCACAATGTAGAAGATCTAGTGAAGTTTCTGGTCAAGGCTGCCACCTCTCCATTTGTAATGGGACCCAAACCTAGCAGCTGTTGCAGTGCTGTTCACAGATCCGTCAACAGCACCTCTATCACTTTTTTGAGAATGGAGAATAGATTAATTCAATGGTAATTAATTGTTTAGATTTCACCGGCTTTTATCCACAGGATGTATCTCGACAATCTTCTATCTTGTTGGCTGATGCCAATGTTGCAATGGAACTAGTCAGCTGGAGGCCAGGACACTTCCAGAGAACAAGCAACAAGAAGTGGTATTGGGAAGCAAGGCTGATTCCAAGATGAACTTATCTCTCTGTGATGTAGTCATAAGCCTATTTTAAGCAGAAGTTGCAGGAATAGGGTTAAACTTTAACTTACACAGTTGACTGCAACTCAGCTTTTATAGTGCATTACACAAGGCCTTGAGTCTGATGGATAAGGAGGAAGGATGTCATATATATATATATATATATATATATATATATATTAGTAACAATTATAACATGTTGCATTATATAAGTATTGTAAAGCACATGTGCCTTTGAATATGCCAAACACATGTTTACAGTTCTCTGTATTTCCCATGCATTGCACCACGCAGTCTGCATATTACATTACTGAGAAGCCACAATTCTAGATGCACGACAGTAACAAAGAGGAAAGATTGTTAAATAACTAAAGTGCTTGAAATAATGAAGTTTTCAAAGACATGCAGCTGCTGTATATATGTGACGGTTAGGTCTTTTACAGTCACTTCATCACGCCCGACAAGATCTGAGGGGGACCTATGTTCAGCACAAGAGAGTTAAGGTGCATGGGATCATCGAGCTCCAGCTGGTACAGTCTGAGCAGTGAAGAACATTAAAACTAGATCCAGTCTGGGAGTACATGGAGCAATAGAACCAATGATAAAGTGTGGGAGCTCTTCAGTTCCTACATCCAATTGACAAGGACATAGTTCAGGACAAATATCCTTCAAATAACGAGTGCAAGTGAACTGCTGCCTGCTCAAAATAAAGCTGCAAGGCATTTTTTTTTAAAAAAACTATCTCACAGATAGGGATAGACTCAGGCACATGTCACTTTAACAGTTGAGTTTTCACAACATGGAAGAGAAAAGATGTTTAGTTACCTGAGGTAGTTGAAAGACTAAAGCATCCCTTTAATTCAGTGTCTTGAAAATTGCAGGGAGTTACAAATTTGGGATCAGAGGAGATCATTAGTGATTACATGGTTGTGCTAAAGAATCTTCTACAGCACTGTAATTTCTCTATCATACTGAACAAGTTTGTGATGGTTTAACTGATGAGCAGAACCAAGATCTTATATTCAAGAGGTGAATACAAAATTGAAATGGTTTCTAAAATTGCTGAAGACTTTCAAACAGTGCACAATGTCAGCTTTTGAGCTGGGTGTGGTCAAACAGAACAGGAAAGCGAGGAGCTCCAATGTGAAGGCTGAGTCATGTGTGAGATCCCTTTATAAAAAATTAAGCCAGTTGAAAAAGCTGCTATTGGGACCACAGCAGACATTCCAGGTGAAGAAGAACAAATGTTCCAACGTGTAAAAAAAAGTTAGGCCAAAGATGGAAAGCAAGAATAATGTTCAGATATAGCACACGCAAAATGCTAGAGCAACTCCTTAGCTTCCATGTCCTGGTGAAGGTTCTCAGCCCAAAATTTCAGCTCTATATTCCTTCCTGTGGATGCTGCCTGGTCCGCTGAGTTCCTCCAGCACTTTGTGTGTGTTACACTGGATTTCCAGCATCTGCAGAATCTCTTATGCTTTTCTAACGACCAGATGGCGAGTTCCTGGCATAAGGGAAACACTGATAATAGAAAACCACAATGAAAAGATCTGGATAACACGGACACGGCCAAGCAAAATTTAAAATCAAAAAAATAAAACTGAAGTGACTGAATTTAAGATCATGAGTGACTCAGGAGTAAGTCATATTACTCTTGAGTCTATTCTGCCAGTCAGTAAGATTGTGATTGATACGATCAACGTCTCTGTTCTGTCTTTCTGTCTCCTTTCCATAACCCTTGACTCTCCAGCGGAGAGGGGGAAATATCCTACCTTGATCTTGAATAAATTCTTTGATTCAATTAATTATCAGTATATCAATGCAAGCATTGGTGTGAGGACTGATGACTGAATGGTGCTGGTTTGTAATTGTAATTGCTATAGGTACCAAAATACAGTGAAAAACTTAAGTTTGCAAGCCATCCATACATACCATTTCAAGACATAGATACTTTGAGATAGCACTTTGAGAAGCAGGACTTCCAGGGTGGTTATCTCCGGTTTGCTTCCAGTTCCCCGTGCTGGAGTGGTCAAGAACAGGATATGAATGTGTGGCTGAGGAACTGGTGCAGGAAGCAAGGATTTACATTCTTGGACCACTAGGGTATGTTTCGGGGTAAGGATGAATTGTACAAAAGGGATGGGTTGCACCTTAATAAGCGGGGCACCAGCATTCTGGCAGGCATGTTTGCCTCTGCAACACGGGTGTGTTTAAACTAAGTTGTGGGGGGAGGGGACGAACTGGAAACATAAGGATTGGAGATAAAGGGAAAGTGAGAATAGGAAAAGTTAAGAATGACAGCAGAATCAACAGAGCAGAAAGCTCAAGAAGGGATCGTACAGTATGGCCAAGTGAAATAGGAATTGATATGGGGGTGAGGGGAGTAATGAATTAAAAGTATTATATATGAATGCATGGAGTATAAGAAATAAAGTGGATGAGCTTGAGGCACAGTTGGAAATTGGTAAGTATGATGTTGTGGGAATAACAGAGACATGGCTTCAAGTGGACAGGGCCTGGAAAATGAATATTCAAGGGTATACGTCCTATCGAAAGGACAGACCGATGGACAGAGGGGGTGGGGTGGCTCTGTTGGTGAGGAATGATATTCAGTCCCTTGCGAGGGGGGACATAGAATCAGGAGACGTAGAGTCAGTATGGATAGAACCAAGAAATTCTAAGGGTAGAAAGACCCTAATGGGAGTTATCTTCAGGCCCCCAAATAGTAGTCTGGATGTAAGTTGAGATCAAGAGTTAAAATTAGCATGTTCCAAAGGTAATGCTACAGTTGTTATGGGGGACTTCAACATGCAGGTAGACTGGAGGAATCAGGTTGGTACTGGACCCCAAGAAAGGGAGTTTGTGGAGTCCCTCCGAGATGGATTCTTGGAGCAGCTTGTACTGAAGCCTACCAGAGAGAACGCAATTCTAGATTTAGTGTTGTGCAATGAACCGGATTTGATCAGGGACCTCGAGGTAAAGGAGCTATTAGGAGGTAGTGACTATAATATGATAAGTCTTAATCTACAATTTGAGAGGGAGAAGGGAAACTAGGAAGTGTCAGTATTACAGTTGAACAAAGGGAACTATGGTGCTATGAGGGAGGAGCTGGCCAAAGTTCAATGGAACAATACCCTAGCAGGGATGACAGTGGAACAGCAATGGCAAGTGTTTCTGGGAATAATGCGGAAGGTGCAGGATCAGTTCATTCCAAAGAGGAAGAAAGATCCTAAGGGGAGTAAGGGGAGGCCATGGCTGACAAGGGAAGTAATGGACAGTATAATAATAAAAGAGAAGAAGTATAATATAGCAAAGACGAGGGGAAGCTGGAGGATTGGGAAACTTTTAAAGAGCAACAGAAGGTAACTAAAAAGGCAATACGCAGAGAAAAAATGAGGTACGAAGGTAAACTAGCCAAGATTATAAAGGAGGATAGTAAAAGCTTCTTTAGGTATGTGAAAAGGAAAAAAATAGTTAAGACCAAAATTGGGCCCTTGAAGACAGAAGTAGGTGAATTTATTATGGGGAACAAGGAAATGGCAGATGAGTTGAACAGGTACTTTGGATTTGTCTTCACTTGGGAAGACACGAACAATCTCCCAGATGTAATAGTGGCCAAAGGACCTAGGGTAATAGATGAATTGAAGGCAATTTATATTAGGCAGGAAATGGTGTTGGATAGGCTGTTGGGTCTGAAGGCTGATAAGTCCCCGGGACCTGATGGTCTGCATCCCAGGGTACTTAAGGAGGTGGCTTTAGAAATTGTTGACGCATTGGTAATCATCTTCCAATGTTCTATAGATTCAGGATCAGTTCCTGTGGATTGGAGGGTGGATAATGTTGTCCCTCTCTTCAAGAAGGGAGGAAGAGAGAAAACAGGCAATTATAGACTGGTTAGCCTGACGTCGGTGGTGGGAAAGATTCTGGAGTCAATTATAAAAGATGAAATTACGACACATCTGGATAGTAGTAACAGGATTGGTCCGAGTCAGCATGGATTTACGAAGGAGAAATCGTGCTTGACTAATCTTCTGGAATTTTTTGAGGATGTAACTATGAAAATGGACAAGGGAGAGCCAGTGGATGTAATGTATCTGGACTTTCAGAAAGCCTTTGATAAAGTCCCTCATAGGAGATTAGAGGGCAAAATTAGGGCACATGGTATTGGGGGCAGAGTACTGACATAGATTGAAAATTGGCTGGCTGACAGAAAACAAAGAGTAGCGATTAACGGGTCCCTTTCGGAATGGCAGACGGTGACCGGTGGGGTGCCGCAGGGTTCAGTTCTGAGACCGCAGCTGTTTACAATATATATTAATGATTTAGATGAGGGAATTAAAAGTAACATTAGCAAATTTGCGGATGACACAAAGCTGGGTGGCAGTGTGAAATGTGAAGAGGATGTTATGAGAATGCAGGGTGACTTGGACAGGCTGGGTGAATGGGCAGATGCATGGCAGATGCAGTTTAATGTCGGTGGTAAGAATGGGAAGGCAGATTATTATCTAAATGGAATCAAGTTAGGAAAAGGGGAAGCACAACGAGATCTAGATGTTCTTGTACATCAGTCACTGAAAGCAAGCATGCAAGTACAGCAGGCTGTGAAGAAAGCTAATAGCATGCTGGCCTTCATAACAAGGGGAATTGAGTATAAGAACAAAGAGGTCCTTCTGCAGCTGTACAGGGCCCTGGTGAGACCACACCTGGAGTACTGTGTGCAGTTTTGGTCTCCAAATTTGAGGAAGGACATTCTTGCTATTGAGGGAGTGCAGTGAAGGTTCACAAGGTTAATTCCCGGGATGGCGGGACTGTCATATGTCAAAAGATTGGAGCGACTGGGCTTGTATACTCTGGAATTTAGAAGGCTGAGAGGGGATCTTATTGAAACATATAAGATTTTTAAGGGATTGGACATGCTGGAGGCAGGAAGCATGTTCCTGCTGATGGATGGGTCCAGAACCAGAGGCCACAGTTTAAGAATTAGGGGTAGGCCATCTAGAACAGAGTTGAGGAAAATCTTTTTCACCCAGAGTGGTGGATATATGGAATGCTCTGCCCCAGAAGGCTGTGGAGGCCAAGTCTCTGGATGCTTTCAAAAAAGAGATGGATAGAGCTCTTAAAGATAGCGGAATCAAAGGTCATGGGGATAAGGCAGGAACTGGATACTGATTGTGGATGATCAGCCATGATCACAGTGAATGGCAGTGCTGGCTCGAAGGGCCGAATGGCTTACTCCTGCACCTGTTGTCTATTGTCTATTGTTTATTGTCACAAGGCAAAAACCAGTAACAGAACGCAGAATATAATGTTACAGCCAAAGTGCAGTGTAGGGAGGAAATAAGGTATAAGGATCATAATGAAGTAGATTCTGAGAACGAATTCATCTTTAAGGTATAAGAGGTCCATTCAGAGGTCTTATAACAGTGAGAGAGAGCCTGTACTTGAGCCCTTTGATGCGTGTTTTCAAGCTTTTGCATCTTCTGCCTGACAGTTGTGGGAAAAGAGGAATTGTCTAGGGTGGGGCTAGTCTTTGGTTATGTTGGCTGCTTTTCTGAGGCAGCAGGAAGTGTAGACACAAGACCATAAGACGATAAGACATAGGAGCAGAATTAGGTCATTCAGCCCATTAAGTCCCCTAAGCCTCTCCATCATGGCTGATTTATTATTCTTCACCAACCCATTCTGCTGCCTTCTCCCTGTAACCTTTGATGCCCTGACTAATCAAGAACCTATCAACCTCTACTTTAAATATACTCAATGATTTGGCCTCCACAGCCATGTGTGCCAATGATTCCACAGATTCACCACCCTCTGGCTAAAGAAATTTCTCCTCATCTCCTTTGTAAATAGATGTCCCTCTATTCTGAGGCTGTGCTCTTTGACCCTAGATTCCCCTCTATAGGAAACATCCTCTTCAAATTAACTCTATTTAGGGCTTTCTATATTTGACAGGTTTCATAGAGATCCTCCTTCATTCTTATAAACTTCAGCGAATGCAAGCCCAGAGCCATCAAACCATCCTCATATGTTAACCCGTTCTTTCCCAGTATCATTCTCGTGAACTTCCTCTGAACTGACTCCAATGCCAGCATATTTTATCTTAGATAAGGGGCCCCAAGCTGCTCACAATAGTCCGAGTAAGTCTGACCAATACCTTATAAAGCCTCAGCATTACATCCGTGCTTGTATATTCAAGTCTGCTTGAAATGAATGCTACCATTGCATTTTCCTTCCTTACCACTGACCCAAGCTACAAGTTAACCTTAGGGTATCCTGCCAAAACACTCCCAAGTCCATTTGTGCCTCTGATTTTTGAATTTTCTTCCTGTTTAGAAAGTTATCAATGCTTTATTCATTCTACCAAAGTGCATGTCCATACACTTCTCTACACTATATTCTATTTGTCACTTCTTTGCCCATTCTCCTATTCTAAGTCCTTCTGCAGACCCCCTGCTTCCTTAGCACTAGCTGCCACTCCACCTACCTGCATATTGTTTGCAAACGTACCCACAAGGTCAGCAATTCCATCATCCAAATCACTTACATATAATATGAAAAGAAGCAGTCCCAACACTGACCCCTTAAGGGAATCATACTAATTTTGGGCTATTTTATCATATGTATTCAGGTATCTCAAAATCTTATCCTTAATAATGGACTCTGACATTTTCCCAACCACTGAAGTCAGGCTAACTAGTCTACAATTTCTTATCTTATATCTCCATGCTTTCTTCAAGAGTGAAATGACATTTGCAATTTTCCAGTCCTTCGGAACCATTCCAGAGTCTAGTGATTCTTGAAAGATGATCTTTCAGCTTCCCAAGTACTTTCTCCTTAGTAATAGCAACTACACTCTCTTCTGCCTCCTGACACTGATTCCATGGTTGGGAGCCTGGATTTCATGATGGACTGAGCTATGTCCACAACAGTGGTACAAAAGTTATGAGGATAAGCAATGGACAACTAACAGGAATTTTGCAGAATTTTTAGGACTGCTGAGACTACAGATAAGATCTGATGAGTAGCTTTGCATAACATACCAAAAGTGAGTTAAGAATTATAGAGTGTGCTTTCTTCCACATTGCCTATCTCCTGTAAGGCATTCTTCCATTTTCTCTATCTTTGTCACACTTGCACCAGGGTGAAGCATTTCACACAGGTACTCCTGAATAGTATTCCCTTTCCCTGAACCATGTTTTCTTGCACCTTTGCTCTCACCTACTCTCCAAAAGTATACAGCAAAAACAGTTTCCTGTGATCTCCTTCGACAGCACCAACGTTTGCAGCCAACAGAGAAATATTGGCTTTGTGGAAATTATTAGATAGCTCTCGAACAAGATATGGACGGCGAACAATACCTTTGGACCTGCTGAAGAGTCTCTATGTTGGATAGAAAGGTACCTAGGTCATAACCAATTTGGATCTGTCTGAATGAGAAAAATAAAGAAAGGAGGCATTATCAATCAAATTTGGCATTACATGTTTCCATTCATTTTGATAAATCATTCACATCAGTCACCCATCATAGCCATCTCAAGAATGCAACATTATTTTAGTATTATTGAATATCAAGCATCTGGACAGAATGTGACAGTAGATAGATAATCAAGGAGAAAGTTAAGAAGACATTGATATGGCCATAGGAAAGTAATGAACACCCCATTAGTCATGGGCAGTAAAGGGTACTTCTCCTGTAAAGCTATGTGATAGTGGAATTGATGTAGAAAAATCTGGAATTAACATTATTATATGAACATATTTTGATTGCCTGGATGAATTTAAGACATCCTTTCAGTGGCTACAGTATTAGGTACAGGAGAAACCTAATAAAGTGGCCACTCAGAGTAAGTCCATGGTCTTCTGTTGCTGTAGCCCATCCACTTCAAAGATTAACATGTGCATTCAGAGATGATCTTCTGAACACCACTGTTATAATGCATGCTTATTTGAGTTACTGCTGTCTCCATGTTAGCTTGAATCAGTCTGGCCATTCTCCACTGACCTCTTTCATTAACAAGTTACTTTTGCCCACAGCACTGCTGCTCATTGGAAGCTATTTTTGATTATTTTTCACAATATTCTCTGTAATCTGTAGAGATTGTTGTGCATATAAATCCCAGAATATTAGCAGTTTCTGAGATATTCAAACCACCCCATCTGACACCAACAATTATTCTGCAGTCAATACCACTTAGATCGCATTTCTTCTCCATTCTGATGTTTAGTCTGAACAACAACTGAACCTCTTTACTATGTCTGCATGCTTTTGTGTATTGAGTTGCTGCCACATCTTTAGCTGATTGGACATTTGCATTACGAGTAGGTGTCCAAGTATACCTAATAAAGTGGCTATTGAGTGTACATTTACAAGATTGTAAGACATAGGGAACAGAATTAGCCAGTTGAGCCTGTTCCACCATTCCATCATGGCTGATCTATTATCCCTCTCAGCCCCATTCTCCTACCTTCTCCCAATAACCTTTGATGCCCTTAATAATCAAGAAGCTATCAACCTCCACTTTAAATATACTCAATGACTTGGCTTCCATGGCCGTTTGTGGTAATGAATTCCACAGGTTGACTACCCTCTTGCTAAAGAAATTCCTCCTCATCTCTATTCTCTATTATGTTACTAGTGAAGAAGGTATTGGGTAATGGTAACACAAACACAGCAGAGTAGGCACATTGGTCACAAAACAGCTTGAGATGGCCACTGTGATATTGAACCACAGGCCTACCTAAAGTAATAACCTGATCAAAAATTTAACCAGAGAGAAAGACTTTGTTAACTTGGATGACTGAAAGACAACCCACTCTAAGTAGCCAAGTGAAAAGGTCACTTTGACAGTGATTATTTCTCGGAACACTGAGACTATTCACAAATCTTAATGTCAGGCAGGTTTGAGGAAAAGTCTGTATTCAGCATGAACAGTAATTGAGGGCTGGATAAGAATGGGTGTTGTTTGGGAGATGGTCAAGGGCCTGGGCACATCAGGGGAGAGGGGAGTGTGATTGAACATTCACTAATATTGAATATAATGAATAATAATTAGAATGAATAGTAAATTAAGTAACCTAATAGGAAAATGGACATCATTTAACCACTTCACAAATGAGCTTTACAAAAAATTGTATCCAAAAGTGTAAACATTTTAACCACGCAATTAAATTGCAGACCATACTCTCTGTCACCAAGTAACAAAAGTTGCACATAAAATTTCACCGTGTTCAATTAGATGTGGTTAAAATTCACTTGGATGTATCCTCTGCAGGGAAGGGCACTATAATGAATACACTTTTCTCAGGCTTTCAGCTAGGTACAGGTATTGATTTTAACTAGTGCTTCACTGACAAATTGCCATCTTCATCAGGGATGATGCCTAGGCACGTCTAGTCTGGTGGTATATATACCCCTGTCATCCATCCCTCTTGATTGGTTAACCCTCAACCAATGAGGTTTCCACTGTCCACCTTGCTTACAATTGGTTGAGGACTAACCAATCAGGAGGGATGGGCGACGGGAGTGTAAATACCACCAGACTAGACGTGCCTAGGCATCATCCCTGATGAAGACGGCAGATTTTGCCATCTAAACGTCGATTATAATCGACACCTATACCCAGCTGGAAGCCAGGGAAGAGATTATTCATCATACACACTGGGAAAGCCCCAGATCATTTTTCAAGGGCACTGTAAACCTTGCCTTTTATGTATTAACTAGGGACTCTTCATATGATAAGTTTCATTCGTGTAGTATCCTAAAAATGATTCAATGTGTCTAATAACATACTGTTATACAAAGGACACAGGAGGGCACTCACTTTCATCTCTTGTTTAAATTCATTACTAAATTTATCTCCTCTCAACTTGTACTGCATTATAAATCACTAACCTTTCGTAAAAGGTCATTCTTGTGAAAGCTCTTGTTTGTTCATGATACTTTAGCACACAGCGACATGATTCTTTTCTGAAATAAATTTGTATAGGATCAACTGTATTATAGCTCTGTAGGTGTCAAGGCCATAAATTAGAAGATTCATATTACTGGAAGAACAATAATGTGAAACCACCGAATAAAATGGTACCATGACATTCTGGTATCAGCTAGAGAGCATGTAATGCAGGACCTGGCACTGGGCAATAAGATGGGATTAATTAATTAATAGCTCTTGGCAGAGCTGACTCAAGACAGCAGTGATGGTAATGTTACTGAATTTTATATTAAGTGAGGGAATGAAGAATGAGCCCAAGACTAGTATTTTAAACTTAGATATGGGTAATTGCACTAGCATGAAAGCAAAAAAAAGCTACAGTTAACTGATAAAATAGATTTAGAAATCAATCAATCGAGATATAGTTGCAAACATTGCAGGGAATCTTTCGGAATACGCAGCGTATACATATCATTCATTCATTCAGGTGCCTTGCCGTTCGGCGTGAGCAATCATGTCTCTCCATCCATCACGGTCCCTGACCCTCCGAATTGTAGTTGTTTCCTCCCCTGTTTCTAACCATGATGTTATTCCATCTATCATCTTCATTCTCTGTCTGCCTCTGCTTCTTTTTCCTTCCAGCTTTCCAGTTGTAACTAAATGTTCTAATGTCTCTCTTCACATGATGTGTCCAAAGAATTTTGATTGCTGTTTTCTGATTTTTTTTACATAATGTACATTTTGTTTGCGTTCTCTGTAGAACTTCTTCGTTGGTTATCCTGTCCATAGATGATATGCATAGCATTCTTCTGAGGAACCACATCTCTGCTGCATTGATTCATTTTCCATTGCATTTGTGATGGTCCATGACTCGCAGCCATACATCAATATGGGAAGAATGTAGCAGCTGAGAGCTCTAAGGCGGATGTCAATTGCTATTTTCTTGTTCATTAGGATGTTTCTCATTTCAGTAAATGCTGTTCTTGCCATTGCTATTCTTGCTTCTATGCCTGTTTTGCATTTGCCATCAGATGTTACCCATGATCCAAGGTATGTGAAGTTGTGAACTTGTTTCAGGATTTCATTTCCCAATACGATCCTACAGTTTGTGATATCAGGTTTCTTTGATATTACCATTACTTCAGTTTTCCTTTTGTTTAAGTTTGGGCCAAGTCTTTCACTCTTTGTGTTGATGGTAGATACCAGTTTTTGTAAATTCACTTCACTATTTGCTATCAGTACTGTCTCATCTGCATAGCGGAAGTTGTTGATATTGTATCCTCCTATACTTATTCCAGGTAGGTCTTGTGTGGTTCTCATGATATTTTCACTGTACAGGGAGAACAGGTCTGGTAATAGAACACAACCCTGTCTGACTCCTTGCTTTATTGGCTGATATTCACCAATCTCGTTGTCTATCCGTATGGCTGCACTTTTTTGCCAGTAGAGATTCTTCTTAGATCTTTTCCGTCGATATTAATATCTTTAAGCATTTTCATGATGACTTGGTGTTTCACTGTAATCAATGAAACAGAAGTATAGGTTTTGTTGTACTTCTATTGACCTTTCGATAATATTCCTGAGAATATAAGTGGCGTTTGATGTTCCCTTGCCTTCGACAAAGCCGCACTGTTCTTCACTGATCTCTGGTTTAATTTTGTTTCTTATTCTGAGCATGATGATTCTAAGTAGAATTTTTGTGAGGTGGCTTATTAAACTAATTGTTTTGTGTTGTCCACACCCTGTTGCTCCTGGTTTCTTTGGCAGTGCAGTGAATACTGTCTTTAAAAGACCTTCTGGTACTTTGCCACTGTTGTATATTCTATTCAATAAGACTGTTGATTTCTCTACACTAAAATCTTCTAGCGCTTCATACAGTTCAACCTGAATGTTATCTGGTCCTGATGATTTCCCCTTTCCATTTTCTTCATAGCATGTTCCACTCCTTCTTTCAGTATTGCTGGGCCCTCGTTGTTGTTGCCAATATCAAAGCCGTCCTCTCGGTCTTTGTCTTTGTATAGGTCTTTGATATATGCTGACCATCCTTACATTATTTTTCCTTTTTCCATAACTGTAGAGCCGTCTTTTGCTTTTATACATCTTGTTGTGGCCCCACTTTTCTTCCGATTTGTGACCTCTTTGATCTCATCGTGCATATGTTTGCTGTTGTTGGTCTTCTGCAATTGTTCTATTAACTCACATTTACCCTAAGCCACTTTTCTTTTGCTTCCTTGTACTTGGCTGTTATCTGTGCATGCAAGGATACGTAGATTTTTTCATTTTCCTTACATTTTCTTCTTTGTTCCAAAAGATTCAAAATTTCTTCTGTCACCCATTCCTTTTTAGCTTTTTTCTGTTGTTTGGGAATCACCTCTTGTGCTGCTTGTGTTATGCTGTCTCTGAGGTTTTCCCATTGCTGTTCTATAATAGTGATGTTTTGTAGAGCCTCAAATTTGTTCTTCACTGTTATTTGGAATTCATTTTTGATGTCACTGTTTTTCTCAAAAGTCCCAAATTCAGCTTTGGCTCTACTCTTGGTCTTTTAAGCTTTCTGAGTCTCAAGTACATCACGCTGATTATTGGTACATGATCACTGTAGCAGTCTACACCTGGATATGTTTTGCATGATTTCAGAGCATTTCCATACCTTCTCCTTATAAGCACATAATCAATCTGGTTTCCAGTGTTATCCCCTGGGCTCTTCCATATCCATAGTTTTCTCGGGTGTTGCTTGAAGACAGTATTACCAATTATATAATCTTTTTCTGTGACCCATGTAGCTAGTCGTTCACCTCTCTCATTTCTCTCACCTATGCCATAATGGCCAATATTGTCCTCGTCCCTGGTCTTCTCTACTTTTGAATTGAAGTCACCTTGAATAATGGTATTTTCTGAGCTTTTACATTGTCTTAATGCTGTTTCTAGTTCGTCATAAAATTGATCGATGCTTTCTTCACAGCAGTCTGCAGTTGGGGCATAAACTTGAACAATGTTAATATCAAAAGGTTTTGCATGTAGTTTCACAAGTAACATTCAATCTGATATTGTCCAATAGCCTTTTATTGATTTTGTATGTTCTTCATCTAACATAATTCCAACACCGAGTCTGGCCCTTGGCTCAGAAGGGTAGGGAAAGGAAGAGGAGGGCAGTAGTGATAGGGGACTCTATAGTTAGGGGGTTAGACAGGCAATTCTGTGAATGCAGGAAAGAAAATCGATTGGTAGTTTGCCTGCCAGGTGCCAGAGTCCAGGATGTTTCAGATCGCGTCCAAGATATCCTGCAGTGGGAGGGAGAACAGCCAGAAGTCGTGGTACATATTGGTACCAATGACATAGGTAGGAAAAAGCAAGAGGTCCTGATAAGAGATTACAGGGAGTTAGGAAGGAAGTTGAGAAGCAGGACGGCAAAGGTAGTAATCTCAGGATTACTGCCTGTGCCACGCAACAGTGAGAATAAGAATACAATGAAGTGGAAGGTAAATGCGTGGCTGAGGAATTAGAGCAGGGGGCAGGGCTTCAGATTTCTGGATCATTGCAAATTCTTTTGAGGCAGGTGTGACCTGTGCAAAAAGGACGGGTTGCACTTGAATCCCAGGGGGACCAATATCCTGGAGGGGAGGTTTGCTAAGGCTACTGGGGAGAGTTTAAACTAGAATTGTTGGGGGGTGGGAACCAAACTGAAGTGATGGAGGAAAAGGAGGTTGGCTCACAAATAGAGAAAACTTGTAGACAATGTGAGAGAGAAAATAGGCGGGTGATAGAGAAGAGATGTGCTCAGACTGAAGGTTTGAGATGTGTCTATTTTAACGCAAGGAGTGTTGTGAACAAAGCGGATGAGCTTAGAGCGTGGATCAGTACTTGGACCTATGATGTGGTGGCCATTACAGAGACTTGGATGGCTCAGGGACAGGAAGTGCCGGGTTTTAGATGTTTCAGAAAGGACGGGGAGGGAGGCAAAAGAGATGGGGGCATGGCACTGTTGATCAGAGATAGTGTCACGCCATGTAGAGATTATCTATGGAGTCTCTGTGGGTGGAAGTTAGGAACAGGAGGGGTCAATAACTTTACTGGGTGTTTTTATAGGCCGCCCAATAGTAACAGGGATATTGAGGAGCAGATAGGGAAACCGATCCTGGAAAGGTGTAATAATAACAGTGTTGTCATGATGGGAGATTTTAATTTCCCAAATATCTATTGGCATCTCTCCAGAGCAAGGGGTTTAGATGGGGTGGAGTTTGTTAGGTGCGTTCAGGAAGGTTTCTTGACACAATATGTAGATAAGCCTACAATTGGCGAGGCTGTACTTGATTTGGTATTGGGAAATGAACCTGGTCAGGTGTCAGATCTCTCAGTGGGTGAGCATTTTGGAGATAGTGATAATAATTCTATCTCCTTTACAATTGCATTGGAGAGAGATAGAAACAGACAAGTTAGAAAAACGTTTAATTGGAGTAAGGGGAATTATGACGCTATCAGGCAGGAAATTGGAAGATTAAATCAGAAACAGATGTTCTCAGGGAAAAGTATGGAAGAAATGTGGCAAATGTTCAGGGGATATTTGTGTGGAGTTCTGCATAGGTACGTTCCAATGAGAGAGGGAAGTTATGGTAGGGTACAGGAACCGTGGTGTACAAAGGCTGTAATAAATCTGGTCAAGAAGAGGAAAAAAGCTTACAAAAGGTTCAGAGAGCTAGGTAATGTTAGAGGTCTATATGATTATAAGGCTAATAGGAAGGAGTTTAAGAAGTAAATTAGGAGAGCCAAAAGCGGCCATGAGAAGGCCTTGGCGGGCAGGATTAAGGAAAGCCCAAGGCATTCTACAAGTATGTGAAGAGCAAGAGAATAAGACGTGAAAGAATAGGACCTATCAAGTGTGACAGTGGGAAAGTGTGTATGGAACTGAAGGAAATAGCAGAGGTACTTAATGAATACTTTACTTCAGTATTCACTATAGAAAAGGATCTTGGTGATTGTAGTGATGACTTGAAGCAGACTGAAAAGCTTGAGCATGTAGATATTAAAAAAGAGGATGTGCTGGAGCTTTTGGAAAGCATCAAGTTGGATAGGTCAGCGGGACCGGATGAGAAGCACCCCAGGCTACTGTGGGAGGTGAAGGAGGAGATAGCTGAGCCTCTGGTGATGATCTTTGCAATGGGGATGGGAGAGGTTCCAGAGGATTGAAGGGTTGCGGATGTTGTTCCTTTATTCAAGAAAGGGAGTAGAGATAGCCCAGGAAATTATAGACCAGTGAGTCTTACTTCAGTGGTTGGTAAGTTGATGGAGAAGATCCTGAAAGGCAGGATTTATGAATATTTGGAGAGGTATAATATGATTAGGAATAGTCAGTGTGGCTTTGTCAAGGGAAGGTCGTGTCTTATGAGCCTGATTGAATTTTTTGAGGATGTGACTAAACACATTGATGAAAGAAGAGCAGTAGATGTAGTGCATATGGATTTCAAGCAAGGCATTTGATAAGGTACCCCATGCAAGGCTTATTGAGAAAGTAAGGAGGCATGGGATCCAAGGGGACATTGCATTGTGGATCCAGAACTGGCTTCCCCACAGGAGGCAAAAAGTGGTTGTAGACGGGTCATATTATGCATGGAGATCAGTCAGCACTGGAGTATCTCAGGGATCTGTTCTGGGACCCTTGCTGTTTGTGATTTTTATTAATGACCTGGACGAGGAAGTGGAGGGATGGGTTAGTAAGTTTGCTGATGACACAAAGATTGGAGGTGTTGTGGATAGTGTGGAGGGCTGTCAGAGGTTACAGTGGGACATTGATAGGATGCCTTATGAGAATAGGTTGAGTGAACTCAACCTTTTCTCCTTGGAGCGACGGAGGATGAGAGGTGACCTGATAGAGGTCTATAAGATGATGAGAGGCATTGATCATGTGGAAAGTCAGAGGCTTTTTCCCAGGGCTGAAATGGTTGCCACAAGAGGACACAGGTTTAAGGTACTGGGGAGTGAGTACAGAGGGGATGTCAGGGGTAAGTTTTTTACTCAGAGAGTGGAGAGTGTGTGGAATGGGCTGCCGGCAGCATTGGTGGAGGCGGATATGATAGGGTCTTTTAAGAGACTTTTGAATAGGTACATGGAGCTTAGAAAAATAAAGGGCTATAGGTAAGCCTAGGAACTTCTAAGGTGGGAACATGTTCTCACAACTTTGGGGGCCGAAGGGCCTGTCTTGTGCCGTAGGTTTTCTATGTTCCACCTTTTTCAGGTATTTCCCCTCCTGAGTAAATGATGGTATATCCCTCTGACCTTGTTTTACCAGCTCCTTTCCACATCATCTCGCACATTCCCAAGATGTTGATTTTTAATCTTTCCATTTCCTGTTTGTTGGTGTCTAGTTTACCAGGTTGGTTAAGGGTTCTTACATTCCAGGTTGCTAGTTTGATCTTCGTTGCTTTTAATCTGCCAACAGTCGCTGGATAACGGTTGAGGTTCACCTGTGGCGCATGAGATCCTCTACCAGATGAGGCTCCTTCGGTGAAGGCCCCATTCACGTCTTTGAGCTGAGACTGTAGTTGATTTAAGTTCATTATTGTACAAGGGAGGAATTAAGTGATTTCCCGTTGCCTTCTTCAGTTGCAGTGTCCATACTGGATGGGTAACCCTGGCCATTGATCAGCAGATTCATCTGCCCAGCGTTTTTAGTTTTACAACCATAAATTCCAATTATAGAATCTGCTTGTAAAACCATCCACCACCTGCAAACTATGGCTTCACGTGACCCTGATTGGGAGACTAAACAGGTACTACACCTTGCCCAAGGGTGACCTGTAGGCTATTTGATGGAAGGAGTGCCTTACGCCTCCTTTTGCTCAGCAATTGCACAGCACCAACACTGATGTATATTTCATTGGGAAAAATAAATGCATGAAAAAGATTGCTCTTAACAATATTGTGCCTATAAAGAGTATTCATCCCCTTTGGAAGTTTTCATGTTTTATTGTTTTACAACATTGAATCACAGTGGATTTAATTTGGCTTTTATGACACTGATCAACAGAATAAGACCCTTTGAGTCTAAGTGAAAACAAATCTCTACAATGTGACCTAAATTAATTACAAATATAAAACACAAAATAATTGATTACATAAGTATTCACTCCCTTCAAGTCAGTATTTAGTAGATGCACCTTTGGCTGCAATTATAGTCTTGAGTCTGTGTGGATTGGTCTCTATCAGTTTTGCACTCTGGGCACTGCAATTTTTTCCCATTCTTCTTTACAAAACCAGTCAAGCTCTGTCAGATTGCATGGGGATTGTGAGTGAACAGAACTTTTCAAGTCCTGCCATAAATTCTCAATTGAATTGAGGTCTGAATTCTGACTTGGCCACTCCAGGATACTAACTTTGTTATTTTTAAGCCATTCCTATGTAGCTTTGGCTTTGTGCTTGTGGTTATTGTCTTGCTGGAAAAGAAAACTTCTCCAAGTCACAGTTCTCCTGCAGATTGCATCAGGATTTCTCTATATTCACAAGCTTTCCAGGGCTTGCTGCAGTGAAGCATCCCCACAGCATGATGAAGCTCCGCTATGCGTTACAATAGGGATGATGTGTTTTTGATGATGTGCAGTGTCTGGCTTACGCCAAATATAGTGTTTAGCCTGATGGCCAAAATGCTCAACTTTTGTTTCTTCAGACCATAGAACCTTCTTCCAGCTGACTTTAGACTTTCCCATGTGCCTTCTGGAAAACACTAGCTGAGATTTCATATAAGTTTTTTTCAACAGTGGCTTTCTCTTTGTCACTCTCCCACAAAGCTCTGACTGGTGAAGCACCCAGGCAACAGTTGTTGTAGGCACAGTCTCTCCCATGTCCTTAACCAAAGCTTGTAACTCCTCTAGAGTTGTCTTAGGTCTTTTGGTGGCCGCCCTCACTAGTCCCCTTCTTGCATGGTCAATCAGTTTTTGAAGATGGCCTGCTCTAGGCAGATTTATAACTGTGCCATATTCTTTCCATTTCTTGATGATTGACTTAACTGTACTCCAAGGGATATTCCGTGACTTAGAAATTTTCTTCACTCCGTCTCCTGTATTGTGCTTTTCAATAAACTTTTTACGGAGTTGCTTGGAGTTTTCTCTTGTCTTAATGGTGTAGTTTTTGCCAGGATACCGACTCACCAGCAGTTGGACCTTCTTGATACGGGTGTATTTTTACCACAATCAATTGTAACATCTTGACTGCACACAGGCCTCCAAAAATAGGTCTCTATTTAACTAATTATGTGATTTCTAACACCTATTGGCTGCACCAGTGATGATTTGGTGTGTCATATTAAAGGGGGTGAATACTTATGCAATCAATTATTTTGTGCTTTATTATAGTAATTAATTGTAGTGATTTGTTTTTACTTTGATACAAAAGAGTCTTTTACTGTTGATCAGTTCCAAAAAAGCCAAGTTTATTCCATTGTGATTCAAAGTTGTAAAACAATAAAACATGAAAGCTTCCAAGGTGGGTGAATACTTATTATAGGCACTGTAGAATCAAAGTTAAAGGAAAATAATGTAACTGTGGAAAAATGAGCATGAAACGTTAGGAAAAGACATTAAGCTAACTAGGAATATAAAACCAATAATTAGCTTCTGTAGATACTTCAGAAAGTATAGTCAATAAAGTAAGCATTGGTCCTAGAAAGTGTGAGTTTAGCAATTAATACTATAAAACTAATGAAACTGAAGATGAATTAGCTGAGATTTTACATCGACTGAAATTACAAAGGATACTATTGGTATCTTAGAAATACCTGCAGCTTAGAAATTCAAAAGGAGAAAACAAATCTGGTAACTTATAGTCAGCTGAGTTGTGGACTGACAGATCTATGGACCTAATGGATTTCATTCTGAGATTTTAAAATAAGTGGCAAATAATAGATGATGCATTGGTTTTAATTGCGCACATCCGCCAGATTCAGAAAAGGTTTGATTAGATTGGAAGATTGAAAATCAACTCCTTTATTTGCCACAGTAGGTCTACAGTGGATGCAACCTCACTGGTTCTCCACTCAGCTTTGGACCATCTGGACAGCAGCAATACCTATATTATCGATCACAGTTCAGCCTACAACACAATCATCCCCGCAGCACTAATCTACAAGCTTTAAAACCTGGGCCTCTGTACCTCCCTCTGCAACTAGTTCTTGACTTCCTTGTCAGGAAACTATTGTCAGTCTGGATCAGAAATTACATCTCCTCCTTGCTGACAATCAACACAAGTGAACCTCAAGGATGTATGCTTTCTTTACACCCTTGATTGTATGGCTAGGCATAACTCAATCAGCATCTACAAATTAGCCAATGATACAACTGTTGTCAGTAGAAGCTCAGATGATGCTGAGGAGGCGTACAAGATTGAGATAGATTGGCTAGTTGAGGGATATCACAACAACAACATGCCCTCAATATCAGTAAGGCCAAGGAATTGATTGTGGAATTTGGGAAGGGGAAGTTGAAGGAGCACACAGCAATTCTCATTGAGCAATCAGAAGGGGGAAGGGTGAGCAGTTTCAAGCTCCTGGGTATCAACATCTCTGAGGATCTATCCTTGGCCCAACATATTGATGCAGTGACGAAAAGGCACACCAATGGCTATATTTCTTTCAGAGTTTGAGGAGATTTAGGGTGCTACCAAAGATTCCAGAAAATTTCTACAGATGTACCATGGAGAGCATTCCAATTTGTTGCATCTCTATCTGGTGGGGAGATGCCAAGGCTCAGATGTGGGAAAAGGTGCAGAAAGTAGTAAACTCCATCATGGACACTAACCACCCCACCATCGAGGAAATCATCAAAAGGCGATGCCTTAGAAAGGTGGCATCCATCATTAAGGATCCAGAACATGCCCTTCTCTCTTTGCTAGCATGATGGTGGAGGTATAGAAGCCTGTAGACACATACTCAATGCTTCAGGAACAGTTTCTTTCCCTCCACCATCAGATTTCTGATTTGTCCACAAACCCATTTAATGCTACTTCACCAATTTACCCTCTTTTTGTATTATTATTTATTTTTATGTATTTCTTATTGTATAGTTTTATTTTGACATAACATGTATTGCACTTTACTGCTGCTGAAAAACAACAAATTTCATGACATCTGTCACTGATAGTAAACCTGATTCTGATTATCCAAAGATGGATTGAAGCAAAAAGCAGGAAATTAATGGTCAAGCAGCACACACAAAATGCTGGAGGAGCTCAGCTGGCCTGCATTTTGTGTATGTTGCTTGGATTTCCAGCAACTGCAGATTTTCTCGTTTGTGAAATTATCGGTCAGTTAGCTTAACATCTGTCATAGAAAAAATGTTCAATGTTATTATGGAAGAAGTAGTATAATAGGCACCAAGAAATAATCAAAACAGTCTGGCAAAAACCCAACATGAAAATCATGTTCTATCTACTAATTGGATTCTTTGATAAAGTAAGTTGTTCTGTGGATAAAGGGAAAAGAGTGGATACACTAAGATTTCCAGAAGGCTGTGAAAGCTGTGGACCAGAATATAACATATCGTTATGGAAAAAAAACTGATAAACAGAATGCAAAAAAATGAGCCTTTTTTAGGTTGGCAGTAGTATGTGATAAAGGACTGGGTTGGGGCTTTAACTTTTAACAATTTATGCAAATGTCTTACATGAAGACACCAAAGGTACGTTTGCTAAATTTGCTATTGAGATAATGAAAGGTGGGAAAGTTAATTGTGGAAGGGAGACAAGGAGTATTCAAAGGGATATGGATAATTTAAATGGAGGCTCAAAAGTTTGGCAAATGAGAATTGTGTGGGAAAATGTAAAATAATCCATTCACAGGAAAAATGAGAAGAAACATATTCGCTATATGGTAGATTGCTGAGCTCTGAGATGTAGAAAGATCTGGATGTCCTCAAGTACAGCAATGAGGAAAGCCAGCAGAATGTTATATTTTATTTTGAGGAAAAATGACTATAAAAGTAGGGAGGTTGTGTGTCATAAATTGAAGAGATTTTGCAGATGCTGGAAATCCAAAGCAACACACACAAAGTGCTAAAGGTCAAGCAGCACCTGTGGAGAGGAATATATTGTTGACGTTTTGGGCTGAGGCCTTCATCAGGACTGGAAACAAAGGTAGAAGAAGCCAGAGTAAGAAGATGGGGGGAGTGGAAGGAGTGGAAGTAGTACAAGCTGGCAGGTGATAGGTAAAGCCAGCTGAGGGGAATGGTGAGTGGGTGGGGAGGGAGATGATAGGTGGAAAAAGACCAGAGAATACAAGGAAGCTTGGAGGTGATAGGTGGAAAAAGACCAGAGAATACAAGGAAGAATAAGAAAGAATCTGTTCGGAGAGGAGAGTGAACCATGTGAGAAAGGGATGGAGGATTGGCATCAGAGGTAGTTGGTAGGCAATTGGGGAGAAGAGAAGGAGAAAGAGGAGAGCCAGAATGTGGAGTTGAAAAGGAAAGAAGATGGGGGGGGGGGGAAGAAATTACTGGAAGTTAGCAAAATTGATGTTCATGCCTTTAGGTTGGAGATTACCCAGATGGAATATGACATGTTGCTCCTGGGTGGTGAAAGCCTCGAACAATGAAAAGGCTAATGGCCCTGGGTGGGGTTACACAAGTGCCATGGTACTGTTTGTTTCTGCTTTTACAGAAAAAAAGAAGTTGCACTTCTAAATGCAATAATTATTATTGTAATATTTTGTGCTGTTTCTTCTTTTGTACATACTTTTACTGTGAGTAAAGCTTATTTTTGAAATTAAAAAAATGTTTTAGGTTGTAAATAGCATCACAAATTCTTCAAACCTTTCCTGCTTAGAAATGTTTCACTTTCTCTGGGTTTCAGATGAACTGAGTAGCTGGTGAGACACATAAAATAAATCTCAGCTGAAGTCACTGCAGGTATTCAAAGCCAGGATATGTGTATCACTGATCCTCATCTTGACAATTGCAAATAAGAACAGTTAGGGCTCCATGGATAAATCACAGAAAGATTCAAAAAAATGCAGAGTTGGTCTCTATCATCTAATATAGTCCTGTGGAACTACTGTTGAGCAGTGTTGCTCTCAATTCAATCTGTGAATCTCTGGTTATATTAATGACATTTCCACATGATAACACAATTGGGACATATGGAATACAGCAAAAGAAATAACCATTTGAGCTAACCAGCCGTCTTCTTTCAGCAAACCTATGTGAAGTTTACATTTTTATGAATTAACCCTATTTTGTTTAATTGAATATTACCCCAGGGTAAAATTACTGTCAACATTAGTTTTTCATTATCTTGTGTTGTTTACTGGCAAGCTAATTATCAAACTGGTTGATTAACGTAAAAGGTATTACTTCCAAATATATTTGTTGATGTAAGGGATATATCAATGTTTCCTTTCAACTAAAGAGAGCTTACTGCATAACTCAAACAGGTATTTTCTCATAATATAGGATGACAAAGGGTTTTACAAGTTTACTTGCCTTGTTACTCAATATCTTTTTCTCCTACCTCCTTCCTACAGCCCATGTTCCCCTGTCTGTAGCTGAATCAGCAATTGCTCCCCATTAAGCATTTACTACAATGTTTGTGAGCCTTTTCAAGGACTGAAAACAACCAAAAAGAAAAGAAGGCAGATATTTGTTGGTTTATTTCATTAGTTATTAGTGATTTTATTTGTTCTGATAATCCTTCATCCCTTTTATCATTTACATTTGTTTTTGTTATATTTATTACAGTTTTCATACACCATGTTGCACATCCATTGATTTAAATACTTGTGAATGTCCAATATATATCTGGCCAATTTTCCAAATACCATAAGTATTTATTTAGATATTTTAGAAAGAAAATCAACTTTGGTATAAAGTTTATCCTTTTGTGTTTTTTTTTCATTCAACTTATCTTATTTTCTATGACGTAAATCAAATTTTCTGGAAAAATAACTGCACAAGATGCATGATGTTATCAAATTAAACTGTGAGCTCATTGGTGTAGTTTGTTTTTATGTAACATCTCCTTTTGATTAAATACACAAAGCCCATGCATCATTCCAGAAAATCAACCTTCTCTCCTGCAACACTCACAACAAGCTGGAGGAACTCAGCAGGTCAGGCAGCATCCATGGAAACGATCAGTCAATGTTTTGGGCCGGAACCCTTCGTCCGAACTGAAGAGGGAAGGGGCAGAGGCCCTGTAAAGAAGGTGGGGGGAGGGTGGTAGGTTCCAGGTGAAAAACCAGTAAGGGAAAAGATAAAGGGGTGGGGGAGGGGAAGCAAGGAGGGTGAAGAAGGAATAGGGGAAAGCAGAATGGGTAGTAGAAGGAGGCGGAACCATGAGGGAGATAGTAGGCAGCTGGGGAAGGGGGCAGAGTGAAACTGGGATAGGGGAAGGGAGGGGGATGGAATTACCGGAAGTTGGAGAATTCAATGTTTCCACCAAGGGGCTGGAGATTACCTAGATGATATATGAGGTGTTGCTCCTCCAACCTGAGTTTAGCTCCATCACGGCAGTAGAGGAGGCCATGTATGGACATATCCGAATGGGAATGTGAAGCAGAGTTGAAGTGGGTGGCAACTGGGAGATCCTGTCTGTTGTGGCAGATGGAGCGGCCCCCACTCTCTCCACACTAATCCCATTGTTGCTTTGACCCCAGCATCTTCAGAGTATATTGTGTTCTCTCCTGCAAGTTCAATATAATCTTCATACAGTGCAGGGTTGAGAACAGGGAATAATATAGTAGCCTAATATCTGCATTAGGTGAGGTCCACTTAAGGATTTATTCAGCTACAGCAGTACTTTTAACTCCTTTTATTTTGGCCTACAGTATATAACTGAGTTTTGTATGGAAGTTGTAGTTGGAATGGAAGTTCTTTTGTTCAAGACCAAAAGAAGCTGCAGAAGATGGTGAACACGGCGCAGCACATCACACAAACCAATCTTCCGTCCTTGGACTCACTTTACATCTCAAGCTGTTGGAGCAGTGCTGCCAGGATAATCAAGGACACGACCCACCCAGCCAACACACTTTTTGTCCCTCTTCCCTCCAGGAGAAAGCTCAGGAGCTTGAAGACTCGTACGGCCAGATTTGGGAACAGCTTTTTTCCAACTGTGATAAGACTGCTGAATGGATCCTGACCTGGATCTGGGCCGTACCCTCCAAGTATCCGGACCTGCCTCTCGGTTTTTTTGCACGACCTTACTTTCCATTTTTCTATTTTCTATTTATGATTTATCATTTAAATTTTTAATATTTACTGATTTTTAATATTTTAAATATTTAATATTTGTAATCCAGGGAGCGGGAAGCGCAGAATCAAATATCGCTGTGATGATTGTACATTCTAGTATCAATTGTTTGGCGACAATAAAGTATAGAATGGAAGGGGACTCTTCAGCCCATCATTCTCACGCAGAGCTTTTGTCTGTCTATACTAATCCCATTGACCTGTGATAGGACCATAGCCTTCTATGCCTTGCCTTTAATTGTTTCGATCAGTAATTGTATTCGATTCCATCAACTACAAATACCACCTCCTTCAGCTGGTGTCAGTGTAAAAAATACTTACTCCTCACATCTCCTTTAAAGCTTCTTCCTCACACCTTAAATCTCACCTTCTCACCCCACCATGAGAAAAAGATTCTATCTGCCCTATCCATGCCTTTCATAATCTAATATACTTCTACCATCCTCTTTTAATCCAGAGAAAACAACCTTAACCTATCCAACCTCTCTCCAGAAATAAAGTCCTCTAATTCAGGCAATAGCCTGGTGAATTTCCTTTACACTTTCTCCAGAGATCAGAACTGCATAGAATGCTCCTAGTACAGCCAATGTTTTGTAAAGTTGCAACATAGTGTTCTAACTCTTATATGAATGCAAGTATATTATATAACTTCCTTACCACCCTATCCAACGATATTGGCATCTTCAGGGAAAATTGGACTTACAATCCTAGGTCTCTCTGTTCAACACTACTTAATGTGCTGTCATTTACTGTGTATATACCACCCTTACTTTACTTCCCAAAATGTCACACTTGGTCTTTGTTTTTTTATGAATAATATTTGTGCCTGACTATAGCATTTTAGAAATGTGTATGCCTGCAACTCCAATTCTTTTTGGACCTTCAAGCATCAAGGTATTTGGAAAATACTCACATCTATCATTTTTAAGTGGATGCCTTGATTGAAATGTATCTGTTTACTTAATTTATTATCTATCTGTAATTTAGTGTTTTAGCTACACCATTTGCAAAGTCGCGTATACACTCAGTGGCCACTTTATTAGGTACAAAAGTGGAACCTGGTGCGGTCTTCTGCTGTTGTCAGCCATCCTTTTCAAGGTGCGGTGTGTTGTGTGTTCAGAGATGCTCTTCTGTACACCACTGTCACTGTAGTGTTCTCGTGCAGTGTGCTGAAACTCTGACTAAACACCAAGTTAAACCGGAGCCAATGAAGACAGAGTCGTAGTAAGGTTAACCACTTACTGTTCACTCTTCCACATTAGCATCATACGGTGAAAACTGTTGATAAAAAAATACAAACATATACAGTGTCTGTTTCATTCTGGAGACCATGCACGCTCTCTTCTTTTAGCAAGTGTCTCCAGCTGCCCGGGGATCGCATCAAACTGCCATCGGGCTCAAGCCCACCCCGCGTTTGAAATTGAAAAGCTGGCACGCACACTGCCCCAACCACTGCTTCCTTAACAGAAACTGCATTAATATTTTTACTTCAAATACTTTCATAGGAACTTACGGCATTGCTTCTATAATGTTTCTTTGTGGGTAGACACGGAGCTCTTCACAATCATGTTGCACGCATGGCACCCACCTTCACACCTTCTCCGAACCAAGACACGGCAAAACCAGAGGTGACGTCATCGCATGCCGCAATATACCATAGACAATGAATTTACCTTTGTCGAACTGTAACATAGTCATCAACCTTTAACTTTAACTAGAAAATAGTTACAAACAAATCATTTAAAATGTAGACCCAACAAAGTCAAACAAATACCTTAAGGGCAACACAGTCGTAATGTGTGGTTATCTGAGTTACTGTCACCTTCCTGTCAGCCCGAACCAGTCCAGCCGTTCTTCTCTGACCTCTTCATTAACAATGTATTTTCAACTACAGAACCGCTACTCATTGGATAATTTTTGTTTATCACACCATTCTCTGTAAACCCTAGAGACAATTGCATGTGAGATTTGAAGAGATCAGCAGTGTCTGAGATACTCAAATTACTTTGTCTGGCAGCAACAATCATAGCACGGTCAAAGTTGCTTAGATCACATTTCTTCCCCATTCTGAGATTTGGTCTGAACAACAATTGAACCTCTTAACCTCCCCATGCATTTATGCATTGAGTTACTGCTGCATGATTGGCTGATTTGGTATTTGCATTATTGAGTATGTGTACGGGTGTATCTAATAAAGTGGCCACTGAGTGTATTTGTGTTTTCTGCAGACTTAGTTACTTAACTTTCTATTCTATCAGCTGAATTGTTAGCAATTGCAGAAAATAATTCAGGCAACCACATACAGTGCATTCCTCTGAGATGCCATTAGTTATGCCCTGACAATTAGAATACTTGCCAAATATCCCTAAATACTTGTCTTCTGGTACTCACTCAATTTCCTAACCGTGTTATCTGTTTGCCCTCAATTTTATGAACTTCAGCTTTAGCTGCATTGTTTTCTGAGGTTTTATATTCAAACCATTCTGAAACTCTTTAGCAATGACACCCATAAACATTCCCCTGTCCACTTCTTTAGTTACTCTTTAGATATTTTTAATCTGGTTCGTCAGGCATGTTCTGCCTTTGCAAATCTATGTTGGCTCTGGGTGATCAGCTGTAAATTTTTAAGATGCTCATTGAAACCATTTTTAATTACAAATGCTAATAATATTCAGCTAGCAAGTTAATTATTCTTTGGTTTCATTCCTTGATTGTTCTGAAATAACATAGTACTACATGCAATTTTCCAATCAAAAGGAATAATTCCAGAACCAGGAAACCTCTGGATAAGTACAGTATACTTTGACAACAACATTATCATCTAGTCTCTATAAAAGCTGGAAAAGAAATCATCAGATCCAGTGAAATCATCACTTTTCTGTCCCATTATTTTCTCCATTGTTGTTAATCGCCTTGTATTAATTTTGCTGAGCTCTGAAGTCATTCGTAATTGTCTCTTAAACACAGCAGATACTAAAAGTGAACATAAAATTGTCACAATGTGATGATTTTTACTCCAATGCCAATCATTCCTTTTATCTTGGAAGGAGAATAATATAAATTGTTCATTCTGAATCCAGCATGCAATTAATGTTAGAGATTTAGAAAGAGTCAATATTAATACAGTGGATTCCAGTTAATTGGGACACATTGAAACAAATATATTTTTGCCCAATTAAGCAACTGCCCCAGTTAACCAAAGTTTCATGGAAATAGTTAATAAGGTATAAAAAAGACAAACTGAATAACAAATAAAGTATTGAAGTAAAATTCAGAACAAATTAGAACACTACCAATACTACTGCAGTATTATAAAATTATGTATTAGTTCCTAATACTTACCAATGAAAGAATCCATCTGCGTCATGTTCTTCGGACTGTAAGTACACTCAATCAGCACAGAACCTAGTGTAGATAATGACTGCCTTTATACAATTCTGTCAATGATTGCATTCTCCAAATCTTCGTGTTCATTGTAACATTCACAATGATTGTCAATACATTCAAATTATTCATAGTTTCTAACTTGTTGAAGTAGCGAAATTGTTTCATTTTCACTCATAGCCATTTCTAAAATCTCCAAGCCTGAATGCTTGAAACTGCAGTGAGTAAAACAGTTCTGAATTATCTCACTGCTTATTTATCACCAACTACCAGTGACAAAAATCATTGCATTTTGAAGACAAATACTTGCAACTGATGCTATTTAAAAACTGTTCATTTGAAGTATGGTGTTGCAACTAATGACCACACAAGTGCACATGTCTAACACTAGAAACTGCTGGGCAACAGTCTCCTGCCCCCATTAAGTGTCCCAAATAAATGAAGGTAATATTGGCTGTTTGCTCATTTAGTTTTTGTTCTTTAAAAGTTGTCCCAAATAAGCGGCTGCCCTGATTTCCAATGGCCCAATTAACCAGAATCCACTGAATGTATTTATTCTTATCTCCTTTACTTCTCCTTAAGGTCATCATTCTGCCCCTTTCAAATTTTCATTCTGTACCTGATTTGAATTAAAGTAACTATTCCAATCTACCTCTTCTTCTCAATCAGTTTTCAGTTTCATTTTCGATTACTAGAATTATATTGGCTACTGAGATACTATTAATCTCAGACCCCAAATGTCCTGTGGCCTTCCCCTGTTATCACATTGCATTTCCACCAAGTTAAGCCACATTTTCTTTAACAGCTACAATATAACTTTGAATTCAGAAATCTTTCCTGGAGCCATAAGGATGTATTATCGTTAAGAGGCCCTTAGCCAATTAGGCCCACCATGTTCATGCAGACAACTGTATTTATCAATACTAGTCCAAGTAATCGGCGTTTGACCTGTAGAGATCCATGCTTGGTGATTTAAGTTCTTGTCTAGCTGCTTCGTAAATATGAGATGATATGCTTCCACCCCTTGCTCAGGCTGCATGTTCCAGATTGCAACCACCCTCAATGTGCAGAAAATCCCCTTAGACCCGCCCCCCCTTCCCCATTAAGCCTACTACTATCTACTACCTTCCAGTTTAATACTTTGCCCTTTTTTAAACACTCCAACTACGGGGAAAAGATCCTTACTACCTATCTTATCTATTCTCCTCATAAATTTGTATACCTCCATCAAAGTTATAAGTTCAAAGTACATTTAATATCGAAGTATGTATACTATATACAACCTAGAGATTTGTCTCCTTACAGGCAGTCACAAAACCAAGAAACCCAATTGAACCCACTAAAAAAAAAGACCACTAAACACCCAATGTGCAGAAAAAACACAAATTGTGCAAACAATATAAGTAAGCAAATAACATTCACAACTGAAGTTTATGACAGTGAGTCCACAGACTCTAAGTCAGTCCTCACCACAGCCAATCCAGGAGCCCATTAGTTGCAGGCCACAGCCTCAGCTCACCGCAGAGACAAGTAAACTTTGTGGAGTAGCAAGCTGAACTGGCTCATAACTTGTCTTTGGCCCCAACATCCTGACCATTTCAACCTGGCCTTAAATCAGCCACACAGAGGAACGTTCCTCACTCTCGGACCCAGATACTGCCACTTTGATACGTTCTTGGGCTCAAATCCCATTGCCTCGATTTGACCTGTACGTGACATTTCCAGTTTGGCCCAGAACCTAAAGCTTGGGTCTTTCCTCACTCTTGGCCATGATTGGGAGCCTTATTTCCTTGTCCCTGCCTTGCCTCCACTCGCTTCGCCTCGGTTCTGCCACAGCAAATTGCCTCTAAGCCCGTTCCAGCATTGGCCAAACTTTGGCTCAATCTCCACACTCAGGCCCAGGCCCTGCCACTTTGATTCGGCATGTACACGCCACGCCGGGACAATTCTGCAACATTGAGGCTTCAGGTCATACTGCAAAAATGCTAGGTTGTACATGTGGTTCTAAAGCTCAACACCAAAACGGAAGTTACAGTCTATTGATTGCAATGATTGTATCTGAGAAAAAGTGTGATTTATACAGTACTTCATAATTTAGATGGTTTTTGTTTGTTGCCAGCAAGTTGTTGCTTGGATTCACCAGCACTATCTAAACCATCAAGTCACCTCTCAAACTCATCTACTCCAGGGAAAAGAAAATTAGCCTATCCACTCTCTCTTTACTTCAGGCTGCATCCTGCTGAATCTTCTTTGCACTGTCACCAGCACAATCACACCCTATGTATTCAAGTATAATGTATTTGTGTGCTACACAAAGAATTTAAATTAAAATCCATTAGAAAATTGTGCATGTGGGTTGTGTACTATTGAAATATTATTCAATTTTAATGGAATTATTTCAGGAGGCGGGTCCAGTAGAAATGAAATTGCATCCATTGTACTAAACATTCATTCCCTCCATTAGTCTTGCTTTATGGCTGTCCTTGCTTGCCCAGGTTATTCTGTAGGCAGCTAACAAACCCAAGTGTGATGAGCCTAGGGGAACAATACTATCTGTCAATTCCCCTTCAAATCTTGGAAATATAATACCTGTCCTTCATCACCAGTGAATGTAAATCCTGAAGTTTCCTACCTAACAGCTCTCTGAGAGTACCTTCATCAGCAAGACTACAGTGGTTCAAGCTGACTGAGAAAAATCCTCAGCATCACTGACTGAGAAAATCAGGATGAGCAATATGTTGGCTGGCCTTCCCACTTGTTGAGAATATATAATGGCCACACCTATTTCCTGAAAATTTAAAAAAAAAATCGAAAGTAGCAATATCTTGTTTTTGACTGCACAGTTCAGTATGCTTTCTTGAATTAAATACCTGTTGCTCAGTAGAAATTATTTTGGGAGTTTAATATTTATACTACAATCAAACTAGAAAGAGAACAAATTGAAAGTAATACAGTTTATGTTTCATAAGATATAACTGAGTGAAGCAATAGAGTTGTCAGCAAGACATGTTGGGAGATAAAGGTCTTTTCCAAGAAAGGTTGTCTGTAATATTTTAGATCTGCCACGTCATCATCATTTTATTTTAAGATCCGAATGTGGATGCCTGGCAGTAAGTGTGATTCCAGCCCACATGACACAATTTCAATTCTACTATTTAAATGTAAAATGAGAAACTTATATTTTGGAAGAATGGAAAGTTTTGTGGGGAGGTGACAATTGCTGTGGAATGGAACACTCAAAATTTGCACCGTGTTTGTTGATAGCTCACTTAGTGAAATGCATTGGATGTTGAAAAGCAAGAGGGAGATACTCTTTCACAATCATGGCAGCAGGTGATTCACCCATCCAGTTGGTGAACAAATGACTCATAATGATGAATCAGCTCTATTCCTTACTGTGGAAGAGAATACAGAACACTTGGACCTTATGTTTTGCAACTCCAGAACATAAAACTAATTGGAAATAGTACAAGGGCGTCTGGAGTGCAATTTTAACTTTGTTTTTACTTTAAGCGAGGTGCGCACGTACGATGTGTTGGTGTAATGTCTAATGTTATTTATGTATATTTACATATAACCTGCAGTACAGTATGTAAACAAAAAATGCTTAATCAAACAATATATTTACAATATGACTCAAATACTAGCTCAAACTTACATACATATATATAAGTTGAGATGCTTCTCGCACACACACACACACACGCAGAATATACTATATAATACAACTACTAGATAGACATCAATAGCATGGAAAATTTTAAATTGCCTCATCCAGGTCTAAAGATTATTGTGGGATAAATTATTTCCTGACAAAGGGAAGAGATCACCCTGCTTGGCAGGTGAGACTTGCGGCTGTGAAATAATCTCACGTTCCAGGGGCCTCCTCTGTGGTGGTTGTAGGAGATGACTCTTCAGCAGTAAGGGAACATGATTATACACTGTGGGGTTTCCATCACTCATAACATGTCACATGACTGCACCCATCCCATTAGGCATGGCATCACATATAAGCTTCACTGGACAATGTGGATCATGATGTGTGAGTACAGTGTCCAATGTCATGATTTCCTTTACCCTTTTATCTTACATTGCTTTGTCCATTGCCATTTCCTCTTGATCTATAGTAATAAATTCTAGGGGTGGAGCACAGTAGAGAGATGTGGCAGTAATCTACTATAGTCATTGACCAATCACAAAAAGGTCTACATCTGTGACATTTGTGTGATCCTTGTGTATCGATGGTGTGACCTCAGTAAATAATGCTTGGTTTAACGAACTCACACTTGTTGCATTGTGCTCTGAGCCCATAACTTCTAATCTTTTTAACACCACCATTGAGATTTTGGAGATGTTCTTTGACATCCTCACTAGTAAGAATGATGTCATCCACCTATCACTGATTGCCTGGACAGCCTTACAGAAGCTGGTCTATAGTTCTTAGCCAAAATGCAGGTGCAGATGTTACTCCAAAATTAGCCTATATAGTGATAAAGCCATTTGAGAGTGTTTATGGTATAAAACACTTTGGACTCTTCTTGCATCTCCAGTTTCTTCCACCTGTAGGTAGGCCACAACTAAGTACACTTTGCTGAAGTGTTTTCCTCCAGAAGATTTGCAAAATATCCTCCATCCTGAACAGATGGTATTGGTCCACTTTCAGTACTGGGTTGATGGTGACCTTAAAATCACCACAGATCCTGACAGACCCACTTTTCTTGGCTACTGGGACCACTGGCATTGCCCATGTGCTCCATTCAAAATTGGAAAGAATTCCTTCAGCCTCCATGCAAACTAGCTCACTTGCTACTTTATTGCAGATGGTATAAGGAACCGGATGGGCTTTGTAAAACTTGGGTGTGGTATTTTCATTTAACACTATTTTATCCTTGATATGTTTTAGTTTTCTAATGCCATTGTTGAACACTGTTGTGGTATCATCCAGTATCTTTCTTAATTTGCTTTCAGTTGACTCTATTGCAGGGCATATGGCATGCAAATGATGAATCAAGCTCAAATCAAATTGTAGTTGGCTCAGCCAATCACATCCCCACACTGCTGCCCCTCCTGTTTTTATCACATACAAGCCCAATGTGTCCTGTTGGTTGTTGTATTTCACTGTTATGAATGTCATAACCACAGGAGTTATGATCACTTCAGTATAAGTTCTTAGTTGGTTATCTGCAATCTTCAGTTCAGTATCTTTGAAATGCAACTTAATCTCAAAGTTCAAATTTCTAAGTAAATTTTATTAGGAAAGAATATGTCACCATATACAATCCTGAGATTCATTTTCTTCTAGAATAATAACCATAACAGAATCAATGAAAGACCTCTAAACTAGGGTTCAACCAAAGTGCATGAAAAGAAGAAATAGAAATTGAAAATAAATAAGCAATAAATATCAAGAACATGAGATGAAGAGTCCTTGAAAGTGAGTCCATTGGTTGTGGGAACATTTCAATGATGGGGCAACTGAAGCTAAGTGAAGTTATCCCCTTTAGTTTAAGAACCTTTTATGGAATGACTGAAACAGCCGAGCCACTCTCCAATTTCATTTTAATTAATTTGTCCTGCTGAAGGGTTCCAGCTTGAAACATCAACTATATTTATTTCCACAGTCGGCCTGTCTAGTCTGCTAAGTTCCTCCAGCATTTTGTGTGTGTTGCTCGGATTTCCAGCATTTGCAAATTTTCTCTTGTTTGTTAATTAATTTGTCATTCACTTCTGGTGTAAGCCTTAACTCTTTGTCTATTGTTAGTTTTCACATTGTAAATCTCAAGGCTACCAGTTCCGAGTCACTCCCATCATTATCCAATTTATCTCACCAGCATGCAGATTAGTTCTCTTTTTGACATTGCAATTTGACCTTTTATTTTTTTCTTTTCCTTATGCAACCCATTTATTTTCGTTTACCCAATATGCTCTTTGTACAGTAGTTGTCCTGCTTTATTGCACTTCCTGCAAATTTTGCTTTTAAACCTGCAGTGTTCTTGTGTATACGAGCCCCTGCCACAATGCTAACACAATATGTTCGGTCGGGCGGGTATCTGTTTAGATGTTGCAATTTCGTTCACACTCATTTTCACTCCTGACTGCAACTCAATTGTGATTCTATCTGCTGTTTCCATTGATACAGCTATTTTAACTGCTATTTCAAATGTAAGGTGTGCTTCAGTAAAGAGCCGTTTTCTTGAAAGATTCCACAAACTAAATGATCTCTCAGTGCATCATTAGGGCCATCATTGAACTGACAATGCTCTTCAATTCAAAGTTCAAGGTACATTTATTATGAAAGTATGAATACTATTTACAACCTTGAGATTCATCTCCCTATAGACAGCCACAAAACAAAGAAATCCATTAAAACAAGAAGGCCGTCATACACCCAGTGTTCAGAACAAAAAGTAAATAGTGCACGCAATAGATGTAAGCAAATAACATTTAGAACTCAAGCTCAAGAAAATGAGTCAATGGTCACAAAGCCAGTCACAGCTGATGCAGGAGGCCATTAGTTGCAGACCACAGCCTTAATTTAATGCTGAGATGAGTAAACCTTGCAGAGCTGCGAGTTGAACAGTGGCCCATCCTTCTCCTCTGGTCCTGATTCCCTGATCTTTTCAATCTGGTCTGGCACTTTAATCGTTCAGACTAAACTCTGGCTCTCAGGCTGTGCTCCATTATCTTAATTCTACCTCACCTCAGATCTTCCACTTCGAATCAACTCCATGCCTGCTCCAGCAGTGGCCAAACATTGGCTCATTCCTCACTCTCGGGTCTGGACCCTGCGCCTCGATTCAGCTCATACACGCCACACCGCAACTGTCCTGCATCTTCAAGATATCAATTCACACTGCAGTACTACCAGGTTGTACAGGTGGTTCAAGAATTCAACTTTGAAAGAAAAATTACGTGCTACTGATTGCAGTGATCATTTTTGAGAACATGTGTGATTAATAAAGTAATTAGTAGTTTTCTTAGTGGCCAGCAAGACATCCTGATGCTTCACCAGCCCCATCTTAAACCAAATCGCCATAAACACTAAAATGGAGTCCCGATCCTTTTCATTCCACTAATAAATTCTAAAACATCTTGCAATCAACAATGGTTTTGGTTCTAAATGTTCGTGTTACTTTCATGATATCAGCAAAGCTAATCTTGGCTGGTTTGGTTAGAGCAGTCAAACTCCTAAGCAAACTCTATGCGGTTCCACACAATGCACCCAACAAAATTGGCACTTGCTTCTCAATGGCTATTTAATTTGCTTCATAATACAGCTCAATTCACTCAGTATACATATTCCAGTTACCTCTTGTGCAATCGAATGTGTCCATCTTCCCAATATAGTCAGACAGTTCTGCTTTTTTAAAAAAAAATTATGATTATTTTCACCTAGTACTCACTGTTCACGAACCTGAGAATTTACCTATTTTCTGCCTTTTTTTAAAAACTCGACTGTGTTCTCTTTCTCCCTTCTGAAGTGACACATGCTGTGCTGCTTTTTTGAACTCGAATGTCTCACTGCACTTCAACAAGTAGGTAGACATCTCAAGTTTGTTCCAAAAATACCTCATCACCACTGTTATGTTCTGTAACTCCAAAATTTAAACTTATTGGGAAAAAAAACAAGGGAGCCCAGAATATGATTCTAATTTCATTTTTACTTCAAGCAAGGCATGCACTTATGAAGTGGCAGGCCATTTTTCATACTTTTACTTATAACCTGCAATGCATTGTGTAAACAACAAAGAATACTTAATCAAACATATTTACAATAATGCTCAAATATTACTGAAATATGAAATACACAATATTGGCAGGATAAAGGTACCAGAGATTATGCTTCACAGATTTGAGGTGGGGGTAGGATTCTTAACAACTCTGGCTGAATAGAGAGTGATGAGATGGGAGGGTGGGTATCAGAAACCACCACTTACCTGGTGACACAATCATTCACCATCTATGTGCCTTAACACAGCAAGTCATACTGAGTGAATTATAATCACCTCTAAAGGGAGCAACATTATTAAGTGCTAATGAAGGTAATTTCCTTTCTCTCCATCATAGCTGTACTGACTGTGGAAGCCAACTTGTCCAGTGAGTTGAGTTAGATTTCAGAACCCTCTGTGTTCAGCTGCTTCCTACAAGCTGATATGTGGATTCCTCCCCCACTGCATCCTCCCTCACTGGACTCTCACTTCCTTACTCCTGGGTAGCCTCCCCTCTGCTCCCTTATCATTTATTTGCTGACCCTCCACCTCTCCTCTCTGCATCAGTTTTCCTTCCTCTATTCTCCATACTCCTCCTTTTGCCCCCTCACCTACCTGCACAGTACCTCCATCCCTTCTTCTTACTGCACTAACTGCCACATCCTCCCTCCCGATCCTCTCCTGTCCCCACTCCAGCCCTTCATTTTCTTCTCTTCCCCTTACACTGATGTCCCTGACTTACTGGACCTGCCTCTCCCACCCTTCCCCTTTCTGCCACTCCTTCCCATTACCTTCCTCTCTGTTGCTGCCTCTACACATACTGCCTGTGGCTCTGTCATTAAGTATCTTCAACATGTTTTTGTTGTGCTCTCAGCCATTTTCCGAGGAGTCAAGTTTCATCACTCTTAGTCTAATCTCAACTGCTGAAACTCCTCTGAATAAAACTTTGCTCGGTGATAGGAAAGCAGCTGTGGTGTAAAGCATTGAACTACTTGCTGATTCCAAATGACACATATGAACTTGTGTGCAACACACACAAAATGCTGGAGGAACTTAGCAGGCCAGGCAGCAACTGTGGAAAAAGCACAGTCAATGTTTTGAAACTCTTCGGCCTGAAACGTCAATTGTACTTTTTTCCACAGATCCTGTCTGGCCTGCTGAGTTCTTTCAGCATTTTGTGTGTGCTGCTTGGATTTCCAGCATCTACAGATTTTCTCTTGTTTATGAACTTGTGTTGTCATTTTTTGTATCAGCCACGAGTTTAAAAATCTGTGGAAGTACCATTAACACTAAAAACATGCTAGGAAGCATTAACAATTGTATTAAAATGGTTAGCTTGTTTAAATGCAAATAACTGAACACAACTTTGTTAAATGGGAAAATCGGGGGTTTTGACCCAGAATCCAAACACACTGTAGTATAGTTTTTCATGAACTGAAACTCCCCACATATTTCAGTCCATAGAGTATCCCACACTGAAATCTCCACATGAGGCAATATTATTGGCTCAGTGTCACTGGAATACATGATCTGCACTGTTACTCAGTCACTAAAAGATGTATGTCATTTTCAATTAATGTCTATGGAGTATTTCTCCTTTACTATTTTGGTCTAAGTTTTTTAGTGAGATGTTATATATAGAGTATGCTAATTTTGTAAAAGGCAGCTACTTCTTTGTTTGCAAATCTCTGGCACACGTATGATTTGAAGGTTGCTTAGCTTACCAAAGTGTACATTAAGTGTGACTGCATAAATGACATGTCTGGTATCAACAATACTCTTCCATTTTTGCTACTATCACAGTCTCATACACGGATTAATAGGATGAAACCTAGATTATTTCCCAAGCATCTTAAGATAATCATTGTTGGCTGCCGACACTGAAGAAAGCAATTATTATCAAAAAACACACAAATTCCATTTTTAATAAAGATAAGGATTTAGATAGCATGCCAAATAAAAATAGTCTTACAAACAACTGAACTTCATCTTTATACATATTTGGAGAGAGAGGATAATATTAAACTGTATGTGGAAAACAATATTGAAAGAATAGAGAAAATTATGAAAAAGCCTGTTGGCTATGTTTTCCTCTACAACCTCCTATTATATCACACAATCAACTTCTCCATACGTAGCTTGATGCATATGTTCCAGCTTTTAAATCTAGATAATAAAGGTTTTTAAAATAAAAATAATTTTATGGTGCAATAGGACTGTAGTTGTGGAACAAGTGACCAAAGAAGGTTGGTAGTTTGTGGTTGTATTTCTTGGAATTTAAAATAATAGGCAGTGGCCTTGTTCAAGCACATGATCCTAAGCAGATTTGAACAATATTTGGATTGTAGCATTGTTGCTTGAGAGATTTTTTATATATTATCTTTCAAGGGATGTGGACCTTGCAAGCTGAGCCAGTATTTATTTGCCCATCCTCAGTTGCCTGGATAAGGTGATGGTGAGCTGCCTTCTTGAACCACTGCAGTCAAGGAGGTGTGTGCGTACCCACAGTTGCACTAGACAGAGTTCCAGGATTTTAATCCAGAACAAACATAGTGTCATGATGACAAACTTTCCCTGAATGTTAGCTAAACAACAGAACTGGTCATTGATATCAGGGAAGGGGAAAGAAAGATGCACATGTTCCTGTTTACCTCCATGGCGCTGAGGTTGAAAGGGTTATGAGCTTCAAGTTCCTAGGAATGAACACAACAGATAGCCTGTCCTGTTCTGACTATGCAGGTGGAATGCCCAAGAAAGCTTACCAATACCTCTACTTTCTCAGGAGGCTAAAGAAATCTGGCATCTTCCCATTGAGCCTTATTGTTGTCGAAGCTGCACTTATTTATTCAAGTGTAGACTACTCTGTAATACTCCTGACTTGAGCTATTTAGAGAGTGGGCAATCTTTTGGGAGTTGAGAGCTGAGTTATTAAGCTGAGTTACTAACAATGAAACAAAGACCTAAGGTACATGAAACCCTTGTGGATTGAGTGGAATTGGATGATACATTGACTAAAAATTGCGCATAGACGAAGCCTGTTGGAAGTATGGGGAGCTGGGAGATTATGATGACACTCAGTATACAGTAACAATTTGATCCCAGCTCCACCATTTTGGAGCTCAATAGCCCAGCTAAGTTCTTTGGTTAAGCATAGTTGATTAAACACTTTTATCAGCAGAATGAACAACATCACTGTATTCTATTTAATGTAAATGTCTATCATATACATTTTTCCCCTGTTAGTTGTTGCTGCAATTCTCTAAATTCATTGCTCCCAACTGAGAACGTCTGTGAGGATGTGCAGAGCGCACACAGAGTAGAACATGTAGATGGAAGGGGAATAGAGAAGATGATTTCTCAGCAGGAAACCAGGGCGTTTACAGAACAATTCTAGCTCCTCAGTAAGGAACAGTGAACTACCGGCAGTTCAGCCATTACTTTTCTCAGTAAGCATAGCAGCGGATCCTCAGAGCAGAGCAAGAACTGCATTGCCTGTGGTTAAGTTGATCATGGTAACAAAACTTGAATGATCTAGCTCTGTTCAGGCTTCACTATATCATAGTCTACCATGCACTCTTGCTCGTGGAATCCTCTCTATTGATGTGGCATAGAGAGTACGTCAAACAACAGAGGTGGCTTGGAGGGAGGAGGGCGCTTTTTCTCCACAATTCAGTCACTGTCACAGATATATCAACAGAACTGGATTAGTGAAGACCAGATTAGCTGCTGCAGATTTAAAATGAAAATGCCAGAAACATTCAACAGATCTGATGACATCCATGGAAAGCGAAACAGAGCTGAAGTTTCAGGTTGGAAAACTTTTGTCAGAACAAAATTAATCAGAATCAGGTTTATTACCACTGACATATGTCATGAAACTTGTAGTTTTGTGACAGCACTACAGAGCAAGATATAAAATGTTACCATAAGTTTAAAAAAATAAGTAGTGCAAAAAGCAATTAATTAGGTAGGTTCATCAGTTCATGAACCGTTCAGATACCTGATTGCAGAGGGGAAAATGATGTTAAAACATTGAGTGTGGGTCTTCATGTTCCTATACCTCCTCCCCAATTTTAGAAGTGCAAGGAGGGAACGTACTGGATGTTGAGAGTCTTTAATGATGAATGCCACCTTCTTGAGAGGCTACCTTTTCAAAATGTCCTCAAAGGAGGGAACTGTTGTGCCTATCTGAGTCTACAGCCCTCTGCAGCCTCTTGCAATCCTGTGCATTGCAGGCCTTCAGATTTACCAGTCAAAATGCTCTCTACTGTACACCAGTAGAAATTTGTTAGTCTTTAGTGAGATGTTAGAAAGGGAATACCTCTGATAGGGTGAAGTGAAGGTTGCCAGGGAGATAACCTGTTGATGGAATGACGTACCTGACATATTAATGGGGGCAATTGGAAGAGAAGAACATAAAAAAAAAGTTTAACAGCTGTGAGATGAGGGCATTTAGAGTGGGAAAACATAAAAAAGGGAATGGAAAATTTTCATGTTGAATTAATTGGCATGTACACAAGTACACAGATGAATGAAAAACTTGCAGCAGCATCATAGGCACAAGGCATCGGATACACAACCTTCAGAAGAAAAACATAAATTATACAAAAATATGCAAGAAATAACATCATTAGAACAAATAGTTCAAAGATGGGAAGAGCAAAGGTGTAGGGAATGCCAACCAGGCCAATTCATGCCAGTACAAGGATATCACCTGGGACACGCTGTCTTCTTATTGCTACCAATATAAGAAGGAGGTATACGAGCCTGAAGATGCCCACACAACGTTTCAGGAACAATTTCTTCCACACTGTCATCAGATTTCTGAATGGACAATGAACCCATATACTCTACCTCAATATTTTTTGCTCTCCTTTTGCAATACTTTCACTTCTCACTTAATTAGTAGTTTTTTTATCCATTATGTATTGCAATGTACTGCAGCTGCAAAACAACACATTTCCCATGACATATACCAGTGCTGTCAATTCCGATGCTGATTCTGAGTACAGCTGGAGATATTGAACCAGTATTACAGAAGAATGATCACCAGGAGATCTGGAAACGTTGGCTTTGCCTGGATAGTTTCATTTGTGGATCCTGTACAGGAAGTGTAAATAGACTGTTCGGGTCTTGAAGATTGCAACACTGGAAGCTATGAAGGTAAGATCTCCCGAGGAAGTGAATTTGAAACTGTATGGAACATGGTTTGATGATGTTCATTAATGGTGCCAGAGTTGAGATGAAGGTATACAAAGGTGTACATAAACTTACATCTAGACAGTTCACTAGTCTACATTATTGCCATACTTATCAGCAGGTTTAATGATGATAGGATGAATTGATTTCTATAAGTACTTACTGAATGTTTCTAAAATTTTCTGTTTTTACTTCAGACTTACAGCATTTATAGTTGTTGATTTTCAGTCACATGTCCAGTTTGACAGCCAGCACCTTCAGAACTTAACCATCTCATTCAATTATGATGCTACCAACCACTCTTCATGATGGACTTGAAAGCTGCCTGCTCCAGGACATGCCGTGCTCCTGCTCCAGGACATGTTGTGCTCCTGCTCCACTCACTGCTTCTTCCTTTGTTACTCAGCATTGAGGAGAACTCATTCATCAGTTGAAGTGGGAGGTAGGTGAGGTCGAGAGGTTTCACTGTGTTTGTAAAGACATTATGACACTTTAAGGGTCTGGTGAAAAAAGACTGTCCTTTCAGATATCACATTTCTAAGTTAATTCATTTCTGCTGCCATTTCTGCTGCGTTTGCTCTGCTGGTGATTCAGGACAAGCCAAGGATTGGTGATGGAATAATCTGGGACCATGCCAAAGCATTATGATTGCCTAATGTTGGGGTAGTTTGAGAGATTGTTTTGAATAACTCTCACCATCTTACTTTTGGTTCCCATGTAGATCACATGGTCTTTGAAGGCTTAACTGAGCTGGGATTGCCTTTGTTGTGTATGGCTTAACTAATCAGATCAATGCCAGGTGGTCTGTCCCGTTCTATTTACTCATTATTCTTTGCTATAGAAGAGCGTGGTATGTGAGAGTAATCATCCTAATCTTTCTTTCACCTCCCAGTTTGTCACTCCTTCACTCAAGGAGTATTATTCTCTATAATTAAATGTGATTATTCACTTCCCTCTCCCACCACAGGTTGTCTTTGCTAATCGTACTGCAATCAACTTCTATCATTCTTCCCTTTTCAACTTTGTAAGGTTATTGATTTCATATTTTACCTCTGCTCTATACTCTTCTCTGATTTTAAGCTATTGATACACAATTATTATTTATATACCTACACTCACTGGCCACTTTATGTGATACACCTGTACATCTGCTGCTTTAATCAGCCAATTATGTGGCAGTAATGTAATGCATAAAAGCATGCAGACATGGTCAAGAGGTTCAGTTGTTATTCAGACCAAACATCAGAATGGGGACAAAATGTTATCTAAGTGACTTTAATCATGGAATGATTGTTGGTGCCAGACGGGGTAGTTTGAGTATCAAAGAAACTGCTGATCTCCTGGAATTTCATGCACAACTGTCCATAGAGTTTACAAAGAATGGTGTGAAAAACAACAAAAAATAAATCCAGTGATTGGCTGTTCTGTGGGTGAAAATAGCTTGTTAATGAGAGAGGCCGGAGGAGAATGGCCAAACGGATTCAAGCTGATAGAAAGGTGACATTAACTCAAAAAAAGAAAAAAAAATAGTGGTGTACTGATGAGCATCTCTGAATGCATAACATGTCGAACCCTGAAGTGGATGGGCCACAGCAGAAGACTACAGGCATACAAACAGTGGCCATTTTATTAAGTATAGGACACACCTAATAAAGTAGCCACTGAGTGTATATTCTATAATACCAAAGCTCCAAATCCTGAGCCTCTGTGCCTCCCTCTGCAAATGGATCCTTGACTTCATCGGGTGACCACAGTCTGTGTGGGTCGGAAATAGCATTTTCTCCTTGCTGACAATCAACACTGGAACACTTCAAGAATACGTGCTTTGCCCACTGCTTTACTCTCTCTACACCCATGACTGTGCAGCTAGGCACAGCTCAAAAGCCATCTATAACATTTTGGATGGTGACAAAGAGGCATACAGGGGTGAAATAGGTCAGCTGGTTGCACTCAACATCAGTAGACCAAGAAAATGATTGTGGGCTTGAGGAAAGGGAAGTCAAGGGAGTATATACCAGTCCTTATCGAGGGAACAGCACGCAAGGGTGAGCAGTTTCAATTTCATGGCTGTCAACAATTCTGTAGATCTATCCTGGGTTCAACATATCGATGCAGTTACAAAGGAGGCATGACGGTGGCTGTATTTCATTAGGAGTTTGAGGAGATCAGGTATGTCACCAAATACACGCGCATATTTCTACAGATGTAACATGGAAAGGATTCTAATGCTGAATCACTGTCTGGTATGGAGGGCCAATTGCACAGGACCAGAAAAAAGCTGCAGAAAGTAGTAAACTCAGCCAGCTCTAACATGGGCACAAGCCTCCCCAGTATCAAGGGGGCATACATCATTTTTTTGCTGTTAATACATAGCCAGTGTGGTTAGAATGGATCCAGAGTCAGTTGTTTGTTCCTTGTGTGAGATGTGGGAGATTAGGGAGACCACCACTGAAAACTCTATCTGCAGAAAGTGCACAAAGCTGCAGCTTGCAGCTCCTTAGAGACGATGTTAAAGAGCTCTGGCTGGATGACCTTCAGCTCATATGGGAAAACAAGGAAGTGATAGATAGGGGCTTCAGGTTGTCACCCTTTAAGTTGCAGGAGACAGGTACCTGAGTGACTGTTGGGAGAAGGAAATGGAATAGGCAGCCAGTGCAGAGTACCCCTATATCCATTCCGTGCAATAATAAGTATAATGCTTTAGATACGGTTGTGGGAGATGACATACCTGTGGAAGCTGCAGAGACAATAGACAATAGGTGCAGGAGTAGGCCATTCGGTCCTTTGAGCCAGCACCGCCATTCACTGTGATCATGGCTGATCATCCACAATCGGTATCCAGTTCCTGCCTTATCCCTATAACCTTTGATTCTGCTATCTTTAAGAGCTCTATCCATCTCTTTCTTGAAAGCATCCAGAGTCTTGGCCTCCACAGCATTCCATATATCCACCACTCTCTGGGTGATCTCTGACACCGAGTCCGTCTCTGTGAGTCAGAAAGGGAGTGGGGAGGAGTGCAATGATGATAGGGCAGTAGAGGAGCAGACAGCAGATTCTGTAGGTGCTATGTTGCCTTCCAGGTGTCAGATCAGGCAGGTCTTGGACTGGGCCAACAGCATTCTAAAGGGGGAGAGTGAACAGCTGGAAGTTGTGGTGGATATTGGTACCAGCAGCATTGGTAGGAAAAGGGAGAAAGTCTTGAAAAGAGAATAAAGGGAGTTAGGTAGTAAACTGAAAAGCAGGATCTCCAAAGTAGTAATCTTTCAATTTCTGCCTGTGCCGTGCACTAGTGAGGGTAAGAATATGACGGTTTGGAAGTTGAATGCATGGATGAAGAATTGGTGCAGTTGGCAGGGCTTCAAGTTTCTGGATCAGTCGGAAAAGTATCACCTGCACAAAAAGGATGAGCCACACTTGAACGCAAAAGGGAACCAATATCCTTGTGGGCTGGTGGGGAAGTTTTACACATTTGTCAGGGGAATGAGAACTAGAGCAATAGGGCTGAGGATGGGGCAGTTGATATACAGTTAGATGCAGTGTGTAGTGAGACAACGAGGAAGGACAGGTAGATGATAGGACAAAATTGCAGTCAGTGGGATAAGTTAAAGTGTATCGGGGGGGGGGGGTGGATGAAGAAGTATTCCAAAGGGAGAATGAGGCAAATGTGGCTGACATGGGAAGTCAAAGCTGGCATAAAAGAAAAAGAGAGGGCATATAATATAGCAAAAAATTAGTGGGAACGCAGAGGATTGAGAAGCTTTTAAAAACCAACAGAAGGCAATTAAAAAGCCATAAAGAGAGAAAAGATGAAATACGTAGGTAAGCTAGCCAATAATATGAAAGAGGATACCAAACGTTTTTCAGATATATAAACAGTTAAAGACAGGCAAGAGTGGGTATTGGACCACTGGAAAATGTCACTGGAGAGGTGGCAATGGGGGACAAAGAAATGGCGGAAGAACTTAATAAGTAGCTTGCATCAGTCTTCACTATGGAAGATGCTCGCAGAATGCCAGAAATGTGATAGTGTCAGGGGGCAGAAGTGAGTATTATTGCTATTACTAAGGAGAAGGTAATTGGGAAGCTGAAAAGTCAGAAGATAGGTAAGTCAACTGGACCAGATAGACTACACCCTAGGTTTCTGAAAGAGGTAGCTGAAGAGATTGTGGAGGCATTAGTAATGATCTTTCAAGAATCACTAGATTTTGGAATGGTTCTGGAGGAGCGGAAAATTGCAAATATCACTTCACTCTTCAAGAAATGAAGGAGGTGGAAATTATAATCCAGATAGCCTGAATTCAGCGGTTGTGAAGATATTGTAGTTTATTATTAAGGATGAGGTTTTGAGGTACTTGGATGCACATGACAAAATAGGTCAAATTCAGCATGGTTTCCTTAAAGAGAAATCTTGCTTGACAAATCTGCTGGAATTCTTTTGAGGAAATAACAGACAGAATAGATAAAGGAGAGTCAGTGGATGTTTTATTTGGTTTGCAGAAGGCCTTTGATGAAGAGCTGCACATAAGGCTGCTTAACAAGATAAGGCCTATAGTACTGCAGAAAAGATACTAGTCTGGATAGAAGGTTGGCTGACTGGCAAGAGTGTGAATAAAGTGGGATTTTTTGGTTGGCTACTGGTGACTAGCTGTGTTCCGTAGGTGTCGGAATGGGACCGCTTCTTTTCACATTATATGTCAATGATTTGGATAAAGAAATTGATGGCTTTGTGGACAAATTTGCAGATGATACTGTCACGTACCCCATGACAAGTTAAAGATCCAGCAGAAATGGAAAACACTTTGGAGTCCAGTATTGCTATTAACTAATGGTATTTATTAGTAACTACGCAACACAGTAATATAAATGCAGATAAAATCAAACAGGTTAGCAATGATTTTATATATATATATATATATATATATTTACATACATACATATATATATGTAAGTGTGGAAATATATGAAAACCAAGCTTCTTCAAATCTAGGGATAAATAGATAGTCTTACGATGATGAGTAAAGTTCATTTCAGTTTGTAGTATAGAGTTGAGTAGTGATGGAGGAGAGAGAGGGAGAGATTTGAGTCTTTAGGTGAGCTGATGCCGTCGATCTTCCCCTTGTCCTCTGAAATCCTTTAGAAGTCACCGACTGTGATCACAACAAAGGGGACTGTTTTTCTGTGGTGGAATTATCAACCCAGGCGAGGGTTGCACACACGAATAACTCCCCACCGGTCACACCATTCTCACACTGTGAGAGCCACTGATCGATCCGCCTGATCGATCCTCCAAAACCCACTTTTTCTGTGGGCACAACCAAGCTCATTCAGTGTCCAAAACCATGTGTCTGTAGGTCTAACAGCTGACCTTCTATTTATCTCACTGTGCTGAATACCAACTGTCCCTCCCTTCTCTCTCTGTAAGAACTTGCAAGCTGCCAGTGTCCTTGCAGAAGTGTAAACATGTTGCAGGAAAACCATAACATCGATTGTCTGTCAAATAACTCCACCTCTCTCTCTTTCCATGGCAACCCAAAAGCAGACAGCAGCAGTCAGTGTCCTTATAAAAGTGTAAACACGAGCTGAAAGGCAGACTCTGCCCCCTTCTCTCTCAGCAGAAATCCAAAAGTTAGTCTCATTTCTTTCTTGTGCCTTAAAGTGACAGTCCACAGAAAACATGACCCCCCCCCCCCCAGTGATACATAACAATACGAAGATAAGTGGAGGGGTAGGTAGTGTTGAGATGCTTGCAGAGGGACGTAGACAGATTGAGAGAATGGTAAAGAAGTGGCAGGTAGAATGTATAGTAGGGAAGTTCATGCACTTCAGTGGAAGGAATAAAGGGTGGACTATTTTCTAAATGGGGAGAAAATTCAAAAATCAGAGGTGCAAAGGTATTTGGGAGTCTTCATGGTGGATTCTCTAAAGGTTAACTTGTAGGTTGAACCATTGTTAAGGAAGACAAATGCAATGTCAGCATTCATTTTGACAGGCTAGAAAATAGAAGCAAGAATGTAATACTGAGGTTTTATAAGGTATTGGTCAGACAGTACTTGGAATACTGTGTGCTGTTTTGGGCCCCTGATCAAAAAGATAGGCTGGTTTTGGAGAAAGACCAGAAATGGTTCATGACAATGATCCCAAGAATGAAAGGGTTAACATATGAAGAGCATTTGATAGCTCTGAGCCTGTACATGATGGAATTTAGAAGTATGAGGGGGAATTTCATTAAAACCTATTGAATACTGAAAAGCAAACAACAGGAATCCTGCAGATGCTGGAAATTCAAGCAACACACATCAAAGTTGCTGGTGAACGCAGCAGGCCAGGCAGCATCTGTAGGAAGAGGTGCAGTCGACGTTTCAGGACTGACGAAGGGTCTCGGTCTGAAGCGTCGACTGCACCTCTTCCTACAGATGCTGCCTGGCCTGCTGCGTTCACCAGCAACTTTGATGTGTGTTGCTTGAATACTGAAAAGCCTAGATAGAGTGTATATGGAGAGGATGCTTCCTATAGTTGGAGAGTCCAGGCCCAAAGGGCACAGCTTCATGGAGGAGCATCCATTTAGAACAGAGATGAGGAAAAACTTTTTTAGCTAGAGACTGGTGAATCTGTGGAACTGATTGCCAAAGCCAACTGTGCGGGCCAAGTCATTGGGTATATTTAAGGCAGAAGTTAATAGGTTCTTGATTAACCAGGGCATCAAAGGTTACGGTTTGAAGCAGGAGAATGGTGTTGAGTGGGACAATGAATCAGCCATGATGGAATGGCGAAGCAGATTCAATGGGCTGAAATGCCTAATTCTGTACTTACATACATATTATGGTTTTATGATCTTATGGAGGATCCCCATCACCCAAGGCATGCCGTCTTCTCTCTGCTACCAGCAGGACTTTGGGACAGTAGCCTGAAGACAGACACTCAATGTTTTAGGAATAGCTTCTTCTCTGCCATTAGATTTCTTAATGGACAACAAATCAAACCATGAACACTGTTTTTTCTTATTTTTCTCTCTTTTGCACTACTTATTTAGTATAATTTAAAAAATTATTTCTTATTGTAATTAATGTTTTATTATTATGCATTGCAATTTATTGTTGCTGCAGAACAACAAATTTCATGACTTATGCCAATGATATTAAACCTGATTCTGATATTTTACTTATACTCTACCTGTCACCAAGGACATACTGTATATACAGAAATTTGCCAGAAAAAGGTCACCAATATCATGAAGAATCACACCCACCCTAGTAATGGACTGTATGCCCCACTCCCATCAGGGATGGGGCTCTGCAACATCAACGCCTGGACCACTAGAATCAAAAATGCCATCAGCCTGATCAACACCTCCACGTAGTAATACACCACACCACCACTGCGTACACATCACCCAGTATCACTTTAGATACATACTGTACAATCAGTCTATATGCATAACAGTTACTTGTACATTGTGTTTTATAGAACTGCTTTTATATTTATTGTGCTTATTTTGTTTCTTTATTTTGTTTTTATGCTTATTGTGTTTTTTTGTGATGCATCAGAGTAACAATCATTTTGTTTTCTTTTACACCTGTGTAGTGAAGAATGACAATAAACAATCTTGAATCCTGAATTTTGAGTTTTGTCTTATTATATATATTTTCTGTGTACCCAGTTACTTCATGGAAGTCTCTTTCTGACCGTGATACTGCATTGGAGTTATAGAGTAATGCGGCACCAAATCAGGCCCATTGACTGACACACCTATGACAGCCATCAACCACCCATCAACTTTAATTTTATATTAATCAATTTTTATTCTGCCCACATTCTCATCAATACACCCAAATAACTCTCTATACTCAACTGTATGCTATGGAAAATATACACCAGGCAATTAATCTGTCAACCCACATGTCTTTATCATGTAGATAAAAAATTAGAAGGTGAAAGATACCTATGCATTCACAAGAAGAACATGAAAACTCCACAGAGACAACGCCCAAAGTCAGAATGGAAACTGCATCTCAGGCTTTGTAAGTCAGGGGCTTTACTAGCTGTGCCATTGAGAAAGGAAGATTTTGTAGAGAAAATAAAGATGAAAAGCATGAAATTATGAAATATATTGTAACATGAAGCAAAAAATATTCCACAGCAGCTATGCACGAGAAAGAAACAAGCTTGATTATCTTGAAAAGCAGATCCAACCAATAACATTGGAAAAAGTGCATATAAATCAAATTGGCAGCAAGGAAATTTTGAAATAAATGTATTGAAGTATAACTTTGCAATCTGTTGAGCATTATAATTTGGTGTGCATTCTGTGAGTATTTTATGAGATGTTCTGTCTTTTAATACTTGAGAATTGCTGCGGCAATTATCATCGACAATGCTCATAAATGTAATGTCGCTATAAATGCAGCATTACTGTTTTTACATTACCTCTATTGCTACTATACTCAGGAATATAATAAGATTACTTGAAAAGTTGTTCAAGACAAAAATCAAAACTTCACTGAATTAGAATGCAAATTGTTCAATAGAAAATAAATCAAATTATTTATGAAGTTTTGCTGCTCAGGTAGATGCATTCTGATTTTTTTTATTTTGATTTTGTTTTCTGATACTTGACTTTATGAACATAGATGTTCCTCTCAAATTAATGAATATGATACTGTATATCTGAATAACAATTCTATTTTATCAATCTGTTAACTTCCTGTATTTTGCTGATCATGATTACTCTCCTAGTAGCATTGTACACCATTCTTTTTCACAATAAATGTAAGAGTATAATTGCACTTAATTCCAGAAAGGATGAAATCAACTCCATTTACTATGACGATCATCATGTAAACCAGTTAAATTAAGTTTGTAAAATATCAACAATGGATCAGATCTTGATTTTATGCTGCGATGTAAAATCGGTGATTGCGTAAACAAGATGATTTATCTCTCCTCCCATTTTTATTTCGAAATACATCAAGATTGCTTCCAACGAAAGACCAAAATTTGTTATATATTTAATGAGTAACATGCTGTCTGTTTCAGGTGCCTCCAATAAACACTCTTAACATTAATTACTGTAAAGGAAATGATTTTTTTCTTAATTAGCATCTCCCAATCACTTTCTTATTCTCATGCATTTCCTTTCAGAGCTCTTACAGGTTATTTAATAATCTATTATTTACTGAAGCAGAAAAGATCCTGTTAAAAAAAACACATGGTGAATAAAATTAACAATGAAAAATGTGTTGCGAAATAAGGGGAAAAGATGTTTTGTTCAAAAAGGCTTTGTTGGCATTGTATTCTATGGAAGAACACTGCTCCAATTACTGCCAACAATAGAAGAAAAGATACAGATAGTTTCATTAACTGCCACGGCACTAACAGTCTTCCAGTGAATTTGCTTATCTACTCCTTTTTTTTCTTTCAAAGAGCCATGATTGTAGAAGGTGGAATAAATAAAGCACCGAATAGCTTCAATGTGTCACAAATTACTGCAAATACACTTTGACTCAATGCACTTTTCATTTCTCTCCTCATTAACTGTGTCTTTCTGAAAATGAGAGACTGGGCCTAAACATAATCAAGTTCACAGATAACAATTGGCTTGACTGCTGGGGCAGCCATCACCTTCCAGCTCCCAGGGAATAAATTTAGAAATAAAATGAGTTAAAATAAAATTCACTCTGCTTTCTTTTACTCTGCTCAGATAATTTGAAGGCCATCAGGCCCCCAGAAGCAATCCTCATCTCTGAAGAGGAAACCAGCCAGTGCCAATACCAATAAGGCATGTCTGTACCATTACCAATAGTAGGCATAATTACATAGAGGAAAGGCCATCAGAGTGTCTTGGGTTTTGGTATTTTTTTCCTGAGGTCTTCATCAATAATGTGGAGAATAAGAGCAAAGAAAGAAAAATAATATCCTCCAGATTGTTGTGAGTGACCTACAATCTACAGAAAGCACATTATAATTTGAACGGTGCAGGTGGATTCAATAAAAAAAATGCTGTGTCCCTGTTTTTAAACTGGGAAGAATTAATTTTGTGATGCTGTCTGCTTTTTTAAATTAAATTTACTCTTTTATTTCATTTATTGTATTATCACTGTACTGGAGTCAAACTACTAAGAATGTTACACTGCTTGTGCTGGACCATGAATAGGAGTCTATCAAAATCACTCCCTTTTCAATTTTTGTTTGGCCACATTTTAAAGGTTCTTAATCCCTTTTGCATTTTTTTTGACCTTTTGTCCAAGGAATATGGCAACTATTAATTCTTTAAGTATTGGTAAACTGTATTACAGGTTTTGTTACACTGTTGCTAAATGAATCTCAGAACAGCTTTTAGTATATTTGTATATTTGTCATGGTGGTGCTTAATACTTACTGTCTTGCTTCGCTCAGGTTGACTACATAGAACGTAGAACATTGCAGCATAGTACAGGCCCTTCAGCCCATGATACTGTGCTGACATTTCAACCTGTTCTGAGATCAATCTAATCCTTCCCTCCACATAGCTCTTCATTTTTCTATCATTCATGTGCCTATCTAGGAGGTTCTTAAATGTCTCTCATGTAGTTGAGACTGTTTGAGATTTTTTTTATTATAATTAATAAAAAGTGTTTTTATTGCTACAGAATGAAACTTCTAAACCATTTATAGCCTTATTTCAAGATCTTTCCATGGACATGTATGTTTTTAGACTTAGCTGAAGCTCAATTTAACAAAGACTGATATAGATTAAAAACATATCTTGTTTTCTTTATTACACCATGTTTTGATATCTGATTTCGTTAGTTGAAGATATCATGTGTTCAAATAGATTACTTAATAAAGAAATAGACATTGCCATCCTTTATGTTAATAACTGTAAATCAGCCTCTCAATCCATCAAGCAATAAATAAATAAATACCACAACAACAATCTATTTATTTATTTATTGAGAAGGCCTCTTCAGCCCTTCTGCCATGCCACCTAGCAACCCCCAGTTTAACCCTAGTCTAATCTCAGAACAATTTACAATGACCAATTAACCTATCAACTGGTCGGTCTGCAGACTGTGTGAGGAGACTGGAGCCATGGAGGAAACCCATGTGATTATGAGGAGAATGTACAGACTTCTTACAGACAGTGGCAGGAATTGAACCCTGGTTGCTGGTACTGTAAAGCGTCATGCAAACCACTACACTACCGCTCTGCCCCACTTAAAACAAACACATTTCTCAAAAGAGAGTGTAAGATAGTTACATGTTCATTATGTGCATGAAATAAATCTTCATCTCTTTCGATATTATGGTCACTAGGCTTAATTGAAATTGTAAGCAAATTTCCTTATTTGTAGACTTAGCATGGTTAAGATATGTGGCCTTCCATCTGAAGAGCCATGTTAGCTGGGTTAATCTAGCATGGAAATGGAGGCAGGAAGAATGGCAACATTGTGGGTTAGGAAGTCAATGATTATTTTCCCAGGCCAAACAAGCTTGCTCAGTAACTACCTCCCGGCCCCCACCAACCTTTACTCCACAGTCTCTCAGAGAATCACTTCCTTTTACCCTTGCAGATGCAGTAAAGGAAAGGAAGATGCTTAAATATTCTATGTGTAGCAAATCAGATGATTGAGCTATTCGGTACTATACCTTTTCACAATACAAGTACTATTTTTGCCACCAATGCAGTGTATCGACGTGAAACATGTTAACCTCTGACATGATGGCATGTATATTGATTTCTCTAACTTCTGGAAGTTTCTTCCCCCCGCCACTCCCCCTTCTCTATTTTTCCATCTGTTATGCCTTCTTCCCACCTGCCTCTCACCTACTTCTGGTGCCTTTCCTTCTTCCCTTTCTCCCATGGTCCAATCTCCTTTCCTATCCAATTCTTTTTTCTTCAGCCCTTTATCTTTTCCACCTATCACCTTCCAGCTTCTTTCTTCATTCCCTCCCTTCTACATACCAGTCTTCTCCCCCTCCAACCTGGCTCCACCTTCCAGCTTGTTGTCCTTCCCTTCCCCCCACGCCCACCTGCCTATCCTGGCTTTCTTTTCAGTCCTGATGAAGGGTCTCCGCCTGGAAGGTCGACTATTCCTTTCCACTGAGCCTGGCCTGCTGAGTTTCTCCAGCAGTTTGCTTTTCTGTTCCAGATTTCAGCACCTATGGTCTCTTGTCTCTTATGCTATTCACGGCAGCTTCCTTCAATAACGTCAGGATGGGATTCGGTAGTGAGTGTTCAGATTGTTTATTGCTACGTAAAAGCAACTTGTACAGGAAACGTAGAAGCTGAGAATTCTGTGCTTCATTGAAGGGCTTTGAAATGACTGAAGCTTATTAGTACTGTGTGCATGCTGCAAAAAAAAAGAAGCAACAAGTGTGACTGAGAGGGGGGAGTAGCTGTGAGTATAATAGCTGGTGTTGATTATGTGAAAGAATAAGCAGTTATAGTGAAGGATCCTGCTTTGATGAGTGGGAACCTCAGGAAGGATTATTAGTGTATAGAATGGTGCAGAGCTGACAGGCACTGGTAGTTCTATGAACGTGAGCTATACCCTGGTATTCCTGGTGAGAACACTGATTTTTTTTTCATGCACAGTAGCCTAATCCAGACAATGCATCTTGAACCATTGATTTGCTCTACAAATCTTTTACTTTTGCTGCTGACTATTTTCCTTGAGCATCCGTAACTTTGAGAGGAACTAAAACACCATTTCATCAGCTCTCCTATAGTTGCATCAGTCAGTCTGGGGCTTCTGGCCTTCGCCTGCAGATTCAGGAAGAACTTTCGATGGTCAGAGAATGGCAGATAGAGTTTAACCCAGCTAAATGTGAAGTGTTGCACTTTGGGAGATGAAAAATAGAAAGACAGTACACTGTTTACAGCATGATCCTTAACAGTGCTGATATGCAGACGGATATTGGGCTCCAAGTTCATAGTTCTCTGAAAGTAGTTACACTGGTGATAGGGTGGTGGAGAAGGCATGTTTGCAGCTATTAGTTAAGCAACTGAGTTCAGGAGCCTGAAGGTTATATCGCAGCTTTATAAAACTCTGGTTATACATCGAACATAGAAGAGTGCAGCACAGGAACACAAGCCCTTCAGCCCACAATATTGTGCTGAACCAGCTAAAAAGTAAATTTAAAAAAACAAATCCTTCCTACCTGCATGATGTCCATATCCCTCCATCTTTCTCATATTCATGTGCCCATCTAAACATCTCTTAAAAGCCTCTAATGCAGTTGCCTCTACCATCATATCAGACAGCACATTCCAGGCATTCACCACTCTGAGTAAAAAAACTTACCCCTCACAGCCTCTGGTATTAAACACTTCTACCCTGGGAAAAATATACTCCATGTTTACTCCATCTATGCCTCTGATAATCTTGTAAACTCCTATCAGATCTCTCCTCAGCCTCTGCCACTCCAGAGAAAACAACCCAAGTTTGTCCAGCCTCTCATGATAGCACGTACCCTCTAAACAAGGCAACATCCTGGTAAACCTCTCTGCACCCTCTCCGAAGCCTCAACATCCTTCCTATAGTGGGTTGACCAGAAATGTATGCAATACTCCAGATGTGACCTAACCAGAGTTCTATAAAGTTGTGACATAACCTCTTGGCTTTTGACCTCATTGCTTTATCTGGAATTTTGCATTCATTTCAGATTGGCCCATTATAGGAAGGATCTTAAAGCTTTGGAGAGAGTACAGAAGACTGCCTGGGTAAGAGGTGATGTGCTATAAGGAGGGTTTAGGCATACCTAGGTTCATTTCTGTGGAGTGGCAGAGGCTGAAGGAAGATCTGATGGAGGTTTATAAGATTATGAGGGACATAGTCAGTCAAAGAATTGAAATATCTAATACCAATGGGCATACATTTAAGATGAGATGAGGTAAGTTCAGAGAACATACTTGGGCAAGTTTTTTTTAGACAGAGAGTGGTGGGTGACCGGGGCAGATGGAGGCAAACATGATAGGGGTGTTCAAGAGGCTCTTAGATAGGCACACAGATGTGCAGGAAATGGAAGGATATGGACATTGTGTAGGCAGAAGTGATTGGTTGAGTTGGCATTTGATTACTGATTTAATTCGTTCAGCACAACACTGTGGGTCAAAGAGTCTCTTCCTGTGTTGTATTGTTCTATGTTCTAAAATTAAAAATTAACAGGTCACAAGGATAAAGAGAAACTGGAAGTACAGTGGATATATGCAAAAATACACAGCAAAGACAATTAGAACAACTTTCATTAACTACTTAAAAACATAGGTTAAATCATGTTAAAATGTGGTAAGAGTTTATGAAGTTTAAATGGAAAAAAGGCTGGAAGAAAAAACATAGAAACAAGGTTAGAATATTTGTCACTTGAGCCTGCTTCATCTTTCAATCAGAGCACAGCTAATCCAATGCCTTAAATCCACTCTGCTGCACAATCCCTATATCCTCGAATTTTCTAAGTGTCCAAAATCTATCAGTTTCAACCTTGAATTTGATCATTGACTATGGCATCCCTAGCCCTCTGAGGAAGGTGTACAAAAGTTTTACAACCTGTGCAAAGAATGTTCTCCTCATTTTGTCCTAAATGGCTGATCTGTTATCTTGAGACCATGTCTTCTCGACCTGGACTATCCAGCTCGAGGAAAAGCCTTTTGCGAACTACCCAGTAAATCCCTCTCAAAATCTTGCAAGTTTCAATTTCTTTTCATAGGATAACCCTTTCCTCCCGGGAATTAATCTAATGGATTTACACTGCACTAACTCCACGGAAATTCCATCCCTCTTTAGGTACAGAGACCAAAACTATATGCTGTACTTCAAATGAGAACTCACCAAAGCCTTGTACAATTTCAGTAAACCTTATTTTTGCATTTCAGCTCAATGCTATAATGTCCAATATACAATTTGCTATCCTAAATGCTTGCAGTGCCTGCTTGCTTCACCTGCTTTTCATGAACTATCACACCAATAGGGCTTGTGCACCAAATTATTAGTTTCTAATCATTTCAATGCATATTCTGCTTTTCTTTTTTCTGAGAAAAGTGAATTATATCACCTTCTCACATAATATTGTATCAGCCATCTTCCTGCTCACTCATTTAACTTGCCTACATCCTTTCATATTCACTTTGTGGCATCTTCACAGCTCACTTTTCCACCTAAATCTGTAACATCAGAAAACTTAGATATTAATCTAAGCTACTACAATAAATTGTGAGCATTTGAGAGTCTAATACTAATCCCTGACAACAACAATGCGGTCTGACAGCTACCCACCTACAACTGTTTTCTAACCTTTCATGTCCTCTTTCCATGTATGATTTCATCCTCAGTCCAATAGTCTATTAGAGTATTAGAGATTCTTTCTTCTCCAGTTCTTGACCTTTCCCTCCCAGCTGGTATCACCTATCACCTTCCAGCTAGCCTTTTTCCACTCTTCCCACCTTTTAATACAGGCATCTCTCCCCTTTCCTCTCAGTCCTGAAGAAGGGTCTCAGGCAAAAAATGTCAACTATTTACTCTTGTCTATAGATGCTGCCTGACCTACTGACTTCCTCCAGAAATTTGTCTGTGTTGTATTCGAGTAGGTAACAACCTTCTCTGGAACTTCATCATTTTTTAATGCAAATACTGTACATTGCTTTCATTGCTCTCCCTTACTTACGTTGTTGATCACACCTTCCAAAACATATTGATCTGTGAAACACAATTTTCCCTCCATAAAACCATGTTGATTCCACGTAATCGTATGATATTGGAAGTAGCCTTTTGGCATATTCTTGATGATGTCAGTATTTTACTGACAACTGATGTTAGGTTAACAGGTTTATAATTTCTTGTGTTATTTTCATTCTTAAATCCGACTGAACTGTTCACATTCATAGCAACCTTCATGCCCTCGGGTTGTCTTAAATTATTCCACAGCATGTAAAATACCTTTTGGATTACAGTTGTTGCAATATTTTCAGGACAGAGCTGTCAAGGTGGCAGCTCAAGCTTACTTGAAGAGAAATGTGACCTTCTGTCTTTAGCTAGTGGTTGAGGGATAAACATCAGCCAAAATGTCCTTTTGGATTTTTTTTACGTACAAAAATTGCGTCTAATCTTGGTTTAGCTTCTCATCCAAGCCTCCAGTCATATAGCATTTCCTCAGTACTGCATTGAATTCCAATCAATATCCTGTTGCATTTTCAAGAGTAAGGCTCAAATACACAACCTTATGACTCAAAAATAAGAATACAATCAACCAAGAATGAAAATCAAATAAAAATACAGATGTTGGATGTCTGAAATAATAATAAAAAAGTAAGTACTTAAAACACCGCATTGATCAGGCAGCATCTGTAGACAGAGAAACAGAGATAACATTTCAAAGCAATGACCATCCACCAGTTCTGATGACGCTTCTTTGATTTGAAATATCGACTCATTTTCTCCATCTGCAGATGCTGACTGACTAGCTAAATGTTTCCAATATTTTCTGTTTTTATCGTAACCAGCTGAGCATTAGCAGACACAGCTCTACTCACACAATACCCTCAACATGGAGGTAGTATCATGTTGAAAACACTGGCATAATTATGTTGAGTTTTTGGTTAGATGGATCTTTTGGAACTTTATGTTAATAATTACCGATTACTGTAAATATTGCAAAAAACTTTCTTCAAGAGTTATGAGAAGTCTATGACAGAGAAAATAGCTGATGTTATTTGGAGGTAATGGCTTTGATACTTTTTGTGCACTTATAATCAGCAGACAACTCGAACCATGTATGTTGATTGCAGAGCAATTTGCAAAAGAAACAGCAGTAATATTGAAATTCTGATTTAAATTCATTTAATTTTATACACAAATATCAATGTAAATGTTAGTAATCTAATATATTAATGAATTATGTTAATTGGAGTTAATTTATTTATGCAAATTAGGTTGATTAGAAAATAAAATTCCCTATTTCACTGTAAAGAAATCACAAAGAGTATAATTTGTATGCTGAGAGAATAAATGATGTATGTGAGTATGCTACAGATCTGTAACACCCTCAAGGGATTTAGACAATCTCGTAAACTGTGTGAGAGAAATATAAGCCTGGTATGAAGAAATATAAATATGAGAAAAGACTTGAAACATTGTCCTTATTTGAAGAAGCAACAGAGATTATGGGACGCTTTAATAGAAATAAAGGAGATTATTGAAGTACTGAAACAACCTTGGTAGGAGCAGACTGTTTCCAATAGGTTGAGAGGTCGAAAGCAAGTGGGCATCGACATGATTAACTGTAAAAGTTTATAAATGAGGCAGGAGAAACATCATTACAAAGAGCTGTGTGGCTGTGGATCCACTCGCAGGATTAGTGGCCAAAAGAGAAACCATGTCAAAATTCAAGATTTGATTAGAATGGTGAGTGAGGAAAAGGACTTGCAGGGATTTGTGAACAGGAAAGAGGAATATGATTAGAAATACAAGGAGTGTAGATTTCAACACTGACTGGTAGCACTGATGGACATGAAAGAAATATAGAGGTGTAGGCTTTATAGTCAAGGCCAAGCTGACAGCACTAGCTTTGACCTTGGAATACAAAATGAGTACCTTTTGTGATAGCATGAGCAGGAACACATAGATAATTCTGTGAGGAGTCTTCTGTCTTTTATGGCATAAGGACCTCTTGTATCATAATATGTCTTCAAACTGAGAAAAGAACTTCAAAGTCAAATGCCCAAATTTATTGTAATTATTCAGTTATTTGTGATGAGGTATGGTAGCGTCAAGGTTAACACAATCGCTTTACAGCACCAAGGTCTGATTCCAGCCACACTCTGTAAGGAGTTTCTATGTTCTCCCCGTGACTGCATAGATTCCTCTGGATGATACTGTTTCTTCCCACATTCCAAGGAGGTATGGTTAGTGTTGTGAGTTGTGGGAATGCTATATTGATGCTGGAAATAAAGTGACACTCGAGTGCTGCTTATCACAATCCTCACTGAATAGATTTGACACAAGCAACACATTTTACTGTATGTTTCCATGTGACAAATAAAAATTATCTTTTAAGAAGTCTTTAAATCTTTTGAAAACATGGTTCTATAACATTCAAAGACATTCGGAGATGGCACAATGGCAAACTATTTAGTGCTACTGCTACGGAGCTCCAGCAGCCTGGATTGAATCCTATCATCCAGTACTGAGGCCTGTTTCCGTGCTGTAATTGTTGTATGGTTATATGGTTACTGAGTGTGTTGAGTTGCATGTTTCCCCTGACTACATGGTTTTTCTCCGGGTGCTTTAGTTTCCCCCACATTCAAAGTAGGAAACTTTGTCACATGGTGTGAGCAGAATTATCTGCAGCTTAATGTGAAAAAGACTAAGGAGCTGGTGGTAGACCTGAGGAGAGCTAAGGCACCGGTGACCCCTGTTTCCATCCAGGGGGTCAGTGTGGACATGGTGGAGGATTACAAATACCTGGGGATATGAGTTGGCAATAAACTGGACTGGTCAAAGAACACTGAGGCTGTCTACAAGAAGGGTCAGAGCCGTCTCTATTTCCTGAGGAGACTGAGGTCCTTTAACATCTGCCAGATGATGCTGAGGATGTTCTACGAGTCTGCAGTGGCCAGTGTGATCATGTTTGCTGTTATGTGCTGGGGCTGAGGGTAGCAGACACCAACAGAATCAATAAACTCATTTGTAAGGCCAGTGATGTTGTGGGGATGGAACTGAACTCTCTGACGGTGGTGTCTGAAAAGAGGATGCTGTCCAAGTTGCATGCCATCTTAGACAATGTCTCCCATCCACTACATAATGTACTGGTTGGGCACGGGAGTACATTCAGCCAGAGACTCATTCCACCGAGATGCAACACAGAGCGTCATAGGAAGTCATTCCTGCCTGTGGCCATCAAACTTTACAACTCCTCCCTTGGAGGGTCAGACACCCTGAGCTAATAGGCTGGTCCTGGACATTTCCTGGCATAATTTACATATTACTATTTAATTATTTATGGTTTTATTACTATTTATTATTTATGGAGCAACTGTAAAGAAAACCAATTTCCCCCGGGATCAATAAAGTATGACTATGACTATGACTATGACTATTCAAAGTAGCTGAACTACTTAATGTAGGTGGTCCCTGCATAAGAATGTGACAGAGCATTCAGGGAAGAATTCTTGGACATGTGAGAGAGAATAAATTACAGAAAAATATACTCAGTAGCCACTTTACTTTGTCACTTCTTTTACCTAGTAAAGTGATCACTGAGTGCATGTTCATTGTCTTTTGCTGCTGCAGCCCATCCACTTCAAGGTTCAATATATTTTGCATTCAGAGATGCTCCTCTGCATAGCTTTGCGGTAGTACATGGTAATCTGAGTTACTGTCTGCTCGAACCAGTTTGCCCATTCTCCTCGGATCTCTCTCATTAACAAGGTAATTGTGTCCACAGAAGTGCTGCTTAGTGATTTTTTTTTTGGATTTTTGCACCATTCTCTGTAAGTTCTCGAGACTGCTGTGCATGAAAGATACAGCAAATCAGCAACTTCTGAGATACTCAATCCAGCCCGTCTGGCATCTGGCACCAGCAATCATTCCATAGTCAAAGTCATTTACATTACATTTCTACCCATTCTGATACTTGGCCTGAACAACAGCTGGATCTCTTGACTATGCTTTTATGCATTGAGTTGCTGCTACATGATTGGCTGATTAGATACTTGCATGAATCAGGAGGTATCCAAGTATACCTAATAAAGTGGCTACTGAGTGGAAATGGAGGTATGCGATTGATGGAATGGTTCTGATTGCTGTCATAGACTCACTGGGCCAAATGCCATCATTCTATGTTGTAGAAAACTATGAAAATAACATAACAGGAGAAATTCAAATACTTGAAAGCCTTTAAGCTATCTAAAAATCTTTAAAACACTTTAAGGCTTTCAAACACGTTTAAAAAATAATAATTTAAATTACTATGTTATTTGATATATTCAAAATAAACTCTTGAAAAGATTCTAAGGAGTTAATTTCTTGACTGACAAATTCTTGCCTAAATCTTTCAATCAATCCATTCCATTAAAGATAAGGTTTGGGTAATTGGCTCAAGTATCTGCTTCCTTGCAAAGCCCTACATCGAGTCCAGCATCAGGGCACGACCTAGTGCACAGCAATGAGCCACTGCCGGCAACTTCAGGATCACTATTTCTGCATATACATTTGCAAAATCCCTAAGTTATTGTCACTTTCAGGGCATGGTGACAGTGAATGGTGACAGTTTCATTGCCATTACTGCACAAAAACCTGGGCTTATTATATGTTCATTCTTGCTTTCACTTTTAAAGATGTCTGTTTGGAACAATTCAGGAGAAAATGCTTTAGAATCTTACGATATCAGACGAATGATGTAATTGCCAGTGGATAGGAATTATGGAGATAATTGAAAATTGAAGTAAACTTTTTACTTGTATAGTACTAGAAAGGTTAAAAACTGCAGTAGACCAGACTTGGCCTGGATTATGCAGAGGAAATACAATAATTCAAGATAAATTGCTAATATTTTCTTGTTCAAGTCCCAGCAATTTTAGAATTTCCAGTTGTACATAACTGAACACGGAAATTCCTAACTTCTTGGCAGTTGTTACTGGGGAATTGCTCAATGAGCCTAAAGACTTTTTTCTCTGTTATAAAACATATCTGAGATACCTGATTTCACAAACTGCTGCACGTTCTCTGGTCAATTTAGCTGCAATGTATTTCTGCTTAGCAGGACCAAAGAGCAATCATGTGGACTTTTCCGATACCAGCGATGTGGCTTATGACAGGATCCACACATTCTAACCATATTCAATGGCTCCTTGTCTTTACACACAATGGCCACAATCGATTCTCTTTTGAGAAATTAATCAGCTTTCAGTGGCGGGGGTAGGGGGGTGGGAGGCATGGTAGCATAGTGGTTAGCACAGTTCTATACAGTACCAGCAACCTGGGTTCAATTTCCTCCACTGCCTTGTAAGGCAGTGGTCCCCAACCTCCAGGCCATGGACCGATACATTGCCACGAAGAATGCAGTGGTGCAGCGGTAGTCGGAACGCACCCAGCATTACTTTAAGAAAAAAGCTGAAATAAACAAGCTAATTAATTAGGTGCTGCCCGGCACGTAAATGTTGGCCCAGATCCGCCTCTGATAAAACTTTGGTTAGACTATGTATGGGCTATTGTGTTCAATTCTGGACACCCCATGATAGAAAGGATATGGAGGCTTTGGAACAAGCGCAGAAGAATTTTGCCAGAATGCTAGACCTGATAGGAGTTTATAAAATTATGAGAAGTATTGATTGTGCAGGCAGTCGGAATCTTTTTCTGAGAGGGCGCATGTCAGGTACGAGAGCATATGCACTTAAGGTGAGAGAAGGCAAGTTTAAAGGTGAAGTATGGGACAAGAATTTTTACACTGAGAGTGGTAGGTGCCTGAAAATGCTTGCCAGGGTGTGGTTGAAACATCTGATAGTGATGTTATAAGAGGCTTTGAGATACATACACAAGGAATGGAGGGATATGGATCATGTATAGGCAAATATGAATTAGTTTAATTCAGTGTCATGTTCAGCACAAACATTATGGGCCAATGGGCCTGTACCTGTACTTTATTTTCTATGTACCATGCCTATAATAAGTATTCACCCCCCCCCCCCACCACCACTTGGAAGTTTTCATGTTTTATAACTTGGAATCACAATGGATTTAATTTGGCTTTTTTTTGACACTTATTAACTGAAAAGATTCTTTCACATCAAAGTGAAAACAAATTTCTACAAATTGGTCTAAATTTATTACAATTATTAACCACAAAATAATTGATTGCATAATTACTCACCCCCTTCAAGTTAGTATTTAGTAGATGAACCTTTAGCAGCAATTACAGCCTTGAGATCATGTGGATAGATCTCTATCAGCTTTGCAGCATCTGGACACTGCAATTTTCCCCATACTTTGCAAAAATGCACATGATTTGTCAGATTGCATTGGGATCATGAGTGAACAGCCCTTCTCAAGACCAGCCACAAATTCTCAATTGGATTGAGGTCTGGACTCTGACTTGGACTTTCAGGAACATTAACTTTATTGTTTTGAAGTCACTCCTGTGCAGGTTTGGCTTTATGCTTGGAGTCATTGTGCTGCTGGAAAACAAATCTTCTCTCAGGTTGCAGTTCTCTTACAGACTGCATCAGGTTTTCCTCCAGGATTTCCTGTATTTTGATGCATTCATTTTCACAAACCTTCCAGGGTCTGCTGCAATGAAGCATCCCCACAGCATGATGCAGCCACCTCCATGCTTGGTGTGATTTGGATGATGTGCGGTGTTTGACCTATGCCAAACATGACGTTTATTCTGATCGCCAAAAATATCAATTTTGGTTTTATCAGACCATAGAACCTTCTTCTACCTGACTTCAGAGTCTCCCACATGCATTCTGGCAAACTCTAGTCAAGATCTCATCTGAGTTTTTTTCAACAGTGGCTTTCTCTTTGCCACTCTCCCATAAAGCTGCAACTGGTGAAGTTCCCGGGCAACAGTTGTTGTATGCGCAGTCTCTCCCATCTCAGCTACTGAAGCTTGTAACTCCTTCAGAGTTGTCATAGGTCTCTCAGTGACCTCCCTCACTCATCCCTTTCTTGCACGGTCACTCAGTTTTTGATGGGCTGCTGTAGGCAGATTTACAGCTGTGCCATATTCTTTCCATTTCTTGATGATTGACTTAACTGTACTCCAAGGGATATTCAGTGACTTGGAACTTTTCTTGTATCCATTTCCTGACTTGTGCTTTTCAATAGCCTTTTCATGGAGTGGCTTGGAGTGTTCTTTTGTCTTCATGCTCTACTTTTTGCCAGAATACTGACTCACCAACAGTTGAACCTTTGAGACAGTACAGGTGTATTTTTACTAAAATCAGTTGAACCCCCTTGACTGCACACAGGTCTCCAAAAATAGATCTCTATTTAATTAATTATGTGACTCCTAAAACCAATTGGCTGCACCAGTGATGATTTGGTGTGTCATATTAAAGGAGGCGAATACTTAGGCAATCAATTATTTTGTGTTTTATATTTGTAATTAATCTTGATCACATAGTAGAGTTCTGTTTTCACTTTGACACAAAGGAGCCCTTTTCTGTTGATTAGTGTCAAAAAAGGCAAATAAAATCCACTGTGATTTAATGTTGTAAAACAATAAACCATGAAATCTTGCGGGGGGGGTGGTGAGTGGGTGGGCTGAATACTTTTTATAGACTCTATATGTATCTCCAATAGTCCATTGAAAATTTTATGGACCAACAATGATTTTACAAACTGACAGCATAACCAAGGTGCAGCAAAAGAAACCATAGGATTTGACCTTCACTCTAAGACCCTGAATCCAATGCACAATGGCAAGCCAAACATGACTCCCTGCTGCATTGCTGGCTGGTTAAATGTGGATACCAAAACATTGGTAAACCAGCACAAGCAATTCACCTTATAAACTTGAGCCATAAATGTTGATTTTCAAGTTTTCGGTGACCTCCCTGTTGTGACAGCTAATGCCGTCAAATAAATTCCAAACTTAAATCTAAACTTTTTTTTTGCTAATACATTCTAATACTCACAATACATTAACATTAGATTTTATATGACATGTATAACTTCATATATGTAATTTCTAAGGTATACATTACACCTATGAGTATATTTTCCAAGTGGGATCTGTCATCAGTGAGCCTCAATCATTGAAAGCACATTTTTGAAAAATGTAGATTTGAGTCACCTGATTAATGGACAAGTATTGATTTTACCTGGATTGTGGCCACCAGCTTTTTGTATATTTCTCAATGGTTAGGATTCACTTCTGGTGGAGAACATTGGTAAAATAAGCCGTGTGGTGCACGTTGAAGAGCAGTTTGTTGACTGGCAAGCTGCCAACACTGATCAGTAATAACCTTCCAAGCACCATCTGCTTTTTTTAGGTCAGGAGTCTTGAACTCAATTGTCACTCTTGGGATTTATTCATCCATGCAGTTATAGATAGATTCTTAAAATCAACCTACTTTAGGAGTCAGAAAACATTTATAAATGCACAAACGATTTCTTTGAAATTACATGTAAAATAATGTTATAATTGTTAAATTATGGAATTGTTAAATTAGTAGGAAAATCACCCCTGCCCAAAGATCAACCTTCACCAATGTACTTTCAGATCAACCCTTAGCTGAATGCAAAATATACAAGACTTTTTGTTATGAACCTCAGGGCATGTTTTTGTTATATTCTAGTAGTGAATATATTAATGTTATGATAATTGAACTCAATTTACAAACCTAGCTACGTCTGTTAGAAATTAGACTTCTATATATCAGGAACTGCAAATCTATTTTATGAAATTTTTAAAGCATAATTATTATGCTATTAGCACATTATGAATTATACTAATTAAAAGTAATTTACATACCAAATTAGGTTATTTAAAATGCTTTTCCTATTAATTCACATGCACGTTGGTCTGTCAAACAGGAACAAACCTGTTAAAATATCTCTTCCACAGACAGACTATGTCAGGGAACAAGTGAAACAGTCCTGAGAATGAAGATGAGGACAGGATGCCCACCATGGATGCCAGTGCAGATATTCTACCAGAGGACCAAGATAAGCACTTTGAGATGCTACAAAAGAAGATTTAAGGGCATGCTCAAGGGAATGCTTGATTCATTGAGAAACTTGCTGAAGGTTTGGAACCCATTCCCTTTCATGTCAAAATGGTGATCAGCTCTGATAGCAGACTTCAAGCTAATTATGACAATGCATCTAATGACTGGTAATTTAGCTTGTAATGAAGCACAACCATAAAATTTAGATCATGTATGATTAACTTACTGCAATACAGGTTTGGTCTGATGTCACCCAGCACATTGCTACCATTCAGAGCATTCCAACTGTGTGTCTGCTGACAGATCTATCGGATTGCTAAGTGTCACTCTTTTCACAACTTGAGTGTCAGTGAACCCATCCTCAAAATACATGGCTGTAACTTGGCAAGGCTTTATTGATAATACCTTCAAAGTGATGACTTCTACCACCCGAGATAATAAATACCAACACCAGCAGTAGGTTCACTCCACATCATTCATTATCCCAACCTGAATATCTGTAAATTAGTTCTTCTAAAATTTTTGAACGCTCTACCAAGTACCACACACAAAATTCTGGAGGAATTCAGCAGCCAGGTAGCATCTATGGAAAAGAGTAGAGAGCTGACGTTTCGGGCTGAGACCCTTCATCAGAACCGGAAAGAAAGAGAAGTCAGAGTAAGAAGTTGGGGGGCGGGGAGGAAGAAGTACAAGGTGGTAGGTGATAGGTGAAACTAGGAGAGGGGGAGGGGGAGGGGTGAAGTAAAGAGCTGGGAAGTTGATTGGTGAAAGAAATAATGGGCTGGAAAAGGGGGAATCTGATAGGAGAGGATAGAAGACCAAGGAAGAAAGGGAGGAAGGAGGAGCACCAGAGGGAGGTGATGGGCAGATAAGGAGATAAGGTGAGAGAGGTAAACTGGACTGGGGAATAGTGGAGGGAGGAGGGGGGCAGTTACTGGAAGTTCAAGAAATCAAGGTTCATGCCATCAAATTGGAAGGTACTCTATGGAATATAAGGTGTTCCTCCTCCAACCTGAGTATAGCCTCAATGTGACAGTAGAGGAGGCCTTGGACTGACATGATGGAATGGGAATGGGAAGTAGAATTGAAATGGGAGGCCACCGGGAGATCCCGCTTTTTCTGGAGGACATGGTGTAGGTTCTCGGTGAAGCGGTCTCCCAATCTCACCAATGTGCAGGAGGCCACACTGGGAGAACCTGATGCAGTAGATGACCCCTACAGACTCACAGGTGAAGAGTTGCCTCATTTGGAAGGAGTGTTTGGGGCCCTAAATGGAGTGAGGGAGGAGGTGTAGGGGCTGGAGTGGCACTTGTTCCTCTTGCAAGGATAAGTACCAGGAGGGAGATCAGTGGAGAGGGACAAGTGGACAAGGGAGTCACGTAGGGGGTGCACACCGTTTCTACCAAGAATTCTACAATTGTTCACAAAACCAGTCAGAGCAAATAGGGATGAGCAAAATAAGCTAAAATTGCCTATATCCTATGTGTGAATGTAAATATCTGATACAATGTGGATGATCATACACCATTGGAAAATGAATACAGTCTCCCTTATTCATTGTCTATCTCCAAGTAGTTTATGGTATGCAGAAGTTAATATGCAGAGTCAATGTAACCCTTTTCCTTAAGAGTCCGCAATGTGCACTGCAGAGGATTGGTTCACGTGGTGCTTTCTGACAAAAAAAAAGTGAAATGTATTCAGCTCCTTTGAATATCCTCTATCATGCAAAGTAATAGCAAAGTGCAAACATTTCCATTTTTTTAATGACAACTGATGAGCCAGGTATTATTGCTATGTTCTGAGATTGCACTTGCTGCTGGAGAATGAGGCTGATCTCAGTGAGGATGCATTTAATGAATCATGAGATCCTTATATATATATTCCTCAGGGTAGGTCAGAAGTGAAAACAATTCATTGAATTCCACTGGAGAACAAGATTTCCTGAGGCATGTCCTACGTCTCACTCCTCCTACGCTTCTCTCTTCAAGAAGCTTCTTCTAGTCTGCATGCCCTCATGCTCATTTGCCCAGATATACATTACACCAAATAAACATGTCTAACATTTCTCTATGTCTGAATGGAAGTGGTTCGCAGAGACACCTCTATAAGACTAAAACCCTTCAAAGACATTCAGCTCACTCCCTGCTATCTACTTGCAAGTTTGCTGAGGATACTAAACAAAGTGGGATTATGAGTAGAAAGGAGATTGGAGAAAGGTTTTAAGGGGATTGGCAATCTGAATAAGTGTTAGACGCATATAATGAGGAAAAATTGAAGTTTCCACTTTGGTGCACAAAGCAGAACATCAGAGTATCTTTAGATGGTGAGAGATTTGTTAACGTCAGTATTCAATGCATTTTGTATACAAATTACTGAAAAATAAAATGCAGGACAGCACATTGTATGTTGGCCTTTATCATGAGAAAAATCTTGTGCAAGAATAAGGAAGCTTTACTGCTGTTATGCAGCATCTACAATATACCTGAAGAACTGTGTACAATTTTAGTCTCCATGAAAACAAAATGATGAACTTGGCATAGAAAGAGTGAATATTCATTACATTGATTCCAGGTAAGTCAGATTTCCTGCATAAGAAGAGGCTAGGCCTGAATTCTCCAGAATTTAGAAGAACGGGAGCACATTTCTCCGTTTTTTCAGGGGTTGAAGGGTGGATATAAGATGAATGACTGAGGAGTCTCGAACCAAGAATCAAAGCCTCAAGAAAAGCTGCAGGCTGCTTTGGAAAGAGATGTAAAAAGTCTCATCATGCATTGATTTATGAAATTCTGGAATTTTCTGCCCCAGAGGACATGTGAGCCTCATTCACTGAGTCCATGCAGAATGGATATAAATAGATTTTTGGATATTACAGAAATCAGGAGATATACAGGCAATCCAGGAACATTATATCAGCCATAATTTTGATGAACAGTGGACGGGGTTTAAAGGGCTAAACGATCCACTTCTGAACACATTTCTTAATTTGCTAATCCTTTATTTGCATAACAATAGGATGTAGAGCAGGAAGATTATGATCGGACTGCATGAGCTAGACCACAGTGTTAACACCATATACATTTCACCACATGATTTGAAAGAAGTAATAGCATTGGGAGGTGTAGAGAAGATTTAAGAGGATCTTGGCAGGATTGCAAAAATTGTGTCTTTGGGGGAATGATTGAATAAGGCAGAATTGTTTTTCTTCAAATGAAGGAAGCTAAAGGGAGATTTAAGACATATAAAATTATAAGAGGCATAGAAAGGATAAATTGGAATAAACTTTTTTATAATCACAAGGTAGTGCATATGGATTTAAAGTCCTAACAAAAACTGCATTCCAGTGGACAGGAGGGCTCTACAATGGGTAGATAAGACTGCCCAATGCATCCCCCACACTAGCCTACTTGCCATCAAGGACATACCGTACATACAATATCCGCAACATCATGAAGGATCCCACACACTCTGCTTATGGACCGTTTGCCCCACTCCCATCAGGAAAGAAGCTACACAGCATCCACACCATGACCGATAGACCCCAAAACAACTTCCAGCCCCAAGCTGACAGACTGATCAACATCTCCACCCATTAACTCAGATCACCAACCCCCATCACCATGAAATTATATATCGGCCTCTCCTCTCCACAGCCCCTCATCCATTATTACTGTCACTTTACACTTACGCTCCACACCTCATACCTATACTGACACAGTCACTGTCCTGCTGTGTTTTCGTGTCCTGCTGCTACCCAGGAGAGTTCCTTTTACTAAAAGTCACTTGTCACTTTATAATTTCCTGTCAGCGTCACCTTATGTACAGATACTCCAGCACCTGGTGTCACTATATGTATATATAATCAGTCTCTATATAACCTAATCTATGTATATACAACCACACTCAAACTATTAACTGTATGTTGTGTTACGTAGGATTGTTTTATATGTATTGTGCTTTTATTGTGCTCTTTATGCTTATAGTGTTTTTTTATGCTGCATTGGTTCTGGAATACAATCATCACGTTTGCCTTTACATGCGTGTTCTGGAGAATGACAATAAACAATCATGAATCTTGGATCTCGAGTGCTGAGGAAAAGGATGGCAATGCTCTGGAACTCACTACCTGAAAGGTGATAGATGCAGAAACAATTTTCAGGTTTAAATGATACATGGATGCGTGCTTCAGATGCAGTGCTGGAGGATAGGAATGGGCTGGGGACACTTTGTCAACCGGTGTACTTATGGCCTAATTGGCTTCCTATAGAGACATAAAAAAATCTGCCCTGTGATTAACAACTTTAAAGCAATACGTATTGAAAATTCATCACAATACAGAGTGGAGATTTATTAGCCAAGAGTCTAGAAGTCGTAGATGATACCAGGAGGGGCGTCCTCATTCTTGCTGAACATATTCCAGCTGTTTGAGCATAGGCAAAGCTTCATGGTGTAACTGTTCGATGGCTGCCTCACGTTTCCTGTGTCCTGGGCTTAGTCCTGACCTCTGGTGCTGTCTCTGCCGAATCTGCGCATCAGCCCTTTGACTCGCCTGTTTCCTGTACGTATTCCAATTTCCTTATGTGGGTTGGCAGGTTAATTAGCTGCTGTAAGTTTCCCCGAGAGTGTAGTTGACTGGTAGAATCTTGAGTGAGCGGATGGGCATGTGAGGAGAATAAAAAATAGGATTATAGTAGAATTAGCATAAAGGGACACTTGAAGGCCAGCACAGACTCAATGGGCTGAAGGGACTGTTTCTGTGTTTTATGACTGTATGACATGTGAAGTTGACTGCAATTTGCCAACAGAGGTTTCAGATCAGTCTCTCACACTGACTGTAGACTGTTAGCTGTGCACACAACTTTACCAATTTGACAGCATCACTCCTTGCTGTTCAAATCTGTGTCACCACCATCAATCACCACTGATCTGATTGGACAAATATTGGCAAAAAACTCTGCTTTTGGAGAAGATTTTGTAGCCAATGGTGTTGAATCTGGTTTTAGATTCAAAACCCATCCATCAGTAAAAGCATGATTTACTTAAACAATTCATTGTTATGTGTCATAGTTAATATAACAAGAGCATTTTCAGGAATTACCATTTTAGAAGTAGACTCTTGATATGCTGGGATTGGTTGGCTATACTGTACTTATTTCTTAACTTCCCATTCACCTCTAGATTGAAATAATAACTCCCTATTTGCCACTTACCTTTTGTTTCTTAACAAAATGCATTGTTTTCAAGCAGTAGAGGAATAATAACTCACATCAGAAACTTTAAAATGAATGCCATCTGATCTCTTCTGAAATGACAAATAGTGAAAGTATTTTAATGAAATTCGGGGACTGTCTACTTGCATTCTTCACCTCTGTCTGCAGTAAGTTTCATATGACGCACAAAATGTACCAAAAATAGATTTAAAACATATTATTTTTTTGGGGAAACATATCACAGGTACCCTTAGAGATAAACGTCAAGCCTTCAACATTTGCTTTCTTCTTCAGGCATTTATACATGATCTGTCATTCTACAGAAGTAATGCCTGACCTCATATGTTTTATGCTAAGCTCTGTGATTTTAATATAATGACTGTTATCACATGTCACAGGTTTAAGTCTGTTACCTTCCCATTTTCAGTGGATTCGGCTTTGGTTATCTGGAATGGTACTGGAGAATTGTAAATGAAGTTCAAATAAAAACTGCACGAACTGGTAAATTGAAACAAAAGAAAACAGAAGTGGCTGGAAACACTCTGCAGATGGAAAGAGTCAATTCTTCAGGTCAAGACTGGTTACTGATGAAGGGTCTTTGACCTGACACATTAGTTCTGTTTCTCTTTCAAAAGCTGCTGCCTGACCTCCCAAGTGTTTTTAGCCTTTTTTTTTGTTTTAGTACCGGGGAATTCTCTCTTTAACCCTCTCTACCTCTTTACCTATTTCTTTCTATTTGGATCCTCTTTAAAAACTATTGCACCAAATTCTTAGTTTTGGAATAACATTACGATAGTTCTATGCTGGGGATGCTATAGAAATGTCAGCTGTTGTTGCTGTTGCCAGAGTGATGAGTACGTGACCTGAATAGTCAACAGGCAAACCCACCTTGCACCTTTAATAATGGAGAGTTGATTTGATTTGATGCAAACGACAGATTTCATTCTGAGTTTTGATGTACATGTGACAAATAAAGCTAATCTTTAATATTTCATCTTTAATTTATATACAGCCTTTTTCATCCTAGTCAGTAAAGAATTGTTGAAGTAGAAAATGTGGCGAGCAGCTTGGACAGAGTAAGCTCCCACATACTTCACATTATGTTGTTTGGTTAATTTGTATTATTAGTCGATATGGCTATAAAATCTTCCACATCTACCTGAATGAGAACCAAGTTTGAGTTTAATATCTTATTTAACATTAAGATCAACATAGATTTTTGTACTTGAGTCTCTGCAGTGACACTTACACAGAATCTTCTGAACCATAAGCAAGGATACTACTAAGTGAGCCTAAGACAGCATTTATATGATGCTTGTATCTTTGTGATCTAAAGCTACAAAGTGTTTTGGAGTCTTTTTAAAGCTGATGAGTTGCATTAAACACTGTTGATCAGTAAACAAGTGCGGCAGTCACTTTGGTAGTCATTGCCCCAAATTTTGCACTCTCCAGTTAGGCTGCTTCACCGACTGCTGCCTGAAGAACAAACACTGAGCAGAATTCCAGGCAAACTCCTCAGTCCTTCTTCATATGATGGCACAGGACCCTTTACATCATCTTAAGCAACTGGGCTTTCAATTCGACACATCATGGGAAAGATAACTGAGGATTACTTCCTCCTGTGTCGCTGAAACGTTAGCTTACATGTGTGCTTGGGTAATAGAGTTTTCATCTAACATTAGGGGATGTGTGAGGTGTGTGATTGTTTGCAACAGGACTCAAAAATCAGGAAAGGCACACAATTAAAATCTGATCTGATATAGTCACATTTGAATCTTTGCTTTTACACATTTGCCATGATAACTGTATTAGGTATAAAATGGACACATTATTTCTCATATGTTTATTAAGGTTTTTGAATCATTAGAACTAAAGAAATAATTAACTCCTGGTATCCTAGTGTTTAACATATTTAGATTTGGCTTTGGCAGACAGTTTCTGCTCTGGCAACATGGGGGATTCCTTATGGCCTATGGAAGAACTGGACCTGATATGTTAAATGACTTAATATGGATTTCACAGTCCCTTTACTACAAGCTTGTCCCACGCTCCAGCTTCCATGCTGCATAATTGATTAATTGTGTTTAGCCTACTACACAGCAAGATCAGGATGGTGCCTTTGTTTTGGAATCTGTATCTCACTGTTTTTTTTTTGTCAGTAAATGTCATAACTTGTACTTAATTAAAAATCTCTGAAATTACCAACTTGCTTCCATGCCTCAACCTGTCACCGTAAGTGCTGCAACCCACATGCAAATTGCTGAAAACCAAACAGCAATTTAACTTGCCAAATTAGAAAACACAAGCACACAGCTTTGGAATACTGCAGACTTGCAGCTTTATAGTTTACAGTAAAATGAACTGGCTGAATTCAGAGCCTTTGAAAAGGTCATAGAAAATCTACACTTGTGCATGGGAACTGTGTATGATGCAACTTGCAGTGGTAAGGTGTGCATCTTACATGATGAAAATTATTTGCTGCGTGTTGATCAAGCAAAAAATCTCCTGTACTGTTTAATTTTTGGATATGAAAATGTAGAAAATGCTTTTCATTATCTGTCATATTCACTAGGTCTTACAGTTCTCCCATTCTACAGGTTGCTGCTTAGTTAGTGTTAAAAGTTATTCTTCGTCATCAATTTACATTTAGTCAAATATACATATACAACCTATCATCAGCAGGCAATCACATTGCAGGAAAAGGAAATGTCCATTTTGGAATATTTATCAGTTTAGATTTCTGATTTGAATTTAGTTTGGTAATATTAATGAGTTTTTACAATAGGAAAAACAAAGTATTTCATGCACCACACAGTAAATTTCTAAAATGCTCTTAAATTTCCGTCCAAACATGAATGGTCATCAAACCAAATATGGAAGAATTGATGGTTATTCACCCCATTTAGATGATGATACAGGTCAAGATTTTTAACTTGCACACATTTTCTATTTTTCTTGCAAATGTTCTGATATGAACCCGTTGACTCCTTTTAAATGTATGATTACATGGGTATCTGTCCCCCACAGGTACCTAAATCATTAAACATGCATAGAGTTTAGTATATTGCAGCAGTGGGTTATTTAAGAACATAACGTGAATCAAACCCACATACACATAGCCAGTAGGGGTCACTTCTCCCTAGCCCAGGAGCACCAAGGTCAGTTGTAGTATTGCACTGCAGTTCTCCTGATAACAGTTAAATCAACACAGGCTGAATACTGAAATTTAAACCATTTCTTTCTGTACCATGGCTATCAATAGTAAACACACTGAGTCATTACGAAGGGATGCAAATCATTTCTTTGTAACGTGTCATCTGTGGAATACGTTGTCATGCAACACATTTGAGGTAATTCATAAAGGAAATAAATTTTTATTCAAGATTCGTGAATCAAGAGTCTGTTTTCAGTCATTGTTTTCCTTTAAATGAATTTTAAACTAAAATTTAAATTTGCAGATATCTTATCCTTTTTTTTGTATATCGGTATGGATAACCATGATCTTACTTCAGAATGTGATGTGAGGCTCTTCGATTCACTGCCGCCCGAGGGGAGAAGCTAACAAATCGCTCAGCTGGTGGCTGACACTGTTCTTGAAGACAGCTCACAAGGAACAATTTGCAGTCTTTTAGAAACTCCACACCAGCTGTCACCCAGCCCTGAGTGCTGAAAAGCTCCTGTCACTTTGTCCAAAGGGATTTAGCTGGTCAGAGGGAAAAAATTTAAATACAAAGAAACCAGCTAAGAAGCTGGTGAAAGGGATTAAGAGTGCACAAGAGCACATGTGTATGAGACACTAATACATCTTTAGGAAATTTCAGATCCCTAAAGCCAAGGATTACTGCCAGAGGCAGGGTGGCATACGTATATGGGGATCTGCACCATCACAGTTTTAATCTGCTCACTATTCAAGTTATTAGCTCTTTCATCACTAACAATTTCAGATTCTTTATCTTGTCTTTTTTCCAGTAGACAAAAAAAAGGAGAGTTGTTAATCTATTTGTTAGTCTTACTGACTCACCTGCATGCAAATATGACATTGCATCTTATTTTGTTGAACTATATTTGAATATTTGAAAAAATGAATATGCAAGGTAAATGATTTGATCTATTTAAATGTATCCATTTTCTTAAGTTTTTTGACATTATTTCTAGTGCTAAAACATGATTGAAATGATTTCTACTGATATCAGTAGAATTTTTTGTATTGATATCAATAGAATACTAGGAGACCAATCAGAAACAAGAGAAAGTCTGCAGATGCTGGAAATCCAAGCAACACGCACAAAATGCTGGAGGAACTCAGCTGGCCAGGCAGCATCTATGGAATAGAGTAAACAGTCGACATTTTGGGCCGAGACGTTGACTATACTCTTTTCCATAGATGCTGCCTGACCTGCTCAGTTCGTCTAGCATTTTGTGTGTGTTGCTTGAATATTAGTAGAATAATTTTGTTATTAGAAATTTTCCACGAACCATATTTGTAAGCTAAAAACACTAACAATAAACTTAAGCTTCATAGCCATTAGGGACCTGAAGTAACGCACCACCTGCCTTCTTCATCTTAACATTAGGAAAATGAGATTGATGTAATCAACTGATTGTTCTTGAATATTAAACCTGACTGTAAGTTTAAAAAAGCGCATTTCTAAAACACTAGTCCCATTTAGAGATTCAGATACCATTATGAATCAATCAGACTTAAAAACATATAAAAAAGTTCAAAATCAAAATACTAGCATCTTGTTTACGACGGAAGCCTGACTGCACAGACTAAGATAGGGATAAGACGCAGCTACTATTTTTGAGTTCACTTTTCCTTTCAGACAATACAAGCAGCTCGAGTTCTTCAGTTGCTGTAAGGGAGGGAGCAAGCAGTGTTAATAAGCTATGTCAGATTTCAACATTACTCTGGGGCAGTAGAGCTGATGGTGGAAATTCACCCATCAAGCTTCCCTTATAAAATATACAAATTTCTTCTAAAAACCTGGCGCACCACGACTCTTCCATTGTAAAAATTCAAGGAAGTTATAAGGAACAATTCAAGGAACAGATATATTTTAAATATTATAGGTTAACATGTAGCAATTTGTATTATATGCTTTGATTATTTTAAAAATTTTATACAATATATTTAGGTGTGCAATTTCACTTTCGCAGCATATTTCAACTTAATTGCAACCTCTCCTCCTTCTACTTGAGCTGTTAGGGCAGACCTACCTGTGATTGGTAATCCATCCAAGTCCTCTGATCGTGCATATACAGATCACCTGGTTCTTCCAATAGGAAGTCAGCTTCCAGTGAGCTGGCAAAGCACTGCACAGAACATATCTTTTCTGATCACGAGAGCTAAACACATCCCTGAATTTCGCTGTGCTTATTCAAACTAAGTAGGTGGCTGGGGGAGACTGTGGATAACAGGAAATTTAGGAAAACTAGAGAGGAAGTTGGGAATGCTAGAGAGGAGTTTGGGCTAGGTTGCATTGAAAAGCAGAGGAAGTTTAGCTGGGACAGCTGAATATTGAGAGGCTATAGCTAAAGATTAGGGTAGCTCAGAATGATTTTTTTTAAAGAAATCTTAGGTGTTTTTCTAGGTCTGAAAGTTGGCCACAATTTTCTACTTTGACCCTCTTGAAAGTCTGGACTGCAGTCATGAACTCCTGGCTGCTAATTTAAATTATCAACTTATAAGTGATTAAACTCAAATTATACGGCTGATCCCATGCTTTCCATGTAACATAGTCCATTCTGGTCCATTTAAATGTTGCCTGGAACAAAATCCTTCTACTACTAGGGTAATGGAAAAGCCGAGCTGTTTCAGGTTCCTGGGTGTCAACATCTCTGAGGATCTATTCTGGGCCCAACATATTGAAATAATTACAAAGAAGGCATGACAGTGGCTATATTAGTCTGCTCCATCATGGGCACTAGCCTCCATAGTATCTTCAAGGAGCAGTACCTCAGAAAGGCGGCATGCACCATTAAGGACAGCCATCACCCAGGACATGCCCTCTTTTCGTTGTTACCATCAGGAAGGAGGTACAGAAACCTGAAGGCACACACTCAGCAACTCAGGATCAGTCTTCCCCTCTGTCATTCGGTTCCTAATTGGACATTGAACCCATGAGCACTACTTCACTTTTATTATCGCAAACACATGGAAATCTGCAGGTGCTGGAATTTCAAGCAACACACATAAAAGTTGCTGGTGAACACAGCAGGCCAGGCAGCATCTCTAGGAAGAGGTACAGTCGACGTTTCGGGCTGAGACCCTTCATCAGGCCCGAATTGTCGACTGTACCTCTTCCTAGAGATGCTGCCTGGCTTGCTGCACTCACCAGCAACATTGATGTGTGTTGCTTCACCTTTATTATTTCTGTTTTTGCACTGTGTTTAATTATACATATATACACTTACTGTAATTGATTTACTTACTTGTTTTTTTTCTATATTATCATGAATTGCATTGGACTGCTGCCACTAAGTTAACAAATTTCACAACATACGCTGGTGATATTAAACCTGATTCTGATGTTTCATGAGGAGTTTGAGGAGACTTGGCATGTCACCAAAGACTAGCAAATTTCTACAGATGTACCATGGAGAGCACTCTAACTGGTTGCATCACTGGCTGATATGAGAGGCGCCACTGAACAGGATTGGAAAAAGCAACAGAAAATTATAAACTCAGCCAGCTCCATCATGGCACCAGCCTCCCTTGCATCGAGGACACCATCAAAATACAATACCTCAAAAAGGTGACATCCATCATTAAGGATCCTATCGCCCAGGACATGCCCTCTTCTCATTGTTACCATCAGGGAGGAGGATCGGGAGCTGGAGGATACACACTCAATGTTTCAGGAACAGCTTATTCCCCTCCACCATCAGATATCTGAATGGACAATGAACCCAAGTGTATTACCTCACCATTTTATTTCTTTTTGCACTACTTCTTTAATTTATTTTATATATATTTCTTATTTTTAGTTAGGCACTGCAATGTGCTGCTGCTGCAAAACAACAAATTTCACGACACATGCCAGTGATATTAAATCTGACTCTGATTCTGGACATTATAGCTACTATACACAAGGTAAGAAAATTGGCAGAAGATCAGGGAGGGAAGGAGGCTAGGGAATGGCCTGGAAAATTGATCCTTAATTGATTAAAGTTTACAGTAGATTATATTGAAACTCAGCAGGGTTGTTAGGGCAGAATATAGGAACTTTTCAGGTAATTTGGGAAGACTTGGTACTTCATGTTCTTGAGCAGGGTTTACGAATGTTTTAAGCTGGTTATCTCCCATAACTCAACATCAGTCAATAAATCAGATCAGTTTGACCCTAGTTTGCAATAGAATGAGACCACTTTACAAAGAAAAAGCTTCCATTATCACAAAAAAAGTGAGTGCCCTAACTACACCAGTCCCTTCTATTGAAAGATGAATCCAAGAAATCAACAGAAAGTGTCATTTATAGCACATACAGCATGGACTAGATGGGCAGAAGGGCCTGTCTCTGTGCTGTACTTTTCTATGACTCTATGGCATATACTGAGACTTTTGGAAGTTTGTTTCATTATATAATTGGTTAGAATAATCATCAATCAGGGTCAGGGTCATCCCACCAAACTTTACATTTAAAAATGTAAAGTCAGAGGTGCTCCTAGTTGGCTTTCTACTGGGCTATTACCCAAAGTTTCAGTATAGCTGGATGACAGGTCATTAACTGAATAACCTAGTCTGATATCTGCATTATTTTTGTTCGGTATAAATTTTGATAAATGCAAAATGTCGAGGAACAGACCAGATTTTGCTATTTCCCAGCTTGCCCACCACACCAGGCTGCCCAAGGCAGTGAGTATTTCAACTAATATCAGTGAAATGTCCTGAAAAACATCCCTGACTTCATTTTTATAGCACTTTAATTCCATTCAGCCAATTACTGAGACATTTTTGAGGATTTTATGTTGGATTTTAAGCACTAAAGAAAATCATTCATGATTGCTCAAACTCATTTAATATAGCACCTGCAAGGCAGAGAAAAATACTTTCAAATACAGATCCCAGAGAATCTACAGTGGGGTTGTGACCCAATTTTTGTTTACAGAAGCCCATTGTGTAACTTTACAACATTTTCTCTTGTTACATTACATCTGTGCACCTGTCAGAGGCTGTGGGGAAACATGAAGTATAGGTCAGAAAACTTTCCAAAGGAGGGAACAATGATCAGCAATAAGCCTTTGTCCAATCTTGCATCAGATGGCTTTGGTTGCCTAAGCTGGACCAGTTGTCAGGACAAAAAAATCCAGTTTGAAAATAGAAGAAAAATAATATGCATAAGAGAATTACCATCACGTTTGATGAAGAAGTTTCCTATTGTGTTGAGTGCACTTTCTGTGTTTTCTAACATGCACTCAGTGTCAACACATTTAAATGGGTTAAGCAAGTCCCAATAAATGGTACAATAATTTTTAGAAATTGGCAGTTCCTTCCCCAGAAAAAATAATATATTTTTTGTTGTTTTCATTCATGTCATTTCCCACCACCTCCCGCTGTACACTAAATGGATGAAACTGTTTTGAACTTGCAGATGTTGAGATGGTATCTGGAGGTTGCTAAGCAACAGAGCAGGCACCCAATGACATCGAGATGGTGCCTTCTTTTTACTGAGCATGGTTTTTGATGCATTTGTCAATGACTTTTAAGCTTGTCATCTGGCATCACTGATGTTCAAAGTAAGTCTGGCATAACCAACAAAGCAAGCAACATACAGGAAATAATCATCTATTTTTCAGTGCAGCAATTCCACACATCTGATGGCTTTTTTTTTGCACAACTTAGTCCTCAACCAGGTAAAGATAAGAGTTTCTACTTAAGCAACAGCCATTCTCTCAGTAATTACAGCCCAAATACAAGAACAAAAAATATATATTTATATTAATGGTGTAACATAGTAAATAATGCTAAGACACTTCACAGGAAGCTGATTATATTGAGCTGGGATTTTCTGCAGGCATCCAGTCACACACCTGAACAAAAGATTCCTATAGAGAGTAGCTTATGGAGCCGACTGGCAGGAAGAATAGTTGAGCAATATTTTTTAAGAAAAGCTGTTCCACTAACTAAAGTCTCCATAACACTGCCAGTTGTCCTCTGATCGTTAATGACAATTACTTAATCATAAAACTAAACTCTGATTTCTTGAAACTGGTCTTTGTCTGAAATTGAATTGTTTTCCTCCTAATACAATTGAACCAGTATAGTTATCCTGGGAACACACAGAGATGCTGGAGGAACTCAGCATCTATGCAAAAGAATACAGTTGGCGTTTTGGGCTGAGACCCTTTGGCAGGACTGGAGAAAAAATGCTGAGGAGTAGAGTTAAGAGTCAGGGTAGGGGAGAGAGAAACATAAGGTGACAGGTGAAACCTGAAGGAGGAGGGGTGAAGTAAAGAGCTGGGAAATTGATTAGTGAAAGAGATACAGGGCTGGAGAAGAGTGAGCCTGATAGAAGAGGACAGAAGACCATGGAAGAAAGAAGAGGGAGGAGAAGCACCAGAGGGAGGCAATGGGCAGATGAGGAGATAAGGTGAGAGAGTGAAAAGGGGATGGGGACTGGTGAAGGGCGAGGGTATTACCGGAAGTTCGAGAAATCGATATTCATGCCATCAGGTTGGAGGCTACCCTGATGGAATATAAGGTGTTCTTCCTCCAACCTAAGTGTGTCCTCATCACGACAATGGAGGAGGCCATGTGTGGAAATATTGGAATGGGAATGTGAAGTGGGATTAAAATGGGTGGCCACTGGGAGATCCTGCTTTTTCTGGTGAACAGAGCATGTGTGTTGCTTGGATTTCCAGCATTGGCAGATTTTCTTTTGTTAGTTATCCTGGGGTCTGCAGGGTATGGGGACATTACCAAGGTGGGAGAGAGCAGGAGATATTGACAATAGAATGAGGAAGCAATTAAACCTATAAATAAATTTACTTTCACAAAAGTATGTCAGATGCTATACCCACAACTCCAGAACTGGTCAGCATTGCCTCTATGGATGAACCACAGCTTCAAATATTTTAGAAAACAATTGGTTGTCAAGGTAATTGTAGGCCTTAATATTTGTACAGCAGACTTCTTCCAGACCTGACAACCAGCCATTACTGACACCTCCTGGTGTCCGGCTTTCTGTTGTGTTGTGAAATCATTTTGTCTCTCTACACTGATAGGAACCTTCATATCTCTTTCCCCAGAGACCACAGAAAGCAGGATCAGAGAGAACACAAGTGAGCACTTCACGACAAAGATCCTCCATCCATCAAAAATTTCACAATCCATTTCTCACAAAGCAACCAATAGCTTAGTTTTAGGCCAGTCATGTTGTCTCTCCACTACGGATATAAACACTGGCAATTCAAACTAATTCAGAAATTTAACATGCAATATAATTCCATTTGTATGTAATAACTTACAAACAATGATTAACCCTAGTTAACCCTATTCTAATCACAGGACAATTTAAGTTACCAATTAACCTATCAACTGTTATTTCTTTGCACTGTGGGAGGAAACCGGAGCACCGGGAGGAACCTCACACAGTCACAGGGAGAACGTGCAAGCTCCTTACAGACAGTGGCAGGATTCTGAGGGTGGACGTTCAGTAAGGCAAGAGTTAAGATAGTAAGCAGACAGAGACAGTGTGATGATGTGGTGGAGATATCCAGGTTGAACATGGTCCTTGAAAGCCCAACCCTCCCTTGTCTGACCTTACTGTTCAAGCTTAGGAACCAAAGTCACCAAACATACAAAGACAAATTAAAGATGCAAATAAAGGATTCTAGGGCAACACTTACTATTGGGCAATTATTTTACTAATTCTCAAGTATTATTGGCCTTTAATTCATAGACTTAAATGGTTATTAACACCTGAAATATGTACGATAATTGATTTTTAAATATGCAAATGATAGGACTCAGAATTACACAAAGTTTTTACTGGATCAATATCTGTACATGAACTGGTTAATTTCTACACAAAAATTACATTTCTTTGTTCAAACATTAGAACAATTTGTTAGCAAGGGCCATGCTCTTCTCCTTGAGCGCAAGTAGATGAAGTGTGATTGAGAAACGAGCGCGAGTTGTCAGAGTCCATTTATTGTTGATGACAATCCTACACACTGTCTCTTTAAAAGCTTTCAATGAGAGCAGTTCAGATAGCTGTCTACACAGGTAGACCTTGAGAAGCTCATTAGAGATCTATCTATATTGTTTAACAACCTATATGTATTTTAAAATATCCAGTGTAGAGCTAAAAAATACATTCTTTATTTCAGCAGGTCAGGCTGCATCTGTTGAAATGAATGGAGCTGACTTTTCAAGCCGGGTCCCCTCCTTAGGATGGGAAAGGAAGGGGAAGAAACCTGAATAAAAATATGGAGGAGGAGAAGGAACACAAGCCAGAAGGTGATAGGTGAAGCCAGATGAGCAGGGCATGAAGTAAGAAGGAAGGAAATGATTGTTGGAAAAGGTAACGGACTGGATAAGATGGAATCTCAGAGGAGAGAAGAGTGACCATGGGAGAAAAGGATAGTGGTGGGGCACCAGGAGGAGGAGATAGGCAGGTTGATATTGTTCTTGATATGCATCCATTGGAATAGGTCATAAGTCATAGGGTTCTCTCTTACATAACAAGTTGAGGTAAACCTGCACAAGGTCCTTTCACTCTTCCCCAGACCTCCTTTGGAAATGTGTTGTCCATAATAAGGTCTCTAACCATCTCACCCTCATTGACTGCATTGGGAATAAGACTCTGACCATGCAAAAAGGATCCTTCAGGGAGGGGCCCCTCAAACAAGGTCTCATGTGCTTGTTGGTGAGCTCTGTTATAGAGCATGGGGTCACTGACCAAAACAATATGGATACAGAATATTCAGCAAAATGAGTCCATATCAACCAGGTTGTCCACCCAGCTAGTCCCATCTTTCTGTGCTCAACCCTTATCCCTCCAGGCCCTGATATTCCGTGTACCTACAGAATTTCTTCTTGAATGATACTATTGTACTTGATTCAAACACTTCCTCTGACAACTCGTTCCATATACTCACCATCATCTGTTAAAAAGTTGTCCCACAGGTCCCTTTAAAAATCTTTCCCCTCTCCCCCTAAATCTATATCCCCTAGATTGGGCTCTCTTAACTTAGGGAAAAGACTATTTCAAACCATCTTATCTATGCCTTTCACAATTTTAAATACTTCTTTATATCGCCCCTCATTCTGAGCTCTCTAGTCCTGCCAGTATCCTCATAAATCTACTCTGCACTCTTTCCAGCTTAACCTCATCTTTCCCATTACAGGGTGATCCAAACTGTACACAATACTCTATGTGTGACCTCACCAATGACTTATACAAGTGCAATATAATGTTCCATTTCCTTTACTCATTACCCTGACTGATGAATACTAATGTGCTAAATGCCTTTCTCACCTGCCTCCCTATCCAGTGATGCCACTTTCAATTAGCTATACACTTGTACTCCTCAGTCTGGCTGTTCCATTATAGTCTTAGTGTCCTACCATTCATAGTATAAGTCCTGCTCTAGTTTGACTTTCTAAAATTAATCATTTCACACTTATCTGTATTGGAATCTATTTCACAATCCATTGTCCACTTTCCTAACTGATCAAGATCCCTTTGTAATCTACAGCAGGCTTCTTTACTATCAACACCTCCAGCTTTTGTGTCACCTACAAACTTGCTGATCAATCCAAGGACATTCCTGTCTAAATCATTTGTATAAATAATGAATAACAAGGGTCCCAACAGTGGCACACTAGTCACTGGTCTATATTCTGAGGAACAACCTTTGACCCCAACCCTCTGCTTCCTAAATCCAAACCAATTTTGTATGCACCTTACTAGTTCTCTCTGGATTCCATGGGACCTAACCTTCAAGATCAACCTGCCATGCAGGCCCTTGACAAAAGCCTTACTAAAGTTCAAGTAGAGAATATTTACAGCCCTACCTTAATCTATCCTTTTGGTTATTTCTTCAAAGAGTTGTCAACATGGCTATCCATGAGCAAAGCAATGCTGACTCTTCCTCTTCAGACTCTGTCTATCCAAAATGCTGGTAGATCCTGTCCTTCAGAATTCCCTCCAGTAACTTCCCCAATGTCAGGCTGATTGGTGTATAGTTCCCTGGCTTGACTTTCTGGAGCAATAGAATGATATTAGCCACCTTCAAATCTTGGGAAATTCACCCGAGGATAGTGATGAAACAAGTATCCCTGCAAGGTCCTCCGCAACTTCTTCTCAAGCTCTGAGAATGTCAGGCCCCAGAGATTTATCTTTCTTAAAGTACTGTAAGCTGCAAATACCTCCTCTCCAGTAATATAAATGGTGTCCAAAACATATTCACTTTGTTTCACTTTTGTCTTGGATAACCTCAGTATGATTTTTGTTTCTCAATTGTTCAAGACATAAGCAGCCCTGTTGATGTCTAAGGGACCTTTTCCACCCCTAGTCACCATTTCACTCTTAATATGTCTACGGAATCTATCGAGATTTTACATTAACCTTTCCTGCCAAGCCCATCTCATACCCTCACTTTGTCCTCTAATTTCCCTTTTAAAGCGTATTCTTAAACTTTTTTGTAGTGATCAAATGGTTCAATCCTTGACTTCATTAATTAATGTAGGCTTCCTTCTTTTCTTAACCAGAAATTTGATATCTCTCATCAACTAGGATTCCCTAAATTTGCCAAATTTACCCTCCACCCTAACAGAATCATACTGTTCCTGAATGCTTGATATCATACTTAGATTAGATTAGATTACATTCAACTTTATTGTCATTGTGCTGAGTACAGATACAAAACCAATGAAATGCAGTTAGCACCTGAGCAGAAATGCAAAAAATAGTGTTATTTACAAAATAACTGCGAATAAAATGTAAGTGCTACAGCACACAAATATAAAAGTATTGAGACAGTACAATATGGGTGCAATACTGCTTAGTGCTGTGATGTGAGGTTCAGCAGTGTCATAGCCTCAAGGAAGAAGCTCTTCCTGTGCCTGCTGGTGCGGGAGCAGAGGCTCCTGTAGTGCCTACTGGATGGGAGGAGAGTAAAAAGTCCATGATTAGGGTGAAATTAATTCTTGATAATGCTTTTCGCCCTGCCCAGGCAGCATTCATGGTAGATGCTCTCAATAGTGGGCAATTAGGTGCCCATAATCCGCTGGGCAGTTTTCACCACACGCTGGAGTGCTTTGCGGTCCGATACGGGACAATTGCCGTACCACACTGAGATGCAGTTGGTGAGTATGCTCTCAATGGTACAGTGGTAAAAGTCCGTCACTATCCTGGGACAGAGGTGAGCTTTCTTGATGCTCCGCAGGAAATAAACGCGCTGTTGCGTCTTTTTGATCAGGATGGAGGAGTTCAGGGACCAGGTGAGATCCTCGGAAATGTGGACACCAAGGAATTTGAAGCTTGATTCACACTCCACTACAGCTCCGTTGATGTAGGTGGGGACGTGAGTGTGGCTCCTAGCATGCCTGAAGTCCACAATAATCTCCTTGGTCTTCTGCGTGTTAAGAGCCAGGTTGTTGTCAGCACACCGCGCAGCCTGGTGCTGGATCTCATCCCTGTAGGCCATCTCGTCATCCCCTCTGATCAGGCCAACCACCGTGGTGTCGTCTGCGAACTTGATTATGGAGTTAGAACCACGTACAGGAATGCAGTCAAAGGTGAAAAGGGAGTACAGAAGAGGGCTCAGCACACAGCCTTGAGGCACGCCGGTGTTCAGGGTGAGAGTGGAGGAGGAGAGGTTTTCTAACTTAACTGATTGGGGTCTGTTAGTCAGAAAGTCCAAGGTCCAATTGCAGAGGGATGAGCTGATACCAAGCTGGCGAAGTTTGGTGATCAGCTTGGAGGGGATCACAGTATTGAATGCCAAACTAAAGTCAATGAACAGCATTCTGGCGTAAGAGTTGGGGCTGTCCAGGTGGGTCAGGGCAGAGTGAAGTGCTGTGGAGATGGCGTCCTCTGTTGACCTGTTGGTGCGATAGGCAAATTGATGGGTAGTGGGCAGACAGGATTTCAGATGTGATAGAACCAGTCTCTCAAAGCACTTTGCAATGATGGGGTGAGTGCAACTGAACGGAAGTCATTCAGGCCCATGGCAGTGGAATGCTTCGGCACTGGCACGATGGTGGTGATCTTGTAGCTTGTGGGGACAACTGCCTGGGCCAGGGACAGATTAAAAATGTCTGTGAAGACCCCGGCCAACTGCCCTGCACAGACTCTGAGCACACGGCCAGGTATTCCATCCGGACCAGCTGCCTTCCATACATTCACCCTGCTCAGGGTGGCACAAACATCGGAGGTGGAAAGTGAGAGAGGCAGTTCACCAGGTGGGAGATTCGCTTTGAGGGTGACCTCCTTGTTCTCTCAGTCAAAGCAAGTGTAGAAGTAATTGAGCTCATTAGGGAGGGAAGCAGAGCTGGAAGAGGGCACAGTACTAGGTGGTTTGAAGCCTGTAATGATCTGTATGCCATGCCACATGTGCCGGGGGTCCGAGGAGTTGAAATGCTCCTCGATTCTCTGTTTGTATATGTGTTTAGCCTGAGAGATTCCCCTCCTCAGGTTGGCCCTGGCTGAGCTGTAAGCCTCCCGGTCTCCAGACCTGAAGGCTGAATCTCTGGCTTTGAGCAGGAGGCGAACTTCTCTGTTCATCCATGGTTTCTGATTGGGGAAAACTTTTATTTGTCTTTGTTATGTCACTCTATCTACACACTTGTTGTGCTCAAGGACAGAGCTGGTATATAAGTCAATGTTAATCTGAGAGTCTGTGGTGGCATGGGCAGCAAGCGCACTCCAGTCTGTGTGCTGGAATTGGTGCTGAAGAGCAGAGTCAGCACCCCCCCAGCCAGATCTTAATAGTCTTCATTGTGGGTTTCACATGTTTAATGACCGGGCTATACTTGGGAAGCAGAAACAATGAAAGATGGTTGGACTGACCCAGGTGGGGGAGGGTAGTGGCTTTGCAAGCATCAGCCACATTTGTGTAGACATGATCTAAGGTTTTATTACCCCTTGTGGTGCATGATACACTTTGGTAAAATCTTGGAAGCACAGTACATAGGTTACAATGATTAAAGTCCCCAGCAACAATAAAGGCTTCGTCTGGATGCAATGTCTGCAGCTTGCTAATAGTGACTTTGGGGTCTTTCAGGCTAGTTTAGCATTAGCATCTGGTGGAACATAAACTGCGACAGCAATGAAGCATGTGAACTCTCGAGGTTGATAAAAAGGTCTGCACTTAATAATCAGGTATTCCAGATCAGCAGAGCAATAAGTGTCAGCAATGGTAGAGATAGTTCACCATGATCGATTCACGTAGATGCATAAACCACCTCCTCTACTTTTACCTGTCGCTGTTGCAGCTCTGTCAGCCCTGAGGACCGTGTACCCTTCCAGTTCCACCATGCTGTTTGGGACCTCACTGTTTAGCCATGTCTCTATAAAAACATGACGTTGCAATCCATAAACCTTCTTTGTGTGAGGGTCCAAGTCCTTAGTTCGTCCAGCTTGTTCGTCAGAGACCGAACATTGGTGAGGAAGATGCTAGGTAGCGCTGGCTGGTGTGGATTTAGCCTTAGCTTAGCACGCAAACCTTTACGCTTCCCCCATTTTTGTTTACAGTCTCAATACCAGCGCCGGGCCCTTCCGGTCGGAGCGAGTTAAATGCAGGTCTGCGGTGTCCTTACTAACTCCAGAGGTAGTTGGTCGAAGTTGAATGGATAGTCCAAAACTGTGTTGGTGTATCAATAGTTAGTGCTCAAAAGTGGCTGTTTGCTGTAAGTGTAGTTTGCATAGCCAAATCGAGTGAACATGCAGGAAACAAGCAGATAAATTAATACTATTTTTCGAAACCTGGTAAGACTCTGAGCCTTGCAATACACACGCACCACCGCCATCTGTATATTCTTCCCATGCCATTCATTCTTTGCCCTTCAGATAGACTCTTCCAATCAACCTCTGCTGTATTCTACATACTTCCCTCAATATTATCCCTCCTCCAGTTTAAGACCCTGACCTGTGAACCTGCCTGATCCTTTGCTGTCACTATCAAAAATATCACAGAATTATGGACACTAGCTTCAAATTGCTCCTTGACTATTACTTCCATTTATTATCCTACCTCATTCCCAAAGAGGATGTCCCTCTCTATATTGATATATCAACTAGGAAACCTTCTTGGACATTTCACAAATTCCACCCCATCCAGGTCTTTATACTTGAAACTCAGCTTGTTTCCTTGGCTGCTTATGTCTAGGGAATGCAAGGCCCATTCTTCACAATAACAACAGCTAGAACCTGAGCAGGTAGTGGTTCCAAGCACAGCCTGATGCAACTACACACAAAGATGGCTCTCAGGATAAGGGTGATGTTGGGTGCTCATTTTTCCAGGGACTTGTGCATTGTGATTCATTAGACCCCTTCAAGCTTGAATCCCCAGATAATGTCTGCGAGGTTAGAGGATCAAGCCGCATACATGTCAAGTCTGGCAGCACCCAGAGTACCTCACATTTGGTGCCCAGGTTCTTACTTGATATTGAAAGGGTGTACATCTCCCAAAGACCCAATTTTTGTTTAACATTGCCTGTCAACTACAGACAAACTTTTGTTTTATGCCAGAACCCTCGAAACTGTTCATTTCACCCTCAAGTGGTCAGACCTGACATCACTGAACATGCAGGGGACAACTTTTCTTTCAAAGCATCTGCCAGACTGTGCACCTACCTTAAGGTAGGTTCCATATGTAAGCTTATGTTTTATTCCTCAACCCCTGATCTTCCCATCCATTCTAAACCTTTGATCCTTGACCTCACCACTGGACCAAATCCCGACTGCTAACCAACACATACCGAGCCACCTTAGCTAATTTCTGACCCAACCTAACAGCTTGCTAGCTCCTACACAACACCCCTCACCATCATTCTCCTAATGGTCAATCTATTTTCAATGTCCTCTGTTCACCTTAGAGCCTTTATATCTGGCCTTGGTAAGAGGACTGCACTGTTGTTCAGGAAGCAGTCTGACAGTCAGTCAACAACAGCTGGGATGTGAGATTGCAGTCAATGTCTGTCTGCATTGAAACCCACGACAGTGCAGAAATCATTCTGAGTCATTCCAATTAATCAGTAGATAAAACAAACTGCTGGAGGAACTCTCCTACTTTTTGGCAAGGATCTGACAGGCTGGGCCCCTCTCACTACTAGCCAAGCAAGGCCTTGTTGCGTGTTGGTAATTTCTGGTGATGTGGTATACTGCTGGATGACTTAGGCAGTCTGCTATGGGAACTACTCCACAGGAACATGAGTTTCTCTGGCAATTTGTTTTATTGCTCCATATTCCAGCATTTGCAGCCTTTTGTGTCTCAATTAACAAACAATTTAATGGGACATTCAACATATCTTCAACTAGAAATTTAAATCACTGATAAACTTAAGGGAGTGCCTCCCATTGTATTTATCATATACCAACGATTACAGGAAAGGACTATGACCTGATATAAACAACCCTCCCTACCTCACTACACTTCTCCCTTCCAGGCCTTTAATCAGTAGATTAATATAGGAGAAAAGTTGTGTGGGAAATCCCTTCCTTGATCCTGAAGGCAGTGAAACAAGTTGCAAGAGACCACAGTGACTGATATCACCAGTTCCCATTAACCACCTACCTTTTGAAACTTGAGAGGTCTAAACCTCAAAGCAATTCACTCAGCTTCCTTTTGAACTCTTGTAGTGAATCCAGGTTCACTGCATGTACAGCCAATTCATTCCAGAGTTTAAAGGCTATCTGTGAAAAAAGTTAATACTCTCCCTTTGTAACTTGTACTGATGCCCCCTAATCCTTCCCTGTCTATTTGGCTTCAATAACCTCTTCACTTAGACTGATTCGAATCCTTTCATAATTATTAAGACTTCAGTCGTAACTCTCAATGTCTCCATTTTTTCACAATTCAAAGCCTCTGCTGTTAAGGCTGTCCGGATAATTAAGGGCCCTTAAACTAGGGATCAATAGAATGACCCTCCTCCAAACCTTTTCAGAAGGTTTCAATATCCCTCATCATATGAAGGAACCAATTCAAATTCAGTATTTGAAATGTGGGCAGACCAGGTTCTTAAAGGATGAAAGTATTGTTTTATATTGAAATGAAAACTTCATATTTAATTATTCTGACTATCTATACAAGTATTCACTTCACTAAAAGCCAAGCAACATGAGTTATGGTCTTTACTGATTTGCCTATATTAGGTGTTAGGAGCTTCTCTCATTTCCCGAACCTGAACCCACATGATAAGTACATTCCTGGAGACTTCCAATCTAAATGCACCCTTTGGCACTGACTTATATTTGAAAATATCAGTCAGATGTCAGCCCATTTCCCTCATTTTAACTAAACCTGCCCTCAAGTTATTTTGTTATTCAAATAGTAAGTTCTGCATATATCTGATTATAGAAAAACATAGAACCATTAAAAACCTACAGCACAATACAGGCCCTTCGGCCCACAAATGCTGTGCTGAACAGGTACTTACGTTATTATCTTCTAAAAATGGTGTGGATCATTTTCCTCATTGCTTTTTTACAAACTGTAAATGAAGATATTGAGGAACAACTGACAAAAATAAACCCAATGAGGACATATTAGGCTGGTGGCCATATTGGTTGCAACTTTATTCCAGTTGTCACTGTTACTTGCGAGCTGGCAAGTCATAATGCCAATTGGGGGTCATTTTTCAACCTAATACTCCAATTAACATCCTGTGTCCAGGATATTATCTTTGCACAGGCAAGCACCTATTCAAGTTGAAGACTCCCTCACCAGCATTATTTAAGGGATTTTTAAATATAATTATCAATACCTTCAGGATAGCTGACTGTTGGGCTTTTATTGGGCTTTATTATGATTGTTCACCTATTTAACACTTTCTGGAATGTTTTAAAGTTGTTGGGGATTCCAGGTTTCAGCAAAAAAGTACTGAATTGCTTTGCAATAACTTCAAGGCTCTGCACAAGACAATTGCTTCTTAATATTCTAAGCAAGCACTCCCTTGGCAGTGCAGCATGACAAGTGAAAAAGCAGGGTGAGACATAAGAGAATAAATGACTGGGAAAAGGGGCAGAAATTAATGAAGAAAGACACTCAGTAGAAATGTTGAGTTCTGTTCACTTGGGCTATGTAAGTATGTTATGGGCATGCGTGCGAGAGGAGAACGGGGGATTGTAGGGATAAAAGGTGGAGGCCCTAATGTATTGGATGGAGACATTGAAAGTAAAGTTCTTTACACAAAAGAAAAACTTGTCTTTGCTGTTTGAGCATCAACAGAGTGACCAGACAAGGGTACCATTACCTGGCACAAATCCAATAAACAATTACTGCAGGTGATTGAAATATATAATATGTCAAAATATTTACCACTGGGCAAGAAGCTATCCGCACAGAACCAAAAAAGTTATGCTAACTGAAGAAAACAACAAATCTGAAGATGCAGAAGAGCACCATATCACATTATTTGCAAAGGAATCACTTATTAATGCGGAGACGTCTGAGGCAGAGACTTTGGTGATGGAATCTCCAGGATTTGGTGTTATTGATACAACAGGCACATGCACAATGTGCGGAGAAAGATAGCTTGAAAGCTATGTAAGTGACTTAAAACAGAGTAAAGTGCAGAAACTGATGAACATTGATATACCTAGTAGCAAAGCATTCAAATTTGGAGATGGAAAGATTATACATTCCACCAAAACATTGAAAATTCCTGCAAAAATAGGGCAGACAATAAATGTTACATTGAAATGGAGGTGGTACTGATGAACATTCCATTACTCTAGAGTCAAACTTCTCTAAAGAAAGCAGGAGCAGTGCAGGATACAGAGAATGACCGAGTAACAATGCTTCAACAGCCAGTCTCTTGAGCTCACCATCTCTGGACATTACTGTGAGACCATTCTATATAAAGATATTACAGAATCAATGTGAGAATGAAGTACTAGCTGTCACAGAAAACATGACCATGATGAGAAATGCAAAGTATTGCTGAAACTTCACAAGCCGTTTGGACCCACTTCAATTGAGAGACTTCAGAAACTGCTCAGGAGTTCAGGAAACATAGATGCTAATTATTTTTCTATTATAAAGCGGATAACTGACAGCTGTGAGACAGGACAAAAGTTTTGAAAGCCCAAACCCATGCCTGTGGTTTGTCTGACACAAGCATCTGAATACAATGAAACAGTAGACCTAAGTGAACTGGGCCAAGGAGTCTGGTATCTCCGCATCATTGATGAGTTCACATATTTCAGTGCTGGTAGCATTATAAATACAAATGTACAAAGAGATCCTCAGAGACAGTAAAACACTTCATCCATTTCTGGATAGGTATTCAATGACAGTGGTTCTGAATTTAAGGTGAATTCAGAGATATGGTAGAGAGCTTTATCATTGAAACAAAGACACCAGTGGCATACAGAGTAATTGACTTCTGGAGTGATACAATCAAAAGTTTACCGAAATAATGCTGCAGGTAAAGAAAAGCAATGGCTGTGATTGGAACACAGCCCTGGACTGGATCATTATGGTGAAGAACATACACAATGTACATGACTGTAGCCCATGTCAATTGGTGTTTGGCAAGAATCCAAACTTTCCCCCAGTACTGGTTGACAAACCACCTGCTCTAGAGGGCATTACAAGGAGAGAATGGATTGGGAAACATATTTCAGCACTGTCTGCATCAAGGAACAATTTCACTGAAGCAGACTGTTCAGAGAGAATTCGAAGAACACTGAGGGCACAGGTCCATCCTACAGATGACAGATGTGAGCCAGGTGACAAAATGTATTACAAAAGAGCAGACTGTACAGAATGGAAAGGTCCTAGAGTTATCATTGGTCAGGATGGAGGGTGTGGTATTCGTGAGACATGGAGGTACAAACCATAAACTGAAAACTATCAGAATTCCATGGAAAAATGAAAAAAAAAATGAACAGCACTGACACATAGCTCAGACACTGCTGAACGGAGGGCAGTTGGGGTCTCAATAGAATTGTACAACAGTGGCACAGACACTGCTGAACAGAGTGCAATTGGGGACTCAACACATTTGCCTAAACATAAATCACCACCACTGCAAAGGCAACATGGAAGTTGCAGTCTTAAAACAGGACAATCTGTGAGATTTGTAGACCAAGAAACTGGTATCTCATTGGTCTCTCTTTGGAATCTCATACAAAGCTGAAGTCTTAGGATGAGCAGGCAAAGCCATTGGGAGAAACAAAAGTTAGTACAACTTGAACTACCTAGAACCAGGCCATGAGTCAACATGCCATGTGTAGACAGACTTCATATTGAATCAAGTATAGATCAGGCTGGACATTCTGAGGAATGTCAAGATGAAGATATCCCAGTAACTAATGAGGTGTCATTTTGAATCTGCAAAACAGGATGAAATCAGTAGCTGGAGAAATAATGGAGTGTTTGAGGAAGCCAGAGACATAGGTCAAAAAACAGTGTCTACTAGATGGGTGTGCACCTTGAAAGAAACCGCAACAGGAATTATACCAAAGGCACACTAGACGTTTTGAGGAACTGAACAGAAAAGAACTCCAAAAAGACTCACCAACATGTGCATCAGAGTCTTTCGAACTACTTCTCTCAGTGATAAGTCAAAAGCATTGGCAACCCCATTGCATGGACATAAAATGCACATTCTGACAGGGAATGGAGCCATCATGTGACATTAATATTAAACCCATGCTTGAAGCCAGAGGTGGAAACTCAAAAAGTGTGTGTATGGTCTAGCAGATGAATCACTCTACTGGTCTAAAAAGGTCAAGGACATAATGTTGAAAACAGGTGGAAAGATGTCACATGTGGATCCAGCTGTATTTTACTGGCAAAATTCAGTATGTCATGTGATTGGAGGACTAGCCTGTCATGTAGATGACTTCATATGGGGAGGTTCACAAAGCTCTGCCATAACAGCTAGCCCTCAGCTAAAGTTAGCTTTTCAGGTTGAATGCAAGGAACATGACAGATTCTGCTATGTTGCCGTAGACATCCTTGTTGTTGACGGAACATGACAATTTGCATCACTCAGTGAAGCTGAAGCTGAGCTACTTAGGTCAAAGATAGATCAGATTTTATGGATGGCAAGACAGAGAAGATCTGACATCATGATTAATGCCTGCAACTTGCCAATGGTATTGACAATGCTGTTTTTCTAGTCCCACTGCATTCTGAGCTTTTCCATGGTGACCCAGGGAAGAACAGTCTACATATAACTTGCATTACAGGCAACTACTCTTTGGTTGATACCATCAAATCCACCAAGTCAGCTACAGAGAAGAGGCTTCATTTAGAGAGAGGCAGCATGGAAGAATTTGTCCATGCACAGAAAATTCATCATGTGCTATGGTCAACTACGAAGGAACAACTAGCTGTCTCACACAGTAGGGAGCGCTAGCTCTTGTGCTGTTAAAGGCACTTAATGAAGGCATTTGGCTCCTTAAGAATTGTATTAACGTTAAGGGTAGAACTAATTCTCATATCCTAATGGACACTTGCATTGTTTAAATTGTTTTGCATTTAAAAAAAATTTATACATAAAGAAGTCTGGAAGATTGTTGAGTTCTGTTCATTTGAGCGATATAAGTATTTAGTAGGCATGAGCTCTTTCACTGTTATGCATAAATGTCAAGGAGAATGGGGGAATTTTGGTGATAAAAGGTGATGGTCCTCATGTATTGAATGGAGACATTGAAAGTAAGGTTGTTTAAACAAAAGAAAAACTTGTCTTTGTTGTTTGAGCATTAACAGCAGGACAGGTCGCTTCAGGATGCATTTCACTTTGAGAATGATCTGTAAGGACCAGAACATGACATTTTTCAAGTTTGATAATGGTATGTCCAGAATAATCTACACCATCTGCAGCCACTAGTGCAACTTCAGAGAGGAGGAAAGACTACATTGCAATGTTGGTCAGCTGACAGTCACCACAACCTTTCTATGGAAGGTTTCTTTCTGGGGTGCCTGCTGAGGAATTTACCTCCTTTTAAACCAGACACATTTTCTCCTTGAAGACAACTGATTTACACTTTATTCCCTTTTGCTAGTGAAGTAAACATGCAGCTTCATGAGTATCATGGACATTCCAGGGAGAAGGACACAACCCACTGCACTGATACTGCCGTGTCAGATCTGCATGCCAGTTCTGAGATGTACCACACTGACAGAAATGTCCAACTGGTACGCAGCCAAAGGCAACAAATCGCACAAGTCCTTGCCAGGTATCCAGGCTGCAATCATACCACCCCCTTTCAGTGGCAATCCATGAAGCCATCTGTGCAAGATCCGCCAGGACAAATCATATCTGCTGAAAACATGTTCATGACAGCTTGCACATGTGGGCCGTATGCATACAACAATAGCATCACTGCAGGTATGAGCGGAGCACTAGCTTACTGAACTTGGACCACTTTAGTACACAACATAGACAAGATTTTAGTGTTGTGCTGGTCCACATTTAAATTATCCTCCAATTCACAAGGAAGGGATTAGGCAACCTAGATATCCCCTCTCAGTTCTGGCTGTTAGTGAATAGCTCATCCAGTGTGATACTATTCATTTCAATCCCTTTATCAGCATCCCTGCACCATTTCTTCCCTCTCTGGCTGGCCATCATAATGTTCCCTTGCTACAACGCCAGAATAACAACAGCACACAAAATATGAATATACTCCTCTTGGGCTTCTAACCAGGTACAGGTGTCGATTATAACTGATGTTTTGATGACAAAACCTGCCATCTTCATTAGGGATGATGCGTGAACATGTCTAGTCCGGTGGTATTTATACCCCAGTGGCCCATCCCTCGGATTGGTTAGTCCTCATCCAATCAAGTTTCTGCTCTCCCACCTTGTTTACAATCAAATTCCAGTTCTTACTTTTGAGACTTTTGTCTTTGTTAAAATTCTTTTCCCAGTTTTATTTCAATGGCTTCCTTTACCAAGCGGTCCCAGAAGCCATTGGTGTGGCACAGTAGTTTTGTGCCGTCAAAGTCAATCCTATGGCCGTTGCAAATGCAATGTTCTGCTTCTGCTGATTTCTCAGGGTAACCCAAAACTGATGCACCTCCTGCGCTCCTTGATGCAGGTTTCCACCATGCGTCCTGTCTGGCCGATATACGCTGCTCCGCATTCACAGGGAATCCTCTAAACTCCAGCCGACCTGAGTTGCAGGTCATCTTTGACCCGCGTAAGCTGTGATTTGAGCTTCGTTATGGGTTTGTGGATGTACTTGGAGAAATCTGTGATAGCAGAACATTGTGTTCACAATGGCTATAGGATTGGCACAATCTTTCAAGCAGACTTGCCAGCGTGCCAGACATAGAGTCATAGAATTATAGCATCATACAGGATAGAAACATACAGGATGGCCCCTCATCCATACCATTCATATTGCCAACTAAAGCAGTGCCATTTACCCATATCTCTCTAAACCACTTCATCCTTTTAGTTATTTAAATATGTTTTAACAGCTGTTATTGAAACTGCCTCAATCCCTTTCTTTGCCTGCTTGTTCCTCATATGCAGTACTCTATACATGAAGCAGTTGCTTCTCATGTCCCCTTTAAACCTTTCCATTCTTACCTTAAACCTATACTCCTTAGTTCTTAATTCGTTTTCCCTGTAAAATAGACAATGTGCATTCACCCCATCCAAGTCCCTCATAATGTTACAGACCTTTGTAAGATCACTCGTCAGTCTTCTGCATTTCAAAGACTATAAGATTGATATCAATCAATCAAGGGTTTTAAGTGATAGGAGGAAAGGATCTTCATCTGGAAAGAGCAATAATCTTATTGAATGGGCAGAGCAGCAATATATATGGCCATGCACTCTTGATAGCTGCCTTCTCTTGACTATCCCATGATTATCTACTGCAAACAATAGGGTGTGATCACATTTCCCCAGTGATTTGCCACCTGCACTCTTCTGTCCCCGTCCTGGCCACTGGCCACCGATGCCCAATCGTGTGATGATTCCACCTCCAAATAATGTGTAAAGTTGATATATAACATGGAAGAGTGGTGCAACATCATCTCTATCCTTTTGCCTTTCTAAGGCTTGGGCCATGTCAGGTGGGGCCTGGCATTCGAAGATACATTCACTGACTGTGACCACACTTGGGGAGGCCTTTAAGCAATTTGCAGCATTCCATTAGATGGTGCGATTATGTGGCCACACAGCCTGTGAGAACTTCTTTGATAGGCTTGCTGCCTCTGATAAGTAGAAGACATCTCATCCTTACTGTAATGTTTGTAACTCAGAAACATAAAACTAATGGGAGTCTGAAATGAGAATCTAACTTCATGTTTATTTTAAGTAAGGTGCACACATATCATGTGGTAGCGTCATGACATATGAAATTCACTTGTTTTTACATATAACCCATAATGAATTATTTAAATGAATGATAATGCTTAATCAAACAATGTATTTACAATATTACTCAAATATTACTGAAATATTAAATACAACACTCCTCCCTGCTTAGCTATAAACACTAACTCAAAATAGAATGCATCTCAACTTATATACACAGCATACTATATAATACAACTACTAAACAGACATCAACAGCATGGTAAAATGGTCCCATTCAGGCCTAAAGATATAATTGCTGCGGAGTCTTTCTTACTCTTGTGGGATAATGTCTTTCTTGACAAGGGGGAATCACTCTGCTTGGCAGGTGAGACTTGTGGCTGTGAAAACAATCTGAGGGTCTACGACCTCTTCCATGGTGGTTGTAGGAATTGACTCTGAGACTGCTGGAAATGGTTCTGGCAATTCTGGACACTTTTCCTCTTCATTTTTCTTTGTCTAGTTTGTGTATGTTGATCTTGGGAAAGTCCATTTAGATCACTGGAGTATTATCTTATTAATCCTTCTGTTGCTCCCATTACAATCTGACCTCTCCTCTTGGTTTCCACATCCACAAAATGATTATACAAATCCTTTGTTTTTATATCTTCATTGACTCCTTTCTTTTTGGCCTTGCATTCATCCAGCTGGGCTTTGGTCTTTGCATCTACTTTTATAAGCAGCTTTTTGGCTCCCAACTGAAGTTCACGCAATAACCTTAATGCAAGCAGAGTAGATTTTTGTTCTTTAAATTTACAAAACTGAATGCTTGCAACTTTCCTGAAGTTTGTTGAACTCTCTTCCAGCTTAAAACCAAAGCATGTTTCAGAAAACCTGCCTGATTAATGTATCAGAAGCTTTCTCAAGTGTGTTGCCTACAAAAACTATTGTAGTTAGACCACTGCTTTTGTCACTTTCACGATTCCTCTAAGCAGCATGGTCATTCCTTGGACTAAATGCTTTCCAACCAGAGACACAGCAGCTGGTATTAACACCTGTTTGTCCTCTGTTGGGCAATGGTTCATGGTGTAGAGCATGGGGACAGTTGTGGCATCATCCAGTATCTTTCTTAATTCGCTTTCTGTTGCCTCTATTATAGGTTATGTTGCATGCAAATAATGGATGGCTCCCCAATCCAGTTGTAGCCGTCTCAGCCAGTCACGCCTCCACAATGCAGGCCCTCCTGTATTTACCACATGCAAGCCCAATGTGTCTTGCTGGTTGCTGTATTTCACTGTTACAAATGTCACTCCCACAGGAGTTCTCTCTTCTCCAGTATAATTTCTTACTTGGATAACTGCAAGCTTCAGTTCAGTATCCTTGAAATGCTGTTCAAGCTCATTTTGTGGAATGACTGAAATAGCCGAGGCAGTGTCCAATTCTATTTTAATGTATTCGCTTTTCACTTCTGCTGTAAGCCATAAGGCCATAAGATATAGGAGTAGGATTAGGCCATTTGACCCACTGAGTCTGCTCCATGGCTGATTTGTTTCCTTTTCATCCCCAATCTCTTGCCTTTCCCTGGTAACCCTTCGTGCCCTAACTAAGCAAGAATCTATCCACCTCTACCTTAAATATTCTCGATGATTTGGCCACCACAGCCACCTGTGGCAACAAATTCCACAGATTCATTGCTCTTTGGCTGAAGAAATCCCCCCTCATCTCCATTCTAAATGGACAGCCCTCTATTCTGAGGCTGTGCCCTCTGGTCCTATACTCTCCAGGCATAGGAAGCATCCTCCCTACATCCACTATATTAAGGTCTTTTGACATACAGTAGTTTCAATGAGGTCCCCCTCATTCTTCTGAATTCCAGTGAGTACAGGCTCAGAACCATCAATTGATCCTCATATGGTAACCCTTTCATTCCTGCAATCATTCCTGTGAACCTCCTCTGAATGTTTTCCAATGCCAGCACATCCTTTCTTAGATAAGGGGCCCAAAACTCATCTCAATACTCCAACAGAGACCATACCAGTGTCTTAAAAGCTTAACATTGCATCCTTGCTTTTATACTCTAGTTCTCTCGAAACTATTGCTAACATTGCACTTACCTTCCTCGCCAAGTATCGTCTGCAAACTTGGCCACAAAGCCATAAATCCCATCATCTAAGTCATTGACATAGAACACAAAAAGATGCAATCCCAAATCAGACTCCTGTGGAATACTGGTAGTCATAAGTAGTTAACAATGAAAGGCTCCCTTTATTCCCATTCTTGGCCTCTTGCCAATCAGCCAATGCTCTATCCATGCTAGTAAAAGTAAAGGCATCCGTTAGTCTTGCAAAACCATGGATCTGCACCTGAAAAGTCTTCACTCTCCAGGGCGAAGGCCTGGGCAAGGTTGTATGGAAGACTGGCAGTTGCCCATGCTGCGAGTCTCCAGTTGCCCATGCTGCAAGTCTCCCCTGTCCACGACACCGATGTTGTCCAAGGGAAGGGCATTAGGACCCATACAGTTTGGCATCAGTGTCATCGCAGAGCAATGTGTGGTTAAGTGCCTTGCTCAAGGAAACAACATGCTGCCTCGGCTGGTACTTGAACTGACAACCTTCAGATTGCTAGTCGAACGCCTTAACCACTTGGCCACATGCCCACATCCATGCTAATATCTTTCCTGTAATAACATGGGCTCTTAAGCAGCCTCATGTGTGGCACCTTGTCAAAGGCTTCCAAATATCTAAGTGCACAACAGCCACCTTTGTCTTTCATGCTTGTTATTTCTTCAAAGAATTCCAACAGATTTGTCAGGCCAAATATTCTCTAAAGGAAACTATGCTGACTTTGGCTTAATTTATCACGTGCTTCCAATTACTCTGAAACCTCATCCTGTGGACTAAAATATAAAATCAAGGATGTAGTGTTGAGTCTTATAAAGCACTGGTGAGGCCTCACTTGGAGTATTGTGAGCAGTTTTGGGCCCCTTATCTTAGAAATGATGTGCAGAAACTGGAGAAGGTTCACAAGAAGTTCACAAAAGTGATTCCAAGATTAAACGACTTATCATATGAAGCCCATTTGATGACTCTGGGCCTGTAATCACTGGAATTCATTAAAAAGAGTTGTGACCTAATTGAAATTTATTGAATGGTAAAAAGCATTGATAGAATGGATGAGGAGAGGATGTTTCCTATGATGGGAGTGTCTAAAATCGGAGGACGCAGCCTCAAGATAGAGTGGTATCCTTTTATAAGGGAGATGAGGAGGAATTTCTTTAGCCAGAGAGTAGTGAATCTGAGAAATTAATCACCACAGGCAGCTATGGAAGCTGACTTTATGTATATTTAAGGCAGAGATTGACAGATTCTTGATTTGTCAAACTGTGAAGAGATGCGGTAGGAAGGTAGGAGATTGGAGCTGACTTTTTAGTTGACTTTTGCTGGTTTTTAAAGCTTCCCAATCCTCTAACTTCCCACTAATGTTTGCTCTATAATATGCCCCCTATTTGGCTCTTTTGTTGGCTTTGACTTCCCTTGTCAACCAAGGTTGTGTCATCCTGCCTTTAGAATACAAATACACCTCTTTGAGATGTATTGCTCCATATTGTTTGTCCACCCAGTCCTGTGTCACTCCATATGATCATCAGATTTTTCATCAACAGCGTGGAGATTAGTGCTCTCTTTGAAAATGCAACTTGACTCTTTATCTTTATCTCTTCCCGAAGTAATCCATTTATTTTTGTCTGACTTACATGCTCTTTGTCCTACTTTGTTGTTTTTTTTAAAAGTCTCACCAAAAAGCCTGCATTGGGTCTGGTGCATGAGAGCCCCTGGCACAATAGTAACATAATTTGTTCAGCCAAGCAGGTTTCTGTTTAGACGTTGCAATTTTGCACACATTGACTTTCATTCCTGACTGCATCTCTGTCTGTGGTTTCCACTGATATATTAATCTCAACTGTTTTTTTTAATGTATGTTGCACTTCAATTGGGAGGCATTGTTGAATACTTTATTGTAATATTCCACAAACTAAGCAATCTCTCAGTGCATCATGAAGCCCATTACTGAATGACAAATACTCAGAAAACCTCTTCAATTCAGCCACATATGCTGAAATACATTCTCTTCCTTTTGATTCTGCTTCTGAAACTTAAAATTTTCTTCAAGCAACAATAGTTTCCATTCTAAATGTTCCTGCATTACTTTCACAAAAGCAGCAAAGCTCATTTTGGCTGGTTTGGTTGGAGCAGTTAATCTTCAAAGCAAACTGTTTGCCTTTAAATCCAATTCATTCAGCAAACTGATACTTGTTTCTCATTGTCTATTCCATTTTCTTTAAAATACTGCTCAGTCCATTCAATATACATATTCCAGTTATCTCTTGTGCAATTGAACATGTCTACCTGTCTGATGTAGCCAGCCATTTCTATTCTTTTATGATTATTATCACTGTTTATGAAACTGTGAATTCTTCTGTTTTCTGCTCTCTTCTTATCAACTCCACCCTGCACATGATGTGCTGTTTTTTTATTTGGTCATTTCATTTTGCACTTCTTTTTTAACTTGAATTTCTCACTGCTCTTCAACAAGCAAGTAGCCATCTCAGGTTTGTTTTATAAATACCTTGCCATCATTGTTACATTTGGTAACTCCTAACCATAAAGGTAGTCAGAAGAAAAGCAAAGGAATCCAAGAGGAGACTCTAACTTTGTGCTTACTTTAAGGAAGGCATGCACGAATCACAAGGTGGCATCATGGCACATGCAATTCACTTATTTTTACATATAACCTGTAACGAATCATTTAAATGAATAAGAATGTTTAATTAAACAATATATTTACAATGTTACTCAAATACTATTGAAATATTAAATACACAAAACTTACCATTCCCTCCCCAAGTCTTCCTGTGCCACACTGCGAAGTCTTGGCACTTGGTCTTTCCAATGTTGTGTCATTATATTATTATTTTCCAGTCAAATGAATGTTTTACGCAACTTCCACTACCAGCTGCAGTCTCTTCTTCTTTGAGGGACATAACCTTTATTTATTTGCTTACAAACCAGCTTTATGCTGTGTTGGCTTCTTAAAATTTTGAACCTTGTACTAAGAGGACCTCAGGTTAAGAGAAAGTAAGGAGTTATCATGTTGCTGGCTCTCAAAGCAATGAACACAGGTTAACGTTACATTATGATTTCTGTACAAGTTCTTAAGGGGTTTGGAATTTCAGGACTCCTCTCTCTCTAAGCATGTTCCTATTTGTTAACATGCTCCATCTTCATCTTACAAGATAGATCCTTATTGAATATTCTTTCTTCTTAATATCAACCAGACGTACATTATGTAGTAAGTTCAAATGAACCATGGACCAACACGTCAGGCTGGAAATGGGGGGAGGAGAAGATGGCGGCGTGACGCAGCGTGCGCGGCCGTTCCGAATGAATATCGATATGTGTAACTAGGGGGCCGTGCAACAATCCGGATTTGATGGGGACAGCCGTGAAAGCGCAGAGGAACATCTGGAGCAACTTCTGAAATGCCTGCTTCTCTCCCATTGCTACTGTGCGATCGAGAATCTCAGGAGACAAAGGCCCCAAATTCTCAGCTTTGCGTATCGCCTGTTGCCGGGACCGGGGTCGAAACGCTCGGCAGAGATGGTGCTCGGTGTTCGGTGTCGAATAGATGGTCGGAGGCTTGGAGTTTTTCGAACGGACTTGGAGTCGGACTGTGGTCGGATGCTTCCGGAATGCTGCATCGGCAAGTTGGCGGCGCTGGGGGTTTACCGTCTGCATGAGATTATAGGACTTTGAGAGACTCTGAGACTTTTACTGTGCCATGGTCTGTTCTTATCAAATTACAGTATTGCTTTGCACTGTTGTAACTATATGTTATAATTATGTGGTTTTTGTTAGTTTTTAAGTCGGTTTGTCATGTGTTTTCGTGACATTATTCTGGAAAAATATTTTTATCATTTCTTAATGCATACATTACTGAATGACAATAAAAGGGGACTGCGTGTCCTCATAATCATAATAATCATAAATGTGAATCAGAATTAAAAGGTTTGGCCACTGGGAAGTTCTGCTTTTGGTGGATGGAGCGGAGGTGCTTGAGCAAGCAGTGCCCCAGTTTATAATGTGGCCTCCTCTACATTGGTGAGATCCCTCAGAAACTGGGAGACCGCTTCATTCTATCTGCCAAAAGCCAAACATTTTAATTCATGTTCTTATTCTCGTTCTATCATGTCAATCCATTGCCTCCTCTTGTCCCAAGATGAGGCCACCCTCAGGATGGAAGTGCAAAATCTTGTATTTCCTCTGGGTCGCCTCCAACGTGGCGCATGAATATCAATTTCTCCTTCTGGTAAAAATGTTTTTCCTCCCCCCGGCTTCTTCTATTCCCCACTCTGGTCTCTTACCTATTCTCACCTGTCTATTACCTTCCCCCTGGGACCCATTCTCCTTCCCTTTCTCCTATGGTGCATTCTCCTCTCCTATCAGATTCCTTCCTCTCCAGCTTTTTATCTCTCCTATCCACCTGGTTTCAACTAGCTATCGACCTTCCCCTCCCACCCCCCCATCTTTTTATTCTAGCATCTTCCCCCTTCTTTCTAGTCCTGAAGAAGCGTCTCGGCTCAGACAATCAATTGTTTGTTCATTTCTATGGATGCGGCCTGATCGGTTGAGTTGCTCTAGCATTTTGTGTGTTTTGCTTCGGATTTCCAGCATCTGCAGAATTCCTTGTCTTTATGATTTACATGGTATGACACACATTTCAAACAGCTCCATATGATGACTACTGTCAGAACCAAAAGCAATTCCACGAATTCAGTTTTACCCCCAACCCTATGCTACAGCAATTTCTGATGTAAAATAACTAATTAAGACTCATTTGTGACTAATTACTGTATCTTTGACCAGAACTATGAAACTTGTTTTTGTCCTCCTTAGATGCTATTCAAACTGCTCAAAGATTCTATAATTTTCTGATTTTGTTTTGGAGTTTTTTGATTTTTATTAGTCACTCACATCTGCTCTGTAAAATTTATCACATGGCTTCAGATAGATTTTATTGAGGTTGTAATACTTTTACTCGGTGTTTACTAATTCATATTCCTCTCAATTACTGTCTTCCCCTTTGCACAGTTGCCTATCAAATAAGCTGTTATTGGTTCGGCTGATTTTCTTATATGTTATTTACTTTATCTTGTTGATATGCTTCCTGTAAATTTGATTTTGGACTTGATTAATTAGTCATTTTAGCTTTATTATACAGTAGCTGTCTTACTGTATATGTTTTGTAAAATGTTTTGAACTTGTTTTTGTTTGATAACATAGTATTCTCACCCAGAAAGATTTTCAATCAGCTTTATTCATACTGTCTACTTTAATTTGTAAAAACAACACTTAACATCTGTCACAGTCAATACATTTTAACTAGCTTTTGTTTGGCTGATAAACTGAGCCCAATATTGGTAGTTATTCCTTTCCAATATTCTGTTTATTATGTAATAAACCTTTTTAAAAATGAATACAACTGCAGATCTCTTCTTTTTTTATTCAGAATCATAATTTTATCAAGATAGTTTTAATCATAAATATTGGTAAGTTTTATATAACTATGATTTTCATATAAATTTTGCTATAAAGACCTTGCTTTTCTGACAACATAGAGAAATAAAATTTGCATAATAAATATTTTATTTCATGAGTTCACTGAAGGTATTGCCTTATGAAAAGTCCAAACAAACAATGGAACCATTCGAACTAGTTAAACGTTCTTTTAGTGACATTCCTTTATTCACTGTTTCAGTACAGGCATAAAACCATCGAAGTTATATAAATTGATGTTTAGTTCAAAATGGTAGGCAGAGTAATATTATTTCAAGAAGTGAAGTGTTCATCACCTATTATCAACAATAATTATAGATGCAGTTGTCATCTTGCAACATTTTAGAAAATGTTGCTCCAAGGCTTTTTAAAATATGGTATTAAATAATTAGGTAAATCAAGCCTGTGTTACTTATAAGGCACCGAGAATTTAAAATTTGTTATATTTTCCACTGTTTGCTTTCAATGAATGTTGTGTCATAAGCAGTCAGAAAACCTTCCCATAGGGGTCACTAATAGATCATTGAATAAAGACTGAATATTTTGAAATGTTACTGAGTATCAGGCAAGTACAAATTTTGTACAAATGCGTTCCTTGCTGTGTGCTGCTTTCAAAATATCTCTTCTGCACCATGCCCAGATAGGATTTCGTATTTGGCACAGTGCAGTTGATTAGTGAAGCAGCTTGAATCTGGCACATTCATTTTGCCAGCCGCAAGCTGCCTTCTACAGCCCACCATTCACTGCAGACACAAGCCTGGAGGAAGATCGCAAAACAACAAAATGCAAATAAGTTGTATCGTGCATCACTGAAACTGAGATGGCTGCGGAGCACAGTAGTTTAACATGCCCCTGGGACTGGATGATGCCAGACCTCACTCACCAGCAGCATCATTTAGTTCCACTGATAGCCTCATAGAACTTGGCACCAGGTATGTCACAGAACTCGATGTGTGGTGATTAGCCTAGAATATTAACTATTGCTCATTAAGTGTCAAATACTTTAAAGACAAGTTTGGGGAAATGGATATGCTGTCTGTAGCCACTTAAGCAATACAATGGACAATGGGTAATTTAACAAAGCTACAAGTCTTTTGTAAATATTTATGATATGAAATAGAGTAGAGCTGTCAAAAAGTTTTGAAGGAACTTCTCTACACTATAGTGGCAAAGTAACTATTTACAAGGTAGATGAACTAAGGTCTTATAAAAGGAATTCCATGACCCTGAAGATGTATTATGGGGCCTGAGCGTTGGATGTGTTTATCTGAAACACTCTTGGTCTGTGTTTGCAAAATGGTTTAACAGAGTAAGATAACAATGCAATTAAGACTGTGGAAAGAGGAAATTTGAAGGAATGTATTATGTGTCCACACGCTCACAAAGTAATTTCTGAGGGTAAATTTCACTTGCTTCCTTAATCTGGCTGAATGTAAGTTTAAACTGCTTTACCACAGGAGACTCGGGGTGTGTGTGTGTGTGTGTGTGTGTGTGTGTGTGTGTGTGTGTGTGTGTGTGTGTGTGTGTGTGTGTGTGTGTGTGTGTGTGTGTTACTATTAAGCCATTCATATAATACTGTTTACTATCGGGTCTTGCATTAATATACAGTAATTTCATCCAATGTCAGACAATCTTTATTATCTGGGCTATTATTAACTAACATGGATGAGTAAATGATCAGATCTCTCGTTTCTTGATACAACTTGTGACGCCAAATTGATGAACAGACATCTCCAGGCCAGACTCCCTCCGACTATAACTGCTTGCTGGGAGCATGGGATTGATGAATTTATCATAAATGGTCTAAGAAATAAAATAGCAGAGAATTTAAGACGTCAATTTTATGACAGGATTTCCCTAAATGATTCATAAAGTCCAATCACCTCATTTCTTGTATGCGCAGATCATCGATGATAAGTGAACACATTCTAAGATTATAATAGGTCATCATATTCTCCTTTTCCAGCCCTTTGAAAAAAATCCATTTTCCAGGGCAAACAATCATACAGAGAAGAGAGAATTCTATTAATACCGTGGTAATCTAAAAATATAAAATGGTTACATTCTATTGGTTAGCAGTTTGTCTGAATGAGCCATCAATATCAAAATCTATCCTTTTTGCCATTATTGCAAAATAATAAAGGTCTATACCAGAAGACTTAACTCAAATAATGCATTAGTGATATTGGAAGTGCGTAGAAAGGTTTGATTATTAGCTATTTCTGACAAAAGTCATAAAATCATTCTAGATGAAAGTGAAGTAAAATCAAATCAGCCAGATATTTTATGATGTCACAAAATATAATGACAAATCAATGGATTGATCCTGAGTGAACTATTAGTAGCTTCTATAAAGGATTTTGGTAATTTTTTAATTTATATTATTCTGAGGGTGATGTTTGAAGCATATTATTGAGAACAAACTAGAAGAGGTTCTGTGCTATTAATCCATTCTGTACATGACATGGGAGGGCTCAGAACCTGTGCAGGTATAGGTACCAAAATAAGCTTTGTGAAATACTATACATCATATTTTTGAAATCTGCTACTATAAAGAATAGAATTATCTAAAACAATGTTTTACTAATGATTTTTCTGTTTATAATAATGGTCCTTACTTATTGCAGTGGATGTAACTGAAACATAGAAACAGTCTGACCTCCAGTTATAACTCAACTGTTATTTACCTAATTGTCTATGATTGACATGAATCTGTGGCATTTGTACCATTACCTGGGCTTTAAACTGTTGTATACTGAGGCAGGATTGTTATTTCTCTCCTCTTCTTTAGGTTATGTCCTTCTTAGAAGCCAAGGAGTTTGTGCTCTATTGGAGTGACTTTTACGAGCACTAGAAAAACAGGCACTTGTCATTATAAACCTGATGCCTGCCATTAAAATGAGGTTATGCCTACGTCCTCAGGTAGCTGATAAAATTCCTAGAAGATCAGAGAAATTGCGCTAGTATCCTGGTCAAATCTTACCCTGCATTCAACACTACTAAAGCAGGTTATTTGGTCATGCTTCTGTACACGAGAACTTGCTGTGAACAAATTAGCTATCATCTGCCCTGTACTTACTTGGTGGTAAAGCACATTGGGACATCCTGCAAGTGTTCCATTATTTCTCATATTTAATATTTAGTTATAAAGCACTAATGTATCCCCTTAGTAAGCATCATGAAACATAATTATTGTCATATACAAAATAAAAATATCTGCCTGCAGACAAGTCCTTTTGTGATTATTGGTATTACAAAGTAGGAAACTGAGCAAAGTAGAACATCATATTGTCTTTGATTTTGGAGTTGCACAAGGAGAGCACCAGTATGGCAAAAACTGAGGTTTATTCCATGATGAGATTCCTTCATCATGTATACAAAACTAACTCCTAATTGCTGGTTATCATGGAGGGAGGAAATCAACTGGTAAAAAAGGACCTGAATTGACACCTCCAATTGATACCTAAAACCATAAATAGGCTAAAATGGTTAAATATATTTTTATATTGCTAACCTTCAGTTTAACACCCAACTTTCTCTCCAGAACCTCCTTCAAAAGAAATACTTCAAAGGCTCCCTTACTTCATGCTCTAATCCACAGTGCTGAAGCCTGCAGTCCAAAAGAGGTTTCCTGAAACCATCGCTTCAAAATACAACCCAAACTTTTGTTCCTGTCAACAATGTAGCAATTACAGCTCTATTGCCCGATGATTGAGCTCAAGCCGACCTGCTCCTGCTATTAATTAATCTTACAAAAGGAGCTCATTTCCTGGTATTCCGATTGACAAGAGACTGGAGAACAGAAAGCTCTTTCAAAACAGCTTACTGAGGAAAGAGGTAACAGAAGAAAGAGAGCCAAAGCATTTCAGGGGGAGAGCACATATGATACCGCCCACTTCTCAGTGATTGAATGCTTTGTTAAAAAGAGCTCTTTACTAATCTTTACCTGCAAAAGCTTAGGCATGAGTTAATGTAACACAAGTGGTGCTAAGGTGAGCCATTCACAGGCCCAAAATTTTATTTCTTTCTGCAATGCATCTTTCCCCTTTATTATATTCTTTCTTCACGTATTAAGTGAGTGTTTTACTTAAATCGACAAGCACTTGGAAGAGAAGGGAGATGAAGGGAGGCAAAAAAAAGCAGAGCAATAGAGAAAAGATTAAAGCACCTTATTTAGTATCCCTTTCGTATTCAAATTATGCTAAGGGCTCTGTGAAAATTAGAAGCAAGCTTGTTCAGGAGGGCTTCTAAAGTGTGTATACATGGATTTCATGGGAATAAATCAGAAGCCATGGACGAAGTGATGAAAGGAAGGTAAGATGCCCTATGTACAGCAACTCAAGAGTGGTTCAATTACTTCAGCTATCACCAAACACACTTTGATGATTGAGAGAAACAGCATCAAAATAAAAAAAAGAAAGCAGTCAAATTTTTTTGCAATCACCTGAATGTTTAGACTTGAAAGGAAGATTAAATATATCACATATAAAAAATTCCCTGCTTTAAAGTTCTTGAGAACCATAAGGATGTTTTAAATTGGAGAACAACTATTTATTTACTTAATTGCAGATGTGCATGTGCCGACATTCTTGTATCAGATGCAACATGTTCTATCTGCAATATTATGCAGGAAATGAGTTCCATTTCTAATCTTTCGGTTTTACAGTCCCCTTAGTCAATTAGCTTCAGTTCCATTAATCTGCTAATTTATATAATACAGTTATTTGGAAAAATGGAAAAGCCTACAAAAGGTAATACATATAGCCCAATTCATCACCGCAAATTGTCCTCCCCACCACTGAGCACATCTACAAAGAGCGCTGTCACAAGAAAGCAGCGCGCATCATCAAGGACCCCCACCATCCAGGCTGTGCTTTCTTCTCACTGCTGCCTTCGGGAACGAAGTACAGCAGGCCTAGGTCCTGTACCACCATGTTCAGGAACAGTTATTACTTGCCAACTATCAAGCTGGGCGATCTGGAAGACCGTGTAAGGAATCTGGAGCAACAGCTGGATGACCTTCGACTCATAAGGGAGAATGAGGCAGTCATAGATGAGAGCTACAGGGAGGTAGTCACACCTAGACTGCTGGAAGCAGGTCGTTGGGTGACTGTCAGAGGGGGGAAAGTGAAGGTGAGCAGACAGGTAATGCAGAGCACCCCTGTAGCTATTCCCCTGAATAATAAGTTTACCGTCCTGGATACTGTTGGCGGGGACGACTGACCAGGTGTGAGCCATGGTGGCAGGGCCTCCGGCACTGAGTCTGACCCTGTGGTGCAGAAGGGTGGGATGGAGAAGAGGAGAGCTGTCGTCATTGGAGACTCTATAGTCAGGGGAGCAGACGTGAGATTTTGAGGATGTGAGAAGGACACCCGCATGGTTTGTTGCCTCCCGGGTGCCAGGGTCCGGGATGTCTCTGACCGAGTGCACAACATCCTGGTACGAGAGGGAAAGCAACCAGAAGTCGTGATACATGTTGGTACCAACGACATAGGCAGGAGGAGGGATGAGGTCCTGAAGTGTGAGTTTCGGGAACTAGGCAGAAGGCTGAAGAACAGGACCTCAAGGGTGGTGTTCTCAGGATTGCTGCCAGTGCTACGTGACAGTGATGGTAAGAATTGGAGGAGATGGCAGTTGAATGCGTGGCTGAGGAGTTGGTGCAGGGAGAAGGGTTTTAGATTTTTAGATCATTGGGATCTCTTCTGGGGAAGGTGGGACCTGTACAGATTGGATGGGTTGCACCTGAACTCGAGGGGGAGCAATATCCTTGCAGGTAGGTTTGCTAGCATGGTTCGGGAGGGTTTAAACTAATTTGCGAGGGGGATGGGAACCAGAGCGATAGAGCAGTGAAAGAAGTGCATGGAGTAAACCCAGATCTAACATACAGAGAGGTTTTGAGGAAAGAGAAGCAGAATAAACAGTGTAAGGACAGTAAGGTAGAAGGACTGAAATGTGTGTACCTCAATGCAAGAAGCATCAGGAATGAAGTTGATGAACTGAGAGCTTGGATACATACATGGAATTATGATGTAGTGGCCATTACAGAGACTTGGCTGGCACCAGGGCAGGAATGGATTCTCAATATTCCTGGATTTCAGTGCTTTAAAAGGGATAGAGAGGGTGGAAAAAGGGGAGGAGTGGTGGCATTACTGGTCAGGGATACTATTACAGCTACAGAAAGGGTGAGTAATGTAGCAGGATCCTCTTTTGAGTCAATATGGGTGGAAGTCAGGAACAGGAAAGGAGCAGTTACTCTATTGAGGGTATTCTATAGGCCCCTTGGTAGCAGCAGAGATACAGAGGAGCAGATTGGGAGGCAGATTTTGGAAAGGTGCAAAAGTAACAGGGTTGTTATCATGGGTGACTTTAACTTCCCGAATATTGATTGGCACCTGATTAGTTCCAAGGGTTTAGATGGGGCAGAGTTTGTTAAGTGTGTCCAGTATGTGGACAGGCCGACCAGGGGGAATGCCAGGCTAGATCTAGTACTAGGTAATGAACCGGGTCAGGTCACAGATATCTCAGTGGGTGAGCATCTGGGGGACAGTGACCACTGCTCCCTGGCCTTTAGCATTATCATGGGAAAGGATAGAATCAGAGAGGACAGGAAAATTTTTAATTGGGGAAAGGCAAATTATGAGGCTATAAGGCTAGAACTTGCGGGTGTGAATTGGGATGATGTTTTTGCAGGGAAATATACTATGGACATGTGGTCGATGTTTAGAGATCTCTTGTGGGATGTTAGGGATAAATTTGTCCTGGTGAGGAAGATAAAGAATGGTAGGGTGAAGGAACCATGGGTGACAAGTGAGGTGGAAAATCTAGTCAGGTGGAAGAAGGCAGCATACATGACGTTTAGGAAGCAAGGATCAGATGGGTCTATTGAGGAATATAGGGAAGCAAAAAAGGAGCTTAAGAAGGGGCTGAGAAGAGCAAGAAGGGGGCATGAGAAGGCCTTGGCGGGTAGGGTAAAGGAAAACCCCTAGGCATTCTTCAATTATGTAAAGATAAAAGGGATGACAGGAGTGAAGGTAGGACCAATTAGAGATAAAGCTGGGAAGATGTGCCTGGAGGCTGTGGAAGTGAGCGAGGTCCTCAATGAATACTTCTCTTCGATATTCACCAATGACAGGGAACTTGATGATGGTGAGGACAATATGAGTGAGGTTGATGTTCTGGTGCATGTTGATATTAAGGGAGAGGAGGTGTTGGAGTTGTTAAAATACATTAGGACAGATAAGTCCCCAGGGCCTGACGGAATATTCCCCAAGCCGCTCCATGAGGTGAGAGAAGAGATTGCTGAGCCTCTGGCTAGGATCGTTATGTCCTCGTTGTCCACGGGAAGGAGGGAGGCGAATGTTGTCCCCTTGTTCAAAAAAAGTAGCAGGGATAGTCCGGGTAATTATAGACCAGTGAGCCTTACATCTCTGGTGGGAAAGCTGTTGGAAAAGATTCTTAGAGATAGGATCTATAGGCAGTTAGAGAATCATGGTCTGATCAGGGACAGTCAACATGGCTTTGTGAAGGGCAGATCATGTCTAACAAGCCTGATAGAATTCTTTGAGGAGGTGACCAGGCATATAGATGAGGGTAGTGCAGTGGATGTGATCTATATGGATTTAGTAAGGCATCTGACAAGGTTCCACACAGTAGGCTTATTCAGAAAGTTAGAAGGCATGGGATCCAGGGAAGTTTGGCCAGGTGGATTCAGAATTGGCTTGCCTGCAGAAGGCAGAGGGTGGTGGTGGAGGGAGTACATTCAGATTGGAGGATTGTGACTAGTGGTGTCCCACAAGGATCTGTTCTGGGACCTCTACTTTTCGTGATTTTTATTAACGACCTGGATGTGGGGTAGAAGGGCGGGTTGGCAAGTTTGCAGACGACACAAAGGTTGGTGGTGTTGTAGATAGTGTAGAGGATTGTCAAAGATTGCAGAGAGACATTGATAGGATGCAAAAGTGGGCTGAGAAGTGGCAGATGGAGTTCATCCTGGAGAAGTGTGAGGTGGTACACTTTGGAAGGACAAACTCCAAGGCAGAGTACAAAGTAAATGGCAGGATACTTGGTAGTGTGGAGGAGCAGAGGGATCTCGGGGTACATGTCCACAGATCCCTGAAAGTTACCTCACAGGTGGATAGGGTAGTTAAGAAAGCTTATGGGGTGTTAGCTTTCATAAGTCGAGGGATAGAGTTTAATTGTCGCGATGTAATGGTGCAGCTCTATAAAACTCTGGTTAGGCCACACTTGGAGTACTGTGTCCAGTTCTGGTCACCTCACTATAGGAAGGATGTGGAAGCATTGGAAAGGGTACAGAGGAGATTTACCAGGATGCTGCCTGGTTTAGAAAGTATGCATTATGATCAGAGATTAAGGGAGCTAGGGCTTTACTCTTTAGAGAGAAGGAGGATGAGAGGAGACATGATAGAGGTGTACAGGATAATAAGAGGAATAGATAGAGTGGATAGCCAGCGCCTCTTCCCCAGGGCACCACTGCTCAAGAGAAGAGGACATGGCTTTGAGGTAAGGGGTGGGAAGTTCAAGGGGGATATTAGAGGAAGGTGTTTTACTCAGACAGTGGTTGGTGCGTGGAATGCACTGCCTGAGTCAGCGGTGGAGGCAGATGCACTAGTGAAGTTTAAGAGACTACTAGACAGGTATATGGAGGAAGTTAAGGTGGGGGCTTACATGGGAGGCAGGGTTTGAGGGTCAGCACAACATTGTGGGCCGAAGGGCCTGTACTGTGCTGTACTGTTCTATGTTCTATGTTCTATGTAAACTCTTGAACCAGCATGGACATCTTCACTCACCACAACACTGAACTGATCACTGAACACAACCTATGGACTCTCTTCCAAGGACTTCACAACTCATGTTCTCAATATTATTTATTTATTTACTTACTTATTTATTCTTATTATTATCATTTTTGTAGACACAATTTCTCTTCTTTTGTACATTGGTTGCTTACTAGTCTTTGTTTGCATGTAGTTTTTGATTGATTCTATTGCACTGTGAATTCCTACAAGAATTTGAACCTCAGGGTTGTATATGTTGACATATAGATACTCTGATAATAAATTTATTTTGAACTTTGAGCATGTAGTGAGTGGAGCTTCATGAAACCCTCCCATCAAGTCCATCGGACCCCAGCCAACAGTCTCAACAGCCTCTTGTCAACCCTCCAGATTTGTTTTCATAAACACTACCTCATTGATTGCTCTATATTCGAAGTACTCAACATAGTATGTTGTGGCCATGCTTTCTTGGTGCCAGAACCATGGTGACACATGGGGTCTGCCCCCAGCACAGCCTTGTACTGTGTTGGTCATTGATTCAAAGCACCACACTTCACTGCATGCTTCAATGTACATGTGACAAATAAATCTTAATCTTAATCTTTTTATTGGACTTCTGTTCTATCTTGTTCTGTTTTTCAGGCTGTGCAGGACTCAAGCCATCATAGCCCTAGGATAGTTGCAGCTTCAGCATCAAAATCAGGTTTAATATCACCGGCGCATGTCGTGAAATTTGCTAACTGATTCTGATTCTTTGACATACCACTCAAATAATTATTCTCCATTAATGGCTCCAGATGATCGGTTTTTAAAGCTTTGAGTGAGAATCTTTTAATCCTTCAGATACAAACATCATTTGTCAAATGATAAGGGATAGAGGAGAGAAACCACTGGATGCTCTTTCTCTCTTAGAGTTCATGTGCATTAAGACCAGCCAAAATGCCTCTTCATCTATGCTGAGATCAAATGAAAGCATGATAGAGATCAAGGCTGCATATTTTGTTTTTTCTTTGTGATTCAATTCTACACAAGAGAAGTAAGATTCTGTCTCCATTCACTTATGAAATCTAAGTTAATTAATAATAAACATTTTGATGATCGTATACGTTTGAAATATTTCAGAAATTTGACTGAATTTTATGCAAAAATTAAAACATAGAGCTTAAAGTAGGCAGTTAATATTGACTCCATGACATTTTTACTGATATCCTATTTGAATGCAATTCCATCTGTTTTTGATAGTCATTGTTATCTATCTTCAGATGTGGATTATATCCTGATGGATATTTTATATGTAACTAGGAAATTTATTCTTGTTTTATGCCAGGCAATCTTAAGATTGAAGGGGGGGCTGTTTGAAACTAAAGTTTTAAGAAAATAAACAGAAGAAACACGAGCAGGAGATTACTCCAAATGACTTTTGCTTGATTCCAAATTTCAACAATGCCTTCCTTCCCATTCCATATAAAACTCCTGTTCCCTTGATTCCAAGAAGTTGTTGACTTAGAGACACAGACTGGAATAGGTCCTTCCAGTCCAACGAGTCACCCCATCCAGCAACTCACCTATTTAACCTTGGCCTAATCACAGGACAATTTACAATGACCAATTAACCTACTAACCAGTACAGGAAAGACAAACAAATTTCTTACAGAGGATACCAGGACAGAACTGATGCCCTGAGCTGTAATAGTGCTGTGCTAACCACCATGATACTATGGTGCTCCAATCTCAACGTTGGTCTCAACTCCCTAGGACAGAAAAAAAAATAGGAAAAACTTCTGAATTTCTTTTTCCTGAGGTTAATAAATTTGACAATATCTAGCACGTTGTTCTAGCCTCCCTAGTTAAGTGAAATAGTCTCCTAGTATTTATGCTGTTAGACTCTATCTGGATCTAAATGTTTCCTTGAGATCATCCTGTTCAGCTTTTCTGTGTAGGATAGACTGCTTGTACCAAATTTTACATTTAGAGCAGGCTATGTGGATGAATTATATGATTCTCTGCTAGAAGTTCCAAATGTAATTCTTTGATTACACAAAATGCTGTATGGTTCGCAGAGTGTGGGATGCTAATGCATTTTAAGAGTATAATCGATTTACACTGGAAAATCGCTCACGGTATTTCTATTTCCCATAACTTCATCTCTTACTTAATGATAGACAGTGCTTCAAACAGAAATCAGAGATCGCAATTAAATATTTCTGCTCATTCTGGAGAAGAATGTGTAACTGACTTTTGAGGTATTAAAGTAAATAAGTTAGATGGAAGCCTAACAAAGAGTGATAAGAAATTCCTTGCTTTTGTATGATCTGTGCTGTGCAGCCAAATTTTTGGTATATAGTGTATTTCTGTCTCACGTTCCCTTAACATGTTTTAATATGGAGTTATTTTGTATCAATCAGCATGAACATAGAACACTGTTATGTCACTTCAGGTATATGCCCCCAGGAAATTGTGAGAAATTGAATGCTTTCGTTGACCCTTTCTTTTGGGGCATGGCTTTTAATTGGAATCTTTGTTAATAAATACACCTCTATTATATTCTATTGTAGAACAATTTCACTTCCATTACTTTCTTATTCTTACCTGATTTTATGCTAGCATAATTAGAAATAACAATAAATTGAAATATACTCCATTTATTAAAATAATGATAGTCATAAACTTTAGAGGGAAATGAGAGATGAAATATCCCTCTGTGAAGGTACTTAAGGGAGAAAGTTATAAATGATTTGGTATCAGCAGCTATCTCAAATAGTCAAAAATTTGTATTTTTACTTACTAATTGCTTATTGTCATATCTGTTAATGTGGCTTCCCAGTCCACTATGGCCAACTGCCACAACTCATACCTTTGTAGATGGCTTTGTTTATATATAAAATCCCATTTTTGGATTAAACTAAGTCACGTCCAATGCTAATATAAAATTCTGTCAGCTTATTATCAATCTTTTCCTAAGTACTGAGCTAAAATCCTTTCCCAACTTTGCTTCCATCTTATCCATTAATATCAAAACTAAGCATTCTCCTTTTCCTTTTTCTCTTGACATTTCCCAAGTTAAGTATCCTGGAATATTTAATTTCAATTTTTGACTATTTGCATCCATGTCTCTGTAATGGTTATTAGATCTTTCCTATTATTTTCCTTATGTGCTATTAATTCATCTATTTTGTTATGAATGATCTATTCATTTGGACACAATACCTTTAAATTGACTTCTTTTACCCTGAATTTTAGATTTAATTTTAATCAATGACACCCTATTGACCTTCCAATCACACAGCAATGTGGCTGACTGCCATCTGAAATGACTTAACAAGCCAATCAGTTGACAACCAATTAATGGAAATTAAACATCTAGCCAACAATGCCCATATATTGTGGAGGAAAAGAAAGGGGAAAAATGACCCTTTGTAACATTTAGTTATAGAATCACTGACTGGGGTCACCGTCATATGATGCAGGAGAAGAGAAGGTTTGCGGAGAAGAGAAGGTTTGCAGAGAAGAGTGGAGGAGTCTGAGAAAACATCCAATCAATTTGGGGAGAAGATAAAAGGGCAAATGGAGACAGGGCTGAGAAGATGATAAAATGAGGCTGCAGAGAGAAGACTGAGAGGTTGGGAGGATCAGAATTTGAACAGAAGATTGTGATTTTGATTTTCTTAAACATTCTGCTTCTATGTTTTAAAGTCAACTGTACAAATTCAAAGTTTACATTAACCACACATTGATAAAAGCATGATAACAAGAATCTGAGACTGAATATCAAATGAGACTGAGTTACATCATGCCATACATCACTGAAGAGTAAAACTATTTGCAAAATATGTTTAGTACTTTCAAAATGGGAAACTGAGCTCACCCAGATGTGAGAACAAAAATTTCATAGTTATGGCATTTTACTGTGCTCCACCCATAGATTTGCATTCATCTCCTTGTTTGTTTTGTGCATGTAATCATGAATGAAATGGGTACAGGTCCTCTACTTAGTTTCATTTTCACATGGAAACAACTTCAGGTTCAAAGAACAAACTTACAGGCTTTTGCAGAAAGTCTGAATCATTGCAAGTAGGATATCAACCATTGTTGAATATGAACTTCATGTACTAGTAGTAGTAAGATCACTCAAGCTGAATATGATGTTCTCCTAAGGGGTTGTTGGTAGGTCTTCAGGTGCCTGTAGTGACTGATCCAGAATCCACATATTCTGGTGTAGTGTAGCCAATAGGAAGTGATGACTGTGGTTAGTGGTTCGGTCTTTTGACTGTTCACTCTTTCCTTTAACAGCTACTGCCATTTCTCTGCAACATGGTGAAGGTCCTTCTCATGTAGTGCAGCTTCTTCTTGAACAGATTTCCTCCAAGTGTATCTATTGAGTGCAATATTTTCCCAGCTTTTAGATGTAATGCTGAATTTCTTCAGTCTGATTTTGATGTTATCTTTGAAGTGTTTCCTTTGCCCACCAGGGCTTGCTGAACTTCCCTCGATGGGGAAATAAAGGATCCATTTGGGGAGACGTAAGTTAGACATTCAGATGACATGACCTATTCATCACGGTTGATATTACCTTATCGTATAATGTAGTATCAACCTCAATGAATAGGTCATGTCATCTGAATGTCTAACTTACGTCTCCACAAATGGATCCTTTACTCCCTGTTGAAGGAAGGTGTTCAGGTTGGCCTCCTCCAGTATGCTGGTGTTAGTGCATCTGTCCTTCCAGCTGATCTTCAAAATCTTTCATAAGAATCACTATTCACATGACTGGTGGCTTGAATCTGAGCTAAGGTGCAAAGGTGAAAATAAAATGCAAAGATGAAAATATTCAAAACTGTTCTTAGAATTCTAAAATAATAGCAACACAGGCTGTCATATTTTCACACTCTCTCCATCTCTCATCCAGAAAGCTATTGCAGAAATACTTGTGGACAGCCACTTGTGAAGCCTGTCAATTCTCATTGCTGTTCATCGGCAATGAAATACCTACACAAAGCTGAGCAAGATTCAATTCATACCAAATACAAGTCAATTTCAGCTGACTGAGTCTGCATATTAAAGTAAGCAAAGAGATAAATCACTTTAAGATTCTTGAATGACCTTGTGGGTAAAGACACTAGCTAATGCTGTGAGACACGATGGTCCCAAACGGTCAAGGTCTGTTTCTCACTGTGCGGAGTCAGCAAACCAGAGCAGGAGTAGAGCTTTCTTGTGAGCCAATGAGTAGGATGGGGAAATCATACCCAACTGGTATCAATCACAACCCATTGATCTCTGCTGGGCATTGGATGTGAATGGAAGCAAATTGGGTTAAGATGCCATAGGTGAATAGCTCCCGATTAGTTGTCTGCTCAACTCATACATGAGCAATGGCTTGTATATGACACCAAATCATTCCTCACAGAAGCACCTTCATTTGACACGCTGGCCTTCATCAGCTGGGTCATTGAGTATACAAGTTAGAACACTATGTTGTAGTTATACAAAATGTTGGTGTGGCTGCACCTGGAGTACTGTGTATGGTTTTGCGTACCTTGTTACAAGAAAGACCTCATTAAGCTGGAAAGAGTGCTAAGATGATGTTTCCAGGACCAGAGGGCCTGAGTTAAAGGGAAAGGTCGGGCAGCTGATTCCTTGGAGCTGAGGAGATTCAGGGGGTGACCTTCTAGAGCTGTCTAGATAGAGTAAGTAGACACTATCTTTTTCTCGGAGAAAAGAAACAATAAAACTAGAGGGCGCTGTTTAAATTGAAAGGGAATGGTTTAAACTTTAAGAGACTTCTTCATGTAAAGGTAATGAGTGTATGGAATAAGCTGGTAGAAATGGTTGAGTCAAATACAATAAAAACAGGTAAAAAGACACTTCGATGCATACATGAATAGGAAAGGAGATTTCAGGTAGATGTTGGCTAAATGTGGGCAAATGGAGCTAGCTTAGATGGACATTTTGTTTGGCATGTACCAACTGGACTGATGTACTTGCTTCTGTGCTGTATGACTCTATAAGGACATTGAGTGAAACAGACATCATGGTTTCTATAACAAATGTATAAAAATATACATTTTGGATTGTCTTCCCTTTTACTTGCAATGCTTGTGCTTCTTGACAGTAAAGGTTGCAGGTCTAGGGTGAGCTTTGCAAATGGCCTAGTGAGCAACAGCAGTGCATCTGGTAGGCAGTAAATAATGCCTACAGTGTGACAGTGAGGGGAGGAAATATATGCTTCAGGTGGAAGGCGTGATACCAGTCCAGCAAGCTGCTTTGTCCTGAGTGGTACTGAGCTACTTTAGAGTTTCTGGAACTGCAGTCATCTAGGGAAGAGTGAACTGTTCAATCAACTCCTGACTTCAGCCTTGTGGATAAAGAAAAAAAAAGCCTTGGAGATTCAGGAGGTCAGTCATTTGCCCCAGACCTACCAAAGAATTTATATCTATTATTTCTAATCAAAAGTTATCCTTGGATTTGAGGTGTGGGGAATTTGATGACAGAGAGAGATTGGCATTGGCTGGTCATTGCATGGCTTAAATATTTTGACGTACTCCATGTAAATATGAATTGCTTTATTTTCTGATGAGTAATGAATGGAGTTGAACATTGTCTTCATCAGTGAACATTTCTGTTCTTGTTATGATGGATGGAAGGATACTGCTGAGGCACAGGAGGCTGTAGGGCCTAGGTCACTGCACTGAGGAACTCCTGCATCAATATTCTGGGGCTAAAGTGATTGAAGGGTACAAACTACAATGGGAGATGGAAAAGGCATGTAAAATAGACAACGTTACAATGGTCATGGGGGACATTAATATGCAGATAGACTCCAAAAATCAGGTTGGTGCGAGATCCCATTCTCCAAGAAATTTAGAGAATGCCTACAAGGTGGCTTTTTAGAGCAGCTTGTGGTTGAAATTATGGATTTTCTGCTATGCAATGAACCAGATTTGATTAGGGAGCTCAAGGCAAAGGAACCCTTCGGAGACAGTGATCTTAACATGATAGACTTCATCCTGCTGCTTGAGAGGGGTAAGCTAAAACTGGATGTATTAGTAATGCAGTTTACTAAAGGGAACTACACGGGTGTGAGAGAGGAACTGGCCAAAGTTGATTGGAAGGGGACCCTAGCAGGGATGAGAGTAGAGCAGCAATGGCAGAAGTTTCAGAGAGCAATTCAGAAGATGCAGGATCATTTATCCCAAAGAAGAAGAAGCACTCCGAAGGGAGGGTAGGACAACAGTGGCTGACGATGGAAGTCAAAGACAGCATAAAAGTAAAACAGCGCATACAATATTGCAAAAACCAGTGGCAAGCAAAAGGATTGGAAAGCTGTTAGAAACTAAAATAAAAGGCAACTTAAAAAAAAGCAATGAAGGGAGAAAAGATGAATTATGAAGGTACGCTAGCCAATCATATAAAGGAAAATCTTTGAAAAATCACTAGAGTCAAGAATAGTTCCAGAAGAATGGAAACTTGCTGATGTCACTCCACACTTTAAGAATGGAGGAAGGCAAAAGACAGGTAGTTATAGGCTTGATAGTTTGACTTCAATGACTGATAAGATTTTAGAGTCTATTATTAAGGATGAGGTTTTGGGATATTTGAAAGCACCTGACAAAATAGGCCAGAGTCAGCATGGCTTCCTTAAGGGGAAATCTTGTCTGACAATTCTGTTGGAATTCATTGAAGAAATAACAAACAGGATAGACAAAGGGAAGTCGGTAGATGTTGTTTACCTGGATTTTGACAAGGTGCCACACATGAGGCTGCTAAACAATATGGGAGATCATGGTATTATAGGAAATATACAGGGTATGGATAAAAGATTGACTGACTGGCAGAGGGCAAGGGGTCTTTTCTGGTTCTAGTGATCCAATTCAAAACCTCCATCACCTCAAGCTCTGTAATATAAAGTCACTGCTGGTAGCTAGATTCCTTCAATATATGAAGTTAGAACTTTTAGTTACTTTCTTCATGCAGTGAAAAAATAACTTGGATCTTCAGAAGCAGAATGAAGGGGGCTGAATACATTGAAAATTTAATGGAGAAGATGGGTTTTGCAGTTCTTGCACTCTCTGTATATACTTGAAACCAAGTCTCAATCATTATGGCAGGTTAGATTACTATTTGAATTCAACACTGTGCAGTATTCTTGCCAGCAGACATTACTCTATGCCATATCTTCATCAATGCTTGCATTTAAAGAATATCAAGATATTTCCCTTCAGTGATTCACAGACATTTTTTGTGTAAAGAAGAAAAATCTAGCAGCCTAAATGTACTCATTATCTTTATTATTATTCAAAAATATAATCAGAAGATAATTATAATCCTCCTCTAGTTTCATGACAGCAATTGTGAAATACAGAATTGATGCTAACAACAGTTAACAAGACTGGGCAATATGTTAATATCAGTATGTTTTGATATCTTGCTATACCTGGAAAACAGACAACTCACTGTACCAAGGAGATAAGATTCATTATATACTTTTGAAGCTGTCCATTTATGTGATGCATGAACTATTTCTGAATGATGGATTGAATATACGAACACAGTAGCAAAGGGAGCTGATTTTGTTACTCAAATCTATTTCCCCATTCAGTTAGACAATAGCTGAAATGTAACCTAACTTCCTACATTGTTCTTTCCCTCATACCCAGTAACAAGTTTGCTGAGTAAAATCCCAACAACATTTAAGATGGTATCAATGGAAATTGACTGAAGATAATTCCAAATTTCTACTGCCTTTTGTGCCTATAAGGGTGGTTAAAAATTTGTAAGTGGAATGGTAGTTGTGACCACTCCTAAATAGCTTGGTTCTAAAGCTGAGTCTAATCCCCTGGTCCAGGATTCTTCAACCTCTTTCTTTAACACTCACTCAAAGGATGTGGGCTTCACCAGCTGAGCCAGCATTTGATTACTTCCCCACTACAGGAATCATCATCTCCACATCCACTCAAATCTAGGCCTTTCAATATTTGATAGGTTTCAATGAGTTCCTTCCTCATTCTTCTGAACTGCAATGAGTACAGGCCCAGAGGCAGCAAACGCTCTTCTTACATTAATTCTTTCATTCCTGGAATCATCCTTGTACGTATCCTCTGGACCCTCTTTAATGAGAGCACATCTTTTTTAAAAATACGGGGCCCAAAATAGCTTTTAATACCCCAAGTGCTGTCTGACCAATGTCTTATAAAACCTTGGCATTACATCTCCACTGTTATATTCTTGTCCTCTCAAAATGAATGCTAACATTTGTCTTTCTTACCACTGACTCACCCTGCAAGTTAACCTTTAGGGACTTCTGCATGAAGACTCACATGCCCCTTCTCATCTCTGATTTTTGAATTTTCTCCGCATTTAGAAAATAGTCTATGCCTTTATTCCTTCTAACAAAGTGCATGACCATACACTTCCTTACTCTATATTCCATACGTCACTTCTTTGCCCAATCTGTCTAGGCTCTTCTGCAGACTACCTGCTTCCTCAGCACTACCTGCCCCTCCACTTATCTTAGTATCCTCCACAAATTTGGCCATAAAGCCATCTACTCCATCATCCAAGTCATTGATATATAATGTGAAAAGAGGCTGCTCTAACACCAATCCCTGTGAAACACCAGTAGTCACTGGCAGCCCACCTGAAATATCCTTGACCCTGTACTCAAGAGCAACACACCATCCAGGTGTCCCTTTCACATCAACAAAATCTCCTGTCTGTTCTTCTGACTATGGAATTTCATATCACTACTGCACTCTTCTTTTCCCCCTTCCTTCCTGAGCCTCAGAGTCATGCTCCATTCCAGAGACCTGATTGATGTGGCTTCCCCTGGTTGGTTAACAACCACCCCCAGCAGTATCCAAAACTCCAAAACTGTATACTTATTAGTGAGGGTAATAGCCACAGTGGTGTTCTACATTGGCTGCCCATTCCCTTTCCCTCTCCAGACAGACACCCAGGTACCTGCCTTCTACAACTTAGGGGTGACTACACACCATGTAGCTCCTATTTATCACCACCTCATTCTCCTGTACTGTATGAGTCGATGGTCATTAAGCTGCAGCTCCAGTTCCTCAACACGGTGGTGCACCTCGATACACTTCATGCAGCTGTACTTATCAGGGAAACTGAAGGACTCACAGAGTTCCCATATCTCACTCAAAAAACAAACCACTAACCCTGGACCCATTTTCACCACACTTGCTATATACTAATAGGCAAAGAAAAGAAAAATGTCTTAAAAGAAACTTATTTAGAGTCTCTGCCTGTTCTTGCCCAAGCATGTTAAGCCAATGTTTGATCATGCTAACACTATCCGCTCCAACAAAGGCCACTCCTACAATGGCCACTCCACTTACACCTCATTTCTTTTTATTGGCCTTTGCCGAATGTCTGTGAGATCTTTATGATTGCATCCCAAAGAACCGTCCTGAAAGGCCATGAGCTCTTTTCAAGGAATGTCCCCTAGTTTGTGCAACTCATTATCGCACTTTATTGCTTGGAGTCCAAATATTGTGCATGAGCCTAGTTGGAGAAAGGCTATCTTAGATTGGGTGTTATGTAATAATCCAGATCTTATTAGGGAGCTTAATGTAAAGGAACCCCTAGGAGACAGTGATCATAATGTGATTGAATTCATACTGTAATTTGAGAGGGAGAAGCATTAGTCATATGTATCAGTGTTGCAATGTAATAAAGGGAATTACAGTGGCATGAGAGAGGAGCTTGCCCGAATGGATTAGAGGATGATACTGCTGCGGATGACGACAGAGCAGAGATGGCTGAAGTTTCTGGGAATAGTTCACAAGGCACAGGATAGATATGTCCCACAGAAAAAGTTGTTCTCAAATGGCAGGGGTTGGCCACCGTGGTTGACAAGGGAGGTTAAAGACAGCATAAAAGCCAAGGAAAGGGCATATAAGGTAGCAAAGGTGAGTGGGAAGTTGGATGATCGGGAAGCTTTTAAAATCCAACAAAAGGCACTAAAATGTTGAGGGATCTCACTGAAACCTACTGAATGTTGAAAGGATTCGATAGGGTGGATGTTTCCTATCAAGAGGGTATCCAGAACTAGAGACATAGCCTCAAAATTGAGGGGCAACCTTTTAAAATGGAGGTAAGAAGGGAAAAAAATTAAATATGAGGGCATACTAGGCAATAACATAAAGCAGAATACCATTTTTTTCAGTTATGTAAAGAGTAAAAGGGAGGTGAGAGTTGATATTGGACCACTGAAAAATGATGCTGGTGAGGTAGTAATGGGGGGACAAAGAAATGGCAGATGAACTTAATGGGTATGTTGCATTTATCTTCACTGTGAAAGACACCAGCAGTGTGCCAGAGGTCCATGAGTGTCAGGGGGCAGGAGTGAGTGCCATTGCTACTACAAAGGATAAAGTGCTAGGCAAACTCAAATGTCTTAAGGACCAGATGGACTACATCCCATTTTTTTAGCCAGAGAATGGTGAATCTGTGGAATACTGCAATGGAGGCCAAGTCTGTGGGTATATTTAATGCAGAAGTTGATAGTTTCCTGGTTGGTCAGAGCATCAAAGGATATGCCAAGAAGGCAGGTGTATAGGGTTGAGTGAGATCCGGGATCAGCCATGATGGAATGACAGAGCAGACTCGATGGGCTGAATGGCCTAATTCTGCTCCTATGTCTTATGGTCTTATAATTCTGCTCACGTGCAATGCACTCCTTCCAAGTTCAGTATGCCTTTCTTCTGTGTGTACAAAATCATAGGACTAGGGGAATGAAGTTGAACTGCAGTTTGATGTTGTACATCAGAGATTTGTTAAAACCTATTCAAATGACTGACATAACCTAATTTGTTTTCAATTGACCTATAAAGTTGCAAATGCAACATAATCTAGTACATCATTAGATTTGTAGCAGTAAGAATCCAACATTTTCCTTGTTCTAGTTAAAAGACAAGGGAGTTTAGTTTAAAGTGAGATTCAGCATACCAAGAAACTTATAAATTCACTGTTTATGAATGATGACTTTCTTCAACACTTGGAATCAATGAGCAATCATACTGGAGGAATATGTAAAGAGAATCATTTCAGAATTAAGCTATCTTCTCTGTTTCAAGACCAATTTTCCTGATGATAATTTTCACCGACCATGAAATGAGAAGGAGGGGTGTGTTGGGTGATGGAAGTAAAAGAGAGAGAGAGAGAGAAAGAGAGAGCAAGAGCGAGAGAAAAGCACGAGCATTGGTGTGATGGATGGAAAGTGAGCAATATTTTCCCCACATTTCTACCCATCCCTCTGTGACTCTTCTTCCTCCAACTTATCTTCTTTGTTTTTTTCATGTTAGCCACTTCCACCAACCCTCTCTCTTATCCTTCATCCCATCACCTATTACTCTTTCTTTTCATTCTCCTTTCAGAGTCAAACCTGGAGATTTGACTTGAAATGTGATGTTTGGCAGGGTAGCTAAATGAAAACTGCTCCCGTCATCCAGGCAGCAGGAAAGATGTGGAGGGCACAAGGCCAACATTTTTAGAAAGGAGTGGAGGAGGCATGTTTTAACATCTGGCCTCACATTACATAAAGATGACAAAGAACTATTGTCAATGTGAGGCCTTAGAATGAGATCTAACATCAACAGATAGGTCAACCCATATGGTATGAGAGTCAAAGTTGTACCTGTACTGTAGTTTGGAAGGATTGATGTGAAAGTAACAACAGTATATTTAGTTATGCCAGTATGTAAGTTGCACTTCTTTGGACTTCTCACCTGATATGATGGCAAATCTACATATAAGGTTATTAGTAAAATTGTGTATGTTAACTTTTTCCTTACAATTTTCTCTCAGCATTCTGACTCTAGGACTGAAATTCAAAAAGTTGTTAAAATGGGGAAGTAAGCTGACAGTAGATACAAAGAAATGATTACACTCTTCATGCCTTGAAACAAAAGAAGTGAAAGGTAGGTCTACTAAACATGTGAACATTAATAAACAGAACGAGCATTGATATCAATGCATCAGCCAGAGAGCTGATGGTAAAATGGGATTTACAGATTGCAATCCATTTTACAGCAAAGTTGATTTATCCAGCTGATTCTATTTACAAAGAAACTCTGTGAATGCCATAGAAAAGCAGCATCCATCACCAAAGTTCCTCACTACCCAGGCCATGCTCTTTTCCTGCTGCTGCCATCAGGTAGAAGGTACAGGTGCCTTAGGACTCACACCACCAGGTTCAAGAATATTTACTACTCCTTAACCATCAGTCTCTTGAACAAAAGGGGATAACTATACTCATTGTCCTTCTGTTGTTCCCACAACTGATGGTCTCATTTTATCTTGTCTCACATTTATCTCACTTTACTTTTACATTCCATTGTATCTACTGTCAGCTTACTTCACCATTTTAACAACAACTTTATGACTATTTATCCTAGAGTCAGAATGCTGAGAGAAAATTGTAAGAATAAGGACTATCTATCTTGCTATTTATTGCTATTTATTTATACTTGCATTTGCATAGTTTGTCATTCATTGACCTATTTTACAGTTACTGTTCTATAGATTTGCGAAGTATGCCCAAAAAAAAGAATCTCGGTGTTGGATATGGTGACATGCATGTACTCTGATAATAAACTTTACTTTGAACTTTGAATTAGGGTTCTTGACCAAACTACCTGTAAAATCTCCAGATAAAAATAAGGCTACCACTGGAGTGATATACATCATGACAAGGATAGTTATGTAATGTTTTCCCATATTCAGAGTCATGCAATGTAAAAATAGGCCTTTCAGCTCACAGTGGTTGTGGCAGCCAGTAAGCAGTCTTTTGTCAGCATTTGACCATGACACTTCTAACCTAAAATACTTCTTCAGTTTCGTGAGATCATCTGCGTCATCCAGAGATGAATTCCAATTTCAATCACTCTTTGAGTGGAAAAGTTCCAGAAATATTTTATACTTTATTGTCGCCAAACAATTGATACTAGAGCGTACAATCATCACAGCGATATTTGATTCTGTGCTTCACACGCCCTGGATTACAAATCAATAGTAAATATTAAAAATGTAAATTATAAATCATAAATAGAAAATAGAAAAATGGGAAGTAAGGTAGTGCAAAAAAACCGAGAGGCAGGTCCGGATATTTGGAGGGTATGGCCCGGATTCGGGCCAGGATCCGTTCAGCAGTCTTATCACAGTTGGAAAGAAGCTGTTCCCAAATCTCCTCTAAATCTCCTACCTCTTGATTTAAATCCATGTTTTCTAGTCATCATCACTCTATTTAACCCAGTGATGCCTTTTATAATTTTGTTTGCCTCTTTCGGGTAACCCACAGCTTCCCTAATCTAAAGAAAACTTGCTTGCCTGGAGGTCCTCATGGTTGAAATGTTTCTATCCATAAAACATATTGATGATTCTTTTCTTCACTGTCTGGTGCAATCACATCTTATTATGCTAATATGTTTAAGTAAAATAATTATTATTTATTCCTTTCTCTGATCATATATTGCATTTTAATTAGGATTCATGGACTAGAATCCATCTTGACAGATACACTACTGAAATTATGATTAATTCAATAACAGCACATGGATTAAAAATGACATGAAATGTCCTAGAGTCCTTTAGATGCTCATTTGATGATTCTGAAAATGCCTCAGCTGAATATTGGCATATCATATTCTGTGAAACCAGGATGCTTCTGCCCTAGCTGACTAGTTTGTAAACAAAGTTATATTGATGAACTTTTCATAGACTTTGTGATCGCATTTCCTTTGTGCTTGTCACAATGTCAGGTCCTTTAACACACATACACATTTGTGGTTTTCCATGGTTTATTCAAAGCTTAGTTTGCTTTCCTCATCAATCCTCTGATAAGAACAAGATTTTATTTCCAAAAACATTCAAAAGGGAGGATGACAGTGTACAGTGTAAATGGAATGTAAGCTTGGCATACAAATGCTACACTAGTAAGTGGAACACCAATAGCCTGCCAGTCTTCCAGTTAATTAGCTAACCAGCCACAACTGGTTATCTGAATTACTGTAGGCTGACTTAGAACCTTTTGTACCTGAGAATATAAATCTATCAGTCCTGGAAGAGCAACACACATTTTAGGAGGGGTGATCGATAAGTTCGTGGCCTAAAGTAGAAGGAAATGAGTTATTAACTTCAAACTTTCCGCATTTTCACTCAGAGTTGAACTGCACATGCATGTATCTAGAGCTGTATAACTCATCTCCTTCTGCCTTAGGCCACAAACTTATTAATCACCCTTGTTGTTGACTACTTCTACAAAGAAGGGATCTGTATGCTCCACGACTGCTGGACTAAGTGTGTACATGTAGGAGGGGAATATGTTGAAAAATAAATGTGCTAGGTTTTCTAAAACTGACTCCTTCTACCTTAGGCCATGAACTTCTCAATTACCCCATGTAGAATGGTGTACATTAACCATTGTGAATTTCTGACATGTACTTTACCTTGAACATGGAACATAGAAAACCTACAGCACAATACAGGCCGTTTGGCCCACGATGCTGTGCCAAACATGCACTTGCTTTAGTACTTACCTAGGGTTACCCATAGCCCTCTATTTTTCTAAGCTCCATGTACCTATCCAGGAGCCTCTTAAAACACCCTATCGTATCCACCTCCACCACCGTCGCCGGCAGCCCATTCCATGCACTCACCACCCTCTGCATAAAAAAAACTTACCCCTGACATCTCCTCTGTACCTACTTCCAAGCATCTTAAAACTGTGCCCTCTTGTATTAGCTTTTTCAGCCCTGGGAAAAAGCCTCTGACTATCAACACGATCAATACCTCTCATCATCTTATACACCTCTATCAGGTCACCTCTCATCCTCCGTCACTCCAAGGAGAAAAGGCCAAGTTCACTCAACCTATTCTCGTAAGTCATGCTCCCCAATCCAGGCAACATCTTTGTAGGTCTCCTCTGCACCCTTTCTATAGTTCCCACATCCTTCCTGTAGTGAGGTGACCAGAATTGAGCACAGTACTCCAAGTCGGGTCGGACCAGGGTCCTATATAGCTGCAACATTACTTCTTGGCTCTTAACCTCAGTCCCACAGCTGATGAAGGCCAATGCACCATATGTCTTCTTAACCACACAGTCAACCTGCGCAGCAACTTTGAGTGTCCTATGGACTCGGACCCCAAGGTCCCTCTAATCCTCCACACTGCCAAGAGTTTTACCATTAATACTGTATTCTGCCATCATATTTGACCTACCAAAATGAACCACCTCACACTTATCTTTGTTGAACTCCATCTACCACTTCTCAGCCCAGTTTTGCATCCTATCGATGTCCCACTATAAACTCAGACAGCCCTCCACACTATCCACTTCACACCCAACCTTTGTGTCATTAGTGAATTTACTAACCCATCCCTCCACTTTCTCATCCAGGTCATTTATAAAAATCACAAAGAGAAGGGGTCCCAGAACAGATCCCTCAGGTACAAAACTAGTCACCGATCCCCATGCAGAATATGACCCGTCTGCAACCAAGGGCTATTTGACTCTTGATTAAGGGCAATAATGAATCTTTTAAAAACTTACAAAGATCAAGTTATTCTGATTTCTTCAGGGAATGTTAACCTAAGCAGAAAGAGACATAGTAGTACACTTTGGATCTGTGATCCCTATGACATAGAAACCATAGAAACCATAGAAAAACTACAGCACAGAAACAGGACTTTTGGCCCTTCTTGGCTGTGCTGAACTATTTTCTGCCTAGTCCCACTGACCTGCACAGGGACCATATCCCTCCATGCACCTCCCATCCATGTATCTGTCCAATTTATTCTTAAATGTTAAAAAAGAACGGCATTTACCACCTCGTCTGGTAGCTCATTCCATACTCCCATCTCTCTCTGTGTGAAGGAGCCCCCCCTAATGTTCCCATTAAACTTTTCCCCCTGCACCCTTAACCCATGTCCTCTGGTTTTTTTCTCCCCTTGCCTCAGTGGAAAAAGCCTGCTTGCATTCACTCTATCTATACCCATCATAATTTTATATTCCTCTATCAAATCTCCCCTCATTCTTCTACGCTCCAGGGAATAAAGTCCTAACCTATTCAACCTTTCTCTGTAACTGAGTTTCTCAAGTCCCGGCAACATCCTTGTAAACCTTCTCTGCACTCTTTCAACCTTACTAATATCCTTCCTGTAATTTGGTGACTAAAACTGAACACAATACTCCAGATTTGGCCTCACTAATGCCTTTTACAAACTCATCATAACATTCCAGCTCTTATACTCAATACTTTGATTAATAAAGGCCAATGTACCAAAAGCTCTCTTTACAACCCTATCTACCTGTGACGCCACTTTTAGGGAAGTTTGTATCTGTATTCCCAGATCCCTCTGTCCTACTGCACTCCTCAGTGCCTTACCATTTACCCTGTATGTTCTACCTTGCTTTGTCCTTCCAAAGTGCAATACCTCACACTTGTCTGTAATAAACTCCATCTGCCATTTTTCAGCCCATTTTTCCAGCTGGTCCAAGTCCCTCTGAAAACCTTCCTCACTGTCCACTACACCTCCAATCTTTGTATCATCAGCAACTTTGCTAATCCAATTTCCGTATTATCATCCAGATCATTGATGTAGATGACAAATAACAATGGACCCAGCACTGATCCCTGTGGCACACCACTAGTCACGGGCCTCCACTCTGAGAAGCAATTCTCTACCACCACTCTTTGGCTTCTTCCATTGAGCCAATGTCTAATCCAATTTGCCACTTCTCCATGTATACCTAGCGACTGAATTTTCCTAACTAACCTCCCATGTGGGACCTTGTCAAAGGCCTTACTGAAGTCCATGTAGACAACATCCACTGCCTTCCCTTCATTCATTTTCCTGGTAACCTCCTCGAAAAACTCCAGTAGATTGGTCAAACATGACCTACCATGCACAAAGCCATATTGACTCTCCCTAATAAGTCCCTGTCTATTCAAATGCTTGTAGATTCTGTCTCTTAATACTCCCTCTAATAACTTACCCACTACTGACGTCAAACTTACCAGCCTATAATTTCCCGGATTACTTTACGATCCTTTTTAAAACATCAGAACAACATGAGCCACTCTCCAATCCTCCGGCACCTCACCCGTAGACAGCAACGTTTTAAGTATACCTGCCAGGGCCCCTGCAATTTCAACACTAGTCTCCTTCAAGGGCCGAAGGAATAGCCTGTCACGTCCTGGGGATTTATCCACTTTAATTTTCCTCAAGATAGCAAGCACCTTCTCCTTTTCTGTACAGTTTCCATGATCTCACTACTTGTTTCCCTTAATTCCATCGACTTCATGCCAGTTTCCTTAGTAAATACAGACGCAAAAAAACCATTTAAGATCCCTCCCATTTCTTTTGGTTCCTCACATAGTCGACCACTCTGATCTTCAAGAGGACCAATTTTATCCCTAACAATCCTTTTACTCTTAATATACCCGTAAAAGCTCTTTGGATTATCCTTCACTTTGACTGCCAAGGCAACCTCATGTCTTCTTTTAGCCCTCCTGATTTCTTTCTTAAGTATTTTCTTGCACTTTTTATTCTCCTCAAGCACCTTATTTACTCCCTGTTTCCTGTACATGCCATACAACTCTCTCTTCTTCTTTATCAGAGTTGCAGTATCCCTTGAGAACCAAGGTTCCTTATTCCTATTCACTTTGCCTTTAATCCAGACAGGAACATACAAGCTCTGCGCTCTCAAATTGTCTCCTTCGAAGGCTTCCCACTTACCGATCACATCCTTGCCAAAGAACAACCTGTCCCAATCCACGCTTTTTAGATCCTTTCTCATTTCTTCAAATTTGGCCTTCTTCCAGTTCAGAACCTCAACCCTAGGACCAGATCTATCCTTGTCCATGATCAAGTTGAAACTAATGGTGTTATGATCACTGGAACCAAAGTGCTCCCCTACACACACTTCCGTCAATTGTCCTAACTCATTTCCTAACAGGAGATCCAATATTGCATCCCCTCTAGTTGGTACCTCTATATATTGATTTAGAAAACTCTCCTGAACACATTTTACAAACTCTAAACCATCTAGACCCCTAACAGTATGGGAGTCCTGATCAGTATATGGAAAGTTAAAATCCCCTACCACCACAACTTTATGTTTCCTGCAATTGCCTGCTATCTCTCTGCAGATTTGCTCCTCCAATTCTCGCTGACTATTGGGAACACCAGCAGGTGACCTGTATCTTGTGCAGCTGTTGATGCAGGAAGTGTTGTCCCTCGAAGCTGAACTCAAAAGTTTGGGACTTAAGCAAAGCCTGATGTGACAGTGAGTGTTTCAAGGAGTGGCCCTGCAGGGAAATGGGAAGATTGATAAAAGGGAAAAGCAGGATTAGGAATGAAAAGTAGACTGTTTAAATAGAGAGATAGAAAGTAGATAATAAATGGAATTTGATTGTACCAGTGGTATACAGTATATCTGTCAAAACCACAGACTGTTGCAGGGTCTGTGTGCCCTTGTAGGTGGGCTGCAGAACGGGTTTGGCAATTGTGCTCGTGTGTGTACACATCCCAGACAATTAGTGTTACATTGTGGTGGTACTTAACTCCCTTCCTCTCATTCCAGTCTCGTCGAGACTTGACCAAAAGCACAGCAACGTCAGTGCTCCCCTTTAACTTGGTTCTATTTATATTGACAATGTTAAGGAGTGGTATTTGTTTAGTATTAATCTACTACTGCTGAACCACTGTATCTGTGTTATACTTGATTTGAAAATGTTAGTTAATGGCTCTGTTGGTCTAGCGCTTATGGTTTTTCCTTTCTTTCAGCTCAGTTCCTATTAAAAGTCATAGACTGTTGATTGGCTTCAGTGTCTCTCTCTCAGCACTTGGGCAATAATCATACGTTGCTGTCAACAAGTTTCACCAAAGATAGTGGGCCCAGCAGAAAAAGAACAGCTGGCCTTGGCCTGACATTCATTGGCCAGATAGGAAAGAAGTTACAGTCAGTTGAAGCTGCATTGGGAGAATTGACTCAAGCATTGCGACAGATACTGTCAGAATGACAAGCCTAGTCAAGACTGAAGTTTGTGGAGAGAACATAAATTCAGCAGAAGCTGGGTTGACCGACGTATCTCACACAGTGTGATTGCTACTCTCAGAGTGGCCAGCCCAATCCCAGCTGTAAGAACAGGTGTCACCCCTCACAGTGAAGGTTCGGCAGACAGCTGGAATCAGGTGGCAGCGATTACTGCTCTTACAACAGCAGTTCGGCAGTTTACTGGCAACAGTCAGAATCAGGGAAAAGCCACTACTGTTCTAGCCTTTAGCCATGTCAGCCCTACTCCCAGCATTTCCTCTTCAACAGCCTTAGCAACCTCAATGGACTGACTGCCATAACCACAGCGGCACCAGAACGGAGCATTCATCCACTAGGCAGATACTCCGGTGACCTCAATAGCTGAAGGGATTTTATTACCCAATGTTAGCTGACTTTCCATGCCCAGCTTTTTGTTTTGATGATGGTGCTCGTAAACTGGCGTATATGGTGAATCTTTTAAGCGAACACTCACTCAGCCTGTTGAATGCTCCATGGGAACAAGGTTCCTCTGCAGCCCAGCCGTTCTGGCAATTTGTTGTTGAGTTCAAGAGTGCATGTAATCTTCTAGTATGGGGTCAGAAGGCTGCCCACTGACTTCTGGACCTGTGTCAAGGTAAATGGTCAATGAGGGTCTATGCATAAAGTTATGCACACTTGTAGTGGAGACAGGGTAGAACAAAAGTATTGATTCTTTTTCCTTGATTACTACACAATTCCCATTAAATTGTTGATCAGTTTCAGTGTCTCTCTTGGTATTTGGGCCAGAACCACATATTCCTGTCATATAACTAAAGGTATACTGAATAAGGCAAATGAAATGGAGCACCGAAACACACGTGGATCATGGTATTTTATGGAACTGTGGTTGAAAGAGGGCCAGGATTACACGTTTAACTTTGTTAGTGACAAGATTTTTCAGATGAGATGAGAGGGTGCTTAAATAGGGATGGTAAAGGAGTAATATACTACACAGTAGGAAACAGAAGCAATCAAACTAGACTTACTTTTATAAAATTAAGTTGAGGGCTTCAAGAAGAATCGGTGGAAGAGCATATCCAAGGGTGATCATAATTCAGAAAGATTTAGTATCATTATAATAAAAGGTAAAAATAAAATAGAAGCAAAGGTTTTGAGTTGAGCAAGGCCAATGGAGAGAAACATATAACTTGCAGGAAGAACTCAATGGGTCAGGTAGAACTATGGAGGGGAATGGACAATCAGTGTTTCAGATTGCGGCTCTTTATCTGAAAGGTAGAGTGGGAAGAGCCAGGACAAATAAATGGAGGGAAGGGTTGGAACAAAAGCTATTAAGTGATTGGTGGTAAAGAACAGACAAGCAGCAGAGATCACACAGAGGGAAAAGTCAGAGACGTTCTCTCAGAATGCCTGTCAAAGAGAGAAGATTAATTTCTCAAGACTGGAGTATGTTCTCTTAGGTTCACCTTTGCATTACCCCATGGTCAAACCTAGTGTAACAGGAATGATTGTTTTATCTGCTACATGAAGGTAGAAACATCCTTGCATTGAACTAAGCTTTGATTTCCACTGCCATCAGTGTCACTTTCCAACAATTCTTCTTGGTGTTAGTATTTGTTTATTATTGTCACTTGTTCCAAGATGCAGGGGAAAGTTTTTTGTTTTGTGTGTGTGCAACCTGGAAAGATCATTCTATCCATACGTACATTGTTGTAGCAAAAAGAAAACAGAGCATAATATCACAATTACAGAGAAAGTGCCATGCCAATAGACAAATAAAATGCAAGGGTTGTGGTGAGGTAAATTGGGAGATCAAGGGTTCAAGAGTTTGGCCTTTAGTATATGAGAGATCCATTCAAGAGACCAGTAACAGTGGGGCTAAGTTCGGGTGTTTGTGATCTCAGGCTTTTGTATTTTATGCCTGATGGAAAAGGGTAGAAGAGAGAATAACTGGCATGGAGGGTTGGGAGGGGTCCTTGATTATGTTGGCTGTTTTTCTGAGACAGTGGGATTTGTGGTTAAAGTCCATGGAGGGAAGGTTGGTTTGTGTAATTGGCTGGGCTGCATTCACAACGCTGTAGGTGGGCAGAGTAGTTGCCTTACTCATTATCAGCAGTGAATAGGAATCTTTCTATGATATACAGTATCTAGAAAACCAGTAGGAGGCAGCAGGAATATGCTGATTCATCTGGGACATGCTGAATATCTCTCTATATACGGAGAAAAATAGGGACAAGTAACGCATCATGGTTTAACTCGGAATTTGTTTTCACTCAGGAATGTGAGCCTGTCTGAGACAGGCAAGGTAAAAGGTAAAGACCAATGAGATCTGAGCAATATTCTGGTCTGCACTCATTCTTATACACAATTCACAGTCTGAAATGCCATGGTTGTTTTCCCCTCAGGTGCCAGATATGGATAGGATACTGGGTCTTCTTTCTTGTTTTGTACGTGAATTTAAATCAAGCAGAAACTTTTAGACCATGATCAATGGTAACTGTCCTGCTCAGTTTTATCCACTGGGTAAAAGATTAAGGGTTAAAATCAAAGACCCTGCTTTTCCATATATTGTCCAGTTGGATGGTTGAATCAACTTGTTACAATCCAAACTTCTTGTGCTGTTTTCCTAAACACAAATATCCCATGAGAAGTCCAGCTGAAAACTGATTAAATTCATCAACTGCTTGGCAGAGACTGAAACAACTGATGGTGTGAAGAATAAATGTAATAACAATCAATGCACGGGTCAAATGTTTTGCTGCTATTGCCAGGCAATCCAGAGCATAGCTTAAACATATTCATGGATTTTTCACAATGGTCTACTACTCACTACCTCTGTAGGCCTGACAATGAAAGCAATCTAGTGGGTTGTTCATAAGGCTTCCATTTGTCAAAGTATGTTACCGTAACAAGCTGAATTAACCTCTACATGTGAGTTACAGTGTTTCTTTAAATGATTGGATAGTCACAGTGTATTTGTTTATTAGGGGCACAGTCTGGGACTCTATAAGAAGCTGCCCCGCTGTGATAACTTGCATTGAAGTTATATATTGCAGTTTGAAGAATTCTGGAATTAAATATTCTGCCTTCACAAAAAAGAAGTGGATATTTTTTTAAAAAAACTTCATCCTGCCAGAAGTATCACAGACAATGGTGGTGGGGCTGATCTGGATAGATTAATTGCCGCCTATGGATTGCTGTCTGTGCAGGATGCCAGTTTTGTGTGGTTTGCTCATTAGAATGGTTGTTGTTTGTAGGTGTTGATTCCAGATCAAGATTCAAGATTGTTTATTGTCATTCTTCAGTACATAAGAGTAAAGGTGAACAACATTGTTACTCTGGATCCAATGTAGCAAAAAAAAACTCAACAAGCATAAAAAGTAAAATACGAGCACCATAAACATAATGGCTCATTGCATGGAAGCAACAAAGCAGTAGTATCCATTCATCCAGATGGATAGCTCAAAGTCGAAGTACATATATGTCATCACATGCAATCAAGTTTATTTGTATAGCACTTTTCAAGCACAAGGCAGTTCAAAGTGCTTTACATAGAACAAGATATAAAAATCAAACATCAAATTTCAGACAATATATAAGAGAATAATATCACTCCAAAAATAGATATGATAAATAGAAGTTACAGTGCAGGAGATTCTATTTAAAAGCTACAGTGAAAAGAAAAGTTTTAAGCCTCGATTCAAAAGGGCTTAAAATTGGGGCAGACTTCAAATCCTCTGGATGGTTATTCCAGATTTGTGGAGCATATTAACTGAAAGCTGCTTCACTATGTTTAGTTTTGACCCTGGGAACAGTAAGCTGACCTGCCCCAGATGACCTGAGAGCTTGGGAAAGTACATAATAGAGCAAGAGATCGGAGATGTATTTTGGTCCTGGTCCATTCAATGCCTTATAAACCAGTAGTAATATTTCAAAGTTAATCCTCTGATGGACAGGAAGCCAGTGTAGTGATCTGAGAACTGGAGTGATATGTGCTTTCTTGGTCTTAGTGAGGACTCTAGCAGCAGTGCTCTGAATGAGCTGCAGATTTCTGAGGGATATTTTACAGAGACCTGTGAAAACACCATTACAGTACTCAAGCCTACTAAAAGTAAATGCATAGATGAGTTTTTCTAGATCTTGCTGAGACATAAGCCCTTTAACTCTCACTATATTTTAAAGATGGTAGTAGACTGACTTTGTAATTGTCTTAATGTGGCAGTTAAAATTTAATTTGGAGCCCATCAGAGAATCAAGGTTCCTGGCTTGGTTTGTGGTCTGTCATGACAGGGACTTGAAGTGAGCACTGACTTTTAATTGTTCTCTTTTGGCACCAAAAACAATTATTCCAGTTTTCTCTTTGTTTAACTGGAGGAAATTTTTGCTTGTCCAATCAGTGATTAGTTCAATACAGTTCTTTAGTGATAGTATGGGACCATAGTCACTTGATGACACAGTTATACAAATCTGAGTGTCACCTGCAAAAGTAAGGTATGATATTTTGTTGTTTACTATGATTTGAGCTAGAGGGAGCATGTATATGTTAAACAGAAGAGGTCCTAGTATGGACCCTGGAGGCACTCAGCTTGTCATTTTTGTTTGGTCAGATATCCACTACCAATCAATACAAAATAGTCCCTGTCCTGTAAATACAATTTAAACCACATTAGGACTGTACTGGAAAGTATCACCCAGTTTTCCAGTCTGTCCAGTAATATGCCATGGTCAACTGTGTCAAAAGCAGCGCTGAGATCCAGTAAAACAGCACTGAAATTTTATTATTATCATGGTTTAAGCAGATGTAATTTAAAACCTTAATCAGAACAGTCTCAGTCCTGTGGTGTTGTTGAAATCCAGACTGGAAAACATCCATACAGTTGCTATTAAGTTGCTAATAAACAACAATTTCAATGATTTTACTTAAACATAGTAAGTTTGATACAGGCCTGTAGTTATTAGTTACTGAGGCATCTAGGTTGTTCTTTTTTATAAGAGACTTAATAAATGCAGTTTTCAGGGCTTTTGCAAAGCAGCCCGATAGAAGAGAAGTGTTGACTATTTGCAGAATGTTTGGCACCATGCAATTAAAAACATTTTTTAAAAAGGTTGTAGGTAAAATGTCAAGGGAACAGAAGAAGAATTTCAGGTGCAGCACAATTTCTCTGAAAGTTTTATAAAATAGGTTTGAATTGTGCCATCTTAACTAAATTAGTTCCAAGTGAGTGAAAGGATGAACCTGACTTCTGACCTGATGCAGAGACACTGACAGCATGTTTCCTTGTGGGCATACTCAGTAAATCCAAGAACCACAATAGAATCAATGAAAGACTGCACCCAACAGGATGGACAAAGAGCCAGTGTGCAAAAGACAACAAACTAAATGCAAAAGAGGAAAAAAAAAGCAATAAAGACGAGAGCATTAGATGAAGAGTCCATGAAAGTGAATACGTAGGTTGTGAAAACAGTTCAATGTGAAGTTGACTGAAGTTTTCCCTTCTGCTTCAAGAGCCTGGTGATTGAGGGGCGATAGCTATTCCTGAAGCTGGTAGTATGAGTCCTGAGGCTCCTGTTCCTTCTCCTTGTGGAGATGTGCTCAATGGAGAGGAGGTCTGGGTCATATCCATTACTTTTATCAGGATTTTTCCATTCAAGGGCCTTGGTGTTGCCTTGGTGTCCTGGTTGTGACGCAATCAGTCAATATACTCTCCACCACACATCTATAGTAGTTTGTTGGAGTGCTAGATGTCATGGCAAATTTTCGCATACTCCTAAAGAAGAAGAGCTACTACCATGCTTTCTTTGTAATTATATTTACGCACTAAGCCCAGGACAAATTGTCTGAAATGAATACACCAGGGAATTTAAAGTGGCTGATCCTCTCCACCTTTGATCCCCTGATGAGGACTGGCTCATGGACCTCCAGGTTCCTCCTTCTGAAGTCAATAATCAGCTCCTTAGCCTTGCTGGTTTTTGTTGTGGTACCAATCAGCCAGATTTTCCACCTCCTGCCTGTATACTGATACGTCACTAGCTTTGATTTTACTAATGACGGTCGTGTCATCAGCAAGCATAAATAATGCAATGGAGCTGTCTCATAGCTCTAGGACAGTAATACTGATAGATGTTAAAGAAGCTGATCTAACTGGGAAACTGAGAAGAATACGTCATCACCGGAGAGTGCCTGATGCAGAGATTTTGGATGATCTGGTGGAAAACTAGGTACAATAAGTTGAAAACATGAGATGTACTCTGAATCTGCAGCTGGCCCTAAAAGGTTAGAAGCAGCATTTAGTGTGGAATTCTAAACTAACAGGTTAATTCAGAGGACCTGCATTAGTGCAAGAGGTTCAATGAACTCACCTGATATTTTAATAGCAGTAAGCGAATTTTTAGCTATAACTTCCTAACAGATTCTGATATTCAATTCAACATATGCCCCTCACTTTCTCATTAATAATCTTTAACCATTGGAATATTTCACCTACACACTTTTGGTACTGTTGTACTCCTCAAGCCTGGATCTCGCAGCTTGCACCAAACTTTTCATAACATCATTCACATTTCACAGCGTTTCTCCTCTTTGGCAGGAAGAGATGATAAATGAGGCAGAATAGGCTACTTGACAGGGTAGGGTGAGCCAGCATAATTCAACTGCCATGGTGGAGGTAATGCATGCAATCACTGAGGAATCCACCACTGAGACCAGGGTTAGGGCTAAAATTATAAAAGGTGATCTTAGTCTCGTATCTAATCTTCCTCCTCATATGCTGGTTTCTCTTCACCTCACAAGCTCTGCTGATTTATAAGTGCAGGTAATGCAGGTTTCGACTTCTTGCTTGCCCTTTCCCTTTACATAGCTTTCACATCAGCGATACCCAAATGTGATCTGTCTCAGCAGTAAAGGAACAACCTTCATTAAGGTCCACCATCAAATGACTTCACACTTGTAGATGTCGGTGTATCAAGGCAGAATCTGAAGAAGCTGAGATCCCAAGCAAGAATGGGCTACATTTAGGGGTAAAATTTAAAAAAATACACTACACACTATTTAATGTTGTGTATCATGTCTGCCCAAAAGCCTGCACTCAGTGTGAGAGAGCGTGGAAGTACAATTTTGGAACCTGCCCAAGACTATAAGAAATCGCAGAATCATGAAATTCAGCCAACCTTCCCTCTATTGACTCAGTCTATATTTCACGCTGCTTTAGTAAGCAGCAAACATAATCAAATACCCATTCCAAACTTGTCATTCATTCTTTCTTCTCTCCGTTCCCACCAAGTAGAAAGAAAAATGGCAGACAATGGAACACCAAGCTCATTGACAATTTCTATCCCATCTTTACCAATCTCTTGAATGAACCTTGGTAAAGGATAAACACCTGAACACTTAGTCAAGCCTGCACAGCATACAGTCTCACATCTAGATATCAGGAGTCATCTGCCCCTTGCTCCAACTCATCACCTGCAGTCTATATAAACCCAGCTCTTATCCACAACACTAGTCCACGCATTGAACCATCCAGCCTCAAACAATTGCCCCTAGCCTTCAGTTACCTTATTGCCTGTGAGTTTAGTATCTGTTCTCTCTTGTTCTGTGGCCCCTTGTAGCTTGTAATGTTGCTGTTAATTATTAAAGTTATTGCTCACCGCTAAATTATTTCCACTGCTCTGTTATTTCGGTCAAGCCTCACCTAAATTTTCTGACAAAACTTGATCTCCCTAACTGCCTCATTGTGGCCCTTGTGCTACCTACACTGCACTTTCTCTAACAGTAATAATATATTCTGCATTCTGATTTTTTAACTATCTCAATGTAATTATTTATGAAATATATAATGTAATTGGAAGTTTTTCACTATAATTGATATATGTGACAATAATAAACCAATACTAATACAGAGATTGGCCGGTCTATTCTGGTGTGGGAGTGATTGCTAAGACTGTTTGTATCTTATCTGGTTTGTCTTTGTCAGAAGCCATGCCCCTGATATTAGGAGGCTATTCCCAAAATTTCACCAATTATTATTTAAATAGTTTTTCTGCCATTACTGCACTCAGCTGAACAGTTTGATGCCAATGATTGTAAAGTGATTAGCTAACTGCAATTAGCTTTTCTACTACGATGAGTGAAACAATCAAAGTAATACAGAAGCAGCTTTGTGAAACTTGAATTTTAAAAATAGTTAGACCATTGTGCAGTTTTGATAATTCAATTTCATAAAGAACCAGGGAAAACAAGCAAAGATTTAGTAGAAAGATACCAGGAGATATAAATTGAGTTATTACGTAGAAAGTTTGTGAGGTATGTGGAGAATTTCTTTTGATATGGAGAATATTAAGAGTAGTTTTAAAGATTACTAAAAGTTGTGGTGAAGATTTAAGAGATTACTTTTGTCTTTAGGAGATTAAATAAGGGAAGTATGTTTTATGGTTGAGGATTCAATAACAAAAGGAAGAAGGGAATATGTAGAGTTGTTAGAACAGAACTGTTTACTCTGAGTAAATTTGATGCAAAACTCTTGTCTTTTAAGGGATGGGTAAATAATCATTAAATCACATAGATTCAAAGCTATTGAGACTTATGTGAAGTAAGTTTTGACTTTCTTTGCAAACTGGTGGCACAGCCATATTAAGTAAAGTGACATCATTCTGAGCAGTATATTTTTATTAGATTTCAATGGTCAACATTGTTCCCCAGATGGAAGCCAGAAAAAAAAATGATTTACTTGTCATTTATCTCCTTCCATTTGTGCTGTGCTGTTTGTGCAGATCGAATGCTGTTTGCCTACCTCACAACTGTCAGACGAATGTCAGGGACAGTCAAGGGTGAAGAAAAAGCCATTGAGCTCATTGAAGCTCATCCTGCGGGAATTCAAAGTCCCCTAGCCTGGCATCCAGTTCTATGATGAATACACATCTAATAACTTTGTCTTTATTATCTTTATGGTAGTTTATTGAAAGAGTTATCTCCCTTTGAACAAACAATTATATTTCAAATTTCTGTTCAAATACACTCTACTTTTTTTTTAAATGCTTGCTGTCTGACTGTACTGATCCGACTTACCTCTAAGTTATGTTTTGGGTTCAACGTCTCTGTCCATTTTATTTAGTACTTTATATAACTTTGCATGAGTTTGCTTTGCTACTATTCTCTCTAAATTTCCAATGGACAATTTGAATAACATTTCATGCCATTTCTGAAAGATTAGGTCAAATGCAAACTCCAAGGTTTAATCAAGATTACAGTGCCCATAAAAAGTATTCAATGCCCCCCACACCTCATTGAAGTTTTCATGTTTTGTTGTTTTACAACATTGAATCACAGTGGATTTAATTCAGCTTTTTGACACTGATCAACAGAAAAAGTCTCTTTCGTGTCAAAGTGAAAACAAATCTTTACAAAGTGATCTAAATTAATTACAAATATAAAACACAAAATAATTGATTGCATAAGTATTCACCCCTCTAATATGACACAGTAAATCATCACTAATTGGTTTTAGAAGTCACATACTTAGTTAAACAAAGATTTGTTTTTGGAGACTTGTGTGCAGTCAAGGTGTTTCAATTGATTGTAGTAAAAATATACCTGTATCTGGAAGGACCAACTGCTGGTGAGTCAGTATCCTAGCAAAAACTACGCCATGACGACAAAAGAACACTCCAAGCAACTCCACAAAATGGTTATTGAAAAGCACAAGTCAGGAGATGGACACAAGAAAATTTCCAATTCACTGAATATCCCTTAAAGTACAGTTAAGTCAATTATCAAGAAGTGGAAAGAATATGGCACAGCTGTAAATCTGCCTACAGCAGGCCATCTTCAAAAACTGAGTGATTGTGCAAGAAGGTGATTAGTGAAAAAGGCCACCAAGAGACCTATGACGTCTCGGGAGGAGTCACAAGCATCAGTGGCTGAGAAGGAAGAGATTGCGCGAACAACAACTGTTGCCCGGGTGTTTCACCAGTCGCAGCTTTATGGGAGAGTGGCAAAGAGAAAACCACTGTTAAAAAAAACTCACATGAAATCTCAACTAGAGTTTGCCAGATGGCATGTGGGAGACTCTGAAGTCAGCTAGAAGAAGGCTCTATGGTCTGATGAAACCAAAATTGAGCTTTTTAGCATCAGACTAAATGTTACGTTTGGCGTAAGCCAAACGACGTACAATATCAAAAATGCACCATCCCTACCATGAAGCATGGTGGAGGCTGCATCATGCTCTATGAATGCTACACTGCAGCAGGTCCTGGAAGGCTTGTGAAGGTAGAGGGTAAAATGAATGCAGCAAAATGCAGGAAAATCCTGCAGGAAAATATCACACAGTCTGAATGAGAACTGCGACTTGGGAGATTTATTATCCAGCAAGACAATGACCTCAAGTTGCACAGGAAAAGCTGCACAGGAATGGCTTGAAAACAACACAGTTAATGCCCTGGAGTGGCCAAGTCAGAGTCCAGACCTCAATCAGATTGAGAATTTGTGCTTGGACTTGAAAACACCTGTTCACTCACAATCCCCATGCAATCTGACAGAGCTTGAGCAGTTTTGTAAAGAAGAATGGGGAAAAATTGCATTGTCTAGATGTGCAAAGCTGGTAGAGACCTACTACACAGACTTAAGCCTGTAGTTGCTGTCAAAGATGCATCTATTAAACATTGACTTGAAGGGGTTAGTACTTATGCAACCAATTATTTTGTGTTTTATATTTGTAATTAATTTAGGTACTTTGTAGAGATCTGTTTTCACTTTGTCACGTGAGAGTCTTTTTCTGTTGATCAGTGTCAAAAAAGCCAAATTAAATCCATTGCGATTCAATATTGTAAAACAATAAAACATGAAAGCTTCCAAGGAAGATGAATACATTTTATAGGCACTTTATCTTTATATGGCTGAGTGCAAAGCAAAGTATAAAAAAAACAGATCTGTGATTTAAAAAGGAAACACTGGAAAGTGCTAAAATTGAAATATAGAGGAACAGAAATGTCTTCTGTAACCACATGAAACAGAAATGGCGTGGTGTGAAGTAATGATTTTAAAAAATCAACAAATGCATAAAGGCCTCGCTTTCCTGTTCTCGCTTTCAGAGGTTATGGAAGAATTAAGTAGAAGAAAACTATGCAATACCATGAAGAATAAAGGGTGACAGATGTCAATCTGTGTCAGTCCTAATCCTGTCCCTACTCCTAGCCCTAACCCTAATCCTGGTGTGAGGGAAGCATCTAAAGCACAAGCAACAGACCTTCCCTCAATAGCTGCAGTGATTCACCAAATGGAGGTTATGAGCAGAATTTCTATGGTGTGACTTTGCCATCAGCCAAACATTTTCATAGGAATTTTTAATTATTTCACGACCTGGCCACATAGTTTAAGGCCCTGTCCTGTTTCTGTTTAGGACTTCACTGCTTTCACCAAATGGTCTCATCCAGCAAGATGACCTTCTGGATTCAGGAAATGTAAATGCATGATCTTGACACAATTTAGTAGAACATAGAATAGTACAGCACAGTACAGGCCCTTCAGCCCACAATGTTGTGTCGACCCTCAAACCCCGCCTCCCATATAAGCCCCCACCTTAGATTCCTCCATATACCTGTCTAGTAGTCTCTTAAACTTCACTAGTGTATCTGCCTCCACCACTGACTCAGGCAGTGCATTCCACACACCAACCACTCTCTGAGTAAAAAACCTTCCTCTAATATCCCCCTTGAACTTCCCACCCCTTACCTTAAAGCCATGTCCTGCTGTATTGAGCAGTGGTGCCCTGGGGAAGACGCACTGGCTATCCACTCTATCTATTCCTCTTATTATCTTGTACACCTCTATCATGTCTCCTCTCATCCTCCTTCTCTCCAAAGAGTAAAGCCCTAGCTCCCTTAATCTCTGATCATAATGCATACTTTCTAAACCAGGCAGCATCCTGGTAAATCTCCTCTGTATCCTTTCCACTGCTTCCACATCCTTCCTATAGTGAGGTGACCAGAACTGGACACGGTACTCCAAGTGTGGCCTAACCAGAGTTTTATAGAGCTGCATCATTGCATCGCGACTCTTAAACTCTATCCCTCGACTTATGAAAGCTAACACCCCATAGGCTTTCTTAACTACTCTATCCACCTGTGAGGCAACTTTCAGGGATCTGTGGACATGTACCCCGAGATCCCTCTGCTCCTCCACACTACCAAGTATCCTGCCATTTACTTTGTACTCTGCCTTGGAGTTTGTCCTTCCAAAGTGTACCACCTCACACTTCTCCGGGTTGAACTCCATCTGCCACTTCTCAGCCCACTGCATCCTATCAATGTCTCTCTGCAATCTTTGACAATCCTCTACACTATCTACAACACCACCAACCTTTGTGTCGTCTGCAAACTTGCCAACCCACCCTTCTACCCCCACATCCAGGTCGTTAATAAAAATCACGAAAAGTAGAGGTCCCAGAACAGATCCTTGTGGGACACCACTAGTCACAATCCTCCAATCTGAATGTACTCCCTCCACCACCACCCTCTGTCTTCTGCAGGCAAGCCAATTCTGAATCCACCTGGCCAAACTTCCCTGGATCCCATGCCTTCTAACTTTCTGAATAAGCCTACTGTGTGGAACCTTGTCAAATGCCTTACTAAAATCCATATAGATCACATCCACTGCACTACCCTCATCTATATGCCTGGTCACCTCCTCAAAGAACTCTGTCAGGCTTGTTAGACACGATCTGCCCTTCACAAAGCCATGCTGACTGTCCCTGATCAGACCATGATTCTCTAAATGCCTATATATCCTATCTCTAAGAATCTTTTCCAACAGCTTTCCCACCACAGACGTAAGGCTTACTGGTCTATAATTACCCGGACTATCCCTACTACCTTTTTTGAACAAGGGAACAACATTCGCCTCTCTCCAATCCTCCGGTACCATTCCTGTGGACAATGAGTAGTGAGAGATAAAGGAAGCACTTACCTCAGAGTATAGATTGGTATTTCTCACTGGGAACCAACTAACTTAACTAGAGAGTTGCTTGCCTACAAAAACCTGGAGAGAGGAATTATTGTGAGGATAATTGGTAATAGTTCCTGGTAATCAGATAGGAAGGAGAATGGAGGGATCAGAACTTGAGATCAGCAACAAATCATGCATTCCATAAGGAGGGAGCAGGGAAAGTGGGAGAGGAACCATCCATTGCAGGATGTGAAAAGACAGGAGGTAGAGACCGAGATTTTGAAAGGGATGGGAGGGACACCATGATGAACTGAAAGTTTACTAGAGGGGCTGGAATGAGCTCTCCTAATCACCCCGATCAGCACAGTCTTCTATAAAATTCATGAACCCAAATTTTTCGTCTTACTTTTCTGTCAGGATTCTTGATTCCTGGAAAACCATTGTGGTGAATTTGAAATTTAAACCATGCTCCTCCCTGTAGCATTTTAGATATTTGGCATATTTGTCTCATTTAAAAATAATAATGCATGAAATGCCCAGGCCACTTGCATGATGCAAAACCCATCAACATGCACAATTCACACATGAGGTGTGTTTATTCCCCAGGCCACCTTTAGAAATTAAAATTGGGAAAATGTACAACAAAGCTTGTAATGATGCCAACAGGGATCAAATTATTTAGTGATTTCAAAAACCAGCATACCATCCCCAGATAACAAAAAAACCTTATTAAAGATTTCAGAATTATGAAATGATAGTGAAAGATTATTTTCTCTGGATGAAAGTTAGCACTGAGATCAGAAACTTAAAAATAGTACTGGAGGGATAAGGGAGTAGGTTGAAACAAAAACTATGGGATGAAATCTGCAACAGATAGTAAAATGTACATTTATCTGGTATCATAATCATGAAATGCCATTACATCAACTGTAATCAATCCCTTATGATTTGAAATTATATATATTATGATTTGAGTACTAGAACAAAGAGATTGATAATGAAATAAGATGAAGGTTTTAGAATTTAGCACTCTTGACACTGGGCTTTGAAGATGGGACTGCAAGTACGTTAATTCTAGGTAAAGATTAGTATAGCCTGCAGAGCTCTCCCGACATACAGTTTAAAGGATAGAAAATAGTCACAAAATTCCATCCTTAGTTTTAGAGTTGTTATTATGTACTTCTGTTGGGGAAGCTTTGCAACCAAATCCTAAGTTGTAAAACCCACTCTCTAAATTACATTGCAGCTACAGTAATTTTACTTTTTTGACCCACAGTTTCCTGAAGAAACTAGAATGAGGGTTATAGAAGCAAGACAGGCAAATGGAGTTAAATGACAATGTAAAAGAAATTGCACATAGGTATGATGGGCTGAATTTCACATATCTGTTCCTAGATTAACTTAATTTCTGTTTTTATTGTATCAGAAAAATTAACTCCTACATAACAAAGACAAAAATGTTTCTACTTTCATCATCAGAACCAGCAAAGTCAGCCTATAAGTGTGTTTTAAGCTGCAGAGAGAAGAGAGGATGAAGAGAACAGAGGGCATGTCTCTGATAGGGAGGAGGCAGAAAAACAGAAGCTAATTGAAGCAGAAAGGTATAGATGTATTAGTGGGAGAATAACATATTGTTAAGTTCAATGTTAAGTCCTAAGGGGCTGTTACATACCCAGATGTAAGATGAGATGCTGTTTGTGAGCGTATATTGAGCATCACTGAGGCAATATAGAAAGGCAAAGACAGATGTGAATGAGTAAGGCAGAGAATTATACTGACAGGAGCCTGGAAGGTTAGGACTGCCTTTGCAGACTGAATAGAGGTGTTTTGTTAAACAGTCACTCAGTCTGCTTTTAGTTTCTCCAAAATGAGCAATGGATGTGATGCACTTCATTACCTGGTTTAAACAAGAGATCTTGTCCTTGAAACTTAAAACTTGATAAATTGAAATAGTTGGCAGGAGTTTGTAGTCTAGTGGGCTAACACACACAGTCCTTACATCTCTAGGACAACAGTTATAATTAAATTCAGATTGTTGATTTAAAAACAATTCCACTGCCAGCTGAAATGGTTCCGTGTAAAGTTAACTTGGCTAGTTTAAACGTGGTTCCTAATTAGACAAAATGTAATGTAACTTAGCAAATTCTGAAGGTTAATTGATGTGGAGAAGTCACAAAATTGTAATTCTGGGATTGTGTGTTTTTCTGAAATTTAGAGGTAAAATAATGTTGAGAAAATGAAGGAAAACTAAAGGGAGTTAGGTTAGAGAATGAAAGCTTTTCAACCTGAATTAGTCACCCATTATACACTCTCTGCAAGTTTCTTTCCCATTGTGCAGGTTGTTAAAAAATCCTGAATGACTTGAACTTCGCAGGTTGCATCCCCAACCTGACGACACTTATTCATTCATTGAGCAGTAGGTTCTGAATTTGGAGCCTTGACAAAGGGTGTAAATGTTGGATTGTTGCTTCAGCTCATACCATTTCCCATCTGCTTTTCAGCAGTAGCATCCATATGTGGATTTGTGCTTGGACTCTGCGGTGTGGTGGATCATGTGATCTTTGGATGAGGCTTCTAAAGTGATCAGAAGACCCAAAGAATGGAGCTGATGTGTAAAAGAGCAAAGGTATGGCAGCTGCAAATGGTCTAAAATGGATTAAGCAACAGAGGTACTTGCTGGCATTGGGTGTGGGCATGGATAAGGGCAGGGTGGTATGTTGGTTTGATTCCTGTATCTAATATTGAGAGATAGTGGTTAGGTCCTAATTCTGGGGAAGTAGATTGGAGGGGTCAAAGTGAAATGATTAGTTTTTAATTCAGTTACCCGATGGTGTTCACAGAGAGTGGATCAGGGGAGGGTAACAGGCAGGTTACAGAATTAACTTTATAGAGCTATAGCTCTCCTCTTGACCCACAATCAGTGTTGTAAATGCATACATACCGCATATTCAGTTTTTTTCACCCATTTTCAGCTAGTTGATTAGCAAGGCTCAGAAATCTATGGTTGAAAACAAAGCATTCAACATATAGATACACAGAAATATTTTTAAACTAAGGCGATGTCTACGCTACGCCGGATAATTTTGAAAATCCCGGTTTCGAGTAAAAACAACAGGCGTCCACACTAAGCATTTTTCAAAATATCTCTGTCCATATTAGACGGATATTTGGGCGAATCTCTTCCTACTGGGCATGCGCAGGACACACAGAAAACAAGCGAAGAGGAAACGGTATACCTAGTGCACGTTTGTTCAGTTACAGAGTAGAAAAACTTTAAAGGAATTGCTCTTGGCTCTTGCGTAGGAGGACTTAAAACTAAAAAAAACAAATACTGGAGCGTATGGAAGCAACCGACAGGAAGTTCACGGACAGTATGACCCGGCTGATGACAAACATTGAAATACTGACTAACTCTGTTGCATTAATAAAGCACCTTGTTAAATGTATAAAACATGTCTGCATCAGTGTTATCTTGTATTTCCATACAATGTTACATTAGGCTGTTACACATCTATTGTCAGAGAAGTACTTGCATAAATAGGTAAACCACCTTCATACAAGCAAGGACAGAAAATGGCAAAGTGAGTATACTTATTTATTCAGTAAGCTATGGGTCAAGGTATTTGGTGAGTACATTTCTAACTCTTCTGGCTTCGGTCTCGTTGCCGTCTGTTCTGAAATTGTTAGGTTATGTGGGGGGTTGCGTTCAAGAAAACAATGAAATGCTGCACTGCGGCCATCTGTTCCGGCACGTCATGACAGCGTTTTTAAATAGTCAAAAAAGCTCACTTTACAACTTAACTCTCACTCCGTTCACACTGACTGCGCATTATAGCAGCCGTACGGCAGTGCTTGTGCAGTACCAAGCAGAAGCAGAAAAAGCATTGTTGTTGTGGTGTTGTCATGACAACGTTTTTAAATCTCTCCATTTACGCCGTAAACACTACAATGGATATTAGGCGTTTTCAGATTTATTCACTCTGGAGACCATTTCTGAAAATCTCCGTTTTCGGAGGATGAAAACACCATTTTAGTGTGGACAGAGGGTCAAAACGAAGAGAAAAAGCTTTATTTTCAAAATTATCCGGTGTAGTGTGGACATAGCCTGAGATGACCAGTTAACTTTCTACAAATTAACTTAACACCAAGTCTTTGCCTCAAGGTAGAATTAATGTAAAAAGTGCTGAAGATACACAATGGAGAGAGAAACTGAGTTAACATTTCAGATCAATGAGAAAGTGAGTGTTGACTATTATCACCTGATCTAGGTTAGGCACTACACTAAATAACTCTGAATTAATCAAAGCTTGCAATTTATTGCCTCTGCACAAACATCAATTATCTTTGTTAACCTCGGGCCAACAACTTAAACGTGAATTCTGTGTTCACCAACACGAGGGAATCTGCAGGTGCTGGAGATTCACTAATGCCTCACCTCCCCTCGTACCCCATACGTTATTTATATACACACATTCTTTTTCTCTCTCTCCTCCCTCTGTCCCTCTGACTATACCCCTTGCCCATCCTCTGGGTTTCCCTCCCTACCCCTTTTCTTTCTCCCTAGACCTCCTGTCCCATGATCCTCTCATATCCCCTTTGCCAATCACCTGTCCAGCTCTTGGCTCCATCCCTCCCCCTCCAGTCTTCTCCTATCATTTCAGATCTCCCCCTCCCTCTCCCACCTGCAAATCTCTTATGAGCTCTTCTTTCAGTTAGTCCTGACGAAGGGTCTCGGCCCGAAACGTCGACTGTACCTCTTCCTAGAGATGCTGCCTGGCCTGCTGCGTTCACCAGCAACTTTTAGGTGTGTTGCGTGAATTCTACTGTTCCCTTTGTACCAATACTCACTCAGACCACTTGTCCCATTTATAACTCTGAAATAAGGAATCTCCCGTTGGCCAAATGATTGATCCTTCTTCTCCCAGCCCTTGGCATGGAGGGTGGGAGAGGTGGTCCTTGCCTTGCTGCTTTGCCTGTGGAAGCTTTTACTTAAATACTTTCCATATCAGTTAAAATGTTGTGTTTCACTCTCGTTGGCTCTGGCCTATCCGGCTAATGTGTGTCATCTTCCCATTACCTCTGGTCTAAACCAGCACCAATTTATTGCCTTCCTCAGAAGTGACAACTTGTTTGATGTCTCTTTGTTCTGAATTAGCCAGCTATTAGTCTTAATTTACTCAGATCAGACACACACTCCATTATTCATAATCCTGTATGTTCCATTATACCAAAGAACACCTCCCAAGTAACTTATTTGGAAATAATCTCCAGGTTATTAGGAGTATCACTATGTCCACTTTAAAACAAACTTTAACACAGCTATTCCTGAGCAAAACGAGCTCACAAAATGGTAGCCTCCATTCCTCCAATCACATGGCAAGAACAGAGACAATTGGTTTGTTTACTTCCATTGCCCTTGACTCATTCAAGACTGATGTTTTCTTCCATATTTTAATTCCATCATGGCCATCTGGAGTATAATACCCTTGGAAAAGTGAGGTAAATGTGGGGAGTGAGGGGTGGGGGAGGAGGGGAATGGATGTGGGAGGGGGCTGTAGAGATGAAAGCTGCTGTAAGGCTAGTGTACAAAAGGAGCAATCACATTCCATAATATCTTTCTAGCATTCCAGCCCCTACTCATCATTTTAACTTACCATTTGTAGACAAATTTATGTATCTCTTTTTCAGAATAAATTACTTAACATAACCTTGGGAGATTTGGCTGTGGATTTGATCCAAAAAACCACTGTAGATGGAGAAATACTTCATCTGATCTGGTTAACAATACACACACTTTTACTTACAGTCAAAAGGAAAATAAATAGTGTGTAAGGTCAATAAATCTACCAGTGATTCTTGAGTGTTTCTTGAGGCTTGTTGACTTTGAACCCAAATACACAAGCTGCTGGAACACTCAGAATGCACGAGCTTTGGACATAAAGCCTGAAAAAGACAAGTGATTACAGAAACAACATATGAATGCAAACCTCAGAGCTGGTGGTATGTCTAAACAATTGTAGGCATCCATTGAAATCTCCAGAGGTAGCAGTTCAACCTCCTTTACCACATGGGGGAAAAATGCACTATAATTCAATAACAATCTTTCTGCTGTCTTCGCAGACGGACACTGAGCAATGAGAAACTTCATTCTTTCTGAAATGGGAGAAGGGTAAAAATAGTCTAAGGGTAAATCATTTAAGGAGATCTTCACAGCTTAACTCAGCCTGAAAATGCAGCAAACACTCAGCATTATAGAGAGAGAAACAGGGATAACATTTTAGCTTTGACCTATTGAGTGTTTCCAACTTCTGCTGTTTTGACTTCAGATCTGCAGTACCTAAAAGTTGTGATGTTCACTTACTGTTGAATTCCTTGCCACTTCCTTTCTTCTCGACACTGTTGCTGAATTGTCCATGTCTGAACATTGTCTACGTCTTGCAGCACCCAGGAAGGACTGTTTCTTTATCTGAATGTTTTTAATGCACTTAAACGTTGTGCGATCATTGATGAATATCTCTAATAGATCAAAACAAAGTCTTCTGTGACACAATAGCTGGGTGAAGTTCCTTGCATTTTTCTCTGAAATTTATCATATTGACAATACTTTTAATTTTGTGGATCAGAGTAAAATACGTTATCAGTACATTATGGCAAGTTTAACATTAATAACAGGCTGAACCAACTGACTCTATGGTGTAATGGTCTCTCATTTCAGCTACAGTCAAGAGAAAAGGAAATTGTACACAAGATCAATCAACCTGCCAATGATACCTGAGTCCACCTGGTGCAAATGGAATAAACAATTTTACCTTTAAGACTCCTATGGACTAATAACTGCATTCTGCACTTGCTATGAGTTGGATATCAGTTCATAATGTAATAATTATATATTAGTAATAGGAGCACAAGCCAGAAGCCCTTTAGATTACCCACCAGGATTTCCTATCACTACCAAACAAGGCTACTATCATGCTGCTGGAGAATTATATTACATTGAAATTTATCCTTCGGTGGTTTATGCCAGAAATAAATAATGCATTAACATCATTCAACATGATATAATTATGAATGCTTGTCACTATGCTTGGTAAAATTAAAAGAGTAGATCATAGGCTATTTAATTATTTTAATTTAATGCTTTCAACACAGCACTACTTTAAAATGATCATCAGTAACTCTAGAACCTACTTTTCCCTTACAAGTATGTGATAACTTCTACAGAAGTGGGGTGATATCTAAATATATGCAGAAAAATGATTGAAACGATCTGTTGCAATGAAAGATCAGTCTCACAACATAGAAACATAACTTTAAAGCACACTTGATTGGGCAGCTGAAACCAAAGCCATTTTCATATGCTGATATAGAACTGACTGTGTAAAAGGAAATTATCCTGCTATATGATGGAAGGGAATAAATTCTTGGGTAAGAAATATGAAATAATGTACAGTATTTTAGTTCTATGAAAATCTCCTACTTAGCTGAGGTTACAGATTGTTTCTGCCAATTCATGGTCGCAATCACTCCAGTTAAAATATCAAATTATTCAGATATTGAATTAAGCAATTACATTAGAAAGGTACATTAATCATATTTTGCATTCACATTTGAATTGCTTAGTAAGTCAAAGAAAATTCTAATTAGTAGGAATAGACTAAAGGTACATGAATGGTACACAAATACACAAATTGTTGTTTCATTATCACACAACTGTTTTCCTCCCAAACAGAAAATCATCCACTTCCATTTCTTCCAGTGAAGAACTTCTTCTTTCTTACCTTTTTTCTCTTCCTGCTTCTGGTGTTCACAAAGATAATATGCATCTGGGATTGATCTACCGCAAATCTTATCAGCTACCCTGTTGAGTACAAAAGGATCTCTAGAATGGAGCAAGCATTGGGTATACTGTTTCAGCAAGGCAGTGATTGTTCCAACAGATTTTGTGTGTCGGTAAATTTCTCAATCTGTAGAGGCTGTTTGAGTGTACTTGGGTTGTGCACTCAATTTGCTGGTAGAGCACTTTGTCATCTAGTAACCATCTTTTAACTTGCAATTGTCATCTTCATCAGATGTACAGGACGTAGCTAACAAGGAGAAGCTTCTAATTCCCAGAAAACTACTGCATATACTTGATTTCCCTGCTGATGTCTCCGAAGAACATTGATAACCTCCCATTGAGAATATTGGATGCATACTGTGAGTTGATGCCTACCTTGGAGAAAAATTGGACATACTAAACTTCATGGCCATGATCACCTTCATTGCTGCTGGCAACATGATTCTTATTTTACACTTGGGCTACTGCAGGTGGTAGATGTCCATGAGGACAACTTTATCTTTTGCTACTACTATCTCAGTGGGGCTGTCCCCACAAGTACTGTGACCAGATTTGCTCTTCAGTTGAGTGGCAACTTATCCCTCATTCTATTCTCTCTTTTATCAACTTTTCTACTCTGCTCTTTCTTCCAGTTATGCCATGTTACAAATATGTTTATATACAATGTTGATCTGCCACTTAATGGTGATTTGACAGCAACGCTGCCATAAAGCTCTAGACTCCAGCCTGGAATATTACAGCTATGGATGTCTAAGCAACTCTGCACATTGACTGAAGTCATCTACTTGTTTATTACCAACCCTTTCTTACCTTTTTTCTCTTCTTGCTTCTGGAGTTAACAAAGATAATAACTTCATGACAGAGATGTTATGCAGCTCAGAGTGATCTACTACAAATCTTATCAGCTACCCTGTCAGGTGCAAAAGGAGAAAACAGTGGGTGTACTGTTTCAGCATGGCTTTTAGCTTTCATCCAATGTGCTAATGGACTCATTGCAAAAAGTTTCTGGCAGCATTTCTGCTGCAATATAATTCCCTATATATTCAGTGAATGTCATTTCATAGCTTAAATATCCTTTAAATTATTAAAAATGGTTAGTAACATTTCTTTCAATATTCTTTCTGGAGTATTCACCTACAGACTCATTGACTATTTTATGCAGACCTTGTCCTCCCAGAGATCATTCGTTAAAAACAGCTTAAATTTCTTTCATTTATCATAATTAAAATGTATTTTCAGATGATTATCAAGCCTTTCTTTTTCTTCTCATTGTCAATACCTTTGATAAAATTTAGCCAAGAATTAGCATTTCAAATGAGGAACATTTTTTAGGTTTTTCTAAAGAGGTATCGATTTTTCAGCTATACTACCCCTTCCAGAGAAGGTCTTTCTCCTTCTGTTATTATAAACACTGGAGAGGCAACCAATATGCCAGAGAGATACGCTTCAGGTACTACTTTGGATTAATGCACTTTAAAATGTGACTAAAGCCTAAATGACCTTTAGCAGTATAGTATGGTCAAGATGCATAATGCTTTGTGAATAATGTGCACAAGCTACAGTGCAACCTTGGAGATACTCACAAACCAAAGGAAGTTGTGCAATATTCTAATATTTCCCATCATGATTCAGTCTTTTGTTATTGACATTCAGAAAAACATCACTTCTTAAAATTCAGAATAGGTTGCATTTACGAAGGACATAGCTTTATATTAATCTTTTTGCATCATTAAAAAGACCAAGGTATTTCACAAGAGACAGCATCCACAATTAGTCAACAATCCATAAGCATTGGATAGATGAGATATAAGGATTTATCAGGATAGATGAGATGTTGGACTTTGATACTTCCCCATGGTTATGAGAGGCTAAGTGCTGTCACTAGGATGCAGAATTTTAATGAGAAATGGCTGAAGGACTCCAGAGGAAGGTGTGTAGAAAACAGGATGATATATTGTTGTGTGATCCACTGACTACAATGGGTTGGAAAAGATTAGAAACAGATGACTGTTGTCCCATGCTGTTGGGGGAAAGAGAATTTTACAGTCAATCATCTGAAACTCTGCAGGCACAACTTGAAGTGGATGAATGTAATGACACAAATTCTGCCATGGTCATATGCATTTAACAGGGTGTATTAATATTATGATAGTGGAGGAAGTCTGATTAAACCATGGCATTGAGAGGAAGATAATCATGGAAGTGGAAGCCAGTAGTGTGTTTAAGGAATTTGGGGTGGAAAAGGAAGTTAACAATGTAGTAAATCATGAACATAAGAGAAACACTGAAGAAGCGATCCTCTTTTATATTGAACTATGACAGGATTGTCATCACTGGTGGCTTCAATAAATAATCTCTCAAATGTGAACCTTGTGGCATCTGAATTCATGTCAATAGACAGCCTAGCTCTTACCCAGCATGTCACCTAGCCTACTCATTAAATTGGAAATACTTAGTAGTGCCAAAAGGGTTAAATATTATTGACATTTCTCTCTCTGGTAACATTTCTCTGATCACTAATATGTGGTTTTTGATGCCTTCCTGCCTTTAACTAAGACCATAAAAGACATTACAGTTGAAAAATGATTTATTGATGCTGCAAGGTAACTTAAGTTCTCTGAGTCATACGTTATGAGTCATGAAAGTAAGCGCCCCATCATGTCCCCTTACCGTTGCAGAGAAAAATTACGCAGCGTTTGACAGAGAGGCTTTGAGTCTGGTTTGAGGTGTAAAATGTTTCAACCAATGCCTGCATGGGAGAGTGCTTACCTTCATTACTGATCATCAAACATTAGTATCCTTTTTCAATCCAGAGTAGGGTATACAACCGACAGCAGCAGCAATGCAAATGCAGTGATGGACTGTTTCTTGCAGGACACAATTACAAGATCAAATTCAAGAGGAAACTAATCATGGAAATGCTGATTGATTGTCCCATTTATTCTTGGAAAAGGTCAGTAAGCTCCAACATGGGAAAGCTATAAAGTCAGTAAGCTCTAACATGGGGAAGTGGTAAAGTCAGTAAGCTCCCTGTCATAAGAGGGACGCTGGAAGAGAACCCAACTGCAAGACACAGACACTGAAGTACTAGGAACAGGACAAGATTTATCAAGAAAGTAAGGGAAGTCGGGAAGAAATAACACTGGGCATGGACACAGGCCCTGGAAGAGACAAGGACACCGGGCTTGTTCTAGGACTAAGTCTAAAAAAGCGGGACCAGGAAAGGAACATAGAACTAGGAGCCTGCGCTAGGACTCCAAGCAATAGACTGGACAGGGACCCAGAACCTGGGTCTTGACCTCAGGCTCGGACCCCGGATCTAGGCGAGGACAAGACATAGCTAAAGGACTGGATGTGGAACTTCTGCACAGAACGAGGCACATGGACAGGATGGGAACACAAAGCCTTGACTTGGACAGGACGAGGTTCTAGGACGCGGCTGGGACCGGACGAGGTACTAGGACGCGGCTGGGAGCAGACGAGGGTCTTGGACTGGACGAGGAAATCTCTAGCACAGGGCAAGGGAATCTCCAGCACCAGGCTGGGCGGGGCGCTCCAGCACAGGATGTGGCTCTTGGACAAGGTTTGGCTCTGTTCTTGGACTCGGCTTGATTAGGCTCTTGAGTACGGAGCCAGGGACCCTTCTTAGAGAGCAGGGCCAATACCCTCATAGGACGTAGGGCCGGGACCCTCCTAGGAAGCAGGGCTGGGACCCTCCTAGGAAGTAGGGCCGGGACCCTCCTAGGAAGCAGGGCCGGGACCCTCCTAGGACGCAGGGCCGGGACCCTCCTAGGAAGCAGAGCCAGGATGACTGCTGAGGAAACTGTCAGGGATTCAGGTCGAGAGGGGAAGGGAACAGTCCAGCAGCAAATCCTTGGTTTGCAGAGATATGTATGTGCCAGCCCAAAATGAGAATCAGGTGCCTCAAATAAGGCACACAATGGAACAAGGGAAAACAGGAAAACCCGGTATAAGGATCGAAGAACTGGACCGTGAACTGGAAAGCAGATTTTACGGACTGGACCATGACACACCCAGATGAGAAAGTTGTAAACTCAGTAAGCTTCAGCATGGGAAAATTGTAACGTCGGTAAGCTCCAACATGGGAAGGTTGTAAAGTCAGTAATCTCCAATGTGGGAAGGTTGTAAAGTCAGTAATCTCCAACATAGGAAGGTTGTAAAGTCAGTAATCTCCAACATGGGAAGGTTATAAGGTCAGTAATCTCCAACATAGGAAGGTTGTAAAGTCAGTAATCTCCAACATGGGAAGGTTGTAAAGTCAGTAATCTCCAACATGGGAAGGTTGTAAAGTTAGTAAGCTCCTCAGCAACTCAGACATCTTCAAGGAGCATTTTTCCAAAATGCTTCATCTATCATTAAGGACCTATGATATGCCCTTTTCTCATTGCTACCATTGGAGAGAAGTATAGGAGCCTGAAGGTACACACTCAGCAATTCAAGAACAGTTTCTTCCCCTCTGCCATTTGATGTCTGAATGGGTATTGAACACATGAACACTACCTCACTGCTTTTTTTTTTCAATTTAACTTTGTTTTTCAAATTTTACTTTAAAATATATAACTATATTTCTTACTGTAACTTACAGTTTTTGTTATTATGTATTGCCACATAACAATAAATTTCACAATGTATTTCAGTGAGATAAGCCAGATTCTCACTCTGACTCTAATTCTCCTAGATCTAAGTGCTGCCTTTGACATTCAATTGGCCACAACATTCACTTAGATCTGGGCTGGGCTCTGTGGTAGTGCTCTGAATTAGTTTTGCTCATATATCTTAGAGATAAATTTTTCTGTGTGCCTTGGAGATCAATTTTCAAAGCGGTAGAATGTACCTTTTGGTGTTGCTCAAGGAAGCTGTCTTGGACCCCTACTCATCTTATACATGCTCCCCTTAGGAAAGATCATTAAAAAGCATAAACGATTTCCACAGTTATGCAGATGACACACAATTGTATTTCCCAGTTGAGCATGATGATGATAACACCCTTTCTTCTCTGGTTCTGGAGTGGCTGCAATAAACAAATGGTTTCAAATGTTTCAAAAGTTACATTTAATGTCAGAGAAATGTATACAATATACATTCTGAAATGCTTTTTCTTCGCATCCATCCACGAAAACAGATGAGTGCTTCCAAAGAGTGAAGGACAGTTAAATGTTAGAACCCCAAAGTCCTCCCCAGCTCTCCTCCCTACCATGCGAAAACAGCAGCAAGCTATGATCCCCTCTCCCCCCACCGGCAAAAAAAAGCATCGGCACCCACTCTCAAGCATGAGCAAAGCAAGAGCAAAGACACAGACTTGCAGAACACCAAAGACTACTTGTTCACCCGGTATTCAGCATACCACAGGCTCTCTCTCTCCCTAATAAGGGAGAAAGAGATGTCCCTGTTTCACAGTGAAAGGAGAGACATAATATGCAACTTGCTGGTTTCAGATGTTAAAAGTCTGTTGCATCTTTTTTTTAGCTCTACCCCCAAAGATCTCGGGTTTCTGGGCACATAGCCTTAGATATTCCATCTTCCACAGCACACTGGTCTCCTGCTCAGACACCGACTTTCGATCCACCCGTCTCCAGAGCCACGAGAGCTCGGCCCTACGAAGGTGAGCTGAGCTCTTAGGCTGAGCCCTTTGTGTGCCGAATAACGGCTAGTCATGAAACCCCGAGAGTGGATCCCATTCCCGCACAGAACCATAGTCAGCGTGTAACTGCAAGTCAGGGTCTTCAAAAAAACCCTGAAAGGGAAAACTAGTGATATTAAAGATGGAAATAGATCTGGTTCAGAAGATGCAAGCAAATGAGTTGTTAGGTGCCATTAATCCTCCTGAGCTCCTCCTCTTTAGTCCAAATGGATGAGCAATAGTTTCCCGAAACTAAATATAAATAAAACTGAAATACTTTTGGTTGGTCCAAAAGTCAAAAGAGATAAACTTCTTGATAAATCTGAGAAGGTGGCTCCCTCTGTAATATGAGAAGTAACAAGCCTGGATATTATCTGCGATTCAGATTTGTATTTTAAATCCCACATAAAGAAAGTAACCAGAGCAAATGTAAGAAGTATTGTAATGGTATGTCTATTTCTGTCTCATAATGATGCTGAAAAACGGATTCATGCCTTTATAGCAAATAGACTATGTAATGCCCTGATTAAGATTTTTACTGCTAATCTCTAGTTATTTCATTTTGTAAGTCTTCCGCAAAAACTGGTTGTCCTGCTGGTAGAATGTGTAGGTTTCAGCTAAAGAAACCATATTGTGCAACTTAGGAATTTTGTGTCAGCCAATCAGGATGGAGTGAAGGTTCGAGAAAGAGTGGGTGGAGAGAATTTTGTGATATACAGTAGTCTGGTTTGAAGCTTTAGGTTGGAGCTGCAGAGCAGGACATAAAAGAAGATGCAGTAGAATGCCATTGAAAGGAGAGTCCCCTTGCAAAAAGTGCTTTGTGAGGTATAGAACCTGTTATTTATTGCTGACTGATAATTGTGTCTGGGCAGTATTTACACAACATTTGCTCAAATCGAGGTTCCTTTAATTGGAACATCATGATGTTCCTCTTTGGTTGAACCCCAAATCACGCCGGCTCTAGGCACTTATTCTTTGTGAAAGGTGACCTCTGCACCGTTGAGTCATGTGGCTGCTAGCAGATAGCTAATGAGCTGAGTTTGCATTCAAGCCCTGGTGAGGAAGTTACAACTAAATTACTGAAATGTATCTTTTACTGGCTTTCCAAAGCAATCTATTGACAAACTTTAATTCATTCAGAATGCCATTTTTAGACTAACTAAAACCGAGATAAGGAAGCATATCACTCCCACCCTATCTACTCTGCATTGTCTTCCTGTATCTTTTAGAATTTGCGTTAAAGTTCACTTACCTGTCTTTAAAGCTGTCAGTAGTCTAGGACCAGAGTACTTCACAAAATCGCATTTGTTTTATAATCCTACTCGAGCTTTCAGGTCTTCTTCTGCTTAAATTTAAACAATCTCTCACAAAAGGCTGGTCATCTTTTTCGAACTACGCTCCTAAACTGTGGAACTCAATACCTAAAATTATGTGATGAGTTGACACTTCCAAACACCTAGCTAAATATCTGCAACACACATCAAAGTTGCTGGTGAACGCAGCAGGCCAGGCAGCATCTCTAGGAAGAGGTACCTCTTCCTAGAGATGCTGCCTAGCCTGCTGCATTCACCAGCAACTTTGATGTGTGTTGCTTGAATTTCCAGCATCTGCAGAATTCCTCGTGTTTACATAGCTAAATATCTGATTATTTAACCTTGCTTTAAACTAACACCTTTCTGTTTTTTGTTTTCATGTTTGAACTTCATCTCATTGTAAAATACTTTGAACTACATCATTTGTATGAAAAGTGCTGTCCAAATAGTTATTATTATTTTGTGTGTTGCTAAGGAAGTAGTAATCAAGACAGATGATTGTGGATTTTTTTTTTGAGGTAAAGGATAGTGACAGTAGGTTTCAAGGGGAAGATAATAATTGAGTAGAGATGCCCCTAAAAATATTGAATAATATTTGGATCAGAAAGGTTATGGCCAGGGTAGGAGCTAGGAAGGAACAGAATTGAGGAAACATAAGGTGAATCTCCATGAGCTTGGAGTTTGAGGAGAGTGTTTCTTCAGTTCTGAATGGCTTCTGTTAATGTTTCAAGAAATCAGAGAATATTTAGTATTTCTTGGGAATTTGAGTGGAACGTAGGCAGAACGTTTAATTTTAGTACATAAAGCTTTTGTAATTGAGTTACCAGGATTGTCTTCAAATTAGTATCTGGATTTACATATATTATTGATTAGTTCTGAGAGACTTCACATTTCTCACTTGCTCAATTTAAGGGTGGTGTCTTCAACTTAGGGCATCAGTATTATGGGCAAAAGTAATGAAAATCTAAAATGAATTCTGAAAGCAACTGGAGTCTAATAAGTTGTTAATGCACACTCTTCAGTATTTTAACAGAATTTCATTTCAATGCCTTAGAATTTTCAGTTATTGTCAAAGAATAAGTGATTTTAAATGACTCAATAAATGAAAATCAAATATTCTGCAAATGCTTGGTGGGTCAGGAAACATCTGTGCACAGAGAAGGAGAAAAAAAGAATCTTTCAAATTGTTTAAGGTCTTTTCATAGATACTACATAGAATGTTGACATTCTCTAATATTAAATTTGAATCATCTGAATTGCTTTTATTCCAACTTTTGACTATTTCTACCTTCTAGTAATTACTTTCCCTCCCCCCCACTGTTTTTTCTTCATTCTGGTTACTATCTCACTCCTTCTCCTCACTTGTCCATCACCTCCTTTTGGTTCTCCCTTTCCTTCCCTTTTCCATGGTCCACTGTCCTTTCCTATTGGACCCCTTCTTCACAAGTCCTTTACCACTTCTTATTTGATCCTCCTCCCCCCATTTACCAACCTTTACCTTCACAGTTAAACCAGCTAGCTTTTACTCCTTCTCCTCCCTCCACCTTCTTATTCTGGCTTCTGCCCTCTTCTTTTCCAAGAAGAGACATTATTCTCATTGCAGTAGTTCATTCTCTCCCAGATGAAGGGGCATAGCCCAAAATATCAATTGGTTACTCCCCTCCATAGATGCTGCCTCACTTGCTGGGTTCCTCCTGCATATTGTACGTGTTACTCAAGATTTCCAGCATATCTTATATGATGCACTAATAAAGCATTTGCTTATTATAAACTTCTAATTTTAAACACTCACATAAAGTATTTCCATTTGAAACTTTAGTAAGGAATTGGTGATTGCATGTCTATAAGCGGTGGAACAGTAAGATGTAGACGCATGAATCTAGACCAACAAGCAACCACTGGTGGAACACAGCAGGTTGGACAACATCTGTTGAGGGCAAAATATAGTCAATGATGTTTCAGATTGAAATTCTGAATCAGTTGTTAATATTGCACCCCCATCCCACGCGGAAGCTGCTTAACCACTAAGTTCCTCCAGCAGACTGTTATTCTATGATGGCTGACGGTCTAAAAATTTATTTTCCACAGTTCCACTGAGAATGACTGCTGTGAATCCAAATAGAAAGTTCAGAAAGAAAGTGTATATTAAGTAATGTTCTGATAGATCAGACAGGTGTTATGCCGGAGAAACAGGCAATAATCAGATTGTAAGAATTAATCATGAACTCTGCTTGTAGTTATCATGAGAAATCATTCCAGTACATAGAAGTTTTCTTTGATCATTTATTACCAGCACTGAGTGATATCTTTGCAAAGAAGAGGCATTATTCTCATTGCAGTAGTTGTGTGAAGCTATCCAGATTAACAAATTAACTTCTAAATTATTAAATGATAGCCAATTAACTATTGAAAAATTAAAGATCATATATAATAGAATGAAGTATGTACTTTCTCCACCATGCTAACATTATTCCAAGCCTTTTTATATCAGATATCTGATATGTTTTAACAAGCTCTTAAAAAGACTGCAAAATTCTTCAGTGCTGTTCAAAATTTGGCATTGCCAAACTCGCTCTTGTGACATCACAGAGTGCTCCAGAAACAGTGGGTATTGGTGAACTGCTCAAGATGAATTTCACACAGCTGCCAGTACTCAACCACACTGCTGAGAGCTCATTAACTAGTCCTTAAAAACACCAGTGCACAACAATACCGATACTCTTCCAGCGATGGAAGGGATAATGCTTATTTGCAGGCATCAATTGTGTCCCCAGGTTAACTGAGAAGAGATTTCCAGACACTAAGGTATCACAATTTGCAGGAGGATAGATAGCCTTTCATTGAGTGGGGTAAAAAGACTCTCTCAGGTCACAGTTAGGTTTTCCCAGTGGAAAGTTGTAAGTGATGTCCATGCAAGGACATGGGTGCCGTGTATAAATGGTACCATTGTAACGAACTCTGCCACGAGCTGCTTTCCCTGCTTTTGTGGGCTGATACAAAACTAAGTGTAGTTTCTTCTGATAGAAAGGAGTGTGTAAGGCGGTCAACAAACCGACATGCAGCATGTGTCCCCAGGTATAGGATAGAGAAAGCTGAGAAGGAGGATTACCATGACGCTCACAATGAGTGATGTGCAGTGGTGTGTTGGGTTGATATTTTGAGTCACAGATGTGCAAATGTCTAAATAGCTGAATGCTCCTCCAAGAAGTACTTATGTTATATTTCAAAAATATAATTTATTCTTAAAATATTGTAAGTGTTATTTCTCCTCTGCAGTCATTGCACCACAGATTTTCTCACAACAAGCGAATGTTGTTCATGCTTTCTTAAAGAATGTACCTATGAAGTGTCTGTGTAGGGTCAGGACCCTAAACTGTTGGTATTCCCCAAAACCCTAGCTACATCATGTTTTAATGCATCTGTTAGTTTGTACTCCTGCGCCTTGCAATGTTCTAGCTGTAGAATTTGCTTCTGTACTGTACAATCATTCCATTCATTCAGAAAGATTAAATAGCTGCCTTGCTCCAAGGAAAACCTGGATAACGTATGTGGGCTGGGCCCCTAAATGTTCCTTGTGATGGTGTTTCCCTTTTACTGATGATGGGGATGACTTGAGTGGGAACACAGCAAATCAGCTGGAATGAAAAACATAGGCTGCATGGTGTAGAGACAAAAAAACCCTATATTTTAACAACTGTATATATACATTATATATGCAAAGTATGTGTTTTATGTGCTATCAATATGATGCCAGAATGTTTTCAAATGAAACAATGATATTGTTTGGACCTTCAGGCAGGAGATTACGATGCATAAAAACAAGAATGGTCAGGATAAGAAACAGTTTCTTCCCCTGGGCATTAGGCTTCTGAATTCCCGGTTGCATCGTATTCAAAGTGTCATTGGTTAATCTGTTCCGTACCTTACAATATTTAATATTAATGCACTTCAGTTTGTTATTTATGTGTGATTCATCTGTAGATTTTATCCTTACCTTCCTAATTTATCATGTCTTATGTGTACTACTGTGCTTTACCCCTGGTTTGAAAAAATGTTTAATACACTATATACATGTATGTAGTTAAATGGCAATAAACTCCACTTGACACATAACTCATAAGTGTAAGGGGTTTCTTCTTTTATGTTACTGCTGAGGCTAAAAAAATGGCTTCTTTGTTATGTTTGAGTAAAATGGCTTCTTTGTTACGTTAACTGCTGAGAAAGTTCTCCCTCTAGCAGCTTGTTTGGGTTATATTACTGATAATGAGGATTGTATTCATTTGTTAACCAATTGGGATAGTTGTTATTCTTTCTTGTGTGTCTGTAAGCTATTGTTTTTTGTGGCTTTGGGACGGAAGGCAGATGGGGACAGAGAGAGGAGACGTGATGCTGTAAGCTGGGTGACGGAATGGACCCCGAGCAGAAGTCTGAGGCCCAGGGTTTTGGGGAGGAGAACCGAAGGTGACTGGACGTGCTGGACACGCTCTGGTCGACCACCGTAGTTGGTCCCAGGCGGCGAGTCGAGGAGGTCAGAAGGGATCGAATGGTGGAAAGAGGACTCTGTTAATCGAGCTCCAACTGTTGTGCATGAAGTGGTTGAACTTTGATAAGTTTGGTGCCTTTTATTTTCCTTTTATATTTTATCTCTATTAATTACATAGTTCCAGTAAGATCTATAAAGTGTAATCATTTAATCGCATGTGGTGTATTGTCTGTTATTTGGCGGGGTGGGTACATCACACAGCATCCACACAAACTTGATTACCCAGTTTGGCAGGGCGGAAGGCAGAAGAACTGAATATGCTGGACTCTTTCAATTTTGTATTTATACAGTGTTTTTCACTTTTTTTGTTGACATCTGCACAATTTGTGTTTTTCTGCGTTGGCGGGGGGGGGGGGGTTGCAGTTGATGTTGTTCTTTGAACAGGCTCCATGGATTACTTTGTTTCATGGCTGTCTGTGGGAAGACAAATCTCATGGTTGAATATTGCATACATGCTTTGATAATAAATGTACTTTGAATCTTTGAGTTATTACTTGGGTGTCTTAAGCCCTCTCTCTTTTCTCTCTTTTCTATGTAATCTTGGTCTTTTTTCTAATGTACGTCCTTCATCCTCTCTTCCTCCCCCTTCCATTTCTCACTATTTGATCTCATTGTTCCTCGACAATCTAATCTCCTTACCATGTCTCTACCCTGTCTCCCTAGATATCTATACAAGCACAAAAGGAATCATAGTCCTCGAAAACTACAGTTCAGAAACAGGCCATTTGCCCCATCTAGTCCTTACCAAATCATTTAAGCCTCCTAGTCTCATCAACCTGCACCTGGACCATAGCCCTCCATACTTCTCCTATCCATGTACCTATCCAAACTTCTTTTAAACGCTGAATTTGAAATCTCATCCACTAATTGCATTGGTAGCTCGTTCCACCTCTCGGCACCCTCTGAGTGAAGATTTCCCCCTCATATTCCACATTCTCACCACACTCTGAGTGAAGACGTTTCTTCTCATGTTCCTGCTTAAATATTCTGTGCAGCAAACCAAAAGAAATCTCTGAGCCACAAATGTTTGTTCCTAAATGCTACTATAAATTCAATACAATTGAAGATGAATCATGATTTGTTCCAGAAAGTGAGAATTAATAACTAATCAGTGCTGTGGGCCTGCATCTTCACCATCTGTATTTACTTTTAATTTTTGGTTGAGTTGAGTTGAAGACTGAGATGAACAGATTCGGATGGGGAGCAATGAATCCTATTTTTCCCAGTGTATTGAATGATTCTGGACATTTTGCATTTTGTTTACTGTATGTTATGTACTTGTTGATCACTTTGATCATGTTAAGCACTTGGAGCTATTAATCCTGAATGAAACTCCTCATTATGAACAATAGATACAAAAACAACACATTATTGAAACATTTTCAAATTTGCATATTATTGAAAAACTTGTTAGTAGGTTTTTGAATTGCTAGTTTATTTAATCATCTATATCTTCCTGAAATCAAGTTTCCCAATCACAGTTCCTTATATTAAATTATCTTACAGCCCAGTAAAATGTTCGTCACAGTTAACAATCTATGATATCTATCTCTCATTGTTCAACTTTTCTTTTGATTCGTTCTAATCAACTTTAGCTAGATACTGCTAGTTGTGGAAACCAATTATGAAGAAGCAATTGAGATGGTAGGCTTCACTCTATTCTCAGTGTGCCATATAGGATAGATTGAGAGAATGTGGCGAGTGCTCATGAGGCCAATTGATCCAGCAGTGAATTGACTAGGCCTCCTACCTGCAGGAGGACTTTCTTTTGTATGTGGGCTTTCGAGTGTACGTGTCTTTCGTCTCAGCAGGCCCAATTCGTAGCTCCCGCATTGTAAGTTGCACAGTGTGTACTGTAATTAAAATGACTCAGTAAAAACCTTTAATCATACTACTCCATTGTTGTTCTTGTCCCATGGATATGTAAACTCAGACCCTCTGTGAATTGCAGCACAGCCAATCTCTAATCCTTACATCAACACAAAGCAGGTGTATTTATGGCAGGTGGACTGTGAAGATTTTAACAATCTCATTCCTGACCCCCGACTCACATCCATGAAGCTAATTTTCATTGAGGGCAGGAAAAGGACAAAGTAACCAATACAATGCCAAGGGGTAGCTTCATCTGATAAATAATAAAATAAGACCACATGCATTTATTTTTCTACCACCTTTAACCAAAGGAACTTCAGCAGCTGAAAGGGGATGTGGACAAAGTAAGTCTTGGCAAAGAGTCAAACTCATCCTTGAGGATCACTTGGAAGAGACAGGTGTGGCATTAAAATTCCATAGTGATCACATTATTTTTTACCCCTTCTCCCTCTCCAGGGGGAAGATCATGACTGACTCAAAACAGTTATTTTCTTTGTCTGTTTCTGTCTTGTGTTTCTATTATGTGCGTCTTTATAAATTATTTCATTACATAATAACACAGTAATTCAATCAGTTTTTGCATTAAATTAAAGAATCCTATAATTTGACTTGAGAAAAATATATCAACCAAGTGGGACTACTGGTGTTTTGAAAAGTTCCTATACGATCTGATTGAGGCAAGGAATGATTGGTTGAATCCTGAGAACGTGTACAATCATAGGTACTGAGAAGATTTGTGATTTCAAATGATCTGTGTCCATATCCAAAGAATCGCATAATCTGCTATGATGTCTATCTTTGAGTGGCTACATTAGAACAATCATTGGCTTCCTGATGATAAGAACACCTCGCCACCAGAAAAGATGGCGCCAGTTAACAATGATTCCTCGGCGACATCCTTCAGATAGCTAGTCTCTTCAGTTATTTCACTGCTCTATGTTTTCTGCTTTTTTTTTTGTCATGATCATGTAATGGAAACTGTTGGAGTCTGTGATGAGCAGTTCGGAATTTGATCGAAAGACCTAACTCTCTGCCGTGTCTGAAGAGGACCGAAAGCACGAGCATGAGCTGCCTCATGGAAAAGACCAGGGATGAGGTACAGGCTCATGAATGACTCCATTTTGAAGTGCTGAGGAAGACTGAAGTACCAAGGTGAATGTGTAGGAGGTCAGTGATCGCTCTCAACAGAGACCACAGGGGGGCAACAATGGTTGGTAGCCAGGTCGACAGCTTTCGGACCTGCTTTGGCGGTTGTTCCTCACTGAAGGATTGAGTGTATGTGGCTGCTCTCCTCAAATGCTGATGGAAGGGAGATTTATGCGATTATTGGACTGTACTTTATATTAGCCTCCTTCTGTTTTCAGTGTTTTCTTTCTCATTGTCGATTGAGTGATATGTTACTTTTGGTTAGATGTATGGGTTGTGGAATTTGCATGGATTTTTATCTGAGTAGGAATCAGGTGGCACAAAGGTTCATTTTATTGTCAAACTATGCATGTACAACACATCTCTGATATTTGTCTTCTCCAGGTAGCCATGAAATACAGAAAGAACATTATTCTTTTCTTTGAATTCAATTCCCACCCCTCACCCCAGCAGGAAAAAGAAAAAGAAAGAAAACGCTCAAACAAGTGTTTTTCTGTGTGGGCGATCTGTTAGCTTTTTGTGTATGAGAGAGGGGGTTGGGAGTTTTGATGTTATTGTCACAGTTTTTTTGTGAGGGAGGAGGTAGGGGGATTGGGGTTTTTGATGTTCCGGCTGCCATTTTTCATGTGGGCAATCAGTTAGTATTTGTGTGTGAGAGAGGGGGTCAGAGTTTTGATGCTATTATTGCTGTTTTTTGGGAGGGAGGGATGGAAGGTTTTGGAGTTTGAGAGTTTTCTTTCTTCTTCTTTTTTCTGCTGGGGTGAGAGGTGGGAATTGAATTCAAAGAAAAAAATAATGTTCTTTCTGTGTTTCATGGCTATCTGGAGAAGGCAAATAACAGAGATGTGTTGTACATGCATACTTCGACAATAAAATGAACCTTTGTGCCACCTGATTCCTACTCAGATAGAAATCCATGCAAATGAATAAAACACTGATGCCATGAGAGGTATCTTGATCTCAACCTGAAACAACATTTCTTCTGCTCAAACTACTCTAGGGTGATCTACAGTGCCTGATAAATTAGGACTTCTAATTTATGTTCATTTGTTTTATTCTCTGCATTCTGGCAATAATGTTGAACCTATATACTGGCAAACTTGGGGCAGGAGGAAGAAGAGAGGGAAGATCAAATGTCAAGGCTCCTTTAAGTTTAAAAAAACGCAGTCATTGGTAGAAATTCAAAATGAACGCAAAAGACACTGAAATACTCAATAGATGAAGTCTCTCTCTCTCTCTCTCTCTCTCTCTCTCTCTCTCCCTCTCTGGCTATCCATCCCATAGGATGATGGTGGTTCCTTTCAGTCAGTGAGTCGGGTAGTACCTCACTCCTCAGAAAGGAACAGCGTGTGCGTGAGTAGGTTTTAGGTGAGTAGTGGGTTGCACAGGTCCAGACCCACCCTCTCGACATCCCCTCCCGGATCCAGCAGCATGGTGGGGTCCAAGACGGCTGGGGGAAGTTCTGTTGCAGTGAGTGGCCAGATGCAAGAGATGCCCTTTCTGTGCTTCACGGCCCGTGCTTGCTAGGTGGCCGTTGACCCTACGAGAGGGTTCATCCGCCCTTTGACAAGTCTTGTTTTTCATCCTGCAGGGTGTCTAGCCACCCTCCTCACCAGGCAAGCCTGGTGGGGGAGCCGGTTTAGTCACCGACCACCCGACCATGCGACGGGTAGTACTGGGTTACATGATATCAGTAGCACTCAGACGAGTGACCTGACCAGAATAGGTGAAGTAGCATCAATGGAAGCAGCAGAAGTTAAGTGTTTCAGGTCAGGGGCCCTTTGTCATTTGGGATTTCTGTAAACAGTCCTAACTCTATTCCACAGTGATTTCCACCTTCCCATCTCCCTTTTAATGTTCGACAACATGTTAATTTGGCCAGTATGAGAAGACCACATCAATCAACATTCCCAATGTTTTTATAGATCAATTTATCACAATTAACAAGTATCAATTAATTGTGCTGCTCTTTAATGTTTTTCTCCCATGTGCCTCTGCCTGTCAAACTGCTCAGATATTCTGATTATAGTATCGTTGTTTGAAGGCTACCAACCTGCAGCTCAATGACTTGCAGATTGCCCTGGAAGCAGCTTTGACGGAAAAAAGCCTGATTTCAGACTGCACTCTCGATTGGCTGATGGGCATTGGTGAGGGTATTGGTATTGGCATTATAAATTCCACCATCCTGACAGAGAACAGCAAGGTTATAGAGCAGTGAATCATGGTCTCTCCCCTTAGTGAGGCTTCATAAAAACTTACAAACCTGGAGAAAATCAGTGCCAGGCTGACTTGGGGAGTTCAGGTATGGGCCAAAATGTGGCAGAGGGGTCCAAGCTCAGAGCACCTTGATACAGATAGAACACATGTCTAAAAGCGAGGAATGACTCAATGTTTGAACAATTTAAACACCTGGCCAGAGGGATTGAAAAGGCAAGGCGTTGGGGCCAGAGACAATGGTCAGGCAGATTCTGAATCTCCAGTCTGAGTTTTTGTGTGGACAACTGAGTTTCCAGAGCAGCACTGGAACTCTAATTGTGTCGCCACAGAAATGGAGGTGTCCGTCATTACATGCCACAATAGTTAGTCCCGTTGCTCAGCTGGAGATTTCCACTAGCTGCTAGTTTGTAAATGATGATTTCTTGGTCATAGCCTTGTGCAATTTGGAACTGGACTCCTTTGTGTTCCAGGACATTGCATGCATTATTTATGAAAGTTTGCCAAAGCATTTCTTATGCAGACGTCAATAGGTTGGCCACTATCCAGTCATTATCATCTATAGCAGAACCTGTGCACCTGCTACAGAGCCAATTCTGCCCTCTCCTGACTGTAGATTTGTAAATTTGAGACCCAACTATTAAGTTAAAATAAAAACAGAAAATGCTGGAAAAATTCAGCATGTCAGGCAGCATCTGTGTAAAGAGAAACAGATGTTACAACTTCAGGTTGGAGACCTTCAATATACCTCCCTTTATGTCAGACATCTACGGACTGAAGTTTTTACATTTTCTTTTATGGTAACTAAATATTCACAGTAGCATAGCAGAGAGGAAGCACAGTGTTGTAATGGTTATCATCATTTTTACAGCACCAGTGATCAGATTCAATTTCTACCATTGCCTGTGAGTAGTTTCAATGTTCTCCCTGTGACAGCATGGGTTTCCTCCCATTAAGGCCTCCCAGAACTTTTCAGAAGTTGATATGGCATTGCAGCGGACTCATTGCTAGTGTCTAAGAGTCAAAATGTCTGTTTCTCACAGATTTCATTCAGCCGTGTAGATAAGCTTCCAGGCTGTGCCTCCTCAAGTGTGTTCATTGAACATCGAGTAGTAGAGCATAGTGAACGGTCCCCAGTCGCCAAGCCACTGGACTGTGACCCTGATCTGTTAAGGACCTTGTGGTGGCTGTCCATGCATCAGCCTCTCCACGTAAAACAAGTCACTCATGTGTGTTCTCCATCAAGGGAATCCACCCTAACATCACAGTTACAGTAAGTGGACCCTGGTTTGGCCCCGACAGCAATCTGAAGACCCATCAATAGACAACTCTTTGGAGGACATCATATTCAACTTGAGCGACCACATTACTACCACAGAACAATACAGGCTCTTCAGCCCATGATGTTGTGTTGATATTTTTAACCTGCTTTAAGTTTAAACCACCTACCTTTGCACATAGTGCTATTTTTTTTCTCTTAGTTCATGTGCCTATTTAAGAATCTCTTTATGTCCTTAATGTAACTGCCTTTACCACCACCCATGGCAGTGTGTTCCACTCTGTGTGTGCATCAGACACCCTCCTATGTTTTCCTCCAGTTACATTAAAATTATGCCCCTTGTATTATCCATTTCTGCTCTGGGAAAAAGTCTCTGACTGTCCATTCTGTCTGTGTCTCTTATCATCTTATATGCCTCTATCAGGTCACCTTTCGTCCTCCTTGACTCTAAAGAGAAAATCCCTAGCTCGCTCAGCCTTTCCTCAGAAGACCTGCTCCCAAATGCAGGCAGCATCCTGGTAAACCTGTTTTACACCCTCAAGCTTTCACATCCTATCTGTAATGTGGCGACTAGAACTGAACACAATAATCCAAATGTGATCTAACCACAGGTTTAGGGTGCTGCAATATCACCTCACAGCTCTTGAGCTCAATACCCCAACAGCGTACATCTTCATAACCATCCTACCAACTAGTACAGCATCCTTGAAGGGCTTCTGTTCCTCCACACAATTAAGGATCTTGAGGTTAACTCTATAGTCTGCCTTCAAGTTCAACCCTCCAAAGTGTATCACTTCACACACTTCTAGATTGAACTCCATCCATCACTTCCCAACCCACCTCTGCATCCCATCGGTGTCCTGATGTAACCTATGACAACGTTCTACGCCATTTACAGCACCACCAAACTTTGTGTTATCTGCAAATTTACTAAGCTACTTTCTCTCCACTTCCTTCCACTTCCTCTCCAAGTAATTTATAAAAATCAGAAAGAGCAGGGGTCCCAGTAAAGATCCCTGTGGAACACTACTGGTCACTGATCTCCAGGCAGAATACACTCTACTTACAGCAACCCTTTGCTTTCTGCAGGCAAGACCATTCTGAAACCACAAAGCAAAATTTCCCTAGACCCCATGACTCCTGACTTTCTGAATGAGTCTGCCAAGGGGAACTGTTGAATACCTTATTAAAATCCACATCCACTGCTCTACCTTCATCAATTTATTTTAGTCACTTCCTCGAAGAATTCAATCAGGCTCATGAAACATGATCTGCCCTCACAAAGCTATGCCGACTAACCCCAATTAGATTATGTTTCTCCAAATGCTTGTAAATTCAGTCTCTAAGAACCCTCTCTAATATTTTGCCCACCACTGATGTAAGACTCACTAGTCTATGATCCATAAATTCTATAATAGGATTATCTATATTACCTACCTTAAAGAAAGGAATAACATTTGTCCCCCCACCCCCTACCCAAACGTCAAGTACTACTTCTTTGGTGAGTAAGGTCACAAAGATCATTAGCAATGATGCAACGATCTCCTCCCTCTGCACCTATAGTAACCTGGGTATACCTAGATCAACCCCAGAGACTTACCTATTCTAATGTTCTTTGTTACCATCAACATGTTCTAGCATATTCGTCTGTTTTATGCTGTCCTCACATTCGTCATGGTCCCTTTCATTGGTGAATACTGAAGCAACCTGCTGCCTAGGTAGTAATTTCTGGACAATCAAATTTTAAGGAGTTTACTTTCTACCCTAGATTCTCAGTCTTTTTCTAACAATCTGCTTAGTCCTGGCCTTTTTTACTTTCCTGACCATTTTATTGGCACTTGGCCATTTGATGGCTGCTAACTTTTATTGTAGATAGTTTCAGGTTGAGACAAGAAGCTCTATTTATCGTCTTTGATATTTCAGACTCAGGCAGCCATATTCCATTCATCATAGGGAAGGACATGATGTCCAAATACTTCAATTATGCGGTTGTCTTTATCTGTAGGAGTTTAGATAGTATTTGTTTTTTGTCTTCTTCCATTAATATTCATTTGCTACTTTATGGCTGATTTCAGTTAGTAGACTATTTTATATCTTTCGTGTTAGACACTGATAAAGGAAGGATCGCTTTAGGCACAGGACAGATTTTTTTTCCGCAGAGCAATGCAAAGTATTTTTTTAAATCATTGTTTTATTTGCCTCTCAATTATTAGGTGAAATTCTAATATGTTAACGTATTGTTCTACGTATTAAAATGCTTTTCTATACATACGTCAGTCCATACTATGTAACTCAGTTATACTGCTAATTGTGCTTCCATACTAGTAGCTACATAATAGTACCTAATGCAAATAGTAGCTAATAAGGCCAGATTACTTCATAATTAACAGAAACCTATTAAGCCTCTCTTTCTTTATGATTGATGCAGCATGGTTTTCATGTATATTGTCATAAGGTGCTCAGCAGACACACACTTCCACGGCATCTCTTAAATCTGCAACATCTACCAGCTACAAGTACATAGGAATATTACCAACTCCATTCTCCTGCAAATTGCATGTCATTGTGATTTTGAATTATAGCACTATTTCATTAACTGCTGAATCATAACTCTTGATCTCCTTACCCACAATGCTGTGGAAGAACCTTCACAAAATGAACTAGATCAGAAACAAGTCAAGGGTAATTGGGAATAGCACCTAGTATTATCCTTGCCAATAAAGTCCACGTTCCTTGAATGAATATTAAACAAAAACTTCTGGTCACTTTCATGTCTGCAACCTTAAAATGACCTCTTACAGAATTAAAAAAGAGGATAGCTGAAGACAAAGATTTAGACTGAGGATTCATGGGTGTGAGATTGAAATCAGCAACCTCAAACAAGGAAGAAATCCTAAAGGCTTGGATTGGCACTGCATGCCATATGGCTTTCAAAGAAGTTGATGAAATAATGGAATTTATAAAAGAAAGACAATTAAAATAAAAATATTTATTTTGAAAATATTTGCAAAAATATGATTTTGAAATACTGACTTCATAGGTGAATAAGTAATGTTAAAATGATGAATAGGAATAATTAAATAAGAGAAAATAATAATTTATATTGCTTTTAACACATTAAAATGTCTGGAAAATTTTAACAGAGGGACTTTTAATATAGCGCAACAATAGTATGTATTTTTGGACAAAGGACAAACTGCATTACCTACACTTTCATAATACATCATTTATTCCTGATTTATTGAAAATCTTGGAGGACAAAGAAGCTTTGGGTAGGAAATTCCTGTGCTTAAGGTCTGACATTTGAGGATTTGTGCAACAAGTAAAATCAAAAGACAATGCGGGAAATTTAAAAACAGCAGATTACTGGGAGGCAACAAGAGAATTCTAATGAGGAGGAAACAGGTGAAAGAGGTTTAACCAAGATGAACACCATGACATGTTCTATGCAAGATTCATGAAAGGGACAGTTAGAAGGATTAAGATATGCTGAAAAAAAAGACTAGCAACCTTAAAATTAAAGCAACTTCCATTTAAAGCAATATAGAGCAAATTACAGGACAAGCAGAGAATGAAGATTTCCATGGGTGAATATCCAGCAATAAATTCAGTAAATGAGGTACTGTAAGTAATTGATATTTACTAGCAATAACAGCCCCTGAGAAGTGATTCTTTGAGGGACATTACTCCTAAAAATACTCTACTTATCACTATTGAAGAAACCCTAGGAAATCAAAATACTGAAGGAATGCTGAAAAAAAGAAAAATTAGGTAACAATATATAAAATAGCACCTTGATGAACAGACATGAGATTTTATCTGCTGTTGTAGAAGACCCCTGGTGCTCTGGCTTTCTCCTACAGTACAAAGACATACTGGGTAGAAAAATTCATCATTGTAAATTGTCCCTTGATTCGGTTAGGGTTTAATGAGGGTTGCTAGGTAGTGTGGCTTGAAGGGCCAGTAGGGCTTACTCTGCACTGTATGAATTTTGAAATAAGTAAATAAACAAGATTATAATATGCTAGATAAAAACCCAGTTCAAAACCCAAAGAGCATAAATTACTGCAGGAACCTCCAATATAGAGCACACATTTAAACTACCTTCAAAAAAGGCTGGCTTTGAAGTTAACACACTGTGGGAATACTTCCATGACCTGTGGCATGAAATTCAATTCTCATCTGCAAGGGTTCAAAATGGACCTTGAGACAGCAATAGATAGCTATAGATAAGTATAAACCTTGCAAGAGAGTATTAAATTGGAACGGAGCAAATTACAAGAGCATTAGGCAAAAATACAGAGAGTTAATTGGGAACAGCTGCTTTTGGACAAATCTACATCTGACATGTCGAGTGTGTTAAAGACTAACTGCACAGAGTACAAGACAGATATGTTCCAGTCAGAAGGAAGGACAAGAATGGCAAGGTAAAAGAACCTTAGATGTCAAGAGAGGTGATGAATTGAGTCAAGAAGGAAAAGGAAAAGTATGTAAAGCTTCGGAAGCTAGAATCAAAGCGAGCCACTGAGGATTATAAAGAAGCCAAAAAATACTCAAGAAGGGAACTAGGAAAACCAGCAGGAGCCATGAAATGTATTTAGGAAGTAGGATTAAACACAGTCTCAAGGCTTTCTATACATACATCAAGAGCAAGGGGATAACTAGGGAGAGGGTAGGACCACTCAAGGATAAAGGGAGGAACATTTCATTAGATGCAGAGGATGCAGGTGTGGTCTTTAATAAGTACTTTGGTATTTAGCAAGGAGAAGGATATGGAAGATAGGGAGATCAGTGCTGAACGTATTGATATATTAGGGCACTTTAACATGGAGGAGATAGTGTTGGGTCTCTTTAAGAGCATTAAGGTGGCGTGTATGGGGTGTCAGGGTGGGGTGGCATCTCTGGTGGGGGAACATGTCGCGTCCTTTTAGGGTGGTTTATCCACCTTTGGTCCCCACCTGGAAGTCAGCTCTCACCTGTGGCTCCCTGTAGCTGTTTGCATGCGACAGCGGCCACACCCCAGGCAACGGCTTCGACAAGCTGGCTAAACCAGGTGAGGGTAGCCGACAGGTCTCAAACCCTTGGTGAGATAGGGAGTTGTCTATCCCAGCATGTGAAGAAAGACTCCAGCGGATTGAGTGGACAAGAACAATGGAAGGTCCAAGGGTCAAGAAGGCGGTCTCTGCAAGCGTCATGGAATGCGTAGAGCACGACAAGACACAGAAGACGTCCTGGTCATCCATGCGCCTAGTCCCATCTCTAGTCGTCTCGACTCTTGTCTTGCCACTACATCCAGATGGGAATTGGGAAGAGAGAGTGAGGCTGATGCTGCGCAACTGTCCCTCACTTAAATCCAAATCAAGCACTAGTCTCGACACCATCAACAGCCAGCTGGTGGCATAGTAACATCAGCGCTGGACTTCGGGGTGAGAGGGCCAGAGTTCAAATCCGGCTGGTTCCCTTGCATGCTCTCCATCCGTGCTGGGTTGAGCGTCGAGTTAGCAACTCCACCTCATAAAAAATTACTAATGGTGTTGAGGTCTTCATTGATGAAGATGGACGAACCTAAGGTGGTTCTACCCCAGGTTATTGTGACAGGCAAGAGATGAGATTGCTGGGGCACTGAGCAATATTTTCATGTCCTGTCTAGCAACAGACGAGATTCCAGAGGACTGGCGAGTAGCTAATGCTGTTCCATTATTCAAAAAGGGAACCAAGGGTAATTCTGAAAACTCATGTCAGTGGTAGAAAAGTTACTGGAAATAATTCTCAGGCAACATACACTAAATGCTGATGGAACTCAACAGGTCAGGCAGCATCTAACAAAATGAATAAACTATCGATGTTTCAGGCTGAGAACCTGCATCAGGACTGGAATGGAAAGGGGTAGAAGTCAAAATAAGGTGAGGGAAAGGGAGAGGAAGATAAGCTAGAAGGAGATGGGTGAAGTTAGGTGGGTTGTGGAGGGTATAAGGTAAGAAGCTGAGAGGTGATAGGTGAAAAAGGCAAAGATCTGGACAAGAAGGAATGCAATAGGAGAGGAGAATGGACCATGGGTGAAAAGGAAGGAGGGACACCAGGGCAAGATGATAGGTGAGTGAGGAAAAGAGTTATGGAGAAATAAAGAAGAGGGAAGAGGAGGGCAAAATTACCTGAAGTTGAAGAAAATGATGTTCATGGTGGTGGAGGCAATCTAGATGGAATATGATGTGTTCTTCCTCCATCCTAAGAGTGGCCTCATCGTGGCATAAGAGGAGGCCTTAGACTGACACGTTGGAATGGGAATGGGGTCAGGAATTGAAATGGTGGCCACTGGGAAATTCTGCTTTATGTAGATGGTGCTGAGGTACCTGACAATATAGTCATCAATTTTAAGAATAGAATCTATGAGCATTTGAAAAACATGGTCTAATTAGGGAGAGTCAACACGGCTTTGTATGGAGCAAGTCATGTATTACTAACTAGATTCAATTTTTTGACAAGGTGATCAGGGTGATTGATGAAGTTAGAATTATAGATGTTGTTTTACATGGATTTTAGTAAGGAATTTCACAAGGTCCTTCATGGGAGGCTCATCTAGAAGATTAAGATTCATTTGATCCATGGTGAGTTGACCATTTGGCTTGCCCATGGAAGACAGAATATAGTGGATGAATGAAGTTATTCTAGCTGGCATCTGTGATTAGTGATGTTTCACAGGGATCTGTATTCAGACCTCTGCTGTTTGTCATGTATATAAATGACATGGATGAAAATGTACAAGAATAGCAAAGAAGACTGGCAAAGAATACCATGGGATATAGATCAATTGCAGAAGTGGCAGATGGAGTGTAACCTGGGCAAATGTGAAGTGCTACATCTTAGTGGGTCAAATGGAAAGATACAATACACTGTTGAGGGCAAGATCCTTAACAGTGTTGATAAGCATAGGGATCGTGGTGTCCAAGTTCAGAGTTGCACAAAAGTGGTTATACCGGTTGATAGGGTGGTTAAGAAGGTACATGGTATGCTTGCCTTTATTAGTTGAGACATTGAGTTCAAAAGTCAGGAAATTATGTTGTGGCTTTATAAAACTCTAGATAGGCTGCATCTGGAGTACTGCATACAGTCAAGTCACCCCATTATAGGATGGCTATTGTGGCTTAGGAGATGGTGCAGACAAGATTACCAGAATTAGAAAGCAAGTGCTATAACAAGAGGATGGACAAACTTGGGTTGTTTTCACTGGAGCATCAGAGGCTGAATGGAGATTGAATAGAGGATTTTGAGATTATAAGTTGCATGGATAGAGTAAATAGACAATACCCTTTTCCAAAGGTTGAAATGTGTAATGCAGAGGGCATGCATTTAAGGTGAGAGGGGATAATTTCAAAATGGGGGCAAGATTTTTTCATGCAGAATGTTGGGTGTCTGGAATGAGCTGCCTAGGGTGGTGGTAGTGGCAGAAACTTCAGTGACTTATAAGAGGCATTCAAATAGGCACATGAATGTGAGGAAAATAGAAGGATATGGAAATTATGTAGGTAGGAGAGATTATTTTGGTTAACCATTTAATTGCTAACTTGATTGGTTCAGCACAACATTTCAGGCTGAAAGGTCCGTTACTGTCCTGTACTGTTCTATGTTCTATGTGGTCTCACTACAATGACAACCAATCTGCTGAAGGAACTCAGCAAGCTGAGCAGCATTTGTTGGGGGAAAAGGATTTGTCAGCATTTTGGAAAGAAACCATGCCTCAGGATATGATGCATGTGTTTGTTAAATGGTAGAATAGCAGTTAGTGTAATGCTATTACTGCACCAGTGACCTGGGTTCAATTCCCGCTGCTGTCTGTAAGGAGTTTGTAAGTTCTCCCTGTGACTGTGTGGGCTTCCTCCAGGTGCCCTGGTTTCCTCCCACATTCCAAAGACCTATGGGTTAGTCGGTTAATTGGTCAAATGGGTGTAATTGGACAGCAGGTCAGAAGAGACTGTTACCATGCTGTATCTCTAAATAAAATAAATAACTTTTAGCATCTGTGGTTGTTTGTGTGCTAATCATTATATTCAAAATCAAGATTGTTAAATAACATGTAATTAGGGTCTTGGGAATCTATCTCATCATTTCCTCAACTTGTATGCTTCCGGCAACTACAAACAGGATTAATTTAGACAGAAATGAGTACTGATAGATTTATCTGACTGCTCAATATATGACTCAATATATACCAAAAAATCAGTTCACCTTCAATTGTCTAAACAAAGTAAGTTTAAGCTATCAATTTATCTTTCCAGATTTTCTGAACCAAGTACAGCTCTGTAGTTATAGCTTCATTTGTTCATAATTTATTACCAAAGAAGGCTCAATTCACCTCATTGTTACAGCTAGTACATATTTTAAAGTAGACAAGTTAATATTTAACAATATAGGAAAAAAAAATTTCAGAAAATAAATTCTAGGCCTCCTGTCCCATGATCCTCTCATATTCCTTTTGTCAATCAACTGTCCAGCTCTTGGCTCCATCCCTCCCCCTCCTGTCTTCTCCTATCATTTCGGATCTCCCCCTCCCCCTCCCACTTTCAACTCTCTTACTAGCTCTTCTTTCAGTTAGTCCTGACGAAGGGTCTCGGCCCGAAACGTCGACTGTACCTCTTCCTAGAGATGCTGCCTGGTCTGCTGTGTTCACCAGCAACTTTTATGCGTGTTGCTTGAAATTCCAGCATCTGCAGATTTCCTCGTGTTTGCGTTCAGAAAATAAATATTTCCTTTCAAATACAGAAGGTTGTATCCATCGTAAGGCCCCAGTATAACCTCAGGTTATGCCTCAGCCACATGTGATAGGAAGTGTTTATTTCAATGGGAAGATAAATTGGGTTATTACTAAAAGGAGGAACTTCTTATCTCCATTGCTTTTACGTCCAGTTAGCAAACTGAAAATCAGCACCAATATCATTGCGTATTACACCATCTATCTTGGCTGCCTTCAAGAAATGTGAAAGATTTCATATTAACATAAATATCCATGTTTTACATAACAGCAAATTAATCATGGTTTAAAGAACAGAAATTAATATTTAAATCTAGTTACTTGTGGGAAGATACCCATTGGGCTTTTCAAATAGCAAGCAGACCAACATGGCACTGCTGAAAATCACAGTAAATCACTCTCTTCACATTCACGCTGTTTGAAAAATTAATGGTGTGTGGGACAAGCAGATTAGAATGCTGCTCAACCAGTGTAGAAATTATATGGCCAAGGAGAATGGAGAGCTGTGAATTTGTACGGAGGCCACTACTGGCAGCTTCGTCTGCATCATTGTTTGATGATGAACACTTGATCCTTGGATTTATTTCTCACAGCAAAAAGCTTAATTTAGAATGATATTTTTGTTCTAGTAGTAGTGCAACATTAAACGATGACGTATTTTGTGGGAAATAGTCTGAAAGAACATTTTTGTGGTGTCATGGGGGCCACATTGGACTTGGAGTTATGGAGTCATACAGCATAGAAACAGGCCCTTCAGCCCAACTTTCCATGCTGACTGTGATGCCCAGCAACCTAATTCGATCTTCCCACATTTGGCCCATAGCTGTCTGAACCTTTTCCATTCATGTACTTATTGAGATGTCTTTTAAATGTTGCTTCTGCACCCACCTCAATCACTATCTATAGCAGCTCATTCACATGCAGAAGCTGCACCTGATGTTCCTTATAAATCTTAAACCTATCCCCTCTTGTATTCAGTCCACCTCTCTGGGGAGAAAGATAATGTCCTTACGCTCTGTCTATGCCCCCCATGATCTTTAATGCTCCAAATGTCAAGTTAAAAGCAAGGCTGTAAACATATCCCACAGCACAAGCACACCCAATAAATCTGATTCCATGTGTTCACTAAAAGCTAATCAGTTATTATCCCATTCATTTCTCTTTCTTGCTCCATGGACATGTAGACATAATTCTCATGTTAGGTATTCCCTTCCATGCTAGGTAATTCCTAAAAAATTGAAGCAGCACCTCTCATGCTTGTCAAGAAAGCTCAACCAAGAAGTCCTTCAATTGACTTCTTCTGACACACTAATGCAATTATACTTGTAATTATGCACTAATACTAATTGTAATTAATAAATTGTGGATCCAAAATTTGTGGATTAATATTCCAAAATATTTTATTTCAAATGCCACAATCCTTTGTTTCATGAACTAAGAGTTAATATCCAATGAAAGAATTGATGTTCATTGCTTTATTGCATTTATCAGCCATTAGCAAGTAACTTCTTGTTTGTGATGGAATGAATATAAAATCTTTTCTATTTCTTCCACTTCTGATACTTACTTCCAATAACTTTAGTAAAATCAGATATTTGAAACAGAATTCAATGAAGATGGTAATTATAATCATACATTTTGCATAAATGAGCAAGAACATTTGAATTTATTGAATTATAAAGTAATTTTTAACAATTCTGTATTTATCTATAGAAGTTAGGGTATTGAAAATTCTATCAAATTTGTGCCCTTATGTCTTGAGTTAGGATGTTACATTTGATATATACATATTGACTGTAAAGAGAAGAAGTATTAATTTAACAAGTATTATTTTTTTTCTGGTGCTCCTAGTATATGGCTTCAGGTGTTGAGCGCTGAATACCTTTCAAGATGAAGAATCATGAGAGAGGACTGTCCTTGGATCCCTGGTGAAATGTTTGTTTCAGAAGTCTGGTCTAGGGCATGCGGATGTTGGAGTCTAACCACTGGTGGCTTACTCCAGAAATGGATTTGAAGGATTTTATGAAGACACCCTTGGTTGATATGCCTCCAGTTCTTTGAATCGCCTTTCTAGACTGTCCATGTCTCCAGTGCATAAAGGAGAACTTCTGCTCAATAAACTATGATTTTGATGCATAGCTTTAAATTCTTGGTCTTCAGACACTTTTCTTCTCAGCTGGCCAAAGGCTGTGTTGGTGTACTCGAAACAAAAGTGACTTTGTCATTAAAGACTTCTTTCACTGAGAGATGGTTCCTGAAAAATGATTGACAATTTCTAATGCATCTATTATATGTAGTTCTTGTTCAAGTGACCAGCAGTATTGGGCTTCAGTTGTAGTTTGGTTGAGGATCCTTGTCTTCCAGATGCTTAATACAAGGCTCACCTTATCATTTGCTACAGTGAAGGACTGGTAATGTTTCAGAGCTTGGTTTCAGAATTTGCATAGACATAAATGTCACCTGTAAACTGTAGTTCCGTGACAGCGTTTTGACTGACTAAGAATTACAGTAGGTTTACTCTCGTTGACAAACTGTCTGTCATGAAATTTGTTGTTTCACAGCAACAGTATAGTGCAGGGCATAAAAATTACTAAGTTACAAAAATAGAGTGCAAAAGTCAAATAGAACATAGGACATAGAATAGTACTGCACAGTACAGGCCCTTCGGCCCACAATGTTGTGCCGACCCTCAAACCCTGCCTCCCATATAAGCCCCCACCTTAAATTCCCCTATATACCTGTCTTGTAGTTTCTTAAACTTCACTAGTGTATCTGCCTCCACCACTGACTCAGGCAGTGCATTCCACACACCGACCACTCTCTGAGTAAAAAACCTTCCTCTAATATACCCCTTGAACATCCCACCCCTTACCTTAAAGCCATGTCTTGTATTGAGCGGTGGTGCCCTGAGGAAGAGGCGCTGGCTATCGACTCTATCTATTCCTCTTATTATAGAGGAATACAGAGACACTGTGCATGGGTTCATTGACCACACGTAAATCTGATAGCAGAGGAGAAGAAGGGTTCCTGAAATGTTGAATGCAAGTCTTCAGGCTCCTGTGCTTCCTCCCTAATACAAAGGACATTTCCTTTGATGTAGCTTATACATCAAAGCGGAATATAGATGCCGCTTTCTTGAGGAACTACCTCTTGAAGGTGCCCATGATGGTGGGGACGATGAGCCCATGATGGAATGGCTGATTCTATACCCTCTTGTGATTCTGTACCAGGCTGTGACGCAACCGGTCAGAATGCTTTCCACTATGTATCTATCGAAATTTACAAGAGTCCTTGGTGACATACCAAATCTCCTCAAACTCCTAATGAAGCCAGGCCTGCCTTCTTTGTGATTGCATTAATGTGTTGGGCCCAGACTAGGTCCTCTGAGATGTTGATACCCCGGGACTTGAAGCTGCTCACCCTTACCACCAATGACCCCTCAATGAGTACAATTTCTTGTTTGACCACTAGATTAACTGCACTTCAGTAGCAAGCCTGTTGAATGTGAATCATATTGCAGTATGGAAGATTGACATAGCCTTATTAGACCCAAATCTGCCTTGGAACAGGGTCTACAGTGGATCATAGCTTGTATTCCATTATGTAACAGACATATAATGATGAAGAATTTCTGAGGATAGACACATTTGAGATGAATTCTCCATAATCGTTCTTGATTGACAGAGTTGAAGGTTGTAACACCTATTTACAAAGGCCTCTGTATTTTTCTCGTACTTGTCGCACTGTGAAGATCATGTTCATCTCAAGCATTCTCCTCAATTACTTCATCCTATTTGTCAAAGAACATACATCCAAGAGTTGCAATCTGGAAACTGTCAATCACAAAATATAATGGGTGAGATCTTCAGTGCATAACAAATCCAAAAGGACATTTTGTAATAACCAGTTTAACATTGAGTTGTAAGTAAGCAAGTAGAACCAAAAACAGAGCTAACAAAACTGGAGCAGATAATAAATAGGCATTTTATTTTTGGCTTGTGGGCAGTGACTAATTAATTTATAGAGCATCTGTTCTGATTATTCATACCTACCTCATAAACAATGTAACAATTGAGCTTTCCCTGATTTTATGAATTTGTTAACAATGCCAAGTTCTGTTAATGAGTACCAGGAAGATTCACAATCCTCAAAGACATTGAGAAGAACCTTGGATGTACTAAAGTTTATCAAATATATTTTTAGTGTGTTCTAATGGGAAATAAGCCCAGAATTACACAGACTGTAAATGAGGTAATTGACAACCCAGTGAAATTCTCCGATCAATAAAAGCTGCCATCAATGCAAGCTTGAACTGACTCAGGAACATTTGTTAGTGGTTTGATGAAACTTCTTCTAAGCTAATGTTGAAACACCGGTGAAGCCACAAATGGATTCCTGTTATGTTTGGCAACATGTTGAAAACAGAATGGATAATAATTCTTGGCTTCAGTGCTCTAATTCTAAATTTGTGACTCATAAATTTAGACACAAGAAATTTGCAAAATGAGAGGGGTAGGGGACACTACGAGTTCAGTCTTTAATATGTTAAAAGGGACGGACAAAAATGACTGCTGTAAGCTTGTAGATTGGAATGCAAAGACTCAATCAATATATCCCAAGAGTAATTAGTTATGAAAAGAATTGTTAAAACTTCTCCTCTTTCTCCAACCTTAATCAGAAGTTGAAGACTAAGAAAAGTTGATCATGTAACAAAATTTATGAAAAAGCTGTATGCATGTCCATTTGGAAAAGTAATTGAAGGCTTTTGGAACACTTGTAGATCAAGGTAATTACTATGGAACACATAGTTTGCATGTTACTGGAACCAGGGAACCAGTTGTAGAATATAACTGAGTAAGCTTGCAAATCAAGATGAAAAACATGCAGAGATACTCTGAGGTGCTTTTAAAGAATGGGAGAAAGTATCAATACCTTTGTGATAATTTAATGGATATTATGGTCAATTACATGGTAAATTGTATGCGACTCTTGGAAGAAGTGGCATAGTTTTTCAAACAAAGTCTCCTCATTTCAAGTTTCCTCATGTTCTACAGTAGATATTGATGAAATCAGATCAATTTGATAGGAGCTTAATTGACACACAGTTGAATATTGTAAAAAAAAAGATAAAGTTGAAAGATCACATTAATGCACATATCATGGAGAGAGATAAGATGAAAGTCAGCTTGACTGAATATAAGCAATCGCCAGGCAATTTTTGTAAATCTGAGGATGCCCATACTGACAAGACAACTGATACCAATTTCTGTTGGTCAAAAGGGCAAAACTTTATCATCTTCAGCCAGGATATATATGGTGAATAAGTATTATGAGCCCAATTATGAACAAGACTATCAATGCCATCTACCTTTTTTCTTAAAACATTGTTAATATATCCCCACTGTCACTAGATTGGCATATTTCTATGGGTCAATTATTATTACAATGTGTTCACACCAAAGATTTAAAAATGTTTAAATATCATAAGGATTTTAATCATATGTTGTATGTTCATTGCTTTCCTTGGTGAGATGTGAGTATGCATGAGACTCAATGAATGATAGATGTCTGTAGTCAGGATTGGCAACAGCAAATCAGAAAAGGTGGAGTTATTGTTGTGTGCTGTTCTCCAGATATAGAATAATTTTGTTAAATGTACAGTTATCTGTAGAATTTGTCAATCCATCAAATGCAAATTTCCCTGCATCTATTGTCAGAGTCTAGGGTGTTGAAGGGTGTATTCAAATAATTCATTACCTTTTAACAGACATGGTGTACCATATACCACAGAAAAACATGCCTTGGCTTGCATCAGTATCTCTGCACTAACATCAAATTGCACAATACTTCAGCGTGTTCCAACATGCTTTTCTTGTAGCCTTAAGATATTGAGACACTTTACTTCTGAACAGGAGCACTTTAAATTCTTTATTCTCCTGATTATAAAAACCTCCCTGCGTTAAAATACAAGGCAAGATGGTGAGAAAGTATTTCTGAATTATCAGAATTACTTGATCATTGTAGTGCTCATACTCCAAACTTTGTGTACCACCACCGTCCCTTACTATTACCACCAGTGCCACAGCACAACAGCGCCCATCCCAGTAAGACTTATTTCTTTCACCACCAGTGAAGTTAATTTCACAATACATCTATGCATTCCCTATTATTCATCCAAGCTCTAGAAATGTTAGGTATGCATATAGGTCTGCTATAACTTAACATAATTTAGGGATAAAACACTATCAAAACATTAATAAACAACTATTCAGTTGTCTATAGAACATAGGCACTGGATCAAGCTGTTTCATCTACAATACAAGCACCAACCATGCTGTCAATATAGTCAATCCTATTTTCCCGCAGATGGTCCATATGCCTTAATTCCTTACTGTTCACTTGTCTGTCTAAGTGCTTCTTAAACATCACTATTGTATTTGTTCATATCATCTGTCCTATAACAAATTTCAGGCACCTACTACTTAGTGTTTAAAAAATAAACTCATCTTGGATATCTTGATATCTTCATTAGGTTTTCTTCCTCCCACCTTAAATAAATGCCATCTAATATTTGACATTTCCACAATGATAAAAAGATTCTGATTACCTATCTTATCAATGCCTCTCTTTTGATTTAATGTATTTCTACAAGGTTACCTCTTCGTCTTAATGCTCCAGAGAAAACAATCCAAGTTTATCTAACAGTGCTTACCTTCACAAATCACATCACTGTTGATGGAGGAATCTCAGACAGTGATGAGGAGCCGTAAAATAGTGATATGGATTTGTTGGTTGAATGGTGTTGTGACAATTGTTGAACTGATTATGGATTCCAAGAAGGGGGAGTCAGGAGAACACACACCAGCTCAAATTGGGGGATCTGCAATGGAAAGGATGAGCTGCCTTATGTTCCTGGGCTCCAACATCTCGGAGGATCCATGCTGAGCCTAACAACTCAATGTAATCACAAAGAATGCACACAAGCAACTCTACTTCATTAGGATTTTGAAGAGGTTTGTTACCTCACCAAAAAGGTACAATTTTCTATAGATCTATGGGGGAAAGCATTCTGGATGATTTCATCACAGCCTGGAATGGAGGCTCCAGTGTATAGGTTTGCAAGAGGCTGCAGAGGGTTATAAACTCAGACAGGTCTATCATGAGCACAATGCTCCCCACCATCCATATCTTCAAGGGGCAGTAGCTCAAGAAGGCATCATCTTCAATGCATCATTTCCATATGTGCAACCAGACTTGTTGAGTTCCTCCAGCATTTTGTGTATGTTACTTTGGATTTCCAGCATCTGCAGACTTTTTCATGTTTATCATCGTTAAGCCTCCTTTACAATCTGAGACATGTCCTTTTCTCCTTAATGCCATTTGGGAAAAAAGTACAAGATGTAGGAAAAGCTTCTTCTTCTTCACCATCAGATTTCTGAATGGTCCATAAACTCTACCTCATTATTCTTTTTGTACTATTTATTTATTTATGGAACTAATAAGATTTTATGCCTTTGCACTATACTGCTGCAACAAAACAACACATTTCTTGTCATACACTAGTGATAATAAATATGAAGCTGATGCTATAGCCACTATCTTCTAATCCAGGCAACATCCTGGCAAATATCTTCTGTAGCAAATCCTCCACATCATTCCTATCATGTGGTGATCAGGAGTGCGCACAGTATTCTAAATGTGGCTGAACCAAATTTTTATACTGCTGCAGCATGCCAACATTTATAGTCAAAGCCTGACTGATGAAGCCAAGTATGCCATATGCCTTTGTCTCTACCCAATCCGTTGGTATTATCACGTTCAACGACCAGTTGACATGCACCCCATGATCCCTCCATACAGCAATGGTTATAAGGGTGTTACCATTTGCTGTGAACTTTCCTCTTGCATTTGACCTTCCAAAATGCATCACCACACACTAATTCAGATTAAAATCCATGTGCCATTTTTTATTCTACATTTCTAAATCATCCATCTCGACTATCCATATCTCAACCAACATGTGTGTCATTTGCAAACTTAATAATCAGACCAACAAAATATGCATCCAAATCATATATATATATACAAAACAAACAACATAGGCCCCTATTCAGTTTCTTGGTCAAAGACCTCAAGTCAGAGAAGCATCCATTTATGACTAAGCCATTTTGGATCCAACTTATCAACTCATCATGGATCCCATGGAAGTTAACTTAAAATTTAATTATCTTGAATTTGATTCTGTTTTTATTTATAATCCAAATGCAGAAATGTAACTCAATTACACAGTGAAACTTTATTAGCAAATCACCAAAAACCTAAGGAAACTATTTTTATTCTGTTACAATACATTGAAGAATACACTGTATGACCTGTTTAGAAATCATTATTAATGAATTGTCCCAATCTCAAAAGTGTTCGGCATAGCTTATTAGCCTACTCAAGTTCACATTGTGCAAAGATAAATATTATTTGCTGACAACTAATTTGCTCTGGCCATCATCCAGGGATAATCTGCATCTCCAGTCAAATGCCTGTAATTCATTGGTTTGGAGTCATACCTTGCTAAATTAAAGCTATCATAAAGAAAATAGTCATTCAAAAGAAGTACAGTTTTCATGGGAATGTAACCCATTTGTTTTGTGACAAATTATTTCTATTTTCAGAAAGTAAATATTTATAGTTTCTTAAAATTCTTCTCTTCCTACCATCTTTTGTGGAAGAAGAACTCATCAAGGTAAATATTCTTCTTTGCAAACTTAGTGCAAGAGGTATAGTTTAGAGGGAACATAATTCTGGCTTTTCAAACTTGGATGTCTTTCAAGACTAAAAGTTGTCTTTTACGTCAAGTTGTACATATCAGAGGTAACCTGTGAATCCTATATCACTTGTATGATGCAACAGTCAAGACTTCAGAATACTCTAGACTAGCATTAGCCGGCACACAAACTTGGAATGTTCAGTTTCTGCTGCATTTTGTTGCTTATCTTTTTATGCCAACAGTGCTATCCAGGTAAGATATTGTCCTTGTAAAGATTATGTGCCAAGACATGAAACAAAAGCATTACAGCTCAGGATGCTTCCACCCTCAATGTGTCAGCACTCAGCAGGGGTAGTGATTGCTTGAATAAATGAATATTACAGCATCATCAGCATTTTTAATCTCTGTTTGTTATCCATTGTGCTGTTTATCAGTGACATCTGCAAAACTGATCTCTTCTTTGGGAATCACTAAACCAGAGCTGAATCTGTAATGATCTCTATAGAAAAGAAAGTTTAAGGAAGCAAATTTATAATGAGCTCGCCTCTAAGATGCAAACCCATGGAAAAACATGTTTAATTTCCGGCAATGGGAATGATCATTTGCTGTTGGCTGCGATGAGATGAGGCTCACAATGAGAAATGTAAAATTCATTCTCCTAAGGTAAGACTACTTCGACATTTGAGCCTTCAATGAGTACAGATGTATTTTGTCATCAGCAGTTTGCTTCATTCGTGTGATCACAGTCATCAGCTTGAGGGTATCACAATGTCTTGGCACATTAAAACACTTATATTTCTAATCAAATTTAGGGCAAGAAAATGTAAATATAAGTGTACTAATCTTGATGTACATGATCCACATTATTCCTGTGATACTAACCTGTGAAGAATCCAGAACTATTTACTTCCTGAAAAATTACCTTCAAAAATCATACCAAAATATTATTATGAATATGGGATGAATAAGTGAATCTATAGCGCTGGAAGACCCTGTCCCCTATTACAAACCAGAAGTAAATTAATGATTAAGATATAATAAGAGATTTGGATTACAGTGGCATCTTTGATTAGCCTGTGGACATTGGTTTTAATATGTTCAGTTTTGGGAAATGTTATTCAAGGACGTCAAATCTGACAGAAAGCATGCATAAGATTAAATCAATATTGAGTATATTTTGTTATAGGGAAAAAGTGGAGAAATAAAGCTGTACTGAAATTCCTTGGGGTTTGAACTCTTCCAATTGGTGATCTAACTGGATGAGTTCAAAATTCAGGTATGTAACAGTTCAATGTCAATGCAGATTAAGACAACCTCAGGTTTATTTAAAATTATAATAAGAGGACATAAAAGGATGGATTATGAAAGTCAGTGAAAATTAATGGATCATGTACTATTCTGTCCAAAGCTGGAAAGAAATATGTGGAGTTTAGCATCTAATGAAAAAGGAATCAAATATGAAAGCTGCAATATGAAAGTCTACAGCTTTTCAAGCAGGTGATGGGCTTGACTTTGCAATTTTGTGATGAGAGTACTTGATGAGAATGGCTTGAATCCAAATGCTGAAATGTCCGACCCTCGGGTCGAGACAGCTTCAAACTGAATTGAGAATCTGAGCACAAAACAAACACTAGACAAAATCACGAGTAGGCATATGATTGAGGACTGAACCTCATTTCAGTCCCCCATAAATGCATAATCCTTGGCGACCAAAACATGACTGCCAATTAGCAGGACAGTCCTGAATCATTAAAGGGGCTGCACCAGCTATCCATACTCCGGGGAATAAGAGCATCTAAACCTCGGAAACTGGCATGGATGAGTGCGTGTCATGACAGGACACCCCTCCCCTGTAGCTGACACCTGAAGGCCCTGGCTGCTCGGATGAGAGCCGGATCCAAGTTGTCTCTTTCAGGCACCCAGTACTTTTCCTCCAGTCCAAATCTGTCCCATTCTACCAGATATTGCCAAGCACCTCGGAACAGTACGCGAGTCCAAAATTCTTCTCATGGTGAAAACCCGTTCCCCATCATCAAACCTGGGTGGCGCTGGTGCTAACAGGCCAGTGTTCACAGGTTTGAACTTCGAAACGTGGAAAGTGGGATTGATCTTGAAGGTCTTGGGGAGCTACAAGGTGTAGGCCACCAAGTTTACTTTCCTGAGAATCCTGAAAGGTCCAATGAACTTGGGTGCAAGTTGCTTGGAATTCATTCAGAGAGGCAAATCTTTAGTTGACAACCAGACCTGTTGCCCAGGCTGCAAAACTGGACTCTGCCTTCTTTTGCAGTTAGCCTCTAACTTCAGCTTTCCAGGTAGAAAATAACAAAATCTCACTTTCCCTAGTCCATCTCTTCTTGCTGAGTCAGACAAGAGCTTCAACCACAGAAACACCAACCTCTACATTCTGCTCTGGAAAGAGTGACAGAGAATACCCAAATTCTCATTCGAAAGGAGACATCCCATGCACTAGATATTGTAAAGCATTGTGGACAACCTCTGTCCACATCAAATGGTCACTTCAGCTGTTTGGTCTTTCTGAGGCCAGGCATCTTAGGGTACATTCCATAGGTTGGTTCACCCGCTCCATCTGGCTGTTGGACTGTGGGTAAAGCCCAGAGGAAAGATCCAAAGGCCCGCTGTTGCCCCAATCAGTTTGCAAAACATCCTCCAGAAAAGTGATGCGAATTGCAGACAGTAATTCAACACAATGTCCATTGAAAATCTATGGTCTGAAGACCTGCTGCAGGACAATCTTGGCCGGCTCTGCCACAGATGGAAGTCTGTCCAAAAACGATGAATTCATAGGCCTACGAAAAATGATCCACAATTACCATGATAACGGTCTTCCCCTTGGAAGGAGGAAGACATGACAAAGTCCATGGAAATGTGAGCCCATGGCCTTTCTGGAACAGGCAGAGGTAGAAGGAGCCCTTGAGGTTGGGTGTGGGGCCTCGTGTTCTGAGCACACATCTTGCATACCTGCACGTATTAATGGACTGTCCTCGCTATTCCAGAGCACCGATATCTTCTCTTAATGAACTCAAAGGTCCTGGCAATCCCTCAGTGAGATGTCAATCTCGGTGCATGTACCCATTGAAGATCCTGAGACTGAGCAGGACTAGGAACAAACAGCCGGACTGAATGGTCAGTCTAAGGAATTTCCCCTTGCACCTCGGACTTGTGAACAAGTGTGTTGATCCCTCAATAAATTGGTGCTGTCACCTTGGTTTGGGGCACAATGGTGGTAGGCTGCTTTTCTTGTTTGGGTTCATTGAACTGATGTAACAGCATCCGTTTTTTGGTTCTTAGATACTGGTCGATAAGTCAGGATGAAATTAAAATGGTTGAAGAAAAGAGACCACCTAGCCTGCCTGGAATTGCCTCCTGATTATAAGCCAGGTCCTTGTGATTCTTGGCCGCCTCGAGCCAGTGACGCCATTCCTCCAGAGCCAACTTAACTGTAAACACATCGCTATCTCCAATGTCCTAATTCACGTCTGCCGGGGATAGTCGCCTGAACTGGAGAACTCATTCCAACATACTCCTGAATGGAATGGATCAGGACTCACACAGATCTATTGGCTGGAGCCGGCTTGTGCTCCCCTGAAGGTGGGACTGAGTTTCCTGAAGGCTCCATGTTACCCTGAGCAGCAGTCTGTCCCCTTGTCGGCTGCTGGTGTCAGGAGAATCTGGAGGTTGGAGCATCAAGCCGAAAACAAACCCTCTTACAAAGGGTGGACCAAGCAGTGATTCTCCCCTCCCTCCAGTCCACGGATGGGTTATGCTGAGACAGCCAAGCATACCCGGAGTTCTGGAGTATGAGTGGAGAGTCAATGATGTAGAAACCAATGTCTTCCACGTAATCTCCTATTCTCATCTGCAACGCCATAGTCTGTTGCTGGATCTGCCCGGAACCTAGTGGGCAGTTTACCAAGACAGTTGTGGGCAAGAGCTGTTTCAACTCTCGCAGCAGTATGTCAAAGTGACGGGTGGTTCCTTGATCTAGAAAATTACCTGCTGTCCCAGAGTCCATAAAAGACTTCACCTGCCTTAGGTTCTTATACCCAGGTAAACTCCGCCTTCAGCACAAAACCAGAACCCATGGGGTTGGGCTGCTACCATCACAGCCTTCCCAATGTGGAATGATCTTTGCAGTTCCCCAAGTGGCTGCAGCTTCGGACATTCGGCCCACAGGTGACCTGCTACCCCATAGTAAAAACAGCGACCTTGACTTGGGCATCGGGGCCTCTCATTGGCGGAGAGTCTTGTGCAACTGACCAGCACGGGTTTAACTGGATCTTGTGCAGGCGATGGGTTGGTCATGGTCCGAGGCTGGTGAGTGGAACAGCGATGTGTTGAGCCCGGGCTTGAGCTAGCCGTCCTCGTCCTCATAATGTAGTCCCACATATGCTCTGACAGATCATTATACAGATGGATGGACTGGTCAATGGGAACCTGTAAGTCCTCTGCTGGCTCTCTTAAGGCGAGGGCATCCTTCAGTTTATTTTGGAGTTCGTGGCGGTGTAGCATGGCCAAGGCCTCTCCGTTCTAACAAATCTCCTAGCACAAGTTTCAAAATTCAATTGTGTAGTTGGCTGCTGACCATCCCCCATCAAGCCTTCGTCAGGTGGTCTGAGGCTCGGCTGGCTCCAGCAGGGTAATGAAACACTTCCCTCATGGCAGTTATGAATTCTTCCAAGTCTAAGCAAATCTCGGACCTGCATTCCCAATATGCAGTGGCCCGGACCAGGGCTGTCCCAGTCAGAAGAGGGATAATGAAGGCCACCTTTCTGCACTCTGAAGGGAACTGGGACAACTGGAGCTCAAACACTGACAGAGCACTATATGATGAAGCCTTTGCAAGAATCATCAGATCTCTCTGGGGTTGGAAGATGTTCTAGATCCAGAGTGGGGCCGACTGGTTCCCCCAAGCAACTCTGGTCTCCTCGTTGCACAACTTGACCAATGGCTATCTGGAGGTCGTGCATCTCCAGGCTCTGTCGGGAAATATCTTTGCTATGGCTGGTGATGGCGGATGAAAGACTCAGATACCCCGCTGGGTCCATACGGGCTCAGTCATACTGTGATGAGAGTCATTGACGAGAATGGCTTGAACCCAAATGCTGGCGTGTCCGAGGCTAGGATTGAGACAGAGTTTCAAACTGGATCGAGAATCTGAGCACCAAACATACACTAGACAAAATCACAAGTAGACTTATGATTTAGCACCAGACCTCAGTTCAGTTGCTCCTTAAATGCCCAATCCTTGGGGTCCATAACATGATTGCCAATTAGTGGGACTGTTCTGAATCTTTAAAGGGGCCACGCCAGCTGTCCATACTGCAGAAGCTGGTGTGGATGGGTACATGCTGTAACAATTTCAGATGCAATTGATACTCTGCAGTTTTGTAAAACATGGCTAATAATCTTAAACATGCCACACATTTCAAAAAATGATACATTTTCCATTCAATTTAATAGAGAGAACTATGAGTTCAATTAATAGCATCACAATCTTCTGAAAAATTGATTAGATATTCAAGTCTGTTTATCAATCTTCCTAGCCTAAAATATGAATAGTCTAAATTTTGAGTTTCATTCATGTTGGAGGTTTGAACTCCATTTTGTTTTTTTTGTTCTCTTCCCCTCTGTTTTCTTTTCCTGAAACTGTTCTTTCCGTCCTTTTATTTTTCTTCCTCTGCCCACTTTTCAAATTCGCAGGCTCTAATTTACATTTGCTTTTCAATTGCTACTCTACTTATTACACAATGATTTAATCAAATTAGTTAATGAGATTCATTGTTGCTCTGGTTATCATGGAGATTCCAGATGCCCTCTTATCCTTGCTTTTATCAGCTCTCAATTTCTGCAATTTAAAGGGCAAAAGCCATTTGATCTGAAAAGAACAAACCAGACATTCCATGAGATACGATGCGCCTATAAGTTCACTACTGATTGCAAGTAAATAATTTTAATCAGCATGGGGAAAGAATGAGTAAGTCTATACATAAGAACATACCATAGGAAAGAGAACAAGGAGTAGGCGTCATTGTCAGCTCTACCATTCAAGAAAGGCTGGTTGATCGTTTTACTTCAGCTTTGCTTTGGTGCACACATTTGTATCCCTTGGTATCTTTATATAAGATAAAAATCTATTAATCCCCATGTTGGAGGTGTCTGTGATTAATTCTTCACAGGTACCTTGGGCAGAGAATTGAAAGAGTTGCTTCCCTCTTTGTGAAAAATTTCTAATCTCTGAATGGTTAATTCCAACTATTTTAAAATTGTTACCCTTAGGTTCACCTGTCAGGGGATACATCAGCTCTGCATCTATTCTCTCAAGTCACATGAGAATTTGCTGATGGGATCACATCTTATTTAATATGCATGTGATTACACTTATAGGGCAACCAGCTCCCTTGGAACCTCAGGACCTTTCAAACTCCGAAACTCTGCCTTTCTGCTTTGTAAGCATCCATTTTGATGGAAGTAGTTGGTTCAAATAAGTCATCTATTATGTAAAAATTTCTTGTAGCACTAAGTCCAGTTTACTCTTTGGGTGCACCTGTCTAATTGATGAGATACCTAACTAATTTAAGAAGTGATCCTCACTTTCAATCTGACCATTGAGCTCTCAGAACCTACTCCCTAAATTGGGAAGAAAGTATCTGATTCCTTCATAGACCTGAGTCAAAGCAAAGTCTTATTGAGAGATAGAGGCAAATATGAAGAAGAGGGACAGAATAGATGATCAGACAGTTGGTTACAAGATTTGGTTCGGTGATATCTCTATTAGTACCAGAGAGAGAAAAAAATCAGTGCCATTCAGTGAATTGGTGAATTTCTGAACTTGTAACTGTTGATAAGCCTACTGCTTGGGTGCCAATGGACAGAAATGCATAAATTGGCAGCTCAGAATTGTACTATTTAGATAAATAGATTCCAGCCACTCTGTACTATCCTGGTAAATACCCTTTGCAAAATGCTGACAGGTGTTTGGAAAAGTGTTGAAACAGTATGTTTTGCACTAGAATGTCCCACTCTGAGCCAACTGCTCCATTCCTGTCACAGAGGTCTTCATAAGTTCAGTCTATGGGCTGGACCATCCATTTAAATTGTGCTAAAGCATGTCATTTTATTTTAATTTATTTAACAATGCAGTGGTGTAGGCCCTCCTAGCCCTTTGGGCCACACCACCTCAGCAACCCAATTCATCCTAACCTAAATCACAGGCAATTTACAATGACCAATTAATCTACCCGGTATGTCTTTGGACTGTGGGAGGAAACCGGAGGAAGCGGAGAAAACCCACGCATTCTGCAGGGACTCTATTACAGAAGGGCGCTGGAATTGAACTCTGAACTCCCAGACCCCCAAACTATAAACTGTCACGCTAACCACTATGCTACCATGGTGCACTTGTGAAAAAGATTCCTGCATGATTATTGCTTTGAAATGCCCTGTAAAAAAAAACTTTGTGGACAGGAAGTTTCTACAAGCAAGAAGACAGTAACGTAAACCAACTGTTAATGGTTGTGGTAAAGAGAAGGATGCCAGTGCGTTACTGTAGCTCTCAGATATTTTCCTACTCCGGTCATTGTTCACAGGCTGAATGAGTGATAGTTTAATGTCTAGAATTTGATCAGGTAGCAGACAGACTTCCTGTTTATCAGGTAGCTTATAGTAGCTTCTTTTCTGCTTGCCTTTGTTGATGCAAATTTTTACTGGGATTTGTTTCGCATAAAATATTTATTAAACATAAAATATATACTAAACACATATATCTTCCAGTGTCTTTTTTGCTTATAATGAGCCTAGTTTAACTAGTAGATGACAAAAGTACATGCAATAACTTTTCCTAAAATTGATAGGATGAAGTTCACCATATTGATTAGCTAAAATCATAAGCTCTTCCCTGGTAACCCCACACAAGTCTTACTTATTTCACCCAGAGTAGACCATTGAACATTGTGATGTGTCATAGGGGTTAATAGCAATTTACTTTCTTACAATGTGGCAACTTTAGCTTTCGATAGTAATTAGAAAACATCTGTGTTCAAAAGCCTGGGAACTACAGCAATAATATTGACAACGCTTTGTTTCTATTTCCATGGGTAGCACAATCATTTGAATGGCATTTCTCTGTCGCTCCATCTTTCACTTTGCCAATTGCCTAAGCAATAAACGACAAAGATTCTATTATTCTGTGCTTTCATTTTTGATATATAATTGCAATACTTAATAATACTTTTTAAATTGTTACAAGTAACACCACAGCGAAATTCAGCTAATAAAGTTTCATTCATAATGTTAAATATTTAATATTTTAATTAGTCTCAAGTTTGGTCTAATTCTGAAGTATCTTCAGAGGGAAAAAAACAGATGTATTAGCAAACACTAGAAGTAATACAATGAGGTGTTATTGCAGGTTTTGATATGATGTCTGATGTATTTATATAAGTATATTGGGGGCAGTCGCCAAGGGAAGAGTTGGACTTGGAAGCCTTGAAGTCCCCCATTTTGGCAAAGTACAAGGGAAAGAGTGACGAGAACTGGTCCAGGATGAAGTAAGGGCAGCTGTGGAGGAGGAGGGGACCAGCAGAGCAGTGGCAATGAAACAGCAAGGAGCCTGGACCAGATGGGAGCAGGTAGTCAAGCAAAAGATCACGTGGAACAATCTCTGGAAGGTGAATCCACACCGCATCAAGTTCCTTATCCAGGCTGTTTATGACTTCCTTCCTAGCCCATCCAACCTGCACTGCTGAGGCCTTGCGGATGACCAGCTTACCCCCTTTGTGAGAAGACCGGTACACTAGAGCATATTCTGATCTGCTGCCCCAGAGCTCTTGCCGATGGCCATTATCGGTGGCAGCTTGACCAGGTCCTCCAGTCAATTGCTGAGACAATCTGCAGCACCCTTAACATCTGCCGGAAAACAAGTCCGGTCAAGAATACCATCTTCTTTGTCAAAGAGGGGGAGAGACCAACAGAATACCAGAAAGCAACCGGGTTGCTCTTCACTGCAGAGGACTGGAAGCTAAAAGCAGACCTGAGAAAACAGCTGCAGTTTCCTCCCCACATCACAGAGACTACATTGTGACATGACATTGTGTTGTGGTCCGACTCATTGAAGCACGTTCTTATGCTTGAGCTTACCGTGCCGTAGGAAGAACACACGGAGGAGGCCTACGAGTGGAAAAGAGCCAAGTATGAAGATCTGAAGAACAACTGCCAAAGAAGAGGCTGGAGAGCAAAGAGGCTCTCGGCCTCTTGAAGAGGCTGTTAGCCCGTGGAGGATGGGTGTCGTGGCTTTGCAGGCCAGTCGCTCTGCAAAATATACACTGACACTTGGAATCATAGGAGAGAGAAGGAGAGCCATTTCTACCACCACAGATGCAGCAGAGAGAGCGTCAAGCTAGCTCTGGATAAAGAGGGCAGATCTGTGGGTTGCTGGTAGGGCACAGGCCAGGGTCTGATCAACCCTGATGGGGTCGCCTGGGTGACAGTGTATGATGTTGAAAGACCCAAAACACCTGACGACCCCAGGTAACATCACTGATGACGTGCCCTAGCTTAGCATCATGCAGATGTTTCTGTAAGAACACCACACATAATATCAAAACGTACTTTTAGTGACATTGTTCCTTTAAGTATATGCTTCTCTGTAAACATTTTAGTTATAACATTGTCTCAGTCACAAGTCTTATGGATTATTGTTTTATCATAATAGATTTTAATTCAATGTTATAGAATATTCACAGTAATAACTATTTGTTTATTAAATGCACAACTCTTGACTCTTGAGGCTTGTGCTATAATGAAGGGTCGCACATGTGAAACGTTATTATTAGAAATACTGCCAGGGCATATGGCGGCTGGAACTGAATTTCAAAATATGCAATTGAATTTATAAGGTGTAACAGAGCAGCATAAACAGCATTACTTGAATGCAGAGGAGGGCCAGAGAAAAACTAAGCCAAACGTATTAATTGGCACCACGGCGCTGCCTAATTAGTGTCCTTGTGCACAGTTCTGATTGTTGAATGCAGACTCTACTCCCATTGGTTTAGTTACAAGCAAAAGTTTCTTGTGAAGGTTTTTTAATCATTAGAGCTAGACCTTGAATTTTCCTGAGCTACCTTCCTTCAGGCTGTCTTTGCTCTTGTCAATTTAGTAATTCTAGAGAATTATTCCTCTTTGAAATGCATATTCTATGCTTGAAACATTGGTGTATCCATACTGTAGAGTAATTGTGGGGACTAAATGTTTAATTACACATGACAGCTGGAGCGACAGGAGACTGAAGCAAGCATGAAGGCAATCCATACCCTGTGCAATATATTATAAAAGTCAACAAACACTCTGCACTTTGTTAGTGGACTGTAATTTTTGCAATTCCATCCCACTGTCAAAATTAAGACTGAAGTAAATGCTTTAAATAAAAGGATATCTTATCAGCATTAGTTCTGATCAGAAATATTTAACTAATTTAGTTATAATGAATTACAGATAAACAAGACTTTGTATAAATATGTTGTTTATATATTACAATTTTTTGCTGGATGTAAAAATGATACAAATCTGATTATAAGGAGATTATTTTGCATTTTTTGTTACGAAAGGAATGCCCTATTTTTATAAACAATCTGGAAGGTAACCTTTAAACACTGTGGGATACATGCTGCTGGCCAATTGCCAGTTTCCTGTTCACCTTTCTGGGTTTTTTCATCTGACAGTAGCAATGTCGCAATTTTCATTTGTCTTATTCACTGATTAGAAGCATAAAACCACATTTACTTTGAACAACTTTATGCATTGACTGCTACAGACTAAAAATTGTGATAGCTCCTAATAATTCTTACACTGATGATGACTGAAAAACAAATAGTGACTACTGGAAATGTGGAAACAAATCATAGATGTGGGAATTATAGTGCCTTCCTGGAAGAGAAGGATAGTCTAATACTTCTGATTGGTTACTACACAAGGTTGAGATGCTTTTTGAATATTAATTTTGGAACTCTGAAATATAGCAGAACAATGGTTTCTGATATCATGTCACCTCTGCCTTCTTAATAGTCAATATTTTGCATTTATATTGGGATTTTATTGCTACAAGATATCTCAAAATGCCTCTTAAAGACATAATCATTTAAAAAGTGAATGTTGAGCCACAGAAAGAGAGATTGGGTGGAATGGCAGAAAAGTAGAGCACCTTAGAAAGTGGAGGCTTATTTGGTTTACAAAACTCTTATTTATACTTTAGCCCCCACCAGTGTTGACAATCTGAGCCTACCTCAATACTATGAGGTATAATGGCACAGATCTGTTCAATTTTTAACCAAATAAAATTTATACTCAACATCTGACAATCAGAGATAGTATAGTAGTCATGGAGAGGGAAGGAACCTGGGGTATCACCAAGACACACAATGATCTTACCAAAGTGCCACATATAGATGGGACAAGTATCGAATGAAAGACAGTTACTTAAGGTACCCTGATTTAAGTTCAGGCAAGGGAGACATTGCTGGAAATGCATTTCCCACATTTGTAAATCTAAGAATGGAAACAAGCAAAGTTGTCTTCAATAGAAGAGTTCAACAAACAAAACATGCAAAAGAGGGAATATTCAGAAAATGAAGAGATCTGTATAGAGCTTACAAACAGAATGGAGCTAGAAGCCAAATAGAGACAACAGAGTGTGAAAAGAAGCTAAAGAGATGCAATAAAGAGAGATTAAAAGGGCTAAACAGCAGCATCAACCAGAGTGGGAACAGGAGCATCAACAGATATGGTAACAAGGGTTATCGAGAGACATTAAACTAACCCTATTCAAAGGCCTTGACTGGAGTCAGAAAGAGGAAACATTTTGCATGCAGTTAGATTACTAAATCCAATGGAATAGTTATGATGTGAAAGTGCAGATATGAAGTGTGAAGTCAAGGTATAGATATTTGTAAATTTGAGATGGAGATCGTACATACTATATGAAAGAATGTATTACTTGGGTAGCAAGTAGGTTCAAAGGAGATGAAGAAATGCAGTCAATAGGGATCCAAGTTGTAAGAAATTAGGGATTGAAGAAAGCAGTCACTAGTGACCTCCATTCAGGGCCCTAAGCAGTCTTTCTAGATAAGACAACACTTCACATGCGAATCTGTTGCAGTTTTCTATTGTATCCAGTGCTCCAATGCAGTCTCCTCTGCATTGGTGAGACCTAATGTAAATTGGAGTACCACTTTGTCATGCACGTCTACTCCATCTGCAAAACAGCATAATTTTCCAGTGATCAACTATTTTAATTCCTATTTCCATTTCCATTCTGACATGTTGGTCCATGGCCTCCTCTTTGCCTCGATGAGGCCAGTCTCAGGGAGGAGGAGCTACACTCAAATTCCATCCTGGTAACCTCCAACCTGAGGGCATGAATGTTCATTTCTTCTTCCAGTAATTTTTATTCCCTTCCTTTTTCTTTTATTCCCCCTCTGGCCTCTTAGCTCTTCTCCTCACCTGCCTATCACCTCCTCCGGTGTCTTTCCCCTTTCTCTTTCTCCTATCGTCAACTCTCCTCTTCTAACAGATTCCTTCTTCTCCAACCCTTCACCTTTGCCACCCACTTGGCATCACTTATCACCTTCTAGCTATCCTCCTTCCCTTCCTATCTCCTCTTTATTCTGGCATCTTCCCCCTTTCTTCCCAGTCCAAAGGAAGGATCTCAGCCCAAAACGTTCTCTTTATTCATTTCCATAGATGCTGGCTCAGTTGCTGAGTTCCTCCAACATTTTATATGAGTCAGTAATTTACATTCCTTATGGTATACCATGGACCCGGCTGGTGGTATAGTGGCATCAGCGTCGGACTTCGGGATGAAAGGTCCCGGGTTCAAATAAAGCCAGCCAGCTCCCATGCACACTTTCCATCCGTGCTGGGTTACGAGCTGGTGATCTCTTTGGAAACTCACCAAGCAGAAGGCAATGGCAAACCTCTGAATAACTTGCCTCATTCATGAACCCCGACTACGTTAGAGAGGCGTGGAGGGAAATGGTCCACTAACCGGAGAAGCTCCGGATGCCACATACTTTTCCTTTCCACAGTATACCATGAAGATTGTGAGAAGAGGAATAAGCATACAAGTTAATAAGGTTGAGAAGATAAAATGAAGTTTTTTCATCAGCAACTGTTGTATGTTTTCAATACTTAATGTTTAATCTCCAGTTATTTATTTAATTTTAATATTACTTGTTACAACATTACATGAAGACTATACTTAAGAGCCCTAAATCCTGAACTACTTTATTGCACCTACAACTGCTTTCTGCATCTTTTGAAGAATGGCATGTCAGTGTAGCAGTTAGCATAATGCTTTACAGTGTTAGCTGTCAGATTGGGATTTAATTCCCGCTGCAGTCTAAAGAGTTTGTATGTTCTCCATGTGGCTGCATGGGTTTCTTCCAAGTGCTTCGGTCTCCTCCGACATTCCAAAGACATCCAGGCTGAACATAGAGTTAGGGTGGCGCCACACGAATCACTAACCCTAACTGAAAGTCTTTGCAATATGGGGGGAAACTGGAGTAGCTGGAGGAAAAACCATGGTCATGGGGAAAACATACAAACTCCTTACAGACAGCGACAGGAATTGAACCCCCGTCATTGGTGACTTGTGTCATAAAGCACTGTGTTAACTGCTACGCTACCATACTGCTCTATGAGGCTCTCCATTGGCTGGGGTCAACAGTGGATACTGCATCCCCAGCTGTCTACGTGAAACACAAACCAGGGCAGAACAATATGGAGAGCAAATTGTTGCCCACGTAATGGGACTCCCCTCTCCATGCAGCTGATGAATCCAAAGGAACTGCAGACACCGATACAGTTTGGCACCAGCGGCATCATGGGAGTTGTCAGTCAGCGTTAGCCCTTAGGGACTCCAGCTCCAAATTGTTCCTTCAAGGTTTACTGCAGAAGCTTTTCCCATGAATGGGTATAGTCACAAGGCAGTGGAAGTTTGAGATCAGAGCATTCCTCCTCCGAGATGAGCTGCCAACCGTGGCTGATGAGCACTATCTGCTTGAAGTGACTGGTTTTAAAGCACCAGTAATCCACCATTGCCCCTTCTCCTGTCAGTGGAAACAGTTCTGCTGGGCTTAATAGCTAAGGCACATGTGAAGGCCAGAAGTAGGACTTGGTTGTTGGAGGCTGTTTGAGATGCACGCCATGGGAGCATTTAATGGGTAGTGGGGGCTTATCCCCACTGCCACCCTGGTACTAACTATCTTAAGAAATTGTACCCTAGTTGATGTACAACAGCCATCCCATGTTAAGTGAAAACACAGAGACAACTTCATATCCTGGAACATCAGTATCCACGTCAACAGTCCCAATGGTGACCCACCCAAATGGTGCTCTGTGCAGAAAATCAGACACTTGGACATTAACATCACCATGTTGAGCAATGTACATCAGACAGGGGTAAAAGGTATAAAGAACAAGACAGTGGTTACACCTTCTTCTGAAGCGACAATCCTGAAGAGAGAATTTTTGCTGGGTGAAAATCTCAGCAGCTCCTCTTATAGAGTTACTGATGTCTTATTACTCTGGGGCAATCTAACTTGAAAACAACAGTCTTATTTATTTTGCATGTGTTGCCTTCTCAGAATCTTTAGGTTGCACCAAGGGGAATTTCTACAGTGATCTTGAAAATATTCTGGTCCACATCTCAACAATTGATAAACAGAACCTTCTGGACGGCTTCAGAACCAGAGTGGAAAGGTATGATCTGCAAGGAAGGAGTAGGAAGGTTTAACTCCAATAGGCTCCTTCTCCTGACATAATGCACCATGAAGATGAACACATCATAGGTGTCTGTGACCGATGAACTGATGACCATCCTCATCAATCCAGCTACAAACATGCTGGTCTCATCCAGTATGCCAGTCTAGATGTCATTTCACAGACTTTACAACATTGTCATAAGAAGGGCAATGGTAAGGATTTCACAAACCTGCTCTTTAGGCAGTGCCTGACAGGTAACATGTCAACTCCCAGCCTACTGGGACTGAGGAATATCCACAGCTCATAGACTGCTTGACATTTGCTATGGAAAATATGAAGAGATTATTAACTTCTTTGCCAAGAAGATCCCAAACTGATGATACTTGAGGAGCTAACCAACTGCAAAAGATCTCCGGGGTAGTAATCTCAGGATTGCTGCCTGTGCCATGTGCTTAAGAGCACAAGAATAGCATGATCAGGCATATTAATGTGTGGCTGAGAGACTGGTGTAGGGAGCAGGGCTTCAGATTCCTCGATCACTGGGGCCTCTGCTAGAGGAGGTACGACCGGAACAAAAAAGATAGGATACACCCGAACCAAAAGGGGGCCAATATCCAGTAAGCAGGTTTAATAAAGCTGTTAGGGAGGGTTTAAACTAATTTGGCAGGGGGATTGGAGTGATAGGGCTGAAGAAGGGGAAAACAGAAATAAATCAAAGATAGCATGCAATAGAGATGATAAAAAGGACAGGCAGAAGATGAGGCATAATCACAGCCAGTGGGATGAGTTACGGGGAATAGAAGCATGGTGCAGTTAAAACAGAAAGCAACAGAAAGTGTTATATTTGAACGCACATAGCATATGAAATAAAATGGATGATCTTGAAATTCAGCTACAGATTGACAAGTACGCCATTGTGACCATCTCTGAAACTTGGATAAAGGATGGCTGCAGTTGGGACCTGAACATCCAAGGATATATGGTGTATTGAAAAGAAAGGTTAGTAGGCAGAAGGGGTGGTGTGGCCCTGTGTATAAGAAATAATATTAAATTATTAGAAAGGGAAGACATAGGATCAGAAGGTGTAGAGTCTCTATGGGTTGAGTTAAGAAATAGCAAGGGTAAAAGGACCCTAATGGCAGTTGTATACAGGGCTCCAAACAGCAGCTGGGATGTGGATTATAAATTTCAGCAGGAGATAGAAAAGATGTGTTAGAAAGGCAATGTCATGATAATCATTGAGGATTTTAACATGAAAGTGGATCGGGAAAACCAGGCCAGTACTGGACTTCATGAGAAAGAATTTGTAGAATGTCTAAGGAATGGCTTTTTTGAACAGCTTATTGTTGAGCCCACTAGGGGATCAGCTGTGCTGGATTGGGTGTTGTGCAATGATCTGGAGGTGATAAGAGAGCTTAAGGTTAAGGAACCCTTAGGCGACAGTAATCACAATATGATTGAATTCACTTTGAAATTTGAGGAGAAATTTAATTCCAATGTGTTGGTATTTAGTGAAATAAAGAAAATTACAATGGCATGAGAGGGGAATTGCCAATGTTGACTAGAAAGGGACACTAGCAGGAAGGACAGCAGAGCAGCATTGGCTGGAGTTTCTGCAAAAAATGAGGGAAGTGCAAGACAGATATATTCCAAATAAGAAGAAATTTTGGAATGGAAGAAAGACACTACTGTGGCTGACAAGTGAAGTCAGAGCCAAAGTAAAAGCAAAAGAGAGGGCATACAAGGGAGCCAAAGCTAGTGGGAAGTTAAGGATTGAGATGCTTTTAAAACTTGCAGAAGGAAACTAAACAGGTCATTAGGAAGGAAAAGATGAATTATGAAAGGAAGCTGGCAATTAATGTCAAAGAAGACACTAAAAGCTTTTTGAAGTATATAATGGGTAAAAGAGTTGAAGGTAGATATAGCATCAATAAAAAATGGTTCTGGAAATATTGTAATGAGAGGTTCAGAGATGGCAGAGGAACTGAAAGTGTATTTTGCATCAGTCATCACATTGGAGACATCTGCAGTATACCGGATATTCAAGAGTGTCAGGGAAGTGAAGTATACGCAGTGAAAATTACCACTGAGAAGGTGCCCAGGAAGCTTATTGGTCTGAGGGTGGATAAATCTCCTGGACCTGATGGAATGCACCCTCGGGTTCTGAAGGAAGTAGCTGGAGAGATTGTAGAGGCATTAACAATGATCTTTCACGAGTCAATAGGTTCTGGCATTGTACCAGATGACTGGAAAATTGCAAATGTTACTCTGCTATTTAAGAAGGGTGAGGGGCAGCAGAAAGGAAATTATAGACCTGTTAGCCTGACATCAGTGATTGGGAAGTTGTTGGAATCAATTGTTAGGGATGAGATTATGCAGTACCTGGAGGCACATGACAAGGTAGGCCAAAGCCAACGCGGATTCATGAAAGGAAAATCCTGCCTGACTAACCTATTGCAATTTTTTGAGGAAATTACAAGCAGGGTAGACAAGGGAGATGCAGTGGATATGGTATACTTGGATTTTCAGAAAGCCTTTGACAATGTGCCGCACATGAGGCTGCTTAGCAAAATAAGAGCCCATGGAATTACAGAGAAGTTATCAGCATGGGTGGAGCACTGGCTGACCAGCACAAAACAAAGTGTGGGAATAATGGGATCAAATTCTGGCTGGCTGCCGGTTACCAGTGGAGTTCCACAGGGGTCGGTATTGGGACAGCTGCTTTTTATGATATACGTCAATGATTTGGACTATGGGATTAATGGATTTGTGGCTAAATTTGCAATATACAAGATAGGTGGAGGAGCGGGTTGTGTTGAGGAAACAAAGAGCCTACGGAGAGACTTAGATGTTTAGGGGAATGGGCAAAGAAGTGGCAAATTTTGGAAAGTGTATGGTCATGCACTTTGGTGGAAGAAATAAATGAGCAGACTATTATTTAGATGGGGAGAGAATTCAAAACGCAGAGATGCAAAGGGACTTGGGAGTCTTTGTGCAGGATACCCTAAAGGTTAACCTCTAGGGTGAGTCGGTGGTGAAAAAGGCGAATGCAATATTGGCATTCATTTCTAGAGGTATAAAATATAAGAACAGGGATGCCATGTTGAGACTCTATAAGGTGCTTGTGAGACCACACTTGAAGCATTGTGTGCAGTTTTGGGCTCCTTATTTTAGAAAGGATGTGTTGACATTGGGGAGGGTTCAGATAAGATTCATGAGAATGATTCCAGGAATGAAAGAGTTGCCATATGAGGAACTTCTGGCAGTTCTTGGGCTGTATTCCTTGGAGTCCATGAGAATGAGGGGGGATCTCATAGAAATAATCCGAATGTTAAAAGGCCTGAACAGATTAGATATGGCAAAGTTATTTCCCATGATAGGGAAGTCTAGGACGAGAGGGCATGACTTCAGGATTGAAGGATGTCCATTTAGAACAGAGATGCGTAGAAATTACTTTAGTCAGAGGGTGGTAAATCTGTGGAATTTGTTGCCATGAGCGACTGTGGAGGCCAGGACATTGGCTGTATTTAAGGTAAGATAGATAGGTTCTCGATTAGCCAAGGCATCAAAGGGTATGTGGAGAAGGCAGGGGAGTGGGAATGACTGGAAGACTTGGATTAGCCCATGATTGAATGGTGGAGCAGACTCGATGGGCCAAATGGCCTACTTCTGCTCCTATGTCTTATGGTCTCATGGTCTATGGTCTAAAGTTAAGCCTTTGCTCAATTGCTACTATTCACTTTGAAGTCCACCACAGGTCCAGCAGAAAACCTGTGATCCATAGAATAGAAGGTGAAAAGAAAGAGAGCAGAAGCTCAACAACTTATTCACCGCTTTGATGTACTTGTCTTCTCCAACATGTGTAAAAGTCTTCTACACCCACACACTCAAGTCTGACCATACTAATGGCCAAGAATGCACTGAAATCATCAGGAACCAAGAGGGAGTCATCATTCACTGCAAGATGCATCTGGAAGACTTCAACTGAGCCTTTGTTTTGATATGAGTGCCCTTAACTTTATTTCACACCTAACTACTGAGAACAGCCTTCCTACCACACCGAGTCATGAAGATTGCATTACAAACCAAGAAATAACAAAGCTTTAGGAGCAGATGGCAAACCGTGCTGAAATCCTAAAAATTGGCATTGAAAAGCTTCAGTCACAATTACACAACCTCATCACCCACATCTAAGATGGGGGCAATGTACCAGGAAATCTTAGGGATGCCATAATCATGACAATCAAGAAAGGAGATATCTAGCCATGTTAACACTTAAAGCATTTCCCTGCTCTCTGCTGTGGTTCTGGTTCAATCTTTAAAAAGACAGAAAATGTTGAGAGCATTCAGTGTCTCAGGCAGAAGGGTCTTCAAACTAAAACTCAGACCTTTTGTTCTACAGATGCTTTCTGATCTGCTGGGTTTGTCCAGCTTCTGTGTGGTTTTATTATATATATCTACAGTTTTGTTTTGATTTTCTGTCTTTCAATTGTTGGATTAAAGGTATTCTACACAACTTGGGGAAAGAAAACAGCCATACAACATGTGAGTAATTGATAATTTTAACCTTATGAGGGAGTATTAAAAGCAATTGTCTCCAAAAATAAAAACAATCTGGTAAATTATGTCACCAATTTACAGTAGAAATCATTGTAGTACACTGATGTTAGCGCAGCCTGGAAAGTGAAGTCATTTCAGGAGCTGTGTTGAATTTGATGGTGCAACCTGGGGATTAAATACGCTGGTAGAAGTGGGAAGGTGGAGGAGGATGACTGACAAAAAAAGACTGAAGAAAGTGCTGAACTTTTTTGACATTGATTGAAACTAATTAACAACACATAACTATCAGAACTTGCAGGCAATTTAAACTTGAGGGTTGTCCAGATAAAGTAATAACTATTAAAAATCACATTACAAGTTGTATCTAAACAATGTCATTTGTTCTTACTTCATTCAGGAGAAAAGTAGAAAAGTTTGGAGCTCATCAAGGCTTCTTTTTTATCTGCTTTTATGATTTTTTTTTCAAAATAAAATAATGAAGAAGTTAGATTGGGATTGATTGACTCAAAGCCTTAAAGTCCCCAGAAAAATAAAACAATGCCTAGAATCTATGTTGTTTATGGGTAAGCTTGGCACAAACCCCACTTCATAGCTATTCTATAATATCAGTGATCAATTCCATATCAATATATTGACCAAAGGGCACTCCTTAGGTGAGATTCACCTTTGCCTAAAGAAAATGCATTTATTGCTAAGCATGCATCTAATGATGTCATCCAGTGTACATGACCTATTTATATCCTATGCCATGCATTTACAACACACCAAAAAGCAAGTACTAAATTCCATTGTAGATTGGCAAGGAGACATGATCCAGGTTGAGCTTTCAGATTAGTGTATTGGATGGTATTTGATGGGATAGGGCAGAGGATGGGACAGTTGGTATACGAATAGACGCAGTGTGTAGTGAGACTATGAGGATGGATAGGCAGATGACAAGGCAAAATTGTAGTCAGCGGGATGAATAGAAGTATATCTTTAAACTAGATAGTAGGTTCCACAATTCAACAGCCTGGAAAAGTGAAGATAAAGTGAAAGGGTAGGAGCATACAGGAAAGGTTACAAAAGTCCACAGAATAAACAAAAAGGCAACAAGTTTAGAAAGGGAAAATAAATTAGCATCTGGTCATATAGAGTCAAAATTGAAAAAGGGTATTGAATACAACACAGAAGGTATTATATTTCAATGTACGTAGTGTATGGAATATACTTGTACAGCACAGTTAGAAATTGGCAGGTATAAATTTGTGGGCATCACTGAGTCATGGCTGGAAGGAAATCATCATTGGGAACTTAACATCCAAGGATACTTATTGTATCAAAAGGACAGGCAGGTAGGCAAAGGGAGTGGGGTGATTCTGTTGGTAAAAAATTAAATCAAATCCTTAGGATTAGAAGATGTAGAATCTTTGTGATTCATGTTAAGAAACTGCAAGGTAAAAATACCCTGAGTTATATACACACCTCTGACCAGTAGCTGATCTGTGGGGTACAAATCACAATGGGAGATAAAAAAGGCATAAAAGGGACAATGTTATGATAGTCAAGGGGATTCCAATATGCAGGAAGATTGAAAAAATCAGGTTGGTGCTGGATCCTGAGAGAAGGAATTTGTAGAATGTATATGAGATGGCTTTTTAGAGCAGCTTGTGGTTGAGCCAACTGGAGAAATCACAATTCTGAATTGGATGTCATGTAATGAACCGGATTTGATTAGGGAGTTGAAGGTAAAGGAACCCTTAGGAAGCAGTGATCATAATATGACTGTATTCACTCTACACTTTGAGAAAGAGAAGCTAAAATCAGATGTATCAGAATTACAGTGGTGTAAAAGGAACTATAGAGGTATAAGAGAGCAACTGGCCAAAATTGATTGGAAGGGGACACTAGCTGGGATGCTGGCAGAACAGCAATTGTTGGAGTTTCTGGGAACATTTACAAGGCATAGGATAGATTTATCCCAAAAAAGATGAAGTATTCTGAAAGGAGGATGAGGCAACCGAGGCTGGCAGGGGAAATCAAAGACAGCTTAAAAACAAATGAGTGGGCAAGATAATGGGAAGTTAGAGGACTGGGAATTTTTATAAAACAAAAGAAGGCACTAAAAATGTAACAAGGAGAGAAAAGATGAAGCATGAAGGTAAGCTAGCCAATACTATAAAAGAGGGTAGCAAAGGTTTATATATATATATATAGAGAGAGAGAGAGAGAGAGAGAGAGAGAGAGAGAGAGAGCACTAGATTGTCCAGGACTTTTGCACAAAACTGTATTTGTCAATGTGGAATGAAGAACAAGTCTGTAAATCTGGAGGGAGCAAAGGATGTTGGGAATGGTAAGGATAGAATGCAGGAAGGGTGAGTGTGGGACAGGTGCAGAGAAAGAGTGCCAGGGGTAGGCGATGCTATGTGCTGTCACACCTATTCTTGACACACTAGGCAAGGTCAACTGTTTCCAAACAATTGGTTTATTGATCATTACAGAATATCTCTCTGGTGCTTCTGTCTCTCTCCCTCTTCCTTCCCCCTTTCCACTTTCAGTCCACAATAAAGACCCAAATCAGAATCTGGTTTATCATCACTCATATATGTCATGATTTTTAGATTTTTTTTTGTAGCAGCAGTACAGTGAAATACATAAAATTACTCCAGTACTGTGTCAACGTCTCACACACCACAGCTCTCTATATGTGCCTATGACATTTGGACAGAACTGTATATAAAGAGTAAAGGAGAGGCGGGAGTGGATATTGGACTGCTGGAATATGACACTGGAGAGGTAGTAATGGTGGACATGAAATGACAGATGAATTCAAAATCTTAATGATTTTGACATCTTTCCATGCTTCACAATGATTTCTGCAGAGAGATATCATCACAAAGTGGGCAGGTTTTTGAACTGGAATCAGGGTGAAAAACACCCAATAATATTTTAATCATTTTTTTTACTTCTCTGTCTGTGGCTCTTTGCCAAACTTGCACCTGTGAAACACTTCACTTTCCATCTGGACAAATTGTAGCTGTCAGGATTTAATGGTGAATTCTCCTACTTCAGGCAGTTTGTTTTCTCTTTCTGTTTGTATCAGTACTGCCCATGTTTGCCTGCCAGCTCCTTCAACCCCTGTCTTCCACATTCATGTGCTAGTTTGCTGGGCATGTCTAGTAAACACTATAACATCACAGGGAATGCAGAGAAAGGAGTTTACCTGTCTCATACTAACCACATTACTTCATCCTATCAGAGAAATAGCCTTTGCTCCACCTGTTGCTCTCATCTTGCTGGACTAACTTGATTCTCTTTTTCTCAGTTCTTCTAAAGGGTGTCAGATCGCAAACATTGATTATTACTCTCTCCACAAACTGAGCCTGACCTTTTTTTAATCAGTGAGGATCACTATCAATAACCTCCCCCACAATGACAGTAAAACTAAAGAATGATTGTTGAGTTCAGAAGGAGAAAGAGTCGAACTTGTGCCAGTCTACACTAGTGGATCAACGGCTCTAAATTCTTGGGCATTCACATATTGGAGATCCGGCCCCATGGAACAAGAGACAGATGCAATCATAAGAAAGTTGAACCGGCATATTTTCCTTCTTAGAAGGTTAAGAATTTTCAACTTGTCACTGAACACAATATAACAAGAGATGCAGTGTTAGAAATATTCCGAGTGGTTGCATTATTGTCTGAGACAGCAACTTGAATGCACATGAATACAAGAAGCTGCAGAGAGTTATGGACTCAGCCCAATACAGCCTTCCCCACCATCAAAGGCACCTGCAAGAGGTTTTGCCTCAAAGAGGCAGCATCAATGATCCCCCTCCATCTGGGCCATGATACCTTCTTGCAGCTACCATCTCAAGGGTAAGAGAAGCATGGAGTCCTAGACCACCAGATACAAGAACAGCTACTACCCTTCAACCATTTGGTTCTTGAACCAATTGACAGAACCATAATCATTATAATATAATACAACTATGACCACTTTGTTCATCTTGAAACTAAAATGGATTTTGTTCTAACTGTTCTTTCCTTGAAAAAAGATTGTGTTTAATTTATGTTTAATTTCTTATTTTTTGTGAACACTGCTTATCTGATGCTATGAGCTTGTGATGTCGGTGCAAATAAGTTTTTTCACTGCCCTGGTGCATATATTGTATTCATGCATTTGACAATAAATTTGACTTTGACTTTTCTCTCAACCTTCTGCATATAGAAATATCCGATTCTCCTCAATCTCAAATAGCCAACTCTCTGATTTTCGAAATAAAGGAAATAACATCTTGGCATTTACTTTGTTAATCCTTCTTAGAGTCTTATGTGTCAATGAAACCACAATTAATGTTTCTAAATTCCAGTGGGTGGAAGTCAATCTTACTCTGATTCATTGGACAAAACTTCATCCTTGGAATCAATCTAGTGAATCTGCGCTGCACTGACTCCTCGATAAGAAAATCAAGAATCAAAGACCGTTACTTCACGCAATAATTTTACTATAGCCTCTGCATTTGCAGCAAGATAATCTTACTTTTGTAGTAAAATCCTTGTAATAAAATCTACATATCATTTGCCTTCTTAATTGCTATTCCTGCTGTTTATTCTATGTTTCAAGTACTAGCATATTCAAATCCTTCTCTACTCCAACATCAACTAATTTCTCAATTATATACATATTTTTCTATTCTTCTTAGCAATGTGCACAATCACACATTTGCCCACCATCCAGCATCTTGATTAAGGTGCTTAACCTGATTACAACCCTTTACAGATTGCATCTGCAGTTGTCAATATCGTTCACACCGTTTGCATGGAATGTTAACCATGATATGTGTATAAATCAGGAAATACTGCTGATAGTTTTGTTTAATGTATTTTATATCTTCCCTTGCACTTATCAGTTTCTTTATTCAGATTTTCTACATTAAACTCTTTCTTAAGGTGGAAAAGCAGTGGAGTATGATCAAAGCAGATGCTGAGATACTTAAGCTGAGACATTACCTCCTTGGTTCAGGATTTCTCAGCATGAAACAGCATCTACAGATGTAAAGAATAGCTATGTTATAATTCATTTCTTCTGAATAATGTCAGAAATGTGGATTACTGTTGCGGTTGAGCATGGAAAAGGCTGCAACCAATAACCAAATATTGTGCTCTAAAATGGAATACACCTGTACCGTGGATTAAGTGTGCGGCATTGTGGAAATTGATGCCTATTGCCCAATAATTGACTTGATTGGGTTAACGTAGGTAATCACATAATATCATAATTGGCTTGAATCCAGCCACCTTGTTTGGATTTATATCATGTTTATTGTTGTGTGTTTAATATTTAAGTGATATTTGAGTAATCTTGTATATATATATAATTTGATTAAGTGTTTATTTAAATAATTCATTATATGTATAAATATGTGAACTGCATACAACATCACATTCCCACATGCGATGTACATACCTCACTTAAAGTAAACTCAAAGTTAGATCCGCACTTCTGAACTCCTGTGTCCTTTGAATTAGTTTAATGTTCTGAAGTTTCAAAACATAACATTGGTGACAAAATAGTTTTAAAACAAACCCAAAACAGCTATCGACCTATTGAAGTGCAGCAAAACATTTGAAATAATAAAAAATGCACAAAGGAATGGCAAGTAAAATATGTAGCCCAGCACGTGCAGGCTATTGAGTTAAAAACAAAGGCAGAAACGGAAAAATTTGCAGGTTCATAAAAAGTGAGTACCAGGCGATAATAATCATAAGTAAAAAGAGCAGAAATTGCTAGCTGCAGCAGAAAGATTGACACATTTGATTACACAAAATATAACTGGAATATGTACAGTACACTGAGCTAATTCAACAATACTTTGAAGTAAATGAAATAGCCAATGAGAAACAATTTTGTTAAGTGAATTGGGTTTAAAGGCATACAGTTTGACTGCACCGACCAAACCAGCAGAAGTTAGCTTTGCTGTTATTGTCAAAGTAATATAGCACCATTTAGAACCAAAGCCATTGTTGATTGCAGCATATTATAGGTTTCATAAACACAATCAAAAGGAAGGAGAGGGCATTTCAGCATAAGTGGCTGAATTGAAGAGATTGCCTGAGCATTGTCAGTTCTGTAATAGGCTTAATGATGTATTGTGATATCATTTAATTTGTGAAAACTTACAAGAAAGCATTCAAAAATGGCTCCTAACTGAAGCACAACTCACTTTTAAAAGAACAGTTGAAATTGCTGTTTCAATGGAAACTGCAGACAGAGATGTAACTGAGTAGCAGTCAGGAATGAAAGTAAGGGTAAACAAAATAGCAATGTCTAAATAGAAACTGGCCTGGTTTAACTAATTATGTTGCTGTTGTGGCAGTAGTTCATATACACCAGACAAATGCACATTTAAATGCAAAACTTGGAGAATGCAACAAATTAGGATGCATAAAAAGAGTATGTCGGGCAGACAAAAATAAATGGACTGCACAGAGAAGAGAAAAAGATAAAAAGTCCAGTTGGAGTTTCAAAAAGAGCACAAATCTGCATGCTTTTGATGAAAAATCTGATAATAATGAGTGCCACAGGCAGGACTATGTAAACTTAAGATTTACAATGTGAAAGCTAGCAATAGACAGGCAATATGTCTTATACCAGAAGTGAAAGGTAAATTAATTAATATGGAATTAGACACTGGTTCAGCTGTTTCAGTCATGCTACAAAATGAGTTTGAGAGGTATTTCAAAGATACTGAGCTTCTGGTGGAAAGCGTATTGGAGCAAGGAGGGACTATGCTGCTCAGAGGAAATGTGAAAGTGACAAAAACACTGATCCAACTTCAACAGTTTTTGTCATAGTCATAGTCATACTTTATTGATCCCGAGGGATTGTAGGCAACATATCTGAGAAAGATTCTGATATGTTCATCAGGCAGTTACTTGCGAACTCTGACTTGGTTTTAAGCTGGAAGGGAGTTCAAGGAGCTTCAGGAAAGTTGCAAGGATTTGGCTTTTGTGAGTAGAAAGAACAAGAATCTACTCTGCGTGTGTTAAGGTTATTGCACAAACTTCAAGGGGGAGCCAAAGATGCGCTTGTAAAAGTAGATGCAAAGACCAAAGCCCAGCTGGATGAATGGAAGGCCAAAAAGAAAGGAGTCAATGGAGATACGAAAACAGAGGATTCATCAGATAATGTTGTGGATGAGGAAACAAAGAGGAAGGATCAGATTGTAAAGGGAGCAAAAGAAGATTTAATAAGAGTAAACTCCAATGAACTAGATGCATCTTCCCAAGATCAAGATGCACAATCGAGAAGAAGTAAAAGGAATCATAATAAGAATAAAGGTGCCCAGAGCTGCCAGATCCACTTCTGATAGTCTCTGAGTTAACTCCTACAACCACTATGGTGGAGGCTTCAGAGCCTGCGATTGTTGTCACAACAGTATCTCACTGGAGAAGCAGAGTGATTCCCCTTATCAGGAAAGACATTATCTCACAAGAGAAAGAAATCCTCCACAGTGATAAAATTTTTCAGGCTGAATGGAACTATATAAAATTTATTATGCTATGGTAATTGGATGTCTATATATAGTAGTTGTATTATATAATCTACTGTGTATATAGCTGAGATACATTCTGCATTGTGCTATAGTTTATAGCTATGCAGGGAGGAGAGTTGTGTATTTCACATTTAAGTAATATTTGAATAATTTTGTATATATGCATGTTGATTAAGCATTCTAGTTGATTGAAATAATTCATTACTGGTTATATGTATAATTATGCTACCATGTGATACATGTACACCTCACTTAAAGTTAGACCTATATTCCTGGATTCCTTTCTCTTCCTTTGAATTAGTTTAATGTTTTGAAGTTAAAAAACATAACAATTATGTCATGATTAATCTATATGTAAATGTATGAAGAAATACAATTTCAATTGTTCATGGAAGAAGTTGCCTGAGATGGCCAGCTTGCCATTAATGTAGAAAAATAAACCTTTGATGATTGCAATGGATCTGTGTGTTGAGTGATGCTTTGATCTTCAATTCCCTCAACACTACTTTCAGTGAAATCTCAAGGTTTGTCTCCTGTTTCTGCAGTCAGATGCCATCTAACCAATAATGCAATCTATTGCTGATTGCATGACCAAAACAATGAATAAACCATGAATCTGAGGGGCTGAAACAAATTACTGAAGATTCATAACTTTGACTACACACTCAGTGGCTACTTTATTAGGTGTGCCTGTTTACCTGCTTATTAATGTAAATATCAAATCAAACAATTATGTGACAGCAACTCAGTGCATAAAAGCACACAGACAATGTCAAAAGATATAGCTACTATTCAGACCAGACATCAGAATGGGGAAGCCATGTGATCAAAGTGACTTTGACTGTGAAGTGATTGCTAGTGCCACATGGAGTGATTTGAGTATCTCGGAAACTTTTGATCTTATGGGATTTTCGTGCACAAGAGCCTCAAGAGTTGACAGGGATGGTGTGAGAAACTCAGAAACGCTTCCAGTGAGCAGCACTCTGGTGGGGCCAAAATGCATTGTTGATGAAAGAGGTCAGAGGAGAATGGCCAGGATGATTCAAATTGATGGGAAGGTGACAATAACTCAAATAACCATTCATTGTGTGCAGGAGACTGTTTCTGAATTTTCAACTAGCAGACTGAACGGCTCTAATCTGTTGATCAAATTTACAGATGACACCACGTTATTTCTAGCAGTGATGAAACATCCTACAGAGGAGAGGTTGACACCCTTACACAGTGGTGCCAAGATAACAATCTCTCCCTTGATGTCCAAAAAATAAAAGCTGATTGTGGATTACAGGAGGAACGGGGACAGGCTCACTCTGATCAACATCAATGGGACTGCAGTTGAGAGGGTGAGTAGTTTCAAGTTCCTTGGTATGCACATCACTGAAGATCTCACCTGGACTATACACACCGGGTGCATGGCAAAAAAAGCACAACAGCTTCTTTTCCACCTCAAGCAATTGAAGAAGTTCAGCATGAGCCCCAAATCCTCAAGGCCTTCTACAGGGGCACCACTGCGACCATCCTGACTGGCTGTATCACTGGCTGGTATGGGAACTGCACCAGCCTTGATCGTTGGGCACTGAGAAGAATGATACAGACAGCCCAGCACATCTGTGGATGTGAACATCCCTCCATTGAGGACATTTACAGCAGCAGGTGCATAAAGAAGGCCTGGAAGATCATCGACGACACCATTCACCCCAACCATAAACTGTTTCAGCTGTTTCTGTCTGGCAAACAGAACCACAGCCTTAAAGCCAAGACTACGGGACAGCTTCTTTCTACGAGCAATTAGACTTATAAATCCACGCCTGTACATTGTGATGGAGTCATAAGGCAAAGATTTTAACTCCCTCATGTTTAGATTTAAATAAACTCAATCTAATTCAATCTAAATACATTGAACCTTGAAGTGGATGGGCTACAGCAGCAGAAGACCACAAACGTACACTCAATGACCACTTAATTTGGTACAAGATGTACCTTATAAACTGGCCACTGAGTGTAAGTGTTTTTTTTAAAGAAAGTGATAAAATGCATGAAATGGGCAATGGTTTATACAGCAAGGTTTTGTGATATTTCCATTGTAAATATATATCCTTTGACTATGCCAGATTAACATCATAATCTGGGAGATCTGAAGAAGAATATTCTCCAAGGTAACTTCTCCAATGAACAAATCCATCCTCGCTGGACATGGTCCTACAATAGATTAGATTAGATTAAGTTCAACTTTATTGTCATTGTGCCGAGTACAGATACAAAGCCAAGGAAATGCATTTATCATCTGACCAGAAATGCAAAGAATAGTGTTATTTACAAAATAACTGTGAATAAAAAAAGTGCTACAGCACACAGATATAAAAGTGCTGAGACAGTATAATACGGATGCAATACTGTTTAGCGCTGTGATGAGAGGTTTAGCAGCATTACCAAACACCCTTGGATCGGTACAAAGAAACCTTTATTCACTTACAAAGTTCACAATTCCTTTGGGGTGATAAAAGGAGCCCTGTCTATCAGAATGCATCAGCGAGTAACTACTGCAATGTGGTCAAGCCCCACAATACCTTACACGCAGTCCACAGTTCTCCGTTTTGCAACAGAACATGTGACAATTCTCCATTTTATAACATAATATATGATTATTATACTGATGTGACTATGTGAAGCTGCCTTGCTTTACTCCAATTGACTAAACATTTATTCAAATAATCACCCCTGCAAGCTTGGCAAAAGCAATAAGATGTAAGCAGTCCTGTCCTTCCTATGCGGATGATGCTGAAATGCAGTTAACGTGAGGTTCACTGGTTCTGGGATAATAAATCTGATTAAGCATGCTTTGCAGTATCACTAGAGTTCATTTCGAGATTCCATGTATGTCAGTGAAATATGTTATATCTTGTATTGCAAGATGAATATACCTAATGTGCTTAACAATCAATCAGATACAGCCTAAGTAGTAACATATTCCACATCACTCAGTAGTATTAATGTTGGAAATAAAATCGCTGCTGATAACTATGTTTTACTGAAAGCATGACATTAAACTGTACTTTTTCTTTTTTTTTTGTTTGTTGCTCAGGATGTTAACATTATTTGAATTCAGCTGATGAAAGCCAAAATGCTATTTGGAAATCCAGTGATATGACATTTCAAAATTGCAATATACGGTTTTAATATTAGAAAACATTAGTTGCCCAATTTATCATTTCTAAAATGATGCTGTAATTTATAAACCAGAACCTCCTCACTTATACAAAGTGCTGTTGCCGGACACAATCAACTGAACAAAATAAAATTGTATCAAAACTGAAAAGAATGAAAAAGCAAGGGACCTATACAAGATGGAAGCAGTCTGGTAGTCTGACATGATTTCAAATTGGAAACAACAAAGGAAATGGAAAATAGGAAATTCAGGGCCTTCTTTTCCGTATAAATTTGGTAAAATACGTGGAACAGCCAAAGGCAGGATTGCAAGTGGCTGCATTTTTTTATTTATTTTTGAGCCCCCAGGGCATTGCCATCTTTCTGAAATATCATTTCCTCACTGTTTGTTTTTAACTCTTTTTTTAAATCCTTAAATTTATTTTACTACTTTTTTTTTGCTGCTAGCAGCTGCAAACAAAACTCTTCAGTCATTCATCTATTTTCTGTTTGCCTTCAGTGGAACTCACAGGTTGTCAGTGGAACTCCTCTCTTCCCTGTGCCTCAGTGTTGTTTTACACTAAAAATCCAAATTGGTTCAATTCTCATACAAAGTTTCACCAGAAATCTCAGACCCCAATTTATTCCAAGTTAAGAGTATTCTTTTTAAATTAATTTCAGAAGTGCATACTGTTGAATGTTGAATGGAGAGATGACTTCCGGTAGAGATTGTCACTTTATTCTAACTACATTCTGAAGTTGAAGTCTGAAAAAAAACATTTGCAAGATGTAAGAAGTTCCATAAAATTGAGAGCCATTGAGGTCCAGCAAGTTACTGCAGTGTACTTTGATGTCAAAGTGCTGAAATTACCATCAGAATTTAAAGACTAGTAGGAGAAAGGTTCAAAGGATCAAAGATAATAGTGATATCAATAGAATAAAGAAATATAAGCAGTGCAAGGAATTGAGAAGTTTAGAGGTCAGAAAGGGATTATGTTATAGTTTTTTTTTTGTTTGTGACTTGTCCGAGAGCAGAGACCTTTTCCACTTAGCAAGAAAATGGAAAAACAAACATAATTATATTTACATACTCTTTATACTACAACTGGAGGATTCTCGTTAAGCAATTTTGATTCTTATGGCTAAATTCAGAGTTGAGAGCTAATATGTTCTCCTTGACAAGATACAAAACTATAAAGCAACAATGTCACCATTGATATGTTAGTTTTTCTTTTAAATAGTACAGCCGAGTATTTTATGTCCATATTATAATTCCCTTTCCAAAAATTTAAAAGAGTATTTTCATGTTGTTCAATAAATATTTATGAGAGTGAAAAGAACAGAAAATTATGAGATCAGGATGAGTAGAGATAGTTCTCCAGGAAGAAGTGTGTATTGAGTATAAAGAGTAACTTGAATCAGTGAGGCAGAACGGCCTAGAGCCCTGCTGTGGTTTGTATGAGTGAATCATTTTCAAGTTCAGTGTGAAAAGAAAGAATAATTCAATGGATTACTACAATGAACCACTTAAAACAATAGCATGTGACCATCTATTGCTCATTTAATTCACAGCAGATTTAGGAGCCTATATCACATTATTGCATAATGTTCAAATTTTTTAAATCTATGCATGATCAACATCAACATTGCCCAATAAATATCGCCAAGCTATGCCACATGTTTGTAATAAATCAGTAAATGGGTTTTTGTACGTTGTTGGTACAGCTTCACTGTGTAGAAGAATTACAATGCCAGAGAATGCACCAGTGGGGAGTAAGTACAGGCCAGTTCAGGTGAGGACAGAAAATATAACGTGCCTTGTTGGGATACATTTTCTGAAAAATATATGTGCCCTTGCAATATGTTTATTGCATTTCCTCTCTTTATTAGTGAACTCAGAGGTGACACTCTTCTAAAATAATTTCACTCACAATAATCAAAGTATTGCCTTTAAGTGCGCACTGTAAAAATTTGTGAATCTAAAACAATATACTTGACTTTCCCATGATCTGAAACATTGAGTGCTTTGTTAATATTTCACCGATAATGAACAGAAAATGTACAGGAAGAAAGTTTTTAAAAAAGGGACTTCTTAAAATATAACTTCCAGAGGTTTTTCTTGGGCAGTAAACAGACTCAACAATATATTTTAACTGTTGTCTCACCACAATACTGACTAATAAAATTTTGCCCCCTTGTTTGATGTTGTCATGGTAATGAGTATTATCAGGCATGTCATGCACACAGATCAGGAGCAGCAGTGCTGCAGCAGACATACAACAACCACAAATGGAACTGTGCTCTGTCAAAAAGGAAGTTGATTTGTATATAGAAGTGCTGGCACCCATAGAGCAAGCCATTTTGTGTCAGTCCCCCCCCACCTCCTCCCACCGCCTCCCAACAACCTTACCCACCATCCCCCTTCCATTCATTGTCATCTGTACGGTTCTATTAACATAATAATATACCAGGATGATCATGGGGTCTTTCATTGCTAGTCAAACAAAAAAAAATTGTCAATGAAGCTCTAAAAGCTTTGACAGAAACTAAAGGGTGAAACGTTAAAGAGCTCTGCCCAAGTTTAAATCCGTGACTGTTCAACCTGAAAGTGATACCTAGTTCACCAGATAAAATCTCATTCTTCCTGCCAATAAATCTGACTGTGTTGAATGACACCAAAGTCAATTCAGAGTTCTAAAAGGTGTTGGTGCATGTAGAGGTTGTGCCCTTTGTGACACCACTTCCGAAAATAATTTAAAACAATGACACAAAAGGAGTACATACACACCAGAAATAGTGCTCCTTTGACAATGCTGTGTACCGAGGTCTGATAACTGTGGGAATTTCAGCCAAGACAATTGAATATGGCCTGAAGTTAGTAATAGCACTGAGGTATAGTTCCTGATGAAGAACATTATCAAGCATGATATCTCATGACATGAATGACATCACATCCGTGTCTGAATTTAACAGTTGGCGTAACGCTTGATTGATACTGGGGGTGGATGCTATCTACTACCTCTCAAAGTAGATCTATATTCCTAAAATATTGCCTTTTACCTAATGGAATATTATCACAGAGAAAATAATTACCATCTTAATTTTAAATGTAATTTATTTGACTCAGGTTCACAAGTAGGATTGAAATGCCAAAATACTGTTCAGAAACACAGAACTGAATTTGGTTCATCTTGTGGATATGCTCAGGAATTAAACACAAATGAATATTTAAACAAAAACAAATGGAATTACGTAAAATCATTTCACCATGTGCAACAGTCTTAATAGAATCCAAGTAACCTTGTTATGACCTTTAATTTGCAGGAAAGGCTTGATAATGCAAGCAATTAGGCTTAGTCATCACACCTTGTCCACGGCTATGACCTTCTTCTGATTGTAGCTCTGTCTTTTTACTGATAAAATGTGGACCATTTTGCTGTCAGTATTTTAAATATCAATGGTATGTCTTTTCTGTCGTGCAGAAGTGATATCACATTTACAGTAAGCAAAGTCAAGTATTGTGTGGTCAGATTTAACTTGACTCAGAACCATTCAATAACTGGTCAGTGGGAAGGAGTTGAATTTTGGACAGCTATATGATGATTGCACATTACCAATGGTGCAAGGTAAGTAAACAGAATGTGGTCAAATCCTAATGCAACCAAATACATTTTGTGTAGGGAAAAGCTGACAGTTTTCTAGGCTCTCAATCCTGAAACACTTCTGGTTTCCTCAACTGAAGGAAACTTATAAAGTGAAAATAATCCAATCACAAACAAGAGAAAGTCTGCAGATGCTGGAAATCCAAGCAACACACACAAAATGCTGGAGGAACTCAGCAGGCCAGGTACCATCTGTGGAAAAGAATTCAATCAACGTTTTGGGCCGACACCCTTCAGCAGGACAGGTCTCACCCCGAAAGTCAACTGTTCTCTTTTCCATAGATGCTGCCTGGCCTGTTGAGTTCTTCCTGCATTGTGTGTGTGTTGCTTGAAAGTGAAAATAATTATATTTTTGCCCTCATCCCACTCTTGCGTTTGCAAACTATTATTATACCAGGTCCTATATCTACCCCCTTGGTTGGTTCTGAGCTTGCTGTGAATCTGCAGGTTAAAATGATGCAGGGCACAGCAGTGCTGTGACAGAGAAGGGAGTGCCTATCTATCATTTTAAACTACTGTCCAACCCATTTCTACAATTAATCAGGTTTGACACCAACCACCTAGCCTTTCCAATCTTCTACTTATATTTTCTTTCTGAATTTATGAATGATAATGCATACTTTGGGGCTGATACCTTTACATTTTACTTAAGAATTTAAAAACACAAAAACAAGATTATATAATTAAAGGAATATTGTCTATATTTCTCAAAGTATAATAAATCCTTTTGATTTTCTGCTGCATGATAATAGCAAAGAGTGCTGGTAAACTATGAAACTCAAGGAATGACGTGGAATGGTTTGCATTTTAATTGTGAACTAAACAGGAAACAATCTACAGAAGCAATTAATTGACATTTAAGATGTTGTTTGTTATCTGGATCTGACTATATCACAACCAATTGCCTAACTATCATATTTACATGACAAAACTTTAGCTCAATAAAATAATGAAGCATTATATTCCTTTATATAGAAAAGTCAATATTGTTCCCAATTTTTCAAAACTCGTTAGATTCTGGACTAGTTCCTGAGGATTGGAGGGTGGCTAATGTAACCCCACTTTTTAAAAAAAGGAGGAAGAGAGAAACCGGGGAATTATAGACTGGTTACCCTAACGTCGGTGGTGGGGAAACTGCTGGAGTCAGTTATCAAACTCGTTGGAATTTAGAAGATTGAGGGGGGATCTGATTGAAACGTATAAAATCCTAAAGGGATTGGACAGGCTAGATGCAGGAAGATTGTTCCCAATCTTGGGGAAGTCCAGAACAAGGGGTCAAAGTTTGAGGATAAAGGGGAAGCCTTTTAGGACCGAGATTAGGAAAAACTTCTTCACACAGAGAGTGGTGAATCTGTGGAATTCTCTGCCACAGGAAACAGTTGAGGCCAGTTCATTGGCTATATTTAAGAGGGAGTTAGATATGGCGCTTGTGGCTACGGGGATCAGGGGGTATGGAGGGAAGGCTGGGGCGGGGTTCTGAGTTGGGTGATCAGCCATGATCATAATAAATGGCGGTGCAGGCTCGAAGGGCCAAATGGCCTACTCCTGCACCTATTTTCTATGTTTCTATGTTTCTATGTTTCCCTGTTTTCTTGTCACTATATTAATTTATTGCCACAAACTCTATTAACAGATTGAGTGGGAAACCAGGATCATTCATAGTTATCATTATTTATTCTCTCCAGCAACACACAAAATGCTGGAGGAACTCAGCAGGTCAGGCAGCTTCTGGGGAAATGAATAAACAGTCAATGTTTCATGCTAAGACCCTTTATCAGGACTTGAAAGGAAGGAATATGATACCAGAATAAAAACATAGAGAGAAGGGAGGGAGGACAAGCTAGAAGATTATAGGTGAAGCCAGGTGGGTGGGGAAGGGGGAGTAAAGGAAGAGGCTAGGGGGTGGTAGGTGGAAAAGGCAAAAGGCTGAAGAAGAAGGAATCTGATAGGAGAGAAGCGTGGATCATGGCAGGAAGGGGAAGAATTAGGGGCACCACGGGAAGTGATAAGCAGGGGAGGAGAAGGGGTAAGAGTCCGGAAGGCAGAATAGAAGAAAAGGGAAGGGGGAGGGAAAAAATAAATTTATCGGAAGGAGAAATCAGTATTCACGCCAACAAGTTGGAGGCGATCTAGATGGAATATGAGGTGCTGCTCCTCCACTCTGAAAGTGACCTCATAGTGGCAGAAGAGGAGAGCATGGACTGACTTATCAGATTGGGAATGGGGATAAGAATTAAAATAGCTGACCACTGGGATATTCCCATTATTGCGGATGGAGCAGAAGTGCTCAACGAAGTGGTTTTGCAGTTTATGTTGGGTATCAACTATGTAGAGGAGGGAGCATCAGATACCAGTAGATGACCACAGCAGAAACACAGGTGAAATTTTGCCTCATCTGGAAAGACTGTTTGGGGTCCTAAATGGAGGTGAATGGGCGGGTGTGGCATTTCTGTCGCTTGCGGGATACGTGCGAGGAGAGAGATTAGAGGGGATGGATGAATAGACAAGGGAATCATGAAGGGAGCAATCCTTGAAGGAAGTGGAGAGTGGGGGTAAGGTAAAGATGTGTTTGGTGGTAGGATCTCGTTGAAGATGGCGGAAGTCGTGGTGAATGATGTGTTGGGTGTGGAGGCTTATATATTGGATGTGATGGTAGGTGAGGTGTAGAGGACCTCAGAATCAGAATCAGGTTTATTATCACTGGCATATGTCATGTTAACTTAGCAGCAACAGTTCAATGTGATACATAATATAGAAGAAGAAAAGTAAAAAAAGTAAGTGGATCTCTAATAAATAAGACCTCTCTGTTTTTCTCTCTGTGCTTTTCTCTCTATTCTTTTTTTAAACAAAAAATGAATACCACAAATTTCTAACTGAGGGAAAGATGGTTTTATTTTGGAATTTTTTTGGTCATTTGGGTCTTAAGATTAAGTCAATAGCTGAAATCTACAGTGCGTCAGATAAAACATGATCTAAGAGGCAGATGTTAGAAAATCATACAGCACAGCAAGACACCTTTCAGCCCATTGTGGTTGCTGCATCTTAACTACTGTCCCATATTCTAGCTCTTACACCAGAAATCTTGTTCTTCAGTGGGTCATAGTGCAATTTATATCTTGAAGGCCAAAATGAGCCTGCTTTTAACATTCCTACAATCAGTGTATTCCAGATCCCAGTCACACACTATGCAAAAGGTTTTTCTCACACCACTCCAAAATTCTTTCCTTTACATTTTTACACTTGTTCTCTCCAGCCCTTGAACCTCCAACTGAAGGGAACAAATTGCACTGTGCATCCTTTCAAAATAATTCATCAGTTTATATAATTCTATCAAATTTCTCCTCAATAATGTAGAGAACAGAATGGAATACAATCTTTCATTTAAAGGTGTATCAATGTTTTCTAAAGACTTAACTTGAGTTCCATACATTTGTACTCTATACTTTAATTAATAAAGCTAAATTTGTTTTCCTTATTAACCGCTTTCCTAACTTGTCCAGCTAAATTGAATGTTGTGCACACACTTATCCCCACATCCCTCTGCACATGGACCACTCTTAGAAGAGTATTCTTTATTCTACTCTACCCTTCTTCATCTTTCTACCAACGCACATCACCCCACATTTCCCTGCATTAAACTTCATCTGTCATGTGTCTGCCTATTCAGACTTTATTTCTTGCAGAGGTCAAACTACTACCAGCTTGCTCTCCCATGTCTAGCTCAGTTTTAAAGATGGCTGTAATACTGACCTTGAGAGGATGGTATTTATTACTTTATTCCTGCATGAAATGTGACCATCCTATATAACCTCCTATTTGTTCTATATTGCCTTTCCCCACTTTTTCACTAATTATAGCATATAGAATATTCAGATTCCCATTTATGCTGGAAACTAAATCTTTCACAAATGCTCTCTTTATCTCTTTTATTTTGGTTTCTACTCCCGCTTTTAGTCTGCTAATTGTCCTGATTCTTGTTTCTATTTATAACCCCATTGTTATTATAAACAGTCTCATCTTCTTCTGAAAGTCCATTGACATCCAGAGAGCTCCAGAATTGTTTATACTTTCTTTACCCTACATGGGAATAGGTCTTGTCCATACTTGACCGTATTTTGCTTGAAGTCTGTCCATTGTACTTTTACAGATATGTCTATCAGCTTTTGATTCTAATTTGCCTGGGCCAGATCCACTGTCATCATATTATAAATGGCCATACACCTATTAATTATTTTTTACTTTAAATTGCTCCTTCATCCTTTCTATAGATAACCTAAACCTCTGATAATATGGAATCGTAGAGTTGTACAGCACAGGAAAGAGCCTGGAGCCCATCACATCCAAGCTGATCTTTTTGCCTGTCTATTCTAATCCCATCTCTCAACATTAGGAAAGTATCATCCTCTGCCTTTCCTGTTTATTCATCTTTCTAAATATCTCATACAGTATGGAGTAATTATATATGATTCTGTCACTTCCTCTGCCAGTGTTCTGTATGTTAAAAAATGCCCCTCAGATCTCTCTTAAAAGCTCCCATCTCTCACCTTAAAATTATGCCTCCCTTGTGTTTTGTTACTCCAATCAATGGAAAAGGATTTTTATTACTATATCTTTCCCTCATAATCTTAAATATCGCTATCAAATCACTCTTCAGACTACTTTCCTCCAAGGAAAACAAGCTAGCCTATCTAATTGCTCCATATAATTAAATCCTTCCAATCCTGGCAATATGCTCTCCAATGCACTCATTATAACCTACACCATTTCCCAGTGAAATATAATGCCCTTCCTTACTCCATTGCCTTGGAAGATTACCAAAAGCTTGATCAGACTGGTGGATCTTAAGCAAAATCTGAAAAGGGTTGGGCTCTGGAGAGGTGAATTGTTTGAACAGAGAACTCCAGAAGGTGTGATTATTAGAGTTAAAGGGACCTGGATAGGGATAGGATTTGGGAGGTGAGAGAAAGGTGGGTGAGTCACATAACCGAAACAGGGTAGGAGCACAGAATGGAAGGAAGCATGAGTTAGTGATGCTCCAGTGTAGAAAAGCAGAAACAATAGAAAGAAGATAGGAAAACAAAATGACAGGCCACCAAAAGTGACTGACCCTAACTCCCCACCCACACCTACATTTTTCGGAATGAATATATATATGCACACAAGTATAATTAAACAGCAGGGGGAGCTTTAACTGTAAATTTGCAATTTAGACTGCTATACTGTAATATCAGTGTTCTTATTTTCCATTTCTGTTCGCATTGCTATGTTTGTGGGAGTTTCTATTTTGCTGATGGTTATGTGTGTGAACTGGCTGCTGTTGCAGGACTTCAGAGCTCTCTGTCTGATATTGTAGGGACCAGCAGAAATCCTCATCCCAATTTTAAAAGTGTCTGAAAGAACAAATAATATGCTCTAACCGAGAAGATGGCAGCCTGAGAGGTAAAAAGTGGATTGGGTAACCTTGGACTCAGTGGGCAGAATGTCCTCCCTTGTGCTGTTATCTATGATTGGAATAAATTATTCTGGTTATTAAGTTCTTTTACCTGCACAATGATCCATTTGCAAAGAATAAATGATCCAAAAAAATACTACAGGTAGACTGCATGAATCAGTCAGTGTTGAAGCTCTTCTGAGAGAGATGATAATTGGTTTTATATATAGGCAATTTGACATTGAGAGTTTATGGTTCCAAATTAAACTGCTGAGGAAGCTCAATATGTAGTTTGTTTATCTTAAGAATCATTATTGTCCAATATATAATAGTTCTAATTCCAAACCATTACTGTTTTGCATAACAGTTAAGCTGTATATTGCAGTGACAACCTGGCACTACTCAGGACGTCACACCATAGCAATGAGCCAGCATTTTATAGTCGCTGAATCCTCAGTATACAAATGTGAATCATCACAGCAACCTGGGATATATTGATTGTGTTCTATTAGTTTTACTTTAAATAGCAAATTCTGATTTTGTTCTACATTTATGACACCATTAGTTATCAAAATGGAGAGTCTTTATCCTTTGTGTCCTCACTGTACTAAATGCAGAAATACACACTTGAGAGATTCAGGATTAAAATGATTACTGTGAAATTATATCAAAATAATACAGAATTCACTTCTGGAAAATTCCACTGTTATTTGTGCATCCTAAATGAGAAATAGTCAAAGAATGTATTAGGCTTTTCTTTTATCTTCAAAATCCTGTGACTGTCATATAAAATACAATTCCGTTGTAATTTCTCAGCAATCAGCTGCATATTGTGTCTAATAAACTTCCTGTGACTATGCCCCCATTACTAATCCTTTAATATGATTGTCATCATACTTCAGTAACAGGTGAGCACAACTAGTCACTGACAACCAATAGGTGGTGCTGCAAACTATGCAATTAAATTTTTATTAAAAATGTAAATGAACACACAGTATATGATTCTTGTAACAACTATCCACATTTTAAGTGACAATCAAATGCTTGGTTCCAAATCATCATGGGAGTTTACAAAGCAAAAGTTCAGCCGTTATGTTTATCCAACTCACTCTGAAGACATTTGACTGAATTCCTTCTTCCTCTGACAATCTGATTTATGGGAGCCACCTGGTTTTCACCTCATCATCACTGTCTTAGAATTGTAGAAAGTTCTGGAATGGACAGTGAATTGGCTCTGACAGATTATTACCCAGCTGTGAAGGCAAAACTATTTCACTTTTTTTTTGAAATCTCCTCTCACGCTGGGCAGATTTCTTGTTACTTTGCAAATTATAGTGCTTCCTTCACTTTTTAAAATCCTATATGTTTTAAAGTATAATCCAGAAATTTACAAACAAATGGGTTTGAGGATCAAATACATTATTCATACCATTTTTCTTTATATATTAATAAGGATTCAGACATTTTTTCATTTATGTTTTGAAGTGCTTCTGTCTTAAATTTTATTCAGGACATTACAATTTTTTCATGAAATAATGTCTTCAGTTCATGAACTTGGAAATTTCAGATCACACATTCTGGTCACTTGGGAAGCAAATGGTAAATAATCTGTTCAAAGTGACTGAAGCACCTCAAATATTGCCATTGTTGGTAGACTGTGTTAGAGTGTTCAGGCTTTGGCTCAACAGGCTTGGCCATGAAGAGGAGGCGCTAAGAAGTTTCTAGTAAGTTTTATTTTCTTTTTCTAATTAGTACATAGCTAGTGTGGTGAGAATAGATACAGGACTAGAGGTATGTTCTTCATGTCAGATATGGGAACTCTGGGAGACGTCCAGTCCCCGTGATGACCACAACTGCATAAAGTGAATCAACTGCAGCTCTTTAGAAACCATATTGTGGAAATGGAACAGCAGCTGAATGTCCTCCAGCTCAATATGGGAGAATGAGGAGGTGATCGATGGGAGCTCCAGGGAGGTAGTCACCCCTAAGTTGAAGGAGGTAGGTACTGTATCTGGGTGACTGTCAGGAGAGGGAAATGGGATAGGCAGCCAGTGCAGAGTACCCTTGTGGCCATTCCCCTCAATAATAAGAATATAGGTTTGAATAATGTTGGGAAATGACCTACTGGAAAAATCCACAGCGATTGGGTTTCTGGCACTGAGTTTGGCTCTGAATCTCAGAAGGGAAGGGGAAAGAAAAGCAATGCAGTAATGAAAGGGGATTCTCTAATTAAAGGGACAGGCAGAAGATTCTTCAGATGTGAAAGGACACCCGGATGTTATGTTGCCTCATGGATGCCCGGGTCAGGAATGACTCAGATCAGGTCCACAGCATCCTAAAAAAGGGAAAGTGATCAGACAGAAGTTGTAATACATACTGGTACAAACAAACAACATAGGTAGGAAAAGGGAGGAGGTCCTGACGTGAGAATATAGGGAGGTAGAAAGCTGAAAAACAAGACCTCCAGGATAGTAATTTCTGGATTACTGCCTGTGCAAAGCACCAGTAAGAATAGGATAATTTGGCCAATGAACATGTGGCTTTGTCGAGGGTAAGGTTTCATATTTCTGGATCATTGGGATCTCTTTTGGAGAAGTTATGACCTGTACAAAAAGGATAGGTTACACCTGAACCGGAGGGGGACCAATATCGTTGCAGGCAGGTTATTGGGAAAGTTTAAACTAATGTGTCAGGGTGATAGGAACGGGAGTGATAGGACTGAGGATGGTGCAGTTGCCATACAAGTAGATGCAGTGTGTAGTGAGATTGTGAGGAAGGACAGACAAATGATAGGATAAAACTGCAGTCAGTGGGATGAGTTGAATAATATGGGGGCAAAGTTGAAAAGGATGTTGAATACTGGAGTGAAGGTTTTATGTTTGAATGCACACAGTATACAGAATAAACATTGAGATCTTGTCGCCCAGTTAGAGATTAGCAGGTATGATGTTGTGGGCATCACTGTGTCATGGCTGAAAAAAGATCATAGCTGGGAGTTTAACATCCAAGGATACACATGGTATCAAAAGGATAGGCAGATAGGCAGAGGAGGTGGGATGGCTCTTTAGGCAAAAATAAAATCAAATCCTTCTTAAGAGGTGATATGGGATCAGAAGATGTAGAATCCTTGTAGGTAGAATTAAGAAACTGCAAGTATTTAAAAGACGCTGATGGGAGTCATATACAGGACTGCCAACAGTAGCCAGGATGTGGCTATAAATTACAACGGGAGATAGAAAAGGCATAAAAGGGGCAATGTTATGCAGGCAAGAGGGATTTCAAAATGTAGGTAGATTGGAAAAATCAAGTTGGCGCTAGATTCCAAGAGAGGGAATTTGTAGAATATCTACTGGATGGCTTTCAGAGTAGTTTGTTATTGAGCCTATTAGGGGAAAGACGATTCTGGATTGATTGTTGCACAGTGAACCAGATTTGATTAGGGAGCTTAAAGTAAAGGAACCCTTAGGAGGCAGTGATCATAATATGATAGAATTCATTCCGCAGTCTGAGAGGGAAAAGCTAAAATCAGGTGTATCAGTATCACAGTGGAGTAAAGGGAATAACAGAGGAATGAGTGAGGAGATGGCCAATTTGATTGGAAGAGGACTTAGCAGGGATATTAGGTTAGCAATGGCCGGAGTTTCTGGGAACAATTCGGATGGTGCAGTATAGATTTGTCTTAAAGAATCACACTGTGGTGATAGGGGATTCTTTAGGAGAACGGAAAGGAGCTTCTGTGGACAAGAATGAAATTCCTGGATGGTATGTTGCTTCCCAGGTGTCAAGGTCCAGTATAACTTGGATTGAGCCCTCAGCATTCTTAAATGGGAGGGAGAAGAGCCAGAAGTCATGGTCCATGTAGGTACCAATGACATGGATAGAACAAGTGATGAGGTCTTGTATAGGAAGTTCAGGGAGTTAGGCATTAAGTTAAAGGGCAGAACCTCCAGGTTGTGATCTCAGGATTTCTACCCATGCCACATGCTAATGAGGCTAGGAGAAAGAAGATTATACAGTTCAATAAGTGACTAAGGAATTGATGTAGGAGAGAAGAGCATAAGATTTTTGGATTATTTGTCTCTCTTCCAGGGAAGATGGGACCTGTCCAGAAGGGACAGTTTGCACCTGAACTGGAGGGAGACCAATATCCTAGCAGGAAGGTTTGTTAATGCTACATGCTGGAGTTTAAACTAGAGTTGCAGGGTGATGGGAACCAGAGTACCAGAACATTTAGTGGTGAGGTTGTAGAGACAGATGTTGGTGAGATCTCAGACAAAGTTCAGAATCAAAAGGTTGAGCATGGTGTGACAAATTGAAGTTCTGGTCTGGTCACCTCATTGCAGGAAGGATGTGGATACTATAGAGAGAATACAGAGGAGATTTACAAAGATGTTACCTGGATTGGAGAGCATGCCTTACGGGAATAGTTTGAGTGAACTTGGCCTTTTCTCCTTGGAGCAACGGAGGATGAGAAGTGACCTGATAGAGGTGTTTAAGATGAAGAGAGGCATTGATTGTGTCTATAGCTAGAGGCTTTGCCCAGGGTTGAAATGGCTAACGTGAGGGGGTATAGTTTTAAGATGCTTGGAAGTAGGTACAAGGGGGATGTCAGAGGTAAGTTTTTCACACAGAGAGCGGGGAGTGCATGGAATGCACTACCAGCGAAGATGGTAGAGACGAATAGAATATGGTCTTTTAAGAGACTCTTAGGTGGGTGCATGGAGCTTAGAAAAATAGAGGACTATGTGTTCGGGAAATTCTATGCAGCTTCTAGAGTAGGTTTTATGGTCGGCACAACATTGTAGCCCAAAGGGCCTGTAATGTGCTGTAGAATTTCTATGTTCTATGTTCTAAAATCAAACAGGGTGAATACAGGACTGAGGGTGTTGTATCTGAATATGTGCAGTATACAGAATAAGGCAGATGAAAATGCAGCACAGTTGCAGATTGGCAGGCATGATGTTATATGTATCACAGAATTATGGCTGGAAGATTATTGCTGGGAGCTTAATATCCAAGGATACACTTTGTATCAAAAGGTTAGGCAGGAAGGCAAAGGGGGCGGTGTTGCCTGTTGGTGAAAATGAAATCAAATCATTAGAAAGAGGTGACATACGGTCAGAAGGTGTTTAATCATTGTGGATACAGCTAAGGAACTGTAAGGGTAAAAAGACACTGATGGGGGTTGTATCCAGACCTTCAAACAGTAGTAAGGATGTTGCCTGCAAATTACAATGGGAGTTACAAAATGCATGCCAAAAGAGCAATGTTACAACATTCATGGGGGACTTCAATATGCAGGTAGAAAAACAAATTGGTGCTGGATTACAGGAGGGAGAATTTCTAGAGTGCTGACAAGAAGGCATTCAAGAGCAGTTCGTGGTTGAGCTGACCAGGGAGTCAGCCATTCTGGATTGGGTGCTGTGCAAAGAACTAGAATTGATTAAAAAATTTAAGATAAAAGAACCCTTAGATGCATGTGATCATAATATGATTAAATTCGCCCTGAAATCTGAGGAGGAAAAGCTAAGGTCAGATGTATCAGTATTAAAGTGGAGTAAAGGGAACTGCAGAGGCATGAGAGAGGAGTTGCCTAGAATTGATTGGAAAAGCACACTGGCAGAGATAATGGCATAGCAGCAATGGCCATAAGCAGTTTGGAAGGCACAGGATATATTCATAGTAAAGAGGAAGAAATATTCTAAAGGTATAGATGCACGGTAAAAAGCATTCTTCTAGGGTTCATCACAACCTGGTATGGAAGTTGTCCTGTCCAAGACTGGAAGAAGCTGCAGAAGATCGTAAACACGGCACAGCACATCACATAAACTAATCTTCCACGCTGTCGGAGCAGTGCTGCCAGGATAATCAAGGACACAACCCACCCAGCCAACATCACTCTCCATCACTCTTCCTTCTGGGAGAAGGCTCAGGAGTTTAAAGACTCGTATGGCCAGATTTGGGAACAGCTTCTTTCCTACTGTGATAAGACTGCTGAATGGATCCTGACCGGGATCTGGGCCGTACCCTCCAAATATCCGGACCTGCCTCTCGGTTTTTTTGCACTACCTTACTTTCCATTTTTCTATTTTCTATTTATGATCTACAATTTAAATTTTTAATATTTACTATTGATTTGCAATCCAGGGAGCAGGAAGCGCAGAATCAAATATCGCTATGATGATTGTAAGTTCTGGTATCAATTGTTTGGCAACAATAAAGTATAAAGTATGATGACACAACCATGGCTAACAAGGGAAGTCCGAGCCAACATAAAAGCCACAGAGGGCATATAATAGAGCAAAAATTCATGGGAAGTCAGAGGTCTGAAAAACTTTTAAAAACAAATAAAAGACAGCAAATAAAAGTCATTAAGAAGGTAAAGATGGAAACAAAAGTAAGCTAGCCAATAATATTAAAGAGGATACCAAAAGTTTCCTCAGATACATAAAGTGTAAATGAGAGGCTAGAGTGGATATTTAACCACTGGAAAACGATGCCGGAGAGGAAGTAAAGGGGGGCAACAAAATAGCAGATGAGCCGAATAAGTATTTTGCATCACTCTTCACTGTGGAAGACACTAGCAGTCTACTGGAAGTTCCAGGTGTCAGGGAACATGAAGTGTGTGAAGTTACCATAACCAGGGAGAAGTTTTTGTGATATTGAAAGGTCTGAAGGTAGATAAGTCACTTAGATCAAATGGTATACACCTCAGAATTTTGAAAGGTGTGTCTAAAGAGATCATTGAGGCATTGGTAATGAATTCTTTCAAGAATCACCAGATTATGGAATGGTTCCAGAAGACTGGAAAATTGCAAATGTCACTCCAATCTTCAAGAAGAGAGAGAGGCAGAAGAAAGAAAACTATAGGCCAATCACTGTCTGGTATGGAGGGGCTACTGCACAGGACCAAAAGAAGCTGCAGAAGGTTGTAAATCTAGTCAGCTCCATCTTCGGCACTAGCCTACAAATTACCCAGGACACCTTTAGGGAGCGGTGTCTCGGAAAGGCAGCATCCATTATTAAAGACGTCTAGCACCCAGGGCATGTCTTTTTCTCACTGTTACCATCAGGTAGGAGAGATACAGAAGCCTGAAGGCACACACTCAGTGATTCAGGAACAGCTTCTTCCCCTCTGCAATCCGATTTCTGAATGGACTTTGAAACTTTGGACACTACCTCACTTTTTTAATATACAGTATTTCTGTTTTTGCACATTTTTTAATAATCTATTCAATACATGTAATTGATTTACTTGTTTGTTTATTATTATGTTTTATTTTATTTCTCTCTCTCTGCTAGATTATGTATTGCATTGAACTGCTGCTGCTAAGTTAACAAATTTCACATCACATGCCGGTGATAATAAAACTGATTCTGATTCTGATTAATCTGACCACAGTGGTTGGGAAGATGTTGGATGCAATTATTAAGGATGAAGTCTCAGGGTACTTGGAAGCACATGATAAAATAGGCCAGAGTCAGCATCATTTCCTCAAGGGGAAACCTTGCCTGATAAATTTGTTGGAATTCTTTGAAGAAATAGTAAGTAGGATAGACAAAGGAGAATCAGTGGATGTTGCGTACGTGGAATTTCAGAAGGCCTTTGATAAGGTGCCACACATGAAGGTGCTTAACAAGCTTTGAGCCCATGGTATTACAAGAAAGATTCTAGTATAGATGTAGTTGTGGCTGATTGGCAGGGGGAAAAGAATGGGAATAAAGTGACCTTTTACTGATTGGCTGGCTGTGACTAGTGGTTTTCCACAGGGGTCAGTGTTGGGACCAATTATTTTTATGTTATATGTCAATGATTTGAATGATGGATTTGCTAGCTTTGTTGCAAAGTTTGCTGATGATATGAAAATAGCTGGAGGGGTAGATAGTTTTGAGGAAGTTTAGAGGCTACAGAAGGGCTTAGACAGATTAGGAGAATGTCCGAAGGAATACACTGTTGGGACATGTATGGTCATGCACTTTGGTAGAAGAACTGAAAAGGTAGGCTATTTTCTAAATGGAAAGAAAATACAAAAAACTGAGATGCAAAGGACTTGGGAGTGCTTGTGCAGAATTCCCTAAAGGTTAATTTGCAAGTTGAGTCTGTAGTGAGGAAAGTAAATGTTAACATTCATTTCAAGAGGACGAGAATATAAAAGCAAAGAAATAGTGTTGTAAATTTATAAGGCATTAGTGAGGCCTCATTTGAAATATTGTGAGCTGGTTTGGGTCCCTTGTCTTAGAAAGGATTTGCTGAAACCAGAGAGGGTTCAAAGAAGTTGCAGAAGCTGCAGAAGATCGTGAACACGGCACAGCACATCACACAAACCAATCTTCCATCCTTGGACTCACTTTACACTGCACGCTATCGGAGCAGTGCTGCCAGGATAATCAAGGACACAACCCACCCAACCAATACACTTTTCGTCCCTCTTCCCTCTGGGAGAAGGCTCAGGAGCTTGAAGACTCGTATGGCCAGATTTGGGAACAGCTTCTTTCCAACTGTGATAAGACTGCTGAACAGATCCTGACCCGGATCTGGGCCATACCCTCCAAATATCCAGACCTGCATCTCGGTGTTTTTGTACTACCTTACTTTCCATTTTTCTAATTTTTCTATTTATGACTTATAATTTAAATTTTTAATATTTACTATCGATTTGTAATCCAGGGAGCCAGAAGCGCAGAATCAAATACCACTGTGATGATTGTATGTTCTAGTATCAATTGTTTGGCGACAATAAAGTATAAAGTATAAAGTTTCACGAAAGTGATTCCAGAATTGAATGGCATGTCATATAAAAAGCGCTTGATGGCTCTGGGCCTGTATTCACTAGAATTCATAAGAATGAGGGGTGATCTCATTGAATCCTATTGAATGGTGAAAGGCCTTGATAAAGTAGATGCAGAGAGGATGGTTCCTATGGTGGGAGAGTCTAACACCAGAGGACACAGCCTCAGAATAGAGGGGTGTCCTTTTAGACCGGAGGTGAGAAAGAATTTCTTTAGCCAGAGATTAGTGAATCTGTGGAATTCTTTGCCTCAGGTAGAGGCCAAGTCTTTATGTATATTTAAGGCAGCGGTTGATAGATTCTTGATTGTCAGGGCATGAAGGGTTATGGAGCGAAGGCAGGAGATTGGGGCTGAGAGCAAAATTGGATCAGCCATAATGAAATGGTGGAGCAAACTCGATGGGCCAAATAGCTCCTATATCTTAAGGTCTTATGGTCTAAGAAGAAGTGTTCTAAAGGGAGGATAACACAGTCGTGCCTGACAAGGGGAGATAAATATCACATAAAAGCAAAAGAGAGAGAGCACAAAATATATGAGAAGAATAGTGGGAAGTTGGAGGATTGGAAAGCTTGTATAAACCAATTGAAGGCAACAAAAAAACCATAAGGAAGGAATCGATTAAATATGAAGGTTGGCTGGGCAATCGTATGAAAGAGGACACCAAAAATTTTTCAGATATATAAAGAGTAAGAGAGAGGCCAGAGTGAATATCATACTGCTGGAAAATGATGTTGGAGAGGTTGTGGTGGGAGACAAAGAAATGGCAGACGAAATTAATGTATTTTCTATCAGTCTTCACTGTGGAAGACACTAGTAGTATGACAGAAATTTAATAGTGTCAAGGACATAAGTGAGTGTAGCTGCTATTAATAAGGAGAAATTGGGAAGCTAAAAGGTCTGAAGGTAGATAACTCAACTGGGCCAGATGGACTATACCCCAGAGTTCTGAAGGATGTAAGTGAAAAGATTATGGAGGCATTGCTAATGATCTTTCAAGAATCACTAGATTCTTGAATGGTTCCAGAGGAGTGCAAAATTGCAAATGTCACTGCACTCTTTAAGAAGAGCTGGAGGCAGAAAATAGGAAATTATAGACTAGTTAGCCAGACTCCAGTGGCTGGGAAGATGTTGGAGTCCATTATTAAGGATGAGGAACATGATACATTAAGCTAAAGCCTTCATGGTTTCTCTAAAGGGTAATCTTGCTGACAAATCTTTTGGAATTCTTTGAAGAAATAACAGGCAGGATAGATCAATGAGAGTCAGTAGATGTTGTTTATTTGGATTTGCACAAGGCCTTTGATAAAGTGCCGTACATGTGGCTGCTTAGCAAGATAAGAGCCCATGGTATTATAGGAAAGATATGAACATGTATAGAAGATTGGTTGACTGGCAGGAGGCTGAGCTGGAAGAAATTAAGCCTTTTCTGTTTGGCTGCTGGTGACTAGTGATGTACTGTGTGGGTTGGTTTTGGGACCAATTCTTTCATGTTATATTTCAATGATTTGGGTGATAAGACTTGTGGCTTTTTGGCCCAATTTATGGATGATATGGAAGACATGCAGATAATGTTGAGGAAGCAGGGAGTCTGCAAGGACTTAAGACAGATTGATGAAATAAGTGGCAGTTGAAATATAGTGTCGGGAAGTGTATGGTCATGCACTTTGGTAGAAGGAATAAATACATAGGCTATTTTCTAAAAAGGGAGAAAATTAAAAAATCTGAGCTGGAAAGAAACTTGGAGTCCTCATGCGGGATTCTCTAAAGGTTAACTTGCAGGTTGTGTTGGTGGTGAGGAAGGCAAATCAAATGTTAGCATTCATGTTGAGAGGACGAGAATATAAAAGCAAGATGTAATGCTGCCGTTTTTTAGGCAGTGCTCAGACACACATGTGAGCAGTTTTGTGCCCTTTATCTCAGAAAAGATGTGTTAGCATTGGAGAGAATCCAGAGGATGTTCACAAGAATGTTTCTGAGAATGAAAGGGTTAACATATGAGGAGGGCTTGATGACTTGTACTCGCTGGAGTTTAGAAGAATGAGGGTTGATCTCATTGAAACCTATTGAATATTGAATGACCTTGGTAGAGTGGATATGGAATGGATGTTTCCTATAACTGGGGAATCTATGACCAGAGGGCACAGCCTTAAAATAGAGGAATGTCCATTTAGAGTAGAGATGAGGAGAAATTCCTTTAGCCAGAGAATGGTGAATCTGTGGAATTCTTTAATATTAGTTTTATAACATGATCAAATAAATCAATCCTATTCTTTGTCCCAGAGCCTCTGCTCTTAGTACTGCTGAAAATTTCTCTTCAACAGATGGTGGCTGGATATCTGGATGCCCAGTTCACAGACCAATCTGTGATCTACTAAAATCACTTTCAAGCCCCTGTAGAATAAACACGCTCCCAACCTTTGTGCCATCTACAAACATATCCAAGCCCAGATCATTTATTTTTATTGAAAAGAACAGTTGTCCTAACACTGATTCCCAGAGAGAGACGACTGTGAAATAAATAAACGCATGAGGTAAGCTCACAGGGTTCTAGAATGATTTTATTGTGAGGCTTTTCATACTCACATATTTTGCAATCTTTTTCTTTTATATTGATGTAGATTTGATTGTATTCTACTATTCAGGACTTAAGCACTCATCAAGAGAATTGTTTTGCAATAACTGTTCATTAATTATGAATAATGCACAGATTATTTCCAATAGAAAATGTAACATTTTAAAGTTTTATGTAGCTTAGAGCTACTACATGATACAAGGTCTGGATTGTTTGTGGTTAGGGGTAAGGATTCACAAATCTTATATTATGAAATGGGAAACAAGTTCTGCCAGAAATGGTTTGCTTTGTAACTTTATAGTTCTCATTATCAACAACAGGATTAAAAGTTTTTCACTCCTACCTAGAATACTTTCATTTTTCCCTCCCCTAGGATCCATCTGCTTTTCCCCTTTTCCACTTTGCCATTTCTGACAAGTTCGTGTCCAGCTTCCACTGGTGATTGGATTAAGGAAGTGGCCAGAGACAATCAGCAGAACCGGGGTGGTGGGACTCAGGATAAGACGGATGGTAAAAAAACAAAGATAGCGTGCAGTCAGACTGTCAGGAAGGGCAGGCAGATGATAGGACATAATTGCAGCCGGCATGGTGAGTAATGGTGCACTAGGGATGCAGAATCAAAAAGGGTAGCAAATACAGTGCTCAAAGTGTTAAATCTCAATGCATAGAGTATAAGAAATAAGGTGGATGATCTTGTTGTATTATTACAGATTGTCAGGTATCATCTTATGGTCATCACTGAGTTGTGGCTGAAGATAGTTGTAGTTGGGAGCTAAGTGTCGAAGGTTACATGTTGTATTGGAGAGATAGGAAGGTAGGCAGAGGAGGTAGTGTGGCTGTGCTGGTAAAGAATGACATCAATTCAGTAGAGAGATGTGACAGAGGATCGGAAGGTGTTTAATCTTATGGGTTGAATTAAGAAACTGCAAGGGTGAAAGGAGCTTGATGGCAGTTATATATAGGCCTCCCAACAGTAGCCGGGATGTGGAGCACAGATTACAACAAGAAATGGAAAAGGCTTGTCAAAAGAGCAATGTTATGACAGTCATGGGAGATTTCAATATGCAGATAGATTGGGAAAACCTAGTTGGAAGTGGACCTCAAGAGAGTGAATTTGATGAATGCCTACGAGATAGCTTTTTAGAGCAGTTTATCATTGAGCCTACTATGGGATCAGCTATGCTGGATTGGGTGTTATGTAATGAACTGGAAGTGGTTAGAAAGCTTAAGGTAAAAGAACCCTTAGGTTCTTCATGTGACTGAGTTCAACTTGAAATTTGATAGGGAGAAAGTAAAGTCTGACATAGTGGAGTAAAGAAAATTACAGTGGTATGAGAGAGGAGTTGGCCAAAGTAAATTGGAAGGAGATGCTGGCAGGGATGATGGCAGAGTAGCAATTGCATGAGTTTCTGGGGAAAATGAGGAAGGTGCAGGTTAGATGCATTCCAAAAACAAAGAAATACGCAGATGGCAAAATAGTGCAACTGTGGCTGACAAGGGAAGTCAAGACTAGTGTAAAAACAAAAGCGAGGGCATACAACAAAGCAAAAATTAGTGGGAAGACAGAAGATTGGGAAGCTTTTAAAACCCTACAGTGAGCAGTTAAAAGAATCATTAGGATGGAAAAGATGAAATATGAAAGCAAGCTAGCAAACAATATCAAAGCGGACATTAAAAGCTTTTCAAAAGTATATAAAAATTAGAAGAGAGATGAGAGTGGATATTGGACTACTAGAAATTGAGGCTGGAGAAATAATAATGGGGCACAAGGAGATAGCAGATAAACTAAATGAGTATTTTGCATCAGTCTTCATTGTGGAAGAGACTAGCAGTGTACCAGATGTTGAAGGGTGTTAGGGAAGAGAAGTTACTATTACAAGGGAGAAGGTGCTCAAAAAGCTGAAAGCCAAAGGGTAAGTAAGTCACCTAAACCAGATGAACTGCACCCTAGGGTTCTGAAAGAGGTAGTGGTAGAGATTGTGGTGGCATTAGTAATGATCTTTCAAAAATCGTTGGACTCTGGCATGATGCCAGAGGACTGGAAAATTGCAAATGTCACTCCGTTCTTCAAGAAAGGAGGAGGGCAACAGAAAGGAAATTATAGACCAGTTAGTCTGACCTCAATGGTAGGGGAGATGTTGGAGACAATTGTTAAGGATATAGTGATGGAGTACTTGGTGACACAGGACAATATAGTACAAAGTCAGCATGATTTCCTTGAGGAAAATCTTGCCTGGTGAACCCTGTAGAATTCTTTGAGGAGATTACATGTAGAATAAATAAAAGGGATGCAATGGATGTTGTATATTTGGATTTTCAGAAATCCTTTGACAAGATGCTATACATGAGGCTGCTTACCAAGTTAAGTGCCCATGGTATTACAGGAAAGTTACTGGTATTGTCAGAGCATTGGCTGATTGGAAGGAGGCAGTGAGTGGAGATAAAAGTACCTTCTTCTGGTTGGCTGCCAGCGACTGGTGGTTTTCCGCAGGGGTTGGTGTTGGGACCCGTTATTTTAAGCTGTACATCATGACGATAGAATAGATGGCTTTATTGTCAAGTTTGCAGATGATACGAAGATTGGTGGAGGGGCAGGTAGTGTTGAAGAAGCAGGAAGGGTGCAGAAGGACAGACAGATTAGAGAATGGGCAAGAAAGTGGTAGATAAAATACGATGTTGGAAAATGCATTTTCATGCACCTAGGTAGTAGAAATAAATGTGCAGACTATTTTCTAAATGAGGAGAAAATCCAAAAATCTGAGATGCAAAGGGACTTGGGAGTCCTTGTGCAGAACACCCTGAAGGTTAACTTGCAGGTTGAGTTGGTGGTGAGGAAGGCAAATGCAATGTTTGCATTCATTTCAAGAGGTCTAGAATACAAGAACAGGATGTGGTGCTACGGCTTTATAAGGCACCGGTGAGGCCTCACCTTGAGTATTGTGAACAGTTTTGGGCTCTTCATTTAAGAAAAGATGCTCTGGCATTGGAGAGATTCTAAAGGCAGTGTATAAGGTTGATTCCAGGAATTTAAGGGTTATCATATGAGAAAAGTTTGATGGCTCTGTGTCTGTACTCTCTGGAACTTAGAAGGATGAGGGGGCATTTCATTGAAACCTTTCAAATGTTGAAAGGCCTGGACAGCGTAGATGTGGAAGGAATGTTTGCCATGGTGGGGGAAGCCTAGGACAAGAGGGCACAGCCTCAGGATAGAGGAGCATCCATTTTAAAAAGAGATGTGAAGAAATTTAGAGGGTGGTGACTTTGTGGAATTTATTAACATATGCAGCTATGGAGGCCAGGTTGTTGGGGATATTTAAGGCAGTGCTTCATATCTTCTTGATTGGACACAGCAGCAAAGGTTACAGGGAGAATGCTAATGAATGGGGTTGAGCAGGGGAAAAAACGATCAGCCATGATTGAATGGCGGAGCAGACTCGATGGGTCAAATGGCTTAATTCTGTTCCAATGTCTTATGGTCTTATCAGCAAATACTCCTGCTTTATTACAATATCATTGTTGTATTTTGCCATTCCATGTCACTATTTACATATATATAATTGATGTAGTGTGGTTTTATTCGGCTACATAATCCCCTGCTACAGAATAACTGAAGCAGTAATTTCAGATTGTTATTGATGAATTGCAAAATAAAGATTTTCATTGTATCTCAGTATTTTTGACAATAATGAATGAATTTTGAATTACAGGCAGTCATTATCATTACAATGCCCCAGTAATAGATCAGATTTGTCCCCCGTTGAAAATGGATGCTGACTTCTAAAATAGACAAAATTAGGTGAAATAAAATCTATGCCATACTATCATGTTAATGAACTAACTATCCAAATTTGTCTGAGATACCAAGAGTCTGTCTGCATGTTCTTCTGTTGCAGTGAAACGGGAAGAAGTCTGGAACAACCAAAAATGAGACAAAGAAAGGAAATTGGCAATTTGTTTTTTATTTTTATTGTCACAAGTACTGAAGTACAGACAAAAGCTTGTTGTTCATAGTGTTCATAGTATAAATTCATTTCAATAGTGCATTGAGGTAGTACAAAATAAAACAATATTCGAGTACAGAATACACTGTTACATTTACCCAGAAAGTGTGGTCTAGGTAGATGATAAGGTACAAGGTCATAATGAAGTAGCGAGTGAGGTCCATCTTATTGTACCAGGGAACCATTCAATAGTTTCTAACAGTAAGGTAGAAGCTGTCCATGAGTCTGGTGGTATGTGCTTTCAGGCCTTTTTATCTTCTGCATGATAGGTGGGGAAAGAAGAGAGAATATCCGGGATGGGTGGACTCTTTGTCTGTAATGTCGACTTTACTGAGCCAGCACGAAGAACAGACAGAGTCCATTGGACGGTGGGGGGGGGGGGCGGTTGTGGTGACTGGATTTCATGATGTGCTGAGCTGTGTCCATAACTCAGTTTCTTGCGATCATGGGCAGAGCAGTTGCCATAGCAAGCCGTGATGCCTCCAGATGGTTGCTTTCCTTGTTTTGGGGCCTCTCCATGCTTGCAATGGCTGACATCTTTCTTGGGTCAAGCTTCACTCCATCTTCCGATATGACATCTCTAATGGAACTCAGTGTCTTAACACCAAGCTCACATTTCTCTTTATTTAATTTCCAACTGACATTCCATGTCACGTCAAGCACCTGTCTCAATCGTGCATCATATTCATCCTTGGTGGCCCCCCAGACGGTGATGTCATCCATCATGGTCTCAACACCAGGTATGCCCTCAAAGATCATGTAGACGATTTACTGGTGGGCATCTGGTGTGGACAGAATTCCATATGGTAGCCAAAGAAAGCGATATTTTCCCTGTGGTGCATTAAAAGTACACAAACTTGAACTTGTCTCATTCAGTTTCACCTACCAAAACCCATAGAGTTTGCTAAACCACTTGACACCTGCAAACCAGGACATGATCTCCTCCCATGTTGGTGATTTAAAATACTCTCCTGATAGCTATATTGAGATCCCTTGGGTCTAGACATACCCGCAATGTTCCATTTTCCTTTTGCACAATGGCGTATGAGCTCACCTAATCTGTTGGTTCTTCAATTTTCTGTATAACATTTATCTGCTCTATATGTGCTAGTTCTTGTTTAATTTTGTCTCTAAGTGCAAACGGAACTTTCCTGCATGAACAGACAACAGGAGCTGCTGTCTTATTTACATGGATTTAAATACATTGGGTAAGCATCTGAGCCTCTCAAGGGTATCTGCATTTTCTTCCATGAGTGAAGTGTGATAATCTTTGGTCTGTGAAGCTACTAAAAAAACTCTTTTTAATGGTTTGAGCTTTTCATATGCTATCAGACTTAATATTGGCTGTACTCTGTTTTTTACAATCAGTAGCTGTGCCTTTAAGTGCTACCCCTTGTGCTTGAAGGTCACTACACAGCTCCTTTTACTGGAAAGTTCTCTCTAGTATAGACTGTCACATTTAATTTCACTGGGTAAATCTTGCTCTTTACTTTGAGAGTCTTGTAATCATCCATGGATAATAGATTTACCTGGGCTCTGGTGTCAAGCTTGAATGGAATTACTATCTCATTCACATTCACTGGAACAATCCATTTTGTTTTACCAGCACCGGCAGTCTGTACAGAATCTACAAAGACTTCCTCCAGTTCCTCACCAACCATGTGCACCTTTCACTTGGTTGCTTTGCAGCAGTTTGTGAAATGATTTCTCTGCCCACAATTAAGACAGGACTTCCCATAAGCAGAACACGTCTTTAGGATATGCCTTCCTCCACATTTGTTACATTTGCTGTTTGATCCCACCTCTTTGTTTGCTGTTGCTTTGGGAAATGCCTTGTGCGTGCCCCTCAGTTTCACAACATGCACTGTGGTCTCTGCTCTGTGCAGCTTCTTGTCTCTGTAGTCCAACACACGTTTACAGCCTTTTCTAGAGTCAAATCTTTTTTCACAGAGCAAGGTTTCTCTGAGCCCATTATTAGGATTCCACAATTTATTTTGCCTCTGACTGGTGAGTCTCTCAAATTTCTAAATTCACAGGGCTAACTCAGTGAGAGATACTCAAAGTATTGGTCAAAGCTAATACCTTGTTTTAGGTCACAGGTGGAACCTGTATCTCTCCGATATGACGTGTTTACTTGGGACAAAGTTTTCCTCAAATTTTTGTCATCAGTGCTTCTCATCTTAATCTCTTGATGAGCTTCTGGACACAACATGCTGGCCGTTGACCTCACTTGCTTCTAGCGTCCATGTGGCACCTTGTCAAATGCCTTACCAAAGTCCATGCAGACATCCACTGCCTTGCCTTCATCAACTTTCCTGGTAACTTCCTCAAAAACTCTATGTTTGGCTTTGGCTCGATATGACCTACTAAGCATGAATCATGCTCTCTATCAGTCCATGCCTACCCAAATACTCATGTATCCTGCCCCTTAGAAAACTTTCCAATAACTTTCCACTACTGATGTCAGGCTCACTGGCCTATAATTTCCTGTTTTATTTTTAGAACCTTTCTTAAATAACAGAATAATGTTCTCTGGTACCTCTCCTGTTGCTAATGATGATTTAAATATCTTGGCTAGAGCTTTGGCAATTTCTGTACCTGCATCCTGCAGGATTAAAGGGAACACCTTGTCAGACCTGACTTTGCCTCAGGACAGTAATCACCTCCTCCTCTGTAATCTGTATAGGGTCCATGAAGTTGATGCTGCTTTGCCTCACTTCTATAGACTCTGTGTACATCTCCTGAGTAAACACAGTTCCAAAAACTTTACTTAAGATCTCCCCCATCTCTTTTGGTTCCACACATGGATTACCATTCTGATCTTCCAGAGGACCAATTTTGTCCCATACAATCCTTTGCTCTTAGCATATCTGTAGAATCACTTAGGATTCCCCCTCTCCTTATTTGCTAAGGCAACTTTATGCCTTCTTTTAGCCCTCCTAATTTCTTGCTTAAGTGCTTTCTTACATTCCTTATAATCCAAAAGCACCTCATTTATTCCTTCCTGCCTGTATCTGCTATGCAACTCCTTTGTTTTTATTTCCTTAACCAGGGCCTCAATATGTCTTGAACATAAGAAGATAAGAATATAAGAAATAGGAGCAGGAGTACACCATCTGGCCCATCGAGCCTGCCCCGCCATTCAATAAGATCATGGCTGATCTGTCTGTAAACTCAGCTCCATCTACATGCCTTTTCCCCATAACCCTTAATTCCCCTACTATGTAAAAATCTATCTAACTGTATCTTAAGTATAATTAGTGAAGAAGCCTCAACTGCTTCCCTGGGCAGAGAATTCCATAGATTCACGACTCTCTGGGAAAAACAATTTCTCCTCATCTCCGTCCTAAATCTTTTCCCCTGAATCTTGAGGCAATGTCTCCTAGTTCTAGTCTCACCTACCAATGGAAACAACTTTCCTACTTCTACCTTACTTACCTCTTTCAAAATTTTGTATGTTTCTATAAGGTCCCCTCTCATTCTTCTGAATTCCAGAGAATATAGTCCCAGGCGACTCGATCTCTCCTCATAGGTTAACCCCTTCATCTCTGGAATCAATCTGGTGAACCTCCTCTGCACTGCCTCCAAAGCCAGTATATTTTTCCTCAAGTATAGAGACCAGAACTGCACACAGTACCCCAGGTGCGGCCTCACCGGTACCTTGTATTATTGCAGCATGACCTCCTTGCTCTTCAATTCAATCCCTCTAGCAATGAAAGCCAACATTCCATTTGCCTTCTTAATAACCTGTTGTACCTGCAAGCCAACTTTTTGTGATTCATGCACAAGCACGACCAAGTCTCTCTGCACAACAGCATGCTGCAAACTTTCACCATTTAAATAATAATCTGCTCTTCTATTATTCCTTCCAAAGTGGATGATTTCACACTTAGCAACATTGTATTCCATCTGCCAGACCTTAGCCCACTCACTTAACCTATCTATATCCCTCTGCAGACTCCCCACATCCTCTGTACAATTTGTTTTTCCACTCAGTTTAGTGTCATCAGCAAAGTTTGCTACGCTACACTCAGTCCCCTCTTCCAAATCATCAATGTAAATGGTAAACAGCTGCGGGCCCAGCACTGACCCCTGCAGCACCCCACTCACCAATGACTGCCAACCGGAGAAACACCCATTTATACCAACTCTCTGCCTTCTATTGGTTAACTAATCCACTACTCATGCCAATACACTTCCTCCAACTCCATGCATCTGTATCTTATTTATAAGTCTCTGTGCAGCACCTTATCGAACACCTTCTGGAAATCCAAGTATATGACATCCACCTGTTCCTCTCTATCCACTGTACTCATTATGTCCTCAAGGAACTCCAGTAAGTTTGTCAAACAGGACCTGCCCTTTCTGAATCCATGCTGCATCTGTCCAATGGAACCACTCCATTCTAAATGTTTTGCTATTTCTTCCTTAATGACAGCTTCAAACATTTTCTCGACTACAGATGTTAAGCTAACTGGCCTATAGCTGCCCGTCTTTTGACTACATCCCTTTTTAAAAAACGGTGTGACATTTACTGTCTTCCAATCCGCCGGGACCTGCCCAAAGTCTAGAGAATTTTGGTAAATGATTACCAACGCGTCTACTATAACCTCCGCCAATTCCCTCAGCACCCTGGGGTGCATCCCATCAGGACCAGTGGACTTATCTAACTTCAGGCCCTCTAGTTTGTTCGCTAAATTGTCATTTTACCTTTTATTCTGGCAGGCACATACAAGCTTTGTACTTTCAAAATTTCACTTTTGAAAACATTCCACTTACCAAGTACACTTTTGCCAGAAAACAGCCTGTCCTAAACCACCCTTGCCAGATTCTCCAAAACTGGCCTTTCTCCAATTAAGAATCTCAACCCACATACCAGACCTATTTTTTTGCATATTTAGTTTGAAACTAATGGTGTTGTGATCACTGTGATTCCTAAAACCCATCGATCACTCTGCATCATGTGGCAACCATTGTGATAATCCTTGAAGATGTTAAAAGTACAGACGTTCTTTTGTTTGAGAGAATGATTAGGATTAGCGGGTAATACTGCGTCTAGTATATCTTTTATTGTTTTGAACAATTGCATGAATTAAAGCACATGCACACATCAAAACAGTAATAAATAATATTAACCATTATAAGCAAAACAAACTAATGTTTGTTTCACCTCAAAATCTCCAGATCAGGAACCTCTTTACAAATAAACGACGATTCTAGTCCGAGGTTTATTTTTTATTGATTGGAGATGAAGTATCAGTCACTCAGCTTCTCCCAGATATATGTTGATTCCAGGACTTACAGAATTTTCCTGAAAGTACTCAATGTTGGCAGTTCCTGGCCAATAACCAATAATGGCTTATAGGTTCAGTGCACTGCTATGTAGTCCCTTTATCAGTTGAAATTTCACTGAACTATTTATCATTCGGTCATTAATATTAAAAAAGTGACTTTTTAATTTCCCAAGATTAGAAAAATATCTGCTCCTGTGACAGTCAGAGGAAATGAGACAGCGGACATATAAAAATGACTTACAACCTAGTAATAACTGGACACTTGTTAATTTCTACTTCATTTTGAATTCCAATTGAAATGGGTTGGGTTCAGAAAGTACATATAATATGATATGATGAAAGGAGAATTGCTAGTAACTTCAACATTAGCTCCTATATTTCAGGGATCAAAGCACAAAATAATATGGATTTAATTGCACTGCTAATCCGTCATAAAGGAATTGTGATCGCAAGTGCAACATTGGTGCGGTTTCCTTTTGGGATCACAAGATTTCTTCTGTTTGCTTACAAAACTATTTTTAAATGTATTTGTTCAAGGGATGCTGACTTCAGATGCTTACTTAGCATTTAATTGGCTATGCCTACTTGTTTTTGAAAAGGTGGTGCTGCCTACAGTCTTTGAAATGTGTCTAACTAGAGGGAGATCATCAGGAGTCAGAGCCAGCGATGGTGAAGGATGGTGAGTAAATGGAGGGCAACTACCTGGTAGTGATTTCCGATTCTATAGCAACGTTGTTCTTCTAGCTTGTAAAGGAGCTGGGTTTGGAAGATGCTGTCTAAGGAGAATTGGCTGGTTGGTGCTGTGCAAATAGCTGCTACTGTGTGTGTCACAGTGTACGCTGGCAGTGACAGAACCCAAGTGTGGAGAAAATACAGACTCTCATGTAGAGATAGCAACCAGAGTTTTATACATAGTAATTCCAACAGAACATCGGCGGATTAGCCCAGTGACATGTCAAGACGTAACTTTGTCAAAACTAGGGCCCCACAATAGTGCTAATAGTGCATCCGACTAAGTGGTACAAGCGACAGGGAATCCTCGAGCTGATCAAAATAAACTTAACAAGGAAATATAAAATAGATTAGATTATGAGGACACACAGTCCTCTTTTATTGTCATTTAGTAAAGCATGCATTAAGAAATGATACAATATTCCTCCGGTGTGATATCACAGAAACACAAGACAGACCAAGACTGAAAAGCTAACAAAACCACATAATTATAACATATAGTTACAACAGTGCAATAATACCATAACTTGATGGAGAACAGTTTATGACACAGTAAAAAAGTTCAAAGTCTCTCGAAGGACCAATATCCTTTCAGGGAGGTTTGTTAGTGCTATTGGGGAGGGTTTAAACTAGATTTGCAGGAGGATGGGAACCAGAGTGCCAGAGCTGACAGTGTGGCTGGGGTGAAAATAAATGATATTGAAAGTTTAAGCAAATCCGCTGATAGAAAGGTTGTGAGTGGTGGTAAAGATCTTCTGAGGTGTATATATTTCAATGCTAGGAGTATTGCGGGGAAGGCAGATGAGTTCAGGGCGTGGATTGACACGTGGAATTATGATGTTGTAGCAATTAGTGAAACTTGGCTACAGGAGGGGCAGGACTGGCAGCTTAATATTCCAGGGTTCCGATGTTTCAGATGTGATCGAGGCAGAGGAATGAAAGGTGGGGGAGTAGCATTGCTTGTTAGGGAAAATATTACAGCAGTGCTCAGGCAGGACAGATTAGAGGGCTTGTCTACTGAGTCCTTATGTGTGGAGCTGAGAAACAGGAAAGGTATGGCCACATTAGTGGGATTGTATTACAGACCACCCAATAGTCAACAAGACTTGGAAGAACAAATCTGCAGAGAGATAGCAGACAACTGCAGGAAACATAAAGTTGTGGTGGTAGGGAATTTTAATTTTCCATACATTGATTGGGACTCCCATACTGTTAGGGGTCTAGATGGTTTAGAGTTTGTAAAATGTGTTCAGAAAGTTTTCTAAATCAGTATATAGAGGGACCAACTAGAGGGGATGCAATATTGGATCTCCTGTTAGGAAACGAATTAGGGCAAGTGACGGAAGTGTGTGTAGGGGAGCACTTTGGTTCCAGTGATCATAACGCCATTAGTTTCAATTTGATTATGGACAAGGATAGATCTGGTCCTAGGGTTGAGGTTCTGAACTGGAAGAAGGCCAAATTTGAAGAAATGAGAAAGGATCTAAAAAGCGTGGATTGGGACAGGTTGTTCTCTGGCAAAGATGTGATTGGTAGGTGGGAAACCTTCAAAGGGGAAATTTTGAGAGTGCAGAGCTTGTATGTTCCTGTCAGGATTAAAGGCAAATTGAATAGGAATAAGGAACCTTGGTTCTCAAGGGATATTGCAACTCTGATAAAGAAGAAGAGGGAGTTGTATGAAATGTATAGGAAACAGGGGGTAAATCAGGTGCTTGAGGAGTATAAGAAGTGCAAGAAAATACTTAAGAAAGAAATCAGGAGGGCAAAGTAAGACATGAGGTTGCCTTGGCAGTCAAAGTGAAGGATAATTCAAAGAGCTTACAAGTATATTAAGAGCAAAAGGATTGTAAGGGATAAAATTGGTCCTCTTGAAGATCAGAGTGGTCGGCTTTGTGCGGAACCAAAGGAAATGGGGGAGATTTTAAATAAGTTTTTTGCGTCTGTATTTATTAAGGAAGCTGGCATGAAATCTATGGAATTGAGGGAATCAAGTAGTGAGACCATGGAAACTGTACAGATTGAAAAGGAGGAGGTGCTTGCTGTCTTGAGGAAAATTAAAGTGGATTCGCCAGGACCTGACAGGGTATTCCCTCGGACCTTGAAGGAGACTAGTGTTGAAATTGCGGGGGCCCTGGCAGAAATATTTAAAATGTCGCTGTCTACGGGTGAAGTGCCGGAGGATTGGAGAGTGGTTCATGTTCTTCCGTTGTTTAAAAAAGGATAGGAAAGTAATCCGGGAAATTATAGGCCGGTGAGTTTAACGTCAGTAGTAGGTAAGTTACTGGAGGGAGTACTAAGAGACAGAATCTACAAACATTTGGATAGACAGGGGCTTATTAGGGAGAGTCAACATGGCTTTGTGTGTGGTAGGTCATGTTTGACCAATCTGTTGGAGTTTTTCGAGGAGGTTACCAGGAAACTGGATGAAGGGAAGGCAGTGGATATTGTCTACATGGACTTCAGTAAGGCCTTTGACAAGGTCCTGCGTGGGAGGTTAGTTAGGAAAATTCAGTCGCTAGGTATACATGGAGAGGTGGTAAATTGGATTGGACATTGGCTCGATGGAAGAAGCCAGAGAGTGGTGGTAGAGAATTGCTTCTCTGAGTGGAGGCCTGTGACTAGTGGTGTGCCACAGGGATCAGTGCTGGGTCCATTGATATATGTCATCTATATCAATGATCTGGATGATAATGTGGTAAATTGGATCAGCAAGTTTGCTGATGATACAAAAATTGGAGGTGTAGTAGACAGTGAGGAAGGTTTTCAGAGCCTGCAGAGGGACTTGGACCAGCTGGAAAAATGGACTGAAAAATGGCAGATGGAGTTTAATACTGACAAGTGTGAGGTATTGCACGCTGGAAGGACAAACCAATGTAGAACATACAGGGTTAATGGTAAGGCACTGAGGAGTGCAGTGGAACAGAGGGATCTGGGAATACAGATACAAAATTCCCTAATAGTGTCGTCACAGGTAGATAGGGTCGTAAAGAGAGCTTTTGGTACATTGGCCTTTATTAATCGAAGTTTTGAGTATAAGAGCTGGAATGTTATAGTGAGGTTGTATAAGGCATTGGTGAGGCCGAATCTGGAGTATTGTGTTCAGTTTTGTTCACCAAATTACAGGAAGGATATAAATAAGGTTGAAAGAGTGCAGAGGAGGTTTACAAGGATGTTGCCAGGACTTGAGAAACTCAGTTACAGAGAAAGGTTGAATAGGTTAGGACTTTATTCCCTGGAGCGTAGAAGAATGAGGGGAGATTTGATAGAGGAATATAAAATTATGATGGGTATAGATAGAGTGAATGCAAGCAGGCTTTTTCCACTGAGGCAAGGGGAGAAAAAAACCAGAGGACATGGGTTAAGGGTGAGGGGCGAAAAGTTTAATGGGAACATTAGGGGGGGGCTTCTTCACACATTGAGTGGTGGGAGTATGGAATGAGCTGCCAGGCGAGGTGGTAAATGCGGGTTCTTTTTTTAACATTTAAGAATAAATTGGACAGGTACATGGATGGGAGGTGTATGGAGGGATATGATCTGTGTGCAGGTCAGTGGGACTAGGCAGAAAATGGTTCGGCACAGCCAAGAAGGGCCAAAGGGCCTGTTTCTGTGCTGTAGTTTCTATGGTTCTATGGTTCTATGGAAAGTCCCACATCTCATGCAGACGGGAGAAGGAAGAAAACTCTCCCTGCCATGCCCGACCACAGTTCAACTCTGAGTCGTCCGAAAACTTCGAGCCTCCGATCAGCCCTCCGACACCGAGTACCGAGCACCATCTCTACCAGAACGTTTCGACCTCAGCCTCAGTCGCCAGCAGCAGGCAAAGCCGGAGATTCTGGGGCCTTCGCTCCGGAGATTCTAGATCACACAGAAACAACGGCAGTGAATCCAGGCATTTCAGAAATCTCTCCAGATGTTCCATTGCTTCTCACGTCTGTCTTCATCAAATCAGAATTGTCCACGGCTCCTATCTAACAGATAGAATATCATTTCACTGGAGAGCTGCGCGCGCTGCGTCGCGCTGCCATCTTCTCCTCCCGCCGAAAATGATCAAGGAATCTCGTTAAACAACAATTAACCCACACAGGTGCTCTGAGAATCTCAGAGCCCAGTGCTCTCTGGCTCCCCACATAGCTCCAGAAAGCTCATTACAGTCTGTTAGTGATGGAGGGAGTAATCGCTGAGCTTCTTGAGTGTTGTTGAAAATACACTCATCCAGGCAATTGGACAGCATTCCATCACACTCCTTACTTGAGCTTCGCAGATGGTGAACAGGCTTTGAGGAATAGAAGGTGAGTTACTCAGGGCAGGATTCCAAGACTTGGACCTGATCTTGCAGTCACATTTACTAAACAGCAACTCCATCTAAATGGATCAAATGATATGGCTTTCTCAATTTTTGATCCAATCACCTATCTTACTCGAGTCAATCCAAATTTATTGCTTGGAGTACTGTGGGTTTCTTGTAAATTAACCCAGTTCCACTACAAGATCTAATGAAAATTATATTTCGTAATTAGGATTTTCTACCAAGTGATCAACGGAAGTTGGATTTTGACTGCAGCTTAGAGCAGGTTCCATTTTGCAGTTTAAAAACTTTTGTTTTTAAATTCCCCAAATACTTCTGGCTCTGATATTAGCATGCAAATTTGTAAGCTTTATTTGAAAAGGATTGTTGCACACGATAAAAGATGGATTACATAGGAACATCAATTATGATTTTTATGAACCCCAAATTACTAACTTAATGATAAATCAGTGAAGGTTCTGCTGTTATTGATAATAACATGGCAGTAAAAGTTTAGGCATGTATCACTTTGCAACATGCAATTTCATTAGAAATGGATTTTTAATAATATAGGTAATAACACACTGGTAATAATACTTACTTAAGACTCCTCAAGGGAACTAGGAGCATGTTAGTACGTAAAAATTTACATCAGTAGAAAGTGCACTGACCATCAATGCAGCAAAGCATATGTCAACAATAAAATGCTCTAAGCTCCAGTAACTGATGTAATGAAGTGTTGCATTGAGATATTTGGTGGCTATGGAAGACTGGTAAATGAGAGGAATGTAAGTCAATATTCTGAATATTATCTTCAACATTAAAGGACTGGAAGGTTATATAAAAATGCTATGGAAATGTTAAAAAAGAAGAAGTGTTTTTTTTTACAAGTTGAAGTAGCACAGCTCTGCAAATGACATTAAAGTTGGAAAAAAAACATACTGGAGAAAAAACTGCTGCATGTAACAGAAGTGACACAGCTAATCCACATTGCTCTTACTAACATAGAAGACAGGTGGTGGAATTTCACAGGTGAAGCATCACACAAAGCTGTTAAATACACATATTTGGAACAGCCTCTTTATCAAGTAATTCATTGATTTTCCAGTGAGTTAATTCTTGAACAATTCTAAAAATGGGTTGTCATGCATTTTCCCCCAAGGTACTTTATTGTGATTTTGGATACAATTGAATTTACTGTAATTCTACAGAATAGTTTTCTAAGGTATTACTAGAAATCCTACACTGCAACATGCAGTAAGTGTAAAATTTCAAAGAAATGCACGAGCCATATTATTTATCAAATTAGTCAGAATTTAAATATAATTTTGTTTTAATTTTCAAATTTGACAGTTCAATTAAACTGACTTTTACCAAATCTGTAATATTCATGGAACAAAATGAAACTACAAAACATATGCATTTCTCATATGTCATAAGGCATAGAAGGAGATCAATTGGGCCATTGATTCTATACTGGTTCCGGAGCAATTCTATTAACCTTATCGCCATAAACTTTCCCTGTAGCCTATTTTTATCACATCTTATCAACCCCCTTGATTTGACTGATTTGTTCAATCATTTTGCAATCATATGTTGGACAATGAATTACACAGATTGTTGGTCTTCCAAATATTATTCAGAGGACTGCTAGTCTTAGGACAGAATTTATATTATGGTTTAGATCTTGCAATGAAAAATGTTTTTTGTAAAGTGAACAAAGTCGCTGGAGGGACACAGAAGCTAGTGGATATAGAAGTATTTTATTAAACAAAAATGAGCAGCATGCATCATATCAAGATCCTTTCAGAGGAAGAGGCTTCTTTGAGCTAATATTACATTACATTTTATATGCTAAAGATCATAGGATGATTCTGTAGTTACAATGTATCTACAATGCTTCCTTTGAATTACATATAATTTCTGACCTTCTTCTTTGCACCCAGACTTCAATACCCAAAATGAATGTTGATTAATAGTGTCCAGCTTTCAATTAACTGGCATCTATGGTTCCAGGAATCTATTGTCCAGGGCTGCAATTTAAATTTAATCTACAATCCATGTTCAGGTCTAAAGTTTGGTTGCTGATGTTAGTTGCTGAAGTTAATATTTTGCTATAAAACCTAATTCCATAATATGACAGCAATATTCATTATTGTAATGGAGTAAACTAGACAATAACTTCCAGCATCTTAGTTCTGCAGTGAAATGCCCTGGATTGCTGCTATTCTCCAACATAAAATGAATCAATGACTAACATCAGACAGACACGGCTCAATCTAATAATTTGTTTTTCTTCATCCTACCAGTCAACTTAGGAGTGATCCTCAAAGAAGGCAGAGAACAAACTCGGAGATGAAAACTCACTTTGTCTTATGAAATGGATATGGAGATAGTAAAAATGCTTCTGAAAGCTTGTGATCAAATAAAATCAAACTTAAAAGGCAATAAATAAAATCAATTCAAGAAATGCGTGTTTTCAAAGTTAGCCAAATTAATTGTAAAATCAAGTGTATGAATTATACAAGTGGATGTGCAACCTCTTTCCTCCCACTTCTTCCCCCTTCCAGAACTCACATCCAATCCCTTCTCTATCGGAGTTTTAATTTCTTTAAAAAAAACATGTTCCCTTTGGTCCTACTTGGGAATGGAGGTGGCTATCTTGCAGCAATGGAGAAGTCTGGATGGTATCCCGGACTATGTCCTTAGGACATAGATGTCCTTTGCATAGATAAGCTGGCAGGTGTATTTGCAGATATTTTTAACTGCTTCCTGCATCAGACTGAGGTTCTCACCTGCTTTAAGAAGACCACTATCATCCTGACACCTAAAAAAAGCAAGGTGACATACCTTAATAGCTTTCACCCAGTGGCTCTGAGATCCACTATCAAGAATTACTTTGATAGGTTGGTCATGACATGCATTGACTCCAGACAACTTCAAACTGCTACAATTCACAACAGGTCAATCTGGCCTACACTCACTTCTGGAGCATCTGGATAGTAAAGACACCAACGTTAGACTATTAGTTATTGACTGAAGCTCTGCTTTCAACACTATAATTTCAAGAAAACCCATCACCAAACTCCAAAACCTGGGAGTAAACATCTCCCAATGCAATTGGTTCCTTGACTTTCTGACCAACAGACTGCAGACAGTAAGGACAGAATGCTACACTTTCACAACATCAGTGCCCCACAAGCTATACCTCATACCTCTCATTTACACCCTATACAATCATCGGTGTATGGCCAGATTCTGCTCTAACATCTACAGGTTTGCTGATGATACCACCATATTGGGTGATAGCTCAAATAATGAGGAGACAGAGTAAAGAAAGGAGATATAGAGTGTAGTGACATCGTGTCACGACAATAACCTTCCCCTCAATGTTAGCAAAACAAAACAGCCTGTCATTGATTTCAGGAAGAGAGTGGTGGACATGCTTTTGACTTCATCAATCGTGCTGAGGTTGAGAGGGTTGAAAGCTTCAAGTTCCTACGAGTGAACATCACCAATAGCCTGTCCTGGTGGAACTATGAAGATGTCAAGGCCATGTAAACTTACCAACACCTCTACTTCCTCAGGAGGCTAAAGAAATCTTCAAGCTTTACTAGTTATTTTTTACCTGTGTTCGATAGAAAGCATCCTATCGAAATGCATTGTGGCATGGTAAGGAACTGCTTTGCCCATGACCACAGGAAGATGAACAGGCTTGTGGACATAGTTCAGTACATCATGGAAACCAGCCTCTCTGTTTATAGTTTTTGCTGCCTCAGTAAAGAAACCAGCATATTCAAAGACTCCACCTTTCCCAGAAATGCTCTTATTACCCCTCTTCCATCTGGCAAATGATATAAAAGCCTGAAAGCACGTACTACCAGGTTCAAGGAGAGTTTCTATCCTGCTGCTACAAGACTACTGAATAAGAATCAATTTAATATCACCAACATATGTGAAGTTTGTTGCTTTTGCAACGGCAGTACAATGCAATACATAATAATAGAAGAAAACGCTCTGTGAACTACAGTAAGTAAATACATTAAATTAAATAAGTAGTGCAGAAACAGAGATGATAAAATGATGAGGTAGTGTTCATAGGTTTAATGTTCATTCAGAAATCAGATGGCAGAGGGGAAGAAGCTGTTCCTGAATCAGTGAGTGTGTGCCTTTCTGATAGTAGCAATGGGAACAAGGCATGACCTGGATGAAGGAATCTTTATTGATGGACACTGCCTTTTTGAGGCATCGCTCCTTGAAGATGTCCTGGATAGAAAAGAGGCTAGTGCCGTTGATGGAGCTGACTAAGTTTACAATTATCGGCAGCTTAATTTCGATCCTGTGCAGTAGTCCACCTCCTCCTTATACCAGACAGTGATTCAGTGTCATGGTCTGGTCCGTGAAGTCTGCATTCTGGTTCACGGTCCGGTCCATCGACCCTTGCTCCAGGTTTTCCTGTCTACTCTGTTTCTGTCAGGCAGCATCTGTAGGAAGAGGTGCAGTCGACGTTTCAGGCCGAGACCCTTCGTCAGGACTAACTGAAGGAAGAGTGAGTAAGGGATTTGAAAGTTGGAGGGGGAGGGGGAGATCCAAATTGATAGGAGAAGATGGGAGGGGGAGGGGGGATCATTTTGGATCTCCCCCTCCCCCTCCAACTTTCAAATCCCTTACTCACTCTTCCTTCAGTTAGTCCTGACGAAGGGTCTTGGCCTGAAACGTCGACTGCACCTCTTCCTAGAGATGCTGCCTGGCCTGCTGCGTTCAGCAGCAACTTGTATGTGTGTTGCTTGAATTTCCAGCATCTGCAGAATTCCTGTTGTTTGCGTACTCTGTTTCTGTTCTTGTTGAGTTCTAACTGAGACAGTTGATGCTCATTGGGGCTGGCTGCATAAATACCTTCAGAGACCAGGGCGTGGCTGCTGGATTGTTCTTATCCTTACTCCTTGTACCCCTTCCTCTGCCTTCTGTTTCCTCACCTGAAGCCCTGCCTTGTCTTGTCGGTAACTCTCGACTCACCTGAAGTTCTCGTCTCGCCTTGCTTTGCCAGAAGCCTTGCCTTGTCTTGTCGGTAACTCTCGCCTCACCTGAAGTTCTCGTCTCGCCTTGCATTGTCTGAAGCCTTGCCTTGTCTTGCTCGTAACTCTCGCCTTGTCTTACCTGCAGTCTTGTCCTGGAGCCACCCTGTAGCTAGCTCCCTTCCTGTCCCTTGCCTCTGCCCAGGTAAGCCAGGCCGTCTTGCCGTTACCTGCGGTTGGTTCTGTCCCTTCCTGTTCCTTGCCTCCGTTGGGTAAGCCAGGCTGTATTGCCGTTACCTACAGTTGGTTCTGTCCCTTCCTAACCCTTGCCTCCGTCAGGTAACCCAGGCCATCTTGCCGTTACCTGCAGTTGGTTCTGTCCCTTCATTTCCCTTGCCTCTGTCGGGCAGTGATCTGCGCCCTGCCCAGGAGAAGACTCCAGCCTCCTGCTGCACCTCAAGCCTGAAGACTCCAGCCTCCTACCTAGCCTCAAGCCTGAAGACTCCAGCCTCCTGCCTAGCCTCAAGCCTGAAGACTCCAGCCTCCTGCCTCCTGCCAAGTCTCGCCTCAGGCCTCTAGCCTCCTGCCAAGCCTTTCCTCAGGTCTCTAGCCTCTAGCCTCAAGCCTGAAGACTCCAGTCTCCTACCTCCTGCCAAGCCTCGCCTCAAGTCTCCTGCCTCCTGCCAAGCCTCGCCTCAAGTCTCCTGCCTCCTGCCAAGCCTTTCCTCGGGTCTCTAGCCTCTAGCCTCAAGCCTGAAGACTCCAGCCTCCTGCCTCCTGCCAAGCCTTGCCTCAAGTCTCTGGCTTCCAGCCTCAAGCCTCAAGTCTCTAGCCTCCTGCCTCTTGCCAAGCTTCGCTTCAAGTCTCTAGCCTCTAGCCTGAAGACTCCAGTATCCTGCCTCCTACCAAGCCTCGCCTCAAGTCTCCTGCCTCCTGCCAAGCCTCACCTCAAGTCTCCTGCCTCCTGCCAAGCCTCACCTCAAGTCTCCTGCCTCCTGCCAAGCCTCGCCTTAAGTCTCTAAGACTCCAGCCTCGTCCTGCCTGCCAACCAAGCCTTGTCCTTGCCTAGTTCTGGGGTCCGAGCCAGAGGCAAGACCCAGGTACTGGGTCTTAGTCCAGTCTCTGGCTCGGAGTCCAAGCCCGGGCTCCTAGCTCTCTTGTCCAGTTCTGTTCCGGGTTCCCAGCTTTCGTGTCCATGTCCTTGCTCTCACCCTGTATCCTAGTCCTGTCCCTAGTCCTTCAGTGCCTGTGTCTTGCACTTGGGTCCGTTCCCAAACCCCCCCCCCCCGCCACCCCGTATGAAATTCAGCCACTTAGAATGCTCTCCACAGTACATCTGTAGAAATTTGCAACTGATTTTGGCGACATGCAAAATCTCCTCAAACTCCTAATGAAATGTAGCTGTTGTCATGCCTCCTTTGTAGCTGCATTGATTCCTAGTACAATAAAATGGACTCTTGTCAACAAAATCTACATCATTTTGATCTTCTATCTTATTATTTACCTGCACTGCACTTTTTCTGCGGCTGCTACACTTTATTCTGCATTCTGTTATTGTTTTACCTTGTGCTATATTAGTGCACTGTGCCATGAGTTGATCTGTATGGACAATATGTAAGATAAGCTTTTCATTAGACTTTGGTACATGTGTCAATAATGAACTAATTCCAATTCCAATTCCAATTTGCCAGCAGGACTGAGTAGGTTGTTCTTGTAGCCAAAGTAGAGAGGCGAGCCGATGTTGGTAGGAGAGAAGGTCTGCTTGACAATGTGTAACAGGGTGGAAGGACATCAGGTGTGAAGAGGGCAGTCTGATAATTAAAGTGGACAGATCAATTTAGTAATGGCTGCGTGGGAGAGTCATTGTCCTATTGAATACAGATGGCTGAATATAGTCACAGCTGATGTCACACTGATGTTCTGGAAGGCAGATCTCTATATAGACTTGTGTATAAATTGTACTAAGGTACATGTTCTCCTCTTAAATCTTCACTTTTCTGCTACATTAAAAAATTCCCAGTGCACTGGAAATGATATTTATGCAATTCCTTCCACTTGTGTAAAGAAATAATTTTCATTACCCAATTCAGCTAGATAACACATTAAATAAATCACAGAAATCTGAGCAAGATTAACAAGCTGAATTGACACTCCAACAGAATTGATAGGATCAATCTAGAGAGCCTTTAATCCGGGAAACCACAGAGAAGGTTACATCTCCCAAATCCGGTAATGTCTTTGCAGGGAAGTGATCCATTTGAAATGAACATTGATAGATTTCAAGTGCTGGGGAATGGGTATTTTGCAATATACGAAGCTCATAATGTTGCCCATCAACTTATTCGACATTCCTCAGAATTAGAGTGTTACATTCTTGTTTGGGAAGGCATCTTGGTTGGTATTGATGAATTGGGCCAGAGGGCTGTTTTCTATGCTGTGTAACATCATGACTTTGTTTAATTATTTCTTAAGTAAATACAATATCCTTGAGAGCATCCCCTTCCATCTGCTGATCACCTTTGAAGTAAAGGAATGCTTCCTGATGGTCACTATACTTTCTTAGATTACTGCATTAACAAAGGGTGTGACAACTGGTCATATCAGAAACCCAGGCAGGACATATCTCCAATCAGAAGTACTCCAGGCAGAATATATTTCTATCTGGATATTTGTTTGTTTCTGCTTAATTATTTTCCCAACATAAACTGAAGATATAACTCCTTTCTAATCTTATTGGAGAACTTTGTGCGTTCTACAAAATCTGTCACAATTCCATGCTGATTTAAATTTCTTTCTTATTTAAAAAAAATCAACTGCCTTGTAAATGTTATAGGAAGGATGCTGGGGCTTTGGAGAGGGTGCAGAATAAGTTTACCAGGATGCTGCCTGGTTTGGAGGGCATTGCTATCACAGGAGGCTGGATGAATTTCGGTTGTTTTCTTAGAAGTGTCAGATGCTGAGGGGAGATCTAATAGAAGTTTACAAGATTATGAGAGGCATAGATAGAGTGGATAGAGAGTATCTGTTTCCCAGGGTTGAAATGTCTAATACCAGAGGGCATACAATAAAGGTGAGAGGAGGGTAGGTTTAAGGAGGATATGAGGGGTAAGTATTTTACTCAGAGTCATGGATGCCTGGATGCACTACCTGGTATGGTGGTAGAGGCAAATATATTAGAGGTCTTTAAGAGATGTTTGCATAGGCACATGGATGTAAGAAAGATGGAGGGATATGGAGATGGTATAGGTGGGAGGGATTAGTGTTTGGGTGATTTTGATTTGCTCTTAAGCTGGTTCCACAAAACTTTGTTGATGAAGTGGCTTCTTCCTGTGCTGTACTGTTTTCTGATTAGTAAAGTTACATAACAAAAATCTAGGTTTAACATCCGCTGGGTCATTATACCATAGAGAAATAAGGAGAGAGAAATGTTTGGAGAAAGCATGTCACTTCTGTTTGTGTGAGGTCCAGATTGGATCTCCTTAGCTTCATTATACTTAAACTGCCTCTACCATGCTCACAATGCTCATAAGACCATAAGAGCATAAATATAGAAGCAGAATTAGGCCATCTGGCCGATCGAGTCTGCTCCACTACCTCATACAGAACTGGATGACACAAATTTTTAGCCAGAGAGTAGTGAACCTGTGGAATGTTCTGCCACAGACTGTGATGGAGGCCAGGTCCGTGGGTATATTTGAGGTGGAATTTGATCATTTGCTGATTGGTCAGAGTATCAAAGGATATGGCGAGAAGGCAGATGTATGCTGTTGTGTGGGATCCGCGATCAGCCATGATGGAATGGCTGAATGGCCTAATTCTACTCCTATGTCTTATGATCATATGGTCTTGATCATGGCCGATCCAAATTTTCCTCTCAGCCCTAATCTCTGGTCTTCTGCCTGTATCCCTTCATGCCCTGACCAATCAAGAATCTATCAACCTCTGCCTTAAATACACATAAAGACTTGGCCTTCACAGCTGCCTGTGGCAAAGAATTCCACAGATTCATTGCTATCCAGCTAAAGAAATTCCTCCTCATTTCCATTTGAAAAGGATGCCCCTCTATTCCGAGCTGTGTCCTCTGATCTTAGAATCTTCCACCATAGGGAACTTCCTCTCCACATCAATTCTATCAAGGCCTTTCACGATTCGATAGGTTTCAATGAGGTCACCCCTCATTCTTCTGAATTCTAGTGAATACAGGCCTAGAACGATCAAACGCTCTTCATATGAGAAGCTATTCAATCCTGGAATTAATTTGGTGAACTTCCTTTGAACCCTCTCTGGTTTCAGCACATCCTTTCGAAGATAAGATGCCCAAAACTGCTCACAATACTCCAAGTGAGGCCTCACCAGTGCTTTGTAAAGTCTCAACATTACATGCTTGTTTTTATATTCTAGTTCTCTTGAAATGAATGCTAACATCGTATTTGCCCTCCTCACAACAGACTCAATCAGCAAATTAACCTTCAAGGAATCCTGCACAAGAACTCCCAAGTCCCCTTGCACCTCAGCTTTTTGCATTTTCTCTCCATTTAGAAAATAGTCTACTCTTTCATTTCTTCTATCAGAGTGCATACCATACACTTCCCCAAATCTGTATTCCATCTGCCAATTCTTTGCCCATTCTCCTAATCTGCCTGTTCTTCATTAGTCTCTCTACTTCCTCAAACTTATCTGCCTCTCCACCTATGTTCATATGGTCTGCAAACTTTGCAACAGAGCCATCAATTCCATTCTCCCTATCATTGACATATAACATAAAAAGAATTGGTCCCAACATGAAGCCCTGTGGAACACCACTAGTCACTGGCAGCCAACCAGAAGAGGTTCCCTTTATTGCCATTCTTTGCCTCCTGCCAATCAGTTACTGCTTTATCCATGTAATACCATGGGCCCGTAGCTTGTTATGCAGCTTCAAGTGCAGCAGCTTGTCAAAGGACTTCTGAAAATCCAAGTACACAGCATCAACCGAATCTCCTTTGTCTATTCTGATTGATATTTCTTCAAAGAATTCCACAGATTTGTCAAGCCAGATTTTCCCTTGAGGAAACTATGCTGACTGCTGCCTATTTTATTATGCGCCCCAAGTATCCTGAAACTTCATCCTTAATAATCAACTCCAACATCTTCCCAACCACTGTGATCAGACTAACTGACCTATAGTTTCCTTTCTTTTGCCTCATGTCTTGAAGAGTGAAGTAATGTTTGCAATTTTCCCATCTTCTGAAACCATTCCAGAATCTAGTGATTCTTGACAGATTATTATTAACGCCTCCACAATCTCTTCAGCCATCTCTTTAGATGTGCCAAATGGCCTAATTCTGCTCCTATGTCTTGTGGTCTTATGGTCTCTTTCAGAACCCTGGGGTGTTCACCATCTGGTCCAGGTGACTTATCAACCTTCAGACCTTTCAGTTTTCCAAGAGACCTCTCTCTAGTAGCGGTAACTTCACACTCTTCATGTCTCCTGACATCTGGAACTTCCACCATACTGCTAGTATCTTGCACAGTGAAGATTGAAGCAAAATACTTATTCAGTTTCCCTGCCATTTCATTGCCCCCCCCCCCCATTACTACTTCTCCAGCATCATTTTTCAGTGGACCAATATCCACTCTCACTTCTCTTTTACATTTTATGTATTTGAAGAAACCTTTGGTATCCCCTTTAATATTGGTGAGCTTACTTTTGTATTCCAGCTTTACCTTCTTAATAACTTTTTTAGTTGCCTTCTCTTGTTTTTTAAAATCTTCCCAATTATCTAACATCCCACTAATTTTTGCTCTATTATATGCCCTCACTTTGGCTTTTATGTTGGCTTTCACTTCTCTTGTTAGCCATGGTTGTGTCATCTTTCCTTTAGAATATTTCTTCTTCCTTACAATGAATATATCCTGTGCCTTCCACATTGCTTCCAGATAGTCTGGCCATTGCTGCTCTGCCATCATCCCTGCCAGTGTTCTTTTCCAATCAATTCTGGCCAACTCCTCTCTCATGCCTCTGTAAATCCCTTTACTCCATTGTAATATTGATCCATCTGACTTTAGCTTCTTCTTCTCAAATTTCAATGTGAATTCAATCATATCATGATCATTTTGCCCAAAAGGCTCTTTCACCTTAAGTTCTCTAATCAATTCCAGTTTATTGCACAACATCCAATCCAGAGTAGTTGATTTCCTAGTGGGCTCAACAACAAAAACAAGCTGCTCTAAAAAGCTATTCTAGAAATTCCTCTTCTTGGAATCCAGCACCAACTTGCTTTTCCCAATCTACCTGCATATTGAAATCCTTCATGACTATTGTAACATTGCCCTTATGGCATGCATCTTCTATCTCCCATTCTAATTTGTAGACCACATCCTTACTACTGTTTGATGGTCTGTATACAACTCCCATCAGGGTCTTTTTGCCATTGCAGTTCCTTCACTCTATCCACAATGATTCAACACCTTCCCACCCTATATCAGCTCCTGCTAATGATTTGATTTCATTTTTTACCAACAGAGCAACGCTGCGCCCTCTGCATTCCTGCCTGTCCTTCGATACAATATGTATCCTTGGACATTAAGCTCCAAGCTATAATCTTTTTTTCAGCCATGATTAAGTGATGCCTACAACATAATACATGCTGCAACTGTACTAAAATTTTACCTACCTTATTCCACATGCTGCGTGCATGCAAACATAACACCTTCAGTCCTGTATTTACCTTTTTTGATTTTCTCTGCCCTTTGCATTGCAAATTATCTTGTTGACTGTAATTTTGCCTCATCAACAACCTCTGTTCACTACACATGGTCTCTGTTTGTCAACCGGCTACCTCATCTACTGCACTATTATCCACCTCATAGTAAATACAATACCCATAAGACCCATAATATAGGTAGTCTCAATATGCTGTTATTTACGGATTCTTTACCAAACTAGTTTTCTAGGAAACTTTTTACACATTTAATTTATATTTGATTATGTATAAAAATAAATCAATATTTTGGTTTATGTCAACAGTTATCCTATTTTTACAAAAGTGTTATATTTTAAAATTTTAATTTACATTTTTAATGATCAAAAATTTTGAACAAGGAAAGGACCTTTCCATTGATTTCCAACTTCATGGTTTCTATCTATCCCATTAATGCCTAGAGTAAAAGAGTAGGAATTTATCTCTTTCACCAATTGACTTCCCAGCTCTTTACTTCACCCCACACACCCCCTCCTGGTTTCATTTATTCCCTTGTGTTTCTTCTTTCCCTCCCCCCAACTCCTACTCTGACTCCTCATTTTTTTTCTCCAGTCCTGTAGAGGGGTCTCAGCCCAAGACGTCGACTGTTTATTCATTTCCAAAGATGCCTTCTGACCTGCTGAGTTCTTCCAGCATTTTGTGTGTGTTGCTTGGATTTCCAGCATCTGCAGATTGTCTCTTGTTTGTGCAATAATTGGCTCCACCTAATAATATATCATCTTAAACTCCAAATTTTAAAAAAATGTGACAATTATATGCCAGTATGCATATTACTGAGTAGTCTCAATAGAATATTCAAAATTAGAGTGGGGTCAATATATTTAAAGTGAGTTTTTGTTGAGATTGTGTAATGATTGGAAGATGATAAACCCCAGTGCATTCACTATCTCCATTGCCTTTCCAAAACTTTAGAATACAAAAATTGTCAGGTCCTGGGGAATTTATAGATAGACAGATAGATATACTTTATTAATTCCGAGGGAAATTTGATTTTGTTACAGCTGCACCAACCAAGAATAGAGCGTAAATATAGCAATACAAAAAACTTCAACAATCAAACACCAAAATACAAACTATGCCAGATGGAAAATAAGTCCAGGATCAGTCTATCGGCTTAGGGTGTCTGACCCTCCACGGGAGGAGCTGCAAGTTCGATGGCCACAGGCAGGAACGACCTCCTGTGCCGCCAAGTGTTGTATCACAGTGGAACGTGGCCGAAGTCATACAGTAAAAAGTTCAGTTTCCAGTCTGCAAGCACGTTCCTCGATCGTAATATACCCCGGATTGCACCATCCGTTGTTAGCCAGAATGGTAAGCACCCAATTCCTTTATGCTTACCGTTCTCAGTGCACTTCCGGTCAGCCAGAAAGGTATTACCCACCGAACTCCTCTTCTCCATAAGTCTCTGTTGTCTCGACCTGGTCCTCCTTCCTCGGCTTTGTGATCCCCCTCTGCGTGTTTTCCTCTGGATTTCAGCAGGGGTGTCCACTGCTCTGTTCGCTAAGCCAGCCGGTCTTTGCCGGTCCGTGGAATACACAATGCGACCTTGCTTCTGTCCCGCATGTTGGGATGTAACCATTTCCAGCGCTAAAGAAAACTCAAATAAAACTCTCTCTACCAGCAGGTTAGAGAGGGGGCAGCTTCGACGTGTTACCATGAGAAAAAAAATACAAAAAAGTAACGTAGATTTAAAAGTAAGAAGAAGAAAGTAAGAGTAGATCGGAACAGCTGTACCAGGCAGCATGCATGACCGGCGCATGCGCACTGTTATCAGCTTTTAGCTTCATTAGTTTCTTCAGTACATTTGTTTCTGATAGAGATCATTTCTTTCAGCAACTACTTTACTCTAGACTGGTTGTTATACAGCATAATGCACAAAAATTACTGGAGGAACTCAGCAGATCAGGCGATATCTATGTAAAGGAATAAACAGTCAAAACTTCAGGCCAAGACCCATCTTCTGAACTGGAACAGAAGGGAGCAGAAGTCAGAAGTCTTATCCTTGTTGTGAATCCTTATTGTAGTTTCTTCCCCCTTCCTTTCCAATCCTGATGAAGGGTCTCAGCCCAAAACATCAACTGCTCATTCCTTTCCATAGACTCTGGCTGACCTGCTGAGTTCCTCCAACATTTTGGATATGTTACTCTAGATTTCCAGCACCTGCAAAATCTCTTTCATTTAGGACTTGTTCTGCAGCATTCCTGCTTTTCCTTTCTGCACCTTTGATTTGTAAAGACAAATAAGAAATATTCTAATGAAGGGTCTTCAGATAGAAATGTTAATTGTTCCTCTTTCCACAAATACATCCTAATATGCTGAGCACTTCCAGCACCTTTTGTTTTTGTTTTAGATTTTCCAGCCCCTGCAGTTTATTTCTGATGTTCAATACATAGTATTTCTTTAATTTATTTACCATTTCAATATTATTTCTCTTGTCTCTGTCTATATGGGACCCATATTAATTTATTTTTAGCATTATATATGGTTTTAAACCAAGTTAAATAATTATACAACACTTTTTTTGCAGTTTAGAAAATTATATTTTACCTTTCTCTTCTTCCTTTGCATAATTAAAATAAGTAGGTCTTTGAACCTCAATAATCCTGGGAATTTCTTTCAACTTGTCTCAAGCCATCCATGTCTCTTTGATTATGCCCAGAAGTGCACATAATAAGGGTAGCTCTTCTCCTGCTCCTTTTTCTGCTCTAGGTTCAATAGGGTGAGGCTTCTGCCCATCCATGCCTGTTTCCGTGACTCTGGCTGATTTCCCAGGGTCTCGTTCATTTTAATAATTTCAGCCAGGTCCCAGCAGGATTCCCACCTGTCATAGCGGCTGCCTCAGAAAGGAAAGGAAACAGCTGCTTCTGGATTTGGGGATGTCAGTGTCCTACCGTAGCACAGCCAGGCCAGCTGCCTCTGAAATATGCACAAAATCACATGGCTTGGAACAAAAATTTTAAATGGGCATCTGAATGAGTGTAACAATTTCAGTGAACACAATCGCAGTGGAAAATACTGGGGCAACATTTTCATTGTTGCTTCATCACTGTTAGCAACAGCTACAGGAATGCAATAACAAATTAGTGAAAATTATAAGCATTTGATTTGTCATGTTTTGGTTGTAATCGTAATAATTATCAATTGAATGCTGGTAAACAGTAAGTCAAAATGAGATTCATTGAAAAAAATAACAAGCTTTAAACAAAATGCCAAAAGCAAAAGTCAATCAAAAAGTATTAGTTTCTGTATTAAGATAAAGTCTGAGTGATATTTAAACTACAACCAGATAATATCACTATGTTAATTGTACAATTCTACCGCTACACTTTATTCAGCAATCTCTTCTTTTTTTCTATCATTTGTTCATTTGCAAAATTGTTATGTGTTGTAATATTGTCACAGATCATAGAATCTCACAGCCAGAGAACACCATTCAGCCTGCAAACCTGTCCTTGAAAATGTTGTTCATTTCAATTTCAAACTCAGCTCTCCATCCATTGTCATAAAATAGCCCTTTTTGAGTATAGGTTTAGCTGTTGTTGAAAGCTTTTGTTCCAACCACTTTTAAATTATTTATTTTGAATATTAAGCATCCACTGTTTATAAAAATATATTTCAATTTTAGTTTTTTGCCATTTTCTGTTAATCCATAATTTCTTTGTTATGTCTTCAATATTTAATAGTATTTTTTAAATTACTTTAAACTTAATTTCCATTGCCATCTAATATGGCTTATTTTCAATATCCTACAATGATACCTTAGCAATGAATTTACGTTTGTAGTTTTCTCCAGACAAACCTTGGCTTTTGCACTTCATTTCATCCATGCATTAATAACCATACCTTCAACTATTCCCTATTGCTAAATTCCTTCATTAAGGATTTATTCTTTTTAAACCCCACAGGTTTGACCAAGTTTTCAGTCAATCCTTCCACCTCTATTGGCTCCTTGTCAAGTCTTGGCTGATTTTCCACTGTGAAGTGATCTGACACGTTTTCTTACAGTACATTAAAGATTTCACATAAATATGTTGTTATAAGTTAAGTTTGTAAAATCAGATACACTGCAAGAGCAGTCTGATACCTAGGTCATTGAGTAATGTTGAGGTTGAGCACAGGAAATCATAGAAGTACTGGGAGACAGGAGCGATAGGGTGCAGATAGGTAGATGTACATGATATCCGAGGAAAAAATAAGGAACGTGATATGTAGGATAAGCATGGATTTGAGTGAAGCGTCTCAGCCTGAACAGTCAATTGTTTGCATTTCCATAGATGCTGCCTGATCTGCAGAGTTTCTTCAGCATCTTGCATGTTTTATTCTGAATCTGAGTTACTAGTTTATGTTATAACCACTGCCATACTGGGATCAGGAAGCATAGAAGATAACACTCAGACATCTAGAGGAGGTGATCATCAGGCACCAAAAGAGTGGACACCCAAGATGACAAATCCTTCTCTGCAATTGACATTAAGACTAGTGGGTAAATTGAATGTATAGTTAATAACCATGTATATGTACATATGTCACTATATAATCCAATATACCTTATGAAGGAAGATGTACTGATGGTTTACACTCCTTATTAAATAAGAAACTGTGTTGTGTAAGGGTAGCTTTAAGTCTTGAATACACCATTTGGTATGACATTGATACATTATTATATCAGCCAGTGGTATTTAGTTGAGAGTTGTCTGCATTCAGTAAAGGATATTCTGTTGATAGCTGTATCTCTGCAAGTAAAGATATCACCCTGATCATCAATTTCATCATCTCTTAAATTTAAAAGTGCCTTTTACCATGAGGAAGAAAATAGGCATCCGGTGCTGAAGAACAGCACTACTTCTCCACTGACCCATACCATCTTGACATGGACACTTATCACTGGTCCTTTATCATCACCGGTTCTAAATCCTGGATTCCTGAACACTGCTACATGAGTACCTTCACCAGAGAGACTGACATCATACCTCCCAGTAAGATGCCAGTGCACTTCGATGCAGTAGCCTCTACAGGGCCGAACAAAAGTGTCATTGTCTTTTTTAAACATCTTTTTAGAATGGCAAGACACTGCGGGACATTATAAACTTCAAGTACTGCAGGTCTACCCCATCGGCAAGTTGCTTGTTCACAGCGGAGTTGGAGGAGCTGGACTTGATGTGGACTGTGGTGCTGCCTGCTACAGAAAGGCATCAGAGTACTTGCGCGAAGGCAGCGTGCAGCCTAATAACAAATGATTGTCTTAAACGTTTTTCTTGTTATTGCAAGACCCTGTTGAATGTGGAATGCTATAGGTCTGGTTCATTGGTTTATTGGAGGAACCAATGGCAGGGGAGCTGCGTGGCCTCGTTTGTAGCATGGACTTGGTCTCATGCCACGATGCCACTTGTTTGCAGGAGCCCAGGAAAGAGGTGTCAGGGCTGGTGCCTGGAGGCAGTGCGGCTGCTCTCCAGTGTTCACTCAATGAAGACAAGCTGAATTGTAACACTCACAACACGCTGGAGGAACTCAGCAGGTCTGGCAGCATCCGTGGAAAAGATGGACGATCTTTTCCACGGATGCTGCCCGACCTGCTGAGTTCCTCTAGCATGTTGTGAGTGTTGCTTTGATCCCAGCACCTGCAGATTATTTTGTGTTTACAAGCTGAATTGTGTTTGTCTACATACTGCTGTGGTCTTGCTTTTGCTGACAACATTTACGGACTCAGAGACTTGGGCTATGCTATTTCTTTTTTGTGTAACTGTATGTTTACTCCTATCTTAGATATGCTCTGTGTGCCTTGTACTGTGTATGACTATTGGTACTGTGTTGGTCCCGAAAGAACACTGTTTTGTTTGCCTGTATTCATGGGTGTTTATGTTTGGTCCGGCTCCTGTACACGTAGCCTGCAGGCCCACTGGTGTGTGGACATGCCCCAGTGCTCATGAACCAGATCCCCAGCGCTGGGTAAATAGCCCCACTGCCTAATAGGCAGCCTTGGGAGAGATGAAGGCTACGGGATTAAACCCAGAGAGCAAATCCAGAGTGGAACGCCTAAGGCAGCCGGACGTCATTGCACATTGAACACTGGTGAGGCTGGGGGGCGGGGTGGATCTTGACGACTGGGCATCTCAATATCTCCATACCTTCTGGCCAAGATAGTGATGATGATCATCATCACCCATTGTCCTTTGAGACAGAAGGATGCCAACCAACCAACCATGTATGGTTGAATGACAATTAACTTCAAACTTGAACTTGAAACTTGAACTGTAGATATTCGGGCTCTCACCACCAGACTGTGCAAGAGTTTCTTCCCGTAAGCCATCAGACTCCTCAACACTCAGAGTCTAGACTGACATCTACAACATTTATTATTATATTGTAATTTGTCCTCTACTGTGCCTATTGTCTTGTTTGTTAATTATTGTACTGCCCTGCACTGTTTTCTGCACTTTATATAGTCCTGTAGTCCTGTGCAGGTCTGTAGTCTAGTGCAGTTTTTATATTGTTTTACATAGTCTAGTGTAGCCTTGTGCCGTCTCACATAGCCTAGTGTAGTTTTGTGTTGTTTCATGTAGCACCAGGGTCCTGGAGGAAAGTTGTTTCGTTTTTACTGTGTACTGTACCAGCAGCTTATGGTCGAAATGACAATAAACTTGACTTGACTTCAAGAAGATAACTTGCCAGTATATCAGGGGAAATTAAGGATGGACAATAAATGTTGGCATCTGCAATGATGTCAATAGCCTGAAAATGAATAAATAAGTAAAATATCAATCCTTGCTGGATCTATTCTTGTCAATACGTAATACATGGAACCATCTTCCGCAGTTGAACAATCATGAAGAATTGATTGAGGAAACTAATGTCTATTACCCCAGTTTTTCTCTTGTTTGCATCCTGGAAGCCAATTTCCAAAGAAATTAATCCAACACTCATCACAGGTACAGTAATTCTGTCTTCTGAAACTAGTTTTTAAGTAGTTCATCCATTTGACCTCTGACTCCTTATCTTATTCACTTTATTTATAGGTTCCATTTCTTTTGGTAATGCTAAAGAAAACTGAGAAATCAGCAAACTAATGAAAGCAAAGAAGAAAAAGTGTAGCTTTCCCATCCTCATATAATTCCTCTGAGAGGAAAATTAGATCAGCCATGATGAAATGGCAGAACAGATTTAATGGGCCAAATGGCCTAATTCTGTTTCTATATTTTATGGCCTTATGGTTTTATAATTATCTATATATTAGTAATCAAAGATGCAATTTATACATCTTTGGGATCATTCCTCTAAATATCCTTTGCTAATAATATATACTGAAGATTGTGATGAGGTTCCTAAACTTTGATGAACTCTGAGTCACTCATATTTAACATTAAGCATATCTGAATATTTTAATGAAAAAATATACTGCATAAGACAGAAATCCCAGGTTTGATTGAAGGGAAGTAATAATTTCAACACATCTTATGTGACAGATGGAGGCCTGGGAGGCACCTCTCTACAAAAGTCTGTCAAACCACAAAGTGCTAAAATGAAGGAAGTCTAGAAACCACCACATTTAGTCAAAAGATCTAGAAATAAAAGGTCTTTTAATTCTGATGCTGGGAATATACATAGGTATTCTGCTGCTTAATATTGAAAAGATGTATCTCAAACAAAAGCAGGTAATCTGTCTGGTTATATTTAATGGATCTGTAACATACTGTAATAATCACTTAAAACATAATTTACCAAAATTGCATGCATATTTAACATAAATACAGTTCTGTAATTTTAGATCAAGAATTAGATATACAGCATTACGTATCTAGTTATGTAGATGCTTTACTGTATTTGCTTGTCAGTCTATATTTATATATAAGGGTAAAATGCAGTTACTAAACAAAATAACTGTTTTAAAAAATGAAATTAAATTGAGTTTTTAATGCTAAATGTTAAAATACAGTTGAATAGTGCGGCAATAAGCTACTTTATAATTCTGAAAAACCTGGATTTTGTTTTCAAAGGATGGCTCTTGATGGCCTCTGTTGAACAGTACCAATGTAGCCTGAGCTAATATTTATTTCATGCAAATGTCAAAATCTGAATGTCATCTTCAAAGACCCTTTTTATAAGAGATAACCCCTGTGTGTAAAAAAAAACAATTTTATGCATGCATGTTTGATGCCAGTCCAATTAATAAAAGCCCTTTTGCTATGCTTGGCCAGAAGCGAATTCCTCTTTTGAAATTGAACAGAGGGAAAATGAGATAAAAGGTGTACATTGTTTCTTTGCAAATTTTACAGTTTTATTTTTAATTTGTGTTTGGATGTGAGGAGCTGGGTACAGATGGTGTGATAGCCCACAGTATGTTCTGAGAACCTGAAATGATAACAAAGATATGCAAATTGGAGTGATTTGGATGGCAGCCAAGATATATGGCTTTACAATGGCTGAGGACAAATTTATAAAATCAGGAAATTGTCCACAGAAGCTACATAAAATATGTCATTGCTGAAGTGTAAGATGTCTAGCATACACACAATAAAGAATCTTGAATTCTCTGAGAAAAGTAAAATGAGTTTATATTTTGCAAGCTGAGTCAAAATGTACTTAAATCCCATTCCCTTCGTCACCATTGCCACCTCCCAATTCATATTGGCTTATCTAAGTTTACAATACATTTACAAATAGATACACACTTTCATCTTCAAGTGATGTCAGAAATTATGTGTTGCATTATACATGGACAGTAAAATAATTTCCAAGAGTTTCAAATGAATTTGGTCAGTATGACACGTTCAGTTTTCTGTAAGTTTTGTGGATTGCTGCATGATTGGTCATGTCTCACATCAAACCCAATAAAACTCCAAAATCTTACTTATTTTGGAATACAGGTTGAGTACCCTTTATACGAACTGCTTTGGGCCAGAAGTGTTTCGGATTTTGGATTTTTCTGGATTTTGGAATATATAATGAGATAGCTTGGGATCACCATCATTTCCCACTCTGAATTTATGTGCTACTGGTAAGCACTCCTTATCTTACACTTATTCATCACACATATGTACTTAACAGTAAAATTATTACATACCATAAGTATAATGAAAATATAAGGTGTGCAGGATAACTAAAGGAGCAGAACACCTGAATCAGCTGTTGAACAACAACAACAAATAATTGCAGGTTTTCAATTTTCACCTACAATGCTAAGTTTTAATTATTAGACTCCAGTGCATTGTATTTGTATTTTACTTTTTTTAGGTTTTATAGAAGGTATAAAAAACAATCAGCATTATGGACTTGTGTCAGATTTTCAGCAGTCATGATCTTGGCAAACTCAATGAATTTCTCTGCTGCTTCGTGATCAGCAAACACTTTTAAAATTTAATGCTGTGCCTTTTCCTAAATTTCCTAAATTTCTACAACCAGCCTACTGAATATTCACAGTTACCTTCAAATTTTCCATTACTCTTGATAAATCTAAGTTTATTTCATGATCAGCATACAGTACCATTAAGCAGCATATGATCATTCCAACACTAATAAATCAACTCTTTCAACACATGATTGAGATCTTCATTTTTCACTTTATGCAGTGTTTTTCTATTTTTCATTAAGTTCTGTTCACTACTGTACATAAGTGAGCTCACTTCTCAGAACTGTCTGTGGTGCGCAGCGACCTGTGCTTCAACTGGGAACTTACCCAGCGCCTTGAGCAATTTTCCATTTGTGACGTCACATGAGTGCTCAAAATATTTTGAATGTCGTAAATTTTCAGATTTTGGAATTTCAAATTAGAGGTACTCAACCAGTTTATCTATCATCTAATTTGTAGCTATCATGTACAGTAACTTTCTTTATGCTTCCCTACACCTAACTTGTCCAAAAATCTTTGCATTCTGTAATTTGCATTCCACCTCCCTCCAAGTTCAGTGTCATCTGAGTATTTTAGCATGTGTATTTATAGCCCAAGTCCAAATTTTTCTAAGAACTGAATAAGTAACAGTGGTTAATTTGATTGCTGCTGTAATTTTTATGAACAGCAAAGTGAAGGTAATGAGTTCTGCTTTTACCGGATTAATTAGAAGATCCATGCCAAAGAGTCGCATGTTTCTCTATTAGTATTTCATTGCATCATTTTTAGCCGAATCCCAGTTGATGGATGGTTATCACTCCGGATTTACCCCATCCCAGCTGGGAACGCTTTATTCTCCTTTTTCCTGTCCATGTGCCAACAGGACATGTGACCTGTCACATCCATACCAATGCTTTCCCTCTTATCCTTAACAAAAATATTTTGATGAAAAATATCATTGAACGGCAGCGCAATGTTTCAATAATGAAAGAACCACAAGAGAAATATAAAATGGTCATTCTGGCATGGGAAAAAAAAGACAGAGACATAACCATTTTGTTATATGATGCAATAAGTGGCTGGGGATTCAGTGGCCCAGTAGGTTAAAACTCTACTCACCAGAACTAGGGATGGAATCAGTTCAAACTGATGAAATATTTGTTTTCCTCTGTGTGTCAACTGTAAGGCTGTTCGCAATTTATTTTCTAATCAGTATGTTGTCTACTATCAGTCATTGCTGCTTTACTGAATAACTGTGCTTGAGTTCCTCACTATGAATCTGTTATGGCATACTGTCATACACTTCTGGGATAGGTTTCCTTGCCAAGTCCAAACTGGAACCTGTCCAGTGTAAATGGGCAACAGGTTTACTCTTGCATCTTGGCTTCTTTTGTCTATCTTTTCTCCCTGCTGTAATGTCTATATTGCTTTATCTAGCCTGAAACATTCTGGGGCTTTTTGTTAAAATATGGAGATGCTTCTCGGACAAAAATGAATGATGGTAAATATGAAAATTGTTGAATGAATACAATAATTGTCTGTAGCCAGTGAGTTTTGCACTGGTTACTATGACATGCCTATAAATCCTTGGCAATAAGGAGAGTTCGGGAATGATTGACAAGCTAGCTACAGTTAGTGGAAAGCTGGTGCCAAACTCGACAGTTGATGACTAAAAATAGCTTCCAAGTCGATATCACCCAATAGGTTTCCAGGTCTGAGGAGTACCATCAGGCAAAACAACAACACTTTCAATTTTATTCCAACCTGAAGATTCTTCCAATTAGTTATTACATTTTCTCATGTGTTACTGTAAATGTTAACCTCATAATTTGTTACCTTCTTTTGGCAAACTGCAGGTGATTTTATGTGCAGGAGAATAACTTTAAAATGTTACCTCAATTTTCAAAAATAATTTATTAACATTTTTCAGTATATTTCTTCAATATCATTACAAACCCCTCTGCAGCTAAAACAAAATCCATAGTTCACAATTACAAAATATTGCTATTCTTTGAACATGTTTGTGAAATGATGGCCCAACTGCTCCAAGGACATAGAATTTCAGTCTTTCAAAAGCCTACAGCAACATTTAAGGGAGTACATTGCAACCAAAAGAATGAACCAAGCTATTGGACAAGACCAATGAGGTCTACAAAATCCAATTCAGGGACTGCAGCAAATATTTTGTTGGCCAACCTGGGAGAAAACTATCCACAATCAGCCATGAACATCAACTGGCTGTAAAGTGGCATGACCAACTCTCCCTATTCCCCACCCAGGAAGATCAGGAGGGGCACAAATTCGACTAGGCATCAGTGTAAGTCATGGTGCAAGCAAACCCATGGCATGCAAGAGAATCCCTAGAAGCATGGTTTCCCATGAACAATTCTGCAAATAAACATGTAGGCCTCGGTCCTATTTATGAGCCAATGAGGGAAAAATTTCAGACAATGCACAGTGTTCACTATGCAACCAATCAACGACAACATTTCCCCCCTACCTTACAATTGAGTTTCTATAATGATGACCAATGAGCTGGTTGATAAGTTTATAAAGGCCAAGCATTTGGAGGACACACCACAATTAACAGTGCACTAATGATATCTCCTTGAATGGTGATGAAACACTTGCAAGTAATTTGCCAAGATCGTAGAAAAACTTAACCCAATCATTGAATTCAAGCTTGCATGCACCACTTGCACTGGCAGCTCATTCCACACTCTTATAACCTTCTGAGTGAAGAGGTTTCCTTTCATGTTCCCATTAAACTTCTCACCTTTCACCCTTAATCCATGACGTCTCGTTCTAGTCCTCTCCCACAGAGTCTGAGAAAACACCTGGGCACTGGGGATTTATCTACCCTAATTTGCCTCAAGACAGCAAACACCTTCTCTGTAACCAATACAGGATCCAAGGCCTTGCTGCTGCTTTGCTTCATTTCCAATGTTCCCTCTAATTTGCAATGACCAGTGTGCACTAAAATCTTGTGTTGGGCAATTTTTTGTCCAGTGACAACAACATATGCACACTAACTTTTATATATAGAGGTATTCATTTTAACAGCTAGCAAAATACTGTCAATAAGAACTTTTATCTCTTCAGGGTTTGATCATTTTTGCTCTCGTTCATCTTTCAAAACTCTTACAAAACATATGAAGCAGGCCTATAGTAGGTAATGAAGGATTTTCTTGCCAGAGTTTTTGCACATCATCCATATGTGATAGGTTTGCTAAATGATGCTTTAAGAAGTCAAGTTTGCAAATATCACACCACCTCTTCCCACTTACAAGTTCTCCAGCAACTTTTGCATTGTGGCAATACACGCAGGTAACATCAATTTCTGCATTGTACAGAAATATTTCCCATAGATGCATATTCCTAACCTCATGAGCTTTCGGTGTAGCAGTTTCTACTGTTTCGTTAAGACAGTCCATTTTAAATGAACTAGCAGTTCTTTTCCACTTCACGCCCTTTGCTTCTTTGAAATTCGACATAGTGAATCAATAATTTCTTCAATAAAAACAGTATAAGTAAATGAGTTCTAAAATCTGCAGAGAAATCATCACAAACTCCATGTTGTCAACATCATCCGCATCAGAAACCAGGAAAGGAAACGTGATTGTGTATGATTGTGAAATATATACTTAACATACCGATAAGGATGTTAATCTTTTGTGCACAGTTTAAATTCCTTTGTGCACACACATCTTAGCGGGAACGTTGCTCACTTCTATAGGCTCTGTGTCCATCTCCTGAGTAAATACAGATGCAAAAAAACTGTATTTAAGATCTCCTCCATCTCCCATTTCATATTAAAATGTTTGATTATCCCAGAACAGTGACTGCTAACTATAAATCAGTTTCTGCATCAAAATTTGTTAATGTTCACCCAGAATCTACCTCTTTTGGATATTCCCAACAGAAAGTTTCTGTCTGCACAGAACAAGGTCATCCCATTGAGTAGAAAAACTGAGTTGGACATGTTACTGTTTAAGCACATTTTGGTGAAAACCCCAGAATGCAGCAATTTCTCATCTCTTTCTGTGAGTTCATTGTCAGTCTCAGTGAGTCCATTTTATTTTATAGTGAGTGGACATTGCCCAGGAAAAGTGATGGCACAGTTGGCCTGGTCAGATTAGCTCTAAGCCTAACTAGTGCCCTGGCTCTATTGCCACATTTCTGCTTCCTTTCGCACTGCCTGCATCTGCACTCTCTCGGCTGAGCCACCTGGGCCAGGTCATTGCTGCAGAATCTGTTGTGTATGCTGTAAGGTTTCACTGCTAAGGCTAATAGAATGGCTTCCCTGTAATGTTCCACTGCTGAGGTAATGGTTTCTCTGTAGCAGCAATATTTGGGTTATGACCAGAGATAACAGGGCTTTGGAATGCAGAGGCTATGCAATGGGAGAAATGTTGTTCTTTCTTGTGTGTCTGGGAGCCGGGTTTTTCACGGAATTTCATCGGAGAGCGATGGTGGAGAGAGAGGACGTGAATGGAGAGAGCTGGAAGACCACTGGACGGAGTAGACTGAGCAGCAAGGGTCCGAGGGCCGGCTACGCTTGGAGGTCGACCGGAACAAATGAACGAACAGTGAGCTCCAACATTGCGCAATAGAATGTTTCATGAGAATGGGCCCTTTTCTTTTTTTTTTGTTTCTTCACTAACCATATAGTCAAATTAAGAATTATAAAGATCAATTGATTAATCGCATATTGTGTACTTTTCGATATCTTGCGGTGCGGATTTGTAACCAGGCAACACATCACACAACAGCCACTCAAACGAGATCGCACCGTTTGGCGGGGCCAGAAGGTGTTTTCCCCTAGCTGGCCGAGCCTGAGGGTTACAATTGTGGGGGCTCGCCCGGGATTGATTCCGTTGAACGCTGCGTGATTGCCCTGGGCATTGAATCAGTGGGTTGTGTGTTTAAATCTGTGCTGGTATGATTGCTGCTGAGGTGGAGCGGTGGTGCGCCTCATTGGGGTTACCAGTAACAAATGCATGCGTGTTGAGTGGGGTGGATATTTGTACCCCGGATGAATTGTTAACTTGACTTTTGTGTACTGTTAAAACTATTGGCAAAGTTGAAATTGTAGCACGGAGTTTTGGTAAAATGGCAGAACAGACCTCTCAGTTGTTAGATGAGTGGCAGTACTCTGATGATGTAAAGCGACAGAGACTGGTTGAAAATTTGAATGGGTGGGCCAATGACATTGTGAGAGCCGTCAGGTTGCACTCTCACATAGCGACAGCTGTCAATTATCTGCAAGCACTGGACATTGCTTTTGGCCCGAGAGGAAGCCCCATGGAGCTCATGATGGGGTTTCAAAATATGCATCAGGAGAAGGTTGGCGAGAGCTTTCTGGGAATATTGTCTGTGCACCCCGTGTTTCAAGTTGCTCTTGAGGAAGTGCGTGGCTGCATTGGGTCAGATACCGAATTTAGACGAGGGAGTGTGTGTTTCACCCAGTTGAAGCCAATGGTGGTACGTCCCAGGGAAGTAGCGAGAGTGATGAGGACCCCAACTTTCCTGGAGTGCCTGAGGGCGAAGGTCTCTTAGTGGACTGCAAAAAACTGCGAAGAGGAGTTGGGATTTCCTGCTGTGGTACTGGTGAGGCCCGAATTGCAGAAGCCTCAGCGGTACAGGCGAGCAGGATGGCAGTGATTGTCAGGAACACTACGAAGAGGGAGGTCACCTTCAAGCGGGGGATGCCCCTGGCACATTTGTTCCCAATGATGGTAATGTCTAGTGTGCCTGTGAGACAAGCCAGGGAGAAACTATTGGAGAAGTTCAGTGGGGGGGAAAGTTGACAGCAATGATAGAGGCCGTTACCACTTGGCCCAGACCGCAGATTGTGAGCGCTCTGTGCTCGTTCCTCGGGTTCTGTGGTATATGCTGCCTTTTGCTAACTCCCCATTGATTGAGGAAGAGATTCCTGGCCCTTCTCCCAGTGAGTTAGATGAGGGGGTGCAGGGGTCTCAGCGAATTAGGAGAACCCCAGAAAGGCTGGCCTACGTAGCCCCAGGTGAACAGTGTGTGACCCCTACTGCGTTGGTGAGCTATGTCATTGCCTTTTACATCTGGATTGGGCTTTGTGTTTTGCAGGAACAATTGGCAAATTATCTCAACATCATGAGGACAGGACTAAATTCGGTGGGGGGAGAGTTTAACACGCTGTAAGGTTTCACTGTTAAGGCTAAAGCAATAGCTTCTATGTAATGTTCCACTGCTAAAAGAATGGTTTCTCTGTAGCAGCAATGTTTGGGTTATGACCAGAGGTAACAGGGCTTTGGAATGCAGGGGCTATCCAATGGGAGATATGTTGTTCTTTCTTCTGTGTCTGGGAGCCGGCTTTTTCGCGGTTTTTCATCGGGGAGTGATGGAGAGAGAGAACACGAATGGAGAGAGTCAGAAGACCACTGGACGGAGTGGACTGAGGAATGAGGGTCCAAGGGCCGGCTATGCTCGGAGGTCAACGGGAACAAATGAACCAACAGTGAGCTCCAACGATGCGCAATAGACTGTTTCATGAGAATGGGCCCTTTTCTTTTTTTTGTTTCTTTACTAACCATATAGTCAAATTAAGAATTATAAAGATCAATCATTTAATCGCATATTCTGTACTGTTTGGTATTTTGCGGTGCGGATTTGTAACTGGGCAACACATCACGCAGCATCCACACAAACAAGATCCCTCCGTTTGGCGGGGCCAGAGGTTGTTTTCCCCTAGATGAACACGAGCTGGCCAAACCTGAGCGTTACACAGACCATCTTTAATTTTGCTGCTAGCAGATTACAGGTAATTTTGTCTAAGAGTTCAGCAGTGCTGAAATCGAAGAGATTTGGTTGACTGAAATCCCTGACTAGAAACTTTGAAACACGATCTAAGAATTTAAAACTACTGGTATTATTGGAGGCTGGAGAAGCTGCTTCATCTCTGCATGATGACATTTTGGAAAAGCATAATCTGTCACTCTCACAACTCCACCTGAAACCATCCTTATTTTCAGTGGAATATATGCTTCTCTGACACTGGGCTTTGGAATGCCTCCTTTCTCCTTGTTCCTCATCTTTTTCATCTATTCACACCACCTTGACATCCAGGCCCAACCTCTGTTTCACGCACAGAAAAAGCAAACTTTATTATTCATATTTTGAGACCTCTATGCATATTTCCATATTTATCCAACAGGGTGTTTATGGTGTTTTTTTAGTTTTAACAGACATTGGTGAAACAGACAGCATTTTTTGGAGTACAAACAAGAACAATTAAACAGGGAAACCCAAAATAGTGTTGAATGATTTTCCAAATTCAACAGCTTTTCCAGCTTTCCTCGAGATAATCCAGAAATCTGCAAGGATGAAATTAAATTGTTTATGATCTACTCCTGTCATAGAATAAAATGAAAATGTAATGTGTTCTTGCACGAGAGTGGATTGTTTTTTAATGGCTCACATGCCATAAGTTACTTCAATGGAATAAACGTTAGTCAGGATACGATTGATGGGACAGCTCGTAACTTGTTTAGCACTAAGAACAAGCAAATAAATTTGAAAATGAAAATAATTTTTATTATGTTTGTTTATAATGTTTCAAATTCTCTCTCAGTTGAATTTGTTCTTTGTGTATTTTATTGTAAATTATTCAAAATGTCAGATGTAGACTCTGCTTTTCCTAGTCAGTTGAGAATTTTCAATGCATTTGGGTACTCAAGCATCCTGATAATATGATTATTGTTGGATGTCAGGAATCCTCTTGAACTCAGGAATGGGGCGATGTGTGCCCTGAATCAAAAAGCTTTCTGCCATTTAAATCACTAGATTGATGTCCTGCAGTTTTCTTTTATTTTAGTGTTAAACTCAATCATTTTGCTGCTGACCATATAATACAGTATATTATGACCTACAAAAAAAATCTGTGCTATCATCCAACTTTAAATGCCGAAGCTGTTTCCCTAAAGTTTTAAAAAATACCTTTAAAATGATATGAGTAATTAATGGCAGACGCAAAGCAATATCAGGCATGTCTCATTTATGGTACAAACAAGAGAAAATTTGCAGATGCTGGAAATCCGAGCAACACTCACAAAATGCTGGAGGAACTCAGCAGGCCAGGCAGCATCTCATTTATGTTATTCTGTTTCAGGAGTAACAAGCATCAGGGGTAAAATTTCCCTTGTGTTAGTAGCACCTTTTCTCACATCTCTGATTTCAGGAAGTAGTCCTTTTGGATACCAAGGACAATAATTGCATACTACAATGATGGTAAGGAGTGAACAAATCAGAGAATGACACACAGAAAACAAAAGAATGATGGCAGGAAATTAGAAAGAAGGTGTGTGTTAAGATATGAGTCACCTCCATGACTTTCGGATCTGGCTGTTGAAATGCTATGAAAGCAGAAGGAACATTTATCAAAGAATGGAATATTCTGTATTTATTGGAAGAGTTATTCTTGACAAAAGCTTTTTGCCAACCAAACAAATACATTGCTTGCATTGCTCTTAGTCTCTGTAAAAATCAGAGTCACTCTCCCTACCAAAAACATTGCCTCAAGGTCCTTGCAGCATCCTGCTCACTGATGTGCTGTAGAAGTCAAGAGTAGGAAAATTGTCCTTATGGATATCTCCCTGAAAATCTTGTGCCATGCAGCTAACCTCTTTCCTCAGATGCCATTACCTGATATTTGAATTATACAAAGAAGATAGAGCCTCCTCTCTTTATGCAGAACATAATCACAACAGATTTTGCAGATTCCGGAAATCCAGAGCAACACAAAGACACTGGAGTAACTCAATGGGTTAGGCAGTATCTATTGGTTGGGAATGAACAGTCAACATTTTGGGTCTGAGCCCAAAACATTCACTGTTTATTCCCCTCCATAGATGCTGCCTTTCCTGCTGAGTTTCTTCAGCATTTTGTGTATTGGCCCTGAGGCAGAGTATTTTCTGGGCACTAATTGAATGGATATTTACTGAAACCACTTTGTGATGGGGGTATTGGAATCAGGGTGGCAGTCAATTTATTACAAGCCAACCTAATTGAGTGCTCTGTGCCTGTAAGTGTGAGAAGCATTATTAGTGAAAGAGTTCCTGAACGAGAACATTAGTCATAGTCATAGAGAAATACAGCACAGAAACAAGACTTTCCACTCATCTAGTCCATGCCAAAACCATTGAAACTGCCTACACCTATTGACCTATTGACCTGTGTCGGAACTATAGCCGTCCATATCCCAACATTCCATGTACATATCCAAGCTTCCGTTAAATGTTGAAATCAAGCTCGCATACACCATTTGTGCTGGCAGCTCATCCCACACTCTCATGACCTTCTGAGTGAAGAAGTTTCCCCTCATGTTCCCCTTAAACTTCTTACCTTTCACACTTAACCCATGACCTCTAGTTGTAGTCCCACCTAACCTTAGTGGAAAAAGCCTGCTTGCATTTACCCTGTCTGTACCCCTCATAACTTTGTATACCTCTATGAAATCTCTTCTCAATCCCCTACCTTCTAAAGAATACAGTCCTAACTTATTCAAGCTTTCCTTATAACTCAGGTCCTCAGACCCAGTAACGACCGTGTAAATTTTCCCAGTACTCTTTCAACCTTGTTTACACCTTTCCTGTAGGCAGGTGACCAAAACTGCACACAATGCTCTAAATTCGGCCTCACCAACATTTTATACAACTTCAATATAACATCTCATCTCCTGTAGTCAATACATTGATTTATGAAAACAAAGTGCCTAAAGCTTTCTTAACAACCCTGTCTGTCTGTGATACCACTTTCAATGAATTATGGACCTGTATTCAGATCCTTTTGTTGTACCACACTCCCCAGTACCCTGCGATTCACTGTGTAAGATGTACCCTGGTTGGTCCTACCGAAGTGCAAAACCTCTCGCTTATCTACATTAAGTTCTATCTGCTATTTTCAACCCATTTTTCCCACTGATCCAGATTCCTCTTCAAGCCATGACAGCCTTCCTCACTATCCACCACACCCTAGTCTTGGTGTCATCTGCAAAAATGCTGATCCAGTTAACCACATTATCATCCAGATCATTGATATAGATGATAAAAAAATGTTGATCCAGTTAACCACATTATCATCCAGATCATTGATACAGATGATAAACAACAAAGGATCCAACACCGATCTCTGCAGCACACCACTAGTTATTGGTCTCCAGTCAGAGAGACAACCCACTCTCTGGCTTCTCCCACAAAGTAGTCATGATTCAGACCAATATAGCTGAAAATCCTACCAGAAAAAGAAATAGAGTGTGACACTACTGTTGAGTAACACACAAAATGCTGGAGAAACTTATCAGGTCAGGCAGCATCTATGGAGAGGAACTTTTCGGGTCGAGACCCTTCATCAGTACTGTTGATTTCAGTTGTGCAAAGTGAACACCAGAAGTCAGAGTTAGAGTACATCTCTAGTAATGACTTTGTTACTTCATATGGCAAAATGATTTATAACTTGATGTCAATGAGAGTTTTAGTTACAGAATTATTTTTTGACCATTGATGATACATGAATTTCTAGACTTATATTTCTGTAAAGAATTTGAGATCACTTGCTTACATATAACCTGTCTTAAATGTGGATACAAACAGGATTGCAAATGCTGGAACGTGGAGCAACAAATAAGATGCTGGGTGAATTCATAGGTCAAGCAGCATCTGTGGTGGGAATCAGACATGACGTTTTGGTTTGAGACACATCAACTGGACTGTCAAATACTTAACTAATACTTCTGGGATGTTGGATATGTGGTCAGACGAAGCCCACTACATCTGACTCGGAAATTTCTGTTTAATCATCTAATTAAGCACATGTTAATTGGTCCGAATACCCAGCAGATTCAACTTCCATCCCAAATTCTCTTGGCATGCAACAAATCTGTTAAGAGTCTGCTCCCCTTGAGGCTGAATTTCCAATTAAATGTTATCTTCCCTGTGCTTTTGCTGTGTTTAAATCATGATAAAAGTTTTGGCCTCTGATATCAATTGTTATTCAAGGTTCTTCCGAAGTTGTTAACGTTATCTTTCGAAGTACCATAGCACATTAATCAGACTGTGGGTCTGCAATTTTAATCAGGCCCATTTCAAGCTGAAACCAGGGTTTTAATTGGAAACATCTGGTGAAATTAAGATGCTTAACTCTTTTGTCCATGTTAGAAGAAATTAAACAATACAAAGATTAACCATCTGTACAAAAAAATTGTAGAAAATTTGTAAATGCAGGCAGAATGGCTGCCAATTTCCTGCTTGATCATTTATCACATTCCATCTAACATTCACTTACATCATCCTTAGTATCAAATTAAAAATAACAGGTCTTTTAGTTTCAGGGTCTGACATTTTCCCTTTACGTACTATTGAGACCACTTGAACCAACAAAGACATTAATAAGCTATTTTGGTTTAGTGCATACTCATTTGTAAGAGCATTAACAGGTAAATGCTTTCTGCAGCAGTATTGTCCTTTAAGCTAATTAAACCTAACTGGAGCCATGTTCCAAATGAAACAAATTTTGCTCCAGTCATCTTCAGAAAGAGAAACCCAATGCATGCCATACCCCTTCCCTACTTCATTTGTATTATTTCCTTACTTGAGATGGTATTACTGGCAAGGCTGCATATGTTAATCATTCCTAAGTACCATTGAGTATGTCGTGGCAATCCAGTCTTTGTAGTATAACTATACTGTTGGGTAGGGGCTTCCAGTATTTGGCCCAATATTCAAACAACCATGAATTATTTTCAAGCCTATGGATGATGTGTGACTGAGAGGAACTGAGAAAGTAATTGCATTCCCATGTGCATATTGAAAATTGCTCTGGTACCCTTAAGGTTTGTTGATGAAGTCTTACAGAGCGACTGCAATATGCCATGCAGTCGCCTAATGTGCTGGTGTTGGAGAGAATAAATATTTAGATTGAAGAACTGGAGGAAAAAGTTGAATATTTGATGGCTGATGTTGTGATTTCCATTTCTACCCAAGAGGTAGTGGCAAGCCAATATCTGTGTGCTGAAAGCCTTCATACTCACAGACATGTGTGCCTAATGTCACAGTAAGTATTCTTATTCTGAATTTCCAAAATGTGTTCATATTCTGAATGTTCCTGACATTCTTCCGCTACTTTAGTGTAATTTATGGAGAAATTATACTACATTTGTTTTCAGCTGTTTATAATCTGATAACATCCAATCATCACTACAGCAGAAGATTAGAAAGTCCATCCCAAATTTCATAATTTCTATTGATTGTTAAATGATTGTACTTTTTGCCTCTGTGAAAGACTGCTCCAATTTCCTGAGAAAGGATACCCAACTGATTCACCTTCATCTAATGGATAAAATCAAAATGACATCCTGCCAATCGGCTGTTGGAATAAAAACCGTATCAGAGGAATTTTGAGCATCCACCAAAGTTGCAAGTTTGTAATACAAATCCTTTGTATTAGTCTAAAGACAATAAGAAGTCTGTTGTCTGCTTACAGAGCAGGCAGTCCTGGGCCTAGGAACTTTCAATTAAACTGAAAACATTATTTGCTTCTCTAAGATTAACGCAAGAAAAGCATATAACTAGGATGTAAATAAGTGTAATCAGGTACAGTATCAATGGGAAGATCTTAACCTTTGTCACTGGCTCTCTGCTTACATCATGTCTGTTTTTTTAGTCTGAATAGAAATCATTCAATATATATTATGTCAACACAAACAGGTTTGTTATATACAGTATGTTTATTTGTACCAAGCATTTGAGGAATATTTAACACAAAATAGCAAATCCTGATTCGGGAAGGTTGGAATAGTTAACCCATCTTTAAATCTACTTAGATTTCTTTATTTCGCTAAATCTGACAAAACTAAAAATCAAGGGCTTGAGAAGAAATAGTAAAGCAAAATATATAAAACATTTACATGGAACTTCTTTGGTTAAATCATTTTAAATGGACACATTAACCACTGAATACAATTATGTTTCCATCGAAATAGCAGATGAATAAATTGCAAGCAAATTCATTATAAACCTTAATAGTCATGGAGTGTTACTTAATTTTCAAAGCCAAAATGTTGACTTTATCTGAATTAGAAATGGGGAATAGAACAGGCAAAGCTCAGAATATTTATCAGATCAGGTTTGGGTCAATGATCTTCCATCAGAATTAATGGGAGTATTTAGTTTATGCAGAGGTGTGAGTTTTCCTCTCATGCAATTGTGATACAGAAGATGCAAGAGGTTCAGGAATGGTGGAGTGTAATTAAGTGTTTGCATTGAGACAACGGAATGGAATTATGAGAGGTATTGGTGATTACTGAAAATAGCACCATGTGGTAGTGAAGCTGAAATAATGTTTCAAACCTGTCCTCAAAAATGAAGAGCTGGACTCATCCTCACCTATCTTGGGAGGTATTTGAAGTTCTTGTATCTCAGCCATAAAATCTTGATTTTGGGGCTATGACCTACAGATCAGCCTTTGCACAGACTAGAAAGACAAATTTAGACCTTATGCTGACCTCTCCCATCAGGATCTCCAGGCAGTTTACAATGAACCTTGCAGGCAAGTCACCAGTATTACCACATTTTCCTGTTTCACCACTCCAAACATAAATCTTAAACTTAAAGGAAGAGATTTAAATTTTTACTTTATTTGGAATGACATTACATCCAAAAAATTCTGCTCTGAAAATGGATGTGTTTCATGGAGAGGCAATTAACCCTGAGATCAGTGGTACTTAGAAATGTAATGGTAGCCTCTGCAAGTTTACCTGAAGATGCTGGGATTCTAAAACAAAAACAGAAAATGTTGGGAACACTCAAGAATTCAGGCAGCATCTGTAGAAGGAGGAACAGTCAGAAATGGTCAGGAGAGAGAAACAAGCTCATTTTCTGAGAGACCGAACAGATGGATTAATGGTCGCAGTTACAAGTGCATTTTGCTTCTTAAGCTTCTTATTAACCAATCTTTCTTCAAATCTGGTCAGATTATCACTTACCTTATTTACCTAAATCTGCCTTTAATGAAAAATTGTGGCTTTGAAATGACACAGTGAAAATGTTAGTGCAAAAATATTCAATGCAAAACTATTTAATAACATAATTTCAAATGGATATATCAGCCTCAAATACTACTGAAATTACAATAGAAATTAATTTAGTAAATTAAATGCATATTGTTACTGCTCTGATACCTCACTTATTGGAACTAGCCTGCAGACAAGTTTCTCCAAGTTAAGAATCAGGCTGGAGATGTATGAGCTAAAGTATCCCATGATGCACTGATTTCACTGGTGTGTGGAGTTAGCACTGTATTCATCTTACAAAGGACTTATACAACATTGCCAGAGTGAAGATTATAGCCTATGAATCCATGGAATTTTCTCTGAATGAGGAATGTGGAGATATTTTCATCTAAGCCACTTTGTAATTGTTTAGATTTTCTCAAGTGGGTTGCATTCACTGAGGCAGCAGAGGGAGGAATTTCAGAAGAATGGGTTAAATGTTTGCAATTACCTTTTCCTTGTAAAAAGCATTCAAAATTAAATGCGACTTCCTCCTTCCCCAGTGACCCAACGTTTTGGATTTTCATATTCAGCGGAGAGTTGTTCAGCAGCTGAAAGCTAAGGGAAACATTTGACAGCATTATTCCCATTCTGTATGCAGATTAGGAAGGTTTGGCACAGGTTTCTGAACATTGTGTAGTGCCCACAAAGGCATAATTGAAATGTATTCACAGAGCACACAAGGGTCCAGGCAGATGTTTATACCCCATTGTCTGCTTGTGATTGCACAGGGGAAGGCAGGGCCAATAATTTTACATTGTAGTATTGAAGTCAAATCTCTGTATCATTTAGAAAGTCGACATTAAAGTTAACAAATTACTCAGTGAAACAGAATCATGGCATCATAGAAACACTAACTCATTGAGAGACATGATTCAGCTCATACAATCCAAGCCAACTTTAACAAGAGCAATCAAATGAGTTGCATTCCTTGCAACCATCCCAATAGCCTTTCATGCCTTTTCTTCAAGCACTTTTACTTTCTTTCCCTTTTGGAAGCCACAATGAAATCTTCTTCTAACAACCTACCATTCCATTACTTGTTGGGTTTAAAAGATTCTCCTTGTGTTTTCCTTTAGCTCTTTAGTCAATATGTATCCTCTAGTTTTCATAACATCAGAAATAATGTCTCTTCCTTTGCCTTATTTAAACAATTCATGGATTTGAATCATCTATTAATTCTCCTCTCAGATTTCTTTGGAAGGAGGACGACAGTATCTTCCCCACTGTATCTGTCACCCTTATCCCTTAACCTGCTTTCTTCATTCTCCATGAGGCACCTACATCCTTCCTAAACTGCAGGATCCAGAACTCAATGCAAAGGATACTTGCTGCAAAGAATACTGTTAATTCCTTAATACAACAGCTGCTGAAAACATTGTGGAAGTGGAAGGTCAGAGCTCTTTACTGACAATATAAAGCAGTTAAAATTCAATCAGTAACTATTCATTAGATTTGCCAATTCAATAGTTTGTATTTATTTTATGTGTTGTGAAATGGTATTTCTAATGAACTTGTGAAATGTCACACCTCAAATTGTTATGTTTGTTTTTGGGTGCAGAGCAGGCACAAAGTACGCCAACACAACTGTGTATCCTCTTACTATCTTTATTGGGCTCTTTCTTTCAGATGTCCTGGGCAGACTTATACTACAGGAATTAAGGCATTTGAATGTGCTAATTATGAGCATGGTGGCCATTAAAAGTCCTCTTCACCAGTTGTTTTAGCCTGTGTTGGGCCTTTTTATAATATTTAAGAACCCATGTGACACCATCAGAAAGCAAGTGTTAAAAATTTTCTCATCTTTTGTCCAGAGCCAGGAGGAGCAGGAATAGCCCTCTGCCCCAATGGCTTCATAATTTGACTCCTGAGATATACTCGAGGGCTCTGTAGTACCATGGCAGCACAACATGACGTCTGCTCTGCTGGCAAGTTGCTGTCTGGGGAAGGGCCGGAGTCTACAGTTCAGCAGCCTCATTTAAATGATGCCTGAGGCCAGTTCAATTGAGTCTCAGCTCTCCCTTTCTGGCCTATTCCATGCCAGGCTGCATTTCTGATTATTTTTTTCTGAGACCCTCTCTGGTATTTAGCAGAGTCATTATTTTCACTGAAAGAGCTAAAAGGAAATTTTCAGAAAAATGGGTTGTGATCATCTATAATTATTTCCTAATTTCATTCTAAGATTTGTGCATTACATGTCACTTCAAATCTATTTTTCCTAATAATGCCAACAATAATTATTATTGAATCACAATCCAAACAAAATGTCACTCCTTTTTCATTGTTAAGGGATGGGATAACATCATCTCTACTAAATAAAGCATATGACCAATTTCAGTGCTGATGACTGGCAGATGAACAGAAAGGAGAAGGCTGTTGGAAGACTTACTAAAGCAGCAGTGAGAGCTTAACCACTAACAGATTGAAATACTACTGGTTCCACTGGCAGAGTGCAATTGCACACTGTACATATTTACAGCTGTTAATGACAGGAAACCCTCATCACTTATCAGCAGCTCAGTTTCAGATGTGGGCCATTGTGTGTACACAAGCAATTTGTCATAACACAGTCTAATCCAACATACCGAACAGGCTTTTTATCTGTCAAGTGGAAGATGTAGGTGCCATACCGTAGGCAAGAGGAGTCACTTTTTTTTTCAGATGGTTATATGACTGCTTGTTCATTTGCAACACACACAAAATGCTGGAGGAACTTAACAGGTCAGGAAGCATCAATGGAAATGAATGAACAGTCGAGGTTTTGGGCCAAGACCTTTCCTCAGGACTTGAAAGGAAGGGAAAAGATGCCAATGTAAGAAGGTGTGGGGGGAGGGGAGGGAAGAGGATAAGCTAGAAGGTGATAGGTGAAGGAAGTTAGGTGTATTGGAGGTGGGCAGTGAAGTAAGAAGCTGGAAAGTGATGTGTGGAAAAGGTAAAGGAAAATCAAATCTAATAGGAGGGAAGAATGAGCCATGGGAGAAAGGGAAGGAGGAAGGGCACCAGAGGGAAGTACTAAGCAGGTGAGAAGAAGAGGTAGGAGGGTAGAGTGAGGAATTGAAGAGGGAAGGGGGAGGGTGAAAAACTTACTGAAAGTTGGAGAAATTGTTGTCCATGCCATCAGGTTGAGGGCTAGCTAAATGGAAGATGAGGTGTTGCTCCTCCAAATTGAGTGTGACTTCATTGTGGCAGAAAAGGAAGCCGTGGACCGACATGTTGGAACGGGAACGGGATAGGCCTTAAAATGGTCGGCCACCAGGAAATCCTGCTTTTTGCAAATGCAGCAGAGGTGCTCTTCAAAGTGGTCCACCAAATTATGTCATGTCTCACCAACGTAGAGAAGGCTGTATTGGGAGCACTGGATGCAGTAAATGACCATGACTGATTCACGGGTGAAGTTTGCCTTACCAGGAAGGACTGTTTGGGCCCTGAATGGAGTTGAAGAAGAAGGTGAATGGGTAGGTGTAGCATTTCTGCTACTTTCAGGGTTAAGTTTCAGAAGAGGAATTAGTGGGGAGGGATGAATAGACAAGGGAATCACGGTGGGGGAGCTATCCTTGCAGAAACCAGAGAGTTGGGGGGAGGTGGGGGGGGGAGGGAGTAAAGATGTATTTGATGGTAGGTTCCCATAGAAGGTGACGGAAGTTTTGGAGAATGATGTGTTGGATGTGGAGGCTCATGGGATGGTGAATGAGGACAAGTTTAATTGGCAGGAAGGTGGGGTGAGCATGGATGTCCAGGAAATGGAGGAGGTATGGGTGAGGGCAGCATCAATGGTGGAGGAAAGCAAACCACATTGTTAGAATGAGGAGGACATCTCTGATATCCTGGTTACAGATGCAGCAGAGACAAAGGGACTGAGAAAAGGATATAGCATTTTTACTGAAGACGAGAGTGGGGGACGGAGTATAATTAAGTCAGCTGTGGGAATCAGTAGGTTTATAAAATATATTGGTAGTCAGTTTGACTCCAGAGATGGAGACAAAGAGATCAAGAAAGGAGAGAGAGATGTCAGAAATGGACCATGTGAATTTAAGTGGGTGAAATTGATGAACTCAGCATGGGTGCATGAAACAGTACTAATGCAGTCATCAATGTAGCGTAGGAAGAATTAAGGAGCATTATCAGGGAAGGCTTGGAACATAGACTGTTACATGTAGCCACGGAGAGGCATACATAGCTGGGGCCCATGCGGGCACCCGTGGCCTCAACTTAAGTTTGGAGAAAATAAGAGGAACTGAAAGAGAAATTGTTGAGGGTGAGGACCAGTTCTGCCAGATGGAGGAGGGTGGTAGTGAAGGGGAACTGCTTGGGTCTGTTGTTGAGAAAAAAGTAGAGAGCTTTAGGGCCTTCTTGATGGGAGATAGAATTGTATGGGTACTGGACATGCATGGTGAAAATGAAGTGATCAGGGCCAGGGAATTGAAAGCTGTTGAGGAGATCAAGGGCATGTGAAGTGTCACAGATGTAGATGGGAAGGATCTGGACTAAGGAGGATAAAATATGGTTGAGGTACAGTAGTGGACACAACTTCAGTAGGGAAGAAGCAGGCAGAAACTATGGGCAGTCAGGTTTGTGGATCTTGGGTAGGAGGTAGAAATGGGCAGTGCAGGATAAAGGAACTGTGAGGTTGGTGGCAGTGGATGGTAGATCTCCACAGTTGATGAGGTTGGTAATGGTTCAGGAGGCAATGGCCTGATGGTCTTGAGTGAGGTCCTTTTCAAGGGGTTACAAAGAGAAAATGTGTGAGAGTTATTGTCTGACCTCAGCAAGGTCAGCCGCATTACAACAGCACCACCTTTGTCTTTGTCTTTCAGTTTGATGGTGAGGTTGCTTTTGGTGCAGAAAGAGTAGAGGGCAGTGTGTTCAGAGAGTGTAAGGTGCAAAGAGGAGAGAGGAGTGCTGACGTCAAGCTGGTAAAAGTTGCAACAATTAGAGATGAAAAAATCCAGATAAGGCAGAAAACCAGGGCAGGGTGTCCAAGAAGAGGAGGAGGGTTGGAGATGGGCGAAGGAGTCATTTTTGCTGGATGGAGAATGCTTGCCAAAGAGGTAGGCTCAGAGATGGCTCGACGAAAGAAGTGGCAGGTAAGGAACTCACTGAACTGTGGGTGAAGGGGGTAAAAATAAGGCACTTGCTGAGGGCAGAAAGTTCTGCCTCGGAGAGTGAAGGTCAGAGGGAATGGTAAAGACACAGCAGGGAATAGAGCTGAAATCAGAAAGGGGAAAAGAGTTGGTGGTATCAGAGAAGAAGAGAGGGTTGGCATGTTCAGGCAAGATAGAGTTGGAGGAAGATGGAGGTTTTCTTTATCATTTCATCATCTCTCTTCGTCAGAATGCTTCTTCATTTCATGTACATCAATGAAGTTCACATTTCTACAGAAAAGAATTCTGGGAAACTGGAGCTTACTGCTTTGTCACTGTCTATCAGGAATGCAAGTGTCCAATCAAACTGTGAAATCACCCACCAATTACATACATGCATTATGGATAAGCTGTACGCAAAGTGAATTTTAATTGGCTATAATTGTCATTTCACTTAGGTGAAATATTATCAGGAGACCAGACTTTCAATTAACATCCTCTGACTGCTGTTAACTGTGAAAATTTACATACACAGGTAACTTGAGTTAAATGATAGACATAAGTAATAGTGGTATATTAATTAAGATAATTTGTGATTAATTAATCATAAACTATATTCAGTTATTAATCAAATAACTGCTTCGGCTTCTTGTCCAGTTTCTCTGCCACTATACGTATGTATGAAGGACGAAATGACGTATCTTCTGTAATGTGGAGTAAATGTTGCCATTTTTATTATGCTATATATGATTTAATTGTTAATATCATACTTTCATGATAATTTTTCAAATGGCATTTGTAAAAGCAGCTGCTTAGTCTCCAGCACATTTGTGGACCAAAACAAACCCTTTGTTAATGATATACATAAATGTAATGGTGATAAGATATATTTTATTGAGGTACCAGTAAAGCAGGTCATCGTTTGTTCAATCCCAAACAACTTTTATGTTTCACGTAGGTCAGGCATATGACATTGATTATCACAAAGTCCATTCACTGTTCTGGAGTGAATATCTGAATGCACCTTTAATGCTTACATGCATCCTTACTAGCCAGCATAATCCCACTTAACTCATATAGGATCAGGCAAAGATCATTTGTAAGAGGCAGGGATCTAAGCCACAAGAAGCACATCTCTGAAGACTGCACTAACATTCAGGCATCCACCCTGAGACCTCAAGAAAGTCCCCATTTCTTTAAATGGACAGCAAGTACAGTTGGTCCTATTCGCACTATTAGCTAATTGTTCTCTGCTTGGCAAAGGCCCATATTAGATCAGTATCCTCAAAGGAGGCAGGAAAAGGCTTCAAATACACTCATTGAGAAGCGGGACCCCAGATGTCTGGGTCCTGGTTTAATTTGTACTGGCTCCCAGAAGATTTAGACTATTTTGCTTGAGGGTGATGATTATTGTTGGTCTCCCAGTTCCTGCAATTAACATAGGCAGGCTCTATTATGCACATAGTTAAATTAACCAGGACTAGTAGGAGTATTTGAAGCCTAAAGCCTACTGCCCTTACAGCGTGCAGACATCAAAGATCACATGTATTGCTTAACACAGTGTGTTCCTTCGCTTTCAAACTGTCCCCTCCCCCCGACCCTGCCTTTACTGCCTAACCTTGACTCTGGCTCCCAAATGCCTTAATTTAAAAATTTATATATTTTTTACTCCGATCCCTCAACCTCCATATACTTGCAATCTTCTTCCATACTGCAACTGTCAGAGAACTCTGTAGTCCTGCACCTTCACTCCTTTCACCTCTTCATCACTGACCATACACTCGACGAGTGGCTGCTTTATTAGGTGCACCTGTGTGCCTGCTTGTTGATGCAAATAGTAAATCAATCAAGCATTTGGCAGCAACTCAATGCATAAAAGCATCCAGACACGGTAATGAGGTTCAGTTGTTGTTCAAACCAAACATCGGAAAGGGAAAGAAATGTGATCTAAGTGACTTTTATCATGGAATGATTGTTGGTGCCAGATGGGGTAGTTTGAGTACATCATAAACTGCTGATCTCCTGGGATCTTCAAGCAGACCAGTCTCTAGAGTTTACAGAGAATGGTGCGAAGAAAAACATCCAATGAGCTGCAGTTCCATGGGCAAAAATGCCTTAAGAGAGGTCCGAGAAGGATGGCCAGACTGACTCAAACTGATAGAAGAGTGATAGTAACTCAAGTAACCACACGTTACAACAGTGGTGTGTAGAGGAGCATCTCTGAATGCACAGCATGTTGAACTTTGAAGTGGATGGGCTACAGCAGAAGATCATGAATGGGTACCGAGTAAATTAGCCACTGAGTGTATGGAGACAAGCAATGGCTGCAGATGATGGAATCAGACAATAAAGGAAGGGGAAGAGGAACCAAAGAAGGGCGGTATGGTGGACAAATGAGAACAGTGAGGGGACGGGCCAAAATATGAATGTGTGGGTGAGAGGCAGACGGAGTATGGAAAATTCTAGAAGAATACTATTTCAGAGGCAATGTTAGTAACAGTCTCACTTGATGGAACCTGACCTGGGGTAGGGTCAAAATCTGAGAGGTGGTTTTGAAATAAGTGTCTGTATGAAAGAGCCTGAGTAGATTAGAGAGAGAAAGGGACAGAGGAGGTTTCAGTTACCCACTGATTTATGATCCTCAGGCCCCTTAAGTTAAAAATTATAGACTTCTCCCTATACTGTCATGTCTATTTTGTGAACAAGAGAAGAATCTCCACAGCTATATTGTATTGAGCACAGGTCCAAGGATAGAATCAGCTTAAGCCAGAAGAACGCGGATAACCATATTTCTTCCATTTGGTCCGAGATGGGGGATATTTAGGGATGTGATTAGACTTAGATCCAGTGTGCCAAGTGAAATGGGCTTCAGGGAATTCATCAGACTGATATCCATGAGCAAGCATTCAAATATGTCAGGAGAAGGTGTGACAAAGAGCAATGAAGAAAATTATTGAGCAACACGTATTTCCCAGACTCAATGGCTATTGATGAAATAAAATCATATCCCTTTAGGACAGAAACAGTCTTTAACTGTCCTCTTAATGCTTGCTTCTGTATGAGTGGCCTATGCCATATGTAAGCTATACTTTACACGCTAAAGTAAATTCTGCACAAGAAGGTGTTTGACATACTGAATGCATAAAAGCTGTGGAAAAATTGAGCAACTTGTCTTAACACACACAACAAATTCAATCACTAAAATACTTCCAAATGATCATGAAAATATTGAGTGAGATGATAACATTTCTAGCCAGTTACCTTTTAGATGGTTGGATTTTATAATGCAGAATTAATAGCTTGGACTTTTGAAATAACTCTGCCTGAAGTTTTTAGCTACTTTATTTTCTTCTTATGGTTGTTATAGCAGGGGTTGGTAATGGGGACAAGCTCTCACTACCTATTAAATGCTCTCAATGATGTGCACCTCAAATAGTCTCTGACAACCAAGTCCAGCTCCTGGGCTTCACATGTGGCTTAGCTGCTAAGCCTGGTGGAACAATTTCTTCTGACAGGAGAAGGGGCAAAGGCTGGTTACTGGCACCTTAAATCAAGTCGCTTTGGGCAGATGAGACTCATCAGCTGTGGTTGGCAGCTCATCTAGGAGAAGGAAAACTCTGATATCAAAACTCCGCTGCCTTGTGGCTATACCCACTCATGGGGAAGGCTTTGGGAGTAAACCTGGAGGGAAAAAATCCGGAGCTGGAGGCTCTAAGGCAGTCCTACATTGTGTTCAATGCTGATTGGCAACTTCTGCAAAGCTGCTGATACCAAACTGTGTCAGTCTCTGCTATTCTTTTGGGTTCATCAGATGCATGGAGAGGGGGACCTTGCTACATGGGCCACAATTTGCTCTCCATATCGTACTGCCAAGGATTTCATATCTAGACAGCTAGGGCACAATATCCATGATCAACTCTAGCCAACAGAGGTCCTCCCTCCTTACATTCTCTTCTTGATATATTTAAGTTAGAAAAAAACTTCACATTAGTTGTAGAAACATTGAAGCTGAAATCTGTACTATGACTGAACTTTCTATATCTACTTTAGTTTATTTTCTGTCTACTGCCCAATTTATACCTGAGAACACATGTACTGATGAGCCTATGTCACAGCAGAAAAAACTTGCTAATTTCCTCTTTGAGGTCCATCTGTTAGAATTTTCAAGTAAATTTTGAATTAAGAAACCTAAGCTCCTGCTGAAAGCAGATGGAGTCAAACAGCAATACCAAAGGTTATTGCGATTTACATAACTATCCATGATTGCTAAAATACATTTTCTCTCACCCTCAGACTACAGGCACTTCAAGTTGGAAGTTATGGGTTTTTTAAGGAGAGTCTGCACAGTATTTATATGTTACATTTAAATTACTTGTTGCTCGAGCAACTTCATTAAACAGTGTTCACAGGTTGTTCACAATGCTCAAAACTTCTCGAGCTTTGGACAATGTTTCCTTTTTCATCAAGGGGATACTCCTAATGATTCCTCTCTGGGAAATGGAAAGAAGAAACAAGCCGCAGTTCAGAGGTCACCTCAGCAGAAGGCATAGCCCCATTCCTACAGCTCTGCTCTTCTGAGAACATGTTTCTGCAGGTTTTTGTCTCATCAACAGAGCAACTTACAGTATGTGGCTCAGGTAATATTGGATGTGTTGGTGTTCCCCATTAAGAGTTGTGCCATGTGACTAGCTCTTCTCAAGGTATATACTGCAGCAATGTGCAGGACAGGGGTGGTGAACCTTTTTGGGTCTGTGTTCTGTTCCCAAATGGGCGGTAATCTAAAAAAAAATATTTTGTGGACCTTGGTAACTTTGAGCAGAGATGACCAATTTTTAAACAATTAGTAATAATAATTATCAGACATTTGTAAGGAAAAAGGATGAATCCTCTTGCTTATTGATATGTATTCATTGTATTACTATTAATAAAAGTGTAACAGAGACATATTGAAGCATTTTGTGTGCCAAGAAAATTTTCAATGTTCAATGTTGTGTGCCAAGAAAATTTTTGTGCATGCCATCTTGGGCACGCATACCAGAGGTTTACTATCGCTGTGTAGAATATAACTTCTATGACTTTGTCTCTGAGAATAAGATGCCTTTCTTTGAAGACAAAGCTACGGTAAGAAACGTTGTGGAACACAAGGTCTTTTACTGTAGATATGAAATATTTCTGTATATATGAAGTTGCTGACTGTCCCCCTAAATCATAGAGAACAGAGAAAGTTCTGGGACACAAGCACGCAAGGAGTCTGATCAATCCCTGGGAATTCATTACATCTATAATGTGTTAATATGTAATATTGCAATAAAGTACTGGTTATTGATTTAGCCTGGAAGTTATTTAGAAATTAAATACTCTATGGATTTCCTGCTCATAAGATGAATAACGAAGATTAAATTTTTGAAATATCGCATATTCCTACTGTTAGTGTCTTGTCACAAGTCTTCCAGAACACTTCAACTCCAAGCTGTTTACATTTCTATGTTCCAATTGTATGTCAATAAAACTGTTAGTACAGATCAACATTTAAAAGTCTCCTGATGCATAGAATTCCTGAGCAATGAGATGTGTATCTTTCTCATCTCTGAAGGAATTTTGATTTTGGAAGTTTGATGTGGAATGTGAAGGAGAGGATTGCAATTGCAGAGAGCTTTGGTCAGCATCAAATTTAGTCTCAGGCAGCTCAAGAAGGAGTAACTGCCCTTGAAGATTGTCAATCCCAGGTTCACCTAAAGGCACCTAGAGAGTTAAACCATTGGTTACATCGTTTGCATGAATATTACCTGATTTTCTTTGAAAAGTGGTTAAGGTATCTAAAATAATTCAATACTGAAATTATTTCTTTCTGCAGAGAAGTCAAGACCAAAATCAAGAACAATAATCTTATAATTGTTGATTACAGAAAGATTTTGCAAGGCTCTTCTGTGTCTTCTATTCCCTCAGGGGATCTTATATCAAAGCAGCCCATTCCACTCAAAATATTTACCCATCAGCTAGTCTCTAGTATACATTGAAAGTTTTACACTACATTAATTAGTTAAAACAAAACTACAATTGCAGTAATAGACAACATATTATCCACACAAAATATAAGAAATTTTGTTTCTTCGCAAACATCCATGGAAACGGAGGAGTGCCCCAAAGATAGTAGAAAACTTGAAGAATCTCGTTCAAAAAAATAGACCATGATTGCAGAGGCATTTGGAACTTCTGAAGAGTGAGGTGACTAATAAAAAATTGAGCTTAGAGTATCAGTGGATGTGGATCAGAATAGATAAATGGAATGGAAATAGAGATCACCGTGACCTAATTGAATGGCAGAGCAGACACAACGAGGTGAATAGCTGATTCCTGCATACCAAGGTCAATTGTTTTTCAGGTTAGAGGCTTTTTGACAAGGAATAAGATGGATTTCTTTGGTTATGTTATAAAACTGATATTGAAGAAATGCATAAGACTGTAGGACATAGCAGTTGAATTAGGCCATTCGGCCTATTGCGTCTGCTCTGCCATTCCATTATGAGGCGCTCACTTGGTCAGAGTCGACCGTAGATGTTGCATCCCAGCTGTCTACTTGATATGCAAGCCAGTATGCAAGCCAGGGCAGTATGATATGGAGGGCAAGCTGTTGCCCATGTACTAGGCTCCCCCTTGTCAGAGGTTTTTTGAGATGCACACCATTGGGAGCATTTAATAGGTACTAGGAGCTAATCCCCATCATTTATGACAACCATGGCTATGACAACCTAAAGGAGCAATGCCATCCTGGCTGATACATTACCCCTCTCCATCCCATAAACTTTGATGTCCTGATTACTCAAGAACTTATCACCTCCTGCTTTAAATATATTCAATGACTTGTCCTCCACAGCCATTTGAGGTAATGAATTCCATAGACTCACTACCCTCTGGCTAAAGAAATTCCTCTTCAACTCTGTTCTAAATGGATGTTTCTCTATTCTGAAGCAGTGCCTTCTCATCCTAGGATCACCCACTGTAGGAAACGTCCTCTTCACATTGTCTCCATCTAGGCCTTTTAATATTCAATAGATTTCAATGATTTTTCTAAACTCCAGCAAGTACAGGTCCAGAGCCATCAAATGCTTCGCATTCATTAACCCTTTCATTCCCAGAACCATTCTCATTAACTTCCTCTGGACCACTTTGCCCACCCCCCCTCCCCCTGCAATGCCAGGATATCTTTTCTGAGATAAGGAGACCAAAACTGCTCACAATATTACAAAAGCAATCTGATCAATGCCTTAAAACATCTCAGCATTATATTCTTGTTTAAATATTCTTGTCTTCTCAAAATGAATGCTAACATTGCATTTGCCTTCCTTACCACTGACTTGACCTGCAAGTTAACCTTTAGGAAATCCTGCACAAAGACTTCCAAGTCCCTTTGCAGCTCTGATTTTTGTATTTTCTCCCCATTTAGAAAATTGTCTACACCATTTTTCCTTCTACCAAAGTGGATGACCATACACATTGCTACACTATATACCATCTGTCCACTTCTTTGCTCATTTTTCCAATTTGTCTAAGTCCTTCTGCAGAATCCCTGCTTCTTCAACACCACCCGCCTGTCCACCTATATTCATATCATTTGCAAATGTGGCCACAAATTCATCAATCCCTTCATCAAAATCATTGACACATGATGTGAAAAGTAATGATCCCAAGCCATGCAGAGTACTGTTAGTCACCACCAGCCAACTAGAATACGCCCCCCTTCATTCCCACTCTTTGCATCCTATCAGTCAGCCAATCTTCTATCTTTCCTATAATATGATAGAATCTTATCTTATTAAGCAAACTCATGTGTGGCACCTTGCCAAAGGTTTTCTGATAATCCAAGAAAACAATATTCACTGATTCTCCTTTGTCACCCTGTCTGTTATTTCCTCAAATAATTCTAATAGATTTGTCAGGCAAGGTATCCCTTTCAGAAAACCATGCTGACTTTGGCCTATTTTATCGCATGCCTCCAAGCACCCTAATCTTTATCCTTAATAATGGACTTCAACATATTCCCAAACACAGAAGTCAAGCTAACTCTAAGTTCCTCCAGCATTTTGTTTGTGTTGCTCAAATTTCCAGCATCTGCAGATTTTCTCTTGTCTGTGGTTTAACTATAATTTCCTTTCTTCTGCCCCCCTCCCTTCTTAAAAAGTGGAGATGACATGTGCAATTTCCCAGTCCTCTATAGCCAATTCAAAAATTATTCTTGAATGGTCATTTGTAATGCCTCCAGTATCTCTTCAGGTACCTCTCTCATAACCCTGGGTTCATCTGGTCTAGGTGACTAACCCACCTTCAGAGTTTTCAGCATCCCAAGCAGCTTCTCCTTAGAAATAACAATAACCCTCACTTCTTCCCCCTGACACTTTCAAATTTCTTGCATAATGTTAGTATCATCCATAGGGAAGAATGACACAAAATACTCATTAAGTTCATTCACCATTTCTTTGTCCTCCATTGTCATGTTCCAGTAGTCCCATATCCATTCTCATCTCTCTTTTACTCTTTATATAAGTAAAAAATACTGTTGGTATTGTCTTTCTTATTATTGGCTAGCTTACTTTTATATTTCATGTTTTCTTTCTTCATGACTTTTTTGTTGCTTTTTTGTTGGTTTTTAAAAGCTTCCCAAGCTTTCCATTAATGTTTGTTATATTATGTGCACTTTCTTTTCCTTTTATGCTGTCCTTAACTTCCCTTATCAGTTACAGTTGCCTCATCTTCACTTTAGAAAACCTTTTTATCTTTGAGATGTATCTATCCTGTGCCTTCCAAATTACCCCTAGAAACTCTTGGCATTGCTGTTCTGCCAACATCTTTGCTAGTATCCCTTTTTAAACAACTTTGGTCAGTTCTTCTCTCATGCCTCTGTAATTTCCTTTACTCCACTATAATGCTGTTACATCTGACTTTATCTTCTCCATCTCAACTGCAGAATGAACTCTATCATATTATGATCACTGCCTCCTACAGGTTCCTTTACCTTAAGATCCCTAATCAAATCTGGTTCATTATACAACTCTGAATCCAGAATTGCCTTTTCCTTAAAGGGCTCAACCATAAGCTGCTCTAAAAAGCCAGCTTGTAGCTATCTTCAAATTCCATCCGTTAAGATCCAGCACCAACATGATTTTCTCTTCTGCCTGCATATTGAAATCCCCCATGACTATCATAATATTTTCCTTTATACATACCTTTTCTATCTCACATTGTAAATTATCCGAGAAATGATAGTTGGTAGAGTAACATTAAGATATTCAATAAATTCACGTACTTGTAATTTGTCCTCTATTAGTCGGAGGTGCTTTTTAATCTAAACAAAACAAAATATGAGTGAAAGGAATGTTATCTAAGAACTTTAAATACGCAACCATGAATATGAACAACATATTGGAACTTTTATTCCTTGACCCTTTCAGCTAGAATGGCAAGGTAATTTTGCATACTTAAACTAGTGAATGCCAATTTAACAGTTTTATTCTGCATAAAGGACAGGCTGCACTTATATGTAAAGTTAATGGAGCTAAAGATCATCAGTGGATGGAAAAGAGTATCCTGATGAATGTCTTCCACTGATTTCACCTTGGTTAACAAGCAATGTTGAGTGTGGAGTGGGCTTGAGTGTGAGGAACAATGGTGGTGGATGCACAGTTGATATAAATGAGCATCTTGTTTAAGAATACATACCAGCCTAATTTCCCAGATGTGGTTTGCTCTTCTGTTTAATATTCTGATACACTTTATTCCAGGAGATTTGCAGCTTTCAATCACCTTCCAGCTCGCCAGAAATGTGAATGTGGCTTGTTTTCCGAATCACTGATCTGGCCCCAATCCAGCCCCTTCTCCATCTCTTTGTCTTTAAGGAGTTTGGAACCTCTCGACTTTCTAATCACTATGACTTTCCTGAAGTCAAGCCAGGAACTAATGTTGCTGTATCCTGGCCTATTCATCTTCCTGATAAGCTGTAGAAAAAATAAACCAATTTTAACCTTGTTTGTTAATTAGAAAAGAAACAAATAGTGGAATGGATCCCCAGTTAATGAACTTCTCTTCATCATCCAACAAGATTAGAGTACCTGTTAATTGGGTTAATAGATATAATGCAAGATACTGTGAGAAAAATTTGTCTTTGGTTGCTGGCATTAAGAATGAGAGCATCAGCCTCTGGTTGAAGTTCCTTCTGCACATTGCAATCGATGAGGATGAGTTAGGCAGCACTGGTATTAGCATACTGAGAAAATGCTGGTGAACATAGACAATTTATCACTCCTTAATCACCTCCAGTTTAGAATAATGGAATTATGGGCATTTTGTGAAGAACATTAACGTGAGAAAAATAGAAAGATTTTGGAATTTGGGCTGGTGGACTGGAATATGGAGAAATTTTTGAGGCAATTCATCTGAATCAGAATCAAAATCAGGTTTATTCTCATTGATGTAAGTCATGAAGTTTGTTGTCTGTGGCAGCAGTACAGTGCAGGCATAACAAATTAACATGTTACAATAAAAATAAATGAATCAGTAGTGCAAAACAGAGCTAGCATGGTAGGATCATGGACCGTTCAGAAATCTGATGTTAGAGGAGATATAGCTGCTCCTAAAACATAGAGTGTGAGTTCTCAGGCTTCTGTACTTCCTCCCGAATGGTAGAAACGAGAAGAGCACATGTCACAGATAGTGAGAGTCCTTAATGATAGATGCCACCTTCTTGAGGCTCCACTTCTTGAGGATATAGGCAATGCTGGAGAGGCTTGTGCCCATGATGAAGCTGGCTGAGTCTATAAACCTCTCAATCCTCTTACGATCCTGTGCACCACCAGACCAGACGATGATGCAAGAAGTCATCCACGGTACATCCGTAGAAATTTGCCAGCATCTTTGGTGATATAACAGATCTTCTCAAACTCCTAATAAATATAGACACTGGTGTACCTTCATTGCTATTGCATCAATATGATGGGCCCATGATAAATTCTGAGATGTGGACTCTCTAGAACTCTAAACTGTTTATCGTCTCCTCCGCTGATTCCTCAATGAATCTTATTGTGTCTTCTACTGACTTTCTCTTCCTAAAGCTACAGTCAATTCTTTGCTTATTGATGTTGAGTTTAAGTGTGTTGTTGCAACGCCACACGGCCAGCCAATCTATTTCTCCCATGTATGCCTCCCCAGTGCCATCCAAGATTCTGCCAACAGTTTGGTGTCACTGTCAAATTTATAGATGGTACTTGAGCTGTGCCTAGCAATATAGACATGACTGTAGAGAGAGTAGAGCAGTGGATTAACCAAACATTCTTGAAGTGCTTAGATCAAGAAATCTACGATGTTGCATTAACACATTTAACCTGTATTTAACCTGGATTTTTATTTTCTCAGCAAGAAATAGCTCTTTACTCTGCATTCTGTATTTGGCCTGGGTAGTTCCCTGTCAATTTGGTTGAAATAAGAAATTCAAACTGTAGCAAAATTCCCTGTGGCCACGGTGTGTGGAAATGGTACAGAAATATTCAAAAGAAGCCAGAATTTAAAATATATGTATTAGTGTCTGTTTTAATGGAAAAAAATACAATTCATAGTCATTCACCTGACGATTTTTACAGTCAATCATGAGCATAGGAACATCACTGGATGGCAACACATGCCTCCTCTCTTCTGGCAAAAAAATCCAGGAACTTTGTCAAATAGCAACAGAACAGCTAGGAATATGTTGTGTTACATTGTTGATTTTTTCTCTATTTAAAGAAACACTCTGCTGACATCAGCAGATCTTCAAAAACAACTGTGGGCTGTTCATACTCGTCTCAAAGTTCTCAACATGCTTAAAGTAACAGGAGCTACATAATTAGCATTTTATCTCCGGGAAACCTATATAATGGCTGCCTCTGTGATAAAGTGCTGGCAACAATTTATTGCTGGAGTCATGATTCTGGCATTGAATAGGATGGAATGGTCAAATCAGAGCAGGAGGTAAAGGCATGCCCATCTTCAAGAGAAATTCCATTTGATGGTTCAGTAATCTACCTGGAGCAGAAATCAAACTACTGCAGAAGTTCAACAGGTCAGGCATCTTCTGTAGCGGGAAATGGAGAGCTGATGTTTCAGACTGAAATTATTCCGGATGAATGCCATCCCCAGATGATGTCAGACCCACTGAGTACATCCCCCACTTTGCTGTTGGATTAGTTTACAGCATGTGCAGTCTCTTGTGTCTGTCTGGGTCTCTCTGATGTGCAGTGTATTCTTAGACAGGTTTCTCAAGGCTTTCATCTCTGAGAAATAGGGGATGCCACAATAAGACCTCTGGCCACAGTCTCATGCCTGAACTCCTCTTTCTGTGAAGTCAGGATTACCTTGACTCCCAGCTTATTCACCACAAAATAATTCTAAGCAGCCATAATAGATCCTGGTCTGGGCTTCCTGAGGTGGTCCAATCTCCTCCCATGATAGGTGAGCTGGCCATTGTAAGTTTCCCTTAGTTTGAAGTTAACTGGAATAATCTAGGGGAAATTGATGGGAATATGGAGGGAATAAGAATGAGATTACTGCAGATAAATGGGTAGTTAATGGTCAACACAGACTTGATGGGCCAGAGTTCCATTTCTCTGTTGATTTTGTCTCCGTCATGTTGGAATCAGAATCAGATTTATATTTGCTGACTAAATGTCATGAAATTACTTTTGCAGCAGCAGTTCAGTAGAAAGACATAAAATTGCTAAAAATTACATAAATAAATAAATACCGTAAAATAAGAATAACAAGATGAGTTAATGAGTTCATGGAATAGGGATTATGAGATAGTGTTCATGGGTTCACAGACCATTCAGAAATCAGTCAGCAGAGGGGAAGATGCTGTGTTTGAATCACTGAACGTGGATCTTCAAGCTTCCCTACATACTTCTCTTTGGTAGTAACAAGAGGTGGGCACGTCTAGGCCCTCAATGTCAGCAAAACCAAGAAATTGATTGTGGACTTCAGGGAAGGCAGGAGAACCCAATATTGAGGGGTTATCAGTGGAAAGAGTAAGCAGCTACAACTTCTTGGGTACCAACCTCTCTGAGAATTGGTTCTAACCCCTAAAAATTGATGCAATCATGAACAAGGCACACCCGTATCTCTACTTTGTCAGGAGTCTGCTGGATACCAAAGACTCTTACAAATTTCTATTAGGTGTGTGGCGGAGGGTATCTGACTAGTTGCATCACAGGTTGGTATGGACACTACAATGCAGAGGACTGCAAAAGAATGCGAAGGTTGTAGCACAACTCTCCCCTCCATCGAACACATCTTCAAAGTGTGGTGCCTCAAAAAGGCGGCATTCATCATGCCATTCAAGTTGCTGCTCATGTTTCATCAAGGAAGCCACTCAGATGTTGTCATACGGAGGTGATTTTGGTAACGATCAGAGGTCATCTTGGATACGGACCTTTGTCGGAATTTCTCAATTTGATTACAGGTGGTCATTGTGGACTTGAATTTGGCAAAGTAAAAATATTAGTGCTTCCATTAATAAACCATACTGTTAATCAACAGAATGACTTGCCACTCCCTGAACGTTCTGGTAGCTGTGGACAATGAGATATTATACCTTGCTTCCAGGAAGCATGTATGATACGTTCATCTTAAACAAAACTGTTTCCATTCATTCTCCCTGCCTCCAGATTCCCCCATCACAGTCCTCTGAAATCTGCTGGGTGCTGCAACGATGGCATACAAACACTAGGACAGTTGTGGGAAATACACTGGTCATCTGGGATTTCAGTTCCTGCACCAGTCTCAGAGAGGATGGGGCAGTGACGGTGGGGGTGAGGTCACTTTGCAGTATTAACTCGACAGGTTTCGTAATTTTGCGCTGTGTGCCACATAACTCAGCAATCCCAAGATAGTGGCTGGCACTGGAGGAAGACTGACAGGCTGATCCAGAGCCTGAAGGACATGAGGCACAGGATGAAGATTTGGAGGAGCAAGGGATGTAGGACATGGTATAGTTTAAAGGTGCAAACCACCAGGGAAAGTCACAGCAGAAGAACAGAATTTCATCTCTCAACAGAGCTGGGAGAGATATAGTGATTGAACAGGCAATTTGGAGTTCCCTGATGGAGGATCAGCAAGCAGATAAAATAATCAGTCAGGATTTTATAGGATCATGGAGGAGGGATGATGGGCAGAAAGCTCTGCCTTTTCTTCTACTTTTTATGCTTTTATTCTGCGAAATCACAGCTCTCAATCCCGACAAAGTGATCCTGTCCACACTCACTCTTAGAAATAGAGTACATTTGTTCATCTGAGTTCAGGTGACATGCCATAATCTATATCATGCTCAACTCTATTGATTATAAGGCATCAGTGAATGAATCTCTAATACATTTATTACAACAATTTTCAGTGTAGGTCACTGTGACAAACCATGAGGAAATGAAATTTATTTCTCCATCGTTCAGTTAAATGATGAGATCACTGGAGTCACCTCCATCTTCCTATAGAGATGCTTGCACTTCCCTTGACTCCCTGCAGACACAGGATGTCCCTGTGTCAATTCTGTGGGAATGCAGGCCTTTTTCACTAAATCCCAGGAACTTCTTCATTTCCCTGTAGTCTCCCCACCTTCCACATCAGCTTAATGTGTACGTTGCTGGTGTCTAGCTGCTTTGGGGAATGTGTGTTTTTATGAAATGAGATCCTCATCAGATAACCTTGTAGCAATTTTTCAGAAGGTTCATTCAACTGAGTCTGAACCCATTAAGAACCACACCAGTCCAGTTTTGGAATACTCCAGTTCTGTTTCTAGCATAGTTCCATGATTTTTCTAGCAACCTGGTTAGACCTTAGCCGAGTATATATTTAATGCATCAAAAATGAGCAAGATCTATTTCTCTAAGCAGTTTGTAAATTTGTCAGGCACAGTGATCACAGAAATTATTCTTCATGGAACTCTTAAAAAAAAAACAGACTAGAAGTCTACAGTCTTTATCGTGCATCATCAGGATAAAGTACGGTTAACGCTTAACACTGCTGGCTGTTGAGATATTATCGTTTTTGGGTTGCAGAATTAATGCGGCAAGAGAGATTGCAACAGAAGGGGTGATTTATTCTCTCACTTTTGCTATTACAGTATTGCATGTCAGCACTGCACAAAGTTCTCCATTGGGAGAGAGCTCAACCCATCTTTTACTGCCACTTGCCCTGAATGACTTTTAAACCAGGGATAAGTGAGATGGGAGGATGAATGTCACCCTCTCCCATCTCAGGCCTGCTGGTACATGCTGCTAGTTTTTTGATTGACAGCTACTAATAACCTTTGTGCTCCATATGCCATGGAGACACTCTATTAGGACAAGCAGCCAAGAAAATCTAGGAAGAAAGCCAAATCTGCAGTGAGTTATTATCAGTTCAGTATTTATCTCAGCTTTATAATTTTTTCAGTGATATGCAAATTCTGAAGCAGAGCTTCTGCAGTTGAAGGGCAGGTCCCTCTGTTAATTGATCCACTGAGATTAAGCCCAATTCATTTCAATCTTCACTTATAGCTCTGACAAGGAAATAAATGACTGTGTAGCAGTTTACGGCTTCCATAAACTTGCTGTATTTAAGCTATTATTTACCTTTGCATATCAGTGGCACACAATGAAAATGCCTTAGATGCATTGTTGAATAAAGTTGAGATCAATTTCTGACATTTAAAAACAAGGGAACAAAAAAGAGTTCATCACCTGCATTTATCTTTCATTAATTTGCACTTAGAAATGTTGCCTAAGGAGTAATGCAAGTAAATGTATACATAGTAAAATATATCAATTATCATCATTTAGTGCTATTTCATGCAATTTTTAGTTTTCCATCAAAAATCTGAATACCCAATGTATTAACAACTGTTATTAATAGAATAATATCAGATTTCTTTTATTGCATATAACAACATGAATATTTGAAAAGTAAATAAGCAGTGAGAACAGAAGTTGATACATAGATTTCCTAATATCTAAATATTCAGTTGCATATAAATCTTCTGATTATGGGCGTGTTCTGATTACTTGTGAATGGTATTAAAATCCACAGTCGAGACAATTTGGCCCCAAATCAGGACATGTCATTATTTGCATGCAAGCTGCTGTGATTGCAGAAGGATCACAGCCTTCAAATGGCAAAAAAATTAAACACAAAAACATGTAAACTAATGGTAATAATTACCTCAAAAGAATGTGTTTATTTAGGCTCTAACACAACGTGTGATTCAGTCATTGGCTTCAACTTGTCACTACACAGCATTCTAGCTCAAGCAAGCTTCCTCATTTATCTAATATTACTCAAATACACTACAAGGACAAACTCATCCACCTTCTTTGACAATTTGATTTGTTTCCAAGAGATATGCCATTAAAGAGTCAGATCATAAGAAAACTTTCAATTTGCTGTCATTTGTTATATCAGTGTATGCTACCTCAGTCCATGATGCTGCAATTGAAACACATTATCATGAGATCAGTGACGAGACTCTACAAATTCCAAATGACTGACACAACAGTGAATCTTTATTAAACACAGGAGATTTGTTCTCTAATGTAAGTAGATAAGAAATCTATCAATATAATGTAATACTGTACGCAAGAACACAAGTTTCTTGCACACAAGAAATCAATTATTAACTGAAAAGGAGGTACACTTTCTAGATTTGACACAAAGTGAACTGAACAAGGCAGAATTGCATTCATTGTCCTTTCTTTCCAATATGGTGAGAGGTGTCCACATCCAAAATGGTGGAGCAACTCTATTTTGGTGAGGTGTTAGAATACACTCAAGTAGCTCCAGTGGGTGGAGGTAAAATTGAAGGATTGTGACCTCAATTAGCATGTGGTGGTGATTTGTCTCCAACACTGTGAAATTAGACCTTCACTCTAGCCAATGATACACCCTCTCCACCTACATAGGACATAGAACAGTATAGCGCAGTACAGGCCCTTCGGTCCACAAAGTTGTGCCGACCCTCAAACCCTGCCTCCCATATAACCCCCCACCTTAAATTCCTCCATATACCTGTCTAGTAGTCTCTTAAACTTCACTAGTGTATCTGCCTCCACCACTGACTCAGGCAGTGCATTCCACGCACCAACCACTCTGAGTGAAAACCTGTCCTCTAACACCTACTCCCCACACACCTCAACACTGTGATTTATGGAAGTTTAAATAATAATTGGTGGTTTATATTTTCCAGAAGTATTTAAATTCCTGTGCTGAAGGGCTTTGCTTTGCTATTTTGCTAATGTAGAAAATTGTTGCTTCCAGATGTAGATGCATTAATTGACCTTTTTGCTTAACTACAGTATGGCAGGAAAAATATAAGGGAACTCAATGTGTTTTACTATGTAGCTACTCAGGTGAACAAGAGGAGGAGCAGAGCTCTGATAAGAGAACACATACTACCTTTCTCACTGCCTGAATATTGACCAATCTTTACCATCATTTTCAACATATCTGCATCTTCAGTACTGGCAGATGTCACTTTGGCCAGGAAGTTTGATGTGCTTGGTTGAGAGGAGGTTTGATAAAGATGTACAAGATCAGGATAAAGCTAGATAGGGTAAAGGAAAGAAGTTGTTCCAATTATGAGATGGTTTATGGATCAGAGGAGGCAGATTCAAAATGATGGTGCAAAGGCCTGGGGGGAGCTGAAGAAATAGCTAATTGTGAGAATAGTTATGCACCTACGAAGATACTGGAAACAGCTTATCATCTTCTTGGATGGAAATGGAGATACCTCACCTAGAGAAAGATTAAGAGTTTGAAATTAGAGATGGGCAGATTAAATCCTTTTGTTCTATAACAATTCAATGTTTCTATGGATTTGCTGAAGCCAGGGTAAAAGATATTTGCAGCATCCTGCAGTTTGCTATTAACTGATACAGTCAGTAGATTATATTGCATTTTTTCATGTTAGTGACAGCAGCACCAACAAGAATATATATCAGTGCTAAAATACACAATGTTTGAATGCACAGCCTTAGCACAAGGGAGCAGCAGTCTTTCCGGCTGCCTAACAGTGAACAGCAAGGACGGTGTCTGAGAGAATGGAGAGATCGTGAGTTAGCTGATGAAGAGCATTGTGCGATACACTGTCAGCTTTAACAAATTTATCGCTACCCACTCTCAATCCATCTGCTCACAGAGGTTAACTCTGTCCTAATGTTCTAATTTCCAATATACAGCATAAAATCAAATGTTGGAAGCTGTTTCTGACACTATTGGGAAAACTGCAATTAGGACAACTAATTAATAGGATTCTCCAATTAAATATGCCCATGTGCAGCTTCCAAAAGGTTATGTGGTTTGCTTGTGTCAGCTATAAATCATGCTTACCACAAGATGACAATTTTACCAGAACCAGCAAGAAGAGAAATATGGTACTTGCTTTTCCTTTGGCTACTATTGTCAGCCTCTGAGATGAGTAAAAGTTTCTGATACTCAAAGGAAGACAACATGTAATGGGAAAGACTTAAAAAGCCACAATATTGAACCTCGAATTAATAGAGTTGACCTCGTACTGCTGAAGGCCACACCTAGAAAATTGATGCTTTCAGGGAAACATTTGTTGAAATTGTTGCCATTAACATTGAATAGCAGTGAGAAGAGAAAAGCTTTCTACCTGGGCTCATGGCAGCCGACTCACGTCAGACAGGGAATGAATGGCAATAAATGGGCAGGAAATAGATGATCAATAAGCACAAAGGAAAAATAAATCTAAATTTACAGATTCATAGGGTTATACATCACCAAAATGGTCCCTTTTGTCCATTATATCCATTCCAACATTTTTGCTCATCTGCACTAATTCCAAGATTTTAACTCTACTTACTCTATGCCTCTCACAATTTTTATATAGCTCAATCAGGTCATCCCTCAGCTTCTTTCTCTTCTATCAAAATCGCTCAGCTGAGCCAATTTTTGCCATGACTAAAGTCTTCCTACCTAGATAACATCCTGATGAATTTCCCCTGTAGTCTCTCCGGTTATTGTTCTTATAGGTTGGTGGCCTGCATTGCATATGGTACTCCACATGTGGCATAATCATTGATTTCTTACATTGGCCACCCTACTAAAACAACTGTGCATACCTTCTTCACCATTTATTTACCTGTTTTGCTACTTTCGAGGAAGGAAGGACTCCAAACCTTATGACTCTGTTCATCAGCTTCTCTTTGTGCCTTGCCATTTACTGTTCTACGATTATCTGACTTTCCAAAATGTATCACCTTGCTCTTGTCAAGATTAAATTCCGTCTCTCAGTGCCTTTGATGAGCTTTCGTGATTGGAACCTTGTGACCAGCTATATTTCAGGAATTTTGCTGTTGGTCATATATATTTACAACTGAAATGTGAATGTAGGATCTTTGCTTAGTAAGGACATGCAGCTGTGTCCAAATGAAGTCCAGGTAATAGGTCCTCGATCTGCCTCAATTAACTGCCTCGATCCAAAACATTGAAAGTCCATTTCCCTCTATAACTGCTGCTCGGCTCACTGAGTTCTTCCAGCTCTTTTGTGTCGAATATTTAGCAAGCTTGTCAATGAGGTTCTAGGCTGCAGAATGACATTAATCAATTGGTAAATTGGTTATCGCAATAGCAGATGTAATGTAATCCTGATGACTGTGATATGAAGCAGGCTGGCTTTAATAAGGAGAGGATATACTTGATCCCCAGCGAGTACTGAGAAATGAAATGACATTGGTGTACAAGTCTACAGATCTCCGAAGGTGCTAACATAGTTAGATAGGGTGGTGATGAAAACCAATGGGAAGCATGCATTCTGTAATTGGGGCATAGAATGTAACTTCATGGTAATTCTGCTACAACTTTATAAAACATTGATCAGGCCGTAGCTGGAATAGTATGTGCCATTCTGGTCATGGCACTATAGGAAGAATGTAATTGCTTCAGAGAGTGTGCAGATGAAAATTACCAGGATGTTGCTGGGATGGACTGTTTCAGCTATGAATAACTAGATAGGCTAGTATCATTTTTATAGGAGCAGAGGGGGTTGAGGTTTCCTGAAAGAAAATTAAGAGAGATGTAGGTAGGGTAAATGATGGGTAACTTTTTCCCTATAGCGGACATTTCTAAGAACAGAGGGCATAGGTTAAAGGTCAGGAATAAGATGCTTAGAAATGAATCTGAGGGGGATGTTTTCTCTTAATCAAGTGGGTAATTGATATCTGGAATGCACTGCCTGAGAAGAAAGGAAAAACAATCAAAGTATTCTCACTACATTTAAGAAACATCAGGACAAGCACTTGAATCGCATCTGCAGAATCTCTTGTCTCTGTGGAAATGCACTTGAATTGCCAAGGCATTCTGGACTATAGACCAAGTGTTGGTAAATGAGATTGGTGTTGATAGGTACTTATAGTCAGTATAGACATTGTGGGGGCTGAAGGTCTTGGTTCTGTGCTACATGACTTGATAAAAATGAAATAAGAAAGTCTGATGAAAACACAATGAATGCATTGTTTTTCTTTCTTTCAGATAATTTTAAAGGCATTTTTAAACTAACATGCTTAATTTGAATTTTTTGATTCCCGAAGCCAAGCAGTATGCTTTTTCTATATACCAATGAATGAGTTAATAATTCACCATCCATTCTGAGTCTGAGCACTGGAATTGCTTAAAATGAATGAATAGAAAGACAAGTTGCAATTGAAAAATCATAGCAAATAAGAGAGCTGAGGGATTGAAAGGGGCTTTACACACAATCTGTCTGAATGTATGTCATTGTCTGTCTGTTTCTTTGTGGCTTCCACCCATCTTTAAGCTTTTGAAAGACAGTAGGAAAATATTTTTGTAGACATTCAGAAAATCAAGCTTCTATGGCCAATGATCAGCTCTGACTGCTAAAGTGATCCTTTGGATGAGTGAAGGATAAGTAAAAATTGCAAAGGCCTATTACAAGAATGAAACAAACATCTTGTATGATTTCTAATATAAGATATTATTTTCATTTAATAGGTTTACTCCTCCTTAGTTAGGCTATATAATATAACCAATTCGCTAGGAAGAAGGATGAGTCTCCAGCATTGAACCTTAAACCAGCACAAAGCATAATATTAAATGGGTCATTATACTGTGCACCAACTTACTCATTTTGTGTGTTGTTCCCCTCAGCATATTTGGCTCATAATTAACATAGCCCACACACAAAAAGAGTGATATTTTAACTCAAGAATATGTTCTGCTCAAATTTCATCTCAGCATTCTTTTTAAACTTACTTGAAAAGCATCCCACTAAATTCTGTCCCATCCCACACAACTGGCCAAGCCTGAAGAATGAAGTAATCACCATGACAAATCTTTGTTAATTTTGTTCAAGAGCAGGATTTGAAAAAGGCTCCAAAATAAATCTGCATCTTTTGGTTGAGACACTCTAAGGAGAAGGGTTTGACTGTCCTTTTTTAAATTTCAAAATATATCTAATGTACTGTAATACAATGTAAATGAATCTACGTAATTTCAGAAGTTATTTTTTGTTTCATATAATTCATAGTCAGGTTACTCAAAGCAAGCAGATCGATTGAGGAAACATATTTTGTTTAATAATATGCCCATTTCTAGGTATGTGAGGTAACTACCACCTCTAAACATAACATCATAATTTTTATGGTTTTAATTATGTTTTGAAATGCTGGACAATTGTACAGATTTTCTCTGTGAAGACATACACAAGCATTTGAGTAGAAACTCATTGAAATAAAATGTGCTTTCAAAATAGACACAATTTTGGATGACTGATTTTATGAAAAGTAGAATCCCTCTCCACTCTTTATAAACAGTAATATCAATTCGAAAATGATTTAACTTTACTGTTGCTCGCTGGGTAAGGAAATGGGTAAATATCAATTGAAGTTGCTGTGTGAAGGATGATTACAGCTACTATTTACATATCAAAACTCAGTTCAGCTCAGCGTTTTCACCACTGCCTGGATTTCACGTATTTTTAGTGATACTTGCCTGTTAAAATTATCAAAGTTGGGCTTGTTAATTTCTAATGAGTGGCAAGGAAAACAAGTTATATGAAATATACTTTGTGCCTTGAATTCTTAGTATCGTAATTCTCAAAATGCGAGTTTGCTGGGAAGATTAGTAATTCACGTCCATCCTTATCAGTTCTGGGAAGATGATGAAAGCCCTTCTTAAGGTATCATTTGAGGCTGAGATTTCTCCAAGTTAAGGGTGCAGAGAAGGTCCAGTCTCCATGCCCCATGTCCAGAGACACCATGTTCAAATGCCTAGATTGAGACTTCATTGCAGAAATGAGGGAGTGCTGAATGACACTGTGTTTGAATAATACTTCCAATTTAGTCTGTTCTTTCAAGTAGATCTTACAGATTGTATGGCATTATCCTGAAGATGAGCAGGGAAGTGATCCCTGGTGTCTTGGCCTACATAGGTCATTCAATCATTATCCCAGATAAGGAAATGTCCTGTTCATTATTGTGTTGCTGTTTGTGGCAGGTGACTGTACACAATGAGCTGCCATGCCAGGATTTAAAATATCCTCCATTAGCTGTGAAGTACTTTACTTTACCCTGAGAAGAATATGAAAAAGCACACATTTTGTTTTCTTACTTACCTGTAGTAGTCAATTTGGTAGAAGTGTTGTCACAATACTAATACGGAAAACTTTTCAGGGTTTTCATTAATTCATTCTGAACTGTGTTAGTGTATGATTTAGATACAACTTTGGATGTGATGGATACCTTGCATGTACAGCCTTTATTCTTCTGGGCAATAGGATAGTTGGTTTTGGAGGTACAACTGTAAAGAAAGCCAATGCGTGGGGGGTTTCTGTGTACAATGCAGTCACAGAATGTAAGTGTTGGATGTTGGAGGTTTACATCAGTAGATTAGATGAATAACAAATGAGATATTTAGTCTGGATGGCTTAGGCATAGTACTACAGCTTCACTCAATCAGACAAACTGAGAATATGACACTTAAAGTGGGAGGGATTCAAGAAGCATGGAGATATAAGGAGTTGTACACCTAGTCTTTTAATACCCCAGTTATTATAGTATTAACATAAATGGCTCTGGGAGCTTTTTTGAGGATATTTTGATGTTACCAAATATCACTGGGACATGACTAGGCTCGATCCTCCGTAGAGGCACGTAGGGCAAATTTTAGTTGCTACCTCTGTAGACCATTTAAGAATCTGGCTGCATGCAGATGTTGACTCCTTTCAGGAATCATAGTCATAGAGTCATACAACACAGAAACAGGCCTTTCAGTTCAATAAGTTCATACTGATTAAGATTCCAGTCTAAGCATTGGCAGAGTTTGAGCCGCATCCCTCTAAACCTTTCCTTTCCTGTCCAGTGACTTTTAAATGTTTTTAATGTACCGACTTGAACTATCTTCTCTAGAAGCTCAATCCAAATAGCGACCATCCTTTTAGTGAAACTGTTGCCCCCTCAGGTTCCTATCAAATTTCTCCCCTCTCAATGCACCTCATGATTTCAAAGTTCAAAGTTTAAAGTCAAATTTATTATCAGAGTACATACATGTCGCCACATACAACTCTGAGATTCTTTTTCTTGCGGACATACTTAGCAAACCTGTAGAACAGTAACTGTAAATAGGATCAATGAACAGCAAACAGTGCAAATGCAAGTATAAGTAAATAACAATAAATAATGAGAACATGAAATAACAAGATAAAGAGTCCTTAAAGTGAGACCATCGGTTGTGGGGACACCTGAAGGAGAATGAGTGTAGTTATCCTCTTTTGTTCAAGAGCATGATGGTTGAGGGGTAGTAACTGTTCTTGAACCTAGTGGTGCAAAACCTTTTAGCTTTTTTCCTGATGGCAACAGCGAGAAAAGAGCATGGCTTGGGTGGTGAGGTTCTTTGATGATGGATGCCACTTTTCTACAACACTGTTTCATGTAGGTATGCTCAGTGGTTGGGAGGGATTTACCCATGATGTACTAGGCCAAATCCGTTGTCTTTTGTAGGATTTTTGTATCTCCATAAGACCACAGCCATTCTCCTACTATCAAATGAAAACAGTTCCAATCTGCTCAACTTCTTTCCACAACTCAGCGCCTTGAGTCCTGGCAACATACTTATAATATTTTTCTATGCTGCTTTGAGCCTAATGACAAAATTCCTCTGGTATAGTAACAAAAACTGAACACAAAATTCCAAATGCAGCCCCTCCCAGTATCTTGATGATACGACAGGGTTTGGGTCCTACAGTGAGGAACGACCCAATGTTTGGACAATTTAGATGCTGGACTAGATGGATTGAAAAGGCAGGGTGTTGGGACCAGAGGCCAGGGTCGGGCCGGTTCTGCTCGCTGACGACATTTACTCCCCTCTTTGCTGCACTGAGGCTAATGCTGTGGGCCCGCTCCGACTGCTCCGGGCTTCATGTCTGATGACTCACTTCTGTTCTAAATGTTATTGGTTTACTTTTATTGCTTGCATGATTTGCTTTTTTTCTCCCTGCTCAACACATTGGGTGTTTGTCCGTCTTTTTTTACGGGTTCTTTTGGGTTTCCTTTGTTTTGTGGCTGTCTGCAAGAAGATGAGTCTCAGGTTGTACTATGTAAACATACTTTGATAATGAATGTATTTTGTACTTTGTCGCTATTAAGAAGTTCAGTGTTGAACAGTTAAAGACAACTGGCCCTGTGATGCTACTGGAGACATTCTCTAATGCAGTCTTCTCTCAGTTGAGTTGGCAGGTTACAACACCGGAAACATGTTTCTACATATTTGACTCTGATTCCCAGTGTTAAATATTTTACATAAGAATATAAGGAAGTATCGGTCAGTTGAACTCTCTTGCCTGCCCTACCAGTCAATAAACTCAGCACCATTCACGGCCCCAGACAGTCCTTCCAAGTGAGGCGACCCTTCACCTGTGAGTCTGCTGGTGTGATATACTGTGTCCGGTGCTCCCGGTGTGGCCTTCTATATCTTGGTGAGATCCGACGCAGATTGGGAGACCACTTTGCTGAACACCTACGTTCTGTCTGCCAGATGAAGCAGGATCTCCCAGTGGCCACACATTTTAATTCCAAGTCCCATTCCCATCCCGATATGTCAATCCATGGCCTCCTCTACTGTCGAGATGAAGCCACATTCAGGTTGGAGGAACAACACCTTATATTCCGTCTGGGTAGCCTCCAACCTGATGGCATGAACATTGACTTCTTTAACTTCCGTTAATGCTCCTACTCCCCTTCTTACCCCATCCCTAATTTTTATTTGATTTTTTTCTTCTCTCTTTCCCTCTCATAATAACTCCTTGCCTGTTCTTCATCTTACTCTAGTGCTTCCTCCCCTTTTCTTTCTTCCAAGGCCTTCCGTGCTATGATGCTCCCCCTTCTCCAGACTTGTATCCCTTTTGCCGATCAACTTCCCAGCTCTTGGCTTCATCACTCCCCCTCCTGTCTTCTCCTATCATTTTGGGTCTCCCCCTCCCACTTTCAAATCTCTTACTATCTCTTTTTTCCGTTAGTCCTGATGAAGGGTCTCGACCCGAAACGTCGACTGTACTTCTTCCTATAGATGCTGCCGGGCCTGCTGCGTTCCACCAGCATTTTGTGTGTGTTGCTTGAATAAACTTTTTATGATTTTTTTTGCCCCAACGATTCTTTTACATAAGGACCACTTTCCTGCCTTAATCTCGTATCCCTTGACTCTCAATTTCAAAAAGCTTACTGCTGATTTGAATACAATAGAGACCTGAATTTACAGAACATTCTTGGATTCTGAAGATTCAATACCCACTGGTAAATAATTTTCTTTATACAGTGTGTTCTGGTTAATTGAGGTAGCTGTTTAATTGGAACAACTCTTAAAGAATAAAAACTAAATCAAGAAAATAGCCAGGATTCCCACTATTTATTTGGGACACTATGCCGTGTTCCTGGTTTAGGAAACTGTTGCCGAACAGTTTCTAACTAGCAGAAGTTGCATGCACTTGCGTGGTTGTTAGACACCACACCGTGCTTAGATCAATCAGTTTTTAATAGTGTCGGTTGTGTGTGTCTGTGTGCAAAAAGCAGTGATTTTTGTCATTGATGGTTGTTGAGAAATAAGCAGTATGAAAATGTTGAACTATTATGCTCACCACGTTTTCAAGCATTCAAGCATGGAGATGCCAGAAACAGCCGAGAGTGAAAATGAAACCATTTCTATACTTTAACAAGTTAGCAATTACAAAGAATTTGAAGGTATCTTGAATGTTAAAATGAAAATGAAGATTTAGAAGATGTAATCATCTGGCATTGTATTAAGTCAGTCCATTATCTGCACTAGGTGTTTGCAGATATTAGGTTCATTTATAGTCAATCATAAGAACACGGTAGAAGAATTCCTCTGTCAATAACAATTTAGGAACTAATACACAGTTTTATAGTATTATAGTGGTATTGCTAGTGTTCTAATTTATTCTGTATTTGACTTAAATACATGAATTATTAATCCGCTTTCCTTTTTTTATACCTTTTAACTACTTCCATGAAACTTCCATCTAATTGGGCCAAAAGGTACTGGTCTCAATGTGTCTCAACTAAATAGTATCCACTGTATTTCAGTTCTGAGTGGCTGATCCTTTATTTTGAGAAGATGGTCTCTGGGATATAGGCACCCTGACAGAGTAAATCACTATTAATGTGAAATGAGAAAGTCATCTCTTGATAATGAGGTTCTTTGACAACAGGTTTTGTCTTGAAATGTTAGCTCTACTTTTCTTCCCGCATATGCTACTTGAACTCTTGAGCATTTAGGGACACTGCATTTCAAGACTGCAAATGCCCGCATCTGCAAAGTACTTGGGGAGCTTTGTGAGACAGCCAGCATTTATGCATAGAGAGGCAGAGTCCAGATGCAAGGTCGTGACCTGAAATATCGACTGTGCATTTCCCTCCATAGATGCTGCCTGAACCACTTAGTTCCTTTGTTTTGTGTGTTTTGCTTCTATTCACACAATTTTCTATTGTTATTTTAGATTTCCATCATCTGCCGCTTTTAAATTTTCTTTACCATTAATTTCACTACCAGTTCTCCTCCAAAATTCCATCCTAGATAATAATTTCTCTTCTGCTTGTTGATGCCATTTTCATCTTTCCCTTTTGTCTTGTTCATCTTCAGTGACTTTTCTTTCTCTTCTAATCTTTCGTAAGATGTGTATTTGTGTTTGGCAATTTGACAGTTTGAGAGAAGGCAAAAGACCAAAGTACATTGTCCAGTTATATTGAGAATTCTGTTTTCAAATTTGAATCCTGTCTTTGTTTTCAGACTTATAGCATGCAGTTCTTTTAATTACCACATGCTGGGGAATCACTTGACCAGAAGCAGACCTAGAACTTTATTTCTGTTGAAGTGCCTGCATTATCCAAAGCGTGCTATTTAATTTTTAAGTGTCTAATACACTAAATGAATAGATATACCCATTGAAAAAGATATTGTCTATCAAAAATCATCCCCCACAGAAAATGAATAATTATAGACTATTAGAACAATGGTTACCCCAAATTTAATCATATCATAATTCCTGTTTGCATAGGTGTACATCAGTGTTATTCTTTTGGATAGATATAGTTTATGTTTTCTACTTGTTAGCACTCTGTTTTTTATGTGCAACACACAAAATGCTGGAGGAACTCAGCAGGACAAGCAGCACTTAATGGAGGGAAATAAACAGTCAACCATTTGGGTCAAGACTGTATATATCAGGATTGGAAAGGAAGGGGAAGAAGCCGGAATAAAAAGGTGGGGGTAGGGGAAGGAAGATGGCTGGCAGGTGATAGTTGAAGTCAGGTGAGGATGAAGATTGGTGGGTGTGGTGATGGTGAAAAGCTGGGAAGAAATCAGTGGTAAGGGTAAAGGGCTGAAGAAGAAGGATAATGATAGGAGAGGAGAGTAGACCAGTGTGGAGAAGTGAGGGGGCACAGTATTGCAAAAGGGGAGTCAGAATGGGGAACTAAAAAAGAGTATTTTCATATATTACACTTCCTCAGTAGATGGACAAAGTGAGGTGCATCAGTCGTTCTAGGGACAGTTTATTAGATACAATCGACACAACAGGAGGTAATACAGTAGCTCCCTGTTGTTATTGATCCCGAGAAGTCAGTAAATCGTCTATGTCTGCTCCATTCATTCCCCTTCTGCAGTTTATTCTGTTGCTAGTGTGAATGAATTGATAGAACTATCCAATTCCCCAAAACAATGAATCCAGACATGATAAGTTGTTGTATACTTCAGTCCAGGGTTTCAGATCTTCACAATCATTGTGTTAGAAATGTAAGTGACAATTTCCAGATATTAGAAATCTGTCATTTAAACAAGAGGGAAGCATTCAGCACCTGGTGAAAGAGAAACAGAGTTAGGTGGAAGACGCCACTTGAGTTGCTGAGTGTTTCCAGCATTTTCTATGTTAGATGATATTTTGAAGTTGTGTCCATTCTTCATGGATTAAAGAGCTCTACAGGAGGAATTTTTTTAAGACTTCATTCTTTCATTTGAGTTTGATTTCTTATAACATCTCAAGATGCAGAAAATTTGAAGCATGCTTTTGATTTTAGCTGATTAGACGACCGTATACACTCTTTTCAGGACGGCCTAAGAAAGAAATAAATTACCTGCAGCAAATTCAAAATACAGCACCAAGAATCTTAACAAAAAAAAAACAAAATCTAAGCACATTTCAGAATTTCGGAATCAGGTTTATTATCACTGGCATGTGTTGTAAAATGTATTAACTTAGCTGCAGCAGTTCAATGCAATACATAATATAGAAGAAAAAAATAAATACATACATACATACATAAATAAATAAATCAATCAATAATTACAGTTCTGCATCACTGTACTGGCTGCCTGTGTCCTTTAGGATCAATTTTAAAATATTCTTAATTGTATATAAGGCTCTAGCTTCTCTATATTTTGAAGTGTCTATCCCCTTACGTCCCTAATCGTAATCTTAGGTCTGCAAATACTGGCTTGCTTAGTGTTCCGAGAGCCAAGCATTCAAGAACTGATGATGCAGCCTTTTGCTCTTATGCACCATAAGTCTGGAATATTCTACCAACAGAGATACGCCAGGATAGTACTGTGGAACATTTCAAAACATTTCTAAAAACCTACTTTTTTAATTTGGCCTACTTATAGGATTACTAGGATAAATGCTGATTATATTTATATTGTATAATTTAGTATATTCAATGATATTTATCCTTAACTTCACTAATGATTTTTAATGTCTCAGATTTTTATGGCTATGTTGATTTATCTTTACGATCTATGTAAAGCATTTCAAGCCTGCATCTTAATGTATGAAAGGTTCCATATAAATAAAGTTAATATTATAGTTATTATTAAGAAAACACTGAAGTGGCCACTGTTAGCCTACAGCTTGCTTAGGTTTATGCATCTTTGCATAACTATTTAATTCCCTTTATAAATGTTGCCTGACCTGCTGAATTCCTCCAGCATTTTGTGTCTGATGTTCTGTATTACAGCATTTAAAGAGTCTAACATGTTTAATTCTAATTATATATATTGTGTATAATGAAAATTATGATCCTTATTCATACTCACAGATACCACACACCCTCTCTTGCAAAGCACAACTGAATTCCCCCGAGCAAACTTATCTGAGTGAGTCCTTGCAAGATAAAGTATCATTGTTTCAGCATTGTTGAGTTGCAGATGGTAGGGTAAATGTCACTCTTAAAATAACATTGCCTTGGATCAAGTGATTCACCTCATATCTGATATGAACATCTTAGCATTTGAGTGTGCTGATGACACAACTGATGCTGGTCAAATCACAGGTGGTGATGAGTCAGTGCACAGGAGCAAGATTGGACACCTGATTGAATGGTGCCGCAACAATAGCCTCTTATTCAACTTTAACAAAACTAAGGAATCGATTGTTGCCTTCAGGAAGAGAAGTGGGGGCTGAGCATGCACCAGTCTACCTTGGTGGTTTGGAAGTGGAGAAAGTCAGCAGCTTTAAATTCCTGGACATTATCATATCGGGTGTGACGTTGTCCTGAGTCACCACTTAGGTACAATCAGAAGGAAAGCGTGCCAGTGCCTTTACTTTCTTACAAGTTTAAAGAGGTTCAGCACATCACTGAGCACTCTAACAAACTTCTACAGATGTACTGTTAAAAGTAGCTTGACTAGCTGCATCATGGCCTGATACAGTAATTTGAATGTGCAAGAATTTGAGATCCTGCAGAAAAACTGTATCCTTGCATTTATTATGAATGCTCACAAGAAAATGAATCTGAAGGTTGAATAAGGTGACATATAGGCACTTTGATAATAAATTTACTTTAAACTTTGAAGTTTGAGTAGTGGATTCAACACACTCGATCATTGGCATATTCTTCCCCACCATCAGAAATATCTACATGAGGTATTGCCTCAAGAAACTTCACTGATTATCAAAGGTAATCCAGTCCATACCGTCGTCTGGCAGCTACCAGTGAGAAAGCAGGTGGTAAAGAAGCCCGAAGTACCACACCACCAGACTCAACTAAAGCTACTTCCCTTCAAACATTCAATTCTTCAACCAACCTGCACAACCCTTATTACTATGTGAGTATTGCAACCTGAAGCACCTTCTATAACTCCAAAAGACTGAGGTTTGGTAAAATACTGAAAGGCTTTTATTCGCTGTACAATACGACCTCCACGGTGAGTGTCTGCCCCGGACTGAGGGGGAGGGGCAAGGCGAACACCTTTATACAGGACTCTGTGGGAGGAGCCACAGGGGCAGTCAGCAGAGGGGTGTGTCCAGACAGTTAACCCAGTTACAACATATATATATGGTTTACCACATTCACCCCTCCTTTTTTTAAAAAGAGTCCCGTGGGGTGAAGTGACTAACAATATTTACAACAAGTATGTTTACAGGTCAAGTCTATCAGGTGGTCGAGTCCGTCACTGTGATCTATGTAGCACCGGCGGTGATTGCACTGGTGATGGCGGTTGTGCTGGCTCCGGCCTGACTTGAGGTGCCAGCACGTTAGGCGTCAGTAATCCCTCGTGCGTGTGTGTCGCGCCTGGTATGGGAGTGTTGTGTGGTGTCTGTATAGGGTTTGGGGTGCACGGTGTCTCGTGGGTACATACATCAGTGGGTACAGGGTCAATAGTCACCACAGAGTGTTCAGGGTAGGGGCCTGGTGCTCCTGTGGGCGCCAGGTCGCGGATGGAGACCGTATATATATGGTTTACCACACAACCACAGGACCACTTTGCACTACAATGAACTTTGTTTTGTTTTGCTCAAATTGTGTTCTTTTCGTGTATCCTTTATGTTACATTATGTTTTTCCTTGTCATTGTTGCGACTTCGATGCTATGTGCTTGTCATGCTGCGGGAAGTATGTTTTTCCTTGCACCTGTGCATACATGTACTTGTGCGTATGACAATAAGCTCGACTTTGACTATGAGTAGCGTGTTAATCCATGCTTGCTATTCACACCTTTCCACATTTTATGGGGCAGAGGGGAATTGTACTGCCATGCCAAAAGCATGTGCCAAAAAAGCATGGGAATGCCAATGCATTTAGAACTAGGTGAACAGCTGCCAAGTGCTACCCATTTTCCCTCTGTGAAGCTCTGCCAAGCTTCATAGAAAACTCTATGTGTGTATAAAAAGGCAGAATGTGATGACACTCCCTTTTGCAACCCTTTTGCGGCTTGAAAATGCCTTTTGCGAAAGCACCTATGCTTGCCAGCTCTATCCTTGAGATTCCTGTGTTGCTGTTCAGAGTTAGGCTTCTGTCACCAAGTGAAGAAGGGCTCTGCTGCTTGTCACCTGGCTAACGTGCGATACCCAGAGTGGGTGCCTGAAATTCACCAATGTCCCATGAAACATTGTTGCTGCTTTCTCCACCATCACCTCAACAATTCATTGTCATAGAGTCCTACTGCACTTAAACAGGCCACGCAGTGCACCGCATATCTGCTGAACAATGGGCTCCCACCTATAACAAGGAGACACAAGAGAGTCTTGCAGATACTGGAAATCTGGATCAACACACATAAAATGCATAGATGCTTCCTCCCACAGTGAGTTCCTCCAGCGTTTTATGCATGTTGGCCCATCTATATTGATCCCGTCTTCCAGCACATGGCCCATAACCGTCAATGCCTAGGTGATTCATTTTTGTCTATTCATTTCTTAAATGCTGTCAGCACCTCTGCTTCCATCACTTTCTTCATGAGTGGGTTCCTGTTACTGAGAGTTTCAAAGTGACCAAAGTGCATTAGAACATTTTCATCGAACTAGTGCATACTCAAATCATATCCACAATGCATATTATAAGACATTAAGATCATAAGATATAGGAGCAGAATTAGGCCATTTGGCTGATCAAGTCTGTCTCACCATTTTCCTTTTGGCTAATGCAATTTTCCTCTCAGTTCCAAACTCCTGTCTTGTCCCCATATCCATTCATGCCCTGACCAATCAAGAATCTACCAACATCTGCCTTAAATATACATAAAGATTTGGCCTCCACAGTTGCCTGTGACAAAGAATTCCACATATTTGCCACTCTTCATCTAAAGAAATTCCTCATCATCTCCATTTTGAAAGGACACTCCTCTATTCTGAGGCTGTGTCTTCTGGTCTTAGACTCTCATATCATAGGAAACATCCTCTCCACATCCACTCAATCAAAGCCTTTCACCATTCAATAGGTTTCAATGAGGTCAACCCTCATTCTTCTGAATTTAAGTGAATACAACACCAGAGTCATCAAACACTCTTCATATGATAAGTCATTCAATCGTGGAATCATTTTTGTAAACCTTCTTTGAACCCTCTTCAGTTTCAGCATATCCTTTCTAAGATAAGTTGCCCAAAGCTGCTCACAATACTCCAAGTGAGGCCTCACCAGTGCTTTATGAAGTCTCAGCATTACAACCTTATTTTTATATTCTTCTCTTCTTGAAATTAATGCTAATACTACATTGCTTTCCTCACCATGGACTCAACCTGTAAACTAACCTTTCAGGAATCTTGCACAAGAACTCCCAAGTTCCTCTATGTCTCAGACTTTTGTATTTTCTTTCCATTTAGAAAATAGACAACCCTTTTATTTCTTCCACCAAAGAGCGTGACCATACACTTCCTAACACTGTATTCCATCTGCCATTTCTTTTCCTATTATTCTAATATATCTAAGTCCTTCTGTAGCCTCTCTACTTCCACAAAACTACCTGTCTCTCCACCTATTTTCATATCATCTGCAAACTTTGCAATAAATTGGTCAATTCAATCATCCACATCATTGACATATACCTTGCATTTTCTTAGCTCTATCCATAATGGTTCAACACCATCTGACCGTATGTCACTTCTTTCTATATGATTTGATTTCTTTTTTAACCAACAGAGCAACACTGCCCCCTCTTTCTTCCTGTCTGTCCTTTCGATACAATATGTATCCTTGAACATTAAGCTCCCAACTACAATCTTCTTTCAGCCATGATTCACTAATGCCTACATCATCATACATGCCAATCTGCAACTGTGCTGCAAGTTCGTCTACCTTATTCCATATTCTGCATGTATTCAAATATAACACCTTCAATCTTGTATTCACCCTTTTCAATTTTGTCCACATTTACATTGCAACTCATTCTGTTGACTGCAAGATCAGCTGTTACTGACTTGGGTAACCAGAGTAACCAAAGAACAGTGGTTCTGTTTCCTTGATCTTGATATTAATTAGTAATGGGATTCTGAAAGATGAGGAACACAGAAGTGGTAACTCCAAGATATCAATAGATTAGTTAAATTCACACCTGAAATGAAATAATAAATTTTACCTTTCTGGTTTTTTATTCAGTTTGAGCTGCATTATTTCCTCAGGTATTATTACATGGTGTGACTTTGACTCTATTTAAAGAAATATTTTACCAATTAAAATTGATTGAGCCAAGTGGTTTCTCTGTTAATCCTTCCGGCTGAGTAAGGCCTGCACCCAGATTTCATGATGTTTTGCTGGTGCCTCCAGAGTTAAAAGGTTTATATTCAAGAATGGGAGGGAAACCTGAGTAGTGGTGATAGGAGGTAATTTAGGAGAGTGGTATAGAGCTCACGGAAGTACCCTTGATACATGGTTACTGTCATCATGTAAGAAAAAAAATTATTTTCAAGTATGTTGCTGGAAGCAGCAATGTGCCTGTGACCAAATAAACATGTAGAATCCTGAATGAAAGACAAAAATTGACTTCTTCTTTTGAAATTGTGTCAAACCCGTTTTTATCTCTGGCAGAAATCATTCTTTATATTCAGCGTAACATTAGATCTTCAAGTGTAATTAACTTTTTTATCTGAACGAATGCATCCCTGACAATATCTGTGCAGAAGTGCCAGTCTGAACTTTATTACACTTTGGAATGGGATTTGATGCCCATAATCTCTGGGCAATTATGGTGGGTCTGTAAAACTATTGATGATGGTACTTATGTTTATTGGCATAATCAATGCATTGTGAACTATTGTGAAATGGTGACAATCTTACTTTATACACAATGAAAGATAATAGGACATATATGTGAAATGTAAGCACTAATCTAATTTCTGATGTTAGGCAGCATCTGTCTTGAGTTCCATTGTCAGTATTCATGTCATCATCGGACTTCTACTATTAGATGACTGTCTTCTCATTAACTTGCAGTTATCAGTGTGGACTGTAGTACAATACAGCATGTGAAAAGAGGGTCCTCAGTGGAAGGAATGTACCCTGTTCAATTAACTGACTTCATCCAAATCCTACAATACAACAATGTGACTTATTATTACTACAATCCATATGTATATCTAAAATACCTCGTCTGTCTTATTCACTTACGGACACATTGATCTACCTTATTTTACTGATTTTAATAATAAAAAAGCTTCGAGTGGAATCATACAAAAATAATCTGGCAGACTGTGAAAGAGAGTTGGTGAGAAAAGTAATTCTAAAGCACAGTAGGGAATACTGTAGCTATGTGCTACATCGAGTATGTATGTCATATAACACATTTACTTTATAACTCTGATTGTATGAAATGATGCATTATTATACTCTAATGTGTGAAAGTCAAGACAAGGTACTGTTAAACACCTTTTAGGCAAAATGTTCAGATATTTTACTGACAATGATCTCCCAGTGATGTGTGAATAATTTGTCAAATCACTCTGAGTTCAGGAGGAGGAAACTGGAGGTTCATGTGCCAGTCTTCATCAGGGGATCAGAGGTGGAAATGGTCAGCATCTTTAAATTTCTCGGTGTTATCATCTCAGAAGACCTCTCCTGGGTCCAGCACGTAAGTGCCATTTCATAGAGAGCACTGCAACACCTCCACTTTCTTAGAACTTTTTGAAGATTCGGCATGACATCTAAAACTTTGACAAACTTCAAAAGAAGTGTGGTGGGGAGTATATTGACTAGCTGCAACGCAGCCTGGTATGGAAACACCACAGCTCTTGAAAATCCTACGAAATGCAGTGGATATGGCCCAGTCCATCATGGGTAAAGCCCTCCCCATCATTGAGCACATCTACACGGAGTGTTGTCGCAGAAAAGCAGCATCTATCATGAAGGATCCCAACCATTCAGGGCATGATCTCCTCTTACTGCTGTCATCAGGAAGAAGGTACAGGAGCCTCAGGATCCACGCCACTAGGTTCAGGAGCAATTATTACCCTTCAGCCATCAGTCTCTTGAACCAATGGGGATAATTTCTCTTGTCCATTCACAGAACTGTTCCCACAACCTATGGACTCACTTTCTAGTATTCTTCATCTCACGCTCTTGAAATTTACTGTTTATTTATTTATAATGATCATTTATTTTGTTAAATCTCTGTATTTGCACAGTTTGTTGTCTTTTGCACATCGGTTGTTTGTGCTGTTGGGTGCGGTCTTTCATGGACTCTTTTGTGTTTCTTATATTTACTGTGAATGCCAACAAGAAAATGAATTTCAGGGTTGAATATGGTTGCATGTATATACTTTGATATTAAATTTACTTTGAACTTTGAACACTCCCTTCAGGATGAATTCCTGAAGAAATGTACAATAATTCTTAGAAATATTATTCAAAATAACTTTTCACAATGGAGTATAGAAATAATAAGAAGTCTGTGTAGAACCACAGCCATTCTGGGTAACAGACCAATCGAGACAATGAAGGCGTCCCATCAATCAATTCCAATTAACATGAGCCTAGACAGGTTTCTTGCCTCTAGTTATGGGCAGCATTGGCTGTATCCTCTTAATTCCTAAAGCAAACAGCACAAGCTGGTGTTCCTTGCATTCAAAAGCTGTTAATCATGTACATAATCTTTTTTTCCAGAGGAGCAAAGGTCACTGAAGTGTAAATAGCCCAAATGTATGTACTGTCACCACAAGACTCTAAACCATCCATCAACTTCCTATCGTGAGGATATATTCAAAACCAAATTACGGATACCTTTGGAAACAGGATCAGAAATGTTCAGCTCAGCCATGTTCTTTCATGAAGTGTAGTTTTGGCGTTCTGATATCAAATTTGGATATTAAGCGATTACGTATACCTTTAAAATTAAGTGAAATCCCATAACAAACTAAAATCTACCTTTATAATATCTTCTGTACAAAAATAATTGCATATCCTGTTCAAGTGCCATCACTATTGGTTACCACTTACCTCAGAGGTGACACTTTTGCCTCCTGTTCAGCAGGTTAGGAGATTAGGCTAATCCTCAATAACCAATCATATTCTCTGCTGACTGCAGCTTTCAATGATATATTCCTTATCATTTGCAAAATATAGCCCACCAGCTACAGTGCAGAAGTTCCCTTAATTAAATGATCCTTGGCAGTTTCATGTCAATCCTAGAGTTAAATAATTCTGACTGTTGCTTCAAAGTTTCACGGTTAATTCTTCTCTCCAACTAAGCCAAGTCCTGTCCTTCATTTTATCTCTTCAGTTGCATCACTTTTTAATCGAGAAAGGATTTAAATTTTAAAATTAAGGCTAATTTTCTAAATATTGCTGATTACATATATTTACAAATCAGATTTTCAATGAGAAACATTAAACAGCAAATCTTTCCACTTTTTGTTGATCACTGCAACTAAAACATTAGGACAATTATTTACAAAACAGGATCTGTCCTGACTTTTGAATGCAACATGAAGCTGAGCAACTATACACTTCGTTAAATTCAAAGTCTAAGTAAAATCTGTTATCAAAGTGTGCACTGTATGTGTTATCATATACTACCTTGAGATACATTTTCTTGCAGGCATTTACAGGAAAATAAAGAAATACAGTAGAATTTATGAAAAATTATACATGTACAAAGACTGACAAATATCCATTGTGCAAAAGAAGACAAATTGTGCAAATAAAAAATATAATAAAATATGATAATGAGAAACTGACTTGTTAAAAGTCATTGGAAGTGAATCGGTCAGTGTGGAATCAATTCAGAGGTGCATTGAGTGAAGTTATCCAGACCTAATCAACAGCCTGATGGTTGTAGGGTAATAACTGTTCCTGAACTCCTAAGGCTCCTCTATTTCCTGCCTGATGGTAGTAGCAAGAAGAGAGCATGGCCCGGAGAGTAAGCGTCTTTGATGATGGATGCTGTTTTCTTGTGGCAGTGCTCTAGGTATTGTGCTCAATGGTGGCGTAGGCTTTGCTTGTGATTGACTGGACTGTATCCACTGCTTCTCCACTTCTGGGCATTGGTGTTTTCATACCAGGCAGTGATGAAACTAGCATTCTCCGCTGTGCATCTATAGAAGTTTGTTAACGTTTTTGGTGATGTGCTGAAATTACTCAAACTTCTAGTAGAGGTGCCACCATGCCTCCTTTGTGATGGACACACCTTTGGATATGATGACACTAAAGATTTAAAGACACTGACCCTATCCACTTCTGACCGCTAACTAGAACTGACAGATGGACCCCCAGATTCTTCCTCCTGTAATCGACTATCAGCTCTTTAGTTTTGCTGACATCAGGGAAGAGTTGTTGTGGCACCACTCAGCAGATTTTGTATGTCCATTCTATATGCCAATTCATTACCACCTTTGATTTGGTGAACAACAGTGGTGACATCAGCAAACTTAAATATGATACAGGAGCTGTACTTAGCTGCACAATCATAGTTATAAAGTGAGTAGAGCAGGAGGCTAAGCACACAGTCTTCTTGTGCACTTGTGTTGATGGTGAGCATAGAGGAGAAGTTTTTGTCAATCCTCATTGCCTGGGGTTTGCAAGTGAGGAAATTGAGGATGCATTTGCACAGGGGCGTAGTGAGGTTCTTTGAGCTTAATGATGAGTTTTGAGGGGGTGATAGTATTGAATGCTGAGATGTATTCAATGAAGAGCATCTGATGTATATACCTTCAATGTCCAGGTTTTCCAGAGCTAAGTGAAGGGCCAGCGAAATGGCATCTGCTGTTGACCTGTTGTGACGGTAGGCAAATTGGAGTGAATCCAGGTCACTCCTCAGGCAGTAATTGATATGCATCATGACCAACCTCTCAAAGCACTTCTTCACAGTGTATTTAAGTGCTACAGGACATAAGTCATTAAGGCAGGTACGATTGGGCCCTGGTATGATTGAAGCCTGCTTGAAGCAGGTGGGTACCTCAGGCGGTTGAAGCAAGAGGTTGAAGATGACTATAAACACTGCAGCCAGTAGATTTGTACAAGTTTTCACTACTCAGTCAGGTACCCCATCTGGGCCAGATGTTTTCCGTAGATCCATGCTCCTGAAGGATGCTCTCACATCGGCCTCAGGGACTGAGCTCACAGGATTGACAGCAGTTGTGGGGGTTCATAAAGGTGTCTCTATGTTCTGTCCGTCAATGTAAGCATAAAAGGCATCGAGTACATTTGGGAGTAAAACCTTGTTCTCATTTATGTTAATTAGCTTTGCATTATAAGAGTTGATGGCAATCCAGCCCTGCCACAATAATCGAGCATGCCTCTGTGATTCAAGGTTAGACCAAAATTGCCATTTTGCATGTGAGGTAGCATTGTGGAAGTCATATGTGGCCTCTTGTTTTTTTTTTTGGATCAGCATTCTGGATTGCCACCGATCAATGAGAATACCAGTGTGATCCAGTCCTGAGTGTCACTGATCAAGGAGAATACCAGTGTGATCCAGTCCTGAATGCCACCGATCAAGGGGAATACCAGTGTGATCCAGTCCTGAATGCCACCGATCAATGAGAATAACAGTGTAACCCAGTCCTGAATGCCACCGATCAAGGAGAATACCAGTGTGATCCAGTCCTGAATGCCACCGATCAAGGAGAATACCAGTGTGATCCAGTCCTGAATGTCACCGATCAAGGGGAATACCAGTGTGATCCAGTCCTGAATGCCACCGATCAAGGAGAATACCAGTGTGATCCAGTCCTGAATGTCACCGATCAAGGGGAATATCAGTGTGATCCAGTCCTGAATGCCACCGATCAAGGAGAATACCAGTGTGATCCAGTCCTGAATGCCACGAATCAAGGGGAATACCAGTGTGATCCAGTCCTGAATGCCACCGATCAAGGAGAATACCAGTGTGATCCAGTCCTGAATGCCACGGATCAAGGAGAATACCAGTGTGATCCAGTCCTGAATGTCACCGATCAAGGAGAATACCAGTGTGATCCAGTCCTGAATGCCACTGATCAAGGAGAATACCAGTGTGATCCAGTCCTGAATGTCACCGATCAAGGAGAATACCAGTGTAATCCAGTCCTGAATGTCACTGATCAAGGAGAATACCAGTATTGAAGTTGAGATGGAACAGCAGTTTGGCTGCAGGCTCAGCAATCTGTGGATCTCAGCTCTTCTATCAAAAATCAGAGATGTTGCCGGGGTCATAACTATTATCTAATGTACTCAGCTGTTTCTTTAAATGATATGGGTTAACTTAAGTTTAATAGTTTCTCTGTTTCTATTTCTACTCTGGACTTTAGGACTTTTGGATGAAGTTGCTATATACAGTTCATAACGTGTCCTTTCATACACATTTGGCCCCTTTGTTGTCATACTCAGGTTGATTTCAAAGTCAATACAAGGTGATTCATCAAATCTTAATTTTTTTAAGGGATTGTACAACTGCTTATTTGCTGGACCATTTCAGAAAGCAGAAAAGTTCAAACTAAACTGGCTAGATCCTCCTCATCATCAAAGATCCTCACCATCCAGGCAATGCTCTTTACTTGCTGCAGCTGTTAGGGAGAAATTACAGGTGACTAGGGATTCGCACCACCAGGTTCAGGAACAGTTGCTGCCCCTCAACCATCAGGCCCTTGAACAAAAGAGAATAATTATACTCATCTGTTGAGATGGTCCCACAACCACTTTAATGACTCTTTATCTTGATACTTCAAGCTCTCATTATTTATTGCTATTTACTTATACCTGCATTTGCACAGTTTGTTATTTTCTCTGCTCTTCTTCTTTCATTGATCCTGTTTACAGTTGCTATTCTATAGATTTGCTGTGAATGCCTGCAGGAAAAAGAATCTCAGGTTTGTGTGTGGTGACCTGTATGTATTCTGATAATAAATTTTATTTTGAACTTTAAGTAATGGACAAAAGCCATCAATGAAAAAATCAACGTAACTAATTGTAGATGCTGTAATCATCAGCAGCACTGGGGCTCCACAGGGGACTGTCTTGTCTCCCTTTCTCTTCACCGTTTACACCTCAGACTTCAACTACTGCACAGAGTCTTGCCAAGTTTTCTGATGACTGCCACAGTTGGATGCATCAGCGAGGGAGATGAGGCTGAGTACAGGGTTACAGTAGGAAACTTTGTCACATGGTATGAGAAGAATTATCTGCAGCTTAATGTGAAAAAGACTAAGGAGCTGGTGGTGGACCTGAGGAGGGCTAAGGCACCGGTGACCCCTGTTTCCATCCAGGGGGTCAGTGTGGACATGGTGGAGGATTACAAATACCTGGGGATACGAATTGACAATAAACAGGACTGGTCAAAGAACACTGGGTCTGTCTACAAGAAGGGTCAGAGCCATCTGTATTTCCTGAGGAGACTGAGGTCCTTTAACATCTGTCGGACGATGCTGAGGGTGTTCTACAAGTCTGTGGTAGCCAATGCTATCATATTTGCTGTTGTGTGCTGGGGCAGCAGGCTGAGGGTTGCAGACACCAATAGAATCAACAAACTCATTCGTAAGGCCAGTGATGTTGTAGGGATGGAACTGGACCCTCTGACGGTGGTGTCTGGAAAGAGGATGCTGTCTAAGTTGCATGCCATCTTGGACAATGTCTCCCATCCACTACATATGTTCTGGTTGGGCACAGGAGTAAATTCAGCCAGAGACTCATACCTCCGAGATGCAACACTGAGCATCATAGGAAGTCATTCCTGCCTGTGGCCATCAAACTTTACAACTCCTCCCTTAGAGGGTCAGACACCCTGAGCCAATAGGCTGGTCCTGGACTTATTTCCATCTGGCATAATTTACATCTTATTATTTAATTATTTATGGTTTTATATTGCTGTATTTATACTCTATTCTTGGTTGGTGCAACTGTAACGAAATCCAATTTCCCTCGGGATCAATAAAATATGACTATGACTATGACTATGACTAAATCTGATGTGAAAACAGAAAATTCTAGAAATGCTCAACACGTCAGGCAGTAAGTTTGGAAAGAGAAACAGAGTTAATGCTTCAGGTCTGAGATATTGACATGGATGAAGTGCTTCCAACATGAATCATTAGCTGTTTCCCTTTACACAGATGCTATCTGACTGCTGAGTGTTTCCAGCATTTTCAGTTTTTAGTCAAATTAAATGGCATTCAGGTTTTTGACCATAATTCTATAGTTTGATCACCATTACTGACACTAGCGTTCTATTCCAAATTTATTTAATTACTTCCATCTATCTTCTCTATCAGGTATTTTGCATTTTAACTCAGGCCACTTGTCCAGACCTTTGGAATACTAGTTCCTGAACTATACTATCATTCAATTTTCTCCATAGATAATATTATCATAAGACTATAAGACCACAAGACATACTTGCCCATCAACTCTGCTGCCCCATTCCATCACGGCTGATTTATTATCCCTGTCAAACCCATTCCCCTACCCTCTTCCCATAATCTTTGATGCTCTGCCTAACCAAGAAACTCTTAACTTCTGCTTTAAATATACTCAACAGCCAAGTCATACAGCATGGACACAGGCCTTTTGGCTCAACTAGTCCATGTAGACCAAGATGCCCTGTCCAAGCTAATGCCAGAGCTTGGCTCATAACCCCCAAACCAGGGGTTCCCAACCTGGGGTACACGGACCTCTCGGTTAATGGCATGGGTCCATGGCATAAAAAAGTTTGGGAACTCCTGTTCTGAAATTTTCCTATTCACATATCTACTCAACTGTCTTTTAAAAATTGTTATTGTGCCTGCCTTAACCATGTACTTTGGCAGCATAACACAGTTCATGAGCAGTGGCCACTCGGAGCGATCAGAAGCTTGAGAAGACGTAATTCGCTTGACTTCATTGATTGAGTATTAAAGGCAGAGTCTTGCAGCAGTGTTTTGGAGCTTGGAGCAATGGTCAATCAGCATTCGGGATTGATTAGCAAGAACAAATTAAAGTAAGGCAGGGGCAAGTGAAGTGGCCATCATCACAGTGGTTATCGTTGGAGTAGTCAGAGTTAGAGTGAACAATTTCAGGTTTCAGTAAGGTAAGGTTTCAGTCAGAGAAGACAAAATAAAACTATAAGTAAAGTTCTTTTTTCTCCTTATTTACATATGCTCAGTTGGAACAGCAGAGTTGCCAGGCAGGAGAGTGGAATACTTGGCTTGTGGGACGTGGGAAGGCAGCGAGATCTCCAGTGACCCTGACAACTATACCTGCAGGAAATGCATCCAGATCCAACTTCTAACAATTAACGTTAAGGAGTTACAGCTGGAACTGGATGAACTCTGGAAGCTGAGGGTGACAGGTAGGACATATCAAGAGGAAGTTACACCTAAGATGCAGGACGCAGGAAACTGGGTGACAGTAAGGAAGTTGAAAGGGTTAAGGAGCCAGTGCAGAGTGCCCCTGTGGCCATCCTGCTCAACAACAGGTATACCACTTTGGATATTGTTGGGGGATGACCTAGCAAAGGAACATCACAGCAGCTGGGACTCTGCAATGAGTCTGGCTCTATGATTCGGAGGGGAAGAGGGGAGAAGCGGCAAGCTGTGGAGATAGGGGAGGCATTAGGTAGGGGAACAGAAAGGAGGTTTTGTGGGTGCAAACAAGATTCATGGATGTAATGTTATCTCCCAGGTGCCAGGGTCCAGGACATCTAGGATTGAGTCCTCAGCATTCTTAAGAGGGAGAATGAACAGCCAGAGGTTGTGGTCCATTTAGGTACCAATGACATGGATAGGGTGAGTGATGAGGTTCGGCAAAGGGATTTCAGGGAGTTAGATGCTAAGTTAAGGGCAGAACCTCCAGGGTTGTGATATCAGGATTGCAAATGGAATGTTGGCCTTCATTGCTTGAGGGATTGAATTTAAGAGCTGGGTGGTTATGCTGAAACTGTACAGGGTACTGATGAAGCCACACCTGGAGTACTGCATGCAGTTCTGGTCTACTTGAAGAAGGATATATTGGCTTTGGAGGTGGTTCACCAGGTTGATTCCAGAGATGAGGGTTTTAGACTGTGAGGAGAGATTGAGTCATCTGGGACTGTACTTTCTGGAATTCAGAAGAATGAGAGGAGATCTTATAGAAACATATAAAATTATGAAAGATAGAGGCAGGAAAGTTGTTTCCACTGGTAGATGAGACTAGAACCAAGGAACATAGCCTCAAGATTCGAGGGAGTAGATTTAGGATGGAGATGAGGAGAAACTGCTTTTTCCAGGAAGTGGTGAATCTGTGGAATTCTTTGCCCAAAGAAGCAGTGGAGGCTACCTCAGTAAACATATTTAAGACAAGGTTGGATAGATTTTTGCATAGTAGGAGAATTAAGGGTGATGGAGAAAAGGCAGGATGGTGGAGATGAGTCGATGGCCAGATCAGCCATGATCTTACTGAATGGCAGAGCAGGCTGAATGGACTAGATGGCCGACTCCTGCTGCTATTTCTTATGTTCTTATTTTAAAACTAATAAAAGTATGGTCTCTGGTCCCAAAATGCTCCCCAACTGTCCCTCAGTCACATGCACTTTATCTATATATTGCTCAGGGAAACCTTCCTGAACACACTTATCAAATAAGAGGAGTTATTCCTTGTGTCCCGGTCAATATACTTCATTGAATAAAAAATTGATAATATGGTTGTTATAGCATCTCTGTTTAGCAGAATATACTACACACAACTGGGCATCATATTTCCAACATCACAATGGTGACAAAACTTTAAAATAATTTTATTCACTAGAATACACTGATGGTTGGTCTTACAGTAAGGAAAATTTGTAATGTACACTTAGGCTACGTCCACACTAGACCAGATAATTTTTAAAATGCCAGTTTCACGTAAAAATGACAGGCATCCACACTAGGCATTTTTAAAAATACCTCTATCCACATTAAAATGGGTATTTAGGTGAATCCCTTCCTACTGGGCATGTGCAAGACACACAGAAAACAAGCGAAGAGAAAACGGTATACTTGGTCCGTGTTTGTCCAGTTACAGACTAGAAAAACTTAAAAGGAAATTGCCAAATGAAAGACTTGGTGTGCGTTTGTCCAGAAACATTTCCTACAGCTATAGTCTCTTCACCGATGAAAGGGACGACGACTACAACTAAATGCAATAAGGTTTGTTACTGGGCAAAAGTGAAATTTGCTGTTACCTCATTTGCTTGCCTTTACTTTTGCCATGTCTTTGTGTATTATTTTGCTGTATTTAACATGTGCAATAAAACAAGTTATTGGGCAAGAGTGACAATTGCTTCTATTGAATGTTTGCACAAGCAATACATTAATAAAGCACCTTGTTAAATGTATAAAACATGTCTACATCAGTGTTATCTTGTATTTCCGTACAATGTTACATTAGGCTGTTACACATCTATTGTCAGATATTGTTGTGGTGTTGGAGGTTGTGTTCAAGAAAACAATGAAATGCCGCGCTGCCGCCACCGTTTGTTCCGGAATGTCATGACAGCAGTTTTAAAAACAGCTGGTTACCCCGTACAAACTACGCCAGATATTGGGCATTTTCAGATTTATTCACTCTGGAGAGCGTTCCTGAAAATCTCTGTTTTCGGGGGAGGAAAACACCGTTTCAGTGTGGACGGAGGGTCAAAATGAAGAGAAAAAGCTTCAGTTACGGATTTATCCAGTCTAGTGTGGACGTAGCCTTAGTAGCCAATGTATTAGGAACATTATCTGCCTTATAAAATGGCCACTGAGTGTATGCTTGTGGTCTTCCCCTACTTTAGTTCATCCACTTCAAGGATTGACATGTTGTGCATTCAGAGATGCTCTTCTGCACGCCACTGTTGTAATGCATGGTTATTTGAGTTATGGTGCCTTCCTGTCAACTTGAACCAGTCTGGCCATTCTCCTTTGACCTCTCTCATTAACAAGGGGCTTTTGTCCACAGAACTGCCGTTCTCTGGATGCCATGTTTTTGTTTGTTTTTCCACCAGAATCAGAATCAGGTTTATTATCACCACCATGTGTCATGAAATTTGTTAACTTAGCAGCAGCAGTTCAATGCAATACATAATACAGAAGAAGAAATTAATAAAATAATAATAATAAATAAATAAATAAACCAATTTACTGTAAACATAATTGAACAGATTAAAATCATGCAAAATCAGGAATAATTCTCTATCAAAAAGTGAAGTAATTTTCAGAGGTTCAATGTCCATTTAAAAAACAGATGGCAGAGAGGAAGAAGCTGTTCCTGAATCACTGAGTGTGTGCCTTCAGGCTTCTGTACCTCCTACCTGATAGTAACAGTGAGAAAAGGGCATGCTCTACGTGCTGGAGGTCCTTAATAATGGACACTGCCTTTCTGAGACACCGCTCCTTGAAGATGTCCAGGGTACTTTGTAGGCTAATACCGAAGATGGAGCCATGCTCTGTAAACTCTAGACACTCAAATTACCTTCACAGATCACAACAATCATTCCAAAGTCACTTAGGTCACATTTCTCCTCATTCTGATGTTTGGTCCCAACAGCAACTGCATTTCTTGACCATGTCTGCATGCTTTTATGCATTGAATTACTGCCACATGATTGGCTGATCAGATATTTGTATTAACAAGCAGGTGTACGCAAGTACCTAATAAAGTAGACACTGAGTGTATCTCAATTACGTGTGTCTCTTCGCATTAACTAAGGTGTCAATTCTGTTTCATCAATTGATCAATTTAACATTGACAAAGGAAAACTGGATGAAGTCATATTTTATTTGATAGGAAATGTCTAAGTTCTCTCAATGTAACCTGTGTTGGTGCAGTGATCTCCAGCCCCACCAGCTAAAAAGGACATTACAGTCAGTGATCACTGACAATGTGGCTCTCTCACAGCCTTCATCTATTTGTTTAATTAGTTATTTTTAGTGTGATTTGCGTTTTGCTTACAAAGCCAGTATTTATTGCCCTTTGTTAGCTGCCTTTGAGCATCTGGTAGTGAGCCACCTTGTTGAATGAAGGTACTACCATAGCCTTGCTGGGTCATTAATTCCTGAATTGAGACCAAAGAACAATAAAGGATGGATGATGATTTTCATCACAACTCCTGTCTCTGAGTTTCAGCCTCCTGCTGAGAGTTGTTCTCCCTCTGCTCCTCCTCATTATTAGTTGCTTGCCCAGTCTGTGTGCCCATTCTTTCATTTTCATTGTAAAGCTCTACTCCAAAGGGGAATGCCAGGTATTGTGTACATGTCTTTGTGCAGAAGCCTTTCTTTCGGGACTTGTTGGGCACCTGATACACTGCATGACGTAGACCATATACTATATCTAGAAGGCGCTAAACAAACAAATTATGATAACTACAGGAGGTCAGCCAGCAAATAACTCTAAAAAGGTGTAGCCAACTTATTTAAATTGTGCTGGCAGAAGGCCCTTCCTGCTGCAGAACACATGTTTATCTGAGAGAGGTGCAAATTAGTAATACCTTTATCATTTCAGCTGTTGACCCTGCAAATTTCCAGTAGATGTCAGCTGCACAAGTAATAACAAGTTTTTCAATATCACAGCTACTACAGGGTTGTAAATCAATGGATGCATACATTTCAAGTGGTATATTGGAACTGATTCAGAACACAAAGTGGACACCAATATGGGGCTGAGTGTTCCAACAGATCTGGTACATTCGGATGAAATAGATTAATTTTAGCTTTTGGCTGACCTCCATATATTGAAGTTGCAGTCTTAACTCAAGTGTAAGTAATTTTAGGGAGTAGAATATGTGGATTCCTTACACTTACTCCCTCTGAAGTTGTCCAGGCACTGAGGGAGGGGAACTGTGGATCCTGGTGAAGGAGATGGAATGGGAAACAGAGAGCCTCTATTTTTGAGAAGTTGCATACTTTGCCCTCCTGTGTCCCATTGTCCTGCAGCTGCTCATGGAAACCTGCTTGTCCTCACATCTTCCTCTCATTCCTCCTGCAAGCCAAGGAATGCCCCTATCCTCTTAGGAGAAATAGTTCCCAAATTCCAGGGACCATTTTTCCAAAACCTTTCTCTTGGTGATTACTGTTCACAAGGTAGCATAACACAACACTTCCTCCATTGTAGAATTTCTGGAATATACCTTGATCAAGTTTATGAAGATCACAAAGAGGGTCCCAAAATAAAACTATAAGCATTTTAAAAGTATGTGTGACACCCAGGATATAGCCATTTGAATTACAGAAATTCACCTTAACAGTGTTCACAAACTACAACCCAAAACTTTGAGAAATGGAATATAACACTCATTCATGAAATTTTGCAAATTAGATAAATCAACACAACCCTGTTTTCTCATGTCATAATTCTTGGCACATGAGCCGATGACACAGCTTCATGCTATGTAAAATTATGATATGGACATTTTCGAGGAACATCACTCCTGTAATGTAGGGGTAATCTTAACCATTCCAGTAGCAATGAAGATGGAAAGGTGAACATTACTTGAAGTCAGGCTTAAAATCAAAATGAACGCAGAAAATGGTGCTAATCACCGAGTACCATATTGACCTCATGATCATTGAATTATAAAATCTTATTAAATTTCTGGCAGAGAAGAAGATCATTTAGACTATCTGGTTGATTCCGGTTGGAAAATTTCCCTACAGTGTAATCTCACTCCTAGTTCTTGATTAATAGCCTTGTAGATTAAAGACATCCAAGTATTTGTTATGTATTGAGGGTTTCAGCATTTTACATCCCTTCAGACTGAGTTCTAGTCTCCCACAAATCTCTTAGTGATTTTGTTTCCTTAAATTCCATCTAATCTTTCCAGTAATTATTTGAAATTAAATTTCATAGCTGTAAACATCTCTGCTAAAGAAAATGATTCCTCATATCTACAATATCTAGGCCTCTAATAATTTTACACACCTTTATTAAAATTTCTCTTAGTTTCCTTTTCTACAAAGAGAGCATTTGCAAACTAACAACACTTTCCTCATGTGTTCAAATATTCTGGCACAGGAAACATTCTAGAGTAATCCCATTTTACCAAAATGAGACACATAGATATATACCTGTGGTCTAATATTTGAGACAGTTCAAATATGCCTTTCCTGGATATAAATTTCCATAATTTGATCAAGAATGCTAAGTGTTTTCATGATTTCTTCACCTATTTGTCCGCCTGTCCTACAACCATCAGAGACAAATGAAAAAGCACTTCAAGATCCCTCCATCCTCAAGAATTTTCAATGAAATAACATTTATATTCAGAATCTGGTTTATTATTACCAAACGGGAAACTTATGCTTGTGATGGAGCTGGCTGAGTTTACAACATTCTGCAGCCTCTTTCAGTCCTGCACATTGGAGCCTCCATTCCAGACAGTGATGCACCAAGTCAGAATGCATTCCACAGTACAGCTGTCAAAATTTACTAGACAACTCAGTGACGTACCAAATCTCCTCAAACTCCTAATGAAGTATAGCTGCTGGTGTACCTTCTTCATGATAGCATCAATGTGTTGGGCCCAGGATAGATATCTAAGAACTTAAAGCTGCTCACTCTTTCCACCACTGAATCCTCAACGAGTACTCGTTGATGCATTGAGTACAAGTTTTCTGAGATACCACTCTACTATCTGATCTATCTCACTCTTGTACGCCTCCTCATTGCCTTCTGAGATTCTGTCATCAACAGTGTTGTCATCATTGAATGTATTGATGTTGTTTGACTTGTGCGTAGCCACACGGTTATGAGCATAGAGACAGTTGAGCAATGAGCTAAGCACACATTCTTGAGAATTCATATTTTTCTGAACTGAATTTTATCCCTCATATTTCTGTACATCAGCTTAGTCTATTAATAGGTCAGATCTTGCCCAGTCTGGCCCATACCTCATTCTCATCAGCTGTGGGAGTCACCTGGCTGTATTAACCTTCTGAGGATGTATCGGCCCCAAAGCCCTGGAAGCATTGGTGCTGCAGCCATTTCATAGGGTGGAGAAGTCTGCAAACATTGACTAAGTATTAGGTAGTAAATTGTCAAGGCTCATCCATAGATTGCCCTAATGTCTGTTTCACTGCCTGAGTTGTTGCACTGTTTCTAGGCTTCCATTGAATGTAGGCTTCTAGTAAAAGTGGAAGTACATCTAAATAATTCAAAACATTAAATATGACTTAAATAATTAAATACAAAATTTAGAAATATACCTAGAACATTTTTAATTAAACATTTGAAACTTTAGCGTTATTATATAAAGGGGAAAACACTTTATCTTTTTAATGGTGTTTGTTGACTTTAATCAAACTAATGGAACCTGTTTTGATGCACCAGCCATGCTCAATGTATATCGAAGGAGTTGGGTTTCAAAAGTATGCCCAGCCCCTCAGTTTTACTTATTATCAATCCATCACTGTATTCAAGAATGAAAGTACATATCTCACCAACATATGATGCAGGATGCCAACAGATCTCTTATGGAATTATCTTTTAAAAATCCCTGAATATCTTCCTGTAGCTTATATATTTCTTCCTTTCCAGTCCTGATGAAGGGTCTTGACCCAAAACATTGGCCTTTCCATAAACACTACCTGATCTGCCGGGTTCCTCCAGCATTTTGTTACACTGGATTTTCAGCATCTGCAGAATCTGTTGTGTTTAAGATTTCTTCCTTTCTGTCAACCACATGATAATTATTATATTATCTTCAGACTTCTTAAACATGTTTCAATATGGCAGGAGATTACCTTCTATTTATTCTGTATGCAATGTATATGACTGTGCTGAAACCCTACACAACTGCATGCTGTCAGATTTTTTATCTATTTTACCTTCTGATTTTTAGACTGCTTTTCTCATTGACTCTCGCCTGCATTTTGTTCTGAAGCCTGTTCATTCCTTAGTCATTTTTTGTCAGATACCAACATTGCAGCAGATCTTTTCCCTAGCCAGTAGTCTGATGACAACTTGGTCCAGTTATGATCTATCTGTTCTTTATTTTGTCTCTGCTTTATCCTTACTTCTTTTCACTACTTTATTAGAATGCTTGCTCTTTAATCTTCAATTTGAATAAAAACTAATATGCTAAAAATGCAAAAATCTCTTCTTTCCCTTCATAGATGCTGACTGACATGCTAATTAGAGCCAACCATTTGTTTTCACTTAATATATTGTAGATCATCTCCACTATTTGGATCTCTTAAGGATAGACGTCATGTTAAAATTATAACATTCGAAGGTGCCATGATGCCACAAAAACAAAACATGAGTAAAATATAGCAAACATTCATTTTACTAACCATCTACAAGCCCATATTGTTTCGTAACAGATTGCTATGTGCCAGTTTGCAGGCTTGTTAAATGAGCTAGGTATGGTGATACAATATTGATTGTAATTGACTGGTAATTCCATATTTGCTCCCTACAGATTTATCAAGGTGATATTCAACATTATTCCTACTAGCTCCCATAAAGAGGCATGTTAAAAGCACAGATTCACACTTTACTGTTCTCTGTAGCCTTCAGTGATTTTTTAAATTTTCCTGATTTTAATTGTTCCTACTGAGACATCTGATATACGACTTTGCATTAGTTCCTACCGATGTTTAAAACATTTATTTCCAATTATTTCTTGATTAACGTTTAGTCAAAGCATTCCTCAAACAGGATTATATTTGTCAATATTTGCTTCAGCAGTTTTCAATTGGCATGATGAATGTAGGGGCCTATAAGATGTTCGAATGGTATCTGAAATGTCCCGCACTGAGTGCAAGGCACCATATTTACAAAATTGCTGAAACTTGTGTAAGATATCTCAAGGCTTGATAAAATAGCTCATTTATCATATAAATCAGCAATTGAGAACTTCTAAATACAAACGTATAGAAACTAAAGTCACTCTGTGTACTAAGTATGTCAATAAATTATTATTCCAAGGTATTAGATATTTACAACAGATGGATTAACATTTGAATTAAGGAATACCAACAGAGCCTTCTAAGCATTTATGCATTAGTATTAAAAATATTTTTCTTGGCCATTTCATATTAAAAGGATTATTCTGTTTAATCTAAAATATTTTGCACATAAGGAGCTTTATTATTGAGAAACATGTTTGAATACTGCCTACATTACATTAAATCTGATCTGATAATGTAATTTTGGGTTTGTAATGAATGGCTTAACGAGTGTGGAATAGGAGCATAAGTTAGCCGAGAATAATTTGTGATGGCAACATATTTATGCCTTTAGTCCATAAAGCAGTCAAAGATCAGCTAATGATCATAAGTAATCATTCAGTCCAAATATAAAGACAAAATGGAAACAAGAAGGAACTGCACTTGTTGCGTTCTCTGTTTCTCTGACATTCCATGAAGTTTACTGAGTCTTTTCAGCAGTACTCTTTCCTTTGAGTCAGAAGATCCCATTGCAGAGGTTTAAAAATACTCTGGGCAGGTGCTGCTACACTGTTTTGAAAGAGTACATGCTGCTGTAGATTCTGTATTTTGAATAGAAGACCTACTTGCTCTCTTAGCTGGATGATAACAAACTTTTCCAATAATTCAAACAAATGCAGTTGGATTATACTCAAATTGACTCATCAGTCAGATAGTGCAACCTGATCATTCGGTTACTGTAGAATTCTATATTCTGTCAAATGCAGACAGAACCTGTAATATTCAGATTTTAACCAATATTTTAAAAACAAAAAAAATTAAAATCTGAATTCATATTCATAACTTCAATTGCCTTCATTGCTTATTTCCTCATTGGCTTAAATATCTTTTTAAAATTTGTGATTAAGCTCCCCAGTAGTATGATAAGTAATTTCAATTTGAATGCAATCATGTTCTGTATAGCTATTAACTAAGAATCCTTAATACTGATGGTGGTTGAAGCATTAAATTGTTTTATCTACTTGTAGTTTCCAGCCTATTATTTTTACAGCCTAGTGGTCTCAGTCCTAGGTTGGGGCAGGGTCAGTCTTTACCTGTGAAGATTGTTTCTGACCATCAGCTAATTCAGGATATGAATTCAGTCTGGGGAAAAGCCTGAAATAGAATCAAAGGTTTTCTGAGGCCTAAATATGTGCTTTTGTTCTTCTTAATCAATAAGGAAACTTAAAGGAATATAACTAGCCTTTCAGATCCTGCTCTGGCTCTCAGCTCACTCCCAAAAGATTTGAATTCTATTCAAAACCAAGCTCAAAATTAGATGATTAAAACACTTGGAATAAAGCAGAAAATGCTGGGCATACTCATTGGATCAGTCTGCTTCGGTGATAGAGAAACAATTAGTACAACATGCCAAGGCTCTGAAGACCATAATATATAGGAACAGAATTAGGCCATTGGGCTCATCGATTTTGCTCCGCCATTCTATCATGGCTGATCCAATTTTCCTCTCAGCCCCAGTTTCCTACCTTCTCCCCATATTCCTTCATGCCCTGACCAATCAAGAACCCATCAACCTCTGCCTTAAATATACATAAATACTTGGTCTCCACAGGTGCATGTGGCAAACAATTCCACAAATTCACCACTGTCTGGCAAAAGAAATCACTTCTCTTCTCCATTCTAAAAGGATGACCCTCTATTCTGAGGTTGTGTCTTCTCACCATAGGAAATATCCTCTCCACATCTATTCTATCAAGGTCTTTCACGATTTGATAAGTTTCAATGAGGTTAGCCCTCATTTTTCTGAATTCTAATGAATACAGGCCCAGAGCCATCAAATGTTCTTCATATAACAAGCCATTCAATCCTGGAATCATTTCTGTGACCCTACTTTGAACCCTCTTCAGTTTCAGCACATCCTTTCTAAGATAAGGGGCCCAAAGCTGCTCACAATACTCCAAGTGAAGCCTCACCAGTGCTTTATAAATTCTCAATATTATATCCTTGCTTTTATATTCCAGTCCTCTTGAAATAAATGCTAACATTGCATTTGCCTTCCTCAGCACAGAGTCAACCTGCAAATTAACTTTTTGGGAATCCTGCACAACGTCTTCCAAGTCCCCTTGTGCCTCAGTTTTTTTGTATTTTCTCTCCATTCCGAAAATAGTCAACACTTTCATTTTTTCTCCCTAAGTGCATGACCATACACTTCTCAACACTTTATTCCATCTGTCATTGCCTTGCCCATTGTCCAAGTTTGTCTAATTCCTTCTGTAGCCTCTTTATTTCCTTAAAACTACCTACCCCTCCACCTATCTTTATATCGTCTGCAAACTTTGCAACCAAGCCATCATCCAAATCTTTGACATATAATGTAAAAGAGAATCAGACCTCTGTGGAACACCACTAGTTACTTGCAGCCAAACAGAAAAAGCTCCCTTTAATCCCACTCTTTGCCTACTGCCAATTAGCCACTGCTTTGTCACACTAGAATATTTCCTGTAATACCATGGGCTTGTAACTTGTTAAGCCACATCATGTGTGGCACCTTGTCAAAGACGTTCTGAAAATCCAACACAATGTCAGCTGATTCTCCTTTATCTATCCTGCTTGTTATTTGTTCAAAGAATTCCAACAGATTTGTCAGGCAAGGTTTTCCCTTGAGGAAACCATGCTGACTGCTGCTTATTTTATCATGCGCCCCAAGTATCCTGAAACTTCATCCTTAATAATCAACTCCAACATCTTCCCAACCACTGTGGTCCCACTAACTGTCCTATAGTTTCCTTTCTTCAGCCCCTCTCCCTTTTTGAACAGTGGGACGACATTTACAATTTTCCAGTCTTCCTGAGCTATTCCAGAATCTAGTGATTCTTCAAAGATCATTACTAATGCCTCCACTAGCTCTTCAGCTACCTCTTTCAGAACCATGGAGTGTACACCATTTGGTCCAGGTTACTTATCTACCTTCAGACTTTTTCATTTCCCAACAACTTTCTCACAAGTTCTGGTAACTTCACTCACTTCATGACCCCTGACTTCTGGAGCTTCCACCGTACAGCTAGTGTTTTCTTCTTACTTCAGAAGTTATTATGCATGTTTTAATTTGCAGAGAGAAGGAAGGGATGAAAAGAACAACATGAATGTTTGTGATTGGGTGGAGATTAGATTGATTGAGACTAAATGGTATAAATGGTGATGTTACAGACTTAGTGAAGGCTTGATAATTGCAGATTGCCTGTCTGGTGGAGATATAAGTAGAAGGAGCAAGAAGAGAATAGCAACGGAGGACAGCAAAACAAAATCCAAGATGGAAAAGTGAGAAACAGAAGACTGCTGTGGCTAGAAGACAGAAATAGAAGAAAATGTAGGTAAGGCCACAAGACTATGTAGACTCCAAACTAATGGCAAGGGCAGTGATTTTTCTAACTTCTAACCCTTGCCCTTCTCTCTTTTTCCATTCCCCATTCTGCTTCCTGGTTGCGTGAATGAATTGAACATTGAACAGTCAACCACAGACACCCCCACCTCTAATCTAACAATGACAGAGAAATCATTAATAAAGCAGCTGAAAGTGATTGTGCCTGAAAATCAAATAAAATTGGAATAAAATCTATGTATTATCAATGATGTTGGTAATAATATTATTGGCTAATTATAAAAGCTCCACGAGTTAACCAATGCCCTTAGGGAAGGAAACTCTACCTATGTGTGTACTCTGGAACCATCAACGATGCTTACATGCCTTCTAAAATGGTGTAACATTACCAGAGATGACCAACCAATGCTGGTCTAGTTAGTAACTGGCACACTCTATAAATAAGACAAGGGACAGTTAGGCACAAAGCATAGTTGTAATGAATGGGAAGTAAGATAACAGAAGAGGGAGATGGGGTAGTTTGAAACTCACTGACCACACATTCCTCTCTGTGATGCACAGCTGGTCTAAGAAGATAATGAGTTCCCTCTTAATCAGACCCAGGGTGTATACTACTTTATTAATGGACAACAATAGCCAGAATCAAAGAACTCTGAGGTTTGCAGTAGTGGTTAACTCCACTCCCCCTCATATACAGGGTATTATTGATTGGAAAACAAAATCCACAAGCCCACAACTAACCAAAAATAAAAACCAGTACTCAGCTAATTACACCAAGCCAGGTGCAGCAACATCGATCCCTTTTGATACTTTTGTGTGAAAATAAATGCTTGTCTTTTCAACTGTGGTTTAAGAATAAAATTTACATTGCATGCAGCTTCAATTATATAGAAAATAATTGATGCTTGTGAATAATTACAAGGCAATAATCTAATTAAGGGTTCGGTGGTACTCATAAACTATGAAAGTAACACTCGAGTGTCTTACAATCACTGAACCCAATATATGGTCTGTGCTATATCTGTTGTTTAGATTGTATGTTTTCTAGAGCTGATGACAGGTGGCAGGGGTGGGGGTCTTTTATTGAATTACTTTTCACTATTTTCACTAACCCTGGCTAATGTGCTCCAGCTAATTGATGCACAATAATGCCTTAACTGAAGGATGAATGTTGTGACAGTGTTATTGCTGCTTTAGCAGATAGTGATCGGCATTCAGTGTTGTAAGTTATATAGCCTGTCTATTGATATTTAATGAATTGTAAGTTCATAATAACTCAAAATATTTTTGTCATGTTAATTATAAAACCTTATAAATATTAATATACTAATTATTGTCCACAAGAATGTTGTATGTGTGGGATTTTTAATCTTTTGCTGTATTTGAAATATGAATTTATGGAGTATTATGGCACAGAAACAAGCATATGGCCCATCTAGTTTGTGCCAAACTCTTCTTCTGCCTGGTCCCACTGACCCACACCTGAACCACAGATGGTTTTATAGCCACATTTACGGATGACGCAAGGATAGGCGGAGAGGCAGGGAATTTGCTGTGGGACTCGGACAGTGTAGGAGAATGGGCACAGGAATGGCAGATGGAGTACAGAGTAGGAAAGTGTATGGTCATGCAGTTTGGTAGAAGGATTAAAGGCTATTTGCTAAACAGGGTGCAAGTTCAGAAATTAGAAGTGAAAATGGTCTTGGGGTCCCTTGTGTAGTATTCTCTAAAAGATTGACTTGCAGGTTGGATTGGTAGTAAGGAAGACAAATGTAAAGCTGGCATTCATTTTGAGAGGACTAGAATATAAAAGCAAACCTATAATAGTGAGGCTTTATAAGGTTTTGGTCAGACCACATTGGTGTGTTGGGAATAGTTTTGGGCTCCAAAAACTGTAATATAAAAACAAAAAGGATGTGTTGGTTTGAGAGTATCTAGAGGACCTTTACAAGAATAATCAGGGAAAAAAAGAATTATTACGTGAGATGCATTTGAAGTCTCAGGAGTTTAGAATGATGAGGAGGATCTCAATGAAACTTACTCAATATTAAAAGGCTTAGATAAAGTGGACATGGAGAGTATGTTCCCATTAGTGGGAAAGTCTAGGACCTGAGGGCACAGACTCTAAATCAAAGAACATCCCTTTAGAACAGAGCTGAGGAGGAATTTCTCTCACTAGATGGTGGCAAATCTGTGGAACATTGCCACAGATGTCTGTGGAAGCCAAGTCATTCGGCATATTTAAAATGGAGGTTGTTAGGTTCTTGATTATTAAGGCTGTCAAAGATTCAGGGAGGAGGTAGGAGAGTGGGGTTAAGAGGGGAAATAGGTCAGCCATGATCAAATGACAGAACCGACTCGATGGGCTGAAGGACCTAATTCTGCTCTTGTGTCCTATGGAAATGGATATCATGCTTAAATGAGCTGTTTATCCCTTAGATAAGAAACAGCCAATGGAAAAGATCTGTGCTGTCTTTTAACTGCTTGCCAGATGGAGTGAAAAAAACATTAATCCTGCATCCTCTATACTTCAATGGTGCCTGACTGGCAGATTTTCTGGACTATTGGACACTGTTCCAATTAATACTCCAACACACATTTAACTTACATTCTTTTTAGATGTTACAAGTAAGTTTTCCAGTAAGTTTAAAGAGAAATGGAGCCCCAGTGAGTTTCAATGTAGGGTAGGAAGTGTGTTAAAATGCACATGGAAGTAGGACCCTATTTTGCTAAAGGGATCATGGAAACTGAGCCCGGTGTGTTAAAAGGGGATAGGAATCCACACAGAATGGGCCAAATGCTGATTTTTGAATTGCAGAATATTGGACTGTTCCTGTGTGTCCAGTCGTTAAAGTCACTTGTATGGGCACTTCAAAATTCAGTCAGATCTTGAGGTCTGCGTTCATAGAACACTCAAAGCTGCTGCACAGGTTGACGGTGTTTTTAAGAAGGCATATGATGTGATGGCCTTCATTGACCATGGGATTGAGTTCAAGAGCTGTGAGGTAATGTTAAGGCTACATAAAACTTTAGTTAGATCCCACTTGGAGTACTGTGTTCAGTTCTAGTCACCTCGCCACAGTCAGGATGTGGATACAATAGAGAGTGCAGAGGAGATTTACAAGGATTTTGCCTGGATTGGAGAGCATGTCTTATGAGAATAGGTTGCGTGAACTTGGCCTTTTTTCCTTGGAGTGACGGTGGACAAGATGAGAGGCATTGATTGTATGGATAGCCAGAGGCTTTTTTCCCAGGGCTGAAATGGTTAACATGAGGGGGCATAGTTTTAAGGTTCTTGGAAATAGGTACAAGGGGGATGTCAGAGGTAAGTTTTCAACAGAGTGGTGGGTGTGTGGAATGCACCACCAGTGACAATGGTAGAGGCAGATAGAACAGGGTCTTTTAAGAGATTCTTACGTAGGTACATGGAGCTTAGTAAAATAGAGGGCTTTGCAGTAGAGAAATTCTAGGCAGTTTCTAGAGTAGTTTACATGGCCAGCACAACATTGTGGGCTGAAGGGCCTGTAATGTGCTGTGGCTTTCTATGATTCTATAATTATTTTGAATGTTCTAGAGTTCATGGTGAAAATAGGATCTGCATTCAGTGCAGTGTCCTCAACTCCTGTTGCACTTAAGTTAGGAAGAAGTAACGTTAATACCAAGATCATATTCATAAGACAAGAAGTGAACAGCATTCAGGCTGGGTCTGGTTGATAATTTGCAAGTACTGCTTAAATGAGAAAAGCAATGACCATCACTGAGATTCAAAGGGTATGGGGTGAAAGAAGGGGAGTGAGGATGACTGGAAGAATTGGATCAGCCCATAACTGAATGGCGGAGCAGACTCGATGGGCCAAATAGCCTACTTCTGCTCCTATAACTTATGGTCTAAGATGCAAATATTTAATTCCCTCCTCTTGACGTATAACAATGTCACTATAGTATATTGTTCTTTATGAACTGGCATCTGAAATTGAGAATTATTGTTACCTCATCTGGTCACAGAGGCATAGATTATTAATAAACATAACCTCCACTTGTGGAAAATCATAGCTGCAAATCTAAAATAAAAGCTGAAAGTGCTCTGACAGCATCTGCAGTAAGGGAATCAGTGTTTCAAGTCTTTGACCTGAAATGTTAATTCTGTCTCCCTTCCTACAACTTGAGTTTTTCCTGCACTTTCAATATACATATTTAGAAGTCAGCCTCCAATCTAACTGCAGACATGGTTGAAAAGAGGTGACAAGGTTCAATCACATGACAATGTCTTTCAAGTTGTCAATTTTCTAACCATAAGTTAAAAGATGTACTTCAAACTATTTCTCCCATTTAATAAAAATAAGATGAATATGGTAAGCATGTTAAAATTGAGGGCTTACGTACATGACAAGGCAAATAGTGGGCTATCTTCATTCATCCAAACAATCACACTAAAGATTTTGTGACAAACTCTATGCAGCTTGTACCCATCATATTCAACATATTTAGGATCATGGGTGTTAAAATCCAAAGATAGAACAAAGTAGATAAAATATAGTAAAATCACAAACGTCCACATGAAAATTTGGATGATATTTTCAAAAAAGTAACACTTTCCATGTAGCTCTTGTACTTCCTTAGCCTGTGGGATCTTCCAGGTGTTTTTTCCCTTTGCTCAGCAGATAGCTATAGACCCATCCACTACTTCCATGTCTTCAGTCCATTTCAGAACTGATTATGCAGCAACTGCAACCTCAGATTCAATAAATATCAGCCATAAAAGACAGTGCTTCCTAAGTTTATGCTATTTTTGAAAACTTCTTTGAAGGACGTCAGCCAACATCACTTGCTACAACAATTGTTGACAGAATTTCAGGTGGAGATGAAAGGGTGTACAGGAGCAAGATATATCAGCTAGTTGAATGATGTTGCAGTAACCAAAGAGCTGATTGTCGACTTCAGAAAAGAGGACGAAAGAACACAAACCAATCATCATAGAGGGATCAGAAATGGAGAGAGTGATCAATTTCAAGTTCCCAGGTGTCAAGATCTCTGAGGATCTAACCTGGTCCCAACATATTGTTGCAGCTATAAAGAAGGCAAGACTGTGGCTCTATTTCATTAGGAGTTTGAGGAGATTTGATCTGTCACATAAAATTCTCAAAAACTTCTGCATGTGTAATGTGGAGAGCATTCTGATGGGCTGCATCATTGTCTGGTATGGTATGGGGGGCACTGCACAAGATCAAAAGAAGCTACAGAAAAGTTGTAAAATTAGTCAGCTCTGTTTTCAGTACTAGACTCCATAGTATCCAAGACATCTTCAAGGAATGCTGCCTCAGAAAGACAGCATCCATTATTAAGGACCTCCATCACCTAGGACATGCCGTCTTCTCATTGTTACCATCAGGAGGTACAGAAACCTGAAGACACACACTCAGAAATTCATCCCCTCTGCCATCTATTTCCTAAATGGGCATTGAGCCCATGAACACTACCTCACTTTTTTATTATTTCTGTTTTTGCACTATTTTTAATTTAACTTCCAGTTAATTATATGGCTTGAACTTTCCTCCTGAACAGCCTCATGGGTACATCCTATAAATTCAGCTCTGAAAGATTGACTTGTTTCTTTGCCACAGCACGTTGGTAATGCTTGTTTAAAATACTTGTCTTTCTATTGATTCAATGATGACAGCTCAGTACCTGAAGCTTGGCTATAGAGAGAACTTCCGGCTCCAAATGTTGAGTCGCTGTTGGCTTCCTGAACATTTTTCTAAAGACAATCCATCACTCATGCTTTCTTTAACATTTTTGAATTGCTAACCTGCAATGTTGTTTCCTTTCTCAAGTAGAAGCTGTTTTCATTCTCTACCAGCATCTTTGCCTCTTAAAACTAAAACTGGCAATTCATCTAGGAATGCTTACTTAACAAAAACTAACTGCTTGAAGTTTGCACTCAACCCTTCCTATTTTTTTATTTACATTCCCTTAAAATTGAATAACTGTTTAGAAAAGCTACTTTGGAAGTCTTTTAGTGCCTTTTGATGAGCAATTTTAACGTTTGTTTCGATTCTGTAAAGAGCTAAGTTCTCTAATCAGTGGACTATTTACTTAGTTTATTTACCTACTTGCTCGGCAACCCAAAAATTACTACTCTAACTAATACTACTCTAGTTTTCAATCATCTATTTGCATTTTCAATACTTTCTCTGAATTAGAATTGATGTGCTTCTGAAGATATTGATTTTAGATATTATTTTCTGTAACTTGTGTAAATACATTCTTTCAGAAAGGCCACCTCCTCCACCTTGCTGAGCTGAGTTTTGTTATGACCATAGACTGCTGCTGCAACTCACTGGCCTGTATCCACAGCTACTTCTGAGAACTGTCTCATACCAGCTGCCAGCCTTGCTCTCCTACCTAGTTTCAAGGAATTGAAACTAAAGCCTGTAATTATTGAAATGATTGTGTCCTTCCTCTCTATCTCCGTTCTGCTTTGCATAACAATGAGGAAGAAAACATACTCTAGTTATAAGTTCCCTTGTACCAACACAATGGACCTCTAAAATATAGTGTACTACAGTTATTGTCCACGCCACGTCTTGATAACCTTTGGCAACCTGTCATTCTTTGCTGAGTTAGTCACACCTTCAGAGGAAGTTTTCAAGAGGATCTAACTCTTTGTGCACTAATTTTGTTTAAAATAATGTGTGTGGTAGTCTGCAGCAGTATTCAAATTCATTACAACATTCCGATCAATTATTATAATATTCATTGTAGTTCCTTTGTAGTCTGTCCATCTGAGGCACAAAAACCTGTTCAACCTGCTTTCCGCCCTCAATAACATTGTTAGTTTCAATGGTATTCAGAGCATTACTCTGGGAGAACTTGGTCTGTGTATTCTCTTGCCATTGAGAAAACTATGGATTGCAATTCTCTATGTCAGCCATGTTCTGTTTGTTTCTGCAAAATAACAATAAGTACCCAAGTTTATTACATTGGCTATAGTAAATTGCTTTGGATGGGCAGACAGAGTTTTCCATAGAATCAGTAAAACCTTCCACAAACATGTTATGTCCTTCGAATCTCGCAGGTTCCCATATTTGGCTTTTGCTACCAAAATCACTTTAAACATCCGTTACCAAGTTCTGGTGCTGAAGATGTGGCTGAGGCAATATTACTGCCCAATAAATGTGTACCTACATTATGAGTTGACTGGAAGTCCTTCAGACCTCTCAGTGCAAAGTCCATCAAACATGTAGATTTTATTGGATGCTCGGATGTGGTGTCTTGTTTGTTAAAGAATTTGCTCTGCACTTTTTGCTATATAACTTGTATTCTAATCTGCCTCCAAAAACTAATCAAATCACATTACAGTGCATAAGCCCTCAGACCAACAATGGCATATAAATCCAGAAATATAACTGTGCTGTTAGGCCAATTATTTTTGTTTGTTCCTGCCACACTGAGCTCATGTTCGCATACCTGGGCTACATTTTGTCAACCTTGGGTCAGTCTCTTTCTATCTACATCTGTAACAATTCACATGCTCTGGATCACTTCAATAACTTTCACTCCCCTGGCCCAGATTGCCTTATTTTCACTATGGACGTTCAGTCCCTCTACATTTTCACGCCCCATCAGGAAGACCTTTAAAGCTCCCTGCTTGTTTCTTGATAAAAGACCTAAGCAGTTCCCCTCTAGCCAACTGGTGGCGTAGTGGCATCAGCGCCGGACTTTGGAGCAAAGGCTCCCAAGTTCGAACCTAGTCGGCTTCCCTGGCATGCTTTCCATCCATGCTGGGTTGAGCGTCGAGTGTTCTTCCAGTTCCCCTCTACCACCACCTGCCTCCGTCTGGCAGAACTGACCCTTATCATTAACAATTTCTCTTTCAGCTCCTTCCACTTTCTCCAAACTGAAGGGGAGCCATGAGCAACTAGCTATGCTTGGCTTTTCATTAGCTAAGTGGAACAACCTACGCTGGTAACATTCCCCAAGTTTTCCTCCACTGCATTGACAACTACATTGGTGCCACTTCCTGCACTCATGCTGAGTTTGTCAATTTCATCAACTTTTTCTCCAACTTCCATCCTACACTCAAATTTACTTGGTGTTTCTCTGCACTTCCCTCCAAAAGGACCACAACTTTGTTGTAGTTTGGAGGCTTGTGTGCCTCTATGACCTGAAGTGCTATGCTGGCTGGAGTCAAGGCATCATGCTTTGGCTTTTGGTAGGATCATCTATGCCAAACAGGTCAAAGGGTAGAGGCCAGACTAAGAGTGGTCCACCAGTCCTCCAGGTTCACTGTTTCAGTTCAGGTCTAACAACTCTGACTAGTAAAACAAAATTGTTATGGAAACAGCAATGAAGAATCCTTCTATATCTAATATGATCGTATTCCTGAGTCTCCACCTGGGACTTGCATGACTGACCATAGTGAAAACCGAGAGGAAGCTGCTGACACGATGAAGGAAGCCCTGAATACCACCAGAGATGGAGGACCTTCATTGCTGCCCTAAGTATCAGAGGCATAATGAGCAGTTAAAAACAAAATCTCTGCACTTCTGCCCCCTTTCTTGATCTCTCTCTGTTGCCATCTCTGGAGACAAATTATGCATTTATAAATTTTGTTCGAACTTACTGACTCTCAGTTATCTTGATTATGTCTCTTTCCATTTTTAGTTGTAAAAATGCTATTCCCTTCTGTCAGTTCCTCCATCTCTGCCACATCTTTTCTCAGGATGAGGCCTTCTATTCAATAACATCTGAGATGTAATCATTTTTTTCCCCAAAGAGTGGGGCTTCCTTTCCACCATTAATACTATCCTCACCTGCATCTTCAAAGATCAAAGTTCAAAGTGTATTTATTATCAAAGTAGGTATACTATATACAACCTTGCAATTCATCTCCTTACAGGCAACCACAATACAAAGAAACACAATAGAACCCATTAAAAAAGAAGACAATCAAACCCTCAATGAGCAACAAAAAAACAAATTGAGCAAAAAATAAAACATATGCAAATAACATTCAGAGTGAAAGTGAGTTCATGGCCACGGAAGCCAGTCATCACTGCAGCTAGTCCAGGAGCCAATTGGTTGCAGGCCACAGCCTCAGTTCAGCTTAGAGATAAGTAAACCTCAGCAAACAGTGAGCTGAATGCCAGCCCATCCTCCACCTCCAGTGTGTGCTATATTTCCCCAATGTAGAGAAGGCCGCACTAGATACAACAGACTCGCAGGTAAAGTGTCACCTCACCTCGAAGGACTGGAATGGTGGTGAGGGAGGAGATGTACGAGCAGGTGTAGCACTTGCCCCTCATGCAGGGCAAAGTGCTGGGATGGAGACCAGTGGGGAGGGATATGTGGACAAGGAAGTCGCGTAGTGAGCAATCCCTGCAGGAAGCAGAGAATGAGGGGAGGGGAAGATGTGTTTTTAATCTGCAATTTCTCCATTTCTCATATATTTGCCCTTACTCAATCCTCCCACCTCTATAACAGGGATAGGGTTGTGCTTACCACACCACAAGCCTCTGTATCCAGCACATCATTCTTCAATGATTCTTCATCAACTTCTACCATCTTCAACAGCATCCTACCAAAAACACATCTTCCCCTCCCCTCATTCTCTGCTTCCTGCAGGAATCGCTCACTATGTGTCTTCCTTGTCCACATGTCCCTCCCCAATGATCTCCATCCCGGCACTTTGCCCTGCATAAGGGACAAAAGCTACACCTGCTCGTGCATCTCCTCCCTCACCACCATTCCAGTCCTTTCAGGTGAGGTGACACTTTACCTGTAAGTCTGTTGGAGTCATCTGTTGTATCTAGTGCGTCCTTCTCTACTTCGGGGAGATACGACATGTACTGGGGGACCACATTGAGGACCTTCACTCTGTCTGTTGGAAAAAGCAGGGTCTCTTAGTGTCCACTCATTTTTATTTGACTTTCTTTTCCCATACTAGCATGTGTGTCCACAACCTCCTCCATGCCATGATGAGAAAAAACAGTTGTAGGCAGATCAACACCTCATATTCCACCTGGATAGCTTCCAACATGAAGTTCTCCCACTTCCAGTAATCTCTCCCCTCTCCCACCTCTCTTTTTCTGTTCCCCTTACTGGTTTCCCTCTCACCCCTTCTCTTCTCCTCACCTGCCCATCAACTCCCTTTGATTCCCTTCCTCCTTTCTTTGTTCCTTGGTCAACTGTCCTCTCCTATTAAATCCCTTTTTTCTTGATCCATTATCTCTTCCACCTATCTCCTCACAGCTTCTCACTTCTTCTCCTTCCCCTACCCACGTTTATTCCTCTTCATAGATGCTGCCTGACTTGCTGAGTTCCTACAGCATTTAGTATGTGTTTCTCAAGATTTCCAGCATCTGCAAAATCTCATGTGTTTGTGCCGGCAATATCGTTCCCAATTATCCCAACTACCAATATCTGATTACGAGCACCAATCTTGTGACTGAAATCTTTTAGATGGTACTGGGTTGAAATTTGCACTTAGCTTTCAATAATCTCATCAATGGGTCAGTTCCATTTAAATTTGTATGCTGATGAAGGACTATGACCTGAAATGTTCTGTTTCTGTTTCCACATTCACTGTCTAATCTGCTGGGTACTTTGAGGATTTTGATTCATTGTGTGGGAGGTTTATTAAACTTCATTGTTCCAACAACTTTACTATACAGAGAGTATGTCTTCCACTGCTCTGCATTTAATATTGTTTCCCTCTGCAATGTGTCAGACCCAATGAACAAGTGCAAAATCACCAAGTATGTTCTAAATGCTTCATGCATCAAATCTTACTACTTGAGCTTTTCAATTGATCTTATTTGTGTTGTCCTGCCATTTAATCTTTACCTCCATCTTTGTATGCACTAATATTACTTCTAAAGAATTTACTTTCCTGACACAGACTGGTGGATTTAAAACCTTAAGCAGTCTTACTTTTTGCAGTTTAGCATTTCCATACGTATTATGTCTCATTGTCAGTCTGTACATTGAAGGTTCTTCATGAAATAGTCTGTGATGCCAAGTATCACTGTTACTTATTTACCTGCAAAGGCGAAGTGTATCAAATGAATTCCTTATGACAAACAAAATTACTGAGTCTGTACCACCTCTCAGAGCAATCGCACATATCCCATTACCTGTTGTCTCCCAGAAGTCAATCAATGTCACTGTGATTCCCCTAACATGCATCGACACCTAAATCATGTTAGTGTCACAAACACAAGAAAATCTGCAGACACTGGAAATCCAAAGCAGCATGCACAAAATGCGGGAAGAACTCAATGTCTTGGGCCGAGACCCTTCACCAGGATTGGAAAGAAAAAGAAGTCAGTAAGAAGGTGGTATGTGATAGCTGAGGCTGGGAGAGGACGGACAGGGTGAGGTAAAGAGCTTGGAAGTTAATTGGTGAAAGAGATAAAGGACCGGAGAAGGGGGAATCTGATAGGAGAGGATAGTAGACCTCTACTAGTAGATAGTAGGAAGGAGAAGAAGCACCAGAGGGAGGCAATAGGCAGGTAAAAAGATAAGTTGACAGAAGGAAACAGGAATGGGAATGGTGAAGGAGAGAGACAAAGCAATCATCAGAGAAATTGATGTTCATGCCATCAGGTTGGAGGCTACCTAGACAGGATATAAGCTATTGCTCCTCCAACCTGAGTGCATTTGATCTTCAATTGAACTACAAGCATCTTTTAACAATATGGCAGGATATAATCATATATTCAAATGCCTTGAGGTCGAAACAGCACATTAACTGGAAGTTAACAGACTTGCATTGCAGTTACCATTGTTGGGTTCCTCATTATCAATGTCCTTGGTGTTTGGGGACCTAAATATGAGTGTGGTACAGTCTGCATTGACCAAAAACATATCACCTCTGACCTGCTGTAAGGGCAGATCAGAAGTGTTGTGTGTTGCTCAGAATGTCTCATTTCCTACCTCCTTTGCATTTTGTTGGAATAACGGCATGTTGTTTGAATTCAATAATTTTCTTATGCAGCATCAACAGCTTCGTTTTTTTTTTTAAATCAGAATTGTAGGAGTACCTTTACTAGAGAGACCTGTAGTGATACAATATGCTGGCTCCTCGTCACTATCTCCAAGGCAGTTATGCATGTTCAAAGAATGCTGACTGTTTTGCTGGTGACATTATGGGATATGGTAATTTTTAAAGGGACATCTTAAAATGATGCAGATAGATTGTGTTAGTAATTAACAACTTTAGGCCTCATGTTAGAGAATAAACTCAATTATCTTGATGCTGTTACTTTGCTGCACCTGGTGACTCTGTGATCTCTGTCTCGGAGGTCACTGTTAGGTTGCCTCTAAAGAGACAGATTTCACAAACGGAAGGCCCCAGCGGAGTACCTGGTAAGGCTCTGAAAACTCGTGCCAACCAACTGGTAGGGGTATTCAAGGACATTTTCAACTTCTCGTTGCTATGGGCAGAAGATCCCAGCTACTTCTAGACGGTAACAATTATACCAGTGCCTAAGAAGAATAATGTGAGCTGCCTTAATGACTGTCACCCAGTAGCACTCACACCTACTGTGATGAAATACTTTGAGAGGTTGGTCATGACTAGACTGAAACATAGAAACATAGAAAATGGGTGCAGGAGTAGGCCATTCGGCCCTTTGAGCCTGCACCGCTATTCAGTATGATCATGGCTGATCATCCAACTCAGAACCCTGTACCTGCCTTCTCTCCATACCCCTGATCCTTTTAGCCACAAAGGCCATATCTAACTCCCTCTTAAATATAGCCAATGAACTGGACTCAACTGTTTCCTGTGGCAGAGAATTCCACAGATTCACCACCCTCTGTGTGAAGAAGTTTTTCCTAATCTTGGTCCTAAAAGGCTTCCCCTTTATCCTCAAACTGTGACCCCTCGTTCTGGACTTCCCCAACATCGGGAACAATCTTCCTGCATCTAGTCTGTCCAATCCCTTTAGAATTTTATCCGTTTTAATAAGATCCCCCCTCAATCTTCTAAATTCCAGCGAGTATAAGCATAGTCGATTCAGTCTTTCATCATATGAAAGTCCTGCCATCCCAGGAATCAAGGAATCAGTCTGGTGACCTCCTGCCTCAGCAAGGACCTGGACCCATTGCAATTTGCCTATTGCCACAATAGGTCCACAGCAGACACAAGCTCAACGGCTCTTCACATGGCTTTAGACCACCTGAGCAATACAAACACCTATGTCAGGATACTGTTCATCGACTATAGCTCAGCATTTGAACACCATCATTACCACAATCCTGACTGATAAGTAACAGAAACTGGGCCTCTGTGCCTCCCTCTGCTATTGGATCCTCAACTTCCTAACTGGAAGACCACAATCTGTGCGGATTGGTGATAACATCTCCTCCTCGCTGATGATCAACACTGGTGTACCTCAGGGGCATGCCTTTAGCCCACTGTTCTGCTCCCTCTATACCCATTGCTGTATGACTAGGCATTGCTCAAATACCATCTATAAATTTGCTGATGATATAATCATTCTTGGTAGAATCTCAAATAGAGACAAGAGGGTGTACAGGAGTAAGCTACACGACTCCACTAGTTGGTATCACTGCAACAATCTTGCACTCAACGTCAATAAGACGAAAGAGTTGATTGTGGACTTCAGGAAGGAAGGAACACATACCAATCCTCATTAAGAAATCAGAAGTAGAGAGAGTGAGCAGTTTCAAGTTCCTGGATGTCAATATCTTTGAGGACCTAACCTGGGTCCAACATATCAATGCAGCTATAAAGAAGGCAAGACAGTGACTACTTCATTAGGAGTTTGAAGAGATTTGGTATGTCAACAAATTCACTCAAAAACTTCTATAGATGTGCCGTGAAGAGCATTCTGACAGGCTGTATCAATGTCTGGTATGGGGTGGGGGGGCTGCTACTGCACAGGACTGAAAGACGCTGCAAAGGATCGTAAATCTAGTCGGCTCCATCTTGGGTACTAGCCTACAAAGTACCCAGGACATCTTCAAAGAGCGCTGTCTCAGAAAGGCAGCATCCCTTATTAAGGACCTCCAGCACCCAGGGCATGCCCTTTTCTCACTGTTACCATCAGGTAGGAGGTACAGAACCCTGAAGGTACACCTTCAATGATTCAGGAACAGCTTCTTCACCTCTGCCATCTGATTCCTAAATGAACATTGAACCCATGAACACTACCTCACTTTTTAATATATATTATTTCTGTTTTTGCATGATTTTTAATCTATTCAATATACATATACATTAATTGATTTATTTATTTTACTACTTTTCTTCTATATTATGTATTGAATTGAACTGCTGCTGCTAAGTTAACAAATTTCACGACACATGCCAGTGATAATAAACCTGATTCTGATTTACTAATTTCAGCATGAAACAGTTGGATTTGGTTTTGACTTGTAATGTGTATGATGGACAACCATCTTTCAAACCCATCAGAGTTGTATTGACAAAATGGGAAATGTTTCTCATTAGGGCAGTCCTCAGTGGCTATTGTTGGCATTTCCAAACAGGACTGCTGGTGACTAGTTAACTGCTCTTGAAAGTGGAGCAGGAAATAGTTTACCAATATAGAGGGTCCAAGTCTATCAGCTTACCTCATTGCCTGCTCACAATCCATAATCCCATTAATTTGATGAGAAATGTAGAGTTTCTGATTTAGGAGAAAAGTGAAAGGACATTTATTTACCAAAAATGTTTTGTTTTAGTTAACTTTTTTGGCACCTCATGAATCCTTCCTCCCACCAAGCTTCTCTGCATGTGCATGTGCACCTGCCACCTCTGTATTTATTGCTACGTCTCCTTTAAAACTTGAATTAGGATCAACCGTGGATTATCAGAAGACTTTCTTGGACACCCATTCTCATATTTACAATCAATCCCCAGAGTATCACAGCCTAGCATAATTTTTCTAATGACTTCTATCACTTCTTGCAACTCATACATCTCCATTTTAAGGGATGCAGAGAACATGCATAAATAGCATTACCTGCTTTTAATATTGAGGACTCTGGTGATGTGTGCAGCCAATGAACAGTGGAAGTAGTGAAAGGAGGGATAAAGAAATGCAAGACCCTGTGCTCTTTCTTTGTTTTCATATGCAGTTCTCAACCTTACTTTGGTTTAGGCCTTCATTAAAATAGTAGTTCAACTAATCGCAATTTAGTGCATGGTTTTCATCTTCCACAGTAAGTTGTAAGTACAAATAAATGTTTTTCAAAAACATTCATTGATATCTTCTAACATTATCTTTCTTCTCAATTTACAGGAAAATGTTTTGGTCTGTATCAAAAACAACCACTGCTCAACAGGAGATAGCTTATGGTATGAAACATTGGAGATGTTTAATGGGAAAAGGGGGCTACATAACCATGAGAAAATAATAATTAGAAGTCTTTTATATCACCTCTCACTTATTAAACCTGTAAAGCGGTACATTAACTCTGCCAATAGCAGGTGTCAGACTTAACTCATTCTCTGAGACAGGCAATTCTAGTTTCACAATTCACAGAATCTATTAAAAAGCAACTGTATAAAAGGCAGCAATTTCAGTTACGCCATTTAGATATTTTTCCTAAAATCATGAAAATCGCCAGGCAAGCCTCAGTATTCAATTTTCTTAAAGTACTGTTCTTTTTTAAGAAAAATCCTTCTGGATCATGAGCCAATCACTTTTATTTTTCTGGTTACAGCCAGACTTCTTCCCCTGGGCAACTTGAGCACCGGAAAACCAGTAAAGGAGTGACTCACTGACTGAGTGTGCACACACTGGTTCTTTGAATTAACCCCATCTGCTTGTTCTTTACTCAGAGTCCTATGAATTTTCAACCATATATCCAGCTCAATTTCAAAAACAACCATTGAATTCACTTTCAGGCAGTTCACTCATCCATAACAAATTACCGAGTAAAGAAAAAATACTTATTTTCTCCCTCGTGGCAATTTTTGATAATTAAATTAAATATGCGTCCTTTGGTTACTGACCCTCCTGGCAGCAGAAACAGATTTTCCCTATCAAAATGCATCATAATTTGGTACATCTCTATTAAATCACCCTTTTTGTTCTAAGGTGAGTTGCCCACACTCCACACATAATTGAATTCCCTCATCTATGGTACTGTTCCAGTAAATCTCCCCTACAATATCTCAAAGGGTTAGACATGCATTTCATTGGATACAACACTATAGTTGAAGTCTAAGAAGTGATTTATAATGAGTTTCATAACTTTTGTGTGTGTGTATGTTACTCTATTTAAAAACTCAGAATGTTTCTAATAGTTTTAGCAACATTACAAAACTACTGCAGGTGAATCCATAGGTTTCTCTGCACCACCTTTAATCTTAACAGTTTGGCTTGTACTGCCTGTCTTCAGTTTTTGCTACAAATTCCAACAATTTGTCCTTTTCCGCAATGAATTTCATCCACCATATTCTGCTCATTTTACAAGTGTCCCTGTGTCAGGTAGACTAATTTCTTCCTTATTGTCCGAGATATTCCTTGTGGTCAGTCCATATCAGAAAGAGCTCGGTGTTCCCCATCAGCCAACATCTTCATTTCTCCAGGTCCATTTAGCGGCAAGTAGCTTCCTGTCTCCTACTCCATAACAGCACTATGTAGAGTTGAGCTTGAGTGAGAGGAAAGCACAAGGGTCTCTCTTCCCATCCAGTCCTCACTGAGAGAGCATGGCCCCAGTGCCCACAGAAGATCTAGAGGGATTTGGATGGCAACAATTGGAGCAGTGGTGAAGCATCTCCTGAGCTCCTCAAAAGCATGATCCGTGGCAGTGGACCTGGTTTTCCATAAGGTAGATGATTTAATGAGAGAGGTGAGAGGAGCAGCGATTTGGCTGTAATTCTTGATGAAACAGCACTAGATATTGGAGAACCCCAAGGAGTACTGTAGCTGTCTGTCTGAGGTGGTCAGGGCCAATCAATGACGGTGCGCACTTTCTCTGTGTGCCCATAATTATGCCTTGGGGTGCAAGGACATAACACAGGAATGAAATGACTGGGGTGTGAAACTGGAATTTTTCTAACTTGCAGTACAGCTGCTTTTTGCAGAGGTGCTGAAGAACTGCACAAAAATGGCAGACGTGGTCTTAGGGATCCTTGGAGAAGATGAGGATGTCATCGATGTAAACGAACATTTACCTACATAGTATGTCTTGAAGAATCTCTTTGATGAAGGCTTGAAAACAGCTAGGCTGTTGGAATGTCCAAAAGCCATTACCAAGCACTTGTGTGTTAGGAACACTACCTTCCATTCAGCTCCCTGGTGGATATGGACCAGGTTGTGCACACTCAGTAGATCCAGTTTGGTGAAGATCTGGATCCCACAGAGTGTTTCAAGCATGCTATCCATCAAGGAGAGAGGATAGCTGGTCTTCATGGTGATTTTGTTGAGTCCATGACAGTTGGGCAGGGACGAGGACCCACCCCACCACCCCATCTTCCTTTTTGACAAAGAAGAATCCTGCACCAGCTGGTGACTAGGATGGTTGAATGAATCTGTGCTGTAGCACTTTGGTGATGTAGTCACTTATGGCTTCTGTGTCAGGAGGGAAGAGGGAGAACAGACAAGTTCAATAAGCGTTAGTGCCCGGAAGGAGGTTGATCACGTAGTTGTTTGGTCTGTGAGTCACTCCTACAAAATCCTACCTTGGCACCTCACTGTGGCGTAGGAGTGACACTGGCCGAACATCAGTGAAGTACGGTAGAGATTCGTTCTCTGGCCGTGAAGGTGATGTTCCATCAGTACACTACTAGACTAGATCTAGTAGTAGGATCGTGGCTAGCTAAGTCAAGGAGGTAAGCATGCCTTTGCTACTTTGTAGGTCATGCCTCTTCAGGCAAAGGCTGCACGCAACGAGGACGCTGGCAGCAGGGTGTCTGATGGTGTCTGTGGCAGAAGAATCCAAAAGGGTCAATGGTACAGCCACCTTGGTGGCATGCGGAGGAACCAGAGTGCTGGTCAACAGACGGCATCACTAGACTAGTTAGTTGTCACTGCGGGGCAGCGTCCTTATCCGCTAAGTCTGTTGCACTCCTGTGTACCACTCAGCATCAGACTTGGAAGCCCAGAGAGATTGTATGGTAGGGGCACGACACAGTCTGTCTTATTACCGTGCAAGGCGTCAGTCAACATCGAAATCGATGGACAGCTGAAGAAGAAGAACAGAAGAAGAAGAAGAACAGGCAGATTGCTGAAAGCCAACAGGGTGCTGGCTTTCCTTTTTACTGAAAGCAATGGCTAAGCCATTGTATCCCTCTGTGAGCTTGGTGAACATGAGAGATTCCTCCATCTCCACAGATTTACAGGGTGAAATCAGCTGAGGTTGCAGGCAGGTGGGTCCCCAACTCATCAGTGAACTGGATGACCAGGTGAAGTGAAGGTTGTGGGTGGAGAGCCAGGGGTAACCCAAGGTAAGAGGAGTGCTGGGTGAATCACCATTGGATGGACTCTCCGTGCTCTCTGATGCTCATGTGCTCAAGCTCTGTGCGCGCTCTGACTGTCCTGGATCCCAACAGATGGCCAGGATGCAGAAGGGATGATAGATGGGCTCAGTGGGGAGTCAAGCTGCACACAGAGTCCAGTCCCAAAAGTTGCCTGCAGCGCCAGGATCCAACTGAGCTTCCTATGTGCACAAAACTGGCGGGCTATGGTCCTGGAATGAGAGGCCAGGGAGGGCTTACCAGATAGAAGGTCCCTCATCCCTACTTGGTGGTCCCGTTTTCCCGAATGCTGTGGGCATTTGATGTGAGAGTGCACAGAAAGCACACGAGTTGTTTCTCCATGAGGCTCATACTCTTGGAAGGCTTAAAGGAGCTCTCCCTACCTGTAAAGTTAATGGAGGTGTTGCTGATGAGGGTCCTGCATCCTTTCTGGAAATGGGAATGGAACGGGGGTTCTGGATGATCTGGAGGATCCCTCATATTTATTGCAAATTAAGAGTTTTATTGTCTCAGTTATTAGCAGCCTTGGTCAGGGTTCACCCAGTGGGAAACAGATGGTGGGAGCTTGAAGTACAAGATGCACTAGGACAGGAGGAGGTGTTGACTGCTGTGGGGTTGCTGTATCAAGACACAGAATTGGTTGGGAGTGGTGAGCAGATGGTCACTGGTTTTCTGCTGCTGTAGGATCATGTGGTCCTGTTGACAGATGATTTCATTTAGGTGAACATACTCTGCTGGGTCAATTACTGGTTCAACCATCCTGTCAGGAAATGTAGAGGAGGCTTAACCCAAAAGCAGAGTAGTAGAGGCAATATTGCAGTAAATGATATTTTACTAATAAACTTCAAAATAATAAGCCATGAGGGGCCACAAAACAAGAGAGGACATATACTTAACACAACAAGACAATGAAGTAACTGAAGGAGCAGCTGGCTGCTTCAATGGGTGAACAAAGGACTGTGGTTGAGAGCTGGGTTTAAATAGGCTGCAGGTAATGAGTTAGAAATGAGTGACAGGTGACTCCTGTTAGCTGGGTGGAGACTGGAAGTTGCCTGGCTGTGTAGGCCTGAGAAAAGTTTTAGTAGACTTATTAAAAGGATATCTCTTAAAAGCATCATTGCCCATCAATTGAAGACTTGTAGAGACAGGTCACTCCAAGGTCATGATGAAGGATGACAGTTATAACAGGAAGGTAACCTCCAAAAGTTAAAGACCAGAACTGACAATGAATGTACTACTCTACCTAGTTGTTAGTTGTTGCGCATTATATAACTAGATTGTTTTAAAATTGAATAAAATGACATAAGCTTTAAAAAGGCAGTGTGGCAGAGTTTATAAGTGCATGTTGCAAATTAAAGGAATGACACTTGTGATCCAAAGAAAGAGATATGAGATTGAAAGAGAGCTAGCAATAGTGAAGTGTGATCGTGAAGCAGGTGCAGTGTAACAAGCAATTCTTAGACTGTGAGTGATTAGCAGAAAGGTTCTCACAGTTTCTTTTTCATCTCTATTAGCATCTGATCCTGCCAATAGATTCTGCTTTTACCATTGTCGTTCATAATGTTCTGATCATCTTCTAGAAAGAGGCTCTTCAGTCACAGATTGAACCTACTCACTCTAATGCTGTAGCTGCATGCCCATTCTGTCACCCATAACACTGGTTGCTTCATTTCTCAGTTTAGATTGATTTGCAAAGTCATCTTGCCTGATCTATGGCAGTCATTCCTATCCACAGCCTGCACCTCAACCTCAGCATCCCACTGTCAACCAAGGATCAGAAATCAGTAAAATACATGAAATTAAGCTGAAACTATGTTAGACATGAATCATTATTTAGCTCCATCCCTTAAAATTGTACCTGTAGAACAGAAATTCCATTCATCATACTGAACTGAACAGTACGATGGTGATGCTCTGTTTTTGCCAGCAGAATACTTGACTTACAATAGAGCCATAATTATAGAATTTAATGTATTTCAGACTTTCTGCACTCACTTCCTCTCGTCAGCTTGTGTACTAACTCAGGCAGGCAGCTCTATGTGCATCTTTAGACAGATTCATTTGTAACAATCTCAAAATACAGAAAGCAGTGACATGAGCTAAAACCACAGCTTCTGCTACCACTTCCACTGGAGTCCATTCAGTGTTTAGCACTTCTCTTACTATAGATGTTTTCATATCTCATTACATCCAAGAGAAGTTGACATGGATCAGGGAATGTTCATCAGCAAAACGGAAGAGCATTTGAAGGGAGGGGTATTTGGGAAGCTGTTGTTAACAGAGAATTAGTAAAATGTTAATTTCAGAGGTCAGGGGTGTTAAAATTAAAAATTCAAAAATATTTTATTGAAGTAAAGTTGACACACATTGTGTGTTGGCTCTGCAGATTTACATGCAAAATCCATCACATTGCTCCAATGGGCAATAGTACTTAGTCCATTTGAATTCAGCATGGTATAAATCACTTAATTGCATTGTAAGGTTGCAGTTTACAACTATACTATAGTAAATATGATTTAATAGTTAAGATAGTTTCACAGAACACATTACTTTTTCTCAAGAAATGAAATGGTTGTTTGGTCTTTAATTTTATTTGCTGGAAAACTAATGTGTTTGCACGAAGATAAATATAACCGGAATGAGCTGTAGCTCATGGAGTGTGACATTAACATTTAATTATAAGGCGAGGAAATATACATTTAACCAGAAACTGCTGTCAGTCTTTTGTTGGTTCAATGTATCTGACTGTTCGATTAATTGTTTCAGCAATTGATGAAAAATTGATTTACTAAAACTTTTGCACCATGATAATGTATAATTAGAATCACATATAAATATGCAAAAAAAAAATTCCCAAAGAGCCATGTCAATTAGCACATGCACCATACAAATAATGAAGAGTCAATTTCTGTAATATTTGTGCTACTGTGACAATATAAGTACTGGAAGTCATCTTTCAAATTGTTCTAAGTCAGACTTAATCAATCAGAAATAAATAATATGCAGTCAGTAATGCAGCATATTCTTTGAGCACAAATAAAAGAATATCACAGCTAATATGTTAGCATTAAGCTAGGATTGTCAATATTTTAATTTTTCAATATTGTCTTGAATTGGAACATCAGTTCCCAAAATGTACTTTATCCTGCATTCACAACTAAGGAGGAATAGCTTTCCATCTGCTTCCTGTCACCCATCTCTCACCTGTACTGATCAAAGCTCAGTGACATAAAATATTATCTTTTTTATTTAATCAATCACTGCTGACTGACCACCCAAATAGTTTTGGTTTTATTTCATTACCTGCTCAGCTGAACTCAGATAAGTATCTCCGTGGGGCAAGGTGAACACTGAGAAAGCCACTGCAATACTTTTACAAGTGCTTTCCCTCTGGTGTGAAATGGTCCCAGAACAGATTCTATACAATCAGGAAGGCCCACCAACACCTCTGTTTTCTGAGAGACTGATGAGAGCAAGACTATGCACCTCTATATCTGTGTCACTCTACAGATGCACAGTAGAGGGTATCCAAACAAGCTGCATCACTGCATGGTGCAGGAACTGCACTGTAGTGGACAGAAATGCTCTACAACAAGTGGTCAAAACTAATCAATACATCACTGACACCAGCCTCCCCACCATCAAGGACATGTATACCTAAAAGTGCTGGAAAAGGGCCAGTTAATAACATGAAGGTTTCCATTTTCCCTGCTCATGGACTGTCTTCCCCACTCCCATCAGGGAGGAGGCTATATAGCATTCACACCAGGAGTACCAGACCAAAAAAGCAGTTATTTTCCCCTAGCAGTAAGTCTGATTAACACCTCCACCCGTTAACACACATCTCCACACCCCCAACCACCATTACTTTATCATTTCTTGTCAGTCACCTTATGCACAGACACTCCTCTGCCTAGTGTCACTTCATGGACATACAATCAGCCTACGTATAGAAGGAATCTTTTGTATTTATATTTTTTATCATTATGTTCTTTAGCTTATTGTGTTCATTTTTTGTTGTGGATTGAAGCCAGAGGGACCAAAAGAAGCTGCAGAGGGTTGTAAATTTATTTGGCTCCACCTTGGGTACTAGCCTACAAAATACCCAGGACATCTTCAAGAAAGGCAGCGTCCATTATTAAGGACCTCCAGCACCCAGGGCATGCCCTTTTCTCACTGTTACCACCAGGTAGGAGGTACAGAGGCCTGAAGGCGCACACTCAGCAATTCAGGAACAGCTTCTTCCCCTCTGCCATCTGATTCCTAAATGGACATTGAACCCGTGAACACTACCTCGCTTTTCTCATATATTATTTCTGGTTTTTGCATGATTTTTAATCTAGTCAATATACGTATACTGTAATTGGTTTACTTATTTTTTTCTTCTATATTATACATTGAATTGAACTGCTGCTACTAAGTTAACAAATTTCATGACACATGCCGGTGATAATAAACCTGATTCTGATTTTGAGTAACAATTATTTCATTCTCATTTACATTTTGTGTACTGTAAATGACATTAAACAATCTTGAAGTTTCAGTAACTCTCCAGATTTCGAGGCCTGGCATTTGTTGCCCCATGATCAATGAATTCTGCGATTTATACCAAAGACTGAAGCCCAAAGGTCAAAGTGCGAAGTTGGGGAGTCTGGAATTCGAAGCCTCTGGGTCAGCATGTACAGAAGTCGGAGGTCCCATGCCTGTGTGGCTCCTGGGGTTGGTTTTGTTTTGTTTTGTTACTGGTGTAGTGCTCCTGGTCCTTTTACTTGTGTTGCTCTGTGCAACACTGGCGGCATTCTACGTTATCGCTGGAACGTCTGGTGACACCGCTAAGTTGCTCCCAGCACACCTTAGATTGTAGTGGTTGTGAACACAAATGACACAATTCACTGCATGTTTCATGTGCATGTGATAAATAAATGAATCTGAAAATGAATTTCACATCTTGACCATTGGGTGTTGATTTCAAAGATTTTTCAGTGGAAGCTAAAATAATGAAAAGCTATCATGGAGGCAAGAAAAAATGGGAGGCCACCATTTGATGGATTTGCTGTATTAACCTCCACAAGATTCCTGAGGTTCTGTAAGAGGAGGGTAGTCAAGGAACCAGTGGTGGCAGCATCAACCACTCAGGTACACAGTGATCATTGTGGATAAAAGTAGAGAACACAAGAGTGGATGTGGGAGAGGCTGTTGACAAAATATCAATGTTCCAGATAGAACACTCTCCTTATCAACTCCCTGCACATTTTGCTCATTCTATTACTGTGAGTATAAAACTCAGGATGTTGGTCGTAGTATACAAAGAAGAAACTACTGCAAATGGGGGAAAAGTATGTGGATTGCTAAGTAAGTTCTACAGTGAAGCTCCATATAGTGGACAACATGAGCAATGCACAAACTGAGACGGGATCAGTTTCAAAGCAACAGTAGTAAATAAACTTTTACGTTCTACCTTCTTTGACTGTGACCTTTGACTTCTTTGCACCCGCCTATTACTTTCCCCTGGGACCCCTCCTCCTTCCCCTTCTCTTGTGGTTCACACTCCTCTCCTTCTTCTCCGGCCTTTGACCTCTCCCACCCATGTGACTTCACCTATCACCTTCCAGCTAGCCTCCTTTCCCTACCCCCACTTTTTATTCCAGCATCTTCCCCCTTCGTTCTAGAGAAAGGTTTCAGCCTGAAACGTTGACTGTTTATTCATTTCCATAGATGCTGCCTGACCTGCTGCTTTTCTCCGGCATTTTGGGTGTGTTGCAATAGTAAATAAAGTCTCTTTGGTGGAAGCAAAAGGAAATGCCTCCACCAGCGTGTTAGTACAAAGCCAGTCAATGATATTTCAGCTTCATGTAGTGTTCTTCTGAAACAAGTTCAGCAATCTTAGGTTAGTGCAGATGAAAGCAATGAATCACGTGCTATAGATGTATATGCAGTACCCATTTTATAATTACCTCCTGTATCTAATAAAGTGGCCACTGAGTGTATGTTCGTGGTCTTTTGCTGCTGTAGCCCGTCAACTTCAAGGCTCTATGTGTTGTGCATTCGGTAATGTTCTTCTGCAAAAACACTATTGTAACGCATGGTTATCTGAATCGCTGTCACTTTCTTGGCAGTTTGAACCCATCTGGCCATTCTTCTCTGGCCTCTCTCGTTAACAAACTGTCCTTGCCCACAGACCTGCTGCTCAGTAGATGTCTTCTTGCTTTTTGCACCATTCTCTGTAAACTTTAGAGACTGTTGTGCATGCAAATCTTGAGATCAGCAGTTACTGAGATACTCAAACCAGCCCACCTGGCACCACCCTTCATTCTGAGGTCAAAGCCAGTTATATCACATTCCTTTCTCATTCTGATGTTTGGTCTAAACAGCAACTAAACCACTTCCTCGTTGTCTTCTTGTAAAGTTTAATGCTGGTTGGCAGACCAATATCAGGTGCATTACCGCCATCTACTGAGGTGAAGTGTGGAGCAAGGGGTAGGAAGTCTACCCAATGATTCCCCCTCCCCCCAAAAAAACTCAACATCAAAAAGCTTAATGCTTTACAGAAGGTCAAAAGTGCACTTAAATACATAACAACGTCACCTATATCCAACACTTTCCGTGTTAAACTGTGTCTGTCCCAAAAGTCCTGAATTTATCGATTAAATACTTCCTTTGCACCTCATAGGATCTGCATTCAAACAATAAATGCTGCACAGTTTTGTCAAAAATGCACTCTGTACAAATGTTCATTATTATGCATATTAATTAAGAGTGAAGTATCATTCAACCTAGTATGTCCAATATGTAAATACGTAAGTATGACTTCTTCACTCCTGTTATACCCATCCCTCAGTGAGTTCCCTCAGTCCTCTGGATTTTATATAACGTCATCCTTTCTTTTCCTTAACCCAAATTATTACCACAGTGGTCAAATAGACCTTTTACTTATTGCTCTAGATGCAAAGGTACCTTTACATTTACATCCTTACTCTTAAGTGATTGCATGGCTGGAATGTATGCCACCTCATTTCCTTCAACTCCAACATGGGCAGGGACCAGAGAGAAATGGGTAAGCTAAACTTCTTGATCATGTCTGCATGCTTTCATGCATTGAGTTGTTGTCACATGATTGTCTGATTAGCTCTTTGCAGCTCTACATGTGTCCCTTGTGAAATGATCACTGAGTGTAGAAGATCATATTAAAGCTTGTTAAAAGATGGTCTCTGATGTCGATGAACTTAAAGAGAAATGGAAATCTCTTCTAACATTAGCATCTACAGTATATTGATCAGTTACCTGGGATCTCAAGTTTTCCTTTTTTAATTACTAACAGATGGATTTCATAGATAATATTAGCTGTTAATAATAATGGCAATTTTAATATAATATCACTGCATATATGGTGCCTTTTAATTAGGTGTTCCTAGTCTGTTGAACAATGTACAGGGCAGAATTTGGCAGAATTGTTTTCCTGTCAGGAAGCAAACTACAATTAGGATGGAATTGCTCATTGTCATTTTAGTTTTGTATGTTTGTTCAATAGGGTAGCCTGGTGTTAATTTGAATTATTGATTATTTCTACCATCTAAGTGAATGACACCTAGATAGTAAATGTTTGGCAAATTTGTTAATCATCGCTAATTGGCCCAAACTGATCAATAGGCCGGACTAATATAACACAGCAGTTTTAATGCACAAACTGATCTAACTGATCTAATTGTTTTGACATAAATTAGTGGTGGCCAACCGGTCAATCGCAATCGACTGGTCGATCTTTGAGACTTTCCCAGTAGATCCTGGAAAAAAAAAAAGAAAAATAAATACACAAATACATTATGACTGATAAACATTTTGTTGCAAAAGCAAATTTTACCCCTAGAGTGCATATGTGAGTGCATATGAAGTTGTCGAGTGGTCCTTTTTCAAAGTAGAAGTTATATGTAGTAACTTCTACTTTGAAAAACGACCACTCGACAACTTCATGTCCAAAGGAGCAACCTTGTATAGAACAGCAAAGCCGATGAGATGTAGGGGCTTATACATACATGCACAGAAAAGACCGGAAATAAAACCCCACAACTCTGGAAGCAACCTCTATTTACAAATAGCTTTCCGTAGTGGAAGTATAGCTATATTACCATTATCTTAATTGAGATTAACTTATCTTTATAATGTTCACATTACAACACCTTTAATTCTAAGTTTCATTATTTAATTTTACTTCAACATGAAAAATAAATTAATAAAAATTGACTGTTGCACGCGGTGTGATGAATACTTTCTGCTAGTTCCCTGAAATTTGGCTCATAACTACAGACAGCCATTCTGAGACAGTCTGTGAGGTGTCTGTCAGTAAGACAGCTCCTGTGCTTAGATTTAGTAATTTTCATCTGTGAAAATGCAATTTCACGAAGTTAAGTTGACCCGAAGTAGGCACTGACATTTAGTGCACGTGCAGTGATTCTCCCTGCTGACAATCCCCCGAAAGTCATTGTCCCTTGATCTTGCTTTAAACTCGATGTCATTTTGAAATCAATTATTTCCATTTCAATATCACTTGGCACACCAAATACTTGCTGGAATTTGTTCGACATCAATTGGAAAAAATGGGTTTGAAATAAATGCAGCAATATCTTTCATGACGTTTAACTCCCCAAAACGCCAATCGAACTCTATTGCCAGTTTGTCTAGGTAAGCACAGTACTGCTCAGGGTGAAAAGCATTTTTTTTTCCTTGATGGCCTATAACAGTTTCTCTAAGTTGGGAAAGTGTGTCAGCCTCCCGTTCTTTAAATTTGAAATCCAAGCACCGAGCTTGGCCTTAAACGCATTTACTGTGCTTATCATGTGGGGCAGGTGTCGGGCTTTTCCCATGGGTTCATTGTTAGGTGTGTTTAATTTAGCCATTAGGTCTATCAGAAACCCTAAATCCAGTAGCCACGCATCATCTGACAGTCCCTCATGCTCGTTTCTTTATCTCAGGCAGCAAGTCAACAAACCATTGCAGCACAGCGCCCTCGCAAACCTCCTGACAGACTGAATATTTAAATGGACTGTTTCCTTTGTTAGACTGAATGTTGAATCTGCCATGTTTTTCAGGTGTTTTGTATTGGTAAACAGTTACTGAGACACTAGTATAAGTTTCAGGGGTATGCAAGCTAATAACACCACTGTTTTTTGTTTCCTTGTTCTTTTACATTTGGGGAATGTTGGAATTTAAAGGGTTGTAATGTGAGCATTATAAAAATAAGTTAATACCAATTAGGATAATGGTAATATAGCAATACTCCCGCTACGGAAAGCTGTTTATAAACAGAGGTTGTTTCCGGGGTCGCGGGGTTTTACTTCCGGTCTTTTCTGTGCATGTGCGTATAAGCCCCTTTGCCGCATTGGTTTTGTTGTCCCAGATAAAGTTGTTCCTTTGGACATGAAGTTGTTGAGTGGTCCTTTTCAAAGCAGAAGTTACTCCAAAAGGTATGAAGTATTGTAATATTCTTAAAGAAAGATAGCTATGGCCTGTTTGATATACTAGTTACAGTGTTTTCTTGGTTGAATTAATTTGTAAGTTTGACAAAAGCATTTTATGTAATTCAAATACAATTAGCCCAAATAAAAGGCCTCAAGTTGGAAGTACAATCTGAGTTGTTTTTTCTCTAAACGGTTTAGTAGGTAGATCTTACCTTTCACTAAGGCTGAGGTAGGGGATCTTGGGCTTTTAAAAGGTCGGCGACCACTAACATAAATGGTGAACAATTATGCCCATTCACAAATTGAGCCATGACCTGTGAAACATGGAACAAATCCTGCAGTAAATGCAGAAGGATGTAAATTAAAATGTCTCCATTGAGATGTTGATGTTTTGCCCACAGATTAGTTTTTGTTCTGTTCATTAATTTTATCTACGTTTGTACAAGTATCAATATCAAAGGACACGGCACCTCTGTTTTATAAAACTCACGGCGTGATGCTGCAATCATTAATCCTTGCCGAGCCTGAACACCAAATGGCTTGAGCTTCTCTTGGCATGGGGTGTCCATTAGGCAAATGAATTTTCTGAATGGGGTAGACAGGAGAGAACTGTATTATCCTATCTTTCTGTATTCTACCGTACCTCCATTGGAGATATAGAAATAAGGGATAATACATTTCTCCTTTATTGCTACACCTGAATGTGCCACATCTGGTTTGCACATTATCATCATTTTCTATGCATTCATATTTTTGCCCAATTGAGGCTGCGTTGCAAAGCTGAACCCCTCAAAGGGCTCAAAAAACACATTTCAGGTCCAGTTGAAAGTTTGGCAATGGGTGTCATACGCATTAGTAACTCTTCCCCCTGCAGAACCAACAATCACTGCCACAACTTACAAAACCACTACCAGTTCAGGCAGATTCTGCAGCAAAAATTGTTCTTACAGCAAACTTTGGTACAAAGATGGAGACACAAGAATCTGCAGATGCTGAAATCTGGAGCTACGACCAAACAGTATCCATGGAAGTGAACGTATGGCGAACATCTCAGGTTGACACCATGTAACAGGAGTCATGATGCAGGGATCACTGATGCTGCTACGCTCACCCTCACACTGGTCCCATGCTGCCTGAATGTATGTGTGCCTACCCAACTAAAAGCTGTTCTACTATGAATAGGAATAGGTTTTTGGTCAATATATTGATGTAAGTCAAGATTTTGGTGCTGAAATTATATCCTGGCTCTGAAATAAACTTTGTAAAAGTAACAGAGTGCTTGCTTCCATCTAGCTTTGTTGATAAATGTACTGCTCAGAGTGGTTTGCGCCAACTTGTTTACAAAAGGACTGGTTTCATTATACCACGTCTGATCTGTGTAAGTCAACTGAATACAACCTAAACAAAAACAATGAATTGTAACACCCCACATTAAGGAATTGAAGCTGGAGCTGGATGAACTCTGGATCACTCGCAAAGCTGAAGGAGTGACAGACAGGACATATAGAGAGGTAATTACACCCAGATGCAGGACACGGGAAACTGGAGACAGTCAGGAAGGGGAAAGGGGTCAGTGCAGAGTATCTCTGTGGCCATCCCCCTCAACAACAGGGATATCACTCTGGATACTGTTTGGGGGTTTTAACCTAACAGAGGAAAGTCACAGTGCCCAGGTCTCTGGCACTAAGTATGCCTCAGTGACTCAGAAGGGAAGGGGAAGAAAAGGCACACTGTGGTGATAGGGGATTTGTTAGCTAAGGGAACAAACGGGCAGTTCTGGGTGAGAACGAGTTTCTTGGATGGTATGTTGCCTCCCAGTGCCAGGACCTGGGACCTCTCGGATTGAGTCCTCAGCAATTTAAGTAGATATGGGGGTGGAGGGGGGGGGGGGGGGCGAAGATCTAGAGGTTGTTGTCCATGTAGTTACCAATGACATGAGTGACGAGGTTCTGCATGGGGAGTTAGGTGCTAACTAAAGGGCAGGATCTCCCGGGTTGTAATCTCAGGATTGCTACCCATGCCATGTGCTAATGAGGCCTAAACTATGAAGATTATATAATTTGATGTAGAAGGGAGGGCCTAAGATTTTTTTGATTATTGGGCTCTTTCAGAGAAGGTGGGACCTGAATTGGAAGGGGACTAATATCCTAGCAGGAAGGTTTGTTAATGCTGCACCATGGGATTTAAACTAGAGTTGCAGGGGGATGGGAACCAGAGAGCCAGAACAGTTAGTGGAGAGGTTGTGGAGGCAGATGTTGTTAAGACCCCAGAAAAATGTCAGGGATCAAGAGGTTGAGCAGAGTGTGACCAGAGTCTTGAGCTGCATATACTTCAATGAAAGAAGTATCATTGGAATGGTGGATGAGCTCAGGGCATGGAATTATGGCATTGTAGCCATTAGTGAAATTAGGTTGCAGGAGGAGCAGGACTGGCAGCTCAGTATTCCAGGGTTCTGTTATAAAGAGATATGTCTGGTCCATGTGTTGAGAGTCTAAATTGGAGCAATGCCAGTTTTGATGGTATCTGAAATGACCTGGCATGTGTTGATTGGGACAGGCCGTTTTCTGGCAAAGGTGTATTTGGAAAGTGGGAAACCTTCAAAAACAAAGCTTGTATGTGCCTGTCAGAATAAAAGGTAAAGATAACAAGTGCCGGGAACATTGGTTTTCAACAGATATTGAGGCCCTGGTAAAGAGAAAAAAGGAGGTGCATAGCAAGTATAAACAAGAAGGAACAAATGAGGTGCTTATGGAGTACAAAAAATGTAAAAGAACACTTAAAGAAATCAGGAAGGCTAAAAGAAGGCATGCAGTTGCTCTAGCAGACAAGATGAAGGAGAATCCTAAGGGATTCTACAGGTGTGTTAAGAGCAGAAGGATTGCTAGGGGCAAAATTGGTCCTCTGGAAGACCAAAATGGTAATCCTTGGGTGGAGCCAAAACCGATAGGGGAAATCCTAAATGTATTCTTTGCATCTGTATTTACTTGAGAGAACGATGCAGATTCTATTGAACAGAGACAAAGTGGCACCAACTTCATGGACCATGTACAGATTACAAAGGAGAAGCTGTTTGCTGCCCTTAGGCAAACCAGGGTGGATAAGTCCCCAGGGTCTGACAAGATGTTCCCTCGGCCCCTATGAAAAGCAAGTGCAGAAATTGCAGAGGCCCAAGCAGAGATATTTAAAACATCTTTCACGACAGGAGAGGTACAAGAGGACTGGAGGATAGCCAACATTGTTCAGCTATCTAAAAAGGTTCTAAACAGAAATTAGGAAATCATAGGCCAGTGAGCCTGGCGGAAGCTGTGAAACAGTTATTGAAAGGTATTTTAAGGGACCAGATATATAAGTATTTGGATAGACATGGACTGATTAAGGATAGTCAGCATAACTTCATGCATGGTAGGTCATGTCTAAACATCCTTATAGAGTTTTTTGAGGAAGTTACTAGGAAAGTGGAAGAAGGCAAAGGCTATGTAGATGTCATTTAAGGCATTTGACAAGGTCCCGCATAGGAAGCTGATCAAGAAGGTTCAGTTCCTCGGCGTTCAGGATGAGGTAGTAAATTGAATTAAACATTGGCTTTGTGGGAGAAGCCAGAGGATGGTAGTAGATGGTTGCCTCTCTGACTGGAGGCTTGTGATTAGTGGTATGCTTCGGGGATTAGTGCTGGGTTCTTTGTTGTTTCTCAACTATATCAATGATTTGGATGATAATATGATTAATGGATCAAAAAATTTATGGATAACACCAAGATTGGAGGGTGGGGTGGAGTGGGGTGTGATTGTTGGTTGGTTAGTGAACAGTGAGGAAGGCTATCATTGTTTGCATCAAGGAAGGATCTGCATCAGCGGGGAACATAGGCAAAAAGATAGGTCTGGTATGCAGGTTGAGATTCTATATTGAAGAAAGGCCAATTTTGATGATATCAGTAATGAACTGGCAAGTGTGGATTGGGACAAGCTGTTTTCTGGTTAAGGTGTACTTGGAAAGGGGGAAGCCTTACAAGGCAAATCAGGGTGGATAATTCCCCAGGTTCTGACAAGGTGTTTCCTTAATCCCACGGGAGGCAAGTGCAGAAATTTCCAGGACCCTAGCAAAGATATTTAAAACATCCTTAGCGACAGGAGAGGTACCAGAGGATTGGAGGATAGCCAGTGTTGTTCCCCTGTTTGTAAACAGGCACTAAACAGAAACTGGTGAGTCTGGCATTAGTTGTGGGAAAGTTATTGGAAGGTATTCTAAGAGACTAGATATATCAATATTTGGATAAACATGGATTGATTAAGTTTTGTCTGCATGACTTTGTGCTTGATGGGCATGCCACAGGGATTTGTGTTGTGTCTTGTGTTATTTGTCATCTATATCAATGATCTGGATGATAATGTGCTTAACTGGATCAGCAGATTTGTAGATGACACCAAGACTGGGGGTATGATGAACAGTAAGGAATGTTATCATGGCTTGCAGAGGGATCAGCATCAGCTGGAAAAATGGGCTGAAAAATGGCAGATGGAATTTAATGCAGACAAGTGTGAGGTTTTGCATTTCAGTAGAAACAACCAGGGTAGATCTTACATTGTGAACGGTAGGGCACTGAGGAGTGTAGTAGAACAAAGGGATCTTGGAATACAGATTCATAATTTGTTGAAAGTGGCATCACAGGTAGATAGGGTCATAAAGAAAGCTTTTGACACGTTGGCCTTGATAAATCAATACAGAAGATAGGCTGTTATGTTGAAGTTGTATAAGAGATTGGTGAGGTCTAATTTGGAATATTGTGTGCAGTTCTGGACATCTATCAACAGGAAAGATGTAAACAAGGTTGAAAGTTGCTGAGAAAATCGACAAGGATGTTGCCAGGTCTGGAGAGCCTGAGTTATGAAGGAAGGTTGAGTAGGTAAAGACTGTATTCTTTAGAACGTAGAAAATTAAGAGGAGATTTGATAAAATTATGAGGCGTATAGATAGGGTAAATGTAAGCAGGCTCTTTCCACTGAGGTTGGGTGGGACTACAACCAGAGGTCACGGCTAAAGGGTGAAAGTTGAAGGGGAACATGAGGGGAAACTTCATCATTCAGAGGGTTGTGAAAGCATGGAATGAGCTGCCAGCACAAGTGGTCCATGTGAGATTGATTTCAACGTTTAAGAGAAACTCGGATAGGTATATGGATAGTCAAGGTATGGAGGGTTTTGTTCCCATGCAGGTCGTTGAGTTTTTCAGCATGAACTGGGTGGGCTGAAGAGCCTGTTTCTGTGCTGTACTTCTCTGACTCAGTGAAAGTACTGTAATTGTCATACCTTCCTTACATGAGGGAACAGACCATTTTCAGCTAGATTTCTAATTCCTGACATATTCTCCAAAGGAAAGCAAAGAATGCACATTAAGCAAAGATTAGAGCAAGCTTCAACAGTTTACTTGAATGCATCGCATTGCTTGATACTTGAGTAAATGCTATTTGTGTGACGTATCACAGAATGAATGGTATCTAAAGTATCTTCCATTAGAATCCGTCAATAAGATTGTTACAGAATTTGCATTGAAGCATGAGTCACTGTGTACATACATCTATTGATGCTTCTGGACACATCTTCAGTGATGTTCCTGGAATCATCGGGTGTTTCGGGTCTTTCAACATCATACAACCTCCTCCAGGTGACCCAGCCAGGGCTGATCAGACCCCAGCTTGTGTCCAGATGGCTAGCTACTTATGACTCCATGTCTCCCCTCTTTTGAGCTACAGCCATCTTGAGGCCCTCTCTGCCGCATCGGTGGTACTGCCGATGGCTCTCCTCTTCCTCTCTTCCTTGATGCCCAAAATGCTGAAGGCTCTAACTAAAGAACAGGCTATGAATCCCCTGCAATCAACCTCCACTGGGAGACACCTCGCTCTCCATCCAGCCTGCTGACAGTTGCTGACCAGTCCTGTGTACTTGGAGAGCTTCCTTTCAAAGGCCTCCTCCAAGCTATCTTCCCATGAGACTGTCAGCTCCAGCAGCACCACTTGCTTAGTAGACTCAGACACTAGGACAATGTCTGGTCACGGGGTGGTCACTGCGATATGGTTGGGGAACTTCAGCTGCCCTTTGAGGTCCACCAACAGCTGCCAGTCCCTTGCAGAGTTCAGAATGCCTGCACATGTTCTTTTGGCAGGCATTGGCAGCTCCCCGGCTCTGACAAAGGCAATGGTCTGCTTGAAGGGTCAGGACCGCTTTGCCCACTCAACTCCTGCGCTGACGGCTTCAGCGATGGTCTTCAGGACCTGATCATGCCTCCACTTGTACCGTCCCTCACCAAGTGCCCTTGCACAGCCGCTGAGGATGTGCTCCAGGGTTCCTCGCTTGGAGCACAGTGGGCATGCAGATGACTCTGCCTTGCCCCATGTGTGCAGGTTTGATGGGCTTGGAAGCACATCGTACACTGCCTGGATGAGAAATTGGATGTGGTGAGGTTCGGCTTTCCAAAGATCAGCCCAAGTCACTTTCCTCTCAACCACATTCTCCCATCTTGTCCAAGCTCCCTGTTGCTTCATTCCCACCGCCTTGCAGGCTCTCATCTCCTCCACTACTGCTCTCACCTCCTCCTGAACTAGACGACGCCTTTCCTTCCCTCTGGGTCCATTTGAGGAGTTGGAAAGGATGCTAGCCCAGCTCAGCCTCGTATGACCACTCCCACCGGCCTCCTGTGACGCAGCCTCGCCTCTGCCTCCTGAACAGCTTCCTCTGCCCTCCACTTCCTGCCAGTATTTACTGCTCCAGCCACCTTCGGGTCACTTGAGTCCCTATACTGTAGCACTTCTCTGGCTCTTGTTACCTTGAATTCTTCCTCCAAGGATTTGAAGGGCAAGTATGTCTGGAATTCTTTGCACAACAGTATTTTATATGGAGTAATTTTATCTGCAAATTTTACTTAAAACTAGTGACACAACAGACACCTTCACAAAAATGTAATGAATGCAAAATTCTATCAATTTTCTCACACTTGCCTTGAAAGGGAAAGCCAATAAGTCCAGAAAATCTTGGATATTAAGGAATATTACAGGTTCGATAAAGACAAATAAGGTAGTGTTAGAGTGATTTTTGGGTTTAGGTCATTTACATTTAGCAAATGGGTTTGGCTACCAGTCTTTTGTTTCTTGAAAATGTATTGTGGATTTAATTTGGAATAATGCATTCTTAAAAGTTGTGGACCCCAGTCCAGTCGATGCTGGCGTCTGTGGGATGGATGCAAATCAGAAGGTGTGAAGTTTGTATGTAGTTTCAAAAGAAAGCATTGTCTATACTTTGTAAATAGGAAATTGTCCTTTGTGTTTTGCACATAAATGTCGAGCCCCACGTTGAGCCAGCAGACATTTCCACCGAAAGCGTCTCCAAATGATGCCTGCTGTACCTTGTTTAGTCGAATAAAGAAGCTACTTTGTATCTACCAATAATTTTCTCTGGTGATTGCATTCATGCAACAACAGATAGCTTGCAAAAAGTTAAGAGAACTGAAACCAAAATAATCCCTACAATGTCAGTAGAAAATTTAGGGGATAAATGAGTTAATTAGGAGGGCAAAGCATAGACAGTAAATATAATTAGGCGGAATTATTTCAAAAAATAATCTAAAACATTTTATGAATATTACACACAATTATAGAACCAGAGAAAAAGAGGGACAAAAATGGGAAGCTGTGCATAGAGCCAGAGGATATACTGAAGTGGTAGCATAAATTCTTCTCACCTGTATCCACTTGGAAATGAGCATTGCATTTGGAGCTTTCAGAGTGGGTGACAGTGGAATACTGGAACAAAATATCATTGTAGAGGTTATTAACATTGTAATAGGTGTCTTCATTCCCACAGCCAGATGAGATGCACCCCAGGCTGCTATGGGATGAGATTACTGGGGCTCTGACAGAAATTTTCTCATTTTCTCTCATCACAGAAGAGGCACAAGATTACTCAAAGGCAGCAAATGTGGTACCTAGATGTTGGAAAGAGAAGCAGGCATTACAAGCCCCTGAATTCAATGTCAGTGATATGTACATAATTGGAAAAAAAATCTGAGGTACAAGGATTAGTCTGCACTTGGAGAGGCAGTAATTGATCATGGATAATTGATGTAGTTTTAGGAAAACCTGTCTGACTAATTGGACTGAATTTTTTGAAGAGGTGGGTCACTGAGAGTTGTACATTTGATGCTCTCTAAATGTACCTAAGGGCAGCCTTTGATGTGAACCCACGTAGGAGACTAGCCCAAAAGGCACATGGGATTCAAAGCAAATTGGCAAAGTGGACCCAAGACAACATGTTCTGAGAGGAAGCAGAGGGTGATGATTGCAGATTATTTTCACAATTGGAACCATATAGCCAGTGGTGTACCCAGGTGATTGGTGCTGGGAACGTTTTGTATTAGCAAACCAGATGTGACTAGAGGTGTCTTGCCGAGGGGTCTCGGCCCGAAACGTTGACTGTACTCTTTTCCACAGATGCTGCCTGGTCTGCTAAGTTCCTCCAGCATTTTGGGTGTGTTGCTCAAATTTCTTTCTCTGGTTTGTCTATTGGAAGTAAGGTGGTCAGGAAGACAGGAGGGTTCATGGCTTCATGAGCAAGGGATAGAATATAATCGTAATGGTACAACCATTAAATAGAGCATTGTTAAAACATAGCTGAAGTATTTCACTCAACACAATGTAGAAAGGATGTGATTTCACTGGAGTGGTTAGATGATGTTTCATGGGGTAAGACGAGAGGGTGGATTGGCTGGGTTTGTTTTCCTTTGAGCAGAGCAAACCGGTGTGGCACATACTTGCCATCTAAACTCAGAGAACATAATGTTATGTAACCGGCAACAATGAATATTAATCGAAACAAGTTTTATGAAAACAACTAAACATTTATTAAACACATATAAGCGATAAGGGAAAAAAAAAACACAAAGGAAAACTTTAACCGGAGGTTAAACAGGTACGCAGCCGTTCATCAACTCCACTCAGTTCTGGTTCTTAAAGCGTTAAATGCGAAATCAGTTCTTAAAGCGATGCAGTCAGATATAGTTCTTAAAGCAATAACTTCAAAAGTCCAACAGTTTTACGCATTCAATTGGGAGAGACTTCTCTGGAGAAGGATTTCTTCACCGACGCACCTTTACTGCCGGTTCTGTCCACAGGATTCCCGATGCCGAAAATAAACAGTTTAAATCGACTGACCTTAATTTCCTTTTGGAGAGAGAGAGCCTTTGTGCATGAACTCATTGTGCTTTTACAAGAGTTATCTCAATGCAGGTTCTCTCCAACGAAGACTCAATAAGGTCGATCCTTTATTAAACTGCCAAACGATGCCGACTTCTCTCGATCCTTCACTTCGATTAATTCTTCACTCTCCCTTCAAAACTGTCGGAATTGAGTAATTCGGCACTTCCAGCCACAAATTTCCAGTCCAAATACAATATCTTGTAAGAGAACGCACCTTCTGTTTTAAAAATGAAACTTCATCAAAAACAAACACGCAATAGAAACGGAGGCATAACACGTTCTACCTGGAAATCTACTAACTCAAAAACCCACTGCGTCACCTGAGTCGACCCTTATATAGTCACAGGGGCACATGTCATCACGTGACCTCACATCGGTGGGAAAATCACATCAGATGACCTCCAAAAGACTATTACATCATTCTCAGAACAAAAAAACAGATCTCCTTGATAACAACAATGTAAGGTAAGGAGATCCAGATTTGGAGGTAACTTGAGAAGGACTTTTCTTGAAGAAGACGCTTTCAAAGGGTGTTTGAAATCTGGAACATGCTGTCACAGGAATGGTAGAAGCAGGTGCAGGTTCTTCCCGGGTTTCATCATAGCTCTGTTCCTGTGAACTGCTCTGAGCCCAAGTTGCTCACAAGTTAGAAATGCAGCCGTAAATTGAGTTCCAAATCCCTGCAACGGCTGGCAAATTCATACCAAAAGTCTCCCAAATTCTTGTTTGTATGTGTGGACTGTTTATAAGTTGGGTGTTCATAAACTGTACTCTCGAAAGTATTGAGATGATAGAAGGCAGGGGATAGTGATGGAGAAGTTTTATTGTGACTGGAGGTTGGTCGTCAATGGTGCTCGGCAAGGATCAATGCTAGGATATCCATAGATGTTTTTGCTGTTCTTGTGCTGTACTTTCCTGTGCTCAATGGACACTTAAATTATGAAAACATAAAAACCAACGGCTGATTGTTAGAAATTGAGATTAGTATAGACAGGAGCTTGACTGGCGTTATGGACATGATAGTCTAAAGAGTCTGTTTGCATGCTGCATAACTTCTTGATTCTAGGACAGTACAGTTGTGTAGTGGTTAGCATAACGCTTTACAGTACCAGAGACATGGGTTCAATTCCCGCTGCAGCCTGTAGGGAGTTTGGACATTCTCCCCATGACCACGCGTGTTTCCTCCGGGTGCTCCAGTTTCCACCTGCAGTCCAAAGGTATACCGTTTGGGTAGGTTGATTGGTCATTGTAAACTGTCCCTGATGGCTGGGCAGCATGGCTAGAAGGTTCAGAAGGGCCAATTCCTTGCTATATCTCAATAAATAAATAAAGTTACCACACCAGATAAGAACAAACAAAGTGGTGTATTTGTTTCAGATGTCGTAACCGTACAAGACATTCAATTGACGATTATATCCATAGCATTACTATGGGTCTTTATGCTTATCCTTGAAAACAGAATAGGGCAGATAGAGATATACCTATTGAAATATTAATTTTTGAGTACATTATAAACTAATTTTTGAACTTACATCAATATATTTCACATTTGCTCTCCTGCATTCAGTAATTTGCATTTGAAACTTCATAATCCAAAATCTTATATCTTAAGATACGCATATTCACTACTAGTCTTACAGACAAAGGTTCTTAGTGTCCTCCTCACAACCTGCTCACCCATTTATCTTTGTATCATCTGGAAATTTGACCAATTAAGTACTTTTGTTCCCTTCATTAAAGTCATTAATAGAGATTGTAGACACTTGAGACCCTGTCATTGATCTTTGTGGCACCCCACTAGTTACTGACTGCTGATCCAGAAATGACCCATTGATCCAAACTCTCTTTATCCATCCAGGATATTACTTCCAACTCTATGAGCTTTCATGTTGTGCAGTGAACTTATGCCCAACAAATACCTTATATCTATGGGTTTCCCTTTACCTGCTCCATTTGTTACATTTTTGCAGTACTCTGGAAAAATTTTCTGACATAATCTCCCTTACATAAAGCCAAATTGACTTGACATGATTATTTTATGATTTTCTATATCTCCGTTACCTTTTTAATAATCGATTCCCACTGACAGATGTTAGGCTAAATGGCCTACGATTTCCTTCCTTTTGTTTTCCAATCTTCTCTGAGCTCTCTAAAACCCTGCGAATTTTGGTAGATTACAACAAATGCATCCACTATTGCTTGTGTCACTCCCTTTACAATCCCCCAAAATGCAAACCATCAAGTCCAGCAGATGTATTGGTTTTTAGCCTATTGCCTAATACTTTATCTCTTGGGATGGACTTAGTTTAAAATTCATCACTCCCTATAACCCTTTCATTATCTATTATTATTGCAATATTATTAATGCCTTCTGCTCCCAATAAACTCTGTAGCTATTTACCATGCTTTTTTTAAAGTCACTGGGTACCCAAATTTCATGTTTTTTTCAACTCAAAAAGACTCTGTTCACTGGTCTCCATTTCCAAACTCTTATTAAACTCATGGGGCTCTATTTCCCTCCCTCCCTTTAAGCGCATCAGACATCACATTCCCATGCTTTATTTAAGTTCACTGGGGCTCAGCTTCCCACCTTTTCTTGAACTCACCAGGACTCAATGTCCCAAGTTCCCCTTAGATACACCTTAGCCCCATTTCCGACACTCCTTTAAAGGCATTTGATCCCTGTGTACTCCACTGCCTTTAAATGTTCTGGGTTTTGTTTCCCCTACTCTTTGTTACCTCACCGATGCTCTGTTTCCTCGTCAATTTTTTGGGTGCTGTAGTAGTGAGTGTAACTAACAACATTTAATATGATTTTGAAGACCAGGAAGTATGTGCAGGAATAAAACAAATGAACTTGTACAATAAGTTATGGAATTAAAATTGGGAAAAATTAACAAAGTGAATTGAAAGATATGGGAGAACACAAGGTGTTTTTATTGTGGAAGCTCAGGAGACTAGAAGAATGACCATTCCTAAGGTTTTTAAGAATGCTTCTATAAGCATGTGACTGGGTATGTAATCTGGTGTTTCATTCTATTGTAACGAATGTGAGCAGGGATCTGCTTTGCATTTTTATATCTTTTATTCCAGCAGCTATTTCGAGATAGAGAAATGAATGGAAACAACGGTCGAAGAAATATTCAGGCATTTTTTTACATTACTGTTGAACTTTTGTCAAGATATTTTGTGTAAATTCATCATTGTGAAAAATATTTGTAAAATAATTTTCAATAGAGACAGATTTCAATGATGCTAACAATCAAATTACCTTTTTAATATTGCTTAATTCTTTTAAGTTATTTTGTGTGTTGCTGGGCTGCTTCTAGTTTGTTTGTACAATGCTAGTCAGAAGGAAATTTCACTCTGATCATGCATTTATAAATAAGTAACTAATAAACTGAAAGCCAGGGCAATATTAGTTGGCACATTGTTGAAAAGTAATGGAGATAATTTTAATAAATCAAACAAGAGAAAAATAATTGCTGCAAAAAAGAACTTAATGCTGTCAGAGGATGTTCATTGTCAGATCTGATATGCAGCCACTACAACCACATGTACACTGTAACAGAAACAGTGATGATTTATAAAATTGTGGACATTAAACTTTATGATGATGTACTTCATCTTTCCTTAGAAAGCAAAACACTGTCTTATGATGAAAGTTATCATGACATTTATGAAACAATGAGAAAGCACTTCCTACCTCTGCAGTGATACATTTTTCACTTATAAAATTGCTTCATTGCACTCATCTAAATGGACAACAAAATAAATGACAGGATAAAAGGCATAGTGTTAAAGCAATAACAATCAATAGATAAAAATAAAGATTATCAATTCTACAATATTTTAACACACACAATTCCTCAATCAAATAGCTACCTGCTTTTGCAAAACAATGTCAAGGAAAAGACACTCTGAGGGACTCGAGCCAATAACCTTGCTGCAGAAAGCACATAGATCAGATGATGCAGACTGCAAGACAGGCAGACATTCTAATGATATTGATCGGCTTCAAGGCCATGTTAGAGATGAAGACAGGCCTCTGAGGAGAGGCAGTTGTCACCTTGACCTTGGGTCAGTGCTAGGTCATTGACCTTTGCCTTCAGAAACCTCTGCGCCAGATTTTGATGGCTTTCATGCCTCCAGAGTAAATCACCAGGGGATGCATGTCGATGTGGCTCATGCCAAATGAGAATTGACTTGGCTGCAGGAAACTGGAGTGCAGTGGGAAATGTGGGTTAAAGTATGTCAATAATGTTTCACAAGAACAATTTCTCTCAAGAATTGTAGCTGGTGGAATGTTTTGACATTTATTCGGTGAAGAAATGTAACATGTTTTGTGAAGCACTTCAACAGAGCTGCCGCTAACAGCCATGGTGTATTGATCTTTCTGTTAAATTGCATGGGCACACTTGGGAGATCATTGAGATTCAGGCACAGGACAGAAAGGATCGGCTGCAGAAGATGGTCACTAATGGTAATTGCTTTCGATCCTCACACTTGAAGAAGGCATGATTTGTTCTGTGTACAGATGAACTCTGGGCACGAGCTACTTTGGAACAAAAAATATCTATTAATTGCTTTGCACAACGTGCCAGAACCCCTTGCCTGCGAGAAATCCAAAAGATTTTCCTCAGTATTTGAAGAGCAGAATGTGCAGAAAACGATATTTAAAGATAATCCAATTTAAATGTAATAGTTTCAACCATAGAGATATTTGCAACCAAAAATATTTCAAAAACTGTGTTAAATTTTGGCTGATGAAATAAATGCATTTTGGTTTAATTACATGTATGAACATCATCGGAAATATAAATTAAGAAAAAAAGTATTCTTTGTTTCTAACCAAGTGTCCTTGTTTTTATTTAAGGGTAGATTAGAGGGTAATGCCCTGGAAAAATAAGACAAGTAATTAAGCATTACAAGTAAGGCAGACAATGAGGTTAGGAACTTAGCCAGAGCTAGCAATTGACTTCAGTCTTTGAACTAAAACAAGGCTCTGAAATGTGTAGGAAGGAGGAACACAGTTTTAGAGAAGTTCTTAGGTCTAAGAACCTAATTCAGTTAATTCTCAGACCTTTTCAAATGGTCTCAGCACAGCTTATTTGCCTGGCGTGACCGGTATTCGCCAGCAAGAAGCAGAAAGGCAAAAAAAAACATAGAAAACTTACATGTCAAAATAAGTATGAAATACTAAGTAGAACAGGCTTTTCTAGGGTCTGGAAGGGGAATGTCAGAAGGTAAGATGAAAGTACAACAAGGGCTACAATTGTAGGGAAAGATGGAGCCAGCAGAAAGTGAAAGGAAGAAAAGTCTGAGTGAGAGTTCAAAAGTTGTCATCCTTGACAATTAAAAGCAAGATTTTTTTTTGTTGAAGCATTGGACATGGTAAAGTTTGAAGTGGAACAGTAGACCTAGATAGCTTTGACATGGAGAGACTTGATTGTGCTGGATAAATGGTTGAGGAGCTTATGTCTGCAGATTTATAGCATTGTTCAGGATGCAAAGTGCATAGTGCCTGCCCACTGATAACTGTCAGCATTTTACGTGTTTATGTCAGCTGAGTAGAACACTGCTCAAAGTGCATTGTTGAGTCCAGATTGTGGAGATATTGTTAATAGTTTACAGTGGGGATAGGTAAGATTAGGGTCTGGTAATGGTCATGATGTGAATTGGCTTTATATTGTATTTCAAGCTGCAGGTTTCTTCTAACGTCTCTGTTTGTCATGTTAAGGTCTACATTGTAGGCCTTAGAAAAGTAGCTGGAAATTGCAATGCCACAAGCTCCAAAAAAAATTTAACCCATTTTGGGGACCAGACCTAAATTAGATTAGATTAAATTAGATTCAACTTTATTGTCATTTTGCCGAGTACAGACGTAAGCCAATGAAATGTAGTTAGCATCTGACCAGAAATGCAAAGAATAGTGTTATTTACAAAATAACTGCGAATAAAAAGTAAGTGCTACAGCACGCAAATATAAAAGTACTGAGACAGTACAATATGGGTGCAATACTGCTTAGCGCTGTGATGTGAGGTTCAGCAGGGTCACAGCCTCAGGGAAGAAGCTCTTCCTGTGCCTGCTGGTGCGGGAGCGGAGGCTCCTGTAGCGCCTACAGGATGGGGGGAGAGTAAAAGGTCCATGGTTAGAGTGAGATGCATCCTTGATAATGCCTTTCGCCCTGCCCAGGCAGCATTTATGGTAGATGTTCTCAATGGTGGGCAATTGGGTGCCGATAATCCACTGGGCAGTTTTTACCACAAGCTGGAGTGCTTTGCGGTCGGATACGGGACAATTGCCGTACCACACTGAGATGCAGTTGGTGACTGTGCTCTCAATGGTACACCGGTAAAAGCCCGTCAGTATCCTGGGACAGAGGTGAGCTTTCTTGATGCTCCGCAGGAAATAAAAACGCTGTTGCGCCTTTTTGATCAGGATGAAGGAGTTCAGGGATAGGTGAGATCCTCAGAAATGTGGACACCAAGGAAATTGAAGCTTGATACATGTTCCACTACAGCTCCATTGATGTAGGTGGGGACGTGAGTGTGGCTCCTAGCATGCCTGAAGTTCACAATAATCTCCTCGGTTTTCTGTGTGTTAAGGGCCAGGTTGTTGTCAGCACACCACGTGGCCAGGTGCTGGACCTCGTCCCTGTAGGCTGTCTCGTCATCCTCTCTGATCAGGACAACCATCGTGGTGTCGTCTGCCAACTTGATTATGGAGTTAGAACCATGTACAGGAACGCAGCCATAGGTGAAAAGGGAGTACAGAAGAGGGCTCAGCACACAGCTTTGAGGCACACCAGTGTTCAGGGTGAGAGTGGAAGAGGAGAGGTTGTCTAACTTAACTGATTGGGATCTGTTAGTCAGAGAGTCCAAGGTCCAATTGCAGAGGGATGAGCTGATACCAAGCTGGCGAAGTTTGGCGATCAGCTTGGAGGGGATCACAGTATTGAATGCCAAACTAAAGTCAATGAACAGTATTCTGGCGTAAGAGTTGGGGCTGTCCAGGTGGGTCAGGGCAGAGTGAAGTGCCGTGGAGATGGCGTCCTCTGTTGACCTGTTGGTGCGATAGACAAATTGATGTGGGTCTAGGGTAGTGGGCAGACAGGATTTCAGATGTGATAGAACCAGTCTCTCAAAGCAATTTGCAATGATGGGGGTGAGTGCAACTGGACGGAAGTCATTCAGGCCCATGGCAGTGGAACGCTTCGGCACTGGCACGATGGTGGCGATCTTGAAGCTTGTGGGGACAACTGCCTGGGCCAGGGACAGATTAAAAATGTCTGTGAAGACCCCGGCCAACTGCCCTGCACAGACTCTGAGCACACGGCCAGGTATCCCATCCAGACCAGCTGCCTTCCGTACATTCACCCTGCTCAGGGAGGCTCAAACATCAGAGGTGGAAAGTGAAAGAGGCAGTTCACCAGGTGGGAGATCCGCTTTGAGGGTGACCTCCTTGTTCTCTCAGTCAAAGCGAGCGTAGAAGTAATTGAGCTCATTAGGGAGGGGAGCAGAGCTGGAAGGGGGCACAGTATTTGGTGGTTTGAAGTCTGTAATGACCTGTATGTCATGCCACATGTGCCAGGCGTCCGAGGAGTTGAAATGCTCCGAGATTCCCTGTTTGTATATGTGTTTAGCCTGAGAGATTCCCCTCCTCAGGTTGGCCCTGGCTGAGCTGTAAGCCTCCTGGTCTCCAGACCTGAAGGCTGAATCTCTGGCTTTGAGCAGGAGGCGAACTTCTCTGTTCATCCATGGTTTCTGATTGGGGAAAATTTTATTTGTTTTTGTGATGTTACTCTATCTACACACTTGTTGATGTGCTCAAGGACAGAGTTGGTATATAAGTCAATGTTAATCTGAGAGTCTGTGGTGGCATGGGCAGCAAACATACTCCAGTCTGTGTGCTGGAATTGATGGTGAAGAGCAAAGTCAGCACCCTCCAGCCAGATCTTAATAGTCTTCATTGTTCATGAGCCCAATGTCTACTTCCAGAAATCATCAGGAACAAACATCCTGTGTTGAAGTGTCCCATAATGTACTTCTCTGGTCATGAGAAGCTGTGTCAGGAAGCCCCTCACTTTGCCAGCCTCACATTTCCATTAATTCCTAGAGTCCTTCGAGTTATTCTGGTTATTTTACATCTCATTCTGCAATGGTGCAAGGATCTTTTAAATATAAGCATTTTTTGTCAATGGCATAGCATCCGGCCTAGATACTTCTTGATATTATGCTTGTTTTACAGGTGTGAAATGAACACTGAAGAATCAAATCTGATCAGTTATGATATCTGCCATGTTATTCATAGGAAATGTATAAGCTCAGAGGACCTATGTTTTTAACAGGCCTTTTGGAAATAGGGAGTCTAATGCCAGTTACAAGGGGCAATTTGAAGATTAGGAATCCCTGAGCACTAACTGCTGTAGAATCTGTGTTCAGGATAATCTAAATAACATGCAGCCAAAGCAGAGCGCCAAAAACCAAACCTTATTGAATGTGGAGCTCGGAGGAACTAATGCATTTCCCAATTCCACAGCAATTCCAAAGACCATTCTTGACCAAATTATGTCCACTAATCCCACTACCTCACTGATGGAAGGAAAGTTGTTGATGAAGAAGCTGATGACTGGGTCTTTGAAAGTCCTTCTGTAAAGTCCTCAAACAACCAAAAGAACCTCACTTAGCAACTTCCATCGCCAGGCACTTTTTCCATTCCCCTCCTCTTTCAGCTTCTGAATGGACTTTTCTCTTCTCAGTTTCCTGACCCACACTGCTGTCTCCAACAACGACTTTAATTTTCACAGCACCTCTCCATGCAACTGCTGAAGATATTTAATTGATCAATTTAGCTCTTCCCTCCTCATCATCCAGGGATCTATAAACTCCTTCCAGATGAGACATTGGATCACTTGAACTTCTACTTTAATGTACTGCACTTTGTGTTTACAACACAGTGTCATCGACACAGGAGAAACTAAACACAGCTCTTTATAGAGCACTTCTGTTCAGTTCCCTACAGTTTTATTTTCCATTCCATTGCAAGGTAGGCAGATGTACTGTATGGCCTTCTGCAATGTTATAACAAACACCAACACAAGCTTGATCTTCAGTCTGGACATGAGATTAAACTTGAAAACTTCACGTAACTTGCTTTCTCTGTACAGTATATAGCAGAACTTCATCTCTAATATTGGCTCAGTTATTTTCTCACCCTCCATAGACATCATCCCTAGTACTAGCCATGCCTCCAGCCAGCTGAGATCTCTCCTCATTTCCCACTGACTTTAGTTCTGTCCAGGTTAATAGTAAACAATCACTGCAAACAATGATGAAACAAGCAAAGGCACAGCTGAGTCAAGGGATGAATTGTGCAGCTGTGAGGTGAAGTTGGGGTGAGATCGAGGCATTTTTGAGTGAAGTTGAGGCAAACGGAATGGAAGAGAGGCAGATTCGAGGTCTATCCACCTAAAGGGAGAGCAAGGTTTGATCAATGTAAGCGCCGGGCTGAGTTGGAAAGGTCAGGTACAGGCCAAAATGTGGCTGCGGGGTCCGGGCCCAGAGCATGTAGGTGCGATAGGGCCTGGGTCCTCGAGTTAGGAATGACCTGATGTTTGGCCAATTTAAACACCAGGCCAGGTGGATTGGTAAGGCAGGTTGTCGGGACCAGAGGCAAGGGTCAGGCCGGTTCTGCTCGTTACTCTGCAACGTTTACTCCACTATGTGCTTACCTGAGGCTGAGCAGTGGCCTGCTGTGGCTGCTCTGGGCTTTGTGTCCCAAGACTCACTCTCAATTGAAATGTTATTTGCTTATTTTTATTGTTTGCACGATCTTTTTTTCCTCTCTGCCCATTAGGTGTTTGTCACCATTTTTTCAATGGGTTCTTTTGGGTTTCTTTGCTTTGTGGCTGCCTATAAGGATGAAAATCTAAAGATTGTATAATGTAGGGAGGGAGGGAGAAGATGGCGGCGCAACTCAGTGCGCGCAGCCTCTCCAGTGATGAATATCTGTAATCTGTCAAGTAGGATGCCATGCACAATTCTGATTTGATGGAGGCAGACGTGAGAGCACAGACGAACATCTGGTGAAACTTCTGAAATACCTTTTTTGCTGCTGCCGCTACTGTGTGATCCGGAATCTCTGGAGGAGAAGGCCCCAAGTCCTCAGCTTTGCCTGTTGCTTGGCGGCCAGGGCCAGGGTCGAAGCGCTCGGCAGAGATGGTGCTCGGTGCTTGGTGTCGGAGGGCTGGTCGGAGGCTCGAAGTTTTCGGACGGACTCAGAGTCGGACCGTGGTCGGGTGCTTCCAGGATGCTGTATCGGCAAGTTTGCGGTGCTGGAAGCTCATGGCAGGGAGAGTTTCTCCCTTCTACCGTCTGTGTGAGATGATGGGCTATCGGGATTTTGAGACTATTTTTTACCGTGCCCATGATCTGCTCTTATCAAATTATGGTATTGCTTTGCACTGTTGTAACTATATGTTATAATTATGTGGTTTTTGTCAGTTTTAGTCTTGGTCTGTCCTGTGCTTCTGTGATATCATACCAGAGGAACATATCATCATTTCTAAATGACAATAAACGAGGACTGAGTGTCCTCATGATCTAAGCGAATCTAATGTATACATACTTTGATAATAAATGTACTTTGAATTTTGAACATTTACTCCTTGATGCCACTCTGCCAAGAGCTGCTGTTCAGGGCAGTCACTCTCACCCTATTGTATTTCTGACCATGCCTCAAATAAGTCTGCAATAAAAACCGTAAGAACTGCAAATGATGGAAAGCTGAAATCAAATCAGTACGTGCTGGAAATACCATAAGACCATAAGAGATAGGAGCAGAATTAGGCCATATCTGCTCCACCATTTGATCATAGTGAATTTATTATCGCTCTCAACCACTGCACCCTCTAAGCTGCCCATGTGCATGGCTGTACAGTAATTGAAATGTTCCCGCGCACATCACATTTGTTGCTGCACAGCTGGAATTTTCTTTTAGATAATGTTACTATAATTTTGAAATCTATGTTAATATAGTTGTGAAGTACCTTGTAATTAGTTATGTGTTACTGAATATGATCGATAAATTTTCTAAATAATAAACATAACAACCTTTGAAACATTTTAGGGGTTCAACGTATTTACATTTTCAGGTTACAACACTGTTACAAATTGTAACAATAAACACAGAATGGAATTCAGCACCCCATTATCAATAAATCATCGGCCCACAAACACCAGCACTATCTAGTCAAAATATTTTAATTTTGCCATTGTGCCTGTCAGTTGTTTTGACTGCTTGACATCGTTTAATTGTGTTGTGGGTTGTGCTTTGTGTTTGTTCGATGTGAAAATTTCTATATCCTGACTTTTTTGGTAAGTAATCTTTCAAAAAATCATAATCTAATAAGAATTTTTAATTAACAAATTGTTAGAACAAGGTAAATATTACTTTCTATAAATTTGTTTGCATGGCTGTGGTTATTTTATTAACATTATGATTTTTTGACTTAAATTGTTCAAACAATAATAATAATATTTTTTCATATTCTCAAATAATAATTATTATTTTCAGTATTCTTAGGATGTTGAAAAGAAAAGCAGAAAAAGAGTTTAATGCTTTGAAGAACAAAGCTTGTACAAAATTTAATGTTCAATGGTTTTTGCAACTCATACTGATCTACCATTTTCGCATCAAAAACAAAAAATAAAATTGGTGATATTTTTGCTTATCAGATACTGGCAATGTTGAATGCACCATCCATGCTGAAGCGAAAGTTGGGGGTGAGTTCAAAAGTGGGAAAATGTGAGGAATGAAAGCTTACTTATAACGACATCATTCATATAGATGCAATTATCAAATTGTGCATCCAGAACAAATACGGTATTTTGCTCCTGTTAACTGAAACTCCAACAGAATGTGAAGCAAGAGTGAAACAAGATTCGTGAAAAAAGATTAACTCTGATATGGTCACTGAGTCTGATCCGCCATTCAATCGTGGCTGATTTATTATCCCTCTCAACCCCATTCTTCTGCTTTCTCCCCATAACCTTTGACACTCCTCCTAATCAAGAACCTATCAACCTCTGCTTTAAATACTCAGCAGGTCAAGCCACGTCTGTGGGAGCAGGAACAGCAATAGAGTTTCAGACTGAAGATCCCTTGCTAGAAATGAATTGGATTCTGGACCTAAGCAGTCCTGGTGGATATTGGTGGTGAACTTTGTGTTAATATAACTTAATAACAATCTTGTATTAGTTTACTGATGATTATGAGATGATTCATGTCTCAGTAATTGACTGGATTAGAGTTTCCATTCATTTTGTGGACAGGGCACACCTGATCAATTTTTGACATTGACTGGTAGATGGCAGTGTTACAGCTCCACTGAAAGGGTTTTGCTGAAGATAAACTTCACTCAGGAGCACCAAGCTTCAACAGTGCACCTTGGCTGCTATTGGGGGCTGCAGTCTGTGCTGATTTGCTGACTCCAGGTCTCTCGGCCATTTATTTGTTATTCTGGAGGGCCGATCAAATTGGTTTAAGACTGCACCTGTGAAACTTTGACCTAGGAAAGAAGCTGCAATAGATGGAGATGTTTCGGCTACTTATTATGCACTCATGTACAACGCTCCACCAGTTGTGGGGAGATGTGAGTGTGAAGAGGGGGCTGGTGTTGTTTGTATTCAGAGAGTCTTATCTCAACATATCACTATTTGCTCAAATGCTTCAAATGGCTCTATTTATTTAGTATCAAAGAATGTATACAATATACAACCTGAAATTCTTGGTTTTCGCATACATCCACAAAAACAGAAGCCCCTTCTCCCCACTCCCATGCACAAGCAGCAAAGTATCAACCCTACCCCCTCCCGACCCCCATTTATTTCAGCAGAAAGCATCAGCACTCCCCCACTACCACCCACCAAGCAAGCGATAGCAAAGGCCCAAATAGAGGCCATGATCTGCAGTACAACAGAAACTAATCGTTCACCCGACGATTTGACATGCCACAGGCTCTCTCTCTTCCTAGTAAAGGGACAGGGAGGTGTCACCTTTTCACAGCAAGGGGGGAGACCAAGAAAAGAAAACAATTACTGTTAAAGCCTGCCGCATCACTTCTATTCCAAGTTCTCTGCCTGGAGAATCAGCAGCAAACTCTCCTCAACCGTCGAGAGAAAGAAAGAGAGAGAGTAAGAGAGTGCTATTGCCTGAGTACAGAGACCTCTGGCAGCTGATCCGCTGTTCGCAATGTTCCATTTCTCCTGCAAGGCTTCAGTCTGTGACACCAGCATGGAATTGGCTCATCCACAGGGCAGCAGGGCCTCACCCTGAAGGCATGCACGTCTTCCAGTTCACGTCCTTGCAATACCAAAAATGGCCAGTTGATGAGCCTCAGGTACGGGAACCATCACCCGAAAGAACTGCAGTTTGAGTGCAGCTGTAGATCAGGGACTCCGACAGAACCCCATCCACCCTGAAAAGGTAAAAAAGGAGAAATTAAGCTGTAAGCCACCCTCAGGCATCATCTGTCTACTGTCATGTGACAGTACTGCAGGGCTTTAATCAGACAATTTTGCAATTGGAGCATTCATTTGGAACCAATCTGCATGTATGTGCTCCTCTGCAGTGCTTTCATTGACTAGCTTTTTCCTGTTGATAGTCTTGCTTAACCTGGGCTAATTACTGGCCTGTGATAATGTTAGAATGTGGAATATATCAAGCCATGGATCTACAGATTATCGTGGAAATTGATCGTGTTTTGGTTGCTGATGATTAAAGTTCAAATTTCAAAGTACATTTATCATAAAGGTATGTGTACATTATATCATCTTGAGATTCAATTTCTCAGGGGCAGCCACCGAACAAGAAACCCAAAAGAACCCATTAAAAAAAATCCATCCAACATCCAACATCCAGAGAAAGAAAATAAACCAACCTGTGCAAGCAGCATTCGGAACGGAAGTGAGTGTTTAGACACAGAGCCTGGGGCAGCCGGAGCAGGTTCCCAGTCTGCCCTGTTGTCCATTCTTGCCCCACCGGATCTGTTTGCCCTTTATCTGGGCAATATTGCACAGCACGGTGGAGTGCATCCAGCTTTTTTAGATTGTGAGGACACTCAGTCCTCTTTTATTGTCATTTAGAAATGCATACATGCATTAAGAAACAATGTTTCTCCGGAGTGATATCACAGAAAACAGGACAAATCAAGAGACTAACACTGACAGAACCATATAATTATAACATATAGTTACAGCAGTGCAAAGCAATACCATAATTTGATGAAAAACAGACCATGGGCACAGCAAAAAAAAGTCTCAAAGTCCTGAGTCGATCGACCCCCCCGGAGTCCCCGATAGCAAGCGGCAGAAGGGAGAAACTCCCTGCCATAAACCTCCAGGCACCGTCAGCTTGCCGATATCTTGGAAGCAGCTGACCACAGCTGACACTGAGTCCATTCATCTGAAAACTTCAAGCTTCCAATCAGCCACTCTGATACAGCCTCCCGAGCACCTTTGACTTCTCCCCGGCCGCTGAAACACGCAAAGCTGAGGATTTCGGGGCCTTCACCCCTGGAGATTCTGGTTACCACACAGTAGCAGCAGCAGCAAAGCGGGCATTTCAGAAGTTTTTCCAGATGTTCCTCCATACTTTCACGTCTATCTCCATCAAATCAGAATTGTGCACGGTCCCCTACTTGACAGATAACATTCACCAAAGCGGCCGCATGCACTACTGTCGCCCTGCCATCTTCTCCCCCCTCCCTTTGCAGTCTGTGGGTCAGAATTTCACAGGCAGAGTTGCACATCACTGCATCTCCAATCACAAAAGATGCATCTTTAGCCAGAAGGTGGTGAATCTGTGGAATTCATTGCCACAAGCAGCTGTGGAGGCCAAATCATTGGGTATATTTAAAGCGGATGTTGATAGGTTGGTGATTAGTAGGTGTGTCAGGGGTTATGGGGAAAGGGCAAGAGGATGGGGATGAGGGGGATAATAAATCAGCCTTGATAGAATGGCAGAGCAAACCCAATGGGCCAAATAGCTTATTTCTGCTTCTATGCCTGATGGTCTTATGGTTTTATCTTCACCCCTTGGATCTTTAGTTTGCTGATGTGCCTCTTACTTGGTATTTTGCAGACTTTTTTTGGGAGTTCATACAAGCATCATCAAGGGAACTTCCCCTTTCTTCAAAGAAAAAAAACTTAATTGAAGCATGGACAAGAGAAAATCTGAAGATGCTGGAAATCCAAGCATCTGTGAGTATTAATTGAAGCATGGTTGCCTTTGATCAAACTATTCTGTCTTCTCATTTGTTTGCCCACATTTGTCCAATTGCTATTTTATGACTGTCATGATTTATAATCTCTAAAATATTCTGCATTAGTTCCTCAGCTGCAGGCCTCCCCCCTCTCCAGAGTAACCCACACAAAATGCTGGAGGAACTCATGTGGAAACCCTTCATCCTTATTGAAGAGTTCTCATGGATTCTTCGATACAATTGCTTCATCATTGCTATCCCTTCAGGAGCTGAGGACTTGTTTCCTGAGTTCCCCTGCACCTTCCCACCCCTCCCCCACCTTCTTTCTGTCCCCATCAAGTTCCAAACCTCGACAAAATTAGGCAAATTATATAAATACAGTTTGCTGTTTTAGTACAAAAACTTTTGTGCCCCCATAGGTTGGAAGATTGAGCTAATGAAACTAAATTTTCACCTATACTTGCCTCAGTAACCTGATTTTCATTAATAACCTATGATCCCATCCAAAGTCGGTGACCTTTCTACTTTGAAGCCTGCCAATCTTTTAAGTTTGTCTCCTTTATTTATTTTGTTTGATCCAATGTTGTTATCGCTTCTTCCAAACTGACACTGCTGACCTGCTTGGTACTCAGAACCATAAATCCTCTTTATTAAAAAATTGGGCAAAACGATCAGATAAGATCAAATAAATAAACAAACAAACAAATAAATGAGTAAGTTGATTTTTCTTGAAGTTTTATACAGGTCTGTAATGGTAACTTGCTGCCATGCAATTATTCATTTGTTTCTCTGAATGCCCCAAGGCTCAGTAAGGGTTTGGACGAGAACATATAAATTATTGATAAAACATGACCTCTTTATTTTACCTAATATGTGTTAGTCGGTAATGTGCATATACTTATTTTCTTGAAGTCAACAGAACTGAATTTCAAAAACAGTGTACATTACTCATCATCAACTATTAGATTTGTTTGCTTGTATAAATAATAATAAACAAATACACATTTTACCAATTGTGTGTAAATAGGGTTATTCTACAACAGTATTCAACAGATCTTTCAAAAGATGCTGGTGAAGTTCAAGACTTAATTAAAATATTTATAAGCACTTGAATTCAACCAAAATCTCAGGAGAAATTCCTGTTCTTTGCCAAAGGCAATCGTTGAGGAGGTCAGATCTATATGTTTGCTTTACATGAAAGTAAAACTAGTGAAAATCCACCCTCACCTGATATATGGCATTTGGGAATTGCACTTTCTAACTGGGGAAAGAAAAGGTTTGTTTGTTTCTTTTATCCTCTGGAAACATGCTTGTTATGAAAACTGAGAGCTGTTTTCTATAAACATCAATTTATCCTTGTTTGATATCCTTCATGAAAGTAGCTGAAGCACAGAATGGTAACATTACTGGAAAGGCTGAGAGAACAGTGGTTTATTTTTTTTCAAAATCTCAATCAATAATGTATCTCAATTGCTTTCACTATTCCCATTTTTGTTGTGTCAGCATTTTGCAAAGTACAGCTTCTGACTCAAGGCAACATTGAAGTGTATACGTGAGATGAGAAACAGTTCTAATTCAAGGTCTTTCTGGAATTTGCCACTGAAACAAGTTTTTGTACAAAAATAATTGTATTTGTATAATGCATCTAATTTTGTCAAGAGGTGTAGGATTTAATGATGGAAGGTGAAGAGGTACTCAAGAAACAAGTCCTCAGCCCCTGGAGGGTTGGTCAAATGATGATTAAGTAATTATATCGGAGATGAGCAAGTGGACAAAATTGAAGCAGCGGACCATAAGACACAAGACGTAGGAGTAGAATTATTCCACTCAGCTGATCATACAGATACTATGCAGGGATAGAAAGTACGGATACCATGCAGAGATTGAAAGGCTAATGGAAACTGGGAGTAATGAAGACATGGAGGGATTTGAAAATAAAAGGATTACAATGTTAAATTATTGGAAATTTGATGTCTTGACACAGGCTAAGCTGAACTAAACAGCATTCTATTATTAATTGAAGCTGTGATTATAGCTTTCTGGATAGATTTCCAGCTTTTGCTTTTGCAGTACATTTCATGAACCGAGCACACACATGAAATAAACCCAGTGAACAGTCAGAGGTAAACAGGAACTGGGTTTGTACCATGCTTTCTAAAGTGCACTTCCATTGCTTGTGGGCGTGTTGTTAATTCAACTGGAGCTGAATTTGCTCAATATCATAAATTAGAGATGCTGGAAATCTAAAGTGAAAATAGAAAATTCTGGATATACTTAGTGGAAGAGATTGTTTCTGTGGGAACACCCACCTATCATTATCACCCAAGGGCCATGTTTCAGATCTAGGTCCACAGCTCTGCTCTTTCTACTCATCCAAGTACTATTCAAGCATAGACACAAGAGACAGAAAATGCTGGAACCTCAAGCAGCAAGCAAGCTGCTTCCACTCTGTTCCATCTCTCTCTCATCCTGATCTACCCAGTTCCTCCGACAGTCACCCCACTCCCCAGCCCGCCATCATTCAGTTTCCCTTCCTCTCTCACTTTATCAGCAAACACCACCCACATTTCTCTCCCAGTGTGCCTCTCCCACTACTGTTCCCATCTACGCATTCCAGCTTCCTTAGTTGTTTCTGTCTCCACCCTCTTTTCTATAAGGTTTCATCAGTTGCAGACCATTGCTGCTTCCACCTATCACCTTTCAGTTTCTGTTGCATTTCCACTCTTCCCTCTGTGTCTGTGATTGGCGTCCATTCACCAGACAGCAAGAGCCAATCAATCTCCTCACCTCGATCCACATATCCCTTTCAAGCTCCAGCCTCACCCTTCCCCCTCTCCTGTTTATACTGGCAATCTTCCCTCTATCTTCCAGTCCGGATGAGGGGTCTCAACCAAAACAGTCGATGTACAGTTTTCCACCACAGATGATGCCTGGCCTGCCGAGTTCCTCCAGCATCTTACTCTAATTTCCTCTAATTCTGCTACCTATTACTTTGAGTCTAAGTTACTTGGTATTTTGCCCTTCTGGAAGATCTCCTGAGCAAAAGCCATCCTTGCTAAATGGGAGACAATGGCCTGATACTTATTGGTTGTGGTCCAGAGGAAGATATGAAGATGTCCCAGAGATTGAGGTCAGCTCCCCAGACTACAAGAGACCACCTTCAAAGCAGATCTGATACGATGTTAGGATTTCACCAAATACAATTCTGCTCTCACCACTTTCATACTAACAAAACAAATGCAACATTCTGTCCATTCACCTTCCTCCCCACCATCCAGGAGCCAAACAATCATTCCAAGACCAGAAGCATTGAGTCTACCTTGCCAGCCCAAAGCATTGTGGATTCCTACAGTTTATCCTTAGAAGGGCCTCAGAAAATGCACATAGGAACCTCTGAGCTTAAAATGGCCCTGATAGCTATGGACGACCTGACTCGAGCTGTGCCAGCTGTCAGAGTTAAGAAGACGTGCACCATCTGCGAAATGCCCTCTTCTCATTACTGTCATCAGGGAGTAAGTCAGCAGCCTGAAGAGCCACACTCAACCTTTTAGGAACAGCTTCGAACCCTCTCCCATCATTAGATTTCTAACAATCTGAACCCATGAACATATACACTACTCGATACACTATTCCTCACTAATCACTAGTCCTCTTTTCACCATTTATTTATTTACTTGTTTGTTTGCTTGTTTATTTTCATCTATTGTGACTTATAGTAATTTTCCTGCCTTGCACTGTACTGCAGCCACAAAACAATTTTTTGTCATATGTCTGTAAGGGGATTTTGTCTCTTATGTTACTGTGTAGGCTAATTAAAATGGCTTCTTTGTTATGTTATACTTGGGAATGCTTCTTTATTATGTTAAACGCTGAGAAAATCCTTCCCGCTAGCAGTTTGTTGAATCATGTTACTGATAAGAAGTTGTTATGAACCAATTGGGATAGTTGTTATGTTTTTGGTGTATTTGAAGATACTGTATGCGCGGGGTTTTGAGGGAGAAGGCGGGAGAGAAAGACAGAGGATGGACCAGGAGTGGTGAGTTCGCTAACGGGGTCAGACCCCGAGGAGGGCGTTCGGCGAGGAGAGGAGACGGAGACAGACTCATGTGGAGCGTCTGGTCGACCACCGTTGTTGGACCCAGGCAGCCAGTCGAGGTGGTCCGAAGGGTCGCAAGGTGAAGAAGAAGGGTCTTGAGCTCCAACTGTTTTGTGCACGAAGAGATTGAACTTTGATAAGTGTGGCGCTTTTTATTTTCCTTTTATATTTTATTTTCTATTAATTATATAGTTCCAGTAATATCTATAAACTGTAAATCACTTAATCATATCTGGTGTATTGTCCGTTATTTGGGCGGGGTGGGGTACATCACACAGCATCCACACAAACTATTACCCAGTTTGGCAGAGCCGAGGGCTGTTTCCCTAGACGACAGCGAGCCGAGCAACCCTAAGGGTGGCCGGGGGGGCTACATGGTGTGGGATTTGTCCGGGATTCAGTCTACTGGTATGCTGTGTGGGTGCCCTGTTTAAATCTGTAATGTGTGTCTCTGTGGGTTATTTGCTGGTTATTGCTGTATGCGTGGTGGGTGCAGTCTTGGTTCGAGTTCAGGCTGGCATTGACGAGTTGGACGTGGCACTTGGGGCTATCCATGCGGTTGGGAGAGAGAGGAAAGAGAGGTCTGATTTGGAGGTAGTGTCTGCGAATAAATGTTCTAGCTCTGGCAGGCTCTGCCTGGCGCTTGGGATAGTATCCACCCCAAGAGGAGCTGAGGCGTGCAAGACGTGGGTGGAGCGGATTTCTCAGTTGTTAGATGAGTGACAGTGCTCGGTTGAGGGAGAGCGACAGGGATTGGCTGAAAGTTTAAGTAAGCGGGCTGGTGACGGTGTTAGAGCTGTCAGGTTCACTTACACCGTAGTGACAGCTGTCAGTTATTTGAAAGAGGGGGGAAAGTTTTCAGTGTGCCTTCTCTGGTGAGGAGGGCGGCTAAATTGCTTGCAGTGCCAGGGGGATCATTTCAGGGGGTCAGCCCCTCCTTCAGTTGTTCAGCTGATCAGAGAGGTGTCGGGAAAATTAGTGGAGGCCCAGTGGGGGAGCAGCTTGGGGTCTCTGGGGAAGCACGTTCCCAGCAATGTACCAATGAACTTCCGAAAGGAAAAGACCCTATTCCTGAAGGCTTAGAGGGGCCACGCCCCAGGATGTCACTATGGATAGAGGGAAGCGATGCTAAAGCCATCCTCGACCCTGGGGGGCAGGTCAAGTTGTTGTACAGTTCGTTTTACAACCAGTGTCTGAAGCATTTACCCTTGACAACCGCAAGGGCACCGGAGACTTTGGGTACCAGTGCCAGTAGTTATCCAGAAGACGATGATTGGTTAATGACCCTGGAGTTCATGGGGGCATTGTCTGGGCACCCAGCTTCTGAGGACGTGTGTAGCAGCCTTAAGCCGGTTCCGAATTTAAGCGAAACCCAGCGGTGGTACGGACTGGGGAAAGTAGCTGAGGGTGAGACCCTCTTAGTAGATACTCCGAACTACCACGAGCGAGGGGAGTTGACCGCTGAAGACACCTCAGTGAGAGAGAGGTCGCGGCAACTGGACCCTGGCGCCGTGGAGATGGAGACAGCGTGTGTGTGTGGATTATGCGACGTGGTTTAATGTACTGGATCTGAGGAATGGATGTTGTCAGATCCTGAGGAGTGCGGCTGTGAACCGACGATGGCAGTTATTAGTTCCCTAGGATCCTTCTGATCCGAAAAGATGCCCAAGGGCATATCCGGAGCCCCTGCATCCTTCCCGCGGGGCATGAGGAAGACCATGGGGGAAGTGAAGGTGTATGGAGTTTTGGCATATGTGGATGACCGCCTAGAGCTTGGATTCGCCTGGGGGGACTAGGACGCAAGGTGAGTGGCTGAGCCTGGGCGACAGAAGCAAAGTGTCAAATGTGGAGGAGTTTTTGGCCGGAGGAGTTTGGTGCAATGTGAGAAAATTGACGAGACATACCAGTTGAACTTTCTGGTTTTGGAACAGACGGTGGTGGACCTGGGGATGGAAACCCAGGTCGTCAATCTGAATGAGACACAGGGGAGAGAGGGGATTGGCACTGCTGAACTGAGTGCTCAGAAATGCCGGCCGGAGACTGAGTGCCGCACTTGTGGGACGACCATTGCAGACTTGGAATTCACGGTCGTCAACGTGGAGAAGGAGCAACGGAATTCCGAGCCGACACTGCGGTCACGTACTGTTGAATTAATCCAGCGAGAAGAAACTGACCCACCTTCGAAGCGATCAGCAGAAACTCAAGACCTCGATTCAGAAAAGATTGGAAGACTTACAAGTTGGGGAAGATCAAGGAAGTGTTCTGACTAAGGCCAACAGAAAACCGAGAGCCCAGGGAGGGGAGTTTGACTACACTCCCGAGGAGGTGAAGAAATGGAGGACAGATCTCGGAAAAGGGAGGCGGACACTTGAAAAGAACCTGAAGATGACTATCGCGAGTTTAAATGAAGTGGAAAAACTGAAAGTTCACCTGGAAGACGTCAAAAGGAAAAAAACACTGGAGGCTGAACATTCTTTAGCTGCTGCTTTTCAGGTCAGGGTGGAAGAAGCTGGTGGGGTAACTGCGTCCCAGATGGAGATGGCCAAGAACCCTGAGTCAGAACTGTGGAGGCTGTGGCGAGAGTTGAAGGAGTCCCCGAAGAAGCTGACGTCTCAACTGCAGGAGGCTGAAGGGGTAGCCCCGGTTAAATATTTCAGTTTGGAGAAACTTAAACAGCAGCAACCGATCGAGGGAATGAGGAAAAATACGGATTCGAAGGATGATGTCCTGCACATGTGATACCTGCTGCCTTTCGCTATCTTCCCTGTGATTGAGAAAGAGACCTTTGGCCCTTCTCCCACTGAGTCAGGTGTAGTGGTGAGGACTAGCTCTGGGCAGTCTGAGTTACGGCAGGATCAGGAAGGAGGAGAGGCGGGGCCCCGGACCTGGGACAGGGGACGCCGAGCTGTAATGGAGGCCTGAGTGAGAGAGGAGTTGGCAAGCAGGCCTGAGATATCCCTAGTAGTGTCTGAGACCTTTGGGTTTAGGTGAGGAGGGGTACGGAGGTCTTGGAGGGTTAAGAAGCTCCCAGATTGGTTGGCCTATGTAGCGCCCATGGGACAGGCGTAAGGTCCACTGTTTGGGGAGCACTGTCACTGTGTGTATCTGTGTATGTTGTGTGTGTCTGCAGGACTGGTTGGCGAGTTATTTAGAAGTCATGAGAGCATGACTTTATTTGGTGGGGGGAGAGTGTAAGGGGGTTTCATCTCTTATGTTACTCTGTAGGCTAAATAAAATGGCTTCTTTGTTATGTTAAATGCTGAGAAAATCCTTCCCACTAACGGTTTGTTGAATCACATTACTGATAAGAAGATGTTACGAACCAATTGGGATAGTTGTTATGTTTTTGGTGTATTTGAAGATACTGTATGCGCGGGGTTTTGAGGGAGAAGGCGGGAGAGAAAGACAGAGGATGGATCAGGTGCGGTGAGTCCGCTAACAGGGTTGGACCCCGAGGAAGGTGTTCGGCCAGGAGGGGAGACAGAGACGGACTTGTGTGGAGCGTCTGGTCAACCACTGTTGTTGGTCCCAGGTGGCTGGTCGAGGTGGTCCGAAGGGTCACAAGGTGAAGAAGGGTCTTGAGCTCCAACTCTTTTGTGCACGAAGAGATTGAACTTTGATAAGTGTGTTGCCTTTTATTTTCCTTTTATATTTTATTCTCTATTAATTATATAGTTCCAGTAATATCTATAAACTGTAAATCATTTAATCGTATCTGGTGTATTGTCTGTTAATTGGGCAAGGTGGGGTAAATCACACAGCATCCACACAAACTATTACCCAGTTGGGCGGGGCCGAGGGCTGTTTCCCTAGACAACAGCGAGCCGAGTGACCTTGAGGGTGGTCGGGGGGCTGCATGTCAATGACAATAAACCAGGTTCTTAATCTGATTCTGTCCCTAACATATAAAGCCACTTTAATGTGTGAGATTAAAATGTCACATTTAGAACTGAAAGCATACCTTTGTTATAAAAGTGAAAACAACTTCACCTCCATTGCACTCAGTAACGTCACCATGCTTATTCCTCAAAATAACAGCACTCTGACAATTACCAAGTGCCAGAACCCAGTCTCAACCAACCCTTAATGCGGCTGCAAGAGCAGTCAGAACTGAGTACGTAGTGATAAGTGAATCAAATCCCGACAGCAAGCTGTTCAAGGCTCATGTCAGGATTCTGAGAGGCTCTCTGCAGTTCCGATGTCATTGAAGAGTTCTTACTCTGTGGTGGGAGATCCAAAGACGGTGCAGAATGTTTGGTTTTCATGCAGCACATAAGATCAGGCACCAAGCACACTGAGCTTCCATCACAGTCTGACAATGACAAGAAAATGGCTGTGGGTTCTGTTTCCAAATAGATAATAGCAATTTGTGAAAGCTGCCTACCCACAAAAACTAAGCAAAATATAACCTGTAAAATTAAAAAAATTATAAGCATCTCTCCTCCTGAGTACACCATAAGTCATGTATTTCCTCACTTAGAAATACATTTTCCTACCATGTGTGCTCATCTATTCCCAAGATAAAGGGTTATAGGGAGAAGATGGAAGAATGGAACTTTAAAAAGATCAGCCATAATTGAATGTCAGGTCAGACTCAATTGGTCAAATGGTGCAGTTCTACTCCTGTATCATATAGCTTTCTGATTGAGTCAATTTGTTGCAGTTTGTGAGCACCCTTGCCGCAAGTCCTGCAGCCACTCAGTGAGGTGGTTCCTCAACATACTCAATGGCAAAATGGGAGAAGCAGCAAATCTTGACCCCTACTATAGAAATGTGTCATAGTGGGGTGGGGGGGGGGGGCATTGGGAACAGTCCCAAATGCAAGACACAGAAGTATTAGGAACAGGAAGGGACAAGATCAAATGACAGGACAGGACACAGACTAGGAGTAGGGACAGGAGCACAGACTAGGCTAGGGAAGCAGTACCAGGACAAGGGATTGGGAACAAGAAGCCTGGGCATGGACTCCAAGCCAGAGACTGGACAAGGACCCAGGACCTGGTTCTTGACTCAGGCTCGGACCCCAAAATTAGGCAAAGACAGGACAAGGCTTGGGTTCCTGGAGGCCAGGCAAAGACAGGACAAGGCTTGGGCTCCTGGAGGCAACCCCACAGGACTCCATCCCACAGAGGCAAGGAACAAGAAGGGATGGAACCAACCACAGGGTAACAGTCAACAGCCTGGCTTACCCAACAGAGGCAAGGAACAGGAAGGGACAGAACCAATCACAGAGAAACAGCAATCAGCCTGGCTTACCCAACAGAGGCAAGGGACAGAAAGGGACAGAAAGGGACAGAAAGGGACAGAAAGGGACAGAACCAATCACAGAGAAACAGCAATCAGTCTGGCTTACCCAACAGAGACAAGGGACAGGAAGGGAGTTAGGTCCAGGGTAGCTCCAAGACTCAAGGCAGCCAGTAACCTCAGCTACAGAACAGCCAGATCCATATCTCAATGACTACACTAGCCTTCCAGCAGTGGATTGCTCCAAGAGGAGACTGACAAGACAACCCCACAACAACACTGTCTGTCTGTCTGTATCTTGTTTTACGGCGGTTGGCATCCAGCTTAATGGTGCATTACCGCCACCCTCTGCTCCAGAATGTGCACTAGACATACATTCTAAATCCCTTCACACACACACACTTCACCCTCCCATCTTTGACCATCCTAGTATCCTATTCCTGTTTATTCGTCATATTCTATAAAAAACCCCTGTACCCCTTAAAAATGCTAAAAATACCCGGACTTGTGCTCTCTCACCCATGCCCAGCAACCCTTTTAATGTGAATTCCTGCATCCCCAACTCCCTTAATTTATTTCTCATCATCTCTTTCTGTATCCCATACTTCCTGCAACTCAGAACCACATTTTCCACTAACTCCTCTTCCTGACATTCCTCACACAATCCTGTGTGGTGTTTCCCTATCATTTTCAATGTTTTGTTTAATGCACAATGCCCCAGCCTTAACCTAGTCCACACAATGTCCTCTCTTCTGTTTCCATTACCTAGCCTAGTAACTGCAACACTCTTTTGTATTTGATATAAATGCCTCCCTTTCCCCTCCCTGTCCCATCTTTCTTGCCACATTCAGTTGACTTTTTCCCAGATTACACACTTAACCTCTGCTTTACTGATACTAATGTGCATTTCCACATTTTCTTTCTTTAACGCCCTCTTTGCCAACTCATCCACCCTCTCATTCTCCTTCACCCCTACATGTGCTGGAACCCATAGAAATTTTACCTGACCTCCCTGATTTGCAATCCTTGTAACTAACTGAAGGACTTCATAAAGTACATCTTGCCGACTGTTTGTGTGAAAAGACCTTAAACTTGCTAGAACTGAGGATGAATCTGAACATATCAATGCTTTGACTTGTCTGGCTTTCTGCACCCATTGCAACACAACCAACACCACCAGCATCTCCACTGTAAACACTCCTAACATATTAGATGTTCTTCTGCTAATTCCAATTTCTTTTGCTGGTATGACCACCCCAAACCCTGTCACTCCTGTTGCAGGTTCCTTCTCACCATCCGTATAAATGTGAGTATAATCACTATACTTTTCCATCACATGACAGTTAAATGCATTTACCAAATCTGTTTTATATCTTTCTTTCCTTTTTACCTCTAACAAATGCCAGTCTATGCCCAGCCATACAAGCTTCCATGGAGCTACAACCGGATAAACTACTGAAGGACTTATCCTCAGATCAAATACTCCACATTCTTTCGCGATATCATTCCCTACCCGACTAAAGGTATCCTTCTGAAACCTCCCATTTTCCCAGCACTCCTGCAACACTCCTTTAGTAGGGTGAGAATCATTGTGCCCCTGCAAGTTAGCCCAGGAGTTTGCCATCAGTTGCATCCTTCTTAGTTCTAAAGGCATTATTCCCATTTCTACCTGTAGGGCTGACACTGGTAACATTTTAAAAGCCCCACTGCACACTCTCAAGACCTAAGCCTGAATCACATCCAGTTTCCTTATAAGCACAACAACACTCAATCCCAGGGCCACTTATATTCCCACTCCTAAAATGAGCATCAGGTGCTTATAGTCCAACCAAAACAAGGGACAGCTGGAAGTCCCGGAGTCCGCAGTCCACGGACCGGACCATGAATTGGAATGCAGACTACGGACCGGACCATGACAAATGTCTGTCACGAGCAAGTGATCACAAATGAAGTAAAGTCTAACAATCTCAGTTACTTCATAGCTCTCCCTCTGTACTGGTGACATTGCCGCACAAATCATGACAGACAGATCCAAGTTTATCAAAATGCTCAAGATGTTTTAAATATATATTTTATACAAATTAATTCAAAAGCCACACAATTTTCTTTAACCACCATTGTGTATTTCCAAATGCCTCTCCTTTCCTGACCTAGTGCTCCTCCAGAGGTATGATCTGGCTGCAGTGCAATAGGTGCAGTTGACCCTGAAGGAACACCCGATGTTATTGAGCAGAGCTGGCAATCATAGGACTGCAGGGTCCTGCCACAGCCAGAAGTGATCTAGAGATTACTTGCTGATGACAACTGCAGGAGAATGATCAGAGGGGCAACAGTGGAATCTAATGCTGCACCCAGAGAGGCAAGAATCAGTTTAGAGTCTGTGGACCCACCATCTGTCAGCCAAGGACTTCTATCTCTTCAGTGTACATCTAGAGTGCTGTAATACTTGGGAATACCCTGACAACAGTACAATCCAGAATGAAAAAGGCATGTGGTTGGTCAGAGTTTGTTCTATCATGGAAGCTGTGACTCCTCATATCAAGTCTTGTGTCTGGCAAGGATGGGCTTTATGTTCTGTGCAAAGTCATATTCAAACCTAGAACTGGACCCTCCCATGCTGCTGATATCCAAACTGGCCAGAAAATCTTCCGAGCATTTCTACTTGCATGTTCAGAAGCCTCTATCTGCAGCTTACCCCATCATGCCCTCATCTGCATTGTCTTCAGCTGAGCTAGCATTTGAGATGCCAGCACAATTAGCTACCCCAGTCTGCCTGGTGGAGATCTGCACCAAGTGCACATCCCGCCTTCAAGTGACCTTCTACGAAATGGCACGTGGACATGATGTTGCCATCTTCTTCTCCTTCATGATGCAGTGACTGAGCTGTCAGGGGCTGGCCAATTAATGTTTCACGTTTGACTGAAAGAAACAAATTTGAGGGAGGGGGATGGTGAGAAAAGCGTGATTGAACAACCTGAGTAGTATCAGGTTGGTCTTTAAGTGGGATAATGGGCAAGGGGAATGTGTGGATGATTAAATATGGCTTTGTTGCTATGCCGACCTCTGCTGGTTGATGTGCACTAATAGGAAAAACAACTGCCTTTAGTGGTTTCTTGCAAGAATAAAAATCACACTTGTGGGTCAAAGCAGAATGGATATCCCATTTGATGCAATTTTAATGTATTCTTACAAGCAATTCAATATCTACAACAACTTTTGCTTTAAGTTTCATAATAAGGCAAATTGAAGTTAATGAAAAGGGGAGTCAGACAAGCGTTAGATCATAAGTTTGTGTGGAAGCATAGAATATCTGCTTGCAGGTCACCAAGCTGTTTACCTTTCTGTTTTCCTTGTGTTCCCCGGTTATGCAAACAAGATCACAGCAGGAAATTCATATGGAATGGGCTAAATGGTGGCTGCTGCTCAACCATTCTCAATGTGTCAAATGGTATGTGAATGAAACTATAGTAACTTTGAAGAAGACAGAATAACAAGTGTATGATTCTTAAACTATGTAGTATTTGCATAAGTAATCAACGCCCCTACATTTAATATATGATGAAGAAAATCCTGGAGACTTTGTAAGAAGAACTAAATGCAACCATTGCAAGGGAAGAGCTGATTTTGGAGTAATTGTATCAGTGCTTTCAACGCAAGTGTATACAGACTCACATTTAGCCTAAGTAGTCTCACCACTGTATTGCCACTGTCAGGAATGTTCTGTTCGATGACACCGCACAGTGATTTGTACACACAGTAGACTAAAGCTGATGGGTGAATGAAATGATCCATAACCCTCCCTGACATATTTAGAGTGGTTCAGCTACATGGAGAGAACAGTCTATCATCTGCACCCTTCTGTGAAAGCTAGCTTTCGGAGTGTTTCAATGAAATATGTGCAACTTCCCATTTAAATTAGTACCACATGAACCATGAAGAACACTACAGGTATCAGCTATATTACGAGCCAAATGCAAAAATGGTCTGTCTTGTAATACTCTAAAAGGGAAGACATACAACCATTCATCTGTAACATATTAAAAACAGAAGAAAATAATTTACTCCGCTGATGATGAATTATTGTTTGTGGGAAAAATATGCAAAGACACTTCTAAAAAGTAGCTTTTAGAGAAAAATGATTGCAACTGCAAACAATTGCTATGCTTATTTAATCTAATCCCATCAAACCTCACAAATCACATGTTTTCTTACTTCGGAGGTAATGTGAATTTATGTTATAAAGGTTTACGTTTAAGTGCTTTTTCCTGCAAAGGTGTTCTGATTGTGTGTTAGCTATTGTTTTGGTGATATTGTAACATTGATACATTTCAAGAAGTTATAAAGTACCAGATGCTTGTAAGCTCAGCTGTGAAATTCAACAAAACACATTAATTTTCCACTAATAATTTTGATTCTTCCTTTCAGTTGGAATCTGCATACTTCCATTCTGTTGGGTACTTTCTTGACAGCAGCATCTTCCTTGCAGGGGGGAATATTGACCATGGGTCAATTATCATAAAGCAAATCTTTTAAGATTTTGTTTTACAAATCAGAATTTCAATGCAAAGGAAGTTAAAGATAATTGGTCATTAATAGAAATAAAATATAAAAGAGTAAAATGAATCATAAAGATAAAAATATTATAAATTTTAAGTTCAGAGCTTAATGCAACAGTGTATAAAATATGGGCAAGGGGAATGTGTGTGAAGAATCAGGAATTGTACTGGAGAATGGTTAGCAACCGTACTAGTTCATATGGTGGAGCTATGTAAGTTTGTGAGATGAAGTCCCAGAGCAGCCTGGCAGTCAGAACTACTTGCCTCAGTTCAGTGAGTTTCATCAGCTTTGTGCTGGGTCACTCGATAAGAGTACAAGACATTCCATCTTGGGAACAGAAAGAACTGGCAGAACCCAAGCTGCTTCATGAACCCGGCTAATGCACTCTGCTGGTTGAGCACGAAGTGTCACTGCTATTCCCAGTGGAGAAAGGAGAACCAACCTATCGTGTAGTTGGTGAGTTGGACTTCAGATGCTTTACTGGGCTGTGGAAAAAGAACAAAAGAAGAAATTCAAAGAGATAGCACCTATCACTTTCTCACATGCGACCATTACATGCTGACCTTCAGAAATGAATTCCAGTGGTAGAGATAAGGAGAGACAGACCTATTATACTGTGGTGCTATCGGACATGAATCTTTATTCATCTCTGCTTTTGCTACCACAACACGTACACACACACATATTTGCAAACATCATCTATTTTAAAGATAATTTTGTCAGTGCTTGCTTACATCACCTTGACTTACACAACTACACTCTATGCATGAAAGGTAATATAGAGGCTATCATGGTTAGAATCAGGGCTTCCCAACCTTTTTTAATGCCATGGACCAATACCATTAAGCAAGGAGTCCATAGAACCCAGGTTAGGATAGTTAGCTGCTAAATCATGACAGTGAGGAGCATGCACAATTTTCAGGTGCTGACTTTATCAGGTCAGACTGGTATAGGTTAATTGGACATCATAGCGTCCAGTTTCTCTCCATATTCTGTTTTCCACTTGATCCTTTGATGGGTATGCATCACCTGTACAGAAACTTGTTGCAGAAGCAGCTCCATATAAAAAAAATCAGTTGGTGAGATGACAAAATGACAGATACTGTCATGTAAATCATGAGAGTAAGCTCCTGCTGAGCAACTAATTAATTTTTGCCCAAACAGGACACTCTAAAACTGTCAGGTTTGTAGTCCACATTTATATTGTTACTTAACAAAACAGCAATGAATCTGGCTGAAACAATCTGCATGTGATGCTTCACCAGCCACAGCCCTGGGCACCAAGTTATTTATAGGTGGCAGCTTGCTTGCATTAATTCCGATGTAACATTGTTGTAACCCTGAGCCGTACATAGTCATTTTAAAATTATTACTAGTGGACAAGGAAGGAAGTGGCAAGTCATTTTTCTAAATATGATTGGCACTATCAATTATCAAAATATATCATTCAATTTGTTTCTTAATTCTAGCATTGTTAAAGCTTGGGGCAATTTTGGGAGCACACAAAAGCTTTTTTATTCTGGATATTATTTTATAATGAAGTAGCTAACAAGTCTCTCATAAAGGGCACATTTGTGATGATGGTACATTTATAATGTCCACTGCCATAGTATACCTGACCACGCCTGAAAACAATTGAGCAAGGAATAAGCAGTACACTACACAAACCTGTCATCATTCAGACAGGCACCTCAGCTTATTGAAAGACAACGAGCATGCTGCCACTGTTCTCCTTGCTGGAAACTATCTGCATGCCAACTGCAGGACAGGAGGAAAATGATGCATTTCTGCCTTCACTTTAAGGCAGACAGCAGCCCATGGAACACTCCTTCCAACAGCTAATCTTGAATAAAATGGATAGTGGAAAATGGATAAGTTAACAAATTTCATGTCACATGCCGGTGACAATAAACCTGATTCTGATGTTTATAGAGGGGAGGAAACAGGACAGTGGGAGTGGCACGGCAGTGTAGCAGTTTGCGTGATGCTCCTATGGCGCCAGCGACACGGGTTCAGTTCTGCAGCTGTCCATAAGGAGTTTGCAAGTTCTCCCTGAGAATACGTGGGTTTCCTCTGTATGCTCTGGTTTCCCCTCACATTCCAAAGATGTCTGGGTTAGTAAGTTAATTGGTCATGTGGGTGTAATTGGATGACATAGGCTCACAAGGGCCTGTTACTGTGCTCTATCCCTAAATAAAAATAAAATCGATCCAACAGCTACAATATACTAAGCATATCGCTGTAATTCTGTAAAAAATGCATTGGACTAATTAAGGATGTGAAATGAGAATAATTCTTCTGTTAACTAATTATAACTGCACTATATCCACCCCAAAATAATTCCAAGATTGACTACTCACATTGGAACATAAGAAATAAGTAGGAGTAAACTATGTCGCTATTTGCGACCACTCTGCTCTCAGTAATATCACAGATGCTCTGATCTCTGTTCTTGTCTGAACACCCTAAAATATTAAAATCTTTCAACCTACGGGCTGGAGCATCTTGAAGTGTGGTTAACGGTTTGCTAGGGAGTTGTTGACTAAGAGCACTGCAGAGACTTCTATCTTGGTGTATTGCAACTTCAAAACCAGGAATGTGCTAACTCTCACTCACTGATTCATGTGACCTTCCATTCTATGGCTGATTCAGCCATGCTGAGCTGGGAAGCTACTCTCTCTTTGCATCAGCCTCTCAACTGTATACTAGGGCGTGGTTAATGAACGAATGAGATCACTAACCTGGAGAGCAATAGTAAGTGTAGATAAATGTTTTTCCTTAGCCCCAGTAAATTTATATCCACAAAATTCCGGAGGTTCATCAGGATGCTGCCTGGTTTAGAGAAAATTGCACAGATATGAACTGTTTTCTCTAGAGCATCAGAAGCTGAGAGACAACCTGATAGAAGTTGTCAACATGGTGCAAGGCATAGCTATTCACCTTCCCTTTCCTAGTGTAGAAACGTTAAATACAAAAGGGTACTGTCATGGTCCGGTCCGTGAAGTCCGCATTCCGGTTCACGGTCCGAACCGTGGACTCAGGACTCTGGGTCTTCCAGCTGTCCCTTGTTTTGTTTGAGTTAATCATAGGCACCTGATTCCCATCTTGAGACTTGGAATATAAGTAGCCTTGGGGTTGAGTATGGAGGCTGGTTTGTCTTGTCAAGATTCCCTGAGAGCAACCAGCCGGTGGAAGGCTAGAGTGGCCACTTAGAAAACCATTGCTCCAAGGAGCCTTGCTGTTGGTAGTTGGAGCCATCTTTGCAGTATGGATTCGGCTGTTTCCTGGGCCAGCTGAGTGGCTGTCAGCCACTCTGAGCTAGGTAAGGATCTGGCTGTTTCTGTAGCCAGCTGAGGTTGCTGGCTGAACTGAGACTCGGAGCTACCCCGAAGCAGAGATGGAACTGTCTGTCGTTCTTTGGTGTTTGTCTCTTCTTGTCCTTGCCTCCATAGGATAAGTCAGGCTGTTTTGCTGTTGTCCTGTGGGGGAATATATCTTGTCTTGTCCTCACCTCTGTGGGGTAAAATAGGCTGTTTTGCTGTTGCCCTGCAGGGGGATCTGTCTTGTCTTGTCTTTGCCTCTGTTGGGTAAGTCTGGCTGTTCTACCATTACCCAACAGCTGGACCTGTCCCATCTTGGTGTGGAGATAAAGTTGAGTCCCAGCTTGTCTATGGATGAGTCCCGGCTCTATGTACTGTCCAGTCTCATTTTGGTGTCGAGTTAAAAGATGAGTCCTGGCTTTTTGAAGGATAAGTCCCAGCTCTCTGTTGATGTACAGTTCCCAGTCTGTTTCCGAGCTCCAGCCTCCGAGTTATCAGCCTCTGCATTCCAAGACCCAAGACCCTAGCCTGCGGCCTGAAGATCCAAGACCCTAGCCTCAAGTCTGAAGACCCAAGACCCCAGCCTGCAGCCCCAAGCCTCTAGACCCCAGCCATGTCCTGTCCTGTAGTCATGTCATGTCCTTGCCTGGTTCTGAGGCCCGAGCCTGAGGCAAGACCCAGGTTCCGGGTCCTTGTCCAGTCTCTGGCTCGGAGTCCAAGCCCAGGCTCCTAGTGCATAGTTCCTCGGGTTCCCTGTCTTTTCCATGTTCTCGCCCAGGTCTGTGTTCTTGCCCCTTCTTGTCTGTATCCTGTCACACCCCAGCTCTAGTCAAGTCCTGTTCCTTGTACTTCAGTGTCTGTGTCTTGTATTTGGGTCCGTTCCCAATGCCCCCATTGTGACAGGTACAGGTTTACGGTGAGACACGGAAAATTTAGGGAGATGTTCTAGGTAAGGTGTTTTATTTAGAGGGTTGTAGAGGCATGGCACACTCTACCAGAGATGATGCTGGAATGAGACACAATAGTGGTGTTTAAGAGGCACTTGGACAGTCACATGGACATGAATGGAAGGGTGGGTATGGATCATATGAAGGCATATAAGATTATTTCATTTGGCATCAAGGTTATCACAGACAATGACAGCTGAAGGGCACGTTCCTGCACTACATTCTGTATTTCTGAATAAATGTTACACTCTATCTTTTAATATAATTTTTTTAACTTTAGTTGAATCAATTTTAATGGTTGATTTTAATGTTTCTGATTCTCAGATATGTTTGGAGACATTTGCAAGGGTCTTTGGCACAAGCTGCCAAAGGCAATCAGGAGATGGCATAGCAGAGCCTCAGGGCTTTCTGTCAGATCCCTGGTTATCACTCACAGACTGCACTACCTTGCTACTTCACGGAACTGCTATGACACATAGGCCTGGAGTTCAGTTTGTTCAAGAGCTACACAAGCTTTGTGAAGTTGTGGGATAGCGTGGTTGGGCAGTGTGTGGGGATGGGGAAGGAATAGCTGAGGCTGAAGAATGCAGACTACGTGCTAGATTAAGTATTTTTCATGTTGAGACTCAGCATTGAATGTCTTCTGAAGTGGATGATTCTAATAATTCATAAACTGCTGTGAGAAGGAATTTGTTGTCACTACAGTCCCTACAGTCCCAAGACTAAACATAGCCTATATTTCCTGATTCAAGATTTGCCTTCCTAACATCATTGTCCCCCTCATACTCTTCAGAATCTTGTATATTTTGGTGAGATAGTCTCTTACACTTCTAAGCTGAAGAAATAGGCACCTTCTTCTCAGTCCTTTCTTACTTACTCTGAACCGAGGAATCAAGTTGGCCCTGCTTTCCTGCACCACCTCCAGGGCAAGTATATGCTTCCTATATAACACCCTTCCTCCTGTAGTTCATTAAGACTTAGTGAATTCGGTTGCAAATGGAATCTGAGTTCCCTGCATGCTTGTATTTAAAATTAATTCAAGGGATGCGGACTGCACAGACTGGGCTAGTATTGAATTGCACACCCCTAGCTGCCATTTGAGAATCTGAGGTGATGTGAGTTTTTGAACAGCTGTAGTCCTTGAGGTTGTGGGTAATACTCTCAGTACTGTTAGGGAGTGATTCCAGAGATGGTGAACGGCAGTACTGATACATTTGCAAATCAGGATGGGGTGTGGTTGGGAGGGTAACTTCTGGGTGCTGGTGTTCCCGTGTGTTTTGCCGCTCTTATCCTTCTAGGATTTGGAAGGTGGGGTCTTGGTGAGTTGCTGCATCACATCCTGTCCATGGTATGAACTGCTGCTACCATGCATTGGTTGTGGAGTGAATGGGTGAATAGTTATGGATAGGGTGCCTATCAAGCAGCATGCTATGTCCAGTATCGTGCCAAGCTCCTTGGGTGTTCATTAATCTGCAAACATCAAGCAAAGTAGATGGTGGACAGGCTTTGGGGAGTTAGAAGATGAGTTACTGGTTTCTCAATTCTTGCTCTTCAACTTAGCTCTTGATTTAAAATTGTGTGCAGTATTTTGCTACTTTTGTTCAGTTTCTGGTCAATGGGAACATCCAGATTATGGATAGTAGGGGATTTAGTGAAGGAAGTACTATTAAATGTCTAGAGTGGATATAGCTGGATTTTTTTTTTGTTGTTGTTTATCAGCATTGCATTCCTCTTGCGTGACAAGTACATAACATCACCTTTCAGCCCAGGACTGGATATTGTCTAAGTTTTGCAGGCATTACATAGTGGTTTACTTCATTACCAGAGGAAATATGAGTAGTGTTGGATATTGGGCAACAATCAGTGATGATCCTTACCTACTTTTGAAAAGAAAGCTACATTTCTTTTTCTTGCAAGAGGACATTTGCAGCAACATTCAATAATCCCACACAGAATCAGAATCAGGTTTATTATCACCAGCATGTGACGTGAAATTTGTTAATTTAACAGCAGCAGTTAAATGCATTACATACTATAGAAGAGAAAAAATTAAAATAATAAATATATTTACAGTATATGTATGTTGAATAGATTAAAAACATGCAAAAGAAACAGAAATACTGTATATTAAAAACAGTGAGGTAGTGTCCAATGGTTCAATGTCCATTTAGGAATCGGATGGCAGAGACGAAGAAGCTGTTCCTAAATCACTGAGTGTGTGTCTTCAGGCTTCTGTACCTCCTACCTGATGGTAACAGTGAGAAAAGGGCATGCCCTGGGTCCTGGACGTCCTTAATAATGGATGCTGCCTTTCTGAGACACCACTCCCTAAAGATGTCCTGGGTATTTTGTAGGCTAGTACCCAAGATGCAGCCGACTAGATTTACAATCCTCTGCTGCAGCTTTCGGTCCTGTGCAGTAGCCCCGCCATACCAGACAGTGATGCAGCCTGTCAGATTGCTCTCCATGGTACATCTATAGAAATTTTCAAGTGTATTTGTTGGCATACCACATCTCTTAAAACTCCTAATGAAGTATGGCTGCTGTCTTGCTTTCTTTATAATTACACATCAATATGTTGGGACCAGGTTAGATCCTTAGAGATCTTGACACCCAAGAGCTTGAAACTGCTCACTCTCTCCATTTCTGATTCCTCTGAGGATTGGGATGTGTTCCTTCATCTTACCCTTCCTGAAGTCTGCAATCATCTTTCATCTTACAGACGTTGAGATTCTACCAACAATGGTTGTATTGTCAGCAAATTTATGGATGGTATTTGAGCTATGCCGAGCCACAGTCATGTGTATATAGAGAGTAGAGCAGTGTGCTAAGCACATACCCCCAAGGTGAACCAGCTTGAATAAGATTCAGTTTTCTATTCTTTCACTAGAAAATATCCTTATATTTCCCTTCATTATACCCCATCTGCCATTCTTTTGTCTGTTCCATAACGTGTTTATATCCTGTTGCAGGTACTTGGTGTCCTCCTCAGAAGTTACTTTCCTGTAATGTTTGCATTATCAGCAAACCTGTAAATATTGTTTAATTACTTCATCCAGCATATAGGTGAGGCTGTGCAATTGATCACTAAGTCACACTACTAGTTACATTTTGCCAATTTGAAAAGTATCCATCTTCCCTCAGTCCTTCCATCCCTCAAACGAGTGATCCTTTGTGTGTAGTAAGTATCTATGTGGAAACATTTCAAATGCTTTTTAGCAATGGAACATCAACAACATTGTTGATTAGCTCTCCATTATCTACAGTGCAATTTATATCTTCAGAAAATATTGGGCAAATACTATTTTTCTGTTAACATTGTCTCTTTAAAATCATTCCCAGAAATCATTCTTGAAACACTCAGGAGATTAAGTAGCATCTGCAAGGAATAAAACAAAAGCCAATTTTGGGTCAAGAACCATCAGTACAGGAAAAGTGAAAAGGTCTGGGGGTTTTAAAATGCAGAAATTGGGAGGCACAGAAGGAACAAAGGAGAGATCTGTACTAGAGTTAATTCTATTTCTCCCACCACTAATGCTGCCTGACTGCTAAATACTTACTTATGGATTTTCAGAAATTGTCATTTCACTTAATTCCAATTGTTGTTTACTAATCTACTCAATTTTTTTTCAGTAAACAAGACATTCTGGAAGACCTTAATCATTGCATTCAAAGTCTCTGCAGCTACCTCCTTTAGAACAATAAGATGTTGGCCATTTGGTCCAGAGGATTAATCAGTCCTTTGTTCCATTGAATTGCCCGGTACTTTGTCCCTGGTGATGTGAATTGTTTTAAGTTCCTCTTCTTTGCCCTCTTGTTGTTTTCTACTGTGAAGACAAATATAAAATACATGTTAAACATATCTGTGATTTCCATATTCTCTACTATTAATTCTGCTATTTCAGCTATATAAGATATCAATGTTTACTTAAGCAAATCTCAACCTTTGTAGAAGTATTTGCAATGGGTTCTTCTGTTTTTTTTTCCTGATTTACTCATGTTCTATTTACTGATCTTTATCAATGTTTTCAGTTACTCTTTTTTGGCTTCTCATGTTCCCTCAAACCTCAAGCCTACTGTTTTTCTCTAGAAATCCTTTGTTTTCAAATGCCAATCCTTTATTTGGAGCTGGACGATCCATAAATCAGAGCACTCTTCCCTGTAAACTGAGTACGTGCCCGGCCACGCAGTAACTGAAATGGTCCCCCACACATAGCCTTTCTTGCCAAGCATCTGGAATTCTCTTTTATATAATGTTAATGTAATTTTGAAATTATGCTAATAGTTTTAAAATTATGATAACATGATCTGAAATCTGTTGATATAATTGTGAAGTACTCTGTAATTAATTGTGTGTTAATGAATATAATCAATAAATGTTCCAAATAATAAACATACCACAAGCTTTTCTTTGAAACATTTGAGGTTCAATGAATTTACATCATCAGTGCTTCAAGTTACAACGCAGTTACAAATTGTAACAATACACACAGAATGGAAGTTGTTATATCATTGATAATAAACCGCTGACCCACTGACACCAGAGCCATCTAAGTTTAAAAGTTTACCAAACATGAAAGATTTTCTTTGTTGTGCTGTATTGTATTATACCTTTAAATTAATAAATAAAGTCAAAGTTATGTGATTTTTACAATTTTCATTCCAAATATTCATAGTATGCATATTACAAAAAAAGACATTTAAGGTGAAATGTAGTTTTCAGGTTGTGTGGAGATTCCTTACTCACTGCAATGATTGGTCTGCACAGCTGTTTTAATAATAAAAAAAAAAAAACTTTGAGGGAAAGTTATTAAGGTGAATAAGGAGTTCACAGATGGGAGATACAAGGACAAAGTTCCAAGTTTCAGGAGGTGGGTTGCTGAGTGACTGTCAGGAGAAGGGAAGGGAATAGGCAGACATTGCAAAGCACTCCAGGGCCACTTTCCTCAATAACAAGCATATCACTTAGGACACTGTTGAAAATGACAAACTACTAGGGAAAACCCACAATAACCAGGTCTCTGGCACCCAGCCTGGCTCGTTGGCTGAGACAGCAAGTGGAGAGAAAAGTAGAGTGATGGTGATAGGAGAGTCAATAGTTAAAGTTCAAAGTCAATTTATTATCAAAGTACCTATGTGTCACCATATACTACCCTGAGATTTTTTTGTGGGAATTTACTGTAGAACAAAGAAATACAATAGAACCAACAAAAAAATTGCACACAAAAACTAACCACTGTGCAAATAAAAAATAATAATAATGCATAAGTAATACTGAGAACAGAATTGTAGAGCCTTGAAAGTGAGTCCATAGGTTGTGAAAGCAGTTCAGTGTTGAGGTGGGTGAAGTTATCCATGCTGGTTCAGGAACCTGATGGATGAAGGGTAATAACTGTTAATGAACTTAGCACATCACACAAACCAATCTTCCGTCCTTGGACTCACTTTACACCACATGCTGTCGGAGCAGTGCTGCCAGGATAATCAAGGACACGACCCACCTGGCCAACACACTTTCCTTCCTCTTCCCTCCGGGAGAAGGCTCAGGAGCTTGAAGACTTGTACGGCCAAATTTGGGAACGGCTTCTTTCTAGCTGTGATAAGACTGCTGAATTGATCCTGACCTGGATCTGGGCTGTACCCTCCAAATATCCGGACCTGCCTCTCAGTTTTTTTGCACTACCTTACTTTCAATTTTTCTATTTTCTATTTATGATTTATAATTTAAATTTTTAATATTTACTATTGATTTGTAATCCAGGGAGCGGGAAGTGCAGAATCAAATATCACTGTGATAATTGTATGTTCTAGTATCAATTGTTTGGTAACAATAAAGTATAAAGTAGTAGTGAAGGATACAAGGCTCCTGTACCACCTCCTGCAATTCCCAAATTTTCAATCTCCCCCTATATGCCAATTCATCACTAACCATTGTTTTGGCCAACATCAGTGGTGTTGTCTGCAAACATATATATAGCATTGGAAATGTACTTGGCCTCACAGTCATATATATAAAGCCAGTAGAGCAGAAGGTTAAGCACACAGTCTTGTGGTGCACCCATGCTGCTAGTGATTGTGGAGGAAAATGTGTTGCCAATCTGAACTGACTGGGGTCTGTAAGTGATGAAATTAAGCATCAATTTGCAACAAAATGTATCAAGGCATAGGATTTGGAGTTTATTGATTCGGACGATGATGGTATTAGTTACTGAATAAAGACCATCTGATATATGTATCTTCACTATTAGATGTTTCAGGGCTGAGTGGAGAGCTGATGAAATGGCATAGGATCAAAAAGGAAATACTGTAGATGTAAAAGTCACTGCAAGGTTGATATGTTGCCTGCCAAGTGCCACGGCCAGGGACATCTCAGATTAGGTCCACACCATTCTTAAGAGGGATAGTGAGCAGCCAGAAGTCATGGTGCATATTGTAACAATGGCAATGGTAGGGAGAGGGATGAGGATCTAAAAAGAGAGTATAGGGAGCTAAGTAGGAAGCTGAAAAGCAGAATCTCGGAGATAGTACTCTCTGATTCGCTGCCTGTGCCATGTGCCCTTGTGGGTAAAAATATGATGATATGGCAGATGAATAAGTGGCTGAGGATATGGTGCAGGGAACAAGGTTTCAGATTTACAGATCAATAGGAAGGAATGATCTGTACCATAAGGATGGGTTATGATAAATACCTAAACTCAAGGGGAATCTATATCCTTATGGGCAGGCTTGCTAGGGCTGTTGGGGAGGGTTTACACTAGGTTGGCAGGAGGATGGGAACAAGAGTGATAGGTCAGAAAATATGATTGTAAATGCAACATATAGAGAGACCATGAGGGAGGATAGGCAGTGGATAAGACATTCCTTCAGATAGTCGGATGGGTGAAACAATGCAAGAATTAGAGTGATGAATTTAGAAAATGGATCAGTGCATGGAACTACAACATTGTGCCTGTTACAGAGAGATGACTGTCACAAGGGCAGGATGGACTGTTGGATGTACTGGGGTTTAGATGTTTCAAAAGGGACACAGGGAGAGGTAAAAGAGGTGGGAGAGTGGTATTGCGAATCAGGGATATTATCGCAGCTGCCGAAAGGGAGCTGTTGTGGACAGATTGTCTACTAAGTTACTATGGGTTGAAGTCAGAAACAGGAAGGGAGGAATCTCACTGTTCTATAGACTCACATCAGTAATAGGGACACCGAGGAGCAGATTGATAGACGGATTTTGGAAAGGTACAAAAACAACAAGGTCATTTTCATGGGTGACTTCTACTTCCTAATATTGATTGGCATCTCCATAGTGCAAAAGGTTTGGATGAGGCAGAATTTTTTAACTGTGTCGGGAAGGATGTAGACAGGCCGACTTAAGGAGAGGCCATTCTAGATGTAATATTATGGAAAGAAACTGGTCAGATGACAGATCTCTCAGCGGGTGAGCAGCTCAGAGATAATGACCACAACTCCGTGATCTTTATTGCAGGAAACATGGAAAGAGATTGCTGTACCTTTGGTGATGATCTTTGCATCATCACTGGCCACAGGAGTAGTACCTGAAGTTTGGAGGGTGGCAAACATTATTCTTTTGTTCAAGAAAGGAAGTAGAGATAATCTGGGAAATTATAGACCTTTGAATTGTAAGCCAGTGGCAGGTAAATTATTGAAAAGCGTTCTTAGAGACAAGATTTATAAGCATTTGGAGAAACATATTCTGACTAGGGACAGTCAGCATGGCTTTGCAAAGGGTAAGTTATGCCTCATGAGCCTCATTGAATTCCATTAAGAAGTGACAAAACAAATTGATGAAGGCAGAGCATATGATGTGGTGTATTGATTTTAGTAAGGCAGTTGACAAGGTTACTTATGGAAGGTTTACTGAAAGCCAGGAGACATGGGTCCAGGAAACTTGGCTGTGTGGATTCAGAATTGGTACAGGTGGTAATAGATGAAGGGTATTCTGCCTAGCAGTCAGTGATTGGTGGTGTTCTGCAGGGATCTATTCTGGAACCCCTGCTCTGTGACTTTTATGAATGACATGGATGAAGAGGTAGAAGAGTGGGTTGGAAAGCTGCAGATGTCATGAAGGTTAGTGGTGTTGTGGATAGTGTAGAAGGTTGTTGAAGGTTGTAGTGGGATATTGATGGATACAGAACTGGGATGAGAAATGGCAGATGGAGTTCAAGTCTGGAGTGATACACTTTCGAAGTTTGAACTTGAAGACAGAGTACAGGGTTAATGGCAAACACAAAATACCCTGCAGATGCTGGGGTCAAAGCAACACTCACAACACACTGGAGGAACTCAGCAGGTTGGGCAGCATCCGTGGAAAAGATCAGTCAATGTTTTGGGCCGGAACCCTTCGTCAGGACTGTAGAGGGAAGGGGCAGAGGCCTTATAAAGAAGGTGGGGGGAGGATGGGAAGGAGAAGGCTGGTAGGGTCCAGGTGAAAAACCAGTAAGGGGGAAAATAAAGGGGTGGGGGAAGGGAAGCAGGGAGGTGATAGGCAGGAAAGGTGAAGAAGGAATAGGGGAAAACACAATGGGTAGTAGAAGGAGGCGGAACCATAAGGGAGGTGATAGGTAGCTGGGAGAGGGGGCAGAGTGAAATAAGGATAGAGGAAGGGAGGGGGAGGGAATTATCAGAAGTTGGAGAATTCTATGTTCATACCAAGGGACTGGAGACTACCTAGACGGTATATGAGGTGTTGCTCCTCCAACCTGAGTTTAGCTTCATCATGGCAGTAGAGGAGGCCATGTATGGACATATCTGAATGGGAATGGGAAGCAGAGTTGAAGTGGGTGGCTACGAGGATATCCTGTCTGTTGTGGCGGACGGAGTGGAGGTGCTCGAAGAAGCAGTCCCCCAATCTGCGTCGGGTTTCACCGATGTAGAGGAGGCCGCACCGGGTGCACCGGATGCAATAGATGACCCCAACAGACTCACAAGTGAAGTGTTGCCTCAGTTGGAAGGACTGTTTGGGGCCATGAATGGTGGCAAGAGAGGAGGTGTAGGGACAGGTGTAGCACTTACGCTTACAGGGATAAGTTCCGGGTGGGAGATCCGTGGGGAGGTGCGTGTGGATCAGTGAGTCATGGAGGGACAGATCCTTGTGGAAAGTGGAGAGGGGTGGAGAGGGAAAGATGTGCTTAGTGGTGGGATCCTGTTGAAGGTGACGGAAGTTGCGGAAGATAACGTGTTGGATCCGGAGGCTGGTGGGATGGTAGGTGAGGACGAGGGGAACTCTGTCCCCATTGTGGTGGCGGGAGGATGGGGTGAGGGCTGAAGTGCGGGAAATGGAGGAGATGCGGGTGAGTGCATCATTGATGACGGCAGAAGGGAAACCACAATCCTTAAAGAGAGAGGACATTTGAGATGTCCTGGAATGGAAAGCCTCATCCTGGGAGCAGATGCGGCGGAGACGAAGGAACTGGGAATAGGGAATGGCATTTTTGCATTTGGCGGGGTGGGAAGAGGTATAGTCGAGGTAGTTATGAGAGTCTGTGGGCTTGTAGAAGATGTCAGTGGACAGTCTGTCTCCAGTGATGGAGACCGAGAGATTGAGAAAGGGGAGAGGAGTGTCTGAGATAGACCAAGTGAATTTGAGGGCTGGGTGGAAGTTTGAAGTAAAGTCGATGAAATTGACGAGCTCAGCATGGGTGCAGGAAGCAGCACCAATGTAGTCGTCAATGTACCGAAGGAAAAGTTGGGGAGCAGTACCAGAATAGGTTTGGAGCACAGACTGTTCCACATAACCAACGAAGAGGCAGGCATAGCTGGGACCCATGTGAGTTCCCATAGCTACACCCTTAGTCTGAAGAAAGTGAAAAGAGCCAAAAGAAAAGTTATTAAGTGTGAGTACCAGTTCCGCCAACCGGAGGAGGGTAGTGGTGGTGGGGAACTGGTGAGGTCTATTATCCAGAAAGTAGCAAAGATCTTTGAAGCCTTCTTGATGAAGAATGGAGGTATATAAGGATTGGACATCCATAGTGAAAATGAAGTGGTCGGGACCAGGGAACTGGAAGTTACTGAAGATGTGGAGGGCATGGGATGTATCCTGGATGTAGGTGGGGAGGGACTGAACTATGGATGACAAAATGGAGTCCAGGTAGGCAGATACAAGTTCGGTGGGACAGGAGCAGGCAGAAACTATGGGTCTACCGGGACAGTCAGGCTTGTGGATCTTGGGGAGGAGATAAAACAGAGCGGTACGGGGTGTGGGAATTATGAGTTTAGCAGCTGAGGATGGAAGGACTCCGGAGTTGATAAGGGCGGTGATGGTATGGGAGACAATGGTTTGATGTTTTTTGGTGGGGTTAGTGGCAGGTTTCTTGGCAGTATGGAAGAACAGACAGAACTTGAGGTCCACAGCCAAAGTTGCTGCTCAAGATGATAGATTTGCTAAGAAGAGGTATGGTGCACTACCTGCATTATTTGGGGGTTGAGTCAAGAGCCGAGAGGTAATGAGGCACCTCTGCAAAACTGGTGAGACCACACCTGGACTATTGTGTTCAGTTCTGATCACCCTGGTTCCTTGAGGTTTTTTACAGTCATGGGTAGAGGTAAGGATAATCTCCCACCACCTAGTAAATGCTCCCAAAGGCGTACACCTCCAATAGCTTCTGACAACCAAGTCCAGCTCCTGGCTACCAAACCAAGCGGAACTGACAGAAGGGGCAAAGAAGAGTTGTTTTGGGTAGATGGAGTTCATCAGCCATGGATGGCAGCTCAGCTAAGGGAAGGACAAATCTGATTTCAAACCTCCTCTGTTTTGTGGCTATACCCACTCATGGGGGCAGCTTTGGGATTAAACCCTGAGGAAAAGTCAGGAGCTGGCTTAAGGCGGGCCTAGGATGAGTTCAACACTGACTAGCAATCCTGTGACGCCACTGGTGCCAAACTGTATTGGTCTCTGCTGTTCCATTGGATTTATCAGTTACATGAAGAGGGGGAGCCTGCTAGATGGGCATCTGCTCTCAGGATGAGGATTTTCATTCCAGGATGAGGGAGATATCCTCCTTTTTTAAAGAAAGGGGCTTCCCTTCCTCCACCATCAACTCTGCTCTCAAACGCATCTCCCCCATTTCACGTACATCTGCTCTCACTCCATCCTCCCGCCACCCCACTAGGAATAGGGTTCCCCTGGTCCTCACCTACCACCCCACCAGCCTCCGCATCCAACATATTATTCTCCGTAACTTCCGCCACCTCCAATGGGATCCCACCATTAAGCACATCTTTCCCTCCCCCCCACTTCTGCTTTCCACAGGGATCGCTCCCTACGCGACTCCCTTGTCCATTCGTCTTCCCATCCCTCCCCACTGATCTCCCTCCTGGCACTTATCCTTGTAAGCAGAACAAGTACTACACATGCCCTTACACTTCCTCCCTTACTACCATTCAGGGCCCCAGACAGTCCTCCCAGGTGAGGCGACACATCACCTGTGAGTCGGCTGGGGTGATATACTGCGTCCGGTGCTCCCGATGTGGCCTTATATATATTGGCGAGACCTGACACAGACTGGGAGATCGTTTTGCTGAACACCTACGCTGTGTCTGCTAGAGAAAGCAGGATCTCCCAGCGGCCACACATTTTAATTCCACATCCCATTCCCATTCTGATATGTCTAGCCAAGGCCTCCTCTACTGTAAAGATGAAGCCACACTCAGGTTGGAGGAACAACACCTTATATTCCATTTGGGTAACCTCCAACCTGATGGCATGAACATTGACTTCTCTAACTTCCACTAATGCCCCACCTCCCCCTTGTACCCCATCCATTATTTATTTATATACACACATTCTTTCTCTCTCTCTCCTTTTTCTCCCTCTGTCCCTCTGACTATACCCCTTGCCCATCCTCTGGGTTCCCCCCCCCTTCCCCTTTCCTTCTCCCTGGGCCTCCTGTCCCATGATCCTCTCATATCCCTTTTGCCAATCACCTGTCCAGCTCTTGGCTCCATCCCTCCCCCTCCTGTCTTCTCCTATCATTTTGGATCTCTCCCTCCCCCTCCCACTTTCAAATCTCTTACTAGCTCTTCCTTCAGTTAGTCCTGACGAAGGGTCTCGGCCCGAAACGTCAGCTGTACCTCTTCCTAGAGATGCTGCCTGGCCTGCTGCATTCACCAGCAACTTTGATGTGTGTTGCTGGGACTCAACATCTATGGTTGACCTGACCAACAGAGTGGCCTCTCTCATTCTCTCTCTCTCTATCTGGTTACCTTATTTTAGGAAATATGTAAAGATAAAGACTAGATTTATTTGTCACCTCTACATCAAAAATATTGCAATGTATAGTACCACACACTTTTGGTGCCAACATAGCATGCCCACAACATATGAAACTAACTGTACGTGTTTGGTATGTGGGAGGAAACCTGAGCACCATGAGGAAAGCTACTCACTTACTGGAAGAACATATAAACTCCTTACAGACAGCGGCAGAAATCAGATCCTGGTCAGTGATAACTGGTACTGTAAAGTGATTGAGCTAACCACAATGCTATTGTGTCGCTCCTGATTTGGAAACTTTTGAAAAGGTGCAGGGGAGACTTACCAAGATGCTGCCTGGATTACAGAGCATGGCTGATAAGGAAAGGTGAAATGAGCTCGGGCGTTCCCTAAGGAGGATAAGAGGAGACTTCATAGTGTTGCGTAACTCTATGTAATAAGGGTAATGTCACAATTGTAATGGGGGACTTCAATTTGCAACGGGATTGAGAAAACCAGGTTGGTATCAGATCACAAGAGAGGGAATTTGTTGAATGCCTACAAGATTGCTTTTTAGAGCAGGTTGTGCTCAAGCCAGCTAGGGGAAAAGCTATCTTAGATTGGGTGATATGTAATAACCCAGATCTTATTAGGGAGCTTAACGTAAAGGAACCCTTAGGAGACAGTGATCATAATTGAGAGGGATAAACATAACTCACATGTATCTGTATCACAGTGGAATAAGGGGAATTACAGAGGCATGAGAGAGGAGCTTGCCTGGATGGATTGGAGAAGGTTACTGGCGGCGATGATGGCAGAACAGAGGTGGCTGAAGTTTCTGGGAATAGATCACAAGGTGCAGGATAGATTTGTCCCACAGAAGAAGAAGTTGTCAAATAGCAGTGCTATGAAATTGTGGCTGACAAGGGAAGTTAAGGAATGCATAAAAGCCAAAGAAAGGGCAAAAAGGTAGCAAAATTGAGTGGGAAGTTAGATGATTGGAAAGCTTTTAAAATCCAACAAAAGGCAAATAAAAAAGCTATAATAATGGAAAAGATGAAATAAGAGGGCAAACTAGCCTATAATATAAAGCAGGATACTAAAAGTTCTTTCAGCTATATAAAGAATAAAAGGGAGGTGAAGGTTGACATTGAACCACTGGAAAATGATGCTGGTGAGGTAGTAATGGGGGGGGAAGGGGGGGCAAAGGAGTGCCAAGTGAACTTAATAAGTACTTTGCTTCAATCTTTACTGTGGAAGACACTATCCTGTATACTAGAGGTCCGTAAGTGTTGGGGAGCAGGAGTGAGTGTCATTGCTATGACAAAAGGAAAAGGGATAGACAGACTCAAAGGTCTTAAGGTGGATAAGTCACCTGGGCTAGAGTCCTGAGAGAGGTTGCTGAAGAAAGAACGGATGCATTGGTCATAATCTTTCAAGAATCACTTGACTCTAACATAGTCCCAGAGGACTGGAATATTCCAACTGTCATTCCACTCTTTAAGAAGGAAGAAGACAAAAGGGAGGAAATTATAGGCTAGTTAGCCTAACCTCAGTGATTGGGAAAATGTTGGAGTCCATTATTAAGGATGAGGTTTCAGGGTACCTGGAGACTAATGATAAAATAAGTTAAACTCGCCATGGTTTCTGTATCTTGCCTGACAAATCTTTTGGAGTTCTTTGAGGAAATTCTTCGAGGAGATGGACAAAGGAGAGGCAGTTGATATCATTTACTTAGATTTTCAAAAGGCATTTGATGAGGTGCCACACATGAATCTGCTTAACAAGATAAAATCCTATGGCATTATAGGAAAACTACTGTTACAGATAGCGGAATAGCTGACAAGCAGGAGGTAGCTAATGGGAATAAAAGGGTTTTTTTCTGGTTGACTGCTGGTGACTAGTGCTGTCCCTCAGGGATCAGTACTGGGACCACTGCTTTTCATATTTTTTGTCAATAATAGACTCCAACACTTTCCCAACCACTGAGATCAGGCTAACTGGCCGGTAATTTCTTTTGCCTTCCTCCCTTCTTAAAGAGTGGTGTGACATTTGCAATCTTCTTGTCCTTCAGGACCATGCCAGAATCAAGTGATTCTTGAAAGATCATGACCAATGCATCTATTAACAACAACCTCTCTCAGGACTCTAGCCCAGGCGACTTATCCACTTAAGGCCTTTGAGTTTGACTAGCACTTTTTCCTTTGTAATAGCAATGGCACTTGCTCCTGCTCCCTGACACTCACAGGCTACCGGCTCGCTGCTAGTGTCTTCTGCAGTGGAGATGCAAAGTACCCATTAAGTTCGTCTGCCATTTGTCCCCATTACTACCTCACCAGCATCATTTTCCAGTGGTTCAATGTCACCTCTCTTCTACACTTTATACAACTGAATAATCTTTTGGTATCCTGCTTTATATTATTGGCTAGTCTGCCCTCCTATTTCATCTTTTCCCCTCTTATAACTCTTTAGTTGCCTTTTGTTGAATTTTAGAAGCTTCCCATTCATCCAACTTCCCACTCACTTTTGCTACTTTATATGCTCTTTCCTTATCTTTTATGCAGTCCTTAACTTTCCTTGTCAGCCATAGTTGCCTACCCCTGGCATTTGAGAGCTTCAACCTCTGTGGGACATATCTATCTTGCACCTTGTAGACTACTCCCAGAAACATCAGCTATCTCTGCTCTGCCGTCAACCCTGCCAGTACCCTCCTCCAATCTACCTGATCAAGCCTCTCTCATGCCTCTGTAATTCACTTTATTCCATTGCAATTCAGATTAATGTGGGTTGTGCTTCTCCCTCTCAAATTGCAGTATTGAGAGGGAAGCATTAGGTTGATCATGGAGTAGGTTAAACAACATAGTAAGTTGAAGAGCCTGTACTGCGCTGTACTGTTCTATGTTCAATGTTCAATTCACCGCCAGACTGAACTTCTTTGGTTGGACGTGGATGGATCATATTTCCTTTAGACCTGCTTCTCAAGGGAATGCGTATTTGTTGAGAAACATTTCTTCAGATGCCTATCACTGTGTATATATTATATTGTCATGCCTTTTTTTTTTAGCAATTTTCAAATCCCTGGAGCCAGTTTACTCTGCAATACATGTGGCTGCCTTTACTTAGATTTAAGAATCCTGTTTGTGACCTAAATTTGTTGCTCCCAATTGACTGTGAGACTCTGTCACATTACACTCCCTCTTCTTCACAGTATGCTTTACCATGAGATTATTAATCGTCTTACTTTACTAACCTAATCATTGATAGGTTCAACAAAATATTGTTCTTGGAAACAATGTGAAAGCATTCAATGAGCCCAACATTAAAAATTCAATTCAATTCAAATTGAAAGTACACTTATTATCAAAGTCAGTACACAGTATCCAACTCTGACATTCGTCTTCCCCACAGGCTGCTATGAAACAAAGAAACACCATGGAAATTGCCTTTATTACCTTGCTTTATCACATCACATGAGTTTTTTTAAATTTTTGTTCGAAGACCATAGTATATTTAAACGTGAATATTCTTAAATGCCCTCTGAAATAGCCTAACAAACTACTCCTTCTCTGCTCTTTTTTTCCAAAAAGAGATGTAATAAAACATCAGTCTTACAGTGGAACCACTGGAACCTACCTGCCTTCTTACCACTGGAAATTGAAATTGGGCACAGCAAAGTGTATTTGTGGTAGCCATTTCTGTCCGTAATAGCATTGATAGAAGTGACCACTGCAGAGTTGCTGTGAAGATAAAGTCTTGTCCTCACACTGAGGACATCTTTCATCATTGTGTGGCACAATTGTGGTAAATGGGACAGGCGCAGAACCAATCAGGCAGTTTGAAGTTAGGCATACATGAGGAGCTGTGGATCATAATCAATAGCAGAAATGTATACCTCTAAAATATGTAAGCTATTGGCTTGACATGTCCTTACACTATCATTACTACCAAACTAGGAGGTTTATTCTGGTTCTGTGAGGAAACTAGAGCTTGCAACAGCAACAGCGTAAAAATGCCTATAACCTATGTGTTCCAGCCAAATGAAAGTGCAACAGAGGATACTGATAGCTAAAGCATCCTGCATAGATCAAGGCAACTCACAATCAATGAATCATACTGTTGATCTGTACAGTTAGTCACTAATGTATTGGGTTAATTAGGCAGCTAACAATAAAAGGAGGCTCCGCGATTATCCCCATTCTCAGTTTGTACTTACATTTAGTGAAAGCGCTTCCAACCCAGTATCTTCCTGAGATCATCTCCACCACCGAGGCTAATCTTCAGTTTGTTTGATTCACTTTATGTGATAACAAGAAATTTCTGAGAGGACTGAATGGAATACAGGTTATAGAGCACACAACAACCCTGCTACAACACTGATGACAGACACCCCCAAACTAGTTCTGCCTCCAGCCATGTTGTACCAAAAATTGCTCCAATATGCTCTGTCCACAAAAGTTAGGACATATGAAATCCAGTTAATTACTGTGATTGATGAAACTGGACAACAATTTTTTTTGTAAGTGTTGTTTACTCATAATTTTTGTTTTGGTTATAATAGACTGCTTGAAGTTAAGCACAAATATAATTTCAGATTACATATATCACATAGGGATTTGGAGAAACAAGAAATTAACTTTAATTGAATATAATGCTTTTAATTGCATAATGGTGCTGACGCTTTGCAATAACTCAACTAAGCTAAAAATGTTTTGTTGATGATTTTCATTTGTGCTCAGTGCTTGAGGCTTCTTGTTTAAATGTCCAATAATAATCAGCCAACATTGATGGATTCTAGTTGCCCTGATACAGTTTCTCCACGACCACAGTGAAATCTTTTTCCATGCTCATCTTTGACAGCACTAAGGTTTGTAGCGAAGAAGTCTAAATGGGAATGCAGCAAAGGTGAAGAGCCCAGGTTTTGTCTTGGTTACCACTTTTACCCCCAAAGTAGAGCTCATAGGCTTTCTTTTGTAATTTATTTTTTTATTGAAGTTCATCATCAAACAAAACTTTCCGTCAGATGTATTTCAGATACTGTACATATACATCATATAGTCATATTTGTCATAAATCTCCACATAATATTTATCTGAGGTATATACTTATAGAAAGGAGAGGAAAGAAAGAACAATCAAAAGAAGAAAACTATGTACTAAATAGGGAGTGATCTTTTTTTACAACATAATCATTGATTGTGAGAATAAAATTAGGCCTATGAGGTGTTATGTAGTTAAACCATTTTTTCCAGTATGAATAAAATTGTTCCAACTTATGATTAACAGATGCTGTTATCTTCCCCATTTTGTAAATGTCCATTGTAATTTCCATCCATACATTTAAAGTTGGGCTCTCCTGTGATAATCATTTCCTGGTAAGGGTCTTTTTACCAGTCACCAGCAGTACATTCATTATATATTTATCTCTTTTCAACCATTCTTGAGGTATATACCCAAAATATATGATCTTACTCTCTTAGGGGTATTTCACATTTAAATATGTCTTGTAGGGCATTATTTATCCCACTCCCATAGTCTTTGATAACGGGGCATTCCCAGAAAATATGATAATGGTTTGCAATTTGATTTCCACAATTTCTCCAGCAAACAGGGGGTTACTATCATAATGGGATTTCTGAGAGGGTTATCAAGTGTTTCCACCCGAACTCCCTCCATTTCTGTGATCTGGTACACCTCCATTGATACCTCCATATTAAACACAAAATACTCTGTAGATGCTGAGGTCAAAACAACACTCACAACAAGCTGGAGAAACTCAGCAGTTCGGGCAGCATCTGTGGAAACAATCAGTTAATGTTTTGGGCTGGAACCCTTCATCAGGACTGAAGAGGGATGGGGCAGAGACCTTATAAGGAAGGTGGGGGGAGGATGGGAAGGAGAAGGCTGGTAGGTTCCAGATGAAAAACCAGTAAGGAGAAAGATAAAGGGGTGGGGGAGGGGAAGCAGGGAGGGGATAAGCTGGAAAGGTGAAGGAGGAATAGGGGAAAGCACAATGGGTAGTAGAAGGAGGCGGAAACATGAGGGAGGTAGTAGGCAGCTGGGGGAGGGGGCAGAGTGAAACTGGGATAGGGGAAGAAAGGGGAAGGGAATTACTGGAAGCTGGAGAATTCAATGTTCATACCAAGGGACTGGAGACTACCTAGATGGTATATGAGGTGTTGGTCTTCCAACCTGAGTTTAGCCTTATCATGGCAGTAGAGGAAGCCATGTATGGACCTATCCGAAAGGGAATGTGAAGCAGAGTTGAATTGGCTGGCAACCGGGAGATCCTGTCTGTTGTGGCGGACAGAGCGGAGGTCCTCAATGAAGCGGTCCCCCAATCTGCATCGGGTTTCACCGATGTAGAGGAGGCCGCACTGGGAGCACCGGATGCAGTACATGACCCCATATTATTGTCCAGTATACCTCCATATTATACCTCGATATTATTGTCCAGTCTTCCTCAGATATTATTATCCCTCCTTCTTTCTACCATTTGGTTCAATGTATGAAGTCGAATGTGTTTTAAGATGTGACAAACCCTTATACACACTTGAAATTATTCTCCTACCGTTGTCTGAATTATATGCTTTTCTAAATAGCTCTATCAGACATGTACTTGCCATGGTTACATTTTTAACTGTCCTATTAACATACTGTCGCATCTGTAAATACTGGTAAAAGTGTTGTTTTTCTATTAAGTGTTTCTCTTTGAGCATTTCAAAACTGAACAGTGTTTCTTCTTTCATTATATTGCAAATAGCTGTTATTCCTTTAGCTGTCCAGTCCTTAAAGCTGGCCTCCAGTTTATTCGGCGTAAAATCCAAGTCATATGCACACCATTTAAGAATTGCAATGTCAGTCTCTAGTTTATATTCTTTTATTGGAAGAGGTACAGTCGAAGTTTCAGACCGAAACACTTCGTTAGTCCTGACGAAGGGTCTCGGCCTGAAACGTCGACTGTATCTCTTCCTAGAGATGCTGCCTGGCCTGCTGCGTTCACCAGCAACTTTGATGTGTGTTGCTTGAATTTCCAGCATCTGCAGAATTCCTCTTGTTTATACTCTTTTATAATAGTTTTCCATATTTTAAGAGTCCATTTCACCCATGGGTTATCAATAGTATTTATGTAATTTTGTAAGGTGTTATCAGCCAAAATTGCCTGTATGGGGATGGAAAGTATCCTCTCCTCAATGTTTTTCCATTGAGCGTCATATGATGGGTTGCACCAGCATTTCACAGCTCTCAACTGTGCTGCAAAATAATAATCTCTAAGAGAAGGTAGTTCCCATCCCCCATTTTCCTTGGCTAATTGCAAGGTTTTGAGATGAACCCTAGGCATTTTACCTTGCCATATATATCCTGATAGCATCTTGTTCCATTCATTGAATTGATTTTGGTTAATCTCTATTGGTAGGGTGTGAAAGAGATATAGTAGTCTGGGCAGTATATTCATTTTAACAGATTCAATCCTTGAACTGAGACCAAGAAAAGGGATTAGGTTCTATCTTGTTATATCTTCCTTAATTTTTTATATATAGGCTGATAATTGCATTCTGATCATTTTGCCAACTCTTTTGGCATAATGATGCCCAAATATTTGACAGACTCTGTTTGCCATGCCCAAGGATATCTACTTTCAATTTCTCTTGGTGGGCTACAGTTATATGAAAGTAGTTTGGTATTATCTATGTTGATCGTGTATCCTGATAATTGGCCATATTGTTCAAAGGACTGCATCAATTTAGGTAAAGAGTATGTTGGTTGCCCTAGATAGATCAAAACATCATCCGTGTAACAGGCCAATTTATGCTCTGTTCCTTTAATAGTAATTCCCCTGATATCTTCATTTTGTCTGATGTATTGAGCTAATGGTTCCAGATGTAATGCAAAGAGTAGTGGTGACCATGCACAACCCTGTCTCATGCCCCTTTCTAGGGTAAAACTATTAGATAAATATCCATTGATTTTAATTCTGGCAGTAGGATTGTTGTATAATGCCTGTATAGTTTTAATAATTGTGTCACGTAGACCAAATCTATGTAAAGCTCTGTATAGAAAATTCCAATTAACAGAGTCAAATGCCTTTTCAGCGTCCACGCTTATCACTATTGCTTCAATTTCATTTTTTTATATGATCCATAATGTGAAGTGCCCTTCATATATTTTCTTGTGTTTGGTGTTGTTGTATAAAACCTATCTGATCATTATGTATCAGTGTGGGTAGAAACTCTTCTAATCGTTTGGCCATGATGGAGGTAAATATTCGATAATCCACATTAAGAACAGATATTGGTCTAAGTGACCCACATTCCATTTTATCCTTGCTTTCTTTCGGTATAGCTGAGATTATCGCCTCCTTCCAGCTGGGTGGCATTTGTGCCTTTCTTAGAGCCCAGTTCAGTGTGGGGAGTAAAACAGTAATTAACTCACTTCTGAACTCTTTATACCACTCTGCCGTATATCCATCTGATCCTGGTGACTTGCTTAATTTAAGCCTACTAATTGCAGTTTTTAGTTCAGCTTCAGTTATGTCAGCAGTCATCATTCTATTTTGTTCTTTACTTAAAGTGGGTAATTCTAAAGAATTCAGGAAGGTGTCAATTTGGGTTATGCTTCCCCTTTGAACTTTGGAATACAGAGTTTCGTAAAACATTTCAAAAGCTTCTTGAATTTCACTTAGCTTATTTTTATTACTTTTGTTCTTGGATCCCTAATTTTATGAGTGTGTATTTTCTGTTATCTTTTTTTCAGTTTCCACGTCAGTATTTTCATTGAGTTAGATTCACTTTCATAGTGTCTCTGTTTCAGAAACATTAATTTTTTGCTAATTTCTTGTGCAGCCAAACTAATAATTTCATTCCTATTTTTTAAAATTTCCTCTAGTGTATCCTGTGCCAAACTCAATTTGTGTTTTTTCTAGTTCCTTCAGCTTATTTTGTAATTTGTCTAATGTTCTATTCTTATTTTTTTCTTATATGAAGATATCGCTATATTTTTCCCTCTTAAGACAGCCTTCAGAGTATCCCATAGAATGGGTGGGGGGGGGGGGACCTCTCACTTATCATTGAATTCTAGGTGAAGACCAATTTCTTTTTTTTTTATTTATTCCTTAAAATAGGGCTCATTGAGTAGACTTGAATTTAGTTTCCAAATGGTATTCTTTGGTTGTAGGTCAAAATCAACAGATAAACATATAGGTGCATGGTCACTTAAATCTATTGTCCCAATTCCAGAGGTGTTTATTTTGTCTTTATCTTTTCCAAATGTTATGAAATAGTCTATTCTTGTATATACAGAATGGGGGGGGGGGTGCAGAATAATGAGTGTGATCCCTTCTGTTGGGGAAAAGATCCCTCTATATATCAGTTAGACCAACATCCTCAAAAAGAGTGTTAACTTTCTTATGTAAGGACTTTGTTTCATACATTTTTCTATTGGAAGAGTCTAACTTTGGTTGTAATTGTAAATTTAAGTCTCCCCCACATATCAAGAGACCTTCTGTTTCCATTACCATAATATTAGTAATTTCCGGGAAGAAACTAATATCACTTCCTTGGGGTGCATATATATTCAGTAAAGTAACTGTATTTCCGTCTATATTCCCCCTTATCAGAATATATCTGCCCTCCTTATCTCCCATTTCGAATACTTTTTCAAAATTTAGCTTGCTTGAGACGAGAATAGCAACTCCTCTTCTCGTCCTGATTTATATGAGGAGAAAACAAATTAGTGAAGCCCATTCCTCTTTAATTTTCCATGCTCATTATCACTTCAGTGAGTTTCCTGTAAAGATACTACATGGGCTTGTTCTTTTTACATTTTTGATAGAATTTTACTTCTTTTGATTGGATTTAACAGCCCATTGACATTAAAAGAAATGAATTTTACTTTGTCCTTAGCCATGTGTATTTATCTGTTAGTATATCATCGAAATTTGCAGAATATAACTTAATCGATCTACTCTCTGAACAAATAAGAAACAAGAAATGTGAATAATTTAAAAAAAGGTAACAGAGGTGTGATTCCAAGGCTGGGGTCTCTAGATGACCCCGGGTTGAGCTAGAGGGAACATCTTGCCGTGGGGGATAGCCCCTCCTACCTGTGCGTTGAGGGCCCCCGCTGCGGTACCTATAAAGGCAAGTAAAAAAATCTATTTCCATTACACAGAAATGATTTCCCTGTGTATTCCTCCCATGTATATATTCTCATTTAGGTGGAGAAAAAGGAGCGAATGAATGAATTAAAAAAAAATTGAGTAATATAAAATCCACATTATAATTTGTATTTCTTGAGATAGGTATATCACCATCTATTTTTGCTTCCGTTTAGTTTATCAGCACTTTTAAAGATAGCCAAACCTTATGGCTCTTCTGGAGGAAGTGAGGGCTGTCTTTGGAGGACCCACAGTCTCTTTCTAATATCCTTCTCTGGTCCTGCTCCCATCCCCTGCTTTCTAGGTTCTCTTACTATTTCCCAAACAGACCGGGATAATTGCTCAGCCAGACTTTCCCTAGGTTTGACCATGCTAGCAGGCAGTCCTCTGTTGTTCACGTCTGTAGTCGCCTCTTCCGCTGTCTGATATAGCTTTATTTCTCCTTCGTAAAATACTCCCAGTTTAGCAGGGTATGGAGTTTGGAATTTAATCTTTTCTTGCTTTAATATTCGTTTCGCTTCGGAATATTCCTTCCTTTTCTGTTGGACCACTGGGGGGTAATCATGATTGAAATATATTAACTGCCCGTTCCAAAACAGCCTCTTCTTACCCCAGGCCCTTAGAATCTTCACCTTGCTCTTGAATCGAAGGAATCTAAGTACTATAGAGCGCAGTTTACTTTCTCTGTCTCTGGGAGGCTGCGGGATGAGCGAACGATACGTCCTCTCAATTTCAATCTCCATAGTCGTGGGAATCTCCAGCGTGTCCCGCAGCAGCTTGTCTACAAAGTCTATCATCGACAATCCCTCCGCTCCTTCGGGAACATAATAAATCCTGATATTTTTCCGTTGCTATCTTTCCTCCTGGTCAAGCAATTTACTTTCTTGTTGATTTTTTTTAGATTATGAAGACACGCAGACTTCTTTTATTGTCATTTAGTAATGCATGCATTAAGAAATGATACAATATTTCCTCCGGTGTGATATCACAAAACACAGGACAAAACACAGACCAGGACTGAAAAGACTGACAAAACCACATAATTATGACATATAGTTACAACAGCGCAACAATACCATAACTTGATGAAGAAGTCCATGAGCACAGTAAAAGTTCAAAGTTTCTCAAATGTCCCACATCTCATGCAGACGGGAGAAGGAAGAAAAACTCTCCCTGCCATACCTGACCACGGTCCGACTCTGAGTCATCCGAAAACTTTGAGCTCTGATCACCTCTCCGACACCGAGTACTGAGCGCCATCTCTGTCCGAGTGATTCGACCTCCATCTCAGTTGCCAACAGCAGGCAAAGCCAGGGATTTTGAGGCCTTCCCTCCGAAAGATTCCCTACCACTCAGTAATGACAGCAGCGAACGAGCGTTTCAGAAATTTTTCCAGATGTTCCTCTGTGCTTTCACGTCCGTCTCCATCAAATCAGAATTGTCCATGGCCCCTATTTAACGGATACGATATCATTTTTCACTGGAGGGCTGCGCATGCGCGGCGCTTGGCTGATTTAATATTTTTATCGTCTTACTTAGTATCTGTTCCACGTTTTGCATGCGATCTTCCACCTTCTGAATTCGAGTCTCTGCCACGCTATTTTTCTCATAGGCTTTCTTAAGAACAAGAGTCATGCTCTGTCTTTGAGATTAAAGCGAATACTTGCCACAAGTATAACTGAAAGTATCATAGCTGTGACACTGTTGTCAAGACATTTGGCTATCACAAATACTCCTGAAAATACAATGATTTTATTTTAAAGAGTACACACAATACGCTGTGCGCATAGAGTATGCACATCAAAGTGATCGCAAGCCGATATACAGGTAAATGCAATGTATGGAACGGTGGATGCGTGACGCTTCTATAACCTTTCTAAAACCTGTCCTGACATGCAGCATCCATCCTGCTTAAGCATACCCAGGTATGCCTGGACAAGATAGAAAACTTCTCAGTTTAGTACATTGTGGGCAACATTTTAACTGACTTGAATTATGAACTGGAATAACAAATACAGGTGAATATTAAAAAAAATAGTCTGTAATGTGGAAATTTCATGGTGATTTTCATCAGCAGCAGCCTAGAATCCATGAGGTACACCCAAAAGTATTCAGGAAACAAAATCTTTGTTGTCCAGTGTCATTAATCTATTGTCAATCGTCTGCAAAGTTATAGGATGTGTCAACCGTGTCGTCAATCAGCACTTACTCCCAAAATTGTATTATATTCTAACGACCACTGACTTTGTCATTCAATTTGCTGGAATATAGACCAGCAAATACTCCTTCTATCATTGTTCCATTCTCACAGCTCACTTTCCCGTCTAATATTATCAACCATCTTGAATATACCACACTCTTCTTTTAATGAATGATTGACATTTATTGTGGATATAATATATCTAGAATATATTATTGTGGATTATTGTGGACAAAAGTATAGTCCATCAACACGAAAACCATCTGCCTTGCCTTTCCCTACTCTGTTTTCTGGCTTTTAATCATCCATGTTATTATGTCTCTTCCAACTTCTATTTCTGAGCTAATGTTTTGTGATTTATCAAAAGACTTATGATAATCCAAATATATCAGATTTTCTTAGTCCCATTATATAGCTAGTAGATTATATGCTCAGCAATAAAACTGCGTTGAATGGTTTTTACCTTCTGCATTGATTTTGTATAGTTTTATAAAATTTTTGAAACGTCCATTCTGCTAATTAATTCCAGGACTCATCCAGTAGCTGATGTCAAACTAACTGGTCAACTGTTCCCTATTTTCTCCTTTATTTTTTCCTTTCCTAAATGTAGGATGCATTCACAATCTTCTGCTGGGCCCAATCCAGAATCATGAAGCTTTGAAGGGACATATTAATTTAATTGCTAAAGGATTTTTTAGATGTACAGTAGACCAACAGGAACAGGGGATTTGTTTGTTTTTCCACAGTACTTTTTCCACAATTACATTATTTAATTTCACCATTGTCATTAAAATCAGTTTTGTTTATTTTGTCATCTACAGTAAGGATGAGCAAAATATTTAATTCCTTGACCTTGAGATGTTCAATGGTTCTGCTATATGGTGGAGCAAAGGGCAGAGACGATGCACAATAGCCAATATTTGATGGAAAGGACATAGTAGAGACTATACTGTACATTGCTGTGGGGATGCAGTGGTAGGAAGGGAGAGAAACTTAAACAATGGGGGTTTGAATCAATTCTAATAAGTTCTGAGTGACAAGATCAAACGGGCTGCCTCCACAACTTCACTCTCCTGATTGCAGTATCTTTGGGAGTTGGAGCATGCACTTTCAGAAAGTTGTTAGTCACCACTTCTAATTATGCAATCAAAGACCATCAACTGTTAATGTTAATTGGATATCTCTCCCCAGAGATACTGCCTGACGTATTTTATGTTTTGTTATTTTAATTCAAAGTCCATTATTACTTTCCTTCTGACTCTTTTATTCCCCCCTTTATTATAATTTCAAAGTCAACTCAAAACAGAGACTTTTATCTTGCTTTTAGTTCCCTTGTCTTCTGCTTCAGGTCCAATTATTTCTGCTTTGCGAACACTTTGGTACATTTCATTATGTTAAGGTACAGCACAAGATGTTCCTGCTATTGTCATCAGGCACAACCACAAAATATTATACGTAAACTTTAAAACTGCCTGTGCTCATTATTAGGATGAGGGCAAATCAAAGAACAAGCATTAACCAAAATATAAGGAGGGAGAAATTTGTCTTTGATTACTAGCACTAAACAAGTGCAAATGTATTGCCCAAGTGCTGTGTTCAACTCCACACGTCCAATTTCATCAACTTCAAAGCAACTGAATGTCTGTGATGTGTCCAGTGAAATATCAACCTCCTGGTTCAACGGCTGAAAGTAACTCAGGCAGATTAGAAAGAAAACATTGGTTTGGAGTTTTCAATCAATTATGCTGTTTCTTTCCAAGATTTCATTCAAAGCCTTAACAAGCAGCATAAAAATTTCCAGAATTTGAAGCAGAACTTCATTCTGTGCCAATACCACTTTTAAGCAGTTCTCCATTAATTCTAATAATGTCTTGCTGGAATGAAGTAATACCCACAAAATTGATTTGAGACTTGGAGAATTAATCACCTTTGGAAAATTCTGCTAAACATACATGTATGCAGGCTTTAAAAAGTACTTTAAAATTCAGACCTTTGTTTTGGGTAGTGTCATTAAAAGATTAAAAATTTTAGCTGCTTTGACAATCCTTCCTTACTTAACTTTCAAAGTGAGATGTTTGCTAATAATTGCATAATGTCCACAGTGAAACAGGTCAAGCTTGCATTGAACAACACCAATGAAATAATTGCACTTGAATCAATTAGTAAGACTCAGGTAATATTGATACCTAACAACTGTCAAGCAATGACCACCTCCAAACCAAAGGAAGACTGACCACTTCCCTTATACCATGACCAAAATGACTACATTTAACATCATGGGATTACCAGTAAGCAGAAATGGTGACTGAAACAAAGGAAAGTGAGCTAAGTAGTTGATCCTCAAAATTAAACAAGGCATATGATATTCTTCACTAACTTCACTATGTGAAATTTCACTAACATTCAAAAAGTTCCAGAACAATATGTCTTGTTTTATTGGAACAGTATGCACCATCTTAAATATTCACTACAATATTACTAGAAAATAGTCTCAGATATTTTTATTAAGTGAATTTCAGAAATTTAAAGAGGCATATTGATATAATTTCTGTTTTGGTGGTAGACCTATTTTAATTTATACTTTATTGTCGCCAAACAATTCGTACTGGAACATACAATCATCACAGCGATATTTGATTCTGTGCTTCCCACTCCCTGGATTACAAAGATTAAATATTAAAAATAGTTAAAATTAGTCAATATTACAAATTTAAATTATAAATCATAAATAGGAAATAGAAAAATGGAAAGTAATGTAGTGCAAAAGACCGAGAGACAGGTCCAGATATTTGGAGGGTACTGCCCAGATCCAGGTCAGGATTCATTCAGCAGCCTTATCACAGTTGGAAAGAAGCTGTTCCCAAATCTGGCTGCATGAGTCTTCAAGCTCAGAGCCTTCTCCCGGAGGAAGAATTTTCATTCCTTATTATTAAAGTTGAATATGTTACTCTTAAATATATGAAGCAAAGCAAAACATAAAAGTAAAATAAATTGTTTTGAGCAGATTTTGCATTCTGGAATGTGAAAAGATTTTGCATGGAAACTCAGGATGATGGAAGAAACTATTTTTCAGTCTGTTGTATTTGGGCACCATTTAGTTTGGAATCAGCTGCACCCAGACTGGAACAGTATGCAATGGACATCCATTAAAGCAGCTGGGAACCAGAATATCTATTTTGCTAATGCATCATCTATTATTTGAAGTTTTCCAAGACTATAATCTTGCTTGTTTACAAACTGTGCGCAATTGATGTCAACGAACATTGATTCCACATAAACTTGAACACAGTGGAAAATAATCAGTCAGTAATCTAAATGCCATTAAGTCACAGATCTGATTTACTTAATGCAACCAAAGTAAAATAAAGGTAGAAACTTTTAAATGACAATTTAATTGAACTCAATATACTGTTTTTTCGACATTAATTTATTTTATTCATAGACTGTACCTATAGATTATATTTAAATGAATAACAAATTTCAAGGTGACCAAGAATATAATTTAAATTTACACATTTACAACATTACAAATGTTCTTCCTCCAATTAGCTTTATTGAGAACGTTGTTTTATGAACTGTGGTGTGAATTCATTAACATTATGAATAGATGGGATGCAGATGAATTGCCAATCAATTCTGGTAAAAATATATCAATCTCCTCTAATGCATCATTGCAGTTTAGTGAAAGGTTTTACTGAACAAATATATTCTTCAGATCAGTAATTCTCCTGATATCAATTGGTAAAAAAAAATACTCCTCTCCTGCTTTTAAATGGGTACATTGGAAGCTTTGGTAACTTTGATCATGTCCCATTTGTTAGAAACCATCTCTCAATGATGGCAGATATCAATGCTGAAAGCCACCTCCACTGTCAGAGAGCCATGAACTATTCACAGCAAGCACGACAAGCACTTACGAGATGACAGACATCTGTCTCTGCCTAATTCATTCGATAATCAAACTAATGTCATCATCTTCCCTGGGCTGTTATCCCCTGTATCAAGGTTCTAATGGCAGACACCCAGCACTGATGGGGAGTTGACAACAATGGCATGGTGAGCACTCTTCTCTGATATTGTTCATAGTAAAAGATAGTTAGGTGGCAGAGGAAGCACTTCAAAGATATTCTTTAAAAGTCTAGCCATTGACCCAGAGGAATCCTGAATAATGGAGAAACATCTGAATCTTGAATCTCTTAATGTGGAAGCGCAGAAGAACTGGTTGGGATGATGACACCATTTCCCAGAACAACTATCCACCCATCTCCTGAAGAAAAAACAAGCAGGATAGACAAAGGAGAATCAGTTGATGTTTTGTCTTAGATTATCAGAAGGTCTTTGACAAGGTGCCACACTTGAGGCTGCTTACAAGTTACGAGCCCATGTTATTGCAAGAAAGATTCCAGCATGGATAAGGCAGTGGCTGATTGGCAGGAGGCAAGGAGTGGGAATAAAGGGAGCCTTTTCTGGCTGGCTGTCATTGACGAGTGGTGTTCCACAGGGGTCTGTGTTGGGACTGATATTTTTTTACATTTAATGTCAATGATTTGGATGATGGAATTGATGGCTTTGTTCAAAAGTTTGCAGACAATATGAAAATAGGTGGAGTGGCAGGTAGGTTTGAAGAAGTAGAGAGGCTACAGAAGCAATTAGACTGATTAGGAGAATGAGCAAAAAATTGCAGATGGAATATAATTTTGTGAAGTGTATGGTCATGCAACTTGGTCGAAGTAATGAAAGGGTGACTATTTTCTAAATGGAGAGAAAATACAAAGAAGTGAAAATACAAAGAGACTTGGGAATCCTTGTGCAGGATTTCCTAATGTTAATTTGCAGATCAAGTCTGTGGTGAGGAAGGCAAATGCAATGCTGGCATTCATTTCAATAGGACTAGAATATGAAAGCAAGGATGTACTGTTGAAACTTTATAAAGCATTGGTGGGGCCTCATTTGGAGAATTGTGAGCAGGTTTGGGCCTCTTGTCTTAGAAAGGATGTGCTGAAGCTGGAGAGGGTTCAAAAGAGATTCATAAAAATGTTTCCAGGATTGAATAGCTTGTCATATGAAGAGTGTTTTATGGCTCTGGGCCTGTATTCACTAGAACTCAGACAGAATGAGGGGTGACCTCATTGAAACCTATTGTCTCAGACTGCATACCCTACATCCCCTGAAGAAATATAAAACAAAAAGGGTATTTAAACATTATTAGAAACTTGCCAGCCAAATTGTGATGTGAAAGTAACCAGATTATTTCTTCTTTTGGTTATGGTAATCAAGGAATCCTTATTAGCATTTGCCAAACACTTACTCAAGATAGGGCAATGGGAGATTTTTCTATCTGTCTGAAAGGACAGATAGTTGTCAATAAAAAAAAAGACAACACCTCCAACTGAACAAACCTCACTTAGTACTGCACTGGAGTACCAGCCCATGTTTAGTGCTAGTGGGGCTTTAATCCAGTCTACAGATTGAGATTCAAAATAGTTAGCAAAAATGAATCAAAGCTGAAAGAAACTGTCCCAGTGGAAAACTACTGACACTATAAAAATTGAATCCACTTTTTAAACAGGCTCTGCTCAATAAAATTTAAATTGGCGGGTAGATTTTTAAAATAACAAGTGGACAGTTATACCTGATATGAACGATATGATCTGGTAGAATTTTAACCAAATCCAAATTAGTTCCCAGAAGTCTATTTGCTGTGTGATGAAGTGTGATGGAAGTATTTTAGTCCTGCCCAAGTATTTGATCAATTGAACTTCCTCCTGCTCATGGAGTGTCGCACATTTCATTTTGTTCGTGGTTCAGAAATAATCAAAAATCTACCCAACAAAGCATTTCTTCCTGACTTTTCTTCAGCTTTTATATTCCCTTAGCAATTGAACTTGTTCCTGGTATTCTGAATAAGAATAGAATTATAACCCACCTACAAACAAAATGTTCACAATTTTATGACATAAAATGCACAGAGGAAATCTTCCCAGGATATATTTTATCACATGTTAAATAACTGAGTAAAAAAATGTTTTCCTGGAAAAATAAATGGATTTAATGTGATTTGTATGCCCTCCTGGAGTTTTACTGCAGCACCACAGCAAGAACATACTAAAATCTGCAAAGCTGTCCTGGACATTTGTTCAAATTATTTTAAATGAACAGTCTAATGTAATCCAAATTAATTTACAATTTATGTAGGATTAGCCTCAAAAATATTATTGACCTTGGCTTATTTTTAGAACCAAAACCACGAGGCTCAAAGTTGTGGGAAAAATTGAGATATATGATAAGAGTTTAGAGTATCTTATTTTTAGTGCAGAGTAGTTTATATGTTTCTAAATTAATACCAGACAGAGACACAAGAGATTCTGCAGATGCTGGAAGCCCAGAGAAACACATATTAAGTGCTGAAGGAACTCAATAGGTCAGTCAGCAACTATTGAAATGAATGAACAGTCAACGTTTTGGACAAAGACCCTCGTCAGGACATGAAAGGAAGGGGAAAGGTGGCAGAATAAAAAGATGGTCCGAGTGGAAGGAGAACATGCTGGATGATGATAAGTGAAGATGATGGATGGGGAGGAAGGTAGGTCAGTGCGGGAAAGAGGATGAAGTAAGAAGCTAGGAGGTGATAGGTGGTCATGGTAAAGCAATGGAGAAGAAGGAATCTGATGGGAGAGGAGAGTGGACCATCGGAGAAATGGAAGGAGGATGGGCAGACGGAAGTGTTTCGGTTTAATATGCACTTGATGCAATGTGATAAACATGATGTGGACTGCCCTATACAGTTTTATACTGTGTTATGACAATGGCAGCATAATCCTCCTACAAAGGTCTCTGATGTTCTGTTTTGGATGAATGTGAAGTGTTGAAGTTAACCAAGACAGTATTTTTTGCTGTTTTCCAAGTACAATTCACTTACATGTCCATGCACATGTGCACAATACTCCAGGCATTGCTAAAGGCCTGTGTTAACTAATTGAGCCTTTGTCAATATCCTGCCAGTTAAGTCAGTACCTGCAGTTTTTTGGAGCAGAGGAATGGACACAAATCCTGTACAAAATCTCTGGGTCATAGGAAGCAAATTTACGATTGATTAGCTAAGTGCTACTAACACTCTCTTTTTAAATCATGAACACAGGAGATTCTGTAGATGTGGTTAATCCAGAGCAATGCTGGAGGAAGTCAGCAGGTCAGGCATGGAAATGAATTAACAGTTGACATTTTGGTCTGAGTCCCTTCTTCAGGATTGAAAAGGAAGGGGAAGATGCCAGGAATACAAGGTGGTGGTTGGGGGGGGGGGTGTGGTATGGAAGAGGACTAGCTAGGAAGTGATAGGTAGAGCCAGATGGGTGGAAAAGGTAAAGTGCTGGAGATGAAGGAATCTGATAAGAGAGGAGACTGGACCATGGGAGAAAATGAAGAAGGAGGGGCACCAGAGCGGGGTGATAGTCAGGCAAGCAGACGAGGAAAGAGCCCAGAGTGGGGAATAGATGAAGAGGGAGGGGGAAGGAAAAAAAATACCAGAAGCAGAAGTTAATATTCATGTCATCAGGTTGGAGGCTACCTAGACCAAATATGAGGTGTTGCTCCCCCACCCTGAGAGTGGCCTCATTCTGTCAAAAGAGAAGTCCATGGACCAACATGTCGGAATGTGAATGGGAGAGCAATTAAAATGGTTGGCCACCAGTAAATTCCACTTTTTGCAGATGTAGCAGGAATTGCTCAACAAGCTGTCCCCCAATTTATGTCTGGTTTCATCAATACAGAGGAGGTCGTATCAGGAGCACTGGATAGATGACCTCAACAGATAGGCAGGTGAAGCGTTGCCTCACCTGAAAGGACTGTTTGTGTCACTGAATGGAGGTGAGGGAGGAAGAAGATGGGCAGCTATAGCATTTTGGTCACTTGCGGGGGGGTGTGCCAGGAGGGAGATCAACAGGAGGGGACAGGGTTTCTTTCCTCCACCAATGATGCTGCCTTAACCTGAATCTCATCCATTTCCCAGATATCTGTGCTCACCCAATCTTCTCACTTCCTTAACATGGTTAGAGTTCCTCTTGTTCTCACCTGCTATCCCAATGAGCCTCCATATTCAGCGCATCATTCTCCACAATGTCCGCCATTTTCAAAGGGTTCCCGCCACCAGGCTCATAGCGCTCTTACCCCACTCTGTTCTCTTGTACCACTTACTCAACATCCACAAACCTGACTGTCCTGGTCGGCCTATTGTTTCTGCCTGCTCCTGCCCCAATGAACTCATGTCACATATCTCGACTGCACTCCTTCCACCTACATCCACAACAATTTACATGCTTTTGATCTCCTTAATAACTTTTGATTTCCTGGCCCTGGCCACCTCATTTTCACCATAGATGTCCACTCCCTACATATACACTTCTATCTTTTTGGCCTGATTTTTGAAGTGCACTAATCTTTAAAATCACCTGGACAAGAAAAGTGCTCTATGTCATGATGGAATAGTTGACCAGGAGTTCTATTTTACCATCAGCTCTGAGTTTTAGCCTAGAGTGAAGCATTTGTTCTATATTGAAGACTTTCTCCCAAAACTGTCATTAATTTACTGTAGTTGCTGGTCCACATCAAAAATACTGGCATTATGGTGAATCTTTCTGTCTGCTGATCCTGCTATTAAGTAAACCAGGACCACTGTGCTCTCTGGGGAAGGATTTGACAAGAAAAATGCACAGGTGGGTTTTCCAAGGACTCTAAAATAGGTAAAGAAGGTTAAATTAGATATTTGTAACCTTGTTAATGTATTTAGAAAAGACCATAACACCATAAGATAGAGGAGCAAAACGACGCCGTTTGGCACCTTGAGTCTGCTCTGCCATTTCATCATGGTTGATGTATCTTCCTTTTCAGCCCTAATCTCCTGCCTTCTCCCTATATCACTTCATGCCCTGACCAATCAAGAATCTATCCAACTCTGCCTTAAATATACCAACAGCTGCCTATGGCAATGAAATCCACAGATTCACCAAATTTCTCTGTCTTCTGCAAAATGTTCAACATGCAACAGACAGGCATTACATCTTTGCCCTGTCTCAATAAAATCCGTACATTAGGCAGGAGCAACTTCCAATGAGGCTTGGAAAGTCTTCCCATTAAATCTTACAGCCAGCTGTAGCCAATACCACTTTGTTACCCATATTAAAATATACAATTGTAATGCAGTTATATTTTTGTTCCACCCAAATATTGACATCAAAGGTATGTCAAAATATCAGACTATAAAAGGGAAAGAGATTTGTGTACATCATTTCTTTATCTGATAAAATTCTTTGTTTCATATTTGAAAGTGAAACAAATAAACTTGCTTCAGCTTGATTTAAAATGCAGTCTTATTACTAAATTTGAGATTTTGCCTTCATCTCAATAATTGTTTATCATGAAATGTAAAATCTTTTTCAACAATGAAATCGAAGGAGCTAATGAAAATCTGCTTCCTGCATCTTATGCACTAGCTCACTTCCAAATCCTGGCTTGTGATAAAGCACATGTCTGCATTTTGCATTATCTTTCATAAACATCAAAATATATGGAGTTTCTCAGGCTTGTACAAATCTTTAAGCAGGTTACAAGTGCAGTAAAAAGTGCATAAGTTTTGGCTAAGATACTTATTAGACGGAAATGAGGCTTTTAGCTATACAAACACCAAAGACAGATTCAAACAGCTACTCGAGTTACATTTACAGTTTTTATCCTCCAACAAGTCATAAATTTGCCTCATGATACTAATCTGGGACTAGACAATGTCTTTTTTCATGTTTGTTGAAAATATGAGTTATGCTCCAATTATGTAACCAGAATATAATGCACGTACTTAAAGAAAGACCCCAAACCCAGTTTATTCCCAGCAGCTGACGTCATCCAATTTAAATTAAAGATTGCTGCATAGGTCTACCTTTAATTGGAATTAAGATAAGCACTCAAATTCCTTGTTTAATCATCTGCTTATGTCACTGCTATGCACTCTCTTGCACTCTGCACTGGATCCTTTTAATTCAATAGATTGTGTAAGATCAGCCAGCGCATATTCTTGATGCAGGCAGTAATGGGCTGTTCCCTGTTCTGATGCGTTGTGCATGAAATTGAATATCCTGCATTCACCTCAATGTCCAAAGTACTGATGCAGCAAATATCACTGTTCTTGCTTGCTGAAGACTGGTGGGTCTAAAATTCCAGTGTCATGCCCAGAGCTGAGATACAATCATGCCCCAAATCTAATCGTCTTGTTAATGCCATCTGCCAATTTTAACATATTTTAATGAATACCTAAATCCAGTCAAATTCTGCTTGTAAAAATAGGAGCAAGCACAGCATTGACCCATTTGTAACAATGCAATTTTTCCAACCCATAATATTTTTCTTGATGTTTTTAGTACAAGATTCCAAGGGAACTACTTGAGGATGGAAGGTCGTAAATGCTGGCATAATGAAGGATGTGGCCTGGAGATGGAATCCTCAAATAGCCACGGTCAAACGTCCTCAGGCCCAGCCAATTAATAACTGGTTACCATTCTCTCAGTAGCGTAGTGTGATGCTATTACAGCTTGGGGTGTTCAAAGTTTGGAGTTCAATTCTGATGCCATCTGTAAGGAGTTCATATGTTCTGTTCGTGACTGCACAGGTTTCCTCTGGGTGCTCCAATTTCCTCCCACAGTCCAAAGCCATACTGGTTAGTAAGTTAATTGGTCATTGTAAATAGGCGAACGGTAAATAGGTGGGTTGCTGGGCGGTGTAACTTGTTGGCCTGGAAGGACCTGTCCGTGCTGTATCTTCAAATAAATAAATAAGTATAACAATGGTGCAGGAGAGTGGAGCCCATCTAAGGTTTCAGGCCTAAGGTTCATAAACCAAACACACAAAAACAGTTAAGTATTCTATTCTTCATCATTCTTCATAATCTCTTCCCACACCTAACTCCAATCCTCAAACCCCTCTTAACAAGTATTTGATCAGACAGACACAGATAAGAATTATCAACCAACTGTATTGGAATATGTTCCTGCTGATTCCAAGGCTTCTAATGAAACAGTAACAAGGACCTTTCCCTTGATTCCAAGTTATCTTGTCAGGACAGGAAGCAGGTTATCAGCACTTGTATCCTGGGCTCTCTGCCATTTTTTCTGGATTATTTGAATTATTTCATGAGAGTTACTGTAGAAGATTGGGAGAAACTACATAGAAAATCCAACATCTGACGTAAAAATTTAAATTTCCAAGGGTGGGATATGGATATTGCTGCAGGCCCAAAAGCTAATTAGCAATCCAATTTTTGATGTGAAAAATTAACGTCGAATTACCTTTCTCAATGGTGCAATCTACAGTATGTCTGAATGGCATTAGTGGCCTGGGTACAACTGGACAGGTTTCTTGGCCATTTCAGAGTCAATCCCATTGCTAAGGTCAATGTGTATCCAGCCAATCCCGTATTTAGAATTTTGTGCTTTGCCTGCTTTATGGGGCCAAATCAGATTTATTTGTACATTTCTATACCCTTTGTCAATTCTCAAGTTCCATCTGTAAGAAAACAACTTGGGCATTTATCATGTATCTTACTACTTTGATTTCATGAGAATTCACAAGTCTCCTGCCTCTCTGAAGTAATGCTCTTGGTCTTAATTTGAATGGATCTCATTCAGTTCTCTTCTCTTGCTATCAATAGCACTAAGGAACTGTTCCATGTGAGATGGCATTCTGATCATTAACATTAACCTTTCAAAAACATCACATTCCTGTCACTATTTCGAAATTTGGCATCTAACCAAGTTAACTTATGGCCAGATTGTAAATATGCCAAGGAATTCACTTACTTTTTTTGGAAGAAGCTTGTTCTGCAATTTTTCATCTGAGCAGCAGCAGGTTACATTTGCAATTAACTTCCGGGTTGTACAGATCTAATCAGTCCTGTTAGAGAAGGTAAGTGTCTCTTCAAGGGAGTGAATTCCAGCACACTTAGGGCAGCAGATGACTTAGGACAGCGGTCACTCTGCAGCTCCCCTTGGCTGGAGCCAATAGATTGTTCATTAAATGGCATCAGAGAAGAGCTGCTTGGTGGGGTCTGTGAGAGCGTTGATCTTATGGTTCTTATGGTAGTACTTCAGTTGATGCTGATGTGTTGGACAAGATTGATGGAAAAAACACATCAGATCAAAAACGTCAGAACCAACCGATAACTCTCGAACCTATCATGACGATACTCCTGAACCAATGGCATCAGACATCAGTGGTCAGCCTTCAGCCTAGATAACATGTCTGAATTTGCACATATTCACAGACTGAGCTCCTAGTGCTTCCACTAAGGATGGGTGTTACACACTCAACACCCATAAAACAATCTTCCCCTACAACTGCATCAGTTCACTGTCCACGCACCAAGAAGACTACAGAAAATAGACAGATCCTTTGAATGCCAGGCACAAGTTTCCATAAAACAATCTTTCCCAAGCTCTTTTACAGAAACAGCTTTCCAGGCAAAAAGCTCAAAGTGTTTCAGGATCAGTTCAAACTCCCTTTGAAGAAATGTAACATTCACCACTACCAACAGATGTCGCCTCAACTGTTAAGTATTCCAAGCATTTTCTGTTTATAGTTTAGATTTCCAACATATGCAGTTGCTTTTTTTAATTTTCATCCTCACTGATTGCGGAGTATCTCTGACCCAGGACCACTCAAAGGGGAAATGAACGTTCAGGCTTTAAGGCCATGGATCAGGAACACACAGGAGGGAGGAGCAGGACACATCCTTACAAACTATCTCCCCCCCCCCCACCCCCACATCACTCTGAATATCTAACTCCTGCTCCATCTGTGGAAGAGTCTATGCTTCTGCTGCTGGAGTGAGTAATCACTTCAGTGGGCTGGGGTTCTGTGGACACATAGACATGAAGGGAACCACTGGGTAGTAGGTTTTTACATCTCAGCTTATCCAGATTTTCAAACATACTCAGTGAAAAGTGGAAAGTTGACATGAGCTGGTGGTCAGACACCACTCTGCCTCATTATCCACTGATCTCACATGGAAGCTTAGGGAATGAACAATATCACCCACAGTTGCCAAGACTGGGAGAAACATGAGTTCAGGTGCCAGCATACTTTATACTTTATACTTTATTGTCGCCAAACAATTGATACTAGAGTGTACAATCATCACTGCAATATTTGATTCTGCGCTTCCCACTCCCTGGATTACAAATATTAAATATTAAAAATAGTAAAAATTAGTAAATATTAAAATTTAAATTATAAATCATAAATAGAAAATAGAAAAATGGAAAGTAAGGTAGTGCAAAAAAACCGAGAGGCAGGTCCGGATATTTGGAGGGTACGGCCCAGATCCGGGTCAGGATCCTTCAGCAGTCTTATCACAGTTGGAAAGGAACTGTTCCCAAATCTGGCCATACGAGTCTTCAAGCTCCTGAGCCTTCACCCGGAGGGAAGAGGGACAAAAAGTAATTAATTTACTTAATTTACTTACTTTAACAATTTTAATTACTTGTTGCTTTAAAATATTCTCATCTCTTTTTTTATTTCTGAAGGTTCATTTTTGTTTGTTTTAATTGTATACCTTTTAATAAACAGTTCATGAATGTTTCTGAGTACCGTAAATAATCTTTGAGACAACATTCTAGGGCAGAGATTCAAAACTTCAAGCCTAGGCCTCCTTGCTGCTTGGAGTGTCTCAAAATGTGCACCACCTACCAGCTACCTGCCAGGTGTGGAGGTCTGCTCATGCTGTCCTCCACCTTGAGAAGAAGTGCTGTGATGAAGGGCCCATGGCTGGCAAGTCTAGTCAGCTGCCTGAATCCTGGAGAACATAATCCAAGTTTGCTGATCCTTGGTCATAAGAAAAAACCTTAAGCAAAAATTACTTTTTTAAAAAGTTCACACAATCTGTCTTGGTTTAACCAGACCTTTTCTAAAGGTCTACATATCTTGTCATAAATTATGCATTCTAAGGGCTTATGGATATTTGACATTGGCTGATCTATAAATATCGGATTTATCTTTCTCTTTCTGGTTGAACAACAGTGTTACATCAGTAATTCCGCAATCCCACTGCACAACTTACATATTTCATGAGGACTGAAATGTTCTGAAAGGAGAAGTTTAAACATGTCTTACATCAAAGGGAATCAATGCCAGGCATAGATAGATATGTCCTGGGAGTCCAGTTTTCAGATGAAGAAGCAACCAAACCAGATATCAATGTTTTGAAAAGAATTTAGTTTTTACAAAATGTATTAACTGACACTTACTTCCTTGGTTAACATAAATATATCAATAACAATCAACCAGCCCTAATCTATTCTGACTTCTGGGCAGAAACTTCTATTTATATATAGTACCTGCTCCCTAAAGCATGCTAAATATTCTGAATAAGTTTGTATATTCCTTGTTGATAAGTCAATAGCCAACCATTTGGGAAAACTTCCTTCCTGAGGCAATACAGGTCCTGCTAAAGGTCCATATTGCCCAACTCAACTATGAAAATGTCTAAGTTTCAGTGAATCAGCTACTGCATGATGCAAATTCTGGTACAATTGGAAGACTCCCTGATTAGCCCAACTGTGAGTTCTTTCCACAGCAAACATTTTGCTGTCACTTATACCTCCCCATTCATCCCCATTTCATTGTAAACAGGATATGAATTTACCTGCTCTTCTACATGGATGTTGTCTAGTTTCCTTCTTCTTAGAAAGTCCTTCAGTATCAAGGATGATTTGGTCCTACTCCAGTTTTTGAGAAGAGTACGGGGACTTAGCGTGAACTCTTTTACCATGGGATAGTCGCTGCACATCAGGTATCACACGGTCTTGACAGAGAGAGGTTTCAATCCAGTAGCAACACAGTCCAAGAGTACTGGAGACAAGGCCCTGCTCTGTATCATGCACCTGCTAAGAGTGCAGCATTGTGACAATATACTGCGCAGCAAACGTATACAAACACACATGTATATAGACTTAGCACATATCTACTCCTCAATCCCCTTCCTTGTGCCTTCCAGCTGTGATCCCCGTCCTCTTTCTATTCCTGTTCCCTTGGACTTTTGACCCTCCTTACCTCTTGTTTTCCCTGTTCTTCCTACAGTCCCGGTTTCCCTGACCTGTTGCCAGCTGCTCACTCTCTCTGTGTGAAGATGTCCCTGGTCTGCTGACACTCACCCTCTTCCCAATTGCTAACCACCACTATATGCAGGAAGTATGTATGTACTTCTATACAGTCTTGGCAGAAACCTCAGATGACTGTCTCATACTAAATAGTACCAGAAAATTGTGGTCACCCAGTGTGCTGTGAGTAGATTACTGGATCCTAGCCTGTGATTCATGGCTGAAAGGGGCAGCTTTATCTGTTTTTCATGGACACAGACAGGTGTTCCTCCATCATGCCTGTTTTGACCCACTAAACTGGTGAACACTCAAACTAAAGGACAACTGACCTTGTAAGTGATTCCCTGTCCTTTCATACTGCGCTCTTCTCCATGTGAATACATTGTCAAGCCGGTCCCATGAGAAGTCATAAATAGCGGCTACATGGATGATCAAGAAACACACACAAAAAATTGCTGGTGAACGCAGCAGGCCAGGCAGCATCCATAGGAAGAGGCACAGTCGACATTTCGGGCTGGGACCCTTCATCAGGATTAACTGAAAGAAAAGATAGTAAGAGATTTGAAAGTGGGAGGGGGAGGGGGAGATCCAAAATGATAGGAGAAGACAGGAGGGGAGGGGTTGATCTAAGAGCTGGAAAGTTGATTGGCAACAGGGATACCAGGCTAGAGAAGGGAGAGGATCATGGGACGGGAAGCCTGGGGAGAAAGAGAAGGGGGGAGGGGGGCCCGGAGGGTGGAGAGCAGGCAAGGAGTTATAGTGAGAGGACAGAGGGAGGAAAAATAGAGAGCGGAAAAAAGGGGGAAGATTAAAAAATAAAAAATATATAAATATATATATATATATATATAATTAAATAAGGGATGGGGTGGGAAGGGGAGGAAGGGCATTAATGGAAGTTAGAGAAGTCAATATTCATGCCATCAGGTTGGAGGCTACCCAAATGGAATATAAGGTGTTGTTCCTCCAACCTGAGTGTGGCTTCATCTTCATAGTAGAGGAGGCCATGGATCGACATATCAGAATGGGAATGGGACGTGGAATTAAAATGTGTGAATTACATGGATGATCTTTACATTGAAACAAACGATGATCACTTAGTGAGAACAATAGAAATGATCAAGAAGACATAAACAGATACTTTTCGGAAATAAATACACGGCACCATAATGGTGCACCTTGTAGAGATGTTACCTCAGACCTCCAATGACCTGGAAAACCCTACCTTCTGTGAGAAGTTTTGTACATCCTTCCTATGATTGAGTGTTTCCTCAGGGTGCTCCAATTTCCTTCCACATCCCAAAAAAGTTAGGCCAATTAGCCACTGTAAATTGACTCTAGTCTATAGATGAGCAGTATAATTTGAATAGAGTTGATGAGGACATAAGGCGAATACAATGGGTTAGGCTAGGAGTAATGTAAAAATATGCACTTGATGTTCAGCTTGAACTTGGTGGGCCCAAGGGCCTATTTCGTTGCTCTATCTCTCTATGGCTCCTTGGCCTTATAATAGGCAAGAAAAAGCCAGTTCATCCATCAATGTCTGTTTCAGGCTGTTCCAGTGCAACTTAAACACAGTGTAAACCCTATCGATTTATTATTTCACCACGTTTCAGCCCGAGTGCACTTTCAATTGTGAAACAATACCAAGCCAAGTGTTCCCAGTGCATACAGGTGAATGTCTCGATTATGCAACACAAAATTCATATATCTGCATGTGGACTAATGCTTTAGTCATGTACGAGTTTGCATCTAATTTGCTTTGTTAAATAAACATGGGCTATGTTTTGATTTACATGTCTCACAACACTATTTTAGATTAGATTAGATTAGATCTAGGATATCTAACACAGTTGGAATTTTCTTCCCAGCTACCTTTGTCTGTTTTTGCAAAACTTAAAAGTAACTTCAAAGTTCAAAGTAAATTTTATTATCAGCATACATATAGGTCACCATATACAACCCTGAGATTCTTTTTCTGGCGGGTAATATTTATTAATCCATTCTAGAATAATAACCATAATAGAATCAATGAAAGACTGCACCAATTTGGACATTCAATCAGTGTGCAAAAGAGGAAAAACCATGGAAATACAAAAAGAAAGAAATTATAATAATAAATAAATAAGCAATACAAATTGAGAGCATGAGTTGAAGAGTCCTTGAAATTGACTCCATAGGTTGGGGAACATTGCAATGATGGGGAAGGAGAAGTTGAGTAAAGTTGTCCTCTTCAGTTCAGGAGCCTGATGGTTGAGGGGTAATGGATTTTCCCTAACCTGGTAGTATGAATCCTGAGGCTTTCATACCTTCTTCCTGATGGCAGCAGCAAGAAGAGAGTGTGCCCTGGGTGGTGGGGGTCTCTGATGATGAATGCTGCTTTCCTGCAACAACACATCATGTGGATGTGCTCAATGGTGGGTGGGCTTTACTCGTGATGGACAGAGCTGCATTCATTAATTTTTGTAGGATTTTCCATTCAAAGATATTGGTGTTTCTATACCAGGGTGTGATGCAGCCAGTCAGATTACTCTCCACCACACATCTATAGAAGTTTGTCAAAGTTTTAGATGTCATTCCAAGTCTTCATAATCTTCTAAGGAAGCAGAGGTACTTGCATGTTTTCTTTGAAATTGCACTTACATGTTGGGCCCAGGACAGATCCTCTGAAATAACAACACTGAGGAATTTAAAGTTGCTGTCTCTCTCCATCTCTGATCCTTCAGTGAGGACTGACTCATGGACTTGTAGTTTCCTCCCCCTGAAGTCAATAATCAGCTCCTTGGTCTTGCCGACATTGAGTAAGAGGTTGTTGTTATGGCACCACTCAGCCAGGTTTTCAATCTCCCTTTTATATGCAATTTTATGTGGTAAATTGCATTAGATGATCTGAGTAGATCTGAATAGATGATCGCCTTTTCGAAGGCGAAGATGGCAGCATGACGCAGCTCGCAGTGGCCACTCTGGTGGTGATGTCTGTTAATTGTCAAGTAGGGTGTCGTGCACAAACTTCTTTTAATGGAGACAGATGTGAGAGCACGGAGAAACATCTGGTGAAACTTCTGAAATGCCTGCTTCACTGCTGCTGCTACTGTGTGGTCCAAAATCTCCGGAGGAGAAGGCCCCAAGTCCTCAGCTTTGCTTGTTGCTCAGCAGCCGGGGCGGGGTTGAAGCGCTCGGCAGAGGATGGTGCTCAGAGAGGCTGTCTCGGAGGGGCTGGGCGGAGGCTCGATGTTTCGGACGGACTCAGAGTCCGCTGCGGTCGGGTGCTTCCAATGGTGCTGCATCGGCAAGTTGGTGGCACTTGGAGGTTCATGGCAGGGAGAGTTTCTCCCTTCTACCGTCTGCGTGAGATGATGATCTATCGGGACTTTGAGACTTTTTTTTACCGTGCCCATGGTCTGCTCTTTATCAAATTATGGTATTGCTTTGCACTGTTGTAACTATATGTTATAATTATGTGGTTTTGTCAGTTTTAGTCTTGGTTTGTCTTGTGTTTTCTTGTGACATCATTCTGGAGGAACTTTGTATCATTTATTAATGTGTGCATTTCTAAATGACAATAAACGGAAACTGAACTGAACTGAACTGAGCAGTGGGATCAACATCCACGAAGCAGTGCATTCTAATGCTTTCACCACGTTTTGGGAGATTTTAACCAGGCCAGTCTGAAAAAAATCATGAAGCAACTACCATCAACAGATCACTTGCAATACCAGAGGAAACAACACTCTGGACCATTGTTACACCACCATCAAGAATGCCTACCATGCTGTTCCATGCCCTCACTTTGGGAAGTCTGATCACCTGGCTGTACTTCTACTCTCTGAGTATAGGCAGAGACTGAAGACCGCAGCACCAGCAGTGAGGACCAAGAAGGTTTGGACAAGGGAAGCACAGGAGCGCCTACAGGCTGCTTTGAATCAGTGGACTGTATTCAGGGATTCATCTTCGAACCTGGATGAGTATGCTGCAGTTGTTACGACTTCATTAAAACCTGTGTAGATGAGTGTGTGCCCGCAAAAACTTACTGTACATTCCCAAACCAAAAGCCATGGATGAACCAGGAGGTATGTCGTCAGCTGAAGGCTAGATCTGTGGCATTCAATCTGGTGACCCAGGCCTGGTATGACTTGTAGAGGGCTATTTCAAGGGTGAAGAGACAATTTCGAACGAGGTTGGAAGCAACATCGGATGCACGGCAACTCTGGCAAGGTCTGCAAGATATTACTTCCTACAAAGCAAAACCCAATAGCATGAATGACAGCAATGCTTCAATACCAGATGAACTCAATGCCTTCTATGCACGCTTTGAAAGGAAGAACACAATTACAGCTGTGAAGATCCCTGCTGCACCTCATGACCCTGTGACCTCCATCTCAGAGGCCGATGTTAGGCTGTCTTTAAAGAGAATGAACCCTCACAAGGCAAGAGGTCCAGATGGAGTACCTGGTAAGGCTCTGAAAACCTGTGCCAACCAACTAGCGGGACTATTCAAGGGTATTTTCAATCTCTCACTGCTATGAGCAGAAGTTCCCACTTGCTTCAAAAAGACAATTATTATATCAGTGCATAAGAAGAATAATGTGGCTGCCTTAATGACTATCGCCCGGTAGCACTCACATCGACAGTGATGAAATGCTTTAAGAGGTTGGTCATGACTAGACTGAACTCCTGCCTCAGCAAGGACCTGGACCCATTGCAATTTGACGATTGCCACAATAGGTCAACGGCAGACACAATCTCAATAGCTCTCCACACGGCTTTAGACCACCTAGACAACACAAACACCTAAGTCAGGATGCTGTTCATCGACTATAGTTCAGCATTTAATACCATTGTTCCCACAATGCTGTTTGAGAAGTTGCAGAACCTGGGGCTCTGTACCTCCCTCTGTAATTGGATCCTCAACTTCCTAACTGGAAGACCACAATCTGTGCGGATTGCTGATAATATATCCTCCTCACTGACGATCAACACTGGCGCACCTCAGGGGTGGGTGCTTAGCCCACAGCTCTACTCTCTATATACACATGACTGTGTGGTTAGGCATAGCTCAAATACCATCTATAAATTTGCTGACGATACAACCATTGTTGGTAGAATCTCAGGTGGTGACGAGAGGGCGTACAGGAGTGAGATATGCCAACTAGTGGAGTGGTGCCACAGCAACAACCTGGCACTCAACGTCAGTAAGACGAAAGAGCTGATTGTGGACCTCAGGAAGGGTAAGACGAAGGAACGCATATCAATCTTTATAGAGGGATCAGAAGTGGAGAGAGTGAGCATCTTCAAGTTCTTGGGTGTCAAGATCTCTGAGGATCTAACCTGGTCCCAACATATCGATGTAGTTATAAAGAAGACAAGACAGCAGCTGAGCTTTATTCGGAGTTTGAAGAGGTTTGGCATGTCAACAAATACACTCAAAAACTTCTATAGTTGTATCGTGGAGAGCATTCTGACAGGCTGCATCACTGTCTGGTATGGAGGGGTTACTGCACAGAACCGAAAGAAGCTGCACAAGGTTGTAAATCTAGTCAGCTCTGTCTTGGGTACTAGCCTACAAAGTACCCAGGACATCTTCAGGGAGCTGTGTCTCAGAAAGGCAGTGTCCATTACTAAGGACCTCCAGCACCCAGGGCATGCCCTTTTTTCACTGTTACTATCGGGTAGGAGGTACAGAAGCCTGAAGGCACACACTCAGTGATTCAGGAACAGCTTCTTCCCCTCTGCCATCCAATTCCTAAATGGACTTTGAATCCGGACACGATCTCACTTTTTTTCAATATACAGTATTTCTGTCTTTGCACATTTTAAAAATATCTATTCATTATATGTAATTGATTTACTTGTTTATTTATTATTATTATTTTTAAAATGTTATTTATTATTATTTTTTCTCTCTGCTAGATTATGTATTGCATTGAACTACTGCTGCTAAGTTAACAAATTTCACCTCACATGCTGGTGATAATAAACCTGATTCTGATTCTGATTCTGATTATATGTTGATTTGTCACCACCTTTGATTCAGCCTGTGACAGTGGTGTCATCATTAAACTTGAAAATGGCATTGGAGCTGTGCTTAGCCACACAGTCACAAGTGTAAACTGAGTAGAGCAGAGGGCCAAGCACACAGCCCTGTGGTGCACTGGTGCTGATGAACATCATGGAGGAGATGTTACCAATCTGAACCCCCAGAGGGATCTGGGGGTACATGTCCACAGATCCCTGAAAGTTGTCTCACAGCTGGATAGGGTAGTTAAGAAAGCTTATGGGGTGTTAGCTTTCATAAGTCGAGTGATAGAGTTTAAGAATCGCGATGTAATGATGCAGCTCTATAAAACTCTGGTTAGACCACACTTGGAGTACTGTGTCCAGTTCTGGTCGCCTCACTATAGGAAGGATGAGGAAGCATTGCAAAGGGTACAGAGAAGATTTACCAGGATGCTGTCTGGTTTAGAGAGTATGCATTATGATCAGAGATTAAGGAAGCTAGGACTTCACTCTCTGGAGAGAAGGAGGATGAGAGGAGACATGATAGAGGTGTACAAGATAATAAGAGGAATAGATAGAGTGGATAGCCAGCGCCTCTTCCTCAGGGCACCACTGCTCAATACAAGAGGACATGGCTTTAAGGTAAGGGATGGGAAGTTCAAGGGGGATATTAGAGGAAGGTATTTTACTCAGAGAGTGGTTGGTGCGTGGAATGCACTGCCTGAGTCAGTGGTGGAGGCAGATACACTAGTGAAGTTTAAGAGACTACTGGACAGGTATATGGAGGAATTTAAGTTGGGGGCTTATATGGGAGGCAGGGTTTGAGGGTCGGCACAACATTGTGGGCCAAGGGGCCTGTACTGTGTTGTACTGTTCTATGTTCTATGAACTGACTGGAGTCTGCAAATCAGTATATCGAGAGTCCAGTTGCACAAGGAGGTATTGAGGCCAAGGTCTTGAAACTTATTGACTAGTTTTGAGGGGATGATGGTACTGAATACCAAGTCAATAAAGAGCATCTTGATGTATGCATCTTTGCTTTCCAGATGTATCCGGGTTGTGTGAAGAGCCAATGAGATGGCATGTGTTGTGGCCCTGATGAAGTGTCTCAGCCCAAAACATTGACTGTACTCTTTGCCATAGATGTTGCCTGTCCTGATGAGCTCCTCCAGCTTTTTGTGTATGCTGCTTGGATTTAACAACTTTTGCAGATTTTCTCTTGTAGGTGTTGTGGGTAAACTGCAAAAGAACTGAGTCACTTCTCAAGCTGGAGTTAACATGTTTCATCACAAACTTCAGAAAGCCCTTCATTAATGTGGATGTAAGTGCTACTGTATGATAGTCATTGAGGGAGATTCATTGAGGCCCTGGTGTAATTGAAGCCTGCTTGAAGCAGGTGGGAACCTCAGACTGCCAAAGTGAGAGGTTAAAAATATTAATGAACACCCCAGCCAGTTGATCAGGACAGGTCCTCAGCACTTGGCCAGGTACCCCATCAGGGTTGGATGTTTTTCATGGGTTCTCCCTCCCGATCACTGCCCACACATCGGTGTCAGAGTCTGAAATCACAGGATTATCGGGGGCTGTGGGATTTGTGACGGTTTCTCCATGTTTGATGTTCAAAGCGAGCATAGAAGGCATTGATCTCATCTAGAAGTGAAGCCCTGTTGTTACCTATGTTGCTTGATTTAACTTTATAACTTTTTACAAGGTGATGGTATCTAAGCCCTGCCACAACTATCGAGCAACCTTCGTTGATTCAAGTTTAGTCTGGAATTGTCAATTCACCCATGAGATGGCTTTCCAGAGATCGCACATGGACCTCTTGTAACTTTATTGGTCACTAAACTTGAATGGCTCTGCTCTGGCCCTCAGCAGATTGCAGATCTCCTGGTTCATTCAGGGCTTCTGGTTGGGAAGACGCTGAATGATTTTGTGGGGACACATTTGTCTACAACTATTTTAATCAAGTCTGTGACAACCATGGTGTATTCATTCAGAAGTTACTTGCAAAATTAAATTTCATTTAGATTAGTGAATCCAGTAGTCCTCATCGATCATTCAAAAGGTTTTATTTTTGTTTTGGATGGTACTGTTACAAATGACTTATTCTCACATTTGTATACATCATTGGAATTAAATTTAGTCTTATGATTTGTAAAGTGATTTAAGTAATAGTGATGAGAAAAATATGAAAGCAATCATTTCAAACAATTCTAATTTGTAATATAAAATGCAATGACATTTCATTGATAAAATTTACAGATAAAGCCTTTGGCCGGTATGCCTCATAGTCATAGTCATAGTCATAGTCATACTTTATTGATCCCCGGGGGAAATTGGCCTCTAATACCTTTCTAAAGCTTTAGATGCTCATAGGTTTTTGAGCCAAGTGCCTTACCCAACCAGAATTCTTCTTTGTGGTAAGATCTAATTTCCCACATCATAACAGTTGTTCCATGTCACGATTAAGTACCTACTTCCAAAATCATTTGCCTAAGAAAGGAAATCATTTTATATTTGCCCACACCTTCAAGCACTTTCATCCCAAGGAAGTTCTGTCCTATCATTTTCTAATCATGGCCACATGGATGAAGGGAAAATGGAGGACTATGTGGAAGGGAATGGTTCGATTGACCTTGGAGTAGGTTTAAAATTTGGCACAACATTGCAGGCTGATGGGCTTATTCTATGATGGACTGTTATGTGTTTTTTTGTTCTATTTACTTTCCAACTGCCCAACGAAGATTTGACTAATTTCTTTTGCTTTTATTCAGATTCCCTTAAAACTATTTTAATTTCTCTTTTCACTGCCCTACTGAATTTGCTACATTCCTAGTGATTACTTTCGGCATTAAATCTAACGTTATCATGCGTTCAAATCTTACAATGCATGGAACTCTAGTTTTTGATTAATTTCCTTTTCACTTATAGGATATGTTGACATTGAATGCTTAGCTTCTCATATTCTACATACTCATTGACTCAATTTTACTCAATTTTCTACTGAGATAATCCGAACATTATTTCTTATTTCCTTGCATTTTGTCCTATTTATTTCAAAGCATGTTTAGTTTTAATATTTTGTTTTTAGTTAGTCTGCTGCAGTTATGCCGTATTCCCTTTTCTCCCCATAGTTCAGTTAACTTCATAGCATATAATTACTCCACTTCATTTACCAGCTCTAAATCAAACAATGTGCCCTTTCTTGTTGGAGATCTTACTCTGATCTTACAAGCCTTTTCCTCTCTGGCTGTCTGCATTAACTTTATTCCAGTGCATCACTGGATGTTTCTGCTCTATACGCCAGCAGCATAACAGGCATTTGATGATTAGACCGTAAGACTTTAAGATATAGCAACAGAAGTAGGCCATTTGCCCTATCGAGTCTGCTCCATCATTTCAACATAGCTGATCCAATTTTTCTCTCAGCCCCCATCTCTTGCCTTCTCCCTATATCCCCTCATGCCCTTACCAGTCAAGAGTCTAACAACCTCTGCCTTAAATATACATAAAGATTTGGCCTCCACAGCTGCCCATGGCAAAGAATTCCACAGATTCATCGCCACCCTTTGGCTAAAGAAATTCCTCCTCATCCCCATTCTAAAAGGACACCCCTCTGTGTCCTCTGTTCTTAGACTCTCCCACCAAAGGAAACATTTTCTTCACATTCACTCTATCAAGGCCTTTCACGATTCGATAGGTTTCAATAAGATCTCCTGCCCCTCACTCTTCTGAATTCTGCTGAATACAGGTCCAGAGCCATCAAATGTTCTTCATATGACAAGCCGTTCATTCCTGGAATCATTTTCTTTTACCATGATGATCATTGCATTACTTGGTCAACATTATTTAGCTCAAAACTTTAAAACAGAATACCTAGAATGGAATAGAACTTTATTGTCATTGCTCAAGACGACAAAATTGTGGTGCTACTCCAGTCTGTGCAAAATAGATATTTACAATGCATGAGGTATGACTTAACTTTTTTAAAAAATCCCATATTTACATGCAACAAGTGAGTTAGATAGTCCATAACACTCAAAGGCCATTGGCAAGCCGGGATGTGGAATTATTCAGCGGCACAACAGCCATTGGGAAGAGCCATTTTTCATTCTTACTGTCTTGGCTAAGTTGCTTCTGTATTTCAATGGTTTTAAATCATGTATTTTGGAAGATAGATTGACAAGAAACAATGGTATAATTTTTAAGTTGATACAGGAACTGAGAGACCAATGAGTTCAGCTTCATAACCTTTTGTGAGCACACAGGAGTCTCTAGAAATTAAAGAGTAATCTATTGTATTGTGCCAGTAACTAGTATATTTTTATTGTCCTTCAATATTTTTGGTCATTAGTTATAACAACATTGGAGATAGAATAAAGATGGCTTAAGCTAGAGATAGGACTTTTTATAAAAGGATACAACCAACCATAGATCTTGCTGGATTTTTGCTGTCACAAGTCTTTGGATATCATAAGATGCATGAAATTCTTAATACAACCAATAACAGCTAATCCTTTCTATGTTAGCAATTAGATCTCAGTTGGAGTGTAAAGTCCAGTTCTGGAACCAATGTCTTTTTAGAACAGCATCTTATGGACTGTAGACAATTGTGAATAAGGTGGTGATTTCAGGTTAGCTTAAAATGTGTTTGTTCAGTCACCTATAGCTCAGTTATCTTGTAGTGAATAGCAGTAATACAAAGTAGCATTTAATCCCCTAAGAAATTGCCCGCTACTATGACTACTACTATGTCGACTCAGGCCTAGGGGGCCAGCGTCGGGCACGATGACGGACTCTCCACTTCTCCCTCTCCCTCATCAGTGTGTTCAGTTCATCTGCATTAGCCACGCCGTTGTCTTCTAGGAGCGTGTTGACCATATCTTGGGAGGGCGCCCAGGGTTCATCCTCCCATGCTTGGGCTCCCATATGATGACTAGGCTGGTGGGTAGCTCGGGGTGGCGTAGACAGTGCCCTGCTAGTTGCAGTCTTCTCGCCTCAATTTTAGTGGAGAGCATCGGTAGGTTGTTATAGAGCTCAACGTTCGTCATGTGCTGTTGCCACTCACATCAAGAGCCATCCGGAGCATTCCTGTATAGCAACCATCTAGAGACTTTCGCATCGTCTTGGTGAGTGTCCACGTCTCACACCCGTACGTGAGAATGGACTCTATGACTGCTATGAAAATCCTCTTTTTAAGCCCTCTTGTCAGGTTCAACTTCCAGATTTCCTTCATGTTGTTCATAGCCTCCACGCCAGCGCCTTCCGTATCTTTATGCCCTTCTCCAAACTCATCTTTCTTGACCCGAGGTACTCGCCTGAGCTAGAATTAATTAATTGATTTCATATGATTCATGCTATTATTTGGGAATATAAATCTCTGAATCCATCTTAAAGCCAATCTCTTCTTAAGACTATTTAATGTGCATGTGTTAAATAGTTTAAGGTTGCCACTAGTATGTGGGAGTTAACAGAAAGCACTGGGATCTATAGTGATTATCAATTGAAGTCTTATGTTTGAATATGCTGAAGTATCAGAATGCAGGAAAGTTACCTAGTCTCTTTGTTTCAGAAGCCAGATATTGCTCCTAGATTAAGTACTGCTGAATTAGTCAGGCAAAAAAGAATAGGAAGTTATGACTATGTGTGAGGCAAGACTTGGAATCCAAAAGTAAAGTAGAACAAGATTTGCACTTCCCGTAACTTGTGGAGATGAGCACAGAGATTGCAAACTGACCACAGCCCTGTGATGCTTTGGATGATTTAATTTAGGAGAGGGAATAGGATCTGGTGGGAGTAGGGAATAGCATGTTTGTTAGGGTTGTTACTAATTTCTGGAACTGCAAGTATCAACTTCAAATTTAGGTTAGTTATTTGATGTAGGGTTAAGGCATCTTCTCCGGGTCCAAGAAAGATTTACAGTGGAAAGGAAAAGATCCAGTTGTCCCAGTTCTTGTGGTCTAAGTGAATATGAACGAGGTGCTACTAAAGGAAAATCATGAGCAAAAACTGCACAGAGTGGAAATGTGAAAACAAATTAGAAATTGTTGGAAATATGCAGCAGATAAGGATATGGTACATGCTTAGACAAATTCAAGCTGATTTTCTTGACAAGATTGAAGTAGGAATGAAGTGTCTGCTGTTGGATTGTCAGTACCCAGTCTCAAAATAAGCCATCCAAAACTGAAATGAGGTGAGATTTTGTTCACACAAACAAGTAAGGTTAGGGCTTGCACAATGTAGGGTCTAGGGGAGTGTTGTAGAACAGAGGAATGTAGAAGTACATGTATTTTGGTTACCTGAAAATGACGTTGCAGGTAAAAACTGCAGCTGCACATTCATCTCATCAAGACATCTCAAGATTTTGTGTATTTCAGCTTTGCTCCTCTTACTCTTCGAAACACTAACAGGATTTACTTCTTGCTGTAAATGCCAGTAGGGTTTCCCATTGTTCCTGTCAACAAATGCAAACCCATGTTTTCTTTTCGAATGAAACAACCCCCCAGTATATTGCTGGCAGTCAGCTCAGTATACTTCAGGCTAACTTAGTATTCTAACAATATTACCAGGAGACTGCTAAATTTAACCTTAAAATGGAAATTAGAATATACACCTGTCATAAATGTTTATTTAATCAGCAATTTAGTGCAAAATTAATTCATCCAAAACAACAATGCCAATAACATATTTACTTCCTGAATAACTGTTGCATAGTGAGGGCAAATAGCAGAGTGAGTCATTTCATAACTGGTGTGGATGTGGGCTTTGTAGTTACCTGTTGATTTAAAATATCACTTGCAATATGATATTGAAGAGGAAGTGCATGCCAATCATTGCATATATTGTTTTGTACATTTAATTTTGATATTTTCTAAGAAAGTATTTCATTAAAGCAGTCCTTCATATAAATAAAGATTTATTTTTCTCTCGAAGTGTGTAAGAACTTAATCTGCTAGATACAAGAAAATTGACTCACAGGCTCCATCAGGTATTTGCAGAATTCATCACCTATTAACAGACTAATTTACATTACCCTTTTGTTTTCTTTGTAACCTATACCTGTCCAGGTTATGAATGAATCATGGTAAAAGTGGGTGGGAACTACCTTAAGAGAGCAAACAAGTGATCTATGCAAAGTAGTCCATAAGGATCTTCCCTTCGTAGTTGTGACTCAAATCACCTTCAGACCTTTTACATCTTCTTCATCAAAATTCTGCCTCTGGACTCTTGAGACATTCATTAAGGTAGAAAAAATGTTTAAAAATACCTAATCTCTTTGTGCAAGTACATGTATTACAAGATAAACCTTTTTTATAAAGGCGATTTGTAGAAGTAAATATTAAATCTGATTGGTATACGACTGTTAAAAGATCGTTTGTAATTCCATAATTTCTGCTTCTGTTAGTGGTTACATGGGACTAATTACTCGTTGCTCTGTGGTCTGATTATTAAATGTTGTATGTTATTATCAAATATGTGATAACTAATCATAACATAAATTAACAGCTACTCTTCAGTGTTTAGGGTTACACGGTAGCGTTCTATGTTTTATGGTAGTATAAGCATTTTATTACCTTTCAATGTCTGATTATCAGGAATAAAATGTGGTTACAATGCTCAACAAGTGTTAGAGTATGATGTCAGACACCAATGAAACTGAATAAAATATGGTCCTTCATGTACCAAGCTATTGATCTTTCTTTTACAAAGAAATATAAATTGTAATGTTCTTTTTCCAAGAAGAGAGATGGAAAATTGGAAGATTCCTATTGCATAACTTATGTGGAAGAGGGAAGAAATAGAATAATTGGTATATGCCTCCAAATTACCATTACCAGCAGTATTTTGTGTTGCATTGAAGGAATATTTTTAGAATCATAGAGTCATAGAAATATATAGCACAGAAACAAGCTGTTTGGTCCACCTAGTCTATGCTGAACTATTGGAACTGCCTATTCCAATCAACTTGTACCTGGACCTTAGCCCTCCGTACTCCTACTATCTATATACCCATCCAAACTTCTCTTAAATGTTAACTAAACTCGCATGCTCCACTAGCACTGGCAGCTCTTTCCTCACTCTCATGACTCTGAGTGAAGAAGTTTTGCCTCATGTTCCCATTAAACTTTTCACCTTTCACCATTAACCCAAGACCCCTCGTTTTTCCCACCCAACCTCAGTAGAAAAAACCTGTTTGCATTTACCCTATGTATAGCTCACATAATTGCGAATGCCTCTATCAAATCCCTCCTCAACCTTCTAAGATCCAAGGAATAAAGTCCTAACCTATGCAATCTTTTCTTATAACTCAGGTTTTCCTTGTAAATTCCCTGTAAATCATCCCTGTAACATCCTTGTAAATCTTCTCTGTACTTTTTAACCTTACTTACATTTCTGCTGTAGGTAAGTGACCAATACTGCACACAATATTTCAAATTAGGTCTCATCAGGGTCTTATACAAATTCAAAATAACATCACATCTCCTGTACTCAATATTATGTTTTATGAAGACCAATGTGCTAAAAGCTTTCTTTACCACCCTAACCACATGTGATGCCACTTCAATGAGTTATGAACCTGTATTCCCAGGTCACCTTGTTCCATTGCATTCCTCAGTGCCCTACCATTCAATTTTCAAAACCTACCCTGTTTGGTATTACCAACGTACAACACTTTGCACTTGTCTGCATTGAATTCCGGCTACTATTTTTTAGCCCATTTTTCCAGGTGGCCGAGATCCTGCTACAAGGCATGAAAGTCTTTCTCGCTGTCCACTTAACTCCTGATCTTGATGTCATCACAAATTTGCTGATCTATTTAACCACATTATCATCCAGATCGTTGATATAGATAACAAACAATAACAGACCCAGCACACTACTAGTCACAGGCCTCCAGTCAGGGAGGCAACCATCTACTACCACTCTCTGGATTTTCCCACAAAGCCAATGTCTAATCCAATTTACTACGTCGGCTTGAATGCTGAATGACTGAAACTTCTTGAGCAACCTTCCATGCAGGACCTTGTCAAATGCCTCGCTATGGTCCATGTAGACAACATCCACTGCCTTGCCTTCATCAACTTCCTCAAGAGACGCTGTCATATTGGTTAGATATAACCTACCACACACAAAGCCATGCTCTCTATCCTTAATCAGTCCATGTCTATCCAAATACTCATATATCCTTTGAATACCTTTGAATAACTTTCCCACTACTGATATCAGGCTAACTGACCTATAATTTTCTGGTTTACTTTTAGAGCTTCTCTTAAACAGTGGAACAATATTGGCTATCCTCCAATCATCTGGAACCATACCTGTCAATAAAGATGATTCAAATACTTCTGCAAGGCCTCTGGCAATATTTGCCTTCCATTGGGTCCAAGGGAACACCTTGCCTTGCCCTGGGGATTTCTCCACCTTAATTTGCCTCAAGACAGCAGACACCTCCTCTTCTAAAATCTGCACAGAGTCCATGAAATTAATGCCATTTCACCTCACCTATAGATTCTGTGCTTGTCTCCTGAGTAAATACAGATGTAAAAATTGCATTTAAGATCTACCCTGTCTCTTTGGCGCCCTGCATGGATTACCATTCTGATCTTCCAGAGGATGAGTTTTGTTCATTGCAATCCTTTTGTTCTTAACATACCTGTAGAAGCCCTTAGGATTCTCCTTCATCTTGTCTGCTAAGGCAACCTCATGTCTTCTTCTAGCCCTTCTGATTTCTTTCTTAAGTGTTATGTTATATTTCTTATACTCCATAAGCACCTCATTTGTTCCTAGCTGCCTATATCTGCAATGAATCTCCTCTTCTTTCTTAACCAGGGCCTCAGCATCTCTTGGAAACCAAAGTTCCCTACACTTGTTATCTTTACCTTTTAATCTGACAAGCACGTACAAGTTTTGTACTCTTAAAATGACAGTTTTGAAATTCTCCCACTTACCAAGTACACCTACGTCAGAGAACAACCTGTCCCAATCCACACTTGTCAGATCCTTTCTGATAGTTTCAAAATGAGCTTTTATCTAATTTAGAATCTCAACCTGCAGTCCAGACCTAACTTGTTGCATACTTACAATGAAACTAATGCGTTGGAATCACTGGATGGAAAGTGTTCCCCTGCACAAACTTCTGTCACCTCTCCTGTTTCATTCCCTAATAACAGGTCAACTATCACACATTCTCTCCTTGAGACTTCAATGCACTGATTAAGAAAACTTTCATGAACACATTTCACATACTCTATCCCATCTGGTCCTTTTACATCATGGGAGTTCCAGTTGATGTGTGGAAAGGTAAACTCACCTACTATAACATCCTTATGTTTCTTGCAATAGTCTGCAATCTCTCCACAAGTTTGTTCCTCTAAATCACACAGACTGTTGGGTGGTCTATAAAATAGCACCATTTACGTGTTCATATCTTTTTATTACTCAGTTCCGTCCATAACACCTCACTAGAGGAATTCTCCAGACTGTCCTGACAGAGTACTGCAGTGATATTTTCCTTAACTAGTAATGCCTCCCGTCCTCCTAACAATTTTTGATTGTTATTTTCATCTGTGATGGTGGAGACTGCATGGACACTCAAAAAAAAGAGGCACTTAAAAAGTATTATGCATTTTTAATCATGTTAATATAATTATAATACTTTCCTTTCATAAACTCCAGGAAATTGTAACTCATTTAGTTTCAGATTTGAACACTGTGTAGCTGTTTCTTTCAAACTATTATGGGAAGGGTTAGGAGAAAAACTTAACAGGTTGAACAGGTTTAGACAATTCTTACTGCTGAATTTTATGAAGTATCATGAAGCAGTCAAATTAAATTAATTCATATAAATAGCCTGTTTGTTATAATGATAGCTTGGTGAATCCAGAAGGGCCTGGAGATAGCAATTGAAACTAAGGGTTCAGTATTCTCTCCTAGCAGTGATTAAAGGCTGGGATTGCATGCAAGGACTGGTATGCTATTCATCCAATTTGCTTTTCTTATCCTATTCCAGATATTATGCAAAGGTCACTCTGTTAGAATGCTAGAATATTGTTTTGAAACAAATAACAAAAAAATTGCAAAGAAACAGAACCATCTGTGAAAGATCCAATGAGTATCTGAACTTCCCAGTTATTCAGGATAATTTGAAACTAGATATTGGCTATTCTGTGAGAGGATATATCCCTCTCTAGCTGTCGAAAGCACTTCCAAACTTCTATGCGCCACTGGGATTGTGGTTTATTTTCATTGAATTACATGTTTAAAGCAAAAATCTTGTAATTTGTAATTGTTTTGGTGATAACCAGTACTTTATCTCTGGAGCCACAAGAGACTGTAGCTGCTGGAAATCTGCATCTAGAGGAATTTGAAAGATCCATTTATGGAGGAAAATGGATGGCAGATGTTTCAAGTTAAGACCCTACAGCCAGACTGAGAAGAAAGAAGGGAGATAGCTAGTGCAATGTGGTGAGGGAAAGGGGGGGGGAGGGGTGGAGCAAGAGCTGGTGGGTTGTAAATGGACCCAGGTGAGGGTAATGACAGGCAGATAACAGCAGGGTAAAGTGAAAGTGATGTAAGAATGGAAGGTGATGGAGGACAGTTGCATCGAGAGGAAGACAAAAACGGGGAAGGGTCAGAGGAGCGGTTAGTAGAAGTTTGAGAATTCTATGTTTATGCTGTCAAGTTAGAGATTACGTAGGTGGAATATGAGGCACTGTTCCTCAAATCAGCATTGAGCCTCAGTGGTAGAGGCCATTGGCAGACTTTACTCCATCTGCTGTGCCACGTGGAATCTCCTAGTGGCCAGCTACTTTAATATCATTTCCTATTCTCACACTGATATGCCTGTCCACAGCCTCCTCCACTGCTGAGTCAGGGTAAACACAGACTAGAAGAACAGTACAGTAATAGGCAGTGTGAACATCAAATTCTCTAATTTCTACTAAACATTTCCCCTCCTTTCCCTCCCCTCCCACCAACTCCCCCCCACAACCCACACTCCACCTTTTATGCAGGGTGTCTCACTTCTTTCTTTCTGATGAAGGGTTTCAACCCAAAACATTGATTATCCATTTTCCTTCATAGATGCTGGCTGTTCCTCCAGCTCCTTTGTCTGCAGCTTTATCATATCTTTATTTTACACTCTGAATCACCAGCAAGAAACATGATACAGATCTGTTGGGAATGCCATTGAACTAATAAGCAAGGTTGTTGTACTAACAATCTGGAGAAGATAAAGTTAACTTCCATTGTAGTAAACTGGGAAATTAAGTTTTGAAAATTTATATATATATAAAACAAAAATGAATAATGTTGTCCATTTGACTGTCAGATTGTGGTAAAGCTCAGCTCATTTACAATATCACTTTCATATTTCGTACATACTACTGTACAAATGACATCAGTTCTACACCGACATGCTAAACTCTTAATTGAATTACCTGCAGTAAATTTCACATGAAGCACAAGTATGAGCCAGGACATGCGAAGTCAGTGGGTGTGATTTAACTTCACCAATTTCTCTGCACCATTGTCTATATAGGTGACAGAGTTGCTGTCACAGTCCTAGATGTCCATGCTTGTGCTTGGTTATATGAATATTAGATTATGCATCTTTGAATCATGTTAATATCATTATATTACTTTGCTTTCGCAAACTCCAGGAAACTGAGACTCATTTAGTTTCAGACTTGAACACCTTGAAGCTATTTCTTTGAAACTATTAAGGGAAGGGTTAGAAAAAGAACCAAACTTAACAGGTTCAACAGGTTTAGACAATTCTTACTGCTATATTTTTTTATGACATAACGTGAAGCAGCCAAATTAAATTACTTTGCATAAATAGCCTATGTGTTATAACGATAACTTGGTGAATCCGGAAGGGCCAGGAGATAGCAATTGAAACTAGGGATGCCAGACTCTCTCCTAGCAGTGATTAAAGGCTGGGATTGCAAGCAAGAGCTGGTAAGTTATTTTTTACAGTTTGCTTTTCCTGACTTCTTCCAGATATTTTGCAAAGGTCACTCTGTTGGATGTTGTTTAGATGTGATTAGATTTATCACATGTACGTTGAAATATATAGTGAAATGAGTTTTTTGTGTTAGCAATCTGAGATGTACTGGTGGTGGCCACATATTCTGATGCTAACATATCATGCTTACGATGTTCACCAGAACAAGACATGGGCAAACTACAACAAACAACAACAACAACATGAGCCCCTTTCACATCTCACCATCCACACGCACAGACAGGTCTCCAACTCTAGGACAGGTAGCCTCCGGGCCTCTGACATCTAGACCTTGGCTCCAGACTTGCAGGCGTTGGACCACCATCCTTGGGACTTGCTGACCTTTGGGCTTCAACCTCAGAACTCGACAATTATGGGCTTCAAACCTTAAGAACTGTTGACTGAGTAACCAGCTTTGGCCTCCAATCCCAGGAAATGCCGAACTCGTCGAGCTCAGGGATCACCAGCCCTCATTCTCAGGGCCCCACAAACATCACGGTTCATGCCTTGGACCTCCATTCTCAAGGGTGACTGGTCTCTGACCTGAGATCATTCCAATCGTAATTCCAACCTCTGGCTCCTTCTCTTACCGCTTCTTTTACTGCCCTGACTTCTCACTCCCCTCATCCCTGTCCCTAAGCTTAAATTGACCCCTAACTTCCCACGCAGTTCCCAGAAACCATCCCTACAAACTTAAAAAGCTAGGTCTGATCCACATACCCAATGGCCATCGCAGCTTGGTGCCATCTTGAATTCATACGGGATCTAAGTTTGGTTATATGTAATGAGAGTGGGAGACTGGAACAAGCTGGACTGCTTTCACACAGAGCCAAAAGTGATGGTTTCCTTTTGTGCAATGACCGTTCTTCGATGCTGACAGTGGCGTGTGTGCAGTGTAATGCAAACAAAAGCCTGTGGTATCAAGAATCTGTGATCCCAGATCTATTTAAGTCTTATAACTTTGGGTTAGGTAGGAATATGGAACTTCCCATGTATTGTTACTAATGATTCAATAATGATTCAATAATTCTCCTGGGAAGTAATCATCCATTGCATGTGATCGAGCTGGCTGGTGGGATGGGCTGACAAGTGATGATAGAACCAATTTAATGACCTCATCCACTCGACATTTCCCTCACTAATCTTCCCTTCACATATGGGTCTCTCAATGACAGTATTGTTAGCAATATCTGCAAAATATTCCTTGAAGAAATCCCTCCATCATTTTTTGAACCACGAGCCCTGTGCTGTGAGAATGATTAAGGACAGGCATAGTAGCTCAAAACTAGCTATTCTTTGCAGCAGAATCATATCATAACTAGTCAGCTCATGTCATGGCTAGCATACTGCTCCAGCTAAGCAACAAAGAGTTCAACAGTGTGCTGCCAACTAAACCAAGCATGGCTGAAAATGAGGTATCAACCTGATCAACTTACAACACAGCATTGAAAGCATTCTAAGCAAAAGCAACACACTAGGGACAGAGCTGAGTGAGATCACAACAAGCAGATGAAGGCAACATTCACAGCCTTGCTATATCAAGTGGTGGATAATTGATAAAAGCTCTCTGTATGAGAATCCCTGAACTCCACATTGTCAGAAATGAAAGAACCCATTATTTAGGCAGGCTACATGAGCACAAAGGACTCATACTATTGGGATGACTGTTAGTTTTCTGGGAGTTTTATTTGTGAATTGTGAGGGCACAATAACTCATACCATTTGTAAATTCATCAGTACCAATCATGCTGAGTGCACAATTTGTGATGGTCAAGACAAGTTGTCTTATGCACAAGTACACGTATGCATAGTGCAATGAAAAACTTACTTGCAGCAACATCACAATGCTGATTTGATACCAATGCTCCTAAACTGGTCTTTGTTCCACTTAATAATAGTTAAAAATCAAGAAAAACTCCCTCAATGTATGTGATTTAATGAGATTGCCAAAGACATAATGCTTCGTTTTACATTAATTGGGATGAGAGTGGTTGCTCATATTTGCTCCAGTTTCATCCCTGAATGCCACTGAGGTAATGCAAACATGCTGTGCCTCAGGAAACAACAGTTCTAATTGAAAATGGGGACTTCAATGGTGTACGTTACCTTTCATATAATGGGGGTAAAAGGGTAAAAGAGAGGACCCTGGGACAGAAGAGTTGGAGATGAGGAGGAAGAAAGTCAAAAACTCCTCGGGTTTATTCAAAAGGTTTTCAAAGTTCAAAGTAAGTTTATTATCAAGGTATATACAGTATATGTCTCCTTATATCACCCTATACTATCCTGATGATGGATGCTGCTTTGCTTCGACAGTGCTCCTTTTAGATGTGCTCAATGATGGACAAGGCTTTAGCCATGATGGACTGAGCTTTTCCATTTAAGGGCACTATTGTTTCCATACCAGGCTGTGATGAAACCAGTCAGGATATTCTCCATTGTACATCTACAGAGCTTTATCAAAATTTTAGACGACGTACCAAATCTTTGCAAACTTTTAAGAAAGTAGAGGTGCTGACGTGTCGTCTTTGTAATGCAGTTAAGTCCTGCACCCACAACAGATCCCCTGAAATGATAACACTGCGGCATTTTAAGTTGCTTATCCTCTCCAGCTCTGATGTGCTAATGATTACTAGCTCATTCCTCCTCCTGAAGTCAATAATCAATGCTCTCTTTTTACTGACACCGAGTGAGAGGTTGTTGTTGTGGCACCATTCAGCTAGATTTTTAATCTCCATCGTTTATGTTGATTTTTCACCACATTTAATTCCGCCAACAACAGTGGTTTTATCAGCAAATTTAAATATGGCATTGGAGATGTACTTAGCCCCACATTCTTAAGTGTAAAGTGAATGGAGCAGGGGGCCGAGCAGGCAGCCTTGTGGTGTAGCTTTGTTTATCGTGATTGTGGGGGTAATGTTGTTGCCAATCTGAACTGTCCCGCAAATCCAGGATCCAGTTGCTCAAGGAAGTGCTGAGACCTAGGTCTTGGAGCTTATTGACTAATTTTGAGAGTATGATAGTGTTGAATACAGGGATGTCGTCAATGAAGAGCATCCTGATGTATGCATCTTCATTGCCCAGTTTTCTACATGGATTTCATTGTAAATACTGGGAGAGGCTAATGGAAATCCAGTACTCATTGTAATCACATCAGATTTATCTTCCCCGAGGCAATGTCTCTAACTTTTTCCAGGTCAAAATTTGGGTAACAAATCAAGTTCAATCAAGAGATTGGAGGTTCTGAACTCACAGCCAAATCCATCTGTCCTGTTGTGTAGATAGCAGCAGACACAGAGAGGAATTTTCCAGGTTGCTTGATTCCAAAGAGTCCAAAGATCATGGACTGCACCCAGGTTTCATTGAGGGCTTCTCCCTGGAACCAGGTATGTTTCAGAACAAATTGGAATAATAGTCCATCAGTGTGCACTTTGTCTACAAGAATGGAAAGTGAATATTTGCTCAACAGCTAAAATATTCATAATGCAATAATTCAAATGCCCAATTCATTACAGACCAGAGGTTACTTTGGAAAAAGGTGTGTAATTCATGAGCATATCCTCATTAGAACAGATTCTACAAAAGCAAAGACACTGGGAACATGTATTAGAGGTCCTTTTGGGAGGAGTGATTGGCAGTATAGCCAATCAAACAGCACATGTGTGCACTTGTGAGGGTTATTGGTCACTAACTTACCCTTCTGAGAAGGACAGAGAAGTTGAGAGTGGGAAGGGGAGAGATCAGAGACAAACTATATGAAAGTACAATTAGAAATCAGCAGCAAATCTGGCAGAGAGGATAAATCATACAAAATGCTGGAGGAATCAAAAGTCAGGCCACATCTGGAGTGAGGAATAAACAGTTAAGTTTTGGACTAAGACTCTTCATCAAGACTGGAAACGAAAGAAGCAGAAAAGCCAGAATAAGGGAAAATGGGCGAAGGAGAGGAGAACAAGCTGGCAGGTGATAGTTGAGATCAGGAAACGGGGGAGTGGGCTGGGGAGAGGGATGAAGTAAGAAGCTGGGTCTGCAGAATCTTTTACATTTATGATTTGCTGCCCCATTGTGAAGCCTCTTGGGTATCCCTACCCTGAAGAAATTTAAATCTTCTCTACAACGAGAGTTCAGTGAGACCCTCTCCGACTCTTTGACCATGTGCTCACCCAGACTCTCTACACCTCCCTCTTGTTCCCCTTCTCCTCCCCTACTTTCATGACTTACTGACCTCTTCTATTAGATTTCTTCTTCAGCCCTTCCTTCACCTATCGCCTCCTAGCTTCTTACTTCATCTCCTCACTTGGTCTAAACTGTCAATTTATGCTATTTCCCTTTCCCAACATTCTTATTCTGGCTTCTGCTCTCTTTCTTTCTAGTCCTGATAGATTTCAACCTGAAATGTCGACTGTTTTTTCTCCCCTCTATAGATGCTGACTGAATTGTTGAGTTCCTCCACCACTTTCTGTGTGTTCCAGCATCTGCAGAATCTGTCTGGTTTAAGAGAGGACAAAAGATGTGCTCTCCACCGAACCATTACCACTCTTGTAAGCAATTAGTGATCTGCTAGAGGACAATTTATTGGAGAGTATAACACACTCAGAGCATTTTAATCCATGATGCCACTATGTAGTCTGGATATTGGAAGTCACAGCTTCCAATGCAGTCTAAGGTATTGGGCACAAAAGAAAGTCACTCAGTGACACCTGTGACATTGGACATTACGTCTGCATGATGGATGAGCCCATAAGGATCTGACTAATACCTACTTCTGTTACAGAATTATTGGCATTGTTTGGGCACTGAGTTCATGGTAAAGGGTTGGGATGAACATTATGCATGCCTCTTCCTATGTTAGACAGGTATGTCATTGAGTCACAAAAGGCTGGAGGAACTCAGCAGGCCAGACAGTTCCTCGAGCATTTTGTGTGTGTTGCTTTGGATTCTCAGCATCTGTGGATTTCCTCTTGCTTGTGTCATTGAGTCAACGTTATAGAGCACACAAACAGACCTTTCATATAATATGTCTAACACAACAGGCTACCTACCTGAGATAATCATGTTTACCTGCATTTGGTGCATATCTCTCTAAAACTTTTCTATCCAGGAGCCTATAGCTTTCAGGCAGCTTATTCCATATACCTATCCCCTATATGAGTGGTGGGTATATGGAATATGCCTCAGGTGCCGTCTGAATCTTTTCTTCACACCTTAAATCAATGTTCTCTAGTTTCGGGCTCCTCCGCCAGGGGAAAATGTCAAGCGTCCACCTTCAACGTGGGTTAGTTGGATCTTGTGATTCTGATTAATCTTTTCCTGCACTTCTCAGATTCACCTTATATTTCTCTACAGTATTGGTTTGCTCCAACATTAACCTGAAAATATTGAATGCATTGGAGACAGCAATGTGATTATGTTCCAACAACAACCAGCTCATACTGTGTTGTAGAATTGGCTGTGCCTCAAGTCTAATTAACTCTCCAAACCTTTTCAATCCATGTACCTGTTCAACTGTTTTTTAGTAATTATTATTATACAGGTCGACCTTCACTAATCCGCCACCATTGGGACCTGAGGAGTGCCGGATTAGTGAAAATGCCAAATTACAGAAGGATCACTTAAGCAATAGCTAACCGCTTCATCATACCTTTAAAATATAATGTAAATCAGTACAAGTTAGATAATAATGAAACATAAATATTAAATGAGTAGCAAGTGAAATTTTAATAAAATAATATACTGTACAGATAAAATAAAAGGTACAGGTAAATGTACAGGAATTAACATACAGAAAAGTTGAGCACTTCCGCCTCTAAAATAAGACGTTTAATATACCTTCAGGCAAAGTTACACGTCTGCAAGTGTGGGGTTGTCAGGATCATCAACATCTTCATCTTGAAAAATGAGTGAAGCATCAGGAACTGGTGCTGAAACTGGCACAACAGCTTCTTCAAAAACTGTTGAGGTTGGTGGCAGCACATCTGGGCGAGCAGAAGTTGATGGCACTGGATTTTGAATTGTTTACTCCCCTGTTGCACTTTTTCTAGCAAGTTTTTTTGAACATATCTTCCAAGGTAAGCTGTTTCATATATTTTGGTCTCTCTCCTATTAACTTATCCTGCAGCAGATAAACACTCATTAGTTCTTGCTCAGTTATAAAACATCGTTGCTCTAATCCTTTCAGCAGTTCACCTGTCAACTTAATTAGCCTATCAATAGAAAGTCTCTCTGCTACAACTTCCCCATCTTTATCACTGCTTTCTCTTCCAACATCTTCCTTCTCTGGATGTACAACCATTTGCACAATTTCCGAGTCAGTATAATGATGAATAGTAGGCTCATCCTCATCTATATTCATCCATTCTTCAACATTCTCATCATTGAACCTTGATGCAAGATCCTAGGCAGCAGGATTAGTTAGCTCTTGAGCAAAAGAAAGAAGTTCACATATCATCTGTTTTTCCTTGGAAACCCTAAAGGCTGTAAAGTCATTTCTAGTGTCTTCACCAGATGCAGACTCAAACATTGAACCTGTTTCTTTCTGTTTCTTTATATCAAACACTGTAGAAGAGCCAACGTTGTAACACTTGCACAAACTTCTCACTGATACACCACAGTTCAGTTCTTTCAAGTGTTCAGCCTTGTCTTTAATGGGTAATGTGCAGTGTTTTCACTTCACAGCACGAGGTGCATTTCCTTTACTCATTGGGCCCATAACTGGGGCTTAAAAAGAGTCAATGATATTAATAAATGCAGGAAAACAAGCAGGAATCGCCTGTCCATGATGCCAAGAGCGCGCCAACACATGAGCAGATCTAGCGCAACAAAAACAATACGCAGCAGGCTGGTACAGTAGCCCAGGAAGTCTGAAATTACAGTTGCCCGGAAAATTTGAAATCAGTGCTGTATTCTCGAAAGAACAGGTAGTCAGATTAGTGAAGGTCGACTGTACTTGCCTCAACTACTTCGTCTGGCAGCTCATTTCACAAACACAACACCTTTTGTGTAAAAAGTTATTGCCACTCAAGTTCTTATTAAATCTTTCCCCTCTCATCTTAGACCTATGCCTTGAGTTCTTGATTCCCCAACTCAGGGAAAAGACTGAGTGTATTCAGCCTATCAGTATATATGCCTCTCTCAGATCACCTCCCAGTCTCAATGCTCCAAGAAATATCTTAATTCTTGGCAGTATCCTTGTAAATCTTGCTGCACACTTTCCAGTTTAATAACTCCATTCTGCAGCAAGGTGAACAAAATTGAACATAATAATCAAAAACATAATATCACTTCCTAACTTTTATAATCAATGTCCTGACTGATGAAGGTCTTGTGCAAGCTTGTTGACTGAAATTAATTCAGACAGAACATAGAAAATGCTCAAGTGTCACTGCTGTATTGGCAGTTGGTGTGATAGCTCGGATTTGTTTCTTATTGCATATCAATAATATCCATGAAATCTGACTTTCTGTTGCATTTTTTGTTGTTAGTATTATTCCGAACCATGGAAACCTATCCCAAACTAGATCTTCTTCCTTCTTAATCTTCCTCAGAATACAATAGAGATTTGTACTAATAAATGTCTCCAAAATGTTTTGACAGCTCTCTGTTATTTCCTGATATAATCAACCTTAAAACCTTTATCATGTCAGGTACCAATAGACCATTAAATCTTAACAGTATCATAAGCTAAGATGATTCTATCTATACATTTCTGCTTTCCACTCAATGGTACGGAATAGTGATGAACTCTGGAATACATCAGTTAGTTGTTTTTTGATAACTTTATGCTTTATACTTTATACTTTATTGTCGCCAAACAATTGATATTAAAACGTACAATCATCACAGTGATATTTGATTCTGCTCTTCCCTCTACCTGGAGTACAAATCAATAGTAAATATTAAAAATTTAAATTATAAATCATAAATAGAAAATACAAAATGGAAAGTAAGGTAGTGCAAAAAAAAACCGAGTGGCAGATCTGGATATTTGGAGGGTACGGCCCAGATCCGGGTCAGGATCCATTCAGCAGTCTTATCACAGTTGGAAAGAAGCTGTTCCCAAATCTGGCTATACGAGTCTTCAAGCTCCTGAGCCTTCTCCCAGAGGGAAGAAGGACGAAAAGTCTGTTGGCTGGGTGGGTTGCATCCTTGAATATACTGGCAGCACTGCTTCGACAGCGTGTGGTGTAAAGTGAGTCCAAGAACAGAAGATTGGTTTGTGTGAAGTGCTGCGCCATGTTCACGATCTTCTGCAGCTTCTTCCAGTCTTGGACAGGACAACTTCCATACCAGGTTGTGATGCACCCGAGAAGAATGCTTTCTACGGTGCATCTATAAAAATTAGTGTGGGTTTTAGGGGACAGGCCAAATTTCTTTAGTTTTCTCAGGAAGTAAAGGCACTGCTGGGCCTTCTTGGCAGTGGACTCTGCTTAGTTGGTCCAAGTAAGGTGATTTGTGATATTAACACCGAGGAACTTAAAGCTTTTGACCTGTTCCACTTGCGCACTACCGATGTAAGTTGGGTCGTGCGGTCTGCTACTCCTTCTGAAGCCAACAACCAATTCCTTGGTCTTGCTGACGTTGAGGGATAGGTTATTGTCTTTGCACCATGCCACCAGGTTCTTAATTTCCACTCTGTACTCAAACTCATCATTACCTGAGATACGGCCTGCAATTGTTGTGTCATCAGCAAACATATTGAGTTTGATGGAAGCTTGGCTACACAATTATGGGTGTACAGTGAGTACCGCAGGGGGCTGAGTACACAGCCTTGTGGTGCACTGGTGCTCAGAGTGATTGTAGAGGAGAGCTTGTCCCCTATTTTTACAGCCTGGGTCCTGTCTGTGAGGAAGTTAAAGATCCAGCTGCAGATCTGAGTGCCAAGGCCCAGGTTCCGGAGCTTAGGAATCAGTTTATTTGGCATGGTGGTATTAAAGGCAGAGCTGTAGTCAATGAAAAGGAGCCTTACGTATGCGTCTTTATTCTCCAGGTGTTCTAAGGAGGAATGTAGGGCCAGAGAGATGGCATCTGCCGTTGACCTGTTGCTCCAGTAGGTGAATTGCAAAGCGTCAAGGTTGACCGGTAGGCTGTGGTTGATATGTGCCATAACCAATCTCTCGAAGCACTTCATAGCAATTGATGTCAGAGCCACAGGTCGATAGTCATTCAGGCATGTCACCTTGCTCTTCTTCGGCACCGGGATTATCATTGCCTTCTTAAAACATGAGGGGATCTTAGACTGAAGCAAGGAGCAGTTGATCTCCCTAGCCCAGTGTGATAGAATTAGTTTACGCAGTGTTCATTAAAAACATATAAACTTTCAGAAATGGAAGGGGCAACTATGTCTCTTTGTAGAGTATATGACACTTCCATGGTGTCACGTTACAAAACTTCATACCATGATTTTGACTTGTTCCTGTCAGCATTTGATAGGACACCCAACAAAACTTGAAGATGCTTATCTTCAAAAGTACCAATGGTGTAACTGGGACTCAGCCATTGACTTTAACTGTGGGCTTGAGTGAGAAAACAGCTGTAGGATGTCCTATAGATTGGCAGGGCCAAAGCAGTTTTAAGCAAGTTAAATGACTGCATCAAATAGATATGGTGTGTAACACTACTCAACTAATTTCCCACACAGTCATTGTAGTGAAAACAACATATGCTGACCACACTTCAGAATTCATGTGATTACTTTATTGGCTGTACGGTGGCATGCGACAACCTAAGCTTTTGAAATGTGCAACCTGAATAGAAATCCTATTTGGCACTAACCCTTGTTCTTCAACGTTCTTTCCGCTACTAAGGCCCACTTTACCCATTCTAGCACTTCCTCCTTTGGCCCAGTGTCTACTTTTGCTGGCATATTAACTATGCTTAACTGATTTAAGTTAATTTAATATATTAATATTAAATATAATGAAGTTATCAAAAACCTTCATTGATCTTTTTAATGAATGTTGATTCATTCAAATCAATAGGTCTAGATTACCTGCACTGCATGATGTAAAGCTTAGAGAGTAGGTACAAACTCTTCAGCTCAGTCCTAGACTCACTAGTAAGTCCAGGTATGCAGCAAGAGATCAGATGCACTTGCATCTGACCCTTGGTGTGTTCTGTACTACACACAGTAGTGTGCAAGTGTGGAAGTTCAGAATGTGAAAGCACACATGCCACAGAGTACTGTTGGCTGTCAGCTCAATCTAATCCATGCTATATACTCACTCAATGTTAAGTTTTTATGACAATCTTAATTATTTCTGTGTAACCATTCTCAGATGACTTTAACACCACAGCTTTCAGCCACTTAGAGCACAATGGAATTTCAAATGCCGTGAGCAGCAAATGGATTTTGATCAGCCCAACTCTCCACCTTTATAAAAGGGTAGATTTTAAAAGCTAAATTCTCCCTACAATAATTTTAATGGCTCTCTGTTCGATTTAGTGTATAACCTTAGCTCATGGACACTGTTGGGATTAATGGCCCCCCTCATTTTTACCTTTACAAATGCAAATTTTCACATTGTTCCAAATGCTTCATAGTTCACTGGAGTCTAACTATTAGAAAGGTCATATTTTGTTCTTCTTCAAAGTGCAGTGTTCCATAAATGAGCCTTAAAACATAGTAGGTAATTAAATATAAGCCAAGCATTAATTATCATTGGATGATTATAATAATGGGAACCATTTTGCTGGAAGTCAGTGCACTTTAGAAAGTAATTTGTGAATTGCAGAGTTAAGATGACACTTCTCTAATTCTGTTAAACCATTGCCTGTGCTGGAGGAGGGTGAGGGTTTGCGATTGTGGAAGCTGGTTTTCAAACAACACATATTCAGGCATACATAAAAAACTGGTATGGAGACATCTGAGACAACTTCCATGGCAACTAATTTGACATTATTCCCTCCAAGCTTGCAAAATCTCAAGTCTCATGCAGGCCATGTGCCAGATCAGATATTCATATATTAAAGGAGTCTTTGGGACAGATAGTTGCTGTCTCACACATGCAGGTGCAATATCTGCATCAGGGACTATTGGAGGGCTGCCTAGCTACCTGAGGATGCTCACAAACAGGATACTTCTTGACCAGTACTGAACTGTCAAGAAGTGACATTGGTACAAACCATCCCAAGATGACCAATCCCAGAGGACATGCATTTAAGGTGAATGGAGGGAAATTTAAGGGAGATTTCAAAGAATGTTTTTTTAACACAGAGAGGCGGGTGCCTGGAATGCACTGCCCAGGTAGTGGTAGAGGCTGATACATTAGGGACATTCAAGAGACTCTCAGGTAGGCACATGGATGCAAGGAAAATGGAGGATTATGGGTCGTGTAGGAGAGAAGAGTTAGAATGATCATGGGTCAGTACAACGTTGTGGCCAAAGGGCCGGTAACACACTGTTCTATGTTCGATATTCTAAACATCCAAGGTGCATGCTGCAGGAAGTGTGGAGGAGTTCAGTGGCACAGCAAGTGGAGCTATTAATCTCACTGTGCCAGAGACCAAACTTTATGTTCTCCTTGTGCAGAGCCTGAACCTCCTGCAGGTCCTGTTGCTGGTTACCTTGAACATTTGTGCCTATGCTGATTATTCCAAAACCAGAGGAAATGTAGACTTCTGCAACATAGTTAAATGACAAAGGCTATATGAACATCACTGTAAATGTTGCTGTGATTGTCAGCCCACCCCTCCCATGTGATGCATGTACTCAGCCTGTCACTGAAAGACAATGCAGTGGCAAGGAGGACAGCTTCCCTCTCTGAACGGTCAGTTCCCTTCACTCCTCCCAAGCCTATGGGCTCCTGTACATCGACATGTTTTCCTGTCACCAGTAAACACTATTTACATTTGGTCTGTTATGTCATCAGCAGTTTAAAGGCAGTGCTGTTTTCTAATACTTTAAAATCCAGTTTTGCCAATTACTGCTAATAAATTCCTTGTCACAGTAAATTAGAAAAAAAGTCTCCAAAATCTGAAAGCGGGAAGAATGTTTATTATTTTTTCATTACCTGAGACCATGTTGGACTATTAATGTGCATTGCAATGTCAGGGTGATAATACTCTGCAATCATTTCAACTAAGCGATTCACAGAATGGACAATAATGCATCGTTTTTAGCGCATGTTTTGAAAGTGAACTACAGTAGATATTCAGAATTTTAAATAATGTACTTTGTAATACAATGATATTATAGCAACATTCTTAAACAGTATGTAATCAATTTGGTGATATAGTAGTCTAAGTGTGTTTTGTAAACATGATAAACTGTTGTCACATTACTTCTGGAATTGCTGAATAGGTTATCAAGAGGTGACTAAATTGTGCAAATAATTTTAAATTGCCACTTAGCTTAACTATGTTGTTATATATTTTGCTTATTTCCTCAAGTTTTAGTGAACATAGAACGTTACAACGTTGTGCTGGCCCTTTGGCCCACAATGTTTTGCCAACCTTTTAACCTACTCTAAGATCAATCTAACCATTCCTTCCTACTGTACATACCCTTCCATTTTTTTCTATCACCCATGTGCTAATTTAAGAGTTTCAGAAATGCCCCTAATATATCTGCCCCTACCATCACCATTGGTGGGGTGAGTGGTCCATGCACCCACCAATCTTAATAAGAAACTTACCTCCACCATTCTCCTTATACTTCCCTCCAATCACTTAAAAATTATGTCTCCTTATATTCTCCAATTCTGCCCTTGGAAAAAAGCCTCTGGCTATCCACTCTGTCTATGTCTCTTGTCACCTCTATAAAGTCACTTTTTATTTTCTTTCACTCCAAAGAGAAAAGTCCTAGCTCATTCACCCTCTCTTCACAAGACATGCTGTCTAGTCTAGGCAACAGCCTGGTACATCTCCTCTGCATCCTCTGTAAACTTCCACATCCTTCCTATACTGAAACAACCAGAACGGCACACAATATCCCTAGTGTGGTCAAACCAAGGTTTTATAGAGCTGTAACATTATCTCATGGCTCCTGAACTCAATCCTCTGACTAATGAGGTCAACATACCATATGCCTTCTTAACAACCCTATCAATTTGCGCAGCAGCTTTGAGGAAACTATGGGCGTGGGGTCTAAAATCCCTCTGTTCCTCCACACTGCTACGAATCTTGGAATTAAACTTGTATTCTGTTTTCAAATTCAAAGTTCCAAAATGAATCACTTCATACTTTTCTACAGTTGAAATCCATATGCCACTTCATAGTCATAGTCATACTTTATTGATCCCGGGGGAAATTGTTTTTTGTTACAGCTGCACCATAATAATAAATGGTAATTGAACCATAAATAGTTAAATAGTAATATGTAAATTATACCAGTAAATTATGAAATAAGTCCAGGACCAGCCTATTGGCTCAGGGTGTCTGACCCTCCAAGGGAGGAGTTGTAATGTTTGATGGCCACGGGCAGGAATGACTTCCTATGATGCTCTGTGCTGCATCTCGGAGGAATGAGTCTCTGGCTGAATGTACTCCTGTGCCCACCCAGTACATTATGTTGTGGATGGGAGACATTGACCAAGATAGCATGCAACTTAGACAGCATCCTCTTTTCGGACACCACTGTGAGAAAGTCCCCTTCCATCCCCACAACATCACTGGCCTTACGAATGAGTTTGTTGATTCTGTTGGTGTCTGCTACCCTCAGCCTGCTGCCCCAGCACACAACAGCAAACATGATCGCACTGGCCACCACAGACTCCTAGAACTTCCTCAGCATCGTCCGACAGATGTTAAAGGACCTCAGTCTCCTCAGGAAATAGAGATTGCTCTGACCCTTCTTGTAGACAGCCTCAGTGTTCTTTGACCAGTCCAGTTTATGGTCAATTCGTATCCCCAGGCGTTTGTAATCCTCCACCATGTCCACACTGACCCCCTGGATGGAAACAGGTACCTTAGCTCTCCTCAGGTCTACCACCAGCTCCTTAGTCTTTTTCACAATAAGCTGTAGATAATTCTGCTCACACCATGTGACAAAGTTTCCTACCGTAGCCCTGTACTCACCTCATCTCCCTTGCTGATATATCCAACTATGGCAGAGTCATCAGAAAACTTCTGAAGATGACAAGACTCTGTGCAGTAGTTGAAGTCTGAGATATAAATGGTGAAGAGAAAGGAAGACAAGACAGTCCCCTGTGGAGCCCCAGTGCTGCTGATCACTCTGTCGGACACACAGTGTTGCAAGCACACGTACTGTGGTCTGCCAGTCAGGTAATCAAGAATCCATGACACCAGGAAACATCCACCTTCATCGCTGTCAGCTTCTCCCCCAGCAGAGCAGGGCGGACGGTATTGAACGCACTGGAGAAGTCAAAAAACATGACCTTCACAGTGCTCGCTGGCTTGTCCAGGTGGGTGTGGACACGGTTCAGCAGGTAAATGATGGCATCCTCAACTTCTAGTCGGGGCTGGTAGACGAACTGGAGAGGATCTAAGTGTGGCCTGTCCCTAGGCCGGAGCAGCTCCAGAACAAGTCTCTCCAGGGTCTTCATGATGTGGGAGGTCAATGCCATCAGTCTGTAGTCATTGAGGCCGCTGGGGTGCGGCGTCTTCGGCACAGGGACGAGGCAGGACGTCTTCCACAGCACAGGAACCCTCCGGAGCCTCAAGCTCAGGTTGAATACATGGCAAAGTACTCCACATAGCTGAGGGGCACAGGCTTTGAGCACCCCGGTACTGACGTCATCCCGTCCTGCAGCCTTGCTTGGGTTGAGACTTTTCAGCTCTGACGTTTCAGCTTCAGACATTTCTCGGCCCAGCTCTGCATCCTGTCAATATCCCACTGTAATCTACCACAACCCTCCACACGATCCACAACTCCAACTATCTTTTTGTCATCTGCGAACCCTCTAACCCACCCTTCCACTATCTCATCCAAGTCATTTATGAAAATCAAAAAAAGTAGGAATCCCAGAACAGAACTCTGTGGAACATCACTGGTCACCAACCTCCAGGCAGAATACTCTCCAACTACTACCACATGCTGCCTTCTATGGGCAAACCAGTTCTAAATCCACACATCTAAGTTTCCCTAGATCCCATGCTTCCTGACTTTCTGAATGAGCCTGCCATAGGGAACCTTGTCAAACGTCTTACTAATATCCATATGCACCACATCTACTGCTCTACCTTCATCAACGTGCTTTGCCAGGCTCATGAGGCATGAGCTGCCCTTCTCAAAGCTATGCTGAGTATCCCTAATCAGACTGTGGTTCTCCAACTAGACATTGAATACTGTATCTAAAAATTCTCTCTAATAAGTTGCCTAGAGTGAAGTTGAACATAAAAAATATAATCAGATTACTTTCACATTTTCTTATATGTCTATATTTTGCTACTAAAACAAAAAAGAAACTAAATAAAAATACTCAATGAATCAAAAGGTTTAAATCTACAAAAAGAACACTTCAGTTTTAATCACAAGAGGAATTGAAAGGTATTTGCTTCCAGTGTAGACAGGGAATGAGGAGACAATAATGATGTTTAAGAAAAAACATCCCACCTACCACAGACATCTTTTCTTCTTCCCTCTATCATTAGAGAAAAGATTAAAAAAGCCTGAAAGCACGTATCACCAGGCTTAAACACATGAATAGAACTCTTGAATGATAAGATGAACAATCTATCTCGTTATGATCTTACACTTCGTTGTTTACCTGCTTTGCATTTTTCTCTGTGGGTTTTATACTTTGTTCTGCCTTGTTATTGTTTTACTTTGTACTAGCTCAGTGAAATATGCAATGATTTGTCAGGATGCTGTTTATTGACTATTGATCAGAGCTTATCACAGTCCTGATCGAAAAGCTACTGAACCTGGGCCTCTGTACCTCTCTCTGCAACTGGGTCCTCAACCATTGTTGGCAGTATCTCAGATGATGATGAGAGGGTGTACAGGTGTGAGATGTATCAGCTACTTGAGTGGTGTTGTAGCAACAACCTTGCACTCAATGTTAGTAAGACCAAAGAGTTGATTGTGGACTTCAGAAAGAGTAGAACAATGGAACACAAACAGAAGAGGAAACAGAAGTGGAGCGAGTGAGCAATTTCAAATTCCTGAGTGTCAGTATTTCTGAAGACCTAACCTGGTTGCAGAACATATTGATGCAGCTATAAAGAAAGCAAGGCAGCAGCTATGTTTCGTTATGAGTTTGAGGAGACTTGGTTTGTCACCTAAAACACTCTGAAACTTCTACAGATGTACCTTGGAGAGCATTCTGTCTGGCCGCATCACTGTCTGGTATTAGGGCGCCACTACACAGGATCAACGTAAGTTGCAGGAAGTTGTAAAATCAGTCAGATCCATCATGGGCAACACACATAAAAGTTGCTGGTGAACACAGCAAGCCAGGCAGCATCTCTAGGAAGAGGTACAGTCGACTGTTCCTCTTCCTAGAGATGCTGTCTCGCCTGCTGTGTTCACCAGCAACTTTTATGTGTGTTGCTTGAAATTCCAGCATCTGCAGATTTCCTTGTGTTTGAGCTCCATCATAGGTATTAGCCTTCATGGTATCCAAGACATCTTCAAGGATGAGTGCCTCAGGAAAGCCGTGTTCCTCTTAAGGACCCCCTACCACCTCTTCTCATTGTTACCATCAGGAAGGAAGTACAGACACCTCAAGGCACACACTCAGTGAATCAGAAACAGCTTCTTCCCCTCCACCATCTGATTTCTAAATGGACACTGAACCCATGAACACTACCTCACTACTTCTTTTATTTATTTCTGTTTTAACTTAACTACTATATATACATGTAAATAATTTTACTGTAATTCAGATTTTTTCGATATTTATCTTTGTAGTGCTGCTGCAAAGTTAACAAATTTCACAACATATGCTATTATTATTAAAATCTGTTTCTGATTCTGATCAGCATGCAAGTCAAACTTGTCATTGTATCTTGGTACATGTAACATGAATATATCAATACAGAATAGTTATAAAAGAAATACTTTCAGAACTTGCCATGCCCAGTCATAGAACCATACCACGTGGAAACAGGCACTTCAGCTCAGCAGGTTAGTGCAAACCATTAAGCTGACATTGATTTATACTCAACACACCCAAAATGCCAGACAGCATCCATAGGAAGAAGCACAGTCGACGTTTTGGCTGAGACCCTTCGTCAAGACTAAATGAAAGAAGAGATAGGAAGAGATTTGAAAGTGGGAGGGGGAGGGGGAGATCCAAAATGATAGGAGAAGACAGGAGGGGGAGGGATAGAGCCAAGAGCTGGAACGTTGATTGGCAAAAGGGATACAAGCCTGGAGAAGGGAGAGGATCATGGGACAGGGGGCCTAGGGAGATAGAAAGGGGAAGGGGAGTGCCAGTGGAAGATGGAGAGCAGGCAAGGAGTTATTGTGAGAGGGACAGAGAGAAAAAAAAGGAAAAAATAATAAACAAACAAACAAACAAATAAATAAATAAGAGATGGGTGAGAAGGGGAGGAGGGACATTAACGGAAGTTAGAGAAGTCGATGTTCATGCCATCAGGTTGGAGGCTACCCAGACAGAATATAAGGTGTTGTTCTTCCAACCTGAGTGTGGCTTCATCTTGACAGTAGAGGAGGCTGTGGATAGACGTATCAGAATGGGAATGGGATGTGGAATTAAAATGTTCTCACCCCATCCTCCTGCCACCCCAATAGCAATAGGGTTCCCCTTGTCCTTACCTACCACCCCACCAGCCTCCGGTTCCAACATATAATTCTCCGTAACTTCTGCCACCTCTAACAGGATCCCACCACCAAGCACATCTTTCCCTCCCCTCCCCCCTTTCTGCTTTCCACTGGGATCACTCCTTACACGACTCCCTTGTCCATTCGTTCTCCCCATCCCTCCCCACCGATCTCCCTCCCAGCAGTTATCCTTGTAAGTGGAACAAGTGCTACACATGCCCTTACACTTCCTCCCTCACCACCATTCAGGGCCCCAGACAGTCCTTCCAGGTGAGGCGACACTTCACCTGTGAGTCGGCTGGGGTGATATACTGCGTGCGGTGCTCCCGATGTCGCCTTCTATATATTGGCAAGACCCGATGCAGGCTGGGAGACCGTTTCGCTGAGCACCTTCGCTCTGTCCACCAGAGAAAACAGGATCTCCCAGTGGCCACACATTTTAATTCCACGTCCCATTCTCATTCTGATATGTCTATCCATGGCCTCCTCTACCGTCAAGATGAAGCCACAGTCAGGTTGGAGGAATAACAGCTTATATTCCGTCTGGGTAGCCTCCAACCTGATGGCATGAACATTGACTTCTCTAACTTCTGTTAATGCCCCTCCTCCCCTTCTTACCCATCCCTTATTTATTTATCTATCTATCTATCTACCTATTTATTTATTTATCTATCCTTTTTTCCTTCTCTCTCTGTCCCTCTCACAATAATTCTTTGCCTGCTCTCCATCTTCCTCTGGTGCTCCCCTCCCCCTTTCTTTCTCCCTAGTCCTCCCGTCCCATGATCCTTTCTCTTCTCCAGCTCTGTATCCCTTTTGCTAATCAACTATCCCTCCCCCTCCCACTTTCAAATCTCTTGCTATCTCTTCTTTCAGTTAGTCCTGACGAAGGGTCTCAGCCTGATACGTCGACTGTGCTTCTTCCTATAGATGCTGTCTGACCTGCTGCATTCCACCAGCATTTTGTGTGTTGCTTGAATTTCCAGCATCTGCAGATTTCCTCATGATTGATTTACATTCATTCTATTTTATTTCCTGAACCTTCCCATCATCTCCATTTGGACCACCAACCACCAAGGATAATTTATAATGGCTAATTAACTTTTCAATGCATATGTATTTGGAATGTGGGAGAAAACAGGAGCAACTGAGGGACACCTAACTGACCACAGGGAGAAAGTGCAAAGTCTACACAAGCAGCACTGGAGATGAGGGTGAGCCCAGTTTACTGAGTCTGGCTGACAATAGCTCTACTAACAGTGATGTCATGCCACTCCATATGTTAAAAGTAACAAGGTCGGACTTAACGGAATTCCTCTATGAATTAACAGAGAAGAATAAGAAGGGTATTATGCATGATGTGTTTATAGACACTCAAAACACATTTTGTCAAAGGATTGCATTAGACTCATTACTATACTCATTAGCACAATTAAAATTCATGTAGCTAAAGGGGAAATGGCAGTGTAGAAATAAATTAAGGACAGAAAGGTGGACAGTTGTTCTTCAGCCCAGAAGGCAGTATAGAAGGAATTATCACTTTGATGTAAATTAATGAATATACGGGATATACAGGGCAGAATTTTATAGACCATAGATAGTTTGGGAAATTGGTGGAAAAAGAGAAGGATTGCAATAGTTTTTAAAAGGAAATGAGATCCTGGAAAAGAAAAAGGAAAACAAATAGAATAAGAATTATAATTGTAGAGAGTATAGTAATTAGAAACTAAACTAATGAATCCCAAATAAATAGGGTCTGGCAAGAAGCTAGAATATAAAATCTTGAAGGTGACAGGACAGTTAAGCAGGCCATTAAAAGAAAATGCATTATCTAGAGACTTATTTAGAAAACCACATTGCAGAATACACACAGTGCATTGTGTTCTCTCTCCTCCATTCATGTAATTGATGGAACTTTGCAGCATATTGAGCAGTGACAGCCAAGAATGCACTTCTAGACACCTGTTGGTGATTTACCTTATTAATTAATAAAGACACAGAGTGACAAAACCATTGATTAAATCTACTGGAGTTCAGTCTCCATATTCTGACAACTGCTCTGTAAGAAAGATATCAAGGCCCTAATAAAGATTCAGAGTGGTGCCAGCGATGATATTACTTAGTTTAATACAAAAGCTGACATAGGGTTTTGACTTGTTAAAGTAATAAACAAGTGTTTGTAGAAGGATCTGTAAAGAGAGAACAACAATTTAGGAAAATTGGTAAAAGATGTAAAGGTGACATGGGAAAAAACACATGCTTTCACATTGAATTTCATGATCCAGGATACACTTCTTAATGGTTGGTAGAAGTAGGTTCAATAGCAACTTCACAGAGGAAAGCTATGAGGAAAGAGCATGTGTTTGTGACTAATTAAATTATTTTTTCCAAGAACTATCACAAGCATTATGATACAAATAACCACAACCACCTCCACCCCACACACACACACACAAAACTATTGAGTGTTATCGTTCAATGATGCAATGCAGTTAGGTTGTTTCACCGAGCATAGCTTCCTGTGTCTCCACATTCTTTTCAAATCTGCTTTCTCCAGCCGCTCCCATCTGACATTTATCCACACAGCTTGTTCTACAGCGTATCTCCCACTGTATGCTGCTAGTCAACCACAGTTTCCATTTTGATGGTATGAGAAGCCAATCGTTAAACACACTATGTACAATTCTAATTTGCAACAAAATTGCACAGTGTTGTGAACACCCAAAACTTGGAAAACTACACAATTAGCCACTCTCTGGATTACAGATAAAACATCCTTCCTTAAACACTTGATAAGTAATGCTAAATATGCTATATGGTTATAATAGCCTGCTCTATTCTGCTTAAATGATTAAATTTGGAAGTGGAATAGACACTACTGTGATATTAGGCAGAGATGATTCTGGAGACAAGTAAGAGCACTTCAGAGGGTCAAGGGAAATAAGATTTGTCTCTGAAGAATAAGCCAGAGTAGGGAGCAAATGAGGAAGAGAGCATAAGGTGTAAAGTTTCAAATTGTCAAAAGAATGAGGAACATAATATACTAAAACAGAGCCCATGTTAAATAGAAGTTACAGTGGAAACAATTAGAAATTTCCCGAACATCTCAATGCACAGGAAAATGAATGCAAATTATTTAAGAAAGTGGTCAGAGTTGAACAATATCAGTCACCAGCCAGTCTAGGCCTGCTTAAATATAGAAATGTAGGACTGTTTTGATGTGACTAGATAATTCTTTTAAAAACCTATTGTGGGATACAATAGGAAACCACAGGTAAAAAGGCACACAAAGCTGGAAAGAGAAGGAAGAGAATAATTTATGGCTAGATGCGAGATACAAAGGTCTTATTATAGCTACTAGAGAAATGGTTAATCCCAAGAACTGAACTGTGCGGAGACATCAAAGTAGCTCTCACAGCCTTTACTGAGCTTTAACTTGACAAGCTAGTTTTCTTAAAGTGAAAAAAGATTTCCTCTAAAATCCAGCTAGTCTGCTGTATTTTGGAGCTGCTACATAATCAATGGTCTCAGGTGGGTAGCAGTACATTAAATACAAGTAGGATCAATCTGAGCACTGCATATACAAATAAGAAGCTTAGTGAGTCCAAACCATATAAACCAAATCAAAAATTAATGGTAATAGAGAAAAGACTAACATCAAGCATAACACTAAAATTCCAGCAAGCTGCCATTTTATACTTGCTTTTGGATCTGCAACATTTCTGTAAAAACATGGAAACAGTACATGTCCGTTCACTTTGGTGTGTCGATTCTAAAGCAAACTTCTAGATTCAAATATTTGAGGAACTTTACAATTTATACCCCTGCCTAATGTTATTCCTTCAATTTAAAAGCTATTTTGTTTAAATCTTACTAGTCTATTGGTAGTTGTGCTATTAATTTACTAACTAGGTGATCTGATTGACAATAACTTTTATTCCTCTGATACTCTGTCACAGATTAACGTAACTAAACTTTTGCAAAGTCATTTGCATTAACCTTCCCAGTGTCATAAATATCCTGCTCTCAGTAGAGGAGGGCAAGTCATTGGGTATATTTAAGTCAGAGGTTGATAGGTTCTTGATTAGTGTCTTAGGTTACAGGAAGAAGGCAGGAGAATGGGATTGAGTGGTATAATTAGTCAGCCATGATGGAAAGGCAGAGTCAACTCAATTCTTCTGCCTTTTCCTTGTAACCTCTCATGTCCTGACATCAAGAATCTATCAACCTCTGCCTTCAATACATCCAATGATTTGGCATCCACAGCCGCATGTTGCAACAAATTCTATAGATTCACCACCTTCTGCTGAATAAAATTCTTCCTCACTTCAGTTCTAAACGTATGTTCCTCTACTCTGAGGCTGTGCCTTCTGGTCCTAGACTTCCCCACTATAGCAAGCATTCTCTCCACATCCATTCTATCAGGTCTTTCAACACTTGATACATTTCACTGAGATTCCCGCCCCCCCATTCTTGTAAATTCAAATGAGTATAGGCCCAAAGTAATCAAATGCTCTTCATATGATATACCTTTCATTCCTGGAATCATTTTTGTGAACCTCCTTCGAACCATGTTCAAAGTCAGCAGATCCATTTTTTGATAACAGACCCAAAACTGTTCATAATGCTCCAAGTGAGGCCTCGTCAGTGCCTTATAAAGCCTCAGCATTACATCCTTGCTTTTATATTCTAATTTTCTTGAAAGGAAAACTAACATTGCATTTTCCTTCCTCACCATTGACTCAACTTGCAAGTTAACCTTTAGAGAATCCTGAACAAGGACTCCCAAATCCCTTTGCACCTCTGATTGTTGAACTTTCTCCCCATTAAGAAAACGTCTACAGTGTTATTCCATCTACAAAAGTGCATAACTATATACTTTCTGATACTGTATTCCATCTGCCACTTCTTTGCCCATTCTTCTAAACTGTCTAGGTTCTTCTGCAGCTTTCCTGCTTCCTCAACTGCCCCTCCACCTATCTTCATATTGTCCACAAAATTGGCCATAAAGCCATCAATTCTGTTATCCAAATCATTGACATACATCAGAAAACAAAGCAGTCCTAACATAGATCCCTATGGACCACCACTAGTCACCAGCAGCCAACTAGAAAAGGATCCCTTTATTCACAACCTTTGCCTCCAGCCGATCAACTAGTGCTCTGTCCAGGCTAGTATCTTTTCTTAATACCATAGGTTCTTATTTTGCTAAGCAGCCTCAAACTCACAGCATACAGTCAAGACTGATACAAAATACTTATTCATTTTGTCCACCATTTTCTTGTCCCCCATTACTACCTCACCAGTGTAATTTTCCAGTGGTCCAATATCTACTCTCATCGTTTTTTACTCTATATTTTTGAAAGAACTTTTGATATCCTTTTTCATATCATTGGCTAGTTCATCTTTATATTTCATCTTTTCCCTCTTCATAGCTTTTTTAGTTGCCTTTTGTTGTTTTAAAAATATTCCCAATTCCCTAACTTCCCACTAATTTTTTCCTCTTGAAAATGACCTCTTTTTGCTCTTATGTTGGCTTTAGCTTCCCTTGTCAGCCTCAATTGTGTCAACCTGCCTTTAGAATCCATCTTCTTCTTTGGGATATATCTATCCTGCAGCTCCCAATTTGTTCCCTGAAACTCCAGCCCTTGCTGTTTTACCGTCATCCCTGCTCATGTTCCCTTCCAGTCATCTTTGGCTAGATCCTCTCTCATGCCTCTGTAATTCCCTTTACTCCACTGAAATACTGAAACAATTGACTTTAGCTTCTCTGTCTAAAGTTGCAGGGTGAATGTTATTATATTATGGCCACTGCCAATGAAAGGTTCCTTTACCTTACACTCCCTAATTAAATCCAGTTCGTTATACAACATCCATTCCAGAATAGTTGATCCCCTAGTGGGCTCAAGCATAAGCTGCTCTGAAAGGTTATCTTGTATGCATTCTACAAATTCTCTTTCTTGGGATGCAAAACCAGGACTAACCTGATTTTCCCAATCTACCTGCATATTGAAATCCACCATGACTATTGTAAACAACAGGAATTTTGCAGATGCTGGAAATTCAAGCAACACACATAAAAGTTGCTGGTGAATGCAGCAGGCCAGGCAGCATTTCTAGGAAGAGGTGCAGTCGACGTTTCAGGCCGAGACCCTTCGTCAGGACTAACTGAAGGAAGAGTGAGTAAGGGATTTGAAAGTTGGAGGGGGAGGGGGAGATCCAAAATGATAGGAGAAGACAGGAAGGGGAGGGATGGAGCCAAGAGCTGGACAGGTGATAGGCAAAAGGGATACGAGAGGATCATGGGACAGGAGGTCCGGGAGGAAAGACGAGGGGGGTGGGACCCAGAGGATGAGCAAGGGGTATATTCAGAGGGACAGAGGGAGAAAAAGGAGAGTGAGAGAAAGAATGTGTGTATAAAAATAAGTAACAGATGGGGTACGAGGGGGAGGTGGGGCATTAGTGGAAGTTAGAGAAGTCGATGTTCATGCCATCAGGTTGGAGGCTACCCAGACGGAATATAAGGTGTTGTTCCTCCAACCTGAGTATGGCTTCATCCTTACAGAACGAGGATGCCGTGGATAGACATGTCAAAATGGGAATGGGATGTGGAATTAAAATGTGTGGCCACTGGGAGATCCTGCTTTCTCTGGCGGACAGAGCGTAGGTGTTCAGCAAAGTGGTCTCCCAGTCTGCGTCGGGTCTTGCCAATAACTATTGTATAACAATGACTATTGTAACATTGCCCTTTTGACATGCATTTTCTATCTCTCACTGTATTATGTTACCCACATCCTGGCAATTGTTCAGAGGCCTGTATATACCGCCAATCAGGTTCTTTTTACTCTTGCAGTTTCTTAACTCTATCCACAATGATTCTACATCTTTCGATCCTATGTCACCCCTTTCTAAGGAATTGATTAGTAAATGTCAAAGGTTATGTGGAGAAGGCAGGAGAATGAGATTGAGAGGGTTAATAAATCAGCATTATGAAATGGCAGAGCAGAATTGATGGGCTAAGAGGCCTAATTCTGTCCTACTAATCAAGAGCCTATCAGTCGCCACTTTAAAATATGCAATCACTTGGTTTCCACAGCCGTCATGGTCATGACTTCCACAGACTCACCGCTCTCTGTCTAAAGAAATTCCTCCTCTTCTCTGTGCTAAAGGGATGTCCTACTATTCTGAGGCTGTGCTCTCTGATTCTAGACTCATCTGCTATAGGAAACACCCTCTCTACGTCCACTTGATCTAGGCCTTTCAATATTCTTCTAACTAAAGCTGCATAAATACATCATCAAACATAATACCCTTCCAGAATCTAATACCACTCTGAACATAGGTGGAATTATACCCGTAACCATCAATCATAACTCCCAGCTTGATGGACATGCCCTGACTTATCTGAATTTATTTATGCCCTCATATGACCAATAATTTCTGTCCGCTGATTCACCCTCCTTATCCTTGATGATGAATGTAGTCCCACACTGCCAGAAAATGAACCCTAAGCAGAAAATCTAGTGCTAATAGTTCATGGCTTAATGATTTCCATGAAGAATCGCAACATAGCCACGCACCCACCATTGGATCTTAGAGACATTACAAGACACTCAGGGTCTTGGAGAAAGAAGGCAGACAGCTTTGACAAGATGACAAAGTTGGGGGTAGGGCTTTGCTGTCTATTAAATTTTCCAGAGAAGATATTTTAGGTATTGTTTTCTCTTTGCTGTAATGATGAGTCATTCTACCTGCCAATGTCCTGCAATCAATTAAATCTTAAAAAGATCAAGACAGTACACTATTTTTCTAAATCATAAAACAAAGAAGAAAATTCAGGAGTTAGAAATATGAAGCAGAAGCACACTGAAAGCTACAAATACAGGATCAAAATCAGATTTATCATCATTGACATTAAGTATAATGTGATGTTTTGCATCAGCAGTACAGTGCAAAGATGTGAACATTACAAAGGTGAATAAATAGTGCATAAAAGGGAATAATGAGGTAGTGTTTGTGTTTTCATGAACCATTCAGAAAGCTGATGGCCGAGGGAAAGAAGCTGTTCATAGATCATTGAGTGTGGAGCTTCAGATGCCTGTACCTCTTTCCTGATGGCAGTAACAAAAAGGAGGTATGTCTCAGATGTTGAGGGTCCTTAGTGATGGATGTTGTCGCATTGACTCATCTCCTCTTGAAGATGTTCCTTAATGTTTGGAAAGGTTGTACCTATGATAGAATTAACTGAGTCTACAACCCTTGGCTGCTTCTTGTGATCCTATGCATTGGAGCCTTCATGCCAGCCCATGTCGTAACTAGTCAGAATGTTCTCCACCGCACATCTATAGAAATTTGCAAGAGGGTTTGGTGATGTACTAAATCTCCTCAAACTCTTAACAAGGTAGAACCACTGCGATGTCCTCTTTGCGATTGTATCAATGTGTGGGGCCCAGGATAGACCGCTGAGATATTGATGTCCAGGAACTTGAAAGAGCTTACTGTTCTCCCCTCGATGAAGGCTTGTGTGTCTTCTCCTGACTTCTCCTTCCAGAAGTCTACAATTGATTCACCAAAGACTTTTGCAGACTTCTATAGATGTACAGTGGAGAACAGTCTGACTGGTTGCAACACAGCCTGGTATAGAGGCTTCAATTAACCAGATCACAAGAGGCTGCCAACAGTTCTAGAGTGATGCTGAGTGTGAGGTTCTTGCTTTGACTCTACTCAACCAACTGATTTATCTCACTCCTGTACGCCTCCTCATCACCATATGAGATTTCACCAACAACAGTGGAGTCATCTGTAAATTTATACATTGTGGCTGAGCAGTACCTAGCCGCGCAGTTATGGATGTAGAAAGAATAGAGCAGTGGGTTAAGCACACATCTCTGAGGGCACCTATGTTCATTGTCAGAGATGAGGAGTATTATTACCCATCTGCACTCAGTGTAGTCTCCTGATAAGCAAATGAAGGATCCAGTTGCATAGACAAGGTTTTGAAGCTTGGTTATTAGAACTGAGGGAATAATTGTGTTGAATGATGAGCTGTCATTGATAAACAGTAGTCTGACTGACATATATCTTGTACTGTAGTTATCTAGGTGTTTCAAAGTAGATTGGAGAGCCAATGAGACTGCATCTGCTGTAGACCTGTTCTGGCAGTAGATGAGCAGGACCTGGTCCTTGCTCAGGCCAGAATTAATTCAAGTTCAATTTTATTGTCATCTGACTGAACATATATACTAAAACCAAATCAACTTTTCTCCACTATTCTACCCACAACCAATCTCTCAGAGGACTTTATTATAGTCAATGTGAGTGCTACTAAACAATTGCCATTGAGACAGCTCACCTTGCTCTTCTTGGGCACCAGAATAATTGCTGCCTTTTGATTAGGTGGAAACTACCAAGTGCAAAAGTGAAGGGTTGAAGATATCTGTAGGTACTGCAAGTTGATATACATAGGTTTTCAGTCCCCGGCCAGATACACTGATGGGCCCTGACACATTGTAAGGATTCACCATCTTGAAGGATGTTCCAACAAAGGCTTGTGAAAAAGAGATCACAATGTCATCAGATGCTGCACTGGTATAGTGTTGTTCTTCCTTTCAAAGTGTGCATAAAATATGTTGACCTCTTTGGGGAGTGAAGCATCACTGCCATTTATGCTGCTGGCTTTGTCTTACAGGCAGTAATGGTATTCAAATACTGCACAGCTTTATGTATTCAATTTTGTCTCTAGCTTCACTTGGAATTGTCTTTTCATTCTCACTATAGCCTTCTGTAGGTCACATCTGGATTCCTTGTAAAGTTCTAGATCACCAGTCTTGAACATATAGGTCTAGCCCTGGTCAGACTATGAACGTCCTGATTCATCCAAGGTTTCTTGCTTCAGAACACTTGTCCTGAAAGATTACTCAAAGACACACACTTGTCCACACTGATATTAATGACATTAGTGATGGCTGTAGTGTATTCATTCAGATCCAGAGATGATCCACTCCATCTATTCAAAGTAATCCTGTAAATGGTCTTCCAATTCCCTTAACCGTACTTTAACCGCTCTCGCCACTGGTATTGCAGTCCTCACTCTCTGTTTATATGCTGGGAACAGAAGTACAGCTAAGTGATCGGATCAGAGTCTTTTACCAAGCCAGTCAAGTAGTATCTGTTCAATCTGAAAACTATCTGGAATGTTTAATTTCTAGTCTGCCTCCTTGATAATCCCCGAGTTTATTTCTATAGGCAGCAGGGCCATCAGTTGCCAATGATTAATGCTCTGTGATTATACCCTTAAACCTGCTCATCTCTCTATCTTTTTCCTTTCCTTTAAAATCTATCGCTTTGCACAATCTTTTGGCTCCATAGTTGAAGCATGTAAAAATTATATTGCTAACACTCAGTTGAAGCACAGTGGGACATTTTGCTGTTTTAAAGTTGGGGAAGTACAAACTATGTGGTATGTGTTGTGTGTATACTGTAAGTTCCTGAAGGTAATGACCTGTTGTGCACCAATAATACCTTAATATGACCTGCAATCAAGCCAACAGCGAACCAGAATTTATTAAACTCCTACAAGCAAATGTCAAGAACAGGCGATGTTTGAAAAAGTCTTTTAACTTGCTGCTTGGAGTCCTGGTGCAAAGGGATGCCAGTCATTTAAACTTTCAGCAATTTCTTACACGGTCAGCTTAGGGTAACGAAAGTAGATGAAACAACTCTCCTAAGGAAGGAAAATCTGAACAACATGGGATCTTAGGCATTTTCCAGCAGCTGGAAGTGACTTAACTGCCTCAAAGTCCACAACTTTAGAAGGTTGTTTTCTACCTCATTAAAGTTATTATTTGATATCTTAACAACAAACTGTAAATGTATAAAAGAGATATATTGCATTTGATATTTGAACTGAAAATGCAATGTCTTTTCATGAGTAAGAAGTTAATTTGAACTAGTTATTCTTATTCACTCTGCACAATCCTTTCCTCTTCCATAATGCTTTTAGATTCTTCTTGACTTTATCTATTCTACTTGTCTCATTAGAACTTGTAATTGTAAGTTGCACATTGACTAGAGTAAGCCTTCTTCCCACAATGAAGTTGCAGTACTGCATAGAGTGATATAGAGAGAACAGATACCAGTTACAGATTCCAATCAGAATCAAAATCAGATTTATCAACACTGACATATGACATGGAATTTGCTATTTTGCAGCAGCAGTACAATGCAGATGTAAACATTGCTGTAAGTTACAAAATAAATAATGCCAAAAGGGGAATAAGGACAGAATGTTCTCGGGTTCATGCACCATTCAGAAATATGATGTCAGAAGGGAAAAGCTGTTTCTAAATCAATAAGTGTGGTCTTCATGCTTCTTTACCTCCTCCCCGATGGAGGTAATGAGAAGAGTGCCTCTTCTGGATGGTAATGATCCTTAGTGATGGATGCCATCTTCTAGTGGCACCATTTCTTTAAGATGTCCTCAATGATAGGGAGGGTTGTGCCTGCACTCGAGCTGGCTGAATATACAACCCTCTACAACTTGTTGAGATCTTGTGAATTGGAGCCTCCATACCAGATGATGATGCAACCAGACAGAATGTTCTCCAGCCTATATTAATAGAATTTTGTAAGAATATTTGGTGACACATCAAATGTCCTCAAGCAACTAATAATATAGAAACGGGATAGCCCGACTGAGATTTTAATACCCAGGAACCCGATACTGCTCACTGTTTCAACTGCTAACCCCTGAGTGAAAACTGGAGTGTGTTTGCCCAACTTCTCCTTTGTGAAGTCCACAACCATTTCCTTGGTCTTGCTGATGTTGAAGACAACACCACTCATCCAAATGATTTATTTCATTTCCATGCACCTCCTTCTCACCATCTGAGATTTTACCAACAACAGTGATGTCATCTGCAAATTTATAGATGGCATTTTAGTTGTGCGTAGTCACGCAGTCAGGTGTGTAGTGGCAGTAGAGTGTGGGTTAAGTACACAGCCTTGAGGTGTGCCTGTGTTGATTGGAAGCGAGGAGGAGATATGATCCACACTGATCCATACTGACTGTTGTCTCCCAATAAGGAAAGCAAGGATTCAGTTGTATAAGTTGGTACAAACATCTTGACCATCATACGTAACTCCCAAATTGATAGACTTCACCATAACTAAACTTCTAACCTCCACCACCAAGCATGAACTCTCTTCACTTTGACTCATCTTCTGCACTTTTTAATGATAACTTTAGCCACCAAACCACTGCCAAATCTCATCACCCAATGGTTGCATTGACTTCCTTCTAAATGTATGCATCTTCCTGGTCACTTTCTCTCATAATATTGCTTTTTGGTTGACACAGTATGTTGCTGGTAGAGTCACTGTCCAAAATTATGAATGGCCAGTGTTCAATACTTTTTTTGGGACTGTCCACTGTTTTTGGTTTCTCCTGCATCGAAAAGGTATGTAAATTGGTTGGTTAATTGGTCAAAATAAATTGTCCTTTATGATAGGTGAATAGTAAAATCTGGGGGAGACAATGCCACCAGTCAATTTCTCCACTAGTTAAATGGAAGTACCTAAGAGATGATAATGGGTATTGTCCTCTCTCATTTCTCTCCAAAACTGACTCAGTGGAAGGTTATATTAAGATGGCTATGAAGTTCTTTTTACTCCTTTTAACTTTCTCATCATCCCTTCCAATATTAAGTACCATTATGTACCACTCTTTCTCAATAATAGGTTCCTGCTTGATGGAAAAAAGATACTTTAGGGACCCTGCAGTTCCAAACCAATGATCTCAATAAACACAAATAGTGTCCTGCCCACCACCATCACAAGTTCACCTCAATCTCAGCATGAGAAGAAAATCATGTTCAGAGATCCCACCTATTAGTTGGAGACTAAAGTGTAAACCAAATGGAATAAAATATCAAGCAACACACATAAAAGTTGCTGGTGAACACAGCAGGCCAGGCAGCATCTATAGGAAGAGGTACAGTCGACATTTCGGGCCAAGATCCTTCGTCAGGACTAACTGAAAGAAGAGCTAGTAAGAGATTTGAAAGTGTGGGGGGAGGGGGATATCCAAAATGATAGGAGGAGGGGGAGGGATGGAGCCAAGAGTTGGACAGCTGCTTGGCAAAAGAGATATGAGAGGATCATGGGAAGGGAGGCCTAGGGAGAAAGAAAGGGGGAGGGGGAAGCCCAGAGGATGGGCAATAACGGATGGGGTAGGAGAGGGAGGTGGGGCATTAACGGAAGTTAGAGAAGTCAATGTTCATTCCATGTTCCTCTTGTTCGTGTTGGAATAAAATATGCTCTTTTCAGTTTGTCTTTCAAGATTTTTGATACTAGTGCAGAAATACAAAATGATAGGGTAAATTTGTATTGCAGTATTTTGTAAGGGATGGTATGGTAGTGTAGTAGTTGGCATATTGTTATTATAGTGCCGGTGACCCAGGTTCAATTCCCACCACCGACTGTAAGGAGTTTGTACATTTTCCCCATGACATTTTCTCCTGCACTTCAGTTTTCTCCCACATTCCAAAGATGTGTAGGTTTGTAGGTTAATTGGTCACATTGGTGTAATTGGGCAGTGCGGTCTCATTGAGTTGACATGGTGTTGTACCTCTAAACAAAATAAAGCATCCCAAGGAACATAGTAAACACCAATGGAATAGAATTGTATCACTTTGACTGTACTTTGTAATGCATTGTTTATTAGTAATGATTTGTCTATTATCAGAAAGACCAAATAAATGGTTACTCTTCAGAGAACATGTTTGTGTGCCTGGAGGCATCCTGTGTAATTAAATTTTATGTTCCTTATGATCTCTTAGCCACCAGTACTGTCAAAGCCCACTGTCTCTTTAAGCATAGCTTTCTAAACCAAAATACTTAGAACATACAGGCAAACAGTATAGTCCAAGTTCCTGCTAATGTTGTACTTGACATAAGCTACCCTATACCTGGTTTCAACTCATCTGATCAATGTACACTTCTTTTGTTTTCTTCTTCATATGGATGATTTATGCTATTGTAAATGTTCAGCTACAAAAAGGTACTAGAATTTACGGGCTGAATTCTTTTGTTTCTTTCCCCAATCTGTTTCTATTGTGACATCCTGGCATATCACTGATGTGAGCATACTTTGAAACCTTCTCCTTTACTAAATCTCAAACATCATTTCTGATGAAATTGAAGATCTAATGTGTGGAATTGTATAAATGGTTTGCCAGGGTCAGAATCAGAATCAAGTTTATTATCACCGCATGTGTTGTGAAATTTGTTAACTTAGCAGCAGCAGTTCAATGCAATACATAATAAAGAAGAAGAAAAATAATAATAATAAATAAATAAATCTTATTCAGTATACTTTATACAGTATATGTATATTGAATAGATTAAAAAATCATTCAAAGAAACAGAAATAGTATATATTAAAAAAAAGTGAGGTAGAGTCCAAGGGTTCAATGACCAAGGTTTCAGCCTCACAGCATCAGGACCATGCTCTACTCCTTAAGTTCCTTCTGCACTTTGTTCAAGGATACAGTCGGCAGCTGGAGGACCATTGCAAAAATTCTATGGACCATTTTTCAGTTTGTACATCACTCAATCACTTCATTAGTACCCTCAGCAAGGACATGACAAGTAAATATCGACGAGTACTTATGCACTTTCTCATGTTTATCCATACATTTCCAAAGGACAGCTAGAGAACTGTGGCCCTTTAATTCTTTGCACTCTGTAAACAAACTTTAGTTGTGTAACCTAAGGTTTTACAAAACCAATCCTTATGCACCATATGCAAGCTACTATGGAAACTCTCTACAGTATAGTCATTTTTTCATTTGCATTATATTGAAAAATATGTGTATGTCTACTTAGGGGACAAAGTGGTAACATTATCTCAAACTCCAAAGCATAATCAAGTTATGATTAAAAAATAAGACCCTGCCACTCTGAATATAATAAGAAAATAAATTGATAACAATGCACATTTTGTAGACTATCAATTTATAGAACAAGTAACAAGAGCAAAAAATACCAGTGGGAAGCTTTTCAATACTGCACATTAAAGTTGTGGATTTCACGTTTGATAAAGTATGTCAGTATTACTTAAAGGGAATTCCAGTGATACCTCTCCTTTCTTTGACTTATTAAAAAGCCTTTTGTCTGAATGATTGCAGCTGGTTCGATAATTCAGATTAGCCCCTCATGTTTATTAATGCACTACATCTGTGCAAACAACATGTCAAGCAGAGAGTTCATTGTAATTGCCTAAGCAAACAGAACCTGAAATAAGCAATTTCCAGTTACAATGTGCTATGACAAGTAATGAGGTAATTGGCATTCTGTCCTGATTACTTCCACCTTTCTTTTCATCAGGTCTTTATTGTGTGTGATAGATATTTTTATGAAAATGAAGGTGTTTGATAATACTGCTCACTGCAGTTTTACTTGGTGATTAACGACAGTCATCATTTACTGCAGATAAGTTATCATCTTTAATATTATTTATTCATATACATAAATAGTACTCAGCATCCAGCACAGAGATGTTTAGTTACCCACTTTGTTGATGTCATAAAACTTCAATGCTATAAAATCAACCATTTTTGTATATAGGTTATAAAAGTTGCATGTCAAAGAAAGCTACTGCAGAATGTAATAAGTAGCTGGCAGTGCGTTTTTGGGAAGCAATTGAAATGAATAATTCTGACGATGTTGAAAGATCAGAGTTTACAATCGTCAATCAAGCCTTAATGTTAAATTGCTACTTTAGATTTGTCAACAGACATATATTGTTCTCTATATTATATACCTCAAATATTATATATTGTTCTTTATTATTTACCTCAAATGCATTATATATCATGCTCAAATTATTATATTCTGTATGTCAAGGAAAGTAGCAAATTTAGGAACCATTTATCTCAGAACTTACTGTTCTACCCACAACAATTAATAGATTTGCTTAAATAGACTTTAAACTTTAATAGTATAGAAACATACAGAAAAAATCCTAACCTGATTTGACACGATGAATGAATAGTGCGTCTACCTCAACATAGGAGTGATGAGAAAAAAAAGTCTTCGGGGGGGGGGTTAGTAAGTTTAAGGAATACTCTTCACAGGAGTTGCTCTGGAAATTCAGCCACTGAGTATACTAAAGAAAGGGATTGATCATATTTACTTGGAAAAGGAATCAAGGAATATAAAGTCAGTGCATGAAAGTGCTGCTGAGGTAAAAGATCAATTATGATCTTATCAAATGCTGGAGCAGATGTAAAGGGCTGAATGGTCCACACATGTCTCTAGACATTATCTTTACACATTCTCAACTTCCTTTCTTATTTCCTTGTTAGGTACTGATGCTTTACAGGGTGTGGAATAACATGAAAGTTATTCCCTGCAGGGTAACTCTAGTGTCCCTTATTTAAATGCAAATTTAGACATGACTCAGTATATATTGAACTCCTCTGGCAGGGTTTGGACCCAGTACAATCTTCAGGGTAAGAGGAACATTAGGTCACAAGGAAACTTCTTATGGAGTTTCAGGTGCCAGATAGTAATAGCAGATCTCATACCCAAGGAAAACCTTTCAGAGTACATCCTTAGTCAAGGTGTAAGCTTTAAGAGACATTTTGAAAGATAAATGAGAGATAAAGGAAATAGTTTATAGGAATAAAATGGACTTTGGAACTGTGGCAACTGAAAGCAAGGTTCCCATTGTTGGAATAATTACCATCAGTCCAGTACACGGAGTCCCTATTGGGAGAATCCAAACTTCTCAGATGGTTGTAGGGCTGAAAAAGGTTACAGGAATGGGGCAAGAGGAGTTCTGAAAATGAAAATGAATTTTGAAATGAAACTGTTGAGCAGCCTGCCTGGAGCTCATGTTGATCTGCTTAATTAAGGTTGAAAAGGACTTGATATGAGTTACAATAGGGCCGTCACTGATTTCAGCATCTTTCAAAATGTTAAGATATACCTCAATAACATTATTCCTCAGCCTCCTTTATTCCAGGTAAAACAAGACTAGCCTACAGCTCAGTACATCTAAGGCAAGCTTCCCTCCATGGATTCTATCTATTCTTCTTTCTGCTTCATTCAAGCAGTCAGCATAATCAAAGACCGACCTACACGAAGCATTCTGTGTTCTCCCCTCTCCATAGGGCAGAAGATACAAAAACTTAAAAGCATATATGGCCAGGTTCAAGGACAACTACCACACTTGAATAAGTCTATTTAGTGGTGCTGTAATATGATTACAATGACTCCTGTCCTCACAATCTACCTTGTTATGATCTTGCACCTGTTTGTCTACCTGCACTGCATTTTCTCTAAGTGCTGGAAATACGCAGGACATTACAAAACATCATTACCAGGGAAACAAAGTTAACTTTATATTTCAATGGCCTTTATTCAATGTGAAATGATATCACTGTTTCTTTCTTGCAGTACTTCCAGCATTTCCAATTTTTATTTAAAATATCCACTTTTTTCTTATATTTGAGAGTATTGACTGGGGTGCTGAAGCCATCTGAAGATGCAAAAGTTGACTGACCAAACTGAATAAATTTAAGGGAATTATTTAATCAATTAATTTGTTTTATCAACCACTTTAATTAAACTAATCATCTTAGAAACATAGAAACATAGAAAAACTGCAGCACAATACAGTCCCTTTGGCCCACAATGCTGTGACAAACATGTATTTACTTTAGAAATTACCTAGGGTTACCCACAGTCCTCTATTTTTCTAAGCTCCATGTACCCATCCAGGAGTCTCTTAAAAGACACTATCGTATCCGCTTCCACCACCATTGCCAGCAGACCATTCCATGTACTCACCACCCCTGACATCTCCTCTTGCTTTTTCTCAGCTCTTTTCATCAACACCGCTAATGTGGATGGTGTTGCATCTACTTCTCAGCTATAGTGCTTGTTCTATTGAGATAATTTCATCCCGATCTATGCCTTCCTATTATGCACATTTACTCCTCATGTATGAGAGATGTAAGAAATAAAGTCAACTCAATTCAGTTCAATTCTGCAAACGGGGAAGACCAGCTTTAAGACTAGCTATCGACATTATGGTAGTGATTCATGGTAAGAATATGTTTAAGGATCAGTATAAATAATGAGGAAATGGGTGTGAAATCAGGTTTTTTACAGGAAGTTATTAAACATAAAGATTAAATTCATTCTTCCTGATGTGGTTAGATTATTGAAACAGCTCACAACTGAATCCAGAGTCTCGTAGTCTAAATCCTGCTTACTTCTTAGGCAGCCATAGACACCATTTACTCAGTTGCGTTAACCTCTTCTTTCATTTGAGGAAGACAGCACATTTCTCCTGGTGCTAACTTACACTAAGAGTGCATGTAGTTCATGATCAGAGCATTTGGGGGAGTCCCTTTCATGTACTGAAGATTTAGGATTTAACATTGTTTAATGTCATTTCCAGTACACAAATGTAAATGAGAATGAAATAATTGTTACTTCAGATCCAAACCAGCACAAAAAAAAACACAATAAGATTAAGAAACCAATAATAAAAACACAATAAATATAAATATATAGGATAGCTTATATGCATAGATCAATTCTATGTCCATAAAGTGAAGTTAGGCACAGGAGTGTCTGAACATAAGGTGATTCTGACATGAAATGATAAAGAGTGGTGGTGGGGGATGTGGAGGGGGTGTTGATTAGCCTTACTGCTTGGGCAAAGTGGTGGTCCTGGTGTGGATGCTACGTAACCTCTTCCCTGATGAGAGTAGGGCGAACAATCTATGAGCAGAGTTGGTGGGATCCTTCATGATGTTACTGGCCCATTTCCAACAACTTTCGGAATATACAGTACTGTACAAGTGTCTCTCCAGCTTTCTTAGGAAGAGTGATAAATACTGATTTTATGATTTATGAGACTGGAATAATACCAGAAGAGATGAAAAAATCAGTATTTATCACTCTTCCTAAGAAATCTGGAGCAATAGAATGTGAATTACATAGGACCATAAGTTTAATGAGTCATATCACTAAGATACTTCGAAGAATTTTGATGACAAGAGCTAAAAGTAAGATACAAGCTGAAATAGGTAAAGAACAATGTAGTTTTCTGAAAGACAAAGGTACAAGAAATGTAATATTTTTGTTAAGGACACTATCAGAACGAGCTATTCAAGTGCAAAAAGATTTGTTTGTTTGTTTTATTGACTACACAAAAGCATTTGATGAAGTGAAGCACAATAAGTTATTTGAAATATTACAGGAAACTCTAGATCTAGATTCGAAAGACCTCCGTCTAATCAGAAATCTGTACTGGGAACGAACTGCTGCTGTAAGAATAGATGGAGAAGTGAGTCAGTTTACAAAAATCAAGAGTGTGTTTTCTCCCCTGATTTATTTAATGTGTACAGTGAAACAATATTACAAAAAATAAGAGACATTTTGGGAATCAAAGTTGGCGGTGAAAACATCAATAACTTCAGATATGCGGATGACACTGTGTTCATTGCAAGTACGGAGGAAGAACTACAAAACTGAATTGATATAGTTGTTGAAGAAAGTACAAAAATGGGTCTATCTATCAATTGCAAAAAGACAGAATGTATGGTGATAGCTAAAAAGAAGGAGAATCCTATCTGCAGGCTGAGAATAAATGGGGAAGACATAAAAACAAGTACAGAACTTTTGCTACTTAAGAAGCTGGGTGACATCAGATGGCAGGTGTGATATGGACATCAAAAGTAGAATGGGAATGGCAAAAGACACCTTTACGAGAATGAAGAGTATACTGACCAATACTAAACTAGGCATGACAACTCGCCTCAGAGTACTGAAATGTTACACTTATCCAGTTATGTTATATGGATCAGAATGTTGGACAATATCTAGTAACATGAGGAAACAAATTGAAGCAGCAGAGATGTGGTTTTTGAGGAGGATGCAAAGAATATCATGGACAAAATGAATACCTAACAAGGATGTCATGAACAGAGCAACCACAAAAAGAGAAATAATGTATGAGATCATGAAAAGGCAACGTAACTTCATTGGACATATGATTAGGAAAGAGGGGTTAAAATGCACTGTAATTATGGGAAAGATTGAAGGGAAGAAAGCAAGAGGAAGGCAAAGACAAATAATAATGATGGAGACAGCAGCCAGAGAACTGGAAATGAATACCAATGAATTGATCTACTGGACCCGAAACAGGAGTCTGTGGACCATGGCAGTCAAAGCTCAATCTGGGCATGGCATCTGATGATAATGATGATGATGTACAAGTGTCTCAGGCACATATATATATATCTATCTATATAGCTATGGTGCCTAAGACTTTTGCACAGTACTGTAGTAATTTTATGTGATTTATGAACAAAACAAAAACTAATTTCATGAGTTACGTGAGTGATGATAAACCTGAATTTGATATGGGTCTGTTATTAATGATGATCCCACTGGTGATAGCACAGGACAGTTAACATCTTAGTCCAAGTGTATTTTCAATTCTTTTTGGGCTGAAAATGGGAAAAGGGCAGGGAGAGCAGAATCATAGTTGGGAAAAGGGGAGGGACAGGGGAGGGAGCAGGCAGCACCAGAGAGACATTCTCTAACGATTAATAAACTAATTGTTTGGAATCAAATGTCTTGCCTGATGTTCGGTGTCTGCAGCTGTGCCACACCTGCCCTCGCAGTCCTCTGCCACCTGCCCCATACCCCTCCCGTGGCACTCCACCCTCTCTATTCTCAACACTCAACATCCTTTACTCCTGCCTGATTTACATACTCGCTCTCCACTCCATATTGACAAATACAGTATTGTGCAAAAGCCTCTCTCTCTCTCTCTCTCTCTCTTTCTCTCTCTCTGTGTATATATATCTATATATATATATGCATGTGCATAAGACTTTTGCGCCATATGTCCTTGATGGTGCGTATGCTGGTGCCAATGGTGCATCAGGCAATTTTGACTGCCCATTGTAGAGCTTTCCTGTCCACCGCTGTGTAGCTTCCATACCATGCAGATGTTCTCTACTGCGCATCCGCAGAATAATGTGAGTATAGAGTTATGTAGTCCGGCTCTCTTCAGCATCCTCAGAAAGTAGAGGCTTTGGTGAGCTTTCTTGATTGTGTAGGATGTGTTCCGGGACTAAGAGAGGCTGTGCGAGATGAGCACTTCCAAGAGTTTGAAACCTGCTTGCAGTTTCCACTGCTGTGCTGCCAATGTAAAGAGGGCTGTGTTACGAGCATTCCTGATGTCGATAACCATCTCCTTTGCCCTGTGACATTGAGGAAGAGGTTATTTGCTTGGCATGAGGCCTCAAGCTCTTCCACCTCCTCTCTGCAGCCTGTCTCATTGTCGTTGGTGATGAGCCCCACCACCGTTGTGTCCTCAGCAAACTTGACAATGTGATTACTCGAGTGTTTGACCATGCATTTTTGTGGGAGCACAGTGTGCAGCGATGGGCTCAGTACACAGCCTGGGGGTTACCCGTGTGAAAATGATAGGGAGGGAGGAGCGGTGGTGCACCCTGACTATCGGAGGTCTGTTGGTTAAGAAGTCCAGTGTTCACACAGTGGTGTATTTAGACCGACGAGTAAAAGTTTGTTCACCAAGACCCATGGACAATGGTGTTGAATGCCGAACTGAAACCCAGAAACAACATTCTGACATAAGTGTGGTTGTTTTCGAGGTGTGTCAGGGATAGAGTGATTTTGTCGGTAAGTGTCCAGTGTGACAGGAATGGAGGTTTTGATGTGTGCTGTTATCAGCCATTCACAGTACCTCATGATGATTGGTGTCAGTGCCACTGAGCAGTCATCGTTTAGTTCTGAAGGTGTAGAGTTCTTCGATACAGGGATGTTGGAGGCTAATTTTGAGCATATGGGGACAGCAGCCTGGACGAGTGAAGTGTTGAAGATGTCTCTGATGAGGTAAGCGAGCTGGTGTGCACTCCCCCTGAGTACGCAGCCTGGGATGTTGTCTGGCTTGGCCACCATATGGACATTGACCCTCTGCAGAGTCCTTCTCTCATCTGCTGCTGCTACAGATGGTAGCTGATCACCTGGAAAGGGGTAGCTTTCATGGCTGGCATTGTGTTGCATGTCTCAAAGTGTGCATAAAATCTGTTTAGAGCATCAAGAGGGAGGCGTCACTTGTACAGTCAACATCTTTTTCACTGGAGCTCAGCCACATACACCAGGGATCACTTTCGGAGAGGTGTTCTTAAATTTTTTGTGTGTATTTGGTTTCCACCCCCTTGATGCACAAGATAAGGTTCATCCTGCCTGCTGTGAGAGACATTCTGTCTCCAGACTTGAAGACAACATCCTGGCCTTTCAGTAGGGAGCACACCTCTGCATTCAGCCATGGCTTCTGATTGGGCTGTGAGACGACCGTTCTTGAGTTACCAATGTTGCCTAGACTTACAGATGTAATGGGTGACAGATGAGGGATATCGCTTCAGGTCTGTTCTTTCCTCATTTGTGGCGGCCTCCTTGAACATCTGTCAGTTTATCCGCTTAAAACAATTCTGAACATAACGATTGTCTCATTAGGCCATACAGCGGGGAGACTTTTGACTGGTTTCTCCATTTTCAGCAGCAGTCAGTATGCTGGGATTAACATTATGGAGATACAGTCAGACGGGCCAAGATGATGACATGGGATGGCTTTGGAAGTATTGTGCCTGTTTATAGAAACATGGACCAGTCTGTTTGTTTCCCGAATGGTCATAGTGACATGTTAGTGGAATTTGGGTAAATTGTCCTGCAGATTAAGATAATTGAAGTGTCCTGCAATTATGAAGGGACTGTCGGGATGCTTGTTTTGTAGAGAGCTGATGATACTGTAAAACTCTCCCAATGCATCCTTGGTGATTGTATACACCAGAGATGAACACAAATGTAAATTCCCTGAGCAGGTAATATGGCCGGCATTTAATTGTAGGATGATGCTCTGTTGCCCCAGAGCAGTGACCGCTAATTACAGATGAGTTTATGCAGAACAGAGTCATCCCATCAAGTTGAAACATCAAGTTGGGGTGAATCCATTATACTTGAGCTTACAATTTAATGTGAGCCCTGGCAGAATGCAGCCTTCCTTGATGAAATCAGGATACGGATCAGGACAACGGATACCATTTTAAGATGCAACAGCAACTTCGGCTGATTCAGTTGTTCAGTTTCATCTAAGATGCTATGCCCAATTATAACACCACCTTATGATTCTGCCTGCCTGAAGTGAGCTCTCTGCTTGTAACTATATAACTGCAACATTCAAAATATAAACCCATTATTATTTCTGTCAGCCATTTCTATGTTGTGCTGACTGAAGCATCCTTCGCAAGCCCCAAGCACACACTTAAATGCCATGGATAAACACAACCTGTCACATCTTGCACTTAGTTCTGAAGAGATGACAACAGAACATAATTTTGTGGCATGAATGGAGCTGGTTTGTCAGGTGTATGCACTTACAAGTATTGTATTTTTCAAAATGGTGGCCAATTCATTGCAAAAAGTCACATGAAAGTACTTCCACAGTCTGTCTATTCAGGTACTGATTTAATCCGAAGACTTTGCTCAAAACTGCTTTCGTTAATTGAGACATATTATCTGTTTGGTTTATTGGAAAATTTGGGCATTTAGCAACAAATCGTTTGCCAATTCCATCGATTTCTTGAAGCTGCTTTAGTGCTGAGGGAATATTCCCTAAGGTTGCTATCTTGCATTGGATGCCTTTCATTTCTCGACAATTAAAATGATAGGTGTTTGTAGGGCACCAAAAACTTATCCCTTTTTATATAACATGAATTGGTTATCATTTTAATGCCTCATACGTATTTTTAAATTTTTCATTGCAGGTATTGATCCAAATCTGCACCTTAATAAAGATTATGATACCTTTTTCTCCACATGCAATGAACAAGTGCTTTAGATTACACTAAATGTAATATTTGTTTTCATTGTTCTATTTATCACTAATCTTCAGACCTTGATTCTGAGGCTATTTTTAATTTACACTTTATGTTTACCTACCTTTGTGATAGATAACATTACATGGAACTTCTTGTACTTAGCCCACTTTCTCAGACAACCTGGAGCCTTTTGTATTTAGTTTATTATTAATTTGAAATGTCTCAGCCTCTCACATTGGTGTCAATTCCAAACAATTCAGATTATTTGTACAGTGGTGTTCCACCTGTCACTACTGACACCTTGTCATGTCCATACATTTCAATTCAGAGCAACCATCTATTTGATATAGAACAACTAAAATATGTATACTATTTATTAACTTGCCTCCTATTTGTTGCTTTCTAAAATGTTGACTAATCAAAATGTGGTTTGAGAAAAAGATCATTATATTATATATGTCTCAATACAAACAAGATTCATTCTCAGAAAGTTCTTGTAATTTGTAATTAGATATAAATGGAGTACTTTTTTCATCATGACACAGGCTCAGTTATTTCATTGTTGCTTCCTCAATGGTATCAAATAAGGACCATATGCTTCCTTTCAGAGACTGGTGCAACTTTTGCTACCGTCCACTCCTCTTATGGTTTTGAATAACTCTCCAAAGCTGATGTCAAGAATATGATGCAGTCATAGTCATAGAACACTATAGCACAGAAGCAGGCCCCTTGGATAGTTTAGTCCATGCCAAACCATTAGTCAGCCTAGTCCCATCGACCTGAAGCCAAACCACAGCTCACTGTACCCCTCCCATCCATGTACCTATCCAAGTTTCACTTAATTGTGGAAATCAACCCCGTGTCCATTACTTGCACTGGGAGCTCGTTCCACACTTTCACCACCCTCTGAGTGAAGAAGATCCCCCTCCAGATCTCCTTAAATATTTCATCTTTTAACCTTAACCGATAACCTCTAGTTACAGTCTTACCCAACTTCAGTGGAAAAGGCTACTTGTATTAACCCTATCTATACTCAATGTAATTTTGTGTGTGTATATATATAATTTCCCCTCATCGTCTATGTTCTAGGGAATAAAATCCTCACCTATTTAACCTTTCCTTATAACTCAGATCCTCAAAACCCTGTAAATTTTATGTGCACCCTTTCAATGTTATTTTTATCTTTCCTCGAGGTACCTGACCAAAACTGGACACAATACTCCAAATTAGGCCGCACCAATGTCTTATACAATTTCAACATAACATCCCAGCTCCTGTACCCAATGCATTACTTTATGAAAGCCGATGGGCCAAAAGCTTTCTTTTTGACCTTATTGACCTGTGACCCAATTTACAGGGAATTATGGATCTGTATTCCCAGATCCCTCTGTTCTACCTCACTCCTCAGTGCCCTACCGTTCACTGTGTAAGACCTACCTATGTTGGTCAAATGTGGTTCAAATGTTCAATTTAATATCAGAGAATATCCACAGTATGCAGCCTGAAATCCTTACTCTTCACAAATATCCAAGAAACAAGAAACCCCAAAGAATGATAGAAACAAAAGAGCACCAAATCCCGCTCCCCTTCCCACATACAAGCAACAGTAGAAGCATCGACCCTCCCTCCTCTCATTCCCCCACTTGCACCAGCAGAAGCAGCAACCCCCCAAACCCTCCTACCATGCAAGCAATGGCAAAACCCCCCCCAAAGAGACCTTGAACTACTGAGGCCTCCATCAGTCATCATCGACCAGGGATGATGCGTCCTCCTTGTCTAATTACACAAACTAGGGCAGTACAATATGGAGAATGAGCTGTTGCCCATGTAGCAAGCAAGCTCCCCCTCTCTACGCATCTTATGAACCCAAAAAAATGGCAGGGACTGATACAGTTTGGTACCAGCAGCGTTGCAGGAGTTGCCAGTCAGCATTGAACTCAATGCAGGACTGCCTAAGGGACTCCAGCTTTGGGTTTTTCCCTCGATGTTTACTTCTGAAGCCTTCCCAATGAGTGGGTATAGACACAAGGCAGCGGAGGTTTGAGATCATAGTTTTCCTCCTGCTACTTGAGCTGCCAACTATGGCTGATGAAACCCATCTGCCCCAAGCAACTAATTTTAAGGGGCCAGTAGCCCACCTTTGCTGCTTCTCCTGTCAATAGAAACTGTTCCACTGGGCTTAGTAGCTAAGCCACATGTAAAGGCCAGGAGCTGGACTTGGTTGTCAGAGGCTATTTGAACTGCAAGCCGTTGGGAGCATTTGATAGGTTATACTCCCAGCTATACCAATGTTATGGACCTTGATCTAGAGTCCATCAAAAATTACCGTCTATAACCCAGCACTTTGGTACCTCAGCCAGGTCCTCTCTCACCAGCAAGGAAGAGTGGGATCACTCCTGCAACAACTACAAGGAAGAGCAAGAGCTCGCTGTCCTGATGTTACAATCTTCCACGTCACTTCTCCAAGCACCCCAAAACTTGAGGACTGACAAGATCTCACTCGCCATCAAAAAAGATCTGTTGTACTCATTTGTTCCTGCTTGTCAATGCCTCCCATGCACCTCCCTTTTCTTAACCAGGCCTCAATGTCTCTCGGAAACCAAGGTTCCATAAACCTGTTATCCTTGCCTTTTATTCTGACAGAAATAAACATACTCTATTTTCAAACTTACACTTTTGAAGGCCTTCCACTTACCAAGTACATTTTTGTAAAAAAAAAACCATCCCTATTCACAGTTGCTAGAACTTTCTGATACCATCAAAATAGGCCTTTCTCCAATTTAGAATCTCAACTCGAGGACCCAACCTCTCCTTTTTCATAATTAGCTTGAAGCTAATGGCATTATGATCACTAGATGCAGAGTGCTACCCTACTCAAAGTTTCATCACCTGTCCTGTCTCTTTCCCTAATAGGAGATTTAGTATTGCTCTCTATCTAGTTGGGAATTCTATGTACTGATTAAGGAAACTTTCCTGAACACAGTTGACAAATTCTTTTCCATCCAGTGTTTTTACGACATGTGAGTCCCAGTCAATACGTGGAAAGTTAAAATCCCCTACTAACACAACCTTATATTTCTTGCAACAGTCTGTGATCTCTTTACCAATTTGCTCCTCTAAATTCCACGGAATATATGGTGGTCTATAATATAATCCCATTAATGTGGTCATACCTTCCTTACTCCTCAGTTCTACCCATGAAGCCTCAGTAGATGTTCTGTCAAGACTGAACACTACTGTGACATTTTCCCTGACTAGTAATGCCACCCCTCCCCCTATAATCCCTCCTGCTCTATCATGTCTAAAACAATGAAAAACCAGCACATTGAGCTGCCAGTCCTGCCCCTCCTGCAAACAAGTCTCAAAAATGGCTACTATGTCATAATTTCATGTGCTGATCCATGTCCTAAGCTAACCTACCTTTCCTTCAATGGTCCTTGCATTGAAGTAAACACAATTCAGGATATTAGTCCCACCACGCTCAAACTTTTGATTCCTGACTTTGTAGTTGTCTTAACAACATCTTTCTCTGCAACCACTCCACTGTCTGTTCCGCTCTGGTTCCCATCCCCCTGAAACTCTGGTTTAAACCATCCCTACCCACTCCTGTGTGCAGCATTAGCAAACATTCCCATGAAGATATTATTCCCACTCCAGTTCAGGTGCAGACCATCCCTTCTTCGCAAGTGGCACGGGTAGGAATCCTGAGAATGCGACAATGGAGATCCTGTCCTTTAATGTAGCACCTAACTCCCTGAACTCACTTTGCAGGACTTTGTCACCCATCCTAGCTATGTCATTGGTACCAACGTGGACCACAAACTTTGGCTACTCACCCTCCCACTTAAGAATGCCATGAAGTCAATCTGAAATTTCCCTGACCATGTCACCTGGGAAGCACCACACCAACTGGAATTTCATTCATCCACAGATCCTCCTTTCTGTTCCCCAAACCAATGAATCCCCTATCACTACAGCTTTCGTCTTCTCTCCTCTTCCCTTCTGAGCCACAGAGCCAGACTCATTGTCAGAGGCCTGACCACTGTGGCTTTCCTCTGCTTGGTCATCCACCCCAAGCAGTATCTAAAGCGGCATTCCTGTTGCTGAGGGAAATGCCACAGCCGTACTCTGCTCCGACTACCAATATACTTTCCCCCTCCTGATGATCAACCAGTTACCTATGTCCTGCACCTTGGGTGTTAATTACCTCTCTGTAGGTCCTGTCTATCAATTCTGAATAATCTGGATTCCATCTAGTTCTATTTCCAACTCCTTAACATGGTCTACTGGAAGATGCAGTAATGAGCAGGGTCACTGGAGGTCTCTCTGCCTTCCCATATCCCACAAGTGGAGCGTTTCAGTAGTCTGTCTGGAATCTTCATTGTTCTAAATGTGCCAGAGAAAGAAAGAATAAATAACAGAAAAAGAAAATGTACCTAAGACCTACATCTCTCCTCGCTGAAGCCTGGAAGGACCAAAGCCTCAACTCCCTACCCTAATACTGACCCATTCACACAATGGTCACTCTGCTTAAGCCTAACTTCTTCTTATTGGACCGTTCCAAGTGCCTAATTATCCACAATCCAATATGCTGACTGCTCCTGCTTGCTTCTTTTAAACTCTCCCTCCTTCTATGTAATTCAATGTTTCCTTGGGAACCGTGGTGTGCAAAATGTGTGGACTGGCCCTGCTCGCTTCTTTTAAACTCTCTCTCACTCTACTCAATCCGGAGTTTCCTCAGGACTGTGGAGCACACAATGTCCCAAATACCACTGCTTACTTCTTTGAAACACTCTCTCCCTCTGCACAATCTGGTGTCTCCTCAGAATTGTGGTATGCAAAATGAGCCGACTGCCACCGCTCTCTTCTTGTAAACTTTCTCTCTCCCTCTACACAATCCAATGTCTCCTCACAACTGTGGCACACAAAATGTGCTGACTGCCCCTGTTCGTGTTTTTTAAACTCTCTCTCCCTACACAATCTGGTGTGTCTCCTGGGGACTGTGGCATGCAAAAATGTGCTGAGTGCCCCCGCTTGCTTCTTTTAAACTCTCTCTCCCTTTTCACAATCCAGTGTCCATAGAACTGTGGCGCACAAAAAGTGCTGATTTGCTTTTTTAAAATCTCTCTCCCTCTACACGTTGGCGTCAGTTTTGCTTTTAAATTTCCCTTTCTTATAATACTTCTTCCCCTCATACTTAGGAACTTGCCCCTAGGCTCCTCTGTGAATACAGAAGTGATTTTGATTATTACACTTGGTGCAAATAAGTTACTTGATACCAAATCACTTCTGGCATTTCTCGGTAGCATCATCATTTCCCTTAACACCTGCAAATGTATTTCCTGTTTACAGATCCTGATTTCAGCAGTTTCCCATATTAGGCACCATCTGCCACTGTTAAACCCATACAACTGATCACCAATGCCTATTCAGTTCGATTGCACTCATCCACAGTACTTACTGTACCAAAATGTTGTCTGCAAACTTTGAAATTTGGCAGTGAAACCCAACAGGAATCCTTGGAGAAAACCACCAATCAGAAACAGAGGACATACCATTTATTCTGACAGTGTGTCTTCTAATTGTTAACCAATTTTCTACTCTTGTCAAATAAGCTGCATGGTGTGGCTATAACATTTGTCTCCACAACACTCATTGTTTGGACACTACTGGTGTTAAATTGCTTCTAATGTGGCAACCAAAGTGTGTGCACACATTTGTAGGATGATCTGCAATACTTAATATTTACACAGGAGTCGTTGGACGGCAGCTGCCATGTTGATAAAGGCATTAAAGCATGACGTATGCCAGGCCAACACATCTGAGTTTTAATTAGCATGCAATGCTGATTTGACACCAGTGATGCCAAGTAGAGTTTAGTGTTCCAGCTGAAGCCCTCTCTTAACCGTGCACAGCTGAACATGCATTTAACAACAGGAAAGTCCCCTTAACAGAGCTATTTGAAGAGATTATCAACTACTCAGCTGTTGGTTGCCAATTTACCCTGGCTATTCTACAAATGCTCGCTGTTTCCCATCTTCATTTTAAAGGCTACAGGAAGGGATATGCCACATGCTGAAGGAATCAACTGTTTCCAAGCATGAGTGCACAGAAGGAGGACTGGCTGCTTGAAGGTGGAAGATGAAGAGGACTAAAACCAATTTGCATTTGTGGTCATCTCTGATCATGTGCAGGGTTTCTTCTGGGCAGAAGCTTTGCAACATCTCACTCTGCTTATTCATCACTGCTTAAAGGAAATATCTCTTTGCAGATGTAACGTGGAACATTTCATCCTTCTTAATGGGAAACGGCAGATAGAACATATAGATGGCTCGGTGGAATGTAGGAAAAAGAAGATATTTCAGGCCAATGATGGAGAGCTTTGTTTTCTCCTTGGCAGTGAGCTAATGCAGCTGGGCCAGTCCCCAGCTGGTTAGCTGTTGCTGCGCCTGGTTGTGTGCCACCTTGAGTTGCAAGAGAGTGGGCAGTGTGTCAGTAAGAGTCCTGCAATCTGTTCATGTCATAGTGTGCACACATTGAGTAGTTGGCAGATTGATTGAGCTAATAGATATGGGTATGAGGCTTGCAGCGGCGCTACTTTCGTGAGGGTCTGGTGGAACATATGAATGTTATTTATGAGTTCTGGTTGAAAAGCGTTATTAGTCACTGAGTAATGGTGGTTTGAAGCCAAAAACAGGGTCTAACACTTGCCACATAGTTGGTGGTATATAGCAAATAAAGATGACATTAACTGTACATGTGAAATCACTTAATGGTCTTGCACCAATGCACTTCATCCTTGACTCTTGGCACTTGCTGCCATAACTATCAATTTGCATTGTTTTCTGATTATCTAGCATGAAAGTCTCCTGGCTCCTGTGAAAGAGCTATCTCTCTTCAGCTCCATGTCCTTCACCAAGACCTGCAGTGCCATACCAAAATACTGTGTGACTTTTGTTTTCCATGTTTTAAACTTCATGAACATCTCCCAGGTCAGTTTTAATTGCAAAAGACTTATTGACACCTGCTATAGTCACAGTGCACTTCCCTTTTAAGCATTGCAGTTTGTAATTTTGGCCACTCACAAAATTGTGACCCTGGCCAAAGCAAAATGTCTTAGAACAAAGCAGTACGTGCTGGCTGCTTGTAGCAATAATTACAATCAACAAGCAGCAAGCAGTGCCAATGTCATGCCTGGTAGACGAGGTGTAGGTTGGTTGCACACTGAATCATTAATGTATTGTATTTTATAGACAGCTAGTTAATGTACAGAGTGATAAAACTCATTTATTTTGCTTAAGTGCAAATCCTTCCTTTTGAGCAAGAAATATTTCACTCTATTCCACTAATGATCAAAATTAACTTTTGATAGGTCCTCTGGTTCTGACAGGCTTTGAACTTAAATTAAGCTAGCATTTCTCTCTATGCCAGTCTTAAAGGACATAGTGATATATCTGCCAGTTTTTCATATCCTTCTTACTTGAAGTATTTCTGAATATTATGTATTATTTTTGTGATGAGCAATGTTTAATGAAAATCACTTACAGGTGTTAAACATTCACTTTCATGTTCTTGTCAAATCAATAAATGTTTACCAGCAGCTAGTTCCCAGTGCCACTGGTGTGAGGAGTTTATACCATAGATTTCACTGCAAAATAATACTTTTTTCTTATAAGCCTGACGTTGCACATTAGATTTATAGGAGGTCCCAGCAGAATTCAAAAGAAGCTTACACCCAATAACATAAACTTCAGCCCATAAAAATATTGAACAAGCATATCAATGAGTTTAAGCTAAATTTGACCTTAATACTATTGAAGAGACAGTGGAGGCCCATATGCATTCAAATCCGCAGAAAAAAAATCTTTTTTTTTTGCTCTGCAATTTATTCTTATTAACTGAAAAACAAATGTAAAATAAAAATATATAGTGTGGCCTTTTTTATGGTTTGGATTCTAGTGTATAGATAAGTAATCATTTTTTCTTAACAGCTGTCAGTGGTGAAATTTTATCACAGAGTTGAACTTGCAATGGTGAAGTCTTGGAAGGGATATAAAGAAGATGATCAAACAATATAGAAGTGGGAGTGCAAAGCACAATATCTGCCTCATGATCCAATATCAATGTGGTATAAATCAAAATTATAAACCAAGGGACTTGATGGGATTTGCACAAAATCTGTGGCCTTTGCAAACATAAGATCCTTCTTCACCTATTGCACTGTGACTCCCCCACTAGATCTGTCCTTGGCCCTGTTCCTGGCCCAAACAACATTCCCTTTGCACACTCCACAATGGCAGCTCCAGGGCCTTGAATGTGCCATGCACAGAAATGAATTTCTCAACAAAATGACTATAAAATGCATGTTTCTTAATCCACGTTTTGAGAGCAGATTTGACAACATCAAACAAATATAGGCAAAAAAATCAACTAAAATACTCTCAGTATTATTTATTTATTGTTATTATTTGTTCTTTGTTGTACTTGCACAGTTTGTCTTCTTTTGCATGTTGACTGCTGTGTATTTGTGTATATTGATTCACTGTTGTGAATGCCCGCAAGAATGCTGTATATGGTGACATACACATTCCTTGATAAGAAAATTACTTTGAACTTTGAGCTTTGAAATAAAATGGGTGTCTTATGTTTTTTAGATTATTCAGAGGCAAACAAAACTGATCATTGTAACGGCAATGGCAAAAATGACAGGTGCATTCCATATCACGGTGGAAAGCAAAAAGAGAGTTAGTGTTTTAGGTCTGGTTCTGACAAGGGATTTCAGACCTGAGACGATAACTCTATTTCTTTTTTCGCAGGTGCTGCTAGATCTGCTGCGTTTTCTACTTTTATGTACAATTTCCAGCATCTGAAGATTTTTTGATCTTTAGATTAAGTGAATACATTATATCAGTATTCATAACAAAAGATATCAGAGATACCTGAAATATAGGGAAAAACAAATCTAGGAGATGATTTTTGTTAAATTAAGTAAAAATAAATTAATTCTAAAATTAGTATTAATTGTGGACACATTGTCAGGACCTGGTAGTTTCTTGCCCAGATCCAAATAATTAGAATTACTTTTATAGTCTGGATTCCAATACGTAGATTAGTAATCAAACATTTTTTGTTTCATCCACATTTTTGATTTAAAACACTCCTGATTTGAAAATTATCTCTAGATTAGAAAATTGTCAATGATAATCAGGTATTGAAAGAGGTAAGCAATATTTCAGAGGGAAAAAAACAGACATAATCATTAATATAACATCAGTTGAGGAGAAGTTACTGGTTCTGCTATCAGCAAAATATTGTCTGAACATTTTAGCAGACATGAGCTTTTCAGAGAGAATATTAAATAAGATGTTCAATGAATCAGGATGAATTCCACTGAAGAAGTAACTAACATAGGTAATAGAATATCTAAAAATACTTGTTTGGTGTTCAAGGAAAAAATTGAATAGCATTTCACATAACATACCGTTACCAAAAGAAAACCATATGGAATCTGAGACAAGCTATTCATTTGTGAAAGGAACTGTCTTGGAAATAGGATACAAAAAGAGGAGAAAATGGGTAGTGTACAAAATATTGTATATGATGAATACAATGAGGCATGCAAGATTAGAAAACTCCAACCTGTAGAATAAACTAGAAAAGATAATCAATTTAGTGAAGCAGAAGTTGTTACTGATGAGTGAAGCAAGCTTGACAAAGGTGGGAAATTGTATGCAAGTTTTGGTGTGCTGTCAGCAATCTTGGCATGGAAGATAAATGAGTGGGTCCAAATGGCTGCTAGTGTTTAAGCAGCTTATATTACCAGTCTAGTTGCACATGGTCAAGTGTATGAATTGTTCAATTCAGAATGCATCGAAATGTTTCTTTAATATATAGCAAGTAATATACAGGAGCAAGAATTGTTGTGAGAGTGAACCTGGACAAAAAATGCTATGGGGAGTCCAAGAAAGACAATTTTTCAATTGAAGTAAGTTCTGAAACATATTAACAGTTTTCTTAATGAAACAATACAGAAGAAACTCATACCAAAGTTACCAGGTTATTTCAGTCCTACGTCATCAGATATTGGAGGGGTCTATCGAACTGGAACTGGAAGTAAGGATGAGATTGTCACGAAATATATTATTGTGATCAAGGACTTGTCTTGGCACTGCACCTTTCTGCTTTATTGGACAATGCAATGACAAATGTGTTGTTTAATTGATGAGTTAATTAGCTCAATGCTATTAAGCATACCAAAGCTCACACTTGATCCATCGTGCAAGAATGCTGCATGTATGGAGTTGGCTTACAGGAGTACTAAAGAATTTTGTCCATGTAGCATACAGATATGGCTGCAGTTTACAGCCACCTAGCAACAGCAAAGCTAGTATTCCAAATCAGAATCTATTGCATATGCATGTAGATGTGCCTGGTATGAACTTCTGTTGTAGATGTAATGGAAGCTATCCACAGAGCTTATGTCAATTCAAAATGACAGAATGTTTAAGCATCAGAATAAAAGGCACATATCCTCAGCAGGCAAGATAAAACACAAGACTGTGAATCGAAGAACTCCAGTAGTACATTTTTATCACAGAAGGTAAGCTTTCACAGCAGGAATTCACAGGGAGAAAGTCTACCTGGGACCGAAGCCAGTGTGAACAATGGAGAACTGGGCTTGCAATGGTGTCTACCCAGCCAGCGGCAATGGTGGAAATCAGAATATGTTCGCTATAAAAGTACAATTAAAAATATATATTCATAATCTCTACAGTAGGTTGCTCAAGTGAGTATGAGGATACCTATCAAAGTCAGTTCAGCCAAGTACCCACTCACAAAATATGTTGAAGTTGAAAATATATTCTGGCAAAGTTTAGAAGATACTAGGCCAAATGAAATGATCAGTGAATCACTACAGCCAGCAAATAGAACTATCACATGTTTTAACCGATTAAGTGGGCAAAGAATGGCTCATAAAATTGAAGCTAGAGGCAAGAAAGAATAATTCGATATGGATGCTTCAAATCAAACCTAGGGGTATATAATACTGGGAAAACATGCAGAAATTTTCCAGGATATCTATACAGGTTTTAACGATACCACGTATACAGAAGCTTATCAAACTAGATGCCTAAGGTATCAATTCCAAACCTGATCAGATGCAAATGCATTGAAGAACCAAATGAAAGAAAAGTTATAATAATAAAATGGAGTTCTAATAAAGACAATCCAGAATTATGGGGTAAACCAATCATTGGTGCCTGAAGCACTAGGATTATTCGACTGCTGATAAGAAAATGCCATCGAGCCACACATTTGATGTTGAGCAGAAGTTGAACTGAAGCAGTTGTAAGATTTCAATACAGAGTTGGCAGGGGCCAAAGTTTTCACCAAACTAGAGCTTGAGTTATTGTCAGTCCCTGTCTGCACCAACCATCCAGTTCTCATCTGCACTATACCAGTTTTCATTTTGTTTCCTCATCAACCCCCACCACACATCCTCACTCATCTACATTAGGAGTTATTTGTAGTAGCTAATTAACCTATCAGCCAGCATATTGGAACTGAAAACAATATCTGGGGAGAATATGCAAACTGACATCACCCAAGGTCAGGACCAGTCATAGATCTCTGGAATTGAAAGGCAGCATTGTTGACCGCAGTGGTACTGTCATTCCTTTAGGTGTACATATATTCACTTCATAGAATGTGGACAATGAGAATTCACAAAATTTGACAAATAATATATATGATCATACACCAAGGGTGAAATTGTCATTGACTGTTCAAACATCAATGGAATTGATATAAATCATTGTATGTGCATTCAAGGGCGTACAACCTGTAGTCACAAATATTGCAACAGAAAATTCTCCTAATACTGTGATTGGTTTATTCACAAACAATAAATAATTTGCATGTGGAGAGGAGGTACTGAAATTGTCTGATTGGTGCATGAGTCACAATCTATCACTCAACATCAAGAAGACAAAGTAAATGATAATTGACTTCAGGAAGGCAAGAGATCCCAAACAGGCCCCACTAACCATAAATGGTTAGATAGTGGAAAGGCTCTCCAGTTTCAAGGTTTTGGAAGTAAACATCACCGAGGAGCTCTCTTGGTCTCTTGCTCCGTCAACAACCTCAACATAAGGAACTCTAGTGTGGTCCTCTAGCTGCACCAAGACACATCACAAAGCACTCCAATGGGTGATTAGGATAGCTCAGCACATCATTGGTACTCAACTACCAGACCTGGAGACAATCTACAAATCTTAATGCCTATAATATGCTTGTAACATCATTAAAGACCCATCTCATCTCAGACACAGTCTGTTCAATCGCCTCCCATCTGGTAGAAAATACAGAAATATCTTAGCCAAGAGGGTAAATCTGAAAAACAGCTTCTTCCAGGGGGCTGTTGTGCAAATGAATAATGCTACACACCAGCTGGCCAATGGCCCTTGAGTGTTATGGACTATCGAATTCACTTGTTGCATGTAAATATGAGGGTTTTTTTTTGTAAGCTATTCCACATGCATTGTAAATATCTGCTTTGCTCTAGATCAAGTAGCACCACAATCTCGTTGTCTTGAGCAATCACAATAACATTCTGTTCTATTCCATAAGAAATATAGTCAGATAACCACATGAACACATTGGTAAGCTCAAAGCAACTTGTTTTAAGATTCTGTCCATTGGTTTGACACTAGGGAACATCCTTCCTGTATCCATTCTGTCAAGCCCTTCAGGAATTTTGTTGGTTTCAATAAGGTTCTTCTTTCAAACTCAATGAAGCTTAGTCTGATGAATCTCTCTTTATGGAATAATCGGAATCAGGTTTAATATCACCAGCATATTTGTAGCAGCAGTACAATACAATACAAGGTAATATAGGGAAAACCCCTGTGATTTACAATTAGTATATATATGTATATCAAATTATTAAATTAAATGAGTAGTGCAAAAACATAAATTTAAAAACTAGTGAGGTAGTGTTCATGGTTTCAATGTCCATTCAGGAATCAGGCGACAGAGGGAAAGAAGTTGTTCCTGAGTCGCTGAGTGTGAGCGCTCAGAGTTTTGTACCTCCTTCCCAATGGTAACAGTGAGAAGAGAGCATGTCCTGGGTGGTGTGGATCATTAACGATGGTCCTTTTTGACGCATCGCTCCTTGAAGATGTCTTGGAGACTATGGACGATAGTACCCATAATGGAGCTGACAAATGTTACCACTCTCTGCAGCTTAATTCAATCCTGTGCTGTAGCCCCCCCTGCCCGCCCCATACCAGACAATGCTGCAGCCAGTCAGAATGCTCTCCACGGTACAGCTGTAGAAATTTTCGAGAGTTTTAGGTGACATCCCAAATCTTCTCAAACTCCTAATGAAATATAGCCACTGTCACATTCCTGAATCAATCAATCAAATGAGCCCTTGTTGCACTTCTTCTAATGGGTTCACTCTTCCTTAGGCAGGGAGACAAAACCATAATCACTAAGACACCATATACATTAGTAAGTTAAGGTCAAAGTAAGTTTATTATCAAAGCACTTATATGCTTTGAGATTAATTTTCTTGCAGGCATTCACAGTAAATACAAAGAAACAGAATAGAATCAATGAAAAACTGCACACAACAAGATGGAGAAGCAAGCAATGTGCAAAAGTCAACAAACTATGCAAAATACAACAAAAAATAAATAAATAAGCAAGCAATAAATATTGAGAATATGAGATGAAGAGTCATTGAAACTGAGTCCATTAGTTATGGAATCAGTTCAGTGTTGGGATAAGACCATAAGATATAGGAGCAGAAATAGGCCATTTGGCCCACTGAGTCTGCTCCGCCATTCAACCATGGGCTGATCCAATTCTTCCAGTCATCCCTACTCCTCTGCTTTCACCCCATATCCCTTGAAGCCCTGGCTAATCAAGAACCTGTCTATCTCTGCCTTAAATACACCTAGTGACTTGGCCTCCACAGCCACTCGTGGCAACAAATTCCACAGATTTATTTACCACCCTTTGACTAAAATATTTTCTCCGTTTCCCAGTTCTAAAAGAATGTCCTTCAACCCTGAGGTCATGCTCTCTTGTCCTAGAATCCCCTACCATGGGGAATAACTTTGCCATATCTAATCTCTTCAGACATTTTAATTTTTGGAATGTTTCTATGAGATCCCCCCTCATTCTCCTGAACTCCTGGAAATACAGCCCAAGAGTTGCCAGGCGTTCCTCATACGGTAACCCTTTCATTCCTGGAATCATTCTCATGAATCTTCTCTGAGCCCTCTCCAATGTCAGTATATCTTTTCTAAAATAAGGAGCCCAAAACTGCACACAATACTCCAAGTGTGGTTTCACAAGTGCCTTATAAAGCCTCAACATCATATTCTTGCTCTTATATTCTATACCTCTAGAAATGAATGTCAACATTACATTCGCCTTCTTCATAACCAACTTTGTGTTCGCCTTCTTCACAAATGACCGATGAGTGAAGTTATCCACTCTGGCTCAAAAGCCATAGTTAATAACTATTTCTGAACCTGGTGGTATGGCAGCAGCAAGAAAAGAGTATGATTTGGATCATGGGTGGGGGGCTCCTTGATTATGGATGCTGCATTCTAGCTACAGCACTCCTTGTAGATGTGCTCATTGGTGCAGAGGGCCTTACCTGTGATCGACTGTGCAGTATCCATTACTTTTTGTAGACTTTTCTGTTCAAGGCATTGGTGTTTTAATGACAGGCCATGATGTAATCTTCTTTGTAATGGCACTTACATGATAACACTGAGGTATTTAAAGTTGGTAACCCTCTCAACATCTAATCCTCTGATGAGTACTGGTTATAATGGGCCGGTTTGATTAGACCCAAACTATTCGAGTGTCCAGGAGATGTGGTACAGGTGTAGCAGCACAAAAAATAACTTAAGCCTAATTTATTATCATAAAATAGAAATGATAAATAAACCACACAAAATACCACATAGGAAGTCACAAAAGTTTCTATAAAAATTTCAGCGTTCGCATTTCATAGTCATCACTTGATTGTTGCTGTTGAATTTTGACTCATTCGTGAAACTGCACCTGGATCCTAAGCACAGACCCCGCAATTTCTGGTTCTCAGTTGAAGTCTGACAAAATTGGGAAAGGCATCACAATAAATAAGAGTTTCACAAGCATAGAGCAGTTACAAGATGAACAAACTCATTGATCTTTATCTCAACACAGCCAGCTTTTTTTCAAACACATCCTGTGTCCATTAACACAGTCCTCATAAATCAATTAGACATTGTAATGGTCAATCCTCATCCATTAGTCCATCAATATTTTGGATAAAACATTCCTTTGGATTTACAAATGAACATTAATATTACATCTAAGTGATAAACCCTAATCCAAAAAAAAACTATCTATCTAATGTGACAAATATTCACATTTTATTGGTGCCTGAGACTCAGAAAGAATCCAGCTGATATCTGTAAACAGTAACAGATCTAAAGTGTTTACCTTGTACAGATATTCTGCAAACATTACTCACTAACAGACATACAGATTCCGCACTCTAATGGCTCAGAAAGAGTTAAATTGCCATTTTAAACTGTTCAAGCATTCATTCAATGCTTTACAAAATTTAATATAAAGAACTAGCTCATGGAACTTCAGAGTCCTCCTCCTTTAGTCAATAATCAGCTCTTTTGTTGACAATGAGTGAGAGGGCATTTTTCTTTTGGGGTTTTACAAGAAAATAAACGAGAAATAAAGAAATAATTTATGAGTAACTACATAAATAAAAATTGAAAAACAACCAATGTGTAAAAGGAGATAAATTGTGCAAATAAATAAATGATTAAATAAAACTGAAAACATGAGTTTCAGAGTCCTTGAAAGTGAGTCTGTAGATTGTCGAAACTATTCAGAATTGAGGAGAGTGAAGTTATCCACGCCACTTCAGGAGCCTGATAGTTGTGGGATAATGTACTAATCTATTCAAATTGTCTACCATGAAACATTTGTTAATTAATTAGAAACATGAGTAAACATTTTAGTAAAAGTAACCAAAGAATTACTTTGATATGAAGCACTTGAAAGAGCAGCAAATTTCTTCGTGATACATTAGCCATTATTTCCACCTTAAAACTTTTCATTCGAAAGAATGTATAATATCCCAGTGCTGTGAAACAAAATGACTACTAGACTCCAAACATTGATTGCAATTGTAAAGTAATTCAATAGAAACTTGACAACTATAGATATCAAAGTGTTTTTATTGTGAAAAGCAGCTGCACTAAATATTTGTGACTATGGAGCTCCTAGCATCACTGCTATGGACAAGCAGTGGCCAGTCATATGCTGTCAGGGGTCGTTTCCACTCTTTCCAAATGTCTCAATCATCAATTAAATGGATTATCAAACAATATATTTATTGTATACACATGAAACTGCTGTCAATTTATTGAAACAAATATAGAAAAGTAAATTAATCAGTGAGCTAAACTTACATCAGTCTTCATCTGGAAAGAAACAGATAAGAGAAATAACCAACACCTCAGTTCAGTAACTTAGAAAACAGAACATTCTTGGACTCATTAATGAAGCCAGGGTCAAAGCCAAATACTTGTTTGTTTAACCTCTGCTTCTAGGCACACAAGTCTGGAAAACAGTGCTATAGACAGAACAACAGGACAGTTAACAGAGCTCCTGCCTCACTGATGTAGCAACCTGGTTCAAACCTGACCTCATGTGCTGTGGTATTTTATACATCTTCCCTGTTTTCGTATGGGTTTGCTCTGAGTGTTCGAGTTTCCCTGCACATGCAAAAATTTGTGGTCAGTGTTATAAATGGCTATAGCATTTTCCCCCCAGTGAATGAATGGTAGGAGGACTTGATGAAAAGGTGGGACAGACGTAAATGGGAATCCGATGCTTAGCACAGACTCAATGGGTTGAAGGACCAGTTTCCTTGCCGTATGACTCTCTACACTCAGTAGTTAATGGATGCATCTCTGTTGACTTGCTGGCTAACCATCAGCCTAACAACTGCTTTGAGAATGCAAAGATGATCTATCCTCTCGTTGCAATGTGATTATATGAAGAGATATTGAAGTTCAAAACAAAATGCTATCATGGATACATCATCAAGGTTATCGTATGAGAAACTAGATATAGGGAATAAATGGATGATCTTCATATTGAAAAAAGATGATTTTTTTATGTGACAGTAATAGGAATGGCCAAGAATATATGAACAGATATTTTTTTCTGAAATGAATACACAAGTAGAGCTGATGTCCATATGTTCAATCCTAGCATCAGAATAGAATTTGTGCTAAAAATGTAGAACTTATATGTTTTCTGTATGAGTATACATGTTCTTCTGGGTGCTCTAGTTTCTTCACACATCCCAAAAACATAAGTGATTGATAGGTTTATTGCCTCTAGTATATACAGTAGGGGAGTGATAGAAATTTTGGGCGATTGATGGGATTGAAAGGAAAATATAACGGAATTAGTGTTATATTAATGTAACTGAGTGCTTGATACTGCAGATTCACTGGGTCAAAGGGCCTAGTGCTCGCTGTATCACTCTAAAACTTTAGCAGAATGAAATAAGCGAGACTGTAGAGATGAAGAATTTGGACCATACTACAATCGACAGTATCCTTTGCCAACAGACCAATTTGTATCAAATTGCACACAGGGTTGTCATACTAAATGGATTTGGAAGTTTTAAAGAAGCTTCACCTGGAACACTCCAACATTTTGAGCACAAAATTGTTTTATTTCTTTACTGGGATTGCAGTTCATGGCAAGCTAATGCATAACGGTAGTTAACACTATGGAAGCAAACTGAAGAAGGTACCTACACAGTGTTAGAAATGGCCATGAGATTTTTCCAAAAGATCAATGTTGAGAAAGGAATTGATAACTACTTGGTATAGCCACATGAAATGAAGCAAGGCAAAAGATACCGGTTCCATTACGACAACAGAATATGCTATCACCAAGATATCAAAAGAAGAACTATTCAGTGTTACCAAAACTTTTTGATGTTCAGATGATAAACCATTGAAACCATTTGTTTTATTGATTTGTTATCATATTGTTACCGATATAGAGGCCAGGGTATCAACCAATATAGTGAACTGCTGGCCCCCTAATAGCGCATTGATGAATATTCTGGGGTCCCCACCCTTGTCACCAAGGACAGTTACTAGTCATTTCATCAGGAATCATATTAACTCCTTTGCGGAGATCTGGAATACAGGTTTCGTTGTGCTACCGCTCAAACCAAAGGTGGGGATTCTTATCTTGCTGTGTGCACGATCATCTCGCTTCTCCTCCACCTTTCAACCAACACATGCTCTGTTTTCCCACAGGAACTTCACTTAACTTGGCCTTTTCCCCTGTCCTTACAGTCCTGGGTTATATGCCCCCTTCCACCTCAGCTGAAACATTCAACATCGCCTTATCTGTCCTGTTTTACATCTGCCACCATGGATGCACATTTTCCTGTTTTTCCCCTCTCTGCTTCTGCTGTCATTGCCTAGTTAAGTAGTTGATTCAATGGGTATCCCCATTTTCATTATCTGGCTCAGAAGTGGGTCATTTTTCAGAAGTTGAAGGAAGACGCTATCATCCTGTTTAGACCACTTAGGTCACTATATTGCTCCTATGCCTGATATTTTCACTCAGCATAATCCTCGATTTTCTCTTTTGGATCTTGCTTAATTAAAGTAATCCTGGTCCAACTCATCTGTCCTTTTCCTATCACATCCTTTTCTGCCTCAGTAAAGTGCCCGGGTTTGTCCTGTGGAGATGTGCTTCTTACTTTATGCCAATTTTTATGTTGGATATGGTCAGGTAACGTAGTCCAGACCTGCCTGGATAATTTAGCCTTTAAAAGGATGTGTATATCATCAAGGGTCAGATGATGAGCCTCACTTACTTCTTCGATCTTTTGCCAGAAAAGCACATTGTCATCATTATACTTGATAGGTGGTAATTAAAACCATAAAACTATAAATCACGGGAGCAGAATTAGGCTGTACTGCCTATCGAGTCTGTTCCACCATTCTATCATGACTGATTTAATTATTCCTTTTAACCCCATTCTCCTGCCTCCCCTCCCCCAATAACCTTTGATGCCTTGATTAATCAGGAATTTTTCAACCTCCACCTTCAATATACCCAATGAACTGGCCTGCACATCTATCTATGGCAGTGAATTCCACCAATTCACCACCCTCTGGCTAAAGAAATTTTTCTTCATCTTTGCTCTAAATAGACATCTTTCAATTCTGAGGCTGTGCCCTCTGGTCGTAGACTCCCCCATTAAAGGAAACATCCTCTCTACATCCAATATTCAATAGGTTTCAGTGAGATCTCTCCTCATTCTTCTAAACTCCAGTCACTACCGAACCACAGCCATGAAACGTTCCTCATGCATTAAACCTTTCATTCCTGGGATCATTCCCGTTAACCTCCTCTGAACCGTCTCCAATGCCAAGCACATCTTTCTTGGGTAAGAGGCCCAAAACGGCTCACAATACTCTGTACGGTCTGATTAATTCCTTATAAATCCTCAGAATTTAGAGAATCCTACATGAGGACTCCCAAGTCCCTTTGCACCTCTGATTTTTTAAATTTTCTCCCCATTTAGAAAATAGTCCGCACCTTTATTCCTTCTGCCAAAGTGCATGACCATGCACTTCCTTACAAATATATTACATCTGCCAATTCCTCGCGCATTCCCCAATCTGCCTAAGTTCTTCTGCAGACACCTTGCTTCCTCAGCACACCTGCCCCTCACCTATCTTTGTATCATCTGCAAACTTGTCCACAAAGCCATTAATTTCTTCATCCAAATCATTTGACATATAATGCAGCTAAATTCATTTAGCAGCATCTGGTTCTCTGTTGCTGCGAAAGATTCTTCCACCCTAGATTCTGTAGCGCTATTCCCTACAGTCTTCCCGATGACCCAGAGTCACGCTAGTTCTGAGGCATCCGCTGCTGCCTTGTCTTAAGGTGGAAGTTGTGAATCTTTATTATGAATCCCATAATCAGCAGTTGCATGAGCCGAATCATGCTCTACATCATGAATCCACATCATGTTCTGGAAGTGCATGTGGGATTACACTATCTACCATTTTCTCCAGCATCGGGGGGCTCTGAGCTTGTTTGGTGATCACTATTTTATCACTATTGCACTTTAATGATGTTACTATTATTATGCAAACAACAGGGATTCTGCAGATGCTGGAAATTCAAGCAACACACATCAAAGTTGCTGGTGAACGCAGCAGGCCAGGTAGCATCTCTAGGAAGAGGTGCAGTCGACGTTTCAGGCCGAGACCCTTCGTCAGGACTAACTGAAGGAAGAGTAAGGGATTTGAAAGTTGGAAGGGGAGGGGGAGATCCAAAATGATAGGAGAAGACAGGAGGGGGGGGGGATGGAGCCAAGAGCTGGACAGGTAATTGGCTGTTTGGAGAAAGTGGGAGGAGCCAAAGGAAAAATTATTAAGAGTAAGGACTAATTCCGCTAGACGGAGCAGAGTGGTGGTAAAGGGGAACTGATTAGGTCTGGAATCCAAAAAGAAGCGTAGAGCTTTGAGACCTTCCTGATGGGGGATGGAAGTATATAAGGACTGGACATCCATGGTGAAAATAAAGCGGTGAGGGCCAGGGAACTTAAAATCATCAAAAAGTTTAAGAGCATAAAGTTTAAAGGTGCAGCTATGGGCACCCGTATGGGTCCTAGCTATGCCTGCCTTTTTGTTGGGTTTGTGGAACAATCTATGTTCCGTGCCTATTCTGGTATCTGTCCCCCACTTTTCCTTCGCTACATCAACGACTGCATTGGCGCTGCTTCCTGCACGCATGAAGAACTCGTTGACTTTATTAACTTTGCCTCCAACTTTCCCCCTGCCCTCAAGTTTACCTGGTCCATTTCCGACACCTCCCTCCCCTTTCTAGATCTTTCTGTCTCTGTTTCTGGAGACAGCTTATCCATTGATGTCTACTATAAGCCTACTGACTCTCACAGCTATCTGGACTATTCCTCTTCTCACCCTGTCTCTTGCAAAAATGCCATCCCCTTCTCGCAATTCCTCCGTCTCCGCCGCATCTGCTCTCAGGATGAGGCTTTTCATTCTAGGACGAGGGAGATGTCTTCATTTTTTAAAGAAAAGGGCTTCCCTTCCTCCACTATCAACTCTGCTCTTAAACGCATCTCCCCCATTTCACGTACATCTGCTCTCACTCCATCCTCCCGCCACCCCACTAGGACTAGGGTTCCCCTGGTCATCACCTACCACCCCACCAGCCTCCGGGTCCAACATATTATTCTCCGTAACTTCCGCCACCTCCAACGGGATCCCACCACTAAGCACATCTTTCCCTCCCCCCCCCCGCATTCCGCAGGGATCGCTCCCTACACAACTCCCTTGTCCATTCGTCCCCCCCATCCCTCCCCACTGATCTCCCTCCTGGCACTTATCCGTGTAAGCAGAACAAGTGCTACACATGCCCTTACACTTCCTCCCTTACCACCATTCAGGCCCCAAACAGTCCTTCCAGGTGAGGCGACACTTCACCTGTGAGTCGACTGGGGTGATATACTGCGTCCGGTGCTCCCGATGTGGCCTTTTATATATTGGCGAGACCCGACGCAGACTGGGAGACCGCTTGCTGAACATCTACGCTCTGTCCGCCAGAGAAAGCAGGATCTCCCAGTGGCCACACATTTTAATTCCACATCCCATTCCCATTCTGACATGTCTATCCATGGCCTCCTCTACTGTAAAGATGAAGCCACACTCAGGTTGGAGGAACAGCACCTTATATTCCGTCTGGGTAGCCTCCAACCTGATGGCATGAACATCGACTTCTCTAACTTCCGCTAGGCCCCACCTCCCCCTCGAACCCCATCTGTTACTTATTTTTATGCACACATTCTTTCTCTCACTCTCCTTTTTCTCCCTCTGTCCCTCTGAATATACCTCTTGCCCATCCTCTGCGTTCCCCCCACCCCCGTCTTTCTTCCCGGACCTCCTGTCCCATGATCCTCTCGTATTCCCTTTTGCCAATCACCTGTCCAGCTCTTGGCTCCATCCCTCCCCCTCCTGTCTTCTCCTATCATTTTGGATCTCCCCCTCCCCCTCCAACTTTCAAATCCCTTACTCACTCTTCCTTCAGTTAGTCCTGACGAAGGGTCTCGGCCTGAAACGTCGACTGCACCTCTTCCTAGAGATGCTGCCTGGCCTGCTGCGTTCACCAGCAACTTTGATGTGGGTTACTATTATTATGGCCTTTTTATATTGGCCCTTCTCTTGCCCCTTCCACTAAGCAATCTGTTCAGGATTGTTGCCTCTCTGTTGCAACCTTCCTTACCGTTCTTGGTGTCAAATCATGATTATAGTGTGCTACTGTTTGTATGAGGGATCCTTCTGATTCCCACACTACTTCCATGGTTTCCTCTGGCTTCCATTTGGCCATACCCTACACTGTCTGCAATTCTAGCTCCCTAAACCTATGTCTCAAATAAAGCTGGTTAGTCAATCGATTTCCCAAATCAATTGCACTCTGTAACCACCCAGTCTCCACTCATCAGTTACCTACCTTACAGTGTCTCCAATTCCAGCTCCCCGAGCCTATTTCTCAAATAAGGTTGGTTAGGCAACCAATTTCCCAAATCAATTACAGCCACCAGTTGCCCAGACACTCCAGTCCCCTGTTCTCTGACACCAAACTCTTCACCTTCCAAGGTCTCTTCTTTACCAACAATTTATAGTTGCCATTTACCCTGGGGTTATCTCCTAACCTAATAGGATGGTATCTCAAACATGCTCACTTAATCAGGAGCCTTAGAGCCAATTGTAGGAGCAAACTGAAAGATCACACAGAGTTGGGGTTTGAAATAACGGGAAAGTTCTAAAAAACTGATATGCATCAGGAGACCAGTCAAAGCTGATCAACCTGAGCATGAATTTGGTAGACCTTTACATTCTCAGTAGATGAGGTTACCAGCAAAGCTACATTTTGATAACAGAATGGTGTCTACAGGAAGACTTAATCAAGTAATGGACAAGGTCCTGATTACAGAGTAAAATGATTCCCCACAGGTCTAACAGTGAATCTATTACAAAAATGGGTGCACTCTATAACATAATTAACAAAACTCCTGAACGTTAGCCATTACCCCTGCTGTATTCCCTGTCTCTACTTCTGAACTTTGTCTGTGGTTCCCTGCTGCTGCAATCCACATCCCTACTTACTAATCACTAGCCCTCACCATTCTTTCAACGACAATACTCCTCCATTGCCTTGCACTATTGACATTCCAGCCACTTAGATAACACAGAGGTGGGGTACTAGCAGAGGTAAAAGCCCATGAGAAACAGAACACATTGGAACGTAGAAGATAGTCAGTCAACTTTTATGTGCAATGTGGCATGATGTTTTCTAAATGTGATTTGGAATCTCTTGCTTTTGTGATGGGTTGCATGCCTGCATTGAATTTTAGCAGAGACTGTGATAGTCAGTGGAGGAGATGCCCAAGTGCTGTGAACGAGGAAATTAACCATACATTTATTGCTATTGTACTCAACTACACTGAAAACTAAGGCAGAAAGGAAAGTAATGAAGTGGCAAATGCTAGAATTTGAAACAAATCACTTTATTTAGTACATTCCATTCAGTGTACACTGTATGGTGTCCTCAACATTTTCAATTTCAAGTTGAAGTTTATTGTCATTTAACTGTACACATATATACCACCAAAAAAGGCAAAGTTCCTCCGGACCAAGGTGCCCAACGCAGTACATGAACTCCACACATAACGCATAAAGTAATATTACCACGAATAAATTAACAAATAACAAGGTGCGTATATGATACAAGTTAAAACTTAAACTGTAAAATGCTACTGGTTCTTTATACATGCTGATACCTGGATGGTGTCAGGGAGTTCAGTTGTCTTATGGCCTGGGGAAAGTAGCTGCTTCCCATCATAACAGGTTTGTCCTAATGCTATGGTATGTCCTGCATGATGGTAGGGTGTTATAACACATATTGGGTATTTTTGCAGAGTGCCTGCAGTCATTTGGCAAGAGTGACCCTGAGCTTCTGGTTGTCTGCCATTTTAATTCACCATTCCACTCCCATTTCAACATCACCCCATACTGTTCGAGCAAACTCCCATAAGCTTATGAAACAACACTTCTCTTCTTGGCTGGACACATTGTAGTCTGCAAGGTATATTGCTGAATTCTCTAATTTCAGATAACTTGCTCTGTCTTTCTGATTACACTAGGACTTGCCATTTGTAGTTGCTATTCCTCTCTACTCATGCAAAACCAGGTGGGAGGGGTTAATGAACCTAGATAATTAATTTTCTAGTTTCAGATTACCCATACCCCCATGTTCCTTTCACACTCCAATGTTCCTCCTTTCTTTCCCCACTCCATTATCTAGATTCATTATCCCCTCCCACCTGGTTTTGTGTGATAGAGTCATAGAGAACCACAGCACAGAAACAAGCCCTTCAGCCCATCTAGTTCATGGAGAATTTGTTATTCTACCTAGTCCCATCTGGGACATAGCTTTCAATACTCCTCCCCGCTATGACCTTTTCCAAACTTCTTTTAAATATTGAAATCAAACTTGCATCCACATCTTTTGCTGGTAAAACACTCTTACCACCCTCTAAGGGAAGTTCTCAATCAGATTCAACTTAAATATTTCACCTTTCACCATTAACCTATTTTCCTCTAATTCTAGTCTCACCTCAACTCAGGGGAAAACACACACACAAAATGATGGAGGAACTGAGCAGGTCAGGCAACATACTTGAGGAGAAATAAGCAGTCAATATTGTAGACAGTCTTTTCCTATAATTCAAGTCCTCAAGTCCTGGCAACATCTATGTATATTTTCTCTGGACTCTTTCAATGATATCTTTCCTGTAGGTAGGTGAACAGAAATGCAAACAATACTCCAAATTAGGTCTCACCAACTTTTTATTCAACTTCAACATAACATCCCAACTCCTGTACTAAATACACTGATTAATGAAGGCCAGTGTTCCAAAAACTCTCCTTACAAACTGTAATGCCACTTTCAAGGAATTACAGATTTGTATTCTCAGATTCCTCTGTTCTATCACACTCAGAATCAGAATTAGGTTTAATATCACTGGCATATGTCATGAAATTTGTTGTTTTGTGGCAGTAGTACATGGCAATACATGATCAACTATAAATTACAATAAGAAGTATCGATAAGAAAGTAATTAAATAAGTTGGGCAGAAAAAATGCTGATGGATTCATGGATTCATTGTCCATTCAGGAATCTGATGGGGTAGGGGAAGAACTGCTCCTGAAATATTCAGAGTGTCTTCAGGCTCTTTCCCATGTACATTTTGGCCAGAATGTCCTAGAAGTGGCAAATCAGCATACTGGCCATCTATTCTATCCCAATTTTCTTTACAGCACGACTTTCTTCACATGATTTGCTGGCTTTTGTTGCACATTAGTTTTATATTCAGAAAATATTTAGTGTAAAGCTTAGTTGACATTTGAAGTGATATAGAAGCAGTCAACTGGAAGCCTACAACTTATGATAGTTCAGTCTCCTCACATAGGGATGCAGTAATCACTCTCACAAATTTGATGGTAACTTCAAGTTTATTGCTTGTAAGAAGAGGACTTATAAAACATCAAAAATTTGAAGTATATTTATCATCAATGTATGTATGCAGTATACAACCCTGAGATTCATCTTCCCCACATACAGCCCCGAAACAAAGAAAAACAATGGAACACATGCAAGGAGAAACTTCAAACACCCCCAATGCAAAAAAAAACAAATCCTTCAAATGGCAACAAAAAAAAGCAAAAAACATAGAATATAGAACACAAAATCAAAATGAGTCCAGGCATTTCAGTTTAGCTCAGTGCCCATTACATGCAAGCCACCCTGATTCAAAATCACCCTAAATAGCAAGAAAAAAGAATGATCGTCGTGGCTATCCCTCGAGGTCGAGGATGAAGGTCTTTGTTCTGTTGATCTACTTATGGGCTCTCAAGTGGCTTATCAGTCCAATCTTGGCTTTGAATGTTCTTCCGCATTCAGGACAGGTAGTTCCAGATGGCAGATTGGGCTTTGGTTGTTGCTGCCTCTCTTTCCATTTTCTTCTCTTTCCTTCTAGTTCTGCACATCTGTAGGCTTCGAAAGTTGTTGTTCCTTCTTGGATGATGGCTTGCTAAAGTTTCCTGTCCTTGGCATTGATTTCCTAATTGTTGTTGTCGATGTTACATTTCCTCATGTTGGCTTTTAAGACGTCTTTGAATCTCTTCTGTTGTCCGCCTCTTTTACGTTTGCCTTCCTTAAGCTGGGAGAGAAGATTTGTTTCAGCGACGTTCGCCTTTCATCAGAACAATATGACCGCTCCATCTTAGGTGGTTCTTGATGACATAGACTTCAACGCTTGCTGTTTTTGCTTCATATAACATGCTGATGTTGGTTCTTTTATCTTCCCAGCTGATATTTAAGATGTTTTGAAGACAACGTTGATGGAACTTTTCAAGTGCCTTCACAAGAAACACATTATAACATGAATCACTGAGTCCAATCTAAAAACCATGTCAATTAGACCTTGCCCAAAACCCAGGACTCTGGCAGCATCCACTGACAACAATGAGGGAGTGAAAGACGATTCATACACAGACACCTTCCTCTGGCAGCAGTGAGCGAGAGGCTGGTAGATGGTGCTGAGCACCTGCTCGCCTTCCGCACTTGCCTTGATGATCAACCACTGATACCGGTGTTGTTGATCTGTTCTTGTGATGGACATTCACTTTCCAACGCCCAAGGGGCTTCTTATGATCCTCAGCTTTCTAGCATAGCAGCATGGCCTTTCCCAAGGGTCAGAGCTGTTTTAAACTTCGAACTAATATATCTTGCTCAGCTTCTTGTTGTAAACAAATAAACAGTGAGGTCTTGTAGGCCCATACTTAATCAACATAAGACAATGAGGTTATGTTAATTGGCCTGTTTCAAACCATATGGCACTGGCAAAATTATTTGCATCATTGCGACTGAGTTCAAAGAAACTTGCAGACCAGAATGATTTTGTCATTTACCACATGAAATATTGTCATGTGTATTGCTGACCTATCTAGAGATGGGATATTTGTGTACTCAGAGAGTCAGCCCTCACAGCATTAATTCTGGGTGTCTGGGATCTCTGACTCCAGAAGCTTTAAGACCACTTGTGTGAATTACGTTGTCCCAGTAGAGATATTGGAAAAACATCACATGCAGATAATGTCAATTTGCAGCAAAACAGTATAAACTGGGGATTATGTGTAAAGACAAAAATAAATGGAACTCATTCCTCAATGTTTGGTCTCTGTGATGGATAACTCATTCATCTGCACCTTATGGGTATGTTCTTTTAGTTCATAAGAAATGTACTTATATTTGGAAATCCCTTGTAGTTTTTAAAACTTTAAATTTGGTTATCTTTTATAAATCAGAAATCCTCTGTGAGTTTTAAAAGTGCGTGGAGAACTATTTGTCTAATTTTAAATGTGTATCATTAAAAAATAAAATAAACTGCATTTAAACTACTTGATTACTGGATATCTCTTCATTCAAAGTTCAAAGCAAATTTATTATCAAAATACATATACATCACCGTATTAAGCTCCGGGGTGCATTTTCACGCCAGCATTCACCATAAATACAAAGCAGCACAGTAGAATCAATGAAATACTGAACATAACAAGACAGACAAGCAACTAACGTGAAAAAGACAATGAACTATGCAAAATCAAAAAGACAATAGAAAAGAAAAAAACAATAATAAGAAATAAATATTGAGACATGAGAGGAAGATTTCTTGAAAGTAAGTCAATACATTCTGGGAACATTTCAGGTTGTGAGTTGATGAAGCTGAGTGAAGTTTTCAACTCTGCTTCAAGAGCCTGATGGTTGAGGAATGATAACTGTTCATGAATCTGGTAGTATGGGTCCTGAGGCTCCTGTACCTCCTTCCTGATGGCAGCAGCAAGAAGAGAGCATGGCCTGAACGGTGGAAGTCCTTGATGGATCATGCTTTCCTGGGATAGGGCACGATGTAGATGTGCGTAATGGTGGGGAGGGCTTTACCCATGTATCCATTACTTATTGTAGGTTCTTCCTTTCAAGGGCACTGGTGGTTCCATAGCAGGTCATGATGCAACCAGTCAATACTCTCCACCACACATCTACGGAAATTTGTCAAAGTTTAAGATGGCATACCAACTCCTCGCAAACTCCTAAGGAAATAGAGGCGCTGCTGTGCTTTCTTTCTAATTGCACTTACATATTGGGCCCAGGATTGGTCCTCTGAAATAATAATACCAAGGAATTTGAAGTTGCTGACCCTCTCCACCTCTGATCCCCCAATGAAAACTGACTTATGGACCTCTGGGTTCTTCCTCCTGTAATCAATAATCAGATCCTTGGTCTTGCTGACATTGAGTGGAAGGTTATTGTTGTGGCACCATTCAGCCAGATTTTCAATCTCCCTCCTACATGCTGTTTCGGCAAATGACAGTGGTGTTGTCAGGCACTTACATATGGTATTGGAGCAGTGCTTAGCCTCAAAGTCATAAGTTTAAAGTGAGTACTGCAGAGGGCTAAGTACGCAGTTTATTGTGCACCTGTGCTGATGGTAATTGTGGAGGTGATGGTAGGGAGGGGGGACCCACCACTCAGGTAGTAGGCATTGGAAGCTTTGTCTTGCTGGAGAGACTAGATAGGGAAGTAAACTAGTCTTTAAAGGTTAGATTGATAAAGTATAACCTCCCTAAAGTGAGGATACCCGTAGAAACCTATTTTTGATTAGATTAGATTATGAGGACACGCAGTCCTCTTTTATTGTCATTTAGTAATGCATGCATTAAGAAATGATACAATATTCCTCTGGTGTGATATCACAGAAACACATGACAGACCAAGACTGAAAATTATAACATATAGTTACAACAGTGCAAACAATACCGTAACTTGATGAAGAACAGGCCATGGGCACGGTAAAAAAAGTTCAAAGTCTCTCGAAAGTCCCACATCTCACGCAGACGGGAGAAGGAAGAAAACTCTCCCTGCCATGCCCGAGCACAATCCAACTCTGAGTCGTCCGAAAACTTCGAGCCACCGACCAGCCCTCCGACACCGAGCACCGAGCATCATCTCTGCTGAGCACTTCGACTCCAGCCCCGGCCGCCGGCAGCAGGCAAAGCCGAGGATTTGGGGCCTTCCCTCCGGAGATTCTCGATCGCACAGTAGCAGCGGCAGTGAACTGGGCATTTCAGAAGTTTCTCCAGATGTTCCTCCGTGCTTCTCACGGCTGTCTCCATCAAATCAGGATTGTGCATGGCCCCTATTTAACAAATACAATATCATTTCAAAGGAGAGGCTACGGGCACTGCATCGTGCCGCCATCTCCTCCTCCCGATAGTTCATATTCACCTTTTGAGTATAAGGCTTTGTGGACAGTGAATCTAAAACCATCATATTTTAAGTCAGCAAACAAAGGTGCAGAAGATGGTAAATTTCCATGAGGAAGGTTCACTGAATCTCAGATGTGCTACAGAGGGAAACAGCCGGGATATTGATCGATATGTGAACCCATTTCCCCCTCTAAGTATGCCCTGTTCTCCACACACTTGAGCACTTCTTAAGTTGTGAAGAATCTCTCATGAAAGCTGTCTGTACTAGAAGTGAAGCATCTAGTAATGCACCTAATCGTGGGAACGTATTGTTTGTATAGAAGCCTTGAAACAAACAAATACACCTTCTCCTGCCACTCCACTTGTAAAAAATGTCCAGATCCACCAGATGTTTAGAGTAATGCAGCATGATACAGTCCCTTCATCCCAACATGTCAATACTGACCACAGTGCCAACCCAGCTAGTTCCAGATTCCTGAGTTTAGCCCATATCTATGCAAATCTGCCTGCTCCACATGCCTATGCAAGTGCCTCTAAAATGATACCATTGTATCTGCCACGACCACTTCCTCAGGTAGCTGATTCCATATATTCACCACTCTCTGAGTGAAAAAAGTTGCCCCTCAGGTCATAGAACATAAAACATAGAGATCTACAGCACATTACAGACCATTTGGCCCACAATGTTGTGCAGACCATGCAATCTACTCTACAAACTACCTAGTTTCCCTACCACATAGCCCTCTATTTTTCTAAGCTCCATGTACCTATCTGAGAGTCTCTTAAAAGACCCTATTGTATCTGCTTCTACTACTGTCACAGGCAGTGCATTCCATGCACCTACCACTCTCTGTGTGAAAATCTTACCTCTAACATACCCCTTGTACCCACTTCCAAGCACCTTAAAATCATGCCCCCTCGTGTTAGTCATTTCAGCCCTGGGAAAGAAAAAGCCTCTTGCTAGCCATACGATCAAGGCCTCTCATCATCTTATACACCTCGATCAGATCACCTCTCATCCTCTGTTGTCCAAGGAGAAAAGGCCAAGTTCCCTCAGCCTATTCTCATAAATCATGCTCTCTAGTCCGGGCAACATCCTTGTAAATCTCCTCTGCACCCTCTCTATAGTGTCCACATCATTCTTGTAGTGAGGTGACCAGAATTGAACACAGTGCTCCAAGTGGTGCCTAACTAAGGTCTTATATAGTCTTAACATTACCTCACGGCTCTTAAACTCAATCCCATGGTTGATGAAGGCTATCACACCATCCACCTTCTTAACAACACTGTGAACCTGCACAGTAGCTTTCAGTGCCATATGGACACATATTCCAAGACCCAGCTGATCCTCCATACTGCTAAGAGTCTTACCATTAATATTATATTCTGTCTTCAAATTTGACCTACTGAAGGTTTCTTTTAAATCTTTCCCCTCTCACCCTAAACCAGGGATTCTCAGTCTTTTTAATGCCATTAAGCAAGAGTCCATGGACCCCAGGTTGGGAACATCTGCCCTTTATTTATAGGATTAGGAAGAAAACTGACCAGTAATTAAGTAATGACAAGTTAAAGCTGAAGAGTATCCAGACTTGCAAGGGTAAAAAAAGGCAAGAGCAGGAGCACTGGACTTCAATTTGACAGTTCCAATTTTCGTTTTGCACTCTCAATTACCCAACATTAGATTCCTACTCTGTTTACTTCTGGCAGGAATTTGCTACACCTGTGCCTATGCTTTTGCCAGTAAGTGCATATCACCCCCACAGGTGTGTGCCTCGCAGGTGCCTTTTTGGAGGTCTAGCTGTAAGCACAGCATGGGCACCAAGGATCCAGGTTTTGTGCCCAAAGCAGCAGAGTGAATGTGTCGCTTCAACTTGTGTCTCAAAGTTTACAATGAACATGTTCCAGCCCTTTAAATTCCTGGACTGAATTTTGATAGAGTAAAGTTGTATCCTTAAAGTCCATCTTTTGAGATAACTTTGCTTTCTACTAATCATACTTGTAAATACAACCTTTATTAAATAATAAAACCACGAACATGTCAAGACTAGTTGTTAAATGCAACTTCAAGTACATAAGTATATTATATTGTGTGCTGATGATTAAATTTCTGCTACCAGCATCAGAGCAGGAAAGGTTTATGTGTGATAATTATTGTCTGATTCTTTTCCTATTTTCACGTTTAGATTCATGGCTTTTCGAAAGCTGGTCCAGCTATCATTTTCCTTCTGCTTCCTGCAAAGTGTATTAGTAACCACTAGGGGGAAGGAGACTGCTAGACCTCTCAACTACTACACCATAGAGATTGACGAGGGAGAGGACACAGCCAGAGACGTGGCTAAAAGGAATGGCTTAGACTACATACTACCGGTCAGTGCAACTGTTTTAAATATTACATAGCACTTAAATATATTTTAAATGAAATTTTCAATGCTCTTGTGATATTTATTTGCATAAAGCAAGGTATTTCCTATAGCCAGAGTCACTGCTGTTAAAAGTATCATTGAGGATAAAGAATGATACTTCCACTGTTTAGGCTATTAAACAAAAATAGTGAATTTCAAGTTGTCAGATAATTTTTGCATGCCTTCATCTTTCTTTGACCTAACACACTATATTTCAATAATTTAATTAATATCCTTGAAAAATATGTTTTTTCTTCTTAATTGAATGTGCATGGAGTTTGAGATTAATTCCTATTAAAAAAGAGGATAGCTATGATGCCAGTTTTGTTAATCCCCATGAAGATAAATGCAAGGTGTTCCTTTTAGTGATTGGAGAGACGGTGGTAACTATTGAGATGTAGTACTTCATGCTTTATATTTCCAAAGCACAGTGACTATTTCCTCAATTCAGTGAAACAGCTGCCTCATTTATTTTCTGCCCTATTATTTTTAAGAAGTCGAAACAATGAATGAGAAAAGGTGAAACATGCATATTGAGTGTGTTTGCTTCTCTGATTTCTTTTGCATTTTTGTTAAATAGTAAATGCACAGGCATATGAGATGTGTTTTTATATAAGTTACCTTTTGCCATTTCCTCTATTTTATATTTTCCCTTTGTATGGGCTATATTTAGGAATCTCAAAGTATATTAGTTTTGGAAATAAAGGTTTAAAAATCATGTGGACAACCAAATAGCAACCAGATATAAATAGAGATGTTTAAGGCATTTTATGATTCAGGCTTAAATTATTTAGCCTGTTTTGCATGTAGAGAACAGATAATATAAAATGACTTTCTATGTGTTTTTATTTTTCATTTAAGGCAAAAGATGCCATACATAGTTAACCTTCTTGGACATTGCAAGTTCAACCTGTGTTGGTTATTTGACTGAGCTTGTCATTTCTGCTCCCAGAAGGTTAACATGCTAAAAAAAATCTAGCTGCAAGCTGGTAGGAATGACTCTTTGTGTTGCTAATTATCCCACTGCATAATTATTAATATCATGAGTGGGAACAGGAAACAAGCAGACACCAAATAGTTGAGAATCCTATGATTCTGGCAGGAAGCTAGCCTGCATTAATAAAATGTGCCTGTGCCATTATCACAGTAGATAGAAGTGTTCCTTGTTAAGGATCATTTATTAACTGAGATCATCTTTTAGTTTGCCTTGGGGTAATGACTAATGTCAATGGCAAATTTCACAGTTGTCTAGAGAAATGAATTAAATTTACAATAAAAAGCCCTTTGGCTTGTTGTACATGTTCATTTATTGGAGTAGTTGAACTAGAAGAACAGTAAGGCAACCAAGAACATGGGCTTAATTTTTGTTATGTATAATAGCGACCTTTCAGCTCTGTGTTGGAAGTTACATATTATGAGCCAGAGAATGAAATTTGAAGCATGAGCTATTAGTGGCTTCAGGTGAGGAGACCCAGAGAAATGTAGAATGCTGTTCTTTGGTAATGTGTTCTGTGGCAAGTGTTGCAGCTCTGAAGCAACAGGACTCTTGATTCTTATTAAATCATACCACGAACTCTGATTTAATTTTGTTAAAATCTAAAAGCACTGGAATGATCAAACTTACTGTGTAGTAAAACACAAATCAGTTGTATATTTGAGGATAATGCAGAATTTAGCTAATCAAGCAATATGTTTTGAAAAATGATCATGTTACAAACTCTGATAAAATAACTGTGTTTGAAAATCCTTGCCGAAGTTATTCCTTAATCCTTACATACTGTTCGGGTCAAATTTGACCCGTTTTGACATTTGACAGCAGTAAAACCACCCTAAATGCCATTTTTTTTAGCCAAAATTTGATGACTTTTCCTAAAGTGACCCAAGATGCACAAAAATGAAAATATTTTAAAATTTTATACTTTTGTACAGGTGCCAGAAATTTTTGTACATTGATGCTGCTCCGGGTTAAATTTGACCTGTATCTATTGAAATGGATTTTAGATCTCTGAAACATTAATTAAGGATTAATCACCCATTTATTAATGTCAGATAGGCTATTTATACATTCTAAATAGATCTGTGGTTCAAAATTTGGTATAGACACTTGTTATGAGGGGATTCTTGGGCTGGGTCAAAATTGACCCGGACCCTATGAAGGTATAGAATACGATCAGGTCGTCTGGGTTAAAGAAGTTTAATTTCTGAAGCGTACAGTTGTATAGACAGTAAAAGTAGAATGAGTGAATACATTTTCACAATTCTATTTCACTTCATTACCAAGTACTTTTGCATTTATTTTGAAACACATTTAGTCTCTCATTGGTTTTTTAATGATTATAATGAATATCTGCCAGAAGTATGACTTTAGACATTTGGATTTAGTCATACATTCTACAGTAATTCTGAATGAACAATACACAAATTGTATTGAGGGCTTCATTGTATGATACTTAGATCATGCAATATGATCCCCTTTTGATTTGAAAGACACAAAATTTGTTCTGCAATCTCATAGATATGACTTCAGCAAGCAGCATCCAGAAAACTTAGAAAACTTGCTTTTTTCATAATAAATATGCTGGAAATTATTCTATTGAAACTAGCTGGAAGACATGGTTTATTCAAGCACACATCAAGTTGCTGGTCCTGACGAAGGGTCTCGGCCCAAAACGTCTACTGTACATCTTCCTAGAGAAGCTGCCTGGCCTGCTGCGTTCACCAGCAACTTTGATGTGTGTTGTTGAATTTCCAGCATCTGCAGAGTTCCTGGTGTTTATGTTTATTCAAGCAGGCAGCTTGCTTCTTCTAAAGTTGCTACGAAGGCTTTGATTGTGTGGTGCAGAGTGGCTCAGAGTATCCAGAGTGGACTCCTGGATAAGTGATCCAGGCAAACAGTGCGATTGGCATTGGGAGGAAGATTCAAATCAAACTCTAAAGGTCTTGATACAAAGAAACAACATGATTATAGATCTCACACGGATGATCAAAATTTGTGAAAATATTATTAGATCCCATTAACCACCAAATGCACCATTAGCCTTTTAAGGTGCTGCTATTGTCCAGCTATTAGCAATCTATGCCAATAAGGACCACAATGTCTCATCTAAGCATCTTGCATTATTTACTACTTCAGCAACCTGACAATCATATCTATTTCTGCTAGCTATCTTACTATAGTAGAAACATCAGCAGCCACAGTGCATGTCCGAAATTAATAACAACAGGTTTCTTTCCTTTTGAAAGTGAAGACAGCATGACTAATACGGAAGTCCAGCAGGAGCCAGACCAATCTATTGGTTCACCTTGGTGAAGAACAGAATATGATGTTTTAATCGGGCGGCCGGCAAAGGGAGGATTGTGGATGATCCTTACCCATATTCAGTATTGCTCCTCAGGTCCATTTCAAGTTAAGTCAAGTTGAGTTTATTGACTTGTGTACAAGTCCATTTGAGGTACAGGTGCAATGGAAAAGCTATTTGCAGTGGCATCACAGGTGCATTGGTTCAGACAACATACAGTGGCCACCTTATGAGGTATCTCTTATATTGAATAAAGTGGCAAATGGTGTATGTTTGTAGTCTTCTGTTGCTTTAGCCCATATACTTCAAGGTTTGACATGTTGTGCATTCAAGGATGCTTTTCTGCGCATCACTATTTTAATGCATGGTTATTTAAGTTACTGTCATCTTCCTGTCAGCTAGAACCAGTCTGGCCATTCTTCTCTGACTCTGTCATTAACAAGACATTTTCGCCCACAGGATTGCTGCTCACTGGATGTTTTATTTTTGTTTTTCACACCATTCTCGGTAAAATCTAGAGACTGTTGTGTGTGAAAATCTCGCAAGATAAGCAGTTTCTGAGATACTCAAACCACCCCAGCTAGCAACAACAACATTTCCTTCCCATTCTGATGTTTGGTCAGAATAAAAACTGAAGCTCTTGACCATGTCTGCATGTTTTTATGCATTAAGTTGCTGCTACATGATTGGCTGGTTAGATATTTGCATTAATGAACAGGTGTACAGGTGAACCTAACAAAGTGGCCATTGAGTGTACATTATACATAAATTATAAAAGACAGTAAAGAGAGGGAGAGAGAGAGAGAGAGAGAAAGATTATGCAAAAACAAGACATCGGTGCAAAGAAAAGACAGAGTCAGAGACAAATCCATGCAAGAGGTGGACCATTGTGTTCCATTTGTGAAGTAGACTTAGATTGTGCAAGTCAGTTCATGAATCAAATGGTTTTGGTAAAGTAGCTGTTCCTAAACCTGATAATATGGGAATTGAGATTTCTGTACCTCTTGCCTGACAGTAGCAGGAAGGAGACCCAGATAGTGGAAATCCTTGACAACAGATGCTACCTTCTTGAAGCTGTGCTTCCTTTAGAATCTGTCAATGATCGGGGAGGGAATGGGACTGCAACCATGTTCCAATTACTTCTGCTCCACATGATTCAAGAACCATGTCTCTCTACTTGGCAGTAATAATTTTGGTGTACTGTACTTTAAGTGATGGCTGATTGATGTGCGCAGTGAAAGAGTTGCTACTTTGACAGACCTGCCTGGAAGCTGATACAAAGTATCAATAAGAATATCATGCCTGGCTCCAAACTTCCACGTGGCATTATGGAGAACTTGGAGTATGTCAGTACCAGGAAGAACATATAAAACACCACTGACTCACCAATGTCTCAGCTTCCATTTCAATTCAAGCAGAATATTTCCAAAAGAAGTTTATATCTAGAAGACTTAAAGTTTGACAAATATCCATTATCATCATCATCATTATGTGCCATGTGATGTGGGTGGTCATAGTCTTCCATCTGTTTTTAATCTGTAAAGCTCTTCAAAACATTTGTCTGTCCATCCCTTGATGTAACCCATGAATGGCGCGCACCATCAACCATGAATTTTTCTTCCATCATTTTTTCCCACCACTGCAAGATGTTCGAGCTTCTCTTTGCTCAGTACATGTCCCAGAAATTCCAGCTGCCATATCCTGATTGATGATATCAGCTCTCTTCTTATTCCAGCTTTTTGTAACACTTCCTCACTTGTTACTCTGTTCGCTCACGATATTTCATCACTCTTCTCAAAAACCATCTTTGAGCCTTCCCTCATTTTGCTTTGATATTGTTCAACATTTGCTCCATACGTTAGTGTGGAATAACCATAACACCATACCTGACTGGCAGACAACAGTACATGTGCTTGCAACACTGTGTGTCCGACAGAGTGATCAGCAACACTGGGACTCCACAGGGCTCCACAGTCTCCCTTTCTCTTCACCATTTACATCTCGGACTTCAAGAACTGCACAGAGTCTTGGCATCTTCAGAAGTTTTCGGATGACTCTGCCATAGTTGGATGCATCAGCAAGGGAGATAAGGCTGAGTACAGGGCTACGGTAGGAAACTTTGTCACATGGTGTGAGCAGAATTATCTGCAGCTTAATGTGAAAAAGACTAAGGAGCTGGTGGTAGACCTGAGGAGAGCTAAGGTACCGGTGACCCCTGTTTCCATTCAGGTGGTCAGAGTGGACATTGTGGAGGATTACAGATACCTGGGAATACGAATTGACAATAGACTGGACTGGTCAAAGAACACTGAGGCTGTCTACAAGAAGGGTCAAAGCCGTCTTTATTTCCTGAGGAGACTGAGGTCCTTTAACATCTGCTGGACGATGCTGAGGATGTTCTACGAGTCTGTGGTGGCTAGTACTATCATGTTTGCTGTTGTGTGCTGGGGCAGCAGGCTGAGGGTAGCAGACACCAACAGAATCAACAAACTCATTCATAAGACCAGTGATGTTGTGGGGATGGAACTGGACTCTCTGATGATGGTGTCTGAAAAGAGGATGCTGTCCAAGTTGCATGCCATCTTGGACAGTGTCTCCCATCCACTACATAATTTACTGGTTGGGCACAGGAGTACATTCAGCCAGAGACTCATTCCACTGAGATGCAACACTGAGCGTCATAGGAAGTCATTCCTGCCTGTGGCCATCAAAATTTACAACTCCTCCCTTGGAGGGTCAGACATCCTGAGCCAATAGGCTGGTCCTGGACTTATTTCATAATTTACTGGGATAATTTACATATTACTATTTAACTATTTATGGTTCTATTACTATTTATTATTTATGGAGCAACTGTAACGAAAACCAATTTCCCCCGGATTAATAAAGTATGACTATGACTAACACCAAATATTGCACCCCTAGAAATTATGTTATTCTTTAGTATCTTGCTCAAATGCTCAAACATGCATTTAGCAATGCCGATCCTTCTTCTAATTTCAACATCAGCTCTACTATCAGGTGTTGGCTTGCTCCCTAAGTAATCAAGCTTCCATGTTTGTTTTATTGTTTCATTGGCTATTTTCAGTTCCCATTTCTGTATTTCTTTCTTTTTTGTGACAACCATACATTCCGTCTTCTTGCAGTTGATTGCCATTCCTCTCTTTGCACTTTCTTTGGTGACTTTATCTCATATTTCTTGGAGCTTCTCTTTCAAAATAGCTATCAGCACTGTGTTGTCTGTGTTTCCTAAGCTGTTCAAATAGTATCCACTGGTTATCATGCCTAGAATACTGCTAATTTCTCCTAGAGCCTTCTTTGCATAAAGGTTGAATAGCTTGGGTGAGAAAATACAATCCTGCCTGACTCTCCTCTTAACCTGGACAAAATCACTTGTCTCACTTGCAAATCTGATTCCTGCTCTTTGTTATCAATACAAACTTCTGATGATTCTGATATCTTTCCCATCGACGTCTAAGGGCTGAAGGATTTGTATAAGCTTCTCATGTATCACCTTATCAAAAGCTTTGGTATAATCAATGAAACACAGGTATAGCTCTTTCTGGACCACAACGGCACGCTCACAAATCATTCTAAAAACGAAGATCACAATTATTATTGGAACTCAACTCATTCAAGCCAGAGTTGAGAATTTCATCACCCCACTGATATTTGTAGTATGAGTGTTGGAAAGATGTTGGCCTGAGTCACTTGTTGAAGGATTCTCATGTATGACTTGTTCTTCAAGCCACACAATTGCCTAGAAATAGGATCTATTAGCACATGATTTTCATGCATATAACAGTTGCTTTGTACAAATTAGAGTGCACTGACAATCATTTCTGGGTCAATTTCTGACCACTGGGAAATTACCTTCAGCACTTCCCGTTACGAATCACCTTAGAGTGGCTGACATTTTCCTGACAGCTAATGATCCATAGGTTGTGAAGCATTTGCTTCTTCTGCTGTGGGCGGAAAAATTGAAGCTTCTGGGAGAAACCTACAACCTTTGTTATTAACACAAAAAACAGGAGTACGTCATGCAGGATTTTGGAATGAGATGGCAATTTAAGGGTCAACACTGTCACATCGATCTCCTGCACATTGTATTTCTCAGGCTCTCTTTGCAGTTGGGAGCATCATGTTCGATAATTCACTGCAGCTCTCTTTACTGATCACAGCTTGCTTTCTAGCTCACTTGTGAGCTTCACACTGCAGTCTCTGTCCTCTTGATCAACCCACACTTTACCAGGCATGGAATATGTCACTTCATTATATTGGGGAGGTGGGGTGCCTTGGCAAAGATGAAAACACTGCTAACTCTGCACTTAGCTTCTGATAGGAACCACAGGGGATCCACTTTTCGGTGTGAATGTACTGTATGTGCTGATACTGTTGCGCTACTTTTCATTTACTTTTGTCCAGTTTTACTCATTGTTGTTTAAAAGATTGAAGTTTGTACTAGTATAATCAAAAGCACATATTTCACACACTAGAAGGTAAAGAATTCCAAGATCTGTACATAATTGCTCTATTAAATTTAAGACTATAAGTCATAGGAGCAGAATTAGGCCATTCAGCCCATCGAGTCTGCTCCACCATTTGATCATGGCTGATCCATTTCCCTCTTAACCCCTTTCACCTACTTTTCACGCCCTGACTTATCAAGATCTACTAATCTCCGTCTGAAATAGACCCAATGACCTGGTTTCCACAGCAGTCCATGCTAATGAACTCCACAGATTCACCACTATTCGGCTAAAGAAATACCAATATCTCCATGCTAAGTGGACGTTCTTATATTCTGCGATTGTGTCCTTTGATCCTAGACCACCCACTATAAGAAATATCCTCTCCACATCCACCCGATCTAGGACTTTCAACATTCCATAGGTCTCAATGAGATCCCCTCTCATTCTTCTGAATTCCAGTGAGTACAGGCCCAGAGACTTCAAATGTTCCTTATATAATGAGCTTTTCATTCCAAGAATCATATTTGTGAACCTCCTTTGAACCCTCTTCTATATCAACACATCATTTCTTAGATAAAGGGCCCAAACTTGCTCAGAATAATCCAAGTGCAGCCTCGTCACAGCCTTGTGAAGCCTTAGCATTACATCCCTCTTTTGATACTCTAGTTTTCTCAAAATTAATGCTACATTTTATTTGCCTTCCTCTCCATGGACTCAACCAGCAAGTTAATCTTCAGGGAATCCTGCAATGGGGGCTCCCAAGTCCATATGCAGCTCAGATTTTTGAATTTTCTCCTGTTAACACTTTTATTTCTTCTTCCAAAATGCATGACCATGCATTTCATGACGCTGTATTCCATCTGCCTCTTCTTTGCTCATTCTCCTAATCTGTCCAAGTCTTTCTGCAGCCTTCTAACTTCTTCAACACTGCCTGCCTCTCCATCTATCTTCATATTACCCACAAACTTGGCCAGAAAGCCATCAATTCTATCATCTAAATCATTGACATACAACATAAAAAGAAGTGGTGTGAACACATAGTCACTGGAGCACCACTAGTCACTGACTGCCAATAAGAAAAGGCTCCCTTTATTCCTACTCTTTGCCTCCTGCCAATCAGCCAATGCTCTATCCATGCTCGAATCTTTCCTGTAATAGCATGGGTTCTTATCTTGCCAAGCAGGCTCATGCGTGGCACCTTGTCAAAGGAAGGCATTCTAAAAACCCTAGTACACAACATCCACTGATTCCCCTTTGTCTATCCTTCTTGTTATTCCTTCAAATTATTCCAACAGATTTGTCAGGCAAGATTTTCACTTAAGGGAACCATGCTGACTTTGACCTATTTTATCATATTCCTCCAAGTACCCCAAAACCTCATCCTTAACAATCAGGTCCAACAAAATCCCAACCACTGCGGGCAGGCTAACTGGCCTATAATTTCTTTTCCTCTCCCTCCCTCCCTTCTTGAAGAGTGAAGTGACATTTTAAGTTTTCCAGTCCTCCAGAAACATGCCAGGATCTAGTGATGCTTAAAAGATTATTACTAATGCCTCCACAGTCTCTTCAGCTACCTCTTTTATAAGCCTCGGATGTAGTCCATCTGGTCCAGGTGACTTATCTACCTTCAGACTTTTCAATTTCCCAAGCACCTTCTTCCTAGTAATAGTAATTGATCTCATTTCTGCCCCTTGATACTCTTGAACGCCTGGCATATTGCTAATGTCTTCTACAGTGAAGACTGACTCAAAATACTTATTTCATTCATCCCCCATTTCATCATCCCCCATTACCACCTCTCCAGCATCTTTTTCCAGTGGTCTGATATCTGCTCTCACATCTCTTTTACTCTTTATATATCTGAAACAACGTTTTATTATCTCTTTGATATTATTGGCTAGCTTACCTGCATATTTCATCTTTTTGTTCCTCATTACGGCTTTTTAGTTGCTTTCTGTCGATTTTTGAAAGTTTCCAATCTTCTAACTTCCCACTAATTTTTGTTGTATTATATGCCCTCTCCTTTGCTTTTATTTTGGCATTGACTTCCCTTGTCAGCTACAGTTGTGTCAACCTGCCTTCAGAATGATACTTTTTCTTTGGGATGTATCTTTTCTACGACTTCTGACTTTCTCCCAGGAACAACAGCCATTGTTCTGCCATCACCCCTGCGAGTATCTCCTTCCAATCAACTTTGGCCAGCTCCTCTCTCATGCCTCTGTAATTCCCTTTACGCCACTGTAATACTGATACATTCTACTTGAGCTTCTCCCTCTCAGATTGCAGGATGAATTCTATCATATTTTGATCACCCCCTCATAAGGGTTCCTTTACCGTAAGCACCCCAATCAAATCCCGTTCATTACACAGCACCCAATCCAAAATAGCTGATCTCATAGTGGGCTCAAGCACAGGCTCCTCTAAAAATCCATTTCTTACAAATTCTCTCTCTTGGGATCCAAAATCAGCAACAATCTGATTTTCCCAATCTACCTGCAATTTGAAGTCCCCCATGATTATCATAACAATGCCTTTTTGATATGCACCTTGTACCGCGCATTGTAATTCATAGCCCTCATCCTGGCTACTATTCAGAGGCCTTTATATAACTCCCATCAGGGTCTTCTTACCCTTGCAGTTCTTTAACTGTACCCACAACAATTCTATATCTTCCAATCCTATGTCATGTCTTTCTAAGGATTTGATATCAATTTTTACCAATAGAGCCACGTCATGCCCTCTGCCTACCTGCCTGTCCTATTGATACAATGTGTATACTGGATGTTAAGCTCCAACCCATAATCTTCTTTCAGCCATGAGTCAATGATATCCACCTGTCAATCTCTAACTGTACTAAAAGATCATCTGCATTATTCCGTATATTGCATTCAAATGTAACACCTTCAGTCCTGTATTCATCATCGTTTTTGATATGGTCCTCCTGCAATTCATCCCACTGACTGAAATTTTGCCTATCCTCACTTTACAAAACAGTCTCACTTCACACTGTCTCTGCTTGTATACCAACTGCCCCATCCTCAACCATATCACTCAGCCAAATTAGTTTAAACACTCCCCAACTGTTCTAGCAAATCTGCCTGCAAAGATATCGGTCAGCCTCTGGTTCAGGTGTAACCCATCCCTTTTGTACAGGTCATACCTTCCCCAGAAGAGATCACAGTGGTCAAGAAATCTGAAACCTTGCTCCATGTACCAGTTCCTCATGGCACAGGCAGCAATCCAGAGATTACTATCGTGGAGGTCCTGCTTTTCAGCTTTCTACCTTGCTCTCTAAATTCTCTCTTCAGGACTTCCTCCCTTTTCCTACTTATGTCATTGGTGCCAATATTTACTAAGACTTCTGGCTGCTCACGCTCCCTCTTTAGAACACCATGAAACCGATCTGAGACATCCTTGATCCTGGCACCTGGGAGGTAACATACAATCTGGTGTCTCTATTGCATCCACAGAATCTTGTATCTACTCCTCTATGGAATCCCCTCTCACTACTGCAGTCTACTTCTTGCCCTTCCCTTCTGAGCCACAGCGCCACTCTCAGTGCCAGAGACGCCGTCACTGTAGCTCCATCAGCTCCCCCAGCAGGTCGTCCCCCTCAACTGTGCCCAAAATGGTATATTTATTATTGAGGGGAATGGCCATTGGGGTACTCTGCACTGACTGCCCAGTTCCTTTCCCTCCCTTGACAGTCACACAGGTACCTGCCTCCAGCATCTTAAGGATGACTACCTACTTGTAGTTTGTACTTATCACCTTCTTTGTTTCCCATATAAGCCAAATGACATCGAGCTCAGTTCCTTGACACATTCTCTGAGGAGCTGCAGCTCGGTGCACCTGCTGGAGATGTGTTTAGCCGGGAGGCTGGAGGTCTCCCAGAATTCTTACACAAATAACACAACAATGCCCCTAGAGCCATTGTCATTGCTCTAACTATGTACTAACAGAAAACGAATGAAAAATGAAGAAGAAGAAACTTAACAGATACGTACCTTGCCCAAGCCTGTTGAGCCCAAGCCTCCCCACTCTAACACTGGTCCACTCACACAGGGGCCACTTCAACAATGGTCAGTCTGCTCATCCCTACCTTATTTTTATTTGTCTTTGCTATTGAATCACTATTTGATTGGCCCTCTTCTTTGGTTCCCATTGCAATTGAGCCCCCAGAAAAATGCCGAAAACCTGCAAATGTTTCTGTTTTAAATCTCACTCAAGGATCTGTTTGTTGCCCTTGCTCTTGATTCCGATTCGATTGGACCATGGGAAAAGTGGTGAAAACCAGTGAATGCTCCATCTATCAGTAGTGATCCTCATTCTACTTTAGATGTTGATGGTGGAAAATTCAGCAAAGGAAAGGCACTGAACATCAACAGAAGATGGCTAGATTCACCTTGCTAGCCACCTGTATGGTGTGACTTTTTCAAGCCACTTATCAGCAATGCACAAACATTGATTGGGTATTGATGCATACCAGCATGGATGGTTTCATTTTCTGAGGTGAAGCATTTGGATTCAGACTTCTCTTTGCTGCCATTTTATTGGTCCCTCCTTGACTGTGTGACTTTTTTGTGTTGTTTCTTTCTGACTCTAATCCTGCTCCTCTACCTCCTGACCACCAAAAGGCTGTACGATTGCCAGGTTGTGAATGTTGCTACATTGAACTGAAGAGGTGACTGTGCAAAGTTGTCCAGACATAAGAAACAGTAGAACAAGTAGCGGAGACACTACCTTGTCTCCTTATACTACTATAACTTGACGTGCTAATTGATGAGCACATGTTCCTTGTCCCCATGTAAACTGACTTAAGTTTGAATCTGCAACTGATAAATAGCAGCCCCAACAGAGAAAAGCACACTGCTGCTACCCAAGATTGAGCATTCAACATCATTGATCAGAGATGAGGCAGGTATTGAAAAGGTCAGAACCCCCAGGTCCTCGTCTACCTTGGAGTTTGAGTGCCACATCCCCAGAATTAGTAGGGAGAGGCTAGCAGCTTCTTGTATTATAGAGAACCCCACTGTACTCAGACCTGCATACTTGCTCTGCCTGCTGCTTTCCACTTGAGGTGGAGAAAAATTTGGCTTTACTGCAGTGGGGAGCCTTTGTAGTCTCTCTGTTGTAGCAATGTGCTGCAAATTGCAAGAGGTTATTAATCTTTCCAGCAAATGCCTGGAAATAGCTGGAGGCAGAGAAATTCATTGCAGTGGTGACTCTCACAGTTGCTAGGCAATGAAGTTCAGGCCCTGCCGTGCAGCTGCAGGTGTGACTGCAGCAGGTGGCAACTAACTGCATAGACCTACTGGGAAAAGCAGAGTCCTCTTGACATTGTGAAAACTGATTTTGGTGAATGAGAGAGACAGGTCTTGCTGCTATGAGCTCCTCCCTCTCTTCTCAAGCTCACTTTTCTTCTCAAATCTGGGTCTGGCCATCTCTAACTTCTCCTTCCAGTCATGGTGAGGGCCTGGAATTTTACCCACAAAAGCCCTTATATCTGGTTAAATCTATTCTGAGCCTAAATTAAATGCTGTTCTAAACCCAGCTTCAGAAACTCAAATGGCATTCACTAATCAAACCCCTAGCTAATCTGTACGCCAACACAACTTCCAATCGATCAATCAGTCACTCAACTTGCAAGAAAATGAAGATTCCTTTAGGTAATACAGCTTCATGGGGGAAAACAGAGGAATGGAGAAGTTTCTCTTGCTAAAAGCCAGACCTCCTACACCTGCTGAACACATAGAATTAGCTGAATCTTTGCTGGCAAGTTGGCGGGAGCCACATTAAATCAGCATTGCATGAGGATTGTTGTCAGGATATTTTAAGTGTTTCCAGCATCAACAAGTGACACCCGCACTGCCACCTTTCCCAAAACGGTGGGTGGTGTAACTCTGTGCACCTGATAAAACACAAAAAAAATCATGTCAAATTGGCAGTTGTAGCTTCACACTCTGTGTATGTATCAGAAAAGTTTTACAGCAAAATTACCTGTTATGAGAAAAAAAATTAAGGATTCTTCATCTGGCTAATTAATTTTCATTAACAGTTGATCTGCGAATAGGGGAAATAGATTGACAGTATTCTAAGCATTAATTGATTGCGTAATTCAGAAAAATCTGAGTTTGTGACCTGATTAAATATGTGAGTATGTCTGGATAAGAAATTCCACAAATATGTGTGAATGGGAAATTCATGATATATGGAATTTTATGCTTGGATTAAAATATTATTTGGACCAGGAATGAAGAAAAAAAATCACAGTTAATGAGTGTAACCACAGTAACTATTCATTAGGGTTTTACTAATAAGATACAGCTACTGCTAATAGTTTTATGCACTGATGATGAAAATATATATTTTGATGTTTGGATAATTATTTTGTACAAGATTAATGCAAAATAATTTTCTATATGCAAGCTATTGATTTCACTTAAATAACCATTTTATTCACTTCATAATAAATAATTTGAAAAGGGTCACGTCTTTGTCTGCCCAATTAGCTTAAAGGTCATTAAATTACTTTTCCTGTAACAAAAAAAATAAAACTCAAATTTAACACGGTCAAGGTGCAAATTGGCTCTGAAATTTCACATATGCTAGTAGCTTTCACCTGATGCAATGTTGCCTCTGGTTATTTTCCCATCACCTTGTGCTGTTGTGTGATATATGGACAGAAGCTTTATGTACAATTGATTATTTTATTCAATGGAGCATATTATTTAAATACAAGAGCTGGTTTCATTGAGAAAAATCTAGAAATGTCATCAATAGTTTGCATTTTTGATCAAACCTGCTGGGTTTTATACAGCGAGGAACTGCATGTGAAGCAGTTAATTAAGTTATATGTGCTGAATTGCATCACTAGACAATATAATTAACAAAGTTGACTTCAAGCAAGTAACATATTTCAATTTAATACAAGTAGGAGAGAAGATAAAATAAATTTCTTTAACATTGTTTCTCATTATCTTTTAGAATTTAAATAAATAAAGTTCATATGTTCAAAGCAGTATTTGTTGCTTCTGAACAATAGGCACCTGTTCACTAAACTTATATATAGATGTCATGAGCTATTACTGACTGTTATAATGATAACTATTTTTGTAGCATTTGAATGCCAGATAGTTCCTTGATCTTAGCTAATTCCAATAAACTGAATTACTAAAGAAATTTGAGTAGGATTAAGCCCTCAAGCCTGTTCTGCCATTCAGTAAAGTTATGGCTGGTTTCTCAAGCTCAAATGAAGAGATTACTCACCCTAAGTGCACATTACTACCAAGTGCCCTCATTAATTTGCATAAATAAAAAAATTAAACCTGGTTATAATGGATAAGTGATTATCTAGGGTGGCAAATTTCAAGGATTCACAATAGCTGATGAAATTTCTCCTAAATCTTTAAAGTGACAAACCTCCATCCTAATGAGTTTCTCCAAATTTCCAGCTCCCCAGTGGAAGAAAGCAAATTCAGCCCTGCTAAACACTTGAATGGAGAATGGGATCACCTTGCTTTCTCATAAACTTCAGGAAGTAGATCCATGTTATTCAATCTTTCCTTGTAGGATATTCTTTCAACTTCAGGAATCAATCTGATTAAACTCTGTTCCTGGCTTTAAGTTAACTATATACTGCCTTAGGTAGAGTACAGAGAATTCAGTTTCTCTTTGCTAACGTGACTAGATTTGTGGTCAGTTTGTTCTTTCTTCCTTGTTCATTCAGACAGTAAATACTTCAATACTATTGGGCATGGTCAAAGAATAGATGTTCTTCATTAATTTGTCTTAAGTCCCCATTCCTGTAATATCCTCCAATCCCTGGGCACAGACACTTTCTGAAGTTTGGACCATTTAATTTCTTCCAGTGCAGAGTCCCTGGTGTAGTTACTTTACTGAAGATGTGATTGTGAGACATCTCACTCTGCAGTCACCAGCACAGACACACTGCAGTTACAGCAGAAACCTATCTCGACATGTTTTATGCCAGAGCTTTGCACATTCTGCGCCTCTAGTTTTATGAAATCATGTGCTTATCCATTTGAAAGCACTTATTTAATCATGTAGTAGCAAGCTCATTCTGGCCTCAAAGTCAACTGCTCTCACAGAGGTGCAAGCATTTCAGGTTGTTTCCTCACAGCTTGAGTGACCCAGCTCCAAACCTGATCTCCTGACCTACATGTCTGAAGTTTCCACATTCTCCGTGTCTGCTATTCCTCTGAGATGCTTTGTTTTTTTTCCCATGTGCCAAAGGTTTGCTGGTCGGTAGGTTGCTTGGTCACTGTAAATTACCCCTGGGTGGCAGGAATATGGTGAAGTAGGGAGTGGTGGTTCCTGGGGAGGCAATGGGCTGAAGGTACTGTTTCAGTCCTACGTGACTATGAAGACCTTAGCTTACAGAGTAAATAAAACAGAATGCTTCACCAACAAACCAGCTGTCCAGGGATAACACTCCTTAAATTCATTATTTATTTTACTGATTTCCATTCTAGAGTGCTCCTCCTCTGACTCAAATCCCAGAGCTCCTGCTCTTTATCCTGGAGCTTTCCTCTGACCCAAGCCTCACAGCTCTTCCTTCCACCTCCTACTTTTATATCCTGATGCACCTCCCTGATTCTTATCTATAGATTCAGGAGTGATAGCTGTGAACAGGAAAATGGTAATTGTGTCCCTTTTTTCCTTAAAAGGAACGTATGTTAATACCAGTTACTGGAGACCAGTCCATTTAACCTCAGGGGTGGAGAAAGAATAATCAACAACAAAATTAGATGTCACTTGGACAGGATGTGGATTGATTAGAGAAAGATAGCAAAGGTTCATTAATAGCAAATCGTTTCTAACAACTGGCTGTTCCCAGGTAACAGACGGGTTGTTTTTACAAATGTCCACACATTGATTTTGTCTGAAAGTTAGAAAATTGACAAGAATGTTCATTATGACCCAAGTGCCGAGAGGGAGGGAGGGAGGGGAAGAGAGAGAGAAAGGGAGAGAGAGAGAGAGGGAGAGTTGCTGAAGCTGGTCAACAGTTCATGGATTTTTAATAGGAACTGTGCAGAAATACAGGAAAAAGGAGGGGGAGAGGTTTGACTGAAGCTGGAAAACATAGAACACTGGGTGAATCTTTATTGATGATGGTCTAAATGAGATCTATATGAGATCTTGTTTGATAGTCTTCTCCACTATAATTGGTCCCACGTAGCGTTTGGCCAACTTGCGGCTCTTGACTTCCAAGGCAAGATCTCTTGATGGCAGCTGAACTTTCTCCCCTGGCCTGAGAGGCCTCACCTGTCAACAGAGCCAATCAACCCGGCGGGTATGTTGTTTCTGAGCATGCAGCAGAGAAGCCCTGGCCTGTCTCCATATGCGCTTGTAGTGTAGCAATGGAACTGAGGCTTCTGATGAAGCAGCAAAGAAAGTTTGCAAACCCCATGAAGCTCCACATCTGTTTGACCTTAGAAGTTTTGGGCCACTCTGTGACTACCTGAACTTCACATGGGTCCATTTGAACACTGGAAGGGGTGAGCATGTAGCCCAAAAACAATAGCTGCTCCTTGTGGAACTCACACTTCTTTGGCTTGGCATAAAGTTATTCTCGAAGAGCCATCTGAGCACCATCCAGACCTGATATACATGTTCCTAGTGAGAGCGGGAATAGATCAGAATGTCATCCAAATACACAAAAGCAAACTGATTCGAAGAGTCTCTAAGCGCATCATTGACCGGTGCTTTAAAAAAACTGCAGGGACAATGGCCAAAAAGCAACAGGTGTACGCATAGTGGCCAATGTTGAAGGCTATCTTCCACTTGTTCCCTTCTCGGATACAAAAGCATTATGCAGATCTACCTTGAAAACGTGGTTGCTGTCTGAAGATGTTCGAATGCAGAGGCAATTAGGGGAAGAGGGTAAACGTTCTTCACTTTGATGTTATTGAGGGGCAGGTAATCAATTCAGGGACAGAGCTTGCCATCCTTCTTGCTCACAGAAAAGAAGCTCACCCCTGCTGGCGAGGTTGACAGATGGATAAATCCTAAGAACTCCTTGATGTACTCTTCCATGGCTACCATTTCAGAATGAGAAAGCTTAAAAATCCAACCCCAGGAAGGAATATTAATGGGCAAGAAGTCAATGGTGCATTCCTATGGCCAGTGTGGAGGCATAGAAGTGGCATTCTTGCTTCTGAAGACCTCAAGATCAACATACACCAGGCAGTTTGACAGTAACAGTTGACAGCCACCGGATGTGTGCCATGGACAGAGGCTTGAGCTGTACACAGACAGGTAGACAGGCGTGTCAGTCCCCACTCTTGGAGTGCTCTTAGGGACTAATCAATCCTTTGGTTTTCCAAACACAAACAAGAGAAAATCTGCAGATGCTAGAAATCCTGCCAAAGGGTTTCAGCCCAAATCGTCGACTGTACTCTTTTCTCGTATGCTACCTGGCCTGCTGAGTTCCTCCAGCATTTTTGTCCATGTTAATCGTTGGGTTTTGTCGAGATAGCCAGGGAAGGCCAAGCATCAGTCACAGTTCAGGCAAATCAACCAGACAGAATGAGAGCTGTTCCCTATCATTGCCTTATAGTACAGATTGGAGGGGTTCTGTAGAAAGATATATCTTGCTGGTGCTCAGATGACCATCCAGGGTCTTGGCGTCAATATTTTCTCTTAATTGCTGAGTCAGAACTCTCTATCTATACGCCAGAAAGATATCCATGAGATTCCCAGTTGAATAAATGTCTGAAGCTCATGTGTCTAAGAGCCCCCCCCATGACAGGCAAGCTGGGTGCATGACATTATTAGGGGAAGATGCTTGCAGGGAGTATCAATCTGTTAGAAGTCCCCTTCCTGAAGACGGATTTCCTCTTTTACTGAGTGCTTTGGACAAGAAGCCCGGAAGTGTCCTGGATTGCCAGAATAGAGCTAGGAACTTCCTTTCCTGTGTCAAGCCCCTTCCTCCATGGATTGTGTACTGGGGGAGGGTACAGGAAAATGCTGATCTAAGGAGGAGGTGGCTAGATGCATTTTTTTCTCCGTGCCACTCAGCTGCCCAGTTGTCAGTTCAAATGGCCATATTGAACTGACAACTGGTCATCTGTGTTGTCGTGGTCATCATGCCTTGTGATATCATGCCGGACCCCTACGCTCAGTCCCCACTGGAAGGCAGTGATTAGGGATCTCTCATTCCACCCTGTCCTCACAACAGGCACGTGGAACTTTACTGCACAGTCCCTCACTGTCCCTCTACCTTAGCACAGGACCAGAAGTCGGCAGGCTCTCGACCTCATACCGTGATCAAAAACTCTCTTGAATTTGACAACAAATTGCTAAATGACTGGGCTGTGGAGGAACTTTGTTCCTGTGGAGTGTTGAACAGGCTGAGTGAAAATCCACTGAAGAGATTCACCATATATGCCAGTTTATGCGCATCATCACCGGACCAACTAGGCCGGGCTTGGAAAGTCACCTCACACTGGGTAATAAAATTCCTGCAGTCATTGGTGTCACCAGTGTATCTGTCTGGTGGAGGAAAACTTGGCTCTGGTCCAAACGTGGTTACGGGGGTTGGGGCAGTAGTAACCGAGGTTGCTGAGGCTGATGAAAAGGAGGATCTGGGAGATTCTGAGAGTGGGAATGACATGGCTAATGGCTGCTGAGGTGCGTTTGCAAGAGTGGTAGTGACTGTCACCTGATTTTGGCTGTTGGTAATCGGCTGCTGAACTACAATTGTGAGAGCAGAGGTCGCTACTGCCTGATTCCGCCTGCCTGTGGTGAGTTGCCCAGCCGTTACTGCAAGAGCTGACATGAGTTCTTTCCACCTGGGACTGAACTTACCACTCTGAAAGTATCTGTCACATTGTGTGAGGCTCATTGTCCAACCCAGCTTCTAACTATTTTATTTTCTCCTCCAAGAACTTCTTCCAGACTGGGCTTTGCTGACAAGAATGAGTGTTATGGCCCAAATACTGACAGAGAGAGGGAGAGAGAGAGCGAGAGAGAGACCTTGAAACTGATCAAGAGTTCACTGAATTTCAATAAGAACTGTACAGAATTAAAAATAAAACAATAAACACTAAGCCAACAAGGCTGTTAACTATAACTTTCAAACTAAAGCTAATGCTGATATAGCAGCTCGGCAGTAGTAGCTTAATATTAAAATAATTACCGCTCTTTAACGCTGTCAGTATAAATAGTAGTCTTCTTTCCAGGAACCAGGACAACAATAAGCTGGGAGTGTTGACATTGCTCTGCCTTTGGTCAAGTCTTGACAAGACTGAAATAAGAGGAAGGGAATTAAGTACCTCTACAATGAAACACTAATTGTCTAGAATGTGCGTATTCACGAGCATGATCGGTGAATCCCTTTTGCAGCCTGCTTGAGAGGACATGCAGACCCCAGAACAGTCTGTCGTTGTGATAAAAGTACAAAATAATTACTTAATATGGTAAACATGCCTCATACAATATTGTAATAATGTATGAGATATGGTTACCAAACCAAGTATTGTAATGAGTAACAACTAAAGAACATAAGACTGATAAGAAAGTGCAACTGCTAAAAGTGGAAAAAGAGAGGAAACTATGTGCTTCTGTCACTCGTAGGAACAAAAGTTTTATACATTAGATTTTTGAAGGAAATAATATTATGGGAGTTTGGACAAATGTAGGCCTTCATAACATATAAACTTAACATGACTTTTGATGGAGCATTTACAGACATTCCACCTCTCCCAGAAGTTCCGGGAGTCTCCCACATATTGATGGCAGCTCCCTGACACCCACAAATTAGATACAATATCCCGGAAATTGATGTTTCTGAGAGGGAGAGCGAGAGCAGGAGCTGGAGCAGGAGCGGGAGAGAGCATCTACTTTGTGCTAAGTAGACCTATCAGTTTTCTCTGTGGGTGGGGTTTACAGTCAACCTCTGTCTCTCCATCAGTTCAGTTTCGTGTCCTGCACTGCCATGGCAGAATGTTTCAAAAAAATATATATAAAACGCACTTCACTCCAGACTGCACTAAAGTGTACCCCTGCCTAATAGGGATAACAAATAATGACAGTGTTGCTCACTGCACTGTTTGCAACGATGACTTTTCTATTGCTCAAAAGACTGTAAAAGACATGTTGAGGTGAGTTTAACAGGTGTCGTTCATTCATCAGCATGGCTAATGTTATTTAAACTAGCTGGCTAGCTGCTAAGGAGCTACTCTATTGATGTCCTACGTGATGAGGCCAAACTCCCTGTAGACATGCTTGAAGTTGTAATAGAATTTAAAAAATGACTCCATGATAAAGATAGCAGAGTCAAGGGGTGTGGGGAGAAGGCAGGAACAGGGTACTGATTGTGGATGATCAGCCATGATCACAGTGAATGGCGGTGCTGGCTAAACGGGCTGAATGGCCTACTGCTGCACCTATTGTCTATTGATAATACAATATAAGTACAGAAATAGCAAAAAACTATGCCTGCTCATCAATCAAGACAGCAGCTATTCTGAACACGGCACTGGAACCTGAATGTTCAGAGGATCTGTACAAATTCATCCGGACAGGAAAAAGGCCGTACATTATTTTGGTTGATCAAAGCAACGATATCAAGTGTGAGAAGGAATGTGCCATTTTAGCCAGGTACTAAAATGAAACACAGGATTAGGTAACAGTTGGATTTGTCGACATGTCAGTGTGCAATGATGCCAAAGCTGAAAACATATTCAACTGCATTGTATCATCCATGCATGACAAAGGCCTTGAATGGTCTAATTGTGTAGGATTTAGCAGTGACAACTGCAATGTGATGATTGGCAAAAACAACTCTGTCTTATCAAGAGTGAAAGCACAGGCCCCTCATATTTACAGCGTTGGCTGTCCAAGTCACCTGGTCAACATTTGTGACAGAGCTGCTGCTAGGGAGCTCTCAATGTCACCTGAAGAACTGCTCATTGACATCTGCTACTACTGTGAGAAAAGTTCCAAACGAAGAGAAGACCTAAAACAGTTTCAAGAGTTCTGCAATGTTGCCCAGCAGAGAGTACAAAAGCAGAAAGCTGGCTTTCTTTAGGAAAAGATTTGGACCATCTGCTCCACCAATGGCCAGCCTTTATTTCATATTTTGAGTCAAAGAGTGAGAATCAGAAGTCATCTCATATTCAGAAGAGGCTGAAAGACCCCCAAATGAAAATACACACATGCTTTCTCCATAATGTCACATAATGTTTTAACAAATTCAATTTGATTTTTCAAAACAAGGCACCTATCCTCTTCAAGTTGGATCAGAGTGTAGAAGAACTCCTCCATGACATAGCAAGCAGATTTACTGAGTCAAAGGTATTGAGAGAACAGAACATTCAGGAGCTAGATGTGAGCAAACCTGAAATTCACCGCCCAGATGAAGAGCTTTTTACTGGGTACCTGGCAAGGAGCCACCAGTTGCTAAGCGAGGAAGCACAAGAGATCCCCCCCTTACAAGACAAACCATGTCTTCAAAGATGCCAGACCATTCTATGTCAGGTGCTTTCAAAAAGTCTTGGAGAAGTTCCCAATGAGAGACCAAATCTTGAAAAAGTCTGTCAGTGGTCAATGCAAAGAGCCAAGATGAGGTGAATCCAGACCAGATTTTGACTTTGGCAGAGAGTTTTCCAAATGTGATCAAGACAGATGAAAGAGCACAGCTCCATTTGGAAGTCCTGGATTATGTCTCTACTAACTTTGAAGAACTAGTGCCAAACTACAAAAGTTTGCCAGTTGATGATTTCTGGGAGAAGCTGTTCAAAGTAAAATCTGTGATATATATGTGTGTGTAAATAGTTTCAATATGTGATCAAATAAATTGTTGTGTTCTTTCATAATCAAATGTCCTGTATACATGCACCCTTGGAGGTCGACCCGGGGGGGGGGGGATATGGGGTTGCGGGGGGGGGGGCAGGGGAGCTACCTCCCTGAAGTGGTGGTGATACCTCCCTGAAATGAGTTTTTGCAAGGCGGGATGTCTGCATTTAGGTATCTCAGACACAGTTTCAAAATTTGCTAAGGACACAGTGAACTGTAAGAAAATGTTGAGAGGTCGGTGGAAGTTGGCACGTAAGGGAACAGATAGAACTTATTGCTGAGATACGTGAAGGGTTTCTTTTTGGTTAGATGAATAAGAAGAGCATGCTAAAGTATGTCATTCTAAAATGAAGACTAAAGACCTAGTGCTATATGTGCATGGCTCTTTGAAAGTGGCACTGTAGGTTGAGAAAGTGACTTCTGAAACGTATTGCGATACTCCGAGTACTGGAGCAAAAAGTAATAATGATTAAACTTTGGTTTGACTTAAAGAGCATTCTATCCACTTCTGGGTGGCATTCTATAGAAAAGGTGTAAGGCATGGAGAGAGTGGGGAGGAGATTTACAAAATGATCCCAGCTTTGAAGGACTTTAGTTGTGTGAATAAGCTGGTATTGTTCTCCTTGGAATGGAAGAGACTGCAAAGGGGTTTCGATGAATCTTGACTTTATGTCTTACTGACAATTACATTAAATTACCAGAAAAATCACTTAGCTCAGCACTTGAGCCTCATCAACTGTAAAATGTGAAGCTATACAATTCTTAAAATTAGTCCAAGGAAAAAAAATTCTCAAATTCCATGAGTAGGTAAAGTCCTGAATTAATTATTATTGCATTGTCATTGCTGTTGATTTTTATTTGTACAGGTTGGAATATAACATCTAATTCTTTAATGGAACCAGCCATTAACCAGTCCTGAGAAGCCTCAGTAGAATCCAGAAGGAACAGGAACAGAAAGCACAAGGACACATTGATCACATTGGAGTCTCACTGCCTCCTATTTTGCTTTCAGCTGTAATTTGCGAAGTTATCAGTTCTGAATTATTAAAGAGTTTTAGATATAAATAATTCACTAATCAACAAATAAAGTGACAGCCCATTAATCAGTCTGTGTACTTGTATGTCAACGTTGCACTGTTGTCTGGGTCACAGTACTGGTCCCACTGAGGTCTGCACATTTCTGCTGCTTTTCAAAGCTCCCATTTGGGGAAAAGGTACTGTTAATTTATTTTAGTGCTTGGTTTGTGGAGTGGACAACCTTACAATGAGTAGGATTTCTATTTTTCTGTGAAAATGAGAACATTTCACATGAGCTTGTCTTTGCTCACTTTCCCCCAATCCACGCAGAATTTGACTTCATAACTTTGGTAAAGGGCAACCTATCCAAGTGCGGTTGGATAGGGTTAGTGTCCATTATGTTGGATTCAGTGCTGACATTTATTTTAAAGTTATACTGGAGACACACCAAATTAGTAATTCAGAGCCCTGAACTAACAGTCCAGAGATAAGAGTTCACACCAACACCATGGGAACTATGGAATTTCATTTCAGTTAATAAGTTAGCATTAAACTGGTAATAGATAATAATATGGTAAATATCCTCCTGGTTCCATAATATCCTTCCTTACTTTGCCTGACTCCAGCCCAATATCTTTATGTTTGTCCCTTCTGTGTCTTTGAAATGACCCAGCAGACACTTTTGTTCAGGGAATTGGGAATAAATGCCAGCATTTACATTACCACACAGATCCTTAAAAAGATTAAGAATTTGAAAAGTAAAAGCTTGGGTGGGATGGTATTGATTTTGAATTATGATTTCACAGAGAACCAAAAGCCACTTCATATGCCTGGTCCTGGTCATTATCTTCAAATAGCTTTAAGTTCCTCTGGGTCAATATCACAAATGACCTGACTTGGTCTAACCAAGCAGAGTCCACTGCCAAGAAGGCCAACTAGCACCTTTACTTCCTGAGAAAGCTAAAGAAATTTGGCCTGCCCCCTAAAACCCTCACTAATTTTTATAGATGCACCGTAGAAAGTATTCTTCTAGGGTGCATCACAACCTGGTATGGAATTTGACCTGTCCAAGACCGGAAGAAGCTGCAGAAGATCGTGACCACAGCCTAGCACATCACACAAACTAATCTTCTGTCCTTGGACTCACTTTACACCGTACGCTGTTGGAGCAGTGCTGCCAGGATAATCAAGGACACGACCCACCCAGCCAACACACTTTTCGTCCCTCTTCCCTCCGGGAGAAGGCTCAGGAGCTTGAAGTCTCGTACGGCCAGATTTGGGAACAGCTTCTTTCCAACTGTGATAAGACTGCTGAATGGATCCTGACCCGGATCTGGGCCATACCCTCCAAATATCCGGACCTGCCTCTCGGTTTTTTTGCACTACTGTACTTTCCATTTTTCTATTTTCTATTTATGATTTATAATTTAAATTTTTTACTATACTTACTATCGATTTGTACTCCAGGGAGCACTAAGCACAGAATTAAATATCGCTGTGATGATTGTACGCTCTAGTATCAATTGTTTGGTGACAATAAAGTAAAGTAAACAGTGGCCTTTAGTTTTGCTCCTCCACACAGAAGGAAAGATGTTTTTTTTTCTGATCATCTTATTAATGACTTCTATTATTACACCCTGCACCCCTTTTCTTTTCAAGATAAATTCTCCACCTGTGGACCTTCTCCTGTTACTGGATGTACGAGGGGTGTTTGATAAGTTCATGGCCTAAGTTAGGAGGAGTCAATTTAAGAAAACCTAGCACATTTATTTTTCCTACATGTACACACTTAGTCCAGTGGTCATGGAGCATACGGATCCCTTCTTTGTAGAAGTCGGCGCCTTGGGCCTCCAGAAAGTGGTCCACCGCAGGGGTGATTGATAAGTTCATGGCCTAAAGTAGGAGATAAGCAGAAACTTCAAACTTTCTGCATTTTCACTCAAACAGTTGAACGTGCATGTAATGAGAGCTGTATAACTCATCTCCTGCTACCTTAGGCCACGAACTTATCAATCATCCCTGCTGTGGACCACCTGGAGGTTCAAGACGCTCTTGTTACATGCACGTGCAGTTCAACTCTTTGAATGATAATGCAGAAAGTTTGAAGTTAAAGACTCATCTCCTTCTACCTTAGGCTACGAACTTATCAATCACCCCTGCTGTGGACCACTTCTACAAAGAAGGGATCCGTATGCTCCACGACCGCTGGACTAAGTGTGTACACGTAGGAGGGGACTATGTTGAAAAATAAATGTGCTAGGTTTTCTAAAATGGACTCCTTCTACCTTAGGCCACGAACTTATCAATCACCCCTTGTATAATCCATGACGCCATTTTTGTGTGATTTTTTTTGCATCCTCTTTTATAATAATTGTAGAAGGTTTACTCACAACACTTTAATTCTAATGTAATCAAAGTTCAAAAGAAGTTTTGCTTCTACTTTTGTAATCCACAGGCCTTCAAAAAAAGCCCTGGAATCTCATTTTCCCTTTACTAATTTGTTTAATATCTGTTTTAAATGTTGTGGCTACAACAAATGATTAGTGCATTATTTTCTGAGATCTCATAATTCACCAACTTCGTTTAGACCCTTATATTTATTATGTGATTTGTGGTCTCCTTAGTAAGGTAAATGACTGATGCGCTGTAGATGTCACCTGTTGAGTGAGATGCCAAACAAATGCGATTTCTGAACAGTCAGGTAATGGATTATCAGAAGCTTTCTCTATATTATTGCCTTTGTATTTGTGTCTTGCTATTGACATCCCTCCTTCAGCTGTGGTCTTACAAACTAATATGGAGATCTTCTTTGATTCAATGTTCAAAATAGCCTCAACTAAATACGTAAGTTTTTTAACAAAATACAGTTTTACTCAGTTAGTTTACTCACCTTTGAACATTGGTGCTATAATATCAGTTGAATTTTATGGATTACTTGAATCAGTCAAAATGCTGTTAATTTTGTAAAACTAGCTTGTTTCCCCTTCTCTGCTGCTGCTTTACCATATCTCTAGTCAATTACTTATGCTGTTCTTCACCCTCCCAAAATTCTATAAGAAGAAGAGATATGAAACTATAACATTCTTAAAAATCTAACCTTAGAAATTAGAGGCTCCTTGGAAAATGACCACTCATTTTTATGCTTATTTTGATGAATTCATCTTCCTGAAACCTTGGTTTCATTAAGGAGCTGATCAGAAAATAATCATTTCAGTCAGTTACTTTCTTGTGTCCATTAGGCCTGTGATCATAGTCTCCATCAGCAGTGTCACCCTCTCTGTTGTGTCATAGTTGGTGTTCATGCTATTTCATTCCTTGCCCTAGGAAATTCCATCTTTAGATGAGCATAGAAACACTAATCCCAGCTATCCCAGCTAAACACAAGAAAATCTGCAATGCCAGAAACCCAAGGCAACAAACATAAAATGCTGGAGGAACTCAGCAGGTCAGGCAGTATCAATGGAAATGAACAGTTGATGTTTTGGGGCAAGACCTCGACTGTTCCTTCCTTTCCATAGATGCTGCCGGACCTGTTGAGTTCCTCCAGCATTTTGTGTGTGTTGACCTGGTTTCGGTTGCCTATTTTAGGATCTGCAACTTTATCATGCAAAATCGTGTTGTGTTTGGGATCATACAGGGCTCCTAATATCTTTGTGATCACCTTGTAGTTATGACTACACTTGTAAATATCTGCGGCATTGTATTTTATACTTAGGTTCAAGTTCATTGTCACAGACATACATACATGTGAGTATAAACGCCACGAAGATAAGCTTTTTGCAGCAGCATCTAATACAATGCAAACATGAAAAATATAAATTAACATCAACTTAATTTAATGTAAATTATACATAATTTACACAACAAGATAAATATAATGACATTAGTGCAAGCTTGGAGAGAGAAAAATAAATACAGTGAGGTCGGTAGGTTAATTGGTCATTATAAATTGTCCTGTGATTAAGCTGGGATTAAATCAGGGGATTGCTGGATGGCATGGCTCAAAGGGAAGAAAAGCCTGTTTCACGCTGCATCTTCATTAATAAAATTTTTCAAAAGTGTTAGAGTTTTTTGGGTTGGTTGAAGAGCCTGCTGACAGTGCGAAAGAAACTATTTTGAACCTTGAGCTGTCGATCTTCAAGATCCTGTACCTCTTGCCTGTATGTGCTCCCTAATGATGAATATCACCAGCCAGAGACATCGCCTCTTGGAGGTGTTCAAATGGTCTGGAGAGCTGTACCATGATGGCACTGGCTGAGACCCCTCTCCACACACTGTGGAGCCTCTTGTGTTCCTGAGCATTGGAGTTCCCATACTAGGCTGTGATGCAACCATTCAGAATTGTACATCTTTAAGACATGTCAAATACCTATAAACATCATTGCAAGAGGACACTCTAGTGTATCTTCACCATGATTGCATCTATGTGCCAGGCCCAGGAGAGTTCCTCCAGGATGCTGATACCCAGGAATGTGAAGCTGCTCAACCTTCCTACCATAAACCCTTCAACGAGGGCCCTCCTAATTTCATTGTAATACCTTCTTAATTTTGTTGTGTAAATTAGTTTCAGATTTATCTATTTTAGTTAAAATACTATTTTAGTTAAACTGTGATAACAGCACAAAGTTCAAGCCTGATGTCCAGTGTGTGGATATGCATATCTCCCTGCGACCAGGGTTTCAGCTAGAAGCCCTGGTTTCCTGCTAAATCCAAACATACACAAAGTGATTAGTTCGTTGGCCACTAATTTTGTTCCTAGCTTGCAGTATGTGGATGAGTGATAGAATCTGGAGAGTGTTGTTGAGAATGTGGGGAGAAACTCTCATAGGGAACATTACTGAGTGAATGGGGTTGTTCTGTGACCTGGCATAGACTCACTGAGCTGGAATGGCCTGTGTTAGAAGGAAATAGGGGAACTGGGAAATATGCAGAATCTTAACTGGTCTATTGCATAATGTACAGATTGTATACTCATTGGGGCCAAACAAGCTGTCTGTTTATTTAAAGGCCTTTCATAGACTGCCTCTGGAACTTTCTACTTTCACATTGGTACAGCCGAAAGGGCTGACACGTGACACAGGCCTTAAGGGTGTTCTGGTCTTAAAGCAGCAATATTATTCACAACTATCTGAGATGTACAACATTTTCTCATTAGTTTTGTGGGACGTTGGTTGGAGGGGAGGTAGAGCAATGTGATGAGAAAGACCAAACACCTGAATCAGTACAACGACACACCTTTATTTGGCACTGGCATTCACTAAGATAGATCTGTTGTAGGCCAGTTGGTTAGGATCATGGCAACCGTATCATCATTAAGCAAACCTAAGGTGGTAAAAAAATTTATGGCAGCAAATTTCAAGGAGAATGCTCCATAATCTATTGCATCCTATGGAACCACAGTCCCTGCATTTTTCATGGAGTTGACATAGAATAAAGATCACTCTGTCTTGGGATGGATGGATTCCAGACTGTGATTCAGTGATTAGTAGGAGGAATTTTGTCTTTGATCTTGAAGGGCTGCTTAAGAAGAAGCCTTACTGCAGTGACATGGTATTATTTCTTCAGATGAATATCAGACCACCTCAAATATTTACAAAAGTAAAACATTATTGTAAATCCTCTTTATGTTTTCTTTTCTTTGTCCATATAGAGCAATCTTTATAACCAAATCTTCTTCACCATTTAACTGAATTTAAAATATACACAGTGAGTTGCTTCCCTAATATCATGGACCTGCATGCATTCAGCAACAACAATTAAACACAGCACAAAACAACTGGTTTGTAAAGAGGGGCAGAGAAAAGCCACCGCAGTGTAGATTTCACTGCAGAGGTTGTGATACAATTTGACCGACTAGAGCTGTTCAAGTTCCTGCTTCCTTTTCATTATAATGATCTCAGTATGAAACCGGCACTGACCGTACAGTTCAATGGTTGCACAGCACACTAGGGAGCCCTCTCTGTGTGGCTGCAACTGTTCGAGATGGTATACAGCTTAAAGCCACCTTGTACTACTGCACGGAGAGGGAAATTGTGACTCTTGCAGAATTATTGAACTCATTCTGACCTGAGAGACATTCAAGAAAGATGCATTGTGGGGTAGCATTGTCAACACTACTTTTAAGTCCTGGTCAAGGAAGAGGGACATACCTGCATGTAGTCATGGAGTCCTTATCAATGCCAGGTGCAGATTGTCAGAGCCTGGATGCAGTGCACTAAATTTTCAACAGTAAGTACATTGACTGGCTGCATCACAGCATGGAATGGAAAAACCAATACCTTTTACCAGAAAATCTTACAAAAAGTAGTGGATTCAGACCAGTCCATCACAGGTAAAGCCCTTCCAACCATTGAGCACATCTGCATGAAATACAGTCCATCATCAGAGATACCTACCTCATAGGTCATGCTCTCTTCTCACTGTTGTCATCAGGTAGAAGATACAAGGGCCTCAGAGCTCTCACCACCAGGTTCAAGAACAATTACTACCCCCCTCAACCATCAGGTTTTTGGATTAAAGAGGATAACTACACTCAACTTCACTTGCTCCAGTATGCAAAAGTTCCCACAACCAGTGACTTAACTTTCAAGGACTCTTAGTCTAATTATCTCATGTTCACGTTATTTATTGCTATTTATTTATAGTTGCATTTGCACAGTTTGTTGTCTTCTGTACTCTGGTTGATGTTTCATTGATCCTGTTATAGGTAATATTCTATAGAGTTGCTGAGTATGCCCACAGAAAATTAAGCTTAGGGTTGCATTTGGCAATGTATATATACCTTGATAATAAAATTTTCTTTGAACTTTGAACATACAATTCTATCAGTAACCTTTCATGGTGTTTATTGCTGCACAGCTTATCACTCACCCAGGGCACTGATGAAACCTGCATCCCGCAGATGGCTCAATTCTATCTACTCAACATCCCTCCCAATGACACACATCACTCTCCACCGCAGCACATGCTGGTTGATACACAGCAACAGGTAAACTATGGGCCATACTTCCCGAAGGACGAGTCCCATGTATAAGCTGTTACTCAATGTAATCGGGCCACATATTAAGACACCTTCTCTCCCATATGAAAGTAAAAATCAGATATGTCTCAGTATCTGTAAACCTGAATATAATGTTGTGTGGTGGGTGGTGTCTTAGTTTGGTCATAAGCTAGTTAGAAAACTGTTACAGCTGCAGTATATCTTTGAGTGAACATTTAGGGTCCCTAAAATGACTGACAATGACACCTTGCACCATGAGGATGTCTGTAATTATTGTAAATTCATTCGCTTACTCCACCAGTGGTTCACCAAGGAGAGAAACTGAAATGTGCTCAAGCCTTTTATAACAACAAGTGGCAAACCACAATTCCTATTAAGTACATTTGATATCAGATCAGTGTCACTCCTGAAAGATGTTGCCCGTTTAATCTGCATATGTTCAGCGCCCATTAATATTAAAGTCATTAAAGGCAATAGCAATTTTGTAGCTATTGAGACACATTACAATCTGTGTGCGGATTGTTCACAAGTTATGAACAAACCTAGGATGGAAATAATGGACAGAATGTAACTGAATTTTATAGAGATGGAAAGGGATAATTAAAAGATGGTATTGCATTTAAGATAGCAGTGTAGGTAGATTAGGATCAGGTAGATTCAGAAAATTGCTTCAAACTAAACCTTTAAGACACAATTTTTATTCCTTTCAGTGGATCTGAATAGTGAAGGATGAGGACAATCTACAGTATTACGAGTTCACCACTACTGATCAATGACAAATTTCTAGCTATATGATTCGATTGAAATCTGAGCATTCTTTATATGAAATCAACCAATAAATGGGACCAGAGGTCAGGGTAGGACAGTATAAGTGAATAGGCATAAACCATTAATGAAATACCATGTCAAGGGAATAATTTTATCTTCTTGAAAGAGTGAGCTCACATTATCACCGCTGTGCCTTTCTCCGTACCTGCTTTGTGATCTCATGGCCATTGAGGTTTGTGGACAGGTCCTGGTCCACTTTGGTTCTGGGATCCTTAAACATAATGCATGATTCATTTTTAATGTTGCTTTTTTTACACAATTTTTCTGCTTTATACAGTTACTTTCACAATTCCATTACATTAATCCTTCAGAAACCTTCTTATTTCTAAAATAATTTATTTTTTACAAAACTTTATCATACATCACTCCAGTAGTTATCAGGGAAAGCTAGAGTTAGCTTTGACAGTGCCAAAATTCATTAACTATATAAAAAAAAGTTATATTTAAATGTTAAATCACAACCTAAAGGAACGAGAAAATATAATCTGTTCATTTAAGAAGTGACTAATGAAGCATCCAGATCCTTGAATTATACCTCTGACTATAATGAGTCGGTGGATTAATATATTCCTGGAACATGATTCTAATTCACTTAATACATTTTAAAAAGTACAGCCATAAACTGTAAATCTACATCCCAGTTAGAGTTGTTATTTAAAAATAAAATTAATCAGCTGGACTTTGAAATCAAATGGTATCAGCTACCACTTGATTTTTGCTTGTGTTTTGATTGGAAAGTTAAACAGCCATAATGTTCAATCTTTTAGCAATAACAGTAGAACTCCCATGAAATTTACAATTGATGTCACTCATGGGACAGAAAAAGATGCATAAGATCATAAGACCTTAAGACATTGGAGCAGAATGAGGCTATTTGGCCCACTGAGTCTGCTCTGCCATTCCATTATGGCTGATTAATTATTCCCCCTCAACCCCTTCTTGCCTTCTCCACATATCATTTGATGTCTTGACTAACCAAGAGCATATCAAACTTCGCTTTAAATTTACTCAATGACTTGGCCTCCACAGCCATCTGTGGCAATGAATTCCATAGATTCACCATTCTCTCACTAAAAAAATTTTCCTCATTCTAAATGGACATCCCTCCGTTCTGAGGCTGTGCCCTCTAGTCCTAGACTCTCCACTATAGAAAACATCCTCTCCATATCCAGACTATCTAGACCTTTCAATATTTGATGAGTTTCAATGAAATCCTCCCTCATTTTTCTAAACTCCTGTGGTAGAGGCCTAGAGCCATAAAGCACTCTCCACATGTTAACCCTTTCATTGCCGGAATAATTCCTGTGAACCTCCTCTAGACCTTCTACAAAGCCAGCGTATCCTTTCTTAGATCAGGGGCCCAAAGCTGCTCATAATGCTCTAAGTGAGGCCTCACCAGTGTCTTATAAAGCCTCAGCATTACATCCTTGCTCTTCTGTTCTAGTCCTTATGAAATAAATGCTAACATCGTATTTTTTTCCTTACCACCGATTCAACATGCAAGTTAATCTTTAGGGAATCCTGCATAAGGACTCCAAAATCCCTTTGCACCTCTGATTTTTGAATCTTCTCCCCATTTAAAGAATAGTCTATGCCTATATTCCTTCTACCAAAGTGTATGACCATAGACTTCCCTACACTATTTTCCATCCTCTACTTCTTTGCTCATTATCCCGATCTGTCTAAGGCCTTCTGCTGACTCCATTTTTCCTCAACACTACCTACCTCTCCATCTATCATTGTATTACTGTATCTGAAAACTTGGCCACAAAGCCATTAGTCCCGTCATCCAAACCGTTGAAAGGAAATGGTCACAATACATGTCTAGTGAAGCATCTCTAGTCACAGGCAAACAACCAGAATAGAAATACATGATAAACAATGAAAGAGAGAAACATATCTACATTGACAGGAAATGTGGGTATAATTTGTGTTCTTCAAATAAAATTTAAACCATTTCATGTACTGAAACAAAGAAAAAAAGGACCAAAAGTATATATAGGAAAATATCACAAATATAGAAGGTCAGACGCAGGTTGATGCACCAGTTACAAACATGAAATTCATTAATTACATTAATTTCTTGGAGGTAATACAAATTAGGCTGCTTGCCCCAGGCTCTGTACCATCTGCACTAGACTATTGAAAGTTCAAAGTAGGAACAATTTTGCAGATCCTGCAGATGCTAGAAATCCAACACACACACAACACATACAAAATGCGAGAGGAAATCAGCTTGTCAGGCAGTGTCTATGGAAATGAATAAACAGTCGATGTTTTGGGCCAAAACCCTTCATCAGGATTTGAAAGGAAGGGGGCAGAAGCCAGATTAAGAAGGTGGGGGAAGAGGAAGGAGTATAAGGTAGAAGGAGTTAAGTGAAGGTAGATAGGTGGAAGAGCTGATAGGTGGAAAAGGTAAAGGGCTGTAGAAGAAGGAATCGGATAGGAGAGGAGAGCGAACTGTGGGAGAAAGGGAAGAAGGAGAGGCACCATGGGGAGGTGATAGGCAGGTGAGGAGAAGAGAAGAGGTAAGAGAAGGGGTCCAGAATGGGGAACTAAAGAAGAGGGGAGGGGGAGAGTGAAAAATTAGTAGAACTGGAGTTGGAGAAATGAATGTTCATGCCATCAATTTGGAGTCGACCCAGACAGAATATGAGGTGTTTCTCCTCCATCCTGAGGGTGGCCTCATTTTAGCAGTAGAGGAGGCTGTGGACTGACACGTCAGAATGGGAATGGGGATTTGAATTAAAATGGTTGGCTACCAGGAAATCCTGCATTTTGTGGATAGATTGAAGGTGCTTGAGTAAGCGTTCCTCCAATCTTCATTGGGAGAACCAGACTGTACAATTCTGTTGTACATCTCAGGATCTGTCACATTTTCAGTTTCCTGATATTTAACTCCAGCTGGTATGTTGTTCATATTATCTTGTATCGTGGTGATGGGCAATGGAATCAAGGTGTGAAACACTGACGAGACAAAGCAGGGCTAAAGAGATAATATGACTCAATAGGATAGATCTTGAATTCACCACCCAGACATACAATTAGTACTTTTTTTGACCAATGTCTGCTCCAGAAACTGAGACATACTAATTTTCATTGTGAAAACAAGAAGTCCTGTGGCACCGGTAAGTCTGTAATATGTGACAATTTAAACACTTATCCTGTGCTTTGGGTGTATGTTGCTTACTAGTTCTTTCACTTCTGCTGTAGCGTCTGTACACTGAAATAAAAGTCCCTATCAAGGTGTTGCAGTACAATCATGAAATTGACACTTGGCCACCTGCATTGAAAATTGTCCCGGTATAACCAGCTCACAAAAGGCAGAACAAATCAAATTTGGCTAATTGCCGCCAGTCTGCTTTTAAGCAACAGAGTGTGGCAATGAAATGAGTCATTATTAGTGCTACTTAAAGCTAGAATTGGGCACCACAGCAGCATAATGGTTTAGCATGATGCTATTACAGCCTGGGCAGCTTGAGTTCAAGCTCAATTCCAGAGCCGTCTGTAAGGGATCTCTGTGTGTCCTTCCTATGGAATGTGTGCATTTTCCCTGGGTGCTCCAATTCCCTCTCATTGTCCAAAGATGTACTGGGTAGGTTAATTGGTCATCGTAAATTTTCGTGTGTTCAGGATAGGGTCAATTGAGGTTGTCAGGTGTTGTGTAGCTCAAAGGGCTGTATTGCTAAATAAAATAAAAATAAATAAATAAAATAATTTCAGACAGAAAGTAAGAATCAACACTCTTGATCGACGGCTTTTGACCAAATATGGCTTCATGAAGACCTGGCAAAGATTAAGTTGAATGGAGAACATTCCAATTGCTGAAGTCATATTTCACACAAAAGAAATTATGGGAGAAGCAGAAGAGGTTCCTCAGGATGTTGCATGGAAAGAAAGGACTTTAGTTACAAGGAGAGATCATATAAGTTGGTTTTATTCTTACTGGAAAACAAGCATGTGAGGGGTGACATGTAGAAGCTTGAAAAATTATGAGGGGCATAGAGTACACTATTAGAATATTCTAATGAAGTGGCCACTGATTGTATTTCTGTATGTTCATGGTCTTCTGCAGTCTAGCCCATCCGCTTCAGCGTTCAATATGTTGTTCATTCTGAGATGCTGTTCTGCAAACTACTGTTGTAATGTGTGGTTAGTTAAGTTACTGTTGCCTTCCTGTTAGCTTGAAACGTCTGGCCATTCTTCTCTGACCACTGTCATTATCAAGGCATTTTTGTCCACAGAACTGTCACTCACTGGATGTTTCTCAAACGCTTCACTGTAAACTCTATAGATGGTTATGCGTGAAAATCTCAGGAGATCACCACGTTCTGAGATATACAAACCACTCTGTCTGGCACCAATCATCATTCCATGGTCAAAGTCACGAAGATCACTTTTCTTTCCCATTCTGATGTTTGGTCTGAGCAACAACTGAGACTCTTCACCATGTCTGCATGCTTTTATGCAATGAGTTACTGCCACATTATTGGCTGATTAGACATTTGCATATCTAATACAGCTCTACTTTCTCAGAAATTTGCAAATATTCGGCATGTCATCTAAATCGTTGACAAACTTCTATTGATGAGCAGAGGAGAGTATACTGACTGGTTGCATCATGGTCTGGTATGGAAACACCAATGCCCTTGAACAGAAGGGCCCACAAAAGTAGTAGATTCAGCCCAGTCTATCATAGGTAAACAACAGGAATTCTGCAGATGCTGGAAATTCAAGCAACACCCATCAAAGTTGCTGGTGAATGCAGCAGGCCAGGCAGCATCTCTAGGAAGAGGTACAGTCGACGTTTCCGGCCGAGAAGGGTCTCTTGTACCTCTTCCTAGAGATGCTGCCTGGCCTGCTGCGTTCACCAGCAACTTTGATGGGTGTTGCTATCATGGGTAAATCCATTTCCACCATAGAGCACACCTACAAGGAGCACTGTCGCAGGAAAGCAGCATCCATCATCAGGGACCCCCACCATCCAAGGCCATACTCCCTTCTCACTGCTACCATCAGGAAGGAGGCGTAGGAGCCTCAGGGCCCACGCCATCAGGTTCAGCAGCAGCTGTTACTCCTCAACCATGAGGCTCTTGAACCAGACGGGATAACTACACTCACCCCACAGCCTATGGATTCATATTCAAGGACTCTTCATCTCATGCTCTCTATATTTATTGTTTTTTTGTATTTGCACAGTTTGTTGTTTGCACGTTGATTGTTTGTCCGTGTTGTTGTGTGTGTTTTTTCATTGTTTCTATCGTGTTTCTTTGTATTTGCTGTGAATGCAGGTAAATGAATCTCAGTGTTTTATATATATATACACACACACACACACAGAGTCACATATATGCATTTTGATAAAAAAATTTATTTTGAATTTTAAATTTTAACAAACTGGTCAAGATGGATTTGAATTGAATTAAGCTGACTTTATTTCTTACGTCCTTCACATACAGGGAGTAGAAATCTTTATGTTACATTTCCGTCTAAATGTGCAATGTGCAATTTATAGTAATTTGTAATAAATAGTATGTACAACAGGATAGTCAATATAGCATAGAAATACAATTGTATCAGCGTGAATTAATCAGTGTGATGGCCTGGTGGAAGAAGCTGTCCCTAAGCCTGTTGGTCCTGGCTTTTATGCTACGGTACCGCTTCCAGATGGTAGCAGCCGAAACAGTTTGTTGTTAGGGTGACTCGGGTCTCCAATGATCCTTCAGGCCCGTTTTACACATCTGTCTTTGTAAATGTCCTGAATATAGGCGTCTGCGTATCAAGCACCCTCGGTCAACATCTTCCGGATAGACCACGAAACTGTTTATTTCACATCTTTTACATCTGTTTTTTCATTTTAAATATGTTTCTGGAACTGTTAAAGCCTGCTATTTACAGTTTGGAGGCCGATTGAGTGATGCAGTACCTTGCTGTCTCCAAGAAGATTCTGGGAAGTGAGCGCGAGCCTCAAGGCAAAGAAACGACAAAACGAGGCATGAGCCGATATTCGACTCCATTTCACTGCTTAAAGTGTCCATTATTCACCGATTAAAGCGATGAGGAAGATTGAAACATCAAGGTGAATGTGGAAGGCGAACAAAGGCTCAGTGCCGATACCTGCCTTTTGATCATAGAAACATAGAAAATAGGTGCAGGAGTAGGCCATTCGGCCCTTCGAGCCTGCACCGCCATTCAGTATGATCATGGCTGATCATCCAACTCAGAACCCTGTACCAGCCTTCCCCCCCATACCCCCTGATCCCTTTAGCCACAAGGGCCATATCTAACTCCCTCTTAAATATAGCCAATGAACTGGCCTCAACTGTTTCCTGTGGCAGAGAATTCCACAGATTCACCGCTCCCTGTGTGAAGAAGTTTTTCCTAATCTCGGTCCTAAAAGGCTTCCCCTTTATCCTCAAACTGTGACCCCTCGTTCTGGACTTCCCCAACATTGGGAACAATCTTCCTGCATCTAGCCTGTCCAATCCCTTTAGGATTTTATATGTTTCAATAAGATCCCCCCTCAATCTCCTAAATTCCAACGAGTATAAGCCTAGTCGATCCAGTCTTTCATCATATGAAAGTCTTGCCATCCCAGGAATGGGATCCTGATGGGATCCTCCTCTGCTGCCAGGGAAGGCGCCTATGTGGCCTATCACTGTGCCTGGAGGGTAGGCCTCTACGTTCAAGCTCTGTCTCTCTCTTTCAATAATGTTGGAGGATGGTATCGAGGCTCTGCATTCCTGTTTGTGTGGAGGGAGGGGGATTTGAGGGGCTGATGAATCAGAATCAGGTTTATTATGAATGAATGAAAGAAATTTATTTTGATCAGTACAAATGTAACAAAAAGCATCATTTTCAACGATGATTTCATATCAATGATTTCATAGGACAAAATTACAACAAAAAAAAATCAGCGGCATGTGTCATGAAATTTGTTAACTTAGCAGCAGCAGTTCTCAATGGAATACATAGTATTGAAGAAAAATCACTCAGTCAATCAATTACAGTATACGTATATTGAATAGATTAAAAAAGTGCAAAAACAGAAATAATATATATTAAAAAAGTACAGTAAAGTTCATGGGTTCAATGTCCATTTAGGAATTGGATGGCAGAGGGGAAGAAGCTGTTCCTGAATGGCTGAGTGTGTGCCTTCAGGCGTCTGTACCTCCTTCCTGATGGTAGCAATGATAAAAGGGCATGTCCTGGATACAGGGGGTCCTTAATAATGGACGCTGCCTTTCTGAGACAGCACTCCTTTAAGATGTCCTGGGTACTTTGTAGGTTAGTACCCAAGATGGAGCTCATTAAATTTACAATCCTCTGCACCTTCTTTCGGTCCTGTACAGTAGCCCCTCCCATACCTAACAGTGATGCAGCCTGTCAGAATACTCTCCACTGTACATCTATAGAAGTTTTTCAGTGTTTTTGTTGACATAACAAACCTCTTCAAACTCTTAATGAAATATAGTCACTGTCTTGCCTTCTTTATGGCTGCATCGATATGTTGGAACCAGGTTAGGTCCTCAGAGATCTTGACACCCAGGAACTTGAAACTGCTCACTCTTTACAATTAGTCAATACTTCCTCTACCTGTGCTAAACATTCCCTAATTCAATTTAAAGTTGTCCATAGGACACATATGTCCAAAGATAAATTAGCTCGCTTTTATTCTCATATTAATCCTTTTTGTGATAGATGTCCGGGGCAGATAGCCTCTTTAACTCATATGTTTTGGTCTTGTCCTACTCTGGAAACTTTTTGGAGAGACATTTTTAATATTATGTCAAAGGTATTGAATATAGATATCTCTCCTCACCCTATTACTGCTATCTTTGGACTACCTAAAATTTCCAGTAATCTTTCTCCTTCAGCCCGTAGAATGATTGCATTTCTTACTTTAATGGTGAAAAGATGTATCTTACAACATTGGAAAGAGCTTAATGCTCCAACCACCTTTTTTTGGTTTTCTCAGATGATATTATGCTTGAATTTGGAGAAAATTAGAAGCAATCTTTATGATTCCTCACTTAAATTTGAACAGACCTGGAGATCTTTTATTTAATATTTTCATTTAATGTAATTTTTTTTCTTCTCTTTTTTGCTCCATATTTATATACCCTTCTTGTTTTTTTTTACTGTTTTTAATGGAGGTCGGGTTTGAGGACGTGATTTTAAGTTTTTTAACTCTACTTGGTTCCAAGTTAGCCCATTGCTTTGCTTTGCTTTTAGTTTAGTTGCACGGTGGGTTTTTTGGGGGGTATTTTTTTCCTTTTCTCTATTGATATATATATATATATAAATTAGTATACTATTATGTTACCTTAGTATGTTATGTTTAAATTACATTGTATCACTTTTTTTTCTGTATTAATATCTCCTGTAATTTTATTATATTCTAACAGTGTATTAGTGCCTATATGGCTTACCTTTTTGTATACTTATTCAATAAAAAGATTTAAAAAGAAAGAAAGAAACTGCTCACTCTATTCACTTCTGATCCCTCTATGAGGATTGGTATGTGTTCCTTCGTCTTACGCTTCCTGAAGTCCACAATCAGCTCTTTTGTCTTACTGAATTTGAGTGCAAGTTTGTTGCTGTGACACCACTCCACTAGCTGGTATACCTTGACCCTGTACACCCTCTTGTCCCTATCTGAAATTCTACCAATAATGATTGTGTCATCAGCAAATTTATAGATGATATTTGAGCTATACCTGGCTACACAATCATGGGTATAGAGAGAGTAGAGCAGTGGCTAAGCACACACCCCTGAGGTGCACCAGTGTTGATTGTCAGCGAGGAGGAAATATTATCACCAATCTACACAGATTGTGGTCTTGCGGTTAGGAAGTCGAGGATCCAATTGCAGAAGGAGGTACAGAGGCCCAGATTCTGTAACTTATCATTCAGGATTGTAGGAATGATGGTGTTAAATGCAGAGATATAGCTGATGAACAGCATCCTGACATTGGTGTTAGTTTTGTCCAGGTGGTCTAACACAGTGTGAAGAGCCATTGAGATTGCATCTGCTGTTGACCCATTGCGACGATAGGCAAACTGCAATGTATCCAGGTCCTTGCTGAGGCAGGAGTTCAGTCTAGTCATGACCAACTTCTCAAAGCATTTCATCACTGTAGATATGAGTGCTACTGGGCGTTAGTCATTAAGGCAGCTCACATTCTTCTACATAGGCACGTGTTGCTGTTCTTTTTTTTGTGCAGCGGCGGTGGGGGGGGGAGGTGTTGATGTTTCTGTTTAAACTGACTTCCGTAGTTTTCTTGTTATCTGGAGAAGAAGCATCTCAGAGCTTGATAATAAATACTTTGATGATAAATGAACCTTTGAACTTTTGAAACTTTTTAAATCACTATACCTAATAAAGTGGCTACTGAATGCATATTGAGAGTCTTTTTCGAAGGGTAGTGAGTCTCAAGCTAGATTAGATAGGTTTAAAATGAGAGGGGAAATAGTTAAAGGAGATCTGAGGAGCAAATTTTCAAATAGAGGATTAGGGAACAAACTGCCTGAAGAGGTGATAAGGATGAGTGCCATTACAGTGTTTACAAAGCATTTGGACAAGTATGAGGAGAGGAAAGGAACAGAGAGATATGAGCTAAATGCAGGAAAATGGAATTAGTGTAGACAGACTTCTCTGTTGGCGTAGATGAGTTGCACTCTTTAGGTGCAGTCTGACTATGATTCTATGTCAATCATCCTAGCCACAGAACAAGAGAGTTCCTTAGGGTAGGGCAGTGTCCTAACCCAACCATCTTCAGTTACCTTGCCGATAAGGTTTCACCTGTTGTAACGTCAGAAGAGGTAACATCTGATGATAATTACAGAATGTTACATCTCATTCACATCTCCTCAGCAAATGAAGCAGTCCATATTAGGACTGCATGAAAAGTGAAAGATAACTTTTGTACCAGGCAATAGTATGTCCAACAAGAATAAATGTAAACACTTATCTTTGATATTCAATAATATTGCCATCACAGAATCTCCCATCAATCAATATCCTCAGGGCTCATTATTGAAAATGCAGTTGGACCAGCTACTTATGTACGCTGGCTACAAGCTCAGGTCAGAGGTTAGTTATCCTGTCAGAAGTTACTCACCTCTGAATCCACCCACAAAGCATTTCCGACATCTGCATGGCATTAACTGAGGAGGGAGGGAGTATACTCTGCATGAGTACAGCTCAGGAAATTCTGCAAGAAGAAGGATAAAGATAACTGTTTGTATGACACCAAAACAACCAACATAAATAGTACATTCATTTCCTCTGACAATGGCTCACAGGAGCGCAGTAGGTACCATATATAAAACACACTGCAGATATTTGCCTAGGCTATTCCAACAGGCACCTCACAAATCCACAACCTCTCTCACCTAAAGGAAAAAGGACAACAGTAACATGAGCACACCACCACCTGCAAGTACCCTTCACATAACACACTACCCTGCTTTGGACGTATATTGTCATTGCTCTATCATCACTGAATCTAAGCCCTAGAACCCTGTCTTTAGGCCTTTGTGAAGGACTGCAGTGATTTAAGAAGGCAAATCACTGCCAGCTTCTCAAGGGCAATTACAAATAGGCAATGAACACGAACATTGACAGGAATCTCAACATCAAAATTTAAAAAAAAATAGATAAACAAAAAGACCATCTTTTTCTTTGGAAAAATTAATGGGTGACATGTTTTATTTTTTGCTTTTATTCTGGTTGGCATTGCATTTTGTTTATGATTAAACTGGAACTCCATTTTCCTAACCTTTTTAAGTGAAGGAATGGCAAGACATTCCCATTTATAGTAAAATAACTAATTGCTTATTGCGGCAATCACACACTAATTTTCTATTGTTTAACTTGCAAGAAGCAATGGAATTTACCTCATACGTGAAGGGAAAGCATGCCTCTAGTCATAAAGCAATTTCATATTTGTCTGTGCACTGACCAAATCTCTTAATTACATTTTGTAGAAGCATTAACTTGAGTTTAAATACATGAGTTGGTCTCAGGGTAATGATTTTGTGCAAAGCATAGTCAGCATCAAGTCAGCTACCCAGCTCAAGCAGAGATTACAGCCTGGGGCTGATAATATGTTCCTTTGCACAAAAGGTGCTAGCTTGCTGTATTTTCTGGGACGGAAGCCTTCAGTCTGCAGTAGCCTCTGCCATGGAATTTAATGCGATGGGAGTGTTATAGTGCTGAATTCTGAAGCCTGGAAATCAGGCATGGACTGGTTCTGTTTAAGCCTAGAACTATACACAAGAAAACACATAACATTCTGCCTTAATTTGGAGAAATTTATACATACAGGAAAGGTTGCCATATCAAAATCATTGCAGTTCTTTTCCATTATTAATGTATTATTTTAAAGTTTCAAGATTTTTTAATGTCATTTCCAGTACACAAGTGTAAAGGAGAATGAAATGTTTGCTCCTCTGGATTCAGTCCAGCGTTTAAAAAATACACTAAGATAAAGAACACAATTATAAAAGAAACACCATACGTAAGATAAATAAGATAAATACGTAAGATAACATATACATACTTCGATTATATATCTATGGTGTGATGCTAGACACAGAAGCGTCTGTACATAACTTGACTCTGACAGGAAATGATAAGGTAGTGGTGGTTGTGGAGGGTATGGTGGGGTGACTTAGTGGGTGGAGATGTTGATCAGCCTTACTGCTTAGGGAAGGTAGTTGTTTTTGAGTCTGGTGGTCCTGATGTGGATGCTACATAGCCTCCTCCTTGTTGGGAGTGGGAATAATGGTCCATGAGCAGGGTGAGAGTGATCCTTTAAGATATTGCTGGCCTTATAAAATTATAAAAAACAGTATCTATAATTACAGAATATTTCCTTTATTTCTGCATTTTGATTTCAAAATGCACGCCACTTTTAATGCTTAAGATATTTTTATAAGTGTCAAATACAATAATCTATGATTAAAAGTAACACTAATTGAAAAAAGGCACCCCACAAAAAATATAAGATAATAGCTTGACACACCTAGTGAAGGTTACTGAGGACAACTGCGTCAGCCGCCTGAGCAGTGTATCAGTTACAGATATTGCCCTGCCCATGGTGATTCATTCCCCGATGATGTCAGTTCATATACCACACAAGTATGAGCTAACAAGATGATTGTAACTTCATTCAGTAAGATCACCACTTCTATAGAATCTCTCAGAGTAGCATTGCACAGTTGCTTGAGTCGTTATGCACAACCTTCTCCCAAAGCATCAATCATCAGTACCTTCACGCCTTGAAACTTATTCTCTTATGGTCAGTTAACATTTTAATTGTCTGATAGGGGAAGATATCGAAGGATTTGAACTAGAAGTAGTGCCTTGACCAGATATCTTAATGGAATTTGGATTGTGATGAAAGAGCTGTAAGGACTGGTTAGAGCTTAACGTGGATCTATAAAGTAAAAGGATTAAGGGAGTTGAGTAAATAAAGCTGATCCATCCAACAAGGGAGAGTCTTAATAGTTACCTTTTACCTGATTGTAACCACTTACTCTCATAACATAAGGATGACCATATTATTCTCTGTCCCACCCAAGTGTCTCTCAATAATATTTGATTATTCAAATCCTAATGTTGTGAAGCTCAGGATAATAATGATGTTTTCAATGCCACAGAATTTTATTACAGCAACATTACATCATAACTATATTTCATATGTTATATGTACCATCATGTAATTCAGAAAAAAATAATTGTTATGAATTGTAAAAAATATCTATCTACTTATTGATTGTGAACAGCATGAAGATGATTTTGAAATATGCATAGCTAATCAATTATAGTTTAAAGTCAAGGAAAAGTCACTATCTTATTACTTGTGTGAAAAGCATGTTTGTGTCAATCACAAAATGGAACTCAAATCAAAGCCATATGAATAATTATGTGCAAAGGATTGAAATGGTTGGTGAAACACCTCAGATTCAGTGTGATATTGAGGATTAGAGTTTGGAAATTAATAATACAGATGGAACATTACAGTGTTGGTCACATTTACAGTAAACGGATTTCAAAATTTAAGCCATAGGTTTACAGACATACAGGGATCAGGAGGAAAAAACTGTGTGTGAAATGTTGGAGCACTTGCGTGCTGGTACAGGAAGATGTTGTCTTCAATTGCCATGCAGCAGCTGCATGCATGTCTCTTTGGCAACAGGAGAATGAGTGCAAAGCTAGACAGCAAATCAAATCACTCATTTGTGACAGCAAAATCAAAGTATAAAACTGAAGTTCAAAGTGTTTAGATACAATAGATGTGTATATAGAAATTCAAAATTAATCTCAATATTTTTATTGCCCAAGTCATTAAAATATGCATTCTAAAATACTGTATATTGAAAATTCTGTCCAAAGCAGTTCTTTTGTTTTAAAAGAAGAGATTATTCTGTCAGCATGATTTCACTGTTGTTCTAAAGAGCTCAATATAAGGAACAATACAAGTTTAATATGGATATTTTCAAATGGATCACATAGAAAATTGACAAAAATAAAATAGAGGAACTTTAAATGTTACTTGGACTGTTTCTACAGTTTTACAGTATGCTCAGTATGACAGATTGATTATGTGTCTGTGTATGTGACATTTGCAATGATACCGCTAATGATTTGTTTGCTGAATACAAATGAAGTCATTTATAATGTGTTCCATAAATAAATAGAAAGTCTGAGATTTGGATCCCGAAAACAGGATTCAGATAGGATTGGCCATTTCCCAAATAAATGTTGGCCTCTACAATTTTGGGAATTTATTTGTATTTGGAATCATAAGTATATATATATTTCAAGTTCAAAATGCATATTTTGGCTTTTTCTGATCAATCACTATGGGCTAAGATCTCCCAATTTTCCTCCTTATAATCTCTTCACTTTCCTTGGAGCTGCACATATAAAGGATTTACTTTGGGAGGGTCACAGTATGACACCTGTTAATGATAAGCAAAGATTAACTACCTGCAGCTACCTAATTGATGATGAAATGAAATGGTTCTTAAATACATCCAAACATGCCGAGTAAAGGATAAATACTGAAAGGAGAAGGAATTGACCAAGTAAAAAGCATTATGCCTGATGTGGGGTTTTATTATTCCAATATTTATAGCAGTTAGAAAATGCAAATGAGATGGCTTAGGAATTTTGCTTTGGCTTCAGAGAGAGCTACATCAGCATGTCAGGAATGACCTTTGAATTCTGAAACTAAATGCCTATAACTATGCTAAAGGTTTTTCAGAAGGCTAAAGATGTGTTGTCTGGAGAGAGGATTTTCAATAATCACAAACAGAGAATCATCTGGTTTGGCTTCCACTGCTTTGACAAAAGTACCTTCATCTAGTTTCAATCCCCCAAGGCATTGTAAAGCAATACCGTACTACTTCTACTGCTGGTTTCAAATATTCCATTCACCACAAATTATCCAAACAAATTGTCTCTGATATTTCAATCAGCAGTAAAAGAGCTATACAGGCCATTCACTTTGATTATAAAACTACCCATACATATTAGCAGGCCTCAAATATCTTAATTTCTTTGCTCCCCATGTCTGCCTGAACTTGGACTTTCAGCAAGGTGACTCATGGCTCCATACAGAGTGTCAACCAGACAGGTGGATGAACCTTTAATGACAGCAAAAAGAGGAATGTAAAGGATAAACAATATGTTAGGTTACATCTTGTTGGCCTGCTCATTCAATGATGGCATTCCCCTGTACGTAACTTCTCCAGGAAACAGAGAACCAAACTCACCTCTGTACTTAGCAGCAGGTACTGGAAGGGCATGAAACAGAGCAGTGAGAAAGTCCCAACACCAAAAGACTCCTAGTGGGCTTTGCCAACAGTCAGAACTAGGGGTGAGTCTTTGCCCAGCAGTAATTGCTATATATGATTTTAAGTGTTATTAAACATCTCTAAAAATAACATTATTTAATTATTGAGATTAAAAGATAAAGTTAACCAAAAAACGTATAGATAAATGAAGAACATTCACAAAATGCTGGAGGAACCCTTCAGCTGGACTCGAAACATCGACTGTACCTTTTTCCATTGATGCTGCCTGGTCTGCTGAGTTCTTTCAGCACTTTGTGTGTGTAGCTCAGATTTCCAGCATCTGCGGATTTTCTCTTGTTTGTGAAATGAAGAACATCAATGTGATTTTTTTTTAAAGGTAAGAGTTTTTGCCTCCTGATCCTTTACGTCTGTGTCTGGACTTCATGACTTCAGCAGCAGCGCAAACTCTTGAATCTGTCAGTAAATCTAAGACCTCTTTTTTTTTACAATACATAGGCAATTGCTTAGCCAGTTGAAATCAGGAGATAAGATGAAATTGAGACTCGTGTATTGCATTCTGAGAGCAATATAAAAAAGCAAAATATAAGCTATCAAAAAACCACTAGCATTTAAGTTTTCTGCCATGAAAATTAGTCACAACCTTCAGAAAGTTGCCCTTAAAGCTTGTAAAATTATTCAGCATTTACTAATGTATGGTGTGGCATAACATGTCTATCACTCAAAAGTGAATAAACTATTATTTTTCTTTTGTCTTTACATCGTTGCTGCTGGTTCCATGTGATTCCATCTGCAGAAACTACAATCATCACCTGTCACCTGTCAGCTTGTACTCTTTCCCCTCCACCTATCTTCTTATTCTGGCTTTTTCTCCCCTTCTTCCCAGTCCTGATAAAGGGTCTTGGCCCAAAAAAATCAACTCTTTATTCTTTTCTATTGATGCTGCCTGATCTGTTGAGGTTCTAGCATTTTGTATATGCTGATCTGGGTTTCCAGCATCTGCAGAATCTCCTGTGTTTACAAAAATGCTGGAGATATTCAGCAGGTCAAACACAGGATCTATGAATGAAGAACCAGATTTTGTTCGGAACTGTCTGATGGTCACTGGCCTAAAATGATTTTTGTTTCTCTCTCCACAAATAATATTTGATCTGTAGACTACTTCCAGTAATTCATTTTATTTCTGATTTCTAACAACTTGGTGTTCCATGTCTCACTATTCCAACAGATCATTTCCTCTATTGCCCTTATTTACCTCCCTCCATTTACCTTCATCCAGACACGATAGATTGGATTGATAAGCACTCTTAAGCATTTTTTTCAGATGATATCAATAGTATTTGTATAAACTGAGCAACCTGGGTCTCTACTCCATCACAGACATTTCCTTTGCTTCCTCCACCATGACACTCTGATTTAAAACACAGTAGCTTCTCCACTTTTCCAGTTCTGATGAAAGGTCATTGATCTGAAATGTTAACTCTGTTTCTTTCTCTACTGATGCTGTCTGAAAATCTAAGTATTTCCAGCATTTTCTTAGGTTTCTACTGAGCAGCCTGCTGTGTCGATTAACTTGAATAGCTAAGCCTTAACTTCAGCTATTTTCTGGTATCAATATCCCATTTATTTAAATGAAAAGGATAAAGTGAACACTGTGCTTTATGAAGTAGTAACTCAAGATTCTATTTGGAAGTCCAGGAAAATGTGCTTATAAAGGGTATTTGCATCAGCCATTATACTGTTTCCTGAAGGAAGTTACAGAGTTTTGGGGTATAGCTATGGTATCAATAGCAAAAGTAGGCACAAGCTTCCTCTTCACAGTCCTGTTCCTATATGAGTTCACGAGACTCATTTACTCATTGTTCGGTACCGCTCCCAAATGCAGTGGCTCAAACTATACAGTCAAGATGCCATGGGGTAATGGAAAGAGGGCAAGACTTCCTTTGAATGCAAACGTAAAAATACTTAATTTGACTATCACTCACGAAAGTTAAAAACCACCCATGGTAACCAATAAAAAGGCATTAAAGTACTGTAACTAAATTTTTTCAATAAGTTGAATAATCAGGAAGTAGTAATAAGCTTCATGTGCAACTATGAGATAGACAAGATAACTGCACAGTGGAAGCTTTGCTATGAAACTGAAGATTACCCTTATAAAGGTTATTTGAAAAAGAATAACTTAGTATGAAATTGTGAATTTCACCACTTTTCAACTTGGGGATTAAAAGAAACTTTGTGTATAATATTGGATTATTTATTTATTCATTTCAATAAAGTTGTTGATTTCTATTAAATTAAGATGTGTAATATGACATTCTATCAATTTTAAAGAATGAAGTAGTATCCATTTGGAGCATGAAGTAGTTCTACAGCTAATGCTAGAATTTGCCAACAGAAATTCTAAGTAACTGTAGACAGTTTGGAAGATGAGGGAATTTGGATTGACTTATAAGTCTTTAAAATGTGGGAACTATACAGAATGTTCACATAATCATTGAAGTAAAAGATGGATTTGACTGACATTGCAAATAGAATTGAAAGTGCCCACAGGTGAAGTAATGACATAAAGAAGTGAAGTAGTATAGAAGGAGAACAGTGAGCACAGAGGCTGCCCTATGCAAGGGAACAGGACTTCTCATCATTTGCATAATTAACAATTTCCTATTTTAAAGAAGTGGATTACATTGATCACTTCATGTAAATAATGGTACTGATTTGCACCATTTTCAATAGAAAAGTTGCCAGTATTGATGGTTTGTACCAGGTTCAGCTGTGACATATGCTTTGAGTATATTTATACTTTTCTGCGTATGCTGCAAATGTTAAGTTATAATCATACTGGTTGCAACTTCAAGTTTGAGCATACATGGCAAAATATAAACATGAAGAAAATTTCATGAGACACTTGTGGGAATTAATCATTGAGTTATAAGTCGTATCAGCCCAGAAATTCAACTCTATTACCAAAAATACCTCCTTCCCCCATAGTTTAGAATACAAGCACACCTTCATCAATCCCCTATTTAAACCACACCTCATTCAAGGTCTTCATCAGGTATCTTCATCTTGCCGCTAACAACTTATTTGGCTCAGGTCATGGCATCTCTCAAATCAATGATCAACTAATCCTCTAATGATATCCAACCTTGATCACTTATCTGATTGCTGGCTCAGCCCAAAGCTCTGATTATGCCTAAAACCACCAGCTGTTCAACACTTTCTCCAGAAAGGTATGACATCAGTAGTGAGGACTTAGTTGTTGCTAAGTTTGAGGCAGCAGGCCCACGAGCAAAATAGTCATTTCCTGATTGTTCATCATTTAGGGGCCTTGGAACCAAAAAGCCATGAAATTATGACTGAAAAGTTCAACCGTGAATGTACTTGACAGGTTTTCTGACCTAGAATTTGTTCAGTTCTGTTCAGTTACCTTAAGAAAAGATATCAATAAGATTGTAAGAGTACAGAGAAAATTTATAAGAACCTTGCCTGAGCTTGAGGCTGTGAGTTATAGGGAAAAGTTGAAAAATTATGACTTTATTCCCTGGGGCATAGGGGAATGAGGGGAGACTTGATAAAAGTATACAAAATTATGAGGGATATAGAAGGGTAAAAGCAAGCAGACTTGTTCCACTGAGGTTTGATTTGACCTGATCTAGAGACCATAGGTTAAGGGTGAAAGGTGAAAAATTTAAGGGGAACTTGAGGAGGTGGTGAGGGATGGAACAAGCTGTCAGAATAAGTAAAGGATGCAATGTTTAAAAGAAATTAGGATAAGTACGTGGCTAACAGAAGTAGGCAGGCTATGGCCATGTGTGGTCAATGGAACAAGGCAGAATAATGGCTTGGCATGGACAGGATGTGCCATTGTGTGATAGAGTCATAGAAAACTACATCACAGCAGCACAGACATGGGTCCTTTGGCCCACCTATTCCAAGCTGAACCATTTAAACTGCCTAGTTCCATCGACCTGAAGCCAGAAAATAGCCCTCCATACCCCTCCCATCCATGTATATATCCAAACTTCTCGTAAACATTAAAATCAAAATTCCATTCACCACTTGTGCTGGAAGCTCATTCCACACTGTCATCACCCTCTGAGTGAAGAAGTTTCCCCCCTTGTTTCCATTAAACATTTCAACTTTCACCCTTAATCCATGACCCTTGACCTCTAGTTGTAACATCACCCAACCTTGAAGGAAAAAAATTGTTTGCATTTATCCTAATGATACCTCTCATAATTTTGTATAGCTCTATCAAATCACCCCCTCAGTCTTCTATAATCTAGGGAATAAAGGTCTGACCTATTCAATCTTTCCATATAACTCAACATAACATCCCAACTCCCAACACCTGTACTCAGTACTTTGATCTATGAAAGCCAATGTGCTAAAAACTTCCTTTATGACCCTATCTGCCTGTGACACCTCTTTCAATGAATTATGCACCTGTATTCCCAGACCCATCACTGATCCCTGTGGCACACCACTAGTCACAGGCCTCCAGTCAGAAAGGCAACCATCAACTATCACTCTCTGGCTTCTCTTGCAAAGCCAATGTCTAATCCAATTTATTACCTCATATTGAATGCCAAGTAACTGAACCTCCTTGACCAAACACCTATGCGGGACCTTGTCAAATGCCTTGATGAAGTCCATGTAGACAACATTCACAGCCTTTCCTTCATCAGCTTTCATGATCATTTCCTTGAAAAGCTGTATAATATTGGTTAGACACAGCCTACCATGCACAAAGTCATGCTGACTATCCCTAATCGGCCCCTGTCTATTAAATGCTCATATATCTGGTCTCTTAGCATACTTTCCAATAACTTTCCTACTACTGATATCAGGATCACTGGCCTATTATTTCCTGGTTTATTCTTAGTGCCTTTCTTAAGCAGCTAAACAACAATCCTCCAGTACCTCATCCGTCACTACAGATGAATTAAATATCTCTCCTATGGCCCCTGCAATTTCTGCACTTCCTTCCCACAAGTTCTGAGTGAACACCTTGTTGGGCCCAGGGGATTTGCCTCAAGACAGCAAACACCTCTTCCTCTATAATCTGTATGGGGTCCATGACCTCAATGCTGCTTTGCCACACTTCTATGGACTCAGTGTCCATCTCCTGAGTAAATACAGATGCAAAATATCCATTTAAGATATCCCTCATCTCTTTTGGTTCCACACATAGGTTCATTTAATTCCATTCTGATCTTCCAGAGGACCTATTTTGTGCCTTATAATCCTCTTGCTCTTAACATATCTGTAGAAACCCTTAGAATTCTTTGTCTGCTAGGGCAACCTCATGCCTTCTTTTAGCCCTTCTGATTTCTTTCTTTTGTATTATTTTCTATCCCTCAAGTACCTCATTTATTCCTATCTGCCTATACTTGCAATGCACCTCCTTTTTTTCTTATCCAGGGCCTCAATATCTCTCAAAAGCCATGGTTTCCTAAACCTGTTATCCCTGCCTTTTATTCTGACAGGCACATACACGTTTTGTATTCTCAAAATTCAACTTTTGAAGGCCTCTCATTTACCAAGTTCACCTTTGTTAGAAAACATCCTGTCCCAATCTACACTTGCCAAATCCTTTCTGATATCATCAAAACTGGTGTTTCTCTAATTTAGAATCTCAACCCAAGTGCCAGTCTTTTTTATTTATAATTACATTGAAACTAATTGCATTATGATCACTAGATGCAACATGTTCACCTACAGAAACTTCTGTCACCTGCCCTGTCTCATTCCCTAATAGGAGTTCACATATTTTACATTCTCCCATTGGGACCTCAGTGTACCCTGATTAACAAAACTTTCCTGAACACATTTGACAAACTCTATCCCATCTAGTCCTTTTACAGTACGGGAGTCTCAGTCAATATGTGGAAAGTTAAAATCATCCACTATCACAATCTTATGTTTCTTGCAACAGTCTGTGATCCCTCTACAAATTTGTTTCTCTAAATTCTGTGGACTGCTAGGTGGTCTATAATATGGTCCCATTAATGTGGTCATACCTTTCTTATTCCTCATTTCTACCTATAAAGCCTCACTAATCTCCAGTGTCCTGACTGAACATTGCTGTGACAATTTCTCTGTCTAGTAATGCCACACCCCCACCCCTTTAATTCCTCCTGCTCTATCACATGGAAAACAATGAAACCCCGGAATACTGAGCTGCCTGTCCTGCCCCTCCTGCAACCTAGTCTCACTAATAGCTACAATGTTGTAATTCCATGTCGATGGCCCTATTTCTGTGCTATAGTGCTGTATGACGCGATGATTCTAGAGTACAGATATTAGGCTTAAGCAACGTAAGGTAGTAATGATTACCTAAGAAAGAAAAGTAAATCATGGAACTTGTAAACCACTATAACACATCTAGAATTTGTGGGACTATGTGTCAGATTAATCTCATCAGTCACCTACAGGTAGGTACAGCCAGTGTATACACCTGGACACTTGAGAATGCAGAGAAATATAAAAATACACAGAAGGCATTGAAGTTCTTGGATATATTGACAAGTGCAACATAGCTCATTGGTGATAAAAATGAAACTTCAAAATGATCTGTATTCTATGAGTCTCAATACATGGCACTCCAAAGAATCCCATGAAAGTTATCGTCCTTAGCATTATTGTCACCAGATCCAACAGAGGTCAGTAAGTACCTGGAAGGTAAGAAGACCTGGCTTAGTGGTCTCACTGAGTCAAACAAGAATAAGCTGGCACACCAATCAAACTAAATGCAAAAATAAACCAAAACACTGCCTGGTAAAAGCAGCTGCTAGTGTTGCTGTAACCCAGTCAGTTGAGAGTCTTTGCATGTCACACAGCACCACCCACTTCAAGACCAGCTACCTTCCTTCAATGATTCAGTTCCTGAACCAAGCTGCACAACTCTAATCACTGCCACAGTATAGACACACTATGACCACTTCGACTACTTGCACTACAATGGGCTTTTTTTGTTGTAATTGTGTTGCTTCTCGTAAAATTGTCTATCATTTACGCTTAGTTTATGTTGTTCTTGTGAATGTTGTATTTGCCTGTGAGGCTGCTGCAAGTAAGTTTCTCAATCAGCATTCACTCTAATTATTTTTACAGCTGTGTGAACCAACCATTACTCTGAGCAGAAAATCTTACACGGCCTGAAAACTGCACAGAACTTTAGGTGTTATTGTTTTGTAATATGCATACAATGAATATTTAGAAATGAAAATTTTTTAAATCATATACTTTTGATTTTATTAATTGAAAGTTATAATGAAATACAGTACAGCAAAGAAAATCTTTTATGTTTTGTAAACTTTTTCTCATCTGTCTTTATTGTCTATAAACACTGTCCAGGTTAATTTTGCATCCAGACGAAGATACGTCTTATCATCATTAGATCATCCAAATGATCCACCTCTTGTCTGTTTCTGGATTTACATTTGATTGAGTTCATAAGACTGAATTCACATTCGCAGTCAGCACTAGAAGCTTGAAATGTTCCAATGATGTCAACATAATTGACAGTTCTTCAAATTCTTTCTTTCTAAGTACGTGGTTCAACATATCAGTGAACAACTTAATTGAGCCAGTCTTAACTTTCTCAGAAGTGACAAATTTTAAATCACAGTATTGCTGCAATATTTTTGAGGCAATGCTTCTTTCATATATAAAAGAAAATTCCAGCTGCGTGGCAACAAAGGCTATGTATGCTGGAGAATTTCAGTTACTCAGCGTCCGCGCACTTGCGCAGTTTAGAGAGAGCAATGTTCTTAATGCACCTCTGCATACATATACTTGTGCATATGACAATAAACTTAACATTGACTGGGACTTTTGGTAAATAAATTTATTTTTTATTTAGAGATAGAGTGCGAAACAGGCCCTTTCAGTCCAACAAGCCACAGCACCCACCAACGCACCTATTTAATCCAAGCACAGGACAAATAACAATGGCCAAATTAAACTACTAACTGCGATGTCTTTGGACTAAATGGGGGGAAACATGGGAACTTATGGAGCAGGTTTTAACTTGGGTTATTTTATTTAAGGAAAGAGAAAATAGTATGAAAATTATGTCCATTAGATTTCTATTATAACTTTGATGAGAGTTTGGGCAGATAAGAGCCTCATGGAGCTCAGGAAATTTCTCTAGCAGTGAAACTGTTCTTGTGGTTTCACAAAGAGATTTGATCTCCTTGGCTAGTAGTGGTTACCATAAGGTAGTGAGGCTATAAAATCATTGGGTGGCACAGTGGTGTAGCTTATAGAGCTGCTATCTCAACACTCTTGTGACCTGGGTTCAATCCTTAATTCTGGTGCTATTTTGCACCTTCTATCAATGACTGTGTGGGTTTCAGATATTCTGGTGGAATGAAGACATACAGGTTGATTGGAGTTAGTGAGCACATGAAACACTGTTGTAGGATCATCAAGATCCTCACCACTCAGTCCATGCCCTTTCTTGCTGCTGCCATTAGGCAGAAGTTACAGGAGCCTCAGGACTCGCACCACCACGTTCAAGACCAGTTACTACCTTTCAACCATCAGGTTCTTGAACAAAAGAGGATAATTGCATTCATCTATTGAGATGCTCCCACAACAAATTATCTCACTTTAAGGACTTGTTATCTTGTTATTTCATGCTCTCGTTATTTAGTTCAGCAGTTTGTCAGCTTCAATGCTTTTGCTCTTTCATTGATCCTGTTTACAGTTACTGTTCTACAGATTTGCTGAGTATGCCCGCAGGAAAAAAATCATCTCCGGGCTGTACATGGTGACATGTATGTACTCTGGTAATAAAATTTACTTTGAAATTTGAACTTTGGGATGAGAATGTGGGAAGAACAGGTCACAGTAAAAAAATAGTGAAGAAATAGAATTGTTCTGAGATCCGGAATAGGCTGGATGGCTGAAACGTCTCTCATATCACAAGGTTATAAAGTAGCCAATCCCCATGCCTACAGAACACAAATACCTGCATGGTCCCATGAATTCGGAGGACCCATAGTGTGCTCCATTTTATTGTTTTTCAATGAGTGCAGCTTTAACTAATCTCCCAGTGATACAGCAAACAAAATACCATCACTATTTTGTTGGTAACTTATCCTACTAATTACGGAACATTAATTATATTGGGCTAATTTATCAGTGGAATTACAAACTGAACCCATTATAATGTGATTTATGCAACTAAGATTGCAGCTTGAATTCAGAGAGAGACAATATTTCCAGTGTACAACCTTACATGATAAGAGACCAGGTTGGAGAATGGAGCATGAAAGTCAGTGGTCCAGTTCGCAGATTTTCTAATTCCCCAGCCATGAAGATTAATGGATTATCTTGATCAAGTGAAAAATGCTAAATAAATGAAAGTTCTTTCTTTGATTCAAGTACATAAATAAGCCAGAGAATCAGCTTCCACGTATACGGGCTTCCTGCCCAATCTTACAATCTGCTGACCAACTAACTTTACCGAATTTACCCATCTGTGTACAAGATACAAGCATTTATTTGTGTGAAGTATTTCAAAAGATATCTTATGGAATGTAGTTTCAATAGGTTATCTACAACACTGGTCTGCAGACATCTGGCAAACATCTTCCTGGGAAATTTGTGATTGTACCTGCAGTACTGTGAATTGGAGTTAGTGCAGAGAATGTCCATTAGCTTGACTGCTAGGATTAATATTGAGTAGGCTGCTGTACACATACTAACATTCAGAAAAACATTTAAAATTTCTGAGGGCAATTAACAGTGTGGATGCTGAGAAGATTTTATCCAAGTTGAGGTATCTTAAACTAAAGGGCTTGGGGTAAAATTAAAGGTTATCATTTCAGCTGAAGAGTTTCTCCTCTCAAAGAGTTGACAATATTTCAAATTTTCTAACCAAGAGTGCTGTGAAGTTTGAATGATTGTATTAATGCAGGATGCAGACTTCAAGGCATTGAAATTACAAGGGAGTCAATGGGTAAGGAAAGGAAGCAGGAAAATAACATTAGGCTCAATATTACCTCAACTATGATGAAACTAAATGGTGGACTTTAGGGGCTGGTGAGCTTGTAATCTTGTTTCTTATGTTCTTGCCCTTCACACTACCACAACAGAATATCCTAATTGGATTAATAACTTTATTGAAAGAGGGCACAGAGAAGTTTGATCCACTGGTTTAAAATGTGAAAACACTGGACCAAAGCATCTCGAATGCTAAACCACATACATACATAACACGCTTCTGAAAATCTGACCCGTATTCTCCCAGCATGCAATAAACATGTGGAAGGGGACAGTGGAACTATATTCACCTGACAGCATTTTTAACCAGATGAATGGCAAGAAGAATCCACATTGTATGCAGACAGACATTTATATTAAGTGATGTTAAACAGTGTGCAATGGACATTTTGATACAATGTGCCCAAAATTCTCATACGTACAGTATATAAGGCCCACCTATGGTATTAAATGCTTTGCCTAGAATGCCTGCTTTGGTGTTATTTAAAGGGGAGGGGTCTGACCTCATCCACTGCTCTGGAGTCTGAGCTACTTGTTATCTTGAAGGTAGTGAAATGAAGATGGAATTAGAATGTCAGGAAGAATTAGAAAAGCAAATTACATGAAACAAAAGCTGGGTAGAATATCAGAATAACTTGAGGCAAGTGGTGGGGGTGAGGAGGAATAACAGAAAAGATGTTCCTTAATGCCAAGGTAATGCGTGTGAAACAAGCTATCAGTCCCATTTATCAATAGAACCCATAACTGCTTACTTTCCATATAATAATATGAGGGATAATTCTAACAATTTTACCACAATCTTTCCTTTTATACATGTTGGTATGCCAGGCATAGCCAGTGCCCCACTGGAGTTTTACAATAACTACTCATTTTGTTTTTAGGGCCCTGAGGTGTTGTCACATTTTTTAAAGCTGTTGCCATGCCACGGTGCACATGTTAGGTTGGCACTAGTGCTCTGCATCTATTTGATGATTATTGCCATCAGCATTGGTGATAGAGCAAACCCAGAACTATTGGTGAGGATCCCTATTTATAATGCATAAGTCATCATCTGGAAAAAGCAGTGTTAGGAGATGTAAACATGATAGCAATCTGGAATTATGGATTAGCTTTCCCACTCACAAATGTGTCTGCTCCTATCAGAATTACAAATGGCATCTTTTGAAGAGGTTTTCAGTTTATCTCTAATTGTGGACTCAGTCAGCCTGTAGGTGTTTAAGATGTTTAGCTATTTTGTGGATTCTAAGCCAATGGGGAAGAAGGACGCAGACTATCTTCTCAGAATGTGAAAGGTAGGAACTATTTTTGCTGGAAATAACTAATGCCCTATTTATTCTATGTTCACTTAATTGTACATTGCTAGATTGCTACTTTCCTAAGAAGAAGTGATCATTTTAGGAGCAACTATCATAAATCTACATGCCCTAATGATTTATTAATGAAGAGTTCTCAGGCTGATAATAAATTTGTCTATGTTAACACAATCAATCAAAACATCTCATCAGGTAATACATTATGCTCAAATGCTGTTGAACCAATCATTTGCTTGAGTTGGAGGGCACAACGATGCACTGGTAGAAGGGTCTCTACAGCTCGCCAAAATTATGGGCAGAAGCCAAGGAAGTAGCAGCTTTAAGCAACAAGGGAAAATCATGCCAATGTCAGCAATAATATTGTCCTTTCTGTGATTTATGACTCCTGCTAGACCTGTGCATTTCCCGCCTGCTTTTCTTTCAAATTAGATCAGCAGTTTTGCGCTATTAACAGGGACAATGCTCAAACAGAACCACCATATGTTATCATATCGTTCATCCTTTATTTACAAGTCATGAAGCACAACGTTTGGCCAAAGGTTTTAGTCACCCTTAATATCCCCATCAGTTGGTTTGCACTGGTTTTCTCTACACTTAAGTGAAATAGCTTGGAACAATTTGTTATATTAAGAGTTTAATATAAACAGAAGCAGAACATGCCTTATGAAGACTGCAGCATCTGCAGTGAAAGAAACAGAAACAATGTTTCAGGCTGATGACCTTTCATTAGAATGGATCCACTCACCTAGAAACTCCTCCGCACTATTCCGCAAGAATAGTGTTATCTTGTGGAAACCTAGCTTAACGCGTGGCAGTGCAAACTTTACAGGTGTTATTGGGTGTCTCCGAAATCAGCGGGAAACTTAACTATTGGATTTTCAGCAAGATTTTTCCTTTGCTCTTGCGTTTTTTTTTCACCCCCTAAATCATGTCCAGTGTCATTTCCAAATTGATATAGTTCTTATTCATAACGTGCAAGGTTGTTCAATTTTGTTCAGTTTCATGTTTGCTTCAATTTTCCTTGAAATCATCCTATTTAAAGCTTCGTACTTAACCTGCATTCTTCATCCTCAGTAACGTATGCAACTTCCTAAAACCTTAAATACAGCCTCACATGTATGCTTAGAATGTTTTGCCTGCGGAACTCAGCGTTGTACCTACTTACAGTTTCCTGGTCACAAGATGACTTCACGCCACTGCTGCTGATCCCTGCACATCTCCCAGTTTACTGCACACTGCTTCACTTGGAAAGACAGAGCAAGCTCAAGGATTCAACTGCTTTACATTTGGAGGTGGCATGCTTATAATATTACTTCACCGACAGACATTTCTGTCAACCTCCTACCAGAAATTCTCAGTTGTGACCTTTAGGTATTTGCATAAAGATCATATGTCATTGAGACATACAGAGTTGCTGCTGGACACAAGCTTATTGTCCTATCTGGTCTGGACTGACCAGCACTTACCCACTTACAACAAATACATTTTATTCTGCCAACATTTCCATCATGTCCCTCCACATTCTACCTCTCACCTACACATTGGGCTCAATTTATTCTCACCATCTAACCTACCATGCACATCGTCTTTGGGCTGTGAGAGGAAACTATAGCACCCAGGGAAAATCCACTGGGTCCCAAGGAGAATTTACAAAGTCCAAACAAGAGAAGATTTGCAGATGCTGGAAATCTGGGCAACACACATTAAAAGCTGAGGGAACTCAGCAAGCCAGGCAGCATCAATGGAAAAAAAGTACAATCGATGTTTTGGGCCAAAACCCTTCGGCGGGACCACCCAAGTAGAACACAGGTCAGCATTGAACCCAGGTCACTGGAGGTGTGAGCAAACAGGCTAAGTATCTTACCAGTATACCAGCCACTTTATCTGAACTTCTAAAATAAAAGTGGGAAATGGCAGCCTATCTCCTTCCACAAATGCTGCCTAACCCTCTGCTTAATATTCCAGCAGTTTGATTTTTGTTGAAGTCAAAACAATGATGGAAAAACTCAGATCAGGAGCATCAGTAAATGGAGAAACAGTATTTCAGGTCTGAGATACTACATCAGGTAGGAAAGGTGTAAAGGGTTACAGGCCTCTTACAGGCAAATAGGATCAGGGAAGAAGGGCAACACTGTTGGTATGGACAAGAGAGAACCTGAAACAGTGTAACAAAGGAATATGTGCTTTGGTCCACAATGTTGTATCAAACTAATTAAGGTAATGAAGCCTAATTACAGTAATCTCTTCTCTGCCTGCACATGGTCCATATCTGTCCATTCTCAGCTTATCTATATCCATGTACCTATCTAAGATCCACTAAACTGCATTCTTGGTTTGATGTTTGATATTCTATGTGTTGTTTACTTGCTTTTAGCCGTTTGCACTACTTGCTTTTTTTTCATGCGTTGGGAGTTTGTTGCTTTCTTTGAACAGGTTCCATGATGTTTCTTTGTTTTGTGGCTGCCAGTGGGAGGACAAATCTCAGAGTTGTATTCTGTATACATACTTTGATAAAAAATGTACTTGGAATCTTCGAATACCTCTGTTGTATCTGCCTCCATTACTACCCCAACAGTAAATTCCAGACATCCTCCACTCTCTGTGTTAAAAATATACTCAGCACATCTCCTTTAAACTTTCCCCGTCTGACTTTAAGAGCATAACCTTTAGTATTAGCCTGGGAAAATGATACTGGCTGTCAATCAATTTCTCTCATGATTTTATATTCTGTTAGTTCTCGGTCTTCAACTTCTGTCAATCCAGATAAAAAACAATCCTAGTTTGTCCAACACTTCCTTATATCACATGTCCTCTAATTCAGGCAACATCCTTGTAAACCTCTTCTGCACCCTCTCCAAAGCCACAACATCTTTCCTATAATGGAGCAATCAGTAATAAATGCAAAACATCAGCTGCTGCCTAACCAGAGATTTAAAAGTTGCATACTTCTTGACTCTTGAACCCAATGACTCAACTAATAAAGGCAAGCATGCCATATACCTTCCTTACAACTCTATCAATATGTGGCCATTTTCAATTAACTACTTACTTGAATCCTAGTATCCCTCTATACATCAATGTCCTCAAGGTTTACTCTATCATTATCTGTTTCACAATTTATATGTTCCAGCTGAACCTTTACTGGGTGTGGTCAGTAACATAAGCAGGGCCCAGTCAAGTTCTGGATTAATTTAGCAGACCTTAGTCAGAACAACAGTAGAGCAATTCCATTTTTCCCTTAAGAAAAAAAAGAAAGAGGAATAGCAGAAATAGCTGACTGGGATGTTGTAATTCTTCCATTGCTTACCAGTGACCAATGCCTGAATTTGCACAATGCTTTAGATTACTAGTTTTTTTAGATTATGAGAACACTCAGTCCTCTTTTATTGTCATTTAGAAATGCATACATGCATTAAGAAATGATACAATGTTTCTCCAGAGTGATATCACAGAAAACAGGACAAACCAAAGACTAACACTGACGGAGCCACATAATTATACCACATCAGGTATTGGGTGGCTGCCAGTACCACAGATCTCTGGCTCTGCTGCAAGACAAACTGGCACCTGCCCCAACATCTGTAAATTTCTGATGTTAGAAAGGAACTGATTTCCTTTTCATTTCCTGACTGAGGTTTGACTGTTAATCAGAAGCTTATCAACAGTATTCAAGTTGAAATATGCACTTGAAGAGGTCTATTTTCTCCTGGATTCTGAAAAGAACACCATGAGGGGAGAATACTGGCATTTTTCACTTTCTTACTACCATATTGCATATAACTGGCTTCTGGAATTGAATTCAGCCAAGAAGACCAAAGTGTGGAGGGACTAGTTTTAAGGTCTCACCAATAGCAACAGTCACAATCAACCTGAGCTTTCCATTGTTGGATGAAGAAAAATCCCAGAATTGTTTACTATTAGCAATCAAACCCTCCAGAAACACTGTGCCCATGAAATCTGGCAGCAAAGTGTCTGTCATTTGAAAGCTTTGGTGTCAGATATATGCTGATATATTGGGGCGGACAGGTGCAGACCGGGAAAAGATAGGAATAGAATGTTTTAAGTTGCAGAGAAGGGGAGAGGGACAGTGAGAAGTAAAGGAAAGTGTGGAAGGTGAGAAGGATTGGGTGATTTGAGTGTTGATGGAGCAGTAAGAAGTAAATAATTTACAAACCACGGGTCTGGGGAGGTACGTACAGAAGGGCTAGGTTCAGAAGGTCCTCAGTGTGGATGCTGGGAGGTAAGTTTGGGCGTTCTTCACTTCTTGCCACAGTTGGAATAATTATTCTACAATTTTTAAATGTCTCTAACACTCAGTGAAATTAAAAGATATAAAAATAGTCATAAATATTTAAGAATATGAGAATTATTAATAAGCTAAGTAAATAAGTCCAATTAATTACATCACAATGTAACGAAAAACATGAAAATGAAATAAAATTTAACTGACCATTTTCCACCTAATCCTTTTGGTGGAAAACCCCTTTAAAATGAAATGTGTCTTCAGTCCATGCTAGGTCTGACTGAAGGAAGTGTGAAGGAATCCCAGAAAGATGGGGTTCTGCACTAGTGATGGACTGAAGTGCATCTCTGCCCAACAGACTGGCCTCCCAGCAGCTCTGTGAAGCCCCAGACTTGTGTGTCAGTAGTTCCTGATAGAACATCTGGCTGCGCTAGCACAGTTCAGCCTTAGATGCTTACATTTTGTTGTATCCTTTGTACCCTCTATTATTGAGCCATACGTCCCAATATGGGATGAAGACCATAAGACAATGGAGCAAATTACACCATTTGGCCCATTAAGTCTACTCTGCCATCACATTATGCTGATTTATTATCCCTCTCAACCCCATTCTACTGCCTTCTTCCCGTAACCGTTGTGTGTTTAAGAACCTATCAGCCTCCACCTTAAACAATGACTTGGCCTCCATAGCTGTCTGTGATGATGAATTCCAAAAATTCAACACCTCTGGCTAAAGAAACTCCTCCTCATCTCAATTCTGAAGAGACATCATTTGATTCTGAGGCTGTGTCCTCTAGTCCTAGACTTCCCACTATATCATCCTCTCCACGTCTACTCAATCTAGGGCTTTCAACATTCAATAGATTTCAATGAGATCCCCCATAATTTTTCTAACCTCCAGCGAGGAGTACTGTAGATGAGAATGAGAGATGTCCTCTCGCTATCTTGCTCCTGCCTCCAGCACAACATCCATCCTTAAAACAGAACCCTTCATTGTTGAATGCAGCGTCTTAAAGCAGATACTCTGCAATCCTTACTGCATTGAAAACAGCTTGCAGTGCACAACAGATTCTCCTGAGTACAAGCCATCAGTGTACCTCACTTAATTGCAGAGCTCCTCAGCCCCAACCTTGGCTGCAAGCTTCTCATGCCTGGTGAATCAGCTCATGCAGGTCACTCCTCCTTGTCAGGGATTATTTTAGTGGGCTACCACATGGCTCAGATCAATGATAGAAAATCTTCTCAATGCTGAGTTACTGATGGCTGACTGGAGGTCTAGGCTATAAGAATAAGGAAAGATAGTGAAGGCAACAGATGTAGAAAACTGAAGAACTAAGTTTTGCGTCGTTACATCATCCACTAACCATGACCAACTAATCTTACCATATTGGGGGTTTGTAGGATTACAGGGAAGCACAATGTAAAGGGAGAAAGTTTGGGTGTGAGCATGGTATCAGTGGTATTTGGGCTCACTGCGATGGGTGCAGTAATATAAACCAGCACTTTGTCCTCAGCAGAGCCATAAATATCCCTCTCTGGTTTATTGCTGCTCTTGCTTGGTTATCCAGCAGGAGAACGAAAATGTGTGTCACTGATTGAATGAAAAGTGTACAGGCCTGCCATAGTGGAATAGCTAACAGTGTGTGTAAGCTAAGAGACATTGGCATGAGGTATGGTCATGTCGGAACATATGAATGTCAGGTCTGGATCTTTATTTTTGCAAGGTAGGTAAGTCAATGACAAGGTTAACTTGCATTGGACATGTTTGACAGTAAGAGGAAACTACATTTTAAAATATATTCAGCGACCTTCCCCATGTATGAGGTTAGTGACTGTTTCCCTGTGGTGAATTGCTTTCCTTCAGTCTGCATTATTCAAATAGACCTCAGCAGCTACTACTTCAGTGGTTCCAGGGGAGCTTCCTGTGGTTAGAGGACCTATCTCCCACACTACACAGGTCTTCCAAGGTCTCCAGGCCATATAATGAAAAACAAACATTCACTCATGGCATTAGCAATGATCTTTCAAAAGTTGATAGGTTCTGGAGGACTGGAAGATTGCAAATGTCAATCCGCTATTTAAAAAGGGAACAAGGAAGCAAAAAGGAAATTATAGACCTGTTAGCTTGACATCAGTGGTTGGGAAGTTGTTAGAGTCGATTGTCAAGGATGAGGTTACAGAGTACCTGGAGGCATATATGACAAGATAGGCAGAACTCAGCATGGATTCCTTAAAGGAAAATCCTGCCTGACAAACCTATTACAATTTTTTGAGGAAATTACAAGTAGGCTAGACAAGGGAGATGCAGTGGATGTTGTATATTTGGATTTTCAGAAGGCCTTTCACAAGGTGCCACACATGAGACTGCTTAACAAGATAAGAGCCCATGGAATTATGGGAAAGTTACATATGTGGATAGAGCGTTGGCTGATTGGCAGGAAACAGGGAGTGGGAATTAAGGGATCCTATTCTGGTTGGCTGCCGGTTACCAGTGGTGTTCCACAGGGGTCCGTGTTGGGGCCGCTTCTTTCTACATTGTACATCAATGATTTGGATTATGGAATACATGACTTTGTGGCTAAGTTTGCTGATGATACAAAGGTAGGTGGAGGGGCCGGTAGTGCTGAGGAAACAGAGAGTCTGCAGAGAGACTTGGATAGATTGGAAGAATGGACAAAGAAGTGGCAAATGAAATACAATGTTGGAAAGTGTATGGTTATGCACTTTGGCAGAAGAAATAAACGGGCAGACTATTATTTAAATGGGGAGAGAATTCAAAGTTCTGAGATGCAACGGGACTTGGGAGTCCTCGCACAGGATACCCTTAAGGTTAACCCCCAGGTTGAGTCAGTGGTGAAGAAGGCAAATGCAATGTTGGCATTCATTTCTAGAAGAATAAAGTATAGGAGCAGGGGTGTGATGTGGAGGCTCTATAAGGCACTGGTAAGACCTCACTTGGAGTATTGTGGGCAGTTTTGGGCTCCTTATTTAAGAAAGGATGTGCTGATGTTGGAGAGGGTACAGAGTAGATTCACTAGAATGATTCCGGGAATGAGAGAATTAACATATGAGGAACGTTTTTTCGCTCTTGGACTGTATTCCTTGGAGTTTAGAAGAATGGGGGGGACCTCATAGAAACATTTCGAATGTTGAAAGGCATGGACAGAGTGGATGTGGGAAAGTTGTTTCCCATGATGGGGGAGTCTAGTACGAGAGGGCATGACTTAAGGATTGAAGGGCGCCTATTCAGAACAGAGATGCGAAGAAATTTTTTTTAGCCACAGGGTGGTGAATCTATGAAATTTGTTGCCACTGGCGGCAGTTGAGGTAAAGTCATTGGGTGTATTTAAGGCAGAGATTGATAGGTATCTGAGTAGCCAGGGCATCAAAGGTTTTAGTGAAAAGGGCGGGGGAGTGGGACTAAATGGGAGAATGGATCAGCTCATGATAAAATGACGGAGCAGACTCGATGGGCCAAATGGCTGACTTCTGCTCCTTTGTCTTATGGTCTTAAAGGAGCTGTGGAATGGTTATAATATTAGTTAAAGCCACAAAGATTCATTATAAAGCACAATTTTGGTGGTTATAGTTGCACATTGGGGAGTATTCCAACTGGTTGGATGACAGCATGGTATGGAAACATTAACGTCCAGGAATGAAAAGTCTACAGGAAGTAATGGAAACAGTCCTGTCCATCACAGGCAAAGACCTCCCCACAATTGAATGCATTTACATGGAGCACTGCCATATGAAAGCAAAATTTATTATCAAGGATCCCCACCATTCGAGCCATACTTTCTGCTTGCTATTACTATGAGGCAAGAGGTACAGAAAACTTAGATCCAACACCTACAGGTTTAGGAATATTTATTATCCTACAACCATCAAGCTTCTGGACATGTGTGGACAACTTCAATTACCACAACTCTGAAATGATTCTACAACCTACAAACTTACATTCAGGGACTCAGGCTCTCAGCATTATTTTTATTTGAACAGTATGTCTTCTTTTGCACATTGTTTATTTGTCAGTATTTGTCTATGTACAGTTTTTTGTAAAACTCTATTGTATTTATTTTTTCCTGTTAATGCCTGCAAGAAAATGAATCTCAAGATAATATATGATACTTTGAACTTTGTTCTACTGTGCTTGCAGAAGTCAGAAGCCTTTGGGAAAGAAGGAGACTAAACCAACAGCAAAAAAAAAACTAAGTGCTAGAAATAGTTGGTAGCCCCCAAATAAGTATCAGTCCTATTTCATTTGAATGACTGCGGTTCAGTAAATCTGGACTAATTTGGATTTCGTATGTAGCAGCACCCATGCCTCTTTCAATGTTGGTTCAGTTGAGTTTGGATTGACCTTCACATTATTATAATACTGTAACTAGTTTTTTTTTCATTTAGTCAAGAAGCTTGCCCAGCCAAGCATCAGTACTTTATCAACGGCTACAATCTTAAAATTTGGCTTACATTCTAAAGAAATGCTAAGGATGTTGCCATCTGATTAATTAATTGCTGTGAATACTGTACAATTAATCGTTAACAACCACCTATTACAAGAAATGCCAAAGTCACTAAATAACAGACTCCAGCTATCTACTCAACTAAGTACAACAGGGCTTATTAGTCTATTAGAATATTTTAAGGAATATTGTAGTTTTAAGCTGCAAAATGGAAGTTACAATGACAAGGTCATAAGTTAATTTGCAGGTGTAGGTTTCCATTCAGCCAAAAATGACTCATTCATCTTGAAGTATTCTAGAATTATTTTCATCACATCACCCGCTCATTTCTCTAATGAGTCCTGAATTTCATTTCTTCTACTCCATCTGGTTATTCATCAGATACCTCAATAACACTTCTGTGTGACCTTGTCAGGGCGCTGGAGCTGAGATCCAATCGCAGACCCAGTACTGTGCACACAGTGATATTAATTGAGTAACAGATCCTAAGGTACAAACAAAGTCAGCATCAAAGTTCAGGCAGAGATCAAAACATCCAGGGAAATCCAAAAAACACAATCAGGAAACAGGCAGAGTCAATATTCAGACGGACAGAGTACAGATACAAATGCTGGAAAGGCTCAGGAAAATTCATTGGGACAATCTGTCAACAAACAAGTGAAAACACGAAAACACAGGACTAAAAATACACTGAGCAATAAACAGAGAGGCAGATGATAGGTGGAGCACAATGAGACAGAAGTGGTAGCAAAACAGGTAATAATGAGAAGCAGGTGAGATGCAGAGTACTCAGTAATACAGGGGCCAGAGTAGAGCAGGAGTGGGGACAGGAGCACATGGCAATACAAAAGTACAGACTGACAGCTAGGGGGAAATGACACAAAAAGACAAAGTTCAGCTGGAGGTTATGACAGACCTGATATTAGTCCTAAATATGTCATTGCTACTGTAATGACATCCACCCCGCCCCCTCCATTCTTCTCTCACAGTTCTAGTTAAATTGACTTTACTTTTGTCACACTACTTTTAAATTGTGATTGGTTTACCTTTCAGTTGTCTCCTTTCTAGGCTGTAGAGCCCAAGATTCTCTAGTCTTTTGCTTTGAAGACCCTAGAATATGAACATCCATGATTCATTTCTGAATAGCCTTTGATCCATAAGTATGCCTCTTTTACATTGTGGTAACCAATGATGGAGACTATACTGATTGCATGGCTAATCCAGAGAATGATGAACCTCTGAATGAACTATCTAAAGATTATGGCTGTTACAGAAATATAAAATTTACAACAATTTCAAGAAAATTGCACAGTTGAACTCCTAATTCCTTCTGTTCATGTCTGGTTTGGCTTAGCAATGCTAATGTCATGTGCATCAGAATTTTCATTTGCCATCACCATTTACTGCCTATTCCTGTCCAGGTAAATGACAAAGAGCTGCTTTTATAGTCTGTGTGAAGGTACTCCTGCATCTTTTCTCAGAAATTCCCAGGATTTTGCCTCATTAATAGCAAAATAATGTCCCAGTAATGAAGGTGCATGATTTAGCACCAACATAGAGGAGGTGGTGATCCCACTTGTCTGCTTCTTAAGGTGAAAGAGGAGTAGGAATGAAAGACCATAACTTGTTGGGGCTTTGCAGCGTTCTTCTCCAGTTTTATGTGTTTTGAGATGCCTGATGAAGCCTGCGATGAAACTGCAAACTCTTTCACAGATGGGCTGTATCAGTAGATTGGGAAATTGTCTGCTTCTTCAGTCATTTAGCAGGATTTCTGTATGTTCTGAATGCATGGGCTTGAGGTTCTTAAAATCATTGTAAATACTTTATTTTTTAATCAAGGAGTAATATTCTCAGAGGTCAGTAGGTATGTTGGTTTCTTCATAGAGGTATACAATACCTCCCTGATGATTTTCCTCTGTTGTTTTGATGAACTGTTCCCATTACAGAGTCATAGGGTCAAAGACCTATTTATACAGCATGGAAACATGCTCCTCAGCCCAAATGATTCTTGCCAACAAACGTGCCTCTCCCAGGCTAGTGTCATTTACCAGCATTTGGCCCATACTTTTCCAATCGACGTAACCGTTCAACTGTCTTTGAAAAATTGTTATTATGTCTGCCTCTACCACTTGTTTTAGGAGGATCTTGCTAGTGGTGTGAACAACATAGATTGTCCATTGTAGCTGACTAAGAATGACTTGAGCCTCAGTGATGAAGATGTTGCCCTGGGGGAAGGCAATGACTTTGGTTCACTTATTCTTCCAGTGTATTTGGAGAATTTCATGGAGGTGGCGTTGATGTTACTTTTCCAGTGCATTGAAGTGTAGGTAGAGCAGGTCTCAGAAGCATATTGTAGTGCAGGGATCACTGCTGCACCGTAGACCATGAGTTTTGAGTCAGATTTGAGACCTTGATCTTCACATAACTTTTTCCTCAATTTGCCATATTTTGTGCTGGCATAATGAAGGTAGTAGTGAATTTCATTAGTGATATCTGCCTTAGCCAAGAGGTGGTCCACAGTTTCTAGGGGCTTGCTGTGAATCTTAATTGTTAGAGGGCTGTATTGTGTAGCAGGGGCAAGCTTTTGGATGTAAGGTTCATCCCCTGTATCACTTCAGTGAAAGTGTCATCAATGGCTCAAGAGCAAGCTTCATTTGTATACTGCAGAGATTCAAGACATTTGGCTTCTAAATTGTAGTCACTATGGAAGATTAGCGTCAGTTCTGTAATAGCTTTGTTTGGAGGAGAGATGCAACATTACGGTGAGGAAGGATAAGAAAACTGCTGGGCTAGCAAACAGATTCATATGGCACTGGCCTTCTCTGAGGTTGGTTCTGTTGTGGACTCATTGGTTAGTCTCCTGGCTTGCATACCATCACTGAACAAACATCAAATGAAAATGAATTTCTGTAGGTGGAACAATTTGAAGAGAATGTTCCACAGTCCTTCTAAGTGAATGAAATCAAAGACATATTTGGGGTTGTAAAAGGTCGTGTATAAGGGTTGATGCTGTTACCTACATACTGTATTCCATGCTATCCTGCAGAAAGTAAACATTGCAAGGAAATTGAACTATTGATGGAATGATTGAACATTTTGGGAAGTAAAGTTTGTGCTTATTAATGTGGCTGCTTAATGCCAGACTAATGTTGTTGAAGTTGCACTGTTTCAGGCAGAAATAGAAGTATCGTGTGTTTTTTTTCAGAAGATGGGTAATCCAGAGTTTTGCATCAATGCCCAAGAAATATGACATCAAAATCCTATTTTGATTGTTGAGGAATTTAACTCAATGGAATAAGTATCATTTGGATAAAAAAATCATTTGGTTTACATATACCCTACGGATAGAAAACCTGACCAGATCTACCCCATAGGTTAACATAGCAACATCACTAACCTAACAAGCCTCTGGCAAGGACTGTATAGTAGCTGCCGTCCTGAATATTTCTATGGATTTATGCATCTGTGACAGGTGAAGGCATAAAGACTCTTCCTTCAGTCTCTCCCACCAGCTACAAGAGGGCTAATCTGGCAGATACGTATGTCCCTTAGCACTTGGCATGGATCACATTAGTGACAGGCTGTGAGTATTCTGTTGGAATTCTTTGAAGAAATAACAAGCAGGATAAACAAAGGAGAATTGGTTGATGATGTGTACTCGGTTTTTCGGAAGGCCTTTTGACAAGGTGCCACACATGAGGCTGCTTAACAAATTAGGAGCCCATGATATTACAGGAAAGAGACTAGCATGGATAAAGCAGTGACTGATTGGTAGGAGGCAAAGAGTGGGAATAATAAAAGCCTTTGCTGACTGGCTGCCAGTGACGTGGTGTTCCAGAGGGGCCTGCATTAGGACAATTTCTTTTTATGTTATATGTCAATGATTTAGATGATGAAATTGATGGCTTTGTTGCAAAGTTTGCAGACTGTAAGGAGACAGGCAAATGGGCAGGTAGTTTTGAGGAAGTAGAGAGGCTACAGAAGGACAAACAGATTAGGAGTATGGGCAAAGAAATTGCAGATGGAATACAATATCGGGTCATGCATGGTCTAGCACTTTGGTGGAAGAAATGAAAGGACTGACTATTTTCCAAATGTAGAGAAAATATAAAAACTGATATGCAAAGAGTTAGGGTTAAGGTTATTCCTTGTGCAGAATTCCCTAAAGGTTAGTTTGCAGGTTGAGTCTGTGGTGAGGAAGGCAAATGCAATGTTAGCATTCATTTCAAGAGGTCTAGAATATGAATGCAAGGATGTAATGTTGAAACTTTATAAAGCACTGGGGTATTGTGAGCAGGTTTGGGTCTCTTATCTTAAAAAGGATGTGCTGAAACTGAAGACGGTTCAAAGAAAGTTCATGAAGATGTTTCCAGGCTTGAATGGCTTATAATATGAAGAGCGCCTGATGGTTCTGGGCCTGTATTCACTAGAGTTCAGAAGAAAGAGGGAGGGACCTCATTGAAGCCTATCAAATGGTGAAAGGCCTTGACAGAATTGATGTGGAGAGGATGTTTCCCATAGTAGGAGAGTTTAAGACCAGAAGACATAGTCTCAGAAGAGAGGAGTGTCCTTTTCGAATGGAGGTGAGGAGGAATTTCTTTTGCTAGAGAATACTGAACTTATGGAATTCTTTGCCACAGGCAGCTCTGGAGGGCAAGTCTTTAATATTTTTAAGGCAGAGGTTGATAGATTCTTGATTGCTCAAGGCATGAAAGAATACGGGGAGAAGGCAGGTGATTGGGGCTGAGGAAAATTGGATCAGCCATGATGAAATGGTGGAGCAGCCTCGATGGGCCCAGTGGCCTAATTCTGCACAATCTACAGGCCATGACACTTAAAGACTTGGGCTATATTATTGTTACAATTTTTGATTGTATATTTTACTGTTATTGCAATTATATGTGATGTATGTGTCTTGTGCTGTGTGTGACTTTAGGTACTGCATTTTGTACCTTGGCCGCAGAGGAACTCTGTTTCATTTATCTGCATTTTTATGTATGGTTAAACGACAGCTAGACTTGAATTTGAAAGTATTGAAGGATTTTGGCAATGTCAACATAGAGAGAATATTTCCCCTTTTGGGAGAGTATAGAACTAGAAGTCACAGCTTAAAAATAAGTCGTTGTCCATTGAAAGCAGAGAAGATGTGATTTTTCTCTGTGTGTAGTGAGACTTTGCATGCATCTTCAAAGAATGGTAAAGTTAGAATATGAATGTTTAAGGGAGGTGGATAGGTTCTTGATTTATAAAGGGAGTAAACAGTTATCACAAATGATATGGTTAGAATGAGATCAGCCATGACCTGATTAGATTGTGGACAAGACTTGAAGACTACTCTTGCTCCTAATTCACCTCCATACACGTGCCCCCATCCTCATTACTGAAACACTGCCCCCAACTACTACTGCATTTTAAAAAACAAGGAAACCATTCTTCAAAAATAATGAATACAATTAAACTGATAACTGCACAATCAATTCCATAAGTTTATAAACAATGAAAAGTATTGGCTATGACTGTGAGTATGATGCAGAAGGCTGCAAGCACTTTGTAATCAGTTTCAAGAAGTCATACTATATATCCTATTTAGTTTACCATAGCCTAGTGGCCTGTGCAGCTAACATTGTTAATAAAAACAATAGCTTGGCAATAGTTAATGTTTGTTGTTGTTGTTGTTGTCAAGTACCATCGAGTCATCGTTGACTCATGGTGACACTACGGATAGTTGCCCCAAACAAGTTTTGATCCTCACAAAGGTGGCTCATTGTTGATAATGTTGCATTCATAGCTGTTCTTATTGTGTCCTTCCATCTGAATGGCAGCCTTCCTCTTTTCCGATGTCCTTTCACCTTGCTGAGCATGATATCCTTTTCCAGAGAGCTGTTTCTTCACATGATATGCCCAAAACACAATAGGCAGAGTCTTGTCATTTGAGCCTCCAGAAAGAGACATGGTTTGATCTCATTGAGGACTGATTCATTTGTTCTGTGTGAAGTGCACGAGATGCATAGTATTTTTTCTCCAGCACCAGAGTTCAAAGCCATCGATACACTTCCTATCCTTCTTCTTTACCGTCCAACTTTTGCATCCATGTAATGTCGTTGAGAACACGATCACCTGCACCAGTCAAATCTTTCTATGTAGAGATAGATTCCTGTTCCCAAGGATCTTCTCTAAATCCTTCATGGCTGCTCTGTCAAGGGTGATTCTTCGTTGGATTTCTTGACTACCCATCACTTTAGTGTTAATCACTGATCCAAGTTGAAACTCAACTACTTCAATTTCCTCTCTGAAATTGGTAATGCTGCCAATAATCATAATCTTGGTCTTTTTCAGGTTAAGTTACTGACCCATCTTGAGGCGATGTTCCTTGATGCTGGTTAGCAGGTCCCATTCACTTTCAGCCAGTATTGTCATGCCATCAGCACAACAACGGTTATTGATGTTTCTGCCACCAATTCTCACCCTTTGATTCTCCTCATATACTCCTGCTTCTCTGAAGCGTACATATTAAAAAGGCAAGGGCTACAAAAGATGCTGAACCATACTGTTTCTCCTAATTCCGTTTGAACTGCTGCTTCTTGATTTATGTAAAAATTGTGCATAAAATGATCAAATGTTCTGGTATAATCAAGTGTCTTAATATAGTTTGTGATGATCGTGCAGTCGAAGGCCTTGCTGTCATCAATAAAACACATATAGATGTCCTTCTAGTATCCTTTTGAATGTTTAAAACAGCTTAATTAAAGGGGAATGTTATCGTGATTAGTCAGGTGTCAGGAAGTACTTGTCATGTGACAGGAAGACATTTGTTGACGAGAAGATTTTTGTTATTGATGGTGAACACTCTCTTGACCAGAGTTGGAAATGGTGCGAGGAACTAAAAACAACAGACAATATCCATTTATTGTTGGTAGCACTCAGGCTTGGAATAATATAGGAATGTGAAAGTTTGGTTTGGTTTTCTCTTGAGCACTGTTTATGTCATGGATTGTTTGAGCAGACAGTGCTTCAAATTGTACTGGTAACTAAGTGGTGTCAAGAGTTATTGAAAACTCTTCTGTTTGTAATTGACAGAAATGGCAGAACATAAGTGTGCACAGTTGAGTTGAATAGGTAAATTTGGTTTATTACTGTCACATATGCAATACAATGAAAAGCTTGTCTACAGATCAGTTCATTGCAGCAGTGCATTGGGGTAATAACAGTGCAGAATAAATTGTTGCAGTTACAGAGAAAAATGCAAGTAGATAAGTTACAAGTTCATAATGAGTTAGATTATGAGGTCAAGACACCGAGGAGGACCAGAACCTTGTTTTTGGATTTGGAGGCTTGCATGCCTCAATGACCCGCAGAGCTATGTTGGCTGAAGTCAGGGATTTATGCATTGGCTTTTGGTAGGGTCACTTATGGCCAACAAATCAAAGGGTGGAGTCCAGACTAAGAGTGGTCCACTGGTCCTCCAAGTTAATGGGTTCAGGTCAGGACTAACAACTCTGACTGGTAAAATAAAATTGTTACAGAACCAGCAATGAAGAATCCTTCTACATCTGAGTGTGACGGTATTCCTGAGTCTTTACTCGGGACTCGTGTGACTGACAGTACTGAAAATTGAGAGGAAGCTACTGACATTCTGAAGGAAGCTCTGAACATCACCAGAGATGGAGAGCCTTCATTGCTGCCCTAAATTCCAGTGGCATAATGGGCAGTAAGTAAGTATGAGGTCAAGAGCCCATCTAATCATAGTAGAGAGCTGTTCAGTAGACTTATGTCTGTGGGGTAGAAGCTGTCCTTGATCCTGGTGGAATGTGTTTTCAGGCTTTTGTATCTTCAGCCCAGTGAGAGGGGAAGAAGAAAGAATGTCCAGGGTGGGTGAGGCCTTTGATTATGTTGGCTGCTTTACCGAGGCAGTGACGGTGCAGACAGAGTCCATGGAGGGGAGGTTGGTTTCCACAATGTATTGAGCTGTGTCCATAATTTCCTGCAGTTTCTTGCAATCAAGCTGTGATACATCTGGATACACAACTTTCTAAGGTGCATTGTTAAAATCTGTGAGAGTTAAAGTTGACATGCCAAATATTTTTGACTCCCTGGTGAGCTTTCTTGGTTGTGGCTTCAATGTAGTTGGACCCGGATAGGCTATTGGTAATGTTCAATTCTAAGAGCTTGAAGTGGTTGGAACTCTCTTCCCCAGAGAAGCAATGAAAGCAGTCTGCATAATTTAAAGACTGAAGGAAATAAGCACGCTTGTAGAAGATCACAGCAGATAGATGGGAATGTAGAATTTAAGTTACAACCAGAGCAACCATGATCAGATTAAATGAGGGAGTAGGTTCAAGCAGCTGATCTGCTCTTATTCAAAGTTTGTTTCTTGATATCTCAGATTTCTGCCTTGAATTCGAATTCCACAAGTTGTAGATTTTTTTCACTTTCATTCTTGCCTATTTCAGCATCATTCATATAATAAATTTGCTTCCTGACAAGATATACAGGAAGTAAAAAAAAACATAAAAACATAGAAAATCTACAGCACAATACAGGCCCTTTGGCCCACAAAGCTGTGCTGAACATGTTCTTACCTTAGAAATTATTGAGGGTTGCCCATAGCCCTCTATTTTTCTAAGCTCCATGCATCTATCCAGGAGCCACTTAAAAGTATGTGAGTACTTCCCTCAAAATCCCTCAACATTTCCGGTACCTAATTTTCTTTTATCTCTAAGGACTACTATCAACAAACTCACAGACAACATCACTAAAATGAAAGAAGTGATTGTTGACTTTAGTAAGGGAAAGGTGGGTGAACATCCCCACTATTCGACATTGGTGGATTGGCATTGGAGAAAGTCAACAGCTTAAAATTCTTGGGCATTGTCATATTAGGCATAAGTGAGCAGAGCACATAGGAACAATCACAAAGATGGTGCACCAGCGTCTTTAGTTTCCTAGAAGTTCAAGGAGATCAAGCATGTTATGGAACACTCTAACTAGCTCTACGGATGTGCTGTTGAAAGTATCATGAATGGTTGTATCAGAGTTCAAAGTAAATTTATTATCAAAGTATATATATGTCATCATATATGTAAAACATTGAGATTCATTTTCTTGTGGGCTTACTCAATAAGTCCATAATAGAATCAGTGAAAGACCACACCCACTTTGGCATTCAACCAGTGTGCAAAATACAACAAACTGTGCAAGTATGAAAAGAAAATAATAATAATAATTAATAGATAAGCAAAAAAATTGAAAACATGAGTCCTTGAAAGTGACCCCATAGGTTGTGTGAACATTTCAATGCTGGGGCAAGTGAAATTAACCCCTTTGGTTCAAGAACCTGATGGCTGAGGGGTATTAACTGTTCCTGAACCCGATGGTGTGAGTCCTGAGACTCCTGTGCCTTCTTCCAGATGGAGCAGTGAGAAGAGAGCATGACTTGGGTGGTGGGAGTCATTGATGATGGATGCTGCTTTCCTGCAGAAATGCTTCATGTAGATGTGCTCAATTTCGGGGAGGATTTTACTCGTGATAGACTGGGCTGGATCTTTTACTTTTTGTAGAATTTTCCATTCAAGCCCATTGGTGTTTCCATACCAGGCTGTGACGCAGCCAGTCAATGTAGTCTCTACCCCACATCAATAGAAGACTGTCAAAGTTTTAGATGTCATGCCAAATCTTCAGAAACTTCTAAGAAAGTAGACGCGTTGCCTTGCCTTCTTCATAATTGGATTTACATACTGTGCCCGAGACAGGCCCTCTGAAGCGACAACAGTGAGGAATTTAAAGTTGCTGATGCTCTTCACCTCTGATCCTCTAATGAGGACTGGCTCATGGACCTATGGTTTCCTCCTCCTGAAGTCAATAATCAGCTCTTTGGTCTTGCTACATTACATCATGGTCTAATATGGTAATATGAATGTGCAAAAATGTAAGAAATTGCAGAGAAGATCTATACATCACTAGCACATCCCTCCCCACAATCAGACATATCTCCATGTGGCTCTCCCTCAGGAAGGCAACATTATCACCAAGCATCCACACCATCTGCATTGAGGTACTGAAGCCTGAACTGTGAAACCAGCAGGTTCACAAACAGATGTTCGCTTCTACCATTCAGCCCTTGAACCAACCTGCACAACCCTAATCATTACCTCAGTATAGCAACACCATGATGCAACAAGTACTCAACACAGCAATGGATTTTTTTTTGTTACAGCTAATTGTTGCTTCTTGTACAGCACAATTGTGTATAGTTTGTTTTTCATGTGAAAGCTATGTACCCGTGATGCTACTGCAAATACGTTATTCATTGCACCTGTGCATACATGTTTTTGTGCATATGTCAATAGATTCCGCTTTGGATTTGACTTGATAAAAATGTAAGTTCATGATGCTCGGCCACATTAGGTATATCCCGTCCTGTATAAATTTCCTTTATATGGATAGTGAAGATGTATTGAGGGGAAGAGTCTCCAACAGCGGAGGGAACAATCAAAGGAGAGGCTCTATTCTTTGTGCAGAAGCCTTCATTCCCACTCAAAGGTTTGTTATAACATTCCAGGCTTGTTTAAAAGATAGACTTTCATTTTTATAGCTCCTTTTATGCTCTCCAGTCATAGTAAAGTCCTTGTAAGCAATGACATATCTCTGAAGCATAATTATTCTTGTAATGTACGATACAACTCAATGCAAATTTCATAGCAAATGCCTAAAACATGTGATATGTTTATTAGTAGGTACTCTTTTTTTTATGATATTGCTGAGGGACGAGTCCAGGACACAGGACAGATGTTATTCTTCAAAGTAGTACTGTGGGATTTTCCTGTTGTCCATCTGTGATGGCAGGCAAGTTGTCAATTTAATATTTCACTCCAAAGATGGCTTCAGTGATACTGAGCACTCTCTCAGTACCGTACTGCAATCTCAAAGCTAGGTTTTCCATTCAAACCCCTGGAGTTGAATTTAATCCCACAACCATCCTACTTGGAACCAAGAGTACTGCAAATTGGTTACTGCGATCAGCAATGTAAGGATATATACAGTACACATTGGTATTTCTCAGCCATATCACTGAATTAATCTTTCATGGAAATCAGTAGTTCACCTTAGGTTCAAATTGGCAAGAAGTACTTTGATGATTATTTCCCATTCTCTCTCCAAGACTGGACTTTCCCTTCAGCCACTTTCAAGGAGAGAAAACAGAACACATGTTGGGTGGAAATGTTGAATGGCTAACTCAGCCTTCTTGGGAAATGTCTTCTCTTTGTATTTTACATTTTCCCGTTAATTAATATAATGCTGTTGATAAAGGAAAAGGGGCTGAGAGTTTTTTGCACTATTTATACCGATTTGCTGAAAACATTTCCCGCAGCTTCATTGAAATCCTTCCTTTTACATTTTATTTCAGACTCTACTTCCTAATAACAGGATTTTTGCTTTTGACACTCCGTCATGCCTTAACCCTTTGCCCTCACAACAAAAGGAATGCTTCCATTGAATTGAATGGCTGGGTGGTGAAAAAAGAGTCTACTAGTGAGAGCAAAGGTTTAAATACTGCTCATTTGTAAATGTTGGTGCGGGGGAGGGGGTCAGCTTTATTTCTCCGGTGAAGGCTCTGAAGTAATCCCATTCATCTTCCTAAATAACATAACCAGTCTGGTTGAGAGTAGGAGAGAGGCACAATGAATTACTGTTAGTCTCCTCACTGAACAAACTGAGTTAACATGTGGAGGAGCCAAATATCTGACAACAAATATGTTACATCAGCAACTAAATGTGACCATGGAAACAAACTGAGAGGAAAGAAATGAGAACATTGTGAGTGCTAAGTCATAACCAATGTATTAAAATAGTTTATAAACCTACGACATTGCTTTGGGGGTTAAAGTTTTAATTTTATTCAATGTTATTTTGAGAAATCATCTCTTTGATTTTTACACTGCAGTAAAAGTTGGTGGGCGGGTGGTGTTTGCAGTGATGGGGGTTGGGAGCTCTGAGCCAGGAGGGGGTGGGGAGGGGGTGGTGGGGGAGTGGAATTCAAGCATTATCTAATTGTGCTCTGGCCACACTGTAGGTGTTGTGGGAGCAGCTGCTCTATGTTCTCACTTGTGATGGCAAAGGCCCACCAGAACACTGTAATTGCTGTTCCACTCACTTCCTGGAGCAGTTGGCAGCCAGTGCCAGTCAGCAGGGAACAGGCAGGGTGGAAGGGGAACCAATCAGGCATACTTCAATTTACATCTGATTGATGAAGGTATGAAGAATGTGGAAACAACCAATTAGATGCATATCTCCTGAGTAACCTCCAACATAGGCTCTTTTTATTTCTTATTCTAAAACCATGGACTGTCATAGATCTGGAAAATAGTTTTGTTTCTATTTTCTAAAACATAGAAGCACTTGAATGTCACAGGCACCGAGTATGTCTTCTTTTCATTTGTGTAGCAATAATTAATTATGGCACAGGCCGTTTTTTTTGTCAAAATGAAATCTGAGATATATTGAGAGCAAAGGCATTTCATTGCTTACAGTGTTTTACGTATTTTGGAGAAAGACTGAGTTTCAGCAATTTAATGAATAGATTTAGGTTAGTTAATTAAATCAAGTCATTTTCACGTGGAAGTGCAATGCAGGTCAGCATGGAAGAAAAATATATATTTTGATGCATTTATTTTTGGAGCTTAAGACCTGATTACAGTGTGGAAAAAAAAGCTCCATAAGAATCCTTTGTTAATGCTTTAAGCCTCCATGTCTGCAGCACCCAGCAGCTCTACAAAGTCATCCTGCCTCTGACCACATAATTGTTAAATTGTGCATGCAAAATGGCTTCAGAATATTCTGCCCATGTTCCAGCAGGTTACTCAGAGAACCTGCCAGTATGCATGGTCTTGTTTGTGTATTTTTCAGAGTAGGAAATACAAAGGTCAATAGTTGCCAATAGGACATTCATTTAGGAACTGCTACTTTTTCCCAAGCTCTGTAATGTGCTTTAGCCATGATCCTTATCTTCCTCACCCATTCATTTAAAACTCTAGCGCGTAACAACTTCCATCTCTGACAAATATCTGTCACACCATTCACTGGCATTGCCTTTCCTAATTAGCTCAATTCATCATTCAATTTGACAAATTGTGAACCTTCAGAATATTATTTGCAAATATTATTTATTAACAATGTTGGCTGAATTGTTTATTCTGCACTTTAACCAGGAATCAAATTAATGTAGGTCGTACCGTGCGATAGGAAAGGGTATGGACAGAGTGTGGGAGTGAGGGCAGCACTGCTATAACCCTACCTGCACCTTAATAATCATTATCCATGTTAAAGATGCAAGCTAATGTACATATGTGTTTGTTTAATGTACTCCTACTTTAGTAGTCACATATAAATCCTGTGGATGTTTTGTGCAGTAGGCTGGCTTTCATTCCTTTTATGGCACACAATGATGGACATACATATCAGGACTACAAACATTTAAAAGGAGAAGAATATTTTATCAGACCAGTTGAAAGAAAACAATAAACCAGCTTTCTCTTCATATTCTGATTTAATTTCAAACCAAATTAGCCAGTTTCCTTAGTAAAAGGGACGGCAAAGTTGCTGTATGTCCGACTGAAGGAAGTCAGAAACAAAGTAGCCTTAAGACTTCAACTACCTGCCTCGGAAGTTAAGAGCCCTCTTTCAACTGTTGATAGATACAGATACTAGATGCATTTGTGGAGATTTCTTTCACTTTTATTTTGAATAAAATATTAAATGGGCTTTAAAGGAGGGTTTTTATGGCATTGTCAGAAGTATCAAAAAGGTAGATATGTTTGTAAGTATGAAGATGTAAGTGAAGAACAACCTAAAGAATCTTACCACTTTCAGTTCTAGTTGATTAAACATCTTCCTGTTCACTTATATTATTTTGAAATCTTAATCCAAACAAGAAATGCCTTAAAATCCTGATCCAAGCAAGAAGCCATTTTATAATGTTTGGCATCTATTTATTGGACCATTACACATTCAGTTTTCTAGGCACAGTTGTGAAAATAAAGTTCTAATTTGGTTAATATTTTCATAATGCTCAGGTTTCAATAACATTGCTGAATGAATAATTAAACAAGTAATGGACAAAGATGTGCAAGTTGGTTATGTTTTCTCTGGCTTCTAAAACCGTCAACCAGAAGAATAATTTGGAGAACAATTATGTTTTTTTTTACAATTGAAATGTGATCTTAATTTCAACAAAAATAGGAAGTGACTGTTATTTGGGATTATTTTTCTTAATGTAGATGTCAGAGTTGATCAGGTTTTACACAGTATAATATGCATACAGTATGTAATTCAGCAGCATGTATCTGGTACTGCAGTGGTTACTGGTTGCAAAAGCTATAAGCAAGCATGAGAAAATGCATTTATCACACAACATGGAAACACAGTTAAAGCTGAGTGAAATTTGTTCTTGGCCTGTTCTGCATGATTTGATTTTCAAGATTTGCAGTTGTTAGAGCATGCATGTAACGTACATTAGCATTTACATGATCATAATGGTTACACTAAAGCTCTCATCATATTGTACCGCACACTGAAAGTACCTCAGTTTATAGAACTTTAACAGAAGATGTAAATGGGTAAAATGGTGCGGCTTTATGTTGACATTGGGGAAACATTGCTGGTTTTTGTCTGCTTACTGACTAATAGCTTGCATCTTGTAGGTTTCTGGACTAGACTGGTGCTTATATGCTTTATTTGCTTTACAACATCACGTATAGTATTTCCCATTAATCTCACAGTCTGACAGTGCAAAATTGCTGGCATAGCTGATGAAATTCTAAAGCATGGGCTCACGTGTGATTTATTAACGACCTCATTTATGCAGGGTTGGATAGGTCATTGTTTGCAGCCAGTTGCTGCCACTACTGCAACAGAATAACCCTCAGCAGAAAAAGATGAAGATAGAGAAGACAATTCAAAATCTATGAAAAACCAAATCACCTGTTAACAGATGGGATTTTACAACAATGAAGAACTCTATTCTTTAAAAATGGAGTCTTTATTCAAGAAAAAAATCAGGAAACACAATTGCAATAATAATGGTGGTGGTGCTGGGGGCGTGGAAATCATTTGCATAAATATTAAAGTTTCTTTCAATGTAATGTACCATTCACAACAAAATATCATATGCTTTAACAATGTATTACTGGAACAGTTCACAAAGTCTCCATCCATAGCAAATTGTACCTCCTCTTAATATTATGTAGGTTACAAGTGGAGACATCGATGTCCTTAGCACCCCTTTTATTTTCAAAATCTCTCCTAAGATTAAACTTAAACATATGGGGAATTCTGAAATGAAAGTAGAAAATGCTGGAAATACTCAGCAGGTCAAGCAGCAACTATAGCAAGAAGAACAAGATTTATATCTCAAGTTGAACACCTTTCATGGAACATTATCTAAGCTGACACCTTATGCAGAAGGAGTACTGTGCAACTGGATACATCTTCCAGATGAGGTGTTCAACTAAATCTCTGTTCTCTGGTATTAAACACAACAATTCCAAGACAATTTAAAAAAGAGTAGGGAATTTTTCCAGCAACAATTTATCTTTCAGGTAAGATCACTGGTCATTACCTCATTGATCTTTTTTTTCTGTGGAAACTTACTGTGTACTGTTACATGTTTCCCACATGCTGACAGAGACTGCATTTCAAAAGTAAATAATGAGCTGTACAGAGCTCTGCAATATACTGAATTCATAAAGTGAATAGTTCTTTCTTTAATTAAAATATAATGACTAAAATATTGGATTTACCAGATTATGATTTTTATTACATAAAATTACTTCTTTAGAAGTAAGTTTCATGAGAGAATGAGCAATAAGTGAAGTGATAATTGTTTTGCCCCAACCTGATTTATTGATCATATTTTCAGCATTGGACCTATTCATTCTTGAAACCTTTCAGTAACACTGTTTGTGTGCACCATCAGGATTTTTAAAAAGCAAATGTCAATGTTATTTTTGCCTGTTGGTTTGGCTTACATGTGAATCTATAACTAAACTCCCTTCTGACTACACTCTAATCATTCATTAATTTTATGAACGTATAGCACTGCCTCTAGATTTTAAAAGAAAACATAATTACACAGGATTCATTCACAGTCATTCGTAGCACCAGAATGTTCTAATCAGTGGTTTCAGTGTTATTGCTAAGCATAATTATCTCATCTACACTGCATGTACAACCTAGAATTTTATAATAAAATAAAGTTTATTCATTCACTGCCAACTTTGCAATTCATATTAATGATTCTTTTATTTAACTATTAAATCATTGTTAATTATCAGAACAGTGGCATTGGAAGCAATGCGTAATATATTTCAAAAAGGGAGTTTTATAAGCATTTGAGTAGAACAATCTAAAAGGACATGGACAACAGAGAGATGAAAGTAAGAGAGATTGTTAATAGGACAATCTGTTACTTTCAGTGCTGTTATCTTTCTGAAATCGATGACCTAAGATTAAATATTATAATTTCTGAAGCACTTCTATTTCAAAATGTTTTAAATGCATTAAAGTAAACTATATCTAAATTAAATATAGCTCAAGACTGTGAGGTTTGTGTTCCAATTAACTAAATGGTATAAACTTCCTTTTAATTTTGCTGTCTTAACTGCATTTCATGAGGAAATAAATAATAAAATTATTTTGTCAAAGACATTGTTGAAGTTTGCCCAATATTAAATGATTTGGCACCATGAGGGATCCAGGGTAACATAGGCTGGAAATAATAAAAACTTACATGAAGCTATTTTTGTAAAAGCTATAAAATATAGTCATCAGAAATGCAAGGCTTCAGATTTTTCTTAGCTGTAATTAGTTTAATTATAGTTTCCCTGTAACTTACAGGAAAATATGCAGATATGGAAGTATTTCAAAAATTATGCAATTTAATCTGACACAATAACTGATGTTTTAAAGTTAGCATTTCCGGAAAATGGAAGTGGAACTGAACGATACATTTTGACATTCAATGAGAGGTTGCACCTGGATAACAAAGGCAAATGTGACGTAAAATGTTAGCTGTGAGGAGGATGCTAAGAGGATGCAGGGTGACTTGGATAGGTTGGGTGAGTGGGCAAATTCAAGGCAGATGCAATTTAATGTGGATAAATGTGAAGTTATCCACTTTGGTGGCAAAAATAGGAAAACAGATTATTATCTGAATGGTGGCCGATTAGGAAAAGGGGAGGTGCAACGAGATCTGGGTGTCATTATACACCAGTCATTGAAAGTGGGCATGCAGGTACAGCAGGCGGTGAAAAAGGCGAATGGTATGCTGGCATTTATAGCGAGAGGATTCGAGTACAGGAGCAGGGAGGTACTACTGCAGTTGCTCAAGGCCTTGGTGAGACCACACCTGGAGTATTGTGTGCAGTTTTGGTCCCCTAATCTGAGGAAAGACATCCTTGCCATAGAGAGAGTACAAAGAAGGTTCACCAGATTGATTCCTGGGATGGCAGGACTTTCATATGAAGAAAGACTGGATGAACTGGGCTTGTACTCATTGGAATTTAGAAGATTGAGGGGGGATCTGATTGAAACATATAAGATCCTAAAGGGATTGGACAGGCTAGATGCAGGAAGATTGTTCCCGATGTTGGGGAAGTCCAGAACAAGGGGCCACAGTTTGAGGATAGAGGGGAAGCCTTTTAGGACCGAGATTAGGAAAAACTTCTTCACACAGAGAGTGATGAATCTGTGGAATTCTCTGCCACAGGAAACAGTTGAGGCCAGTTCATTGGCTATATTTAAGAGGGAGTTAGATATGGCCCTTGTGGCTACGGGGGTCAGGGGGTATGGAGGGAAGGCTGGGGCGGGGTTCTGAGTTGGATGATCAGCCATGATCATAATAAATGGCGGTGCAGGCTCAAAGGGCCGAATGGCCTACTCCTGCACCTATTTTCTATGTTTCTATGTTTCTAAAATGATTGGGAAACTGAAAAGCTGTTAAATAGTAGTAGAAAGAGACTAGTAAAGAAAGACCAATAGTAAAATAGAGAAGTGAGCCATTGGGAAGAGGGGTGATATGACAAAGTGATGAGGAGAATGAGTAGAGTGAGTGGCGGGAAGAGACCAAGAAGAAGAGTCAAAGAGTGATGCAGAGTAGAAGAGCAATAGTAAGACCCTGGGAATTAGAGTCATAGATCATGGAAACAGGCCCTTTGGTCCAATTCATCTACGCTGACTCCGTTACCCAGCAAGCTAGTCCCATCTGCCTGTATCTGTCTCGTAACCCTGTAAACCTCTCCTATCAATGTACTTTATCCAGATGGCTTTTAAATATAGCTAATGTGTCCACACCAACCACTATTTCTGGCAGCTCATTCCAAATATGCACCTCCCTTTGTGTGAAGAAGCTGCCCGTGATGACCATTTTGAATCTCTAACCTCTGATCTTATACCTATGCCCTCTTGTTTCTAGTTCCCCTTCCCTGGGAAAAAAAGTTGTCTGCTTTTACCCTAATGATATTACAGGACTGTGCAAAAGTCTTAGGCACATATATATAGCTTGGGTGCCTAATTTTGCACAGATCTATAATAATTTAATATATTGCACTGTACTGCTGCCACAAAAAAAGAACAAATTTCATGACATATGTGAGCGATGATAAACCTGATTCTGATATGGGTCTTGGATGTGGACTGAGAGTGGAAAGGGGGCAGGGAGAGGGCCAGATTTACAAACTGGTTCTCTGCTTCAGTATTGAGAAATTCAGTACTGTACTGTGTAAAAGCCTAAAGCACCCTAGCTACAAATATGTGCCTATGACTTTTGCACAGTAGTGTATAAACCTCTTTCAGGTCACCTATCAGTCTCCTACATTTCAGGGGATAAAGGTATATGAAATACCTCCTTGTAACTTAGGCCCCCCAGTCCAGTCAACATCCGGGTAAATCTTTTCTGCAGTCGTCCTAATTTCATAACATCTTTCCTTTAACTGGTAGACCAAAACTGCTCACAATGCTCCAAGTACAGTCTCAACAATGGTTTAGATAATGGCAATATAACTTCCTAACTATAAGTTACCACCCCCCTGGACTCAGCACGCTAACTAATAAAGGCCTGCCTGCCAATGCCTTCTTCACCAGCCTGTGAGCATGTGACACCACTTTGAGTGAACCTGCATTCTTAGATCCTCTGTTCCATAAGACTGCCCAGAATTTAGAGATACAGCATAGTAACAGCCCCTTATGGAAAAACGAGCCCCCACTACCTAAATACATCAATTAACCTGCTAAACTGTACATGTTTTGGGTGGAGGAGGAAACCAGTGCACCCAGAGGAAATGCACACAGTCACAGAGAGGATGTGCAAATTCAGTTCAGACACTAGTGTGAACTAAACTCGTGTCACTGACACTGTCAAGCCTTACACTAACCACTATGCTACTATGCCACCCTGCTCTTTATCACGAGCATTTAGTGTCACCCAGTTGGAGTTCTAGGAGGTAAATTGGAATTTTTGATACCTCAGTACTCGACAGATGTGCTTTCTTTGATGCTGGTATTTCCTCTCAGTGGTAAGCGTAGAGAATGTCTAATGCCTAAGATTGAAGACAAAAGCCAACCAGTGAGACGCAGGAGAAGAAGAACCAGGAGGAGCACTAGCTAAAAGGAACTAGGTTAGCATTGGTATGGAGATCATTGGAAAGATGGGAACAGTGCAAAAGCAAAGCCATTAGAGAAGAGCACAGTGAAGTGTATTAGCTTCAACACTGTAAACCTTGCAAAGACTTGGAGCCTTGCTCATGATTTCCAAATCAAAATGTAGTGAAGCAGCTAAATTTGTATGATGCCTGTTGAACTGGAGATGACTCGATGTGAGACTGCTGTGAGAAAGCCTGCCTTCCAGGCTATTGATTGTCTCACTACTGCATGCACAGAAAATAAAAGGGTAAGCAACATCAGTCTTCAACTGACTAGTGTTAGCAGTGCCGGTGTTAATAGGGGGTACAGATACAGTGACAGCAGATAACATATGTCTGTCATCTGGTTTCCAGTGATGCTGTCTCATTTCCCCATATTTAGTGTGAAAAAGATATAGCCTGGGCTCCAAGCATGTTGGCTGGCATTTCATTTAGTATGGACAATTAGACCAAGTGAGATGTACTTTACCTGAGTTTGCTTTTTTACATACTGTGCCACTTAAAGCTTGCCAGGCTGTGAATGGGATGCTTCTGAAGAACTAATTAGCATTACCCTTATCCAAGCATTCAGATATCTTAATTGTGCCATACAACTTATTGACCTATCGTCTGCAATATTGAACTATCGGCTTCAATAAGTTCTTCGTGCACTCACTGTCTATGCTAGGGAGAGGTAATTTCCCTGATTACATTGGTAGTCATCCCTCAGGTAACTCAGCTCCTTCTTTCAAACATATGGTAGATCCTGGTAGATCAAAATTATTGCAACAGAAGCCCAGAAGAACAATGCTACCTGATCTTGAGCAAAGAAAAATAAACCTAAATACCGAGAAATAGCCCACCAAATCAATAAATGAAATTTTGTTTGATTGTTTAAAATTACTGCCATCTTTAGCATAAGTGCAGCAAACCTTCCACCATCTGTACTAATAGGATAAATTACTATTTGGCATCAAACTGGATTTCATGTAACTTGATGCAATTACCACAATAATATTCCGAGCATAAATTTGTGAACACAGTGAAATTCTTACTCCTCAGCCTGATGTTCCCTAAATCTATTCCAATGATTGTGTAAGATTTCTTTGCCTTCTCTGGTAACTGTTTAAAATGATCATCTCTGAACACCCCCACACCCCACCAACAGATCACAAGACAATAAAATGACAAATCAAAAGCAAAGGGCTGGGCAAAGTTGCCAACACTTTGAGATCCAAAATAGTTCAGGTGGCCTGAGTCTGTAATTTGGACAAATCACGTTTTTAGTGCTGAGATCCCTTTAACGAACAGTAACCAGAATTTGAACATCGCATCATGTTTGTTTTTTGTGACTTGAAATATGCTAATTTGCTGGGAAGTACCTGCTTGTCCTTCAATAACGAGCATCTCTTTGGAGAGGATTACAAATAAAAACTGTCTGAAATGCTCTAAGCAGACTGAACAAAACAAAGCAGGCTGATTTTGGACCTGTTACACTTTTGATATTTAATAAAGCAAAAACAAAGCCAAATGTTCTAGATATTTAACACACAATGCTTCCATGGGAGTGATAACAAATTAGTTTTGAGCATAAGATTTCCCTGGCAGTCTTACTCCAGCTGTCTGTTTTGTCTTTGTATGAATGCCATGAACACATGTTGCCCTGAGGTCTGTAACTGAGCTGTGCTTGGCCTTTTTTTTCCCTCCAACCTTGGTCTTGTTGAAAGCCTGATATGTGTTGTGCAGTGCACATGGCAGAGAGAATCCCTTCCTGGTGAGGGTATCAGAGCATGGGAAAACAAAATCCTATAGTTCCTCTTGCCCTTGTTCCACCCCGTTTCACCCTGTACACCAACCGTGCATGGCCACTTGTCACTGACCCCTGCCTTGTCCCATTTTCTTTCACCCTTTGAGGCTGCACATGTGTGACAGCACTGAGTGACATCGTGTTCTGAAACTGATTGCAAAACATTGTCCAGCACAAACCATGCATAAACTTGACTGGCTACGTGCAGAGCTAGTGGAGAGTGTGGAGAAAATGCTTTTGGAGGTGGCCGGGAATAGAGCAGGGTCTCTGACAGACCTTATTGTGCTTGTATCTGACTGCAGAATCACTGGAGTAGAAATGAGGAATAGTGACTGAGAACAGAGTTCTTAACAGATTGATTTAATCTGCTGCAATTCAACTATTTCTTACATTCCCCAGAACTTTACATAGTTATTTAATATTGCCAGATCAGATGAGATCAGGATTTTAATTTGCTTTGTGGCTATAAAACTTATAGGGCATGAACCAAAATAGAGATCTTTACACTGACATCAAATAGTAAGTTGTATTTGTTACTTGTATTTTAACTGTGCCATCATAAAATATAATTTTTTAAAGAATGTTTAATTTTTTCATTTGTTGTACTTTTTCAGTAGTACTTCAGTTCGGAAGTTTGACAGAAAATAGATTTTTATAATTTACTTAATGGATGTTGGTTAAAAAGCTAGTGTAGTATGTCTCTTCTATATAATTAAATAAATTTAGAATCAATAATTTTATAAGAAGTGCATATACTGTACACCTTCACATCATTCTACAAAGAGGGTGGGTTTATTTTAATTTATCAAAACCAATTCAAAAGGAATAACCGTAGGTGTGAAATTCAACAGTGCAATACTAGTAACAAATCCACTGTGTGAAATTAATCTCCTATTTGAAGTAGATACTGTACTTTCAAACATGTTCCTATTTCACTGGTATTTTCCCCAGGAGCGCTCTTTATCCTTAGCCAATTTCAAAATAAGAACACATTTCTGCTCACATGACATCTTTGTGGTATATTTCATTACTGAATAAGACTCAATTCAAAATAATTTTGTCAGAAAAAGATATGCTTTTAGTGCAAAAAACAAAGAATTCCAAAGTATCAGATTTCAAATACTATATAATGTTATTCAGAGACGCACAATGTGTGTTTAAAGGACCCAAAGAGTTATTATTTGGTATTCAAACAGTAGCTCTGATCTTCTCACTAATTTTCCATTACATATGTTTTTGTAAGGATTCAGCAAAGGAAATAAGGATGCTGAATTAAAATATATCTGTGCTGGAAATGACAAACAATTATGTCCAAAATGCATCATTAACACAGACTATTAAATGGTCTATCTACCGATAATTGATTTTTTTTCTGTCATTAGTTACTTCTTTAACTGAGATCTATTCAAGCAAATTAAGATAAATAATTTTTGGGTAACTACATAAACATGGAAGAGAAATGAACCACCATAATCATTATCAGAAACTTTACCATAAGCAATTATCATGTAACTTCTACAAAATGTGTGTACATTATCCATAGTTTTCAAAGGGACAAACATATGTAACATGCACAATGAAAGCGTCCTTCAGAATATGGCATCTTTGAATATTTTAAGGCAACCAATAGTCTCTACACTTAAGGCAATAATTAAAGATAATAGAACAACCTGTCAGCTTGAAGAAAGGCATGTAAATCAATCATTCAGAGTGTTCATATAATCTGAAAACTTCAAGCTTTCTGCAATTTAAGTTAATATGAATACTATGCCCATAATTATGAATATCTCTATAATCAGCAGGAATTTATTGGAAAATCTCCACCATATTTTATGGATAAAGATGTGATTACTGTCACAGTTTCATTTAGGATAAATAACTTTTGATCCCCATTTTCTTGTTGTAACAGTCCCAATTAATTTAAGCCTATTCAACAAATTGTTTGAAATTCTAAAACACAATTCCATAACTATAGAACAACATTGAATTGCTTTATCAAAATAAGTAAGTTAATTCTATTACAAAATGAAACATCATAAAATATGCTCATACAAATACACAAAGGCATTGTTAGTGTTCTCATGAGAAGAATAAAATTGCAAATGATAGGAAAAAGATTTGCTGACATAGGAAAAGAATGGATGGTTTAAGATTGAGTTTTGATCCAATCCTGACTCCACATCTATTCTGCTAACCTATCTTTTCACCTTCAGTTGCTGACTAACTGAATTTCCAGCATTTTTCATTCTTATGAATGGTACCATTAACATTAAAAATGTGTGGTTTACATTATAATTCATATTTAACTACATCACTCATAACTCCTATGCCATTAAATGCCAATCCATATACAAGATTCTGCACATAAACTGCTGTGCATGCATACATATATATTTAATGCGGAACTCAAGATGGAGAATTAATCCTCGAAGTTGACGTAACTGTGTCTTACCAACATGCTCATGCAAGTTATTTGTAGAAGACCAGCTGAAAAGGAGGTTAAATTGTAAATTCGACAATTAATTTCCAAATATTTCTGGAAGGCACTGACAAATAATGTTTCATTATATCAGTATTATAAACGTAACCTATTCTTGCTTATTGTGATTGTAGAGGTTCTTACTGTGTCCTAATGACTGGTACAAAGCAAGTTTTTAAACTTTCAGATGATTTTGTTCTCAAAGGAGAATTTAAAATTGCAATGAATAAAGTTAAAGTTTTATTTTCTCTATGCCTCCAATACGATGTATTTTCATAACTTGTTCATGGAACCACTTTCATTTCCTCTTCTTATGATATATTTGAAATAGCAAAGGTATGGAATATTTTGTCAGATATATTTCATGATTCATGGAACACGTATTGTGAGATTATTGTTTATTATAATAAAATGCCAAAATTAGAAGGGTATAAATTAATATCACCACTGTTGTCACTGCTAACTGCCAGCAGTAGGAATACAATGTTAACTCCAATTGATTTGTGGAAATGGAAGTTTAACATATTATTGAGACAAATGATTCAAATTACTGCTTCCGAGGCTTTGATACAGTGGTTCTGAGGAACGAACAGAACATGAGGAATTAGTGCTAGTAACCATACCTACATAAATTATGCAAATGATGTTCCACTGACTAAAAGTATCAGGTTGATTTGTATAAATATATTTTTAACCTTGTCATTTACTGTATAACTTCAAAACAAATTGTGGATGCATGTTTCTATTTAACATAAATATGAAACACACATTTTAAAATATAATAAACTTGCCTGTACATAAACTTTACAGAAATGTTCTTGACTTTTTTTCTTATATGAATAACCAATTCATTACCTGAGGTCTTGATATGTATATATAGATAGAATATTTCACATTCTGTAAATCATATAATGATTTTAACTAAAATGATATTTTGAATATTATCAATCCCAAAACATAGATGTTAGCATTATATTTCTTAAACAGCATTATACATTCACAGGTGGCCAAAATAAACATGGGAGATACACATTTAATTAAGCTTCAATGTACACATTCGCATTGTAAATAACATCCACAGCAAATGATTATTTGGCAATTCTTATATAAAACTAATTTTCCCTACAATTTTAGATGTTATAAGTGCATGTAAGTGAAATATTTTAAACTATTCACCCTATAAAGATTTTGAGGTATAGGTTACTGAAAATGTTATTTGATTCTTGAATACATGCTCAAGCAAACACACATGAAAAAAACTAAGAGAAATGTCAAAGCCAAATTTAAAAATCATGACTGTACATGGAAAGTGGTGATGTCACGGTTAATGAACGAACCACTTAAGATGCTCTTTGGCACAGTTCCCACTGTAGTTCCTGGTCTCATGTAGATTCCAGATGGCATTGTTGCTGCAGCTATATAAAGTGGAAGTAGAGTATAGCAGATGCAAATACTATATATATATTTATAATATATAATGTATAAAGTTTATTGGCTACACTTCATGGCCTAAGAGGCATATTCCCTTAGACTGCCACATTGAGCCGTGCCAATGACCATTATCTTGCTTCTGATTTGACTCTATTAAAAGCAAGAAAATAACAGACAATGCTCAATGATGGTATTAAAATTTGAGAAACCTCATAATCTGGAGCCATTTTTGCAAATGACTTTACATATTTCATTTTCCATTGCCAATCTGATGGAAAATAACAATCCTGACCTAATATTTCCATTGCTTTCCACCTTCCTTAGGTAGTAACAATTTAACATATACTATCTCTACTTTGGTTCTTGCATTAAGAGCATAAAAATATACCATAGAGCAAGTTTTCATTTTTACGAAAAGGCCAATAATAGGCTGTGGTGATTAACCTTTTGCTCATATAGGAGATTTTATGAAGTTTAAAGTCTGACCTCACCTGACTTCCTCTGCCAAGATTCACTTTCCTGCTGGATTTGTCTGGCATGAAATTTACTGGGTCTTGCTTGCTAGCCTTCCAAGCCATAATTGCAGTTGCTTTACCACAATGTCATCAGAAATGAACATATAAAAAATAAATTGCCACCAGCTTTAGGCAGATTCCTTGCTGTCTACTCACTTAAGCAGATTAAAACTGAAGGTTGCTGATGGCTGAGTAACTCAAGTGATTTTAACCACATGCTGACGAGTAGAATGAAACTGGCCCAAACCCTTTCTCATTCTTCCTCTATCTCATCCTTATACACATGAGCCAGTGAGCCTTTGAAACTTGTTGGAATTTTAGCCAAGCCTTCTTACTTGACATCCACCCACAATCTATTCAGCCATTGATTCATGATCAGAAAAAAGGAATCCTAATTGATTTGCTCTTGACTTGTGCAGACGCTCCAAGGACAATTACACCCTCTCTCCTTTTTTTGCACAGAATCACCCTAACTCAGAACAGCTGAAAAATTAGCCCCATAACCACTGCCCAGCGTGGATCAGATCAGTGCTGCCTTGCAGTCATATGCCAGGGAGGACATTACTATTTTGATTAGTTCATTCTCAATTCCCGCCTAGAGCTTTCCCAGGAGTAATTTCTTCAATGGGCTTCTCCAAATTTCGGTTTGGCTTTGCTATAATTCCTAAAATCACAAACCTGAGGCTAGAATTAGGACTTGGCCCATTTGATGGCTTCAGCCCTGCTATATTAACTAATATTATCAACTTTTTGCCAATTCCTTTCAGGTACTAATTGCTCACCCTCCTGGGTCACAACAGCATTTTTTATCTGGATATCCAACATCTACAACTATTTTTCCTCCTTTAATTTACTTGGTTAAATGTTTTATTGTAAAGTGGCACTGAGAGCCATGTAATGCTTTAAATAGAATATCTTCAAACTCGAGTGATAACTCACTATAACACTTTGATGCCACATGTGAGTTGCTCTGAAAGTTCTTGAATTTCTGAGCAGTGCAATTTCTGTTTGAAAAATTATTGTAACTGGAAATTGCATGTAGGAAATTACTCCTCTGGACTTCTTAACTTCAAGTGATTAAATGGCTTTGCTAAAAGACGCAGAGCATTTTAGCCAAACAAAAAGCTTACTGACAATGTGGTGAGAACTGGCTGGTAAAGGACAATTCTAATCTGTTACATACAGTCCTACAGTTTAACTAATCCATTTGAATTAAACCTAAGGACAAAACACAAAAGTGAATACATCATTATGATATAATAGGAGAAGGATTTTTTTTGCCCTCAAGGATAGAGACTTGACTCAATTTCAATTAATTCTGGCAACTTGCACTCAAGACTCTACTGGCACACTGCAAAAAATAAAAATTGCTTACTGTTTTGTACGTCATTACTACAACAGAGTGACTGCACTGTGCTTCAAACACACAAAACATGCTAAGTAAAAATTTTAAGGAGAGGATCATATTTTGAAAAAAATCTTGAGATACTACAACGTCATTAGATCCCCAACTGTGAATGCGATTTGTTTGGTGATGACTTTTAATTTTGCACGTCCTTCATAGTATACATAGTTTGCAGAACAGGTCACAAATAGAGTGACAGAACGTAAACTGAAGACCTAAAGTGTGACTGCACTATTGACCATTTCAGTTTTGCTTTAATGGGATTCCTCAAGACTCCTTGGTAACGGCAATGCTTTGGCTACAATTGCCTTTTTGTGTGTCTGTGCTACTTCAGGAGAATTTTCAGAACAATTCCACATTCATCAACCAGTAGGGGGAAGCAAGATTTAAGGAAACAGATTTTGGCAAAAAACAACAAAAAAGTTTTGCATGTATTACTATTGCAAAACTGTTTAAAATATATACCATATTCATATTTTCATAATCATAGAGTAATACTTAATTGTTCACATTTAGTATGAGGCAGTTATGGAGCATAAACTAGGTAAGAAATTAAATAAAACAGATATTGAAAAGATTGCTGAAAGGACCATCAAAAACTCCTGACTTCTGTCTTGTACATGAATGTGGTGGGCTTCTTAGTTTCTATTCTATTGTGTGGGACACTATGTAATTTGAGAGTTTAGATGGTGAGTGTGATAGGAATTCTTTTGAGCTATGTGCTCTTACATGCAGCTAGTTTTTTTTATTAAAAAAAGAGTCTGAGAATTCAGGTAGAAGAATTGCCGTATCAGGTGCCTGGACTCTTAGAAATTAGAGTGCATTCATCCTCTTGTTTAGTGTTAGTTAATTTTTGTAAGAATTGTATTACGTTGCATGCACTTTACCCTATTGATGTCTGACCTCATTTCCTTCCAGTTTCTTTCATGAAAACACTTCAGCTGCTTGTACTCAGTCTGAAGTTTGTTCTGGAGTTTGATTCAGTTTTATCCATCTCCATAAGGTGTCTCAAATTTATCAGAATCACAACCAATCCTTTCTTGAAGATACAGGGGCAGTACATTGACACAACGAGTAGAACTGTTGCTTCACATCTCTCATAACTTTGGCAACACACAAAAAATGCTGGAGGAACTCAGCAGGTCAGGCAGCATCTATGGAAAGATAGTAAACAGCAGATTTTTCTACCGAGACCCTTCACCAGTCTAGGCCTGAAACATTCAATGTTTACTCTTTTCCATAGGTGCTGCCTGGCCTGCTGAATCCTCCAGCATTTTGTGTGTGTGTGAGTTGCTTTGATTTTCCAGCATCTGCAGATTTTCTCATGTTTCTTATAACTTGGGTTTGATCCCAACCTCAGGTCTTGAGTGTGTGGAATTTGCACTTGGATATCTTTTGAGTGCACCAATTTCCTCCTACATCCCAATAAAACACAGGTACACTAAGCTATTCATGGAGACATAAAAGCAACAAGGTTGTTACAATGGATGACTTTAATTTCCTAATATCGTCTAGGATTTCTTATTGCCAGAGGCTTAGATGGGGGTAGGAGTTTATCCGGAAACCATATATAGATAGTCCCAGCAGGAAAGATGCCATGCTAGATCTTGTATTGGGAAATGACCCTGGCCAGGTAATCAGAGTGGAGGAGGATAAGACTGAACTTCAGGGGAGGATGTTCAATTGGAGGAAGGCTGGTTACAACGGAATTAGACAAGAGCTGGGCCACGTAAATTGTGATCAGGTTTTATTGGGTAGGTCGTCTCTCACATTTGAGAGTGGTTTATAGGGCAGCTGGACAAGAATTCAAGACCATTGTGTTACTATGAGAAAGAAGGACAAAGATGACAAGGCTCAAGAATCTTGGAAGACAGGAGATGTTGCAAATCTCTTGCAAAAATGGGAATTAATGCCTCCCTCCACAACTGAGTCCTTGACTTTTTGACCAACAGGCCACAATTAGTGAGGATAGTCAACAATACCTCCATCACAAATATTCTCAGTACTAGTGCTCCACAAGATTGGATCTTTAGCCCCATACTTCACTTCCTGCACAGCTGGAAAGGATAGGCAGCAATTTTTCTGCCATAGTTATTCTCAAGACTGGTGCTCCATAAAGTTGTGTCCTCATCCCCCTACTCTACTCCTTGTGATTCCTATTTCGCCAAATTCTGCTCTAGTGACATCTGTAAGTTTTAGGTGATGCCTCTGCAGTGGACTGAATTTTAAATAACGATGAACTGGAGTGCAGGAAGAAGATGGAGAGCTCATATGGTAGCATGACAACAAACTTTCCCTCAGTGTCAACAAAACAAAAAAGCTGATCATTGACCTCAAAAGTTGGGGCAGTGCACATGCTTCTATCTACATCAACAGTGTTGAGGTTGAGAGGTCTGAGAGCTTCAGTCTGTAGGTGTGAACATCACCAGTTATTCAACCACATTGATGTCACAGCTGAGAAAGCACATCAACACCTCTACTTCTTCAGGAGGCTAAGGAAATTTGGCATGTCCTTGTTGACTCTCACCAGTTTATACTGCTGCACCATAGGAAGGATTCTGAAACACAAGAGATTCTGCAGATGCTGGAAATATTGAGCAATATGTACAGAATGATGGAGGAACTCAAGAAGTCAGGCAGCATCTATGGAGATGAATAAGCCATCAGCATTTTGGGCAGAGGTCTTTCATAAGGAATGGTATGGGGAAAGAAGACACAATAAGAAGGTGGAGAGGGAGGAGAAGGAGAAGTAGCCAGGAGGTAATAGGTGAAACAAGGTGAGGGGAAATGTGGGTGGATGGGAGAAAGTAATGCAGTAAGAAGCTGGGATGTGATAGGTGGAGGAGGTAAAGGGCTAATGAAGAAGGTATCTGACAGAAGAGAACAGTGGTCCATCAAAGAAAGGTAGGAGGAGGGGCACCAGAGGGAGAAGGGAAGGTGTAAGAGAGGAGCCAGAATGAGAAATAGAAGGGGGAAGGGGAGAAATTAACACAAGTTAGAGAAATTGATGTTCATGCTGTCACTTGGATGCTACTCAGAGGGAATGAGATGTTGCATTTCCAACTTTAATGTGCTCGTGGACATACATGTCAGAATGGTAATGGGAAGTCAAAATGAAATGGTTGGCCACCCAGAAATCTCACCTTTTGAGACGGATGGAGTGAAGGTGCTGAACAGACTAGTCCCCCATTCTACGTTGCCTCTCACTGATGTAGAGGAAGTCACAATGTATACGGTAGATGACCCTGAAAGACTCACAACCTTATCTGGAAGGATTTTTTGGACCCCTGAATATTAGTGAGGGACGAGGTGTGGAGGCAGATATAGCACTTGTCCTGTTTGCGGGGATAATGCCAGGAGGAAGATCAGTGGGGAGGGATGAGTAGACAAGGGAGTCACATAGAGAGTAATCCCACAGAACGTGGAGAATGAGGGAGGGCAGAAAGATGTGTCTAATGGAAGGCCAGCGGAAGTTCTGGAGAATGATGTGCTGAATATGGAGTTTCATGGACTGGTAGGTAAGGACAACAGGAACCCTATCCCTGTTATGGCCGTGGGAAGATGGAATGAAATCAGATGTTCAGGAAATGGAGGAGATGCAGGTGAGGGCAGCATGAATGGTGATTAGGAGAGAGAGTATTCTATTTGGATGCATAACAGCCTGATATGGCATCTGCTCTGCGCGTCACCGCAGAAACTGCAGAGTTATGAATCCAGCTCAACACATCACAGGAACCAGCCTTCCCTCTGACAGCTCTACCTATTCTTCTTTCTCTCTCGGTAAAACAGACAGCATAATCAAAGACCCTACCCACAGTGAACTTTCTCTCTTCTTTCCTCTCCCATCAGGCTAAATCTACAAAAACTTGAAAGCATGTAGCATAAGGCTCAAGGACAATTTCTATCCCACTGTTATAAAACTCTTGTATGACATGATAGATTCTACCTCGTTATGAATTTTCACTTTATTGTTTAACTGCACTGCATTTTTATGGTAGTTTTTATACTTTGTTCTGCATTATTATTGCTTTATATTATGCTCAATCTACTGTGTAATAATTTGATCTGGATAAGCAGTATACAAGACCAGATTTTCACTGTAGATTGGTAGATGTGAGAATTATAAACAAATACCAATACAGAATTTAGTCAAAAAGATAAATAAAGCATGCACAAAGTTCAGGAAGCTAAAATCAGACAAAGTCCTCGAGGAATATAAAGGAAACAGGGAAGAAACTAAACAAGGAATTCGGAGGGCTAAAAGGGGATTTATTAGGTATAGTCAAGATAGCTATTTGCAGGGAATGTTTCCTTACAAACTTGATTGTGTTTTTCAAGGTGTCAAAGATGATTGATGAGAGTCGGCAGTGGATGTTATATGCAGAAACTTTAGTAAAGCAATCAACAAGGTCTCTTATGAAACTGACCCAGAAGACTGAGGCACATAAGATCAATAGAATCTTGTTTGTCCAAAGAAAAAAGGTCTTTGATCAATGGTCTTCCACAGGGATCAGTGTTGAGATATCTGATTTGGTGGGCTGAGTTGTAAGTTTGCGGTTTACACAAAAATTGGAGGATTCATAGATAGTGAGGAAATTTGTCAAAGGGTACAGCAGGATTTAGATCAATTAGAAATATGGGTGGAGAGATTGCAGATGGGAATTAACCTGGACAACTCTGAGGGGTTACACTTTGGAAGATCAAATGTGAGAGGAAAGTGTGCACTGATGTACAGAACAATCTTGGGATGTATGCCCAGAACAGGTGAATAGAGTTGTAAAAGAAGGCATACAGTATGCTAACCTTCATCATTTAAGCTATTGAGTAGAGAAGTTAGCAACCCGTATTGCAGCTGTATAAAACATTGGTAAGGCCATATTTGATATGTTGCCTGAAGATCTACGCTCGATGATTTGGAACCAACTCTTCCCCTCTGCTATCAGATTTCTGAATCATCCATGAACCATGTGCACTAACTCATTATTACTTTCTTTGCACAGTTTGGTTATTTTGTAATTTATAATAAATCTATGTCTTTGCAGTGTACTGCTGCTGCAAAACAACAAATCTCACATCATTTAAGACAATGATAGTAAACCTGACTCTGAGTTCCGATATCATATTACAGGAAGGATACAGAAGAGGTTCACAAGGATGTTGCCTGGATTAGAGATTATTAACTCTAAGGAGAGGTTGGACAAACTTGTATTGTTTATCTGAGGGGTTAATTGAATAGCGTATACAATATGTTGTATAATAATGGAAGGCATAGGGTAGATAGCTTTTTCTGCCCCCCAGAGTGGAAACGTCAAATACTTGAGGACACAGCTTTAAGGTGGGAGGGGGAAAGTTTAACGAGATTTTCAAGGTAAGTTTTGTTTTTACACAAGGAGTGGTAGATACCTAGAATGCACTGCAAGGAGAAGAACTGGAAGGAGATATGATAATAAAATTTGAGAGGCATTTAGACCTGAACGTCAATGGAATGAAAGGAAATAGACCACGTGCAGGCAGATTGGATTAGTAACAAAATTTTTCATTTTTGACATGGCTGACATAGGTGCCTAGTGAAGGTACAGGAAATATTATGTTTGCAAATAAGTTGAATTGTCTGTGATCATGAAATATAAACATAGGTAGAAAAGTGAGATCTATGCAAATTTCTGATGAGGTGTATATTTACTCTTCAAGATTGTTCTTTGGTAGGATAAAGCATTTTATCTAAGTATCCAGTCTGAAGTTTCTCAAATTTGTTTGCAAAAGAGAAACTGAAACATGATACACAGACAACTGCATTTTATCAAAACGAGACATTTTCTATTGTATTAAAACTGTACTTCTGCAATTACTTGTAAGTAAGTTTATGTCTTTAGCTGGAAAGAAGCCATGCCTTTATGTTTTTTTATTTCCTCATATCGTTTCTGAAAACCCAATGGTATAGAGGAGTAAATTGCTGTTAATTGGGAATTGTTTTTCCTCCATTTCTCTCACATTCCTGTGGAGAATAACCTGGCCTCCATTCAACGCCTCTCCATGTTGCTACAGCTGAGAGGGAACTCAACATGTGGGATTTGCAGACACAAAACCACATCCCACCATGTTCTAATACAGTTGCAGAGTATTGTGCCACCAGAACACACGCACACATTCCTCAAGCAATCCAGACCTGTTAGGTCGAGGTTTCTGGTTTCTGGTGACACAATAACAAAAGGAACTTTCAGCATGGTGGATAAGATAAATGACAGAACTATTTGAAGTCATTATACACCACACAAGGTGAACTTTAAAGGGGAAAAATATTACAACATATTAGAACCAATGTCTATGTTATTTCCTTTTTGCTTCCAAGTAAAAGCATGATTTCCATATTTTCTTCATGTCTCAGGAAGACTTTTCTGTTATGACTTTAGGCTGGATGTAAAAAAGTAAATGACTGGCTTTAGTTAGGCTCAGAAGAAATGATTCTGAATATTTTCATTCAGGCCTTTTCCAAGTTACTTTAGGACAAATTACCCCTACACCAGTCAGCAGTACACAGATGTATTACACAAGTTAATTGGTGATAATTGTTAAACTACTTTTCCAACGGACACCAAAACCCAGAATAAGAAAAAAATTGCAAGTGGTTAGTGTAGTATACTGTATTTAATATTTCAGTTATATTTGATTAATATCGTAAATATATTGTTTGATTATGCCTTCTGACTGTTTACATAATTCATTATGGGTTACAAGTATGAAGTACATAAATGGCAGACATCATATGGTACTTATCATATGGGAGTGACTCACTAAAAAAAAAATGGGAAGGAAAACTAAGTAGGCAGGTATCCCAGCTCCTGGGTGTTCCTTTTGATTAGGTTTTGAAATTACAAAAGAAACCAGTGGTGATGAGGAAGTTTTAAAACAAATTCTAGATGAATACTTACCTATTGAAGCAGAGCACATATTTCTTCAGAAGGGGAGAGAGGCATTTGAATTTTTAAAAAAAGACAGGAAATGGGTGAAATTAACAAGCAATAAGTACATCCATGGGTTCATAAACAGTGAGTACTGGGTGATAATAATAATAAATATTTTTTAAAAAGTAGAATTGGCGCATTTGATTGCACAACAGTTAACTGGATGATGTATACTGAACAAATTGAGCAGTGTTTTCAAGCAAGTGAAATAGCCAATCAAAAGGAGAGACAATTTTGCTAAGTGCAAAGCACGGAAAAGCATACAGTTTACTTAAAAGTTTAACTGTTCCCTCCAACCCAGCCCAAATGGGCTTTTCTAATATGGTGAATGTAATGTAAGACATTTAGAACCAAAACCATTGTTGTCTGCAGAACACTTTAGGTTTGATAAGCAGAATCAAAAGGAAGGGGAGTCCATTTCACCATGCATGGCTGAATTGAAGAAATTGTCTGAGAATTGTTAGTTCAGTGGTGGGCTTAATGAAACACTGAGAGATCTTTTAGTATGTGGAATCTTACAGGAAAGCATTCAAAAACAACTCCTAACTGAAGAACAATTCACATTATAAAGAGCAGTTGAAATCGCTGCAAGAATGGAAGCAGCAGAGACACAACAGACTTACAGTCAGGAATGAAAGTGACCGTGAAAAAATTGCAACGTCTAGACAGAAAACTGCTTGTCCGAACAAAGTCTGTTACCATTGTGGCAGGGCTCACATACACCAGACCAATGCAGGAACAAAGGCGAAACTTGCAGAAAATGTAACAAAGTAGGATATATACAAAGAGCTTGTCAAGCAGACAAAAATAAATGGACTTCACAAGGAAGAGAAAATGATAAAAAGTCAAGCTGTCGTTTCAAAAAGTGCACTAATCTACATGCTGTTAATGAAAAATCTGATAATGATGAGAGTGATACAGAACTGAGTGGCCTTGAGATTTACAAAGTGAAAACTAAGAAGAGATAAGCAATATGGCTTACACCAGAGGTGAACACCAAATTAATTAAAATGGGATTAGATACTGGCTCAGCTGTTTCAACCATCCACAAAATGAGTTTGAACAGCATTTTAAAGATAGTGAACTGAAGCCTGCAGATATCCAACTAAGAACTCATACTGGAGAAAAGATAACTCCTGTGGGATTGACATTCGTAACAGTGAAACAACCAACAAGCCACATTGGATTTGCGTGTGATAAAAGCAGGAGGGCCAGCATTGTGGAGTCCTGTTTGATCGAGACAACTACAACCGGATTGGAGATCCATCCACAATTTGCATGCTACATCCCCTGCAATAGAGTCAACTGAAAGCAAATTTTAAAAAGTACTGGATGATGCCATAGCAGTGTTCAAGGATGGCGCTGGAACACTCAACTATATCAAGGGTAAAATAGTGTTAAGTTAAAATGCAACACCCAAGCTTTACAAAACCCATCTGTTTCCTTATACTATCTGTGATAACGTAGCCGGTGAGTCAGATCACATGGAGGATGAAGGAATTTTTTTCCAAGGTTGAGTGGAACACATGTGCAATGCTAGTGGTCCCAGGAGCCATGAAGGGTGGGTCTGCCAGGATCTGTGGTGATTTTAATGTCACCATCAACCCAGTACTGAAAGTAAAACAATACTCTCTGCCCAGGATAGCTTTGTGAAATATTCTGGAGGAAACACTTGAACCAGTGGACTTAGCTGAGGCTTACTTACAGATGGAGATGAAAGAAAAGTCCAAAGTGTTTCTCACCATAAACACTCACAAATTGGTTAATCACTATAATAGCTTATTTTTGAAGTGGCACCTGCAGAAAGCAATACAACAGGTGCTGCAAGGCTGCCCATGCATCCAGTGTTATCTGGTGACATTATTGTTACTGGTGAGCATGGCAAGGTACATCTACAAAATTTCAAGATAATCTTTAAAAGATTGGAAGGTTATGAGCTCAGAACATGGCGCTACAAGTGTGAATTCCTTAACCTAAGCATCACTCACTGTGGTCGCTCCATTGACACACAAGTTTACACAACTACCCTGAGCAAATTCAAGCAGTGATGGATGCCCAAAGGCCGAAGGATGTATCACAGTTGGTCGATTTTAGGATTTGTCAAACCTGGCTACTGTGCTTTACCCCTTGAACTCGTTATTACAGATCGGGAGGAAATGACAATGAACAAAGCAGAGTGAGGTGCTTTCTAAAAGGTCAAGGAGATGGTGGTGTCAGACACTGTACTCACACATTACGATTCACTTTATCCAGAGAAGCTTGCCTGTGATGCCTCGCCTTTAAGTATAGGTACAGTCATACCAAATTTTATGAATGATGGAAGTGAACACCCCAAATACTTTGCATCATGTTCCCTTACCGCTGCAGAGGATAATTATGCATAGCTTGATAGAGAGGCCTTGAGTCTAGTTTGGGTGTAAAACATTTCAACCAGTACTTGTATGGGAGAGCATTAACCCTCATTACTGATCATCCACCATTAGTGTCCATTTTCAATCCACAGAAAGGTGCTCCACTAACAAAAGCACCATGAATACAGAGATGGTCTCAGTTTCTTGGAGGACACAATTACAAGATCAAATTCAAGAGGATGATTCATCATGGAAATTCTTATGGATTGTCCCATTTACCCTTTGCAAAGGAAATACCTGAAAAAAATCACAAAGAAGACACTTCCTTGACACATTCTCCCTAATGCAAATTAAAAGTCTTGCTATTAGGGCAGAGATGATCCAAAGGGAAATCAGGGAAGACCTACATTGTCTCAGGTCTACATGGCCACTCAAAATGTCTGGAATGTGCTACAGAAATTCTAGCTGCCCTTTTTTTACCAGTGTTCAGAATGAACTTGCCCTTGATGGGATATGCCTATGTGGGGATTGTGAATTGTTGTACAATCCAAGCTGACAGCTAAGGTGTTGGAGGAGTCACATGCCAGTCATCTAGGCATTGTCAAAATGAAAGCAATGGCTTGAAGCTTTGTCTGGTGTCCTGGGATAGATCAGCAGGTCAAACAGCTTGCTATGCAATGTTTAGGATGCCAGCATGTCACGTCCAGAAGATGCCTAGAGTAGGATCTCTCCATTCCTGGGAATGGCCTGCATTGCCCTGGAATAGGATTCATGTGCATTTTGCCGGACCATACATGGGTACAAATTTCTTGGTAGTAGTGGAAGCAGCTACAAAGTAGCCAAAGTATTCCCAGTGGCCTCTGCTGCAGCCTTGCCCTTGTTGATGTGTTGAGAACCCTCTTCTCAAGAACTGGTGTTGCATAATACTTTGTCAATGACAATGGACCACAATTTGTTGTTCAACAGTTTCAGTCACTCCTGAAAATGAATGGAATAACACATATTACATCTGTACTCTACCACCCTGATATAAATGGTTCGGTGGAAACTATCCCGGCTTCTGTGTTTTTCTTTCAATTATGTTTTGAATTTACAAAACATAACAGTTAGCTCCCTTCCAGACAGGATATTATTGACCACACATATGGCTATCACAAAACCAAAAGATAATCAGACATAAGTGTTACTTAATTGGAAACCTTACCCTGGCTATCATTGCACAAACAAACAGCCATCTATAATTTGCACCAATTTCACTGGTCTTTTCGCATGAGACACCTATTCTTTCTCTCATTCTTCTACGTTGGAGAGACTGCTTCTTTTCTCCAACATGCCTGCAGAAAAGGTCTTGAGGTCACTAACAACAATGTTGAAGCAAAGTTACTGATGAACTTTTGGCTCTCTGCAATGTGTCCCTGACACACTGGGTCATATTTTGTGTTGTGCTGTGCACTGCTGATCATGATTGTGCAATGTGAAGAGGAGAGATACAGAAAGAGCAAGGAGCATCAATGTATGAGAAAGAAGTGGATGAAAGTGAAGGAGGACCAAAAGTAGGGAGGGGCTGACAATACTTAGAAGCTAGAGTAGCTAGGGAACAATTGAGCTGTCCAACCAAATGGAAAAATAGGTGAAAAGTTTATTTTTAAACTGAGCAGTCATATTTTTAACTCATGGTACTTTACTTAGCAGTGGGATTTCTCACTTCAGTGCTCCTAGAACATGTTCCCCTAGTAATTTTAGCTGATCTGGTGGGAAGAAAGAATGACTTTAAATAATATATGCAAAAATTGTAGAATTACTTGACAGAGGTGGACTATACACATCTATATATACGTCATTCTACAAATGTACAGTAAAGAGCTGCATTACTGCATGGTACGGAATCTGCTCAGTGGTGGACAGGGAGGCTCTGCAAGAAGGTAAACTGCCGAATGCATCACAAACACCAGCCTACCTGCGATCATAGAGATATATATACAGAGAGGGGCCAGAAACATCATGAAGGATCCCATCCGTACTTCCTCCCATCAGGGAGGAAGCTACATAACATCCACGCTAGGACCACCAGCCTCAAAACAGTTACTTTTCCCAACCAGTAAAGCTGATCAACACCTTCACCCAGTAACCCACCCCTCCACACACCCTGCCACCACTACTTTATCATTTCCTGTCAGCCACCTTATGTACAGACGTTCCTGTGTCTAGCGTCACTTTGTGGACATACAATCAATCTACATACATAAGCTATCATATGTATTTATATTTATTGTGTTTTCTTTTATTATTGTATTCTTTATCTATGTTTTTTGTACTGCGTCACATCCGTAGTAACAATTATTTTGTTCTCCTTTACACTTGTGTGCTGAAAATGACATTAAACAATCTTGAATATTGAAAAACTGTTATTTTAGTGAATAATGGGAACAAATGTCCATCTCTTTAGCAAGAGATTTAAGGTTTGAGAAGGAAATAGAAGGTAGAATCAGAGTTCAATCTGGTATAGAAAGATATATAGATTGATGGCAAGATTGGATTAAGAATGAGGAAGAAAAGTCATAAATAAATCTAAGATAGATTTTAATATGTTTATTTAAATGTTTAAAAATTTTATCCATACATCAAAGAGTCTCAAAAATTAAGTAGCTCCTTTTCTGGGCCAGAATGGTTAATTGCCATTGCATTAATAATTATTGTATCATTAAAAGGTTGCTCACACAGTTAAATACTAGAAATAGCATTTTACAGGAATATTTAATTTGAGTTAAGTGTGTAACTCCAAGAAGATCTTAAAAACAACTAGTAAATTAAGTCAAGCAGCTAGCCAACATCCAGATGGCATAAAATGACTTGTAGGTTGTTCCAACTTGTAACTTGCTTGTTGATGTAATTGTATGCATTGTAATCTTGCAACTATTTTTCTAGCCCATTTAGATTCATTGACTTTTGAAAATAATATTGGATAGACATGTTAATTCAAGAGTGTATGTGTCCATTAAAAGGGTAAATATGAGACTGCAAAAGTACAGAGTGAAAAATTGACTTGTGTTAGATATGGAAATATTTTTAAGAAATCAATGTAAAGCATGCTTTACGCAAGAGAAAATGATTTGAACTATCCTTAATGAAAGAGGTAAGGTTCAGAAAGGCAAAGTAAATTTGAAAGGTGGAGATAAGGGTTAGAGCAAAAGCTTGAAGAAGGTAGGTGCATCCAAGTGATGAGGGGGTCATGGGCATATGAAATGGTGCCAGAAGCTACCCAGTTTCTGATGTTATTCTGTGTTCAACTTACAGCAAACTATTTCCCACCATCCCTCTTCTCTTACCTCCTGATCTACCCAACTCTTCTTACACTATCACCTGGTTCTGTCTCTTTATCTGCCCACACTTATACACACCTCTGGTTCTTCTCATCTTCCTTCATCTTCCACCTGTTGCTTTCCTGACTGCTGGCACTATTCACACCAGGAGCATCGATACAATTTATCAGTAGCTTCTTCTCATATCAAACTGGCAGGTAACACTTTCTTTCTTTATTGGAAGGCGTGCAAGTCAGCATTACAACTGATGGGCTAGTCAGACGGAAGGGGCAAATAGATTAGCATCTTACCAGTTTACCACAGGTGCAGTGGTGAGGAGATGGGAAAACAGTAATCGATAATGATCTTTGTGATGACAAAGAGGCCATGGTCCAGCCTGGAGTAGCAATCAGTTGGAATTGATTCCACTCCATTAATGTGCAACTTGTCTTCAGCCACGGGAAGATACTTTCTTGGTGCGTGCAAGGGTAATTCTCATGATTGCTTCATCCTGTGGCACATCATTGGCATGTATTATTTAGTCATCCAAGCAGAGAATAGCACAGCAGTACAATTAATACAGCAGCTATCTCACAGTTTCAGCAGCCTGCATTCAGCAACCCAAGGTGCTCCCTGTGTGGAGTCTGCATGCTCTCCCTGTGATTACATCCAGGAGCTATTATTTCTTCCCATATGCTAATGAAATTTGAAATAGTAGGTTAACTGGCCACCATAAAATGCCTCTTAAGTATCGGTGAATAGCAAATTATGATATGGGATTGATGCGAATGTGCAAATAAAACAGGAGTAATACCTGATTAGTGCAACTGGGTTGCTTAATGGTTAGTGTTTCTGGCCTGTATTTCTCTATCATTCCACTCAAAGATGGAGCCACTGTATCTGGCTAATTGGGAATAAAGGATGTTTGATGAAAATATGGCTGCCCCACTAAGATCTGAAATAGCAAGACACAGGCTCATAACAGTCAGAACCATTTGTCCAGCAGGAATGTTATGCCATGAAATTGTTTAATGGTGTTTTAAGAGTTGGAGAAAACCTTTCATGCAGAGTTTGCTGATGCTGCAATGTTATGAGCATACTTTATGACAGCGTTGAGCAACATACATGAGCTAATGGAACTCTGCATGGAGGGAAATAAACAGTTGATATTTTGGTCCATGGCCCTTCATCAAGACTGCAGAGATGCTATGTGACCTGCTGAGTTCCTCCAGAATTTTGTGTGTGTTGCTCAAGATTTCCAATATCTGTAGAATCTCTTGTGTTTCTATGACAATCTTGATGTACATGTTACATTCTTAACTACAGGTTGCAGCACCTGTCTTGCCAAACCCAGCAAAGAATGCATTTATTTATTTGTTTCTTCCCCACCATTGACTACATTTACATGGAGTGCCACTGCAAAAAAGCATCCATCATCAAAAACCCACCATCCAGGTTATGCCTCCTTCTGTCTACTACCATTGGGCAGGAGATTCAGAAACCTTACATTCCACAACACAATGTTCAGGAGCAGTTATTACTCTACAAACATTAGACTCCTGAACTGGAATGGATAACTTCACTGAAATGATTCTACCACCTACAGACTCACATCCAAGCACCGTTTACCACTAATGTCCTCAATATTACATTTTTTTATTTGTGCAGTTTGTCTTCTTTTGCACATTGGTTGCTTAACAGTCTTTGTCTGTTTATGTATAGATTTTCATAATTTCTGTTGTATTTCTTTTTTCCAGTAAATGCCTGCAAGAAAATGAATCTCAAGGTAGTATACAATAAACCCATTTCCTAATGAGCTTGGGTGAGACTAGAATTAGAAATCATAGGTTGGGGGTGAAAGGTGAAATATTTGAGGGGAACCTCTTCACTCAGGGGTTGGTGAGAGTGTGGAACGAGCTGTCATGGCCTCCTTGGAGATATTTATTGTTCTCACACTGGTGAACGTTGCACGGGCGAATGAAGGTCCTGTGCAACATTAATACCTAACATAGAACTTTCAAGGTACAAGTTGGTAAGATTTGCTCATGTGCATGATTACTTTTCACTTTTCAATCACAGCTCTTATCCAAGTAATTAGATTTTGCAAAGTCGAATTCTGACACCAGGAAGCCTTGAAGCCCCATCCCACCATCATTCATTATGATATTCTGGATACATGCAGGGCCAGCTCTTCAGAATCTATTCGCTGGGTGATGGTCTAAGTCCACCTGATTTATTTTTGCCCCCTTGTTTTAATGGATAAAAAGAGACGTGGTGAGAGTATTATCTTATGCTGAACAACAGTAGTGAATGTTTGTGCTAATAATGAGGGGGAAGCATGAAACATCTTCATGGTGAGGTTCAGTGTCGGTGGTGACTGTATAAGTGGAGATGTAAGAAAATGATATGCTGCAGTAAAAATACCGAGGTCTTTAATTTAAGGGTGGCATCAGTATCTATCTGAATGTGCCCTTGTACTCAACTTTACTGAGGGTAATATAAGGGATAATTATCTATCCATTTTCTTCAATATATCAACTCCAAAGTCCATCAAATGTAGGTAGAGGTCTTTAAATACCAGAGCTGAAACTGAGCATATGCATCATCATCACACCCACACTCCCTAATTATTCAGGAAACCTAGAATGAATATGACATGAAGTGCCTGAGATAAAACAGATTTACAAACTGTGCTGCTGGGTAAAAATGGCCTACTGGAGAGCCCTTTCCAGCACTATCAGTCCCACACTACCTACCCCCACATTTCATAACTCTCAATGCTCAGAGCACAGATAGACACTGAAATGCAAACTTTAATATGTACTTAATAGAGGAAAAGAGAGCAAGCCAAGATGTAAAAATGTTTATATAAGTCTGGCCTTTAATTTTGAGGATATTTTTAATCATTTTATTATGTAAACCAATAAATCAGTAATCTGTTTATACATTTGGAGAGTGCAATACTAGATCTCCTATTAGGGAATGAGATAGGGCAGGTGATAGAAGTTTGTGTAGGGGAACACTTGGCATCTGGTGATCATAATGCCATTATTTTCAAGGTAATTATGGAAAAGGATAGGTCTGGCCCTCAGGATGAGATTCTAAATTGGAGAAAGGCCAATATTGATGGTATCAGAAAGCATTTGGCTAGTGTGGATTGGGACAGGTTCCTTAATGATAAAAGTGTCCTTGGTAACTGGGAGGCCATCAGAAGTGAAATTTTGAGAGCACAGAATTTGTATTTTCCTGTCAGAATAAATGGCAAGGATAACAAGTTTAGTGAAACTTGGTTTTCAAGAGATATTAAGGCCCGGGCTAAGAGAAAGAAGAGGTGCATAGCAGGTACAGGCAGGTAGGAGTAAATGAGGTACTTGATGAGCACATGAAATACAAGAGGACACTTAAAAGTAAATCAAGAGGGCTAAAAGAAGGCTTGAGGTTGCTCTGGGAGACAAGATAAAAGAGAATCCTTCGAGCTTCTACAGATGCATTAAGAGCAAGAGGATAGTAAGGGACAAAATAGGCCTTCTGGAAGATCAGGGTGGTAATCTATGTGTGAAGCTGAAAGGGAAGGGGGAGATCCTAGATGAATTTATTTGAATCTGTATTTACTCAGGAGATGGACATAATTCCTATAGATGAGATGTAGCAGTGAGGTAATGGACTCTAAAAAGATCAACGAGGAGGAGGTGTATACTCACAACACGCTGGAGGAACTCAGCAGGTCGGGCAGCATCCGTGGAAAAGATCGATCGACATTTCGTCGACCGATCTTTTCCACTGATGCTGCCCAACCTGCTGAGTTCCTCTAGCGTGTTGTGTGTTGCTTTAACCCCAGCATTTGCAGATTATTTTGTGTTGAGGAGGTGTATACTGTCTTGAGGCAAATTAGGGTGGATAAATTAGCAGGACCTGAGAAGATGTTCCCTTGACCACGTTGGAGGCTAGTGCAGAAATTTCAGGGGCCCTAGCAGAAATATTTAACACATCTTTATGCAGGGGTAAGGTGTCAGAGAATTGGAGGATAACCAATGTTGTTCCACTGTTTAAGAAAGGTTCTAAAAATAAAACAGGAAATTATAGACTGGTGAGTCTGACATCAATAGTTGGAAAGTTATTGGAAAGTATTCTAAGGAACCAGATGTATAAGTATTTGGATGGACAGGGTCTGATTAGGAATAGTCAGCATGGCGTTGTGTATGACGAGTTGTGTCTAACTAATCTTATAGAGTTTTTTCAAGGAAGATACCAGAAAATTTGATGAAGGGAAGGCAGTGGATGCTTTCTACAAAGACCTTAGGAAGGTTTTAGACAAAATCCCGCATGGGAGGTTGGTCAAGAAAGTTCAGTCACTTGGCATTCAAGATGAGGCAGTAAATTGGATTAGATATTGGCTTCATGGGACAGGTCAGAGAGTGGCAGTAGATGGTTGCGTCTCTGACTGGAGGCTTGCGACTAGTGGTGTACTGCAGGAATCAGTGCTAGGTCTGTTGGTTTTTGTCATCTGTATCAATGATCTGGATAATAATGTGATAAAATGGATCAGAAAATTTGCAGATGACACCACATTTGGTGTGGTGTGGTGGACGATGAGAAAGACTATCAAAGCTTCCAGCAGGATCTGGACCAGCTGAAAAAACGGGGTGAAAATGGTAAAAGGAATTTAATGCAGAATGTGTGAGGTGCAGAACCAAGGTAGGTCTTACACGGTGAGTGGTAGGGCACCGAGGAGTGTGGTAGAACAGAGCCATCTGGGAATACAGATCCAGAATTCCTTGAACGTGGCATCACAGGTAGAGAGGGTCATAAAAAAAACCTTTTGGCACATTGACCTTCAGAAGTCAATGTATTGAGCCTAATTTGGAGTGTTGTGTGCAGTTTTGGATACCTACCTCCAGGAAAGATGTAAATAAGATTGAAAGCGTACAGAGAAAATTTACAAGGATGTTGCCAGAACTTGAAGACCTGAGTTATATGGAAAGATCGAATTGGTTAGAACTTTATTTCCTAGAACATGGAAAATTGAGGGGGAGATTTAATAGAAGTATACAACATTATCAGTGGTATAGATAAGATAAATACAAGCAGGCTTTTTCCACTGAAATTGGATGAGGCTACAACTAGAGGTCATGAATTAAAGGTGAAAGGTGAAATGCTTAAGGGGATCAGGAGGGAGATCTTCTCATTCAGAGGCTGGTGAGTTGTGAAATGAACTGCCAGTGCAAGTGGTGGATGGAGGTTCTATTTCAACATTTAAGAGAAATTTGGATAGGTATATGGATGGGAGGGGCATGGAGAGCTGTGGCCAGATGCAGGCAGATGAGGCTAGGCAGATTAATAGTTTGGCACAGAATAGATGGGCAGAAGGGCCTGTACTATGACTCTATGAACAAAAATTAATTTATGCAGTAAATCTAGTTAGCATTCATTAAGCATAGTAAAGAGATAAAAGTTATGGTTGTGTCTACAATAATTTTGTTAGTAAAAGATTTTCTAACAGATTCCTTAAGGTTGTTACAGCCAGGTGTGGTAGTGGCGATAAATACCCACCACCTATTAAATACTCCCATTAGCATGCATCTCAAATTGCCTCTGACAACCTGGCCTTCACCAGTGGCTTAGCTACTAATCCTGAAGGAACAGTTTCTACTGACAGGAGAAAGGGAAAAGGCAGGTTACTGGCTCCTTAAATCCAGTCGCTTCAGGCAGAGGGGGCTCACCAGCCATAGTTGGCAGCTCAGCTAGGAGAAGGAAAACTCTGATCTTAAACCTCCACTGCTTTGCAGCTATGCCCACTCATGGGGAAGGCTCTAGGAGTAAACCCCTCAAAAAGATCCAGAGCTGGAGTCCCTAAGGCAGTCCTACATTGAGTTCAACACAGACTGGCAATTCCTACGACGGTGCTGATGCCAAACTGTATCACTCTCTGCTGTTCCTTTGGATTCATCAGCTCCATGGAGAGGGTGAGCCTGCTGCATGGGCAAAAACTTGCTCTCCATGTCTTACTGCTCTGGCTTGCATATCACACCGACAGCGGAGATGCAACATCCATGGTCGACCACGACCAATGGGGGGCTTCAAGAAGATCTTATTTTGTGTCAAAGGAGCTTGATTAAGGATTTATAATGAGATTGAGTTCAAAAAAGCTGAACCTTCTCAGCCATTGACTCGATAACAAGCTACATAAGGTCATTTCTGTCAGGTCGAGCAGGTCAAAGGAGTCTCAGAAGAAAGATTCTAAATTGGTTCAGCTAATAGGGTATAGTTTCTAACCCTGTCTCAATGAAAACTCCACAGAGGACTGAGCAGAAGACTTCAAGAAGGCAAAAGTGACCTCAGCAAACTTGCAAAGCAATGGTGTCCAAGGGCAGAGTATACTTATCTATATTGTCAATTGGTAGAAGATCCATAGAAATGCAGTGTCTAAATACAGTGCACTGAACAAGCATTTTGCCAGATGGAGTGAACATGTCACCAGTCTTGTTGTGTCTCAGATTCAAAATACACCTTCTGCTGTTTGCTGTTTGCTCCTTCCTTCATCATAGCTTGCCAAGTCACGACCTGGAACATTTACACAGCAACTACAAAAAAAAATGAGGACAGGGAATATAACCATCTTAATCTCTTCCAGTCAGATAAAATACTAACTCAAAATGCATAGCATCATTTGAAACAAGAATGACAGCTGAAATACTGTCAAGAAGAGAACTGAACACGGCCCCAAGAAATGTAAATGGAATAGCTCAAAGAAAGCATCATTTTTTTTTTGCATTCTGCATCGCTCATGAGTGAGTTTACTAAATGATAAACAGGCTTCTGTTTTAGAAGCAGCAGACAATTTCAGAAATTATTTAAGTGCAGAAAAAGTTATGGATTAATAAATTTACTTTTATTAAGCACAATTATCAAAATACATCTTATTTGCAATATCATAAAATGTACATATTAAAATCATTGTAAATGAATATAGCCACAGAGTAGATTGATATTCTTAAACTTTAATATATTAATACCAGGAATTGGCAAAGGGAAAATACCATCCACTGAGATTTTTTTTAAAGCATCATTGCTTTCACTGGATTTCGTAACATCTGGCTTTTTTTTTATCAGTGTTATAAGTCCATCAGTGTTTATCAGTGTAATTAGCATTCTTTTCAATCCTGGAGGTAGATCGAGAGGGATCGGCAATTTTAAAACTCAGTGCCGGCAAAGTATAAAGGAATACACAGCTGGCACTGAATTTTTAAAGTGCTGACACCTCCTGATCGAATATTCAGCTCTGAAAAGGATGATGGTTCTCATTAACCCTGTGGAGTACTCACTGACAGACCTGTCACTGTTGAAATGAGGGGCCCTTTACCGATCTCAGTGTAAAATATTGTATCTCTCTAGAACAGTTGAAAAAGGATTAAAACTAAGATTTCCTCCATCAGGTAGGAGTAGGCTTAAGTAAAAAGCCTAATTTGTTTAGACTCCTTATATGAAAAATACAATAATAAGGTTAAGATTTTTATGTTATATATTAATCCAAAGAATTTGTCGGACGTTTTAAAACTGTTTTTAACAAATAGTGAAATCTGACCCTATGTAGGTGTTAGTTTTGAACTGATCAGTATCCGCCTGCACTTCTAATCTCAGAATGTTCTTCCCCTTTGAGGAAAGAGAAGGGTGAGAGCAACATGGGCAAAACCCTAAAGGACCATTGAATGCACAATCATTGATTAAGATACTATTGGTTGTAATATCCTGATATGCTAAGATGGAGAGAAATTACTTAGCTTGGATCAGTCCTTTCTAATTAATTCAGTGCTTATTGGGACCATAAACTGAAAGCTAATAATTTTGGTGAGACCTGAAATAAAGCCAGAAGCTTGAATTCCTGCCATCAGCCCTTCATGATGAATAGGGCTAATGAATACAAGTGAGTGGTAGGAATCTGTGACCAGCTGCATCAAGGCAGGTAATACAGCTCAGATTTAATTGGGAGCAGGTATTGGTAGGCTGTATTACTTTAATTGGTAAGGAGGATTTCTAAATGGAAAGGACAAAGTATAATGGCCAAATTGTGCTGTACAATAGCACTTGGGCTGGGATTGTATGCATTCGTTAATCTGCTGAGGAATGAGGCAATTCTGAGCAATTTTCTCAGTGAAACCAACTCCAGAGAGCTTGTCCCTTTTGTTCTCCCTTGGGAAAATGCAAGATTGAAACAGAAAATACCTCTATGGAGGCAATCATTTGCCACGTGTGGAAAGCGGATACAGCTGTAAACTATGAAAAAGGGATCTTTGTAATACAATAAAGGATGGAAAAGGAGATAAAGCCAGGGATAAGAGTGGGCCTGTCACTGCTTTAGTGAAGGTATAAAGTGATGACATTTACAGTGACAATTGAGACTGTATAAAGAACTCAGTACAATTTAAAGACAGAAATTTGATATTCAAAAGACAGCCTGCCATAATTAAAAGTGGACTTAAACTGTTAAGCAAGTCATTAATGACAGAAGGGTTGTAGGAACCTCTTAAAAAGTTAATGATGCAGTTGCTATTACACTAGGAACCATATTTTCTGTTGCAATCAACTACACCTCATTATTAGATGATAGCATAACTGTATACTTAAATAACATGTTGGTTTGTAAATAAGAGTGGTCTTTAAATGCCAGACCATTAATCCCAAGGGATCATTTAAGAAGCTTACACTGTGATGAAATCAACATGGTAATAGTTTTTATTTAAATCTCAGAAATAATGCATTGAGCTGAATCTAAATATATTGAATTTCTTAAAGTGATGTCATTTTACTTAATTTGCAAATGTATGAAAAATGATTTTTTATTTAAGTTTATATCCACTACTGAGATGCCTACAACTGAAAAATTATATTGTAAAAAAAACATGATTTTCTTAATTCCATCTGTATTACTTAAGCCTTTTTAATATACAGTACTAGAATGTTAATATTGCTTAGACTTATAACAAAATTGATTTTTCTGCTGCAATTATAATATCACAATAGTAAATATACAATTGATGGCTATGAAAAGTAAATGGCACAAAAATGAATCTGTTTTTTCTAGGGCCCAAATGCAGCTACGTAGGGACAACATGCAGTCGAAAACAGCAATATCTAGGACCAGTAAAAACTGGTCCTCAGTTCTCAGAAAATGTACCCAAAAGAAACCAAATGCAACACTTTTGTCTTACTAATCTTCAGTTACACAACAAGAGGTCGCAACCGAGGCGGCGGTGGAATCAGGAAAGCGACCACTTAGCCCCCAGTGCCAGCCCCAGACACAAGATAATTATTTTTTAGAAAGGGCTATTGAAATTCCAATGAACATATTCAGGGAATCTCACACCTGCCTTAAGTCAAGAAGCTTAAAAAGAAAATCCTCTATTTTGACATGACATGTGCATTACTAAATTGGTCCTCCTCATACATCAAAATTCGATACGGTTTATATTTTACTTTCCAGAAAGAATTGAGTAGATTCAGTATCTCACCTGCAGCTCCCGGACACTGGTAATCATCTCTTCTCTGATTTTCTTTCTCCATACCCACACAACCACCCCCCCCCCCGTCCGCCAATGCACCAACATAAAGATCACCAACCCCTATCAGAACATTGCACAGTGCCTAAACTGCCATCATGTGATATTTTTTAAATTCCCATTGGACCTTGAAGTTGCAAGTGTTTCACTTAATCTAAAGATAATGTGGTCTGAGGTATACTTAGGAGAGTGGGCTATAGCTTTGGCAAGGGTACAGCATGTCAGTATCATCTGTGTTGTAATAGTGTTCATGGTAGTCAATACCATGGTTCAATAATTCTATAATCTTCTTTACTTTGTGGTGATGTAGGTTGGAAATCTAAAAGGGTTCCATATCTTGAAGATTCAAAATCAACAAATCAGAAAGAGAATCTCAAAAAGGAACAGAAAGCAGTTGCTGAAACAACTTTCCCAGGATCACCAGGTGGGTTTCAAATGTTGGTAAATGCTAAAATGTGAAATGGATACCTCTGCTAACAGCTAAGTTCACATTTTCAAAACAATCCTGCCTGATGCACAGCAGAGTCTTGGTGTGTTAAATGAGATTCAGCTAAAGTTCTGAATCATTTTCAATCTACAAATGGCAGATTACATGATTACAAACTAATTATCTTTTTCTTGTGCATTAAACCAATACACATCAAATCTGATCATTTTCTCTACTGTTAAAATTCTATTAAGTAATGAAATATATGACTTTTTAAATTATACTCAGAAACAAAAAAAGCATGTTATCCTACAGAGACAATGAATTGTCACATCCTTATTGTGAAAATGTAATTTGATATTTTCTTTTAACGATTTAAAGTCTACAAGATTTTAAGAATTGCCCTAAATCTTGAAAATGATACAATAATTTTGTACAAACAATTCAAATCGCACAACAATTTTAGAAATAATTTTGTTTTAATGTACAAGTTTAAGTAACATGAATCAGTGGATTTATAACTAACCAGTATATTTACTTATTTTTCCTAGTTAATCTTTGTAAATTAATACGAAAGTAATGCAGCATTCTGAGAAAAATGACATTAACATGAAATCTTAACCATTTTTGAGCAGGTATCCTGTGATATACAAAGTTTTGAAAGCATTTTATGCTTTGTAAGAAGTCAACCTCAAAGTATGTAATAATAATTAAACAAATGATCACATGGCAATTTTAGCTGAGCACCAACACAAATCATGCAGTGTAGTATAGGTAAGCTTTTATGTGTAAGGTCTCCACACACTCAGGATATCCAAAGGAAAGGTTACACTTTTTTTCCCAAGGAAGTTTGTGTATTTAATTTTGAATCCACCTTCAATGAAGGGCATATGATAGAACTAGCATTTTTTGTCATGGGGAAAACCGGTTACTCAATTTTATAATGAGAATGCAATTTGTCATTTGAGATTGAAGTTCTGGAGTTATTATAATTGTTCAACCCTTTTGTTTTTATTTTGTAAGACAAATAATATCAGTAACTGTATTAATAATATTGACTGCCATATCCTTTTGTTAGTCTTGATGAAAGAAATGAAGTGTGTCCTGGGGTGGGTCACAAATTATGGACCAAGTTAAAATGAAATGTATGACACTGAAAAACAAACAATTTACGGAGCAAAGTGCACTTAAATCTCAGTGCAAACAGATCAAAACAACATTTTTTATCATTGAAATATTTCACTAAATATTTCCAAAATTGCAGGGGCAAGTTGACAAATGCCTGATACCAGAGGGCATGTATTTAAGGTGGGTTGGTGTAATTTCAAAGGAGATCTGAGGGGGCAAAAATTATCCACAGAGACTGGTGGGTGCCTGGAATGAACTGCGTGGGGTGGTTATAGAGGCAAATACATGGGAGGCTTCTAAGAGACATTCAGATAGACTCATGAATCTGAGGAAAATGGAAGGATATGGTCATTGTGTAGGCAGAGGGGATTAGTTTAGTTAGACACTTGATTACTAATTTAATTGGTTCGGCAATTACTAATTGTGAGCCGAAGGGCCTGTTCCTGTGCTATACTGTTCGATGTTCTATATTCTATGTAATTAATCTTCACCAATCTAATTGGCTCATGGAATCACAGAAGACAAGCATTATATGCATTTTTCTTTGAATGTTGAATAAATATAAGCAGCTGGATAAGCAGTTTTAATTTTGTTGCTTCATAAATCTATGAACATTTTCTTAGGAGGAGCAATAGAAAAGTGCCTTCTTATTTTTAAATAAAGGTTATTATGTGAGTTAATATAAAGGGATTTCAATGAATGAATATTGTGAATGTAAGAATAATCATTGGCACAAATAATTTTATTTAAGACTAACAATGATCTTGGAGGTAAATTCTAAATTAGAGTTTGTTGGTATAATTTTGGTCAAGAAACACATGTGGCAGTTTTAAGTAGAAGGACTCCTGTGTTTCAAACAGCTTTGAAGCCCAAAAGGGAAGGTGCTGTCTGTGACGTTCAAATTCTCCACTTTCTGTGCTGGCACTTGAGGGCTAGTCATGATTCCACCAACTACTTAAAATTCTTCCAAAACTTCCTTTCCTTTGAGATAAATCCACTACTGATAGTAAGTGCCTCCAGTAAAGTTGAAATTCATCCCCACTGGTTCCTGTGTTACTGCACTGAGGGAATGGAACTGTGGAGATAGACTGATATTTTGTAAGTTTTTTTCCATAATTATCTTTTATTGTTTGGGGACTGTATCATGCAGACCTCTCTTTCAAGAGATTAAATGGATTTGGGTACAATCCAAGGTGAAGTGATTTTTCATAGTCTCTGGATGCAGCAATTTTAATGGTTATTTGTGTTTTTGCTATTTCCTGTTTCCTATTTTTCTTCTAAAAAATGCATGATAGTAAAGAGCAAAGGGTAGTATTATTTATTAGAACTTCTTCAAAAATTGTTTTGTGTACCTTCAAATGTGACAGCAAGCAGTGTTCATGAAAACTGGCTCAAAGGGGGAAAAATGACATATGAAAACAAACTACTGAAATAAGACCTGGATCAGTGCTGGTGTACAAATGCTTTTGTGGGACTGTGTGTGTGCAAATGTGAATCTATGGATATGTGATCTGAAGGTTGAGATGACAGGCAGCAAAATTCATCCCAGGACTTTGTGTTTTATTATTGGCTTCTATGGGTGCTGATTCAGTTCTGATAAGGCATCTAATGTGCACGCTTGCTTTTGTGGTGTGAGTCACGCTGGATGTCAAATTGATGAAGAAGGCATTATCACATGTGCAGCAAATGGCAGTCTTATACAATAACTGCACAGATTTACCATTAGTACTATTATTTTGAAGTTTCATCTTCCAGCCGACACTGTTTCCATAAGCTGCCATGTTGAGCACATGGACAGCAACTGGAATGAGATCCTACTAATGCTGTTTAAAGGACTCACAACTACATGCAGGTAAGTTACTAATTACTTCTATGGGTATTGTTATTGCTTTGCAGAGCTTGATGCTTTTTAGATCTGAAGTTGACAGAGTGTTTTTCCAGGTGGTTGAGAACTTTGTCTTGAATTCAAGGATTATGTTCAGATTAGTTGCTTCCATACATTTGTAATAATGTAGATGTGGTAATGTATAAAGTACTATACATCTCCTTGGAGTAAGACATATTTGGGACGCAATGGGCTATGGTGCATTGATTCATGTCTAAGGCTGGTATTCCAGATTATCTAGAATTTGGAGATGGATGTGTATGCGATTTATTGAACTTTCCAGTCTGCTGCACTGGGGCCCGTGGACTTGTCTCATCCCATTGTCCTGCACAGTTACCACCTCTCATTGCCTTTGTAGAGGACATCTGCAGGGCTTCCTGGTCACTGTGGATAGATAATTTCTCTCCTTCCCTGAGGTTTGCAATTTGCATATCCAGCAGCCATAAGTTGAACCTGACCTTGGTGCTGCCTGTGTCGAATTCGCATATTCTTCCTGAGACTGGGGCTACGTCTACACTATGCCGGATAATTTTGAAAATGCCAGTTGTGAGTAAAAACGACAGGCGTCCACACTAAGCGTTTTTCAAAATATCTCTGTCCACATTAGACGGATATTTGGGCGAATCTCCTCTTACTGGGCATGCACAGGGGGCAGTTACAGAGTAGAAAAACTTAAAGGGAATTACTCTTGGTTCTCGTTCAGGAGGACTTAAAACTAAAAAAAACAAATACTGGAGTGTATGGAGGCAACCGACAGGGAGTTCACGGACAGTATGACCCGGCTGACAACAAACATTGAAATACTGACTAACTCTGTTGCATTAATAAAGCACCTTGTTAAATGTATAAAACATGTCTGCATCTGTGTTATCTTGTATTTCCATACAATGTTACATTAAGCTGTTACACATCTATTGTCAGAGAGGTACTTGCATAAATAGCTAAACCACCTTCATACAAGCAAGGACAGAAAACAGGGCGAAGTGAGAATACTTATTTATTCAGTAAGCTATGGGTCAAAGTATTTGGTGAGTACATTTCTAACTCTTCCGGCTTCAGTCTCAATGCCGTCTGTTCTGAAATTGTTAGGTTCTACAAAGCACAGAATCAAATATCGCTGTGATGATTGTACTCTCTAGTATCAATTGTTTGGCGACAATAAAGTAGAAATAAGAAGAAGAAGAAGAAGAAAACAATGAAATGCCGCGCTGTCGCCATCTGTTCCGGCAAGTCATGACAGCGGTTTTAAAAATCTCCGGTTACCCCATAGACGCTACAATGGATATTAGGCGTTTTCAGATTTATTCACTCTAGAGACCATTTCTGAAAATCTCCGTTTTGGGGGGATGAAAACGCCGTTTTAGTGTGGACAGTGGGTCAAAACAAAGAGAAAAAGCTTCATTTTCAAAATTATCCGGCGTACTGTGGGCGTAGCCTGGATGGGCTTCCTCCCACATCTCAATGATGTACTAATGGATAAGTGATTACTGTAATCTAACCCTATTTAAAGGTGCATAGCAAAAGAAAGCAGAGGAATTGATCAGTAAAGTGAGAACAAAGGTTGCAGGGTTAGAGGGGAAACAGTTGGGAAAGACTCCTGCCATTGCTCTGTTGCAAGCTGGCATTGACTGTATGATGAAAATTGCCTCTTTCTATGTCATAATAATTGAGAAAACTTAGCATTCAAAATTGGAAAAATGTTTATATTTGAACATGATGCCCATTTCCTAGATCAACTCCTATTGTCAAATGTCTGCCAACATCAGCATCAAAAACAAATCGCCCCTCCTTTCAGTTGTGCACAGGTACTGTAGCCTAGCTTTTAGTAGTATCAGCCACTGAGATGTTGGGCTGCTGTTGAGGCATGAACAATGAACAGAAAAACAATAAAATTTCAGATGCTAAAGATCTGAACCAAAACCTGGAAATACTCAGTACTCGGATGACAGGAACAATCTTAATCTTTCAGGTCAATTATCTTTCACTAGAACAATGAGCACCACAGTTAAACGTAGAACTTAGAGCAGAACAGGCACTTTGGATCACAATGTTGTGCTGAACCAATTAAATTAGTAATCAAATGGCCAATCAAACTAATCTCTTCCACCTACATAATGTCCATATCCATCTATTTTCCTCACAGTCATGTGTCTTTTAAAAGTTCCTATGTGTTTGCTTCTACCACTACCTCAGGCAGAACATTCCAGGCACCCAGCACTCTCTGTGTAAAGAAACTTATCCCACTCTCACCTTAAGTGCATGCCCTCTAGTATAGACATTTCAACCTTGTCAAAGATGCTGTCTGCCTACTTTACTTATGCCTCTCATATCTTATAAACCTCTATCAGATCTCAGCTTCCACTGTTCCAGAGAAAACAATTCAAGTTTGTCCAACCTCTTGTTGTAGCATATGTCCCCTAATGAAGGTAAATTTCTTCTGCAACCTCATCAAAACCTCAGCATCCTTCCTATAGTGGAGCAATCAGAACTGAAGGTAACACTGCATATGTAGCTTAACTAGAATTTTATAAAGCTGCAACATAAACTTTTGACTTTTGAACTCACTATCTTGACTAATAAAGATAAGCATGCCATATGCCTTCTTAAGAACCTGTGTGGCCACTTTCAGGGAACTATGAACATGGACCCCAAGATCCCTCCCCCCACCATCATCCTTAGCAGTACACTAATAAAGAGCTTGCCCTCAACATTGTAATGTCCCTTCATATTTGATTTACTAATGTGCAACACTTCAAAGGTGGCTGAGTTAAACTCCATCTGCCACTTCTCTGCCCATATCTGGAATGGACCCTAATCATGCTGTAACTTTGCCAATCATCTATGCTATGCACAACACCACCAAGTTTCATATCATCTGCAAACCTACTAATCTACCCATCTATAATTTCATCCAGATCATTTATTACATCACAAAGAGCAGAGGACCCGGTACAGATCTCCGTGAAACACCACTAATCACAAACTTCCAGCTAAAATAATTCCCTTCAACCACAACCCCCTATCTTCTATGGGCAAACCAGTTTTGAATCCAAAAGGTCAACTCATCATGGAGTCCATGCATCTTAATATTCTGAATGAGCCTTCCAAGAATCACTTTATTAAGCACCTTACTAAAATCTATGTAGACAAACATCCACAGTTTTTCCTTCAATAAATACTCCTGTCATGCTGTCAGATAACTCAATCAAGTTAGTAAAACATGACGTGACCCGCTCAGAGCCATGCTGACTCTCTCTAATTAGGTCATGGTTTTCCAGATGCTCATAAATCCTATCCCTAAGAATTCTCTCCAGTAATCTTAGTAGTTTGCAACAATTGTTCTAATGAACAGGTATTACCAGGTTGGTCTATTGCCTAGGTTAGTAAACTAGATGTATTAGTTTTAATGTGTTGTGATCTTGACAGGTATATTTCAAGACTCTATTTTATCTTCCAATTAAATATCAAGGTCACTAGAGTTTGTTTTTCTTCTTTCCTTTACCATGACACTAAACTTGAGTATCTGTTAAGTATAGAAAATATTTTAAAAAGTAAATTTTCATACTGTCACAAAAGTTTTCTTTGTATTAAATGTTATATAATGTCAAATCTAATTCTTATGATTTGTATTTTGTTGTTCCTTACTTGACAACCAAGCTCCTTGTCAAAGTCAGACTTGACTATGATAAATGTATTACTTACATCATTATAAGATTGAGTTGTAAATATAAGAGCCATCAGATCCTGGTACCACTGTCATCAGTTTTTTTTTACAGTTTGTGTAGGCTATTGCAATGGTGTTCACATCATTATCACAAGCATTCTGTAAGACATGTTATTATGGCAGTTGGTGTAGGCTTTTATTGTTGCTGTCTGACATGGAGTAAACAAAAGCCTGTTGGACTGAATGCCTCCTTCAAACAAATGCAAGTTACCTGGAGAGCAGAGAACATCTGTTGTTCTGGAGATATATTAGGGTTACTTTGAGGCAACAATGCTTCTTTGGGCTTCACAGGTAAACCTGACCCAGGGTATTAACTTGGAAAGTGAGTTTTCACCTTCTCTGAGTTATCTATCTAACACTTATATCATGAGGATTCTACATTTTCCTCCAGTGGAATATATCCTCAAAACATCTCCATAATCATCCCTCATTCTTCTAAATTCCAGGCAGTAGAGACCTGTTCTAGTCAACTTTTTCCACAGGGTAGCCCTCTCTACCAGGTGCATCCCTACCTTCCCCAAGGTAAACTTCTAAATGAGGAAACCTAAATTACCCTAACAATGAGGAGGATCCCATTGTTACCACCTATCTTCCCTATATTTCCACGGTTTCTGTAAGGGTCGACAGGATCCTGAAGAAATACTAGATTAATAGCATCCATAAATCTGTAAGGAAGTTCAGATTACAGTCTATGCAGGTCAAAGAAAACCTGAGACTCGGGTTGGCTGGTATTTACGGGATTCTCTGTAAATGAGGAGCACCATATATTGGCCAGACGGAATGCACAGTGGAAAGCTGCATCAAAGAGCACGGGAGGTGTAACCCACACAAGATACTGGAGGGACTCAGCAGGCCAGTCAGCATCTATGGAAAAAAGTACAGTTAGCATTCCGAGTCAAAATCCTTTGGCAGGGCTGGAGAAAAAAAAAGCTGAGAAATAGATTTGAAAGATGCAGGGAGGGAAGAGAGAAACGCCAAGCGATAGGTGAAACTTGGAGGGGGAGATGTGAAGCAAAGGGCTAGGAAGTTAATTGGTGAAAGAGACAGAAAGCCATGGAAGAAAGAAAAAGGGGTGTTGGGGGTGGGGGGGGTAGGAGCACCAGAGGGAGGCTATGGGTGGGCAAGGAGATAACATGAGAGAGGGACAAGGGGATGGGAAATGGTGAAAAGGGTGGGGTGGTGAGACATTACTGGAAGTTTGAGAAATTGATGTTCATGCCATCAGGTTGGAGGCTACCCAAACAGAATATAAGGTGTTGTTCCTCAAACTGAAGTGTGGCCTTATCCCGACAGTGGAGGAGGCCATGGATGGACATATTGGAATTGGAATGGGAATGGAAAGTAGAATTAAAATGGGTGGCTACTGAGAGATCCCACTTGTTCTGGTGGACGGAGCGTAGATGCACGGCAAAGTGGTCTCCAAATCTACGTTAGATCTCACTGCTGGTCACTGTTTTCATCTCCAACTGTCGCCGAGACATCAACCATCTCAACTTCACCACTCCTCTCTCCTGCTCCAACCTCACTCCCCCTGAATGCACTGCCCTCCACTCTCTCCACACTAATCCCAACCTCACCATCAAACCCACAGACAAAGGTGATGCCGTAGTGGTCTGGTGGATGGACCTCTACCTCACTGAGGCCAAACGGCAGCTCTCTGACAGCTCCTCTTACTTACCCCTGGAACAGGACCCCAACAAAAAACATCAAACCATTGTCTCCTGTACCATCACTGCCCTTATCAACTCTGGAGACCTTCCATCCTCAGCCACTAAACTTATAATTCCCACACCCCGTACTGCTCAGTTTTACCTCCTCCTCAAGATCCAAAAGCCTGACTGTCCCGGCAGACCCATAGTTTCTGCCTGCTCCTGTCCCACCAAACTTGTATCTGCCTATCTGGACTCCATTTTGTCACCCATAGTTCAGTCTCTCCCCACCTACATCCGGGATACATCCCATGCCCTCCACCTCTTCAATAACTTCCAGTTCCCCAGTCCCGACCACTTCATTTTCACTAGAGATGTCCAATCCTTATACACCTCCATTCCCCATCAAGAAGGCCTCAAAGCCCTCCGCTACTTTCTGGACAATAGACCTCACCAGTTCCCCACCACCACTACCCTCCTCCAGTTGATGGAACTGGTACTCACACATAATAACTTCTCTTCTGGCTCTTCCCACTTTCTTCAGAGCAAGGGTGTAGCTATAGGCACTTGCATGGGCCCCAGCTATGCCTGCCTCTTCGTTGGTTATGTGGAACAGTCTGTGCTCCAAACCTAAACTGGTACTGCTCCCCAACTTTTCCTTTGCTACATTGACGACTACATTGGTGCTGCTTCCTGCACCCATGCTGATCTTGTCAATTTAATCAACTTTATTTCAAACTTCCACCCAGCCCTCAAATTCAGTTGGTCCATCTCGGACACTTCTCTCCACTTTCTCCATCTCTCGGTCTCCATCTCTGGAGACAGACTGTCCACTGACATCTTCTACAAGCCCACTGACTCTCATAACTACCTCAACTAAACCTCTTCCCACCCTGCCACATGCAAAAATGCCATTCCCTATTCCCAGTTCCTCCGTCTCCGTCGCATCTGCTCCCAGGATGAGGCTTTCCATTTCAGGATATCTCAAGTGTCCTCTTTCTTTAAGGATTGTGGTTTCCCTTCTGTCGTCATCAATGATGCACTCACCCGCATCTCCTCCATTTCCCGCACTTCGGTCCTCACCCCATCCTCCCGCCACCACAACAGGAACAGAGTTCCCCTTGTCCTCACTTACCACCCCACCAGCGTCCGGATCCAGCACATTACCCTCTGCAACTTCCGCCACCTTCAACAGGACCCCACCACTAAGCACATCTTCCCTCTCCACCCCTCTCCGCTTTCTGCAAGGATCATTCCCTCCGCGACTCCCTGGTCTACACGTCCCTCTCCATGTATCTCCCACCCAGCACTTATCCCTGTAAGCGTAAGTGCTACACCTGTCCCTATACCTCCTCTCTTGCCACCATTCAGGGCCCCAAACAGTCCTCCCAGGTGAGGCAACACTTCACTTGTGAGTCTGTTGGGATCATCTATTGCATACAGTGCTCCCAGTGCGGCCTCTTCTACATCGGTGAGACCCGACGCAGATTGGGGAGCCGCTTCGTCGAGCACCTCCTCTCCGTCCGCCACAACAGACAGGATCTCCCGGTTGCCACCCACTTCAACTCTGCTTCTCAATCCCATTCGGATATGTCCATACATGGCCTCCTCTACTGCCATGATGAGGCTAAACTCAGGTTGGAGGAGCAACATCTCATATATCGTCTAGGTAGTCTCCAGCCATTTGGTATGAACATTGAATCGTCCAACTTCGGTAATTCCCTCCCCCTCCCTTTCCCTATCCCAGTTTCACTCTGCCCCCTCCCTCATGGACATTTCCGCCTCCTTCTACTACCCATTGTGCGTTCCCCCATTCCTTCTTCACTTTTCCTGCCTATCCCCTTCCTGCTTCCTCTCCCCCACCCCTTTATCTTTCCCCTTACAGGTTTTTCACCTGGTACCTACCAGCCTTCTCTTTCCCACCCTCCCCCACCTTCTTTATAGGGCCCCTGCCCCTTCCCTCTTCAGTCCTGACGAAGGGTTCCAGCCCAAAACGTTGACTGATCTTTTCCACGGATGCTGCCCGACCTGCTGAGTTCCCCCAGCGTGTTGTGAGTGTTGCTTTGACCCCAGCATCTGCAGAGTATTTTGTGTTCACTGTTGGTCAGATTTCCAGCATCTGCAGATTTTCTCTTGTTCAGGAGGTGAATCCGTTTGGACTACCTGGAGACATTGCTGGTAGCAGAACATTGCATTTGCAATGGCCATAGGATTGACTTCCATGGCACAGAACTACTGTGCCACACCAATGGCTTTTGAGACTACCTGGTGAAGGATGCCATTGAAATAAAACTAGAGGAAAAGAATTTTTACAAAGACAGAGGTCTCACTCCATGTAAGAACTGGAATTCAATTGTAAACAAAGTCGGAGAGTAGAAACCTGATTGGATGAGGACTTGCCAATCAGGAGAGGTGGACTATGAGAGTATAAATACCATTGAAGTAAACATGCCTGGCCATCATCCCTGGTGAAGATGGCAAAGTTTATCATTGAATCATCGGTTATAATCGATTCCTGTACCCAGCTGGAAGCCTGAGAACATTTTATTCATCTAAGTTACCCTGTTCTTCAACAGTTGTTGTAACAAAACCTTGCCAGGTTGTAGAAAGCCTTCTTTACTCTAGCACACTTTTGCACTTCCAGTAAAGGCCAACATTCTACTCTACTTAACATTTGTTTTGCTGTATCTTCAAGGTAGCATTTAGTACCCTTTTGATAAGGAAATTTAAATCTCTCTGAAGGCAACATGTAAGGAATTTAACACCATTTCGATAACATTCTGGTCTTCTGTTCTACCTAAGTGGATAGCCTACTTCCCCACTTTGTTCTCCGTCTGCCATCCTTTAGAACAATTTAGTCTATCTGTATGCTTTTGTATGTCCTCACAGTTTACCACCTTTTTAGTATCATCAGCAAACATTACACGTCATCCCTTCATCTAAGTCATTAATAAAGGCTATAAATAACTGAGGCACCAGTACTGATCCCAAAACACTTAACTAATTGAACTTTCCAGATTTAAAATGACCTGTTTGCTTCTATCCTCGTTCCTGTCTATTGGCCAATCCACTCTGTACAGTACTAGGTTATCATCTACCCATGAGGACTTATCTTGTGAGTAATTCCTTTATTAGACCTCAAACCCAGCACAAAGATTAAGGTGTGCCAAGCAACACGATTCTTTCCTTCCCCTATGTTTCTAGAAATTATACTACTTACTAGAGGCACCTCAAAGCAGAGGGAAATGCTACTAATGCTGCCCCCACAAGAGCCTCTTTATTCCCGGATGAGTTTAATTTCTTCTCTAATTTAAATTCTATTAGAACAAAGGATTAACATCTAGAGGGAGGAAGAGATTCAAAAATGTTCACAAAAATGTCCACTGACTCCTAGGAATCCCTCATCTATAACCATTCAGGGTGGAGAAGGAGCCTTTCGGTTGCCATTACGAATATGAAGTCCATGTGTCAGAGCACATGGAAGCAAGCATCAAGGGTGAAAGGACCATATTTCCACACCCCTGCCCTGTCAAATCACCATTTGCTCCATCAGTACCAGCGGACATCAGTCCCACTTTGGTCACTTCAGTCTCTCAATCATAGTCCTAAGGGATTGCGTACAAAACTGTACCTCATCAATTTCCATTCAGAACAACAAAAACCTCCTCTGTTAGGTCCTCAAATAATTAATAAATATTGTAAACAAGATTTAGTTCTCACAAAGTTGTGCGCATTCTGACTATCATATTATACTTCTCCATGTGCTGTTAACACTTTAAAATGCTTTCCCTATTTTTTCAACAATTGTAACTTCATCTTTTATCACTCTCTCTCCTTTCCTGCCATTGTATTTGCTGCTTTCCAGTCCACTGAAACACTTCTAAAACCAAAGAAATTGTAAGATATCACAACCAATCCAAACAATATTTTCCATGGCCATGTCTTTAGGTATCCCAATATACAGGTTATCATTTGTCAGCCATCAGTCCCACTACCAGCCTACCAATTTTTTTCTTATGATATTGTTTTACACTCTTAACTCTCTTTTGCCCTCAGTGTGTGACTATTTTAGGCATGCATTTAGTGTCTTCATCTGTGAGCACACATATAAAATATTAGATTGAACATCTCTGCTATTTCTTTTGTCCTCATTATTAATTCCCCTGTCTCATGTGTTACATACTTGTCAAAATTGATTAAATTTTGTTTTTGAATTTCTTTTATAGTTTACTCATTTTATCAATCTTTTAATCATATTTTGTCATTTTCAAGAAATGCATCTTTGTAAGCCTCTTCCTACATTTGACACCATCTTTAACTTGTCTGGTTATCCTATTAAAATGTAAGAATTTGAATGGCTTGACTGACTGGATGCTGGAAAGAAATTTCCTTTCATAAGTGAAATCTTCAAAGAACGATACCTCAAATAGGCAGAGTCCATCTTTAAGGACTCCCATCACCTAGGAGGACATGCCTTCTTCTCATAGCTACCATTAGGGAGGAGGTACAGAAGCCAGAAGGCATACACTGAATGATCTAGGAACAGCTTCTTCTCCCCTGCCATCCGCTTCCTCAATGGATATTCAAACCATGAACTTTACCTCTCTGCATTTTTCTTTCACTTCTGTTTTCTGTACTAAACCTGATTCTGACTCTGATAGCATGGTCTATGAACATTCAATTGATGAATTTTCATATAATGTTATTGCCTTTTTGTACGACTGCATGCTCAAACTACTAAATTATTTTTGCTGCAATAAAGAACATTCTATAAGACCATAAGAAACAGGAGCAAAATAGGCCATTTGGCTCATCAAGTCTGCTCTGCAATTAGATCATAGCAAATATATTATCTTTCTCAAACCCATTCTCCTGCCATTTCCCCGTAACATTTCACACCCTTAGCAATCAAGAACCTGTCAACCTCTGCTTTAAAAATACACAATGACTTAGCTTCCATAGACAATAAATACCACATATTTTCCACCCTCTGGCTAAAGTGTACAGTTCAGTCACAGGAATACGCTGCACCAAAATACCAATAATTAGATTAGATTAGATTAGATTCAACTTTATTGTCATTGTGCCGAGTACAGATACAAAGCCAATGAAATGCAGTTAGCATCTGACCAGAATTGCAAAGAATAGTGTTATTTACAAAATAACTGCGAATAAAAAGTAAGTGCTACAGCACACAAATATAAAAGTACTGAGACAGTACCATATGGTGCAATACTGCTTAGCGCTGTGATGTGAAGTTCAGCAGGGTCACAGCCTCAGGGAAGAAGCTCTTCCTGTGCCTGCTGGTGTGGGAGTGGAGGCTCCTGTAGTGCCTATCGGATGGGAGGAGAGTAAAAAGTCCATGGTTAGGGTGAGATGCATCCTTGATAATGCTCTTCGCCCTGCCCAGGCAGCGTTTATGGTAGATGTTCTCAATGGTGGGCAATTGGGTGCCGATAATCCACTGGGCAGTTTTCACCACAAGCTGGAGTGCTTTGTGGTCCAATATGGGACAATTGCCATACCACACTGAGATGCAGTTGGTGAGTATGCTCTCAATGGTACAGTGGTAAAAGTCCGTCAGTATCCTGGGAAAGAGGTGAGCTTTCTTGATGCTCCACAGGAAATAAAGGCACTGTTGCGCCTTTTTGATCAGGATGGAGGAGTTCAGGGACCAGGTGAGATCCTCAGTAATGTGGATACCAAGGAATTTGAAGCTTGATACACACTCCACTACAGCTCCGTTGATGTAGATGGGGATGTGAGTGTGGCTCCTAGCATGCCTGAAGTCCACAATGATCCCTTTGGTCTTCTGGGTGTTGAGCCAAGTTGTTGTCGGCACACCATGCGGCCAGGTGCTGGACCTCGTCCCTGTAGGCCATCTCATCATTCCCTCTAATGAGGCCAACGACCGTGGTGTTGTCTGCAAACTTGATTATGGAGTTAGAACCATGTACAGGAATGCAGTCATAGGTGAAAAGGGAGTACAGAAAAGGGCTCAGCACACAGCCTTGAGGCACGCCGGTGTTCAGGGTAAGAGTGGAGGAGGAGAGGTTGTGTAACTTAACTGATTGGGGTCTGTTAATCGGAAAGTCCAAGGTCCAATTGCAGAGGGATGATCTGAAACCAAGCTGGCGAAGTTTGGCGATCAGCTTGGAGGGGATCACAGTATTGAATGCTGAACTAAAATCAATGAACAGCATTCTGACATAAGAGTTGGGGTTATCCAGGTGGGTCAGGGCAGAGTGAAGTGCCGTGGAGATGGCGTCCTCTGTTGACCTGCTGGTGCAATAGGCAAAGTTATGGGGGTCCAGCGTACTGGGCAGACAGGATTTCAGATGTGATAGAACCAGTTTCTCAAAGCACTTTGCAATGATGTGGGTGAGTGTAACTGGATGCATGTATTCCATATTCAAGTTCAGTTTATTGTCATTCAACCATATGCCTGTATACTGCCAAATGAAACAAAGTTCCTCCAGACCAAGGTGCACAACACAGTACATATAACTCGCACGCATAACACATAAAGTAATATTGCCACAAGCAAATTAACGAAAAATAAGATGAATTTACAACACAAGCTAAAAGGTAAATAGTATAAAGCTACCGGTGCTTCATGTATCTACGGAAAAGATTAAACAGTTGACATTTCAGGCCGAAACCCTTTACCAGAACTGATGAAGGGTCTCGGCACAAAACATTGACTGTTTACCCTTTTCCATAGGTGCTGCCTGACCTGCTGAGTTCCTCCAGCATTTTGTGTGTGTTGCTTGGATTTCCAGCATCTCCAGGTTTCCTCTTGTTGGTGCTTCATGCATGATGAGATTTTGTTGGTGGCAGGGAGTTCAGTAGTCCTAACAAAAGCTGTTTCCCATCCTAACAGTTCTTGTCCTAATGCTAGGGTATATCCTACCTAATGATGGAGGGGGGTGGTCAAAGATGTTGCTGGATGAATGGGAGGCAACTTCTGCAATGCTGAGGGGCCTGTGTACAGAGCTCCTGATAAATATCTCTGATGGGTGGAAAACAGACCCTAATGATTCCCTCAGCAGTCCTTACAATCCTTTGTAGGGACTGGTGGTCAATTGCCTCTCATTTCCTCTAGTAGATGGTGATGCAGCTGGTCAGGACATTTGCGGTGGTGCTCTTGTAAAAGTTGGTTAAAATAGGGAGGGGAGCCTCAGTTATCTCAGTCTTTTCAAGAAGTGGAACACTGCAGTGTTTTCTTCACCAATGAGGTGGTGTTGAGGGACCAGCTGAGATCGTCCGTTATATGCACTCCCAGAACCTTGGTGTTCCTAACTCTCTCAGCCAGTCTGTTTGATTTACACAATCTCATTCAACAATGCATTTACCAGGAGTGCATCTGTTTTGTAAATTACTGTTGTTAGAACATAGAATAGTACAGCACATTACAGGCCCTTCGGCCCTCATTGTTGTGCCGACCTTCAAACCCTGCCTCCCATATAACCCCCCACCTTTAATTCCTCCATATACCTGTCTAGTAGTCTTCTTAAATTTCACTAGTGCACCTGCCTTACAGATGGTCCAGATTACAGGAGAGGAGGTGATTGCAGCCTTGAGGAAAATCATGGTGGGTAAATCCCTAGGGACTGACAAGCTGTTCCTTCGGACTTTGTGGGAGATTATTGCAGAAATTGCAGGGACCCTGACAGAGCTATTTAAAACACCCTTGGCCAGAGGACTGGAAGGTAGCTAATGTTGTTCTGTTGTTCATGAGAAACCCTAAGAATAAACCAGGAAATTATAGGCCAATGAGCCTGACGTAAGTTAATGGAAGGTATTCTAAGGGCGAGGATATATAAGAATTTGGATAGACAGGACCTGATTAAGGTTAGTCAATATGGCACTGTATGTGGTAGGCTGTGGTTAACCAAACTTCAAGAGCTTCTTTAGAAGGTTACCACAAAAGTTGATGAAGGAAAGGAAGTGGATGTTGTCTACATGGACTATAGTAAGGCCTTTGACAATATCCCACACGGGAGGCCAGTCCAGAAGATTCAGTTGCCTGACGTTCAGGATGAAATAGTAAATTGGTTTCAACATTGGCTTAGTGGGAGAAGCCAGAGAGTAGTAGTAGATGGTTGCCTCTCTACTGGAAGCCTGTGCCTAATTGTGTTCTGCAAGGATCGGGGCTGGCACCATTGCTGTATGTCATTTGTATTAATGATTTTGGATGATAATGTGGTAAACTGGATCAGCAAATTTGTAGAAGACACCAAGATTGTGGGCATACTGGGTAGCTAGAAGGCTATCAAAGCTAGCAGCGGGATCTGGGCCAGCTGGAAAAATGGGCTGAAGAATGGCAGATGATATTTAATGCAGACATGTGAGGTGTTGGCTTTGGGAGGACAAACCAGGGTGGGATGTACACAGTGAATGGTAGGACACTGAGGAGTGTGGTAGAATAGATGGTTCTGGGAATACAGATCTATAATTCCTTGAAAGAGGCATCACAGGTAGATAGGGTCATAAAGAGAGCTTTTGGCACATTGGACTTCATATTCAAAGTATTGAGTACTGAGTTGGATGTTTTGTTGAAGTTGTAAAGCCAAATTTGTAGTATTGTGTGCATTTCTGGTCACCTACCTATAGGAAAGATATCAGTAAGTTTGAAAGAGTATAGAAAATATATTCAAGGGTGTTGCCAGGACTTGTGGACCTGAATGATAAGGAAAGGTTGAATATGTGAGGACTTTATTCCCTGGAGTGAAGGAGAATGGAGGATGATTTGATATGATAAATGCAAGCAGACTTTTCCCACTGGGGTTGAGTGAGACTAAAAGTACATGTTATGGGTGTTAAGGGTGAAAGGTGAAATATTTAAGAAGGACCTGAGGAAGCACTTCATTCAGAGGGCAGTGCAAGTGTGAAATGAGCGGCCTCTGCAAATGGTGGATGTGGGTTCAAATGCAACATTTAAGAGAAGTTTGGATAAATACATGAATGGGAGGGGCACAGAGGGCAATGGTCTGGAGGCAGGTCAATGGGACTAGGCAGAATAACAGTTTAGCATAGACTAGTTTTGCTGAAGGGCCTGTTTCTGTGCTGTAGTGTTCTATGTCTCTATGACGTTGGGTTTGCTTGTTTACTTAGAAAAAATATGATAGAAATTACTTGCTAACTACCCATTTAAAAAAAGGCTCCAAAAGGATTGTTAGCTTTTCTCATGAATTCTATTCACAATAATTTAATTAACTTAATTCTTTACAGTAAAGAACAGTCCTGAAATGATAGCCACATTTAAGCAAACAAGTACTGCAGTATCTAATTCAAGACTATCATTCAGTTTTTTGTCAGCCAGTGTTATATTTGAAATCAAGAGGAAAGTTCTAATTTTTATGTAATGGAGCCCAATGGGAGTATTGGGTAACAATCTGTCCTCACAGTAGTAGTGATGAAACTGATGTTTACCACTTTGTGCTAGTTAGTAGCTGAATGGTTATAGAATATGATTGAAAGTAAGTGTGAAACCAGAGTTTTGCAAAGATATTTACAGAAAGGAAAAATAGGCCCCCTGGGAAAGGCCTCACTACCTGCCAGCTCAGCTTGTTAGCACTTAACCTTAAATGTGTGTTGAAATCACATTGTGTGTTTCCATTGCTATTTACACTTCTTGTTAGTGAGAGTGAATAGTAAAACCATGGAGCAATGACGATGACAACATTTAACACAGATGACTGCAAGTTAAACTGATCCCTGTCAGGTTTCACTGTTGAACCTGTACCAGACACCACAAACACTCAAAGTGCCAGCAAAGCTTCGACTTGCAGAAACAGAAGTTGGCCAGAAAGTAATGTAAGAACAAATCTATTTGAAATTATAATCCCACTTAGGTTTATATCCTGTTTTACTTGTCTGATTGCTGTTTAAATATTTCTGTAAATAAACTACTACTTGAGCATGGGTCTACAGGTTACATGAATCATTTGTTAGTTGATGTTGATCTAACAATATCAGCAAATGGACATGAAATGAAGCTTTGTTAGGGCCACTGACAATTCCTTTCTAAAGGAGGCCAGCACGGAAATATATAATAAGGAAAATCTATTTCCTTATATGGCATTACAATAGATCTATCTTTTGAAATCATCTCTTATTAGGATATAATCCTGCAACTAACTAAGCTTTCATCTCTTCCACAAATACTACAGTATTAAGATACCACTATAATCAATTTAATTTAGAAACCTGAAGAATTAAAACTAGCTTAATCATCAGTAAAACCACTTGGTAGAGCCTTAGTCTTTGTCGAAGCCTTAACAGTGGAACTTTGGGAATGTGTAAGAATAATAGCAACTCCATGTGTACAAAAGTGAGGTATTCATAGGTGGTGGGATGTATCGTTAATGTCACTGTAACAATGAATAATCAGAACTTCATTTGGAAGCATGTGAATTCCTCATTAAATATTTCTATGCAAAATCAAATTATTAATATTCAGCCAGAAAAGAATTAACAATAATTATCAATAATCCTAATGAAGTTTCATCTTTTGAGTCCAAGAGGACAAAAGTATTAAAGCGCATTTTACAGAAAAACCTTCTATTTATTCAGTACCGGCAGCTTCTGTAAAACTATCAGTTTTTATTCCTCCAAAATTATTCAATCACTCATATATCATTGTAGGATGTCTGTTACTAAGCCTCTCGTTCACTCAGTATGACAGAGAGACATTCCTGTGCCAGCTGTAGTCAGGTCAGATACACCTTTTGGTATTGCTTCCAACAATTTTCTTCTCTCTTTCTCCCATTTGTATTGAGTTTTGGACCCAGGTTCTCTGGATCATAACAGCTCTAAACTGGGGTCACAGAAACCACCTACTCTTAGACTTTTCTATATAAATTCTCCAGCACTGAATGATGTTATAATCATCTATACTGTAAGTAAGTCAGAGTGACCACACAAGTAGTAGTAGGTTAGATGTTTGTACATTTTTCACAGCCTAAGTTCAGTATAGATCAAAATTTCAAGACCAATCCCTGCACTTAGGTTCAATATATGAAGGCTGTTGCTGAGTAATACAATTACAGCATGAGATAAAATCACCAGGCCAGATCTTATGTTCTTTTCTTAACTTCCCTCCCAACATACGGGTGTTTCAAAAAGACTCCATGTTTCTCCATCACTTGATCACCACACTCCAAAATCTCCAGTCCCCATCTCTTTCCTCCTCATCTACTATCACCCCCTGTTCTTAGCTCCTTATTTGTTGTAACCATCTCCCTTTACCCCATAGTTTCTTTCATCCTTGTTCAAATGAGTCTTTTACCTGGACCTATTAAATTGTCCTTTCATTTTATTTGTCTTCCAAGCCAAGTCTTTTCAGCTACCAGACTTCCAGAGCATATACATATCATAATAAACCATCACCCAAATGTTTCTCCACCAGCCATTTCTTTCATTTACCCTAAAGGTGAGGTAGATGCTGAAATCTGGAGCAAGACACAAAGCTCCAGAGGGAGCCCATAGTTCAGGCATTATCTGTGCAGGGAAATAGCCAACATTTCAGATCAAGACCAATGAAGAGACTCAACCTGACCACCTGAGTTCCTCTTGTGCGTAGTGTATGACTCTCAAAAGGAACTGGTTATGTATAGGAGGCAGCCAGGGATGTTATGGATCAGGAGGACTGATTCAAAAATTTTTGCAAACAATTTTCATCAAACCTGTCCAGCAAATTATGCTAAGAACAGTCTCACTTTGTCATGGTTGGGGCTACTGACAGGAAAAACTGGAGAAAACTCTTGAAGAAAACTAGTTTGCCTCTTTAACAATATATTGTTCAGATCAGTTCCTTCAACTTACATGGCATAAGCTGTATCTTATAGAAATGAGTTTTCTCATCTTAAAGGAATCAGCTGAAAAGTTTACTCTTGTGAGTTAGTTAATGTCTGTCACCTTTACACATGGTATGACTTTGCTTTGAGATAATGATTCATTTTTATTATAAAAATATATTAGTTTATAGCCTACATCTGATGTAACTCTTGTAAAGATAAAGATAGTAAAATTTAGGAGTTGTGTAATCTCAAAAACATAGCTAAATATGGAAGTACATCACTTCAATATTTCCAGTTTACAAATTTTTATGAAGCACAATGTTTTTTTTCTCTTTCATTTCATTGTGTGCTTAATGAATGCAGGAAAGAATAACAGTTGACAGAACCACTTCTTGTGCAACTCTAAATCACATGTGCAATGACACATATTTTGAGCCTTGTAGGTTCCTGATTGCAACAATGCCAACTTCCATTCATGTGGTTTTCCTTTTCTTCTCTAATTGAAAGCAACCAGCTTGGCTTAATTTTATAGAGGGAAGGACATGAACTGAACCCAAAGGCACTATTTTTCCCCTTTTTTTTGTCATCAAAGTAACAAAAGGATCTGTCAAATATAAAAAAGACGTTAGCAACAAAGCAAAGCAATAAATGTTCTTAAAAGGCTTTCTGAAGTATGAATCACATTTAAACATGGTGAAGTAGTTTGTCTTTTAACAAATGGACCAATATGCAGAAAGTTAGCATCCTATCAGTAAATTAGCACTGATTTAGTTGGCAGTCAAAAATATTTAAACTCATCACTTCAGTGCACAGCAGTTCTATAGTAAACAATTTGTGAAGACTATAATATGAGCATAAACAAAAAGTGGTTTCTTTTATGCAATTATATGTTTGATTATTTATTGTGTACTAATTAATTAATATTTACTGTTTAGATTATGTTTTAGCACTGCAAGCCTCCCCCAGGTAATCCATGTATGTAGTTCTCTACAGATCTGCTCTCAAGAATGTTCTTCAAAATTAAGTTGTTTTGGGATATGGTTATTGGAAGTATGGGACTGGCGTCAAATACAGAACTAATGGGTCTTTGAATAACATTATTAAGTGTTTTACAACAGTCCCAGAACTATGATGTCATTATGTCTCATATCATCACACAAATTAGGTCATTTCTTAAATCAGAATTCTCTGGTTTCCATAGTGAGGTTCTAGCACCCATTCTATGAGTAACTGATGCACACTTACACTAACACACCTGACTTACCAAAATCTTAAAGCTGGAATCACAAAACTTTTGTTGTTTGTCTCACTAGTATTGCTTCATTGATTCGGTTCATAAATTCTAAATATACTGCTTTTGCTGTAGTTGTTACTTCTAGCTTCTTTTGGAGGCTGTATCCACAAATGTGGTTCTTCTGAAGATATCAATAGCTGCACGACACTGCTGTATGAATGATGACACGACATCAACCAATACTTTCTGGTCCTTGAATGAAAAAGTTAAAATTTGTTAGAAGTTTGAAAAACAATGCAGAAAAGGAATAACAAAGTAGTGTTCATAGGGTCATGGCCCATTCTGAAACCTGATGGTGAAGAAGCTATTCCTAAGTCATTCTGAATGGGAATTCAGGCTCTTTTACCTCTTCGCTGTTAATAGTAACAAGAAAAGGGAATATCTCTGATGCCAAGTTGATAATGGATTCTTAAGGCATCACTTCTTCAAGGTGTCCTTGATGGTCGGGACGATTGTGCCTGTGATGGAACTAGCTAAGGTTACAATAATCTGCAGCCTCTTTCGATCCTGTGCATTGGAACTTCCATATCTGGTGGTTATGCAATCAGTCAGAATGTTCTCCACCATATATCTGTACGAAGCTGTAATCAATTCTTTGGTCTATTTGACATTGAGTGCAAGGTGGTTGTTACGACACGACCCACCAGTTGATCTCTCTGTGCTGTACATCTCCTCATTGTCACCTGAGATTCTGCCAGTAACTGATGTGCCATCGGTGAATTTTTGGACGTTTTTGCACTGTGCCAGTGCACATTTATGATTGTAGAGATAATAGAGCTGTGGGCAAGGCACGCATCCTCGAGGGGTGTTTATAATGTTTATCTGTGACGAGATACATAATAACTGTGGTGTCCCATTAAAGAAGTCGAGGATCCATTTGTAGAGGGAGATACAAAGGCCCAGGTTTTGAAGCATGTCGATTTGTAGTAAGGGAATGATGGTGTGGAATGCCAAGCTGTAATCAATAAAGAGCATCTTGACGTAAGTTTTCCTGTTGTCTCGGTGCTCCAAAGTTGAGTGGAGAGCCAGTGAAGTTGCAGACTTCTTGTGGCGGGAGGCAAGTTACACAAGTCCAGGTCCTGTGATAAGATTTCATTCTAGCTGTGACAAACCTCTTACAGTACTTCATCACAGTCATTGTTGGTGCTAATAGGTGATAGCCATTGAAGCAGCTCACTCGCCTCTTCCTCTGTACTGATATAATTGCTGCCCTTTTGAAGCAGGTGGAAACTTCCAACTGCAGCAATGGTAGTTTGAATATGTCCTTGACTCCAGCCAGATGAACAGTCCTAGACCTGAAACATTAGTGTTTTCTCTTTGCACAGATGCTGCTTAATCCGTTGAATTTTTCCAGCATTTTCTGTTTTTATTTTAAAGACTGGAGGGTTTTTCTTGTTACTGGTTAAAATAAATAAAACATTATTTATTGCCAATAATTACATTTGTATTTGATTGTACATCCTATTGAAATAAAATATCTTGCTAAAAATCTATCATAAGTAGACAAGGGGAAACTAATCACTTTATAATCATATTGCAATAGGTGAGAATATTAGTATTAGCAATGAAATTGATGTGGATGGTACTGAACCTAAATCTTTGTTAATACTAATCGAAATAAAGACAGCAGTTCCATATGTAATGGAAAAAATGGTAATAACACAACTCATCTTCTACCACCTTCTCACTGTTCAGTGTTTGTCCAGTTCTTCAACTTAAAAATTCAGAATGGCAAAAGGATAATTCTCAGAGGACAAAAGCACATTCTCAGATAATCATTTAATTGGTGGCAACTTCTATAGAGTGTTCAAGATATGCTAATTAATTAATGTGAACAGGAAGTGATGGTGATTATGCAAGATGTAGTTACTACATCTGATTGACATTTGGATATTAGGAATTTCTTTATCTGAGTCAACTATGTTAATTAGCCAATAAAAGGTTTTATTGTACTTCACCATTCTCAAAATGCATGTGGTTATGCTGATTTATACCCCTCGTAAATTGCATCCAGATTCAGTTCTCTAGGAGATTATTTACTCAAAGAAGTTTGCATCTACTAAGTTATAGTAAGCTTATTTTTGTAAAACAGTATTAAAATTAATATTTTTAAAAATGTGTTTTGATAAATCACATGTATATTTTTAAAATAATTCTTTCTATTATTAATTAAATTAATAACTTAATTACTGTTGCTATAGGCAACCAAAATGAAAACTGAGTACTCAGTGGATAAATCACACATTTATACGATAGGCTTTATTCACCATAATTCTGGTGTACAATACACACCAATGTTGAAGCTGACACTTTAAAATGGTGCAAAGTCCTTTACAATAATGCACAGATTACTTTCCCAAATTTGTAAATGATCAAACTGCAATGCTGTGTAGATGTATGATTTACTTTTACTGAGAAAGTATTAGCTTGACACATTATTTATTTTTTTACTTACCTCATCAAATATCATTGCATTCAATAAAACTTTAAAATTTTGTTGTAAAATAACTAGACTTCAGAAAAGGAAATACTTTATTTAGAGTAGGAGACAGATGATGATCTAAAACAAAGAAACCAGTTAACAAAAGTAGTTAATACAGATTTAGTTAATTGGATGAAGATAATGGAAGTGGTTGTTCTAAACTAATCTACTACATTGTTTCTATAATTCAATGGCAACGAATCAGGAAATAATACTTAACCTATACTGTGAGTTTTTGCAGAGATTAAAGGATGCAAAAACTCCTTAGCTTGCGGAATTGTTCAGCTATGTGCAGAGGATGGAGTCAGTTAGAATCTCTCAGCATTCAACACCTCAATACTAATAGCCAAGTTTCAAAACCTGGGTCTTTGTACCTCCCTCTGCAACTGGATCATCAACTTCTTTATTGAGAACTACAGACAGTGCAGATCAATATTATCATCTCCTCCTCAATGATTATCAACACAGATACACCTCCAGAACGCATGCTTAGCCCACTGCTCTGCTCTGTCTAAATTCCTAATTATGTGGCTAGGCACAGTTCAAATGCCATCTCTAAATTCAGCAATGACTGTCCTGTTGTTGGTGGAATCTCAGACGGCAATGAGGAGCCTTACAGGAGTGAGATAGATCATTTGGTTTAGTGGTGTCAAAACAACAAACTTGCATTAAATGTCAGCAAGTCCAAGGAACTGAATGTAGCCTTCAGGAAGGGGAAATTGGCCCTCACTGAGAGGTCAGCAATGGAAAGGTAAGCAGCTTCACGTTCCTGGGCATCAACATCTCAGAGACTCTATCCTGGGCTCTTCACGTAGATGCAAACACGAATGCGGCATGCCAGCAGCTCTACTTCATTAGTTTGAGGAGATTTGGTATGTCATGAATAGCTGGGGAGTTTTATAGCTGTATGCTGGAGAGCGTTCTAACTGGTTGCATAATAGTTCGCTATGGTGCCTTAAGATTGAAAGAGGCTGCACAGGCTTATAGACTCAGCCACCTGCATCAGGAGAACAACCCTCTTCACCATCAGAGAAATCTTCAAAATGTGGAGTCTCAAGATGGCAGCATCCGTCATTAAGGACCCTCACCATCCAGGCACATCCTCATTACTACTATCGGGGAGGAGGTACAGAAGCCTGAAGACCTATACTCAATGATTTTTGAACAATCTATGAACCCATAAGCACTACCTCATTATTCCTTTTTTCTCACTATTTACTTATTTTTGTAACTTACAGATTTTTGTACCTTTGTACTGCACTACCGTTGCAAACAACAAATTTTATGTCACATGTCACTGATAATAAAACAGATTTTGATTGTCGTGGAGAGTTCTAGGATTCAAAGTCGCACCTGATGTAACATTAGGACTGCTACAGATTTAAAAGGTATTTGTACGTTTACATTACCACTACCATAGATTCTGTATCCTCAGAACAACCATTAGTGGAGTTTCTGGTGTATATGATCTCAATATAATGGTTGAATTTACATCCTGATGGCACTTCTATCAGCTATGTAGTGGGACTGAATTTCTGAGACAGGTTATACTCGCTGTATTATAATTCTGGTAGAAATATCATGAATATTTTGGATAAACGTCACCACTGGCATTAGGCGTTTTTAGGGTCTCTAAAATTCTTTCACTGAAGTGATGGAAAATAAGAAATAAAATTATCTTCCTGGAAATAAAGTCTTTGTGTGTAGCATTTGAAGTTCAAATATCACTCTTTTATTACTTTGGTTCCAAGAAAATCTGTAATTTTTTAAATAATGTTCTAATAGTTTTAGTTAGAAAATAAAAATGGAATGTAGCAATGCAGCAAAAATTTTTAAACAACAGAAATATATCCTTTTACATTCCTTCTTGACCAAACTTTTTTCATTATGATAAATCACACAACACCAATATTTTTTTCAACAACCTTGCACTATGCACGTGCTTCTGTTTGACCCGAGAATGGACTTCTGTAAGTGATTCTTTCGCTCCACAACACATGGATTACACAGCTAACAAGAATCATCATTCAGTAGGCAGATAGTTCCCACATTCTAAAGTGATTGACAAGACTGACATATGGAATAGTTCACAAATTCCCAGGTGACTGACAGATGGAGAATAGAAAGCTGTACAAAGTTGCCTGGAGAGCTGAGGACGATTTCATATTCAGTGGTTTTGATCAAAAACATTCCTGATCTCACACTAATTTTAGCATGAATGGTAATTAGTGCTTGATATACAGTAGTCAGTAATTTTTATTGCTCTTACACTATAATTTAACTTTGCAAAGACTAATGGATAAACTTAAAAGTCTGTAAAAATATTTTAAGATATTTGCATGTATTTCATTAAATATAAAGATATATTATACAGTATCAAAAGTGGGAAGTTTATATCTATTTTTTTTCTGTTTTTACTTTATTGTTTCAGTTCCTAAGAAAAAAAATCAAGAAACTTTGCTTATGTGTGTATTTAACGTTGTCTGATTTATCATAATTAGAGTTCCAATTTGGCGACTCAATGCAAGATGGATTTTCTCATGTGAAAATAAAAGATGACCCACTTTACCTTCTTCCGCTTGCTCCCCTTGATTTTATTCCTCTCACTTTCACTCTCTAATGGGGTTAACCTGTTGGCTGCCTGCATCTTTAAAAGCATTAGCAACTCTCCCTTAAATTTGTGCAGGTGAAAATCACTTCATCTGTGAATCCAGACCGTGTGCACCAGCAGGATATTAAACAATAGGAGTATTATAGTAGAGCTGTAGAGTTAATAACCATGCATGTGTGTACATGTACTTATTTTCAGGCCTTCTTCAGACCTGGATAACTTCACGTATGCAATGAACCTGTGGCACTGACTTTGTGTTTCCCCTTTACTCATTCAACTATTGAAAAATTAGTCTTTTCCCCAGAAATCCTTTTAAATGCCTTTCTGACACATATCTTTTTGGCAACATCTTTAAATAGCTTTGCTGTCCCTCCGATAACTTGGTTACTTTTTATATATCACCAATGTCCTCTGTAAAGTGATGTTAAATACTTTAAATAAATGTAATCTTTTTTATGTGCAGGTGAGGGTAAAGCAAAGTGTAAAATATTATTCGAGCTGTTTTTTGCCTGTTTGGTAGTCACTGAGTACTGAGAAAAATTTGCTTCCTCAACTGTTCTGAGGCTGCTGATAAGGGTAATGTGAGAAAGGGAGTCTTCCAAGGTAGGGGAAGGGGTTAACATGAGGGTGAGCAGGTAATTTATGAAGTGATACACTCTTTCTGCTGTTTACACCAAGCCTTCGTGAGCTGCCAAATGATTCTCAGTACCATCGTCATTTTCTAGTTGGAGCATTCATGGGCCAGAGATTGCTTAGGAGTTAGAGAGGAGGGGGTATGACTCTTTATCAAGGAAACTTTGAATACATCTTTAAAACTTTTACTTTGTGCACTTATAATCTTCAACAACATGTGAATATTTTGGGAGTCTGGTGCCAAGCATGTGAACGTTATGGCCTACCTGGCATAGCTGACTGAGGAGAAACTAAGGCTTTGTTGCTGGAGATGTTGGCCTGAGAAAGGATGGTGGTGTTAGTTTGCTTACCATTCCAGTGAATGGGAGGATGGCTCTGGTGCTACTCCAATGCCTCAAAATTACTTCTGCAGGCATTTCAGATCTCAGAAACAGAAGGGCAAGGATCATGACTGTCTTGGCTGAAGTTTCGATCCTCAAGGTTGTGCCGGCATATTAAAGACAGTGTCGAATTTCATCATCAGTGTTTCCCTTTAGTTTCTAGTCTTTGAATGAAAGCAAGTTTAAGTGAAATTAATATTTAACAGATATTGTTTTACTTCAGTGCCGAGGTTAATTATCTCCAATTTTCTCAGCTTCTCTCAAATTTAATTCTGCTACACACACACACACACACACAAAATGATGGAGTAACTCAGCAGGTCAAGAAGCATCTATGGAGAGGTATAAACAGTTAATGTTTCAGCACAGAGAGCTTTCATGAGTCCCGTTAATGGGTCTTGGCCTGTCATTTCGACTGTTTATTCCTCTCCATAAATGCTGCCTGACCTACTCAGTTCCTCTAGCATTCTGTGTGTATCACTCAGGATTTTCAGCATCTACAAACTCTCTTATGTTTCTAATTTCCTGCTCTTAAGTAAGCTTCTGCATGGAAACTGCTATGCAGGTCAGGATTAAGATATTAAGGACTTTACATCCAGGAGCACTGAAAATAACCACTGGTTTCAGGGGGTTTGCAAGTAACTTCTCCTCATTAATAAAGGACAAATCCACTTCTACATATAGTGCTTTAAGAGGCATGCAGTTTTGCTCTGATTGGAATCTAATACACTGCACAATGCCTTGAGACTTGAAGAATGGCATTCATTAGTAATTAGTCAGCAATATAATATAACGTAACTTCGTTTTTAGCTTTTTTGATTAATTCTGTTCAGCCAGTTAAAGAAAGAAAGATAACCCCATGTACAAATCACCAAACTCTTACACAGTTCACACGTGCATATATGCATACCAATATCATCATTTGATCCCATGAACAGGGGAAGAACAGGGGAATGAGAGATCCCAACCCAGGTAACTTAGCCCAGATGATAAATCCCTCATGGATATTTAGGACAATAGATATAATGAAAAACAGTTGCCTCAAAATTCATACAGTATACTTGAAGGGTTTTGCAGATACATATTCTGCAGTGTCACACATCTGAAAATCATGTTTTTGCCCCAGATTGTACCGTAATAAGCATGTTCCAGACTGTTTCAGGAAGCTTGACCAGATGGGCATCATCCTTGCTCTGTTATGAATGGGACAAATACATTCCCATGTAGTTGTATTTTTATGATGAACAAGTGGTCTTTCCTGGAGGAGGGCACCCATCAAGTCACTTCCTCGATTGTCTTTTATCCTTTGAGCCCCTGCTAAACTGTTCATTTTTCTCCCAGTGTTTATCCTGAGGCCCTCTGGACTTTGTGATTCCCTCATGGACTTAAAATCCTTGTCCTACAATCTGACTTGGCCCATGATAGAGGCCTGGATTTAACCCAGCACTTAACCATATCTTCAACCTGATCTTGCTGCATACTTTTTCCTGATCTTGCAAAAGGAGAACAAGCTTCAATGCCATCCCCTCCTCTGTTAGCTACATGATCCCTCCTCCTATGAGGGCTGGCATTGAAGCTCGTCCTCCTGTTTTTGGAAAAGAAAAGGTTTGCAGCAAGTGATGATACAAGCTTTGATACTTGCTTACCTCTCTTCCTGCTCCTACCTTAAACTTGAAATTGGGTTTGACTGTCAGAGAATAGGTACTCAATGAAGGAAGTGTACAACTGAAATTTCAAGAACAAAATGGCTGTCACCTTCTACTGTGTTGCTCATTGTGCCTTTTGTGTGTGAGGGAATTTCTGGATTCGAAGAACTTACTTAGTCTATTTTGAAGTGTGCTTTGTTCAGCCCTTCGTTATTGGTTATGTAAACAGAAGTATGGGAGAAACATATGGAAGTTTTCTTGTTAGCTTGTATTTAGGAAGCCAAATTCAAATTACAGGCCTGTCACTGATTTGAAACGGGAGTAAATTAGCAACGTGCCTTATGCAGCCCAGACTAGTGCTTGCAAACTAATGCTGTGCACATTGTGTGTGTCGGAATCAGAAATGCCAGTGTGTGCCACAAATATCTGCAGTATTGATACTGATTTGTTACTTTGTCCATTTCAGGGTATCTCTTTGAAGTATTAGTTTTCAGTATGACTTAATAGGTCATTGAAGATAAAGTATTTCAAAATAGCCTTCTCTCTCAATTTTGCATCTTTTTTACAGCTCTTCCACTGGTCCAATGAACTCTTCCAATTGCAACAAAAAGCTCCAGGGCAAATATAACACAGTCAAGGAAAGCATATTAAGCTGTAGTTCCCAATCTCAGAAAGACCATGCTTTGTTCATTTGATGCAGTATATCTATTCCACTAGCCAGTCTATGGCTATGGAGTCTGATATTCGCAATCAGTGCCAGTTTACTGTTGTGCTCCTATGTCATAGCCATGACTACTGCAGTCAGCAGAGGGAGAAGTGAGCAATTTGTCCTGTTGCACCCATTACCTTGGGGGGAAGGCAGAAGTGAAAAAAGACAGATTTTTGCCAAAATGCACCTCAGTTGAACCTGTATTATGCATTCTCTTAAGATTACTTAACAGACATTAAAACCCGAAAGTTTACTTTTGCTGTCTTTGAAAAAAATGGTTTTGATTGCTGGATCCTTGAAAATGTTTTTTTAACTTCCCGTGGAAGTGGAGGAAACAAGAATATTCTGATTCCATGGACCTCATGATCAGTTGCATCCACATATTTGGTCTGAATTTCTCATAGGACTTGCATTCAAGCCTGTCAGGCAGGTAAGCAGCCCAGTGTTCTTTCCTCCTTACTGAGATGCAGCAGGTACAGGTAATAGACATAAAGTTTATTCATAAGGCTTAAATACCAATCTTAGACTTGGCTCAACTGATTTTCCCCCATCAACACCAGTCACAAATGTGAAAGGACAGAGCCTAACACACAGTGGCAACCAACTGCTCACTAAATAAAGCCTAATCAATGTTGCTCACTTGAGAGCATGAAATTTATAATGTTTGTTGCAGTCATGAGATGTCAAACCCGATAATTTTGCAATGCATTTGATGTTTAATTAGGCTTCACTAACTGAATCATCAAGAGCATTTGAATTAAATTACCTTCTATTTTATGCATTTGCAGAGATAGAGAAACAATTGTTAACTGCCCATACAGAAACTTTCAAGGAACTTTTATTAGTTAATGACTCATTCAGTTTACTAATTGCTCTAGGGAAATACCTAGTTTAGCCCTGAGAATGATTAAGCAATATTTCAGTTTGCAGCATTTGGGGCTTGCTGAGATAGATTGGTTTATGTAAAAGGCCAACATTTCATTCTCTGGTTACGTGTCCTGCTATCATTGCCAATGCACATAGTATCAACTATCAATACTAGTTTTTCCTGCTTTATTGACATAATGGATAGTGTAGTATGCACATTGATCAGTAACTGTGTGAATAGCAGTAATGTCAATAGATAATTTATCAAATCTGCTCCTTTAAAAATTACTTAAGGTTCTCAAAATGTAATTATTCAGACCTTTGTAAAACAAATTTACTAGCATTAATTAGGATTCTCCATGTCTAGTTATTTATCATCAGTGAAAGTTGGATTTTGAGACATAAGTTGACCTGAGGAACTATTCAGTGAGGAATTATCCTAACTTATTCTCATAGTTGGAGATGCATGAAGGGGAAACTAGTATCAGCTACATATTCCAATGGTGTTTTTAGTAATAACCGAAAACCTATGGTCTGTTGTTCTCCCCATATCGGGTATTTCAGGGTGATACAAAGCAAATAAGTAAATTAATTCTATACGACAAATTAATGAACAAGAATGATAAGATTATCAAAAAACTCAAGAGATTCTGCAGATACTGGAAAACCAGAGCAATGCACACAAAATAAAATTATAAGACATAGGAGCAGAACTAAGTCATTCAGCCCATCCAATCCAATGGCTGATTGATTATCCCTCTCAACACCTTTCTCCTCCCTTCTTCCCATAACCTTTGATGCCCTGATTAATCAAGAACCTGTCAACCCCTGCCTTAAATATACCCAACGACTTGGCCTGCACAGCCGTCTGTGGCAACGAAATTGGGCAGCGCAGTGGCATCACAGTTAATGCAACGCAATTACTGCTCAGGGTGTCCCTGGGTTCAGAGATGAACTCCGGTGCTGTTCTGTAAGGAATCACTGTACCTCCTACCAATGGAATAAGTGGGTTTTCACCAGGGCCGCCGGATTCCTCCGACAGTCCAAAGGCGTACCAGGTAGGGTAATAGGTTGTTGTAAATGGTCCTGTAATCAAGTTGGGGTTAATCAGGTTTGTCGGTGGTTGCTGGGGCGGTGTGGTTCAAAAGGCTGGAAGTGCCTACTCAGCAGTGTATCAGTAAATAAATAAATCCCACAGATTCACTGCCCTCAGGCTAAACAAATTCCTCCTCATCCCTTATCCAAATGGATAGCCCTCCATTTTGAGGTGTGCCCTTGGTCCTAGGCTACATCCACACTGGACCGGATAATTTTTGAAAACGCTGGGTTCCCGTAAAAACGATAGGCGTCCACACCAGGCGTTTTTGAAAATACTTTCATCCACATTAAAACAGGTATTTGGGTGAATCTCCTCCTACTGGGCATGCGCAGGACACATCTACAGAAAACAAGCGAAGAGGAAACGGTATACTTGGTGCGCATTTGTCCAGTTACAGACTAGAAAAACTTAAAAGGAAATTGCCAAATGACAGACAGCTGTTGGTTCTCACGCAGGAGGAATTAAAACTAAAAAAACAAATACTGGAGCGTATGGAGGCGACCGACCGTGAGTTCACAGACAGTATGACCCGGCTGATGATGAACATTGAAAAACTGACTAACTCTGTTGCAGAGGGATTTGCAATGATGAGGAATATGATGGCTCCCTCCCAGTACCTTTCACCGCCACAATGCCAGCCTTACAGCCACTACAATAGCTACACATACGGACACACAGACCCCCGGGTGGCCCCACCAACATCTTCCCCACTCCCACTCCCACAGAGGATTCATCCTGAAAACATTTCCTACAGCCATAGTCTCTTCACCGATGAAAGGGACGACAGGTTTTTAAAATCCTCCAGTTACCCTGAACACACTACAATGCCCAACCGGCGTTTTCAGACTTAAACACTCTGGAGAGCGTTTTAGAAAAGCTCCGTTTTCAGAGGAGGAAAATGCCATTTTAGTGTGGACGGAGGGTCAAAACAAAGAGAAAAAGCTTTGGTTACAGATTTATCTGGTCTATTGTGGACGTAGCCCTAGACTAAAGGAAACATGCTCTCCACATCCACTCTATCTAGGCATTTCAATATTCAAAATGTGTTAATGAGATTCCGCGCCCCCCCCCTCCATTCTTGTAAATTCCAGTGAGCACAGGCCTAGAGCCCTCAAATGCTCTTTCATTCCTAGGATCATTCTTGTGAACCTCCTCTGGACCCTCTCCATTATGCACGAGGAACTCAGGGCAGGCAGCATCTATGAAAATTAATGAAAAGTAAATGGTTTGGGCTGAGACCCTTCTTCAGGACTGGAAAGGAAGGGGGAGAAGTCAGAATAAGAATGTTGGGGTGAGGGGAAGGAGTATAAACTAGAAGGTGAGTGGGGGAGAGGGAGGAAGTTGGGAGCAGGAGGTTATAAACGGGAAAGGTAAAGGGCTGGAGTAGAAGGAATCTGATAGGAGAAGAGAGTGAACCATTGGAGAAAAGGAAGAAGGAAGGGCATCAGGGAAGAGCAAGGGAAAGAGAGAAGATGAGAGGGGAGCCAGAGTGGGGAATGGAAGAAGAGGGAAAAATTACTGAAAGTTAGAGAAATCAATGTGCATGCCATCAGGTTTGTGGCTACCCAGATGGAATAAAATATGTTGTTCCGCCAACCTGAGAGTGGTCCCATCAAGGCCGTAGAGGTGGTATGGATTGATCACCTGCAAATAGCAGTATTTCCTGGTGGCCAGCCATTTTAATTCCAATGGAAGTAGTATATATTGCCATGATGGTCAGCATAGACACAGTTAGCTGAAGGGCACTCTGTGAGTCTAACACAAGCCTTAAGCATTAACACCAAACTAGGAGACATGCATTGTACAATACTTCCTTCTCAGATTAAATCCCTTTCCAAACATCACAAGATCTTCAACCATGTGAATTACTGATCTCTAATGCCAATCTTGAGTTGTCCTCACCCCAATCTTTCTTGCTGCCTCTGCAGTGTTTTCATACTAGCCTATGTCCCTAATTTATTCCCATAACATGCTAATCCTGCTCTTGAACTCCTGACCATATCCAGACCCCACCTCAGCAAAATTTCTGAATGTCCCCAATCCTCTTTAGAGAACCTCAATGACCATTCTATTCAAAGCTGGTATTAAAGCTTTAAATCATTTATGCTACCATCTTTCCTTGGTCTCTAAAATTGTTCAGCTGTATTCAGGAAAAGTATTATCAAAGCTGATTCTAAAAGCCAAATTTTCACCCAATCCAAATCTAACATCACAAAGTGTGGCTTGATAATTAAGGCTGATTTATACGTGTGTAAGGGCTACGCCATAGCTTACGCAAGTGGCCTACACCGTTGTGAGCATTTATACTTGTGTGTAGTAAGTGCATTTGCGTTGCTCTACAATTCACCGCCAAAACGTTAGTTGGTGGTGGGGTTTCTATGTCACTGTGTTGAGTTTCTTCCTGTACTTCAAACAATGGTGATTGAAACTGAGCGCATCATGTTGGAGTTGGGGCTAATAAACGTTGAACAAGAGTTTCATCTCTCGTGATTCTGAAATGGCGGAGAAGAAGAAGCAACCGAAAATGCATGGGAGGAAAAGCGATGCTACCAAGCAGACGAAACACAGTTGTTGCAGTCTGCGTCACCACGACGCGTAGTTACATTTTGGGAGAGGTGCGCGTTAGGTTATGGTGTAGAGTTCAGCGTAGGGTACACGGCTACGCCGAACCTACGGTGTACATTTGACGCAGAAGTGTAAATTGGGCTTTAGTTTGCTTTCTGGTAAATGTAAACAGAAAATTATGAACAGTACTATGATAGCTTTGTGTCCCTGGTTCAGATAATGGCCAATTAACTCTATATTATCCTCCCGGATCTACTCCTAGAAAATATTGTACATATTGGCAAAAATGAGACATTTATGACAATTTGAACTCAAACTGCAGAGGTTAAAAATGCAACCCAAACCATTACATCACATCTGACATTATTTCTTCAAAATAAGCTTCCCAATTTTTCTTTATTTTATTGGAGGACTTTGACTCAAAGATTGGAGCACAGGTGTAATTATTTAGGTTCAAAGTTGTAAAGGCTTATTTTACCTTAAAAAGCCAAGAAGTCAATCATTCCCATTTGACCTGCTTTCTTCTTTGCAGGAAGAAATTATGAATAAAATATTTGTTAGGGTATTGCATATAATGCTTTGACATCTACATTTACGTTGGTTCTTATAATTGCTTGAGGCCTTGCGATTCCCTGTTTAAAATTAAAATTCCAGATGTTATTCAGTCTTGATACAATGAGCAAAATATCCAGAGGGGAATTTTTCTTCATTAAGCTGATACCTTGAGGATCTGACTTTGATATAAATATCTAGGCATTGCTTGATCACATTTTTCAAAATTCAGAACTTTTTTTTGATATGATAAATGACAACACTTTCATTTCTCCTGGGTTTTAGAGTTCTGACTTACAATGCAGACAATTGATACCAATTGTACGATGCTTTTTAGAGATGGGAATCTCTATTTCAGACATAAAGTTTACATAGGAATATTCTTGTTAAAGTTACCTATTAATATAAAAATGTACATTGTAAAGGTCAGAGCTATTTTATGTATTCAGTAACAGCACAAATTAGGGAGCAGCTGAGCATTTGAATGACAACTTCCATTCACCTGGGTTTTGCTTAACATAATTTAAAACAGATTAGGACCCTGGATTTATCTTAAATGAAATGATTTGAGTTTTTCCGTATCTTGTTAAATGTTGTGCTTTCATTAGCTTTGTAAAGAATAAACAAAGTTCATTACATTCTATGTTGGAATTTCAGATTTTGTTGATTAACATATGTCACAAATATGCTTTTTAATTCCACCAGTCTGATCTTGCAATGCACTCTATTTAAATTACTTATTAAGTACTATATTATCCATTTAATTAACTGCCAAAATAATAGCTTGTGCAATTGTGGAAAGTATGATCAACTATGTTGGTGAATAACGGGAAATTCTCTAGTGAGAGAAGGATGAAGATTAGATTAAATAAGATCACTAGAGGATTTATTCCCAAGGATGATGCAAAACTTTTCATTAATTCACTGAATGCAAAGGACTTTACTACCTGGATTGTGTTCAAGTTCCATTGATGATCAGCTGCTGAAAATTACCTTCTTCTCATATATAGGTATCTTATTTTCATTTTGAAGTGAATGGACTTCTTAATCAGGAACCACACACAAATTTGTGAGAGTCAGGTTTTCTTTTATTCTATGAGAGCCAGAAAGAGAAATGTTTTCTAGAGCTTTTGGGAGAATTGAATCATGCATTTCCTTTCATAGTATAGTATTCAGTCAGCTACACACAGTACATAAGCATGTAGAAACTATTGTAAGTAATACACCATACTTAAAGGAAAGGTTAAAATATGCCAGTGGGGTCATGATACACAGTGGATACAGATTCTTATTCTGTAATCCTTTATAGTTCTATAGTTATCTGCACTTCTATTGTGATGCATGGCAATGAAGAAAAAAATGAATTTGGGGTAGATTCCTTCCTGACTGAAAATACTATTATCAATTATTATTATACGGTAGTCCTAGATGCAGCAGGATTAGCAAAGGGAAAAAATTGAAGGGGAGAATGTTTTTACAATATCCACTGAACATAAAGAGAGTGTTTGTTGGCAGTTGGATATTTATGGGGAACCAAACAACATTGCATGCATTTTCATGGTGCATTTCACTTGGAAAAAAGAAGTCTCAACATACTTTCCAGTGAAGGGGGGATAGATTATTGATGAAACAAGTGAGGGTTATTGGATTAAGTAGTGAAGATTTCTTAGATATATGGATGATGATCTCTCCAGAAAGTAAATGGAAGAGAAAAGTAAATGTTGCTGATCTTCTAAAGAATGCACTCTCACTGCTCCCTCTTTGCACTGGTACCTAAATCAAGGCAATCTGAAGATAGTTTATTCATCCCTTGAGTTTGTTACAGTATTTCATTATGTAGGTGAAGACTGATCAGTACCTGACTTATTTAGTTATTGCGATACAGCTTGGAATGGGCCTTTCTCCACCTTCAAGTTGCGCCACCCAGCAATCCCCCAGTTTAACCCTGACCTAATCACAGGAAAATTTACAATGACTAATTAACCTACCAATCAGTAAGTCTTTGGACTGTAGGAGAAAACTGGAACACCTGAATGAAGCCCATGCAGTCACAGGGAGATCGTACAAACTCCTTATAGATAGTGGCAGGAACTGAACTTGGGTCATGGGTATTGTAATGCGTTGTGCTAACCACTACACAACCATGGCATCCAGATGAATAGATCAGGATCTTTTCAGCCAACTGTGCACCAGATGAGAGATTCTCATATTTTATCGTATTTTATTGAAGATATAGTGTAGAACAGGCCCTTATAGCCTTTCTAGCCGTGCCATTCAGCGACCCATCGATTTAACCTCAGCGTAATCACAGGCAAATTTACAAAGACCTATTAACCTACTAACTGATACGTCTTTGGACTGTGGGAGGAAATCAGAACACCCAGAGGAAATCCACATGCACTTGGGAAGGACATGCAAATTTGCTTACAGAGGAAAGCAGAATTGATCTCTGAACTCTGACATCCTGAGCTATAATGGCGTTGCGCTGACTGTTATGGTCCTTCTAATCGACTCCTTTCTATTTATCCTATGCAAATATAGCCATTTAAATGTTGATATTTTCCATTGATTGAACATCCAAAAATTTTTTAACAGAGAGTGTTCCAAGTTTCTACTCGCCTTTGTGTCAAGTGCATCAAGACATCACTCACAAATATCCTGCCACTAATTTTTAGCCACTTGGTTCTGGATCTCTTACCAGTGAAAATGGTTTCTCACTGTTTATATCGCTCATTTCAAACATCCCAACAAAATCAATCTGTTCCTCACAAGCACATGCAAGACTACTCAATGAAAAACTCTCTTATAATTTAACCCTTTTAGACCCAATTAAAATGGACCTTTGCACAAAGAAGTTCAGAATGCATCCAGGTGCTGTCAATAATTCTCTGTGAAACACAAAGGAGACTGTGTTGCTAAATAATAATTGTCTGCAGACTGTTAGAAACTGATTGGAGATCTTTTTCCTCCTCCTGGTTCTTATTATCTATTTTGGAAGCAGGGAAAATATCCCGGAAGGTTGGTCTTTGGCTAAAAGTCAGCTCAGAAATCTATTTTCACTTTTAGTTAAACATATGTCAAGGAGCAATAAAGGTTGGATTGATCACAGGAAAGTAAATTATTGATCAGTAAACTATGGCTAGCCCTTGCTCCTTCGCAGGTAACTAGGTGTCCTCAGAGTTAACACAACTGCAATATTATGGTAAAGGTGAAGATAAATGGAAATACTCAAACAGCTGATTGAACTTGGTCACCTGAATTAAAGGTACTGTAAACTTTACCCAAATTAAAGGTAAACTTCAAATATTTGACTGTAACTAAACAGTGAAAGTCAAAGCCATTTGTATCATCTACTCTAATGCCAGATATACTCCATCAGCAAACAGTCACTGCACAGCAATAATGGTGACTTGCAAGCCGTCACTTAATTTTAATTAATGTTCTGCACAAATTTGGGATCTTCACTGTGATCGTAAAACAGGTCAAGAACTCTAAGTGTGATGTCTATTCATTGTAGTAGTGGAGAATGCAGAAAATCTAAAGGGTGGCAGTTTAAGATTGACACAGGTAATGTGATGCCTTACAATGATGCAGGGTTTGAAAGGATTTACAAATCAGAAACTTGTGAACTGCACTGTCCACGCTTCGCACAGGAAGACTATAAAGGCAGTAGGTATTTAACTCCTTAGAAGTGACAAAAGACTTCCAAAGTTCCACATTCGTAAGACTACTGAACTCTCTGCTGCCACCCAAGTCTCATTACGTATGAAGTGTCAGTAGTGTTATACTGTTTACTTTTTAACTTGTATCATATATGCACCTCATTATTTGTTAATTTATTTGTGGTATATTACTTTATGTGTTGTGTGTGTGAGTTTTATGTACAGTGCTGTATGCCTTGGCCTGGAAGAACATTGTCTTGTTTAGCAGTACACATGTATATGGATGAATGACAGTAAACTTGAGCTGGAACTTTAAGATGAACCTCAAGACCTTAGAGTGTAGGTTATCAATTCCTTATGGTTTGTTGGTTTTTACTCCCATTGATATCTCCAGTACCTTTTCTGCATTAATATTTGTAAATTTAAGTTCTGCAAAATCATTACCCCCTTAAAACTTAATTAATTCTGGTTCATACATTAGGCAATTAAATATGAATATAAAATCACTCAATAATTTCAAGAGTGCTTCTTAGAATTTCTCCTGCTTTACTATCATACTACTATTTTGACTTTTGCTCCTCTCCACTTCTACAGAAAGTCAGCAGATCTTCTATTGGTATCAACAGCTACAATTCACTTACCATGTCTCAATCTGCTTTGGCTAGTTGGTCCTTCATACCCTTGTAAATGGCTTCATTGTAATTTAAGACTGTGCTTTCAAACTTGTATACAATAAAACAGTATGTTACCTGATGGTGCTGCATTGCATTTTTCTAGAAAATCATTTTGGGATGCATTTCTACAAATTGTTCTGATTTGCCTAATCTGAACAGAAATTAAAATCCCTCCTGTTATTGTAATTTTTAGGGGGCCTATAAACTACTCACAGCAGTATATCTATCTCTTCTTATTTCTTCACATTACAAATACAGATTATACTACCTTTTTTTATTAGATAAGATCTTTCCTTACTGTAGCCTTTGTGACTTGCTTTCTTTCAGATGAAAAATAGGAATGGTTTAGTTTTGGTTGTACAGCAGTGTTAGTGTTATTTTCTTGATTAAGATCTTAAGTAATAGTCTTTGTGAATAATCATTATTTATTGATTGACTCAAAAGGTATTTCATAGCTCTATCATTAAGAGCTGCTTACACAAATTTATGGAAAAGTTATATACTAATCAAAAAAAGGAAAAGATTCCTCCAGTTTATTTGTGATTTACTGTTGAGAAGCACTTTAAAGAAAGGTAAATTAATTATTTTCCAAGATCAGTTATCAACCTATTTTCCCAATAACTTTGCATAACTACATGATGACAGACCAAACAATAGGCCTAAGAAATGACACATTCAGATGGGCTGTACCAACTGTAGAGTTGTTTGAAATGTTGTATTGTTGTTATCTACTCATCTTAAACTTTAGCACATTTAATTATGTGGCTTTTTATTTGGATTGCTATTGTAGTCATTAATTAAGAGGGTGATGAAATTTGGAACCTGACTTCAACTGTTCAGCTTCTTTAATGAGGAAGATACATTTCATAATTTAGACAGTTGCTTTCAGAACAGAGTCTATTGAAGTTTTCTCATGTAGACTGTAAATATCAAAGGAAATAGATGTCATGTGTGAACAGAAGCTGTTGAATTTACTATATTAGCTGTGAAAGAAGCTGAGACATTTCTCCACAGTGGTGGGTGGAGGATACTAAAAACTGACTTTAATGAGAATAGTGTGGAATATCTATCCCAGATAAACTGCCCTTTTACATAACCTTATGATGAGATGATGCATCACAAATTCCATATTGCAATTGTTATACTAAACATCTTTGGTATTGTGTAATAATATAAAGCAAACTCAAAAGTTGTTCTTTCTACTTTAGTATAACTTTTACATCATATTTTCATTTCTCCATAAAAAAACTCTAGAATATCATTGTAATTGAAAGTGTAAAACTGTACATGGTGAATTAGATTAGATTAGATTTAGATTATGAGGACACGCAGTCCTCTTTTATTGTCATTTAGATATGCATGCATTAAGAAATGATACAATGTTTTTCCAGAATGATATCACAGAAACACATGACAAACCGACTTAAAAACTAACAAAAATCACATAATTATAACATATAGTTACAACAGGGCAAAGCAATACCGTAATTTGATAAGAACCATGGCAAGGCAAAAGTCTTAAAGTCTCCCGAAAGTCCCATCATCTCAAGCAGACGGTGAACCTCCAGCACCACCAACTTGCCGATGCAGTATACTGGAAGCATCCGACCATAGTCCGACTCCGAGTCCATCCAAAAAACTCTGTGCCTCCGACCAGCTCTCCGATACTGAGCACCGAGCACCATCTCTGCCGAGTGCTTCGACCCCAGCCCCGGCAACAGGCAAAGCCAAGGATTTGGGGCCTTCGCCTCCAGAGATTCTCGATCGCACAGTAGCAGCAGCAGCGAAGCGGGCATTTCAGAAGTTACTCCAGGTGTTCCTCCATGCTTCTCACGGCTGTCTCCATCAAATCCAGATTGTGCACAGCCCCCAAGTTAACACATACGATATTCATTCAGAATGGCCGCGCGAGCTGCAATCTATTAGCAACCTATTGTACCTTTCCCTAGTTACTTCAGAATTATAGAATGATGTTTTTCAGTTAATATTTTGCAATACCAACCAAGATCGATTTTATTACATGCATTACTGTATTTCTAATGACTTAAGATCAACAGTAATAATCTGAATTGTGTGCGAATTCCCACTAGGAAAATATGATGAAAAATTAAATTATTGGAACAACTGCCTGAAAATTGGATATTCTAGGTTAAAAATATTTAATACACGTCTTGCTTCTACAGATTTACAGAGCAGCTATGCAAGAGAATGGAATGATGTTTACCACTAGTTTAAAAAAAAAGGATAGTTTTCAGACAGAAAACTGTTAGAACATGGAATACTTCATTGAAGTAACTTTTGAATAGCATTCAAAATGGAATCTGTTAAGTTTTTTAAAGAAAGAATATAAAAAGAATGCAATGAAAGAGGAGCTATAGAATCATGGTATTCAGGAAGAGATCCTTCAGCCCATCCCATTCATGCCAACTGTTAAAAACCCATTTATACTCATTTCATTTTCCAGCCATTGGGTCCATTGTCCTGTGCATTGGTGATTCCAGCACTGCTCTAGGTACTTCTTAACTATCGTGCGAGTATTTGCTTTCATGACCCTCTCAGACCATGCATTCCAGACTTCAACCTCGGCCATTTTTTCCTTATCCCCTCTAAACTTCTTACTCTTTATTCCTTAAAACAATGCCCTCTGGCCTTTGGCCCCTCTGCAATGGGAAAAGTTTACGATTGTCTGTCCAGTTAATGAAATTTATAATTATGTCAATGTCTATCAGGTCTCCTCTCAGCCCTCTCTGCTCCAAGGAATACAAACCCAGCCTATTCTAGTCTCTCCTCATAATCGAGACACTCCTTTCTGGGTAATATTCTACTGTGTCTCCTCTATGCTCTATCCGAAACGATTTTCATGCCAAGGCAACCAAAACTGTATCCAATATTCCAGCAGTGGCCTCACCAATGTTTTGTACACCTTTCCTTCTCTCATATTCAATCCATTGTTAGTGAAGGCCAGCATGGCATTCAGAGTTGTAACATCTGTCACTCTAAAAGAAGAAGGGAAGGACTGGGAAAGAGCGAAATAAATCATTGCACAAGCACATACGGATTACCTACTCAGTTAATGTCATTTCTCACTGACTGCCACTAAATGTACAATTCTTCACTCATTAGTAAATCAGATACTTTCTATAATTATTTTAATAGGGTAACTTTGTCTGCATTCATTGTGCCAATTAGTTGACTGCATCTGTTAAGTGAAGCCAACTAGGAAAAAAAATGGATCCATTAACACTTGTCATGTGAAAGACGCGTATTAAAGGATTTTACCCGAGGAAGATCGTACTAGTGATCATGTCTGGGTGAAGGAGCAACTATCTGGAAATCAGTCTACATATATCTGTATGAAATTCACGTTAGTATTGCCAACATTTTTCTGGCATCAGTCTCACAATTAAAGATGTCAAACACTGCACGCTACATATTTCTTCCAATAACGGTATAAACTTTTGGTACATTCCTAAGTAAAAAAGTAGTCATAGATTACGCTGAAGTCAGTAATGACACCTCATCTACTGGATTTGCATTGCGAAACATGACAATACTGACTATGAGTTGCTGCAGACCATCCAGGCCCTCAAATTTAAAGCAAGTTTTCACTCCTTACCTATTAAGTATCAATCTATCTATCCCCTAAGACTCTGGTTCCTCTATCCACTAAGGAAGAAAGTTCCAAATACTCACAACTTTCTGAGAGAGAAAAAGCAATCACCTTGTATCTGTCTCAAGCAACATTCATGTTTAAAGAAACGGGGTCTTTTTGCTGAACAGATACAAATATTTGTAGATCCTGCTAGTAGACCACAAGCAGAAACATCCTCTCAACATTCACACTATCAAAACCATCAGGTTGTTCCATTTACATCAATAGTCTTCTCATTCTTTTAAACTGCAGCAAGTATAAGCCTAATTTATCCATCCTTTTCTCATGAGACAACCTGCTTATTCCATGTATTTGTTTAATAAATCTTCTCTGAACTGCTTACATACTTCCTTAAATAAGGAGACCAATATGTTATGCAATACTCCAAATATGATCTCAACAATATCTCACAAAGCTGAAGCATTACCTTCTTACTTTTGTATTTCTCTCTCCATGAGTAACAATTGCATTGTGTTAGCTCTTCTAATCACTTATTCATTTTCTTGCTAGCCTTTTGCAAAATAGATAGAGCAACACCCAAATCCTTTTGCATCTCAGAGCTCTTTAATCTCTCACAACTGAGATAATATGTTACATTTTATTTTTCCAGCTAAAATGTAATTCTCATATTTCCTCACCTCATACCCCATTCACGAGACTTTTGCCCGCAATCTTCAATATTGCATCGGACAGAATCAATTTCCAATGCTCAGATTAATAGAGATCTCATCGTTAGGGTCCATCATTGAATAAAGCACTTTAATACAATTCACAAAAGCTGCAGGCTCTAACCTCTGCCCTTTTGATCCTTCTGCAACTTGTGGTAGTATGGGGCCAGTCATTACATGGGGCTTTAATAGAACAACTGCATGGAAGGTGTCCATACAGACTGACATACACCCTCCTTTTAGATTTCTCTTTATTTCTATTTTTTTAAGCAGCTCTTCAGTGAATTCATTGAAGGAAGTCCATTTAAAGATAAGTGCTCTTTCTTTTGAACAATGCAGCTAGCCGCAGCAGTTACATACCTTTCCATTCAGGATCTGATGGGAACTGCAGATGTTCTTTTCATTGAATGATTCAGCGTGCCAACTGTCATGACACCATTTTCAAAGTACTGCTTGTTGATTCATGAATTTTGTGTGGAGGGAAGCAACTCAATGCACAAAAGCATGCAGACATGGTCAAGAGTTGTTGCTCAGACCAAACATGAGAATGGGGAAGAGGACTCAACAGGCTGAGTGGCATATTTCTGCTGCTATATCTTATAGTCTTATAGGTATGTGAGGTTGAACGGGAATCAGGATCAGCCATGATGAAATGGCAGAGAGGACTCGATGAGCTAAATTGCCTAATTCTGCTCCTATGTCTTATGGTCTCATGGTCTTATGTGATCTTATGGTGATTGTTGATGCCAGACCAGGTGGTTTGAGTATCTCAGAAACTGCTGATTTTCTGGGATTTTCACACTCAACAGTCTCTAGAGTTTACAGAGGACAGTGTTAAGAGCAAAAATAAATAAATCATACAGTGAGTGGCAGTTCTGAGGGCAAGAATGCCTTGTTAGTAAGAGAGCTCAGAGGAGAATGGCCAGACTGCTTCGAGCTGACAGAACGGCAACACTAATTGAAATAACCACCTGCTACCACAGTGGTTTGCTGAAGAGCATCTTTTAATACACAACATGTCAAATGGGCTGCAGCAGCAGAAGACCGTGAACGTACTCTCAGTGGCCACTTTATTCGGTAAAGGAGGTACCTAATAAAGTGGCCAGTGAGTATATTATACACATCAAAAAGGCTGAAATTAAATTTCAGCATTATTACTCATTAAATTTTTATCAAAGGTATTAAAATGTCTTATATTTCATTTTCTTAAAGATCTATTTTTAGTATCTTGGCTGTCTTCCTGATTTTAGCTCAAGAAATAAAGGATATTTTGAGTGCTTGTCACAGAGGTTATAAAGATAATACTTCAGTTTAATTATGTTTATTCATTGCAATTGGACATAACTGAAAATGTTGGTGTTTATCACATATCTCAAGAAAATTGTTGTGGTTGGAGTGGGGGTGGGGTAGTTTCTTAAAAAGCTAAGTTTCCAAAGGAATGAATACTTTGGGACTGGAAATGCATTTGGCCACATCAGCTAAGAAGTCTTTTTGTTCTGCCTTAAATGGCATTAGTGAACCACAGTCTAACAAAAGGTCACCTTAACTAATGCCAGTTTATTATTTCCAAATATTTTAAAACTGAATTGAAATGTTCAAATTGCCACAACGAGTTAGGGTGAAATAGTAAATTGAATTCAGCATTGGTTTAGTGAGAGAAGACAGGTGATAACAGAATGGGAGTAGATGGATGCCTGACTGAATGGAGGCCTGTGTCTGGTGGTATGCCACAGTGATTCCATTGCTGGTTCCATTTCTGTTTATTATCTATATTAATGATTTGGATGATAATGTGGTAAAATGAATCAGCAAATTTGCAGATTATACTGAGATTGAGGGCAATGTGATCTGGACCATCTGGGAAAATGGGCTGGAAGTTGTCAAGTAATGTAGTCAAGTGTGAGGTGTTGCACCTTGACAGGACAAACCAGGGTAGGACTCACAATGAGCAGTAGGGCACTGAGGTGTGCAGAAGAACAAAGGAATCCGGGAGTACAGATCCATACTTCCTTAAAAGTAGCAGCACAGGTAGATAGGGTCATATAGAGAGCTTTTGGCACATCAGCCTCGTACAGCAGAACATTCAGTACAGGAGTTAGGGTGTTCTGTTGAAGTTGTATAAGATGTTCCTGTGGCTGAATTAGGAGTATTGTGTGCAGTTTTGGTCACCTACTTACAGAAAGATGTCAATAAGCTTGACAGAGTGCAAAGAAGATTTGCAGGACTTTAGCACCTGAGTTATAGGAAAAGGTTGAATAAGTTAGGACTTAATTCCCTGAAGCTTAGGAGACTGAAGGGACAGCTTATAGAGGTATACAAAATTATGAGGGGTATAAATAGGATAAATACTTGCCAGATTTTTTACCTGAAGTTGGATGAGACTAGGATTAGAGGTCATAGGTTTAGGTGAAAAGTGAAATACTTAAGGATAAGCAGAGGGAAACATCTTCGCTCAGAGAGTGGTGTCCAGAATTAGCTGCCAGTGAACTTGGTGGGTGTGGGCTAAACTTCTTTACTGAAGAGAAATTTAGATAGGTAGATAGATGAGAGGGTTATGGAGAGCTATGATCCCATTGGTTAGATGGTACAAGGCAGAAAAATAGGTTGGCATGGACTAGATCGACTGCGGAGCCTGTTTCTGTGCTCTGTTACTCTGAGTTAAACTAATGAGATGTTAGTGTATGCTTCATATTTCTTTGTCCAATAACCACAACACCACAGTACGCTGTACAGCCTTAGTTGTTATAATATATTTCTGGATCTAAGGTATAAGTTCCATTCAAGCATCCACTTGAAATGAAGGAGGAATAACAATTAGGATATATAGTGTAGGCAAAAAGTAAGATTCATCTGAGGACTATAGCTTAGTATCATTGCTGATAGCTTTACCATTGAAATGTTTGATCTGGGGATATAGTAAATCCTGTTAAGGTTCTGTACTGCTCCGTTCTGAGCAGAGTTTGGAAGTTATTATGCTTTTCTCTTCTCTATTGTGAATATACCTATCTGTCTTAAATAATATCCAGTAATACCTAATTGTTCAATGAATATGTTTTACTGACCTTGTCCTCTCCAGCTGGAGTGAAATTTCATAGTTTAAGTGAAGTTTCGTATCATATTAATAATACTACAAGAATTTGATGACACCATTATCTTAGAATCTTTAAGCCAATGTGATTTAAACTAAGTCAAAAGAATCTAGAAAAAGCACTCACAATGATAGATGTTGTGTCTGATCAAGCCCAAAGTTGGCAAGCAGAGTAAATGAAAATCAAATTTTGAAATAGCAGTGAGGAAGGACTGAAGAGGGCAAACTGCTTCGGAACAAAATACAAGGAAAAGGAAAACTGAAAAAAAAAATGTCGGAGCAAATAAATGACAGCTTAAAGCAAAATGGAAAAATAACAGAAAATAGGAAGTAGCTGATCTAATTTTAAAAAAGACAGGGATAAGACAAAATAATGGGGAGAAAAAAAGATTTGTTTCTGTTGGAAACAGAACAAAAGGAAATAAATGGGCCCTGCTGAGGTAAGCCTCACTGTGGACTGGTGCTGATTCAATTTGTTTTAAAATCATTTTGCCTTCATCAAACAACCAGTTTCTGTGCTAAGAGGCCAAGTGCCTCTTTCATCTGGAATACCTCCACGTCCTTGGCTGTTTGAATTGGCAGTCATTCTTCATCAATTATTTCTTCCAATGCTGTTAATATGAATGGGGTTTATTCTTGTACCAAACTGTCCTTTGATTATGGTGCTACAAATGGCTACTGAAAGTGCTTTATTGAATTCTCATTCAGCATTAATTTCCTCGATTTTGCACCATTTTAAGCAATACTCAATTTCTGGATGTTCTGTACTTTAGGCTATTCAAGATTTTCTTTTCTCAAAAATTTGGTTATTTTACAAATCCTGTATTAAATATCCTTACTTAATAAGCAATAAATACGTATTAAGCAGAACCTACTGGCTACTTTTTACCTTTGAGCATACGTTTATTTTCTTTTTCCATCAAACTTCATATTTATTGCATATTTAAACTAATTGTGCATCTTTTCTAAGTAAAATAGTTAAACTTCTAAAAACCCACACATTTGCTATTCTGTCTCATTCTGACTACATTTTCCTTTCATGGCGTCCTCTGCAGACATAATACTAGGATGTTGTCTCGAGGAGGGAGAAGGGTTCAAGAACAATTGGAGACGTGTCTCAGTTAATATCCTAAAAACGAATTCAGAAAGCAGAGGCAAAATTGTAAATTATTGGTAAGGAATCAACAAGTTTGGAAGTCAGAAGAAACAAAAGAGCAATAAAATATAGCTGTGTTTAATAATATATCCATTTGCAGGAATTTAATCAGCTGAGTTGAGAATACTGATAGACAAGTGGAAGTGTTATACCATAATTATTTCTGAATCTTAGCTTGGAATAATAGTTAAAAATCATTTTCAGAGCGTTAAAAGGGCTATCGCAATATTTGATTTAAAAAAAAACAATTGTAAGGCAGATTTCCTGCAGAATGTCATGTGTTTGTAATTGTAAGGAAGAATTATGCTAAATCAAAGAACAAAAAAGTAGTAATCAAACTGCTCATGATTATAGACCCCTAAATATTAATGATGCAAATATAAGGTAAATATCTGAACGGCATAAATGACAAGGTGTTAATATATGGATAATAATACTCCCTATATTAATTGTGATAGAATCAACATATGAATAACTGCATGAGTTGATAGGGTGGTAATGAAGTCGCATGGCCTACTTGGCTTTATTAATCAAAGCATGGAATTCAAGATTCAGGAAGTTATTTTGCAGCTTTTTAAAACTCTAGTTAGACCGAGTATTGCATTCAGTTCTACATTATAGGGAGGTTTTGGGGAAGGTGTAGAAGAGATTTACCATGATGCTGCCTGGATTAAATATCATGTGCTTTAAGGGACATTTGGAAAAACTTGGGTTGTTTTCTCTGAAGTAACAGAGGCTGAGGGGAGACGTGACAGTTTATAAGATTATGAGAGATATAGATAGAGTAGGCAGCAGTTATCTTTTTCCCAGGGTTGAAATACTAGAGAGCATACATTTAAGATGAAAGAGGGGTAAATTCAAAGGAGACGTGTAGGGCAATTTTTTTTACACAGAGATTTGTGTGTGCTTGGAATGTGCTGCGAGGAATGGTAGTGGAAGCAAATATGATAGAAGTGTCTAAGAAGCTCTTAGAGAGTCATGTGCATGCAGAGAATGGGGGGGGTATAGACATTATGTAGGTGCAATTGTTTAGTTTAGTGAGCCACTTAATTTACTAGTTTAATTAGTTCAATATAATATTATAGTGCAAAGGTCCTGTTTTCAAAGTTCAAAGTAAATTTATTATCAAATTACATATATGTCACCAAATATAACCCTGAGATTCATTTTCTTGCGTGCATTCTCAATACATTCAATAACCATAACAGAATCAATGAAGGACTGTACCAACAGAATGGAGAACCAGAGTGCAAAAGACAACAAACTGTGTAAATATAAAAAAGAGAAAAAATTATAATAGATAAGCAATAAATATCAAGAACATGAGATGAAGAGTCCTTGGCAGTGAGTCCATAAGTTGTGGGAACAGTTCAATGATGGGGCAAATAAAGTTGAATGAAGTTATCCCCATTGGTTCCAGAATTTGATGGTTATGGGGTAATAACTGTTCCTGAACCTGGTGGCCTGAATCCTAAGGCTCCTATTCCTTCTTCCTGATGGCAGCAGTGAGAAAGAGAGCATGAACTGGGTGGTGGGGATCTTTGATGATGAATGCTCCTCTCCTATGACAACGCTCCATATAGATGTGCTCAATGGTGGGGTGGGCTTTACTCGTGATGGACTGGGCTGTATCCAGTACCTTTTATAGGATTTTCCATTCAAGGCCATGGAAAAGAGCAAGCAGTCAATGTTTCAGGCTGAGACCCTTCATCAGCACCCTTCAGTGTACTCTTTTCCATGGATGCTGTATGGCCTGCTGAGTTCCTCCAGCTTTTTTTCTGTTGCTTGGAAAGCTGTTTTATTGGGAGAGGGTGAATTATGATGCTAGTAGACAATAACTTGGAGTGTAAATAGGGAACAGATGTACTCAAATAAATACACAACAGAAATGTGGAGGTTGTTTATGGAGCCCTTGCATGGTGTCTCATTGAAGCAAGGAAAGGATGGTAGGGTGGAGGAGATATGATTGACAAGAGATGCAGAACATCTAGACAAGAGGAAGAAAAAAGTAAATGTAAGGTCGGGAAGCAAGGATCAAACAGGCATCTGGAGAGTTGATGAGCCTGAGATGGGGCTTAGAGGAGCTAGAAGAGGGCATGAGAAAACCTTGGTGATTAGGATTAAGGAAAACCCCAGGGTGTTCTACACATATGTAAAGAATAGGAGGATGATTAGAGTGAAGGTAAGACCAAAAAGAGATAAAAGAGAAAACATGTGTCTGGAATCAGAGGGGGTCAAGGAGATCCTTCTTGAATAACTTGCTTCAGTATTTACCAGTGAGATGGACAATGAATGTGGGTCAGTGTAAAGCAAGCTGATATGCTGAAACATATCAACTTTAAAAAAGACAATGTGCTAGAACTTTTGAAAGTCTTTATGATAGATAAGAGCCTGGAGCTGGACAGGATGTACCCCAGGTTACTGTAGGAAGCGAGAGACTGTGGGACTGCTGCGCCTTTGGCAGTGATCTTTGGATTCTCACTGGCAACAGGAATAGTATCAAAAAATTGAAAAGTGTTATTCATTTGTTCAAGAAAGATAATAGGGATCATTTTAGAAATTATAGGCCAATGAGTCTTACATCAGAGGTGGGGAAACTATTAAAGAGGATTCTTAAAGATAGGATTAATCAGCATTTGGAGAAGCATAGTCTGATTAGGGATAGTCAGCATGGCTAGATAAGAGCTAGGTTATGTCTCATGAGCCTGATTGAAATCTTCGAGGAAATGACAAATCAAATTGATGTAGGCAAGCTATAAATTTTAGTAAGGTGCTCAACAACGTTTCCCATGGTAGCCTCATTCAGAAAGTCAGGAAGCATGGGATCAAGGAAACTTGGCTCTGTGAGTAGAGAATTAGTTTGCTCATGGATGACAGAGTGTGGTTGTAGATGGACTGTATTCTGCCTGGAGGTCAGTGACAAATAGTGCTCTGTAGAAATCTGTTCTGGGCCCCCTGTACTTTGTGATTTTTAATAAATGAACTGGTTCATGCAATGGAAGGATGGGTTAGTAAGTTTGCAGATGACACAAAGGTTGGTGGTGCTGTGGATAGTGCAGAAAGTTGTTGTAGGTTACAACAGGACATTGACAGGATGCAGAGCTGGGTTGAGAAAAGGCGGATAGAGTTCAATCTGGGAAAGTATGAGGTGATTCACTTTAGAATGTCGAACTTCAAGGCAAATACACTGTTAATGGAGGAGGGAGATCTTAGAATCCTTGTCTATAGATCCCTTGGAGTTGCCATGCAGGTTGATAGGGTCGTTAGGAAGACATATGCTGTGTTGGCCTTCCCTTCATTATTTGGTTAATGAATTCAAGAGTAGTGACATAATGTTGCACCTCTCTAAAACTCTCATTAGATTACACTTGGAGGATTGTGTTCAGTTCTGGTCAGCTCATTATATGAAAGGTGTAAAGCTTTAGAGAAGTCACAGTGGAGGTTTACCTGGATGCAGGCTGGATCAGAGCGCATGGCTTATGAGGAAAGTTTAAATGAGCTAGGGCTTTACTCCTTAGAACGAAGGAGAATGAAGTGTGACTTTATAGCGGTGTATAGGATGAGTAGAAGCATAGACAGAGTAGACAGCCAGTGACATTTTTGAAGAATGGACATGGTTAATTACATAGAAAGCGGTAGGTACATAAAATGCATGGCTAACGATTGTGGTAGAAGCAGATACTTTTCGGACTCTTACATGGATGAAGGAAAATTTGAGGACAATGAAGGGGTTAGATTGATCTTGGTGTAGGTTAAAAGACCTATACCGCGCTGAACTGTTCTATGTTTTATGAATAGTTTTAAGTGGATATTGACAGGTTAGGAAAACTTTAGCTATGAAGACAAACATATTAACCAAAGGTTGTTTCCCTTGCAACAGAGGAGACTGAAGGAAAATTTAATTGGTGTATAAATGTAGAAATCTAAATAAGGTGCTTAAGAAAAGTTTATTTTACCAAGAAGCAAGGTCAATAATTTAGAGACGAAGATTAAAAGTAATTGGTGTGCGAATCGAAGAGAAGTTGAGACTATTTCCATCAGGATATTAGTGAGGTCAGAAGCTCACTGTGCAAGGGGCATTAGAAGTAGAAGACCACAACACATTTAATGTGTACTTCGATGTGCACTTGAAGTCCTATAATTAATAATGCTATGGTTCAACGGCTGCAAAATGGAATTGAGTAGATCAGCTCCTTCGTAATTTGCATAGAAATAATGGGTTAATTGGTTTTGTTCTCTGTGATTATTTTTTTAAAATTCTGCAATCCTTTATATATGCACTAATTATATGAGCATCTTGCCCTGCTTAAATTGAGACATTGTGGAAATTACAAAATATTGAACTCCTACTACTGGTTCATCCAGCCCACCAAAGTTCAACGTTATCTATCAAAGAACATATACAACCATATACAACAGCTGGCATACTTAGCAAATCTATAGAATAGTAACTATAACAGGATCAATGAAAGATCAGCCAGAGTGCAGAAGACAACAAACTGTGCAACTGCAAATATAAGTAATAAATAGCGAGAACATGAGATTATGAGATAAAGTGAGATCAGTGGTTGTGGAACATCTTAACAGATGGACAAGTGAGTGTAGTTAATCCCTTTTGTTCAAGAGCTAGATGGTTGAAGGGTAGTAATTGTTCTTGAATCTGGTGGTGCAAATGTATTTCAGTGAATCTGTATTTCAGGAGGTCACCAGTGCTCCAATTCCTGCAATCTCTGGCTTCCCTTTATTCTGATTCCAGGGTCTTCAGCCTCCTTGCTAGACTGATACACTAAGTTATATTCTTTCTCTCTAATTCCAGTTCACAGAGCCTGCATTCTTATAGAAGACAACCACAAACTAAGCTTATTCCATCTCTAGCAATGCAGTGCAATGCACTAACAGATGCATCAATTTTTAATGCTTGTTAACACAATAGAATAAATATTTCTTTTCAGAAATTAATTTGTTTCAGAAAATGCTTTCTGCAACATTTTGCTTTTGAGTTTCATCGCACTTCTTAAGCAAAGCCTTATACTGTATGTAATATTAAAATCACTTTAAACCCCAGCAGATTTTGATCAAATGTTGTCCATAAATTACTGCTATCCCTTAATATAGATTTAATTTTGATAGCCAATTCTGAAAAAAATTCAGGTATTTTCAGACTGCAGATGCAAAGTCCTTGAGGCTGATTTCAAAGGTCATCTGTCTCTCACAAATTAGATTAATTGTTTGAATTTTTTTAATATTTTGAAATCTCAATGCCACAAAGCCACTTCTAAGTAATTATCTGCTTTTCTTACTTCATTCCTTTAAACGTATCTGCATAAATTCTGCTAGGGTCCCACTCTTCTGAGTTATTTCTTCCATTGCATAAAAAAGCATGAACCAGTGGTCTGTTCAGTTTTATAGAACCAATCCACTTCAGCCATGGCGCACTACAAAACTGTTAATATCATGCATCAGCATTTCCATCATATCAAATTGTCTATTTGGACCAATTCCACTAAAATTGCTCATTTCAAAACCAAATTAGTCCTCAGTCAGGGAATTAGGACCAATACAATGATGGTTTACCTTGTTTAAACCAAATGATTGCTCCATTCTAGAAAAAACTTATTTTACCAAGAAGCAAGGTCAAGGTGGTGCCAGCGTACATCAGTGACTCTCTGTGGGCTGTAGGAAATTGTACCAGATGTCCTCTTAAATATACTCCTTTTGACCACTTTCACTGCAATCTGCAGCATATAAGTTTCTTCTTAACATCTGACTAGGAAATTACATCAATGATCTTCAGATACTGCATTCGATGGTTAAATACAGAGCAGTTTACAGTCAATGTCATGGCTGAAAATGCAGCAAGAGAGGTTCTATTCGAACCGGGCTGGAGTGCGGGGGGATGAGGCCTCCTCTACCAAACATCTTGTTGGCTAATGTACAGTCACTTGAAAACAAGATGGACAATCTCAGAGCAAGGCTGCTGCATCAAGGCAGATGAGGCAGATCTCAATTGTTCGTTGCACTGAGACTTGGTTAATAGCTAACACGCCGGACACGGTGATCTGACCAGAAGATTTTATGGTTTTCAGAATGGATCGAATCTTGAATTCAGGTAAGGAAAAGGTGATGGCATATGCTTTCAGTTAATTCACTTTTGTGCACAGACTTTGGGATTATGTCAGTTTCTTGTTCCCCTAACTTAGAACAACTGAAGATTAAAGGCAGATCATTCTACTTGCCCTGGGAGTTCTCATCCATGATCCTGACCGTAGTTTACATACCACCAGTGGCCAATTATAAACAAGCACTTGTGAAATTGCACGATGCTCTGTGAAAACAGGGAACAGCCTATCCTGATGCATTTCAAGTTATAGTCAGGGACTTTAATTAGGCCTAATTGAAGAAAACACTGCCTAATTATCACCAGCACGTAACCTGTTGCACTAGAGGTTCCAACACACTGGACCATTGGATAAGGAATGCCAATCATTCCTTCCCGAGACCACATTTTGGCAAGTCGGATCATTTGGCTGTACTCCTGCTACCTGCGTACAGACAGAGCATAAAGAGCAAGGCTCCAGAGATCGAGACAACTAAGAGGAGGTCGTAGGAGGCTAAGGAACGGTTACAGGATTGTCTTGAATCAGTGGACTGGGCCACGTTCAAGAATTCATCTGAGGACCTGACTACACCTGGGTCGTTATGGACTTTATTAAAACAGCTGTGGATGAATGTGTCCCTGTGAAATCGTTCAAGGTTTTTCCCAGTCAGATGCCCTGGATGAACAATGGAAATCCAGATCCTGCTGAGAGCCAGATCAGAGGCATTCAAGTCTGGAGATCAAGAAAGCTACAAGAATGCAGGTGTGATCTCTGGAAAGCCATCTCTCGAGCAAAGTAGAGATTCCAGACTAGACTGGAATCAACGAGGGATGCTCGACAGTTGTGGCAGGGTTTGACTGCCATACCCTCCTATTAAGTTAAATCTTGTGACCAAGGGAACAGCAGAGCTTCACTTCCAGATGAGCTCAATGCCTTCTATGCTCATTTTGACCACCAGAACAGGGAGAAAACATCACACACCCCCATGTCTCCCAATGATCCTTTGGTCGCAGTATCTGAAGATGCTGTGTGGGCTGCCTTCAAGAGAGTGAATCCAAGGAAAGCATCAGGTCCACGCAGAGCACCTGGCCAAGGACTGACACCTGTGCTAACCAACTGACTGATGTATTCACAGATATCTTCAAACTGTCACTTCAGCAATATGTGTACCCACGTGCAGGTCTAAAGCAGATGCTATCTTCTTGGCTCTTCATACAACCCTGAAACATCTGGACAGTAAAGATGCATACATCAGGATGCTCTTTATTGATTGCAGTTCAGCATTTAACACCATCATACACTCAAGACCTGGGCCTCAATACCTCCTTGTGCAATTGGATCCTGGATTTCCTCACTTGTAGACACCAGTCAGTTTGGATTGGCAAAAACATCTCCTCCACAATCTCCATCAGCACAGGAGAACTGCAGGGATGTGTACTTAGCCCCCTGCTCTACTCGCTTTACACCTATGACTGTGTGGCTAAGTACAGTTCCAACACCATATACAAATTTGCTGATCACACCATTGTCATGGGTTGTATCAAAGGGGGTGATAAATCAGCATACAGGAGGGAGATTATATACTTTACTGAGTGGTGTAATAATAACAACCTCTTGCTCAGTATCCATAAGACCAAGAAACTGATTGTAGATTTCTGGAGAGGGAAACCAGAGGTCCGTGAGCCAGTAATCATCAGAGGATCAGAGGTGGAGAGGGTCAGTAACATTAAATTCCTGGGTGTCGCTATCTCAGATGTCCTGGACCCATCATATAAATATTATTGCAAAGAAAACACAACTACTTCCTCAGGAGTATCTGGAGGTTCAACACATCATTGAAACCCTTGGCAAACTGTTATAGATGTGTGGTGGAACGTGTGCTGACTGACTACATTACAGTTTGGTATGGGAACACCAATGCCTTTGAGTGGAAAATCCTACAGAAGGTAATGGATTCAGCCCAGTACATCAAGGGTAGAACCCTCCCAACCATTAAGCACATCTGCATGAAACGTTGCTGTAGAAAAGCAGCATCCATCATCAAAGGTCGTCATCACCCAGGCCAGCCTCTTTTCTCACTGCTGACATCAGGTAGAAGGTATAGGCTCTTCAGGACTCACACCACCGGGTTCAAGAACAGTTACTGTTCCTCAACCATCAGGCTCTTGAACAAAAGGGGATAACTATGCTAACCTAAGGACTCCGTTCTATTGCTATTTCATGCCCATTATTTATTGCTACTTATTTATATCTGCATTTTCACAGTTTGTTTACAGTTTACAGTTCTTGATATTTACAGTTACTATTCCATAGGTTTGCTAATTATGCACGCAGAAAAAGAATCTCAGGTTTGTACGGGGTGACATGTATATACTCTGATAATAAATTTTGCTTTGAACTTTGACTTTGAATAATTAAGAGGTGAAGGTTAAAAATAATTGACTTGAGAATTAAAGAGAAATTGAGACTATTTCCATCAGGATAACTGTGAGGTCAGAAGCTCTCTGTGTAAGGGGCATTACAAGTAGAAAACCACAACACATTTAATTTTCTTAAATTTCCATGATGAGTATGACTCTACTTCTGTTCTAACAAAATGGCTGTTTCTCTGGTTCTTGTGTTTCTACAAGTTTTCTATCTTTTAATGACTTACATGATTCCCATGATTTCTCTTCTTCCGTCTCTTTCCTTCACTTACCCTTTCTCTTCTAAAAATTAAAATTACATATTTTAACTAATAACCAAAAAATTCCAAACACCAAAAACAACTCATTATTTCTAAATTGAAATATCAAATGGACATCTGCTCATGGAAGCCAAAAAAAATTACAGATCTAGAAAGCTATATTTTTCTAACTTTCTATATAAAAGACAGGAACAAGTTAGTGTCTTTTATTATGCTGCATTTCTTCCTCACACTGATGTTATTTTAATTTCATTTTCCTTAATAGCTCCTTACTAGAAAGTGTAAGTCCCAATAGAAATGCATCCATTGGGCATGTTGTCCATGAATTTGGCTTTAGATCTGCTCCTGCAGCTGTCAGGATTTGAATCAATGTTATATTTGGGTAAGCAGCCTGCACTTAGGAAGATGCATCAGAGGAATCTGAACAGCTGGCAGTAAAAGGGTAAATATTATTTCTGATTAGTGATCTCCTAGGATTGTCTGTAATTTATTTCTCATTTTTTCCCCAAGAAAATGGCAGTTTTAATTTAGCAATGATTTGTTGAATGTTTTTGCCTTTTCTTAATCCTGAATGGAACTGATAGCAGCTCTCATCAACAGTTCTGTTGGAACTAATGGGGCTTAGGTTGTAAAATTTCTAGGCAATTCCACAAGGTGCATGTAAAAGATTTACAAATTTCTGAGCCTGAGTTTAAGGCCCAACAAAAAGGGACTTCAAACTATATCTATTAAAAAAATTAGGATCTAATGCTTTCTGACATATATGATGAATAAATTCTTCTTGGACTTCGATTTTTAACCGACATTTCAATGAGAAACTCTGCCACCCTCATCAGGGATGATGCCTGGGCATGTCTAGTCCCGTGGTATTAAAATAAACAAATAAATACCAGCAGACCAGACATGCCCTGATGAGAATGGCAGAGATTCTCATGGAAACATCGGTTGAAATTGATACCTGTGCCCGACTGGAAGCCCAAGAAGAGTTTATTCCAGATGAAGTAAGTTTTTTTTCCTCACTGTCTGTCCTTTGAGTTCTACTACCTTCCTCCCTCCTACCCCAACAATTTCAACTACTATGCATTGAGAAAATTAAAATGTAAATTACTACTTTGCAAATCACACCTTAACTACAAAATCAGGTGAGCTAACTGCTGCAGCTTTATTTTAATTATTAACCTTCAGGATATGGTTATCTCTGTCAGGATTACACTTCTTATCCATTTCTCGTTGCCTCTTGAGAAGTGGCTGATTGGCCACCTAGAGTAGAATTTGTGGTCATATGATTTTGTGGTTACTATAACAGACAGTAGGTTCTTCCTCCATCCCGACCCCCAACTCCACAGCTGCTTACAGCTATTTAACTCATGAACAGCTCATAAACATGAATAAAAATTTAGGGGATTGGTGGGATGAATTTGCCGGCTGCCATAGAATTGTAGTCAACTATTATTGAAACCAATTGGAATTTTGTCGCATTAACCTGCGAATTTTAATGTTCATTTTGTAAATCATATCGAGAGACAAATGAGATGGCAGCAGTGTCCTTTTTAAAATTGCCAATATCATTTGGGTCTTTATTCTTTGGAATGTAGTAGGTTGAGGGGGGACTTGATAGAAGTATTTAAAATTATGAGGGGGATACATAGGTTGATGTGGATAGGCTTTTTCCATTGAGAGTGGGGGAAATTCAAACAAGAGGACATGAGTTGAGAGTCAAAGGGCAAAAGTTTAGGTGTAACATGAGGGGGAACTTCTTTACTCAGAGAGCGGTAGCTGTGTGGAAAGAGCTTCCAGCAGAAGTGGTTGAGGCAGGTTCGATGTTGTCGTTTAAAGTAAAATTGGACAGCTATATGGACAGGAAAGGAATGGAGGGCTATAGGCTGAGTGCAGGTCGGTGGGACTAGGTGAGAGTAAGAGTTCGGCGGGGACAAGAAGGGCCGAGATCACCTCTTTCTGTGCTGTAATTGGAGAGCGAGGTGTCTTCCAGTGGAGGTTGGTTGCAGGGGATTCGTAGCCCATCTTTAGTTAGAGCTTTCAGCATTTTGGGCATCGAGGGAGAGAGGAAGAGGAGAGCCATCCACAGTACCACCGATGCGGCAGAGAGGGCCTCAAGATGGCTGTGGCTCAAAAGAGGGGAGCCATGGAGTCATAAGTAGCTAGCCATCTAGACACAAGCTGGGGTCTGATCAGCCCCGGCTGGGTCACCTGGAGGAGGTTGTATGATGTTGAAAGACCCGAAACACCCGATGATTCGAGGAACATCACTGAAGATGTGTCCAGAAGCATCAATAGATGTATGTACACAGCTTATATGGCTATTTAAAACTTCATCTGCAGTAAAATCTTTCAAAAGAATACCAATATTAGCCTGAGATGGCTCAGGCTTAATTTGTTAATGTCAGTTTTATTATTAAAAAAGTGGAAAATAGTATATGAAATGCTGCCTCACACCCCACATCCATGGGACAACCCACCTCAACAGTCATCATCTGCTGTGTGGGAACTCTGTCTGTAACTGCATTTGCAAACTGGAAGCTGACTGGGTTGTGAACATTGAAAGTCAAGTGTATTGTTGTTATCTATATACATGTATACTGCCAAACTAGACAATGTTTATCCAGACCAGGGTGTAAAGCAGAGTAGTTGCATAACACACATATAACACAGAATAACTTAGGGAAGTAAGAATTAAATCCACAAATGTATTATGCACAGATAAACAAAGTTAAGTGCATAAATTAAATATTGTACAGTATAAATGGTGACACTTCAAATGCGATGCGTCAAGGAGGTAAGAAGCCTAATGGCCTGAGGGGTGAAGCTGTTTCCCATCCTGACCATTCTTGTCTTTATGCATCCAGTCTTCTGCCTGATGGCAGAGTGTCAAAGAGGATGCTGGATGGATGGGTAGGATCCTTCTCAGGAATGGAACACTGTTATCACCTGTAGTTGTTATTCTAGATCAATACCCAGAGCCTGGACTGACACCAGCCTACTGCCCTCTACTGTGCCTATTGTCTTGTTCATTATTTATTGTAATGCCTGCACTGTTTTGTGCACTTTATGCAGTCCTGAGTAGGTCTGTAGACTAGTGTAGTTTTCGTGTTATTTTACGTAGTTCAGTGTAGTTGTTGCATTGTTTCATGCCGCACCATGTTCCTGAAAAACGTCTCATTTTTACTGTGTACTGTACCAGCAGTTATGGTCGAAATGACAATAAAAAGTGACTTGACTTGACTTGACAGATTTGGTTTCAGTCCTCTGGATTATGTCTGGACCTCTGAGTTAGTAGTCACGTAATTTAAAGCCTGTAACACGACTTGCGTTATCATACCACGGGTTGAGTTTGGTTAATAATTTCATAATGAAGTGTAAGAAATATAAAACAAGAAAATATGCACATGAAGTATGCACATTTCATTTTACTAACATTTACTGCACAGATAAACATATCAAAGGTCAGTCATTTTGTTTAGAATCTTTGTTGTAACCTGAACGTTGGTCTGATCCCTGCAGATTTTACCTTCTTGTTTTAATTAGCTAGTTGTTTTAAAATATAGATTAAATGAAAACATCTGCTCTCATTTACAATATATTGAAAATACAGTCAATAAAGCTATGGGTGCATTTTAGAGTGGATTTTTGACATAAAATTAAATTTGCTAAACTAACAATTCCAGAGTTATAACTAATAAGAATTCCTTATGGAAAATAATTTTGAAGTTGCACAGAAATCTGATCTCCCATGTCCTAAAGTGAAGCTGTTGGACATTTATCAGAGATTGCTTGCTCTTTATGCAAATGAGCCAGTCTCAGCCACTTCATTAAGGTCCATTGCCTGGGCTCATTGATTGATAAAGTTCTACAATGGCAATGGAACTAGATCATTACCATTCCTTACTAGTTCCTCATTAATACTGTCTCTTAATTAATTTATATGCCTTTCTTCATAGCCTATCACATTCTTTTAAAAACTGATATTCCAGTTCTACTTTTATCAAGTTAATCTCTATTAACATGGAAATCACTTGTGACTAATTGATCCTCATTGCTGGATTACTAATCATTGCTTACTCAAATATTATTTGTGCTCTGGTGTACTTCCATACCGCACAGAACATTTCTATTAGTTATACAAAGTTTACAATCAATTATAATTTATTTTCTTTGAGATATTTGAAAAAGTGATTTGATAATATTATTGCACTAGAACCTTTGGAAGTCTCTCCTCAGGCATACAAAACAACTGCATATGAATGAGCTTGTGGATCGTTAGGGCTCGAGAATTCCTTGCCCTCTAACTTACATCAATGAACACATCTGCAATGATAGTAAAAAGTTCTCTTTCTTGCTTCTTCATGCCATCAGTCATGAAAAATTTATTTTGTTCATACTCTGTGCTTTCTTGATTATTGGTGCGAGGTGTTAAATCAACCTGATTTCTAAACAGGTAGGGAGAAAATGCCCCTATCTTAGGTGAACAGGTCACATCTCTGTGTGAGCTCAAAATTATAGGAAGAAATGGGATGGATAACAGGGGTTGAGAGAGTTTAATTGGAAGATAGTGTCTCTTTATTTTCCTCCTCTCTTCTGGGTACAATTGCTGTATCAAACTCCAGCTCTTTGATATCTGAAAGGAAGCAGTTTTTTACCTGGAGAAGACTTAGTTGGGGGGTGTTATTAGATGTAAACTTTTTATACCATGTACATCTGAAAATCAGAAGAGATTGTAGGATATCTTGGAAGTGGGATCAAGGGTCAGGTATGAAGGTACCATCATTATCCAGGGCTTCAGTTCCTCTATTGGCTACGGAATCCATACCGCTTTCGTAATAAATTGCCACCTCCCCCATTAGTTGGGGAGAGGGGTGTTGGTGAGACGGAACAGTCCCACCAGCTGCTGCTTGGAACTATGTGCCATTTTGTTCTGTGTGTGTATGTGTGCAACAAAGAGAGAGCGGGACAGAAGTGCATCACTGTATGTTACACTATGGTCTTGGCATGGTTGGACTGTTGTACATGCTGTAAGATGTGGGTAGTGCCAAGTACGTGAGGGACTGATGGAGTAAATGAAAATTAGGTATGACGCCTGATGAATATAAATGTTTTCTGTAGGTGTGGGATGAGGATGTGTTGAATCGTCTGAAGCTTGTGGAGCATTTGATGGGATATTGCATTTGAAGATACATTTGCTAACCTTCACCATTGATATAAGATCATTAAATTCAACCACATCTGATTTCACGTTATCACTACACATAAACTTCTAAGATTGCCTTGTGTATTCACAGAGGCATGTTGTTCTTTCTGATGAAGAACAAAGGTATGGTGAGTACATAATTACTTCAAAAAATTAATTTCTTTTGATATGTAAAATAGTAAAATCATACCATTTCAATTAAGTCAAGCTTTCAAGTGTTTCTGGACAGGTTTTTCACACAACAAAATAATTGCCCAGTAACACAAAATTAAGTCCATCTGTTCCTGAACCACTTCTTTCTGCTTCATTCAATCTAATGATTAACATTGTGGTGATGCATCTCTGTAATGCCGAATTCAATCTGTACCTTAAAATCTGCTTTTTGAAAAATAAAATTTGATAAAGTTAAGGTTTTCTTCTTCTACTTGAAATTAAAATTTAAAACTTTTCCTATCCTCATATGACACAAGAGGCTCTTCTACTCATGAAGTCTATGCTAACTCTTAGAACAATTCCATCAACTCCATTCCACTCTTTTTCACTGTAACATAGTCTGTCTATGGCCATCATTTCCACCATGTTTCTCCTACCACTCACCCTACACCAGGACTAGTTTGCAGTTGCCAATTGACCCACCAGCCAGCATACTTTTGGGATGTGGAAGGAAACTGAAGCATCTGGGAAAACCCAGATAGTCACAGGAAGTATGTGCAAATTCTACACAGACATCTGAGCACAGTATTGAACTAGAATCACTGGAGCTGTCACTACCAGCAAAGTCATTGTGTCACTCAATTATTGTAATGGAAAACTTTCTGTGATATAAAAGAGTCACTTGTATTACTGCTTTTTCAGAATATTCCTGTTTTTTTTTGCTGGTACAAAACTTGAATGTGATTTTCATTTCATTAGCTTCACATTTGGGTAAGGGTAGTTTGGAAATTTGATTAATATAGGTTTTGAAATGGTGCCAAAGACCTGTCCAATCTGATATTCAAGCAGACTTTGAAACTGATGGCCAAAATCCAACCCAAACCCAGCAGGATTGTAATATCCATGTGTAAAGAAAGTTCACATCATAGTTTTAAAAGCAAAATGCCATTCACTGTCCTTTCTGTTCTCAAAACTGCCCACAAATATAGGCATTTAAAAGAATCATCATATGGTCCAAAGAAAATCACTAAGAGTTCTGGAGGCATTTTTGATCTTTTTGTTACATGTTTTTTTTTGTTTTTAACTACATCATTGATAATTGGAATATAAGTTCTGGAATTCCCTGAGCCATGATGTCCATGTTATTGGAATTTCCATTGTGCTGGAGGAACAGAAAGAAAAGGGGGAAGGTCAGTCAATAGGAGGAAAAGGTAGCAGAACTTCACCAGCAGTGGGAACAGGCAAAGGAGGTGCACAGGAATTCTCACCCTCCGACACAAGACATTGTGCCAGTAGTTCTGAGAAGGCTATTCCACCTCCCCAAGGTTACACTGACAGACCTGTCATTTCCTGAGTAATGCCTGCAGACAACTATCAAAACTGACACTACCTTGCCACTGCAGATAAAGTCAGTGCTGATCTTTCCTGAGCATGTTAGTGGCAATTCCACAATCAGACAAACAAACAATGTAATCATTCCTGAGTAGAAAGCTTTATCCTTTTCTCTAAGAATAAGGAGCAGGAGAATGAAGCTATGGGCTTTGTACAAATTAGTCATGTCTCCCAAGTCTAGAGAGTCCTAATGCAGGTTTCAACCTAAAATTTCAACAATTCCTTTCCTCCCACCAATTCTGCTCAACCCATTGAGTTCTTCCAGCAGATTGTTTGTTGCTCCAGGGAATCATTAACTCTAGTCACATTCCAGCAACGGTTCAAAGGGAACATTCTTGCTTGAGTTAGGAAGTCTTAGGTTCAATTTTCACTCCAGAGGATTGAGCACAGATACTTAGCTACCATCCCAGTACAACACTGAGTCAATGCCATACTGTAGGAAGTGCAAAATCTCAAATGACTCATTAAACCTAGGCTTCATCTGCCCATTAGGGGGACATACTCTAATGTACCATTTAAAAATGAAAAGGAACAGGACTGTAACGTGATAATTCTTGTCAATATTTATCCTGTCTGTTGATATAGTTCTTGCTGCATTGCAGTTAATAGGACTTCTTTATGTACAAATTGGCTGTATTGCTCCCTGCATTGCAGTCGTAAGTACACTTCAAAAATAAAGAACTGCACTTCAGAATACTTCGAAGCTTTGCAGTTTATACACACACACGCATATTTTTCATTGTCCTCATGCATTTCTACACTCTGAATGTAATCCTTACAAATGTTTTCAACTGCACTTTCCCTTATCTATTGAAATCACTGGCCCAAGACATTGGAAGAGGTATGGTGCTAAGGATAACCTTTCTATAAATTTATTCTTTTTCTTCAGAAGTATGTTATTCATAACACTTGTAAATATACAGTGTATTCATAATAAAAGGTATGCCTCCATTTCCTTGCAAGATTTATATTGAATCAGCATGACATCACTTTTTTCACATACATTCCATGAATGTTAAGTCCGAAAGATTGTTACAGTGACCAGCCACTCAATGTGTATTTGTAGATGAGCCTTAAACTGGGATCTTTCCCCGTGGAGATTTTGCAGTGGTTGCACCATGCTTTAGTGCACCCCTTAGCTCACAGTTCTGGGTTTTGGAATGAGTTCATCTGCAGTGTTTGGTCATGGACTATTCCTTGCCTGAAAACCAGCAAATTTTGGCAAATAAAAATTCGTTGTCCAATGGGACAATGATCTTCTCGTAGCAATGGGAATCTTGCAAGAAAAATACCAAATGTTTTCCTGTTTGTGTGCACCTGTGTAAAATTGATAAAGCAATAATTTAGATCATTAACATTCTGGAGTTTACCTGTATAAGTGGAAAATACAATCTAAAGTTACAATACACTTTATCTGAGGCATAACAGATGGAAGCTTGCTGGAAAAAAAAATAAAGCATGGTGCACCGAAATAGGAACACACCGAATTTTGTCATTTTGATATGTAGATTGAGATTATAGAGTGAGATTTGGTGAGTTTTCTAGGCTGGATTAGTGCTCTGCAATGTGTACCAACTTAAATAAACATTATAAAGTCCACTTTTTATAGACTTACTTGTCAATGAAGGGTTCACCTATACCTACATCAACTAGCCTTCCTGTGGTGATAGCTTTCTTCAAGGATTCTTAAACTTTTAGTGATGGGTTTCTAAAGTATTCTTGTTCAAAGCTACTCCAAATAATTCCTCAGATAAGCTTAAGTACACTTGCAGATGTTGGTGGACAACATTAAAGTTATTCCAGTTTAAATCTCTTTTGCAGGTTATTGTCAGAATTGCTTATTGCAACTGAATACTAGTGACCTCACTTTGTGTAGTAAATTTGTCACACTCATATTTAATTTGAAATGGATATGTTCTGTTCCAGTGGGACAGTTCTGTATTTTAATTAGAAGTCAAATCTAATATTGACTAAAATTCTTTTTACAATATATTTAAATGAAGCAGAATTGTATTGTATTTTTCAATCCACTTTATTCTAATTATTTGTTCCTCTCCTTAAGTACATTGGATTTAAGTTAGTAAAAATGAATGCACATGCAAAAAGTACTGAAATAATTATGTCAAAATGATGATTAAAAACTTTAAAGGTGAAATTAGCACTGTATGTTTGAAATCACAAGGCATGATATTGGAAACGATTGCGATCGTGAAACAATGATTAAGATCAGAGCAACACACACAGAAGGCTGGAGGAACTCAGCAGGCCAGGCAGCATCTATGGAAAGCAGTATAGTCGACGATTCGGGCCGAAACTCTTCCGCAGGATTAATATCACTATACTTACTCTTCAAGAGGAAAGCCTTGATTTATTAAAATGCCAAATGAATTAAATCCCAGTTTAAATATAGACAAAAATATTTTTATGAGTTCACTTATCCATTGATTGTCTGTACATTATATTATTATGTGCATATTATTATATGCACAAATTGTATGTTTTACCTACATTTTTGCAATCCAATGCATCAGTTTTTTTCACATCAAATTTGGATGAAAAGAATGAGCCTAATTAATTTTAAAACACTTTAATGCAAAGGCAGAGGGAATAAATAAGTGATCAACATGAAGTAACTAAGTTCTTCTGTTAAGAATGGAGACACTTGACCAGCGTTGTATCTGTGATCTCCAGGTCTCTCTCTATGGAAATGATCAATGCAACTCCATACCATACCATATTCTAATACCACTGTACATCAGTACTTCGTATTTTTCTTAATTTTCCTATTGATTTTTGTTCCCATCAGAGCATGATTTTGCATTTTACTTTAACTTCCAATTTTTGGATTATTGTTTTTTATAGATCTGAAGTTAAGCTTTAATTTGAATTTCTGAGTACTGTAACTTTAAAAAGAAATAATATAACATGCAGTATATTGCCACGTATGCCTAGACTGTTGAAATTAATTGAACAATCATTTGAAATGTTAATATTTTCTCTTTCTCCATAAATGGCAATTGAAGTGCAGAACATTTATAGCATTATCCGACTTTATTTCACTTTTCTAGCTTCTGCAGAATTTTTCTTTTAAAAGGTCCTGCAGACAATTTAATCTCAAGATGTAAAACGGTTCTAATTCGCACCACTTTAAGAACTGTCAGAACTTCAAGATTTAATAACATACGTGTCGGATCTTATTTGTTCATATAATGGATCATTGTACAGATGCAAATTTTGTAATGATCCCACCGGTAGACGACAGATTCTCAATGTCAAAGCTAAAGGTATTGGGACAATTAAAATAAATGACAGAAAAGGGAGACACCTATTTGGAAAGCTCTATATCATCAACCACTCAGCAGCCTAAAGTGTCAGAGTAATTGCAAGTAATAGATGAAGTAATTGAGACATACTGATGTAGGTATTAGTCTGCAGACTACTGAGGGGGTAGCCCAGAAACTTAATGGACAATTCAGATATTTGCCAAATGGATTTTATTTTCTATGCCCTTCCGAAGGCCAGCGTTGCCCAATATATATTTAAAATATTAATTTTCGTAATTATAAAAGGTTCTAAGTGTCAAACTTCTAAAGTAATGAATGAAATGGACATGCCAAAAAGCTCGTCATTGGAATATTATTTACTGTATTTTCCTACTAGATACATTAAAGAATAATTGCTTCTCTTTCTGCCTTTCCCTGTCTTCCAAGCACAGAATGCAGCTTCTTTAGGTCCAAGCCATCCACTATGGCCTCGTTATCTCTCACTTTATCTTATCTGTCAACATGCTGTTCCTTTCTCTCCTTCCAAATTGTCCTTAAATACTTCTCACTCTAAAACCTTAATGCGCTTGGGATTTTTTATGCTTTAGACATTCTCTGGGTAAAAAGTAATGACCCTGTCAGAGAGAAAAAAAATACTAATGGATAGATTGATCCAAGCCCAGGGGTAATTGCGAACTCTGCAACTGTACGATCATACTTAAAATAAGTGGGTTAACAGTTCTATTATAATTGTGGAGTGGGAATTTGGCGCAGCTGAGCTTGGTATTCTTAGAATAAGCTTACTCATTAATTTCCAGTCTCATATTTCTGTTGCTACTGTGTTTTAAACTACTAATCCTTAATGAGTAATTAAAATCTCAACATCTTTATGACTACAACCTGCAGTGATTTTACTAAAGTTTTCTCTTGAACGCTGAAAAAATCCTTCAATAGCTTATTTAGGGAAGAGCCAGTCTGCAAAGTCAGGTCAGCAAGTCATCTACATTCTTTACATTCACAATCTGCCACTTAACAATTGCTTATAAAGCTTGCAGGTGGATGGAAGAACTACTCCATAGTCCACTGGTGTTCTGTAGTTTACTTGCTGTTTAAAATCACTGAAAGCTGCTTTGGGTGATTCACCCTGTACTGTTACTCTTGTAATACTACTGAGAGCTTGATATTACTCTCACTTCTATTTCAGGATGTCATGCATTGAAATCCCATGCCAGAGACTGAGTGCTACACTGTCAATACTGCTACTTTTTCAATGAGTTGTTTAGAATAATGCCCCCATCTCCCAGCAACAGGTCAGCCAGAATGATCTGGAGCACAGGGTGGGGTGCTGCACAGCTATTGCTTATCCTCAGCCAAACACCTAGAATACAAGTGAATTATGCGATATAAAAAAAGTCGCTTTGGACTACTTGGCCGCAACTGTTTTTGTATTGCAGCAATAGAACAAGCCAATTGTCCATTAAACCCTTTGGGATGCACTTAAGACCATGAAAAGTGGTGCATAGGTAAAAGAATGTCATTTTTTATAAAGAGCTTCTCTCTTGGATTTTAGAGTACTTAACCATTCAATATGGAATATTTACCATTTTTGAAATGGACCTTGAAATTAATTAAACCCTCATTTCAGTGGGTATGCATATCTATGCATATTATGAGGGTATAGATATGGTAAATGCAAGCAGGTTTTTCCCACTGAGGTTGGGTGGGACTACAACCAGAGGTCAGGGGTTAAGGATGACAACTGAGAAGTTTAAGGGGAACGTGAGAGGAATCTTCTTCACTCAGAGGGTCGTGAGAGTCTGGAATGAGCTGCCAGAAAAAGTGGCCCATCTAAGCTCGATTTCAATGTTTATCTGAAGTTTGGATAAGTACAGGGATGATAAGGTGTATGGAGGGCTATCATCCCAAGGCAGTTCATTGGGAGTAGGTAGTTTAAATGGATTCAGCATGGACTAGATGGGCTGAAGGGCCTGTTTCTGTGCTGTACTTCTCTACGACTCTATACACTTTAATACTGTAAACTGATTAATAGTGGACGTTAAAGTTTGAATTATTTTACTGCTCAGGCAATTAAAAATAAAGTAACTTAAAATTGACATCCTTTAGCTAATAATAAAGTCTCAGTAGACAAGTTTGCTAGATGTAGACAGTTTCAAGTAATTCAGTACAGCTGCTAACTCACTACAGAAGCAAATTAGTAGCTGGCATGTAAACGCCATATCTGTTGCTGAACACATTGTTAAATGTGCTTTCCCTACTACTTTATAATGCAAAATATTCAGTGATTTACTATATAAGCTGTCTTTTGTTTTCTTTTTACAAGTTTATCTTTTGTGGTGCAGTTAACACTTCTGCTTGCAATTAAAGTTCATGAAATAAGAGTGTTAATTTTGATTAACAGTTTTGATGATTGGGGAAGAGCAAAAATATGCAACACACCCTGTCTAGCTATACTTGCAAAGCACTTGAGACTTTTCCTATAGTTTTTCTGTTTCTCCATTGTATTAGATTGTTGCTTTAATTAAATATTAATGTGTCTCTTTCACCTGTTCAACATTAAATTAAAATCTTTTCAATGATAATATCTTGTAATTATTTCAAACAATATTCCTGGTTCTTGAACCCAGGTGAACAGAAGAATAATGAGGCGGATGGCACCTCTGCTTTTACTTTAACAGCATTCCGCTGTTGCACGGCTGCCTGTAGATGCAGAGCCTCCGTATGGATAGTAGGAAAATCAAACTGTTTGTGGTCTGCAGAGGAAAGTGGTGCTGAGGAAAATGACTGGTGATGATATGATCGAATGGTGGAATGGGCAGGAATGACTAAGTGGATCCTACTTATATTTTGCTACATTTCATGACTTCCTCATGAGCAGAGTGGACAGGAAGATCCAATCAGGCTTTGAGAACCTGCCCATGCCAGATCTGTCCAGATGGCCTTGGAAAGCTCATCCTCTCAAAAACCCTCTTTCCCTGCTCCAAACTTCTCACAATAAGAGCAGCTAAAAATGTAGTCAGTGATGTAACTATAATATAAAAATTAATAGCAGGAAATATTAAAGACATTTTAATAATGTAGAAGTATTTTTCAATATGTAAGTATAGAGTAAAAATAAGTAAAAAAACAGAAAAAATTTAGCTAAACTTACCTTCTTAATTAAGGGTGAATAACCTATTCAAAAGAAGAGGGCTGCAACAGATGTGTCAGCCAAGGCTTATGTAAGGACATGGCCTAGTATGAAGTATATCAAGCCCCACAGTACATTTAGTTTTGGAGTACCATTTGATTCAGAGGGTTGGATTGCATGGATGCAATCTGTCTCAGTATAAAGCCTATAGCTAGTGGCTGTTGTCTACGTAATTGTTGACTGACTGTCATTCAATTTTGGCCTCACATTCTTTCTTTAATTTTGAAATCAAAATTGCAACTACTTCAATACCACAAGTATTAATGACTGGGTATTTTCATGACTAAAGCAAAACCCAGCAGATGCTGATAATCTGAAACAAAAACAGAAAGTTCAATAAACACCATCAATCTCTCCGCAAAGTCTCTCTAGTTTTTCCAGCATGTACGTTTGTATCTCATAATTAGAAATTGTTGAATTCCATTGTCAGTACTGAAAGACTGCTTTGTGTATGCAAAATCGGGTGAATGGTGTACACAATTATGATGGTGAAAACCAGTACTGTACTAAAACGTAATTAGAATACAACACCCAATGTATAGCAAGTATCCAAGAGCTGTTCCTTCATTAACAGCTGAAAGTGTGAAAATGAAACAATTGGTGCTTGATGTTTGGAATAAATCAGTCTATTATCAGCAGGCAATGTTGACTTCAACTCCATATGCTCAGAGTTAATAAGGTATCCAGAGATGAAATGACCATTATAATTCCTCTTCTACTTTATTTTAAGGTATTGTAATGTTTCCAATAGCAAACTACCTGACATACTGAATCAATTTATTTTAGTCATGTTCGTATTTAGCTTTTCTTCCACATTGTTTTACAGTTTCTTTCCAATATGTGCATAGTTAAATGCTGAGAGCCATGGGATAAGATTTCTATTATGGTTGTCCCAAACTCCAGCTGTATCTCCAGCAAAAGACAAGTAGAACTCCTGGAAAAGGAAGCTGCTGTTTATGCTGCAATTTCCAGCCACATTTCACTGAAGTTCTGATGACAGTGTGGGAGAACATCCTGGAAATTCTACCCTAGTATTTCACATACATATATTTCTGAAGACATTCTACAGTAAAAGTTTTATTTTGAAAAAAAAATGACATTGCTTCCTTCAATATCATTTTTTCAAAATAAATACAATTTTATATATCTTTACATTTTTATAATGATGATGTACCCAGCTTTATATGTGAACATATTTCATAAATGCTAAGGTACTGGCATGGTTGAAGAGCAAAGCTGTTGATGGTTATAGGCATATAGCTCTGTTCAAAGTGAAATCCTTCAGTTTGTGTAGTAGGAGCATGTTTGCAGAGTTTTGTGAATTCTAGGTATGGCCAGTTTGGGAAAATTAGACAAAGCTTCTGCATTTATATTCTTTTGAACTCTTGCTTTCCACAAACCTATTTCTTTATACAAACTCTTCTCATCATACTCACAAATATTATTTCAACCCTGCAATTGCTCAGACCCAGGTTATTCAGATAATCTTTATCACTAGTAGACGTATTTCTAAAATGAAATCGTATCCTCCTGCATTAAAGTATATCCTCCATTCTCCAAACCCCCCTTCCTTAAATATTCACATTTGGAAATAAGTCCCATTCAGACTTTCATCTGCTGAGTCTTGCTGTCATTGGCTTGTTTAATTAACCTTATTATTTCCACATCCACCTTTAATGATCTTGCTCAGAGCAGAACCTGTGCCGTGTTCTTCCTTAGTTGTAACTAATGAACATAGAAATTAAGAGCAGAAGTCCTCATGGCTCCTCAAGCTTGGTCTAACATTTAGAAAGTGCATGGCTGATCTGATTCTAAACTCAACTGCATTTTTGTCTTCCTGGTGTAACCTTTCATTCTCTTGATATATAAATATGTACCTGTATATATTTATCTCTGCCTTAGGAATATTTAAAAAAAAACACCTTTTTCCATGACCCTCTGAGGAAAAGTTTTCCATAAGCTATGATTCTCTGAGAGAAAATATTTCAGCTCATCCCTACCTTTAATAGGTAACTCCTCATTTTTAAATAGTATTCTTTAGTTCTTCCTCAGATAAATTATCTTCTCCACAGCTGCCCCATCTAAGCACTTCTGAATTTTCACTCTTCTAAATGCTAGCAGATATAAGCATAGTCTTTCCTTATAAAGGAAACATCATCTCATAAAGCAACACAGCCTTTCTAGGTATTAGTCTAGTAAATCTTCCTTGAACTGCTTTCAACTGATTAGCATCTTTCTTTAAAGAAAATCATTCTATACCCACTATGTGGTCTCATCAATGTCCTTTACAACTGAAACAAAATCTCCCCTTTCTATTCCCCAAGTGGCGAAGGATAACATTAGCATTCCTGATTGCTCTATACTTACAAGCTGGTATCTTCTGAATCATGTACCAGGATAACCCAATACCCCTGTATCTCCAAGTTCTGTGATCACAACCATTTAAGAAGTTTGCTATTTTCTTATTCCTGCCAAAATGGACATTTTCACATTTTCCCACATTTTCACATTTTTCCATTTGCCAAATCTTTGCCCACTTACTGAACTCAACTTTATCACCTATTTATGTTCTCTTCTCAATTTACTTTCCAATCTATGCTTCTGTCATCAACAAATTTTTCAACACCTCTTATGCCTTCTTGTAAGTCAGTTATTTAAATTGTAAAACGCTGAGCCGCCAGCAACAACCACTGTGACGTACTACTCATTGCATTTTGCCAAAGAGATGAAAGACCTATTTATGCCTACTCTCTGTTTCCTTTTAGCCACTTTTCAGTCAATCTTTTATCAATGCCAATGTGTTGCCTCCTGCATCTTCAGCTTTCATTTCCCACATCAGCCTTTGATCTAGTGCCTTATCATATGACTACCATAAAGTACATTCACCTTTTACAGACAGCGCATACTATTTCCTCAGAGAATTCTGGTTAGAGATCTGTTTTTATTCTCCTAAGTTCAAGAGACAGATTTTCAAGTATGTCTCTCACACAGCTGGTTTCGGCGTCAATTTCCAGATGTACCATCAACCACTACAGCACTCTGCTTTCATTGGCCAAAATGGTGCATTGGCCCTGAAGATAAAAGATGCTTTCAGCTTCTATAAGTTCTTCGACACTGCTTTTACCATCCTGCAATTGACATGTTTTTCAAAAAGTTTGGGATCTATGTAATTTTTCTCCATCACCCCTTCCATAAAACTAAATGTTCCTTTATGCTCCCTTCTGCTTGGGCCTAAAATCATTGTTTACTTAGAGGTCCTCTTCGCCCTTCTTGTTCATAAAAAAAAATCATTTCTATACATTTTGTAATTTTTTTGGTAAATTGATAAATTGAATCATTATCGTCACATGTACTGAGGTGGCGTACAGCGAAAAACTTGACTTACATTGCGTCCATACAAATCGATTCATTACAGCAGTGTATTCAGATAGTACAAGATAAAGCAAATAAAAATATAAAGTGTTGCAGTTACAGAAAATTACTGTGCAGGTAGACAGTGAAATGCAAGCACACAACAGGGTAGATTGTTAGTTCAAGTGCCCACGTTATTGTATGAGGGAAGCATTCAATAGTCTTATACCAGTGGGGTAGAAACTGTCCTTGAGCATCATGGTATGTGATTTCATGCTTTTGCATCTTTATGCCGATGGGAGGGGGAAAAGAGAGAATTGTTGGGGTGCTAACCTAAAGCTGATGCTATAAGTGTTTCTACCATCATAAGAATTTCTCCCTCATTTTCAATATTGCCATTATCATGCCACACTTCATAACTAAACATCTTTCACCCTTAATCAACTGCATAAATTCGCGTTATTCCTCCTTTCCAAGCTTCTTGATCACGATGCTGTTTTCCAAATCTCCATCAATATTTGCAACAATTTCTCCAAGGAGGCTTCAGCTTTCTTTCTTTTCTCTGTCGTGCAATGTTTGATCCTCAAGGGCAAGTAAATAACATTGTGGGTGTGATTCGATAACTGTTTTGGAAATTCTGAAAACTAATGAAAATTATTGCGTGGGAATGAATCAAATCAGTGAGTTTCAGAGGACAATTGGTAGAAACACCAATGCTCTTGAACATAAAATCCTACAAAAAGTAGTGGATAGAGCCCAGACAACAGGAATTCTGCAGATGCTGGAAATTCAAGCAACACACATCAAAGTAGCTGGTGAACGCAGCAGGCCAGGCAGCATCTCTAGGAAGAGGTGCAGTCGACGTTTCAGGCTGAGACCCTTCGTCAGGACTAACTGAAGGAAGAGTGAGTAAGGGATTTGAAAGTTGGAGGGGGATGGGGAGATCCAAAATGATAGGAGAAGACAGTGGGGGGAGGGATGGAGCCAAGAGCTGGACAGGTGATAGGCAAAAGGGGATACGAGAGGATCATGGGACAGGAGGTCCGGGAAGAAAGACAAGGGGGGGGACCCAGAGGATGGGCAAGAGGTATATTCAGAGGGACAGAGGGAGAAAAAGGAGAGTGAGAGAAAGAATGTGTGGATAAAAATAAGTAACAGATGGGGTACGAGGGGGAGGTGGGGCCTAGAGGAAGTTAGAGAAGTCGATGTTCATGCCATCAGGTTGGAGGCTACCCAGACGGAATATAAGGTGTTGTTCCTCCAACCTGAGTGTGGCCTCCTCTACTGTAAAGATGAACATGTCTATCCACGGCCTCCTCTACTGTAAAGATGAAGCCACACTCAGGTTGGAGGAACAACACCTTATATTCCGTCTGGGTAGCCTCCAACCTGATGGCATGAACATCGACTTCTCTAACTTCCGCTAGGCCCCACCTCCCCCTCGTACCCCATCTGTTACTTATTTTTATGCACACATTCTTTCTCTCACTCTCCTTTTTCTCCCTCTGTCCCTCTGAATATACCTCTTGCCCATCCTCTGGGTTCCCCCCCCCCCTTGTCTTTCTTCCCGGACCTCCTGTCCCATGATCCTCTCGTATCCCCTTTTGCTAATCACCTGTCCAGCTCTTGGCTCCATTCCTCCCCCTCCTGTCTTCTCCTATCATTTTGGATCTCCCCCTCCCCCTCCAACTTTCAAATCCCTTACTCACTCTTCCTTCAGTTAGTCCTGACGAAGGGTCTCGGCCTGAAACGTCGACTGCACCTCTTCCTAGAGATGCTGCCTGGCCTGCTGCGTTCACCAGCTACTTTGATGTGGATAGAGCCCAGTCCATTGCAGATAAAGCCTTCCCACCATTGATCACATCTACATGGAGTATTGTTGCAGGAAAGCAGCATCCATCATCAGAAACCCCCACCACACAGGACGTGCTTTCTTCTCACTGCTGCCATCAGGAAGAAGGTACAGGAGCCTCAGTACTCACACCATCCATTTCAGGAATACATATTACCCCTCAACAATCAGGCTCTTGAACCAATAGGGATAACTTCATTCAACTTTACTTGCCCCATACTGAACTGTTCTTACAACCTATGGATTCACTTTCAAGTACTCTTCACCTCATACTCTCAATAGTTATCATTTATTTATTTTATTATTTCTCTTTTTTTTGTATTTGCACATTGTTGTCCTTTGCACACTGGTTGTCAACCTTGTTGGGTGCGGTCTTTCATTGACTTTATTATGGTTATTGGATTTATTGAGTATGCCCAAAACAAAACAGATCACAGGGTTATCTATTGTGACACATATGTACTTTGATAATAAGTCTACTTTGAACTTTGGAAAATTGAAGATGTCAAAAGAGCATGCTGAAGGAACCTTTGATGAAATGCATCTCGACAACTTTACTGTAATGCAATCTCTCACTGGATAACGAGATGGCCAATTCCCAGCATGACACAAGCATGGAAAGTGCGCTGTAAAAATGTCAGCACTTGTACACCAGGTCACCAAAAGGGGGACAAATAATATATTGAAAAAAATACACAGAGGCTGGAAATCCGAGATAAAATGGAAAATTCTGGAAATGCACTCCGCAAGTCAGAGTTAATGGCAGCGGTTAGAGAAATTGAAAAAGGCAAAACATTCAGGGGGGTTGAGAATAGAAATAAAAAATGGGTTGTGAAATACCAGGCTGTAGGTCATCCCAGAAGCTCAGGCTATACTAACAGGGAGAGAAAACAGTCAATGCTATAGATAGATATCCTGCCATTCTCACTCTCACTACCACCATACACCCTTTGATTGATTACTTCCACAACTGACCTACATGGGTTCACTCTCAGAAATATTCCCTTTCTCATTTAATAGATAAGTGGCCAATTGCCAGCTTGGCATAGCACACTTTGTCTTATCAGTGAAGGTTGAGTGAGTTGGAGCTTTTCTCTTTGGAGCAAATGAGAATGAGTGGTAACATGAAGATGATAAAGATATAGATAGAGTGGACAGCCAGCACCTTTTTTTCCCAGAGCAGCAATGGCTAAACTGAGAGGGCATAATTTTAAGGTGATTGGAGAAAAGTGTATGAGGAAGTCACGAAGAGTGGTAAGTGAATGGAATGCTCTGCCTAGAAAGCCAGATGCATAAACATTTAAGAGAGGCGTAGGTAGGCAGGTGAATGAAAGTAAAATGGAGGGTTATATGAAGAGGAAGGGTTAGATTGAACTTAGAGTGGGTTCAAAGGTCAACACAACGTTTTGTGTCAAAAGGTCTGTACTCTTCTATCTTTTATAACAATCTTTCCATATTTTCATTTGATATAAACATGAAGGGTATTTGTTTCAGTCTACTGAGTTCACATTAGCTCACAGAGCAATCCCATTCACTCACTAATTTTCCCAGTATCCAATTCTCCCATATTTCAGTCAATTTCCTCCACATTCTATCATTCAGCTGTACACTAGAGACAAATTACAGAGGCCAGTTAACTGCCAGCCCACATGTGGGAGGAAATTGGGATATCCGGTGGAAAACTCGCATGGGTCAGAACTGAACCCTGTTTGCTGGAGTAGTGAGACAACAGTTCAACTTGCTGCAGCCACTGTATCATCTGTCATCCCTCCCTCACCTTCTCTACAACTTAGAACTAACTGTTTTCCTTTCCTTCCAACTTTGCATGGAGGATCCAGGATCTGAAAAACCAACTGCTTCTCCTTCAGTAGATGCTGCTTGATCTTCTAAAAGCATTCAGTGTTCTTTTTTTTTTAATTTTATATCAGTGTAAAAATAGACTTGTATCCAAATGGAACAGCAAATCATTATTGAGCCATTGAAATAATTTTGACAGTCCCAGTGCTAAACATGGACAGAAAAATGAGAATCACCAATTCCCAATGAACAACAGATGCTGGATTGAGTTTGCACAATCAGATGCATTTTTGATAACAAATATTTGAGACATTCTACATGGATTGCATGGAGCTAGCAATGTTCGCACCTTAGATTTTCGTACTGGATGCTGACAGATTGAGCTTGAAAATAAGGTGTAATTCATGTTTATCACTCACAATAGATTGCACTTAACTTGAATGATGGCTTTTGGCTGAGAAGAGAGTGCTATGTCCCATCTAATGAATTTAGTGCTTAAAAGCATAAAATACCAGAAATACATTACTAACCGAGGCTTCATTGTAATATAATGTACAGCTTTTAAGTGCTATTGTAGATTTTAAATGGTGTATAGGACAAAGTAAAGGAACATTACCTGGCTACAACAAATTGAAATTAAATGTTTAGATCAATATATTTTCAGAATTACAGATAAATTCACATTCAATTGTGAGTTAGCCAACATAGAGCAGAAATTGTAAATTTTCAATTATTCCTCTATTTTGTAACTGGTATGAATTATTAACTGAAAAACAGCTCCCACATCACACAAATAAATATAGCAGATAAAATGCATAAATAGTATCAGTTAAGATCGTAAAAAGTGAGCTCCAGTTTACTCAGACACCAAAATTTCAATTTATTTGGTGAAGGATGCATTCCTGATGGAGGAGCTCGGCCCGAAACATTGACTGTTTATTTTTTTCCACAGATGCTGCCTGGCCTGCTGAGTTCCTCCAACATTTTGTGTGCCTTGCTAAGGATACAGCTGATTTTGGCTAATAAATTATGTTATATTAATAGCTAGCATTAATGTAGCTATCTCTTTGGCCTTGCTTCCAAATCAGGAAGCAGGATTCAGATCATTAGCCCATATTTGACAAACTTGATCATGAAATCCAGGTTAGTGCCCCTCCTCCATCATACCAATGGAGTGCGGCACCTTTGGAAGTACTGAATTTTTGATCAGATGATAAACTAAGGCAAGGAAGACAGATGTGTTTTCATTTAGTTCTAAAGGTAATGGCTAGAGGCAATGTTCATTTATTAGAAACTATGTGAAGCAAGGTCAAGCTGTGGTATCAAATGTGGACTGGATTACTTAAAAAGAGAACACATGAGAGAGAATTGTGCTCCGATACCTTCACAGCAATAACTGAAGGTTACTCATAGTAACTGCTCATTATGGTGATCTGCTCCACATTGTTCCAATTCTGCTGAGCAAGAGCCTCCCTAACAGTCAAACAAATCAACAATAACAGGAACCAAAACACTAAAATAGCCAAAAGTGCTTTGCAAGTACAGTGAGGAGGGAGTAATTAGAGTGGAGCAAAGACTCGGATTGAAACTGGAAAAGATATAATAATAAAATAGCTAAATGTTTTGCATACTGGAAATGTAAAGCTTAAATGTAAAATCTGGAAATATTCAGAAACCTAGTGATATCATAAATGAAGTTTTTCTCAGGGTAAACCCCCAAAAGTGAAAATATTCCAAGACAACACTGATGACAATGGACCATATGCAATCAATAGGCTAGTTTCCCCATTTTGCTGTTATCAGTTTTATCCACTCTCAGTAAAAAACAATACCATATGCTATGTAGACAGCACTATGCTTTGTCACAGTGAGGTAAAATAAAATTCTGCTGTGACCAAGGATAAAAATTATCATTGTTTTTGATCAGCACAACAATAGTTTACTCTGGCATTTCCACAGAGTCATAGAATACGGTATTTCGAGCTGTAGGAAACCACCAGTCTGAGTACTTTAGTAAAGCCCTTAGGCTGATTATAAAATTTCAAACAAGTGAAATATGTTCCAGGACAATTCTTTGTTTTAAAGCCAGTGTTCAATTGAGACAATGGCTCAGAAATCCGATATTTTTTCTAGTTTTTGGCTATAACATAGAATTTAGAATGTGTCAAATTTCATGGTACATACTGCTTGCAATTGTTAGATAGCTTCAGCAGCCTGTTCTAAGAAGCACTCAGCATTTCTTGAATATGCAATTGAGAGGATCCAATGCCTATATAATTATTCTATTATGGACTTGGTCTATGTGCATTAGAAAATGTCTCTAACAAAATAAGGTTAGCTTCATGTCAGTCCAGGAGGCAGGGTAATACTTCTTCTGAAGCCACTGATTCACTGTTGATCTGAGTCCATTTTTGTTCTTCTCATCCATGACCCACTTAACACCACAGGTAGAAATCCAAAGTTTCCGGTGATGATTGAAGGCAATTTGCAAGGGAAGTGAAAGCGATAACTCTGAGAACCTTTGACGGCCAGCTAAACTGTACCCCCTGATTACCCAGCAGATAGATTTGTCTGAAATCTTGAATGCTTTTCACATTCATCAACATCTAAAAACATCTAGCAACTTCAAAAAGTATAAGGAACATTAAAAATTTAAGAACAGTTATTAAACATTCCAAGTATCTTAATTATTCTAACATATTTAAAAACATTTAAATAATCTTAAACAATTAACATCTATTGTCCTGAGTTGCAATTTCTCATTATTGGAATCAATGGAGATGCAGTCTATGCCAGGTCCAATCTGGCATACATTGTTTCTCTGCCGGAGCTGGAAAGGGCCTATTGCAACTCTGTGTTCTCTAACTGAAATCTTATGAGCAGATGAGTGTTGGGGAAACTGTGGATCCAGAGGCCTGGGATGCAGATTGGAGACGCAGAGTTTACAAGCATTTGGAGATGCACAGTCTATTAGGGAGGGTCAGCATGGTTTTGTGAGTAGCAGGTCATGCCTCACGAGACTGATCAAGGAAATGACAAAACAAATAGATGAAGGTAGAGCTGTGGATGTGGTGGATCCGGATTTTTGAAAACTGTTCAACAAGTTTCCTCATCGTAAGCTCATTCAGAAATGAGGGTCATATTTTTTTGACTTCGCCAGTGCGTTCAACACCATCCACCCTGCTCTGCTGGGGGAGAAGCTGACAGCGATGTAGGTGGATGCTTTCCTGGTGTCATGGATTCTTGATTACTTGACTGGCAGACTACAGTACGTGTGCTTGCAACACTGTGTGTCCGACAGAGTGATCAGCAGCACTGGGGCTCCACAGGGGACTGTCTTGTCTCCCTTTCTCTTCACCATTTACACCTCGGACTTCAACTACTGCACAGAGTCTTGTCATCTTCAGAAGTTTTCTGATGACTCTGCCATAGTTGGATGCATCAGCAAGGGAGATGAGGCTGAGTACAGGGCTACGGTAGGAAACTTTGTCACATGGTGTGAGCAGAATTATCTGCAGCTTAATGTGAAAAAGACTAAGGAGCTGGTGGTAGACCTGAGGAGAGCTAAGGTACCAGTGACCCCTGTTTCCATCCAGGGGGTCAGTGTGGACATGGTGGAGTATTACAAATAACTAGGGATATGAGTTGACAATAAACTGGACTGGTCAAAGAACACTGAGGCTGTCTACAAGAAGGGTCAGAGCCGTCTCCATTTCCTGAGGAGACTGAGGTCCTTTAACATCTGCCGGACGACGTTGAGGATGTTCTACGAGTCTGTGGTGGCCAGTGTTATTATGTTTGCTGTTGTGTGCTGGGGCAGCAGGCTGAGGGTAGCAGACACCAACAGAATCAACAAACTCATTCGTAAGGCCAGTGATGTTGTGGGGATGCAACTGGACTTTCTGACGGTGGTGTCTGAAAAGAGGATGCTATCCAAGTTGCATGCCATCTTGGACAATGTCTCCCATCCACTACATAATGTACTGGTTGGGCACAGGAGTATATTCAGCCAGAAACTCATTCCACTGAGATGCAACACTGAGTGTCATAGGAAGTCATTCCTGCCTGTGGTCATCAAACTTTACAACTCCTCCCTTGGAGGGTCAGACACCCTGAGCCAATAGGCTGGTCCTAGACTTATTTCCTGGCATAATTTACATATTACTATTTAACTATTTATGGTTTTATTACTATTTATTATTTATGGTGCAACTGTAATGAAAACCAATTTCCCCCGGGATCAATAAAGTATGACTATGACTATGACTAACGTCTGGAGGCATGGAATCTAGGGAAAATTTTGGCTTTAGATGTTCAGAATCAGCATGCCCATAGAAAGCAGAGGGTGTAAGGGGGAGTGCATTCTGCCAGGAGGTTAGTGAACAGTGTATTCCACAGGGATCTGTTCTGGGACCCTGCTTTTTGTGATTTTTATAAGTGATTTTGAGTCATTTAGTAAGTTTACAGATAACACCAAAGTTGGTGGTGGTGCGGACAGTGTAGAATGTTTTTGTAGGTTACAACAAGGCATTGATAGGATGCAGAGGTGGCAGATGGAGTTCAATTTGGAAAAGAGTGAAGAGGTACATTTTCAAAGGTCAAATTTGAAGGCAGAATACAGGGTTAATGGCAGTTAATGGTTAATAAGCAGTGTGGAGGAACAGAGTAATCTTAGAATCCATGTCCATAGATCCCTCAATGTTGCCATCAAATTAAGAAGGCATATGGTGTGCCGGCCTTCATTAATCGGGGGATTGAATTTCAGAGTCACAAAGTAATGTTGCAGTTCTTTTTAAAAAAAAAACTCTAGTTGGACCACATTTGGAATAATGTGTCCAATTCTGGCCACCTCATTATAGGAAAAATGTGGAAGCTTTGGAGATGATACAGAAGAGATTTACCAGGATGCTGCCTGGATTAGAGAGCATGTCTTATGAGAAGATGTTGAGCAAACTACAGCTTTTCTCTTTGGAGAGAAGGAGGATGAGTGATGACTTGATAAAATGTATAAGATTATAACAGGGGTAGACAGAGTGCACAGCCAGAGACTTTCTCCAGATCGAAAATGACTAATATAAGGGGGTGTATTTTTAAGATGATTGGAGAAAAGTATAGCGATACGTCAGGGATACTGTAGGGTTTTTGCACAAAGGGTGATAGGTGTGTGGGAACATGCTGCTATGTGTAGTGGTACAGACAGGTGCATTAGGGACATTTAAGAGATTCTTAAATAGAGACATAGATAAATGAACAATGGAGTACTATGCGGGAGGGAAGGGTTAGATTGATCTTAAAGGACGTTGAAAGATAAATACAACATCGTGGGCCAAAGTCTGTACTACATTGTACTGTTCTATATTCTGTCTGCAAATGTGTCTAAATTGAAAGAACTGTCAAATTAAAACATACAAATCAGGCAACAGCCTTCTAGAGTTGCACTGACAGAATCATAGCAATTATTCAATGTTCCAGGCTTATCCATATCAATCTCTGGGTACCTCTTGTCCCACCAGCATGCCAGTCTCAGCAGAAATGGTGGCATAATGGAAGACAACTGGTAAGAAGTGGCTTGACTTTTGTTTACACAATGCTTCCTGCCATCAGGTCAAAATGGGGAGCAGAATATCCACAACTGTTTTCTTTAGCTGACAAATCAGGGCTCCCCCACTTTGAACAGCACTTGGATGAATCACAGACCTGACTTTGGATAAAGGGCTTCAGTGCCATCACTAAGAACAGCCCAGTGACAGCAATAATGGATCTGAAAAACAAGGCTGCCAGACTGATCTGTAGTAGGCAGTAAGAGAGCTGAAAAAAAGGGAGAAACCTACTTGGTGTTATCCTTACCAATTCTATTACATTGAAAGATATTAATATTGTGCAGAATTGAGTAGTTTCAGAGCAGGTCTGGCAATTCAAATGAAGAACAGTGAACCATGAGAAGCACCAGAGGCATAGGAACCACAATCTGTAAACTCAAGTGCTGGTTTATCCTTTACTCTACATTTATTATCAAGACAAAGGATCATCCTTGGTTCAATGAAGGGAAGAATTGCCAAGTGGCTGATAATTCTTTACTTCCTCCTGAGGGTCTCATCATTATCATATACAGTTTTCAGCCCTGTTACTTTAATCCTTGTGATGTCAGGAAACAACAACCATCAGCAGCATCCTCTCACAATTAATGAAAACTACAACAAACTGTCAGGTCAGCAGAAAAGGTCATTGGCTGCAGTCTGCCTTCAATGCAGGACTTATATGTGTCCAGGACAAAGAAGTGAGCAAGAAAAATCAATGCAGACACTACCCTCTCAATAAACTGTCTTTTTCAAAAGCTCTCTCTGGAAAGTGCTGTTGGGCTATTAAAATAAAAAACTTCACACCATCTTAAATTTTCTTCCCCCAGGTAGCTAACTTAATCAACTATTCTCCTTAGCTCCCCGCCTCTTTCTATTTATTACCTCAATGCACTGAACTGTAAACACTTCAAACAACTTTTTAAAATGCTGGTTACATTGTAAATGCTGAAATTTATGTATTTATACATATTTTATTCCATATATGTACTTTAACCTCTAGCTTTATTTTGTATCATTTTTTATTCTTTATAATTGTCAAATGGTGTTATTATTTGTTGCATCTTGCACCAAGACACCACAGCAAATTTCTAATACATGTAAATGCTTATGGGGAATAAAGTTGATCCTAAACTAAAAGGTTTGCACCAAAAGATTTGCCAGCAAATATCATTGGCTGTAGAGCTAAAGTTTTCACTTGAGAATTAGCTATAACTCTGCCGAAGCTGACCTCATTCAGTTACAATGGCATCTACTTGACAATGTGAATAATTGTGAAGTTTTGTCTCATCTACAAAATAAAGTTCAAAGTTCAAAGTAAACGTTATCATCAACATACATGTATGTCACCATATACAACCCTGATATTCATTTTCTTGTGGACACACTCAGCAAAACTATAGAATAGTAACTATAACAAGATCAAATAAAGATCAACCAGAGTGCAAAGGAGAACAAACTGTGTAAATGCAAATATAAAAAAATAGAATTACATAATGAGAGCCTGAGATACGAAGATAAAGAGTCCTTAGAGTGAGGTCATTGATTGTGGGAACATCTCAATGAAAGGGTAAGTGAGTGTAGACATCTCCTTTTCTTCAAGAGCCTGATAGTTGAGGGGTAGTAACTGTTCTTGAACCTGGTTGTGCAAGTCCTGAGTCTCTTGTACTCAATAAATCTCGGAGTTGAATGTGGTGACATACATGTACATTGATAATAAAATTTACTTTGAACTTTGAACTTCACTTTGTAGATGGGACAAAACTTTGCAATTGTTCACATTGTTGAGTAGATACCTTTGTCATGCAGCAGCAAGAAAAGAGCATGGCCTGGGTGGTGGGGGTCCTTGATGATGGATGCTGCATTCCTATGGCAGCGTTTCATGTAGATGTGCTCAATGGTTGGGAAGACTGTACTCATGATGTACTGGGCTGAATCCATTACCTTTTGTAGGTTTCTCTATTCAAAGGCATTGGTGTTTCCATACCAGGCTGTGATGCAGCTTGTCAATACACATTCCACTATATATCTATAGAAGGTTGTTGAAGTTTTATATCTCATGTTGAATCTCCACAGACTCCTAAGGTCAAATTAAATCTAGGAAATCACCATCCCATCATTATGCTCTCAGTCTTCAACAGGTAACAGGGAGTGCAGTGAACAATGTTATAAAGCATTACTTACTTAGCAAAATCTGTTTACATTTCTCTATTTGGAGGATTATTCTCCAGACCTCATTACAACCTCTGTAAAAATATGAACAAAAATGTTAAATTTCAGAGGCAAAGTGAGAGTTACTGCCCTTGATATTAAAGCAACTTGACTATGCATGGCGTCAAGGAGACCTGTGATAGTTGAGTTCGTACCTCAGAAAGGGAAACTGCTGTAAGAACTGAAGATCACTTATCCTAACGCAGAACACTGCTGTGGTTGTTCTTCACATCAGCATCCTGGGTTTTGTGTTCCTTACGTTTTTATCAGTGGCATTTTAAGGCCAGAAGTGGGGATATTCACAAACTAAATCAGCCCATGCCATTGTAAAGTACAATCAAGAAGATGTTCAGATTTCAGCTGGAAAGTGGCAAGCAATGACCAACTCCAGCAAAAGAGTATCTACTGCCTAGCACTGACAGTCACTCACATTACCATCAGTATGTCTTCAAACATTAATGTTCTGAGGGTCTTGGAGTCATAGAGTTCAAAGAAAAATTCAGCACAGAAACCGGCCCTTTGGCTCAGCTAGTCCATGCCAAACCATTTAATGTACGTACTACAATTGACCTGCACCTGAACCATATCCCCTATGGCCTGACCATCCATGTACCTATCCAAAATTCTCTTAAACTTTGAAATCGAGTTTTCATGCACCACTTCTGCTGGCAGCTCATTCCACACTCTCACAACCCTCTGAGTGAAGAAGCTCCCCTTCATGTTCCCTTTAAACTTTTCACCTTTCTCCCTTAACCCATGACCTCTAGTTGTAGTCCCAACCAACCTCAGTGGAATAAGTATTCTTGATTTTACCCTATCTATACCCCTTTTAATTTTGTATAACTCTATCAACTTTTCCTTAAGCCTTCTATGTTCTAAGGAATAAAATTTAACCTTATATCTTTCGTTATAACTTAGATTCTCCTGTCCTGGCAACACCCTTGTAAATTTTCTCTATACACTTTTGACCTTATTTACATCTTTCCTGTAAGCAGGTGACCAAATCTGCACATAATACTCCAAATTAGGCCTCAACAACACCTTATACAACTTCAACGTAACATCTATTTCTTGAACTCAATACTTTGATTTATGAAGGCTAATAGTTTTCTTTATGACTCTATCTACCTGTAAATCCACTTTCAATGAATTATGGACCCGCGTTCCCTTTATCCTACTGCGTTCCTCAGTGCTCTACAGTTCACTGTGTGAGACCTACCCTGATTGGTCCTACCGAAGTGCAACCCCGCAGTTGCCTGCATTAAATTCCATCTGCGATTTTTCAGCCCATGTTTTCAGCTAGTCCAAATCCTGCTGCAAGCTCTGATAGTCGTTCTCCCTATCCAATACACTCCCAATCTTGGTGTCATTCACAAATTTGCTGATCCAGTTAATCACATTATCACCCAGATCATTGATATAGATGACAAACAACAACGGACCCAGCACTGATCCCTGTAGCACTCCACTAGTCACAGACCTCCAGTCACAGAGGCAACAATCTACTATCACTCTTTGACTTCTCCCACAAAGCCAATGTCCAATCCAATTTACTACCTCAACTTGAATGCCAAGTTACTGAACTTTCTTGACCAAACTCCCATGCGGGACCTTGTCAAATGCTTTGCTAAAGTTCATGTTAGGCGGCACCCAATGCCTTGCCTTCATCAACTTTCCTCATAACTTCCTCTGAAAACTCCATAAGATTGATTAGACGTGATCTACCACACATAAAGCTATGCAGACTATCCCAAATCAGTCCATTTCTGTTGAAGTACTCATATATTCAGTCCCTTAGAATACCTTCTAATAACTTTCCCACTATTGATGTCAGGCTCACTGGCCTATCGTTTCCTGGTTTATTCTTAGAGCCTTTCTTAAACAGCAGAACAATTTTGGCTATCCTCCAACACACAAAAAAATGCTGGAGGAACTCAGCAGGCCAGGCAGCATCCATGGAAAAGAGTACAGCTGATGTTTCAGGTTGAGGTCCTTCAGCAGAACTGAAGAAAAAAAGATGAGGAGTAGAATTTAAGGAGGGGGAGAGGAGAGGGAGAATCACAAGATGATAGGTGAAAACAGGAGGGGGAGTGGTGAAGTAAAGTGCTGGAAAGTTGATTGGTGAAGGAGATAGAGGGCTGGAGAAGGGGAGATCTAATGGCAGAGGACAGAAGGCCATGGAAGAAAGAAAAGAGGGAAGGAGCACTAGGGGGAGGTGATGGGCATTCAAGGAGATAAGGTGAGAAAAGGAAAAGGGGGTGGGGAATGGTGAAGGAAGGGGGTGGCATTACCGGATGTTCAAGAAGTCGATGTTCATGCCAATAGGTTGGAGGCTATACAGATAGAATATAAGGTGTTGTTCCTCCAACCTGATTTTCTCTTTTTTGAGCTATCTTCCAACTCTCTGGAACCTCATCTGTCACTAAAGATGATTTAAACATCTCTGGCAGGGCTCTTGCAATTTTTGCCCTTTCCTCCCTCAAGGTCTGAGGGAACATGTTATCAAGCCCTGGGGATTTATTCACCTTAAAATGCCTCAAGATAGCACCTCTTGCTCTGTAATCTGCATATGGTCCATGACCTCACTGCTGAAGTTACAGAAAGTTGTAAAATTAGTCAGCTCCATCATGGGTACTTGCTTCCGTAGTATTCAAAGCATCTTCAAAGAGCAGTTCCTCAGAAAGGCAGTGTCCATTATTAAGGACCCCCATCACACAGGACATGCCCCCTTCCCATTGTTGCCATCAGGAAGGAGGTACAAAAGCCTGAAGGCACACACTCAGCGATTCAGGAACAGCTTTTTCTCCTCAGGCATTTGATTTCTAAATGGAAATTGAACCCATGAACACTACCTCACATTTTTATCATTTCTGATTTTTGCACAATTTTAATTTAACTATTTAATATATATATACTTACTATAACTCATTTATTTTTTCTATATTATCATGCGTTGAACTGTATTGCTGCCACTAAGTTCACAAATTTCACGACAAATGTAGGTGATACCAAACCTGATTCTGCTTCTGCTTTGCATCACCTCTGTAGGCTCTGGGTCTATCTCCCAAGTAAGTTCATGCAAACAAAAACATTTAAGATATCCCCCGTTTCTTTGGCTCCATGCAAGGATTACCATTCTGATTTTCTAGAAGACTAATTTGTCCCTTTTAATATTTTCTTAAAATATCTGTAGAATTCCTTAGAATTCTCCTTCACCTTGTCTGCTAGGGTATCCTCATGCCTTCTTTTAGCCCTCCTGATTTCTTTCTTAAGTGTTCTCTTCCATTTCTTATATGCCATGAGTTCCTCATTTGTTCCAGCTGCCTATATCTGCTATGGACCACCATTTTTTTCCTTAACCATGGCCTCAATATCTCTTGAAAACCAAGATTCCCAAAACGTGTTATCTTTACCTTTTATTCTGACAGGAACATACAATCTCTGTACTCTCAACACTTCACTTTTGAAGGCTTTCCACTTACCAAGTACACCTTTGCCAGAAAACAGCCTGTGCCAATCCACCTTGCCAGATCCTTTCTGATACCATCAAAATTTGCCTTTCTCCTAGTTAGTCTCAACCCGAGGACCAGACCTATCTTTTTTCATATTTACTTTGATACTAATGACATTATCATTATGAGATGCAAAGTGTTCCCCTACACAAATTTCTGTTATCTGCCCTGTTTAACTCCATAATAGAAAATCAAGTATTGCACATTATCTCCTTGGGACTTCAATGTATTGATTAAGGAAACTTTCCTGAACACATTTGACAAACTCTATCCCATCTAGTACTTTTACAATGTGGATGTTCCAGTAATTTTCTTTGAAATTGTAGATTTGCATAATCCCAAATTTGACAATACCAAATCAAAACTTTATCTTTACCTCTCTTTCTCTGCTATTCTTAGTGTCGTTGCTGTTTTACTCTCTGGGGCTTAGCCCATGACTTTACTTTTTAAATGTACAAAATTTGGCCCATTTGTAACTAAATGATGTTTTGTATGTCAAAATGGATTATCCTAACATTGTTCTGAAGTTCTTAGGAAAATAAAGTGTGCGAAGAATGACTTATTTTTCTCATTTGATAACACTTCAACATCACACAAATATTGGAAGAATTATGTAGATTAATATCTGCTGCAGTGTGTAACAGAAATTTACCCAAAGCAGTTGCCATTATAGAAATTCTATCTTCAATTAAGTCAGTGATTCCCAACATATTTTTATACCATGGACCAATACCAGTAAGCAAGGAGTCTGCAGATTCCAGGTTTGGAATCCCTGAATTAAAGGGATATGTGCATATCCCTTGTCTGTCATGTTGATTATTCCAAAAAATTGTATCGGAAAGTAATCATCAGTTATATAAATCAATGTGTGACTGTGTTATGACCAATCCATAAATTCAGCATGGTGTATCCATTTTCTTTTATTTGTGAATATGAGCAAAACGTGAGCAAAAACTGTTGAAAAGAGCAAAGCATGCCGAACTCGATCACCCTTGTTTTATGTTTAGATTGCCATTTTAAATCATATTGTTAGCAGAAGAAAATAAGCTGCTGTAGAGATCTGTTTCCTAAATATAACTCAGCAATGTTACTAATTTGAATATGTTTATAATACAGTTACTTTGTATTTGATATACTGTAGCTAAAAATCACCGAAAATGAATAACAAAATGTAGAAGTAAAACTATTCTTGTGTTAAAATACAAATTTTTCTGAAAAATGGTTGTGCATTCTTATAGTAATTGTTAAAATTTTCAAGCAAAATTGCATTCAACAGACAACTTCTGTTTTAAATATTTAATCTTGTCTTTTAGTAATTAAACAACAAGTTAGACCTCCTAATGGCTTTCCATGTGTTCATCACAGCTACCTGCATGAGTTGACAGTAATTAAGCAATCTGAAACACTGACTGACCCAGAGAGATAGCTATTACATAGTGTGGGTGTCCTTGAAACGTCTTCATCATCACACATTCTCTGTTCTTCATCTCACTGAAAGATGGTGTCAGCACTATTTTGGATCATCCTGAGCAAGTGCACTTATTGAAATCTTACAAGGGGCTGCTGAAGCAATGAGGCTGCGAGCACAGCAGAGGGGATAAGCAGCAAAACAATATAAGTGGCCAGTCCAGGGTTTTTCCACCACCGAGACAAAACAAAAGATTTTGTTGGACTTTTTATTAAAGTCAAAATCTGATTATCATCTGAATAGGCACACAAGTTGATCTCACCTAGAAATCGTTATGGCCAAACCCATGTCATTTAATGTCAGGAGCCATCAAAAATAGTGATAAAATTAATAGAATGAATGATTGATAACCCAGCTCATCTGCCATTCTTCTGGAAAAATCCCAGTAGTCCATCAGTGGGAAACAATGCTTAGATCATTTCTGAAAGGAACCCATTTGAAAGATGTGCCTGTGTGCTTTAATTAGTTCCTGATCATTGTGACAGCCTTCTCCTAAAAAATACATGATTTGTTTACTAATGCAGGCAGAAATGATGAACATTTCAGCTGTAGTGAGTGATAAGTGGGCCATGGATTCATTTCTGCTTCCAGTCACAAATCCGAGTTAGGCTAAATGTTTCCTGTGGTTTTTGTATTTATGCGCACTAGAAAACTACAGGTGATCATTCCGCTGGTGAATGACCTTTGCGTCTACGTACATTTGCTTCATGATAAATTGTGAAAAATATCACATTTGCATACTTAAGATACATAATGCAGTTTACTCCACAATAGAATGGCCTCAGGATGACAGCCAATCAAGATGCACATGAGCACTTTAAAGTCAGATTGAGTTAATATTCAGCTCTTTTATAATAATTGCATTTAATAAAACAATAATGAATGGAAGTGTTTGTGATTATTTGCAGTTTACAGTTTGCTGGCATGCATTTTGGCACTAAATGAAGTGCTGTCATCAGCTTTTAGTCCATCAAGCTACTTGTATACAAATGATAAATAAAGTACATGTTCATAAGGGATGAAAACGACATTTTGTTTCCAGTAATGCTACTTCTCCATTGTTTAAGGACTCCCACTGCAAGTTCCGAGATTCCTCAAATGTTACCAAACTATTGTAAATGTTTGATTCCTCACCACACTGGAGTGCCCTTTACAGGGCTACCATGCAAAGTCAGTTCTGCAATCTCAGGTCATTATTTCAAAGGACACATATGTGTACTTGACAAAAGACACATAATAGGTAAAGGGTTAACTTACTGAATTACACCAGTAAACTCTGCAATTAGCCATTAAGGAGCTGTGCAATATGTAATATGAAGCCGACTTACAGGGTCCAGAACATCAAGTATTCTTAGACTACTTGCTGGAATGGCAAATCCCTTCAGATCAGCAATTTTGCATTCAACTTGTACAACAACTTTTGTGTTGTGTGAAATTGGAACTGAGAGGATATGTGAAAACCATTTATCTAATTGGTTCAAAAAGCAACTTTTGTTTAAGTGAATCCCTTACCTTACCACACCCTTTCTCTCCATTTTTAAAATCCTTATTTAATTTTTATTTTCTTATTTAACAAACTTGAATGACTTCAGTACTCTTGTTACAGTTTTGTACTTGAGACAAAATCAATTTTGGCGTGAGGTGTGCAGTAAGCTGATCCTTCAAAATACTGTAATCGAGCTAATTAATCTGACTGTTTCGTCCACTTCACCTGCAGGAGGCCTGTAAATCTAATAGGAAACCTTATTTTATAATAGGTCAGCTACTCACCTCAAGTCAGTTATTAATCCAAATACTTCAAATCCGAAATCAAATTTGACCATAACATATGCCTTTGTTATAATTAAAAATCAATGTTTAAGTCTGACTACACTTTGAATGTGCTTATCAATAAGCTGTTATACACCATCACGCACTCTTTATGAAGCCTGCAGAGAAAGGAATGATAAGCTGTATTTAGTTGTATTCAATTTCTATATAAAAAAATGTCAGTTTAACTCCTTATCTGCCTAATATGAGAATAGAATCACAATATGGCTAAATAATTAATGTCAAGTTGAGCACTTTATGAGTTAAATACTTATTGAAACTTCAATAGGAAACTGCAATTTATAACACACTGAGACATCAACCATGTCCAATGCTGACCCAATATCTTGATATCAAACAATTCAATTTGTTTAAATGTAAGAGATCCTTACAACCTGTTTCTTACAGTAGATTTTTTTTCCAATTCTTTGGAGCTTGTCTCTGCTTGGATAGAACACATTTTGTGCATAGGGGAAAGAAAGTAAATGTGGAGAAGCCTGCGTTAGTCTATTCACACAGATGTGTGGGGACTTGAGGAACCTAAGTTATAGGGAAATGCTGAACAGGTTAGGACTTTATTCCCTGGAGGGCAGGCAAATGATAAGATATGGAATAGAGGTATACAAAATTCTGAATGCTACAAAGATATGTTGAATGTATGTAGGTTTTTTCCCCTCAGGTTGAGTGAGCCAAAAACTGGCTGTCATAGGTTTAGGGTGAAAGGCAAAATATAGAAGACGAAGCTGAAGGGGCTTCCCCCCCCACCGCCCCCCCCCCACAGAGGGTAGTGCAAGTGTAGAACAAGCTGCCAGCAGAAAAGGTAATATTTGTAATATTTAACAGAAATTTTACTAGGTACAAGGATTAGAGGGTTATGGAGGGCTATGGTCCATCTTGTATCAGGTAGATGATACTAGGCAGAAAAGCAGGCTAGCATGGACTAGATGGACTGAAGGGCCTGTTTCTCTGCTGTAGTGCTCAATGATACTATGATTTCATCAGAATATTTAAAGGAAATAATCCTATACTCAATTTTGTTTTCAAGTCCAGAAAATTTTGTTTTCAATTTTCTTTTTTGCTTATCTCTACTCATCTTTGCTTCAGCCATTACACTCTTTGTGATATCTATGCTGCTCTAATTCTAACCTCTTCAGCAGTTACAATATTAATTACTCCATGATGGCATCCTTAATGTTTCCATTTCTCCACCTCTCCTTCGAAATAGTCTGAGAAAATTATCTGAAGTTTGGATTTTCCGGCTATAGGAACAATAAGATCTCTGGTATTTTTTAGGTAATTCTTTATTCTTTACAATTGTTGAATGTTGTTGTTTGTTGCATGTCGTGCTGTGGCCAGCACCCTTAGCAAAGTCCTAATATATATAAATGTATGTGGTGAATAAAGTTGATCCTTAATCCTTGATCCCTTGATCCTTGTGGCTAGGCACAGCTCAGACGCCCCCGACACAACTATTGTTGCCAGAATTTCAGATGGTAACAAGGAGAAGTACAGGAGTGAGATAGATCAGTTGGTTGAGTGGTGTCACAACAACAACCTTGCACTCAACCTCAGTAAGACCAAAGAATTGATTGTGGACTTTAGGAAGGGATATCAAGAAAACCTGCATCAGTCCTCATAGAGGGATCAGCAGTGGAAAGAGTGAGCAGTTACAAGTTCCTGGGTGTCAACATCTCTGTAGATCCATTCTGAGCCAACAGTGACTATACTTCATCAGGAGTTTGAGGAGATTTGGTATGTCACCAAAGACTTGAAAATTTCTATAGATGTGCTATGGAGAGCATTCTAACTGGTTACATCACTCTGTCTGGTATGGAGGCATGCAGGAAGTTAGAAACTCAGCCAGTTCCATCATGGGCATAAGCCTCTCCAGCATTCAGGACACCTTCAAAAGGTGATGCCTCAAAAAGGAGGCATCTATCATTAGGGACACGCTCGCTTCTCATTGCTACCATCAGGATGAAGCACAGAAGCCTGAAGACAGATACTCAATGTTTCAGGAATAGCTTCTTTCTTTATGGACAATGAACCCATGTACATTACCTCACCACTTTTTTTGCTCTGTTTTTCTACTATGTATTTAATTTACTTTTTATATTTATTTCTTGTTGTAATTTATAATTTTTTTTACTATTATGTACCACAATGTACTGCTTCTGGAAAACTACAAATTTCATGGCATATGCCAATGATATTAAACCTGGTTCTGCTTCTGATTTGCCCTTAGCACACCTATAAGCTGAGAGCAATCTTGTGATTTCTCCAGCTTAACGTGGAAACTTTGATTGCTCTCAAAGAACCTGTTCTTCTCCTGAGCCCTCAAGTCTTTGTAACTTTCAATATAACTGAGGTGAACTATATGATTTCCTGGTTTTTGATAATTGTTGCATGAGATGTAACCATAATTACTGCCAATCAAACTCAATAACCTCAATCAACTAACTTCATCTAAATAGAAGTTAATTTTTCCAGGTATATAATTCATGCAAAAATAACCCTCTGCTGAATGCATTGAATCGCAATATACTAACATATATGCATTGAACTACTCTTTCAAAACTTGATTTATTTGACCAAGTTTTGTTCAATGTTTACAATATAGGGGGGGATCTCTATCCTTTAAACTATAAAATAATATTTTTTATCTTTTAACAAGTTAATTTAAGATGTTTCACTAAATATGTTAAGAATATGTGTTATTTTTTCTGATCTTTATTTTGTGTTTCAACCTATTGTCTCAGTTTTTCCTGAGGGATGTGAATGTTCTGAACTACCCAATTGTGAAAGCTAGGGTGGGATTTAATGAAACACTGGGTGTGGGTGTGGAAGAGGAGAGCTAAAAGGGGCCTTAAAATGTTCTTGGTGAGTACATATGTTAAAAGCAAGTGGGTAGATCAGCAAAGAGTAAGAACACTCAAGGACAAGAAGACGAGGTCATCAGGCACAATTGTTATTCAAATGTTCAAGAGCTTCAAGGTATCATTTTATTATCAAATTATGTACGCAGAATATACCTCTGAGATTCGTCTTCTCCAGATAACCAGGAAATACAGAAAAACCATAGAAGTGGTTGAAAGAGAAGATATCAACTTCCCTCACACCCGCATGAAAAGAAGAAGAAACAAAAACTCTCAAACCCCAAACCCCGCAACCCCTCCCTCACACAAAAAGTAACAGATCAACCAACTGGAAAACTGCAGCTGGAATATCAAACCCCAAATCCCCAAACCCCTCCTTCGCACAAAAATCCAATATATCGCCCACGTGCCAAAAAAGCAACAAGAACATCAAACCCCAAACCCCCCAACCACCCCACACAAAAACTAATATATTACCCATGCGGAGACAGAACGACAAGAACATCAACCCTCAAACTCCCAACCCCCGCTCCCCTCCCCCCCGAACACAAAAACTAATATATTACCCACATGGAGAAAAAGCAACGTGAATATGATTGAGAACATGAAAAAAATCACCAAGGATTGCAAGATAAGGGAAGGGTATACTTATATTCTAGATCATGTTGGACACTGCAGAGAGTGGTACAAAGAGCCTAGCGCATCTGTGGATGTGAACTTCCCTCTTCTGTGGACGCTAACAGCAGCAGGTGCGTGAAGAAGCCCTGGAAGATCACCAACCATAAACTGTTTCAACTACTTCCGTCTGGTAAATAGCACCACAGACTTAAAGCCAGGACCAACAGGTTACAGGACAGCATCTTTCTATAAGCCATTATACTTATAAATTTGCATGTTTTTACATTGGGATGGAGTCATAATGCAAAGATTTTTATTCCCTCACCATGTGGGACGGATGTAAGATTTAAATAAATTCAAATTCAAATGTTGATATCAAGAAGGTGGGATTGGGCCTTGATACGTCTTGTTTTTTCATACATAGCTAGAGGCAATGTCCAGGGGATTGGAGAATAGCTAATGGTTTTCTTTTCTTGGAAAAGGGACAAAATAGCAAATAATAGGACAACAAACCTTATATCAATGGTAAGGTAATTATCACAGAAAACTCTTGAGGATAGCATTTACTCAGATCTGGAAAAGCATAGGTTATTAGGGATAGTTAGTATGCTCTCCTAGGGAGATCATGTTTTACATTGTCTCAATCATGTCTTGACTAACATTTTTTGAGTAAGTGACAAAAGTGACCGATGATGGTAGGGTAGTTGTTGTTGTAAACATGGGCTTCAGTGAAAGGTGCAGCATGGTCCCTCATGGTAACTTGATCCAGAAGGTTCGGGTGCATGCTTACATAGAGACTTGGCAGATTGGATTCAAGATCAGCTTGGCCAAAGGAAATAGAGAACAGTTGTGAAGGGATGTTACTCTGACTGAAGGTCTGTGACTAATAGTTTGCCACAGGGATTAATGCTGGGACCTCTGTTATTTGTGTTATATTTAAATGATTTTGGTGAAAGTGTAGGTGTAAGTTTAAAAATGAAATGAAAATTGGTGGAGTTGTCAATAGTGAGGACAGCAGTCAAAGGAAACAGCAGGATATAGATCAGTTGGAAACATGGGCAAAGAAATGGCAAATGGACTTTAATCTGTATAAGTGTTTGGTGCTGTATATTAAGAAGTCAAATGCAGTATGCGACATTAATTTTCAGAGGGATCTCCAGATGTAAGTGCATTGCTCCCTCAAAGTGACAACACAAGTATTGTATATAGGACGGTAAAGAAGACATAGGGCATACTATTTCTTATCAGTTGGAGCACTGAGAATAAATGTATGACTTGTTGCAGCTGTACCAAACTTTGGTGAAGCCACCTTTGGAATAACATGAGCAGTTCTGCTCACGGCATTACAGGAAGAATGTGGAGGTTCTGGTGAAGATTTAGAAAAGGTTCATCAAGTAGTGAGTATTAGTTTCAAGGAGAATTTGGACAACTTGGATTACTTTCTCTGGAGTAATAGAGGCGGAAGGTTGACATGATAGAAGTATCTAAAATTATGAAGGGCATAGACAGGGTAGAAAGGGGCTTTTTTACAGTGGAAATATTAAATACTAGAAGGCACAGCTTGATGAGGGCAGATGAGGCAAAAGTTTAATTGAGATTTGGAAAACAAAGACTGATAGGTGCTTGGTCAAGAAAGCACAGCAGTGTGTCCACTTCCTGAGGAGACTGAGGCAAGTGAGATTCCCCCCCACCCCCCCTTCTAACCAACTTTTACAGGAGCACCATCGAGAGTGTCCTGACCAGCTGCATCGCCATCTGGTACAGGAATTGCAAGGCATCTGACTGCAAGTCCTTAGAAAGGATTGCAAGGACCTCTGAGAGGGTCATCAGGGTCTCTCTTCCGCCCATCAGAGATAGTTATCCAGAGCGGTGCATGCACAGGGCCCTTATCGTTGTCAATGATCCCTCTCATCCATCCAACAATCTCTTTTACCCCCTACCATCAGGCAGGAGGTACTGTAGCATTAGGACAAGAACTGTCAGGATGGTAAACATCTTTTTCCTCCAGGCTGTAAGACTACTGAACTTCTTGCTACCACCCGGGTCTCACCAGACATGAAGTGCCCACAGCATTTTGCAATTTATTTTTTTTTAACTTGTGTCATAATTGCGCCTTATTATTTGTTAATTTACTTGCGGTAATATTACTTAATGTGTGGTGTGTGTGAGTATATGAACTGTGTTGTGCACTTTGGTCCAGAGGAACGATGTACTGTTTGATGGTATACGTGTAAACGGTTGAACAATAATAAACTGAACTTGAACTTGAACTTGAATACACTGCTAGGGGAGTTGGTGGAAACAAATATGATATCAATGTTCAAGGGGCATTTGGACAGGCACATGAAGAGACAGATGAGATTAGTTTAAATTTGCATTATAGTTGTCAAAGATATCTTTGGCTAAAGGATATATCCTCTTCTCATTACTACCATCGTAAAGGAGCCTAAAGACCCAAACTCAATGCTTCCCCTCTGTCATCAGATGTCTGAATGGTCCTTGAACCCATAAAGTCTACATCACTATTCCTTTTTTGTAATTTTTATTGTTTTTTTTATGTCTTGTACTTTACTACTGCCACAAAACAACCAAGTACATGATGTACATCAGTGTTAATAAACCTGTTTCTGATTCTGAATGTCTCTGATAATCAGGACATTAAAAAATAATAGAAGTCAATTTAAATAATTGACTAAAACTTACTTGAAACTACAACACATATTTCAAAGCTGAACAATCCGGTCTCACACTTTTACTGGAGGTTAGCAACTCCATTCAAAGGAAGAAGTTCCAGGCAATTGTGAGGTAACACATTTTGGGCCAGCAAATACCAACAAGATGTGTACAGTAAATGGCAGTGTTCACAGGAACATTGATACCTCACTGAACACAGTGACACAGATAGTTAGGGTGGTGAGGAGGGCATTTGGTTTGCTTGCCTTCCTATGCTAACGCATTTACTTTAAGAGTTGGGAGCTCATGTACGTACATACTGTTGGCGAAGCTGCATTTGGACTATTGTGGATGGCTTTGGTCACCACACTACCAAAGGATGAGGCAGCATTACTGCAGAAGAGATTCATCAGGATATTGCCTCATTGAACTGCAGGAAGCTGAGGAAGACCTGCTGGAGGTTTCTAATATCATGAAAGATAGATAGTCACAAGTCTTTTTTGTAGGGAAGGCTGCCTCAAACCAAAGAACATAAGTCTAAGAGAGGAGAAATTTAAAAGAGATCTGAAAGACAAGATTTTCACATAGAGAATGGTGATTAATTGGAACCAGCTGCTACAGGATATGGTAGAGGCAGATAAAATTACATTGTTTAAAAGGCATTTGAACAGATATTGGGAAAGGAGTAGAGGGCTACAGGCCTAATGCAGGAAAATTGAGTTATTGGAGACAGACTTCACAGTCAGCAAGGAGGAGTTGAGCTGAAAGACTACCTCTGTGCTGTACAACTCTGACTCGATGAATGAGACAACATGAGAGACAACAGTGATGGTAAAGCTGAAGGCTGTATTGAAACTAGTCCAGCCATTGAGCTCAGTAAGTTATGTAATGCTTTTGGACTCCATTGTGAAATTGTGAACAAGTACATTCACATATAACCTCCAACCTATTTAGTACTTCTGTGGCAAATGCTCACACTGCAACTGGCCAGCAGTCCTGTACAAAGCCTCTGGCTAGCTTTTAGTACATTACAAACCAATATCTACATGCTGCATGTGGTTGAGACCAATTGGTAAAGAAGGATCTTTCTTCACTATTCACTTTCTCTCTTTATTTTCATTGAAGTGCCCCACTTTCACCTTTTGTTTACAGATTTTGTTGCAGAGCAGTTGCAAAATTGCAGTTCAACTCACGATGAAGCAATTCCATCAACTATAATGCTTTATGTGAAATATTCAAAATATCCACCATTGGTTTCTGTAAATGAATACTTTTTACTTCTTATAACTGATGCTTCGATGACAAACTCTGCAGAAGATGTCAGAGATTGTCATCAAAACGTTGGTTATAGTCGATACCTGCCCCCGCCTGAAGTCTGCAAAGAGTTTATTCGTCATATACACCGGGAAAGCACTAGATCGTTTTTCACTTTTTACCTACCTGTACTTTTTTGGGGAGCAATCTGATCCTGAGCTGAGCTACTAATCCCAATTTTTTTTTCACTGCGGAGATAGTCCTTTCCACCTCTGAGATACCATCCAGTGTGCCTCCACAACAAGAGGTTTGCTGATGAAACTCTCCCACATACTTTATCAAGTCTGGACTCAGAGCCAGTCTTCTCCACCCTTGATATCCTTCAGCTTACCCATCCTCTACTGTATTTACATTCTAACCCTCTCATAATCCCACTCAAGCTCTCAGTTTCAGTCACAGACTTGCAGACCTACTCTGACTGCAGCACCTCCTCCCCCATTCCTCTATTTTAACTTTATCATCCTCCTTTCCGAAGTCCCTTAAGGCTTCAGATCTCCTGATTTCTGTAACCTGATCCTGCCCTAGGACCCTCTGAGAACTTCCAAGAATAACATTTACTTTAAATTAATATGGGATCCAGAAAACATTATAAAATCAAGCCCAAAATGTCAGCTACGCATTCCATCAGATCATTGCTTCCTTATGTGGGTTTTAATGACACTGCTGGGTGGCTGTGGAGCAAGCTGTTCTGCACTCAGCAATGCACTGAATAGAAGAATATATCATTGGGGGAAGGGTAAGGAAGATTTCTCTAAACTGTCTAAGATTTTAAAATTGTCTCAAAGACATAAAGGAGCTTTTATTGTACATTAAAAGGGGTTATATTTATTTCAAGAGAAAAGTATTCAATTGTAACATTTGCTAAGCTGGTGCTGCAGAATATTTCTGTGGTGCTGCGAAGAATATTGTTCCCGAAGCTATTGTTTAACACAAGTTCCTCCTTAGGTCACTAGAGGGCTCTGTGATATGGCAGAAGGTTTAAAGAAACCAAAAGATGCCTCGCTTCACAAAACAAAGCACTCTGATTGGTGGACAGGTGTCTAGTGATTTATTAAAGATAACAAGTAACAAACAACACAGCTTAAACATTTCTTATAATATTTAGTTCCCTTGAAAAATAAATACATTATTATGTATTTGAAATTAAAAGATAGGAGATTGCTAGGTGTGCATTTAATAGAATACTAAATTAACAATATAAACTAAGCCTTAAGTGAAGTAGTATCATAATATGTTTCCAATGTATCCTAAAGTTTGGAATTGATTCTTTCATTTAGATCAAATGGGTAGGACAGCATTATGTTCATGAAGTGGAAAAACGAGACAAGGTTGTTTTCTCCAATCACTCATCACTTCAAGGTGGCAATTTTGATTTAAACTCTGGATCACTAGGTAAGTGCCAAATAACAAAACTCATTATGTGATTATATGAAGTAACTTATCTCCATTAAAGAATAAACATAAGGGATCTGATTTAGGCAATTAGTAGACTCAATCACATTTGCAACCTGAGTATGCAGTACTGTACTCAGATCAATTTAGTGACTGACCTAGACCAGATTAGGAATTTGCATTTCATATCATCTACCTATGTATGTTTGCTTTCTGATTCTCATCTTCAATGTACCTAATCTAGGTTTATAGAATAATCACTACACTTCAAAAGTAGATCATTGGCGTGAAACATCCTCATGTCATAATGTGTGCCTCATCAATGCAAACCAAACAAAATTGTTTCAATTCAAAATTAAGAAATTATTGAGTTTGTCACCAAGCCTTTTTTCTTTATTCCTAGTGTGACTAAAACATTAAATGTCAATACAGTAATACAGACTTTTTAATTAGTTTGCTTTTACCAACATTTCAGAATGCTGCTCCAAGTTACCGCCTTTTATATATAATAATTCAAAAATACAAATAATGTATTGTGGTTAGAATATATCCACTCATCATCCTTGTACTTTTGACAAATAAGCACTTGCAGAATGACTTAGTTTAGTTAAAATTTAGATGCACCTTTCACCACCAATGCACACTTTATTTAGGTTTTCTGTGACTTTTGTCTTATTAACCTCATTTGCCCTTGATGAATTTCAGCTCTCAGTGATGACGAGGGTGAGTGAAAGGGCCACAGACCTTGTTTCTCATTAAGATACAGACTCACTTTCCATAGTATGTAAATTACTTGTCACTTTTCCTTGAGGTGGGATGTCCCACCAAGCTGGCCAGCTGGTTTCTGGCAAAGCTTATTTTGCACATATTGGGAGGTTCAATAGTCACCCAGGGCTAGGACTGAGAAATCACAATCACTGAACTGTGACAGGAGCATTTTAACTGCAGCACCATTGAATTTTCTAGGGATGCATATTATTATCAAACACTGTGTTTCTGAGTTTCATTCCTTTCTCATGCTATTTTTAATATCCTGTTTAGCACAGACACCAGGATTCTCTGCTTATGAGACTCTAATTTATTATACAGCTCTCATTTTTAAAGGATTGAACATAGTAATTTATACAAGATGTGCTAAATATGGCATGGAAAATAGCACATGTAAAAAAATCGAACCCACCAATGTTGTTTCTTTCACTTGGAATAGAATTTAAAAAGTCCATTAACATGACATTTCCTACTGCCTAGGTTGTTTAAAGAGACAGTTCCTTACCATGGAGTATTTGAATAGTCTCAGTACAAATGGCGTGCTGCTAACATACCTTTCTGGTTATCGATTTGCACTGTCACACAGATCACAGAGTAAGATTTTTTCAAACATTGTTTCCTAAAGCTGATTTTGCTCATCCAGCTACAGGTCAGTTGCAGACAATAGGAAGGAAACAGGCCTGATAGTCTTAAATATATCATTGATTAATCCTCAAAACTTTATGCTGTTAGAAATGGCCATTAGTTATGAATAGTCAAATCTGATGTTAGGCAACTTGTCCAACTTAAGTAGTGGCACTAGCAATAGTTAGATTAAGTCCAGGGAAGTTTATCATATTTTTTTAAAGTAGTACAATGTTGAATTAATTATTCAGTCATAAGGAAAAAGTATCATTTTTAAACAGAAGAATATAGAAAAAGAGGGAAAAGGAGAGATAGACAAATGGCAGGATGGACTTTTTTTTAACAATGCTATCTACGAAAAGTTTGTCTAAATTACAACGTACTTTTCATATCTGATCACTATGAAACTCAAATTTATTTTAGCACTAAATTAAACTGGGAATATTAAAAGTGATCTGTTGGGAGAGTTGAGCATTCCCTGAATTTTGTCAGGAATCTAACCTTGAATTTAACTAGAATCCATCATTAATGTTCATGACATCATTCTGTCAGTCAGCTTTGTCAAGATGTTTGCAAGCAAGGGTAACATTGTCCATTTAAATGACAGGTTTCTTTTTACTAATTTATGGTGAAGAAGTAAACATGATCCATAAAACTTAACAATAAATAGGATTATGAGATGCTATCAAATGAAACACAATATTTCACACCCCAAAGTAAATTCAATTAGGCAGTGTGAACATTTAACTTCAGCAGAATCTTTAACTAATATCTTGATTCTCAAGTGGCCAGTTATCCATGCTGAGGCCTCGCAGAGTAAGCTGTGTCTTCAGAACTGATAAATGTGTTCTACTGTGCAGCCTTCAAACTTTTGACCACAAGCCAAAATTTTGGATTTTGATGCAGCTTGCGTTTCATTCATGTGGTGCAAAAGAATTTTGCCAAGTTTAATGATCATGATTGAAATCTGGTTCTTTATCCCCAAGATCCACAGTCACTTTTGTTAATACTTAACAAAGAGAATCAAGAGAGACTGTGTCTTCACTGAAGTGTGAAATTCACAGAAGCAGAACAAACTAATAAAAGGAAACTAATAAAAGTAAAGAAGCAATTAATAAAGAAGAAATAATATCACTAATGCATGCTGCCTGAAAACAAGAATGTTTGCTTTCACTTTTTAGTTATACCAGTATTCTCAAATTCCTGTGGATCTTATCCTGCATGTCATGGCCTGGAGAGAATGGGGCATGATAGTGTTAATGGCTTTAACTTCCTTTTCCAGATGGCATCATTTTGAAGTGGATCTGTTGAAAACATATGGCCATTTCCCATGGTGGAGTTATTTCAGTAATCAAATTTTGATCTTAAGGCAAAAATGATCACTTTAGGTTAACCATGATGTGCACATATCTATTGTTTCCATTGGTAAGAATGGAACAAGGTCCAACCAAGATCTGTTGTGAAGAAAGGCACTGCAGGGGAACTGCTCCAGAGCATACAGAAAAATCGGATCTGCCATCATTCTCAACCCATGCACAATCATGATCACCTGTTTGCTAAAGAGCCACAATATGCTTAGAAAATCCAGAGGAGGTTCACGTGGATGATTCCAGGAATGAAAGGGTTAACATATGAGGAGCATTTGGCAGCTTTAGGTCTGTACTCACTGGAATTTAGAAGAATGAGTGTGGGTTTCATTGAAACCTACCCAACATTGAAAGGACTAGATAAGGTGGATGTGGAGAGGGTGTTTCCTCTGGTTGGGGGTATCCAGAACTAGAGGGCACAACCTTAAAATTGAGAGCAACTTTTTAGAATAGAAGTAAGGAGGAATTTTTTTTTAGCCAAAGAGTAGTGAATCTGTGGAAAGTTCTGCCACAGACTGCGGTAGAGGCCAATTCCCTAGGTATATTTAAAGCAGAAGTTGATAGATTTTTGATTGATCAAGGAATTTGGTGAGCAGGTAGGCGAATGGGGTTGAATGGGATCTGGGATTAGCCATGATGAAATAGTGGGGGCAAGCTTGATGGGCTGAATGGCCTAATTCTGCTCCTATGCCTTATGTTTTTATATCTAGGTTTAAGTCAGGTGAGCTATATTGGGTTGTCTGTACGGCATCTTGCAGCTTGTTGACCAACATGGCTCAGACCTACTGTTGGTTCTTAGCTTCTGCTGTGGTTAATCAGCATGTCTAATCTATATTTATGTACTTATACTACACTCCTATTTTTTAAAGACATATATTGTGTCCTGGAGTCCAGATCACTCTGACTCAACTAGTATGTTAATGAGTAAACAAAAACAGACTCTTGCACTTGAAATATCTGAGAAAAAACATAGGACAATACTGTGGGAAATACACTATGGCAATATACAGTATCAATATGATAGAAGAGTAAAAATATTTAATGGAAAAAGAGTTTGGATCATCAAAATTATTGAGAGATCATCTATCAGACAATAAACTAAAAAATAATTAATGTCAAATTATTTGGATCAGCTGACAGTACATGAGGGTGAACTTATAAATATTAGTAAATTATAGTGCTGACATTTCAAACAATGGGCATTTCTCAAGACCACTATTTGCAGTTTAATAACAATACTACAAAATTGTAATACACATCACATAGCCCACAACACTGATATTGTGAGCAATGGACCTTTCCCATGGCTACCATTTGCAGTATAGCACCCATAAACAATATTACAAGTTGTGGGCTGTGTAAATTGCATAGAAATTTGTAAAAGACACAAATAAATGCCTCAGTATGAGGATATTAAACTAAATCAAACTATCACACAGTTTGGTCTAGTGAAGTTTATAACATAAAATGCTCCATATAACATTTTCATTACAATTTCAATATTTTCCTCAACTGTCCTTAAGTGAGCCTCAGGCAGATTTCCTTTTCCAGCATCTGCAGATTTTCTCACATTTGAGAGCTTCACGAATGTCTGCTTTCCAATACATTGCTTCTACTGCTGGTATTAACTAACTCCTTAGAAAGATATCTCTCATAGGGTTTGTTCTAACCTTAACAAAGATATCTCTTTTGCTCTAGTTATTGCCTCTATTTTTTTCTCCGGCTGCAAAAACGTGATACCATCTTTCCAAAGAAGGGTCCCAGAGTTGAAGCATTAACTATTTCTCATTCCACACATGCTGCCTGACCTGCTGAGTAGTTCCAGGGTTTTCTGTTTTTATTTCAGTTCTCCAACATCTGTACTTGTTTTTGTGAACCTTGAGACATCTAGTTTAGAGCTTCAGTGCTGATCAAATAAAATCCTGGGGTAGCAAAATATATTGTCAATTGTAATGCAGATGGTGCAGAATAGTATAAAGAGTCAAAATAGATATTCTTTCTGCTTTGTTCTAATAATGTGGCAGAATAGTGCCACATTGAGGTGTAACTATAATCACTGCCTTATAGTTCAATGCACTTATTTTTACTGCTTACTTTCCAACACACTCGAAGCGTAAACTAACTGGGAGGTTAAGCAATCTTCAGAAATAAAGTACTATGGTATAAATTACTATCATAAAGTACTTGGTAGTTTATTTTCCACAATATTTCTCTGCAATTCGAAAGCAAACAAAACCTGCAGATTTTGGAAATAAGGATAAAAATTGCTGGGGATACTTAGTGAATCAGACAGTGTCTCTGGTGAAGTAAATAAGTAGTTCAGGTCAATGTTTCACGTACTGCCTATTTCAATGGCGTTTTGTTTCAGAAGAAAAAAAAAGTCATTGCCCAAAACGATAACCTTTTCCACCACTGATGCTGCAAGAGATAGTGATTTTCTAAAGCATTTTCTGTTTATATTCCACCTGCAATTTTGACACTATCCCTGCCATACTACCTGCGTCATTCTTAATGTTTAATTGTTTTTAGTTTGAGGGCATCCCACTATTATAATGGTATTCTGATGTGCAAAGGACAAAACTCTTACTCAAAGTCTTTTATGTGCACTTGTTACTTTGCTTCACCAAGGAATTGCATACGTATCTCAAGATTAAGTCGTCAGCATTTTATTCTATGGAGCAGCAATGATTCAAGCCCTCCTCAATGCTTTTAAGAGCTAGACTCTCAGCATCATGTACTTCAAGGCATATTACCAATACTGTCTCTGCAGAATCGTTCCGTTCATTGGGCAATGTGGAACAATCTAGGCAAGGGAGAAAATGAATTCTAATCTACTGCTGCACAATCAACATCACCTCTAACTGACAGCTCCACCCCTTTAATTCTAAATTTCTCTCCAACCATCCATATATTCTCAAATCTATGTATGGTAACTCAGCAGTAAAGTATCCACATTCAAATCTGTTACTTATGGTCCAGCTAATGTTCCACTTGTTTTGTTCAAATAAGCAGACCAATGTGAGTGTCCTCTCCTAAACCGATGCGTAACTAGTGAGGCCCTTGTTACACTCAGTCAGTTCCATTAACCAAGTTATTCATATCAATGAAAGAAGACTCCTGAAACAGGCACTATTTTGTTAAGGGCAGATGTGCCCAGACAAACAGGATGAGCACAAAGCCTTTTTGATTGTATGAATCACCTGTACTGACTCCTGGGAATCTTGGCATTCAAAGGTTGAAAATGGAGAAGTGATGGAATTCAGAACCGTGAATCATTGCATTAGGAACATATGGAAACCTTGCATTAAGGGCAGAAAGGACGAATCATATCGCATACAACTCATCCACCTTTTTTGTCAGCCACAATCTGTGGAACAGTTTGTATTTCCCATACTGACACCATTAATCAACAATGGAAATAAGACATTATTGATCTTGAGAAACAACCAAAGAAGAAGATGAAAAGTATGAGAAGTAGTAATGTCCTTTTTAGGGTCCATGTGGAATCATATTACCAGCTGACTTGAAAATTGTATGAAGAAATGCTTAGCAGCTTAATTCATGAGCAACTCTCTTTCTATTTTAATGGAGGACTTTATTTAATTTTCTTATTAAAAACAAAGGACAAAAGAATTTTAAAACAGATCATCTTACATTTATCATCAAATCTCAACAAATCTTAATTTTAAGGTTTAAGGGAAAGTTTCTAGTGAGATGCATTAGGGCACCAGGATGGTGTCAGCTGATTTAGTGTTTTGTAGGGATTAAGCACAGAGTCCGACTTTGGGCTTGCCCTAGGCTGTCCTTCTTAGGCACCTGTTCCATCATAAGTTAAAAATGCAATAATAAAATAGTATATAAAATACATGATAGAATTTAAAGTTATTAGTATAGTTTGTTAAATGAGTGATTATACATATTAGGAGCAGCACAGTAGCATAGCGATTAGTATAATATTATTAATGAACCAGTGACCCAGATTCTATCCTGACGCTGTCTGTAAGCAGTTTGTATGTCCTTCCTGTCATGGCGTGAGTTTCTGCTGGGTGCTCCAGTTTCCTCCTACATTCTGAAGATATATGAGTTTGTAGGTTAATTGGTCATATGTTTGCATTTGAGCAGTTCATTGGGCTGGGAGAACCTGTTACCATGCTGTATCTCTCAGTAAAATAAAAAATAAAAATATAGTTTGAGAATACTTCAGAAAAGGAGTTTCACAATAGGCTACTTAGAAAAGATTCTGATTATGCTTTAAGAGTTGTTTGAATGACAAGTGTTTCTATGATTTGAGAAGTGCTGAAAGTGGTGTACTGAAGAATTTAGCACTTTTACTAAAAGAGATGTAAATTGCGTAGCCACAGTTAAGCATTAATTTTCCCCTAGGTCACACAGGAAAGAAAAAGACCATTCTTTTGAATAAGGTTTATCTACATTGCCAAATAATGTGGCAGAGTAACTATTGAAGTGCATAATGCACTTCCTTGACATGGTAGAAATACTGTATATTGTATTTAAATTCCAATAACCCTGCACACTGAGAACCTTAGTAATGGACAGTAAATTTTTAGAACTATTGAATATTAGGCCTATTAATCCATGAACGCATTTTATTTTTGGATGTTAAGTGACAACATAATAAATTTTTCATCAAACACATTGAGTTTAAAGGGAGCATGGGAAACCAGACTCTGGTGAGTTTAAAGGGAGTGCTGGAAGCAGGACTTCAGTGAATTTAAAGGGAGTATAGAAAATATGATCCTTCTGAGTTTAAAAGGAATTCTGTAAACAGCATCCTGGTGAGCCAGATGCTGAACCATAGACATTTCAGAATAATTAGATTCTGGATGTACAGAGTTTCTATGCATGCATACAACTTGATTGCTCAAAATTATTAGCCAATTATTAAAAGAAATTTAGAGAGATCAGGCATGTGCTGATTAGCTAAAATTACTATCTAATAATTCAATGAATGCGTGATAGGCGAAAGGGCCTTTGGTGGTGCAAGTGTTTAAATAGAATTCATAGAGCTTGAAGATAATACACAATTACATTAAATGTGTAACCGTGTTGCAGCTTTGAAGAATATTGTAAACCATGAATATTAAATATTTCAGGTGAAATTATGTTAATTAAATAGAATTAAGAGAAGTAAAGGTGCCTAGGACTGAAATGAAAAATATTATGATCGAGAAATTGCATGTAGCAAAATGTTGCATGCTAATTTGTGTCTGCAATGAAATTCTTCAGCCAATGACCTCAACAAACATCATCACAGGGCTGATTACCTACTGATGTCAAAAGCCTAAAGTCTGCACAAAATAGTTCAAAAATATTCTGAGATCTTTTAAATCATTACATCAACACCATTCATCATGAAATGTTGCTGTGCCATGTGAATATTACGTATATAGGGATGTTTTATTGTTCATCTTCTACTTCAGAATTATTAAATCATTTTATGTGAATTTAGAAACAATCAAACAAGAATAAAGCTTTCAACTTTTAGAATTAATGCTGCCAAGCAATTAAATCCTAGAATTTATAACTGGACATTAATTATCAATTTTAGCACTCGGTCTTATGCCACCACAACATTTCTGCCTAATGGCTCAGGATGTAATGAACACCAACAATGAGACAGTAGCTTAATCGTTAATCTATACGACATTAACCAATCCAAGCTATTTTAGCCGAGTGACATTATTGGATAATATAAGGGTAGACAGTAAGAGAATCAGAGTAGAATTTATCAACACATGAAAGAGAAGTAAGTAAGAAATAGCGTTGCTCAGAGAGTCAACATGGTCTTCATAGTGACACAGAAGTTAATATAGTTGTCTCAAAACTTCAGAGACTGAGTTTGATCCTGACTTCATGTGCAATCTGTGTGGAGCTTGCATACCCACTGTGACCGTGTGGTGCTCGGGTTCCTCCCAGACGCACTGGTCTCCTCTCATTGTTTTGTTGATTGGCTACTATAAATTATGCCTAATGTAGGGGGATGTTAGTGGGCATATATGAGAGAGCAGATTATAGGGGAAGAAGTGGGGGAATAGGATTCAATTGTTCTGAGAGCCGGCATTGACTTGATAAAATGTTCAACACCCATGTCCCTGTTTCATAGGAAATATGCAATATAATAACGTATGGACTGGAAATTTGCTTACAGATTTAGACTAGTTCATGGACATTCACTATTTTAATTATATGTAAAGTTATTATTTATCAATTTAAGGGATGTGAATATTGCTAAATGCCATACCAAACTGACCTTGATAAGCTGGCAGTGAGCCACTGTCTAAAGTTGGTACAGTTATTCTGGTAATGATACATGCACAGGTTGTTCAATAGAAAGTTCAAGGATTTAGATCAAGTGGCAAGGAGACTCTTTTCAAACTGTCTATTCAATGGCAGACATGAATTTTAAAAATAGAAAGCAGAAACCCAGCAAATGCATCCTCCTGCAGGTTGGAGAACAGATTATGAAAGGCCAAGCAATTCTCCTTCATTGTGCAGGGAAAAGAATAGACAATAAAGAAAAGAGATTTTTTTCCCCCAAACTACTACAGAATAAAATAATGAATGCTTGGAAACCATGCATCCCCCTCTCGATTTTTTCTTTTTCCATTCCCCATTATAGTCCCCCTCTCAACCCTTCTCCTCACCTGCCGATCACAGCCCTCCGGTGCCCCTCCCTCCTACACTTTTTTCCAAGGTTCACTGCCCTCTCCAATCAGATTTATACTTATTCATTCCTTTATTTCTTCCCCACCTATTATCTCCCAGCTTCTTACTTCATGCCCCTTCCCCACCTTGCCCCACACTTGGTTTCACATATCACCTACCAGCTTGTACCCTCCCCCCACCCTCTTATTCTAGCTTCTGCCCCTTCATTTCCAGTCCTGATTAAGGGTTGCAGCCTGAAATGTTGACTCTTTATTCCTCTCCTTAGGTTCCACATGACCTGCTAAGTTCCTCCAGCACTTTGTGTTTGTTGCTCAAGATTTCTGGCATCTGCAGAATCTCTTAGAAAACCTGTTAGTGGTTTAGCAGGATATGCCGAATGGGAAATTGTTAAAAAGTCTTTTTCAATTAAAACAATAGGAAATGAATATTTATAACAAACTTAACAACCTTATATGGAACAACAGGGTTTCAGTTGATTTCCCCTGGAATTATTCATTCCCATTTCAAAATATAGGGTGAAGAGAAGAGTGAGCTAATTCATTTCACAAACTATAACATTCACCACTGCATAAATAGAGTAAACATAGCTGGAAAATTCATAGAGTCACTGAGTAAAACACATAGGATCAAAGCCAGTGCCCCTTCTCATCCATACTGACCAAAGGAATCCATCAATACTAGTCCCACTGGCCTGCATTTTATGCCTATCCCTCTAAACCTCTCCTATCCATGTACTTAACTAAATGTCATTTAAATGTTGCCCCTGTGCCTGCCTCACCTACTTTCTCTGCCTGCACATTCAATATGCACACCACTCACCATCAAATAGCTGTGCCCTTCATGTTCCTTTTAAACCTTTTCTCCTCCCATCTTCATAGTGGTTGAAAATCTTACTGGTATTTTTAGAATACTTTTATTTCCAAACATTCATTACTATTTCTGTACAATAACAGTCACAATTTGGGCTTTCAGTCATAACCCAACTTTACACTGTCAGCATCAGGTCATGCATTTTTTAAAAAAAGCATCTTAAAGCTAGCAACTTTGGACAATTGAACAGGATGGATTTGAGTTGCTATCATGAAAGAGGTACCTGCCAATGTCTGTGAACAACCAAAAATTTAACCTTTCAAGAAGTAAATGGATTAACCTAATACGAAATTAACAATCACCCTTAAGATAAATAGTATCCTTTATTTTCTCAATGCCCACAAGGCCATCTGATATATGTCTGCCACTGTGATCACAGAACCACTATCATATTGGCACTAGTCATGGTGAAGCAGTGAGTTTGCTTTTTAAAACCTACGTTACATTATGTTTCATTGGCAGGTATCTCTTCCATAATAGCAACTCAAATCCATCCTGTTCATTGTCCAAAGTTGCCAGCTTTATGATGCTTATTTTAAAAAATAAATGCAGTTCTGGCAAATGAAGAGATGACAATGTGGGAGAGAAGTACAACGAGTGTGGGAGAACTTGGAGATCCAGTTCAAATGAACCTGCTTTCAACTCTTCTCTTCAGCAAAGTTTTGGGTTCTACTTTTCATCCTTGGCCTGATTGTATGGCTTGATTCCTGTGTTCCATCCACTTCATTCTCCCTTTGTGCTCTAGGTCACTGCCAACAAACTAGTGTCTGATACCAGTGACCTTAAGATCTGCTTTCTGCCACTTGTCCCACTACTGTATCAGGTCATGAGTGGTAGGCAGTCAGTATGTTAGAGACAGCATCTGAAGGGCCTACTCTTAAAAGCAGTTAAAATGTATTTTAATAATTATGAAGTTAAAAGTTTTAAATTAACAAGTGCATTTAATACATAATAAACCACTGTTACTTAATTAAAATATAAAGGACAGAGAATTATAAGCAAATAAAGGAAAACTTAGCTAAGTTTTCCTACAGCCCTATGGATGACCCAATTACTCACTGGTGTTGCCGATTGAAGTGTCACAGCAGATTGGAACCTCAAGACAACAGGTGTGACTGTTAGAGGCATCTGCACTCAAGTGATATCTCTCTCTCTTTCTCTGTCTATCTCTGTCTCTCTATCTCTCTATCTCTTAATCTCTCTATCTCTCATGAGAGAGAGTTTGCCGCTGATTCTCGAGTCAGGGGAACTCAGAATAAAGCGATGCTGCAGACTGTAACATTGAAACAGCAAGCTGTTGGCCTCCCTTCTTGCTGCCGAAAGAGTGATACCTCTCTCCCCCTTGTTAGTGTGTGTGTGAGAGAGAGAGAGAGAGAGAGTCTGTGGGTTGTGGGAATGCTGGGATAAAGAGTGGTCTTTGCTGGACTCTAGATCATGGTCTCTTTGGGGGCTCTGCTATTGCTGGTAGGGTGGGTGGTGGGTGGGGCTGGTGCTTTTCACTGGAACAAGTAGGGGCAGGGGGAGGTTTGATACTTTGTGCATGGGGCGTGACTTTGGAGTGCTAATGTTTTTCTGTCATTCATTCTTTAGGGTTGTTCTTCTGTTTTATGGATGTCTGTGAAGAGTAAGAATTTCAGGCTGTATACTGTATACATACATTCTCTGATATTCAATGGAACCGTTGAACCGTTGAAATGAATCAGGCTGTAATAAATCAGTCAGCCATGGCTGGTGTACACTTCAGGGATCAGATTAAAAGGCTATTTGGATCATTAGCTCAGGACATTATTGAGTACCCTGGACAATGTCTAAAGGCAAAGCAAGTCATCAAATGCATCTGCATCTGGCTTCCAAGTATGGTCCATGTGTTCACACTAACAGTTCTCTACCAATCCAATGGCTATTTTTCAGCCTAATCTAGAACAAGATCTCTTATCTCAGCTTTACATGTTCCTTATGTCACATTGGCATGTTTTTTTCTTTATTGTAAAGAAGGTGTTTTGTGAATTTTAAACAAAAGAGATTTTGAAGATGCTGGAAATCTAGAGCAACACACGAAATGCTGGAGGAACTCAGCAGGTTAGGCAACATCTGTGGAGAGTATCAATGCTGCTTGATCTGCTGAGCTCCTCCAGCATTTTGTGTGTGTTGCCTTGTAAATTAGTTGCGATCAATAAATCTTAGATATTGCACTATTAATTACAACAAAACTAAAACTTAATGTACAAGCTTATTGGTTCCTTTTTGTTGGGTTCATTAAGTTGGCAAAATTACTCCACTTTCTTTAGAACAGATTTTCATATAACGTAAGTTATATGAATGGCAGCTATTCAAGATGTTAAACCTTTCATTTTTGAGCAGTCCTCCTGAAGTTGTTGGGAGAAAGAGAAGTAGTCCGGGGAGATCTGATGTGAGGTCAGCAGCAGAAGCACAGATTTTTTTGTTCCAGGTCCAATTCACATTGAAGCTTAATGGAGAGAAATTGGAGGTTAATTTCTAACTTCCACAGACCTCAGCTAAGCCAATAATTTAAGCAGAATTCCCTGTATGTTTTAACTTTAATAAATGTATTTGGCAGTTATCCACATAAGCAGTAGTCTTCCGAGGTATTCAGTTAACCTTCTACTGTGTGTAAGGAAGACTTAGTGAGAAGGAGTATTCAAGTATATGCATTTGGAGAGACAAGCCTACAGGTGGAGCTTGAGATCATGTGGGCTGTTGTTTGTGGTAAGTAAATACGAGATTTAAAAAAGTGAACGGGACTTGTTGGGACTTTTGGCAGAGCTTGAAATGTTTTAGGTTATTAGGCACTTGGCAAGAGCCTATAAAGAGATAAGGATGAAAAAGACCAGCCATTGTGGGAAGGGCCAGTGTTAAAGTGGGAAGCTTTGGCCTAGCAGGCCTCTAAGAGAGGTAACAAAGGCTTGGGTAAACTTTTGGTAAAATCCTTCCTCCCTTCCTAACTATCCCTCCATCCCAGTTATAGTAGTAAGAGTAACGTTCAAGGCAGTGGAGTGCTCCTCTTGCAGGATGTGGAAAGATATGGAGACCTCCAGTAACCCTGATGATTTGAGTTTCTTTTTTTTCCAGACAAGATAGAAAAGGAGCGACTAAAGGGGAAAGAATAGCAGTACTGGTTGATCAGGGAAAATATCATGGCAGTGCTTAGAATGAGGGCTCATCTACTGAGGCTATGCGGGTATGAGAAAGGGTGAGGAATAAGAAAGGGATAACCATGTCAGTGGGTTTTATACAACAGACCAAGCAATAGTCAGCAGCATTTAGAAGTACATTCATAGAGAGATGGCAGACAGTTTCAAGAAACGTAAGGTTGTGATAGTAGATGATTTTAACTTTCCACATATTCATTGGGACCCCTATACTGTAGCAGCACTGGATGGGATAGAGTTTGTCAAATATGTTCAGGAAAGTTTCCTTAGTCAATATATAAAGCTCCCAACTACAGAGAATGTGATGTTGGATCTCCATTTAGAGAATGAGACAGGGTAGGTGACAGAATTCTGTGCAGGGGAACACTTAGGATCTAGAGATCATAATTCCATTAGTTTCATGATAACTATGGGGAAGGATAGGACTGGTCCTCAGGCTGAGATTTTAAATTGGAGAAAAGCAACTTTGATGGCATCACATGTTTGAAGTTCAATTTTGATGGCAGGAATGGATTGGGAAAGGTTATTTTCTGGCAAAGGGATGCTTAGTAAGTGGGAGGCCTGCAAAAGTGAAATATTATATGTTCCTATTAAAGGTTTAGGGAACTTTGGATTTTGTTGGGTTTGAGGCTGGGAAGAATGAGAGGTGTGCAGCATGTGTGGACAGCAAGGAACAAATTGGGTGCTAGATGAGTATAAGAAATGCAACAGAAATCGGGAGGGCAAAAAGAAGGCATGGAATTGCTTTGGAAGACAAGGTGAAGGAGAATCCCAAAAGTTTCTACAGAGATACTGTATGAAGAGCAAAAGGATAGTAAGGGACAAAACTTGTCCACTTGAAGATCAGTGCAGTCATTTGTGCATGGAGCTGAAAGAGATGGAGAAGATCTTAAATGGAATTTTGCATCTGTATTTATTCGGAGCCTCTAGAACTGAAGCAAAACAGTAATGAGGTGATGGGTCATATCTGGATAACTGAAGAGGAGGTGCTTGCCGGCTTAAAACAAATTATGGTGGTTACGTTCATAGACCCTAACAAGGTGTTGCCTTGGACCTTGTACGATGTTAGTGTAGAAAATGTAAGGGCCCTGATTGTGGTATCTAAAACATCCTTAGCCAAGTGTGAATTGCCAGAGGACTGGAGAACAGCTAATATTGTTTCATTGTTCAAAAAAGGCTCTAAGGCTACGTCCACACTAGACCAGATAATTTTGAAAACACCGGTTCCGTGTAAAAACCATAGGCGTCCACACGAAGTATTTTTGAAAATACCTCTGTCCACATTAAAATAGGTATTTGGATGAACCTCCTCCTACCGGGCATGCGCAGGACACATCTACAGAAAACAAGTGACATATTTGGTGTCAAATCTTGCTGTGAAAGTGTGCGTTTGTGAAGTTACAGACTAGAAAAACTTAAAAGGAAATTGCCAAACAACAGACAGCTGTTGGCTTTCGCGCAGGAGGACTTAAAACTAAAAAAAACAAATACTTGAGCGTATGGAGGCAACCAACAGGGAGTTCACAGACAGTATGACCTGGCTGATGCCGAACATTGAAACCTGACTAACTCTGTTGCAGTAATAAAGCACCTTGTTAAATGTATAAAACATTTCTGCATCAGTGTTATATTGTATATCCATACAATGTTACATTAGGCTGTTACAATCTATTGTCAGAGAGGTACTTGCATGAATAGGTAAACCATCTTCATACAAGCAAGGACAGAAAACAGGGCAAAGTGAGTATACTTATTTATTCAGTAAGTTATGGGTCAAAGTATTTGGTGAGTACATTTCTAACTCTTCTGGCTTCAGTCTCATTGCCGTCTGTTCTGAGATTGTTAGGTTGTGTTGGGGGGTTGCGTTCAAGAAAACAATGAAATACCGCGCTGTTGCCATCTGTTCCGGCACGTCATGACAGTGTGGACGGAGGGTCAAAACGAAGAGAAAAAGCTTTGGTTACGGATTTATCCATTCTAGTGTGGATGTAGCCTAAGACTAAAGCAGGAAATTATAGACATTTGAGCCTGATCTCAGTAGTTGGTAAATTATTGGAAAGTATTCTAAAGCAGTAGTCCCCACCCTCTGGGCTGCGGACCTATATCGGGCCGTAAAGAATGCAGCGGTGCAGCGGTAGCCAGGACACAACCAGAATGTCTTTAAGGAAAAAGTCAAAATAAACAAGCTGATTATTTACGTGCCTTAATTAGCTTGTTTATTTCAGCTTTTTCTCTTAAAGATGTGCTGGTTGCGTCCTGGCTACCACTGCACCCCTGCATGCTTCGCGGCCCGGTATCGGTCCGCGGCCCGCAGTTTGGGGACTACTGTTCTAAAGGACTGTCACAGTCCCGACCATTAATTCCCCATTTTTGCCTAATTTCCTTTGATGACGGCACACCTAGTTTTCATCAAGACCTGCAGCATAAGAACCTGGGCTTTGCACCCACTAGTTGCCAGATCGTTGGTTTTGCCAGTGTGGTAATTCACGCTTCCCAGCCACTTAGGATTGTGTGTCCTAAGTTTTGCTTCAGTACCAAGATTTATCTGTGAAGCTCAGTCTCTCCGTGTCAAGATCAGTTTTCTAAGTTCTACTCCAGTTCCGAAGTTTACCTGTGAAACCCAGTCTCTCTGTGTCAAGATAAATTCTGCCTGTCTCCTGCCTTCCTGCTCTCCCTCCTGTTTGCCATTCAACGCTCACGCCCGCGTCTGCATCTTAACTAAATCTCTGTGCCTGTGTCCTGCGCTTGGGTTCGCCACATTCGTTGCAACAAGGACAGGATTTACAGTATAAGGATTTGAATAAGCAGAGCCTGATTAGGGATCGTTAAAATAAGTTTGAGTGTGATAAGTTATGTCTAACTAATCTTACAGAGATTTTCGAGAAGGTTAACAGGAAATTTGATGAAGGAAAGGCAGTAGTTATTGCCCACATGGACTTTAGCAAGGCATCGATAAGGTACCGCAAGGGAGGCTGGTTAAGAAGTTTCAGTCGCTTGGCATTCAGGATGAAGTAGTACATTGGATTCAACATTGGCTTGGTGGGAGAAGCCAGAGAGTAGTAGTAGATGATAGTCTCTCTGACAGGAGGCCTGTGACTAGTGGTATGCAGCAGGAATCAGTGCTGAGTCAGCTGTTGTTTGTCATCTATATTAATGTTTTGGATAATAATGTGGTAAATCTGAATATCTAATTATAACCATATAACAATTACAGCAGGGAAACAGACCATCTCGGCCCTTCTTGTCCGTGCTGAGCTCTTACTCTCACCTAGTCCCACCGACCTGCACTCAGCCCATAACCCTCCATTCCTTTCCTGTCCACATAGCTGTCCAATTTAACTTTAAATGACAACATCAAACCTGCCTCAACCACTTCTGCTGGAAGCTCGTTCCACACAGCTACCACTCTCTGAGTAAAGAAGTTTCCCCTCATATTACCCCTAAACTTTTGCCCTTTAAATCTCAACTCATGTCCTCTTGTTTGAATTTCCCTCACTCTCAATGGAAAAAGCCTATCCACGTCAACTCTATCTATCCCCATTATAATTTTAAATACCTCTATCAAATCCCCCCTCAACCTTCTACTCTCCAAAGAACAAAGACCCAACTTGTTCAACCTTTCTCTGTAACTTAGGAGATGAAACCCAGGCAAAATTCTGATAAATTTCTTCTGTACTCTCTCAATTTTGTTGACATCTTTCCTATAATTCGGTGACCAGAACTGTATACAACTGGAGGAGTGCACTGAGATTGGAGCCATGATGGATGACAAGGAAGGCTGTCAAAGTTTCCTGTGGTATCTGGACTAGCTGGAGAAATGGATTGAAAAATATCAGATGTAAATTAAATGCAGACAAGTGTGAGCTGTTGCACTTTGGGAGGACAAATCAGAGTTGGACATACACCGTGAACGGTAGGGCACTAAGGAGTGCTGTAAAACAATGTGATCTGGGAATACAGCTTCATACTTCCTTGAAAGTGGCATCACAGGTGGATAGGATCATAAACAGAGTTTTTAATTCATTGGCCTTCATAAATCAAAGTATTGAGTACAGTAGTTAGGATGCTATGTTGAAGTTTTATAAGACATTGTTAAGGTCAATTTTGGAGTATTGTGTGCAGGTCTGGTCACTTACCTCCAGGAAAGATATTAATAAGTTTGAAAATACAGATAAAATTTACAAGGATGTTGCAGAGTTTGAAGACTTGAGTTATAGGAAAAGGTTAAACAGGTTAGGACTTTATTCCCTGGAGTGTCAGAAAATAAGGAGCGATTTGATTGATGTACACTAAATTATGTGGAGTATAAATAGGGTAAATGCAAGCAGACTTTTTCCTCTGAGGTTGGGTGAAACTAGCACTAGAGATCATAGCTTAGGGATAAAAAGTGAAATTGTCATGACAGCTTTCCCCTCAATGTCTGCAAAACTAAACAGCTGGTCATTGACTTCAGGAAAACGGGCAGTGCAAATCCTTCTGTCTACATTAGCAGCACTCAGGTTAAACATGTTCAAGGCTTTCAATTCCTCAAAGCCTGTCCTGATCAAACCACCAAGAAAGCTCACCAATGCCTCAACTTCCTCAGGAGGCTATGAAAATTTGGCATGGCCCTTTCAAGCCTTACCCTTATTTTAAAGATGCAGCATTAAAATCATCCTGTCTGATTGCTTCGTGGCTTGGTATGGCAATTGTTCTGTCCATGTTTACAAGATGTTGTGCAGACAGCTCAGTACATCACAGAAACCAGCCTCCCCTCCATCGACTCTGTCTATACTTCTCACTGCCTCAGTAAAGTAGCCGGCATAAGCAAAGACCCCTCCCACCTCAGATATTCTTCCTTTTCGGTCAATCAATACAGAAGGTTGAAAGCCATGTACCATCAGGCTCGAGGATAGATTCTACCCCATTATTATAGTTCAATGAGATTGATTCACAATTTACCTCATTATGACCCTACACCTTATTGTATACCTCTACTACACTTTCCGTCTAGCTTTTGCACTTGATTCTGCACTGTTACTGTTTTTCCTTTTGCTAATTCAGTGCACTGTGTAATGAATTAATCTATGAGATTTACAGGAAGGTGTTTCCTGCTTGACATTGCTGCCTGCCACACCTACAACAGTGCCCTTAGGTCAGCTGTAGGGTTATCAGCCGGGGACAACCTCACATTACAGCTTCGCTCCCTTAGCCCTGGTGCAACTCCTGGTGGCAGAGCAGTGGCAGAGACATCTCCCTGCCACCCCTTGCAGCTTCCAGTGGAGTTAGTCAGTCCCCCAATTTCTATTCTTCTTCCTCAGCCACAGCCAAAAGCAGTCCTTTTCTGCCGCTTCAGCCAACTCCCTGGTGGCCCTCCTAAGCCTCAATCCAGTCACTGTCATATCATGGAGTAACCTTGTCATCAATACTTCAACGAAGCCCCCGGCATCCTACCACCACGGAGGAGATGATGGTCCTCTAGCCAGCATCCTTATACTCAGCTGCCAGGTCTGAGTACTTCAGCCCCTTCTGCTTGTGGGCAGCATCAACTCTTTCCTCCCATGGGATGGGTGACTCAATGAAGAGGACTGTCTTGGCAGCCCTGTGCCACAGTACCATGTCTAGGCGGAGAAATGTGATGGTGATTTCCGTGAGGAACTGTAGCTGTCTGCCGAGATCTACCCTCATGCTCCACTCCTTATCTGTGGAAAGGAGTCATGAAGGAGCTCTCAGGTGGGTGCATTCAGTGCTCTTACCAGCCTTGACAAATGGGAAGAGTTGTCATCCTGCTGGGGAAAGGCTGCTCCTCGCATTCTGCCTACGGGTCTCTAGGATGTCCGCCAGCTTCTTTAGGACCTGGTTGTGCCGCCATCTGTAGCGTCCTTGGGATGGTGCAGTCTTGCATCTTGCCAGGATGTGTTGGAGGTTGGCATTGGTGGTATCACACAGGAGGCAGCTATCCTCACTGCCGAAGCACTGGTGAAGATTTTGGGGGCAGGGCAAAGTGTCCTCGGTTGCCCTGATAAGGAAGCTACGTCTGACATGTCCTGTGCCACTGCCTTCACACAGTAGCTCTTGCTCTGTTCCGGTCACCTCCTTCACAACCACAGCTTTCCTCTCTTTCTTTGAGGCCTTGGACTAGGATCATGCTGCCTTCCCCCAGCCAAGTCCTTCATGTCTGGCCAGGACTCTGCCGACAACCTCTTAGTGTGGCAGCCTGTTGATGGCCTAGTCTACTTTAGCTTGAGCTTTCCATTTACGGTCGGTATGGATTGGGGCATTGGTACTCCTCACCAGCGGGTCGGTGGACTCCCTCAGCTCCATGTCCAGTCGGGTTTTCTCCTGTTTGTACCCCAGGATGATGGATCTTAATGGCAGCTGCAACATGTTCTTCCAAAGAGGCCAGTATCCGAGAAACACCCAGCCATTTCCAGACGTACACATTGGCTATCCCATCCATCCTACTGGCTGTTGATGAAGGAATTTACGCATTTTCAGAGGTCACATCACCCTTTGGTACAGTGTGAACTGGTAGCATCACACTTTATACTTTCTGGGTAGTTGTCTCTGGTCGATTCTGGCCAGGCCCTCTGAGAGCTGTTTCTATGCTATTTTCCCATCTCCCTGTCAGACAGCTGTGCAGTGTACTACCTCCCAAGGCTTCAGATAGGCTGCCTGGTTAACAATGGGATTTCCTCGCCTCCTACACAAAGGTGATATTATCGCTTCCGACCCCTTGCAGTGGGATAGGTTTCGTGACCAAGACTTTTCCATGGAGGACTTTCAGACCGTTTGGGCTGACCAGGAGTGCACTGAGAGCGGTAACCGTAAAGGAGTTGGGGGTTTGCTGTTCTGGTTAACAACGGATGGTTCAATCCTGGGCATATTACGATCGAGGAACGTGTTTACAGCCCGGATATTGAACTTTTTGCTGTTGGACTCCGGCCATATTCCACCGAGATTCAACACTGGGCATCATGGGAAGTTGTTCCTGCCTGTGGCCATTGAACTTTGCAGCTCCTCCCATGGAGGGTCAGACACCCTGAGCCAATAGGCTGGTCCTGGACTTATTTCCATCTGGCATAGTTTGCATTTGTTGTTTGATTGTTTGTGGTTTTTGTATTGCTATATTTATGCTCTGTTCTTGGTTGGTGAAGCTGTAAGGAAACTCAGTTTCCCTCGGGATCAATACAGTATGTCTGTCTGTCTGTCTGTGACAGGAAACAGTTGAGGCCAGTTCATTGGCTGTATTTAAGAGGGAGTTAGATATGGCCCTTGTGGCTAAAGGGATCAGGGGGTATGGAGAGAAGGCAGGTACAGGGTTCTGAGTTGGATGATCAGCCATGATCATACTGAATGGTGGTGCAGGCTCAAAGGGCCGCATGGCCTACTCCTGCATCTATTTTCTATGTTTCTATGTTTCTATGTTTCTATGTGACTTGAAGGGCCTGATCTTCATTATTGTCCATGTCACCAGCTCATCCAACCTTTTCTGCAGCCTTCTTGTGCATGCAGCCATCTGAACGATGCGTGTGACATCATCCATGTAGCTTCTCAGTTGAGGAAGTCTCTTTCCTGACTGTAACCTTATCCCTCCAACCACCTGCCCTGCATCCATAAGGATAATCTCGAAGCATGCCACAAACAGAACGGGAGAGATGGAACACCATATTGCAATGCCTACGTTGAGCTGCTGCACCCCTTTGTGAGTCTCAAAAAGAGAAACCCATCTGGAGGTCACTGAAGTAATCAGAAATCAGGCCTCTAATGCAGTGGGGAATGTAAAAGAATGCTTTTGCAAAGTTGATGAGCTGGTGAGACACAGATCCATAGGCATTTGCAAGGTCCCGCCATAAGACCAGTAGGTCACCTTTCGCACGCTTGGCTCGTTGGATCTGGTCCCATATTGATGATTCATCCCAGGAAGCCTGGAACTCCTGCACTCCTGCTTTCTGGCAGCTGGTGTCAATGTATTCATTGCCTATGAGGTAGCTAGTCATCCTCTTAGCCGCGACAAAGAAGAAGATTCTCCTCTCAACGTTCAGCAGTGTAATACTCCTGAACCAGTGTTCTGCTCTTGGGGATGAACACCGCCACAGCTTGTTACCACTCTGATGGGATGTGCTGGTTTTCCTAGGGCAGTTCTCATTAGTTTCCACAAGATTTTTAGCATATGAGGACAGTTTTTATGGAGCTTGTAAGGAATTCTGTTCAGACCTGGCGCTGACACTGACCTTGCTTTGTTGATGACTTCTCTGACTTCACCTAGCTTGCGGGGGGACGGGTGATGGAGGTGTCAAACTGGACGGTTGGAGGAGCAGGACATGGAACATACCCTGGCGATCCACAGGAAGTTTTCCTTGCTGGATCACTGCACTTGTCCTTGGTGTACTGGTCCGGCTCCTCTTTGGTGGCTTCCAGCTCCCCGCTCCCTTTATCCTCCAACAGCTGTCGGGTGTATTTGAAGGGATTCCTGAAGAAGCTATCTCTCCTTCTCTTCTTTTTCCTGCGCTTACAAATGCACTCTGCCCTTCACAGCCTGGCCAGTTTCTGCTTAACTTTATTCCACTATCTCTACACACTTTGTAGAGCAGGTATCCAATTGAGTTAAGCTTGTCTTCCATTCAACCGCGTAGCGCGTGTTCGAGGATCGCGCTAAGGTCCATAACCAGCCTCGACACTCGGCCACTTTGTTCGCCTTTGGCCACTTGATCTTGTGCCTCCTTCCTGGTTTCTTGCTCTTAGCTTTGCAGTGTTTCTCCTCAGCTGGGGGGGAGGTCAAGTGTTTTTGTGTGCTCACACACGGGGGGGGGGGTGGGAGTGGTTACCCTCCATTGTTGGGCTTTCTTCCCCTACCAATAAATCACCTGTTCTTCAGCTCTGTGTTTTTTTATCTGGCTTTGGGTCACACTTGTCTGATCTGCCGCAGTAGTGCAAGGTTGCTATTGGCCTCTCTCGCTGCACCTGATTCTCCCCTGATGAATTTAAAGCCCTCTATGTGTTGTCACATTCTCCCATCCACACCTGCACTTCTAAAGGGCGTTTATCTCATTGTCTGTATTAGTTCTGGTCATTGCCATATAATACATCTTCTTGGGCCCATCTTTCATCCTGCCTCTCAGTGGGTCTTCAGGTTGTCTTCTCTTATTTGACTTGGTAGTCATTTATAGGTGTCTCTACTACAAGAGACCAGTGGGTTGGTTGACTAACTGCCCTCTCCTAGTGCCGACTTCCCTGCGGTCATCCAGTCTTTCCTGGATGTTCTCCAGGCTTCCCTGGACTCCAACTGCCCTTTCACAGTAGTCACTGGACACCCAGAAGTTTCAGTGAGATTTTCAGGATGATGCTGTTTCCTGCTGGGCATTGTTGCCCGCCACACCTCCAACAGTGTCCTTGCCCTTAGGTCAGCTGCAGGATCATCAGGCAGAGACCATCATTCATTGATGCTTCACTTCCTTAGCCTTGGTACCCCTCCTGGTGGCAGAGCTGTAGCGTCTCCCTGCCACCCCTGCAGCTCCCAGTGGGGTTGGATGGTCCCCCAGTTTCTGTCCTTCCTCCACAGCCACAGCCAAAAGCTGCTCTTTTCTGCCTCTATGTGAACAATATGCAAGACAAGCTTTTCACTGTACCTGTGATAATAATAAACCAATTCCAATTTCAATTCTAGAGATCAGGATTGAACCCAGGACATTGGAACTGTGAGGTAACAACTACACAACTGTTATACTTTAATACTTTATGCTTTATTGTCGCCAAACAATTGATACTAGAACGTACAATCATCACAGTGATATTTGATTCTGCGCTTCCCGTTCCCTGGATTACAAATCGATAGTAAATATTAAAAATTTAAATTATAAATCATAAATAGAAAATAGAAAAATGGAAAGTAAGGTAGTGCAAGCAAAACCGAGATGCAGGTCTGGATATTTGGAGGGTACGGCCCAGACCCGTGTCAGGATCTGTTCAGCAGTCTTATCACAGTTGGAAAGAAGCTGTTCCCAAATCCGGCCGTATGAGTCTTCAAGCTCCTGAGCCTTCTACGGGAGGGAAGAGGGACGAAAAGTCTATTGGCTGGATGGGTTGTGTCCTTGATTATCTTGGCAGCACTGCTCCGACAGCGTGCGGTGTAAAGTGAGTCCAAGGACGGAAGATTGGTTTGTGTGATGTGCTGCGCCGTGTTCATGATCTTCTGCAGCTTCTTCTGGTCTTGGACAGGAGAACTTCCATACCAGGTTGTGATGCACCCTAGAAGAATGCTTTCTACGGTGCATCTATAAAAATTAGTGAGGGTTTAGGGGATAGGCCAAATTTCTTTAGTTTTCTCAGGAAGTAAAGGCACTGGTGGGCCTTCTTGGCAGTAGACTCTGCTTGGTTGGACCAAGTCAGGTCATTTGATATTGACCCCGAGGAACTTAAAGCTTTTGACCTCTTCCACTTGCGCACCACCGATATAAATTGGGATATAAACTGTTTCACCCAATATGGAAACAACAGGAATTCTGCAGATGCTGGAAATTCAAGCAACACACATAAAAGTTGCTGGTGAACGCAGCAGGCCAGGCAGCATCTCTAGGAAGAGGTGCAGTCAACGTTTCAGGCCGAGACCCTTCGTCAGACCCTTCGAAGGGTCTCGGCCTGAAACGTTGACTGCACCTCTTCCTAGAGATGCTGCCTGGCCTGCTGCGTTCACCAGCAACTTTTATGTGTGTTGCACCCAATGTGGAGATTGCTTTTATTGTGGTTGGACCAGTTGAATTTCTGATTAATTTAGATTATGAAGGACTTGTCATTGAATGTAATGAGCAGTCGTTGAACTATACTTTGTTGAAGATGGTCATTGCATGGGACTTTTGCCACATGAAAGTTACTTACACTTAATGAGGTCTTACTGTACATAAGCGTGGTTTTCCTCATTTGTTGTTAATTTGCAAATGGAATTGAAAATTGTATAATCATCAATGAACATCCCTACCTCTGTCCTTATGGTGGAAGGATGCTCATCAATGAAGCAGTAGAGGATGGTTGGACCTGGGACACTGCCTTAAGATCTCCAGCAGCAATGGGATACAGCTGAAATAATTGAACTCCAACAAACACAGCCATCTTCCTTTGAGCATGATATGGCCCAAAATTGGGCTATCTTCTTCTTGCTGCATATTGATTTAGCTTTACCAGGGCTCCTTGGTGCTGTCCTTGGTCTAATGCAGCTACTCTGCACTTGTTATGAATAGAGTACTCCTGAAATTAGGCAAGTGGAGGGGTGCCTCCATTTTAGAATGAAGGATTGAACATTCCATAGTAATTCCATCCTCCAACAATGTAGATAGGATGAACAAAAATATAAACTTAATATTACAACAGGAATTCTGCAGATGCTGGAAATTCAAGCAACACACATCAAAGTTGCTGGTGAACGCAGCAGGCCAGGCAGCATCTCTAGGAAGAGGTACATAGGGTCCTGATGAAGGGTCTCAGCCTGAAACGTCGACTGTACCCCTTCCTAGAGATGCTGCCTGGCCTGCTGCGTTCACCAGCAACTTTGATGTGTGTAACTTAATATTACTTTTACTTTGTATTCTGTGAATGCAGCAATAATTATATTTTGGCATATAATAATTACTCTGTGAAATTGCTCACAAAGCAAAATGTTGCATGACTCCTTCAGTAGGTAACTGAAATGTAACTCAAAGAGTTTTCAAACACTTGAAGATAAATAATTTATAATACTTTGTCTTATTTTTTCTTAGTTATTTCCCAATTAATTATTTGGCTTAATGTAATATTCGCATTTAAGGATTGGGATACTCAATGTTATTGTTTACTTGGTTGGAGAAAAAGTCATTTGGAAGGCATTCTAAATAAATCCCTCAACATTGTTGTTCTCATGCATGTAAAGGATGGTTTACTTCCATTCAGAGCTAAACTTATTCTTCTCTAAACTTAAAAGCAAATTACAGGTCGTTTGCCTCATGTTTTATTAGTCAGTCCATGCTGTGCACAAATGGTTGACATTTTTGCATTCAGTATGATTGTGACTGCACTCCAAGAGCCAATCTTTGATTGTGATGCACTGAGAGATATGAAATGTGCTATATAATGCAAGTTTGTATTTTTTTCACTTTTTTTCCCCTGAGATCTTCTGATGAACCCATTGCCGAATGTTTCCTCCATCCCATCTGTAGCTGCTATTCTAACAAACCAATGCCACTGCCAGTGATCATATGGAGAGTTATCTTGTATAGCCCACCCTCCGATCAACAGGTTTCAATAGGTAGATTTAATGTCAGAGAAATGTATACAATATACATCCTGAAATTATATTTCTTTGCAAATGTCCATGAAAACAGAGGAATGGCCTGAAGAATGAATGACAGTTAAATGTTAGAACTCCAATGTCCCCCAACTCCCCCCCCCACACATAAGCATCAGAAAAGCAATGACCTCCCTCCCCCACCAGCAAAAAAAAACATCTGCACGCCCTCACCAAGCACTCGTGCGTGCAGCAGAACATCAATAAAGACACAGACTTGCAGTACCCCAAAGACTACTCATTCACCCGGTATTTGACATACCACAGGCTCTCTCTCTCTCCCTAATAAGGAAAAAAGAAATGTCTCTGTTTCACAGTGAGAGGGGAGACATAACAAAACAATTCACTGATTTATGGCATTAAAAGTCTGTTACGTCACATTTTCCAAGCTTTATGCCCAAAGAACGGGTCCCTGGGCAGACGGCTAGCAGCCAGCTCGCTGCTTTCGAACTTCTGTGTACTCCCATGACACATCAGGTGGCAGCACCAGCCTTGAATCAGCACATCTCCAGAGCCATAAAAATCCGGCACCTTGAAGGTGCACCAGTCTTGCAGGCTGCATCCTTGGCATATCAAAAAGCGGCCAGTCGTGGGTCCCATTTCCACAAAGGACTGAAGTCAGTGTGTAACTCCGGGTCAGGGTCTTCAAAAAAACCTTGAAAGGGATAAAGAGAGATATCAAAGATAGAAATAACGCTGTTTCTGAAGATGCAAGCAAAGGAGTTGCCGTTAGGTGCCATTACCCCCCTAAGCTCCAATCCAGTAATAATGTTCCAAAAAGTCAAAGATCGGCAATCAATTTTTTATTTGCAACTAGCAAAACATACAATCTTTAAGCGGTGCAATTAAGCATAATTAAGCAGACTTAATCAAAGTTAAGTAGAGTTAAGTGATTTCAAATGTAATTAAATGACGTTAAGCATATTTAAGCGGTCAACAAAAGATCTGACACCCGGCAGTCCCCAGAACCAATCTGTTCAGAACAAAGCATGAATACGTAACTTATTCCCTTTGCTTTTAATGTACTCCCACACACGTGACTAGCTACTATAATAAACGCACAACACAGAATGCAATGCAGATAGAAAACAGATGCATGGTTCCTACACCATCTTCTCATTAATCTTCCCTGCAGCAACATATTTAAAAATGTTAATTCATTGTCTGGGATTCATTTTCATGAATCTGCCTCTGTGCTTCTATGTGGCCCTAACTTCCAACTTGCTTTAGTATTCCCTCACAATAATTCTTTCTGACATTTTATTAACTGTATAATTTCTAACTATCATGACCATAACAATCAAGAATTTTTCTTTCCCCCTATTATCTAGCATGAGTGCCTGAAGATTAAAAATGGTAACAAGATTTCTATGCATGCTCACACACTTCTTTTAATGATTTGTGAATGATCGCTTAAAGCTTGGAGGAACCAGTTGATTAATATAATCTTGCCAAATACAAACCATCCTGTGTCTAAGGAAATGGAGCTTATTCCCATGTATTAAAAGGATGGCTATAATTTTACATAAACAGTGAGCCAATGAGCAGTGTGGATAATTTATGTTCAAAATTCAGCTCTAAATCACGCATTTAGAGTTCTTGATGCCATGTTTAATCCAAACAGCATCCATTGTAAAACCTCTTTATGGGGACATTAAAAAGTATACAGTACATCAAATGCTCGAGCAAGTTACCTTGATGTCAATGCTATTTTGGAGATCAAGCCATCGGTTAAACTTACTTAACATTGCACAGGAGAATCTCTGTTCAGAACCTGAACAGATCTTTTCTAACAATGTCTAATTATAGTACTGACCAAGTACTTTCAGATTAATTGTTTAATTCCATTTTTTTTTTACAATGGTCCTATAAGTGATTGGTACATTCTAGAACTAGTATCATAATCACAGTAGAAAAAAAGTATTGGAAAAAAAGAGTCCAAAAAAAACTCTCACCATCAATCCACAGCCGACTACAGTAGAGTCCAACTCCTCCATTCTGAACACTGTGCCCTACCGCCCCTCCCCACCCAAGCACCGCGGCGTAAGGCCCAGCCCATACTGATGCAAGACTGCAAGCCCATATAGAATATCAGAAAAAAAAAGATACAACCGCAAAAAATGCCCATTGAAAACTTCAGTCGATCACAATGCCCCCCAAGGAGTGGCCCTGACGATCCCCCCACCCCCCACTGTCCCACCACATGCTTACCACAGCTTGAGGCCTAGTCCTTGCATATAAAAGATAACAAACCCATATAGAACATCATTAAAAACATACAACCACACAAAATATATGTGCGTATTTGAGGGTTATGAGGGTTGTACCATTCTCCATAGTGCAGAAAACATTGATTGTACACACATTGTTACCCATGAAAGATGATGCAGCCCAATGTGAACCTTCCTCCCAGTGGCCAGTTACAATGTGATTGTATGTGGAATATTTTGGAAGCCAATGCCTCATGTCCCAGCAGCTGACATACAGGCTTCATTCTGTGGCAAGCCACTCTGCCATTCACATTTCAGCCATGACAAATCAAAAGATGTCAATTGAATGAAATAGGTTCTCTGGCCTACCCTGCTTGGTTCCCTGTGTCAGTTTCTGTCATAGAATACCTGCTTCCACAGCCTCCCTTTCTGAGAAGCAGGTTGTCATGAAGCAGTGTGGACAAGCTTTAACTGGGGTTGGCTGCTTGTAATATATATCTCCTGCTGAGGTGTGCACTCGGCACCTGTGTAGTGCTGAAGCATGTGGCAGTCCTGTAAATAAACAGAGCATCTACATTCCGACCATTTTGATAAGGTTAATCATGCATTACAGTCCTCATGTCCATCTCACTGGTCATAAAATTTAATCTCCATTTCTTTGATCCAGTTTTAAAATAAGTCATAACAGAAGAATGCATGAATCTTCAAGGAAAAACTATGATATAAGTGCTTAGATTAAGCAGGAGAATACTCTCCTTCTGCTTGTTCCACGTATATGATATGTACTCCTTAGGCACAATGGGTGATGTGTCCAAACACTCTGGTCTACATTATTTGGTGAAAGATTCCATTATGACTGGAAGCACTGTCTCAGGACATTGGGACCCCATCATCAGAGGTCGAACAGAGGATTTGATGTTTTGTTCTTTTCACTTGTCGACCCTGAATCCACTGAAAATACTTTAAGAGCAGGCTCAGCATCCTCTCTCCAGAATGTTGCTAGGTTCTGAATGTGATTCTAAGAAATAAAAATTTGAACAAGTACCACGGGAGAGAAAAAAATACATTTTCATTCACTGGTCCTGAGCTGTAAATATTTACAAGACTATTTTACTTAGAATGAAACAATGATTGATTTAATTTATTCAAGCACAACAAATGAATGTGGATACAGTACATTATATATGTGATTTGTAGAAACCTATTATTGTCAAGCCTGTTATAGAGGAGTTTATGAATGTCATATTATTTCAATTTGATAATTCACTGAAAAAAATCAAATTATGATAGTTTTCTTTAAATCATAACATTTTAAAGTAATTTTATACATGACATTCTCATAACTACTTATTTAACCAAGCCATGGTACAAAGGTAATGCCATGAGAAATATAGCAGAAGACAGCAATGAAAGCAACCTCTCCTGTTTCAACTACAAAAGCCAATAGAAGGATGGACAGATGTTCACTATATTCCCAAGTCTGGAAAGACTTAATAGATGAAGCAAAATTTCAAGGAAAATTGTTTGATATTGACAAATAGCTGAGAAGGGATAAACAGAAGAGATTCTACAGATGCTGGAAATCCAGAATAACTCACACAAAATACTCGAAGAACACAGCAGGTCAGGCAGCATCAATGAAAATGAATCAAAAGTCAATGTTTTGGGCCAAGACCCTTCAAAGGTCTGGAAAAGAAGTGAGGAGATCTAAGAATACAAAGGTGTGGGGAGGGGAAGGAGGACAAGCTGGAAGGTGATAGATGAAGCCAGGTGGGTGGGGAAGGTAAAGGGCTAGAGAAGAAGGAATCTGACAGGAAAGGGGAGAAAACTATGGGAGAAAGGGAAGAAGGAGGGCACCAGGGTGAGGGTGACGGGCAAGTGTGGAGAAGAGTTAAGAGGCCAGAGTGGGAAATAGAAGAAGAGGGAACGATTCAAATCAACTCGTTCAATTTAATATCAGGGAGTGTATACATTATACAACCTGAAATTCTTACTCTTCATGGACATCCAGGAAACAAGAAAACCCATAGAATGAATGATAGAAACATCAAAACCCCAAAGCCTCCCTCAGCCTCCCATGCAAAAGCAGCTCCTACTCCCCTCCCCCTCCCCCTACTCGCACCAGCAGAAGCACTGACCCACCACCATGCAAGCAATAGCAAACACCCACTAAGGAGGCCTTCATCTAGAGTTCATCAAAAGCTACAGTCCATAACCCAGCAGTATCTCAGACAGGCTCTCTCTCCCTCCATCGAGGGAGAGAGAGGTCACTTCTGCAACAACGAGAGCAGTGAACGGCAACTTGCTGTTCTGATGTTACAATCTTCCATGTCTCTTCTCCAAGCCCCCATCTCGGAGACCGACAGGGGGATCGTTCAAATATGGAGGTCTTCTTCTGACAGCATCACACCACTTGCTGTCTCAATGCTTCAGTCTCCCACAACACTTCAGTCAGCGAAATCGATGAGGAACTGAATCATTTAAAGGGCCGCTGCCTGAAGACGTACGTCTTCCAGGCCATTCCTGGAGATAGCAAAGCACCCAGCCACACAGCTGGTCCAAAAACCCATCACTTGCAAAGAACCATAGTTTGATCTGTAACGGAATCCCAACCATTTTGAAAAGAAAAGAAGACATAAGAGAAGAAGAATAAGCTGTTTTGTGGATGAACTGAAAGAAGTTGCGTAGTCTGCAAAAATTGCTGGAGGAAGAAAAGAAAAAAGGAAAAAAAGTACTGGAAAGAGCAATCGATGTTCTTGTAATCAAGTTGGAGGTTACCAAGGTGATATATGAGGTGTTACTGCTCCACCCTGAGAGTGGTTTCATGAAAAGGGGGCCATGGACCGACAACAGGAATGGGGATAAGAATTAAAATGATTGGCTACCGGGAACTTTCACTTTTGGTGGATAGAGCAGAGGAACTCAACAAAGCAGTCCCCTAATTTATGTCAAGTCTCACCAATGTAGAGAAGGTCACATTAGGAGCACGGGATACAATAGACAACCCCAACAGATTCACAAGTAAAGTTTTACCTTGCTTGGAAAAACTGTTTGGGGCCCTGACTGGAGGTGAGGGTGGAGGTGAATGGGCAGGTGTGGTATTTCTGTCACTTGCGGGGATATGTGCCAGGTGGGAAATTAGTGAGGAGGGACGAATGGACCAGGGAATCACAGAGGGCCTGATTCCTACATAAAGTGAAGAGTTGAGGGCAGGGTGTAAATATATGTTTGGTGGTAGGATCCTGTTAAAGTTGGCAGAAGTGTGGGGAATGATGTGTTTGATGTGGAGGCTCTTAGTGTGATAGGTGAGGACAAGTGGAACTCTATGGAGGGAAGAAAGGCTGAGCATGAATGTCCAGAGATGGAGGTAATGTGTGTGAGGGCAGCATCAATGGCGGAGGAAGGGAAACCATGTTAATTGAAAAAGAAGGACATCTCTGATCTCTTGCAAAGGAAGCCATATCCCGGGAATAGATGCAGTGGAGATGAAGGAACTGAGAAAAGGCAATGGCATTTTTACAGGAGAGAAAGATAGTCAGGATACCCCTGAGAATCGGGAGGTTTACGTCAGTAGATAATTTGTCTCCAGAGATGACAGAGAGATCGAGAAAGGGAAGAGAGGTGTCAGAAATGGACGGAGTGAATTTAAGGGTAGGGTGGAAGTTGAGACAAAGATGATGAAATTGATGAGCTCAGCATACCTGTAAGTGCATGAAGCATCACCAATAGAGTCATCATCAGTGTAGATCAGAAAGAGTTGGGAAGCGTTACCAGAGAGGCTTGGAACTGGTCCATGTAGCCAATGAAAAGGCAAGCAGGCATAGCCAGGCCCCATGCAAGTGCTCATGGCTACTCCTTGACTTTGAAGACAGTGGCAGGAGCCAAGGGAGAAATTGTTGAGTGTGAGGACCAGTTCTGCCAGACTGAGAGGGTGATGGTGGAGGGGAACTGGTTGAGTCTTTTGTTGTAAAAGAAGCAGAGAGCTTTAAGGCCTTTTTGATGGGGTAATAGAAGTGTACTGGGACTTTCATGGAGAAAATGAAATGGTCAATGCCAGAGAATTGAAGTTGCTGAGCAAATCGAGAGCATGTGGTGGATGTAGGTGGGGAGGGACTGAACCAAGGGGGATAGAATGCAGTCGAGGTATGCGACACAAGTTCTTTGGGGCAGGAGCAGGCAGGGAGACAATGGGTCTACAGGTTTGTAGATCATGGGTAGGAGGTAGAAACAAGTGGTATGGGGTAAGGGAACTATGAGTTTGATGGCAGTGAAAAGGAGATTTGCAGATTTGATGAGGTTAGTGATGGAGTAGGGGACAGTGACCTGATGGTCCAGAGTGGGGTCCTTTACAAGTATAAGTAAGAGCAAGTGTCTGAGAGGAGCTGCCTGAGGCCAGTCAGCCACACTAAGGAAAGACTCCATGAAAAGTTAGCTTCCTTGTCCAAAAAAGCAGTCTTGAAGATAACCTGAATGTGCTCGATTGCAGTAGATTTCTCTTTCCAACAATTCCTGGAGCACAAATTGTGGCAAATACACTCAGTAACATTGCTGCTTTATTTTTCTAAAAATCTGCAGTCCAAAAAGAAATGCACATAGAATAAATGTTAAAGTAACCTTTCCTACTACCAATGAGCACAGTATCTTGGAAAATATGACTCGATCTGCAGCTGGTAAACACAATATAGTTGTATAATGTTTGAAGTTTAATTTTCTTTAATTGTTATTTTGCTACAGATCATTGTTGCTAACCTCAAATACATTTGATTTTGGCACAGTGATTTAAAAAAATATTCTATATCTACTATTAAGTGCATGTTTGATACCTTTACTCTCCAGCCATAATTCATATGGGTTTTTCTTGAACATACAGTCAGAGACCAGCCTTGGGAATATACTAAGCTACAAAAAGCCTCTATTAGAGTTTTGGGCATAGGAGAGTAAACGGAGATTTCTTTATATTCATCAACTGCAGATTCCTAGCGTTTTCTGTTTGTGTTGCCATTTCCTGGAGGAAAGGTGATATTTTATTTGGCTGGTGCATGATTCATGTGCATTTGGGAACATTTTTCGTTTGGAATGGAACTAAGGAAAGAATTTCTATATTTATTTTTCTGCATTCTCTATCTGAAATACTGACTGTCAAAATCACATTAGTTATTTATAATTGTGCAGCAGAAATAATTAGTAACATACATGGATGATGGACGCTTATCAACAACATGTCCCTTCCCTCCTACGTCGAATATTCTTTGGTTGTTACCTAATATACTTTTATGTTTTAATATCCACCCTCTGCCAAAAAGAAATTAGGTTTTGGGTTACAATGTGCAAACAGCTTCTTCATGAAAAGAAACTTTTTTTTCATTTATTTATTTTTTGTCTTGACACAAGTTCTTTGATCAACAATTGATTAGGTAAAGTATTTGAGACCTCTGTTTCATTTCAAACTCCATATGTTCTGGCTGATCATTTTCTGATTCTTAATTTGGTAACTGTTAATGACATTTGTGCTAAACTTTGATCACATACTTTTCATCTCCAATATTATTGCTTTTCTTTCTGATGTAATGCATATCACACAGTACGGCTGCTTACTGAGATTTTATAAATGCTTCAGATATGATTTCTCTTCTCACTTTTCTTTCCACTGTTGAGTACCGCAGTCAGTTGTATTAAAAGAATGTGTATGTTCTACCAATTCTTTTATTTATTAAATAACTGAAAAATATGACCATAAAGCATAAAATATATTTTAAGAAGTCTTACTTACCGTACTTAACCAAAGCAAAATAATGAAGATGTAAAAAATCTAAAATAAAATCAGAAAATGATGAAAATACTCTACATGTCAGGCAGCATCTGTGGGGAGAAAAGAAACAGAGTTTTAGGTCAACGACCTTCTACTAGAATTTTGCATTCCCCCATATCACCAAATTCACAACTGAGTTAAGGTTAGGATTAAGGTTAATTAAGGTTAGGATCAGTCCACTTGGTGAAAGATGACCCACTACGTGTATTCCTCAAGCTTATATGGATCTTCACCAAAGCAACCTAGGAAACAGAGAATAAGAGTTTAGTCCTCACTGGTATTTGAATTCTGGGCCTGATATTTACCAGTGTTCCTGTAATTGCTTCATATCATCATCACATTTTCCCCATTTAATCCGTCAGGCTTTCCAGAGCATTATTTCTCTTCTCACAATTTTTATTTACTTCAATCAGGTTCAAAATATTTTGTAAGTGTCAGTATTATCTCAACAGCCACATATGCTACTTGGTTTGCAGTGGCATCAAGAAAATTTGAGATGTAAGTCATGAAGATAGAAAAATAACAGTACCATAATGCTTTAGTTGTTAAGTAACTTGGCAAGGCTGTAGCAAATGGACTCCAGTACAGATATATATAAAGTCCTTATTGAAAAAACAAAATGGCTGCTGGTGTTATTTTTTTAGTGTTGAGGAACTAAACAGAGAAATTCTGAAGTGAAGGCAGAGTAACAAGGTTCACGTGAGTGTCATGAGGTTTACTAGTCTGATTCATGAGAAAGAGATGCTGTCTTATGAGGAAAGATTAGCTCAGCCAGGTTTAGATTCACTGGAGCATTGAAGAATAAGATGGGGTCTAATTGAAACTTGCAAACTTCTGACAGGAATAAATAGACATGATATTCCCTGCCTGGTAGTTGGGGGGAGAGTAGGAGGGTCTATAATGAGGGGTCATAGTTTTGGGTTACAGGACAAGAGGCTTCGGACTTGAAGGAAGAGAAATGTCATTGCTCAGAAGGCAGTAAACTGATAGAATTCACTTCCACTGAGGCTATGCAAGCAACCTCTGAACATATTTAACAACTGCATTGACACATTAAGGATTAAGGGGAAGGAGCAGGGATATGATAACAAGATGGCTGATATCCCATTATCCTATTGAATATCAGGATCATTATCCATGTTCCTATGTTATGTTTATGGTATGCATGAGGATCAGTAAAATACAACAAAAGAAAACAAAGAAGTTTATGTAATAATAGCTTTTAAAGTGAGAACTGAGGATATTTTTACTTTGCTTTTGCAAAACTCATAACTGGTGACTGTATTAGGTCTTTATAACTTGATTTGGAAGGCATAATGGCCTCAAAACTGTGTAATGAAGATTTATCAGTTGGATTGTAGAAACTGAAAGTATTAACTGATGAAGAGAGTTTATGTATATTAGATCTGAATACATTACCAATAAAAGAGTGATTGAATAACAGTATTACCGATTGTGAAAGGAAGTATATAATAATAGAAAGAGACAAACTACTTTCCACTGACATGAAGATGCTGGGTGTTGCCAGAAAGCCTTATAATTGGAGCCAGTTCATTTACAAATTAGGAAACATTTCCTCACAGAAAGTCTGGTACAAATATGGCATGCTTCACCAAAAGCAGTGAATGTTGGCTCAATTAATAGTGTTAAATCTGAGATTTTTGCCCATTATGATTTTAGGTGATTAGAAGTAGTTAAATAGAGCCTGGGTCCAAGCTCAAGGTATGAGTAGCCTGAGCTTTTTCTTTTTTCCTCTGTTAGGTTAGAGCATGGGATAAAAAAAATTGATGGTTTATTTTCCCATTTTGGAGCCTTGCAGGAAGTAAGAAATATATGTATGTTGTTGCAAACAAAAGGTGTCTGGATTGTAATACGTACCCCACCCACCGAAGCCCAGAATCTCCATCATTAAATGTCTTGCCAATGTTGACTAAGGCGAAGAAAGTTTATGTTTTACTGGGCAAGTGTGGGTCAGTATAAGTAACTTTAGTAATGAAAAGGGAATAAAAGGGAACTAAAGCATCTAATTATTTTCTGTGATCAATTGGAAATGCAGATTGGCATCATATCAGTTTTATTTTATTATAAGTCCTCAGCAATTTAAAACAGAATGACTCTGGGATGAAGGTCATTTTTTATGGAAGTACCTAAGTGGAAGCAAACTTCAGAATCAGAATAAAATGCACACAAAACTGATTAGCATTTTCAACCATTTTCTAGTCTGTTTAAAATTTTAAAATTTGATTGTGTGTGTTTGTGGAATGGAAACTTCTGGTCATTTTCAATATCACACTTTGCACCAGTTCATCAAAATGTTTTTAATTTTATTTGGTAACATTAATTTTTTATTAGATTTGACTGACAAAATAAAATACTATAAGTGACAAATCTTTATGTGTGGTTTCCAGATCGAGTGAAGAAAGATTTTGTCCATCCAGAGGTCTTCAAAGTATTGGACTCCAAAAGTGTAAAAGGAAATGCACTGAAGTTCAATGATCCTTTGTGGCCTGCACAGTGGGAGTTGGTAAGCATTACAACACCATCTCTTCATTTTATTTGTTAACCCTTGAAGCACAAGTGACTTTCAGTTCCTGAGCTTGATGTACGTGCAGGTAAGAGGATGATTCTACATACATTATGTGGATCTATGTTACACATGAACTCAAATACACGTTTAAATGCATGAATCAGGATCAAGATCAGGTTTGTTAACACTGGCATGTGTCATGAAATTTGTTAGCTTAGCAGCAGCAGTTCAATGCAATACATAATACAGAAAAGAAAAGAAATAAATAAGTAGAAATAATAGTAATAATAAATAAGTAGATCGATTACAGTACACGTATATTGAATAGATTAAAAACTGTGCAAAAAACAGAAATATTGTATATTTTAAAAAGTGAGGTAGTGTCCAAGATTACAATGTCCATTTAGGAATCGGATGACAGAAGGGAAGAAGCTGCTCTTGAATCGCTGAGTGTGTGCCTTCAGGCTTCTGTACCTTCTCACTGATGGTAGCAGTGAGAAAAGGGCATGGCCTGGGTGCTGGAGATCCTTAATAATGGACAGTGCCTTTCTGAGACACCTCTCTCTGAAGATGTCCTGGGTACTTTGTAGGCTAGTACCCAAGATGGTGTTGAATAGATTTATAACCCTCTGCAGCTTCTCTTGGTCCTGTGCAGTACGCCCCCCCCCCCCATAACAGGCAGTGATGCAGCCTGTCAGAATGCTCTCAACGATACATCTATAGAAGTTTTTGAGTGTATTTGTTGACATGCCAAATCTCTTCAAACTCCTAATGAAGTATAGACACTGTCTTGCCTTCTTTATAACTACATCAATATGTTGGGGCCAGCTTAGATCCTCAGAGATGTTGGCACCCAGGAACTTGAAACTGCTCACTCTCTCCATTTCTGACCCCTCGATGAAGATTGGTATGTGTTCCTTCGTCTTACTCTTCCTGAAGCCCACAATCAGCTCTTTCGTCTTACTGACATTGAGTGCCAGGTTGTTGCTGCAGCACCACTCCACTAGTTGGCATATCTCACTCCTGTACGTCCTCTCATCACCACCTGAGATTCTACCAAAAATGATTGTATCGTCAGCAAATTTATAGATGGTACTTGAGCTATGCCTAGCCACACAGTCATGAGTATATAGAGAGTAGAGCGGCGGGCTAAGCACACACCCCGAGGTGAGCCAAGTTGATCGTCAGCGAGGAGGATATGTTATCACCAATCCGCACAGAACATGGTCTTCCGGTTAGGAAGTCGAGGATCCAATTGCAGAGGGAGGTACAGAGGCCCAGGTTCTGCAACTTCTCAATCAGGATTGTGGGAATGATGGTATTGAATGCTGAGATATAGTCGATGAACAGTGTCCTGACATAGATGTTTATGTTGTCCAGGTGGTCTAAAACCATGGGAAAGCCATTGAGATTGTGTCTGCCATTTACCCATTGTGGCAATAGGCAAATTACAATGGGTCCAGGTCCTTGCTGAGGTAGAAGTTCAGTCTAGTTATGACCAACTTTTCAAAGCATTTCATCACTATCAATATGTGTGCTACCGAGCGATAGTCATTAAGGCGGCTCACATTATTCTTCTTAGGCACTGGTATAATTGTTGCCTTTTTGAAGCAAGTGGGAACTTCTGCCTGTAGCAGTGAGAGGTTGAAAATGTGAGAATTATTAAAAGAATCAAGGAAGTATTACTTATACCAATTAATCTGCTTAACATTTGTGCAAGCAACAGCTTTTGGTTACCTCTGTCCATTGTGATCGTACTTCCTGATTGATTAATAATAAACAATTTCTCTTTTCTTTTAATTTATTTCAATCTTAAACTCTGTGATGAAACCACACAATTAAAAATCCAGGCCTCATCCTTGCTTTCCTTTTTCAAAAAAGCTGCATTTTCAATTCAGTCATTGTAATAATAACTAGTTTTAAACAGTACAGGAATATTAGATTATCAAGGGTCTAGCAAGAATGTAGAATGAAGGGAAAAAGTATTAGTAAAGTATTGGTATTTAAGATGCTGCTAAGATGCAGCTACTTTAAGGATGGTGACAATGACTCTAAGGCTTAAATAGTCTCCACTGATATATGACAATTTTAGTATAAATTTCAGCATAACAAGTGAAGTATAGAAGTTCTCCAGACTATGGGTCCTCATATTCCGAGTCCCTGGTGTTTCCAACTCTGACTCCCAAATCTGGCCCAGTATGTACACCAGTTATTGACAAAACATCAAATTTAATCCATCTCATGGTCAACTGGATTCACCATATGCCAATGAAAAGACTAGAAGAGCATAACTTACTGCGAAACTTACATGGTTCCAGGATATTCAATCACCACATAATGAGGATTTGGTGTACTTACCACATGGAGAGTACAGCAAAGATGCACCAAATTTCTTCCAAGACAGGTGGGTTTGCTATATGAGGAGAACTTCAGAAGAATAGGGCTATGTTCTCTAAGAGTAAATATTATTGAAGCAAACACAATTCTTCAAGGCCCTTGTAGACTAGAAGAAGAGAGGATGCGTTCTCTGATCAAGGGATCTAGCACCAAGAGTGGGCAAGGAAGTGGAATCTTTTAAGAAAATGGCAAAGGTTGTTTAGAAAGGAAATTTGGAGAAGTTTCCTCACTAGATAGCAAACCAGAAGATCCATGAAGCTCACTCAGGTTTAGTGAATCCTAATGCATGACAGAGCAATCTTAATGGCCTCTATTTCTGTTGTTTTTATGTTATGTTCTTATGTTTTCAATTTTCCAGCTCCCATTTTAATGTACACAGTAAAATCAAACCTTGGTGCACTTGCCCCTCATGCTGATACAATATTTGCACACCGAATTTCGTAAATGTTTTGTAGGCATTAAAATTTCTGGACTTCTGTAGCATCTGAAGACCTGGTGCAGTTAAAGCTGGACTGATTTGAAAATCTGCCAAAGAAGTTCAGCTACAATAGATATTGTTATGACTTTGAATGAACCACATGGAGGCTGGAGTTGAAGATGTAAGAAGTCTTTATTTAGCACAACAAGCGTGCATTTAGGATGGGATGTGGTGGAAGAATGTCTCAGTAGAAACTCACTGAACTCAAAACTACATTGAGTTTTTATATTTTTTAAACACAAGGTAACAGCAAGTGATTAAATATGATTTCAGTAGTCATAATTATAATTGACTTCAGCATTATGAATGTAGACATATGACTCCAAAATATTATTTATTTACAGTGGTAGTATGCCTCCACTGACAAGAAAAACTCTGCATATTCAAACTTCTTTTTAAAGTCCAGACATCTAAATCAGTTTTTTTTAAATCTGATAGTTCATTGAAGCAGTTATATTGAAGACTGATTTCCATTTGTATAAACTGTCACCTATCCCAAGATTCCTGAAGTATGTCACCCACTTAACAATCACTAACAGATACAGTAGTATTGTTGCACAAAAACTGAAGAATAACTTGATGGAATGCCTAAAAATCAATATGACTGGCAAGAAATTTGATCCTTGCATTAATGCAGATTAATACAACATCATCCAGATTGTTTTAATCTTTTGAACATCGTGACTTTATTAAGAATGACCTGTTTAACAAGTCATGATAAACAACCAACTATAAGGAGCATTCCTGTGTTTGATATTTTAAAGCAAATACTTTTGATTAAATGCTGCAATGACAGATTTCTTATCCCAACTTCAAGCATTCTCCTTCACTTGTTCTTCACCTGATCTGCTCCCTTACTGATAAAGCTCAATTTAATGCAAGCTGGGAAAGATTGCACAGTGTATGTCACTGCATATCTTAGCTTCATTACTCCTTGATACCAAATATTTTAAGCTACGATGTGTGAGTATCAGACGATGTCACCATGACATTCAATGTTGTTAAAGAATACGAATTGAAACAATTCTGTAAGCTTTGTGTTAACCCAGTGTAGCGAACAAACCGACAACGTGAAACAACCTCAGTCAAAATCAGAATTAGTTAATAAGCATAACTCTGGAAAAGAAAATTTATTTCTTGACTAAGATTTGAAAGCATAACTGGTGATATTTTTGGTTGGTCAACAATGTGTCTCAATTAGTATTATATACTTACTGGCCACTTTATTAGAAACAGGAGGTACTTAATGAAGTGGCTAATGCATGTATATTCAGAGATTCTACAACATGAATTGTAAAATCAGATAGGGAGTCACATTAGGATCATGGCTGGCTCATGTGGAATGATGAAAGTTTTCTGTGGCATTAATATTGGTGATAGACGCAGAGTTAGACTCGTTCTGCCTGATATCCAGAAGTTAGCACAACTTACAAGGGAATTAATTAAAATATGTAGGGACAAGCATGATATCAGATAGAAACCAGAGCACTCAATGTCCAAATTAACAACCGATTTCAATCTGCTGCTATTTCGTCCCCAGGGGTTTTAAACTGAATGATTGAACTTTAAGCCATGGTTAACCCTTAATCCAGTGGTAGTAATGAGCAGAAATTTTGTTTTAAGGGCATTACTCCAACTTAAGGACACTTTTTATACTTATTTGGTTAGTTATTTGAACAGAATAATATGATTCCTTTTTCCACTGAGATTAAATGACTTGAAAACAAGACATCTTTTGTCTTCAATTGCTAAAGTAAACTGCAAATGGCGAACTATTTCAGATTTGAAAAAGGATCTAGTGCTTTCCCAGCATATATGATGAATAAGTTCTTCTCGGTCTTCCAGCTGGATACAGATATTGATTTTAACCGATGTTTCAATGACAAACTCTGCCATCTTTATCAGGAACGATGCCTGGGCATGTCTAGTCCGGTGGTATTTATACCACGATAATCCATCCCTCCTGATTGGTTAGTCCTCATCCAATCAGGTTTCTGCTGTCCCACCTTGCTTACAGTCGAATTCCAGTTCTTATTTAGAGTGAGACCTTCATCTTCGTTAAAATTCTTTTCCTCTAGTTTTATTTCAATGGCTTCCTTCACCAGGAAGTCCCAAAAGCCATTGGCACAGCGCAGTAGTGTTGTGCTGTCAAAGATTTACAAATTGGATTTCAGCAGGAGAAAGTGAAAAGATTTTGATCAACAGCAACCGCTTTTACAGCCTATTGGACAAACAATTCACCTTCATTGAAACTGACTTTGAAAGTGGAGCATGATAAACATAAAGGACTATTAATGTATGTGATTTCAGCTTATGTGACCAAGAATATTAGCTAAATACAGTATTGTGCAAAAGTTTTAGTGCACATATACATAGCTGAGGTGCCTAAGACTTCTGCATAGTGCTGTACTGCACTGTACTGCTGCTGAAAAAACAAATTAAAAAAAAAAATTTTCCTGACATATGTGAGTGAAATTTACCACCAGATCTACGAACTCGCTCTCTGCTCCACGTTGACAAATACAGTACTGGGCAAAATTCTTAGGCACTCTAACTGTATGCATATGCCTAACACTGTTGCACACTACTGTATGAGTATGACAAATGAACACTTCACAAAAAATATATGGAAAGTCTTCTACATTGCAAAGAAGGAAAAGGAAAGCCTATGGCAATTATTACAATACACATTGTAAATTGATAATAGACGTGAATGATTTGCTGGGAACATTTTCTCCACATATCATGTGCAGATGAATAAGGTGCTTGGATGACTGACTTGAATATGACAAATTTAATTACATTTTCTTGTATTAACAACCAGCAAGGACAGAGAATGTTTGTACTAAAGTTTAAACATTTCTGAATATTTACAATTGGTCTTAAATATATTGTTATGTGGTGAAACATGCTTTAAACTTCTGTAATACATGATTTTTTTATTTATAAAGAGGGATTTCACCAATTCTAAACAATGTTATTCAATTGTTCTGATATTATTGAAGCATTATTTGAACGCAAATTAATTATTTTAAAAAATATACACTCGGTGGCCACTTTATTACATATGCCTGTATACCTGCTCGTTAATCAAAATATCTAATCAGTCAATCATGTGGCAACAATTCAGTGTATAAAAGCATGCAGACATGGTCAAAAGGTTCACCTGTTATTCAGAATAAACATCAGAATGGGAAAGAAATGTGATCTAAGTGATTGTGAGCATGAATGATTGTTGGTGCCAGACAGGGTGGTTTGAGTATCTCAGAAATTGTTGATCTCCTGGGAAGTTCATACACAACAGACTCTAGAGTTTACAGAGAATGGTACAAAAAAACAAAAACAAAATCCAGTGAGCAGAAGTTCTGTATGTGAAAATGCCTTGTTAATGAGAGAGGTCAGAGGAGTATGGCCAGACTGGTTCAAGATGACAGTAGCTCAAATAAAAATGCATTACAACAGTAGTGTGAAGGGAAGCATCATTGAACCCTGAAGTGGATGTGCTACAGCAGCAGAAGACCTTGAATATACACTCAGTGGCCACTTTATTAGGTACATGGGTTATCTAATAAAGTAACCACTGTCACTTTAAGTAGTCAGTTTGGGAAATCCACATTGTTTGTATTAATTTAATTGGCCAGTCAGCCAGCACTGATACAGCGGTTTGTGGCTAGGTTCAAGCCATTGGAAAAATGGCTATTTGGCTAGAAATGTTGTTTAAATTCAAGTCAGGTTGAGCCACAAATGCAGGTCCTCAAAATAATAGCATTTTTGCTGGGGATATCCCCATCCCTGCATGATTTCAGATTTCCAGGCACCCTGGATTGCTTCTGTTTTGGGAATCTAGTGTTCGACATGCAAATGACATGACCTGCCCAATCTGGATGACTCAGTGTAACTAAGATTTCAATACTAGCATAGTTGACCTGGGAGATGTTGTTTTTCCGGTCCTTCTGGTGGATTTTGAGGTTTTTGCAGACAGTACTAGTGGCATTCACAGTAATTTGTAGGAAGCAATGGAGTTCTGCTGCTTAGTAAACCATGAGTTTTTGTGTCAGGTCTTCATCTTCAAAGACATTTTTAACCAAAGACTCCACTGATACATTGAACATCACCCATGCCTGCCTTTGACGAAGAGAAGCTCCTGAGGGATGGGTGGTCCACAATATCCAGGGTCTTCTGGTTGCTCATCACAGGGTCCATCTTCTGTATGTTTCAATAAACATGTCATTTTGGACTTGGAGTTAGGTCTCTGAGGCTACGTCCACATTATGCTGGATAATTTTGAAAACAAAGATTTATCTCTTTGTTTTGACCTTCCGTCCACACTGAAGTGGCGTTTTCGTCCCCCGAAAATGGAGATTTTCAAAAACACTCTCCAGAGTGTGTAAATTTGAAAACGATTGTTTCGTGTTGTAGTATGGATGGGGTAAACGGAGAGATTTAAAAACGCTGTCATGACAACACCACAACAACGCTTTTTCTGCTTCTGCTTGGTACTGCGCGAGCAATGCCGGACGGCTATTCGTGGTTCTTGGTTCTTGATCCTCCAAACTATTCCGCATGGAATTTAAACTGGAGGTGGCTTTCAAACTGTCCCCTCGGTTTCTCTGTTTGCATCCTCTGTTCTTCTGCCTGTACCCTCTGGTCTCCCAGTCTGCAGTGGTCGTACCCTCGATCTCCTGTACCTCAGGGTCTCCAAGCCGGCATTGTTGCTGACTGACCAGCGCTGTTATAACGCGCAGTTGGTGTGAACGGCCTGAGAGTTAAATTGTAAAGTGAGCTTTTTTGACTAGATCCCCTAAATTGATTTGATTGAGTCTATCTTTAAAAATACTTATGTCAGAAATACTGCATAGGTCAGGTGGCAGAAGATTCCACTCTCTTATTTCTTGATTCTTGATCCTCCAAAATATTCTGCATGGAATTTAAACTCGAGGTGGTGGAGGGTGGGCTTAAGAAGGAGATTTTTGAAGAAGAAAAGCTGCCTTTAATTTAATTGGGTTTGGTTGTGTGACTGTGTTAGGATTAAGATTATTCCATGCTTTAATTGTGCGGGGGGAAAATGAATTGCTGTACACATCTGACTTGGTAGTTAGTATTTCAAATTGAGCTGAGTGCCCTCTTCTACTCCTAATAGGTTTGGGTTTGATGCGGGATTGGTAGTCTATGTTGAGTTGACCATTTAACATTTTGTAATTGTTGATCTTGGACAGAGGACGGCTTCACCCGTGTGTTGTTTACTTTATTGTCTGCGTTAATAGCTTGTTTAGAATTAAACATCTCCACTGCTTTGCTGACTTTGTAGTCGTTTGTAACTCGCAGAAACAGCTCAACTCCATTGTCTGTCTAAACGAAGAAGTCCAGTCTGATTTTCCCAGTTTTCTTTGTATTCCTCAAAGACATTGTTGAAAACTTTCTTTCGCTGTTGTTGTAGGTACTCTAGTTTTTGACCAATGGAAATAGCACAATGCTGCCATGGAAACGTAAATATTATACTGTTTTCTCTTCTCTTGTTTTCTATAGATGTGTCTGCGCTTGCACAGTAGGAGTAGATTCGCCCAAATATCTGTTTTAGTGTGGACAGAGATATTTTGAAAAACGCCTAGTGCGGATGCCTGTCATTTTTACTCGAAACCGGTGTTTTCAAAATTATCTGGTTTAGTGTGGATGTAACCTGAGAATGCTCAAGGTTAAGATTATCCATACACAGCTGCGTGAGGTTTGGGTAAGTTGGTTTTGGAGGTTGACCTGCCTTTCATTTGTTCTAAGTATTACCTCCACTCCCACAGAAAGTTTGTTGTGAAAGAGAGGTAGAAAGAGAAATTATGAGAAATTATCGGGACAAAGACACGGCCTTATATGATACTGATTTTCACTGAGAAAGGCTCTGTTGGAGGCTGATTGATGAGCGTCATGCTTGCAAGCTGTCATAAAGCAAGTTCAAGACAGGAAAAAAATTTAAGGGAAGTGTTGCACAACTGCCGCAGAATGATGAAATTAAAGGCTAGGATGACATCAAAAGGAGACCATGTATTTTTTTAATAGGAGTTGTTGCCAAGTAAAGATCATGTTTGTTGGGTCTCTGGATAAACAGAATCCAAACATATTTGGGGAGCAGCTCTTTTGCCACTAAGAGGTTGCTGGAAACAACATTCCTGATACTGGGTAGCACTGGGATATCCTTCTGTAAATACCACAATCAAATTTATCTCCTTTCTTATGATGGTTGCAACTATGCCACAGTGATGTGCCCTGGAATATTCTTCTTTTCTCAGATTTCGTGAATGATATAGAAGGGTGGAAGGAGTTCTTTTGCAGGCATAAGTCCATATATCTGCAACGCTCAGTAGAAGATTAGAAGAATAAAGAGTCACACTTCTGGCCAATACCGGGAACACGAAACTGAGGGCATGCATACTGTGGAACAAAATATTTTTGTCTTGCCTGTAGATGCATGGTCACCATTGATTCCCAATTTTAAACTGCACAAATGGAATCACATGCTTAAGTAATAAGCTCTCATAACTTACCTGACAGCAATCTATTTTACTTCTTACTTAAAATTCATATGCATCTATTCCAAGCCTCACATTCACATCTCAGAGTTAATTGTACTGCCACCTATTCAGTCACAGCAAACACCAATTTACTTCTCTCTGCCTTGCAGGAATAAGTGGTACATAATCAGTGTTTGTAACAGCTCACCAGCTTGGAATCGATTGTATTGGACAGTACTGAATGATGGCTGCCAATTGTCCTCGACACCCTCATAAGCTGCTGCAGTGCTGGTGGTAAAGTTTTGTTGTTATTGTAGGGAACTGCAGGATTTGATGCAGCAGCAATGGAGACGTTTAGATATATTTCCAAGGCCAGTTAATTCGCACTTTGGTGGCAAACTTGGAGGAGTTGGTGCTACAATATTGGGGTCCTCTCAATGGGGTATGATCAATGGATTTCCAAAGGCCGCAGAAGAAGTTTTGGTAAACTACTGCGGTGCTTTCTGCGGACTGTATACACCGCAGCCACAGAGAGCTGGGTGGCAGAAGCACTACCTGCTTAGGGTGAGGGGTGGAGTGGTAATGAAATAGGTTCATTTGCCATAGATGATGTGGAGTTAAATGTTGTCCGAGCTGCATTCATATTTGTCACGTGCCTTCTAGATGGTGAGAAGTTTTTTTGGTATTAATAAGTGAGTCACTTTCTGTAGGATACCGAAATTCTGACCTGTTCTTAAATAGAGTAATCACAAGTAAAATACAGGTACGTTTGAAGTCAGTGATGGCTTCTTAAAATGAGGCTGTTTGGAAACTTGGTGACTCACTTTGGGAAGTCTGATCACCTAGCTGTACTTCTACTCCCTGAGTATAGGCAGAGACTGAAGACTGCAGCACCAGCAGTGAGGACCAAGAAGGTTTGGACAAGGGAAGTACAGGAGCACCTGCAGGACTGCTTTGAATCGGTGGACTGGACTGTATTCAGGGATTCATCTTCGAACCTGGATGAGTATGCTGCAGTTGTTACCGACTTCATTAAAACCTGTGTGGATGAATGTGTGACTATAAAGACTTACTGTACATTGCCAAGCCAAAAGCCGTGGATGAACCAGGAGGTACGTCGTCTGCTGAAGGCTGGATCTCTGACATTCAGGTCTGGTAACCCAGACCTGTACCAGATAATCAGGTATGACTTACGGAGGACTATTTCACGGGTGTAGAGACAATTTCAAATGAGGTTGGAGGCGACGTCAGATGCATGGCATCTCTGGCAAGGTTTGCAAGATATTACTTCCTACAAAACAAAACCCAATAGCGTGAATGGCCGTGATGCTTCACTACCAGATGAACACAACGCCTTCTATGCCCACTTTGAGAGGGAGAACACAACTACAGATGCGAAGTTCCCTGCTACACCTGATGACCCTGTGATCTCTGTCTCAGAGGCCAATGTTAGGCTGTCTTTAAAGAGGATGAACCCTCACAAGGTGGAAGGTCCCGATGGAGTACCTGGTAAGGCTCTGAAAACCAGTGCCAACCAACTGGCGGGAGTTTTCAAGGACATTTTCAACCTCTCACTGCTGTGGGTGGAAGTTCTCACTTGCTTCAAAAAGGGTACAATTATACCAGTGCCTAAGAAGAATAATGTGAGCTGCCTTAATGACTATCGCCCAGCAGCACTCACATCTACAGTGATGAAATGCTTTGAGATATCAGTCATGACTAGAATGAACTCCTGCCTCAGCAAGGACCTGGACCCATTGTAATTTGCCTATCACCACAATAGGTCAACAGCAGACGCAATCTCCATGCTCTTCACATGGCATTAGACCACCTAGACAACACAAACGCCTACATCAGGATGCTGTTCATTGACTGTAGCTCAGCATTTAATACCATCATTCCCACAATCCTAATTGAGAAGTTACAGAACCCAGACCTCTGTATCTCCCATTGCAATTGGATCCTCGAATTCCTAACCAGAATACAACAATCTGTGCAGATTGGTGATAACATCTCCTCCTCGCTGACGATCATCACTGGAGCACCTCAGGGGTGTGTGCTTAGCCCACTGCTCCACTCTCTATATACACATGACTGTGTGGCTAGGCATAGTTCAAATGCCATCTATAAATCTGCTGATGATACAACCATGTTGGTAGAATCCCAGTTGGTGATGAGAGGGCGTACAGGAGTGAGCTATGCCAATTAATGGAGTGGTGTCACAGTAACAACCTGGCACTCAATGTCAGTAAGCTGAAAGAGCTGATTGTGGACTTCCGGAAGGGTAAAGTGAAGGAACACATACCAATCCTCATAGAGGGATCAGAAGTGGAGAGAGTGAGCAGCTTCAAGTTCCTGGGTGTCAAGATCTCTGAGGATCTAACCTTGTCCCGACATATCGATGTAGTTATAAAGAAGGCAAGACAGTGTCTATACTTCATTAGGAGTTTGAAGAGATTTGGTATGTCAACAAATACACTTAAAAACTTCTATAGATGTACCGTGGAGAGCATTCTGACAGGCTGCATCACTGTCTGGTATGGGGGGGGGGGGGCGGGGGGCTACTGCACAGGACCAAAAGCTACTGTAGAGGATTGTAAATTTAGTCGGCTCCATCCTGGGTACTAGCCTACAAAGTACCCAGGCGATCTTCAAGGAGCAGTGTCTCAGAAAGGCAGTGTCCATTATTAAGGACCTCCAGCACCCAGGGAATGCCCTTTTCTTGCTGTTACAATTAGGTAGGAGGTACAGAAGCCTGAAGGCACATACTGAGCGATTCAAGAACAGCTTCTTCCCCGATTCCTAAATGGACATTGAACCCTTGGACACTACCTCACTTTTTTAGCATATAGTATTTCTGTTTTTTCAACAATTTTTAATCTATTCAATATACGTATGCTGTAATTGATTTATTTATTAATTATTATTATTTTTTTTTTCTTCTGTATTATGTATTGCATTGAACTGCTCTTCTGTATTTTAAGATTGTGACCAAAGACCTCATAGCCATGGAAACATCTTGGCATCATCAGGTCAGGATGAAGAATGGTTGTAGTTGGGAGTTAAATGTCCAAAGTTACACCATGTATTGGAGGGATAGGAAGGTAGGCAGTGTTGCTCTGTTGACAAAGAATGGCATCAAATCAGTGGAAGATATTGAATCCTTGTGGGTTGAATCAAGAAACCACAAGGGTAAAAGAATCCTGATGGCAGTTATATACAGGCCTCCCAACAGTAGCTGGGATGTGGACCACAGATTACAACAGGAAATAGTAAAGGCATGTCAAAAGGGCAACGTTATGATAGTCAAGGGAGATTTCTATGTACAAGTTGATTGGGAAAATCAGGATGGAAATGGATCTCAAGACAGTGAGTTTGTTAAATGCCTATGAGATGGCTTTTTAGAGCAGTTTGTCATTGAGCCTACTAGGGAATCAGTTATCCTGGATTGGGTGTTATGTAATGAACAGGAGGTGATTAAGGAGCAGAAGGTAAAAGAACACTTAGAAGACAGTGATCACAATATGCTTGAGTTCAACTTGAAATTTGATAGGGAGAAAGTAAAGTCTGACATAGTACTATTTCAGTGGAGTAAGGGAAATGTTGGTGGTATGAGAGAGGAGTTGGCCAAAGTAAATTGGAAGGAGCTGCTGGCAGAGATGAAAACAGAGCAGCAATGGGGTGAGTTTCTGTGGAAAAATGAGTAAGGTGCGGGATGCAATAATTACAAAAATGATAAAATCCTCAAATGGCAAAATAGTGCAACCATGGCTGACAAGGGAAGTCAAAGCTAATGTAAAAACAAAAGAGAGGTCATACAACAGAACATAATACGTGGTAAGACAGGACTGGGAAGCTTCTGAAACCCTAAAGAAAGCAAGTAAAAAAATCATTAGGAGGGAAAAGATGAAATATGAAAGCAAAGTTAGCGAAAAATATTAAAGTGGATAGTAAAAGCTTTTTCAAGTATGTAAAAAGTAAAAGAGAGATGAGAGTGAATATAGGACAAGTAGAAAATGAAGCTGTAGAAATAATAATGAGGAACAAGGAGATGGTAGATGAACAAAATGAGTATTTTGCATCAGTCTTCACTGTGGAATACATTAGCAGTGTGCCAGAAGTTGAAGGATGTGAGGGAAGAGAAGTGATTGCAGCTACTATTGCAAGGGAGAAGGTGCTCAAAAAGCTGAAAGACCTAAGGGTACATAAATCACCCAGAACAGATGGACTGCACATTAGGGTTCTGAAAGAGGTAGTGGTAGAGATTGTGAAGGCATTAGCAATGATCTTACACAAAATCATTGGACTCTGGCATGGTTGCAGAGGACTGGAAAATTGCAAATGTCACTTCACCTTTTGAGAAAGGAGGAAGGCAGCAGAAAGGAAGTTATAGACCTCTTGGTTAGTGCTGTCAGCAGAGCCGCCACTGAGCTGAAGTTTCTGATAAGCTTCCAATAAAAGTTGGCAAATCCCAGGAATAATTGGACTGGCTTCATACTGAATGCTCATGGCCAAACTCTGACTAAGACTGTCCTGACACTGGACAGTCTTAGCAACACTCACAACACACTGGAGGAACTCAGCAGGTCGGGCAGCATCCGTGGAAATGATCAGTCAACGTTTCGGGCCGGAACCCTTCGTCAGGACTGAAGAGGGAAGGGGCAGAGGCCCTATAAAGAAGGTGGGGGGAGGATGGGAAGGAGAAGGCTGGTAGGGTCCAGGTGAAAAACCAGTAAGGGGAAAGATAAAGGGGTGGGGGAGGGGAAGCAGGGAGGTGATAGGCAGGAAAGGTGAAGAAGGAATAGGGGAAAACACAATGGGTAGTAGAAGGAGGCTGAACCATGAGGGAAGTAATAGGCAGCTGGGGGAGGGGGCAGAGTGAAAAAGGGATAGGGGAAGGGAGGGGGAGGGAATTACTGGGAGTTGGAGAACTCTATGTTCATGCCAAGGGGCTGGAGACTATCTAGATGGTATATGAGGTGTTGCTCCTCCAACCTGAGTGTAGCCTCATCATGGCAGTAGAGGAAGCCATGTATGGACATATCTGAATGGGAGTGGGAAGCAGAGTAGAATTGGGTGGCTACTAGGAGATCCTGTCTGTTGTGGCAGACGGAGCGGAGGTGCTCGACGAAGCAGTCCCCCAATCTGCATCAGGTTTCACCGATGCAGAGGAGGCCGCTCCGGGAGCACCTGATGCAATAGATGACCCCAACAGACTCACAAGTGAAGTGTTGCCTCATGTGGAAGGACTGTTTGGGGCCCTGAATGGTGGCAAGAGAGGAGGTGTAGGGACAGGTGTAGCATTTACGCTTACAGGGATAAATGCCGGGTGGGATATCCATGGGGAGGGAAGTGTGGATCAGGGAGTCATGGAAGGACCGATCCCTGCGGAAAGCAGAGAGGGGTGGAGAGGGAAAGATGTGCTTAGTGGTGGGGTCCTGTTGAAGGTGGCAGAAGTTGCGGAAGATAATGTGCTGGATCCGAGGGCCGGTGGGGTGGTAGGTGAGGACAAGGGGAACTCTGTCCCTGTTGTGGTGGTGGGAGGATGGCGTGAGGGCCGAGTGCGGGATATGGAGGAGATGCGGGTGAGGGCATCATTGATGACAGTAGAAAGGAAACAACGATCCTTAACGAAAGAGGACATTTGAGATGTCCTGGAATGGAAAGCCTCATCCTGGGAGCAGATACAGTGGAGACTGAGGAACTGGGAATAGGGAATGGCATTTTTGCATGTGGCGGGGTGGGAAGAGGTATAGTTGAGGTAGTTATAAGAATCAGTGGGCTTGTAGAAGATGTCAGTGGACAGTCTATCTCCAGAGATGGAGACCGAGAGATCGTGAAAGAGGAGAGAAGTGTCCGAGATAGACCAAGTGAATTTGAGGGCTGGGTGGAAGTTTGAAGTAAAGTCGATGAAATTGACGAGCTCAGCATGCGTGCAGGAAGCAGCACCAATGTAGTCATCAATGTAACGAAGGAAAAGTTGGGGAGCAGTACCAGAATAGGTTTGGAGCACAGACTGTTCTACATAACCAACAAAGAGGCAGGTGTAGCTGGGGCCCATACAAGTGCCCATGGCTACACCCTGCACCCTATGCCTCCTTCTACTACCCATTGTGTTTTCCCCTATTCCTTCTTCACCTTTCCTGCCTATCACCTCCCTGCTTCCCCTCCCCCACCCCTTTATCTTTCCCCTTACTGGTTTTTCACCTGGAACCTACCAGCCTTCTCCCTCCCACCCTCCCCTCACCTTCTTTATAGGGCCTCTGCCCCTTCCCTCTTCAGTCCTGACAAAGGGTTCCGGCTCGAAACGTTGACTGACTGTTTCCACGGATGCTGCCTGACCTGCTGAGTTCCTCCAGCGTGTTGTGAGTGTTGCTTTGACCCCAGCATCTGCAGAGTATTTTATGTTTAGGACAGTCTTAGCAGTTCCCTAGGTGACTGCAACTTCGGACATTTGGCCTGCAGGTGACCTGCTTCCCCACAGTAAAAGCAGCGACCTTGACTCCAGTGCCAGGACCTCTCATTGGCAGAGAGTCTAGAGCAACCAATCTACATAGGTTCAACTGGAACTCGAGCAGACAATGGACTGGACATAGTCCAAGGCTGGGGAGTGGAACAACAATGCATTCAGGCCGGGCTTGGGCTAGCCCTCTTCATCCTCATGATGTAGTCCCACTTCCGCTCTGCCAGACGATTATTGAAATGGATGTACTGGTCGTCGAGAGCCTTTAAGTTCTCTGCTGGCTCTCCCAAGACAAGGGCATCCTCAGTTTATCTCGGAGTCCATAGCGGTATAGTGTTGCCAAGGCTTCCCCATTCCAACTACTTTCCTGGGCCAGGGTCCAAAATTCGATCGTGTAGTCGGCCGCTGAACATTCTCCCCCCCACCTCCTTGGGATGGCTGGAGCTCAAAGACTAATGAGCACTGGTTGAGGAAGCCTCAGCAGGAGTCTGGGTCACCGTCAAATCTCTCTGGGGCTGGAAGATGTAATGGCCCCGGAGCAAGATCAACTAGTTCTCCCAAGCGACTCTGGGCTCCTCCTTGCAAAAGTTGACCAAAGGCTACCTGGAGGTCATGTATTTCCAGGCTTTGTCGGGAAATATCTTCACTGTGGCTGGTCATGGCCAACGAAAGACTCTGATACCCCATTGGGTCCATACAGTCTCAGTTATACTGTGAGGAGAGTCCCTGATGAGACTACCTTGGAACCACATGCTGGAGTATCCAATGCGGTTTCAAACAGGATTGAGAATCTGAGCACAAAACAAACACTAGACAAAATCATGAAGAGGCTTATGACTGAGCACCAAACGTCAGTTCAAGGGCTCCTTAAATACTCAGTCCTTGGCGCCCAAGGCATGATTGTCAATTAACGGGACTATTCTGAATCTTTAAAGGGGCTGTGCCCTCTACAGGGACGACAGGGATGAGGTTCAGCACCTGGTTGCGTGGCGTGCTGACAACAATCTGGTCCTTAACACCCAGAAGACCAAGGAGATCACTGTGGGCTTCAGGAATGCCAGGAGTCACAATCATGTCCCCATCTACATCAATGGAACTGTAGTGGAGCACGTATCAAGCTTCAAATTCCTTGGTGTCCACATTTCCGAGGATCTCACCTGGTCCCTGAACTCCTCCATCCTGATCAAAAAGGCGCAAAGCAGCTTTATTTCCCGCGGAGCATGAAGAAAGCTCACCTCTGTCCCAGGATACTGATGGACTTTTACCGCTGTACCATTGAGAGCATACTCACCAACTGCATCTCAGTGTGGTATGGCAATTGTCCCGTATCGGACCGCAAAGCACTCCAGCATGTGGTAAAAACTGCCCAGCAGATTTTCGGCACCCACTTGCCCACCATTGAGAACATCTACCATAACGCTGCCTGGGCAGGGCAAAAAGCATTATCAGGGATGCATCTCACCCTAACCATGGACATTTTACTCCCCTCCCATCCGGTAGGCGCTACGGGAGCCTCTGCTCCCGCACCAGCAGGCACAGGAAGAGCTTTTTCCCTAGGCTGTGATACTGCTGAACCTCTCATCATAGCGCTAAGCAATATTTCATCCGTATTGTACTGTCACAGTACTTTTATATTTGCGTGCTGTAGCACTTTTTTTATTCGCAGTTATTTTGTAAATAACACTATTCTTTGCAGTTCTGGTCAGATGCTAATTGCATTTCACTGGCTTTGTATCTGTACTCGGCGCAATGACAATAAAATTGAATCTAATCTAATCTAATATATATTCCAGAGAGTTAGGGTGTTCAAACCTTGAAAGCATATTGTAACACATCCCAAAGAAGAAGTATTCTAAAGACAGGATGCAACCATGGCTAACAAGGGAAGTAAAGGGACTTGGGAGTCCTCATGCAGGATTCCTTAAAGGTTAACTTGCAGGTTAAGTCAGTGATAAAGAAGGTAAATGCAATGTTAGCATTCATTTCAAGAGGACTGGAATACAAAAGTAAGATGTATTGCTAAAGCTTTATAAGACATTGGTCAGACTACACTTGAGTATTGTGAGCAGGTTTGGCCCCTTATGCAAGAAAGGATTCGCTGGCATTGGAGAGGGTACCGAGGAGGTTAATGAGAATGATTTCGAGAATGAAAGGTTTAATGTATGAGGAGCACTTGATGGCTCTAGGCCTGTACTTGCTGGAGTTTATAAGAAAGAGGGGTATCTCATTGAAACCTATCAAATATTGAAAGGCCTGGATAGAGTGGATGTGGAGAGGATGTTTCCTACAGTGGAGAAGCAATGGGCACAGCCTCAGAATTGAGGGACATCCTGCTGCCATCAGGAAGAAAGTACAGGAGCCTCAGGATTCTCATCACCAGGTTCAGGAGCAGGTATTAGGCTCTTAAACCAAAGAGGATAACTTCACTTGCCCCATCATTTAATATTCACACAATCTATGGACTCACTTTCAAGGACACTTTAGATTTAGATTAGATTATGAGGACACGCGGTCCTCTTTTATTGTCATTTAGTAATGCATGCATTAAGAAATGATAAAATATTCCTCCGGTGTGATATCACAAAAACACAGGACAGACCAAGACTGAAAAACTAACAAAAGCCACATAATTATAACTTATTGTTACAACAGTGCAACAGTACCATAACTTGATGAAGAACAGTCCATGGCACAGTAAAAAAGTTCAAAGTCTCTCGAATGTCCCACATCTCACGCAGACGGGAGAAGGAAGAAAATTCTGCCTGCCTTACCCGACCACAGTCCGACTCTGAGCCGTCCAAAAACTTTGAGCCTCCAATCAGCCCTCCAACACCGAGTACCGAGCACCATCTCTATCCGAACGATTTGACCTTGCCTCAGTTGCCAGCAGCAGGCAAAGCCGGGGATTTTGGGGCCTTCCGTCCAGAAGATTCTCAATTGCCCAGTAACAGCGGCAGCGAACCGGCGTTTCAGAAATTTCTCCAGATATTCCTCTGTGCTTTCACGTCTGTCTCCATCAAATCAGAATTGTCCACGGCCCCTATTTAACAGAAACAATATCATTTCACCGGAGAGCTGCGCGCGCTGTGTCACGTCGCCATCTTCTCCTCCCGCCTCAACACATATTCTCAATAGTTATTGATTATTGATTTATTAATATTTATTTATTTTTGTATTGGCACAGATTGATATATTTTACTCACTGGTTGAACACCTCAGTTGGTGCAGTCTTTTCTTGATTCTGTTATGGATTTATTGAGTATGCTGGGAAGAAAATGAATCACAGGGTTCTATATTGTGACATATACTTTATGTACTTTGACAATACATTTACTTTGAACTTTGAACTTAGAACTTTGGAGCAGAGATGTGGAGGAATTTCTTTAGCCCGAGACTGTGAATCTGTGAACTCAATACCACAGGCGGCTGTGAAGGCCAAGTCTTTAGGTATATTTAAAGTGAAGTTTGATAGGTTCTTGATTATTCAGGATGTCAAAAGTTACAGGGAGAAGGCAGGAGAATGGGGTTGAGAGGGATAATAAGTCAGTCATGGTAGAATGGTGGAACAGACATGATGGTTGATTGGCCTAATTCTGCTCCTTTGTCTTATGGTCTTATAGCTGCTCCCTGCTAATTCATGTGAGGTCCAAGCCAATGTCACTCATTTTCCCCCCATTTCCTTATAGTCCATTGTTCTCTATAAGTAAAATCTGGAGAGAAATATTCATTAAAAACCTCAACAATTTCTTTTCGATCCACAAAGATGACCTCAATTCTCTCACAAGCTACTCTTTTACTCTTTAAATGACAGTAGAATCTCTTGGGATTTTGCTTAACCTTGCCTGCCAGATCCTCCCCATATCCTCTTAATGCCCTCCTAACCTCTCTCTTAAGTGTACTCCTACACATGTTGAAATCATTAGAAGATTTTCTATTTCCCAATTGGTTTTGCACAGTGTATGTCTCCTTTTTTTTCTGAACCAGAACATCAACATCTTTTGTCAACCATGGTTCTTTAATACTGCCAGCCTTGCCCTTAACTGAACAGAAGCATGCATGCTCTGAATTCTTAACATCAGACTTTTAAAGACTTCCCACATGGCTGATGCTCCTTTCCCTGCAAACAATCTCACCTAATCAACCACTGCAAGATCCCACCTAAAAACTCCAAAGTGGTTCACATCATGGAATGGTCTGCTCTCTTTCTTAGACCGAAGTTCTGTATTTGTTTTTTGGGGAATTGCTTTTGTTCTCCAATATATACCTATTCATTTGGCATGGTAGCATAAATACAACAGGGAAAACTGAATCTTGAAGAAAAAAATATTTGTATAAGCTTGCCAAAAATATTTTCTAGGTTTGAGTAAAAATGCATTTACACAGAGATGTGTAAAATGACTTGTAATTCTGGTTGAAGTCTGGGTTACTTGCAATACTTTTCTTCCCACTGTGCAAGATAGAAACCTGCTACATCTTCAATGCTATTTCTGTGCTTTCTGCTGGAGATGTGTTGGGTAAAATGTGTTGCCCATTTAATGCATTTGGTCAAAATGTCAGGAAATTTCAAGTTGCCACACAGTTCTACCAGCAGACCAGTGAAGCCAGCCAAATGATTTGATGAATTACAAACCTCAGAAACCAGCCCTTTGGTATACCATATGCATTGTGGCCACCAACTTTCCATCCATACTAATCTCATTTCCAGCACTTGACCATTGACTTCATAGATTCTAGCAACCTTTCTGTCTGAAGCAATTGTTCAAGACAAACTTTCACTGAACAGGCTGCAGAAAACCAGCTAATACAGGTAGAGAACATTCTTCCTGTGTGCTGCAGATGACTGTTGAGTCTTGCTCCATCTCTCACAAATCTCCTCATTTAAGGAAAGATGTAAGTATATTGGGAGCAGTTCTGAGAAAGTTTATTAGCCTAATTCTTTACTGGTGGACTGTTTCATGAAGAAAAGTTGAAGTTAAAGAGTGAGAAGAAATTGATTGAAGCACATTGATTCGTAAGAAACCTGGAGACGACATTTTCTATTGTGGGAGATCTAGAGTCACTATGGGAATAAGGGTTGGCTCTTTAATTATCTTTCCCTCTGAATTTTCGGACCTCTCTTTCTCAAAGGAAAGTAAAATCACAGTCTTTGAACTTCTTAGGAAAGTGGTAGGTGAATTTATGATAAGTAATGAGGTGAGTAGTAACTGAGGGTCAGGGAGTTAATTCCAATCTGTCATGATTTTATTGACTGGCAGGTCAATCTTAAAGGGTTACAAGCCTACATCTGTTCTTGTTTCATATGTTCTCATACTGACAGATTTCACCTTGATATGAATTAGGAACATCACTGGGGGGAAGAATATAAGATACTCACCAGTTCATGGGAATTTCAAACCTTTAACGAGGGCCCATAATTTTAAGGTGATTGGAGGAAAGTATGGGGCATGTCAGAGGTAATGTTTTACATGCTGTGTGTGTGTGGAATGCACTGCACAGAGTGGTGGTAGAGGCAGATATATTAGGAATAGTTAAGAAACTCCTAGATAGGCACATGAATGATAGGAAAATGGAGGACTATAAAGGAGGGAAGGGTTAGATTGATCTGAGAGTAGGTTAAAAAGTTGGCACAGCATCATAGGCCGAAGTGCATGTATTGCACTGTACTATTCCATGTCCTATACCTCATACAACTGATCAAAATGGGAGAGGGGCATCAGGATCCCTGATCCTCCTTGGACTGTGCAGAACCCCTACAAATTAGCAGGAGTATGTATCCTCCCAAACTCCATACGTGCCTGCTCTGTGGAGCTCCATGTGCTCCATCAGTGGCAGAGTCTGGAGGTCCCACTTTGGTCTCATCTGGTGTCTCAGAACCCATATAACTGAGGCAAATCATCTTCAAACCCAAGGTACTGACCAAGAAAAATGTAAGGCACGTATTGGGGGATAGATTTTATATGGAACTTCTTTCTCAGTATTTAAGTACTAGTGTGCTGCAAACTTGGAGAAGTTGCTGATCGCTGCATGTTCTGTTTGGAAGAAGCTAAGTGTAAAAATATTAAGTCAGAGCAGAGTGGACAAACCCTACAGCTGCTGCAATAGGTAGTTCTACATAACATCTGTCATGGCCCCACAGTAAAACCCCATTAGGCATTGTCTCTCAGGACATTGAAAAGTTGTGTCCCAGTATTAACGTGTCTTTTGGCCAGCAAGCTTCTGTCTTTGCTGGTTTTCTGTTCTTCTTCTTCATTCCATGATGCACAAGTGGACTTTCAAAGAGCTCCTGTTTTACCTCCACTAAGATTATTATTCTCTGTGCAGTTTGCTCAAAGCTACCAATTTCTAACTCAATCACCAACAATCCTCAAGGCATTCAGGTTCCCTCTAGTTAACATATCTTGAGACAGAAAGCGAATGATTGGATGCTTTAACTCCTGCTAAAAATCAGGATTCCCAAGTCAGTAAACACATGGTTTTTGGTAGATTTCTGAACCACCATTTAGTTGCTATCAAATGATTTTTTGCAGAGCCTACCTGCTCTACAAGCTTAAGCATGTAATATGACACGCATCCCACTGTGCTCTCCAATGTACTGAAGAGCAAGAGTCACACAAAAACTGTGTACTCAATAAATGAAAATAGGAAAAAAATGCCATTTAATGTGTCAAGTTAGGCCCCATAGGGCCTAAGTGTGTGGCCAAAATATTTTCTTTTATTTACCTTGTGTATTTTGCATTTACTTTCAAAGCGTGTCATAGGAGCTGATTGTGTTGTTGTTTCACTGTCATCTTATTGAGTCATCTTCATTATATTTTGCTAAACTCAACTCAATATCCTGGGCCAGCTTGTAATTTTCTCTGGACCTCCCAGCAAACTAACAGTTAAAACCAATAATTACTTCCACTCCATGCTAGTTATTAAAGCTATATGATGGTATAACCTCAGGGTCATCTACCCACCCCCAACTCTGAAATAAAATTGTCTGCCAAGGAGTTTTAAAAAATGTACTGATTCTATTATTGCCGTTACAAAATAGACAGCCACTAACTTAATAAATCAGCAAGTAGTATCAAACATTCTCAGAGAATGAGGTGACAAATGCTGACATATAATCTGGTGAAGGCTTTAATGGCCTAATGGTTCCCCCTTCCCCCAAAGGCTGATCTGTGAACTTGTATACAAAATATGTATGAAATATCTATTCAGTTCAAAAGACACAGAGAGGAGCTTGGGGTGCTGCACTTAAAGGGGTATACTATTTCATCAGTTATTCAAATTGACTGCAACTAATTACTTCTCATTTACATCTCAATTAACCATAATTGTTAATTTGAAATTATCCCTTTACTGTACTTAAAAGAGCTTGTGGTAAATAATCTAATTTATACATTTTCTCATGATGTTATATTATAAAATACAAAGCTTATGGTATCACACTCTGGTGTAAAATGGAACTTGCTTTCAACTTGTTCAGAGATGAATTCATCAATCATAACACTTCGGTTTGAAGCATTGTCTGCTTTAGCGATCGCTGTCACTGAAACGTAGCTGACAGTCTCACATTTTTTTTATTATCTGGAACCTGAAATATATTTTACAACATTTCAAATTCAAAGTGGCAGAAAAGCCCTGTTTGTGTCATTCTGTAATTTAGACCTGCAATCATTCTGCCTCTCTATATAAAAGTGATTCAATTTAAGAATGTTTTAGAACTTTCATAACAAATGACCATTTTTGAAACGAACTTTTCAATTAAAGCTACTGTGCCAGAAGTTGGGAATTCAAGCAACATATTAGGAGCACATGCTATGAAGGAAACCATGCAGGAATTTAAAAAAAATCTTCCTTGTTTTGTTAGTTTAGATTCTGAAAGAAGCTTTTGTGTGTAAAGATGTAACTTGAGCCTTGGCCTGGAGCTATGCCCTGTGGTACACAGACTGCTGTTTCTGCCCCAGTACCAGTGTGAAAGAAACTAACAAGCCCTGTATCTCCAACCTGACACTGCCTTTTGTAAGAATTAATTTACTTTAACCATGGTGATAAAAAGATTCTTTGTGCCATTGCACAACAGATACTTAATGGAAAAGATCGAACTCTTGCTGATCATATTAAGAACTGTTTGAAAAATATGATACTGGTTTTATTTCAGCCATCGAAGCCATATGTTGATGTAGTTCAGAAATGTCCGTTACATCTCTAAGTCCCATCTGTTTCTCTCCTGATGATTTTATTTATTAATATTTCCTAACCAACGTCATTGACTACTGTGCCACACTAACAGAAGGAGAATTAAATTGCTCATTCAGAGCTGGGGTAAATATTCATTTTGGCCTACAAGGCATTTTTCCCCTGTTTCTCTGAGAAAGTTCCAGAAAAAAAACTACTCAGCATAGGTTACTTTGTTTGAAAAAAACAGCTATGTCAGGAGAGCTATTAGGCTGCTTATCTGTCTTTCTACTTTGGCACGTGAATACTCCCAGCTCAGCATGCCATGTGTCAAATCTATCACTTGATATGTCAGCAACCATAATTCCCTCTTTTGTCACCAATTTTGACCAAAGGATGAAAAATTGCTGTCACATGCTGGCAAAATTATTGTAGAAAAGGGCATGCCTGTCTTCAGGTGTAAACCAAGGTGAAACACGGGGAAACTCTCTTTAGATTCAGTCTGAGCTAAAAGAATATTGATCTGTATGCTGAAAATTGTTGATGCCTGGAAACAGGAGATGACAAATGGTGGCAAACAGAAAAAAAAATCAAGTCTCTCCAAGGACATTCCAGATGTACTGTGTTCACTGGAAGTTTAGTATTAGTAGAACTTACTTTCCCTGGCAGGAATTGAGCTTGGCTTCTGCCAAACATTTCATTTCTGCAGCTTTCCATTTCAAACTCATTTCCTCATTGCTTTCTTTGACTTGGTTTTATGTTAGTTTACTTTATGGTATGATGAAAATCAAATCTACTGGATTAATTGGAATAACCACAGTAAAAACGTTAAGCATTTATTTAATCGTATTACACATTTATTAAAAAGGAATGAAAATCTTTCTTCATTGTAAATTTGAGAACATTACATAGTGGGAGTTTTTAAATAAAATGCAAGTGATAATTAAAATGCAATGATTATACATTGCCACACTAAAATAATCAGGAACCATTATTGATTAATGATGCAGTAATCAAAATGCAATTATCCTCCTCCCAGGTTTATCCACTGTTTATTATTTTCAAAGCCATATACAGTATAATTTTACTTAATTTTGACCAGGTGCTTTCCATGTACTTAGACAATAGTATTTTGACTGTACTTGCATTATACAGATCTAATCTTACAGGATCGGAACCATAGAAGTGATGTATCATGGGAATCTTGTGTTGATGCCCAAAATGTCAGTGAACAACCATTCAGCTATAAAATTTAGTAATGACTGCAGCTGTAATCAATTATGAATTGAATAACAAAAGCCAGCCTTTTTCTTTTAAATATTCTTCTGAAAAGTAGACATTAAAAATAATTGTCATATCTGAATGAAAGGGTTCTTAGCAAAAGGTGAAATTGTGGATGGCATAGTTGAAATATTGTTGTTGACAGGAGTTGGGGACATAATCAAGGGACTCCTGCATGACAGAAATGATTCAATTGCGGAGGGTAGTGGAGACGACAATGGATTATCCTTTACAGTAATGATGAATAATGGATTAATAGGCATTGGGTTTGGGGGAATTTTAGCTTGTATGATGATAAGCCTCTAAATTTGAGAACTGCCTGAATATTTTCTTCTGTGCACATTATTCTGAGATTCTTATCTATTAATTAGCAAATTGCCTGTGGTATCATCTATAATGTACTGAAAGAGACACTGTTTTACAATAACAATGCTCTTTTAGCAGCTGCAATCAAGCTGGTGGATGGCTGTTCACTTGCAGAGAAAAAGGCAGCTGCTGGCCATAGAGTGGTCTTGCATTTGCTCATGGATGGGATTTGTTGCTGCTTTCCCTGATGTTGACCACACCTATGGGACTGGGGAGCAAACTCTAGGGACTTGCCTGCATTAACCTTCCTCCTTGGCACTTCCTGCCCATGGTCTCCCATGCTTTATTTCTGTCCAAAAGAGCTTCCAGGTGTGCAGAAACACTTTCTGGTTGTTCATCCCTTCATGCCGATCTTGAAATCCAGCATGCCTTCTCTGATATCTATGCCATTGTTCTTCTGACCAATTCATCCTGAGTTCCGCAGTGACATGGAGCATTGGTTACAGTTATTGATCCCATCTCTTTTAAGGACTGCAGGTGTGAAATTTGTGAATTCACATTAGATTCAACTGGAATAAGAGTCCTGAAATTACTTATGGTTACTGCATTCTAATTCAGAGATTGCCAGATTTACCGAGGTAGACACATGCTTCAATAAAGTGCATGCGAAAATCTTGCGCAAATTGCAGTGGGACAAAATGGCGCCATTTAGCATACTATATGCCATTGTAATTCATGAGTTGCAGTCTCACAGCAGAGATCTGTTATATTACTTTATGTTCGGGCTAAATTGCTTTGTAGAGGAATTGCAGATGAATTGATAATCTCTGAGGCAATGATATATTCTGGGAAGTGTATGAAAGCTTATCAATGCTTCTTTGCTTCTTATAAGGAGGAGCATCAAAAGATGCTCCTTGGTCTTAAATGAATCCTTTGGCTCTGTCTTGGTCTTCATTTTTGTTTTCTTTAAATCCTGAACATTGTCACCCCTGTAAACTGTACAGACGGCATTATGACTTGTGATGGATACATTTCCAGCCAACTGCATAATTGTTTAGTCTATTTAACAATACAATCATCCCTTTGTGCAGCATCTCTCGAGCTTAATTGCAAAATGTCAGAGATCCCATGGTGACATTTAATCTGCATCCAATTCCTGACCATGAGATAGTCCTATTCAAATATGTACTTAATCATCATTCCATCTATCATAAGGGATGCAATGCTACTTTTCACACCTATTATGAACTGATTGAATATATAGATAAATTCATCAATCTCACACTCCCATTGTGAAGATGAAGTTTCAAAACTAAATTGAAAGGTTCAGTAAAAACCAGCGCTGGGATTACCATATGGATTTAGACCCATCGGGCAGAGTATAAGATACCCACGCAACCCATGCAGCAGCTGTGTTAATGTGATCGTAACAACCTATCAAGGTTAGCTATGTTGTTTATTCTCCTAGCATGGCTCCAAAAGAAATAATTTTGAGAGTGGCTACTGCCAGTTCAAGCTGGCCAGTGCTGGTTAACATCACAAAAATACTTTGTAAACGGAAGTCATGGGAAGAAGTCATTTTACAGAGCATGGCAACTAGCACAAATACATACTAGAGCATATGGGAGCACCAAGACAGTGTTCCTGACTCTTACTTAGATATGTCTTGGGAAATGAGGTGGGACAAATTCTTTATCCACTTTATGGGTGTCAGGAAAAAGCCTCAAACACACACAGTGGCGAAGGGAGAAGGCAGCAGCACAGGGAGTGGAGCACTAATGTCCTACATATAACAACCTCATACGTATGATCAATATCAAATCTCCTTTCCTTACTACACTACTGACTTCAGACACAACCCAATACTGAAGACTATCACAGTTTACCCACCTAATCTCTGTCAACCAGCTTTGTGACTTCACATACAGTATAATGGTCCACCACGTCTTCATACAGTTACAGATCCACCAAGTCTCATTCCCAGATTTCATAGTTTACAAATACTACCATCTATTCAACAATGGCAAAGGCATCACCCAAGATCATTAACCAGTAAACTTCCTTTCATCTAATGAACAATGTTGGTAATGGTGGTGCAATAGATGACACTATCATCTCACAACTTCAGCAACCCATATTCAGTATTCACCATAAATGCTATCTTTGTGGAGTTTACACATTTTCCCTGAGACACCATGGATTCTCCCTGTGTGCTAAAGATTCTCCCATGTCCAAAAGGTGTGTAAGTAGGTTAATGAGTTTTGTTTAGCAGCAAAAGTATCAAAAGGGAGAATTTATGGGCATGAGAGAGAGGGGGGAATTTATCAATTAAAGTGAAATATGGAGAACAGGAACAGGACTGATGGAATGTTTTGTCAGGAGCCAGCAAAGATACAATGGATTGAATATCTGACAGTGGGTCACCATTACAACAGGAATACCCTATACAGTACACACATGAAATTCAGTTTATTCTCTGAGTCAGCATTGATTCCTTCTAAAAATTGCAACAATGTATTGGCTGGAGAAGGAATGTTTCGATCTTTGTATTTTTTGCATGCATCTAGATACTAGAAGGTCGGTTTTACAAAAGATAAGAGGATACTGCTTTTGATACTGTTACTCCTACACATTTTGCTCTTTATTTCCTAATAAATACACAACAATTTTATAACTATAGAGGGGAATAAACAGCTGTTGTTTTTGGACTAAGACCCTTCATCAACAGGCAACTGCAGTCCTATCCAATCCGCTTCACTGATATTTCATTGATGTGGAACTAGAAATGCACTTGTAAGCCTTTCATGAGAGTCAGGCTTTGATAAATATTTTGAGCCATTTCTACACATTCTAAAGAACAAATTATTCTCATTAACACCATTATTATTGCTATTGTTGTTTATGACTTATTGTCAAAAGTCAATTAACTTTGAAGTTAGCAGTTCACAAGAAAAATCTTTGTGTGGCTTCACTAGAAAGATCAATTTTTAAACAAAGAAAGGATACAATCTTGTGTTTTGCCTGCATTCTCCTGCAATAATTTTGCTTGAGTTATGGAAGGATGTTGGATGTTACAGGCCTTCTAACTGGTGGAAGTGGAATCTACTTGAGTTGAGTATCCAGACACACAAGATTGAAGACATGTAAATTTAGAGCCATCTTACATGTTCATGGGCTTTTCCTGTGGCAGGTGCATAGAATTCTCTGCTGTTTAGCTGCCATTATTAAGCACCTGGCCTGACAAAATCTGACAGCATTTGTTGGAAGGACCACAAATACTCTAATTATATAAACTTAAGGATCAAAGGGCATGCGATTTTCTCCCTTTGTACACTCCATCACTTTATCTGTTACAATTTTTAAGAGGAATAATCTGGTACACTAAATAAAAGCAGATGTTATAAGCCTGTGAATGTGTTTATTATAATCCTTTTAATATAATTAAAATGAACATAATAAAGACATATTACTGTTAAAGTAATTCTTAATAGTCGCCTGGTAATGCATTAATTTGATGCATCAACACACCAAACCACAGAATGGTAGGTCGTGTGCTCCCTTGGGATTTCTTAGTGATGCTCCGTCTCAGCTGGAGTAAAGTATTTTCTAATTGTTGTACTCTGAAGACAGTTTATTACATTGTGATTGTGGTTTTCTTCCAAAAATGTAAGAATATAACTCGTCTTGCAGAAATTCAAACATTTTGCCATTTTACCTAAAGGTTTCAGCATTTCCTGGTGTCTTTTCTGGTGTTCCACTGTAACTCCAGCAAGAGTTTAACATAACCACCAGAAAGAAAATGTATATAGCTATATGGTCTGTTTTTCTTGAAGTCCAATAGTCTCCACCTCCGAAATATATGAACAACTGCAGAATACAAGGCCAAATTTATTTCAAACCTTGCATTTCTCATTATTTTACAATAGGAAGTTATTTGTCCCATCGAGACTAGGTTTGATCTTAGATCATTTTCACCAGTCACATTCCCCCATTCATTTCCCAATAACCTCTTCTGTCTCACCTGCCCATCAGCTCATCCTTGATGCTCTTGCCACCCATCTACACCAAGGGCAATATGCAGTAGCTAATTAACCTATCAACACTTGTTTGGGTTGTGGGAGGAAACCAGAACCTAGACAGCAAACTCTTGATGTCACAGTGGCAATGTAGGATAATTCATTCTTGTAAAATAACTTCCTAAAGGAATTTTGTTGCATTTTTTGAAATTATTTAAGTGCAACAAGGATATGTACCAAAGTTTTCTGGTTGCATTCAAAGATATTGTGATTAACTTTAAAAAAAACAATAGCATTATTTTGCTAGGACGCAAACACGAGGAATTCTGCAGATGGTGGAAATTCAAGCAACACACATCAAAGTTGCTGGTGAACGCAGCAGGCCAGGCAGCATCTCTAGGAAGAGGTACAGTCGACATTTCGGGCCGAGACCCTTCATCAGGACTAACTGAAAGAAGAGCTAGTAAGAGATTTGAAAGTGGGAGGGGGAGGGGGAAATCTGAAACAATAGGAGAAGACAGAAGGGGGAGGGATGGAGCCAAGAGCTGGACAGGTGATTGGCAAAAGTGATATGAGAGGATCAAGGGTCCTCTGGGTTTCCCCCCCTCCCGCTTTTCCTTCTCCCTGGGCCTCCTGTCCCATGATCCTCTAATATCCCCTTTTGCCAATCACCTGTCCAGCTCTTGGCTCCATCCCTCCCCCTCCTGTCTTCTCCTATCATTTTGGATCTCCCCTTCCCCCTCCCACTTTCAAATCTCTTACTAGCTCTTCCTTCAGTTAGTCCTGACGAAGGGTCTCGGCCTGAAACGTCGACTGTACCTCGTCCTAGAGATGCTGCCTGGCCTGCTGCGTTCACCAGCAACTTTGATGTGTGTTATTTTGCTGGGGTCTGTTTTGTTCAATTTGCAACTGGAACCTACATAACTGGGAAGCAATATTCCCACCCATCACAAATGTGTCTATCTGGGTTCATGTGAAAGAGCCTCCATTGCAACAAGATAATGCAGCCAGACAGTAAAAGCCATCCATAACTCATTTACTAGCGGATGTGCTGCCAACGTTTATGCCCAGCCCCAGCTCAGATCTCGCTGGTTTTGTACAGTAGCTGAGGTTAAAATACAAGGCAACACATCATTGGCCTTTTATCTTCCTGGTTTTGTTGCAAGAATTCTTAAAATGAAATTCTAAAGCAGTCACCTGCTACCTGCATTTATATTCACATTATAGACCATAATATCTTTGTTTGTAAAAAAAAAGGAAAGAATTTTGTTGATTTCACTATTGCTTTAATGACTTTCAAGAAGTGTTTGTTTTTTGTATTGCTGTTTTACTGTAACCAGGGATCTTATAACCCATTTTTAATATATCCAGCTTTCATTCATCATTCTTTCTTATTTGCTGTGTTGCACAATACAAAAATTATGCTTGTTGATTTGTAATGTGTTTGGTACCTTGGATAGGGAATACAAGTTCATATTTGTTTTGCAAAAACCTGGTGTAATATTACCTCAATACTGGCAGTACGCAAGCGGAATATTAGATAAACTTTCTTTGATGGCAGGCTGAGTGCCATTCCACTTTACATCAGTTTCATTTCAAGCACATTGAGATCTGATTGCCTCAGGGAGATTTTAGTTTTGTTCAAAGAAACCATGTTTGCAATTCTTGGCATCTCCTTTCAGATTCTCTGAGCTCTGGCAATGCACAGCATTTGTAGGACTCAGTTATTATTTTTCTTTGCAGTTCAACACTGGCCAGACCTATGGACCAAGAGGATTTGACATTAATGTGATGCCAGTTTGGAAGAAAAATATAACTGGCGCTGGAGTAGTTGTGACGATCATAGATGATGGTGAGTAATCCTCCTTTTTAAAGTGCAGCCACTTGGATCGAGAACTTATCTTTTTTTTCTCCAAACTAAATGCTTATTGCCTAGTTAACGATTAAAGAAGGAAGTGCTGAAATAGTTATCAGTAGAGTATTTTATTAGTAATACCTGTTCAGTATTGTGATTATTATAAAGTATAATGGTTTAATGTGTGTCTATAAAATGTTTTGTGAACATTCACATAAATGTATAATAGACTTTAACCCAAGATGTAACCCAATTGCAAATTAGATGTGTGTCTCAGTGATAATGAACCTGATTCAGATTCTGATTTTGATGAAGTTTACTTAGAAGGGAATATCCCTCATATCATACATGATAGATGCCCATTTCAGAGTTCAGAAAGTTTTGTTACAACTGTAACTATAGTTGTTATAATCCACATTTCTGTTCATGCATGAAACATGGTGTTCATTATCATCCTTTTCCTTTGTTATAATCTCTGTGAACACTTCCTATTAACTTGTAATTACAAGAGATTTTGCAGATGCTGGAAATCCAGTGCAAAACACACAAAGTACTGTAGGAACTCAGCAAATCAGGCAGCACCTTACTCCTCTCCAAGGATGTTGCCTGACCTGCTGAGTTCCCATTAATTTTGGTTGTCTGCATTGGGCATAAAATATGAAGTGGAATATCTATAGAGAACTGCATGTATTATTACAAAATATGATACTGTAGATAATGTTTGGGTAAGTCATACGAGGGACTTTCTAAACATCATGTACACCTCATTCACATAGCATATGCAAGTTATAGGTCATAGATAAATTGACAGCCAATTTAAATAATCAAAAGCAAATTCCACGTTCAAAACCAGACAAATGAAAGAGCATTTTGTTTTATTTTCCCCAACTTGCTCAGAATCCAATGAAGCCACAAGTGCTGTTGTAGAATTTCTCTCAACTTGTGCATTTGTGTGTATTTCCAGCTGTGCTCAAAACCTGGAGCCCATGCAGCTTAGAAAAAGGACCTTCAACAAATTATGTTCATGCTGACCATCAAGCACCCAGCTATACTAACCTACTTTCAGCAGTAGATCTGTGGTCTTCTAGGCCTAACAATCCATCTGCTTGTCCAGATGTTTCTTGAATGTCGTGAGAAAACCTGCCTCCACCGCACACCCAGGCAAAGCATTCCAGGTTCTAAACACCCTCTAGAAGAAAGAGCTCTCTTCTGTTTAGTAACTTCAAAACATTAAATTAATTCAAAGGAAGACTCGGGGAGACATGCACGTATCAATGGTAGCGTGATGACATGTGCAATTAATGTACTTTTACATATAACCTACAATTAATTTTTTAAATGAATAAGAATGCTTAATCAACCAATATACAAACAAGATTACTCAAATATTGTTGAAATATTAAATACATAGCAAATTCTTCCTCAAGTTTCTTTACTTTAAACTTATGCTTCCAATTTTTATGTAAATCTGCTAAGGGGAAAGTATTTTTTTCACTGACTATCCTTCATGCGCCTCTCAGAATTTTGTATATCTCATTTAGATTTTTCCTCCCCAGCCACCACCAAGGAAAACAATCTCTCTTCATAAGTGAAATGCTCTATCTCACTGTACTCCTCACATCCTTCTTATAATTATCCATTACATTGAAATTGTTCCATTCACAGGATTCTGTAATGGGACTGAGTACTACTTAGCTGAAAGTTTTCTGCCACAGGTTCATTTTCTGAGATATTTACAGTATTTTCAGAACTCTTGCTTTGACCTTCCAGATGAGAGACGGAATTGGAACCAGATTTAACTATCTCATGGAAGAACATAGACAGCAATGTATACTTTGTATTCAGTTGAACTCACAAGCCTTTTAATTTTCAGAGCACAAAAGAAAGAATACTGGAAGCATTTAGCAGGTCACATCTCACTGACAACAGAGACAATGTAGTTGGTCAAGGACCCTTCATCATCGGAGTTGGAAATGTGAAAATGAAAGCATGTTTATATTTTACACAGGAAGCTGGAGAGAACAGAGGAAATATCTGATGAGTCCAAAACGTTAACTCTTCCTATCCCTCCCTTCTGATGCTGCTTGACTGGCTGTGTGCTTCTAGAATGCTCTGTTCTTGTTCCAGGTTTCCAGCATCTGCAGTTTTTCTTTGTTCCGTTTTATAGAGGAACCCAGATTGGAGAGTTTTTATGATTTGCAGAGTCCAAATGTTGGAGCTCCTTGCATAACACATCAAGGAAACTTAGAAAACCTGGGCACAGGTGAAATTTGTAAATAGTATGTTTCTATAACATATACTTTCAAAAAGAAAATGTGTAGCGTAGTTTAAATGTTTAATAGATGTATGATATATGAACACTGTATAGCTATGTTATCCAATTTCACATCCTCCTATCTTCACATATAGTCTGTAGCTGCAGTGTGCACTGCTTATTATTTAGCAAAACTTAGGCTTACCATCAAAAGATACGCAACAACGGTGGAAGAAGGCAGCTCACTTCTCAAGAACAATTAGAGATGAAGATTAAATGCAAGCCATGCAAACAATTCCTTCAACCATAAACAAAATAGTTAAATAAGATCAGGAGTAATTGTTTGAAAATTCACAAGCCTAAGATATATTGATAGCATCCAGATGCTGTTTGTTTATAGAGAGGAAAAACTGATGAATGCACAAAATCTGAAAACAAATAATTACTTCCAGTAAGAACGATGGGTGTTTAGGTCATGGCATTTAATTGGAAACAGGACAGTAAAGCAATCTTCAGTCAGTGAAAAAGAAACTCCTCCAATCTTACACAAAATGTTGAGAATTTTTTTCTGTTTTACGCTGAGATTGTGGTGGCCTAGTACTTGGAGTTTTTTCATAATTTTGATAATACTTGTTTGGTGATTTGTATTCCTTCACATTTTACTTCTGGTGTGTAAAGTCATGATAAAAAACAAAATAGTTTGAAATATTCAGCAGGTCAGGCAGCAGCTATGAAGAGCAAAACAGAGTTAGTAATTCAGGTCAACAATCTTTCGACTGTATTTTTAAAATTCTTTAGTCGTTATTGTTACATAATTCTGGTAGAAGGTCATTGACCTGAACTGTTATCTGTTTCCCTTTCCACACTTATTGCTTGACCATCGGAGATTTTTGATTTCAGAATTTCAATGATTGCAGTTTTTTTCCACAAAAACATTTTAATTATAATTCCTTGTTTTGTTTTACTCTTTGCAGTCTATTTTCTTTTATAAAGTGCTTGCATATGGCAGGAAGTATATTCTAAGCATTCCAATATTTTCCTAACTTATCTTCATAAACTTCAGAAATGTGACTGGAACCTTTGTACAAATGATAATATAAATCAAAGCAGAAGATGTCAGTGTTTTTGCAATTTCCTTTTGGTCAGTAGAATAAGAAACCAGATGGCCTGGCATGCTGAATGAACTTTTCATCTTCATCTTTTTTTCAAAGTCATAAAATAAATTTAACTTACAAAAATGTTAGTGTTTAGGTTTCCCATTGCTGTATGATGCAATCTGTTTTATATTGGTTTACCTACAGTGAAAGAACTTATATAAGGGAGCCAGCATTTCTTTAAAAGTTATGGTGGACAGTTAGAATCCCGAATGACTAAAAAGCATGAAACTCTCTCGATATTGTGTACCCTATAATAAAAATTAATCACTTAATACATCATTAGTGACGATGAAAAGGCATTGTATCACTTTCATGGCATTTGTCACATTGCCAAAAAATATTTCATTTCTTTTGGTCCCCTTCACATACATTAACATTTTTTCCCCTGGCAAAACCCAGAAGATGAGTATCTTTTATTTAAAATTTGTAGTTTAAGCAATGCAAAGGTGTCTATACAATACATAAAGAATCTAAATATTTATGTAAAGCTATGCTATTTGTAAAATCCCCACAGTGCAATTTTAAAAGCAAACATGTTAGTGTTTTATTGAACTCTTTGGTTCTTTGTTTTAAAAAAGTAACCTACTTGTTTAATTGCTTGCAGTGGTGAAAGGTATTTCACATTAATGTTTTAATTAACAATATTACGCAGCTATTTTAACTAATTTGTATTGTTTGCAGTGGTTATTAAATTGTAGTGGTCCTACCTATAATAGAGGGAACAAAGAGCATGGTTTTATTTTTGCTAAAAGCCAGATGTCTGGAAAGAGCTATTATTAAAGACATGCAGCAGGAACTTTGAATTCAGATCTGGATGTTCGGATGACCAGTGAGGCAGCTGTTAGGGAGTGCTTCCGCCAACATTGGAAAAATATCTGCAGGCATTCAGTGGACAGATGCCAAAGAATTAAATGCTGGCAAAGAAAGATCACAGTCTCCGTCAGGGGCAATGAAGATTGCAAGTGAAATATAGCACAAATAAAAAATACAAATCAGTGCAGTGGAACAAACATGCAGCAGCTGCTCATAAAGGATTCCTTCAAAATTCTAAAGCTACCAAATGCTTTGGCAATCAAACCTGAACACGGATACCAAATTAAAACACCATCATCAATACAAGGAGACTATCAGTAGCTGTGAATGTTGCTAAGAATATAAATATCTAGAGTGTGATAGGACATCTCCAATGCAGGAAAAGACCTGTAGTCCTTTCACTAAAGCAAAAGTTTCAGCATGACCATGCAACTTTTAAATAAAGAGCTCAATTCTCTCCAGGCTTCCAAACTACACAAAGCTTTAGCTGTCAGGTAACAAAATAGGGGAGCAAGTAAGAAAAACAGATCAATAGCTCCAGCTATCTTCTTAAAGGGTAAGAACAGCAGATTTAAAGGGCAAGCACTTGAGAAGTTAAGGTTAAAGGGTTGCAGGAGAGAAGAAATAAGATGAAAGAGAACACCTGTGGGAAGCAGCTGACCAAGAGGACCTTCTGAGACTGGTCCTGATGAACAAGGGTACCCAAAAGAAGAGAAAAGTAAAACAACACTCCTGAGAGAAGCAGAAATTAAATGTAGGCTCTAGATAGAAACAAACTTAAAAGCAGACACCTGGGATTACTTAAAGGTGACAAGGGAAGAAATAAAGCAAGTGGAAACAGCTGAGTGATGTAACCAAGGTGGAGAGTATGAGTCAGCTTGCTATTAGATGTTCACAGATGAGAGACCCAGATGCAACTTCAGAATGAAGACATACAAAACTATCTGTAAATCTCTAACTTTAAAGAGAGATCCATAGACTTAGAAGGCGAAGTACAAGAACTTAAGAAGTCTGAGTGAGGTGTGGAGGTTTTTGGAAGAGAGCAGATGGTGTTAGATGGAGCATGTGACTTCTTTAAGCTGAGTGATTAGACTACAGAAGTGCCATACCTTGAGAGTAAACACTCACAGATTGAAGCAGACTGCTACAAGTGGAGAGACAAGTGATGCATGAATTCAACCTGATGATCCTAGATGTCCGTAATTTACCAAAGCAAGCAAAGTAGAAAGCTCTGCAAAACTGTCCCAGACTCTGGAGTGAAAGAAGTCAGGTGTTTAGCACTCAAGTAATAATGGGGCAGGCCATGGTGGAGAAGACAATTATTAAAGAAGAACTTTGTGAGGCAATGATTCTAGTCCCATGTTAAAGACTGATTATAGAGGATGGCAGACTCTTTGGAATGTGGACAGCTATGTAAATTATAAGGGCAGTCAATACCTGCTGATTGATGAACTATTTCTTGGCCTTGATCTGCTTCAAGCAGTAGGCATCAAAGAAGGTTTAGAAGGAATACTGCGGGGCCAAAAAATGAAATAGATGATGGTTGTCAAGGTTAGAATAAATGAATAAAGAATTAAATGGAGAATCAGACCCTTAAAAGCGGATTTGTTCAGTATTCTGAATCTAAGCAAAATTCTGCTCTCCTTATTTGCAGTATATGAGAAAATGAATAAATACACCGATATCAACCTGAGGTTGTAAATTATTTTCTGGCAGCAATATTTTCATCGTGCATAATTGGCAGAGATATCAGATTAGCTTTGTTTGTCACATGTGCATTGAAACTCAGTGAAAAGCATTGTTTTGTGTCAAATCAAATCAGCAAAGACTGTGCAGGGCAGCCTGCACGTATCACTATGCTTTCGGCACCAATGTAGCATGCCCGTGTTGTTGCGTGAATGAAGCCACCAGAGAGAAGTGCTACTAGATACAAAGCAGCGTCTTTATTCGACAAAGCAAGGTACAGCAGGCATCATACGGAGATGCTTTTGGTGAAAGGTCTCGCTGCCCCAATGTGGGGCTCAGTATTTATAAGCATCAAAGGACAATTCCATAGTTACAAAAGTTGGACGATGCTTTCTTTGAAACTACAGAGAAACTTCACACCTCCATATTGACATGCACACCACATACATCCAAATGAATTTTAATCAGCATTGTCTGGTCTGAAATTCACGCTTTTAGGAACCCATCGTTCAGAGCTCCACTCCAAACTAAATCCACAATACATTTTCATATGCGAAGACTGGTGGCCAAAGTCATTTGCTAAATGTAAATGTGCTAAACCCAAAAGATGTTCGAACAGCCCACAACTCACCAACCCTAATACATACGTTTCTGGAAAGCCGGGGGGGGGGGGGGGGTAGTTGGAGCACCCAGCGGAAACCCGTGCAGTCACAGGGAGGATGTACAAACTGTTTACTGACAAAGGCAGGAAACGAACCCTGATCTTACAGTTGTAAAGCATTGCACTAACCGCTACCCTACCGTGCTGCCCCACATCAGAAATGGACCGGTCTTGAATGAAATAAGGAGTAAAGAGGTTTCTGGTGAAACTCAAGACAACAACAGAGATTTACTTAGGAGAAAGGGCAGAAAAAAATATAATTTCAAACAAGATAAGACAACAGGTTAGAAAGCGGTGAATGGTGAGGTTTGGACAAGAAATCTTTATATATTTCATAAAGGCTATGGATTTGTAAAGGAATTTTCCCACATCAACTGTCATTTCGGCATTGAATCTGCTAGAAAATGATGTGATTGCTTTAATGGTTTTTCCAAGGTTTCCATCTGAAGAAGCTATAGCTGATGAGCAAGTGAAGTATTCTGTAAAAGCACATAGAAACAGACGATGAACAATATTAAAGACAAATATATCACAAGATGTAGAAACATGGGAAATTAAGTGGGAAAACTGGAGAGTGTGATAGTCCTGGGCAACAATAAGACTAGAATATCACATACGTGGCTAAATATAGACGCTAGAAGTAGGAATGCAGAATCCTCGGAAATGTGTGGGCAATAAAAGAAGCTGCTGTATTCCTGGATTTGGGAACACGTTGAAGGAAAAGGAAATTGATTCCATTGAAATATAAGCTACAAATGAACCTTTAATGGACTTTTGCCATGTGGAGAATATCAGCTATGGGGATATATTACAGACAGAAGATGAGACACCACAGAGAATGATAAGCAAAAACAGAGAAGCTATTTTTATGAAGTATTCAATCAAGCAAATATAAACAGAGAAACATAAACACTAGAAAGTCTGCAGATGCTAGAAATCCAAAGCAATATACACAAACTGTTTGAGGAACTCAGCAGATCAGGCAGCATCCACGGAAATGAATAAACCGTCAACAGTTCGGGCTGAGACCCTTCATCAGGATGGTTACATAAATAGAGTAAACTCAGAGTTGATACGTGAAGCTGATGATGGCCTCTTCCCCAACTTTAATGATGTTTATCTTGATTCATTAAAAATCTCAAAAATATTTGCAAAATGGAAGTTATATCCTTGGGAAGATGTCATAGTAATGTTTATCCCAAAACTAGAAAAGACACAAAATTAGATTCTAAGCTTTTTAGTGACTAGATTCGTTTAAGGCAACATTCAAAACAAATAGACTTTGGAAGCTTACTTTTTAATTTCTTAGTTAATAGCAAATGCAACACTTTTAAAGGTATAATCTGAAGGATGCACAATACTTTTCCAAAATTAACCGGCAAATGTGATTTTAAATTGATCAATAAACAAACTAGTAGCTAAATAAAGAGAAATGATACAACATATGAACCCGACAGGATATAGTAGAAAGGATTCACTATAATATTAAAAAAGCATGGGCCTTTCTCTGTACAAGAATATATTTATCCATAAAATTTGTAAATGGATAAGACAGAAACTTATTTGTCTCTATTCACTATTAAATCATTTCATGTGGCTACAAGATTTATAATATATAAGCATGTTGGCAATTTTCCTTTTACATGTAAGCCATGATTGATGTCTAGGTGGTCTTTACAGATTCCAGCCCCACAATGTGCAATGGCAGGAGAGATTTAAACATTGATATTGGTAGAGCTGCATAACACTAAGGGGCAGGAAACGCTGGTGGGAGTTGTGTACAGGCCACCCAACAGTAGTTATGAGGTTGGGATGGTATTAAACAGGAAATTAGAAATGCATGTTATAATGGGTGACTTCAATCTACATATAGATTGGGTGAACCAAATTGGTAAGGGTGCTGAGGAAGGGGATTTCTTGGAATGTATACAGGATGGTTTTCTGAACCAACATGTCAAGGAACCAACTAGAGAGCAGGTCATTCTAGACTGGGTATTGAGCAATGAGGAAGGTTTAATTAGCAATCTTGTCGTGTGAGGCCCCTTGGGTAATAGTGACCATAATATGGTGGAATTCTTCATTAAGATGGAGAGTGACATAGTTAATTCAGAAACAAAAAGGTTCTGAACTTAAAGAAGGGTAACTTTGAAGGTATGAGATGTAAATTAGCTAAGATAGACTGGCAAATGATACTTAAAGGGTTGATGGTGGATATGCAATGGCAAGCATTTAAAGATCGCATGGAAGAACTACAACAATTGTTCATCCCAGTTTGGCAAAAGAATAAATCAGGGAAGGTAGTGCACCCGTGGCTGACAAGGGAAATTAGGAATAGTATCAATTCCAAAGAAGAAACATACAAATTAGCCAGAAAAAGTGGCACACCTGAGGACTGGGAGAAATTCAGAGTCCAGCAGAGGAGGACAAAGGGCTTAATTAGGAAAGGGAAAAAAGATTATGAGAGAAAGCTGGCAGGGAACATAAAAACTGACTGTAAAAGCTTTTATAGATATGTGAAAAGACAAAGATTGGTTAAAACAAATGTAGATCCCTTACAATCAGAAACAGGTGAATGGAGTATGGGGAACAAGGACATGGCAGACCAATTGAATAACTACTTTGGTTCTGTCTTCACTAAGGAAGACATAAATAATCTTCCGGAAATAGTAGGGGACTGAGGGTCTAGTGAGATGGAGGAACTGAGGGAAAAACATGTCAGTAGGGAAGTGGTGTTAGGTAAATTGAAGGGATTAACGGCAGATAAATCCCCAGGGCCAAATGGTCTGCATCCCAGAGTGCTTAAGGAAGTAGCCCAAGAAATAGTGGACGCATTAGTGATAATTTTTAAAAACTCTTTAGATTCTGGATTAGTTCCTGAGGATTGGAGGGTGGCTAATGTAACCCCACTTTTTAAAAAAGGAGTGAGAGAGAAACCGGGGAATTATAGACCAGTAAGCCTGACATCGGTGGTGGAGAAAATGCTAGAGTCAGTTATCAAAGATGTGATAACAGCATATTTGGAAAGCGGTGAAATTATTGGACAAAGTCAGCATGGATTTGTGAAAGGAAAATCATGTCTGACGAATCTCATAGAATTTTTTGAGGATGTAACTAGTAGAGTGGATAGGGGAAAACCAGTGGATGTGGTATATTTGGATTTTCAAAAGGCTTTTGAATTTGTTGGCAGACAGGAAACAAAGAGTGGGAATAAATGGGACCTTTTCAGAATGGCAGGCAGTCACTTGTGGGGTACCGCAAGGCTCAGTGCTGGGACCCCAGTTGTTTACGATATATATTAATGACTTGGATGAGGGAATTAAATGCAGCATCTCCAAGTCTGCGGATGACACGAAGCTGGGCGGCAGTGTTAGCTGTGAGGAGGATGCTAAGAGGATGCAGGGTGACTTGGATAGGTTAGGTGAGTGGGCACATTCATGGCAGATGCAATTTAATGTGGATAACTGTGAGGTTATCCACTTTGGTGGCAAGAACAGGAAAACAGATTATTATCTGAATTGTGGCCGATTAGGAAAGGGGGAGGTGCAACGAGACCTGGGTGTCGTCATTGTACACCAGTCATTGAAAGTAGGCATGCAGGTGCAGCAAGTGGTGGAAAAGGTGAATGGTATGCTGGTATTCATAGCAAGAGGATTCGGGTACAGGAGCAGGGAGGTACTACTGCAGTTGTACAAGGCCTTGGTGAGACCACACCTGGAGTGTTGTGTGCAGTTTTTGTCCCCAAATCTGAGGAAAGACACTCTTGCCATAGAAGGAGTACAAAGAAGGTTCACCAGATTGATTTCTGGGATGGCAGGACTTTCATATGATGAAAGACTGGATCGACTAGGCTTATACTCGCTAGAATTTAGAAGATTGAGGGGGGGATCTTATTGAAATGTATAAAATTCTAAAGGGATTGGACAGACTAGATGCAGGAAGATTGTTCCAGATGTTGGGGAAGTCCAGAACGAGGGGTCACAGTTTGAGGATAAAGGGGAAGCCTTTTAGGACCGAGATGAGGAAAAACTTCTTCACACAGAGAGTGGTGAATCTGTGGAATTCTCTGCCACGGGAAACAGTTGAGGCCAGTTCATTGGCTATATTTAAGAGGGAGTTAGATATGGCCCTTGTGGCTAAAGGGATCAGGGGTATGGAGAGAAGGCAGGTACAGGGTTCTGAGTTGGATGATCAGCCATGATCATACTGAATGGTGGTGCAGGCTCGAAGGGCTGAATGGCCTACTCCTGCACCTACTTTCTATGTTTCTATGTTTCTAATGCCCTTTCCCCACTGAGCTTCAGTGCCAAGTTTCAGTATGTGCTCCAACAGATGATCCTGAGCTCTGACATATCAACTTCACTAACATTTGGTTGTGAACAGCTCCTTGCCTTGGATTAGCAATTTTCAGATAGATGAAGTAAGCCTTCTGCAGTATTGATAATTTTCCATTTGTGATCAGTTTTTGTCTCATTGTACTTCCTCAGGAAGAACATAGTACATGTGTGTTATATACTGTATAGAAGAAACTTTGACATTGACCATTGCATATTCATCTTGAACTTCTTGGCAAATGTATATTCCAGAAGGAGATGGATGACAGTCTCCCAAGCTATTGGCACCTCAGTGTCAACGTGTGGTAGCACTGAGATTCCAGATTTGCATGACGTATTTGACAGGAAGAACTTTTCTCTCTACCAGCCAAGCAGAGATTTGATTCTTGTTTAAAAGTGCTGGTGATGAGCCATTCAGCAAAATGTCTTTGACAGTCTGCTCAGGGATCTATCTAACAGGATCCACCATCTGTTTCCTGCAGGACCTCGAGGAAATTCTATGCAGACCATTGCCTGATGAATGGAATAAAAGGTTTCTATGAGAGGCAGGTGGTACAGTCTGACATCAAATGAATAAAACATGGAATGGTTAGACACGTCCCTCTTAACCACAGGGCAGAAAAAAAATCTGATGCCTAAGTTTGTGTACCCAGGGTCTATGCTAAAACAATGGTAATCTTCAGGTTGAGGGTAACATTGGGTACATTTTCCATCCTCTGGAGCAGGGGTTCCCAAACTTTTTTATGCCATGGACCAATACCATTAAGTAAGGGCTTCATGGACCACAGTTGAGAAATCCTGCTCTAGGGATTTGTACTGTATCTCACAGTTGTGCTAAAGCAATCCTTTTACAAACTCCAGGTGAAGTGGAAGATGGCCAGGTGATAGGCATGGATATATTATCTTAGTACTTACAAGATAAGTTCAGAAAGGAAAGGTCCAGACAGGCCAATCTCTCTGAGATCTTTTCTTGACTAATTCAAATTTGACCTAAATTTGATGTGTCCTTTGATATGTTTTATATCAGTGCAAAATAATTTCAGTACATTCTCGACTGAAAGGCTATTAAAGTCATAGCAAATCAAGATACATTCTGAGAGTTAATAAAGCAGTTAATAGACTAGAATTAGTGATGTTAATAAAGTGGTCGAAGCACAATGATAAAGAGTAAGTGGGTTGATGGGAAAGGTAGTAGTAATGCTGGTCTCTGTGTACTGCCAGGGAAGCGGGGTATGTGTGGAGATGCCCACAGAAAACAGAGTTGATACCAAAGTCTATTCTAACTGACATGAGTGAACTTGTTTTGGAGATGCAACCCCAAGACTGTTGTATGGCAGATGGGTCCAAATTAGAATAAGTAGTAAAACTGAAGGAGATACCTCAGAGGTTATAGTATCAACCGAACAGAAATATAAGTAGGCCGAACAATGAAAGATGTTACCATAATGAAGAGAACGATAAATCTCAAATTGTAAGAGGATAGCTGGAGATGACATGCATACTTCTCAAGTGTAGACTGAATGCTAAACCCATCCAGCCAAGGTAGAGTATCAATCAGCAAAACAAACAGGAGGTTGTACCATATACAATATATCCAAAATCATAGTATGGTTCAAAGGAAATGATAGTTAAGCTGTACAGTGCTTAGATTCACATTAACCTGAACATAATTTCCTGTTCTGGTTGCCAAGAAACAAGCAAGACATTGACATGCTTGGAGGAAGAACAGAGAAAAGGTAGAAGACTGATCCCCAGTATTAGGGTATCTGCTTAATGAGTAATTACTGGAGAAACTTAGCATTGTCACTTAGAAAAATCAGGAGATTATCTGAAGGAGATAAAAATATGAGAAGGATAACTCCTAAGAATATTATTTAACATTAAGCAACAAAATGTACAACACAGAAAATGCTAAAAAAAACTTTCTCATATTGCAAAACATCTCAGAGGTATAGTACAAAGCAAAAGCAGAATTATATAAGGAGATGTTACAGCAAATGAACTAAGTTTTGTTCAAATTGATAGGTTTAAAAAGAATCTTAAAGACAAAAGAGAAGTTGGAAAACAGATTTTTAAGAAATAAATTGTCTGTGTGGTTTCTAAAAAGTATTTGACAAGGTTCCTCAAGGGAGACTCATTCAGAAGATTAATGGGATACATTGTGAATTGGATATTTGGTTTCAGAATTGGCTTGCCAATAGAAGACGATGGGTATTAGTTGATGAAAGTTATTTCAGCTGAAGGTCCATTACTAGTGATGTTCCACAGAGAGCCATGCTGCTTGTGGCGTACATAAATGACCTGGGTGAAAATGTAGATACAATAAGTGAGTTAGTAAGTTTGCAGATGATACAAAATTTGGTGGTGTTGTGGATTGCATAGAAAATTGACACAGGCTACAGAGGGATGTTGATCAGTTGTATAGAAATGGCAGATGGAGTTTAATTAGGCCAACTGTAAAGTATTGCACCTTGGGGATTGAACGTAAAGGAGCAGTACACTGATAATGGTAAGGCCTTTAATGTGTTGACGTACAGAGGAATCTTGAGGTGCAAGTCCATAGCTCCCTGAAAATAAATGCACAGATTGATAATGTAGCAAAGATGGCATTGGGTAGGCATGTCTTTATTATTTGAGGAACTGAGTTCAGACATTGGAAAGTTATGCTGCAACTTTATGAACCTCCAGTTAGGCCACTTTTGGAGTATTGCATTCAACTACGAAAGGTTGGAGAAACTTGGGTTGTTTAATCTGGGATGGCAGAATACGAAGGAAGATCTAATAGTGGTTTATAACGTTATGAGAGGCATAGATAGACAACTAGTATCTTTATCCTGGGGTTGAAATATCTTATAATAGATATAAGAAGGCATTTGTTTAAGTGAGAGGGGATAAGTTCAAAGGAGACATGGCAGTTTCATAAACTGAATCAGTGAGAATTATGCACGCAACAACCACCATGCTATTATTGTGTTGCAATTCCAGTAAAGTTCTGCATTATCAGAAGTTCCATCTTTCAATGAGATATTGAGGAAACTCTCCCATTTTTTCATTAGAGAAGATATTAGACAAATGAACTTCTAATTTGGTTTAACTGTAAGATGGATTGAATATTTTATGTCCTATTGAAAGGACAAATGTATCTTTTGTTTATCGTTACATCCAAAAGGTGGGACCTTTCACAATGAAGCATTCTCTCAATAATGGAGTCAAACTAAATTTGAGCTAAATATCTGAAATTAGGCTTTAATCCAGAATCCTCTGATAGGAGTCAACTGATCTAGGCTGAAATTTGAGGTTATACACAGCTCTGGAAGATTGTTTCATGTTTTGGATAATCCATGCTAAGAAAGATAATCTAGCATTTAATTCATCGGAGTGATGCCTGCATTGAATGTGACCAAGAGACCTAAAGTTTGTTACCTTCTATCACCTATGAGCATCAACATAGCAAGGAGCTGGGTACACCACACTTCCAAATTGCCCTTCAAATTGCACATCATTGTGATCTGGATGCATAATGCTGTTACTTCCGTATCACTGGAAAATGTTCTGAAACTCCTCATCCAACAAATCTGTGGGAGATTTTTTCACCGTCAGCACTGCAGTGTGTTACCATAGAACATCCAGAGTTAGCCAATAAACGTTGGTATTGATTCAATATTCATTTCCTGCGAATAATAAAAGCTAAGGGCTAAATCTTATGGTAATGAGGAAATTAGGATTAAGCAATGATCTAATTGGAGGTTTAAAAAGAAAATTGACAGAATAGATATGGGGCCACATTCCCTCATAGTTTAAAAAGGTTTCAATAGGTACACTTAATGTCAGAAAAATGTAAACAATATACATCTTGAACTTCTCTTTCTTCTTAGTGAAATAATCTAAAGCAAATAAGCCTCCTCCTAAAATATATTTTGTTTAAATTAGATTACATTAAAAAATGAACATCAAACAGAATTTATGGAGGGATATGAACAGTCAATGTTTTAAGTTGAGACCATTCACTTGAACTCAATTCGTCAATCCAAAATATTGACTGCCCATTTCCCCATAAATGCTGCCTGACCTGCTGAGTTCCTCCAGTTAATGTAGGTTGCTCCAGATTTCCAGCATTTGCAGCTTCCTGTATTTCCATCAAAGAGAACTTATACTTTTCTTGGAGGTGAAAAAGTCCGCTAAGAGACTGCTCATGTGCTGAGATATTACTGGAGTCAAATGCTAGAGAAGAAAGGGGCAGTTTTATATTTCATTTCACAAAATGAGGACACCATGAATTGTAACATATTAATAGTATGGTGGCTATTGCCTGGATATTAGTCACTGCTTCATATTATGGAATTGCCTCGGACTCTTTATTTGGAGCTGAATGGTCTGTCTCTGCACTACAAGTTCTATGTAATATGCCATTTCACTCAGTTTTCCAACAAGATGCAAGGCTGTTTCTATAGAAATAACTGGCGCATATTTTTTGCACATTCTATCCCAGTAAGTTAATGAAGATGCTTTTCCAGTACTTGGTCAGGTCCAAATTATTAAGCTGCTTTATTTATAAGAACAAGTGAATGTACAGTATGAGATTATAATCACTAATTTGACTTGCTTCACTTAACTTTAAACGCTTCTTGAATCACAATGTCCTACATTACTAGTCCAACTTTGTTTTCCTGGGGTTCCAAACAGCCCTCAGCTTAAGATAAGCAATTTTCCCCTTACTAAACTGGGCTCCCTTCCCAGACCTAACCAGACTGACTAGCCTATATGTTTCTTCCTTTCTTTCATCGCCCTCCCTAGAGTGGCATTCTGCCAGACAGCCTCCACTGAGCCCCCAGCCAATAGAAATTACAACACTTCATCTGTAGCACATGCTGGAAAGAGTGAATGGATCCAATTTGAATCTCTCATGCAAATTGGGTGGTCGCTGAGCTAGAATTGATTCAAAATTTCCTTTTACATTGTACTTTTTTGTGATTCATTGCAGTGAACTTAAAGATTCTCTAAGCCTCAAAAAAAAACTCCAAACATTGTTTGATTTGTTGAACATTCCAGAGTGAAGAAAATGCACTAATCATTTAATATAATAAGATTATCTTTAGAAGGAAGACCCATTTAAGTTGTGAAGAAAAAGATGAACAGGACAGAAATATAAAGTAAAGGCTTCATTGTGATAAACTACTCTTAAGTATTAATTAGCAGGATTTTATGTTTCACATTCTTATACAGTGTTGCCTGGAGTTTCTGCTGGGCTTTTCACAGTTCCAAACTGTTATTAGCAAAATATTTGGGGAATTTAAAGTGCAATTTGCATCTAGCTCTTCTTGTATTTCCATAATCTTTTGCATTAGCTTTAAAAATCAGACCATTTGCACAAAGTTGACATTGCCACATAAGATGAATTAATCAATTTCCACTACTTACACTTAATGGTGGGAATTCAAGAAAACTTTAACAATTAAACTAGTTATTTTGGTGCACAAATTAAAAGCACGTGCAATTTGGTAAATAAAAACTGACTATTATACCCCAATGTAACAAGAAAACAGTTTTAGTGATTTCTGAAAACAAAATACAATAGATTAACATCAAGTCAATCAGATGGATTGACACTATAAAAGCTTATGTTAAGTGATAAACCTGTTTGCATTGCTTCATTAAACATCAAAGACGTGATTATTAAGTATATGAAGGAAACTTCTGCTGCTTAAAGAAAAAGAGGCATCTTTTAAAACATTGCTAATTATGCTTGTTCAAAGCAGATCTTAGTTTATCAATATGCAGATAAGCTAAAGTGGCAACTTGAAGGGGGAAGATGAAGGAGTGAGTAGATGAAACAGATGCAGTGTTGGCAGAATCCGTCATCATGCTCAAAATGAAACCCCTACCATGACATATCTATTATAGAAAACAAATTGAGGTACATTTTCTTGTAGAGTGCACAAAAAGTTTTGTTTTTGCTACTTGATATGTATTTTAATAATTTCATCAAAATTCATTATTCTAATCTATAGAAATGGATGGCCAATGTACCCATGTTCTCAGGTCGACTTTTCTTGGTTGTGAAATGTTGCAACAGACAGCAGACGTAAGGCTTTCTCCCAAATCCCTGCTCATACCAATCTAAAGTCAGTCAGCCTCTGAAAACTATGCAATGCAGTGTAAGTTATCATCCTGATTTCCCTCTCTTGTCATGAAGAATTAGTTATCCCTACACATTTTCTGACACCAATTTAATCCGTAAGGGAAGAAATATTTTACCACTATTCCATCACCGCGTCATTGCTTCTGTCTGTTTTGACATGAAACTCCCTGATCAGTTTGACTAAGTACCTTTCAATTGTTGCTTCTTTAAGCTGGCATTTTTCACAAATATTTGAAACGTAAAATAAATGTTATTAGTTATAATCGTTCTTTGTTGGTTTCCATTGTGTATATCTCATTAGCCATTGTAATCGTGGTTAGAGGGAAAATAATCAATGGTCAAGAAGTTTACTTTGTCAAGAAGAAATACATTGCTTGATCCATTATGAGCATTTTCCTTTGTCAAGATATTAACTCAGCTGCTTGTATAGAGCCCTAAAATGAACAGTGAATCTGATGGGAAATGGCAAGGAGGAAACTAACATGAGGAATGTATCTCAACATTACCTGAATCTTTCATAAATTATTGGCTGAGAGATAAGAGAACAGAGCCTGGGAATCACAGCCTCTTTCAAAGCCCATATAAAAATGAGCCACAAGTTTGGATGGATGCCTGTTCTTGGTAAAACATTAACTGAGCATAGGGGGCAGAGAGACTTTAACTACACTGCCAAAGCACATAGAAGAGGAATTGCATGATGTCTGTATTATGACATTCATGGTATGAGTCATATTTGTCACATTAACAGCGAAAGGTTTTCTGAAATGTGTGCATAAGCTTGGCATACTCTAGCTACAGGATATATGAAAAAGGACTAGTGCCATTATTAATAATTCCAGTGCTTTTCCATCTGAGGAGTGGTGATCCTGCTGTTTAAAGGGAAAATCAATTTTAGAAATTGATTGTTAATGCTACATAGGGACAATGTTAAATGAATGTTTGAAAGGTTTTTGTAGATAGAAAACTAATTCCATGAATTTACAAAAAAAGTCAAACTATTCATTCATCTTCATATCCATTAATCCTAAAGTAAGATACCATACAGTTGTTAAGAGGGATTAGTAGAGATGGAACAGAATATTCCCAACTCCGCTAATGAACAGATAGACAAAATTTTAAACTAGCTTATTTGATTTTTGTTTGAAGATTATTTATTGTTAAATGAATCTTGATTCCATCTTCTTTCATGTAATCTTTCACAAATAATTTGAAGATGTAGATTTTATCTGAATGCAGAGGGATTTTGCAGTTTAGGCTCCAAATTCAATGCTAGATTTAACTAGTAAATAGAGAATAGATGTGGTTGCAGATCACTCCAAACATATCAAATTGAAGATACTTTGTATCTATAGTACTATGTTAACTGGGATACTGTCTGCATGTCTAAAGTTAAGAATATGTTGTACATATTCTTCCTCTACCCAGTGCATTTTTATTGTCATTTAGAGCAGAAGTAGTGTATTTGTATGCCAAGAGATACATATTCTGGAAGTCCAATTCTGGGAGCCTCAACGTTTCTAAGCAGGGGCCCGAGGAACAAACATATCCCGGATATTTGCATAATTTGTCTTCGTTAAGTATTTTCTCCTGCTGAACTTATTATGCACTTAACTAAACCAAAATTAGTTAATTTTTGAATGACCATGAGGAAATGTAAAAAACAATATTAAGCATCACAGTGACATTAAATACATAAAAAGTGCAACACTTCCTAACCTGTACTGTATTTTTGGCTTTGGAAATGTTTAATAAAATGACTGAATTGCAATTTAGTCAATCAAGCAGTTTGAAATATGTACAGTATAAGAACCAATATGAATGACTAACATTGTAGGTTATTTAGCACATCTCATAATGAATGACATAGAAAACACAGCCCTAATTATCTTAACAATTACTAACATGATTCACCAGAATGTTTGATTTTCAACAGCAGTTACTCTAGTTAATTTCTAGTTAATATTGAACAATAATCCATGCAAAATCAGAAACATCTTATTCCATTAAAACTTTGTTAATTTTTTTTATTGTCTCAGACATCAAACAAGGTGAAGAGTCTTGGTTGAAGTGAAGAAATTGCAACACGGTCAATGTTGCCAGCTTAGGTTCATTAACAGATGAACCATCTTAATTAAAAGTGGAACAATCACCTGCAAAGATGTCCTTCCTTTCTGTGCCAAAATTTTCTTGTGCTCACCTATCTTCAGTATATGAGCAGCACAAAGGGTAATAATAGATGTCTATATAAAGTAACCAGTGAAACTCTACATTAGGCAAATCTGTCATCCATTTCCATTTTTTTTTTGTAAAGAGAAAGCATAATCAAAAGCCTAAATGACAAAGACTTGACAGTAAGATTCTGTTGCAAATGATTCCTGAGACGCCAGCCTGCGGAGAAGCTGAAGAAGTTCCCAGCAGACCTGATTAATTCTAGTTTCTCCAGCTGCCAGGGGAGCAGAGGCTAAGCAGTCTCACAGAAAGGAGCCTATTACTGCTACCAGGCTGAAATAGATCTAATCAACCAACAGCAGCTCCAAAGAAAACTTTACAAGTTCAGCTAGCTAAGGCAGTGCTTTTAAAATGAGAAAGACAGAGAATCACATAACTTCCAGCACGATTCAGGAAGACAATTGTTTGTGCTTTGGTGAGGTTGCTCTAATTTACTCCATGCAACATTTTATTAAAAGTTTCCAACACATTTTTTTCCAAGCTCAGGTGACATTGTGGTGACTTTATTTTATGTATCTGGCCATTTGAACCAGGACAAAATAGAAGTTTCATAATATTTATTCCATGTCTGACTAGTTCTGCTATTGAATTTAGACCAACATAGTTTTGTTATTGATGGAGGTACTGCAAGATACAAAGTGCAACAATGTGATTGAGGCTCAATATTCCTCTGGAAGTCAATATATTAGCATGAAGAGGGAAAAAGCATTAGAAATTAACTTCACAATCCTTTGTATTAGTGCTCTATGGCACCTTAACACAAATTTACTTAGTACCAATAAAGGTTTAATAATTAGGAAAGGTACATGTAACCAAACTGATCATCAGTTATATAATTATGTAATTAATGTTTGGATTTATCTGAGCCGCAAGGTGACTGATCCATATCTATATCAGCATAGAACAGAAACAAGATTATTTTTCAGATAGAATGAAGACAGCAAGACAGCTGTAAGCATATCATTGGCTAATATATGGGATTGGAAAATAATACAATTCTATAACAACAGTGTACCACTCATGCTATCTTCCATTCTTCAATACTCACTTCAATTAGATATTGTTAAAATATTTTAAAAATATGTATTTGTGTAAATACATTTTCGTTATATAGAAGATTTATAATTAATCTTAAGGGTCCATTAGAGAAGACTCTCTAATAACATTTACATTCAAGATACACTAAATTGCATTTCTGATTTATCTCAATTATCTTCTGTAAGTCTTGTCTGAAAATTATATTTGTTTATATTTTCCCTCCTTCTCTCCCAAATCTATTGGCTAATATTTGTGTGCACATCCATCAACTTTGGTGGTCTCTTTCCATTTGATTTAATTTCATAAGTCAGTTTGGGCAGTGAGTTGTTGTTGATCTTAAGGACACACTATAGGAGCATTGTTTACTTTCAGCTGAAGACATTCAATAATATTTCTGCCATAGTCAAGCCCAGTTTATTCCCAGGTGTAATCCACATGCATACACCTTGAAGCAAACTTCCTAAATAACGCAAAAGAAAGACCAGTTGATTGTTTTCCCCTATGCACCCTCTACTATGCCTAAAAACACTTCAGTTGTGAAATAAAGTGCAGAGTGTATCCCTTTTATTTATGTAAATATTTAAGTAAACCTTAGACATTGAATAGCTTCCTATTCTATATTTTGATTACATGCTACTTAATGAAAGGCAAGATTAAAAATAGATTTTTTTCTAAACTACAATAATGTGCTTTCAAAGTGTGTAATGTTCAATCGTAATTTAAATGCATAAGGTAATACTTACGGTGCAATTCCTATACCCTCCTTTTATTAAGGTGGCAGCACTGAGTAGGATGTTAGGCAGGACAGCAAAATGCTCCCATTGTCCTGTATTACACTGCAGCTTGATCATTTGCACAATAAATTGGTTTGAAATTTGACCAAAAAAAAACACCCGTTTATTTTTTTCTGGTATCCTCCCTATCAGTTAATTCATAAAGCAAAGTTAACTAATGGCACTTTTCCACTTCACGGGTATAGTAGTTTAATTACCGACCACCTGCATGTTTAAAGTTCCAGCATCCACCACACCTAAAGTATGCAAATGAAATTACTCAGGTGCTATCTGACAATACAGTCCATATTAAATGTTTCTGGAGATTTTTTTTAAATGTGAAATTAATTGTTGCGTACATGAGGGAAGGAAACAGAGGGATAATTGTCCAAGGTAAGAAGAAGTCATTAGTATAAGGGGTAGCTCAGGTGGATTATAAACACGGGCATAGGCGATTGGGTTGAATGGCCTGTTTCTGTAAATGAGATTTGGTGGCCAAGCGATCCCATTGAAGAGCTTGTGATTTATAGCTCTGTGCTCTAATGGTGAAGCTAAGTAGTGTTTGCTAAATGTAATTGATGCTCATGGGAAGTTGTATAACAGTCCTCTGTAGATGACAGTTGTTGCAGTGCAGAGGCCACTTAACAGGTAACTGTGATAACAGTCAGCTCTCAACACATTTCAGTAGAGCTGTTAAGACATTTAAGTACATACATACCATGAATAAGCACCTCAGATCTGAGTAGGCCTTGAATGCAAGAGTAGACTTGAACAGGATTTTGGAAAATGTCCTCCATATTTTTAGCTATGAGCCAAATAACACAAATGTCTTACTAATTTGAGGGGTAGGACCTCACAAAATCCTACTATTCACTGGGGCATAATATTTTCCCTCCCAGATCTGACCTTCAACTCAAAGCGAAAGTACCCCAGATCTATCCCATCAATTGAAGTGATTACTTACCTCAACAACCAGAGTGGGAGACTCTGTTTTTATATCTGTGTTTCACGCAGCGCAGGTAGATACTGGCATATGCAGTAATCCCCAGCAAAGTGGTCACTGTAAGATGATGACTCTGCACAAAACTGACATGTTCCAAAGCAAGACAGTATTTTAGCACTTGTTTTCATGTTATCATATTAAAATTTGAAAGCCTTAGCATATCAATGTAAGTAACCTTCAAAAAATTTCCTGCCAGTATCCTGTTTATATTTGTTTCTGCAAATATTACTGATCGGTTACCTTTGGTGATTCAGTGTGTATAATGTGTACAGGTTTGGAAGATTTTTCCTCTCTGCTGCTTCAGTTGAATGACTGGAGTGGCAGTGCTGATCTCAGAGTCCAAGTCTTGAAGAATATATTTTCTCAGGCCTCTCCAGATCCCTACTCAGTGAGCTTGTTGAAAGTGCATGAGTATCAATAGCTATTGGGGATGTTGTAGGTTCAATCATTATGCCCCCTCTTCTAAAGTTCAGTAGACTGCCAACAGGGTCTGACACAGTGTATGATGGTGCAATGGAACAATCCATTAACTTGATATCAATGCCTGAGGAAGAGAAATAATGGAGAAATGTTTAAGCAAACAGAAATAAAAGATCAATTACTGTGATCCATCAATGGAAAAGAGTGTTGAAATTTTAGGTATTGAAAGCCTTCCATTTTGGCAATATGGTTGTGCTGCATGGACTTTTTTTGTATCCTGTTTAAATGATTGAGCAGGGACTGAGATACAGTGAGCTGTGCTAGCCTTAAATATAAAGTACATATGAGTTTAACAATTCTGGAGGCTGAATACCATGTAGCATTTTCTGTTGGCTAAAACATTCTTCCCATAGTTTTCTTGCCCATCAGCCTTAAGTTAGTTTCAGTAGTAATGAGATTTCAAGATTAAAACTTGCAGAATTTGTATTTCCAACTGATTGATTAAAAATGGCTTCAACCGGCTTCAAAAGCAAAAACTATGAGCAAACATTCTTCTTGTATGAACAAGTCTGCAGATACTGGAATTCCAAAGCAACACACACAAAATACTGAAGGAACTCAGCAGGTCAGGCAGCATCTATGAAAATGAATAAATGGTCGACGTTTCAGGCCAAGACCCTTGTTCAGGACTGAAGAGGAAGGGAGAAGACACCAGAATAAAAAGATGGGTGGAAGAGAAGGAGGATAGCTAAAAGGTGATAGGTGAAGCGAGGTGGGTTGGAAAGCTAAAAGGCTGGAGAAGAAGTAATTTGATAGGAGAGGGTAGTGGACCACGGGAGAAAGGGAAGGAGATGGGAACTCAGGTAGGTTATAGGCAGGTGAGAAGAGGTAAAAGGTCAGAGTGGGAAATTGAAGAAGAGTGGAGGGAGTGTGAAAACTTTTTTTTACCAGAAGGAGAAATTGATATTCATGCCATCAGGTTGGAAGCTACCCAAACAGAATATAAGGTGTTGTTCCTCCACCCTGAGGGTGGTCTCATCCTGACACAAGAGGAGGTCATGGACTGACATGTTGGAACAGGAATGGGAAATGGAATTAAAATGCTCGGGAATTTCCAGTTTTGGCGGATGGAGCAGAGGTGCTTGACAAAGCAGTCTCCAATTTACAAATGGTCTCACCAATGTAAAGGAGGCCACATCAGGAGCAGTGGACACCACGGACAACCTCAGCAGATTCGTAGGTTAAGTGTTGCCTCACCTGGAAAGACTATTTGGGGCCTGAATGGAGGTGAGGGAGGAGGCGAATGGGCAAATCTAGTTTTTCTTTACATCAAAATAGAGCCAAAACAGTAGCCAACAATCAAGAAATAACAGTAAGTGTCCCATTTCTGGGATAGCTTATTTATCAGCATGAAGATAGGCCCCACCCAACTAGTCTGCATCTCATATGGGGGATGCAAAAATGCTGGAGGAGGTACTGCCATGTGTTTTTAAATTGAAGGTGACATGATAAACTGAAAGATTACCATCCAGGTCAAATAACTCCACAGTTTATGTACACTACACCAGAGGGCATTGTGGAGGAAATGGAAAGGAGGGAGAGTTGCAATATAAGTAGATATGGTAGAAGCCACCCATTTACCGGTCTTCTGTCTACAAAAGAAATGTTAGTGGTCCCTCTGTAGATGCAACTTTCACTAAACCCTTGTACTGTGAGAAGAAAGTGTAATTAGTTTCTGGTCCTCACCTCCCAGCTATCATTGACATTTAATGGGTCAGTGACAGATGGTTGACACAGGAAAGTAACTCGACATCATCCAGCAATGGAGCAAATAAAAATCCAGGCCACAGAAATGAACCTTCTTTTGTTAATTATGTACAGGTACACTTGAGAAATTTGCATCTTTGACTACGTTTGCGGTTTCATTTGTTTATTTTGTTACTTGAGCGAGTTTTAACATAGCAGTATGTCATGTAGTGAATTGTAGAACTAGCAACAGCATGCCCAAAGTCAGGTAGTGAGCTAATGTTGCATAAATCACAGTAATGCATAAGTCTCTGGTAAAATAATGTTTTTTTTATTGTTGCTTTCTTTCACTCATTTCTGTGGGATATGTGCATCACTGGTAAAGCTAGTATTTATTGTCCCCCATGACTATCTATGAAAAGATGGTAGTGAGCTGTCTTGAACTATTGCCATCCTTCTGGTTGTTGGGTAGGGAGTTCCAGGATTCAGACCCAGTGAGCAGTGATATTTTTCAGAATAAGTTTGATGCATGACCAGAGGGGAACCTGCAGATGGTGGTGATCCTATTCACCAGCTGTTGCTTTCATGTTTGGTGGTAAAGGTTACATGTTTTGAAATTTAAATTATTCTGCTTTTTCAGCCATGTTCATAATTTAATTTCCCTTTAATCAGTTGTGTATATTCTTCAGTTACATTGGATATTCTGTGCATATTATGACTGTTTTCCAATTCCGTAATCTATAATTTAACCTTTTTTTTTGTTGGAGTTAGTCTTTTCACTGGTTTGCACCCTTTTGGCATTTTGGATTGGTTACCATGGGAAAAGATATACTATGATATTGTTCTGTTTCTTTCCTACCAGGATTTTTGTGACACCACAACAGAAAATGAACAAATGCTATGGCTGCTGCACTGTACAATGCATCCAAATTTGATGCATTCTAAGGTGCACCTGTAAGCAGTGCTAAGAATCATTGGGGACGTGCCAAATTTCCTTACCCTCATGAGGAAGGGGAACCAAAGGGGGTGATTATTTGACAATCATGTCCACATGGCTGGACCAGGACAAATCACGATCATTAAAGATGTAGTGCTGAGCAAACTTGTGGGCCGAAAGGTAGACAAGTCCCCTGATGGTCCTGATGGGATGCATTCTGAGATACTGAAAGAAATAGTGGAAGTTATACTGGATGAATTTGTGATAATTTATCAAAATTTTATGGATTCTGGACAGCTCCCAGTGGATTGGAAGACAACAACTATCACACCACTGTTTAAAACAGGATGTAGGCAAAAGGTGGGTAACTCTAGGGCGTCTATCTTAACATCTGTAGTTGGGTAAATGTTTCAAGTTAACATTAAGGAAGAAAGAGCAAGATATCTAGACAGAAGTGGTTCCATCATGCAGACACAGCTCAGATTCATGAAGGCCAGGTCCTGTTTGGCAAATTTACAAGTATTCCTTGAGGATATAATGAGTGCAGTGGATAGAGGTTAACAGGTGCTTGTTGTGTACTTAGATTTCCAAAAGGTATTCAATAAGCTGTTGCATGAAAGACTTGTCCATAAGGTAAAGATGTATGAAGTTGGGACCATGGATAGAAGATTGGTTAACCAATTAATATAGAGGAATGAATGGGTGTTTCTCTGCTTGGCAGTCAGTGGTAAGCAGAGTGCCATTGGGTCAGTGCTGGGCCTGCATCTGTTCACAATATGCATTAACGATTTGGAAGAGGAGCCAAGTGTAGCATATGTAAATTTACTGATGACACTAAATTAAGTGAAAAAAATCAGATTGTGTAGAGGATGCAGAGAAATTGCAGAGAAATATAGATAGGTTTTGTGAATGGGGTGCTGTACAGAATTGTAGAAGGTTATGCATGAATTGCAAAAGGTTGATTTGTAAGTACAACGAATTATTAAGGATGCAAACAAAAATTTGACATTCATTGTTAGAGAGATTGATTTTATGAACAGGGAGGTTATGCTGCAATTACACAGTGTGCTGGCGAGGGCCACACATTGAATACTGTGTGCAGTTCTGTCTCCTGACTTGAAAAAAGAAAAACTGACTTTTGAGCCAGTGCAGAGGAAGTTCATTAGGTTGGTTCTGGAGATGAGGAGGTTAGCCTATCAGGAGAGATTGAGTCATCTGTGAGCATAGCTTAGAATTGACATGAAATATAACCTCAGTACAGACCTGAGATAGCTGTTTCCACTTTCAAATGTGGATGTGGGAATATCTTGAATCTGTGACATTTCCTGGACATTTCTTGTCATTCTAAATCACTGCAGTCAGAAAGATCCCAGCTTTGATGGCTGGTCCATGCAGATAGCTGGTTTGAAACTAGACCGGAATTAGTTGGAGCAATTGGCCTTACTAAAACTGGATAAAGGTAGAGGGCTAATTAGCTATATTTCTGTCTCCTAATCACTATGTTGAGACACATGTTGGAAAGTGGCAATGCATTGAAGTTTTATTTAGCTGTGATGCATGTCATGATTCACTGGTAGGCTGCTCATCTTTGCATTGACTCACCACTAAGATAAGCACCTGTGAGTAGCATTAATCCAAGGAATCCTATGTCTGCAAAACTATAATTACAAAAACAGCACCTTAAGAAAATAAAGAGATAAAGTTAATGGGACAAAATTACATTTTTTAAAAACATCATTTTACTAAGATAAAATAATTACTTTATGATTGACTTTTACTTGAAAGCTCTACAGTTAAGACCTGTTAAAATGTGAAGCATTTTAGTAGGTTTCCATATTAAAAGTAATATGCAGTGTCATCTTTGGAAGCTCTTTATTTGTACAAGATAATTAAGTCAGGGCACTCATCTATCAGGACATGTTCATTTGTTGAGAACAGTCACTTATTATTAATTGATGTGATAGCAATACTGAGGTAAAATTAATATGCATTCAACAGAGGTCAGGCTGATGATAGTGGGTAGCTCTCAAATAACAAGGTTTGAGATAAATAGCAGCTTGATGAAAGGGATAACTGGAAAATATTAAGCTAGACTATGGGGGTCATCTACTTTTATTGCTAAGATTAAAAGAATTTAGCTCTACATTATTATGCAACTAGAGTCCACTATAAATATGAAATGCATTTATTGCATTCACATTTTTTTAACTCCTGCCACCATTGTACATACAGAAAATACTTTCTGGAATTTGGGTTACATTTTAAAATATTGGTCATTTTCATGTCTTGGCCTTTGAACTCTCTTCAATGAGTAAAGCTTATTTGACGAAGCCAAGCTGTTTGCTGTACCCCATGAGTTGGTAATGTACTCCCATCTCTCATTTAGGCAGGCAGCAGAGGCAAAGAATGAACCAGGGCTACAAAGTCTGTCTGCATGGAGCAGTCTGTAATGAATTGCTCTTTCAGCAAAGGGGCAGACAAATTTTTCTTTTATCCTCAGTCCGGCAATGAGGAATTCCGTCTCCACACCTGTTTAATAATGACCATGAAAATAAATTTATCTATGTAGGCCTGTTCACGGGTCGCTGCTGAAATACGTAGCATGCTATATTTTGCAGGGCTGCTGTACATAATGATGGTAATTGATGTTTGGAACAGCCAGCTTTCGATAGCACAGGGTCTACTTCTCCCAGTGAGGCCATGATCTGTGTTATCAGTCCAGCCCATAATTAAATATCTCTCCCTTACAATATGGTTCAGGTTCCTTAATGAGTCTGAGCCAGAAACAGTCACCTCTGTCCCCTCAGAGCTTTATTTGCTGGTTATGAAACAATATTATTTAGCTGACTATATTCTCAGCTGTGTGGCAGTATCCATATCATATCTGTGTCATAATTGTGCAATTAATGGCAGTGCTTGCTTTCATACCTCAGTAAATCCTTGCAGTAAAGCTGAAGGCCATCGTAATCCAAAATAATATTTCCCAAGTATAGAAGAGCGGGTTTTGCCATTGTGTTTCCATGATAGAAACTACTATCGTCTACCCCCTCCCCACCCATCTACACCCCAACAATAATACTGTGTCTTATGTGATGACCTTGTGCTGTGTTGTTAAAGGTCCAATTTGCTCATTGTTTCCCTGCTTGCGTAATTCCCAACCCCCCATATGCACAAACATATACGTAGTCCAAACCTTTGCCACCAAATCTTCTCATTTATATTCCGCGAGTAAACGCTATTCATTTGAAGTGACCGTGCTGCATGGTTAAAGTAATTCCTTCCAACCTCTTTTCACAGTTTTTTTTCTCTCTCTTGGTGTGCTGTGAGCAATGCATTAAGTTTGCTATGGAAAAATCCTTTCACGTTCTGCAATGTCACTTTGCTCACAAGTTGCAGGATTGCTGCAGATTGGCCTTTTTTTTTGCTTGCAGGTTGCCACGGTGAAGATTTACAATACCAGTTATTCACACATCTGCCTCCCTTTTTTTCACTGGTTGTGAACTCCCTCGGGTGAAGGCAACCTTGATACCCAGACTCGTACAATTCATGCAGACCTATCATCCTAATGTTGATGCCATTTGGGGGCACTCATTACCTTAAACAGCTGCTCTGGAACTTACCTACCGAAGCAGGCCAGGACCAACAAATACATCCATCTAATTTTAGATCAGATGAAAATATTAAAAATAACATTACATGTCTTTTCATTATTTTGAGACCAAAATATTAATATTCAATCAATCTGATGATATTTTAATACTGATAATATATTTTGAAAATCTATTATTAATGGTGACAAGCTGTTTCAAGTTAGGCTTTCCAACTCCCAAAGAATTACCTGCTAAATTACTGATGTAGCATCACTTGAACAGAGAGGGCGCTGTTGACAGTTACTATTATATATTAATTTATGAAGGTGCAATCTGTAGCTCTTTCATTACAGAAAACAAACACTTCATTGGCAGATTTTTTTTATTCCATTGCCTAACATTTAGGTAACCAAACATGCATTCCATTAATGCATGTTTACCATAAGATTTGAAACTCAGTGCAGCATTGAATACTGAACAAAGTATATCGTATGTATTCCAAATGGTAAATTCCCTTTAAGATTGAGACATGGTCAACAACAAGTCAACCTTTGAGAGAGTTATCTAAACAGCAATTACTATATTTTTTTAATTGCTGTAACTTTACAAATTATTGCTGTGGTAAAAAAAAGTATTTAGTTTGATTTACAATAGATTCAAAGCCGGAAAGTAAATTAAACTCACAAGGAGTATAGACCAAGTGAAATAGTGAAGCTTGTTAAAAGTAGTTGGCAGAGTATAGTTTGATTTCCAGATAGTTGGAGTCTAGTAAGGATAATTGATAAATCATATTAGGGCTATTTTAATAATATTTTTGTGCACTGGTATTTTTAGTGTAACCAATGATATGATGAACCCTAATTATATTTCTGTGTTCCGCTTGCAGTACTAAAATTGATCTAAATAATGGGTTGTGTAGTTCTTGCAAGAAAGAATGGCCAGAATTACCTGGAGTGAATAATTTAAGGTTCCATTATTTTAATTTCTGAATTTCATCCCTCTAACTCCTCACCCTGCCATCTGACTATCATTACCTGATCTCTTCCATCAATTTTTTTTTCCCATAAATAAAACAAAACAGCAATCCCCAAACAAGAAAAAAAGAACTTTATTAGACAACGTATTCCATTATATTCTCAATCTCATTGTGGCTGATGCAAACTCTGAAATCAAGCTTTAAATCTAGTCAATAAAATGTGACAAACCTTCTCAGCGTTCAGAAGCACAAATTGGTATCAGCCATGCTACGACAGAATATAAAACAAGGTAATTGCCAGTGCAGGTCTCCTGTGTAAGTCATATGGGAAAGACCCTTTTAGAATGGTGTTACAACGTATTAATGTGCCCAGCTCTCGCAGCACCACTTCTGTAAGCACATGATATATCGAATCCAGGATGGCTGGGAGTGAATAATGTGGCTGTAATTTATCTAGGGTTTTGGATGACATGGCAAACCATGAGGAAATTGTTTAGTTTATAGAAATCTCCAGAACTCTGAAGCTTTATGTTCTTTTCATTCTCACAACTTACCATGTTTATAATTAGTCCAACAAATCCCCTTAAGTGAAGCCTACACTAGAAGATGAAGATAAAATACCATCCATGCAAAATCAGAAATATTCAGATTATGTTCATCAACATCTTCAATAATACATTTTTACTGTGTGGGTGGTGTTCTTTGTCAGAACTAGTGATGAGTCAAACTTGAAATGTTATCCTGTCTTTTCATTTCATTATTTATAATTCTACATGAAAATCCAACAACTCTTAGAAATTTGTTCCCTGACTTGTTTTGCTTTCAGTTTTGCTTTTTTGCCCTTTTGGTTGGAGGAATAGTAACAAGTGTATGGGTCGTATGCATGTATTTGCTAGTTGAATTGATAGAGATATTGGGATTTTTGCTTCCTTGATATTCTGCAGAATTGAGCAGAATCACAGGGAATTGACAGTCCAATGATTATTATACAAACAACAGGAATTCTGCAGATGCTGGAAATTCAAGCAACACACATCAAAGTTGCTGGTGAACGCAGCAGGCCAGGCCGAGACCCTTCGTCAGGACTAACTGAAGGAAGAGTGAGTATCCCTTACTCACTCTTCCTTCAGTTAGTCCTGATGAAGGGTCTCGGCCTGAAACGTCGACTGTACCTCTTCCTACAGATGCTGCCTGGCCTGCTGCGTTCTCCAGCAACTTTGATGTGTGTTGCAATGATTATTATAATCAGCTTGTGAATACCAGCAGATTACAAGGGAAATCAATCAGATTCACAGTCCATTATGACTCTTAATCTAGTCATTTTCTTTAACTTCTCAGCACGGCCAAATATTCACCATTATTGCTTGAAAACTTCAGCTTACTAATGCAATTAGTGATTTCCTTTTCCAAAGTGTCGCAATAAGCCAGTCCTGCAGTTAAAAAAACACTATAGACATGATCAAAAAAGTGTTTAGTTTGACCAGAACTATTGTTTATGAAATGATGACTGTTCACTGTACCAAGTACAGTTACAATATTGCAGAGGATGGTGTGTTTAATTCATATATTTAATAATGAACTAAGGTTGTACCTGTTAACACCATTTAGTAATAGTTGAAAAGTGATTTTCTTTAAATATTTACACATTGAGATGAATTTTCTAAGTGTCTGGAAATTATACATTTTTACTTTTCACACTAGGCTACCAATGGGAAGCATATCATATCACATTGACATTAATGGGGAATAAAGAGTCCTCCGTCTGTTCCACAAATGGGGATAAACCAATTGCTTCCTGAAAAGCACAGTTCTCATTTTCAGTTCCCATTCCATTTCAATTTAGTTCCAACTGCTGCTGAGTTAAAGATAACTGCATCTTGCCGACATGTGCTCACTCTCACATAGATTGAGATAACTCAAGCTCTTTTCAAGCATGAAGCAATAGACAAAGACATGAATACCATTCCAATATTTCGGATTGGTTTTAAAGTCAATGTCAAGAAAGCTAAACCATTGTTCCATCTGATCCCTCTTTCATGTTATACGAGATAGGAACCGTCAATATACCCTGTAATATCTAAGGGAAACTAAGTGAGTGGACTATTTTGATGATTTTGTTGTGTGAGGGGAATAGCCATCATGCTGGAGCAGGCACTTTCTCTATCCAGAAAGTCCAGAATTAAGTGTATTGCCACTGAATTTAAGCCTGTTTTTTTAAGACTAGGGTGAGGATAAGTTTCTTCACCCAGAGCATTGGGAGCACCTTGTACTGGTCAGTTATTTGAATAACATTCTTGTGGGAAATTGGAGTTAAGACAGAAGATCAGCTGTAATTTATTGAACAGTGGAGTAGGCTTGAGGGGCCGATAATCATTTCTTGTCATTCTCAAGTACTTAAATTTAGCAAGAAGGAATCATTGTGATTCCTATGGCTGTTCTCAACTGGCTAGTTTCAGAATTATTACAGTTGTCATTACTGCCCTGTTTTGAAAGCAGGGAAATTTCTGAAAGTCCCTAATTCAATATGAATTGCAAAGAGGATGCTATTGAATAGTGATGCACTTGCCGTCTCCTACTTTCAAACTTTATCCATTATTCATTGGCATTTGGTTAGGACATGAAATCTAACTGGCCTGAACAGATCTGAATCTCAAAAGGAATTGACGTCTTTAGGAGAGAAAATTGTAGAGACGCCATCAAAGGTAAGCAGGTGTCCAATTTAAAAGCAGGTTGCCAAAGGAATGAGATTGACAGCAGAATAATCCAACTGGCAGCCACACTGGCAACAATGAATTAGAATAACATTAATAAGGTGATAAACAATTTGTCTGTTATAAAGGAGGAAGGAAATACCACATCAGAGTGAGAAATGAATAGTCTTGGCAGCAATTGAACGTACAAGAAGATGGACCATCAAAAACAATGGTCCAGAATGCAGCTGGTCCAGCAGCCTTGGTGATATGATAGTGTCATTCTGCTGTGAAGACATGGAGATTGGAGACAGAGAGTAAACTACCTTTCTCCTTGGAGAGGAAGTGTTTGCACCACCAAAGTTGAAGGAAGGTGATTGGAAAGAGACATTCATCAAAGTTATGTCGGGTCCTAAATGAGGGGCTGAAATGACAAGAAGGAAATAACACTTGGCATTTCTGTTCAATAAGATTACATATGGGGTGCCAAAGAGTGAATTTGCAAAGCTTATAAGAAAGATAAAGATGTCAGAGACATTTAAGTCTGATCAAGGTATGATTATGAAACATACTCAGGTTTGATGGAAGGTGAAAAATAAGCTATGAAGCCTTCCATGCCAAAAGCAATAACATCAGTTACATCACTGCCACAGAGGAGAGACTCTAAAGAATAACAAAGCAGTCGCAGTCAGATCAGGATAAAACTGCAAAGAACTTGATTTGCTGCAGGCTGTTTTGCAAAGGGAAGTCAGGAGAAAGTAATTAGCAGTGTCCAATACGAAAGGAAGATGTGCCATGCATATGTTTAGCATTGGCAAGGTTCTTGGAGATTAAAGAAATAGAGGCTACACCAATTTGTTCACAGGCCTGATTTCTAATTGAGAACATGATGAGCTTCTGTCCATATATCTTGATCATCACCAGGATGGTCTATTTCTATCTCTGTAACCTCATCCAAAGCTGTTCCTGTCTTGTCTATTGGCACAATCCTCACCTTTCCCTTTGCTACCTCTAGCCTTGGATGCTCCTCCCCCACACACCCAACTCAGTTCTGAAGACTGTGTGCTCTGATGGGCAGAGTCAAAATCATTTATCATCTTCTGATAGCTGATCTATAAAGGTGGCACAGTGGAGTAATGGTTAGGTTGATGCTACTACAATGCTGGCAATCACCAGTAGGAGTTCAATTCCCACCGCAACCTGTGAGGAATTTATGTATTCTCCCTGTGACCTCATGGGTTTTCACCACTTTCCTCCCACATTCCAAAGGCACATGGTTATGATTAGTAAGTTGCGCACATGCTATGTTGGTGCTAGAAACATGGCAGCACTTGCAAACTGCCCAGCTCAATCCACACTGATTTGATTTGACACAAACAACTCATTTCACTATATGTTTTGATATATATATGATAAGGCTAATCTTGTCATATATTGGCTCCCTGTCAAGTTTTACTTGGATCTTTAAATTCTCATTTACAGGTCCACAATCTCTTATCTGAAATCCTTGGGGCCAGTTGCATTTCAGAACTCAGAATTTTTCAGATTTCAGACCCCCTCACCCCTGATACCAAAAAACACGTATGCTCAAGTCCTTTATTTAACCTGTCTCAATGCAGTGGACTTTAGGACCTGGCAGCACACCAAACCTACACACATCCTCCCGTAGACTTTAAATCATCCCTAGATTACTTATAATACTTAATACAATGTAAATGCTATGTAAATAGTTGTTATACTGTGTTGTTTAGGGAATAATGACAAGAAAAAATTTATTTCCAACGAAAACATTCAATAAAACATAAAAATATACAGCTTCAAACGAACTGAATCAAACACATGGTAAATAACTTACTGGAATAAATGTAAAACGTTATTGTCATTGTCACTATAAAACTTCAATAACTTGTCATTCTGTTTATTTAGGTCATATACAGTGGTAGTTCCGACACTATTTTCTTCAGTAAGATGCCGCACAGACACACCACGATCAAGCTTCTGCAATAACTCCACTTTCTGCGTTATTGATAATGATAGATGCTTCCTTCTCTTTTTCTCATTGTTACCCATAGGGGTATCTGCAGCTCTTTTCGACATTTTCACAGTGAAATTAAACACAAAGTCAAAAGTGAAAACAAAATATCAGCGAACAGCAAATGCACGTGTAACCAGCACGAGCGCTGAGCCACAACTGACGTCTGACGGCCTCTGCTAGTGCTGCCACGTCACACCTGAGTGACGTCAGCTGTTGGCGAAAAAAACTTCAGTTTTTGGAGCTTTTTGGATTTCAGAATTTTGGATAAGGGAATGTGCACCTGTAGTACGTAGATTAAAATCCTCTCAGGATTTCAGTTTTCCATATCATAGTGATATTTCCCAACCCTATAACCCTAGATTCATCCAAGCTTGACTCCTTGAACATCTTCAACTTTAAACAACACCATTCTCAGCTGTGACCGTAATATAGCAATTCACTCCTTAAATCTCAATATCTTTAATCCTTTATGAAACTCTTTTGAAGTTTTTCCTTTTTCTCATCTTCCCGAAGATCTGTTTATGTAGTTAGTTATTAAATCTTATTTGACATTACACTTGCAAAGAAACTTTAAACATATCACAACATTATCAATTGTTTATCAATAAACAAATCAGAATTGGAAATAATTGAGAACTTTTTCATATTCCAGGCAGGGAGACACTTTGTTGTCTTTAACTGTCAGGAAGTTATGGGTAGCATATTAAATTTCTCTCTGAACATCTTTGACAAACTTAGCTCACATAGCACTATGAACTTGAAAAATGGTCCTTGTATTCTGTTTAAATTTCGAACTAAAATTGCTTCAGCTCTCCTCTAACAATATAACATATTCAGAAAATTTAAAAAGTGGGAAATATAAAATCAATTTATATAAACAAAGGAAAAAGAATGAACAAAAAGTCTGCTTTGACTAGTTTGTACGGCAATGATTCTTTCATCATGTCTATAACCTATATGTCAAATCTACTTAGCAAGTCTGACACATACTTTGACACATACCATGATTAATTTATAATGATGTAGTGAGATCAACACAAAATAATTTCCCTCCACCTAGACAAAGCAACTACAGATTTAAACCAGATTGATTCCAAAGTGAACACTTTGCTGAAGATCACGGGAAAGCATTCTGCTTTGCAATGAATTTTCATCACACGAACTAAATGTTAGTGTAAGGTAGAAACAATTTTACATTTATTTCACGTATTTCATATCCTTGTAACATGTTGTTATCTTTCTGGAAAAGAAACTGACGTGGAATTCTTCTGGGGGGATTTACCCTTGCCACTGCTCTTCAATAAACACAGTCATACAGTCTTAGATTTTTACAGCAAGGGAGTGAGCCCTTTGATCAATCACATCCATGCTGATCCTTTTGCTCATTGTACTAATTCCATCTTCCCACAATAGGACAATGTCCTACTATGTCTTACCGAGTTAAGTGCCTGACTAAACACCTATTCAATGTAATAATTGTAAATGATTGCGCAACGTCCTCTGGCAGTGAATGTAAGATATCATCTGGATATCGTCATGTAGAAACTTACCGCTAGATCCTCTTCAAAATTCCTATCTCTAACCTTAAACCCATGCCCTCTTGTTTTTGATATTCTTGTCACAGACCCCAAACATTTTCAGTAAATTTATTGCTAGGTATCTGAATAAGCAGAACATTCTTGAGATTGCAGTGATGACCTATTTTGCAAAATCAAAGTTCATAAGTTCAAATATCAAAGTAAATTTATTACCAAAATACATATATGTCACCATATACAACCCTGAAATTCATTTTCTTGCAGGTATACTCAGTAAATCCATGAACCCTGACAGAATCAGTGAAGGACTGGACTGAACAGGGCAGACATATACCTAGTGTGCAAAAAACAACAAACTGTGTAATTACAAAAGGGAAATAATGATAATAATAATAAATAAATAAATACATATCAAGAACATGAAATGAAGACTCCTTGAATATTATCCCCTCCTGTTCAAGAATGTGATGGTTGAGGGTTAATAACTGTTCCTGAACCTGGTGGTGTGGTTCCTAAGGCTCCTGTACCTTCTTCCTGATGGTAGCAGTGAGAAGAGAGCATGACCTGGGTGGTGGAGATCCCTGACGATGGATGCTGCTTTCCGGTGACAGTACTCCATATAGGTATCCTCAGTGGAGAGGAGGGCTTTACCCATTATGGACTGAGCCATATCCACTACTTTTTATAAGATTTTCCATTCAAGAGCTTTGGTATTTCCATACTAGGAGGTGATGCTACCAGTCAATATACTCTCCACTACACATCTACAGAAGTTTGTCAAAAATATTTAGTTTTGTTGTATTTAATATTTGTTCTGTAAAATGTTAAGTTCTATCTAGAATCTATCATTTTAATTTAGACAACACAGACTGTGATATGTAAGATCAGCAGCTCTGCCACATCCCACCATAGCTAGACTGATATTGAACTTAAGCACAAAACAACCAAGCTAAAATCTGCTTCTAAAGTGGCCTATTGAGCACTGCCAGACACAGATGTGTCAGCATAAAGATTGGTTTGTAATGTGTCCAAGTAAGCTAGACTCATCATCATCATTGTTGTGTGCTGTGTCAAGGCAGACCTACAAGAACTATAAGCTCATTAGTTTTAGTTCCATTGTAGAACAACATGTGAAACTGGAGAGGGGGAAAGATTGGAGGATGAAACGTAGAAATAATATAAGAAAGGGGAAAGAAGAGTTTCAGAATTGTAGTTGAAGAAGAAATTAATAGGAGATGAGGGTGAAGAGTACAAGAACACGAGATAGATATCTGTTTTGAAATCCTCAGCTTGAGTGCTAATCCTCAACTAGAGACAACCTGAAAGAATATCATCTTTCTTAGGCCTTGGCTTCAGAATCATTTGAAGTTGTGGAAAAATTGTTGCAAAGATAATTGCAATCCTAAAGATAAATATTTCTATGATCCTTCAACAACAGTAACTGCTTTGCCAACAATAAGTATTAATCCAGCATAAAACAAAGATATAAATAAGAATCCTACATCAAGTAACATTTCTAGTTCACATTCATGTTGTAACATAGCATTTCTAATGGTTGAGCAAAAGATAAGGAATCACATTTTTTCTTTACCCTTGTCCCACTATTATCAATGTAACACAATGGTCCTGAAATTCTTTCACTCCAAAGAGGCACACCAGAGCTGTGTTGAACAGGAGTCCATGCCTGTTTTGCCTGAGGGAGCCGCAACGTCTCACAGATGTGAGGCCAAAGGAATTCTGAAGATAGAACGGGCCTTGCATAAAATCTTCCCTCTGATGACTCCAGGTAGAACAAGATCTGTGAGGGTGGGGCAGGGACTGAGTAGTGATTGATAACAGAGAATTGGTTCTCAAGGTAGCTGATGGGAGCTGGGCTTTCGATGATGAAATGGCATCTGAAGTAGGGGCAAGGGATCAGGGAGTGGGAGATTTTGAAAAGGGTTTGGTTACATTAGGCTGTGTTATGTGCAGTTCTGCTCACTACACCACAGGAGGCTTTGGAGAAGGATCAGAAGAGATTCACCAGGAACCTGTGCAAAAATGTACAGGGAGGCTGAGCAAGCTCGGTCTTCACTAAAGCATTGGAGACTGAGCGGGAGGGGTAACCTAGTTAAAGGTATATAACATCATAAGAGGCATAATTAGGATAGATCGAGTCTTTTTTTCTGGGATGGAGATTTCAAATACTAAAGGGAATAGGGTTAAACTGAGAAGGGAAAAGTCAAAAGCAGATGTGAGAGGCAATTTCTTTTCACACAGAGAGTGATAGTTACCTGTAGTGTGCTGCCAAGGGAGGAATATGTTTTCAAGGCATTTGGAAAGACACATGAATGGAGGGACACATATGCAGCCAAATATGATTCATTAGACTGGCATAAGAGCGAGTGAAGATCTGATGGTCTGAAGGAACTTTCTCTATGCTCTACTATTCTATGTTCTATTGAAGTGGGCTCTGGGGAGTGTGAGTCAGAGATTTAATAGAGAGGTTGTACAAGTACTCAGGTGCTATGTGGACATGTGACTGGTGAGAGGAGAAACACTATTAGTTGGTGGAGGGTGTTGGAAATCGGAGTTAATCTGGGGTCTCGACTATTGAGGTGTGGGGCTGTGAGTGGCCATGTTGCAAGCAATGCTTCAAACAACAAAAGCACTGTACCAGTAGGAGATGAGGACAGTGGGAGCAAACACCAAAAAAAACACATAATTCAAAGAAGAATACAGTAACAATATAAACATCTTAGCAAATATGATGGATCGTTTTTAACTAACTCTGAAACAATCTTCAACTCCTCAAGAAGAATATTAGCCTCATGCACAGATTGGATTTAGCACTTGATCTTTAGGTAAAATTCTGTTGCATAATGTGGTCAAATGCTTAGTGCAGTATGAAAGTGTTTCTCGTCCGTTGAGGTGACTAGCAATTCAGAAACAATGCAAATAGCCAGACAGAAACAAATTTTTCAATGCAACTATGGTATTTGCTCTTTATCCTATATATAATCATCACAGTGGGTCTTGGTTAATTGGGACACATCAGGACCAGTACATTTTGGCCTAATTAAGTGGCTGTCACAATCAGCCAAAATTTCACGGAAATCGTTAAAAGGTATATAAAAAAACAAAAGACCGTTTAACTGAGTAAACATTTATTTATTTAAATTAAATATAGAACAAATTAGAACACTACCAATACCACTACAGTACTATAAAACTGTGTATAGGCTCCTAATAGTTATCAACAAAGGAATTCATCTGCTATGTTCTTTTGATTGACTGTAAATGAACAAAATCAGCACAGATACCTAGTGCAGAAAAAGGACAGTCCTCATACAATGTTTTAGAGATGATTGTGTCATTCAGACCTTCATTTTCTTTGTAATATTCAAGATGATTGTTGATACCTTCATAATTACTAACTTGTTGAAATAGTGAAATAGTTTCATTTTCACTCCTGGCCATTTCTGGCATCTCCAAGCCTGAATGCTTGAAACCATAGAGAGCAAAACAGTTCTAGATTTTCTAACTGCATATTTCTCACCAACTATCATTAACAAAACTCACTGCGTTTTGAACACATGTGACTAACTCTACTTAAAAACTAATTGGTTTAAGCATGGTATACTGTCAAACAGCCATACAAATGCACACGTCTGACACTAGTTAGAATCTCTTTGCCAATTGTCTCCTGCCCCAATTAAGTGGTACTGTACCCTTAAGGGAATCTCAGCTATTTTCTCGATTAAGCTTTTGTTCTTTAAGAATTATCCCCAATAAACAGCTGCTCTTATTAATAGATGGCCCAATTAACTGGAATCCACTGTAATCCTAATCATATTAGCTCATATGTTTCTATATTCCTTCAACCTTTTTCAGCATAACAACAGTAACTAACCCCAGTCTTTAAAAGAGATATAATAACTACACGTCTTTGAAACAAACTCTACAGCTTCTTAACCCTAAGTATCCAAAAAGAAATCTCCAACCATTCATAACAAAGAGGGTTAGCAGCTTTTGAACATATCACCGCTGGATACATTTGTGGCAGATTGGTCTCCAATTTTACAGAGATCCCTCTACTCATATTTCCTGCTTGCAGTTCTCAGACAATAAGGTAGGTAGCTTCCCATTGAGACCCAAATGATTTTGGCAACAGCAAGATCTAATGTGAATGGATATTGACATACGTTAGTTTTAATTGGCTAATCATAGAGAGTCCAAAGAATGATGACTCAAATGGGTTGGTATTCACTGACGTTTTTAAACTAACAGACACAGTGGGTCTCCAAGTAATATTTTTGGATAGAGAGAATTGAGTGGAACAAAGTAATAACATCAACATTGTGACCAATGCAACAGAACATTTCTCCATTGCACATAGTTGCTGACACTGCCTGGGGTTATACATGCAGTAGGGTTGTACTTCTTTGACCTCTTCAGCTAGATCTGTTTTACTTATCCTTTTGTATTTCTCCATTGATGCATGCTTTGATGGTTAATGTATCTGTGTTGATGATCAGAAAATTCTCATTCCATTTCTTGCCCGTTACAATACTTTACTTAGACAGCCATTTGGCACACATTTCTCCCTGTCTCTTCACCTCTGAGAGGATTTTTGTTCTCCTTAGCATCTTTGGTTCTAGCGTTAAAACTGTCAAATGATGGAGTAGCATGGGCTATCTGTCTAGACTGAGATTTTCAGCCTCACATGTCTCCAAAATGACAGGTTTTTTAGATTTATTCATTAAACAACCAGAATTTAGTGACTTTGTTCCTCCTGAAGCTGAACTTGTTAAAAGAGTTAGCACTCAAACTGCATTCTGTATTCTCACAGAGATAAGTGAACAGTTTCATCCTACAATACAACCTCACTTGGACTGCTTTTCTCAGGTTTACCATCACTCAAAGGCCCCTTGCCTCTGTTTTGTTGCTGATATCTGCCATATCTCATGGTTTACTGCTCACTGCTGCAATAGGGAAGCCATCCAAGTTCCACGCAAGATCAATTTTTCCTTCATCCTGAAGGAAACCAGGTGTAGAGGTTTACCTGCAATATGGCCTTCCCCAAATGGCAGGAATTCAGTCTTATTACGGACTTCCCAGGCAACCTGCACCCAGCAAAATCCCTGAAAGGATTTTGGTAGTCCCTTCAAAAGATCTTTCCCCAGTTACAATCTCCCCTGTGCTGGAAGAGTAACATGTCAACTCAGAGATTATCCCTGTCTCTTTACCCTCTAACATATGTAGTTCTGCATATTTTTTTCTGGAAGGTCTCATTCATAGAACTTTTGGATGCAGGACTTGGGAAAATCATAACAATGTATTAACGCAAACATATCAGTATTGAGCCATTTCTAAGCCCAGATTTCCCATTTTGTTCAATCAACTCACATTAGATATAATGAGAATTTAAATATTTTGCTTTCAATCAAACTCTTCAATGGTATAATCCTATATTCAGTCATCATTAATAATTTAAATTAAGACACAACATATTTCCTTAGCTTGTGGTAATTGTTTTTCATTCCTTTTGGAGAGACAGCAATGTTCAGAGTAGCACTCAGGTTGACCAAGTTATCGGGAAAAATCTCCCAATACTAAGAGGGAGATGAGGTGGGTTGGTGGAAGGGGGAGGGGAGCAACTTATCCACTTTAGAACTTCATGTCAGAAGGAGCAGAAGATGCAGGAACCATCAACACATTTGAAAGGTGGATGGGTGTTTGAAATGTTGCAGGGTACTAGATCCTATGTTGGAGTTAGGATTATGCTAAGAGGCTCTTTTACAGCAGGTGTTGATACTATGGGCCAAATCACCTCCTTCTGTGTCACTTTGTTTCATGATTCAATGAAACTTTACTTTGTCCTGGACGTTCCAGCATTGAAATGATTAATGGCATAAATGTAAATTTTGCTGTCTAGCATGTTGATTTGATCACACTGTTTGATAATTTCCTGCTTACTTTCCTGACCAGCAGGAGTTCACTGAAGTGAGCATACTGGAAAATCAGACAAAGCACACTAGTTCTTATTGGAAATTGATGAATACCTTGGATGAACTGGGTGAAATGGCAGTGCTCAGTCCACTCAGCAACCTTTACATCCCTAAGAAGCATAAAGCAGGCTCAGCATCTTCTCTGTAGATAAATCAGACAGGAGGAAGAACCTGGTCCTGCCAGAAAAACAATGGTGCCTTTTGTCAGGGGAAACATCATGAAAACAGGTTCATCAGGAAGGAAATTATGACTTTCCACATTTTTAAGATTTAATTATTCTGATTTTTAAAATTTTTCTGGCACTTGATTTTCTGAAAAGCTATGAATACCTGTAAGAAGGCAGCATTTATAACTGGACACTTATAACTGGCATGTGGCTGTTATGTTTTACTATTTATTGTTATGTTTATTATTTAGTGTTGCGTTTGTTATGCTATGATTGCACTGCCCCTGAGAAACGCTGTCTCATTCTGCCCTGCAGAGCTGATGTATGGTTAGAATGACAATAAAGTTTTTTGAATCTTGAATCTTGAATCATTTGGTTAGCAACCAAGCTCCCTAGGAACTAAGTAAACATGCTATGTTATCAAGGCACCTCTACCTCCACTATTTTTAAGTCAAAGTGACAACAACACGGATGTTACTATTAATCTGGAAAGCAAAATAATAGACTCATTGAAATTTTATGATCATGTGTCCAAAGTTGATTTGAAATTGTCAGATTCTTATAATTAGTTTTTGCAGTGAATGCAGTGTGAAAATATCTTAGGAAGATGCAGAAGTTTGGTTAAGTGCATAGGTCCATTCCCCTACAATTTCTTCTTTTTCATTTTTCAAACACACATAATTCCATATAAGTATTTACAATGATACATGGCCCCAGGATAATCTGAGGCAGTATTTCCTTCGAGTGAAGCAAATGATCTTGGCTCAGGTAATCTTTGACTACATATATCTATAGACACCAATGAAATGTCCATGACAAATATACTATTTAATTTCACAAAATACATTCAGAAATTGCTTTGTAAACAGTTTATTCAAAATAATTATAATTTTCTAAACCCACCATATGATAAAAGACTGATTATCTCTATCAATGAAGTTCAAGGTTTGTTCTAGTTAAAGCCATCTATCTTGATATCAGATGCTCAGAAGAATCAAAAGTACAAACCAACACAAATTCAGCTGAAAATTCTAGGCCAAAATCTTGAAGCGAGTGCCAACATTAAGCAACAAAAATATTCATACCAAATAGGATGATCATTTATAATATATACAACTCAATGATTTAAAATTGGAAATGAATAATATATAACCTTCAATGATAGTACAGCATTCCCTTGAGGGAAGCGTTCATGATCACCAACCTGGCCAGAGGATTTTTTCATTACGCCTAAGTATTTCCTTTCACCTCCAACCCCAAGGCAAGACCACAGCTACTCCCTTTAGAGTACAAAGTATGAAAAGCAAGGGGCCATCAGGGTGCCTGTGCCTGACCGATTGGGCCTTCTGTCAATCATAGCCTGCCTGGCCCTGCTTCCTTTCAGTCCAGACAGCTGTCCCAATTGCTGTTAACCAGGTAGCAACACTCAAACAATAGAGAACTGAATGACTGGTCTAGACACTCTTTTAGCCTCTTATTTGCTGCTCTTGGCAGCTGTTAAAGCATAAATAAGCAGTTTGTAATCAGAAAGCTGACATCATTCCAGCTCAGCTGAGAAATAATTGTTCCTGTGCATTGAGCTGTTCTTTTTTAATTTTGAAACAACAGATTCAAGGGTAGAGATGTTAGCTTCAGCTATGCTAGAATGATCTTTGCATTTATTTTACAAAATGCAATCCAAAAAATATACTGTCAACTTTTCAAACTTTTAGCTAAACCACAGACTCAATGAGTCTCATTGAAAACTAATGTTCTGAAAATCATTTACTTTTTGGTTTTCAATCAAGGTATCTTTTATTGCATCCCTTATGTTAAATATGCCATTAATTTAAGCACACAAATATAAGGCAAGAGTATGTCTTGATGATGTTTTGGAAGTGCATGAGAGGTCAGTCAGTCACTGAAAGACAAAGTTGGGTAAAATGGGCCTTTCTTCAGAACTAATATATCTCATACATCTCTATTATCTCATACCTTGAATTCGGATTTCCAATATTCTGCAGTGGAGAATCCTTATCCTTTCTGCTATTCTAATTGAATTTGTTTTTCAAACTAGGGAAGATAACTGAATTGTAAATTGAACAGGTAGTGGCTGAGGTGTTTCACGTTAGAATTCTTTTTGTTTAAGATAATTTATCTGCAGTTCTAGTGAGAATGTTTCCACTGGGGTGGGGGGGTGGCGTGTAACCAAAACCAGCAGTCATAAAACATAAGATGGTCACTGATGAATCTGATATGAAACACAGAGACATCTTGTCTGGAGAGAAGTTGGAAGACAGAAAAATTCATCAGAAAATATTGCGTTTCATAGGAAACAAGTCCAACATATGTAAAAGATAGATTATACTCATGAGACTAAGAGAGATACTGTCAGGGAATATAGAGGAGGCATGAACCAAACACAGAGGCAACCTAATGGTGAGTACTCACTTTAATAATAAACTTCAAAATAACAAGCAATGAGGGGCCACAAAACAAAAGAGAGCAGATACTTAACATGACATGGCAATGATGTAACTGAAGGCCAGGAGTACCGTTTGAGACTGGCTGGCTCACTGGGTGAACAAGGACAGTGGAAGCGAGCTGGGTTTAAATAGGCTGCAGGAGATGAGTTCGAAAGAAGTGGCCAGTGACTTCTGTTAGCTAGGTGGAGATTGGAAGGCCCCTACCTGTGCAGGCATGCATGCAAGACCCACCCCCAGCTTATGGCCGGCACCTGATGGCACAGGATGATCCAAATGGATCCAATGGAACTTCGCAATGAGTGATGGATCCAAAATGAATCTGAATGGCACCCAATACCTCTTATCTGGCCATACCCTTCCCAGTTAGCCAGGTACAGCACACCCTGTTTAAGATAATGTAAATGCATTAACTGGTGAACTGTGTGCACTGGACCAACCTCCAGCATCCTGGGTTTCAGAGGTGCAGGCTCAGGTGGGTTGAGTGGTCTACGGGCAACGAGCTTGCGGCAGGACACATGGAAGGTAGGTGTTTTCCTGAGAGACGGGGCAGCTGGAGATGGTAAATAACTGGATTGATGTAGTGAATGATCTTTAAGGGTTCGATGAATCAGGGTGAGAGCTCACAAGAGTTGGTCCGCAGGGGCAGATCTTGGGTAGACAGCCAGACAAGGTGCCCAGACCAGAGTAGTCTGCCTGGGCACCACCGGTGGTTGGACTGGCGGTAGTAGGCACGATTGGCTGTGAGGATGGCCCTTTTCTGAGCATTCCAGTAGTGGTGAACCCAAACCCTAGCAGATGGGACATCCACCAATTGTTCTTCCATGGGGTTGGTAGCCATGATGACAATGCCGTGGCAGAAGACTTGTGTAGATTGTGGGGCCCAGAGCAGATACTTCTTCCATGTGGAAGGGTCAGATGTGGTGAAGCATCACAGAAGCTTCTTCACTTACTGATTGGCACTACCTGATTGACTGTTGGTCTGCCGATGATAGCCAGAGCTGCAGGAGGGAGCAGAGGGTTTGCCAGAAGCAAGAGATGACTTGTGGGCCCACAATGTCCTAAGGGAAATGGTATAGAGGTGAACTACATATTGGAGAACCAGGTCTGCCATCTCAGCAACTGACAGAAGTTTGAGGAGGGCAATGAAGTGGGCCGCCTTGGAGAGCAGTAAGTAACGAGAACATGAAATAACAAGATAAAGAGTCCTTAAAATGAAACTATTGGTTGTGGGAACACCAGAAGAGGAATGAATGTAGTTAACCTCTTTTGTTCAAGACCCTGATGGTTAAGGGTTAATCACTGTTCTTGAACCTGGTGGTGCAAGTCCTGAGCCACTTGTACCTTCTACCTGATGGCAGCAGAGAGAAAAGAGCATGGCCTGGGTGGTGAGGATTTTTGATGATGGATGGTGCTTCTCTATCACAATGTTTCAAGTAGATGTGTTGGGAGGGTTTTACCCATGATATGCCAGGCTGACTCCACTACCTTTGTAGGATTTCCTGCTCAAAGGCATTGGTATTCTCATACCAGGCCACAATGCTGCCAGTCAATGCACTTTACACCACACATCTATAGAAGTTTGTCAAGGTTTCTGATGACATGCCAAATCTCCACAGATTCCTATGGAAGTAGAGGTGCTGTTATGCTTTCTTTGCAATTACGTTTATGTGATGTGTCCAGGACAGGCCCTCTGAAATAGTGACACACAGGAATTTCAAGTGACTGACCCTCTCAATCTCTATCCTCTGATGAGTACTGGCTCATACACCTCTAGTTTCCCTCTCCAGAAGTCCACAGTCAGTTCCTTGGTCTTGCTGACATTGAGTGAGAGGTTTTTATTATGACCCCACTCAGCCAAATTTTCAACCTCCCTCCTGCATGCTGATTCATCACCACTTTTGATACGGCCCACGACAGTGGTGATATCAGTGAACTTGTATACTGTTTTGGAGCTGTACGTAGCCACACAGTCATAGGTATAAAGTGAGTAGAGCAGGGAGCTAAGCACACATCCCTGTGGTACACCTATGCTGATGGAGATTGTGGAGGAGATGTTTTCACCAATCCAAACTGATTGGGGTCTACAAGTCAGGGCTTGATCAGTCCATTTAGCCCTTGAGCTGACTGTCATTCAGTGAAACCATGAATCGAAAGATGTGCATGTGGCTAAAAAGAGCTGCTCCCTTAAAATAACAATACAAGTGATAAGACTGCTGTGTGGTGTGTTTGTCTTCATTAGTCCGAGCATTGAATGTAAAATTCAGGAAGTCATGTTGCTGCTGAAAAACAGTTTTATTTAGGCGTCCTGAGTGTTGCATGCAGTTCCGGTCACCAAGCTAGAGAAAGCACATGAGACGGGGTGCAGAAGAGGCTTACCAAGATGTTGTGTGGATTGGAGTGTATTGCTGATAAAATTATGAGAGACATAGATTGTGTAGATAGTCAGAGTCTTTTTCAGAGAATGAAAATGACAATTTTTACAGAGTGTTCTAATCTGCCAGAGGAGGTTTAGAAACCAAACGAGAGTAATGTTTAATTGGTATTTAAACAGACACATGAACAGACAGGGAATGGAGGGATGTCGCACATGTGCAACCAGTCATTTTGCTTAGGTTGAATGTAGTCGGCTGAAGGGACCGTCCTTGCACTGTTCCAGAACGAGGGGTCACAGTTTGAGGATAAAGGGGAAGCCTTTTAGGACCAAGATTAGGAAAAACTTCTTCACACAGAGAGTGGTGAATCTGTGGAATTCTCTGCCACAGGAAACAGTTGAGGCCAGTTCATTGGCTATACTTAAGAGGGAGTTAGATATGGCCCTTGTGGCTAAAGGGATCAGGGGGTATGGAGGGAAGGCTGGTACAGGGTTCTGAGTTGGATCAGCCATGATCATACTGAATGGTGGTGCAGGCTCAAAGGGCCGAACGGCCTACTCCTGCACCTATTTTCTATGTTTTCTATCTACGTCTATGTCTACTCTTCTGAGTTCCATGGTTTAAATTTCATTCAACTCTATTTCTCAGTCCAGTCCACATAATTGTTGATTTGGATATACAGTAAAAGATTATCTATCCAAGTCCTAAACACACTTAATTGCTCAACTCTGATAGCTCCCATGAGTAGATAATTCCAGAGTTTCATAAATCTCTGAGAAAGAAAAAAATCCTCTTGGTTTAAGTGGTGGAAAGGCTAATTTTATTTAAGCTGCTATTGCTTAATGTAAATGAAGTATTACACTATTCATGATGTTGTCCTTTGTGCAACACTGTAAAACAATAAGAAATGGAAACAATAGTAGGCCACTCAGCCCGATGAAGCTACTCCACTGTGCAGTAGCACCATGGCTGATCGAACATTCCTCATTCACTTTCCTGCCTCTTTCCTTATTGAGTAGAAATCTATCTATCTCAGACTTAAATATACACAAGGATTCTGCTTTCTGTAGCAAGAACTTCAAAAATTTCACAATTTTCATCTCATTCTGAAATGCTTCTCACTCTGCTACTGTTCTCAGCATTGACCATGTCTAACTCCTTATATGTATCAACAAGGTTATCCCTCATTCTTCTAAATTCCAAAGAGAAGACCCTCAAAGTGTTAATCCTTCCTTGTAAGATAATTCTTCTTTATTTAGAACTAAACTGGTAACTTTCTCTGAATTGTCTTGTTACGACACTTATCTATCCATGCCAGCTTCCGAGGTTTAGACACTCTAACTCTCCGGAGTATTGGTATCCTGGCGTGGCACCTTTAAAGATTCAGACGAGTCCCGCTGATTAGCAATCATGTTTTGGGCACCATTTAAGGAGCACCTGAACTGAGGTTCAGTGCTCAATCATAAGCCTACTCATGATCTTGTCTGTTGTTTGTTTTGTGCTCAGATTCCTGATCCAGTTTGAAGCCGTGTCTCAATCCTAACCTTGGATACCCCAGCATTTGGGTCCAAGCCATTCTCATCAAGGACTCTCGTTACATGCCTTCAATAAAGTAATATCTATTATAAATCAAATAGCTCATTATAAGACAATAAGACCACAACACATAGGAGCAGAATAAAACCATTCGGCCTGTGGATTCTTTTCCACCATTCCATTTATTAACCCTCCCAACCACATTCTCCTCCCTTCTACCCATAGATGTGACCTCATTAGTTGCAATAGGACATCATACTTTTATACTCCTTAGAAATAAGGGTCAACATTCCAGTAGCCTTCTCTGCTACCAGTTGTACTTGTCTGTGTTTCATGCATAAGGGCCATTAAATCATCCTGTACTGCAACATTCTGCAATTTCTCTCCATTTAAATGGTACATTTTTGTTCTTTCTTCCAAAATTTCTTTTTAACCCACATTGTACCATATTTAGCAACTTTTATATTTCTTGCAGGTTTACACTCAGTTCAGTTCTTTTTCTTTTCCTATCATTTTTGTCATCATTTGCTGGATTCTAAATCCATTCTAGTCTTTGTCAGAGAGTCAGAGAGTCACAGAACTCTGAAAGAGAAAAACAGGTCCTTCAGATTATTTAGTCCATGCCAGCCTGTTTTCTGCCAAGTCACATCTACCTACACCTGGACCAAAGCTCTCCATGCCCCTCTCATCTATGTATCTATCCAAACTTCTCTTAAATGTTACAATTAAACCCGTATCTACCACTTCCACTGGCAGCCCATTCCACACTCACACCACCCTCTGAGTGAAGCAGTTCTTCATCAGATTCCCTTTAAATATTTCACCTTTCATCTTAAACCTATGACCTCTAGTTACAGCCTCACTCAACCTGAGGGGGAAAAACTCACATGCATTCACCCTATTTATACTCCCCATTATTTTGTATACCTCTATAAGATCTCCCCTCATTCTCCTGCGCTCTAGAGGATAAAGTCCTAACCTTTTCAGCCTATCCCTGCAATTCAGATCCAGCAACATGCATGTAAGTTTTCTCTGCCCTATTTCATGACTATTGATCTTTTTTCTGTTAGTAGGTAACCAGAACTGCAGAAAATACTCTAAATTTGGCCTCACCAGCATCTTATACAATTTCAGGATAACATCCGAATTCCTATGCTCAGTGTCCTGGTGTATGAAAGCCAATGTGCCTAAAGATTTCTTTACGACTCCCTGTGCCTACCACTTTCCATCACCTCCTTGTAGAAATTCTCTTGCAACTTAATACTCCTGAATGTCTTTGATTAGCCATGGTTAGTTCAATCTTCCCTCTCCAATCATTCCTCTTTACAGTGATAGAGTTTTGCTGAATTTCATGAACTGTATCTTTAAATGTCTGCCACAGCTTAGCTGTTGTCTCTTCTGGTTACGTAATAGCCCAGTCCTCTTCAGCCAACTCTATTCTCATTCTATTGTAATCTCTGTTATTCAATTCAAGTACAGCTGTTTATTATGTAAATTTCTTCCTCTCACAGATCGATTAAAAAGGATAGCATGATAGATTAAAAATATCCCATATCAGACCACAAAGCACTCCAGTGTGTGGTGAAAACTGCCCAGCGGATTATCGGCACCTAATTGCCCACCATTGAGAACATCTACCATAAACGCTGCCTGGGCAGGGCGAAAAGCATTATCAAGGATGCATCTCACCCTAACCATGGACTTTTTACTCTCCTCCCATCCAGTAGGCGCTACAGGAGCCTCCGCTCCTGCACCAGCAGGCACAGGAAGAGCTTCTTCCCTGAGGCTGTGGCCCTGCTGAACCTCGCATCACAGCGCTGAGCAGTATTGCACCCATATTGTACTGTCTCAGTACTTTTGTATTTGTGTGCTGTAGCACTTACTTTTTATTCGCAGTTATTTTGTAAATAGCACTATTCTTTGCATTTCTGGTTAGATGCTAACTGCAATTCATTGGCTTTGTATCTGTACTCGGTACAATGACAATGAAGTTGAATCTAATCAAATCTAATCTAATGATCACTACATCCTGGGAATCTGTTCCTTTGAGGTCATTTGTTAAATCTGATACATGCTCTATTACCATATCTAACTCAGCCTGTTCATTAGTTAGTTTTGTGGCATTTTGTTCTAGCATATCGTTCTAAATGGTCTCTCTAAATTTATTCTTGGAACTACCTTTTCCAGGTTGATTATCTCAATTATTGGATTCATCCAATCCTATTATCTTGCTCTGCACTTTTGACACATCACTTATTTATTGAATTATATCATTTGAAATAGTGTGACTATTATTTAGGGATCTGCACACTAAATCTAACAACATCTTCATTCTCTTGTTGTTTACCCCTCTGCCCGGTGATTGAACACATTCTGAACCTAACTTGTCTCCTACTACAGTACTAACCCACTAGCTTTTCCATCATGCCCATCTTCTCTAAAATCAAATTCAAAATACAATTATTATCAAAGTATGTATGCAGTATAAAATATAGCTGAATATTCTGTTTCAGTGCATCTGTGTTTCTGTAATGACTATCAGGTCACACCAGTGCTCCACTATTTATGCTGTTAATTCATCTAGCTTATTACGACTGCTTCAAGCATTAACTTATAGAATTTCTGGGCTGACTGGTTTGCCATTTTTAATCACTTACCTTTTCTTATTCTCGGACCATATTTACCTTTCACCCCTGATTTTCTGCCTTTTTTTATTCTACCTTTCCTTCTTTCATTTCAGTCGTTGTTTCTTTCTCACTCACCACCTTTATTAGTTTCCTGTTCTACTGCCTTTCAGGTTAAAACCCTCTCCCACAACATCAGCAAGGAGTCCACTGTGGAACTGGTCCTCATCCTGCCTGGGTAGAAGCTGTCATGCTTCAATGTCCCAGGAACCTAAGTCCCTCCCTCCTGCATCATTTTGGCAGCTATTCACTAATCTATTTTCATGCTCCTATACTCACTCACAATTGGCACTGGAAATAATCTTGAGATTACTATATCTGAGGCCCTTCGTCTTAACTCCTTGAATGCATCTTGGAGGACTATATCCTTTTTGCATTAGTTTCATCAGTTTTCAACCTCCTGCCTCAGGATTTTCTGTTGCCATTCCATGTTATCCATGACCCTCGCTTTATCTTGCTAGATAGTCACTTAGAATAGTGTGTACCTTACTTCCACTCAGGATAATGGGAGAACTGCAGACTCTTCCACCAGTGGAGCAGGAGTTGGCTTTCAGGACAGGTGGTTGGATGGCTCATTTGGTTTTGCACTCTTGGTACATCTCAATCCCACACCAAAAGCTCTTTTTCCACTTTGATTCCCAGAAGACAGAGTAGATTACACATTCTTCTGTAAAGCTTTGAATCTTTTTTCTACATTTGTCTGGTAACCACCTACCAGGATAGAGCTTTAAATAGAATGTCTATTTTGGAAGTCATGGTATCATAGTCATAAGTCATACTGCACAGAAACATGCCTTTCTGCCCATTGTGAGCAGGTTGGCAACGGGGTACCCATTTATACTAATCTTAATTACCAGCACTTGTTTGGTAGCTTTCTATGGTTTGGTGTTTCAAGTTATTTGTTAAGTTGTTGTTAGAATACCTGCTGTACTTTGATTGAAGAACTTCTTCCTCAGATTCCCTCTCATCATTATACTCTCAATCCTAAACCTATGCCCTTTAGTTTTAGATTTCTGCTATGGGGGTAAGTTTCTTAACTTTTACCCATTTGTGCCCTGGATTACTTTGTATACCTTCCTCAGATTCGGCTTCAGCCTTCCCTGCCCCATGGAAAATAAACGAGCCCATCTAGTTCATCCTCTATAATGAAATGTTCCATCCCAGCCAACATCCTGCTCTGCACCCTCCCCAGTGTCAGTACTTAGCATTGTTTTATAGAGTTGTATCATAAGTTATCTGTTCTTATATTCCATGTCCCAGTTAATGAAGGCAAGTACACTGTATGAATTGGCCTGCATTTGGCCTGCATCCTTCTACAACTTTCCTATCTATGTTCCTGTCAAATGTTTTTTTGAATATTGTAATTCTTCTGGCCACTATCACTTCCTCTGGCAGTTTGTTCCAAACGTCCACTAATGTCCATATGAAAAAGTTGCCTATCACGTCCTCTTTAAAATGTCCCGCTCTCATTTTAGTGTCCTCTCACTTTAATGCCCTCTAGTTTCAGAGTTTACACCCCTGAGAAGAAGACTATGCCTGTCATATTGTGCTTTATGATTTTATAAACGTGTCTTAGGTTATTTATCAGCATCTTTCACTCAAGGGAAAACATTCCTCACATACTTAATATCTCATTATAATTGGAACCCTCCCTCCTAGCAGGGTCCTTGTGAATCTTTCATCCATCCCCCCTCATTCTTCCTATAAACACATGATACTTCAAATCTGGTGTCACCAACATCTTGTACAGCCGTAACATGACACCTCAAGTCTAGTATGCAATGCTACAACTGATGAAACCAAGGAAGCGTGCCATACATGAACATCACTGCCATGCCTAACTGTATTGCCTCATTCAGGAAACTATGTACTTGTACCCCTAGGTATCTCTGTTGTGTAACACTCTCGTGGAACCTATCATTCATTGTATATGTCTGCCCAGCTTTAACATTCCAGAATGTACCACTTCACATTTGTTTAAGCTCCATCTGCTAATACTTAGTCAACATTACCAGTTGATCTAGACCTTGTTGGAACCACAGACAAACTCCTTCACTGTCTACCATCCCACAAATTTTGATATCATCTGCAAATAAATTAATCAAGCCACCTACATGCTCATCCAAATCAATAATATATATATGAACAATGACCCCTGCAGCATACCACTGGTCACAGGCCTCCAAACCAAAAAAGAACTCTCCACTACCTCCCTCTGATTCCTTTCACCAGCCAATTTAATATCCAATTGGCTAGATCTTGGATACCCTGTGATCTAAACTTCCAGGACATTTTACTATCCACGACCTTGTCAAAGGATTTGTTAAGGTCCACGTAAACAATGGCTACTAACCTGCTTTCATCAGGGTTCCCAGTTATCTGTTCAAAATTTTATCCAAAATGTTTATGTGTGTAATAAGCAGTAAGAGTTCTAGGATAATGCCTATGGTACACTACGTACTTGTCACAGGCTTTTCACTCTGTGAGTTTCATGCGAGCAAGGGATTTCTTTGTGCCCTGGTGTATATGACTATAAACTATTCTGAGTCTGAATCTGAAACTTTCACTATCATCCTCTGAAGCCAATTTTGGATCAAATTTGCCAACATGCTTTGTATCCCATGTAGGACCTTGTCAAAGCAAATGCAGACTACGTACATACATCACCTGTACTGCCCTCATATTTAGTTATCTATTCAAAAAATTCAAGTGGTCAGCCAGAATCTCCTGCTTATAAAGCCACCCTGAATATCTTTGATTAATCCCTGTCTCTTTAAATGCAGATTAATTCTGTCCCCCAGAATTCTTTCCAGTAATTCCCTTACCACTGATGTAATTACTTAGCTTATCCCTGATGCCCTTCTTGAATAAGCGCGCTACATTCGTATTCCACTAATCAGTTGGGACTTCACTTACAGCCAGCAAACATTCAAACATCTCTGTCAGAGCGTGAGCAATCTCCTTCCTTTCCTCCCATAGCAGCCCAGGATAGACATCATCTGGCCTAGGAATTTATCTACCCTTGAGACTGCTCAAGCATCTAATACCTCTTCTAATGAAAATAAGCCTGATGTCAAGGAAACAAGTGCAGCTGTCCATCATAACCAAATGAGAGTAATTAGAGCTTCAGTGCTGGGCATGCTAGCCTGGGAGATGATGCTTACGTTGAGCCCAACACTGCCTTGCTGGCATACCTGCAGCATTCGAAATACCCAGCTGATCCCCTTACAATGGAATTCACAGTCATTTTCATTCTAATTTTTTCCCTCCCCTCTCATGCAGAAGAGTAACCAGCAATGCCAAAATCTTGTTTCATTCCCCTGAGAAGCCAGCTCCATCAATAGTATCCAAGATGGCTTATCTGTTGAGGGGATGAATGACACACAGGATACCTGCACTACTCTGGCTGGCAGTCACCAAATTCCTCCCTCCCTGTCCAGTCTTTGCCTGCAGAATGGCCAGGACACTAAACATATTATCCAAACACGAGGAAATCTGCAGATGCTAGAATTTCAAGCAACACACATAAAAATTGCTGGTGAACGCAGCAGGCCAGGCAGCATCTACAGGAAGAGGTACAGTCGACATTTCGGGCCGAGACCCTTCGTTAGGACTAACTGAAAGAAGAGATAGTAAGAGATTTGAAAGTGGGGGGGAGGGGAGATCTGAAATGATAGGAGAAGACAGGAGGGGGAGGGATGGAGCCAAGAGCTGGAAAGTTGATTAGCAAAAGGGATATGAGAGGATCATAGGGCGGGAGGCCTAGGGAGAAAGAAAGGGGGAGGGGGGGAAGCCCGGAGGATGGGCAAGGGGTATAGTGAGAGGGACAGAGGGAGAAAAAAAAGAGAGAAAAAATAATAATAAAATAAATAAATAAATAAGTAACGGATAGGGTACTAAGGGGAGGTGGGGCATTAACGGAAGTTAGAGAAGTAAATGTTCATGCCATCAGGTTGGAGACTACCCAGACGGAATATAAGGTGTTGTTCCTCCAACCTGAGTGTGGCTTCATCTTAACAGTAGAGGAGGCCGTGGATAGACATATCAGAATGGGAATGGGACGTGGAATTAAAATGTGTGGCCACTGAGAGATCCTGCTTTCTCTGACGGACAGAGCGTAGATGTTCAGAAAAACGATCTCCCAGTCTGCGTCGGGTCTCACCAATATATAGAAGGCCACATCGGGAGAACCAGACACAGTATATCACCCCAGCCGACTCATAGGTGAAGTGTCGTCTCACCTGGAAGGACTGTCTGGGGCCCTGAATGGTGGTGAGGGAGAAAGTGTAAGGGCATGTATAGTATTTGTTCCGTTTACAAGGGTAAGTGCTGGGAGGGAGATCGGTGGGAAGGGATGGGGGAGATGAATGGACAAGGGAGTCGAGTAGGGAGCGATCCCTGCAGAAAGCAGAGGGGAGGAGAGAAAGACGTGCTTAGTGGTGGGATCCCGTTGGAGGTGGCGGAAGTTACGGAGAATAGCATGTTGGACCCAGAGGCTGGTGGGGTGGTAGGTGAGGACAAGGGGAACCCTATTCCTAGTGGGGTGGCGGGAGGATGGGTTGAGAGCAGATGTGGGTGAAACAGGAGAGATGCATTTGAGAGCAGAGTTGATGGTGGAGGAAGGCCCCTTTCTTTAAAAAAGGAGGACATCTCCTTCATCCTGGAATGAAAAGCCTCATCCTGAGAGCAGATGTGGCGAAGACGGAGGAATTGGGAGAAGGGGATGGTAATTTCGCAAGAGACAGGGTGAGAAGAGGAATAGTCCAGGTAGCTGTGAGAGTCCATAGCCTTATAGTAGACATCAGTAGATAAGCTGTCTCCAGAGATAGAGACAGAAAGATCAAGAAAGGGGACGGAGGTGTACATATTATCCATCTACTTCTCAGCCATGCAGAGTTCCAGCTCCACATGCAGTCAATTTGTGGATGTAGTTGGAAACATTTGAATACAAATGTTTGCCAAGGATACTGGGAGCATTCCTGACTTAAAATGTTGTGCAGGAAAAGCATTCCACGGGTCTGATCTGCCTGACACGAGCTACCCTTAAATTAAACTCCTTCACAAGCAAATGCAGATGCTGCAGATCTGGAGCAACACACACACACACACACACACACACACACACACACAACACTGGGGGAACTCAGCAGGTCAGGCTGTATCGATGAAGGAAAATGAACCATCAGCATTTTGGCCCAAGGCCCTTCCCAAGGTCTGGGAAGAAAGAAGGCAGAAGCCAGAATAAAAGGGTGGGGGAGGGTTATGAGCACAAGCTGACGTTTAAGAGGGTAGGTAGTTAAGTGGAGGTGGTGGAAAGTGAGAACGGTGGGAAACTAGGAGGTGATAGGAGGAAGAGGCAATGAGCTAAAGAAGATGGAATCTCTTAGGCAAGCTAACTAGACCATGGAATGACTGGAAGTAGGTTGGGAAGAAGATGCTGATGGACTACCTGACCTGCTGAGTTCCTCCAAAATTTTGTGTGTTGCTTTCATTAATGAAAACTAATAATGCTAAGATCTGATCTGATGCCAAAAACTGTTCATTATTATATAGTGGCCTTTCACTTAAGTTAAGTCAGAGTCGTAAAAATAGTTTTAATAAGTGAAAATTTAGTTAGGCATGGAATGCAAGTATGTTTCTGACCTGTTATTGAAACAAAGGTCGTTGATGAGGCAGCTGAAAATAGTTAGATCTGGGACACTGTCCTGAGGAACTCCAACAGTATAAGAATGTCCTTGGGCTGAGGTGGCTGACTTTCATCAACTGTGACCACATTGTTTTCAACGTGTTTCCAACAAATGTAGGGTTTTCTCTGGATGTCCATTTGAGCAGATCAAGCAGCAGATTATTAGGTGTCTGAAAGGGGAAAAATAATTGTAAAGTGCAGAAAGTTTGGGAAAGACTTCCAGAGTTCAGAACTATGGCATCACAAGGCACAGCTGCTAGTCGTGGAGGAATTAAATTCAGGGAGGTCAAATGTTCAGAATTGAAAGGTTTAAATATCTCAAAGGTTTTTTCGGATTGATGAAGACTACAAAAATAGGAAGGACTGTGATATGGAGTTTCTTGAAAACTTTAACTTACGCAACAAGAAAAACAGACACTTCAGCTCAATATCTATTGTAACCAAGTTGCCTACCTGAGCTGGTTGCCCCTCTTGATTTTATATACCTTTATAAGTTCACTTCTCAACCACTTACTCTCCAAGGAAATTTTCACATGTCTCTGCTGTCTTTTCTTATGTAGGAACCACACTCAGCCCTAATAATATTCTTGTGAATCTCTTCTGCACTTTTTCCAGGTTAATAGCATTGTTTCTACAGCTAAGCGACCGGAAATGTGCACAGTATTCTGAGTGTGGTTTCACCATTGCCCTGTACAGCTGAAACATAATGTCAACTTCAAGTTCAAGTTTAATTGTCATTCAACCATACACATGAATACAGACAAGCAAAGTAGCGTTCCTCCAGGGCGAAGGTACAAAACCCATGAGATCGAGACGGCTCTCCCACCCCAGTCCTTGGTTTGTATGGCTGCTGTGTAATTTGCTACCCGGGTACAACTCAGTGCCAAGAAATAACAGACAGCACACTGCATACAATTAAAGGAATTATATTTATGAATCTTAACTAAAGGGTTAGTAAAGAAAATAAAATAAAAAACAAAAAGGGGCCCATTATAATTGAACAGTCAAATGTGCATGTTGGAGCTCATCTCTTCCAAAAGTCATACATGTTCACCAATCCTCAGCATCCACCAGCAGCTTGTTCGATCAAATCACAGTCCCCCACTGGGTCGAATTCTACGACTGGTTCTCTCCAGCGCCTTCTCTCTTCATCTCCCGCTGAATAAAGGAGCCAGCTCACATTTCAAAGCACCTGTTATCTCTAACCATAACCCAAACACTGCTTCTAAAAACCATTTAGTTAGCAGTGAAACACACAACACACATACAATGAATTCCAGTTAGTTGGGTCATCAGTTAATCAAGGCATCAGCTTATTTCGGACAACTTTTAAAGAACAAAAATTGAGAAAATAGCTGGGATTCCCTTCATTTATTTGGGGTAATACACTGTTTAATTGGGGCAGGAGACTATTGCTGAATAGTTTCTAACTTGCATCATTCGCATGCATTTGAATGGCCATTAGATACTGCACTGTGCTTAGAGTGAACAATTTTTAAATAGTGTCAGGTGCATGTGTTTGTGTTATAAAAGCAATGAATTTTGTCACTGAGAAATAAGCAGTAAGACAATTCAGAACTGTTTTGCTCACTGTGGTTTCAAGCATTCAGGCTTGGAGATGGCAGAAACAGCTGGGAGTGAAAATGAAACGAATTTACTACTTCAACAAGTTAGAAACTACGAAGAATTTGAAGATATTGACAATCATCCCGAATGCTGCAATGAAAATGAAGATTTGGAGGATGCAATTGTCAAAAAATTGTATGAAAGCAGTCTATTATTGACTCAAGGTGTCTGCACTGATTTGATTCGTTTACAGTTAATCAAAAGAACACAGCAGTGTTACTTGATTCACTCCTCTGTTGATAACTATTAGCAGGGGTGCAGTGCTAGCCAGAGAACATCTGGCACCTCTTTAAGAAAAAAGCCGAAATAAACAAGCTAATTAATTAGGTGCCGTCCAGGATGATTTGAGAATCTCAGCAACTGCTCATCTCCTGGGATTTTTACGCACAACAGACACTGGAGTTTACTAACAATGGTGCCAAAAGCAAAAAAAAATCCAGTGAGTGGCTGTCTGTGAGCGAAAACATCTTGTTAAATCCACTCGCTGGATTTTTTTTGTTTTTGGCACCATTCTTTGTAAACTCCAGAGCTTGTTGTGCGTAAAAATCCCAGGAGATCAGCAGTTTCTGAGATACTCAAATCACCCTGGGCGGTACCCAATTAATTAACTTGTTTATTTCTGCTTTTTTCTTAAAGTGGTGTTGGATGTGCTCCAGCTAGCACTGCACCCCTGACTATTAGGAACGACTATACTGTATTATAGTACTGTTGTAGTATTGTTCATATTCTAGCTTGTTGTGCTTTTCACTCAAATACTTAATTTGGTACTCAGTTAAATGGTAGTTTGTCTTTTTTATGCCTTTTTAACTATTTCCATGAAACTTTGGCTAAGTTTTATACCTTTATAACTATTTCCATGAAACTTTGCCGCTTAACTGGGCCAAAATATGCTGGTTCCAATGTGTCCAGGTTAACCAGAATCCATTCTACAGTATATATATAGATAAGTAGATAGATAGCTGAAGTCCCTGAGTGTCATAGCCTGCAGATTGTTGTTGCAGCAGTCCCCATCACGCACTAGTGCAGCTGCAGAAGGCACAATCAGCTCGTCTTCTATTGGACAGGCACTGGAGGGCAGCACCAACAGGAGGGGCCAGCGCAGACTCCAGCTCTCTCCCACACCAACTCCAGCATCTCTTTCCCTGGGCAACTGTAATAAGCAACCCAACAGCACGAGGGCTTGGTCCGCACAACAACCGAGGTCATGCATTTCCCCTGGCCGCCGGTCTCACCATTGAACCAGTGCTCTCCATTACCAATGTCCAACAAGGTCTTGCAATCACAAGAAAAATGCCCAACACAATCATTCGCACTGTTTGTTGGACCACACACCACCTCTGACGCCTTCCTCCTTGGGTGAGTGTAGCCATCAGCAACACTGCTGCTCCACCTCCGTCCAAAAACTCGTCAGTGGGACAGACCTACAGCACATGGTGTCTTCAATATTCAGCAGTGTCTTGGGATCACTCAAAAGATGCAAAGGATGAACAATTACATCTTGTTTAGATCCATAGAGGCCATTGCGACAAAGCATGTTGCCATCTTACCGGAAGTTCCCAAGGCCTGCACTCATTGCATTGACTGATGAAGGCAACTGTGCCGAGCGCTATGTTGTCACTTTCAGGAAACTATGAAATTGTGGCATAACACTTCATGGCCCTGCTCCTTATTGTGCAAGTTCTGCCATAGTTTACTTTCTCTAAATGCAACATCACACACTTGGCCCACTTTCGCAGCTGATCTAATCCAGGGGAAATGGTAGATATTCTTCTTCATTGTCCACTATTGCACCAGCTTTTATGTCACCCACAAATGTACTAACTTAAACCAAGGATGAGAATTTTAAAATAAAATATTTATTTTTGGAAGGCAAAAATATAATCTTAGAATCTTTGGAAGGCAGTCTAACACATGCTTAAGTGAATGAGAGGAAAGAAATAAAGTAACAAAACGGGAGAATGAGTAATGAGAAAAAAAGAGCATATGTAACCAACGTAATTCAGTTTACACAGTGATGTACTAATCTGTGATCACCCAATGGAAAAGGTTATTGAAAAGCTTCTCTTTGCAGTAAATATGTAAATCTGATGCCATATTGGTGACCCATGCATGTTGCATTTTAATGAGATTGGAATGACATATTGCCTTCTTTGTACAATAGTTTGATAACCACATGCCTTGATGGGATTCCTTTGTGTATGATTAGCAGGCTATGGATTCCACCATTAACATTAATCATTAGCATGCTATGAAAGCTTATTACATAACAGCATGGTTGAATTAATATTTATTTGTCAGTGTAAAGTTCACTACTGAAATGTAATTCATATTTTAGCTATCATCAGTGGGGGGAGAAATTATTTCATCATTAGTCAGCAACAAATGGGCACAAGCTTCAATAATGACATGTATTTTATTTAACAAATTACATGCAACCACATTTTAAATGCAGGGAGAAGAGATAGCAGCATAACAGCAAGATGAGCATTAGATAAACAGATATTCTGTGAAATTTCTATCCTAATAAATTCTATTCACTTGGATCTGCCAGTTCCCAAGCTCTTAATTGTGTATAAGCTGAAGAGTGATGTTGCACTCTGGACACTTGCTTACCCAGGGAATCCTGCCCTGTGCTGGTAGAGTCCTGATGGAATCCAATAGCGGATGCTTCCTCGGTGACCTCCCAAATGTGTAAGGCTAACTTAGCTCAAGCATAGCAGTCACTTTGAAATAAATGGGGATAAACAGCTGTCAGGAGAGCAGTTATTAGATACTTCTGATTTAATTTGGTTGGCTTAAATGTACATAATTGTTTTTAAGTATTTCTGAGTGTCTCTGAAATTCACAAGCATTCAATAACAGTGGCAGCTTTAACAGGCACTGAGCCTAAGAGCAGCATTTCCCCAGCTGTCAAAGAGCTTGAGGCAGTTTGCTGGTCCCTTTGTACATCAACAGGTCCTGTACTTTTGCAAGGTTTCACTGACCAACAGGGGGCTAGCCTTCCAGAGGAACATTTGTCCCTGGGACCAAGTTAGAATTATTATGATCGTCTAAAGGTCATCCAGAATTGAGTTTGGTCAGCAAGCTATATGGCAGAACATCTACAGGAGAAGTGGACAAGTTCAACGTATTCCTAATGCATTCAATAGGTATAAATTGTCAATGCCTAGTGATAAAAAATGCAGTTTATTTTTAATATTCCATTGTCTAATTCTTTGGAAATCCCAGTGGTTTGGCATTTGGATTTCTGGGTGCAGATTCCTGCACTCACTCTGTTGCACACTGAGGCCGCGATTCCCTGCACTCCCTCTAATGCAGTGAAGCCTGTTTTCCATAATCCCTCTTGCGGTCCTGGGCCACAGTTCCTGCACTCCATCTAGCGTACTGGCACCAGGTGCCCACACTCCAGTTCCAGTGTGCCCAGGAAACTTACTGGGCTCACTGGAAAAGTTGTTATTCTGCTTCACAGGTGGTTCCCAGATTATATATGGATTCATTCCTAAGAACTATCTTTCAGCTGATTTCACCATAAGTTAGAAGCATACATTTTCTGTAGCTAGCCATATCATATCACTTGACATACAGTTGCTAAAATGTTTTTGTTTCATTCAATAATGACTATAACATTACTCATTATTAGTAACAGAATACATAGTAATGCATCCAGTCATTAATGAATAGTTTATTTTATTGTTATTACTAGCTTGAAAAATGTTTTAAAATACATGGGGGAATTTGCTTAAAGGTGGATTTTCATATTTCAAATCATTTGAAACTGAGGGAGCCCCTGTACTGTGTAGTATCTAAAATCAGTTGTGGATTAGAACTGTGTTAAAGTATTCATTAGAAAAAGAGCTAATAGTGCAGCACCAAAGCCCAGACCATGCCAGGTTAAAGGTGTTTCACAGTACTTTTATGTTTCAATTTACTCATGGTAAATAGCTTGGGTCTTCTGTAAGATATTTTCTGTGCTCTATTGTAAATTATGACTTCTGTGTGCCTAATGTAATGCATGCAAGGAGAAAACTATGAGGAAATATTGTTTGTCTCTTACTGCTGTTTTAGAAGTATAAGTTCCAAAAGACTTTGATTATTGTCTAGATTTGTGGCCAATAATTAGAGAATTATAGCAAATGGAAGCACCGGTATCTTTGATAAAATTCAGTCAAGGATCTATTTTAAAGGTTTAATTCTGTTGGGCCCCAAGATTCTTTGTGGCTTCCCCATAAAATCTAGAGTACACTCAGGAAGTATTAAAATATTAGTTTCATTGAGTTCACAAGTATTCAATTGAATCTTTGCCAGAATTCCCTCTGGTTTATGAAAACTGAGGAATGGAATTGAGAACTAGATGAAATCTGCTTGGTGCCACATCCAGGATCTAACATTGTGCCACATTTATAAAAGGCAATTGATAGCAAGAATATGCCAAACACTTTTTATCTTCTCTTTGCAAGCATATGAAATAGAAGTTTATCATTTGGACAGCAATGAATAATGTCATTCTCTTTAAAAAAAAATGTCTGTTTTGAAGTAAATAGGATGATCAAAGATACTTTTTGATGGTAACACACACAAAATACTTGAGATACTCAACAGGTCAGGCAGCATCTATGGAGAGGAATAAAGAGTCGACATTTCATGCAGAGACCTTTCATCAGATCTTGATGAAGGGTCTCAGCCTGAAATGTTGATTCTTTATTCCTCTCCATAGATGCTGCCCGACCTGTTGAGACCCTCTAGCAGTTATAGTGTATTACTCTGGATTTCCAGCATCTACAGAATCTCTTGTGGTTACTTTTTTTGATAGATAGCATTCCTTTAATAGTCAGCTAACATCAGAAAAGTAAAAATAACTGTTCTTTAATATTTTGCATCAATCTAAAATTCTACCCTGAATATAATAATGAGATTTCTCTTCTCCTGCTTGTGGAACTTTCTTCCCAGAAATTCTCAGCATTCAACCCTGCTCTACATGCACATAAGTTACTGCTGAGTTCCTTGCAAAGCCATAAGTTGACAGGGTACCTTACAGCATTTTTAAATATTTTTATTATCTTTTTTCCACTTAACTGCATTTCATAGACTATTGACCATCAAGGTCCAATTCATGCAGTATCCCACTGTTTTATTGCTTTTTTTCTTCTATCTCTCACTTTGTCACATTCTGCTCATTTGATTTCATATCCTCCAAAGTTTCCAAATCCCTCTTTTGAGCCAATGCTAATTGGCATTGAAAGCAATCCACGTCTTCAGGCACTGTTTTCCTCAAATAACCCTCCTTGAGCCTTCTGTCTTTACAAACTGCCATTCAATCTGTAACTTCTCTTTTCCTCTCTGAGGTTGTTGCCTCTGACCATCATTCCTGTAACTTGCTGTTGATTTTTGCTGGCTGTTTTTTACCTCCGGCTTTAGACGTCTCATCCTGAAGCCTTTGACCTTTATTTTGTTCTTTTGTGTACCCTCTGATGCCCTGAAACTGACAACTGTGTTCTCTCTCTCTCTCTCTCTCCCCCCCCCACCCCACTACGACATTCACTACTTAAATCCCTTTAAAATTCCAAATGCCAGTTCTCCAAAAAAAAACTGGATAAAGTGCAAAGGAGATTCACTAGGATGTTGCCTGGATTAAATGACCTCTGTTATGGGGAGAAGTTAAATAGGCTTGTTCTCACTGGAATGAAAGAGACAGAGGGTACTTGGTAGAGCATATGAAGTTAGGAGAGGCATAGCTAGGAAAGGAAGTTAAGATCTCTTTCCTCCCCATTATAGTGCTATTTAAACAAGAGGGCATAGTTTTATGGCAAGAGGTAGGAGTTTTAATAAGAATCTGAGGTATAGGTCATTTACACATCTAGAATGTGCTTTCAAAGTGGTGGAAGAATCAGATACAATGCCTATATTTAAGAGGCACTTAAACACTTAAAATGCCAAGTCATGGTAGGATACTGTCTGTATGAGGGTACACTGGCTTAAACTAAATGGTCAAAAAGTTCAGCTTGGATGTAATGGGCCAAGGGGCCTGTTTCTGTGCTGTACAACTTAATTACTATGATTCTACTGCTCCTGCTTCTCCCCGTGTTTGATTTATCCTACCTTATGTTAAAGTTACTAAAAATACAGTCTGACTTTGTTAGATCTTTCCAAAATGATTTACATAGTATTCTTAATGTAGATGTTTAGTTTTTTTATTTTTGAAGCTTGACTTCTTTGATTCTCAATGATGCCTAAAAATCAAGTGGATAACGTATATCCGGGTTCATACTGAAATTCCATTTACATCTTCCAGACAACTTACTGATGAGATTATAATGATGTTTAGCTGCAATATCAAAACCAGCATTCAAACGAAACTTACAATCAGTTGAACAGTTTATTATTAAGCAATTTTTCAAGGATCAATAACCGATAAACATTGATTATTTTAAAATATAGAAGTTAACTTACTGCCAGCATAGCTCAAAGTGTATTTATTCATGCAACTAGGTGGAAGTTCAGGACCTGTGAGGAAAGTTCCTATTGTCTATTTGCCGGTTCTAGTACAAATGCACCTTGTCAGAAAGTTTAACAAGGAACTTGCAGTTTACTAAGGTTTAGGCTGGATAATCTGCATGTTAAACTGATTCAAATCCAGTGGTCAGTAGACTTCAATGGGAAAAACTGACTAAAGGAGCGAAGAGTAAGTGTGATCCCAGTTCTTTTAATTTTAGTTTAATTGAGTTGATTTAAATATATTTCAATGTTTCTAAAGTTGCTTAGTGTGCTTGTTTTTTTCATAAAAATGGTTTTTGAATGTATTTTATCTCAGCACCACTTTCTTGCACTAACTGCAAATTTCCTGAATTATTTAATATCTAAAAAATCTGTTGACATCTGTTATGAATATACTCAGAAACTGAGCACCGCAACCCTTTTGATTAGTCTTCCAAAGACCCATTACCCTCTGGGTGAAAACACCTTCTCTGAATCTTGACTGGCTGACCACTTATTTTGAGTATATAACTGTTTTAATACCCAGTGATTGGCCCTCCCTCCATGCGCTCCTGGGTAGAGAATTCCCAAGGTTCACTAGCCAATGAGAGAAGTAGTCTCTTCTCATCTCAATCCTGAGGTAAGCAGCAGAAGACAAATTTGTGAGAGTCCAGTGCCAGTTGTAAAAGCATGTTAAGTAAATCCCAGTCAGCCATTCTTAATAAGGTTGTAGTGTATCCACGACATGTGAAGACAGTTAGTCTGCAAACTAATCTGAATTAAGAGATATTGTGCCCTTATGTCTTCAGTCATCGACCGTGTAAAAGGGCAGGAACGTAAAGATGAATAATGCCATCTTCAGAAAGGATACCTGCCCCCTGCCATTTCCCTGACTTGATGGCCTACTGTTCCAAGTAATCTATTGGAAGACGAATATTACTCATTCTTAAGTGTGGTATCTGAAGATATGCCTTCCAACCACGAGCTACTTAAAATCATCTTCCAAAATCATTTCCAGCCTCCTCCACTGAGAGTGAGCAACCATCCACTATGTCTTCTGCAACTACTGTTGGTCGTAATAGATCTATCTCATCCAAGTGTCTGGACACTAAATATGATGCTGAAGGTTCTCTAAATCTCATGACTGTAGAATGTAGCGTGGGATTTCTTTGATGGAGGGAGCACCATATTTTTTCAACTCTGGTTGGAAAGTTTTGAGTTTTAGGGACCCTCAAGAGTGCCAAGAGATTGTACAAATACTTACAGCAACTTACAACAACTTTATTAGTTTTGCTAAAGAAACATTGACTATATCCAACAGGGAATCCAATGTTGTCTGTAATGAATAGAACCCTTGAATAGTTAAGGGGTTTACGTCTGTACTGCTTATCAATGAGTAAAGTTGACTGCTCATTTCAGAGTATTATACTAGGCCCAAATACTGGATGACTGAGACTGACACAAACAGCAGCAAATCAATCTTCCATCCCAAAAGTATGTCCTCTTCATTTGTTTTAATGTGGATGTCAGCAAATAATTGTTAATTATCCTGACCCGGATCTGGGCCGTACCCTCCAAATATCCGGACCTGCCTCTTGGTTTTTTGCACTACCTTACTTTCCCTTTTCTATTTTCTATTTATGATTTATAATATAAATTTTTAATATTTACTATCGATTTGTACTCCAGGGAGCACAAAGAGCAGAATCAAATATCACTGTGATGATTGTACACTCTAGTATCAATTGTTTGGTGACAATAAAGTATAAAATATAATATATTTTTCTAAAGAGCTGACTGAATCTTGAATTTTAGGGGTGCATAGATGAAGTATTTTATTATAATGAATTAAATTAAGGTCAAAATTTGGGTTATTTGTTATGTTTTGTAACTTCAAAACATTAAATTAATTCAAAGGATTCAAGGGAGTCCAGGAATACCGGTGTAGTTTGAGTTTACTTTAGGTGAGATGCGCACGTATCAGGTGGTAACGTGATGACCTAGGCAATTAATGTATCTTTATATATAACCTACAATTAATTATTTAAACAAACAAGAATGCTTAATCAAACAATATGTATACAAGATCACCCAAGTATTATTGAAATATTAAAAACACAACATATTGCCACCTGAATTGTAGCTGAATCAAATGCCAATGTCAAGGAAAGTGTTAAAATGTCTGGCCCTATGTTCATTTTTGAACTGGGGATGCTGCGGTTATTTTTATCTTGAACTATAGTAAACATAACACCACATTTTTTTTAATTGCATGACTAATGTATAACAATCCCACAGTAGCTTTTACAAGCAAACTAGTTGCTCTGTTGTAATAACTAGAAAAGTTAATGTAGCTTGAACAAGGTTCCTAATTGTCCCTGTCTCTGTCATATTTGTCTACTTGAATGGTCCTAAATACCACAGCGATTAATTAGTGTGGAGCAGGTATTACAAGATGTTATCATGCTTTCCAGACTGTCTGGGTGAATGGAGAGAGGCAGTAGATTGTTACAATGTTTCATCTGTGCACTTCCTGTAAGTCAGTTTAACCAGAAGATTTAATGTGTCAAAGTTAACTGCGTTCAGCAGCAGATTTTCACATTCTAATTAAAGATTAAGAACATAGTACATTACAGTGTGATTTGTCATACATGGCTTGTTAAATAGGAAACCTACCGGGATTCCACAACATTTTATAAACATTATTGAGCCTTTTAATGTGGAATAGGGAACAATTACAAGGACAGGATGTTGACAGCATTATAACAATTTACATACTTTGCTTGCTTTATTGAAAATTTGATAAAGTACCCATAGAATCATTTTATTTTAATTCTTAAATGCTATAAAATATTCAAAACTCTTTTAAATATAGGCATTTCTCAAATAATACAATCCCTGAATCTTTTTCCTCCCAAAAGTAGAACCAGTGATGCAAAAAATTGTGTGGTATTTTTCTCTATACTAAGAAGAATGGGAAATGGTAATGGAGGTAGACTGATGCTCTGTTATTCACATGGGAAAAAGCAACACATTAAAATAATGGAAGAAATATATATTACCTCCAAAAACATATTATATTACTTGGTGGATATATTTTAATTTATTTTCTGGAAGCTTAGAGCACTGAAGAAACAATACCAAAGTCAAAATCCAGGTGATCTGCAAAACACTAACGTATTCCACTTTTGGATGTGCCCTGTGACTTTCAAAATTAAATATAACTAACATCTAATTATAATGAAGGAAAACAGGGATATTCAAATATTTGTGGCTTGCTCCCCCAGCAATGCCCTCCACATGTTTGTGAGTGAGTGTAAGGACAGGATCATTTGTATAAGGTCGGAAACACACATACTTCAGCAAATCCACTTTTTCAGAACCCAGCTACAAACACAAATAGAAGTTCTTCTCACCCTGAGAGGAGTTACCTCAACCAAATGCTTAACCGTCTCTGAATCAGCTAATGGGGCCATTCTATAAAGTATTTCTTGAAAACATACCCTGTCCAGCTGGAAATCAATTCATCTCCACCCACTTGGTTTGCTCACTTCCTGCATCAGGCAGATGCTAGACAGGAGTGAATTCCTGGGCATTATTGGTTTTTATAATTAGTTGACAGGTCAGGAATTCCTCCTCAGGAAATCTGTATGGTATGAACCCCTACTTTAATCCAATAAATTCTACCAGACCCTCTTTGGAGTGATTGATGAAAAACTGGCAAAGCTGTGACCTGCAGTGCCATGAACCTCTGGAAGATGGGATTAGATAGGGGTGCTCTTTCTTTTTTGATCAGTACAGACACAAATGGCTCTTTCTACGACCTAGATTCTGTAATCCTCTAAGATCCATTTTCTAAGCTTTACTTTGAAATAACGATATATAAATACTTACGTGTGTTCATTCTTTCTGTATATTTTAATGGAAAATAAGTTGCAATTTGTGTATTATTAAAATGGTTTTCTATAAATGGTCATCAAAAGTCCTCTGTTTCCAGACAGGTTAAATGCCATTCTATGATACATGTAAATATATTTAAGTGCTGTTGTAATTCAGCAGAATAAATGGCCAATCTTTCCTCTTTATTAACCCCACTGTAGTTTGAACACCATGTTGATCCAGGTTTAGCTGCTGTACCACTGCCCAGAGAATGGATTCGAGTTGCAGAGTGTTTCGTGATTCATCTTTTTCAGACTGAAGGGTTATCACTAAAGAAATTAGTTTGACTAGATCTGCTTTAAGCTTATTTTATTTTTTGTGCTGGAGTATTCAAATCAGTTTGCACGCTGAAAAGTGCTGATCTTGCCTTCCACCCCCTGGCATCTAACCACATGATTGACAGAAGCCATGATGATTAACATCAGGACAACTTGTCTTGCCGTGATGGCGAATACCAAAGGGCTTCTCAAATAGGCAGAAAGAAAATGTGTGCCAAGTCTTTAAGGGATAATAATAGTCTGGGCCAAATATCGGAAATGATAGAGAAAGGATGTAAAAGAGAGCAAAAACCAAGGAACAGAGCTGAGGTAATTGTCAACTTTGTTATAGTGCGTCAGAATTAACAGAATGGTGTCCACAGAACAGGATCTTGGATGGAAAGAGATTGCAGGGTTTTAGGATATGGAGAATGGTAGAGGGGCAATTTTAAATGCTGGAGTTTGAAAGTGATTTATAACAGATCAGGAAAGAAATCTTGATGGCAACAAGGTTTAAATCTAGCAAAAATACCAATAAAATTCATGGCAAAATTATTCTGCATGTTGATAAGGAGAAAGAACTTCTCTTAAGATCTCATATTATATATTATCGCCAGCGAGGTACCTATGAAGTTAGTCTCTGTTATAATATTATGAAGGATAACAGCCTCTGGACAAACATTGTCATTCAGACAGCCTCTAATGGCCTTAGTGGGTGGTTAAATGTTCGTTAGCCAACAAAATCCCAGGTTCCTCCATAACCTACAATGAGGCCATTGATATCGATCTTCAAGGGATAGGTCCTTCACTTGGTATATCAAAAACTGTATCTCTGACTGTGAAGACCTTTCTCAACTTTGTACTAGAGATTCATCTAAATTATGGTCTGAAATATTGGAATGGAACCGGAGCCGAGCATCTTCACCCTTTAGAAGCAGAGCATACAAGTACTATTCAAAGGCTGGTACATTTTGTAAGTTAACATGTTATAGAGCAACTAGCAGTTACTCCTTAATTCTACACAAAGCTAGTCTGTAATTTCAAATTATTGGTCAAACTAATTTAAAATATTTCCATTTGGAAAGAAGAGGTGAATTAAAATCCTTTAATGACTGAATTATAAAGTAATGTCATCAGCCTTGAAAGTAAGTGTCTTTGTCCTGTTTTAGGAAATATTGTTCAATGCAGAAAAATTAGCTGAAGAATGATTCAAAGATATCTATAAAACTGAGGCATGAAAAGTAAAGAACAGTTTAATTTTCAATGCAACTTATACTTAATGAGTAAAGTTAGTTGTGTTGTGTTGCATGATTATATGTTTTTTCAAATTTTGGTTATTGACAATACAATGTAATGTTTTGGTGAAGTAGAACTTGTAAATATTTATTACAGTATTATCCCAAAGTTGTGTAATATCTTTAATTCCTGCATTCTTCTTATATTGTATATTAACATTGGCCTTTTCTTTTATACAGTGTGCAGATCCAAACAGAGTAACCAAAGTCAAAATATGTACAAGTTAATAGAACACAGTATTAATTATATCTTTCTTTTATTATCAGGGTAGCTTGTTTTTAACTGTCTAAATATTTTAATAAATTGGCTGAAGGATTGGTATTTCTATTGGTAACAAATATTTACCACACGTACAATCAATAAATATATTCTCTACAGCTTTATTTTCATATGCAATGCATGTATCCACTGCAACTACAGAATTCTATCTCCCCAAGCAGCTTTTATAAAACCCAGTCTCTGCAGTCTAAATAAAATTTCATTTGGATTTAGCCTCCTGCTGAGAATGGCAGTGCTTTGTTTTAGCAGCAGAAGCAGTAAGGCAGAAAGGTACTGTATGTCCTGTTTCGCATGGCTGATAGTGTAGTTTGTGAATCACAATCAAATTGTTCATACTTCCAAGGCTTCAGAATCTCATCTGCATCCTGTGTTGTGTTGCTCTTTTTTATGTCCATCACACCACTGCCTGCCTCTACCTGCAGGGAGAGAAATATTAAAAGCTCATACCTTTGTGTGCGCATCATGTTTCCATAAATGTTTAATTTATTCTCACTACTTTTTTCCAGGTGTTGACCACAGAAACATAGATCTGAAGAAAAATTATGTAAGTAGGGGTTGTACTTCAGGATTTTATATTCAGGCTTTAACTAAGTTATAGTTATATTCATTTTAAAATTATTAGGAACATGTTAATGCCTCTGCAGATTGAAGTGTTAACATTAAAAAAACAGCAAGTTTGCATGTGAGCAACACCTTTGTGATGAAGGGATGGAGTCCAGAAACTTGACCACACTTGTCATCTTTGGGGAAGGTTGCTTGTATATTCTAGTAATACATGTAGGTTCAGGTCAGGTCAGACTATGCCAGATCGGTTTAGTTCAGTACCGTATCAAGGTCAACATGATTTGCTTAGTGCAAAAATAACTTTTAAGGAAGATGGAAGTTCTAAATGTATTAATTCAATATTTAATTCTCATAAGATCAAAAGCATGTTACATTTAATTTTCTAGGGCAGGGTCAGGCATGGAAAAAGTTGTAAGAACTTGGGCTGGGTTCAGACAGGCTTTGATTTTATACTGGAGCAAATCCCATTCAGAAGGTCAATTCACTAATGAAATGTTTCTAGTATAGGCAGAGTTGTAACGTGGGCAATAACCAATTTGCTTATGAAATGATTGTATTTATTAAAGTTCTTAAAACATTGACGGCAACTGAACACAATCAAGTAGCTTTACAGTTACCATTATGTTGACCTGAGAATGTGAAAGTGACATGGCCTAAGTATCCTAAGTAAGGATGATACAACAAAGTCCAAATTCAGTCATCACCACGACCTCTCCCACCCCACTCTGAATCTCTGAGACCCTCAGACCAGTGAAATGTTCCCTTCAGACTGCATTGTCTCAGCTTATCCAAAAAACTTCAATGGAGCAGTGGAGAATAATGTCATACCATGCATGAATGAGATGAAAATGGTGTCATCAGCACAAAGGGTTGCTCTTGTTGGGAATGCCCAGTGCAATTTTTGTACCAAAGAGACATTTCTCTCTGGATTAAATCAAAAGTCAATTACATAATTCTGTCAAAAATGTATCATGCCATTGGATTTCTAGACCAGTGTATTTTCAGTTGTTTTGCTGATATCAGTGGAAATCGTCTAATCAATTGAATTACACGTGATGTTTGTGCAATATATATTTTATTTATTTTCAGCACATGGAATGCTTTACAAACAAGATTCAGTCATCCCTATAACTATTCAACAACTGAATGGGAGAGATACTGGATCAGACAGAGATATGTGATTGTAATATCCCTGATGTAAAAGCAGTTTGGGTTTTCAAAACAATTGTGTATAGGCTAAATATTTTATTAAATTTAACTAATGGAGGTGTTGCTGTTCCTCTGTGCAATACCTAATACAGATTCCTGTCTTGCTCCAGTTGTGCTATTTCAATTGTTAACCTAATGATTTTATGTGGTTTAATAACATGGTTAAACAACAATTAGGCATGAACGTATGAAATAAAATATTAAGAAATATGACACATAGTAGCTCAGACTTAGCTCAGTTTATTTTTAAAATGTTGAATAATTCAACCTAGTCTCCATTTATCTGGTACCACTTATACAGATTAGCAACTAACCTTATAGTCAGCCCTAAACATTGTGCTGCTTTTCTGTGGCCTAACTGGCCTTCTTCACTTTATCCTATGGTCCACTCTCTTCTCCAGCCCTTGACCTTTCCCAACCCACCTGGCTTTATCTATCACCTTCCAACTAGCCTCCTTCCCCTTCCCCCACCTTTTTATTCTGACGATTTTCCCCCTGCCTTCTCTGGGCTGAAGAAGGGTCTCAGCTCCAACATCGACTGTTGATTAATTTCTGTAGATGCTGCCTGACCTTCTGAGTTCCTCTAGCATTTTGTGTGTGTTGCTTTGGATTCCTAGCATCTGCAGACTTTCTCATGTTTATAAAATGCAATGTTAGCATTCAATTTGAGAGGACTAGAATATAAAGCAAAGAATTTATAAGGCCCCACATTTGGAATATTGTAATCAATCTTGAGTCCGATGCCCATGAAAGGATATGCTTCCACTAAAGGGGTCCAGCGGACATTTATGAGAAAGATTCTGGTGCTGGTGAAGGGTTAATATATAAAGATGATGGTGGTACCCCAAGGTTTCACTAATTCAGATTATTCCAGAGGTGCAGAGAGGAAAAATGCTATTTCTTTTGACCACTTCACCTAATAAAATCTTGGCATGTAGAAAGGGGGCTGGTGCAGAGGGTGTGGGGTGGGAGCTCCAGAACAGAATGGCAGAGAAAAAGCCAGAGTTAGGTAACATAGAGAGACATATGGGAAGTGAATAAGATAGAGTGATAGATTTTTAAAATTTCCTTTAATTTATATCATTCCAAAACTTAAACATTGAAGCCAATTTGCAGTTTTCTCACTGGTTTGATTTGACAGCAGAAAAAAAAAACGCTCATTACTTACACTTCTACGTCAATATGATAGAAACAGAGAGAATGGGAGATGTGCAGCATTTTTTTCACTTAAATGTGTTATGCTTCTTAAAAAAAACATTTTTAAAGCCATGGAATCTAGAAAGAAAGCTGGAGGGATGGGAGACCAGGAGTAGTCAGAAGTAAAATTACTTCAGGTAGGAGAAGCATCTGATCTCCTGCCACTCATTCTCAAGAAGTATGAGCGCTCGGAAGGGAAATGGATGGAAAGATTGTGGTGAAGGTTATTGAAAGAGAAACAAAGGAGATGGAGGGATAACGAAACTTTTAAAAAAGGCTTTGGGAGATGTTGAGGGTAAAGGAAGTAGATAGAATGGTGTGGAGCTTGGAGATAAAAGTAGGAGTGAAAGAATTGTGAAAGCAGAAATAATATATGTAGGTGATAAGAAGCATCTCTTTGCAATCTTGCCATTGATGGGTCCATTCTCAGCACAACATGCCTCATCTCAGATTCCAAAACAAAGAAAAAAACAGAAAAAGACAGATGTAGCCAAAAAACAGAGACTGAAGCTAGATTTTTTAAAAGGTTGTGGGAAAGAAGGAAGAGAAAATAAAATGAATGAAAGTAGAGTTAAGCGGTGAGAATTATTCTATGATATTTAGTGTAGTAGGAGGTCAACTGACTGATTGAACATTCCATTAGGTCTTGTCTCCTCAAGTTGAAAGTTATACAAAATTCATCAGCAAGAAAATAGTCAAGAAATGTTAGAAATACTGATCAATTCATACTTATGATTTAAAGACTGTTGCCTAAGACTACAATTGTATAGCATTTTTTATGATATACAAAAGGTTTGTTTTCTCTCAGTAACCTTTCTCAGGAATATTTTGCATTATTTCAGTAATCGGACCAGACATTTCTTGTCTTGGTTACCTTTCTATCCCTGGTGGGATTAGAACTGTAGCCACTCACCCACCTAAAATCAGTATTTTATGGAACTGAAGCTTTCAGCAGTTTCAAGGACAGAAACAGTTCAAGGCAGCCAACAGCTAAATATATTTTATCCATACTTGGTTAGCACTTGAATTTCCGGTCAAATATCTGAAATCTTTGAGTTTCACTATGTGTTCGGCTCATTTTAATAAAAGACTGATTTGTAAAGTATGAATGATGGTGATAGTGTTCCCTTTTCCAAATCAGAACATTATTGGATCATGTGCATTCCAGAGACATAAACACAAAAGTCTAAGCTAACACTTCAGTGCACTGTTGAGGGAATGCTGCACTGTCAATGCTGCTATGTTTGAACTCATTTTGACATAAAAGATCCTATATTTTGAAGAAAACCAGGGGCATTTGTGTCAGTGCTTTGGTACTTATCTCCTAATCAAAAATAAAAATTATCTGGTCATGTCATTTTCATATTTGTGAGAACTTCTTGTGCAAAATTTGTTTGCAATACTTCTTGCTTTACAATGGTGACTATGTTTCAAAGAAATCTCTGATTGGCTATAAAACACTTCATGGTGAAAATGTGGAACGTGCTATATAAATGCAAGAATAATTTTATTTACCATATATCCACACTTTACTTAGTACCTTCCCATTAGAGGGGTGTTTGATGGAACTCAATATCAAGCAGCAAACTACAAATCTGCATTTTCCATATGCCTGCTCTTCAGTGTTGTGCTATTTCTCTGGGCAGCAATCTGTTACACTAGGAGCTCTTGTTCCAAGTCCTTAAAATGTGCTGGATTAGCCACTCTAAATTGCCCCAAGTAGGTAGAATCTGGAAGGAATTAATGGGAATACGTGTAGAATAAAAATGGGCTAGCATAGGATTAGTGTAAATGTAGTTGCATGGTGTTTGGCACAGACTCAGGAGAAGGAAGGTGTGATTTCTGTGCCGTACATCTCTCCCTCTCTCCCTCCCTCCCTCTCACTGTACCTGTCCTCCCCCATTCCCATTCACCTCCCCCTCACCCTCGCCTTCTCCCTCCCCTCTCCCTCTCCTCCTTCTTCTCTCTATCTGCCAATGATGTCAAATAATTTTACTTTTTTATTTTCAATGAACTTTGCTTTTAAATTTATATTGAAAAAAAATCACCATAGGTCCTCTATCCCCACATGAGGTCTTGACATAATAGCCAACACATTCCCACTGCACTGGCTTTCTCACTCTGTCCCCAGCTGCTGTTCAGAGAAAGCTCCCACAAATCCTTATTGGTAATTTCTGGATCCTTGGAGATTGGGTTTACTTCCCAACCTCATCCCAAAGCCAGCTGCTTGAACAAAGTAAAACATCACATAAATTAAATCATGTCTCCACTGAAATAATTACGTACTTGCCCCTTGCTTTCACTGCAGACATTATTAAAAATCTCTTAATTGTGCTGTCACTGGTTTAGCTTCTGTAAACGAGTGACAACAAATTCTGAGAAGAGATCTGGGGTGCATGGTATAAATCATTTTTCAGTTTCTAGTCAAATGGCATTTAATTCATCGTTCCCCACCCCACATGAGAATTTTTGCCAGCCTCAATTGCTTTTTGGTCCCGAGGCCCCACTGCTTTAACTTTAGAAACTGCTGACCTTGTTTCTATATTCCTTCCAGTTGGTAAGGTGAGAGACATAGGCTGCTGGCTTGAATTGTTTCAATAGCAGTGGATAGATCTGCTTATCTGCATAAAGACTCATTTGTCTGACCTGGTACACATCCCTGATGGAAAACACTGACCCAGAAACTTGAGTGTGTCATGCCATTTTTAATGGCTCTGCAGGTCTCAATGCGTGCTCATTTTCATTTGCAAATCACAGTCACAAGAATACTGCATTCCCCACACAACTTGCAAAATTGAGTAGCTCTTGTCAGAAGGATGCAGAGTACATCATGCTGACTTGTAGTACTATGCAATGCTAATTTGATGCTTCCCCTGCCAAATTAAGAAGCTATCCCAGATAGTAAGAAGAAACTGCTCACCTGTGTTATTTAAAAATCTATCCTAAGTACTTGCTGGTTTATTGAGATGGGTTTGGAGAAAAGCTCACAATGATCCACAGGCTGAATATTGGAGCTGCAAAGATTTCTGTGATTTATTGATCTATGCTCTGAGGTGTCATGATTTTTTGTTGGAAATTATGGAAGTTTTTTGCAGTGCTGTTGCTGGGCCTGCAGCATGACCAAGAGCAAGAGGAGAAAGCCTGAAGGCATGTTCTTCTTGCTAGTAGAAGCTCAAGGTGGAGAAGTGAAGGCCCCTGCCAGGAGGACCTATTCTCTGTATCTTCAAAGTACAGGTTGCTATATCTACATACCTCAGCGGCCATGTCTCTGGAGGCAGGAATTACAAAATAAGTGATCAATTAAAGCTGCCACCCACTGCAGGAATAGTGACTGGATAATATTGCCTGCAGACACAGAGGACATTGTGGTCCTGAATATTTTAGCTGCTGGAACAAATCCTATGATGACTTATTGACCTATTCTCTTGAATTTTCTTGAATTCAAAGATACTCCACTGAATCTTTCTGCCTCTTCACTTTCTTTCAATTCCATCTCTATCTGATTCCTTTGCTACTGCCTTTCCTGAGTGTCTCCTCTCTGATTGCACAGAATCAGTTCTCAGCAGAGCCTCCGATTCATCCCACTAGGTCTCTAGTGTTAGAGCTGATAGTGAGGTGGAGGAGGATAAAGGTCATGCGAGAACTGCAAGTATGGTGCATAGAGTAAAGACAGATGTAACAGATAAAGAGGCTTTGAGGCCTTGGAGGGTCAGACACCCTGAGCCAATAGGCTGGTCCTGGACTTATTTCATAACTTTCATATTACTATTTAACTATTTATGGTTCTATTACTATTTATTATTTATGGTGCAACTGTAATGAAAACCAATTTCCCACGGGATCAATAAAGTATGACTATGACTATGACTATGAGGAAAGAGAAGCAGAATAAAGGGTGTAAAGACAGTAAGGTAGAAGGGCTAAAGTGCGTGTACTTCAATGCAAGAAACATCAGGACAAAGATGATGAACTGAGAGCTTGGTACATACACGGAATTATGATGTAGTGGCCATTACAGAGACTTGGCTGGCACTAGGGCGGGAATGGATTCTCAATATTCCTGGATTTCAGTGCTTTAAAAGGGATTGGGGGGGGAAGGGGAGGAGGGGTGGCATTACTGGTCAGGGATACTATACAGCTACAGAAAGGGTGGGTAATGTAGCAGGATCCTCTTTTGAGTCAGTATGGGTGGAAGTCAGGAACAGGAAGGGAGCAGTTACTCTACTGGGGGTATTCTATAGGCCCCCTGGTAGCAGCAGAGATACCGAGGAGCAGATTGGGAGGCAGATTTTGGAAAGGTGCAAAAATAACAAGGTTGTTATCATGGGTGATTTTAACTTCCCTAATATTGATTGGCACCTGATTAGTTCCAATGGTTTAGACAAGGCAGAGTTTGTTAACTGTGTCCAGAATGGATTCCTGTCAAAGTGTGTTGACAGGCCGACTAGGGGGAATGCCATACTAGATCTAGTACTAGGTAACGAACCGGGTCAGGACACAGATCTCTCAGTGGGTGAGCATCTGGGGGACAGTGACCACCACCCCCTGGCCTTTAGCATTATCATGGAAAGGGATAGAATCAGAGAGGATAGGAAAATTTTTAATTGGAGAAGGGCAAATTATGAGGCTATAAGGCTAGAACTTGCAGGTGTGAATTGGGATGATGTTTTTGCAGGGAAATGTACTATGGACATGTGGTCGATGTTTAGGGATCTCTTACAGGATGCTGGGGATAAATTTGTCCCGGTGAGGAAGATAAAGAATGGTAGGGTGAAGGAACCATGGGTGTCAAGTGAGGTGGAGAATCTAGTCAGGTGGAAGAAGGCAGCATATATGAGGTTTAGAAAGCAAGAATCAGATGGGTCTATTGAGGAATATAGGGAAGCAAGAAAGGAGCTTAAGAGGGGGCTGAGGAGAGCAAGAAGGGGCATGAGAAGGCCTTGGCGAGTAGGGTAAAGGAAAACCCCAAGGCATTCTTGAATATGTGAAGAACAAAAGGATGACAGGAGTGAAGGTAGAGCCGATTGGAGATAAAGGAGGGAAAATGTGCCTAGAGGCTGTGGAAGTGAGCGAGGTCCTCAATGAATACCACTCCCTGCCCCATTTCTTAGCCTCCAGCCTCATCCTAACCCCTCCCCCAACCTTGCATAACCTGCTTTCTACTTATCCCCAAGCAGGACTGTCTGAGAGACCCATTGTTTCTGCCTGCTCTTACCCCACAGAATTTATATCTTCCTACCTGGACTCTATTTGTTCTCCTCCTTATCCAAAACCTTCCAGGTACATTCATGACATATCTGATGCCCTCCGTCACTTGAGCAGTTTCAGGTTTCCAGGTCTCCATCCCACACGATGATGATATGAGGATCCTTTACTTCTATCTTGAACAGGAGCCCTTCCACAACCGTTCCCTTTTGAGTGACTGAACTTGCTCTTGACTTGAGCATGTTCTCCTGCAATTGCACCAATTTAAAGGCGTGTCCCTGGGGCCCAGCTATGCCAGTCCATTCATTAGGTAATGGAACAAACCTCATTTCTATGTATTCAGGCACCTTCTCTCAATTGTTCTTCCATTATATCAATGGCTGAATCGGTACTGTTTCCCACACTTGCACAGAACCGGAAAATGTTGGAAACTTTGTGCCATTTTCCACTTTATTCTCACTTAGGGATGGCAGTGTAGTATGGCAGTTTGTGTACTGCCATTACAGTGCCAGTGATAACCAATCAGGGATCAGTTCAGGCAGATGGCTATAAGGAATTTGAACATTCTCCTTGACCACATGAGTTTCCTCTGGGTGCTATGAGTTTCTCCCACATTCCAAAAACATAGGGTTAAGGTTAGCAAGTTGATGTTGGAAGTGTGGCAACACTTGTGTGCTGCCCAGTACAATACTCATTGATGATTTGACACAAACAAAGCATTTCACTCGATGTTTCTACGTACAAGTGGCAAATAAAGCTAATCACTTTAATCTTTCACATGGTTCATACCATTTGCAACTGGATGGGATGGTATCCACATCTGAGTTTACCATTTGCACATAGCTGCTCCTTTTTTTTCTCTTTCCCCAATGAAAATGACTCTGCACACGGTATGGTCTGTGTGGACCCATGCAGCAAACTAAGTTGCCAATATTTAAACTTGAGATGATTAATTCCAAGTTCTCATGTCATTCAGTTTGAGGAAACATCCGTTTTATGGATTATCATTCAGCAGACACTGATTTTGACTATATAATAAACTGAGAGGAACACAACAGTTTATCACAGGCTGGTTATTCTACAGTGAGAAACCCAACTCTTAACTTTGAAAGCACTTACAAAGTACAAGTCAGGGTTGATGAAAAATTACCTCTACTTAACTCCTGAGTACAGCTCCAAACTCATTGAAGAAATTGTATTCATTCAGGGAAACCTAGCCATCTACAATGCCACACCTTTGACTTTTCTATGCAAAGCCAATGTATTGTGGCTGGAGTTCACAACTCATCCAGGCTTCCGTGGCAGCAGAGGGAAACAATTCAGCTTTGAGGAACAAGGACAACATAGGCATAAGTACCACAATACTAGGCAATACACACAAAATATGCTGGAGGAACTCTGCAGGCCAGGCAGGATCTATGGAAAAAACTGCAGTCGATGTTTCAAGCCAGGACCCTTTGGCAGGGCTTTACGTTGACTGTACTTTTTTCCATAGATGCTGCTTGGCCTGCATTTTGTGTGTGTTGCTTGGATTTCCAGCATCTGCAGATTTTCTCTTGTTTGTGAGTTTCACAATACTACAGGTCAGCCTTCAGGTTCTAGATGGTTTGGATTTGGAGTTAAAGTTACGGTACCTAGGCTGAAACAACTCTGAAATTGCCCACCCAACAGAACAATTGGATATTACTTCACCAGCAGCATTGCAGTAGACCAGGAAAGTTATTCCTGAAAGTCATGAAAGAAACTACAAAACAACTTTCTTCATTCAATCAAAATAAATCCCATACAATGCACACAAAATGTTGGAGGAACTGAGCGAGTTTGGGCCGAGACTCTTCATCAGGAATGGAGAGGATAGATGGAAGATTCCATACAGTTGTTTTCCTAATGTTTCTGCTCTACTAATTCTACACATTTATCTGTCATTAAATGCAGTCAACCTAATTGAGAGCTGGACCCTTGCAATGAAGGAGACAACAAAAGGCCATAAAGGACTTTCACAAATAGCGTTTGGTCTAGTTTGGTTGAGTTCATAACGGACCAACTCCCAAGAGTTGTAGCAGTCATGGTACCTGGCTGATAATCATCCTCAAAGGTATTGCAAAGTGGAATAATGTTACAGATTTGTATTCCATGGAATTAATGCCTCTTCCCATGGGAAACCCTGGTAGCATAGCACAGGACAACCTGTTAGAATACCCATATATTCTTCTTCAGACTGCTGCTGTTGGGTAGTTTCTCTCAGAACTTGAATGAATGCCGGATGCTCTGCTGTCCCATAGTTGGTTCCTTGTGCGTTAACATGGACCTGAGCACCATTCCATCCTGGAAATTCAGAGCACCAGACACTTTGTAAACCTATGTGGAAGTGCTGGAGCTGAATTCTTCTGTATCCTATCGATAGCCTTTTAAGCAAACCTAACAATGTTCCAAATTTTCAATGTGCATTTCTCATTTTTATCACCCTTTTCTGAGCAGAGCTTAAATACAACCTTGTCCAACAGGAACTTAGGACACAAGCAATCCATTTTCAGTGGCTTCACTTAGTCATAGCCATAGTCATAGTCATAGTCGTACTTTATAGATCCCGGGGGAAATTGGTTTTCATTACAGTTGCACCATAAATAATTAAATAGTAATAAAACCATAACTAATTAAATAGTAATATGCAAATTATGCCAGGAAATAAGTCCAGGACCAGCCTATTGGCTCAGAGTATCTGACCTTCCAAGGGAGGAGTTGTAAGATTCACGTACATCTGCTCTCACTCCATCCTCCCGCCATCCCACTAGGAATAGGGTTCCCCTGGTCCTCACCTACTACCCCACCAGCCTCCGGGTCCAACATATTATTCTCCGTAACTTCCACCACCTCCAACGGGTTCCCACCACTAAGCACATCTTCCCCTCCCCCCCCCTCTGCATTCCGCAGGGATCGCTCCCTACACAACTCCCTTGTTCATTCGTCCCCCCCATCCCTCCCCACCAATCTCCCTCCCGGCACTTATCCGTGTAAGCTGAACAAGTGCTACACATGCCCTTACACTTCCTCCCTTACCACCATTCAGGGCCCCAAACAGTCCTTCCAGGTGAGGCAACACTTCACCTGTGAGTCGGCTGGGGTGATGTACTGCGTCCGATGCTCCCGATGTGGCCTTTTATATATTGGCGAGACCCGACGCAGACTGGGAAACCGCTTTGCTGAACACCTACGCTCTGTCCGCCAGAGAAAGCAGGATCTCCCAGTGGTCACACATTTTAATTCCACATCCCATTCCCATTCTAACATGTCTATCCATGGCCTCCTCTACTGTAAAGATGAAGCCACACTCAGGTTGGAGGAACAACACCTTATATTCCGTCTGGGTAGCCTCCAACCTGATGGCATGAACATCGACTTCTCTAACTTCCGCTAATGCCCCACCTCCCCCTCGTACCCCATCTGTTACTTATTTTTATACACACATTCTTTCTCTCACTCTCCTTTTTCTCCCTCTGTCCCTCTAAATATACCCCTTGCCCATCCTCTAGGACCCCCCCCCCGTCTTTCTTCCCGGACCTCCTGTCACATGATCCTCTCATATCCCTTTTGCCTATCACCTGTCCAGCTCTTGGCTCCATCCCTCCCCCTCCTGTCTTCTCCTATCATTTTGGATCTCCCCCTCCCCCTCCAACTTTCAAATCCCTTACTCACTCTTCCTTCAGTTAGTCCTGACGAAGGGTCTCGGCCTGAAACGTCGACTGCACCTCTTCCTAGAGATGCTGCCTGGCCTGCTGCGTTCACAAACAACTTTTATGTGTGTTGCTTGAATTTCCAGCATCTGCAGAATTCCTCTTGTTTGAGTTGTAAAGTTTGATGGCCACGGGCAGGAATGACTTCCTGTGACGCTCTGTGTTGCATCTCGGTGGAATGAGTCTCTGGCTGAATGTACTCCTGTGCCCAACCAGTACATTATGTAGTGGATGGGAGATGTTGTCCAAGATGGCATGCAACTTGGACAGCATCCTCTTTTCAGACACCACCGTCAGAGAGTCCAGTTCCATCCCCACAACATCACTGGCCTTACGGATGAGTTTCTTGATTCTGTTGGTGTCTGCCACCCTCAGCCTGCTGCCCTAGCACACAACAGCAAACATGATCGCACTGGCCACCACAGACTCGTAGAACGGTCTCAGCACTGTCAAACAGATGTTAAAGGACCTCAGTCTCCTCAGGAAATAGAGACGACTCTGACCCTTCTTGTAGACAGCCTCAGTGTTCTTTGACTGGTCCAGTTTATTGTCAATTCGTATCCCCAGGTATTTGTAATCCTCCACCATGTCCACCCTGACCCCATGGAAGGAAACAGGGGTCACCGGTACCTTAGCTCTCCTCAGGTCTACCACCAGCTTCTTAGTCTTTTTCACATTAAGCTGCAGATAATTCTGCTCACACCATGTGACAAAGTTTCCTACCATAGCCCTGTACTCAGCCTCATCTCCCTTGCTGATGCATCCAACTATGGCAGAGTCATCCGAAAACTTCTGAAGATGACAAGACTCTGTGCAGTAGTTGAAGTCCGAGGTGTAAATGGTGAAGAGAAAGGGAGACAAGACAGTCCCCTGTGGAGCCCCAGTGCTGCTGATCACTCTGTCGGACACACAATGTTGCAAGCACACGTACTGTGGTCTGCCAGTCAGGTAATCAAGAATCCATGACACCAGGAAAGCATCCACCTGCATCGCTATCAGCTTCTCCCCCAGCAGAGCAGGGCGGATGGTGTTGAATGCACTGGAGAAGTCAAAAAACATGACCCTCACAGTACTCGCGACTTGAGCCGACTGCTACCGGTGACTTTCCACATATGAATAAATTTGCCCATTAAATAACAAGTAGTAAAGCCTGAGCTGGTGGCCAGGAACACCAGATCATGCACTAGCATTTTTTTTTTTCTCCATTTCTCGTGGCTCAGAAACTTATTCCTGAACATGTACATACAGTGGCCACTTTATTAGGTACACCCATAGATAAATGCAAATATCTAATCAGCTGATCATGTGGCAGCAGCATACAAACAAAGACTGTGGAACAATAGGACATATGAAGCAAGGGCAAATGTGCAAAGGCAGTCATCTTCTCCAGGTGCTGCCTATAGTGTCTGAAGGATCCCATCCCATAATCAAATGTATCTTTCTTTAAGATGACTGAGCCTTTTGTCATAGTCTACTACCTCACTGCCACCTTCTCCTGTGAGAGGAGTAATGTGTAGTATGGTGGCCATGTGTGTGTCTGCCATCATTGAGTAGCTGATTGTACATAAAAACAATGGGACTTGCGTCTCACTGTTGGATTGGAAACTGTGTCGGGGAAATGTTCAGTAGGATTGGCAATTAACTGGATCCTTTTGTTAGCTGAGTGCTGGAAGTGTGGCTGGGATTTGTCAATGAGTCTATTGGCCCTGATGATCCTCATACTCATTAAACCTGTTCCAGCTCTAAAACTATTGATCTCTTGGGGAACATCCTCGCACTGGCATTTTAATTCAGCTCCACAGGATGTCCTTGGTCCCTAACCAAGCAGAACCTCTCTCCCTGTCTCCAGTTCAACCTGATATTTCTGACTGATTTGACAACTATGGAGTGAACATACCAAAACTGTACGTTCACTTCCCATGGTAAATAGGCAGGATGGGCTACTATATATTCAAGATGGTTCAGTCAGCATCAGCTGATGCCAGGAAACCTTTAAATTAATTTCCATTGAGTCACACCAGTAGTGAGATGTGGGCAAAATTAACATTGTCACAATGTAGAAGGGAGTTATTGAGTCAGAATGCTGATAGTGGTAGTCACTAGAACTCATGGAGAAGGGTTCACAAGGATCAATATCTTCAGTGCTATGTCACCACAGAAAGCTACATATGACAGGAATGTAATTCAAGCCATGGTCTATTTAGTGTTGACTTAACTTCATCCGTAAAATAGGCCATTTGGCCCATCAAGTTGGCTCAGTCATTGGTGATCTATTTTCCCTCTCAGCCCCAATCTCCTGCCTTCTCCCCATATCCCTTCATGCCCTGACTAATCAAGAATCTGTTGACCTCCGCCTTAAAGAAACCTAATAATCGTCTCCACAGCCACCTGTGGCAACAAATTCCACAGACTCACCACTCTCTGGCGAAAGAAATTCCTCCACATCTCCATTCTAAAAGGACTTCCTCTATTCTGAGGCTGTGTCCTCTGGTCTTAGACTCTCCCACCATAGGAAACATCCTCTGCACAGCCACTCTATTCACAATTTGTAAGTGAACGGCTCTTCCAAGCTGTTTTCAAAGCAAGCCAGGTTGAGCCAGCTCTCCAACAAAGGTTTCTGTTTTGGTGGAGAAAAATGGAATGGCAAAGTAGCTTAAAATGGTGAAAGGATTTGGTGTTCAGATGTACCTTGGTGCCGTTATACGGGGGTCACTGAAGGATAGCATTCAGGTACACAGACAATTGGGAAGGCAAATGATATATTTTATTGAACAGGCCTTTGAGTACAAGAGTAGAGAAATGTTGCTCACATTATAAAGGGCCCTGGTGAGAAAGCATGAGGTAAATTATGTACTGGTCAAAAGAACCATATCCCATCGGCTCAAGAAATGGTCTATCGTGCTGTTAAAAGATGTTTGAGTGGACTACTTGTATGTTACTGATGAGCTCTTGACCTCACAATCTGCTTTATCATGGCTCTTGCTTGTTATTGTCTACCTGCCCTGCACTTACCCTATCTCTGTAACTGAAGCACTATATTTTGCATTGTTTTCATTTTTCTCTTTTACCACCTCAATGTACTTATGTTTTGAAAGGATTTGTATGGATGGCTTGCAAAACTAAGGTTTTCACTGCATCTCAGTACACGCGACAACAATAAATCTATATCAATACCAATACTTGCAACAGAAGAGCATAGTAAAGATTCACCAGATTGATTCCAGAGAAAGCCAATTCATTCTAATAGAAGACATTAAGTTGACAATACCCATACTCTTTTGACTTTAAAGGGCTGAGAAAGTGGTCTCTTGAATTCTTAATGAACTTGAGAAGATAGATGCAGAGTTGATGCTTCTCTAGTGGGATGCATAAAACCACTTATACTGTATATCAAAGTAAGTTGTTTCAAAGTAGTTGTCAGCCATTCAGGAAAGAGATGAAAACAAATCTTATTATCCACCGAAGAGCAAAATTAGGGGAGTTTCCAGCTAGGACTGTTATGGAAAGTCAATCACTTAGTATAGTCAAGAAGAGGAAGATGGATTTTCAGCTATTAAGGGAATCAAGGATATGTGGCTAGTACAGGAAAGTAGTGCCGATCTGTAAGGTCAGACACTATCATAATGATTGATAGAGTAGAACCTTGTAGATGAATGGACTATTCCTATTTCTCTTTCTAATGTTTAATGTTCTTACCTAATTCGATAAGTTAATAATAAAGGAATAGTTTACGAATATTAAACAAAACACCTAAAATCATATTTTGTTCTACCGATTCCTTGGGAGTAGCATGAGGAGATTGACTGCCTTCTGCTTCCCAACTGTTACACTATGCAGCAAGTAACAAGGTGGCTGTTGTGTCCGTTTAAAAGGTAGTAGCACAATAGCCTGAAAGGCTGTTTTCCTGCCTGGTACAGAGAGATGCCAGGTAAATCCAACTACATCCAGAAACCTAGTAATTTACCATAAACTCCAGGTCAATCTGTACTGTTTCAGATAAGATACCCTGAGAGAATACTGATCATTTGATGCCCAGTAAAAATCACAATGCAATTCTCTCCCATTACTTCTCTGTACAACCATGATCTTTCTGTATTTCTCTAATCCAGGGCTTTTACAAACAATGTTTGAAATTACCTACTCATACCTTGCTGATATATTTACAATTTGTTTTCCTTCTTTTTTTAAAAAAAGTTTTACTGCTGTCAGAGTTTGTCATGCTGGCTTCACAGAGATGAAGATCCTGAAATGCTTTCGGAAATAGAACAGGAATAAAACCAGTGGAAAATAAGGATAGAAATGGTGGTTTTCTAAGTTCATATTGCAAAAGAGTGTTCTAGCCTTGAACATAGCCCTAATAACTGGGCAGATAACTTTTAGCATTGCTCTGCCTAAATATGAGAAAATTAATTTGTTGCTCAAGGTTAGTGACCTACAGCTGAGATTGGAAACTATATCAGTTCTTAAACCAAAACACTTGAAGTGTATTTAAGAAAATTAGCAAACAAACTCATCAGGTTTAGTAAAAATAGGTCAAATGTGGTACTTGTTTTAGATTAAAGGTGCATTCAGTAAATACATAACGGCATTGAACTACAGATTGGAAATTTCATGGTTTATTTCTCGGTCTGTGCTCAACAAATACTGGGTGACAATTTGAACATTGCAACTGACCTCAACTACTTAAAGGAAAAAATAAACCTGATAGGTTTACCTCCTGACTCCTGTCCAGTAAGCTTGATGGGGGGCGGGGGGAGGTGGGAACAGGATGACTTCCAAGATTAAATAGCCCACTTATTACTTGGCTGTAATAGACCAAGATTTGAACAGAAGCCAATACTGTCATTAGGGGAAATTGGCAACCACACCAAAAAGAAACAGATCACATGTAGCCTTCTTAAAGCTGAGGCAGTGAGAGACGTAACATTAACACTTAATAGGAGCTTTGAAAACATTTACAGCAGACCATCTTCATGGAATATTACAAGATTGAGCAGTGAAAGAAATTTTTGGGAGGTTTTCTTACCAAAGTAATAAATACGTCTGCAAGCCGATTTATAACAGTATTTGGAACAGGAAGTGAAAAATAGAAAATGAGCATGAAATTAAAACATGCATCTGGCAGAAAGCTTAAATAGATAGTAGAGTAAGGAAAAATAATGGAGAAAACTTCAGAAAAAGTAATGTCCTATATATATGTACTGCTGAGGAAGTGAACAGAATGGACCCTTTGTTGGACACAATTAGATTGGAAGCAAAGAGTGAACCTAATGCACAAAACTCTGGTGAGAAAAAATAATGGGCAGAGAGCTGCTGTCAGACAGAGAAATCAGTGCTTGTAATAGAGTAATATGAGAAGTTTAGGAGTGAAAAGAAATGAAATGAGAAATCCACTGGAGTTTTGGAAGAGAATATTTCAATATATCAGAGTCCAATGTTAACAGTTAAGTAGAAGGGCATCAACAGATCTTACTTTGCTTTGACTGACAGAAACTAGAAAATGTGCTGACTACTTAGTCTCCTATTGTCTGTCTCATTTTTAAATAAAATGCAAATACTGGTTTCAAAATTTTTAGCAGTAAGTGCTGTTGATACAGCTGATAAAAATGCCATGTTATTAAAAGTATGGGTGAAACTATAGTGCCATCTCTTGTTCCATCAGAAGCTCTGATCATAGATTTCAGTAATACCCCAATGACTGAAGTCTCGAGTGCACAGGCAGTGAATGTTGCTTTCGGGTGGAACTAGTGAATGATGTAGACTCAGCTCCCATGCTATCACACATTGAACCCCAGGTATCCACCAAGACCAAATTCAAGGAAGTGATCAACTGGCAATAGTTAAGTCATCCCCATCATAGGGAATATTGGGTGCCATGACTGAAGTTCAATTCTCACGTACCTTTGGGGTTCAGTTAATTCTCTCCAGACTGAAGACTACACCATTACTCAATGACACACTGTCTTATTAGCAATTGAAGTCACAAACAGTGATCTACTATGGGAAGTTACGGCCTCAGAAAATAATAGTCCAATTATTATTCCTCAATGTCCTGCTAACAATTCCAGCATTTTCCGAGCCTTTAATGTCAGATTAGCTTGTCTATAGTTCTGTTTTCTCTCCCATTCCTTTCTTAAACAGCAGAGTAACATTTGCTAAAACCCAATCTAATTAAACAGATTCTGAGTTTTCAAAGTTGACAACCAAAGAATCCTTCATCTTCTTGACCACCTCCTTTCACATCTGGGATGTAGAACATCAGGTTCTGGAAACTAATCCCCTTTCACTCCCATTAATATTACCAATAAAAGGTTGTTTTAAATGTATGCTAATTTATTGAGTTCATCATTTACTCTAGACCAGAAGTTCTCTTTTATCTTCATTATTTCCAGGTGATTTTCTACGTGCATCTTCTTTCATTAAGACATCTGATATATTTAAAGACTATTTGTAAATGGCAATTGTCTTTAATCTCTACAATCTCTCCAGCGAAGGGTTCTCCACTTTTCAATTTGATAAGAAGTTCCAATATTTACACCCAGTGACAATGAAAGAATGAGAACATTTTCCTAGTCAAGACAATGTTTAACTTAGAGGGAAACATCTGATGGTGGTACCTCCAGCCTACTATTGTCTTTTTTTTTGTCTAAGAAGTGGAAGTGTTTAGAGAAGGTATCAATTAAATTGTAAAGTTGCTGCAGTGTATTCTATAAGTTATCATTCCTGCAGATATAATGAAGTGCTACTGATGTGAGTGAATATTAAGCTGCTGAACTGTGTGCTACAACGATAATTTAAAGTGGAATCAAGCTTCTTGAGTTTTGCAGGAATCAAATGAATTCAGGTAAATAGAGAGTGAACCATCAAACTCCTGACTGGTTTTGGGAGTCAAGAGGTGAGTCATTTGATACAGGGAATCAAATATTTTATGCACGATTTAAGAGAGGTTTATGACTAATGTCCATCTGAAATATATAAGTGATGGAGTACTTGGTAAGGATGATGGGTAGGTGTTACACTCTCCTTGTGAAGGATGATTATTGCCTGGCACTAGTGTGGCATTTATAATATCTGCAGAATATCTACTAACATCTGAATGTTGTCTGGATTCTGCACCATCCAAGCACAGACCGCTCTGTTATTTGAGAAGTTGCAAGTCATGTTCTGTGCACTCATTAATGTTCATCACTACTTCTGGTCTCATAATAGAGGGATAGATATTAATGAACTAAAATGTTAGGTTTAGAGAATTGTCCTAAAGAACTCATATTGCAATAACCTGAGGCTGAGATCGTTGATCTCCAGCAGCCACAGACATCTTCCTCTGTGCTTGTTGTACAATAGGAACATACAGTATGCACATATACATTGCGAATGAGAGCAGGCAACAGAGTCCCTTATGTCTGCTCTGCCAGTTTGTAAAATGAAACATAATCTGTCTGTAACCTCAACTCAACATTCTTACTTGCCATAGTAACCTTCCACTGCATTGCTTATCCTAAATCTATTTACTTTAGCCTTAATATTTGATGGCTCTGCCTTCACTAGCATTTGAGGAAGAAAGGCCCAAAGACTTATGAACCCTTGTAGAAAATATTCACTATCTGTGTGTGTGAAATGGGCAACCTATTCCCTTTTTATTATCTAAAACTCCACAACACTGTATGCAACCTAAATTGGACTTGCTGTTTTTTCTCTCTTTCTTTTCTCCACCCGATGTGTGGTCTTCACAGTGAAATGTTAATGTTATTTCTCTTCCCCCAGAAAATGCCTCACATTCACAATTTTCTCTTTTTATTTCAGATTTCCAGCATTTATGGTTTTCTTTTATTTTCATTTCTTGAAGCAAAATACCTGGTTAATTTTCCTAGCCCATCAAAAATTCTTTGCTAAATACCTTTGAAACGTTTACTGCTGGTTTTTATATTTCTGCCAAAGCTCCAAATCTTATTTTAATTTTTCCTGTCTTTTAAAGCTTCTGCTTATTCATTGTTGTTATTTATATTCTACCTGTCCTTCAGATCTGCCACCTGTCTTTTCACATTTGTGCTCATTTTTTGATGGATATCCCATCTTTAATAGCTTTAAATTTCATGGTGAGTCCTACTCTTGGAATTTTCCTTTCTCATTCTATTCTGTGTATTTCTAAAAACCTACTTGAATGCAGATGCATTTCAACGACTTTATCCCACTGACCTAAATTTCCACTTCATTGTAGGTATGTTCATAGTTGCATTTACGTAAGTTTAAAGTACTAGAATTCTATCCCTCTCTCTAAGTAGATATTTCTACCGTATTAGGATTGCGGCTGCCTGGGGATACCTTCATAATAAGTATTGACCTTAGTCAATGAAGAATTCAGTTCTTGATCCCCATTAGATCAATTTTACTTCGGCTCTTTGATGTCACAATTGGTCTGTTCAGCCATTTTCAGTTATCTCTAGAATCCAATTATTAGTCCATGTTGGAGCAGCCTTTGATAGAATGGACAGTGTTAGAGTGGTTATTTGAAGCCTTTGCTCTTTGAGGCTTCATTGAGGAGAGTCTTGAGTAAGAGACAGCAAAAAAGCTGTAAATATGTTTTTCTTTCCAGTTTATTTATTGTTTCCTTCTTTATATTGGCACAGTTAGAAAATAGAGATGCCAGGCGGGATAGTTGAATATTCATCTTGTGGGATGTGGGAGGGCAGGGAGACCACCACTGTCCTTGATGATTTCACCTGCAAGAAGTGCATCCAGCTGCAGCTTCTGACATTCCACATTAAGGAGTTGGAGCTAAAAATGGATGAACTTAGGATCACTTGGCATACGGAGGGGTTGATAGATAGGACATATAGAAAGATAGTTACACCCTGTGTGCAGGACACAAAAGATTGGGTGACAGTCAGAAAGGGGAAATGGTTAACCAGCTAGTGCAAAGTACTCCTGTGGCCATCTCCCCAGTGAGAGGTATAAACGTTGGATACTGTTGGGAGGGGGGAGATAACCTAGCAGAGAAAAGTAACTGCAGTCAGATCTCTACGGTTGAGTCTAACTCTGACTCAGAAGGGAGAGGGGGAGAAGAAGTGAGCTGTGGTGATAGAGGAATAGTTAGCTAAACAGAAAGAAGGGCCTGAGGATGAGAATGAGATTTCCAGATGGTATGTTACCTCTTGAGTTCCAGAGTAGGACATCTCGGATTGATTCTTCAGTGTTCTTAAGAGGGAGGGTGAGCAGCCATAGGTCATGGCCCATGGACATACCAATGATATAGCTAGGAAGAGTGCCAAGGTTCTGCAAAGTTAGTTCAGGGAGTTGGGTACTAAGTTAAATGACAGAACCTCCAGGTTGTGATCTCAGGATTGTAACCCATGCCACGTGCTAGTGAGGCCAGAAATAGGAAGATCATACAGTTTATCATGTGGCTTAGGAGTTGGTGTAGGAGGGAGGACATCAAGATTATTGGGCTCTCCTCCGGGGAAGGTGAGGCCTGTACAGAAGAGACAGTTTTCAACTGAACTAGAGGGGAACCAATATCCTAGTGGGAAAGTTTGCTACTGCTGCACAGTGTTGGGGGTGTGGTTTAATCTAGAAATGCAGGGGGATGGAGACCAGAGTGCCAGAACAGATAGTAGAGAGGTTGTGATGACAGATGTTTCAATAGGTTTCAATAGGCACATTTAATGTCAAATAAATGTATACAAAATACATCGTGAAATTATTTTTCTTCGCAAACAAACACGAAAACAGAGGAGTGCCCCAAAGAATGAATGACAGTTAAATGTTGGAACCCCTAAGTCCCCCCCAGCTCCCCCCTCCCACACATAAGCAGCAGCAAAGCAACGACCCCCTCCCCAGCAAAAAAGCATCTGCACCCTCCACCAAGCACTCAAGTGTGCAGCAAAGCAATCAATGTAGACACAGACTTGCAGTACCCCAAAGATAACTTGTTCACCCGGTAATTCAACATACCACAGGCTCTCTCTCTCTCCCCCAATAAGGGAAAAAGAGGTGTCCCCATTTCACAAAGGGGAGACATAACAAAACAACTCAGTGAGGTGTTAAAAAGTCTGTTGCATCGCTTTTTCTGAGCTCTGTGTCCAAAGAACTCAGGCCTCTGGGCACACACCCAGCAGCCAGCTTGCTGTTTTCGATCTTCCGTCTACTCCCACAACACATCAGGTGGCGGCACCGGCCTCGAATCTGCCCACCTCCAGAACCATGAAAATCCAGCACCCTGAAGGCGCCCTAGTCTTCCAGGCTGCGTCCTTGGGATATCGAAAAGCCGCCAGTCGTGAAGGCCTGAGAGTGGGCCCCATTCCCACAAAGGACCGAAGTCAGCATGTAACTCCAGTTCAGAGTCTTCAAAAGGACCCTGAAAAGGGAAAAAAGAGATATTAAAGATAGAAATAGATCTGTTTCTGAAGATGCAAGCAAACGAGTCGCCGTTTGGTGCCATCATCCTAAGCTCCGCCCTCCAATGTTACTAAGACCTCAGACAAAGTCAGGAATCAAAAACTTGAGCTTGGTGAAACTGATGTTCTGAGCTGCATATATTTCCATGCAAGAAGTATTTTAGGAAAGACAGAATAAACTCAGGGCGTGGATCAAAACATGGAATTATGATATTGTAAGCGTTAGTGAGACTTGATTGCAGGACGGGCAGGACGGGCAGGACTGGCAGCTCCATTGGTTTAGCTGTAACAGAGCAGAAGGGATTAAAGGAGGTGGGTGGTGTTACCAGTCTGGGAAAATGGCACAGCAGTGCTCAGTCAAGACAGACTGGAGAACGAGTCTAGTGAGGGTTTATGGGTGCCACTGAGGAATAAGAAAGGTATGACCTTGCAAATAGAGCTATATTGTAGACCACCCAACAGTCTGCAGGATTTAGAGTAACAAATCTATAGAGAGATTGCAGACTGTTGCTAGAAACATAAGGTTGTTATTGTAGGTGATTTTAATTTTCCACATATTGACTGGGACTCCCATATTGTAAAAGGATTAGATGGGATAGATCTGTCAAATGTGTTCAGAAAAGTTCCTTTAATCAGTACATAGAAGCCTCAATGAGAGCTTGTGCTATACTTGATCTCCTATTAAGGAATGAGACAAGGCAGGTGACAGGAGTTTGTGTAGGGGAACACTTTGCACCTAGGATTATAAACTAGTGATTATAGTGCCCACAGTAAATATGCAAAAAGGTCGGCCTGGTCCGCAGGTTGGGATTCTAAATTGGAGTAAGGCCCATTTTGATGGTACCAGAAAGGATCTGGCAAGTGTTGATTGAAACAGGTTGTTTCCTGGCAAAGTTACATTTGGTAAGAGGGAGGTCTTCAAAAGTGAAATGTTCAGAGTATAAAGTTTGTATGTACCTGTCAGAATAAAAGGTGAAAATAACAGGATTAGGGAACCTTGGTTTTTAAAGAATATTGAGGCCCTAGTTAAGAGGGAAAAAAGGAGGTGTATGGCAGGTAGGAACACATAAGTTACTAATGGAGTAGAGCAAATACAAGAGAACATTTAAGAAAGAAATTAGGAGGGCTGAAAGAAGACGTGAGATTGTCCTAGCAGACATTGTGTAGGAGAATCCTAAGGTATTCAACAGATATGTTAAGAGCAAAAGGATCACAAGGGAAAAATTGGTCCTCCGGAAGATCAGAATGGCAGTATATATGTGGAGCCAAATGAGATTGGAGAGATCTTAGATGGAGTTTTTGCATCTGTATTTACATGGGAGACAGACACAGAGTCTAAAGAAGTGAGGCAAAGCAGCAGAGAGGTCATGGACCCTAGACAAATTACAGAGGAGGAGGTGTTTGCTGTCTTGAGACAAGTTAGGGTGGATTAATCCCCAGGACCTGACAAGGTGTTCCCTTGGACCCTGTGGGACGCAAGTGCAAAAATTGCTGGGACCCTAACTGAGATAATTAAATCATCTTTAGCAACAGGTGAGGTACCAGAGAATTGGACGATAGCTAATGTTGTTCCACTGTTTAAGAAAGGCTCTAAAAACAAACCAGGACATTTATAGGCTGGTGAGCCTGACATCTGTAGTAGGAAAGTTATTAGAAGTGATTCTAAGGGAATGGATATGTGAATATTTGATAGATATGGACTGATTAGGGATAGTCCGCATGGCTTTTTGTGTGCTAGGTCATGTCTAACCAATCTTATAGAGGTTTTCAAGGAAGTTACCAGGAAAGTTGATGAAGGTAAGGCAGTGGATATTGTCTACATGGATTTTAGCAAGATATTTGACAAGGTCCTGCATGGTAGATTGGTCAGAACAGTTCAGTTATTTGGCATTCAGGATGAGGTAGTAAATTGGATTAAAGATTGGCTTTGTTGGCAAAGCCAAAGAGTGGTAATAGATGGTTGCTCCTCTGACTGGCGGCCTGTGACAAGGGGAGTACCATTGGTATCAGTGCAGGGTCCACAGTAATTTGTCATTTACATTAATAATCTGGATGATATTGTGGTTAACTGGATCAACAAATTTGTGGATGACACCAAGATTGGGAGCGTAATGGAAGACTATCAGAGCTTGCAGCGGGAAAAAGCAAGTGGACCAGCTGGAAAAATGAGCTGAAAAATGGCAGATGAAAATTAATACAGACAAGTGTGAGGTGTTACACTTTGGCAGGACCCACTATGGGTCTTACACAGTGAACAGTAGGTTATTGAGAGTGCTATAGACAAAGGGATCTTGGAGTGCAGATCTGTAATTAACTGAAAGTGGTGGCACAAGTAGATAAGGTCGAAAAGAAATCTTTTGACACATTAACCTTCATAAATCAAAGTACTGAGTACAGCAGATGGAATGTTATGTTGCTGTTGTACAAGACATTGGTGAGACTTAATTTGGAGCATTGAGTGCACTTTTGTCACCTACCTACAGGAAAGATGTAAATAAGGTTGAAAGAGTACAGATAAAATTTACAACGATATTGCTGGGATTGGAGAACCTGAGTTACAAGGAAAGATTGAATAGATTAAGACTTTATTCCTTAGAACAGAGAAGATTGAGGCAAGATTTGATAGAGGTATACAAAAACTATGAGGGTTATGACATGTTCAGCACAGCTTTGTGGGTCGAAGGGCCTGTATTGTGATGTAGGTTTTCTATGTTTCTATGTTATGGATAGGGTAACTGTAAGCAGGATTTTTCCACTGTGGTTGGGTGGGACTACAAATAGAGGTCATGGGTTAAGAGTGAAATGTGAGAAGTTTAAGAGGAACATGAGGGGAAACTTCTTCGCTCAGAGGGTCATGAGAGTGTGGAATGAGCTGCCAATGCAAGTGGTGTATGCAAGCTCAATTTCAACATTTAAGAGAAGTTTGGGTAGATACAAGGATGGAAGGGGTGTGTAGGGCTATGGTCCATGTGCAGGTTGATGGGACTAGGCAGTTTAAATGATACAGCGTGGACTAGATGGACAAAAGGGCCTGTTTCTGTGTTGTATTTTTCTATGACTCTATGATTCTAATGCTTGGAGCAAGACTGCAATGAGTTTTGTGACCGTAGGTGAGACAACTCTGTGCATTGGTGCACAGTTATTGAGGTGTAAATGTTGTTTGATAGTCTTCATAATCTTCTATCAGTTTACTGATGACTCAGCATGGACTAATGGGGAATAACTAACAAAATTAGTTTCAACGTATTTCTTATGGATAAGATGCACCTGGACAATTTTCCACATTGCTTAATCAAAGTCAATATTGTAGCTGCGCTGGAAGACCTTATGTACAGGTGTTTCAGAAGGGCAAGTCTTTAATCTTACGACTGTAATGCTGCATTGTCCCATTGTTTTTACGATATTCAGTGCTTTAGCAATTGTTTCTTACATATGTTATGTGAAATGAATAAAGTCTGTTGACTGGTTTCTGTGATGATCAAGCCTTCAGAAGGATTATGAGATGGCTAATCCATCGCCAAAGATTAAAACCAATGCATCAAGTCATGGCATATGTATTCATGAACTGGACTGTGTCACTGCTCTTGGAGCACCCTCCTTCATTTTAATTCCCACCGTTATTCATGACTGGATGTTGTGAGAATGCAAAAAGCTTTAGTTTGTTGTTTGTGTATTTTTGCATGTGAGTATCTATATTGTAGCTTCACCTTGTTGAAAACCGATTTTCAATGCCACTTTTTGTCATGGTTTTTTACTCTTGTTATGGAGCCTGAGTTGACCTTCCTTTAGTAAAATGGTGAAATTCTTTGATCCTAAGCCTGCAGAATATAGAGACATACAATTTTGATGGTGCCCCACAGATTCTAGTTTTGATCTGCCACGTCTGATCAATTTAACTTTTGCGGACTCAGTAGCCACTTTAATAGCTACACCTGTGCACCTGCTCAATAATGCAAAAATATAATAATCAAGCAATCATATGGCAGCAACTTAATCCATAAAAGTAGCATGCAGACGTGGTCAAGAGGTTCAGTTGTTGTTCAGATCAGACATCAGAATAGGGAAGAAATGTGATCTAAGTGACTTTAACCATGGAATGATTGTGCCAGACAAGATTGTTTAGGTATTTCAGAAGCTACTGAATTTCACATAAAACATTCTCAGAGTTTACAGAAAATGGTGTGAGAACAAAAAAAAACATCCAGTGAACAGCAGTTCTGTGAGCAAAAATGCCTTGTTAATAAATGAGGTCAGAGAAGAATAGCCAGACTAGTTCAAATTGACAAGAAGGTGAGACAAATAACCACGCATTACAGCAGTGATGTGCAGAGGAACATCTCTGAATGCACAACACATCAAACTTTGAAGTAGATTGGCTATAACAGCAGAAGACCAGACCAGGTTCCACTCCTGTTGCCAATAAAGTGCACACTGACTGTACCGTCATGCAACAAAAAAATCTTTCTCACAATACTGAGAATGCAGTGTTGTATAGTTGCAACCATTCCTTGTCCTCTTAGTACCTATCAGGAAGCTTACTCTTGACCCTCAAGCAGAATATTAATTAGCTCAATAAACATTTTTGGAGGGCGGAACTGCCCAAAATGGTGTCGAAGGTCATGCAGTGCCCAGTATTTGGGAGGATAGGTATAAGGGCATGACCTGTGTCTGTTATTGATTTAAAGGAACTCATGATCATAGCTAGACTGTTTTAAGAAGCACACTAGCTCAATTTTCACAAGATGGAGCACAGCCTCAGAATAGAGGGGCACCCTTTTAGAACGGAGATGAAGATCAATTTCTTTAGCCAGAGAGTGGTGAATCTGTGGAATGCTTTGCCGCAGACAGCTGTAGAGGCCAAGTCTTTATGTATATTTAAGGCAGAGGTTGATATGTTCTTGATTGGTCAGGACATGAAGGGATACAGGGAGAAGGCAGGAGATTAGGCTGCGGGGGAAACTGGATCAGCCATAACGAAATGGCAGAGCTGACTCTACGGGCCAAATTGCCTAACTCTGCTCCTATATCTCATGGTCTTATATGTGCCCTCAGTTTCTGAGTCAAACCTACTTTGCGTGTGGAGGCCAAGATTCCTGTCCTCAGGGTTACTCCAAGCTGCCGCCACTGAGCTCTGCCATATCCCACAGTTTGCGGCTTGCTTGTTTAATGAGGTCACCCACAGTTGAAATTCAAGGAGAGGAAGACATGTTCTGCTGCTAACATGAGTAGGAAGATTTTGCACAGGGAAATCATCTGCATTGCAGGCCTCTTCCCTGTGTAGAAATTCACAGACCTCGCTCACATTCTATTACTCCTAACAAAGCTCTTCCTGCAAGGACATAGTCTGGAATGTTATTCTGCCAACCCCCCCCCCCCCACCCACCCACCTCCACCAGCCTGCCTAAGCTCTGAGAAAGACACAAGCAGGGGATGGAGCAGCCAATTTATCAGTGAGGGTCCAGGCCTGTTTAATTACCAACTAATGTGTTAAAACTCAAAACAAAACTACCTTTTCACTGGTGGCACATGCAAAACCTCAGGATAGGGTCATTAGACCACTCAGGGGGATCTTTATGAAACTGGAGACAATGCAGTGTTAGACATACATCAGATTCCAAATGTTGCTGAGCAAATTGGTGCTTTTTATCTTACATTTGGGCCCAAAAACCTATACATAGCATTGTCCAGTTATGTACCAACGAAGTTAGCTGTGGGCCTTATATCTGCATAGGTCAGACTACATTGGTTACTTCTGCACCTATTTTCTGTCCACAAGATAGACACGCCAAAATTAAATTTACCTCTTGTGTATCTTTAGCCTGCTATGTCCATAAGATCTGGTGCTCTGGGGAACACACATAGATGTTATGTTGGTATTGGCAAGGAGGAAATGATTTTGTTGAAACACAGAGGCAAAGTTCTTTCTTTATGTTATTTTAAAGCATCCAGAAACATGACAAAGAATCTTATTTGTGAATTTAGCATGCGGGGAATCAGGCAGGAATGTGGAGTTGAGACCAAAGGTCAGATTAGCTCTGATTTTATTGAATAACTGAGAAAGCTTGAGCATTCACCTGATGTACTTCAGCTTCTGTGTCCTATGTCTGTCTAAGGTGATTAATATTCTCTGTGTCTGAACTATAAAGCCAGACTTGACATTTACTCACGTGTTAATGTCAGATTTTGAAGCAGTAAACCAACTGAAGGGAAATAATGACATAGATGCAGGATCTCCTGTATGGCACCTCACACTCTTCTTTCCTGTCTCCCACTATATTTTATATACAGTATGTTTTCCTAGAAACTCCAGGCTCCTTCTTTAAACATGCTGAGAGAATTGATGATGAGGTTTCTTCCCCACGTATCTGTTGTTAAAAGTAAACATTGTTTCCTCTGATCGTTATTCAGCCAGGTATCAGCAGTAACTAAGAATAGCTTGCTTACAGGTGCAAACAAGTTGTACTCACTTCTTCTAAACTCTCTGTTCTGCTTATCATCTTCGAAAAGGAAAATTGGTGTGTGAGTCTCACAGTCTCACGTATTCATTTGTCTTTCTAAAAGCCTCCTGAATGCTGCTATTTTTCTGTTTCCGCTAACATCTCTGGCACTGCAATTGGTCTATGCTGCCGTTATTTTCCACTTGACCTGCCTTCTTTTTTGTTTTCTACTTTTCTGTCTTTCATTTTTATTCTTGCTTTTACTGTTTAGATATCCTGAATGGACAGGTATAGATTATATGCAGGCAGAAGGGATTAGCTTAATTTACCATCGTGTTCAATACAGATATTGGTTAATGTAAGGAAAAGCAGTAAAATGACAGATCCCTATATCCAAATACTCATTATATCTGAAACAACAAACCAGAAGCACAAACGGTAAGTATCTTCTGATAACCATTATGGAAATCAAAGGAAAAATTCAACACTCATAGATATTTGATTTTTAGGGAGGACAGGGAATGAAAGAGTTATGGATACTTTTGCTAATGGTTGATTGGTTGGTTGGCATCCATCTGTCTCGAAGGACAATGGGTGATGATCATCACAACCCTGGGTGGAAGGTATGGAGATCCTGAGGTGCCCAGTCATCAAGATCCCCCTCTTGACCTCACCAGTGTAGTCCAAAGGAAAGCTTATAAAGCAATACGTCTGGCACCAGCTTGGCTGTAGGAGCTGCCGGAAGGATGTTCAATGACAGTCCAACCACTTTAGGAGCTCCACTCCAGACTTGCTGTCTGGGTTTACTCCTGAGCCTTTGTCTTTCCTGAGTCTGCCCACAAGGCAGTGGGGCTATTTACTCATAGCTAGGGATCTGGTTCATAAGCACTAGGGCATGTCCACACACCAGTGGGACTGTGTGCTATGTGTACAGGAGCCAGACCTCTTCCCTGTCCTCCATGGTTCAGCCTGAATCTGAAAGGAGTTCAGTTTCTGTTTTTTGCCAGTGAGGAGGCACTACATGAGACTTACTATTGGAAAGGCTATGTACTGGCAGGGTGAGACTTAGACATTCTGCTCTCCTTTTCGCAAGACCGCTGGCCAGCGGTGGGAGCTGAAAGTGAGAGCATGACCCACTATATTACCACACCAGATGCATCACAACAACCGTTTTGGAGTTTTGTTAATAATGTATGAAATAAGCACTACTGTGAGTAATGATTGAGCCTGAGAAAAAGTGGAGTTCATTTGGGTGGAGGAAAAAAACAGCAAATGAAAGAAGAGAAGAAGAGAAAGATGCTGCCATCAGGAAGAAGGTACAGGAGCCTCAGGACTCGCAAATGTTCAGGAAAAGTTACTAACCCTCAACCATCAGGCTTTTGAACAAAAGGGGATATCTTCAGTCATCTTCACCTGCCCCATCATTGAAATGTTCCCACAACCCATGGACTCATTTTCAAGGACTCTTCATCTCATGTTCTTGCTATTTATTGCTATTTATTTCTATTTGCATTTGCACAATTTTCTTCTCTTCTGAACTCTATTTATAAACCCTAGTGGGGGTCTCTCATTGATCCTGTTATAATTACTATTCCATAGATTTGTTGAGTATGCCCACAAGAAATTTAATATTTTGTATATGGAGACATATATAAAAAAGTTTATTTTGTACTTTGAACTTTCGAACTTTGAGTAGTGCATCAGCCACCAAACAGTAAGAAAGAATATAGGTCAAGAAATAATGCAGTATACAAAGTGTAGTGGCTGTCCTTAATTTTCATGTAGTTTAGGTAGAACAATTTGGAAATAGTAGCTGCATCTTATTAGTATTATAAATAGTTTTCTAAGGCAATGGTTATGGAGCTAACTAGAGAACAGCCTATTTTGAATCTTGCTATGTGCAAAAAGACCAGTTAAATAAGTGATTTCAGAATAAAAAATCTGTTTGGAAAGAGTGATCAGAAGACAACAGAATTTAGCATTCAACTCGAGAGTGAAAAAATTCAATTTGAAACAATTGTGTTAAACTTAAACTCTGAGGATTATAACGGAATGCAAATTGAGAGCCTGAATTGGACTGGCAAACTGTTGAGATGGAGGAGTAGATAACACAACAGATCTGCACTGGCGAATGTTAAAAGAGTCAATTCATTACTCCAAGTGACAATATATCCTAATGAGGAGGAGAGATTCTACACGGGGCTTGTGCAGTGAGTAGGAGGTGAATAAAAGCCTAAGCAAGAAACTGCAGGTGCTGGAATTAGGAACAAAAGAAATCTGCTTGTTTACTTGGTAAAATGGTGACATCAGAATGACAGAAATGTTGGGCCTTGAAGATGCAGATTATGCTGGATAGGATAAATTCTAGGAAGATGTTTCCCCCTGCGGGAAATTTTAGGACAAGTGCCACTTTCTCAGAATAAGCAAGCACACAGTTATGACTGAGACGAAAAAAATGTCTTCAGTCAGATGTTTTGAGTCTTTGGAACTCTTATTTCAGAGAGCTGAGGAGGCTAGCTCCTTGAATATGTTCAAAGCTAAGACAGATAGGTGATTAAGTAGTAATGAAATCAGGGGATATGAGGATATGGTGGAAATGTGGACAAGGCAAGTTGGAACAGCTGTGATATCATTAAGTACAGTTATAGGTTTGAAAGTTCAAATGGTTCTTATTTTAATAATCTTTTGCCTAAACCTGAAAACTATTTTCCCTGAACTTATGATTATTATTGCCCAGATTGTGGAGCATTAAGTGTGTCATTCCAGCATCAAAGTGCATTCAGTGCAGCTGTATGAATTATACTGATAGCATTAGCTCCACATCAAGGTGTACCTGGCATACAAGCCCTACCTAATGTCAGTGTATATGTGGACTATGCCCATCTTTGCCATCTACAAGTTGCAGAAATCTATAGCATATTACATGGTAAATGCTGAATAAATTATTGCTGCTTTATATCTGCCTAGCTAATTTGCTCAGCATTGCATTGGATGTGTGTCACAGAAACAAGGCCTTTAGCACTGCCTTTCTATGCCTGTGTTAATTTTTCATTTCCCTTATCCAAATATTTCAATGCATCCTCTCATGTTTGCTTGTCCACCTTCCCTTTTACACTATTTACTTTGACCAATCCCCATGGCAGAGAGTTCCAATTTCAGTGTTTCTATCGGGATGTTATTTCCAGTTCTTTGGGAGTTAATACCATCTTGCCATAAGTAGAACCTCCATGGGCACATGAAATAATCTGGGAGTTTTTGACTTTACCGCTCGCTCTCCCACACTCCCACCAGTCAAAAATATGAACCATATCAAAACAGTTACACTGTTTTAATATTAGTAGCAGGAAGTTAAAGTCAATGTGATTCAGTTCTCTATAAACATTTGGAAATTTAGAGAAGTTTCACAAATATTGTAGAATCAGTTCAAATGATTCCATTTGCATATGATTGCATATTTGTATTGCAATGTTTGTAGTTAGTAAACACAAGTTTTACCTATTGGCATAATACTTCATTTTGTAAATACCCTGTCAATGCAAACACTCAGCAAAGTGGTTTTTGTGGCCAATTTAATGAAAGTTTGCAATGACTAGAAATTTGAGAGTGTGTAATTATTAATATTAATGATCAAAGGAAACTTCTCAGAAAACCTGCAAAACACTTAAAAACATTGACTTTACTAAAGGCATTGTATGAATCAAAATATCTTTATTGATGATAGTACACTTACAAAATATGTTGGAGGTAGTTCGTAGTCTTCAAAATGTGGATTGATATTTTACTATATGCTTACAACAACTATTGTGTGCTTACGCCTTACATAGAAAAGTATCATAATATTTGCACATGTGCCATGTTGTTAACCACTTTTGGAAAATAATTACAGGTTCAGTCTGTCAATTCACTGTCTCAAACCTTCTTATCTATATTTAGGGTCCTTGTATAATTATTTCTTATTCTGATGAACCAGTGCCATTTTCACTCAATCCACTGTTATTTCATACCTCCTTTTCCTAAATTCTCCTTCTAATTCTAGAATAAAAGCCATCAGGGTGGCTTCGTATGTTTTTCACTGCAATCATTTCATCTCGGACAGTGTGGAGGATCAGAGGAATCTTGGGGTCCGAGTCCATGGGACACTCAAAGCAGCTGCGCAGGTTGACTCTGTGGTTAAGAAGGCATACGGTGTATTGGCCTTTATCAGTCGTGGAATTGAATTTAGGAGCCGAGAGGTAATGTTGCAGCTAGATAGGACCCTGGTCAGACCCCACTTGCAGTACTATGCTCAGTTCTGGTCGCCTCACTACAGGAAGGATGTGGAAGCCATAGAAAGGGTGCAGAGGAGACTTACAAGGATGTTGCCTGGATTGGGGAGCATGCCTTATGAAAACAGGTTGAGTGAACTCGGCCTTTTCTCCTTAGAGCGAGGGAGGATGAGAGGTGACTTGATAGAGGTGTATAAGATGATGAGAGGCATTGATTGTGTGGATTGTCAGAGGCTTTTTCCCAGGGCTGAAATGGTTGCCACAAGAGAACACAGGTTTAACATGCTTGGGAGTAGGTACAGAGGGGATGTCAGGGGTAAGTTTTTTTACTCAGAGAGTGGTGAGTGCATGGAATGGGCTGCCGGCAATGGTGGTGGAGGCGATACGATAGGGTCTTTTAAGAGACTTTTGGATAGGTATATGGAGCTTAGGAAAATAGAGGGCTATGGGTAAGCCTAGTAAATGCTAAAGTAGGGACATGTTCGGCACAACTTTGTGGGCCAAAGGGCCTGTAATGTGCTGAAGGTTTTTTATGTTTCTATGTTTCTATGTTAATTCTGAGCTTTCTATCTAAACTATCTTTCAGTTTTTTCTTATGAATACATTTTCTTCTTCTTGGACATTATCTTGTGATTATGGATGCCATGCTTCCAGTCCATCTCTGTAGGTTTAAACATTGAATAGCAGCTAGCTGCCTGGTTTGGTGAGCAGGAAGTTTATAACATTCATTCTGGCACTCATACAAGGTATAATGAGTCTCCCAATGCACATTCAAGCTTCTAAATTCAATTCTGATTACTGTTTCTCCACTCTGAAGGACTACGAGCCAGGGATTCCAAAGAGATTTTGCATTTTGTCAAGGAGGCCTTGAGTACATCCTCTAAACTTTTCCTCTGTCATTCCTGCAAGAGAACTTGGGAAAGAATGTTTGTACCAGGAGTTCGGTGTGGAGTATGCAAATAATATTTTCATCACCTTAAAGTATCTAGGCCCTCAATACTTGGGATGTTGGCCTGGGAGAGGACACTGGCATTGTGTCTTGTTCTTTCAATTAATTTGCAAGAGTTTGCAGAAACAATCTTGATTTTGACTAGGCGATATTTGTGCCATAGTATCTCCAAGCTAGATTTCATAGTATTTAAGTGGACACTAAACATGTGGAGGTGTAGTAATAAAGTACAAAAGCAGGCTCTTCAGACCAACAACCAGCAAGTACCCATTTTTACATTAATCTTATCATTACCCATTTCATATTCCTCACATTCTCTGACCTAACTGTAATCTCAAATTCGTGTTATCATCTGCCTATAGTAAGTTTTCATTCCTTTCCTATTAACTTTCTACTTAATTTTGCATTAAAATATTCAACGTTTCATTCATTCTCCATTGCTCACTGAGGAAGACAGTTCCAGAGACTCTTGAGAGAGTTTTTAACCATATTTGTCCGAACAATGCCTTGAATTTGAATCATTACCCCTAATTTAACATTCCTCAACAAAAGGGAACACCCTGTCCATATTCACCTTGTTAAGTCCCTTTGGGACTTAATGTGTTTCAATTTATTTTTTGCTCAATTTCCATCAATACAATAACCTTTCCATTATAGCAGTGTTCAGCATCTACACATATTCAAAATGATGCTCTGCTTTCAGAAGATGATTAACCATAAGGAACATTTCAACCTTTCCAAGTATGCTGTGAAGGACACCAATACTTCATTGCATATTTCTCGCCTTCGATTATAGCCTGCTTTGCTGGAGCTGATATTTTGTCTCATTTACTGTCTTAGCAGCAGTGCTGCTACACTTGAATTTACTCACCCAATCTCATTATTGCGTGCTTAACTTTTCTGTTCAGCGTTTCTGTGCTACAAACTATCATAATCTTTATTTTACTGAATTGTCCTAAATATTGCAATGTAACCTATTTGAGCTACGTTCTCTTCATTTCTATAGAGCACTGAGGCCCTTTGGCCAGTACCATTGATCAGTATTGCCAATAGGTCATTTAGAAAAAAAACTCTTTCTCTGGCACTAATATATACTGTACATATTGTTTAACTAAAAATTAACAGTTATAGTAGTGGTCAATAAATCAGTTACAATCTTTAAGAAATCCAAAATATTGGTATTGATGCTTTTGCTACCAGCAGCACACATATGATGATACCTTTGTTATTCACATGCATGATTTATTTATATATCTATAGACAAATGTATCACACTTATTTTATTTTCACAGGATCCCAATGCCAGCTTTGATTTCAATGATTATTTTGATGATAAGCATGATCCAGCTCCAAAATCTGAGAGTAAGCAGAATGGGTAAATATTTCAACTAATTTATTAGCATCCATCTTGAATAAAAATGTATTTTAGTAGAATAATGCAAAGGATGTAGCAGTGATTATATTTATTAATGGAAAGAAAACAGTAGCAAACTTAAACATGAGGAATTCTGCAGATGCTGGAAATTCAAGCAACACACATCAAAGTTGCTGGTGAACGCAGAAGGCCAGGCAGCATCTCTAGGAAGAGGTACAGTCGACGTTTCAGGCCGAGACCCTTCGTCAGGACTCGGCCCGAAACGTCGACTGTAACTCTTCCTAGAGATGCTGCCTGGCCTGCTGCGTTCAGTAGCAAACTTACTAATGTTACTAATAGTTCAGAATAGAAAGTGGATTAATTGCAGAAACTCAAATTAGATGCAAGAACTGTAGATTTGTAAGACTTGTAGATTTCTCAGCTGTGAACATTTAGTATAGTAAAACAGGGAAGGGTATTCCTGATGTCCTAAGCCCCAAATCTTGCTGGACCAGACCCACTGCCCACAAATACCAACGCAATCTCTCCTACATATTTAAATCAAATTCAAAGGTCTATCCAACAACTTGGCTTTTGATAATGCATTGTAAAGATCCTGCCCCTAAATGCTCCTAGAAGGGGTGATTAGGTTTTGTCTTCTGTACAACTATCATGGATTTTAACAGTTTATAAATATCTCCACATTCAGATCTGTTAAAACTAAAATAAGGTATTAAAGAATAATAGATATCATTTGATTTTAAAAAATTAAAAATTGTCAAGGAACAGCACATAAAACATTCAAAGACTTTAAACTAAAGCAAAATAGTTGAAAAAAATTAGATTTTCCCTTGACTTCCTTAACTATTGGAGGGAAATCCCATTGAAATCAATGGGATCATGTGCCTACGTTCTCTTTTTCAGGAAGTGTTGAGGCTCTTCTTCAAACTAAGACATGCCACTTGATACTGCCATGACTGGAGCCATTGATCTGTGTGAGAACTACCTTTCTAGGAGCAATTAAGATGATTGTGGCCATGATTTCTTTTTCTCCTTATCCCCCCCACCCCCTACCCCCTCCTAGTTGCTCCTAGTGACACCGGCTGCATATCTGTATTAGTAACGTATCACTGCATTAGGTAGATAAAGCAAAGTTATCATTGTGTATGGCGACATATATGTACTTCCATAGTAAATTGACCTTGAACTTTGAACTTCACCTTGGACAGGAAGCAGCAGGGTCACCAGAAATGCAGTACACTCAATGAGAGCTTCAACAGCAGCTTAATGATTCTACCTGAAAATGTGGAGTTACACCAGAGCTGTGGAGGATTTCTTGAGCTGAGCATTTGTTGGCCTGCAGCTAAATGCATCAAATTTGATGGATAGTATCAACTAGCCAAGGGGCCATCACGGTGCATTTACCTTGCACTTGTTCTCTATCACTTATGGTCAAGGACTTTCCCCTAACCATCTTGCTCCTGATTCCACTATGGACTCAAATTAAAAGAGGAACTCATTTCTAAAATGAAAGAATTGTTGCTATCTGCCACAGATTGAGCAGGCATTCAGTTGTTGTTCCTCTCCATGCCTTGTGGAACATTGGGCGGTAATCTTGCCATTGCTTTAGCTTTTTTCCTGTTTTTTTACGAGGCTGAGTTGCTAGCTTGACATTCAACCCAGCATGCAAGAAGCCGGCCGGATTGAAATTCAGGACCACTCGCCTTGATGTCTAATTCAGATGTCAGTACTCCACCAGCCGGCAGACTTCCAGTGTCCCCAGTAAAGCTTCTCCTGTCTGCACGTTGCATTACATTTCAGAAAGGTTCTCATAATAGATTTCTGAACAGTCCATGAACTCATGAAAACCACTTTCTTCTCTCTTTCACTACTTTTATATATTTCTTATTGTAACTTATAGTAACTCTATGCATTGCACTGTACTGCTGCTGCAAATAAAACAAATTTCACAACATATATCATTGATAATCAACCTGACTCTGATCCTCATTCATAATTAATTATCAGTCATTGCATTCTCCTCAACCTGGCAATCGCACAAGTTCAGCAATGTCCATCATCGGTGGAGCTGGAGAAAAATCAAGGGGTAGGGAGGCGATCTGGATCGCTTGCACAACAGGCTAGTGAGGAGAAACTGTGATAATATTGTTCTTTCAGTGTAAGAAATGTGAATTTTTGCTTCTTGGACAACAAAGCTTTCCTGCCTGTATACTCAAAAGCCATCTAGCACTTAGGCATGAGATAATACGTGAGCACTAGCATTAGCTGCATATAACATTGGATAATGACTAACTGGAACAGGAGAGAATAAGCAGTGCCCTCGACATTTGATAGCATCACCTATGAAGGGCCCTTTAACATCAACACGCTGGAAGTTAACATTGACAAGAAAAATAACTGAAACAATCACGTACTTACTGCAGTAACAATGCAATTAGAAGCTGGACATTCTGTGGTGCAAGATTCAACTCCTGTTGTAATGTATTTCTACCATCTCTAAAGAATTCCAAGAGTGTGATAGAAGATGGAAATGCAAGAGACTGATTGAAGACCCACCTCACTAGGCAGAACAGAGAGGGAGTTCCCTTGGTCCTCACCTTTCACATCACTAGGCACCACATCCATGATATCATCCTTCAGCATTTCCATCAACTTCAAGAGGAGCCCACCAGGCACATCTTAACCTCTTCCCACATTTGTGATTTATACAGGGGAGAGCCTTCATGTTTCCCTGGTCTACTCATCTCCTCCCCATCCCTTGGTATTTTTCCCTTAGATAAATGGGGAAGCGCACCATTTGTCCCTTCACCTCCTCCCTCATCACCCAATGAAGTCTCCTCTACAATGTTACCATTTTTACTTCCCTCCAGATCAATTTAATTGGACAAAGCAGGTGCATTCTGAACCCACAAACACTACATCACTATTTTGCTCTTTTTGCATTATTTAGTTTTTTTAATATTTTTTTTATCACAAATTATAGTATTTTATGTATTGTACTGTACTGCTGCTGCAAAATAACAAATTTCATAACATATGTCAGTGATAATAAACCCAATTCCGATTCTGGGAAACTGTGGCTTTAAGAGTAGGTCAGAGATTGGAGTGACTTTATCTGAAGACTCTGCAAAGCAAAACTTTCATCTGTACGGAAGAGTAGAGATTGAGAAACACTCAAGTCTAGAAGCTTAAGACTGATGACAAGACAACCACCTTGACCGGCCTGTTTGTAAGATGCTCTGTAGCAACTAATCAGGATTTCTTTGACAGCACCCCCTCCTGAACTATAATGACTACCAACAGCAAAGAGAGGAATAACAAGTGTGTGTGAACAGCATCAAATGAAAACCCATGCTGATTTGAAAATGAAATTGGCATTTCTTATCATTGTTAAGTCAAAATCCTGGAATTACTCATTTAACAGCATTGAGAACACATTCACCACATAGCCTGGTCCAAGAAAACAGATCACCATTAAATTTGAAAAGATAATTAGGAATAAACATTAAATGTTGACCCTGCCAATAATATTCACACAGCAGATGTCCTTTAAGATGTGCATGTGTGGCTTCAGCTAGCACCAGCTTGCTTTAACTGGCCCCATTCACAAAATGGTCCTGTAGATTATGCATGAAAGGCAGCTGAGCATTGTGAGAAGTGACTGAATGCTGAAGTCTTTGTAATGAGGTCAGACTTTGTTTGCAATCTGGACTTTGTCAAATAGCCATGAACTTATTGCAGATCATGACCCAGTTTATCACCAATAAACTTTTTTAAAAATTCGTTGTCATTTTCTAAAATGGGCAGTTGATTAATACAGTAAATCTGGTGTCAGGTACTTGCACATGTTTGGTTTATTGGATGCTACCCCAACTGGCAATTGCTGTCATCACTGACATTTAGTTTAGTTTTAATTTAATGGAACAAAAACTAAATATCACCAAAGGCAAAGGCAGCCTACATTGGCTTCTATAAACACCTCCACACATTTCAGACTTCTTCCTGGATGTCCCTTTATACTTTGTGAAGAACTTTGGCAAACTGCAAATCTCAAGCTAAACCATTTTCTACATCCGATCTGCTGCTGTCCTATTTCACTGTTTACTCCTGAAATATCACGCATTTGTGGCCTATATTTTTCTTGGCTACCAGCCTCCAGCCCACGTTTTTATTACCCCAGGACTCACTTTGACACCTTCCCACTTTTCCGTCTCCTAAATAAAATAAATATGACAAGCATAATCTTCACTTGTGAATGAAGGAATGAGGTAATGCATGGCAGGTAAAATGTTTCAATCAAACATTAAATAGTTGTTTCTCAGTTTGGAGAAGATATTGATAATTTAGATTGAGTCAATTAGTCATATTCATAGTCATAGTCATAGTCATACTTTATTGATCCCGGGGGAAATTGGTTTTTGTTACGGTTGCATCATAAATAATATAGTAATAAAACCATAAATAGTTAAATAGTAATATGTAAATTATGCCAGTAAATCACGAAATAAGTCCAGGACCAGCCTATTGACTCAGGGTGTCTGCCCCTCCAAGGGAGGAGTTGTAAAGTTTGATGGCCAAAGGAAGGAATGACTTCCTATGATGCTCTGTGTTGCATCTCGGTGGAATGAGTCTCTGGCTGAATGTACTCCTGTGCCCACCCAGTACATTATGTAGTGGATGGGAGACATCGTCCAAGATGGCATGCAACTTAGACAGCATCCTCTTTTCAGACACCACTGTGAGAGAGTCCAGTTCCATCCCCACAACATCACTGGCCTTACGAATGAGTTTGTTGATTCTGTTGGTGTCTGCTACCCTCAACCTGCTGCCCCAGCACACAACAGCAAACATGATAGCACTGGCCACCACAGACTCATAGAGCATCCTCAGCATCGTCTGGCAGGTGTTAAAGGACCTCAGTCTCCTCAGGAAATAGAGACAGCTCTGACCTTTCTTGTAGACAGCCTCAGTGTTCTTTGACCAGTCCAGTTTATTGTCAATTCATATCCCCAGGTATTTGTAATCCTCCACCATGTCCACACTGACCCCCTGGGTATAACATAGAGTGATATAACATGGAGAGAGGCCCTTCAGTCTGTGTACCCCACACTGACCAGCCATTTGCAATAATGCTTCCCTCATCCCACTTATAAGTACCTACACATTAGGGTCTACATACAGCGGTGACCCAGGGAAATCACACACAGTAATAGGGAGAACTTGCAAACTCCACATACAGATAGCACCCAATATGTTGAAAATAATGAGCTAGATTGTACTGGAACTGGCCCATTGCCCATACTCACCACCCCATGACCCATCTTTTACATTCAGATTGTGCAACTCTTCAAATCTGAAGAGTGTTGTGTGTGTGTGTGTGTGATAGGATAGGCGCTAACCTGCATCTCTAAGGTCCTGACCCTAGAGCACCTGACAGTTCAATGGAAAATCAGAAGCATTTGAAAATTAATACCAGAAAATGTAATTAAAAATACAAAATATAATTTAAGAAGCATGAAAATACTTGCAAATAATTAAATATTATTAATTTGTTGCCCTTGGTGTAAAGTCAAAGGTCAGATGCAGTGCATGCACACCATCTCTTCAAAATGTCGGTGTTCTGTTGCTGAGCTCAGTGGTAAATCTAACAACAGAGCAAAAGCTTTTGACCTTCGGCAGACTGCTACATTTCAAAGGACACAGGCAATTCTACATCATCCTAGACGTCAAACGGGTGACAATTGATGTTTCTCTGTGGGGCAACCAGCTGGTAAACATGATTTATCCAACAATATTTCACTATGAAAAGCCAATGGGGATAATATAAAGTGAATTTGTATATTTCTGAGTCGTGTGAAAATGATGAGGCTTTATGTGTGTAGTTACTTATTTATATCATATGTATATTACACAGACTCTGCCTTTGTGTTTTTCATGTTTCCAAGTCATGGAACAAAGTGTGCTGGAGAAGTAGCAATGGAAGCCAACAACAGCTTCTGTGGAGTTGGTATTGCATACAATGCAAATATTGGAGGTAATGAATTGTACATTGGTGCCAAGGAAATTCTGAATATTGTTTAATATTACTGTCTTTGTGCCATTGCCTTATTTCTGCTAGAATTGTAACTTTGTTAAAAGGCATAGTGGGTAACAGAAAATCAAACACAAGTACACTTCTTGATGCAAACAGATCATAGAGATGTAGCACAAGTACCTTCGAATTTTCTTTTTGATTTTAGTAAAGCCTTTTATCAGCAACTTTCTAAATATAAAATTTGTATTTCAGCATTTCTAGCACAAATGGAATGCACAACAAAATATTGGCTTTGGCATTAGACTTGCAGTTAAACAATAGTATTGCTGTGATTGGCTGTCACTCTGTGTGAGAGTTCTGCTACACTCCAGAACATTCATTTTCAACTTTAATTGCCTTTCTGTGTCACTGATATTGTTGTTGATGATGCAACTGTCACTTACATTTTTAAATCGAGTATGCTTCCTTTATTAAGGACTGTGAAACAGGCTATAACATGGGAAGTAAAGAAATTCAAAGACAGTCATGAACTCCAAGGTGTGCCTACACTAGATCCTACACTATGCCATTTATCGTTTTAGTTCTCATTTCTCTCTCATGAAAGGAGATTTTCTAAACTCCAAGCAATGCTATTATAATATAGTGCAGAGGGAAGAAAGGAGATCCTGACATTATCTTGTGTAAAGTTGCTTTGGGAAGCAGGTGGAAGGCAGCAGTGGTGTGTGGTGCATTCACTAATGAGTTAGAGTGCAAATGTGCAATGACTTTAACCTCCCTGAAATTAGTGGCAATGCATTATGCTGTACTCATTATGTATATCAGGCAGGCTGAGTTTTGAGAGTTTACCCAAATGTGCTTGCAGGAGTTACAAACCACATTTGCAGTCGCACATCATTTTAAAGCTCACAACTGTCAGGGCTTGTACTACTAGTGGCTGGCTCATCCAACAGGAGTTTGCAAAGAGACTGGGAACGCATTCTGCTGTTTTCCCATGCTGCTTGCAGCTGTTCTTCTGTACCATAAGACCATAAGACCATAAGACAAAGGAGCAGAAGTAGGCCATTCGGCCCATCAAGTCTGCTCCGCCATTTTATCCTATTTAGTCCCACTGCCCCGCCTTCTCACCATAACCTTTGATGCCCTGGCTACTCAGATACCTATCAATCTCTGCCTTAAATACACCCAATGACTTGGCCTCCACTGCTGCCCGTGGCAACAAATTCCATAGATTCACCACCGTCTGACTAAAAAAATTTCTTCGCATTTCTGTTCTGAAAGGGCGCCCTTCAATCCTGAAGTCATGCCCTCTCGTACTAGACTCCCCCATCATGGGAAACAACTTTGCCACATCCACTCTGTCATGCCTTTTAACATTCGAAATGTTTCTATGAGGTCTCCCCTCATTCTTCTAAACTCCAAGGAATACAGTCCAAGAGCGGACAAACGGTCCTCATATGTTAACCCTCTCATTCCCGGAATCATTCTAGTGAATCTTCTCTGTACCCTCTCCAACGTCAGCACATCCTTTCTTAAATAAGGAGACCAAAACTGCCCACAGTACTCCAAGTGAGGTCTCACCAGCGCCTTATAGAGCCTCAACATCACATCCCTGCTCCTATACTCTATTCCTCTAGAAATGAATGCCAACATTGCATTCGCCTTCTTCACTACTGACTCAACCTGGAGGTTAACTTTAAGGGTATCCTGTACGAGGACTCCCAAGTCCCGTTGCATCTCAGAACTTTGAATTCTTTCCCCATTTAAATAATAGTCTGCCCATTATTTTTTCTGCCAAAGAGCATAACCATACACTTTCCAACATTGTACTTCATTTGCCACTTCTCTGCCCATTCTTCCTATCTATCCAAGTCTCTCTGCAGACTTTCCGTTTCCTCAGCACTACCGGCCCCTCCACCTATCTTCGTATCGTCAGCAAACTTAGTCACAAAGCCATCTATTCCATAATCCAAATCGTTGCTGTACAATGTAAAAAGAAGCGGCCCCAACACTGATCCCTGTGGAAAACCACTGGTAACCGGCAGCCAACCAGAATAGGATCCCTTTATTCCCACTCTCTGTTTCCTGCCAATCAGCCAACGCTCTATCCACATATGTAACTTTCCCATAATTCCATGGGCTCTTATCTTGTTAAGTAGCCTCATGTGTGGCACCTTGTCAAAGACCTTCTGAAAATCCAAATATACAACATCCACTGCATCTCCCTTGTCCAGCCTACTGGTAATTTCCTCAAAAACTTGTAATAGGTTTGTCAGGCAGGATTTTCCTTTAAGGAATCCATGCTGAGTTCTGCCTATCTTGTCATATGCCTCCAGGTACTCTGTAACCTCATCCTTGACAATCGACTCCAACAACTTCCCAACCACCGACGTACCAATGGTAGTTACACCATAGACTCTCCAATAGGAATCTGCCCTCACTTATTCTGCAATAAAGTAGGCATAAGAGAGAAAGGAAACCAAATGAGACCCAAACTACCTAGTTCTACCCTTGCAAAAGGGTGTTAGATTGTAAGTGTATTTTTGAGATTTTTCTGAGATTGACTTTGTAAGCCTCTTCTTTACCTTGCTCTTTGGCCCAAGGCTGCCATTTCATTTTTGTTAATTCTGTTCACATATCAAGTTCAGTATTGAACTCTACATTATTTGATTCTCATATGCCCTGTGCTTTGAGTATTTTGTGTGCACTTCCTTGCTGTACTCCCCTGAGTCATTGTCATTGGAATGCAGTGCAGTCTGATTAGGGGAAGGATGGCCCGAGTCAATGGTCATCTGTAACTTAAAACTAATGTTCTCCATCATGTCCAGGCATCCGTCCTCGAGAGTAAACAACCTTACTCTTAATTTTGGTCTGCTTGAGCTGCTGTTATGTGGAATACTTACGGGGAGAGAAAAGGATTACATTCTTGCAGTCCACAGGAAGAATAAAGGTCTTCATGTCTTCATGTCCCACTGTGAGGCATAGTTAATACTAATCATTATGATCATTTCCTTTACGTGTACCATTAAATGTTGAATGATAGCATGTCCTCTCAACAGTGGTCTGACATTCTTTGCCATAGTGTGTTATCTTCTCCTGCAGGAGGAATCCATGGTGTTAATTAGCTGCTACAGTTGCAGACTGTAGTTGACAGCTTTCAGGATTATTTATTGTAACAGTGCATATCAAAGATTAAGGACCTAAGATGTGAAAGTTCACTGGTTTTATTGTGATCTTTCATCATGTGAGTATTGCTTTCATGTTTAGTTGTTATTGTCCTTGCGAAGCTGATGGGAAGATGCATTTTTTGAAATGTTTCTGTCCATGCTTTGAAGGTACTGTCACAGTTATAGCCATTTAAGGATCAAAGTCTCTGACCCAGCACCAATATATATTTTATGTCAGGATGTGTGCGCAAGCTGAAAGAGAACTCAGGCCCTTGTATTTGTTGTCCACCTATTGTCAGGTGGTAATGATGGTGGATCCAGGATATGCTGTCAAAGCTCGTAAGTTGCAGTAGAGCATCCTGCAGATGGTACACAATGCAGTTTCAAGCCAGATAGATTTTTTAAAGGTAGTGGATGGGATTTCAGTTAAGTGGGCTGCTTTGTTCAGGATGGCATTGAGCTTTCTGGGTATTATTGGAGTTACCAGTCCTGGTAAAAGGAGAGTATTCCATCACATACCTGACTTACCCAGTTGATAATGGAAAAAATTTGGAGAGTGAGGATGTGCATTATTAATGAGAAAGCATGTAACCTTTGACCTGCTCTTATATAGACTGGTCCAGTTAAGTTTCTTGTGAATTTTGCCTGATAGAATATTCATTGTGAGTAGTTCATTGATTGTAGTATCATTAAATATCAAGAGATGATAGGATCTTTTTCCATGATATTGATTGTCATTTTTTAGCATGTACTTGAACGTTATCCAAATCTTGCCGTGGACGGGCACAAGTTACTTGCCCAAGTTCTGTGTATACAACACAGTTAGTTAATTTTCCACTTTGTGAAAAAGTGTATTAAAGAGAGTGGGCATATTTAATAACCACTTCTATTGGCTATTTGTTTAAATATCCAACACTTTTCACAACTTGATGCAGTAAAACTATAGGATTTTGATCTCATATGTTGCTAATTGTATTACTTAGATTTTGAGATATAATTTTAAGTATACCTAGTGCTGCTCTTCTATCTTCCTTAATGAGCATGGATCAGTCCCTAGTCTTGATGGTCATGGAAGGATCAGGATTTAGGTTTGAGTTATGTTCTAGCAGAGTATAGTTCTCCATCTGTTGATATTTGGCAATGTTCATGAATGTCCACATTTCATTTACTGGATGTTATCTGAAACTGTTTCATTTAACATGGTGGTTGTGCTGCACATTAAGACAAAAGCCATCAGTATGAACATATGACTATGAAAAGATTTTTATTTACAAATGCACTTGCCCAAGGCAGATTCCTGAGGACAAGGTCAAATGGGTTTAGTCCTTGTGTTAGTCATCTCAACACCTGCCATAATCCAATTTTACTTGAGGACTTAACTAAGTGAGTGGCAATTAATTCACTTTTGGTAATGGGTAATGATGTTCTCCATTCTGTGTATGTTTTAAGTCATTGCTTCTCCCCAGAATATTTTCCAAGTGGTGCTCAGTATGGAAGAGTACAGAATCATCAGCTGAGAAAGATAGAATAGCTGGCTCTCAGCCAGTAATTTTATTACCTTTATTTGACTGAATGCAAAGAGATTTCACAAGGACTGATGTCAATGGCGACATGTCACAAAGTTACTCCCTCCCAAATGACAAACGCTAGCTCAGATGTGTCTATACTAATGGAAAACTCTCTGATAACGGTAATAGGATAGAGTGGATCTCAGATGTAAGGCACAATTCCTTTACAATTACAATTTTAGACTATTGCTTAATCTTCTCCTGCTCTTCCAGTTCTGACAGGTACAAGATAATAGTAAAAATACAATTGCAGTGCTTGAGGTGTCTTTGTCTTATCCAAAATAAATGTCAGATGATTCATTCATCTTCATTGTGCCTGTCCGTAGACTATTGGTACAAATCAATGGCTTTCTAACCCATTTTATCAGACCATGAAGAGTCTTTCATATCTTTATGAATCTGAAGCCACATATAAACCATGCAGGAATGGACAATTTTTTTTTCTCTCTGAAGTATTTTACAACATTCACTAACATTACCACAGATATCATCTCATTCTTTCAAATTCATTTAACTAAATATAACTTTCCTAGCTGTCATAATGGTTTCTGAACTTGTATTAAGTCATTGATTTATTCCTCTGGACCACACATATAGCTAAAGAGTCAACGCTGGATACAGCAGTGAAAAAGGCCTGCGGCCCACTTAGTCCATGCTGACTATCACCAATACTACAAGAATCCCATTTACGTTTTGTTCTCCCCAGTTTCTTACCAATTCCCCCCAAAATTCTACCACTCACCTGCACTCATGCAGGACAATTTACAATTGGCAATTAACTTACCATTCCACACATCCTTTGCATGTGGGAGGAAAGCTGAACACCTGGGGAAAACCTATGCAGTTACAGGAAGTTCCAAATCGACAGCACTGAAATTTAGGTCTGAAGCTGAGCCTTGTTTGTTATTTCAAAAATAAACTTTATTCATTTTATCTCTCTCTCTCTCTCTCTCTCTATATATATATATATATCCTAAAGAATAAAAGATGCAAAACTTTTATGCTCATGGTCAATACATTCTGTAGGGTTAACTTGTTTTTTAAACCATAGTACCATTGCTACTCATGTGACCCCTGATATTGAGGATCTTCCTCACGTGATTCAGCCCTTCCATGTGAAGTATTAAAAGGAGCCTAGACTGAAATTGTCCTCCTCAGAGCCCTTGCATGGGTAGCGGCAATTTTCAGCACACCCCTTGGTGTGTAGTCTGGCAGCATAGACTTGGCCAGTCTGCAACTTTCCCATTACAGTCGGCCCTCCTTATCCGCGAGTTACATATGCGCGAATTCAACCAACCACGAATCGAGAAAACCCAAAGTGCTCTTCCAGCACTTGTTCGAGCATGCACAGACTTTTTTTCTTGCCATTATTTCCTAAACAATGCAGTATAACATCTATTTATAGCATTTACATTGTATTAGGTATTACAAGTAATCTAGAGATGATTTAAAGTATACAGGAGGATATGCGTAGGTTATTGTGGATCGGGGTGAAAAAAACCAAAGTTCTCTTACTATGTAAGTCGGAACAGGTATATCTCGTATTATTTAGCGTCAGTTAGTCAAACGTTTGTCTTAGTATACAGTATATATTTTACCTTTCTACGCATATAAAACACTTAAGAAACGTATGTTTCAGCACCAGGCTCGGGAACGGAAGTTCCCAAGTTCAATCCAGTGACAGATCGTTCCCGAGTTCGATCCAGTAACAGATCGCTCCCGAGCACGCTTTCCATCCATGCCAGGTAGATGTGGAGGATTAAAAACCCAAGACCCCAAAACCCAATAACCCAATAATTAAACCACTGTGTTGCTTAGTAATAATTGTGGCTTTGATCGGGGCAGGTCCTTTCTCACTTTATCCTTTAAAATTGTTCTGATCGTTGACTGACTGTAGCCTAACGCTTTTCCAATGACCGATAGCATTTCACCACTTTCCAATCACTTTATTATTTCCACTTTATTTTAAATCATGATCGTGAATATTTTCGTGAACCGAAACACTGCAGGTTCAGAGCTCTGCCACCAGGTCCTAATGTCCACCGCACTAAGACAGGTTAAATAAGGGACTTGAGCATCCACGTTTTTTGGTATCCGCGAGGGGTCCCGGAACCAATCCCTTGCAGATAAGGAAGGCCGACTGTACTGACATCTTGCTGTGCTGACAGGCCACCAAGTTCCTTTGTGTGTGCCACTGTGAACAGCATGTAGATTAAAGAATCCTCTGTTACACCATTGCTGGGATGGAACCAAAGCAAGGATCCCCGTACCCTTCTTCATACTCTCACAGCAAATCCACAATCTGCAAAGAGATGACTGATTGCCTCTTCCCCGCCTCACTGGTCCTGAGGGCATTGTGCATTGGGGATGATATAGCAAATGTACAGAAAGGATCTGTCTATTAGGACCCCTCTCATGGCCAGCCAAGCTATCAGATAAGGGCCATGAAACTGTGAAAAAGTCCAAAGGCTGATGTTTAACTGATTCAGTTATCTACCTTGTTAATTACCTGAGAATTCCTCACCTTTTCTGTCTTCTTTGACATCCCACAGGACCTTTAGAGATGATGAAAGTTCCACTCACAGCAGCTGCCTGCACTGTAGTAGGGAGTATTAGATGCTCACTTTTTCTCTTAATAGGCCTGTTCAACACTCTAATTGCATGTGGCAACAAGACAAGGTCCTGCTCTGTCACATTTCCATCTCTACATTCTGAGCACAGAATTATTGGCTGGTTCTTTTGCCTACTATTAGCACATTTGCTGTTCTCAGGCATTTCTTGTTCATATGTTCAAGCCGTGTGCTTTGTTCCCCACCGAGACCAAATCAATTCCAATCTGCTGAATTAGAAATCTTAAAATGAACTGTTAAATTAGGTGATATGCTTTGTCTACTGCTGGCACTTTATGGGTGACATAGAAAGTGGTTTGGATGGATCAATAAACAATCACAATTTATGCCAATGATCAAACCATCCTTATAGAAAGACAATGCTACCATCCTGTTATCATCTTATGTAGTATTGTAACTTGACTGTTGTTTTCTGTAGCTTTCTCTACAATATAACTGTTCCATGATACAGTGCAATCACATCTGCCCTGTTACACCGTCCACCTCCAAGCCTCCAACATATTAATGCAGCAACAAAGCAGGCAAGTTAGCGGTTATATTTCATTAGGAGTTTGAGGAGAATCGGTTGTCACCTAAAACACTCAGAACTTCTACAGGTGTACTGTGGAGAGCATTCTGACTGGCTGGTATGGGGGTGGGGTGCCACTGCACAGGATCAAAGTAAGCTGCAGAGAGTTGTAAAATTAGTCAGCTCCATCACGGGCACTAGCCTCCATAATGTCCAAGATATCTTCAAAGAGCTGTCTCTCAAAAAGGCAGCATCTGTCATTAAGGAATCACTCCCCCCGCCGACACCCAGGACATGCCCTCTTCTCCTTGTTACCGTCAGGAAAGAGGTTCAGAAGCCTGAAGGCACACGCTCAATGATTCAGCAACAGCTTCTTCCCTTCTTTCATACTATTTCTGAATGGACATTGAACCCATAAACACTATCTCAGAACTTTTTGATTTCTGTTTTTGCACTACTCATTTAATTTAACTACTTAATACTGTAAATCACATGTTTTTACATTTATCTTGTTTTGCATTGTACTGCTGCCGCAAAGTTAACAAATTTTACGACACATGTTGGTAATATTAAACATGATTCTGATTCTGATTCAATATTTTAATACCCCTAGCTAGAAAAGTTTTATTGATATCAGATTTTAAATTATTGATTGACCTTGCATTTATTGCTTTTGTTTTATGGGGACACTTTTACTGTACATAAAGAAATATCCTTTGGCTTCTCTTCCAAACAGCTTGGCTCTATAGCTATATTCCCTGTCCAATTACATCCCACTGACCTGAGAGATTCTTCTCAGATGAGTAATGAAACCAAATCATCCCTAGACTATATTGTGGGAAATTGACTTATTTTGTGTACTTTATCCACTGAATCAAATCCCCAAGTTCTGTTAAAATTCTGGTAAATCTGTGTTGGTCTCTTACTAAAGCTAATGTATGCTTTCTAATGCATGATGCCCTGAACCGTACAAATTGTCCCTGAATTGGCATAATCTGGGTTTGTATAGATGTTGCAGAATTTTAATTCATCTTCCACTTTTTTAGATTTCAAATACTTTCTAATTGGCACCTGATTACTAAATTTGATTGGGGTCTGCATTCATGTCCTCCTAAATCTCTTTGAACCTTCATTCTTCTGACTTGCCTTGGCTGTAAATGGATAATCACACATTCCACCTATATTGAACATAATGGCATATTGAATATTTAAGATTCCTCCAATGTCTCCTTTTAATCTCATGCTCCAAGCTACAGTACACTTTTTGTATTCTTTTATATTATCTTTGCAGTATTGGATAACTTGTATAAGTTACTATCTATTTTATAATTCAGATGATTACTAAATATTATGAGTAGCACCTCTCTTACTTATGGAGTAGTGTTACTCCTGTCCTGGTCCAACCATGTAGATACCCTTGGAAAGAAAGCAGATCAGTACTTCCACTTCCTCAGGAGGTTAAAGGAAGCTGGCATGTTCCCATTGACCCTTACCAATTTTTATACATGCACCATAAAAAGCATCCTATCTGAATACATTATGCCTTGCAATGGCAACTGCTCTGCCCAAGACTGCAAGAAACTGCAGAGAGATATGGACACGGGTCAGCACATTACAGAAGTCAGCCTCCCTTCATATATTCTGTCTACTTTTCCTGCAGCCGTCAGTAAAGCAGCTAAAGTAACAAAAGGCATTATCCCTGCTGGATATTCTCTAATCTCTCCCCACCTCCCCACCCCCATCAGGCAGAAAATTCTGACGGCTGAAAGTGCATACCACCAGGCCTCTGTCTCACAGTTATACAGTAAGACTATTCATCATCCACTTTTAAAATAACGATGGACTCTTGACCTCATGTTCTGCCTTGTCATGGCCTTGCACCATATCGTCTGCCTGCATTGCAGCTGTAACAATTTACGTTGACTTCTGTTATTGTTCAGGACTCTGAAGATGGGTGTCAGCCCGAAATGTTGACTGTTTTCTCTTTTCCATAAACCCTGCCTGATCTGCTGAGTTCCTCCAGTGTTCTGTTTGTGTTGCTTTGGATTTCCTGCATCTGCAGACTTTCTCATGATTCTGTACTGTTTTCCTTGTACGGCTTCAATGTACAGATGTGATGAAATGACGGTATGGATGGTTTCTCCTTTTCCTTGATAGCGCAACACAACAATAATAAGCCAATCTACCACAAAGCCCTTCCTTCCAATTTGATGGCAGGCCCATTATTGTTACTTTATTGGTGTTACAGTTATAGTTTTCCAATATATAAGAAAACAATTGTGGAACTGAGTGAACAATGAAAGATTGAGGCAAAGTCCCCTACAGTCTCCTCACATACTTTGTTTAATCCCCTGTGATCAAACCATCAATTTCAATATTCTATACTAATACAATGACCCATACTTGTAATTGCTGCTAGTTCTAAACTTGCAGTGGGATCACAGAATAAGGCTTTGGGGAAGATAAATTTGATCGGCTGATGCCTAACTAATAAACTTATACTGTAGTAGGTAGGGCCAACCTGTCAAGTTGGTGTATATGATTATCTTGCCATACTGCGTTGTAGTTTGCAGGAATTTGCTCTGTACAAATTGACTACATTAACAATGACTGCATTCCATCAGCAAAATTGAGGAAATACCAAACTATTGTTTTACATATCACTGCAATTATTAACTAATAGTAATGGCTCATCAAAACAAATCTATTATGAAAAAGTAAATGCCCTGCCACATTTCAATATAACCATAAGTATTGTATTCCTGATTTAGGCATCCGCGTCCTAGATGGAGTAGTGACTGATGCCTTAGAAGCAGCAGCCCTCACCTACAAGAACAATTATATAGATATCTACAGCTGTTGCTGGGGCCCCAAAGACAATGGGAAGAAATTTGACGGCCCCAAAATGTTAGGAACCAAAGCACTTCAAGAAGGGGCAGAAAAGGTAAGAAATTCAGAGCAGATATTGAAACAGGCTTTATTTAAAGAATTCTTTCATGATGAATGTAAGCAACATTGACCTAGTTTGAAAAGAAGCTAATGGCTGCTTCGGTAAGATTGCCTCTTTTAAAGTTGTGAGGTAAAGGATTGTTGGTGTGAATCTATTATTAAACATCTTGGAACCAGGAAAGTTTTAGATGGAGTTTTCTATGACTGTATCCTATCAAAGATCATACATATGTGCCAATAAATATATGCAATTGAAATATTTTTTATTGTTAAAGAAAGAAAGCCACTTAGTTTTTCTTACCTGTTAGGCCCTGAGGCTTCATTAACAAGTGAATGCTGCATTTTTAAGTCTGCATAGATTCTTTGTTGCCACAGTTTAATTTAGTAATATAAATATGTACTGTATACAGAAATACAAAGGAGATTTTTTTTTAGAGATACAGCATGTAATAGGACCTTCTGGCCTAGTAACATCCATGTGAGAAGTGTCTTTGGAACGTGGAAGAAAACCAGGGCAGCTGGTGGCAACCCACATGGTCACAGGGAGACAGTATAAACAGGGGCAGAATTGAACCCATGTCATTGGCACTGTGATAACCATTATGCTACTGTGCCATCCTGAAGTACTGTAATGTGACTTTGCATATTACAAAAACAAACCACCTTTGGAGCTAAAAATTCACACTGGCTGCCCATAATATATTTGCTTTTATTCAGTACAACTAGATCGATGGCTTTCAGGGCTGACAATTCAGGAAAGTACAAGACGTCCAGGTATGATCTCCAGAAAGCCATCTCACATACAAAGTGACAATTCCAGATTAAGCTTGAATCAGAGGAGGGTGTTCAACAGCTGTGGTAAAGCTTGAATGCCATCACCTCCTTCAAAACTAAACCAAGCAGCATAAACGGCGAAAAGGTTTCGCTCACAGATGAGCTCAATTCCTTCTGACGAACAAAACATAGAGGTATCTTCATGCATACCCACACTCCCCATTGACTCTGTGATTTCAACCTCTGAGGCCAATGTGACAGCATCCTTCAGGAGGGTGAATCCACAAGCGCATCTGGTACTGATGGGGTACAGAAGACCAGTGCTAATTAACTGGCTGGAGAGCTGTGGACAGCTTCAACCTCTCGATTTGACAGTTGGACGTACCCACCTGCTTTAAGCAGACTTAGTCATACCGCAGCCCAAGAAGTGCATGATAACCTACCGCAATGACTATCGCCCAGTAGCACCTACATCCACTGTGATGAAGTGCTTTGAGAGATTAGTCATGAAATTTATCTGCTCCATCCTGATGGTGACCAGGTTCTGCTCCAATTTGCCTACTGTCACAATAGGTCAACAGCAGATGGCATTTCATTGGTTCTTCACTCAGCTCTGGAACACCTGGACATTGAAGATATATACATCAGGATGCTCTTCATTGACTACATTTCAGCATTCAGCATGGTCGCCCCCTCAAAACTCATCACTAACCTCCAGGACCTGAGGCTCAATAACTCCTTGTGCAACTGGGACATTGATTTGCTCAGTTGCACACCCCAGTCAGTGCAAATTGGCAACAATATCTCTTCCACAATCAGCATCAACACAGGTGCACCACAAGAAAATAAGATATAGGAGCAGAATTTGACCATTCAGCCCATCGAGTTAGCTGTGACATTCCATTGTGGCTGATTTATTATCCCTCTTGAAATCATTCTGTTGCTTTTTCCCTATAATCTTGGAAACACTTACTAATCAAGCACCTATCAACCTGCACTTTAAATACACCAATAACTTGGACTCAGCAGCTGTCTGTAGCAACGAATTCCACAGATTCACAACACTGTGGATAAAGAAGTTCCTCCTCATCTCTGTTGTTATGAAATATCATTCTATTTTGAGGCTGTGCCCTCCAGTGTCAGTCTCCCACACTATAGAAGTCATCCTCTCCACTGTATCTAAGCCTTTCAATATGCAATAGATTTCAATAAAATCTCTACTCATTCTTCTAAACTCCAGTGAGTACAGGCCCAGGGCCATCAATTGCTCCCCATACATTAACCCTTTCACTCCCAGGATAATTCGTGCAAACCTCCTCTGGACCCTCTCCATTGGCTGTGTATCCTTTCTTAGCTACAGGGCCCAAAACTGCTCACAGTATTCCAAGTGCAGTATGACCAATGTCTTCTAAAGCCTCTGTATTACTTGCTTGCTTTTATATTCTAGTCCTCTTGAAATGAATGAGAACATTTTATTGGCTTGCCTACCACCAACTCAACCTACAAGTTAACCTTTAGGAAATCCTGCACAAGGACTCCCAAGTTGCTTTGCACTTCTGATTTCTGAATTTTGATTTTAGCTTCTCCCTCTCAAACTGCAGGGTGAATTCTATCATGGGCTTATAAACACAAAGCTGTGTGTTTAGCCCTTTGGTTGCGTTTTACCTATGATTGTGTGGCTAAATACAAATTCAATGCTGTATATAAATTTGCAAGAAATCTCTAAACATCAACCACATGCCCATAGTACATTTCCCTGCAAATACATCATCCCAATTCACACCCACAAGTTCTAGCCTTATAGCCTCATAATTTGTGCTTCCCCAATTAAAAATCTTCCTTTCCTCTCTGCTTCTATCCTTTTCCATGATAATGCTAAAGGCCAGGGAGTGGTGGTCACTGTCCCCCAGATGCTCACCCACAGAGAGATCTGTGACCTGACCCGGTTCATTACCTAGTACTAGAACTAGTATGGCATTCCCCCTAGTCGGCCTGTCAACATACTGTGACAGGAATCTGTCCTGGACACAGTTAACAAACTCTGTCCCGTCTAAACCACTGTAACTAATCAGGTGACAATCAATATTAGGGAAGTTAAAGTCACCCGTGATAACAACTCTGTTATTTTTGCACCTTTCCAAAATCTGCCTCCCAATCTGCTCCTCTATATCTCTGCTGCTACCAGGGGGCCTATAGAATACTCCCAATAGAGTTACTGCTCCCTTCCTGTTCCTGACTTCCACCCATACTGACTCAAAAGAGGATCCTGCTACATTACCCACCCTTTCTGTAACTGTAATAGTATCCCTGACCAGCAATGCCACCCCTCCTCCCCTTTTTCCACCCTCTATCCCTTGACTTCTCCAGTGCATTCAACACCATCCGCCCTGCTCTGCTGGGGGAGAAGCTGACAGCGATGCAGGTGGATGCTTTCCTGGTGTCATGGATTCTTGATTACCTGACTGACAGACCACAGTACGTGTGCTTGCAACACTGTGTGTCCGACAGAGTGATCAGCAGCACTGGGGCTCCACAGGGGACTGTCTTGTCTCCCTTTCTCTTCACCATTTACACCTCAGACTTCAACTACTGCACAGAACCTTTTCATCTTCAGAAGTTTTCGGATGACTCTGCCATAGTTGGATACATCAGCAAGGGAGATGAGGCTGAGTACAGGGCTACGGTAGGAAACTTTGCCACATGGTGTGAGCAGAATTATCTGCAGCTTAATGTGAAAAAGACTAAGGAGCTGGTGGTAGACCTGAGGAGAGCTAAGGTACCGGTGACCCCTGTTTCCATTCAGGGGGTCAGTGTGGACATGGTGGAGGATTACAAATACCTAGGGATATGAGTTGACAATAAACTGGACCGGTCAAAGAACACTGAGGCTGTCTCTATTTCCTGAGGAGACTGAGGTCCTTTAACATCTGCCGGATGATGCTGAGGATGTTCTACGAGTCTGTGGTGGCCAGTGCTATCATGTTTGCTGTTGTGTGCTGGGGCAGCAGGCTGAGGGTAGCAGACACCAACAGAATCAGCAAACTCATTCGTAAGGCCAATGATGTTGTGAGGATGGAACTGGACTCTCTGACGGTGGTGTCTGAAAAGAGGATGCTGTCCAAGTTGCATGCCATCTTGGACAATGTCTCCCATCCACTACATAATGTACTGGGTGGGCGCAGGAGTACTTTCAGCCAGAGACTCATTCCACCAAGATGCAGCACAGAGTGTCATAGGAAGTCATTCCTGCCTGCGGCCATCAAACTTTACAACTCCTCCCTTGGAGGGTCAGACACCCTGAGCCAATAGGCTGGTCCTGGACTTATTTCCTGGCATAATTTACATATTACTATTTAACTATTTATGGTTTTATTACGATTTATTATTTATAGTGCAACTGTAACGAAAACCAATTTCCCCAGGATCAATAAAGTATGACTATGACTAAAGCACTGAAATACAGGAATATTGAGAATCCATTCCTGCCCTGGAGCCAGCCAAGTCTCTGTAATGGCCACTACATCATAATTCCATGTATGTATCCAAGCTCTCAGTTCATCACCTTTGTTCCTGATGCTTCTTGCATTGAGGTACACACATTGCAGCCCTTCTACCTTACTACCTTTACACCGTTTATTCTGCTTCTCTTTCCTCAAAGCCTCTCTATATGTTAGATCTGGCTTTACTCCATGCACTTCTTTCACTGCTCTATCGCTCTGGGTCCCATCCCCCTTGCAAATTAGTTTAAACCCTCCCGAACCATGCTAGCAAACCTACCTGCAAGGATATTGTTCCCCCTCGAGTTCAGGTGCAACCCATACAATCTGTACAAGTCCCAACTTCCCCAGAAGAGATACCAATGATCCAAAAATCTATAACCCTGCTCCCTGCACCAACTCCTCAGCCATGCATTCAACTGCCATCTCCTCCAATTCTTACCATCACTGTCACGTAGCACTGGCAGCAATCCTGAGAACGCCACCCTTGAGGTCCTGTTCTTCAGACTTCTGTCCAGTTCCCGAAACTCACACTTCAGGACCTCATCCCTCTTCCTGCCTATGTCATTGGTCCCAACATGTATCATGACTTCTGGTTGCTTTCCCTCTCGTACCAGGATGTCGTGCACCCGCTCAGAGACATCCCAGACCCTGGCATCCAGGAAGCAACAAACCATGCGGGTGTCCTTCTCACGTCCACAAAATCTCCAGTCTGCTTCCCTGACTATAGAGTCTCCAATGATGAAAACCCTCCTGTTCTCCATCCCACCCTTCTGCACCACCAGGTCAGACTCAGTGCCAGAGGCCCTGTCACAGTCGCTCACACCTGGTCGATTGTCCCCGCCAACAGTATCCAGGACGGTAAACTTATTTTTCAGGGGAATGGCTACATGGGTGCTCTGCACTAACTGTCTGCTTACCTTCGCTTTCCTCATTCTGACTGTCACCCAATGACCTGCTTCCGACAGCCTAGGTGTGACTACCTACCTGTAGCTCTCATCTATGACTGCCTCATTCTCCCTTATGAGTCGAAGGTCATCCAATTCCTGCTCCAGATTCCTTACATGGTCTTCCAGATCGCCCAGCCGTATGCACTTCTGGCAGATGTGACTCTGCGGGAGAGGGGCGTTCCCCCAGACTGCCACATCTCACATGAGAGGCACATCACCGTCTCAGGAGGCATTGTAAAGCCTAACTGCGAGCAAGCTTGTCTTCCGCCTCTTCTCGTCAAAGCCTCTCGAGTCAAAGCTCAATGCTCCACTCCTTCACTGGCCCACTCACTCACTCACTGGCTGCTTTCCACAGGCTGTATATGAAAACACCAATGCCCAGGAATGGAGATGCCTACAGAAAATTTGGATATAGCCCAGTCCAACAAAGGCAAAGCCCTTCAACCATTGAGCACATGTACATGAAGCGCCACCACAAGAAAGCAGTTCCCATTATCAAGCAACACACACAAAATTCTGGAGGAACTCAGTAGGTCAGGCAGCATCTATGAAAATGATTAAACAGTTGACATTTTGACCCGAGACCCGTCTGGAAGATGCCAGAATTAAAAAGTTGGGGAGAGGGGAATGAGGGTAGATAGAAGGTGATAGGTGAATCCAGGTGGGTGGGAAATGAAAGGGCTGAAGAAAAGGAATTTGATAAGAGAGGAAAGTAGACCATAGGAGAATGGGTAGGAGAAGGGGACCCGGGGGAAGTAATAGGCAGGTGAGAAGAGGTTAAAAGTCAGAGTGGGGAATAGAAGAAGAGGGGAGGAAGGTGTTTCAAGGACCTCAACTATCTAAGTTATGCTCTTTCCTCACTGGTACCATTGGGCAAGAAGTACAGGAGCCTTAAGTCCATCACCACCGGGTTCAGGAACAGTTGTTACCTTACAGCCACCAGGTTCTAGAACCTGCATGGATAACTTTGCTTACCAAAACTCTGAATTGACTCCACAACCTACAGATTTTCTTTCAAATACCCCGCCTTTCATGTTCTCAGTATTGTTTATTTCTTTACTTACACAATTTATCTTCTTTTGTATATTGCTGTTTGTTATTCTTTCTTTGTATATTGTTTTTCATAAATTCTATTGTATTACTTCATTTTCTTGTAAGTGCCCTCAAGAAAATAAATGTCAAGGTAGTCTATGGCAACATATATGTACTTTGCCAATGTACCCTTACTTTGATATTGAGCTGAACAGATATCAAGCAGGCCATATTAAGATGGTCTCTGTGATAGTATTTGTTTTTGTGCTAATAACATAGAACATAGAACATAGAATAGTACAGCAAATTACAGGCCTTTCGGCACACAATGTTGTGCCGACCCTCAAACCCTGCCTCCCATATAACCCTCCTCCTTAAATTCCTCCATATACCTGTTTAGTAGTCTCTTAAACTTCACGAGTGTATCTCCCTCCACCATTGACTCAGGCAATTCATTCCACGCACCAACCACTCTCTGAGTAAAAAAACCTTCCTCTAATATCCCCCTTGAACTTCCCACCCTTTACCTTAAAGCCATGTCCTCTTGTATTGAGCAGTGGTGCCCTGGGGAAGAGGCACTGGCTATCCACTCTATCTATTCCTCTTATTATCTTGTACACCTCTATCATGTCTCCTCTCATCCTCCTTCTCTCCAAAGAGTAAAGCTCTAGCTCCCTTAATCTCTGATCATAATGCAAACTCTCTAAACCAGGCAACATCCTGGTAAATCTCTTCTGTACCCTTTCTAATGCTTCCACATCCTTCCTATAGTGAGGCGACCAGAACTGGACACAATACTCCAAGTGTGGCCTAACCAGAGTTTTATAGAGCTGCATCATTACATCGCGACCCTTAAACTCTATCCCTCGACTTATGAAAGCTAATACCCCATAAGCTTCCTTAATTACCCTATCTACCTGTAAGGCAACTTTCAGGGATCTGTGGACATGTATCCCGAGATCCCTCTGCTCCTCCACACTACCAAGTATCCTGCCATTTACTTTGTACTCTGCCTTGGAGTTTGTCTTTCCAAAGTGTACCACCTCACACTTCTCCGGGTTGAACTCCATCTGCCACTTCTCAGCCCACTTTTGCATCCTATCAATGACTCTCTGCAATTTTCGACAATCCTCTACACTATCTACAACACCACCAACCTTTGTGTCGTATTTGCAACACCACAACCTTAATGCCTCAGATTAATTAGTATCTTTCAATTCTCTGTAATAAATGCCATCACTAACATCACATCATTTTAGAATGTGGGGTGCATCGCTCTCTGATATGTGGGGAGGAGGGGGCGGCTATTGCACAGGACTGAAAGAAGCTACAGAAAGTTGTCAGCTCCATCTTGGGTACTAGTCCCCATAGTACCCAAGATATCTTCAAGGAGCAGTGCCTCAGAAAGATGACATCCATTATTAAGGACACCATCACCCAAGGCATGCCCGCTTCTCATTGTTACCATCAGGAAGGAGGTTTAGAAGAGTAAAGGCACACATTCAGGGATTCAGAAACAGCTTCTTACCCTCTGTCATACGATTCCTAAATGAACATTGAACCAATGTTCTCACTTTTTTTATTATTTCTGTTTTTGCACTATTTTTAAACTATTATATAGATTACTTCTTTTACTTTTTTCTTTCCATATTATCACATATTGTATTATACTGCTGCTGCTAAGTTAACAAATTTCACATATTCAGTGATAATAAACCTGATTCTGATTCTGTTACAAATTTAGCACCCAGAGAAAAACAATATTTTTATCAGATAAATATTCATCAAGTTTACATGAATGACTCCAAATCTACAAGTAACATGAACATTTGCCAAAATAGAAGTGTCTTGCTCTTTCCCTCCCCTTTAAGCAAAGATTTCACGGTCGGAAGTACAGCATATATGACCGTTCCTTCTAGCCATTTTTATAAGTGCTCCACCTCATTTTTCAAATTAAAGTTATAGACTCATAGAGTCATTAAGGAATTTAGCAGATGTTACTTTCACCTTAGAGTAGTAAAGTAAGCATATCTTTCTTTGCATTTTATGAAAGAACCTGAAGTGCAATACTATAGATATATGTGCAATGAATGTACCTCCTCATTTTGAAACTAATTCTTAGTGTGCCCAGGAAAGTTTTCATCCAAAAAAAATTATATCATCAAGAAATCAGGCAACAATTTATAACTGAATGCCTTAGAAGTATATTTCATTTAGGAAGACACACTATTTTTTTTTTATTTTTTAGGGTCGTAATGGTAAAGGGAATATTTTTGTGTGGGCTTCGGGAAACGGTGGCCTGGTCTTCGATCACTGCGGTGCTGATGGATACGTGAATAGTATTTTCACAGTGGCAGTTGGAGCTGTTAGTAATCAGGGTCTCAGTACCTTCTATGCAGAGCCTTGTTCAGGAAATATGGCAGTAGTTCCTACAGGAGGATCAAGCGAAATACCTTTTCGTTCTAATTTGTCTCCTGAATTAGATATGGTGAGTTAGTACTCAATTGTAACAATGGAGAACTAGAAATATAATAACCATATGTATGTTTTAAGATAGCAAAATAGAAAACTATTTCTTAAATAATTTTTCTGTTTGTTCTTACCTGAAAATCCAGTATCTTGAGAATCTGGTAAGTTTTTCAGGGAAACCTTGATAGTTCTCATGGAAATCTGCCTATATCAGGTGTACCCTGGTGCAGGAACACAATTTCCATTTATTCAAAAGAAAAGGAACTAAGGTAAGAATTTGATAATTTACCTTTTTAATAATTAAATGATGTTACTTAAACGGTATGAATTATTTTAAGTGTTTTCACCCATTTTTTAAGTTATTAATGTCATGTTTTTCTAATTGCTTTTGAATAATTTTCCTGTGTTTCTGAATGCTATGCTTGAGCGTTTTGATAGCTAGTTAGGCCAATTGTCTTTCCCCCTCATGTTATGGTATCTATAAGTCTTAATATAAAAGGTTGGGCAGGTGCTTGTCAAGTTATCAAGTTACAGATCCACATTTAAACATATACCTGCTGTGAGTAGAGCATATTAAGCTACCAGGAAATATTTGTCCATGAAGATTTTATAGCTTTTATATTCATATACTGCATTACAGGTGGATTGACTTAATTAAGATTTTCTTAATTCCATTCTTAACTTACCAGTTTAGTATACGATATGCTGGAGGAACTCAGCAGGCCAGGCAGCATTTAAGAAAAGAGTGTAGTTGCCATTTTGGGCCAAAACCCTTCAGCAGGATTGATGAAGGGTTTCAGCTCAAAACGTCAATTGTACTCTTTTCTTAGATGCTGCCTGGCCTGCTGAGTTCCTCCAGCATTTTGTGTGTGTTGCTCGGATTTCAAGCATCTGCAGGTTTTCTCTTGTTAGTGTATTGTATGTTTTGTAGCACTGAATGGAAAAGCAGTGTGAGCTGCCTTAACGACTATCATCTAGTGGCACTGACATTGATGATGAAGTGCTTTGAGAGGTTGGTTATGGCTAGAATCAACTCCTGCCTCAGCAAGGAGCTGGACCCATTGCAATTTGCCTCTCATCACAATAGGTCTACGGCAGATGGGATCCCATTGGCTCCCCATGCGGCATTGGATCATCTTGACAATACAAATACCCATGTCAGGATGCTGTTCATTGACTCTAGTTCAATGTTTAACACCATCATTCCTACAGTTCTAATTGAAAGGCTATAGAACCTAGGCCTCTGTACCTCCCTCTGCAACCGGATCCTTGACTTCCTTACCAGCAGACCACAATCTGTATGCATTGGAAATAACATTTCCACCTCACTGACATTTAACTCCAATGCTCCACAGGGATATGTGCTTAGCCCACTGCTCTACTGTCTCTACACCTATGACTGTGTGTCTAGGCATAGCTCAAACAGCATCCATAAATTTACTGATGATACAGCCATTGTTGGCAGAATCTCAGATGGTGACAAGAGGGCGTACAGGAGTGAGATATACCAGCTAGTTGAGTGGTGTCGCAGCAACAACCTTGCACTCAACATCAGCAAGACCAAACAGCTGATTGTGGACTTCAGAAGGGAGGCAAGGGAACACACACCATTCCTTATAGAGGGAGCAGAAGTGGAGAGAGTGAGCAATTTCAAGCTCCTGGGTGTTAAGATCTCTGTGGAACTAACCTGATCACAGCATATCGATGCAGCTATAAAGAAAGCAAGACAGCAGTTAGGAGTTTGAGAAGATTTGGAATGTCACCTATACTACCATAGAGAGCATTCTGACTGCCTGCATCTGCATCTGGTATGAGGAGTGGGGGTGGCTACTGCACAGGATTGCAGTAAGCTGTTGTAGATTTAGTCAGCTCCATCGTAGGTACTATCCGAGACATCTTCAAGGAGCGGTACCTCAAAAAGGCAGCGTCCATCATTAAGGACGCTCACCACTCAGGACATAATCTCTTTTCATTTTTGCCATCAGGAAGGAGGTACACAAGCCCGAAGGTACACATTCAGTGACTCAGTAACAGCTTCTTCTCTTCTGCCATCCAATTTCTGAATGGTCATTGAAACCATGAACACTACCTCATAGAACATAGAAATCTACAGCACATTACAGGCTCTTCGGCCCAACTATAGAAACTGCCTAGAATTTCCCTACCACATAGCCATCTATTTTTCTAAGCCCATGTACCTATCTAAGGGTTCCTTAAAAGACCCTATTGTATCTGCTTTTACCATCTTTGCTGGCAGTGCATTCCACACACCCACCATTTTTTGTGAAAATCTTACCTCTGACATCCCCCAGTACCTACTTCCAACCACCTTAAAACTATGCCCCTCCTGTTAGTCATTTCAGCCCTGGGAAAAAGCCTCTGACTATCCACACGATCAATGCCTCTCATCATCTTATATACCTCTATCAGGTCACTTCTCATCCTCTACCGCTCCAAGGAGAAAAGGTCAAGTTCACTCAACCTATTCTCATAAGGCATGCTCTCCAATCCAGGCAACTTCCTTGTAAATCTCCTCGGCACTCTCTCTAGTATCCACATCCTTCCTGTAATGAGGTGACCAGAACTGAACACAGCACTCCAAGTACTTCTTTAATTTCTGTTTTTGCATTACTTATTTAATTTAACTTTTTGATATATTTACAGTAATTCACAGTTGTTTTTCTATATTATCATTGTACTGCTGCCACAAAATTAGCAAATTTCATGACATATGCCGGTGATAATAAACCTGATTCTGATTCTGATCTACTGAACTGCTATCTGGGATAGAAACAATTGTCAACTGACATGGTTTATGTTTGACCTTGTCTTAAGTGCGGCATTCTTCCCTCTTAAGCATCAGGGAATACTTAGGAAGTTTTGCACTCCTTATCTTCAGCAAGGTGGAACAACTATATTATCCTTGCATCTTTAACAACAGCTATCCTTCAACGAACAACAATGAAATATATTATTTGATTATTTAGTGCATGTGTTTTTGTGAAACCTTTATTTATACCAAGTGATTGCTACATTTTCCTGTGTTTCAAGAGTAGTAATTTGACTTTGAAGTGGTTTTTAATTTCACGAGGCCATGAGTACTTAAGAGTAATAGAACCATAGAACATTACAGCATACACACAGGCCCACTGGTTCACGTAGTCCATGCCAAACTACTAATCTGCTTAGTCGCATCGACTTGCACCTGCACCTCTGTCCTCCAAATCCCTCCCATTAAGTACCTATCCAAATTTTTCTTAAATGTTGAAATCAAACACATATCCACTATTTCTGCTGGCAGTTCATTCCACACTCTTACCACCCTCTAAGTGAAGAAGCTCCCCCTCATGTTCCACTTAAATATTTAAATAGTAAACCTTTCACCCTTACCCTTAACCCCTGACCTCTAGTTTTAATCTCACCCAACCTCAGTAGAAAAAGTCTGCTTCCATTTACCCTATCTAATCTCCCCACGTTCTTCTATGCTCCAGGGAATGAAGTCCTAAACAATTCAACCTCTTCCCTCTTATATGGAAGGGACATCTCATGCAACAAGTCATAGAATCATCGACACTCAGGTGCTCAAGTCCAGGCAACATCCTTGTAAATTTTCTTTGCACTCTTACAAACTTATTGACACATTCCTGTAGGTAGATGAGCAAAATTGTACTCAGTATTGCAAATTAGACCTCACCGATGTCTTATGTCTTATACAAATCCAACTCTGCTGCTTAGTACTTTGATTTATGAAGACCAATGTACCAAAAGCTTTCTTTATGACACTACCTATCTGTGATGCCACTTTCAAGGAATTATGGATCTGTGTTCTCAGATCCCCTGCTTTACTGCACTTGTCAGTGCCCTATTGCTCATTGTATAATTACCAAGTTGCAACACCTCAAACTTGTCTGCATGAAATTCCATCTGCCAGCTTTCAGCCCATTTTTCCAGTTGGTCCAGATCCCATTGCAAGCTGTGCTAGTCTTCCGTGCTGCCCGCTACACCCCTAGTGTTGGTGTCATCCGCAAACCTGCCAATCCAGTTTACCGCGTTGTCATCCAGATCAATGATATAGATAATAAACAACAAGGGGCCCAGCACCGATCCATGTGGCTCACCACTAGTCACTAGCCTCTAGTCAGAGAGGCAACCATCTGCTACCACTCTCTGGCTTCTCCCACAAAGGCAATGTCTAATCCAATTTACTACCCTATCTTGAATGGCAACTGATTCAACCTTCTTGACCAACCTCCCATGCAAGACCTTGTCAAGTGCCTTGCTAAACATCCTATAACTTAACAATTCCACATTTAGTAGATAAAATCAAAGGCTTGGTGTTATCAACACCCATGTATTAATTATCCCTGATAATTTAAATTAACAAGAGAAGTTCTTTTGTCAACCTGCTCTGGCACTTCAAATGATTTGTGCATATCATTCTTCCCAATATTCCCAAATTTTACTTTACTGGATCTTTTAAGAATTGTGTCTAATATTGGAAGAACACCACTGATTACAAAAAACCTTTGAACCCCGACAACGATGTTGTTAAACATTTATGCCACAGAACTACCTATTACAGCTTGCCAAACCCATGTACAAAATAATGAGAGCAAATGCAAAGCTAACCAATTAAACCCACACCAGTCTAACTCTTAGTCAGCAGCAAATATTGAAAGTTGTCATAAATAGTACGATCAAGTGTCACATCGACAACCTGGTCTGTGGTGGTTTTCAGCAGAATCATTTGACTTGAGATTTTGTTGCTACCTTGGTTGAAAAGTGGATAAAAGAATGAATTGAAGAGGTGATGAGAGAGTAACTGCCCTCGAGACAGAGCCAGCATTTGACTACAAACATTAACAAAACTGAAGTAAATGGAAATTACGGGAAAAAAATCTCTGATGTTCATAACTTTAAAAAATGATAAATAGTAAGAGGTAGTAAGAGGTTTATGGTTATGTTAGCCATCTCTGGCCCAGTACATCAATGCAGAATTTTGCCTGGGTAATGCCCCAGGATTAATTATCTCCTCCTGTGACTCAAAGTTATAACCTTTCTATCTGGGGATTTTCTTAAACTCCAAAATTGTCAATGAGGAACATCTCCTGCAATAAATCATAGAATCATGGACAGCTTAAGATGCAGAAGGCCATTTCCACATTCTGTCCATGCTGATTAATGAAGAGCCCTCCAGCCTAACACCAGTGTCCAGCTCTAGATCCTTAACCTACAGGTCATAACACTTCAAATTTATCTTAAATTCGATTACAGTTTATGGTTCCTCCATCATTTTATTAGTGAATACTCAATCCATGTTGGCACAGTTCCTTTCTAGTCTATCAATTATTTTACATCTATACCTTCTAGTTTTTTTGTCCCTTCCCCAGGCCACATCCCCTCTAAGGTAAATAGGTCTTTCATATTTATTCTACCTATAACGTCATTTTTTTTTCAAATGGCACTACCCTGCAACAATGTCACTCTCTCACTCACTACTTCAAATTATGACTCACGCCTGATGAGACTTGTTCCTTTCAAATGGCTCCCACCCTGCAGTGATATTGCTTTCTCACTCACTACTCATAGTTGCATTTGATTCTGAAATAAGCTTAAAACAGACATCTGTACCATAATTCAGAGGATTTATGTCACATTCTGTAATAGCACTTCCTCCTCAGTCTATCTGCTGGAGAAACTTTAATTCGCAACTTTGTTACCTCTAGTCTTCAATACAATCCTGGCCTGCATCCACAGAATATACTCCTTAAACGATGCCTTTTAAGCTATGTGTCCATGGTCTAATTCACAACTAGCCCCATCAATTCATCTCCCAGCATTGACATATTGGCTCCCAGCTAAGTAATGGTTTAACTTTAAAATTCTCGTCTTTCAAATTCCTCACCTTTCCAATGCATTGGTAATCTCCTCTGAGATATCAATACTCCACTAATTCTGAAGTCCGGAAAGATGACTTCCTATTTCTTCCTTCAATATCTTCCTTAAAACCTGCTGCTTTAAGGAAGCTTTTAGTTGTCTTTTCCAAACACCTACTCTGTCAACAATGTGTGACAACAGTCCTGTCTCTCTTTTGAAAATATTGTTGATGAATTAGACTGAAGCATATAGCACGTAGCAATTAATTCAATTTTCACTATTTGTGATTCACTATTTAGGAGAAAATAGGCAATATGTTACTATCATTGATCAATATTTCATAGTGAGACCTGCCTAGCCTAGAAATGTCAACAGCAATATGCACATGCAATGGTCATTTATATTATTCTTAAAGTGCCTTGTGTTCTCAGAAGATCATTAGGAACCTCACAAATAAAGGGAGTCATATTGTTAAATGAATGATACATGTGCAAGTTATATACTATATACACACACGTATGCAATACTGTGCAAAAGTCTTAGATATAAATAAATAAAGGCATCCGTTAGTCTTGCGAGACCCTGGATCTGCGCCTGAAAAGTCTTCACTCTTCAGGGCAGAGGCCTGCGCAAGGTTGTTTGGAAGACCAGCAGTTGCCCATGCTGCCAGTCTCCCCTCTCCACAACACCAATGTTGTCCAAGAGAAGGGCATTAGGATCTATACAGCTTGGCACCAGTGTCGTCGCAGAGCAATGTGTGATTAAGTGCCTTGCTCAAGGACACAACACGTTCCCTCAGCTGGGGCTGGGGCTCAAACTCACGACCTTCAGGAAGCTAGTCCAATGCCTTAACCACTTGGCCACGTGCCCACACGTTTTATATATATATATATATAGAGAGAGAGAGAGAGAGAGAGAGATAGAGAGAGAGAGAGATAGCAAGGGTGCCTAAGATTTTTGCAGAATATTGTAGTAATTTTATGTATTGCATTTTACTGCTGCCAGACAAAAAAAAACACAAATTTCATGACATACGTAAATGATGATAAACCTGATTCTGAAATGGGGCCTCCATTGTGGACTGAGGGTGGGAAGGGGGCAGGGAAAGGGGAATCATGATTGGGAAAGGGGAAAGGAAAAGGAGAGGGAATTGGAAACACCAGAGATTTATTTTGTCATGATCATTAAATCAATTGTTTGGAATCAAAGGACCTTGCCTGGTGTCTCAGGACTGGGTGTCTCATTCCCCCCCACACCCCTGGCACTCCTCCTCTGTGACATATCCCTCACCCCTCCTGTGGCGCTCCACATTCCCATCATATGTTGCTCCTGCCAGATTTACAAACTTGCTCTCCACTTCACGTTGACAAATACAGTACTATGCAAAGGTTTTAGGCACCCTAGCTATATAGTTATATTCTGATGCTGATGAATCCACTCTTTCAATACACAATTGAGATCTTCATTTTATGGTTTATGCAGTGTTTTTCAATTTTCATTTACTTCTGTTCATTACATATGTGAGGTCACTTCTCAGAACTGTTTGTGATGCACATTGGCTAGGAACCGTCCCAATGCCTTGTGGAATTTTCCATTTGTCATGTCAGTGCTCAAAAAATTTTCGGAATTTGAAAGTTTTCAGATTTTGTAATTTTGGATAAGAGATACTCAACATGTGTTTATTATCTGCAGATTCCATTAATGTGAAGCTACTGGAATAGAAAATGTTATAAATCTGATTTAAGTAAAACCACATTTATGTGTTTATTCTGCTCAAATCAAAAACATAAACCAATATGCCATCAGGATTTAAAAATAGCTTAACAATTATGGCTTTATGTTAGGGTCGGTGAAGTAATGTGTCATTTTTAATAACAAGCAAGTATTAAATTCCATTATTTTTATGGTTCTGTTAACATATTTCATATTGTGCCATTATAAATACTTCTTAATACATTTTATAGTTTCTTTGTGCTCAATGTTGTTGCACTTGTGGGCGGGAACTAATTGGAGTGCTAAGTCTTTTAATAGTATAATATGTGTAATTACTTTGTTTTCAACAGGTGACAACAGAACTTGATAATGAATGCACCAAAACCTTCAAAGGTACTTCCAGTGCAGCTCCAATAGCAGCTGGTATCATTGCACTGGTCCTTCAGGCCAAGTAAGTATTATCACACAAATGCAAACATAGTACACTTAATACTGTTCTGAAATGCTAACTGGACTTTAGAACTAAGGTTTTCTGTGAGGTATTCTTGATCATGGTGAAAAATGTAATTAGGCGAAAGTCATTCTGTAGGTACCCCCTTCTCCACCCTTCCCCTCTCTGCCACTGCTCAACTCGTCTCTATTTTCCACTCCTACATACGGAAACATGGAAATTAGATACATAGTGAAATATCTGTTCCTGGATTCAGCAATATTTTCATGAAACTTATTTGACCTGAAACATCGTTTCTGATCCTCTCCCCACTGATGCTGACTAACCTGATGAGTAATTCCAGCATTTTCAGTTTTATCCCCCCTAAAGATGGATATTTCTTCTGCCAACTTAGTTAAAAGGCAAAGTTTATCCAGGAAATCAGGAAGACCTTTCTTCCTCTCCTTTGTATAATAGATGTCATTATTAATATCACACTGATGATAGAAGTATGCGAGTTTAATTGCATGGTTTCCAGTAGATTCCACTTCAGTAATGGTTGTTGACAATTTCTCAGTGTCCCAAGATTCCAATAAATCTCTAATGTCCTAGTTTGCATGGTGTCACAAGTGCTGTAATCATATATACTATAGAAAACAGTGCTTCTAATGATTTAAGCTTTCTACACAACGTATTACCATGTCTGAGCAGCCAAAAATACCTAGTTGTCGCACAGATTGAACTTAAATAATGGATAGCTTTAGCATTGTGCTAAAGGTAGGATTTTGACCAGTGTGAACCTTGGTTTAGAGAGGAAAGAAGTCCTGTTTTGAGTCTTCAATATTTGCCCTGGTTCATGTCAGCCTCAGGCAGTGCTTATTTGAAATTCGGTGTGGTGCTTTGAACAAATTGATTTGTTTCCTTCAAATAAAAACCAAGTTTCTTTCCTCCCACACTTACAGTTCAAACTGTTGAGTTCCTTCAGCAGATTGTTCTTCCAGATTCAAGTTTCTTTTATCTCTGATGAAACTAATGGATGTTTCCGGAAATTTGAGCTGGATCCGTTCTGTTTGTAATTTCTAGAAGTCTATATGGTCTATCCAGCAGCTACAATTAAGTAGCATGTTCAATTAATGACTTGAAATTGACATGGAAATTTTGGGCAAAAAAATCACTTTCCACTTTATTTTTTGTATTTATTTCACTGAATGATGTTGTTTTCATGAAATGAAAGTTTGGATATAATGAAATGAGGTATTTATCAATTGGTCCAAGTTCAAAATATATTTCTTATCAAATTGCATTTACGCCACCATATGCAACACTGAGATTTGTTTTCTTGTGGGCATTCACAGTAAATAGAAAGAAGCACTGAGAAGAAAGAAATGATAACATCGAGGAATTTAAAGTTGCTAACTCTCTCTATTTCTGATCTCCCAATGAGGACTGACTCATGGACCTCTGGATTCCTCCTCCCATAATCAATAATCAACTCATTAGTCTTGCTGACATTGAGTAAGAAGTTGTTGATGTGGCCCCACTCAGTCAGATTTTCTATCTCCCTCCTATATGCTGATTCGTCATCACTTTTGATTCAGCCTGCGACCAGTGTCATCAGCAAACTTATGCATGGCATTGGAGCTCTGCTTAGCTTTACAGTGCAGGAGGCTAAACACACAGCCTTGCGGTGCTGATGGTGATTGTGGAGGAAATGTTGCTGCAAATCCATTCTGACGGGGTCTGCAAGTGAGGAAATCGAGGATCCAGTTGCACAAGGAGATATTGAGGCCAAGGTCTTGGAGCTTACTGATTGGTTTTGAGGGGATGATGGCATTGAATGTCAATGAAGTGCATCCTGATGTATGCATCTTCACTGTCCAGGTGTTCCAGGTTCGAGTGAAGAGCCAATGAAATAGCTGTGCTGTCGACCTGTTGTGACAGTAGGCAATTTGGAATGGATCCAAGTTGCTCCTCATGCAGTAGTTGATATGTTGCATCACCACCTTCTCAAAACACTTCATCACATTGGTTGTAGGTGCTATAGGATGATAGTCATTGAGGCAGGCTACCACATTCTTCTTGGGCACCTGTATAACTGAAGCCTGCTTGAGGCAAAAGGGTACCTCAGACCACCAGTTGATCAGCATAAGTCTTTAGTATTCAGCCAGGTACCCCATATGGGCAGGATGCTTTCAGTGTGTATCCTGAATTATGTTCTCCCATCAGCCTCAGTGACTGAAATGACAGGGTCATTGGGGGCTGTGGGAGGTTGTGAAGATACCTCCATGTTTTGACAACAAAGCTGAGTAAAAAAGGCATTGAGCTCAATTGGGAGCAATACCTTTTGCCACCTATGTCACTTGGCTTCACATTAAAGGTAGTGATAATATGCAAGCCCTGCTACAGCTGCCGAGCATTCTTCAGCAAATAAAGTTTGGTCAGGGATTGCCACTTTGCATGCAATGTTCTACCTCAACCTCTTGTATTTGGTGAAATCATGCACAGCAATCATGTTGATCTAAGTACAGATGCTACCAGGATGGAACAGATGAGTTGATATCATCTAAATGAAACGAAATACAAAATGTGGTGGATTGACAGGAGTATGACACGAGATCCCACAAAAATCACTCAGGTCATTGCTGCCCAGCAGCTTCTCTCCACTCTCTTCCAAATTAAAAATGCTGCTGTATTGACAAGGACAATACGGGGAGGCTGAGTTGAGTGAATTGCATCATGAAGTATATTAGGCATCACACCCACGGAGGATCTGAGTCCAGAGCCTTAAAATCACTGCCTCCTGGCTTTTAAGTACAGCGCACCAGTCAGGTGCTTTGCCAGTAAATTGCCCAAATGTCAGTTTGGTGTCCTTGAATAATACATTCCTCCAAAGCTTTCAAAGTGGAAACAGCCCTACAAAAAGTTCTCTTTTGCACATAATATTAATAATGCCATATACGGTAAGCCCAAAACAAAATACAAGTGTTAATGTTTTGAAACTCCAAAGCAAAAAAAAATTGAAAACAAACCTAGGGAGCTTGGAATGTGAGTCTAACTTTTTTTTACTTTAAGTGAGTCATGCACATATGACATAGTAACATGATGATGTATTCTATTTACATACTTTTACATATAACCTGCAATGCATTATGTACACAACAAAGAATCCTTAATCAAACAATATATTTATAATATTACTCAAATATTACTGATATATTAAATTCAAAGCACTGCTCTTTCAATAGCTGTAAACTTCAACTCAATCTAGAATGTATCTCAATTTATATACATATACATACACATACTCACACACACATTGTTTTGGAGGATTTCTTGCTCTTGTGAGATAACATTTTTTCCTAATAACGGGGACATCACTCTGTTTGGCAGGAGTGATTTGTGGCTGTGAAACAATGTCAGGTTCTGGGGCTTCCTCTGTGATGGTTGTAGGAGTTGCCTCTGGGAATGCAGGAAGTTGTCCTGACAGATTCGAACACCTTTCTTCTCAATGTGTTGACATCCTGAACAGTGCATGGCAAGCTTGACTGGCCAATGTGGGTCATAATGTGTGAGTACAGTGTCTGATATCACCATTTCCTTCACCTTTTGGAAAGCCACCTCACACTGCTTTGTCCATTGCCATTTCTTCCTGATCTGCAGTGATGAGTTCAAGGGGTTGAGCACAGTAGTCAGGTTTGGCAGGAACCTGTTATAGTAGGTGCCAATTCTTAAAAAGGACCACAACTATGACATTTCCATTCACCGTGGAGCATCTACCATTGCTTGAATTTTTTCAGCACACTTGTGTAATTCTTGTGTGTCCATAGTGTGACCACAGTAGGAATTCACATTTGTTGTGTCGTGCTTTGAGCCCATAATCTTATAATCTTTTAACACTGTCTTGCAATTTTGGAGATGCTCCTTGTTATTCTTACTGGTAACAATGATGTCATCCAGGTAACACTGAGTGCCGGACAGTCTTGCAGCAATTGGTCTATAGTTTTCTGCCAGAGTACAGGTGCAGATATGACTCCAAAAATAAGCCTATTTCAGCAATAAAGCCCTTAGTGAGTATTTATGGTGAGAAACACTTTGGACTCTTCTTCCATTTCCATCTGTGGGTAGGCCTTAGCTAAGTCCACTTTGCTGAAGGGATTTTCTTCAGAAAGGTTTGCAGAGATATACTCTATCCTGGGCAAAGGGTATTGATCTACTTTCAATACAGGGATGATGGTGACCTTAAAATCTCACACAGATCTTGACAGACTCATTATTTTTGGCTACAGGACCACTTATGTTGCCTATGGGCTTCACTCAATCTTGGAAAGCATTCCTTCGGCCTCAATGCCCACTGGATACTTTATCACAGATGGTATAAGAAACCTGGCGAACTTTGCAAAACTTGAGTGTGGCATTTTCATTTAACACTATTATCCCTTTGATATATTTGAGTTTTCCAATGCCATCCTTGAACACTGCTGAGGCATCATCCAGTACCTTTCTGAATTCGCTTTCAGTTGACTTTATTACAAGTGATGTGGCATGCAAATAGTGAATGGATCTCCAATCAAGTTGTAATTGTCTCAGCCACTCACATCCCCACAATACTGGCCCTCCTGTTTTTACCACATACTAGCCCAATGTGGCTTGTAAGTTGTTGTATTTCACTGTTACAAATGTCATTCCCACAGGAGTTATAATTTCTCCAGTATAAGCTCTTAGCTGTATGTCTGCAGGCTTTAGTTCAGTGTATCTGAAATGCCATTCACTCTCATTTTGTGGAATGCCTGAAATAGCCAAGCCAGTGTCCAATTCAATTTTAATTATTTTGCCATTCAATTCTGGTGTAAGCTATTTTGCTAGTCTATTGTTAGTTTTCACATGTAAATCTCAAGGCCACCAGTCCGGTATCACTCCCATCATTACAAGATGTTTGATCAACAGCATGAAGATCAGTACTCTTTTTGAAACTGCAACTTGACTTTTTATCTTTATCTCTTCCCTGTGCAGTCCATTTACTTTTGTCTGCCTGATATGCACAGTGTGTGTGTCCTACTTTGTCTAACTTTCTGCAATGTTCACCTTTAAATCTCTATTGGTCTAGTGTATGTGAGCCCCTGCCCTGCCAACACGACTTGTTCAGCCAGCTCTGTTTCTGATAGACACTGCAATTTTGTTCATGTTTACTTTCATTTCTGACTGCAACTCAGTTGCAACTCTGTCTGCTGTTTTCATTGATACAGCTATTCAACTGTTCTTTTAAATGTAAGTTCTGCTTCAGTTAGGAGCTGTTTTTGAATGCTTTCTTGTAAAATTTCACAAACTAAATGATCTCAGTACATCATTAAGCCCATTACTGAACTCACAATCTCTTCAAATCAGCCACCTACATTGAAATGGGCTCCCTTTCTTTTTGATTCTGCTTATGAAACATAAAGTGTTTTGCAAGTAACAATGGTTTCAGTTCTAATTATTCTTGCATCATTTTCATGGTATTAGCAAAGCTCATTTCAGCTGTTTTTTTGTTGGAGCAATTAAATTTCTAAGCAAACTGTATGCCTTTAAATCCATTGCACTCAGCAAAATGGCACTCACATCTCATTTGCTGTTTCATTTGCTTCAAAACACTCCAATGATTAGAAGCGAATGGACATCATTCTGCCTTGAGCAACATTATAGAACTGCCATTTTAAAGCACCACTTTAATGAAGTGCTCAACTGAAAAGACATCCATATTCATGGAATTATGCTGCGTGTTCTATAGATGACCAATAATTAGGATTAAGTCTCTACCAGCAGCAGTGGGATGAAAGTTGGTGCAGGAGTTGCAAGGAATAGGCACCCAGGGCTTACTTTCTGACAAGTAATCTGCGATCAAATAATGATAATATTATTTCAATTTGTTTAAATGGCTATTAATAAATATTAAATCATTTCCACATTTTTCGTACTGATATATAGGTTCATGCTAGGATGCTACATATACATCATTATGAAAAATGTGGAAATACTTTAGTATCTGCTTGGGTTCTTTAGGAGATTGTATTTTATTCATATTCAATATCATTGTCTATGTCAGACCAATAAATAAATGATTTAGCAGTTGGCTTCATATGCTCTGTACCCAAGTAGAAGTATTCCACAATTTTACTCTGCAAATCACTTCGTATCACGTGACTATGTCCCCATTTTAGCAATTTTAGTTGGTAAATAACTCTTAAATCTTCAATAAAGTTATTTCAGGTTGAGACTTTTATCTAAATCAGTTAGTTCACTAAATACGTGTCCATACACCTCTCGTAGAAATGGGCCTTTCTGTGAAACCATTGTTATGACATGGAATTCATCTTCTATTGCCTACTGTGCTAAAATAAGCATGCTATGTCCACAGCGGTTTCTCCAAAAGATAGTTTTAACAAGTTGCTAGTTGCGTTCTGACAGTGGAATGGGCTTCCTTTGCATCATGAATATAGTAGACGTACCCCAAAATGTCCACCAAAGTCTTACAGTTAGTGCTACAAGAATGGGAAAACTATAACTTCAAATATAATTGCCAACATCCCCTTCTCTTGAACAGATTTTTTTCACTTTTGGTCCATGTGTATAATATGCAAACAATAGTCTTTTATGGCCTTTGTCAATGATATGCTTTATCACAGTAACCTCACACTTGGAAGAATTGCAAGGATGTTTTAGCTGAAAATGCAGCAGAAAGGATTCACTACTGTTTCTTCTCCTGCAGAGGTGAATACTTTCTGTTGACGTTTTCCCCACCAGCACAATTTCTTTCTTTAATACTTGATAATGTTCTCTCAACATTATGACAAGGCTGGCAGAAATCTGCCATGGCATTATATCAAAATTGGAAATGACCAGAACTCAGTAATGTCCCAGGCTCTTATAAGACCTCAGTTATCTCTTTAATCACTTTCATCCTGTTTTCAAATCCTCACTGACCTAATTAAATCACTTCCTACTACACCAAGGCACATTTACATTTTTCCATTGTGACAGAATGTTCGTGACGTCCTCTGACTGCTTCCACAAAAGTGCTGGAGTTTCTACTTCCCACGAGTAAAATGTCACAATGAGTTCAGAGCCCGTTCTGTGTCTTATACCATAAGGCATACAATAGGAGCAAAATTAGGCCACTTAGGCACTGAATCTGCTCCACTATTGCCCATGTCTGATTTATTTTCCCTCTCAACCCCATTCTCCTGCTTTCTCCCCGTAACCTTTGACAACCCTACTAATCAAAAACAGACCAAACTCCGTTTTAATTATAGCCAATAATTTGGCCTCAAAAGTCATTTGTGGCAATGAATTCCACAGATTAACCACCCTCTGGCAAAAGAAATTCCTCCTCATTAACCATAGTCTTATCCATAGTTGTCTAGAATATTTTTTGATTTTAACATTTTAACCTGAATGTTAATTTGTTATGCAGGTGTAGTTTTATATTCTACATCAGAAAAGGAGCAGAAGTAGGTCAACTGGTCATGTCTGATTTGACAGAGGACTCTGCTCCTACCTCAATTACCAAAAAGGCCTTTTCCAGTTACACTTAATTTACCTATCTATCTAAAAGCATCTTAAGTATATTCAAGTAGGTCCTCAACTATTCCTCTGGGCAGAGAATTCCACAGATTCAATACTCTTTGAGAAAAGCAGTTTCTTCTCATCTTCATCCTACATCTACTCCCCTGAATCTTGAGGCTATGTCCCCTAGTATGTCTCACTTACCAGTGGAAACAACTTCCCCACACTATCCCTTTCATAATTTTGGATGTTTTGATAGATCCCCTCTCTTAGTTCTAAATTCCAGAGTGTACAGTTGAGGAGCAACACAATCTCCCTTCATTTTTGGAATCAACCCAGTGAACCTCTTCCTCACCACATCTAAAGCGCATATGCCTTTACTCAGGTAAAAAGCTTTGATCTGCATACACTATTCCATGTGCATATTCACTAGTACAAATTCAATCTTCCTAGCAATGAAGGCCAACATTTCATTTCCTATCTTGTTGAACTGGAGGAATATGCCTCGTCTACTATCAGCTACATCAGTGAGTGTGTAGACAATGTTAGTACCTTACGAATGGTCATCTCACAGCCCAATCACAAGCCCCAGCTGAACGTAGAGGTGTGCTCCTTACTTCAAGTCCAGTGACAACAACTGTCAGAGCAGCCAAGAGAAACCTCATCTTGGGCATCAGGGAGGCAAAGGCTATCTAAGCAAAAAAAAAGTGGAACATCTGTACATCTGTCCAATAATGATTCCCGGTGTATGTGGCTAGGCATCAAGGGCATTAAAGACTATGGAAGGAAAAATAACATAGACTGTCCCAGAAACACCTTCCTCTCTAATGCCCTAACAACTTGTATGCACACTTCAAGGCATGCAACACAACGCCAGCCATGAAAACTATACCCCTCCCAGGAGAGCAGCTATTGTCTTTAACTGCAGCAGACATGAGAAGAACTCTACAGAGAGTCAAGCCCAGCAAAGTAGCCCAGCCAGACAACATCCCAAGTCGAGTACTCAGGGAGTGTGCACAGCAGCTCACTGACATCTTCATCACATCACTCATCCAGGGTGCTATCCCCATATGCTTCAAATCAGCCACCAACACCCTTAGGCCTGCATACTCCAAAGCACCTCAGACTCCTCAGAAAGGGGAGGCGACTTTGGCCCTTCTTGTACACAGCCTCTGTGTTGGTGTTCCACCTAAGTCTGTCATCCAGGTGCACCCGTAGGTACTTCCAGGTCCTCACCACATCCATGTCCTCACCGTTAATAGCAACAGGGAGCAGTGCAGGCTTAAGTCTTCCTCATCTTCTCTGTTTCACTGAACTTGAGCTGCAGATGATTCAGCTTGACAAAATCTTCCACCAGGGCCCTGTATTCATCTTCCCATCCTCCCTTATGCACCCAATTACTGCTGACTCATCAGAGAATTTCTGCAGATGACATGATTCAGTATTGTATCTCAAATCTGAGATATACAGAGTAAGCAGGCAGGGAGCCAATACAGTCCCCTGTTGGGCCCCAGTGCTGCCTATAGCCATATCTGACACATAGCTCTGAAGCGACACAAACTGTGGTCTGCCAGTCAGGTAGTCCATTATCCAGGATTCAATGCAAGTGCCAACCTGCTTTGAATGGGGCGTCTCCTCCAGCAATGAGGGCTGTATGGTATTGAAGGAACTTGAGAAATCCAAAAAAAATGATCCTCACAGATCTGCCATGCTTATCCAAATGGGAATAGGCTTTGTTCAGCAGGTAGATAACAGCATCGTGCAATGTGTCGAGGGAAGGCAAACTCCAGAGGATTGAGGGCTGATCTGACTAGCCTCACCAGGGTCTTCATGATGTGTGAGGTCAGGGTCACTGAATGGTAGAGAGCATCCTGACAAGCTGCGTCATTGCTTGGTACAAAAACAGCACTGGAGTGGAGAGGAAGTTCTACAAAGGGTAGTCTAGACTGCCCAAAGATCACCAGCACCAGCCTACCTGACATTAAAGACTTATATAGAGAAAGGTGCTGGAAAAGGACCAGTAATATCATGAAAGATACTACCCACCCATCTCATGGACTGTTTGTCCCAATCCCTCCAGCGAGGAGGCTAAGTATCATCTACGCCAGGACCACCTAACTCAAAAGCAGTTACTTTCCCCAAGCAGTAAGACAGAGCAACACTTCCACCCATTAACTCCACCATTACTTTATTATTTTCTGTCAGTCACCTTATGTACAACCTAGCTTCATTTTTTGGACATAAATCAATCTATATATATAATCTATCTTATGTATGAATATTTATTATGTTTTATTATTATTATTATTATTATTATTGTTTTTTTTATCTTTCATGTTCTTTTTGTGCTGCAGCAGAAACGGAGTAACAATATTTCACTTGTGTACACTGTTGCAACTGCAAACAAATCTTTTAAGATTTATGCACAAGTAGTCCCAAATCCCCCTGCATCAGAGCAAGCTGCATTCTTTCACCGATTAAATAATAATTCTGAGCTTCTATTTTTTCTTTTAAAGTTTGACCTCTTATTTACCAATATTGTACTCCATCTGCCAGACATTTGTCCACTCACTTAACCTATCAATATCTCTCTGCAGATTCTCTTCATCCTCTGCACAGTATGCCATTCCATTCAATTTAGTTCATAAGATTCTTAATCATTTGTAATTGTTAATTATCAAGTAACTTTGACTTTCACCCTCAGCATTAAAGTAGGAATAGGTAGCAGTCAGCTTTGCAGAATTTTTTACCCTACTAATTCTGTATACAAATCTTGAAAAATTAACAAATTATATTGTCTTTCATGTACCACTCTGTTAAATGTCACTTTTTAATCTCCAGAAAACCAGAAAGTTTTACTGCCTCCTAATACCACCATTGATGGGTGTTCTGTTATTTAATTCTGTTATTCTGTTAATTATTCTGTTACGATTTAGCCTCTGTTTGAACATCTATTGCTTTGGTTACTGTTTTTTTTTAATTTAAGCAATTGGTTTGATACATGTATAAGTTTGGTGTCTTTTAATTTTCGTGCATGAATCCTGAAAGATATTTCTCTAAGTGCAGATATCTTGCATATCTGTTCAAATACAAGATCCAGTATGTGTTGCATCTTGAATTGTATGAGTTCTTTGGTTACTCTACAGACGAATTATCCCATGGTGCACAATCCAAGAATGCAATGAGGTGGCAATGCTGCAGCAGATATGTTAGAATAACTTTCTATTTGTTAGTCTGAGTTGCAAGCTTGTAAATTTCCAAATTTCTAACTGTGCTGGGCTGAAATAGTTTTGATGCTTTTCTATTATTTTGTTGAACGAGACATTGATTGCCCCAGCAGGCACAAGTCATAGTTCTCCTTACAAGTGTGCAAGGCCACACTCTGAATATTTTTGCCCTCATCCTCCACATCAACACCATTGTGTAAACAAAGAACTATTCAATTTGTTCAATGTTAATTAGAAGAGTCCTACACTTTGTTATGGTAGATGGTTAAAAATTGGGCCGCCATTTATTAGTGCCTTCCACTTCAATAATTATGAGTTTTACTTCTCATCTGCAACAAACTGAGAAGGTTCTCTTTTTTTCACCAAGTGTTCTGACCCTATCTCAGAGTTACCAAACTTAATCATAATCTTCTCAGATTTACCCTACTCAACATGGCATGGGAAAAGATTGGAAGGACATGGGCCAAACGCAGGAAGATTGGATAAGCTTAGACATGCATCTTGGTAGGGCACAGGACCTGTCTCCATATTGTATGACTTACGGCACATGAAATTAAGGAAAATCCAAGGCATTCTGTAACTACGTTTCCTATAGTGGGAAGAGTCTAAGACCAGAGGACGCAGCCGCAGAATAGAGGGGCATCCTTTTAGAATGGAGATGAAGAGGAATTTCTTTAGCCAGTGAGTGGTGAACCTGTGCAATTCTTTGCCACAGGCAGCTGTGGAGGCCAAGTCTTTATGTATATTTTAGGCAGAGGTTGATAGATTTTTGATTGGTCAAGGCATGAAGGGATACAGGGAAAAGGCAGAAGATTGGGGCTGAGAGGAAAATTGGATCAGCCATGATGAAATGGCTGAGCAGACTCGATGGGCTAAATGTCCTAATTTTGCTCCTATACTGTATCATAATATCTTATGATAAGTCAAAATAGTAACCATAGGTACAGTGTGTACATGGAGCCAAAAGATATGACAAGGTCTGAAAACAATGTCTTTCACTAAGGAGAAAGACAATCCAGCTGGAGATTTCACTTGATGATAAAATTCTCAAGCACATTCACATTAGCAAGTGTAAAGATGGAAAAATTGCCAGGTTCTGATAAGAACATTCCCAGTTTGCTATGGGATTTAAGGGTTGGGTGTTATTGGAGCTCAGAGAACAATATTTGAATCTTCGTTAACCAGAACTGAACTCTGAAAGATACCAACAGGATAGCTCATGATCTTATAGGCCAGTTGGTTGAAGGTGTGAGGGAGGGAGATTATTGAAAATATTCTGAGGGGCAGTCATCTGGCAAGATTAACTAAGGAGAATCAGCATAGAGCTTACTGGAGATCCTGACTGACTAACTGAGCTTTTGGAAGAAGTATGTGATGAGAGCAGTGTGGTTGGTATGGTTTACATGGATTTCACTGAGGCCTTTTTATAATGCCTGGATGGTAGGTGAAACTGGCACAATGGATCCAAAATTGACTTGGTAATAATTATGGTGAAATGTTGCTTTTCTGACTAGAAGCCTATGACCAGTGGTGTAACACAGAGATTAGTTCTGGAATCCTTGTCATCTGTTATGTATATTAATGAATTAATGACATAAACAACAATGTAGGACATGTGATGAGTACATCTGTAGATAACACAAAAATTGGTGTTATTATTGACAGTGAGAAGGATAGTCTTAAGCTAATGAATGATATTGATCAGCTTGTAAATCAGGCAAAAGAATTACAGATGGATGTGTGAGGCAATGTATTTTGGGGTTCAGAAAATAATAATGCATATGTTGTAAATATTAGGGCACTAAGAAGTATTGAGAAACAAAGGGACTTTGTGTACGTCTAAAGGTCCCAAAAGAGGGTTTTGCAGATATATCGTATGATGAAAAAAGTGTACAAGATGCTTCTCTTCACTAGCCAGGGCAGATATATACAGTCAGTGCAATAGGGTCTTGGTATATAACTTTATAAAACATTGGTTAGGCCACAGCTAGAATATTGTGTGCAGTTTCATATGCCAAACTAAAAGATGATGTGATTGTGCTGGAGAGAGTGCAAAAGAACTGAGTGTTCAACATCATCACATCCTCAGTACTAATCAACAAGCTCCAAAACATGGGCCTCTGTACCTCGATCTGTAACTGGACCGTTGATTTCTTCATCAGGACACCGCAGTCAGCAGCAGATCAGAAGTAACACATTCTTACTGACAATCAACAGTGATGCACCTCAAGGATTCATTCTTAGCCCACTGCTCTACCCTCTCTGCACCCACTACTGTGTGGCTAGGCACACTACCGATAAATATGCTGAAGACACAACTATTGTTGGCAGGATTTCAGATGGTAATGAGGAGGCATACAGTAGTGAGATAGTTCAGCTGGTTGAGTGGTGTCAAAATAACAACCTTGCACTCAACGTCAGTAAGACCGAGGAATCAATATGGACTTCAGGAAGGGAAAATGGAGGGAACACACACCTGTCCTCATTGAGGGATCAGAAGCGGAAAGGGTGAGCAGTTTTAAGTTCCTGAGTGTCAATATCTCTGAAGATCTATCCTGGTCCCATTATATTGATCCAATTACAAAGAATGCATAAGCGTGGCTAGATTTCATTAGGAGATTGGAGAGCCTTGTTATGTTACCAAGGACTCTCGCCAATTTCAACAGATTACCGTGGAGAGCATTCTAACTAGTGGCATCACTATCTGGTAAGGATAGGCCCTGCACAGGATCGGAAAAAGCTGCAGAAATTTGCAAACTCAGCCAGCACCATCATGGACACTAGCCTCCCCAGCATCCAAGACACTTTCAAAACGTGATATCTCAACAATACAGTATCCATAATTAACGTCCCCTATCTCTCAGGATATGCCCTCTTCTCATTGCTACCATCAAGGAGGAGGTGCAGGAGCCTGGAAAAATACACCCAACATTTTAGGAGCAGCAACTTCACCACCACAATCAGATTTCTGAATGGACAATAAACCCGTGTACACTATCTCACTTTTTTCATTCTCTTTTTATACTACTATTTTAATTTAATTTATATGCATATAAATGTATTTCTTATTGCAATTTCTGTTTTTTATATTTAGTTTTACAATGTACTGCTGCCACAAAATAATAGATTTCACAACATATGCCAGTGATATTAAATCTGATTTTGAAGGAGATCCCCAAGAGACAATGTTTCAATTATGATAGGCTAGACTTGTTTACCCCGGAGCAGAGGAGGCTGAAGGGGAACTGGATAGAGATATACATAGTTATGAGAGCTATTGATAGGATAGATAATAAGAAATATTTCTCCAGTGCCAAGGTATCTAGAACCAGTGAGGAATAAGAGTTCAGAAAGAATCTGAGTGGAAATTAAATTCAGCCTGAGGTGGTCATAATCTGGAAGTTCCTGCTTCACAAGGTGGTGGAGACAGGTACTCTCACAACACTTAATAAGCACCTGAGCAAACACTTCAATCACCAAGACAGAGCAGGCTACAGACAAAGTGCTGGAAAATAGGAGAAATATAATACCTAGTGGGAATATGAGGTATTTTAAAGTCCTGGAGTCATACAGAATGATGGAAGCAGCCTTTTACTCATTAAATCTACGCCAACCTTCAGGTGTCTAATTATACTAATCTCTTGTTTTTCTCCCTGTGATCCGATCAACTCCTTAAGATCTTAATGCTCACTGACACACTGGGGGTAAGTTACAGGGACCAATTAACATACCATTCTTCACATCTTTAGAATGTGATAAAAAAGACTGTGGTACAAGGAGGAAATCTGCTTCATAACAGGAAAAGCACAATCTCCACGCAGAAGTCAAGATTGAATCGGGGTCACTGGTGCCATAAAAAAGCAACTCCACTCGCATCCAGTCCTTGCGATTCCCAGCAGTTAGTTGAAGGCACAGCTAGGGCTAAGGGGAGGAGACATTGCTTGTTGCACAAAAATGGCAATAAAGGAATGAAGCAGCAGAAGCAAGAGTTTCTCCAGCATGCATCATCATTCAGTAAAATTAGAATGATCTACTATTGACATCAATACATCTTTCCCCATGTTCTTCCCATACTTCTCGACTCTCCTATAGTTTAAAGGTTTTTCAGTCCTCACTTAAAATATATTCAATGATTCATTTCCCCATCACTCTAGGCTGTGAGTAGAGGGCCCACAATTCTCTGCTAGAAAATCCAAATGAACCAGGATCCATTGAGAGAAAAAAAGTGCTCCCCATTTCCCTTCGAAATTGATGAGCTTTGTTCTGAAAGTATGCTCTCCTATTCTGGATATCTCCATGAGGAAAAACATTCACTCAGCATTGACACCTTTGGTCCTCCTCGGTAAGAGCATCTCTTATTCTTCTAAACTCCAAAGGGTATACACTCATTCCAGATTTTAGTTCAATCCTCGGTTGTTCCTAGTTCCTTGTCTAGGCAGAAGGATTTGATTAGTTCAGTTAATTAGGTTTGATAATTGGCCAAGTTTGTGGATTTCTGTAGATTGGTAACTTTTATTTTCTAAAATTAGGGCAAAGAGTTCTTTTGGTTCTGTACTAAAATTATTTAAAAATGATGCTCCTTCTTGTTCTGATGAAAGGTCACAGGTCTGCTTTAATCTGCTGAGAATATTCTCTTTTGTTTCTAATTTCCAACATTGTTGGTATTTTGCTTTTGAATTATTATTTGCTCTTGAATTCATAAGTACTGAGCAAATTAGGTGATCATGGTTACATAATGGAATTTGGGGGAATAGAAATAACCTGCCAACCTTCAGGAGCAGATAAATGGTTTTAATTTGGAATGAGGGGCAAGAAACATGGTGGAATATGTCAGTTTTGTTTTCAAGTGAGTCCAAACCTCTAGATCCTACTTCTGCTTTTAACAGGAAAGAAAGAGACCACTTGGCCCATCCAATCCATGCTAGATTGCAGGAGAGCAGTCCCCTTAGTCATTTTCCATTTCTCTGTGATTCACAGTACCCTTTCAACTTGTTCACCTTCACAGATGCCCATCAACGTTCTTTTAACCTGCACCATGCCAATTAATATAAACTCAGGGGTGATTTATTAAGCTGACATCACCAAAGCAGTCAGAACTGAATCTTTGTTCCTGTATCTCTGTGACAGCAGCTCCAACTGCTGCACATCTATGCCACCAAACTACTCTTCGTATATCCACTCCCTTCATCCCAGGATCATCCTGGTGAACCTTCTCCGCATTCATTCCAAAGCGAAGATTCCACATCCTTCCTAACATATTAGAACTGTGTTATCAGTAGGCAAAGCTTCAGGTGCGATCACACCAATGCCCTGTAAAATTTTATCAAAACTTACCCAATTTTACGATCCATAACCCTCACAAGAAAGGACAACATTCCATTAACCTTCCTAATTTCTTATTGTACAGGCATGTTAAACTTTTGTGTCTCATATGTAAAAATTCCTAGGTGCCCTTGTACCGCACCATTTTATAGTCCTACTTTATTTAAATAACGTGTTGTCCATTCATTCAGGCTTCTAAAGTGATAACCTTTCATTTTCCTATGATATAAACTATCTGCCAACTTTTGCCTACTTATTTAATCAATATATGTTTCTTTGAAGGCTCTTTGTCCTCTTCACAACTTGCTAACTTGTTTATCATTAGAGATAGATGAAGTCCCAGTGGTACTCCATTAAATACTGATTGCCCATCAGAGTGACTTATTTACACTGATTCTCTGTTTTATGTTAGTTCAACACTTCTCCATCCATACCAATTTATTACCTTCCTAACTTTTTCCAAAATATAGTGTCTTATTGAGTCCCACCTGGAAGACTAAATACACCACATCTACCGGTTCTCCTTTATCCATCCTGTTTACTCCATCATCAATAAAACTTTAACAAATTTGACAAATAATGTTTTGTCACATTGCCTCTGCTTGATTGTGTAATTGTAGAGAAGAGGAGATTATAGCGAAAGAACTGAACAAACCTATGGAATTTGAACGAGAGATGCTGAAGTTTAATTGGAAGGCATTGCAATTGTGATAGTCAATATAAATACATTTGTGATGGAGTGGGGTCAGGGGTGTTGGGTGTGGGACATTCCAGAATTGAATGCAGCCTTCAGAGTTTAGGAGAAATGAACATCAATCTAATGTCTTTGCACCGGCAAGAAAGTGAAACTTGGAAAATTACTTGTGCTTGCAGAGGTGCAATGAAAACCTGTTTTTTCACTTGTCTTTAGATGCTGCAGGGTAGTGCTAGATTTAAAATTTCATGGGTCATGTAACACTAAATATAAAGTCTCTTTATACTCGCTTGATATCAAAGTATCTTTGCTTAGTGTGCAATAAAATTCTCTGTGTCAACATACTGTGGTGCTTCCTATTGGCAATCCTGAACACTACTGAATAACTCGAGGTGAGTTTTGATCAGTGGGATAGCTGAATATCTTTATCACAGAGTTTTGAACAATAATGAACTCGGATAGAGTCCATAATTTCCTCTGCTGTTGTGCTTTCTGTTTTCCCCTTATGAAGTCTCTGAAGAAATAATACTCTTGTGGAAAGCCAGAGTATATTTTCAACATATTGCTGCTTGCTTGTTTCCTTATAAAACAGCACCCAAATTAAAAACACAAATAGATCATATTGCCCAGAAGAAAAAGGAATATTTCTGCATTGTATTAAGCTTTTGCTCCTTTCTGTGACCATTTCATCATGTTTTGGGTAAATATTACCATAGTACATATTATCTCTTCATGCAGCAGTTTCTGGCAAGAAAGTGATGATTGCACTCATTAGCTAAAGGAAATCAGCACTGGTCCAATGAACACAGATCTGTTTACTGATTTCAGCTACAAAATAGCACTGGGATTCACAAGCTTGACATTGTGGGTGTGAGAATAATAAAACTGAACTTCATCTTTAGCCTAGTTGCCATGGATGCAGTTAGAGGTCATAGTGGCAGCTGCTAACTAGTTGCCATTTTGCCGGATGCTTCCCTCCTGCTATGTGTTTTCTTGCACCCTGATTTCTAAAGGTTTCATGGTGTTTAATTCCTCCTACTTACTTGGCATATGTACTTACTGAAAAGCTTGAAGTGTTTCCACCTACGTAGAGATTTACTGTCAGTGGCAATGGCTGTTTTGGTGCTCCCCTGAGATCAAAGATTTTACAAGTCTGAATTTTAAAACCTGCCTTCACTTGTTTAGCAACAAAAGCAAGTTTGCTTTGTATACAAGGCTATCTCTCAGCAGCACCAATAACAATTTTATAGTGCTTCCTACTGACAATTCTTAACATAATAAAACAACTGGAGGTAAAATTAAAGCAGCAGGGCAGTTGTAGATATTTATGTGAGTTCATCGAAACTAAATGTCCCTCAGCATTTCTAATAATTATTTGCAAATCTTAAGTACATTTATGTTCCCATTTAGTCAAATTGATATCACAGTTAGAAATAAAATAAAATGGAATGGCAGGATAACTTTTAAAATGTTTATGAAATTTTTAGCTTTAGTTTATGGTACCAGATCAAACTTGCTCTAATAAATAGAGATAATTGAGTTAAACTTAATGCTTGTTCTTGTTAAAAAGACAACAAAATATTTCATGTATAAAAAGCAATGAGATACTTCTTATTTATATCCCTCGTGTTTCTGTTGAAGGTTGAACACTGATGGTCATTCTGTGTCAGGACAGGCAGTGTCATCAGGCTTTCCAATCGTAGAATGAGCAGTACTTTTAGTTCTAGCCCCACACTCCTGTGGTGACCACACAGAAACAGCCTTCAGCAGGAGCCATAAGAAGAGAAGAAGCAAGACCACACATTGTTACTGTTAATAGTAAGAAGAAGCAAGTCAAGCGCTGTGACACAACGCTGAGAATGTTTATATTTTGTTTAGGTTACCCCAGATGCTCTCACTTAGGAAACAACGTTAATCTAAAGGAAAGCTTTTGTGCAGGTTAATGTTATGGGGCTTCAAAATGTTGAAGTCTGCTACCATTGTGCATAGAAAACAAATCTGATTTATTTCCAAATTCTTATCTTTTTAAAGTGTATTAGAGAATTAAGAGAATGGGAGCTTGGTTGACTATCTCCTTGGCATGCCCTTCCAGCTCTCCTGATTTTTTTACTACCACGGAACATGGTAACGCACTCAGAATCCCAGCCCCTGACCACGTGGTGCTTTCAAAGTGTCACGCACTGCATGTCAGCAGTGTCACAGAAATATTTAAATGAACTGTCCTTGCATTATTGTACAAGGTCACCTCATTTCAGCGGAGGCACAGGCAATGCTTGATGAGAAGCAGTCCCCGAGCAGTGAACTGCATAATCAGCCCCTAGGTCTCCATTCTCAGAAAAAGCAATTGTAATAAGAACAGTTACAAGATCCGTTCTTGCAGAATGATATCAACAATCACCACTTTTATTATGAAGTACCTTAACACAAAAGGAAAGGTCACAGAGGAACAAGAAGTGGAAGAGCTAACAAAAAATTTGGTCAAGTAGCTGGAATTTAAGCAAGCTTTCTCGAAGTTGGGGATAGAAGGATAGTTGGAGATACAAGGGTAATCCGAGGCAATTGGATGGAAAGAGCTGAAGCTGATGCCACCAATACTGCTGCAAAGATTTAAATACACAGTAGCAATATCAGGAGACTGTTAGATGTTGGCTATGGAAAATTGGAAAGATAAGGTGGTTCACGGCAGTGGAGGGATTTCTAAATTATGTTAAGATTTTAAATGTGTTTACCAAATGAGGACGGTGGCAAAAGATGAGTTGTGAATTGTGAATTTTTGATTTCTTTAGAATTTATAGAGATTAGATATGAGAAGGCTAGTGATAAGGTACAGATTAGTCAGCAAATATGAAATAGAATGGGTCAGGAATGGGATTGTCATTGGTGGAAGTTAGCATGCTTGGTGAGGGATCTAATCCAAAGCCAGGAGTTAACTGAATAAACAGAATGCCTGTATTGTTTGGCACATCCTTCAATGAGGAAAATGGCTCAATTCAGCTTCAAAATTTAAAATTGGTTGTTGTTGCAATATAAAAATATATCTATTTTTCAATTATGAAGGTAGTCATAGAAAGAAATAACATAGAAATGAGCCCTTTGGCCCACTGAATCTACAGCAACCATCAAGCAACATGTTTTACACTAAAGCCACCCCAAAGATTCCACCACTCTTTACACACTATACTGAGGTAATGAAAAGTGGCTCTTGTGGGAGAAATTGTCACAGAAACAATGTCTGTGTAATGGTATAACAGTGAATACATAGTGATATTGACACAAGTATGGCAGTGGTCTAATGCCTGCAGATGTTAGAACTAGAGACTGCACAGGTAAGAGGGTACTCAGAGCATGACGACTTGGGGGATAAAAACAAGAAACTGTTACTGTAAAATGAACACAAGGTTAACTATTTCAGATTGTTAGCTCCATGACCTGAACCTGCACAAAAGCTCTCCTTTTAAGACTGGAATGTGAAGAGCGATGATGTATTCAGAACATATTAACCTTGCACTTTTAGTACAGTGCGTTAGATAGAAACTCTGCTGAGGGTATCTTAACAGCTTTGGAGAGGCAGGAGTGTGGACTGCAAGGTGCCAATCCAAATATAACAGAGAAATAAAAGAAGAAATGAGAATAGGAACAAAAGTTATGAACACAAGTGATTGGGCCATTGCTGGAAATACAGAGTAACACAGATAAAATGCTGAAGAAACTCAGCAGGTGAGGCAGTATCTATGGAGAGGAATAAGCAATTGACATTTCAGATCAAGACCCTTCATGAGGACTGGTAAGGAAAGGGGAAGAAGCCAGAATAGGAAGGTGGGGGAGGGGAAGGAGTACAAGCTGTCAGATGATCAGTGATTTCAAATGAGGGGGAAAGTCATGGAAAAGCTTTGCAGGTGATTGAAAAGCTGACTCAAAGTTGGCATTTTGAGGAGGAATGTGAGTTTTAAAAAATGGCAATACCCGGGGAAAGAGACATAAAAATCTTCATGATATTGACTGCAACATTGAAGGATGATAAGTGCAAAGTGGATGGTATAAAGAGAACCGAGGATGCAGGAAATGTTTTTTTGGGAGAAATTATATTACAAAATGTCGCAATGGGAGAGAAACCTTCGAGTGTCAAAGGTGCTGGAAGAATTTGGCATGACTGTAGAATGTAGCTGTTAACTGCAATTTTCTTGATTACTGAAATAGCAGAGCTTGTCAAAATGAGCAGCTCACAGAATATTATGAGTTCAAATCACTGGAAAGGAATTTCCACAATTTGGAAGGGGGAGTGGATGTGAGGGCTTGATGGTGAGTGAAGTAGCAAGAGCACAGATCTACCCAGTAATCATTAAGCACATTGAAGTAATATATGCATATATGTGCATCTGTTTAAAATATCCTTCCAAAAGAGGTCAAATTTAAAGTCCTGGGTATACCTGAACTCCAGGACCTTTGTAGCACTTGCATTGAAATTATAGCAGACTGCTGGGAGACTCCTATGGAATTTGATCCCTCGGGTGCACATTATTCAGTGCCTATAAAAATATTCACATGCCTCCCCTTTGAAAGGTTGCATGTTTTTTTTATTTACGACATTGAATCACAGTGGATTTAATTTGGCTTTTTTGACACTGATCAACAAAAAAGACACTTTTGTGTCAAAGTGAAAACAAATTTCTGCACAAATTGGTCTAAATTTATTACAAGTATTAAACACAAAATAATTGATTCTTTTATTACTCACTTCCCTCCCCCCTTCAAGTCAGTATTTAGTAGATGCACTTTTGGCAGCAATTACAGCCTTGATTCTGTGTGGATATGTCTCTATCAGCTTTGCTGGACAATGCAATATTTCCACATTCTTTTTTACAAAACTGCTCAAGCTCTGTCAGATTGTCTGGTGGTCATGAGTGAACAGCCCTTTTCAATTCCAGCTACAATTCTCAATTGGATTGAGGTCTGGACTCTGACTTGGCCACTCCAGGACATTAAATTTATTGTTTTTAAGGCATTCACGTGCAGCTTTGGCTTTATGTTTAGAGTCATTGTCTTGCTGGAAAACCAATCTTCTCCCAAGTTGCAGTTATCTTGCAGGCTGCATCAGGTTTTCCTTCAGGATTTCCCTATATTTTGCTGCATTCATCTTACCCTCTTCGTTCACAAGTGTTTCAGGTCCTGCTGCAGTGAAGCATCCCCATAGAATGATGCAGCTACCACCATGCTTCACGCTAGGAATGGTTTGTTTTTGATGATGTGCAGTGTTTGGCTTATGCCAAACTTAGCATTCAGTCTGATAGGCAAAAAGCTCAATTTTGGTTTCATAAGACCGTAGAACCTTCTTCCAGATGACTTCGAGTCTGCCATATGCCTTCTGACAAACTCTAGCCAAGATTTCATGAGTGTTTTTCAACAGTGGCTTTCTCTTTGCAACTCTGTCGTAAAGTTGTGACTGGTGAAGCACCCAGGCAGTCTCTCCCAACTCAGCCACTGAAGCTTGTAACTCCTCCAGAGTTGTCTCTTGGTGGCCTCTCTCCCTAGTCCCCTTCTTGCACGGTCACTTAGTTTTTGAGGACAGCCTGCTCCAGGCAGATTTACAGCTCTGCCTTATTCTTTACATTTCTTGATGATTGAATTAACTGTACTCCAGGGGATATTCAGTCACTTGGAAATTTTCTTTTTTTTTTCTCTTTTTTTAAAATTTCTTCTGGCTTCTGGAGGAGGGGGCAGAGAAGCGATTTGGACGGGAACAATCCAGCCGGAAATTTTCTTGTATCCATCTCCTGACTTGTGCTCTTCAATAACCTTTTTGCGGAGTTACTCGGAGTGTTCTTTTGTCTCTATGGTGTAGGTTTTGCCAGGATACTGACCTACCAGCAGTTAGTCAGTGTCAAAAAAGCCAAATCAAATCCACTGTGACTCAATGTTGCAAAACAATAAAACATGTAAACTTCCAAAGGGAATGAAACTTTTTATAGGCACTGTATATTTTATTCCCTTAAACACCTCTTTGGCTTTCAAGAGCCTTGAGAAGAACAAATAAATCACCACTGCAAACAGTCCTTCAAATATTTTGTTTAGGGGCCTTTAGGGAACAATAATCAGAAGTTGTTTGCTAAGACCAGTCTTTTAAAATTCAAGTAAAAGTTTTGGGCCATGTAGCAGAAAGACCTGTGATTCAGCATACAGGACAGAAATGCTGGAACACACACAAAATGCTGAAGGACTTGCCCTGATGAAGGGTCTCAGCCTGAAATGTCACCTTCATTTCTCTCAATAGATGCTGCCTGACATACTGATCTCCTCCAGCATTTTGTGTGTGTGTCGCTCAGGATTTCCAGCATCTGCAGGATCTCTTGTGTTTAAGAAATACAAGAAAATTTGACATCATTCAGAAATAGTTTTAATTTTAATATTATTTGGAGATTGCAATTGCTATTATATAGCAAATTGACTTTTTTTTCTAGTAATAAATTTTTATGTTGCAGTGACCAAAACAATTCACCACTGGGGCAGCCTGTGATTCCTCTTGTGTAAAGCCCACCGAAGTGAACATATTTGTATTTTAGGAAAATCACAATATAGTACACAAGTAAATGTTAAAAAAAAATTCTGTTGATCTAAGTCACAAATATGTCACAGAAGATTGATCTTAACTGTTTCTGTTTATTCCTTTAATCAAAAATTTATTTTCCTTTTCCTTTATTTACTGTTGATTTTGTGCAGCTGATTGCAGAGGAATGACTTTTTTACAATTTACTGTAGCACTGCAGACTAAGCAAACAAAAGGTGCTGATGAAACACTCAGAACCTATTATTATGTAAATTGCTGCTGCCTGACACTGATTCCATCTCCAGCCACCATAATCTGGTCCAGTCCTTTTCACTGACAATAATTTTCATGATTACAGACTTTTGAAAGTGACCAGAAATGTGGATTAGTTGTTACATTTATCTGCTTTTAGTACTTGACCCTAAATTGGAGTATAAAGGTGTTGTAGAATCAAAACACAGCTACATATATGTGTAGGTCAATAAATACAAGTCGTACTGTACCTTAAAATATTGCACTCAGTTAATTTAGGTAGCTTCTCCAGTAGATCTGGGAAGAGCAGATGGTTGTTGCACCGTGGATCACAGATGTCTCCAACAGTCACATTCACTGTTGGAAACACATAGTCACCTGAAGCACCCATTGTAATGACAGAAGGGGCAATAAAATGCATGTCATTTATTTGTATTTTATGGGGTGGATTTAGCATATATTTAGATTCTTATCCATATTGCTAGGAGCTGAAAGGTCATAGGGGTTGTGGGGCTTGTTGTTCAATTGCAGAATAAAACAGATCTCTTTGGCAGGTGAAAGTCATGATTTGCACTGAGTCATTTTCACTTGATGTTAGCATCAATAAATAGCTGAGCAAACCTCCTCTTCAATATTCGAGAAAACAGGAGGGACCTTGTCATTTCATCATTTAGAAGGCATGCAGAGTTAAAATAATATTTTTCTAAACTTGTTTTACCAACTGTCCTTCAGCAAAACCTTGGGAGTAAAATTGTATTCTGGCAAAGGTGCAAAAAACATGGGGACTGATTAGCTGCACTTTACATCTTGGAATCTTAAATAATACAGCACCTGTTGGTGCTCATTCAGCTTTCAATGACTGTGCTGGTTCTTTGGGTGAACTATCTAACAATAGCCACTCACTCTGTTTTTTTCACAAAGTCCTTTACATTGCTTCCCTTCAGGCTTTTATCCAACCCCCTTTTGAAAGTTACTATCAAATCTGCCTTTTTCCTATTGTCCACTTTCCTCCCCTATCAGATCCTTTCTTCTCCAGCCCCTGACCTTTCCCACCCACCTGGCTTCACCTATCACCTTCTAGCTAGCCTCTTTTCTGTCTTTCAACTTTTTATTTTGGCAACTTTCCCCTTCCTTCTCAGTCCTGAAGAAGGGTCTTGACCTGAAACGGTGACAATTTATTCTTTTCTGTAGATGTTGCCTGGCCAGTTGAGTTCCTCCAGCATTGTGCGTGTATTGCCTTCATCATCCTATCAGCCAATATTTTGGTAGTACACATTGTCAACTATGAGTTGTACGATTTTACCTTTGGTGCTCGCTGATTTATTAATTTATTTGTTTGTTTAAGCTTATATCTTCTGGTTGCTGCTATTTGTGCCTGCTTTAGGAATTATACCTTATTTGCTCCTTATTTGATGGTTCAGATTGTTTGTAATTTTGAATATTTACTTCAGTAATCTTCCGATCAACAGTAATCTTCTAGTCTCTTTAGCCTACGAACCTGATTTTGATATCATTCAAGTAAACCTCTTCCTTGTTTTTCGAAGGCATTGATATCCTTAAAGCAAAGTTAACACCTAATTTAGTAAGATAACCTGTTGAAATTTTCTTCATGTAGAGGTCCATTAAAAGAAAGGAAAGATGCAAAATAGCTACCCTTGTGCTGCTATCCATTTGGTACCCCTACCAAAGATAAATTTCACCTCCAGATCACTGCCCATGAGCCCAAAAAGCTCTTTGTTTGCCAGATGATAATTTATTCAGCAATTATTCCACAAGCATCTGCTGCGGAGGTGTTCCACGTGTGGTTTTCAACCTCTATGCCCTGCAACACCAAATAGTTGACTTTTACCTCCAGTTCAGGCCCCAGTTGTTCATAATTATGTCAGTGATTCAGTGAGGGGCTACGTAAATATGGGAAGCAGTCGTGAGGAGAATGTTTAAGGAGGAAATAGTCAAGCTAAGTAAAGAGATGTGGATGTATAAAAATGTTCATCCATTTTTCTAGCTAAAAATATAGAAGTTGTGCATTATATTAAAGAATGAGAAATCACAAGGTTCTGCTGTTGAAAGGATCTGGCTGTCCTTGTATGTGACCACTGACAAATAACATACAGGTACAGGAAATAGGAAGGTAAATGGTATGTTGGCCTTTGCTGCATGAGGATTTAAATACAAGAATAAAAATAACTCATAGGCATTATGTATGTCCCTAGAAGAGCTGAGAGAGGAGCTCCAATATTGTTCCTGCACAGGGTCTTGTACCAGAAGGACAGATTATACAAAGAGGGCCTATACTCTCCAGGGTTTAGAAGAATGAAAGTTGATCATACAAATTCCCTGAGGTGTTAACAGGGAAGATGAAAGGATAAAGTTTCCTTAGTTGGTTTGTCTGAATTAGATTTCACACAGGAGTTTGGCCATTCAGTTCTGAAATGAGAAAAAAATGTCTTCATTCAGATGCTTGTGATTTTTGGAATTCCCTATCCAAGATGCCTGTAGAGTCATTGAGTACATTTAAAACAAAGATTGTTAGATTTTAAATATTAAAAGGTTCAAGTTATTGCAGAAAAGAGGTGCCAAGGTTAAAAATCAACCAGCCATGTTTTTATTGAACGGGGAAGCAGAAAAGAGAGTCTTACTGCCCTATGCTTCTCTCTCTTTCTTGTTTGTTAGTCTCCTCTTTCATCACGCCACCTTGCTCAAACACTAATTTTCTTCAATTCTGACCAAAGGTCAGTGATCTCAAATCTTAAATCTTTCTCAGTAGAGATATGCCGCTTGACCTATGAGCACTGATGACATTTTCTTTCTCTTTATCATTTGAGACATTGTAACAATATATTCTCGTACACGTGTAACATTTTTACTTTGTTGGAGAAGAACTTACATTCCATTAAATATAATGCTTGCTAGCCGAGCCATCTGTCAGAGCCAATGAACTAAGAAAGTTGTAATTACTTAAGTGTATTTGATGAAAATCAGAAAGATGCTTGTGCCACATTAAATAACAATTGTAAATTTAATGATATGTTGGACTATAATGAAACAGCCTCCTACCATTATGTGCACTACAATGTACCTTTCTAATTACTCCAGTGATTTCCTGTTGCCTGCAAATACACAATGTTTTCAAAGCAAATGTAATGGTTATTTAGAGTTCTTAGTTATACTGAGTGCAGCTGCATGGTCACTGATAAATTAACTGTAAATTGCTGGCAGATTGCAGATTGATAATAACATTTTGTAATCACTATTTCCAAACATTTGCTCTGAATTCAAACTTTCAGAGCTATTGGTCATTACTGCTAAGATCCAGATGTGAACATTGTATATTTGTCATGTTTTATGAATAGGATGAGATAAGAGGTATTGACGCCTTTCCCTAAAGAAAGTCTAGGTAGAATGTAATCTCAATAAATCAGTCACCAGGAGAAACTTATCTGAGGAACTTTATCATGTACATAATATAGAGATATAGATTACTGATCAATTATCTTATTATCTAAGACAGCAAAAACAAACAAAATTCCATTATCACCTCTATTAACCTTTTCTTCTTTTCACTCTCCCCTTCTTTCTCTACCTGTTAATGAGTTACAACTTAATCCACAAGTGAAGCATTGTCACTGTCTTGGAACATTAACCCTGCTTCTCTCTTCTTGGATACTGTCCGATATCCTGTGTAGTCACAGTATTTTCTGTCTCATACTTTAGAACTATATTCAAAGATTTGCCAACAAATTCATGGAAATAATGGTACTATAATGAAACTCCCTTCTATGTGTTAAATTTAACCATTCATATTTCATCATTTAGATTTTATAATTATACCTTTCTTAATTTCCCACCATTATTTTCATTCAGGCTCCTCTCTTTGGGAGCTAAGTCTGAAGCTGGGCTCTCCTTCAAGTTGTTTAGAGCTTGACGCTAAGATTCGATAATCAGAATGCTTTCGGGTGCACAACATTTTGGACTCAATCTCTTAGAATGTGAAATTCAAAAATCATTTAATATAAAATTCTGTTTATTTCTAATCCATATCAGTTGCATTAAATAAGAATCAGATACTAAAGTAGGAATCTGTTGCTGATCATACCAGAAGGTATTAGGACAATACTCATATTGCACATTTGAGAACTGAGTTCAAAGTATTTCTCTTATAATTGTAGCTTTGAACCTATCTTTTTGCTTTCCAATTGGTTGTTTCCTTGGAGCGAACAGAGACAAAGCAACTGGAAGCTATTGTTATCTGTTTTGATAATGATATTAAAAAGTAAAATTGCCAATCACCCACAAGCAGACAGCAATGATCAGTTTCCAAACTGAGTTCTCTCCAAGAGCATAGAATTTAACACTTGTGTCAGAAAAATGTATCATTTTATACCATGTCTTGAGGTGCTTCTATTTGTAAGTAATGCTCTACATTGTGCATATAAATTCTGCTATCTCTGTTTATCACTAATGCAAACAAATGGTCAGATGGTGAGTAATGCAGGAGTTACATTTGAATACTCTGAGTCACTCATTTTATGACACTGTTAAAATGGTTTCCCTTTCACCATCAAAAGGAAATCATTAATGGTATTCATGGGTTAATAGATTTAATTTGTAATTGTTATGTGCATTATTTTCTGATCAACTGGCTCCTTAAATGCTCATTCTGACTTTGCTAAGCAGTGCCAAATGTTAAGAAGCAACTACCTTCACTCAATTATATTTAATTCAGTTATGTGGGGAACACAAACCTCACTGACCCTACTACCATCTACCCCAACCTGAACTGAAACTCCGTCACTCAGTTTTTTTTCTTCAAGAAGACCAAGCCCTATTGCTGAACCATCTAAGGAAGGATAAGAAGTAGTGCATTAAGCAGGAGGTTATGGGAAAGCAGAACTGCAGAAGAAAGGAGAGGTTTAGGGAAGACATTTCAGCCCTCACAGTCCAGAAAGATTTTATTTATTATGTCAGATCTGTGGTTAAATTTGAGAATGGTGCAATGCAATTTATTCTTCTTCTCAGAAGCTGACGGTGAATTTATCTCATAATTGCAATCCAAATATGTTCAATCTTCTAAAAATATTTAGTTTTAGAAAAATGTTGGCAAGCAGTCTATGTGAAACACTTAATCAATAAGACAGGTGGCAAAAAGCAATTTTGATTTTAGGTCGATTAGCCTAATTTCCATTATTTTTGGAATTAATTATTAAAGCAGAATATTTGGAAAGTCATATAATCAGACAGAACTAATGAAGGGGAAACACTATCTGATCATTCTCTGAAAAATTGAGCAGAGTTGATAGAACAGAATTGATAGATGTAATATAATTTGATTTTCAAAAGTTATTTAGCAGGATACTGCACAGAACATTGCTTTGCAAGATAAGCTCATGGTATGGAAGCTAATACAGTATATTGGCATGGATAGAGTACTGGATAATACATGGGAATAAGGAGGATATTTTCAAGTACTCAATTTGTAATCACTGCCAATTTATATAACCTCCTAAAGATCAGTGTGCTGGGACCATGGCTGTGAATTAGAATCAAACTCAAGTTTAATATCACTGACATACGTTATGAAATCTGTCTTTTTTGTGGCAGTAGTACATTGCAAAACATAATAATAAAAAAAACTATAAATTACAATAAGAAAAATGTGTGTATACGTATTAAATGGGTAGTGCAAAATGAGCAAAAAATAGTGAGGTAGTGTTCATGGGTTTATATCCATTCAGAAATCTGATGACAGGTGGAAAGAAGATGTTCCTGAAATCCTGAAATGTTAAGTGTGTGCCTTCAGGCTCCTTTACTCCTCCTTGATGGCAGCAGTATGAAGAGGTAGGCAACTTTCAAATGGCAGGGGTAGGCAACCATGGCTGACAAGGGAAGTTAAGGACTGTATAAGAGCCAAAGAAAGGGCATATAATGTAGCAAAAGTGAGTGGGAAGCTTTTAAAATGCAACAAAAGGCAACTGAAAAAACTATAAGAAGGGAAAAGATGAAATATGAGGGCAAAGTGGCCAATAATATAAAGCAGGATACTGGAAGTTTTTTTTTCCTGTTATATGAAGAGTAAAAGGAAGGTAAGAATTGATACTGGACCACTGGAAATGATGCTGGTGAGGTAGTAATGGGGGACGAAGGAATGGCAGATGAACTTAATGGGTACTTTGCATCAGTCTTCACTGTGGAAGACACTCACAGTGTACCAGAGGTCCGTGAGTGTCAGGCAGCAGGAGTGAGTGCCATTGCTATTACAAAATAAAAAGTGCTTAGGCAAACTCAAAGGTCTTAAGATGGATAAGTCACCTGGACCAGATGGACTACATCCCAGACTCCTGAGAAAGGTTGCTAAAGAGGTAATGGATACATTGGTCATGATCTTTCAAGAAACACTTGATTCTGGTGTGGTCCCGGAGGACTGGAAGATTGCAAATGTCACTCCACTTTTTAAGAAGGGAGGAAGGCAAAAGAAAGGAAATTATAGGCCAGTTAGCCTAACCTCAGTGGTTGGGAAAGTGTTGGAGTCTATTACTAAGGATGAGGTTTTGGGGTACTTGAAGGCTGTTGATAAAATAAGTCAAAGTCAGGAAGGTTTCTGTAAAGAGAAAATTTGCCTGAAAAATCTGTTAGAGTTCTTTGAGAAAGTAACAAGCAGGGTGGACAAAGGAGAGGCAGTGGATGTCATTTACTTATATTTTCAGAAGGCATTTTATAAGGTGCAACACATGAGGCTGCTTAACAAGATAAAATCCTATGGTGTTACAGGAAAGATACTGGCATGGATAGCAGAATGGCTGACAGGCAGGAGGCACTGAGTGGGAACAAAGGGGCCATTTCTGGTTTGCTGCCAATGACTAGTGGTGTCCCTCAGGGGTCAGTATTGGGTCTGCTACTTTTCACTTTGTTTGTCAATGATTTAGATAATGGCTTTGTCGCAAAGTCTGCAGATGATATCAATATAGGTGGAGGGCAGACAGAGCTGAGGAAGCAGTGCAATTGCAGCAGGACTTAGACAAGTCGGAAGAATTGGCAAAAAACTGGCAGATGGAATACAATGTCGGAGAATGTATGATAATGCATTTTGGTAAAAGGAACAATAGTGCAGACTATTATCAAAATGGGGAGAAGGTTCAAACATCAGAGATGCAGAGGGACTTAGGAGACCTCGTGCAAGACTCCCAGAAGTTTCATTTACAGGTTGAGCCTGTGGTGAAGAAGGTAAATGCAATGTAGGCATTTATTTCAAGATGAATAGAATATAGAAGCAAGGAGATGATGCTGAGCCTTTATAAAACATTAGTCAGGCTGCACTTGGAGTACTGTCAGCAGTTTTGGGCCCCATATCTCAGAAAGGATGTGTTGCCATTGGAGAGAATCCAGAGGAGGTTCACAAGGATGATTCTGGGAATGAATGGGGTTAACCTATGAGGAGCGTTTGGCAGCTTTGGCCCTGTACTCACTGGAATTTAGAAGAATACAGAGGGATCTCATTGAAACCTACTGAATGTTGAAAGGACTCGATAGGGTGGATGTGGGGAGGATGTTTCCTGTGGTGGAGGTTTTCAGCACTAGAGGGCACAGCCTCAAACCTGAGGGGCGACCTTTCAGACAGAGGTAAGGAGAAATGTTTTTAGCCAGAGAGTAGTGAATCTGTGGAATGCTGTACCACAGACTGCAATAAAGGCCAAGTCCATGGATATTTTTAAGGCAGAAGTTGATAGTTTCCTGATCTTTCAGGGCATCAAAGGATATGTCGAGAAGGCAGGTGTATGGCGTTGAGTGGGGTCTGGGATCAGCCATTTTGGAACGGCAAAGCAGACCTGATGAGCTGAACAGCCTAATTCTGCTCCTACATCTTATGGTCTTATGGTCTAAGATGACATGGCCTGGGTGATGGGGGTCCTTAATGATAGATGCCATCTTCTGAGATATCACATTTTGAAGATGTCCTTGATGCCATGAAGGTCAGTGCCCATGATGAAGATGAATGGGCATACAACTTTCTGCAGCTTTTTCCGACCCTGTACAGTGGCTCCTCCATACGAGACAGTGATGCAGCCAATTAGAATACTCTCTACGGTACATCAGTAGAAATTCATGAGAGTCTTTGGTGATATACCAATTCTCCTCAAACTCCTCATGAAATATAATCACTGTCATGCTTTCTTTGTAATTGCATTAATATGTTCAGCCCAGAATAGATATTCAGAGATCTTGACACCAGGGAACTTGAAACTGCTCACCCTTTCCACCACTGGTCCCTCTATGAGGACTGATGTGTGTTCCCTCCACTTCTCCTTCCTGAAGTCCACAATCAGTTCTTAGTCTTACTGACAGTGAGTGCAAGGTAGTTGTTTTGACTCCACTCAACCATCTGATCTATCTCACTCCAGTACGCCTCCTTGTCACCATCTGAAATTCTGACAACAATGGTTGTGTCATTGGTAAATTGGTAGATGGTGTTTGAGTTGTGCCTAACCACACAGTCGTGTAGGGAGCGTAGAGCAGTGAGCTAATTATGCATCCTTGAGGTGCATCAGTGTTGATTGCCAGTGAGGAAGAGTTGTTATTTCCCATCTACACTGTACAATATACGTTAATGATTTCAAAGAAAGAAATGAATGTGCTGTATTCACATTTGCAGATGAAACGAGCAGGTGGGTAAGCAAGCTGTAAGGAGGAAAGGAATCTTTCACAGAGAAATACTGATCGGTCACGGGTAGTATTATGCTCAAAAACTGAAGTTGTTCACTTTCTAAGAAAGAATGATAAAACATTATTATTCAAAATCAGAGACTGACAAATGCAACAGCATGAAGGGATTTGGGTGCTTATATGAAAAACTCACAAAGCTAGTATGTGGGTGCAGCAGATAATTGGGAAGACTAATAGAATGCTGGATTTTATTTCAAGTAAGTTGCAGAATAAAAGCCAGGGCATCTCATAGCAACTGAACAAGAGAAGCTGGTTAAGGTACATCTGCTGCACTGTGTACAGCTTTAGTTCCCTTATTTAAGGAAAGATGTACAGTATTATCAGTAGAATCATAGAGAAGTATAGAACAGAAATAAGCCCTTCAGCCAATCTAGTCCATGCCAAAACCAATTAAATTGCCTACTCCCATTGACCTGCACCAGGACCATAGCCCTCCATATCCCTACTATCTCTACACCTATCCAAACTTCTCCTAAACATTGAAATCAAGCTCTCACGCACAACTTGTGCTGGAAGCTTGTCCCACACTCTCACAACCCTCTGAGTGAAGAAGTTTCCCCTCAGGTTCCAATTCAACTTCTTATCTTTCACACTTAACCCATGACCTCTGGTTGTAGTTCCACCTAACCTCTGTGGAAAAAGCCTGCGTGTATTTACCCTACCTATACACCTCATAATTTTGTAGTCCTCTATCAATAATCTCTCCTCAACCTTCTACGTTCCAAGAAATAAAGTCCTAACCTGTTAGATCTTAACTTATAATTTAGGTCCCCCAGTCCCAGCAACATCCTTGTAAATTTTCTCTGTGTTCTTTCAACCTTATTTACATCTTTCCCGTAGTTACATGACCAAAGCTGCACACAATACTCCAAATTAGGCCTCACCAACGTCTTATACAACTTCAACATTACATCCCATCTCCTGTACTCAGTACTTTGATTTATGAAGGCCAATGTGCCAAAAACTTTCTTTATGACCCTAACAACATGTGATGCCACTTTCAACAAATTATGGACCTGTATTCCCAGATCCCTTTGTTCTACCACACTCCTCAGTGCCCTACCATGCACTGTGTAAAACCTACACTGGTTGGACCTACCAAAGTGCAAAACCTCGCACATGTCTGCATTAAGTTCCATCTCCCTGTTTTCAGCCCATTTTTCCTGCTGATGCACATTCCTCTGCAAGCCATGATAGCCTTCCTCACTGTCTGCTACACCTGAATTTTGATCTCATCTGTAAATTTGCTGATCCAGTTAATCACATCATCATCCAGATCATTGATTAGAGGCATTCAAAGGTGATAATCCCAGATACAGAACATTTCTTGCATTGAAAGCTTATGCAGGTTGGGTACATATTCATTGGAGTTTGGATGAATAAGAGAAGAGCTTATTGAAGTGTAAGGTTTTTAGGAGCCTTGAGGCTTGGTGGGCTGAATGCTGGGAAGATGTTTCTCTTCATGGAAGAGTCTATAACCAGAGGGAATAAGTCTAAGGATTTTGTATCTGAAAGAATTGTGAGTCTTTGGAATTCCTTGCCCTATATTGTAGAAATTGAATCCTTCAATATATTCAAAGCTAAAATAAATAGTTTCTCAGTTGATAGTGGAATCAAGGTAATAGAGATAAGGTGGAAAATGGATGAGGAAAGTTTGATCAGCCATGATCTTACTGAATAGCCGAGCAGGCTCAAGACTCAAGCTGTGGAAATGAACGTTTTCACATTTTCCCATATTGTTTACCAGATCTTTGTTCACCAACTTAACTATTTCTTCGTAGCCTCCTTATGGGCTCTACACAGCTTGCTTTTCTACCTATATTTGTCTCATTAGCAGATTTAGCACCTATACCTTTAGCACTTCTGTCTGAGTAATTTTTATTCATGTCAAAGCCCTGGCACTGATCCCTGAGTTGTCATTGAGACATGGTTGAAAGATAAGCAGGACTGGCAGCTCAGTATCTCAGGACAGTGAGGCAGTGGAGGATGTAAAATAGAAAGTGGCTTTGCAGTGTTAGACAAGGATTGTCAGTGTTGTGTCTGTGCAGCTACATATCAATTAAATAAAAACACGCACTTGGGAGATGGCTTGAACTGGTGTATTCACATTGCAGTGAGAGAGAGAACAATGTGCATGCATAGTCAACAGATCAATATGTATGCATAGACAACAGTCTATACATAGTGCTAAGGGGAGTCATTGCTCTAAAAGAAATAGATCCAGACATTACACCTCCTCCGCCTTTAGATTAATGCAACATAAAACTGTAAATGTAAAGAGCATTCAATTTCCCTTTTACAAACCATATTCAAATAAACATGCTTTCACAATAATGGTCCTTAACTAAATTCTCTATACTAAAGACTCAGTCCTTTGCGTGGCGCTCTGTTTCTTTCAGGGTGGTGCCTCTGGACCTGTGGAGCAGCATCAGGTTTGGTAAGGTGTCTTGTTTAAGACAATGTTCTCAGTTTCCCATGTCACATTGCAGTCAGTGACATGATCATCACTGGGAGGTTAGTCCAGTGGCTGTAATGTGTCTGTCTTCTTGGACGCCGTCAGTTTCAGATGTGTTTGGCTGTGCATCCAGTATCTGGTCCACATGACATCTTCATGTAAGATCTCCAACATTCACTGTGTTCATCAGTTGTCCAGTTCTTCTAGTTATCCTAACGGAGTCTGCTTGTCTTCTCAGTAATCTCACACTAGAACTTCCTGTCCAACATCAAAGCTCTTTGTTAATGGCAACTGGTTGAACTGTTTATTCTGCACTTCCCTCTGTAAATCTGGTTTCAGGAGGTCAATGTGAGATCTCAGATTCCTGCTCATGAATAACATTGCAGGTGCTTGATTTGTCGTTGAATGAACAAAATTGTGATACACAAAAAGGAAGTTGTCCACCTTGTGCGGTAGAGAAATGTCCTCCTTTTGCATAGCTTTAATGGACTTTGAAGGTTTGGATAAACCTTTCAGCTAACCCATTCATCGCTGGGTGGTGAGGAGCTGAGTTGAAATGTCTGATTCCATTTTTCTTCATAAATAGCCTGGACTCCTCTGGCATTTATTGTGGTCTGTGTTACCCAGCTCCATATTCAGTTTTTCATCAGACACATCTATTGTGAGCCATATGATTTTGTGATCTGCTCAGTAATACTTTGCAGTTCTAGGCATGACAGCTCATGTTTGTCTGAGTCTGTGTTGTCTGAATCTGTTTCACATTTGGTCACTTTATACATTTGCTTAGTTTTATGTTTGAGACTTTTCACTCAGTTGTGCTTTTTGTCTGCCTTGCACACTTACTCTATGTGACCTTGTCTGTGACACTTTCTGTAAACTTTTTCTTTGAACCAACAGTCATTTGCATCAGGAGAGGATTTGCCACATCAATAACATTTTGGGCTTTTCGCACCATTCAGGGATATTTTGTGCATTTCACATTTTAAACTCTTTTTCTGTAGTTCTCCTGCATCCTTTGCTGCAGTCTCTAATGATATTGCAGTGGTCAATGCCCAATCTAAGGTTCGGACTTTTTTTGCCAGTAGCCTCATTTGAGTGCTTTGACTACACATGCCACATACAAGCCTGTCCCTTAATGCACCAGAAAGTCTATCTCTAAAGTCATAGTGCTGGGAAAGTTTGCGCAGTTCTGCAATGTATTCTGAAATGCCTTCATTCTTTGACTGGTTCCTTTTGTAAAATGTAAATCTCTCAGCTATTACCAGCAGTCTAGGGCTCAAGTCATTTGTAAAATTGTAACTATTTTGTTGAACATCTTGCTTGCTGGATTTTCAGGGGTTACTAAGTTGCAGAAGAAACTGTGCGTTCTAGCACCCATTAAGCTAAGAAGCATGTGGGCTTTCTTTTCCTCATCCATATTGTTCGCATTACAGTACAGTCGATGTACAACTCCCAGCCTTCATTAGCACTCTCAAATTTGTCAGTGTTCCCAGCTGAAGCCATTGTCATGTTATTTTCACTTTACCTTTGCTGGTTGTGCATCTTTCACTGTCTACTGTGCAGTTACTCACACGTGCCTTTGTTAGTGTCCGTGACAGCTTTCTTGGTACTGTTTAACTCTTTCCTCTCACTGTCTCATCCAGAGCATTCACATTGCAGAGAGAGAGAGAGAGAGAGAGAGAGAGAGAGAGAGAGAGAGAGAGAGAGAGAGAGAAAACAATGTGCATGTGTGGACAACAGATCAATACCCATTCGTAGACAACCATCCATACATAATGCTAAGGGGAGTCATTGCTCTAAAAGAAATAGAGCCATACATTATAGTCAGCAAAACCAATGAGCTGATTATAGATTTCAGGAGAAGGAAATCAGAAATCGCTGAGCCAGAACACATCAGAGGATCAGAGGTGGAGAGAGCTAGCAACTTTAAATTCCTAGGTGTTATTATTTTGAAGGACCTGGCCTGGGCCCAGCACATAAGTGCAATTATGAAGAAACTATGGCAACACCTCTACTTTCTTAGGAGTTTGCGGAGATTTGGCATGACGTCTAAAACTTCGGCAAACTTCTATAAATGTGTAGTGGAAAATGGATCTCAGGGTTGTATATGGTGACATTATTTATACTTCGATAATAAAAGAGATACTTTTACTTTATTGCTTCAATATTGAAGGAGGTCATCCTAGAAGTCTAATCAAGGGAGGTCATGAAGGTAGAGTTTCAAAACAAAAAGTGGGTTGTCATTTTGCTGGGGATATATTATAGACCAGCTTCCAGTCAACAAGTGACAGAGGAACAGATATGTGAGAAAACCAAGAGATGGTTTTTGCTCACATCCCACTGGGGACTTAAATTTCCCAAATATTAACAGGCTCGGTGGGGGGAGAGGTGTGGGTAAAATTTTTGAGGTGTATTGAGAGGAGCTTTATGACCCACTAGAGTAGACCCACTATGTAGAACATGGTGGAGCCTTACTTACCTTGAGGAATGTAGCCTCAAGCTGGAGAGAGTGTAAGTGGGGGAACATTTTGAAGATAGTGAGCATAATTCCACATATTTCAATGTGGTTATAGAAAAAAATAGTGAAAAACCAGGAATAGAGGCCTTAAATTATAGGAAAGCCAATTTCATTAGAAAATTGACAGAATCTGACAAAGGCAGGCTAGGGGTGCTGATTTATTGGTAGGTCTGCATCTGCATGGTGGGAAACATCAAAAGGATAAATGATGAGAGTTCAACACGTACATATTCCTGAAAGAATGACAGCCATGTGTAACAAGCTCAGGGAACCCTGGACATCAAGGGATATCAAGGGTTGATTAGAGAGAGAAAAAAGGTAGCATATTCCAGGTATAAAATACTAAATATGGAGGAGCCCTATAGGCAGAAAGGGGTCAGGAAATATAACTAGCCGTCAGGATCAAGATAAATGAGTAAATATTTTAGACATGTCTGAAGTAAAAAAAATAACTAGGGAAAGAAGAGGGCTCATGGGGACAGCAGGAGCAATCTGTGGGTGAGGTCCAAAATGAAATCCTTTCCTTATTGTTCACAAAGCAAATGGATTTTGTAGTTGAAGAACTCAGTGAACAGAAAAGTGAAATTCCTGTGCAAGTCTCCATGAATAAAGAGGAGGTACTTGATGTCTTAATGAACTTGAAGGTAACTAAATCACTAGGGTAAATCGGTCTTATCCTAGGCTGCTGTGGGAGTCAGGGCGGCAGCTCTGGCTGAGATTTGTCAGTCATCATGGGCAACCAGAAAAGTACCACATGACTGGAAAGTGGCAGATTTAGTCACCCTTTTCAAAGAAAGCTGTGTGGAAAAGCTTAGCAATTACAGGCAAAGAGTCTAATACCAGTGGCAGGGAAATTATTGGAAAAAAATCTGAAGCATGGGATGAGCGATCACCTGGAGAGACAGGAACTAATCGGAGATAGCAAATGTTGCATTGACAAGGCAGATCTTGCCCAAACAGAACTAGATTCATCATGCCCTTTCTCTGTTTTCTTTTAGACTTCTATCCATGCCAATATGTTACTTCCTACAATATGATCTTTAATTTTCCACAATAACCTTAGATGCAGGATCGTATAAAATGTCCTCTGGAAATCTAGCTATCGTACAACTACTAGCTCCTGTATAATCACAGTACGTGGCACTTTTTCACAGAATTCCACTGAAATAGACAAACATGATACCCCTTTCACAAAACAAAGTTGACTTTTCCAAGTTATGTTGATTTTTTAAAAGTCCTTACTAGTTAATAAGGAATTCTGGAGTATTAAAAATAAACACATCCACTATCTCAATAGCCACTTCATTTAGGACTGCAAATCAAGGCTGAGAGAGCAAAGAATTGCAACTCCACACTCCAGTCCAAACATAGACATTGTTTACTTTTAAATTTACTCCACATTATGTCAAAACCACAGATAAAAAATGAAGTAAAACGTTTTATGTCTTTGGGTGGAAGTTTTTTTTTGTATGGAGGTACCAGCTGGAAGTTTAGATATTCACCATCCATTTTGATGGTGAAGGATATCAGAATCAAAATAAGTTTAATATCTTCGGCAGTGAAATGCTGTGCTATTTGTTGTTTTGCGGTAGCAGTACCATGCTACACGTAGTAATAATAACTATAAATTGCAATAAGAAGTACATATTAAAAATAAATTAAGTAAGTAAAGCAAAAAGAGAGGGAAAATTCTGAGGAAGTGTTCATGGATTCATTGTCCATTCAGAAACCTGATAGCAGAGGAGAAGAAGCTGTTCCTGAAAAGTTGAGTGTGTGTCTTCAGGCTCCTGTACCTCCTCCTTCATGGTAACAATGAAAAGAGGGCACATCTTGGGTAATGGGGGTCCTTAATGATGGATGTCCCATTCTTGAGGCATCGTCTTTTGAAGCTGTGCTGGATGCTAGGGTGACTAGTGCCCGTGATGGAACCATCTGAGTTTAAAATTTTCGGCAGCTTTTGCTGATCCCGTAGTGTGGCCCTCCATACCACATGGTAATGCAACCAGCTAGAATGCTCTCTGAGGTACATCTGTAGAAATTTGCGAATGTCTTTAATGGCATACTACTTCTCCTCAAACTCCCAATATGTGGTGAAATATAGTCACTGTCATGCCTTTTTTATAATTGCATCAATATGTTGGGCCCAAGATAGATGCTCAGAGATGTTGACACCCAGGAACTTGAAACTACTCACCCTCTCCACTTCTGATCATTTAATTTACTAATCTATTCTATTAGGAAATTTGCTTCCCTGTTTTTTTTCATAGTGGTACTAATTTCCATTCCAATCTGTCACCTTGATCAATTCTGGTGTTGTTTTCTGTACTTGGATCCAGTGGTATGTTCAGGGTTATTGGGGGAAATTCCACTTACAATATAAGAATGCTGAAACAACAGACGAAAATCTGTAACATCTTGGCAGATACTTACACACAAAAGAAATTCTAATCCAAATATTTCAGAACTGATTCACTGTCATCTTTGGTTGTGTTTTTGCTGTTAGGATGAGGCAGTTCAAAAAGCTGAAATTGAAGAAGCCGAAAAAATTTCTGGACAAGTTTAAGTGCTAATAATTCAGGGCATGTTTTGATTTTCACTTGCGAATGTTTTCTTCTGAAGTATTTAGTTATAAGTGTACATGGCATATCATCAAAGCTCACACATTTTATGGTGACAGTTTACTATATTTATCTATTTGTTTTTCTTATGCTTTAAGTGTAATTGTGAAGAATATGCTATTCGGCATGTTGCAGAGCAAAGCTTGACAACTCAGTTTAACACAAATAACGCAAACATACAGCTAGTGCCTGTACTGTTGGAAGTGCCACCAAGTTCAAAAAGAGCAGTTTGGGTACTCTGTATGTCATTGTAAATTGCCATTGTGGGTCCTGGTCTCTGACTTCTTTTTTGGATAATTGAAAATAAATACTGAAGGGCAGCAAGATTTGCGTGAAAATTCACACACACATAAGTACTCACATACAAATATGCATACCTTCCAGGTATTGGAATTGGCCCCACTTTAAAGTGATAAAGCATCTTGTATACTATAAAATAGACTTCTGTTTCATTACTTTATTGGATATAGTGGTTGTGATGTGTCTAGTGTAGTGGGTAGTGCTTGTTGACCTCATTTTCAATTTCCACCGCTGGTTAAGTCTTCCAAAAAGGAGAGCTGAATGTGTAAGTCTCTCTCTGCCAGTGCATAGCAACTCCAATAGCAAGCCGTATGTAGTGCCTCCTCACTGGCAACAGGTGGAAACTGAACTCCTTTCAGCCTCAGGCTGAAATACAGAGGATAGGGAGGAGGTCTGGCTCCTGAACACATAGCACGTAGGCCCACCAGTATGGGGACATGCCCTGGTGCTCGTGAACCAGATCCTCCGCTATGAATAAATAGCCTCGGGAGAGACAAAGACTACAGGAGTAAACCCAGAGAGCGAATCCAGACTGAAGCCCTTCAGGTGGCTGGACGTCTTTGAACATCCTTCCGGCAGCTCCTGCAGCCATGCTGGTGCCAAACATATTGCTTCATAAGCGTTCCTTTGAATTACACTTGTGAGGTCAAGAGGGGGATCCTGATGACTGGGCATCTCAGGATCTCCATACCTTCCGCCCTTCAGCTCGTGATGATGATCATTATCGCCCATTGTTCTTCGAGACAGATGGATACCAGCCAGGGTTGGTTGGCGATAACAAGGGCACCATTATATTGTCCATTCTCTCTTGCATTTGTGAAATTGGTAAGCTATCTCTGGACAACTATAGCCCTTCAAGTGAAGGTGTTCCCACGCTGTTGCTGAGAAAGCAGCTTTAAGATCTTGATTCAGTGATCATGAAAGAACAGAGATGGAACTGGCAATACTCAGCAGATCTGGGATAACTGGTGAAGCGAGAAGAAATTGTTGTTTAATGCCAGTGATTTTTCATTAAAATAGAGAAAAGCTAGAAGTAAACAGGTTTCAAGATGCAAAGATAAGAAAGAAGGTAGCGGAGAACAACATGAAAGTTCACGACGTATGCCAGTGATATCAAACCTGATTCTGATACTGAAAGTTCAGATTTGGATTTATTTATCACACACTTCGAAACATACAGGGATATGCGTCATTTGTGTTAACAACCAGTGCATCTATGGGTGTGCTGGGGGCAGACAACAAGTGTCACCACACATTCCACACCAACATAGCATGCCCACAATTCTCAGCAGAACAACACAAAACAGAACACAACAAAATGCAAGAAGACAGCAGCAAAGCAAGTCTCTTTCTTTCCTCTCACCCAGCCACACACATAGACAGTCCTCTATCTCCAGGACTGATCTCCGGGCTTCCAGCCTTCATTTCTAGTCTCCAGGGTTTGCCCATTGGGCTTCAACTTGCGAACTTCTGATCAAACTTCAAGCTTCGATCTTCATTATCAACCCCTAGACAAGCTGATGATGGGATGCCGGACTCCAGGCTCGGACTCTACATGCTCATGCCTCCTGCTCACATAAAGAATGTTCTATTATTTGGCAGAAACCAAGAGCGATTGAATGATAGTAGTTATAGAAGGAAACTGAAATTAGGTCTGGAGGAGGTGTGATTGGGGAAAGCAATTATCTGCAAAGACCAAAAAGACACACTGAATGTTGGAAATCTGAAACAAAAGCACTGAAAATGCAGATTACCTGAAATTGTTGTGCTCAGTGTTGAGCCTGGAAGGCAATACAGAAGATAAGAAACTGCTCCTCAAGCTTACATTGTGTTTTGTTAAAACTGTAGCAGGCCAATTACAGAAGTTTGAGAGGGAATGACACAGAGAATTATATCTGGAAACTTCAGTTCATTTTTGCAGACTGAATGCTGCCATTCTGCAAAGTCATTGTCCAATTTACATCTGGTTTTCTTGTACATTAGTGCTACTTCACCTGGAAAGTATTAGAGTCATACAGCCATAGAAAACTACAGCACAGAAACAGGCCCCTCGGCCCATCTAATCTGTGCTGAACCACTTAAAATGCCCAGTCCCATCAACCTACACTGGAACCGGGCCCTCCATCCCCTCCCATCCATATACCTATCCAAACTTCTGTTGATCATTGGGATCAAAATCTCTTCCAGCACTTGCACTGGCAGATCATTCCATATTATCACCACTCTCTGAGTGAAGAAGTTTCCCCTCATGTTCCCCTTAAACATTTCACCTTTCACCCTTAACCCATGACCCCCTAGTTGTAATCTCACCCAAGCTCAGTGGAAAAAGCCTGTTTTGCATGTACCCTATCTATACCCCAGATAATTTTGTAAACCTCTATCATGTCTTTCCTCAATCTTCTATGTCCTAGGGAATAAAGTTCTAACCTATTCAATCTTTCCTTATAACTCAGGTCCTCCAGTGCCGGCAACATCCTTGTAAATTTTCTATGCATTGTTTCAATATTATTTACATCTTTCCTGTAGGTAGATGATGAAAACTGCACACAATACTCCAAATTCGGCCTCTCCAATGTCTTATACAACTTCAACATAACATCACAACTGTTGTTCAGGTAGTGAATGGTGAAAGAGAGGTGATAAAGAGACAGATGTGACATCTCATATGTTTGATGCTGTGTGAAGGGGAAATGTTAGTGGAACTGGGAAGTTCAGACAGAGTGCTTTGAAGAAATGATCCTTTCAGAATGCAGATGGGGGAGTGGAAGAGAAGTTGTTTCGGGCAGTTTTACCATTTTAGAAGTGTGAGAAAATTACAGAGGTGAACCTGGAGTTTGGTGGGTAGTTATAGGAATTCATTTAGGAACCTTAGCAAGCCGGAAGAGAAGACTTTAGTACTCACATTCTGAATGTGGGAGGCAATAAAGTGGGCAAACTAGACACAGCAATAAATAGCTGTTATGTGAAATAATATTTAACAGTGTAACACCTTTATGTAAGGGCAGTAATTGCATCAATCCTAACTGTTTCAATATTACACAGTCAGAGAAAACAATGAATCCCAAAGGATTTGACTGTGCAAGTATCAGAAATACCAAGTGTTTATTTTTTTAATAAATGGCAAGGTTTCGTTTCTTCTGTTAATTCTCAGTGATTAAAGGTAATGGGTTCAAGTCCTGCTCCAAAAGACTAAACCACCAAAATCTCTATTGCAGAACTTAGGCAATGCTATTGAAAATGCTGAGGCCCCATTTGCTCTTTAACATGATCCCAGTAGCACTATATTGAGGAAGAACAGCAAAATTATCCCTAGTGAGCTGATTAGTATTTATCTCTCGATCAGTACATCTGGGAAAGTTATCTGGATGTGCTCACGCTGCTCTTAATGGGAGCTTGTTGTAGGAAATTGACTGCCAATATGGCGTCATGATGATCCTTCAGAAGTATTTCTTTGGGTTTAAAGCTCATTGAGGCATCCAAAAGCAAATGGAACAGCCCTATGTAAATAGGACTCTTTCTTTTTTTCGGAGGTAAATGTCTTTTTCTTGCTATTTCTATTCAAAGCAAGTGAAAACTCTTAGAAGAAATACTCTTCAGCTTGCTAGATGAAACACTTCTGTGATCCACTCAATAAGGCTAGCATTGTGTATGGAAATTGGTTTGAAACATGTCTCTAGTTCTTGGCTACCTTTTTTGAACCAACCAGCTCAAAATATAACGTTGGAAGGGAAAGGCAAAAATGTATTCATAATTATCATTTCCTAACGAAATAGATATCCAAATGTTAGTGCTGCAGTATTAATAACAGTTCTAATCAATTGAACACATTGTGGTTTAGAGCATTTTTATTAAATGTGAGAAGGAAAAAAACTGTTACATGAGGACAATGCATGCACTATATAATTCTTCTTAACAAACAAAAATCCTCTCAAGTGAGCCCTTTGCTATAACAAAAACAAGTCATTGCTGCAGTAATGATTTAGAGTTTACAGCTTTCATTTGTTATATTTCTTCAATAGCCGTTGTGTTGAGATTAACTGCTTAAATGGTTTGCAGCTGTCTGTTATGAATTAGGGGAGTTTAATCAAAGTATTTCTAATGTAGAGTGCAATGATAATACACTGGGGATATACTATTTAAAAAATAATGATGGTTTCAGAAGATCACTGTAGTAATGCTCAGTGCCTTCAGCACCAGATTTGTTGTTGTACTGACTTTCCTTAATGGACCAGTGAAAACCTGCCTAATGTGGGATTGTTTGATGGGACTGACAGAACTGGAATTAGCCTATTGCTGTTTACTGCACACAGCCATTAAGATTAATTGCTGCCAGATAATTTTGGCTGTTTTTATCTGCAGGAAAGAAAGTGTCACTAATGGTTTCATAAATTGGGTTGCTACTAATGGTGGTAGAAAGCGACCTGTGCGGCAAAGCTTACTTATAGTGGTTGGTCTCTACCTGCTGATTGGTTATGTTTTACTGGGTAATGGTACAGATCCCAGTTGAAAGATAATACTGTGCGTAAACTCCAGGAAAAGTTTATTTATATTTTTTAATGGAGTTGAGAAATAAAAATAAAATCCTTAACTTTCTTTTAGAAACTTAGATGGGTTTGTAAAATGCTCCTCATAACCTGAGGCATACCCCAAAACGATAATGTGCCATATTGACCTGATCATAACCAACAGTTCTTGTGAAAGCCTTAAGGGCTCAGTCTCTCAAAGCATCCGGATTTACACTGTGCCATTGTCAATCTGAGATAAGCTAAGTGCTAGATGTGAAAGATGGTAGCGCATCATCTCGTGCTATTATCTCAAAGCTCAGTCCTGACCTTGGGCGTGACCTATGTTGCATTTGGATGAAATCTGTGCAAAGTTGAGTTTCCACTTTGTGCCCCAGTTTCCTCCCACATCCCAAAGTCGTGTTGAAGATGGTAAATTATGTGTCAATGAGGGTGAGCGGCAAAAGATTCAAAGGGAAGTGGATAGGCATGTGAGAGCGAATAAGACAAAGCCATAAGGAAATAGAAGAAAGGGAATGCAAATGATAGGATTAATCAGCTAGGGTCCAACGTGGACACAATGGGCTGAATAGCCTCCTTGCCATGAAAAAATAACACATAAATAATTGTGCAATCCCGTAGCAGAGCCTAATCACTGAGAATTCCACCTCTGTGACTCTGTGGCCAGATGGAATTGGAAAGGTATTCATTTGATTGAGGATTCCCAAGCTGGAAAGTAGGAAGGAAAAAAATTTACCTGTTTAATTTGATTTTAATGCTCCAATTATTTACCAGCTTTTTAATGCATTTTAATAAGTAAGTCTGGGTCATTCTGTATCTGAACCTCAGACCAGATTAACCAGCAGCAGTGCCCTCCTGTCCATATTACACTGTTCTAAAAATGGAGGGCAAACTGCAGACCTGGGAAGTGAAGCAGGCACACCTCAGGTATTGGGTGCCAAAGCTCCAACCCCAGAACAGCCCAACAGTATTTGACAACTCACTTTGAAACTGTTTTGAAAGGTTTCTGATCATCAATGGTATATAAAACTAGTCAAGTAGATATAAATAACTAAAAGAAAAATAAATCAGTAAACCAAAATCAAAGCTAATGTTAATTCAACATCTCCACAGATAGGAAATAATCATAACTATTTTAATGAAGTAAATAAACTGCTTAGTTATATATACTCCTTGCATTTCACTTTCATTGTAATCAGTGGAACTCTATGTACAATGGTGAGAACAACTGGTGGCCAATACCTGCACATGCATTTTCAGCGTTGTGATATAAAGGAAATTCTCCACCTATCTATTTTGGTGATATTGATTGAGCAAGAACTTCAACTGTTCTTTTTCAAAGAGGGGCCATGGGATCTTTTAGATCTACTTTAGGAAGCAGATCAGTTTAATATTTCACCTTAAAGGGTCTCTCCAACAGCATAGAATCCTTCAGGAAGTCCTGGTCCCTGTGTTGATCTGAATAGTGTCCCTGAGTATGTCCATAGATCCTGCACATATTAGCTAGTGGGGATATTTGGAGGCATTTTTAACCTCTCCATGCTTTAATCTGTGGATCCCATCTTCCTTATCATCCTGATACCTAATAAAAAAACAAGCTAACATACCTTAATAGCTCTGACATCCACCATTATGAAGTTCTTCAAGAAGCTGGTCACAGACAGTCATAACTCCTGTCACCCAGGCAACCTCAACCCACAGTAATTTACCTACTGCTGAAACAAGTCCATGATGGACACCATTTCCCTGGCCCTATACTCATCCCTGGCATACTGTATCTGGACAGTAAAGACATCTATATTAAACTATTGTTTATTGACTACATAAGTGCCTTCAATCCTATATATTCCAAGCAAACTCATCTCCAAACTCCTCAACCTGAAATTCAAAATGATACTATGCAAGTTGATCCTGACTACCTGATCAAAAAAGCACAATCAGTAAGGATAAGCAACACACATCAAAGTTGCTGGTGAACGCTGCAGGCCAGGCAGCATCACTAGGAAGAGGTATATTCGACGTTTCAGGCCAAGACCCTCCGTCCTGACGAAGGGTCTTGGCCTGAAACGTCGACTGTACCTCTTCCTAGAGATGCTCGAATTTCCAGCATCTGCAGAATTCCTCGTGTTTGTATCAGTAAGGATAAGTAGTGACACCTCCACCATGAATATCCTCAACACTGTTGCCCAATATGGCTACCTACTCTAATCTTTGTACACTCACAACTGTGTGACCAAATTCTACTCTAAATCCATCTGTAAGTTTACAGATGATACCACCATAGTGGAACGTGTCTAAAATAGTGATGTGTCAGAGAATACAGGAGGGAGATCGAGAGCTTGGTGACGTGACAAGAATCCTTCCAACCAGCTCTATTCAACTTGTACACCTTTGTTATAATGTGTGCTACCCAAATGATATGGTTCAGTAATTCACAGCCTCCTGAGTCAACAAGCGTAGGGAAACAGTATAGACTTCTGCTAATCACTATGCCTCTTTAATTCAGTTTCTTCACTATTGGAAGAAAACCCTGAAACCTACTGAATAACACCATGAAACTGCCTTCAACACATAGGTTGCAGCTATTCACAAAGAAGACCCAATGTCATATTCTCAAGGGCGATGAGAGTTGAGAAAGAAATTCATGTACAGTCAGCATATCATAAAAATGAAGGAAAAAAGCAGGTTATATTATATTATATCTACTAAAGCTCACAGTCCAAAACTATGTAATTTCTGTCATGACTGTACTTGGGTATTGTTTTCATTGCAAAGACATATGGGGAAAACATGCAAACATTTATTATTATTATTGTGATGTTAAGAAGTAAGATCGTGATTCTTCACTCCTTAATCATGAAGAAGAGGATCCTTTATCTCTACCTCCATATTCAGTATGCCTGATACTGAACAATTTAATGAAAAACACTGGGTCCCAAAATTAACAGTTAGGTCTAAATTTGGAATAAAGTACCTGAGTATGTGTTTCTGTGTGATGGGAGTCTGCATTACATTTTGCTCTTCCTAACAAGGCCTCTGAAAAAGGTCCACATGGGAGATTGGTCAAGAAGATTCAATCATTTGGCATTCAGGCTGACATAGTAAAATGGATTAGAAATTGGCTTCATGGGAGAAGCTGGAGAGTGGTAGTAGATTGTTGCCTCTCTGACTAAAGGCCTGTGACTAATGGTGTGTTGCAAGCTGTTTGTCATCTCTATCAACAATCTGGATAATAATGTAGATAGATAGACAGATAGATAGATAGGAACTTTATTGATCCCAAAGGAAATTACAGTGTCACAGAAACAAGTGCACAGATATAAATATTAGAAGAGAAGTAGAAAGAATAAAAAACAAGTTATCACAAACATCCAACAGGAGGGGGGAGTCATTACTTCCCCGGCTATAGGTTGACTCATTATAGAGCCTAATGGCCGAGGGTAAGAATGACCTCATGTAGTGCTCTTTGGAGCAGTGCAGTTGTCTTAGTCTATTACTAGAAGTGCTCCTCTGTTCAGCCAAGTTGGCATGCAGAGGGTGAGAAACATTGTCCAGAATTGCCAGGATAATTGATAGAGGTATACAAAATTATGAGATAAAATAGAGTGAATCTGTGCAGGCTTTTTCCACTAAGGCTGGGTGAGACTAGAACTAGAGGTCATGGACAAAGTTCCTTCTAATTTTTGATACAGCTGCGCAGACTAACCATTGCTCTAAGCTGGAAAATTTTACACAGCCTGAAAACTGAGCAGAACTTTATTACAAACCCATTGTCTAGTAACACTGTCAGATTAATTTTGCATTAATTTTGAAAGATCCTCATTAGATGATCCAAATGGTCCACTTCTATTCTGTTTATGGATTTATATTTGATTAAATTCATAAAACGGCATCCAAGTTCACAGTCAGTACTAGAAGCTTGAAGTGGTCCAACGATATCAAGCAGAATTGACAATTCTTCAAATTCTTCATTTCTAAGCATGTAGTTCAACATATCAGTGGCTGGCAATTTATTAACAATAGCTACTGATTTCCATTCTGTGTTTATTGTTACAATTTATAACAATGTTTTATCTTGAAACACTGTCAATATAAATGCATTAAAACTCTAAAATGTTTCAAAGTAAAGATTTAGGTAATTTATTATTTAGAAAATGTATGAATTATATTCATTAACACAATTAATTACAGGGTATTTCACAATTATATTAGCACAAAGTTCAATTTCAAAACTATATTAATATTATAGAAGGAAGATTCTAGCTGTGCAGTAATGAAGACTGTGTGCACAGGAGCAATTCATTTACTGTGCAGCCACACACCCGAGCAGTTTAGAGGAAACACTGGTCCTGGGGTAAGGGTGAAGGGTGAAATAATAAAGGGGAACAAGAGAGAGAAATTCTTCACTCAGATGGTAGTGAGAATGTGGAGCAACCTGCCAGTGGAAGTGGATGTGGGTTCCGTTTCAATATTTAAGAAAACTTTAGATAGGCGCATGGATGGGAGGGGCATGGAGGGCTATGGTCCGGGTACAGGTTGGTGCAACCAGGCAGATTAATAGTTTGGTATGAACTAGATATCCAAAGGGCCTGTCTCTGTGCTGTAGTGTCCTATCACTCTATGACACTGTTATTTCTCTTTTTGGATAAACACTGAAGTGGTTTAGGTTCACTAGTTTATCCCATTATATGCATGCAAATAAGTATGAATGGTTAACTTTGTGTACGACAAATGCAGCTCATAATTAGCAAAGGTTGTCTTGTGTGTGAATGTTTGTGTATGTGATACTTTGTTGTTTCCACAATGGCGCTGGCTCGGTGAGAAACATATTTGCTGCTGAATAAATACCGTATTAAAAATAATATTATGTTGGTATTTTTTTCTCTTTATATGGGCAGCATTATTATGTGAGAAATTTTCATTCATTCATAGTGTTGCTTATGGCCTTATCAGCAGGCAAGTTATGGAACATATAGCATTACATGTCCCTTAGCTGAAAATGAAAGTCACACTTATCCCTGCAGAGGGTGATGCTGTAAGATTAATTTTGGTACCTGTCCAAAATCTATAGCATTTTTCTCACTGCAAACTGTTAAGTCCAGGAGTATGGTCACGGAGAAAATGTGGCAATAATAAGGTCACATTCTACCATTAATGATAGCCAGAAACAAAAGAGAATCCAGGGCACATAAGAAAATTTCTGAAGTATATAAATGCAGTAAACCCTTGTTTATTAGATTTGGGCATCTGGAATTCTCATGTAACTAGTAATTTTTAACAAAAGAATGTTAAACAAGTTTTACATTAACCAAGCTTAGCCTTAAAATACAGAACAATTGTGTAGAACATTGCTATTTATAAGGATAAGCAAATAATATATACTGCAATTCGATAATCTATTTCAAGATTATGCATATTTAGGTTTTATTTTTGAACAACTCTTATGCAACCAGTATATTCTTGACAACAGCATACCAGCCCATCCCTCACACCCAAGGATACTAGATAGCAGAGAGAATAGAATTTTAGAATAATCTCTTCCCAAGCAAATAGCTATAATATTTTAATGGATCTGGTTTATTATTACAATCATCTACTGTATTGTGAAATTTGCTGTTTTGCGATAGTTCAATACATAAAAGTGATGTAATAATAAAAACATATAAAAATAAATATTGCAAAAGAGAGCAAAATTACGAGGTAGCGTTCATGGGTTCAGAAATCTAATAGCGGAGGCGAAGAGGCTCTTTCTAAAATGTTGAGTATGCATCTTCTTGCTTATGAACACCTCCCTAATGGTAGTAATGAGAAGAGGGCATGTCCTGTGTGTTGAGCGTCCTTCATTATCTTTTGAAGATGTCCTTGATGGTGGGGAGGCTAGTGCCTTTGATGGAGCTGAGAGATTAAAAGAAACTTTATTACAAACATTTATATTTGAGTCAATCAAAAATGTTAAAAGCAGTCAATCTAGTGGTAAGCCTGCTACTCTTCACCTAGAGAAATTGTATACACTGCTCAGTTTTCCTTTATCTTCCATGTGACTATGAGTGCAGGATAATGTGGATTGAAGATAGAAAGCTGAAGCTGACAATTTAAATCCATTTCTTCTATACCAGAGTAATATGATACAGTTTGTTTACAATTTTCTTTTTATTTAGTCCTAATCTCACATGGCGAGATGTGCAGCACCTGATTGTTCAAACCTGCAAAATCACTGACCCCATGAACAAAGGCTGGAAGATTAATGGAGCAGGCTACCATGTTCATCACAAGTAAGAAACCAATTCATGAAAGATTTTGTTTGTGGAGTTGTGCTTCATATATAAGGAGTAGCAATATGATCAGATTTGGTTGATTGAATTGGAGATGACAATAGTGAAAAAATACCATTAGACTAAAAATGCTCTGGATAATAAATTCAAAATACTAAAGGGAAAAAGTACTCAATGCTGCTTGAAGCAACATAACTGTTTTCTCTATTAATTGCAAATATTATCTACATTTGAATATATGTTTGATTAAAATGCTTAGGTTTCCAACGTTATATATATTTTCCTGTTGAAATTATTAAAGATTTCTGTCTGTGAATGAAACTATTTCCTGCAACAGAACCAAAATGATTTTCTTTAGATTTAACTATGCTCATATGTTTTAGCTTTATGACGAGAAGTGACTGGTTTTGATTTCTCATTGCCCATGGGTTAAACAATGGAAGGCTGTGACATAGATATTTACCATCAGGAGAAAGTTACACTATCACAATAGGAATCTCAGGCAGGTCAAACAGGATATGAAGACTGAAGCATTCAACTGTTGTTGCTAAAAGTAGCTCTATGTAGAAGAGGAGGAAGTAATGATAAAGCATGTAGTCTGGCATTAGTGGTTCAAAAAATGCAGCAATTTATAATTAAGAAAGTAGTAACTAGGAAAGTAATAAGAGTACTGGGCAAAGTGAATGTGGATTTTAAAAAGAAACTCATATTTGACACACGTGTTGAGGTTTTTTGAAGCTGTAAACAATGGAAGATATAAGAACAAACCAGTATATTATTTGTCAAGGCCTTTCAGAAGGTAGCACAGAAAAGAATTGTTGAACAAAATTAGAGCACATGACATGAAGTTAATTTATGGATGCAGATTCAAGATCGTTTGAAAAAAAGAAAACAGAAAGAACACACAAATCACTTTCAGGTTGGGGAACTGCTGTGTGATTAGCAGGGCAAGCAGAGATCAATGCTGAAACCCGGGGAACAATGCACCTGTAATTTTGATAAGGTGATCAAATGTTACATTCTATGTTTGCAGATGATACAGAGCTTGCTGAAGGTGTTGGCTGTGATGAGGATGCTCAGGAGCATCAGAAAGATATAGACAAGATAGGTGACTGGGCACTGACATGGCAGATGGCATATAACGTGGGAAAATACTGGGTCATCCACTTTGTTAGAGAAAAATAAAAAGTGAACTTTTTTTTTATTAGGCGAAAACTTTTCTGTTCAAAGGGACCTGATTTCTACTTGTACATGAATCACTAAATTTTAATAGGCAATTTCAGCAAGCAGTTACGAAGGCAAAGAGTTTGTTGGCTTTTATTGCACGTAGATTTGAGTGCAAGAATAGAAATGTATTGCTTTAATTAAATGGAGCCCTGCTGAGACCACATTAGGAATATTGTGTAGAGTTCTGGTCCCCTACCAAAAATATATTTGTGATAAAGGGAGTGGGGAGTGTAGGAAAAGTTTACTAGATTTTAATTCCTGGGATGTTAAGCTTCTCTTATAAGGAGAAAAAAAGCAGGTTGTTCCCATACCCTCTTGAGTTTATGAGACTGAATATCGATTTTATTGAAAAATATGAAATTCTAATGGCAGAAGATGCTAAGTTTCCTTTAGATAGTTATTATCCTAATGGAACAACTCTTCAAAAGAGAAATTGAAACAAATTCCTCACCAAAAGGGTAGCAAAGCTTGGGAATTCTCTTCCTAAGGAAATAATTAACTGTGACAGGAGTGTAAGTTCACCAATTGATTCCTGTCATGGCAGTGCTTGCCATATGATGGGAGGGTCAGCAGAGTGGGCCTATATCCTCTTAAACAAGAACAGAAGATGCTGTACTCAGCAACCCAGGCAGTATCTGTGAATAGAGAAACCAAGTTCAGAATCAGAAAAGAATTAGGCTTGTTATCACTGACATAGATCATGAAATTTGTTGTCTGTGGCAGCAATAGAATGCAAGCTACAAAAACAATTGCTATAAGTTCCAATAAAAATTAAAATAAATAAATAGTGAGGTAATGTTCATGGGTTCATAGACCATTCAGAAATCTGATGATGATGGCAAAGAAACTGTTTCTAAAACACTGAGTGTGCATCTTCAAAGTAAAGTGTATTGTCAAAACACATACAAGTTACCATGTTCTACCTTGAGATTAATTTTCTTCCAGGCATTTACAGGGAAATAAAGAAATACAATAGAATTTACAAAGAAAAATACACCAACAAAGACTGATGAAATAAGACAAACTGTGCAAATAAAAAGTAATGCTGAGAACATGAATTGTGAAAGTTCCTTGAAAGAGAGCCTGCCGGTTATAGAGTCAGTTCAGAATGGTTATCCTTGCTGGTTCAGGAGCTTAATGGTTGTTGGGTAATAACTGTTCCTGAACCTGATGATATGGGACCTAAGGCTCCTGTACCTCCAGCCTGATGGTAGTAACAAGAAGAAAGCATAGCCTGGATGGTGAGAGACTTTGATGATGAATGTTGATTTCTTGTGACAGCATTCCATGTAAACGTGCTCAATGGTGGGAAAAAGGTCTCGTCCCGAAATGTCAACTGGACCTCTTCCTATAGATGCTGCCTGGCCTGCTGCGTTCACCAGCATTTTTTGCGTGTGTTGCTTGAATTTCCAGCATCTGCAGATTTCCTCGTGTTTGTGTTTTTAAATTCAATGGTGGGAGGCTTTGCTTGTGATGTACTAGGTTGTATCCAGTGGAAACCATTTCCATCCCTGGGCATTGGTGGTTCTATACAAGGCCATGATGGATATACCAGGCCAGTCTGGATAGCTCCATTGTTTGTTTATAGAAATATACCTAAGTGTTTGCTGACGTGCTGAATCACCACAAACCTCTAAGGAAGTATAGGCACTAATTTTGACTAATTGAGACTTTAGCAATGTGAAGAAGGCATATCTTAGACAGTGAGGGTCCTTAACCATGGATGCCACCTTCCTGAGTTATCTGCTCTCTGAAGTAGTCAATGGTGGGCAGACTTGTGCCTGAGGTGGAGCTGGCAGAGACTACAACTCTCTACAGCCTCGTTTGAACCTATGCATTTTGATTTAAGTTCAAGACCTGTCACAGGAAACATGATAAATGATTTTTGTCCTGAAATATTACCTCTGTTCTTCTGTCCAGTGATGTTACCTGATCTATTGAATGTTTCCAGCAGTTTCTGATTTTGTTTTTCATTTCCAGCATTTGCAGTTACTTTTATTTTCATGCTGTATCCCATTGAGTTTAGGGGAATGAAATATAAAACACTTCAGGAACTTGATGGGGTAGATGTAGAGGTGATGTTTCTCCTGGGTGGGATGTCTAGGACAAGCTCTCATAATCTCAACATTAAGTGCCTGCCATTCAGGACAGAGATGAATTCCTTCACTTAGAGAATAGTGAATATCTGGATTTTTCTCCTTAAAAGAACTCTAGAGGCTTAGTCACTTTGCATGTACAAGGCAGAGGTCAATAGCTTTTATTGATACTGAAGGAATGAATCATGGATGTGAAATTAGTGCAGGAAAGTGGCACTAAGCTAAAGGATAAACTGCAGTCATATTAAATGGTGGTACAAGCCCAGGGGACTAATGGGCTGCTCCTACTTCTACTATTTTTGTTATAAAAATGTCATTGTAATTTCTAAATGCCTTAGGTTTTAGAAATGTTGAACATTAAATCATATCATTGATTATTGCACTATATTGTAATCACTTTAATGAAGAAATAATTGAGCAATATTGATAATATAAAAGATGAGATTGTGCTGTACATGAGACAACAGTTCTGTCACGAACCACCGGATAGTTGAAGTGAACAGGCCATCATGTTCCCGATTTCTCTGCTTGAGCATTGAAATGTGGATGTTAGTTACAAGCTGGGAGTCAGATGTTGGTGTTTCTTCTCTCCCCCTTTGCTGCTGAATGCATCATTGATTTGCTGATCTGAGGAGCCCGATGCACTTTGCATTGTGTTCCTCAGTTACTTGTTAGCTATGACTGACTTGTGTGGCTCAGTCATATTCACATGAAATGGATCACTGACTTGTTTGTAAAGACGTACAGGTAAGTGCTCTTTTCTTTATTTTGCTTAATTTTAATGTTTTAGTTAATTTCCATGTATTATTTTAAAGTATTATTTTTACTGCCACGATGAGGCCACACTCAGGAGGCAACACCCTATATCCTGTCTGGGTAGCTTCCAACCGGATGGCATAAACATCGCCAGTAATGCCCTCCCACCCTGCATCACCATTGCCCATTCCTGTTTCCTCTCTCACCTTATCTCCTTTTCTGCCCATCACCTCCCTCTGGTGCTCCTCCTCCTTCCCTTTCTTCCATAGCCTTCCGTCCTCTCCTTTCAGGTTCCCCTTCCTCCAGCCCTTTATCTCTTTCACCAATCAACTTTCCAGCTCTTTACTTCACCCCTCCCTCTCCCTCAGTTTCACCTATCACCTATCAACTTGTCTTCTTTCTCCCCTACCCCCACTTTCTTGCTCGACTTCTCAACTTTTTTCCAGTCCTGATGAAGGGTCTTGGCCCGAAATATCGACTGTAGTCTTCTCCGTAGATGCAGGCCTGACCTGCTCAGTTCCTCCAGCATTTTGTGTGTGTTGATTTGGATCTCCAGCATTTGCAGATTTTTTCATGTATATATTTTTCGCTCAGAAGCCATCTGAATGCCTCCAATTTGGGTATATCGTCTTCAAATAAGTATGGTCTCACTGCTGTGGACTCACAATTTGGCCTACCTCATTCAATTGTAACTATGTTGCAAATTGCTAGGAATTGCTGATCAATGGTGAACTGAAAGAAGATTGTGGCAGGGAGCTGTCTGAGTCAATAGGGAACTTTGATGACTGATAAGATGGCTGGCCCGTGAGTAAATAGAAATCATAAGTTCAATATTGAGTGAGGATCAAAATCTGTAATATTTTGTGCATTGTTTTAAATTTTCTTGTTTGGTAGATCAGAATCTTAGAATGATACAGAATGCAAATTGACAATTTACCCCAGCTTCCCTGCACATATTTCAGAGAACTATCCAAATGATTTTAATCCCTTAATCTTTGTCTATGCTCCTGCAGATATTTCAGGTTTCAGTACTCACCCAATTCTCTTTTGAAAGTTTTTTTTTTCTTTTCAGTCAGTGCATTTATAATCAGAACAATTTTTGCTGCATTAAAAAGAAATGTGTTCAAAATTTACAACTGATGTCCTCTGATCATCCTGATCTTCTGCCATCGGTAACTATTTACTGCTACAGAGTGATCTTGACAATAGCTATCAAATCTCCTTTTCAGTTTCTTTGCATTAGAAGAACAATTTTGATTTCTCCAATTTGCCATCTTTTATCGCTCTCATCATTCTAATAGCTTTCCTGAGATCTTGAAATCCTTCCTAAATAGTTGTACCCAGAATTAATTTCAATGCTCCAATTGAATTAGGTAATGCTTTATTCAAATATATCATGCCTTTTCCATCTTTAGAGCTATCCGCCCATTTATGAATCTTGTATGCCTTCTACTGGATTTGACTTGGCCTGCAAATACATATACTGCCACGGTTCCATGTTCTTGAGCTAAATTTTGCCAATTTAGTTTCTATTGCTTCCGCTCATTTTTCCTACCTACAGGAATTATTTCAGACTTCTCTGTATTAAATTCTGTTGACAAGGTCTCTGTGTATCTCACCAGTCCTTGAATGCCCTTTGGAAATCTAGTGCTCTCTTCTTTGCTTCATATGCAAAATTTGATTTTGAGACTTATATAACCAAGTTCAGGTCTCCAACATATATCCCAATGTTACCATCACTCCACCCCATCCTACTTTACTTGCCACAAGATTTTCCCTCCATTTCGGTGAACAACAGATCATCATTGTTCTCTGCTTTCTGGAACTTAGTCATTTTCATATCATGTAGCATCGTTCATTAAATCGGCTACTTACCCTTCTGTTATGTGAAGTCTCTGAAGATTAATTTATCCAATAGCAACCATGCATTTTCATTGACCCTTTCTGCAAATTCATCAGTCAATTTAAGTATGTTAACCAAACATGATTTAACTTTGATAAATCATGCTGGTATTAAACTTGCCAAGTGCTTGTTAAAATAATATTGGATCACTATCTCTAAAAGTGACCCCACTATTAATATTCAGCTGTCTAGCTAGTAATTGCCAGGTTTAGCCTTCCCACCAATTTTTTTGATTGTAGTGCAACATTTCCAGTTCTCCAATCCTCTGACAACAGACCATTTCTAAGAATAGAAAGATAATAATCAGTGCTTCCATAATTTCTACCCTCTCTTCCTTCAGCAATCTTGAATACATCCTAGCCGGACTAGATGACCTTTCTCTTTTGCCAGTATTTTTAATGTCTCCCATTTTGCTAATTTTACTTGACTTAATTTCTCTACCTTTTTTTTCAAAAGCTTGATGTTGGCAGTATTATTTTCAGTTATCTATCCAAGCCTTTTAATTCCACAGGAAGGTTTTGTTTTTGGTCCTTAATTAATCTTACTCTTCTTTTGTTTACCTTTTCACTAGTTCAGTATAGGAACTGTAAGAAACAAAGTTACAGTCTTTTTTTACATATATTGTGGCCAGTTTTGAGGATGAAGACTTGATAATATCTGGAAGTCCTTTTTGTGCTACCAACTAATCTACTCTCATGAGCTTTCCTTTCTTATATTTCTTCTACCCTTTCTCTACTACTGGCAGTTATTGATCAAGCCGCAGCCACCAATGGAATCTTTTCAGGACCTCTCACCATTATCTCTGGTGCTTCACAATCTTCTATACTTTGCCCCTTAATTTTTCATCTAAACACAATCCAAAAACAGTATCAAATTCCTGATGTACCTTGTTGACACCCAGGTTTATCTTGCCATCATATCCACTGTCCCTAAGTTATCAGACCGTTTACCATCTGTCAATGGTTGAGCAGAAATGTCATCCAACTAAATGGTGACACAACCACGTCTTTCTCAGTTTCCTAGTTTCCTGGAGATAAACTCAGTGAAACTCATCTGATTCCACCATTGCCTCATCCCTCCCACCAGAGAAATAATCATCAGTACTTTTTCTTCCATTAACTACATTCCAGTATATCTGCTTTAATTTGCTGTATGCAAATGTGATAACATGGAAGTCTTTTCTGCCTATACAATATGCTTCTTACCAATGACACCAAAGCTTTCAGTGCCTACATGTGTTCCCAGTTAATAAAGCCAGCAGTTTACAATTCCTATCCATGTTTCAAACCCCTCCACACACTCTCTCTCTAGCTTGTAATATTCTCCAAACTATAACTTCCTGAGATGTTTGTACCCGATAATAATGACTTCTGAGAATATTCAGATCTGATTAGTCTACCACTGGCAGCCATACAATCAGCTTTCACAATTCCTCTAAGATTCCCACCAAACCTAATAATTACACATTTGTTTATCTACAATCTATTACCAGGAACTTCCTACAGTCTATAATTAAAGACAAAGTGAATGAACTCTTTTATAAAAGAGATTATGTGGTTATATTAAAAATATAAGATATCTGACAAATATGTCAGATTTTTTTTGAAGATGGGTTTGTTATAGGGAATGCCAACAGGTGTTACCTATATAAACTCCCAAAACTATTTGACAAAGCATCTGCTGAATTGTTCTGAGCTAACAACTGGACTGCTCTCGGGCCTCCAGCCAGGTACAGGTATCAATTTCAACTGACATTTCATAAAGGTGGAGGAGTCTGTCCTTGCAACATCAGTTGAAATCAATACCTGTACCGTCAGGAAGCCCGAGAAAAGTTTATTCGTCAGATACACTGGGAAAGCACAAGATCCTTGTTCTGAGCTAAATTTGGAAGCTTATTTCAAAGTTTAAAGTTCAAAGCAAATTTAATATCAAAGTACATATATGTCACGATATACTACCCTGAGATTCATTTTCTTGCGGGCATTCACGGTAAATACAAAGAAACACAATGGAATCAGTGAAAAAGACGCACGCAAGATGGACAAATAACCAACATGCAAAAGACAACAAACTGTGCAAGCACAAAGGAAAAAACACGAAATATTTATAATGTATAAACAATAAATACTGAGAAGAAGAGATGATGAGTTCTTGAAAGTATTCTAAAGGAAGGATGAGGTAACTGTGGCTGACAAGTGAAGTCAAAGACGGCATAAAACAAAAAGAGATAGCATATAATATAGCAAAAATTAGTGGGTACTGAGAGGATTGGGAAGCTTTTAAAAACCAACAGAAGGCAACTAAAAAAGCCATAAAGAAAGAAGAGATGCAATATGAAGGTAAGGTAGCCAATAATATAAAATAGAATACCAGAAGTTTTTTTCAGATATATAAAGAGTAAAAGGGAGGCGAGAGTAGATATTGGACCACAGAAAAATGATGCTGGAGAGGTAGTAATGTGGAGTTTGATAATTTCTTAATTAGTCAGGCCATCAAATGTTATGGGAAGAAGGCAGGAGAATGGGGTTGAGAGAGATAATAAATCATTGATAATGGAACGGTGGAGCAGACTTGATGGGCCTAATCGACTCCTATGTCTTATGGTCTTATGGTCTATGAAACTGAGTCCATAGGTTGTGGGAACAGTTCAGTGTTAGGGTGAGTGAAGATGAGGAAAGTTATCCCCTCTCATTCAAGAGTCTGATTGTTGAAGGGTAAAAACTTTTCCTGAACCTGACAGTGTCGGCCCTGAGGCTCATGTACCTTCTTCTTGATGGCGATGAGAAGAGAGCACAGTCTGGATGGTGGTGGTCCTTGATACTGGATACTGCCTACCTGTTACAGCATTCCATATACATATGCACAACAGTACGGAGGGCTTTACCCATGATGGACTAAGCCATACCCACTACTTTTTGTAGACTTTTCTCTTCAAGGGAATTGTTGTTTCCACACCAGGCTGTGGTGCAACCAGTCTATATACTCTCCACATCTATAGTTCAAAGTAAATTTATTATCAAAGTACATATACAGTATGTCACCATAGACAACCTTGAGATTCGTTTTCTGGCTAACATACTCAATAAATCCAATAACCAGTGAAAGACCACACCCAACAGAGCAGACAACCAGTACACAAAAGACAACAAACTATACAAATGCAAAAGAAAATAAAGAAGAAATAATAATAATAAGAAGAAATAAATAAGAAATAAATGTAAAGAATATGAGATGAAGAGTCCTTGAAAGTGAGTCCATAGGTTGCGAGAACAGTTCAATGATGGGGCAAGTGAAGCTGAGTGAAGCCATGGCCTCTGATTCAAGAACATGATGGTTGAGGTGTAATAACACTTCCTGATACTGTCAGTGTGAGTCCTGAGGCTCCTGTACCTTCCTCCAAAAGGCAACAGTGAGAAGAGAGCAGGCCAGTGTGGTGGGGTTCCCTGATGATAAATCCTGCTTTCCTGCAACAATACTCTGTGTAGATGTGCTCAATGGTTGAAGGACTTTACTCATGATGGACTAGGCTGTATCCACTATTTTTTGTAGGATTTTCCATTCAAGGACATTGGAAAAGAGCTATAGTCAATGATGAGTGTCTCGATGTATGCATCTTTACTGTCCAGATGCTCCAGGGGTTGAATGAACAGCCAGTGAAATGGCATCTGCATTTGACCTGTGTAACAGTAGACAAATTGGAGTGGATCCTCCAGCAGGAGCTAAGAGCAATTTCTCATTGATACTTTCTGCTAATTCATCAGCAAATTTAAGCATGCTAACTAAACATAATTTAACCTTGGCAAATAATGCTGGCTTTTCTTTATTAGCTTCCTTTATTTTTGGTTGATAAAATTGGCTAAGAAGTAGGTGATAGATATTAGGGATTACGGACTTCTGGAGCTCTGCAAGGATTTCCGTATGGGCTGAAGCTATTCACCAGATTAATGGCCAGGAGCTGTTAGGATAGAAAAGCATTTCTTCAGTTTTTCAATGGCACAAAGGCAGATAACATACTGTATGCATATTATGTTTCATAGAGAAATTAATCAAACATTTCACAGGCAAACTGCTGCCAATGGATTTCATCACGGGTAAGTGTGAGGTTGATAACTCCGAACTAAAAAAGACAGCAAAATACTTTCAAATGGTTGAATGCCAGAAATAGAAGTCCATAGAGTCCTTTAATAACTGGGCAACTAATAGAAGCTACAGTGACCTGGGTTCGTTCGTGATCTCTAATGCTGTCTGTGTGGAGTTTTCCATTTCTCTTTTAAGCTATGTGAGCTTCCTCCAGGGATGGTCTGTTTCCTCCCAGATTCCAAAGAAGTCTGGGCTGGATGGTAATTTGACAGAATGGTAAGATCTGGGCAGATCCCAGATTTTACCATTGTGTCCACTGAACAGGTGTCCACTACCAGCCAAGTTTGTAGGGTGGTCCTGGTAGTCGACTTCCTGGGAAAAGAAAAGAGTCACTCATGAGGGGTGGCATTGATAGATGTGCATAACAGGGAACGGATGGAGTGGAGTGCCTTGGGAAGGACCTCCTGCCTGCGGGAGACCAGCAGTCCCTTTGACCTGAGGGCTAAGAATGTGGCTTTCCACACCGTGGCATTTTCCTTCTCCACCTGTCCATTCCCCCTGGGATTATAGCTCGTGGTCCTACTAGTTGCAATTCCCCTAGCCAGCAGGTATTGGCGCAACTCATCGCTCATAAACGAGGACCCTCTGTCACTGTGGATATAGCATGGGTATCCGAACAGAGTGAAGAGTTTGCGCAGGGCTTTTATGACTGACGTGGTAGTGGTGTTGGGGCAGGGGATGGCGAAGGGGAACCGCGAGTACTCGTCGATAATGTTAAGAAAGTACACAATGCGGTTGGTGGAGGGAAGGGGGCCCTTAAAGTCAACACTCAGTCGCTCAAAGGGGCGGGTGGCCTTGATGAGTTGTGCCTTTTCGGGTCGGTAGAAGTGCGGTTTGCACTCTGCGCAGACTTGGCAGTCCCTGGTCATCATCCTGATCTCCTCAAGGGAGTAAGGCAGGTTCTGGGCTTTCACGAAGTGGAAAAGCCGGGTGACTCCCGGGTGGCAAAGATCTGCATGTAAGGCGTATAGTCGGTCGATCTGCGCGCTGGCGCACGTTCCCCGGGATAAGGCATTGGAGGGCTCATTGAGCTTCCCAGGCCTGTACATGATGTCATAGTTGTAGTGAAGAGTTCGATTCTCCACCTCAGAATTTTATCATCTTTGATTTTACCCCTCTGTTGGTTACTAAACATGAATGCGACTGAGCGCTGGTCAGTCAGCAGGGTGAACTTTTTACTGGCGAGATAGTGCCTCCAGTGCCTAATAGCTTCCACTATGGCCCGGGCCTCTTTCTCCACCGCAGAGTGCCGAATTTCAGGGCCTTGAAGGGTACGGGAGAAGAACACCACCGGTCTTCCCGCCTGGTTAAGGGTAGCAGCCAGCGCGAAGTCGGAGACATCACTCTCTACTTGGAAGGGAATTGTCTCATCCACCACATGCATTGCTGCTTTGCCAATATCCCCTTTTATGCGGCTGAAGGTCGTGTGAGCCTTGGCTGAGAGGGGAAATGTGGTGGACTTGACCAGGTGGCGGGCCTTGTCTGCGTAGTTAGAGACCCATTGGGCGTAATATGAAAAGAAGCCCAAGCACCTTTTGAGGGCTCTGAGGGTGTTGGGAAGAGGGAATTCCAACAGGGGGCGCATGTGGTTGGTGTCAGGGCCAATGACTCCGTTCTCCATGACACACCCAAGGATAGCAAGTCGGGTGGTTCCGAACACACACTTGTCCTTGTTATAGGTGAGATTGAAAACTCTGGCCGCTTGGAGAAATTTTCGGAGGTTGTTGTTGTGATCCTGCCGGTCGTGACCGCAGATGGTGATGTTATCCAGATATGGGAACGTGGCCTTCAGTTGGTACTGGTCCACCATCCGGTCCACTTCCCTCTGGAAAACAGATACACCATTCGTGACACTGAAGGGGACGCGCAGGAATTGATAAAGCCTGCTGTCCGCCTTGAAGGCGGTGTAAGGGCGGTACTCCCGGTGGATGGGGAGCTGATGGTAAGCGGATTTTAGGTCTATGGTCGAGTACACCTTGTACTGTGCTATCTGATTGACCATATCTGCGATGTGGGGTAGAGGGTACGTGTGGAGCTGCGTGAACCTATTGATGGTCTGGCCATAGTCCACAACCATCCTATTTTCCTCCCCGTTCTGAACAATGACTACCTGGGCCCTCCAAGGTGCTTGCCTCAATGACCCCCTCCCTGAGCAGCCGCTGCACCTCCGACTTAATAAAGGCTGTGTCCCCCGCGCTGTACCTCCTGCTTTTAGTTGCCACAGGTTTACAGTTGGGGGTCAGGTTGGTGAACAGCGGTGGGGGAGGGATCTTGAGGGTGGAGAAGCCACCAGTGGTGTCCATCGTGCGGCTGTTGGCATGATGTTGGGTGGGATGTGGGGGTCGGTGTGTGTGTGTGGACAGTAGCAGGGTATGTGACGTATTCCTACAAAACTGAGGATTTATGACAGTAATTGGTGGGAGGGGCCTGTCATACCCCATTGTCGCGCTTTTCAGGTGGCTTTGGAAGTCGAGCCCCAATAGCACAGGGGCACACAGTTGAGGTATGACCAGTAATGTAAAGTCTCGATATTCTGTGCCTTGCACCACTAGTGTCGCTACACAACCCCCCTGGATGTCTGTTATATGTGACCCGGAAGCCATGGTGACCCTCTGACTTACCGGCCATATCGTGAGTCCGCAATGCTGCACCGTGTCCGGGTGGATAAAACTCTCCATGTTGCCTGTGTCAAACAGGCAGCTTGTCCTGCGCCCCTCCACCAGGATGTCCATCATTGACCTTGCGAGCTGATGGGGAGCGCTTTGGTCGAGGGTCACGGAGGCCAGAGTTGAGTCGCTGTCTTGGTCCGGCGCAGTGGGGTGCCTGGTGAGCACACGTGGGTTGTAAGGTGGCCACCCCCATGTCTCGCACGCAGTGGCGGCGTGCAGGCAAGATGGCGACCCCCATGTCTCGCACGCGGCGCTGCTCAATCCCGCTCGCAGTTTGGACTTACAGGCCTTGGCAAAGTGTCCCTTCTTTCCGCAGCTGGAGCAGGTAGGTTCTTGGGCCGGGCAGCGTTTCCTGGGGTGCTTCTCAAGTCCGCAGAAGTAGCACTTCGCAGTCTTGCGACTGGCAGCAGCTGTGGTCGATTCACTGGCGGGTTGCAGGGTCTACGGTGCCCATGAGGCCGTCCAGAGATCACGTGCCTGGAGAGCATCAGAGTTGTGCAGAGTGGCCTCCAGCCTGTCAGCCAGCTCAATCGCCGAACGTAAGGTAAAATCAGAGTGTTCCAGCAGCCGCTGGTGCACATACACTGACCTGGTCCCTGTGACTAAGGTGTTTATTACTAGGAACTCCGCATGCTGTTCAGCCGTCAGTCCTCCGCAGTCGCAGGCCCGCACGAGTGTCTGTAGGGCCCGGATGAACTCAGCGCTCAACTCCCCGGCTGCTGCAGCTGCGTCGCTAAACGATGTTGCGCATAGACGGTATTTACTGGTCACAGGTATTGTCTTCGGAGGGCGCTCATCATGCCATCGTAGCTCGGCTGGTCTCTGATCATTGAGTTGACTCGTGGACTGACCCTGGAGAGGAGAACTCTGCGCTTTGCGGTGGACTCGGTCACTTCAATCTCCTCCAGGTATGATTTGAAGCAGGCTAGCCAGAGTTCGAAAGCGTTTCCAGCTTCAGGTGTTTGCGGGCCGAGGTCTAGCTTGTTGGGTCTCAGGATGTGTTCCATGCCTTAAAATTATTGTAAATAAAATTGATGCACTATCAATTACTCCAAAAGACTGGAAGTATAGTAAATACTGAAAGGCATTTATTTACAATAAAATGGACCACGTCCATGCTGAGTATCTGCTCCAGACTGAGGGAGGAGCAGTGACGCAATCGCCTATATTCAGGGGACCGTGGGAGGAGTCACAGGAGCAGTCAGCAGAGGGGCGTGTCCAGACAGGTAACCCAGTTACAGCTTATATACATGGTTTACCACAAGGGGATAAATGCATTGCATTTTGTTAATAGTGTTCACAGCAGCCATATTCTGCTGGTCGATGCAGCAATTAATATAAAAGGTGGTGAGTGTCCAGTTAGCTGCTTTATCTTGTTGAACTCCCTGAGTGCTGTTAAAGATCCATTCATCTGAAGAGTATTCTGTCCTATTTTTCATATATCATGTGAAAGGCATCAAGCAGTCATGTTGCAGGATACCCAATGCATTTTGTGCTTTCACGGTCACAGTATTTATGAGGCTGTTTCAATTCAGCTTCTAGTGAAAGTTGACACCCGAATGGTGATGATGGGGTACTTGGTAACAGTAATGTTATTGGATGTTAAGAGTGGGTTATTTGCTTTCTCTTGTTCGTGATGATCATTCCCTGGCAATTTTGTGGAATTGATATTATTTTCCTTTGTAAGTTCATATTGGTCTGCTTCAAGAGTGGTTGCCACAGAAGGGTGGTAGTAGATATTCTACCTGGAGATTGGTGACCAGTGATGTTCTGCAGGGAACTTCTCTGACACCCCTTCTCTTTGTGATTTTCATAAATGTCTTGGATAAAGATGTGGAAGTGGAAGGGTGGCCTAATAGGTTTGCAGATGACACAAAGAATGTAGCTTTGGATATTCTGCCAGTTGGACATAGATGGTCTTGAGTTTGGAAAGTTAGAGCTGATCTCATCAAAACTTACAGGGACAGATTGTTCCCTTGACACAAAGGTTTAAAAACAGGTGTCACATTCCAAAATAGATTCCAAATAAATTACTACACCAAAGAAAAAGAATCTTTGGAAGTCTCTACACAATAAGATTGTGGAGGCTCAATCACTAAGTATGTCCAATTAGAAATTGATACTCGGTATTGAGAGAATCCATGAGTGCAGAAAATAATGCTGAGGCAAAAGATCAGCCATTATCGTAGTGAGTGGCAGAGAACAAACATTTAGTGGTCACTTCATCTCCTGTACCTAATAAAATGGCTACAGAATGTATATTCACGGTCTTCTGCTGTAGACCATTCACTTCAAGGTTCAACGTTCAAGGTTCAAAGTCACCTTCCTGTCAGCTTGAATCAATTTGGCCATTTTCTTCTGACCTCCCTCATTAACAAGGCATTTTTGTGCACAGAACTACCTCTTACTGGATGTTTTTTTTTGCACCATTCTTTATAAACTCTAGGACAGGGGTTCCCAACCTGGGGTCCACAGACTTCTTAGGGGTAGATAGCATAAAAGAGGTTGGGAACCCCTGCTCTACAGATTGTTGTGCATGAAAATTCCAGGAGATCAGCAGTTTCTGAAATACCCAAATCACGTCATCTAGTAGCAACAGTAATTCCACAGTCAAAGTCAGTTAGATGACATTTCTTCCCCATTCTAATGCTTGGGCTGGACAACAACTGAACCTCTTGACCATGTCCGCATGCTTTTATTGAGTTGGTGCCACATGATTGACTGATTAGATATTTGCATTAACGAGCAGCTGTATAGGTGTTTCTAATAAACTGTCATGTATAATGAGCATAAAAATGATGCATGCTTCCATTTTTTATGTCCTTATGCTGTAACCATGTCTGGCTGCTGCTGATGATTTGCCTGTCTTTATGATAGAGAGACGAATAATATATTTGTTGAACCCTTATGATTAGATTACAGATTGGAGATTGCAGTCCAACAGCTTTCCCACTGTACCTTATTGATACCCAGTTCTGTGATGTGAAATCTGTTCCATGCCTATCTTATTTCATGTGAAGTAGCACCACATGTCCACTTACGTAGAACACCGAACAGTACGGCATAGTATAGGACCGTCAGCGCATGATGTTGTGCTGGCTTTCTAACCTATTCCAACTCCTCTCTCTAACACTTCACTCCCACACACACTTCTGTTCTTCTTTCATCTACGTACCAATCTAACAGTCTCTTAACTGACTCTACAAATCTTTTAACATAAAAAGTACAGTTTACCTCTCTATTTCAGGTAACAGTTTCTGAAATTAAAATGTAAACCCAAGGGCCTATGTGCACTGTACATTCAAATTTTATTGGGGGGAAAGAAAACAGCTACATTGGATTCACATTATGTATTTTGAGGTTCGTGATTTCTGTTTCTAGGTCCTTTACACATAAAAACCAGACATGCATGAAAACCATCAACATGCATAGTGACTATCAATGCAAAGCTATGATCTTCACTCATACGTGGATGTCCTGCAGAGTCAGATGTCATACTGAAAGTTGAGGTAGGGCTTTTGAGTCAAAGGCAGGATGAGCCACAGACTGGATATGGGAAGATGAATCTGATTGTAGATTGCCAGTTGGGTGAGGTGACAATTAGAAATATCTGATACCGGATTTGGGTGAGTGTCACAAGTTCTGCAGTTGGGGATCACAAATAAGAAAGATGTTGAGGTTGGTGACAAGATAGGTATATCACTTTCAAAGTACCTACCTAAAGTAACTTTTTAATGGCAGACCACGAAGCTTACCCAAGCAGTTTTCTATAAGTAATATTGAAACAAGCAATGCGTTCTGATGTGCTGCAATGGAAATCCCAGAAAGCCTTCTTGCATTTACCCGATCTATACCCCTCATCATTTTGTATACCTCTATCAAATCTCTCCTCGATCTTCTACGTTCCAAGGAATGAAGTCCTAACCTATTCAATCTTTCCTCGTAACTCAGGTCCTCCAGTCCCGGCAACATCCTTGTAAATTTTCTCTGTAGTCTTTCAACCTTATTTATATCTTTCCTATAGTGATGTAACCAAAACTGCACACAATACTCCAAGTTAGGCCACACCAATGTCTTATACAAATTCAACATAACATCCCATCTCCTGCTTTCAATACTTTGATTTATGAATCAAAAGCTTTTGTTACAGCCCTATATACCTGTGATGCCATTTTCAATGAATTATGGACCTATATTCCCTGATTCCTTTTTTTCTGCACCACTCCTCAGTGCCCTGCCGTTCACTGTGTAAGACCTACCCTGGTTGGTCCTACCAAAGTGCAACATCTCACACTTGACTGCATTAAATTCCATCTGCCATTTTTCAGCCCATTTTTCCAGCTGGTAACTTCCTCGATGAACTCTATAAAATTGGTTAGATACAACCTACCACACACAAAGTATTTGTTAGTCCATGTCTGTCCAGATACTCATACATCTGGTCCCTTAGAATACCTTCCAATAACTTTGATGTCAGGCTCAACAGTCTATAATTTCCCGACTTATTTTCAGAGTCTTTCTTCAACAGCGGAACAATATTGGCTATCCTCCAATCCTTCAGTACCTCACCTGTCACTAAGGATGATTTAAATATCCCAGTAATTTCTGTGCTTGCCTCCCATAGGATCTGAGGGAACACCTTGTCAGGGCCCAGGGATTTATCCACCCTAATTTGCCTCAGGACAGCAAACACCTCCTCCAAAGTATGGGCTCCATGAAGTTGATGCTGCTTTGCCTCACTTCTATAGATTCTGTGTCCACCTCCAGAGTAAATATAGATGCAAACAATCCTATAAGATCTCCTCATCTCTTTTGCTTCCAGGCATAGATAACCATCCTGATCTTCAAAACATGACCAAACTCGTCTATATGTTGTCATGTCAGGAGCATGGAGGACTTCAAAGCTCATCGATACATCTGGAGTGAATGTCAATTTTCATTTTGAAATGAGCATACATTACAACATTTGGTGCCCAAAATGAGTTGCCCAGTATATTCTAGCCTCTAACCATATTTTTTTCAATGCAAAATCCATTTTAAATTAGATATCCCTATATTCAGTTCCCATAAATGGAATCAAGCTACTGTCACTGTCTGGAGGCAGCAACACATTTTGGAGTTGTGTTCTAGTGTAAGGATTCATGAATAAATTGATGACTGATTAAGTGAGCAGTATAGCAAAGTTTTGACAACTAACCAGGTTTCCTAGAAATCTCAGTGCAAGTACACAAGTTTCAAGTGTCAAGTGCTTTTCAAGGCTTAACTCAGTTTTATTCAACCACACAAAACATATCCAACTGACAAAAAATATTGACAAAATCTCAGGGTAGTATATACTGACATATACACACTCTGATACTTTGAACTTTGAGCCCTACATGTGTTATTTCTGCTTTCAAGTTAATATTTATTTTGATTTTCCATTTGTTTAATTTTTTTGCATTTCTCCCTACATTGAGTGACTATTTCTTGCTCAAATCCAACTTTGATCTCTTTTCATATTGAGGAAGCAGCCTGCCGGGACAAGAAAAAATCTTAAGATTAGAAATAAAGTTAATGGCAGATAAGCTAATAGTGTTAATGTGAGGGGATGTGCATTTATCAATAAAAACATGGCTGTTGATAAGCAGAACAAAAAATAGCCAACATTTGGCAGCATTGAACCAAACCCTCAGTAAATCTTTGATTTCTGCTGAACAATTTAGCGCTTTCTCTGAAACATTATCCCCAGATGAGCTGCTCAATTAAGAAGGACCAATAAATTATCCCACACAGAAGCATCTCATTGTGAACCGTTAAGTCTATTGTAAAAATAACACACAGGCAACCAGTTCTGTTGCTGGACAGCAGTCACTATGTTTGGACACAATGTTATTTAAATACAGCAGTCAGTGTGAGAGGTGAAAGCAGGCCAGATTAAACCTAACCCCTCTGGCACTGAGAGAATCCTGGGGAGGGATTAATGAATGTGATTTTCCTGCATTTACTGCACTGATTGCTGGATAATGGCTCACCAACAATAACATTTTACCAATCCCCTTTCTCTAGGCCCATCTCATTTCTTCCTCTGTGCGGGTGGTGATTGATTATGCAAGCATAATCAGAGCAACAAACAGATTTGGGTCACCTCAGTAGGAAGATTAGTTCACTTCAAAGACAGGTGCTTAATGGGCTTCCTAAGTCTTAAGTAAAGATTTCAGCACCAAAATGTCTTACCCAACTCAGGGTCATTCTTCTTCTCTTGATCTGGTCTTTAAAATTGTGATGCCACTGCGGTCATTTCACAAATACACTATCTTCCCACTGGAATTATTTATCTTAGAATTAGATTCAGAAGGATCAGTGAACAAGGCTATTTACAGAATGAGAGCCATTCTGCCAGAATCCCATTGCTAAAGTACTAAATTGCTTCAAGCTTATCAAAATTTTATATTCAAGGCCCTAAGATACGATTTCTTGCTTTAGATTGCTAAAAATAGCCAAATTTAATTCACCAAATTAATTGTTGTTTGAGCCAATTAACTGTGAAACTAAAAGGAAAAGTCCAGGGTTCGCAGACCTTTATTCTCTTTGTACTCTATGTCTTTACTAGTGAGAGGCTAGTAGGTGCATACATTTCATGACGATTGGTTCTCTGAATAGTTACCTAGCAGGATATATTCCTTCCTTTTTAATCTTCATGGTTTTGAAGAATGCATGATGTAAACAAAACAAGATAGTTCCAAATGAAATATCCCTGTATTATCTTTACAGCTATTTTTACTTTTAGGTATTTACATCTCCAGTTGGAGCAGAATTTGACTGAGACTTTATAATCAGTAACAGATTTCAAAAGGCATGTGTTGTGATTTTATAGCAAAAGTAAACAATACTATACACTGAGTATCAGAGTGGGTTACTGCAATTAAGTGTGAAGATGGTGAATAAGACTATATCATGAAATATTTGAAATGCTTAATTGTATTCTTCACTATATGATATGAACACTTGGATAGGCTTTGTTGAAAATCTGTTTTGTCAATTCTTGTTATTTCTGCCTAGTAAGAGCTACAAAGACTTCATCCAATTCAAAAGAGACTAATGATGCAGGAGACAATGTCAAGGATGTTAAAGATGATTGATTAAGACTTTCCCTATCTGCTCTCACAGGCCAGAAACCTGCTGTGCCACTTCTTTTAGCGACCATAGTGTAGGCCACATCAGGTTTCCAAGCACAAGATGAAGCTCAAATGTTTGACAAATCAAGTTTCCACGCCATGCCTATCTCATTTCTGAGGCACCTGACCAGCCTTAGTGTTAGCAATTCATTCTCTAGACTCTGTAATTCAATTTGTACCATTTTGGCACAGGGAATTGCCAACAATATTGGAGCACTAGAGGTAGGTTATTTGACTGAAACAAATGGTTAGCTTAATCCTGCAAACTTTGGTAGATTGGTTCCAGAGCTCATTTGTCAGACCATTCTGCACTTCTACTGAATACATGCTACCAGTCCCAGGAAAACAAAGTTGGGAATGGTGATAGAATAAGGCAGTAATGTAAGACTTTTGCTGTCCAGGCTGCCCCAATTTTTATTTCCATTCTGCATAGTGACTTCAAGTCACTGCCAAGGCTGTAGAAGTCAGCTGAGAGCAATGTGGTCATCTCTCCAGTTTGAGAGATAGAAGTATAAGATTGAAGAATCATAGTCATTTTGCTGTTCCGTTAAATGGAAATATGCCACAATTTGATTCACTGTATTCAAGAATGTAATAATTAGGAAATGATAATTAGATAGTCTGAGCAACACTAGTGCCAACCTGTTTTAGGTGAGACCCTCACTCAAATACGACAAGTCAGATTCTATCACGTGCATAGGTGTAATGCTGAGTAATGATCATACTGACAATGTTATTGACTAGGTAGCTGCCTGTAAGCACAAAATCACAGAATCACAGAGAGGATGTTCTGTTGAAGGAAGCTATTCAACCATTGTGTCCATCCTCACTTTATACAGGAGCTACCTTACTCCCCTCACCTCACTCCATAGCTCTGCAATAATTTTCCTTTCAGGTATTTTCCAGTTTCCTTTTTGGACAATATAACTAAATCTTCCTCAACTACTCACCCTGGCTGTGCATTCCAAATTCTGATTACTGATTGAGAAAATGAAAACTTTTCTTTGATTTACTTTTTACCAGTCTGTCTCTTCCATGTCCTTTAGTATTTGACTCCACCAGTCAGAACAGTTTGTATCTATCTGGTCTGTCTAGACCAGGGGTTTGCAATGTATTTTATACCATGGACTAATACTGTGAAGCAAGGGGTTCGTGGACCACAGATCGGGAAATCCTGGTAGACCCTTTGTCATTTTAAATACCTTCATCAGTTTTACTCTCAATTTTCTTTGTTCCAAGGAAGACTGTGTTTCTTCAATCAGTCCACATAACTGACTCTTTCTTGGAACTCTTTTCTACATCATCTCTAAAACTTTCACAGAGTTGGTACCAAAATGAGAGGCAATTATTTTAGTCGTAGCCAAAGCAAATGTCTTCGAGTTATCAGTATATATTTAGAAAAGTTTTTCATAACTTCCCTTCTCAATTTATGAAGGTCAGGGCCATATATTCGGCATAACATCAAGGGCTGAAGGTCCTGTTCTGTGTTATGCTTTATGTTTTCAACCTGTCCTGCACAATCAACATTGTGTACATCTATGATTTCAGATCTGTCTGCCCTGCAGTTTTTAATAGAATTGCATCCTATCTGTTTGTTCTACCAAAGTGTAAAATAGCATTTTGTTATGTTAAATCTCAAGTCTCACATGCATTAAATTCCCTCCACCTGTCTATTTTCAAGATTCAAGTTTGTTTGTCACGTGTACATCAAAATGTACAGTGAAATGTGTCATTTGTGTTAATAACCAACACACCGAAGTGTGTGCTGGGAGCAGCCCACTGGTGGTGCCACACATTCCAGTGCCAACATAGCATGCCCACGATGCTCAGCAGAACAACATAGAACACAACAATGCAACAAGCAACAAAACAACAACAGCTAATCAAGCCCCATAACTCCATTCCACCCACGTACACACACAGTCCTCTAATCCAAGTTGGGCCTTCAGCCTCCAGTGGACTCAGATTTCAGACTCAGCGACATATGACCTTCAACAACCTAGCAGACTTGCAGAGATTTGCTACCGGCACTCCTACCAAATGGACCTCGATTTCCAGACTTCTGATCCAATTCTTGAGCCTCTGTCCTTGGCATCAACCCCAGGATCTGCTGATCACCATACACTAGGCCTTGAACTCTAGTCTCATTGATTCACAGATCCAGGCTGTCACTGGATCTCATTTCTTCTACTCGTATGGAATTCCAACTCCAGAACCCAAAAAGAACCCAAAAAAAAACAATAAAAATCAACTAAAACTCAGCCATAACCTCAACAGAGATTGCAGCTCAGAACTATCTTAAACCATTCTTCTTGAAGTCTGTCACTTTATGTTCTGTACTTTTTTAGATTTGAAAACTGAGTCCTGCATACCCAAGTTCCAATTATTAGTATAAATTTAGAAAAGCAAATGTCCAGTCATTGATCGATATATTTAATGATTGGAAAATCGGTAAATAATCATGGAATTAAGTTCCATTGGGATTTTGTGTAGTCTTAATACATGATGGGGCATTTAACATTATTGAGGAAGGACTGAAAGAAAGAAATAATCTCTATTCAGTATGTAGATAAATTTCATATAGTGTCTAACAAAACTGTCTAGCAGCTTCTCATGATCATGCCAAACAAATTTAAAACCAGTCTCCTATCCTCTGCTTCTCCCAAAAAATTCTGTGTGCTAAGGGTCTTTCACCGAACTATACAGTGAATTCTATGTTCTAATTTACATACATTATGATAAGGACTTGTCACACTGCAGTTCCCAGTTTCCTATTGTTACATCCCCAAAGGACCTTGAGAATGTTACAAGATTATGTCAGCTCAGCTTCAAGTTCATAGAAAGTGTTTTATGACTTATTTCTGCCACTGCAAGGCAAGTGTTACCTGATTTCTCTTACCATTTGGCCTGCATAGGCCATTATCCACTTCTGACAGGGACACTTTAGAAGATTTTCATTCCAGGATGACATCAGGAGCAGATTTAAGATCCACAGGGATATCCTTGTTTTCCATGTTCATAGAAGAGGAGGAAGAAAGAGGATTAAGTTGGGGCATGATAATGTCAGGCTAAATCAGGAAATGGCAAATCCTTGAAAACTTCTTTTCATGAGATAAAAGGACCTGCAACCTTTTATGTCTTTTAACTGCAAATAAAATAAATTTTCCACTGCCCACTGCCCATCCTATATTGTGACAGGACATCAACCTTTTTTACCTCAACTTGGCTACCAATAGGCAGTACTGGATAGAATATTTCAGCATCTGTATTGTTTTATTTTTGTTGTCTAATTCTAAAAGAATAAGTAACAATCTGTAACCTCATTAATCACTCTACTTGACTGCAGCCAACTCCAAATTGAAGATAACCAAAATACGTTTTTCCCCCCATCATTACAGGAGGGTGTTAATAGCTTTATTTCACCTATACTCCCTTTTCTAGCAGCAACCCCAACACCACAATCACAAACGCATGCTGAACAAATAATTGTGCAAATGAATTCACGTTCTTTTCATGCCAGCTTGTTCCTGACAGAGAGTTGCAACCCCAGATCATCTGACTTTTCCTCTGATGAAGTGCAACTTATCAGGACAACAGCAGAAACAAATAGGCAGGCTCCAGACCTCATTGTTCAATTAGTCTTTGGATATGTGCCCCAAATTGTGTGCGGTTTTGGTCCCCTAATCTGAGGAAAGACATTCTTGCCATAGAGTGAGTATAAAGAAGGTTCACCAGATTGATTCCTGGGATGGCAGGACTTTCATATGAGGAAAGACTGGATTGACTAGGTTTATACTCGTTGGAATTTAGAAGATTGAGGGGAGATCTTATTGAAACGTATAAAATCCTGAAGGGATTGGACAGGCTAGATGCAGGAAGATTGGTCCCGATGTTGGGGAAGTCCAGAACGAGGGGTCACAGTTTGAGGATAAAGGGGAAGCCTTTTAGGACCGAGATTAGGGAAAGCTTCTTCACACAGAGAGTGGTGAATCTGTGGAATTCTCTGCCACAGGAAACTGTTGAGTCCAGTTCATTGGCTATATTTAAGAGGGAGTTAGATATGATCCTTGTGGCTAAAGGGATCAGGGGGTATGGAGGGAAGGCTGGGTCAGGGTTCTGAGTTGGATGATCAGCCATGATCACACTGAATGGCAGTGCAGGCTCGAAGGGCCGAATGGCCTACTCCTGCACCTATTTTCTAGTTTCTATATTTCTAAATGCACGGTATTTGTAGACAGGTATCTGAGCTTAGAAATAGAAGCATGCATCATAGTCAACACAGCCTATATCATGGTGTTGGTTAGGCCCGTTCATTTAGCCATTAAAGCAGCACGATTCTGTTTTATGGAGCGACAGTGGCAGCTGTTTTGTTGTTGATTCTTGTTAAAGAAAGGCCCAGTATAAATTTAATTGAACCAACCACACAAACAGTTTGTACTTATGATGAGAGTGAAACATTCCCAACGTTACCAAGAGTAAGAACTGTAAACGCAGGAGTAACATTATATCACATTGTCCCATCTTTCTTTGTGCACATGAAGGTGATCATGTTGAGTGCCGGTATGAGGTTAGTAAACCCTACTGTGCTGAAGGTTTGCTGCCTTCTACTGTGGTCCTGTTTGATCTACAAAATGAAAAAAATATTGAGATGTCAATCTGAACAATATTCTCTGATGCATAGGAGAATGAGGGAAGATTTGATAGAGGTATTCAAAATTATGAGTGGTATAGATAGAGAAAATGCAACCACACTTTTTCTACTGATATTGGGTGAGACTAGAACCAGAGGTCATGGGTTAAGCGCAAAAAGTGAAATGCTTAAGGGAACCATGAAGTGGACTTCTTCAATCAGAGGGTGATGAATGTGTGGAATGAGTGCCAAAAGAAGTGGTGAATGTGTGTGCAATTCCAACATTGCAGAGGAATTTGGATAGATACATGGATGAGAGGGTATGGGTGCAGATCAGTAAGAGTAGGCAGAGTAATACTTCAGTACAGTCTAGATAGGCTGAAGGGCATGGTTCTTTGCTGTAATATTCTATAATGCTATGACTCTGTATTCAGTGGCATCCAAGTACGAGTCATATATTTCACATATATAGATCAAAGGTTGTGTCTTTCAAAACTGTGCTGCGATGAAAGGATTTTTAGTGGGAGAGCCTATTTAGCAATGAGTGTGAAAATGGTAAGAATGAGGAAGGTAAGTGGTCCACTACTGGGGAATTAAGGGTTAGAAGAGCTATTGTGTTGTCAGCGAGCTTTTCATGGTGCCATTATAAAAGTTTAACAAACAGGGGGGTAATTTTGACTCAGGGTGATGACATAAATATCCACCTCTACCAAATGTAATATTTTCATTGAAATGACTGCATCAGCATTATTCAACATTTTCACTTGTAATCTTGCATTCACAGATCCAGCCTATTTCAATACACTAGTGCAGACCTTTAAGAAGAGAAGCAATGTTTCCAAATACTAGCCTTTTGCTTTCTGACTCTTAACAACATTGCAGTTGAAAGCTTGGCATAAATATTTAATTTGTCGCTGAACAAATAGTTCAGAAACAGATATGCATACTCTGTGTGTATAGTCGGGTGGGACTGGATTGCCACAGAAGTAGGAGCACAATCTAAGGTTTTATCCTACAGTGTTACACCAAATACTTGATTATCTCCCCCTGATTTTTGTTCCAACATATCTACATTTTAAAGGAGTAAATCAATCTCAAATTAATTGCTTTTGCATGCAGACTGTTCTACATATCTATTGTTCTGTATGGGAAACAATCTTCTAAAGTTTAATAAGCAGCTTATTTTTCATACCTCTACAGCCAATGACCTTTCTACATCTTTAACTCATGCAGGCTCATCCTTCATTTAGATTCTGTATGCATTGAAAATTTGTTCTTCCCCTCAAAGATGTTAAATACAAGACCTGCTGTAATTAGTCCATACGACCATAAGACCTAAAAACAGAATTAGGCCTTTGGCCCATTGAATCTTCTCTGGCATTCAATCATAGCTGATATATTAACCCCCTTAACCCCATTCTCCTGCCTTCTCCCCGTAACCTTTAATGCCCTTACTAATCAAGAACCTATCAACCTCCACTTTAAGTATACCCAGTGACAGCCTTCACAGTTGCCTGTGGCAATGTATTCCACAGATTCACTACCCTCATCTTTGTTCTAAAGAGACATCCTTGTGTTCTAAGGCTGTGCCCTCTGGATGCAGACTCTCACACTATTGTAAGTGTCCTCTCCATATTCACTCTATTTCAAACTTTAAATATTCAGTAGGTTTCAATGAAATCCCCCTCATTCTTCTAAACGCCAGCAAGTACAGGTCAGGAGCCTTATATGTTAACTTACATTCCCACGGTCATTCTAGAAAGTAACCTCAGACCCTGTCCAATGCCAACATGTCCGTTCTTAGATGTACCTCCAATACATCTGTTATGTTTTTCTTCATATTTTGACATATTCATATTTTGACATGTTGCATCGGCAAGTTTGCGGCGCTGGAGGTTCATGGCAGAGAGAGTTTCTCCCTTCTACCGTCTGCGTGAGATGATGGGCTATCGGGACCTTGAGACTTTTTTTTACCGTGCCCATAGTCTGCTCTTTATCAAATTATGGTATTGCTTAGTACTGTTGTAACTATATGTTATAATTATGTGTTTTTTGTCAGTGTTAGTCTTGGTCTGTCCTGTCGTTCTATGATACCATACTGGAGGAACATTGTATCATTTCTTAATGCATGTATTTCTAAACGACAATAAACGAGGACTGAGTGTCCTCATAATCTAATCTAATCTAATATTCTCACAAAAATGTCATTCAACCAATCAAATCTGTGCCCGATTTGAGACCAACCTAATCGATCCCATTCCCCAGCTAATTTCCCTGTGACATATTGTCTTTGACATACCCATCACCTCTCCCCGATATTCTTGCCACATACTGACACCAGGATTAATTCACCACCTACCAAGTATGCAGTACACGTTGGGAGGTGAGAAGAAACCAGAGTATTCTGAGTTTGTTTTCCTTGGAGTGAAAGAGGCTATCGGTGGAGATAGGGTGGATAATGAAAATGTTTTTCCATAATGGAGATGTCTAAGTGCAAAGAGAATAGGTTTGAGGTGAGGATTTACAGGGCTAGAAAGAATCCAAGGAAATTATTTTCACCCAGAAGGTAATTGCAATCTGGAACACACTGCCTAAGAGGATAGGGGAGACAGGTACAATCACTGTTTTTAAAAAGTATGACTTGAATCGCCAAGCTGTTGAAGGCTACATACTAAATGCTAGCAAATGGGTTTAGTAGAGATACGTAGACACTTCACACATGGACGTGTGGGCCATAAGTACTGTTTATGATGATTCCTGGGGGAGATGACCATGGTCACAGGGAGAGTGAGCAAATTCCATACAGTATAGAAGGTAAGGATTGAACCTAGGTCACGGTAGCTGAATTCATGAGCCATTTGGGAACAAACCAACTATATTATAAGCTGTATTGACATAGTTATAAAATGTAACATCAGTTGAATATTTTAGTTGTCAATAAAAAGATATATCTTTATCTGCAATTCTAAAGTCTTCTATCATATTACAGGAGTTACATTAAATTTACTTTTGCGCATTGTAAATCGTATCACATATGCGATAATTTAGGATGGATGTAAGAGCAGACAAATCATGGCACAGTGAGGTGTAAAACTGGGCTCTGAATGAACAGGGCAACAAACAGACTAAAGATTTGAGAAACAATTAATAGAAGCACCAATGACAATGTGTGTGTTGTCTGTTCTGGGGGAATTAAATGTTAGGTAAAGATCAGAAAAGGAAAGAGCGATGGATAGAAAGAATAAATCCTTAAAAAGGGGAAAAGAAATTACAAGGAAGTTTTAGACGTTTTTAAAATCTCAAACACAAGAGAATAGCTCTGATGGAGTGCTGGCATGGACAAGAACGGCCAAGTGCCCACCTCCTGTACTCTAACTAGTCTATGGTTTTATGATTCAAATAATACCTGAAGGAATAAAACTGCACACACTTGCAGTAGACATGCTTATATTACCAGAGGTTGAACAACACTAATTAATATATCATATCATTAAAATAGTTTAAAATGACAAGCCTTATCTTTTTGCGCCAGGTTTGGTTCATATCTCGCAGGAAAACAAAGCAATGTAATGACACTCAATGTATTATGTTGGTGAGAGAAGCAGCAAAATGGAGTTTCATGCCACAACTCAGGCAACAATTTATTGGATATTGACTTTTAATTGTGCATCTACTCATTGGCTGAACGGTTGTAATATTTCTACCAAAATAATGGCAAGCACAATTAGCCTCACAATTATTTTGACAGAAAATTCTAGCCCAATATGTCATTGCATGCCAAATGATATAAAGACCTCTAGTGAGAAGGAATTCAGCCAATTATCTGGGAGGAAAGGTAAATTGGCAAAGAACTGCATTGGTAGGAAATGAAATAAAACTAGGTCGAGCAGCATCTATGGAAAGAGAAATAGCTAATGTTTCTACCTTGCTTGACAGGCTCAGTGTTTCCAGCAGTTTATAGATTTTGAACTGGAACAGGAATTGTTTCATTATTGTCACGTCTAGAGTTACAGTGAAAAGCTTGTCTTGCATACTGTTCATACAAATCAATTCATTACACAGTGCTTCGAGGTGGTACGAGGTAAAATAAACAGAATGTAGAATAAAGTGTAACAGCTACGAAGAAGGTGCAGTGCAGATAGACAATAAGATGCAAGTTCTAACACAGTAATTGCGAGGTTAACAGTCCGACTTTTTGTGCTAGGGAACCATTCAACAGTTTATAACAGTAGAGTAGAACCTGTCCTCGAGCCTGGTGGTGCAAGCTTTCAGACTTTTCTACCTTCAGCCCAATGGGATACAGGAGAAGCGAGAATGTCTGGGATGGTTATGATCTAAGAAAGAAAGTGTGTCATGCATTGAAATCAAGCTCTGGTGTGAATAACCTGATTTAGATTATCACTACTATCTTCTGTTTTCTGATCTCAGTTGTTTGCAATGTAGTTTATTTCATCTCCTTTTAATTATACATTGTACTTTAAAAAAACTGTAAAATTAATCAACTTCCGAAATTTATAATAAGATTAGGTCTATAGGTTGTAATTAAAATTTTGCATCGAATGTTGGGAAAGGAATCTACATGGAGGAAACTCTGGAATTTAAAACATCAAGGTTGTTTGGTTCACGGAGTTAGTAAAAGACTGAAACTGCCTGTCCAAATGAGTATAACGATGAGTGGTATTTATTAACCGCTCTGAAAGTAATAGCATGGATCAGTAATAGATTTAGTATTTTTTAAATCTATACCCTATCTACACTCTCTAGAGTCTGTATTTTTAAGGTACAGCATATTAAAACAATAGAGTTATTGTGCTTACTTCATAAACTTGTCAGACTCTTTTCATTTTGTTTTTGACTGAACTGAATTTCTTCACATATTTTAATATTGTTCAACCTCAGTCATTTAATAAATACATCACCTTAAAATATGCTGTGGTATTAAATTTACAATTCATAACATATGAATGAAGTTGCACTGGTTCAGGTGCATCAAATGTGATTTAATATATTTCACCACTGTTATGAAGAGTAAAAGATTACCAGACTGCTCAGGCAGCAAAATAGTGATCTTTGTTCCCAAGTTACAGCTACTCAGCAAAGACTACTGGATGGAGGTACAGAAATGGAATAACACATAGATTCGCCAGGAGGTAGAATTAATTTCGATTTTTACGTCAAATGTGCTGAGCAAAGCATTGCAACCAGCACTTCTGTCCCACAAGTCTTGATTTGAACTAATGATGCTGATGGGCACTGAGACTAAAGTGAGCAATGTGTAGTGCCAGTATGAAGCCTGAGTATTTAAGTGCTCAACCTCACCTCCATCTTTTAACCAGACAGCTCCATAAACATTGGGATCATGTAGACAGCCGAACTGTATGAAAAACATTCTCTCTTTTCTATGTCTGTTGAAGGGTTTTTGACATGATACATTAATTCTGTTTCCCTTTACCACCTGCACCTTGACCTGCTAAATGTTTCCAGCATTTTCTGCTTTTAATTTAAAAATCCCAGCAACTATAGATTGTTCAGTGATTTTCATCCTAATTATTCCAAAGGTGCTCTACATTGGCTAGATTCCCTCCATTTTACTCACTCTATCACATTAGGACTTGTTTCTATTTTGTAATAATGAAGTTCTTACATAGAACATAGAACATAGAATAGTACAGCACATTACAGGCCCTTCGGCCCACAATGTTGTGCCGACCCTCCACCCTGCCTCCCATATAACCCCCCACCTTAAATTCCTCCATATACCTGTCCAGTAGTCTCTTAAACTTCACGAGTGTACCTGCCTCCACCACTGACTCAGGCATCAGAATATTGATAAATTCCTTAACACAAGCAATATTGCCAATCAAGGGAATGACCTCAATAGTGACTTATATGCCACTTCCTACAGAAACAGAGAGAAAAATCAGTGAGTGCACTGTGTGTTATATTGTGCCTGCTATGTTGTCGAAGTCCATACGTAAGATACTGACATCCAGTCGTCTGAACCACCTGTTCTTTGGACCAAGATCTTGCTTTGTAAAGATCATATAGCAGCTGATGTGCAATGGCCATGCCACTTTAGAAGGATTCACACAGAGATATCCTCGGAACTTCAAAATACAGTTTAGAGCTTCGAAAGCCAGACATGAATAAGCCAAAGAGTGGAAAACCTAAATGATGTCCTGAATACTCCTGGTCTGATGTTGGATGTTTGATATTTTATCTGGGTTTGCTCACTTTTTGCCGTATCCCCAACTTGTTCTTTTCTCACACGTTGGGTGCTTGATGTTTTCTTTGAAGAGGTTCCTTGGTGTTTTTTTGTTTCATGGCTACCTGCAGAAGGAGGAATTTCAGAGTTGTATTCTGCATACATACTTTGAAAATGAATGTACTTTGAACGTTGTTATCACAGTCTAGGAATCAAGCACACGGATATATGGATTGAGATTGCCACCATGATGAGAAAGAGAAGGCTAGTTCAGGAAACAGGGTAATGGGTAGAACTGCCTCTGAGAAGGTAAAATTGAAGAAGTACACAATGAATGAGGCCAAAAAGGAATTGCACTCCACCTATGAGCAATCTCTGATCCAAGTCTCAATGAGGAACAAATTGATTCTCCTTATTGATTTCAATGTTAATATCAAAAAACCCAGTGATCTCTAGGAAAATATGACTGGCAAGGAAGAAACAAGGAAAATTAATTCCAATAGACTCCTCCTCCAGACAAAACGCTTAGGAACATGACCTTGTCACAACTACAGATTGTCAGAGAAATAAGTAAAAGGCCGCATGAAAAAGTATTTGATCCACATTGTTGGGCCTGCTACACATCATGGTCTGAATAAATGACAGCAAGGATGTTTGCATCTTATCACATGACTGAAGCTGGATTCACCATGTCCAAATCTGCTCTGTGTTCTCCGTCCATCTGCCTCAAAACCAGCAACACCACAGTTTAATCTATGAAGCACTGTACCTGGAAAATCAACACAAGAGTCAGGTGCCATGGATGGTCTGTAGTGTCCTGTATGTTACTCATGCTATGGTTGATCACCTTTGATAGGTGGGTGTGTGGTACTAAAGGAGCAATCTACAGTACATGTGGAACAGTGAGATATAGGAGTTGTTACAACAATCAAGCTCATCTTGGTGAATAGTCCAACTGTATGGATCAAGTGTGTTTTCATGAGACCCTTTACTTATTTTTCTTGCAATCATCTTGGTAAATGATCACAGTGCATTGAACAGTGTGCAAGGTCACTAATACAGCTGTTTGAAGACGGTGTTTATTTAAGTATTGAAAGGATTAAAAGAAACATTGTGAGGATCTGGCGTCTAACCAAAGAAAGCAGTACCTCTGCCTAGCATCGGTTACTCTCCGGGAATCACTGTCAACGTCTAGGAGTGATGAGTCAGCAGAAAGCAGCTGAACATGATGTTTATAGGCCCTCAATCCTTAACCATAATTTCCATGTGGTGGGTGATCAAATATTGGCCAGTTAATTCTGTAGACAATGAAAAACTGAACCTGTGATGAAAATCCAGTGATAGACACCTGTATTTGATTGCCCTGCCTTTCTCTCCTCTACCCTGCTAATTGAACGTAGACAGAAGAATACTGAGCCTATTATCCAGTGGAGCTCAAATAATAGCCATTAATCAGTGACACTATATAAGCTTGTAACTGCCTCATTTACTATTAATTATTTCATATACAGTTGTTACTTTTTTGTCCAAATAAAGATTGTGAGAAAGATTTTCAGAGTCTTAACTGATCTTAGCTGCACAACAGCAGAAGTCTGTTTATGCCAGGTTTAGCTTCACACGACTACCTATTCTTTAACTGTACAGAGATAGTCCCCTTAAAGTACTAACACTGGTGGGAGGGGTCACTGGAGGTAATGAGATTATCAGACTGTGACACAGGATTTCAATACTGGGACTTGCAGTTATAGTCACTGAAACCAGGATTAGCAGCAAAGGTCAACAGTATTTCCTGGTACCAAGAATGAGAAAATTCAGCATACCATGATAGTGATAGTCAAAGACTTTACATCCTCACCTTAAAGGATTATAACTGAATTACATATCTCAAAGAAAATATATAGGTGATGAGCCCCAGAAATGTTTCTGAATTGGGATCGTCATTGGATCAGAGAATTTATTGCCAGAGAAATCAGAAAGCAATAATGTGTGCATTCCAATGCCTTTGCTGAATTTAATTCTTATTTCTCCCTCATTCCTATACTGAATTAAAAAGGAATCTGGTCATAAAATAATGTAGGAGGATAGACATTCTATTATTTTTACATTTGTTTCTAATCAGTACTGATGGTACAATAATTCTTAACAAATAAACAAGCTCTGTCTTTTTCACTACTTGTGTGCACAGCAAAATAAATTGAGATTAGTAGGGTAAATACTAGAATCTGCTGACGTTTCAGTTCAGACACACACAGTCAATTTTTAACCATTCCATGTTAATTTATGTTTTTAAACATAAGACACGCTTACATATTCTTCACAGAGAGACACGCTTACAGCATATTTTTTTTTACAGAATGTACTTCCATACTTTTAAATCTGTTTAGTTACAGTCCTGGCCTTTCCAGATAATGAGGCTAGATACTGATGTTTCATTTACTACTAATAGGCTTGAATTACACAATCACACATCTGCAGCAAAACAATTTTTTTTTCTCTTGGATTAAATCATAGAGAATGGAAAATTAGAGCGAGATGTACAATTTCACAGAATTTGCGACCCTTTGACCTTTACATTAGAAGGGCAAACCGGAATCTAGTCTTGCAAATACAACATAAAGTACAGTTTCATCAAACATGTTTGACCCAATTGATGCAGGTAGTATGAAAATAATGGTGACTTTCAATGCACAAGTTTCATTCCTTGCTCATTAAACAGGAACCCAAGGGAGAAGCAGTCAAGTTTGTCACCCCAGTTAAAGCATGCATTTTAACATTCTTTTTAATGACACCAGATATTCCACAGTACTCCATACCCAATGAAGTATTTCGAGCTTTAGTCTCTCATTTGTAGACCATCCTTACATATACTGCCTTGACTACTTGTAGACCTTTGGCGTGCTTGACAGGATGGTTGACCTTTGGGTCAAAGTAAGTTTACTGTACTGCACAGGAATTTTGTAATAGAGCCCATAGTGAATTGACTTAAGGACATTGCATTACCTCTGACATCATCAAATCAAATTTATCAAGGAAACGCCTTGGCTCAAATCCAGCCTAACAGTTCATTGCAGTAGTAAATTTGCCTTAATGGAGCCCTTTAAGAACCATGGAAATATCCATTATTGATTGCTCCAACCTTACAGAATGAACGTTTTCCGTCTGTGGGAAGTATTGTGAAAAGGTGTGCCTTATTACCATTCTGAAAGACCAGCTTAATTCACTGTTTGAGGTGAAGAGGGAAGATAGAAGTGATGTTAATTATTTTCTTGTCCCAATTGAAAAGCAGTTTAATTTATCAATAAATTCCTCAATGAGACTTATCCCTCACACACAAAAACCTCAGTGAAATCAGGTGTTTTTTTATGTTTCTGGGTAAACTGCCTGCCTCGTATACTGGTAAGGTTTTGCAGTATTCCTTAAGTCCCGTTAACCCTCCCCCCAACTGTTTGATATTCCCAGCTACTGAAACCATTGTATGCTTAAGAATTTGAGTCAATGAGGTAGAAACTGGTCTATATTGCATCTTGTACAAGTGCAAAGTAGGCAAAGACCAAATCAATATAGCAGTGCTACCTTTTCTATGGTGATTATCCCCAGGTGATCCATTTTTAAATTCTGTGATACCATTTTAACCATCCCTGGTGAATGCCAAAATAATGCCCTTAAATGCTTGTAAATTTAAGGTTTTTTTCCAAAACTGCTCATCAATGTTTGAACAGGTATGATCTGTAATTATGTTGTCAAGATGGCTCAGCAGAATCTTTTTTAAAATGTATTTAATAGGAAACAAATACTTCAATATGTACTTAAAATTATAGAATATAGATGAAAACAGATGAGCTTAAATAGATATGCAGTTTTTTTATACAGTAATACCTGTTTATTATGATGTATATCTTTAAGCCTTACACTCTGCATGTTCATATCATATACCTTACTTTGATGCATGTCAACTCTTTATCAAGTAAATGGTTTATAATAGTCAGTTGAGTTCCTGAAATACGGGTAATGCACAACAAGTAGCTTTACTAAGGACAACTGTTTCTATAACTCAGGAAAGAGCAAATTGCACAATTGTTCTTTTGTTGATTATAATAATGACATGCCCATTTTAATAGGTGGAGGTGGAATGTTATTTTGCAATTCGTTATGAGCTGGTCCATCTGATGCACGATGAACAAACTGCAGCTCTGAGGAAGCAATAAAGCCACATTTCAAACTCACATCCAGAATGCCAAGCTGCATTGCTTTCTGACACAAAATCACTTTAACCATGACTTTCATACCAACATTTTGGGCCAAAATTCAAGATAACCATTACAATATCGTCATGACTACAATGTTGTAAACTTCACTTAAGTGCCAGTGTATTATTAAGCAGGAAGGAGCTATTAGAGTTTATTGTACCTTTGTAGTGAAGTTCACAAGCCTCAATGTCGACTCCTTGGACATATTATACAACAATTAACAGCAGTGCCGTGATCTATTTAAAGACTTCTTGAAGAAATATTAAGAAGTATAGCATGGTTTACCTGCCTTCTGGCCAGCATTCAACTCCCCTCTTTATTGTGGATTGTTACCTCATAGGCAGCATCCAGGGCACTTTCACTCAGTTCTGACAGAAACAATCCATCAAGTTGACTGATATGGGTGGTGAAGTGCAGAAGGAGCCTTTCTGCACAGTTGTTCCAAAGAGGTACAATTCATTCTACTGAGATACAGACGTCAGTACCTCATGTACTGGCTACAGGTGCCTAGCATTTTGGAGGCATGCTAGTTACAGTGTTGTCAAAAGCGGACAGATTGCTTTGCAGAGTGCTGTATTAGTCTCTGATTCTATCACTACATTAACATTTACTACTAGTGCAGCAGTTTCCATGGACTTTTTAATAATGTTCCTCATAAAATACTGTAAAGCCATGACTGGGCCTTGATGACATCTTCACTCCATTGCCAATACAGTTGATCTGGAAGCTGCATTAGTAATATATATTGTCTGTTCTGCATTACCATGTTGGGTGAGGAAATCATCAGGAGGCTTCCAGTAGTATTTCAAGAATTTACATAGAACATAGAACATAGAATAGTACAGCACAGTGGGCCCTTCAGCCCACAATGTTGTGCTGACCCTTAAACCCTGCCTCCCATATAACCTCCCACCTTAAATTCCTCCATATACCTGTCTAGTAGCCTCTTAAATTTCACTAGTGTACCTGCCTCCACCACTGACTCAGGCAGTGCATTCCACGCACCAACCACTCTCTGAGTAAAAAACCTTCCTCTAATATGCCCCTTGAACTTCTCACCCCTTACCTTAAAGCCATGTCCTCTTGTACTGAGCAGTGGTGCCCTGGGGAAGAGGCTCTGGCTATTCACTCTATCTATTCCTTTTAATATCTTGTATACCTCTATCATGTCTCCTCTCATCCTTCTTCTCTCCAAAAACTAAAGCCCTAGCTCCCTTAATCTCTGATCATAATGCATACTCTCTAAACCAGGCAGCATCCTGGTAAATCTCTTCTGTACCCTTTCCAATGCAACCAAATCTTTCCTATAGTGAGGTGACCAAAACTGGACACAGTACTTCAAGTGTGGCCTAACCAGAGTTTTATAGAGCTGCATCATTACGTTGCGACTCTTAAACTCTATCCCTCAACCTATGAAAGCTAACACCCCATAAGCTTTCTTAACTACCCTATCTACCTATTTGACAATAGTGGAGGAGGCTCGCAGTAATCAGCTGACCCTGAAGGAAACAAATAGTGATATTGCATTATAGTTCATTTAAAAAGCGGAGGCTGGGTGTCTCAGAAAGGCAGCATCCATTATTAAGGACGTCCAGCCCCTTTTCTCACTGTTGCTATCGGGTAGGAGGTACAGAAGCCTGAAGGCACACACTCAGTGATTCAGGAACAGCTTCTTCCCCTCCGCCATCCAATTCCTAAATGGACATTGAATCCTTGGACACTACCTCACTTTTTTTTAAATATACAGTATTTCTGTTATTGCACTTTTTAGAAATCTATTCAATATACATAATTGATTTACTTGTTTATTTTTTTATTTTATTTATTATTATTATTTTTCTCTGCTAGATTATGCATTGCATTGAACTGCTGCTACTAAGTTAACAAATTTCGCATCACGTGCCGGTGATAATAAACCTGATTCTGATTCTGAAATAGGTCTCAGAAACCTTGCTACAACAATGAAGGGAGTTTGTGCTTAATAAGAGATTTCTGATCCTGAAACAAATAAAGTATTCCATCAAACATCTATCATTTGGTCCAACTAGAAGCATGGTGGTTATTTCAGTAAGTTGATGCAAAAGTGTTATATTTTAAACAGATGATGAATATCTATTTGCTAGATCAGATCTTTATTTGAACTTCTGAATAATTTAAATATTATGTACTTTTGGGTCGGGACTCCATATCATATGAATCAACTGCTTGAAACTTTGGACTTCCTGCATGAATTTATAACTACACCACATAGAAACTCAAGTTAGTTAGCTATTAATCTGTATCCTTTCCACGTAGATTTCTGCATATTCTAGAATTCAAGGTCCCTCGTTCAAGATTTCTGCCTGCTGGTATTTACTTGCTAATTGATTTATTAAAATCAAATGACAATTAACCCTCTGCTCTCTTTGGTCTTTCATTTCCATTACTTATATTAGGTTGTCATCTCTCTTGAATGCCCCACTGACTATAATTTTCAGTTAATACTTGGCCAAAAGGTCACATTTCTATGAAGAGTGCTTGCATGACGCATCCACCGGACAATTTTATCTTGGATCTCCACTGACCAATTCTGCTACAACTCCTTCACATCATAATTAGTCCATTAATGCCAACAATAGGTTGGACCTTACATTCATACTGACACTAAAACTGTTGTTTTTCTCCATTATTACTCTGAGACTTGGGCATGTGTGCACATAAGTTACAGAGTGCCAATAGGCAGGTGCAACATATATCTAAGATTGCTAAGTTTGCATTGATCATCATTATGACATAAATTGAATAGAGAAGTAAGGAAGTCTTAGTATAATAGGATGTAAGACCTTCAAGAGACTATATAAGCTATGGGTTCCTAAGTTTTTTAAATATCATTAACATTAAGACCAATATCATTAAGCAAGGATTTTGTGGACCCCAGGCTGGGAATCCCTGATCTAGATTATCAACATTATTTAGCACAGTTTTGATTTCTTATCTAAAAAATGATGCTCTAACATTCTAAACGCAGGAATGTAATTCCCTTAGCTCAGGAATCTAAATCAGGGCCCACAGATCCTGAATTAAGGATGGACAGTTTGTGGATGAAATGAGAAATACCTTCATTCAGTGGCCAGAAATTTATTGAAATTGACTACCACAGAGGGCTGTGAAGGCTCAGTCACTGAATACGTTGAAATTTGCGATGAATAGGTTCCTGAAATTCCAAGAGATCAAGGTATAGAGCATAGTGCAGGAAAATAGAAGTCATGTAGAAGCAACACCTCATATTCCATCTGGGTAAGCTCCACCTGATGACACAAACATTGTTTTCTGTAACTTCCTTCCTTCTCTTTTTTTTTAACCATTTCCCTATTCTGGTTACGTTCTCACCCCTTCTCATCTCTTCAGCTGCCCATCACTTCCCTCTGGTTCCTCTCCTCCTTCCCTTTCTTTAATGGTCCACTGCACTTTCTGATTAGATTCTTTCTTCTTCAACTCTTTACCTCTTGAGCCTAACGCTGCCAGCTACTTACTTCATTCTCCAGTCTCCCACAAACCCACCTTCCCCCTCTCCTGGTCTTACATACCACCTGATAGTTTATACTTCTTCATCTTCCCCCTACACCCCCCACTACCACCTTCTTCTGGTGTATAGCCCATTCCTTTCCAGTCCTGATGAAGGGTCTCAGTCTGAAATATCAAATTTTTCTTCCCCTCCATAGGTGCTGCCTGATCCGCTAAGTTCTTTCAGCATTTTGTGTGTTGTAGAAGATCAATCATTACCTTGATGACTGGTGGAAAATGTTCTTAAACTACCATAAATTTGGGATTTTTGTGTACATTTTAATGGGGAAAGCCTTATTTATTTCTCAGTAATGCAGCATTCCCCTCCTCCCATCACCATCAGTAATCCTGTTTGTTGTCCCTTCTGCAGATTCAAAGGAATATACTTAAGTTGACTTTTCTAGGAATTAGTCCACTGAAAGCCTTCTGAGGGTATCACATTTTGTTGCATGAGTGGCATATCAGTTTTGCTGATGTACCAGGCCATAATTACTGTTTAATAAACTCTATCCCAATAAAATAATGTTCTCATTTACATTTTTAAATATAGTCATGTTAAAATATATTTCAACGTCTGTATTAATCATATGCTTAAATTTTAAGATCAGTCCTAATAGCAACATACAAATTGTCCAGGTAATGATAATTTTATTTTCTGGTTGGTGACTGTGAGAATTCTCTGAAGTAATTGGTTACTTAATCAGCTTGATGACAGCACAGCTTCTGTACACCAGGGATCCCTTGAATTGACTCCTGACAGCAATATATCAGAAAAGTGAATGTTTTCCACACAAATCGCTACATCTTTATGGGGAGCTTTCTTTCAAAGTTAGTGGCAAATACTGTGCATTGCCTTCAACAGAAGATTTTGGCCTAATACGCTTTCACTTTCCACCTGCCATTCAAATAGGACATCTTCTCTGGTTTAAAACTGAAATGAATTGTGTTGTAAAACTCAAATTATTGATAAGTAGATGTAATTTAGTAGCATTTGTCATGAGTTTATCACTTTCCTGATTGGCAGAAGATCAACGAAGTGGGAATTAACAGGTTAAATTAAAGGTATTTTGAGTACACAATCTAGTGCATTGTTAATAAGATGCCCATGTGATAACAACATGTCAATGACAGCAACCTTAATTCAAATATCTGTGAAATGTAGGCAATCCAAGATCACTTTAATTTTGCAAACAAAGGTAAAATCACTGATAGCAGGGAAAAGATTGCAGTAATTCAATTATTTTCACAAATACGGATTTATGCGTTGTAGGCTGATATTTGGTTAAAATAAAATATACTCTGCACATGATAAGAATGGTTTCTGCATCGATGCTCAAAGGACTAGTTGAGCTTGCATATTATAGCCTTTTGGTTGTATTGCATTGGAATATCCTACAAAGACTTTGAATACAAGTAATCCTTTGAAGTTGCAGTGTATTATTTAACCATGCATGATGGTTTAGGCCAACTCTTTTTTTATTCTTATGAAGAGGCCTTTCTTATCTGACTGTATGATATTAATCAACTGAGAGCCTGCAAAGACAAAAGGAATAAACCTCAGAACATTTGCAGTGCCTACTACCTCTAAACACATCAGTTACCTTTTCTCTTAAAGTACCGGACTAACCGTATATCAAAATAAATAAATTATATAATTCAGGAGCTTTTAATTGAAATTTTAATAGTTGGTGGAATAATTTTATAGTTTTGAGCCCAGATGTATAGCTTTATCACCAGAATCATATCTGCAATTCATACATGCATATCATATAATGTTTCTTCTATTCATGAATGACTATTTGTAAATTTTTTCAGGTGGAGTTTAAGACTTTGACATCTACTTTCTTAAAATATACTTCTCACCTGATGTGTACTGTTTCTTATAACTTAGCCCAGCAGGGTTACATCAGTATTTGAGTGGTCTGTTGTGAAGTATAATTTACCTGCACATGATGTAGGAACTATTATTTCTTGACATTGTTTTCCTGCAGTTTACTCCTTGTTCACCTCCTGAAGTTGATTCCTGCTAGGCACATCTACACAGCTGTCATCCAGTGGGGGAATACCTTGTGCTGACAGCTATGTGTCACATTTCAGCTTGAATAGTGAGTTTTAATAGTCAACTTCACCCAATGAGCATTCAAGTTTGATTTTTATATCCAATATCCAAAGGAGCACACTTTCAACTCTTTAGATAGTAACCATGTATGTCTCCTTATCCAGCCCCACAATATCTAAACTTGTGGTAATGTTAAACACCTTTCCTGATTTCCTTTCCTAGTAAAAACTTTATGATCTTTTTGGCTCAAATTCACTTTCTGATTCCCAACTGGGTAATCTCATTTTAGATTAGATTATGGTCCATTTTTCAAATAGTTTGAAGAGACAAAATATAAAACTATATTAGAATATATATGCTAAAAGTACCAATGGCTGGTTGTTCAATGAACAGATCACATATAATTTCAAACTTAGGTCAAGTTTAGCAAAGGTTTGAGATTTAATAATTCTTTCCAAACCTTCTTTATTGATTTGCAGAGAAAGTGGTGTGATTACAACAGGGCTCAGCAACCTCTTTTTGATTATGAATATTAACACTAACCTGGATGATATTAAGCCTCTTGAGAGTTTTTGGAACTATTTCTTGCCTTGCAGATTTTATAAACGCTTTAAGATATTAGGAGTATTCACTCACCAACAGCCTACTCTTACTTACTCTCCTAACCATACTATTTTCAAGGCTGATGCAGATAAGTTTCCATTCAATGGTCACCTGCAAAATATTGATGATGGACTTAGAAACTTCCACTCCAATTAACGAAAACCACTTTCCCCCGGGATCAATAAAGTATGACTATGACTAAATGGTAATGCCACTGAATGTCAAGGGTAGATGTCTAGAATCTCATTTGCTGCAGATGGTCATTACCGGGAACTTTAGTGGCACAGATATTATTTGCCGCTATTTAGTTGAGGCCTGAATGCTGTCTATATCACACTGCTTGCAAGTATGTTCATTTGCTGCAGACTTAGGGTTGGAATTATACATTACCACCCAGTCTGGCACCAACAAACATTTCACAGTCAAAGTCACTTCCATCACATTTCTTCCCTATTCTGACATTTGGGTTAAACAACAACTGAACCTATTGACCACATCTGCATGCTTTTATGCATTGGGTTGCTACCACATGATTGGCTGATTAGTTCAAAGTTCAAAGTAAATTTATTTCAAAGTAAGTATATGTCACCATATACAACCTTGAGATTCATTTTCATGTGGGTATGCACAGGTTCAAGAAACACAACAGAATCAGTGAAAGACTGTATTCAACAGGTGAGACAAACAGCCAAATATAACAAATACAACAAACTGTGCAAATACAAAAGAGAGAGAGAAAATATAAATAAATAAAGAATAAATATCAAGAACATTAGATGACGAAACCTTGAAAATGAGTCCACAGGTTATGAGAACAGACAGTGATGGGTGATTGAAGTTGAGTTAATTTATCCCCTCTGGTTCAACAACCTGATGGTTCAGAGGTAATAACAATTCCTGAGCCTGATTGTGTGGGTCCTAAGGTTCCTGTACCTTCTTCCTGATAGCAGTAAAGAGAAAAGTTCTGCTGATCTATCTCAGGTGACCAGACAACACTTTAGTTTAGACCATGCCAATAAGACTGGCATGAAGCTGATCCAACACTTTAACTCTCAGTTTGGATGGTACAATAACTCTCAATCCCCACATAAGGCAACATCTGTCAAGGGCAAGTTCATCCTTGCACTGGTAAAAATGGGGGAATTGGAATTTGTGCTGCATATTCCTGCCATTTTGGGCTTCCATGCAGACCTGAGATAGTGTGGGATCTTCTCTGGTTTCCCTTTGGATCATCTCTGCCGTAATAGAGACATTTCCGATTTGCATTAGGGAGAATACTTCCAGAGAAATGCCTTCTTTTGTAAATTTTTCTGGAATTTTCTTTTCCAAGGGTAAAAAGGACAATACATCAGCTTTTCCATGATTCGTTGTCCTCTTGAATTCGATCTTGTAATTGTGTCTACCAAGAAACAGAGCCCATCTCTGCATTTGTGTTGCTGCTGTTAGTGGAACACCCTACTGTGGATTGGAAATAGACACTAGAGGATGATGATCAATGAAGAGGGTAAATTCTCTCCCATGCAAGTACTGAAAACATTTTACACCCCAAACCAGATGCAAGGTATCTCTATTAATCTGTGTATAAATTTTCTCTGCAATGGTAAGGGAATATGATACAAAGGCTATGGGGTATTCACTTCCATCACTAATAAATGTGACCTGACTGCCCCTGTACCATAACAGGCACTGGATGGTGTAGATCATAATCTGTGAGTACAGTGTCTGACATCACCATTTCCTTTACTTTTTGGAAAGCCACCTCACACTGCTTTGTCCATTACCATTTCTTCCCAATCTGTACTAATGAGTTCAAGAGGTGGGGCACAGTAGCCACGTTTGGCAGGAACCTGTTGTAATAATTGACAAACCCTAAAAAGGACTGCAACTGTGACATGTCCTTTGGCTTTGGGGCATCTATCGCTGCTTGAATTTTCTCAACACACTTGTGTAATTCTTGTCATCAATGGTGTCACCATTGTGAATGTTTATGGTGAGAAACACTTTACACTTCCTCTATCTCCATCTGTAGGTAGGCCTCAGCTAAGTCCACTTTGCTGAAGTGTTTCCCTCCAGAAATGTTTGCAAATATATCCTCTATCCTGGGCAGAGGTTATTGATCTAGCTTCAGTACTGGGTTGAGGATGACCTTAAAATCACCACAGATCCTGACAGACACATTCTTCTTGGCTACTGGGACCACTGGTGTTACCCATGGGTTCCACTCAATCTTGGAAAAATTTCCTTCAGCCTCCATGCAATCTAGCTCACTGGCCACTTTATCAGTAATGGTATCATGAACCAGAGAGGCTTTGTAAAACTTCGCTGTGGCATTTTCATTTAACGCTATGTTACCCTTGATATGTCTGAGTTTTCCAATGCCAGCCTTGAACACTGCTATGGCATCATTCAGCGCCTTTCTTAATTCACTGTCAGTTGACTCTGTTGCAGAGGTTAAAGCATGTAAATGGTGGACGGATTTCCAATCAGGTCAGATTTGCCTCAGCCAATCATAGCCCCACAATTCTGATCCTCCTATTTTCACCACATGCAAGCTTGTTTGCTGTTCTATTTTACTGGTACAATTGTCATTCCACTCGACTTGTGTTTTCTCCAGTATTAGTTGGATATCTGCAGGCTTCAATTCAGTATCTTTGACATGCTGTTCAAATTCATTTTGTGGCATGACTGAAAGAGCTGAGACAGTGTCCAAATACATTTTAATTAATTTCCCTTACACTTCTGCTATAAGCCATATTGCTTGTCTATTGTTAGTTTTCACATGTACATCTTAGGGCTACTCGGTTCTTCATTACTCTCATAATTATCAGATTTTTCATCAATCGCGTGCAGATTAGTGCTCTTTTTGCAACTACAACTTGACTTCTTAGCTACTTCTTTTCTTTGTGCAGTCCATTTATTTTTGTCTGCCCAACACACTCTTTGAACTTGTCCTACTTCGCTGCATTTTCTGCAAGTTTCACCTTTAAACCTGCATTGGTCTGGTGTATGTGGGCCCTTGCCACAATGGTAATGGAATTTGTTCAGCCAGGATGTTTTTTTGTTTAGATGTTGCAATATTTTTCCCATCCACTTTTATTCCTGACTGTGACTCAATTGTGTCTCTATCTATAGTTTCTATTGATACAGCGATTTTAACTGCACTTTTCAATGTAAGCAGTGCTTCAGTTAGGAGCTGTTTTTGAATGCTTTCTTGTAAGATTCCACAAACTCTGTAATCTGTCATTGCATCATTAAGTCCATTACCAAACTGACAATGCTCAGACCATCTCTTCACATCAACCATATAAGCAGAAATGAACTTCCCTTCCTTATGATTCAGCTAATGGAACCTAAAGTATTATGCAATCAACAAAGGGTTTTAGTTCTAAATGTTCCTGCATTACTTTCACAATATCAGCAAAGCTCATTTTGGCTGGTTTGGTTGGGGCAGTCAAACTTCTAAGCAAACTGTATGCCTTTCCACCTTATTACACTCAGCAAAATTGGCACTCACTTGGCATTGGCTATTTCATTTGCCTCTAAATTCTGTTCAGTTTGTTCAGGATACATCATTCAGTTAGCTCTTTGCCATCAAATGCATTAATCTTTACAATGTAGCCAATCATTTTTTGTTTTTTTTTAATTTTATGATAATTATCACCTGGTACTCACATTTATGAACCTGTAAATTTTGTCCTTTTTCTGCATTTTATTTTAACTCAACCATCTCTCCTCTTTTCTGAATAAACCATGTGCTGCGCTTTCTTTTTAACTTGACCAGCTCTCTCCTCTAGTGAAGAAAAAATGCTGTGCTTTTATTTGAACATCTCGCTGCACTTCAATAAGTAGGTAGTCATCTCAGGTTTGTTTTAAAACTTTCTCGTCACCACTGTTATTTTTGGTAACTCCAAAACATAAACTAATTGAAAGCAAAACACGGAGTTGGGAATAATTTAAGTATGTTTAGTTTCACTTTAAATGAGGTGTGTACACTTATGATGTGGTGGTGTAATGACGTATGCCATTTGTGTACTTTTACATATAACCCATAATGAATTATGTGAATAACAAAGAATGCTTAATCAAACAAGGTATTTACAATATTACTCAAATGTTGCTGAAATATTAAATACACATCAGAAATTGAAGATCCAATTGCATAAGGAGGAATTGAGACCAAGGACTTGAAGCTTATTAACTTGTATTGAATGCTGAACTGTAGTCGATAAAGAGCATCCTGACATATGCACCTTTGCTGTCAAGATCTTCCAAGGTTGGGTGAAGAGCCAATGAAATGGCATCTGTTGTGGACCCATTGTGCTGATCGGCAAATTGGAGAGATGAAGGTCACTTCTCAGGCAGGAAATGATGTGTTTCATCACCAACCTCTCAAAGCACTTCATCAGAGTAGATGTAAGTGTCACTGGATGATAGTCATTGAGGCAGGTTATCATGTTCTTTGGCACCAGTTTAAATGAAGCCTGCTTGAAGCTGGTGGATACCTCTAACTGCCAAAGTGAGGAGTTATAGATATCGGTGAACACTCCAGTCAGTTCAGCAGCATAGGTCTTTAGTTTTCAGCCAGATATCCTATCTGGCCTGGATGCTTTCCGTAGGTTCACACTCCTGGAAGATGCTCTCACATCGGCCTTGGAGACTAAAATCACAGTGTCATTGGTGGCTCTGAGACTTTGTGGAGGTTCCTCTATACTTTGATGGTCAAAGTGAGCATAGAAGACATTGATATTTGCATTAATGAGCAGGTGTGCAGGTGCACATAACACAGTGGCCACTGAGTGTAAATTTCAAGAACCAAGTATTAAATTGCCATTAATTTTGTACTTCATTTGAGCTGTAGTAAAATGTATCGGTGAACATATTTTCTCCAAAATTGATGTGCAATGGAAAAGATAATACTCTGTATATGTGTTCCAGTTTACTCAACATCCCATAACTGTTTGTCATATTGACTGGTGAGAAAGCAGCTGACAGCTGTGACTTAAATAAATGAGACAAATATAGGTGTTCAAACAAAAACAGTTTTTAAAAAATATACTGGTTTATCTCTCTATTCCTCTGCAAACGAAGTTATCTGATTTCTGGCAGACTAGCAGATTCCATTTGATTCTTTAATGGTGATATTCCATTTTCATGTACAATTCCTGATTTTTTTTATCGATGAGATATTGGGGGTGTTGGTTTTCACAAGGAACTCAGACGTGCTTGTACTCAAGCCATGGAATCCAACATGTAAGTGCAATAAATTGTTAGGAAAGCAAATGTTATTTTAGCATTTAGGAGATGGTTTGAAAAAGGAAATCTTACTGTAAGCGTGTCACAGGGTCTCAACCTAAAATATTAACTCTGCTTTCTTATTTGACCTGCTGATTATTTCCAGTATGTTCTATTTGTATTTTAGACTTTGAACATCTGGATTTTTTTATTTGTGATTTTCACTTTATTCTCCAGAGTTTAGAAGACCAAGATGAGATCAGATTGAAACTCACTAAGTTCTTACAAGTCTTGACAGGCTAGATGAAAGGGAGGACAAGTTTCAGAATAAGGTCCAGCTGCTTTGGACTGAGATGAGGAGCCTTAAAGAGTGGTGATTCTTTAACAGGGCATGCCTCAGCGAGCAATCACTGAATTCATTTATAAAAGAGGTCATTAGATTTCTGGGTGTTAAGAGAATCAATATGATCATGTTGAAAAGTATCTCTGAAGTAGACCAGACATGACCTTGATAAATGCGGGATCAGGCTTGAAAATGCCAATGACTCACTGTTGCTTCTGTTACTTATGTAGAATATGGAACGTGGAAGAGTAGAGCAAAGGAACAAGCCCTTTTGCCCACAATGTTGTACCAAACTAATTAAATTAGTAATCAAACATCCAACTAAACTAATCGCTTCCTCCTACACAATGTCAACTTCATACACAGCTCTCTATTTTATCGATCCCTCTCATAGTGTTTTAAACCTGTATCAGGTCTCCCCTCCTCCTCCCTTACTTAAGAGAAAACAACCCAAATTTGTCCAACCTCTCTTTATGCCATCCTGGTCAACGTCTAATGCACCCTCTCTAAAGCTTCAACATTCTTCTGATAATGTGGTGGCAAGGACTGAATTCAGTATTCCAGATACGGTCGAATCAGAGATTTATAAAACTGCAACATAGATGTTTTTATATTCTTTTGTTAAAGCCTACTAAAGGACATATCAATTTTCAGCAGAAAGCTGCAGAAGCTAAAATATTCCACCTAAAAACCTGATAAATTTCAGCCACAAAAGCAAACACGCTATAGCTGGTTAAATTAACTTGAAGGTAAAACAATGCAATTGTGCCAACTTTAGTTTCCTGCTGGCAAGTAGAGAGAAAGCATAAAAGAACATGAATGAAACAATGACATTGTTATGTAGAAACAGTTTTAGAAAGTAATAGTCATTTTCAACTAAAATTATATAATAAGAACTAGAAAATTATTCAATTAACTGAAAATAGTTTGTGTCATAGGAAACTGCTCTACTTAGGGTAAAACAACATTTTTTAATTTCCACTACATTACTGCTCACCAGGAAACTTACCCCCTCATTTCTTCCTAAACACGCTTTATTCTGCTATTAAATTCTCCCAGATGACATCAACGGTAATTCAACAGACAAATCTCGCCTATGGCAAAGATCTCATTTTCTCTGGCCATGTTTCCATTTTAACAATGCCCTTAATGAGGCCGACACTCAGTCTGCATCCTTTGTCACCACTGAGATCTGTGACCTCTCCTAAACTCAATGTGTCTGGACCACTATGTCCATAGGCAGGCTGGGTTATGGCCATTCACAGTTTCTGAACCTCAGGAAAATTCTATACTGGTGCTGAGATCTTTACTGCACCCAACAGTTTTAGCACACTGCTACAATAGTCCAGTCAGCCAAACTCCATACTTCAAGAGAGAATTCAAGCAGAGGTTGATAGATTCTTGATTCGGCAGGCCCTGAAAGGATACGGGAGAAGGCGGGGAGGAAGGCAGGATGTTGGGGCTGAGGGGGAAAATGGATCAGCCAAGATGAAATGGTGGAGCAGACTCGATGCTCCTATATCTTATGGTCTTATGGTCTTTTCCTTCATGCCACAGGAGCAGATAAAGTGGGTATGGCATTTGCTTGCATCACAAACTTCCCATAGTTCCGGATTTAATAGACTCTATTAAGCCCTTTGTGAGCACTCTCCCCATGATATCAGTAGCCTTCGATTCAGAAGCAACACCCCTTTAAGGCTTGGGTGTGGAGTTTGTACCTGTTTACCTATATGTTAACAGTTGTGAGAACAAATCAGTAGGGCAATGTGTGTTGAAACCAATAACATCAATGTTGTTAAGGAAATCCAACAATGCTGTCCTGTGAAGTTCATAATTAATATTCTTATCATTTAGACAACTTTTATAAGTAGCATTTGAGTGACCCAGGGTGCTTTTATATGGTCAAAGTGGCATGATACAATATCTGTGCCTGTCTACCTTTGCAATATCACTGCACTAAAGACAAGAAGACCTTAGAGTGTGGCATGCCTCAAAAGAAATGGAGATAAATGCCTTCAGTGTGACTCAAGGATCTCTTCATCTTCTCTATCATTGATATTTGACCAGATATTACCTAGTCCATCACTACTGCTAAATGAATTAGAATAAATCTTAGGCTTATAATTTTATGGCCTCTTTGATACTGAGGATTAGGGCAATCTCTCTTCCTTTTCACTGGGTATAACTATCTGGACATTGATCTCTCCTCTGTGGTCAACTCATTTTCATAGCTACTAGATGACAGTCCACCAGAAATAAACTAAATATCTCCTAATTTTGTTTTTTCTAGTTTCAGGTGAGAAGAAGTAAATGCAAAATTAGATTTAATAATATCATTCCACCAAAAAAACACCTTGGTCCTTTTGCACCTTTCTCTTTTTTTTATTCTTAAATACACACTCACACTCTTACCTGAGTTTAGCTAATGTGGCAATTTTTTTTTCTCAACTCATTTTACTTCAAAACCTAGATGAGGTTTCTAGAATCAATACTAATGAGAGAATTCAAGGATTATAATAAAATGTATCTTAAAAATAACCATAAAAACTTTTTTTTCATTTTGGAAGATATCTGTAAGCTTAGGTGAAATCGCCAACTTTGTATATGCTGCATTCATAAAGTGCCAAATATACTTGAAATCAGTTTCTTTATTTATTTCCTAATAAAGTACTCAGAGTATAGTGAAGTGCACAACAGGCACAAACCCTTGGTTAATAAATATTGCGACGAAACAATTCTGAATCAACTCCAAAAGATCTTTAGCATTTCCTGTTTAGAGTTTTATTCATTTGATCTAATTCTTAACAGTGGATAATAGGCATCAACACTGCATAAGCCTGCATAATTTCATTGTGTGCCATTGTAATTGTATCAGCATATATATCAGTAGCTACAAACTGCTCACTGTGCCCATCATGAATCATGCATCATGTGACTTGGAATCACTAAGAGCCTATCTTCCATCATAGCCGTAGCCCTTGCCCTCTCTGCAGTCAGTTGTTTAAGCAAGTATTAATAAAGGTCTCCCTCTTAAAATTGCACTACTCTAAATGGTCTTTAAGGGACCAGGCAGTAATCTCAAGATCCCTATATTTTAGCTCTAAACTAGGACAGAGGAATTAATAAAAGTCCTTCCTGTGTAAACTGCTACTTGCTCTAAGGCTATATCCTGATGTCAGGGCATTGAGAGAATTTTAAATGTGCAGGATGGATTGTTTGTGTAAGGAAAGCGAAACAGGGGGCAAAGGCTAAGAGACTTGAGAAAATTGAAAGACTGCCAGTGATGCTGAGATGCAAATAGCAACAAAACACGGACAAATGCTGCTGTTCACATATTCAGGAGAACCGGCAAAAAAAAAGGTTATTAATTTTCACAAGGCTGATCTTACAGCTGGGAGCTCAGCATCAGTTTCTCTGTAATGAAAATGGTCTGAGTGGAAGATAAATGGTTCATAAAGTGGACCATTTAGATGCAATCGAGGCTCAATCTGTCCGATGACTAATCACGTTCCCCCCAGTATAGCTGAATTCCAGTAACAGACTTTTTCTGCTGTTCCCAATGAATTGTAGTCGGGTGTAAGTTCAAGGCAGAAAGAGAATTATCTTGATTTATTAGCATGCTGTCTGGCCGTGCCATTCGCAGTACTGCGGCTTTGTGGGCTTCTGCCCTGTTGCTGTCTGTGTGTAATTTTTACTGCTCCCTTGTGACTGGTATACAGCATCATTCCAGCTGCTGGAAAAATGGTCTGTTACTGCACCTGTAATTTTTCTTGGTTGGAGCCAAAGGAATATATCTCTAAAGTGTGTAATAAGTTCTTGAAAAGGTGTTTTTAAAACAAATTGATATCATGCTTTATGGGCCTGAGCTACACTATAAACTAATGTGAGTTTAGATCAGCTTCCCTAGTTAAGATGGAGATATGGCTTTTGATGACTTATGCACAAAGCTGTTTAACAGGTATTGTAATTATCTTTCCTAAGTTATTTTCTTACTTGAAGTTTCCATTTAGAGTGTGTGTTCATATTACAATAGTGTATAAGTTAGGCAGTAAATTCAATGTCACTTGTTACCATCCTTCTTAATGTGTTGGCCCCTTGTTTCCAATTTACCATTTTTCTGTTTCTTGTCAGACACTTGATACAAGGATGTACACATATAAACCACGTGATAATATTGGGAAACAATCATAATACTAACTCCACGGTGTTATCTTTCCAGAATTTGTGGAAGGATCTCCTCATACTTTTTATATGACAAAAAATAAGTTATTGGTAATGATTATTCAACAAAAGGATTGCATTTACTACTAAGCTCTTTTAAAATTTGTTAGCTTGACACCAATTATCCCTTATATGGGTAATCACAAGAATTGTCATGTGAGATAACAAGGGCATGAATTGTATTCTTAAGTTATTGAAGAATTTCTTTTTCTCAACTAAATCAAAGGTTGGTTATCTTTTATAGCCTAGAAATTCATCCCCGGTTGGTAGCAGTTACAATTGCATTTGAAATCCATTCCAACGCATTTAGTGCTATCAACCAAGAATTAATTTCTCATTTGATTAGACATTATGTTCACCAGCCATTAGAGACAGATAGATTACCTCTCAGTAACTGCACAGTATTGAACCAGCCCAAAAGAGAGCCAAAATTGTCCAAAAACTCTGCATCATTATCTTTCATTGCTTTCTACAACATAACTCCTTTTATATGAAATGGAACGTGTCATCAAAGTATCACATTTTAACCTAATCTACCAAGTTTCCATTAGTAGGCTGGCAAAACTCATCCTTACTTCACAAACATCTCTTTTGAATGTATAACTAAATTTAGGCTGTGAGACTGCATCTGCAAGATCAATACTGCTTGACCAGAATTTTCTGCTGACTATACAGTATATCATGAGGAGCAAATTTGGAATACTCAGATATTATGTCCCTGCTATAAACTTTGTTCCAAAGTCATTGATTCTATCTCCCTGTTCAGCAGTTGTTTCAGGGAAATGCAGACTAAATAGGCTGGTATAATATATGATCCAATTATGAACTTATAATCACACATCCGTGCTATCACTTTGACCAATTATTTCCATCATTATAACACAGATGATCATTATAACATTGATACTTTTGCTCATCTGCTGAAAACCTCATCCAGGCCTTTGTAACCTTTAGTCTTAATTGTTCTAATTCGCTCTAGCTAACTTCTACATCAGAATCAGAATCACATTCAGTATAATTTGAAATTTGTGGTTTTGCAGTAGCAGTACAGTGCAAAAACAAAAACACTATAAATTATAATAAGAAATATATACAATATATATAAGAATATTAAATTAAATACGTAATGCCCATGATGGAGCTGGATGAGTTTGCAACTTTCTGCAGCTTTTTCTGATTCTGTGCAGTGGCCCCTCAATACCAGACGGTGATACAACCAGTTAGAATGCTCGCCACAGTACATTTGTAGGAATTTTCAAGTCTTTGGTGACACACTAAATCTCCCCAAAATCCAAATGAAATATAGCCTCTGCTGTGCCTTCTTTATAACTGCATCGATATGTTGGGCCAGGATAGATCTTTAGAGATGTTAACACCCAGAAGAATAAAACTGCTCACCCTTTCCACTGCTGACCTCTCAAAGAGGACTGGTGATGATTCCTTGACTTCCCCTTCCTGAAGTCCACAATCATTTCCTTGGTCTTACTAATGCTGAGTGCAATGTTGTTGTTGCACATCATTCAACCAACTGATCTATCTCACTCCTGTATGCCTCCTCGTCACCACCTGAGATTCTACCAACAGCAGTTGTGCCACTGGCAGATTTGAGCTGTACCTAGCCAGACAGTAATGGGTATAGGGAGAGTAGAGCAGTGGGCTAACACATGTCCTTGAGGTGTGCTGCTGCTGATTTTCAGTGAGGAGATGTTATTCCTGATCTGCACTGACTGTGGTCTCTCACTGAGGAAGGTACAGAGGCCCAGGTTATGAAGCTTGTTGATTAGTACAGGGAGTATGATGAAACGGAATGCTGAGCTTTAATCAATAAGCATGTTGTTGTCCAGATGATCCAAGGTTGAGTGGAAAACTAGTAAGATTGCATCCTCTGTAGAGATATTGTGGAGATGGGAAAATTGCAGTGGGTCATGTGTTTGCTTGGGCAGGAGATGGTTCGAGCCATGATCAACCTCTCAAAGCACAGCATCACAGTGGATGTGAGTGCCACTGGGCGATCGTCGTTGAGGCTGCTCACCCTGCTTTTCTTGGGGACTGGTATGATTGACATCCTTTTGAAGCGGATGGAAATCTCCAGCTGCAGCAGTAAGAGGTTGAAGATGTCCTTAAACACACCAGATCGTTAGTTGGCACAGATTTTCAGTTCCCTCCCAGGTACACACACCAGCAGGGTTGCTTGTGGGTTCAGGTGTAGTTTTATTTCAAAGCATGCATAAAAGGTATGGAGTTTATCAGGGAATGAAACATCACAGCCATTCGTGACTTTCGATTTCACCTTGTAGGAAGTAATTGCCTGCAAGTCCTGCCAGAGCAGACTTGCATATGATTCTGTCTCTAACTTCAATTGGAATTTTTATTTGCTCTTAAAATGGCCTTCTGTAGATTGTACCTGGAATCCTACATGGATCTGGATCACCAGTCTTAAACACCAGAAATCTAGCCCTCAGCATACTGCAGATCTCCTGATTCATTCACAACCTTTGGTTTGGGTATGTCCAATATGTTCTTGAAGGCACACATTCTCCCACACAGGCCTTGATGAAGTTCGTGACAACTATGGTATATTTATTCAGATATGAAGATGAATCCCTGAATATTGACCAGTCCATCAATTCAAAGTGGTCCAATAGGCACTCCTCCACCTCCCTAAACCATACCTTCACAACCTCACTAAAGGTGCTGCATCCTCAGTTTCTGCCAGTATGCTGTACTTTCCACCATTTGTAAGCTTCTACATTCTGCTTTTCAAGCTTACGTCATTTCACTTTCACCTGTCCCAATTCCAGTCCAGGCTAGAAACGGAATCAGATGCAAGGTTTGCAGGCATTAGTTCCAACAAAGCAAAACTTAACAAGCATTCAACACAATCATGCCCTTAGTTCAAATCAACAAGGTCCAAAACCTGGGCCTCTGTATCTCTCTCTGCAATTGGATCCCTGACTTCCTTACTGGGGGACCACCCTCTGTATTGATCAGAAATAACATCTCCCCCTCGCTGTTGACAATCAGCACTGGTGCACCTCAAGGATGTGTGCCTAGCCCACGATTGTGTGTCTATTCACAGCCAAACACCATCCATAAATTTACCACTGACACAACTATTTTTGCATAATTTCTTATGGTGATGAGGAGGCCTACAGGAGTGAGACAGATTAGGTAGCTGAGTTGTGTTGCTGCAGCAACCTTGCATTTAATGTTAGTAAGGTCATGGAACTGACTGTGGACTTCAGAAAGGGCGAATTGCAAGCACACACACCAGTCACCATTGAGGGATCAGAAGTAGAAAGGGTGAGCAGTTTCAAGTTCCTGGGTGTCAACATCTCTGAGGATCTATTCTGGGCCCAATATATTGATGCAATTACAATGCAGGCACAACAACAGCTATATTTCATTGGAAGTTTAAGCAGAATTGGTATGTCACCAAAGAGCATTCTATCTGGTATGGAGGGGTAGAGTCTGGTATGGCACAGTATCAGTAAAAGCTGCAGGAAGTTGTAAAATGAGCTTGTTCCATCATGGGCACTCGCCTCCCCAGCATCCAGGACACCTTAAAAAGATACGTCTCAAAAAAACATCCATCATCAAGGACCCCCATTATCCAGAACTTGGCCTCTTCTCGTTGTTACCATCAAGGAGGAGGTACAGAAGCCTGAAGATATACACTCAATGTTTCAGGAACAGCTTCTTCCCACTACCATCAGATTTCTGAATGGATGATGAACCCATGAACACAACTTCAGTATTTTTCCCTCTTACCTTTTCACTATTTAATTAATTTTATTTTTTTTAGCTTATTGTAATTATTAGTTTTTATTATTATGTATTGCAATGTACTGCTGCTGCAGAACAACAAATTTCACGACATATGCCAATGATATTAAACCTGATTCTGATTCCCCTCGTGATCAATAAGACAACTAAGCAGCGGTCCATGAAACTATTCCATCTGCTCAGAGCATCCCTCTGCGATTGAGTATCAAACCTTGTTCCTGGGAGTAGCTTTGAAATATTTTACTACATTAATGGTGCTGTGAAGAAATGTCATCAATATTGTTGTTGTCGGTATCGACCAACCTCTGATGCGTCAATTATTCCTTCCTGCATTATCACCTCTCCACCAATGAAGTCCTCAGTACTTTATATTTTCTTTTTTTAAACGATTATGAAACTGTTGAGAATTCTATAATTTAATTATAATACTTTAATTCAGTAAAGCATCCCACTGTTGTGATCAAGGAATAAGCTGCAGAAAGAATTCATCAGGTCAAGCATGTTGACTATCTGGAAAAGATTAATATCAGACTTGTATTGTACCTGTATACTTTGACAATAAAATGAACCATGGAACCTTTGATATTTGGGCTGAGTGCCCGCTCACTCCACACCTCCCAAATGGCTTCATTGGTCAGCTGGGAAAGGGAGTATGAAGAGTGTTGAGGCAGGGCCTGGCAAGTGTTAGGTAGAGCTGGGTAAGGAAAAGACGACAGACAGGTGGAAGCAGATGGGGGAGTATTATGAACCTAGTTAATGAGGAAGGGATGGATTGAAAGGTAAACAAAGGGAGACGGACCATCAGTGAATTGATGAGGGTGGGAAAAGAAGACAGGGAGAGTGGGAAAATTCTATGTTCTATGTAGACTATGTAAGAGGAGTACAAGTTGTTCTTCTAGTTTGCATTTTCCCTCACAAAAGCAGTACAGGAGGTTAAGGAAACACAGGTCAGTGTGGATATGTGAAGGAGAGTTGAAATGGTAGGCAATCAAAAGCTCAAGATGGCCACTGCAGATAGAGCACTGGGACTTTGCCAAACATTTGTCAAACCTTTGTTTGGACATGCCAATATAGAGGAGGCCACATTGCAAACACCAAATGCAGTAGACCAGGCTGGAAGAGATGCACTGAATCTCTGCCTCATTTGGAAGATCCCCGATTGAGGGAGCAGATAAAAGGAAGTGTTGCATCTCCTACAGTGGTACGGAGAAATTTAGGTGTCCTTTCAACTGTCATTCTCTGCCTCTAAACTCCCAACGCCTCCTGACTCTATCTGGCTATCAGCCACACTCATCTAGTTGCACCTAACACTGACCAGCATCTACCTCACCCATCTCTCTCACTTCCATATGCTGGTTATCTTACTTCTACACTCTCACTTCAAAGGAATCTAAAAGATGGTTGAGCTTTTGAGTCAAGATCTTCCAGCCATTGTTTTTTTGTTCAGATTCCAAATCTACAGTCTCTTGTAAGACCATAAAATCTAGGAGAAGAATTAGGCCATTTGGCCCATCGAGTCTGCTCTGCCACTTCGCCATGGTTTATCCAGTTCACTCTCAGCCCCATTCTCCTGCCTTCTCCCTGTAACCCTTTATGCCCTGACCAATCAAGAATCAATCAACTTCTGCCTTAAGTATACCCAATGACTTGGCCTCCACAGCCACCTGTGGCAATGAATTCCACAGATGCACCATCCTCTGGCTAAAGAAATTCCTCCTCATCTCAGTTCTACATGGATGTCCCTCTATTCTGAGGCTGTGCCCTCTGGTCATAGACTTCACCAACAAAGGAAACATCCTCTTCACATCCACTCTATCGAGGCCTTTCAACATTTGATAGGTTTCAATGAGATCCCACACCCCTTATTATTCTGAATTCCAGTCAGTACAGGCGAAGAGCCATCATTCGGTCCTCTTGTTAATCCTTTCATGCCCGGAATCATTCTCGTGAACCTCCTCTGAACCCTCTCCAATGTCAGTACATCCTTTCTTAGATAAAAGGCCTAAAACTGCTCACAATACTCCAAGTGAAGCCTTACCAGTGTCTTATGAAGCCTTAGCATTACACCCTGGCTTTTATATTCTAGCCCTCTCAAACTGAATGCTAACATTGCATTTGCCTTCCTCACCACTGACTCAACTTGCAAATTAACCTTTGGGGAATTCTGCACAAGGACTCCCAATCCCTTTGCACCTTGGATTTTTAAAAAATCTTCTCTTCACTTGGAACAGGGATTCCTAGCCTTGGGTGCAGGGACTCCTTGTTTAATGGTATTGGTCCATGGCATAAAAAAGGTTGGGAACCCCTGATGTAGAAAACAGTCTATGCATTTATTTCTTTTACCAGAGTGCATGCACATACACTTCCAGACATAATATTTCATTTGCCACATCTTTGTCCATTTTCCTAGTCTATCTAAGTCCTTCTGCAGCCTTCCTGCTTCCTGAACTCTACCTGGAGGGGCACTTATATTCATATCGTCTGCAATTTCAATTGTTGTGTCTTTTTGTGTTTGTATTGTCATAATTACTGGGATAAAAATACATAAATAATCTGTGAAGGTGTCTAAGAATTTTACATATGAAAATCTACAAAACTACCTTGAAATCATAAGTGAGATATAGGGCTCGTACTGTGCTGCAATGTTCTATCAATTATAGATAGACAGATGGATGATAGAGAAAATGGAGGGCTATGTAGGAGGGAAGGACTAGATGGATCGTAGAGTAGGTTAAAGTCAGCACAACGTCGTTGGCCAAAGGACCTTTCCTGTGCTGTAAGGTTCTATGTTCTGTGTTCTAAATGTTCTGGACTGTGGTTACAACTTAGTGAAATGATGATATGTTTACCGGCTGGCTTGTTACTGTAAGAAAGTCAGAATGCATTTTTCTTTGACAAAATCATTAGGGAAGTATCATCCCAGTCAACAAAAAACTTCTTTTGAACTTCTTTTCACTCCCAGGCAAGTAAATGAAAAACCAAGTAGTTAGCAGTTCCTGCCCCATTATTCTGAATAGTAGAAAATACCACTGTTCCAAAATAACAGAGGACATCTTCAACAATACTGTGAAAATACCATTAGTTCCTTGGGAGTACTTTTGGCTTCCCACAAGCTGTGGCTCCTAATCAATCTGAATACATAAGAATCTAAACCAGGAGCACAAGCAAGCAGTATGTCCCTCGAGCACAGCCCTGACTTCAGGAAGGTCACGCTGATCTTCTGTCTCAATTTGACTTTTCTGCCCTCACTTGACATTCCTTTAATGTCAGAGCATTCAAGACTTGTGTCATTGGCCTTGAATGAGACTGAGACAGATATTTCCACACATTCACGGTTTGTTGAGTGTAGACATTTCTACTCAATTGCAATACTAAGTAAATAAATTATAATTTATTGCCAAACTTTGATTCCCACTTTTTGGTTCTGCAGCCTTAGCATTCATCCATACTTTCAGCCAGTCAAACGTTAAAAGTTAAATGCAGATCCCCACTTTCTAAACTGCAAAGAAGATAGAGCTAATTTATGATAACTTTCAACAATCAATCGAATGTGGCCTGGTTACCCTCCTTTAAAGATGAATATATTCTTCCATAGCAAAGAAGACCAATGCAAAACCAAGTACTCCAACAATAATATCACCAAAAACCTGTTTAATTTTTGCAAGTTCCTTCCTTTTGCACTCCAATCACCCTCCAACAAAACCTAAAAACATAATTTGTCTTTCTAATTTCTTGCTATATCACCTTCTTTAACATTATATGGTAAATGTACAAGGTTCACCATATCCTTTCAAATACCAACATTTGCAGGGTTTGAGGCTGAAATATATAGTCTAATAACATAGTGTATTACATCATTCAGAATAGAGAGAAGTGCAAATGGAATGGATCATGCAGCCTTTATAGTAGGAATAAGTTTCAGACCATGGCAGATATACGGCATTGAATTGAATTGACTTTATGACTTACATCCTTCATATACATGAGTAAACATCTTTACATTACGTTTCCGTCTAAATTTCCAATGTGCAATTTATAGTCATTTATAATAAATAGTATGCACAACAGGATAGTCAATATAACATAGAAATACAGTTGCGTCAGCATGAATTAATCAGTCTGATGGCCTGGTGGAAGAAGCTGTCCCAGAGCCTGTTGGTCCTGGCTTTTATGCTGTGATACAGTTTCCCGGATGGTAGCAGCTGGAACAGTTTGTGGTTGGGGGTGACCTGGGTCCCCAATGATCCTTCAGGTCCCTTTTACACACCTGTCTTTGTAAATGTCCTGAATAGTGGGAAGTTCACATCTACAGATGCACTGGGCTGTCCGCACCACTCTCTGCAGAGTCCTGCGATTGAGGGAAGTACAGTTCCCATACCAGGCAGTGATGCAGCCAGTCAGGGTATTCTCAATCATGCCCCTATAGAAAGTTCTTAGAATTTGGGGGCTATAACAAACTTCTTCAACTGTCTGAGGTGAAAGAGATGCTGTTGTGCCTTTTTCACCACACAGCCGATATGTACAGACCACGTGAGATCCTTGGTGATGTTTATGCCGAGAAACTTAAAGCTGTTCACTCTCTCAACCCCAGATCTATTGATGTCAATAGGGACCAGTCTGTTTCCATTCCTCCTGTAGTCCACAACCATTTTGCTCTTACCATAATTAAAGAAGGTTGGGAGTTACATCATTGTCAATTTCCAATGTTATTTTCCCCTCAGTTTTCAGTCTGATTCCACAAACTGCAGATGTAATAAATTCCAAGTTATGCAGAATTGAATTGTACCAGTTCTTTCTCTTTGAGGTCCTGCTTATCAATTTCCTCTATCCATTTCTGCCAGTGATTCATTCAGTACATCTTCATCTGTACCTTTGATCATCACTACATTCCCTCTTTTCCCATCAGCAGTTTCTTTACCTCTTCTGTCAATGCTTTCTGGAAATTCACCAAAATCTAACATTAAAATTACCTTCTGGCTAAATGTTGACATAGCTATCCTCCTTGCTGGACTTTGTTTCCAGTCAAAGATTGCCTGGGTGCATCTTTCTGGCAGCATTAACTCATTATTACCATGTAAATCAGAAGACATTCTGGATGTGAGTATCAGTGTTAGTTCTTGGAGCCAAGGTACATAGGATGGTATAGCACAGGAAAAAGCCCCTTGGTGCACAATGTCTGTGATGAGCATGATACCGAGTTAAACTAATCTCTTCTGCCTGTACATGATCCATATCCTTCCATTCCCTATATACTCGTGCACCTATCTAAAAGCCACAATCATACTGTCACCTCATTCAAAATGGCAGTTTAACATTCTTTTCACAAAATATTTTGGAGCCAGCAATTCAGTTTCCATGATCTAACATTCTAGGACTAGGAATTCGGTGGAAAACTGACATAAATAAATGTTCTGCTGAAATTGGTTTCAAGTTATTAGCTGAATTGGCTAAAAAGCAGCAAGTGATGTCGGGTTTTGGTTGACTGAGATTTTGTGAAAGATCCCGAGCACACATTTAACTTTGACAGTGTAATAGCTTTGCAATGTTATCCAAATATTCAATTATTTATTCAAGTAATTGGACGAATATTGAATTATTCTAATGATTTGAATCAACCTTAACTGAACTGAATTCAAACTACTGAAAATCTCTCCTGTGAAAAACAGTTTTTCAGTACTTTTCTGCTTGTTTTGGAAAACACTTCTTGCTTTGTTTGGAAGCTACTTTGTATCCTTCTGGATACAAGATAATGTTATTAGTGTGTATTGTGGCATGAACTGCAACTGCCAATTTGGACCTCAGTGTCACAGCCGACCACCTCTTGTGTGACTGAACGCACATTCAACGTCAGGAAGGACAACCTTCCCCCAAGCTAACAGTGTTGTTTGAGATGATCATCAACTGCTCAAGGGTTAGTTGCTAATTTTCTTTTCCTCTAGCTATGGATATAATTCTAAAAATGTTTAGTGCTCTATCAAATTGTTTCAGATTGCCTCCAATAAAGCATGCAGAAGCCTTTCTCTTGTGTTATACCGTTCTTTGATATTTTCCAGTGAGAAGAGTACAGGCGACCCCCATCTTACAGCCATTTGGGTTATAGGCATTTGCCCCCATGGAATTCACATCACTGCCCTAAAATCTGAGATATGAAGAAAATTTTGAAATTTACGGGAGAAAAATATTAAATAAGTAAATAGAAAATGAAACAAACATTGAACATTCATGCATCACGTATTACGCAGCTCACTGGATAAAAAGTTTGCTTACTTCATCTCTCTGCCTCAGTGATACTGAACCAAGCGTTTAAAAGAAATTGTTATTAATCATAAACAGCAAAATCCATGAAGAATTTGAAAGCATCTCAATTTAACTGTTTTTATTCAACAGGAATGAAAAGTAAAATTACTGTAGTATAAATTAAATTGATCCCCAGTTTGATTACTTTTAATTTATTTAGAGGGCCAAAATACAACTCAAATCATCATGCCCCCCCCCCACCGTTATCAGTGAACTTCTGCACTGCCCTCTCTCCAACCACCCAGCCATCCAACAGACAAACATCCACAAGCATATAGCTCACTGGATAGAAATGTTGCCCACTTTTCCACCCCACACTACTGATATTGAGATAAATGGGTATGAGAATCATTAGATAATGATTTAGGGAATGTTTTGAGGATGGACATGAAGAGTTTGAACATAAGTCCCAATCAATAAATTTATTCAAGTTCCCTTCTTCATTATTCATGTACTTTCTTGGTGTTGGTCTACTTTGATAGGGTCATTTTGAATACTGCCTTAGTCAACTCTGGAAAGGTGGAGACACCAATGAACAATCTTTCTTTTCTCCTATTTGTTGGTATAAACAACAACCAGTGCAGAGGCACCTTGGACAATCCTTATTTCCTGATTGAGAGAACTGATTGCATTTTCTACTCTCTGGAAGTTCAAGGATATGCTGAGGTAAAGCATACTCACTATAAATATTGGTATTGAAAGCAGTGCCAATATTTACACTCTCTGTGATTTACTGCCCTGCAATTGACATTGTGGGAAAACAATGGTATAACTATTTTTATCTCCAGTGATAAAGAAGTATCTGCTCTTCCAGGAAAACTAGAAGGGAATTTTAACATCTCTATACCAGACAAAAGATCGGATGGATCAATATGTATATAATTGTGGTTGAACGTTTTAAACACATCAGAATGTTAGGACAAATGCAGGCAAGGAAAATCCAATGTTATTACTGATATTATAACATATTCACCACAGTTTTCTGCTTCATCTTACATAGGGCTTTTCCTACTATTTTAGCGTCATTCAACTACAGTAAGTACATGTTCAGCGCAGCGTTGTGGGCCAAAGGGTCTGTATTGTGCTATAGGTTTTCTATGTCTCTATGTAACTTTCATTACTACTCCTTCGCCCTGAGGATTTTTAAAAATGAACGCAGAATCCTTTTAGTATCTTATCCCAGTCACTGTTCTTCATGCAATACTGAGACAATGAGTGTCAGCAACCTATTGAACAGTGAGGGGATGGGTGGTATGATTGGCAGTATGCAGTCTGGCAGAAGACCGCAATGCAACATATATTTACCACCAACCCCCTTCGTCTTCCCATCAAAGCAACACAGCTCACTAGATAATAAAATATAACTACTTACCTCCCCACCCCAGTAATACAGAGGCAAACATTTAAAAGTAACCGTTAATAATAAAAAGAGAGAAGTTTATCCATGAAGAATTCCAATCATTAAGCTTTCTCAATTTGACTGCATTATTTATCAGCAATAAAAAGTAAAATGACTCAAAAAAAAGCTTTGGTATGTTTTTTTTCTATAAACCAGACACCATTTAAAGTCAGTGTCTAAAACAGCTGATATCTTGCAACACAAACAGATTGGTGAAAATTAAGTTCCCCTGCAAATCTGTTTTATTGGAAAATTGTTATGAATAAAGTAGGTCCCGATCATTGAATTTGCAGACCAAATAATATATTGAAAATTTCACTTGTGAAGAAAATAGGTCTAAATAATTGTTAAATTTTGTTTCTCCGGGAACCTTATGACCTTAGTAATGGAAAGTAAAAACACATTTCAGTTATTAAAGCCACATAAATTCCCAGAAGTATGGGAAGCTTTTAATTTGAGCCTAAGCTCTTCAGGGCTATTTGATAGTGTTGGAAAAATATTCTTCGTATTGCAGCTTGGAGTTTTGGGCCACCCTCTCAGGGGAGTGGAGGGAAAGCTGATAAATAAGCAGTTTCCTGTATCCAAGATAGAGAAAAATATACAGGCTCATAAATGCTTTCTTGACTGGCATCATAACTAAAGCCAAGAATGTCAGTTATGTTGAATAATCTCCATCCCACCCCCCATGCAATAACATACGTACACCTTTTATAAACATTCCTGACTACTAAACATAGAAAATTAATTACCTTTAGCAGTTGCAGATGGGTCAAATCCAGTTGCATTACTTTTTATTACATAACTCTTGATACAATTTACACTGGAAAGGGAAAAAAAATCAAATAATAGATAAGTTGTTGATTATGCATTAATGAGTCAGCTGGCGTTTTTTTAAACCGCAGCAAAACATGACTACTGCCATAACCAAAGAAAAATGAATGAATGCTTGTGATATTTCAGAAAAAGTAATGTTTTATTTCTTTGATTTTCTGAAACTGCCATTATATGTCATGATTTAAAATATGAATACTGTTACCAAGGAAAAGTTGAAAGAGAAGGACAATGTAGGAAATATATTCTGTGTAAACAGTCAATTAAATCTCATCTCAGATTTAATTAAAAATATGAATCTAGTCCAATAGAAATTATTGTTTGTGTCATTTGGAACACAATGGTGATAACACATAATTTAGAGTGTCAAGCTTCCCTGAAATATAACGTGGACAATCTGCCATGCTCTTAGTGCATCATCAGCTGACCATTAACATGATTTTTGCACATTACAAATATGTTTCAAACCTGTACATCCATAACAAACATTATTACAATGACATTGTGATTTAAAAATGCAAAACACTTTCAGTTTGGAATCTTTCCTCTAAATCCATGTATCATCTATATATTTAAAAAAAAGCATAGAACGAACACCTAGCAATCCAGACATGAAGAAGACAAAGAACTTAACCTCAAACACAATCATTGCCAAATGATTTCAACACTCCAGTATCTTATTACAACTCTTTGTGTATCAACTTGCTGATCATCTTGTGACTTCAATTCCATACTCTTCTCTAAATTTCCATTGTCCCAATTCTACTTCACATCTTTTTATTATTACATGACAAGCCACAATTTTCCGAGACGTATCTTGTAATCTCTAACCGGCTCGAGCTCTGAAACCTGTCAACATCAAGCCAAAGTTTGCCAAAGGAATCTAAACTGGTTGAAAGTGAGAAGTTATTCTGGAGCAATAACCAGTCTGTGGAAGGAATGTAACAGATTGAACAGCATCTGTCGTGGTGGTCGGGCAGGATAGGAAGGAATATCTGATGCTTTAGATCTCGTCCCTGCATCTGGTTTAGGTGTAGAGGGAAGTGATAGCTAGCATAAAGAAGAAAGGTGGAGGGTTGGAGACGAGTGATCCATCCCTCTCCTTCCCCCGCCCCTTATACTGGCTATTTGTTGTGTGTTGGCCCACCCAGCCAACACACTTTTCATCCCTCTTCCCTCCGGGAGAAGGCTCAGGAGCTTGAAGAGTCATACAGCCAGATTTGGGAACAGCTTCTTTCCAACTGTGATAAGACTGCTGAACGGATCCTGACCCTGATCTGGGCCGTACCTTCCAAATATCCAGACTGCCTCTCGGTTTTTTTGCACTACCTTACTTTCCATTTTTCTATTTTCTATTTATGATTTATAATTTAAATTTTTAATATTTACTATCAATTTGTAATCCAGGGAGCCGGAAGTGCAGAATCAAATATCGCTGTGATGATTGTACGTTCGAGTATCAATATTTTGGCGACAATAAAGTATAAAGTGAAGTATAAAGTAAAGTATTTTCCCTTTCAGTCCTGATCCAGCGTCTCACCCAAAACGTCAACAATCCATGCAGCATTTCTGATTAATTTTTGCACACATACCTGGAAAAGAGGTTAGGAATGCAAACAGTTTTCAAACTATGCAAATGGGAAACTCATATTCAAAGTTCAAAAGTTCAAACAAAATTTATAATCAAAGTACATGTATGTCACCATATACAACCCTGAGATTCATTTTCTTGTGGGCATATTCATTGTCCATAATAGAATAATAACCATAATAGAATCAATAAAAGACTACAGCAACTTGCGTGTTTAACCAGTGTGCAAAAGACAACAAACTGTGCAAATACAAAAAGAAAGAAAGAAAGAAATAAGCAAGCAAGCAGTAAATATCAAGAACATGAAGATGGAGAGTGCTTAGTGTGAGTCCATGGATTGGGGAAACATTTCAGAGAAGTTGAATGAAGTTATCCCTTTTGGTTCGGGAGACTGATGGTTGAGGGATAATAACTATTCAGAACCTGGTGGTGTGAGTCCTGAGGTTCCTGTACATTCTTCCTGATGGCAACAGCGAGAAAAGAGTGGTGGGGGTCCCTGATGATAGATACTCCTCTCCTACGACAGCACTCCTTGTAGATATGCTCAATGGTGGGGAGGGCTTTACCCATGATGGAATGGGCTACATCTACCACATTTTGTAAGATATTCAAGGGTGGTGATGTTTCCATACCAGGCTGTGCTGCAGCCAGTTAGTAATAAATCTCCACCACACATCTATAGAAGTTCATCAAAATTTTAGTTGTTATAATGAGTCTCACAAACTCTGAGGAAATAGAGGTGCTGCCTTGCTTTCTTCGTAATTGCACTTATGTGCTGGAACCAGGACAGCACTTCTGAAATGCTAACACCGTTATCAGTTTAAAGTTGCTAACCCTCTCAAACTCTGATCCTCTGATCAGGACTGGCTTATAGACCTCTGGTTTCCTCCTCCTAAAGTCAATATCAGCCTCTTGGTCTTGCTGACATTGAGTTAAGCCTGATTTATACTTCTGCGTCAAATCTACACCGTAGGTACCGCGTACTCTACGCCATACCCTACGCCGTAGGGTGACGTGCACCTCCCCAAAAAAGTAACTCACGCGTCGTGGTGACACAGACCGCAACAACTGTGATTGGTCCGCTTGGTAGCATCGCATTTCCTCCTACGCATTTCCGGTTGCTTTTCTCCGCCATGTCTGTACACTGATGCGAAATAAATGGTTGGAGACGATGAACCAAATTGTCAAATCTACCTGCCAACATCCAAAAATATTTCAAAAGCATTTCCTCGTCCGTGCCTCTCACGAAGAAACTCAACACAGTGGCATTCACATTTTGGTGGTGAATTGCAGAGCGATGTAGACACAACAACGCACACTCGCTACGACGTAGAGCTACGCAGAAGTATAAATCAGGCCTACGGCATAGGATACGGTGTAGATTTGACGCAATTAAAAAAAGAGTAATTGCAAAACCAAATAGTGGAAATTACCAAAACTCCCATACATGTAGAACTGATCACGGATAATATAAAGCAAAAAAAAAAGGAAAAAGACGCAAAAGTATAAATCAGGCTTATGAGGTTGATGTTGTGGTACCACTCCGCCAGATTTTCAATGCTTTCATAATTTACTTGTAATAATATGGAATCATGTTTTGGAATATTACAGGAAGATTGTAAAGGCTATCACCAGAATTATTGGCTGTGAATTTGTACAGTTACATTAAACTAGCAAAAGTCTATTCCAGTAAATAAAGTTAAATTAACTATTCTGGTTCTTACATTTGCCTTTCTCAGAAGACATCAAAGGTATCACAAAATAATATAATTGGCAAAAAGTAACATAAATTAAAAATTAAGGTGGAAATGAAAACATCTAAAATATTTAAAACATTGGACCATATATAATTTGATACTTCATATATCATACATAAGTTATTGTGTCTAAACAGTTTTGATAAAGTAGAGGAAGTCATCCATTGAAATCAAATTATTCTTGTTTAATCCACTTTTTCAATTGTTAAAATATTTATCGTATTCAGTTATGCTAACTTGGTATATCAATGATACATTGAAGCTGTACATTTTACTGCCGAATGATATTAAAATGATGGAGGAAGACAGATCTAAAGCCAATGATTCTCTTCACTGCTGGCTTTACAGACCCACAACTTTCTTTGCATGTGATAAGATATGGATATTAAAAATATTGCTTTTTTGTACACTCATTTTACTTAGAAGTGAATTAATTAAGAAAATTGGCAGAGGACTATTCCAAAAGTTATATTGACGTTATAAACACAAATCCTAGAAGCTTCTGTGAAATAACACAATTCCTAATTCCTTTCTCCCTCAGACCTCAATCCCCGTTAAAAAAAAAGAGAATATGAAGTTCTCAGGTTAAAACTGAAGGTCACAGTCTGATGTGAGCAAACAGATAAAACCAAAATTACTTTTGTTAACTTCAGAAGTCAATGGAGAATAATCACTACTAACCAATCTCTAAGGAGCTTTTCTTTATCCTAAGCTGTCATCATGACATGTCAGTAGCTGTTGTATATTCAAAATTCAAAGTAAAATTTATTATCAAAGTACATACATGTCAGTGTGTGGCGTGTGGCCAAGTGGTTAGGGCGTTAGACTAGCAATCTGAAGGTCGTGAGTTTGAGCCTCAACCGAGGCAACATGTCGTGTCCTTGAGCAAGGCACTTAACCACACATTGCTCCAGTCCACCCAGCTGAAAATGGGTACCAGCAAAATGCTGGGGGTTAACCTCATGAAAGAGGGGGGAGTCTCAGTCGCTTCACGCCACGGAAACCGGCATAAGCACTGGCCTGATGCTTAACTTTAACTTAACATACATGTCACCTCATTCAAACCTGAGATTCTTTTTCTGTGGGCGTACTTAGCAAATCTATAGAACAGTATCTGTGAACATCAGGAACTGTAACCTGGAAACAAACTCTGCAAATGCAGATATAAATAAATAGCAATAAATAATGAGCATGAAATAGCAATATAGTAGAGTCCTTAAATGAGTGTAGCTATTCCCTTTTGTTCAAGTGCCCTATGGTTGAGAGGCAGTAACTGTTCTTGAACCTGGTGGTGCTAGTCCTGAGGCTCCTGTACCTTCTCCCTGATAGCAACAGTGAGATAAGAGCATGGCCTGGGGGATGAGAATCTTTGATGATGGATGCTGTTTTTCTACGGCAAAATTTCATGTCAATGTGTTCAATCATTGGGAGTGTTTTACCCGTGACGTACTGGGCTGAATCCACGACATTTTGTAGGATTTTCCACTCAAAAGCATTGGTATTCCCCTACTGGGCTGTAGTGTGGTCAGTAAGCACACTTTCTACCACATAGCTGTAGAAGCTTGCCAAGGTTTTGTTGAATCTTCGCAGACTCCTGAAGAAGTAGAACCGTTGTTGTGCTTCCTTCGCAATAATATTTACATGATGGACGCAGGGCAGGTCCTCTGGAACAGTGACACCCAGGAATTTAAAGTTACTGACCTTCTCCACCTCTGATCCTCTGATGATTACCTTCTCATGGACCTCTGGTTTCCCTCTTCTGAAGCCTACTATCAGTTCCTTGGTCTTATTGACATTGACTAAGAGATTGTTGTTCCTACACCATTCAGCCAAATTTTCAACCTCCCTCCTGTATGCTGATTCATCACCATCTTTGATATAGCCGACAACAGTGTTGTCATCAGCAAACTTGTAGAGTCCAAATTGTACCTAATGATATTGGCAGCAGTATTAGTTGAATGAGGAAGTTAAACAAGGACAATAAAAACTGTGTGTGCAATAAAAATTGCTGTTTGTTTCTCTTCAGATTAATTAAAGACATGAGAAATACGTTAAAATGCTTGGTTTCACACAGATTCTCTGATTATTTTGCTTAATCAATTTAATTTACCTCAATTTTACAATGTGTTCCATTCGAACAGAACGTAACTGAGTTATTATATGCATTCTACACATAGTTTTAAAAAGAGCCGCAAATCTATTTGCCTGTGATAGATGTATTGTTTTCTCCATCATTATAGGAAAATTTTATATGAGATACATTCACATAACTTCCTTGTGCCACACAATTAATTTTTGTTCAGTAAATTTGCAGTGATTCTGTTTGTCGTTTATTCTGCAGCATACGTCTCTGCCAAGGGCCCCTAATGGCAAATTAAAAGCAACCAAACTAAAGTATAAATGTCACTGTACAAAGTGAAGTAGATCTCCCTATATTTGGATCAATAATTCAGGATTAAAATGTCCACCAAGGATTCGGAATAATTCAATAGGTCAAGCAGCATCTATGGAGGGGAATAATCTGTCAATGTTTTGGTTCAAGTCCCAATCCCTGTGATGCCCAGTTCTCTGGCTAATGTCTTCAGTTCTCTCACAAGTTGCATCATGAGGGACATTCTTTCTATCTGATGACCACCCATCAGGCTTCTTCCCCCTTCCTTTCCAATCCTGATGAAGGGTCGTGACCTGAAACATAGATTGCTTATTCCGCTCCATGATGCTGCCTGACCTGCTGAGTTCCTCCAGCATCTTGTGTGTGTTGCTCTGGATTTCCAACATCTGCAGGGTCTCTTGTGATTATAAGGGTTCAGAATATTTGCTTATAGCTTGATCCATGTGGATTCTCCATTGAAAATGTTTTTAGTCTTTGTGGCATAATTTAAATAATTAGAAGAACACTAGGAGAAAGCTTCATCCTGACCTGAAAAGAAGCTCACTACCAAATCTGAAAGGCCTCAAGGGAAGCTTGAGCAGAAACAAACTGTTGTCATGGGTTTATTTTCCCTTTACCCCACATGTGCTGCTCAAACCATTGATTTCCTCCAGCAACACACATCAAAGTTGCTAGTGAACGCAGCAGGCCAGGCAGCATCTTTAGGAAGAGGTACAGTCGACGTTTCAGGCTGAGACCCTTCATCCTGACAAAGGGAATTGGCCTGAAACGTCGACTGTACCTCTTCCTAGAGATGCTGCCTGGCCTGCTGCTTTCACCAGCAACTTTGATGTGTGTTGCTTGAATTTCCAGCATCTGCAGAATTCCTGTTGTTTGCGATTTCCTCCAGCACTCTATTTTGTTTTTTCCCCTCCAGATTTCAGCATCTATAGTGTCCTGTGTTCTCAAGGAAAGCTTCGTGAGCAACAACATACTTGAAGGGCCATAGGAGTTTTAGGCTTTCATTATCACTATATTTTTAATCAGAGAATAATGCATTTTTGTTGGATTTCTGACAAAAAATCTTTCATCATTAATTTACACAAAAGGAGCTTTTTATCCTTTCACACTAAATTCTGATATTTAAGTTAAATAATTCAATAGGTAATTAAATGAGTCAATCAATAAATTAATTGATTAATTTTTAACAAATAAAATAAAATAAATTTAAACATTTAATGTATATAAAATATTTTTAAATATTACTTCTAATTCTTTAGAAAACTGAACTATTTTGTAGAATTCACAAGACTTCAGTAACAATAATAAAAGAGCCACATAAAGGATATCATGTAATGTTCAGTGATCCATCCTAAGAAAGTCAAGTTCAACCCAATGACTGAGATTTTGATGTATTCCTTTTGTAATATTTCATGGTTGAACTGGTACATAATGAAAGATGACTTGAGGAGGTTGACGACAATCATGTCAAGTGCCTATATTCATCATTACCTGCCAACCAGTATGGCTACAGGAGAATACGTATGCTCATTTATCGATCTGTATCATCGGCTGTACAAATCTGTGAAATCTGGGTTCTCACTGGATACTCTCACCTGCTACACATACTGCTGAATACTGGAAAGGGAAATCAGTGGCAAATAAGCCCATTTCTAACTGGCACATCATCTGTCATGAAATAGTGGGTTTGGATAATGTCCCACTCCATTGCAACTATAGGTGTTTTAAAAAATTAATTATGTGTGTTTCAGCCATCTCTAATTGCTCCTGAAGACGTAGTGGTGAACCACTTCTGGAGACACACCAATTTTTCTGGTTAAGGTACTTCATTGGCTCCGTTAGATAGGAAGTTTGAGGATATAACCCCAAAACTAATAACAGACTGCATAATATGTGGCTTTAAGGGGAATGTGTGCTTGTTGATGTTCCTTGATATCCACTACCTTGATGGTTAAAAAGTATGGATTTAGGAACTACAGGTCGATTTACTTTGCTGAATGACCTCTGTGCATTTTGCACATTGAAGCCATCGTATGTAAGTGATGGAGAGGGGAATAATTATAGTGATGAATGCAATACCATTCAAGGAGGTTGGTTTATTTTGGATAGTATTATGAGCAAATCTGGGGCAGCACACATCTAGTCACGTGGAATATTCTCTTGATTTATGCCTTATGGTTGACAGAAAGTCTTCATGAATCAGGAAAAAAGGTATTTGCTACAGGATACCCGGCTGCTAACCTTTTGTCTTCAATATGGTATTTCTCTAGCTGATTCAGCAAAGGTTCTTCTCACTGGTGACCTGAGTAAAGTTAAATGAGTAGATTTACCAGTCATACTGCCATTGAATGACAAGTAGTGATGGCAGGACTCTCTCTTGTCGGAAGTGATCACTTGTGTAAAATGAATGTTATTTGCCAATTATCTGCCTATGGCTAACACCCAGGTCTTGCTGAACGCAACTGCTTTATATTCTGAAAGACTGCAAATTAAACAATGTGTGCTCACCAGCAGTCGTCACCGGTTCTGACCTTATGATGGGAGGAAGCTGAAAGGAAGTAACGGACAGTGGTCAGCCCTAGCGGCTGCCCAGAATAATTTCTGCACTGACGTCCTGGAGATGGGATAACAGATCTCCAACAATCACCTATCAGCTTCAGTATTGCAGTGGAGAATTTTCCTGTGATTACCTGTTTGTCGTGCCATTCAGAGTTAAAATCTGTCTTCATTTCATTCTAGAATTTAGGTTTTTGGTTAAGCTTGGACTTCGGCTGGTGCCAAGTGGCCCCAGTGAAACTGATCTGGACATCAGAAAGCAGGTTATTGGTGATAAATTCTTCTTGATAGTACTGCTGAAAACATATCCCATCACTTTACTGATGACACTGGTTTAGAGATTAATTTTAGTGACAAAGCATACCCTGGCCAATTTTAGCATAAATCAGCTAAGGTCCAATGTTGATTTTGAACTGGAATAGCTTGGATATTCTTTGTGAGTTCTGAAATGGTTCGATACTGCAGCCAGAACATTGTCTGTCCTTTTCTATAGCCAGATGTTTCTGGGGTCTCCACTTCAGTTTGCTGGAAATATTTTGGTACCTTTCATAGTTGGATGTGGTTGCACTATGAAGCTTTGATCTATACAATTGCTTCGTACCAATTAGCTCAGTCATAATCTTATTTGACACTCATATATATTTGGAAATTTTCCATGACAATCTCTTCCTCAGTCCAGGAGTAATAAGATCAATGGCAGTGTCTTCATACCAGTCTGGTTAGCATCAGATCATTCAGTAGAAAACCAAACCTAAAACATACTTTGTCTATATGATTCTCTTAGCTGGTTTTTGTGTTGACCAATCAGTAATCAAGACGAATAGCTTAAACTTCATTAATCTAAATTGAGAACTAGTAGTTAGTGTATTGGTTGCAGGAAGGTAGTGCGTATCCTTATTTCCTGCTTAGTGCCAGACTCGTATGACCTGCAATGAAAAGGTTGACTGTAATTAAACTAGTTGGTCTCAGAGTAGGTTTTTCTCACAGAAAAAAATGATGCATGTATTCCGTAAGGAAAAACAGCTAATCAGCTCTGACATAATCACTTTAGGAATTAGCTAGGCAACCTATCACGGGTCAAGGAGTCCTGTTATCCATTGGCCAAGTACTCATTTTGTGAAACACAAAGTCCATTTATAATTTGACTGGTGAACCAACCACATACAAAGATGTGTCCCAAGCTATCTACTGATTACTGGTGTACATTTGGCCAAAAGCTGATCAGCAACATTACATCAATGGCTTTTTCAGACTGAAATGTGTAAATTGATCTTTTACAATTTTTCTCTGTGACAAATGCTGCAACCAACAAGATAAATCATTCCTCCTGTGGCGTATTTTATTGATTGCAAAAACCTGTATAGAAACTACACCTCTCCTGCTGTGACCAGCAAACCGTTATAAGGCTGAATTTTTACATTTATACAGACAGCGTGGATACATTGATTTCAACATCAAATCCTTTGTCTACAAACTGATGACAAGTCAGTGTCCACCACTATGAAGCTTTTATATTTGGTTTTTATTTACACCACACATAAAAATCAACTTTATCTACAGTAGATCACATTAATGATCACTTCTGGATGAAATTGTACCTTCTGCAAAATTAAACCAAACATTTCTGGTTATGATCTATAATAGCATTCTTGATATATTTTCAGTATCAGACATGCAATCGATGATATCATTCATTGCACAGCACACATTTCAACCCTGCGTTGTAAGCTGCAGATCAAGACCTGAATGGAAGATTCTCAGCAAAACTAGAAGCATATCACATATTAATTAAGGGGACATTAACTTGAGTGGATGCTTGGATACTTGGATGCTAAGTTAGGATGCTCAGCTGGATAAATGGAAAATTCATTGCAGGCTCTTAAGCACCCTTTGAACCCCAAAGTGAGGCCTGTGCCCTCCATTGTCCTTGCTACTGTTGCAAAGCTAACTGATGGCTCTCCATTTTCTCCCTCCCACCTTTCTTGCATAATAAGGATACATTTGCCAACTCACAATCTCTTAAAACTATTCCAGAATCAATGGAAAAGGGAAAGATAACAACCAAAGCATCTGATATCTTCCCTATCGCCACATTCAAAACTATGGATGTAGGTCAGCGGGTCTTGGAAATTTATTGGCTTTCGATCCCACTAATTTTTAAATGAATGCTGATTTCATTTGGCACCTGATTTAATCTAAATCGACTGTTCTCCACTACTTTCAGTAAGTTTTGTGTGACTTCTTTCACGGACCTAAAATAATTGTTTTAATGTTTTGTAACTACATAAAACTAATCAAAAGAAAAACAATGGAGCTCAAGGGGTGCAATGTAAACTTCGTTTTTCCTTTTGCTTGGTGCGCACTTATCACATGGTGGAATATGCAATTCACATACTGTGACATCTAACCTACAATGCATTATGCAAACATCAAAGAATGGTTAATCAAATATATTTACAATATTACTCAAATATTAGAAATACTAAATACACAACACTCCTTCCTGCTTAGCCATAAACTTCAACTCAGTGCAGAATGCAGCTCAACTCAAATATGTAACGTATTGCTTTCTAGTCATCGGTGTTTATATTAAAAATACACACACGCACAGTGTTCTATACAATATAACTACAATATACGGTACACCCATAGCAGAGTAAATTTTAAATTGTCCCATTTGTCCCATTCAGGTCAAAAGATTTAATCACTGTGGAGGATTTCTCACTCTTCTTGTACAACGTCTTTCTTTTTCTTAATGGTGGGGGGGGGGGGCTGGTGTCACTCTGCATAGCAGGTGAGATTTGTGGCTGTGAAACAATCTCAGGTTCAGGGACCTCCTCCTGGTGGTTGTAGGAGTTGACCTTGGGACTGCAGGAAATAGTTCTGACAATTCTGGGCTTCTTTCCTCTCTAACAATTGACTCTGCTCTCCTCAACTGACTGATGTGCCATCTCCAGATAACATTGGCATTGGTAAAAATGGGGGAACTTGAATTCCTGTTGTACATACCAGCCATTTTGAGTCTTTTCTGGTTTCACTTTGGATCACCTTTGCCCTCACAGAGAGGCATTCAATTTGCTTTAGGGAGAAGATGTCAAGAAGAAGGTTCGCTTCTGTAAATTTGTCAGGTATTTATTTTTCCAAGGGTAAATGGGACAATCCATCAGCATTTCCTCTTGAATTCATTCTTGTACTTGTACCCTCCACGAAACAGAGTCCATCTCCATATCTGTGCGCACATCCCTCTGTGGATTGAAAATAGACACTAGAGGCTGATGATCAGTGAAGGGGGCAAATTCTCTCCCATACAAGTACTGGTGAAACATTTTACACCTCAAACCAGATGCAAGGTCTCTCTGTCAATCTGTACATAATTTTTCTCTGCAGTGGTAAGGGAATATGATGCAAAGGCTGTGGGGCGTTCACTTCCATCACTCATAACCTGTGATATGACTGCACCTATAACATAAGGTGAGGCATCACAGGTAAGCTTCACTGGATGATGTAGATCATAATGTGTGAGTACATTGTCTGCCACCACCATTTCCTTCACTTTTTTGAAAGCCACCTCACACCACTTTGTCCATTGCCATTTCTTCCCAGTCTATCATAATGGATTCAAGGGGTGAAGTATAGTAGCCAGGTTTGTCAGGAACCATTTACAGTAATTGACAAATCCTAAAAAAGGTCTATAATTGCGACACGTACTTTGGCCTTGAGGCATCCACACTGCTTGAATACTCTCAGCACACTTGTGTAAATTTTGTGCGCCAATATATGTGACCACAGTAAGTGATGCTTGGTTTAAAGAACCTACATTTGCAGTGTCATGCTCTGAGCCCATAATCTTCCAATCTGTTTAACCCTGTCCTGAGATTTTGGAGATGTTCCTTGTCATCCTCACCAGTGACAATGATGTCATCCAGGTAACACTGAATACTTGGGCAGCCTCGCAGCACCTGGTCCATAGCTTTCAGGTGCAGATGCTACTCCAAAAATTAACCTATTACAGTGTCCCTTTTGGGAGTGCTTATTGTGAGAAACACTTTGGACTCTTCTTCCATTTCTATTGGTTGGTAGGTAGGCCTCAGTTGAGTTAACTTTGCTGAAGTATTTTCCTCCAGAAAGGTTTGCAAAGGGTCCTGGGCAGAGGGTATCAATTGACTTTCAGTACTGGGTTGATGGTGACTTTAAAATCACCACAGATCCAGACAGACCCATTCTTCTTGGTTACTGGGCCCACTGGAAACTTTTTTTCCAACTTTGGAAAGAATTCCTTCAGCCACCATTCAGATTAGTTCACTGATTACTTTATCAAGATAGTATAAGGAACTGGATGGGCTATGTAAAACATGGTTGTGGCATTTTCATTTAATGTTATTTACTTTGACTATTCCTCTCCGCCCATCTCCTGTAAAACCTATTCATTCCCATAGTTGTCCCAACTATACCTCTTCCTACCCTATTTTTTGTAAAAAGGTTACTCCCTTCTCTCAGTTTCTACACCTCCACCACATCTGTTCTCAGGATCTGGCTTTCTATTCCAGGACATCTGAGATGTCCTCCTCCTTTAAAGAACAGGGATTCCTTCCCTCTACTTTTAATACCGCCCTCACTCACATCTCCTCCATTTCCCATACATCTGCACTCACTCTACCTTCCTGCCATTATAATATTAATAGAATCCCTCTTGTCCTTACCTACCACCCCATCAGCCTCCACATCCAACACGTTATTCTCTGCAACTTCCACCATCTCCAAAACTTCCCCCACCCTCCGTGATTTCCTTGTTCATTCATCCTTCCCAACTAATCTCCCTCCAGGCACTTAGCCCTGCAAGCGGTCTGATGCTGCACTTGCCCATACACCTCCTCTCTTACCTCCATTCAGAGCCCCAAACAGTCCTTTCAGGTGAAGCAACATTTCACCTGCGAATCGACCGGGGTCATCTATTGTGTCAGGTGCTCCTGATGCTGCCTCCTCTACACTGGTGAGACCCAGCGTAAATTGGAAGACCCTTTGTCGAGCACCTCCACACCATCCGCCACAAGCGGGACTTCTCAGTGGACAAGATTTTAATTCCACTTCCCATTTCCCTTCCTATGTGTCAATCCATGGCCTCCTCTTGTGCCAAAGGGTGGAGGATAATCACCTGATATTCTGTCTGGGTAGACTCTAACCTGATGGCATGAATATCAATTTCTCCTTCCAGTGAACATAAATTCCACTTCCTAGTCTAATCCCCACTCTGACCTTTTACTTATTCTCACCTGCCTATTTCTTCCCTTTAGGTCCTTTCCCCCCTTCACCTTCCAGACAGCCTCTTTCCCCTACCCCCACCTTTTAATTCTGGCAGCTCACCCCTTCCCTCTCGATCCTGAAGAAGAATCTTATCCTGAAACAACAACTGTTTAGTCTTTTCCATAGATACTGTCAAGTTCCTCCAGTATTTTGTGTGTGTTGCTTTGGATTTCCAGCATCTGCAAATTTTCTCGTGTTTGTGAATTAACTTGATATGTTTGAGTTTTCTAATGCCATCCATGAATGCTGCTGTGGCATCATCCAGTACCTCTCTCATTTCATTTTCAGTTGACTCTATTTCAGGGGATGTGGCATGCAAACTGTGGATAGAATCTAATCAAGTTGCAGTGGTCTCAGCCAATGATGACCCTCTAATGCTAGCCTTTCTGTTTTTACCACATACAAGCTCAATGTGGCTTGTTGGTTGTTCTCTTTCACTGTTATGAATGTTATTCCACTGGACTTATCTTTTCCCTAGTATAATTGCTTAATTGGATATATGCAGGCTTCAGTTCAGTAACTTTGAAATGCCGTTCAAACTCATTTTGCAGAATGACTAAAACAGCTGATCCAGTGTCCAATTACTTTTATAATTAATTTTCTGTTCATGTCTGGCGTACGCTATATTGTTTGTCTATTGTTAGGTTTCACACTGAAAATCTCAAGGTTACCCAGTCCTGTGTCACTCTCATCATTATCAGATTTGTCATTAACAGTATGCAGATTAGTGCTCTTTTTGAAAATGCAACTTGACTTTTTATCTCTTCCCTGTGCAGTCCATTTATTTTTGTCTGCTCAACATACTCTTTGTATGTGTTCTACTTTGTTGCATTTTCTGCAATTTTCCTCTTTAAATCTGTATTGGTCTGGTGTATGCAAGCCCCTGCCTCAATGATAATACAACTTGTCTGGCCAGGCAGGTTTCTGTTTACATGCTGTAGATTTGTTCATTCTCATTTTCAATCCTGACTGCAATTCAATTGCACCTCTATCTGCTGTTTCCATTGATACACCGATTCCAACTTCCCTTTCAAATGTGAATTGCGCTTCAGTTTGGAGCCTTCTTTCTTGCCTTCTCAGAAGATTACACATACTAAATATCCTCGGTGCATCATTATGCCCATCACTGAAATGACAATGTTCAGTTAATCTCTTCAATTCAACTATGTATGCTGAAATGGACTCCATGAAACCTAATGCGTCTGCAATCAAAATGGCTTCGGTTCTAAATGTTTCTGCATTTCTTTCATGATATCAGGAAAGCTTAATTCAGGAGGTTGGTTGGAGCCATCAAACATCTAAGTAAACTGTATTCTTTCGCACCAAATAGATTCAGCAAAACTGGCACTTGTTCTTCATTTGCTTTAAAAACCACACTATTTACTAAATATACAATTGAATGCGTCTACCTTTCCAATGCAGCAAACTACGTCTGCTTTTCTTAAATTTATGATTATCATCGCCTGGTACTCACTGTTTATGAACCCATGAATTTATCTGTTTTCTGCCTTTTTTTTAGTCATAGTCATAGTCATACTTTATTGATCCCGGGGGAAATTGGTTTTCGTTACAGTTGCACCATAAATAATAAATAGTAATAAAACCATAAATAGTTAAATAGTAATATGTAAATTATGCCAGGAAATAAGTCCAGAACCAGCCTATTGGCTCAGGGTGTCTGACCCGCCAAGGGAGGAGTTGTAAAGTTTGATGGCCACAGGCAGGAATGACTTCCTATGACGCTCTGTGTTGCATCTCAGTGGAATGAGTCTCTGGCTGAATGTACTCCTGTGCCCACCCAGTACATTATGTAGTGGATGGGAGACATTGTCCAAGATGGCATGCAACTTAGACAGCATCCTCTTTTCAGACACCACCGTCAGGGAGTCCAGTTCCATCTCCACAACATCACTGGCCTTACGAATGAGTTTGTTGATTCTGTTGGTGTCTGCTACCCTCAGCCTGCTGCCCCAGCACACAACAGCAACCATCTCATTTAACTCAACCATCTTCTCGTCTTGTGAAGAATTTTTTGAAATTGAATGTCTCATTGCACTTCAGCAGGTAGGTTGTCATCTTGGGTTCATTTAAACTTCCTCATTGCCACAGTTATGTTTTGTAATTCCAAAACATAAAACTAATCGAAAGAAAACCAAGAGAGCCTTAAAGGTGTGTGTAAACTCCGTTTTTACTTTTAGCGAGGTGTACACTTATAATGTGGTGGTGTGCTGACTTATGCGATTTACATGATTTTACATATAACCTGCAATGTATTATGAAAACAGCAAAGTATGCTTAATCAAAATGTATTTACAATATTACTGAAATGTTAAATACACAACAGTTTTTGTTTTTGCCTTTTCTTATTTCCTGGTATTATTTCTCCTTTGTTAAAGGGTCCCACATTAAGTTTTGCAACTATTTTCTGTTCTGTGTTACATTAAATTATAAACTGTATAGTCTGTTTCTTTGTTTCTCAGTACATTACCCTAGAATTTTTCTTTTCATTTCCTCGTTAATTTCTTGATCTCTTTTTGTTGAAATCTGATATTTTCCCAATTGTCCACCTTACACTCTCTTTGGCAACATTATAAGCCTCTCCCTTTGATCTAATATTGCCTTTAGCATTTTCATTAGCCACAGTCAGACCACTTTCATTTTGTGTCTTAAAGGGATACAGGTTTGTTTCAAACTATGTTGGAATTTATTAATTCTTTCCATGTTAGGCATTACCAATTTACTGTCAAACATGTTAGTGTAGTTTCCCAGTCTACCATGGCCAACTTACTCTTCATATTTTTGTAAGTTTACTTTGCTTAAATTATCTGAAACTTTTGTTGCAGAGTGAACTAAATGACTTCTAATCTTTATATAAAAAGTTATTATATTAAGATCACTCTTCCCTAAAGGCATTTTAACTCTTAAATTACTAATGAACCCATACTAAGTACTGTATTTATTACTAGATCTAAAATAGCCTGCTGTCCCTTTGGTTCCTTAACATATCTGAAAACCATGTCTAACACGTTGCATAAATTTGTCCTCCACATTATTGTTGATAACTTGAACTGTCTGGTCTGCAGATAGATTAAAGTCCTCTTTGGACCTGAACCCCTAATTTCTTTATTTATAGTATCTCCTACATTACCGGTAATGTTTGCCTATAGTTAAGTCCTACAAATACCTCTGTCCTTTCCTGTTTCTTAGCTCCTAACATACTATTTTTGCATCTTTATTTTCCATGCTAAGAGCCATTCTCTCTACTGCGTCAATATTTCAAAGGTTCAAAGGTTCATTTTATTATCAAAGCATGTGTGCAGAATACAACTCTGAGATTCATTTTCTACAGATAGCCATAAAATACAGAAAACCATGGAAGTTGTTAAGGCCCCCCTCCAACATGAAAAAGAAAATGAAGGGAAACTCGCAAACCCGAAACTTCGCCCACCACCACCCCCCCACCTTTCCCTCACACAAAGGCTAACAGATCACCCACCTGGACACAGCATCTAAAACATCAAATCCCTAAACCGCGCCTCTCACCCCACCACCCATGCTGTGGGACTGATTATGTGGATGCTGTGGATTACCACAATGCAGTCCACTCAGGCCATTCATTATCAATGATAGTTAATGTCAATGTAACTACTGGAAACATCACAGGAGGAGAGTCCCTTTGCAGTCTGACATCCACAGAACCCAGCACCAACTTCTCTCAGTCCAGCTTACCAATTTCTCGTGATAAAGAGTGAAAATGTTGGTTCCATTCAGGTCCATAACTCAGGTCAGTCAGAACAATAATAAAAGTAATATCAGCAAGCGAAGAGAGGAATGAAAGTGTAATCTAAAAGTTTTGTGACAGGCTCAGTTCAGCCAAGTAAACTCACTGAACCACTGAGCTAGTGGGAGAATTTCTTATTTTATTCTTTGTAATCTCCCACTCAGAAAAATTGAAGAAAAGTCCTTCAGTCACTGAGCCAGGAGAGTTATTGATCAGGAGGAATTGTTGATCTGGCTCAGAGGAGTCAGAATTCATTATGTGTCCCTATAGTACCATAATGCAATGGACAAAAAGCTAGAGGTAAACAGTCATGTCTCCTAATATACACTGTTTTGTATGACAGAAATAGTAAAAAGGTACTATAGGGTATTTTTTTCTGAGCCCTTCAAGGAATAAGATTAAATCCTTTCATTTCAGTCTGCCACAAGGCAGGAGAGTGTGGGTTTGGACTCACAGTTGCTTCGCAAATACCTGACTTCAGCAATGCGGTTCTGACTCTACAACATTTGTCCACAGATAGAAACATAGAAATCAGGAGCAGAAACCAACCAGAGCATCACACACAAAATGCTGAAGGAACTGGAAAAGCATAAATAGTCAATGTTTCAGGCCTAGACCCTGCATCAGGACTGGAAAGGAAGGGGGAAGATGCCAGAATAAAGAAGTGGGGTGAGAGGAAGGAGTACAAGCTAGAAGGTGCTATATGAAGGAATAATATAGTTGGCTCTTCAAGCCTACTCTAACACAGACATGGCTGATCTTCCTCTTCCATATCTAGTTCTCGTTTCTTCCTCATATCCCATTATCTCAGGAAATATTTCCACCTCCTTCTGAAGTATGTATAATGATGATTTCCAGAACTTTCTGTGGTAGTTTTCCACATGCTCAGTAAAAAAATACTCAGTATCATGGTACCAAAAGTCTGTGATCTCTGTGTTTGGATTTCTCAGCCACCAGAAACATTCTCAATGTATTTAGTCTTCCTATTCCTATGAGAGCTTTATGCAAAGATTGCACAGTCTGGGCTACAGACTGAAATGTGCAAAAGCCAAATATGGTAAGAACTGCCAGGCTGAACCAGTAATGTTGGTTACAGTACCTATAAAACGTAGTTCCCTCCCTTCAAAGTTTTCATGTTTTACTGTTTTACAACATTGAATCACAGTGGAGTTAATTTGGCTTTTTTGACACTAATCAACAGAAAAAACTCTTCTGTGTCAAAGTGAAAACAGATCTCTACAAAGTGATCTAAATTAATTACAAATATAAAACAAAAAATAATTGATTGCGTAAGGATTCAGCCCCATAAAGTCAATATTTAGTAGATGCATCTTTGGCAGCAATTAGAGCCTTGAGTCTGTATGGATAGGTCTCTATCAGCTTTGTACATCTGGACACTGCAATTTTTCCCCATTCTTCATTACAAAACTGCTCAAGCTCTGTCAGATTGCATCGAGATCGTGAGTGAACAGCCTTTTTCAAATCCAATCACAAGTTCTCAATTGGATTGCGGTCTGGACTCTGGCTTGGCCATTCCAAGATATTAACTTTGTTGGTTTTAAGCCATTCCTGTGTAGCTTCAGTTTTATGCTCTGGGTCATTTTCTTGCTGGAAGCCAATTTTCTCCCAAGTCGCAATTCTCTTGAAGACTACATCAGGTTTTCATCCAGGATTTCCCTGTATTTTGCTGCATTCATTTTACCCTCTACCTTCACAAACCTTCCAGGGCCTGCTGCAGTGAAGCATCTCCACAGCATGATGCAGCCACCACCATGTTTCACGGTAGGGATGGTGTACTTTTGATGATGTGCGGTGTTTGGCTTACATCAAACATGGAGTTTTGTCTGATGGCCAAAAAGCTCAATTTTGGTTTCATCAGCCCATAGTACCTTATTCCAGCTGACTCCAGAGTCTCCCACATGCCTTCTGGCAAACATTAGCTGAGATTTCATGTGAGTTTTTTTTCAAGTGGCTTTCTCTTTGCCATTCTCCCATAAAGCTGGTGAAGCACCCAGGCAACAATCTCTCCCATCTCAGCTACTAAAGCTTGTAACTCCTCCAGAGTTGTCATATGTCTCTTGGTGGCTTCCCTCACTAGTCTTCTTCTTGCACAGTCACTAAGTTTTTAAGGACGGCCTGCTCTAGGCAGATTTACAGCTGTTCTATATTCTTTCCATTTCTTGACGATTGACTTAACTGTATTCCAAGGAATATTCAGTGACTTGAAAATTTTCTTGTATCCATCTCCTGACTTGTGCTTTTCAGTAATTTTTTTGCAGAGTTGCTTGGAGTGTTCTTTTCTCTTCATGGTGTAGTCTTTGCCAGTGTAAGGGGTTTCTTCTTTGTTATGTTAACATTAAAATGGCTTCTTCGTTATGTTAATCTTTTATGTTGCTGCGTATGTGAATTAAAATGGCTTCTATGTTATGTTAAATGCTGAGAAAGTCTCCAGCTAGCACCTTGCTTGGGTTATAACAGATAGCAGATGTACTATGAGCCGATGGGTGTCCAGGTTATTCTTTCTTGGGGTGATATGCTGTCTCATATGGCTGGGAACCAGGGGCTTTTGGCGGGAAGTTGGAGGAGAGACCGTGAGGACAACGGACGTGTGGGGAAAGCTCAGATTGATCACTCCGGGTGGTCCCGAGCTGCGAGTCAAAGGGGTCAAAGTGGTCCCGAAGAGGTCCCCGAGCTCCAACGTGTGCACGAAGAGATTGAACTTTGATAAGTCTGGCATCTTTTCCATTCTTTTTTTTGTAATTGAACTGCTATTAATCTCATAGACTTAGTAATATCTATAAAGTGTAATTGGTAAAACGTACATTGTGTGCTGGCTGATGATTGATGTTTGAAGCTGAATCAGGTGGCAGTTCTACAGCAACCTACATAAGCAGGAGTCCAGGTGGGCGGCAGACAGGGTTTCCCCTGGATAAATATGAGCCAATATAGCTGAGCGTTACACCAGGATACTGACTCACCAGCAGATGGACCTTCCAGATACAGGTATATTTTTACTACAATCAATTGAAACACCCTGACTGTTCATTGGTCTCCAAAAACATGTCTCCTTTTAACTAATTATGCAGCTTCTAAGCCCAATTGTCTGCATCAGTGACGAATAGGTGTGTATTATTAAAGGTGATGAATACTTACATATCTTACAACTATAGTGCTTGCACTTTGTATAACTTTCAAAATAGCATGACAGTGACTCACAGTACTGTCTTAGTGTGAAGAAATCTCTGTGTCAGTAACACCTGATCACAAGTTCTAAAATTCCATCTCTGAAAGACTGTCTTTTCAGATTTTGCTCAAATCTTCGTCTTTAACTGAGCTGGTCAATATCTTGGTCAAATATAGTTCTTTAACTATTTTATTGTTTGTCTGCTTGCATTGTCACCGTGTATAGGCATCAGGTTTTCTGTTTCATATGCCTTAGCACTTTTTATTCATTAGGGTAAGGGTGTTATACAAATAGAAATGAAAGGAAGAATGAAAATTATAAACACTAACAATCACTTGGTAGCTTACAATAATATCAATATCCATAAGGAACATGTCTGTTGCTTCTTTTTATATAGCTGTGTAAGCACTGTGCAGGGAACCTGTTAAAGACTGAGATTAAAATGACCTATTTAAGCAGAGGCAATTTCCAGCTGCAGCCCGAGCTTCTCACTGGAGGTGACTGTGGGAAAAGTCGTTTTCTTCCCAGTTGGCAATCCAAACCTAATAAGTTAACAATTGAAATATAGGAAGTTGTTCCAAAGGTCAAGAAGGCATCACTTTCACAATGCTGCGGGTTCAGAAATGGTGCTGCTCCTCCTAAAAAAAAAGGGCTTTGCAAGTTGAACCTTTGGCAAGTTTCAGAAAAGGAAAGCAACAGAGGAAGTGAAAGATGATCTGTGAAATAGTACATGAAAAATGAGTTATTTTCAGATCACCTTGTTAGATGTGAGAGAGGCATAGGTCAGCAGTGTGGAACAATGAAAAGATCCTGGGTTGAATAACGCCAGGGAGTATTAACCTGAGACCTCCAGGTCAAGCATGACGGAATGAATGGGAACACTGCAGCAGCAGCAGTCTGAGAAGGAGAAGTGCAAAAGTCAAAGGGTTAAGAAGGAGGAGTCTCTCAGTTATCAATTAGTGTTAATAGAAATGTTGCTATCATGTTAGTAAAAGCTTGGGACAATTCTTAAGTTTTGTTAGTAAATGTCTGCCTGTTTAAATTTTAAACTGTGGCACCGTCATACATACCAAATTATGAATGGTAACGAATCATGCCCTAAGCTTCCTCCCTGACTTTTCCATGTGCATGAATAACATCGGAATGCCTGAAATTGTGACACTAAACCACATGTCATGAGGTGCCGTGTCATTTGAAGAGTGTACAGGAGGAACAATTAAGGGGCAGTTGAGCCCAAGAGATTCTCACACTCTTGCGGCTACTGGCTGAAGGATGGGAACGAGTCATCTACCTGCTCCCTTCTCTGTTGTATTATGTGTGACATGGACCCAGAGAGTGAAAGATGGGTGTGGGAAGGAAAATGCAAAAACTACTTCAAGAAGACCATAATGATCAACTAAAATCTGCCAATGTGCAGGGGCACTTTGGTTGTTCATTAACCTATTCAACATGGTATACAATACTTTTTCTTTTAAGTTGTTATTCTATACACTTAAATCCAACTAGACGATACATCTATTTTGAATTACTTCATCAATCTATTAATGTGCTGTCACAAAGCAACATTGGGACAAAATGATCCTGCCCTCCACCTATCACCAGATTATGCTGCTCTTTGTATGTCTATCTATAAATATCAGATTGTCATCTCACTAAATTACAAGCACTTTCCTGGTACTAATTAAACTGAGCATTCTCAGCATCAGACAATGGGGCCCTGCAATTGTGACATGGAATACCAGTGTACCATTCTTAATATGTTTATCTCAGATTCTTTTCCCCACCATTTTTAGCAATTCAGAGAGGAATTTTGGAAAATTTTGCTGAACACATTGAGGAGAAATGTAACTTTGTTCGTTGAGAATGAAACCGGTGTGCAGAAACAATTTCATTTTGTCCAAAGCAGAAAAGTGACACATTCTCACCCTCCCAAAACTCAGGTTGTATAGTATCATTGACACCATGGGTATTTATGAAATCATTCTGTTAAGAGTGAAAGTAACTTTTTTTACATGGATGACTTTACCACTAACATTCCAGATTTAACCATTTGTACTAATTGTGTCAGCCACTTTCTTACTGCTCATTCTGGCTCGCACTCACCTCTACATTCTGTCTGAAATGCTGAATTATCAATTAATATGCATGCAGAGGTTGTGAGTGTGGACAAATAGGTTAAATCTAGAATGTGAGCAGTACGACCATGCCAGCACCCTGGAATCATTACAATTATCCACCCTCTTGAAAGGATAGATCCAAAAGAACAGCTGAGGTAACTAATCTGATTTGCCACCTTCATCTTTTATTTTTAAGACAGCCCCTTGGGTTCATTGATGACTTGCTTCCATTTCACTTCTGTGGGCTCAGAGATGAATGACGAGCTCAATGTGGGAACTACAGACTACTTCATCAAGAGGGCAGAAGGGTCTGATATCATAAGTGAGGGTATCACTCTTATGCTTCTTTATGCTTCTAAAGACTGGAATTAAGGATTGCATTGGTATCCTGAATGAATGACTCTGGTCACTGGCCTGGAATTCCCAGGAGTCAGTAATGTTGCCATTTTTCAAGCAGGGGTTAAGGATATCATTGAGTGGACACCTAATGACTGCCATCATGTAGCTCTCAGAGAAAGCCAGGAAGATCAGGCTGCTGGTGTCATTATTAGTGACCCTCATGTAAGAACCAAAGGGAAATGGGGCACATTGACCAAAAAGTTGTAGGAAAGGCCACTCGGAGTTGGTGTTTGAAATAACGGGTGATTCACTGAAAAAGAAACGGTGATCACCAAGAAACCAGTCAAAGCTGATCTACTTGTGTATGAATTTACAAACTCGGCTTTTACATTCTCAGTTGACGAGATTAGTAAAACTACATTTTGATAACAGAATGGTAGCTACAGGAAGAATTAATTAACTAACAGACTAGGTCTTGATTACAGAATAAAATGATTATCCTACCTGGGGGCAGCAACAGTGGCTGTGCCTCTGGCACAGAGTCTGGCCCTGTGGCTCAGAAGGGTAGGGAAAGGAAGAGGATAGCAGCAGTGATAGAGGACTCTATAGTTCGGCGGTCAGACAGGCAATTCTGTGGACGCAGGAAAGAAGCATGGATGTTAGTTTGCCTCCCAGATGACAGGGTCCGGGATGTTTCTGATCACGTCCACGATATCCTGAAGTGGGAAGGAGAACAGATAGAGGTCGTGGTACATATTGGTACCAACAACATAGGCAGGAAAAGGGAGGAGGTCCTGAAAGCAGACTACAGGGAGTTAGGAAGGAAGTTGAGAAGCAGGACCGCAAAGATAGTCACCTTGAGGTTACTGCCTGTGCCACATGACAGTGAGTATAGGAATAGAGTGAGGTGGAGGATAAATTCATGGCTGAGAGATTGGAGCAGGGGCCAGGAATTCAGATTTCTGGATCATTGGGACCTCTTTTGGGGCAGATGTGACCTGTACAAAAGGATGGGTTACACTTGAATCCAAGGGGGACCAATATTCTGGCGGGGAGGTTTGCTAATGTTATTGGGGAGAGTTTAAACTAGGATTGCTGGGGGTGGGAACCAAACTGAAGAGATGGAGGAAGAGGTGGTTGGCTCACAAATATAGAAAGCTTGGAGACAATGCGAGAGGGAGGATAGACAGGTGATAGAAAAGGGACACGCTCAGACCGATGGTTTGAGATCTTAATGCAAGGAGTGCTGTGGACAAAGCGGATGAGCTTAGAGCATGGATCAATACTTGGAGCTATGATGTTGTGACCATTACAGAGACTTGGATGGCTCAGGGGCAGGAATGGCTACTTCAAGTGTGAGGCTTTTGATGTTTCAGAGAGAACAGGGAGGGAGGCAAAAGAGGTGGGGGCGTGGCACTGTTGATCAGAGAGAGTGTCACGGCTGCAGAAAAGAGGAAGACATGAAGGGATTGTCTACTGAGTCTCTGTGAGTGGAAGTTAGGAACAGGAAGGGGTCAATAACTTTATTGGGTGACTTTTATAGACCACTCAATAGTAACAGGGACGTCGAGGAGCAGATAGGGAGACAAATTCTGAAAAAGGTGTAATAATAACAGGGTTGTTGTGGTGGGAGATTTTAATTTCCCTAATATTGATTGGCATGTCCCTAGAGCAAGGGGTTTAGATGGGATGGAGTTTGTTAGGTATGTTCAGGAAGGTTTCTTGACACAATACGCAGATAAGCCTACAAGAGGAGAGGCTGTACTTGATCTGGTATCGGGAAATGAACCTGGTCAGGTGTCAGATCTCTCAGTGGGAGAGCATTTTGGAGAAAGTGATCATAATTGTATCTCCTTTACCATAGCATTGGAGAGGGATAGGAACAGGAAAGTTAGGAAAGCATTTAATTGGAGTAAGGGGAAATATGAGGCTATCAGGCAGGAGCTTGGAAGCATAAATTGGGAACCTATGTTCTCAGGGAAAAGTGTGGAAGAAATGTGGCAAATGTTCAGGGGATATTTGCATGGAGTTCTGCATAGGTACATTCTAATGAGACAGGGAAAGGATGGTAGGGTACAGGAACAGTGGTGTACAAAGGCTGTTGTAAATCTAGTCAAGAAGAAAAGGAGAGCTTATGAAAGGTTCAAAAAACTAGGTAATAACAGTGATCTAGAAGATTATAAGGCTAGCAGTAAGGAGCTTAAGAAAGAAATTAGGAAAGCCAGAAGGGGCCATGAGAAGGCCTTGGTGGACAGGATAAAGGAAAACCCAAGGCATTCTACAAGTATGTTAAGAGCAAGAGGATAAGACATGAGAGAATAGTACCAACCAAATGTGACAATGGAAAAGTGTGTATGGAACCAGAGGAGATAGCAGAGGTACTTAATGAGTACTTTGCTTCAGCATTCACTCTAGAAAAGGATCTTGGTGATTGTAGGGATGACTTATAGTGGACTGAAAAGCTTGAGCATGTAGATATTAAGAAAGAGGATGTGCAGGAGCTTTTGGAAAGTATCAAGTTGGATAAGTCATCAGGAGCAGATGAGATATACCCCAGGCTACCGTGGGAGGCGAGGGAGGAGATTGATCAGCCTCTGGCGATGATCTTTGCATCATCAATGGGGACGGGAGAGGTTCTGGAGGATTGGAGGGTTGCGGATGTTGTTCCATTATTCAAGAAAGGGAGTAGAGATAGCTCTGGAAATTATAGACCAGTGAGTCTTACTTCAGTGGTCAATAAGTTGATGGAGAAGATCCTGAAGGGGAGGATTTATGAACATTTGGAGAGGTATAATATGATTAGGAATAGTCAGCATGGCTTTGTCATGGGTAGGTCGTGCATTACGAAGGATATGGAAACCATAGAAAGGGTGCAGAGGAGATTTACAAGGATGTTGCCTGGATTGGGGAGCATGCCTTATGAGAATAGGTTGAGTGAACTCAGCCATTTTTCCTTGGAGCGACGGAAGATGAGATGTGACCTGATAGAGGTGTATAAGATAATGATAGGCATTGATCATTTGGATAACCAGAGGCTTTTTCCCAGGACTGAATGGCTTGCACAAGAGGGTATAGTTTTAAAGTGCTTGGAAGTAGGTACAGAAGAGATGTCAGGGGTAAGTTTTTTTACAGAGAGTGGTGAGTGCGTGGAATGGGCTACCGGTGGACGGTGGTGGAGGTGGTGGTGGAGGGTCTTTTAAGAGTCTGCTGGACAGGTACGAGGGGTGATTGATAAGGTCGTGGCCTAAGGTAGAAAGAGTCAGTTTTAGAAAACCTAGCACATTTATTTTTCAATATAGTCCCCTCCTACATTTACACACTTAGTCCAGCGGTCGTGGAGCATACAGATCTTGGACCTCCAGAAAGTGTCCACAGATGGGTGATTGATAAATTCGTGGCATAGGGTAGAAGGAGATGAGTTATACAGCTCTTGTTACATGCACATGCAGGTCAACTCTTTGAGTGATTATGCAGAAAGTTTGAAATTAATAACTCATCTCCTTCTACCTTAGGCCACAAGCTTATCAATCACCCCTGATGAGCTCAGAAAAATAGAGAACTATGGGTAACCTTAGGTAATTTCTCAGGTAAGGACATGGTTGGCACAGCTTTGTGGGCTGAAGGGTCTATATTGTGCTATGGGTTTTCTATGTTTCTAGAAGTCTAACAGAACATCTAGTTTTCTCTCACATAATGAGTGCACGCTATGACATAATTACTGAAACTTGGATGTCGTCACTGCTACATTCCAAGTCTCTACATCTAGGCTTTGTCTGCATTCCCTGTTGCCAACTTAGCACAATCTACATCCCAATTTACCATTTATTAGCCCTCACTATTCCTTCCCCGACAACAAATGGAAGCTTGTCCCATGTTTCTATTTGAGAATCCAAGTGATGTTTGCTATCTTATGGCTTACTGCTCTTTTGCTCCTGGAAATAATGGACTGCATTGTGCTTGACCTGGCCTGTTTCAATGTATTCAAATATCACTAATATTTGAACATAATAAAACAAGACCTTGTTAAAGGAATGTTAAACTTTTTATTCATTTTCATTAAACTAAGATAATTAGTTAAGACACATTAGTGCCAAGTGAAATAAAGAAAACAAATAAAAGCTTAAACTAAACTATAGAACATTCTATCACAATACAGGCCATTCATCCCTTGATGTTGTGCTGACATTTTAACCTACTCTAAGAACAATCAAATCTTTCCCTGCTGCATAGCCCTCCATTTTTCTACCATCCATATGCCTACCAATACCCCGGCAGTGTGTTCTACGCACCCACCACTCTCTGTGTAAAAACTTTCCCTTTGACATCCCTCCTATACGTTCCTCCAATCACCTTAACATCATGGCCACGTATATTAGCCATTTCCACCATGGGAAAAAGTTTCTGGCTGTCCACTCAATCTACGCCTCTTATCATCATCTTGTACACCTCTGTCAAGTCATTCCTCACCCTCCTTCGCTCCAAAGAGAAAAGCTCTAACTTGCCCAACCTGTCTTTATAATGAAAATTGTTGCTTCATTCAACTGAGTAGAGTTTTTTTTTTATATATGACTGGTGTGAAACTGCAGCGCCAGTTGTAAAGTGTATCTGTCCTTCAGTTCAGTGAGATCCAGAAATTCCACCTGATTCCATGGTTAACACCAGCTATGGAGCAGGAGGTTAGATAGGGAGTAGAGTTAGTCCAGGAAATTATAGACCAGTGAGTCTTACTTCAGTGTTCAGTAAGTTGATGGAGAAGATCCTGTGAGGTAAGGTTTATAAACATTTTGAGAGGCATAATACAATTAGGGATAGTCAGCATGGCTTTGTCAAAGGCAGGTCATGCCTTATGACCCCGATTTAATTTTTTGAGGATGTGACAAAACACATTGATTAAGGTAGAGCCGTAGATGTAGTGCATATGGATTTCAGCAAGGCATTTGATAAGGTACTCCATGCAAGGCTTATTGAGAAAGTAAGGAAGCATGGGATCCAAGGGGACATTGCTTTGTGGATCCAGAACTGGCTTGTCCACAGAAGGCAAAGAGTGGTTGTAGATGGGTCATATTCTGCATGGAAGTCAGTAACCAGTGGTGTACCTCAGGGATCTGTTCTGGGACCCCTACTCTTCGTGATTTTTATAAATGACTTGGATGAGGAAGTGGAGGGATGGGTTAGCAAATTTGCTGATGACACAAAGGTTGAGGGTGTTATGGATAGTGTGGAGGGCTGTCAGAGGTTACAGCGGGTCATTGATAGGATGCAAAACTGGGCTGAGAAGTGGCAGATGGTGTTTAACCCAGATAAGTGTGAGGTGGCTCATTTTGGTAGGTCAAATATGATGGCAGAATATAGCATTAATGTTAAGACTCTTGGCAGTGTGGAGGATCAGAGGGATCTTGGGGTCCGAGTCCATAGGACACTCAAAGCTGTTGCAAGGTTGACTCTGTGGTTCAGAAAGCATACAGTGCATTGTCCTTCTTCAATCGTGGCACTGAGTTTAGGAGCTGAGAGGTAATGTTGCAGCTATATAGGACCCTGGTCAGACCCCACTTGGAGTACTGTGCTCAGTTCTGGTCGCCTCACTACAGGAAGGATGTGGATGCCATAGAAATGATGCAGAGGAGATTTACAGGGATATTGCCTGGATTGGGGAGCATGCCTTATGAGAACAGGTTGAGTGAACTCGGCCTTTTCTCCTTGGAGTGACTGAGGATGAGAGGTGACCTGATAAAGGTGTACAAGATAATGAGAGACATTGATCGTGTGGATAGTCAGAGCCGCTTTTCCAGGACTGAAATGACTAGCACGAGAGGGCATAGTTTTAAGGTGCTTGGAAGTAGGTACAGAGGAGATGTCAGGGGTAAGTTTTTTACGCAGAGAGTGGTGAGTGCATGCAATGGGCTGCCGGCAGTGGTGGTGGAGGTGGAAACCATAGGGCCTTTTAAGAGACTCCTGGATAGGTACATGGAGCTTAGAAAAATAGAGGGCTATGGGTAAGCCTAGGTAGTTCTAAGTTAAGGACATGTTTGGCATAGCCTTTTGGGCCTAAGGGCCTGTATTGTGCTGTAGGTTTCTATGTTTCTATGTTTCAGCATCTATGTTCAGATAGGTTTCTCACTGCTGCACCATGATGCACAGACATGGAAACTGAATGTTAGAGGGTGGATGCGTGCAAGTTCCCTACTTGGTCGGTACCATATCAGGCTTCAATTCAACCTCCTGCCTTTGAACTCTTTAGTTCTTTCTCCAACACCATTCCATTAATTAGTTATTCCAACTCCTTGTTCTATAGTGGTAGCAATATCTACCAGTAAGGAAGGTTGCAGAGTCAAGTACTTTCTGACTCCTAAACTCTTACTTTTGGGTGGTATCTCAGCTCAGTATGATTGAAGCATTAAATCAGACATTTCTTTGTTCCAATGCACATAAAATAGATTTTATGATGAACAGTAAATTCTCTCATAGCCTTGACCAACTGAATTTCACCTGGTGACAAGAGAACCAGCAACAGTATATGAGTACAATGATCTCCCACTGGGTCCCCTTATACTGCCAGGGTCAGTGGTGTAGCCATCTGCATTCATTCTCTCAGCAGAATAGTTGGGAGTGTGACACTGCAAAATTTGCATAAAACACTTTTTTCCTTATTCTGCTCATGCTTAAAGATTGCCAGTGAATAGATTTCAGAATTTACACAAGTAGCAAAGCCATCTGAGTGAGCTTTTCTGATATTAATAACAATATGCATCACCAGAAGAGTAAAGGTGTAAGAGAGCACACTGATATCAATTTCCACTGAGGCATAGTCTCAGCACTCCCTGTTGAGTGTTTTGTTTTCTTGTACAATAATAATAAGTGTCATGACTTCCAAGCCATGACTTGGAACATGATTGTATAGATCATGACCAAACTAATCTCAAAGGATTTTGTGGGAAAAGCTGACAAAGCTAAATTTGCAGACTTTCTCAATGAAAATAGTGAAATAGTTTTTTTTCATGTTCAGAATCTGGACATCACTGACAAGGCCAGTGTATGTAATAAAAACAAAACAAACAACAGTAAAACAAGCAACACACATCAAAGTTGCTGGTGAATGCAGCAGGCCAGGCAGCATCTCTAGGACTTGAAGGGTCTCGGCCTGAAACGTCGACTGTACCTCTTCCTAGAGATGCTGCCTGGCCTACTGCATTCACCAGCAACTTTGATGTGTGTTGCTTGAATTTCCAGCATCTGCAGAATTCTTGCTGTTAACAGTAAGACAATCCTCTTTCCCACCATCCCACCTACCGACCCACTCACTCACTCACACACACAAATAGGCTCCAACCCCAGGATGGGTGGCATCAGAGCTTCCAATTGGCCCTGGACTCTTAGACTCATAGATATCAGGCCTCTGGCCTTTGGATTACCCAACACAGGGGCTTTGACCAATAGGCCTCTCCCTCTGGACTCCCCAACCTCAGTCTTCAGGTTCTACCTCAGGACTCATTGTTTCTGGACTTCAACCTTCAGTTTTGCCCATCAGACCCCATCCACCTCTGGGTGTCGACCCCAGGACTCGTTGATCATGAGTCTGTGACCTTCAGGCCTCAGCTTCCAGGCTCACACAAACCTCCAACCCCGGAGGCCTTGGGGGTCACTGACCCCATGACTCCTGCTGCGTGGACCTCTGACTTGGAACTCACTGACCTGGAGATCGCTGATCTCCGCAGCCCCCACCAAGCCAACATCCGGGAACGCTGACCTTCAACTGTGAAGCTCTCTGGTGTTGTTTCATCCTACTATTTATCTCTTCAACCACAATGACATTATTTAACTTGCATTCAGGAGAGTCAGAAATGAGGTTTGTGGGACAGCAGCAAATTCTGCATTAACGTCGTCATTACATCCATGATTCTTACGCAATGCAACATGACTAATACTTAACAATTGGACAAGGAGCTGGGTGATCCAATGATCTTTCACCTTGAAACTCCTAGTTAAAATATTGCTATCAGGGATGGGATGAAGGACAAATAAAACTGAAAAAACTTTAATGTGAAACCAAAGTAAATAAACTACAAGAACTTAGCCAGTTGAGCAGCATATGTGGAAAGAGAAATCATTTGATGTTTTGAGTCATTAATTCTTCCTAAGAACCTTCTTCTGAAGATGTCTAGAAATCGACCCACACCTCCTTAGATATGTTAACCCAATGATACAACATGCATACTTTGAGGATGGATTTCCCAGAGTAATATTCTGTCACACGCATGCTCCATGTTATTTTGCAAAGACCATGCAGAGAAAACATATTCAAAGTCACCTCTTCTGCATGGATGGAGATTGGAGGTTGTGAACAGGAATCAAAGAATGGGGTTCAATCAATAGGCAGGAGAGTCCTAAGTCACAATTGAACAGGGTTTAGTGATGGGAATCCCAAAAACACCTGAAGTGAGGAGATTAGTTGAAAATGACGAGAAACTGCAACCCTTCAGAATAATGTATGTGCCAATTACAAGGCCTCAGACCAGGTCATGCAGAAGCTGCTCCTACTTGGTTAGTGAAGTACTGCCTCTAAAGGACATTTCACACAGTTTGCTGTTTGTCTCTGTGCATGCTTAGCATTCTGTCTGACCCTTACAGAAAACTACAGTATTTAGCAGGGTGCAGCATTTTCTCAGCATATCTGCAGGCTGTTAAATGTTCCTGTTACCTTCCAGTGTACTTAGGCAACACAACAATTAATTTTAATTAATAACTGGAGGTCTGTAGTACTCCTAAGGCCAAATTCATGATTGATAATCTCAAGGCAAAGATTGCTTCAAAAATCACAAAGTTATACATTCACACATAATTTCTGTTCTTTGGTGTCTGCTCTTTTACCTCTGAACCTAAATTTCAATTTAGCAGCTAATTTTGCCTCAAACACAGCATGGGAAATTGGCAGAGAATTTGAACAAAGAACATACATCCACAGGAACCATTCTAAAGGCAAGTACAGTTGGAAGGAAGGTGCACAGAGTAACTCTGGCTGATGAAGGTCAAAAGAGAAAGAAGTGAAAGGGAGAAAAGGATTGATAAAATGGTGGTGATGTTTAAGAGAGAAGGATGAATAAGAAGGACTTTATCAAGAAGGAAAAGGTGATGGTAAGTGAGAAGGTAATAAAAAGCAGAATGAAACTTTTAGGAAGAGACAAATTCAGACAGCTGTCACAGGATGAGTAAGTGGGCTTGGAAGGAAAAAATAGTCAAGAAGGAAAAGGCAGTTGAAAAAGTCAAGACAGGTTGGGTTAATTATCATTTACAGAAGTAGATTGAGGTACAGGTACCACGAAAAATTTGTTTGCACTAGCATCACAGGTACATAGATTTAAACAACTCTTAGGATCTATTCTTTTACTTTCTTCTTCTTACTTTTTAATTTACGTTATTTTTTGTATTTTTTCTCATGGTAACACGTCAAAGCTGCACCCTCTCTAACATGCTGGTAGAGAGAGTTTTATTTGGGTTTTCTTTAGCGCTGGAAATGGTTACATCCCGACACGTGGGACAGAAGCAAGGTCGCATTGTGTATTCCATGGACCAGCAAATTCCGGTCGGTTTAGCGAACAGAGCGGCAGACACCCCTGCTGAAATCAGGAGGAAAACACACAGAGGGGGGTCACAAAGTCGAGGAAAGAGGATCGGGTCGAGACAACAGAGATTTTTGGAGAAGAGGAGTTCGGTGGGTAATACCGTCCCAGCTGACCGGAAGTGCACCGAGAGTGGTAAGCGGCGTGAAGGAGTCGGGTGCTTACTGATCTGGCTAACAACGGATGGTGCAATCCAGGGTATATTACGATTGAGGAACGTGTTTGCAGACAGGATATTGAACTTCTTACTGTTGGACTTCGGCCACATTCCACCGTGATACAACACTTGGCGGCACGGGAAGTCGTTCCTGCCTGTGGCCATCGAACGTGCAGCTCCTCCCGTGGAGGATCAGACACCCTGATCCAATAGACTGGTCCTGGACTTATTTTCCATCTGGCATAGTTTGCATTTTGTTGTTTGATTGTTGGGGTTTTTTGTATTGCTATACTCTATTCTTGGTTGGTGCGGCTGTAACGAAACCAAATATCTATCTATCTATCTATCTATCTACCTAGAACAAATTATACATGAATTATACAAGGCAGTGAAGCAAAAAAAATGGAGGGTGTTTCAGGTGGAGATGGGTGATCTGGAGGCTTGGGAAGGAGATAGCTATTTGGGTTGAGAGGGAAGTTTGAAGGCGTGTGATTGACAGAAAAAAATGGATGGACTTGGATTAATAACAAGCATGATATTGCTTCCATTCAACATTCAGACATTAATTTTAGAGATGATGCAAGTGTCAAAAAACAATTGACAATATGAAAATCTAAATGACTTCAGCATGAGGCAGCAGTCTTTTGATTAAGTCAATGCAATTTACATGAGAACTTACCATCAACTTTACACAGTTTTTCCTGGATATATTACACAGAATAATACAAACAGGTGTGTAACTCCTGATTGTAACATATCGTTATAATTAGAAAGTACTGGTGAACTGCATAGATTTTTGGTTAATGACATTTTCTGGAGCACGCAATGTTACATGCTATATGTTGTTATTCCCTCAGTATCTGAGTGATAGAATTACCTACCAATACCACTGTGGGCAAACCAAAACCACAGACATAGCTAAGTTAAAAATTTCAGAAGGCAAAACACCATTCTAAGATCACAAATATGTAGGATTACTCCTATTATCTCTTGCATACTCTCTATATTTTCAGCCCTGAGCCTACAGCTTAAGTAAATTCGAAGTTGGTTTTGTATTTAACACAGCTTTGCAGTGAATTTGGACACAGTGTTCTTGACATAGTAGCACACACAAAATGCTAGAAGACCTCGGTAGCATCTACAGTCGACATTTCAGGACTGAGAAGGAAGGGGGAAGACGCCAGAATAAAAGGTAGGGGGAGGGGAGGAGCCAGGTGGGTGGGAAAGATCAAGGGCTGAAGAAGGAATTGATAGGAGAGGACAGTGGACCATAGGAGAAAGGAAAGGGCTTGTCCAGAGCTTCAAAAAAAAGATGTTGCCACTTTCTCAGGACAACTTGAGATAACAGAACATAGCTTCCATGATCTTCAGAGACTATGGCTCTCTACCTGATCAATTCAATCTAAACAGTTAGCTAATGAGAAAAAAAAATCCACAAAATGCAACAAGCAGTGCCATAATATTTTCAGTCTTCACACATATAGTGTTATTATCAACGTGACATTGTATTTTCCCATTTGTGCTCTGCACAGAAACAGAGAAAATGCATATTATATATTAAAGAAATAAATATACTCAGTGAGATGAAATCAGTTGCCATAAGAGGCTGCTAGAGCCAAATTAGTCATGATGTCTAAGAGGGAATAAAAGAAAGCACTTGAAAAAGCAAAGAGTTAATGTTTGGAATAGGTACAAGGGAATTCAATTAAAATAAATTGCTCTGATATGGAAGCACGAGGGCTGGAATAATGGGAAAAACCTCCTGATGTGCTGAAGGTTTTATGATTGTATTATCTGGTAAACTTAGGAAAATAACAACCAATAAACTCATTAGAGATTAAAAGATTTTAACTTTTACCCTACAGGCTTTGGTCCTAGTGATACACTCCAGAACTAAATGCTTCTTCTGTTCACCCTTTGACAGGTTCAGTAACATTAGAATTTCTGCTTCAGGTCAGTTTTTGAACTATGGATTTCCACTTCTATTCCATTACCAATTCCACTGCATTTTCAAAACTGAAGCATGTGTTCAGAAAATTGTTTCTGTATTTCTTCACATTGATTTCTTTGTAACTGAAATACAGTGAAAACATACAGAGCTATTTATTATTACATGTGACAATCAAACCTTTGTAACATTGCAAGTGATGGTTCCAGTGCTCTGGTCCAAGATCTTCTCCACAAATCTTCTCCGAACAGGTTTTGTTGCCTTCGGAATCTGCTTCTTTATTCCAGCAGTAGCTTATCTATGCAAAATATGAAATTATGTATCAATTATTATCAGAGTTTAATAGTACTATGAAATTATATCTCATAAGTTAAAAACAATATTGATCTGACAACATTTTTGACATTCTTGATATTACGAAGTTTTGTAATGAGTCCTGTTTCAATCTTATTTGTGACTTTGCTTCAGAATATCAATTTTTTTTAAATCTTTTGGATGAACACGAATTGAAATTCAGTCCACAAAATCCCTAACTATTGGTGTGTTTCAAATTGCTACCTGGTTTATGTACCCACACTAGTGCAGTTTACATGCACTGGCACTTTGGTATCACAGTGGAATGTATATTACTTAGCCAGAATTGAGTTATAGGCAGACAGTGATGTCAAACCTTGTGCAAGCCCAGCACTGGAGTAAAGGAGTGATCATGGTGCTTCTAATCTTGGTGCGGTGTGCCCGCCATTTTGAAATGATGTGGATTCAAGTGGAAACCTTATTTCTACTTTTCTCTGTGGTCTGAGAGGTCAGGAAGTATGCACATACTGTGATAAGTGGCCCAACTTCTCACTGACTAAAACTTTCCTACCATCTACAAGGCCGAAGTCAAATGTAGGATGCAGTACTCTTTACTTGCCTGAATAAATACTGCTCCAACACATTAGGGAAGCTCAGCAGCATCAGATCAGGCAGCACACACATTCATCTTTCCTTTCACTGCCTAGTTGCCACTTGGGATGTGAGGGCCTGAAGGTATAAAGTACAAGGATAGTGTCATGGTGGGTGGAGAAGAGTTCTTACACCATGTGCTGTCAGAGAAAAGTGGGGAAAAATAGCAAACAGGATACAGAGCAGGTAGGATGTGAGGAAGAAGATTAGTTATGTCTACATCACCATATTCAATGGCTTCTACGCTAACATTGACTGTGCACTCAGTGGCAGCCACTCACATAACTATCATCACTCTTCCCTTTATGGCTGTGAGTCAGCTGATACAGGCTTGTTCTCCGTCTGTCTGATGTTACCTGCGTTACTGGAAACGGCCATGTGCTTTGTTCTCCGGTTAAGAGAGAGAGGAGTATGTAAATAAGTGACTTGTGTCTTGGTAAATTGGGTACCACATCTGAGCAGTTGTGATTCTATGCACGGTCTGTTTGTAAAGCTCCTGGCAATGTTCAGTATGTATGAGTGAGCTGCGCTAGATGGCACATCTGATTGAATGAGTGTGGTTAGGTAAGTGTCGAGGTGCGTTGTGTGTGGGTAGTGGTACAGAATGCGATCTGATGACAATCAGATCTTGACCATGCAGTATGAGGTTATTAAGTTCCTGTTTCTGTGCCCTTTGAGTCCCTTCATAGTGTTAACTTTATTATAATGCTCCTCCACTTTTTGCATGTCTCAGGGTAGAGAAATTCTCTCCTCCTTTCTTGATATGATTTCAGTTTTAGTCAGTGACAACTAACTTCACCATTTGTTGCCCTCTCGGGCAAGTGAGGCAATTGGACAAAAAGTAAAAATCAAAGTCAGTGTTTATTCACCACATTGATCCGAACATGAAATTTGAACATCTCCTACATCAGATTTTATGGAAAAGGATAACCAAACATGATAATCCCAGTAAATAATTTTGAGCAACATCCAGTTCTGCCTTCCTAATCTCATAAATTATTCTATTTGCTACTATCGCTCCATTGTAATTATGCCTTGTAGCAGCATTCTTTCTTTGTATTCAAAAAGCAACTTCTTTTATTCAGTGCCCTTCCACTGAAAATTTAGCTTATCCTACCATTGCAGGAATGTAGTATTTGTCATTGTCCTGCTCATACCATGCAGTTAACCATGCTCAAGGAACATGAAGGATCCTCCAGTTGGGTATAATGTCAGGACTCACAGTATCATTGATTATCCTTGCACATTGCTTTCTGCGTTCTGAAATCAACAGTCTTTCAAAATGTCTGCTCGGTATTAGCTAACCACTGTTCCTTCACTTCTGTGAGGGAACTTACAGAGACTGTAAGGAGGTTGTATGTTCTCCCATTGACCACGTTGGTTTCCTCTGGGTGCTCTGGTTTCCTCCCACATTCCAAAGGCATATAGTTAGGGTAGGGTTAATGAATTGTGTGCATGCTAATTAGGTGCCAGAAGAGTAGCGACACTTGTGGGCTCCCCAGCACAATCCTTGCTTATTTGCTCTGAAGCAAACAACTCATTTCACTGTATGGTTCAATGCACCTGTGACGAATAAAGAAAAGCAAATAAAGTGAATCTTCATACATTTTGTCATCTGTGCTTTCTCAATATGTGGTGACCTCTGCACAATAAATTTTAGTCTTTCAACAAAACTTATTAATTTAACAAAAATCTACAACATCGTTAGTTGATTTGAATCAGTGGTTGAGAAACATTTATTGAAAGTTGTCTGATGTAGATGTTCATTCTTGGTTGCTTGAACTAAACTTGTATATACAGAATAGCAGATTTTGACTATTCTACTCCACTTGCAAAAAAAATTTTCCTGACACCAATGAAACCAAAGCAAGCAGGCTATGGTATGCATGTGCTACTATACATACATATTTCATCTTGCCAATGATGAACTTTGCACCAGATGATGGATTGCATATTACTTATTTTCTATTAAAGAAGAACTACCTGGGTTGCTCCAGACAGAAAGATTTATTTACTTCTCATGGGTGATTTGGGATGAGGTAAAAGTACAAGTTAATGATATTGCAGTCTTTAAATCAACTGTGTTTACTTAATTAATTGCAGGAATTAAGTAATTAAGCTCCTCAGTTAAAGTTAGTTGTCATTTTCAAATGGACTCCAACATTTTGTGTCTCCCTGTTTCTGTACCTACCTCCAGCTACATCTCCTTCTCAGAGTCTTCCTCTGATTCTGGAATTGTGTACATCCTCCCTTCATTCACATTTGAGGCCAGGCAATTAATTAATCATGCTAAATGATTGGACTACCCTTCCAAGAGCATTTCTGCCTCTATCTCCATAAGACCATAAGACCATAAGACAAAGGAGCAGAAGTCGGCCATTCAGCCCATCGAGTCTGCTCTGCCATTTTATCATGAGCTGATCCATTTTCCCATTTAGCCCCACTCCCCCGCCTTCTCACCATAACCTTTGATTCCCTGGCTACTCAGATACCTATCAATCTCTGCCTTAAATACACCCAATGACTTGGCCTCCACTGCTACCCGTGGCAACATAGATTCACCACCCTCTGACTAAAAAAATTTCTTCACATTTCTGTTCTGAATGGGCGCCCTTCAATCCTTAAGTCATGCCCTCTTGTACTAGACTCCCCATCATGGGAAACAACTTTGCCACATCCACTCTGCCCATGCCTTTCAACATTCGAAATGTTTCTATGAGGTCTCCCCTCATTCTTCTAAACTCCAAGGAATACAGTCCAAGAGCGGACAAACGTTCCTCATATGTTAACCCTCTCGTTCCCGGAATCATTCTAGTGAACCTTCCCTGTACCCTCTCCAACGTCAGCACATCCTTTCTTAAATAAGGAGACCAAAACTGCCCACAGTACTCCAAGTGAGGTCTCACCAGAGCCCTATAGAGCCTCAACATCACATCCCTGCTCCTATACTCTATTCCTCTAGAAATGAATGCCAACATTGCATTCGCCTTCTTCACCACTGACTCAACCTGGAGGTTAACCTTAAGGGTATCCTGTACGAGGACTCCCAAGTCCCATTGCATCTCAGAACTTTGAAATCTTTCCCCATTTAAATAGTAGTCTGCCCGTTTATTTCTTCTGCCAAAGTGCATAACCATACACTTTCCAACATTGTACTTCATTTGCCACTTCTCTGCCCATTCTTCCAATCTATCCAAGTCTCTTTGCAGACTCTCTGTATCCTCAGCACTACCAGCCCCTCCACCTATCTTCGTATCGTCAGTAAACTTAGCCACAAAGCCATCTATTCCATAATCTAAATCGTTGATGTACAATGTAAAAAGAAGCGGCCCCAACACGGACCCCTGTGGAATACCGCTGGTAACCGGCAGCCAACCAGAACAGGATCCCTTTATTCCCACTCTCTGTTTCCCGCCAATCAGCCAACGCTCTATCCACGTATGTAACTTTCCCGTAATTCCATGGGCTGTTATCTTGTTAAGTAGCCTCATGTGTGCCACCTTGTCAAAGGCCTTCTGAAAATCCAAATATACAACATCCACTGCATCTCCCTTGTCTAATCTACTTGTAATTTCCTCAAAAAATTGTAATAAGTTTGTCAGGCAGGATTTTCCTTTAAGGAATCCATGCTGAGTTCTGCTTATCTTGTCAAATGCCTCCAGGTACTCCATAACCTCATCCTTGACAATCGACTCCAACAACTTCCCAATCACCGATGTCAAGCTAACAGGTCTATAATTTCCTTTTTGCTTCTTTGCCCCCTTCTTAAATAGCAGAGTGACGTTTGCAATCTTCCAGTCCTCCAGAACCATGCCAGAATCTATCGACTTTTGAAAGATCATCGCTAATGCCTCTGCAATCTCCACAGCTACTTCCTTCAGAACACGAGGGTGCATTCCATCTGGTCCAGGAGATTTATCTACCTTTAGACTATTCAGCTTCTTGAGTACTTTCTCTGTCGTAATTTTGACTGCGCACACTTCTCTTCCCTGCCACCCTTGAGTGTCTGGTATACTGCTGATGTCTTCCTCAGTGAAGACTGATGCAAAATACCCATTCAGTTCCTCCGTCATCTCCTTATCTCCCATTACAATTTCTCCAGCATCATTTTCTATTGGCCCTATATCTACTCTCACCTGTCTTTTACTCTTTATATACTTGAAAAAGCTTTTTGTATCCTCTTTGATATTATTTGCTAGCTTCCTTTCATAGTTAATCTTTTCCCTCTTAATGACCTTCTTAGTTTCCTTTTGTAAGCTTTTAAAAACTTCCCAATCCTCTGTCTTCCCACTAATTTTTGCTTCCTTGTCTGCCCTCTCCTTTCCTTTGACTTTGGCTTTGACTTCTCTTGTCAACCACGGTTGCATCGTTTTTCCATTTGAAAATTTCTTCTTTTTTGGAATGTACCTGTCTTGCACCTTCCTCACTTCTCGCATAAACTCCAGCCACTGCTGCTCTGCTGTCTTTCCCGCCGGTGTCCCTTTCCAGTCAACTTTGGCCAGTTCCTCTCTCATGCCACTGTAATTTCCTTTACTCCACTGAAGTACCGACACATCAGATTTCGGTTTCTCTTTTTCAAATTTCACAGTGAACTCAATCATGTTATGATCACTGTCTCCTAAGGGTTCCTTCACCTCAATCTCTCTAATCACCTCCGGTTCATTACACAATACCCAATCCAGTACAGCCGATCCTCTAGTGGGCTCAACAACAAGCTGTTCTAAAAAGCCATCTCGTAGACATTCTACAAATTCTCTCTCTTGAGATGCAGTGCCGACCTGATTTTCCCAATCCACTCGCATATTAAAATCCCCCACAATTATCATAACACTGCCCTTCTGACAAACCTTTTCTATTTTCTGTTATAATTTGTAGTCCACATCACTGCAGCTGTTTGGAGGCCTATAAATAACTGCCATCAGGGTCCTTTTACCCCTCCGATTTCTTAGCTCAACCCATAAAGATTCTGTACCTTCCAATCCTATATCACCTCTTTCTAATGATTTAATATAATCTCTTACCAATAAAGCCACGCCTCCCCCTCTGCCTACCTTCCTATCCTTCCAATACACAGTGTATCCTTGGACGTTCAGCTCCCAGAGACATGCATCCTTTAGCCACGTCTCGGTGATGGCCACAATATCATACCTGCCAATCTGTAGCTGTACAGCGAGATCATTCGCCTTATTCCTTATGCTGCGTGCATTTAAGTATAACACCTTAAGACCAGTATTTGGTACTTTTCGCTTTGATTTCACTGCAACTTTGTTGCACTGCAACTCATCCCAATGGTTACAAATTTGCCCCATCACCTGCCTGTCTTTCCTGACATCTTTACTGTTCACTATCTTAGATTTATTTCTGTTTTCCCCTTCCTCCGCTCTATCATTCCGGTTCCCATCCCCCTGCCAAATTAGTTTAAACCCTCCCTAACAGCTCTATTAAATTTTCCCGCCAGGATATTGGTCCCCTTCGGGTTCAGGTGTAACCTGTCCATTTTGAACAGGTCATACTTCCCCCAGAAGAGATCTCAATGATCCAAGAATCTGAAGCCCTGCCCCCTGCACCAGTCTCTCAGCCACGTATTCATCTGCCTGATCTTACTATTCTTGCCCTCGCTAGCATGTGGCACAGGTAGCAATCCCGAGGTTACTACTCTGGAGGTCCTGCTTCTCATCTTCCTTCCTAACTCCCAGAAATCTCTCTTCAGGACCTCCTCCTTTATCCTATCTATGTCATTGGTACCAATATGTACCAAGACAACTGGCTGCTCACCCTCCCCCTTCAGAATATTCAGAACCTGATCCGAGACATCCCGTATTCTGGCACCTGGGAGGCAACATACCATGCGGGTATCTCTATCAGGCTCACAGAATCTCCTGTCCGTTCCCCTGACTATGGAATCCCCTACAACGACCGCATTCCTCTTCTCCCTCCTTCTCTCCTGCACAACAGCGCCAGGCTCAGTGCCAGAGACCCGGTTACCATGGGCATCCCCTGTCAGGTCATCCCCCTCAATAGCATCTAGAACAAGATATTTGTTGCTGAGGGGGACAGCCACAGGTGTGCTCTCCACTATCTGGGCATTTCCCTTCCCTCTCTTGACAGTGACCCAGTTTTCTGACCCCTGTAGCCTAGGGATGACTACCTCCCTGTAGCTCCTGTCGATCATCTCTTCACTTTCCCTGATAAGCAGTAAGTCATCAAGCTGCAGCTCCAGATCCCTAACACGGTCTCTGAGGAGCTGCATCTCGGTGCACCTGGTGCAAATGTGGCCATCAGGGAGGCTGGAGGTCTCCCAGAATTCCCACATCTGACACCGTGAACAAAATACTAACCCTGCAGGCATGCTATCTAATTCTACAGGAATGAAACAGGAAAAATAAGTCTGCTCACCAACTTACCTCACCAAACAGATGAACTTTTTAAACTGTTAGCTCGTAACTGTGTGAGACCTGCTGTTCCTGTCTGTCCAGGCCGATTTGCGAAAGTGGGGGGAGGAGAAAAAAAAGAGTTGGTGCTTCGCTCTCGCCTCTTCCCGTTTACCGCCGAAGCCCATTGAAGCCAAAGCCCTACACTCTGCTACCACTCACTCCACTGCCCACTCTGACAGCTGCCCGCTTTATAGGGTGGTCTCCTTTTGAAACTCTCCATGCTGTCTTGTTACGTCATGCGCCTGCACAGTCTCGTCCTTCTTGCACTCAAAGAAGTTTTTTAAAAAACTGCCTTCCTTCAGAATTCAGCTCCTACGCCGCTCTGTAGTCCCAATCCAAAAGAAAGCCGTTGGAATCAACCTTCCTTTTTAAACTCTCCTCCTTAAAAAGTGTCTCTAGCATCTACCCGTTTGATCCTTCTAATATCTTCTACTTGCTGTCCATTGTTGGCTAATTAAGTTTCTGGAAATAGTATTAGGATGTTGCTTATGTTGAACATGTGAATTATTTGCTAAGAGTTTCATTTGAACAGACATTGGATTTGGTTCACCTGAATGGAGGAGGAAACAGCAAAGGCATTAACATGTCTTAGAAAATATGTTCAGGATATGAAAATGACTTCATTAGAACCTTGATACTGTATGTGAAAATATAAAAACTGCTGAAAGTGCTTAACAATAAATCAACCATTCCTTGAGTGACGAGTTGAATGAGCTGATGATGAGAAGGTGGATCATTTATTCATAGCTACTGTATGTGTCCCAAGTACTTGTGAAATCTTATAGAGAGTTCAAATACAGTATGTATGTAGATCTAAACATTGTTCACAAATGTCGTGCATGGACTCCATTGTTTCATTGTCATAAGACTGAATGCATAACATATTGAGAAAATTGATATTCACTTAAGAATTCAGATGCAAAGAAAATCTTGGTGAGATAAGTTTGGTATTTGTCTACTTCTTGGTATGGAATGGCAAAATCAATCACAGCTTACTCTGCACAAATTATTATAAAATTGGAGACACCTCTTAAAGAAGTCAAAAGGGTTCTTATTCATAAAAGAAGTAAACATATTTTACTCATGCTGCATTTTACCACATTTTTCAAAAACTGGATTACTTTTAAGTGGAGTAATTCAATTTACCAATCATTTCCCTATAGTGAATGTCCAACACAAAAAACAGGAAGTCACCAATTAATCAATTTTCTCCTACCTCTAATTACTGAGAGAAGTGCATTGGGCAGCTAGTACTATAAATGGTCTTTTAGCACTAGTGGTGAAAGACAATTTTCTGCCCAGATTTTCTCAAATCCTTAAGTGTCCAATGAAATATAACATTAATAATGCAAGAAATAGAATCAGGTCTACCCCATCCAGCCTTTCATGTTTGCACTATCGCTCATTCAGATCTTTTGCCTCAGTATCAGTTTCTTGGACTAACTTGATATCCTTTGATTTTTTTTATAATACCCAAAAAAATTGTTAATCTGTGTCTTGAAATACACTCAAATCTTGAGCACCTATATCCACATTAAGCAGAAAACTCCCACTTGGAGCACTGTGTTCAGTTCTGGTCACCTCACTGCAGGAAGGATGTGGACACTCTAGAGAGATTACAGAGGAGATTTACAAGGATGTTGCCTGGTTTGCAGGACATGCCTTATGAGAATAGGTTGAGAATACTTGGCCTTTCCTCCTTGAAGCAACAGAGGATGAGAAGTGACCTGATAGAGGTGTATAAGACGATGAGAGGCATTGAATATGTGGATAGTTAGAGGCTTTTCGCAGTGCTGAAATGGCTAACACAAGGGGATATAGTTTTAAGGTGCTTGGAAGTAGGTACACGGGGGATGTCAGAGGTAAGTATTTCACACACACACAGGGGTGGGTACGTGGAATGCAATGCCAGCGAAGGTGGTAGAGACGGATAGAATAGGGTCTTTTAAGAGACTCTTAGACAGGTACATGGGGCTTAGAAAAATATGTTCTTGTTGTGCATTTAATATTTCAGTAATATTTGAGTAATATTGTGGATATATTGTTTGATTAAGCATTCCTTGTTTGCTTAAATGATTCATTATGGGTCAAGTGCAAAAGTACATGAATGGTATGCGTTATTACGCCACCACATCATGAGTGCGCACCTCACTTAAAGTAAAAATAAAACGAGAGTACAGATGTTATTCCTGGTTCTGCATTTTCCTTTCAATTAGTTTTATGTTTTGGAGTTACAAAACATAACAGTGGTGCTTACCTACCGTTTGAAGTGCAGCAAGATGCAGTTGGTATATCGGATAAAATGTGAGTGCTAGTTTTGCTGAGTGTACTAGGTGGAAGTGCATACAATTTGCTTAGAAGTTTGACTGCTCCAATTAAACCAGCAAAAATCAGTTTTACTGATATCTTGAATGGAATAAGACATAAGAGCAGAATAATGCCATTCGACCCATTGAGTCTGCTCCACCATTTCATCATGGCTGGTCCATTTTCCCTCTCAACCCCATTCTCCTGACTTCTCCCAATAACCTTTCACACATAGACAAATCAAAAACCTATCAGCCTTCACTTTAAATACACCCAATGACCCGGACTCCAAAGCTGCCTGCAGCAATGAATTCCAAAGATTCACCACCCTCTGGCTAAAGAAATTCCTCTTTTCTGTTCTAAATTAACATTCCCCTATTCTGATAGAGGAAGTTTGGGTTCTAGACTCACCTACTGTAGGAAACATCTTCCGCACATCTACTCTATCTAGTCATTTCAATATTCAACAGGTTTCAATAAGATCACCTCACATTGTTCTAAACTCCAGCGAGTACAGACCCAGAGCCATCAAACACTTTTCATACAATATCCTTTCATTCCTGGAGCCCATGGATAAGACCAATGGACCCCGTAACCAAGAAAAATGGGTCTGTCAGGATCTGTGGTGATTGTAAGATCACCATCAACTGATTACTGAAAATAGACAAATACCCAATGCCCAGGATAGAGAATATATTTGCAAAACTTTCTGGAGGAAAATACTTCATCAAAGTGGACTTAACTAAGGCCTACCTACAGATGGAGATGGAAGAAGAGTCCAAGATGTCTCTCACCATAAACATTCACAAAGGGCTTTACCCTTATTATAGGCTTATTTTTTGGAGTAGCATCTGCACCTGAAAGCTATGGACCAGGTTCTGCATGGCTACTCAGGTATTCAATGTTACAAGGGTGAATTGACTGTTCCTGATAAGGATGATAGAACATCTCCAAAATCTCAAGATGGTGTTAAAAAGATTGGAATAGTATGGACTCAGAGCATGACGCAACAAGTGCAAATGCTTTAAACTAAGCTTCACTTACTGTGGTGACACAATCAATGCATAAGGATTACACAAGTATACTGAGAAAACTCAAGCAGTGGTGGATGCCCCAAGGCCAAAGGAAGTGTCACAGTTGCAGTCCTTTTTAGTATACCATAACAGGGTCCTGCCAAACCAGGCTACTGTGCTCTACCCTTTGAACTCATTACCACAGATCAAGAAGAAATAACAATGGCCAAAATACTTTGAGTTGGCCTTAGAAAAAGCAAAGGAAATGGTGATGTCAGACATTACATGCACATTATGATCCACATCATACAGTGAAGCTTGCCTGTGACACTTCACTGCAGTCATGTTACATGTTATGAGTGATGGAAGTGAATGACCTTTGCATCACATTCTCTACCACTGCAGAGAAAAATTATGCACAGATTGACAAAGAGGCCTTGAGTCTGGTTTGTGGTGTAAAACATTTCTACCAATACTTGTACTGAAAAGAGTTTACCACATCAACCACCAGTGTCCATTTTCAATCTGCAGAAGGGTAGACAAATTTACAAAAGAGGACACTCCTCATGACATATTCTCCCTAATGTAACTCCAAAACTCTTGTTATTTATATTGGTTAGGCCTCAGACCTTGGTTTCAGATTGGACTAAATCACATTCAGTCTACAAGGAATGTAAAGGATCAGCCATGATTGAGTAGCGGTGCAGACTCAATGAGGCAAATGGCCTACTTTTCTGCTCCTCTATTTTATGGTCTTATATAATTTTGATTGTGCTCTTTTCATTAAAGGGTCCTTATCTATCTGATTCTGAATTGAACTATTTTTGGATAATACATGTTCCATTAGTGGTCAATCGTATATCCACAACATATATTGATTAAGGAGATTATCACTGCAATAATGAGGTAGGATGTCTTAGAAGCATTCCTTATGGGTAGAGCTTGAAAAAAGAGAGGTAATCATTTTGCTGAGGTTACCAATATTCAATGGAAGAAGAATGAACAAAAATGTCAACCAATCACAGAGTGGTATAAAAGCAGTAAGATTACTGTTATAGGGATTTCAACTTTGCCAATGTTCAATGGATTCACTTTAGTTTGAAAAACTTAAAGAGGATGGGATTTTTAAATTGCACCCTGGCAATCTTTTGAACTGGTGCCATGATAGTCCTACTGGATCAAATTCAAAGGGGTTAAAGCTGAGCAAGAATCTGGTGTATATGCATAAACATTGTGATTATTATAAAACCCTTATTACATACCTCTCTAGTTTACTGATTTATACTATGCTCTACTTTGCCACTTCAGCTTGCAGACAACTTCCACCAATGTTGTCTGCCTTTTCTGCTTCTTAACTGCACACAACATAATTATAATTCTTGAATTTCTGAGGTATGATCCTTTATCTCTATGGATTTTGTCATTTTATTACTATAAAAACAATCCAATCCCCTTTTTCATTTTGCCTATCTCTTCAGAAAGTTAAGTACCCTGGACTACTTAATTGCTGACCTTGGTTCCCTTGTAACCATGTTTCTGGCATGACTACTACATTCTACCTATTTCTTTCTATTTGTGTCAGTAATTCATTTACACTTTACCATATTTCTTCCTGCGCTGACTTTAACCAAAAGCATAATTTTGCATTTGGGTCTCTGTTCCTTCCTAACAGACTTTAGTTATCATCACCCGTTTCTCTACCCAGCCTATCACATTGTCTTTCCTCTTTATCTCTGCATTCCCTTCATCAGAAACCTTCCTTCCACTTTTAACTTTAAGTCTGTGCTAAGTGTTTATTCATTAGGATACTGCTCACACCTGAATTCAAGTCAAGCCCGTTCCTGCAGAAAAACTCCCTCACTCCTTGGAGGTGGTGCCAGTGCCCCATAAAATAAAGCACATTTCTCCCACACCACACTTCGAGCTGTGCATTCTATTCTCTGCTCTTATTCACCCTGTGACAATTTGCACGTGGCTTACATAGTAATCCAGAGATTACCTTATTTGTGGTTCAGGTTTTTTTGTAATTAGGTTTTAAGATGCTCATACCCCTTCAGTAGAAATTCCTTCTTTATCCTGTCTTTATTGTTGGTTCCCACATGATCATTGACACGTGGGTCTTTTCCCATCCCACTCCATGTTCCTCTCCATCCCTGAGAAGTTGCCTTAGACTTGTCACCAGCCAGGCAACACAGCCTCCAGGACTCATGCCAGCAACTAGAGAGGATATTATCTCTGCCATCACCTGCACTGTTCCCCTTCAATACTATATTCCTTTTCACTCCCAGCATTCTGCATTAGATGTTGAAAGTTATCAAATCTGAATTTGATTTGAGAATATAAGGTTTAATAATGAGGACGAGATATTGTTATCACTATTGGTTAGTCTGTATTACTAGAGCAGGCTATAAAGCTTTTGCTATGCATTTGACTAGTATTGAACCTGATTTGCAAAACCTTGCTATTAACAACAAAAGAATATAATTCTGGCAGTCTCCACGATTATGTGAAAGGTGGTGACATGTAGGTGGAAGTGCAAGGCAAGCAGAAGCATAAATGCTCTCATAACAAACACTGTGTAACATCAAGTTATATACACAGTTGCTGGAAGAACATGTCTTGCATACTGCGTTGTCAGCCTGGTGTCAAGGTTAAGGATGCATCCACATGCTCTCCCCACCCTCTCACCCTAAAAGCCATAAAAACATCCTCACATAAGGTCATAAAGCTCAGGTTTAAATTGCATAAATTAGCAGGTTTAAGAAGAGTCAGGGCAATTCTTTGTGATCCCTATGTTTTTCCCCCCAACCTGAAGATTAAAAGAGAACCTGCCAGCCCGGCTGTAACTGTACTATTTGAGATCAGTGGCTACGGTATAAGTGCAGTCAAAAGCTGAATCCAAGAAGTGGCAGCAGGCTTTAGCAGTAACAAGCTTTAAAGGAAAATAAAATCCTTTTTCTTGTTTCAAACCCTTGAGATCTCCTTCAGTTCGCATCCTGATGACCCAGATTGAACGTGATTTCCCCAGAGTTTTAGCAGAGGCTGCACCCAGTCAGTTCTTACGCTATAAGGTCTTAAATTTAATTAATTACCTGCCCAATACGTGCATTGACTTTTAATTTACAGTTTAAATCAGCAACCGATTTGCATCAGGTGTTTGTAACAGCCTTATATGAGTATCCTGCTTCACAGCCTCAAATAAAACTGAAGCGACGAGTTGGGAGTTCTTATATTTCAAAGACCAGTTTTATTAATAATTCACTTTTTTTCTGTCTTTATTTGCTGCAATCATGATGCAGAAAACATAACAACTGTGTGTTTTCAGCACAATATGATTATGGTATTAGACCATGACCACAATTCTTTATCACCAGTCCTCCTCAACATCTCTGTAGCCTTTGACCAATTTAGTGCTGTGCAGTTGATAATTGCTAATATTGTGCTGCTGTGTACACTTCTGTATGCCTTAATACACAGAAGGAACTATGTCACCCAAATTTTAAACAAAATTATTGTTTATTCTGGCACTATCTTTCTGACACAAAACTCTCTGAAATAATGTATAATTGTGCAGCAAACAAAATTCTCTCCAATGAGATTTTCATCCTCACTGATCTGAGAAATGACAGTTCTTATTTACTCACTATACAGCCAGCTTTTCTTGCTGGTATTTACCCTAAAACCATGCGATTTAAAGGGCTATCATTCACTTTGTATTCTTTGTCCTCACTGAGATCTGCGACCTCCCGCAAACTCAGATAAAACCTCTCAGATCCTGAAAAGTATACAAAATGCTGGATGAACTCAGCAAGTCAAGCAGCATCTATGAAGGGGAATAAAGAATGGATATCTCAGGCAGAGACTGCAAAGTTCCCTCTAATTTTTTTACAGCTGTGTGGACCAACTATTTCTCTGAGCAGGAAAATTTTACATGGCCTTAAAACTGCACAACATTTTAAATATTTTAATTTTGTAATACATGTACAAAAGGATATAATGAAATACAATACAACAATCATTGATGTTTTGTAAAATTTTTATGGTCTGTCTTTATTCCAGATGTGCGGCAACAAAGGCAATGTGTATGGGAGCAGTTCAGTTACTGTGTGGTCAGCTTAGTGGGAACAGTGTTTATCAGGACTGGAAAGGAAGGGGAAGAAGCAGGATAAGATGAGGGAAGGGACGGAGTACAAGCTGGCAGATGATAGGTTGTCAGGTGAGAGGGAAGGTTAGTGGATAGGTGAGATGAGGTGTTGAGAGTCCCCGCCCAAAATGAGGACTGTTTATTTGAATTGAATTGACGTTATTACTTACATCCTTCGTATACATGAGGAGTAAAAATCTTTACATTACCTCTCCATCTAAATGTGCAATTATAGTGACTTATAATAAATATTATGTACAACAGGATAGTCAATATAACATATAAATACAGTTGTGTCAGCATGAGTTAAGCAGTCTGATGGCCTGGTGGAAGAAGCTGTCCTATCGGCCCAATGGTCTTGGCTTTTATGCTGCGGTTCCGTTTCCCAGATGGTAGCAGCTGGAACAGTTTGTGGGAGACTTAGGTCTCTAATGATTCTTCGGCTCCTTTTTACACACCTATCTTTGTAAATGTCCTGAATAGTGGGAAGTTCACATCTACAGATGCACTGAGCTGTCTGCACCACTCACTGCAGAGCCCTGCGATTGAGGGAAGTACAGCTCCCATACCAGGCAGTGATGCAATCAGTCAGGGTATTCTCAATCGTGACCCTATAGAAAGTTCTTAGAATTTGGGGGGACATACCAAACTTCTTCAACCATCTGAGGTGAAAGAGATGCTGTTGTGCCTTTTTCACCACACAGCCGATATGTGCAGACTACGTGAGATCCTTGGTGATGAACTTAAAGCTGTTCACCCTCTCAACCCCACATCCATTGAGGTCTATACATCTCTATTCTTCCTGTAATCTACAACCAGCTCCCTTGTTTATGCAATATTGAGGGAGAGGTTGTTTTCTTGACACCACTGTGTCAGGCTGATGACTTCCTCTCTGAAGGCTGCCTCATTATTATTTGAGATTAGACCAATCAGTGTAGTGTTGTCAGCAAATTTAATTAGCAGATTTGAGCTATGGGTGGTGACACAGCCATGGATATACAGAGAGTAAAGGAGGGGTCTTAGTACACAGCCGTGAGGGGCATCTGTGTTGAATGTCAAAGGGGCAGAGGTGAGGGAGCCCACTCTTACCACCTGCCAGTGATCTGAGAGGGAGTCCACCATCCAGCTACACAAGGCAGGGTGAAGTCCGAGGTCTGTGAGCTTCTTGTTGAGCCTGGGGGGAATTATAGTGTTGAATGCTGAACTGTAGTCCAAGAACAGCATTCTCACATAAACATCTCTCTTCTCCAGATGTATATTTCCTTCTATATATTCTGCCTGCCTTACTGATTTCCTCTAGCATGTTCTACATTGCTCTGGATTTCCAGCATCTGCAGAATCTCCTCTGTTTATATTCTAAAATGCTTTGCTTTTGGGGCTAATGTCATGCTAATTCTTAGCTTTACGTTCAACCCAGGTTGCTGCCACTAATTTCCCACTTCCTACTGCTGCATTATGGAAATTACACAAACTCCAGCTCAAAGAGACGAGACTTTGTCTGTTTTCCCTTCTGTACACAGTGACTTGTCCACAATTCAGGTATATCCAAGGCACTGAAAAATATCCAGGTCCACCTTGAAGAACTTACCTTCACCAGCCTGACTAGGGAACGATCTCCCAGACCTGTGCCACCATTACAGAACCTATTTCTTCCATTGTGTCACTCCTCCACTGGCGGCTTTGAGAACTTGCAATGGATCAATAGGAGATGTCAGGCTGAAAATGGTGTTGTGAGTTTCATGGCAGCGTTACACAGGGAAACTGAACCCCATAAGCAAAGATCTTAATATAGTGTGGCTGTGGTTGTGTTAGGGTGGTTTATAACTCTGCCTTAATAATATTAAAAAGAGGTAAAGCTATTGCTACCCCATTAAAACACCAAACTTTTTGGTGGTGGACAACCAGCTCTGGATTTCCAAGGCGAACAACAGCTCTGTTGGCTCCATGGACTACTAGACAAACCTATGGTCTTTCATTTGCTTCAATTGGCTTCACTTCAACATTTGGAAGACCAGTCCAATCACCTCCAACACTATTGTTAGGTCCCTCCCTTCACCTACATCTCAAGCCCCACTCAGAACACTGCCTCATATAGAACGGTACCTTTTGCAAAGTTTGTAGATTACTCAACTGGGACCTGAGCTTCCAATCCCATATCATTCACATTGCAAAGACCGTTCTCACCAAGCACCCCTTCCCTCACAGACTTCGGTTTCATATTTTGATATGGAAGAAAGCCATTTTGGTCCATCAAGTCTATGCTCATTCCCAAAACAAACCTACACCTCTCTCTCACTAATTTTCCCAGTAACCTATGCTAATAGCAACTCTATTATCCAAACTACAACAAGGGCAATCTACAATGACCATCATATTCCACCAAAGTGCATATCTCTGGAATGTGGGAGGAAAGCAAAGCAGTCAGGGAAGCTGATCTCACAAGGATACAGTATGTGCAGTCTCCTCACTAATAGCACCACAGGTCAGGATTGAACCTGAGAGGCTGGTGCTGTGGTGTAACAGCTGTGTCATTTTGCTTCCTAAGTTCCCATTTAATTTAAATTTATTTTCCTTATGTTTAATTTTCTTCTTGAACTGTTCATGAATGAAAAGTTTTTCAATGTCCCAGTTCAATGAATTTCCCAGTCCTCTTAACTCCATCCAATTATCTATTTCTCTTTTCCTTTTCCTCATCTACTAGGCGTCAGAAACTTTCTTTTAACTGGACCTCATGTTCTGTAAATCCGTCTACTTCTTCACCTCCTTTACATGTTTAAAAGCTTTCCTAAAAATAATTATTTTAACAAGATTCTAGTCACTCTTCTTCAAACGAGCTTCTTTGATTCAGTATGCTTGTTTTTCGTATCTTGACAGAAACCTTACACCATCTTTCTACTCTAAAGTGCAATAAAATTGAAGTTTTGCTGTAGATAGTGAACTTTTTTCAATAATACAAGATGGATTAACTTTCCCATCTCCATGACTTTTTAGAGGCACTAAATTTGGATGAGCTCCCTTTACCACACACAGTGATATCTTCAATCTTCACAGGAAAGCCTTGTTAATCAGATCTGGAACTAAGACTACTGGCTAACTATAATTGCACTAGGTTTTATTACACTCCAGGAAGGTTTTACATTGTGAAAAATAATTGATACTCTTTATGGAGAACAGAACTTTAGCAGGCTGTTGGACATACAAGGCTTCGTCTTTTACAGCACATAATTAGGAGTAACACAGCCTTTAAACTTGGGCAGTGAAACAGAATGAGCTAATGATCTGAGCTAAGCCTTGTATTCAGTAAGAAATGAATGTGGTTAATTCTTGTTCTGGTCTGTGTCTAACTTAAAATGTATATCATCGATACTGAGACCAGAATTAGTATCTAACGTAATGTGGAATATACATTTCAGTAAGTGTCCATTAGCATTCAATATCAAATCTGTTTTTAAACAGGAGTCCTAATAATGTAGATTGACCAGCATGCTAACTAATATAAACTGCACTTTATAAAGTGGTTGTTTGAAAGGATTTACATTCAAAGAAACTTCTCTGGCACTTCTGTAAAATTGTCCCATACACAGGGAGACACACTGATGATTGTGAATTAGTTTATGGGTGAAATGGAAGAATAGTTCTGATTGAAAAAAGGCATTGTGGAAATTCACTCAAAATGCCGGCACTGTCTCAGAACCATTTATTGTTCTGTGTTAGTGGGGCTGCACTTGTTCAAGCTATTGTTATTTTTTGGTGTTGCTAAAAATAAATCAGACTTTGTATCAAATGCAGGTTGAATGCAGCAATGATGAACTTGAAGAATTCATTTTATGCAGAGTGGAAAGCAGAGAGATAAACTATATTCAGTTGGTATTCAGCTGCCTCACGTTCACAAAACAGGTTGGCACAATGTTTGGGCAGTCATTTGGAAGACATCTTAAACTACCTACTTGAAGCTTTCATTGGTAGGATAGGCTTAGTCCACTTCAAGGTCTATGTCTTTTAAGCATAGGACTATGGAAAACTAATGAACTCCTGAAGCTACCTGGTTTGATCTGAGCGACTGAAACGCAAGGCAGCCTGGCCAGTGTCTGCCCTGGATGTTGAAAAAGCTTGAAAGATAACATCTGGAGGAGAATTTCTGGTCATTTCAATTCTTTATGTAAATTAATCACCAACTGCCAGGCTTGTCTTCAGCTGAGGTTAAGTGTACGTATCATCTTATAACCTTTGATGTTGTCTTTGTGGAGTCTTCTTTTTCTGCTTTTGAATACTTGGGTTTTCTCTGGATGCTCTCAAAGATGTGCTGGCTGGTGGGTTAACTGATTATGTAAATTATCTCTAGTGCAGGTGTGTGATAGGAACATTGGGAGAAATTGATGGGCATGTAAGAGAGAATAGGGTTCTGGAAAATAACTGGGAATTGGATCTGATGAGTTTGCTGTGAGAGCTGACATTCAAACACAGAACATAGAATATTACAGCACAGTACAGATCCTTCAGCCCATGATTTTTTGCTGACATTTGACCTGCTCTGAGATTAACTTAACCCCTCCTTCCTACATAGCCCTTAATTTTTCTAACATCCATGTGCCAAATCAATAGGAAAGATATGCGATAAATGGCATCATGTGTCATGAAAATATAATATTAAAGAGTATTTTGCATGTAATAGCATCTTAATAGCCTTTGCTTTGATCTACCAAGTGTCCTGACTCTCTGGGCATAGATTTAGTGAGTTAACTTTACTCAGAGAGGGTGTGAGCCAAAAACAACTTAATTCCAGCACTTTAAGTGTGCTTTTGCACTACGTACAAGAATATTGAACAGATGCATATGTGGCTGTTGTATTTAATCAGAAGTTAGTACTGAGATATTTAACAGTTTGATAAAATAAAAAAGACTTGACAAAATTAGAATGTACTTAACTAGGGAAGCTGAATAAAGCAACAAAGTGCTAGATACAAAGCCTGTACTTTAAAGAAGATGAACTTTTGCAATAAGTGAGAAGATGGGAGTAAAGAAGAAATTTTAAATTTCTAAAAATGATAAAGATAAGTTAATGTGAGAATTTTCATGATGAATGTTGATGTAAGTATGAAATAGCAGGATAAATGCAGTTAAAGAAATTAAACTTAGCTCATCAATCCAATTAAGATTATAGCAATTCTTCCTATGAACTCTGACTATGTCTTGGATAAATCAATGAAATTTATCTCCAATATTTTAACTAACAGATCACCCAAATAAAGACCAAAATTATTCTATGCTTGATTAAAAGAAATAATTGACCAGGGAATCTTCATAAATCTGACTAAAGCTGTCAAATTAAGAGGATAGTAGAAAAAGTTTTTAAAAATTAAATGCATAGTTAGAGGATAAAACAATGTTGACTTGCATTGAAACTGTTCTAGAAAAGGGGCCAAGTAGATAGCGGAAAAGACCGGGAAATGGAAATGCACACCTATTGTACCAATAAGGAGCATTGTGGCCTTTTCTTTATTTCTCAGATTTTTTCCTATTTTTCTTGAAACACAGAAAAAGGCCATGCAGTCCATCTAAATTCTAGTTTTAGAGAAACCCCATCAATTCAGTTCCCCTACTTATTTCCTCATAACCCATTCACTCACACATGCCAATTAATATTCCCCTGATACCAAGGAAGATGGAGGGACAGCTAGTGCTACAGCAGCAGTAGAACTTGGACAGGGCTGGAGAGTGGGCAAAAAGTGGTGGGTGGAATATGGTGCAGTGTTATGCACTTTGATAGGAAGAATAAAGATATAGGCTATTTTCTCAGTGGAGAGAGAATTCAGAACTTAAACATGTAAAGAGACTTCGGAGCCTAGTTCAAGATTCCCTTAACATTAACTTGTAGGCCGAGTTGGTAGTAAGGAAGACAAATGCAATGTTTGCATTCATTTTGAGAAGACAAGAATATAAAAGCATAGATGTACTGTTGAGGATTTGTAAGATGTTGCTCAGACCACATTTGGAATATTTTGGACAAATTGAGCCCCGTATCTAAGGAATGATGTGCTGGTCCTGCAGAGAGTCCAGAGGAGGTTCACAAGAATAATCCAAGAAAGGAAAGGCTTTATGTATGAGAAGTTTTTCATGGCTCTGGACCTGTACTCAATGGAGTTCAGAAGAATGAGGGGGGGACCTCATTGAAACCTACCAAAAACTGAAAGGCTCAGATAGACTGGATATGGAGAGGGTGTTTCCATTAGTAGGAGAATCTAGGATCCAGGGGCATGGGTTCAGAATGAAAGCAAATCCTTTTAGAACTGATTGAGGAGAAATTTCTTCTGTTAGACTGTGGTGAATCTCTGGAATTTGTGGACACAGGAATATGTGGAAGCTAAGTCATTGGGTATATTTAAGGCAGCTATTGATGTTTTTGATTGGAAAAAATGTTAAAGGTTATAGGAAGAAGGGAGGAAAATGGGGTTGAGAAAATAAGAATCAGCCATGATTGAATGGTGGAGAATTCACATTGGGTTATGGCCTAATTCTGCACCTATATATTATGGTCTATGGTCTTATACTCTTACCAGCCACCTGCACTAACCAATTAACCTACCAAGCAGCTTCTGGAGAAAACTACATGCTCACAGAGCGAATGCACAAAGTAAACATAAACAGCACCCAAGGTCGTGATCAAGACTTGAGCTCTAAGACAGTGAGACGACATACCCATGATATTTATTTTTGAATGCTGTAAGTGATTGGAGTTAAGATGCATATGATCTATGATCTCACAATGATGGAACAGAAATTATCATCTGAATAGTCTAATATTCAATTGTTTTTATCTACATCAATCTGTAACCTAATTTGGGGGCCCCTTGTTAAACGTCGATACATAGAAAAGTCTGCCCAAATTCATTGCAACAAAAATTCATCGCAACAAAAATTCATCAAGATCTCCACTACAGCACAGAACTTATCTCCAGCACTTCACTTGTGAGTCGGCTGGGGTGATATACTGCGTCCGGTGCTCCCGATGTGGCCTTCTATATATTGGCGGGACCCGACGCAGACTGGGAGACCGCTTTGCTGAACACCTACGCTCTGTCCGCCAGAGAAAGCAGGATTTCCCAGTGGCCACACATTTTAATTCCATGTCCCATTCCCATTCTGATATGTTAATCCATGGCCTCCACTACTGTCAAGATGAAGCCACACTCAGGATGGAGGAACAACACCTTACATTCCCTCTGGGTAGCCTCCAACCTGATGGCAAAACATTGATTTCTCTAACTTTCGTTAACGCCTCTCCTCCCCTTCTAAACCCCATATTTATTTATTTATTTATTTATCTATCTATCTACCTTTTTTCTCTCTCTGTCCCTCTCACAATCATTCCTTGCCTTCTCTCTATCTTCCTCCGGTGCTCCCCTCCCCCCTTCTTTCTCCCCAGGCCTCCCAACCCGTGATCCTCTCCCTTCTCCAGCTCTGACTTCTCTAACTTCTGTTAATGGCCCACCTCCTCTTCGTACCCCATCCCTTATTTATTTATTTATTTATTTTTCTTTTCACCCTTTTATTTCTCTCTTTTTTTCTCCCTCTGTCCCTCTCACTATAACTCCTTGTCCATCCTCTAGGTTTTCCCCCCTCTCCCTTTCTTTCTTCCAAGGCCTCCCGTCCCATGATCCTCTCCCTTCTCCAGACTCGTATCCCTTTTGCCAATCAACTTTCCAGCTCTTAGTTTCATCCCTCCCCCTCCTGTCTTCTTCTATCATTTCGGATCTCCCCCTCCCACTCTCAAATCTCATGCTATCTTTTCTTTCAGTTAGTCCTGACGAAGGGTCTTCTTCCTATAGATGCTGCCTGGCCTGCTGCATTCCACCAGCATTTGTGTGTGTTGATTGAATTTCCAGCATCTGCAGATTTCCTCATATTTACAGAATTTATCTCACTGGTTTCAGTTTCGTAGATCTTTTCGTTTTTTTTTCACAGCTATTGCCCTCTTTGTAAGTTCTACCCCAATTTAAACCACATTGACACTACTTTAATTGACAGTGTAAAACAGCTGAAGCAAGAATTCCCCAGTCCTTCCTCTGAATGCCGCAGTATATGAATCAGTCAACTGACGGTACATCTCTCAATAGTAACCAACACCCATCTTTCCAGTGACTCCACTGAGAATGATTAAAACACTACCTCCTATCAGGCATTAATATGGTTTATTAAGGTTGTCTTTGAGACCCACTCATTGTGATTCTTATATCTCCATTTAAATTTTAAGCTATTGTGCTCTATTTATCTTCTGTTGATTCTGCGAGAGCTAATTTCCATAATCATAAATCCTGACTGAAAACTTGGTCAATTCTCACACATTGGGTAGATAATATTGGTTGAAAGTTTTTTAAAAAATGAGCCGCAGTTTTGAGCCGAAGATTTGGCTTTACCCAAGATTTTATTTTCTTGCTTTCCTTAGAGTTCTATTCATTTTGATCATTACTAAGCATTGTATAATGATAAGAGTTTTTTTGCATATTTGTATGCAGTTTTTGCTCATGCATGGAATTTACTCAGCTTGGATGACTATCCATGAGTGCTTATTTCCTTTGAACTGTGAATTCATTGATATAAAATGTGTAAATCTACAAGACAAAGCATTGGAACATCAGTACAAAACCAATTTTTTACTTGAATAAGCATCAAACTGTTCATTATGTGTCCCATAGTGTCGCACAAGTAGTAAATATTTGTAAAGGCTTTATGTAACAATTGGATACAAGTAAATATGGGCTACCATGCTCTTAATGAAAACTATCTAATGAGTAATAATATTAAATCGAATCCATCAAACAACTGTAAACAAATATTGCCACAATAATCTTGAGCTCAGGTACACAACACTAAATATACAGAATGACTGATATCACAATCCTAACATTATTTTTATATAACTAGACTGACTCTCTAAATTTACTATTACAATTGATGATCTTCAAGACTTAAATTACAATTCCGAGTTCAGTAACTTAAATGACAATGCTTACACTTAAGTATTATTTAAAACAAGTAACATCTTGTTAAGTCGATTTGAGACAAGGGGCCTATTTCCATGCCCTGAAATTCTATCGGAGTGTTAGTTTTGACAAATCCTAAGAACGTTTGATTATGTACAAGCAGGCACAGATACAGTATGAAAATTATTTAAACAAACACTGCAATCCTTACTATTCAATTACGTTTGTAGATTTCTGCTTTGTGAATCAATGCACTAACCTTCAGTTTATATTTGACTCTGCACAAGGTCTCTCAAATATGATGTTGTGATTTATTACTGGCATTGTAAATGTTTGAAGATCCTCTAATCAGTGATATTCCTCAGTACTGAATTAACTCATAGAGACTGAAACACGATTATCCCTTAATGAAACTGTATGTGTGGATAGTTATAATCACCAGGCAGTTTAGTTGATAGGACCTAACCATCATGCATATTCAATTCAAGCCGTGAGAAAATTTGCCCAAGGCAAATTAGGTCCTTTTCTGAGATCCACACTTTTATAACCAAAACTGATATTTTTATATGAATTTTAAAAAGAAACAGAAATGAGTTGCTCACCAATGCAGCTCAAGAAAGGTCTGGGACATTTTTCTCATGAACTATGATGGGCTCCCTTTAAGCCTCACAAGGAAATCCTTGACTTCTGATGCCACAGTTACTGCAAGCCAATCAGAACTTATTAGGTGAGCTGTAGGTTGCACCACTGTTTGATATGCCCTCGTGAATGAGTGGGAAGTCAGCCATCATAAGCATACCAACCAAAGGATTCTGAGTAATATCTAAAACGCTGCTGACGAAGGGTTTGGACTTGAACTATTGATTGCTTATCCTTCCACAGATGCTGACTGATGAGTGATCCTGGCATTTGTTCTGTTGTTTTTGTCTGTCTAAACTTTGGTTCCAACTTATTCTTTTTCCTTTTGTAAGAAAATCAATATTCTGTCATTCACATCTTATTAATAAACCAGTTTAAGCCACACAAAAATAAGAGCAGGATTCAGTGACCACTCTCCTTCAAGCCCACCCATCATTTTATCTGATTACTGCTGACCCATACTGCCCCCTATTCCCTCTTCTGTACAGTTCTCCATAACACTCAGTTCCTTAAGCTTTCAAATATCTATCTATCTCCACTTTAAATAAATTTAATCATCTGGTCTCCACACACCTCTGGGGCAGAGAATTCCAGAGAATGATTATACTCTGAGAGAAGACATTTCTATACACCACCTTTTTAAATGACTGGACCCCTTACATTATGTCCCTTTATTCAAAACTCTCTCACTAGTGAAAACATCTCAACATCTACCCTGCCAAGCCTCTGTAAGGTATTATAAGATTGAATAAGGTCATCCCTTATTCTTTTCAACTATAAGGATCAATTTCATAAGCCTTCTTTTCCTATGCCCAAATGGTTCCTGAAGTCCAGACATACTTTTGTTTACTGAGCAAACAATAGCTCATCATAAAAGTGAATGAAGTGCCTGAAACCTGATTAAGGTTCCAATAAATTCATGCTCCTCTCAGTTTCAAATTCATACCACAGACTAAGATGTGTTCCTTTACAGAACAACTAGAGACAATCAATAAGTAGACTTGTAAATCATAGCTTACTATCATGAGGGACCAAGGGGATCAGGAGCAGCTTTCCTCTCTCCAGGCCACTGCTGCAGGTTGGTGTTGGGCACACTCTTCTCCTGTTCCTGGATGTTTTCTCAGCATTGCTGCCAACATCTCTGGTGCGCTGCATGCAGGGGAGCTGTCTACATGTCAGTAGATTGTAAGACTGGCTGATGCGATCCATAGATAAAATTTGAATGAGTCTCCTACCGACAATGTCTGGGGAATGCATTGAACTATTTTCAGAACGAAAATTTCAGACCAAAACAAATTTCCAGCTTACTTCTTGTCAGAATATTGCTTCATTTACCAGTTGTATTTGTTGCTAAAGAATGCTGTTCTAAGGTTGTTAATATCCAACCTGAAGCAGTCTGTGTATTATCCAGGCCCTGATCATAGAATAACTCGTTTGCTTTGCCTAAGACTAAAATACTCATAAGTAGAGAGGCCATGTTATTACAAGTTTCAAGCTATTTTACCCTAAGGACACTTGCAAAACATAGAAACAATGCTCTATCATTCACATCTTATTAAGAAACCAGTTTTTAAGTCACAGTTCTCTATAATTGGAAGAACAGGTAGTTTAAAACCCAAAGGTAGCAAAGGTGTCAACAGTACAATGCAGGAAATAAAAATTGATTTTGTGTTGTGGTAAAACTTCCATTAGTTGTCCACTGTTTTTAAATGTTTTTCACCATAGTGTGTTTCACCTTGAAGCACATTTCAAGCCCATATCTGTATTCACTGGTAACAACTGTGCACTTTAACTGCTAATTTCTCTTGAGAGTTACTTTCTGTGTTGCACAGTGCATTTGAAGTCACATTTCCTGCTAAGTCTGTTTAAAATATTTGAGTGTATGGTAGTTGAGGTTGTTCCCTCCCTAAATATAATCACAAAACACCATCACACTCTGTGTCACTTCCCTTTAGAGAAACAGGCAAACTATGCTTCCCCTCAATCTATTCTGGATCAGTAGTTGTGATGTCTGACTGCTCTGGGGACTGTTAATGAATTAACCGAATATCAAGATACTATTAATATTTAATTATCTTTATTAGTTGTAAAATTTAGTTAGCTCAGTGCTAATAATTTAGAATAGTGCATAAAGTTACAGCACATTTTGTTTCTGTCAAGTACCTTATGTTTAAATAATGTGCCTGCTTAGGAATTTACTGTTGCTAGAAATTAATATCTAAAAATTCCTGATAGCATTGCATTTTTTGAATATTTTAAATGGCAGAATAAATAACTTGTATTTATATTAGTCCAGTCTCAGCCTCAAATAATAATCAGGAACTATTATATAATATTTTTAAACAAGAACCCCTCCCATTCAGTCTAATCATTTTAATTGGAAAATAATTAATATTCTTAAAATTAGAATAGTTTACAACATGAAACGTACAATGTGTAGGAAATGAATATTGTGTGATTACGTTCAGAATGTCTGCACTATTTATTTGCAACCACTAACGTAATGTGACTGATTTACAAGAATTTGGCTCAAGTGTTAATCTGACAGTTACAAAGAGCTCCTTGCTGGCAGAATCACTTTCACTATCATATTAGTTGCCTCCTCTATTAAAGCAGCATGGTCGATAATTGGAATGCTTTTATGTCTAGTGGTTCTGACGAGACTCTCTTTAGGTCACGTACGGACGGTTGCTCAGCGCACAGCTGAACAATCGCAAATAATTTAAGCTGTGAACGTATTGTTCTCCTTGTATTGTGGGACAAGGACAGTTCAAGGGAAGTATAGCCTTCTCCTGACTACCTGCTGATGTGTGGTGAAATAGGATGGCTATGACACCATGTGCTGCATACAATTAAACGTATTTTACACAGAAATGTCAGTCCAGAGGCAAGTTTCCACATGGCCGTGCTTTATGATCTTTATGTAGGATGAACTCATAGATTGAAGTGGTGCAGCTGAACTTCCTGAGGATGAGAAAGCAGTCTGTAGCATATCCAAGCTACAGGTTTCTCATATACTCTGCATCATGCTGGGTTTTTATAGCTCCTGGCTTTCAAAAAGCCTGTTTCAAAGAGGTTTGTGCTAGACTGGGCATGCAGTTTAGCTCTGCAGATATTGTCGCTACTATTTCAGTGGAATGCAATTAGGAAGCCTAAATTAAGTGGTAATGGAGAACCAGCTCTCGAAACTGGAGTTGCCATGGCAACCACTGCTTACAATACAGCCTCCAGTAGTTTCTCACTTTATCTGCAAAATGCACAATTGAGCTTTGAAACAGCTCAGTGCTGAAAAGTGTACTGTATACAGATGTTTGGTCAGAGTTTCATCATTTTAAAAAAAAGTGAAGCATCAAATAGAATCTACTTATTTCCACAATTCTTTTAAATGTGCCTTATTTTACAGCGGGAAAAGAAAAGAACCCTCTGGAATGATTTTTTTAAAAATATCAGATAATATACTATAGTGGATGCTCCACATTAGTCAGTTGTGAAAGATAATGAAATGCACAAAGCAGTTCCTTATCCTTATAATTCGTGTTGCTGCTTTTTTCAGACTCAGATATTCTTTGAAGTAGTTTGTTTGCAAAATTTTAATGAAATTATCCTTAACCATTTAATGCTCACATTTACTTTGAACCTTACCTAATAGAAAATGACTTTCCAATGTAAGTTGAAGATGTGTTATTAAATATGTTTCATATTCCATGAGAACATGACTCATCTCATTTTAAGTTAGGTTGAGTGACTGCTTGTGTAAATTATGGAGCAGAAGTGGAAGGATTACGTAGTTATGTAGCTGTTTCTTGGTATGATGTACTAAATTATGATTAAACAGAATTTTGGCACAGATGGATTGGCGAAGTTTTATAAATAGGTCAATTCCACATGTGAAAGGAATATTGTCATCACATTTGAACAGATTCAATACAATTGGCATATTTATCTTAAATGGCATCATTTGGAAATGTTAATGGAAACTATTTAAGAATCATATGCAGACCTGATCTTGCATAATAGCTACTAAACACAGCCCATGGAGGTCAGTGTAGGAAGGACGTCAAATCTCTGAAAAGGTTAAGCAGCTCTTTTTCTAATTGCTGCAAAAACAGTTCAAAATTCTAATAAAATTTTTGTGGTATGAAACTGTATAAAATGTATCATACAGATTTTTTTAAACATCAAAAATGGCTTCAGAAAATCAACACACTTATTATAAAGCAGGAGTAATTAAGATCTTCATCACGTTTATTGAAAACCATGAACTTTTAACAGAGGCTAAAATTGGCCAAATGTTATTTCACTATACTGGCCTATGTAAACTGATTGGAAATCATTTGTGCTCTTTCCCTTTAAAGGGTCCATGGTGTTATATAATTGCAAGTTCGTTAAGCCATTGAAAAATCTCAAATACGATTCTTCACAGGTTTCCTAAAGAAGTTTATAATCTGTAATACCCTACCAGACCCTTACACTTGAGATTGACATTTCTCATTGATTACACACAGCCACATTGTAGTATCCGCCTTGGCACAGAAGTAGTGCCACATCAGAAGTATATAGGTAAGGGTCACCTCTGGAAGCGTATGTCCACATTTGTATTGTGTTTCATTGCAGTTCTGAGGTGGTGTTGCACTTGGAGATGCAGGCCCTTTAGGACCATAGAATTGTTACAGTGCAGTACAGTCATCTGAGTTCCTGACCTTACATCAGCTCAAGAGGAAAGACATTAAAGTTAAACGTTAAATCGAGAGGATCATTTTGTTGGCCTCCTCTATGTTGGAGAGACCTGATGCAGAATGGGGGATTGCTTTGTTGGCCACCATCTTATGACAAATCAGAGCAGGATTGAGAGGCTGAGCATCCTACTCCTGCTCTTAATTCATATGTTTATGTAACATCTCTCTGCATTCTAGCCAATATTTACATCTTAATTATCACTTCCTGAAAAAAATACTGTTTTATTTTCTGTTTACTTTTTAATATTTGTAATACTTTATTAGGTATAAATTGCCCGGTGCATTTGCCTGATTATAACAATGGCTATACTTCAGAAGAATTTTATTGACTGTAGAGTGCATTTGGAAAAATTGAGGACTATACAGAATGACTTTCCCTTGTTCTGGAATCATTATTGTACCTCATACAGTTATGAATTATTCATGCACAGGGGTTAGCTTCAAAATCCTAATGATACTGTTATATCATATAAGCTTTCAGAGGCATTTTCAGTACTATTATTTTATTACATTTATTCTCTACCTATGAGATACGATCCACTTACATAAAGCTATCAGCAATAAACTGTGGATACTAATTATTAAAACACTATTGTAGGGAATAAGTGTTTACCACTGTCCTCAAATTTGAATCTTATGTCTGCAGTCTAAAGTAAACAAAACCCCCACAAAAGGAATTTCCTGTAATTGCTGAAACATTTGCCATTACATGTCACATTTTCAAAAATTGTAGCACGATGAAGCATTAAGGACGCTGGGCAGCAAATTTGAATTTTGTCTTATTAGTCTTCTGTTTTTAAAAAAACTACAAATTTAAAAATGTAATTAGTGTAACTGGGAAGTTGTTGATCGATGTAAACTCGATGGGCTGAAAGGCCTGTGTCTGTGCTGTACCCTGCGACTCTAGGTCAAGCTAATTATTCCCATTGGCTCCGTGTAGAAAGCTATTATTAGATATACCCAATATCTAACAATGCAGATATAACTATGGTATCTCTTTGTGCTAAGAAATAGATATTCATGATTTCATAACATGCCCCATTTAAAGCTTTCCGGCCATTTAGTAATTAGGCAGAAAGCACTTCATGAAAATGAGAACAGATCACAATTATTTTGAAGGTGTGATTTAAAAACAATTGGATTCTGAAGGAATATTTGTGATCAAATTCACTTGCAGCATTCTGTACGATTACCTTCACATAGTGAAACAAAGTAGGAAATACATTTCTTGACGACATTGCAACAAACTAATTCCCATAAACAAAATTATTTTTGAATTGTTCTCCCATATCCAGGACACCTCAGTTGGGTGTTTGCTGGACCATGCAGCTTTTAGATTAAAAATATGACCAATCATTATATATTTCTGTATCTCAGTATTTTCTCACAACCAGAGAACGGCCTATGACACACGAGTCCTCCCAAGTCTCTGAGAATACAAATCTCCGAGACTGGTTGGAAAAGGTACTTATCAATTGCTGAGGCAGACTATTGAATTAGATAATTCTTAGGAACGTTGGAGCAAGAATTTCAATTCCATTCTTTAGAATGTTAATTTCTTTTAATCCCAGTGCTTTTATTTATGTTGTTTTAAAATCCCTGCCTGTTGTTTAAATGCTCCCTGTGGTCAAAATATTCCACATAATGGCAGTGGATTTCAATATTATTTTGCCTCAGGTAGATATATCTGAGTTGGAAAGTTATATATTAGACTCATATAAGAAATTGATATTTAGATTCGAACAGTCGCACCAACTTTCTATTGCATGGCCCCTCGAATGTATTAAATCATCCCTGCTCACTTTAAAAGAAGTTCATCAAACAAAATTGGACACCAAATGAAGGGAAGATGGCGTTAATTAAAGCTTTGATCCAAAGCACTTGGCTTCCTAAAGCATCTTCAAGTAGGAGAGAAAATAATTACAGCTAGAAAAGCATAGGAAAAGAATTGCAGAACTTAGAGTCTTGGCATGAATGGTAAAGGGCACAAAACCAAGAATAAGCAAGAACCTAAAATTTTAGAACCAAAGGAAGATGAGCAAAGAGAGGGGGAGTAGGAAAGAAAGAGAGATATGTAGATAGAGAGAGAGAGAGATCATGTATATATTGTGTTCTATTTGAGTAAATGCAGGGGCACAATAGGAGTGCAGTGATCAGGAAGCCAACAAACATTTCAGCATATAGAAGTTAAAAAGGAACTGGAGAAGTCCATTACCCCTTTACCTATGCGCTTATGAAGGAAGTAAGTGGCGTTAATGTAGCACCATTCATGAGCTCTGTTCCTCCTGAGGCACTTTAGTGCCAATGAAGTACTTTTGAAATTTATTCACTGATGTAATGCATTATACCAATACATCACATCAAATTGATCACTGCAATCTCCATCAAACCACAGTGATAGTAGTCAGATAATCTGATTCACATTGGACTACATATGATAGAAGGCATTGGAATTGGTTATTTGGCCCAGCAAGTGTAATGATAGTAATTGTTTTGAGATTTAATTCCTATCTTACGTTTCTCAGCAGGAATTATATTGATCTTAATAAAACGTGGCTCTTTTGAAGGGACCAGAGGAAAGGGATTAGGTCTTGGCAGAGGCATCAGAGGAAGACAAATAATGAAGCCATCAAAAGCAATTCTTCAAAAAAAATATTTTGGTCTTACCCACATGTTTAACAGGGAGCAATTTTAATTACCCCTTTTTGAGAACAAAAATGGCAAGCGGTTAAGATGTTACAACCCAACATGTTGCAAATTTTTTATCATAGCAAGAATCATAAATAGAAAATGATAACTGAGGTACAAAGATTCACTTCAGAGCTGATGGTCACCTTATCCTATCCCTGATGTTTATGTTTATGTTTTTGCTGTGGTTTCTCTAAAAGAAGGTCAGCAAGGATACTAAAGTAAGTTAATATCCTGGAGACAGAAATAACCAGAATATTCCTCCTTACTGGGTCTGGAAAGTAGACTCATTGGTGTCCAAGCCCCCTCCACTTCCATCCACAGAGTTTGCTGATGGCTTCCATGTTGCATGATCTTTATCATTCCCCCATATTTCAATCCTACAGCAAAAATGCAATGTAATGCCGAATATCATCATAATACCTGGTACCGTATAAGGTCAATATTTGCATTTTAAACTTTTTTAAACAAGTTTCTCACATTATTCCAAGTGATAATGGATACCGGGTGGATTTGTGTTATGGTCACACTGAGAATTTCAATCACGCAGATGGATGTTACACAGAAACCAATATCAGGGTGAAGCATTCAGCTTGGGTTGAATTCAACTCCATGTTGGGAAGGTGTTAATCTAATGTGGCAAATGAAGGAGAAAACATGGTTACAGCCTTTCTATATTATTTTCAACATAATTTTTAAGATTGTACATATATTTTTAAAAAGGTGCTGAATAGCAAAACTACTGTTTTACATTTGCTATGTAAAAGCACAAGGATCAAAATAAAGTTTTCCACATTTTCATCAATAACTGCACAATTTGAGCACTATCTTTCTGAAACTTAGAGGGCACATTTGTTATGCTACATGGGAGAACATATTAACAATGTGCTAATTAGTGTGATTTACATATTCTAATTAGGTTAATTACAAAATAGATTTTCTATAACTCAAAAACAGTAAGGCCTATCTGCATAAAAGTTACAGAATATATTCATTATGTTAAGAAGCAGCATATCAGTGCATGCTGCTCGTTAGACACACTTTATATATGCAAATTAAATTAATTACAAAGTACAGTTTCCCCAATAAGCCAAAAATGTTTGTCCTATATAAATGAAACTTGAAGGTTATAACCATTCTGCTATTAAATATAACATGAATTATGCTAATGTTGTCTGATTTCAATATTTTAGTTGATAATGTAAAAATATTTCTTCTTCAATTCAAATAATGTAAATGACAGTTGGAAAAGAAGAGTGTAGTAAAATCAGCAAAGTACTTTTGCAGTCTTTGAATAAGAATGGAGAATTCACCTAAAATTTTTTATATCAGTTTTGTATTATACTAGTAAAAAGTGAGGACCAGAGAAAATAATGATTCTGGTAACTTGTGCCACAACTTCAGATTGTTAGAATTTTTTTAAGTATGTATTATTCACTGCTGTCAGTCCAGTCATGATAAGAGAGGAGTTGTATTAAAATGTATTGATGTCATGTGCAAGATTAATACTAACAAGAAAAGGAAAGAAAATAACTGGACTCTTTAATCCTGTTTAGGACTGAAGGTACATTTCTGAATCTGATGAATAATCGCAGATTGGAAGTTTGCTTTATCCACTTTTAAAAGACACATCCCAGTTTATTTACAGAGTTGGAGGCTTTATAAGACATTATTCAAACCACACTTGGAGTTTTGTGAGCAGTTTCCAGCCCCTTATCTAAGAAAGGATGTGCTGGCACAGGAGAGGATCCAGAAGAGGTTCACAAGAATGATCCCGGGAACGTAAGTGTTAACATATGAGGAGTGCTTGATGGCCCAGGGCCTGTACTCACTGAGTTTAGAAGAATGAGGGGGGATCTCATTGAAACCTACTGTATATTGGGAAGTCTAAATAGAGTGGATGTGGAGAGGATGTTTCCTATAGTGGAGGAGTCTAGGATCTGAGGGCACAGCCTCAGAGTATGGGTACATCCCTTTAGAACAGTGATATGGAGACATTTCTTTATCCAGATGGTGGTGAATTTGTAGAATTCATTGCCACAGGTGGCTGTGGAGGCCAAATAATTGGGTATATTTAAAGCAAAGCTTGATAGATTCTTGATCAGTAAGGATGTCTAAGGTTATGGGGAGAAGGCGGGAGAATAGGATTGAGAGGGATAATAAGTTAGTCATCATGGAATGGCAGAGCAGCCTTGATGGGCCAAATGGCCTAATTCTGCTCCTATGTCTTGTGGTCTTATGGTCTAAGATATCACCATATTTCTGCAGATGCTGGAAATCCAGTGTAACACACACAAATGCTGTAATCTAGGGTCTAGGGTCTTGGCCCTAAACATTGACTCTTTATTTCTTTTCATAGATGCTGCCTGACCTGCAGAGTTCTTCCAGCGTTCTGTGTGTGTAGCACCATATTTCTGATTAATTCCTCCATCACCTTTAATGATTTGATTCAACTTTTCTATGCTTGTCATTAACTCAGAAGGTGGTAAATTGAAGGGAGAGGGAGTTGTTGCTCTGTCTGTGCTGCTTATGTACATTTATTATGTCCACATTCCCTTTGACTACGTTTTCATGTGTTTCTCAAGTGCTGCACAACTGATACTGAGTTGTTACTGACGTACAATGCTGCATTCACGATTTATTTTCTTCGTCTGACTGAACTGGTACACAGGATTGGAGATGGTTGCCCACCATCCATCCTTGCCGAGCTAAACAAAATCCAGGATGAGAAAGTCATTGTAACTCTTTAGACCTCAAAGTCTAAAATCACTTTAAATTAACTAATCATTGTGCCTTCATACAACAACAAGTGTAACACCCAGGATTTGTTTGTAAAGGAAACATGCAAATTCTTTGGATTTGCTGACTTCCATAGTGCAAGAACTTTCATAAAATTTATGCATTATATTTGAATTACCTAAAGTGGTTTGTTTAACCTTTAAAGCACAGTTTAACAACAGTGGCAGATTTGGGGGTTTAAAAGTTTAAGAAGAAGCAGGACTTGGTTCTTGAAACTATCTCTAAAATCAATATTGCATATATCAGCAAGATTTTAGAATTAAGATGTTGAAGATTAAAGCTACTTGGGGAATTAGCCATCTTCAGATAATATGACACTAAGCCATAGGTAGAATGCCCATACTATCTCATTTGAACCCACTGGGCTAATACAGAATCAGGACAAACAAACTTCAGGGCATAGACACCACTACAGTAGATCATTCAGGTTACTGTTTGTGGTAGTTGAAGGAGCTGTGGTTGTGATGTTATATTTATGCTTTAAAATGCATAATAAAAGAAGGGTAGATTGCTGGTAATGATATACATCCAACCATTATAGATTGTGCTTTATATCAATGCTTTATTCATGGCATGGATAAGCAACAGTTTTGGCTGCAGTCAATCCTTACAGACTTCAAAAGCCAAGAATTTTCAGCACAGCACTGCCTGTGTCCTCTGATTTCACACCAGAGGTGATGATGGTCAGGTATTTGATTATTATTTTTCTTGGTGGTCTTCAAAACATCACAAAACCATCACCTGATCACTTGGCAGATTCTTCAGTTACTGGAGGCCTTGTACAGCTAACTTCTCCCTGCTGTGCATATCCTGTCAGATGAGTTAGATGGAGCTTACATTACTGTAGACCTTAACTGTGAATTAGTTTCTGCAGTACTTACAGGTTTCTTCCACCTTCCTTTCCAATCCTGATGAAGGGTCTCGACATGAAATGTTAACTGTTTATACCTCTCCATTGATGCTGCCTGACCTAAGTTCCTCCAGTGTTTTGCATGTGTTACTCTGGATGTCCAGCATCTGCAGAACCTATCATGTTCGACACTTGCCTCACTTGGTTTTTAATTACTGTTGAATGTTTCTAATCCGTGTATCCGGAACAGCAGGTGAATTGTGTGAATATTGGTTCTAGGAAGCTGATGGGCACATTAAGGGCTGGATAGTGATTAGAAGACTGAATCATGCAGTTGAACTTCCTGATTGACAAATGTTAGTCTGCTTTCCCAGTTGTTGGAATTTGTACTGCAATCCAGTTTAGGATTCCAGTGAAGAATCCTTTGACAAAATTCTTGCTGAGAATGAAGCATGAAGAATAGTTGCTCATTCCCGAGCTCTGATGTTCCTCAGCCAGATGGATGCAAAGCTGAGCTCTGAATTTAAGCCAATTCTGTCAAGCACCTATGTTGTGACATCACATGCTGCACCACTGATTGATTTTGTTTGCAGTCTACAATCAGCACCCTAATGTAATAACTGAGATCATTCTGATGGTGTTAGCAACCGATTTATGATAAACAAACCCCAAATAAGATCATGAGGTCCAATTATGGAGTGAAATTGGCAAACAGGAAGACATTAAAATCCTTCTAGGAAAAGAAACTAAAGTTTACTTCCTATGTCTAATAAAGTGGACATTGAGTGAGTTTGTGGTCTTCTGCTGCTGTAGTCCATCCATTTCATCATTTAATGTGCATTCAGAGATATTTCTCTGCACATCACTGTTGTAGCACGTGATTATTTGAGTTGCTGACACTTTCCTGTCAGCTTGAACCAGTCTGGCCATTCTCTCACCTCTCTCATTAGCAAGGTATTTTCTCCCATAGAACTGCCACTCACTGGAAGTCTTTTTTTTGCTTTTCGCACCATTTTCTGTAAATTCTAGAGACTGTTGTGCCTGATAATCTCAGGAGATCAGCAGTCTCTGACTCAAACCACCCTGTCTGGCACATGTCAGTTAGTAATCTTGCTTTGTTGGAAAAAGTCAAACAGCATTCATTGTCCAGGTCTGCATTTGTAAAGAAATATATGATACCAGATGACTACAGAGCTTGTGGAGACTTAAATAAGCTTGGGAGGAACCCAATGTGTATCAAAGCTTAAAGAAACTTAACAAGCTTCCATGAAGCGGTTCCTAACAGTCTTCTAACTGCTGTTACAGTATACTATTTGTATACCTTCCATACTGTCGGTCATTGGTTTTCTCCAGCTATTTATCTTAGCCTTCCTTTTTAGGAAGTTTTGTCTTCTGAACTGTTCAGGGCATCAATTAATTTCACTTAGAGCAGTCTGGTTATTGAGAGCTAAATCAAAACAAATTTTCATGTTGTCTAAGTCTACTGCCCAGTTAAATGATGATGTCAACAATTTTTCGACTTTCCGTTCCGACAATACCTTTTTAAAAGATATACATATTAAAAATTACGTTGCGGTAGAAATATAGTTTACATTTCCCAGTGACCATAGTAAAAACAAAATATGAATAAGCTGAACTGTATGTTAGTAGAGACTGAACAGGAGGGTTGAGGAAGTTAGTAAAGACATACTATACTTGAACAGCTTAGTAGTCTTGTTACATCTGAGCACATAGGCTAATAGTAAAATTAGTTTTCTTGTGTGATGTGAGAAATAAATCGTATAGGTGGAGAAATTTCTGTCTGAACTTATTCTGTCTTCATTACAAACAACTTTTTAATAAACCTGGTTAATACATATATATTAAAATAACTGGAAAAAATGTAAACGAGGAAATCTGCAGATGCTGGAATTTCAAGCAACACACATAAAAGTTGCTGGTGAACACAGCAAGCCAGGCAACATCTCTAGGAAGAAGTCGTCGACGGTACTTCTTCCTAGAGATGCTGCCTGGCCTGCTGCATTCACCAGCAACTTTTATGTGTGTTGCTTGGAAAAATAATGTATTACTTTCATCAAAATAATGTTTCTCGCTGGTGACACAATGATACAATTAGGCATTTTTAGATTTCCATGTATTTGGAAATAAAAGACGCTTCTCAATGGAAATTTATTTTCTTAAGTTGGCATGTGATAATGAGGAAATAAGCTGCGTGCTTGTTAGTGCTTCCCAGAAACTTCCTGCTAGTATGCATACTGTAAACGACAAGATCATTGAAGGACACCAAGTTAATCACCATTCATAAAGTTAATTTATAACTTAACCTTTGCACTGGAGACCATTCCCATGAATCCTACAGAACGGCCTCTGACTGCTCAAATTCCCGCACCTGCATACTGGCCACCCATTGATACCTAATCGAGATCACATTGGAAGCTCCAATACAGTGAATCCACTCCTAAATTCTAATTACCAACTTGATGCTAATTCTACTTGAATAACCCCTTGTGATGCCTCCTAAGTGTAACACTATATCCTAACTGAAAAAAACATGAAACAATCTATCTTTTTTAAGCAGACTAAAAGTGCCTTTACACATTAAAGTTAAAATTGCAGCATCCTTTTCTTTTTCTGGGTGGTGGGTTTAAGTTGTAAGTCTATAAATCTGGATTTTATTTTTGTTTCTGAGGAGTCTTACATCATGAGTGGACTAAACATCATGAATAGCTGTAGATTTGCAATAATTAACATTAGGTTTAGTTACTTCGTTAATGAATGATAGATTTCCCTAGCAAAGTTATGGGATCAAGTTTTCATTGACCACAGGACTAAATGTTCTATATCAAGATCAAAATTTCTCAAATAAAATATTGAACATCTGTCGGTGACAGATCTCAACTTCATTGCAGTTTTCTAATAGCTGAGCTGTTGATGCTGCATCGAACTGGCCAACAATGCAAACCAGTCAGGATTCACCCAGCCTAATCATAGCTTAAATAAATGGATTTCCTACTTTTGCTGCCCGTCAGGCTAACTTGTCGACAGTAAAATTTGATGTGACATTTTAATTATCTCTCATTTACTTGCTTTATAGCAGCTGCTTAAAATCTTTTGTTTATTGAAATGTTTATATTTGGTGAGCTAAATTTTCCTCCACAGTGGGCCTACTGCCAAACTCGGCTGGAGCTGCACTTTTAATGTTCCAAGTAAGCCCATTATAACCCTATGGTTTTATTCACAGGGAAGTGACCTTAACTATCAGCACGATATGCAGCAAGGTGAATAGAGACAGCCAAGCCATGTTTCTCAGTTCCCCCTGCTCCCCTCACTGTATTAAACACTATTTATAATTTGCCAGCAATATTCAGAAGATAACCAAGCAAACCCAAATCCTTATTAAAGTTGCTGGTGAACGCAGCAGGCCAGGCAGCATCTCTAGGAAGAGGTGCAGTCGACGTTTCAGGCCGAGACCCTTCGTCAGGACTAACTGAAGGAAGAGTGAGTAAGAGATTTGAAAGTTGGAGGGGGAGGGGGAGATCCAAAATGATAGGAGAAGACAGGAGGGGAAGGGATGGAGCCAAGAGCTGGACAGGATCTTTCTGTCTCTGTCTCTGGAGACAGCTTATCCACTGATGTCTACTATAAGCCTACTGACTCTCACAGCTATCTGGACTATCCCTCTTCTCACCCTGTCTCTTGCAAAAACGCCATCCCCTTCTCGCAATTCCTCCGTCTCTGCCGCATCTGCTCTCAGGATGAAGCTTTTCATTCTAGGACAAGGGAGATGTCTTCCTTTTTTAAAGAAAGGGGCTTCCCTTCCTCCACTATCAACTCTGCTCTTAAACGCATCTCCCCCATTTCACGTACATCTGCTCTCACTCCATCCTCCCGCCACCCCACTAGGAATAGGGTTCCCCTGGTCCTCACCTACCACCCCACCAGCCTCCGGGTCCAACATATTATTCTCCGTAACTTCCACCACCTCCAACGGGATCCCACCACTAAGCACATCTTTCCCTCCCCCCCCTCTCTGCATTCCGCAGGGATCGCTCCCTACGCAACTCCCTTGTCCATTCGTCCCCCCCATCCCTCCCCACTGATCTCCCTCCTGGCACTTATCCATGTAAGCGGAACAAGTGCTACACATGCCCTTACACTTCCTCCCTTACCACCATTCAGGGCCCCAAACAGTCCTTCCAAGTGAGGCAACACTTCACCTGTGAGTCGACTGGGGTGATATACTGCGTCCGGTGCTCCCGATGTGGCCTTTTATATATTGGCGAGACCCGACGCAGACTGGGAAACCGCTTTGCTGAACATCTACGCTCTGTCCGCCAGAGAAAGCAGGATCTCCCAGTGGCCACACATTTTAATTCCACATCCCATTCCCATTCTGACATTTCTATCCACGGCCTCCTCTACTGTAAAGATGAAGCCACACTCAGGTTGGAGGAACAACACCTTATATTCCATCTGGGTAGCCTCCAACCTGATGGCATGAACATCGACTTCTCTAACTTCCGCTAGGCCCCACCTCCCCCTCGTACCCAATCTGTTACTTATTTTTATGCACACATTCTTTCTCTCACTCTCCTTTTTCTCCCTCTGTCCCTCTGAATATACCTCTTGCCCATCCACTGGGTCCCCCCCCCCTCCTTGTCTTTCTTCTCGGACCTCCTGTCCCATGATCCTCTCGTATCCCCTTTTGCCAATCACCTGTCCAGCTCTTGGCTCCATCCCTCCCCCTCTTGTCTTCTCCTATCATTTTGGATCTCCCCCTCCCCCTCCAACTTTCAAATCCCTTATTCACCCTTCCTTCAGTTAGTCCTGACGAAGCGTCTCGGCCTGAAACGTCAACTGCACCTCTTCCTAGAGATGCTGCCTGGCCTGCTGCGTTCATCAGCAACTTTGATGTGTGTTGCTTGAATTTCCAGCATCTGCAGAATTCCTGTTGTTTCCAAATCCTTATTAATCTATGGTACTTTAGTGAAAGGATAGGGCCAGTCATTTCAACTGTCTTATATCACTTAGACCTTGCTTTTTGCCTGTTGAAAACTCATAGAATATTTATCACATCCACTATGCCATCATTGTCCACTCTGGTTATTCCTGAAGAGAACTCAATACTGGGTAATACAATCTGCCTTTTAGTAAGCCACATAGATATTTTTAAATTATGTTCTATATTACTAGATGTTCTTATTACTCATCTTTTAGCAAATATTTTAGTATTTGTATAATTTTATGAATGTATTCAGTTTTCCTTTAGGAAGGATGGACAGCATCATTTTTCCACCAGTCTTCTGGGACTATGTACTTTGCAAACTACATTGTAGGAAATTGTTGGTACTAAGACATTTCATTGAGCAAACATTTTGCACTCCTACGTCTTAAACATCTCGGACAATCCAGAATTCCTTGTAATGAACCAGAATATTGCCTTAAAATGCATAAGTGCAGTTATTACAGCACAGAAGGAGGCTTTCAGTAGTCCATTCAGTTGTTTCTAGTGGAAGCAGTCCAGCAGTCTCAATCCCTCTCTCCTTATTTCCCTGAATCATCAAAATTGACAGAATTTTCTTTCTCACACGGAAACACAAGGATCTGCAGATACTGGAATCTGGAGCAAAACACAGAACACTGAAAGAACTCAGTGGATCAGGCAAAATCTACCTGATGCTCTCTTTCTCACCTACCTGTGCCATCAACTATTACATCACTTCCTATTCTTTATATCAAAATATACTTTATTTATAATAAAAGATACTTGGAAGAATAAACCATGCAATGCCTTTTCATTTGTTGCATTCATTTCTGTTACGCTTCTGTGCCGCTGCACTTGTTGCCCCCTGGGGTGATATACTGCTAGAATAATTGAGCCCCCCCCCTCGGAGGCTGAAGAACTGTGCACTATGGCCCTTCCCCAGCAAGCCCATGTGGTGGCTTCACAGTGCGTCTCTCAGCATCTATTCATGCAGCCTGGAATATGCAGGTCGGGAGCATTCCTCGACGCACATCTCGATGTGCAGACCATCAGCAACTTTCGGGTGGACCGAAAGGTGTCTTTCACTGTGCTGACGAACTGCCAGCAGCCCTTGATGTTCGTCTCCGTGTGTGTAGCTGAGAGCAGCACATAGATCAGAGAGTCCTCTGTCTCACAGTTTCCCGGGATGAACCGTGTCACAGGTCTTTGCACCTTTCTCCACACCCTCTTCGCAAACCCACAGGCATATTTTTTTAACAAAATAAACTTTATTCATAATTTTTAACAATTACAAGAATAAACTATTCAATGCCTATTCATTCTTTAGCTACAAGATCAATGCTTTCCCTATTGTTCTAATACATTCATACACATGAAAAGCTCTGTTGCCAGTCATGTGGCACTCTGGGGTGGTATACTATCTGCTACAATAATTCAGGGGCTTCTTCCCTACACCCAGCCCCTCCCTCTCCAGTAGGAGAAGAACCCTGCACCCTAGTCCTTCCCCGTTGAGACTTGCAGTGGCTGCACAAAGCTTCAGCACACACTCCTGCAGCCTGGAATGTGCCATTTGGCAGCATTTCGCCACAGACATCTCAGTGTTCTGGTAGACCAACAAGTTCTGGGCAGACCGAAGAACGCCTTTCGTCAAGCTGATAACCTATCAGCAGCACTTGATGTTCGTCACCGTGTGCGTCCCTGGCACACCCACGGGCCTTTTACACCAACCCCCTCTGATTCTTTTGTACCATTAGCTACACGGGGGGGTGGGGGGGCAGGTGACTTACAGAGCATGTGGCTGCCCATTCTCCTTTGGGATGTGGTAGGAAATCACAGCATCCAGAACCAATCCAGATAATCACTGTGAGAATGTGCAAACTCCACACAATCAGCAGTACAGGTCCAAAATTGTCCCTGTAGCTATGAAGCAGCCAGATTAACTCCTCTATCCATGTGCCATCATTTACTAAGGTATAAAAATAAAGCAGGTATGATATCTGCAGGGTTCTAACATCTATAAATCTTCTGGTGTGCTCTTACAGTACAATCTACTGTCCTGTGCCATGATGCAGCATTTATTTAAATACATGCAGCTAATGAAAAAAGTTCTAAATTAACTTCATCCCATATAATTCTTGATCTTCACTGAACTGTCTGGTGCAGGTTATTCAAGCAATGCCCCATTGTACGTGCTATGTACTAGAAAGGATGCAGAACCATCACATTCAGTTTTAAAAAAACACCAGCAACTCAATAAAATAATCAGACAGAAATCCAGAAGCATCTGACAGTAACATAGACAAGAGAGAATCTGCAGATGACAGTTACACAGGGAAAGTTACCCTCCAAATTTTCTCCATTACCTTAGCTTCTTCTCCATTGATTAACACATTAAGAAATTAATCTGGCATTTAAACTTCAATCTAAACAATGCTTAAATAAATATAGTAAATACCTGATGCACTCAACAGGTCAGGCAACATCTACAGAGTGACAAAGGGTCTCGAGACATCAGCCTCTGTCTCTCTTTCCACAGGTTTCCACATTATACAAGGGGTAATTGATAAGTCCATGGCCTAAGGTAGAAGGAGTCAATTTTAAAAAAACCTAGCACATTTATTTTTCCTACTTCTACACACTTAGTCCAGCGGTTGTGGAGCATATGGATCCCTTCTTTGTAAAAGTCGGTGTCTTGGACCTCTAGAAGTGGTCCACAGCAGGGGTGATTGATAAGCTTGTGGCCTAAGGTAGAAGGAGATGAATTATTAACTTCAAACTCCCTGCATTTTCACTCAAAGAGTTGAACTGCATGTGCATGTAACGAGAGCTGTATAACTCATCTCCTTCTACCTTAGGCCACAAACTTATCAATCACCCCTGCTGTGGACCACCTGGATGTCCCAGACCCTTTCATTACATGTATGTGTAGATCAGCTCTTTGAATGATAATGCAGAAAGTTTGAAGTTAATAACTCATTTTCTGCTACCTTAGGCCACGAACTTATCAATCACCCCTGCTGTGGACCACTTCTACACAGCAAGGGATCCGTATGCTCCACGACCGCTGGACTAAGTGTGTACATGTAGGAGGGGACTATGTTGAAAAATAAATGTGGTAGGTTTTCTAAAATTGACTCCTTCTAACTTAGGTCATGAGCTTATCAATCACCCCTCGTAGTATATTTTGGATATCCATTATATTTTGAAATTCCATGATCTTGATTTTTTTTATTTTCATTTTTCTGTTGTATTCTAATGAAGGGTCTCAGGCCTGAAACATTAATTTTATTTCTCTTTCCAGAGATGCTGCCTGGCCTGCTGTTTGCAGCAATTTCTGTTTTTTTTTTCATTTCAGATTTGCACATCTGCACTTTTTTTAAAATTTCAGATTTGCACATGTGCAGGAATTTTAACACATTTCCATTGACAAGGGATACTTAACTAACAGCAGTCAAAGACTAGGAGATGTCACCTCATAGTCTTAAAGCCTTTGTTGAAGGGTATTGGCCATTTACCTCAAAGCCTCTTGCAACTGAAGGAAATACAGAGCAGAAGGTCAGAATTAAATGAAGTAAATAGATGAAATTTATTTGTAAGACAGTATAAATGAGGACAGTATGTGTTGGAAAAGAAAAAGACAAATTGCTGGAAGAACTCCATAGGTCAGCTGCAACTGTGAAAGCAGAGGGATGATCGACGTTTCCTGTTGAGCAACATTGTGAAGAAGACCAGGAGAGGTATCCTAGGTGACCTGTCCAATAATTACCCATCAAAAACACATATTGATCACAATCGTACTGTTGTTTATGAAAATTTGCTTCACACAAATTAATAAATCCTATCCATTCCTGCAATTGACGTTGACTTCCAACAAAAATAATTTATTTTTGGAAGACTTAGTGAAAAATGTGAAAGGCTCTACCTAAATGCAATATTTGTATTTTTTTTAGCTAGTCAAGCTAAAATAATGCTTTTACAATGAATACAAAAATTGTCTTTAATTACTTGATTCAACAAATCTCCCGACAATAGTGACATAGTACTGTTTGGAGATAGGTATCAAAGGTTGTTAAATTGTCCTTCTGCTGTGTATCATATCTTTTCTTGTCCCCATACAATGTCACATACAACACAGAGGAATAATTTTCTAATACTGGTCCAGCTTGCGTGAAAACATGTTGCCTGATCTATCCAAAATACACTTGCTATTCTTTAGCGTTTTAGTGACTTGTTCTATGGTTATCTGCTTGTCTCATGTGGTTGATTGTAATTTTATTCTTTGGATATGAACACTGTTGTCTTGGGTTAAAACTACTCCAACTTCTGCATGTGCTATCATCGCAGATGCTATCTTTGAACAATTCATGAATTTTTCAGTATAATTTGTGTTTAAGTCTATAGTTTTTACTGAAAATAACTGAGGAAATACTTCTGAGGACTTGCTTAAAAATGTGGCTTTTGTATTTTTTTACATTGCTAAACTCTATGTTGACCATATATTCTGTAGTTGACAATATACCAAGCAGTTTTCTTTAAGAATGCAGCTTTCAAAAAGCAGATACTGTGCAAAGCCTGCTGACCAATCACATTTCTTTGTGGACACCTAATAGAATATATTAGTCAGTGACTTGGCTGGGTATCTCAGAGGGATGAAAACCAGGATTAGTAGAACGGAGGACACTAATGGACTGCTTTGAATGTGCAGATATTATTTATTGTCATTTTCATTTTGGTTGCAATTCATCATACAAACCAAAGTTGATACGTTTGCCGAGAGACTTTTTTATTACTGAAAATGTTTGATTTTGCCAAAGATAATAACCAAAAGAAAACTTTAAATGGGACCAGAAATATGAAATGTACAATGTAACACTAAACAGAAAGAAAGAAAATCCCTTTTTTGCAGATCACCTAAATGTTTTATGAGTAAAATCTCTTCCTAGTCAGTACAGTGAATTGTTCAAAGGCTGTCTATATATCTCAACGTGTGTGTAGTTGAGCACATTCTGGTCTGGGATGGAGCTTCTGCTGCCCAAATAATTGTTTTGTTGTTGTTTTTATTTTGTAAAAATGAATGAAGCATGAAGGAAACAGTAAAAAAAGAATCTGCTCCTGAATAAATTGAGTGTAGTGAATAATTCCATTGCAATCTCTACCGTGATCTTGAAAGGACCTTATGACAAAAAGTAATCAACAAAACAGCAGTCATGGATTTCACTGCTACGCAGTGAGAAGATTTACCCAGGCAACATCAAGAAACGGGGCAATGAACTCACAGATCACAGTAATGGCTTACCTGTACAATTTCTTATTCAATATTCCCCACAAAAATAAATGTCTACTTCTGTAGTGTTCTATCAGTATTACAGGCTATTTTGAAATAGCAATTCCTTGTGTTCAGCCTGTCCATTCTCAAGGAGAAGAATATTCGGAGCACACCCAATCACTGATTATTGAAAGGCACACTGGCAGAAATTCAATACAGATTTTACTTGAACAACAGGAATTCTGCAGATGCTGGAATTTCAAGCAACACACATCAAAGTTGCTGGTGAACACAACAGGCCAGGCAGCATCTCTAGGAAGAGGTACAGTCGACGTTTCAGGCCGAGACCCTTCGTCAGGACTAACTGAAGGAAGAGTTAGTAAGAGATTTGAAAGTGGGAGGGGGAGGGGGAGATCCAAAATGATAGGAGAAGACAGGAGGGGGAGGGATAGAGCCAAGAGCTGGACAGGTGATTGGCAAAAGGGGATATGAGTGGATCATGGGACAGGAGGTCCGGGGAGAAAGACAAGGTGGGGGGAACCAGAGGATGGGCAAGGGGTATAGTCAGAGGAACAGAGGGAGAAAAAGGAGAGTGAGAGAAAGAATGTGTGTATAAAAATAAATAACGGATGGGGTACGAGGGGGAGGTGGGGCATTAGTGGAAGTTAGAGAAGTCGATGTTCATGCCATCAGGTTGGAGGCTACCCAGATGGAATATAAGGTGTTGTTCCTCCAACCTGAATGTGGCTTCATCTTTACAGTAGAGGAGGCCGTGGATAGACATGTCAGGATGGGAATGGGATGTGGAATTAAACTGTGTGGCCACTGGGAGATCCTGCTTTCTCTGGCAGACAGAGCATAGGTGTTCAGCAAAGCAGTCTCCGAGTCTGCGCGTCGGGTCTCGCCAATATATAGAAGGCTACATCGGGAGCACCAGACGCAGTATATCACCCCAGCCGACTCACAGGTGAAGTGTCGCCTCACCTGGAAGAACTGTCTGGGGCCCTGAATAGTGATGCGGGAGGAAGTGTAAGGGCATGTGTAGCACTTGTTCCACTTACAAGGATAAGTGCCGGGAGGGAGATTGGTGGGAAGGGATGGGGGGGACGAATGGACAAGGGAGTAACTCTGCTCTCAAACGCACCTCTCCCATTTCTCGCACATCTGCTCTCACCCCAACCTCCCGCCACCCCACTAGGAATAGAGTTCCCCTTGTCCTCACCTACCACCCCACCAGCCTCCAGGTCCAACATATAATTCTCCATAACTTCTGCCACCTCCAATGGGATCTCACCACTAAGCACATCTTTCCCTTCTCTCTGCTTTCCACAGGGATCGCTCCCTACATGACTCCCTTATCCATTCGTCCCCCCCATCCCTTCCCACCAATCTCCCTCCCGGCACTTATCCATGTAAGCGCAACAAATGCTACACATGCCCTTACACTTCCTCCCTCACCACCATTCAGGGCCCCAGACATTCCTTCCAGGTGAGGTGACACTTCACCTATGAGTCAGCTGGGGTGATATACTGCTTCAGGTGCTCCCGATGCAGCCTTCTATATATTGGCAAGACCCGACGCAGGCTGGGAGACCATTTCGCTGAACACCTACACTCTGTCTGCCAGAGAAAGCAGGATCTCCCAGTGGCCACACATTTTAATTCTACGTCCCATTCCCATTCTGATAAATCTATCCACGACCTCCTCTACTGTAAAGATGAAGCCACACTCAGGTTGGAGGAACAACACCTTATATTCCGTCTGGGTAGCCTCCAACCTGATGGCATGAGCATTGACTTCTCTAACTTCCGTTAATGCCCCACCTCCCCCTCGTACTCCATCCGTTATTTATTTATTATTATTATATATATATTATTTTTTTTCCTCTCTCTTTTTCTCCTTCTGTCCCTCTCACTATACTCCTTGCCCATCCTCTGGGATTCCCCCTCCCTCTTTCTTTCTCCCTAGGCCTCCTGTCCCATGATCTTTTCATACCCCATTTTCCAATCAACTTTCCAGCTCTTGGTTTCATCCCCCCACCCCTCCTATCTTCTCCTATCATTTCAGATCTCCCCCTCCCCCTCCCACTTTCAAATCTCTTACTATCTCTTCCTTCAGTTAGTCCTGACGAAGGGTCTCGGCCCAAAACGTTGACTGTACCTCTTCCTAGAGATGCTGCCTGGCCTGCTGCGTTCACCAGCAACTTTTAAGTGTGTTGCTTGTTATCGATTCTATTCAGGAGGAGGTTGGTAGGGACATCTATATTAATTCTGCATTTACAAATTTCATGAAAACAATGACTAGCAGAATTAATTTGTGTGCAAATATTTTCTGCTGCTGAAATTTCATTGTTATTTTAAATGATTTTTCTTCCTGTCATCTTTGGTCCATTTTTCTCTTTCTTTTCCCACCATTTATTAGTCATTTTCACCCTGTAGGTTGCTGTTAGTGATGCGAAAACAGTTAGACAACAATAGGCAGGAATCAATCTTTAATTTTAAAAAAATTCCTCTTGTCTGCATATTTGGTTCTAATCCAAGAGATACAGGATATATTGTATACAGTATATATGCGCGCGCACGCGTGCACACACAAACACACACACACATACATGCATATAGCATATCCTATCTCTCTTGGATTAGAACCAAATAAGTGGACAATTATATATGGTGTATTCTGGTTAATTGGGACACATCAGGACCAGTACATTTTGGCCTAATTAGCTGAAGTTTCATGGAAATGGTTAAAAAGTTATAAAAAAAGACAAACTACCATTTAACTGAGTTACAAATTATGTATTTAAATAAAATACAAACAAATTAGAACATTGCCAATACCACAATTGTTTAACTGTTAAGAAATAATACACAGTTTTATACAGAAGTACTGTAGTAGTTTTGGTAGTATTCTAATTTATTCTGTATCTTATTGAAATAAATAATTTGTTACTCAGTTAAAAGGTAGTTTGTATTCTTTATACCTTTATAATTATTTCTATGAAAATTGGAGCAAGGACTTAATTGGGCCAAAATGTAATGTTCCCAACGTGTTCCAATTAACTGGAATCCACTGCAGGTGTGTATGTAGATATAGATATATAGATTGTCCTTGTTGATTTTTACCCAGCTTACACAATTTGACACCATTTAAAACAAAGAATAAACAGCTGTTGAATAACATTGGATTTTCATTAACCTCTGAAGGTATTGCCACCAATATGTTGCCTGTTTTCTTCCTCCTGTTACTGAGCTGATGTATGTTGTTGATGTCTATGAAGTGAGCTCAGAGGTTAGGCTGGTTGGCAGCTGAAGAACAGGTTGAAAAGTCCTCTTGGTTTTAGCAACAGTTTCTAAATAATCTCTTAAATCTTCATTAATATAATGACTAGGTTAATTTATCAGAATAATGGCTTATGTTTAAAAAGGCATGAGTGCAAAAGCTGAAAAGTGCCTTTGAAGACTATTTAAGTGCTACCACTAACAATAATGAGCCAAAAGATTAAGGATAGAGAAAATCCCCAGTTTCTTTAGTGACTGCCCTTTTCAGTATGTTTTTTCTCAAATACGTTATTTACTGGATGAGGTGCAGTGCTTATAATTTTCAGTTCTAACTGTTTGTATTCAGTATGTGTCATTGTTTTTGCTCATAGATATGGATTTGGTCTGCTTGATGCTGGGCGAATACTGAAGGAAGCTGTTAAGTGGAAACTAGTTGGTCCTCAGAGGCATTGTGTGAATAATTATGTTTTTCAACGAAAAAGGTATGTTGCATCATTTCTCAGGATAAATACTGGACAGACTGCAATTTTATACATATGTTTATCAGAGATAACTAATGTATATGGTATAACATAGAAAAATCCTAAAAATATGAAATAGCGCTTTATAGGCTTATGATGAAAGGTCAGTGACCTGAAATGTGAACTCTGTTTTCCTCTCACAGATGTTATCTGACCTGCTGAAAATGTCCATTTTCCTTTTCCCTTTTTTTTTATTTCAGCTTCCTGGCATCTGCAGTTTTTTTTTATTTTCCTGTGGAAAATGATCAATGTTAATTACTTTAATTGCAGACAGTTCCAGGTCACCTGTAATTTTAACTAAAAAAAACTGAAACCACCGTGTGGATTTCAAAGCATTATGGTTACCATGGTAACCAGAACCAGGGATACAGTGTTAAGTTTGGCCAGAACATCAACATTACGCCCCCAAATTTTGTCACGAGATTGGTACCTGTTTTTTTTTAATTGTTCAATGATTTAGCTGGCTAACAAACAGATAGCTAAAAGATGAGGAGTAACATTTGAGATAAAAATTCCAGAAACATTCAGCAGGTCAGAAAAGAGAAATTGTTAACACTTCAAGCCTGATGCCATTTATCAGAAGGAGGAAAAGCTTTTCTCACTTTCTGAGTTGTGGCAAAGGGTCCCAGAGCTGAAAGATTAACTTTTCACTTTCTGCAGATGCTGCCTGATCTGCTGAGTCATAGACTTGCCATCATTTTCCGGTTTTATTTCAGATTTCTAGCATCTAAAATTTTTTTATTTTCACTTACAGCTTGCATAAGTTTAGTTGAACTCAATAACTGAATTAGATTGGAAACAATTATCAGAGATCCCCCTTCAGATTTCTGTGCAATGATGAGAGATACAAGTAGGCTTGCCTGGTGAGAATAGGGTTCACATCAGCTGTAATATTGCACTCATTCAAGCAGCACTCAAGTTCATAAGATATAGGAGCAGAAGTAGGCCATTCAGCCCATCGAGTCTGCTCTGCCATTCAATCATGGGCTGATCCAATATTTCAGTCATCCCCACTCCCCTGCCTTCTCCCCATACCCTATGATGCCCTGGTTAATCAAGAACATATCTATCTCTGCCTTAAATACACCCAATGACTTGGCCTCCACAGCCGCTTGTAGCAACAAATTCCACAGATTTACCACCCTCTGACTAAAGTAATTTCTCCACATCTCTGTTCTAAATGAATGTCCTTCACTTCTGAAGTTGTGCCCTCTTGTCCTAGACTCCCCTACCATGGGAAATAACTTTGCCATATCTAATCTGTTCAGGCCTTTTAACATTCTGAATATTTGTTGGCATCTTCTGGATTGTGTTAGTTATTTGAAGTTGTTGGTCAACTATTGTTCACTTTCTAGATCTTTGTTTTGCTTTCAGTTTGGAACATGGACATTACATTTGAAAAGTTGGAATTTTTTCAGAGTTGCACACAGCCAAGAGCTTTGCTGGATCGCAGAACTTTAATCTGACTTATCTAAGCATACAACTCTTTAGAAAATTGCTGAAGAACAAGGCACAAAGCAAGTGCATATTTTCTAATTTTAAAGCACAGAAGATGACATTCATAATGAAAGAGCAGTCCACATTACCACTCCAATGCTTCTTCCTCAGAGCTTTACAATTTCCTGCTTTTTGTTTTTATCTCATTCCCTTCTGAAAGCTCCTCTTTGTCTTTGTTCAGCCTGTCAGACACTACATTACAGATTAATGTAACTCACGTAAAACAAAACCTCCTCATCTCCCATCTGGCTCCAACTTCAAATCTGCCGCAGGCCTCCTCCAGCACTGAGTAAGGGAATGGCTGATATGAACTTTGGCTCCAATCCTACCTCCTTGCAGTCAAAAATATTCTGCCTTAACCTTGTATCTACTTAAATGATTCAGCATCCACAGCCCTTGGATAGATTCACAACCTTCCACGAGAAGAAATTACTTCTCAGCTGATTCATCCTATCTAGGTTCTGTCTGATCTGTAGTCTGTATCACTATGGCTCTTGGCTGGTTCTTGTTTTTTGCAGCTTTGAAGGAAAGGGCACCATCTACTCTGGTCAGCATTCACTGCTCTGCAAAAAGTTGCACAGCCAGTCAAACACAGTCTTTGAGATGTAATATTTATGTCAGAAACTAAATACTTTAATAACATTTGAGTTTGAATCAAACTGGATAAACAAACATTCTCCATTTGTTCTCTGGTATAGTACAGGCATGGTCACTCAATGGTTTTCACTGCTGGCACAGCCATATCTGCATACCATAAATAAATTTGCTGATTGGGGAATGAGAGTTTCTCAGTAATAAACTCAGAGCTGCTTTCTCATCTTAACCACACCTCAACAACAGCCAAGATTTGAAAGTTGCCAGTACGTAATTGGATACATTAACTCCATTCTCTTGTTGAAGTTGATGCGTCCAGTTCCCCGCTGGAAACTTTACCATGAAGATGCCAGGATAGTGATTGAGAAGCAATGAGGTGCAGATACTGGAAAGCTGAAGGTAAAGCACAGAATGCTCAAAATGGACAATGGTTCAGATAGCATTCACAGAGAGAGAAACAAAGCTAATAAATGGAGCTATAAGTTGATTACCCTTCCTCAAACTGAGGCAGATTAGAAAACATGCAAATTTTAAGTTGCAAATATTGAGGAGGGAGGACGAAACGAAAGAATGTCTTTGGTGGGGTAGTTCTCGGTGGATATGGATTTCGCTGAGAGAGAAACATTGAGATCTTCCTAATGACAGCAAATATACTCAAAAGAGAGTTAATCGGGGGACAACAAAGGAATGGATGGTGAAACTGTGCAATATAGAGCATAACAGTTGCTGGAAATCTAAAATAAAGAAGTACAATGGGAAAGCCCAAAATGAAACATGGACAGATAGAAGTTGGTACTTCAAAAGAGACCATGGACCAGATTGAAAAATACTGCAGTTACTGAAATCTGAATCATGAGTTGTCCTGCAAGGGAATAGAGAGCTGGGGGTGCTTGGCTGGTTGGTAAACATCTGTGGGGCAGGCTTTTGGGTTGTGTTTTAGGTCTGTTGCCTTACCTTTTCTGTAACTTACAACACGTCTTCTTTCTAAAAATGTTTCCAGTTCTGATAAAAGGTCATCAACCTGAAGCAAATAGTGTATTTCTCTCTCCACAATTACTGCCTGATCCCGTGAGCAATTCCGGCAATTTCTGGTTTTACACCAGAATAGTCGTCTCTATTCAATAACACCCGTTAATTTTTCATCATGTATTTTAACAGTTGATGTAATTTGGTGAGTGCCACGAGTACATCCAAATGATCAGATCTAAAAGGCAAATTGAATCACTATTGGAAAGAATATGTATAAAAGGAGTATGGAAATGAAAGGGACCATAACCCAGACTCAAGATTTGATAATCCTCACAAGTGACCAGAGTTGTTAATAATTAATCAATACCAGCAGTATGGCATTTTGAAATGTAAATGTGATGGATGAGGGCACGATTCTGTCATCAGCAGAAACTGATGTGACTAGAATAGGTAACGTGAAGTCCCTGGTGACTGGGGAATGCATGGCTGCAAAGGTAGAACAAGCCATCAGAGAGCATCCCGAGCAGCAGGTAATTATTGCCTTGACCTGCAACTCACTTTCAAGCCTCTTTCCCAGAAGAAATTTTAAAAAATAGACAGAACATTTGAAAAGTGCATAAAAAAGCAGGGCCACTATCTAACAGTGATGGATCTATGCAGTCTAAATGATTGGAATGTGCCATTTTATTTAAAAGCTACAGTTTCTGTAAAATGACTATTTTCCTCTCCTCTCTTCTGTTCAATCCTCCAGATCTGTTCCTACAAAAGGTTCTCTGATGCTGAGTCTGGAAACAAATGCATGCCATGGAAAAGAGAATGCGATTGACACACTCGAGCATGTAGAGGTGAGAGAGGCTCTAACAAGCACAGCTTTCACCAGTCTAACCATATTTCATAAAATGGAGATAAATGATGCAGGCAATGGCTGACATAAATCAAATTATGTAGAGTCAGAATTTTTTGTGTAAACACTAATAAATATTTTACTGACATTTAAATTTAAAAAATTAATGCTGCCTGTTAAATCTGTCTGACTGTAACTTTATCAGATGAACCAGAATTTAGTGCAATGCAGAGCACTCAACCTGCTGGTAACTGAGGCTAATAATAGGATTGTTTATGCTGTAATCCAATAAAAATATTGAAGATTTATTTAGAAGCCAGCACTTGGCAACATGGATACTTTTCTGTTTTGGCATGCCTTTCATTGGCTGATCAATTGACTAGTTCAAGAAAATTAAATGTTTCATCTTAGCAATTAAAAATTGCCAAGATAGAGGTCAGATCTATTTATTTTAGGTTCCTTTTTATCAATTACTGTACAAGTACTCCAAGTCATGTGCTTTCCTTCACTGTAATAGATTATGCAGTGTTGTATGATTCAGCGTCTTAGTCATAGAATCAAGGTTGTGCAATCAAGACCCTTTCTAACAATTTATGCACATAATTTAGTTTAAGCAGACTATTCAGCATGGTGCTGAGGGGTTACTGCAATATTGGAGATCCCATCCTTTATCTGAGATACTGAAGCAACATATGGTTTTGGACTTTAAAGTTTTCAAAACGTTGATTGAAGAAGAGTAAAGAATGTCTAACATTTACACCTGAACCAATACCAGCAAAAACAAATTAATTACTCATTTATCTAATTGCATTTTTGTATATCCTGTTGTGTAGAGATGACTGCCATACTTGACTACAATATCGACATTTAATACTTTAACTAAGTACTCTTGGCACCATTGGCCATAAACGTTAACATTTTCTCTCTTACCACTGTGCTGCGACTTAACTTTTGGATATAGCTGTAGTCATAAAATACAATTAGATATAGGAGCAGGATGAGGCCATTCAACCCATCGAGTCTGCTCTGCTATTCCATCATGGCTGACTTATTATACCTCTCAACCCATTCTCCTGCCTTTTCCTGTAACCGACGACACCCTGAATAACCAAGAACTTAGCAACTTCTACTTTAAATATACTCAATGATTTGGCCTCTGCAGCAGTCTGTGGCAATGAATTCCACAGATTCACCACTCTCTGGCTAAAGGAATTTCTCCTCATCTCTGTTCTAAAGGGTCGTCCTTATAGTCAGAGGCTGCACCATCATTTGGGTTTGAAACAACCATCCAAACCACAAATCAATTTGAATTTTGTCTCAGGAAACTTTAAGCATTCCTAATGTGCCACCTTTAATTGCAGGGCAGCAAGCTGGTAAAGCAGATGCTGCACAGTGGGCTCATTGCTGGGATTATTGTCGACAGAGTAGCAATTTCCAGAAAAAGCAACAGAAATTATATTTAAGAAGGAAACTTGCACTTATCATGTCAGCAGGATGTCCCAACCAACGAGTAACTCTTTGAAGTGCAGGCCACAGTTGTTGTGTGGATAAATGTGGCAGCCATTTATCCTCGTATGCGTTTTCTGTATGTGTACAACGAGATCCCACAAAACAACAGTAAATTAAATCTCTAATTTATCTGCTTTAGTGCTTTTAGTTGAAGTACAAATACCTGCCAGAAACCAGAAAAACTGCTACTGCTTTTTTTTCAAATAGTAAGATTAGTTAGCCCTGTAACGTCAGTCCATGCAGTCAGCTGGGTCGTCAGCTTCTGTCTTCATTGGAAAGTACAGTATGCGCCTCTGTCCACGCAGTACATCCTCGGTGCTGTACATCAGCCCAACTTGCAACCTTATTTCATGGAGTGGCCATCGAGATGGGACCTCTACTGTGCCAAGCTGCAAACTTGATACCCCTCACTTCAACTTCATGAATGCAAAAGCAACTGCAAAAAAAGCTTTTATTAACAGAAAACAAACAGCACCCAAATCAATACTGTTTGCAAAAAGGAGATGAAATGGGAGGAAATTGATGATATAATAAGAAATTCTAAATATGGTTCCAATGGTAATCAACAAAGCAAATATCCCAGTCCATTCATTTACTGAGAAATGGCTTAATTCCACAATGATGTTTGATAAAAATTAGGAGTTATTACATGTGCAATATTGATTTTATTTTTTATGTTGCTGTCACTGTAGAAGAAACTCTAATGACTTCTTAATAGATCAGATTAAATTTAGCTTCACTAGAGCCAGACCTTTAACTTATGGAGGTGTCAGGAAAGTACTTGTAAAATTGCCTCATTCAGTGAAGTCTCAGTAAAACAATAGGCTGGCACCTCCATGGTTACAAAGCTGACACTACAATGAAATTGAATTCAGTGTTGCAATCATATGTGAATTTTGTCAGTGTTCTCAGCTGTGCACTTAACATAATAGCCCCACTGGTATTAAAATGTAGGATAATTATATGTTGTTTGATGTCCCACACTCCTTTTGCTGGGAATAGGACAGAGGACTGAGATTGAGCACATGATGATACAGTTAACATGAACCCATATTAATGCAGAGTTGCTAAAAATAGAATTGTCATTTTGGATTGCACTGTTGTTCCATATATGTACTTTATTTGGGAGGGATAGGAGGAAGTCAATGCCTGGATGAAGGCATGGGGGTCAGGGGGAGAAATGATTGAAAGTAATCAAGACATGGAGCTGTAAAATTGAATGCTTTCCCTGTCAGTATGTTGCATGATTCATAGAATTAAAGCTGGCCTCTAAAACTGTTAGAATATCAGATTACTTTCCCTGTGGTGGGGAACCTTGCTCACTTTATAAGATTATCATGGGCAGTGTACCTGCAATTTTTCTGATATTCACTTGGAACACTCAGTGTCCTCTTCACTGATATATACTCAGAAAATTATCCTGGAGATTACAGCTACAAACCTGCCAGAGAAAAAAAAATCTGCACTGGTGTGAGACAGTTAATTGTAGCATTTTCAAAGGTTCATTTATTATCAAAGTATGTATCCACATACATCTCTGAAATATGTCTTCTCCAGATAGCCAAGAAACAAAGAGCGAACATGAAAGTCATTCAGAGTGAAACATCAAATCCACCCCCCGCAACAGAAAAAGAACGGCATCCCAATAATCAACCCGCCAAAAACCCCCTCCCCCACACAAAACAAAACAGGAACATTGACCCCCAAAAAACAACCCCACCCCCGCACAAAAAACTAACGGAACACTAAGAGAACATCAACCCCCCCCCAAACATCCACCCCTCAGACAACAAAACGGAAATGGAACAGGCAATAAAAGTGCCCAAAAACTGTCATTTTCATACATTGCAGCATTTACCAAAAACTAGTTGAAATTCCCAATTTCTTCCTGCAAATGACTGCATATGTTGCACTTTTATCTCAAATAAATTAAACTAAATAAACACTAATACCACGGGCAATATCCACAGATTACAAAAATTGTCATCAGGCCGCTCAAAATCCTATTGATTTCACATTTTTCTTGGGGTTTTCAATAACGTAGCTGAACTCTAAAACCTTTGAATCCAAATCCAAGGAAGATTCCTTCCCAATTCCCACTTCCATGATGCTGATGCAATTTGTCACCATGATAACCAATCAATTGCTTCTCATTTAATTGAGGCTCAAGGATCTTTTTCAAACAACATTAGTCCAATCTTTTTGTGCAATTTCCCCACTCATTTCCTACAAGGAGATTTTTATTAGCCGTAACATAATATTCCGAACTTGTGTATTATGACGCCAAAGTGGCCACTTGACTCATCAGTCTGTACTGGATTTGAGCACTGAAACAGACCATTTAGCCCAACTGGACCACTTAGCCCAACCAAGAAGCCCATCCAGGCTAGTCTCTTTTGCCAGAGTTTGGCCCATGACATTCTGAACTTTTACTACCATACACCTATCCAAATGTCTTTTAAAAGTTGCTATTGTACCACTTCCTCTGACAGCTCATCCACATACATTACATCCTCTGTGCAAAAAAAAAACTAGCTCCTCAAGTTCCTACTGGATCTTTCCCTTCACAACTTAAACATATGCCCTCCAGTTCTTGATTCCCCAACCCTAGGAAAAAGGTTTGAGTGTTTTCAGCCTACCAATGCCCCTCATGATTTTATGCACCTCTCAATTTCCTGGACTCCAATACAAAACGTCCTACCGCTCATTATAACTCAGTCCCTTGAATTCTGGAAAACTCCTCATAAGTTTTTTCTGCACTCTTTCAAGTTTGATGACATCTTTGGATGGCCAACGCTGAACTCAATATTCTAAGTGCAGCCTCACCAGCATCTTGTACAACTGCATCATGACTTTCCAGCTTCTATACTCGATACATTCAATGCTGAAGACCAACTTGCCAAGTCTCCTTCACCACCATCTACCCGTGACTCCATTTTACTAAACCAAGAACCTGTACTCCAAGATTCTCTGCTCTCCAACATTCCCCAAGATCCACCAGTTCATAGTGAATGTCCTACCTTGATATGATTTTCCAAAATGCAACACCTCATGGTTATCTGAATCAAAATCCCTTTACCATCACTTGGCCCGCTTACTAGATGATCAATATCTCCCTATAATTTTTGATAACTTTCTTCATTAACTACTATACCACTTATTTTAGTGTCATCAACAAACTTACCACGCCTTCTACATTCTTATTCAAATCATTAATGCAGATGACAAACTTGGTCTCCCCTTTCACGTGACAGGAGCGATATCTTTCTCTTCTTCATTAGTGAAAGAGAGGGACCTGTTGTGATGTTGGAATGTTGGGATGGACAGTAGTTTTTGATGGACTCTGGATGTCTTCAACCTGAGCCTGAGGCTCCGGAGGGTTCCTGTACTGTGGAAGACGTCCTGCCTCGTCCCTGTGCCAAAGACGCCGCGCCCCAGCAGCCTCAATGACTACAGACCGGTGGCATTGACCTCCCACATCATGAAGACCCTGGAGAGACTTGTTCTGGAGCTGCTCCGGCCTATGGTCAGGCCACACTTAGATCCCCTCCAGTTCGCCTACCAGCCCCGACTAGGAGTTGAGGATGCCATTGTCTACCTGCTGAACCATGTCTACACCCACCTGGACAAGCCAGCGAGCACTGTGAGGGTCATGTTTTTTGACTTCTCCAGTGCGTTCAACACCATCCACCCTGCTCTGCTGGGGGAGAAGCTGACAGCGATGCAGGTGCATGCTTTCCTGGTGTCATGGATTCTTGATTACCTGACTGACAGACCACAGTACGTGTGCTTGCAACACTGTGTGTCCGACAGAGTGATCAGCAGCACTGGGGCGTCACAGGGGACTGTCTTTCTCCCTTTCTCTTCACCATTTACACCTCGGACTTCAACTACTGCACAGAGTCTTGTCATCTTCAGAAGTTTTCTGATGACTCTGCCATAGTTGGATGCATCAGCAAGGGAGATGAGACTGAGCACAAGGCTACGGTAGGAAACTTTGTCACATGGTGTGAGCAGAATTATCTGCAGCTTAATGTGAAAAAGACTAAGGAGCTGGTGGTAGACCTGAGGAGAGCTAAGGTACCGGTGACCCCTGTTTCCATCCAGGGGGTCAGTGTGGACATGGTGGAAGATTACAAATACCTGGGGATACGAATTAACAATAAACTGGACTGGTCAAAGAACACTGAGGTGGTCTACAAGTAGGGTCAGAGCCGTCCCTATTTCCTGAGGAGAATGAGGTCCTTTAGCATCTGCCGGACGATGCTGAGGATGTTCTACGAGTCTGTGGTGGCCAGTGCTATCATGTTTGCTGTTGTGTGCTGGGGCAGCAGGCTGGGGCAGCAGGCTGAGGGTAGCAGACACCAACAGAATCAACAAACTCATTCGTAAGGCCAGTAATGTTGTGGGGATGGAACTGGACTCTCTGACGGTGGTGTCTGAAAAGAGGATGCTGTCCAAGTTGCATGCCATCTTGGACAACGTCTCCCATCCACTACATATGTTCTGGTTGGGCACAGGAGTACATTCAGCCAGAGACTCATTCCACTGAGATGCAACACTGAGCGTCATAGGAAGTCATTCCTGCCTGTGGACATCAAACTTTACAACTCCTCCCTTGGAGGGTCAGACGCCCTGAGCCAATAGGCTGGTCCTGGACTTATTTCCTGGCATAATTTATATATTACTATTTAATTATTTATGGTTTTATTACTATTTAATTATCTATGGTGTAACTGTAATGAAAACCAATTTCCCCCGGGATCAATAAAGTATGACTGTGACAATGACTATGATTATGGTCTCTAGGGTCTTGCTATTGCTTGCAAAGTGGGTGGTGATGGGGGGTGGGGCTCTGATGCTTTTTACTGGAACAAATGGGAGAAGGGGGAAGGGGAGGGTTGATGCTTCGCTGCTGCTTGTGCATGGGGGACAGGGGCTTTGAGATTGTAATGTTCAGCTGTCATTCATTCTTTTTGGGTTTTTTCCTCTCTGTTTTGTGGATCTCTGTGAAGAATATGGATTTCAGCTTGTATACTATAAATGCCCTGATAGTAAATCAAACCATTGAACCATTGAAACAACAATGGCCCAATAGCAGCCCAGAATAACTTTATAAGAAGAATCATTGTATAATGATAATTAAATGTCAGTCATGTTGGTTCAAATGAATACGTACAGCAGCTCGATTGCCACAATGTTACTCTTCAGCTCTTTAGTTTGGATCCTTCGATATGAAGATAAATATCACTATTGTAGTCTTGGATTTATCTGTTATGATGTCCCAAAGCAAGAGCTAGGAAGGAAATACACTGCAATTGCCGAAAAATGTTTTATGATTGTGATGTATCTCGCATGAGCATTTTATACATCAAACAAAATCCTGGGAACAGGTGTTGACTGGGTAGGTTTGTTTGATCGTGTAAATACTAAAGGATCGAACTTTTTCAGGTGACTGTCACCATATCAAGCGTTTGCCGTGGAGACTTGAGCATTCATCTCACCTCCCCAAATGGTACCAAGTCTGAACTCCTGGGAGCTCGTATGTTTGATAACAGCAAAATGGGAATAAAAAACTGGACATTTATGACCATCCACTCCTGGGGAGAGAACCCCAAAGGCGAATGGAATCTTACGGTGAGTATATTTTAGCTTGCTTTTAGCTTTGGTTTTGTTTGACTTACGACCTTCAGGATCCTGCTTTATGAATTTCAGTCAATGTATGTGATGATGCAGCCTGCAGAGTAATCAACAGATCGCACTCAGTTCTCATTCATTGTAAACGTAAATTCACCAGTCGTAATAAGGGAGGAAAGAGTTGTAATTATACAGCAGTTTGAATGGCTTTCGTGACTTCGGAATCTCCCAAAGGCTCCAGAGCCATTAACATGCATTTGAAGTCACATTTGTCAATTGGGCACTAATATCATTATCCCTCTGAAAAGAATTTGTTAGGCCAGGGTTTTCTTTTCCATTCCCACTTATCACCATCTATGACTAATGCCTTTTCTGAATTAAGAACATCTTATGAAAGGACACATATGAACATAATAAATTCAGAGCAGGAGTAGGCCACCTGGCTACTCGACTATGTTGATAGAATCACTGTTAAACTGAGGCTAATGAAGGGCGAGCAAGTTTTAATGGCCACTGTCACCTGGATCTCAGTCTCGATGAGCAAACCATTACAGTTAAGTCCCATGTAAACTCTCGAAATCACACCTCATTTTCCATCTGTCCACACTGTAGTCCTCAGGACTTAATACCAAATTCAAGAATTTCAGATAACTAATACACATATTTGGTGAGTTTCCTATCAACCAGTATTTATCTTGGATTCCAGCAGCTACCGTGTTCTGCAAGTCACAGTCAGCATATTATTTATGTTTATGAGACACCAGACTACATAACGTTGCTTGCATTCAGCAAAATAACACCAACTTAGAGTTATCAGTGATAACATAAAAGCAAAATACTTCAAATGCAGGAAGTCTGAAACTGAATCCAAATTTTTCAAAATGTTCAGCAGGTCAAACAGCAGGTACAAGGGAGAAAGAGATAATGGTCCAGGTCAATTCTAATTCTGTATTTTGTTCCATATTTGGTGGCCAAGATGATGAGTATTTCCCCAATAATTTCTAATGTTCATTTTCCTTTACTTTAAGGACTCTTTATCTCATTATCTCATGTTCTTGTTATTTATGCTATTTATTTATAATAGCATTGCACAGTTTGTTGTCTTCTGCACGCTGATCTTTCCTTGATCCTGTTATATTTTACTGAGTACGCCCACAAGAAAATAAATCTCAGGTTTGTACATAGTGACATGTACGTACTTTGATAATAAAATTTACTTTGAACTTAACAAGAGGAATTCATTAAAAGTCTATATTTTGTTTACCCTGAGGGGATCTGTGGTTAAGATGGTTGGTAGTTTCTGCAGCATAGGAAGCCATTCAAGGTCACAAGTAGAGCAATTATTGATAATGTCATCATTATCAATAGGTACATTACACTTAAACAGATACTGACTTTGTTAAGTATTTAGGCTTTTGGTTTTATTGTTTTTAATGTAATGAAATAATGTAAGTTTAATTGAAAATAATAAAATCAAAGGTGTTAATTCTCTTTTATCCATCACCTTTTGCCAATCATTTTTTATGGACGTTAGAAGCCTAGAAATTCATTTTCATAACTCCAAAATGTTTCTAACATTAATGGAAATACTGGCAGGAGGTCAGGTTTCACATTTCCCAATGGATGCTATGAGGCTATTCATGATTTTGCTCTACTCAGGACTAAGACCGTTTTCAGCTGCAACGGATGAATGGGACCAGAACTTGTGCCCAATGATGACACTTCTAGTCAGGGCCCTCAGTGTTTAACCATGCAGGAAGCAGCAACTCCCAATTTAGGTCCATGCCCCATGAAAGTTAGAAGTACCAGAGATCGGCAGACTGGACTGCTTTCAGTTCACTCTTTCAGTATTGCACCACATAGTATAGTGCCCACAGTCATTGATTCATCAATGTTCCACACCAATAAGCCTGGATCCGGTGCTAGATTTGACCTGATGCAGGACCCAAGACCCCAATGAATTCAATAAGGATTGTAGGAATCAATAAAATGGTGATGGCTCACTCTTCTTTAAATTTTTTCTCTTTAGTTTTATGTTTTAAAATATCAGTTTGTATTTTGAGTCTTTTAAGTTTTTCCTTAATCTATTATTTCAAATGTAATAGTTATAAAAAAGAATTCTGAATTGTAGAGAGTTTTAAAAATACCTGATTGCTTTTGCAGCCAGCAAAGCTGTGTTGTATTTTTGTCAGCTGTCAGGATGGAGCCTTCTCACTTCACGTCCAGGGGTCCATGCTCTCTCCCAACCACACAGGTAGAGCTCTGGATGCTTTGGGCCAGCAAGGTTGGCCTCACCATCTGGATGGAGTAATGAAGGCCTAAAGGGACTGTGAGCAGATACTCTAAGTGGATGGACAAGATCAGTACTATTACTGTCTGTGAATCACCACACAAAGTGCCTTAAAAATGCCAAAAATGAAAAAAAATTGACTTTCTAAATGCCTATTTCTGCTATTCTGTTGAAAGATAATTCTTTTAAAACCTAAAATTCTTTTGAATACCAAAGTGAAATTCGTCATTTCAGGACCAGTAAAGTGCTGAAGACATTATTCGGGGAACTTTGGCAGGAGAGGTGTCTGAGTACATTACCACAGATGTACTGGTAGAGTTAACTAACAGAATTGTAGCTGAAGTAGCTCAGGTTAATGAAATTGCTCCCTCTTTGACTCCCTTGTCCATTTCTTCCTCTCCACTAATCTCTCACCTGACACATATCCCAGCAGGCAGCCAGAAATGCTACACCTGCCCATTCATCTCCTACCTTACATCCATTCAGTGCCCCTAACAGTCATGCCAGGTAAGGCAACACTTCATTTGCGAATCTATTGGTGTCATCTATTGTATCCAGTTCTCCTGATGCGGCCTCCTCTATGGTGGTGAGAACCAGCATAAATTGGGGGACTGCTTTGTCGAGCACTTCCAATCCATCCACCAAAAGCAGAATTTCCGGGTGGCCAACCACTTCAATTCCTACCTCCATTCCCACTCCGACATGGTGGTCCATGGTCTCTTTTGCCACAATGAGGCCACTCTCAGGGTGGAGGAGCAACACCTCATATTCCATCAAGGTAGCCTCCAACCTGATGGAAAGAACATCTATTTCTCCCTTTGGCAATTTTTTTCCTCCCTCCTCACTTCCCTCTCTTCTATTCTCCACTCTGGACATTTACCTCTTCATCTCACCCACCTATCACCTCCCCTGGAGCTCCTCCTTCTTCCCTTTCTTGCATGGTTCACTCTCCTCCCCTGTCAGATTCCTTCTCCTCCAGCCCTTTATCTTTCCCACCCACCTGGCTTCACCTGCAACCTACCAGCTAATCCTCCTACTCTCCACACCTTTTTTATTCTGGTGTCTTGCCCCTTCCTTTCCAGTCCTGAAGAAGGGTCTCAGCCCAAAACATCAACTTTCATTCCTATAAATGTTTCCTGATCTGCTGAGTTCCTCCAGCATTTTGTGTGAGTAACTCAGGTTAATGGCAGTTTCAATACCGATATTATTTCAGCTCCTTCATAACCATCATCTGAGCTTGAAGATTGGATTGCAGCTAAATTCACAACGAAGTTTTTTTCAATACATACTGAGCAAATTATTACCCACAGATCGATGAAAGAGAATTGCTTGATAAACATACAACAATTATGTCACAATCATGCATCAACTCAAAGATTATGATTGTCCAGCAATATGGAATACACAACAATCATTACTACCACAGAAGAAAATATAGCAACAGACTCATTAATTTAGTAATATGTGTTATTACTTGTAAAATGGATATCAGTAGGCTCCATCAGTAACATTTTCAGTCAGCAGAAGCAAAAAAATGCTGTCCAATAATGATCAGGAAGACAGAATGCCTATCTGCTTTGCATTATGTCATCCAACTCAGGGAGAAGTCCTTGTGTTAAAGTGTGTAGATTGTGGGGAAGGGTGGAGGGGATCAGAAGCTGGTGGGGGCGCAGAGCAGATTTCCCACTCATGTTCATCTTCCAGGCACTGCTGATGAAAGTGCACTCATGTAAATATGCAATTCACTCAGCTACATGTTCCCACGATAGGAAAGAACTTGTTGGCGTTCGCTGTCCAAGCTTGCACATGAAACAAGCCCTCCAGAGTGAAGCACTAGTTGAGGGTTTGTGAAAAATCTGCACCCTACAAAAGGGGAATGAAAAAAGGAGGTGATAAACCTGAAGCTTTGCCTACTGCCTCAAATTGTCACCTGCCCCCCACTCTGAGATTGTTCTGACCCTGGATAATCTTCACTTCTGTCTTTTTGTTTAATTTATTGTTGCTTTAAGAACTAATGTTCTTGTAGGTGTTTATGTTGATCTCAACTCTTCAAATGGGATGATCCTCTTGGTTTATCAGATTCGTTCAACTGTTAATCCAATAACAATGTGTCATCACCCTCAATAACATCCCCCAAGTGATCAGGGAAGGAAAGAATGTCTTGAACAACACTAGTTACAAAATGCAATTAAGGGCAGCCACTTATTTGGGAAAATTCTTAAAGATAAAAATCTAGAAACTAGCCAGGATTCTACCGTTTATTTGGGACACTATGCCATTTCACTGGGACTGAAGCTGTTGCCAAAAGTTCCTAACTAGCCATGTGCACTTGCGTGACCATTCAACACTACATCATGCTTAGAGCAAACAGTTTATAAATAGTGTCAGTTGTTTGTGTTTGAGAAGCAGTGGGTTTTGTCACTGATAGTGGGTGAGAAATAACCAGTAAGGAAAGCCAGAACTGTTTCGCTCACTGCAGTTTCAAACATTCAGGCTTGGAGATGCGGCCGTGAGTGGAACAAAAAATGATTTCATTATGTCAATAAATTAGAAAATACATAGAATTTGAATGTATTGACAGTCATCTTGAACGTTACAATAAAATGAAGGTTTGGAAGATGGAATAGTTGGGTGCATTGTATGATGTCAGTCCATTATTTGCACAAGGTGTCTGCTTTGATTTTGTTCACTTACAGTCCATCAAAAGAACACAGCAGTGTACACTGAATGAATTCCTCCATCAATAACTATTTGGAACTAATGCACAGTTTTATATAATTGTAGTAGTATTGATGATGTTCTAATTTGTTCTGTACTTAATTTAAATACACAGTTTGTTACTCAGTTAAACAGTACTTTGCTTTTTTTATACCTTCTTAACTATTTCCATGAAACTTGACTCATCGGAACAGCCACTTATTTGCGCCAAAATGTACTGGTCCCCACGTATCTCAATTAATCGGAATCCACTGTATATTTCACTCAGTGTATATAATGTTATCTGCATCGGAACAAGCCAAACTGAAGCAGCAAATGTTGTCAGTCCAATATGTTTTGTCTTAACTTGACACATTGGGAATGGCACTTCCACGTTGTCATATTTCAGTGAGAATCATCTGCAAATTACAAAAAGAAATCTATCAGTAAAAAACTACAAATAGACAATTTACCAAAATATGATACATGTGAGAATTCCTTGTCTCTGATCTAGAAAACAAATACCTTACTCCAGACAGTTCTTGTATTAATACACTAAATAAGTGCTCCACTTTCAAAGAAACACTATAACTGTGAGAAAATTGGATTCTTCTGTAAGCATGTATCTTCTTTTATTATTTAATTATCGAATATTAATTCGTTCATGTGTTGATTATATAATCATAGAATCAGAGTTATGCAGCACACAAATTGTTCCCTTGGCCCACCAGTTTCATAGCAACATGTTTTCCCATCTGTACTAATTTTATTTGCCCACACTGGAACCATAACCTTCAATTCCTTGTCTATTTAAAGTCTTTGTAAATGTAGTAATTATATTTGATTCCACCACCTCCTCTGACAGTGGGTTCCAAATATGAAACACTCTTTATGAAAACATTTATCCCTCAAATTCCTTTGAAACTTCCTTCTCTAACCTTAAACACAAGCCCTCTTCTTTTTGATAGCCTTTCAATGGGAGAAGAATTTTAAGCATCTACCCTATCTATATCTCCTATAATTTTATATATTTCACCCTAGTAAAAATAAGTCCAGGTCTATCCAATCTCTCCCAATGACTAAAGTCCTTAAATCTAAGCAGATCCTGCTGATTTTTCTCCATACTCTTTGAATGCAGTCACTTTCTTCCTGTAGTGTTGCAACCAGAACTGCACACAATACAAGTTCAGCCTTAACACTGTTATGGAAAGTTACACACAAAAAATGCTGGAAGAACTCAGCAGGCTGGACAGCATCTATGGAAAAAAGTACAGTCAGCATTTCGGGCTGAGATCCTTCGGCAAGACTCTATGGAAAAACAGTACAGAGTCTTGGCCCGAAACATCAGCTACCTTTTTCCATAGATGCTGTCTGGCCTGCTGAGTTCTTCCAGCGTTTTGTGTTTGTTGCTTAGATTTCCAGCATCTGCAGATTTTCTCTTGTGTCTAAAGTTACAATTGGATTGATAATATTTTCAATTGTTCTATAGTTTTATTTGTATACTGAAAAAACACCATTAGAGATGTATGTTATTATTTTTATTTCTGATTACTAGTTAGAAGTTAAATAATTTTCTCAGGAATATTACTTTCCAAGATCTGTATTCTTTGACTTAAAAAATGATACTTCAGTCTGTTTTTAGCAGGAGATGAAAAGAACCTCACATGGTAATTCAAAATCTCAGCATCACCACTGACATTTAATTTCTGGCGCATGGGGAATAGAAATTTGCAGATAAGTAGATTGGGATGCTATCATTTACTGAGTCACGGACAGCTCAAGACTACAATTGACAAAGGACTCAGACTAGGCCATCTGCCCATTCTCTGACTAGAACCACAAAGCATGAGACAAAAAAAACTGGGTGAAAATACAAAAAAATGTTTAAAGAGAAGTAAAGTAAGTAACTAAAAGATGTAATTTCATGAAAGGAGATGTGAAAGGAGCAGCCAGGAGAATGATTTTAATGCATTCAAGCTGTGCTGGTGCATTAGAATCAGAATTAGAATGCCTATTTCAGCCTTCTTTGAAAGGCTATCTACAGCAAATCTTATCAAGAAAAAAAAGCAAAAAGGAATGTACAGATGCCATTCTCCATGAATTACAGGCTGTGTAATTGCTTATAGATAAGAGTATGCACATTACAATGGAGCTCCTGTGATATGCTCTTAGTCTTTGAGCAGCAGGTTCCTATTGCTCCCACATCCCAATATAAGTCTTGTAAATTTGAGTAACCATTCCTATTGGACAAGGATAAAAATCATGTCTCAAAATCTGTGAAATGTAGAGTACCAAATTGCTGTGCTTGGAAGAATGTTCCATGTTAAAAAGTAATTTAGCTGCGTTATTACACTCTTATTATACACTCATGATTGTCCAGTAGAAGAAGTACACTGAACCACTGCATTATATAAAATTACTGTGAGATATAATGTTATACATCAACTTGCGTAATTAATCCTATTTCAGTTATTTAAGTGCCTCCGATCTACTTGCATCATGGTGAGGATAATGGCTAGGGAACCTGCTGGTTTTATTTTTCTTTTTTTATTATACTTTTGCTGAATTAGCATTCACAGCATGTTCGGTTTTGGACCTATTGCGTGTCCTTCTGGTTGTTAACTGAGTGTTGAATTTCTCCACTTTTTCTAGCTTGAAGCTACAGATATTACTTGGAAGGAAATGTTTTACAAGGAAAGTGGATGGGAATTGAATTTGGCTCAATATTACAATTTGATTTGGCCCTGTAAGAGTCGATGGAACTCCAAAGTGGTGCCTATGGTATATCAGTGAAGAATTTAAGTGCTACGGTGATTTCTCTGGGTGAAGGCAGATCATAACTTCAATCAGCATTCAACACAACTATTATCGAGCTCAACACTTGAATTAACAGACTCTCTTAAACTATCATGGATGAGTGCCAATCAGGAAAGACCTCTGACAAGCACCATTTAAAATATTCATCAATCATTTAGAAGTTAATTACTGGTTGATTCTTCTTGCATCTTACACCGGGGTGCTCTCTACCATTACCCGATGAGGTAACCGTAGCCTTTGGCCAGGAGCAGATGTCATCAGGTGGTGCCCAACATTCATAGAATGCCTTTACCCTTAACCACTACCCTCTCCAGTTGGTGGGCCAGCAGTAGTGGTCAAGTCACTGCCCATCTGCTCCTGACTTCCAGCTCGACTCCTCTCTCCTGCTCCATATCCAGCAAGAGGCCCTTTCTGCTTCCTCCCCCTTCCTGCGAGCATCTTGGTTCTTGCTCCTTTCATCAAGGCCCAGCACAGACAGCAACCTTCATGCTGATCTTGCCAGGAACCCTCTACAGCAGATCTCCACGGTGAATATTCACATCTGCCATCCTTTGTCCCTGCACTCCTGGACTAAGGGCTAGTATTTCAGGACCTTCCTTTCGTGAGCCTCCTTGCATCCTTCCTCCCATGGTACTGTGAGCTCCACCAGATTGATTTTCTTGACTTTGATAGACGATGGTACAATATCTAGTCCAAGTGTGGTTTGCACCATCTCCAAGAACTGCAGCTTCCTCCCCACATTGACCCACATCTCCCATGATTTGGCAATTTGCAGCAGATTGGATTTAAGCTTCTTTGAAATGACCAGCATGTCCACTCCTTGATGAAAATGAGTGCCCTGGTTGTCTCCCTGCCAGCTGGTCTCCTGTAACACATCTCCTGCTCCAGTGTGTCAGCAAAGGAAAAGCAGGACCTTGTCGTGGTGCCACCGATACTATCCTTGTGTTAAAGCTGTTTTGCATCCTGACGGTATGTGTGCCAGTGAACCCCGCTGACCACAAGGCTTGCAGTTGGGATCCTGTCTCAGCCCCCATGTGTGCAGCTGTGATGATATAGGGAGAGTGTCATACACAGACCACAGGAGGAAAGAAATGCAGAAGGGCTCCAGTCTCCAAAGCTCTGCACAAGTGATCTTGCACTTGGGAAGATCCCATTTCGTCCAGGAGCCCTGTGACCCCAATTCCACTGCGTTCGATACCCTCCTTTCGTCCTCACAGTTCCATACCTCTGCCTGGACCATGTCACACCTATCCCTTGCACTTGCACTCCCCCATCGTTGGAAGTGTGCTGAGCCGAGGCCTTGCTGTCCCAGGCATGGGTTACCAATCATGTCTCTCAATTGCAGGGAGCTCATTGCCTGGTCTATAGCCGAGCTGGTGACCCACTTTCAGCCTGATCTTGTTGTGACTCCTACTCAATTTACTAGCTTGTTATTGGAGCCCCTCAGTGTTAACACAACTCTACACTTTGCCACCTTGAACTCCTCCACTACCGATGACAATGGAAGCTGTCGCTGGTCTAATCTTATGTAGAGCCCCACTGAAGAAAACCTTAGAAAGATCCCCAGACACCTCTGCAGGTGCTTGTTGACTTTCCTTTCAGTGCCTTCTACAGTGGTCATGGGGAAATTGTACACCGTGAAAAGCCAGGACAGCCTTGGAAGAAGACCATGTTGGAAGACCCATGCGTTAAATTTACCAGGGAGTCTGGTTTTGTCAATTTTCTTCAGCCACTCTTCAATCTGCTTTATGGTGTCAGTGATGTTGGTGCTGTCTATCATTGCTCCATTAATCCACTTTCCAAGGCACTTTACTGGGTTGTCCTCTATGGATGGAATGACTTCTCCCTGTACTTGAAGACTGAACTTGCTAATAACCTTGCCCTTTTGATCACCATGTATCTGGACTTCCTGACCTTGAAGGTCATCCTACCCCGGGTGGCTACATTTTCCAGGGTTTCCAATACCCATCTTGCTTGGACATGGGTTATAGTGATTACTGTGATGTCATCCATTAACTCCCGCATTGCAGGTTGTCAGATGGCGGGCTCCAACACTGAGCCTTGGGTTACATCTGCTGCTACTGATATGAGGAGGTTCATACCCATGACAAACAAGATGGGGGAGATGGTACAGCCGGTTGGAATCCCTTTTTGGAGGTCTTGCCACCTGGTTATAAAGTGGGCTGAAGTGAAGCGTAGCTTGAATCCTCCTAGGTAGCTGGTGATCATGTCTCATGTTGCTGGCAGGATATGGTAATTGACCAGGCCAACCTGGATGAGGAACTGTGGAACTGGTCCATAGACTTTGGCGAGGTCTATCCAAACGACTGTTAAGTCGCCTTTCTTCTGCCTGGCTTCATGGATCAATTGGCTGATTATTGGGGTGTGTTCAAGGCACCCAGAAAAACCCAGGATGCCACCTTTCTGGATGGATGTGTTGATATAGTGGTTCTCCATTAAGTAAAGGTCAGCCTTCTTGCACTCCACACTAAGGAGGGAGATTGTCCTAAACTGGGTGATTGTAGAGGAATCTTTTTCCTTTGGAACAAAGCATCCTACTGCCATTTTTCAGCTTGGTGGGAGAGAGCCTTTGGTCCAAATCTTCCTCATCATCTTCCACAACCTCCAGAGGAGTTTTGGGCATTTCTTATATACCTTGTTGGGTATACCACTTAGTTCTGGGGCACAAGATGACTTTGCTCTCTTGATGATATCCTGGACCTCCTGCCACGTGGGCTCTGCCACATTCTGCTCAGTTGCTGGGATACTTGGTTGGGAGATTTTTGGATTGAGTTCCAGTCCCTGATTCCTACGGGGATCGCTGTGTGATTCCCACAGAAATTCTTCCACCTCCTGCTTTGAGCAGGTTAGGGTGGCAGATTTTCGCTGGCTGAGAAGAGCCCTGATGAACCTGAATGGGTTTTTAACAATTATGATTCTCCTTCTCTCTTTCTCCCTTCTTCACTCTCACAGCTGCTCCACCCTCCCGAGCTTGCACAGCTCTTCCCGCAGTTTGCTGGTTAGATCTTTGACACCATCTTCTTCGTCAGGCAAACTGTTTTTGAATTGTTTGTTCAGGTTCTTTATCTTGTCTCCCAGGAGGTGAATTTCCCTTCCCTCCTGTTTGGTTGCCATGATGGTTTAAGATCTCTGTTCTTCTCCACTGGGCAAAATTGCTGTTCAGTAATATTGAAAACTATGGCTGTGAGAGAGTTGATGTTCAAGGATATGTGATCTGCCAGAATATGTAATTAAGTAAGTAGATATTTGTTCATTTCAATATTCTAATAGAAATGTAAAGGAAAACATAGCGTAGATAATCTGACTAACAGCAATGGAACTTGAAATTAAGTTTAGTACTGACCTCAAAGAGAAGTACCATAAACAAACAAGCAGCTTCTGTGGTGTGGATTTCCAGTCACTGATTGGTGATTTGAGGCATGCAACAACAAGCAATGTCTTCAAACTAGCCAGAGACAATTAGGCAGGTTTGCAATCAATCAAAGTCAGAATCAGGTTTAGTACCATTGACATATGTAGTGAAATTCGTTGTTTTGCAAAAGCAGTACAGTGCAATGCATTACAAATACTGTAAGTTCCGCTAATTAATTATTAATTAATAGTGCAAAAAGAGTGAAAAATTGTGAAGTAATCTCCATGGGTTCAGGACTGTTCTGAAATCTGTTGGTGGAGGGAAGAAGCTGTTCTTAAGATGCTGAGTGCATATCTTTAGGCTCCCATACCTCCTCCCTGATGATAGTAATGAGAAGTAATGAAAAGGGGGTATGTCCTGGACGGTGAGGGTCCTTAATAATGGATGATGCCTTAGCAAGCAGTGATGCGACCAATCAATATGCATTCCATGGTACATCTGCAGAAATTTGTGAGAGATTTGGAAGATAAGAATATGAGTTTCATTTAACTGTGAAAACATTTTGAAAGCAAAATGAAGATTGGGATACACAAGGGATTATTATATCAAGATAATAAGACCATATGATATAGGAGCAGAATTAGACATTTGGCCCATTAAGTCTGTGCCTCCATTTCATCATGGTTGACCCATTTTCCCCCTCAGGCCCAATCTCCTGCCTTCTCCCTGTAACCTTTTATGCCCTGACTAATCAAGAGTCTATCAACCTCTCCCTTCAATATATCTAATGACTTGGCCTTCTCAGCCATCTTTTGCCACGGATTCCACAGATTTAGCACTCTCTGGCTAAAAAAATTCCTCTTCATCTCCGTTCTAAAAGTACACTCCTGTATTTTGAGGCTGTGACATCTGGTCTTAGGCTCCACCACCTCCGCATCCACTTTATTGAGGCCTTTCAACATTTGATAGGTTTCAATGAGGTCATTCCTTATTTTTCTGAATTCCAGTGAATAGAGTTACAGAGCCATCAAACACTCTTCATATGACAGCCTTTCAATTCCAGAATTATTTTGTGATCCTCCTTTGAGCCCTCTCCAATGTCAAAATTCCCTTTCCTAGATACGGGGCCTAATACTGCTTACAATACTCCAAGTGAGGCCTCACCACTACTTTATAAAGCCTTGCTTTTTTATTCTAGTCCTCTCAACGTGAATATTAACATAGCATTTGCCTTCGTCACCACCGGCTCAACCTGACATTTAACCGTTAGGGAATCCTGCACAATAACTCCCAAGACCCTTTGAACCTCAGGTTTTGTCATTTTCTCTCCATTTAGAAAACGGTCTACCCTTTTATTTCTTCTACCAACGCTGTATTCCATCTGCCACTTCTTTGCCCATTCTCCTAATCTGTCTAAGTCCTTCTGTAGCCTTTCTACTTCCTCAAAACTACCTGTCCCTCCACCTATCTTCGTATCATCCGCAAACTTGGCCACAAAGCCATCAATTCTGTCATTCAAGTCATTGACATATAATGTAAAAAGAATCGGTCCCAACACAGACCCCTGTAGAATATCACTAGTCACCAGCAGCCAGCCAGAACCTTTATTCCTATTCTTCACCTACTGCCAATCAACTAATGCTTTATCCATGCTAGCATCTTTCTTGTAATACCATGGTTTCTTAACTTGTTAAGCAGCCTTATGTGTGGCACCTTGTGAAAGGCCTTCTGAAAATCCAAGTACACAACATCCTCCTTTATCTATCCTGCTTGTTATTTCTTCAAAGAATTCCAACAGATTTGAAATAAAATAAATAAAAACAAAGAATTTATTCTTTTGTAAAACACTATAATTTTATCATGTAAGGAATTCGGCCACACTTTTGACAGGTCAGCATGGAAAGTTGGTCCAGAGGGTTAGATCACTGATCCAGGATGAGTTTATCAGCTCCGGACTCTAATATTCCTCCTCCCCAATTACCAGTTGACTACGTTCACTTCTGTCTTGTTTTCATTATCAGTGCACCTGTGTTTTGTTTTGTTTCTCTATTTAAGTTTCATTTTTCATTGTCTTTGTTCAGTATGGGGTTTACCTACCCTTGTGTGTAGTGATTCTTGAGTCCTAGCCAGTGTCCTCTAATAACCAATCCACAATGTAAGACCTGTGTTCAATTCCATCCATGTCTCTGGTCTCCTTCTGCATTTAGGTCCACCTGGTCTCTGTCTCTCCTGGTAGTCCACTTGTTAAAGGTGGAAACTTTACCATCTTAAACCCAGCCTGCAACCACCCCTGCTACAACAAGACTGTGACACTCATGGATCCAGAAGGGTATGCATATCCATGGGTGCTGGCCAGCCAGAAGTCATGAACATATACTCCAGCAGATGTTAACCACCCTGCTGTTGCTTACTGAGGCCATCTGGCTGAGCCAGCAAAGCCCCTGCTGCCACCCTGAAACTGCTGGTGCAAGAGCAATTTTTGAGCAACCCAGAGACATGTAGAGGGTTTCTTACCCAACCTTCTCTGGCTTTCAATCTGCAACCCTCCAAGTTCCCCTCTGACCTTTACAATCTCTCTCCTCTCTGGCAATACTCTTGCCTGGGCTATGGTGCTCTCGGAATAAAACTGTCCAAGTAGTGCAGACGTATTACCCTTCACCAAGTTTGACTACCCAATTAGCTGATGAGAGGTTGCCAACCAACGACTCCAACTTTGTCAGGGTCCCTGTAGCATGGCTAACGACACAATTGAGTTCCACACCCTGGCAGTAGAGAGTGCCATTATAGTCATATTCCACCATTAGTTATCTGGTGCAAACTGAAAATGAATTGGCAGCCAGAGACTCTGTTGAGGACCTCAAGATGCGGATCGATACTTCAATCATCTCCAGGAAAAGAAACGAGAACATTCCAGTGAGTCTTTGAGGGCTGCCATTCTCTCTGTCCATGATGCTCTAGCACCTAGTTACATCTGCCGCTCCACATCCCCTGCTAGTGCAGACTTTTCCGTGGTGAGAAAAGACGGTGGACTCCGACCATGTATAGATTATTGAGGTCTCAATAAGATCACAGTGAAGAACCAGTACCCTTGCCACTGATAACCACAGCTTTCAAGTTGCTGCAGGGGGCAACCATCTTTACTAATCTGAAATGCATACAAACTGGTCCACATTCAAGAGGGTGATGAATGGAAGACCACTTTTAGCACACACACTGGCCTCTATGAGAATCTCATGATGTCCTTTGGTTTAGTCAATGCCCCTGCATTCTTCTAGGCCCTTCTCAATGATGTTCCCCATGAGATGCTACATCAGTTTGTTTTTGTGTACCTACGTTCATGATATACTCATCTTCTCCAAAATCTATCACAAACATAGCCAACATGTTCAGTGGGAAATTCAATGTTTAATCCACAATGAACTGTTTGTCAAACTGGAGAGGAATGAGTTCCACATCTCCCCAGTCTCCTTCCTCCGGTTTACCGTTTCAAAGGGAAATTTGTAGATCGGCCCTAGCAGGACCCAGGCTAGCAGGGATTGGCTGCTACCAATCATGATCGAGCAACTCCAGTGGTTTCTGAAATTTGCAAGTTTTGCGAATCTCCAGCCCATCTTGCTGGACCCCAGAAGCCAAGGTAGCTTCTCAAGAATCGAAATATTGTTTCACAATGGTTCCCATCTTTGTTCTTTCTGACCCAGAGCTGCCATTCGCTGTTTGTTGAAATAGACACCTCAGACTCTGGGGTTGGGTGGTTCTTTCACAATGACCCCTGTCTGACCAGAAACTCCATCTCTGTGCTTTCTTCTCCCGGTAGCTCTCTCCCACAGAGATGAATCATGACATGGGGAATTGAGAGCTGTTGGAGAAACCTGGTGGAATGGAGACATTGGCTGGAAGTCACTAAATATCCATTTGTGTTCTAACAGACCACAAGAACCTGGCCAAAGTTCAATTTCATGCCAGTTTGGTGGTCGCTCTTTCTAACCATTTGATTTTATTATTACCTACTGTCCCAGTTTGAAAAATCCAAAGCTGGATGCCCTCTCCAGGCAATTTGAGCCACCAGAGCTGGTTAATGTCCCAGAACCCAACCTCCTGAGGTCCAATCTGGTGGCACCAGTCCAATGGGAGGTTAAGACCATCATCAGAAGAGCACAACAGTAGAAGGCGGAACCAGGGAATAACCCACCAGCTCACCTTTTCATCCCTAACTCTGTCCAGCAGAATTCAGCAAGAGGCGATTCTGATAGCCGGGCGTGGCCTGTACATTGCAGCCTGTCACATCTGCACCTAGAACAAAGAACACAGATCATGTCCACAGGGGCTGCTACATCCCCTTCCATCCCTGGTCCCATATGACCAGTCTACCACCATCACAATTATGGTGATAGTGGACCTGTTCTCCAAGATCTGCCACTTTGTGCCCCTACTCAAGCTTCCCTCAGCTTGGGAGATGGCCAGCCTTATGCTTAAACTTGTGTTCAGAGTGCACGGCTTTCCCTGGGACGTTATTTCTGACTGAAGCCCTCCGTTTACCTCCTGATTCTGGAGGGCCTTCCGTTGATTCATTCGAGGTAGGGTCAGTCTCTCATAGGGATTTCACACCAGTCCAATGGGCAGATGGAAAGGAGCAACCAGGACCTGGAGAAAACCCTGAGGTGCCTTTCATCGGGCAGCCCAACCATCTTGAGTAATCACCTGCTCTCGGCAGAGTTTGCTTATAACACTCTGCACCACTCTTCTATGGGCATGTCTCTTTTTGAGTGTCACTTTGGTTATCTATCCTCTCTGTTTCCCAAGCAGAAACCCAAGGCGGGAGTTCCATCGGCTAAACAGCTGGTCTGTCAATGTCTGGGTATCCACCAAAGACCTTCTTCTACAGGTTGAGCTTTGCAAACTGGCACCATGCTACATTGGACTGTTCAAAGTCATCTATCACATCAACACAGTTACTAACTGTCTCCCGATGTCACTCATCTTATGTATCAATCCCACCTTCCATGTTCTCTGTCTAAAGGACCTTCTGTGCTGTCTGAGACTGTCCATGACTCTTTGTATCATTGATGGTCAGCCAGTGTACACCATCCATCAGCTTCTCGACTCCGGCCTGGTTTGTGGTAGTATTTGGTGGATTGGGAGCGTTACAGCCAGAGGACAGGTCTTCCATGACATCCTGGACCAGGACCTGATCAGAAACTTCCATGTCCACCACCTGAATCAATCAGGGCTTAAAGGTGCCAGCTTCAGAGTAAAATTTGCTCTTATAGAACTTGTGCTGGAAAAAAAAGTAATTTTTTTTAGTTTGCGTTTCTTGACAAATATATAGAACATGCAACATCATGTAATGGAAAATCACAGTAGGGATCAGTTTCTGGATATGTAGCCATGACTACTCTGCCCTCCCCTACCCTCCATAATGCAGATATCACTCAAAGTCAAAGATCCCTTTCAGTAGGGCGAGCACAATGAAGACGGTTGGGTGAAAGGTTTCTTTCCTGCCAAATGGTGTTACCTGTAGAGTTAAACATTTGTGTTCCCAACAGCGTAGAGCCTGGCAGTGACTTGTCCCTCCAAGTATCCTTTTGGAAACGTAAGAACACTTACATTGCATAGAAGAACAAGCACTATTGATTCACTATTTACACTGAAGAAGAGTACTAACAACCATGAAGAGAAAGGATAAATTAGCAACCCTTTGATAGACCATTTGCTAGTAACTGCACTTTTCAGATGATAAGCTCAAAACCACAATATTAACTAACACTCCCGATATCCAAGTACTGCTGAACCATCTGTCTATTTTGGTCATTATGGCTTTTATTCAATCAAGCAAGTTGTATTTCAAGCCAATCCTTTTGAATAATAACATCAGCATAAAGGAAACCTTCTTTAAAAATGATTTTTCAGCAACATCAAAGGCAACATTATTATTCCCCTGCTGTCTGTGTTCCTATTCACACTTCTTCTGCATTCAACTTCTGGCCAATTCTGCTGAGTTTTTAATTGACTGTTTATTTTACTGACAAGAGCTGTTTATTCAATGCATCAATTGCATGTGCAAGGGAGGTAAACTCTTTGATATTCATCTCTGCACCTTAAGACCAAATAAAGAATAGACTGAAAAAATTACTATAAATAACCAGATAATTATTATTTAAACCCACTTTTCAGGAGTTTTGTCTAAATGGGTAAGCATTTGTATGCTTGGGATGACAGTGCCTAAAATAGAATAGGAAACCTAGAGAGATAATAACCTGGATGTTTACTTCCTTCCCCAGACTGTGCTTAACAGTACATTCTTAGACTAAAGCCATCATTATCTTTCCTCTAACTCTATAATCTGTTATTATTCTTAGGAAGCTGACCATTAATGCTTCAAGTGATCTCCAGGACATTAACACAGTCCCTGATTGAGAGAACATTACATTCAGTCACTAACAGGACTGAATAAATAAAGAAAAGATGGTGTTCTCTCTTTTTAAAAGAAAATAAAGATCCTATTTCAGTTAAGTCCAGATTTATTGCTATTAAAACTTTAGGGAACAGTCATAAAGTAAGAGTGTAAATATTTCCATGAAATTAATATATAACTAAAAATTCTCAAATTTCAGACTGTCATAGCTCTCCTATTAGTACTATGTGCCATATTGCATTGAAAAATGCAGAACAAGAACATTAAAAGGCAAACATTTTTAATATGAAGAAATGCTAAATCAATGAGTATTTATAATGATATTTTGAATTATTTTTTCTGGATCTGGGCATTGTACCTGGAGTTCAGGGATCCCTTGCTTAACGCTATTGGCCCATCACATAAAAAAGGTTAGGAACCCCTATGTAAGGTCAGAGTGTTTATTTTCATTTCTGAACTGTCCTTGAGAAAGTTGTACTTTGAACTGCTGCAGTTTTTCTGGTGAAGCTACAACCACAGTGCTATTACACAGTGATGTCCATGATTTAGACCCGGGGCAATGAAGGAATAGCAGTATATTTCCAGGTCAGAATGGTGTATGATTTAGAGGGGAAATGCAGCTTGCTGGTGTTGTCATGTATATGAGGCCTTTGTAGAGGTCACAGCTTGAGAAATGCTGTCAGACAAACCTAGGATGCAGTTTACAATGTATTTTGCCGACGATGCATGCATTGCACCAAGCGTGGAGGGAGTGATTCTCTGTGGATGGGATGCTGTTTAAGAGAACTGCTTTGTCTTGGATAGTGTTGAGCTACTTGAAATGTTCTGGAACTGCATTCATTCAGGTAAGTGCAGAATATTCAAGTATTCCTCAGACTTGTGTGTTGAAGGTATGGAAAAGTTTTTGGTCTCAGGAAGTGGGTCACTCACAGCTGATGCCCAGCTCTTGTGGCCACAGCATTTATGCAACTATTGAGTCCTACCGAAGGGTCTCAGCCCAAAACGTTGTCTGTACTATTTTCCACAGATGCTGCCTGGCCTGCTGAGTTCCTCCAGCATTTTGTTTGTGTTATTTATGCAGCTGGCCCAGTTTAGATTCTGATCGATGGCAATGCCCAAGACATAAAGTGTGGAGACTCGGTGATGGTAAAGTAATTCAATATCAGGACTAGGTAGTTAGCCTCCCTCTTATGAGGGAGTTTTTGTCAATGAGTGAGTTGGATTTTAAAATAGCTGGAATTTCACACTACATCTCTGGTACAGAATGAGCCGGTAAAATTGTGCGGTGAGGATCCTTCATTTCAAACATTGTAAACAAGGAGGAATGTTTTAAGGATGTTCCCTGGATTTGAGACAAATCTGCATTCATTGACTATTCCAGAACTGCCCCTTGATGCACAAACAGACAGCTTGCAGGACTATTTCAAAAAGCAAAAAGAATTACATTGACCGAAAACATTCTCAAGAGATGAACAACTCAAATGTAGAGTGAAGTCAGACTTGGTACGAAAGGTCAATTTTCACTCGCCAGAGGAAATCTTCTTCTTTTTCTTGTTTATTACAAATACTACATTCTTCATAGTAATCATTTTAAAATTGTCGCCATAATTATGTTTATGCTTCAAAAAGAATAGAAAATGCTCTTCGTCAATAAATAAATAACAGTATATGTGTGTGATATAGAGGGTTAGTTTTCCCTTCTTAGTGCTACAAATCAAGAGATTTGGCAGTTGCAGCACTTTATTGAGTAACCACGGTGCTTTCATTGGATATTGCATATAATGGGCCCAGTGCCTAACTGTAGAGGAGTCATTTACTGCTTTTATCCATGTATGTGTTTCTCAGATATTGTTCATTGGACACCATCCAGCCATTACTCTGCACGTCATCATAGCTTTAATGATAACAAACTTCAGAGCAATAATGGACCCAAGATGTTGATTGTTGAAAAATTCCCCACAGAGATGCCACTGAAGCTTTCAATGTTTCTTGCTGGAGACATCATCCCTCATAATTATGTAGTATTTGCCAGTTGCCAAACCAAAACTGATTTTATCAGATCATGAAATGGGATATCATTGTAGCTTTATAATTATGTAAATTATATGATCATCAGTGAAGGGACGTTCCACATCGTTTATGACAGAGACAAAATAATTATTGAAGTAGCTGAAGATGATTGGTCAAATTATCACTCACAACATGCTGGAGGCACATGATGCAATCCAGTGCTCCCGGTGAGGCCTCCTCTACATTGGTGCAACCCGACGCAGATTGGGGGACCGCTTCGTCGAGCACCTCCGCTCCATCTGCCACAACAGATAGGATGTCCCGGTTGCCACCCACTGCAACTCTGCTTCACGTTCCCATTCAGATATGTCCATACATGGCCTCCTCTACTGCCATGATGAGGCTAAACTCAGGTTGGAGGATCAATACCTCATATACCGTCTGAGTAGTCTCCAGCCCCTTGGTATGAACATAGAATTCTCCAACTTCCGGTAATTCCCTCCCCCTCCCTTCCCCCATCCCAGTTTCACTCTGCCCCCTCCCCCAGCTGCTTACTATCTCCCTTATGGTTCCACCTCCTTCTACTACCCATTGTGCTTTCCCCTATTCCTTCTTCACCTTTCCTGCCTATCCCCTCCTTGCTTCCCCTCCCCCACCCCTTTATCTTTCCCCTTACTGGTTTTTCACCTGGAACCTACCAGCCTTCTCCTTCCCATCCTCCCCCCACCTTCTTTATAGGCCTCTGCCCCTTCCCTCTTCAGTCCTGATGGAGGGTTCCAGCCCGAAACATTGACTGATCATTTCCATGGACCTGCTGAGTTCCTCCAGCATGTTGTGAGTGTTGCTTTGGCCCCAGCATCTGCAGAGTATGTTGTGTTTGCAATTGGGCAAATTATGTTGTTTTGAGGAATTTTAAGTGATGTCCTAAGGCTGTGATAGCACATATCCAATAACCACGTCCGTGTTCCTTGTTTCAGAAAGAGTTCCAGAGTGTTTTCCCCTTCAACCCACTTCTATTTTAATAAATTGGTCCATACCAAAGGGAAGTTACTTCCTATTCTAGGTCAGCTACTCTCCCTTTCCCTTTGATATTCTGCTCCTGCCTCTGAGTGTACTTGAGGCCTGTGAGAAGGCAAGGAATCAAGTGGTAAAGGTAAATCTTTGTCTTTGCCTGTTAAGCCATTGGCATTTAGGGCAGCAGTGAAGGTCCTCCATCTCAGGCAGTGTTCACGGCTTCCATCATTGTGCCAGCAGTTTCCGAAGTAATAAAGATGGAATCCAAATTTAACCTTCATTAAGTAATTTTTAAGTCTCATTTGATAACTGTTGTGTATGTGGCCTGGTTACACGACAACGCTATTAATGAAAACGCTAGAGACGGGAGCTAAGTTTCATGGTTCTTTACTGGCAGAAACCGAAATCAGCACACACATACAGATCAATACACGCCTAATAGCGCATGCAATGACGTGTTACTAAAACATAAAGTAGTCCCTTATTATAATGTAGGCTATACAGTACACTCCTCCCCTTTTATTTCATTACTTAAACAGCTATGATGTTTCTGCTGCTGGACCATTGAGTCATCAGACGGGTCCATCCGTCTTCAGACGTTTCATCCCCTAACCCGGAACATCCCTGGGATGGTGGGACAGCAGAAGGTGATCAGTCTTCTACTCCTGATGGTCAGACATCCAACAACTATCGTCCCTTCGCAGCCAAAGCCAACTGGACGCTCTCTCTGCTGCTTGGCCCATGTTGTTAACGGCTCTCTTCCTGGTTCTCCCTTGTATCCCTAAAGCTGCCATCATCTTCCAGCATGACATGGTGGGAAATCCTCTTGCCCCCACTTCGACAGGGATGTTCCATGTCTGCCAGCCTTGCCGTCTGCAGCCCGCCACCAGGTCCTCGTACCTCACAAGTTTCCTCTCGTGATCCTCTTGGCATCGGGTCTCCCGTAGTACTGTTAGCTCTATCACCACGAGCTTCCTTGCACTCTCTGGCAATAGTAGAACATCTGGTCGAAGTGTGGTCTCTACTATTGGTGGGAAAACCAGCTTCTTTTCAAGATCGACCTTTATCTCCCAGTCCTTTGCCATGCTCCGGATACCGTCTCTATGCTTGTTTATTGCTGCAGCATGTTCCCCAGTCCTGACGAAGTTTGATTGGTTGTCCTTTCTGTGGTCCTTTTTCCTCTCTGTCTCCAAAGTGTGGGCGAGTGGTCTCAAAACCTGGTTCTGTCTCCATCTGTAACATCCCTGGGAAAGGACAACCTGGCATGAAGAAAGAATATGCTCTAGGTTGGCAGGTTCCTGGCACAGATGGCACGTTGGGTCTTCTGTTATTCCCCAGTTCCACAGGTTTGTTGGAGTTGGTAATACATCAAACACAGCCCTCAGTAAGAACTGGAGTTGGAAAGATATATATTTCCACTTCTATTTCCCACTTTGTCCAGGTCCCTTGACGCTCCATCTCGAATGCTCACACATATCTAGCCTCCTCCTCTTTCTTCCTTATCTCAAGTGCCGTCTGTCCTTAGGGTTGGCCTCCCTCCACCTGATTGTTGACTAACATCTTTGGCCTTTTTTGCCCTTACACACTGTTCCGACAACATCTCTGTGGCGAAGTCGGGACTCTGCTTCTTCTACTGCCTCTGCCGCCTTTCATTTGCGCCCTATCTGTATCTTGACTTCTGCTTCACTGACCTTGTCAGCCTTGAAGTCTTTGAGGGTCACGATGAGGCGTGCTTTCCCTGCCTTAAATTCTACTACTGAGGAGAGGGGCAACTGGAGCTTGGCTAACTTGCTGTAGAGCCCTGTTGAAGAGAAGCACTGCGGTACTCCAAACCACCTTCTCAAATACAGGTTTATCTTCCTCTCCATGCCCTCGATCGTTGACAGGGCGGTGTCATACAGCATCATTGGCCACATTAGTCTGGGCAGGAGCCCAAGTTGGAAGATCCATGCCTTAAACTTTCCTGATAAACCTGATTTGTCGATCTCTACCAGCCTTTACGTTGTTTGTTGCTCCAGGCATCTGCTGTTGTTGACATCCTTCAGGCTGTCATCATCCCATTTCCCTCGGCACATGGTGGGGTTTCCTATGATAGATGTGATCTCTTCATCCTGGATCTTCAAGGTGAACTTCTGGTTAAGCTGGCCTTCCTTTATCACCAAACACCTTGATTTGGCAGGTTTAAATTTCATTCGTGTCCATTGCCCGGAGTACCCATCTGGCCTGGATATGTGTTGTGGTTGTAATTGTAAGGTCATCCATAAATCTTCTGCTTGGCGGCTGTCTGATATGAGTGCTTGTCTTTGGCCCTCTGGTCTCTCTTTTCCCAGCCTCTATAAGTAGATTCATGGCCATGACGAAGAGGACTACTGATATAGTGCAGCCAGTCACAATACCCTTCTCTACTCACTGCCATGATGTTACGTAGTCCTGCATGCTAAGCCTTAGGTGAATCCCCTCAAACAGCTTGCCAGGATCTTGGTGACCTTCTCCGGGATATGGTAGTGTTTCAGTGTTGTCTCAATGAGCTTGCGCGGCACTGTGCCATAGGCATTGGCTAAATCCAACCACACAACCGTCAGGTTCCCTTTGGTTGCCTTGACTTGCTTTAACAGCTGGGATATAACACTTGTGTGTTCCAAACATCCTGCGAGTCCAGGAATCCCTCCCTTTTGCACTGCCGTATCTATGTATTGGTTTTCTACCATGTATGATGTCATCCTTCTTGCTAGAACAGCGAAGAAGATTTTTCCTTCACCGTTGAGGAGGGAAATGGTTCTGAACTGCTTGATCTCAGTTGAGTTTTCCTGTTTTGGCACAAAGCATCCTTCAGCCACTTGCCAGCAAGGTGGTATCTGGCCCTTCCTCCAGATGACTCTCATCAGCCTCCACATCCTCTTGAGAAGCTTTCGGCACTTCTTGCAAACTTTATATGTGATCCCATTGGGCCCAGGTGCTGCACCTGCCCTCGCCTTCTGACGACTTCTCTTTCCTCCTTCAGTGTTGGCTCTTTCTCATCAAAAGGTTTCTGCGGCTGTTGCACTGGCTCAGTCCTGCTGTTTTCCCCCAGTGGCAGGTCTCATCTTTCATCTGAGTGTGTTTCCTGCAGGTATACCTCCACTTCCTCTCTTGGTTTCCCCAGTTTGCCAGATCATTCCCCTTCTAACACACTTGCAGAAAAACGATAAGGATTCCTGATGAAAGCAGCCCTTTTCCTATTCTTCTCGCGCTTGTTCTTCCTTATCCTTTCCGCATTCCAAAGTTACCCTTAACATATAAACACCTACCATTTGTTTTCTAGCAACTTAATAATATCAAATTATAACAAAGTAACATAATAATATCAAATTATAACAAGCCTTTTGTTCAACTTTTGGTCTAAGACCCATTTATAAATCAAGTCTCGGGGGGAGGGGGGAGTCTTCTCTAGATTGTCCGGCACTGAAGCAAATAGGTCTTCACTCTATTGTCTGGAATAAATTGAACAATCCACAAATTGGCAGGTTCTAGCCATAAAGAGTAGTCACCTCCATCTTGCAAAGATGACAAAAGCAAAGTGAAATCCGTGAAAAGGTGAATGTTATTCTTAAAAATATGTACAATCATCCAAACTGAGATGTCATTGGAAAGTGTCTTCAAATAGTGTGTTCTTCAGTCTGTCAATAAATTTATTTGTTTTAATACAGACTTCCATATAAAATTCATGAACAGTTGACCTCTGAGCATAGGGAGTTAAGAAGGTGTGTTTCTCCAACTTGCTAAGAGTTCTAGGCGGCAGATTGCCTCCGTCTAATGAAGACTGCTCTGTGCAGCTGTCCTGGATATATATATATATATATATATACATCTTTGTGCTATTACTTGTCTTCCTTACCCATATCTCATTTGTTCCAACTGAGCTAATTACACAGCCAATCTTCGTATTCTCCTTAGATTCCAAATACATAGCCTGACCTTTATGATACCATCTCTTATGGTAATATAACTTTCGATCTTCTCTTCGTGCTTCATACCTTTGTGCTGGTGATTCAGCAGGAGTGCTGGGAAGATGCTCAGGAGAAGATGGAGATGCTAGTCTTTTCGGAGATTTAAGCTTATTGAGAGTTCACAGATCTTCCATTATTCGTTCATCTGTTAACAAGTAATTTAACTGCATAGGTGCAGGTTTTTGTCTTTTGTCTGTAATTGGAGCAGGGTCATTAGGTCTCCTCCTTAGGTTCCTAGTCATTATTGGCTTTACCTCCATAAAATCTCCTGTGAGTTCCATTGTTAGCCTCTCATTCTCAATCATCTTTTTCTTTTCTTCCAACTCAATCTTTTTATCTTCAAATTCTTTCACTTGCTGCTTTCTTCACTTTAATATAATTCCTTTCCACTTGTTCTGTCTCCAGTTGCAGAGAAAACTCTGCATTTCATATTCTTTCCTTGTATTATTGATCTAGTTTCTTCATTTTTTTCTGATACTCCTGCAAAGTGCCTTCCTCTAACTACTGTAGCTGTCTTTTGAAAGATATCAGTTTCTCCTGGTACATCTGCTCTTTTACTTCCAGATAGTCTTCATCATCCAACTTATTGGTAATATCTGTCTCACTTGCATCCTCTGTATCTTCATCCAAGTCACGGCCATGTTACTGCGTTCATCCTCCTCGTCGTTGTAATAGCCGACAATGGGTGAGAGGAGAGCTGTGGACGTCTTCCCCACTGAGCTTCCCTCCTTTGTTGACACATCTAGTGCCTTGATGGTGTGCCAATCAAACTGGACTTTCCTGAGCCATTCACATTCCAGCAACGGCGGTCCTCCATTTTTCAGTACATAGAGGTTCAGCTGCTCTGTTTTGTCTCCGTAGCTCACTACCACTTTAATTTTACCTTTGGGATGCACTTTCTGTCCTGTGTAAGTCTTTAGCCGTAGTTTAGTTCATTTCAGAGGCATGTGAGAAACCAGTCATTTGTAGTCGTGTACAGAGATCACTGTTAAAGCTGAGCCTGTGTCCAACTCCATTTTCAGTCTCATGCCTGCCACTTGTGGAGTGATCCTTATTACTCTTCGATCATCTGTCTCTTTTATGCTGTGGAGTTGCAGAGAAGACAATTCACTTTCGTCTTTGTTGTTTTCATCAGAACTGCTTTCTTCCATGTTGTGTACATTGGTGTGTTTTCCTCTCTGGGGTTTCTTGTTTCTCTGTATTTTGTCCTTTTTCTGCTGTTTACTAGCTTTGCATAATCTGCCAATGTGGCCCTGTTTGCCACAGTTTCTGCATTCTTTGTCTTTAAACCAACAGTCATCAGGTTCATGTGACCTGTTCCCACAACAGTGACGTTTCTTTCCTTCACTCCTGTTCAGTGACATTTTATTTGTCGCATTCCAGAGATTTTTGTTGTATCTCGGAAGCACCCCATACTGCTGTTTCCATTGATATTGCAATGTTTAGCGCTTTCTCAAATGTAAGGTCTCTTTCACACTGAAGCTTCTTCTGTGTGGTTTCACAGTGCATGCCACACACTAACCCGTCCCTCAATGCGTCTGATAGACCAGCTCCAAATTGACAATGTTCTGATAATTTGCACAATATTCAGAAATGCTTTCATTTTCGCTCTGATTCCCTTTGTGAAATTTAAATCTTTCAGCAATGACCAGTGGTTTGGGGTTTAAGTGCTGTTGGAGAGTGTCATCTATTTGCTTGAACATTTTGTCAGCTGGCTTTTCAGGGGTTAACAAGCTCTGTAACAGGCTGTATGTTTTTGCTCCCATAAAACTGAGTAAGACGTTGGCTTTCTTTTCATCCTTAACACCGTTAGCCTCACAATATAACTCCACTCTTTCAAAGTAAGTTGCCCAGTCTTCAATGCCCCTATCAAATGCTGTAATGGTTCCAATCATTGCCATCTTTGTTATGTTAATTTAGCCCCATTTTCCCCTTGTTTTCTTTTTGACTCACGTGTCCTTTTTGCTAGCGCCATGAGTGCATTCCATCTAGATGCGTGTGTCGCTCCTTTTTACGTCCCTTCTGGGGCAGGCAGACCCTCAGCCCCTGGGGGTCAGTGCTGGCTGTGGTCTCGGCTGGATGTGCTGTGGCTCTGACTGTGTCTCTTGGTCTCCCAATGTTTCCGACCCCAGCTGTGCTCCCGCTTCCTTTCAGACTCGCGGCCTCGCTGCCTCGCTCTGCTTCGTTCTCCTGCTTTTTGGCTCGTTCCTTGTGCTCTTCCTCCAAGTGTCATAATCAGCTAAAACACAGCATTCTGATAAGATGTAGGTTCATTAACCTCGTCGCCAATTTGTTGTGTATGTGGCCTGGTTACACAACAATGCTATTAATAAAAATGCTGGAGACGGGAGCTAAGTTTCATGGTTCTTTACTGGCAGAAACCGAACTCAGCACACATATACAAATCAATACCCACCTAATAGCGCATGCTCAATGCTCATCTAACAGCGCATGCAATGACGTGTTACTAAAACATAAAGTAGTCCCTTGTTATAATGTAGGCTATACAGTATAATAACACAGTTGCTTTTTACTTCCATGGCCTCCCTGATTGATAGGAACTGATGATGGAAGAATCATTTGCTGGGCCCTGGCATGGATAGGACTGGAGATTAAGGGCATATGCTGACCCTTCACTTTTACCACTTTTGGAGGACTGTTTTAAACTGATACTCACTATAAACACATGCACTTCTCTACACCCTTAAGGGTGGCAGTTATGATAGTTGGAGGGTGTAGTCATCCGTGCTTACAGCCCTTTGCATGCTCCTTGTGGGAATCTTAAATGCACCATTTCAAATGCTTCAAAAGCTGAATTCTGAAAATGCTGTGGTTCTGAAAAAAAGGAAAATATTTGAAATGCTGAGCTGACATGCAGCATATGGGAGAGGGGACAATAGAAAATCCAATTTAATGTTTCAGGCCTTAGACCTTTCATCAAGACACCCTTCTACATTTTCAGTAAACCAAAACTGATTTTCCAAAATCATTATCGTCCATTGAATAGAGCTACCAAGTAGAAGGTAGTACAAGTTACTCATCATACTATTTGGGAATAGTCTAAAGTCAAGCCTGTCCCTATAAAGCCATCTTCCTGCATCAATTATGTACAATTGCAGAATCTTTGCTTTCTCAGAATGTTCTTCACTTTGTTTCAAGCAGCTTTCCATCAATAAATGGGGCAATTATGTACAATCTTAGTTTAAAGATTACATCTGAAGTGTTTCATGGTCATTCCAAAATGCTCTATTTCTTACAGTGCTATCATTTACTTTCTATCACATTCTGAAATGCTACATTTCTTATTCTCTAAACATTTATAATCTCCGCAGGATACCTATTACCAGTCCCATTTCATAAAGGAGCAACTCCAATTTAGAAATCATTTTAATTTTTTTGTACTTTGTCCAGATCTAATTCTAAAGCCTCATTGAAAGCATATTAGTCAGTGAGTCACTGAAGGATAATTGTAATTAAGGGAGCCTAGTAGGTTTACTTTTTCATCCCTTTTTTATTTAATGTCTTTAGAAAGTGTGGAGAAAATTTAACACCATGCAAAATTCTGATCCATATCTCTTGGCTTGCACCATATTCCATTCAGCATCATCTCTGTGCTTTCTGACTCACGCAAGCACCCAATTAACCAAGGCTTCAAATTAAAATTCTCCTCACTATTTTCAAATCCTTTCCTCTCTGCATCTGTAATCTTCGCACATTCTACAAGTCTCTCAGCCTTCTATTTCCAGCCTTCTAAACATTCCCTATTTTAGTAATTTCATTATTGCTAGTTGTCCCTTAAGCTGCCAAAGTTCCATAGTCTAAAATTACCTAACTAAAATTCCCTACACCTCTTTCTCACATCTCTCCTTTAAGATCATCTTGAAAAGCTGGCTTTTCAATCGTCTACTCACATGCATAGATACCATTTGGAATAAAGATCACAACCACAGCATACATGGAGTCTAGGTTAACACTATTAATTTTTGACCTGATGTTTGACCTATTTCAAATGACAACCTTTTATGCAAGTATTCTGAACGGAGCATTGAAATGTAGTGAAAGAAACTTAGAAATGTTGTGCAAATTCACACAGAAAGATTCTGAATAGCAATGTATAAAGCAAAAATTCAGTGTAGAATAGAATATAAGCTCACACTGCCATAAGACTCTTGAATGCACCTTTTATACAATAAACGTTAACTCCTGATTCCTCATCCTACCTCATCAAGGTCCTTGGACCTTATTTGTCCATCTGCACTGCACTTTTCTCTGCACCTGTAACCATACATCTGTTGTCTGTTATTATTTTCCTTTTTTTACAACATTGAGATAATTATGCTTTGGAATGATCTACATGGATGGCATGCAAAACAAAGCATTTTGTTGTATTTTGGTTCATGTGACAATAACAAATCAATTACCCATTGCCTGCGTAAACACAGTAGGGATAGGGAAAGAGAGTTCAAATATCTACCTAACACACATTGTATTCACCTAGAAACTTCTAATTCCAATACAAATCACATGTGAAAAATTGTTCTTTCTGTTTATGATAACCATGATAACATAGAAACATAGAAACATAGAAATCTACAGAACATTACAGGGCCTTTAGCCCAAAATATTGTGCCAACCATGTAACCCACTCTAGAAGCTGCCTAGAATTTCCCTACCACATATCCCTCTATTTTTCTAAGCTCCATGTACCTATCTAAGAGTCTCTCAGAAGACCCTGTTGTATCTGCCTCTACCACCTTTGCTGACAGTGCATTCCATGCACCTACCAATCTCTGTGTGAAAAACTTACCTCTGACATCCCCCTTGTACTTACTTCCAAGCACCTTAAAACTATGCCCCCTCGTGTTAGACATTTCAGCCCTGGGAAAAAGCTTCTGGCTAACCACACTATCAATGCCTCTCATTATCTCATACACTTTTATCAGGTCACCTCTCATCCACTGTTAACCTTTGGATAATCTTAATTTGACGGAATGTTGATCAAGAGACTGCCCATGATGCACTGTAATTTTAAGGCTTGAGGTAATATCTTCATGGATGAGGATTTCAGCTGTGGATTAGCAGAAGGAAGACTGATCCAAACAATATTATGATCTTAATGAAAGAAGTGACAAGAAGGTCTTAAAATCATTCTGTGGTCAGGTATGACAGGAAGACCACCTGACTCAGTTTCTAGCAACTACCAGACTACAGAATGGAGTTGGTAGTTGGGGAGGGGAGTTTGAGGACAAAGAGAATAATGTCAAATTTCACACTACTGTATTTGGATTGAGAAAATATCTGCTGAGTGCTGTGCATGTTCAAACCCTTCCAGATGAAGGATCTTGACCTAAAATTTTGACTGTCCATTACCCTTCATAAATGCTGCCTGACCCACGTCCTTCAGTGTCTTACGTGTTGCAGGAGGTTCCAGCATCTGAATTTTCGTATCTTCATTTAAAAACTGATGCTTTGGGCTGATGTTACCAAAGCCAGAATGTACATGAAAATTAGAACAGGGCTAGGTATGGTTTTTTGGTAATATCAGAACTACTAATGGAATAGTGGATAGAAGTTTGATTCTCTGACTATGGCTGGAGAGAGAAGTAAAATCTAATTGTAATCCAAATCAGATGAATTGCAGAGAAGTGTTAGAAAAAGTAGTAGAAGAAGGTAAAGGATTTTGGGTCACTCAAGAAAAGAAAATGGAGGAGATGCAATTGTCCTATTCAGAAAGGATTTCACTTGTGACTTTGTTTAGTCTTGCTTTGATACCTGGCAGGGCTAGGAACCTGATTTGGAGAAGTTAGGTTTGAGGAGTTTAACAGAAACTGTCCTTGAATTGGAAGATTACAATACATTCACTTTGGAGAAGAAAAGAAGGCTGGAAGTGAAGAGATAGTTTGCAAGGACAAAAGTGCCAAGTATTTTGTTTTTTTTTCAGGACATGGATAATTGCAAAAGGTTTGAAATAAGAGGCAAGGATCTGAGGATAGAAAAGTCTTCACAACAGCAGCAAGTCTGGGGTAACAAAGAAGAGTTGAGTGCGATGCAATTTAGTTGAAATAAATAGTGAGATGTGTACTCTATTAGCTGCTGAAAGATATTCTTCTATATTCAAACCAACTGTTATGAAATATGCACAGACAAGTAGAGATTCATACTGCAATTTAGGAAGAGGAGGAGGGTGCATATAGGGTGTGTCAGGCTGCTGCAAGAGAGGAAAAGCTAGGAGGGAACACAAACAAAATGCTGGAGGAACTCAGCAGGCCCAGCAGCATCTATGGTAAAGAGCATAGTCAATGTTTCAAGCTAAGACCCTTCATCAGGACAGGAGAAAAGAAGATGAAGAATCAGAGTGAGAAGATGAGGGGAAGGGAGGAAGAAAGGCCAGGAGATAGGTGAAATGGGGAGGCAGGGGGTAAGGTGAAGTTAAGAGCTGGGAGTTGATTGGTCAAAAAGATACAGGGCTGAAGAAGGGGAAATCTGATAGGAGAGGACAGAAAGCCATGAAAGAAAGAAAAGGGGGAGAAGCACTAGTGGGAGGTGATGGGCAGGTGAGGAGATAAGGTAAGAGAGGGAAAATGGAATCGGGAATAGTGAAGGGAGGGGCATTAACTGGAAGTTCAAAAAATCAATGTCATGCCATCAGATTGGAAGCAACTCAGACAGAATATAAGGTGTTACTCCTCCAACATGAGTGTGGCTTCATTGCAAAAGTAGAGGAGGCCATGGACTGACATGTCAGAATGGGAATGGGAATTAGAATTAAAATGGTTGGCCAATGGGAAATTCCATCTTTTGTAGTGGACGGAGTATAGGTGCTCAGCAAAGTGGTCTCCCAATCTACATCGGGTCTCACCAATATACAGTGCCAATAAAAAGTATTCATCCCCTATGGAAGTTTTCATTTTTTATTGTTTTACAACATTGCATCACAGTGGATTTAATTTGGTTTTTTTGACACTGAAGAAGACTCTTTTGTGTCAAAGTGAAAACATATCTCTACGAAGCAATCTAAATTAAATACAAATATAAAACACAAAAGAATGGATTGCATATTATTCACCCCTATCAGGTCAGTATTTAGTAGAAACACTTTTGGCAGCAATTACAGCCTTGAGTCTGTGTGGATAGGTCTCCATCAGTTTTGCACATCAGGGCACTACTACTTTTCCCCATTCTTCTTTTCAAAACTGCTCAAGCTCTGTCAGATTGCATGGGGATCATGAATGAACAGCCCTTTTCAAGAGCAGCCACAAAATCTCAGTTGGATTCATGTCTGGACTCTGACTTGGCCACTCCAGGATATTAACTTTGTTTTTTTAAAGCCATTCCTGTGCAGTTTTAGCTCTATGCTTGGGGTCATTGTCATGCTGGAAAACAAATCTTCTCCCAAGTCACAGTTCTCTTGCAGACTGCATCAGATTTTCCTCCAGGATTTCCCTGTAATTTGCTGCATTCATTTAACCCCCTACCTTCACAAGCCTTCCAGGGCCTGCTGCAATGAAGCATCTCCACAGCATGATGCAGCTACCACCATGCTTCACGGTAGGGATGGTGTGTTTTTGATGATGTGCATTGTTTGGCTTATGCCAAGCATATTGTTTAGTCTGATGGCCAAAAAGCTCAATTTTGGTTTCATCAGATCATAGAACATTCTTCCAGCTGACGTCAGAGTCTCCCACATGCCTTCTGGCAAACTCTACCCAACATTTCATGCAAGTGTCTTTCAACAGTGGCTTTCTCTTTGCCACTCTCCCGTAAAGCTGCGGCTGGTGAAACACCGGGGCTTGTTGTTGTATGCGCAGTCTCTCCCATCACAGCCACTGAAACTTGTAACTCGTCTAGGTCTCATGGTGGCCTCCCTCATTAGTCCTCTTCTTGCACAGTCACTCAGTTTTTGAGGATGGCCTGCTCTAGGCAGATTTATAGCTGTGCCATATTCTTCTCATTTCTTGATGATTGACTTAACTGTACTCCAAGGGATATTTAGTGACTTAGAAATTTTCCTGTATCCATCTCCTGACTTGTGCTTTTCAATAATCTTTTCACGGAGTGTTCTTTTGACTTCGTGATGTAGTTTTTGCCAGGATACTGACTCACCAGCAGTTGGACCTTCCAGATACAGGTGTATTTTTACTACAATCAATTGAAACACCTTGACTACACACAGTGATCTCTATTTAACTAATTATGTGACTTCTAAAACCAATTGGCTGCACCAGTGATGATTTGGCCTGTCATATTAAAGGAGGTGAATACTTATGCAATCAAATATTTTGTGAATATTTTTTATAGGCACTGTACAGGTGGCCACGCAGGCAGCACCGGATATAGTAGATGATCTCTACCTTGCTGAGGCCCAGCGTCAACTGTCAGACACCTCCTCTTACTTACCTCTCAAACAGAACCCCACTAAGGAGCACCAGGCCATTGTCCCCAAAACCATCACTGACCTTATTAACTCTGAAAATCTCATATCCACTGCCACCAACCTCATAGCTCCTTCACCCCGCATCACCCATTTCCTACCTCCTACCCAAGATCCACAAGCCTGCTCCTCCAGGTAGATCCATTGTTTCAGCTTGTTTCTACCCCACTGAACTCATATTGGCATACCTCAATTCAGTTTTATCCCCTCTGGTTCAGTCCCTTCCTACCTACATCCATGGCACTTCACTCACTCTTGATCTATTCAATGATTTCAGGTTTCCTAATCCTGAACATTTTATTTTCACTATGGAAGTCCAGTCCCTATACACCTCCATCCCCCACCAGGAAGGTCTCAAAGTTCTGTTATTTTCTGGACACCAGACCCAACCAGTTCCCCTCCACCACCACTCTCCTCTGTCTGGCAGAACTTGTCCTCACTCTCAATAATTTCTCCTTTGGCTCCTCCCACTTCCTTCAAACAAAAGGTGTAGCCATGGATCCTAGCTATGACTGCCTTTTTGTCGGGTACGAGGTACAGTCTATGTTCCAAGCCTACAATAATGTCACTCCCCAACTTTTCCTACGCTACATCAACAACTGCATTGGTGCTGCTTCCTACACCCATACCCAGCTCGTTGACTTCATCAACTTCACCTCCAATTTCCACCCTACCTTCAAATTTACTGGGTCCATCTCTGACACCTCCCTCCCCTCTCTCAACCTCTCTGTCTCTATCTCTGGAGACAGCTTATCTACTGATGCCTATTATAAACCCACTGACCTCACAGCTAACTGGACTTTACCCCTTCCCACCCGGTTACTTCAAAAAATGCCATCCCCTTTTCTCAATTCCTCCATCTCTGCTGCATCTGCTCTCAGGATGACACTTTTCATTCCAGAATGAATGAAATGTCCTCCTTCTTCAAAGAAGGAGGCTTCTCTTCCTCCACCATCAACACTTCCCTCAACCATATCTCTTCCATTTCACGCACATCTGCCATCACACCATCCACCAGGGATAGGGTTCCTCTTGTCCTCACTTATCACCCCACCAGCCTCCGCGTTCAGCACATAATTCTCCATAACTTCTGCCATTTTCAACAGGATCCCACCACCAGGCACATCTTTTCCTCCACCCCACTTTCTGCAGAGATCGCTCCCTACACATCTTCCTTGTCCATTCGTCCCTCCCGGTTCTTATTAAGTGGAACAAGTGCTACACCTGCCCGTACACCTCCTCTCTCCCTACCATTGAGGGACATAAACAGTCCTTCCAGGTGAGGCGACACTTCACCTCAGTCTGTATCCGGTGCTCCTGGTGTGGCCTCCTGTATATTGGTGAGAGCCAACCTAGATTGGAATACCTCTTTGTCAAGCACCTATGCACTGCCAGAAACAGCCAGATCTCCCAGTGGCCACTCATTTTAATTCCACTTCCCATTCCCATTCCAACATGTCAGTCCATGGCCTCCTCTATTGTTGCGATAAGGCCACACTCAGGTTGGAGGAGCAACACGTTCTATTCCATCTAGGTAGCATCCAACCTGATGGCATGAATATCAATTTCTCAAACTTCCAGTAATGCCCTACCCTCCTTCACCATTCCCCATTCCCTTTTCCCTCTTACTTTATATTCCTTACCTGCCCATCACCTCCCACTGGTGCTCCTCCCCATTTTCTTTTTTCCATGGCCTTCTGCCCCTTCCTATCAGATTCGCCCTTCTCCAGCCCTGTAACTCTTTCACCAATCAACTTCCCAACTCTTTACTTCACCTCTCCCCTCCTCCCAGTTTCGCCTGTCACCTTGTGTTTCTTCCTCCCCTCTCCCCACCTTCTAACTCTGAATCCTCATTTCTTTCCCTCCAGTCCTGATGAAGGGACTCAGCCCAAAGCATGGACTGTACTCTTTCCCATAGATGCTGCCTGGCTTGCTGAGTTCCTCCAGCATTTTGTGTATGTTGCTTGGATTTCCAGCATCTGCAGATTTTCCCTTTTTCTTTTCGCTTTAAATCAGTGGTCCCCAACCTCTGGGCCGCGGACCGATACCGGGCCGTGAAGAATGCAGTAGTGCAACGGTAGTCGGAACGCACCCAGCATATCTTTAAGAAAAAAGCCAAAATAAACAAGCTAATTAATTAGGTGCCGCACAGCACGTAAATGTCAGCTCAGATCAGAGGCGACGCAAACGGCAATCGCCTCTGATCTGGGTCAACATTTACGTGCCGGGCAGCACCTAATTAAATAGCTTGGTTAATTCGGCTTTTTTCTTAAAGATGTGTTAGGTGTGTTCCAGCTACCGCTGTACTGCTGCATTCTTCTCATCAATGTATCGGTCTGCAGCCCAGAGGTTGGGGACCATTGATTTAAATATACTCACAGTCTTGGCCTCCACTGCTGTCTGTGGCAGAGCATTCCACAGTTTCACTACTTTCTGGCTAAAAAATTTCCTCCTTACCTCTCAATTCTCTAAACGGTCACTCCTCAAGTTTGAGGCTGTGCCTTCTTCTGGACATCCCCACCATAGGAAACATTCCCTCCATCCTCCAAATCCAAGACCGTTCAACATTCGATAGGTTTCATTGACATCATCTCCCCCATCCCCACCAGCGTTCTACTAAATTCCAGTGAGTACAGGCCCAAAGCTGCCAAACGCTCCTCATATGTTAACCCCTCCACCTGCCACTATTTTTGCCCATTCTTCCAATTTATCTGTCCTTCTGCAATCGCATTGCTTCCTCAGTGCTATCTACCCCTCCAACTATCTTCGTATCATCTGAAAACTTTGCCACAAAGCCATCAATCCCATTATCTAAATCATTGAAAAACAATGTGAAAAGTAGCAGTCCCAATACTGACCCCTGAGGGACACCACTAGTCACTGGCAGCCAACCAGAAAGGGCCTCCCCAAATAGGCTCAAACACAAGCTGCTCTAAAAATCCATCTCACATGCATTCAACAAATTCCCTTTCTTGCAATCCAATACCAACCTGATTTTCTCAATCCCCTTGGATGTTGAAATTCCCCCTTACAATTGTAACATTACCCTTGTTACATGCCCCTTCCAGCTCCCTTTGCAATCTCAATGCCACATCTTGTTTGTGAGAAGCCAGGAAGAGCCTGGATGTTTTGGCATAAATTCTGCATCCAAACTTCAGCACATCCCTAGTGCCTAGGTAAATGGTAGAAGCTGGGTGAAGTTGATGGCAGGTAGAATGGGATTAATGTAGGATTAGTGTAAATAGGTGGATAATTTTTGGCACTGACTTGATGGGTTGAGGGTCCGTTCCATGCCCTATCTCCCTATGACTCCATGGTTCAATGACTCAGATGTGAACCAACTGAATTTTAATATGAGTGGCCTAATTCTTGCAATCCCAATGAACCTGTTCTTCAAATTGTGTGGCATGTCTTTAAAAATTATTAACAGCCATTCAAAGGCATGATTATTGCTGGCTGTAAGTGGCAATCACGTTAATCACAGAAGTGGTGCCTGCACTGGAAGCAACAGACATGAATCAACTCTGCCTTGCAACACCATCTTGAATTCCAACTTGAATTTCTGCATGATGTTTTATGTGTGAATGCAAAACTTATTTTTATGTGTTAGAAATATTATTCTCAAGCCCCTTAATAGATAGACCATTGTGTTGGATCAATATATTGCTGCTTTTCATGCAAAACATTTCTTATTGCTGTTTTCCACTTAATGGGATTTGATATTTTTCATCTCTTCCCTTTTACTACAACAACCTTCAAACAGCTTTGTTTTCATTTCACTACTAAGCTTCTCAACCAATTGTAATTCCTTCAAAAATTCCAGCATATCAAATGTTCTTCCTGTTCTGAGAAAAGTCTTTTAAACATTATTTTACATTCTAACAATTTTAAAAATACGTATTATGTACTCTTTCTCCAAAATCTGGTCTCCTTTCTCCATCGCAGATCTTCTTCTCTATTGGATTCAATGGGTATGTTACTTCACAGTATATTTCTCCCATGCTCCAGACATAAGGATGTACATATCTCCCCTTCATTGCATTAGCACTTCAGTTGAATTCAATCATTTCCTCTCAGTGCATCTCCCTACCATTCTTTCCCTGTTAATTCAAACATAAAGTACTTATGCAAGCCTCTCCCTCCAACCCAGACCACTTCAATTTAGTTTAATAATTACACTTTGATTTTGCGCCATGTTACAATGATAATAATTCTGATTGTATTCTATTAAGATCTGTTTTTTGCATTTTCAGCTTTACTTAGAGTCATAGAGTAACTGAAAAGTACAGCACAGAAACAGGCCGTTTCTAGTCTGAGCCAAATCATGTAGACTGCGTACTCCCACCAACCTGCACCTGGACCATAGTGCTCCATTTCCCAACTATCCAAACTTCTCTTAAACGTTGTAATCGAGCTTGCATGCATCACTTTCACTGGCTGCTCATTCCACACTCATTCAGCCACCTGAATAAAGCTGTTTCCCCTCATGTTCCCCTTAATCTTTTCATCTTTCACACTTAACCCATGACCTCTAGTTGTAGTCCCACTCAACCTCAGTAGAAAAAGCCTGTTTGCATTTATCCTATCTATACCCCTCTTAATTTTGTATAGCTCTATCAAATCTCCCCTCAGTCTTCCATGTTCCAAGGAATAAAGTCCTAACCTATTCAAGCTTTCCTTACAATCCAGGTCCTCCAGCCCCAGCAACTTCCTTGTAAATTTTCACTGTACTCTTTCAAACTTATTTACATCTTTCCTGTAGGTAGGTGACCAAAACTGCAAAGGATACTCCAAATTAGGCCTTACCAACATCTTATACAACTTTAACATTACATCCCATCTCCTGTACTCAGTGCTTTGATTAATGAAGGCCAAAATGCCAAAAGCTCTCTGTAAAACCCTATCCAGCTGTGACTCCACTTTCAATGATTACAGACCTATCTTCCCAAATCCCTTTGTTCTGCTGCACTCATCAGTGCTCTGTGTAAGAACTACCTTGGTAGGTCCTACCAAGATGCAACACCTCACACTTGTTTGTATTAAATTCCACCTGCATTTTCAGCCCATTTTCCAGCTAGTCCAGATGCCACTGCAAGCTTTGATAGCCTTCCTCGCTATCCACTATACACCTAGTCTTGGTGTCATCCATAAATTTGCTGACCCAGTCACCCACATTATCATCCAGATCATTGGTACAGATGACAAACAGCAATGGATCCCTGCAGCACTCCACTAGTCACAGGCCTCCAGCAAAAGAGGCAACCATCTATTACCACTCTCTGTCTTCTCCCACAAAGTCAATGTCCAATCCAATCTACTATCTCATCTTGAATGCCGAGCAACTGAACCACCTTGATCAACCTCCCAAGAGGGACCTTGGTAAAGGCCTTGCGAAAGACCATGTAGACAACATTCACTGTCTTTCCTTCAATTTTCCTGGTAACTTCTTCGAAGAACTCTATAAGATTGGTTACACACTTGTAAACTGCATCACTACTTAGCATCTGCATTTCCAACATTGATACCATGACTTGTACCTATTTCAGAAAGAAAAAAACAAAGTTTGAACTCACTTTTGCTCAAATTATACTTTTTTTTTCAGATTACTGATCTTTTCGATTCTGCTGAGGGCTGTCTCCGAAACAACAAGCTCTTGACATCAGGACAGATCAACAAGTTTAAGTTAACCTTGTGGGGAACCTATAAGGATGAAAAACGAGGAAGTGCGTGAATCTCACAATGTAGATAAGTATTAGAAAGATAATAGATTCAACATTTTTCACATTTCACATGATTGCTGAAAAGTAATAAAGTAGATATGATATACTAATAGAAAAGCAAAAGACAACTACAGATGTTGAAATTCTGAAATATGAACAGAAAATACCAAAAACACTCAGCAGGTCAGACAACATCTACAGATAGAGAAATAGAGTTAAGTTTTGAATTAATAACCTGAAATCAGAGCTAGGAATGTTGGAAATTGAACATATTTGTAGACAAGGGGAGGTGGTGGAGAAAATAAAAGGAATATTTATGATAGAATGGAGACCAAGAGAAAAACTCAGTGGTGGTGCTTTGGCTTAGAAGATGATGAAGACTTGTTACCTAGAGCTGAATTAGAAGGAAGTGAATGAGGACAGAGAAGAGAGAAAAGCATTGCAATTATTGGCAAGTTAAGACTTGTTCAATTTCAAACTTTTCTTAGTTCTGATGGAAGGTTATTCCAAATAAATTCTGTTACTTTCTCAAGCTCCTTTCCTAACTCTTCTTTAAGTTCTTTATCGATTTTAAAAGCCAGGTTTTCAATCAATGTCCATTTTGTGCCTATTAACATGCGAAGCTTCATTTCATGACCCCTGTACATATTCTATTCCCTTAACCAAGTTTTCTGTCTCAAGCACACCTACACTGAAGATATTACCTTTCCACAAAATGTTTTTAGACAATAGACAATAGGTGCAGGAGTAGGCCATTCGGCTCTTCGAGCCAGCATTGCCATTCACTGTGATCATGGCTGATCATCCACAATCAGTATCCAGTTCCTGCCTTATCCCCATAACCTTTGATTCCGCTAACTGTAAGAGCTCTATCCATCTCTTTCTTGAAAACAGCCAGAGACTTGGCCTCCGCTGCCTTCTGGGGCAGAGCATTCCACATATCCACCACTCTCTGAGTGAAAAAGTGTTTGATATGTCTTCCTTTCCTTTTCTCCCTATCATTCTTCACCACATTACTTCACACAGCTGTTCCCTTTTCCCGGAATTCTGCCCTCAATATTTCTCTCTGCAAAACTGAAATTGTGTTTCACTCATTTTCATCTTCCTTTCCACCACATTCTAGATTCAACATACTTGCCTTTTTACTTCATGTTCAGCATGAAACCACTGGCAGGCACCAGTTAATTATTCCATTCACAAAAGAATCCTCCTCTTGATAATAACCTGTTTCATGCCTCAGTCGTAACTAACAGCCATTCCCTTTTTCAAGTACATTCCTAAGCAAGTCCAGGAGATGCAATATTTTTCCAAAACGTAGGTCTCCAAGCCCACTTGCAGGGTTGAATATTGATTTGGTTGATTCAGTTCAGTATGTCCCACTTGTTGTTCACTAGGTGGCCTCCTCTAAATTGGGTTGGAGGTGGTGAGTATTGGGGGGGGGGAATCGGGTGAAGAAATAATTTGCTGACAACTTTATAAAACTTCCATCAGGGACCTAAGCGTGCTGCCGAATTTTAGTCACCTTTCACTTTAATTCTTTGCCCTGCTCCTAATCAGAGTCTTCATCTAAGACAGTAAGTTAAAGTACAATGTTTTGATATTTTAAAGTAAATATTGAATTCAGTACTTTTTGAAGAAGAGCTGCTCCCAATTGCTCAGATAATAATTATTCCATCACCCCCATTATCACATGCTCAGACCCATTTTTGGTATCTTTATTCAATCCAGTGCTGTTATTTCTTGTCTTGCACCCTCATCCCTCTACCATTTGATATCTCTTGCAGTGTTACCCTATTGCAGGCCATCCTTGTTGTTCTTTATTTCTCTCATCTTGCATTTGCTTACGTCCTGAAAATCAATTACTCCTCAGATTTTTACAGTCTATTGGTATGTCTTGGACTTGACATATTACCTAACTTTCCCTCTCCACAGATGCTGTCTGGTGTGAATATTTCAGGCAAAAAGAGAGATATCAAGTAGCAATGAATAAAACAGAAGCAAACACGTAGAATCGGAGTTGGTGGATATCAAAGGAATAGAATCAGAGTGGATAGATATCTAAGAGAAAATCATGTGTCTAAAATGGCGTTGCTAAAAGGTCATTTAATATTGGATGACGTGACAGAAAAAAATGTACAAAAAGTTTCAAAAGTATTAAGAGATTAGAATGATCATCATTGAGAATTTCAACTAATTGCCATTAATTGGTCAGAGGCTGGAATTTTGCTGATACCTTGGATATTTCTCAAAATTGAATTTCATCCAATGTCAGCAAATTTTCAGTGGGATTGACATATAATTATTTCCACAATATGTGCTCTTAATGTCTCAATTGGTAGCCCTCTATTGCCACTGCATTAGTAGGTTTTGTGTTCAATTCTACCTTACAGACTGACAGCTCTGTGCAGTTATGAGGAACTATTGCATTATAAGAGTCATTATCAAACACTAAGCTGAGGTTCCAACTTTTGTCTCTCAAATTGAAGGATAATATCAACTGGCTTTAACTTTGTGAAGAGCAAGGAAATATTTTTGGTTCCTAATCAATATTTATCCATTAGTCAGAATTACTGAAAGTGATTTCTGGTTATTATGATACTACTGCTTAAGAAAGATGTCCTTGAGTATTTCTTACAATGTTGTTTCAGTTTCTCCAACAACGGACCATGGGCACGTTTCCTGCTGAGTATATATCCACCCAGACTATGAATGCCATACCTACCCTGTCCATACAAATAAGTGTTAAGGGTACTGATGGGATGGAAGGGATGGATTTACTGACTTCTGTAGGACTGCAGACATCCTGGTGCATTTCGATGTGCCTTCTTTACCCCGCGCCCCCCCCCCCCGCTCCCCAAGCTGCAGCAATCAGGGGCTGGGCTGGTCTGCCAGTGCTGTGCGAACTCACTTATTCACATACTGAGTCACTGGTGGCCATTCATCCCCTGCCTGCTTACTCTCCCATCACAGCCGTTTCTGTGATCCTTTCCCACACCTTGTTTTTCCTTCTTTCCGACTTGTAAACTTCTTGGGTTACAAACCGTTCTCAGGAACAGAACTCTGTTAGAACCTGAAGAATGTATTGTGATTTATGGGATTACTGAGGAGACAAACAGTGCAGCTCCCTGCAGCTTGCCTGCCGCATCATGTTTTGGAATTTTTACCAAATAGCTGACCTGTCCTATTCTCACCTTGTGGTCACCAATTATTTATTGTTACATAGATATATAGCTTGTAACAGCCCCTTCCTTCCCAACAAGCCCATAACACAAAATTACACCCATGTTACCAATTAACCTACTGCTCTGTAAGCCTTTGGAATGTGGGAGGAAACCAGAGCATTGTGGGAAACCCACACAGTTATGGGAAAAATGGACAAACCCCTCATAGACAGCAGAGGAATTGAACCCAGGCCACTGACAATATAACAGTGTTCCACTAACTGCTACTTTGCTGCCCGATTAACAGGACTCTGAAAACTCACACTCATTCATGTTTAGTGTGCACAAGGAGAGCAGTTCAGCCTGTCACTGCACTGCTCTGAAGTTACAGCTCAAAATTGCCCATTTTTATACAGTTATTGATCCAATTGAAACCTTGAGCACTTCTGTCAATTACATACTTAAGTACCAATCATATTTCAGTAGTTAGTAACCAATTAAATCTGTGATAAAGGCCAATAATCCTTGAGGATTAGTAAAAGAACTGACCAATAGTAAGCGTTGCACGTGAATCCTTTGTTTGCATCTTTGTCTTGTCTTGGTATGCTCGGTGACCTTGGTTCCCAGGCTTGAACAGAAAAGGCTGTACAAGTGAGAGTAAGGCTTTCAAAGGTCATGTTCTGCCTGGATGATGGCACTCTCTCTATCATCATATCATGCTGACTTTTGCTGCACTGAACTTCCACCAACTCGACAATTTCAGCTCTACAGAAACTTCCGAACATTGTAAGATCTATGACATTTCTGAAACTCTCCAGTATTATTCCTCTCTCTACCAAGTGAAATCTTGCCTTTTACTCTTTGTCCGTCTCTTTCACTGACAAAGTTTCAAGGCTCCAATCTTGTCCTAGTTTATGAACCATACTTCACTCGTTTGCTTCATCCAAGTTTTGAAGCACCATTTAGAGGCTACACACAACAAATGTTGGAAATCTTGTAGGTTAGGAATAGGAAAGAGAAACAGAAACCATTTCTATTTCCTAAGAAAGTGTATCAGTGCTAGCTGATCTGCTGAGTGCTTCCAGCATTTTCTGTTTTCTTTTATTTCAGATTTCCAGCATCCGTTATTTTTTTTTTTGGCTTCAAATTTGGGAAGTGTATGAACTAAAGCTGCTTTAGAGTTCTGTCTCAAGTAAATCAGAATCACAGAGTCGTAGAATTGAACATCATGGAACTGTGCCAACCAGTGGGCATGCTTCCATCTTAACCCCATCACCCAGCACTTGACCCATAGCCCTCTACACCAAAGCAGTTCCAGTGCACTTCCAGGCAATTCTTAAAAGCTGTCAGTTACCCAGCTTCAACTACGCTTTCACACAAAATAGCCTAATTCATTACAAGGCCATGATAAAAATCATTAGCAACAATTTTCAATACGCAGAGATGATGGACAGAATAACTTTCACTTTTGTTTACTTGGAAAATGAGGCACTTAATATCAGTTGCTGAGAGAAAAGCCTGGACTGCTTCCATTGGGTAAACTTTACAGCACCATTAATGGCGGCCATTCAGAAAGGGGCAGCTGTCTGTTTCAATGCCAGCAGTGGTGAGCTACAAAAATTAACAGCTACAGTAAGTGAATATCAAAAAAACCCTGCAGATGCTAGAAATTTAAAATAGGTACAGAAATTGCTGGAAATTCTCAGCAGTTCAGGCCACATCTTTAGGAAGAGAAAGAGTTATCATTTCGGGTTGTATAACATTGTTATTGCATCTCTTCAGATCCCCCACCCTGAACGTCCTCCCACTCTCCTTCAAAGCACCTCCATTCTCCTGACTACTGCCATTTGGTCCCCTCTTCCTTCTCTGCACATCCCTTTCCTCTCAGGTTCTGGAATCTACCCTGTATCTTTGCACACAATCACTCAGATTCCAGGCATAAGAAAAATTGATATCTTTTTGTTGAATGGTAGCCATCAAGGACTCTGCTCCCTTTCTTCACTCACCCCCTTACACCTTGGATGTTTGACCCTTTGCTTTCACTCTCCATTCTCTGACTCTCTTCCCTCAGCATGGCCTCATTTTCTAGCTCAGCGTGGTCTGGAACACCAAACCTCTCTCAGAAATACCTCAGGATTTACAATTCACCTCATAGGTTTCAGCAGTTAATGGTTCACCTGATAAACGGCCACCAGAGTCCAGTAACCACCAGAGGCAGAGTATGAAATTAGCACTGCAGCAGAGGCTGTGTGAGTTTAAAGGCAGAAAGCAGAGGCTGTTCAAATTTCAGGAGAGGGCCAGAGACAGAGGCTCCATGGGTTTAATGGCAGCACCAGAGACAATCATGTGAAATTAGGGACCATGGGAAGCAGGGATCCCAACAGTTTAAAGGCAGCATAGGAGACAAAGATCTGCTAGGTTTTGGGACGATGCATGAGACAGAGCTCCCAGGGTTGAGGAACAGTGATAAACAGAGGCCTTGTAGGCTTGGGGACAGAATGAGAGACAGCAATCTGCAGAATTTAGGGGAAGTGCACGTATATAGAACATAGAATAGAATAGAATAGTACAGCACAGTACAGGCCCTTCGGCCCACAATGTTGTGCCGACCCTTAAACCCCATCTCCCATATAACCCCCCACCTTAAATTCCTCTAAGACATCATATGGAAAATACAAAAGTATATTTCTAAGGTTTACAAGCTGCGTCTGCAGGATATGAAACCCCTGAAGTTGTACAGTGTTTTACTGCCATTATACTGGAATTGAATAATCCATGCACTTTGTGTCTTGGGTAGCAAAAGAGAGTTTGGCTTTACTGACTTATGCTTGATGAATACTATGTACGGAGTATGCATTTGTCCTGCTGACAGTAGTAAAATTTTCTTTTCTTTATGAAACTCTAGATAGGGTATACTACCAATAGATATTTTAAAGAATAAGCAGTTAAAATAATATTTAACATATGCATGCAAACAGAAGTTACAGTTTAAAAATAGTTAGACATCATTGGGAAAGTACCACAGCCAAGCATCAGTATAGAATAGTGTGCCAACTTAGATAAGAAAGGCATAGATGGATATGAGATGGATTAGCATATCTGGGCATTATGGTTGGCATGGATGAGATGAGCTGATAGAGCTTCTTTCAATGCTGTACAAATCTCTGACACTTTCATCCTTAATTTCTCCAAAAAAAAAACAAAATGCCAGATAACTGAAATAAAATCAGAATACTTAGGAAATGCTCAGAAGTTCAGAGGTATTAGATAGCATTCCAAATTGATGGCTTTCCATTAACCAGTTCCAATGAAAGGTACTTGTGCTAAAACATTAACTCCTCTCCACATCTCCTCTCTCCACATATGCTTCCTGACTGCTGGGTATTTGTTATATATTTCAGTTTCATTACTATTATAGTCATGTCAGTCTATTTTGTATTATGCACTTTCTCAACTATTTGTAAGACAACACATCACTACCATAGTTTAGGGACATTTTGTTTCATCTTTCATTCTGAATGTAACACTGGTGAGACATTGCTCTCGAATAGCTTTTGTACCAATACAGAGAGGAATGGTACATGACAAACTGAACATCAACAGATGAGCCAATTTCAGGCTATCAGATGAAAGGAAACATGTATGGTAAAGACATTTCCTCAGAGTGAGTACAAGTGCAACACCTGCATTTGTTGTTTCTGGTGTTTCACCAAAAACTGCAGGAAAATATGTATTTTACTGTGTTGATCCTTCAAAAGAATATTTCTTTTACTTTGAGAGGCAGCAACATGCTTGCAGCAGAGCGAGGCTGAGTTGCTGAATTTACAATCATTCCAGAACCTTAACCCTTGTAGAAATAGGGTCAAGAAAGGCTATGTTGCACTTATTTCTGTAGACATGATTGAGAAACACAACCTGGGCTGAGCATCCAGTGAGACAGGATACATTATCCCAGAACAACAGAGTTTTTTTTTGAATGCCTGAAGTGCTTGTTGCTTCCAGTGAGAGATTGTCAGTTTCTATCCACAGCCTGGGGCAAACAACAAGATTGCTGCTCTTAAAAAAAAGGAACATTAATTTACAATTGTTTGTAAGGATTGTACCAAGTAAATCTGAAACCGAGCACAAACGATAGTAGATAGTCGTCTTAACATTTTTCATTTATAAATTTGTTCCATGAAATTTCTTCTCTTGGAGCTTTCTGATGGTTTGCCTTATTTCAAAATTACATTTAGATTCAAAGTCAAAGATTCAAAATACAATTATTATCGAAATATGTATACATTATACAACCTTGAGATTTGTCTGCTTACAGGCAGCCGCAAAGCAAGAAACGCAAAAGAACCCAATTAAAAAACAAGAAAGACCAACACCCAATGTGCAGAGAAAGAGAAAAAACACACGGATCATGCAAACAATAGAAGCAAGCAACAGCATTCCGCACCAGATTGAGTCCATTGACCCGAACCCCCAAAGCAGCCGGACTAAACCCAAAGTCTCGGTCTCAGATTCATCATATAGTGGGGCAAGCCACCGCAAAGCTTGCAGACACAAAATGCGTAGCAGCAGGAGCAGACTCACAACCTTAGCACCATGGACGGAGCGGTGAACATCACGGGAGTGCGAGCAAAATTGGCCCGACCCTTGCCTCCAGACCCAGCACCCTGCCTTTCCAGTCTATCTGGTCTGACATTTCAGTTGTCCAAACAATACATCATGCCCCGCCAGGCCCCAGTGCAGGGCCTAGACCTCATCGCCCAGCCTGAAGCAGTCTTGACCTCTCCTAATCAGCTTGGCACTTACAATGATCCACCTTCGCACCTCATTTAGGAGGACAGGCCCCAAAACTTCTCCAGCTCAACTCCTCTTCAAATCACTCGCTCCAACTCCATCTCCATTCTCCAAAACTGCCTTGACTTTACAATGGACCAGCATGGCTCATCCCTTGAGTCAGCTTTGCCCCCACTTGCCTCGTCATTGTTTGTGGTGATAGTGGTTGGCATCCATCTGACTCAAAAAACAATGGGTGATGATCACTAGCCTGGGTGGAAGGTGTAGAGATCCTGAGATGCCCGGTCATCAAAATCCCCCTCTCAGCATCACAATAGCTCAATTTACCTCATAAAAAGTGTTATTAATTACATTAGTTATATTTCTTGCCTTCTGAACTATGAGTAAGCTGTCATAAAACTTCAGTAGCATCATTTTAAACCAGAAGATTATCATTTTCAAAGTTCTTCATATATAAGATGCCAACACTTTTAAAGGTTATTTTTGCAATAGATATTCAGGCTTTCCACTAAAGGGCACATGTAATTCAAACATGCCAACAGATTAATTTGGAACCTGGGAACAGTACAGAACAAAGCACATTTCACAAACTTAGATTCACTGAGTTGTAGAGAAATATAGCATGAAAACAGGTCCTTTGACTTATCAAGTCACGAATGAGACAGATCAGCTGGTTGAATTCTGTGTGTACTGGAGTGAGATAGATCAGTTGTGTTGTGGTACAACTCCAGGAATGAAAGAGTTAATGTATGAGAAGTGTTTGACGGTTCTAGACCTGTTCCCCAGTCTGGCTCCCTCTTACCACTTTCTTCACATCACCTGCCCCTTCACCTCCCTCTGGTGCCCCTCCTCCTTCCCTTTCTCCCATGGTCCACTGTCCTCTCCTATCAGATTCTTTCATCTTCAGCTCTTTACCTTTTCCACCAATCACCTCCTACTTCTTACTTCATCTCCTCCCCCCTCCCCATCCCCATCCACCAGGCTTCACCTATCACCTTTTAGCTTCCCCACCTTATTCTAGCCCCTTTCTAGTCCCAGGGGGCTGTCTAAAACGTTGACTATCTATTCATTTCCCTAGATAATAACTCACTCAACAAACAAGTTAAGGTACAAATCACCTGATTGGGTGATGGTATTAAATGCACCAATAGTTTAACACATTGTGTTAAGTGTGAAATCAAATTTCAAGGCTCATTTATCATTCTGTTAATTCTATGCTGTGCTCCCTCTAAGTCTAAAGTATTGGCCCTCAGCTGTTGTGTCCATAACAATCCATGCAAAAACCAAGATTTTATTTGATGTGATCAAACTAACTTTAACAGTGGCAGCATGGCAAATGTCACCTGATAGTATGTGTACTGCTAGTCTTGCTATTTCCTAAACAAGTCAATAATTTGTCTTCAGTTGGATAAGCTTCACCTATATCACACCATCTCATTTCAAATCACTAAATCAAATGTCTTCTGAAAGTCCATGCAAATAACGTCCATGAACTATCTCCTGACTGCTGTTATCGTTACCAAAAACAAATTTGCTTTCGAGGCTTGTTTGACTACCAGCTCAATTAATCAAATTCAGAGTTTATCAATGACAATCTCACAAGTAGGTGGTGTACAGTACTGTTATGTTGCTATATTTGTGTTGTGGGTCCAACTCCTACGGTATGGACTGCCTATATTTTAATTTTGACACGTGTGCATGTTGATTTTTCAGAAAACAGCTCAAGTCCTATTATTTGTATCATCTTGCCTTTTCCAAAATTATTTAATACGGGACAGGATAGAAATAACACAAGGGCCTACATGCCTTACTTGCCCACTTGAACAATGGGCTAACAAGTGGGATTTCATGAAGGTGACCCCAGGCATGGTAATAGTTTTTATTCAGCAATGGAAGAGATTTTAAAGACTTCAACTGAAAGATGTGGAAGGACTGTTGATTTGAGCCAGTACAAGGGAGTCGTAGTAGATACAAGGCTCAGACAGTACATGTCCTTTTCAACAGTACAGTGTAGTGTGCACATTTGCTCTTACTTGCACTTCCTCAATAAGTGTAAATACCAATACAAATGAAACTTGTTGCCAGAGGAACTATGTGCATCACGTAGCACTGGTGGAAGCGAAGGGGCCATCAACATTTAGGGTTAAGACCTTACACCAGGACACAGGGCGTAGATTGGACACATTGGCAGGCGGAAGAGGAACCAGGAGAGGTGAGAGATGATGGACAAATGGGTAAATGTGGGGAGGGGTGGGTGGAGGTAAAGCTAGAGAGACTAGAGCAGGGGTTCCCAACATAGGTTCCACAGTCACCTCGGTTAATGATAAGGCTCTAGTGCATAAAACATTTGGAAATCCCTGGACTAGAAGGCAATAAATGGAGACAACAAAGGCCAGTAGGTTCCGAAATCTGTTAAGTAAGGAAGGTGATGGGCATTAAATGTAAGGGCAATAGTCAAATGGAAAACAGCATTGCCAGCAACTCTGAAAGCTCAACACATCTATTCCTCAGTGAGAACAAAAAGGAAGAAATCATTTCTTCATGAATGCAATGCCTGGGTGCATTCTCTGATGTTGCATTGAGCAGCAAATTGGTAGAAATAGTGTGGTCATATGGAAGAAATGACAAGAAAGCTCACATTCTAGATCATGACTATTGTCCAGTCCTACCAAAGGGTCTCAGCCCAAAACATCGACTGTACTTTTTTCCAAAGATGCTGTCTGGCCTGCTGAGTTCCTCCAGCATTTTGTGTGTGTTGCTTGATTATTGCCATCTGACTGTACATACAGTATATACAACTAAATGAAACAGCATTCCCCCCAGACCACAATGCACCTGCAAAACATATCACACACAAAACATAAAACAAAATATTACCAAATAAGTTAATAAATATGATTCAAAATGCATGTCGTGGGCAGCACAAGTGAACTGCTCACTGTCGTAGGGACGGGGCCTCGGCAGTGGCAGGGTGTTCATTGGTCTCAGAGCCTGAGGGAAGAGACTGTTACTTGGGCTGTCAGTCCTAGTCCTAATGCTTCTGTACCTCCACAGGTCAAAGAGATTTTAGGATGGGTGGTAAGGACCCTGAACAATGCTTTGGGCCCTTTTTATGCAACGCCCCCAATAAATGTCACAACTAGGGTGGGGAGAGAGGCCCTGGTGTTGCTCTCGGCAGTTTTTACTGTAAGGTCTTGTGATCTGATGCTTTGCAGCCAGACAGGGCACTTTCAATGGGGATCCTGTAGAAAGTTATTAGACTGGGGGCTGGGAGACTTGCATGCCTCAGTCTCCTCAGAAAGTGTCGAAGCTGCTGTGCCTTCTTGACTGATGAGGAGGTGTTGTGGGTCCGGGTTAGATCATCCGCCAAATGCACACCAAGAAACATTATGCTGTGCGTTCTCTCCATGGCAGAGCCATTGATGTGCAAATGGAGAGTGGTCAACCTGCACCTTCCTGAAGTCCGCAATCATCTCCTTTGTCTTGTCTGCGTTGAGACTCAGGTTGTTGTTCTCACACTTCATTGACAAGCCTCTAGAGCTCTTCTCTGTGTGCCAACTCATCAGTGTTGCTGAAGAAGCCCATCACTGTTGTGTCATCAGCGAACTTGATGTGGTTATTTTGGATTTGGCAGTGCAGTTGTGAGTCAGCAGGATGAGCAGCAGTGCGCTGAGCACACAACTCTAGGGGAAACCAATGCTCAGCGTGATGGAGCTTGAGATTTTGCTGCCAACTCAGGCTGGCTGGGGTTCTTTCCATCAAGAATTTCAAGATCCAAAGAGGGGTGTTGAGTCCCAATGAGGACAGTTTACCCACCAGCTTTTGAGGGATGATCATGTTAAATGCCAAGCTAAAGTCAATGAACAACATCCTAGCATATGAGGCATTATTTTCTGAGTGAGACAGGACAGAGTGGACTGATTTGAGTGGTAGACAAAATGGAAAGAGTCTAATGTAGTTGGAAGGTGGGATTTTATATGATCCATTATCAGCTACTTTGTGATTGTTGAAAGCTGAAAGCTGACATGACCTTCAGCTCTGTGGAGAGAGCATTTCAGATGCAAGACCATAACTGAATGCATACCCATAGAATGTCACATGATGATTTTCTGGGAAACCTGAGCCTAAAAATGGATTGTTCAGCAGAGATGTCCAAGTAGGATGTAGTGCATATGAAGGCTGTGGGTGTAGACTCTTCCAAAATGGGCATTTTCCAAACACAACAGCAGAGTACAGGTACAACGAGAGCCGTGCACACACCAGGATAACTTTGGAAAGTCTTTCAAGGGGAAATTGCACTGCAACCATCAATCTAGGAGGAACATACCTACTATATTAGAAATTTCATCTCTGTGGAGACATAATACACGGACTTGCAAAGTGAAAAGAGTAGCCATTTCATGAAGACAAACAAATCTTGGGGAAAGAAGTCAAACTAAATGGGAAGCAGAAGAAAGATGGCTGGAGTGTAGTTTCCCTGTTCATCATCCAAAGCCCAGCAGAGCAGAGGAGGGAAGAATTTAAAGGAAATCCTGACAGAGAGACAGCAATCTTACTAAACTCCCATTCACAATCCATGTGTAAACCAAGTGACTCCCTATACATTCCAATCAACACCATCAGCATGACATATCAATAAATAGCTGGAGAGACCTGAATTTGTATAACAATCTCCCACACCCTGCTTTAGTATGTCCACCTGCATTGATTATAGCATATGAATGAACAAATCAATGTTGTAATTTCTTAAATAGCTTGTTACAGCATTTCTATGATTGAGATCTCACCTAAGTAATACAGCCCTTCGGATGCCATACATTTTTCTGTGAACATTCAATTCTGAAGATGAAAACAATGATTGGAAGGCCACCATGAAAACATGCAATTCCTTTTAACACTGCTTCATATTGAGGAAGTTATGATCTCTACCTCCATGCCTTTTTATGGTAACTTTGGTGAATCTCCTGTCTCCTTTCGTATACAGAATCTCCTTCACACAAATGTAGTAGGCAGTTTAAATAGTTTTGGCAGGGACTAGATGGGCCGAAGGACCTGTTTCTGTGCTGTACTTCTCTAAGACTCCATGACTCTAAATCCTATTGATCAGGACCAACATCCCTTTCATTTATTGTGGGAATGATGGCTGCCATGGAAGCGTGTATTTTAGAGTTGAAACCCCTCTCTCATTCCATTCTGACAGAATGTTGAGCTTTGCATGGACGTGGATAAAGCCCCAATGTGAAAAATTCAGGTCCTGTTTTAGTAAATATTTCTGGGCGTAAAACACTCTAAAACTATTTCAATTTTGTTTTTGACTAGTTTTGCAATTTTGTTTTAACCAGGGATTTGATTTGCCAATGGGATTAAATGCAGCTATATATTCACACAACAAAACGAGTACAATCCAATTCATATGCATAAATGTACAATGAATATTCAAGTGAAATTTTCTCCATTGATTTATTGGCATGGCCAATTAGTATTAAAATGTAAACCACAAAGTTCAATGTTTTCTAAGTAATGTGTCTTAAGCATCCATCATTCAGTTAGGAGTTGAATTTACTTCTGTAAGTTTCTTGCACATTCAACATAAGAATTACTTTTCTGCAATTATGAAATATTGACCATTGGGTGTGGTAATTTTGATTGGAATATATATACTTAGTGCACCATTTCCAAACTAAGGCAACAGGAATTCATCATTGGCCTATAATACATTAAATGTTGTAATTATGTCATGCTGACTTAAGATATCTTTCATTTTCTGCTTTTTGTATTGCAGTATTGTTTCATTAGAAGAAACATAAATCTTTTTCTCTTTCAGACAGTTGTTTTAACAACGATGTCATTGTTGCACAACTGTAAAGCTTTCCCTTTCCTATACCAAATATCCTTATTTTCTTTCAACAATGAATTGCCAATTTAAGCAGAAGATTTGCTCTGTGCTCTGGGTATAATGAAATGGTAAGTGTATTTCTGATTTCATTGCACCTGGTGCAGAGAGCAAATCTTTGCCCAATATAGCAATTTGTGCCAAATTACAGTGTTTTTTTTTAGTGCTGTGAGTATGTGCCTTTTCGAAATTGTTTTGAGACTGCCCAAATTCATTTCACAGGATTATATGGAAGAGGAGTAGTTATGTTACTGGATTAGTCATCCAGAAATCTGGACTAATAATCCAGAGGCTATGTTCAAAATCCAGCCACGGTAGTAGTTAATGATCTTAAGATAGTTATCTTTAAGAGTGACCGTGCGACTATTTGATTGTTGTCAAGATAAACCATATGCTTTACTGATGTTGGAGATTTTCCTAAACATGATTCTAGTTCCACACCAATGCGATTGACTTCAACCATGGACAGAAGAGGCCATTTAATTCAGAGTTAGACCATAACTAACAACTTTTCAGAAACATCCACATCCATAAGGTCATAGTCTTACTGGATAGAAACAGGCTATTCAGCCCATTATACTCATTCTTACCATAAAGTACTTACTATACTAACTCCATCTACCAGCACTTAGTCCATAGATTTCTTTGTCTTGGTGACTCAAGTGTCCATTACTACTGACAGAATATTGCCTACTTCATCCACTCCAGCATTAAATGGATTAAAAACGAATCTTACAGCTCATAGAGGGGAAGAAAAAGCTGAAATCAAGTTCGTCAAGATGGAAGCAAATTACAGCAAAACAATAAGTATTGTGTAACGTTCTTAACTACTGTAGCAACTATTACCTGGCTTGCAGCATTTTGCAGAGAAAAAAATAAAATCTCAAGAAGGAATCATCACAGAATAAGTTCTTAGTTGAAATAGTGGATCAGGAAACTCAAAGGGTCAGATATTTAAAAGAAGAGAAAAAGTTGAGAAAATCAGGTTTCTTATTACAGCCTGAAAATTTTTCTCCTTTGCACAGATGTTGCCTAACCTAGTACATGTTCCCAAAATGAATTATATTGAGATTGATTAAAAAAAAGAAGAATGGGTTAATTCTAAAAGTTTTTGTGCTCTTATCTGAATAGTTAAGGATGATGTCAAAAATCTCCAGGATGAAAATGATGAAGATTTAATAAATCTCAAAGTTCTAATGGAGGAAAACAAAATTGACAGCCGACTGAGTGAAGCATTCTATCGTGAAAATAAGAGAAAGGTGGAAGCAGATGAAATTCTCTACACCTGGTCAGATCCACAGGTGAATATCGATCATTTTAAAGATGTTTTAAGTTATATTGCGGCCCGATTTCTTTGAAAATTTTGTGATTCACAATGAATATTTATTTCTAAGTTTGCTGATGATATAAAACAAAGGATCATGAGGATGTAAAGAGACTTCAAGGGGATGTGGACAAGTTAAATGAATGATAAAGAACAGAGCAGGTGGGAAATAATATAGAAAAAAATAGGAGTTCATCCAATCTGGGGCACAAAACTGAAATGCACAGTAAATAGTGAAGGACTGAGGGATGCTAATGTTCAAAGGGACCTAATTATCCTTGTACACAAATCACTGAAAGTGGATGTGGAGATGCATCAAGTAATCAAGGAGCCAAATGGTACATTGACATTTATTAAAAGAGGTTTTAAGTACAGAGGTAAAAATTCATTATTGCTGTTGAACAGGGCCTTAATGAGACTGCACTTTAAATCTTGTATACAATACTCACCTTTTTACATCAAAAGGGTGTACGTATCTTGTATAAACTGCAACCAAGATTCACTAGATTATTTCATGGTATGGCAGGTTTGCTGTAAACAGAGCAATTGAGTAGATTAAACCTGCATTCTCCAGACATCAGAATAAGGAGAGGTGATCTCTTTGAAACTTTCAAGATTCGAGACTTATCAGGGTAATAGAGAAGTTCTTCTTCCCTCAGAAAAATCTAGAATGTGGGTTTGCATTCATAAGCCATTTAGAACTGAAGTGGGGAGAAAGTTCTTCACACAGGGATCCTCAGGACTGGAGAGCTGTGGAGGTTCAGTCATTGAGTTCATTCAAGCAGAGATGCCAGATTTCTAGGTACGCAGGGATGTGGGTAGTGCAGGATAATGGCACACAGCCATGTTCTTAATGAACAGTAGAACAGCCATAAAGGATCAGATAGCCTACTTCACTAATTCCTACACTCACAACACGCTGGAGGAACTCAGCAGGTCGGGCAGCATCCGTGGAAAAGATCGGTCAACGTTTTGGGCCGGAACCCTTCATCAGGAATGTTGGGGGAAGGGGCAGAGGCCTATAAAGAAGGTGGGGGGAGGATGGGAAGGAGAAGGCTGGTAGGTTCCAGGAGAAAAACCAGTAAGGGGAAAGATAAAGGGGTGGGGGAAGGGAGGTAGGGAGGTGATAGGCAGGAAAGGTGAAGAAAGAATAGGGGAAAACACAATGGATAGTAGAAGGAGGCAGAACCTAGAGGGAGGTGGTAGGCAGCTGGGGGAGGGGGCAGAGTGACATAGGGATAGGGGAAGGGAGAGGGAGGGAATTACCGGAAATTGGAGAATTCTATGTTCATACCAAGGGGCTGGAGACTACCTAGACGGTATATGAGGTGTTGCTCCTCCAACCTGAGTTTAACCTCATCATGGCAGTAGAGGTTCTTTACGATTCACTAATTCCTATCTATTTGTGCAGCCAATAACTTTGATTAATGATGTGATTCCTATGATGCTTTAGAAATTTTCACAACAAAGGTTTTGATTTAATTTGTTTTCTTGCATAATAAGGTTTCACACATTACAATGAAAGGTGAGGAATACATTTTACATCTCAGTTCATGAGATAGCACTCCACGTACATCAGCTTCCAAAGCCAGCAGCCCTGCCCAATAAATATTGACTAGATGATGATAGATAAGATACAATGTAAAATAAAAGGGCATAACAAAAAACAGAATTTCAACAAGAATACAAGTTAGGGGAGTGTGATTGTTAAAAAAATTGTGAGGGATGGAGGAAATATGGTATGGAGTTCAAACTGAAGGTTAGAAACTACATTAAAGATATAAACAAAAATGATAACCATAGGATTAACAAAGCAGTGTCAGTATGGATGTTAAATTGGCTATGAAAAGCAATAAGTGATGGTGGAACAGATTTTCAGTATGGAGGGAAATCTATAATGATAAACCGTAGGGCTAACATTATGATCACTGCTCCTTGCGGTATACATTATTGATCTTAATTGAGGTATGTATTGGGATGATACAAATGGTGGAAGTACAATAAGGATCATAGCTCAAAGGAATGGTGCTCAAGGGAAATAGGGTGCTTCTTCTGATAAACTGGGGAAGGTATACTCTGCCCATAGTGAAGCAGCACACAAGTGGTTGTGAAGTCATCTTGGCTCAAATCTCTGCAGACATAAATATCACAATGAAATATTTTTGTGTTTACCTAGCTGACTTCTTATAGACTCTACTTCGATAAACCTTGCCCCATAAGGAGAAAGATGGTCTCCTCCAACATGGCGAGGGACTAAACTCACAAGGCCCCAATGTTCCTGCAGTGTGTCAGTCACCTCCCTCTAGTTCCTCAATGGTCTTAGTCTGAATTAAAGGAATGGAGGCCATTGTGTAAAGGAAGTGTTTAACTATTCAACCTTTTGAAGCCTGACCTCTGTAAGTGTGGTAAACTTGGTAGAATACTAAGGTTGTGAGGGAGGATGCAGGAGAGGGTGGAGTAGGTGGGGGTGGGGGAAGGATTGATAACAGCTTGTGTCATGAACAGTCTATGTGAGTGTGTATGAACTGTAACTGACCATATGACTGTGCATGTCTGGGTAAGTATGCATAGGACCATGGCCTGTATCTCACCCTGACGTCCCTTGTAAGATCACAAAGTTTTGCTACGTGCTGCAGAGACTCTCACTCTTGAACGCAGCACGCGCGGCCATTCCGAATGGTATCGTATGTGTTAACTAGGGGACCGTGCACAATCCTGATTTGATGGAGACTGACGTGAGAAGCACGGAGGAACATCTGGAGAAACTTCCGAAATGCCCGCTTTGCTGCCGCTGCTACTGTGCGATCGAAAATCTCCGGAGGGGAAGGCCCCAAATCCTCGGCTTTGCCTATTGCCTGTTGCCGGGGCCGGGGTCGAAGCGTTCGGCAGAGATGGTGCTCGGTGTCGGAGGCTCGGAGTTTTCGGATGGACTCGGAGTCGGACTGTGGTCAGATGCTTCCAGGATGCTGCATCAGCAAGTTTGCGGCGCTGGAGGTTCACCGTCTGCTTGAGATGATGGGACTTTCGAGAGACTTTGAGACTTTTACCGTGCCCATGGTCTGTTCTTTATCAAATTACGGTATTGCTTTGCACTGTTGTAACTATATGTTATAATTATGTGGTTTTTGTCAGTTTTTCAGTCGGTTTGTCATGTGTTTCTGTGATATCATTCTGGAGAAACATTATATCATTTCTTAATGCATGCTTTATTAAATGACAATAAAAGAGGACTGCGTGTCCTCATAATCTAATCTAATCTAATCTTGCAGAAGAACGCCCAAGCACTTCCTGCCATGCACTTTTTTACAGTTGCTCTAATCAGTCACAGCATATGTTGCTGTTGTCCGGCACCTATAGGAAATGTGTCCTTAAGAGCTGAAGCCCTTTCTTGATTGCAATGCTGTCGACATTAACTGAATCCATTGAGGACCGCATTATCACTTTATGGTACCCAATTCTGGGTGTAAATCTATCCTAATTCCATTTTAAACTAGACTTTGGTGAGTTTTCAGATATTCTATTCAGAAAGCCTGATTAGATATGTGAGGGGTGATTGATAAGTTCGTGGCCTAAGGTAGAAGGAGTCAATTTTAGAAAACCTAGCACATTTATTTTTCAACATAGTCCCCCTCCTACATTTACACACTTAGTCAAGCAACCATGGAGCATACAGATCTTGGACCTCCAGAAAGTGTCCACAGCAGGGTTGGTTGATAAGTTTGTGGCCTAAGGTAGAAGGAGATGAGTTAACAACAGGAATTCTGCAGATGCTGGAAATTCAAGCAACACACACAAAAGTTGCTGGTGAACGCAGCAGGCCAGGCAGCATCTCTAGGAAGAGGTGCAGTCGACGTTTCAGGCCGAGACCCTTCGTCAGGACTGCTGAGTTATACGGCTCTTGTTACATGCACATGCAGTGAGAGTAGGAATGCGATGAGGTGGAGGATAAATGCGTGGCTGAGGGATTGGAGCAAGGGGCAGGGATTCAAGTTTTTGGATCATTGAGACCTCTTTTGGCGCAGGCGTGACCTGTACAAAAAGGATGGGTTACACTTGAATCCTAGGGGGACCAATATCCTGGCAGGGAGATTAGCGAGGGCTACTGAGGTGACTTTAAACTAGAATGGTTGGGGGGTGGGAATCAAATTAAAGAGGTTAGGCGTGAGGAGGTTAGTTCACAACAGGGGGATGGGAACCAGTGCAGAGAGACAGAGGGGTGTAAAATGAGGGTAGAAGCAAAAAGTACTAAGGAGAAAAGTAAAAGTGGCAGGCCGACAAATCCAGGGTAAGTATTAAAAAGGGCCACTTTTCAACATAATTGTATAAGGGCTAAGAGAGTTGTAAAAGAGCGCCTGAAGGCTTTGTGTGTCAATGCAAGGAGCATTCGTAATAAGGTGGATGAATTGAAAGTGCAGATTGTTATTAATGATTATGATATAGTTGGGATCACAGAGACATGGCTCCAGGGTGACCAAGGATGGGAGCTCAACATTCAGGGATATTCAATATTCAGGAGGGATAGACATGAAGGAAGGGGAGGTGGGGTGGCGTTGCTGGTTAAAGAAGAGATTAACGCAATAGAAAGGAAGGACATAAGCCGGGAAGATGTGGAATCGATATGGGTAGAGCTGCGTAACACTAAGGGGCAGAAGACGCTAGTGGGAGTTGTGTACAGGCCACCTAACAGTAGTAGTGAGGTCAGAGATGGTATTAAACAGGAAGTTAGAAATGTGTGCAATAAAGGAACAGCAGTTATAATGGGTGACTTCAATCTACATGTAGATTGGGTGAACCAAATTGGTAAAGGTGCTGAGGAAGAGGGTTTCTTGGAATGTATGCGAGATGGTTTTTTGAACCAACATGTTGAAGAACCAACTAGAGAGCAGGCTATTCTGGACTGGGTTTTGAGCAATGAGGAAGGGTTAATTAGCAATCTTGTTGTGAGAGGCCCCTTGGGTAAGAGTGACCATAATATGGTGGAATTCTTCATTAAGATGGAGAGTGACATAGTTAATTCAGAAACAAAGGTTCTGAACTTAAAGAGGGGTAACTTTGAAGGTATGAGACGTGAATTAGCTAAGATAGACTGGCAAATGACACTTAAAGGATTGACGGTGGATTTGCAATGGCAAGCATTTAAAGGTTGCATGGATGAACTACAACAATTGTTCATCCCAGTTTGGCAAAAGAATAAATCAAGGAAGGTAGTGCACCCGTGGCTGACAAGAGAAATTAGGGATAGTATCAATTCCAAAGAAGAAGCATACAAATTAGCCAGAGAAAGTGGCTCACCTGAAGACTGGGAGAAATTCAGAGTTCAGCAGAGGAGGACAAAGGGCTTAATTAGGAAGGGGAAAAAAGATTATGAGAGAAAACTGGCAGGGAACATAAAAACTGACTGTAAAAGCTTTTACAGATATGTAAAAAGGAAAAGACTGGTAAAGACAAATGTAGGTCCCCCACAGACAGAAACAGGTGAATTGATTCTGGGGAGCAAGGACATGGCAGACCAATTGAATAATTACTTTGGTTCTGTCTTCACTAAGGAGGACATAAATAATCTTCCAGAAATAGTAGGGGACAGAGGGTCCAGTGAGATGGAGGAACTGAGCGAAATACATGTTAGTAGGGAAGTGGTGTTAGGTAAATTGAAGGGATTGAAGGCAGATAAATCCCCAGGGCCAGATGGTCTGCATCCTAGAGTGCTTAAGGAAGTAGCCCAAGAAATAGTGGATGCATTAGTGATAATTTTTCAAAACTCGTTAGATTCTGGACTAGTTCCTGAGGATTGGAGGGTGGCTAATGTAACCCCACTTTTTAAAAAAGGAGGGAGAGAGAAACCGGGGAATTATAGACCGGTTAGCCTAACGTCGGTGGTGGGGAAACTGCTGGAGTCAGTTATCAAAGATGTGATAACAGCACATTTGGAAAGCGGTGAAATCATCGGACAAAGTCAGCATGGATTTGTGAAAGGAAAATCATGTCTGATGAATCTCATAGAATTTTTTTGAGGATGTAACTAGTAGAGTGGATAGGGGAGAACCAGTGGATGTGGTATATTTCGATTTTCAAAAGGCTTTTGACAAGGTCCCACACAGGAGATTAGTGTGCAAACTTAAAGCACACGGTATTGGGGGTAAGGTATTGATGTGGATGGAGAATTGGTTAGCAGACAAGAAGCAAAGAGTGGGAATAAACGGGACCTTTTCAGAATGGCAGGCGGTGACTAGTGGGGTACCGCAAGGCTCAGTGCTGGGACCCCAGTTGTTTACAATATATATTAATGACTTGGATGAGGGAATTAAATGCAGCATCTCCAAGTTTGCGGATGACACGAAGCTGGGTGGCAGTGTTAGCTGTGAGGAGGATGCTAAGAGGATGCAGAGTGACTTGGATAGGTTGGGTGAGTGGGCAAATTCATGGCAGATGCAATTTAATGTGGATAAATGTGAAGTTATCCACTTTGGTGGCAAAAATAGGAAAACAGATTATTATCTGAATGGTGGCCGATTAGGAAAAGGGGAGGTGCAACGAGACCTGGGTGTCATTATACACCAGTCATTGAAAGTGGGCATGCAGGTACAGCAGGCGGTGAAAAAGGCGAATGGTATGCTGGCATTTATAGTGAGAGGATTCGAGTACAGGAGCAGGGAGGTACTACTGCAGTTGTACAAGGCCTTGGTGAGACCACACCTGGAGTATTGTGTGCAGTTTTGGTCCCCTAATCTGAGGAAAGACATCCTTGCCATAGAGGGAGTACAAAGAAGGTTCACCAGATTGATTCCTGGGATGGCAGGACTTTCATATGAAGAAAGACTGGATGAACTGGGCTTGTACTCGTTGGAATTTAGAAGATTGAGGGGGGATCTGATTGAAACGTATAAAATCCTAAAGGGATTGGACAGGCTAGATGCAGGAAGATTGTTCCCGATGTTGGGGAAGTCCAGAACAAGGGGTCACAGTTTGAGGATAAAGGGGAAGCCTTTTAGGACCGAGATTAGGAAAAACTTCTTCACACAGAGAGTGGTGAATCTGTGGAATTCTCTGCCACAGGAAACAGTTGAGGCCAGTTCATTGGCATATTTAAGAGGGAGTTAGATATGGCCCTTGTGGCTACGGGGATTAGGGGGTATGGAGGGAAGGCTGGGGCGGGGTTCTGAGTTGGATGATCAGCCATGATCATAATAAATGGCGGTGCAGGCTCGAAGGGCCGAATGGCCTACTCCTGCACCTATTTTCTATGTTTCTATGTTTCTATGTAGCTCTTTGAGTGATTATGCAGAAAGTTTGAAGTTGATAACTCATCAGGGGTGATTGAGAAATTTGTGCTCTATGGTAGAAGGAGATGAGTTATTAACTTCAAACTTTCTGCATAATCACTGAGAGCGTTGTGCATGTAACAAGAGCTGTGTAACTCATCTCCCTCTACCTTAGGCCACAAACATATCAATCACCCCTGCTGTGGACACTTTCCGAAGGTCCAAGATCCGTATGCTGCATGACCGCTGGACTAAGTGTGTAAGTGTAGGAGGGGCCTATGTTGAAAAATAAATGTGCTAGGTTTTCTCAAATTGACGCCTTAACTTATCAATCACCCCTGGTAAATGGTCAGCACTTCAGAATCAGATGCAATCCAATTTCTAGGACCACTCTAGGGCCTCCTCAGTTGTTTGCCTTATTAATTCAAAGTTAGTCCTTTCCTATTCTGTAGACCTTATGTACTCTGGCTCTGCACTTGTATCTCTCAATTTAAAAAATGATCAGAGTGACTTAAGTTAATGCAAATTTAAAGAATAGCTTTCTACAAATGTGACATGGACAGTGTAGTTCAATCCATTTCCACTTCACATTAAACGTTGCACTATAAGAAGACAAATTGTTTATTTTTATTGTGTCTTTCTTTTCTCCAACAGTTAATTCATGATGCAAAAGTGTCAAAGAGTCCAAGCTCTCATCTGGGAGAAAATCTGCTGCTCTATTGGTACCAATCTAATAGCAGTGTGAATATTCATGAAAAGAGATCACGGTTAGCTGATAAATATGATGGGCAGGTGAGTTTCTATAATTTTGCTCCTCTTTCTCTTCCTGTATCATAATAATGGAATTTCAGGAAGTCAATGATCTGCCAAATTTTTTGGTTTATTTATTGAGATACAATGCAGAATAAGCTCTTCCTGGCCTTTGAGCCACACTGCTCAACAACCCCTCATTTAACCGGATCACCCTTACTCTGCAGCACTGTGTTACCATACCAAATTGCTTGCACTCTATCTCATTGGGTGTTAGATATGATTATATACTTACTAATGTTGGATGGAGATGCTATGATCCAGAAGTTCATCCGAAGTCAAGAATAATGTTTATAGCGATTTTATTAGGTGTTCCTAACAAAAAAAAAGCAACCTGCTCACTGTACTGTAATGAAGAGAGGGAACAAAGAATGAATAAAGAAAGAAAAAGTACAAAGAAGCTTGGTGATCTTCTAGTAAAAGTTAACTTGGACTACATAGATAAAAGACATTCCATTGCTAGCAAGTAACCTGTAAAATAGTCAGGTTCAGTGGCTTGAGACAGGCTATAGGAAAACTTCTGGAAAAATACAGAACTAACTTAACTACTATTACTGAAAATTCACTAAACAGTTACTGTATTGACAAACAGGTGATTGTATAAAAATATAGCAAGTATAAACTACAGGGCAAATGTCAGTTTTAGACTCGAATCTAATACTAGCAAAATAGTAATTACAAATCTAATCAAATGCATTTCGAAATCATTTCCAATGAAAGGTTAACAATCTGTCCTTTCAAGAGGGGCTAGAGAGTTTGGATCTGTGTATTCCTTGGAGTTTGAAAGGATGAGGGTTGATCGTTTTAAAGCACAAAAGATCCTAATTGGGCTTCATGAAAGATTCTGAGTGGACTTTGTGGGGTGGATGTTAAAATCTTTTCTGTTGTGGAATGGTCACATGAACAAGGAGACATTACTGAAAAATAAGTGGCCAGTCACTTAAAACTGAGTTGCGTAATTATTTCTTCTCGTCAAAGCTAGTGAATCTCTGGAATTCTCTGCCATATATGGTGTTGGAGACCAGATCATTAGACATATTTAAGGATGAAATAGATAAATATTTGAAAGGTCAGTGAATGGAGGGTTATAGGGAAGTGGCACGGAATAGAAGCCGAGGTCAGTATAGATCAATCACAATCACATCGAATGACAGGGAAAGCTTAAAGGCTTGGTTGATGGCACCTATTAGTAACTTCTTGTTATCTGGTGTTCTTTATATAAAATGCTACATGGTTATGAATGTTTAAATTAACTCAGATTTTTCATAAAGATGCATGGAATTAACTCACTGATTTATCGTTTCTTCATTGCTGGATGTATTTCTATCTAAAACTGTTCATATTCTGAGAGAAATTTGGTAGTGGGTACAAGTCAATGAATAAACTTTTTTATGAGGAAAAAGCAAGGGTGAACTACATAACAAGGTGTGGATTAAGATTAACATTGCATCGGACATACTGCTGCTCGCAAAGAGATGAAATTTTTATACTCACTGTTTCAATTTATTTCTGATTTATTCCAACTAAAACACTTTCATGATATGCAAATGATGGGGTGGTGTCAGCTGGGGGTGTGCACGAATTTTCTCTTTTCCTACCAGTGCTTACAGCTGCTCTTGGCACTCCTGTATCATGTGCAAGTACCCATTATCTATATAGGGTACTGATAGCTACTCCTCGCAATTGTGAGCAATCAAATTCAAAGCTGTCTTCACCTGACTTATACTCATTTACAGTTAGGGTGACTGCATCGCAATCAGGAACCACGGGCAATTTTCTTCTCTCTGGTTAAAGATGTCCATTTCACTTTAGGCATCCCTGTTCCCATGCCATCCAAGCTGAAGTGACAGAATTCTCAGTAATCTAGCTGCTTTCTGATTCTAACCACATCCAATATTACCCCTATTTAATTTCAAATCACTGGCATTCAGTTTTATTTCACCTTTGATAATTGATCTGTTTAATATGTTGCATGGTGTTATTTTCTTCAAACCAACAAAATTATTATGGTTTCTGTTTAAAGATAAAAATATGATAAAAGGCAAAAACATTGCAAAAATTATGCCATAATATTTAATGCAAGATAGTGTGGCATTGAAGTTAACATGATAGAAATTATTCTTTTTATTTATGGCAATTAGCCACTGAAGTTAACAGGATGGAAGAGATTTTTTTTTGTTTGAAGAGTAGAGATTTTAGAGTTATGTTGGATTTCAGTCATTAGAAACGATCTGAAATATGTTAATCACATTTATTAATTCTAAAGTACTTTCCTATCACAGCCAGAGGATCTCAATGACGTTTAGTTGGAATCTGAAAGAAGCAATGTTCAGCCAGCAGAAGAATAGAGCAAGAATCTGACATCTTCACTGAACGTTTTCTCAAGTAATCGAAAAAGCCAAAGATGGAAAATATGAAGAAAACCCATAAGGGAATAACTTAAGACAAGAATATTCATAATGACAAGAAGCAATAGCTCTTTAATTTGACATTCTTTGGGATGTTGCTCTTTTGAAAGCAAAGCAATAACAGTTTTAATCCTGTCATACATGGTTCTTTAGAAACCGATTGAACAGAATATCCAAAGGAATATATATATTGCATAAACCAAACAGCTGGAAGACTCCAGCAAGTCAAGCAGCATCTGTGGAGGCAGAGAGATAGTCAACAAATCCCACAACATTAACTACCCTTTTTCTACCACAAATTCTGCTTGAGCTACTGAGCTCTTTCAGCAGTTTCTCACTCCAGAGTCCAACATTTACAGTCTTTTCTGTCTCCATGGAAAGCATATTACATATTATCAGGAGGCGGGGGGGGGGGTGGGGTTAAAGTTTTGCACTGGTGCTAAAGGCAAATTCTTGCTCCACAATCCCAATAGAAAGTAATAATGAAAATATTTCACTCAAATCACTATTTCCTGAAACTATTTTTAAGAAGGTCATGAATTTACTATCCAATACATATCCAATAGAGTTGCACCCCAAACCACCAGACTTAATAATAGTTCCCCTTTGACTAATTTTTATTGTTTTCCTTCTGGAGTGACTATAAGGGTGAACTATTTTTGATTCCTGGATCTAGTTATTTACAATATCTAAGGTCAGGACATGGAACAGGCAATTCAGCCATTAATGTCTGTGCGAGAGGAGTCTCCAATTCATTAATGTCCAAAACTATAGCCTTGCATAATATTTGAGCTTTGTTTATTACATTCTGCTTCATCAGCAGGACACTGGCAGAAGATGCAGAAATGGTTATTATGATGAATATATTAACCTTAGATTGTGAATTCTATTTTAGTGTTTGCAAAACTTAAAATGTGGTTTCCATACTAAAGCCTTCAATTGAAGATATAACTTTGCTTGAACTTTCCAGTCTGAAAATAACAAAATAATAATGTTTATAACCTGAGCTTTTAAATTCGCCCCTAACTTTTAAGTATGCACAGCCCCATTTATTGTCTAAGTCTGTCAGCTGACTCTGCTGATAATGTTGTTGTAGCATATGAAGTGAGGTGCACCTGATAACCCAAGTGAAAATATTCCTAGCTCAACCCGCCAAATTATATAGGAGCCACCATCTGAACGAAGCTTTGGGTAGTGTCATTATCTCCTTTCCTATTTCTGGAGGTAGCAAAAGGTGAAAGCAATGTGCTGCCTTCAGCTTCAAAGCAGCATGAAGGAGCGGGTATCAAATCTGTCCTTGATCACTAGTGCTAAACTCTTGATATAGTAGCCAGTGGCTGCACAGTGTGGTTCAGTTCCAAATTCAGTTCCACTAAAGTCTGAAGGACTGACTTGCAAAAGTGGAATACGAAACATGGACACTACCATACTGTATGTTTAGTATCAGCAATCAAGGATAAATTCCTAACCAACTCATAAAGGCTCCTCAAGTAATTAAACTGAATTGCATAAACTTCTCATAAAGTTATTTAAATTAATCTAAAAAATAAAGCTAGAATTATCTTGCTACAAGAATTAGAAATATTATCTTCAGAATGGTATAATTAAGAAGAAACTGTATTTAGTTTATAAATTTTGGCCCTCTTCTTCAACCACTGTACCCAGATTAAGACTGTGAAACTCATCTGGGACTGAGAATTGCCAACATATTCTGAGTGGACAGGGAAGGTGGGATGATTTGATGACAGATTCTAAGAGGAAAGTGAGGTGTGTTAGTTGGGGAGTGAACAGTTGACAGTTGTACCAATGCTTTGCACCCTCACATTATAAAATTAAAATGAGTCAAAGCCAGCAAGGTGATGCCAGCTGAGGGTTTTTTCATTCTAACTGGGAGATAAAGATTGCACTACACCATAGCATAAAAACATACAGAGTTGTCATTAAGCAGGTGTGAACCCAAAAACTATTTTGCATCTATTAGCTATCATGTCTGAAAACAAATTACAGTAATACTTTTAAAAGATTGTGATTTGTGAATGGAATTTTTATGTCTCTGCTAGTAACAAATTTTGGGCTTTTTAAAGTCCAGAACAATAGCCTTATTTTTTCCTAGGAAACACCATCACATAAACCTTCAAGTGTCACTTTAAAATTATATACATAATGATAGTGGCCATCTGGGCTAGGTTACAAATGACCGAGTAAATGGAGTCTTAAATACAAAAAAAAGATCACTTAGAAAGACATCCTCCATTATGATTCATAATGCAGAAAGTGCTACATCGACTTCTTCATAATACAATAATCTATAATTTAACATTACTGGTGGAAAATGTAACTGTCATTGGTTATTAATAAAATAGAGAATCAAATTCTCCTATGAGCTTGATCATAAAATAAAACCAAATTTTTTTAGGAAAGGGTAGCTCTCATTGGATGCTTTCACTAACTTATCATAAAACATTTATATGATTTTTTTCCTGAACATAATCCTGCTCATTTTTATTAATCATTTGATTGTAGATAATTTTACAGTGCTATGCCACAATAATTTGATCCACTTATCTTTAAGTTTTGTTGGCCGTGTGTTCAATTGCCTACTTAAAAGATGAAAGAAGAAGTAATATCTTAAGGAATTTTCATTGCATGGAGTCATGCAGCTTTTTAAACTCCAATTAAATATGTTACCCTCTATTACTGGCCATGGCATGACCATTAGATCAGAAGTCAGATATCTAAAGGATATGTAATGAAGAGTTAATTTCTGCATCTTCAAATACTAAACTTTGAACCACAGTCAACCAATAAATTGCTCCTTAGACAATGCAGGAAACTTGTAGGAATCTCAAACTGTACCAGCCCCACAAAATCCTACACATTGGCTTATAATGCAGCATCAAAAGAATTCTCACAGTCAAAATTGATTGTCTATTTATTATTGATTATTTTTGGAAAACTAATAATGTAGTTTTAATAGCAAGTTATATAATGAAATAATTTGAAACTTATAACTTTAACTGACAAAGCACTGATAAAGTACAAAATATTCGCTTAATTATTACTGACCTTGGTGGGAGAGTGAAATTTTGACATTGCCTGATACTGACTGTTTAGTTGTAGTGCTTAATTTAAAAAGTAATCCCTTGAAGAGACCTATTACTTGGAAATGTCCTCTGAAAGCATTATGAACTCAAAAACTTTGGAACCAGCAGATGGAATATCAGGTTTCTGCGGACAGACAATGTCGATGATACAATATTTCCTAATATAACCTGGATATTTTATCTTCACGGCCCATTTATGAAGTCTGTTTTTAAAGTATGTTACGCTGAATATTTGATTGCTAAATCAAAATTCACAATGTGTTTCACAATAATTATTTAATGGCATCAGGGTATTTTGGGAACCTTTTGATTTGTGTCCTTTGTGATTTTTTTTTTCAGTTTCTTCTGTTATTTTCTTTTTTGTCCAATAAAATGAATGAGCAAGTGCAACCTATGGCCTTTTATACACAAACACATTCTCTTCATTGTTAGAATTCAAAATACCGTATGAAAATAAAACAGGTAAATTATATGCTAAGGGCAGAATATTACAGATACTGGAAATTGGGATTTTTAAACAAAAACAGAACATACTGAAAATACACTACAGTGCAGAGAGCATTAGTGGAGAAAAACAATCCACCCACCCAAATCTATTCATGTTGCTAAGTAGGTTTGCAACATGGCTGCTTAGAGAAAAAAGATCTTCCCCTAAAACATCATCATGATTCCAGTGAGGAATCCAAGTGACACAGCTGAAAGTATTCTTATTAAAGCAACATCCTCAAGAAAACTGATCAAGTATGCTATGTGTTTCAAGTGTATCAACTTATCTTGAAGGACTCCAGAATGGTGATACTTAGGCCTAGTTTATTGCACCAGAGATAGTGAAGCATATTTGAACAAGGAGGAGGAGGAGTGAAATTATGTATACAATGTCAGTGAACCATATAAATCATCTCACTGACACTTGCATGACAAATTTTCTTTGGTTTCCATTATACCACCAACAAACAAGAACTTAAAACCATCATATCTATACACTTAGTGTACACCTGCCTATTAATGAAAATATCTGTTCAGCCAATCGAGTGACAGCAACTCAATGCATAAAAGCATGTAGGTATGGTCAAGAGGTTCAGTTGTTGTTTAGGCCAAACATCAGAATGGGGAAGAAATGTGATCTAAGTGACCTTGAGCATGAAGTGATTGTTAGTGCCAAATGGGCTGGTTTGAGTATCACAGAAACTGCTGATCTCCTGGGATTTTAACACACGACAATCTCTAGAGTTTACAGAGAATGGTGCAAAAAGCCAAATAAAAAACATCCAGCGAGCAGCAGTTCTACAGACAAAATATCTTGTTAATGAGAGCAGTAAGAGGAAAACATCCAGATTGCTTCAAGAAACACAATAGAATCTATGTGTTCAGTTTTTCACTATTGTGTTTCTTCATACTTACTGTGAATGCTAGCAAGAAAATAAATCTCAGGTTAGTATATGCTAACATATATTTACGTTGATAATGAATTTACTTTGAACTTTGAATTTTGAGCTGGCAGGAAGGTAACAGTAACTCAAATAACCAGGCGTAATTTAACAGTTGTGTGCAGAAGAGTATCTCTGAACACACAACACGTCAAACAGCAACAGAAGACCTCAAGAGTACACTCAGTGACCACTTTATTAGGTACAAGAAGTGTCTAATGAAGTGACCACTGACTGTAGTTTGGCATCTGTATATCAACTCACCATTCCTTCTGTTAAACTGCCATTTGCCAGCCACTAAACAAAAATGTTCCAGATGAAAATTGATGGTGTATATCTTCTTGCATGCCATTGGTGCTGCACTCATCAGGGTGAGGGGAAGTATCCAGTCGCATTCCTAGTCTGTGTCCTGCTGGCGGTGGGAAGACTTTGGGGTTTTAGGTATTGAGCAGTCACTACAGAATACCAATCCTTTGGTCCATTCTTCTAACTACAGTATGTATCCAGTTAACATTCTGGTCATTAAGGCCTTCAAGATACTATATCTGCATCCTATATTGGTAATGCCATTGAGTATCAAGGGGACACAGTTCAGTACTTTCTAGTTGAAGAAGGCCATTGACTATCACTTGTGGGGCATGAGCGTTGCTCACCACATATAAACGGAAGCTTACAGGTTACCTAAGCTGTTGCATCTGGCCCAGACTATACTATTATCTGTATGGTTAGAATTCATCCGAGCACAGTGTGAATCTCGGCAAATGTCTCCTATTCTGACATCATGATAACAGAAGATCTTTGACAATAAAGATGCCTAGGCATATGGCACTCCCTGAGGAACTTCTGCAACAATATGCATGTATAACAATCATTATTTAAATCTGTCATAATATATTCATGTATGTCACCCATAATGCATAATATAACAGTAGCCGACATGAAACATTGAATGTGACATGGTTAATCCAAAATAATATTTAGATATGATAATTATGATTTGCAAAATGTGAGTCTGAAATCATAATTTATCAGCTGTATATCTGCAATTGTCACAATGTTCAAAGTGTAAGATAAAGATATTCAACGTGTAACTTATTTATGAACATGCTTTATATTATCTTTGTGTACATGACAATCACAGCACATTTGATATGTGTTGTAGAGAGCGAATATATGTGAGTGTTAGGAAGAGAGACATCCATAATATGTAACATTTGGGAATGTTAAATCAACTTGACTTCAAAAGAATAAATCTTGGTACAGTCAAAATAAATCTTCAATATTTGTTCTAGCTGTAAAGCTGGATTTGCCCACAGGCATGTTTAGACTTTAAACATATTCAAACATGACCTCTGCCTTGTGCCATCTTCTTATTTTCTCCATTTTGTTTTCTCAGTTTCTTAGGCATAAATATTACTTATGATGTACCAAAATCCTAAAATAAAACCTGAGGCCTGTCAATGAGAGTGTAATTTGATCACAGTTGCATGTGTCTTGCAGAAGTACATTAATCTCTCTCCATAATGAGGCCATTCTACGTACATAATTTGACAGACTGTTTTGCTTGAAGCATTTGAAGTGCCTCGGGCATTTAGGTATCAGAATATCAAGTGTCACTGTGTTGATTGTTCCCAACAATTTTTCTGGACTACTCTCATTGGGGATTTAGGTTTCTCTACACGATTTAAGTACTGAAAACAAGAGAAAGGTAAAGGAAAAGCACAAACCTTACATCACATTTGGGTGATTAGAGAAGCCACTTCTCTGTGGGCAATGCATCAGAGAACTTCAGTAGATGGCAGGTACATCAAGTGTAGAGTTGGCCTTGGTCTCAACGCTAGAAGATACAGAACAGAAATAGGTTTGTGCCTCACCAATTAGTTTACATCCAATCTGCACTTTGTTTTTGTAACCCATAACACTCTTGCCAAGCACTGATGAATCAACAAGTGGTCAGTGAGTAATAATCACCAATTTAACAGCCACAACGCTTCACTGCATTGATATAGCAATCTATTTGCCATTGTACTGAAACCAACGCTTTGCTATTACAGAGAAGCTGCTATTTACATTTTCCTAGAAGATATTTCCATTTCTACTGGCTATTCACCATATCCACACCAGTTCCAAATGTAGTTGCTGAATACTCGGGCCCTTTAAACTCACCTTCCATTGCACTGATCAATTTTTGAAATGTGGTTATCTGTATCTAAGAGAAGCACATTGAAATAAGATCAGAGACTTCCAAACTTTAAAACAGTATTTTAATAAGAATGAGTATCAAACGAAATGCTAATAAAACAACATCTGGTGAATGCGGGTCATTATTGTAAACTAGCCCATGTTAATGATATGCTACTTGACAAGTCTGAATATGTATGTAAGTAAAATTGTATTTCACATATTCTATGTACACCAAGCCAATTATGTTCTTCAGCTAGTAGATTGCAATAAATTGAAAGGTTCCCCTGACTAACCTGGACTGAAATTGCTAATAACATATGTTATATTATATGTTATATATGTTATAAATTGAAAGGTTCTCCTGACTAACCTGGACTGAAATTGCTAATAACATATATTATATCTGTCACATGAAAATGAATGCACAAACATAATGCCAGTAATAGGAAAGCAATGTCAAAATATGAAACGGGTTTGAACATACTCCAAACTTTTGAATATTAGATTACTTCACATTTTCAAGTAACCAATTCAGCATCAGATCAGCCTGCAGAGCAAAAATTCTTTTGACCCAACATTATGAGTTAGCCTCAAATTAGCCCTACTTGTGGCGGTCACTTTAAGCTCCTGTTCTAACTATTTTGGTGGACTGGGTAACTTAGGCTTTTGTAAAACTGCTAATAAGTGTACTTACCATTATTTCATACTCATAAGGTAAGGGAAGATTCTGGAAACAATGTTTCAAATAGTGTCAGGAGATCACAAACTCATTGCTAAACATGTTACTCAGCAGCAGGGAATGCAGAGCAGAGCTCGGGTCACGTTACAGTACGTACAGGGGAGCAAACATAACTGGCAGAAAAAATGCTGATGTGAGCGCCTTGATGTGGGGTTTTGACCTAAAATAGCACCAATTCCCTTCCACCCACAGCACACCTCGACCCCCTGTGATCTCCCAATGGATTGTTAAGACACTATAACCAACCGTTCATGGAGATTGCTCCAAAATTTTTCCAACAACTAAAATTCTAGCAATCCTAAATTTTAACTTCTCAACACTCTGGCATTGATAAGGCTACTAAACTTAAATGTTTCTTCAGTCGCAGTGTTAACGTTATTGGAGTAGATAATCTGCTCCTAGAGTACCATTATTACATACTCTTCTCACCAAAAATCTGGTGCTGGTGTGGTGGAGGGCAGCAGTAGCATCCTTTGCCCCATTACCTGTCCTGTCAGCTGCCCTTGTATCAGTCAGCTCTGCAACAGACTCAGAAGTTTGCTGAGCCTGAATCAAGTAAGCCTTGCAAAAGTGGAATAGTGTCAAATGAAATGAGCAACAGAAGGAAGGTACATTGAGCTCCTGCTATGTAAATAAGTGACTTTAAATTATTTTCATTGTCTTTAAGTGTATATGTTACTTCAGATTTTAGATTTTAAAAATAACAATTTTACTCTGCTTAAAATTGTGTTTTCTTTTTATCAGGGTTGTGAATATGAAAGACTTCCACGATGACTCAAGAGAACAGACATAGGCTCTAAGTAAGTTTCCAATAAGTTTTCTTTCTGTTAGTACATAGGAAGTGCATTGAGAATGGGTCTAGAGTTAGTGGTATGTTCCTTGTGTGAAATGTAGGAACTCTGGGAGACCTCCAGTCTCCCTGATAACTACATCTGCTCAAAGTGCACCGAGCTGCAGCTCCTTAGAGACCGTGTTAAAGAATTGGAGCTACAGCTTGTTGACCTGTGATTCGTATGGAAGAATGAGGAGGTGATAGATGGGAGCTACAGGGAGATAGTCACCCTTAAGTTGAAGGAGGCAGATACCTGGGTGACTGTTGGGAGAGGGTAGGGGAATGGACAGCCAGTGCAGAGTCCCCCTGTGGCTGATTCACTCAATATATACTGAGTATATATACAGTGTATACTGTTGGTGGGGAATACCAGGGAGAGGCTGCGGCAAGCAGGTCACTGGCACTGAGTCTGGCTCTATGGCTCAGAACGGAACTGGGAGAAGATGTGATCTGTAGTGATAGTGGGTTCATTGGTTGTTTAAGAAAGCCTCTAAGAATAAGCCAGAAATTATAGACCAGTGAGCCTGATATCAGTCATGGGAAAGTTATTGGAAGATAGTCTAGGGGACTGGATATACAGTAGAAATATTTGGATAGACAGGGACTGGCTTTGTGTGAGGTAAGTCATGTCTAACCAGTTTTTCAAGGATGTTATCAGGAAAGTTGATGAAGGTAAGGCAGTGTTGTCTACATGGACTTTAGCAATGCCTTTGACGAGACCTTGCATGGGAGGTTGGTCAAGAAGGTTCAGTAGCTTGGCATTCAGGATGAGGTAGTAAATTGGATTAGACATTTGCTTCACAGAGGAAGCCAAAGAATGGTAGCAGATGGTTGCCTCGCTGACTGGAGGCCTGTGACAAGTGGAGTGCCACAGGGATAGGTGCTGGGTCCGTTGTTGTTTGTCATCTATATCAACCATCTGGATGATAATGTGGTTAACTGGATCAGCAAATTTGTGGATGACACCAACACTGGGGTGTAGTGGACAGTGAGGAAGACGATCAAAGCTTGCAACGGAATCTGGACCAGCTGGAAAAATGGGCTGAAAAATACAAGGTAGTATTTAATGCAGACAAGTGTGAGGTATTGCACTTTGGGAGGACCAACCAGGGTAGGCACTGAGGAGTGCTGTAGAGTAAAGGGATATGGGAATACAGGGCCATAATTCATTGAAAAGCGTCATCAAGGTAGATAAAGAAAGCTTTTGGCACATTGTTTTCATACATCAATATATTGAATACAGGAGTTGGGATGTTATGTTGATGTTGTATAAAAGGTTGGTGAGGCCTAATTTGGGATATTGTGTGAAGATTCGGTCACCTACCTGCAGAAAAGATGTAAATAAGATTGAAATAGTACAGAGAAAACTTACAACAATGTTATCGAGTCTGGAGGACCTGAATTATTAGTAAAGTTTGAATAGGTTAGAACTTCATCCCCTAGAATGTAGAAGATTAAGGGTAGATTGATAGAGGTATACTAAACTATCAGGGGTATAAATAAGGTAAATGCAAGCAGGCTACAGTTAGAGGTCGTGGTTAAGGGTGAAAGGTGAAACATTTAAAGGGAACATGAGAAGAAACTTCTTCACTCAGAGGGTAGTGACAATGTGGAACAAGCTGCCAGTGGAAGTGGTGGTTGTGATTTTGATTTCAACATTTAAGGGAAGTTCGGATAGGTACATGGATGAGAGGGGTACGGAGGGTTGTGGTCCAAGTGCAGGGTAATGGAAGTAAGCGGTTGAAATGGTTTGATGTGAATTAGATAGGCCATAGGACCTGTTTCAGTGCTGACTCTCTGACTCACAGAGCACTGACAGATTTTGAAGGCCAGTGAACCCGGAAGGGTCAAAGTCAAAGTAAAATCTATGATCAAAGTACATAAATGTTACGACTCACTACTTTCAGACCCATTTTCTTGCAGGCTTTTACAAGAAAACAAAGAAATACAATAAAATATACGAAAAACTATACATAAACAAATACTGACAACCAACCAGTGTAAAATAAGACAAATTGTGCAGATAAAAAAGAAGGTACTGAGAACATGAAGTGTAGAGTCCTTGAAAGTAAGTCTGTAGGTTCAATTGTGTTGACTTAAGTTACCCAGGCCGGTTCAGGAGCCCGAAGGTTGGAGGATAATAACTGTTTCTGAAACTGGTGGCGTGGGACCTAACACTAAACATAAACACAAGAAGTTCTGCAGAGTTTTTGTCATCTTTGTCCTTCCTTTCCAGTCCTGAAGAAGGATCTCAGCCCAAAACATCGACTGTTTATTCATTTCCATAGATGTTGCCTGACCTGCTGGGTTCCTTTCTTTCTTTCTTTCTTTTAATCTTTTTATTAATTTTCAAGTTCATAAACATAATAACAATACTGATACAAAGAGAATGGAATTACCTTATTGTTATTAAACATATACAAAAAAAGACTACAAATAGTACAAGTGTAGTAGATTTCCAAACTCTTGACATAGTTAATCATGGGAAAAAAATAAAAAGAAAAGGATATTACAAAGAAACACGCCCCCCCCAAAAAAAAAACAAACCTGACCTGCTGAGTTCCTCCAGCATTTTGTGTGTGCTGCTCTGGATTTCCAGCATCTGCAGAATCTCTTGTGTTTAGATTCTGCAGATACTGTAAATCCAGGTTACCACACATAAAATGCTGGAGGGACTCAGCAGGTCAGGCAAGAGCTATGAAAAGGAATAAAGTGTAAATGTTTCAGGTCAAGGTCCTGAAGAGATCTCTTGGCCAAAAACTTCAACTGTTTTTTTTTCCCCATTTCCAGAGATGCTGCCTGGCCTGCTGAGTTCGTCCAGCATTTTGTGTGGGACCTAAGGCTTCTGTAACTCATGTCCAATAGCAGCATTGAGAAGACAGCATGGACTGTACAGCAGTAGTTTAGCCTGCTGCAGAGTCATTCTGTGTTCAAGAGGAGGCTCTGAGCTCTGGCATAGTTCCTGTGCTGTTCTCTGGCATGTTGAAGTCCTATGATCTGGGGCCCGGGAAGAGCGCTGTCCCTGGAGGGGCACTGTCAGAATTGGAAGGCTAGGCAAAAAAGAAAATCTGCCCCATTATTTTTTGATTTCCTTCCCAATTGGATGAATTAATGATGGTGACCCCACAACTTGCTTTCAAATTGTGGAGTTGAAATTGAGTATGAGATTCAGCGGTTTCTAGAGCTGGTGTCACAGTAACACTGAGGCAAAATGTGCCTTCGTGCTGTAGTCCCGGGATCAGGGAGTTATAGGTGTCGGGCTGTAGAAGGAAGAAGCCATCAACACCTTGAGCTGTCCCAAAACTGAGCAGCAGGAGGCATCACCCACACATAGATCCAGTGCTACAAGAGAAGGCTTTCACCTGCCGTGACAGCAATATGCAACAACACTCCTCTTCTTCCTCATCTGAATGAGCTTTGTGTTCCCTGGTTTGTGAGACAATCCCTCAGAAGCTGAATAACCATGTGCAGAACTCATGGCCATCGCCATACTGGAGACCCAGGCTCATTCAGAATGCAGGACATTCCCATTTCAGAGTACCTAAAATGAATGCTTAGTATGTCAACAGTTCATTCCATTAAATATTTTTTGATAAATTACTTTGGTTCTGTTATTGTTCTAGACAGAATGGACGACCTGTGCCTTTTACTCAGGGCAGCAATAGTTAATATGATAAGGCTTAATTTTAAAATGATTTGAGGAAAGTATAGAGGGGATGACAGAAGTAAGTTTTTGACACAGAGAGTTTGTGGAAAGCACAACCAGGCAAGATAGTAGAGGCAGGTGCGTTAGGGACATTTAAGAGGCACTTAGATTGGTACATGGACGAAAGGAAAATGGTAGGCCTCATGGAAGGGAGGACACGAGGACCAGCAAATCCCTGATCCTGTTCAATGGCTGTATACTTGATGAGCAATAGTTAATATCTAACTACAGAACTCAAGGCAGAAGAACCCAGCAATCCCCCTGTATCTGTCTCATTGACTGTAGGAGCTGCAGTGCAGTGGATGTGGAGAGGATGTTTCCTAAGGGAGTGGGAGTGTCTTAGACCAGAGGGCACAGCCTCAAAATAGACGGGTGTCCTTTGAGAATGGAGATGAGGAGGAATTTCTTCAGCCAGAGAGTGGTGAATCTGTGGAACTCAATGCCACAGGCTGCTGTGGAGGCCAAGTCTTTATGTATATTTAAGGCAGATGTTGATTGGTTGGGGCATGAAGGGATTTTGAGGAGAAGACAGGAGATTGGGGCTGAGAGGAAAAATGGATCGGCCATGATGAAATGGCGGAGCAGACTCAATGGACCAAATGGCCTAATTCTGCTCCTTTATCTCACTGTGGGAATTTGTTCTAAACCATGTTCCCCTTATTCGTAGATGTTCTTCATGAATGTTATCATGTTTGCCTCTGTCAAGCTAATATCGTACAGAATTCAGCTACGATTTTGTAAAATATACTCCCTAGCTGAACAGAGGGTTTGTTGTCGGGCAGTGAGATCAGTGTGTAGCATACAGTGCATGAACACATTGCAGACCCAGTGAAACTTCCATGATTGAACTAATTGGATATGCTGTGTGTGCCTTTGGAAGTGGAGGGGGGGGCTACTTATCAGTGGAAGTTGGCACAAGTAACAGAGCAGGAAATTTTCTGCTGCTAATGCATCTGCATGGCAGCCTGATCAACCACTTAAAGTTGAATGATGGAACATAAACATCAGGGTTCCTGGCTAGTAAGAAAGTCATCTCTTGGCACAAAAGGAAATGTGTTGATAGAGGAAAAGAATCTCGTGCCAAATGATGAGACAGAACAAAACAGAGAACCTCTGTCACTTTGTAACAGGGAGGTGTTACTGGCTGAGATATGTTTTGGAGTGACAGCTCACTTTACCACCCCAGACATTCAAGCCACAAGACAGTTACAGCCAGTAATCTAGATGATCCTTACAATGCAAATGAGGGCATTATTTCACCCATCATGCCTTTAATGACTCTCAGAGTATTCCCAAGTCCCATTCCCCCAATTGTCTTCTCAAACCTACACTCCCTCATGAACATTAATTCTGCCCTCATTCTCTATCAACACCAGTGAGTGGCTATTTCACCTATCAGCATATCTTTAAGATACACTTGATGGAAGCATATCATAACTTGATACAAAGAGCACCTGTGGATTGCTGGAGCTGGACACAGCAGCACCATTGGAAGGATGCGGCTGTAAAGAAATGAAGAGACATTGCACCAAAGTGCTACCTGAATTGGACAACTTTACCAGATCGTTCACCACTTCTGCATTTGTGAAGCATTGTGCCAGTATTTTAACATGGTTGTCCTTGGAATCTGGTCACAGTACCTAAATAGTTTAAATCCCAGCTGCAGCCACAAGTCAAGCTTAATTCAATACAAATATTTCAAGCTTTGATGCACCTAAGGGAGAAGATATTTTTGACCACATGCAGACTGTGATTAGTTCAGTTACTTGTGTGACAGCCAATTATTTTCAGATGTGGTCAATGTATGCTCAAATGTAAAATGCACTAATAATTCTAGAACTGTAAAATACCGCAGTGAAAACATAAAAAGCAAAGAATGGAAAATGAATTAATGTTTCAGGTCTATGCCCTTTCATCAGAGCAGTCCTGATGGTTTTATAATGATTACTACATGACTTGCAAGAGTACATAGACAAGAGCAAGATATTTTAATAATGAGTGATGGAAAATCTTGCTTTAACCAAGATGTGCATGAGAACCTATGGCACAGTTTGTCAGCATTCCTGTAGGAAAACAGCGGTCTGCATTTTCAAAGACTGGAGATAAAAAATGGCATCAAGTTTGAAGAAATGACTGTCATGCGATGTTGGATTGAATGAAAACTCATATTTTACAGGATGTGATTCCTGTAAGTATCCATGCATTCAGCAAAAGCCAGATGAAAAAAAAAGGGCTGTTGGACCTTTTCAAAAAACTCAGCTGTTTGCACAATCTCAGTACTAGAGGTTACGATGATGCGTTTAGAAGAAGCAGCTTTTGAAAGTTATGAAAGTGAGTGTTGCACACTGACACTGAATATATGCTTTCCTGTATATACAACTGTGTATATACAGGAAAGCATGTGTCATGAGATATAATGAGACTGATGAAGAAGATGTGCTCCAACATCTTTCTCAAATTATGAAGGCAGAAGTCCACTTCAAAAATAACGGTTGAAGCATAAATTTTAGTGGGATGTGAGCAAATATTATTAGCACTACAGTGATTGTCAGACCTTACACAGGCATGAAAGTTTTATTGGAATGCATGACTGCTTTGAAACGTATGTAGAGTTGATATTCTTGGCAATAAAGAGGATGTTTGTACATTGCAGATTGGATATGGATTGCAGGAGAGGAGAACGTTGTGATGATGCATCAATTCTCCAGAGCCAGATGTCAAGCAGAGCTAAATAAATCAAAGATGTTGATCCAAAACTGCTTCAGATGTTATGGACCAGAGCTTGAAACTTATTCTGAGAGAAATTAGTAACAAGTGGGTCGTGGTTCGAAGTGCTTTGATCTTGCTTCATGATCATTGTGAAATTATCAATTCATTGCCTTTTGAGAACATCTAAGGGTTCTTCTCCTCCCCTTTGATGGATGTTGTGGGCTAAAGGCTTTCTGTCCATCTCACTATGCTGCAAGGTGCCGGGCAATTGAATCAGCAACTAACAGTTAGAAAGCCATTTCTGACACTTTGGAGATATTAATTGTTGTTGAAAGTAGTGCTGAAACAGTGAAGAAAGCACTTAGGTTTCAAGCCACAGTGACATGCATTGACCTGGTTCGTAGGTTTGAAACTGCCTATCATGATCTTCTCAGCAGCTGAAAATATGGCAAGGCTGCTTCAGTCAAAAGTTTTCAGAGATTATTGTGCACACATCTGATCAAAATTAGGAGAGATTGTGAAAAAAAGTCACAACAGCCTTGAGAATGCATAGCACCTTTAAAATAAAACCATAAGAATTATGCCAACTCTTCTAAGTGGGTCCTTTTGCCTTTACAGTGGTGGAGATGTGAAGAATGCTTTAGGACTATAAAATCTAATTTTTTGAGCTGACTGTCTTGCTCACAGCTCAACTAGCCATAGATTTGTATAAAAGCAAAGAATGCTGTAAATACTCAGCAGGTCAGTCAGCAGCTAATGATCCAGGCCTAGAAAAGAAAGAAAAAAAAATCAAAAACCAAAGCCCAATGTAAACATGATGAACAACACCTCATCACCTGGACAACATGCAGCTTTTTGGACACAATATAAATTTCTCCAACTTTAAGTACCTCATTCTGGTAAGTATAAGAGACTACTATGATTTCCTAAAGAGAAAGGAAACCAGAACTCTCTGGTCGACAGTGTACTCTGCAATGATCTCTTTAATATAACTGTTATCACAAAATATTGATGTGTATTTAATGCATTGTCTCTTAAAATCACCAACAACAGTGGTTTACATTTTACAAGAACTGAATCAAATAAATAAGTTTTAATTTATAAATGTAATCCACCTACTGATCTCAGTGACTGCAATAAATTGTAAGGAGCCGATATATATATATGTATATATGTCTTCATAATCTAGTCTATGTCGCTGGCATTGCTGAAAAGTTCAGGTTTGCCCAGCATCAATCATGATCCATGTTCGGACTTCTGTGTTCACAGCTCTACTGACACCCCCCTGCAACAGTTAATTTTCAAGGTGGGCATTAAAATGTTTAACTTCAAAACATTCAAAGATAAGATTATAATGTGACGCAAATTGGCACTCTTGAAAATGCCACTTTGCAGCTGCCTGACATACTGCACATTCAAGTTACATTTTGGAAGAACTCCTGAAAAAGTATTAAATCATTTGTCTTTAGTGTATTTGTCAGTCAGCTTGGGTCTAGGCTCCTGAGCTGCACAACTACTTTCATAGAATACATATCCAAAACTGTAGGTTGGTAATAACAGAACAATCCGTCAGGTTTACCAGTGATACTTAGAAATAATTGAATTGCACCTGTAGTTACCAAAACATAATGATAATTTGCAAACAAAGTATAATTTTGAGTATATTAAATCATACCACCTTCATTTATTCCAAATGTAAACTGATATATTTTTTATAATATAGTATATAAATGCATCTTTAAAACTATCAGAATCTATTTTTCAATTTTGATGGCCTTATGAAAATATGTTAACATTCAGTCCTGTGCACCTGCACATAAAGCCAGGACCTATCTAAAACTTGTCATTTAAAAAGCTTCGAGAATCCATCCTTTACTACCTGATAGGAATGGTGTTGAAGACTCATGTTCAGATTCAAGTCCAACTTTTGTTTTGCCAATTACACCATTTTTGTTCAATTTCATTTAGTGATACATTGCAGAGTAGACCCTACAACCCACACCACCCCCAGAAAACCCGACAAACCCGATTTAAGACTAACCTGATATCAGGATAATTTACAATGACCAATTAACCTACCCACTATGACTTTGGACTATGGAAGGTAACAGGAGCACCCAGGGAAAAACCCACACATTCCACAGGGAGGACGTACGGAGATTCCCCACACAACGGCACCACGATTGAACTCCAAACTCCAGAATAGCCTGAACTATAAAATGAGATACCATGGCACCCATTTTACACACTGTTTCAATAGAATGTCAAATTGGATAAGAAGTAGAGGAGATATTCATAATTGTCTCTAGCTGAAGGTTAGCCATGAAACTAAAAGTAAAAGTGGTTGAAAACTATTGAGAAGGTATATAGAGTGTGGCTGACTATGTCAACATTATTTGCTGGTCCACACACTACGTCTCATTTTCACCATTACTTTATTGTCACCAAACAATTGATACTAGAGCGTACAATCATCACAGCGATATTTGAATCTGCGCTTCGCGCTCCCTGGAGTACAAATCAATAGTAAATATTAAAAATTCAAATTATAAATCATAACTAGAAAATAGAAAAGGGAAAGTAAGGTAGTGCAAAAAAGCCGAGAGGCAGGTCTGGATATTTGGAGGGTACGGCCTAGATCTGGGTCAGGATCCGTTTAGCAGTCTTATCACAGTTGGAAAGAAGCTGTTCCCAAATCTGGCCATACAAGTCATCAAGCTCCTGAAACTTCTCCCAGAGGGAAGAAGGATGAAAAGTGTGTTGGCTGGGTGGGTCGTGTCCTTGATTATCCTGGCAGCACGGCTCCGACAGCGTGCGGTGTAAAGTGAGTCCAAGGACGGAAGGTTGGTTTGTGTGATGTGCTGTGCCGTGTTCACGATCTTCTGCAGCTTCTTCCGGTCTTGGACAGGACAACTTCCATACCAGGTTGTGATGCACTCTAGATGAATGTTTTCTATGGTGCATCTGTAAGAATTCATGAAGGTTTTAGGGGACAGGCCAAATTTCTTTCTCAGGAAGTAAAGGCACTGGTGGGCCTTCTTGGCAGTGGACTCTGCTTGGTTGGACCAAGTCAGGTCATTTGTGATATTGACCCCAAGGAACTTAAGGCTTTTGACCTGTTCCACTTGCGTACTACCGATGTAAATTCGGTCGTGCGGTCCTTCTGAAGTCAACAACCATTTCCTTCGTCTTGCTGACATTGAGGGATAGGTTATTGTCTTCGCACCATGCCACCTGGTTCTTAATTTCCTCTCTGTACTCAAACTCATCATTACCATTACACTACTTGATAAAGAAATTGCAGAAAAAAAACCAGTTTGGCTTTAGATAGATCCTGATCAGATAAGCAGTTGCATAGGACTGAATAGTAATATATTCCTGTGCAAGTATGGAGTGGAAGTCTGCAAAACCAACTGCATTTTGGGACATTGACTCTCGCTTATTGATCCTCATCTTTCACTGATGTATATTTGGAGCATGTGAGACATTCCCTCAGAAGACATAGATTGCCATTGGCAAATACTAGTCAGGCAGTCAGAAAAACATTTCAACACTTTTGACTTTATCATTGGTCCACAGGTTTCCTGTAACTTGGCACCGAATGCAAAGCAAACACACAGCAGCAATTTGTGACCTGAGTCAACTTTAGGAAAACTTGCTAATATATACAGAACTTTTGTTATCTAGTAATGTGTAGGACTAGTGTATTCTCCTGCCCACTGATGCTTACAATAGACCAATAACTGAATTACCACCTGCGCTACAGAAGTTCTGATCAGGAATTTTCTAAATATTAAAAGTCCCATTCCTTCTTCTGTGACGAAGTATCTTTACCTGAGATAAACTTACTGTTACAATGTGAAAGTTTGCACAAATGATCCCCTTGCCTTTCTTCCAGTCCTTCAGTATAATGAGCCAGTGTGACTCCACTGAAGACAGTTCAATGCTGACTTGCAATTCCTGTGACGCTGCTGGTACCAAACTGTCTTGGTCTCTGCCATTCCTTTGGGTTCATCACATACATGAAGAGAGGGAGCTTGCTCTCCATATCATACTGCCCAGGCTTGATTATGTAGATCATCCATGGTTGCCCCAGACTGACAGAGGCCTCACTCACTCACTCATGCCAGCAAGTAATTTCATTGCAACCTGGTGTATTTGATAATAAAACAAAATAAATCAAATTATAATTCCATATATACAGCAGGGTAGCATTTCAGGGTAAAAATACAAACTTAGAAATTTCTACATGAATTCTATTGCTGAAGTATGTGAAGTACATAGAGATATGAAATGCAGCATTCAGATACATGGTGGAAACCCAGTGTAATATTTGTTGGTTAACTTAAATGATCTTCATCATCTTTTTTTTCAACTGTACTCTCCTATATTATACTATCCTCTACCATACAGCTTAATGTTGGTACAGTTAACCACCCTTCCTGAAATATGACTTATACATGGCGAAGGATTTGTCCACCACTCTTTTGCTGAGAGGTTACGTGTTACATTTTGGAAGTTACTTTCTATGTATCAGGCTGTGTATTGCCTTAAAGTGGGGCTTTGGTGAAGACTGAGATGTCAGCAGCAACACGGCAACAATTTCTGCAAACAGCTAGTCACGAGCACAGAGCTGTACAACAGAGAGAGAATCAACTGAGGGACAACCAACAAAGAGGTGACTGTGCCAATAAAAGGTGACAATGCCAACGAAACAAAGTTCAAAGGCTTGGTTTCCTTGGCAACAATGTCTTCTGAAGGTTCAAAATATCACATCCCGTTTTTAAAAAGCCTTTGTTGCTTCTAGACCTTGCAATAGATGTCAAGGAGGCAATTTTTAGCATCTATAATCCACCTTAGTTCTATGATAGATATGTCCGAACCATCCACACTTAAATGCAGCAGATAGCTCACATATAACTTCTATGTCACTGATAAAGCCAGTTAGAATGAAACGATGTTTTGTTTGGCTTTGTGGTACTGACTGGATTCCATAGATGAACAATGCCTTTCATGTCACTCCAGCTAGAACATTTGACAATCATTACTTCTTCCATTAATTTTCAGAAGGTGCAAGCCTGTGCAAACAGTTGGGCAGTTGACAAAGCTCCTTCAATTTATACCAAGATCTGATTCCCAAATATCTTCAGACTCAGAAATGGGATTGGGAAATAGTTGTTAGGAAAATAGGGATACCCATGGCCTCAGTGTCATCAGGTATCCAGTCATCCAAGCCCAATATCACCACAATAAGCACCATATAAATCACCTGATACATCAATATTTATGCTCAGATAATGCTTCAGAAATGCTTTGGGTACTCTTTGGTACAATCCAGCCTGGATCTTCACAATGGTCGTAGTTTACAGCACAACATTGTGAGGCAGAGATTATTGTAATTGGCCCGTGTGTGTGTGTGCGTGCGTGCGTGCGTGTGCATGCGCACAATGCTGGCACCAAAAGTGAGGCAGCACTTGCGGACTGCCCAACACAGCTTTTGCTGATTTAGTTTGACACAAACGTTTCACTGGATGTTTCAATATTTGGATGTGCACGTGACAAATAAAGCTAATTTTTAGGTGTATGGAGCCACTCACAGATCTGGTCAAGAAAGATACAAATTGATGCTTGTTGGATGTTTATGAGCAAGTGATCAAGGAGACAGTTACAGCTAAGTCTGTGTTATGATACCTTGGAAGATTAAATGGCACCATTGGCAAATGGTCTTGGAACAACAAGCTTGCAGTAAGGGGGGTTGGCAGCAGACTTCAATAAATACAAATTATGAAGAAACTACTTACTGTTGTCTTTGAACTGGAGAAGTTTCACCTGTATACATACAGAGGTATTACTGTATATTGTATATGTGTATAGTGAATGCACACCACTCAGAGTCACTCTGTTGAACGCTAAAGACGACGAAAATCCCTGTGAGAGCACAGACAATCAGTATGAGGCTTTGCTCCTGTCACCCAGTCACCCAGTATTTCCTCTTCACAAGTGAATATCCATTGACCGAGAGGCCGTGGGCCGTGGTGGAGACTCCGCACGATAGGGTGCTGCCCTCTCTCAAGCTCTTCTCAGCTGAGCACAGTTGCTGACCCTGAGGACAATCAGTGAAATAGAGAATCATTGATCATGTTTCTCATGTTTCTCAGAGGCCCCAGCACCACATCCAGGTAGATGTGAGTGAAAGGTAGTTTCAACTCTCAATTCTCCGTCAGCCAAATCCACGTCTGCCAATTTGCATATTTCGATTGGCGCTTTTGATACTGGAGTTGAAATCACTTCACATTGGATGACCTCTCACCCACTGGCAATGACTTGAAGTAAATTGATAAGAAGGAGCCAAAACTAAAAAGCCAGTGCCATAGGTATACTTGCTTCCAGGTATCGGGCTCTCATCACAAGTTAAAATCATTTTAATGGTTTACATAAAAGTTTATGAATGATTGGCTTGGGTAAATGCATCCTCAAATTACTGCCACAACAGTTATGTCCCTCAAGTTACATTTGAACGCTGACTCCTCCAACTTTGGGTAAACATATGAGTATGGAAAATGGCTGATCATTGAGGACTGAACCAGCCAAAGAGCTAGTTCAGGTTTGATGAGCTGAATAGCTTCCAGTCCTCTCTCATCCTGTAGTTCCATGATAATTTAGGTTGAATAATGTCAAATAGTATCTCCTCGATCTCATCAGGAGGCACAGCTTTTCTTGTACCATAATTCAGGCAACACACCCGAAACATTGCACTGGAAATGCAAAGCAACCATCACTTCATACTCTTAACTGGAAATTTCTATTCAGAAGACATACCCGAAGATGTCAGAAATGTACAAATGAAAGATGACCAAAGAGAAGATAGAAATACTTCCAATAGAAGGATCTATTAAGGATATAATAAAAGAAGATCAAAGCATGAGTGCTCAGTGAAATTCGACAACAGAAGTGGCTAAATAGATCAAGTCTCTTTTGTTGTTGGTAAGGTAACATTGGTCATATATGCAGATCATACACTTTCTGCATCCCTTGAAGCTCTGCAGATAGCCATCTTATCATTCAGCACTGTAGTCCTTAGATTGTTGAAGAACCTTGTAGTAAGTAATCATCATATTCAGAAATTTGTGGCAAATGAAAGGTAGAAGTTCTGTAAATATGCATTAAATAAACAAGCATATTGAACAACCTACAACCAAGGCACCTTTTATTTATTGTTCCTTGTAACACTCTAATTATTCAGAAATTAATCAGCAGATAAGGTATAAAAAATTGAGGACACTAATAAAATAAAGTGATCATAAATTATGAAATTAATTAGCAACCAAAATAGAAAAATGAGCACATAAAGAATAGTGCATTGGATATGTGTTCTTTTTTCAAACCAAGCTTTGGGTGTATTTGTATCTATGTGTCTTGTGGACCCTCTTCTCAGTCTACTAATTTTTTCATGTTTTACCTTTCATTCTTTTGAAAGCAAACTCTGAGCCTCAAAGAATCGACAGAGCTCTCTCTGATGCTGCTAATGTTTTACTGCTTCCCTGTTCACTCTCAGCCAACTCTTGGGTGGGCAGTATAAACAGAGCATGAGATTCTGCCCACAGCCTGGAGACTGAATGAATGCCAAGATTTGGTTTTCCAAATACCCAATACACCTCGCAGATGCTTTCCTGTAGCTTGGCTGTTGACCAGCATGTGTTAAAAAAGTGGGTGCTTCAAATCAGAAGCAAAAATTTTGAAATATCCAATCCGCCACCCTTTTTCTACTTATGTTTTGGTATTGTTTGCTAACTAATTTCATAATTTACGATCAGTTAGTAACTGATTGGTGTTTTTGTTTTTTTTTATATATATATACTTTCCCTGCTGGCTAACTTCTGAAAATGAAAGTATTACAAAAAAAACAATAAGTAAATTGCCTTGGTTATAAGTTGTTCAATATGCATGTTTATAGAACCTCTACCTTTTGTTTGCCATAAACTTCTTCATACAGTACACAGTGACTATTTAGTGCTTCAGTGACCCAAAGGCTGTAATGGTGAATGGTAAGATAGCTATTTGTAGAACTTCAAGGGATGCACAACGTCTATAATCTGCAAGTATAACTAATGCAACCAGCACCAATGTCTGGTGACTTGGCCATTTTTACTCAAAATTGAGGAGGCATCTGGCATCCTATTGTGCAAGGTTATCAAAATGCTTCTGATATGAGCGCCAACTAGTTAGTCCATGGATGAAGAACATCTCTTCATAATTATTGGCAATCAGAAAGAGCATTTTCATTTTGTATCTTAGGTTCTTAAAATATCTCATTGTCACTACTATCTGTGCTCCAAGCAAGATGAAGTGTCCCTACAGTCCTTATGTTGGCAATGGAACAGTTCATGAGAAATGAGGATCCAGTGAGGCTGGCACGACAGCTCCGATTGCTGTGTGCTCAATGACAGATTGCAAAGCTGCAATCAATATCCACAACAACTTTAGTGGAAGATGGCAGCATATATCCAAGCATTAGTCTCATTTGATTAATCAGTTCACCTTCAAATACTTTTTACTAGGGCATAAAATTCTTCTCAATTTTACGTAGTTAATAGAGCATCCTTGTTTAAAAGAAGGTGCCTGAAGTCATATAACACATTAGTCGCAACTTGCCACATGCAACATTTAATGTAGAAAATTGTTCCAAGGTGCTTTTAATGAAAGTGTAATTCAACAAAAAGGACACTCAGCTTTTTGGGACTGGCACTTCATCAACGACCATACTGCAATCTAGTCCTCACCAACACTTGGCATGCGACACTCTGCGTAGCACATCTCGATCTATTTACCAATTAGTATGTGTGTCTGGCATGCTGCCTAGTTCAAGGGTGAACCTAGTCATACACTGAGATTCCTTGTGCTCTTAAAAGAGTAAATGGTTCAAAGGGGCTTGAAATGCTACTGAGTACAACCTCTTATGCACATTTATTAAAATTCCTATCTAGAATTTTAACTAAATACTCTGCTTACGTCTTTCAAAAGTAAACGGTTTCAATAAAAAAATTAAACAAGTATGATAAATAATCTGCAGAAAAGAAACTTGCTGTGCAGAATTGCAAACCGTGGGCTTTCAGCTCTTAATTATATGTTACTGCTCCTATTTCTATGTTATTTTGAATCATGTTATAAACTTACATAATCAATGGACTGTATATGGAAGTTTCAATTTAACATGTGACGATGTTCTATGACTCTCCAAACTGAGCACAAGATATCAAGTTGAGACACCTTAACGTTTGTGAAAAGGAGTTTGACATCAGTGAAATTGCCAGAAATAGACACTCAGCCATTCCATATGATGATGTTTGTCAAAATGCATGTCTTTGATGGATGTTAGAATAAATAACAGAGAATAAAATTGGCCCACTCCTCTCCTGAAAAGTGGGACGCACTTTGACATTGGCCCAGAAGGGAAGTGACATCAGTGGTTCACCCAATGCACCAGCTAAAGATCATAGTAAGATTTTCTGCAGCTCTGGTTTCAGGAAACAGCACATTTCTGCTCAGAGACATTTGGTAGTTTGGGCCTTTAACAGTGAACCGTTTCCTAAGGAGTAAGCAGGAGAGTCCTGGAAGAACTTTTAGAGTCACCAAACTGAATGCTTAACTCTCCTAACTCTCTGTTTCTCTCTTAAATGAACAACCAGTATGTTTCACACCTGGGGTCTGTATACACCATCTAATTTGTACATATTTGTGCCTTAAAACTACAATCAATAATAGGTGCACTGAATATTTATAAATTATCTGGCCAATTTTGGGTTTAATGTTGGGTGCCCACTTAAATGCCTGTCTAAGATTTGAACCGGAAAGGCAAATGAATGTCTGAAAGGTATTCAAGTGATTTTCCCCTCACTGTCTCTCATTTTCCAGGACAACCATTGGATGCTCTTCTCTCTGTAATAGTTCTGTATTAGATTTGATCACCTTGCAGCCAGGGAAAATAATCCTATTTAAGATAACTTCCCATCATTTCCAATTTAGCCAAAGACAGCTACATAAGCACCATTTCAAAAGCTTTGGAGAAATTAATGGAAAGGTTCCAGCAAGTGTCTTGCTGAGCTTTAAGAGATGCTGCGATTTTCTTTTGTGATACCTGAAGTGCCTAGAAATTGGATTGTGTGATGCTCATAGTTTTTGTTTCTAATGAAGGTTGCAGAGGAATGCATGATTCAGAAAAGCATAATGGAAAGAGGCACACTTGGTTTCAAAGGAGAACAGGAAACAAAGTAGTCCCCTCGGTTTAATGGAAGTACGAGAGGTAGAGATACCTTATGATGAGGAGGAGCATTGGAGTCAGAGCTCTCTTGATTTAAGAAGATCTTAGAAGAAGGAGGCAGGGTGATGCACAGTTGGGTAGTAGTTGAAAAGACAGCAAGCAGCAATAGTCAATGGGCAACTTTGCCCTCAGAGATGGGCTCACAGGTAGCAGCCGGAATTTGAGGAAAGGCCGGAGCTGCACAGAGAAAGAGAATTGAGTGGGGAAGGAAGCTGGAAGAGCTCAAGAAGAAGAAAGTATATAAAGTGAAAGTGAGCTGAGAGGAAGGGAATCATCAGAACGGAATGGAAGAATTAATCCTTGAGCCCAAGGAGCTGCCTAAGAAAAATCATATACTAATTCCACTAAGTTCTACTTTGCCTGGAGTAGAATTTGCAAGCACAAGTTTCTTTGTGAATTCTCCCATCCATTTAGTGTTTACCAGTTGTGTTCATCTTGTTGACGAGTAAGGGAATTGTGTACCATCTATTTGGATTACTAGACACTTTATTCACATTCTTAAACCAAGACACCTACTTTTAATTAGAAATTAAGTGCTTTTCACAACATGCTTTGGAGTCCAGAAAGCAAAAGAGACTTCTTTCTCCTTCTTATGTTCATTGCCACCACGTTGGTCTCAAAGGATCTCCTCTCTCCTTTCTAATCCTCTTCCCTTTCATATATTTCAAAATTGGGTGAGCATAGCAGTTAGGATGACAATATTGTAGCTCGCAGCATTTAGAATTCAATTCCCACACCGTTCTGTAAGGAGTCCCTGCGAAATGCATGGGTTTTCCCCGGGTGTTCAGTTTCCTCCCACAGTCCAAAAACGTACCATGTAGGTTAATTGGTCATTGCAAATTGCCCCGTGGTTAGGTTAGGGTTAATCGGGTTTGTCGGGGTTGCTGGAGTGGTGTGGTTCAAAGGGCTGGAAGGGTCTACTCCACACTGTATAGCTAAAAAGAAATAATTCTCACGTTTCCCTTGACATTTCCTGCCAATACGTACTCAGGCATTCTGTTAGTCATGCTCATTTTGCTTCTTAATGTCACTCTCTGACTTTTTTATATTCCCCTATCCTTTCTGCAGTGTAATAAGGTTCGCTTCCTTGCTTTATTCTATTCTACAACATTCTTACAACCAGCAGTTCTGGATTGCGATTTCCCCCTCTTACTGGGAACACGTCCAACATGAACTCTCATAATTCCCTTCTATTATTCTGACACTTGCTCACCTTCAAATGGCTGCTTCTAGTCCCTTTTTGTCAACTTATCTTCCTCCTTGTCCACAACTATCCAAGTGAGTTGCGACCACTGCCTCCACACAGGAGTGAGACAGAAACACATACAAGGGAGAAGAAAGAAGACTACACAAACTAGGAGAGTGGTAAGTACAAACTAGAGGAAGGAGGGAGAGAAAAACACAAATAGGAGAAGAGAAGGAGAAAGAGAAACATGAACTTAGGAAGAAGGGCAGTTCCTTTCAATCCGAAAGTTTACTATATTGAGTTTTAATGTGCAACTTTAGGTGCTTTAGCCTCAGAGCAGATCTTTGCCATTCCTGAAGCTGGGATTATGTGATCTAATGCAAGAGTCAGTGAGATGACTTAAGTTTATTTTTCATTTCATTTATTCTTTATTGTTTAATAGCTTGCTTCAGTTTGACAAGCAGCATGGCAGGCATTCTTTTGTAGAATGAATTATCAATATCAACATGAAAAAAAGTCAAATTTTGAGCAGACTTGCTGATCTGTAAATGCTCAGCTCAGGGAAAGCAGTGACATTGTGAATGGTGGGTAAACATCACTGAACCACATGGGCAAATAACATAAGCAAATCTTATGGAACATATCGCATGAGTTGGCAATTAGACCCACCAAACCCTAACTGAACTCATTCCTCCCAAGGCTGATAACTTTCACACTGTACCAAGCTCTACTCTATAGTTGTCTCCTCCCTGAATGTTATTGACCATCTCTAAGAATCTACGACAGTGTCTCTTGCTTCTGATTTTTCCACCTGGCAGACAGCTATCCTTGCAATCTTGCCAATTCCGGTAAGGGAAATAGCAGGAAAATTATAATAAAGTCCTTCTACATTGCAATAAAATTTGGTAACAGTTCTGCATTAAATTTGGCAGTATCTTCTCAACTCACGCTCCCACTATCACAAGTATCACTTGCCTTTCCTGTATCAGGCCCCTTGGTTGTTTATTGAAAGAGTGTTCGTGTGATTCAAACTGGATCCCAGTCACCACAAGTGAGACAGAAATGAGAACTCCAAAATAATTTTACCAGAGCAGCTTTAACGAATTCAGTTCAAAAAACAACTTAAGCACCATCTGTCCTGACTGGGCCGTGCTGGTGCAGAATCTATTTCCTTCTGTACCTCCCTCTGCAATTGGATCCTAAACTTCCTAACCGGAAGACCACAATCTGTGTAGATTGGTAATAATATCTCCTCCTCACTGACAATCAACACTGGTGCACCTCAGGGTTGTGTGCTTAGCCCACTGTTCTACTCTCTCTACACCCACGACTATGCAGCTAGGCATAGCTCAAATTCCATCTATAAATTTGCTGAGATATGACCATTGTTGGTAGAATCTCAGGGGTGATGAGAGGGTGTACAGGAGCGAGATATACCAACTAGTGGAGTGGTGTCGCAGCAACAACCTTGCATTCAACGTCAGGAAGACAAAAGAGCTGATTGTGGACTTCAGGAAGGGGAAGACGAAGGAACACATACCAATCTTCATATAGTGATCAGAAATGGAGAGAGTGAGCGGTTTCAAGTTCCTGGGTGTCAAGATCTCTGAGGACCTAACCTGGTCCCAACATATCGATGTAGTTATAAAGAAGGCGAGACAGCGTCTATACTTCATTGGGAGTTTAAAGAGATTTGGTATGTCAACAAAAACACTCAAAAACTTCTATAGATGTACCGCAGAGAGCATTCTGACAGGCTGCATCACCGTCTGGTATGGTGGGGGCTACTGCGCAGGACCGAAAGAGGCTACAGACGGTTGTAAATTTAGTCGGCTCCATCTTGGATATGAGCCTACAAAGCACCCAGGACATCTTTAGGGAGCGGTGTCTCCCAAAGGCAGCGTCCATTATTAAGGACCTCCAGCACCCAGGGCATGCCCTTTCCTCACCATTACCATCAGGTAGGAGGTACAGAAGCCTGAAGGCACACACTCAACAATTCAGGAACAGCTTCTTCTCCTCTGCCATCTGATTCCTAAATGGACATTGAACCCATAAACACTACCTCACTTTTTTAATATATATTATTTTTGTTTTTTGCATGATTTTTAATCTATTCAATATACATATACAGTAACTGATTTACTTACTTATTTATTATTTTATTTTCTCTTCCTCTATATTATGTATTACATTGAACTGCTGCTGCTAACAAATTTCACGGCACATGCCGGAGATAATAAACCTGATTCTGATTCCACCAAATGAACAAGTTCTTCCACTTCCCACTTCCTTCAAACAAAAGGTGTAGCAATGGACATTCACATGGATCCCAGCTATGCCTGTCTTTTTGTCAGCTGTGTGGAACAGTCTATGTTCCAAGCCTACACTGGTGTCTGTCCCCCACTTTTCCTACACTACATCGACGACTGCTTTGGTGCTGCTTCCTGCACCCATTCGGAGCTCGTCGACTTCATCCGCCTTGCCTCCAACTTCCAACCTATCCTGAAATTTACCTGGTCCATTTCCGATACCTCCCTCCCCTTTCTTGATCTCTCTGTCTCTGTCTCTGGAGACAGCTATCTACTGATGTCTATTATAAACCCACGGACTCATACAGCTACCTGGACTATACCTCTTCCCATCCTGTTACTTGTAATAACATCATCCACTTCTCCCAATATCTCCACTGTAACTGCTTTCAGGATGAGGCTTTTCATTCCAGAATGAAGGTGATGTCTTCCTTCTTCAAAGAAAGGGGCTTCCCTTCCTCCACCATCAACGCAGCCATCAACAGCTTCTCTTCCATTTCATGCATGTCTGCAATCACCCCATCCTCCCGCCACCCTATCAGAGATTGCGTTCCTCTTGTCTTCAGCTACCACCCCACCAGCCTCCGCATCCCGCACGTAAGTCTCAGCAATTTCTGCCATCTCCAATGGGATTCTACTGCCAAGCACATCTTTCCCTCCCCTCCACCTCCCACTTTCTGCTTTTCATAGGGATCACTCCATACACGACTCCCTTGTCCATTCATCCGTCCCCACTGATCTCCCTCCTGGCACTTGTCCTTGCAAGCAGAACAAGTGCTTCACCGGCCCCTACACCTCCTCCCTCACTACCATTCAGGGCCCCAAATAGTCCTTCCAGGTGAGGCGACACTTCACCTGCGAGTGTGTTAGGTCACATACTGTGTCTCGTGTTCCCGGAGTGGCCTCCTTTATATCAGCGAGACCCAACGTAGATTGGGAGACTGTTTCAGCAAGGACCTACATGTTGAGTTCCTCCAGCATTTTGTGTATGTTGCTTGGATTTCCAGCATCTGCGGATTTTTCGTTTTTTAAGTTCTTGAAGACTTAGTTCTTTGTAATTTCTTCCATGGAAACTTTTGCTTCACAATCTGTTCTCTTCCATTATAACTTTTTTTCACTATATAATAATCGCTTCCATCCAATGTTAATTGCCATACTGTATCTCTATTAGTCATCACATTTTTCATGTTCTGTGTGACTTTTCCATAATATTTTCTATGCCAGATATTTTATTAGATTTTCTAAGCAGCAGAGTAAATATGCAATGCACTTGCAGGCTCCCCTCTTTCTCCTGTGCCCTCCTAACAAATACATAGTGCAGCTAGTACAACTGCTGCCTCTCAGCTCTAGAGACCTGGAGTCAATCCTGACCTTGCATGTTGCCTGCATGGAGTCTGTACATTCTCCCTGGGTTTTCTCTGCATCCTCTAGCTTAATCCCACTTCCAAAAAAATGGTGCCTGTTGATAGGTTCATTTTCCCCGGTGTGGGAAAGTAGTATTACTTGGTCACTGTTATATGGGTGAAGAAAATGTGTGCTGGTAGAATTAGTGTAAAAATGTATACTTGATGGCTGGTGCAACATAGTGAACAAAATAGGTTTGTTTCTGTGCTATCCCTCTCTGTGACTCTGTGATTTCAGGACATCATTAGGATCCTTTGTCCTTGTCATCACTCCATGGACAGTGTTGCTAAACCTGCTTTTTTTATCTGTTGGTGTTCAGATAGCTTCTTCAAAACTCCCATGCTGCACTATTTCACACTTCCGCCAGTTAAGGTGTCCTTGAGCAATGTCTAGGAATGATCAGTATATATGGTCCGCTGTGGTTTCCACATCACAATGAAATCCTTTTCTCACAAATTGAACATTTTCCTGGCTTTGGGTAATGAAGAGTTGAACCTTTGATGTTTTAAAATACAGAACACATGGAAGGATAGCAAAAGAGTTTTCATAAAAATGGAAATACCATTTTAGGCATGTAGCTCAATTCTCAGTTATTTTATGAAGGCTGGATATCTCCTACCATTTCAAAAACTATTGTCTAACTTTCCTGAAATCAGGAATAAATTGAAGAGAAAGGAATGGGAAGATCAGGCTCTTTTGTTTTGATCTAAGGCATAGATAAGCTTCACTGCAAATCTCTTTGGATATTCTGACCAACTGACTTCTGCAGTTTCACATTACTCACTTTACTGACAGAGTAAAATTCTGTTCTTTTCAAGTGGCTAAGTTTGTGTTCCTCTGTGATTCATTGGATGATATCCTCACATATGTCACCTTTTTCCAAACATAGAGTAATAAGCTAAGTCTGCACATCAGATAGATACTCAAGGAGGCAGAGTAGACTGCAATGGTTAGTAGGTCTCAGGCAGCACATCCTGAGCTTCCATATCCATAATGCCGTGACAACCCTCAACAGCTCATTAGATGCCAAAGGCTTATTAGTTATTTTGAAACACCCCTGAAAGTCAGAGATCTAATTATTGTAGTCAGTAGATCTTATTATCTGTTTTGAAAACTATATAATTCAGACAAAATTAATAAAAAAACTGTAACAACAAATGATTAAAAATATTATAATTAAGTACAATAAGACAAAGACTTAACTGATTCAACAGGGTTGGTGGCCCCATTCAAATGAAAGGGTGCCATTCAAATACCAGCCCTGTGTCAATTAATGCTGGAACCTTCCTTAAGTGTTCCATCACTGGGCTCAATGCGTAGAAGTTATGGGCATATTATTTTATTGTTCATAAGTCTGAAGTGGCATATATTTGCAAGAGGCAGAGAAAAGGCAGTGGAATATAAAGGATACAAATCTATGGGGAATGTAAAAATAGTGAGGCTCTGGTGTACAGTACTTGTACAGTAATCTTCAAACACAGCTGTGAAGGTTGAGAAGACAGCTTAAAAAGCTAACTAGTGCCTGACCTTTGTAAGTAAAGTGTACAAAAATAAAGAATGATGAGAAATTTTTATATATTACTGGCTCAATCACAATTGTAGTAATGTATCAAATAAATATTCTAGTATAAGGACATGAAGGACACGCAAAGCATTAAGAGAGGTTTAAGGAAAGATTCCACGAAAGAGAGAACAATGTTATAGGGACTGACTGGAGAAGCACTGAAAGCTGAAAGTTGAGGTGTTCAGAATAATGAGGCTCCCCCTTGGTGAAAGAAATGAGAACAGATTTAAACAATAGCCTGAAGAACCAATGGCACACATTTCTGGATATATTGCCTGACAGAGCATATTTCATTCTTTCAAATCTCCATTCCTCAAATTGATAGCATACTTCAAGTTCTAGTATCTCCATTCTTCAATAACCCAGAAGAAATTCCTCTGAGATTTTCTATTCCGGTAACTTATGTATCTCAGGGCTGATGAAGCTGCATTAATTTGGTACATCCCAATGAATGATCACAAACCTGGAATCTGGAATGTTGACTCTAATTTGTCTTCTGTCTGTGGTTGCAACCTGGCGTTCTGTATATTTCTGCTTCCATTTCTATGTACCATTTTGGTTTCTGCTCTTTGCTAATACCTTTCTGCTTGATGCTTGCTTGGGACCATTTCAAACACTCCTGCTGCCAAAAGTACAACTTACTTTTAGTTAGCTTTTCACTATCCTGTGAGAATTCCATTGAGATTCCTCATGGGTTCGAAAGGAGTAAACCTCAGAACCATTTTTAAATCTTGGGCACAAATGTTGGCAGGTGATAGGCAGAGATAACAAAGGGTTGAAATGATGGAATCTGAAAGCAAAGGAATGTGGAGAGTGGAAGTAAGAGAGGGAGGTGCAGAGGGCAGATGGGAACAGTGGAAGCGGAGAACCAATGGGAAAACCATGTGTAGATTTGATGACCACTTCACTGACCATTTGTGTTCTGTCCACTAAGGCTTTCTAGATCTCCTATTTGCCAGCTATTGTTATTCTCCTCCCCCATTCCCACACTGATATGTCTGTCCCCAGCCTCCACCACTGTCAGACTGAAGCATAATGCAAACTAGAAGAACACACCTCATAGTCTGCCTACATAGTATACAATCAAACAGTATACACTATTGGGAAATCACAATATGATTGGTTTGTTGAAGGGAGATAGTGATTAACAGAATTGTCAGAGTTTAGAAGACATAACTCTCCAGGTACTATACATAAGTGAGAAGTAGTGGACATAATATTGGATTTTAGAGGATATATAATAAGGTGCATAAGATTAGGAGTCTTGGTATTTGGGTAATATATTGATGCAGTATAGATTGACAATCGATTAATGGACAGAAAAATCCAATAACTATGGACAAGTTATTTTTGGGATGATAAAATATAACTGGAGAAGACTCATAAGGATAGGTTTTAGATCTTAGCTATTTACAAACTAAAGAAGGCCATGTTTATTTTTTTTTTAATGAGTTTAAAGGGAGTTATTTGGCCCCTTCTCCCAGTTTCACCATACAATAAAATCAGAGCCAATCTTCAGCAGCATTTTCCTACAAAATTCCTTCTTCTGAAATTCCCGATTCCCTTACCAAAGTCCCATTGATTTCTTGCATGTAGTCATCAAGTGAACTACCACAGTCCTCTTGAGACAATTCCAAAGTTCCACTACTTTCTAAACAGAGAAAATTCATTACAGTTCTTCCTGAATTGCTGACTCCTTATTTTGCAGCTTTGATTCCCGGTTCTAGTCACTCAAGATTGGAGAAACACCATCTCCATATCCACCCTGACAAGTCCCTTCAGAATTCTGAATATTCGAGATCAAGTTGCATTCCTCTAAATTCTAGGTATAGGCCCAATTTGTTGAATATCGCCTCATACAACAAACCCTGCATCCCAGAGGTCATTTTCACTTTCCTTCCCTTTCACAAGTATGTCCTTCCTTAGGTGCATAAAACTCTAGATATGGTCTCACCAAGCAAGGCTCCTGTAAAAATGAAGTAATAATTTTTAGTCATACTCAATGAAGAGAAATGATGTCTTCACAGCTACTTGTTGAATTTGCATGTTAACTTTTACTAAATCGTGTGCAAGGACATTCACTTCCAACTGAACACCAAGAAACTCTGATGCGGCACCTAAATAAAGGTGTTCTGAAGTTCCAAATACACCACATTAAATCATTCACCCTCATATATTCTATTAGTTACAGCTCAAAAATATTCTAACAGATTTGTCAAATATGATATTCATTTCACAAGTTCATCTTGCCACAGCCTAATCCAATTATACAATTTCCAAATGCTGTTTTACAACTTTTTAAAAATAGATTCTAGCAATTTCCCAATACAGATGTTAGGCTTACTGGCACTACAGACATACAGCTGTATCACTTGAGTTCAGTTAAAGAGTTCAAATTCTCCCATGTAAGTTGGAGACTTGTTTACTATATTCAATCAAGATTTAAAACTAAAATGCTAAAATAACTTAACTGTAAAATTATATTTAGCGAAGTTTTTAAATGAAAATAAATTCTTCTCCCATCATCTTACCCTGCAAAGTCCATTCGCTCTATGCCTAAAGGGTTCAGTGCTAAAATCTCACAATGCTTTCTGCTAGCATCACACGTTAAAATAACTGGTCATAAAATAAGGGTAAGCTCAGAGAAGACAAAGATACCACAAAAGGATGGACTATTTAAATGATTAGGATATTTTTGTTTTCTATTTGTCAGTGGCCTGAGGGAACAGAAGCATCTTGCACTCTCAAGACATTTGAATTAAGTTTTCAGGTTATAAATTGCCCTCTAAAGAAAGAGATCTGGCCTTCACTGCTTTAAACCCTCATTCCACAGTTTATGCTAAAGTGTTTCCAGACCTCTTCAATGCAGCTTACTTTGGTACTGAAGACTGTTCCTAAGATCCCTGCTGCCTGTTACCACACCTCTGTGGGCTGAGCAATTGCCATTTCCTATTGCAATGGATGAAGTTCAGGAGGTAACATCTTTCAGGTGGTTTGCTGTCAGGATGAGGATGTTCTGACCTGATTCCCACTCTCCAAGACAAACATCAGTCTTGGGTGATATCTTAGTGCAAGGGTTCCTACCTGGGATCCACAGACTCTTCGATTAATGTAAGGCTCCATGGTATAAAATAGGTTGGCAAAACCTGCCTTGGTGTAACTGCATAGCTGAATGCTTAGGAGCAATGTTAACATTGTCACTCAAAGGCAATCTCTTGTATTTTCTGCTCAGAGATGGACCTTGCTGTTTAGTGAAAAGAAACACCACTCGTTTAAGAATAGTGTCAGTGATTTTCACAGGGATTGGTATTACACATACCTTGCAGCCCACACCAGGACCAAACCAACTCCACAGAAAAATAAATTGCTTGTCAAAGAACAGGAAAGAATTTTTACCCACGGTGGCGTCAGTACATGGCTGGTCCTGAAATACGTGCCACACTGCACTCTGAGAAGGAAGCAAATTCAGCTGCTAGGTTACACTTATACTTTTTAAATCGCTTTTGCACTCAAAGGGAACAGCAGCCATTGGAAATGGAGCAGAAGCCTGTAGCTGAATCAAACTCTTATTCAATGCCATCAAGACCAAGGAACTGACTATAGACTTCAGAAGAAGGAAACCAGAGGTTCATGAGTCAGTTGTCATCAGAGGATCAGAGGTGGCAAGGGTCAGCAACTTTAAAGTACTTGGTGTTATCATTTCAGAGAACATGTCCTGGGTCCAGCATGCAAGTGTAATTATGAAGTAAGCACAGCAGTGCCTCTACTTCCTTACGAGTTTGTGAAGATCTGGCACATTATCTAAAACTTTGACAAACTTCTATAGATGTAAAGTGGTGAGTATATTAACTGGTTGCATCACAGCCTGGTATGGAAACACCAAGGCCACTGAATGGAAAACCCTAGAAAAAGTAATTGATGCAGCCCAGTCCATCACAAGTAAAACCCTCCCAACCATTGAGCACATCTACATGCAACACTGTTGAAGGAAAGCAGCATCTTTTAGCAGGATCCCCACCACCCAGGACATGCTCTCTTCTAGCTGCAGCCATCAGGAAAAAGGTACAGGAACCTTAGGCCTCAAACTGCCATGTTAAGAAGAAGTTATTACTCTCAAACATCAGGTTTTTGAACCAAAGGGGATAACTTCACTCAACTTCACTTGCCCCATCGTTGAAATGCCCCCACAAGATATGGATGCGCTTTAAAGGTCTCCTCATCCTCATTTATTGCTTATTTATTTATTATTATTATTCCTTTATTTTTGTATTTGCACAGTTTGTTGTCTTTTGCACACTGGTTGAATGCTCAACTTGGTGTGGTCTTTCATTGATTCTATTATGATTATTATTCTGCTGTGGACTTAATGAGTATGCCCGCAAGAAAATGAACTGCAGGGTTGTATATAATGACATATATGAGGGGTGATTGATAAGTTTGTGGCCTAAGGTAGAAGGAGATGAGTTATACAGCTCTCGTTACATGCACGTGCAGTTCAACTCTTTGAGTGATTATGCAGAGAGTTTGAAGTTAATAACTCATCTCCCTCTACCTTAGGCCACGAACTTATCAATTACCCCTGCTGTGGACCACTTTCTGGAGGTCCAAGGCGTTGACTTCTACAAAGAAGGGATCCGTATGTTCCACAACCGCTGGAGTTAGTGTGTAAATGTAGGAGGGGACTATGTTGAAAAACAAATGTGCTAGGTTTTCTAAAATTGACTCCTTCTACCTTAGGCCATGAAATTGTCAATCATCCCTCGTATGTACTTTGATAATAAGTTCGCTTCAAACTTTGAAATTTACTTTGAATGGTAGCAGGAGGAAGGAGAAGCAAGGTTGGAGACTCAATTGTCCACACTCCCCCGCTGAAACACAACTATTCCACATAAAAATAAAATCACCCAACTTAGCAGAAATATGTTGTTTCTCTTCCTGCAGGATTTGAAATTAAAAGACAACCTTTTGTGTTTTTACATTTAAGTTAGGACCTTAACTGTCTGAAGCTGAACCTTTGCCTATCTTAGAGTCAGCAAAAATTAAGAGCAGGGAGGAAGAGTTAATAACTATTTTAACCCTCACAATTCAACATTCAAATTGGACAAAGGGTGAGTTTAAAGTTATTCCATCACTTCTCAGACTTGCACCCACAAATACAAAAAGAAAACACATTCAAATCCAATCGAAGTATACATGAGAAAGTAGCATCTAAATCCTAAAGATGGTATTCTTAACCAAATTTTAGAACATAGAACATAGAACAGTACAGCACAGTATAGGCCCTTCAGTCAATGATGTTGTGTGTCCTCTTAACCTGCTTCAAGATCAATCTAACTCTTATATCCCACATACCCCACCAGTTTTCTTTCATCCATGTGCTTTCTAAGTTCCTAATGTAACTGCTTCTACCACTACCCATGGCAGCGTGTTGAAAGCATCTATCACCGTCTGTGTAAAAATCCTCCCTCCGAAACCGCACCCCCCCATCGTCCAATCACCTTAGAATTGTGCCCTTTTGTATTAACCATTTCCACTCTGGGAAAAAGTTGCTGACTGTCAACTCCATCAGTGCCTCTTATAATCTTTATCAACTCACCTCTTGTTCTCCTTCACTCCAAAGAGAAAAGCCTTAGCTTGCTCAAACTATCCTCATTAGACATGTTTTATAATTCTGGCAGCGTCCTGGAATATCTACTCTGCACCCACTCTAATCCTTCCACATCCTTCCTGTAATGAGAGGACAGAACACTCTAAGTGAGCTTTAGAGAGCTGGAATATTATCTCATGGCTCTTGAACTCAAGTCGTCAACTAATGAAGGCCAACACACCATTCGCCTTCTTAACCATCAAATGAACTTGCATGGCAACACTGAGGGATGAACATTGACCCCGAGATCCTTCTGTTCATCTACACTGTTAAGAGTCCTGCCATTCGCCCTGTATTCTGCCTTCAGGTTCAATCTTCTAAATTGTATCACTTCATACTGTTCTGGATTGGACTCTATCTGCTACTTCTCAGCCCAGCTTTACATCCAATCAATGGCAACCTTCTGTAGTATCCACAACACCACTGACCTTCACATCATTTGCATACTTACTAATCCACTCTTCCACTTCCTCATCTAAGTCATTCATAAAAATCATAAAGAGCAGGGTCCCAAAACAGAACCCTGTAGAACATCAGTGGTCACCAGCCTTTTGAATAACATAGATAGCTATAATGCACAAGAGCATTGTTAAAAACAAACTATGAACATACAGATTGTATTCAGTCATAGCTCAGATACAAAAAATACTGTATGAAGTACAAAACTATTTGAATCTATCTGCATTGCAATGAAAGAAAAGATTCATGTATGATGCTACTGCTATCTAAATGCTTTTATCTAAAATCTGAACACACATTAAGAAATATACAGGACAAAATACATTGTTGTGATATCATGCCCATGTGCGTATACACACACACACACACACACACACACACAATGACCAATACAAAATGTATAATTAGCATAACGTGATTATTAAATGAGTTAGATTCACTACTAGAATCTTAGTGCATAATTTAGCTTTACTATGATTCACAGAGTTTACTTTTTAAAAATATATGTTATTACTCACATCTCACATGTATATCGATACTTCCATACTTAAACAAGCTGATCTGCTTGGAATTGAAGGAAAAATGCAGAGTAAAGTGAGAAAACAGTTGTGCCTTTTTCTCACTAAATGTGTACGTAGTAACTTACTCCAGTATCTCTTCACCTATACTTACTCAATTACTTGTGCAACATAACTCACTATCATAGCTCCTCAGTGGTATGTTTAACAATTAGAAATACAATCTTTGGTGTGTAAGTCCAGTTCTGATCACTGTAACTTAAAACCAAGATATTTCAATTACCGTTTTGTTATTTTTAGCATATTTTTTGTTTTATTCATCTTGTAAATTGTACCTGGAAAGTACTTTCAACACATCTGATTGTTTCATTTATGGCATCTCAATCTGGGAAAAGAAAACTGTCAACAATTAGACATTCTTATTTCCATTATGCTAATATAAATAAGCAAGAGTTTGATGGATTCAGTTTTGTTTAATTTTTGCAACATTTATAGTATAATGAGGGACCTAAAGAAAGTTGATTGTTCACATATTCCTCGGGATGTCCTGTCTTTTTGCTAACATCAATTTATTTTACATCAGAATCTTCTGATCATTTTCAAGAGATTTCTGCATAGTTGGCATTAGCAAGACAGCATAATGGAATAATAATTGTAGAGATTATCCTGAACAAATTCTGGGCAAATGAATGTATGTGTAGCTTCCCTCTTATGCATATGCACAAAAAAAAAGTCACTCTGGTAAAATAAAATATATTCTAAAGAGATAAAATGAAAAGGCTCTGATACAATTATAGCAATGCTCTATCTATATCTCCAGCAGTATAAGAAAGTTGAACAGCATATACAAGCCATATTTTCATGCATTATGTATTCCAGGATTGAAAATACCAATAAAGAAAATATAAGACTGGATGCTCATATTTTACTTTCTCAGTGGTTTATAACATAAATAACCAAGCATCCTGCCTCTTGCGACCACATACATCCCCATCATAGTTGCAAATACTAACTGGTGGCGGTAAATGAAACATAGAAATAGAGTGATTCATATAGAGTATGTGCCAACAGCATTAACGCACAAGAAATGCTCCTGTGCAGGAATGCTAATAACCAATGTTATGTCATTACACAGCTATATGTTAGCTTGTGACAAGCATGCACACAAATGTCAGTAATAACACATACAGTATTTTTAAATTGCTTTTTTTCTCCTTATTATTGTGAATCAGTACCTCTGAATTTTTATCTGGGATCTTACATTAAAAAGTGCTTTGAGACCTGGCAGGCTGGGACAAATTCCTGAATGTCATGTATACCGTAGTTCACATAATAAGAAGGCACAGCTTTAAACACAACAGTTTAAAAAATATGTGCATACCAAAAAAGAAGCAATTGGGCTCACTGCCTCAGTCTGATTCTCCTTGACTTCTGTCATTCCTTATATTGATTTATATTTATAACTAAAGCATGAGAATTAAATATAATGATTTTAGAAGATAATTGGGAAAAAAATTAAAGGTTTACATCCAAGCAGTACGATTGATAAAAATTCCATTCTGGTAAGTTTACATACGAACATGTCTAATACTCACTTTTAATATCTGTATAATTTAAATACATCATTCATACATAAAGACAGAATGAAAGAATATGATATTAGCCAACTAATTTTACCTATCTTCAATAAGCATACCACCCCTCCTTTTGGAAAATTCACTCAGTGTGATGTATTGAATGCATTGGGTGCAGGGGAGTGTTTAAGTGCAAGCATGTTGCCACGTGAGTGCATTACCTAAGTGTCTCTATGTAAAATATATCTCACACTGTGCATTGCTCAAATTATTCTTGTACTAGAAATGTTTTTTTTTTCATCTGTGTGTGTCATTGTCTAATCACGTTTGTGTGTGTTAAAAAAAATCTGAGTGAGTTTGGAAGAACTACTATGGAGAAAAATAGTGTGGGCAATTTGTAGTTTAACAATATCGTTTCATATGAGTATTTTTAGTTGTGAGAGAAATTGTATTTATATTGGAGTTAATGTACAGTGTCTCTATGTCATTATATCTTCCATGAATATATCTGGTAAGTATAGGAAGAGTACCTCTGTGCATTTCCTTATATGTATTTGACTGCATTCATATGTATTGTGTTGTGTATGAAAATATTAATATAAGTGTATTCTTGACAAATACAAAATGAAAAGAAAACACATTTATCTAAGCACATGCATCAGACAATGTATATTTCTTGCTGTTGTAGGGAATATGTAGGAGAGTGTGTTTATGATTGGATATGGAAGTAATTAATAATAGATCATTTAATAGGTACACCATTTTGATTAGGATTCTGGGAGACCAACATTCAATATACCTGGACTTTTTTTTATAAAGATCTGTATGTACAACAGTTGAGGGTTTCTCTGTGTAATCATGTTCTTGCATGTGCAGATCCTTACATAAACATCATTTACATTTCAAAATAACAGAGTAATTTCATATATTTGTTGCTACTTTAACAATGGCATACATATACAGAAAAAAACAAATTACAAATCTGCTTCCAGGACAAGGATTTTCAATTTAACAAACACTGAAATCTTTTTTCATGAACATTGGTCTTCTAAAATACAATTTAAGAATAACAGCAAATAAAAACAGCTTGTGTGTAAATCGATGATCTATGTGCATGTGAATCAGTGCATTTCCATGTGCATTGGTATGGCCTGAACTTTGAGATACAGTGTATTTTCTAAGTCTATGACACATAATAGTTACTGCATTTCTAATGAGGTTTCGTGTGGGAGTTAATAATATCTTTACCTGCAACAGAATCTGTAATCTGAATGTATATGTATCAATTTAATTTTGTATGTTGATGAAAAAATACATTTCTGTTATATGGATGCTTTACGATTAATACATACAAGTGTAAGGAGCATGCCAATTACTTTATAAACATCAAATAGATTTTTGAAGATTATTAATGCACATTTTGGAGGATAATCTCGTATGAATTCGGAAGTGTTGTTTGCTAAATGTAAATGTGGTACATTTGCGTGAAAAAATGATGATATTTCTTGATTATTCTCTGTATCAATTTTGTTTGTGCATTTGAGTGTTAGGATCTAATGGATATATTTTCTTCTATTTATTTTATTTGGAGATACAGCACATTAACAGGCCCATCTGGCCCACTGAGCGCACGCCGCCCAGTTACACCCATGTGACTTACTAACCTTTGAAATGTGGGAGGAAACCAGAGCACCCAGAGGAAATCCACATGGTCATGGAGAGAATATACAAGCTCCTTACAGACAGCAGTGAGAATCAAACCTGAGTGGCTGTCACTATATCAGCAGTATGCTAAACACTACCCCATGTGTGTATTTGCTCATTTTGTGTGGATACCAATATCTGTTGTTGTGTATAGCTGTTAGTGACTGGAGAATTTGTACCCATAATGTAAGCACTAGCCATTGCATGCATATTGTGATAAATATGTGCATGTGTCTGTTAATGCTTAATCGTGACTTATTTTGATAGATGTATGTATTATCATTGTCAGAAATGTTAATGTGTTTATGTTTAGAATGCATATACGTATTTGAACCAAGCTGTATTTTTATATGTTCATTCTTGTGAAATTTAGGATGTGTTTGAGTCCAGCATTTATTTCACATCCCTGGAATCTGAACAGCTTCTAAGCCACTTCAGAGGACAGGTAAGAGTCAATTACTTTGGCATCAGATGGTGGTTAGACAAAGTAAAAACATTTTCCCTCCCTAAAAGCAGCAGTGAATTGATTTGAGTCCATGCCTCATGGTCACATTTAGTCATACTTGCTCTTTATTAATAAACTTTTAAAATGTGTCAAATTCTCACACTGGTATGAAGAGATATGGATACACTTCTGCATATTAGTAGACCAATAATTAAACCACCCAGATACGTCCCCTTCTATTTATAAAAACAGATGAATTCAGACTTCATAAGTCTATTGTATATCAATATTCTGGTAGATGTTTATCTACCCGCTGATTGGTTCCCACTTTAACATCCAGAACCAACTCTTATATTCACTCCCTGTTTTCAGTTATGTTTCTGGTCCTTAACCATTTCATACAAACTCATGTGACCCTCTACCTTAAATGTACAATTATAATACAAATTATCCTTGTAACTCCACACCATCCAAATAAAAATGCTAACTTTGCTACCTGCATTTGATTTCTAGGATGTCTTGCATCAGCTTTTTACATCAGCCCCTGGAAATGTAACTCACTGCATCCCTCATTGTTTAAAGAAGCTTAACACTATAACTCATTATCTCCTTCAGAGTTTTCCATAAGCTAGGACACGAAAGTTTCAAAACCCAGATTTAGTGAAAACTACTCTCTGCTCTTTAGTTCTATTTGCTTTCAAAACTTGCTGGTGCCTTACTCCCGGACCTTCGATTTTTTTTAAGAACTGTTTTTTTCAAGAACAAATCTCCCAGGTTTCACTAATTGGTCTTGCAGAAGGTCACCTAACTGAAAGGTAAACTCTATCATTCTGTTTTCTTTTTCTCAAACTAATGCTACCTGGCCTGCTAAGTTTTTTTTATAACTTGCTGGTTGTACTTAAAATTTCCATTCATCTATGGCATTGTCTTTGTTTCTCTTTCTGACAATATATACTACTTTTGCATGTGATTCATTCTTCTACTGCAGCACGAACCGTATTTTTTTGTTCGAGGCCGAAATTCAAACACTCCTGCTTTCTAATTTTCTCGTTCTTTTGAAGTACAAATGCTCTTATCCTGGCTGCTATTTAATCTGGCTCCTTTCTATTTCGAACGTGGAATCCACCTCCCGTTTCGGCGAGGCGCTGATTTATTTTAAATACCACATACTCAGAACCGATATTTCCCCCAAGAGAGGCAACGAGGAAGGGAATCTCTCCGATGTTACAGGCGATGTTCTATTGGTCCAGGTTACAGTTGCATTCGTTTAATTTTGAGGCAGCTCCCCGTAGATTTTTCTGTAGATTTGTACAGTTGGATTCAGGGGCTGTGAGCAGCCTGTATGTTTTTGTAACGTAATCAGGATAGTCTGACCTTTACTGCAGCGACTCAGATATTCCGCAGCGTTTGGAAGCGTTTATCTCGCTCTGCATCACAATAATTGCGACTCAGTACGCTTTCTGCCTTGTCTCTGCTGGAAGGCTCCATTATTCTGTCACCGTGGCTGATGTTCGGCAGCTACCGCTCACAGTACTTATCCTGACCTGTGTTTGAAATCGCTGGATGCTGGTTGCTGCACGTTGCCCTACCAGGACCTAGATGTTTGTAACAGTAGACATCGCATATACTGTATATATATTTTAAAATCCCAGTGTCATGGTTATAATTATACTTCCGTGAAGGTGCTGTGAAATTCGGGGAGGTCCAACACCGAGATAATTTAGCTTTAGTGTTTATCTTAAGAGAGCAGGTTACTTTGGCATTCCATTTCCCTGCAATCCAATTTTATTACGATATACTATCATTTGTGCGCGGGAATCCCTCGGGAAATAATGCTTTGATTAATGTAATCCTAGGCAGGGATACGCCACATGCCCAGCTCCCAGGGGATGAGCCCTGTTTGACAAACAAAAACAGAGCGACCACGCCGAGTGCAACTATTACAATCCGCACCCACTCGCAGAGATGCATTCTAATGTTAACAATAAGGAAAAGAGCAGCCACGGGAACTGCAAGAGCTGCGCTCTGCACCCAGCCTCTGACAGCGGGGTACATGTAGTCTCTAATCGCACACTCAGAACATAACCAGTTTCAACTAACGCCAAACAGCAAGAAAAAGACCCCTTGATAATACGTGTTGGAAATTCCTTTCAGGCTGCGCTGAGGGGGAAAATAACTGTTATATTTGAATATTTGCAGCAACATTGCATATCAAAGAACTTTGCGAAAGCGCTGCAAAAAAAACGATGTTTTATTTGCACCAGAATAAAATGTATATTCCAATGTCACGGCGGCATTAAATAAAATGTGGCAACGGACAATCATATGGTAGGCAAAATGCATAATCCAATATCAAATTGATCTGAAGATTAAACAAAAAGCAAAATTAACTGGCGTGTGTTGCAAATACCGTCACCTGCAAGCGAACCAGCAACTCTGTAAACAATGCTAAAAGAAAGACAGTGTTGTTGAACTAGACCTATTACACGCCCTTACTGTCTCGGAGATAGGCACCGTACACACAAATGTAATTCAAACTATATAGAATGCACAGGGCCTCTGGGAGACATAATGCAGAATAGGTGACAGCCATATCCTGATCATGAAACAATTGAAAAATGTCCGGGGATAGATGCTATCCGGGCTCCACCAACATCCTGTTTAACCCCTAATACAAAACCAGCACAAACACATCCAAGAAACAGGATGAATGATAAGCATATTTTAACATGAAGCTAGTGCACAACAAAGCAGCCGGAGCAATCACTGTGTAGCTATTCCAATCCATAACCAGAGAGACCAATTCTCCAAAATTACGTTCCTGTTTTCCATTACATAAAGAACCTCCTTCTTCGAAATCCGTGCTTGGTTTATTTGATAGATGCAGAATGAACTTTGCTAAGTCATAAAACGAGTTAATATCGGCTAAAACAGAGACAATCCAAAGGATAATCGAACCATACTAAGATTCAAGTGTTTGCCGATCATTTACGAATCCAGTCATTTTTTAAAAATTTAGCAGCAAAACAACCCTTTCAATAAGACTTTGCGGTTATATGTCCATTCTTGTGCGTGCTTCGCTTTTTTTAAAATCTTATTTAAGATTAAGAAGGCTGAGAATGGTTGGGGGAGGGGAAGAGCAGATGAAGGGCCTCCCACGTGAAGCTTCTATAAAATGGGGATTTCTAACTCGCTTCGGTCGATAAATGATGCAGAATCCTCGGCCAAACAATTAATAAAATCTGACTCTTTTATCTTTATGAGAAACCTGGATGGCCACTAATGAATTGCACAGGTTGTAACTCGTGAACGGGATTGGGAATGGGCCTGGACATTTACTTAGTATTGTGTCTTATTGAGAACAGCGTCAATATAACTTTTTTTTTAAAAAAAGGCACTTGACACAACCATGTCAATTCAATATGATGAAATTCCATGCTACGCCTGAATAAGATACAACAATTACCTACGTTTGAAAGTGATAAACGCCGAAACTTTGTGTACTAGTTTAATTCCTTTCTTTAAATGTTGTCAGGGTTTTATAGCTTCTCAGTTAACCGCGCGACTGATGTGTTCAATATTAGAATCCTATCTATTGCCAGATTATAAAATTATACTTAAGTTCTAAGAGTTGATAATCAATACAAATTGAACCTATATTTAGTTAACCATTACAGAATCAACAAGTCAGCCTGTGTAGCAATATTGTTCATATAGCATTAATGTTCTGTATATTAATGTTCCAACCATTACTTATCCAAGATGCGCCTTTCTCCTGAGGTGTTATATAACGAAACATAATTTGTCAGTGTTAGGTTACAGATTATCAATTAAAGATGTAGAAAGTTGCGTTTTCCATCCGTGCTGTCAAAATGGTTACAATTGTCCTGTATTATCGCGTAATAATTGCAAAATACAGTTTATGCGCTTGTGTGTGCTTAAATCTTAAAATACCTATTTGCAAATTCATTATCTGTGTACCACCCACCCCGTATCTTTCCGATTTCACTCAAAAAAATGAAAATATATTTGCATATGTCGTTCGCTATCGAACAATAGGTAATTACTTTTTCGACGGGCAATCTGAAACTTCGGTATTAAACGTACACCTTGCACCTTAAAACAATGCTGACTATTAATTGTAAATAAACAGTGTAATGAAGGCGCTCTTCAGCTTTGTAATATCGTACTCTGCTAAATGCAGAGTCGTGCAAAACACACCACAGAAGCCGAAACCTTCCATAACTTTTTCTCTGCAGAAATGCAATAATTAGCGATGTTACTAGAGATAACTAACCCACCCCATTGTGAACAATGCCTGTAAATTCGGCCTGTTGGAATTATAAGGTATCAAATGAGAACAGTAACGAATATAAACCGGTCCGGAAACGATGAGCGGAATTGCCACAATTACCATGGAACTGTTTACCGGGAGTGTATTTTTCATCTAAAGTAGTTAATGATGCACAAATATCCCTGGTAACCTATAAACTGCGTACCCATAGTTTCAGATAAACAACTTGTTTCTGCGTTATCTGTGTTGCGAATTGTACTAAACGTTAATTTTGAACTTTTATTAATGACAAGTTGAGGATTATAATGTAAGAAAATAATCTGTCGTTTATAAAATTATACAACATTCACAAACTGGAAGAAAATCTATAATCTGGCATCTGACACAGTAGACGGTCTCCCGGAATGGTACATTATTGCAGTATGTTGCAGTGTAAATAATGGGGAGACTTCATGAAAGCAATGAAGTAATTATCCCCAGAAAGATCCCTGACTTTTAGCGAGCAGAATCACTCCTCTTTACGCACTCTGGGACTTTTAAATAGTCTCTATCCCAAGATGATTTTCATCCTTTTTCTCTCAGTGACACGTTTCACGTGCTATTTCGCCTCTTTAATTCCCTATGTTACTTCAGAGCTTTGATTTGAAAATTTAACTCAGTGGGAAGTCGCATTCTCACTAAACCTTCTCCAATCCTCCAGACCCCTCCCAGAACTACAGATGTTTAACCTAGTTTTTATCCCCTAAAGCAAAAAGAGCTTCTGGTTGTTCACATCAGAATTAAGCTTTTAAATCAAAGTTTTCCCCAAACTATCGCCACATTCTGTTAACGATCAGAGCATCAGAAAGTAGACTTCGACGTGCACCTTAACTCCAGGGAGGCAGCCTATGTTTGTTTAATATTCAAGCCAACCGTAACAAAGTTAATTCAAACTTCTTAAAATAAGCTGGGGGATCGGAGTTGCATGTAAAATATGAAACTGGGCCCTCCCTCTCTTCATCTTATAACTGTAGACCATTGCAAAACTAAGTAATTAGCAACAACACAGACAGGTATACATATTTATCAATTTCAGCAAAAAAAAAACAATTAAGGAGACTAATGCTGATCTATTGGCCTGCAATTTCTGCCGAGTATCCGTTACAGGCTACTGTATGGAAGTGTTTCAGTAAAGTACTTTGAATTTTACACTAACGAAAAACAATTATCACTTCCTCACGCCTGCCTCTCCCTTACGCAATTCGGTAGTCAATAATACATTTTTCAAATTTAAAAATCACCCTGCCCGGTAAAATCTCAATAACTATAATTCTTAAGTGTTTTTCGCAGTGCGAAAAGTAATTAATTTTTTTTATGTTTAAAAAAGTCACTCAAACTTCCAATAGAAATTAAGCGAATGGTAGCCACGCGCAACGTCTACTATTCAATACAGTTAAACGGTTGTTATTTGACTTTTTATTTTTCACCACATTGTCTTTCTCCTTGTTTATAAACTCTTTCTGTGCCTTCCCTCGTTCTCCTGCGTCTTTTCATTACTTCACCCAAGCTCCGGTTATTCCTCTTCGCTCTGCTGCACCTTTCCCCGCACGACAGTGCTCCCTACCGCCCACAGCGCGCAAAGGCAATGTCTTTCAAACTCGCCAAATTTGCATTTGAGCTCTAGACCCCGTGTCTAACAAAATTAACGCCATCCAAATAAAAAATAAGCTATATGTTTTAAAATGTCAGAATTGGGAACAGAAGACAGCTACCTTTATTGAGACTATATAGAGAGCTCTATACACTGACTCGGGGTCCCGAGCTTTCTTCCTGGCTGAAATGGAATCCTTTATCTAAACCCGAGTGCACAAACATATAGGTTAATGTGACTACTGTTCTTTCCTTTTATTTAGTTCTCTATGGCAACGAAAACGCTGTGCGCAGAAATGCACCCCGTCAAGAAAACAAATGATCTTCGGGGAACAGCTCTACATGGCATCTGTTCCAAAGGGGCACACAGGGAAGGAAGGTAAGAGTGAAAATGTGTGTGTTTGTGTGTGTGTGTGTGTGTGTGTGTGTGTGTGTGTGTGAGAGAGAGAGAGAGAGAGAGAGAGAGAAAGTGTAAGTGTGATACAGAACGGACTACGTGTGAGCGTGATGGAGATGAAATATATGTCTGAAAAGATGAGTCGGCCTGTGAATGAAAACATGAACAATGAGAAAAATCATATTAATGCTGATACATTTTGTTACCGGTGCTTTAAATCAGAGTTTCAATGTGAGCTTAATGTCATAATTTATGGATATTTGAAAACACCGACACGACAGGGTCAAATAAAATTATTTATGACATCATGTACCCACAAACTCTTCACAAGATAGCAACATCGATGTTTATAAAATAAGCCGTACAATGAAAATGAATCAAAAAGCTGCATCAAAGTTGAATACGGTGTAAAACTATGGTCCGTGATATCATGTAATCACACGTGTCTGCGCGCATACATATATATCTGTGTTTGTGTGTGTGCCTGTGTGTGTGTGTGTGTGTGTGTGTCTGTCTGTCTGTCTGTGTATGTGTGCGCGCGCGCGCGCTCGTATGTGTGTATGTCTCTGTGCCTGTGTGTGTGTGTGTGTGTGTGTGTGTCTGCGTGTGTGTCTGTGTGGTGTTTTAAGAAAGCCTGACATTCAAATTAATTCCATTCGTCACTACTGGAATCTGTTTTTGGAATCACTGATATGAAGTGCCTCGATTTAAAGACGGGAGCTGCGGAGGAAGACAACACTGTCTGAAATGTCATATTTTGGAAGATTTCTTTTACACTTGACCTTGACAATCGAAGTGCTTCCGGTATGCATTGCGTTTCACCATTTATATTCGATGGAAGGAAAGTTAAAGAAGATTATTTTAATGTTGCGAGATGGCGGCGTGTACGTTCGTGTCTGACCAGGACGGTCGCACCCACCTCTCCGGAGAACTCAGCCAAGTTAGTTATGATTGATGGTATCCCGTGGAAGGACTTCTATGAACCACAGGGCTCGTTTATAGACGGTGGTATCGTTGCACGATCTACTTCAGAGTTAACGTGTATTTCCGTAAACTCTCTCAATGCGTTTTCGCTTCGAAGTTAGCACCAGAATCTCATAACCACTGTGACCTTGCCCCATGCTCTTCACTTGTCCTTTTGTGAAACAGACCGATTTTGACAAAATATACCACATAAAAATCGAGCTCAACATTGCAAAACCTCTAAAGTCCCAATTTCTAAAATCGAGCTGACGCTGTCAATAAACACTTTGCGATTAAAATGCAGACTTACCAACGGGATAGCCGCTTTCAACTGGTAAATAGCATAGAAAAGTTTCGCATATTTGGATTACTGATTTTGCCTTTTACCTTCGCTCCGAATTGTTCCTGGTCGATCCTCGCTAGGATGTGCCCTTATACTGGCTTCACTGAGCCCGACTTTCGCTAGTCTATTATTTTCACCAAAATATATGAAAATTTATGCAAATGTAAATCAGTACAAATTGTTCTCTGATGTTTTACTTTTTTCTTGGTGGGAAAACAATTTAAGGATTTTTTAAAGACAAATACATTCAGGTCTTTCCCTACATTGTCATTGACCTTAGAGTTTTTTTTAACGCAGTTCTTTTTGGCGGCACATGCGGCTTTCAGTAGTCCACCTGAGACATCTTTAAATGCGTGTACTGTGAAATTCGTAGCAGTAATTTAGACAAAATCCTCACTGTATATTAATGAAAGACGGCCCCATGGTACCGCTGCTATACTCTCCATTCAGTGTAAACAAAACCACGAGACTCGGTTTGAGAGAGGTCCAAGGAAAATCTGCTGGAAAGGAAAACATGCTGTTGGGGCTCTGGCACAGACTATTCAGCGTCTGCACCTGGAGATCAGAGATTTAAATGAGATCTGTGTTGCATCTGTAAACTCTTTCGCAACCCTGTAAAGAAGAGAATAATACGCTTAAATTGTTCGAGTATAACGGGTTAACTACCACTAGAAAATATATTTCTTCTCTTTTAAAACAAAACTCTTGCTTGTTAAAATGAATCGGTTCCTCTCACCCAAGTTGTTAAGATCGTGTATACGACTAAAGTCGATTGCTAAACTCAGTTCATTCTTTCAGATCTGAGTGAAGTGGTAAAATGAAACTGGACTACTATCCAAAAGGATTCTGTTTACAGTGCAAGATGAGCCGGATGAATTTCTTACTATTACTTTCGTGAACACACGTCTTGTTTGTTTGGACTAGTCTGGAGTAAGTTTAAATTTTCCTTCAGTCAGAAATTGTCAACTTGCACACCCCCCCCCGGCCATTATTTTGGTCAATATCTTTCTTTTAAAAATATCTATTTTCTTGATTTACCACAAAAGAGAAAAACTGTTTGCCGCTTTTCTGCTCGGTCGCATCTCCCTTCACTCCCCACCCCACGCCACCACTCCCTCCCCCCCCCGACCCCTCCTCACCCAAACCACAAACACAACGACATTCCCCTAATTAAAAAGCAGCCAATCGGAACCGCCGGAAGGAAGCCGCGCTCCCGAATCTCGCAGTCGGAGCGCGTCAATCACTCAGCAGGTAGCCAATCAGCGGGAGCTGCTGGCTGAACTTCCTCCTTTTTTTGTGGTGTGCGGGGAGAGCGCGGCACGGCGGCCGAGGTAAACACTGGCTATGTGAGAAGGGAGCTGTCAAACAGCAGCTTTACCAAGTCCCACCACCAGCATCCCATTACACAACAACAAAACTCTCAGCAACAACAAAAAAGAGAACGAAAGCAAAAAAAAAGAGAGGGATTTAAAAAAAAAACACTTTTATTTCTATTTATTTCTGGCAATCAAACAACTGCTACAAAAAAAAAGACAAGCGAGGGGGAAAGCCAAGCGATGGCGACAGCGGCGTCCAATCCCTACATGCCGAGCAATAGCATCCTGTCGTCCAACTCTATCGTGCACAGCGACTCAGGCGGTATGCAGCAGGCGACCACGTACCGGGATCCCTCGAAAATGGTGCAAAGCGATTTCATGCAGGGGGCCATCACCAGCAACGGCCACATGCTCAGCCATGCACACCAGTGGGTGACGGCGCTGCCGCACACCGATGCCGGCTCGCCCTGGTCCTCGGCCATGTCCGGCAGCCCCTTGGGTCAACAGCAGCAGCAGCAGCAGCAACAACAGCAACAACAGCAGCAGCAACAGGACGTGAAGCCGTCGGTGCAGGTCGTGGGCCGGGACGAGCTGCACACGGGAGCCGCTCCACTGCACCACCACCGCCCGCCTCACTTGCCGCCGCACCAGCCGTCTCACGGCGGCCACCCGACCGCCTGGGGGACGACGACTACGGCTCACCTGCCTTCCATGGGCTCGGCCGTTCAGCCTCTGATCTACTCGCAACCCGGTGGGTTCACCGTTAACGGCATGCTGAGTCAAGCGGGAGGACAGAGCCTGCACCCTGGGCTGAGGGACACGCCGGAGCTGGTGGACCACGGGCAGCAGCACCACAGCCACGACCACTCCGACGAGGACACACCGACCTCGGACGACCTGGAGCAGTTCGCCAAGCAGTTCAAGCAGAGGAGAATCAAGCTGGGCTTCACTCAGGCCGACGTCGGTTTGGCGCTGGGGACCCTCTATGGCAACGTCTTCTCGCAGACCACGATCTGCCGGTTCGAAGCGCTGCAGCTAAGCTTTAAGAACATGTGCAAACTCAAACCTCTGCTGAACAAGTGGCTGGAAGAAGCCGACTCTTCAACCGGTAGCCCCACAAGCATCGACAAGATAGCGGCTCAGGGCAGGAAGAGAAAGAAGCGCACCTCCATCGAGGTCAGTGTCAAGGGAGCTTTGGAGAGCCACTTCCTGAAATGCCCCAAGCCCTCGGCGCAGGAGATCTCAAGCCTGGCAGACAGCCTGCAGTTGGAAAAAGAAGTTGTCCGGGTTTGGTTCTGCAATCGGAGGCAGAAAGAGAAACGCATGACGCCGCCGGGAGGAGTGCAGCAGACGGACGATGTGTACTCACAGGTCGGCAATGTAAACGCCGACACACCGCCCTCTCACCATGGACTACAAACCGCCGTTCAGTGAAAGCAAAACACTAAAAATAGACTGTTTAGACTGGATTTTTTAAAAAAATTATGGAACAGAACGAAATCAACAAGATGAGGACTATCGCAATGATAGCAGGTTTTCTACTGTGATTGTGAGGCTGGCGATTGCATAGAATGAGTGCATTAAAACTGCAGGTGTCTTTTTTTTAATATGAAAAATTTGAACCCTCTTGGCTTGTGGTGATCGACAGGTGGACCCCTCCCTACTCCCATGCCCCCAGATACTTCCAGATAAGTGTGAATTCATTTCCCTGCTGTTTCAGAAGGACTGGTTTATAAAATAATTTTAGATTTGGTCCAGTGAGATCGGCCGTGGTCGCTGGTTAACTGTAAGGTGCCTGGTATACTTCCAGCGGCTTGTTTTTCTTGGTTTTGTCAGGTGCATCGGTAAAATGGAAAGAACGAAAATCTTTCATTCTGTTGTTTGTAATAGAGAAACTCTTCTTAATGTAAATCACGGCATCTGAGAAAGAAAAGGAGATAATCTGTACTGACTATATAGAAAGGAAGACCGGTAAAAGAGGGCCTTTAAAACGCAAAACTTCCGAACAACATAAACCTGCAAGGCAGGGAAAATTTCAAGATAAAATAATTGAAAGGGTTGATCCAAAAATAATGACAGATGGAACTTTCAGCGGCGAGGCTTGTTGGAAAAGACAAGACAAAGGACTGGGGGATTTGGGCGAGAAATCGTCCCAGATGTGGCTTTGATGATTGGTTCATTATGTTGTATTCGACCTCATCCCCACCCCCTTCCCAACACCATCCCCCAAAAAACCTTCGCCCCAATGTTTTCTAATTTCACCTCCAGCCGAATGGAGTAGAAACATTTTTTATTAAAAAGAAAAAGAGAAAAAAAAAACACTTCACCATCTGCAGCTGCACTTATTGAACTTATCCTCTTCTAAAACCATTGCCAAGTTGAATGAATGGGTGCTGTGGATGCGACTGTATAAAACTGCCATTTCCAAGCAGTGTTCTTGGTAGGTTTCAATATAGACTTTACAAAGACGGCAATATAGAGTCAGTAGATCAGTTACTGATCTAAAAATATTTACTTTATATTTTCATCAAAATTGACTTCTTTTAATATTTTATTCAGAATACCTATGAACTGCTGCAAAACGGTAATTTATTTTTCCCCAGATCTTGTATTAGATGTTTTCAAAACGAGCACAAATAAATGCGATGAAAAATGGACAGTTGTTAGGTAATAAGGGTATCTTTTGATGTGATAATTTGATTGTAATTTAATTTGAGTAGTGATTCCGTAAGAGATGATTCGAGAAATAAATTTGTTAGAGTCAAACGATTTTATGGCTCATGTGTCTGGTGTACAATAACAGTGGGATTCTGTTGAAGAAAAGTGTTAGTCCAGAATAAATAGTTAATTTATTTATGAACCATAAATTCAATGGGGTATGATTCATTTCGGCTTTGATATTTAATACAGTTTTAGTTTTAAACAGTACGCATTTTATTTTATTTTGAAAGGATAGTTTGCGTTAAAATAAGTTATGATTTTCTAAATGAAATTTAATTAGAGTATTTTCCATGTTATCATACACAGATAGGCTTTTAATCACGCTTAAGTCATCTGATGAGTTTGGATGATTGCCCTGTACCTGTTTTGCGTATTTTAAGGAATTTCCGAAACGGAAAACATAACAAGCCTCACCGGCTGCTGTATTGAGTTGTGTATTTTTCTGCGCCATTGGTTCGTTCTTTTTAAAAACCAAAACAAATAGCGTTGTCAAAAATATTGGACGTTAATCGGTCGGTTTAAATATGGAGTAATTTATTCGAAATAAACATATTAGAACTGTTTAGGTTGAGTGGTAAATGAAATTTCAAAAAGAAGTTCATCTGCAGGTCACAGTTTCATTGAATGGTTGTGTGTATAGAGTTTACTGGTTTACTCTCTATTTCAAAAGCAGGGTCCAATAGAACAAGGGCGTCTGGTTATACGTAATTAAAGGCGTTTTTCCCTAAAAGAAATCTAGTACAGCTCTAAAGGTAAACCACATATCATATGGAGGGAATATATTAAAATAAAATTATAGACTATCATGAAATTCTTTCATGGCATTTAATATTTAACCTACCTGCGGACAAAGGTCGCAAGCCGTTTTGATTTATAACAGAGTTCTCTGTTGTTCTTTCACCCCCTCACAAACACCCTTTTATGCTTTATATTTGTAGCATCCTACTAGAAATATAATTGTAGAATTAGAAATATGATGCAGTTATGTTTATTGCATTTCTGTTCGCAATTATATTCTTCATGCTTGAGAAATGAGTTCAGTATTAAACAAAATATGCTCCCTGAAATATTTCAGAATATCCACTTCCCTACTATTTGATAGTTGAACGTCTTTTATATATATATATATATATATATATATATAAATGCCTGGCTGGCTGACATTGATGTGCGATGCTATTGTGATTCTGCCTTTTCTGTATTTCCTGAAACGATACTTATAATCCAGTCTAGTCTAGATATATTTGACTGTCAAAACGTCCCTAATGGTACGAGTTCTGGTGGAGATTGATGTAGCGGGATGCTTAGTGCAGAGATTCGTTATTGTTTTAAAATACAAAATAATCACACGAGTTGACAACACATGTTAGGTTGTTGGCATGCTGGATTATATTCTTTCCCTGAACAGCTCGGCGTGTGACGTCAGTGAAGTGTTATATTACTGTTAGGATCTCGGAATGTATGATCATTTTGTTATTGTATTTTAGTTTATGAAAATGTGTGCATGCGGCGTGTACCAGTTGGAAGTTATGGGTCAGCGCAGCGTTGTACTGGGAATTCTAGATCACAATACCAGAAGTTGTTAAGTCCCAAATAGAAATGTTTCTCGGTACTTACGGTTACTGAGAACCGCGCTGATAAGTGGCACGGTGATACTAATGAATAGTGGGCGCTATGGGAATTTGGGCTTGTCAGTAAGATGTTAGCAACTAATAACATGTGATTCCGAAAATACATTTTGTTTTACACATGAAGTGGGCTGCTTGTTGGGAAATGATGAGAACTGTATAAACTCTCCTGGAGGGTGTTAATTCGTGTATTCATGAAGTAGTGCAATTCTGAATGATTCATGTGTCAATCCCGAGCGATTAAAGCCTCCGAAATTTAGGCCAACACCTGATTCTGTAAGTTTGATGTTCTGGAGGAAATGAAGCGTTGACGTTGGATTACTTATAAGTGTTCCATTAGATCCCAGAAGAGCCACTCGAGAATTGCGTGCAATAAAAAAGTGTTCCACTCTTTTCCAAGTTAGTTCGATTTATCCCGGCGAATTTCTATTTAAGGCCCCTTTTGAACCAAATCCAGAATTATACTGAATTCTGAGACGATCCATTGGACGAGTCTGTGAAGTCTGTGAAAAAAAAATGGAGAATCAAAGACGAAGAGTAATAATTAACTATCTCTATATATAATATATACATAATATTCTAGGTGGCAAACTTTGAACTGTTTGATATTACCTCAGCGGATTGGGTCTAAGAACTCATTTAACCCGCTTATCGTACAATACGAATTTGTTTTATCATTGTGTTTTCTTAGGACTTGCTTTTATAATTTCCTGTATTATTTCCATTTGAAGTGGAATATGTATACTTGTAGAAAGGTCCCTTGTTAACCTGCATTATTTTCTCTGTCCTTTATTTGTATCTTTCAGTGACATATTAGCTATCCTCCCTTTACAGCGAATCGCATTTTCTAAGAGGCATCATCTGTTTTCTGGCTGTCGTGTTATGAAAGTCTCCTAATTCCCAATGTTAAAATACTTACTATCAATTACTCACTGGGCTTGTTAGAATATCCATAATCATGTTGGAGAAATTGTAGGGCCATTGAGATACACGCAGAGTGTCTGTGTTTCAATTATATATTTTACTCTCTATGCTTACGTCTGTGTCTATTGCTTCTGCGAATGTTTATGATTATTATATACTCGTTTACGGAATGTGGGTGTCGCTCCAAGACCAGCATTTATTGTCCATCCCGCACTGCCCTTTGGGAAGGTGGGGTTGAGTTGCTTTCTTGAACCGCTGCTGTTGTGGTGAAGTTATCCCACAACGCTTTCGGAAAGAGAGTGCCGGGGTTTGGACTGATTATTCAAAAGTACATGTCATGCTTATGCAGAAATAGCTGCGGCTTTCATCCGTTGAAATTTATTCGCCTTCAAGTACAACTGTCACAAGAGAGAGCGAACTAAGTTGCTGATAAGTCTTCCAGCTGGTAAGGTAAGTTTCACTGTAACTGGCAATAGTTTCAAATTAAGCGATATTCAAAAATATCATTTATTGAATGAGGTTTTACGTGATTGATCTTTTTTTAAGTTATAAGAACATTCTGAACTGACCACACAAGCATTTACTTTATGTTGAAATTGTGCTGCCAACTTAACTGTTAATTGATCAAAACTCACGAGCTGCTGCAACAGGTGTATTTTGTACCGAACTTGTTCAATTGAGTTTGCATACTTATGCAAGTTTTCCTATATCACAATGTGGAAATTAATCTCTGTTTCCACCAATTTCATTCGAAAAAATGTTGAAATACTTGTAATAAACTCGTCTTATCTTTTAAACGAATTGCCAGTAGTATGCTTCCCTTTCTTTTGCTTGATTTGGATCGACTCGGGAATGATATATTAATTTGGCATCTGAGTCTAGGTTGTGCTACTTTAGAAATGGATCAGAAACGACGCCAAAAAACAAATGTCAGTGGGTAGATGTATTCACTCTGCGGTTTGATATTCGAGTTCAGGGTTGGAATGAGTATATTAGTTTCTAGTTAATTGCGGAGTAGACTCTTTGGGCCAAATGGCATAATACTGCTCCTATATCTTACGGTCTTAATTCTCTTGCACTAACAAAGGTGTGTTGTAATTTAATCTAGCAACAGTTTGACAACATGTTACATGCCAGTGGCAGAAGGCGTTGTGAAAGAATAGTTCTTAAGCTTGGGGAGGCATCATTGACTACTGCGTGTTTCCATGGTTGATTTTCGTTATTATAAACATTTTTTAAAATGCTTGGTACGCCTGCCTGATACTGTGAGCGTAATTCGAGATCAATTTGATTCTATTTTTAATATTGAGAACAGAAAGGTCAAATCACAAAGCAGAGTATTTTTATATACGAGTACCTTTAACTTTTCAAAACCATATGCAGCAGTCACGTTTAAGCACAGGAGTATATTTGTGTCTTGTTAAACTGATATGCATTTTACTTGCAAATTGCCATGAAAGCCCATCTAGGCTCTAAAGTCAAAGTGCCTCCATTCTGCTTGCTCTGCCTCTGTTCCCATTGCAATAAGTGCTACAGTTTCAGCTGATCCAACCTCCCACTGACCCACCCACTCCCTCCTCCTCGGAAAAATAACAGTGCAAGGCCGAGGTTTGCACGTGCAATAATTTATTCGATGTATGCTCCCAAATGTAAGAAGAAAAGAAATACATCTGAAAAAGATTATTGCAATCTTTACAGCCGGAACGTGGTCTTCATCCTTGCTGTGCGGAAGGTCATTGTGATTTAGGGACTCTGTTTTAACTGGTGCTGATATTGCTTGGAAGGGTTCTTGCTGAGAGTTTCCACTGCCTTCACGTAAGACAGATGCTGCCCGTACTGCAAGTTGTTTTCCAGGTTTCATTAAAAGGCAGCAGCCTTAAAAGAAAACCTCATTTCTCCGATCGATTAGCTAGCTCTGGTTGCTTAGCAACCAAATTCTAGCGGAGTTGAAATAAAGTGAATTTTTATATTACTTTTTGGGCGAAGAATAACAATGGAATAATAATTCTCCACGTTAACTTGTTTGTAGTGAGTGTATATTCAGAGCTGCAAATAAATCCCGAACTTCGAAACTGAATAAAGTTTATATGGCTGGTAAGGTAGATATCGGAGAGAATGCGGCAGTCGTATTGCTCAGTAACATCACTTTCTGTTAATAAAATGTTCTCTGCCATTAGATTTGTTTCCAAAAATGGATTATGAGGTTTATCTTAGAGAATTGAATTAGCATAGTGCATAGTGCTCGATGGTTTTTCTTTCTGTGATGTGGGCCGTTCTTTAGATGATTTCTCATGCAGAGTGTTACAGATTGACTAGTGAAAAGGAATTGCGTGCTTGCCCAAACTTGGTAGTAATTGAACAGGTCACTCCATCTGGTGGGGAAACATTTACACTTCGAGCCTGAATCCGTGTGTTATGCTAAACCTCCTTAAAACCCCGCGAGATTTCTAACTAAGGCATTTAAAGTGACAGATTTCTGCGCATGACTGTATATTGTGTAGGTTAGTTTTTAAGTTGAATTATACCTCGTTATTATTTATCTCTTATGATCTTTTAATTGATCGCTACTTTTAGATTGATTGCAGAATCTAACGCTAAAAACGCGTAATGCCGTCTATACGGCATCCCCCTTTAAACGCCTGTATTTAATTTGTCACCTTCAACTTGGATGTATTAAAATCTTATATTCGTGTTGTTCAAGACTTGGATGTTTAAGAACCTAGGCATGACTATGCATAGATGTGTTAGTTAAATTATTGCCTAGAGGCAGCTATATAGTAACTTGATAAATCAACATATTCCATGCTACATATTATTAAAGCGTAATTGTTTGGACTTAGCGTTTTATGGCCAGGTCTACTCATTGGTTCTAATACTCCGATAATTAAAAAAACGTAAGATCATTCGTGGACCTTTACCGACCTGAAGTAATTGTTAGATGGAACAACGTAATCAATCTGGGTCTGAAGTGATACTGTGCAATTGTACTAGAAAAAAAACCTTCAAGAGAAATATAGAAGTTTTTAGCGAATGAATTCAGTGACCCGTGCGGGATCAGCCGACTCTTGAAATGATTCCCGCACAGCTCCACAAAGGTAGAGAGTTCTTTTGTTCAAACTGCTCTGTTGCATCCAGTGGGGAAACAAATTGACTTTATACAGACTTTATTGCAGACCTTAAAGATATACTTAGGGAGTTTGCTGCGTGATTTATCCAGTTTATGTGGTTTCTGGTTACCAAATTAATACAACCACATCCTTATTTTTTGTCGGTGTGGTTTCCAATAACGAAAGTTAAATATCTATAAACAAACCTCATTGCTTCCTCTATTTGCAGATAATTAAAACTGCTGTGTATATTCTCACCGTAAATGTCCAGTTTAAAAGTGATGAATGTACATTGTAGCAAGGTGCTCAAACATTTCATGTGTCATTTCCCCACTTTAACCGTAGCCTTGCTCGAGTCTATATTGAAGCATGATAAACGAACTATGGATTCGACCAGAGAGATGCCAATTTACTTGAGTCTGATTTGATCCTGTTATATATGAGATGGTGGTTTTGATTATGGCTGTGATACTTTCAAATATTCCACTATTTCCAGTGTTTTCCTGTCCAGCATGGCTCCAGTGTGGAGAATCAGTACGTGAAGAACAAGGTTGTCAAAGTCAGAGGAATTCTGATGAGGAAGGCAAACGTGACAGAGTAGAGGATGGGGGAGGGGAGATAATATTTGAAACATCAAACAAGCCCTAGAGCTATTTAACCCTTTCACCATAGACTCCTATACAAATTAAGCCATACAGCATTGTTACTGAACTGTTTCCAGGTATCTCCCAATGTTAACTTCCTCATAAATATTATTTTCATAGTGTATTGAACAAATGGAAATTGCTTTCTCCATCGTTTTTATTGACAAGCCAATACCAAAGATTTGCATATATGAATCACTGGGAGATTACTCGCGGGTGGCGATAATGGCTTCATATTCTCGTATTTACTATTCAATGTGTACTTAAAATCAGATTTTGGAGTTATATAATCCAATTCGTTTATAACCACAATTCACGTTAAAATTAGTACATGTTTCAGAGGTCATTAAAACACGATAATAGCAATCACATTGAGCTTCATGGAACCTAATGGCCGGTAAAATATTAGTCTGAAATTGATCGGGTACGTGATTGGTTGTGTTTGTGTATACGGATAGACTGCTGTACGGTTATTTTTTATGAACATAAGGAAAGATAATCTAGGACTGATAACGGACTGACTCCTTATTAACAGAGTCAACACAAGCTCCAGTCAAAGCAGATAACCCCTGTAATTTCCAGTTCTGTAGAGAGATGTAGTATTCGCTAACGTGCACCAAAATAGGATAACATGGGACGAAATGTACTCATGGAATGACTAAATTATATTCTTACCAATAACGATACGGTTCGATATACCTGTGTACATTACATAATCAGTAGATTGTGCACACACCTTGAAGATAAATGCCATGAGGCATATGTGTTCAATGGTTAGATTACAGGGCAAAATTCAGTTCTGTGCTGCTAACAGTGAGTTTTATACCTTGGTCTTATTGTGATATTGAGTATGGCCGTGTGAAATGCGTGGACAGATACCTACCTGTCCACTTTTTCTTAGATTGTTCAAATGAACAACGGATGGTCTTTACTTGTGTCCTGGTTTAGATTTCATGTAAGGTACATACGGCGGGTCAAGACTAAGCTGAACAGGTATGTGTTATTTTAATATATATTTTGAAATGACTGACACTTGCGAACCATGTTGTATGGATTGTTTAAGCCACTCATAAATCGGAAAACATCCATAGTAGAAATAAGTTAATCAGAGATAATGTTTTTGAATATTGCGCAGCTGTTTGGGATATAAATGAGATTTTTAAAATTTTATACAGCGGATTTGGAGGAAGTGATATAACTGCGACCACTGTGACCCACCTTAAATCAGGAACATTTTCCATGTGCAGCAACCATTCAGCCATGGCCACAGTTCACAAAAATTCTTGTGAGCATTCTATCAGCGCTGAGAAAATGATGTGTTTGACCATTTTTATATCTATACGACTTTAAATTCGGTGAATCTTATCCTCGGGTCTCGTGCACTATGCTTTAATTGTGCTGCATTACCATGTATTCAAAGTACGGAAAAAGCTTTCAATTTCAATTTTACTTTCCCAATAATGTCCTACTAGTAATATATATTCCCAATAATACACACACACATTTCTCTCTCTCTCTCTCACTGTGTGTGTGTGTGTGGGTGTGTGTAACAGTATTTTGAGAATTGAGGGGGGAAAAAACTCCATCATGTTTATGGGAGACAATTATCAATGGCCACTAACCACAATGCCGGTTCCAAGCTCGCCAGTCCTTGCATTTTGCATTTTTAATGCAGTTTTCATAGAGAATCATTCAAGCACTATTCACCTTCGGATCGCGATTACAATACAAAAAGAAAACTGAGTAAAGTTCAGTCAGTGGCCAGCTTTCATTTGTGGGGATACGTTAACTGAAAAATTTAGGTTTTAAGCCAAGCTGCGTAGTACAAATGGAAGGAAGTGCAAGCTGCTTTCCGATTGCTCTTTCTAATATCAGACCTTTCTGGTACTAATTCATAATACACTCGCTCGCTTTTCGAAACTAAAGACAACACACGTGGCAATGAATTTATTAAGCATGTTAGAGGAAACTAGTTTAATTTACCTATGGCAATTCAGTTGAAGAATATATGTCTCCTACGACTACCTAAGAAATACACGCCAGGGCCTAATGAGTTCTTTGGAAATCTGTGTTGTGTCAGAAGCCTTAGAAACAGTAACAGCGTTAGCCAAAGATCAGGAGGTAGCAAACAATGGATCAAATTTTGCACAGGTATCTGCCATCCTCTTCCCGTGCAGTGGTTTTGAGTACTGAAAAAAATCAAAGTGCTGGAGGAACTCAGCGGGTCAGGCAGCATCTGTGATGAGAAATGGACAATCGACGTTGGGGCTAAGATTCCCAGAGAACGACTTTCTATTTCCTTCAACAGATGCTGTCTTACCCGTTATGTTTCTCCAGCAGTTGGTTCTTTGCTGCAGATTCTAACATCTGCGGTCTCGGGTGACTCGGTAAGAGTTATAAACGTGTTCTTTTTCCTCGGAAAAACGTGTCAAATTAACCTTCCTATGCGAATGATGTTTAGTGTGGGTGAACAGGATGCAAGTTATCAACTGGTACTCAGAAAAACAAAAGTCAACCTTACAGGTCATATGCCTTGCTGTTAGTTCTTTATAGTTCTCCCAGGAACATGTTAAGCACGTACAGTAAGTGTGTGCAGCCGCCCACCCTCCATCCAGTTTTGGCCTTCTTTCATCGGATTTGGACGTCTTTTCTGTTTCATGAAGCAAAGTAGTTAAGTACCATGGTCAGAAATCTGATCGTACTGTCCGGGGACAGTGGGATTGTGCCGCACACATGTCCCTTAACAATATATTATGTTTGGAATGAGTTACAAACTAAACGCTTTTCCCCCCAAGCAGACACAATACGAGGTGAGATCCTAAAGCTCTCTGAAACACATTTGTCATGCAGCAGAACACTGTCACTTCCCGTTGAAACAAATAACCACGGTAATTCACATCGTGTTCAGATTCAGATCTATGCTGTATATAATAAATGTTATTACAAAGTCCAGAGCATTGTCAATGGCATTGGAGACCAATATACAGTAAATGTAATTTGTTAGTCTCCTTTAACCACATAAAATTACAGCGTTATGGCCACAAATACGATGAAAGAAGGTCAGTCATGGACGGAGGATGAGCGGCTGTACATGTATGTAACGCATATTATACATGCGTCTAGAACGACATACTATTTTATGTTAGATGGAATATGTTCACAAGACCAAAAGACACAGGAGCAGAACTAGGCCATTTGCTTCATCGAGTTTCCCCCGCCATTCTATCGTGGCTAATTTGTTATCCTTCTCAACCGCATTCTCCTGTAATATATAAGACCAAAGTAAAGTTCAACATTTTAAGTGATTTTATTAGCAAAGTACATACACGTCACCATATACAACCCTGAGATTAATTTTCATGCGGCAAATGACAAAGGACCAGAATTAGAGCTGGCAACCTGTAATGGACGTACTAGACGTATTCCGAAATACAAATAAAATATAGGAGCCAATGTGCAAGTAAATGCTTGAAATTATATTGCCAGCTAATATATTGCATTAACAGTTTGTTTGAATAATCCTGCTGGAACTAATATCTCACTAAAATTATATACAGTTGTTCTATACGCAGTAAGACTCGGCATGCAAAATGAGTATACTATCTAATTTCTTGACTTTGTTATGCAACAAATATTGAATTTAATTAAAATAGAAAAGGTCATATTAGATAGAGAAATGACAATTCAATATAGTCTGCTCATTCAATCTAATGGACAATTGTATTACGAAACTTCAACATTTTTCATTGTATAGAAAAACGTCAATCGTGTTGAAGTATGAAATCATTCCCACTTGAGTGTAGAAGAAGGTAACCGATGACTTGCGATGGTAACAGCTCTTAGTTTTGAATCAATCTTTGACTGAGTTCAAGTAGTTCTTTAATTCCGTTTAATCTACATTTACTACGGCATAGCCGAATGAATTTTCCAATTTAACAATTCCTGCATTTAGTTTTATTTTCTCCTTAGATTGACATTATTTAAATAATTTGTCCCCACCGTATTCCTTGAACAGGGAATATTTGCAAGGCCATGGGAAAAGTAATAAGGGAGAGGGAGGAAGGGAGCGGGAGGAAGTGAGGACTCGCTTTTAACGAGTCTGTGCAGACGGGACGGGTAGAGTACCTTCCTTGCATTCTGTGATTCTATGGATTTATGTGGATTTTGTAGGTTAAAAGTTGGGGGTTGCACTGCCACCAACGCTGAACTGAACGTGACCCCTGGGAGACGCGTACACGCGTTGAGATCATGATATTTGTATTATCTGCAACAATTGGGTAAGATTCGAGCAATTAATGTGCGCATTGTGGTATGGATAGATTACGTCGATGGAACCTCGCCCGTGACTGTTCAAAAAACAATATTGCTAACCTATTTTATGTGTATTAACTACAAATGTTGTTCCTCCTTTAGATAAATCACCATACGAATTATATTTACTTTAGTGTCAAGTTAGAGCTTTCCAAATTACTCTGCGCTGTATTTTATGCATTATCTGGAAGTATACATTTATTTGTTCAGAATATGGGCATCAATGGCAACACTAGCACTTATTGCCCCCAGCCCCGCGGCATGGCTGGCTAGGCTATTTCAGAGTCAACAACTCTGCTGTTAGTCTGGAATTGCATATAGGCCGAACCAGGTCAAAACTTCAGATTTCTTTCCCTAGCGGACATTAATGAAATCCAGATGCATCGGTGGTTTCATGGACATGATTGTTTTTTCCTTCTTTGTCGTTGCATTGAATGAATTTAAATTCCAAGACGACTGTGTCAGAATTTGAATTCAGTTCTGTCGATTGCTTGCTCCATTTATCCATTACGCTATCATCCGATCTTCGCCGCCTTCTTTATTCATCTCGCTTTGACCACCTGTTACTGAAAAAGCAGATCGGGGCCTTGCGCTCTATGTGTCTGCGGCGCTCCCGCTGCACTGGCCCATCTGCTGGGCAGCACCTAGCAGACATAATCACCGGGCAATACGCCTCTCTCAGATACTTGATCCTCTCATAATGAGCTCAGTCGTGATAAGGGGGCTCGAAACCTCACGTCAGAAATTCGGACCTTTTCGAGCCACGGCGTAAAATAAAGGCTCATCCACATTGGCATCATATAGTTAGTGCAAACATTTATTCCCAGCGACTGAGCAAAGAGATGTATTTCTAACTCAGAATAGTCTTTCACTTGGAGGGTTAGTGTGTTTCCTTATGTGTACTGCTCCACTTCCAGGTCGAAACCATTATTAATCTGGTTGGTGGCTGTGTTGGAGATCCATTGATGACATATTCCAAAAGAACTTTGAAAACGCTGCCACATATTTCACACCGTTTAACACTCCCCCCGCCCCGTTATGACCAAGCTCTTCCATTTTCTCTGCCTCAAACTTCTATGCCCACCAGAGCAACACTATACAGTGTTAAACATCCGATTCCCAGCGACCCAAAAAGAAATGTTTATCCTGAATATTAGATAAGCAAAAGGACAGTGCATGCAACGTGGGAAGCAGTTCTCTATATTATGTGCAAAACCGCCATGCATTTCTTTTGTGCTTTGAAGGGCTAGTACCAGTTTATATTTTGCCGAACTGTGCTGGTGATTTGTGTACCGTACACGGAATACATTCAGGAGGTATGAGAATTAATGGAATAATGAATGAGAAATGTACAGAATGATGTTTGAAACATTGAAATTGTGAATGATATGGGAAATCATATATAACTTACAATGAGAATGTTATTTAATAAGGAAAAGATATCAACTGTTCGGCCTGTTGAGATATATAAAATAAATTATTATTCGTAGCTGTGAATATCACAGAGAACATAAACATACGAGGACTATGTCCCATATGTACATCGAGAGTTGTTGTGCAGAAATCTGCTTTTGCATTATGCAGTGTGCGAAATGGTATCCACACAGCATGAGAACTCTACATTCACAGTCAGGATTACCCTGTGGTACATATAGTTGTGACGGTAGAGTGCATCATTTGAGAGAAGTAGCTGGATCTAGTATTATGAACTATGCAATGTACCATGAGGGGGATAGTTTAATATATCCTAAAAGAAAGTATCATATAGATATAAAGGTGCATTTCAGCGTCCCCTGATAATAGCCCAATACTAGCTTCTGGTAACATTCTGGAATGGATTTTTAGAGACAAGTAAGTATAATGACATGCACCTGACTTAATTATGCATTTAGAAGTTATGTCAGAGTACCAAGAGAAGTTAATAAACTATCCATGGGTTGAGATATTAGACAAGACACATTTCATTTACTGAAGGCTGCCCGCAATAGGCCATGAATTCAAATTTAACTTCATAAGTTCTGTTTCCTTTCACTGGAATTTTGATCATTGGGCAGTTATAACGAAAGTGGTGGGTTTTTTTTGTCTGAGCAAGTTAAAAGCAGACTACGCGTAGAAATTTACCATGTTGTCAGCGGCAGAGTAACTGAATTTCCAAGCAACAAAATAAAGTGACACTACACATCCTGGAAGAGGTAACGATCTCACTTAATTAACTGATATACTGGCATTTTAGTTCCAATTATACTAAAATGATTGAAAGCGTTTTGTCATATTTATTGTTTATACATTGTATCTAAATACTGAGCTTAATTTATTCAAACTCCATCCACATACTTCAAAGGTGGAGTGCTAACCATTTTAAAAGCACAGTGATACTGTTTTTAAAAAGGACTTGATACTGAGTTTTCTTGGAGTGGGGCTTGCAACTTTGAGGTGGAGCGAAGCGGGATGTTGGGGGGAGGAGGTGATTGGCAGGGGTAGGTACAGAGAGCGGAGATAGGGTCTGGAATCCAAGAGTAACCTATGGTGAAATGTAGATAGATGTATTCAGATTTGACGTCACTACACAAATCTGTTCAAAAAGGACCTCCCCACTTACCAGAGGGAAAATGACCATCCCCGGGGCCTGTCTGATACAGTCTATTCAAATAGAGTAGTTGCTCATCCAGTCACTGTCCAACGCCGCACTCACCTTGCCTATTGTGTTTAGTAGTTTGCAATAATGTTGGAAACATCTTCAGATATGTTCATGCATTTTGCTAGGCCCTGCGGCTAAATCTAAAAATTAAACGTTATTATTAGCATAATTGGCAGAGAATGGATTACTAAGCAGATATATCTACAATCTGTTATTTTGTTTCTTTAAAAAACTGGAGACCATTATATACAGCGTATACATAAAATAATGTAAAATTCTGTTATTTGCAATAGACGAATGTATGTACATGCTATTACAGATCACTTTGGAACAACGTGAAGGCCATTAAAATGCCGAAAGACAAATTATGCAAAATTATATGAAGTTTTCAGAGTGGGAATTTCTTAAGCAATATCTGAATTTTTGTGTTGGCCACGTTCATCCGATTACCATTTCTCTTGACATATGCCGAAAACTGTTTGTTGCAATGAGATTCGGTACCTGCTAGAATCACAGAAAAACGAGTTAAATTGAAGACTGTATTTGAATCATTCATGGCAGTATCATTTAAAAAACGACAAACTCGGTTGTCTGATGTAAAATAAATCAAGAAGGAAAGTACAGGAAACACTCATCAGGTCGGGCAGCATTTGTGGGAAAAGAAACAGTGTTAATGTTTCTGACTAAAGGATTCTCTTTCGGGAGATACTGCCTGACCCGCTGAGTGTTTCTAGTTTTCATTTAAGATTTCTAACAAATGCATTTTCATATTTATTTTGCTAGTCTAAAGTCTAAGGCAATACTACTCCCAATATTACGCCAAGCACGTAATTCTTGCGATACCCAAGTGACTGATTACTGTAGTTTCAACGAGAACATGTGCATTCAAAGCGGTTTATATAATCTGAATTTGTGCCACTTTCACAGAAATCTGAATTCATCCGTAATTTAACGTGATGAGCTAAATATGTTTCGGACGTTGAACAAAAATTATTTGTAATTTGTAATGCAATACTTCTAAACTACACAGGGGCTTGACTTTGCGGACACACTGAGTGACTGATGTCGAAATGTTGCCATGTTTCCTGTGAACTCTCAATCACACGCACGTCTTATTAATGGCGCGGAACCCATGCCGACCATTATAGGCTGCGTTCCTGTTTCTGGTTCATTTAAATATCGGTCTTCTCCATTTCTTCCTTGCAAGCAGATTACGTTCACTCGTTCATTCGATGGTATATCTGCTCCTTGGCATCAAGTGGGGACTAGTGGGGAAGGCGCATGCTCAGTGAGTAGCCGAACACTTAACGACAGGCTGGAGGGGGAGAAACCGCAGGTCAACATCCGAATCGTTTGAATTGCGCCAGATATACAATTGACTCTCTTTAGTTGCGCGTCCCCGACCCGACATCTCTGTCGATCAGAAATATTGCCTTCTGCTATGTGGCCGTGCCAAAAGGGGGAGGGGGCGGCTGGGGTGAGTGCATTTGTGGTAGAAGGTGAAAGCAAACCAATCCCATGCTTTTTAATGATAAAGCTTACCCCCGTTGTCGATGGGATGTTACAGACTCTGCACAGCTATCAATCTCGATTCAGGCCTAATGGTGTGCCTTTTTCTGCTCCCCACCCTAGTGTATGTCCATGTCAGCCTTGATCATAATGTTGCCCACCGGACATTAGCAGCTCTCCGAACGCCCTTTGCCCTATAACTATTACTAGCCACGGTTTGCACAGCTCCTCGCTAAACCGTGCTTCATGAAATTGCGTCCCTCCGCAAGCTTTCCTTTAAATCTCCCGCCCTCTCCCCAACAACAGTCACCCCCCACCCTGTCCCCTTTACTTCACAGCCTGATTTAATTTGAAATAAGCCGGTCTCGTGTGCCAAGTATAACATCATTTCTGAAACATGCCTTTCGGCCCGGCGGGGTGATTGATGGGGACACGCTCATAAAATGCGAGCGGCTGCTATCGTCAGGCGCTTGGCAGGGTCCATTCCGGGCGCGCTTCCCATCATCTCAACCAACAGCACATTACTTTCATTTTTAGCATATGGGTGATGTCGGTGCGACAGGAAAGTCACGAGGATTTTCCTCCCGAGTCTTTAAATCTTGTCAAAGGTCAAACAGGACGTGCATTCTATTTGTTACGGTGTACGTGAATGTGAAGATAAAAGCAGATCGGTTCATAATAATACCCTGCATTCTGTCGCTTGCCGAAGTACACAGAACGCCGCTCTGCAGCTGGCGAATAAACAGTTGCAATCAATGTTGGGCACAAACAAGCGAGGGGTTGCTTTTTTAACTATTGTGCTCACAGGGACTCGGCTGCTTTATATTCGCATGTGCAAAGAATTGCAAAAGCCAGCGATAAGACATTAAAAAAAAGATACGTGCAAGTGAAGATTGCTTAAGTGCACGTCGTTGGCTCCAGGATTTTTAGGAACCCTGCTGTCCATCATTCAGGTTACGTGTTGTCACCAGCAGCAAAACCACACAGCAACCGGAAAGCCAGCAGGGAAGCCACATTCTCCGCTGTGTGGGAATACATGTTCAATATACAATGGCACCCCTCCCCCTCCCCCCACCCCTTAATTCTGCAAAAGCGTCACTTTTCTGGTTTACATTCCGAATCTGAGACGCTTCTATAGATAAATCTCTCAAATGGAAGCGAGATCTCACGCCGGCAAATTATCGGTACCTATGCCTGTCACTGCGGCAGCGTAACTGAACATGGAGCGGGCAGTGAAATAAATGACACGAGCTATCGGTAGCATCGAGCTTATTACCGCACTCTTTACCAAACGTCACATACCCACAGCAATGACGCGCCAAGGTAAAATTCCCCACTGATCAGCGAGACAGGCCCCTCCACAGTTCAAACAGGTGCAGAGTCTACCTCGTTCTAAGGATAATTTTGGGCAGACATTTAGTAGAACACACACACAAAGCTTCGCCTTTTGAAATCTTAAACAGTCCAGCAGGCCGTGGGGTTTGCACGTTAAAATTTATGAATTCCTCAGTATTAACCAGTTAGTAAGTATTTGTAGTGAGCTGTTAATCGAAAACTCCAAGTGATAAAGAGAAATTGTGATTTCGAGAGACGGCAGCCGAGCACTTTATAGCAATTGGGTAAAAGAGCGGTTTGCCGAGGGCGGGGTGATGAAGCAGGTAAATTAGAGGTGGGTGCTCTGCTTACCAGAATTAAGTACGCCCTTCAAAGAGCGTAACTGTCGCAAAGAAAGTGAACAATAAAACGTAACTTTTCAACAAAATTACACACGGGTTTCCTATTGCTTATAGATAGATAGGTAGATACCTCTATGTCAGAAAAGTTCAGTATTGTCAGAAATGATAGGTTTGTTGCTAAACTACTTCTCTACTTTAAAGTGTCATTTATTTGAATGAATACATGACATAATTCCTCTACAACATTAAAGGAAAAGACAAGGAATCTATAAATAAATATCCCAATTTTCTGCGACGGAGTCGCATAAATTAAGCATTTAAACGCCTGCAAAAACGTGTCAGAAGATTAGTGTTGGTCACGATTTTTAGATTATCTGCAGTGAGCTCTCGGATGCTGTGGAAGACTGATTGACTTTGAGCTGAAGGGATTCGGTGTAAAATGAGACAAAACGTACAGATCGATGATTGGGGATTAGAATGGATCTTCTGAGAGATTGCGGATTTTGACAACAGCGGCCGATCGTTACCAGTGGATCTCTGATGATCAAAGAATAAATCCCTGTTCTGTAGATTTTCACCCACCGATACCAATCCCCAGAAATTCGCTGCAGAGATTCAAGGTATCTGTTGGAAAGAACAACTGTTAAGAAACTAAGTATTTTAAATGTTACCATGTATATTACTGGCAACTCTTGAAAACTGCTGTCTCTGTAATTTTTCAACGTTGTTTTCCAATTAAAATACTTATTTAGAATACCGCTACGTCTGCTATTTACGGCTGCAATTACGGTGCATCACATCCGCTGTACATAAGGTCATTTTCAGTTCACTGGCCATTAAAAGTTCGCATGACATTTATTTCCCTCTATGTTTGATAACTACAAGTCCCAAAATCCTTCGCTGTTTCAATGTGGCTGTCAAGGGATTTGGGACGGCCTATATTTGTCAGCTTTCACCGTGACAGGTCAGGATGTCACATGACATGGTGGTTCTTTGTCAGGAAGAAACACACCAGGGCAGATCCGAAAATGCCAAGTGTCAAAAAAAGTCTGTAAGGTTGTCAAACCACAAAACTTTTTCCAGTTCGCCAAAAATGTAAAGCGAATTTGATTGTTTGATGTACAAATCGCCGGTACATTTCCGTAGTGTAATATTTTTTGGGTTTCCTACTTTTCCTAAAGTGTGTAAAAAATAACAGCGGCACTTCAAAGATTGGAAATCCTTATTCTGGAGATTTACCCATGTAGAATAGTTTTGGAAATCCGAAGAGAGTAATTCAAAAGCTCCCTGAATTGTAAAATCTGATGTGTTTAAAGAAGACAATTCCTGAAAGCGACTCTCAGAGTTTCGGAATGATATTATTTTCCTGGAGATCTTTAATGATCCGCTTACAGTTCTTTATAACTCGGTTATGTGTCCGCGACTGTCCGCTCTCAAGTGATCTCTCAGTAGAACGTAGCCGGATAGTTACTTAATGATCAAAGGGTACAATCAATAAAGGATTCCGTAGGTCTATCTTCGAACTGCGGGAAAACCAGAGATTGCGGATTCCACCTTTATCTGATACCATGGCAACTGGCTTTCTGCTGTTGTCCCTTTAGTAGGAGCTTAACTCTGAACCCGTTAAAATGCTACAAGGTCACATATGTCCACTCTTACTCCTCAGCAATATTCTACCTCTCAGTATTTTAATATTACATCCAGTATTGAGACCGAGATTTAATCCATTACTCTGAGTCTCTTCCACAGATTACACTTCATCGGTAATATTGAGCTGGAAACGACCCTTTTCATTGTTACAACTTATTTTAGGAAAAAAAGTTGAAAATAAATCGCAAAAAGACAACCACACTGAAATCAATCCCCTGATATTCCAATAGAGGAAACCCGATTTTTTTTTTTTTAAAAAGCCTAATAACGGTTTGGAAAACCTCGGTACCAACGATGTTAAAGATTGTTAACTCGACAAGTGGAATAAATAAATTTATTTTCGTTTAAGGCAGACTCATGGACAGAAATGATCAAATATCAACTCGATTCCTCTCACTCTCTCGTTTATTTAACGTTTCCTGGCACCTCATATGTCATCAGAAATGGAAAACTATAGTCAACAAAGGAATTAAGGAAATTTTCTCTGCTCGGTACCTTTTCATTCGAACGAAACATTATGCGCGCTCTGGATTTTCAACCTGTTTCAATGTCAAAACTTGATTTTATAGAGACACGCAGCTTCCCTAAGTTACTTTAACTTTTCCCGAGGAAGGTTGAGCAATATAATATATATTGTGCAGTCCGACCAATAATATAGCAGAAAATTCTGTTCTGCAGCCTTATAGGCCTTTCAGATTGTGTTCTTAACTTTGAACATAAAATGCATAGCCCGTATGGGAAAATTACACTGATAATACACTCACATTGCCCTGTACAGTCCCACTTCCTACCAATGACAACTGGAGCGCACTTTAGATGGACGCCGATTTAAAATCGTTTTTGTAACCGCTCCTATTAAGGGCAAAGCGATTTTTATCTGAACTACATGGGGGGGGGGGCTTCTGGGACATCCCTCTAGTCTCTTCGTGATTAAATGTAGTTTCTTGTAACTAATTGGGACGTTTCGCATCAGATTTCAATTTAAAAATGAAGTTCTGAAACTGAAAATAAAACCTTGGCGATAACATCAGTTAGGACAGAGGTACCAGCATGGTTTAACTAAAGTCTATTGATCCTAAAAATGAATATTAGAAACTAGAAAGACATCATTGGCAATCCATTAAACAACGGACCTGTTATCTTAATAGAGTCAAAAAAAAATCCGTAATACAAACGAAGTGCATCTGTGTAAAAACAATCAAGTCTTGTTGTTTTCCCATTCATTCCACGGAAGGACATTGACCTGGAGGAGGTTCTGAAAGCGATACTGTTTTACAGAGAATATCCAGAGCTGGGGCAGTTCCTTCTAAAGAACCCAAACTCTAAATGGAGATTTATATTTCTTTCCTTACCTTTTTAAGGATATTTACAGCTCTGTTAAATAGGACAAAAACCAAAAAAAAAAACAATTCAGTAATAAATAAAACAGACCGAGCATGTAGTTCGCCTCTTCTGACTCACCGATTGCTGAACTGCTCCGCGCTCAGTAGCATCGGTCTACGACTTGGAAATGTTTTAGCGGATTTTCCAATCAGGCAAGCTTTCATAATAAACGTCCTAACAAATTAAAATGGAAGAGTCACCACACTTGCACATAACGAAGTCAGGCTGAAAATTCCGTGTGCTTTATTTCAACTGGCACTCAAAAGTATACAACAGGTCTTTGGAGATTCTACAGAATGAAGGGATTCTGCTTTGTTATGGAAACGACAAATCTGTTTCAACGAGAATGGAGCCGGGGACATCGGACAGAGGCTACTAATTAATATTACGCAGGACGAAGTCTAAATTCATAACAATAAAAGCAAAGTTAGGTCTTATTTCCCAGCGAAACTGTTTATTTCAATATTACGCCAGTCCTGTTTGATTTTTTTTGCAAACGTCATCTATTCAGTAAGTATAGCTTTAAATATTCATGCGAAAAGAATAAATTCTTAAAGGAGAACGCGCTAGAATTACAGATTTGCTCTTAAAGGTACGTGTTTGTGTTTTGACAATTGTAATATCTTGGAAAGTGGAGATATGAGTGCTTTTCACTGTATTTTTCTTCATCATATCAATTCCTTCTTGTTTGCTCTGATCCCATACATACGAATGTAAATTCAGACCCATCAATCATCCTTAACGATCTAGTCTGGTCTCACTTACTAAACCAGTCCCCAGAGACACAAGGAAGCCTTGTCGTGTTTAGAATAACCGCTTACAAAAAAGACAAGCCAGAAAAATAAGACTAAAGAGTAAATATCCAAATTCGAAAGATAAACAATACAGATTATAGAATTTTGACCAACATTCAACGTCTATACAATTTAATCATAAATTAAGTGTAAATTGTAAATAATAACTTTACAAGTCGTTTGGTTTTTATTCTTGGCTGTTGGTGTTAATTGGAAATTACAAATGCTTTAACATGATACTTTGAAATGCAACTTTTTTTTCCAAAATGTAGATTTATTTTTTTAAACAGAACATTTTTAAATGTAAAATATGAAATGGTTTATATGTAGTAAACAATTATGTTAAACTAACAGAGTCACCTCACACTCTCTCGGACTTCACATTCAACGAATATTCTTGCACCATTTCTAACACCGCTAGCATGATACTACTACCAAACTTAACATACCCTCCCTTTTCCCTTAAGTTTCCGCAGACCGTTTTCTGCATGGTACCTTAACCCACTCTTTCATCATCCCAATAACTTCCATATTAGTTTTGCGCAAATACAACACTCGCCCTTTAACCCCATTCATTTCCACCATCCATAGCCTCAACATAATCTTTAAGGTGAAGCAGCAACTTACTCCTCACAATATGATATTATGTATTGGATGTTAGTAATTAGTTATTTTCTACACAGGAGAATCTAGATAGGGCGAGTGTTCTACAGATCACCTTTGTTCAATTCATAAGAGCAACCTCGAGCTTTGGCCACCTGCTACTGCAATACTTTATCCCAGTGGAAATCTAGCCACGTTTTCCTCAGCATTCTATGCTGTTCCAGTGGAGCTCAGTGTAAGCTCTAGTCAGTGCACCTCGTCTTTTGACAGGTCACATATTCATCGTGTTCAACAATGTCAATTAATGATTCTACTGTTCTCATTTACATCCTCTCAAGATCTTTCGTTTTTTTTAAACCAGGTTCCCTTTCCTCACTTAATCTTGTTACTTTTACACTCTATCACCGACCTTTACTTTTATTCCTTCTCCCCAAATCCACAATTGTGCTTATCCTTAATTTAATATTTGTTATGTCACTTAACATTTTCCAGTTCTGAAAAAAGGTCACCAAGATGAAACGTTAAGTCTGTTTCTCCCTTCCCAGATGCTGCCTGATTAATTGAGCATTAATAACATTATCTGTTATTTTTTCTTTTCTATCTCAACATAAGTAGTATTTTGGTTTTTATATAATAAACTGAGATGATTTTAAATGTTAATTGTCAAATAATCTTTATTAGCCTACTAAAATACTGACATTATAATCTTAGATGATAATAAACTGCCAGGTCTGTTTTGAAAGAAACCCCAAAAATATTAGTGACACATACAAAATCGATTCTTAAATTTATTATTTTCCCACCATACTCAATTCACATTCGATTTGCTAGAGAGGGAATAAATGACCCTCTAAGACTAATTGCTTAAGTCTTTACCGCCATCTAGTGTTAATAGAAGCAATACGTGACACCAAAATCAAGTGCAAGGTTTGTTTAGGCCACAATTGAAACCCATGAAAATATTTGGAATGCACACTCAAAATTAAGGGTTGCAATTAGCGTTTATAAATAAGCACAACAATCTTTATAGCTACAAATTAGCTACGGATAATTATGGCATAATTTTGTGTCTTGAAGGATGACCTAAGATATCCATCAATGTTTTAATCTTTTCAGTATCACCCTATTATTTAATTATTCATATTGCAAGAAAGAAACATTAATGTTTCAGAAGAGCAAATTAACAAAACTTCAGAAGTATCCAGAATGTTAAATTTACTTTATTTCGTATTATTTCCATACCATGAAGTCTTTATAATGAGCATCACAAATATTCTGTTTTAGTATACACTTCTCTGGTTTCCTTTATTTTTCGTCTGTTTTAATATATCTGTCAAGTGCATGGGCATAGCCCCAACATCATAATCATCAAATAACTACCTAGCCCAATTTTAAATTTCTTCCTAATTATTCTTAAACAGATTACAGAGATTTGGTCTTCTTGCTGGTCCAGACTGACCACCATCATTAGTGGTCAATTCATTTCAGATTATATGTTTTTTCCTCCCAAGAGATGCTTTGCTTAATTTTCTTTCAGTAGGTCCTGCCAGGATATATCTCGTGGCCCAGAAAAGCAGAGCATTCATAAATAAGTCTTTAAGAATTTTGTGGTGAAACCTATCAACTCAATATTTTATTCTAATTAAATCTAACATAAGCTTCCAAAGGTTTACTTCATCCTTACTATATATTCTGGACCTGCAGATATCAACCCTGTTCTTTACTGTGATTATCATTATTTCCTCCAAAATTAAGATAATCCCCAGAAGAAATGAAAACCTACCTAAATATTTGTACACAGGCGTGCATTGCAGACCTTGCTAACAAACAGACTGCAAATCACAGACAGGTACAGCTTTACAGCTACCAGTTGCAGGTCAGTATAATTGCAGCCCTCGTTTAGTTCCTTTTGATATCCAGCTTGCAGAAAGGGATATTGTTTCATTTGAGGTATGAGAACCTAAGAAAGGAATTTTGTTCAGGATAAATACAAACATATGTTAAGCTACTAAAATTTGACATATTTCATCCTGCTGTTAAGGGAAATGTATTAATTTACCAGATAAAGCGCAGAAAATCATGTTAATCCACCTAAACAAAGAAATCAGACCAAATTTGTTGATGTTCTTTTTTCTAAATGATTCAAAAGAAAACTATACTTTATTTAAACAAGATTTATTGTAAAAACAAGTGAGCTCATATTTATCATATCAACAGAAAGTGGTGGAGATAGCCCAATCAATCATGGGTAAAGACCTCCCCACCACTGAGCACATCAACGTGAAGTGTTGGCGCAGGAAAGCAGCATCTATCATCAGGGACCCCCACTATCCAGGCCATGCTCTCTTCTCACTGCTGTCATCAGGGAGGAGGTACAAGAGCCTCAGGACCCATACCACCAGGTTCAGGAATAGTGATTACCCCTCAACCATGAGCCTCTTGAATCAGCAGGGATAACTTCACTCACCCCAACAATGAACCCTTTCCGGACTCATTTTCAAGGACTCTTTATCTCTTGTTCTCATATTTACCGCTTATTTATTTATTACTATATTTCCTTTTTAGTATTTGCACCAAGTTGTCATTTGCACATTGGTTGTTTGTCCATCTGGTTATGTGTAATCTTTCATTGATTCTACTGTGTTTCTTTGTATTTACTGTGAACGCCAGCAAAAAATGCAACTTAGGGTTGTATACGTATGGTGACATATACAGTATGTACTTTGAAAATAAATTTACTTTGAACTTTGAATGTAGTGTACAGAGATTTGATACATTTTGCAATATATTGTTTTGTAGATGTCTACAACTTAATTGTACCAAAGTTCAGTGCATTATATATTTTTAAAAATGGCAAGAATCTCCATATTAGCTGATGGGATGGTATTAAGAGAGTTTGCTCTGTGCATTGACTTTCATGCACATATTTTCTTCCATACTTTACACTGTAGTTTCACCTGCAATTTCACCAAGTATATTAATGTGAGTACTTGATTTCCTTAAAATAAACACTCACATTGAAAAACAGTAAATTGAAATCTTAAAAATAGAAAAGACAGCGAGGTGGATAAATTAATCTGAAACAAGGGGAATAAACAATCCTTCAATAATCAATGATTAGGAGAATTGACAGACAGGGATATCTTGAGTAGACTATAATCCAGTTAATTAACTGACACCTTCACCAATATAACAAATGATATTTGATCAGATATAAGTTGCTTGTTGTAGAGTATTTTGGGGCAATCAGATCTATTTTCTGGTTATTCACTGAATCTAAATAAGGCCCCTTTCTAAATCTCAAAGAGAAGTTGTTTGACTGTATAACTGCTGTTATGAGTGCTTCCACACATTAACATTCCACATTAGTTGTTTGCCTGTCTTTTTTGGGTGCAGTTGATTCTATTGTGCGTCTTAATATTTACTGTAAATGCCTGCAAGGAAATGAATCTCAGGATAGTCTATGGTGACATAAATGTACTTTGATAACATGAACTTTGAACAAACTAAATATGGACAGTGCAGCAGACTAACACACTTCTTTGAGTGTTGTCCCAGGATCCATCTAAAAAAGCCTCAAGTAAAATATTAAACAATGCTATTTTCTCATAGAATATTTTCTCCATTTGAAACTGAGATTTCAATCTCAGTTTTAAATTCCTATATTTAAATATAGGAGTGGAGTTTGAACCATAACTTTCTGATCCTTGGTAAAAATAGACCAATTGAACAATGTTAATGCCAAAATCAACGTACTATAACAAGTCACATCTCAATGCATCAAAACTTTAAGCTAGCAGTATTAGAGCCCACCAGATAGCATCACAAACAGTTTCATGCTTAGGAGATCATTTGTTGTTTTGGACAAGCATTTTTGCCACTCATCTTCTTATAGTATTGGCAATGATTTCAACAATAGTGGAGTTTCAGTGGAGTTCTGTAAATAGCATGTGTGAGGTGATTGATCTTCTGATTATCATTACTCTTAAACTGGGAGTGGCCCGACGTCTGTTCGGCACAGTAACATGGTTTAGATCATGGGTGAAATCCTTTGTGTTAACATACTAGGGCATGGCAAATTGGAACAGAATTGTATTTTACTATCTGCTGCTCTTGGGATTGTTTAAGTTTCTAGTAATGCAAATATAAACTACAGGGTGCTGCTACTTTAATTGAATTATATTTGTGTTCAAGAAAATTAATGATATAGTAATTTGGTATAGTAATTTTTATATAATGGCACTCACAATTGTTTTTAAGGTACCCTGCAATTGCTTTGTAATATAGATTTGAATAGATTTAATTAAGAAAGCTCTTTCCATCTGAAATATTTACTTTGTTAAATCAAAGTGGTCAGAGAATGGTACCAGAGTCTTCATGGCAAATTATAATGAAGTTGTCTTGCCAGTTTACAAAGTTTGGAGGAATTTTGATATATCATGCAGCATTTCATAGAACATAGAACAACATATCACCCGCCCTTCAGCCCACAATGTTGTGCTGACCAATTAACCTCCTTCAAGATCAATCTAACCTCTCCCTCCCATGTATCCTTCCATTTTTCTTTCCTCCATGTACCTAACCAATTATCCCGAAGGGATTTACATGTACCACCATCCTGGCCGTGTGTTCCATGCACTTGTCATTCATTCACTACGTAAAAAATCCTACCTCTGACATACTCCCCTATTCTATCTTCCAATCACCTTAAAAGTATGTCCTCTCATATTAGCCATTACCATCCTGGAGAAAAGTCTCTGGATGTCCTCTCTGTCTCTGCCTTTTATCATCCTATACATCTATATGAAGTTATGAAGTCGCCTCTCATCCTTCTTCGCTCCAAAGGGAAAAACACTCACTTGCTCAACCTTTTCTCATAAGACAGATCATCACTCAATCATTTCATATCATGAGTCATTCTTTCTCAAAACAAAAATTAGGAGTCAGTGTTACCTAACTTAAATACTAAATAAGTAAAGCAGTCGCCAGCAGATCTATCAAAATCACTTAAAAAAAATATAATTGCTTTCAACAAAAACAGGGTTTAAGATATTTTAGAACATATTTATCACTATTCCAAATACATTACCTTTCAATATGTTGCACCCTTCTTTGCATTGCTGACTATAGAACTACTTAAGAATATGTGGAATAGAAGCCACCTTGATTCTCAAAGGTAGAGAATTTATTTGAAGCAAGCCTATCATATTTCATGTTGACTGAATGATGTAATTTTGTGCAACCTAAAAGTCTTCCACACACCCTCTAATACAAAGCAAATAAACATCCATCCTTCTGATGCATAAATCATTATATTCCTGTTTGGTGGATGAATAATTATATCTGCACTAGTCATAAGGTTGGATTTACTTCATTTAGTCTGGTCTGAAATGGTGTTGTCATACCAGCTTCCGATGAAATATATCAGAAGTATGATAAGGTTACATGAAAGTGCTAAAACACAACAGAAAACTCTCACACTACGTTGTTAGTCAACATATTTGAAATTGAGCTCTTTGAACTGAGATAGTTTTGTCATTTAGGCAAAACAACATTACATCAGGCGGGTATTATGTCTGCATTTCCAGAATCAGATCAATAAGCATTACCAATTGATAGATTTGCTCCTATCTTTTTAATGTTAACAGTACTGTGAACTGAAAGTTACTGGAGGAGGTAGATGGAAATGGTGTTGTGCAATTTAGGCATCTGGAATCCAAGTTGACCCGATTATACACTCTGTGACCACTTTATTAGGTAGACCTGTACACCTGCTCATTCAAGCAAATATCTCATTGGCTAATCAAGTAGCAGCAACTCAAAGCATAAAAGCATGCTGATATGGTCAAGAGGTTCAGTTGTTCAGACCAAACATCAGAATAGGGAAGAAATGTGATCTATGTGACTTTCATCATGGAATGATTGTTGGTGCCAGACGGGGTAGTTTGAGTATCTCAGAAACTGCTGATCTCCGGGGATTTTCATGCACAACTGTCTCTGGAGTTTACAGAGAATGGTGTGAATTTTTTTTTTTAAGTATCCAGTGAGTAGCAGGCTTGTGGGTGAAAACACCTTGTTAATGAGAGATGTCAGAGAAGAATGGCCAGACTGGTTCAGGCTGACAGGAAGGAGCCAGTAACTCAGACAGCTCCGTTGGTGTGCAAATGAGCATCTCTGAATGTACAACACCTCAAACGTGAAGTGGATGGACTACAGCAGCAGAAGACCACAAACATACACTCAATGGCCACTTTATTAGGTACCGGAATACCTAATAAAGTGGCCATTGATTGTATATCTTCTTAAGCATCTACATTGAAGAACCATTGAATGCGTAAGAGAGAAGAAGAACAATATCTCCAACCTCAAGCAAAACCTGAAAGAACGAGACCACAGTGGGAATATTTTTCACTACCAGAGTGATTGACTGGAAGTAATTCACACTTACCACATCACTGAAAGTGTACTTACATTTGAAATTATTTCTGAGCTTACTTCAGAGTATACAAGTATATGAAATATTACACCTACCATGTGCTTGAATGTGGAGTCTGAAACGAAGATGTTGGATTTGAGAATCTAATGTAAAAATATTGGATCACTAACACTAAGGTTCTTGTTTAATTTTACCTTGCCTCCTGCTTGAATTTTTGTTGCTTTTGCTGATAAATAACCATGAGCAGTACTATTCTTCTGATAGTTTTAGAGAAAGATATTGTCCACCCCAAAATAAGAAGACTCATAGTAGGGCTGGAGTCATATGTACAGTAGATCAAACATGGCAAGGAAGTGATTTTTCTTCCAAGGGACATCTGTGACTGAAATTAGTTGATACATAAATCCAGCAGCAAGGTTACCTTTACCAGTCTCATGCATCATATAACAAAAACAGAATTTTTCATTTTATTTAATTACTTGAGTTTAAGTTCTCCATCTACTGGATTTGCATCCTGATGAATCTCATAATCCATTTACTTAGCCTCCATGTTATTGTACTCTTATTGTATCATGAATCATATTTGGGCTGTGTAAAATATCTAACTTTTGAACTGTTCTTATAAGCACAATGTTTATAGTTAAATTTATAATCCAAAGTCATCATCTCCTCTCTAGCCTCACTTCAGATGTTGATGCTGAAGACTAGCCCTTATGACAATGGGACCATCAGAAGGAAGCTATCATGGATCTTCCAACTCGATAAACCTATCTGATAACATATCAAATTTTGTACTCATATGCTTGGACCTAAAATTGTTGGCTTTATCACTCACCACTATTCACATCAAAATGCAGAAGTTCTTATCTATTTGGCAAATATAGGATCACTTAACACTGTCTCTGGCAACCTTCCTCTGATGTTTAGAATATATATAATAGGCTATTAAGGCATTTTTATTTTGGAACCTGATATTTAGGTATGCCTGGAGCTCCTGAACCATTGATCAGAAGCAGTATTGGTAACTGAGCAGGACAAAATGCCACAATGTTATAGATTGTGGGGGAATACAATTTAGTTCCATCACTGGCTCACACCTCAAAGCTGACCAGTTTTGAACCATTTCACATATTCAATGCTTATCCCACTCAGCAATGAAGTATTTTTGGACTATTGGTCCAGCAATGTAGCCATAACACTTCTATGTCCTCAGTACACAAGGACCTCGACTACTGGACATAATTCAGTATTTTGAACCATAATCTCTATTACCACAGCTGTAATCTAATTTTTCATTCTGCTTTGGAGTGTTGCAATTGCACGTGTGTCCATTATTTTGTACTCTTGAAAAATCACTTGGGCACAGTGGTAATTACTGGTCATAACCAGATTAATTTTTTGGGGTCATTAGCAGTGAAATTCTAAAATGCAAAACAAAACAAAATTCTCAAAATATTTTTATATACTCACTTGAATGTAGCAATTGTTATCAGGGTATTTAATGGAAATTCTGTTACAAATAAATTTAAGCTGCAGGTAATGTATTTTTAGATCAATAAATAAAAGTTACTGTGCTTAGTTAAAGTCAGTACAGGGATTCAAGGTGATCAACAGGGTTATTTACTTTACTGTATCTATTTTATGTAACACATGGATGATATCAACAGATTTAAACAACATTTATTTTACCAGTCAGACATAAAAGTAAAAATTAATCTATATTTTTATTTAAAGGTATGCCAACTGAGAATTTCCAATAATATCATGCAGTGCTTCTTGGAACCTTAGTTAAACTTCTACCCAGAAAAAATGGAACAAGTGAACAGCTTATTCTGTGCATTACGTTAATTTAAAAGATATGGTTCTACATATTCTACATAATATTTCATTTCACATGTAAAGTTGAAAGAATGTTGTTGAAATGCAAACACTGGGGCTTTTAACTTGTAATTCAGTACTCAGAGGGTTTATATGGAGTACTTGCATATTTACAAAACAACGTTTAGAGTCAAAGCCTGTAATTACAGGCCAATCACTCAACACAGAGCTCTTGAACCCATTAAAGTTTGGGCATGGTTGGTCAAAGATTTGGGTCAGAAGTCAAGGTCACATACTTCAGCAAATCTGGTTCCAGGCATTTTTCAAACTGTTCCAAAGCTAAACTTTGTTTCAAAAATAATGAATACCTGGAAGTGATTATAAAGCAGTAATCTAATTGAGGGGTTCAGATGATATCATAAACCACGGAGACCAAAGCTCAGTTTTTTATAATTACCATTTGAACCCCAAGATTTGATTACAACTGTAAAATCTGTCACTGATATATATTTATTGTGTCCATTTTTTAATATATGTGGTTTAATTTCATGTATGTATGTGTGTATGTGGGTAGGTGGGTGGGTGGCAAGGTTGGGGGTGGTTAGATGGTGGTGGCCTTCCCGTTTCTATTCCTTTTCTGTATTGCAGCAGCTGTCATTACAGACAGCAGTGGTAGTGTGCTGTAGGTCATTGATGTGTGATGGTATTCACACAAGAGGATTAATGATTGTGACATAATTGTTACAGGTTTATTTGAAATAATGTGCAAACAATTACTGGGAAACTATGTCCAGCGTCTGCAACCATTATTATTAATAAACAAAAATCGTGTCCCTCAGATTACATTATGGCATGAAACAAGGTTTCCTGATAAAATAGTAAGAACAGTTAGTTAGTATTTTAACAGTTATTATTCAATGTTAGTCACACAATAATATTGTAAAGCTTAATCTCAGATTTTTTGGGGCTATATAATCTATAATTGGAGGGGCTGAACTACCATTTAATCTGGTCAGTATGCCACCTCCATTTATCTACCTTTGCTCCATAACCCTACATTACCTGATTAAAGTCTGGCTGGTGCTTATGCCGGTTTCTGTGGCATGAAGCGACTGAGAGTACGAGACTCTCCCCCCCCCCCCCCCCCCCGGATAGGACGTCAGTCTATCGTGAGGTTAACCCCCAGCATTTTTGCCGGTACCCATTCTCAGCTTGGTAGACTGGAGCATTGTGTGGTTAAGTGCCTTGCTCAAGAACACACACACTACACCCTAACCACTTGGCCACACCACATGAACTAACAGAAATCTATCTGCCTCCATCTTGCAATTTTATTTGAAGGTGTACAACATTGGAAGGAAGCATTGCAGCTTTCCATCACACATTCTATATAAAGATGCTCTTCTATTTCACATTTAAATCACTTACATTGTTCCTCCTTGTTTTGAATACTCTGAATAGAGAAAATAGTTGCTCTACCTGTCCAGGTGATTCTTTTATAATTCCACTGATCTCAATTTAATCACTCTCCAACAGCCTGTGCTCCTGGAAATAGGAACTTAAACTTTTAAGCCTTGGTATAATTTTTATGGATTTTGTGGGATCAGCTTATTACTCACTTCTGTATGCTACACACAACTGAACATAGATGAGGGATAATCACAACAATTTTGTGAATGAAATTTCCCTATTTCTCAAAAATTGTAAGAACAGATTCTAAACTTTATTAGCTGTCAGAAACAGAATGAGTGGGCTATTAAAATGGTCAAATGGGCCATGCAACTTTTTTGTGCTAATGCTACAAATATTTCTTTGACCACGGTCTTATCTTGCTTTAGATGGCTCCCAAGAAGGTCATGGTTATCCTTCAAATATGCAGATCAGATTAAAATGACATCATCAGACTCAATCCAGTTGGAGTATTAATTGTGGCTTCACTGATAAGCCAATAAAATAAAGAGTAAGTTAAGTTCCAGCAAGAAGGGATCAAGAAAGGAAAATTAATTTTTTGCATTATTTTGAGTGACTAGGAATTCTTGACTATTCATCTTTCTGTCCTTATCTTTCTTTTTCTTCTTCTGACACCCTACCCAGCCACTTAACTAATCACTAAGAATTGTTTTGTCAGGACCACAGTAATGGCTGCTGGCCCTTCATTCCCACTCCAGCTAGTTAGGTGGTTACTACTTCCAGGTAATTCTGGTTTTTCATGCTGCATCTGATGTGGCCCATAAATTAAAATTACTTTTAGGGTTAAATTTTAGATGTCTAGGTAGCTTGTCACCTGTTTCTATCATACAACGCAGTACTCTTGCGCACCACCAATTTACATCGGTGGTGTGCAAGTGGAACAGGTCAAAAGCTTTAAGTTCCTCGGGGTCAATATCACAAATGACCTGACTTGGTCCAACCAAGCAGAGTCCACTGCCAAGAAGGCCCACCAGCGCCTTTACTTCCTGAGAAAACTAAAGAAATTTGGCATGTCCCCTAAAACCTTCAATATTTATTATAGATGCACCGTAGAAAGCATACTTCTAGGGTGCATCACAACCTGGTATGGAAGTTGTCCTGTCCAAGCCCGGAAGAAGCTGCAGAAGATCATGAACATGGCGCAGCACTTCACACAAACCAATCTTCCATCCTTGGACTCACTTTACACCGCATGCTGTCGGAGCAGTGCTGCCAGGATAATCAAGGACGCAACCCACCCAGCCAACATACTTTTCGTCCCTCTTCCCTCCGGGAGAAGGCTCAGGAGCTTGAAGACTCGTACGGCCAGATTTGGGAACAGCTTCTTTCCAATTGTGATAAGACTGCTGAATGGATCCTGACCCGGATCTGGGCCGTACCCTCCAAATATCCAGACCTGCCTCTCGGCTTTTTTGCACTACCTTACTTTCCATTTTTCTATTTTCTGTTTATGATTTATAATTTAAATTTTTAATATTTACTAATTTTTACTATTTTTAATATTTAATATTTGTAATCCAGGAAGTGGGAAGCGCAGAATCAAATATCGCTGTGATGATTGTATGTTCTAGTATCAATTGTTTGGCGACAATAAAGTATAAAGTATAAAGTAAATAATTTAAAATTGGAGCTTGTGATCCAATCACATTCCAGTAAAATTGGTGTTCTGGAAGCTCAATCAACGAATATTCCTTTTTTTTTAGTCAAAGCAGGCACAATAACAATATTTAAAAGATACTTAGACAGCTACGTGGATAGAAAAATCTTATAGGGATTTGGGCTAAACACAGGCAAATGGAAAGAACAAACATGAGAAAGTCTGCAGATGCCGGTAATCCAAAACAACACAGCAGAAAGAACTCAGCAGGTCAGGCAGCATCCAGTAACCAGTAAACATTTTGGGTCGAGACCCTTTTTCGGGTCCGAAAAGGAAGGGGGAGGAAGCCAGAATAAAAAGGTGGGGGGAGGGGAAAGAGGTTAGCTGGAAGGTGATAGGTGAAGCCAGGTGGGTGGAAAGGTCAAGGTCTGGAGAAGAAAGAATCTGATACGAGAAGAGAGTGGACAATAGGGGAAGAGGAAGTAGGAGGGGACCCAAGGTGAGAGTAATACGCAGGTGGGAAGAAGTAAAAGGTCAGAGTGGGGAATAGAGGAAGGTAGGGGGAACATTGTTCACTAGAAGGAAAAATCAATATTCATGCTGTTCGGTTGCAGGGTACCCAGGCAGAATATAAGGTCTTGCTCCTTCACTCTGAGGGTGGCCTCATCTTGGCACAAGATGGGAAGAAGATAGATGCACTGTTTGGTCAACATGGGCAATTTGAGCTGATGGATGTGGTTCTGTGCTCTCTTACTCTATGACTCATCAAGTAATACAGCATTTCACTGCATGTTTTGGGCAAATGATGCCACTAAAATATTCAACTGCTCTACGACAACCAGAACAGGCTGGGTAACAAATGGATTTTGCTTACATGTATGTCTGTAGGTTGATAATGTAAATTGGAAAACACACAAAAAACACTCAATATAGTAAACATATCCACAGTTTTGTAATGAAAAAACATATGATGGATAAGAAAGAACAACTACTAAAATTGGATATTATTAGAGTTCATTCGTACAACTGTAAGTCAAGTGTTTTTAACCAGGGGAAATCTTGAGCACATATGCAGATGAATATAAAGAGGTTAATAACATTTTTAACAATATTATTTTCTTTGAAATCCGTACGTTTTCCACAAAACCATGTTCTTTGCGACTTCTGACTCCCCAGTTGTCACTGAGACACTTTGTCAATTTGGTCTATTGTGCCAAGAATTTGGGCCCATCTGTGCACATTTTTGTGTGAAAATCACACATTCACATCCTGCACACCAGCAATTTGGCATAGAACTGATCGTGGTCGGGATTGTATGCATGTTGATTACTGACCATGGGGAAGCTGGCCTGTACACTTTCCTGCATGATTCATCTGAACACTTGACCCTTGCCCAGAATTAGACGCACAACTGGTGATGTCAGAAGTTGTGAGGAATGTGTTTTCTCCACTGCTGTGAGAAATTTGGGCTTCTGAGAGAAATCTACAACTAATTTGGTAGCTCTCCAAAAATAAAAAACTAGTTGTGTAGTGCACAGGAATGAGACTGCGTGAAGAGCCTGTGCTTTAGCATGGATATCGTGCATCTCTGCCTCACTTTTCAATGGCCAGAATAATGTTAAATAATTCACTGGAACTCATCAATGATCACAGCCTATTGTGAGCTGCATCCAGCAATCACAAGCTCCTTGATCATCCTGCTGCTAGGGGCAACCTACAGCACAGGAGCTGATTGTGCTTGCTTATTCAATGGATGAGCCAGGGCGGGGTAAAGAGACACCATGCTGATCTTCTCCGGTGTTTCACTGCACCTTCACAGCAGCCTTCCCTGCCACTCTACTGTTGTTTCCAAGAACACTTTAAGCACTACCTTATGTACTGATGGCTAGTATGAAAATCTCATGAAATGAGAACACATGAAAATAGCACAGGTAGGCCATTTGAACCCATAGGTCATTCAATATGATCATGGTTGATATAAGCTCACTTCAACTCATCTGTGCCAGCTTCCCAGAACCCTCAATTCCTTGATCTTTAACTATCTCTTGAGTGATGAGATCATCAGAGGTCCCATTCAAGTACATGAATTAGTGTGCAAAGTGTCATGATGCTGCTTTAAATGGATTTTCCTGTGACTTCATTAATTTTTTTGGAGATTGGAGTGAACGTTAGCACAAAACGCCCAGTGGCCACTTAATTAGGTACACCAGTACACCTGCTCGTTAATGCAAATATCTAATCAGCCAATCACGTGGCAGTAGCTCAAAGCATTAAAGCATGCGGACATAGTCAAGAGGTTCAGTTGCTATTCAGTCCAAGCATTAGAATGGGGAAGAATTGTGGTCTAAGTGACCTTGACTGTGAAGTAATTGATGGTGCCAGACAGGGGTGGTTTCAGCATCTCAGAAACTGCTGATATCCTGAGATTTTCACACACAGCAGTCTCTAGAGTTTACAGAGAATGCCACAAAAAATGCCACAAAAGTCATCCAGTGAGCGACAGTTCTCTGGGTGAATATGGCTTGTTAATGAAAGAGGTCAGAGGAGAATGGCCAGACTGGTTCAAGCCGACAGGAAGGCGACAGTAACTCAAATAATCAAGCGTTACAAGAGTGTTGCGCAGAAAAGCATCTCTGAATGGACAACATGTCAAACCTTGAAGTGGATGGGCAAGAGCAGCAGATGAACACACCGGATTCCACTCCTATACCTTATATAGTGGTCACTGAATGTCTGTTAAATACTGTAAGTTTAGTGTGCCAGTAGAGAACATACTTCAGCTTCTAGGCATTGGCGTTATTATAAATGACAAGGCAATAAATTTTCATACAAAGTGACCTCTATTTAACCTCTAATTATATGCAATGTAACCTATTCTGTGATAGAAATTTTGTGTACCTCTGATTCTGATTACTATTCCATGGTACAGCAAAATGAAAAAAAATTATACTTCCTGAATAAAATGATTTCTAAGAAAATGTTTTTTAAAGTAATTTTAGATGTTCTATTTACGACTAAGAGGAAAGCCTTCCATGAGCTGGAATCATAACTTGCAGTAAATAAGATAGTTGTGTACAGTGAAAGGTAATTATCCCAGCTGCAGGTCAAATTTCAACAGATGTACGGTGGAGAGCACTCTGACTGGTTCCATCATTGCCCAGTACGAAGCCTCCATTATGCAGGATCGAAAGAGGCTGCATATGGTTGTAGACTCACCCAGTTCCATCACAATCATCCCCACTGTTGAGGATGTCTTCAGAAGGCAGTGCCACAAACAAGTACCATCCATCACCATCTGGAACATGCCCTGCTCTCCAGGAGGACGTACAAGAGCCTGACGACCCACACTCAACATTTTAGGGACAGCTTCTTCCCCACCTCTATCAGATTCCTGAATGGCCCTTGAACCCATGAATGCTACCTTGTTATTCTCTTTTTTTTTTGCACTGTTTTTTATTTTGTAACTTATGGTATTGTTTTACATCTCGCACTGCAATGTTGCCACAAAACAACAAAAAAGACAAATTATCGGTGATAATTAACCTGATTCTGACTGTTCTGATTCTGAACACTGCATTAGTTCTTCAGGGTAGCGTCCAAGACAAAGTTGCTTCATCAATGGATTTCCATCCATCGTAAGGTCAAAAGTAGGAATATTCATTAATAATGCTGTATGCAGCAAGTTCCAGATGACATTCAGACAAGGGCTCGTCAATGGCAAGCACTATTCAGTCACAAAAATCAGCAGAAAATGACAACTTCTAACAAAGGAGCATCTAATCATATATTTGACATTCAATGACAATACCATCACTGAGGTCCACTTCATTGTCAATCTGAAATCACCTTTCATCAAAAACGTAACTGCATCAGTCACATATACCGTTTGTATATCACCATTAACTTCACTGCCACTCCGTCAGCCCTGTGTTCTACTCTATCACATACAAACTCTTGTGGTCACTTACCTCTCCCTCTTCTGCTGCAACATAAAATGTGTTTCATATCCTACTTTTATCAGTTCTGATGAAAAGCCACGGAATATTTCCAGATTTTTATTTCTTTTTTTTCACAATCTCAATATTTTCATTTAGCAGCCACACATTAGCAGTTATGTTCATAAAAACAGATAAGAGGCCAGAAAACCCAAAGCATGTAACTCATCTCCTGTCCTTCCAAAGCTTTTCCATCATTTACAATCACAAGCCATTGGTCTGATGGAATACTTGCCACATTCTTAGATGAAAATATTTCTAAATGTAGTCACAAAGCCAGCAAAAAATAGGAAAAACACATTATGCTTTTTTGGTACTCCATCCACCATCTTCTGCCCCTCCAACATTTGGTTCAACATGATTAGAGTGTGGGCCATTCATAAAATACACTCATTTACTGGATCAATCCAACAGTACCTCCAGCATCAACATAAACGCAGACATATACGCACCATCTTAATTTGGAAATGTAAGGCTGATCTTCCAGTACTGGATGTATATATCAGAACACCCTACACACTAGCACCTGCAACAAAAGAATCTGTTCAAGATGTTGGTTTACTTATAAGCTTGCCAAGGAAAATTAGGCCTAGGTAACACATTCTGCTGTTGTCTGCAAAATGCATGTTTCATAAATGGATAAATAAAAAATACATGTTAGAACTATTTATAAAGTTGCAGCAAAAGTGCCCAAGAGCAGGGTGAGTTGCCTTAATGATTATCGTCCAGTAGCTCTCACATCTGCAGTGATGAGGTGCTTTGCGATGTTGGTTATGGCTAGTATCAACTCCTGCCTAAGCAAGGTCTTGGACCCACTGTATTTTGCCTATTACTGCAATAGGACTACAGCAGGTGTGATCTCACTGGCTCTTCACGTGGCCTTTGATCACCTGATCAATACTAATACTTACGCCAGGCTGCCATTCATTGACTACAGCTCAGCATCTAACACAATCATTCCCGCAGTTCTGATGAAAAATCTCCAAAACGTGGGCCTCTGTACCTTCCTCTGCAACTGGATCCTTGACTTCCTTACCAGAAGACCACAGTCCATGCAGATCTGAAATAACATCTCTACCTCACCAACAATCGATACTGGCGCACCTCAAGGATGTGAGCTTAGTCCACTGCTCTACCCTCTCTGAACCCATGACTGTGTGGCTAGGCACAAATCAAATGCCATCTATAAATCTGCAGATGGTACAACTATTGTTGGTAGAATTTCAGATGGTGATGAGAAGGTGTACAGAAGTGAGATATATTAGCTAGTTGAGTGATATCGTATCATCAACCTTGCACTCAACATCAGTAAGACCAAAGAGTTGATTGTGGAATTCAGAAAGGGTAAGATGAGGGAAAACCCAGCAATGCCTTTCAAGGGATCAGAAGTGGAAAGGGTGAGCATGTTCAAATTCCTTTGTGTCAACATCTCTGAGGATCTATCCTTGGCCAAATATAATCGATGCTGTTACAAATAGGGTACAACGGTGGCTATATTTTGTTAGGAGCTTGAGGAGATTTTGTACGTCACCAAAGACATTCACAGATTTCTACAGATATTCAGTGGAGAGCATTTGAACTGGCTACATTGCCACCTGGTATGGGTGGGAGGGGCGGGGGGAACCACTGCACAGAATCGACATAAGCTGCAGAAAGCTGTAAACTCAGTCAGCTCCATCATGGACACTAGCCTCCCAACATCCATGACGTCTTCTAGAAGTGATGCCTCAAAAAGGCAGCATCCATTATTAAGGACCCGTATCACCCAAGATATGCCCTCTTTTCATTGCTACCATTAGGGAGGAGGCACAGGAGCGTGAAGGCACACACTCAATGATTTAGGAACAGCTTCTTCCCCTCCACCACCAGATTTCCAAATGGACATTGAACACATGAACACTACTTCACTACCTTTTTTTTTTCTCTTTTAGCACTACTTATTTAATTTAACTTTAATATATATATATATTTCTTACTGTAATTTAGTTTTGTTATTATATATTGCAATGTATTGCTGATGCATAACAGCAAATTTCATGACATATGCGAGTGATAGTGAACCTGATTCGAATACTGATTTTGAAACTTGCATAATTCTCATTCACGCATGCCCCCCTGCTATCTTGGTCACACATGTAGAAGAAACTTTCAGTATTTTGATCACGCAATCTTGATGAAGGTGTGTCAGAGGCTCTACTTCGCTAGGAATTTGAGGAGATTTGGTATGTCACCAAAGACTCTGTGGATGTTTGGCAGAGAGCATTCAGATCAGTTGCATTTATAAAATAGTATTAAGCCTCTAATGAAAAGAATCAAAAGAAGCAGCATAAGGTTATATACTCAGCCAGCTTCATTGAGGACATCTTCAAGAGGCAGTGACTCAAGAATGCCGCATCCATCTTAAAAAAACCCAACTATCTGGAACATGCCATCTTTGTATTATTACCATCGGGGAGGATGTACAGGAGCCTGATGACCTGCATTCAACTTTTTAAGAACAGTTTCTTCTCCTCTGCCATCAGATTTTTGAACAATTCATGAAGCCATGAACAGTAACTCATTGGTCACCTTTTATATTATTATTTATTTTGTAAGTTATAGTAATTTTTCTGTCATGCACTATACTGCTGCTGTAAAACAACAATTTTCACAACAAATGTCAGTGTTAATAATCCTGATTCTGGTTCTGGTTCTGATCCACAGAAATCCTCCCATTAGGCTTGTGAACCTCACTTACCTCACCTAACACACCACTTGAGCTGAACACTATTGCTTTCTCCATGACCACCAACAATAGCCTGTCACCAGGTTCAGCCATGGCCCAAGTGCGGAGTGAGAGACACTGAAACGGGTCGATATTTCACAGTCTTTAATGCGAACAGTGTTAAAGGGGAAAAGAATACAATAAACTCTAGGCCAAACAGGACCATTATCTAAAATTCTCAAATGGTGAATGAAGCCTACACTGCAGCTGAAAAGAACAACTAAGAATAAAATGAATACTGCTAGTCTTCAGAGTCAGTTGACTTGACAGTCCAATTTCTCAGGCAAGGCAGAATGCAGACAGTGAAGCGTTGCTGCGTCCAAGTCTCGACAAAAACTACGACAGAATGAATGGAGTTAAATACTATCACAATGAAATAATAATTAGCTGACACGCACATATTCACAAGCGCAATTGCCGTATCTGCTGTGAGGCCAAATCTGTGGTTGTGTCATAGCCCCCTTCTTATAGCTAAGAAATCTCCTCTTATTGGCTTTGGGAACAGATTGTGGTAGAACCACCATAGATTTATCAGTAGCAACGCTCAAATACTGGAAGAATTCGGATGAAGAGTCTCGACCTAAAACGTTGACTATCCATTTCCCTCCTTCCACAGATGCCGCCTGACCCCACTGAGTCCCCCCAACACTTTGAGTGTTGCTCCAGATTCCAGAATCTGCATTCTCTTGTGTCTCATGGATTGATCATTTTTGCTGGTGAAGCTGATGCACATGAAAACTTGGCAGTTTGGAGGGATGGAGGAGGTCATTCTCAACACATCATCTTCTCTCCCAATCCATGATTTATGAGCAATATGAGAAAGTTGGCCACTTTTTAGAAAAAAATGGAGAGGACTTTATAAGTCCAGGCCTCTTGTTTGGTCTCTACCCCGCCTACAGTGCCCAATTTAGGTGTGACACTAAATAAACATGATGAAAATTCTTTATAATGATGTTGAATTAGAGTTTTCAGCTCTTAAATAAATCCTTTTTATCAGTTCTGAGCACTGAACTGAGTACTGTTTAAGAAAATAATTTGGTTCACCATTATGTTAGTTTCTCTCTTACAGATTATTCCTTCTTGTCTCCTCGAAGTATCTAATAAGCAGAGATGATGACACAGATTAAATGAATAGCCAGAAAGGATTGTGAAGTGTGGACTGGCAATTATAGTACTTCGTTTTGTTTGTTGATGTTCCTCCAGTGTTCAGTACATTACATGACAGCAGAGAAGCTAACATTTGGTTTTTGTAAAGCAATATGAACATGTGTGTGTGATGCAGAAGTCATTCCAACATTACCAAGTTGGACATTTGCTTTCTCATTTTTTTTACTGTTTGGAATAGTGACTATGCAAAGAGCTCTGTTCAATGGATGAATTAAAACGCAGGCTTTCATTTAAAATTCAGTTTCATTTTTAACCCTCCTATTAACATACTGTTGCATCTGTAGATACTGATAAAAGTCTTGTTTTTCTAATAAGTGTTTCTCTTTAAGCATTTCAAAACTGAATAGTGTTCCTTCTTTCATTATATTGCAAAGAACTGTTATTCCTTTAGTGTCCAATCCTTAAATCTAGCATTCAGTTTATTTGGCGTAAAATCCGAGTCATATGCACACCATTTAAGAATTGCAATATCTCCCTCTAGTTTATATTCATTTATAATAGTTTTCCATATTTTAAGAGTCCATTTCACCCATGGATTATCAATAGTATTTATGTACCTTTGTAAGTTGTTATCAGCCAAAATTGCCTGTATGGGGATGGGAAGTATCCCCTCCTCAATGTTTTTCCATTGAGCATCATATGATGGGTTGCACCAACAGAATCATTTCAAGCACGTATAAGCGTTTGTCAAATCTTAAAAGACATTTGACTTCATACATTAAAACAAAATGGGAGAAGGAAGGAGGGATAATTATATCTGAGGAAGACTGGACAATAATATGGAGGTGTCAATGGAAGTGTACCAGTTCACAGAAATGGAGGTAGTTTGGATGGAAAAACTTAATGAGATATTTTATTACACCCTCTCAGAAATCCAATTATGATAGTAACCTCCCTGTTTGCTGGAGAAACTGTGGAAATCAAAGTGCAAACCAATTATCATATTTTCTGGGATTGCCCCATTATCAAAGACTATTGGAGTGGGATGCACAATGCCCGACAAGACATTTTTAAATGTGAAATACCCTTAGGAACTAAGACTATATATTTTGGGTATGTACCTCAAGAATGGTTGAAAAGAGATAAATATTTAATGAATATACTGCTGGTGGCTGGTAAAAAGGCTCTTACCAGGAAATGGTTATCACAGGACAGCCCAATTTTAAACGCATGGATGGAAATTACAATGGACATTTATAAAATGGAGAAGATAGCAGCATCTGTTAATCATAAATTGGAACAATTTGATTCATACTAGGAAAAATGGTTTAACTACATAACACCTCATAGGCCTGATTTTATTCTCAGAAATCAATGTATATGTTGTAAAAAAAAAGATCACTCCCTACTTGTACGTAGTTTTCTCCTTTTGCTTGTTCTTTCTTTCCTCTCTTTTCTATAGGTGTATACCTCACATAAATACTATGTGGAGATTTGTGGCAAATATGATTATATGGTATATATGTACAATATCTGAAATATATCTCATGGAAATGTTTGATGATGAACTTCAATAAAAAATAAATTACAAAAAAAAATTCAGTTTCATGCAAAAGCTGATGTACAATGGAATGACATTTTCCTTAGATGCTCAGGATGCATGCCACCTCTTGTCCATCTGTCCCCGAATATGAGGAATACATAGTTGATACAGACATAGCTACTGCATTACTCTTCATTGCTTTGATTACAAGTACTGGAAGAAGAATAATGGAATTTGTAGGTTACGAGAAACACACAGAGTCAGTACCTGAATATAATATTCTGCAAGTCACAATTAATGGCTATCTTAATGGTTTTTAAGTTAAACTTCAGTTAAGATATCAGAAAATTAATGAAAAGGTGCAGAGATCCTATCTGATTACATAACAAGGGAAGGTGTATTCATAGTAGTGACATAACTGGTGCTTCAAATAACGCCATGAATCTTGGATTCAGCAATCTCTTGCTTCAACTTGAATGTGGAAATTGAAGATCTTAAATTAATTGCAAGTTAAACTGCCCCTTTAGTTTCTGGTCTAGTGAAGATGCATCAATTCCATTGTATTTGATTACAGGAAATAATTAAGTTCATTGTTTACCATGAATACATCTATAGATATCATCATCAGATCAATCAGCAACTACTACTTGATCCTAATTTTGTTTGCAGAACTCAAGTTTAACAATTCACAGCCAGAGCCTTTACTTCAACAAAAGCACAAAAGGTCACAGACCATTGTCAATGTCCAGATGGATCAGTGAAATCGCTCCCCAGATTATGCTTGCAAAAGAAGGAAAAAGAAGCCATAGGTTGTCTGGTAAACGTTTAATTAAATTTAGAAATCAGCAAGGAGCCCAGTTGTAATTGGGAAACATGGCTATTATAATGCTAGGCTACATTCAGCAATGAGTTTCTGGAAATTTAAAAGAAAGTTCATAATTAGCTCGTGATTGACTGGTGAGATCTCCAGATAGACAGTACAGATGCTAAGTTGAAGTTCTGCTATGATTAGTTTGGGAAAATAATTTCAGTGATATGTAGTTAGAATTCAACAACCTGTAGTAGAATAATGGTGAAAAGGAGGTGCAGAAAGGTCACAATGACATCTGTGGGCAGATAAAATGATGACTGATTCCCCTAGTTTTAACATTATTGAACCATGATCCTTAAAGTTATAAACAAATATACCCATATCTAATGTTCTCTTTCCTATTTATTGAGTATCTGGGAAAAACTCACATTAGGTCTCTGGTCCAAGCTCAGCTGAAATGGCAGCTGGAGCCATTAGCGTTAGCATTGGCACTCTATGTGAGAGAAAAAAATTATATCCTCTGGTTCTAAATTTGATCAGTAGAAATTTATTGCTGTGAAAAAGTGCACATATGTGGATATCAAGAACAAGATTAGACTTGCCTTTGATGTCAAATCCCAATAGTCAATTTGCTGACATACTCACCTGCAAAAGCTAGGAGGTAGGATTAGAAATCAGAGCTGCTGGTGTTCAGAAAATCATGGAGCATCAGTAGTTGGTATCTACAGCATTCACTGGACATATCTAACAGTTAGCAGCTGGTGTGCTGCTATAATATTGTGATTCTGAAGCCAAGAAGCAACCATGACATGGTCATAGTTAGAGGAAAGAGGATGAAAAGCACATTTGAAACCAGACCAACATATCATTCATAGAAGGAGTCGAGGTATTGCATGACAGAAGAAATCTATAATCAGGTGAAATATAAAGATGATGATTGTGTGAGCCTAACTTTCCAAGTTTGTTGTTATCACTTCACTGTTATAACTGTGCATCTATAGCAAATCCAGAAAAGATGCTGGCAGAGTAAAGAAAGGAGATTGATCAGTAATGTAATAATAAAGATATCAATTTACCCCTACAAAGACTCTTATTCTCAGCAGATGTCTGTACAAAATCATTATAACTTTAGTTAGAAGCACACCTGGTACTATGGTTGTTAAGTTCAATGTGTCCTCAATTAGGAAATACCTGTAGAGTTTGAAAAATTTGGATGAAATTGCCATTTTATATGTTAATGAATTAGAAGGTCAAGAGCCATTCCTGCTGCTTCAGAAATCTGAACAAAACAATTATTTTTCACAAACACAAGAAATTCTACAGATGCTGGAAATCCAAAGCAACACCCACAAAATGCTGGAGGAACTCAGCAGGCTGGGCAGTATCTATGGAAGTGAACAAGCGGGCGACATTTCAGGCTAAGACCCTTCTTCAGGACTGGAAAGGAAGGGGGAAGATGCCAGATGTGGGGGAAGGAAAGAAGGATAGCTAAAAGGCGATAGGTAAAACCAGGTGGGTGGGAAAGGTAAAGCACTAGAGAGGAAGGGAACTGACAGGAGAGGAGAGTGGACCATAGAAGAAAGGGAAGGACAAGGGACACCAGGGGGAGATGATTGGCAGATGAGAAGAATGTCATGGTCCGGATCGGGGTCCCTTTAAATTTACCTTGTTTATGTTACGATCCGGACCGTTGATTCCCTGTTTTCCCGTGTCCCTCGACTTTGGTGATTAGAGGCAATTAACGCTTGGCTGAACCAGTAGTTTATACTCTCCGGCTTTCAGCCGTTCGGCACGGGAGCATCTGCAAAGTCACCAAGGTACGGCGTGCCAATGTCATCTGGCCGGAGCAAGCTTAGTCTCCGCCCGAAGCGAGTGCCGGTAATTCGCCTTTCCTCACCGGAGCAACCTTGTCAAGTTACCTCGCCAAAGCGAGCCTGCAAAGTTTCCTCACCGAGGTGGGTCCGTCAGTTAACCTGCTGGAGGGAATCAAGAACCGCTGTCTACTGTTCCCGGGCCGAGTCGAGAGCTCGCCACTACCCGGAGGCTCCGAGTCAAGTCCTGGCTCCGGGGGCATTCAAGGACCAAGTCAAGTCCTGGCTCTGGGGGCATTCAAGTACCAAGTCAAGTCCTGGTCCTGGCGGCGTTCAAGCACCAAGTCAATTCCTGGCCCTGGCGGTCTGTGATTCCTCTCCTACCCCCTTGTCTGAATCCCTTCTCTGCCCCTCTCGCCTCTAGACCTTGTCTGCAGCCCCTGCCTGCACTTCGGTCTAGTTTCATCACCGGAGCTAGACAGGTACTGTCTGGTGTTCATTCGTGTTGGTCTTGTCTTGTCTTGTCCTCGCCTCCATGGGGGTAAGTCTGGCCGTCTTACCGTTGCCCCGCAGGGAGTCATGTCTTGTCCTGTCCTCGCCTCTGTGGGGTAAGTCAGGCCGTCTTGCCGTTGCCCCGCGGAGGATCATGAGTCCCAGCCCTATGACCTGTACCCAAGGAGGGGTCGCGACTCTGTGTTCTGTGTATGTGTCCATGGTTCCATGTACCTGCTCCCCGAGAGCGAGGCTCTGTGTTCCCATGTTCCTCCTCTCCCTTGCCCATGTCATGTCCATGCCTGGCTCTGGGGTCCGAGCCCGAGGCAAGACCCAGGTACTGGGTCCTTGGCCAGTCTCTGGCTCAGAGTCCATACCCTAGCCTCTTCATGTCTCCTCTAGTTCTGGGAACCGATTCTGAGTCCAAGCCCAGACCCTTGGTCCAAGCCTAGTCGTAGTCCTCAGTCCTTGTCCAGTTCGCTATTTCCTGCTCCTGCCTTGCTCTCCTGGTATCGAACAATAAACTAAATCTAAGTAACCTCACAAGACATGTCTTGCATTTGGGTCCACCCCTGCTCCCAATGCCCCGCCATTGTGACAGAACGCTCTCGCCAAACATGGACCCAGCAGACACAGACGGTTTTTCCAAACTCTTGTCAGCCTGAAAGTCAAGGTGTTGTTTTGTTTTGCCTGCTGGCCAAATCCCGCTCCCCCCCACCCGGGTCATCGATAATACAGGCAAATTTGTTGGTTGCCTGGAGGATCCCATTGGGAGGGGGGCACTGTCATGGTCTGGATTGGGGTCCCTTTAAATTTACCTTGTTTATGTTATGATCCAGACCGTTGATTCCCTGTTTTCCCATGTCCCTCGACTTTGGTGATTAGAGGCAATTAACGCGCGGCTGAACCAGTAGTTTATAGTCTCCGGCTTTCAGCCGTTTGGCGTGGGAGCGTCTGCAAAGTCACCAAGGTACGGCGTGCCAATGTCATCTGGCCGGAGCAAGCCTAGTCTCCGCCCGAAGCGAGTGCCTGTAATTCGCCTTTCCTCACCAGAGCAACTCTGTCAAGTTACCTTGCCAAAGTGAGCCTGCAAGGTTTCCTCACCGAGGTGGGTCCGTCAGTTAACCCGCCAGAGGGAATCAAGAACCGCTGTCCACTGTTCCCAGGCCGAGTCGAGAGCTCGCCACTACCTGGAGGCTCCGAGTCAAGTCCTGGCTCCGGGGGCATTCAAGCACCAAGTCAAGTCCTGGCTCCGGGGGCATTCTAGCGCCAAGTCAAGTCCTGGCCCTGGCGGCATTCTAGCACCAAGTCAAGTCCTCGCCCTGGCTCTGACCTCATCTTCTTTTTCCAGTCCTGATGAAGCGTCTCAGCCCAAAACATTGACCACTTACTCTTCCACAGATGCTGCCTGGCATGCTGAGTTCCTCCAGCATTTTATGTGTGTTGTTTTGATTTCCAGCATCTGCAGATTTTCTGTTGTTAGTTATGAAGTGGGATCTGGTGCCTTAGCTAAATATAACCCATGTCTGTTTCTGAACTCAGAACTGAACTGAGTATTGGAGTGGAGTGAGGTGGGGGGAGAAGGGGGATGTCAAATCTCACCTTTCTTCCTTTCTTTATTTATGTGCTATTGTGTGCAGATGTGGAAGATGCATTGAACAGCAGGGTAAGTATGTTCTGGATGGAATCATTAACTAAAATTAAATATAACCTGGCCAACACATATGCCAATAAAGGCATATTCTTCCCTACCAGGAGCTTCAGGAGACAAACTGTCTGTGACACGTACATGGAGAGCACCCTTGCACTTTAGATACCTTTTGAAAATACAGGTACATTGGCTCAGATTCTGTAGGTAATGTTGGCATTTACCCACCAAATTGCTTACATTTCATTGCATGTAGGTGAATAATGGCAATCTCCAAATAAATGCAGGTCCTAAACTGTGGCCAGTGGTTTTCTGTGGTTTCTCCCATGTTTTGTGCTAATTAACTCTTCTTGAAAGCCAAAATATTGCAACAATTCCCTCCTACTTATAGTGGGAATATTGCCATTGTAAGAAGTGAGGAATGATTTGCAACGTTGTGCCAGTTTGGAGCTGGTGCAGGCACTGTCACTATTAATTTCAATGGTAGAGAATGGTTGAATGTCAAACCTCTTCAGCGTATTTCTCAGGTTTGATAGAAAGTATGTCAAATTACCTTCATTCAGAGGGTGGTGAGATTGTCCCAGTGGAAGTGGTAGATGTGGGTTTGATCTCAATATTTAAGATAAGTTTGGATAATTACATGGATGGGAAGGGTTTGGTGGGCAATGGTTCAGGTGCAGGTTGATGGGACTAGGCAGAATAATAGTTTGGCTTGGACTAGACTGGCCAAAGGACCTGTTTCTGTGTTGTAATGCTCTATGACACTATGAGGCTGGGCCAATGACCCAGACAATATTTTCAACATTCTTGATCCATTCCTCAGTGGACACAGAAGAGGAGCTGAAGCCAACATGAGATCAGTCAAGATCATATTGAATAGCAGGACGTGTTTGGGGACTGGTGGCCTACTTCTGCTCCTAGCTTCCTGTGGATCAGTGTACACCTTCTCACCATGACTGTAGTACTTTGCAATAGGTCCTGGTATTTAAATGGCTTAGGATTCTCCTAAGGTAGCTGCATGAGAGAAAGCAAATTCATTTAATGATGAGCAGCCTTTCACAGATATAAGCCATCTGGAAAAACAACAATTAAATAATCTGTAAAAATAGTACAAAGGAAAACAGGAATATCAGTACTTCTTGATAGCTTTTCTGACCTTTAAAATGTAATTGTTCACCAAAGATACAAATGAGTTTTCATTCTACAGAAATGTCCTTCAGCAATTGCTTTGAACCTTTATGTCACTTTGGCATCATCCCAAAAGAAGGAAGTTGATTTAAATGTTGACTCTATTTCCCTCCACAATGATGCTGCTTGATTTAGTGCATTTTCTGCATTTGTTTCAGATTACCACAATCTGCAGGTTGTTCGGTTCAAATGCAGCTTCATTGTATAACCCAAACATTTTCTCTCCTACGTTACATTCCTTTTGCTATTTCTGTTATTTCTCTGCAAAGAAATCTGTAAGGTTAGTCAAGCTGACTTTCCTTTCCTGTCATTCACAACTGCCTGCTTAGGGTGTTATGTGATGGTATTGGGTTTGCTGACCTTGAAGGTTCTAAACTCAAACAATGATCTTAAGCACTATCAGATATAAATAGCCATGATGATTCTCACTAAACTAATCAATAAGCTCCTAGACCTTGGTCTCAATGCCTCCTTAGGCTATTGGATCCTGGATTTCCTCACTTGCAGACCCCAGACAGTTCAGATCAGCAACAACATCTCCTCCACAATCTCTATCAGCACAGGTGCACCACAAGGCTGTGTGCTTAGCCCCCTGCTCTGCTTGCTTTACACTTCTGACTGTGTGACTAAACACAGCTCCAATGCCATATCCAGGTTTCCTGATGATATCACTGTTACGGGCCAAATCAAAGTTGTTGATAAGTCAGTATATAGGAGGGGGATTGAAAATCTGGCTGAGTAGTGGCAAAACAACAACCTCTCACTCAATGTCAACTGATTATAGACTTCAGCAGAGGGAAACCAGGTCATGCTTTCTTCCTGCTGCTGCCATAAGGAAGAAGGCACAAGTGCCTCTGAGCTCACACCAGCAGGTTCAAGAACAGTTATTATACCTGAACCATCAGGCTCTTGAACAAAAGGGGATAACTTCACTCAACTTCACTTGTCCCGTCATTGAAATGTTTCCACAACTAATGAAATCATTTTCAGGGACTCTTCGTCCCATGTTCTCATTATTTATTATTATTTGTTTATATTTGCATTTGCACAGTTTGTTATCTTCTGCACTCTGGTTGATCTTTCATTGATCCTGTTATAGTTACTATTCTATAGATTTGTTGAGTATCCCCAAAAGGAAATGAATCTCAGGGTTATACATGGTGACATAAATGTACAAACGTTTGTACTTTGATAATAAATTTTACTTTGAACTTTAAAGGGAATTAATACTGTAACTACCCAGTCTTCAAATACTTGTTTACTTCCCTGTTTATTTGCCATGGTGAGTTTTAGTTGCCAATATCCATTATATGAGCAGAGGGTCTTTCAACCCTACCCAGGAGAAGATACTGCCAGCTAATAATGTAGTTTTAAATACAGTTCATTTGTTTATAGCTATACACATTTGAATCAAAACAATCTCAAAACATATTTAAAACTCACAGAGGATTCCTACTTTAAGCATTTATTTCCCAATTACAAAGCATTTCTAAAACACAAAACATTTCTTAAACTCAAAGGATTTCCAAAACACAGGTACAATTCCTATACTGTAAACTGAAAAGACATACCATGATACGGACGATCATGATACCCTGATACGTACCATGATACGGCTTTGCAGAAAGCAAAGCTAGAGGAATCGATTCTATTCATCCTGTCTTCCTATCATTCTTCTAGATGTTCTTCAAACACTCCTAATAAGCCTGAACTGTTCGCCACACTTGTACCCTTTTTCTACTACTTGGATGACCTCACACATATATGATATTTCCTCAGATATCCTTTCAACAGAAATGGTCTAAGATAATTTTGGAGGCATGGTTCTTCAGCTACCTACCGTTAATGCTGTAAAGCTATGAAGCTAACTTCCTTGAGTACATAAAACCTTTCAACTATAAACACATCATAGTTGTTGATATGCTAAATAATATGATGCATCTGTTCTGCAAGCTTCCTTGAACCAAGCAACTTAAGAGTCAGCTTGTCTGTTTGAAACAACCCATTGTCTTATACTGCATCTTGAGCAGTAATAAATCAGGTATAGTGAGCTGCTAAACATTACTTCTATCAGACAGAATGTCTACCATCCACAAAGCTGGTTTTTAGACAATACTTGTTTTAATCTTGAGGTGATTAGAGTTTTCTACTTACATTTCAAGAAACTGAAGACTGACTTCACTTTATGACCAGAAGTCAAACAACTGTTAGTTGGAAGCTTACTTACGTTAGTTACACGTGGCAGATGCTGCATTTAGAAAGGAAGATTAGCCAAATTCAAAAAAGGGAAAGAGGCCAACTTGCCAAGAAATGAATATTCATCACACTCCCATCTTACTAAGCTAAGATTTCTAACCCAGCTTTATCCTACTGAAATTAAGTTTGAGATAAAGACTCCTCTTGGGAAAAGGCTATCACTCCTCTATCCATTCCAGTAGGTTGCCAGTGCTAGAAAAGGCTCGCTTTGCTCCCTTCAACCTGATGCTCAAAAGCACTCATCGAGTACTTCCCAATGTAAGATTTTCCTGTGTGATTTTCTCTTCAGAGAAGTCCCTTCTTCAATCTCAGCTGCAAACATTTCCCAAATCACAAAGGAATGTCACCATTATAATTTCCATAAACAGATGGCAATGAAGCATCAATGTCCTTATTAGTCTATCTTTAAAATCTTTGTGCCCATGAACAGTTCCTGCTATTTCCTTAATCCTAATTCAAATCACTGTCTCTGTTGCCATTACTTCATCAGGTCAGCTCACAAAGTCTCTCAGTAAGCTGAAGATAGTCTCTTTCACAGCAGTGTTCGCATTACTTTCGACACGTTCCATTACTTGACTCAGGTGTCCTGAAAACAAGTTTCTGCTCTGGTGTCTTCTTTTACCTAAAGCTTAGTAATCTTGTACTTTACTTATAGAAAATTATATCCATCAGTTAAATTATTTCACAATATAATAATATACACTAAAATAAAACACTTACAAAAGTAAGGGAGAGTACAGTTCTCTTGTTGAGAATTTTGTCTGTACCTTTAATTCTAACCTCCCAGAAAGGAAAAAAAAAATGTCACAGCATAGGAACAAAAGCATCCAAAGAATCACAGTCAAAGAAATGGAACAGAAAGGAATACAATTATGTAGTTGGATCATACAGTTGGGAATCAAGCAGGATACAAGAAGTGAGGATGTGAATGAGAAAAGAAAGTGAAAAGCAAAAATATGCATGAGGAAAACTCATAGGTTACATAAAGGAGAATTTCAATGTCTCTATAAATAGGTAATAAATAAAATTATGGTTAATAAATCATGGTTACCATTGAGGATCATAAATGTATTCTTCTACTGGAGTTACAGGGCATCTTGAGAGGTTTCTTCATGAGCTAGCAGTACACAGTATTTCTGGCAAAACCTGAAGGAAAAGAGATAACAAATAACATCAAGACCTTTCCAATCAAGGATGACCTAGGGTCCTCAACACTGGCATAGCTGCAGGGTATTGCTCACCTTTCACCTTTGCTGTGGCACTGCATCTGATCCCAATATAAAGACTTGAAACAAGGCAAACAAGAAAGAGTCTTAACCATGAAAATGAGTTGTACCAGGAAAATAAAACACATTGCTTTCATCACAAAAGCAGCATGTGTCTGTGTGTTGAGCTTATTGGCCATCTGATAGCTAAGAGAAAAGAAATGCTCTTTATTTCCCCTTTTAAGCAACACTCATATGAAATGCAAATAGCCTGGCACTTGTAATGGGGCTCTGACATCCTTTCTTCATTTATGCTCTGCTCCAGCTTATCACTGCCATCAAGGAGATTACTTACTACTTTGTCGTCTTCAAGCATGAGATGTTCTGATAACACGTGTGCAATTTAAAGTGTGAACCTCACTGATATTCCTCAATGTTCCTTGATTGTATACTAAAGTTTTACATTTCCATCACAACAGATTTGGTCTGCAGCTCACCTCATTTAATGAGATAGGGATAGAATGAGGGCTAAAATAAGTGCAGCTCTTTAAATAATTGAGTTTAGAAGCCAGGAATTCATCACATTGACCACCAGTACTCTACTTAGCAACAAAATTGTGGCACCATCAGCCAAGGATATACTCAGAATCAGAATCAGGTTTAATATCATCGACATATGTCGTGAAATTTGTTTACTTTGCGGCAGCAGTACAACGCAATACATGATAATATCGAAAAATACTAAATTACAGTAAGTATTTTAAATAAGTAGTGCAAAAAAATAGAAATAAAAAGTAGTGATGTAGTATTCATAGGTTCATTGTCCATTAGAAATCAGCTGGCAAAGGGAAAGAAACTGTTCCTGGAACATTGAGTGTGTGCCTTCAAGCTTCTAACCTCTTATATGGTAATAATGAGAAAAGGGCATGTCCTGGGTGGTGGTGGGCAGTGGGGGGGGGGGTACCTTAATGATGGACAGATCATACAGCTGCTCAGATGGAAGTTCTTGTGCAGGTTGAGTACCCCTTATCCAAAATTCCAAAATCCAAAATACTCCGAAATCCAAAATTTTCTTTTTGAGCGTTGACATGACTTAACAAATGGATAATTCCACAAGGCGCTGGGAAGGTTCACAGGTGATGCACAGGTCTCTGCGCACCACAGACAGTTCTAAGAAGAGACCTCAAATCTGTATTAATCAGAAGTTAATGAAAAATAGAAAAGCACTGCATAAAGCAAAAAAAAATGAAGATCTCAATTGTATATTGAAAGAGTGGATTCATCAGCGTTGGAGTGAACACATGCCACTTAGCAGTATGTTAATCATGAAACAACGAAAGATCCATCATGGTGAACCCAAAATTGAAGGTAATAGTTTCATGCACAAAATTATTAATAGGTTTCAATAGGTACATTTAAAGTCAGAGAAAAGTATACAAAATAAGTCCTGAAATTATTCTTGTTCGCAAGCATCCACAAAAACAAAGGAGTGCCCCAAAGAATGAATGACAGTTAAATGTTAGAACCCCAAAGCCCCCCCAGCTCCCCCTCCCACGCACACGCAGCAGCATGGCAACAACCCGCACCCCCCACCAAGCATTCAAGCATGCAGCAAAGCATCAATAAAATATTAATTAGAATTATTATATTTATATTAAATATTATAAGACCATAAGACATAGGAGCAGAATTATGCCATCTGGCCCATCGAGTCTGCTCCGCCATTCAATCGTGGTTGATTCTTTTTTTCTATCTCTTCCTCAACCCCAGTTCTTGGCCTTCTCCCTGTAACCTCTGATGCCATGTCCAATCAAGAACCTATCAATCTCGGCCTTAAATACACCCAATGACCTGGCCTCCACAGCTGCATGTGGCAACAAATTCCACAAATTCACCACCCTTGGGCTAAAGAAATTTCTCCGCTTCTCTGTTTTGAAAGGGCACCCCTCTATCCTGGGGCTATGCCCTCTTGTCCTAGACTCTCCTACCATGGGAAACATTCTTTTCACGTCCACTCTGTCAAGGCCTTTCAAAATTCAAAAGGTTTCAATGAGATCCCCCCTCACCTTTCTGGATTCAAGTGAGTATAGACCCAAAGCCATCAAACATTCCTTGTATGATAACCCTTTCAGTCCTGGAATCATCCTTGTGAGCTTCCTCTGGACCCTCTCCAATGCCAGCACATCTTTTCTAAGATGAGGGGCCCAAAGCTGTTCATAATGCTCAAGGTGAGGCCTCACTAGTGTCTTACAAAGCCTCAGCATCAGATCCTTATTATATAGAACTATTTCCCCCATCATAGTTGCTGTGGAATGGGCGGCTGTTTGAAATCGTTGGTGGATATGAAGTTAATCGCAATGCTGGAACCTGGTAATAGGCACAGTCGGGGTGGTCATTCATCTCTGATAGTCAGTGGAAGACCCAGCTCCATCATGTTAGACTGTTCTCTGACTGCAGACTGTTCATTCTATGAGTTTCACACCAGCTGTGCATGAGTTATATATGTAATAGAAATGGATTTTGTGTTTAGATCAGGCCCTATCCCCAAGTTATCTCAGTATATAGATGCAAATATTGCAAAATCTGAAATCCGAAACTCTTCTGTCCCCAATTGTTTTGGATAATGGATGCTTAACCTGTATATGCACTTTGATGTTGCATGTGTGTTTCTAATTAGCCTCATAAGCCCACAGTACAACACACAGGCTTAATTTCACAAAAGCCATCTTGCAACATTTTGTGAGATTTAGATGCAAGAAATGCTACAGAGTAAATTTGGTGGTCCCTGGATTACTCTACAATTTTCCTGCACATTAGTGCAGGATTACCTTCTCCATTTCTACTAGGATTAAAAATATGGCTTCAACTATAATTTCCTGGACTCTGAGAAAGCTGTCATGTGGGAAAGTTTGTGTTCTCTCTTTCTGGTGGGTGTCTGTAGAAAATGACAAAGGAGTTAATCATGACACAGTTCACTTGCTTAAAGCAAGAATGAACTGCAAAACTAGTTTTTCTGGCAGATGTTTCATGCAGGTTTCTGGAAGTATTTTATTGCACAAATCTTAGTGTCTTTCATGTGGAGATGCCAAAGGCAGGTTTCTTGTGAAATTTCACAAAATAGGTAATCCATAAATGTAGGTCCAGGGAGATGGGTTTTGTGGGTACATATAAAAGAAAAATTTCTTGGGGACTCTTTCACTCACTTGCTTTAATTTCAGAAGAAGTGTCATGAAATCCACGTATATTGCAAATTCTGCAGGAGGCAAGCTAACCAACTACCATGGAAATTCACTCCCATGGTCTTGGTTCTTAAAAACCTTTCCTTTAAGGTGCAATTTCAAAACAGAGGCTGAGATACTGCTGCCTCTTCTCATTCTTTGCATTTCCTACATCAATGAACTTGCCAGTAAGATTGTGCACCTTTTAATAGTTTGTAGTTTCAGTTCCCTTTTCAGAAATCACCCAATAGAAAGCAAGGTCATACACCTGTTCACCAGGAACTGCATTTTTCTGGAAAGTAGACTGAAGACCCGAGCAGGACCACTGCTTCCTTCAAATGCACGTTTTGGCACCTGTTCCCTGTTTTGTGTCAGACTAATTATCAGTGTCAATGTTTTGTTTACAGTTGTGAACCAGACCAGTTTCTTCATTCTGAATTGACCCAAATTAAATTTGACCCTACCCTACCAGATCTGAACCACCCAACCTCTACACTCGTTACTTTACTTTGCCGCATTCCATCCCACAAAGACCAGCAGATGCCCCTTTGGGTAGCACTGCAAAAAGGAAATGTAATTCACTATCTATTTGTTTGGTACAAAGATGGATAATTTTTCAAAATCTTTTATGTATATATTGTCCAAGGTTTGAAATCTGGCACAGTTGGCATTAAGGGTGCAGCATTTTGGACACAGAACATATTTGAGCCATAACTCAATTTGCACTTATTTATTGTTTCTTGTGTAGTAAAATACCAAAGGATACTTAGAGGAGTGATAGCAACAAAATTTGGCACTAAGCCACTTAAGGATATATTAGCTCAGATCAACAAATTGCTGGTAGTTTTAAAAGCAATCTCATAGAGAAAGAGGTAATTTAAATAAGTTTATGGAGTTTCAAAGAAGCCCACATATTCTTTTGAACCATTTTTCTGCCCTATTCATCTTCCTTATCATGGAAGTAGTCTTAGTCTAGGAGTGTTCTACTGGTTAATGGTGCTAGACTTAATTTACAAGGAATGACAGCACATGAGGAAGAAAGGCTTCCAATTCAAGCAATCATCTTGTATCATTCTGTAGAAAGTATCAGTGAATTTGAGAACTTTGTGACTTTAGAGCTCAGACTTATCTTTTTTATACTGATGGCAATTTTTTTTAATTATATACCTTTTTTAGATAAATTACTTTTCACTTGCATTTTGAAGTTCACATATACTATCTTGTGAACAGAGCCCTGACTAAACTTATTTAAACTCTGTTTCAGAACATGGTAACTATTTATTAAATACTGTTATGATATAAATTTAAAGTATTATTCCAGACTAAACTCTGAGTCAAACATCGATTTATTGTTACTGTTTATCTTTCATAAAAAAATATAGACAGCAAGAGCAATAGATTCCCAGGTCTTCAATCATTTTCCATGTGTCACAGGACAGGCAGTTTGGGAATGAATCTGCCCACAGTTCACAGCTGACAGCACTGAGATGGAATCATAAAAGTCAATTAATCATTAAAAGCTGTTACAAGCACACATTGAACAGTTCTGGCATGAAATGTTAATCAGTTCAGTATCAATATAATAAATTCTTGCAAATTGGAGCGATCAATAACTTTTAAGCTGAAGAGATCAATTGCAGGGCACCAGGCCTCTCCTTTGGACCCTGGTGACATGGTTGCCACACGAATATAACACCTCCAGGCATGTTGCCAACAGAGGTCATCTTCCCAACAGGCTGTTCACTTCAGCAATAGTTACCACGGTGACAGCATGTCACAGTTGCCCTAGTGTCCTGCTGGGGTAGGTGGAAGCCAATGCATCACTGGCTTTGATGGATTTGTCAATAATACTTAGCAGGGGAGGAGAACTGCTCACATAACACTTGCAGGTCTGCTGTCCCAGAGTGGGTCAGGGTGATTTAATTGTTTGCAGGGACGTGTGAGCCTGCATACATACAAGGATTAAATAATGTGCACAAAGGCACAGGGTTTTCATCTGAAATTACTGTGGGTTAAAACCTCAATGAAAAAGAACAAAAGCAATGCCCAATGCTTAATTATCCCTTTCATTGACAAAATATGAAACTATAGTTACCACACTTATACCAACCCGGACATACTGTTTTAAAGGATAAAAATTAATAGGTTACTTATAATGGTTTTACATTTAAATAGATGTCAGTTGATCATTAATTTCCCAGTAGTGGTGCTAGTATGAATTTTTACTGCTGAAGAATTCCGGAATGAAATTTTCCTTGTTGTGCAAATGCAGGCTTTAAAGAAATTATAGAATACAATTGACAATCGATCTAATCAAAATAGTTATTTACAGTCAATTTTATTATTATGGGCATTTTAAAATTTTTAAATGCAGATTAGTCACATGACACCCACACTGGCAAGGTGCATTTTGACCTTTAGATTCTGCAGATAAATTCTTGTATAAGTTGCTGTTTCTCCTAAGTGGTCTTCTGCAGTTCAAATATAGTGAGGCAGAAAAGAGAACATTTTTTCCTAAGCGAACCCATGGAATGCTGGACTCACTGATAATTTTTTTATTCATATGCAGGATGTGGGCATCGCCAGCTAAGCCAGCATTTATTGCCCATCCCTAGTTGCCCTTGAGAAGGTGGTGATGAGCCACCTTCTTGAACCACTGCAGTCCCTGAGGTGTAGGTACACCCACAGTGCTGTTAGGGAAGGAATTCCATGACATTGACCCAGCAACAATGCAGGAATGGTGATATGTTTCCAAGTCAGGATGGTGAGTGACTTGGAGGGGTATTTCCAAGTCAAGTCAAGTCACTTTTATTGTCATTTCAACCATAACTGCTGGTGCAGAACATAGTAAAAATGAGACAATATTTTCCAGGACCATGGCGTTACATGAAACAATACAAAAACTACACTGAACTACATAAGAAAAAACACAAAAACTACACTAGACTACAGTTCTATCCAGGACTGCATAAAGTGCACAAAGCAGTGCAGGCACTACAATAAATAATAATAAGTAATAAACAAGACAGTAGGCACAGTAGAGGGTATAGTGGGTTGGTGTCAGTCCAGGCTCTGGGTATTGAGGAGTCTGATAGCTTGGGGGAAGAAACGGTTACATAGTCTGGTCATGAGAGCCCGAATACTTCGGTGCTTTTTTTCCAGATGGCAGGAGAGAGAAGAGTTTATATGAGGGGTGTGTGGGGTCCTTCATAATGCTGTTTGCTTTGCGGATGCAGCGTGTGGTGTAAATGTCTGTGATGGCAGGAAGAGAGACCCCGATGATCTTCTCAGCTGACCTCACTATCTGCTGCAAGGTCTTGCAATCAGAGATGGTGCAATTTCCGAACCAGGCAGTGATGCAGCTGCTCAGGATGCTCTCAATACAACCTCTGTAGAATGTGGTGAGGATGGGGGGTGGTAGATAGACTTTTCTCAGCTTTCGCAGAAAGTAGAGACACTGCTGGGCTTTCTTTGCTATGGAGCTGGTGTGAGGGACCAGGTGAGATTCTCTGCCAGGTGAACACCAAGAAATTTGGTGATGTTCCCAAGTATCTGCTGTTCTTGTCCTTCTAGATGGTGGTGGTCGTGGGTCTGGAAGGCGCCGCCTTAGGAACTTAGGGAATATAAAGAACTGTCCATTCCCATTGCATTTTAGTCCACATAAATGCAATTCTCCCATTAAAAAATCAACAGATTATAAATATTTCAAAAGGAACCATATTGTCCTGCTGACATGTAGAAACTGAACCCATAAATGAGTGTATCTCCACCAAATTAATAGGGTTGGAGCATTAAAAGACATGACTGCTGATTTTTGACTGCTTTCTTATTGAAGCCTCAGCTGCCAATCACACAATGTACATTTAAAATGCAAAATCTTGTCATATTTAAATGATTGGAAAATGACGCAGCGCACATGCAGAAATTTTTGAAAAATGCCTTTGTAACAGGATTCTCACTGTCTAGAGAGAGGACAAAAGAAATTACCCTGATGCTGTTAGACAACGGCAACCAGTTCAGCTCATACATACCATAAACACCTGGAAAGGTCTACATAACCTTGTATTCACAATTCGTGACGTGTAAATGATAGCTAAGTAATGAAGAGTAAAGCATCAGGGAGAAGTCACAGTTCAGCATAGTTTGGAATCAAGCAGGTTAAAAAAATTAGTAAAACAAATGATCAGTAGAGTAAAATCTATCAAAACAGAAATGTACAGAGAATATCTATTCCTAGAAGTTAAAAATACATTGCAACAAATTGATAAATGAAAATTAACACCAAAATGAAGCAAAATCAGGAGACAAACAATGATAGAAAGAATTGTTATGGGAGATGAAGGTGTTGATTTTTAAGTAAACATTTGATTTTCTTTTAATTCATAAATAAGGTGGAATTATGACTAATGATACAAAGGAAGAGAATGTAGAAAAATGTTAGTTGACAGTAAGAATAAACAAAATTCAAAATGAATGAGAATGAAACCACTCTTAAATAGGAACATAAAGTGGGCAAAAGCTTACTAGCATCATGATTTATACAGAATTTGATCTTCATTCCCATTGAATTTATTGGGGGCAAATGTGTGGATGTAAAATGTCTTGTTCTACCAAAGACTAAACACCAGTAAGTTAGTTGATACTGATAGGATGCACCCTAACACGCTAAGGGCAATGGTGAGGCAAATGGTAAGGAACTGGTTGCAGTTTTTGATTCTCCATAAATTTGCAAATTGAACCTGAAGATCAAAGACTTGTTTGTCTAACATTAACTTGGACAAGTAATTAGAATCCATAATACAGCATCAATTTATTGAGCATTTACAAGTGCATAAATTAATGATGAGAAAGCAACATAGCTTGGATTTGGTAGTGTCTAAGCAAACCAAATGTTCTTTTTTTGAATAATTTTCTAATTATGCAGTTAAAAATGCATTGATATGAGTACACATGACATTTTAGAAAAGATTCACAACAACTTGGCATGTTTAATATTCAATGAGTAGTATCACTGCAAACAAAATTTCAAGTAAAAAATTCTAGAAATATCTCAGAGTTTTGGATTAAAAGATCATGCATATGCCACATATAACATTGTGTGTCTGTGTGTGTTCACATGCACAAAAGCACATTGGGTGACAGTTTGTAAGTAAAATGTTGAGGTTGTCATCTGTAGAATGAAAGGTTGAAAATGCTGGTTCCGTAATGGTCCAGGTTAGCGAAGAGCTTGCTCATAGTTCCAAGGAGTGCCATATCCATATCCTAGCTGCAGTGTCGGGCTCAGTGTATTTCTGGCTACTCCATTTGTGCATTATAGAATGGAAGTCAGTACACACAGGTGGTCAGATACTAGTACATGTAAACTCTCATTCTACCCTAGACTCAACACTGAATCCAGATTCAGTTTCATCTTTTCCTGACATGGGCAGAGGTCAGAAACAGATTTCATCTGATCTCTCACTTATACACTTGTGTTCATTCCAGACAACTGAGCACCACTGCGTGGTACATGCATTAACAGAGGTGCCATTTTTCAAAAGGTGCCTTGAATTGAAGCCCAGAATATTCTCCAGTAGGAGGTAAAAGATCCTGAGGAATTATTCAAAGGATAATGAGAATTATGTTTTTTTCCCTCTGAATTAGAAATAATTATCTGGTAATTTATCTTGTTATTGTTTGTAGAATGTGTAGTCTTTTGAGTGGCTGTCGCCTACTTTAAGACAATAAGTACATTTCAACAGTAAAGGTTGTTAAAAACTACATAAATTAAAACTTTATCTTCTTTTAGACAACTGACTTCATATTGGGCTACAGACCATACAGTGATCCAACTCAAAAGGAAAATGCGACCTTCATTGGAAATTGGATATACAGTAAACACATAATGGGCGCATCCCTCCCATCATCAGAAATATCTATGGGGTGTTGCCTCAAGAAGTGAACATCCTTCAACAAAGACCCATGCCATCTGGGTCATGTCATTTTCCCACAGCTACCAGTGGGCAGAAGATACAGAAGCCTGAAGTCCCACACTATCAGGTTCAAGAACATCTACTTTTCTTCAGCTATTCAGTTCTTGAAGCAACCTGCTCACTCCTTCAGTAAACTGACCATTACCACTCTGGACTTTGTGTTTTTTCTTGTTCTAATTGTGCATGATGTTATATAAATTTATGTTTAATCTTGTGAATCTTGTGCCTTCAATGCTATGCGCCTGTGATGTTGCTGCATGTACATTTTCCATTGCTCCTGTACATATATGTACTTGTGCAGAAAACAAGAAACTTGACTTTGACTATTATTTTGAAATAAATACAAAATGGTAAATATAAGGGAGACTGCAGATGTTGGAAATCTGGAGCAATGCACACAAATTGCTGGAGAAACTCAGAAGGTCAGGTAGTGTTTATGGAGAAAAATTGGCCAAGTCCCTTCATCAGTCCTGATACTAATCCCAGTGACACTAGTGTCCTTGCAATTGGAAATTCAAAATACAAGCCCCACATTCTGACCATCCAGTGATGTCTGAGTACTCAGTTACAGCCAGTTTACACTACCCTGAAAGGTGGAGGGTAATGAAAACTGTACACATGGATCACAAACACCCGTACAATTTAACAGTTGTCTAGTTCTGCTGATAGAAATTATGTGGCAAGAAAGATAAAATATTGCACAGAGGTACCTCAGAGATGTGAAGAAAGACAGGAACCCATCAAATATTGGAAAAGAAGAAACTCTCAGTCACCACCTGTAGTGTTATCTTGCACTGACAGCAGAAACAAATCTCCCACAATGCACCTGTAGTGTTAGCTTACACTGACAGCAGAAACAAAACTTCCACAATGCACCTGCACAACTACCTGAAAACAATTTCTACTATTTTGAGAATGGGACTAAAATTAAATCTTCTCAAAGATAAATTAATTTTGGTATATTATGGAGCCGGAAGATTTTATAACATATCGAAATATTTTGCTTTTCACGACTGTCAATTGCATTTGTTTTGCTGTTCATGAAACTTAACCACCTAACGATGCCTGAAGAATAAGAAGCACAGAAATATTTTATAACGTGAAATCAACAATGTTTTAGTTATATTTTAGTTAGTAAGAGAAATTATTAACTTTTGAACATTGTCCACAGTAAATGCATTCACTATCAAATAAACATTGCAGGTTATTTATATTCAAGGAAATGTTATTTAAAATTATGCAAGAGCATAAAGCTATTTCTTCATCTTATTTCCATAATTTTGCCATAAAATAATATTTTGGTTTTACTGTTCAAGGTCCTTACCTATCCTGTATATTGCTGAAAGATCAGCTCTTGTACGTCTACTTTCCAGGCTCACGAGTTCCATCCTAGTTTTTTCTCAAAACATGGATCTCCAACGTTAGATCTCATTCTTGAGAATGAAGGCTGTGATGTCTACAACGTTCCAATCCTCGAAGGCCTGAGTTGGACATAATACCTGAGGTGAAATTAGATAAAGATTTTTGCAATATGATTACTATTTCCTCTATCATATATTGAACCAATCTGACTGAATCATTCAAACTTCAATTGCTTCATAATTGTCCAACCTCAGCATTTATAGAGACATTAACCCATCCCTTCAGTTTATTGCCCCTCTTCATATTTTACTGTACCCTGCAAATTATTCTCTCACAAGCTCCCCTTTGATCCTTCCCTCACTTATCTACCCGAAAGCATAATTAACAGTAGCCATTTAACCTGCCCACACATCTTTCGGATGTGGAAGTAAATCAGAACACCTGGTGAAAGCTCAAACAAGGGAAAATCTGCAGCCGCTGGAAATCTGAGCAACATACACAAGATGCTGGAGGAACTCAGCAGGCCGGGTAGCATCTAGGAAAAGAATACAGTCAATGCTTCGGGCCGAAACCCTTCGGCAGGACTCTGAAAGCTCATGCAGTCATAGAAAGCTCTGAGTTGGTAGGACATACCCTCCAGCTCAGTTTTGATCCCAGTTAAATTTAATAGGATCTTATTTTATGCAGTTAATTCTGCCTGATTATGGTGGCATAAGTGGTCCTTAAAGGAACAGCCAAAAACTGCTTTTTAGGACAGGAGTTCTTGTCTTCACAAAACAAATGTTACAGGCCATGCCTCATTCCCAGATCCTTATCAATTCTTCACACATGTCCCTCTTAGTGTGTGAAAGAATTGTTCACCTGCAGTTTGCTTGTGTTATTTCATACATTCATTATCAGGACTCAACTTCAGAAATCAGCACTAGTTGGCAGCGCAAGGTGGAATAAGCTTAGCGTGAGGAAATTTACACAAAGGACTTTCCTTGGCACTGTTCTGCCTTGCCGAGATGGAAATCACAAAGGAAGCACATTGGTGTAAAGGAGTATTGCATGCCCCATGGTCTTTGTGCATATGTGCAGCATATGCCTGGAGGCCTGAATCTAAATGATGCAAGTGCTCTGCTTGTGAAATAAATACCTTTGTGCTAAATGCTAAAATTTTACAGTGTATGACATACCCAATTCATCACTTGAATGGGTATGGCAACAGCAAGAAAGCTTAAAAATCTTGTTACTTCCTGAAGCTAATGATTAGGTTCATTGACAAGGATAGTAATTAAAGGATTTGGAAACAGACAGGTGAAATTGCAAGGGAATAATGGTTCAGGACTCTCTGCAGTTGAGGCAAATGACAAAAACAGAAGTGGCAAGTGAACAGATGTAAAGCCTGCACCAGATCTTTGTGGGTATGGTTGTGCTTTCCTATTTCGCAATTTCAACATAGATCCTTTCTCCAGGACAGGATTGTGCTCCCAATGTGCCATCTTGCTATGTAAATAGGATACCAGTATTCAAATATTAAAAATAAAAAGCAATTTATGCATTGTGCTTAATATCTGGGCAACCTGCAGATTAATCGATCTGTCAGCAAGTACACGTTCATTGTGCAGATGAATTCCATTAGAGTAACAACTCTTGGAAAGTGTGATCAGCAAAGTTTCAGTTATGTATTACATTGCAAATGTGCTCCCGCCTTGGGCAGACAAGAGGTACATAGAACAGGAACAGGCCATTTGGCCCACAATGTTGTTCCAAACCAGTTAAAAAGCAAATCAAAAACACCCAAACACTAATCCCTCCTACCTACGCAATGTCCATATTCCTCCATCTTCCTTACTTCCATGTGCCAATCTAAACATCTCTTAAAGGCCTCGAATGTATTTCCCTTACCACCATACCAGGCAGTACATTCCAGGCATCCAACACTCTGAGCAAAAAATTTACTCCCCCTTTGAACCTACTCCCTTTCACCTTCAATGCATGTCCTCTGATATGGGACATTTCAACGCTGAGAAACAAATATTTCCTGTCTACTCTATCCATACCTCTCATAATCTTATAAACCTCTATCAGATCTCCCCTCAGCCTCTGCCGCTCCAGAGAAAACAACCCAAGCTTACCCAACTCCTCATGATAGCACACACCCTCTAAACCAGGCAGAATCCTGGTAAACCCCTTCTGCACCCTCTCCAAAGCCTCATCATCCTTCCTATAGTGGGTGACCAGAACTGTAGGCAATACTCCAGATGTGGCCTAACTAGAGTTTTAAAATTTTGCAACAAACCTCTTGACATTTGAACTCACTACCTTGACTAATAAAAGCAAGCATGCCAGAAGCCTCCTTAACCAACCAATCGACATGTATAGCCAATCTCAAGGATCTATGAAATTGAATCCCAAGATCTCTCTGCTCAGCGATGCTGTTAAGGACCTTGCCCTTAACAGTGTACTGCATCCTTGAATTTGCCCTACCAAGGTACAACACTCCATCTACCATTTCTCTGCCCATATCTGAAACTGATTTATATGGTGCTATATTATTTGCCAGTCTTCTACACTATCCACAACTCCACCAATCTTGGGATCATCTGCAAACTTAGTAACCCACCCATCTACATTTTCATCCTGGTCATTTATATACATCACAAATAGCAGAGGTCCCTGCTCAGATCCCTGCAGGACGCTTCTAATTACAGACCCGCAGTTCAAGTAAGTCCCTTCAACCATGGCCCTCTGCCTTCCATGCACAAGGCAGTTCTGAATCCAAATACTGTGGACTCCATGCAATTTAATCTTCTGGATTAGCCTCCCATGAGGGATCTTGTCAAATGCCTTACTAAAATCCAAGTAGACAACATCCACTGCCCTACCCCCATCAATCTCTATCGACACATTTTCAAAAATCTCAATCCAGTTGGTAAGACACAGTCTGCCCTGCACAAAGCCATGCTGACCCTCCTTAATTAGGAGATGGGTTTCCAAATGCTCATATATCTTCTCCAGCAATTTCCCTACAACTGACATGACACTCACTGGTGTATGGTTCCCTGGATTTTCTCTTCTTAAATAAAGGTACAATATTAGCCACTCATCAGTCCTCCAGAGCCTCACCTGTACCTAGAGAGGACACAAAGATACTAGACAAAGCCCCAGCAATCTGCCGGAGGAACTCAGCAGAACAGGCAGCATCTATGGAAAGGAGTAAACAGTCAACGTTTCGGGCCGGGCCAAGTCCCTTCATCTGAACCTGATGAAAGCAATGTTCCCTCTAATTTGTAATGACCAGTGTGCTGTACAATTTTTTTTCCCCAGTGACAACATTTTATATATATATATATATTCACTCTTGTTAATTGTGCATTCTCACAAAACATATGTAGAAGGCTTATAGCAGGTAATGAAGGATTTTCTTGCCAGAGCTTTTGCATACTGTCCATATGTGATTTGCTTGCTAAATGATGCTTTAAAAAATTGTTTCCAAATATCACTTCACTTCCTCTCACTTACAAATTGTCCAGCAACTTTTGCATCACAACAGTACATGCAGTTTACACCAGTTTGTGTATTGTACATTAATATTTCACATAGCTGCACATTCCTGACCTCATGAGCTTTTGGTGCAGCAGTTTCTACTGTTTAAATGAACTAGCAGTTCTTTTGTGCTTCCTGCCTTTTGCTTCTTTGGAATTCAATATAGTAAATCAATATTTTTTTCAATAATAACAGTATAAGTAAACCAGTTCTAAAATCTGCAGACAAATCATCGCAAACTCCATGTTGTCAACACTGTCTGCATTAGAAACCAGAAAAGGAAATGTGATTGTGTACGATCGTGAAATATACTTACCATTCCAATGAGGTAGAGGGTGACAACCTGCTGTATGCAGTTTAAATTCCTTTGTGTGCTAGTAGCAAAAGATAAGTGTGTGCACATGCACACACCTTAAAGGGAACATTGCATAAACAGTCTTGGCACAAAACGTCGACTGTTTATTCTTTTCTATAGATGCTACTGAACTGTTGAGTTCTTTCAATTTATGTGAGTTGCTTGGATTTCCAGCATCTGCAGATTTTCTCATGTTTGTGAATCTCGTCTCTTCCGTTCTTTAATAATCTGGGATAAATCCCATCAGGCCCTGAGGATTTATCCACCTTAATACTCATTAGGGGACCCAACAATTTCTCCTCATTGACCTTTAAACACCCTTACATATTTATACACTCAGCACTAATCTCCTGATCCTCCATATCCTTTTCCTTGAAAAATACTGAAGCAGGATACTCATTAAGTACCTGCGCTCACATTCTCCACATCCAAACAAATGCTCCCCCCTTTATCATTGGGTGGTCCCACCCTCTCCCTAGTTATCCTCTTGCTCTTGATGTATGTATAGAATGCCTTGGGATTCACCTTATTCCTACTTGCCAATGACTTTTTATTGCTCTCTTGGCTTTCCTAATTCTCTTCTTTAGTTCTTTCCTGACTTCTTTATACTCCTTATGTGCTTTGCTTGATCCGAACTCTGAAGCTTTACATACTTTTCCTTTTTCTTCTTGACTAAATTCATCACCACTCTGGACATCCAAGAGTGTCTTATCTTTCCATCCCTGTCCTTTCTTCTAACAGGAACATACCTTTCCTGTACTCTGTGCAATTGATCTTTAAACACCCTCCACATGTCTGATGTGGACCTGCCAGAAAAAAAGTTTTCACAATTAATACTTCTTAGTTCCTGCTTAATGCCCTCATAATTTGCCCTCCGCCAATTTAAAACTGTTCTGCAAGAACCGTATCTATCTTTATCTATAGCCATCCTGAAAGTTAAGGGGTTGTAGTCACTGTTCACTCTCACCCACTGAAAGGTCAATCACCTGGCCAGGTTCATTACCCAACACCAGGCCCAGCACGGTCCCACCTCTCACTGGCCCATCCACATATTGATTTAAGAAAGCCCCCCTGGATACACTTAACAAATTCTGCCCCAACTAAACCTCTTGCATTAGGAAGATCCCAGCTTATATTAGGGAATTTGAAATTCATTGTGACAACAACCCTGTTATTTTGACATATTACCTTGGTCTGATTACATATCTGTTCCTCAATGGCTATTGGGGGTGTGTAGTACAATCCCTTCAATGTGATTGCACCCTTCCTGTTCCTGAGTTCTACCCAAACAGACTCAGTACCAGCCCTGGCCATTTTGTCTTCCCTGAGTACAGTTGTGATATTGTCCTTGAATAGTAGTGCAACTCCCCTCCCTTAACTCTTTCTCTATCATTTCTCAAACATCAGAAACCTGGTACATTAATCACCCATTCCTGCCCCTCTCTCAACTAAGTTTCAGTAATGGCCACAAAATTGTAATTCCATATACTGATCCATGCACTAAGTTCATCACCTTTACCCATAGTACTCCTAGCATTAAAATACACACACTTCAAACTATTCAGCCCATTATACCTGCTATTTGATTTTGCCTTTCAATACGTTCCCTGACATCTACCTTTCAGTCCGATCCTTCTGATACTGACTTGGTGCTCTGGTCCCAGCCGCTGCAAAACTAGTTTAAACTCGTCCGAGTAGCATTTATAAACTTCTCGACCAGGATATTGGTTCCCTTCCAGTTCAGGTACAGCTCGACCCTCTTTTACAGGTCACCACTTCCCCAGAAAGGGTTCCAATGATTCAAGAACTTGAAAACCCGCCCCCTGCACCATCTCCTCAGCTACTCATTCATCCGTGCTATCATCCCTTTCCTACTTACACTCGTCTGTGGCACCAACAGTAATCCAGAGATCATTACCTTGGAGGTCCTTCCCTTCAGTCTCCCTCCTAAATCTATATACTCACTGAGTAGGACAGCTTCCCCCTTTCTGCCTATGTCATTGGTACCAATATGCACCACAACCTCTGGCTGTTCACCCTCCCCCTTGAGAATATCCTGCAGCCGATCCAATACAACCTGGACCCTAGCACCCGGGAGGCAATACACCATCCTGCTGTCTCTCTTGTGACCACAGAATCTTTGTCCCCCTAACTATCAAAAGTATTTTACAGGCGTACCTTAAGTAAACAGTAGCTGTGTTGACGGAAAACTTATTGTAGTAAAAATTTTGAGTCGCCTGCCCAATCAATAGCACATCCAGAAAGTTTTATACTGATAGATTGTAGATCTGAATTTCCATCTTCTCCATCTGCTCCCAGATCCTGTCATTAGTATGAACAGCATTGAACCTGGTCAATCTCTCAGAGGAACATTAGTCTGAAGGAACAAACATGCATTGGGACTTCTCGTGATGAAATGTCAAGGTTTTACAAACAATTAAAACGTAACAAGCAATTTAATTTTTGAAGTATTTTTATCTGAAATACATAAATAATTAAAACATTACCTCAAACACAAATAACTTAAAAAATCCATAATTTTTCTTATTTTATCTTTACCTTCTCATAGCCATAAAATCTTCATTGAAATGAATGGCACTTTCCTGTGCAAGGTCCGGGAGCACTTTCCCAGGATAAAAAGCTGAGGCATTTTTAGTTAGGTATTGCTCCATAGTTAGACTGTCCAACAACAAAGACAACCAGTAAATCAACTGTGAAAATCAGTCAACAAATCTGAGTCTTCTGCATTCATTTGGGAATATTGAAGAGAACAGCGTTCAGAAGGGTAAATACCAGCATTTTTATATACAACAGCCAGAAAAACTTTGTCCGTCTGTCTTCCTTTCTGCTAGGTGCCTGCATTTAGTCGATGGTTCCGATACTAAGGGAAATTATCAATGAAAATGGCCCAGTCATTTACATATTCCCTTGCATCACTAGCTATAATGAGACACAATAGTAGGTTTTTGGTTTCTCTTTCAAGAGAGATTAATTGAATTAATACACAGAGCAAACGTACACTTCTGAGATAAAATCTAAGAAAGAGTTACCTAGAAACTACAACTAGAGGTCATGGGTCAAGGATGAAAGGAGAAACATTTAAGGGAAACATGACGGAGGATGGTGCCCTCAAAGGGAAATGCCAGCACAAATAGGCAAGGGTAGTATGGAGTGCTATGGTCCAGGTGCAGGTCCATGGGACGAAGCAGGTAGGCAGGGACTAGAGGGGCTGAAGGACTTGCCTCTGTGCCACAGTACTCTATAACTCCATGATTCTAAAAAGGTGAATATACGTAGGTTGATTCATAGCTTGTTTGATCATGACAAAGTTATTATTATTCCAATCACAGAAAATCTATTGATTAAACAAGAAGTTTGTTTGCCATTTACCACTCTGTTACATTTTCTATGCACACTTGGTTCTTCTGTGATGTTTCGGGAGATGTGTGAGACCTGTGCTTCATTCACAGAGAGGCTACAGCTCTGCCATTTGAGCCAATAGATAACATTGCTAGTTTCAAGTCTTCAGTTTCTTTGGGGCAAGAAAGTATAGTCACTTTTATTATCCCAGCTGGCAAAATGCAAATCTTTCTGCAATACAGTATTCACTATGAGGAAATTGTGGAATGAAAGATATGTTGAACATGGAGCTTTATATTTTTGACACCATAGAGTTTCCAAGTGGTTGTTCTGCTGTTTGGCACAAATATATCAGATATACTGTATATGGTGATGCTTTACTCAAACTTGAGAGAAGCACCATTGAATATTTAAATAAATGCAGCAATTGCAGATTGCATGCTTGCACTTCCCAGGTGAAATTGGTTCTGTTGCCACCTGATTAAAATGAGAATCCTATGCCAAGCCTGTCAAAGCAAATGCTGTCACTGTCTGCCTCAGGACACTGCAAGTAAACAGAGATGCTGACACATACAGGATGAGTGGAGCTTCCCTAGGACTTAACCTTTAACCCTCTGCTTGAACTATCAGCATCACATTAAACATGATGTCAGATACCTTAGTTTCATTGACACCTGAAGGATACCGTACTTTAAATATTGAATAATACATTTCTAGGCTAAGTTTAACATCTACAATCTACCACTTGCACATCTCAAAGGTAAGAACAAGAAGCACATAAACCATTGCATTCTTTTGAATACTGTCGATATAATATATACACAAGGAAGCATTAAACTTCAACATTTAGCTTTGCAGTGTATAGGCTTGTGGTTAGAAGTTATGAAAAAATTATGAGAAAAAGATCTTATAATATCCAAAATTTGAAGTAGTCATCTCTGCTTCCAGCTGACTATTTTCTACTTTTTTCTAAGCTAAGCTTTTCAATTCAATTTTAATGTAGTCTATTTTATTTGACACAGGTATCATTAGCATTTAATATAACATATGAAAACCTACAGATCAAGATATTTGATTTCGGGTTTTCATCAGAATAAATATACCATATCAAATTCACCTAAAGCTCTTTTTACTGTAAATTGCAATTTCTATTATACAAAGATGCACAGATCATGTCAATGAAAAGCTCTTCTTGTTAGAAATATATTGGGATTGTGCAGTAAAGATTTATTTCAAGAGAGGGTGTAACACAGATGGTTTATGGTCAGACTGCATGTTTTATTAGTAATAGATATGTTAATGTAACTTTATGTTACTTTTTTGAGTGTTATTTTATCAAATCAACAAACATGAGTGCAATTAACATGGTTTTCAATTGAGGGCCGTAAATCTAAACTAATTGTAGTTCCTACTCTGGACAAAAAACAACATAAAACAGGATAACCATTGCATCTATGGTTAATCTGAATGTTGAACTACAATGTATTCACAGAAGGAATAAGCTTTTAAAAATTATTATTATTTTAGAACTTGTAAAAAAATACTTATTGCTGTTAGGTTAATAATGATAAATAGTATTCTATATAGTTAAAAAGACCCATATATTGTCTGCCAACAGCATCAAAATATATAATAAATCAAATTTATTTGGGTTGAAAACAAATATTCAATGAAACCACAGTACAAAGTTTACAGCCCATAATTGCTTTGATAATTTACTAGTACGATAACATATTATGATATATGGCAGAAAGGGTCATAGTTGAAATATGATTTTGTTCTGCATTGTCATTAATTTTGCTTCCCTTGTCCTTTCTAGTTTTATATTGTTTTTCTCTCTTTCAATTTTCCTGCGCTTTGATGTTCCCAAATGTGCCCTGTTGGTTTGTCAGTAATAGTTACTTAAACGTTATGTTCTTATTTAATTCTGCCCACCATTATCTGTAACTTCCACTGAAGAACTGATTACTTATGGATTACTGGCAATTAATGGAGTTTAGTAAACCTCAGGGAAGTTCAATAGAATAAAGAGAACAGTTTTGTACTTTACACGTTAAGTATCGTGGTCGCACATCCCAGATTTACTTCTATTTGAAAGTTAAAAAGTAGATATTCAGATTCCAGAATCAAATACTCCAAGACCAAGATCACCTGAATTTCAGTAGTCAAGCTGCAGTATGCTTTTGCACATGCTCAAAAGTCAAGTTCCAAGAGAAATCATAAGAGGGAAAAAAAACTGAAAAATTTCAGTGTTCATCTCTGCTATTAAGATGACCGTTTTCTGATATACTCTGATACAGTTTCAATTTAGAATGTTTTGTTTTATACAGACATTATTAACATGTAATGGAATTTATGAAATTTACTGATCAAGAAAATTAGGTTTGTATTTGCATCATAATAAAAATAACATATCAAATTCACCTAAACTATTTACAAAGCATCATCACCCACTGAAGCAGAAGAACACACAGTTCTACTCTCAGATCCACAAGACAGAGATCCTCTACCAACCCCACTCATGATGAACATCAATGAACAGTAAAAGTTCATCTGGAAACTTCCTCTATTTCAGAAGCTACCTTTCAATAAAAGCAAATATTGATGATGAAATTCACAATCACCTTCAATGCATCAGTGCAAACATTTTTCCATTTGAAGAACAACACATCAGATATAACACAAAACTTATGGCCTACTGGGCAGCAATGTTCCTTGGAATACTCTGAGACTTGAGCTGCCAACAGCAGGCATTTTAAGGCCACTGAAGCATACAACAGATATTGTCGCTGTAAAATCCTCCAGATTCCCTAGAAGGATAACTGAACCAGCTTTGTTGTCTTGTTGTCCTCTCCCAGGATAACATCCCTAGCCTTGAGGTCCTGATTAGACTGAGTTGGCTTGGTTGGGTAGGTCATATCAGTTGGATGCTTAACATCAGATTCCTGAAACAGCTTTGTCACAGGAAGAGATTTTGTCAGAGGAAAAGATTCAAGACAACATTCAAAGCCACCTTGGAAACGATAAAACAATCCTGCCAATACCCAGCCTAAGATTATTCAAAATGGAGAAGGACCATTCAGAACAGTATTGAGAACCTTGAATTAAACATCAGAAGCACACTGCGACACCATATAAATTGTGGAAGGAGTTTACCACCTCTTAATTTACCTTCCTGCTGATTCTATGAGGCACCTTCCACTTCATCTGCAAAAGAGACCCTCACTGACCTCATCCGTCACCTCAGAGCCAATAAAACCAGAGTGAAATCAAGTCATCCTCATTCCTAAGGGGCTGCCAAAGAAGATGTAGATTATTCAGAAAATTTTGTACGAGCACCAGAGGGAAAAAATCTTGACCTGAAACATTAACTCTACTTCTGTTTCTACAGATGCTGTCAGAACAGCCGAGTGTTTTTGTTTCCAGTATTTTCTGAGTTTTGTTCAACAAATACTAAGCTATCAAGGTCACAACACTTTGAACACAATGGCAACTCCAGTTCCAGAGGAGAATAAGATTGCTAGTGTAAGATTTTTTACAGATCCCTTTAGAGTTAGATTATGGTAACTGTCTACAATAGATCTGCAAATTTCATCACATCCATTTTTCAACCAGAATAAGCGAAGTTTTAAAATTATGGCGTATTTTGTCATACCTAAATGTATTCATATACTGTATCAATATATCTTGGTTTTTAGCTCAAATTTCTATACTTAAAAATTTAGAAATATTTCAATGTGCCAGATACTTTTCACTCCAACCAGAAACTCTAGATTTAATCTCACATTCTGCATTTAAGACAATTCAACTGGAATCTTAGCCCAAGGGTGTAACAGATATTCAGTAGAGTACAATTCCAATTATCAGGTTTCCAATTATCTGAGAGGGGCATTTTAGAGAATCACTTTATGTCTTTCAAACAATTTAAGTACAGTATTTAATTATTGACTTCCGGTTAGCCAACTCAATTACTTGAACTGAATTTCTGTCCCATGAGTGACTGGAATAATCAGAGTCTACAGTGCTTAATACAATTTCCATATACTTAATAATGTTCTTATGTGTCAGGTTGCTTTTTCATTTGTCCTGGTGTGAATTAGATTTAAAATTTGCTTTACTTGGTATATTGGCTAAAAGTCAATCTCTTACAGTCTTCAGTGAATGGTGGGGCTTAAACTGAGTATTGAGAGAAGGTGGCCAAATGTCTTTTCACTGAACACCAGCTTTTCTGAGACACTGCTGAAAATTGTTTCAACAGCCATTATCCAACTGTCAAACAGAAGTGAATCTGATTATGGAAATACATTTTCTAGAGGAAAGGGGAATTGTATTTTTGTGGGATATCAAGTCACTTAATTATTATTGCAAGAAGGGGAAGACCGTCTGCATGCTGCAGAAAGCACTTACTTTTCCAAACATTTTGTGATATTTAGCTCTTTAGACAGGCACGTCCACTCTCACATTATTATTGCCAAGTTTGAACATCACAGCTTTATTTAAAGATTTCTACAGATACACAACTGTAATGTTAAAAACTACATACCTACTTCTATATCTTGATTCCGCGTTACTATCCTGTTAGCAATTGATAGCAATGCTAATTTTAAGTACTAATGGGCAGAATGGGATAGATGTAAAGATATGAAAATTAATCAAGTCACACTTCCCTAAATTTTCTAATGTCCATATTGCCTGTTGTTTTTTGCATATATAAAAGTAAAGTTACAGTGTTCACCATTATCACCATTATAATGGAGTAAGTTGCTTGGTACATATGCACAGTTAAAGTTGGAAGTGTGTATCCATAATCATACTTTATTGATCCCAGCGGAAATTGGTTTTCGTTACAGTTGCACCATAAATAATAAATAGTAATAGAACAATAAATAGTTGAATAGTAATATGTAAATTATACCAGTAAATTATGAATTAAGTCCAGGACCAGCCTATTGGCTCAGGGTGTCTGACCCTCCAAGGGAGGAGTTGTAAAGTCCAGGACCAGCCTATTGGCTCAGGGTGTCTGACCCTCCAAGGGAGGAGTTGCATCTCGGTGGAATGAGTCTCTGGCTGAATGTACTCCTGTGCCCACCCAGTACATTATGTAGTGGATGGGAGACATTGAGCAAGATGGCATGCAACTTAGACAGCATCCTCTTTTCAGACACCACCATGAGAAAGTCCAGTTCCATCCCCACAACATCACTGGCCTTATGAATGACTTTGTTGATTCTGTTGGTGTCTGCTACCCTCAGCCTGCTGCCCCAGCACACAACAGCAAACCTCATAGCACTGGCCACCACAGACTCGTAGAATATCCTCAGCATCATCCGGCAGATGTTAAAGGACCTCAGTCTCCTCAGGAAATAGAGACAGCTCTGACCCTTCTTGTAGACAGCCTCAGTGTTCTTAGACCAGTCCAGTTTATTGCCAATTCGTATCCCCAGGTATCTGTAATCCTCCACCATGTCCACACTGACCCCTTGGATGGAAACAGGGGTCACCGGTACCTTAGCTCTCCTCAGGTCGACCACCAGCTCCTTAGTCTTTTTCACATTAAGCTGCAGATAATTCTGCTCACACCATGTGACAAAGTTTCCTACCGTAGCCCTGTACTCAGCCTCATCTCCCTTGCTGATGCATCCAACTATGGCAGAGTCATCCGAAAACTTCTGAAGGTGACAAGACTCTGTGCAGTAGTTGAAGTCCAAGGTGTAAATGGTGAAGAGAAAGGGAGACAAGACAGTCCCCTGTGGAGCCCCAGTGCTGCTGATCACTGATCCGAATTAAGATATACACCAGTGCTCCATGAGATGCATTGTAGAAACACTTTAAAATAATCCCAGCACTGAAATCAAGCAGTGTCATTAATGGGGTAACTGCACCTATCCTCCCACCGATTCTACCAAAGATACTAGAAGAAGTTGGGTTTGGGTCTGTTCATGAATAGAATTCCTGATATGACTTAATTCCTGTTTTCCGTATATTTCCTGGTTTAGTATCTGCAAGATTGTGGGGCACAGGGAGGAGTGCATTTTATACTTTCTTTGACCATCGAAACATGGAGGCACCTTCATGAACTCCCAGAGCCCGCAATAACCCTGTGATTTCAGTCTCTGAGGCTAACATAAGAGCATCTTTCAGGAGGGTGAACCCACAGAAAGCATCCAGCCTGGATGGGGAACCTAGCCAAATACTAAATACTTACACTGATCAACTGGCTAGAGTGTTTACCGATATCTTTAACCTCTCACTTCAGTAGTCTTAGGCACGCACCTTCTTCAATCTGGCTTCAATTATACCAGTACCGAAGAAGAAAGTCGTAACTGCCTCAATGACTATCATCCTGTAGCATTGCAATGAATTGCTTGGAGTTTGGAGATATCATCCCCTACAATTTCTGTTTAAGCCATCTAAAATTGGTATATTGCAATAATACCATCTCTCATTCTTCTAAACTTCAATGAGTAAAAGTTTTGATTGTTCAACTTGTCAACCATATGAAATAATCCCTCCATGCCCTAGATCATTCTAGTAAACCTTCTCTGACACAAGTCCAATGATAATATATCTTTTTTGAAACAGGGAGATCAAAATAGTATTTCAGAAATGGGCTGCCTTGTACCTTGTATAGTTTTAAAAAAGTCTTTCTTATTTTTATACTCTACTTTTATAAATCAAGGCCGATATTTGATGAGTTTTTCTGATTAACTGCTGCATCTGTGTTTCATGTGCAAGAACCTATAAATCCCTGTCTCCATATACGGTAATTAAAAAACACTTTGTTTTACTATTTTACTCTCCTCTCTAAAATGAATAATTTTACCATTTTCCCATATGATACTCCATTTGCCAACTTTTCGCCCATTTGCTTAACCTATCAATATTTCACTGTGAGTTGCTTACAAAAATATGATTACTGGTTAACAACCTGAAAATAATGCCCTTATCCCCACTTGTGACTTCCAGTTGATGAGTCAATCTGTGCGACACACACAAGGTTCATTAGCTGTCAGGTTGGAACATCAAAATCAAAGGAGTTTCAAGCAATATAGAAAGTGGTTGCAAATCTTTTCAGCCTCTGCCCGTAGACCTGCACTGTCAATGGCTTTAGAAGTGAGCAGAGCCCTAGACCGCTGCACTTCGAAGTCCTTCCAAGATTCTGTCAGAGACAAATGTGAAATCTCTCAACTGATGGCTCATTAATGTATTCTGTTATAAGTGCCTTGTTTGTTAGGGCTCCACAAAATCATGCAATGCTAACGGTGAGACACACTTGCCAGGGAAGAGTAAGTTCCAGGAATGAGTATGCACCACTTTTTTAGTGTAAACTCATTGCATCATGCCTCATCATTGGATCAGAGACTGAGCAATTTCAAGTTCCTGGGTGTCAATATCTCTGAGGATCTAATCTGGTCCCAACATATCGATGCAGCTATAAAGAAAGCATGACAGCAGCTATATTTCATTAGGAGTTTGAAGAGATTAGGTTTGTCAACTAAGACACTCGAATACTTCTACAGATGTACTGTGGAGTTAATTCTGACAGGCTGCATTGCTGTCTGGTATGGAGTGGAGCTACTGCTCAGGATCGAAGGAAGCTATAGAAAGTTGTAAAATTAGTCAGCTTCATCATGGGTACTGGCCTCTGTAATATCCAAGACATCTTCAAGGAGCGGTGCCTCAGAGTGGTGATGGAGGTCCATTATTAAGGACCTCCATCACCAAGAACATGTCCTCTTCTCATTGTTACAGTCAGGAAGAAGGTACAGAAGCCTGAAGGTACATTCTCAGTGATCCTGGAACAACTTCTTCCCCTCTGCCATCCAGTATCTAAATGGACACTACCTCACTGTTTTTATTATTTCTGTTTTTGCACTATTTTGAATTTAATTATTTAATATACATATATACTTATGGTAATTCATTTATTTATTTATTTTTCTATATTTTATCATGTATTGCATTGTACTGCTGCTGCTAAGTTAGCAAATTTCACGACATATGCTGGCAATATTATACCTGATTCTGCTGTTTTAAAAAGTGCTAAAAGATTGGAATATTCAACAGCACGAAGGTCGGATGACCCTGCTTCCCTTTAACGTACAGTAGATAGGTGAAATGAATATAAGGAGATAGTTGTGAAATTCATTGCCTAGATTACTTTAAGCAATTAATCTATAATCTATATTCCTGTTAGTAATTTGTTTATTGCCACTCCACACATACATTTTATGATTCTAATACTGTGGTAATGAATTGGTCTCAAATTTTGGAAGCTATTGACTCATTTTTCAGCCTTGATAAAGGCACTGAACTTCTCCCAGCTATATTGCACTGTCTTTCTCTATGTTGCTGATTGCCCTCTCCCTGGTGATCACCCCTTGCCTACCTTTCTCAAGATCTTGATGAGTTTTGTGGCATATCAACCCAAACATTGAACTTCTCGCCGTACTACCTTGCTTTGGAATGCACCCCAGACAAATAGAGTGCAAAAGTCATATGCAAGTGAAGCCTAAAGCCCGGTAAGACACAGTGCCCAATAGAAAGCACATTAACTGTTCAGGTGCAAGTGTCCTGCATCCAATCAGACTGAGCGGTTGACGTTATTGAATTTCTGCAGCTTCGAATTTTTGACGTTTAAGTTTACTAATATTCAGATTCACCAGAAGTTAAAGCAACTGAAGTATTGATTCATCTATGGAGGGAAATAAACTTCACAGGTTTTATTAAATATTTAATTGATTGTCTGTCATTTATCTTTTATTACAAAGATGTTAAATTTATTCCTTTCATAAATTAGAAATTGGAAAAAAGCAGTGGAAGTAAAGATTTCAACTGAATGTGCCAGTGCTTGTAATTCAGTTGGCCTAAATTTATCAAGTCTGCTCGACATTTTCTCATAAGATAATATACACATTCTAGGCATTGGTCCAGTAAACCCCCCAGTGAAGTACTTTCAATTCAGATTCCGATTTCTTTATTTGTCACATGTGCACCAAAACGTCCAGTGAAATGTGTCATTTGTGTTAACAGCCAACACATCCTGAGGATGTGCTGAGGGTAGACTATATGGAAACCAATATGGTACACACAACTCCTGATATGTTTTCACCAATGTCTAAGGTAAATGAAGTTTTAGTCTGCTCTTTTATTCAGTTCCTGTTGCAATAAATTAGAATATTCTGTTAGCTTTCCTGTTTTGTTTTTGCTGCAATGCATATTATCCTTTAGTAAATCATGTACTCTCTGCATCCTGGAGTTCCTGCCAAAGTGGAAAATTTCACAGTTTCCCACAGTATATTCCATTTGCCAGAACTCTGCCCACACACAGAACCAATCTGTAGTTCCTTCGCACCCTCATATCCTCTTTACAACTTATTTTCCTGCCTGTCTTTGCATCATCAGCAAATTTAGCAATCATACCTTTGGTACCTTCAATGCCACTCAGTTATATAAATTGTATAAAGCAGAGGTACCAAAACCAACCTCAAGTGCTTCTTGCCAATCCAAAAAAGACAGATATGTGCCTAGTCCCTATTTCCTGTGCGACAGGCAATATTATATACAAGCCAAAGCATTAGCTCATAAACCAAGAATTTTATTTGCTCCCGTAACCTTTGTTTCAACATCTTATCAATTTTTTTGCAAATCCAAGCACAGTACATCATCAGATCCTCTTTATCCACAACATGTGTAGCTTCTTCAAAGGATTCCAATAAATTGGTTAAACATAATTTTCTTTTCAGAAAATCATGTTGACTTTGACTGATTACATTGAATTTTTCTAAGTGCCTTGTTATAACATCTTCAATGCTAACATCTAACGTTTTCCCTCTGACAGATATTAAGCTTACTGGCCCGTTGTTTCTTGTCTTTTGCCTATTTTTAAATAAAGGAGTTACACTTCCTGTTTTCCAACCCAATGGAACCTTCCCCAAAACTAGCAAATTTTCAAAAACTGAAGCCAAAGCATCAACTATCCCACTCTTACAGCCATCTGGACTCATAGGATTGTCAGCCTGTTTGATCAGTACCACTTCCCTGATCATTATGATCATTGTATTTTATTACTCATTAGTCCAATTTCAGTTGCACAGTAGTGAAATAAACAACAGACACAATCTGATTATTTTGGCTCATTACTATAATTTATGTAGTCTATTACTCAGAAAAGTGCTTTTCTGCACCAAAACATCACAAAAATATTCAACAAGCAAAGCGACCATAATTTGATCAAACAAAAACTCAAAAAAATTAGCAGCAACAATAATTGCAAAATGAACCAACGGCCATTTCTAAAATCAACTGATCATTGTAATCATTGCAAACAATTATTATTTCATAAGCAGCAGCTTTCATCAGATGATAAAGTCAATCAGAATCTGATTCATTGTCACTGACATATGACATGAAATATATTGTTTTGCAGCAGCAGTACAGTATAAAGATATAAGAATCTATAAATTACAAAAAAAAAACTAAGCAGAGCAAAGAAAAGGAATAACAAGATAGTGTTCATGGGTTCATGGACCATTCAGAAATTGGATGGTGACAGGGAAGAGGCTGTTCCTGAAACTTTGAGTATGGGTCTTCAGGTTTCTGTACTTCCCCCAAATAGAACTGACAAAAAGAGGGTGGGGATACTTCATGATGGATGCTGCCTTGTCGAGAAATTGCCTCTTGAAGATGTCCTTGATGGTATGGAGGGTTGTGTCCATGGTGGAACTGGCTGAGTTTATAACCCTCTTCAACACCAAACACCCACCACTCCCTGTGTAAAAAAAAATCAATTTCTGGCGTTTCCCCCCCCCCCCCCCATTTTCCTCCCAACGCCTTAAAATTATACCCCTTGTATAAGTCACTTTTGTCCTGGGAAAAAGTGTCTGGCTGTCCACCCTATTTATGCCTCATATCATTTTGTACACTGCTATCAAGTGACCTCTCATCCTCCTTCGCTCCAAAGAGAAAAGCCCTGGCTCACTCAACCTATTCTCATGACATACTTTCTACCCCAGGCAGCATGCTGGCAAATCTCCTCTGCACCCTTCCTAAAAATTCCATATCCTTCCTATAATGAGGCAACCAGAACTGAATGCAATACCCTGAGTGTGGTCTAAATGGAATTTTATAGAGCTGCAACATTACCTTGAACTCAATCCCCCAACTAATAAACGCAACATGGCTTCTTAACCATGCTTTCAACATGCCAGACAACTTTGAGGGATTATGGACGAGAACCCAGGATCCTTCTGTTCCTCCACTCTGCTAGGATTCCTACCATTGGCCAAGTATTCTGCCTTCAACTTCAACCTTCCAAACTGTTTTACTTCACACTTTTCCAGATTGAACTCCATCTGCCACTCCTCAGCCCAGCTCTGCTGCTATCAATGTCCCATTGCAACCTATGACAACCTTCTACACTATCCACAACTCTATCTAACTTTGTGTCATCTGCAAAGTTAATAACCCACCCTCCACTTCCACATCCAAGTCATTTACATAAAATCACAAAGACCAGGGGTCCCAAACCAGCTCGTGCAGAACACCACTGGTCACCAGCCACCCCACAGAAAATTTTTTATCAACTACCACCCTCTACCTTCTGTGGGAAAGCCAATTTTGAATCTACACAGCCAAATTTCCCTGGATCTCATGCCTCCTCACTTTTTGAATGTCCCTACCATGGTGAACCTTGTCAAATGCCTTACTAAAAATCCTACAAAAAGTAGTAGATACCGCTCAATCCGTCACGGGTAAAGCCCTCCCCACCATTGAGCACATCTACAAAGAGTGCTGCCACAAGAAAGCAGCATCCATCTTCAAGGACCCCCACCATCCAGGCCATGCTCTCTTCTTGCTGCTGTCATCAGGTAGAAGGTACAGGAGTCTTAGGACCCACACCACCAGGTTCAGGAACAGTTATTACTCCTCAACCATCAGATTCTTGGACTAGAGGGGTTAATATCACTCAAACGCATTCGCTCCATCACTGAACTGTTCCTATAACCTATGGACTCACTTTCAAGGACTCTTCACATTTATTGTTTATTTATTATTATTAATGCATATGCAGTTTGTTGTCTTTTGCACACTAATTGTTGGTCCTGTTGAGTTCAGTCTTTCATTAATTCCATTGTGTTTCTTGGATTTACTGTGTAAGTCCACAAGAAAACAAACCTTAGGATTTTATATGGTGACATATAGGAACTTTGATGATGAATTTACTTAAACTATGAACTTAGTAAATTCCATATACACTACTTCCACTGATCTGCCTTCATCAATGTGCTTTGTCACTTCCTAAAAAAATTCATTCGGGTTCATGAGGCACTACTTGCCCCTCACAAAGCCATGCTGACTGTCCCTTATCAGACTATACTTCTCAAAATGCTCATAAATCCTGAATCTAAGAGTCCTCTCCAATAGTTTGCCCACCAATTAAGGAAGGCTCACTATTCTATAATTGCCAGGATTATTCCTATTACCTTTGCCGCCCTCCAACTTACGTAGATTCCTCAGTCTGCACTCAGTTTACACCACTGTGCAACTGGTTGTTGGATTTCCTAACCAACAGACCTCTGATAGTCAGGATGCACAACCACTCCTTCCTCCCCATTGTTCTCAATGCGGGTGTTCTCCAGAGCTGTGTACTGAGCCCACCGCTGTACACTCTGCTCACACGTGACTGCACAGCCAATACCCAAGCAATCACATCGTCAAGGTCGCCAATGACATCTTAGTGGTAGAGTTCATCACCAACAACAGAGAGGAGGAGGTAGGAAAGCTCGAGGCCTGGTGCCAGGCAAGTAACCTCTTCCTCAATGTCAACAAGTCAAAGATGATAGTTATTGACTTCAGGAAAGCTCTCACCACTCACACACTTCTCCACCTCAGTGGCGCAGCAGTAGAAATTGCAAGCAGTTTTACACTCCTGGGAGTGCACATCTCGCACAACCTCTCATGATCCCAGAACAAATCCTCCACAGTTAAGAAAGCTCAACAATGCATCTACTTTCTGAGGAGACTGAACAGAGCTGGACTATGCCCATCAATAGAACGTTAATTGCTAGGTCATTGGTCATTGTAAGTTGTCCTGTGATTAGGCCAGGGTTAAATAGTTCAGTTGCTAGGCAGCATGGCATGTTGGGCTGGAAGGGCATGTTCCACACTGTATCTCAAAATGAATAGATAAATAATCACAACCATCTAAAGATGCCCAATTGAGAGCAATCTAACATGCTGTATCACTCTGCGGTACAGAAGCTGCACTGTGGCGGACAGAAGAGTTCTACAGTGGGCAGTTAAAACTGCCCAGCACATCACCAGCACAGAAAGCTGCCAGAAAAGGGCAGCAATATCATGTAGGATCTCACCCACAATGCCCTTGGACTGTTTGTCCCACTCCCAGCAGGGTAAAGATCACATTATGCACAGGTACTCCTGTACCTAATATTACTTTATGTACATACAATTAGTCTACGTATATAAGCTAATGTTTCTCAAAAGTTCCAGCACATCCTCTTTCGTAGTGTTGACATGTTCCAGTGTTCTCACGCTCGTCACGGCCCCTCTCATCTGTGAATACGGAAGCAAAGTATTCATAAAGGATCTTCCCTTCCTCCTCCAACTCCTGGCATGTGCTTTCTCTTCTATCCCTGATCGGCTCTAGCACTCACTCTCGTCATCCTCCTGTTCTTCACATACATTTAGAACACCCTGGGATTTTTCTTAATCCTACTCAAAAAGGTTTTTTCATGTCCATGTCTTGTTCTCCTAAATCCATTCTTAACCTCCTTCCTTGTTACCTTGAAATTCTCAAGAGCCTTGCTTCATAAACTTTCTTTCCCTTGACTAGATATTCCACATTTGTTGTCAACCACGGTTCCTTCATTCTACCATCCTTTCCTGCCTCGGTGGAATATACGTCAGTCGCCTATGATGTCAGATAGCTGTAGGCCTTGACCTCTAGTTTGCTACAAAATATAAAATTATTTTTATATTCTCCACTTATTTTTTCATCCATATTAATTTTAGTCCAATTAAATTTATAAATGATGACAGGTTGAATACCTTTTCCTTCTCTTATCTTTATCCAAACATGCTATCTGCAATATAATTCCAATCACATATTATATCAAAATTAACGTAGCAAGGAAAGGCAAGAAAATACTGCAGGTACTGGAAATCTCAATTAAGAGACAGAATAGTGTAAATACCTGGCAGCCCAAATGGGACCTGTGAAGAGAGACTGTTAACATTTACAGACAATAACCTTTCATTGTGTTCTGCTTCTCTTTCTACTCTATTCCTTCTTTCAGAAGTATTGTGTGATCTGCTGAGTATTTACAATGTTTTGCTTAAATTTAAAAACAAATGAGCCACTGCTATTAAAGCAAAATTTAGTTTGATTTTATATTGTAATTACATTTTGTGTAAGATGTGGGGCAAAATGTTAGATTGTAATCAGAAGGCTTAATCCAAAATTTTATCCATTAATATGGTTTTGCTTAAGATTTTTTAAAAATTTGATTGGATTAAGTCAAGGTTAAAAGGGATGTGAATCAGAATTTTTTTTCGATGGCATTCCTCACCCAAACATTGCATTTTCTATAATTTTTCAATATCAAATTGGATGAATATTAAAAAATAATTCTACTATAAATGTCTCACCAGTTTGTATATCTGAGCTGAACTAATCTTTAAAATGTTTGAGCAGTTTCTGCGCCATTATGAAAGCCACTAGTACAGTCCAACCATGGCTGTAGTGAAGACTTCACTGGAACAAGATGAAATTGTGATTTGAAGAGATGTGTGAATTTCTCAGTTCCAAGGTGATATTTTGCATCAGTTTACCATTACCAGTTCAAATGTGGTTAATATTTAGAGAAATCTTTAAATAAAATAGTAAAATTTAATTTTTTATGCAGTAATTGCTTTGGCTGAAATGGTTGCAAATACCCTGATTTTTAAATTTGTAAGTGGATAAGGTTATTACAAATCTGAATATGCCATGCTGTTGTTAAACACATAAACTAGAAAATCTTTTAACAAATAAATTACAACATCACAGCATTTTAATATAAACAGAATACACCTATTATGTTTTTAAAATGCAGGTTTGTTATATTACATTTTAAATGCATTAAATATCCAGAAATCAACATGTAAATATCCCGGAAAATTGATTGTTTTTATACTTTTTCCACATTATACAGTTTAAAATATTTCTTTCCGAGACCAAAGAATCCAATTCTTTAGATCAAATCTCTGCCTCCTGTGCAACACGCATAAAATGCTGGAAGAACTCAGCAGGCCAGGCAGCATCTGTGGAAAAGAATAAATAATTGATGTTTCTGGCCTAGACCCTTCATCAGAACTGGAGAAAAAAAGTCAGAGTGAGAAGGTGAGGGAGGCGAGGGAGAAATACAAGGTGATAGGTAAAACAGGGAGAGGAGGGGAGTGAAGTAAGGAGCTAGGAAGTTGATAGGTGAAAGAGATAAGGGGCTGGTGAAGCGGGGAGGGCAGAGGTCATGGAAGAAAGGGAAGGGGGGGAGCGCCTGAGGGGGGTGATGGGCAGGTAAGGAGATAAGGAGAGAGAGGAAGGAAAAGGTGGGGGGGGGGACCATTACCAGAAGTTCGAGAAATCAATGTTTATACCATCAGGTTGGAGGCTACTCAGATGGAATATATAGTGTTGCTCCTCCAGTCTGAGTGTGGCCTCATTGTGGTGGGGGAAAATAGGATCAACCATGATTGAATGGCAGAGTAGACTCAATGGACCAAATGGCCTATTTCTACTCCTATATCTTTTGGACTTGTGGCATATCGGACATGTCCCCGTGACACATTTCCAACAAAAGGTAGTACCAAAAGCCATTGCTACACCCAGAATTTCAAGTTTCCATGACATTACCTTGTAACACCTATTATACCATTATGATAGTTATTTTCATTGATGTGATTGACTGTCACAAAGGGGAAGATAGACAAAGTCTAGCAGATATGGAGAGTCATAGCAGTAGTGCAGAATCATTGAGAGGTTTGGTGTGTGGAGCAGTAGCGTCTATCAAAAGTTCAAGTGACAGATTCAGGACTTCAAGGATCAGGTTGGGACTTTGAAAAGGAGATGCCTGCAGGTTGGGAGTTGTTGGAATCACAGTCTGGTGTTGTGAGGCATGTGTGAGGGTGCTGAAATATGAATTAAATATGGTGGTAGTGGGGTATTGATTCAGCTGAGGCACTGTGGGGTTAAAAGAGTCACAAAACAAAATAGTAAACAAAGGGTTTCTGCACAAAATTCTTAAGTGTCTGTACAAGTGCAAGAATAAACAGCTCTGTGAGTAGTTCTCGTCTGGCTTGGAAATGGTACCATAATAGTTATGTTAGAGAGAGAGGTAGAGACAAGGAGAGAGGGAGGGAGAGAGGGGGAGGGAGAGGGAAAAAGGGGAAGAGAGAGGGAGAAGGGGAGGGGGAGAGAGAGAGAGGGAGAAGAAGAGGGGGGAGAGAGAAAGAGGGAGAGGGAGAGAGAAAGAGGGAGAGGGAGAGAGGGATGGGGTGGAGAGAGAGAGAGAGAGAGAAAGAGAGAGAGATTCTAATGATCTACAGATCTGAAGCAGGCCACCAAATAGGGAATGTTAATTCAATCAATTAAGTTACCAAGAACAAAGCATTAGTTTATGTAATGCTGAAGCCTTCTGTAAAATCCAACTAATTCACAACTACCCTTAAATGAGAAAATTTGCCATCTTTTCTCAATCAGATCTAAATATGATTCCAAACCCATTGCAAAGTGACTTTATTTAACTATTTTCAGAAGTAGCCCATCTGGTTACTCAATGAATAAGACTGATTGGAATATTGTTACCAAGAGTGGTCCACCAACTTAAGGAAGAATATCCTTATGATAGGAGTGCCACAAAGCTTCACCAAAGTGATAACTCAGACAACAGGTTGTCAGATGAGGAGAGTTCAAACAGACTGGATTTATACTCTCTAGAGTTCAGAAGAATGAGAGGTTCCTCGCTGAAACATTCAAAATCTTAACAGACTTGACAGGATAGATACTGAGTTGATGATTCTCCTGGGATGGGTGTCTAGAACAAGGAAACAGTCTCAAAATGAAGGGTTGGCCTCACAGGATAGAGACGAAAAGAAAATTTCTCACCCAAAGGGCTGTGAATCTTTGTAACCCACTACCTAAGAAGGCTGTGAAGGCACAGTCACTGGGTTTATCCAACAGGGAAATCAACAGTTTTTAGATATTATCGGTGCCAAGGGAAATAGCTATAGTGTAAGAAAGTGGCACTGACAATATTAAAAGGCAGTTGACACTGGAAGAACAAAGCCTGCTTCTAAGAAACATACTTGGAACGGAGATAACCGGTGTATCATCTTTCCCTTTTAATGTCAAAAACAATTGGAAGGAATCTTCAAAAGACGATGCTCATTTAGTCATGAATAAAACAGCAGTGCAATATCACGGCAGCCTACTTGAAAAGGAGGGGCGAGCAGGATATCCCACGATCGAGAAAGGTTCCAGGCAATTGTCAAAAATTGGGTTCCAAGGCTTGGGAATATATATTTGTCCCTTTGATTGAGGTAAATGCTAACCTTCCTGTGGCTTTGTTTTTTCGTCTGTTCAGGAGTGCTGGGAGAGTGCAATTGGGGTTAAATTAATCATGGTGGGGCCCCTGTTTTTTTCAGTTTATATTCCTTACTTTGATGCAATACATCTAGATTTGCTGCTGCTTACCAAATAGGTGAGAAAATAAGGCACAAACAGTCCACAAAGAGATGTAAATAAGTTAAGTAAGTATGTTAGGAGGAAGCAGATGAAGCACAATCTCAGGAAACATGAGGCTATTCCCTTTGGCAGAATGATGCATTGAACATCAAGCCAAAATGACAATGGTGTAAATCGTAAGAATCTATTAAATGTAGGTATTGTAGATGGATTTGGGTATCCTTATACACAAAGAACAGGAAGTCAATGTGCATGCACAGCAGTCAGTAAGGAAGACAAACAGTTTGTTGATCTTCTCTGCAATAAAACTAGTGCCACAGTTATTCTCAGTTTTGGAGTTGGCAGTTCTGCCGTTTTATCTAAGGAAGGATATATAGCTTTGGGTGCATAACAGGTTCACTTCAATTGATTCCTAGTCAGAGGGATTAAGTAGGCATTCCACTACTCTCTGGCAATTAAAACAGTAAATGCATCTCACATAGAAAATTTGACAACGCAGCTGCTAAGAGTGTTTCACCAAGCTGGCAGATGGTTTCAGGAAGGGAATGGCTAGTAGAGATTGAGACAGGGAGAAGTTTATGCACATTGGGTAGCGAACCTTTGGAATCAACTCTTTCAGAGAGTAGAAAAGCCTCAGCTGTTGAATATGTTCAGGACTGATATCCAAAGAAATCAAAGATATGGGGACTGGGTGTGAAATTAGTTTTGAAGTCAAGGATCATCTGAAATGTAGAACAGGCTAAAGTATTGGGGGGGGGTAATTCTGCTCTTATTTCTTATGTTCTGAAGCAGCTTTTGCTCAGATTATGACCTTGGTATTTACAATGTTGTGACTTTGGATTACCCAAACAGACGAGATCCTTGCCTACTACCAAGGCAGTCTTGGCCGAATTGCCTCCAAGAATCACAGTATCACAGTTGTGGTCTCAGGTCAGGCTCAGTCTGACAAACAGTGATATGCATCAGTCCCATAATGCCAATATTAAAACCTAAGCTTACAGCTCATCACTTCCACTGTTCTGGAAAACCTATCTATTCAGTTCACTAGTATGTCCAGGCTGAAGACCTGTCCCATGAAAGTCTGCTGAAACTTGAATGATGCCGATAATGTGGGACAATGTTGTAAACCATCCAACCTTAACAAAATTAATTTGAGCCCACATAAATAGTATGGAATGCTTTTTACATGAGTAGAGAAAAGTTTTACATTCTCTGAACCCGAAAATATTATTGATCCTTACTTCTTAAACTGTTGCCAATTTCAAAACAGCTCTTGCACACTGCTGAGTAGTGGTAGTCTAATGCACAACAACAAAGAGTAATGAGTCTTGCAACTTATTACTGAATTCTTCCTGTCATAGTCATGGGTTTACTCAATTCTTTGCCATGTGGTTTGATGAAATATTGTTTAGAAATGAGGCATTTCCCCAAGGTCCCAATTTTCCTGAGAATGGACAGTTAACATAATCCAGCACTCTATCCTTAAGTTAAGCCTTCTGCCAGCTGAACACAGAATTATATTGAAAACACTGGGAAAGAAAAAAATACAGTATAATTTCTCTATAATAGAGAGAACATGAACAAATAGCTCCTCCAGCATTTTGTGTGGCTTGGATTTCCAGCATCTGCAGATTCTCTCTTGTTTATAAACAAAATAGGTTTATTTTTCCTAATAGAAATCTGAAGCTGACTTCCTCTATAATTATTTTTATTAAGCAGGAAGTCAACAATTAATTTTGTTGTTTAGCTTTCCAGCCTCCCTTTTCTGTCTGCATTTCTGCCTCCTTGATTAAGCAGCTAACATAATCAAAGACTCCTCCCACCTAAAAATTCTCTCTGCTCCTCCCTCCCATCAGGTGGGAGATACAAATGTCTGAAGGTGTGACCATCACACTCAAGGGCAGCTTGTACCCTGCTGCTATAAGACCATTGATTGGATCTCCTGTACAAAGAGATGGATTCTTGACTTCACAATATACTTTCTAATGGCCTTGCACCTTACTGTCCATCAGACTTGCGTATCTAGACAGCTAGGACACAACGTCCATGATTGACCCTGACAGACAGAATCCCATACCATACAGCACCGGACATAATATTGTGCAGATCTTCCTGCCAATTTATACTAAATGACCACTTCCTTTGTTCAAGTTTACTATCCTCTGACTGTAGTTACAGCAGTGGTTTGCCATTGCCTTCTGCCGGGTGAGTTTCCAGAGAGATCACCAGCTCGTAACCCAGCACAGGTGGAAAGCGTGCAGGGCAGCCGGCTGGATTCGAACTCAGGACCTTTCGTCCTGAACTCCAGCACCGATGCCACTACACCACCAGCCGGGTCAAGTTAATAAAATGTAATTCAAAATGCATGTAGTAGAGTGCAGCACAGGTAAACAGTAAAAAGTACAGTAAATAGCTCGCTGTCATAGTGACAAGACCTCAGTGGTGGCAGAGTAGTCATTAGTCTCACAGCCTGAGGGAAGAAGCTGTTACCCAGTCTAGCATCCTAGTCCTGATGCTTCTGTACCTCCTTCCTGAGGATAGAGGGTCAAAGAGATTGTGGGGTGGGTGTAGAGATCCTCAACAATGCCTTTGGCCCATCATCCTGGTAAAAGTCACAAATAGGGCCAAGGGAGGCCCCAGTGATCCTCTTGGTGTTCTTACTGTCCTTTGTAGGGTCTTGCTGTCTGATGCCTTGCAGCTTCTGTATGTTACAATGATACAACCAGACAGGACACTCTTGATGGTGCTCCTGTAGAAAGTTGTTAGAATGGGGACGGGGAGCCTTGCATGCCTCAGTCTCCTCAGAAAGTGTAGTCACTACTATGCCTTCTTGACTTGTGAGGAGGTGTTCTGGGTCCAGGTTAGATTGTTCATTATGTGTACACCAAGGAACTTTGTGCTCTTCACTCTCTCCATGACAGAGCCATTAACATGAAATGGAAGAGTGGTCGACCTGTGCCTTCTTGAAGTCCACAATCATCTCTTCTTGTCTTGTTCTCATTGACACTTGGGTTGTTGTTCTCACACCACATGACAAGCCTCCCTACCTCCCCTCTCTATGCTGACTCATTATTGTTGCTGCTGAGGCCAATGTAATATCATCAGCAAACCTGATGAGCAACACACATGTGTGTTGCTTGAATTTCCAGCATCTGCAGAATTCCTGTTGTTAGCAAACCTGATGATGAGGTTTGAGCTGAATCTGGCAGTGCAGTCGTGAGTCAGCAGTGTGAACAGCAGCAGACGGAGCACACAACTCTGGGGGCCACTTGAGCTCACCATGATGGGATGTAGATGTCAACTCAGACTGGCTGAGGTCTTTCCATCAAGAAGGCCAAGATCCAGTTTCAGAGAAGGGTGTTGATTCCTAATAAGAACAATTTTCCCACCAATCTCTGAGGGTTGGTTATGTTAAATGTTAAATGCTGAGCTGAAGTCGATGAAAAATGTCCTGGCATACGAGGCATTGTTTTCTAGGTAGGACAGGATGGAGTGAAGGGTCGAGGCTATGGCATCATGAGTGGGATGGTTTGAGCGGTAGGTTAACTGGAAAGGGTCTGATGTAGCTGGAAGATAGGATTTTATATGATCCGTTACCAGTCTCTCAAAGCTCTTCATGATTGTTCGCACCAGTGGCACTGGGCGGTAATCATTTTGGCCAGTTACTGTTGCTCTGTTGGGCACAGGAATGATGGTGGCTGCCTTGAAGCTTGCAGAAACAGCGGACTGTTTCAGAGAGGTATTAAAGATGTCCATTAAGACCTCTGTTAGCTGGCCTGCACAGACCCTTAGCACCTGACCAGCCTTGCTTTTTGGCCCCACAGCTTTGCAGGGGTTTACCTAGCTAGGGTCCTCCTCACCTTGGCTGCGGCCAGACAGGGTGCCTTTTCCTCAGGAAGAGAGGGGGCTTTCTTCGATGTCACAACATTCAGTTGGCCAAATTGTGCAGAGAAAGCATTCAGCTGATCAGGAAGGAAGACGTCACTGTTGTTGACATGCAGGTTGGACTTGTAATCGGTTATGGTTTATATACACTACCACATACGCCGTGTGTCCCTGGGGTCATAAAGGTGTCTGTGGATTTAAGGTGCGTTGTCACGTTTTACCATCCTGATGGCACTGGAGAGCACAGCTCTTGCCAACCTTAGGGTCGTCCCCCCGATCTGAAGTGTCTCGGTTCCTAAGCAGCGCACAAATCTTTGTAGTTAACCATGGTTTCTGGTTTGCCCTGGCAGTGTAGTGGTAATATCCTCAATGCGGTTTCCTGCGTAGCTAGTCACTGGGAATATTAATCTATGTTGATGTGATGATCGTAGGTAGCCACCTCCCTCAATATGCTCCTGTTCGTGCTTTCAAAGCAGTCTTGCGGTGCTGAGGTGACATCTTCTGACCAGGTCCTGACCTCCATGTGAACTGGTTTGATACATTTAACCAGTGCAGGGCTTAGCCACATGGATATGTGGCCAGATGAGAGCAGGGTTTAGCCTTGCAGGCTCCACAGTCAATGGCATAAACCAGGTCTCTCCTTCCTTTGCGAAGTTGACATGGTGGTAGAACTTGGCAGAGTCATTTTTAATTTGACATGATTGAAGTCATCGGTAACTACGAAGACATCATTGGGGTGGGTGGCTTCGAGGTTGCAGATTGCACCATGGAGCTCCTGCAGCACTTCCCCAGCACTAGCACAGGTATAGTACTGATAATCACAATAGCAGTGATCTCTCTCAGCAAGTGGAAGGGCCGGCAATCCACCATTAAAAACCCTATCTGCAGTGAGCAGTGGACTGTTCATGCACAAGTTCTTACTAATGCAGACATACAGACCTCCTCCATGCATCTTGCCAGAGGTCACAGCATTTCGGTACACCTGAAGGGAGATTAGGCCTTCTCGCAGGATGGCTGATTGTATCGTCCATATGCTCCCATTCCCTTCATATTCATGTATCTATCTAAAAGTCTCATCAACTCCAGCAACCTGCCTGTGTCCATTGCTATTCTGAACCTAACATTCTCTGCGTAAAATACTTGCCCCTCACATTGCCTTTAAACATCCCACTGTAATCTTAAAAGCATGTCCTCCGGTATTTGCCTTTCTACCCTGGGGAAAACATTCTGACTGTCTACCCTGTCTCTGCTTCTCATAATTCCTGTCAGGCCTCCCGTCAGCCTCTGTTGCTATAGGGACAACAACACAAGTTTGACAACCATTCCTTATAGAGCATACTCTCTCATCCAGGCAGCATCCTGATAAACATCTTCTGCACCATCTCCACAGTTTCTACATATCTCCTATAATGGGCCAACCAGAGCTGCACACAATACTTTGGCTAAAGTTTTATATAACAGCAGCATGACTTTCCTAGATTTGTACTCAACACTCCTGCTGATGAAGACAAGCATGCCATATGTCTTCTTTACCGGCTTATCAATTAGCACCGTCACTTTCAGTAAACCAAGAACCCAGACCCCAAGATCCCTCTAAACCTTAGATGCAGTAAGGGACCTAAAGGCTGTATGGTAGCATAGTGGTTAACACAATGACCTGCGTTAAATTCCTGCCACTATCTGTAAGGATGTTGCGTGTTCTCCCCGTGACCACAAGGGTTTTCTCCGGATGTCTGGTTTCCTCCCACAAGCCAAAGACATACAGGTTGATAGGTTAACTTGATCATTGTAAATTGTCCCACGATTAGGTAGGATTAAATCGGGGATTGCTGAGCCGATCGTAGCTCAAAGGGCTGGAAGAGCCTGTTCCATGCTTCATATTAATAGATTGAGATAATTAAATACATACTTTCTAATCTAATTTGACCTTCCAAAGTGCAGCACCTCACACTTGCCTGGATTAAAGTCCTTATGCCACTTCTCTGCACATATCTGTAAATTACCTGTAATTGTATTGATAGTTGTTTGCATTGCCCATAACACCACCAATCTTGGTTTCATTTGCAAACTTCTCAATTCACCCATTTACAGCTTCATCCAAGTCATTAATTTAGAGTCAGTGGCCACTTTATTAGGTACACCTGCTCATTAATGCAAGTATCTAATCAGCCAATCATGTGGCATAAAAGCATGCAGACATGGTCAAGAGGTCAGTTGTTGTTCAAATCAAGCATCAGAATGGGGAAGAAACGTGATTTAAGTGACTTTGACAGGGTTGTTTGAGTATCTCAGAACTGCTGATATCCTGGGATTTTCACACACAGCAGTCTCTGGAGTTTACAGAGAATGGTGCAAAAAACAAAAAAATATCCAGTGAGTGGCAATTCTTTACAGAACACCTCTGGTCACAGGCCTTAAACCAGAATAACAGCAATTCACCCCTACTCTCCGTCTTCTACAGACAAGTCAGCTCCAAATCCAAACTTGCAAATCACCCTAGGTTCTATGCATCTTTATCTCTGAATCAATCTACTATGAAAGACCTTATCAAACGCCATACTAAAATCCACATAGATAATGTCAGCTTCCGCATCAAGCAGTTATGTCACCTCCTCAAAAAGCTTGTGAAGCATGACCAGCCCTACACGAAACTGTGCTAACCGTCCCTAAGCAGGTCATTACTTTCCAAATGGGTATAATTCCTGTCCTTTAGGTGTCTCCTCCAACAATTCCCTTCCACTGACATGAAACTCACTGGCCTACAATTACAAAAAAAATCACTTATTACCCCACCAGCCTCCACATCCAGCACAGAATTCTCCAATGGGAGCCCACCATCAAGCACAAATTCCACCCCGCCCCAACCTTCTGTATTCCACAGGGATCGCTCCCTTGTTCATTCATCCCTCCCCACTGATCTCCCTCCTGGCACTTATCTTTGCTAGCATAAGTGCCACACCTGCCCCTACACCTCCTCCCTCACTACCACTCAGGGCCCCAAACAGCCAAATAGTCCTACTAGGTGAGGCGAATAGTGTTGGGATCAAATAGTGTATCTGGTGCTCCCAGTGTGGCCTCCTGGATATCGGTGAGACCTGACGTAGATTGGGAGGCTGCTTCACTGAGCACTTACGCACCATCTGCCAGAAAAAGCAGGATCTCCCAGTGGCTACCCATTTCAAATCTAGTTCCCATTCCCACTCTGGTGTGTCAGTCTATGGCCTCCTCTACTGCCACAATGAGGCCACACTCAGGCTGGAGGAGCAACACTGTATACTCCATCTGGGTAGCCTCCAATATGATGGCATGAACATTGATGTCTTTATTGCCCGCTCCCCCCAACTCCTTCACCAATCCCCCATTCCCATTTTCCCTCTCTAACGTTATCCACTTACCTTCCCATCACCTTCCTCTGGTGGTCCCCCTCTTTCTCTTTCTTCCATGATCTCTTCCCTCCTCTATCATATTCCTCTTTCTCCAGCCCTTTATCTCTCTCACCAATCTCCTTCCCAGCTCCTTACTTTACTCCTTCCCCCTTTCCCGGATTCACCTGTCACCTACCACCTTGTCCTTCTTCATTCCCTCCCTCCGCCTTCTTACTCTCACTTCTTATCTTTTTTTCCAGTCCTGATGAAGGGTCTCAGCCTGAAACATCGACTGTTTACTCTTTTCCATAGATGTTGCCTGGCCTCCTGAGTTCCTCCAGCTTTCTTGTCTGTTGCTTGGCCTATAATTTCCTAGATTTTTCTATTTCCCTTCTTGAACAAAGGCACAACATTTGCTACCCTCCAGTCCATTAATCCCTTCCCTGTTGCGATTTAGGACGCATAGATCTTTGTCAAAGCCCAGCAGTGTCCTAGCCTGCTTCTTTCAATATTCTGGGATAAATGTCAGCAGGTATTGAAGACTTATCTACCTTAATGCTTTTCAGAAGACTCAGCACTATTTGCTCCTTGATCTTAAAATGTCTCAACACATTACCATGCCCTTCTCTCATTTTAGTATCATCCAAATCTTTCTCCTTTTATACCAACTTATTCACTAATTCTAAATCCTTAGTTATCCTTTTTTAGTAATGTAAGAATAAAATGCAAAGGGTTATCTTTCACTTTGCTGGCTGAGGACATTTCATGGCCGTATTTGGTCTTCCTAATGGCAACAGTGCCATAATTCCATGCATTGATCGACATTCTAAGTTCATCTCCTTACTCCTAGCATTGAAATAAACACATTTCAGCCTATCAGAAGGTCAGGATGCATGGAATCATACCAGCCATTCGGATTCAGGATTGGCTTGCCCATAGAAGACAGGGGGTAGTGGTCAATGGTCTTATTCTGGCTGTTGCATATTGTACATTGCAGAGGTCGGTACTGGGACCTCTAATTTGTCATACACCTAAATAACCTAGAAGAACACATATAACAGTGTGTAATTTTGCAGATGATACAAAGATTGGTGGAGTTGTGGATAGCATAGCAGACTGCCAAAAGATACAGTGAGACATAGATCAGATAGATGAAGAACTAGCAGATGGAATTTAACACAGCCAAATGTGAAGTGGTGCACTTTGGGAGATCAAATGTAAAGGAACGGTACTTTATTAATGGCAAGGCCCTTAACAATGTTAATGTGCAGCATCTTAGGGTTCAAGTCCACAGCTCTCTGAAAGAGGCTACACTGTTTGCTAGAGAAGTAAAAATAAGAGCCATATAGCACACTTGGTATTATTATTCAAGAGTCAATAAGTTATTTTACAGCTTTGTAAAATACCAGTGAGGCTGCATCAGGAGTATTGCATTCATCTTTGGTTGCCCCATTATAGGAAGGATGAGGAGGCTTTGGAGAGAGTTCAGAAGAGGTTGACTAACTTGCTGCCTGGCTTAGAAGCCATGTGCTATAGAGAGAGTTTGGACAAACTAAGGTTTCTTTTTTCTGGAGTGATGGAGGTTGAGGGGACATCTGAAAGAGGTTTGTAAGATTATGAGAGACATAGATGGAGTACACATCTGGCATCTTTTTTCCCAGGATTGAAATGTCTGATACCAAATAACATACAAGGTGAGATGTGATAAGATCAAAGGAGATGTACAGGACAAGTTTTTAAACAGAGAGTGGTGGATGCCTGGAATGCACTGTCTGGGGTGGTGGGGCCAAACAAGATAGCGGAGTTCAAGAAGCTGTTAGATAGATGCATGAATGTGCAAGAAATGGAAGGATATGAACATTGTGAAGGCAGAAAGGATTAGTTTAGTTGGACATCTAACTACTAATTTACTTAGTTCGGCAGAACATCATGGGCCATAGAGCCTGTTCCTGTGCTATATTGTTCTACGTTGTATGTATATTAGCCTGTTCCTTGTTGTTCTTCTTTGCAGTTTTACTTGTCGTACCACCTTTCTTGCCCTTACTCTACCAACTATTGCCCAACTGTTGTGGAGCACATCCAGTTCAAATGCAAATTGTTTAGTCTGTAGAAGTTCCACCTGTTCTGGAAGAAAGCCGAATGATCCAGAAATTGGAAGCCCTCCCTCTTGCACCAGGTCCTGAGCCATGCATTGAACTATGCTATTGCTCACCTCACTGGCACAGGGTAGGGCTAAAAAATCCTGAAAACATAAACCTGGGAATCCTGCTCTTTAAATTTCCACCTGGCTCCTTCGAATCATTTTGCAGGCCCTCCTTTTGTCTATGTCATTGGTGCCGATATTAGCCATGACCTCTGGCTGTTCACCCTCTCCTCTCAGAATGATTAGGACCCACTGTAAGATATCCTTGATCCCAGCACTAGGGAGGCTAACACCAAACTGGAGTCTCTATTTTTTTCATCTGGATCGTCACATCCAAGGCATAGGATTGATTAATGATAATATCACTACTGAATTTCTGTGACATAATTACTGTAACTTTTCAAATAATTTTGATATAATAAAATTCACAGAAGCTAAAATTTCACTTTATGCAAATAAAGTTTGTATGTTAAGAAAACATTTATTTTTGCTTAAATGCTGAACTCAAGGCGATCTCCTTACATACTGATTTTTTAAAATTCATATTTTGAGGACTATTTTAATATTAAGTTGCAGGAGACGACTTCTCCACTTGCTAAGCAAAGTGCTTTTCTTTGTTATTCTGCAAGCTTTGCCAGTTAAAACTAGTGACAGAAATCACTGCTTGAAAGCTGGTTCCTGTCTATTTTTGCACATGAATCTGAAAACATGACAGTCGTTAGTAATGTTGAAAGTAATGAGTTGATGCAAAGTATAAAGCAATATATCTTCATTGTTTATAAAAATGACAGCTACTAATTGATCATATTAGTCTTAACACAAATTGTTAAAACTCCATATTAAATTATTCAGTGTTCTATATTGGGACCTTGTTGGCTAAGGGAAGTTAGTGAAAGCACCGCAGGAAGCATGTGCACACATTGAGACTATTACACATAATGTTTATTAAACAAGCCTCTAAGGATGTTTTTTCTAGGTTTGCTCTCAACCATTTCTAAAGAATCTTGTTTCATGTTTGAGGCCCCATATTTTTGCCTCTTAAACGACGAGCAGCTGCAGCACATAGCTTGTTCTGTGTAACTTTGTAATGATTTCCTTCCTCCAGTTGCTACACAACTCCGTTATGCCCAAACCAGGGCAAAACTTTTTAATCCAAGCAAATGCAAGAGCAAGTGCTGTTGGTTTCAGGGTAGAAACTCAATACACCAAATGCATTGTACTTGGACCTTAAATTAGAGCCATCTGGACTACAAACGTTCCACAGGCAGTTTAAGGGAAAACAGGAGAACACAGATAGATTTATGGCCCGAGGCTTTTGGTATGCACCTGCAGAAGGAGTTGAGCATATGAACTGATCATATGATGGGAGTTAGTATAAGTTCTTCCCACACAAACCCCACTAACCCCACTAACCCCATTAATGTACAAAGTCACTAAAACCAAAGTTATTTCCAATACCACATAATATTGATTTATAATAACTTCCGGTCAAGATGGCGCCTGGGTACAATGCTCCCCCGGTCGGCATCTTTTGGATAGATCATGAAACCATATATTTTACTTCTTTTATGTCTTTTATGTTCATTTTTCATCTTGAATATGATTCTGTAACCGTTGAAGCTGCGATTTGCAGTTTGGAGATTGGGTGTTTCAGCGCTCTGCGGTCTCCAGGAAGGTTCTGGGAAACAGAGGCAGCATGCAGAAAGCTCGTGGTAAGCAGGCAGCGGGATGGCTCTGGGGCACCAGCCAATGTTCGACTCCATTTCACCAATTAAATCTTCCATTGTTTGTCAACTAAAGAGACAAGGGAGATTGAAACATCGAGATGAATGCAGAAGCTGAGTGCGGGCTGCCTGCCATTTTAACACTGGTGGGATCGCTCTGTTACAGAGAGAGGGAAGACTACCTTTTTAACACTGGTGAGATCACTCTGTTACAGAGAGGAGACTACCTTTTTAACACTGGTGGGATTGGTCTGTTACAGAGAGGGGAAACTATCTTTTTAACACTGGTGGGATCACTCTGTTACAGAGAGGGGAGACTACCTTTTAACACTGGCGAGATCACTCTGTTACAGAGAGGGGAGACTACCTTTTTAACACAGGTGGGATCGCTCTGTTACAGAGAGGGGGAAGACTAACTTTTTAACACTGGTGGGATCACTCTGTTACAGAGAGGGGAGACTACCTTTTAACACTGGCGAGATCACTCTGTTACAGAGAGGGGAGACTACCTTTTTAACACTGGCGAGATCACTCTGTTACAGAGAGGGGGAAGACTAACTTTTTAACACTGGTGGGATCACTCTGTTACAGAGAAGGGAGACTACCTTTTTAACACTGGCGAGATCACTCTGTTACAGAGAGGGAAGACTACGTTTTTAACACTGGCGAGATCACTCTGTTACAGAGAGGGAAGACTACGTTTTTAACATTGGTGAGATCACCCTGTTACAGAGAGGGGAGACTACGTTTTTAACATTGGTGAGATCACTCTGTTACGGAGAGGGGAGACTATCTTTTTAACACTGGCGAGATCGCTCTGCTATGGAGTGGGAAAGGCCAGCTGCTGTGCCTGGAGACTGTCACCCAGATTTTGTGTGTTTTGGATCTCAACTTGGACTCTAGACTTTTTAAAATTTTTTTTTAATATTCTGCATTATTGCTCAATCTTCCTCATTTTTTTTTAGTGAGGGGAAGGGAATTTGTGGGTCGATATACCTGTTCTATTTTGTTCTTTTTTTTTGTGGGGAGGTGGGATTGGTGGGGGGGGGGGTTGATGATCATGCTGCCATTGTTTTCTTCTTTGATTTCATGGCTATCTGGAGAAGAAGTATTTCCGAGTTGTATACTTAGATAATAAAGAACCTTTGAAATATTATTATATTACTCCTTATTTAAAGCCTGATAATGTGCTGAGTACTAAGAACTCTCCAACAAGATTAAGGTGGAACCTTGAGCTTCAACATAGAACAGCACAGCCACTGGACAGGCCATTTGGCCCACAATATTGTCCCAATCCTTAACCAACTCTTTTAGATGTTCCTAATGTGTCCACCTCTACCACCACCCTGGAAGCGTGTTCCAAGTACCCACCACTCTTTGTGTATCGGTATAGTCCAACCAGAGTTTTATAGAGTATCACATCACGGCTCCTGAACTCAATCTCCCAACTATTGAAGGCCAACACACCATATACCTTCTTAACCAACCAAATAACTTGTGCTGCAATTTGGAGGAATCTATACATGTGAAACCAAGATTTGTCTGTTCCTGCACACTGCCAAAATTCATACCGTTAACCCTGTATGCTGCAGTCAAGTTCAATCTCCCAAAGAGAAACACTTTACACTTTTCCAGATTGAACTCCATCTGCCACTTCTCATCTCAGCTGTGTATCCTAACAATGTCCCAGTGTAACCCATGACAACCTTCTGCTCCCAAGGCTTCACATGACCTTGATTGGCAGGGGGTGGGGGGGGGGGGAACGCGGTTTCTAAGCAGGACCTACACTTTGCCCAACAGTGACTTGCAGGCTAGCAGAGGGAAGGAGCACCTTACACCTCCTTTGGCAGAGATATTTCCACATTGCCACACATCCTCATACAAGTCATTTATAAAAATCACAATGAGTAGGGGTCCCAGAACAGATGCCTGTGGAACACCAATGGTCACCAACATCCAGGCAAAATACACCCCATCTAGTACTAGCCTCTGCCTTCTGTGGCAAGCCAATTCTGAATCCATGCAGCTAGGTTTTCCTGGATCCCATTCCTCCTGACTTTCTGACAACCACTAGTCTATACTTGCCAGGGTTATTCCTATTTCCTTTCTTGAACAAAGTAATAACATCTGCTACCTTCCAATTCCTTTAGCACTACCTCTGTGGCCAGAGAGGACACAAAGATCATCGCCAAAGGTGCAGCAATCTCTGATCTGGGATATATCCTGGTTACTATGGGACTTAGCTATCCAAATGTATTTCAGAAGTTCCAGCAAATTCTCCTTCTTAAGGTCAACGTGCTAGCCTCTTCAATATTGACCTCACATTTTACAAGGTCCCTCTCACTTGAAACAAAGTATTCATTAAGGACCCCTCCCCCACCTCCTCTGACTCTCTTCTAATCCCTGATTGGCCATACCCCCACACTAGTCATCTTCCTGTCTTTCACATTTGCATAGAATGCCTTGGTTTTTTCCTTAATCCTACTCACCAAGGCCATCTCATGACTCCTTTCAGCTCTCCTAAGTACATTTTAAACTCCTTCTTGCCTACTTTATAACTCTCAAGAATCCTATCTGGCCCTCGTTTCCTAAACCTTAAGTAGCCTATATTCTTCTTCTTGATTAGATGTTCCACATCTCTTGTTAACCATGGTTGATTCACCCTCATTTAGAAAAATATTCATTTAATTCCATTTAATCAGCACTCGAGTATGAAATCTACAGATGCCTGTGTTAGCAACTACAGGCAAGTTCACGTTAATCAGGAATTAAGAATAAAACTGACATTAAAACCAGACTTCACTGTTTGATTCCTTTCACCAACATAACCCTTGGAAAGTTTTGTTGGAAAAGCATTTGGGTATTTAAAGTTGATGGCCAGATAGTTTCAGCAAGTGTGTTAGCAAATGAAAATGTTCAAATGAATCAGTGTTTCACAAGCACTCCGTGGATGACACGTCATTTCAACAAGAGCACTTGCATTAGGTAGTCTAAAAACAGTAAAAAGTAACCTCAGCCTCAGGAGGTAATATGGAAAAAATGCCAGTTGTTATTTCTACAATCCTTAGATCGCAATTTTCAAACTATTACATAGCTGTCACTCAGAGCTAAGGAGTGTGGGCATTGAAAACTAACTCCAGTCCAAGAAAGCTTACTACACTCACTCTCAATATTTTAAAGAATTCTGTTTCTCGTCAACCAAGAGAGTGGCCCAGCCATTCAAGAAACTAAAATGTTTCTTTTTATTTTGCATATTCTGAATGTTGGTTGCTTAGAAGGTATCATTCTACAAAATCCCCTTGAATAAGCATCAGTCAAGAAACCTTCCTCTTTAACTTCATCTCCTTACATCTGGTATGGTATTGAGTTCAGGATACAACTAACTGTGTAATAATGCTTTGACAATTGTAAGTGTTACTGGTTTAATTTCTCTCTAATACTATTATTATTTACACTAGCATTCATGTAATTTTTTAACCAGTGTTAATAACTTGTTTCAGAAGTGGTTATGGAAACATACAGATGGGATCACGCATTCTAATGGTTTGATCTTACAGCCTTCACTAGGGTTTTTGTTTGATTAGTCTTTTTTTCACCATCCATTATTTATATGAGTCCAGTTAATACAGCTTGGACAAGATTGAAAACATCTGCCAATACAGTGTATACTTTCATAATTTTTTGAAATCCTTTAACAATTAACTTATAAAGAGTATGTCGTTAGGCATGATTGTGTTGGATTCAGCAGGGCCCTCAACCTCGCTGTCATGTCGTCTTACTCACTTATAGCAGAACTGAGAGACATCCCACGTGGTGTAGTACATTCCAGGTGATTGAAGGCTTTAGACATGTGCCATGGAGAGGAGAACCCTCACCTGGGAAGTTTTGATATGTCCTCACTTTTGAACTATTTCTGGCAGTCAGAGATATTTAAATACAATTCAAATAAAACAAAATATTTAAATCAATTTAGAACTAAATGGACTTAAATAAAACACTGTAAACTACAAACAAAAAGTTAGATAGAGTAAAGTGAAAAAATTCAAACATTTACCTGCCCTCGACTTTTTCAATCAAGCTATGTCATTCAACCCTGGCTTAAAGGCGGGGGGCTTGATGTGAAGTGTGCTGGCTGGGCATCCACTGCAAATGGCTGACAGCTCGAAGTCTCCAAAGAAACTGCTAACAATCAGGCAGTTTGATTGAGCTCACTGCAGAGTCCAGTGAAGGCATTCTCAGTTAAAGCCTGGGAAACAGAATGGAAACTGAAAATATTATGAATACTCAGCTCAGGAAAGAATAACACAGGGATTAATGTTTGACACCAATGGTCTCAGGTCAGAATTTGTATTCCTTCAAAACAGAATTCCGTATTTGCCAACAATATAAGCAGCTTGAAGTATTTAAGAGAAAAAGTAAGTTAGGGTTCTAAAAATCCTGACTAATAGAATGGGTCCAGTAGTCTAAATCATCCAAAACCTGTAAATTAATCATTATGACAGAAGCCATGTTTCAAATGTTAAAATCATGCCAAACTATATCTGCCTTTTGTTTACAACAATAGATCATAAGCTTCAGGCAGTTCGGTAAATGTTAAAATAATATCATCCGGTATACACTTTCAGTGGCCTCCTGTACCTAATAATTGAGAGTATGTTTGTGGTGTTCTACTACTGTATCCCATCCACTTCAAGGTTCAATGTGTTTTGTGTTCAGAGATGCTCTTCTGCACACCACTGTTGTAATGTGCGGTTATTTGAGTTACTATCACTTTCCTGTCAGCTTGAAGCAGACTGGCCATTCTCCTCTGCTCTCTCATTTTCGCCTACAGAACTGCATCTCACTGCATTTTTTTGTTTGTTTCTCACACCATCCTCTGTAAACTCTAGAGACTGCTGTGTGTGAAAATCCCAAGACATCAGCAGTTTCTGATATGTTCAAACTACGCCATCTGGTACCAACAATTATTCCACAATCAAAGTCTCTTAGATCACATTTCTTCCTCACTCTGATGTTTGTTCTGAACTACAACTGAACCTCTTGACCACGTCTGCATGCTTTTATGCATTGAGTAGCTGCCACATGATTGGCTGATTAGATATTTGCATTAATTAGCAGGTGTACAAGTAGGTTCTGAACTTAAAGAAGGGTAACTTTGAAGGTATGAGACGTGAATTAGCTATGATAGACTGGCAGATGATACTTAAAGGGTTGACGGTGGATATGCAATGGCAAGCATTTGAAGATCGCATGGATGAACTACAACAATTGTTCATCCCAGTTTGGCAAAAGAATAAACCAGGGAAGGTAGTTCACCCATGGCTGACAAGGGAAATTAGGGATAGTATCAATTCCAAAGAAGAAACATACAAATTAACCACAAAAAGCGGCTCACCTGAGGACTGGGAGAAATTCAGAGTCCAGCAGAGGAGGACAAAGGGCTTAATTAAGAAAGGGAAAAAAGATTATGAGAGAAAACTGGCAGGGAACATAAAAACTGACTGTAAAAGCTTTTATAGATATGTGAAAAGAAAAAGGTTGGTTAAGACAAATGTAGGTCCCTTACAGTCAGAAACAGATGAATTGATCATGGACATGGCAGACCAATAGAATAACTAATTTGGTTCTGTCTTCACTAAGGAGGACATAAATAATCTTCCAGAAATAGTAGGGGACCGAGGGTATAGTGAGATGGAGGAACTGAGGGAAATACATGTTAGTAGGGAAGCGGTGTTAGGTAAATTGAAGGGATTAAAGTCAGATAAATCCCTGGGGCCGGAAGGTCTGCGTCCCAGAGTGCTTAAGGAAGTAGCCCAAGAAATAGTGGATGCATTAGTGATAATTTTTCAAAACTCTTTAGATTCTGGATTAGTTCCTGAGGATTGGAGGGTGGCTAATGTAACCCCACTTTTTAAAAAAGGAGGAAGAGTGAAACAGGGGAATTATAGACCGATTAGCCTGACATCTGTGGTGGGGAAAATGCTAGAGTCAGTTATCAAAGATGTGTTAACAGCACATTTGCAAAGCGGTGAAATCATCGGACAAAGTCAGCATGGATTTGTGAAAGGGTAATCATGTCTGATGAATTTCATAGAAATTTTTGAGGATGTAACTAGTAGAGTGGATAGGGGAGAACCAGTGGATGTGGTATATTTGGATTTTCAAAAGGCTTTTGACAAGGTCCCACACAGGAAATTAGTGTGCAAACTTAAAGCACACGGTATTGGGGGTATGGTATTGATGTGGATAGAGAATTGGTTGGCAGACAGGAAGCAAAGAGTGGGAATAAATGGGACCTTTTCAGAATGGCAGGCAGTGACTAGTGGGGTACCGCAAGGCTCAGTGCTGGGTCCCCGGTTGTTTACAAAATATATTAACGACTTAGATGAAGGAATTAAATGCAGCATCTCCAAGTTTGCGGATGACACGAAGCTGGGTGGCAATGTTAGCTGTGAGGAGGATGCTAAGAGGATGCAGGGTGACTTGGATAGGTTAGGTTAGTGGGCAAATTCATGGCAGATTCAATTTAATATGGATAAATGTGAAGTTATCCATTTTGGTGGCAAAAACAGGAAAACAGATTATTATCTGAATGGTGGCTTATTAGGAAAAGGGGAGGTGCAACGAGACCTGGGTGTCATTGTACACCAGTCATTGAAAGTGGGCATGCAGGTACAGCAGGCGGTGAAAAAGGCGAATGGTAAGCGGGCATTCATAGCAAGAGGATTCGAGTGCAAGAGCAGGAAGGTACTACTGCAGTTGTACAAGGCCTTGGCGAGACCACACCTGGAGTATTGTGTGCAGTTTTGGTCCCCTAATCTGAGGAAAGACATTCTTGCCTTAGAGGGAGTACAAAGAAGGTTCACCAGATTGATTCCTGGGATGGCAGGACTTTCATATGATGAAAGACTGGATCGACTAGGCTTATACTCGCTGGAATTTAGAAGATTGAGGGGGGATCTTATTGAAACGTATAAAATCCTTAAAGGATTGGACAGGCTAGATGCAGGAAGATTGTTCCCGATGTTGGGGAAGTCCAGAATGAGGGGTCACAGTTTAAGGATAAAGGGGAAGCCTTTTAGGACCGAGATGAGGAAAAACTTCTTCACACAGAGAGTGGTGAATCTGTGGAATTCTCTGCCACAGGAAACAGTTGAGGCCAGTTCATTGGCTATATTTAAGAGGAAGTTAGATATGGCCCTTGTGCCTAAAGGGATCAGGGGGTATGGAAAGAAGGCAGGTACAGGGTTCTGAGTAGGACGATCAGCCATGATCATACTGAATGGCAGTGTAGGCTCGAAGGGCTGAATGGCCTACTTCTGCACCTATTTTCTATGTTTCTATGTTTCTATACCTAATAAAGTGGCCACTGAATATACATACAAATTATAAAAATGAATGTTCCCATGTTAGGGAACTGGAGCTGCAGCTCGATGACCTTCGTTTGGTTAGGGAGAGTGAAGAGTTGATAGAGAGCAGTTACAGGCAGGTGGTCACACCGGGGCCACGGGAGGCAGACAAGTGTGTCACAGTTAGGAGGGGGAAGAGGAAGAGTCAGGTACTAGAGTGTACCCCAGTGGCTGTACCCCTTGACAATAAGTACTCTTGTTTGAGTACTGTTGGGGGGGACAGCTTACCTGGGGGAAGCAACAGTAGCCGTGCCTCCGGCACAGAGTCTGGCCCTGTAGGTCAGAAGGGTAGGGAAAGGAAGAGGAGGGCAGTAGTAATAGGGGATTCGATAGTTAGGGGGTCAGATAGGCGAGTCTATGGATGCAGTTAGGAGACCCAAATGGTAGTTTGCCTCCCTGGTGCCAGGGTCTGGGATATATCTGATTGCGTCCAAGATATCCTGAAGTGGGAGGGTGAGGAGCCAGAGGTAGTGGTACATATAGGTACTAATGACATGGGTAAGAAAAGGGAAGAGGTCCTGAAAGGAGAATATAGGGAGTTAGGAAGGGAGTTGAGAAGAAGGACCGCAAAGGTAGTAATCTTGGGATTACTGCCAGTGCCACGCGACAGTGAGAGTAGGAATGAAATGATGTGGAGGATAAATGCATGGCTGAGGGATTGGTGCAGGGGGCAGGGATTCAAGTTTTTGGAACTTTGGGACCTCTTTGGGGGCAGTTGTGACCTGTACAAAAAGGACAGGTTGCACTTGAATCCTAGGGGGACCAATATCCTGGCGGGGAGATTTGCGAAGGCTACTGGGGAGACTTTAAACTAGAATGGTTGGGGGGTGGGAATCAAACTGAAGAGACTAGGAGAGAGGAGGTTAGTTCACTAATAGAGAAAGCTAGTAGACAGTGTGTGAGCAAGGACAGGCAGGTGACAGAGGAGAGGAGCACTCAGACTGAAAATGTAGGGGAGACGGAAGAAAAAGATAACAAAGTTGTTTGCACCACGAGGGATAAACAGAGAGTAAGGGGTGGAGAGCTTCTTAAATGCATCTATTTTAATGCTAGGAGCATTGTAAGAAAGGTGGATGAGCTTACAGCATGGATTGATATCTGGAAATATGATGTTGTAGCTATTAGTGAAACATGGTTGCAGGAGGGATGTGATTGGCAACAAAATATTCCTGGATTTCATTGCTTCAGGTGTGACAGAATCGGAAGGGTAAGAGTGTGAGTTATTGCAATGCTTGTCAGAGAAAATATTACAGCGGTGCTTTTGCAGGATAGATTAGAGGGCTCGTCTAGGGAGGCTATTTGGGTGGAATTGAGGAATGGGAAAGGTGTAGTAATGCTTATAGGGGTGTATTATACACCACCTAATGGGGAGCGAGAATTGGAAGAGCAAATTTGTAAGGAGATAGCAGATACTTGTAGCAAGCACAAGGTTGTGATTGTGGGAGATTTAAATTTTCCACACATAGACTGGGAAGCCCATTCTGTAAAAGGGCTGGATGGTTTGGAGTTTGTAAAATGTGTGCAGGATAATTTTTTGCAGCAATACATAGAGGTACCAACTAGGGAAGGGGCAGTGTTGGATCTTCTGTTAGGGAGTGAGATAGGTCAGGTGATGGAGGTATGTGTTGGGGAGCACTTCGGGTCCAATGATCACAATGCCATTAGTTTCAATATAATTATGGAGAAGGATAGGACTGGACCCAGGGTTGAGATTTTTGATTGGAGAAAGGCCAACTTTCAGGAGATGTGAAAGGATTTAGAAGGAGTGGATTGGGACAATTTGTTTTATGGGAAGGGTGTAATAGAGAAATGGAGGTCAATTAAAGGTGAAATTTTGAGGGTACAGAATCTTTATGTTCCTTTCAGGTTGAAAGGAAAGGCTAAAAGCTTGAGAGAGCCATGGTTTTCAAGGGATATTGGAAACTTGGTTTGGAAAAAAAGAGAGATCTACAATAAATATAGACAACGTGGAGTAAATGAGGTGCTCGAGGAATATAAAGAATGTAAAAAGAATCTTAAGAAAGGAATTAGAAAAGCTAAAAGAAGATATGAGGTTGCTTTGGCAAGTAGGGTGAAAATAAATCCAAAGTGTTTCTACAGTTATATTAATAGCAAAAGTATAGTGAGGAATAAAATTGGTCCCTTAGAGAATCAGAGTGGACAGCTATGTGCAGAGCCAAAAGAGATGGGGGAGATTTTAAACAATTTCTTTTCTTCGGTACTCACTAAGGAGAAGGATATTGAATTGTGTAAGGCAAGGGAAACAAGCAGGGTAGTTATGGAAACTATGATGATTAAAGAAGAGGAAGTACTGGCGCTTTTAAGGAATATAAAAGTGGGTAAGTCTCCGGGTCCTGACAGGATATTCCCTAGGAACTTGAGGGAAGTTAGTGTAGAAACAGCCGGGGCTCTGACAGAAATATTTCAAATGTCATTAGAAACAGGGATGGTGCCAGAGGATTGGCGTATTGCTCATGTGGTTCCATTGTGTACAGTTCTGGTCACCAAATTATAGGAAAGATGTCAACAAAATAGAGAGAGTATATAGATTTACTAGAATGTTTACTAAACTAGGTTTAGTAAACCTAGCAATTAACCTAGCAACTTACTGATGTAAGTTTGACATCAGTGGTGGGTAAGTTAATGCAAAGTATTCTTAGAGATGGTATATATAATTATCTGGATAGACAGGGTCTGATTAGGAACAGTCAACATGGATTTGTGCGTGGAAGGTCATATTTGACAAATCTTATTGAATTTTTTGAAGAGGTTACTAGGAAAATTGATGAGGGTAAAGTGGTGGATGTTGTCTATATGGACCAGTAATGCCTTTGACAAGGTTCCACACAGAAGGTTAGTTAGGAAGGTTCAATCATTAGGTATTAATATTGAAGTAGTAAAATGGATTCAACAGTGGCTGGATGGGAGATGCCAAAGAGTAGTGGTGGATAACTGTTTGTCAGGTTGGAGGCCAGTGACTAGTGGTGTGCCTCAGGGATCTGTACTGGGTCCAATATTGTTTGTCATATACATTTATGATCTGGATGATGGGGTGGTAAATTGGATGAGTAAGTATGCAGATGATACGAAGATAGGTAGAGTTGTGGATAATGAAGTAAGTTTTCAAAGCTTGCAGAGAGATTTAGGCCAGTTAGAAGAATGGGTTGAAAGATGACAGATGGAGTTTAATGCTGATAAGTGTGAGGTGCTACATTTTGGTAGGACTAATCAAAATAGGACATACATGGTAAGTGGTAGGGCATTGAAGAATGCAGTAGAACAGAGGGATCTAGGAATAATGGTGCATAGTTCCCTGAAGGTGTAATCTCATGTGGATAGGGTGGTGAAGAAAGCTTTTGCTGTTCTGGCCTTTATAAATCAGAGCATTGAGCATAGGAGTTGGTGTGTAATGTTAAAATTGTACAAGGCATTGATGAGGCCAAATTTGGAGTATTGTGTGCAGTTCTGGTCACCGAATTATAGGAAAGATGTCAACAAAATAGAGAGAGTACAGAGGAGATTTACTAGAATGTTACCTGGGTTCCAGCACCTAAATTACAGAGAAAGATTGAACAAGTTGGGTCTTTATTCTTTGAGGCGTAGAAGGTTGAGGGGGGCTTGATAGAGGTATTTAAAATTATGAGGGGGATAGATAGAGTTGACGTGGATAGGTTTTTTCCATTGAGAGTAGGGGAGATTCAAACAAGAGGACATGAGTTGAGCGTTAAGGGGTAAAAGTTTAGGGGGAACACAAGGGGGAACTTCTTTACTCAGAGAGTGGTAGCTGTGTGGAACGAGCTTCCTGTAGAAGTGGTGGAGGCAGGTTCGATTTTGTCATTTTAAAAAAATTGGATAGGTATATGGACAGGAAAGGAATGGAGGGATATGGGCTAAGTGCAGGTAGATGGGACTAGGTGAGAATAAGCACTCAGCACGGACTAGAAGGGCCGAGGTGGCCTGTTTCCGTGCTGTAATTGTTATATGGTTATAAAAGCCATACTTGGAAGTCATAGCACCACGACACTGCTATTTTAACAGGTTTTAATCATCGCATGTAAATCCCATTGTATGATTTTTCCCTATGTGCTAACAGTGGGTGTATTATTTGCCTACTACAATAGGGCTACATTCTCCTGTAAGCTGTTTCTTTACTATTATGGTATAGATACTGTCCTCTGTTAATTAACAATATGCAATCTGGGAGAAACTGTACCAAAAACATTTGTTTGTCATGCCTTATTCTTACTAGTAATGTCACACAAGAAGAAAAACATTTTGTTACTACCAGAAATTAAACAAAAAAACTGACATCTCAAAAATTTCACACTGATAAGAGTTCTAACAATTGATATTATGAAACTTCTTACCTCATTTCGGCCATTACTTAGTGCTTCATGTGGATTAGTAGTTCTAAATATTAATGAACATAAGTGTGAATCAGGACTAATGTACACTTTGCCAAGCATGTAGATGGGGGAAAGTATGACTCTAGGCAAATATAGTATTCAAGGTTCAAAGTTCAAACTTAAATTTATTATCAGAGTGCATACATGTCGCCACATACAACCCTGAAATTCTTTTTCCTATGCGTATGCTCAGCAAATCTATAGAACAGTAACCGTAAACAGGATCAATGAACAACAAACTGTGCAAATGCAAATATAGAGCAATAAATAACAAGAGCATAAAATAACAAGATAAAGAGTCCTTAAAGTGAGATCATTGGTTGTGGGAACACCAGAAATAGAATGAGTGTAATTATCCTTTTATGTTCAAGAGCCTGATGGCTGAGGGGTAGTAACTGTTCTTGAACCTGATGGTGCCAGTCCTGAGGCACTTGTACCTTCTACCTGATGGCCACAGTGAGAAGAGAGCATGGCTTGGGTGGTGAGGCTCTTTGGAGATGAATGCTGTGTTTCTATGAAAATGTTTCATGTAGATGTGCTCAATGGTTGGGAGGGCTTTACCCATGATGTACCAGACTAAATCCATTGCCTTTTGTGCGATTTTCCACTCAAAGTCATTCCTGTTCCCATACCAGGCCGTGATGCAGCTGGCATCAGATCACATTTAGCAATGTATTATGTCTTTCACACATACCTTTCTAAGAAAGGATTAATATTTACCCCGCCAATGTTGGTTTCTGTATATCTGAGCAATCCTTCCATCTTTGAATGTACAGAGCAAAGTGCCTACCACAAAAACCATTTTCATTTGACCTGTAAACAGTGCACTTTTTTTCTGCAGAACAAATAAATCACATAGTACCTTCTAGTTAGAGACACCTCATTATGTGGTTTGGGGAGGGTATCTAATTAGAATAAGTTTTTTAATGAATAGTATCAGTTTGGTCTACAATGGACACTATTACAAGACTGATGGAAAATGTAGTATGGCAGCCCAGTTTGTAGAACATTCATGTCTTCAGAAATACAAGCAATTTTGTTAATGGAGCTGCAATTATGAATTACAACAATGAAATAAATTTTTTGCATCCGTAATGAAGCCATAAGACCACAAGACATAGGAGAAGAATTAGACCATTCAGCTCATCCAGTCTGCACTGCCACTCCATCATGGCAGATCCCCGATCCCACTCAACCCCACACGCCGACCTTCTCACCATATCCTTAGATACCTTGACTGATCGGGAAACTATCACTTCCACCTTAAATATATTCACAGATTTGGCCTCCGCCACAGTCACAGATTTACTACACTCTGGCTAAAAAAAAATCCTTCTTACCTCTTTTCTAAAGGGTCACCCCTCAATTTTGAGGCTGCACCATCTAGATCTGGATACCCCCACCGTAAGAAACATCCTCTCCTCATCCACCCTATCAAGACCTTTCAACAATAGGTAAGTTACAATGAGATTGCCCCACATTCTTCGAAGTTCGAGTGAGCACAGGCCCAAAGCTGCCAAACGCTCCTCATATGCTAACCCCTTCATTCCTGGAATCATCCTCATGAGCCTCCTTTGGATTCTCTCCAATGACAACACATCCTTTCTGAGATATGGGGCCCAAAACTGTTGACAATACTCCAAGTATTGACCTCCAAGAACCTCCAGTGTAATGGTGCATCCTATGAGATTGAAGATACAAAAACTCCTAGATCAGACTGCCTCAGTCTTCTTTGATAGTGATAGCCTTGCAAGATGTAATCAGCATTTCATCATTTTCTCAGGGCAATGGAAACTACCCCATACTCTGCAACCGATCATACTTTGTTATAAAAATTTGTTATTTTTCCAGTTCTAATTATAGGAGCTAAAGCAAGAGTTGCTAAAATGCTAATGAAATTTGACCCCCAAAATTCTAGAAATAGATAAGTATTGATACAGATAAAAAAAATTGTTAATTACTTACCTGAGGACCAGTAGTCTGAATATTTAATCAACTCTGAAAATCAAACTATTACATATTATCCACAAATGACAGAAAATTCTAAATTATTCATAAAATATTTTAATTAAAATATTTAACAACGTTTCTGCCACAGTCAGTTTTTTAATACGTGAGTATATATTTAGATCTTTAATTAATATAATGAAGTGAGGAAACACAGAAAGGTCAAAATTAATAAACATAATGAGTGCTATCTTAAATCAGTGATATGTGTAACTAACTTAAATCTGCTTGAACATAAAAACTAATGTAAATATAACAATAGAGCATAAATACAGAATTCTGTTTACTTGATATGTTTACAATCCTATAAATTGTCCTATCAGACGATAGTGGTTGAAAGGCTAAATTTACTGCCATGCACTATTAGGATTTATTATGAAGTGAAAATAGAAAATATCCAGTTTCTTTTTGCTTCTGTCTCCACAATGGCTGCATGAACTGATGAGTATCTCTAGCATTTTCTATTTTTATTTCAGATTTTCAGCATCTGCAGTTTTGCTCTGCTTTTCAAACATATTTTGCTTGTTAAGAGTCTAATTAAATGTATTAAAAACCATTATTGTGGAACTGGAAGTTCACATGAATATGCATTTATTCCTATAAAAATATCAGACTAACACATCTGTATTATTAATAATGCAACAGCATTGACATTGAATACTGAAATTAATTGTAAGGTGCCCTTAAAATCTGATTTGATGTCATAATCAAATGAACTGTTAGTCAGATAATTTGATTCTGCAACATGAATAATGCTAAAGTGAATCAGAATCACATTTATCCTATTCAAACATGGCATCAGTGCACACAACAGTTTTGAAATCCGATTAGGGTAAATACATAAAACATGCTAGATATTATTCTGGACATGTTTTGAAGTGTTTGCACATATTTCTTAGCGATATCCCACCTTTTAAGACACTACACCAATCATTTAGTTGATGCCATGAGAGCTCCACATGATGCCATTAATGTGTGCAAAAGTCAGTATACTATTAACTACATACTTCTGAGTTTTTCTGTATAGCTTAATGCTTTTGTGTTTGCTATCAGTTCTGTTAGGACTACTTCATTTTGATCCAGCCCTGACTACTAAGCATCAGATCAGCTTCCTGCACGTGGTCAAAGAACCTCCACTGTTCACAGAAAGTACTGTGACTTTCAATACATTTTACATCATTTAGTTATTCATTTGTGGGGTTCCATAGGAATATTCTCAAGGCTATATTTAACTAGTAGTAAACACGAGAATTGTCCCATCAGATTGGAGGCTACCCAGACGGAATATAAGGTGTTCCTCCTCCACCCTTAGGGAGGCCTTGTCTTGGCACAAGCGGAGGCCATAGACCAATATGTCAGAATGGGAATGGGAACAGGAATTAAAATATTTGGCCACTGGTAGGAAATTTAACTAGTTCAATTCTAGCAAGGAAAACAAGACTTCGCCTCAGTAGGATTTTCTACTTTTCACAACGCTAGTGGTTGTACTAACACTACAATGTTGCAAAGTCGTTTTAACTGTGATTGGAACATCACATTCTTCAAAAAATATATATAAATTTTTTTATTTTACTGTACTATCTTATAAATGGCTTTAGAAGTCCTCATCCTACTTTAAAGTGCAGCTGCAGTCGGCCTTTCTCCTAGTGTCCACACGAATGTCACTCACAACAGGCAGTTGGACATGGATCACTCGAAGTTTTTCTTACTCTGATTACTCAATTTCCCAGCAGCACCATTTCTGCATTTATCCAGAGGGAGGACAAACAGCTGGACATTTTCATTGGAGTGTGTTCTGGGAGATAAGGATTACTCCCTTACTTGCCGGGCTCCCCATGCCAGTATGGTATCCCATCACAGCAGTAGAGCACTAAGCATGATATCCTGTTGCCTGCCTCAGTCTGGGATGCTCTGCAATTTTTGCCACAGAATTTATCTTATCTACGCTCTGCAGCTCAATCTGGTCATCTGGAGACTGCAGCAGATGCCAAAAGAAGGAGCTCTTGCACGATGAGGAAAAGAAAAAGCAGAACGAAACCCGAGAGAGACCTTGAATTAACTCATTATCCAAGTTCTGAAATCCCTTACTACAGAACCTATGTTTCCGAATGAGTATCATCTATTTAAAAGAGCAGGGACCTCTGAACAAAATGCAGATTTCTTGTCTCGGGTTCTCTCTGAAATTCTCAACCCTACACTCGCGGCAGCTAAATACTGATGTTGCACTGCCAGCATTTTAGCCACAGCACATGATGAACAATGATCAGGTGTGCCTTCAATAGGTAGGGGAAAACATCAAGAGGATTCTGTTACTAATCCCTCATGTAATCAAACAGCAGTGAAAAAACTTCATTACTGTCAGGGGTGTGATTGAACACTCTTTGCTGCTTGAATAAACATAGCTCCAATAGTACACAAGAAGCTCACCACCATCCAGCCATTTCACTAGCCACCCAAAACATTTATTCACTCCACCATTCATGAATAATGGCAGTAATGTGCACCAACTACATAAGTGGTTATATGTTATAGAGAACATCTATGTGATCCTTACAGCACTGTTGTAATGTGAGCGTAATTAAAAGTAGGTTAATACTAATTAGGATATCGGCGGGGGGGGGGGGGGGGGGGGGGTCTACTTCTGTTTTTGTTCTTCTAGTGGCCCTTGGTACATAGTGTCCCCGCCATGCCATATGGGTTGTGAAACCCTCTGTATATATGTAAAGTTTTGAAGTTCGAGATAAAGCTGTTTCTTTGGCATGAAGTTGTCGAGCATGCCTTTTTCAAAGTAGAAGTTACCACATAGTGCAGGTGCAGACATGACTCCAAAAATAAACTATTTTAGCAATAAAGCCCTTTATGAGTGTTCATGGTGAGAAACACTTTGGACTCTTCTTCCATCTCAGGTAAGTCCACTTTGCTGAAGTGTTTTCCTCCAATAAGGTTTGCAAAGTTGTTCTGTATCCTAGGCAGAAGGTATTGGTCTATTTTCAGTATTGGGTTGATGTGACCTTAAAATCACTACAGATCCTGACAAACCCATTCTTCTTAGCTGCTGGGATCACTGGTATTGCCCAGAGCTTCAATCATCCTTGAAAAGAATTCCTTCAGCTTCCATGTGATCTAGCTCACTGGTTACTTTATCATGGATGGTATAAGGAACTGGACAGGCTTTGTAAAACTTGGGTGTGGCATTTTCATTTAACACTATTTTACCTTTGATATGTTTGATTTTTCCAATGCCATCGCTGATCACTGCTGTGACATTGTCCAGTACCTTTCTAAATTCACTTTCAGTTAACTCTATTGTAGGGGATGTGGCATGCAAATGGTGGATGGATCTCCAATCAAGTTGTAGTTGTCTCAGCCACTCATGACCCCACAATGCTCGCCTTCTTGTTTTTACCATGCACAAGCCCAATATGGCTTGTTAGTTGTTGTATGTCACTGTTACAAATATCATTCCCACAGGAATTATATTTTTTCTATTATAAGTTCTTAGTCGGATATCCGCAGGCTTAAGTTCAGTATCTTTGAAATGCCATTCAAACTCATGTTGTGGAATGACTGAAACAGCTGAGCCAGTGACCAATTCCATTTTAATTAATTTACCATTCACTTCTGGTGTAAGCCATATAGTTTGACTATCGTTAGCCTTCATCTTGTAAGCCACATGGCTACTCAGTCCTGTGTCACTCTCATCAGCATCTTCATCAACAGCATGAAGATCAGTACTCTTTTTGAAACTGCAACTTGACTTTTTATCTTTTTCTCTTCCCTGTGCAGTCCATTTTTTGCCTGACATGCTCTTTGTATGTATCCTACTTTGTTACATTTTCTGCAAGTTTCACCTTTAAACCTACATTGGTCTGGTGTATGTGAGCCCCTGCCAAGATGGTAACAAAATTTGTTCAGCCAGACCAGTTTTTGTTTAGATGTTGCAATTGATTTCATGCTCACTTTCATTCCTGATTTCAACTCAAATTGCATCTCTGTCTGCTGTTTCATTGAAAGAGATACTTCAACTGCTCTTTTCAATGTAAGTGTGTTGCCCTTAAGGCATTTATTTGACTTTGTTGGGTCTACGTTTTAAATGATTTGTTTGTAACTACTTTCTAGTTAGAGTTAAAGGTTGATAATTATGTTACAGTATAACAAAGGTAAATTCATTGCCTATGGTATATCGCAGCATGTGATGATGTCACCTCCGATTTCACCGCGTCTTCTGGGTAACCTCCGGTTCGGAGAAGGTGTGAAGGTGGGTGCCATGCGTGCAGCATGCTCGTGAAGAGCTCCATGTCTGCTCACAAAGAAACATTATAGAAGCAACACCGTAAGTTCATAAGAATGTATTTGAAGTAAAAATATTAACGCAATTTCTGTTAAGGAAGCGGCGGTTGGGGTGGCGTACGTGCCAGCTTTTCAATTTCATCGTGCTTGAGCACGATGGCGGTTTGACGCAATCCCCTCGCCCGCTACTCGGGGTGGCAGTAGGCACTCGCTACAAGAAGAGAGCGCGCGTGGTCCCCAGAATGAAACAGGCGCTGTATATGTTTGTATTTTTTTATCAACAGTTTTCACCATACGATGTTAATGTGGAAGAGTGAACAGTAAATGGTTAACCTTCCTATGACTCTGTCTTCATTGGCTCCGGTTTAACTTGGTGTTTAGTCAGAGTTTCAACACACTGCATGAGAACACTACAGTAAGTTATGCTTCAGCTTGGAGCCATTTTTGAATGCTTTCTTGTAAGGTTCCAAAAACTCAACAATCTCATTGCATCATTAAGTCCACTAACAAATTGACAATGCTCATACAACTTCTTCAATTCAGCCAGCTGCTCTGACACAATTTGTTCAGCCAGGTTATTTACTGTTTATTCATTCTGTTTATTGAACTTGAAGCATTCTGCAATTAACAATGGCTTTGGTTCTGAATGCTCCTGCATTATTTTCATGACATCAGCAAAGCTCATTTCAGCTAGCTTGATTGGAGCAGTCAAATTTCCAAGCGAACTGTACACCTTTAAATGCAGTGCATTCAGAAAAACTGATACTTGTTTCTCATTGGCTATTCCATTGCTTCAAAATACTGCTCAATCTGCTCTGTAAGCATGAGCCAGTTATCTGCTGTGCAATCGAATGTGTCTATCTTTCCAATGTAGCCAGCCATTTCTGTTTTTTTGTGTATGACTATTATCACTCCATCTTCTCCTTCGGCTGTCCATTGACTTCAATGTTGACTGAGACCTAGGCAAAGTTGTATGGAAGACCGGCAGTTGCCCATGCTGCAAATCTCCCCTCTCCACGCCAATGTTGTCCAAGGGAAGGGCACTAGGACCTATACAGCTTGGCACCAGTGTCATCACAGAGCAATGTGCGGTTAAGTGCCTTGCTCAAGGACACAACGTTGCCTCAGCTGAGGCTCGAACTAGCAACCTTCAGATCACTAGACCGATGCCTTAACCACTGGGCCACCCGTCAAGTCATTCCATAGTCATTGCTTATCAACCCATGAATTTGTCCATTCTAGCCTTTTTTAAACTTGACCGACCATCTCCCCTTACAAAGAAAAAAAATGTGCTGCGTTTTTTTTTACTCAACTATTTCTCACTGCGCTTTTTTTTTAAAACTTGAACGTCACACTGTGTTTCAACAGAGAGGCAGTTGCGGGTTCATTTAAAACTTACAAAATTTCATTTAAAACTTCCTCATTCCTACTATTATGTTTTGTAATTCCAAAACATAAAACTAATTAAAAACAAGAACACAGAGCCAGGAATAATATATTTCAGTTTAATTTTTACTTTAAGCGAGGTGTGCACGTATGACATGGCAGTGTAATTATACATTCTATTTATGTACTTTTACATATAACCCACAATGTTGTAAACAGCAAAGAATGCGTCATCAAACAATACATTTACAATATTATTTAAGTATTACTGAAATATTAAATATACAACAATTCAGGCTTCTGCAGAGAGCACAACAGTTCTAACCAGAACTGCCTCTTCTATGAGAGTGAATACAATTCAAGCTCCTGTCGTCTCAATATGTGTTCCATATTATCCTGCAAGGGAGATGGAAGTACACCAACAAGTTGTGTGCAATTTATTTGTGCAAGCTGGCAAAAGTGGATGTGAGACTATTTGCAGTGCCAATGGAGTACGATTTAGTGGAAATCTAAATTTAGGAATAATTCCTGATTTAAAGAGATTATTACTAAGTAAATGTTGGGGCATGGTGAACTGAGGTTTGCTGGAGACTAGTAGTGCATTTAAATAATGGTGCATCCACCAATTATTTCCTCATGCTGCTTTTTGTCTGTCAGTAGATAACATCCAGGGCATCATTCCTCCAAGACCTCCCACCCAAAAAACTTGAACATTCTTTGCCAACCATTGCTCTACCCATCGTACCTAGTGGGATTTCTTGGTCGGCAGCAAATTTAATTTCCCTTCCCATTCCCACATCAACATGACTATCCATGCACTCCCCTACAGCCAAGTTGAGGCTAGACACAGATTGGAGGAACATAGTTGACCTTGGTAGTCTCCAACCTGACAGCAAAAGTATTGATTTATCTACAGACGTTTGTAACTTCCGGCAATTGCTTCCCTGCATCATTTTTCTTCTTTTAAACCTCAAGCCCCCTAAACACACTAACATCCCTGTGGTAACTTCTACTTTGAAAAAGGCACACTCGACAACTTCATGCCCAAAGAAACAACTTTATCTCGAATGCCAAAAACCATTATGTATATACAGAGGCTTTCGCAATCCGTACGACATGACGGGAATACTATGTACAAAGCACACCAGAAGTAAAAAGAACGTAAGTAAAACCCCCTATTATCCCAATTAGTATTAACTTACTTTTAATAATGCTCACATTACAACACTTCTCCCCCTTTAAAATCCAACATTCCCCAAATGTAAAAACTAGGAAATAAGAACAGTGGTGTTATTAACTTGCGTACCCCTGAAAACTTATACTAGTATCTCAGCAACAATTTATCAGTACAAAACATATGGAAAACATGATAGATTCAACATTCAATCTAACAACAGCAAAAAAAGACTGTCCTGTTAAAGATTCAGTCTCTCAGGAGGTTTTTGAATGCGCTGTGATCAGAGCACTACCCCCAGTGACCCAGCAGGCACCGCTGGTGAGAGTTTTTTGGGTGGATCTGGTTTTGGAGGCATGAGAGGGGTCTGTGTGTCTGCGTGAGAATATCCATCCTCTTCAGGGGACCCCTACCCCCCTGCCAGCATCTCGCCCTCTGGCAAAGTCACTGGTGGACATTCTTCCGCAGTAGTCTGTCTCACTTTTGCCTTCATGTCCGGGTGCAGCAGGTCCAATCTTGACTTGTGCCTATGCCCCATCAGCATCTCTGCTGGAGTGCGGACAGTCGTAGTCTGTGGCGTGAGGCCGTATTTAAACAGGAAACGTGAAAGCCAAATGCTAAGAGAGTCCCCTGTCATCCACTTTAGGCCTTCCTTCACTGTCTGAACAGCCTGCTCAGACAAACCATTGGAGGCTGGGTGGAAAGGGGCCATCCGAATGTGATGAATGCCATTCTGCTGCATGAACTCACTGAACAGCTCACTGGTGAACGTCGGGCCATTATCAGTGACCAGAGTGTCAAGCAACCCGAGACTGCAAACACTTGCCTGAGTTTTTCTATGGTTGATGGGGCTGTGATGTTGCTCATGATGTGAGCTTCGATCCATTTAGAATGCGCATCCATCATTACAAGAAACATCTGCCCCATAAAAGGACCAGCAAAGTCCAAATGTAGCCTAGACCAAGGGTGGTCTGGCCACTCCCATGGGTTCAAAGGAGCTGGTGGTGGTATATTCTGATTAGTCCGACATTGCATGCATGTTCTCCAGATCCTGATCCATTCTTGGCCACCAAACGTAGGGTCTTGCAAGGCTTTTCATTCAAGACACCCCTGGATGAGTCTCATGAATTTCCTCCACAATCTGTGAATGGCCAGGGGGAGGCACAATGACCCTCACCCCCCAGAAAATGCAGCCATCCTGCAGACTGAGTTCTGTCTTGCATTTGGCATAAAGCCTCAGTTCCTCTCCTTCCACAACTCTGGGCCAACCTTGTGAAAGAAAAGTCTTGACTTGGGACAGGACTGGGTCCCTCTCTGTCCTCTGCTTGATCTGGGTCACCTTTACAGGGGTCTCTGACAGCCTCTCCAATGAAAACACAGTCTCTGGAGGCACATATGTAGTAACAGGTGTCTCAGGTAAAGGTAGTTGACTTAGTGCACTGGCGTTTGCATTATCCCCACCTGCTCTGTACACTATAGTATACTGGTAGGCTGACAATGTAAGAGCCCAATGCTGTATCCTGGCTGAGGCTAGTGGTGGGATGCATCTAGTCTCACTGACCACTCATCAGTGATTTACAGTCTGTATAAATTGTAAATACACGTCCATAAAGGTACTGATGCAAGCGTTTGACTGCAAAAACAATGGCCAGATCTTCTTTGTCTAGCTGTGAATATCCCTTCCCAGCAGCTGTCAGGGTACATGAAGCAAAACCAATAGGCTTCTCTGAACGGTCCTCCATTACATGAGAGAACTGCCCCGACTTCATAGGGCAAGGCATCGCATGCAAGTGTGATCTCCTTCTCTAGGTAATAGTGAACAAGCAGGTTCACTTCCTTGAAAGCTTTCTCCTGCTCTTCACCCCACTGCCACTCAGTGTCATTGTGAAGCAGCTTATACAGTGGGGTCAAAACCCTTGAGAGGTCAGGAAGAAACTTGCCATAATAATTCACCATGCCTAAAAATGATCTGAGTTCCGTGATGGTCTTAGGGTTTGGGGCATCCTTAATAGCTCTCACTTTGTCCTCCACAGGGCAAAGCCCCTCAGCTGCGATCTTGTGTCCCAGGTAAGTCACACTTGATGCCAGGAACACACATATTCCGCATTTCAACCGCAGCCCTGCATCTGAGAGCCTCTTCAGCACCCGTTCTAAATTAGCCAGATGCTCCACCTCCATAGCCCCCGTGATCAAAATATCATCAAGGTACACTGCTACGTGTGGAATCCCCTGCAGCAAAGTGTCCATTGTCCTTTGAAAACTGGCAGGGCTGGACGCCACTCCAAACACCAGGCGATTGTACTCGAATAATCCCTTGTGTGTATTGATTGTGACGTACTCCTTTGAATCCTCGTCGAGCAGCAGCTGTTGGTAGGCGTGGCTCATGTCCAGCTTTGTGAACAGTTTACCCCCTGACAGGTCATCCACCCGTCATCCACCCGTGGCAATGGGTAATACTCCAGCCTAGAGACCTGATTCACCATAAACTAATAATCCCCACATATCCTCACCATTTTGTCTGCCTTCAAAACTGGAACAATGGGAGCCACCCACCTTGAAAACTGGATGGGCTCAATAATGCCCAGCCTCTGTAGACGTTCCAGCTCCTCCTCGACTTTGCCTTTCATGGCATAGGGCACTGACCTGGGCTTAAAAAAAACGTGGTGTAGCCTCAGGGTCAACATGGAGTTTCACTGTCACGCCCTTCAGTGTTCTCAGCTCGTCCCTGAAAATGTCACTGTACCGCTGCAGAATGTCCTCCGTCGTGTGCGCATACTTAATTTCATGCCAGTTTAGCCGGATTTTGCGAAGCCAATCGTGACCCAAAAGACTGGGCCCACTGCCCTTAGCTATCACTAGCCTGGCTTCAGCCTCCTGACCCCCGGCTGAAATGTCCACATATAACACCCATAAATGAGGTATGGGCTGCCCCGTATAGGTCCTAAGTTTGAACTTTGACAGTCTAACGGGAGGAAGGTTGGACCCCCATGTCCTCCTGTAGGTCTCCTCACTAATGACCGATGCAGTAGCCCCTGAATCAATCTCAAACTTAATGTCCTTTCCCCCTGACAGTGACTGTGGCATAATATAGTTCAGGTGGTTCCTCATCCGTTTCCACTCCAAACACATTGTAGACACACACTGCCGCTTCATCTGCTTCTTCTAGATGGTGTGTGGCTGCCCGAGCCTGTTGAGCTTTCCCCTGCCCAGGCTTAATCTTACCCTTTGAACTTCTGCACTTTTTAGCTAAACGTCCCTTTTTGCTACAAGCATGGCAGACAGTGTCTTTGAATTTGCAATCATTTGCATAGTGCATCCCTTCACACTGGAAACATTCCACCCGCTTTGCCTGTTTACCAGTCTCCCTCCTGACTTTGTGCACTGCCGCTGACTGTGACCCCCCCATGTCCTTACTGGATATCCTTAACATTATTAGCAGCCACCTCCATGCCTTGGGCAATCTCTAAGGCTTTCTTGAAAGTCAGCGGTGGGGTTTCCCCCTAACAGGCGGCGTTGTATGCCGTCATTATTAATGCCGCATACCAATCTGTCACAGAGCATGTCTTCCAACACTGCTCCAAAATCACAATGCTCCGACAGCTGCCAAAGCTCGGCCACAAAATTGGCCATAGACTGACCTGGCTTCCTGAAATGGCTGTGAAACGTACACCGTTGAACTATCACAGAAGGTTTCGGATTGTAGTGGTTCTCCACGAGCTTGACCAGTTCATCATACGGAATGTCCCCTGGTTTCCGCGGTGTGGCTAAATTCCTTACTAGCTTCTAAGTCTTCGCCCCACACACACTCAGGAGACTAGAGTGCTTCTTAGCCTCCTCAGTAATTCCATTAGCACAGATAAAGTGTCCCAACCTTTCCTCATGCTCCGGCCAGTCCTCCATTAACTCCACAAATTCAACGATAGTCCCAAACGTAGCCATCTGAACGCGAGGCTCCTTATTGGCACTGCTGTTCCCATTTGAAGCGTGCCGACACGTCCACAAAACCAGTTCACCTTGTCGTCAAAAATATGTAGTAACTTCTACTTTGAAAAAGGCACACTCGACAACTTCATGAACCACAGAACCATAGAAACTACAGCACAGAAACAGGCCCTTTGGCCCTTGTTGGCTGTGCCGAACCACTTTCTGCCTAGTCCCACTGACCTGCACACGGACCATATCCCTCCATACACCTCCCATCCATGTATCTGTCCAATTTATTCTTAAATGTTAAAAAAGAACTCGCATTTACCACCTCGTCTGGCAGCTCATTCCATACTCCCACCACTCTCTGTGTGAAGAAGTCCCCCCTAATGTTCCCTTTAAACTTTTTCCCCCTCACCCTTAACCCATGTCCTCTGGTTTTTTTCTCCCCTTGCCTCAGTGGAAAAAGCCTGCTTGCATTCACTCTATCTATACCCATCATAATTTTATATACCTCTATCAAATCTCCCCTCATTCTTCTACGCTCCAGGGAATAAAGTCCTAACCTATTCAACCTTTCTCCGTAACTGAGTTTCTCAAGTCCCGGCAACATTCTTGTAAACCTTCTCTGCACTCTTTCAACCTTATTTATATCCTTCCTGTAATTTGGTGACCAAAACTGAACACAATACTCCAGATTCGGCCTCACCAATGCCTTATACAATCTCGTCATAACATTCCAGCTCTTATACTCAATACCTCGATTAATAAAGGGCAATGTACCAAAAGCTCTCTTTATGACCCTATCTACCTGTGACAACACTTTTAGGGAATTTTGTATCTGTATTCCCAGATCCCTCTGTTCCACTGCACTCCTCAGTGCCTTACCATTAACCTTGTATGTTCTACGTTGGTTTGTCCTTCCACCGTGCAATACCTCACACTTGTCAGTATTAAACTCCATCTGCCATTTTTCAGCCCATTTTTCCAGCTGGTCCAAGTCCCTCTGCAGGCTCTGAAAACCTTCCTCACTGTCTACTACACCTCCAATCCTTGTATCACCAGCAAACTTGCTGATCCAATTTACCACATTATCATCCAGATCATTGATATAGATGACATATATCAATGGACCCAGCACTGATCCCTGTGGCACACCACTAGTCACAGGCCTCCACTCAGAGAAGCAATTTTCTACCACCACTCTCTGGTTTCTTCCATCGAGCCAATGTCCAATCCAATTTACCACCTCTCCATGTATACCTAGCGACTGAATTTTCCTAACTAACCTCCCATGCGGGACCTTGTCAAAGGCCTTACTGAAGTCCATGTAGACATTATCCACTGCCTTCCCTTTATCCACTTTCCTGGTAACCTCCTCAAAAAACTCCAACAGATTGGTCAAACATGACCTACCACGCACAAAGCCATGTTGACTCTCCCTAATAAGCCCCTGTCTATCCAAATGCTTGTAGATTCTGTCTCTTAGTATTCCCTCCAATAACTTACCTACTACTGACGTTAAACTCACCGGCCTATAATTTCCCGGATTACTTTTCGATCCTTTTTTAAACAACAGAACAACATGAGCCACTCTCCAATCCTCCGGCACTTCACCCGTAGACAGCGACATTTTAAATATTTCTGCCAGGACCCCCGCAATTTCAACACTAGTCTCCTTCAAGGTCCGAGGGAACACCCTGTCAGGTCCCGGGGATTTATCCACTTTAATTTTCCTCAAGACAGCAAGCACCTCCTCCTTTTCAATCTGTACAGTTTCCATGGTCTCACTACTTGATTCCCTCAATTCCATAGATTTCATGCCAGCTTCCTTAGTAAACACAGACGCAAAAAACCTATTTAAGATCTCCCCCATTTCCTTTGGTTCCGCACAAAGCCAACCACTCTGATCTTCAAGAGGACCAATTTTATCCCTTACAATCCTTTTCCTCTTAATATACTTGTAAAAGCTCTTTGGATTATCCTTCACTTTGAAAGCCAAGGCAACCTCATGTCTTCTTCTAGACCTCCTGATTTCTTTCTTAAGTATTTTCTTGCACTTCTTATACTCCTCAAGCACCTGATTTACCCCCTGTTTCCTATACATTTCATACAACTCCCTCTTCTTCTTTATCAGAGTTGCAATATCCCTTGAGAACCAAGGTTCTTTATTCCTATTCAATTTGCCTTTAATCCTGACAGGAACGTACAAACTCTGCACTCTCAAAATTTCCCCTTTGAAGGCTTCCCACCTACCAATCACATCTTTGCCAGAGAAACAACTTTATCTTGAACGTCAAAACCATTATATATATACAGAGGCTTTCACAACCCGTACGGCATAGCGGGAAAACTATATACAAAGCACACCGAAAGTAAAAAGAGCGGAAGTAAAACCCCCTCATTATCCTAATTAGTATTAACTTACTTTTAATAATGCTCACATTACAACAATTCCCCTCTCACACCCTCTTCATATATGCATTTCCCACACATTCTTCCCATCAGTTTCCCTGCTCACCTTCTTCACTTTATTCTATAGTTAGATTCCATCCTTTACAGCCCTTTGTCACTTCCACCTAATACTCCCCAGCTTTTTATATCATCTCCATTTTCCTGCTCCCTCATTACTCTCACATGGATTGATCAATCACCTACCAACTTGTGCTCCACTCCTTTCCCCCACCTTTATATACTGACTATCTTCCTCCCTTCATTCCAGTCCTGATGAGGAATCTGGACCTGAAACATTGACTGCTCATTGCCCTCCAAAGATGCTGTAAGAGGTAAGCCAAGATCAGTTGCTCTAGGGTGTTCAAGATGTGTGAGGTCAGGGCCACTGGATGGTAGTCATTCAAGACTATGATATTTTCCATACAGCTAGGACCCTTTCCAGGCTAAGACACATACTTAAATTGCACTGGAGAACTCCACACAACTGCTCAACACACTCCTTCAGGACCTTGGGGTTCGTACCATCTGGTCCCAAAGCTTTGCCGTTTCTGAGTTTCCACAGAGACTTTCTCATCTGCTCAGTAGTGAAGGCGAGTCCATAAAGACTGCAGAGTGGTGGAAGATGGGGGCTGGCAGAGGTAAAGATTGGGACAATAGTAGTTGGTGTGTGGAGGTGTGGATGATAGGTACAGGGCAAGGAGGGGACGTAGACAGTGGTACCCTGTGCTGTTCTTCCACGTGCTGAATTGGAGGGAAGAGGAGGGAGAGGAGAGGCGTTGGTGCTGAAGGAGCATTGGGTGCCTCTGCACCTGGACTGGTGTGCTGAGGGTGGTGTGAACGGGCGGGTAATTATCAAACCTATTGAAGAATAGAAGGACACCCATTTAGAACAGAGATGAGGAGGAATTTCTTTAGTCAGAGGATGGTGAATCTGTAGAATTCATTGCCATGGACGGCTGTGCATGAAGGTCCTGAAGGAGTGTGTTGAGCAGTTGTGTGGAGTTCTCCAGTGCAATTTAAGTATGTGTCTTAGCCTGGAAAGGGTCCTAGCTGTATGGAAAATATCATAGGCTTGAATGACTGCCATCCAGTGGCCCTGACCTCACACATCTCATTACAAAGAAATCATGACAGTGCCTCTACTTTCTTAGAAGTTTGTGCAGGTTCTTACTTACTGCCCATTATGCCACTGGCATTTAGGGCAGCAATGAAGGTTCTCCATCTCTGCTGGTATTTAGGGCTTCCTTCATCATGCCAGTAACTTCCTCTCAGTTTTCACTACTGTTAGTCATGCAAGCTGCAGGTGGAGATTTAGAAATACTGCCAAACTTAGATGTAGAAAGATTCTTCTTTGCTGTTTCCTTAACAGTTTCGTTTTACCAGGCAGTGTTGTTAGCCCTGAGTTGAACCCCTGTACCTGGAAGACTGGTGGACAACTTGTTTTGGGCCCTACCCTTTCCCTAAAATCTGCTTGGCATGGATGACCCTACCAAAAGCCAAAGCATAAAGCCCTAACTCCAGGAAACAAAGCTCTCCAGGTCAATGAGGCACACAAGCCTCCAAATCACGATAAGGTTGTGGTCCTCTTGGAGGTTGTGTAGGCTTGGCATGTCACCTAAAGCTTTGACAATTGGCTACGGATGCACAATGCAGAATATCCTGACTGGTTGCATCATAGACTGGTATGGAAACACCAAAGCTCAGGGACAGAAAAGGCTACAGAAAGTGGTGGACACAGCCTAGTCAATTAGGCAAAGCCCTCCCCAACACTGAATACATTTACAGGGAGCACTGCTACAAGGAAGCAGCATCTATCATGAAATACCCTCATCATCCAGACCATGCCCTCTTCTCACTACTGGCAGCTGGAAGGGAGTACAGAAGCCTTAGGTCCCACACCACCAGTTTCAGGAACAGATTTTCTCAACCGCAGACACTGCTGCAGAGTTTGGGCTCTCTCGCAGGCAGGCAGCTGAAAGAAGATGGGAATCACGCATGTGAGAATGCACACATTCCAGCCAATTACGGGTTCTTTGTTATTGTACTTAACTCTCTTCCTTTCATTTCAGTCCTGTCATGCCTAGATTGCAGCACAGAGATGAGAACCCTCCCAGTTTACCTTAGTCCACATTCTGGGAAAGAAGATTTGTGATTTAGATAGATGCTGTTAAAGGAGCGATACTAATTTAATCCTAGGTTTCTGCTTTTGAGCCACAGTGATGGCATTAGTTTTTTAGTTAGTTTAATAGTTAGCAGCCCTGTTGGCCAGGCATCCATTATTTTCCTTTGTTCTGCACAGTACTTAGTGTACTCTTCATTCCGTGGCCATCTCTCCCTCTGCACTCGGACCATCACTGAACTCTTGTCAGAGGTATTACCCTACAACTATCGAGCTCCTGAGGTGTGGATAATTTCAATCTTCGCTACTCTGAACTGATTCTATGCTGTACAGACTCACAACTCAGTATTATTTTAATTTGCAGTTTGTCTTCAAAGTTCAAAGTACATTTATTAACAAAGTATACTGTATGTGACCTTATGGACATCCACAAAACAAACTCGATATAACCCATTAAAAAAATTTTAAAAACCCCAAAAAGGTGAATTTTCATGTATCTGTTGATAATACCCAAATTTATCTCATTACAGGCTCCTTCGACTCTCCTCAACCTTCAGTTGTAGGTACAAGATGAAGAAAAAACACATTCTTCCTATATTGAGAAGGCTAAATCCATCATGTTCAGACATTACAACAAACTCCATTCCTTCTCTCTTCCTCCTGGTTAGGAACTGTTGGAATTGACTGTTCACAGCCTTGCTGTCTCCATTTGATTAATTCACATATCTTATTTTCATCTTTGACACATTGCTCAACTCCAGTTCTGTCTCAGCTCATCTGCTGCTGAAACTCTCACCCAAGTCTGCACTGCATTTACGTTCAACTATCCCAATACATTTGTCAGTGGTATCTCTCATTCTGCACTTAGTAAACCTGAGGTAATCAAAAATGTTCTGAACAGAAGGGCAATGAATGATACCACGGCACCAACAACCACAGTCACACCTGTACTCTCAGTCACCATTGCATATGTCGGATAAGCCTTTCCAAGAGTGAACATGCAGAAAGCAACACCCAGATGGAGTCTTCTGTCATGTACTTAAATCCTGTATAGATCAGCTGATTGGAGTGTTTGCGGACATTCATATTAAAGGCATCCGTTAGTCTTGCGAGACCATGGATCTACGCCTGGAAAGTCTTCACTCTCCAGGGTGCAGGCCTGGGCAAGGTTGTATGGAAGACCAGCAGTTGCCCATGCTGCAAATCTTCTCTTTCCACGACACCAATGTTGTCCAAGCAAAGGACATTAGGACCCATACAGCTTGGCACCAGTGTCATCGCAGAGCAATGTGTGATTAAGTGCCTTGCTCAAGGACACAACACGTTGCCTTGGCTGGGGGCTCGAACTCACGACTTTCAGGTTGCTAGTCCAATGCCTTAACCACTTGGCCACATGCCCACACAGACATTCATAACCTCTCCTTATTCCAAACTGAGTTTCCCACCTGCTTTAAGAAGACCACTATCATTGTAGTGCCAAAGAAAAACAAGGTAAAGTGCCATAATGACTATTGCCCAGTGGCTCTGATATCCACCATCATATAGTGCTTCAAGAAGATGGTTATGGCACACATCATCTCCAGCCTCCCAGACAACCCTGACCAACTGCAAATTACCTACTGCTGAAACTGGTTCATAGCAGATGCCATCTCCCTGCTCTACACTCATCTCTGGAGCATCTGGATAATGAAGACACCAACTTCTAATTATTGACTACAGCTGCACCTAAAATTTCAAACAAGCTCACCTCCAAGCTCCTAGACCTAGGATTCATTTCCAACATTTGCAACAGGATCCTTCACTTCCTGACCAACAGACCACAATCAATAAGGATAGGCCGCAATACCTCTATCAAGCTCATCCTCAACACTAGTGGATGTGCCTTCAGTTTCCTATAAATTTATAACTGTGTGGCCATAATCTGATTGAACAACACCATAAGGGCAGATCTCAAATAACAATGAGTTGGAGTACAAGAAGGAGACAAAGGTATTTTGCAATTTTAGCACCCTTTCCCACAATTTCAGCCAACTAAATGAGCTAGTCATTGGACTCAGGAAACTTGGCAGATATGACCCTGCATTACCAACGGTACTGTGCTGTAGACTGTCGAGAGATTTATACTTCCATGTGTAAACGTACCAGTAGCTTGTTCTGGTCCAAGACCAGCACCTCAACTTCCTCAAAAGGCTAAGGAGATTCAGTATCAACCCACTGACCCCCACGAATTTTTATAGATTCACCACAAAAGGCATCTGAACAGGGTGCATCACAGCAACTGTTCTGCCCACAACAGCAAGAAATTGCAGAAAGTTGTGGACACAGAACGGTCCATCACAAAAGCCAGCCTTCCATGGATTCTGTCTGTACCTCATATTGCATCAGAAAAAACAGCCAGCATGATCAAAGACCGTCCCACCCTTGACATTATCTCTTATCCCTCTTTTGTCCAGTATGAAATACAAAAGCTTGAAAGCACGCACCATCAAACTCAAAGGCAAATTCTGCCCCATTGTTATAAGACTCTTGAGTGGACCCCTTGTGCATTAAAAATGAACTCTAAAGTCTATCCAAATTTCCACAATGTTCAGTTTTATAAACTTATTACTTTGATTCCTCTTAGGTGACTTTGACAGCAACTAAGAGCTATATTTGACATTCTAGTATATCCCGGTGAAATACAGGGCAACATCTAATCTGGTGGATCCCAAGAGAAGAAATTTGTAGAATGTCTATGGGATGATTTTTTAGAGTAGCTTTGGTCAAGCCCACCAGGAAGAAGTTGATTCGGGTAAAGGAACCTTTAGGAGGCAGTGATCATAATATGATAGAATTCACCCTCCTGTTTGAGAGAGAGAAGCTGCAATCAGATATATTGATATTACTTTGGGGTAGAGGGAATTACATGACAGAGGAGCTGGCCAAAGCTGATTGGAAGAGAACACTAGCAGGGATGACTGTAGAGCAGCTATGGCTGGCATTTCTGAGAATAATTCAAAAGATGCAAGAATAGTTCATTCTGAAGAAGTATTCTAAAAGGATGAGGCAAATGTGGCTGAGAAGGGAAGTCAGACACAGCATAAAAACAAAAGGGGGGCAAACAATATTGCAAAAAATAGTGGGAACCTAGAGGATTGGGAAGTTTTTAATAACCAACATAAGGTAACTTTTAGAAAGCAATAAGAAGAGAAAGGATGAAACATGAAGGTAAGCTAGCTAATAGTATAAGCAAAAGTTTTTTCAGATATAAGACCATAAGATAAAGGAGCAGAATTAGAAAGCATTCAAAAACAGCTCCTAACTGAAGCGCAGCTTACATTTAGACAAGTAGCGGAAGTCACTGTTTCAATGGAAACCGCTGACAGAGACGCAATTGAGTTGCTGTCAGGAAATAGAGCCTGAATAAAATTGCAGCGCCTAATCAGAAACAAGCATGGCTAAAGAAATTGTGTTACCATTGTGACAGGGGCTCACATACACCACAAATGCAGATTTGCAGAACTTGCAAAACTTGCAGAAAATGCAACGAAGTACAACACATACAAAGAATATGTCGGGCAGACAAAAACAAAAATGGACTGCTCAGGGAAGAGAAAAAGCTAAAATGTCAAGATGCAGTTACAAAAAGAGCACTAATTGGCACGCTGTTGATGAAAATTCTGATAATGATGACAGTGACACAGGATTGTGCATCCTTGAGATTTACAGTTTGAAATTTAACAATAGACAAGGAATACGGCTTATGCCAGAAGTGAACAGCAAATTAATTAAAATGGAATTAGATACAGTTCAGCTGTCTCAGTCATTCCACAAAATGAGCTTGAACAGCATTTCAAAAATTCTAAACCGAAGCCTGCAGGTATCCAACCAAGAACTTAGACTGGAGAAGAGATAAGTCCAGTGGGAATGACATCCAAAACTATGAAGTACAACAACCTACAACCTTGTATGTAGTAAAAACAGAAGAAGCAGCATTGTGGGGGTATGATTGGCTGAGGCAACTGCAACTTTTGATTGGAAATCCTTCCACCATTTGCATGCCACGTCTCCTACAATAGAATCAACTAAAAATGAATTAAGAAATACTCTGTACGATGCCATAACTGTCTCCATGCTGAACATCATAAACTGTTGCCCAACAGAGAACAAACAGTTGTTGGTGCCAACTTTGGTGCATATGGTTGGAAAGCATATTGGTCTAAAGAAGGACTATGTTGCTCAAGGAAGTGTGTAAGTGACAAAAGCAGCAACTCGACTGCAACAGTTTTTGTAGACAACATATCTGAGAAAGCTTTCGATATGTTCCTCAAGCAATTACTTGTGAAATGTGGCTTGGTTTTAAAATGGAAGAGAGTTCAAGGAGCTTCAAGAATATTGCAAACTTTCAGCTTTTCTGAGTATAAAGAACTAGAATCTTTTCTGTATGCATTAAGGTTATTGTATGATCTTCAACTAGGAGGCAAAATGCTGTTTTTAAAAATAGATGCAAAGACCAAAGCCCAGCTGGATGAATGGAATGCTGAAATAAAAGGAGTCAATGGAGATACGAAAACAGAGGATTCATCGGATGATGTGGACGTGGAAACCAAGAGATCAGATTGTAAAGGGAGCAATAGAAGAATTAATGAGAATACTCCAGTGAACTAAATGCACCTTCCCAAGATCAAGATGCACAAACCAGTAGAAGAAAAAGAAAGGAGACGAAAGGTGTCCAGAGCTGTCAGAACCACTTCTGATAGCTTCAGAGTCAACTCCTACAACCACCACGGAGGAGGCCCAAGAACCCGAGATGGATTCAAAGCCACGAGTCTCACCTGTCAAGCAGAGTGATCCCTCTTGTCGGGAAAGATGTAATCGCACAAGAGTAAGAACTCTATATATATATAGGTTGATTAAGCATTCTTGTTCATTTATATAATTAATTATGGGTTATATGTAAAAATGCATTAATTGTATATGTCATCACGCTACCAGGTGATGTGTGCATGCTTCGCTTAAAGTAAAGACTAAGTTACACCTGCATTTCAGACTCCATGTCTTCCTGTGAATTAGTTTAATGTTTTGAAGTTACAAAAGTTAACAGTAGTGGGGGACAAAGAAATGGTGGACCAATTTTTTGTTATGAGTCTTCATTGTGGAAGCCATCGGCAGCATGCTAGAAATTTGGGAGTGTCAGGGGGCAGAAGTGATTGCAGTCACTATATTGCTAAGGAGAATATGCTAGGGAAGCTGAAAGTTGAGATGCTTGGGAAGTAATTAAGTCACCTGGACCAGATGGATTACACGACAGGGTTCTGAAAACAATTGCTGAAGAGATTCCAGAGGCATAAATAGCAACCTTTCAAGGATCACTAGATTCTAGAGTGGTTCTGGAGGACTGGAAAAACACAAATGTCACTCCACTCTTTAAGAAGAGAGGGGGGCAAAAGACAAGAAATTATGGGCCAGTTAGCCTGTCTTCGGTGCTGGAAAGATAATAGAGTCCATGATTAAGGATGAGGTTTCAGTGTACTTGGAGGCACATGATAAAATAGGCCAAAGTCAGTATGGTTTCCTTAAGGGGAAATCTTACCTGACAGATTTGTTGGAATTCTTCAAGGAAATCACAGGCAAAAGAGAGACAGTCGATGTTTTTTACTTGGATTTTCAGAAGGTCTCTGACAAGGTGCCGCACATGAGGATGCTTAACAAGTTAAGGGTCAATGACACTCTAGGAAAGATACTAACATGGATAGAAGATGACCTGACTGGCAGGAGGCAAAGAGTAGGTATAAAGGGGGCCTTTTCTGGTTGGCTGTCAGTAACTAGTGGTGTTCCTCAGGGGTCAATGTTGGGACCCCTTCATTTCATGTTATATGTCAATGATTTGAATGATGGAATTGATGGCTTTTTGGCCAAGTTTGCAGATGAGGGAAAGATAGGTGGAGGGGCTGATGGTGCTGTGGAAGTGGGGAGTCTGCAGGAGGACTTGGATGGATTAGGAGAATAGGCAAAGAAGTAGCAGATGAAATGCAGTGTAGAGAAATGCACGGCCATGCAGTTTGGTAGAAGGAATATGTGTAGAATGGGGTGCAAGTTCAGAAATCACAGGTGCAAAGGGAATTGCAAGTCCTAGAGCAGGATTCCTAAAGGTTGAGTTGATGGCAAGCAAGGCAAATGCAATGTAGCATTCATTTTGAGAGTACTAGAGTATAAAACAGTTTGTGACTTGATAAGAATTGGCTAGACCGCATTTGAGTATAGTGCCCCATACTTAAAAAAAGGCTGTGCTACCAATGAAGAGAGTCCAGAGGAGATTTACAACAATGATGCTGGGAAGGAAAGGGTTAACATATGAGGAGTGTCTAATGGCTCTGAGCCTGAATTTGGTGGAGTTTAGAAGAATGAGGGGCAGGTCTCATTACAATGTACTGAATATTGAAAAACCCATAGGTGGAGAAGTGCATCCATTAGCAGGAAATTTTAAGATCAGAGGGCACAGCCTCAGAATAGAAGGACATCCCTTTAGAACAGAAAGGAAGAGGAATTTCTTTAGCCAAAGGGTAGTGAATCTGTGGAACACATTGCCACAGACAGTTGTGGATGCTAAGCTTCTTGATTAGTAATGGCATCAAAGGTTACGGGGAGAAGGCAGGAGTATGGAGTTAAGAGGGAAAATACATCAGCCATGATCAAATGACTGAGGAGACTTGATTGGCCAAGTCTCCAATGTCTTACGGTCATATGCACAGAGAAGTATGACAATAATTTTGAAGGCAAGAATTCCATGAGATCTGATTTTATTTTTTTAAAGGACTGATAACAAGATTTATTTGCCTGTGAATGCTGCCCCTTAGTGGTACCCATTTTTTTAGATGCAATTCCTTAGTATTCTGTACTAACAATATGCATTATGACAGGGTGTGAAAAGCTGAAACCAGGGCCTAAGTCCGAATTTAGTCCTTTTTCTCTCCAGTTCTTCAAATTTTTAATTAAGGTGACTGAAATAAATGTTTTATACACCAATTCAAAGTTCAAAGTAAGTATGGGAATGAAAAATATATTATAAGTCGTAACGTGTTAAGTTAGGGAACCACATACTTGAAACAATTGAGGAAAATCTACTGACACCTTCTTCAGCAGCCAAGGACATGAGTGTAAGGGTTAACCTTTTACAGGCAGTGCAGTTTGTCAGTGATACTTAGCAAGAAATAAGCAGCAAAACAATTCAGAACTGCTTTGCTCATTGCGATTTCAAGCATTCAGGCTTGCAGATGTTAGAAACGGCCGGGAGTGAAAATGAAATGATTTCACTACTTCAACAAGCTGGAAACTATGAAGAACTTGAAAGTATTGTCAATCATCTTCAAAGATCAATGTTCAAAGTAATTTTATTAACAAAGTACATATACAACCCAGAGATTCATATTCTTGCAGGCATATTCAATAAATCCATAACAGAATAATAAGGATGCTAAAAGTTTTTTCAAGTATATAAAGAGTAAAAGACAGGCGAGAGTAGATATAAGGCCAATAAAAAATGATGCTGGAGAAATTGTAATGGGAGATAAGGAGACGGCGGAGGAACTGAATGAGTATTTTGCATCAGTCTTCACTGAGGAAGACATCAGCAGTATACCAGACACTCAAGGGTGTAAGGGAAGAGAAGTGTGCGCAGTCACAATTACGACAGAGAAAGTACTCAGGAAGCTGAATAGTCTAAGGGTAGATAAATCTCCCGGACCAGATGGAATGCACCCTCGTGTTCTGAAGGAAGTAGCTGTGGAGATTGTGGAGGCATTAGCAATGATCTTTCAAAAGTCAATAGATTCTGGCATGGTTCCGGAGGACTGGAAGATTGCAAATGTCACTCCGCTATTTAAGAAGGGGTCAAGGAAGCAAAAAGGAAATTATAGACCTGTTAGCTTGACATCGGTGGTTGGGAATTTGTTGGAGTTGATTGTCAAGGATGAGGTTACGGAGCACCTGGAGGCATATGATAGGATAGGCAGAACTCAGCATGGTTTCCTTAAAGGAAAATCCTGCCTGACAAACCTATTGCAATTTTTTGAGGAAATTACAAGTAGGCTAGACAAGGGAGATGCAGTGGGTGGTGTATATTTGAATTTTCAGAAGGCCTTTGACAAGGTGCCGCACATGATGCTGCTAAACAAGATAAGAGCCCATGGAATTACAGGAAAGTCATATATGTAGATAGAGCGTTGGCTGATTGGCAGGAAACAGAGAGTGGGAATAAAGGGATCCCATTCTGGTTGACTGCCAGTTACCAGTGGTGTTCCACAGGGGTACGTGTTGGGGCCACTGCTTTTTACATTGTACATCAATGATTTGGATTATGGAATAGATGGCTTTGTGGTTAAGTTTGCTGATGATACAAAGATAGGTGGAGGGGCCGGTAGTGCTGAGGAAACAGAGAGTCTGCAGAGAGACTTGGAGAATGGGCAGAGAAGTGGCAAATGAATTACAATGCTGGAAAGTGTATGGTTATGCACTTTTGTAGAAAAAATAAATGGGCAGAATATTATTTAAATAGGGAGAGAATTCAAAGTTCTGAGATGCAGCGGATACCCTTAAGGTTAACCTCCAGGTTGAGTCAGTGGTGAAGAAGGCGAATGCAATGTTGGCATTCATTTCTAAAGGAATAGAGTATAGGCGCAGGGATGTGATGTTGAGGCTCTATAAGGCACTGGTAAGACCTCACTTGGAGTACTGTGTGCAGTTTTGGGCTCCTTATTTAAGAAAGGATGTGCTGACGTTGGAGAGGGTTCAGAAAAGATTCACTAGAATGATTCCAGGAATGAAAGGGTTAACATATGAGGAACATTTGACCGCTCTTGGACTGTATTCCTTGCAGTTTAGGAGAATGAGGGGAGATTTCATAGAACTTTTTTGAATGTTGAAAGGCATGGACAGAGTGGATGTGCCAAAGTTGTTTCCCATGGTGGGGGAGTCTAGTACGAGAGGGCATGGCTTAAGGATTGAAGGGCGCCCATTCAGAACAGAGATGCAAAGAAATTTTTTTAGCCAGAGGGTGGTGAATCTGTGGAATTTGTTGCCGCGGGTAGCAGTGGAGGTCAAATCATTGGCTGTATTTAAGGAAGATATTGATAGGTATCTGAGTAGCCAGGGCATCAAAGGTTATGGTGAGAAGGCGGGGGAGTGGGACTAAATGGGAGAATGGATCAGCTCATGATAAAATGGCAGAGCAGACTCGACGGGCCAAATGGCCGACTTCTGCTCCTTTGTCTTGTGGTCTAAACCATAATAGAATCAATGAAAAATTGCACCAACTTGCGTGTTCAACCAATGTGTGAAAGACAACAAACTGTGCAAATACAAAAAGAAAGAAATAATAATAAATGTTGAGAATATGAGGTAAAGTGTCCTTGAAAGTGAGTCCATAGGCTACAGGAACATTTCAATGATGGGGCAAGTGAAATTATCCCCTTTGGTTCAAGAGGGTAATAACTTCCTATACCTGGTGGTGTGAATTCTGAGGCTCCCGTATCATCTTCCTGATGGCAGCAGCAAGAAGAGAGCATGACCTGGATGGTGGGAGTCCTTGAAGATGGATGCTGCTTACCTGCAACAACACATTGTGTAGATGTGCTCAATGGTGGGGAGGGCTTTATCCATGATAGGCTGCAGCATGTCGCCGACTTCTTGTAGGATTTTCCATTCAAGGGCATTGACGGTTCACACCAGACTATGATGCAGCCAGTCCATATACTCTCCACCACACATTTATAGAAGTGTGTCAAAAAAGTTCTACTGTAGATGTCATGCCGAATCTTTGTAAACTCCTAAGGAAGTAAATGCCCTGCTGTGCTTTCTTTGTAATTGCACTTACGTGCTGGCCTCAGGACAGTGGTGTTGTCAGCAAACTTTGAACATGGAATTGGAGCTGTGCTTGGCCACACAGTCGTAAGTGTAAAGCGAGTAGAGCAGGGGCTAAGCGCATGGCCTTGTAGTGCACCTGTCCTGATTGTAGATGAGATGGTGTTGCCAAGCCAAAATGACTGGGATCTGCAAGTGAAGAAATCAAGCATCCAATTGCTCAAGGAGGTATTAAGGTCAAGATCTTGGAGCTCATTGATTAGTTTTGAGGGGATAATCATATTGAGTGCCGAGCTATAGTCGACAAAGAGCATCCTGACGCGTGCATCTTTGCTATGCAGATGCTCCAGGGTTGAGTGAAGAAACAATGAGATGGCATCTGCTGTGGTCCTGTTGTTCCGGTAGGCAATTAAAACAGATCCAAGTCACTTCTCAGGCAGAAGATAGAACATAGAACATAGAATAGTACAGCACAGTACAGGCCCTTCAGCCCACATTGTTGTGCCGACCCTCAAACCCTGCCTCCCAGCTTTTTTTGCACTACTTTACTTTCCCTTTTCTATTTTCTATTTATGATTTATAATATAAATTTTTAATATTTACTATTGATTTGTACTCCAGGGAGCATGAAGAACAGAATCAAATATCACTGTGATGATTGTACACTCTAGTATCAATTGTTTGGCGACAATAAAGTATGAAGTATAAAGTATATAACCCCCCTACCTTAAATTCCTCCATTTACCTGTCCAGTAGTGTCTTAAACTTCACTAGTGTATCTGCCTCCACCACTGACTCAGGCAGTGTATTCCACGCACCAACCACTCTCTGAGTAAAAAACCTTCCTCTAATATCCCCCTTGAACTTCCCACCCCTTACCTTAAAGCCATGTCCTCTTGTATTGAGCACTGGTGCCCTGGGGAAGAGGCGCTGGCTGTCCACTCTATCTATTCCTCTTATTATCTTGTACACCTCTATCATGTCTCCTCTCATCCTCCTTGAGATGGTATGTTTCATCACCAACCTCTCAAAACACTTCATTACTGTGGAGGTAAGTGCTACTGCACAATATCATTGAGGCAGGTTACCATGTTCTTTGTAGGTACCGATATAGTTGAAGCCTGCCTGAAGCAGGTGGGTACATCGGACTGCTGAAGCAGGAGGTTAACGATCTCAGTGAACACTCCAGCCAGTTGATCTGCACCAGTCTTCAGTACTTGGCCAGGTACACTGTCTGGGCCAAATGCTTTTTTTAGGTTCACACACGACTCAGACCTACAAGATTATGGAGCTTCAAAGATAGGAACTATTTTGTATTGTTCTGTTAAAAATTGTATGTATCTCTACTACTGATATGGGCAATATATGTAAAATGTAAACAGTAATTTATCTTAAAACTCCTGTTGAGGTCAGGCCAGCTCTGGAAACCCCAGCATTATTTGGAAGTCTAAATCATAAATCAAATGCCTCAACAATTAAAGGTATTAGTAATGTAAAATTATTTCACTAAACTTTATAAGCAATCCTTTATTCCCCAGATTGTACATGGGCAGGAGATTCTGCAGCCATGAGAAAAATGCAAGGGTAGTGTGCTGCCTCCAAAGTACTAGGGTCCAGGATGTCTTAGAGCAGCCGCAGAATATTCTCAAAGGGGGAGTATGAACAGCCAGAGGTTATGGTGCATATTGGCACCAATGGCAGTGGTAGAAAGGGGGAAGAGGTCCTGTGCAGCGAGTATAGGGAGTTAGGAAAGAGGCTGAAGAGCAGGACCTCTTCCCCCTTCCTACCAATGTCATTGGTGCCAATGTGCACCACAACCAAGATTGTAATCTCTGGATTACTCCTGCTGGCACACACTAGTCAGGGCAGGAATAGGATATTCTCCGTGGCCAATGAAATGGCAGGAGTAGCTGGGTCCGCTGGTTACGCTTCAAGTCTGGAGAAACTGGGAGGAGCCAAAGAAAAATTGTTGAGGGTGAAGACCAGTTCTGCCAGATGTAGGAGGGTGATGCTGGAGGGGAATTGGTTGGTTCTTTAATTAAGAAAGAAATGGAGAACATTAAGGCCTTTTTGCTGGGAGATATAAGTGTATAGGGACTAGACATCCATGGAGAAAATGAGGTGGTCAGGGCCAGGGAATTAAAGGTTACTGAAATCAAGAGCATACAAAGTGGCATGGATGTAGGTAGGAAGGAACTGGACCAAGGGGGATAGAATGGAGTTGAAGTATGAGAACATGAGTTCAGTGGTGCAGGAGCAGGCAGGGACAATGGGCCTATTTCAACAGTCAGGTAGGAGGTAGAAATGATCTATGTGGGGTAAGGGAACTATGGGTTTGGTGGCAGTGAATGGGAGTTCCCCAGAGTTAATGAGATCAGTGATGGTGTCGAAGAAAGTTTTCTGATGGTCCAGAATGGGGTCCTCTTCAAGGAGTAGGTATGAGGCCTTATCTGAGAGTTGCTGCCTAGCCTCAGCAAAGTACAGATGTCTGCAGATGGTACAAAGATTGGTGGTGTTGTGGATAGCACAGAAGACTGATAAAGAGTACAGTGGGCTTATACAGTACTGCGCAAAAGTGTTAGGCACATTTATATATCTAGGGAACCTAAAACGTTTGCACAATGCTGTAGATCTGTTGCAAATATGGGTGGAAAAATGGCAGATGGATTTTAATCTGGCCAAATGTGCAGTGTTGCATTTTGGTAGGTCAAATGTAAAGAGACAGTACATTGTTAAGGGCAATAGTATTGATGGGCAGAAGGGTCTTGGTGTCCCATTTCATAGCTCCCCAAAAGTGGCTGCACAGGTTGCAAGGCTGGTTAAGAAGGCCCAATGGTATGCTTGCCTTTATTAGTCAAGGCATTGAGTTCAAAAGTTGGGAAGTTATGTTGCTGCTTTAAAAAACTCTAGATAGTCTGCATCTGGTGTATTGCATACAGTTCTGGTCGCCTCATTATAGAAAGAAACATTTTCCAGTATGTTGCCTGGATTGGGGAGCATGTGCTATAATATGTGTTGGCCATTGGAATACTTATTTAATTGGTTTGGCACAACATCGTGGGCTGAGGAGCCTGTTTCTGTGCTGTGCTGTTCTATGTTCTGTTTGATAAAACAAGAAAGGGAAAGCTGCATCTAGAATTAGAATGACCACTAGTCAGAGGATTAAGCTAAATGACAAATGATCTACAGGTAAAATATAGAGAATTATTTTTTGTAGCTACTTATTATAATCTGCACTACCTTTTCCTAGGGGATGGAGAAGTAAATTCAATAAAACGTATTGAACCTGAAGAACCCATGACTAAGTGGCTTGGCACAGCTCAAATGCCATCTATAAACTTGCTGACAATACAACTATGGTTGGCAGAATTACAGATGGTGATGAGAAGGCATACAGGAAAGAGATAGGTCAGCTAGTTGAGTGGTGTCGCAGCAACAACCTTGCACACAGCGTTAGTAGTACCAAAGAACTGATTATGAACTTTAAAAGGGTAGGACAAGGGACCACACACCAGTCCTCATAGAGGGATCAGAAGTGGAAGGAGTCAAGAGAATAATAACTTTTTCAGATTTGTTTTTAGGAGACTGTTTAATATCTTTTTCTCAGTTAGTGGATAAATATGATTTATCTAATGTACACTTCTTTAGATATTTACTAATTAGGAATTTTTTACGTGGTTTATTACCAAATTACCCTCCTGCTTATCCACCTAATATGACAGATGTTCTCTTTCAGTTTAAGCCATTTCAAAAAGGGTTGATAGCTATAATCTATAAACGGTTATTGAGTTCACGAATGATATCTAATGATAAAATTAAACGCGCTTGGGAATCGGAACTTCAAGAGTCATTTTCAGATAATCAATGGAGTAAAATTTTTCATTCAGTTAACAACTCATCTATTTGTGCCCGTCATTCCTTGATACAGTTCAAGGTAGTGCATCGGGCCCATATGTCAAAGGATAAACTAGCACATATTTTCTCCAATATTAATCCTATTTGTGACAGATGTAATACTGAACTGGCCACTTTAACTCATATGTTTTGGTCTTGTATAAAGCTAGCTAACTTTTGGAGAGATGTTTTTAAAACACTATCAAAAGTTTTGGATCTGGATCTACAACCTAATTTGCTTACGGCAATTTTTCGGATTATCCCATCGGAAGCAGGAAATATTCCTCTTTCCGCTCAACATATGATCGCCTTTTTGACCTTGCTGGCTAGGAGAGCAATTTTCTTGAAGTGGAAGGATTCTAATCCACCTATGTTTTTTTATTGGCTCTCCTCCATTATGTCCTGTTTAAGTTTAGAGAAAATAAGAAGTCGGACATGTGATACATCCATTAAATTTGAGCAAATATGGTGATCTTTTATCCAATATTTTCATTTAATTTGATTTATTACTCTTTCAATCCTTTTTTTCTAAGTTTTAGATTTGATCAGAAAGTCTGTCTTTCTTTTTTGATCGTATCCTCAAAATGGACTACCCAGTCCCTTTTTTTTTGTTTTTTTTATAGTGTAGTGGGTTTTTTCCTCTTTACATTTAAAACCCAATGTTTTTTCCTTTCTCTTCATAAACTGGTAAAAGGAGAATTGTTATTTTCATTTTTTTATTATATATTTTATACTAGTTTAACAATATCTACGATTTTGACAATGTCTATCTTAATCTTGGTTTATATTGTTACTGATATATATATATATAGGAACTAATTCTCCTCTTGATTGTATTAATACATTTTTTAAATCAATAAAAAAAATATTAAAGAAAGAAAGATGTGGAAGGAGTGAGCAGTTGCAAGTTCCCAGGTGTCAACATTTCTGAGGATCTATCTTGGGCTTAACATATTGATGCAGCTACAAAGAAGTCTCAATAGTGGCTATATTTCATTAGGAGTTTGAGGAGATTTGATATGTCAACAAAGACGCTTGCCAATTTCTACAGATGTACTGGGGAGGGCATTCTAACTGGCTGCATCACCATCTGTTATAGGGGAAGGATCAAAATAAGCTGCAGAGAGTTGCAAAGTCAGTCAACTCCATAGCATCCAGGACATCTTCAAGAAGCGATGCCTCAAAAAGGTGACATCCATCATTAAGGACCCCATCACTCAGGTCATGTCCTCTTCTCATTGTAACCATCAGGAAGGGGATACGGGAGCCTGAAGGCACACACTCAATGATTCAGGAACAGCTTCGTCTTCTCTGCCATCCAACTTCTCAATTTCTGAATGGTCATTGAACACATGAACACTCATTACCTCACTGCTTTCTTGCACTACTATATATATATATATATATATATATACACACAGTATTTCAGTTTTTTATTATTATTATCTTATTATTACTTCTGCCACAAAAACAATGAATTTCATGACATATGTCAATGATATTAAACCTGATTTGGATTCTGAGACACTACAATTTTTCCCCATTCTTCCTTACAAAACTGTTCAAGCTCTGTCAAATTGCATGGTGATTGTGAGTGAACAACCCTTTTCACAAATTCTCAATTGGACTGTGGTCTGGACTCTGACTTGCCAACTCCAGGACATTAACTTTGTTGTTTTTAAGCCATTCCTTTGTAGCTTTGGCTTTATGCTTGGGGTCATTGTCTTGCCGAAAAACAAATATTTTTCCAACTCTTGTAAATTGCATCAGGTTTTCCTCCTAGGTTTCCCTATATTTTGCTCCATTCATTTTACCTCTACCTTTACAAGCCTCCCAGGGCCTGCTGCAGTGAAACCATGCTTCATAGTAGGGATGGTGTGGTTTTGAAGGTGTGCGTTGTTTGGGTTACACCAAACATGGCGTTTAGTCTGATGGCCAAAAAGCTCAATTTTGATTTCATCAGATGATTGAACTTTTTTCCAGCTGACTTCAGAGTCTCCCACCTGCCTCTGGCAAACTCCAGCTGAGATTTTATGTGAGTTATTTTCAACAGTGGCTTTCTCTTTGCCACTCTGCCATAAAGCTGTGACCAGTGAAGCACCAAGCAACAATTGTTGTATGCACAGTCTCTCCCATCTCAGCCACTGAAACGTGTAACTCCTCTAGAGTCAGCATAGGTCTCTTGGTGGCCTCCCACACTGGTCTCCTTCCTGCATGGACACTCAGTTTTTGAGGACGACCTGCTCTAGGCAGATTTACAGCTGTGCCATATTCTTTCCATTTCTTGATGGTTGACTTAACTGTTCTCCAAGGGATATTTAGTGACTTGAAAATTTTCTGGTATCCATCTCCTGACTGGTGCTTTTCAATAGCCTTTTCACAGAATCATTTGGAGTGTTCTTCTGTCTTCATGGTGTAGTTTTTGTCAGGATACTGACTCACCAGCAGTTGGACCTTCCAGATAGAGGTGTGTTATTATAACAATCAATTGTAACACCTTGACTGCACATGGTGATCTCTGTTTAACAATTAGTTAATGTGACTTCTAAAACAAATTGGCTACACCAGTGATGATTTGGTGTGTCATATGAAAAGGGGTGAATACTTATGCAATCAATTATTTTGTGTTTTATATTTGTAATTAATTTAGATCACTTTGTAGAGACACGTTTTCACTTTGACACGAATGAGTCTTTTTCTGTTGATCAGTGTCAAAAAAGTCAAATTAAACCCACTGTGATTCAATGTTGCAAAACAATAAAACAAGAAAACTTTCGGGGGGAAATACCTTTTATAGGCATTGTAGCTAGGAAGTTTACCATCCTACATTCTACATGTAAAAACAGTTTTAAAGGAGTGTTTTCTACTAAATATACTCTATCCAGTAATCAAGAATATCCAGTCCAGTACTACCAAAATCTGAACATTGCCAGAATGTAGGAGTTTTAATTAAAATTTACTTTTCTTTCAAAGGCCTGCCACAGTTACAGTGGGCCAATCCTTTAGTGCTGCTTATTTCCATGAAACAAAGCAATAGCCTCACCACAACACAATCTCCAGTTTATGTACCACAGATTACAAGCTGCAAGATAGCTTGTCAAGCTTCTGGCTTAACCATGAAATGGACTATAGGAATAATTTCCGAAATTGCTGATCACACTTCACTGGCAATTTCTCTGATTAAATCTCGTGCAGGAAAAGTAATTCTATTTATTTGAATAGAAAGGATGCACTGTCAGGGAGCAAATGAATTTTCTGAATTTACTCTTTTTGAATGAAATGTAGGTAGCGCTTAATTGTTTAAAAGCACTACAAAATGTTTGTAAATAGTTTGTATTTCTTTATTATTCAGTATCCTTAAGATTTATTAAGTTGACTGATTTTTGATAGTTTGTGAATGTTTCTAAATGTTAAAGACACAGAATTAATCAAAAAATAAGCATCAACCAATTAAAGGCTTTTGGTTAGTTTGAATGCTGGTTACACCAGAGGCATGGATTAATCAAGGAATCTTTCAGCACTTTCAATGATGCAGTAGGTTCTGGAACCCCACCCCCACCCCCACCCCAATGACATTATAGTTTGTTCAAATCCGTCACCAGGTGAGCCATGATGTTAATGAATTGGAGTCCATTGATAACGAGGGGTCCAAGGAAAGATATATTCAGACATACCATAGTTCATCAGAAAAATCACTGCCATCAGCAATTTCTGGTCTAGTATTTCTCATTGTATTTTTGATTTTGGTGTCAAACATTTGGCACAGTTTGGCCAAGTTCATTTGATTGTTTTTTTATTCTCCTCTTTCTCTTGTACTTATCTTGACCTTCCTGACCAGCACCTTTTCCAGCAACCTTTGTTATTCTGATTCCAGGTTTGTACTTGCCTTCTGACACCTCAGATTCATGATTAGATGTCAATCCCTCAATTAGTATGACTGTAAGTGCTAAATCAAGCAACACAACTTTGTTATCCCTCCTTCTCCCTTCAAAAATCTATAAATCTATCCATGTCTATCTTCCTGCCCCTCCTCCAATTACTTCCTTTCTTCAATCCATCCCTTTCACTTGCAGTGGACATACTGTAGTCTTTCACATGAGGAGCATTGTATCAATAATTCAAAATGCTTTTTTAATGCACAAACCACATAAAACCGCTGTGAAACATTAGCAGACTGTGATTCATGTCATCAGCTGCAGGGAATCATCACATTTTGTTCTTTATCACATTAAGTACATTACAAGTGATATCTCCACACTTCCATGAGAACATTTCATTGCAGCAACTACTTTGTGATTTTTACACATAATGTAGGAGATGGTGGCTGGGCAAGCACTTCAGTACTTTTGAAGACAATATTTTTTAGTTCTTTGTTTAAATATCTTCTTTTGCAACATTTTTCCCCTTTTATCCTTTCCTTCCTGAACTATTAAGTCACTGAAATACGGATGCATTTCAGCGTCCTCATCAATGAGCTTTGCTACCTGTGTGACCCAAGATAGATAATTTAATAAAAATATATAATCATAAAAGGTCAGCCATTCAATATGATCACAAATATCCTGTTTCTTCTTTCCTCCATACTCTTTGATTTCCTTTACCATTCAACATGACATCTAAAACTTTGACAAACTTCTCAATAGTGTATAGTGGAGAGTATATTGACTGGCTGCATCACAGCCTGGTATAGAAACACCAATGCCCTTGAATGGAAAATCCTACAAAAAGTAGTGGATTCAACCCAGTACATCATGGGTGAAGCCTTTCCAACCATGGAGCACATCTACACAAAGCGTTGTTACAGAAAAACAGCATCTATCATCAGAGATCCCCATGACCCAAGTGACGTTCTCTTCTCATTGCTGCCATCACGTAGAAGCTACAAGAACATCAGAACTCACACCACCAGATTCAAGAACAGTTATACCCCTCAAGTATCAAGTTCTTGAATAAAAGGGGATAACAACGTTTCACTTGCCCCATCAATATGTTCCCACAACCAATGATCTCACCTTCAAGGTTTCTTTATCTCATTATCTCATGATCCCTTTATTTATTGCTATTTATTTATGTTTGCATTTGCACAGTTTGTTGTCTTCTGTACTCTATTTGATCTTTCATTGAACCTGTTATAGTTACTGTTCGATAGATTTGCTGAGTATGCCCACAGGAAAATGAATCTCAGGGTTGTATATGGTAACATATATGTGGTTTGATAATAAATTGACTTTGAACTTCGAAGAAATATATCTAATGCCTTATTTATTTAATGACTTGGCTTCCACTGCCTTCTGTGTTAAAGAATTCTACAAGTTCATCAACTTCTGGATGGAGTATTCTTTTCTTGATCTCAGTTCTGGGTGGATACCCTGTATACTGAAGCTATACTGAAGCTAAGTATGGCTCTGAAATATGCAGCCGTCAAAAACATCCTCCCTTTATCCATTCCTTTGACTTCACAGATAATGCTTGACCCATTATTCTTCCGTAAGATTATTTTTTTTTAATATGATCCAATACAAGGCTGCAGGTCTGGGGCCCGAGAATATATCGAGGCAGTAGGGCCCAGGTCCGAGAGCAAGGATCGACTTGCTTTTTGGCCGATTTAAGCTTTGTGCCAGGTTGAAAAGGTCAGAATGTCATGGCCAGAAGTGAGGAACAAGCAGGTGTTCAGCTCGCTGCTCAACGAGGTTTACTCTATGCTGAACTGAGGCTGTGGCCTGCAACTAATGGGCTCCTGGATCAGCTGCAGTGATGACTGGCTTCATTGCTGTGGACTCACTGTAGTGAACTTCAGTTCTGAATGTTACTTGCTTACTTTTATTGTTTGCATGATTTGCTTTTTTTGAACTTTGGGTGTTTGACAGTCTTCTTTTTTTAATGGGTTCTATTGGGTTTCTTTGTTTTTTGGCTGCCTGTAAGGAGATGGATCCCAAGGTTGTATATAGTACACATACTTTGACCATAAATGTACTTCGAACTAGATTCCACCATCCGCAGTCTTAGCATCCAGCTTGTTTTGTCCTGTTGGAATTGTATTGGTTTCTATGAGATCTCCTCTCCTTTACCAATCTTCTAGTGAGCAGAAGCCTAATTGACCTAATCATTCCTCACAGGTCAGCCTTTGCATCCAAGGAATCAGTCTTGTAAACATTTGCTGTACTCACTCTAAAAAAGGAATACATGACTTCAGCTAAGGAGAGCAAAACTGCACATAAAACCCCTGATTGAGTAAAAAAGGCTTTGTGCTTTCCCACTGTATATGATGAATAAATTCTTTCCGTGCTTCCAGCCGGGTGCAGGTATCAATTTTATCCAACTTTTGATGACAAGCTCTGCCACCTTCATCATGGACAATGCAGGAGCATGTCTAGTCCAATGGTATTTATTCTCCCGTCGTCCGTCCCTCCCAACTGATTAGCCATCATCCAATCAGGTTTCCACTGTCCCAACTTGTTTACAATTGAATGCTAGTTCTTACCTAGAAAGAGATCTTCATCTTAGTTAAAATTCTTTTCCTCTAGTTTTATTTCAATGCCTCTTTTACGAGGCGGTCCCAGTAGTTTTGTGCTGTCAAAGTCAATCCTACGGCCATTGCAAATGCAGTGTTCCACTACTGCTGATTTCTTTGGGTAACCCAAAGGGATACACTTTATGCCGGTTTCCACCGTGCGTCCTGTCTGGCCGATATCTGTTCCACATGCACAGGGAATCCTGTAAACGCCAGCCGTCCTGAGACCCAGTTTATCTTTGACCCGCATAAGCTCTGATTTGAGCTTCCTTACAGGTTTGTGGATGGTTTGCATCTAGTATTTCTTCAGGATCCTGGGGGTGCTTCCAGAAATCGTTGAAATATAGGGAGACAAGCAGTAGTGACAGGTTCCTCCTCATTGTTAGGTTTCCTGACATTATCAGGATTAATCAGCTAGACAGACACACAGTGGAAACCCACATCAAGGAGCACAGGAGATGTATGCATTTGGATTACCCAGGGAAATCAGTGGTAGCAGACCATTGCATTTGCTCATAGAAATGACTTTGATGGTACAAAACCACTGTGCCGCACCAATGGTTTTGGGACCTCCTGGCAAAGGAAGCCATTGAAATAAAACTAGAGGAAAAGAGTTTTAACAAAGATGAAGGTCTCGCTCTAAGTAAGAAATAGAGTCTGATTGTAAACAAGGTGGGACAGTGGAAGCCTGATTGAAAAAGGACTAACCAATCAGGAGGGATGGAGGAAAGGGGTATAAATACCACCGGACTAGACAAGTACAGGCATCATCCCTGATGAAGATGGCAGAGTTTGTCATTGGAACGTTGGTTAAAATCAATACCTGTACCTGGTTGGAAGCCCAAGAAGAGTTCATTCCCCCAGGTGGAAGTTCACCAAGGCCTGTATAGTTGCAGGAAGATATCCTTGCTCATAGAGTCATAGAACACAGAAACAGACCCTGTGCCCCATCGAGTCCATACCGAACTATTAATCTGCCTAGTCCTGTGGACCTGAACTTGAACCATAGCCCTCCATATCCTTCCTATCCAGGTACCTTTCCAAATTTCTCTTAAATGTTGAAATTGAACCCGCATCCACCATTGATAGCTCATTCAGCTTTCACCACCCTCTTGCTCAAAGAAGTTCATCCTCATGTTTCCCTTAATTGTTTCACTTTTCACCCTTAGCCTCTTGACCTCTAGTTCTAGACTCATCCAACCTCAGTGGAAAAACCCTCCTTGCATTTACCCTATCTATATCTTCACAATTCCGTATACCTCCATCAAATCTCCCCTCATTCTTCTATGCTCTAGGGGATAAAGTCCGAACCTATTTAACCTTTCCCTATAACTCAGGTCCTCAAATCCTGCCAATATCCTTGTAGATTTTCTCTTTCAGTCTTATTTACATCTTTCCTGTATGTTGGTGACCAAAACTGCACACAATAATGCAAATTTGGCCTCACCAACGTCTTATACAACTTCCACATAACTTCCCATCTCCTGTACTCAATATTTTGATTTATGAAGGTCAACATGCCAAAAGTTTTCTTTATGACTCTCTACATGTGATGACATTTTCAAGGAATTAATCTGTTTTCCCGGATCACTCTGTTCTTCCACATTCCTCTCTGCCCTATCATTCACTGTGTACCACTCAGGTCAGGTCACTCATCTGAGTGCTACTGGTACCATGTAACCCAGTACTACCTGTCGCATGGTCAGGTAGTCAGTGACTAAACCAGCTCCCCCACCAGGCTTGCCTGGTGAGGAGGGTGGCTAGACACCCTACAGGATGAAAAACAAGACTTGTCAAAGGGCGGATGAACCCTCTCATAGGGTCAACGGCCATCTAGCAAACACGCGCCATGAAGCGCGGGAAGGGCATCCCTTGCATCGAAGCTTGGTCTGGCCATTCACTGCAACAGAACTTCCCCCACCCGTCTTGGACCCCACCATGCCGCTGGATCTGGGAGGGAATGTTGAGAGGGTGGTTCTGGACCTGTGCAACCCCCTACTCACCTAAAACCCACTCACACACACGCTGTTCCTTTCTGAAGAGTGGGGTATCACCCCACTAACTGACTGAAAGGAACCATCATCATCCAATGGGATGGATAGCCAGAGAGAGAGAGAGAGAGCGAGAAAGACCTGTCCTGGCTGGTCCTCCCAAAGTGCTCCAACTCTCACTTGACTGCTTTAAATTCCATTTACTATTCTTCAGCCCATTTTTCCAGGTCCTGCTGCAAGCTTTGATAGTCTTTCTCGCTGTTCATTACACCCCCACAATCTTGGTGTCATCCACAAATTTGCTAATCCAGTTTAGCACATTATCATCGAGATTGGTGATATTAATGACAAACAACAACAGACCCAGCACCACTCCCTGCAGCACACCACTAGTCACAGGCCTCTAGCCAGAGAGGCAACCCTCCACTACTACTCTCTGGCTTCTCCCATGAAACCAATGTCTAATCCATTTTACTACCTCATCTTGAATGCCATTTGATTGAACTTTCTTGACCAACCTCCCATGCAAGACCTTGTCAAAGCCCTTGTCAAAAGTGGATGTAGACAAAATCCACTGCCTTACTTTCATCAATTTTCCTGCTAAAAACTCTACAAACTCCACAAGCTACCAGGCACAAAGCCAGGCTGACTATCCTTAATCAGTCCCTCTAAGTTAACAGATTTCACGACGTATGCCAGTGATACTAAACCTGATTCTGATTCTGATCCCTTAGACTACTTTCCAATGACTTACCCAATACTGATATCAGGCGCAGAGCCTATAATTTCCTGACCTATTCTTAGAGCCTTTCTTAAACAACAGAACAACATGAACTATCCTCCAATCTTCCGGCATCTAACTCGTGGCTAAGGACACTTTAAATATCCCTGCAATTTCTGCACTAGCCTCCTCAGGGTCCAAGGGAACACCTTGTCAGCCCCTGAGGATTTATCCACCCTAATTTGTCAGTACACACCTCCTCCTCTGTAATCTGTATACTTTCCATGATTTCACTGCTGCTTTGCCTCACTTCTATAGACTGAGTCCATCTCCCGGGTGAATACAGATGCAAAGAAAAATCGACTTAAGATCTTCCTCATCTCTTTCAGCTCCTTACACAGATGACCACTCTGATCTTCCAGAGGACAAATTTTGTCCCTTGCTATCCTTTTGCACTTAGAATATCTTTAGAGGCCCTTGGGATTTTCTTTCACCTTATCTGCTAAAGCAATCTCTTGCCTTTTTTCAGCCCTCCTAATTTCTTGCTTAAGTGTTCTCTTGCATTTCTTATATTCCTCAAGTACCTCATTTGTTCCAACCTGCCTACACTTGCTATGCACCTCTTTGCTTTTCTTAACCAGGGCCTCAATATCTCTCAAAAACGAAGATTACTGAAAACTTATATCCTTGACGTTTATTCTGACAGGAGCATACAGACTCTGTACTTACAAAATTTCATTTTTGAAATCTCCCACTTACACCTTTGCCAGGAAGCAAGCTATTCCATTCCAGACTTGCCCAATCCTTTCTGATACCATCAAAATAGGCCTTTCTCCAAATTAGAATCCCTACTCAAGGACCAGACCTATCCTTCTCTATAATTATCTTGAAACTAATGGCATTATGTTCACTAGTGGCAAAGTGTTTTCCTATACAAACTTCTGTCACCTGCCCTTTCTCATACCCTAATGGGAAATCTAGTATAGCAGTCACTCTAATTGGGACCTCTAAAAACTGATTAAGGAAACTTTCCTGAACACATTTGAAAACCACTGTCCCATCCAGCCCTTTTATAGTATGGGAAATGTTGAAAGGTTAAATCACCTTTTATCACTATGGATGTCCGGTCCACATGCACTTATATCGCCCATCAAGAAGGCCTTAAAGCTTTCTGCTTCTTTCTTGATAAAAGAACCGACCAATTCCCCTCCATCACCACCCTCCTCTGTCTGGCAGAACTGGTCCTCACAATCAACATTATTTCCTTCGGCTCCTCCCACTCGAGGGGTAGCCATGGGCACCCACGTGGGCCCAGCTATGCCTGTTTCTTCATTAGAATGTACATAGGACAGTCCATGACCCAAGCCTTCCTCAGTAATGCTCCCCAACTGTGCCTCCACTACATTGGTGCTACATCATGCACCAATGCTGAGCTCATCGATTTCACCTTTTCCTCTAACTTCCACCATGCCCTTAAATTACTTGGGCCATTTCTGACACATTCCTCATCTTTCTCAATATCTCTGTCTTCATCTCTGGAGACAAACTTTTGACCAACATCTTTTATAAACCTACCGAATTCCACAGTTATCTTCATTATATCTCTTCCCACCCTGCCTCCTGTAATACTGTTATTCCCTTTTCTCAGTTCCTTTGTCTCTACCGCATCTGTTCTCAGGATGTGGTTTTCCATTCCAGGATAGCAGAGATGTCCTCCTTTTTCAAAGAACAGGGTTTCCCATCCTCCACCATTGATGCTGAATTCACCTGCATTTCATCCATTTCCTGAACATCTGCACTCAAACAATCTTCCCACCGCCATAACAATGTTAGAGTTCCTCTAGTCCTTAGCTACCACCCTATGAGCCTCTAAATCCAACACATAATCCTCTGCAATTTCCACCATCTCCAAAGAGATCTTACCACTAAACCTATCTTTTACTTCCCCTCTCTCTGCTTTCCACAGAGATTGCTCTCTCCATGACTCCGTTGTCCATTCGTCCCTCTTAATAACCTCCCTCCCGGCACTTATCCCTGCAACCAGCCTAAGTACTACACCTGCCCATTCACCTTCTCCTTCATCTTCATTCAGGGTCCCAAACAGTCCTTCCAGGTGAGGCAACGCTTCACCTTCTGTTGCGGTTGCTATTGTGCCCAGTGCTCCTGATGCAGCCTTGTCTACGTAGGTGAGATCCTTCATAAATTGGTGGACTGCTTTGTCGAGCACCTCTGCGCCATCTGCCAAAAACAGAACTTCCCAGTGGCCAACATTTTAATTCTGATTCCCATTCCAATTCCGACATGTTGGTCCATGGCCCCCTCTTGTGCCACAATGAGGCCACCCTCAGGATGGAGGAGCAATGCCTTATATTCCGTGAGTCACCTCCAAACTGATGGCATGAATGTTGATTTCACCTTCTCTTAAAATTATTTCCCTCCCTCTCCCTTCTCTTCTATTTCCTACTCTCACCTCTCATCACTTCTTATCTGCCTATCACCTCTCCTTGGGTCCCCTCTTCCTTCCCTTTCCCTCTCCTCTCCTATCAGATTCCTTCCTCTCTTGCCCTTTATCTTTCCTATCCACTTGGCTTCAACTTTCACCTTCTGGCTATCCTCCTTCCACTCCCATCGGCCTTTTTATTCTGTCATCTTCCCCCTTCCTTTCCAGTCCTGCAGAAGGGTCTCGGCCCGAAAGGTTGACTGTTTATTCATTTCCATTGATGCCGCCTGACCTGTTGGGTTGCTCCAGCATTTTGTGTGTGTTGCTTTGGATTCCCAGCATCTGCAGACTTTCTCATATTTATTATAATAACCTTATGTTTCTTGCAACAGTCTGCAATCTCTCTACAAAATTGCTCCTCTAAATCCCACGGCCTGTTGGGCGGTCTATAATATAATCCCATTAACTTGGTCACTGCTTTCTTATACCTCAGTTACACTCACATAGCCTCAGTAAATGAGCTCTCCAGTCTGTCCTGTCTGAGCACTCTCCTGACTAGTAATGCAACCACTCCACCTTTAATCACAACCACCCCAGCCCCCGGCTGTATCACAATGGAATGCTGGAACACTGAGCTGCCAGTTCTGCCCCTCCTGCAACCAAGTCTCACTAATGGCCACAACCTCTGGCTGCTCACCCTCACACTTAAGAATGCTGTGAAATCAATCTGAGATGTCCCTGATCTGGCACCCAGGAGACAACATATGATCCAGAATCTCGTTCTCGTCCACAGAACCTCCTGCCTGCTCTCCTACCATTACAGCTCACCTCTTCTTCCCTCTTTCCTTCTGTGTCCCAGAGCTATACTCATTTCCAAAGAACCATCGCTGTGGCTTTCCTTTGCGAGGTCATTCTCCCCCCCCCCCCAAACAGTATACAAAGCAGTATACCTGTTGTTGAAGGGGAATTCTGCACTGGCAGCCCATCTCCTTTCCCCATCCTGACAGTCACCCAGTTATCTGTCGATCAATCACTCGGTCTCATCAATGATCCGGAGTTCATCCAGCTGCAGCTCCAGTCTGAAAGAAGCTGCGGCTGGATGCACATCCTGCTGGAGCAATCATCAGGGATACTGGAGCTCTCCCTGCACATCCACATCCTGCAACAGGAGCATTCCACTGTCCTGCTCTAAATGTGCAATAAGAAATCCTCTGTACACAAACCCTTTCGCAACGAAGACCAACATACTAGTTACTAACTTCTTGCTGCACCTGAACACTTGCTTTCAATGACTCGTCCCAATCTATCTCCAACTTGATAATAATTTGTCTTTCTATTTTATAAGAACCAAAACAGATAACACTACATTTTTTTTATTTCATTCTATCTGTGTCAATCACTTGCCTACCCAGCTAAACAACAACTCCTCATAGCCCACTACCACCCACTCTTCTCCCATCTTTGTGTCATGTGCAGATTTCTAAATGTTGTATTTAGCTCCCTCATTCAGATCAGTCCCATTAAGATAGGCAGCATCAAGATAACTCAAGTCTGATACTTTCTCTGCTGGAAATCTACAAGTAAGTTGGATCTAATTTTTAATTACTATTTCTCATCACAATAAAATGCACTTCCAATCTTTTGCTTTCCCTATATTTCCAGGCAATTGTTTTAAAAAATGGAAAACAATCATGTCAACCCAAGTTTTTACTCAATTTAGCACAGGAATGTTAAGTCCAACTGTAATCAATCTCATACATATTGCAAACAGAACCTACAGGCGTTTCCAGCCTAAATATCTGATCACGTTTGAATGATCTCTCTCTCTCTCTCTTTCCCTTTCCCTCCGTCTCCCTCCCTCTCCCTCCCTCCCTTGGTGCTTTCGGAGGATGGTGCTGGAGCAAGGTATAATCAACAGGGTTTGTGGATTGGAGTTTGTGACTCGCATTATGAGGTGTTTCTGGTTTCTGGTTCCTCATTTTTTGTTATTGTTGCTATTTTGGGCGATTTTCAATCGGGGCGGCCTACAGGTAATGAACACTGAACTTAAACAAGCCTGGACTCTCTTAATTTTGTGTTTTATATTCTGTGTTTTTCCCTCTTCTTTTTGTTGACATTTGGGTGATTTGGGGGTTTTTTTTGCGCATGGAGTGGTGGAGGAGAGGGGTGGTGGTTGATGTTTTTCCTTGAACAAGTTCTGGAGTTTTTCTTTGTTTCTTGGCTGTCTGTGGGGAAGACAAATCTCAGGGTTGTATTTTGTATACATACTTTGATAATAATTGCAATTTGGATCTTTGAATGTTAATAAACAAAACTACAAGGCAAATTAGTCTTATTTAGCCATCCTTAATTATTCACCATTTTCTTTCAGCTGAGCAGAAATAGCAAGTTGAATTATGTCTCAAAACACTTCTACTATTATTAGTCTGCCACAAGATGCTAGCAGCACGAGTGGACTGCTGATTTTACTTCTCCTAATCAGGAATCATCTGCCATCCACATAACATCTGGTGATGATTTAGATTTCATCATGTTGGGGATGGTGAACCTAATCCATGCCCTACCATTTAGCTCTGCAGTGGATTGGGGCATCAACATGCAGCACCACAACCACATTAATATCTAAAGTAGGAGATTTGAGAAAGTTAACATGAAAGACAGCAGGAAGCACCATATGGAAGATCCATAAATGACACATTTTTCTTAAAACTGGGCTAATACATTAAAATTTCCTAGTGAGTTACTGGTGATTTGAGTGAGAACAGACAGTGAAATTCTGCTGCTGCCTGCCTCTAATGAAATCCTTATGCTCAACAAGATTTACATTCAAATGTGTTTAATGGCAATGAAAATGACAACAAGGAGCGCTGTACATTATAAACTTTGCAACTGATGTAAAGCTGTAATTTCATTAAGTAGATACTTAGTGGAAATAAAGTTCAGAATCTTAGGTTGGTATGGATCTTATTCCCAGGATAAGGAATCTGATTCAAAACAACTTTGGGTACAAACAAATGTTTTAAGAACAGATGAGATTCAGGTGGGAAAAAAAGGTGGGAAACTGAAATTATAATTCATCCCTTTAAGTTTGCACTGCCATTCAATGAGACCATAACTGAACCTGAACCTTACTTTCCTTTCTTTTCACCAGATCACTACACTGCTGATCTGTTTTGAGACTGATGGGATTTCTTTTCTTGAATATACCGAGTGCCAGAGCATCTACAGCCTTCCGAATTCACCGAAATTGAAACACGTACAACATTATTGTAAAGAAATGTTTCCCCATCTCTGGGCTAAGTGGATGACTCTCTACTTTGAGATGATGCCCCTTGAATATTCTGTACATTCCATCAAGGTGAATGAAACTTTCAGCACTTAATCCAGCATAATATTGCACTGTCTCAATGAGCTCACCTCTCATTCCTCTATACTCTAAAAAGCATAGGCTTCTTCAATCACTCTTCTTAACTCAATGCTCATCATAGGAATCAATCCAGTATGTGTACGGCAGACTGACTCCAAAGCAACCATGTGCTTCATGTATAGAAGTCAAAACTACACATGGTTCTTCACAGTACTCATGCTGAGCTCATCAACTTCATTAACTTCACCTCCAACTTCCACCCTGCCTTGAAATTCACTTGGTCCATCTCAGACACCGGGCATTGTGTCTGAGGACTAACTTTTGTTCTAAATGCTATTTGACTACTTTTATTGGTTGCATAATTTGTTTTATTTCTCTCTCTCTCTGCACATTCTCCATTTGTTGATCTTTTTTATGGGTTCTTTTGGGTTTCTTGTTTTGTGGCTGCCTGTAAGGAGGTGAATCTCCAGGTTGTATAATGTACATATACTTTCATAATAAATGTACTTTGAACTTTGACATCTCTCTCCCCTTTCTTGATCTCCCTGCCTCCCTCTCTGGAGACAAATTGTTTACCGATATCTTTTATAAACCTACTGGTTCCCACAGTTATCTTGACTATATTTCTCCCACCCTCCATCCTATAAAAAATGTCTTTCCCTTCTCTCAGTTTCTTCATCTCCATCACATCTGTTTCCAGGATGAGGCTTTCCTTTCTAGGATAACAGAGAAGTCCTCCTTCTTGAAAAACAGGGTTTCCCTTCATCCACTATTGATGCTGCCCTCACTGGCATCTCTTCAATTTCCTGGACATCCGCCCTCACCTCATCTTCCCACTGCCTTAACAGTGATAGAGTTCCTTTTGTCCTCACCTACTACTCCACCAGTCTCTACATCCAACACATCATTCTCCTCAAACTCCACCATCTTCAACAGGATGCTACCTCCAAGTACAGCTTTACCTCACCACACCACCACCCCAACCCCCCCACTCTCCATTTTTTGCAGGGATCACTCCCTCCATGATCCCCTCGTCCATTCATCACTCCCAACTAATCTCCCTTCCAGCACTTTTCCCTGCAAGCAGCCTAAGTGCTACAGCTGCCCATTCACCCCCTCCCTCATCTCCATTCAGGGCCCCACACAGTCCTTCCAGGTAAAGCAATACCTCACCTGCAAATCTGCTGGGGTTGGCTACTGTATCTGGTGCTCCAGATGCGGCCTCCTCTACATTGGTGAGACTCAACGTAGATTGGGGAACTGCTTTGTTGAGCAACTTCGCTTCATCTACAGAAGCCTATCACCAGATGCCTAGTGCTCTTCCTTCTTTTTTTTCTCCCATGCTCCACTCTCCTCTCCTATCAGATTCTTTCCTCTCCAGCCCTTTACCTTTTCACCTATTACCTCCCAACTTCTTACTTCATTCGCTTCCTTCCACCTTCTTGTTATTGGCTTCTACACCCCCCCCCCCCGCCTCCTTTCCAGTCTTGATGAAGGATCTCAGCCTGAGACCAATTATTTATTCATTGGCTTGATGCTGCCTAACCTGCTGAGTTCCTCCAGCACTTTGAGTATGTTACACAGTACTTCAAATATGGTCTCACAAAAGCCCTGTATAATCTCAGCAAGACTTTGTTATCTTTGTATTTTATAATACCTTGAAAAGGAGGTCAAGAAACCATATATTCCTAATAACATTAATTGCTTGCTTGTGTGTTTAACTCAATGCAATCTGATCACCTGGTATACAAAAAATTACCACTTGACCATTAAAAATTGTTCTGATTTTCTGCTCTTCCTACCTAAATACATAGTGTCAGTTTTCCATTGAACATTATACATTATATACGTCCAAATTCGAAATGAATTCACCAGAAATGTGCGAACAAATGTATCCATCATCCAAACTTCTAATTGCTCCTGCCACTGGATTTCAGAATCTTTCTTTGAGCTTATTATGCTTGATCCAACCTGCCCCCCATGCTTTCCACCATCAGCCTTTTACTTTTCCCACAGTCACACTCACATCTTGATAAATTCTGCAGGACTGATCAAACTTTGGCTGTTGTAATTGTGCAATCTGTACTCCATGTACGGAAATCAGGCCTTAGGCAATGGATATTAAAGCCCTATCCACTGACAGCCTTGAAACAATTAATTAACATGAAAGGCCTCACATGCGACTAATATCCATTTAAAAGCAATTCAAATTGATGCAATTTAACTTGAAAAAAAAGATTAAAATATTCCTCATATATATATTTCACTACTTCAACAAGTTAGAAACTACGAAAAATTTGGAGTATTGACGATCATCTGGAATGTTACAATGAAAATGAAGATTTGGAAGATGCACTTATCAACAGCATTGTATAAAGGCAGTCCATTATCTGCACCAGGCCTCTTTGCAGATTTAGTTCATTTGCAGTCAAAACAATGAGATACGGATGAATTCTTCTGTCGCTAAGTATTAGGAACTGCTACATTTTTATAATACTGCAGTGGTATTGATAGTGTTCTATAGATATCTCTCCTCACCCTATTACTGCTATCTTTGGACTACCTAAAATTTCCAGTAATCTTTCTCCTTCAGCCCGTAGAATGATTGCATTTCTTACTTTAATGGCGAAAAGATGTATCTTACAACATTGGAAAGAGCCTAATGCTCCAACTACCTTCTTCTGGTCTTCTCAGACGATATTATGCTTGAATTTGGAGAAAATTAGAAGCAATCTTTATGATTCCTCACTTAAATTTGAACAGACCTGGAGATCTTTTATTCAATATTTTCATTTAATGTAATATATACCCTTCTTTTTTTTTTACTGTTTTTAATGGCGGTCGGGATTGAGGACGTGATTTTAAGTTTTTTAACTCTGTTTGGTTTCAAGTTAGCCCATTGCTTTGCTTTGCTTTTAGTTAGTTGCACGGTGTTTTTTTGGGGGGGGGGGGTTCCTTTTCTCTATTGATACATATATAAAAATTAGTATACTATTATGTTACCTTGGTACGTTATGTTTAAATTACATTGTTTGTATCATTTTTTTTCTATTAATATCTCCTGTAATTTTATTATATTCTAACAGTGTGTTAGTGCCTATATGGCTTACCTTTTTGTATACTTATTCAATAAAAAGATTTAAAAAGAATGAAAGATAGTGTTCTAGTTCGTTCTGCATTTCCTTTAATGCATAATTCGTTACTCAGTTTGTCTTTTTTACACCTTTTTAACAATTTCCAGGAAACTTGGTCTAATTGGAGCTGCCACTTAATTGGGCCAAAATGTATTGCTTCCCAGTGTGTCCTAATTAACTGGAATCCACAGATATTTTAAAATACTTGAAAACACATGGGCACCATAAAATAATGAAAAAATAAACTACTTGCCTGCACTTAACTTTTAAATCAAGTTATATGATGCCTCCACAATCTTCACCCCCTCAGCAGATAAGTGAGATTGCACTCCGCACGTTATTATTGGCTGATGTAAAGTTCAGTATATACCTTGGACTTGAAGTCAGAAACTAGCTTAGCTGTGAAGAAGACTTTGCCAGCATTTCTCCTTAGAAATGTTAGGAAAAGGCAAGAATATTTAGGCTAGGCCATTTATTTTCATACTTGCTTATTTACCAAAATAAACTTGACCTGCCAATCAGCATCTTCAGCCATACCTGCCAGAATTTACATACTTTTCATGTTGGATAGTAACTGGAAAAGCAGAATGATTTGCCACTCATCAATCTTCTGTTTGCTTATTTATAGGTTCCCCTCAGTGTCCACAGGAACAGGAATGTCTCATCATCTGCATCTCCTGCTCCTCCAAGATTTCTCATGGGCCTGCTGCGTGACCAGAAACCACATATTGAACAAAATCCTGGACTAAAAGGCATCTCTGACTTAGTTTGAGATTTAGGTGAGATGGTGCTATAATTCATTATAATTAAATCAAAATTTATTTCAATATTTGAACGTCTTCAAGCATGATGAATATAGGTTGTTCAACATTCAACCTGTTGTAATTAAAAAGGGGGAAACTCAAAATATTTACAGAAAAAGGAAGCAACACACACAAAATGCTGGTGTTTCGGGCCAAGACCTTTCGTCAGGACTAACTGAAAGAAGAGATAGTAAGAGATTTGAAAGTGGGAGGGGGAGGGGGAGATCCAAAATGATAGGAGAAGACAGGAGGGGGAGGGATAAAGCTAAGAGCTGGAAAGTTGATTGGCAAAAGGGATACAAGGCTGGAAAAGGGAGAGGATCATGGGACTGGGGGCCTAGGGAGAAAGAAAGGGGGAGGGGAGCGCCAGAGGAAGATGGAGAGCAGGCAAGGAGTAATTGTGAGAGGGACAGAGAGAGAGAAAAAAGAGAGGAAAAAAGGATAGGTAAATAAATAAACAAACAAATAAATAAATAAATAAATAAATAAATAAGGGATGGGGTAAGAATGGGAGGAGGGGCATTAACAGAAGTTAGAGAAGTCATTGTTCATGCCATCAGGTTGGAGGCTACCCAGACGGAATATAAGGTGTTGTTCCTCCAACCTGAGTGTGGCCTCATCTTGACATGATGAAACATCGACTGTGCTTCTTCCTATGGATGCTGTCTGGCCTGCTGCGTTCTACCAGCATTTTGTGTGTGTTGCTTGAATTTCCAGCATCTGCAGATTTCCTCGTGTCTACACAAAAAGGAACATGCTTTTCCCAGGATGCCACAGACCAAACCCCAGTATTAATTTACTGAACACCTTAGTGATCAAAATACCTAGATTAATGTAACACTCTGTCATATTAACAGCACACAAATCAGTAACTGGAAGGATCGGTAGCCTGAATGGTAGCAAGATTGTAAATTCAATGGTAACAAATTTACTCATAAATCTATCAAGATGAAAGACAATTAAAATGAACTAGGAAGTAGAGCTAGGTGCTGAAATACTTGAATTAAAATTGAGGATTCCAGTAAGTGAGCTGACAAAAGGCAGGAGGCATTGAAGTGGTTCAAGCAAAAGAATCTTCAAGTCTGAAGTATTGTTGATTTCTATAAAATTATACATTTGGAATCTTAGTATGTTAGAGCACAGTTGGTTGCGATTCAACTTGTTATACCTGTAGTTTAAAAAGGGGTACAGTAAGAAGTATTAGAGAAAATCATTGTATCACCAGAAGAACACTTAAAGATGAACAAATATACTGTGTCACATCATTAGTTTGACTCACTGTGCTATGAAAATTATTTAAGACTCAACCAAATCAGAGCAATAGAATGACAAAAATCAATTTGACTTTTATAGCGTGAGAAATAGAAACTGCCAATTAGGATCGTAATATTTCCTGCAATTGCAATGTTTTTGTTAGATATAAGAATAAAACGTATATTACATAAGACAGCACATACATAGGTCACTCTGCCTATATTGTCCAGACTACTATTTATGCTCTATTTGAACCTGCTTGTTCATACAGCCTCATCAATGTATTATTTTATTCTTTTCCCCTTGGTGTTTCTCTGGGTTCTTAATATGTCCATGACAGTCATCTCAGTGTACCAATTCAACATTACCTCCACTTCTCTTGAACTTACCATTAGATTTTTTTTTGGTGACAATGTTTTATTAATCTTAATTCTGGACTGCTCATATTTTCTGAACTTTACTTAGTACTCTCACAATCTTGTAAATCTCTATCATGTCATCCCTCAATTCTCTTTTCTAAGAGCCCCCAGCTTATTCAATCTTTCCTCTGGGGTACAGATTGCTGTTATCCCATGCCTGCTTGTAGTAAGATGTATACTGGATTATATTACAAACTGAGTAACAGGTATGTAACATTCTCATCAAGTGTGGACAACAATCAACTCCAAACTATCTTTCCATGACATTATCAAAAGTCATAAACTAAACTGAAACATAACATAAATATTGTCAGTTAAGTGATCAGTCAGAGGCCAGGTATCATGTGGTGAATGACTGCCTCCTCCATTTCCAAGGCACGTCAGCTGAAATAGTATGCATCCCACCTATCTGGGTGAATGCAAATCCAACAAGTTGTCATTTTAAGTCAAAGTAACCACATTGGCAGTCTACCTGCCATCTTAAATAACTACAACTTAGTGGTCAATTTCAGACGCTTTGCAGCAATTCATGAATAACGTTTCTCAAACTCTTTAAGCATTAACAAACAGAAGAAAAACCGAAGCCAGTAAATGGAAACATCACTATCTCCAAGTCATATTCAACCATTCATAAGTACCATGGTTCCTTTTTCATTGCTGAGGCAAAGACAAGTAAAGAAGGATGATACATGGTCATCTGATGAATGCAAGTAATATGGATAACTGAAGAATATCTATTTCTGCTGAAGAAGTTGAGCACCACGTTAACACTCTGGTTACAGCGACACTATTGCAGCTCAGGACACTTTGGTGTTTGGAGTCTAATTCTGGTGCCGTCTGTAAGGAGTTTGTACATTCCCCTCGCGAACCGTGTGAGTTTTCTCTGGGTGTTTTGGTTTCCTTTCACAATCCAAAGACATAGCAGTTAGTAGGTTAATTGTCCATTGTAAATTAATCCGTGATTAGGCTAGTGTTAAACAGGCAGATTGCTAGATGGTGCAGCTTCTTGGGTTGGAAGGCCCTGTACCTCTAAATAAAATACAGAATGCTTTGAAAAGGAGGAAATAATAAAGAATTTGCCTTGGCCAGACTACAGGTGATCATGTATAGATGTCTACTCTCTGCTTAAGTATCAACTGTTCAACTTCATAAAAGATAAAATTTGCATTTTGCATTTCTGGCATTGCATTGTATAATTTTTTGATATGCTACTTTCTCCAGTGCCACATTCTTTTTCTATTTTTTGCATTTCCACTATTATGCATCCATTGCTAATTACCAACAACATGTTCTGATATACAATGCCAGATTTCTAAGCAAGAAAAAATAACAGATGGCTTTGGAATGTATTAGAAAAGTGTAAGAAAACCTTAGTTAGTTCCAAACCTGACACATTATTGGTGTACCACCAAAAATATTTCAGAATCAAATGTAATTCATCATTAACTACTAATTTTCTTCATCCTCTCTTTTGATTAGATTTTCATAAAAAATAAAATTTGTTTCATATAGAGCTCGAAGATACAGTATTGTTGTCATAGGTATGCATACAGAGTATAAATTACATGAAAATTGCCTTTTGCAGCAGCATAGTATATTACAGATGAGAACGAACATAAATTAACATAAACTTAAATGAACATAAATTATACATAACATACGTGTGTGCAAGATATAAAAAATCATAAACATAATGACACTAGTGCAAGATTGAGAGAGAGAGAGAGAGAGAGAGAGAGAAAGAGAAAGAAAAAATAACCCAAGGTAGCATTAACGATTTTTAAGTCAGTTCACATATCTGACGGTAGTAAGGAAGAAGCTATTGTTGCACCTTGAGAAGAGGGTCTTCAGAAGCTCCTGTACCTCCTGACTGATGGCAGCATTGAGGAGAAGGCATGGCTCAGATGGTGGAGATCCCTGATGATGAATCTTCCTGAAGCATCAGCTCTTGTAGATGTCCTCGACGGTGGAGAGAGCTGTAATCACGATGGAACTGGATGAGTTCTCCACTCTCTGTAGCCTTTTGCATTCTTGTGCATTGGAATTTTTATACTAGGCCATGATACAACCAGTCAGAATGCACTACACTGTACATCTACTGATGACATGCCAATTCTCCTTATGTTTCTAAGAAAGCAGAGATCCAGGCACGCTTTCTTCATGTTTGCAGCTATGTGCTGAGCCCAGGACAGGTCATCTGAGACATTGACACCCAAGAACTTGAATCTGCTCACCCTTTCCACCAAAGACCCTTCAATGTGTTTGCCTAAACAAAGACCTTCAGCTCCAGAATGAATATTTCTCTCACTTGTACAGTTTTCTGGCAGATATCAGGTAAATAGCAGAAGGAAATGTATCAAGGACTGCAGAGCCATAGTCCTAACCCTAAACACTGTGCTAAAACTTATTTTGTGGTCGACTAAAATTTTAACCTCAGCGAATCATTTTCAAAAGCTGATATCAAATTTTCATTCTTTTTTGGCCTGCCTTTGGAAAGTCCCAAAGTGAATAAATACAGCATTCATTGATGACAATGACAGATAAAGGTCATCTTCTCACAATTACAAACAATCTTCAATCAAGCTTGTTTGAAGAAATCTCTTCTCGATTATCATCAGCATATAGCCTGTCACAGCAGAGGTCCCAACACTCTTGACCACTGCTATACTACAATAAGGAATGCCTGCTGTTCCATGCCTAGACCATACTTTGGGAAATTTGATTACTTGGCTATCTTTCTCCTACCTGCATATAGACAGGCGCTTAAGAACAAGGCTCCAGAGATAAGGGACAACAAATAGACAGTCGTAGGAGGCAGAGGAGCAGCGATGGGATTGCTTTGAGTTGGTGGATTAAACTGAGTTCAAGGACCCATCAGAGGATCTGAATGAATACACCACAGTTGTCACAAACTTTACAAAAACAGTAGCAAACAAGTATGCTCTGAAAATATCATTCAGAGGCTTTCCTAACTAGAAGCCCTGGATGCACCATGAGACCCACAATCTGCTAAGGGCCAGGTCAGAGGCATTCAGGTCTGGTGAACAAGTAAGACACAAGAGGTCCTAGTATGATCTCTGGAAAGCCAGAAGTGGCAATTTTGGACCAAACTTGGATCAGTGAAGGACGCTCGACGGATATGGCAGGGCTTGAATTCTATCACCTCCTACAAAGTGAAACCAAGCGACATATGTGACAACAAGGCTTCACTGCCAGAGGAGTTCAATGCCTTCTATGCTTGCTTTGACTGTCAAAACATGGAAGAACATTCACGAACTCCCACAGCCCGCACTGACCCTGTGATTTCAGTGTCTGAGGCCAATGTGAGAACAACCTTCAGGAGGATGAACCCATGGAAAACATCTGGCCCAGATGGGGTACCCGGTTGAGTACTATAGATCTGTGCTGATCAACTTGCTGGAGTGTTCACTGAGATCTTAAACCTCTCCGTTCGGCAGTCTGAGTTAACCACCTGCTTCAAGTAGGCTTCAATTATATCAGTGCCCAAGAATAATGTGGTAACCTGCCTCAATGACTATTATCCAGTAGCACTAACATCCATTGAAGTGCTTGGAGAAGATGGTGATGAAACGTATCAAGTCCTGCCTGAGAAGCAACTTGGATCGACTCCAATTTGCTTACCAGTACAATAGGTCTGCAGCAAATGCCTTTATTTGGCTCTTCACTCAACCCTGGAACACCTGGATAGCAACAGCACCTCTTTAACCTCATACTGTTGAGGCAGATTGGTATGGGCCCCCAAATCCTAAGAACTTGCTACAGGAGCACAATTGAGAGCATCCTGACTAGCTGCATTGCTGCCTGGTATAGGAACTGTACCTCCCTTAATCGCAGAATTCTGCAGAGAGTGGTGCGGACAGCCCAGTGCATCTGTAGTTGTGAACTTCCCATGATTCAGGACATTTACAAAGACAGGTGTGAAAAAATGGCCTGAAGGGTCACTGGGGACCCAAGTCACCCCAACCACAATCTATTCCAGCTGCTACCATCTGGGAAATAGTACCACAGTATAAAAACCAGAATCAACAGACTCCAGGACAGCTTCTTCCACCAGGCCACCAGACTGATCAAATCAAACTGAGTTGACTGTATTTACATTGACTGTTCTATTTATTATAAATTATTATAAATTACTATGATTGCACATTTAGATGGAGACATAACGTAAAGATTTTGACTCCTCATGTATGTGAAGGATGTAAGAAATAAAGTCAATTCAATTCAATGAAGATGTATACATTAGGATGCTTTTTATCGACTACAGCTCTACATTCAAAACTATCGGGAGGGAGGGAACATCGACTCAGTCCATGAGAGGCCTCCGTCGGGCATTTTCATGCCTTACAAGGCGCAGATTGGAAGTCTGTGTGGGGCACGACTCCTCGCACAGACACTAGAACAATGTGTGGTTAAGTGCCTTGCTCAAGGATACAAACACGCTGCCACAGCTGAGGCTCGAACTAGCGACCTTCAAAACACTGGACGAGCGCCTTAACAACTTGGCCACGTGCTCAACACAATACTATCATCCCCTCAAAACTAAGACCTAGGCCTCAATAGCTCTTTCTACAATAAGATCTTTGATTTCCTCACTTCCAGACCCTAGTCAGTTCAGATTGGCAACAACATCTCCTCCACAATTTCCATCAACACTGGCACACTGCAAGGCTCACTTCATATTTATGACTGTCATGCTAAGCACAGCTCTAATGCCATATATGTTTGCTGATAACACCACTGACGTTAGCCATATCAAAGGTGGTGATGAATCAACATATGGGGGGGGGGGGAGATTAAAAATCTGCCTGAGTAGTGCCACAACAACCTGTCAGTCAATGTCAGCAAGACCTAGGAGTTGATTATTGACTTCAGAGGTAGGAAACCAGAGGTCCATGAGCCAGTTCTCCTCAGGGGATTAAAGTTATAGAGGGTCAACAACTTTAAATTCATTGGTGTTATATTTTCAGAGGATCTGCTCTGGGAACAGCACATAAGTGCAATTACAAAGAAAGCATGACAGCACCTCTACTTCCTTCGAAATTTGCAAGGATTCGGCATGACATCTAAAACTTTGATAAACTTCTATTGATGTGTAGTGGGGTATTTTGACCAGTTGCATCACAGCCTGGTATAGAAACACCAATGCCCTTGGATGGAAAATCCTACAAAAAGTAGTGGATATAGCCCAGTCAATCATGAGTAAAGCCCTCCCCATCATTGAGCACATCTACATGAAACACTGTTGCAAGAAAGCAGCATCCATCATCAGGGACTCCCACTACACAGGTCATGTTCTCCTCTCACTGCTGTCATCAGGAATAAGGTACAGGAGCCTCAGGACCAAGACCACCTGGTTCAGAAACAGTTATTACCCTTCAACCATAGGATTCCCAGCAAACTAATGGACTGTGGGTTTTTTAAGAGTAGTTCCAGGATTTGCCACAGGGAAAATGTGGCAGCATATCTAGGAATATGGTTGATTGATAGCAAAATAGGAAAAGGTAGGGAAGAAAAATTTATTATTCAGGGTAGGTAAGACTTATAGCAGTAAGAGCTAAGTGCACACACATTCTCACTATGGCAATTTCCATTAGCAAGACAGTTAGTGATCAGTGAATTAATTAAAAATAACCAACAGAAAAAAGGTGGGATTACAAAATAAGTGATTTTTGATAGCTCTTTCAAAGCAAGGTCAGAGGCAGAATAAGCTGAATCACCTCCTTTGCAGTATGATTTTATATTAATTTAATCTTGGCATAAAGTGAGAAATGTTGAGGCAATACCTTTCTGCTGGAATATATACTAAGTGCAAAGTCACTAGAAGTGTGAAGAACAGAAATCTTGTGGCTTGAAATGTGTGTAAGACCTATCCTGAATTGTCTTCCCAAAGTGAAACACCTCACACTTATCTACATTAAATTCCATCTGCCATTTTTCAGCCCATTTCTCCAGCTGCTCCAGATCCCACTGCAAGCTTTGATAGCCTTCCTTGCTATGCACTACGCCCCAAATCTCGGTGTCATCAGCAAATTTGCTGATCCATTTTACAACATTATCATCCAGATCATTGATATACATGGCAGCAGACCCAACACCAACCCCTGTTGCCTCCAGTTAGAGAGGCAGCCATCTACTACCACTCTCTGGCTTTTCCTGTGAGGCCAATGTCTAATCCAATTTACTACTTCATGCTAAATGACAAACAACTGAATTTTACTGACCAATTTCCCATATGGGACCTTGTCAAAGGCCAAGCTAAAGTCCATGTAGACAACCCTGCCTTCATCAACTTTCCTGGTAACTTTCTCAAAAAACTCTGTAAATTGGTTAGACATGACCTACCACGCACAAAGCCGTGTTGACCATCCTTACTCAGTCCCTGTCCATCCAAATACTTATGTATCAGGTCCATTAGAATATCTTCAAATAATGTACCCACTACTGATGTCAGACCCACTGGCCTATAACTTCCGACTTATTTTAAGAGCCTTTCTTAAACAATAGAACAACATTTGCAATTCTCCAATCTCCAGTGTCTCACCTGTTGCTAAGGATATTTTGAATATCTCTGCTATCACCCCAGCAGTTTCTGCACTAGCCTCCCAAAAGGTCCAAGAGAACATCTTGTCAGGCCCTGGAGATTTATCCACCCTAATTTGCCTCAAGACAGCAAACACCTCCTCCACTGTACTGTAATCCATGTATGGTCCATGACCTCACCGATGCCTTGCCTTACTTCTATAAACTCTGTGTCTGTCTCTTGAGTAAATACAGATCTGTTTAAGATCTCACCCATCTCTTTCAGCTCCATGCATAGATAAGCACTCTGATGTACAAGAATGCTAATTAGCAAGTGGCTTTAAATCCTCCACTTTTTACATCAATTGCAATAACTTCAATGAAATCAAGTTTTGGAAGCTTTCTGCATTGCACAGCTGTTGTTATGTGGCAAGTTTAGCAATACCTTCTGGAGATGAATCTCTAGGCATATTCTAGATGGGGAAACGGCTGAAAGGGTATTTCAAGAAAATTAAGATAGACGTTAGATTAAATTATTTCACAAGGATGATGGCTAAAACCTTTAGTGGCCGGCCACAGGAGTAGTGTAATCTAGCACCATCCGCCCTGCTCTGCTGGGGGAGAAGCTGACAGCGATGCAGGTGGATGCTTCCCTGGTATCATGGATTCTTGATTACCTGACTGGCAGACCACAGTACGTGTGCTTGCAACACTATGTGTCCGACAGAGTGATCATCAGCACTGGGGCTCCACAGGGGACTGTCTTGTCTCCCTTTCTCTTCACCATTTACACCTCGGACTTCAAGTACTGCACAGAGTCTTGTCATCTTCAGAAGTTTTCGGATGACTCTGCCATATTTGGATGCACCAGCGAGGGAGATGAGGCTGAGTACAGGGCTACAGTAGGAAACTTTGTCACTTGGTGTGAGCAGAATTATCTGCAGCTTAATGTGAAAAAGACTAAGGAGCTGGTGGTAGACCTGAGGAGAGCTAAGGTACCGGTGACCCCTGTTTCCATCCAGGGGGTCAGTGTGGACATAGTGGAGGATTACAAATACCTGTGGATACGAATTGACAATAAACTGGACTGGTCTAAGAACACTGAGGCTGTCTACAAGAAGGGTCAGAGCCGTCTCTATTTCCTGAGGAGACTGATGTCCTTTAACGTCTGCCGGACGATGCTGAGGATGTTCTACAAGTCTGTGGTGGCCAGTGCTATCATGTTTGCTGTTGTGTGCTGGGGCAGCAGGCTGAGGGTAGCAGACACCAACAGAATCAACAAACTCATTTGTAAGGCCAGTGATGTTGTGGGGATGGAACTGGACTCTCTCACGGTGGTGTCTGAAAAGAGGATGCTGTCTAAGTTGCATGCCATCTTGGTCAATGTCTCCCATCCACTACATAATGTACTGGGTGCGCACAGGAGTACATTCAGCCAGAGACTCATTCCACCGAGATGCAGCACAGAGTGTCATAGGAAGTCATTCCTGCCTGTGGCCATAAAACTTTACAACTCCTCCCTTGGAGGGTCAGACACCCTGAGCCAATAGGCTGGTCCCGGACTTATTCATAATTTGCTGGCATAATTTACATATTACTATTCAACTATTTATGGTTCTATTACTATTTATTATTTATGGAGCAAATGTAACAAAAACCAATTTCCCCCGGGATTAATAAAGTATGACTATGACTAAAAATTCTAGTGTAACTTTGCCATGAAAACTGTATAAATGTTTGATGCAGAAAGGATATAAGACTATAAAGACAGTTCAAACAGCAAGCACAGTTTTGGTTTGCTATCGTAAAGATATCACAGACACAAATCGCTTTCTTCTATCCTATAAACTTGAGCTTTATTTACTTGCAAGTCTGTGACTTTGAGTACAATGTATGTGTGCTGTGGAAAGTTCTTCAAAAAATGTGCAATCTTTTAAAACCTATTTGATGGATTTCAACTAAAAATCTAATCATTTACTTTAAGGTAGCAAGGATTTGAGGTGATATCTGGGTCAAAAACACAAGATAACAGGCTGAGAAATTATGTTAGGGACCACTACTGTTTCAAGTTATATTGAAGACTTAATTTAGAAATCCATCAAAAATGAGCTGAACTTGAAAGCCAGGTACTGGACAGCAATGCTTTATTCTTTGAAATAACGTAATGGGATCCAAAAGGAAATGGACAACCCTGCCTGTATTAAACATAAGTATCAGTCTTGAGTTCTAGAGTCAAATCTGGATCAGGACTTCAAAATCCATATCCTTCTGATTCATGGATGCGATATCTGGGACACAAATTATGCTGTAATTCTCAAGCTTACTATGTTCTTTTGGAGGTTACCAAGAAAGTCAACCAAGGAAAGGCAGTGGATGGACGATGTCTCTAAATGGTCTTTAGTAAGGCCTTTGGCAAAGTCCTACATGGGAGGCTGGTTCAGAAATTAAGTCCTTGGCATTCAGGATGAAGTGGTCAATTGGGTTTGCCTTACTTCTATAAACTCTGCCTCTGTCTCTTGAGTAAATACAGATCTATTTAAGAACTCACCCATCTCTTTCAACTCCATGCATAGATAAACACTTTCATGTACAAGGGTGCTAATTAGTAAGTGGTGTTAGTGGATGAAGCCAGAGAGTGTTAGTAGATAGTTGTCTCCCTGACTGGAGGCCTATGTCTAGTGGTGTGTCACAGGGATTGGTGCTGAGTCTGTTTTTGTTTATCATCTATATTAATAATTTAGATAGGTAGTGTTTTGTTAATATCAGCAATGAAGGTTGTAGGGTGCTATGCAGTAAGATTCCAATGATCTGGTACACTCAAGGCTTGGATAGTCCCAGGCAAGATCTATTAATACCACAATATATATCACAATTCACATATTTTATATTTTACATAGTATGATAATACATTTCTGAAGAAGGCATGCAATTTAGAAGCAGCATAGTAAATGAGGCACAGGTCAGTTTAAAGCAAGCATAGGATATGGGGTCCCCTGTGAGTTAAAAGTCAGCATGTATGTCACAAGGGAGTGCAGAAACTAGGGTCCTAATGAGTTAGAAGGGAGTACAGAAGCTCATCCACAGCTAAGACAGATGCAAAGTACCCATCAATTTCATCTGCCATTTCTTTGTCCCCCATCACTACCTCACCAGCATCATTTTCCAGTGGTCCAATATCAACTCTCACCTCCCTTTTACTCTTCATATAACTGAAAAAACCTCTGGTATCATGCTTTATATTATTGTCTAGTTTGCCCTCATATTTGATCTTTTCCCTTCTTATAGCTTTTTTTAGTTGCCTTGTGTTGGACTTTAAAAGCTTCCCAATCATCCAACTTCCCACTCACTTTTGCTATCTTATATGCCCTTTCCTTGGTTTTTATGCAGTCCTTAACTTCCTTTGTTAGCCCCAGTTGCCTACTTACCCCTGCCATTTGAGAATTTCTTTCTCTGTGGGACATAGCTTTCCTGTGCCTTGTGGACTATTCCCAGAAACTTCAGCCATCTCTGCTCTGCCGTCATCCCCAGCAGTATCCTCCTCCAACCCAGCTGGGTGAGCTCCTCCCTCATGCCTCTGTAATTCCCTTTATTGCATTGCAATACTGATACATGTGACTTATGCTTCTCCCTTTTAAACTGCAGTATGAATTCATTCATATTATGATCACTGCCTCCTAAGGGGTCCTTTACATTAAGCTTCCTAATAAGGTCTGGGTTATTACACAATACCCAGTCTAAGATATCCTTTCCCGTGTAGGCTCAAGCACAAGCTGCTCTAAAAAGCCATCTCACAGGCATTCAACAAATTCACTCTCTTGCAACCTGGCCCAAACCTGATTTTCCCAATTCCCTTGAATATTGAAGTCCCCCATTACAATTATGTCATTACCCTTATTACATGCATTTTCCAGCTCCCTTTACAATCTCAACCCCACATCTTGGCTACTACTTGGAGGCCTATATATGATTCCCATAATGGTTTCTTAACTCCACGCACAAAGATTCAACATTCTCTGGCCCTATGTCACCTCTTTCTAAAGATGTAACAACAGGGTCACATGACCACCTATGCCTTCCTACCTGTCCTTTTGATACAAAGTATATCATTTGATGTTAAGCTCCCAACTATAGGCTTCTTACACAACTTAGTGATGCCCACAACTTCATACCGACCAATCTCTAATTGTGCCACGAGTTCATCACCTTATTCCGAATGTTACATGCATTTAAATACAGCACCTTCAGTCCTGCATTCTTTGCCCTTTTGAATTTTGCCTCTGTGGTACAATTTATCTCCTTGCTCTGTCTGTATTTGTACCCAGTCACTGGCATGTTGATATTAATAATGATCTCCGCCATAAAAAAAATCCTAGATTCACGTTTGAATGAAAATGACAATGTATAGTTCCAAAGGGTGACTGATGGCAGTAAATCAATCTAGCACAGAATTTATGGCTTCAGATATATAACATTACTTCTTAACAGTTCTATATGGCTAATGGGCTTGCATTCTATCCTGACGAAGGGTCTCGGCCTGAAACGTCGACCGCACCTCTTCCTAGAGATGCTGCCTGGCCTGCTGCGTTCACCAGCAACTTTGATGTGTGTTGCTTGAATTTCCAGCATCTGCAGAATTCCTGTTGTTTTCTATCTGCTGATATAGGTTTTCCATAAAATTTGAGAAAAGAACAAGACAAATTGGTTCATCTTCTTGCAGGTACCCAAAAAACAAAGAAACACAACAGAAACTACAAAAAACTGCACACAACAAAGACCGGCAACATCCAATGTCCAAAAGAGGATAATTCATGCAAACAGTAAAAAGAAAGTAAACCAATAATACATAGAACATGAGCTGCAGTGTCCCCAAAAGTGAGTCCACAGGCTGGGCAGGCAATTCAGTGCTGAAGCGAGCGAAGCCAAACAAGGAGCCCAATGGTTGCAGGGTAACAACTACTCCCAAACCCAGCGGCACAGGACCCACAACTCTCGACAATGGTAGTAGCTTGAAGAGAAGGAAATGGGTCAAACACAGGCAGATGGTGCTGAACACCAGTTCGTTGTCCACTCTTGGTCTTCAGCGCCTTAATCAGCATGGAATATTGAAACTGAGTTCTCAGGCCTCAATGTAGCGTCCAGCCGCCCAGGCTGTACTTGCATTCTCACAAGTCATTTTCACCAAATCCATCAGGAGATTGCACAATCACTAGTTCATTTATATGGATCAGAAGTATATTTCTTAAAAAGAAACTACAGGCTGCGGATTGCAATGATCTAGTAGTTTTATGAGCTGTCCACAAAGCATCGCCGTTTGTCACCAGTGCCATCTTGGACCCTACGAATATGATGGTGATCAACCTCCTTAAACCTCTGCACTACTTCTGCAGAAGGTTCTTTCACTACCACTTGGGAGTGAGGTGCAGGATATTTTTCCACGTCAGAATAGTATATGTTTGGAGGGCAAAACATGTACCATTCTGAAGCCGATGGTATTCCATGCTCATGCAGAAGTAGTCTTCATTATTGGTCACGAGGTACACTATGATGTTCTAATAATTTAGTCAAGTAATTTCAGTACACAGTAAAACCTGCAACCATTTTATCCCAATAGTTGAGGGAGTGAATGTTTAGAGTGATGGTTTCAGTGTCAACGAAACATTTTAATTGCTGTTATGCTTCTTGAGAGTTGTAAGATTTGCACGCATATGGGCAAATAGAGAGCACACCACCATGCTGCTGACTTGTGTCTTGCAGACGGTGAAAAGGTACTGGAATATTAGGAGGTTATCCATTTGCCAAAAAGGAACCTAGCTTCTGATGCGCGCAGTATTTAAGTGGCTGGTAAAGTTGAATTTCTAGTGAATTGCAACCTCCGAGTGGGTGATGGTATTACCACTGACTATCAAGAGCTGATACGTAGGTAAGTTCTTTGTTGTTGGAAGTAGACATTGCTTGGCATTTTTATGGTTAGGTTATTTTATTTTAGCCCCTGCCTGATGTCATTTCGGTCATGCCGCACACTGACATTGATTGCTTTGTCTTCAAAGGAGCTACAAGTGGGAGAACATTGCATAATCATTAGCAAACATCTCCACATCTGATGTTCCAGCTGAAGGAAGGTCATTTATAAAGTTGCTAAAGATAGTTAGCACTAGGTCACACCCCTGAGGAATTCATGCAGTGATGTCCTACAGCTGTCATGACTGACTTTGAAAAACAATAACTAATCTTCTTTATGTGAGTTGCAATCCAACCACTGAAATATTTTCTCCTTGATGGCTGTTCAGTCAAATGCTGCATGATGTCAATGACAATCATTCTTACCTCACTTCTAGAAATTAGCTCTTTGGTTTGTATTTGGTCAAAGCTATAATGAATGGCTATCATGCAATCTTCACCAAGGTTCAATGTGGAGGTTATTAACAATTTTATCAACTACATCTTTTGTATTGTGATCCCAGACTGAATTTGTCTAGAATTTTGTGGATGGGGCATTCTTGGACAACTTCCATATTTTCTCGCAGATAATGCTGCTGTAACTGTAGTTACAATTTCCCTATTGTCACAACAGGTCAAAGCAGATGCATTTCATTTCCTCTCCACTCAGTTCTGGAACATCTGGACAGTGAAAATGCATACATCAGGATGCTCTTCATTGACTATAGCTTAGCATTTATCACTATCATCTCCTCAAAACTAATCAATAAGCTCCAAGACCAAGGCCTCCATATCTGCTCGTGTAACTGGATCCTCCCTTCCTTCACGTGCAGACAGACTGATAAAACCTCTTCCACAACCACCATCAGCACAGGTGCACCACAAGCCTATGTGCTTAGCCTCCTGCTTGCTTTATACTTGAGGCTGTGAGGCTACGTACAGCTCCACGCTAAATTCAAGTTTGCTGACAACATCACTATTATTGGCTGAGTCAAAGATGGTGACAAATTACCATATAGGAGGGAGATTGAAAATCTGGTTGAATGGTGCAACATCAAAAACCTCTCATTCAGTGTCAGCAAAACCAAACAGCTGATTATAGAGGAAGAAATTAGGGTTCAATGAGCCAGTGGCCCTTAAGGGATTGGAGGTGGAGAGGGTCAGCAACTTTAAATTCCCGAAGTTATCATATCGGAGGATCTATCCTGGGATTAGCATGTCAATGCCATTTCAAAGGAAGTGTGGCAGAGCCTCTATTTTCTTAGAAACTTGCACAGATTAGGCATGTCATCTAAAACTTCTACAGATGCACAGTGGAGATTATCCTGACTTGTGGCATCACAGTCAGGTATGGAAACAGCAGTGCCCAAGAATGGAAAAGGCTATAAAAATGGTGGATTCAGCCCAAGCAACACACCCAAACTTCTGGCGGAACTCAGCACGCCAGGAAAGAGTACAGTCAACATTTCGGGCCAAGACCCTTCAGCAGATTTCCTCCTTTTGTGAGTGGATACAGCCCAGTTCTTCATAGGAAAAGCCCTCCCCACCATTGAGCACATCTACAAAGAGGGCTAACACAAAGGAGCAGCACCCATTATCAAGGATCCCCCACAATCTAGGCCATGCTGCCTTCTCACTGCTGACATCTGGAAGGAGGTACAGGAGCCTCAAGTCCCATACCACCAGATTCAGAAACAGTTATTACCCTTCAAACATCAGGCTACTGAACCAGTGTAGACATACTCACTCATCACAACACTGAATTGTTCATTGAACACAACCTATGAACTCACTTTCAAGGTCTCTATAACTTATGTTCTCAATATTATTTATTTATTATCATCATTACTTGCTTCTTTTTGTATTTGCACAATTTGTCATTTATTGTGTCTAGTTTCTCATTAATTCTATTGTACTTCTTTGTTCTACTGTGAATGCCTGCAAGAAAATGAATCTCAGGAGTCATACTTGGTGACATATACAGTATGCACTTTGATGATAAAATTTACTTTGAACTTTGAACAGCTTTACCAAAGGAGCAGCTTATTGTATTGCTCTACTAAAATCATGCACAATCAAAACACCCAAGAGCTCATGCTTCTGAAAGCTAAGAAGAGAGAAAAACATGTAAAAGATGAGGAGACAGTATCTACTAAAAAGAACACTTTGAAGAGATCCTCATCTGTGCTTCGTTCAAGAACAAAGCCCAGATGAGGATCTCTTCAAAGTGCCTTTGATTCCATCCACAGTAAATTATCCCGTCCAAATGACAAGAAGCCAAAATGAGAAAAAAACAGGATCAAGACCACATGATATTCTTGCTTAGGTTCCAACCCCTAGTCACAAACCTACTACTTCATCTCCCAGATCTGGGACATGGAAGAAAAGCGAGGAACATTAGCATGACAATCTTTAAATGGAGTCAAATCTAATTGCATTGACTACAGAATAATCTTCCAGCAGTCTCTTCCAGGGGAAACTATCACAAGTCGATGCATTGTGTAGTGAGATTGTGAGGAAGGACAGGCAGATGATAGGGCAAAATTGCGGTCAGTGGGGTGATTTGGAGTGTAACATAGGAGCAAAATTGAAAAGGGTGATGAAAACAGGATTGAAGGTATTGTATTTGAATGCACACAGTACATGGAAAAAAGTAGGAGATCTTGTAACGCAGTTAGATTGGCAGGTATGAAGTTGTGGGCATCACTGAGTTATGGCTGAAAGAAGATCATAGTTGGGAGTTAAACATCAATGGATACAGGTGGCTCTGGCAAAGTAAAATGAAATCAAAACCTTAGAAAGAGGTGACAAAGGATCAGAAGGTGCAGAATCCTTGTGGGTAGAAAGGGTAAAAAGACGCTTTTGCGAGTTATTTACGAGCCTCCAAACAGTAGTCAGGATGTGGGATATAAATTACAATGGGAGGTAGAAAAGGCAAGCTAAAAGGGCAATGGCATGATAGTGAAGGGAGAGTTCAATATTCAGGCAGATTGGGAAAATCAATTTGGTGCTGGATCCCAAGAGATGAAATTTGTAGAATGCCTACATGATAGTATTAATGGTAAGAACTCTTGGCAGTGTGGAGGATCAGAGGAATCTTGGGGTCTGAGTCCATAGGACACTCAAAGCTGCTACACAGGTTGATTCTGTGGTTAAGAAGGCATACAGTGCATTGGCCTTCATCAATCGTGGGATTGAGTTTACGAGCCGAGAGGTAATGTTGCAGCTATATAGGACCCTGGTCAGACCCAACTTAGAGTACTGCACTCAATTCTGGTCGCCTCACTATAGGAAGGACGTGGAAACCATAGCAAGGCTGCAGTGGAGATTTACAAGGATGTTACCTGGATTGGGGAGCATGCCTTATGAGAATAGGTTGAGTGAACTCGGCCTTTTCTCCTTGGAGCGACGGAGGATGAAAGGTGACTTGATAGAGGTGTACAAGATAATGAGAGGCATTGATTGTGTGGATAGCCAGAGGCTTTTTCCCCCAGGGCTGAAATGGCTAGCATGAGAGGACATAGTTTTAAGGCACTTGGAGGTAGGTACAGAGGAGATGTCAGGGGTAAGTTTTTTACATAGAGAGTGGTGAGTGCGTGGAATGGGCTGCTGGCAGCAGTGGTGGAAGCGGAAACGGTAGGGTCTTTTAAGAGACTCCTGGATGGCTACATGGAGCTTAGAAAAATAAAAGGCTATGGGTAAAGCTTAGGTAGTTCTAAGGTAGCGACATGTGCGGCACAGCTTTGTGGGCCAAAGGGCCTGTTTTGTACTGTATGTTTTCTATGTTTCTATGATGGCTTTTTAGACCAGCTTGTAGTTGAGCCCACTAGGGGAAAGGCAATTCTCAATCAGGTGTTGTGCAGTGAACCAGATTTGATTAGGGAGCTTAAGGTAAAGAAACCATCAGAAGACAGTGATCATAATATGATAGAATTCTCCCTGCAGTTTGAGAGGCAGAAGATAAAAGTCAAGTGTATCAGTATTACAGTGGAGTAAAGGGAATTACTGATGCATGAGAGGAGCTGGCTAAAATTGATTGAAAGGAGACACCAGCAGGGATAATAGCAGTACAGCAATGGCTGGAGTTCCTGGAGGCAACTCAGAAGGTGTAGGATAGATACATCCCAAAGATGTAGAAGTATTCTAAAGGAAGGATGAGGCAATGGTGACTAACAGGCAAAGTCAAAGACAGCCTAAATCAAAAGAGAGAGCATACAGGATAATATAGCAAAAAAATTTGGGGAAAGTTAGAAGATTGGGAAGCTTTTAAAAACCAACAGAAAGCGATACAAAAAAAACAAAGCCAGAAGGAGAGAAAAGATGAAGTATGAAGGTAGGCTAGCCAATAATATAAAAGAGGATACCAAAAGTTTTTTCAGATATACGGTATAAAGAGTAAAAGAGAGGTTAGAGTGGATATCAGACTGCTGGAAAATGACACTGGAGAGGTAGCAGTGGGGGGACAAAGAAATTGTAGACAAACTTGATAAGTATAACTTAATCAGTCTTCACTGTGGACGATGCTAACAGTATGCCAGAAATCATGAGTGTCAGAGAGCATAAGTGAGTGTAGTTGCTACTACAAAAGAGGTGCTTGGGAAGCTGAAAGGTCTGAACGTAGGTAAGTCACCAAGACCAGATGGACTACACCCCAGGGTTCTGAAAGAGGTAGCTGAAAAGATTGTGGAGGTATTAGAAATGATCTTTCAAGAATCACTAGACTCTGGGATGGTTCCAGAGGATTGGAATATTGCGCATGTCATTTACTCTTTAAGAAGGGAGGGAGGTTTAAGAAAGGAAGTTATAGGCTAGTTTGCCTGACTTCAGTGGTTAGGAAGATGTTGGAGTCCACTATTAAGGATGAGGTTTCAAGGTACTTGGAGGAACATGATAAAGTAGACCAAAATCAGCATGGTTTCCTTCAGGAGAAATTTTGCCTGACAAATCTGTTGGAATTCTTTGAGGAAATAACAAGGATAGACAAAAGAGAGACAGTGGATGTTGTTTATTTGGATTTTCAGGCGGCCTTTGACAAGGTGCCACACATGACACTGCTTCACAACAGAACAGCCCATGGCATTACAGGAAATATACTACCATGGATAGAAGACCAGCAGGAGGCGAAGAGTAAGAATACAGGAGACCTATTCGGGTTTACAGTCAGAGACTCGTGGGGTAAACAATTTGGATGACAGAACTGATGGTTTTGTGCCAAGTTTGCAGATGATATAAAGACAGGTGGAGGGGCGGGTAATGTTGAGGAAGCAGGGAATCTGCAGGACTTAGACAGATTTGGAGAATAAGCAAAGAAGTGGCAGATATGATATAGTGCAGGGAAGTGTATGATCATGCACTTTCGTAGAAGGAACAGAGTCATAGACTACTTTCTAACCAGGGAGAAAATTCAAAAATCAATGGTGCAAAGCGATTTAGGAGTCTTTGTTGCAGGATTCCCTGAAGACTAGCTTGCAGGTTGGGTTGCTGGTAAGGAAGGCAAATGCAATTTTAGCATACATTTCAAGAAGAGCAGGAGATGGTCCAGAGGAGATTTACAAGGATGATTCTGGGAATGAAAGAGTTAATGTATGAGAAACATTTTATGTCTGGGCCTGTACTCGCTGGAGCTTAGAAGAATGAGGGCCAATCTCATTAAACCTATTGAATATTGAAAGGCCTAGATAGAGTGGATGTGGAGAGGATGTTTCCTAAAGTGGGTGGGTCTAGAACCAGAAGGCACAGCCTCAGAATAATGAGATATCCATTTAGAATAGCAATGAGGAGGAATTTCTTTCACCAGAGGCTGGTGAACTTGTTAAATTTATTGCCATGGGCAGCTGTGGAGGCAAGTCACTGAGTATATTTAAAGCAGTGGTTGATCAGTTCTTGATTAGTCTGACTGAAGGCCTGTGACTGGTAAGGTACATCAGGGATCAGTGCTGGGTCTTGTTCTTCATGCACATGCCAATGTACAGTACATGACAAACTTATGAGGATGCAGCCTGGACTATACAGCTTGTGGTAAAGGGAGAGAATGGCTACACTGGATTTTTATATCTTGGAGCTCAGAAAAATAAAAATTGACATCATATAAGTTTAGAATATTTTGAGCAATGCAGATAATGTGAATAGTCATAGCCATTTCCCCAGGAATGGAGAGTCCAGAACTAGAAGGCAGAGATTGAGAGATTTAAAAAAACTTGAGAATTACACAGTTACCTGTGTATCTTCCTTACACAGAGAGTAGTGAGTACCTGGAATAAGTTGTCAGAGGAAGTAGTCAAAACTGGTATAAACACAACAATTAAAAGGCATTTCGTTAGGTATATTGAGGGAAAGGCTTAGAGGGTTATGGGCTGAATGTATCGACTGAGTCTAGCAGGGAAGATGCTGTGGTTGGTAGGGGCCAGATGGGTCAAAGGGCTGTTTCCACGCTGTATTGCTCTATGACTCTACTTTCTATATGTGGCTAACACAAAAAAAATCGCAGCATAAATATCAAAAAGTGCACAGCATCTCCCAAATAATCCACTTGCTCATCGCCTCAAGTTCTCCCTACCCATGCAGTGCACATTCTGTGGGTTTCACACCAGCGAACATACTAGTTTCCCCAGAGCCATCGGCCACCTTGGAAGGAGTACGAATTATTTTTTTTAAAAGGCTGTTGCTGGAAATCTGAAACAGAGAAAAATAGCTAACGAGTCGTTCTTCGAATCTGCAACCCTTTGTCAAAACTGGAAATACTGTAAGTCATCAACGATCCTGAAGAATGACCTATGTAAAAGGAAAATCAGTGCTGCGAATTGCAGCACAGCAATAGCGATACTAATCAGTTCTAACCACCGCTAGTTCGTGCACGACAGACATACCCCCGCCCGGCCCGGCGCCCATCACTATGGTTACCCCTGCGGCTGGGAAGGCGGGTTTGTAAAGAACGCATGCGCATCACGTATCGCTCCAGTATTTGTCAATCCATACGCTACTCGCGATCTTCGATTCATCGCATTGGTTCACTAAGACAAATTACAAATTAAATTTTATACCATTTGTTGTATTCGTGTATTTTACTTTATTTTGATTTTATTTTTCGGAGTGTGTTTGTGGGTGAAAGGTTACCTGTTACGCGTGCGCAGTACTGTCAGTGTGGCCGCAAAAATGGCGGCGTGCAGTGGAAGACTGAGTGGCTTGTTGCGGCGATGTCGTGGATGTACGGTGATGCAGACTGTGCCCATTGCTGGCAGGACGGCATTTGTGAGTGCTGGCTTTTACTGTATGATATTTTTTCTTTTTATGGCTGTGGAACGCGTATTAGATGTTAAAGAGAGAGAAATGTTTTGAGGCCTTGTGCTGGAGTCCTCGCCCTCATATCATCCACCAAATCACACCCGGCTTCAGCAGCAGTAGTCCAGATGAAGGGTCTCGACCTGAAGGGTCGACGATGCATTTCCCTCCGTAGATGCTACCTGACCCGCTGAGTTCCACTAGCGCTTTGTGCTTTGCAACATCACGCGATCCTACATCGACTCAGGTCCGGTACAGTCTCCTGTGGGTCAGAAGAGTTACAGCCCCAGCACGCTGATACTTCGGAATAATGCAGAAGTGCTGGTGTACTGTTAAGTATTGTCTTTTTTGAACAACTATTATATCTCGGTCTATCCACCCTCTTAAAATATCCCGCCACGGTATTTCCAAAGCAAGAGTAAGGATTTGCGAAGTCACTAAAATAGATTAATCATGCATTAATTTCTGGCTCTTGACATGTGCAAGTTGGTTGTTGTCTTCCTGTATGTCAAAAGGAATAGTTTATTATCTTTGAAGAATAAAAGTATAGCTTATTTGTTTATGTTATCTGTCAGTGGAACTCAAAAAAAGTGAAAATAATAGCTGTATGAATGTGAAGTAGGATCACCGAGAAAAGAAGCCCATGTAACAAAAATTAAAGAAAAGTTGGTTGAATGAATAGTAATGTTTTAGAAATAAGAGGTTCTGAAAGTGCTTTAGATTCAGCTTAGTTTAATGACATGTACATCATAGTGCAGTTGAATTCTTTGCTTCCATGAAGATTACAGAGTAAAAAACATTCATGGTAATAATAGATGTAAGTTTGTATACACCTGATTATGTGTCACCTTTTTCAGATTTGTGGATCATTGGAATCTCGTCTGGGGACGGTATGTCATCTATATATAAAAAAGAAGTTGGGTTGCACCTGAACTTGGGGACTAATATGCCTGCGGGCAGGTTTGCTAGAGCTGTTGGGGAGGGTTTAAACTAGATTGGCATGGAGCTGGGTTCACAAAGCGATAGTCAGAGGATGGAGCAGTTAGTGTAAAGATAGAGGCAACATTTATAGAGACTGCGAGAATGGACAGGCATAAATGCAATCAGTTGGACAGGTTAAACTGTGTCTACTTTAATGTGAAGTATCATGAACAAGGGTGATGAACTTAAAGCCTGGATTGGTACGTGGAACTCACACCTACTGTGATGCAGTACTTTGAGAGGTTGTTCACAGTCAGAATCAACTCCTGCCTAGGCAAACTGCAGTGGGTCCAGGTCCTTCCTCATTGCTGCAATAAGTCTATGGTGGATGCAATCTCACTGGCTCTCCAGCTGGCCTTCGATCAACATCTCCTCGCCGATAATCTACACACATACCCTTACTTCAAGGATGTGTGCTTAGCCCACTGCTCTACTCCCTCTACTCCCATCAGGAAAATGTCAATGCCATCTTTAAATTAGCTGATGACATAATTACTGTTGCCAGAATTTCAGATGGTGACACAACATGCAAGAGCGAGATTGATCAGCTGGTTGATGTCACAACAACTTTGCACTCAACATCAGTAAGACCAAAGTTGAAAGTAAATTTATTATCAAAATACATGCATGTCACCTATATGTAACGCTGCGATTCATTTTCCTGTGGGTGTACACTGTAAATCAACAAAACACAATTGGACAAACAACCAACGTGTAAAAGACAATAAAATGTGAAAATACAAAAGAATAAATAAATAAGCAAGCAATAAATATCGAGAGCATGAGATGAAGAGTCCTTGAAAATGAGTCCATGGGTTGTGGGAGTAGTTCAGTGATTGGGCAAGTTGAAGTTATCCCCTCTGGTTCAAGAGCCTGATGAGTCGGGATTAATAACTGTCCTGGACCTGGTGGTGTAGGCCCTGAGGCTCGACTCCCTTCTTCCTGATGGCAGCAAGAAGAGAGCATTGCCTAGATGGTGGGTATCTTTGATGATGGGTGCTGCTTTTCTGCGACAGCACACCATGTAGATGACCCCAATGGTGGGGAGGGCCCTGCCCGTGTTAACTGGGCCATATCCAATACTTTTTGGAGGATTTTCCGTTCAAAGGCATTGGATTGGCATTTCTAGACCAAGCCATGATGCAACCAGCCAACATACTTTCCACCACACATCTATTGAAGTTTGTCAAAGTTTTAGATGTCATGTCACATATGTCGCAAACTTATAAAGAAATAGAGGTTCTGCCTTGTTTTCTTCATATGGTGCATATGTGCTGGACCCAGGACAGATCCTCTGAAATGAAAAAACTTAAAGTTGCTGACCCTCTCCACCTCTGATCCCTGATGAGGACTGGCTCATGGACCTCTGTTTTCCTCCTGAAGTCAATAATCACTTCCTTGGTCTTGCTGACAATGAGTAAGAGGTTGTTGTGGCACCACTCAGCCAGATTTTCAATTTCCGTCCTACATGCTGATTCTTCCCCACCTTTGATTCGACCAACAGCAGTGGTGTCATTAGCAAACTTAAATATGCCATTGGAGCTGTATGTCGCCTCACAGTCATAAGTGTAAAGCAAGTAAAGCAGGGGACTAAGCATGCAGACTTACGGTGCTCCTGTCCGATGGAGATTGTGCGGGAGATTCTTTTGGCAATCCAGACTGACTGGGGATCTGCAAGTGAGGAAATCAAGGATCCAATTGCACAAGGCCAAGGTCTTGAAACTTATTGGTTAGTTTTGAGCAGATCATGGTATTGAATGCCAAGCTGTAGTTGATGAAGAGCGTCCTGATCTATGTATTTTCGCTGTTCAGATGTTCTGGGGTTGAGTGAGGAGCCAATGAAATGGCAGCTGCTGGTGATGGCAGGAAAATTGGAGCAGATCGAAGTCATTTCTCAGGCAGGAGTTAATGTTTCATCACCAACCTCTCAAAAGCACTTCATCACAGCAGATAATATGCTAGTGGACAACAGTTATTGAGGCAGGCTACCACATTCTTAGGCATCGGTATAATTGAAGCCTGCTTGAAGCAGATGGTTACCTCATACTACCAAAGCGAGAGGTTACAGATATTGGTAAACACTCCAGCCAGTTGATCAGCACAGGTCTTTATTACTCAACCAGGTGCCCACTCTGGCCGGATGCTTTCTGTGGGTTCACCCTCCTGAAGGATACTCTCACATTGGCCTCAGAGACTGAAATCAGAGGGTCATCGGGGGTTGTGGGAGTTTGAGAAGTTTCCTCCATGTTTTGACAGTCAAAATAAGCATAGAAGTATTGAGCTCATCTGGGAATTAAGCTTTGTCATCACCTATGTTGCATGGTTTCACTTTGTAAGAGGTAATAGCATTCAAGCCCTGCCTCAGCAGTTGAGCATCCTTCAGTGATTCACATTTGGTCTGGAATTGCCACCTCACATGTGAGATAGCTTTCTGGAGATCGTACTTGGATCTCTTGTATCTCACTTGGTTGCTAGAGCTGAATGCCACTGATCTAGCACTCAGCAGATTGCAGATCTCATTATTTATCTTGGGCTTCTGATTGCAGAATACTCTGAGTGATTTTGTGGGGGGTGGAGGGAACACTCGTCTGCATCTGATTTTATGATGTCTTTGACAACTGAGATGTATTCGCTCAGTTCCTCTAACAAGTCCTTGAATATAGCCCGGTGTACCGACTCCAAGCAATCCTGTAACCGCTCTTCTGTCTCTCGCGACTACCTCTTTGATATCCTTATTGATTGTGGACTTCAAGAAGGGGAAGTCAACGGAACACGCACTAGTCCTCGTCGAGGGGTCAGCAGTGGAAAGGGTGAGCAGTTTCAAGTTGCTTGGTGTCAACATCTCTGAAGATCTATCCTGGGCCCAACATACTGATGCAATTGCAAAGAAGGCTTTATTTCAATGGCTGTATATCATTAGGAGTTGCAAGAGACATGGTATGTCACCAGTCACTGTGAATTTCTATATAGAAATTCGAACTGGTTGTATCACCATCTGGTTTGGAAAGGCTGCTGCACAGAATCGGAAAAAGCCGTAAAAAGCTGCAACCCCAGCCAGCTCCATCATGGACACAAGCATTCCCAGCATCGAAAACACCTTTAAATGAAGATGCCTCAGAAAGGGAGGCATCCATTATTAGGAGTCCCATCACCCAAGCTGTGCCCTCTTCTGATTGCTGCCATTATGGAGGAGCTACAGGAGCCTGAAGACACACACTCACTGTTTCAGGAACAGCTTCTTCCCCTCTGCATTTGATCTCTGAATTGATGATGAATCTATGAATGCTACCTCACCTTTTTTTGCACTACTCATTTAATTTTTCTGTATCTTTCTTGTTGTAATTGATAGTTTTTTATTGTTGTGTTTTGCAGTGTGCTGCTGCGCAACTGCAAATTTCACAACATATGTGAGTGATATTAACTCTCATTCTGATTCAAGGGCAGCAGTGTCTGTTTCAAATGAAACAGAGGTGTAAAAGAGACGAGATAGTGTCATTGCTAATCAGGAATAGTATCACAGTTGCAGAAAGGGAGGATAGAAAGACTCAGAAAAGTACAGCACAGAAACTTTTGGGAAGGTGTAAAAGTGACAGGATGTTGATCATGAGTGACCTCAACTTCCCTAATATTCTTAGAGCAAAAGATTCAAATGGGGCAGAACTTGTTATATTATCAGGAATCCTTCCTGGATACACTACGGACAAACCAATGACAAGAGAGGCTGTACTGAGTATAGCACTGTAGTAACAGATCTCTTGGTGGGTGAGCATTTTGGAGACAGTGACCATCACTCCATGACCTTCACCATAGCCTTGGACAGGGATAGGAGCAGATGGTACAGAAAAGTGTTTAATTGTGAGTCATAAATTATGATACTAGACAGGAACTTGAGAGTGTAAATTGGGATCTGATGTACTCAGGGAAGTGCTTAACGAAAATCTGGAGGTTGTTTTGGGAGCACTTGCATGGGACATTGAATAGGTCTGTCCTCTTGACCCAGCGTGACAGAATGAAGGAATCATGGTTGACAAAACATCCAGTCAAGAGGAATAAAGAAACATACTTAAAAGTTTAGAAAGCAAGGATCAGACAGTACTGTTGAGAATTACAAGGTAGCCAGAGAGGAGCTTAAGAAGGGACTGAGGAAAGCTAGAAGGGACATTAGGCCATGGCAAGTAGAATTAAAGAAAACCTCAAGGCATTCTACATGTATGAGAAGAACAGGAGGATGACTGGAGTGAGGGTCGAACTGAACAGGAAACATGCCAAGATTCAGAGAAAGTTGGGAAGGTCCTGCTGATAGGGACCTTCTTGAATATGAGGACAGAGTAGAATACATTGGAACATGTTGAGGTTAAGAAAAAGGATGTACAAGAACTTTTGAAAAACATTGAATTAAGTAAGTCCCCAGGGCTGTATAGGATATAACCCAGGTTATAAGGGAATAGATGGAAGAGATTGCTATGCCTTTAGCAATCATCTTTGTGTCTTCTCTGGCCATAGGAGAAATACCAGAAGGTAGGAAGGTGGCAAATGTTAGTCCCTTGTTCAAGAAAGGTAATAGAGATAATCCTGGGAATTATAGACCAGTGAGGTTTACGTTTGTGATGGACAAGCTATTAGAGAGGATTCTTAGAAACAGGATTTATCAGCATTTGGTGAAGCATAGTTTGATTAGGGATGGTCAGCATGGCTTTGTGAGGGGCCTTATGAGCCTGATTGAATTTTTCGAGGAAGTCACAAAATAATTTTTTTTTAAATTTAGAGTTACAGCACAATCACAGGTCCTTCTGGCCCAACAAGTCTGCACCACCCAATTACAGCCATGTAACCAAGTAGCCCACTAACTTATATATCTTTAAGCTGGAGCACTCAGGGAACCCACACAGTCACAATGAGAACGTACAAACTCCTGACAGACGGGGCGGACTTGAAATGGGTTGTTGGTGGTTGAATAGCATTACGTTAACCTCAGTGCTACCATGCTGCCCTGATGAAGGTTGAGCAGTGAATGTGGTGAATATAGATTTTAGTAAGGTGCTGAACAGAGTTTCATATGGTAGGCTCATTCAGAAAGCCAGGTGGCATGGGATCCTGGAAACTTGGTTGCATGGATTCAGAATTGTCTTGCCTACAGAAGGTTGAGGGTGGTAGTAGGTGCCTGTAGTTTGGTAACCAGCGATGTTCCACAGGGATCTGTCTGGGACCCCTGGTCCAAGTGATTTTTATAAATGTGGAAGTAGAAGGGTAGGTTAGTATCTTTGCAAATGCCACCAAGGGTGGTAGTGTTGTGGATAGATTAGAAGGTTGTTGTCCTGCACAATCTGATAGGGCTGTTAAGAAGACATATGTGATTGTTGGCCTTCATCAGTCGGGGAATTGAGTTCAAGAGCTACGATGCCCGGATTCGAGAGCATGTCTTATGAGGAAAGATTGAGCGAGCAAAGGCTTTCCCTTCGGACCAATGGGATGAGAAGTGTGTAAGAAGATGAGCGTAGGTCGAGTGCACAGCTGGCACCTTTTTCCTAGAGTGGAAATGGCTAATACGACAGGGCTTAATTTTAAGGTGATAGGCAAAAGGCATGGGGGGGGGGGCGGGGTGTCAGATTTTTATTTTACACAGAGTGCTTGCTGGGTGCATGAAACACACTGCCAAGGGAGGTGGTAGAGGTAGGTACATTAGGGACATTTAGGAGACTCTTAGATATGTACATAGACAAAAGAAAAATAAAGTGCTATGTGAGACGGAAACATTAGATTGATCTTGGAGTAGGTTAAAAATTCAGCACAACATCATGGGCCGAAAGGCTTGTACTGTGTTACACTATGTTCTATATTTTTGTATTCCGAGTTGATTCTGCATTGCTATTGAGTAGTTGTGTTGATGAACCAATTTATAATAAAATCTTAATTTTAGTATTCTTTGCAATTTGGTATGTTGAGTGATGAGACCAATCCTGTCCTAGCAAGGATAAACTTGTCAAAGAGGGAATGCAGTGGGGATTCACAGACAGATTCTTGGGATGACAGGGCTGTCATAAAAGGGGAGATTCGATGACTAGGTCTGAGTTTGGTGGAGTTCAAAAAATGACAAAGGATTTCAATAAAATTCACAAAATTCTGACAGACAAACTGGATTGTGGATGAATGTATTCTCTTACTGAAAAGAATAGAGCAAGTGATCTCGGATTTTCAAATGATTGAGAAGGACATCTAGAACTAAGATTGATTTCTTGACACAGGCATCAAAGTTTATGAAACGGGCATGATCGCTTTAATATAGTAGATATGGAATAGTGCATCAGCCATGACCATGGTGAACATTGAAACTTTCTGCTCCTGTTCTGTAATTAAGAAACCATACTTTTTTTAGTAACTGCTTTTATGGAAAATCTCTTGAAGGATTTAACAGATTAATTGATTTAAAACAATTCAGATTAGATTAACCATAGTTCATTGAAAATGAATAAAAAATGTCTTAATGTCACACAATCTATTCCACATTACGCTAGAAAGAAAAGCACTTCTGGATTTTAGGAAGTAAAAAGAAGAAGAGGGATTTTTTGTTTATAGTTGGTTGTGCTTGTCAACAGCAGATGGCAAAGGTGCACACTAAATATTCTAGTCCTCCACAGCAATTTCACATATTGATAAGGATATAAACTTACCTACAATAAAAACATAAAGCCCACAAAAATTGGCAGGTCATACGCACTTATTTTTTCTTGTATTATGGAAGGTATTATTTACACCATTTGAATGAGAATGTTCACTGCTATTTTGTGTAGACACTTGTGCATTGTCATTATATCAAGAGGACTGGAAAGGTAATTTTTGATGAAGTGAATGCAATGGATGGATATCAAAATCATATGCATGAAAAGGGAATATGCTTATCGGGAGCAGCAAGTCTGTGAATAATGGTGTTTCTTGTTTTATTGCAGCTGGTGCGATTTTTCTGCAGCAGCAACTCTTTGCAGAAGAAGAGTATGGCTGCTACATTCCATGAGAATTATTCCGAAGAATTTATAAAGCAGCAAATTGAAGAGTTCAATATTGGAAAGAGACATCTAGCTAACATGATGGGGGAAGATCCAGAAACAATCAAACAAGATGATATTGACGTAAGTTAGGTCTCTTGCAGTTTTATTAACAATTTGATACATTTTCATCTTTTACTACCTCCACTGTGTCAAATTACAGTATAAATTTGTGTAGTGCAGCTGCTAGGAAATTTTATGAATGGAGCAGAACTAGTGACGTTATCTTAAAAAATGCATTTTTGAAGGAAATAATTGCATAAAATGTAATTGCAGAAACTAGCCCTGCAAGTCTGAGCAAGTATTTGTGCTTCACTCTTAATCTGGGAATATTAGTGGTTAGAGTTTATTGTTGGTTTCTCCAATTCTTCTTTATTCTTCTTTATCTTTACCCTGAAGATCAAGAAACCAGAGAAGCATTCATGTTGAGGTAGGGTGTATAATTTATGGTGTGATTTTGGTGGAGAAAGGATCAAGAGAAGTAGAGTCACCTTTGTTTACCAGGATGCTTTGGGTTTTTTAGGGGATCCAATGGTAAATGTGAGTGGAGGCAAAACCAGAAATATACTGGATACCCTCGTGTTTTTTTTCCCCTCTTGCCATACTGGGGGGAATAAGATGAATGGAAGATTAGAGGTTTTATTGAGTACATGGGACCCAAGGTTGAAGTCAAAGGACAAACCAGTAATATATAAAGTTACTGTTGATTAGAAAGCAAAAGGATAGGTATTAGAAGTTCACTAATGTAATATTGATTAGGATTTAGAGAAGTGCTTTTTTAAGAGGTGAATAAAGTGCAGTTGGAAAGAATTGGAGTTTAAGAGAAAGCGGTAGTAGCAAGACATTTCAATGAATTGAGGTCATGAAAAATGATGAGGTCAAGAATTGGCTGCATCAATAGCTAGGAGAGTTTACCTGAAGATAGAGATTATTTAAGAGCAAAAAAGAAGTGTATTTATTGGACAAAGGCAAGTGGTGACCAGTGATTGAAATCTCAGAAGATGAAATTTTTTAAAATGGCATTGTATGCCTGAGTCAGTGCTAAGGAAGGCAAATGCAATGTTAGCATTCTTTTCGAGGACCAGAATATAAAAACAAGGATGTAATGCTGAGACATTGGTCAGACTGCATTTGGAGTATTGTGTGCAGTATTGGGCATTGGAGAGGGTCTAGAGGTGGTTCACGAGAATGATCCTAGGAATGACAGTGTAAAGGTATTTGATGTGGGCTGATAACATGTTTGATGGCTCTGAGCCTGTACTTGCAAGAGTTTAGAAAAATGGGGGGGCAGGGAATCGCTTTGAAACCTATCAAATATTGAAAGGTCTAGATAGAGTAGATGCGGGGAATCTAGAATCAGAGGGGACAGCCTCAGAATAGAAGGATATCCTTTTAGAACAGTGATAAAGGGGAACTTGTTTAGCCAGTGAGTAATGAAATTCATTGCCATAAACCGCTGTGGATGCCAAGACATTGAATATAGTTAAAGTAGAGGTTGACATATTCTTGATTTGGAACAGCGTCAAAGATTACAGGGAGAAGGCCAGAGGATGGGGTTGAGAGAGATAAGAAATCAACCTTGACGGAATAGCGGAGCAGACTTGATGGACCAAATGGCTTAATTCTGCTTCTGTGTCTTAGGGTCTTGAGGTCAAATGAGTGGATGTCTCTATCAATTCTGCCTTATACACTATCATCAAGTCATGAAGTCTGTATCAGTTATGATTACCAGGAGACCAAGTTTACGAGTTATTCTCTTGGAAACCTTTATAAATGTGTGCCCGTGTCCTTGTAGGTCATTAAAATGCAGTGGTGTCGAGGACAACTTTGAAAGAGATCCCGAACTGGAAAATACATCAAATCTCAAACCAGCCATGTAGATTACAAAAGGCAGTAAATCGGACCTGAACAAGTCATTGCCACTGTGGTCACTTGACAGTTAGTGGAGCGTTCTGGAGAATATGACTGAACCCACACTGTTCAATCTATGGACCACACAGAAACGCCCTGACCTCTTCACAAAGTGGACCATAGTAGTTGTATTTTCCGTTATCAAGCATTAATGTGGTTAACCAACCTGAAGCTTCATTTATAATTGTTACTTCAAATCAGTCACACAAGAAAAAGTGGATTCCATGAATTAATTAAAACTTACAGGTACCTGTCTGTATGAATCTAGCTAATGTTAGTATTGCAACGGACAACAACAATCAGTTAAAATAAATTTTAAGCTACCACATCTAATAGTGGCAACTGATTTTTTTTTTTTTTTTTGTTCTCTCGATGTAAATTAATGCAGAGGTTGATCAGCGAAAAGCTAGGCAATACAGACACCAGACATTTTCTCAGGCAGTTTTTATTCCTATTCAGTTAAAAAACAACAGGAAATATTCAAGAAAAATAGTTCAAAACTTCTTCCTAAAATTGTGCTTGCCACTTGCAAGTACTGATCTCCGAGGAAACTGGACACTCTGAGGGACATTTTATGTCTGATGCTCTTAACGGATATTCTTTCTCCTGCATAAAATTTTATAGCAGTTTCTAGCATTTGGAGTACCATTATTTGTCTGAACAAGTGCGGTAATGCTGTGGTTGAGTGGTGTGTATATTTTTAACATTTGCTCAGGGGCAGGAGATCTGTTTAATCACACCTTTACAAATTCAGCACCATGAGATGATCTTGATAAAGGAGCGCTCGCTGCACAGCACAAAGAGAATTAGCAAGAGCAGAGGGAATATGTTATAATCTTCCATGTTTAACACAAACATATGAATGAATTTGGGGTCAATTGAGCTTGTTAAATCCCATGTATAAATCGCCCAATATCGGATTAGTGTTGGGTACATAGAATTTGTTTATTCAGATATCAGCGCAATTAGAATCTATGAATTTAAGATTTTTTTTTTGTGTTTGATATAATGGTGTTCTATTTTTGTATTTGTGCAAAGCCTGTAACAACCATATGTAGACCTCACAAACTGATGTTTACAAAGTAGTTTCTTTATATAGATTTTAGAATGAAAATGTAACAGATGATGTACTTTCTATAAAGAAAATTTTCAACTAGAAAGTGTAAAAATGTTATACATGCTTTCAAACTAACCTCTAATATTACTTCCCACAATACCGGTACGACTTTGTATGAGCTTCATGGAAATCGCAGCCTTAGATGTAGAAGGTCTTAACTCACCACAAGCAGATACATTCTCTCCTGAGAGAATCTCTCAGTGGAATCTCCCTGAATTCACAGTTTATTCTTTTTGAACTCTTAAGAACAAAAGGTAATAGCAGGTGATTAAATACCATTTCAATAGTTACAGGTGCAGCATTTACATCAATATTTTGACCATAGACAAATGGTTCCATCGAATTAGATTTTTATAGTGGGAGAGCATCTTATTTAATAAGATTATCAAATACCATTTTTGGGACAAAGTAGTTCATATCTATGGTCTAAAAGGCTTCCAAAGGCCAGAGTCACAACATTCAAATGTTAGCATTGTGAAGACAACTCACTTGGTACAGAAATACCTTACCTACTTATTTATTGACAGAGTGAATTTTCCCACGGCCACGTTTGATGTGAAAAGTCTGGTATAGAACCTTTCTTTATCTCTATCACAATTGTGAAGATGCCGAGGATACAGTATGAAGAAAGAAGAAGAAAGCCCTTAACTCCAAGTGGGGTCATCGGGACGCCGTCATGATGCCGTTTTTTTTTTTAGCAGGCTTTCTTATTTTTACGAGGCCCAGTTGCTAGCTCGACGCTCAACCCAGCATGGATGTGTTCCGGCTGGATTTGAACTTGGGAGCCTTTGCTCCGAAGTCCGGCGCTGATGCCACTATGCCACCAGCCGGCGGATACAGTATGCCTGGTTTGAAATAGACCAATTAACACAGACCCATTATCTTACATTTGACTGTTGGATATGATAATATTTCGTGGTTACCTCAGTTTACAAACCATATATCTTGAGTGGCTTCCTGCCGTGGGCCAGTAATTTGTGCTTTGAGTGCTGTACTGTTTACTTCTGTTAGCTACCCTTTTAATTTCAAAACTAACTTCAGCTGTAGTTCTCACTCCATCCTCCCGCCACCCCACTAGGAATAGGGTTCCCCTCGTCCTCACCTACCACCCCACCAGCCTCCGGGTCCAACATATTATTCTTCATAACTTCCCGCCACCTCCAACGGGATCCCACCACTAAGCTCATCTTTCCCTCCCCCACCCCCCCACCCCCCGCTTTCCGCAGGGATCGCTCCCTACGCGACTCCCTTGTCTATTTGTCCCCCCCATACTTCCCCACTGATCTCCCTCCTGGCACTTATCTGTGTAAGCGGAACAAGTGCTACACATGCCCTTACACTTCCTCCCTTACCACCATTCAAGGCCCCAGACAGTCCTTCCAGGTGAGGCGACACTTCACCTGTGAGTCGGCTGGGGTGATGTACTGCGTCCGGTGCTCCCGACGTGGCCTTCTATATATTGGCGAGACCCGACACAGACTGGGAGATCGTTTTGCTGAATACCTACGCTCTGTCCGCCTGAGAAAGCAGGATCTCCCAGTGAGCACACCTTTTAATTCCACGTCCCATTCCCATTCTGATATGTCTATCCACGGCCTCCTCTACTGTGAAGATGAAGCTACATTCAGGTTGGAGGAACAACACCTTATATTCTGTCTGGGTAGCCTCCAACCTGATGGCATGAATATTGACTTCTCAAACTTCCGCTAATGCCCCACCTCCCCCTCGTACCCCATCCGTTATTTATTTATATACACACATTCTTTTTCTCTCTCTCCTTTTTCTCCCTCTGTCCCTCTCACTATACTCCTTGCCCATCCTCTGGGTGTTTCCCCCTCTCCCCCTTTTCTTTCGCCCTGGGCCTCCTGTCCCATGATCCTCTCATATCCCCTTTGCCAATCACCTGTCCAGCTCTTGGCTCCATCCCTCCCCCTCCTGTTTTCTCCTATTTGGATCTACCCCTCCCCCTCCCACTTTCAAATCTCTTACTATCTCTTCTTTCAGTTAGTCCTGACGAAGGGTCTCGGCCCGAAACGGTGACCGTACTTCTTTCTAGAGATGCTGCCTGGCCTGCTGCATTCACTAGCAACTTTGATGTGTGTTGCTTGAATTTCCAGCATCTGCACAATTCCTCGTGTTCAGCTGTAGTTTCCATTTTGAAATAGTTCATGACAACAAGTTTCATTTGTGTAAATGGCTGCTACCTACTTAACTCCTGAAGGATAATGCTACTCCAAGGAGCAGGAAGCGCAGAATCAAATATCGCTGTGATGATTTTACGTTCTAGTATCAATTGTTTGGCGACAATAAAGTATAAAGTATAAGACGTTGGTACAGAATTAGGCTATTCAACCCATCGCGGCTGCTCCACTATTACATCATGGCTGATTTATTATACCTCTCATCTCCATTCTGCTACCTTCTCCCCATAACCTTTGATGCCATGACTATTCAAGAACCTTTCAACCTCTGCTTTAAATGTACTCAGTTACCTGGCTTCCACAACCGTTCGTAGCAATGAATTCCACAGTTTCATTAAAATCCAACTCAAGAAATTCCTTGTCATTTCAGTTCTAAATGGGCGCCCTCTGTTCTGAAGCTATGACCTCTGGTCCTATGCTCACCCACTATAGGAAACATCCTCTCCACATCCACTCTATCTAGGCTTTTCACTATTCAATAGATTTCAGTGAGATCCCACCTCATTCTTCTAAACTCCAGCAAGTACAGGCCTAGAGCCATCAAATGCTTCTCATACAATAAACATTTCCTTCCCAGAGTCATTTTCATGATCCTCCTGGACTCTCCAAGGGGCTAAAATTGCTCACAGTACTCCAAGTGCAGACTGACCAATCCCTTATAAAGCCTCAGTATTATATCCTTGCTCTTAAATTCTAGTCCTCTCAAAATGAATGTTAACGTTGCTTTGCTTACCATCGACTCCTTGAGGGAATCCTGCATAAAGACTCCCATGTCCCTTTGCATTTCTGATTTTTGAATGTTCTCCCTTTTTAGAAAATTGTCTACACCTTTATTCCTTCTACCAAAGTGCATGACAATGCACTTCCCTATAATATATTCCATCTCCCACTTCTTTTCCCATTCTCCAAATCTATCTTAAGTCCTTCTGCAGACTCCTTGCTTCCTCAACACTACCTACCCCTCCACCTATCTTTGTACCTTCTGTAAGCTAGGTCACAAAGACATCATTTCTGTCATCCAATCATTGACATAATGTGAAAAGAAGCTGTCCTAATACCAGTCTCTCCGGAACACTACCAGTCACCAGCAGCCAACCAGAATAGGATGTTTGGCACCCAAAAATTCTTGACAAATTGGGTGCAATTCCACACTGGAATATAAAGAGCACTCAAATTCTCTGCTCTTCAGACTAATGTAACTAATGACTGATGAAGCAGTCCTTGGAATGTAGATTTTTTGTTTCCTTTTTAAAGTAAAGTTCTTCCTGCTGGTGAAAGCTGTTTCTAATTTGAAGAGGTAAATGTAGGAAGTTTGCTTTAATATGGAGTCCCTTCAATGCAATTACTTTATGGTATGCTGCAGAAGAAGCTATTTTAAATAAACATAGAAAAACCTACAGCCAAATACAGGCCCTTCGGCCCACAATGCTATGCTGAACATTTACTTACTTTAGAAATTACCTAGGGTTACCCATAGCCCTCTATTTTTCTAAGCTCCATGTACCTATCCAGGAGTCTCTTACAAGACCCTATCATATCCGTCTCCACCACCGTCACCCATAGCTCATTCCACGCACTCACCACTCTCTGCATTAAAAAAAACTTACCCCTGACATCTCCTCTGTACCTACTTCCAGGCACCAAAGCACTTCTAAAAATGAGAAGAATCTGAAGTTGCATAATAGAACACTCAATTGAACTTTAAAAATACTTGTATTGCTTTTTCTAATTGATTTACTTTGCCTATTTCCTCCATTATGCAATTATTCATGATGTATTATGATTTTTACTCATTTATAATAAATAAAGTTGTTAAGACAAGCGTGTCTAAGTGAAATTGACAACTAACATGAGGAGCCAGATGTTGATTATGGAGCTCCAACTATCTGCTGAGAACAGTTTAAATAAATTAGCACCTGCACATTAGCTGGTCTTGCTATTAATTTATAAGCGAATCAGTAGAAATGACATTTGGTAGAATCATTGATTAAGTAAATAGCTTCATTTTTGCTGCCAAGGCAGGATAACTAATTGATAAAAATGGTCAACATGACCTGCTAGTTTTCCCATGTCAGTCATATAGTCATATTCAATTCTTTGTCACTAGAACAGGTGAAACAAACCCTACTTCTGCATTATTGATCTGGCAGTTTGCCTAGGTTTTTGCTAGCTAAATTAAACTTGATAAATTCTATTTGTAAATGAATTTAAAATTGGACTAGTGGTGAATTATAAAGTTATTTCCATGTATTTATTTTGTTCTAATAACTTCAAAGGTGCAGTTGTAATTGTCAAATACAAAAAACAGTAACTTTGTCAAGGTGCTTGTAAAAGAATGTTTGGCATCATATGATGATTTTGATTAGTATCTGTTAACTCGTGCCTTAAAATGCCAAGTTGGAGACAAAAAAGTGCATTGGGTAAGGCTTTGTTAATTTTGGAAATTGTTAAATATATAGATTAGGTTTCTTGTTGAGGGTTTCTTACAGCGTGAATTTCAGAAGCCTTTTTGCAGTGTACTAAGATGTAATTCCAGCCTGAATTCATGCTTGGGCCCTACATCTTTGTAGAACAAAGTTATTGAGCTGCATCAACCGAGAATGGCAAGTTGTTTTTTAGGCAGCACAAACTGAGTCCCTACCCACAGACTGTCCTGGAGGCTTTCCAATGCCTTATTGCTCACAGAGGCCTCTTCCAGTGTCTCTGAATGTCTCTAATTTTAATTAATGGACACCAAGGTTTCATAGAGACGAAATCACTTGCCTTTATTTACCCTATAATGAATGTTTGTTACCCCATTCAGATGAAAAGGTAAAGTGTGGATGGTTTAAAGCTGTATCCAAATTCAATATTATCACACATTACTCAAATTGCAAATCAAATATTTCTTCTACATTTTTTTAAAAAAGTATATTGATAGTTTTCAAAATAGATTAATGAAGCAAAGTTTTGCAGCACAACCTCTTTCCTACATTTTATGTGGTGTAAATACTGTAAGAGATGTCTTTGAGTGTTAAATTTGTGCTAAAAGTGTTAAGACTAACCTCTGCACAGTAATAATTTAACAGTTCTGTAATTATAATTATTCAACATCTATCCGATACTCTTTCACATCTTTATTGGATCAAAATTCAACTTCTTTTAGCTTAAAAGTAAATAGTACTGAGAAGGTAACTTATCATCCCTTTTATTGTCTTATTGTAAGGATAGTACTGTATGCATCTAAGTGGCTAAATTAGTAATCTGAATTTGTTATGTAGGAATAGTTGCAAAACCCAGGGTAAATCAGGAGCATGGTATGGTCCTTATTTCTCACAGTTACTTCTGAAACAGATTTCAATTGTTGCCTTTTAATAGATTTTTCTTGAAGAGGAATCTTTTGACAGGACAACCTGAAGATAAAGAGCACATTAAATGAAAGTTATCTGACTACCCCCACCAGACTACTTTAAATAATTTCAAAAGAGCCAAAATCTTGATGTTTATTTAATAAGGCAGCTGGAAATTGAAGAGCTGTAGTGAAAGAAATAACTTACAGGAGTGACTGAAACTGACTTAAAGTTAATTAAGTAACAAATCTGCAAGGGTGTGTATGCTGTGGAAAAGAGAACAAAGGTGGCACTATTTTGCTCTGAAAGTGTTATGTTTAACTGAGGAGGTGGTTCAGGGGAGTTTGAGTTGTTTATACTCATTTTCAACTACCTGTCGGCTGATTCCTGCTGTAGTGGTCTCATGTCGACTTTTTCCTCTCCTGTACACCACAGGAAGCTCCTCCTAGATGACCTGGTACCCTTACTGCTGCTTCCAGTCAACTGGTTATTGCTATAAGAATGTGAAACTTAGTATCGTAGACAATTAACAGAGTGTAGACCAAAATTGGGGGCAGCCTCATTTATGAGTTTTAATCAGCAACTTAGACAATCCTGTGCACAGTTATTTGTTGTGCACAGTTCAGCTTCTTTATCAAGCTGATATATAAATAATTTATTAACCAGGCATTAGAGCTTAAGATGCACAAAATTACTGATGTTAGAGTCAGGATCAACACAATGAGCTGTAGGAACTCAGCAGAACAGGCAGCATCTATGGAGGGAAATGGACAGTTGATATTTGGGGTCAAGGCTCTTCATCCGGACAGAAAATAGTATAAAACTATGGAGGGATGAAGCAAGAGCTGGCAGGTAACAGGTGGACCCAGGTAAGAGGATGGGGTGATGGGAGAGTGGGAATAGTGCCAAAAATGAGAGCTGATAGATGAATGTGACAGTGGGCTGAAAATAGTGATGGAATCCAATGGGAGAGGAAGATGGTGCATGGAATAAAGGGAGGAGGGTCAGTGAGTGGAGCGATAGGCAGATGGTGGGGATGAGGGGGAAAAGACATGGTAATTGGGGCCAGATCAGGATGAGAGAGGAAAAGGGCAAAGTGGGAGCAGTAACAAAGGTTGATAAAGTCAGTGTTAATGCTGTTAGATTGTAGGCTACCCAGGCAGAATCTGCTAAGTTCCTTGCAGTAGAGATGGCTATGGTGTGCGAATGGGGAGAAGAATTAAAATGGCTCAAAATGGGAAGATTCAGGCAGCCATGGTGGAAAAGGCAAAAGTACTCAGCACAATAATTGCCTTGTCTGCTTTCAGGCTCAGCAATATACAGGAAGCCACAATGGGAGCACAGGTTGGAATAAATAATCCCAAGGGATATGCTTGTGAAAGATTGCCTCACCTGGAAGGGCTGTATGTGGGCCTGGACTGTGGTGAGGGAGGAGGTACAGGGGCCGGTGATACACAAGATTACCGGGGAGAATGCCGGGGGTAGGAAGGGTGATGGGTACAGAGGAATGAGCGGACCATGGAGACACAGAGAGAGTGATCTTCAAAGAAAGCAGAAAAGGGAGGGGAAGATTTGGTTGGTAGTGTACCTGGTTGAAGCCATGAAGAATTGTACATTGGATGCATAGGTTGGGGGTGATAGTTGAGGAGCAGGAGAACTGTATCTTGTTCTGTATAGTGGTGATTTGGGAAATGAGGGCAAGAGCAGAAAATATAAAAATAGAGGAGATGAGAGTGAAGGCTCCATCAATAACAGTGGGGTATGGGGGAAGGGGGAAGAACTTATTTTCTACACAGAAAAAGGAGGATGGCCCAAATGCCCTGGAGTGGAAGGCCCCATTGTAGGAACAGATGTGATGGAGACAGAGAAGCAGAAAAAGAAATGGAGTCCTTTCAAGTGACAGGGTGGGAGGAAAAGTGGTCAAGATAGCTGTGGAAATCAGTGCTTTTGTAGTAGATGATAGTAGGTAGCCTTTCTCCTGAGATAGAAGAAGATCAAAGGAAGTGAGAGGGGTGATGGACCAATTGAATTTGAAGGCAATGTGGGAGTTTGGCATGAAGTTGATAAAAATAACAAAAGTTGGGATCTTGGCCTTGCTTACTTTTTCAATTTCAGAGTGAGGGGTTAGGGTGGCATGACAGCTTAGGGCACTACGTTGGTCATATTTGAGTCCGCAATACATGAATGTGGTAATTATCACACAAAGGGCATAGCTAAAACAAAATCTGTTAGCAGAGAAGAAAACAAATGGAAGATAAGGTTTTGATGACATATGGAACACAGAAGAAGAACACAGAAAATGAAAGTTCATACTTTGCTACATAAAGACCAGAAGTGTTGAACACAAAATTGGAAAGAAAGAATCACAAATAATCATGCAAGTTATTGTGTAAATATTTCATAGAAGTTTAAGTGGATCCTGACTGGGAACAATATCCTGAAAATATTGTATCAGGTACATTTAAAGGGAATAAGAACCAGCATTTAGGAAATAATTCTATAGCATGGACATATGTGAGGAGTTTTTGTTGAGTGGATACATGGAAATTAAGATTTTATTTATGTCTGTCATAAATGGCCAAAACGTGATGTGAGACAGGAATGAAAAATGTAAACGTTTTGGGGATAATTAATTTACTGCCTTATTGATAAAGTGAGCAAAATGAAGATTTTTTTGTCAAATATGCAAGTTATGCTTTTGGCATAAGAGTAAGCAGTACCAAACCCTTGAAAGAGGAAAGTATAGTGAAAGTACCTATGAATCGTTTGGCCTTATTTATTGAAGGGCAATTTAGATTGATAAGTTGACATTTATCTGAGTTATATTGCAAGGTTTCAAACATCAAAGATAACCATGTCAATGTTTACATGCCACTTTAGCCACTTCTCACTCTGTACACCATTACAACCTTTTGCCCTATTGACATGGTTTGTTATTTCTGGATGATCTTATCAAACCTCTATTAACAGTGTCTGTGATGTTCACCTTAACAATTCTACATTCTGCCTTCTCACAACTATCCCAAAGGAGTAGTTTCTTAAGAATTTTGTGTTGGAGTTACTCATGTCTGGCTAACTTCTGTAGGATTTGGATGCTCTGATAGCGAAAATGTCTTTATGTTGGCTCTTTTTTGATGACGTTTGTTTGGTCACCTCAGCTTTAGGAAAAGAGCCAGACATGTTCACTCTTTTTTGGTAATTGTATCCTTCATCCTTTTCAAGAATGCAGAAACATGTATACATTCTCACAATGCCAAGCATAATGAAGCAGGAGAATTATATTAGATGCAAGTAAACATGAAGCATCCTTGCAAACTATGCTACTTTACATTCTTGTATCTTGAGCAATTTTAACTAATTTTTCTATTATACCTTGTTGTGTATGTAAATTAGTATACTGGCACAGCAGCTCAATATCTTGAATCATTATATAAATATCTGAACATTGAGCCTTTTATTCACGTTTACAGCACAGATGGTGGTTCTTTGGCCCATTAACTTTGCTGGAGTAATCCAAAACTAATACCACTGCCCTGCATTTTCCTTAGCACAATATCATTGTCTACTTTATCTTTCTTTCTGTACCATTCTTACAAATCATTATGGTGCCTGCCTTGCCTACACTCTGTGGAAAAACATTTCATGCTCTGACAATTCTATTGAAAGAAGTTTCTGTTGCCATTCCTGAATCTGTGACAAATTTTAAATTGTTGTCCTTGTTACAATTTCTTCAACCACTGGAAAAAAATGTTCTATTTGTATTACCAAAATACTCCATAATTTCAAAAACCCATTAAATGTTCTCTTAATCTTCCTTGCATCAATAAAAATAGTCCTAATGTCTTAGAACCCTGGATTTCTTGTCATATACTGCTGTAAATTCTTTATAGTTTTAATGCTTGTCTTCATAATACAGAAATATTGTACACCAATGAACAGTATTTGCTGTAATTTTTAACCATGTCATTTTTCTTCTGAAAGGCAAATTTATGTTAGAATATAATATTACCTCTAGCTGTCAGTGTTTCTTCAAGTGGCTATGTTTCAAAATTATTTTCTATTTTTGTGTAATTACCCTTCTTGCTTGTATCATAGTTATTTCTTTAAGATGCGGCAAACTTCTAGTTGTGTTGACACTGAACAACGTTGAGCTGTTAAATAGTAAAATAATCTCTAAATGAAAAAGGTGCTTGAAAGAATTATTTATCAGTTCATGCAAAAATGATTATAATTTCATAAATATTTTGTTGTTTTCGGCATTGAATTATTTATCATTTTTATTCTAGAGAGCGATCAAATACCTCTTCCCATCTGGTTTATTTGAAAAGAAGGCTAGGCCTGTCATGAAGGTATTGAAAATGCTTTGTATTTTTACAATTCTGCCTCAGTTCACTTTATTTATTTAATTACCTTTGCTGATTCTAATATATTTGATTAATTGCAGCATCCTTTGGAGATCTTTCCCAAACAGAGAGGTAAGATGACATTTTAATGAATAGTGAAAAGTGGAAGCATTATTGGGCACACTTTATAACATTTGAATGTAGATTATGTACACATTTGGTGAACATCCTTATGGCACTTTACTGTTGCTTTAAAAACCAAGATACCATCTGTCCATTGGTGTACTCTGCTGCATCAAATGCTTACTGCAATATTTTCTGCTGAATTATTCCGTAATCTTAAGAGTTTGGTTTATCATGTTTCTATTGTTTCTGTGTTTTTGCTGTATTGAACAAAAGCAACCTCAGAGCAATCATCATGGGAATACTATTCCATAACAAAATGGAAGTGATTTTCGCTATCCACCTTTCTAATTCCAGATGTTACACAACGGAGAATCTTACATAATCTTTCTGTCTCCAATTTTCTTCTATGCAGTAGTCTCAAAGATATTTTTAGATATAACTTCTATTTCGGTCACCAGTCTCAGAGCAGTGAGATGTGCAGTGGATACCTGTGTTCTTCTTAATTTGGCATTTTAAAAAAAACTAAGTAGTTTTGCATTGCTATCCTTAAGCACGGGAACAGACCTGGCTCTACAAGTAGATAATTTGTGTAGAAAAATGAATCTCAAGGTTGTATGTGGTGACGTATATGTACTCTGATAATAAAGTGTACTTTGAACTTTGTACTTTAAACATTAGAATGTCTGAGGGGTCTGTCACACCACAACTGTGGCTATCTTCAGGCTTGCATACAATTTTTAGTCCAATACACAACTATAACATTACCAAGTAATATCTATATACTACTAAAACTCTCATGCTCTGTCTGTCTGTTTGTGACCTCCAATTAGCGCAAATAGTGCATTACAGCAGCACTTTTTTTGGCTAAATCAAATTAAAATGCATTAACTTACAGAATGCAGGCAAATTTCAGGGTTATATATTTGTACAAGATCGCTCATTCGCCAAAAATCAACAGGCTGCCTTTCACCCGAGACCCGATCGACCATCATGGAAGTTGGGACGCCACAGCCCGACGCATGCACACCGCCAACCTCAGTAATGACTCACAATGCTCACAGAGCGGCTTCCACCTTCCATGGAGACCGCGATGCCACAGCCCGACACAGGCGCACAGCCAGCCTCAGTAGCTTGGAGGCTTACTGCTTCCTGCTACTGCTACTGTGTTACTGCTTTCTAACTTCTATCAAGCAGTAGGGTAAAAATATATGGATAGCCTAATTATGCCACATGGAAAGAGAAGGGGGACATTATGGTCAAGAGATGACACCAAATTTCGTCAGGAAGCGGCAAGGAGAGGGAGAGAACAACAATCGATGAGGCCAGGGCCGCACAACTCCAGGATCAAAGAGTCAGGACAAAAAAGATGAGAGAAGACGAGACAGAGGAGGACAGGCATGCATGTCTCCAAAATGACAACAATAGGCACAGACGGAGGCGAGAACAAGAATCCGATCAGGCCAGGGCTGCACGACTCCAGGATCAGAAAGAACAAATGGTAGAAGAGATGAAGGATGAAAGGGCTGTGCGTCTCCAGAGTGACAAAAACAGGCAGAGGAGGAGGAGAGAGGAAGAGACAGAGGAGAAAAGGAAAGATCAACTGGAGAATATGCGGCACAGAGTACTTATTGCGAGAGTTCCTGAAGACGACAATGGCCGCTTTCGACGACAATACCTCAACAGAGAAAGAGCAAGGCAAAATGCACGACTGGCATGCCGTTACATTTCTGCTGATGTTGGTTCGATGACCAGAGGATGCCCTCACTGTCGTGCCTTCCTATTCACTGGAGAAACCGCACATTTCTGCTGTATGAAGGGAAAGGTCAGGATAGGCAATTTGCAGCCTCTACCTAATGAACTCCTCAATTTGTACAGTAATGATGAACCTATTGCAAACGAGTTCAGGAAGAACATCAGACAATACAATTGCCTCTTCCAAATGACATCCTTTGGTGCCAAAGAAGTCATTCCAACCAGCAACCGATGGAATCCTTCTGTGATTATTCAAGGCCAAATCCATCATTACATCGGACATTTAATTCCAGACCCAACCCAGCAAGCCCGATTCCTTCAAATTTACTTCATGGATATTTAATGTTTATTCTGGTCATGTATTTGTCTTGCTATGCGTCTTTCTTCTTTAATAAGCTGAGTTTTTCTTCTTTAATTTCCAAATCAAAGAGATAGCAGTAGCATTCAGGAAAATTTAATGTTCATTCTGGTCACATCAAACTGCACTACTCTTCTCTCAAAGGGTGCCCCAATGGGTCACCCCATTGTCTGGTTTATATTTATAGTTAGAGTATAACTCCCTTGATGTAAAATGTTGAGTGCTTAGTTGCAAGTTACTTAGGAAAGCAAACTCTTAATGGGAATTTTAAAATTCTCAATCACTTAAGGAAGTGAACTGCTGTTAAACCATGGTAAGATAACGATATAGAAACCTCATCTAGCTAAATAGCGCTGCAGAGATTTCCAGATTTTAACTCTTCTTTGGGTTGTAGAAATGTGCTTTTCTTGTTTTGAAAGGATGTATTGGAAAAAAAGAATTTAATTTACACACCAAGTTAATTAAGAATGTTTCATAATGAACCATCTGGGACCTTTTCCTATTTTTTTCCATGAACTTAAAGGCTATAAGAAGGATGAAAGTTTTTTTTTCATAATGTTTACTCCAGTGTAAAAAAAATGGAAATATTGTGGATGCCGAGAATCAGAAAATGTAAGTTAAGCAGCATCTATGGAGAGTGAAACACCTTACGTTTCATATGGATAACCATTGATTGTCCTTGAAGTGTCCCTGAAGTTTTGGGTTATATAATCTTTCTCATTCCAATGCCTCCTTCCAACACCCTTGGTTGAAAGGAAGGGCAAAACTACAGCATGATTTATATTATGAGGAGAGGTTTAAGCTGAAACTATTTCCACTAAATCATTGGGTAAGAGTATATATAATAAAACTTTTTAAAGCTTTTGTAATAAATTTCATCAAAAAGGAAATAGTTCACAATGATTGATTCTGCTTCCATCAAGTAGGCAGGCAATGAGTTCCACATCGTAACTATAGGGTTAAAAAGAAATTTCTCCTTTGCCCAGAACTTTAAATCAGTATTTCCTAATACATGATGCACCTACTAATAGGAACAGCTTCCCTCTGTTAATTCTGTTTAATCAGTTCATGATTTTGTATACTACTATCTCCTTGAACATTCTTTATTCCAAAGAGAACAATCCCAGTATCCCTATTGTAATCTTCTAGTTGAAATCCCTTATCCCTACAACCATTCTAATAAAATTTTTCTGCAAGCTCTCTAGGCCTCTCACATCCTTCCAGAAGTGTGGTGGCCAGAATTATTTACAATATTCGGTTTGTGACCTTTGCCAATGTTCTGTACAGGTTCAGCAAAACTTCCCTGTTTTTGTGCTTTCTGCCTCTTTCAGTGCATCTCAAGAGCAAGTGTCCTTTCCACTTTACACATCTCCTACTACTTTCAAGACTTCATAAACATGTAGGCCCAAGTTTCTCAATTCCTACACAACTCTTCTGACAGTCTGGTGTAAATTTAGTATAGTATTACCTTTAGATTATTTTTGATTTTGTACTCTTGTCATTGAAATACTTAAAATTGCAACTATCTAACCCTTGTCACATAGAATTATAAACCATCCTCTTGGCCATGTGCCTGCAATTCAGTAACATCTCTTTTGTTTCTTTGCCAAAGTATATCACTTCAAAGTGAGCACCTTTTCTGTTGTAAATTCTTAACTGATTTTAGTCATAGTCATACTTTATTGATCCCGGGGGAAATTGGTTTTTGTTACAGTTGCACCATAAATAATAAATAGTAATAAAACCATAAATAGTTAAATAGCGATATGTAAATTGTGCCAGGAAATAAGTCCAGGGCCAGCCTATTTGCTCAGGGTGCCTGACCCTCCAAGGGAGGAGTTGTAAAGTTTGATAGCCACAGGCAGGAATGACTTCCTATGATCCTCTGTGTTGCATCTCGGTGGAATGAGTCTCTGGCTGAATGTACTCCTGTGCCCACCCAGTACATTATGTAGTGTATGGGAGACATTGTCCAAGATGGCATGCAACTTGGACAGCATCCTCTTTTCAGACACCACTATCAGAGAGTCCATCCCCACAACATCACTGGCCTTACGAATGAGTTTGTTGATTCTGTTGGTGTCTGCTACCCTCAGCCTGCTGCCCCAGCACACAACAGCAAACATGACAGCACTGGCCACCACAGACTCATAGAACATCCTCAGCATCGTCCAGCAGATGTTAAAGGACCTCAGTCTCCTCAGGAAATAGAGACAGCTCTGACCCTTCTTGTAGACAACCTCAGTGTTCTTAGACCAGTCCAGTTTATTGTCAATTCGTATCCCCAGGTATTTGTAATCCTCCACCATGTCCACACTGACCCCCTGGATGGAAACAGGAGTCACCTGTACCTTAGTTCTCCTCAGGTCTACCACCAGCTCCTTAGTCTTTTTCACATTAAGCTGCAAATAATTCTGCTCACACTATGTGGCAAAGTTTCCTACCGTAGCCCTGTACTCAGCCTCATCTCCCTTGCTGATGCATCCAACTATGGCAGAGTCATCAGAAAACTTCTGAAGATGACAAGACTCTGCGCAGTAGTTGAAGTCCGAGGTGTAAATGGTGAAGAGAAAGGGAGACAAGAAGTAGTTTTAGATGTTGTACTTCAATAGTAAAACCTATATAAATGAAAATGTTGTAAACTTTTGTTTTTATTAGATTAGATTATGAGAACATTCAGTCCTCTTTTATTGTCATTTAGAAATGCATACATGCATTAAGAAATGATACAATGTTTCTCCGGAGTGATATCACAGAAAACAGGACAACCAAAGACTAACACTGACAGAACCACATAATTATAACATATAGTTACAGCAGTGCAAAGCAATACCATAATTTGATAAAGAACAGACCATAGGCACGGTAAAAATAGTCTCAAAGTCCCAAGTCGATTGATTCCCGAGTCCCCGATAGGTGGTAAAAGAGAGAATCTCCCTGCCATAAACCTCCAGGCACCGTCAACTTGCCGATGCCTTGGAGGCAGCCAACCACAGCCGACACCGAGTTCGTCCGTCCGAAAATTATGAGCCTCCGACTAGCCCCTCCGATACAGCCTCCCGAGCGCCATCGACCTCGCCCCGGCCACTGAAACACGCAAAGCCAAAGATTTCGGGGCCTTTTGCTCTGGAGATTCCAGTTACCACACAGTAGCAGCGGCAGCAAAGTGGGCATTTCAGAAGTTTCCCAGATGTTCCTCCGTACTCTCACGTCTGTCTCCATCAAATCAGAATTGTGCACAGTCCCCTACTTGACACATAATAGATACTCATCACCAAAGAGCCCGTGCATGCTGCCGTGATACATGATTAACCAAAGACAGTGTATATTTTGCACTGAAAGCTTTGCATTTTTTAATTATTATATTGAAATGTTACTTCCTTTATTATGCTAACATCTCCCACCACCCAGGCCTGGCTCTCTTCCCGCTGCTGTCATCAGGAAGAAGGTACCAGAGCCTCAGGACCGACACCACCAGGCTCAGGAACAGTTATTGCCCCTGAACCATCAGGCTCTTGAACCAAAGGGATAACTTTACTCACCTCACCGCTGAATTGTTCCCACAACCTATGGACTCACTTTCAACGTCTCTTCATTTCATGTTCTGGCTATTTATTACTTATTTATGTTTTTCTCTTTTGTATTTGCACAGTTTGTACATTGGTTGTCCTTTCAAGGGTGATCTTTCATCAATTGTGTTTCCTGGACTTACTATGTATGCCCGCAAAAAAATGAACTTCAGTGTTGTATATGATGACATATGGACTTTGACAATAAACTTACTTTTAACTTTGAACTTAATAACTTCCTTAACATATTTATTGAAGGTCTCATCACTGTTGATTAACAGGTTTATTTATATAGCAAACAATTCAGCATGATAATTTTCTAATAGGAAAAACACTTAATTTTAAACCATTTTCTTAATCTCTGGATGCTCTAAAGCAAGGGTTTCCAACCCTGGGACCACAGACCGCTTGCTTAATGGTATTGGTCCATGGCATTAAAAGGGTTGGGAACGCCTGTTCTAAAGCATTTACAGCCAGTGAAGTTACAAGGTTAGCATTTATTGCCTGTCCCTAAATGGTCCCAAGAAGGTTGTGGTATGCCACCGACTTGAGCAGTTGCATTCCTTCGGATGAAATTATTCTCACACAATATTGGTTGGGCAATTCCTGGATTTAGACCCAGTGACAATGAAAGACCACTGAGATCTTCTAAGTCAGTTGATGTATAACTTATGGAAATCTGCTGGTGTTATCACGCATATGCCACCCTTTTCCTACTCTTCAATGGAGATTGGTGTTTGAGGGCAGCCTGTATGAGTAACTGCACTGAACCTTGTAAAGGTACACCCCGCTGCCACTGCACCTGTGGAAAGAGTGGATATTCAAGGTGATAGATAGTGTGCTGATCGAGACAGCTTTGTCCTGGATGGGGAGCCTTTCTTAAATTGTTTGAGCTGCACCCAACCAGGTACATATTTTTCGGATTGAATTTCAATTGAATTTCAGATTCTCTTTGCACATTAACTTCACCCTTTAAAACTAATTGCATTTCTGTTCTTGTCCAATTTCTGCAGCTTGTCTAATTTGTCTGCAATTGTGGCATCACGTCCATGCTTTTGGTACCTTAAACTAGACTAGGCAGATGTCTTAGTGTCCTGTGAAAATCAAAGTTAATGTTCATTTTGGGCAGGATTGAGGATACCATGGGCCTATTAGCATGGGCTAATGCAAAATCTTTCAAGGCATAGGAAGAAAATTTTCTATCAGGAACACAAAGGGTCAGGATGGAGTTTATCTGTAGAATGTTGTACTCATGATAAACATTTCCCATTGAAAAGTTCCAAGATTCAGAATTAAAATTGTTAACCAAGGCAAGTGCCTATCTTTTGTGCATATTCCACAACACCCATCCCCATTTCTTAAGTTTTGCACCTTTCTGACCAGTAAAAAAGTTAACCAATCATAGGCCTTTAAATGCTACCGTGTATGGATGTTTGAGGAGAATAATCATTCATTTTTCACTGCCTTACTTGAGCTGTTGTTGATCTTTCTCCCAATTCCTTGTTCAGAGTTTCTAAGTTGGGTGTATGATTCAGTTTTGGAAAAATAATGTATAAGTTGTGAACTTAACTATTCACTGACTTGTTTCTCATCAGTGGTGCTGAATCTTTGGAATTCTCAACTCCAGGAGTGGCAGAGGGTAGATTATTGAGGTCTTTTATGAGGAAGTAGACGCATATTTGAAAGATCAGTAAATTGAGGACTATGTAGAACTGGCTCCATTGTAAGCTTGTTGGATTCTTCATGTGTGAATGCCCACTTGACTGAAAGAAGAATCTTTTTATGAGTGCATTTCTCAGCTCCTTGTTCAAGAAATGCAGCTAAAGTTTGTATTGTCATTGCTGCTGGTTGTGTCTGCATGTTGGCAAACAGCAGGGCTTAACACCTCAAATGGTTAAAAATATTTATTAGCTAAGAGACTTTCTTTATGGAATACTTTAAAATAAAATGTAAGCATGTGTAAAGTATTTTAACCTTGTTGTAACTCGTCCTTTAAAATTTCACTTGTAAAATGTTAACTGAAGTTCAAAGTAAATTTATTGTCAAAGTATACATACGTCACCATACACAATGCTGAGATTCATTTTCTTGTGTGCATTCACAGTAAATATATAAAACAATAGAATCAATGAAAGGACGCCCCCAACAGGACAGACAAACAATCGGTATGCAGAAAACAGCAAACTCTGCAAATACAAAAAGAAAAGAAATAATAAATAAATAAGCAATAAATTTAGAGAACATGATGATGAGTCCAGAGGTTGTAGGAACAGTTCAGTGACAGGGTGAGTGAAGTTATCTGGTCTGGTTGAAGATCCTAATAAGCAGAAGGGAAGTAACTATTCCTGAACCTGGTGGTGTGAGTCCAGAAGCTCCTGTATGTCCTTGATGGCAGCAGTAAGAAGAGAGCATAGCCTGGAAGGTGGGGGTCCTTGATGATGGATCATGCTTTCCTGCAAAAGCGCTTTGTGTAGTTGTGCCTAGTGAAGGGAAGAGCTTGGCTTGTGGTGGATTGGACCATAAGAAAGTAGAGGCGCTGTCGTGATTTTTCTTCATAATGGCACTTGCATGCTGGACCTGGGACAGATCCTCTGAAATGATAACACTGAGGAATTTAAAGTTGTTGACCCTCTCCATCTTTGATCCCCTGATGAGAATTGGCTCATGGACCTCTGCTTCCCACCCACTGAAGTTTAATAATCAGTTCCTTGGTCTTGCAGATATTCAGTGAGAAGCTGATGTTGTGGCACCACTCAGCCAGATTTTCAATCTCCCTCCTTTATGCTGATTCGGCTAGCGACAGTGGTGTTGTCAGCGAATTTGAATATGGCGTTGGAGTTATGTTTAGCCACAAGGCTTTAAGTATAAAGCCAGTAGAGTAGGTGGCTTATGGTACATCTGTGCTGATGGAGATTGTAGAGGAGATGTTGTAAATCTGAAATAATAGGTGAAAGAACCGAGGATCTAATTGCACTAAGAGGTACTGAGGCCAAGGTCTTGAAGCTTATTGATTATTTATGAGGGGTTGATAGTACCTTCACTGTCCAGATGTTCTAGGCTTGAGTGAAGAGCCAATGAAATGGCATCTGCTGGTGACTTGTGACAGTAGGTAAATTGAAGCGGATCCAAGTTGCTTCTCGGGTAGGAGTTGATATGTGGCATCACCAACCTCTCAAAGCACTTCACCAAAGTTTATGTAAGTGCTACTGGACATTATTCATCGAGACAGGTTACCACGTTCTTCTTGGGCATCAGTATAATTGAAGCCTGCTTGAAGCAGTTGAAAACTTCAGACTGCTGAAACGAGAGGTTAAAGATGTCAGTGAACACTCCAGCCAGTTGACACAGGTCTTTAGTACTCGGCCAGGTACCCAGCCTTGGCCAGGTGCTCTCTGTGGCCAATGCTGTCATGTTGGCCTTAGAGACTGAAATCACAGGGTTATCGGAGGTTTTGGGAGTTTGTAAGGTTACCTCCATGTGTTGGCGGTCAAAGTGAGCGTAAAAGGCATTTGAGCTCATGGGAGTGAAGTGTTGTTGTCACCTATGTTTTTTGATTTCACTTTGTAGGAGGTGATTGTATTCAAATCCTGCCACAGTTGTCAAACATCCTTCAGTAATTTAAGTTTTTCCAGAATTGGCACTTCACATGTAAGATGGCTTTATGGAGATTGTATCTGAACCTCTTGTACTTGTTTGCCAGACCTGAATGCCACTCATCTGGCCCTCAGCAGATTGCAGATCTCGTGATTCAACCAGGGCTTTTAGTTGCAGAAGACTGAATAATATTGTGGGGACACACTCATCTATGACTGTTTTTGGAAAGCCGGTGACAACTGTGGTGTTTGGTTCAAATCCTCTGATTCCTGATGAACACTGCCCAATCCACCAACTCAAAGTAATCCCATAGCCACTCCTCGGCTTCTCATGACCACCTCTTTGTCCTTATCTCCGGAGCCCTGCTCTTTAGCCTCTGCCTGTGTGCAGGTCAGAGGAGGACAGCAAATTGATCAGGTTTCTATGAATGCTAAGATTGACAAGATTGAGGCTGTTAAATTACCTTACCTTATTAATTGTTGTTAAAATCAACCAAGAGTGAGTAAAGGTTTTGTTTAGGTTTACTTTTTTTTCACAGGTCCATAACTCTTTTTGTGTGTTGACCAGAATTATAGTCTGACCAATTCTTTGGAAATGCAATTTGACTTTATTAATTGCTTCCATCATTTTGTAATTTTTCCTCCACTTATTTTGCTGTGGTAGTAGAATATTATTTTCTGAATTAGTGTACTGTACCTTATTTAGTTTTTCACTTGCTCATTTGAAAACATTAAACAAATGTTAGCAGCGTTTACGTCAATTTCTTTCCCTATTGAAGTGCTGCTTGCAAAATTGACAGTTGCATTTGGTGCTTATTCAACTATGTGCACACGAGTGCTGAAAAAGCTACATACAAATTTATTGTACGAAATTTATACCTCAAGTAAATCAAAATGTGATTTTTGTTTCCATGTTCTACAGCTGTCCAGTGGGGAGAAGATGGTCGTCCTTTCAACTTCCTGTTTTACACAGGAAAGCAATCATACTATTCACTTATGCACGTAAGTATTCAAATGATTCAGATACAAACTAAATAACTTGCTACACATTAAAAATTGGCTTTAAAGTTTAAGTGAAATTTAAGTTTTTGAACTGAATTTCTTTTGGCAAAACTAAATTAATTTTGCAATCAAATGCATGTACAAGCTGGCCATGTTTGAAATAGTTTAAACTGACTTTGTCATCAAAGCTTATCCAGACCATTCAAAAGTTCTCTTCCTTCAGTTTCACTTTGTTTAAAACTTGGCTGCTCATGGCCTGAATCATGTCCCACTTTTTTCTGAATAAAGTTTGATTTGCTCTATATTAATGCTTATTGTGATATATTACTAAATTATAATTTTAATCTTTAGCATATTTTATATGTCTCAAGTACTTGCTTGTAAATTCTTTTTAACCCAGATCTGTTTCCTCCTTCTACTCCATTGTATCCACCAACGCTACCTCTGTACCAATGCCAGCATCATTACCATCATGCCAATATGAACTGAAACTCTTACGCCTTGCATTGGGATATCATTAACTACCTGGCTTTACTACAGCATTCTCTATTTTAATGCTTTAATGTTCATCTAAACTTGGAAAAATAGTTTTATCTGTCCAAAAATCACTGTGTATCAAAGTACAATGTTTAATTCACTTTAAGTATGTTGTTCTTTATTTGCAAAATTGAGTGCTGAAAAACCAAATATCATCGTGTGCTGCAATTCTGTGTTTGAAAAGTAGCTTAATAAGTTGTCTTTGAACATTAGAAGCAAAATTTGTTTGCTTCTGTTGTTGCTACTCTTCAGACATTATCAATGTCCGTATTTCTGTCAAGGGACTTGCGTTATACATTTACTCAATTAACTAAGCAATCAAATGCTAAGCCATTCAGCAAACTGACATATCTGGCAAATTGTCTTTCTGAGCCACTGGATTCACTAAAATTACACAAGCTAGGTGTAAAATATCAATTTCTTTTCTATCCTTGTGAAAACAGTGTGGTCTATCTTCAAACCCTTTCCTCATTAAACTCGTATTTTGGCTTAAACTGGAAGAGTAAATTGCAATTTTTTTACCTGTATTTTCTAGAGGGGAATAAATCTACATTTGTAGATTGTCATAGCAGTAGCAATGCAGTATTTTGCCAGTGAGTATATATGAATTTTGGTGTATTTACAGCTGATACACTTGTTGTATAGTATTTAACATTAAATTGTGTCTCCTTTACCAATACTTCCCCTATACAGATTTGCAAGAGTTAATAATATGGACAATGTGTTTATTTATGTGCACTTAATAAACTTAAGAGGCAGTTTATTTCACCTAAGAGCAGTGACATAACAAAATATGTTGAATGAAGTCTGATCATTCACATATAGCACTCTCCCTACCACCTGACTCTATCTGTCTCTCTATCTCTCCCTCTCTCTGTCTCTCCCTCACTGTTTCTCTGTCTCTCTCTGCCTCTGCCTTTATGTTTCTCTCCTCCTCCCCCTACCCCTCTAACCCCCTCCCCCTCCCCATCTGTGTGTGTGTGCCTCAAGTCTCTGTCTCCCTCTGTCTTTCTTTCTCTTTCTTCCTCCCCACCCCCTTAGCTTGGTCTCCCTCCATGTCTGTCTGTCTTCCCACCTCCTCCCAGTCCCTGTTTGTCTAAGTTGCAGGTAATTATTAAAGTAAAACATACCTAAATAACCTGTAATTTTTCTTTGTAACTATTGAAGGATATAGGTGAAATTAAATTGCCCATCTATCTGATGCTTTATTGTTCACTTGTGCATATGGGAAGCAACCCCACTATTATTACAAATGCTGATTCAGTACCAAAACTAACTATTACTCTTGAGTTTTGCACCAAATCTTCCAACAGATGCAATATTTTCCTTTGAAAATATGAATGAAAGAATCTGCCAGTATTAGCATCTGTTTTCTTCTGGAGTCCAAAAGCATTAGTGCAATCTCATTAATCACCTTAGAATTCACTGAGTGTTGTTTAATGTAATACATTGGCATGAATCTCTTGGCTCTTTTGTAAGAAGTTATGAAACAGTGATCACTAATACATATCACAGAGTTGTAAACAGACACCATCAACTTGCCGTGTAACTCTTTTCTTCCTTGGATTTTAATGCCTATAACACCAACAATAATATAAAGACATATTTTACCTTGACCCTTTATCATCCCTTTCTTAGTATATTATTCTTTTCTTCCCTCCCTAGTCATGGCTTCATTGCCTTTTTGTGCTCTTGCATACACCCAATATGAATATGGAGTCTGAAGAAAAAAACATATTTATAAGCTAATTGACCTATACTCATTGTCCTATTTTAGTATCTCTTCCAAAAGCCAGTTACTTTTTGTGTAATATATTGCTTATGCCTGATGTGTGCTTTCATGTTGCGTTTGAAATACCTCATCTATTGATTCATATCTCCTCCTATCAGCACTCTAACAATGAGTTAACATATGTAGACAACAAATATATATTCTACAAGCTAAGATATTCGGGAATGTATTATTCTACGTTGTCCTTGCATTTGTTTCCAAATCTTATTTGCATATTTAGTTAGAACCATTTTATGATTGGTCAATAGAATGCCTGAAATGCTCTTTGGAAAATATCTGTTTGGAAAGTATTTATTATACAAGCGTAAAGGATTGACTATTAAATGTTGTTATTTTTGATTAGTGAATGTTGTACAGGAGAAGAAAATGGGAGCATAGAATAATGTTTGTTTTACAGATCATTCTTAAATGAAGATAACAAAACATTAGGAAAATGTTGGACAGCTCTTTACAATTCCATTTTTCAATGTACAGTACATTGTATAGTTACTTTAACTATAATCTATGATTGGAAATATCCACAGAAAATCTTTTTGGTTGAAGTGTTAAACACCTGACTAGCTTTATGATTTTAACATTACTTGCAATTTGAGCTACTTCAAAATTTTATCATGCAAAAATAGAGTGCAAACCTGTGGAGCCAAAATCTGCTGAGTAAACCTTAGCCATTAATGATTATATCCAATTATTTTAAACTGTTTTTGTAAGGGTTAGTAACTGAAAGCACATAAATGAAATTAGTTGAAGTTCATTGATGGTAAAGATCTGCAGCATTACGTTGGATGAGGACTGTCAAATTCCATTTAACATATTAACATTCAAAATCTTACAGAAATCTGTCTGAAGGATGTATTATAACATAGGTTTTGAACCTTTAGGCACAGTAGGAATTCACTTTGGGTCTTCTGTAGTTTCCAAAGAGAGCTACAAGACAAAATCTTGGCTTGTCAGGCACATTAATTTCTTGAAACCCTTTCACTCTTCATTGACCTTGGGCAAATGAGCTTATTGCCCTAGCTGAAATGAAATGAATGATAAATGCAGAAAGTGCCTTTGCTGAGTAATGGGACTGCAATGAAGGCTTCTCTGCAGAGTTTTATTCCTCTACAGCCTGAGGCAGCTCAAGGTCCCCTGCTGTTCATTTAAATAGGTATGTCAAATCTGCCTTGAAATGCTGCCTGTTTGATCTGTGGTAATATTTGTGAAGGTTCCATATGGACTTGAACCCCTGCAGTGGCAAGAAATAATGTACAATGCTTCATAGTGCAGACACAAATTTTCTCTGAAGAGGATGCAAGACCACATTTTAGCTGTCGGAGAGGATGATGTAGCTGAAATGTGGTGCTGTCAGCTCCTCGCATGGATGGGCAGAACACGGTGCATATCTGGAAAATGATGCTTAACTTTCCATTCAATCATCATTTAAACTTTCAAACAGTGTCCTAGATTATCTGTTTTCTCAGATTTCTGTGAACTTTTTCATTTAAAAAAAAATTTTGAACTGATGTACTCTGTGTAAAATGGAATGTTTGAAACCAAATGTATTTGAAGAGAATTGAGTTACATTAATTGAAGTGCTTTTCTTCGAATTATACATTCAATCCCTCCTCATTATTATTCTGATTTTGAAAGAACTATCACTAATTAATCACCAATAGTTTTAATATATTTTATACACATAATGTCTGATTATAGGATGCTCTTTTAATAATTGAGGATTATACTCCTTTATGGATAGAATCCACTTTGCAATTCAGGGAAAAGCTCTTCCTCCACTAGGAGGAGGCAGTTGAGAGGTATCCTTGTAATGACTTTCCCTGTGGCAGTAAGCAGGAAGACCCCTCTGTATAATTACTGCAATTGGACATCTTTTTTGAAGTTTGCCACAATAGTGTCTTTCAGATCCCCAGCATAAGGTTTGCTTCCGAAGTGAAAATGTTTATTGATTCACAAGGATGTCACTATAATGTTACTTCATCTACCAAGTAACCTACAAAATATATACCTTGTGACTTCCTCCTGATCTGACAGCTTTGGTACCTGTATTTTCCCTCATTCTCAGGATTAGATGATGCGATTACTACCTGAGCCTTAAGCTTAATAATTCTGCCATCTGTTTACCCTATAAACCTCATCATTGCTGTAACTTTATTTCACAATGCACAAAATGTCTTTATTTCTGAATTTTGTTAACCTATTGTTTACAATGATCATGAAAAGACTTTGCTGAGGCTTATGCAGCCATATTCAGCTAGAAGTCCCAAATTCATCTTGGCCTTTTCCTTAAACCCCAGTATTTTCTAATCTGGTCTTTGGCCAATTCATTTTTTTTCCATGTGATATCAGGAAATAAGTTGACATAAGCAGTACAGTACAAAACTATCTGCCTTCATTATATGTAAAACCAGTAGGTTTGTAGTGTTTATTTGTGGGTTATACTAAAAAACGGTGCCTTGGAAAAGTATTCAGCCCCCACAACTATATTCAGTATAACTGTCTCATTTTCGAAATTAAAACATATTGAGGTAGGATTTCTTTTGAGCTAATCTGCAAAACATTGTGCATCATGTCAAATCAAAAGAAAAATTTGAAAACCTGTCAACAATTTATTAAAAATTAAAAATCAAAATTGTGAGGCTGAAACAGTATTCATCCCCATTACAATTATTATACTAACTTTCCTCAGGTATATTACTGTATATTACCTTACCAACTCACCTGATATGTTGATGTAGAAAACTGGAGGATCGCTTGAATAAGTACCTCCTCTATCTGTAAGGACCAACAGTATGGTAGATTTTCAACAGACCAAACCAAAATGAAGACAAAAGAGCATTCAAGGCAAGTTAGTGAAATGATAATAGAGAGGTACAAATCTGTGGAAGGGTACAAGACCATTTCAAAAACATTGAACGTAGTACCTTGCGGCTCAGTACTGTCCATCGTGAAAAAGCGGAAAAAATATGAAACTGCAGCCACACTGCTTAATTCAGCTGCCCTTCTAAACTTAGTCGCCAGAGAAGAAGGGCACTTGTATGAGAGGCTACCATAACATTCAACGGTAGCTCTGTGTGAGCTGCAGAAGTCAGTGGCTACAACTGGAAATGAAGTTCATGGTTCCACAGTCTGTAAGGCCTTGCAGAAAATGGTTTAAAAAAAAGCATATCCTTGCCTGTAAAGACTTTGCAATATTGTAAATACGTGGAAGAAGGTCTTGAGAGAAAGATGTGGATGACTTTTTGGCCTCATTACTGCCCATCAGCCAGGGAACACCATCTCTACTGTAAACTGTGATGTTGATAGCATCATGCTATGGGAATGCTTTTCAGCAGCAAGGACTGGCTATCTGGTCAGGATTGATGGGAAGGTGAATGCTGCTGATACAGAAATATCCAGGGTAAAAACCAAGCCTCTGGCAGTAACTTAAACTGGGGAGGAGGTCCATCTTTCAGCAGGGCAATCACTCAACCACACTGCCAGAGCAACCATGGAGTGGCTTCAAAACTGATGTCCTTGAGTGGTCCAGTCAGAGTCCTGGTCTTAACCCAATCGAGCATCTCGGGCAAACTGTCAAGATCACTCCCCAACTAACCCGGCACAACTTGAGAAATGTTGCAAAGAGGAAAGACGAACTTGCTCCATCACTTTGTGCAAAGTTAATAGAAACTTATCCAAAAAGGCTACTGGCTGTAACAGCTCCAAGAGGGGGTTTAACTAAGTTCTGAGCAAAGACAGATTAATACTTTTGAACTGCTGACATTTCAGTTTTTGAATATTTAGTTTTTAATGCCTTAGAGTTTTCCCTTTTATTTAGGTCTATTGTGAAAAAAGGAACATGTGATTCACAGAAAAAAATTCTTATTTAACTTATCAAAATCCCTTGTTATATTTATGTGAGCAAAGAGTTGAGGGCTGAATACTTTTCCAAGGCACTGTAGGTGGTTTCATAGATATTGAAGATTATCAAAATTTACCAGAGAATCAGGACTAGCTTGGTGGGTGGGCTAAGTATTGGCAAATGGCTTTAAATTTGGATAATGTCGGGTGTTGTATTTCAGGATATCAAATAAAGTGGGACAAGATCATTGTGGAAATATTTAGCATATGATAGCACCATCCAAGAGTCTGATAGCAACAGGATAAAAGATACGCTTGAGTCTGGTGGCACATGCTTTCAATCAAGTTCCCAGGTGTAAATATGGTAAACAATTTTTTCTGGTCCAGCCCTGTTGAATCTACTGCCAAGAGAGGACACCATTGCCAGTACTTCCTCAGGAGACTAAAGAAATTAGCCTGTCCCTGTAAACTCTTTAACAGTTTTATCGATGTACCATAGCAAGCATCCTATCCAGTTGAATGCAGCTTGGTATGGCAACTGCTTTGCCCAGACTGCAAGAAATTGCGGGGAATTATGATCATGACCCAATCCATTATGCAAACATTGACTTAGTTTACACTCCCTACTGCCCAGGGTCCGGAATATAGGCTACTTTTATCAAAGTCCTCACCTACCTGGTCATTCTGTCTCCTGTTTCCCATCAAGCAGAAGAATCAAAAGCTTGAAAGCATGTGCCACCAGACTCAAAGGCAGCTATTATCCTGATGTTATCGGACTTGTGAATGGTGCTTTCATAAGCTAAATATGTATTATTGATTTCCAAATCTACCTTATTGCAGCCCATGCACTTAACTTGCTCAGCCACACTGAACTTCCTCTGTAGCTGCAGCATGTATTCTGCATTGTTTTCTTCTTGCTGCCACAATGTACTTGTGTAAGGCATGATCTGCCAAGATGGTATGCAAACCTCGGTGAATAAGACAATAAACAAATACCAGTATTAAACCCATGTCAGAATTGATGCCACTCCCTCCATTTCTATTTGCTGATGAGCATGTCTTGCTGTATAATAGCTTTACTTTTTTTTCCTGATGGTAAGTCCCCAAAATACAATGTCACCTTTTTATAGGAATGTAATCTCAGCAATTCATTAAAAAAAGTTCATCTAATCTTTTCCAGGATACTTATGAACAATTCCTAAATATCCAAATGTATGAAGATAAATTGAGGGCAAAAGGTCTCTTCTTTCAGGATACCAAACCAATGTAAGTTACAAATTGCAAGAATAAATGTGACCTGGAGAGCAATTTTAAATGACAATCCAATAAACTGATGTACTACACTGTCTACTTAACTGTATGGAAAAGATTCGCGCACTATTTTGAAGAAGAGTGAGAAGTATAGTATTTATACCGTAATTAACCAGCTTATATTGTTTTACTATATTGTTGTCTTTAGGAATTAACTCAGTATAAAATCACTGCCATGGTTTTTAAAACTGTGATTATACTTAAGATATTGCATTTCTTGTAAAGTCCTTCACTCATCTGGGAGAATGAGGAGGTGATAGATAAAGAATTACGGAGGTTGGGAAATATCCTATATAAATTTAGTGTAAGATCATGGAAGCCATTGTCTGCGGAGTTTAGCACCAAATTTAAAAAGAGAGTAGGGTCTGTCAGGACTTTCTGCGGAGTTTGAGGTTGTTTAGGTTATTAGACACAGCAAGGTCCAATAAAAAGAAGTGAGGTTTAATCTGAGTAGCCATTGTTGAAGTGGGCCAACATTAGAGTGGGAAGATGAGGCTTTGACTCAAGAGGTTCCAGTGAAAAGAGGCAGAGGCAGGACTGAGGTTTTCGTCAAGTTTCTCTTTCTTTCTTTATTAGTGCTTAGCTAAAATAATGAGAATGGATCCCGGGTCAGCAGTATGTACTTCATGTAAGATTAGGGAGATCTGGGAGACCTCTAGACTTCTGATCGTTTCAACTGCAAGTAATGTATCTGGCTGTAGCTCCTTACAGACCGTGTTAAGGAATTGGACATGCCTTTTAGGGAACTGGTATTGCAGCTGAATAGCCTTCCCTCATCTTGGAGAACGAGGAGGTGATAGATAAAAGTTACAGGGTGAGTGTCAGGAGATGGAAATGGAAATGCAATAAGCGGTGCAGAGTACCCTTGTGGCCATTCCCTAACAAGTATACTACTTTGGATACTATTGGGTGGGAATGACCTAGCAGGAGAAAACTACAACAGTCAGGTTTCTGACACTGAATCTAGCTCTGTGACTCAAAAGGGAAGTGGTTAGAAGAGGTGAGTACTAGTGATAAGGGATTAATTTGTTAGGAGAACAGACATAAGGTTCCGTGGATGAGAACAGGATTCTTGGATCCAAGATGCCAAGGTCAGGAGAATGTCGGATTGTGTCCTTGGCATTCTTAAAGGGGCGGGGAGGGGGAGCAGCCATAGGTCATGGTCCATGTTGTACCAATGATGTGGTCATGGTCCATGTTGTACCAATGATGTAGGTCATGGTCCATGTTGTACCAATGATGTGGTCATGGTCCATGTTGTACCAATGATGTAGGTCATGGTCCATGTTGTACCAATGATGTAAGTCATGGTCCATGTTGTACCAATGATGTAGGTCATGGTCCATGTTGTACCAGTGATGTAGGTCATGGTCCATGTTGTACCAGTGATGTAGGCATGGTCTGTGTTGTACCAATGATGTAGGCAGGAAGGGTGACAAAATCCTGCAAATTGAGTTCAGGAAGTTTGATGCTAAGTTAAAGGAACAGAAATTTCAGGGTAGTGACCTCAGGATTGCTACCCCTGCCACTTGCTAGTGAAGATAGATTTTGGAAGATAATACACTTTGATACATGGCTAAGGAGTTAGTGCAAGAGTAAGTTCTTCAAATTTTTGGATCATTGGGTTCTCTTCCAGGGTAGATGGGACTTATATAAGCAGGATGGTTTGCACCTGAACTGCAAGGGGACCAATATCCTTGAGGGAAGGTTTGCTAGTTCCACTCTGGCGGGGTGGGGGGGGAGGAGTTAAACTAGAGTTGCAAGTGGTGTGGGAACCAGAGTGCCAGGACAGATAGTGGAGTGGTTGTGGGGAAAGTTAGATGTTATGTCCACATACAAGAGAGGAATCAAAAGGTTGAGCATAGGGGCACTAATGTTCTGAGTTGCATCTGTTTCAGCGCAGGGAGCATTCTAGGTAAGGCAGATGAGCTTAGAGATGGATCAGCATGTGGAATTACGATTTTATAGCCATTAGTGAGGCTTGGTTGCAGGACTGGCAGCTCGATGTTCTGGTGTTGCATTGTTTTGCACATGATCGAGGGGAAGGTATTAAACGGGGTAGGGTGGCTTAACTAGACAGGAAAAACGGTATAGCATTGCTGAGACTGGACAGACTGGAGGACTCATCTACTGAGGCTACGTGGAACTGAGGAATGAGAAAGAATGATAAGGTTAATGGGATTATGTTATAGAACACCCAATAGTCAGCAGGATTTTAAGGAGCAAATTTGCAGACATTTGCAAGAAACACAAGGCTGTGATAGTAGGTGATTTTAACATTCCACATACTGACTGGGACTCCCATACCGTAAAAGTGCTGGATGGGATAGAGTTTGTCAAATGTGTTCAGGACAGTTGCTTTAAGCAGTATATGGAGATCCCAACAGAGAAGGTGTGCAGTTACAAAGAAAGCACAACAGCGGCTCTATTTCATTCGGAGAATGAAGGGAGATTTGATAGAGGTATACAAAATTATAAGGGGTATCGATAGGATAAATACAGGCAGGCCTTTTCTACCAAGGTTGGGTGAGACTAGAACTAGAGGTCATAGGTAAGGGTAAAAGGTGAAATACTTAAGGGGAGCCTGAGAGGGATCTTCAGTCAGAGGGTGGTGCGAGTGTAGAATGAGCTGCTAGCAAAAGTGGTGGGTCCAATTGTAACACTTATAAGAAATGTGGATAGGTACAAGGATGCGAACAGTGTGGAGGGCTTTCGTCCGGGTGTGGGTCGATGGGACTAGGCAGAATAATAGTTCAGCGCAGACTAGATGGGATGAAGGTCGTGTTTCTGTGCTGTAGTACTCTATGACTCTATTTCTTTCTTAACAATCTTAAAGTTAAGAATGCTGATAACTGTGGTAGGAATAATTGATCGCATTTAAACTAACAATACATAAAATATCAAGCATGTTTTAACACCCTAAATAAAACTAGTAGATAACAGTTTATTTAGGTGAATTAAAAACTTAACATTTTGGGTGGAAAATACATTTTGTTTGAATAATCGGTACTTTAAGTTATAAATTATATTTTTGACTCTTAAATGGACATCTGTCTTAAATAATTATGTGGAGTTGTGTGAATAATTAATTTTATACTAATTGACATTTAAATTTATTTGCCTTGAAAAATGTAAATGTTCAATTTTTCAGTCCATCAGATTCATTTGTATCTAATCATCTGATGTTTTGCCTGTCTATTTATGATTTTTTTATAGAGCTTTACAATTGGTAAAAGCCATTAAATATTTAAACTGCAATGTTAACTATTGAAACTATTAATGTCCCATTTTAAATTGTAAGTTGACTAACAGTTTGCTGTACAATAGTGTATGTACAATGTACTTTTTGAAAGAGCATTCAATGTAGAAGCAAAATTGTATTAAAGTTTTTCTTATGGTACTTGTAATACCAGAAATGTGTAATTCTAGAAAATTATTCACACCAATTTGTTTAATTAATATTTGTTGATTTAATGGTTTTCAATGTGGGGAAAAAATAAGACGTAAGAAATATGAGCAGGAGTGAGCCAGTCAGACCACTCTGAGCCCACTCTGCTTTTCAAAGCTTACAGGAAGGTGATCAGTTCCAGGCACTGAGGAAACAAAATCAAATTGACATCTTAACTGTACATTCTTTTTGAACATCATTTTTATGACAAGATCCTGCTGGACATTAAGAACTTAAAGTCCTGTGGGTCTACCCCATTAGCAAGTTGCTCATTGGCAATGAAAGTGAAGGAGCTGGACTTGATCCAGATTATGCTGCTGCCTGCATCAGAGAGGCATTGAAGGAGTCAGTGCACAAAGACAGTGTGCAGTCTTAACAGCAAGTGATCATCTTTGTCATTTTCTTGTGATCGCATTGAACATTGTTAATGTGAAATCCTGCAAGTGCAATTGACTGATTTATTGGCAGACAGCAGGAGAGCTTCATGGCCTCTGTCATTGGAGAGGACTAGGCCTCAAGCCGCAGTGTCGCCTGTTACAGCCACCCAGGAGAGAGGTGTCAGAATTGGTGTTCTCCACCAAAGGTGGTATGGTGCAGCATCCAAGCTAAAGTCAGTGTTGCCCACCACCAGTGTTCACTCGGCAGAAGGCAAGCTGTATTGTTTTCAACTGCAGGCTACTGCAACAATCATGGAATCAGGGTCTTAGAATATATTTTTTTGTTAAATTTTTTTAGTGAAATTTTATATGTGCTTGCAATCTTATCTGTGCTATGTGTGATTGTTGGTACTGTGTTTTACACCTCGGCTTCGGATGAATGTTGTTTCGTTTGGTTGTATTCATAGGTATTCTTGTATACTGGAATGACGGGCCCGGCTGGTGGCGCAGTGACATCAGCACCGGACCCGGGAGCGGAGGTTCCCGGGTTCGAACCCAGTCGGGTCTGGCTCCCAAGTACGCTTTCCATCCGTGCCGGGTTGAGTGTCGAGATCACAACTCAACCTCATAAAGTAAAGGGAAAAATACTGCGAAATATCTGTGTGAGGAGTGGCGCACCACACAGTCCCTCTCTCGCTCTGCGCCTTTCATCGTCCCGCCAGCATCGCACACGCATGGATGCATGCACACACCAAAAAAACGTATACTGGACAATAACAATTAAGCTTGAACTTGATCTGTCTCTAATTCCTTAGTTCCACATCCAACATTTAAAGTAACTTTTCTTTTTAATCCCAATCCCTTTTGCAAGAATCAAATCCTTTCTGGTAAAAGGACAAATGAAGTGAAAATTTGACATGCTTAATTATTGGTAGTTAACTCTAATTTGACAAATTTAGTTGGGTGAGGAATGTTGAAAGAAGCTATTTTTGATCCTATCAGTTTGGTCAAGTTTCAATGATCCTGTCCCAGAAGTATTTTGGCAGTATTCAAACCAATGGGTGTACTGTGGAGTTAAATGTAATATTTCATTTGTAGCACAATGCTGATTGTCTATTTTATGACTACTTAGATGTTTAGTCGGCTTACTGGTTCCCTTTTGTACTGAGCACATTTTTGTTGCTTTCTCTTTCATGGAAATACGATGATAATAACAGAGATGAGACTTTAACTTGATAAAAAAATTTTTCTACACGTTAACTTCTGGCGAATGTGAAGTAATATTCCACTATCTACTTGCCAACCAAACATGAATCAGATACAAGACCTCAAGGACGTGTAATTTATCTACTAAAGAACCTATATTAGGTTGCACAGACTTATTCTGTTGAATGTGAATCATTAAATTGTTTTTACAAATAACAATTATACAGCATAGTCCATGGTTATAGGATGTTATGATTCTGCTTAGGGGGTCACTCAGCCCATCGTGCTGTGTCAGCTTTTCAGTAAAATAATTCATGCATCTATTCATTCCCATTAGCCCTATTAAGACTTCCAGTGTTCTCACAATTTATTCCTCTAATTACCACCTTGTACACATGAGCAGGCTACTACCAGTGAAATGATTTGTTATTTTTCCAATTTTTCCCCCCTGGTTTTACAGTTCCTGCACCCTTTTTCTCATTGTACATATCTCCCTTACATTTAATGAGCTTTCATTAATAGCATCTTTATTATTTGCCTCTATTATACTCTCATTTCTCACCATGATCTGGGTATAAAAGCGTTTTCTTCTGAATTCACCGTCAGTTTTCTAGATGGTTATCTTGTATGGATGACGTCTAATTTCAAGCTTCCTATGAATGGAAGCTCTTCTCGGTGTTTTAAATGGTTAAGATCTTACTTAGGTCATGTTTACTCTTTTTTTGAGGAAAAAAAGCAATTCATCTTACCCTATCCTTGTGGCTATAATTTGGTAGCTTTAATATCGTTCTTTGTATTTGCACCGTTATTTAAATAATAGAGGCTAGAATTTCGGTACAAATCCAGCATAATTCTCTACTTTCAATTCTCTCCCTACAGAAATTAGCCTTATTGCTGGATGAAATGTGCCATAATATAAGCTAAGTGTTCTACTAAAATGAGTAAACTTTGAACCCCAGTATTGTCTTTAACAGGCTCCTAGTAGAACAGCAAACGGCTGTGCTGCGGAAAGGATACAAGTGTACTTCCAGAACCGACTATATAATTTGGTAGCTAAGACATTAGAAACATATGCTTAATTATGATTAATGGAATTTAAGTTTGCTGGTTTGTAATCATTGATTATATCAGATCAAATTGTTTGAGAATTTTCCCTTGGATTTTCATCAGCTTGCATTAGAATAACCTGGTTTACTTTTGAATGAAGAAAACACAGCAGAAAATACTTCTGGAATAGTTTTATTTTTGAGAAAATTCACTGCTTTTCCTGACTTTTTGTTTCCTGGTGCAAGATAGAAATGCCATAAGCTTCTTGTTTGATAATGCTTTTATTCCCTGCCTAAATCCTTTTTTTTTATTCTTCAGTGTAGCAAATAGCAGTAGATAATCCTAATGAACAGTTTGACATGTTTAATATTTGTTTATGACTGCTGTGCTTCATACTGTGTTGCTAGTCACCTGCCTGTTTCCTGAACTGTTTTTTTATCCTTTGGTAGATTTCTTAACTCTTTAACAACATCATCGGCTTGTTCTTACTTTGCAGTCAGGTAGCTTGTGCAAGAGCTGGGTTGTGCATTATTGTAAAATTCTAATCTTTCAGTGTTCTGCTTTATCTTTTTTGTTCAATAGTATTTTATAATGTACTTACTGCATGAGAAAGATTAGATGCATCTTTATAAACAATAAATTATTATCCTGATAAATCTATCTACCGTCTTATATAAATTGCTTCCTACAGACTTCTTTTATAAATGTGTAATTAAGAGTTTTTACCAACATATATAGCTGTTAAGGAATAAAAACATTTGTCGCTACAGCAACTTTCAAAGAACCCTTTGGATTTTTGCGAACTTAGTAAATGACGGTTTGTTTAAATACTCCTCCTTTCAACTTGTGAAGAATTTGCCCCATGATGGGTTAGCAAATTTGTACTTCAAAGATTAAGAGAATTAGTTTCTACAGAATTTATATAATTATCAACTCATTTGTACATCAACTAATGATGTAGTTAACTACTCAGATGCTGCCTGGCCTGCTGAACATTTTTTAAAACTTTTATTTCACATTTTTAGTATCTGCACTACTTTATTTTTGGGAAACTATAAATCATCATTTTAACAGATTCCTGACTAATAACAGTATATATAAACCTTTCTACATCTGGTCTGTAATTTTGTACTATATTAGACTTGATGTGTAAATTTTGTATTTTTTTTACTGTAGTTGTTCAAATAAGGGTTTGTTGAAAAATTGACCATGCTTCTAAGTGCCCATGCTCCCATGAATATTAGGGCTTTATTGTTGTTTATCCCAGCTAGGCAACTGTATTACCTGCTGTGCTTAGTAATGAATCATTGACGCTGATGTTGTAATTTAATTTGCTGCTACATTGATCCTATACTGCACAACAATGCCATCTGGTGTTTTCCTGGAAATGGAGATTGCAGCAAGAGTGATGTCTTCAGAAGTGACATGAGCTACTCAACGTTTGCAAATTATCAGATAATTTTGTTTCTTTGAAGATGCTTTGCTCTGAAATCTACAAGATTGTTATGTACTTTGTAATGTCTTTACCTCCTTAGGGACTTGATTTAAGTCATGTTATATTTTTAAAAAAGCATTGAGCCAAGATGTATATTTTTAATGAATGGTGTGTTCAAGGTATTTTAGAATTCAGTTTCCATGCTAGTTGTTAATATATACTTTAGTACTTTATTACAAAGCACAGAACAGCCTTTTGGATTCAACATTGGGCCCTATAGTATCAAATAATTAACATATTTTGCCTATTTTACCTTTTAACCTTGGTAATTTCAGATAAATAATCCACATTTATATTAACTTAAAGATTTAGTTGTTTGTTACCGATTGTTTTCATCAATTTAACCTATTCTACCTTTTTACCTGCTTCTTGCTAGCCTACATCATGCAGCCACAACACCTTTCTTCAAGTCAAATCTTGTCTTATCTTTAACAATTCCCTGTCCTAAAATATTAATTGCTTCCCCCTCTTCAGATGTAGCTTAACTTGCTGAATATTTAAAGATTTGATGTTTTTATTTCATTTCATCCAGTAGACAAAGTTATATATTTTTTATCAGTCGTTGAACAAGTGTAATTCCTTTTGATTAAAATCTTATGCTATTGTGTGACAACCCACTAATATCAATGTTCATGTAGAGAAAACCTGGGTAAGATTGTCTTTAGATTTCACAGAGTTACACAATATTTTTCCCCTTCGTGTAGAAACTTAGTTGGAAGCAGATGGTTGACAAAGGAAGAGCTGGCAGAGATATTGCTTGAACAAATTTCTGACCACGATGTAAGTAAACAATCTTTTACATGTTGCATATTACTCAGGAAACTTTGACCTTTCTAGTATGAAGCAGAAATGCTTTCTTTTGATTTTATTTTTAAAGACGTTTTTAAGGTTAGGGACATGAGTTAATAAAAAGTACATATTGTGACAGTCTGGCAGGATTTTGACTTATAAACTAATATCAGCTTTATCTTGTGTATGTAATTTAAATAAAGTAAATGGAATGTATCCTCTTTTGGTACCTGGGAAGATTTCTAACCACCCCTTAAGTAGACAAATTTACAGAATTTATGTACATGCCTTTGAGCTTTATGTTTTTCCTAATTGGTAATTTCTGATGAAGCAATCCATAGTATTCCAAATGTTTACTTGGAACATTTACAAACTTGTATGCCTACTATGATCTAATTCTATTTAATGAGTCTATTTAGATCCTTTTTCAAAGTATAAATTTTAGAGCAGTATAACTTCATAATTAGGTGAGTTTCTGCATTGTTGCATGAAACAATACCCATTACTTGCAGTAAACTTTACTAGAAGATCAGATTGAACTTTTTTTGGGATCAGACATTGAAACAACAATTTTGCCTGCAGCTAAAAACTAAAAATATTCCAAATTGAAGACAGGAATCAAGTTTGGGCAGGTTTTCTTGTTAAGACCGTCCATAATTGACTTGTTTTTCGTAAGAGAATATGAAGCATATTTTCACTTAATTTCTTTCAAATGTTAAGAAACTTTGTATATTTATACAATATGATTACATAGCACATTATTCTTCTCAGGAATTCTATCTGTATGAAAGTGTCAGAGTTTAATAATTGCTATTGGTTCACTTTCTTAATGCATGATACCCAATACACTTCACTTTCCAATTCACCGTACACTTTTGATTTAATGTACAAATACTTGATGCTGCTTGAAATTATTTACATTTCTCCTTTTTCTAAAGTCTGTATTAATAGATAAGCTATCAGAAGATTATTTAGGTTCACTAAGAACTTGCTGTAAACAAAGCTTTCAAGTTCTGTTGCCTTTTCCCTTTTTGTTTGAAGAGGAATCACATTCTTTGAAATTGGAATTGTTCTTCCTGGTTGTACTCCATACACATTTAGGTTGGAGGAACAACACCTTATATTCCGTCTGGGTAGCCTCCAACCTGATGGCATGAACATTGACTTCTCTAACTTCCGCTAATGCCCCACCTCCCCCTCGTACCCCATCCGTTATTTATTTTTATACACACATTCTTTCTCTCACTCTCCTTTTTCTCCCTCTGTCCCTCTGACTATACCCCTTGCCCATCCTCTGGGTTCCCCCCCACCCTTGTCTTTCTCCCCGGACCTCCTGTCCCATGATCCTCTCATATCCCCATTGCCAATCACCTGTCCAGCTCTTAGCTCCATCCCTCCCCCTCCTGTCTTCTCCTATCATTTTGGATCTCCCCCTCCCCCTCCAACTTTCAAATCTCTTACTAACTGTTCCTTCAGTTAGTCCTGACGAAGGGTCTCAGCCTGAAACGTCGACTGTACTTCTTCCTAGAGATGCTGCCTGTCCTGCTGCGTTCACCAGCAACTTTGATGTGTGTTGCTTGAATTTCCAGCATCTGCAGAATTCCTGTTCTTCACATTTAGTTTTGTTAGGTTTTTTAATTTCCTTTTACCTACCGTGATAAACTTATCCAAAGCTACTATATCTGCCTTTGGGATTGAAAGACAAATACAGATTTCACCTTTCCCCACCCCACCTCCAACTCCACCCCCTTCAACCACTGATAAAATTCAACATGTCTCTTTTTATGTTAATCACAAGCACAAGAAAATCTGCAGATGCTGGAAGTCCAAAGCAATTGCTTTAGATTTTTAGCATCTGCAGATTTTCTCACGTTTGCGATACTACTACTGCGAAGTCTCATTGAGAGATGCCTACTCTGTAGAAGTTTAAACCTTCCCTCCAGTCCTCATGCAGGGACTTGGCTGACAGCATCAACTGCTTACTCTCTTCCATAGACACTGCCTCAGCTACTGCATTCCTCCAGCATTTTGTGTGTGTTGCTTTATGTTAATCATCAGCTTTTCAGGTATTTCTTGCTGAAGAAGATGTTCATGAGTTAAACAGTTGTTTCATTCCTTCCAGGGCGTAAATTTGTCACACAAAGCAATATTGAGCTATAAAGAAGGGGCGTTTCTTGTCTGTGTGAGTTAGCTGCTCTTTGTCAGGGCAGTACTTAGACTGACAAACTTTCTTCCAGATCAACCAGAAGCCAGAACCTACATTTCTATTCAAAATTCATGGACAATTGGATAAGTACATGGCTTAGAAAGATGTGGGCCAAAAATGGGCAAATGAAGTGGCACCTTAGTTAGCATGGACAAGTTGGGTCTCTTTCTATGCTGTACAAATTTGACTCCAATTAGTACCTTTGCTTGAGAATGTCTGCAAATGGACACTTGGTAAAATCAATTCTGATGAAGTGCATAGTTGAATTTATACAGGGATTCAGAAATGACTTGCCCACAGAAGGCAGAGGGTGGTAGTAGATGAAGCATATTCTACCGCGAGGTCGGTGATACAGGGATCTGTACTGGGACTCCTGTTCTTGGTGATTTTTATAAATAACCTGGATGAGGAAGTGGAAGGGTAGGTTAGAAAGTTTGCAGATGGCGCAATGGTTGGTGGTGTTGTGGATAGTGTAGAAGGTTATCATAAGTTATAACTGGACATTGATAAGACGAAAAGCTGGGCTGAGAAGGGGCAACACACACAACATGCTGGAGGAACTCAGCAGGGCAGGCAGCATCTATGGAAAAAACATCAACTACTTTTTTCCATAGGTGCTGGCTGGCCTGCTGGGTTCCTCCAGCATTTTCTGTTATGTTGCTTGAATTTCCAACATCTGCAAATTTTCTCTTGTCTGAGAAAGGGCAGATGGAGTTCAGGTCAGAAAAGTGATAAATTTTGGCATGTCGAACCAAGGTGAAGTACGGGTTTAATATCATAATTCTTAGCAGTATGGAGGAACATAGAATCCTTTGGTCCACGTGCATTGGGTTCCTCAGAATTGTCATGCAAGTTGACAGGATGATTAAGGAGGTATATTGCATGTTGGCCTTCATTCGTTAGGTGATTGAGTTCAAGAGCCATGATGTAATGTTGCAGCTGTATTAAACTCTAGTGAGACCACATTTGGAGTCCTGACGAAGGGCCTCGGCCGGAAATGTCGACTGTACCTCTTCCTAGAGATGCTGCCTGGCCTGCTGCGTTCACCAGCAACTTTGATGTGTGTTCCTTGAATTTCCAGCATCTGCAGAATTCCTCGTGTTTGGAGTATTGTGTTCTGTTCTGGTCACCTCATTGTAGGAAGGATGTAGAAGCTTAAGAGAGGAGGCACAGATTTACCAGGATGTTGCCTGGATTAGAAGTGATGTCTCATGAGAAAAGGTTGAGTGAGCTTAAGTTTTTTTTCCCTTTGACTTGATAGAGGTGTGTAATATGATAAGAGGCATTGATAGAGTGGACAGCCAGCTTTTTTTCCAGAGAAAAATGGCTAATATGAAAGAGCATAACTTTAAGGTGATGAAAAGAAAATTTAAAAAGAAGGTAAATCTTTTTTTTTACAGAGAGACTGCTGGGTGCATGGAACAGGGATGGTGGTAGAGGCAGATACATTAGAGATATTTAAGAGACTCTGAGGTAGTTACACAAATGAATGAATAATGGAGGACTATATGGGGGGAATGTTAGAAAGATCTTGGAATAGATTAAAAGGTTGGCATAACATTGTGGGCCGAAGGGTCTGTACTGTGCTGTAGTGTTCTATGAATAACCTACTCACACTTCTAAATTATTTCAAAGAATTTACATTTCTGGATTGGTACTGTCACCCATTCAAATGTATCCTAATAACATGCACTGTCTTAGTGCTTGGGGAAAAAGAATGTGAGAAAATTTATTAGAGTGTGGAAGTAAGAAGAACTTCAGTCTAAAGAAAAATTAAAATTGTTTTACAGAAATTGAATAATTTGATGGCAAGAAGTAGTGTGAGAAATTAAGTAAGGTGTTGAGATGATAACTGGAATTTTTACAACTAAGGAAGAATAAAAGTGGAGTTCTAAGATATAGGAATGAAATATTTTGATAGATAAATGAAATAAGAGCAACAGGAGCAAATTGAGTAAGTTGGAAGAGACTGGCAGTATTATTAGAGTAGGTTGGGAATTTAAACATCAGTACCTTGTAATCTATGTGTGAAGTTGCTGGTAAATAAAAGCAGCTATGGCCAGACGAACATTGCATTTCCTTCTTGTCTCATCAAAACTTGGACTGCAGAGGAAATAAATTGAACTAAAATCTAATAGTATAAAGAGGAAAAAAATCAAAAAATCTGATCCTGTTTTTCATTCTGAAACAAATCGAATTTAGAATCAGAAGACAGGCTTATATGAAATAACAACTTGCATTTGATAAAGCCTCTGCTGTGGTGAAAGAATAGCATTTGCTTGAATGGAATGTTTACACACAGTTCTTTGTTGGTACAAGATGTGTATGCTGGTTAATCAAACATGTAAAAAATTCTACATAAATAAACCTTTGGCCTGTAATTAGATTAATTCCATTTTTACACTTGACTAGCAAGGAGTCTAATGAAGAACTAAGCATAGTCTTTTTCCCTTCCTTTGCTGTCACTTTTAAAGCCATTCAGGGGTTTGCTAGTAGACTGTTAATCTCAAAGAATTGGCTGCTTTTTTAAAAATAATTAAATGTTTACTGCTGTGCACTTGATTATATGCTTTGTATGCGCCTGAGTTCCTTCTTTCTGTTGCATAGTTGTAGACAATTTATTATCTTGTAAAATTGCCAATATTTTAATTATAGATTACTGACTGCACATTAGAATTTGAATTTTATTTGGTAAAAAAGCTTACCTATCTGGACTATATTAATTATGCTTTAACTCTTCTAGTTTTAAATATAATTATATATCAATTGATTGATAGTTGCAGGTGACATACCTTTTTTGACAACTTTGCCTTGAGTGAGTTCATTGAGGTATTGTAGCTTCAATTCACAGACAGAGCTACCTTTGTATAATAACATGTAATGGGAGTATTTTATTTTAAACAAAAGGAGTTTACATAAATTACTGCTCAAGACTTCTAAATGTTTTGCACAACCCAATGAGAACCTCTACTTATTACTGTCTTTCTAATTGTATAATCCAGGGAAGCATTACATCTCTCTTAGTTGAATTGTTGGTTTACAATAGCTGGTGCCAAACCACCAATTTCTATTAACATCCTACACAATTTAAGTCTGTCTGCTGTGATATGAGAGTTTCAGCTCTATGGAAAGAGATATTTTTCAACTAGTATGTAGCTTCTATTCTAACAATGGTGAATAATCAAAGCTTGCCTGGTGAATACTTCATTGTTACCTTACTGAAAAATGGGTTCTATGGATATTAATGCATATTGTTCAACTGTTCTCCCAATCCATGTCTGATCTAGTCACAGCCCATTTCCAATTTTGAAATTACTGCGACAAACTTATGACATTTTATGTCTCGGACTGTGCTGAAGATAATGCGTTTAATTGTCAATTGTCCGGTTTAATAAATGTTTGGCTATCATTAAGTAACATTAGTCTTCTCTTTTATGCTTTAAACAGTACATACACTTTCTTCAGTTACTGGAGCGTATGCTGACCTTGCCATATTGCAGTATCAAGGAAGAATATGTGTTGAAATTTCGCAGAAAGGTGGAAGATCAGTCCAAGAAACAGAAAGTTGAAGCTTTACAGTTTGATGAGAATGGAATAGCTTTCAGCAAAGGAGAAGGTGAAACAAAATCCTAGTGTGGGATTCACTCATTAATTACTTTTTTGATTTGTGGTAAAATTCTTTTCACTAGCATGGTGCTGAATGTTTTACTGGGACATGATTAATACCAAACATTTTGTTTAATTTTTATTATTTTTGCTAGTACCAGAGAAAATTGTAGTTTGGAGACAATATTTTATAAATTCTCTATTCGTCAGATTCTTGTGTGATGTTTAGGAGTTATCAACCTGATGCTGTAATTTTTTTGCTAAAATTAGTTTTAAACGTAAATGCCATTCTAGGGTTCTCAATTACTGGCACCTTGCCAGAGAAACTACTTTTCAATCAAACTATGGATCATTTTCTTCAGCTAAGCAAAAACCAAATTTGAAATGTGTGTTACTTATGTTACATACTTAAAGAATGTGATTTTTTTTTTTTTGTTAACAGACGGCCACTAATGAAAGAAAGATTGTGTGAAAAAGTTGGCTGACTTCCAGCTATTTGTATGACGTGCCTTGTCTCGTACACTGAACTTGCCATCTTATATATTCCAGTTATACATATGGTTCACAGATTCTGGACATTTCAGTAATGAAAATTAAGCCATACAGTCTAAAAGTCTCACAACTTCACAATGTGATGAAAACTGAATAAATGATAACTGAGTTTATTGGTTTCAGATCACAGCTGCATCATCATGAGTATGACTGCTGATAGGTAAAATATGTACAATATAAACTATCTTGCAGTAGGTTTTGTTCTTGAAGTATGCTGAGTATCACATTCAGTTACCAATTTTATGGTAGCATTAATCATAAATGCTAACATAATGCCCAATGCTTGAGGTAATATCTTTTGTTTAATGAAGACACATTACATAATTTGCTAGATGTAAACTGTACTCTCTTCCTTTACAATCTATTGAGTTAATATGGTTGACTGACCATTCTCACCCAGTGCTTTTCCATTGTCATCCGCACCCCAACAACTCAATTAGTGCTATCCCAATGCAACCTACAAGGTAGCTGGTGGTTTTTGTTCTTTCTCTCACACTTTTACTTCTGCTGCCCTATAAGAATCTGATTTTGAACCCCTTTTAAGACTGAATGACAATATCTAAAAACACAACATTACTTTCCATATGTATACCAGCACCACCCAACTCTACCTTGCAACTCCTCCTCTCTCAGACAACTTGTCTCATATGCTATACTAGAAAATTGCAGATTTCTCCCAACTGAATATTGGAGAGACCCAAGATGTTGACATGATTACCTTGGTACCAACAGTGGCGTGTCTGAGATTGAATTAGACTCTATGAAATCTTAATGTTCTGTTTGATTTTTAGGATGTACCACCACTAGTACTTATCAGTAATGTCTCATCTTACCACATCTGTCACAGCTTCCCATCTCTCTAAACCTGGTGCATCTACTGCTGAAACCCTCATTCACATCTCGTTTTCTTCGGACCTAACCATAAATATAAATTGTTGCTTTAAGCCATCAAAGTGGGTCATATTCATGAAATTCCAAGTGTTTATTAAATAATAGTGCCTTTGAAAATTTTAATTAAGATTTATAAAAATGTATTCTGCAGTAAGTTTGAAGCTCCTAAACTTTGTAACAAATTTACTTTGTCCAGACCACATGTTAGACCATAAGACATTGGAGCAGAATTAGGCCATTCAGCCCATCAAATCTGCTCTGCCTTTCCATCCTACCTGATCCCAGATCCCACTCAACCCCATACAGCTGCCTTCTCGCCGTATCCTTTGATGCCCTGACCAATTAGGAAAATATCAACTTTCGCTTTAAATATACCCACAGTCTTGACCTACGTAGCTGTCTGTGGCAGACCATTCCACAAATTCACCACTCTCTGGCTAAAAATGTTTCTCTTTACCTTCGCTCTAAAAGGCTGTGCCCTGTAAATCTGGACATCCCCCCAACATAGGAAACACCCTCTGTCAACATTACATACAATGGTAATGTTTTGAGGGCCACTAACAACTGTTCACTCTTTAAGCTCTTTCAAACATCCTTTGGAAGTGACACTTGAAATCCCTTTTGGCTGCTTAGCAAGATATCTTCATTTTCCTGTTGTTTGTTAGATGTTCTGTTTATGTTGACTGCTGTCTGTGTCAGCATAACACTGACAGCACATCAGAAAGTCGTGATAAACAGTACCTATTCTAGTTCATAGAAACATGGGGTGTAGTAATAGGATCACAAGACAGTTGTTTAGCCTCTGGATCCTGCTTATAGCTGATGCTTTCTTTTGTACCATGTGGAATTTCCAGGCCAGAAAATGACTTTTCACTTTTTGAAAATAAATTGGTCATCAAAACACTGTATCCCTGATATGAAAGAGCTTGCATTTTTATAATGTGTTTCCACTCAAATTGCTTCAGTTCAGCTCAGCTGCAGGTGAAGGGCAAGGCATTTGCCCGTTATGGATGAGGAAGTGCTCTTTTAAAAGATATTTTCTGCAATTCAAAAGCTAATTTTGAAGCAGTTTTTAATTGCTTTATTAAATGTCTGATTTGCCTTGGGAAATTAAAAAAAAAGGCTCACCTTTCTTTATCTATCAATTATTTCTTTTACAAAACAGTGGGTTGGCCATTATATCCTTCAAGCAGCGGAATAGAAATTGAAATTAATTCTGATATGGAAACAAGTGCTAAAGTCATGCTATGTGGGAGACCTGGAACATTTGTTTTTATGTTTAGGAAGAAATTTTCACTGCACGTTGTCGAAGTCTATGCACACGATGAACAACAGAATTAGTAGTTTTTTACACAATAGCTTATGTGAACTGCAGTTAAATAGGAGTTGAGTATACCAATGCAGAATTTGACATGAAGATGCACAATTGCAATACTAATGGAGCCAGTGTAATGCTGGAGGAGAACTATTAAAGGAAAGTGGCAAAATAAATAAAAGTGCATACTTCCTAGTATTGCTTCAGCATGACTGTTTCTTCAGCTGAGACCACATCTCCTATATGCTTTCTACTCATTGCTCCAATACAGCTAAAACAGTTAACATAGAAAACCTACAGCACAATACAGGCCCTTCGGCCCACAAAGCTGTGCAGAGCATGTCCCTACCTTAGAACTACCTAGGCTTTACCCATAGCCCTCTATTTTTCTAAGCTCCATATAGCCATCCAGGAGTCTCTTAAAAGACCCTATGGTTTCCGCCTCTGCCACTGGCAGCCCATTCCATGCACTCACCACTCTCTGCGTAAAGAAACTTACCCCTGACATCTCCTCTGTACCTACTTCCAAGCACCTTAAAACTATGCCCTCTTGTGCTAGCCATTTCAGCTCTGGGGAAAAGCCTCTGACTATCCACACAATCAATGCCTCTCATTATCTTGAACACCTCTATCAAGTCACCTCTCATCCTCTGTCGCTCCAAGGAGAGAAGGCCGAGTTCACTCAACCTATTCTCATAAAGCATGCTCCCCAATCCAGGCAACATCCTTGTAAATCTCCTCTGCACCCTTTCTTTGGTTTCCACATCCTTCGTGTAGTGAGGCGACCAGAAATGAGCACAGTACTGCTGGTGGGGTGTGACCAGGGTTCTGTATAGCTGCAACATTACCTCTCGGCTCTTAAACTCAATCCCACAATTGATGAAGCCTAATGCACCGTATGCCTTCTTAACCACAGAGTCAACCTACGTAGCAGCTTTGAGTGTCCTATGGACTTGGACCCCAGGATCCCTCTAATCCTCCACACTGCCAAGAGTCTTGCCATTAATGCTATATTCTGCCAGTTGTGCAGTTGTGACATCAATTAAATCTTGCAAGTCAATTGACGTCACTTTTCCATGCTTGATGTGATAGGACTGAATGTTTAGATGTGTGCACTGTTGTGGAAAGTACTGCAATTTATTTTACACCGCAGTTCAATTCCCTAGTTTTACAGAAATGTTAGCAAAGGGATTGAATATCTATGATGTCATGTTTCCAATCCATAATCCAATTTGAACAGTTTAAAGATTTTTGATGTGTAATGATGCTACAAACTTTACTACTTCCTCTCCATCATCAGATTTCTAAACAGCCCATGAACCTTTAAGCGCTACCTTATTATTCCTAGTTTGCTTTATTTATTTATTTGTAGGACTTACTGTAATTTCACAGCAAATGTTAGGGATAATAAACCTGATTCTGGGAGAGGATGACGATGAACATGGCTTTAAAAGATGTTTAATAGAAGTGAAGTCTTCAATATTGTATCTCAAGTTTTACATCTATGTCCCAGGGCATGACATATTGGATATCTAACCTAAGTGGTACTTTCAGTGTGAATAGCCTTGGTGATTTAGATAATGACGTGTGTGTGGAAAGAAATAAAGGACAATGAAAGATACAAACAAAGCAGGGGAGAGAGGAGGAAGAGGCAATGAAGCAAGATGATACAGGAAGGGGAGTAATAGGGAAGATAAAAGTGAAAGGAAAAAGCAGCAGAAAATAGGTGTGATGGAAGAGGAGGTAAGTGGAAGTGTAGGAAATGGTAGCAAAAGGATATTTTAAAAAGGTAGGGAAGAAATGATGTAATGGGTAGGAACAAACTAGAGGGGAGGAATGGGTTCAGGGAGAATTCCAGTGGGAAGATTGAAGAGGAGGTGAGCCAAGATTAAATGAAGGAACGGAGAAAGGGAAAGGGGAAGTAAAAATCCTTGTCACTTTAAAAACCGTTGAAAATTTGATAGGTAGTAAAATTTGTACCATGAATTGAGTTGTGATTTGTGGAACCTCTTACTGAAGAATATTGTCCCCGTTAACTTTTCTTGAAAACTTCATTGTAATGTTAAAAACCAAAAGAGTTCATCTACTTCATAAGTAAACACGAGTGAATTTGCAGCTGTTTATAGAAGTGTTTTCTTTTAGATATAGTATTTGTTAAAAAGATCGATGCAGTTGTTAGTCATTATTTTTCTTAACTTTAGGTCGAAGAAAAACAGCAAAAGCAGTAGTTATAGTTCGAGACCGAGGAAGCGGCAAAATAACAGTGAATGGGCTGGATTATTTGCAGTATTTTCCATCACTACAAGAAAGGTAATCATCTTATTGTTTTGAAATAAAATTATGCAAATACATCCTTCTGCAAATCTGAAGAATTGAAGAGTTAGTCAAAATTGTAAATCTTACATGGATGAAGTTGAATAAAAAGATTTGAAAAATTCAGAGCATGTGGTTTAGAGTCAGTTTAAGTGCAGAAACCCACCAGGGCCACCCTTCAACTACTCATTTTAGACTATCTTTTAGTTTCTATACTCATCTGTATACTAGGAACAATTTACAATGATGAATTAACCTATCAACCTGCAGGGGTTTGGGATGTGGAAGGAAACCCATGTGGTCACAGGGAAAATGTACAAATACTACAATGACAGCACCCATGTTGGGTTTGAACCCTGGTCTTTGGCACAGCGAGGCAGGGGCTCAACTAGTCTTGTGGTGTTATTTTTAAGTGTAAACCATTTTGGTTACAATGAATAATTTTCAATCAATAAAATGCAATAGATTTATTTTAGGTGTACAGTAGCACAGGGAAATAAATCTGGATTATTGCCGGTTAGTACTTTTATCACTGCATTTACTAACTTAAAAATTGCTTGGTTCGTAATTATATTACTGAGTGAAATATATATAATGATTTAAAATTCTCTGTACTTTCTCACATATTTTCAATCTATGTAAATTATTTTACGCTCTGTGTGATGAAAAATAGATTTAAGTGCATTTGTTACTGAAAACAGCTTAAGACTTCAGATGCCAAGAGGTGTGGTTCATGGGATAAGGAACTAATTCTTAGTCCATCTTTTGTTAATGTTTGAAGAATACTGAAGAAATGAGATTTACCCCGAAATTATCATATCCAAGAGTCTTTTAGTCTTCCCCAAGAAATCCAGCTTGGAATTATAAGTTCCCACAACTATTCATTCATGGATGAAACATGAGCATCTTTTCTTCAGCGCTCAACCACAAGGATATTATTCCATAGTGTTAAATCACAGGATAATCAAAACAATCATAACAAAACAAAAAAAAAGATATTCATTGCTTAAGTCCTCTGACTCACATTTTTTTAAGCTTGAAAGATGGCATTCAAGCTTTCAGTTAATAGTATATTACCTGGAAAGTATTGTATGTTAGATGTACAGTTTTGAGAACAGCTAAATTACTATAATCTGTGCTACAGGGGACCTTACGCTCCATACATCTAGTGTGTGCACCATTTACATTTTAAAAGTCACCTTCCTCTTGTACCTCATGCATCGCAAGGCTGTGTGTTTAGCCCCCTGCTCTATTTGCTTTACTTATGGCAGTGTGGTTAAGCAGAGTTCCAATGCCATATTTAGGTTTGCTGATGACACTACTGTTGTAGGCCAGATCAAACAAGGATGGTGATGAATCAGCAGGGAGATTGAAAATCTGGCTTTGTAGTGTCACAGCAACCTCTCACTCAATGTCAACAAGCCCATTAGCTGATTATTGACTTCAGGAGGAGGAAACTGGAGGTCCTTCAGGGGCTCAGAGGTGGGGAGGGTAAGCAACTTAAAATTCCTTGGCGTTATCAGTTCAGAGGATCTGTCCTGGACCCAGCCCTAAGTGCAATTATACTAAAGGCACAGCACACCTCTACTTCCTTAGAAGTTTGTGAAGATTTGGCATGACATCTAAAACTTTGACAAGTTTTTATAGATGTTTAGTGGAGAGTGTATTGACTGGCTGTGTCACTGAGAATCCTACAGAAAGTAATGTATGTGGCCCAGTTAATCACAGATAAAACCCTCCCCATCAATGAGCACATCTACACAGAGCATTTTTGCACATTTTGACCATTTGCACCACATTGTAACACCTTTATCACCAAGAATAACATTGCAAGAAAACTGTTTTTTCTCCCGTGAATTCTCAGAGAACAGCTGATGTTCCCTTTCCAGTACCTGGACCGATTAGGGATGCATGATATGGACTGCACAGTACACGCAGGCGGGGTATCCTCACAAGCAGGAGCTATTCGTTTGGGTACGTCAAGGGCTCTGCTTAGCTTCGTCACAGAGAAAGAAATGGAATCAATGAGGCAAGGTACTGGAATATCAGCTTAACATCAAAAATAATTTATAACTCAGTTTCACCTTTCAGATCAAGGTCAAATTTTAAATCTCCAGCAGGAAAGTACAGGTGTTTCACTGCAGGATTCCTTTATCCTGTGTTCTTTGAACAGGTATATCTAAATTTACTTTGTTGAGTAAAGTGAGAGCTTGAAGAAAAGAAATGAACAACCACGAACCAATATCAGTTTCAATTTCTTTATTATCTTTTTTTCTGATTCTATTGGTAGCATCTAAAGTTTGAAGGTGCATTGCATTGCTGTTTAAATAATGGTAACCTGTTTCAGGCAAATATTGCCATAGACCTTGCCAAATTATTTATATCATAAATACTAAACAAGCTGTATTGTTGGAGCTCCATTTGACAAAAAATATAAAAGCTTATTCCTGACGTGGAGATAAATTATTTTGCCACCAACATGACTCTGTACTTTTAAACAAAGGAATTAACTTATATATGTTGCAAATTTTAATCCTGGCTTTGGTATCAACTGATATATAATTGAAATAATTTCTTATGGAGAATTGTTTTGTCGTCAAGAATTCAAACTTATAACTAATTTAAGAATATAACTATAATTGAACCAATGAACATTATAGTTTTACCCCCAGCTACAATTTTGTAAGTTAAAAGTTAACCTTTTGCATTCACATTCATTTCAACTTCTTGCAGCTGGCTTGTTGACTCCTGATCCTCGTGTGAGAGAGCGGAAGAAGCCTGGTCAGGAGGGAGCGCGCAGGAAGTTCACTTGGAAGAAACGTTAATCAGTGGCTTTTCCTGTGAAGCAACCCTGAGGTGGTTTGAAATCAGAAGCAGAACCTCCACAAGACCTGTAGTTTGGACACCTGCTCGAACAGATTTGAGGAGTTGCAAGATCGTTATTGTCTCAGATCTCAATTTCCTGCCTTTGAGAACAAAACTTATGCGGTTCTATTTATCTTGAAATGAGTCCTTTCATCATTTTAAAAAAATGAATATCTTTATTATTGGCTGTAAAAAAAGAGAAAGATTTTTTTGCACTGAGAACTCTTGCAATCAATTCACAGTATCACATGTTGTTAACAATGTGTGTTTTATGATGCATTTTCCTTATTGGCCTACATGTTTTGGGTAGAGAATAGATAGTGAATCCACTGTGCCAATGACAGTTGAAAATCATCTCATTGTAATTATTTGATGAACATTGTACTCAATCCACATACCACCTCTTTATCCATTTCCTCCCAATGGAATGATTAAGTAAAATCTCAATGACATCTAATTCCTTAAATGTTTTCATCCAGAACCTGGATCTCATTTTGCTAGTGGATCTAATAAAGTTCTGTTTTTTCTTAGTTCCATTATTTGCATCAGTGCCTTAACATTATTTAGTTTGCTTGAGAGGAGAATTTGGTTTGACGAAGTATCTTGTTTCTGCTCATCTCAGTTTTTTCTGTGCTATATTATAATATTTTATAAATCAAAGCAATTGATTTTGTTAAAAAAACTTGTACACCCTACCGTTAATATTTATGCCTGCAGCAGGTTAGTTACTTATAACTATGTGATTGAAATAAGGATGAATGGTTTATAATGTTTAAGTGGTATGGAAAGAAACTTGTAAGCCCACAGAATTAATGGGAGAATGTACAAACTTCACATTAATAACTTCCAAAGTCCTGATTGAACCGGGTCACTGGAGCACTATTTGGTGTCTTACTGTGCCACATTGGCCATTGTCCCTTTGTTTCTGTGTGTGTTGCAATCATTTACATTTCACTATGACTACAATTTCAAAAGTACATCATTGGATGTTAAGAAAAGTATAATATAAATATTATCTTTTGCTCTAGACTTTATTTTATATATTTTTGACTTTATGGCATTCTGATTGCACGAATGTTATATTTTTTTTATCAAGTGGCAAAGTAATGCTTTTCCTGGGTATGACTAAGGACAGTTGGTATTTGATTGCTCTTAATCATCCATTACGTTTAATAGCCTGCAAATATTCTTTCTCGTACAAAATGCCTTTGTTTGCCCTTGCTTTTGCTGCATTGCAGAATGAGCTGTCTAACAGCCACTGGAAATTCAGTATTTTAGCCCCAAAAGATTTGCAAAATAGGCAAGTGGTAATTTCTCCAACTGAGCTAAATTGCAATGACTGAAATTACCAGAATCATTTTGTCCCAAAGATGGCTCTATATTTGTTAGACCTTTGACACACTAAGGTGTATCACATTTACCGATCTCGTTTGCTTTGATAGTGATTGGAGGAAAGTATAGGGAGATGTCAGAGGTAGGTGTTTTTAACACTGAAAGTGGTAGATATGGGGAACACCCTGCCAGTGATGATGGTAGAGGCAGATACATTGGGGTTATTTTAGAAACTCTTAGATAGGCACACGGATAATAGAAAAATGGTAGGAGGAAGGAGATAGATTGATCACAGAGTAGGTTATAAGGTCACCGCAACATCAAGTTGAAGTTTAGTTTATATTCAACCAGACGCATGTATACTGTCAAATTAAACAGCATTCCTCCAGACCAAGGTGCACAATACAGTACATGTAACTCACACACATAACTCAAAGTAATATTACCACTAGTAAATTAATAAATAATAAGGTGCACTTACAACACAAGTTAAAAAGTAAACAGTATAATGCTACTGGCACTTCACGCATGATGATTCCTGGGAGGTGGCAGGAAGTTCAGTAGTCTTACAGCCCAGGGGAAGCAGCTGTTTCCCATCCTGACGGTTCTAGTCCTAATGCTGCCTGATTGGGGGGGGGGGGGGGGGGGCGGTCAGAGAGATTGAAGGACAGATAGGAGGGATCATTGACAAAGCAAAGGGTCCTGCATATGCTGTGTTCCTGATAAATATCTGATGGGTGGGACAGAGACCCCAGTGATCCTCTCAACAGTCCTCGCAATCCTTTGTAGACTTGTGCTCAGATGCCTTGCAATTTCTGTACCAGACAGTGATGCAGCTGGTCAGGATGCTCTCAATGGTGCTCCTGTAAAAAAAAATGGTTAGTATGGGGGGTGGGGGGCCTTACTCACCTGAATCTCCTTAGGAAGTGGAGATGCTGCTGTGCTTTCTTAACCAAAGAGGTAATGTTGTGGGACCATTATGTGTACTCCCAGAAACTTGGTACTCCTAAGTTTCCACGGATGAGCTGTGTATGTGCGGTGAGGAATGGTCAGCATGTACCTTCCGAAAAGTCCACATAAATCTCTTGGGTCTTGTCCACATTGAGACTCAAGTTGTTGTGCTTGCACCATTCTGCCAGCTGCTCTGCCTGCTGTCTGTATGTCTTCTCATCGTTGATGAGGACAACTGTTGTTGTGTCATCAGCAAGCTTGATGATTCAATTTGAACTGGATCTAGCAGTACAGTTGTTCATCAACGGAGTGAACTGCCTGCAGCCCTGGGGAGCACTGGTGCTCAGCGTGACGGAGCTAGAGATGTTTCCGCCAACACAGTATGATTGTGGCCTTTCTGCCAAGAAGTCCAGTATCCAATACAGAGAGAGGTGTTGAGACCCAATGAGGACAATTTACCCACCAGCTTCTGAGGGGTGATCGTATTAAATACCAGGTGAAATTAATAAAAGGCATCCTGGCCTGGTAGTGTAGTGCTTCCCACCGCCCCCCGATAGGAGCTTGTACGTTCTCTCCATGACCATGTGGTTTCCTCCCACAGTCCGAAAACATACTGGTTGGTAGGTTAAATTATTATTGTAAACTGTCCCATGATTAAGCTAGCGTTAGATTGGGGATTGTTGGGCAAAGTGGCTCAAAGGGCTGGAACAGCCTATTCTGTGCTGTATCCCAATAATAAATACGTGGCACCATTTTCCAGGTGGGACGGGCTGGAGTGGAGTGGCATCATCAGGGGACAGATTTGGGTGATAAGCAAACTGGAAAAGGTCCAATGTAGCAGGGAGATGGGATTTAATGTGATCCATAACCAGCCACTCAAAGTACTTCATTATTGTTGAGGTCAGTGCCATTGAACAGTAGTCCTTGAGGTAGTTTACTGTTCCTCTCTTCAGTACTGGGATGATGGTGCCACCTTAATGGGACAGTGGACTGTTCAGGGAATTGTGGACCAAAGGCCTGTACTATACTGTAGTTCAAAGCTAATTTTTCCCAACATGCCAGCCAAGTTACAAACAAGATGACCAAGAGCTCTTCTTTTTGGAGATGACAAATAACTTTTCATCAACAATGATTAGTAAACAAGGTCTAAATCTGATAATTATTCTGGAGTTTTCTTTCACCTACTTCTTGGACAGAGAGTGAATATGAGAGCTTGTTTCTCAGGTAATTAAATGAGCTGAAGGTGCTTTGCAATAAAAAAAAAGACATAGTGGCTTATGTATGATGTTGCCTTGTCTGTCTTGCCCATTTCCAGTAGTCCTGAATCATAGGTAGTAGTGGTATTTTGTGCATGTGGCACCCCCTAAAGATTAAATCAAGCAAGATATTCCAGGATTTTAACCTAGTAATGTTGCAGGATTGTTGGAAGTAATGTAACACCTGGGAGATGTTGCTGTTCTTGTTCTTCCTGGTAGTACAGATTGCAGGACGAGGACATGCTGTCAGTTTGGTGTATAGGCAATACATCCTGAGAATATTCAGGCCAAAAGGTCGAAGACTGATAATACAGTGAAACAAAGTGGGACTGAAACTCTCAAGACTATTGTCCACGTGAGGGTACTACAAGTAGTCCATGAGTGTTGTTTGGAAAAGATACAATACTACTGCTGAGACATAAGAGAAAAGTTTCAAATATACACTGGTTATATCAGCTCCACCTCCTGTTTCATCAGATCTTGAGTCTCATTTGAGCCAAGACTTTATAAAGCTAAACATAACCAAAACCACTGTATTTAAATTTTGCTACAAAACTTCTGTAGAGAGATTATGACTCTTGTCATTTCCATTTTACTTCAGGCTGTTTATAATCTTGGAATTCCGTTTGATTTGTCTATCACTAAGACCCTTTTCCCTACCTCCACAACATTTTACACCTTAATTATCTTTTCACAATAAACCTTTTGCTTTCATTATCTCTACACTTGTGCATTAAAAATAGAAATAGCTGAAAATGTTGGAAGGTAAAACTATAGAAAAAATGTTTGAGGTCAATTTTTCTGATCCAGTTTATCACATTATCATCCAGATCATTGACATAGATGACAAGCAGCAGACCCATCACCGGTCCCTGTGGCACACCACTAATTACAAAAGAAGCAACAATCTACTACCACTCTCAGTCTTCTCCCACAATGTCAATGTCAAATCCAATTTACTATCTCATCCTGAATGCCAAGTGACTGATCAGACTCCCATGCAAGACCTTGTCAACTGAAGTCCATGTAGAAAACTGTCTTTCCTTCATCTGCTTTGCTGGTAACCTTGAAGAACACAACAGACCACACACAAAGCCATTTTGACTATCTCTAATCACGCCCTACCTAACAAATATATATATATTTCTGTCAGAACCACTGCAATTTCTGCACTAGTTCCATGAGATCTGGGGAGATACCTTGTCAGACCCTGGGATCTTCTCCACCTTATTTTACCTGTTCTTCTGTAATTCATCTTACTTTAGTAGATAGTAAGTTGATGGAGGAGATCCTGAGAGGCAGAATTTATGAACATTTGGAGAGTTACCCGTTCTTCTGTAATTCATCCTACTTCAGAAGTTAGTAAGTTGATGGAGAAGATCCTGAGAGGCAGGATTTATGAACATTTGGAGAGAAATAATATAATAGCATAGGTTTGTTCAAAGTCAGGTCGTACCTTACGAGCCTGATTGAATTTTTTGAGGATGTGACTAAACACATTCATGTGGGTAGACCCATAGATATAATGTATATGGATTTTAGCAAGGCACTTGATAAGGTACCCCATGCAAGGCTTATTGAGAAAGTAAGGAGGCATGGGATCCAAGGGGACATTGCTTTATGGATCCAGAACTGGCATGCCCACGGAAGGCAAAGAGTGGTTGTAGACGAGTCATATTCTGCATGGAGGCCGGTGACTAATGGTGTGCATCAGCGATCTGTTCTGGGACTCCTACTCTTTCTGATTTTTATAAATGACCCTGGATGAGGAAGTGGAGGGATGGGTTAGTAAATTTGCTGATGACACAGAGGTTGGAGGTGTTGTGGATAGTGTGGAAGGCTGTCAGAGGTTACAGCGGGACATTGATAGGATGCAGAACTGGGCTGAGAAGTGGCAGATGGGAGTTCAACCCAGATAAGTGTGAGGTGGTTCATTTTGGTAGGTCAAATATGATGGCAGAATATAGCATTAATGACAAGACTCTTGGCAGTGTAGAGGACCAGAGGGATCTTGGGGTCCGAGTCCATAGGACACTCAAAGCTGCTACGCAGGTTGACTCTAGATAAGAAGGCATACGGAGCATTGGCCTTCATCAATCGTGGAATTGAGTTTAAGAGCCGAGTGGTAATGTTGCCGCTATATAGGACCATGGTGAGACCCCACTTGGAGTACAGTGCTCAGTTCTGGTTGCCTCACTACAGGAAGGATGTGGAAGCCATAGAAAGGGTGCAGAGGAGATTTACAAGGACGTTGCCTGGATTGGGGAGCATGTCTTATGAGAATAGGTTGAGTGAACTCAGCCTTTTCTCCTTGGAGCGACGGCGGATGAGAGGTGACCTGATAGAGGTGTACAAGATAATGAGAGGCATTGATCGTGTGGATAGTCAGAGGCTTTTTCCCAGGGCTGAAATGGCTCGCACAGGAGGGTATAGTTTGAAGGTGCTTGGAAGTAGGTACAGAGGAGATGTCAGGGGTAAGTTTTTTTATGCAGAGAGTGGTGAGTGCGTGGAATGGCTGCCAGCGGCGGTGGTGGAGGCGGAAACGATAGGGTCTTTTAAGAGACTCCTGGATGGATACATGGAGCTCAGAAAAATAGAGGGCTAGGGGTAAGCCTAAGTAGTTCTAAGGTAAGAACATGTTCAGCACAGCTTTGTGGATTTTCTACGTTACTATGTTTCTGAATATGTTACATCACCATAATAACTTCTCTAGGAGTTTGAAGAGATTTGATATGTCACCTAAGATACTTTAAAATTTCTTTAGATATATGGTGAAAATCATTCTGACTGGTTGCATCATAACTCAGTAAGGAGTCCTCAATGCACAGGATGGCAAGAGGCTGCAGAAGTATGAAGAGTCAGCTATCTCCATCACACACACACAACACTCTCTTATAATTGAAGACATCCTTAGGATGTGGTGCCTCAGGAAGGCGGCATCCATCACTAAGGACCTTCACCATCTGCGACGTGCCCTCTTCTCATCACTACCAACAGGAAGGAGGTACAGGAGCCTGAAGAACCACATACAACAATTTAGGAACGTCTTCTTCCCCTCTGCCATCAGATTTCTGAATGGTCAGTGAACACTACCAGGTCATTCCTTTCTTTTTCAACATTATTTATTTAATTTGTAATTTATATTAATTTTATATGTTTGCATTGTACTGCTGCTGCAAAACAATAAAGTTCATGTCATATAAAACTGCGATAATAAGCCTGATTCTGATTCCATAATTTTACCCGAAATTAATCAAATAACCATTGTCAGTATTTCCTTCTGTTCTCTGAACTCTAACTTCAAAATTATGTGTTTTTTTTCTAAAGTCTTTTCCATTCCTATTATTTCTGATCCTGAGTCTCTTATTTTTGTTGTAACAACCACAACATTGGCAGTAAATTCATCGGTAACTGATTTAACTAAAAACTCTTTCAATGACCTTCTTCCTTCAAATGTAGGTAAGATTTATCATTTTATCTCCTATCTAAGAGAATTTCACTTATTTTTAGTCGGTAGAGCTTGTCCTTCCCAAAAAGTGAAGAAAACTTCTTTTTAGTGTGGTCTGTGTTTAAACGATAGTTTAGCTGGTTGGGTGCTACATTGTTAAGTTCCCACTAGGTGTCGCTGCATACAACTAAATATCCTGTGTGACAAAGGCAGCTGAAGCATCAGATAACTTAGATGTATTTTAAATGTTTTAATTAATGAAGATCAGCCCACTGATGCTCATCTCTACAACAGTATTCAACAAACACATCTTGAGAAGAGTTCGATCTGCTGCCACCCATTTTTGGGGCATTATTGTTCAGAAATTGGCCTTCATTTTACCACTAAGAGCCAATCAGTGGAACCCTGGCTACCAGAAAAAAACACAATTAGAGAAACACAAGAAATTAATGAACATTATCTTTGCATTTCCCAGTGCCAGTTCTAAAGTTATTTAAACTGCAGAATATGTTTGCCGACTTTATTTGTTTTATTGTGTCCTGAAGTCAGATGTGTTTAGCAAATTACTAAGCATTCCATTAGAAATACAAGAATATTCGGAAATATGCTGAACAGGACAAGTTCTGAAAACAGCAGTGGAAAAGGAAGTGGAGAGGAGAGCTGGGCAATTCTCTTACATATAGCCTCTGCAAGAAACAATGGACAAGATATAGCATTTCTGGAATGAAAAGCCTCATCCCGAGAGCAAATGCGGCCGAGATGGAAGAATTGAGAGAAGGGGATGGCGTTTTTACAAGTACAGTTGGACCTCCGCATGCGCGGATTCAACCAACCGCGGATCGGGAAAACCCGGAAGTTCTCTCTCCAGCACTCGTTGTTTCAGCATGTACAGACTTTCTTTTCTTGTCATTATTCCCTAAACAATACAGTATAACAATTATTTACATAGCATTTACATTGTATTAGGTATTATAAGTAATCTCGAGATGATTTAAAGTAAGGCACTCACATGGGTCCCAGCTATGGCTGCCTTTTTGTCGGATACTTGGAACAGCCAATGTTCCAAGCCTACACTGGTACCACTCCCCAACTTTTCCTATGATACATCGATGACCGCTTGGTGCTGCTTCCTGCCCCCACGTGGACCTCGTTGACTTCATCAAGTTTGCCTCCAACTTCCACCCCACCCTCAAATTTAGAAATGGGTTGGAGGTGTTGGAAATGGACGAGTTCCGTTCCTGAGTCTGTCTTTAAGTCGGCTTTGTACGTAAGTCAGAACAGGTACATCTGGTATTATTTAGCGTCAGTTAGTCAAATGTTTGTCTTAGTATATAGTATATATTTTACCTTTTTATGCATATAAAACACTTAAGAAACGTATTTTATTTCAATAATTAAACCACTGCGTTGTTTAATGGTAATTGTAGCTTTCATCAGGGCAGGGCCTTTCACATGCTCCATTATTCTCACTTTATCCTTTAAAATTGTTCCGATCATTGACTGACTGTAGCCTAACGCTTTTCCAATGACCGATGGTGTTTCACCTCTTTCCGATCGCTTTATTATTTCCACTTCATTTTCAATCGTGATCATTTTCCATCAACGGAACAGAAACACTGCGGATTCAGCAGCAGCCTCGGGCGGCGGGTCCTGAGCTCCCCCGGGTCCTAAAGTCCACCCGCACTGAGACACATTAAATAAGGGACTTGAGCATCCGCGTTTTTTGGTATCCGCGGGGGAGGGGGTTCACGGAACCAATCCCCCACGGATAAGGAGGGCCGACTGTAACAGGGTATGAATAGGTATAGTCCAGGTATCTGTGAGTCAGTGGGTTTATAAAAGATATTAATAAGTAAGCTGTCTCCAGAGACAGAGACAGAGATATCGAGAAATGGGATGGAGATGTTGGAAATGGACCAGGTAAATTTGTGGGCGGGGTGGAACTTGATGAAGTCAACGAGGTCCACGTGGGTGCAGGAAGTAGCACCAAGCAGTCATCGATGTATCATAGGAAAAGTTGGGGAGTGGTACCAGTGTAGGCTTGGAACATTGACTGTTCCTAGTAGCCGACAAAAAGGCAGCCATAGCTGGGACCCATGTGAGTACCCATAACTACACCTTTTATTTGAAGGAAGTGGGAGGAGGCAACAGAAATCATTGAGAGAGAGGACCAGCTCGCCAGATGGACGAGAATGGTGGTGCAGGGGAACTAGTTGGGTCTGGTGTCCAGAAAGAAATGGAGAGCTTTGAGACCTTTCTGATAAGAGGATGGATGTGAATAGAGACTAGACATCCATAGCGAAATTAGGATGATCAGGGCCAGGGAACTTGAAATCATTGAAAAGATCAGGAGTGCGTGAAGTGTCACAGATGTAGTTAGGAAGGGACTGAACCAGGGGGATAAAACTGAGTCAGGGTATACAGATATAAGTTTGGTGGGGCAAGAACAAGCAGAAACAATTGGTCTACCTGGACAGGCAGTTTGTGGATCTTAGGGAGGGGATAGGAACAAGAGGAATCTATGAGGTTGTTGGCAAGGATGGGAGATCCCCAGAGTTAATAAGGTCAGTAATCGTTTGGGAGACAATGGCCTGGTGCTCCGTAGTGGGGTCCTGTTCGAGGGATAGGTAAGAGGAGGTGTCTAACAGTTGTCACGCACAACACGCTGGAGGAACTCAGAAAGTCAGGCAGCATCCTTGGAAACGAACAGTCAGCATTTTGGGCCGAGACCCTTCATCAGGACTCAAACAGTCAACGTTTCGGGCCAAGACCCTTTGTCAGGACTCATCAGGACTCTGACAGTTGTCACCTGGCCTCAGCAAGGTAAGGTCAATCCGCCAGACTACTACAGCACTCTCTTATCTGCAGGTTTGTTGGTGAACAGTGCATGGAACAGTCTGTTTTCCAAGTGTACCTGGGTATTACTTCCCAAGCTTTCCAAAGCTTCATCGACGACTGCATTGGTGCTGCTTCCTGAGCCCACACCAAGTTCACTGACTTCATCAACCTTGCCTCGGACTTCCACCTTACCCTCAAATTTACCTAGTCTATTTTTAACACCTCTCTCCCCTTTCTTGATCTCTCTGTCTATCTCTGGAGACAGCTTAACTCCTGATAACTTTTATAAACCCACTGACTCCCACAGCTGCCTGGACTATACCCTTTCCCACCCTGCTACTTGTAAAAATGCCATCCCCTTCTCTCAATTCCTCCGTCTCTTCCTCATCTGCTCTCAGGATGAGGTTTTTAATTCCAGAACAAATGAGATGTCCTCCTTCTTTAAAAAAGAAGGGACTTCCCTTCCTCCAACATCAATGCTGCCCTCGTCCATTTCATGCACATCTGCTCTCACCCGATCTTCCTGCCAACTCACCAGTGATTGGGTACCTCATCCTCACCTACCACCTCAGTCTCCATGTCCGACATGTAATTCTCCATAAAACTTCTGCCATCTCCAAAGGGATCCCACTACCAAGCACATATGTTCCGCCCCACCCCCCAACTTTCTGTTTTCCACAGGGATTACTCCCTATGCGACTCCCTTGTCCATTCGTCCCTCCCACTGATCTCACTCCGGGCACTTATCCTTGCAAGTGGAACAAGTACTACAGCTGCCCCTACACCTTCTTCCTCACTACCACTCAGGACCCCAAACGTTCCTCCCAGGTGAGGCGACACTTCATCTGTGAGTCTTTTGGGGTCATCTACTGTATCCGGTGCTCCTAGTGTGGCCTCCTGTATGCCGATGTGACCCGATGTAGATTGGGAGACATCATCGCCAAGCATCCACATTCCATCCGCCAGGAAAAGCAGGATGTCCCAGTGGCCATATTTTTTAATTCCATTTCCCATTCCCATTCCAACATGTCAGCCCATGGCCTCCTCTACTGCTGTGATGAGGTCACACTCAGGTTAGGGGATCAACATCTTAAATTTTGTCTGGGTAGCCTCCAACCTGATGACATGAACATCGATTTTTCGAACTTCCAATAATTGCCCCCCTCTCCTTCACCATGCCCCATTCTCATTTCCCTTTCTCACCTTATCGCCTTACCTTCTCATCACTTCCCTCTGGTGCTCCTCTCCTTTCCCCTTCTTCCATGGTCTTCTGTCCTCTCCTGTCAGATTCCCTCTTCTCCAAAGCTTTATCTCTTTCACCAATCATCTTCCCAGATCTTTACTTCTCCCCTCCCCCACCTTCTTAATCCGACTTCTCATCTTTTTTCTCCAGTCCTGATAAAGGGTCTCAGCCCAAAACGTCCACTATTTTCTCTTTTCCATAGATGCTGCCTTTCTTGTGAGTTCCTCCAGCATTTTGTGTGTGCTGCTTGGATTTCCAGCATCTGCAGATTTTCCTTTGTCCTGTCCCTTGTTGCAAGCTCCCTTTTCCAAATCTGGCACCTGTACAAGACTCTGTTCTGTTACTTTACCAGAGGATCAACACTTGTAACTGAAACTTTCATTGCTCTTCCATCAGCATGAGGCTTCTCTGAAAATCTTCAATTCCATATTGTCAATCAAACGGAGCATAACGTTTAAAGCATAAGGAACATCAGCAAATATCAATCAGGGATCAAACTTCCCTTCAGCGTTGACGGACTCAATCACTGTCCAATCTACAGCTGAGCCAACATTCCTTTCAATTTATAAGAATCTAAATTGGTAATGGCATTTATCCATATGGCCAATTTTTGTTATCCTTCCTAACCCCATTCACCTGCCTCCTTCCTTCAACATGATTATTAATCAAGAATTTATCAACTTCTGGTTTAAATATACGCAATAATTTTGGAAGGAACAAAGGCATAGACTATTTTCTAAACGGAGAAAACTCAGAATTCTGAGCTGCAAAAGGACTTGGGGTCCTCATACAGGATTCTCTGAAGCTTAATTTGCAGACTGGTGGTGAGGAAGGCAAATGCAATGTTAGCATTTACTTCAAGAGGGATAGAATATAAAAGCAAGAACATAATGCTAAGGCTTTATAAATCACTGATACGATCACAATTGGAGTATTGTAAGTAGTTTCGAGCCTCTTATCTAAAAATAAATGTGCTGGTATTGGAGAGAGTCCAGTGGAGATTCACAAGAATGATTCTGGGAATGAAAAGGTTAATGTATGAGGAGCATTTAATAGTCCTGGGCCTATACTCGCTGGAGTTTAGAAGAAAGAGGGGTGATGTCATTGAAACCTCTTGAATATTGAAAGGCCTAGATTGAGTGGATGTGGAGAGGATGTTTCTTATAGTGGAGGAGTCTAGGGCACAACCTCAGAATAGAGGAACATCCATTTAGAACAGAGATTAGAGGAAATTTCTTTAGCCAAAGGGTAGTGAATCTGTGGAATTCATTGCCACAGACAGCTGTGGAGGCCAAAACACTGCATATTGAAAGCGGACGTTGATAGGTTCATGATTAGTCAGGGTCTCAAAGTTTACAGGGAAAAGGCAGGAGAGTGGGGTTGGGAGGTATAATAAATCAGCCATGATAAAATGGTGAAGCAGACTTGATGGGCCAAATGGCCTACATCTTATTTCTTATGGTCTTATGGAACTTCCCGAGTGTACCAGCTTTGGCCTAATGGATGAGAGTCCAAGCCGTCACGAGCTGAGCTGTACCACTACTAGCAATGCCATTACCTGAACTTCTTCCTTCAGCATCTGGATTTCCTCCAGGTGCTCCTCTTCCTCGCACGTCCCAAAGATGTGCCCGTTGATAGATTAATTGGCCACTTTACATTGCCATCGTTGCAGGTGGTTGACAGAAGCTGAGGAAGTTGATGGGAATGGAGGAGAATAAAATAAAATTGGGCCAGTATTCATGTAAAACAGTTAGGTCTGGTGGACTAAATTAAATTCCGAAACCTTGTTTCAATGAAGGAATCGATGACTCATTTGATCTGTGTGGACTGCAATGTTCCGACAAGAACTGTCCTTTGTTATTCAAATAACAAGCCATGGGTAACAAAGGACAGTAAGGACATCCTGAACGTTAAAAAGAGGGTGTTTAGAGATGGAAACAGGGAGGAGTAGAGGGCAATTCAGAGGGACCTGAAAGCCAGGATCAGGGAGGCTAAAGACAGGAACAAGAGGAAGCTTGAGTGGAAACTCCAGCAGAACAACATAGAAGTCTGAAGTGGGATGAGGACCATCACTGGGTTCTGGCAAACTAGCAACAGAGGAGCTGAAGGCAGTGTGGACAGGGCCAACAAACTTAACCTGTTCTTTAACAGATTTGACATTATGGCCCCTGCCCATCCCCCATATGAGTCACCTGTTGTCGGCCCTCAACCAACACAAGTTCCACCCTCCCCTCCTACCCCTCCTCACAGTCCCCCACCCTGCTCTCATGACTATAACCCTTCCCCACACGAAACCACCACGGTGGGCTTCACAGCTGAAACGTCTCAACACAAGCAAGGCTGCAGGACCGGATGGTGTCAGTACCAGGGTGCTCAAAGCCTGTGCCCCTCAGCTATATGGAGGACTTCGCCATGTCTTCAACCTGAGCCTGAGGCTCCGGAGGGTTCCTGTACTGTGGAAGACGTCCTGCCTCGTCCCTGTGCCAAAGACGCTGCGTCCCAGCAGCCTCAATGACTACAGACCGGTGGCATTGACCTCCCACATCATGAAGACCCTGGAAACACTTGTTTTGGAGCTGCTCCGGCCTATGGTCAGGCCCACTTAGATCCCCCTCAGTTCGCCTACCAGCCCCGACTAGGAGTTGAGGATGCCATCGTCTACCTGCTGAACCGTGTCTACGCCCACCTGGACAAGCCAGTGAGCACTGTGAGGCTCATGTCTTTTGACTTCTCCAGTGCGTTCAACACCATCCACCCTGCACTGCTGGGGGAGAAGCTGACAGCGATGCAGGTGGATGCTTTCCTGGTGTCATGGATTCTTGATTACCTGACTGGCAGACCACAGTACATGTGCTTGCAACAGTGTGTGTCCAACAGAGTGATCAGCAGCACTGGGGCTCCACAGGGGACTGTCTTCTCTCCCTTTCTCTTCACCACTTACACCTCGGACTTCAACTACTGCACAGAGTCTTGTCATCTTCAGAAGTTTTCTGATGACTCTGCCATAGTTGGATGCATCAGCAAGGGAAATGAGGCTGAGTACAGGGCTACGGTAGGAAACTTTGTCACATGGTGTGAGCAGAATTATCTGCAGCTTAATGTGAAAAAGACTAAGGAGCTGGTGGTAGACCTGAGGAGAGCTAAGGCACCGGTGACCCCTGTTTCCATCCAGAGGGTCAGTGTAGACATGGTGGAGGATTACAAATACCTGGAGATACGAATTGACAATAAACTGGACTGGTCAAAGAACACTGAGGCTATCTACAAGAAGGGTCAGAGCCGTCTCTATTTCCTGAGGAGACTGAGGTCCTTTAACATCTGCCGGACGATGCTGAGGATGTTCTACGAGTCTGTGATGGCCAGTGCAATCATGTTTGCTGTTGTGTGCTGGGGCAGCAGGCTGAGGGTAGCAGACACCAACAGAATCAACAAACTCACTCGTAAGGCCGGTGATGTTGTGGGGATGGAACTGGACTCTCTCACGGTGGTGTCTGAAAAGAGGATGCTGTCCAAGTTGCATGCCATCTTGGACAATGTCTCCCATCCACTACATAATATACTGATTGGGCACAGGAGTACATTCGGCCAGAGGCTCATTCCACCGAGATGCAACACAGAGCATCATAGGACGTCATTCCTGCCTGTGGCCATCAAACTTTACAACTCCTCCCTTGGAGGGTCAGACACCCTGAGCCAATAGGCTGGTCCTGGACTTATTTCCTGGCATAATTTACATATTACTATCTAATTATTTATGGTTTTATTACTATTTAATTATTTATGGTGCAACTGTAACGAAAACCAATTTCCCCCAGGAGCAATAAAGTATGACTATGACTATGATGTTATGACCTCTCCCAGCCTCTGCAGGGCACCAGAGAGTACTCAGCGCCAAGGTTTTTAGAGCACCTGAATTAGTTAATTGTTGTTTTTTGAGAGTTCTTAATCATTTAAAGTTCCTTGTGCTTTTCTCAAGCAATTCGCTCATTGTAATGCAGTGTCCTGGTATTTTCTGTTTCAGCTTATTAAGTTTATTTTTATAGATACTGTGTCACTTGTATTATTGAAGTGGACATCTGTTTAGCAGTAATCACGGAGTCTTAGTTTTGAGAACGTTACTTCTTGCGGTGTCACTTAGCTGAGCTACCGATATTCTTTTGGAATTACAATGAACAAACAAATTGTCGTTGCCACCTCTACATCAGACTCTCTCATTCCTCCACTCTTGAGTTCTGATATTGCCAGCGCATATCATGACAGGAGGACCCCGTCAAGTAACGGACCCTGTGGAGGTTTAACAACAGTGTTTTGACATCGGTTGGCTTTAGGTGAGAATGCCATCTATTCTCAAGTCCACGTTCTGAGTTTCTCAAGTTTATGTTCTGAATGTCTCTAGTCTACATTTTGAGTTTCTCAAATCCATGTTCCGAGCTTCTCTAGTCTCCACTCCAAGCTTTTCAAGTCATAAGTAACCAGGTTCCCAACTTCAAAATCCCATGACTCAGGTCTGCATAACGATTGAGCACTTCAAGCAACCTTACGATAAAGTTCACTTGATTCAACAAATCAGCATTCAAGTCAATAATGTAAATTTTGGAAGGACTTCCCCTTTCCTGATGTTGTTCCTTGCAAGTAATGTCAAATGTCAAATCAATGTTTGGAAGGGCACTATTGGGAATAATTGAAATAAGTTAACATGCCAACAACTAACCTTATACAATACATAATTCCCATCTGTCTGTCCTGATGAGTGACGCTAATCGTAGCAAACATTCCAATGTACAAGGTCGCCTGAAACAGTAATTTGAGTTGGCAGCCCTGAAGCGCCCTGTTTCAAAAGCTGATCCCTGGTTGGGGTGTGCAAACACAGAAGTAAAGTAACCCTATCAAGAAGAGTAAGCTGTCATACATTTAACCTATTGATGAAAATTACGGCACAGGCTGTGAAAATTTAACTATCATGTAACAAATTAAAAAGATCTACAGACAGCCAGCTAGCTCAGCAATAAGAAGATCCTGTCTATGCTGTCTCAATCTGTAAAACTGAGAGTACAGCCTTCTGTATCCTAATTGCCTGTGGAAAATAGTGAAGAGTAAAACACTGTGAGATCCTTCCCTAGGTTTCAAGTTTCTGGTTTTCAAAGGGTCAAGTTTCTGGGTCTCAGTGCTTTTTCCCAGCCTAAGCATCCCGGCCCAAGCTTCCTGGCCTAAGTGCCCAAGGTTCACATGGTCGTCAAGATTTTCCAAGTCTTGCATGGCTCTTCCAAGGTCTCCAAGGACTTTCCACATTCTCGCTTCTCAAGGTCCCCAATCTCTCTGCTTCTCAAAGTTTCCCAGGCTTAACTTGAGGTTACCCTTGAAGTTCCCAGACTCCACTCAAGGTTGCCTGGTCTCTCAGTCTCTCAGAGTTCCCTGGTCTCTCAGAGTTCCCAAGTTTCTCTCAGGGTTTCCAAGCCTCTTTCCAGGCTCCCAAGTTTTGCTACTTCTCAAGGTTTCCCAAGTCTCTTTCAAGATCCCCCTCAAGGTTTCCTAGGCCTTCTTCATGAGGTCTCCCAGGCCTCCTTCTCGAGGTCCCTCTTGTGGTTTCTCATGCCTCTCTCGAGTTTTCTTTGCCTCCTTCTTGATTCATCCCTAGATCTTGAGTTTTCAGGTTTCCCTGGGCCATCAAGTGCAAGCCATAGGCCAGGGGGTAATGTAATGAGCTCTCCACACCTGTAGGGGCACTGGAGAGCATTGGGCTCCGAGGTTTTTAGAACACCTGAATTGGTTAATTGTTATTTAATGAGAGTCTTATTCGTTTAGCATTCTTATGTTTTTCCTGAGCGACTTACTGTTTGTAAAGCAGTCTCCTGGTCCTTTTAAAAGCTTGTGCATTTATTTTTATAGACCTTGGGATTTCTGTTACTTGTATTATTTAAGCGGATGCCTGGTTAGCACTAATCCTGGGGTCCTACTTTTGAGAATGTTACTTTTGGCAGTATCGCTCAGCCGAGCTGCTGATGTTCTTTTGCAATTACTTTGAATAAACTCTCATCATTATTTCTACATCGGAGATCTGTATTTTCTCCACACCTGGGTTCCGATATTGCCTGCATGCATCATGCCAGACAATGGCAGATTCATTTCCAGCTGTCACATATCTCTCGTTGTCAGTATGTTTACAAAATTGGATGTACAGATCAGGCAGCATTTATGGATAGAGAAACAAAAAAGCAGCATGTCACCACCTGGGACATGCCCTCATCGCATTACTACCATTGGGAAGGAGGTACAGGAGCCTGCAGACGTACACGCAACATTTTCTGAAAAGTTTCTTCTCCTTCACCATCAGAACTCTAAGTAGTCCATTTACCCACGAACACTACCTCACTATTCGTCTTTGCACTATTTATCTATTTTGTAACTTAACAGTAATTTTAATGTCTTGCACTATGCTGCTGCCGCTGCAAAACAACAAATTTCAAGACATATGTCAGTGATAATAAAATTGATTCTCATTCTGATAGAAGGTTTTCATTAAAACTGAAAAAAATGTAATAAGTCTTAAGTAAGCAATGTTAGTAGAGAGGTTAAGAAAACAAAATGGAAGGTCGCTAATCGGGTGGAAGGCTAGAGAGATTAAAGGGGAGATAATTAAAAGCAAAACCAAGCGAATATCAAAACAAACGATTAGAAAAGGTATGAAATAGAACAGTGCTTTTTTTTTTACCAATGAGAGCAGTCTACAAAAGCGAGTGCAGTAATAAATTCTGAAATAGCTGTACTTAATTTTCAGCCTCAAAGGCTATAAACGGCCAAACAAAAGGGTTGGCTACTGTTCCATAATGATTAATTGAGCCAATTCAAAAAGTGCAGAGGGGAAAGTACAGAGTTCAGAATCGAATGGATCATTAAAATGACAAGCAAGTGGAAGCTCTGGGCAATGCTTTTAGACCGAAGCATATTTAGGGGAATATCATTAGCCATCTTCCAATTTCCACTCTTGCCTTCTCATGATCCACCTTGGTTTCTTCCCTAGCTTTCCTGAATCCTCTTTTCCATTTCCAAGGATATAACCCCATCTACGTCCCATAGATTCCTCGATTACATTTCAGTTTCTCAAACTGTCTCTCATCTATTCTAATGTTATCACCTTCCTCAACTGTGAGCTATTCACTGTGGAGGACAAAGTCTTCATTCACATCCATTCTACTTTACATTGAATTGAATTGACTTTATTTGCTTACATCCTTCATATACATAAGGAGTAAAAATCTCTGTCTAAATGTGCAGTGTGCAATTTATAGTAATAATAAATAATATGTACAACAGGATAGTCAATATAACACAGAAATACTGTTGTGTCAGCATGAATTAAGCAGTCTGATGGCCTGGTGGAAGAAGCTGTTCCGAAGCCTATTGGTCCTGGCTCTTAGGAAACTAAGAAGATCACCAAGAGGGAAAAGGTAAACTATGAAAAGAAGCTAGCAAATAATATCAAAGAGGATAGTAACAGGTTTTTCAAGTATATAAAGAGTAAAAGACAGGTGAGAGTAGATATAGGACCGATAGAAAATGATGCTGGAGGAATTGTAATGGGAGATAAGGAGATGATGGAGGAACTGAACGAGTATTTTGCATCAGTCTTCACTGAGGAAGACATCAACAGTATACCGGAGACTCAAGGGTGTCAGGGAAGAGAAGTGTGCGCAGTCACAATTACAACAGAGAAAGTACTCAGGAAGCTGAATAGTCTAAGGGTAGATAAATCTCCTGGACCAGATGGAATTCACGCTCGTGTTCTGAAGGAAGTAGCTGTGGAGATCGCAGAGGCATTAGCAATGATCTTTCAAAAGTCAATAGATTCTGGCATGGTTCTGGAGGACTGGAAGATTGCAAATGTCACTTCACTATTTAAGAAGGGGGCAAGGAAGCAAAAAGGAAATTATAGACCAGTTAGCTTGACATCGGTGGTTGGGAAGTTGTTGGAGTCAATTGTCAAGGATGAGGTTATGGAGTACTTGGAGGCATATGACATGATAGGCAGAACTCAGCATGGATTCCTTAAAGGAAAACCCTGCCTGACAAACCTATTGCAATTTTTTGAGGAAATTACAAGTAGGCTAGACAAGGGAGATGCAGTGGATGTTGTATATTTGGATTTTCAGAAGGCCTTTGACAAGGTGCCACACGAGGCTGCTTAACAAAATAGGAGCCCATGGAATTACGGGAAAGTTACATACGTGGATAGAGCGTTGACTGATTGGCAGGAAACAGAGAGTTGGAATAAAGGGATCCTATTCTGGTTGGCTGCCGGTTACCAGTGGTGTTCCACAGGGGTCCGTGTTGGGGCTGATTCTTTTTACGTTGTACATCAACAATTTGGATTATGGAATAGATGACTTTGTGGCTAAGTTTGCTGATGATACAAAGATAGGTGGAGGGGCCGGTAGTGCTGAGGAAACAGAGAGTCTGCAGAGAGACTTGGATAGATTGGGAGAATCGGCAAAGAAGTGGCAAATGAAATACAATGTTGGAAAATGTATGGTTATGCACTTTGGCAGAAGAAATAAACAGGCAGACTATTATTTAAATAGGGAGAGAATTCAAAGTTCTGAGATGCAACGGGACTTGGGAGTCCTCGTACAGGATACCCTTAAGGTCAACCCCCAGGTTGAGTCTGTGGTGAAGAAGGCGAATGCAATGTTGGCATTCATTTCTAGAGGAATAGAGTATAGCAGCAGGGATATGATGTTGAGGCTCTATAAGGCGATGGTGAGGCCTCACTTGGAGTACTGTGAGCAGTTTTGGGCTCCTTATTTAAGAAAGGATGTGCTGACGTTGGAGAGGGTTCAGAGAAGATTCACTAGAATGATTCCGGGAACGAGAGGGTTAACATATGAGGAACGTTTGTCCGCTCTTGGACTGTATTCCTTGGAGTTTAGAAGAATGAGGGGAGACCTCATAGAAACATTTCGAATGTTGAAAGGCATGGACAGAATGGATGTGGCAAAGTTGTTTCCCATGATGGAGGAATCTAGTATGAGAGGGCATGACTTAAGGATTGAAGGGTGCCCATTCAGAACAGAGATGCGAAGAAATTTTTTTAGTCAGAGGGTGGTGAATCTATGGAATTTGTTGCCACGGGCGGCAGTGGAGGCTAAGTCATTGGGTGAATTTAAGGCAGAGATTGATAGGTATCTGAGTAGCCAGGGCATCAAAGGTTATGGTGAGAAGGCGGGGGAGTGGGGCTAAATGGGAGAATGGATCAGCTCATGATAAAATGGTGGAGCAGACTCGATGGGCCGAATGGCTGACCTGCTCCTTTGTCTTATGGTCTTATGCTGCAGTACTGTTTCCTGGATGGTAGCAGCTGGAACAGCTTGTGATCGAGGTGATTTGGGTCCCCAGTGATCCTTTGGGCTCTTTTTACACACTTGTCTTTGTAAATATCCTGTACAGTGGGAAGTTCACATCTACAGATGTGCTGGGCTGTCCACACCACTCTCTGTAGAGTCCTGCGATTGAGGGAAGTACAGTTCCCATACCAGGCAGTGATGCAGTCAATCAGGATACTCTCAATTGTGCCCCTGTGGAAAGTTCTTAGGATTTGGGGGCCCATACCAAACTTCTTCGACCATCTGAGGGGAAAGAGGTGCTGTTGTGCCTTTTGCACCACACAGCCGGTATGTACAAACCACGCGAGATTCTCAGTAATGTGTATGCCAAGGAACTTAAAGCTGTTCACCCTCTCAACCCCAGATCCATTGAAGTCAATAGGGGCTAGTCTGTCTCCATTCCTCCTGTAGTCCACAACCAGCTCCTTTGTTCTTGCCACATTGAGGGAGAGGTTGTTTTCTTGACACCACTGTGTCAGGGTGATGACTTCTTCCCTGTAGGCTGCTTCATTATTATTTGAGATTAGGCCAATCAGTGTAGTGTTGTCGGCAAATTTGATTAGCAGATTGGATCTGTGGGTGGTGACACAGAGAGTAGAGGAGGGGACTTAGTAGACAGCCTTGAGGGGCATCTGTGTTGAGGATCCGAGGGGCAGAGGTGAAGGAACTCACTCTCACCACCCACTGGCGATCTGACAGGAAGTCCAGGATCCAGCTACACAAGACAGGGTGAAGGCCGAGGTCTCTGAGCTTCTTGTTGAGCCTGGAGGGAATTATGGTGTTGAATGCTGAACCGTAGTACAAGAACAGCATTCTCACATAAGAATCCTTCTTCTCCAGATGTGTAAGGATGGTGTGAAGAGCTGTGGCTATTGCATCATCTGTTATTGTCAGTAGGCGAATTGTAGGGGGTCCAGTGTGGGGGTAGCATGCTGCAGATGTAATCCTTGACCAGCCTATTTCTGCTTAAATCCCTTCCCTTTCCCTCCAGAATCCTCCCTCATTCTTTCCAATCATTGTATAATGATCAACCGGCAGAGCATTCATTGACACATTCAAAAACAGCTCCATTCTGCATTCTGTAGGGGCCATACCTCCACAGCAGCTGCTTTTCTCCATCTCCCCAGAAACTTGCCGCTTGTCCTGGGAGTGCAGTAGATGTAACACTTTCTCTATTATCTTCTGCCTTCTATGGCAAGGGGAAAGATAATTGTGGATGATAGACCAAGTCAGTTGCTGTGAAGGTCAAGGTCACAATGGAATATTGAATGTGATCAAATATATTCCCTTCCAGAACAAAAATAGACTATTTCCGCTTGGTTATTTTGATTTAATGTATTCTGCTTTCTGTCTACAAATTAGTCTCCACATTAAGGAGACTAATCATTTGTTTAGTTCACAAGTACTGTATTATCCTGAGATTTTTCTTGCTTTCCCCACTTGGATTTCTTCATTACAGGCTTCCTACACTACACTATTCTCTCCATGCTCAACAAAAACGAGGACAAATCATTTGAACGTCTTTTTCAATCGTAATTGCGTCAGATCCTAGCCAATATCCAATTTGCCCATATATTGAACGTTGTTTCCATTTGCACCTCCTCTAAACAGAATTTTGTCAACTTTTATCATTAAAATTCTCCTTCTTCTTAATCAAAGGGCTCTGTCCTTTGTATCTCTTTAAAAGCTGTTACATCCCGTTCAGTTCTGGTGAAAGGTCATTCTGCAGGTTCTCTCTCTGTCCCGCTGCTCATTTCACGTTCTGATTTCCACCCGCCTCAATATTGTACTTTCTCCAAGAAGTTGCTGCAATTTAAGTTGTGACTGGTATGTAACCTGTTCTGTGAAATATCCTGTCGCTCAGCTCTTTAACCTGGGGTCCTTGTATCAGATGAAAATAATGAAACGGTTTATTTTCTGCGCTCACCCTCAATAACCACCCCCCTCCCCCAACTTCATACAGCCCGCCTTTTAGGCGTAGGACAGTTTGTGCTGCCGATAGTGCCTGAGGCTGCTGAGCCGAGTTGGGCGGTGCATTCAGCTCCCTCCCTGGCTGCTTTCTCCCGCTTACCATGCACTCGGGGAAGCGCTGCAGAACCAGGGGGCGCCTGTCGTACCCGGGAGACTGGTCCCCTGTTTGAATGAGACGCCTCCTGCTCTCACTCAGGCAAACCCGGCGGACCATCCGCATTCATCGCATCCACACTCACGCTGCGCACAGTTCAGCTTCCGTTGTTCCCCCCTTCCCTTCTCCGAGCCTTGTTTCTGCACCGCTGCGGTAACCCACTTGTGTTTTTTTAAAAAATTTGGATTCCCCTGGCGATGGTGAGGAAGAGTGAAGGTCGATGGTTTGTAACTGATTTATGTCCAGACGCTTGGTGAGTTGGTAATTGCATGTTTTTGTCTTTTGGACCTTCTCGCAGTATTAACCCCCGGGCTCTCCCGAGTTACTGCACATTGATGGATTGGATACTTCCAAAAGAGGGGAGTGTAAGGTAAAAGGCGTGAGAAGCAGTAAAACCCGGTGCTCGCGTGCGGTTTCGTCGGTAAGCATCGAAGATACCGAATTAGTGTAGAGTTGTTTCGGAAAACAAAATAAAGATCGGAGCAATTACTGAAAGCAATTTTAATCCAACACTAAACAGCTTATCCCAGTACTCGTAACTGAAGGTATTGTCTATGCTGAGCAATATTTGTAGATCTGTCTTGTAGCGCTGCAACTTGTATCATTTAACCTGCGCTAATATAACACAGTACTCGCATTACCAATAATCTGTACGTGAAGTAAAATTTAACATGTAAAACACTCTGAATAGAAATTCGTTTGGAGGACGGCACGACCTCCTGTAGTGGTCATGGTCAGAGTACTGTCCACTCTGCTATTCCTACATGATTCAGGTATTAAATTTGGTAGTAGATTGGTAACATGTAAGGTGATTTCATCTAGAAAAGGACTTTTGTCATTTTTAATCTGCTTGAAGTAATGCATCCAATAGAGGTTAAACAAAAGACATTTATTTTACTGCAGTAATCTTATGCATTTACTGCATTAAATAGAATATAGACATTGAAGAAAAAATCATCTTCATGTTTGAAAACTTGACACTTAGATATTTATCACTAATCATGTTATCACTAATCATTAGAAGGGAACAGATGAAATATGAAAGTAGCTAACAAATAATATCAAAGTGGATAGTAGAAGTTTTTTTCCAAGTATGTTAAAAATAAAAGAGAAATGAGAGTGGATAGAGGACCGCTAGAAAATGAGGCAAAAGAAATAATAACAGGGGACAAGGAGATGGCTGCTGAACTAAATGAATTTTGCCTCTATCTTCACTGTGGAGGACATTAGCAGTATGCCTGATATTGTAGTGTGTGAAGGAAGAGAAGTGGGTGCAGTTACTATTACAAGAGAGAAGGTGCTCAAAAAGCTGAAAGACCTAAGGCTACGTAAGTCACCCGGACCAGATGAACTGCTTCCTAGGGTTCTAAAAGAGGTAGCGTTAGAGAATGTGGTAGCATTAGAAATGATCTTTCAAAAATCATTGGACTCTGGCATGGTGCCAGAGGACTGGAAAATTGCAAATCTCACTCCACTCTTTAAGAAAGGAGGAAGGCAACAGAAAGGAAATTATAGACCAGTTAGCTTGACCTCTGGTTGGAAAGATGTTGGAGTCAATTGTTAAGGATGAGGTGATGGAGTACTTGGTGACACAGGACAAGATAGTACAAAGTCAGCATGGTTTCCTTCAGGGAAAATCCTACCTGACAAACCTGTTGGAATTCTTTGAGGAGATTACAAGTGGATAGATAAAGGGGATGCAGTGGATGTTGTATATTTGGATTTTCAGAACGCCTTTAACAGTGTGCCACACACAAGGCTGCATATCATGTTAAGAGCTCATGGTATTACAGGAAAGTTACGAAAATGGTTAGAGCATTCGCTGATTGGTAAGAGGTAGCGAGTGTGAATACAAGGATCCTTTTCTGGTTGGCTGCCAGTGATTAGTGGTGTTCTGCAGGGGCCGGTGTTGGGACCGCTTCTTTTTATGCTGTATATCAATGAATTAGATGATGGAATAGATGGCTTTGCTGCCAAGTTTGCGGACGATACAAAATTGGTAGAGGGGCAGGTAGTGTTGAGGAAACAGGTAGGATGCAGAAGGACCTAGACAGATTAGGATAATGGGCAAGAAAGTGGCAAATGAAATACAATGTTGGAAAATGCATGGTCATGCACTTTGGTTGTAGAAATAAATGTGCAGATTATTTTCTAAATGGGGAGAAAATCCAGGAATCTAAAATACAGAGGGACTTGGGAGTCCTTGTGCAGAACACCCTGAAGGTTAACTTGCAAGTTGAGTTGGTGGTGAGGATAGCAAATGCAATGTTAGCATTCATTTCAAGAGGTCTAGAATACAAGAGCAAGGATGTGATGTTAAGGCTTTATAAGGCACTGGTGAGGCCTCACCTTGAGTATTGTGAACAGTTTGGGGCCCCTCATCTTTGAAAAGATATGCTGGCATTGGAGAGAGTCCAGAGGAGGTTCACAAGGATGATTTCAGGAATGAAAGGGTTATCATACGAGGAATGCTTGATGGCTCTGGGTCTGTACTTACTGGAATTCAGAAAGATGAGGGAGGGATCTCATTGAAATCTTTCGAATGTTGAAAGGCCTAGACAGAGTAGATGTGGAAAGGATGTTTCCCATGGTGGGAGAGTCTAGGACAAGAGGGTACAGCCTCAGGATAGAGGGGTGCCCTTTTAAAATAGAGAGGCTAAATTTCTTTAGCCAAAGGGTGGTGAATTTGTGGAATTTGTTACCACATGCAGCTGTGGTGGCCAGGTTGTTGGGTGTATTTAAGGCAGAGATTGGTAGCTTCTGGATTGGACATGGCATCAAAGGTTATGGGGAGAAGGTTGGGAACTGGGGTTGAGGAGGAGAAAAAAAGGATCAACCATGATTGAATGGCAGAGCTGACTCGATGGGCCAAGTCCTGCTCATATGTCTTATGGTCTAAACATTTTGGAGAAGCAGGCTATTAAACTGAGTTAACAGCAAATTGGATTGTTTTTGGAGATCTCTAGTACAAAAGGTGAAATCAAACATTTGAATCAGGATTACGTTTATTATTCCTGACACGGCATGAAATTTGTTTTGCATCTGCAGTACAGAGCAAGACAAAATTACTGAAGTTACAAAAATAAGTAGATACTTCAAAAGTTGGGTTCATGGACCATTTGGAAATCTTATGTGGAGGGGAAGAAACTGTTCCTAAAATATTGAGTGTAGCTCTGCAGGTTTCTTCCCCCATAGGTCTTTAATGATAGATGCCACCTTCCTGAGGCGTCCCCTCTTGAAGCTACCCTTGATGGTGAGAAGGTTTGTGCCCATGATGGAGCTAGTTGAAGTCTGCAACTCTCTGCGGCTTCTTGTGATCCTGTGTCTTGGCGGTTCTATACCAGGCTGAAGCAACCAGTCAGAATGCTCTCCGCCATACTTCTGTAAAAAGAAATGTACAACAAGAATGTGCAAAAGTCTTTGATGACATGCCAAATCTCCTCCAGCTCCTAATGAATTAGAGACTCATGGCATTCCTTCTTCATGATTACATTTTTGTGTTGGGTCCAAGATGGGCCCACGACCTTGAAGCTGTTCACCTTTTCCACCACTGACCCCTCAGTGAGGACTGCTGTGTACTCTCCCAACTTCCCCTTCCTGAAGTCCAGAATCAGTTCCTTGTTCCTACTGATGTTGAGTGTGAAGTTGTTTTGTGACACCACTCTACCAGCTGATCTACTGTATCTCACTCCTGTACACCTTGTTTGCCATCTGAGGTTCTGCCAACAACAGTGGTGTTGTGGTAAACTTACAGAGGGCATTTGAACTGTGCCTAGCGGCACGGTCTTGAGTGTAAAATAGAGCAGTGGGCTAAGCATGTAGCCTTGATGTGCATTTGTTGATTGTCAGTGAGGAGGAGATCTGATTACCAATCCATAGTGACTGTGGTGTCCTGATGAGGAAGTCGAGGATCCAGCTGCAGAGGATAAGTTCATTGAGAGTGAAATCAAATCAGTTGGATGTGTCAGCTGTAGATTAGTGGCAGCACTTTCACCTGAGGCAGAAACCTAGTGACTGAAGGGTGTGAGAATCTAGCTAATTCTTGCTAATTCAGTAGGTTGCAAAGGAACACAGTCATTGGTGTGATATTTAAAATCAGTGGCCAACTGTCAGAAGAACTATGAAACTTTCTGATATGAATCAATAACAATAAGTATTCACAAATGATTAAAGCCATCTTAAAAATTAACATAAAATGGGAAAAAATGAAACAAAAGATTCTGTTGATGCTGAAAATCTTGAGGAAAACACACAAAGTGTGGGAGGAACTCAGCAGATCAGGCAGCACCTGTAGATGGAACTGAATAGTCGATATTGACCTTGGGTCTTGGCCCGAAATGTCAGTTGTTCATTTTGCCTGATCTGCTGAGTTCCTCCAGCATTGTGAGTGAAAACACATCCACATACATTTAAAATTACCTAACACTTTTATTGGTCCCTCACAGCTATTCACCCTCCATTTACTTGAAAATTGAAAGCTTCGTGACTCTTATTATTCTCAGCTGTAACATATTTATTTCTAGAACATAGAAAATTGGCAGAGTTTATAAGTGTGTCACGCTGAGCTCTCACTTGCTGCTTATTTTACTGTAAAAAATTGAGAGCAAATTGATTTGTGGAATATGATTGTAAAACAAACAAAATTCCTGAAATCCGATATAATATAAAGAATTTTATGGTATTCACTTTTATTCAGAATTGTTCTTTGGTCATAAATTTCTCTTGAGTTATTTATAAATTTTAAAGAATTAGAGGCTGCATCAGCACCTTATGGTAGCTTGGCAAAAAATATCTGACATTTTTGTTAACAGAGAATGTATAGTTTGCTTAAGCATAATACACAAGTAACCTGTGGAAATCAGCTATCTTCCCCACACATTATGTTACTTCAAATAAACTGGAACTTATTTCTGCACTGCAGCTTAGTTTCTTCAATTTAATTTTTATAAAACATTTGCATTTATCTGAGAATAAGGTTAGCTTTTTATTTGCTTTGTATTGGAATATTATACAAGAGATTATTAAAAGGGTGTTCGATCTGTTGGGAACAACTTTGCCTGTTGCATAGTAAGCTGTATTAGATTTGTCTAGCTATATCTCTCAAGAAAGAGCTGAGTACCAAGAATGGTAATTTCAGGAATGGCTAAGAAATTTAGAAACACAATTGTAATGTTAGGGTACAGGGAGAGAGCATAGGAATGTGGTATGGAAGTAGAGGATCAGCCACAATTATATGAGATTGCTGTAAAGATGTCTCTGGTGGCACCTTTAATTGGTTTTGCTCATATGTCTCATGGAGAAAATAGTTTGTCAGTGTTGAAAACCATTTTTCTAAGAGATACGATGTAACCTTTGGTGCGCTCAGGGAAGCTGTCTTGTACCCTACTCTTCTCCTAATACACGCTTCTCTTAGGAAACATCATTAGAGAGCATAAACTTGATGCAGATGACAAACAATCGAGTCTGACAATGATAACAGCCTATCTTTCCTATCTTCTTGTCTGGCTGCAGTAGAAAAATGGATGAACAAACCTAAATCAAGATAAAACGGGAATGCTTTTAGTTGCTCTCAAAACCAAAAGAACTTTTTCATAAACTTGGGAACTTGGCTGCTCTTGTAAAATCAGAACTAACAAGCCTGGCTATTATCCTTGATTCAGATTTCAGTTTTAAATCCCATGTAAAGAAAGTGACTAGAGCAACATTTCTACACTTAAATATTGCAAAAGTATTTCTGTTTCTGTCATGTAAGGATGCTACAATACTAATTCACACCTTTATATCGAATAGATTGGTTACTGCAACACACTTTTTTTGGGCTTCCAAAGGAATCCATTGACAAACTTCAACTCATTCATAGGTGTGTGGAAAATCATGTTTGACAAATCTTATCGAATTTTTTGAAGAGGTTACTAGGAAAGTTGACGAGGGTAAAGCAGTGGATGTTGTCTGTATAGACTTAAGTAAGGCCTTTGACAAGGTTCCACACGGAAGGTTAGTTAGGAAGGTTCAGTCGTTAGGTCTTAATATTGAAGTAATAAAATGGATTCAGCAGTGGCTGGATGGGAGACGCCAGAGAGTAGTGGCGGCCTACAATCTGTCAGATTGTAGGCTGGTGACTAGCGGCGTGCCTCATGCATCTGTACTGGGTCCAATGTTGTTTGTCATATACATTAATGATCTGGATGATGGGGTGGTAAATTGGATGAGTAAGTATGCAGATGATACTAAGACAGGTGGAGTTGTGGATAATGAAGTAGGTTTTCAAAGCTTGCAGAGAGATTTAGGCCATTTAGAAGAGTGGGCTGAAAGATGACAGATGGAGTTTAATGCTGATAAGTGTGAGGTGCTACATTTTGGTAAGACTAATCAAAATAGGACATACATGGTAAATGGTAGGGCACTGAGGAATGCAGTAAAACAGAGGGATCTAGGAATAATGGTGCATAGTTCCCTGAAGGTGGAATCTCATGTGGATAGGGTGGTGAAGAAAGCTTTTGTATGCTGGCCTTTATAAATCAGAGCATTGCGTATAGGAGTTAGGATGTAATGTTGAAATTGTACAAGGCATTGGTAAGGCCAAATTTGGAGTATTGTGTACAGTTTTGGTCACCGAGTTATAGGAAAGATGTCAACAAAATAGAGAGAGTACAGAGAAGATTTACTAGAATGTTACCTGGGTTTCATCACCTAAGTTACAGAGAAAGGTTGAACAAGTTGGGTCTTTATTCTTTGGAACGTAGAAGGTTGATGGGGGACTTGATAGAGGTATTTAAAATTATGAGGGGGATAGATATAGTAGACGTGGATAGGCTTTTTCCATTGAGAGTGGGGGAGATTCAAACAAGAGGACATGAGTTGAGAGTTAAAGGGCAAAAGTTTAGGGGTAACATGAGGGGGAACGTCTTTACTCAGAGAATGGTAGCTGTGTGGAACGAGCTTCCAGCAGGAGTGGTTGAGGCAGGTTCGATGTTGTCGTTTAAAGATACAAACGTAAATTGGACAGCTATATGGACAGGAAAGGAATGCAGGGTTATGGGCTGAGTACGGGTTGGTGGGACTAGGTGAGAGTAAGAGTTCAGCATAGACTAGAAGGGCCAAGATGGCCTGTTTCCGTGCTGTAATTGTTATATCGTTATAACACCATTTCTAGACTTTTAACTAAAGCCAGGATGAGGGGGCATATCACTCCCATACTAACTACTCTACATTGGCTTCCTGTATTGATGTTAAAGTTATTTTACATGTTTTTAAAGTTCCCAGAAGTCTGGGACCAGAATACATCACAGAATTGCGTTTGTTTTATAATCTTGCTCGATCCCTCAGGTCAGGTCAAACCCTCCGTCCATCTCTTAAATTTGCACAATCTCCCTCAAAGGAAAATTAGCAGGTCATTTTATTTTAACAATACTCCTAAGCTGTGAAACTCATTACCTAAATTGAAAGGGGTGCAGACTCAGATGATATTTATAAATACCAGCTCAAAACCTATTTATTTAACTTTGTATTGTTTTGTCCTGACATCATTTTGTCTTTCATTTTTATATTTGCACTTTATCCCATTGTAAAGCACTTCGAACTACATCATTTGAATGAAAAATGTTCTATAAGTCAGTTGTTATTAAATGGCAGAACAGTCTTTAAGAACTAAACAGTATCCTCCTCCTATTTTTCTGTTTTCTTTCATCACCCTTCTCAAAACCAACACCTCTCTATTCTTGCAATTGCTATTTCAGTCTTTCCAACAGGTAGATTCCCAGCTTCATGGCCATATTACTTGTTGTGGAAATACTAACTAAGAAGGCCAGAGCGACGTCGAGTTTTGTTTCAAGAGTTTATTAACATGATATAATGGAGAGTCTACAGCAGTCTCCACTGCCACCAGAGCTTTGATTTTTTAGGTTATACAGAGCCCATATTTATACAAGGCAAACAACTTCGCATGACACAGTCAGTGCATGACCGACTTTTTCCAAGAGGTGTCAGTTATCTCTGAGCGCAAGCCTAACAGTTCTCTTTGTTCCCTGTTGTCAGGGCTCAGTGTTCACGCCAGATGGTTCCTGGAACCTTAATATCTTGTGTATTTGAATTTCTGGTGCTGTGCTTATCATTCAATGTTACTCTCGACTTGCATCAGCAGTCCTACATCTAGCTGGCTCCTGAGCGGTCAAGTATTCCATCATACACTAGTTTTAACTATTTCTAACACATTACTCAAAACTTTAGATTTGAACCCATGGAATTGAGTTTCCATGCCACAACTTTCCCATTAGTTGCTGACAAACTCTTCTGTTATTGTAACCCAGGTTCCTCTTCACCTTTTCCAGCTTGCCTGTGGTTTTGATATGCTTAACTACATGGTGATCCTCCAGCATCTAGCTATAGTCACCAACTAGGTGGGATTATATGGACCTGATTTCATGTGGACTTGTCTAGAAGTTTGTCTGCTCCAATCAAACCAGCCAAAATGAGCTTTCCTGATATCATGAAAGTAATGCAGGTACACTTAGAACCAAAACCATTGTTAATTGCAGAATACTTTAGGTTTCATAAGCAGAATCAAAAGGAAGTGGAGTACATTTCACCTGGTGTGGCTGAACTGAAGAAATCGTCTGAGCATTGCCAGTTCAGTGATTGGCATAATGATGCACTGAGAGATTGTTTAGTTAATGGGATCTTACAAGAAAGCATTCAAAAATAGCTTTTCATTGAAGCATTACTACATTTAAAAGAAAAGTTGAAATTGCTGTATCAATAGAAACAGCAACCAGAGACTCAATTGATTTGCAGTCAGGAAAGAAAGTGATCATGAACAAAATTGCAGTGTTTAAACAGAAACCTGCCTGGCCAAACAAATTTTGTTATCGTTGTAGCAGGGACTAGCTTGCACCAGTCCAACGTAGATTTAAAAATGAAACTCACAGAAGATGCAACAATGTATGACACATACAAAGATTATTGCCAGGCAAACAAAACTAAAGGGACTGCACATAGAAGAAGACCAAAAAGTCAAGTTGCAGTTTCAAAAAGAGCACTAATCTACACGTTAATGAAAAATCTGATAATGATGAGAGTGACACAGGACTAGGTAGCCTTGAAACTTACAGGTGAAAACTAATAATGGACAAGCAATATGGCTTGCAGCAGAAGTGAATAGCGAATTAATTAAAATGGAATTGGACACTGGCTTGGCTGTTTCCATCATTCTACAAAATGGGTCCGAACAGCATTTCAAAGAAACTGAACTGAAGCTACTAGAACTACTAGACAGGTATGTGGAGGAATTTAAGGTGGGGGTTTATATGGGAGGCAGGGTTTGAGGGTTAGCACAGCATTGTGGGCTGAAGGGCCTGTAATGTGCTGTACTGTTCTATGTTCTTGTAGATATCCAATGTTAGGTAAAAACAGGGGGACAACATTGTGGGGCCATGATTGGCTGAGACAGCTACAATTTGATTGGTGATTTTTCCACAGTTTGCATGCCACCTTCTCTGCAATTGAATCAAATAAAAGCAAATTAAGAATGGTACTGGATGATGCCAGAACAGTGTTCAAGCGTGGCATTGGAAAACTTAAACATATCAATGTTAAAATAGTGTAAAATGAAAATACCACACCCAAGTTTTACAAGGTCCATCTGGTTCCTTATACCATGCGTGATAATGTAGTCAGTGAGCTAGATCGCATGGAGGCTGAAGGAATTCTTTCCAAGGTTAAGCGCTTGGGCAATGCTAGTGGTCTCAGTAGCCAAGAAGGATACGGCTGTCAGGATATATGGTGATTTTAAGATCACCATAAATCCTGTACTGACAGTAAATCAATACCCTGTGCCCAGGATAGAGAATATCTTTGCCAAGCTTTCTGGAGGGAAAACTTCAGCAAAGTGGACTATAGTTAAGGCTTACCCTACAGATGGAGATGGAAGAAGAGTCCAAAGTGTTTCTCACCACAAATACTCACAAAGGCTTTATCACTATAATAATCTTATTTTTGGAGTAACATCTGCACCTGCAGTCTGGTGGGAAACTATGGACCAGGTGTTGCATCAGGTTTAGCCTCAGCTAACTTCACTTTGCTAAAGTGTTTCCCTCCAGAAAGTTTGGCAAAGATATCCTTTATGCTGGGCATAGGGTATTGATTTACTGTCAGTACTGGATTGATGGCGTCCAGGCACCTTGTGTTATCTGATTACATTATTGTTAGCAGTGAGGATGGCAAGAAATGCCTCCAGATACTCGAGGCAGTGTTAAAAAGATCGGAAGATTATGGGCTCAGAGTATGACACATCAAGCATGAATTCTTTAGAAACATAGAAACATAGAAAATAGGTGCAGGAGTAGGCCATTCGGCCCTTCGAGCCTGCACCGCCATTCAGTATGATCATGGCTGATCATCCAACTCAGAACCCTGTACCAGCCTTCCCTCCATACCCCCTGATCCCTTTAGCCACAAGGGCCATATCTAACTCCCTCTTAAGTATAGCCAATGAACTGGCCTGAACTGTTTCCTGTGGCAGAGAATTCCACAGATTCACCACTCTCTGTGTGAAGAAGTTTTTCCTAATCTCGGTCCTAAAAGTCTTCCCCTTTATCCTTAAACTGTGACCCCTCGTTCTGGACTTCCCCAACATCGGGAACGATCTTCCTGCAGCTAGCCTGTCTAATCCCTTTAGGATTTTATACGTTTCAATAAGACCCCCCTCAATCTTCTAAATTCCAACGAGTATAAGCCTAGTCGATCCAGTCTTTCATCATATGAAAGTCCTGCCATCCCAGGAATCAATCTGGTGAACCTTCTTTGTACTCCCTCTATGGCAAGAATGTCTTTCCTCAGATTAGGGGACCAAAACTGCACACAGTACTCCAGGTGTGGTCTCACCAAGGCCTTGTACAACGGCAGTAGTACCTCCCTGCTCCTGTACCTGAATCCTCTTGCTATGAATGCCAGCATACCATTCGCCTTTTTCACCGCCTGCTGTACCTGCATGCCCACTTTCAATGACTGGTGTACAATGACACCCAGGTCTTGTTGCACCTCCCCTTTTCCTAATCAGCCACCATTCAGATAATAATCTGTTTTCCTGTTCTTGCCACCAAAGTGGATAACCTCACATTTATCCACATTAAATTGCATCTGCCATGAATTTGCCCACTCACCTAACCTATCCAAGTCACCCTGCATCCTCTTAGCATCTTCCTCACAGCTAACACTGCCACCCAGCTTTGTGTCATCCGCAAACTTGGAGATGCTGTATTTAATTCCCTCATCTAAGTCATTATATATATTGTAAACAACTGGGGTCCCAGCACTGAGCCTTGCGGTACCCCACTAGTCACTGCAATGAACTTTAAACTAAGCTTCACTTACTGTAGTCCCACCATTGAGGCACAAGCATTTTACAAGTGTGTTGAGAAAATTCAAGCATTGGCGGATCCACCAAGGCCAGAAAACTTGTCACAGTTGTGGTCCTGCTTAGGATTGGTCAGCTACTAGAACAGGTCCCTGCCAAACCTGGCTATTGTGTTCCAGCCTTTGAACTCATTACTACAGATCTGGAAGAAATGGCAATGGACAAAGCAGTGTGAGGTGGCTTTCCAAAGGTAAGGGAAATGGTGACATCAGACACTGTACTCATACATTATGATCCTCCTCGTCCAGTAAAGCTTGCCTGTGATGTCTTGCTTTCTGGTACAGGTGCAGTCATGTCAAATGTTATGAGTGATGGAAGTGAACATCCTGTAGCCTTTGCATCAGTATCCTTTACCATTACAGAGAGAAAAATTATGCACAGATTGACAGAGGGGCCTTAAGTCTAGTTTGGGGTATAAAGTGTTTCAACCAGTACTTCTATGAGAGTTTACCCTCATTACTGACCATCAACCGCTGGTGTCTTTCATATATTCTTTTTTTATTTGCGATACAGCACAGAATAGACCTTTCGAACTGTGCTGCCCAGCAACCCCTGGTTTAGCCCTAGCCTAATCGATCCACAGAGGGGTGTTCCACTAACAGCAGGAGCACAGATGCAGAGGTGGGCTCTATTTCTTGGAGGACATGTTTACAAGATCGAATTCAAAAGGGCAATTAATTATGGAAGTGCTGATGGGTTGACCAATTTACCCTTGGAAGAGGAAATACCTGAAAGATTTACAAAAGAAGGATATTCCTTTTGATGTATTCTTCCTTACGCAAATCAAATGTCTCCCTATTATGGCAGTGATGGTCAGAAGGAAAACCAGAAGATTCCACATTGTCTTGGGTCTACATGGCAACCCAAAATCGAATTTGCAACGGAAGTTCCAGACTTCCAATTCCCCTATTTTTACCAGCACCAGGATAAACTTGCCCTTGATGGTGTGGGGAGGGTTTGCCTTACGTGTGGATTGAGAGTTGTTGTAATCTTCCAAGCTAAAAGCCAATGTGTTGGAGAAGCTATAGTCCATGCTGGTCATCTAAGCATGGTCATAATGAAAGCAGTGGCTTGAAGTTTTGTCTGGTGGCCTGGGGTAGATCTGCAGATAAGCAGCTTGCCATGCACTGTTCAGGATGCCAACACATCCAGAAGAAAGGTGTCAAGAGCTGTCAGAGCGACTCCCTGCAGTCCCAGAGTCAACTCCTCTGACCACCACAGAGGAGGCCCCAGAACCTGAGGTTATTTCACAGCCGTAATTCTCACCTGCCAAGCAGAGTGACGACACCCCCCCCCCCACCAACTTGTCAGGAAAGACGTTATCTCACAACAGTACAAAATTAAGAGAGAAGCCTTGAGTCTGGTTTGGGGTACCAACAGTGGGAGGTTTGTTGCCTTTTACAATGTGGTATGGGGTAAGGGACTCATTGTGACCACATACTTTATAAATGCCACATCTCTAGTGCACAAATTTTCAGGGGCAAGCCTTCGTAAATAACTAAAACTAACTATACTAGGCCACCTAATGGTTTTGATATCTAGCTTGGCTCAGACGATGTGCATTTTAATGTCATCTGTTATTAATTATTTAAGCTGAAGAATTTCCCAAAGTTTCCACGAGTAAAGTAAGGCTCTACAGCAAAAACCTCAGTCTCACATATATTTAATCCTTGGAGACTGGAATAAAGACTGGGGCCTTTTTACAGTAAATAATTGTTAATAAAGAATCTGTGGCTTTTTCCACTTGTGTTTATCTTGGAATAGCTGCCTGTGCTTTCCCTGTCAATCAATAAGATTATAGCTAATCTGATTTTGGCTTGAATGCTTTCCCATCTGATTTCATAACCCTTAATTCTGTTACAGTCACTAAAAACTCTGTATTTCTACACTGATTATTATTAATGACTGCAATTCACTGCTCTCTCTGCAGGGAATTCCAACATTGCATAATAGCTGAGAGGAAATTAACTCTCTCAATCTAACCCTTTGGAGACTAGCCCTTTGGTTCTGTATTCCCCCACCAGGGAAATACTGTCACAACATAATACTGCCAAAACACTCTCCACTCTCAGAAACTTCTGTTTCAATGAGACCACCTCTTATTCTTCTCAACTCCAAAGAGAAACGATCCAATCTATTCAGTCCTCCCAAAATCCACCAGGAGATCCTTCATTGTCAAGCTGTCAATGCAAGTATGACCTTCTTTGCATGAAATCAGGTTTCCAAATAGTGCTCTAGATGTGGTATCATCGAGGTCTGTACTGGTATAGCAAGATTTTACAATTATTGTTTTCGATCACACTTTGAGTAAAGGCCCATCTCACAATCTTAATGCAGGATCTTGACATAGAGTAATTGAGTTGTACAACACCACTGCACTTTTGCCCCATCTAGTCTGTGCCAAACTATTAATCTTCCTAGTCCCATAAACATACACCTGGACCACAGCTGTCCATACCCCTCCCATCCATGTACCCGTCCAAATATCTCTTAAAAGTTGAAATTAAACCTGCATCCATCACTACTTCTAATCTCACAAAGCTTCAGTGGGAGAAGCCTACTTACATTTACCCTGTCAATATCCCTTGTGATTTTGCATGCCTCTTATCAAATCTCCCCTCATTCTCCTATGCTCTGGAGAATAAAGTCTTAACTTATTCAACCATTCCCTATAACTCCTGTCCTCAAGTCCTGACAACATCTTTGTACAAGTTCTCTGCACTTTTTCAACCTTATTGGTATCTTTTCTGAGGGTAGGTGGCCAGGTCATTGGATGTTTTTAAGGTAGAGGTTGATAGGTTCTTGACTAGGGCGTGAAAGATTATGGGGAGACGGCAGGAGAATAGGGTTGAGAGGAAAATGGATCAGCCATGATGAAATGGTGGAGCATACTCGATGGACCAAATGGCCTAATTCTTCTCCTATGTCTTATGGTCCTATGGACCAGAACTGCACACCGTACTCCAAAATAGGCCTCACCAACTCCTTATACAATTTCAACATAACATCCCATCTCCTGTACTCAGTACTTTGATTTAAGAAAGTCAATGTGCCAAAAGCTCTCCTTACGATCCTCTCTACCTGTTTCACCACTTTCAAAGAATTATGGATCTGCATTCCCATTTTCTTCTGTTGTACCACACTCCTCAATGTCCTACCGCTCACCATGTAAGCGCTGCCCTCCCAAAGTGCAACATCTCACACGTCTCCATTAAGTTCCATCTGCCATTTTTTCCAGCTGGTCCAGATCCTGCTGCAAGCTTTGACAGCCTTCCTCGCTGTTCACTATGCACCCTATCTTGGTGTCATCCACAAATCTGCTGATCCAGTTTACTACATTATCATCCTTATCATTAATGTAGATGACAGACAATGAAGGACCCAACACCACCCTGAAGTGTCAAGAATTCCTTCCCTCTCACCAACACTGCCCTACCTGCAGAGTTCCTCCAGCAGTTTATTGTTGTTTTTGTCCGAGCTTCTGGCACTCCACAATTTATTCCTGTGCCTCCAACATCCCATCTGCCTCCCAATTTACTTGTTGAACCTGTACATTAACTTTGAGGATCTTTTTTTTTTTCAGATACCCAGTTCTGCCTGAATATCAACATTTATACAATGCAAATACATTTACCTTTCCCTTCAGTCATAGATATAGCACGGAGATGCATCCTTCAACTCACTGAGTCAAGGCTGACCATTACTGGAATTCAGAAAAATGAGGGATGACCTCACTGAAACCAATCGAATGTTGAAAGGCCTTTGTAGAGTGGATCTGATGAGGATCATTTCTATGGTGGAAAAGTCTAAGACCAGAGGACACAGCCTCAAAATAGAGGGGCATCCTTTTAGAACAGAGGTGGGGAGGAATTTATTTAGCCAGAGAGTGGTGAATCTGTGGAATACTTTGCCACAGGCAGCTGTGGGGGCCAAGTTTTTCTGTATGTTTAAGGAAGAAGTTGATAGATTCTTGGTTAGTCGGGGCATGAAGGTGTACAGGGAAAAGGCAGGAGACGGGGGCTGAGAGGGAAAATGAATCAGCCATGATGAAATGTGGAGCAGACTCGATAGGCCAAATAGCCTAATTCTGTTCCTATATCTTATGGTCCTGTGGTCTTATTAAACACTCACTTACACTAATCCAATATTATTCAGGATGAGTATTTTTATCTTTGACTTATGACAAGCTGAAATATTGATAATTATTTTAAAATGGAGTATTAAAATATTCATATGGTATTTACTTGTGTAGAACTGCTAAATACTTACAGCGTAATTTTATTTTGATCATCTGTGGTATTCTTGCTGTGTTTCACCATTTTCTTATATTCTCTATCCAACAGAGGTGCCAACTCATCAGAAATGGGGAAAAAAGTGGAGACAAACTTAGGAATTTTTTTTTGTCTGCATTATGGAGTAGTTTAATAGATAAACTTTGTCTACCAAACTATTCCTAATGCATACAAAAAATGAAATTCTTTACAGACATTTAGTATCTGTTACTATCAAACGGCAATTTCTTGCCCGTTATTAAAAATCTCATTCAGCGAGGAGGTGGAAGTGTCGTTGCATTCAGCACAATCACTGACAGTCACCTGAGTGGCTGCAACTCCCACACTGAGTCTCGTTATTAGACATTACCTTCACCCACGTAGAACGGTTAGTGATAGTGAATCTGTGAAATTAAGTCAGTAACATGGTTCCAGCATTTTTCTTAAAATCTGAGTCAGAGCTATTTGTGATAAATATTAACTCTGATGATTCTGTGTCAGAGAACATAGAATGCAGAACAGTACAAGCCCTTTGGCTCACGATGTTGTGCCAACCTTTCAAGATCATCCTGACCCTTCCCTCCACAATACCATTTTTCTTTCATCCCTGTGCCTATCTTAGAGTCTCTTAAATATCCCTAATCATCTGCCTCTACCACCACCCCCGGCAATGTGTTCCATGCACTGGAGGGATAAAAAACTAGCTCTGACATCCCCCCTATACTTTTCTCCAATCACCTTAAAATTATGCCTCCTTGTATTAGCCATTGCTGCCCTGTGGGTAAAAGGTGCTGGCTGTCTATTCAATCAATGTTTCTTATCATTCTTGTACACTTTTATCAGGCCACCCCTCATCCTCCTTTGCCCCAAAGGAAAAAGCTCTTTCCTCATAAGATGTACTAGTTTGTAGGGTTGTTCGCCGAGCCTGGAGGTTAGGTCGCAAGCGTTTCGTCACCAAAGTGATGTCATCAGTGCGCAATTGAGTGTAGTTTCTGCTGAGTGCTCACATTTATATTGGTCCGAATCGTGTATCAGAACAATGACTTGGACCAATATAAACACATGCAGTCGGCAGAAACAACACTCAATTGCGCACTGATGATGTCACCTCGACTGGTGATGAACGGTTTGCATCCTAACCTCAAGGCTTGGCACACCACTCTACAAACCAGCAGCCAGTGTGAGCCACTGATCCTCTTTTATTTCATAAGACATACTCTCTAATCCAGACAGCATCTAGGTAAATCACGTCTGCATCTGCTGTAAAGCTTCCACATATTTTCTATAATAAGGCGGCCAGAACTGAACACAGTACTCCAAGTGTGTTCCAACCAGAGTTTTATAAAGCTGCAACATTAACGCACAACTCTTGAACTCAATTCCCTGAGTAATGAAGGCTGACACACCATACACCTTTTTAACGTATGGTGTACGGATAACATAAAGATTTTTACTCATGTATGTGAAGGATGTAAGAAATAAAGTCAGTTCAATTCAATTCAGCTTTCACAGCAACTTTGAGGGTTCAGTGGATGTGGAACTCAAGATTCATCTGTTCCTCCACACCGCTCAGAATCCTACCATTCACCTTGTACTCTTCTTTCATGTTTGACCTTCCGAATTGTATTACTTCACACTTCTCCAGTTTGAACTCCATCTGCCACTCCTCAGACCAGCTTTGATTCCTGTTGATGTCCTATTGTAACCTACAACTTTCTACACTTTCCACAACACCTTCATGTCATCTACAAACTTACTTACGCACCCTTTCACTTCTTCATCTAAGTCATTTATCAAAATCACAAAGACCAGATATCCCAGAATAGATCCTTGTGAAACAACCCCAGTCACTAACTTCCAGGCAGAATACGTTCTTCCTGCTACCACCCCTTGCCTCTGTAGAATGTAGCCATTCCAGAATCCAACACAGCCACATTTTCCTGGATCACATGCCTCGTCATTTTCTGATTAAACACTCCATGGTGAATCTTGTCAAACGCCTTCCTAAAATCCATATTTAGTAAGATGTTCAGGGTGAACATCTCTATTTAATGTTAAATGTCTATTTTCTCCACTTCCTCTCCCAGTTATCTCACCCCCCCCCCCCCATTTCCAATGTAATTTTAATTTCCATTTCCATGGTAGCCTTACTGTAACTAAAAGTTTCACAGTCCTTTTGTTGGTAATGTTGCAACGACACTTTATCTTTGTGCTCCCCTTTCATGGAGGAATACTCTTAACAAACAATGCTAACAGAGGAAATAGTAGAAAGTGTGATCAGAATAATTTTAATGTTGCTGAGCCTGTGGTTAGAGAGATTTGTCCAACAGATCCAAGATTATTAACCAGTGGAAGGTCTGAATCTGAGGCATTAGTGGAATTTCACAACCATTGGAGGTACAGAGCTCATGTTGGGTGAGACTGTAAAGATTTGCAACTAGTTGAAGATTTTGAAACAAGTGCTCTGGAGGATTGGGAACACTGGAAGATCACTTTATTCCTGATGAATGTGACTTGGTCATCTTGCCAGTTGATCTTCCTTTAACATGCAGTGCTGGATGCTTGGATTGTTGAAAGCATCACAGTCAAGTATTTATCTAATTGTTGGACTGTCATGTGTTATGTAACTAGCAGTGACAACTGGACCAAACAAAAGGAAAAATCACAATTGATATTAACTTTGGGGAGGGGGCTGATGTCTAGTATAGTTTGGTACCTCCCTACTGCTCAGCCAACCATACTTACCCCGGAGGAAACTCTCGAGTCTCTGATGTTTATAATTTGTGGCCTTTTAAGTGGTGGAGTATTGAATGGAACAATGTCATGAAAAGTTCTGTGCATGTACGTAGACAATCCTGCTGTTTGCTCACTTTTTGTTGTAATAAATAGAGCACAACCTTCACATGCACAGCTATTTAAAAATTGCCAGATACAATTTTCATTTTTTTTTTAACCTGTATCTCTCTAAAAGAGCTAGGAATTCCCGTGCATGTCAGCTTTTGTATCTGCAGTGTAGTGTCTGGAAATTGTAGCAGTTATTCAATTATTGAGGTTCTTCTACACTCCTCTGGAAAATGTGGAGTGGCCACTTTCATTCCAGAGTTGACCAGCAGTGCTGATTGATGATAGGACAGCATAGCCCATTACTGCTGATTAGCTCCAAAAAAAGATATTTGATTTAGATAGTCAACCATTTGTCAATTTTACATAATTACATCATAGTGCAGGATGTTTTCTAAATACCAGTTGCTATTTTAACTGTTTGTGCCTGTTTAAAACTTTTGTCATTTATTGCCTCCTGTTTGCAGTAGTCATGTAGGCACTTTAATAATTACTATTCCCTACAATATGAGAGCGGGCTGTGTCAATACCTGAATCATAGGATAGTGTAGGATAGAAGGAGCCATTAAGTTTGCTCTTTTAGTAGCAGCCCTGTAAGCTTTTAAAATAGTTACCCAGTTTCACTTTTGAAGGCTACTTTAATCTGTAACCATTGCCCTATCAGGAAGTGCTTTCCAATTTCTAACCATCTGGGGCAGAACCATTTATATAACTCATTGAGCACAGAGCCTTTTATACTCTAAATTTCTAATTGTAAAGTCAAGGATTCTATGTCTTAACAAACTGTCACTTTAAAAGATTTGTACACACCTTCAGTTTTAGCCCCTTTAAAATTGCACCATTTAGTATGCATATTATTTCCCTACTTGTCCTATCTAAATACTTCATATTTCCTTGCATTGAAAATGCTCTTCCAAGTGTCTACCTATTCCACCAGCTATTCTGTGTATTCCTGCATTCCATTATTAACCTTCTTGCTGTTCGTCCATCTTGTGGGATGGTGTTACCTGTACATTTCAAATTCATACCACGTCCAAGTCATTTCTGTGTAAATCACAAATAACGGAGGTCCTGGTACTGAATACAGATAAACTATATTCTAAAACCCCCTCCTGCTCTTTTTCAATTTCTTTGCCAGTTTTGAAACCGTGTT